>NC_143398.1:63033943-73033943 GCF_052110815.1 Crocodylus siamensis
TGTGTGCATATGTTCTGCATCCTAGAGTGCTAGTTGCTACTAAATATTGATTTGTTAATGATGGTAACTATACACGCTGTTTTTATAGTTCTGTTCACATACTATATTTTTGTGTACTTCTTCAAAGACTCTGGGAGAGATGGTATTCAGATAAACAGGGATTTTAATAAATGAAAATTAAAACTCTTACTCATGTTTTTTGATAGTGTCCTTATTAATCTCAGTGAGGAACTAATGTTTCACTCCTGCCGCCATGTCAGATTGTGTGAGCCTGTAAAACATGAGCATTCCAATTCTGCTTGCATAATCAGAATATGTTAGTTGGGTATTGCAGCATATGCTGTCTTCTGGCAAGTACTGCTGGCTTCTCAAGAAGTGTAAGTTTTTAGAACAGGAAAATAAGATATTCCCATAGGGAAAGAGTGATCAGTTTTCCTCTTTTTGTAATGTATAAGCCTAAAGAAAGAAGATTCAGTGTTGCAGTGTTTAGAATGGTCAATTTACATTTTTATCACAAGTTTTGCAATGTTAAGTTCTCGTTTAAACTGTATCTCTTTACATCCTACAGTGACTCCTCAAACTACGTTTTTGCATTCAAACGAATAGGTGTTTCCTTAACCTTTTTAAGGTGTGTCAAACTCATTTGACCCTGTGGCATGGATGAGGGGCATAAGGATAGTCTGTGGCCTGACTCAGCCCCACGCACTGGAGCCAGCATCCAGGGCCAGTCTGGAGTAGGCAGCTAATAACGCACATGCCCTTTACCAGCCCTGCTTTGCTGTGTGCGCCGGCTCCAGTCCAGGGCTTGTGGACAGAGCCAGCACAAGTTGTGTTTTGCACAAGGTGCCCACACAGGACTGGACCTGTGTGCGGGCTTCAGGGCCAGTCTGTGGGTCCAATTTGGACCTCCCTGGAGCCAGTGCACAAGGCTGGCCTAGTGGGGTACTGCATGCAGTGCAAGTCCCAATCAGACCTCTAAGCTATGTGCTGTGCTTGTGCCGGTCCAGCCCCACGCACCACATCCAGCATGCACTGGCCCCAGTCTGGGGCTTGTGCAACGCGGAGGGCCAGAAGAAGGTGTGCACTGCATGTGGCACCCGTGCCAGATGGGTGCCACACAGGCTTCAGCATACATTTATCATCTGTAGGCATAATCCAGCTTTAAAACTAACATGCTGTGCTGGTCCGGCGCAGATGCCACATGCAGTGTGCACCAGACTGACTCTACAGACTTGGACCAGTGTGTGCTGCCCAGCCCAGGTGGTATGCAAGGTCAGTCCGAGACCCACAGATCAGATCCTGGAGCTCCTGGATCCTATCTTTTGCCTTAAGGAATTGATCTTTTTTTTCCCTTCTCAAAAAACATAGCTACTTTTTTATTATTTTCACCAAAAGTAATGGACAGCAAGAAATATTGAGAGGCCAGAGGATGTTGAAGGACATAGACATTTAAATTCCGTATTTGTGGAAATACATCAGAAACTTTTCTTGTTTTGTCTGCAGCAATTACACTGCTATGGGCTAGAGTTTATGGTTAATGTATTTCTGGAGAGGATTATAACATAGAGCCAAAGTACTCTTAAACTGCAGGATGTCTCCAAAACAAAACAAAAAAACTCTACACTTTGGTTGTCAGCTGTACAGAGACATGTTGATCAACAGTTCAGAATCTTATTTCCTTAGAAAATGAGAAGACTAACTTGCATTATACAACATTGTAAGTGTTCATAGTATCTACAAGTAACATCCAGGAAAACAGTGGTGAACAGAGTAGTGGTAGGGGTGGTGTATGCATTTTTGAGATGCCAGGGTTTCCTTTTTAAACAGCCTTGTAAGATCTTACTTAACTTTTTTTTAAAGAAAAGAAAGAATGGTAGTAGTATGTTCCTTCTAGTATTGTAAAGATT
This sequence comes from Crocodylus siamensis, assembly GCF_052110815.1. NCBI lineage: Eukaryota > Metazoa > Chordata > Crocodylia > Crocodylidae > Crocodylus > Crocodylus siamensis. The sequence goes on from NC_143398.1 coordinate 63,035,851, forward strand.
TCTAAAGGAAATGGTACTATGAGGAGATCTCTGGATATCCCCTTCCTTCCCCTTTCACCTTCCCACAGTTCCCCATTAGTCTTGGCTGCTAATGAAACTGTTCAGCAGAAAAATCTTTTTCTTATGAAATGCCACAATTGATGTTTTTATGCAGTTTTTACTTGTAAGTCATGCTTCACTTAGTCATTTTGATTTAATAAGATCTAATATTTCTTTACAAATAAATGTGAGCTTTTGTTGAAGATTTATAGACAACTAAGTAAGATGAAGGATTTGCAAGATCAGGATAAAAGTACCAAGTCCCTTATTAAATATATGGTACTTCATTGTAAAACAGAAATCCTAGAAAACAGTAGTGTGAGACCCACTATTAGAAAATACACAACTAGGTAAACATTGAAGAGCTTGACTACTTGAATATTTTTCCATTTAACTTTTGAAAGGAAAAAAAAACAATGGCTTAAGTTTTAATCATCTCTACATCTTCTTAAATATACAGACTACCTCTATACCCTGTGGCCCAATCTTGCAAAAGCTTGAGACTGGTATAAGGTAATTTTTAAATTAGAACCATTAAAACAGAATAGTTTGCTTTAGGTGTAAAGGAATCTTTGAAAAGTAATAATACTTGAGATCCAAGTTGCTTGAGGGGTTTGTTTGTTTTTATCCAGTACATGATGGTTTTATGGTATTTTTTGTTATCGTTTAGTCTAATAGAAAATGAAATGAATGTGAGAGAGTTCAAGGGTTGAAAAAGATTTGGAATGCAGTAATAATTGAAGTATTTTTGTAGTTAAAAAAGCTTTCACTAATGTAGGAAGTGAGAGAAAATAGCTACTTACTATATACAGTATATTTAAAAAGTGCATGAAGATTGGACACAAATCTAGTATGTACAGCTACATAAGTCTGCTTTTGTTTGCAATATTAAATCTGCAGTTTGGTTAAGAGTAAAAATTCACTATCATGCGAGAGCTTGGAAACTGTGTTTGGAGCTCCAAATGGGAATTCAGGTACTTGAATGAGATTCCTCACTCCCTTCTAATTCAAATGGCATATATGTTAGTAACCAGACTATGATGATTAATTACAGATATTTCTATTGTACAAAAAGAATGCATATACATTTGAAGTCTTTATTGACAATTAGAAAAGCTGGGGATTTAATTTTGTATGGGTATGGAGTAATTTTGATATCTAAAGTCTGTCTTGGTCAGGTGTTTTAAGTGGACGGATGAGGTAGAAAAGAAAGCTGTTGATGGTATATCGCCATTGCTTGTGTTAATTAATGTGTTAATCTTGTCTTGAATTAAGTTATTTTAAATGAAGAAGAAAAAGATTCAATTTGCTATCTCTGTGATGAATTGGGAACGATAGATCCACTTCTGAGTAAAATCTTTTATTTAGCACTCTGCCTTACTTGAGGCTTCAGAGGAAGGTCAAACTCCGCGTATATATTAGTGCTTCCTTGCTCTTTATTCAGACGTGGGAAAGCAGTAAATATTTTGTGATGACCCCAGGCTTTTAGTTACCTTATTCCCTAAAGTGTGAGGTATGTTGTCAGTTACCTATTTTATTACTGTCACACACAGGTCCTAATTGGGATCAAGGCATAAATCGGCTAGAAGTCTGTGACTTCTAATGTAATGAGGAGTCCTGGCATGGCAGAGATCCTGTTCCTGCTACTGCTGCTGTTAACCTTGACTGCTGCTACTGACAATCTTTCTAGAGAAGGGTAGAGTCTTCTGATAGGTCTAGTCTCCTGGCAAGTTGCATGAGGACTCTAATTAGCATTCTCTTTCAATGAGGGGAGGCTAATGGGACTATATGTTGACAGGCTCCTGGTTTGTAAAACGATAAGTCTCTAAACATAAATTGTGTCATCTCTTCCTGCCTTTTGGGACTCCTGACAGTGGCAGCAGCTGTTTATTGCTTGTTCATTATATGTCTCTCTAATTTTTTTAGATTTCACCAACCTATTTGTTTGAATATTTTCCTGTAACATTGATAATTGATAGCTCTGAGACAGCAGTAACTTAATTTTCACCTCTGCATAACACTAGGGCTCAGATTAAGTAGAAAAAGACAATTATATGATATAATTTATTCTCAATTCCTTTCTTTTTATTTTTAACCAATAGTTGCGATATGGGAGATAACCATAACCATCTCTTCTCCACCCACGTACTTCAAGCATGGGTTGAGTTGAAAGCTCAGTTGAGATTTATTAAATATCTTTTTTGTGCATGGCTTTTCTTTTCAGTAAAGATTGTGGATGGCTATTGTATTTTAACTCTTAATTCAGTTAAACTCTCTAGGAAGCTGTTTATATCCTTGTAACTTTTTGCTTTGTCTCGAGCACTCAGTTGTCTGCTTTTATTGTTGCTCAGTGAGAGGGTTTTTTGACTTGTATTGCAAACTGTTTTGAGAACAAGGGCTTATACACCACTTGTATTATGACACTCTGTTCTTTTACTACAGTGCTTAACTTTCATCTGATGATGAACTCTCCAACTCTTAAATATTTACTTCTATCGGCTTGTTATCCCATTCTTTAATACTGTTCTTAGAAATATCAGTAAGGGAATGTAACTCCTGAATGCAGCCGAGTGTATGGCATATGCTTGGCAAAACATTGCGATTGCTGGATGTATTCTGTGTTATTTTTAGTGATTGGCTGACAGAAATTCAACCTAGTGCCAAAGCAGAATGAACCAATATTTGCTAGGGATTTGACAAGCTTGGGAGGAGAGAATATATTGCATCAAGTTTTTGCTTTATATGACTGTAACCTATTCCTTGTAGGTAACAGAATGTGAGATCTTTCTGTCACTGTTAGTAAAGTTTCTGGATTCAGACAAACCACAGTGGCTAAGAGCTGTTGCAGTAGAATCTATCCACAGGCTCTGTGTGCAGCCTCAGCTTTTAAGGTAACAGATATGCCATATTTCACTTTATATTTTAAAGTAACAGCTTGTATATAGTTTCATAGTTTCTAGGGTCTGAAGGGACCTGAACAGATTAAGTCTGACCCCCTACCCTGGGCAGGAATGAGTGCTGGGATCATAATACCCCAGCCAGATATCTAGCCAACCTCCTCTTGAAGACCCCCCACAAGGTAGGGAAGAGCGCCACCTCTCTTGGAAAGCCCATTCTAGAGCCTGGCAGCCCTAACTGTAAAGTAATGCCTCCTCATATCAAACCTGAGCCTACTCTTAATTATTTGTGGCTGTTATTCCTTGTTATCCCAGGTGATGCCTGGAGGAACAGAGCCTCATGTATTTTCCGCTAGTTCCCCCGGTGAGTTTATAGATGGCCACCAGATCCCCTCTCAGACTTCTCTTGTGGAGGCTGAATAGATTCAGGCCCTTTAGTCTATCTTCGTAGGGCCTGGTCTGCTGCCCCCTGACTATGCAAGTTGCCCTCTTCTGGACCCTCTCAAGGTTAGCCACCTCCCTCTTGAAGTGCGGTGCCCAGAACTGGACTTAGTACTCCACCTGCGGCCTCACCAGCACTGCAGAGAGGGAAGGGATCACCTCCCTGGACCTGCTTGTGATGCATCTGTAGATGCCCAACAAGGTGTGATTAGCCTTACTGCATGTCACTTGTAAGGGGTGGGGGGGGGCAGGGAAGAAATATATACTGTATCTACTTGAATAGAAGGCAGCCCTGGATATAAGACTACTTCTAATTAGATTTTATATATGGAAAACTTTATAAATTGGTTATAATTTTCTGAGTATAGAATCTAATTTATTGGAGGCTGGCCTTGATTTTTGTCTTCCTCGTTGCTATGGCAGGGAAAAAAAATCTGGGGAGTTAGGTAGCCTGCTTCCCACCCCCCTCTTTACTTTCAGGCCCTGCTTTCCCTCAGCACATGGAAGAGAGGAGCAAATTTGGAAATGATGATTCTGAAATTAAACATAACTGTTGTTATTTGCATATAATACCCACAGATTTAGTTCATCCAGAATTTTTGCATGTTACCTTTTTTGAAACTGCTGAAAGTTTATGGTGGACCTATGCCAAAACACACTTAGGCAGCACTTTGGCACTTGCTTATAAATAGTACAGACTATGCATGATATTAGTCTAAAGCCAATAGGCTGATGATTTACCATATAGTTCACTGGGCTGGGCCCACCAGAGTCGATAAGATTTCAAGCCACGGTGACTGAGCTTGGCACTGCTGTGTGTGTGTGTTCGTTCCAGATTACATTGGTCTCTTCCCCCCTCCCCCTCACTCCCCCCCCCCAAGATCCATGTGCTAATTGCCTGCCCACCTCCCCCCCCCACACATACACACTTATGACTGGAACTGGGTGTTTTTGTTATGAGTCTGGGAATGCTCCCAAAACTTATGCAGATGAAACGCAGGATAGCTTGGTCCAGCTCCACCTTGGGGAGGGCAGAGCCACATTAAATCATATGCAACAGACTGAGAAAGGTGGTGACGGAGGATTCTGGGTGAACTGTTTGGGACTCTGTTTGGTGATGTTTGCCAGACATTTAAGGCTGGTAAAGAAACAAAAATCATCTGAAGTGGGAAAGAAAAGCAGCTCAGTTGTGGAAGTGAAGAGCAAGCTGAAATGTTCGCAGTGTAATGGCTCACCATGAAAAAGTTGGCACTGAGTGCAATGGGCACTGTCATGTATCTTCTTCAAATGGACTGCACTAGCCTATCCTTTTGGTAGGTTCCTATCAGCATCTCAGCCTTTTGGCTAAAATCAAGCATTTTTTTTGACACAAAGGGGTAGGTGTTAGTGCTGGCTTTGGCTTTCCTGGTGCCAGCCTGGTACTGTAGCACCTCTAGACCCAGTACCAGTTTTCTGTGGATGGCCAGAAAAAAAAAAGACCTGTTTGTCCAATACGGGCCATGTGTGTTATAGTTTGCTCAGTGTTGGTTATATTTAATCAGTGTCATAGTTGGCTTCCATTACTGAGCACATGCTGATTTTTGTCAGCAGTTTATGGATAGACAGTAAATCTGAGGTGTCCTTGTATGTGAATGTAAGATGATAGGCTTTTCTTCCCCATGCTGATTGGAGGAAAAAAAATCTCTTCTTGTGTTCAAGTAAATATGGTATATGTTCTAAGTATTTTGAGACTTGAAAAATATAATCAGCAGGACAGGCTTCTTGTTGTAATACAAGGCAGTGTTATAGTCCACTGGGGACTGGGCCAGAGTTACCAGTCTTATTTGGTTTACCACTTTGAACGTGAATATTTGCCCCAAAATTTAAAGACCTAATCTGCCTTAATCATAACATTTTCAACCAGAAGGAAGTATTGGTATTAGTTATGTCACTGACCCTTGCTTATTTATTTTAAAACTTACAGATCATTTTGTCAGTTCTATGATATGAAGCAACATTCTACCAAGGTTTTCCGTGATATTGTGAATGCACTGGGATCATTCATTCAGTCACTATTCCTTGTACCAAATACAGGAAACACATCAGCTACAACGAATCAGACAGGTAAACGTTTCTTTGCGTTCTTACTCAAAGTAATTTTCTCATAATAGTTGATAATTATTTAAAGAAGTCTCAGATTTTTATACTTGGTGCTGTTCTTAAAATAAATTTAGCGCTGGTGAAAGTGGTGGCAAAAAATATTGTTTAATTTTTTTCATTAGTGATTTGTGTGATGGGATTGAGTGCATAGTTAGGAAATTTGTGGATGACACCAAATTGGGTGGTGCTGTAGATATGCCAGTGTAGGGCTAGGATCCAGAATGACCTGGATAGATTAGAGCAGGGGTTCTCAATCCCCGGGCCATGGCCTGATGCCAGTTCACAGCACAGTTGGCTGCTGGACCACAAATGGCCGTGGACTGACAAACCGCAGACCCCCCCAGAACCGGGCGGAGAGGCCGCAGCTCCTTCTGCAGGGCCTGCAGCAGTGCAGGGTTTGGCGCCTCCCCTGCCAGGAGGTGGGGGTATGTTTACCTGTCTTCCAGCCAGCAATTCTGCCCACAGTTGACTGTGACTACTGGGCTGTGGTTTGCCAGGCCACAGCCACTTCCAGGCTGTGGTTTACTGTGCCGCAGCATAAAAGCTTTAGTAACCCCTGGACTAGAGTAATGGTCTGTAATCAGTCAGATGAGATTCAGCAAGAACAAATGCAGAGTCTTCCACTTAGGGTTGAAAAATTGCATGCATAAATACAGACTGGAGAATACTGGCTAGGCTGCAATACTGCAGAGAGGGACCTGGGAGTTGTGCTGGACCTCAGGCTGTGAATATGAGCTAAGAGTGTGCTCTTGTTGGAGGGGACAATGCGGAGCCAAGAGCATACTGGGCTGTATTAACAGGAGCGTCGCTTGCAATTAAGGGAAGTGATTCTTCTGCTCGATTCAGCACTAGTGAGGCCTCACCTTCAGTACTATGTCCAGTTTTGGGCCCCACACTTCCAGAAGAATGTGGACAGTTTGGAAAGAGGAACAAAAATGATTAGGAGAGGCTGAAAGAATTAGGGTTATTTAGTCTGGAAAAGAGAAAACTGAGGGGGGATTTGATAAGTCTTCAAATACCTGAAGGATAATTATAGAGAGACTGGAGATGAGCTTTTCTGTGTGGTTGTAGGGAACAGGACTGGGAGCAGTGGACTCAAGTTGTACCAGGGTAAATTTAGGTTATAGATTAGGAAGAACTTTCTTACTATGAGTGTGGTCAAGTGTTGGAACAGGCTACCTAGAGAAGTTGTGGAATTTCCAGTCCTGGAAGCTTTCAAGAGCAGGTGAGATGGATACTTGGTTGGGATGGTTTAGTCACTGCCTTGAGCAGGTCCCTTCCAGCCCTACTTTTCTATTATTCTGTCAAGCAACAAAGTCTAGTTTGTAGAAGCCTCTGACAAAAGTCAAGGCAGAGAAATCATTTCTGCTGTAATGAGACGCTGTGAAAACCCCATTGCAACAAATCTATGAACCTTAGTTCAATGAGGAGTAAATAGTAAATTTAACTGTTTACCTGAAAAATTCCTTTTTTGAAGTGATAAGGGTTACAGGTTTAGCCCATTTAGGGAGATCATTCAGGATAGAGCTGTAGAGTTAAGAATTTGCAGTTTAGGAAATATAACCTTAAGTATTACATTTGTTATAAAATGAGGGAAATTTAGTTGGTGGGGAATTACTCCACTGCCAGTGACTTGCGGGTTTGGTTCTGCTCCCAGGATATAAAAATAGCTCAAGGTACCCACTGTAAAAGAGGGACGTATTACTGAATGGAAATTTTGAAGTAAGCACAGATAGACCCCGCCCCCCATTCCTGATCTGGCGAAACTTATTATTTTGAAAGCTTGTCAAAGGATATAAATAGTGACACAATTGATCCACTTCATTGGGTAAAACAGACATTGCCTCTTGTCCTGCGGGGTGGCGCCCTGCCCTCTCATGAGTGATGGGCCAGACCTGATGGGACAATATGTGGCGCATGCCTCTTCAAAATGGAGAGTCCCTACATCTCCCTGCTTGTTGAGGCATTCCCAGATAGTTGCGTATCTAGGAAAACTAACAAGATTAGCTATGCCACAATATCTCCGTGTGATTTGGGAGTAGCGTCTTTTTCTAGTTTAATCAAGTTGAAAGTTGCATAAGCTAAATGGGAAAAGACCACACTTTTTATTTGGAATTTTTGTACAGGAAACTACTCGGGACTAGCTCTAGTACTTTCAATTTACCTTTACTTAATCTAGTATAAAGTTACACTATAAATAAACCTGTAGGTCCAGCGTTATTTTCTGATCTATCTTGCTGTCTTGGTTTCAGTATTTCATCTTTTCTTTCTTTTCTTTTTTGCGATATATATCTTTTGTTTCTTTTTTTTTTTTTCTTGTCCTCCTTCAGGCCAATGTCAGAAGTACAGATAAAGCAACTTGTTCAGCTTGCATTACTATTTCAGTCTGCTGATAGCAATGATTGCTCAGTGGTACCATGCTACCTTTTTACAGTCCAGGTTATGCACTGACATTATAGATTTGAAATGAATAATGCTGCAGGGCCATTATGCAAAGCAAGAGATGAAGGCCATGTCTACACCATTTTATATTTCATAGATTTCATAGACATTAAGGCTGGAAGGGACCTCGGAAGATCATTGAGTCCAGCCCCTTGCCCAAAGGGCAGGAAGTCAGCTGGGGTCATAGGATCCCAGCAAGATAAACATCCAGTTTGCTCCTGAAGGTGTTCGGTGTAGGTGCTTGAACCACTTCTGATGGCAGGCTGTTCCAGACCTCGGGGGCTCGGACAGTAAAGAAATTCTTCCTTATGTCCAGCCTGAAATGGTCTTGTAGTAGTTTACGACCATTTGGCCTTGTCATCCCTTGTGGCACTCTGGTGAACAAACGTTCCCCCAGATCCTGGTGGTTACCCCTGATAAACTTATAGGTGGCCATCAGATCACCCCTGGCCCTGTGCTTTTCCAGGCTAAAGAGTCCCATGGCTGTCAGTCTGTCGTCGTAAGGTCTGTTTTCCTGACCTGATCATGCGCGTGGCTCTTCTCTGGACTCTCTCAAGCTTCTCCACATCCTTTTTGAATTGTGGAGCCCAAAACTGGATGCAGTACTCCAGCTGCGGCCTCACCAAGGCCGAGTATAGGGGGAGGAGGACATCCTAGGATTTGCTTGAGAAGCATCTATGGATGCACGCCAGCGCTTTGGTCGCTTTACTAGCCGCAGCATCACATTGTAGGTTCATGTTCATCTTGTGGTCAATGATGACCCCCAAGTCTCTTTCTTCCATAGTGCTAGCCAGCGTAGCACTGCCGAGCCTATAAGGATGCTGCAGGTTTTTCTTCCCAAGGTGGAGAACCTTGCATTTTTTGGTGTTATACACCATCAGGTTCTCATCCGCCCATTTTCTGAGCCTGTCCAGGTCAGCCTGGATCACCCGCCTGTCTTCTGGTGTGGATGCTTTGCCCCAAAGTTTGGTGTCGTCGGTGAACGTGGCCAGTCTGCTCCTGACTCCAGTGTCCACATCATTAATGAAGATGTTGAACAACATGGATCCAAGGAAAGAGCCTTGAGGGACCCCACTGGTCACAGGACACCATGATGAGTGACTGCCATCAATTACAACCCTCTGGGTCCTACCACGAAGCCAATTTCCCATCCAGCGGCTCATGGTGGACCCAAGGCCACAATTGACCAGTTTCACCAAGAGGTGATCATGGGATACCAGATCGAAGGCTTTTTTGAAGTCAAGATATATGACATCAATCCTCCAAGTTGGAGCAGATTTAACTTGTGCACTGAGGATCGTTTCCTTGAGGAGCAACCACTCTTCCTGAACTCCCCTCTCCCTGGGGTCATGGTCCCTTAGGGCCTGACTGACAAACCTCCTGAGCTTGTCAAAGTCAGCTTTTCTGAAGTCAAGGACTTCCGTGTTGCTGACTGACTTGCCAGCTTTATGGGGAATGGTGAAGGTGATCAGCTCATGGTTGCTGTCACCCAGCTTCCCATTGATCACTAGATCGCTGATTAGGTTATCCCCAGTAGCCAGTACCAGGTCGAGCAGCGCTTTGTCTCTTGTTGGCCCATAGACTTCTTGAGTCAGGTAGAGGTCATCCACACACAAGAGGAAGCTTTGTGACCGCTCGGATTTTGCTGAGTGATCCTCCTACAAGTTGTCTGGGTAATTAAAGTCACCCATGACAACCATGGTCCCGGAGCATGCAGCCTCAGCCAGTTCCTGGGTGAACTCCTGGTCAAGCTCAGGACTTTGGGTGGGAGGTCTGTAGTAGACTCCCACCGTTGTGTCCCCTGTGCCGTGTTCCCCACGGATTTTAACCCAGAGGGTCTCCAGTCATCCACCCTGGTCGCCAATATCAGCTTGCAGGAACGTGTAGCTTTCCTTAGTATAGAGAGCTACACCCCCGCCCCTTTTATCTACACGATCCCTCCTGTACAGGATATAGCCATCTGTACCTGAGGTCCAGTCATGGGTGGAGTCCCACCAGGTCTCCGTTATCCCTATGACATCAGAATTATTTGTATTGAGCAGGAGGACGAGCTCCTCCTGCTTATTCCCCAAGCTCCTGGCATTTGTGTACAGGCAGGGAAGTGTCCCGTTGGGGCCTCTTGCCTTGCCCACAGATTGTACCAGGGCTGGGGCAAGGGTGGGCTCCCTTAAATTCCTTGGCCTGCTGGCTTTGCAAGGGTTGCTCAGTGGGCCAGCACTGGCGGTAGTCCCCACGTTCCCCAGCAGGCTTAGTTTAAAGCCCGGTGGAGCAGGTCAGCCAGTCTGGCAGAGAAGAGCCTCCTCGCCAGTTATTATATTATTAAAATTAAACTAGTACAACCCTTTTGTTGTGTAAATCATGGTAATCATATACCTTATACTTTTATGGAGAGGGAAGTATGCTAAGTAGTATAACCTGAGTCTACATTGGGGATTGTGTTTCTGCAGTGATTTGTTTGTAGTTGGAGACAAAACCAAAAAACCCCCACCACCTCAAGTTTATGCATAGACTGTGTTAAAACCATGCGAAGGTCAGGGGTTGGCAGTCCTTAGGAGTAATATAATGCTGCTTGCTTTGCGGTGGGCCAGTGCTGCTGATCCGGTGCTGTTGCGTATGCAAATCTCTCCCTGTCACTGCAGAAGCCCCCCAGTGCAGATTTGCTGCAGAAACCCCGTGCAGCTGCTATCTGGCCTTTATGGCCTGAATAAAATCCCTCCATGGGCCAAAGATTGCCAAATCCCATGTGGTTATTTCTGTATTCCTACTAATCTGGAACTACAAACACATGTTTCCTCCCAGTTACAGGAAGTATCTCCCCCTCTTCTGCCATGTCCAATGGCCTTCAATGGAACAGCAGTTATTATGTTTTAATGTATTACAATAAATTGCTAAGCATAGGTAGCATTAACTGAAACTGCTTGTTGTCATGACCCACATGAAATGATTTAGGGTGGTTATTCTTAAAGCCTTTTCTTGGTCTGGGGGATTTTCACCATCTGTTATTGTTTAAATATTTGATGACCATGCAGAAGGCAACTTGTATGTATATTGATGACAATCTTTAGCAACATAGACGTTTTTGATGCGTTGAATTCTGTGATCTCAGAACAAAACCAATTCTGTGACTGCAGTGTATGTGCAGACAGTTATTCTCAAAACCATTTGGGTCCTTGAATAAACAGTAATGTTTAACAATCCAGTTTTATTTTACTGTTGGACTGTTGACCCTTCTTATGATATGATATTATTTTATTCTTAACTCTCATTTGATGTAACAAACTAGAACGATAGAATGCATTTGAGCGCACATTAGTGTATTTACTTGAATATAAGACAACCCTGAATATAAGATGATCCCCCAATAATTAGATTTACTATGGAAAATGTATACATTTTATTACAATTTTCCAGGTATAGAATCTTAATTATCAGTGGATTCTCTTGAATTTGCCCTCTTCCCAGTTCTACAATAGGGAATATAGTGGCTGGGGAAAGAGGGAGGCAGAGGTAGCCTCCTTGATATCTTCCCATCCTTTTTCCTCCCCACCCCCTTCCCTTTGTAGCCTTCTTGCCCCACTTTACTGTCAGACCTGCTCAGGCTCTATTCCGTCCCTGAGCACAAGTGAGCTACATGTGATAAGAAGTTGGGGGAGGGACAGAGGCAAGATCAGAAGCTGCAGAGTGGGGCCAGGCAGAAGGGAGGGAGGGCAGAAGATACAGCGTAGGGAAGGAGACTGCTGTGGGTCTGACTTCGGCTCTGACCCAGACTTCAGTCTTGGGACCTTGGGCCGAGGCAGAACCACCTGCTGCTCCTTCAAATAGTGCAAATTACTATGGGTACATATTGACTTAGTTAAGCCAGAATTAATGCACATTAACCTTTTGTAAACTGCTTCACATTTTTGCACAAGTATTCCATAAACATTATGGAGTACCACTTTTGTGCCTACTTATACATAATGTAAGCTGTGCGTGATGTTAGTCCATAGCCAAAAGCCTCATGACTTATCACATGGTTCATTGGACTGGCCCCAGCAGAGTCTACAGTGTTTCAAGCCATGGTGACCTCACAGTCCAGCACTGCTCAGTATGTGTGCATTTTCCAGTTATCCCCACAAAAGATCCACGTGCTTAACTGGCCCCACACTTGTAACTGAACACTTGTGTGTTCTTGATGCAAGTCCTGGGACCCTCCCAAAATTTATATGCAGATGAGGCGCAGGGCAGCCTGGTCCCTGTCCACCTCATAGAGAGTGGGGCCATGCTAATTTCATTTGCCAAGCCGAGCCGGGGGGGTGACAGAACCTTTTGGCTCCATGGAACTTTGGTGATGTTTGCCAGGCATTTAAGGCTTGTGAAGAAATGGAAATAAGAGAAAGAAAGGCACTGCTTAGTGGTGGGAGTGAAGAGGACGTTTAAATGTGTTTGATGTAATGGTTCATCATGACTTGAAAAAGTTAGTGCTGAGGGGGACTGACTGCCATGTGTACCATATCTTATTCAGATGGGCTGTGTTAACCTGTCCTTGTGGTAGGTTCCCATCAGCATTTTTGGCACTGGGGGTGGAGTGTTGGAGCTTTGGCCAAGTCCCAAAAAACCTCGCAACCTCTGTTTGGAAGATACTGGCATGCCAGGGGTAGATGTCAGGTGGGCTACAAGGGTGCCAATCCTTGTTGTGGCAGCACAGCCCCGGCCCCTTTCTCCCTGTGATCCCCAAGGTACGTGTGTATCTGCTGCCAGCAATGAGCTGGGCCAAGGCTCTGGACTTCAGTGCACCCCCGGCTCTGTGGTGAGCGGCAGGAGCCTGCCCAGAACCTGAGCTGCTCACAGCAGGCAGCTGCGACCCTGCAAGCCACTTGTACCAGGGTCCAGAGCCCCAACCCGGCTTGTTTCCAGCAGTGGTTGCACATGCACCTTGGGGAGCATGGTGGGAAAAGGGCTGGGACTCCAGACCCTGGTGCACTAGTTGCGGCTGCCCGGCATAGCCAGCCTGGGCTCGCTGGGCAGGTTTCTGTTGCCTGTCACAGAGCCCGGGTTGCCCACAGCAGGGCTTGCAGCTTGCTTGCCACCTGCTGTGAGCAGCCTAGGCTCTGTGACCAGCAGCAGCTATCCAGAATTTGAGCCACCTGTGGCATGCTGAGCAAAATGTCTTCATGTGCCATGCTGTGGCACGGATGCCAGAGGTTGCCAACCCCTGCTCTAGAATGTCTTAGTGCTAAATTGTCTAGTTTGCTGTTATTTCTCCAAGTCTTATTTGTATCTTACTGAAGAGTTGTATTTGATATTTCTGTGAACTGATAATGAAGCAACTATTTTAACTTTTTGTTTACCGTATTTGTCTAATGTAGTGGTACATGGTGATCTCTGTTTGTGTTTTCTTTTTCTTTCTTTTGGTCCAGTATATATCATGGTGCTATTTAGATTTAATGGCTATAAAATGTTTTGAATGCGTCTGTTTGAAGTTACTAGGAAGTACAAAATATTTTAAGTTGTAAAAGAGAATGTATTTATTTTACTATTATAACTATAATTGATGTAATTCTGTCAGAGTCTTGTTTTAGCCAGCAGAGGGCACTCAAAAATAGATTTAAAAAAACTTTTACCAAGCATCTGGTTTAATACATTTATATCTCTGCACATAAAAGAATATAAAAGAGGACACTCTCTGTTAATTAAAATAAAAATAAATATTATGGTTAATCTTTGTGTGTTTGTTTTTTATATATTGTACAGGAGGCAATACACCTGGTGGGACTGCCTCAGCACAGACCAACCCAGGAATACTGGGAATGGGTGGAGGTGCAACTGTATTACCTGCATTTGAATATAGAGGTACCTGGATACCAATTCTTAATGTAACAGTCCAGGGCAGTGCTAAAGCTACCTAGTAAGTAATAATGCCTATTTTAAAATGTTTTAGTTTAAAAAAAAAAAAATATATATATATATATATATATATATATATATATATATATTTATTTATTTCTTGGTGATTATACAGTATTTCTGTTGTATGGCAAGCCATGCATTGCATTGCTAATGTCAAACAATGTAGATTCTCTTCAGACTGATCTTCTTCTTTATTCTTTCTATATTTGAGATTCCCATTTGAATATTACTCATTACTTTATCAACAGTCAGCCGTGTTCTTTACCATACCCTTTCTGTGTTAATTCTGTGCATACTACATCTGTGTAGTAAGAAGCACTCATGGGAGTAGAAAACACTTTTCCAACTTTACTGGCAGTTTTTTTTTAAGTTAAAATACTGACAGTATTAGTGAAATACTTGTCCTTTTGCTACTCTAAGTGTATTGTGAGTCCCTATGCTGAGAATGAATTATAAGCAGTCCTTCACATGGTTGGCATCTCAATCTTTCTAAAGATTATAAATCAGAAGTTCATGTACTCAGAACCTGAGCCAAGGCTTATAGTCAGTTTCAGGATGTTATGATGTCAGTCATTCATGTCAATAATGCTTCAACAGTGTCATCTCTTTAAAATGTGGTTTATTTTCAGAACCTACAAAGTGTTACTACACTGCTTAAAAGATGTCAGGCACCTCAAGTCAATAATCTGAAGATTCATACATGAATGTAAAGAGGCTGCTTCCTAACTGCAATTGTAGACTTAGTCTTTTAGAAAAATAAATTCTAAACTTTATTTCTTTTACGTACATGTGTACACTATTGCTAAACCTTCAAAACTAATGTTTACTGAAACAAGGAAACCAAAAAGGAATGCAAAGTTCTCTCTTATTTGCACTGTTCTTGGGGACTACTTGTTTCAACTATAAGTGGATCCTTTCTGAAAACTACTTGAGCCTTTTTCTCCCTCTTCTTATTTTTTCCTCTCCCTCTGATTTTTTAGCTAAAATCATCGTGCTTCCCCAAGCACTTTCCAGCTTTGTTCCTTAAATGACTCTTTTTTTTTCCTAAATCATTTTAATTTCTTTTACCGGAAGAGACTCTTAAGTTGTCCCCTGTCTATAGTCTTCTTCTGTCTCATCCCATCCCCTCCTACTGCTGTAGATTTTTTATTAGAACCAGAGATGCAGGATTCTAGGGGTCTCCTGTATTATGACTATATACATAACCTAGTGAAGTCCCTTTTGTATTGTGGTAAAAGCCAGGCATATGAATCATGGGCTGGAATGGTGGATCTCTCTTGACCTACTGGGATTTCCTCTTCCCAGATTACTGTACCTTGCCTTTAAGGGCAAGTGGATTTGTGACAGCCCACAATCTGAATGTGTAGCTCAAGCTGACACACCATTCACCTGTGTGTGTGGGTTCAAGCACATGTGTTCAGCGGAGTATGGGAGTTTTTTATGGGGTTTTTTTCCTGGGACTGCCTCTGCATGGGGAGTAAAAAGAAGGTAACATGGGGCCTCTGCAGGACACACTAGGAAATTTGGTCATCTCAACAGCCGACAAAGCTAACCTATTTAACAATTTCTTTGCCTCCATTTTTCTGAGCGGGGACTAGGTCATCCCCCCCACACTGGAATCCCTGATGGTCCCAGGGGAGGCACAGCCAGGCCCAGGGTCAGAGAGGACCTAGTTGGGGAACTTCTGGTGGGACTGGATGTGTTCAGCAGGTCCTGACGATCTCCAGCCCAGAGTGCTGAGGGAATTAACAGCTTTATGAGCACTCATGGTGCTCTGGCGAGGTGCCAGAGGACTGGAAAAGGGCCAATATGGTCCCCATTTTCAAAAAGGAGAGGAAGGAGGACCCAGGAAACTATAGGCCCGTTAGTCCTACCTCGGTCCTAGGGAAGCTCTTTGAGAAAATTATCCAGGTGCCCATCTGCGAGGGGCAAGCAGGGAAGTGTATGCTTAGGGGCAACCAACATGGCTTCATTCAGGCAGGTCCTTTCAGACTAACCTGGTGTCCTTCTATGACCAGGTCACAAAATCCTTGGACACGGGTGTCAAGGTAGACGTAGTCTTTCTGGACTTTAGGAAGGCCTTCAACACTGTCTCTCACCCCATTCTTGTTAAAAAATTAGGAGATTGAGGTGTCGATGCCTTCACAGTCAGATGGGTTGCACAGAGGCAGAAAAGGATCTTGGAGTCATTATAGACTTCAAGATGAACATGCGCCGCCAATATGAGGATGCAGTCAGGGAGGCTAACCACACCTTGCCATGCATCAACAGATGCTTCATGAGCAGGTGCAAGGGGGTGATCCTCCCCCTCTATATAACATTGGTCATGCCGCAGTTGGAGGGAAGTGGACAGCATGGAGAGGGCCAGAGGAGGGCCACTTGCGTGATCAGGGGGCAGCAGGGCAGATGCTGTGAGGAGAGGCTACGGGACCTGAACCTGTTCAGCCTCCACAAGAGAAGGCTGAGAGGGGATTTGATGGCTGTATATAAACTGGCCAAGGGAGACCAGCAGGCAGTGGGAGAGTTCCTGTTCTCCTGAGCACTATTGGGAGTAACAAGGAATAACGGCCGTAAGTTGATGGAGTAGATTCAGGCTAGATATCAAGAGGCACTACATCACAGTCAGGGTGGCTAGGATCTGAAACCAACTTCCAAGGGAAGTGGTGCTCACTCCTACCCTGGGGGTCTTTTAAAGGAGGCTAGAACGACACCTTGCCGGGGTTGTTTGACCTGAGCATTCTTTCCTGCCCATGGCAGGGGGTCGCACACTTGACCTACTCAGGTCCCTTCCAACCTTATCAACTCTGAAACCAGGAGGGATAGAGACACCACTCTGAGCAGAGTCCTTTGCTGAGTTGGGGAAGAACTCCCTAGAGCAGTGGGTTTAAGTTAAGACCTCATTAATGTGAATTCATGATATTTTTGGTTCAGGGAGGAATTGGTTATATTTGCTTTGTATTGTCAAGGTATTATTTACAGTCATGAGACTGGAAGTATGTTAAGTAACAGGCTGGAAATAAGAGGATGCTTGAGTTCAAGACTTGGCATAGCCCATGGAGTATCTTTGTAAGCTTGAGGAAGTCACTCAGTTTTCCTTGTTCCTAAGTTCCCTTCTCATAAATTGAGGGTGAGACATTCAGGCCCTAGACAGGTGTAACATCTAAGATGCTTCAGATGGTGAGCAGGCAGGCATACATACCCTATGAAGTGCTCTAAAACTGGCCAAAATGCTGCAAAAATTATCGTGAGTATAATAGCAACTTCTCTAATGAGCTTCATTTTGGAGCTTTTCCAGTTGTGTGTGCACATGCAAAGAATGCTTCCTTATGTGGCTTTTGAGGCTAGGAGACTAGAGGCTGGGTATACAGGAGAGCACACGTTGGCTCTATAGTTAAATACAGATGGTCAGAAGCCCAAGGCTGAATCAAGTCAGTCTTTGCAGATTAGTCTAAGCTGCAGAGATTAAACTGAGAAACAACTGGACACACTTTTACCTTTGATTCAGGAAATGCATCCACATGTCTGCAGTGGTTTAGGCCAGAAGATGGGGGGTGGTGCTAGAGCACAGTTCTCTGGCACTTCCTCTTCCTGCTGCCCTTGAGGTCTCTGGTTTTGTGGTCCAGTATCATAGCAGCAGGACTCTACAAGGTTGCACATCACTACTTCTTCCTGCCTCCAGGTGTCTGGGATTTCTAGTCCACAGTCACATCCAGCAGCAACTTTCAGTAAGTTTAGTAGGGCAAGGCAGGACAGCTGTGTGCTTATGGGAAGAGGGGTTTAACCAGAAGAGGGGGGGTTTTAACCCCACTCCCTGGCCCCAGACCCCAGCCAGGGCAGTTTCTACCTCTCTTCCCCCTCCCCCAACCCTTCTCTGTTGGAGCAGGCAGCACATCACAGCCCAGGGCTGGAAAGCGTGCTGAGGGATTGTGAATTAACTAGAACCAGGAAGGGGTCTGGGACAGAAGTTTCATAAACCAGTTTGACCCAAATCAGTTAAGTCTGATACTACATTCAACCAGGTTTATCTTAAACCAAATTTATCTTATGCCAGCTTCAGTCACTTTGAAACTGGTTTATGTGCACTGAACTTCTGTTCTGTTGCAGGCTTAAACCAGTTTCTGATGACTTAAACCAGTTTATATCCAACTTTAGTCCCTAGCCTGTCTGTTCCTCTCCCAACCCCCCTCCCCTCCAACCCAACCCCTTGCCCCCCAAGTTGTCAGAATCAGATATGGCAGTGATAGATATTTGGTCATATTCTTGCATCTCTCTCAGTTCTTGTGGTCCACCGTGATAACTCTCTAAAGACCATTTTATAACTTGGCATTTAGTTTATGGTGATTATCTTAATCATTATTTTCCTTTATTTGAATTCCTCATGTCTGTGACACTTCCATAATGCAGTATTTGAGTTAATACAATAAGAATGAAAATGAAGTAGTTTTTCAGTGAAATATGCTTAAGTATATCATTTCTAATAATATTTAGGTATTATGTAACTGTCAATAAATACAGATCTTGCCATTATTGTATTTAGTAATGTTTTGTTCTTGATATATTTGTATATTAACATTTTCTTGTGGCTTTTTACTGTAAAGTTGAAAGGTTATTTTGTAACAACTTGGTATTGTAATAATGGGTGATTGGAGTGTTATTTTACTTCATCAAGTTTTCTGTGTTGCTCTCTCAATCCTTGTCAATATCTTTATCCTTTTAGCCTAGAAATGCTGGACAAGGTCGAGCCACCTACTATTCCTGAAGGTTATGCCATGTCTGTGGCATTCCACTGTTTGCTGGATCTTGTTCGAGGTATCACTACCATGATTGAAGGGGAGTTGGGACAGGCTGAAACAGATGGTCAGACTATGACTGAAACAACTTTATCACCAGCACAGTCTTCAGACCAGCAGTCGGTATCTGGCCAAACTGACAAGGAGCTAGGTATACAAAAATAATGATACTATATGAACTACAGTTCAAGGACATAAAATCTTAGGAGTAAAAGTCTGAATTTTAAGTACTAGATCTTACTTTAAGAGCCTTTATGGAGCTTTACCCAATGCACCCTAGTATCTCCATAGTTAATATTTGCTTTTAGTTTTATCCAGCTTTTCATTTCAGTATTTTAATTTATAGTTTCTGAATGTTATGTACCACTTTGTTATGTACCCCTAGGGGTGGAGTGTTGGAGTTATGTACCACTAAATGTTGTACACTAGGGGTACACGGTGTAAAGGATTTTACGTTTACATTTTGTCATGCTGCAAATCATTTTTCCAGAATGTTGGTAACATTTTTAGTAACTTCAACACAGCAGTTATTCGAAATTCTCTCAGAATTCGTTTTAATTGTTGTTGAACCACCAAAATGTTTTGACTTCGTACATTCTCTTTTCCATAACAGCTCAAATATAGGTTCCTTTGAAAGTTTAATACCCTTTGTTTCTAACATGTATGCGTGCGTGCGTGTGCGCACAGAAAGAGGGCAACAGGATTTGTGTTGACTATCTGAGTTGTCTAGTAGTGTTGTCTTGTCTTGTCTTAGCCACGGCCACATAAACATGGGCATTTGGCTTCCCAGAGACGAGCTGCAGCAGTGCACCTTGCACTGCCACTACTTGTCCCCAGGGAATGCCCATGCCATGCACACTTTGGTGTGCAGCAGTTTACTCTGGGTGGAGTAGGAGAAGCTGGGTCCAGTACTTTTGGCCCCGGCAGTCGCACCTGTGGACCTTCTGGGGCTGCAGCAATGGCTGTTCTGTCGTGTGGAGCCTGGCCAGCAGCTGCAGCGCAGTTCTGGGCAGCCCAGCTCCACTTTTGAGCAGCGTGTGCTGCCTGTGTATGTGCTACTCCACTTCTTTTTTTTCCCTATGGGTTTTATGACCCCTGGATATCCGGGGTCAAAAAACCCGCAGGGGAAAAAAGCGGAGCAGCACATGCAGGGGCAGCACTCCCTTGCAGCATAGAGAACATCTGAATGTACGGTATGTACAGATGTTTGCAGTCCCTCATACTGCACAGCTGTGATCACCTGGACATGGCCCTCAAGTCCTTAACCTTACTTATCATGGAGACTGTGGAAGGCCAAGAGCACAACCTGGCCAGTAGAAATATTGGGGTTGCAGAGTTCATGAGTTTACTAAAGAGTCTCTAGGAATAAGGGAAAGCTGAAAGATCTGTGTTGGGGGAAGAGGATTTGGAGGAAGAACAATATGGAATCTTTGTGTACCAGGTCAATAGGTGAGGCGGGTTTTTTCCTCTCTTTAGCAGGTATATCTTTTTACCCATATCTCTACTACATGCACTTTTCTCGTGAATAAATACTTGTACAGGTGAAGTTGTAGTCTTGTGTTTACACTGTGTGTTTTGAATATAGGTTGATGCAAGACGTGTGTATGTATGTGCTATAGTGGTCTTATTTTGAAAGTGCAAGTGTTTTGGTTTTTTTTGACTGGATATGACTTGGAGTGCATTAAAGTATGTGAAATAAAAAGGCCTTTATTGGCATTTTCCATATTTTTTTTGTGATTTGCTGGGGTGTTTTCACATCAGCAAATATGACTGAATATTTGTTTAGGACAATATAAAAGCAAAGAAGAAAATATCCAGCAGTCACCATTTTTCTGTTTGTTCTAGTAGTCATTAAAGAATGTTCCATATCTATCACTACTATAAAATATTTTTCTTTTAAGTTAGCAGAGCTGTCTGGGAAGAAATGGTGAATGCATGTTGGTGTGGCCTTCTAGCTGCACTGTCGCTGCTTCTTGATGCCAGGTATTTATTCTCTTAATTTTTCCTTATTCTCCATAGCTTATATTACCAATTCTATCCAGAACAGATTTTTTTGCAGCATGTCAAGTTGGCTGCTGTGTGGGATGAAACTCTTCACAAGGATTAGGAAGGGATTGTGAAGAAGTGTTTGAGTTAAGAATAATCTGCCTGGTGGTCACCAAAAATCTAACACAGCATCTAGTATGGTAGTCCCCACAGCTTTTTTAGACTCAAGGCATCTGTTGAAAAATGCCAGCCCTTCGCTTTCACTTGCTCTTGACTACAGAAAAATAATAGAGCAATTTTTCTGTTGCAGAGAACTTGGAAAGATCACAGCAGGTCAGAATGTTCTTGACACTGGATTCCTATTTAGCATCTCTGGAGTTATCTGGTGAATCCTGTGCAAGTGTTCACATACCTAACAGTGCTAATATTGCATAACACTCTGTGGCATCATTAAAAGGATCTTGTGGCACTTCAGAATTGGAGTATTAGTACTAGTGTTCTAGTACTAGCTGGAGGCAAAAGTACTTATTTTATAGCCATTACTTTTTCAAAATTATATATTTAGTTTTTTTAATCTCTCTTTACACTGGCCATTGGAATTTTTTAGTGCAATGAAATGATTCTTCTTGAAGGGCAAAAGTCTTGGTTGATGTAATTAATGGAGTAAATAATTTTCCAGCATCTCTAAGCTCTAGAAAATCCTTTACTTTAAGCTTCCTATTAAGAGCTGTTGGGGAAGACATGGTAAATGTTTCTTGGTGCTGTTACTAAAAGCCATGATTTTACCCAACCTTTTTCTTTCAGAAAGTTCACACTTGTTCCTTTAATTATTGTTTTAGAAATATTTTTCTGACAGCAGAAGTTGATGCATCTACTCTTTATTCCTTATGCTAAATCCTTCAGAACTGCAGTGTTATATAGTGCGAATTAGAATTCAGAAATGTTTTATTAATTGGGTACATTTGATCTTTAATGTTTTCAGTGTTGATAATTTTGTCTCTGAATTCTTACTGACTTTATCTAACTTGTACTTAGCTTCTGTATCATCTTTTGATGACTAATCCCTACTAAATGTTCTATACTCTTTCAGCACGGATGAAGCTGCCACAGAAAATATTTTAAAAGCAGAACTGACCATGGCTGCACTTTGTGGAAAACTGGGTCTTGTAACTTCAAGAGATGCCTTTATCACTGCCATTTGCAAAGGCTCCTTGCCACCTCATTATGCTCTGACTGTACTGAACAGCACAACTGCAGCTCTTTCCAATAAAAGTAAGAGCATAATTTATCTTCAATTTATATACTTTCATCTGTTAACCTAAACTTCTCTGTCTCGCTTTCTCCTTCTCTGTCTCTCTCTCAAATCAGTATTTCATGTTCTAAATAATTCTGAATCATAGTGGAGACATAGTATTTACTGATCTAAAATATGTGCCTGTGCAATGACTAAAAGTATCTTATGTTGGTCCTGATGCTGCAGGACAACAGTTGTGATTGTAGTTGCAGTGATCTCTGTGCAAGGATATCTGGTACTAATGCCTTGCATGATCCTTATTTTATTCATCCACATTAAACCTTGGAGAAAAAAAAAAAGAAGTGTGGTAGGTTTGGCTTGTTTTCAACGCAAGAAATGTGCTGTTCCACATTACTTTGAGGCTTTCTATATATCGTAGCACATGTGCCTTTCTCCAGCATTCCCTGAAAATATATATTTTTTAACACTTTAAAAATCTTGATTGCTCTTCTTAAAAAAAAAAAAGAAAAGTTATGATTCAGTATTTATATTTTCAAGCAAAACTTCTCTATGCTCTAGTGCATTTTACATAGAAAAGAATAGATACCTTTCATTGTATTACTCAGATATGTTATGACACTATGTGTTTGCATCATTCTTACCATGATGCAAACTCAAGGACCTTTCCCTGCCTGTAGGAAAGTGGTTTAGATGCCACCACAGCCATCTCTTTCTTTTTTTGCTTCTCTCCTGCTGTCCTTTGATTTTGCAAGAGGACTACTCAGGGTTGAAAGTCCTTGCATGATCCAGTGGATAGGTTAGAGGCTAGAGCATGCATAGGGTGGTAGAGGGACCCCTTTAGTCCTTCCACACACAGTGTTTTAAAAAAAAAATCTTATAAATTAAGAAAGGCTGAAGCTATTAGGCTACTGTACAGATTCCCATATTTTGCTCTACAGATCCCCTGCTAGGATGAGGCTTCTGGGCATGTTTTCAGGTATCACATTCCTTTATAGCTTACCTTTGATATAACTTATACCTATTAAGAAAGTGGTAAAAGTAAAAGGCTCCAGAGCCAATGCAGGGTATTTGTGCTTTGATGGTATTGTTACTGTGGTGGATCCCTTCAAATCTATAATTTCAAGGGAAGAGATGACTATTTTGAGGGAAAAGGGATGGCTATGAATTGTGGGGTGGCTGTAGCTCACCCTGTAGCCCTTTTCCCAGAGCTGCTGTTGTCCCCCCTGCCTCTGCCCACTCTGAGCATAGGCCCGGCTCAGCCCCACACCGGGAAGAGTCTGGTGCAGCCCACCCTCACCTTAAGTGCAAATCTAGGGGGCACATGGCCCCACATGCCTTCCCCAGGGGTGCACGCAGTAGCAGGAGCTGCCCTACCCCTCTCCCCCTGCCCCCCTCCCAGACAAGCCCTATCCTGCGTCCTGCTCCATGCTGGCTGGACAGCCCTAGCCTCACTTCCTCCCTCACTGTGGGGGAGGAGGGGAGGTGCTCGATCTGCATCCCCATGCCTCTTCCATCCCCCATTCCTCTTCCCCACCCCCACAGACTTGCTTGCTGGATGCTGCTCTTCAGGCTGCCAGGCCGCATACCAGCAATCAGATCAGTATTGGCTGATATGGCTGGTTAATAATCGGCCATCAGTATCAGCCAAAATTTCTTTACTGGTGCACTGTTACAAAGAAGGCTTATCTAATCATGACATTTTTGTACAATTGGAACTTACGATGGTTTGATTGAATCATAACTTTTAATGGTGCATCACATCTGTATAACGTATAGTGCGTTGGATATGCATCACTGCAGCTTGCAGATGAAGCATTCATTCAGTTTAATGCTGATGCATGCTAGGTAGCCATCCCACATTTCCCAGCACAGATCTCAGAGGGATCTTGTAGGAGTAGCAGTCTATAGTTATAGCTGTGCCATTAACCTTCAAAGGAACATGAATGGTATCAGTTAGGCATTTCTCAGTGCATGAAATTTGTTTTTTCAAATACTGAATTGAGTTTTTGTTTCATTAAGGGTCATTGACAGGCTTCATGTTATGCTCAAGTTTCTTTAAAGAGCTCATTTTCTCTTTTAAAAATAAGTTATGAATAAAATTTCAAAAACCTTTAAAACAAAATGATCAAGTATACATACAGTAGAGTTTGGATCGAGGGGTAACAGGAAGAAGGGTAGAAAGGCTACTTGCAACAAGGAAGCTCTGACACCCTAATTTTATCTATACACTAGAACTGCAGCAGTACACAGTGAGTGACTCAGTGAGAGAAGACTGTGAAGAGCCATATCCAGAGCAAATGCATTTATGACAGTGTTGGCAATAGTTGTGCCAAACATTTGAGTGTGGACAGGTAGTATATTGCAAGCTTGGCAAATTCCATGTTATGCTTTTTGAAGTTTGGTCTGCACTGGAGCATTTTGAATCTAACAAGTCATATATGCCATTATGTAAAATATACTTAATACTCATTAAATTTGGTATATTCACTCATGATGCTATTGATCTGAATTCCAGTCAGGTTTAAAAACTGTTTTTGGTGCTAACCTGTAAAGTCCTTCTTTGAGATTTTAAGATTTATCTTTTGGGATTTTACTATTATCAACACCTTTTGTTCATTTTCTAAAACAAATTCTTATGTTGGGGGGAAAAAAGCTTATATTAACAAGGGAGCATGACTGACCAGTAACTATACAGAAAAAAATAGAACAGCAGACTATATTACACTGTTTCTGAAGTGGTGCCAATGCACAAAAGTAAACAAATGAACACAGAAAAAGTAACAAAATCACTTTCCTTTGTCTTGTTTTATATTATTCTGGATAATGTTTTCTGAGAGACCCCTGCATATTCATAGCCCAAGGTAGCCAGCCTGGGTGGTCCAGGTTGTACTGTTTATACACCCCAATGATTGGCGTGTACAAGCTCCAGCTACAGGTGAACAACCATTCTGAACCTTGTTAGATTCAAGGCATTGTTCAGAAAATTCCAGCTCTTAGTTTGTACTCTTTTTGACTATGGACAAATAATAGAGGAGATCTGTCGCAGAGAACTTCGAAAGAGTGCAATAGGTCAGATGTTTTTTGACGCTATAGATTTCTGTTTGAAATCTCTAGGTTTATTTTATGAATCCTGTGTAGGTGTCATCTTTAAAAGGATCTCATGACACACATGGGGGTGCTGTGACACCTCAGTTGAGAATCGTTGCTTTAAATTCTAGGTAGATACTAGGGCTGTGCAAAGCTTCAGTCACTGATTCAACTCAGCCTGATTCGGTGGCTGAATCTCCAAATCAGGAGACGCCTTAATCTTTCCAAATTGAATCGGAACCCTCCGAATCGAATTGGAAAGGTTCGACGATTCGGGCGCAGCTTTAAATGTTTTTTCTACGTACCTGAAGGTACCAGGTGGTTCATAAATGCTGTCATAGTTGGGTAGATGGAGTGTCTCACAGGAGCATGGGGGAGCTCCCCAGTGTACCTGGCAGTAGACCCAGAAGTAGACCAGAAGCACTTCCAGTCCATATTCCAGGTCTTCTGCGGAACGTGCTGGGGGGGCCCCCTGCACCCTCCCTGGCTCAGCATCTGGTGCCTCCTGGGTCTGGCAGGCACGCAGGATCTCCCTGCAGCTGATCGCCGAGCTGGGAGGGTATGGGGAGGGGCCCAGCGTGCTTGGCAGCAGACCCAGAAGTGGAGCAGGTCTGGAAGTACTTTTGGGTTTGCCACCGAGCATACAGGGGCCCTCCCTCCTCTCCCCTTCCCCCCGCACTGCTGTGGGACACTCCATCTGCCACACCATTGCAGCATTCACGAGCTGTGCCTGGTACCTTGAAGTATGTAGAAAAAACATTTAAAGCTGTGTCTGGCCGAAATCAGCACTGAATCTTCAGATTTGGATTTAGCCAAATCAAATCGGGGACAGTGATCAGAATCAACTAATTGAATCACTGTCCCTGATTCGGGCCAAATCCGAATTAATACTGCTTGTTTTGCACACCCCTAGTAGGTACATATTTTTCAATTAGAAGTTATACGGTCTTTTAAACTGGTTTCTCATTTGGGCTGCAGGTAGTATATAGTAAAGGACTAATCTTTATTCTATAAAATGGTGACAAGTTGGCATACATATAAGTAAAAGTCCATGTTCTCAATCCTGTTAATAACACTAGATATAGGTGTTTCGGTAACATCACATAAGCTTATGTTGTAGAAATTGAAGAATGTTATTATGGTGTTTATTGCATTTTAAATGAGGATTTTTCTCTGCTCCCTAGCATATTCCATTCAGGGGCAGAATGTTCAGATGATCAGTCCGTCAAGTGAGTCTCACCAGCAAGTTGTAGCAGTTGGACAACCACTTGCTTTGCAGCCACAGGGCACAGTAATGGTAAATCAAACTTTTTAAATAGATTGTTTATGCTTAATTATTTTCCATTCTTTGCATGTGGGTGTATGAACATGAAAGGGGAACTTACCACATGCCATCTGATTCACAGTAGCCTTTTGTGTCTACTTCATTCTGCAACAAGTAGAATCTAAACCATGTTAATGCACAGTTGTTTCCTTCACGGGTTAACTATGTAGTTTATTTTTCAATTACTGTGGGCGAGGGCAACGCAAAATGGTTCTCTTGGATCAGTTGATACTAGGTTAGTGTGTTCCTCCCTCCCCTTTTACATCTCTGTAATTAATTGCATCCATATGCTGATTTTCATTCTCTGCACCAGTCATTTTCATATTTGAATTTTTTTAAACTGTCTTTTGCAATAGACAGTTATTTGAAATAATGAACCACTTCCATGTAGTAATAATCCCTGGTGTAACGTCTCTGATGGCCAAGAGCTCCCCAGTTGACAAATGCCAGAGTACACACCGATAAAGATACAGACACCGTTTTTGTTATATAAGAGAATTTGAAATAACAGTACTATTTACTTAGAGATCCCATTTTGTTTTGGAAGGAACTATTCAGTGAACAGTAAATGTCTAATCATGAAAAGGGTACGTCTACACTGAAGTACCCAGGGTCTTACTTGTGTTTTAGCCACTTTATTCATTCTGATGTGAGCCCCCTGTGTCCATGTTTGTGGACTTTGAAACCTGGACTTGTTTGCATACTTAAGCATATGGGTAAAAGCATAGGTTTTGCTTTAAAATAGATTTTTACCAAACACTTTACAATTGATTTAAGCTTGGGAAATAGAGCTAATATTTCACATTCCTCAGTCCTATCTCTACTTCCAACTCACGACCTCTACATAAAACTTTTCCTTCTGGTTTCTGTATATGTGGTTGTCCTTTAGTCCTTTGTTCCATGTGGCCCACCCCATGTTCTGCCTGCTCTGTTCAGGTCAGCTCAGTTCAGCTAAGCTAGTGTCACGAGGTGTTATTACAGCGTTTCCATTAGCCGATGAAAGGAGAACAATGGGATTCTACTTAGTTTGGTGCAAGTACAGCAAGGACCTCGATTTCAGGAGAAGCATCCAAAATCATCACTGATATAGCACCTGGAAGGGGCTAGAAAAGCAGAGGATTGGAAGGAAATGCATTTGAAATCTGACGGACACCATCTTAAAGGCAAAGGGTGGCAGCTTAGACTGGTGACTTTTGGCCTATCTACCCTAACTTACTTAAGGAGTTTAACTAAGTGTTCCTGAATGACAAGCTTTTCATCTGGGAGAGCAGGGGTGGTATAGGGAAAAGGGACTGGGATAGGACTGGAGGAGGTAAGTCAGAGAAACAGGCCACAGTGCTTGAACAGGCTGTGGAACAAGCTGTAGAAGATGGCCTCCTTCTGGAGGAAAATATTTAAATATGCAATTGGTGCTTCATATTTATGAAGTTTGTAATCCATTTAAAAAGAATCAAAGCTGAGATTGCAGGTATAGTGAACATTGAATACATATTTCTGTGCGTACTGCTCTCTGTACCTTTCATACTAGGGGGTTCAGCTGTTAGTTCAGACAAATAGTTATGTCCTGTATCCACTGGCAAAGCACAGAATAGTTTTACAGATCTTCACTACTGCAGCACTGACAAGCGACTTGCTAAGACCAAACTTCTTAGTCATGGGTCTGTGCAAATCTAAGGCAGGCAGCTTCCCCATGGCTTCTGAGCTGCCATGGCTTCCCTTATTTATATGTCTTGGTACTGGAGGTCCTCTTTCAAACCCATGTGAGTCTACTTTGTCATGTGGAAGTTCTGAGGCTACTGCCAGTTTCTCCTGGTAGGTCCCATGAAAATAAACCCATCACTCTGTACTAGTTCTTCATCAGAATTGCTGGTCCATTGGGAAGTCTGATGCTTGGAGCATATACAGGCAGTCCTCAACTTACAACGTTTCGAGTTGCAACATTTCGCACTTACAGCATTTATAAATTGACAACCTGTTTCAACTTTCTGACGTCAGTTTCAACTTTACAATGCTTGATCTGATGTGACGCCAGTGAATGAGTTTTCTGTGTCGCCCATCTCCCTAGAAAGCGTCTGTCCAAACTTCCTTGGACACTTTCTTTAAGAAAGCAGCCAAGACTCCAGAAAAACCTGCAGCCAAGACGCCTGAGAAAATTCCAGCCAAGAACCCTTCAAAAATCCAGCAAAGTAACCTCAAAGAAGGCCTTACAAATCAATATGATTGCTATTTACAATATAGATACATTAATGTAGCTCTATTACTCATCTGTAATTGATTGAGTACAAAATTATGGGTTATTTTGTATGTACATAGGGTATTGGGGCTTGGATCAGGAACCAATCCCCCATTTATAACGTTTCCTACGGGAAAATTGATTCCGAGTTGCAGTGTTTTGACCCAAGACAGTTTTCAGGAACCAGTTGTCATAAGTCTGAGGACTGCCTGTAGTTTTTTTCTCCAATCTGCCACGTCACCGTGCAGCATGAATGAACTACCTTCTGTGACCTGTTGCTGTCTAACAAGCATCATAAGCTGCTGCTGAGCTGCAGTCTTCCATCTGGGTCTAACTGCAGTCTTCTGTCTGGGTCCAGCTGCAAAACAAGTGTAGCCACAAGCCAGAATAGTTCACCCAGCTATGGTGGATGCATGGCTTAGCTAGCAGCAGCTAGAACGATGGAAGTGAAAAATGTGTTGTCAGAAGAGCCTCCATTAAATGTTTTGGTAGCCTAAGAACATTTCTATACAGGAATTTGGGAAAGACAGAAAAATTGTTCCACAGAAGACTAAAGCATTTCCTAGAGCAGTGGTCTCCAAACTCTTTTGATCGCACACCCCTATCAGTAAAAAATTTTTGAGCACGCACCCCCAATATATGTATATTTATATAAATATCCATATAAATAGAAGTTCTAATATTTTCTTCCTGCACCCCAGTGGATCATCTTGCATACCACCTGGGGTGCGCACACCCCACTTTGGAGACCACTGTCCTAGAGCACCTATTGGTAGTTGGTGGCAAACTAAGAACCTTGCATCGCATTCCCAGGAATTCTAGTACCTAACCTGATTTACAGGAGATCCAGTGTGGATGTGGCTACACGGGTATGATTTGTATTTGGCTCTGCACTACAGAAGCTTTCAGGAAGCATGGCAAGTTCAATATGGATGTACTTAGGAGCCCAGACTTTTCTGTGGTCTACAGTATAGGCATACTCAAACAGGTGTCGAAGGTATTTCCTTCTATACTTGAGTAATCTGTCATTGGCACCCATTATTAACATCCATACTTTGTTATTGCCCTCCACTGAGGTTTAGGAATTGTTATTTTAGAAGTGAATTGGACAACCATGTAAAAAAAGGTTCAGATAGCTCATAGTATACGTATTTCTGTAGTAGATATTGAGAGTAATTTTTCTTTCTTTGCTGTCAAACTATATTTAATCTATTTAGTTGGAATATGGGGGCAGTTCTTAAAGCTATTGAGGTACTTCCCTAAAATTACCTATACCACACAAGTTCATGTTTTCAATTTAATTTACCATTAAATATTTTTAGGATTACAGTTGTTTTACTAGGAATGCAGTTGATTTGCCATAATAAAAATAAAACCATTTTAAATGTTCTGTTTAGCTGACTTCAAAAAATATCCAGTGCATGAGGACGTTGCTTAACTTGGCTCACTGCCATGGAGCTGTTCTTGGTACATCATGGCAACTAGTCCTGGCTACTCTTCAGGTATGGTATATGTAATTCTGATTACTTGCTTTTGGTGATAACTGGTGTTTGATGTCTCATGTGAGCATCATCCATCTGCCACAGCAGCAGAAAAACTTAGATTATGTCTTCAGTGTATGTTCAGACTCTCTCAAAGGAGTACTGTGACACCTGTCCTCTGAACTCAGTTAAGTATGTTTTCAAAAATATCTGCGTAAGGTGAAGCAGCCCTGTGAGCCATCTTCTGAATCGGAAGTAGGGTGGCTGCTTTAGAGCTACGCTTTACCAATAAGCCGTGTTCGGGGTTACCTCCAGTTGATCCTGTTTCATCACATTGCTGCCTTGTGCTCTACAAACATACCTTGAGAAAACATATACAAGCTTACTGCTCTCCAAAGCAGGTAAAGCAGAATCTTGGAATCTGATGAGATTTTTCTAACTGTGTTCAAATAAGTATTTGGAGATCTGATCTCTTGAATATAAGCAGAGTACTTAATATTCATGAGTTGGTATACCACTCTTAGAAATTTATTTTTGTGTTTTAGCATCTTGTTTGGATTCTGGGATTAAAACCTGGTGTTGGGGGTGCCTTAAAACCAGGAAGAGCTGTAGAAGGACCCAGCACAGTAAGTTTAATTGTTCATTATATAATTTTAATGTTTGTGCCGTATTTCTCTTGTAGTTTATGAAACAAACTTGTGTTTGTTTGTAGGTTCTAACTACTGCAGTTATGACTGATCTGCCAGTTATATCCAACATACTTTCAAGACTATTTGAAAGTTCACAGTAAGAAACATTGTCTTATGATCATAATATTTGTTTGTGTAAACCCTGACAGTATGTTGATAGCTGATATTTTTCAGGTACCTTGATGATGTGTCTTTACATCATTTAATAAATGCCCTTTGCTCCTTGTCTCTGGAAGCCATGGATATGGCGTATGGAAATAATAAGGTATAAAATACTTTGTTATATATTTTTAAGATATTTCAGTGGGATAGGTATTAGACTTGTTTGTTTACTTCTTAAAGCTAGGTCACACTTGAATATTAAAATAAATGAATAGTGCATGTGAGCATAAAATAAATCAAGAACAATGATATTCCTTGTTTATATTTCATAAATTTTCTTATTTCTTTTAATACTTGTATTATGTTCCACTTCATAGTATTAATTAATTGCTGTCATGTTTTTCCACTAATAAATTGTTGTGCATGGATAATGTTTAGTACTCGGCCTCTTGAAGGCTCAGACCGAGCGAAAACATTTAATTTTCAGTCTTACAGACTTACTTAGCTGGACATTGTGAATGATGCATGTTGTTCTTAGTTGTATAGGAGATTTCAATTTCAGTATCTTTTGTAAAACGCTTCGAAAAGCACGCTTGCCAGTTTTGGTCTAAATTCTGGGGAGAGTGGTAGAGCCCCTAGCAGTCTCAAAGGGTATGGACACGCATACATTTGGAACAGTTTCAAAAGGTGAATGTTTCAGAAGGGCACCAGCAAAGCACCACTCCAACTTTAACTGCTTTATCTAGTATTAAAGTTGCAGTATTTTTGCTATGTTTGTATCCTTCTCAACTTGTCTATACATTCTAATTGTTATGTAACAGCTGCTGCTCTAGATGTGTTTTTTTTTACCCACAGAATGATACTCTAGTCCCCTATCATCTAGGGAGATGAGAGAGGATCTACAACCATTTCATCCTCTTGAGAAATGTTGTCAAACATTCTATTGCTCAATCTTTTATGTTGACAGTAGCAATAGGGGGGGGAAAAATAAAATTGAATAAGTAATTTGAGTATATAATCTGTAAAATTTACAAAATTCAGAAAAAAAATGAAGTATAATAAAGGAAATTAAGTTAAATAAAATATGGATTTAAAATCAAATAAAAATGGGAAGAAACCCACATAAGTGAAAATACTTGAGTGCTGAATAATTAATTTATGATGCTCCTTTTAGCTATTTGGTAGATATGTACTCTTTTTTGGGCATTAAAAATGCAAGTATTTTGCATACAGATCATATGAATGGGAGCTGCATCCCATCTCTGCAGGCATCTTTAAATTTTGATTTCATATATACTGATGTGATATGAGCCTTGGTAAAATGATCTTGCTGTTGCTTTATATTTAATATAATAATTTAGAAGTCTAGTGGTAGAATAAGAGCCTTACTACTTTTTAAAGAAAATGTGTTTAAAATTTGTAGAGATATATATGGCTTAAAACAGTTCTTTTCACATCAGAGACTTTAGGGAGAGATTTTAATACTCTTGTTACTCATGCAAATGAAGAACGTAGAAAGAACTTATCAGGCTAATCTTCATGACATACTGCTTCTATCTCATGTGCCTGATCTTAAAATACTTCAGATGCTTCAATGTATACCTCCCAGTCCTAAGAGTTATAGAGCAGGGGTAGGAAAAATATCGCCTGTGGACCAGATCTGGCTTGGCAACTGATTGAGTCTGGCCTGTGGCTGCTGCTACATCACTCCACATGGGACTGAGCCCCGCCTGCACCCAGCACTGTGCACATGGACTGGGCCAGAGCTGGGGATGAGTGGCAGCACGGCCCCATGCAGTGTGCCACAGGGGCAGGCGCTGGCCAGATCAAGGGGAGGAGGGGTAGATTGCACATGCACCTGTACTGCCCAAGTGAGCTCTGCATGCGTCTCCTGCCGCCACCCCCCCACCACCTTGCCACTTCCTCTTTCTTCCCCCCCAGCCAGCTTCCAGGACCTAGCTTACATGTAGCACCCCCAATCCCCCAAATCTCACCAACACACTCACCCCCTCAACACTCCCTTCCCCACCGCACCCCATTTCCCCAACACACTATACAAGGGTAAGACTTATGTTGAGCTATTATGTAATTTCCTCTCTAAACACTGCTCAAGAAAAACAGTAATTCAGGACAAAATATTTTTAAAAATAAAATTAAAATGTTATAGTAGATGTTTGATTTCTAGTGTACGATTTGTGTTTTATCTATAAATTGTTAAAATGATATTTTCAAAAATTTTAATATCTGCGGCTCACCAAAACTTAAGTGGCCTTGCAGCTGAAAAATTGCCCACCCCTGCTATAACGTGTATGCTGTGGTTCCAAGTTGCAAAATACAGTAGTATGACTAGAAAAAGTTGAGTTGTAAAGAAGAGAGGGAAAAGTTCTAAAATTAAACATGACCTCTCCAATCATTTATTCAGATTCCATTTTCTCTTTCAAATTCCATTTTATCTAGGAACCATCCCTTTTTGCTGTTGCTAAATTGTTGGAAACGGGATTAGTTAACATGCACAGGATTGAGATTCTGTGGAGACCTCTGACCGGTCACCTCCTGGAGGTAACTGATTTCTCTCAGTGGTATTAATTTGTATTTTAGTTAAAGCTTTCTCAGTATGAACTTAATTCACAAAGTAACAATGTTCTGTTTTTGGAACTTAGTTATCATATTTTAAATTTAAGATGATACTCTATTGGTATTGTTATTTTTCTCAGAGTGCTAAATACCTGCCTTCAAACATCTGAAATAAAGTTGATCATTAATTTACTATTTGACTTAGTATAACTCAAGCAAATTTAAATTTTGAATGAATATATTCTGCTTATTTAAACCATGTCTTCAGAAACAGTATATGTGTGTACCTGACAGACTGGAGCGTTTAGACTTGAGAAATTATTTACTTAACTATTAGCAAGTTAAATGCATTTGTAAGTGCCTTAAAGGAAAATGCCTCTATTTATAGTAGTAAATAGGAATAACTGTTGTTCTTGAGTAAACAACATTTTGAATCATGTACAACATGTTTCGTCATAATAAAATAAAAACTTCTTTTGAATACCTCTGACAAACCAGCTACAAAAAATAATTCAGGAAAAATTCAAATTTAAAACTTACCTTGGTCAGAATATACAGGAGCATGAAACACACAGGGATAGATTTAGAGGTAATTCTGTATATACACTCTTTTCTAAGGGGAGCTGGAGAAGTCTTTCCATCCTCTTGGCTCTTAGAAAATATCACACCTACACTTAAGAGTTTATTTGCTGTTAAATGGCTTCATATGAACAGTATTAAGAATGTGACCCCTTTAGGCTAAGCCTTAGGATTTACCCACTTCCACATTCTTGCAACTTGCTCTTTTGAGTAGGAATGAGGGTATATGTACAGATTAACCAGCAAAATCTTAAAATACAAGGTCCTTCCCCATGTGGGCTAACAGTTCAGCAGTCAGGTCTTTGGACTCAGGGTCTGTCTGCAAGTTGTAATACAGTGCTGTGCTGAGATGCTGTACCAGCTCTGCATATGCTCGTCCCAGACTAGAAGTAGTATAGCTGTATTACTTCACTGTTACACTCTGCTGAGTTATTGGCCTTTGGGTGGAATAGCCAGAGGTGTAGTGACCTACTGCAGCATCCTGGGCAGAATGCCAACCTCTGGGGGGCGCAATAACAAGTTGTCTTACCAGACCCAGTCCCTCTACACTTGTGACAGTTCTTGCAGCTGTTGTAGATATGCTCAAAGTGCTGCAGCTGAGGACCAGGTTCAGCAAGAGGCATCAGAATCCCACTCTTCCTGCCTTCCCTCCCCTATGAATTTTTACTATGATAGGCACAGCCTCACACTGCCCAGTCATAGAAGCCAGGCAGCCCTGCATTTCATAGCGTCTGGGGGGAGCAAGGGGCTGAACTGAATGATGACTCTGCCTTGGAGGTGTCATTCTGAATGCCCAGTAGAGTGTCTGGGAGAGGATGAGGGGTGATGAGCAGGTCACCAGAGGTAGCCCCTGGGGAACCCATGCTACCAAGCTGGTGCAGCTGGTATGAAGCAAACCTTTCTCTTAGCTGCTGCAGTCCCACTGCACGCCTGCCTGGCTTCTATAGCTGGGTTGCTCAGGCTGCACCTGTCATAGCAAAGGTTCCCAAGGCGGGTGGGGGGACAACAGTTCTGGTGTTCCCCCTAAGTTGGCAACTGCAGTGGATGCCCTATTTATCTTGTCATAGTTGCACTACTGAGAATATGCACGCAATGCCTCAGCATGATATTGCCTGGGCCTGCCCTTTTAACATCCATTCGTTTAAAATGTTGCCTTACTGCTTATTGACCTAAGGATTTGACATGTAGCTGGGGTAGGGTGCAAGAAAGCCAACTCTTCTTTCTTTCTCCCTTTTATTTCTAGTTTTGTTAAGAGTTGATATGAAAATGATGGAGAAACTTCTCCCCTCTCCAGTCATAAAAACCATACAAATAATAGAAAATTAGGGTTGGAAGGCCCCTTGAGAGCTCATCTAATGTAGTCAAACACCTTCTCAAAGCAGGACCAACCCGAGCTATGTTATCCTAGCCAAAGTTTAGTCTAGTCAGGTCTTAAAAATCTCCAAGGAGCCACTCGCCAAGTAGCTGGAATCTGCTATTAAACCTCTCTGTTTTCTCTTCTCCAGACTAAATATGCTCAGTTCCCTCAGCTCTCCTCAAAAGTCATGTTCCCCAGCCCCCAAACTATTTTCATTGGCCCCTGCTGGACTCGCCAGTTTGTCCGCATCTTGTCGTGGGGCATCCAAAACAAGACACAGTACTCCAGATGTGGCCTTACTAGTGCCTAATAGAAAGGAATAATCACTTCCCTTGTTCGGCCCTCCTACTAATGCAGCCCAGTATGCCATTAGCTGCCTTGGCAGCTAGGGAACACTTGGCTCCATTCAGTTTATTTTTCACTGTAACCCCCAGGTCCTTTTATACAGAGCTGCTTCTTAGCCATTTGGTCTGCAGCCTGTAGCAGTGCATGGGATTTGTTCTGTCCTAAGTACAGAACTTTGCACTTTTCCATATTGAACCTCGTAAGTTTTCTTTTAATCCAGTCTTCCAGTTTGTCGATGTCTTTCTGAATCCTAGCTCTACCCTCCAGCGTTATCTACTGCTCTTCCTAATTTGGTGTCATCTGCAAAATTGCTGAGGGCGCAGTCTGTCCCATCTTCCAGGTCACTGATGAATGACCTGGAAGTTGTTCATACCCAGTCCACCATACCCAGGGCCTATAAACCTGTTCCTTTTCCCCCTCCTCTTTCCTAGACTTGGGGGTTACCTCTCTTTTGGGAGTGTGATCACATATCCCTGGTCCAATTGAAAATGGTTTGTGGGAGCATTGATTTTGTTGTTGTTGTTGTTGTTGTTTTAAAAAAAAATGTTGCTTAACTCCCTCAACTGCTTCTGTAACTGGTGTCAATCACTCTCTCAAATATGACAACATGCAGAACTGCTCATATTATGGTAGCACTTTGTGCAGTGTATTTATAGAATTAGGCTTAATTTCTTTCCATAAGAAGTAACAGTTAACGAAAAAAAAAAAAGAATTTATAATCTGTATATGGATTGAACGGGGAACAAAGGCAAGTCAGTTCTGAGAGAGATGCATATGTTCCAGTGGATCTCTAACTTGCAGGGTTTGCTGTCATACCTACCATTTTCTCAAGTGTTTGAAAGAAGAATGTGGTGTCTGCTCACTTTATATTTGCTGCTTTTAGTACAGTAATTTTGTAGTTACTTAAATGCATTTATTTTTTGTTTTTGAAACCAAAGACAGACAAATAATTATGTTGCTTATTCTCATTTGGTTCCATTAAGGAATTTTAGCTGTTCTGAAACATGACTAGTGAGACAAGGAATTTATTTTGTAGCTGCTCACAGGCAAATTAACAGGAAATGAGTTGTTGTGTCAAAGAGAAGATTTTATTTCTTTTTAAGTTAGCACTGTCTACATTTGCAAAGATACTATTGCTTTTTCTCAATTAAAAAAACAGCATATTTTGTTGAGTTGAACTGCCTTGGTTTTCATGTTGTTTCCTTCTGCCTCTTTCCCTTTTGCTTCCTTTGTTTTCTTATTCAGAAGGTAAGCTTGTCCCAAATACATTTTCCAATCTTACTGTCATATTTAGTCTTAACTTTTGTGACAATAACTTAAATAATAGCAGTAGGTTGCATTGAGAAGTACGGGGAAAAAATAACAAAATACAAAGAGGGTTGCCTTCCTATTGTAAAATGAGTTTTTGATTACGCTCTTAAAAAAATGTTACATAGATTATTTATCTAGTTTCACTGCTGAATGCTTACAGACATTTCTGGTTAAACAAAAACAGCTTAAACATGGCTATGCTGTGTCTTCAGGTCTGTCAACATCCGAACTCCAGAATGAGAGAATGGGGAGCAGAAGCATTAACTTCTCTCATTAAAGCAGGGCTGACATTTAACCATGACCCTCCATTATCACAAAATCAGGTAAAGTTTGTGAATGTATCCTTTCCTTTTCTGGAGCTGGTAATGGACATTAAATTGTAATATTCCACAGAGGCAGTTTTCTACACTTCGGCAAATCAGTGGCATTTAACGTTGAGTTTCTAAAGTCTGTAGTTGTAACTGTATGGTTTAGATATTGAGGATCACTTCATGCATTTAATCAGCCATAACGTCCTTGCTTCAATGCAGAGCAAAGAATGATGGTGGTGTTAACTTACTGTGTTCATGTGTTAGAACAAAAGGTGGATCACCCTTGCAAGTACAAAACATTTCCAAAATATTTGCAAGACTATGTAGGATTTTAACTGAGGGCATAGAATAGATTCTTTGGTGCATAAAATGGCATCTTTTCCCTGCCTGTCCTTGTATTAGCTTAAAAAAATACTGGCTGTTAATGATATTTTTGCTATTGACACTTCAGCCTTTTTCTTGAGTTTCCTTTCATGTTTTTCCCGTAATGTACCACAGATTTATTTTTTACTACAGTTTTTTTGTTAGAAAAAGTTCAGTTGTTTTGTGGCATATCTTTCTCTAC
The DNA here is from genome assembly GCF_052110815.1 of Crocodylus siamensis. Classification (NCBI taxonomy): domain Eukaryota; kingdom Metazoa; phylum Chordata; order Crocodylia; family Crocodylidae; genus Crocodylus; species Crocodylus siamensis. The sequence goes on from NC_143398.1 coordinate 63,073,687, forward strand.
CCCTTTTTATTTATTTATTTCTCTAAATCATCTCCTTTTCTTTTGAACCATCACAATCATAGACATCTCTGATTTTGATGGTTCAGAGAAAAGGCATCTATAAATATATATTAAATATACATATTAGCAGAGGCTAATACTGACTACCATATCAACTTCAAATTTAAGAAGCAGGGAAAACAGACTTCAAAAGTGAAGGCCAAAGGTTCAGGAAGTCATGTTATAGCAAAGCCTAAATATATATGTCTCTGATTTTTGATGGTTCAAAATAAGAGCTATAACCAGCTCTTCAATAACCCTACTCTTTTCTGCAGATCATTTGACAGTTGTGGGGGAGCAGACTTAAAAACGTATTTTCCATTTTATCAGATTCTACTAGTTTGAGAGAGGTTTCCTTCCACCCTTTTCTGTTCATAGAAAATTGAGAATATTGCTATAATAAGTACCAGCTCTTAAGACGAGACTCTGTATATACACTCAATATATATTTTAACTGAATTGTAAGGGAATTCATGTATTGAGCATAGAGTTGTAGTACAGTAAATGAAGGATAGGTGCAGAAGCATTTTTTAATCCAACTTCATATGGCTTGTTCCATTTAAGGGGAAATAATTCAGTTTTGTGGGTTTTTTATTTAGATAATTAGTAGAGTCTTTTGGGACTTGACATAACATGACTTCCTGACCCTTTGGCTTTCTCTTTTGAAGTCTGTTTTCCCTGCTTGTTAAATTTGCTATGATAGTCAGTATTAGCCTCTGCTAATCCATGTTGTAGACTTTGCCTTCTTTTTCTTTCATGTAAAGTCCAATAATACAGGGGGCAAAAAACTGTTGGTTATGATTTTGTGATAAAAGGATAGAGTTGATTAGTCAGCCTAGAAAAAGGAATGAAATGCTTGTGTCATCTCGTACATTGTAGTAATAGGAATACTTAGCACTCCTATAAAGCTTCACCAAGTCTGCGCCTGACATTAATCTTCACAATATTCGTTTGTGATAAGGAAGATCTTTCTTCAAAGACTCAGTCATTGCAAGGTTTTTTTCTGGAACCTCAAGCATCCATCATAGCTAAAGTTTTAAAGAGGGGTGTGTCAGATTTCCTGTCCCCAGGGCACATCTACACATGCCCAATGGCACCATTGTTACTGTGTCGTCATTTAGTACTTCCTTGGAAGTACCTCCTTTAGGATGCACTCACTTGCATTGCTACAGCAACGTAGCAGCTAAAAATAACCATGCACCGCAAGCATGGCACAGTACTGGCTGTTAATGCGCTGTCATTTAGTACTTCCTAACTGGGGTACATCTATGCAAGGCGCTATGGTGCTGTAGCAACATGCTACGACAATGTAATGTCAGCGGGCACAAACTGGGGCTGTAGCTACGTCGCCACAGTGGTGCGCTTCCTCACTTATAGTGCATTGCTACAGTGACATAGTGGCTAAAAATAACCATGTGCTGCCAGCATGATGCAGTAACAGCTGTTACTGCGCTATCATGTAGTACTTCCTAAATGGCCGTTACTGTGCCATTCTGACAGCGCATGGTTATTTTTAGCCACTTCATAGCCATAGTGATGCACTACATTGAGGAAGCATGGCGCTATGGCAACATAGCTGAGGCATCACAGTTTCTGGCCACCAAAGCTACGTTGCCATACCATGTTGCTATGGTGACGTAGCGCCTTTTGTAGTTATGCTCTGCGTGACCCCAGAAGTGCAAGTGTTCTAGTCCTTAAGTGCTAGTGGTATAGTCCAGTGGTATCCTCAGCTGTCAGTTCCTTTTTGAATGAAAGGATGTAACATTTATTTTGCAGTTACAAAAGGAGGACAAGGGGAGGGAGGGGATGGGAAGAGGGGAAAAGTACACCCTGATTTCAAAATAACAAACCTCCAGATTTTTAAGTGATGAAGGTAAAGGGAAACAGTTCTGTGAAATGACATCTGAGAAACAGAATTTTATCTTTTTCTTCTCCAAAGTTACCATTGTCCCACTTGCTGTTGATGGTAGAAACCTCTAGCATTACCAGTTTGGGTGGTCACGTGTTATTGCGTGCTTGCAGAGGTTGTAGCCCTCCAAAGTATTTTATGGAAGAGACTAACTTTTTACATTGGTATTTTCTGAGTTAAGCGCAGTCAGAAAGCTCCAAACTGAATTGATGCAATCTTTTGAGCCCAGTTACCTCCTGCCCATGGCAGGGGACCGACTTGGATGATCTTACAGGTCCCTTCCGGACCTTCTTTCTATGATTCTTTGAATTTTTGCAGGTTTCTCTAAACAGGATAGATTGAACTGATAATAAAGTGAACTGACATTTACTTTTTGAAGCTGGAAAGGCAACCAGGCCCCTGCAGTGGGCTATACCGGTAGCTGGGGAGTGCTAGATCACAACTCCCCACCTACCAGCCACTGCTGAGGACACCTGAATGCAGCTGAGCAGGGCTTGTCATTGATCAGCTGCCTAGCACACACCCCACTACCCCTTTGCTATCTCTTCCCAGAGGAAAACAGTCCTTCCTGTCCAGAATGGCCAGATCTCCTAACCTCAAAGAGGGAGGCCCCTGCCCTTGGAAGGGTCCCATGAGCCCTGCTCTGGTACAGAGAAGGGATTCACCCCCCTCAGTATGGGCCTGTAGGGCTTGGCTCCATGCCCAATGGTGTTGGGAGAGTAGTCCCTCCAGAGCAGGGCTGGCCAGATCCCCCAGCCTCAGAATGGGCTTCCTGCCTCTGGCAGGGTCCCCCAGCCCTGCCCCTGGTGTAGAGAGAGATCAGGAATTGCCTGGGGACACTTCTGGTGCAGTGCTTCAGATTTTTAAGTTTCATCCAGGGTTATTTTTATGTCATTTGGGCCAATTTATAATCCTATAGCATACTCTCCAGTCAATTTTTATAGCAGTTGAAAACTGTTTAAATAACTAAGCTTACATCTGCCTATGCCATAAGGTTGATACTGTGTTGTTTCACCTATTTTGTCGGGATGAATTATGATCTATGTTATCTGTTTACTCCTCTTGGTATGTCTTGCTGTTTATTTTTAGAGGCTACAGTTGCTTTTGTTAAATCCATTGAAGGAACTGTCAAATATTAACCATCCTGATATTAGGATCAAGCAGCTGGAGTGTGTATTACAGATTTTGCAAAGCCAGGGTGACAGTCTAGGACCGGGCTGGCCATTAGTGCTTGGAGTCATGGGAGCAATCAGAAGTGATCAAGGGTAAGTGGTTGAAATAAATGTTTTAAAAATTGATATAGATAAAAAGTGCAGAGTATTCAATATTTACTGTTTTTCATTTTTAGGTAGATGTTAAAAGGTAGATCTAGGTCTCTAAATTTACTTCACTCAACTTAATGCAGTCTGGTAATGTTCCTACTCCTTTTTAAATGCATACATTGTCAGCTTTGCATACATTGTCTACTGAATTAATGAATTCACCAATAGATTGTTTGCAGTTTTTTAATGCTAAGTCTATTTGCTTTAGATATCATGGAGAGATGTTTGTTGAAAGAAACGTATGCACAGAATTATGAATTAATAATTTAATGATTATCCTAAGATTTGGAATAGTGTAATGAGTATCAAAGCTAGTAAAAACTTTTGATGGCTACTTACTGGTTGCAAGTATGTGGGGGAGGTTTTTGGTGGTTTTGGTTTTTTTCCCCTCTAACAGAAATAAAGGAAAGATTATATGTATTTTTTAGTCTTGCATATGCAGATTTGTTTCCCTTCATAACTACTGTGTGTTGAAGTTTCTACTCAATTAGCTAACATGCATTTAAGTACAATTTGCTTTTTCTGCAAGTGACTTTAAAATGTACCAATTAAGTTTCTTAAAAAATCTCTTATCTTAGTTGAGACAAACCTTTAATATGTTTCAGCTTCTGCTTGGAATCTTTAGTCTTAACATAAATACCATTTTCCTTTTGTTATAGTATTCCTCCTGTTGTATAATATGCAGTTTGCATGTTCTTAAGGAAATTTGAAATGAGGTGTATGTTGGTTTTTTTAAGAGAGTCCTTAATACGGACTGCATTCCAGTGTCTTCAGTTGGTTGTGACAGATTTTCTACCAACAATGCCGTGCACTTGCCTACAGATAGTTGTTGAAGTTGCAGGAAGCTTTGGACTTCACAATCAAGAGCTAAACATTAGCTTAACTTCAATTGGTTTGTTGGTGAGTTTCATTAAGCCATAATGATGATACTTCAGAGCTTTACTTGACTAATATTAATGCTAGTTGGTTTGTAGTCTGCTAACCAGATACATGCCAACGCTTGTTTGCCATGTATTCACAAAACTCCCACTGAAGTCAGTAAGTTGCCTGTATATACAGAGTGAGCAGATTTTAAATTTATTTCTGTGATTCCATAATATGCAAGATAGTTAGAGATATTATAATAATGGGCTTTTTAAGTAGATATCATATTGATTTTAAGATCCCTTTTCTTGTACTTAGTAATTGGCAAAGTCATTTGAGAACCTAAAGCCAAAGTCCAGAAATAGTGTACTTTCATATTCTACTCTGTGGTGCAATTAAATGCTATCCAAGTAAAATCACTGTAGGGGAGCTTTAGCTATGTATACATTTGGCAATGTATTATAAAAAATATTCAAATTACGAACACTTTTATCCATGATCAATGAGCAAATGTTTGTTTGGATATTTAGTTTGGATATGTATTTACATAATGATTATATCTACTTTTTTGTTTGTAGTGGAATATTTCAGACTATTTTTTCCAACGAGGTGAAATCATTGAAAAGGAACTGAACAAAGAGGAAGCAGTATTGCAAAAACAGGCGGAAGAGAAGGGAGTGATGTTAAATCGTCCTTTCCACCCTGCACCGCCCTTTGACTGCCTTTGGTTATGCCTGTATGCCAAGTTAGGGGAACTCTGTGTAGATCCACGGCCAGCAGTTAGAAAGAGTGCTGGACAGACGTTATTTTCTACAATTGGTGCTCATGGAACTTTACTCCAACATTCAACATGGCACACAGTTATATGGAAGGTATTGAGTCCATAAGCATGTTTAGTGTCATGGTGATTTTAATTTTTCTAACCTTTTTTTTGAAACATAATTTATAAACACAAAGTAGCTGGGGCCTGTTTTATCTTGCAGGTGCCTTCAAAACATTGTTTTCTCATTCTGTCTTGCCCTTATACCAACTTGTTATGGAATTTCCAGTGACTTGGTGTAACTCTGTTTTTATATCTTGATTTATTTTTTTTTCTCCCAGCAGTGAGAACGGTAGCCACTGCCGTCCACAGCCCACATGTTAACCTCTTGAGGGCAGTATGCAGCCCCTGGAGCACCAGTTGGATAGCCCTGCAATAAGATTTAGCTTTTCTTTTTCCTCTCAGTTGCGATACCTAAAGGCCCTTTCCCCCTGGAATGCAGGCAGACTGTTTGTTCTCATTGGAAAAGTAAGGACAGGGCTTGAGCTGACTTGTATCATCACTTTGGCGCCTCATACCCACAGAGCTCCTGATTTAAAATAAGCATAATTGCACATTTTTACTAAAGAAGCACATCACAGATTCCTCTGGTTTGCTCTGGAAACGGAGCACAGACAGTATGTCTGTTCTACAGTGTTTTAATTAGCACCAAGAGTATTCTCAAAGGTTCTGATGGTGGTGGGTGTGGCCCCTCAGAAGCTAAAGAGCTATGTGTGATTTTAATGTCAGGTGGCTGATTCAGGTATACACAGTCCCAGAAATGAGAGTAAGTCTGAGCAAAATAAAAGAATTCTCCTGGTCCCTTGATTAGGGGACCAAACGGGAGGAAGAAAATATGCAGTTTACTTTTTTCTTGGTTTTTAGTATGAGTTCAAATGCATTCAGTAGTCAATGGATTTTTTTTTCTGAATATTTTAGGTTCTGTTTCATTTGTTGGATCGTGTTCGAGAGTCTTCCACCACAGCTGACAAAGAGAAAATTGAATCAGGAGGGGGCAATATCCTCATTCATCATTCCAGGGATACAGCAGAGAAACAATGGGCGGAGACATGGGTATTAACTTTGGCTGGTGTTGCAAGAATATTTAACACAAGGAGATACTTATTGCAGCCTTTAGGTAATATCTTTTTAATATTAAATGGTTTTGAGTATATTATATTCTTTTCGGTAAGATTATCGGAAAGTATTTAAATTACTCTTATAAATGTGTGTTCTCTGTTCTTTGTGATTTGTGGAGTTTGTTTTCAGGTGCTTAGAATAAAAATTCTTAAATAAAAAGTATGGACATGATATTAAATGTTGTTATTCCTACCTCAGATACCAAATGACTTTAGTCAAAATGCTGTAAGCATTCTTGACTGACAGAAAAACAAAGGGATTTTTTTCCTCTTCATTTGTTGAGTAAAAATATTTAACGCTCAGACAACAGTGTGATACTACAGAACATTTATCAGGCAGGGACTCTTCAAGTCTTATGAACAGCCCTGATATTGAGGAAATCTGCTTGCTGAGTATGGTTTAAAAAAGGGAAAATGTTTAAGGAAAAACAGTTGACTTATTATGAATTGGGAGACAGTTGAAGATTTCCCTTGTTCAAGCAGTTCTTCCTCCATGTTAGTTTGGTTTAATTTGTTATTACCATACCTGCACTACCTGAAATTAATAGGAGCGAATCCACCCATTCTCTCCTCCCTCAGAATCTTTCCTTTCCTTTCTCTTCTGTTCTCTTTTTTTTTTTTTTTTAACGGCCTTGGTATTTTCCAATTCTGTACTTTCTTTTCTTCCATTCTGTTTTTTCTCATCTTCTTTGTTTTCATTTTTGGTTTATTCTCATTATCCTCTCTCATCTCCTTGATACTCCTGTTTCTTCTGCTTTCTCCTTTTTATAAAAACTCATTCGTTGGATATTTGCGGTTATTCGTTTGTAAAATTATCAGTTGCAGAAGCCATGTTTGGCCAGTATGATGTTTAGTATTGATGCCTAAGTGAACTTCCAGTCTAGCACTGACAAAATGATGCAGTAAATTAGTAGGTAGTAGTTCAGTAAAATTGGATTGGTGCTATAGTTGTTGTCCATAATGTATGCAAGAACTAAGGCTTTTCCTGGTGATGTCTTTTATTGGGCCTACTAGCTTAGGTTGTACCACCTTCTTTCCCAGACCTGAGGAAAGGCACTTGGTGCCCAGTATAGACTTCATGGACTGCAGGAGTCATTTAATTTTATAATTAATGTGAAGTAGTTTGTCTTAAATATTTTTAATGTGAAGAGACACATGTAAGGAAATGTAATCGGTAAAAAGTAATTTTGAGCTTTGTTGTTATACTTGGTCATACTTTGGTCCCTGACTTACTATGAAGAAAAAGTAAAAGAAAGGTGAACTAAAATTAATAACTTACCAAGGTTTCTTTTTAATATTATTGCATGTGATATGCTGTATTCCACAAGTTGTTATTTGAATAAATGTTGTGATTGAACATTCTGAGGGATGAGGCATTCATTTTCCCCCCCTACTCCTAGATTCAAATCTGAGAAGTTAAATAATTATTAGTAAAAACATGACAACGATATTGTAATTACCCAAAAAACAAGAATTAGAAACACAATTTAATTCAGAGTTAAACTTTAATAGTAATTGACAATTTGAATAAAAAGTAATAATTAGGGACAGATGTACGACCTATCTAGTCCCACAAAAGGGATGACTGGTGTGGGGCTAGTCCATGGACCAAATCTCACACATAGGATCAGTCTGACAGCTGAATCCTGGGCAGTGTCACCCTGGAAATAGGGTTGGTACATGGGTGCAGTCAGACAGCAGTATAATTCCATATGCTGTTGAGATCTAATGTGGAGAGCCATATCTGTTAGACTGTAGGACTCCCTATGGGTCTGGAAATTTGGTGGCAGAGGAAAAGTTGCAACATTAATTGGCGCAGCTCTGAGAGCAATTAATGGTGCTATCACTACCCCCCTGCCAAATTTTCAGATCCGTGGGGTATTCCGTGGGCTTGATAACAGCAACACCATCCAGATCTGGCCCACAGGCTGGAGTTTGAATTAGGGGGATGATTTATCGTATGTCATTTGTTCACTTACAGCTTTTTCTTATTAACATATATAAACACCCTCCATCCATTCTTTATCTGTGCAACTTGGTAGAAGTTTATATAAGAATATTTATTAGAAGATCAAAAGTTGCTGAAAACCCACCAAAACTATCTACAATTGGAAAAAAAAAAAAAAGAACATAAGAAAAAAGCACATACATCCATAAATGAAATTTTGGTTACAAATAAAAATTGGGCGGGGGGAACCTTAAGAACTTGAATGAATATAGGATTATCTTAGAATTGTGTATTAAGAGATCTTTCGGTTCATTGCATGAGTAGAAATAGCACCCCATAGCCATTAAATATATTTAATACTTGGTAAAATTAACAAGCAACTGACAGGTGTAAGAAGAACAAGAATAATTTTTATTATTTATAATAAAGAACTGCTAAAGTCATAGTATACAAACATCAGGTTTAGCATAAACAGTGCTATAATTCTTTTATTTCTCTGTGTGCAGGTGCGCACATGTGTGTGTCTGTTACTTTGTTCATTTTTACTATAGTTATGATCATATATTTATAAAGAAATTGAAGAAAAGGGTCCCCTCCCCTTGCAAAATCCTCTATACTGGACGTGCAAATGTATTAAAACAGATCTGATGAAAGGTCAAGTTGATGAAACTCTTTTTTCTTTTTTTTAATATAGGAGACTTTTCCAAAGCCTGGGATGTTCTTCTTGATCACATCCAGTCAGCAGCCCTCAGCAAAAATAATGAAGTTTCTTTGGCTGCTCTGAAAAGTTTTCAGGAAATTTTACAGATTGTTTCCCCTGTTCGAGACTCAGAGAAACCTGATACACTACCTGCTATTAATGTTTCTGTACCTGTTGTCGTAGGGGCAATGACTGCTACTAGTCTGGGCAGATCATTCATGAGAACTGACTCCATAGGAGAAAGAATTGGAAGATATAATGCATCTGAGCCACCTGTAATAACAGATGAAATAGAGGATTTGAATCTTTGGTGGGCTGCTTGGAACACTTGGTATAGGATTGGCTCAGAAAGTACAAAGCCTCCAATTACTTGCGATAAATTGACCTTCATCCCCAGCCAGCCATTTCTCACAGCTTTAATTCAGATATTCCCGGCTCTATACCAGCACATCAAAACTGGTTTCAGCATGGATGATCTCCAAAAGCTGGGTGTCATTTTACATGGTGCTGTTTCAGTTCCTATCAGTTCTGATGCCTCCCCTTTCATCCTTCCATCTTACACTGAAGCAGTTTTGACAAGTTTACAGGAAGCAGTGCTTACAGCTTTAGATGTCCTACAGAAGGTAATACAGCTGTAAATAATCTGTGAAATGTAAGCTATGCTATATATTAATTCTTTTTTACTTTGCCATTTGCAGTGTGTCGATTTAAATTTAACACAGGTAAATTGTTTATTTCTTTGAAGTGTAATATACTGTACTTGTATAAAGAAGCTAATTTTTCCTCTTTTTTTAAGACCAATTGGAATTGTTTCTAATATTCCTTGTTCTAACTGCCATGGAGGTCTTGTGATCTCTGTTGAAAGAAATGGTATAACCTTCAGCAAGATTACTTCTCCATCACTCCAGGCATATGGCATATGCAGAGTTGCATTGTCAAGAATTATGTTCATCTGACTTATTAGCACTGATGTTAACAGGGGCTGGAAGTAGAATGGAGGCATCATGCTCACTCACTGTGGAGATAATATTTGTTATCAGGTATCTCTGGAGACAGAGACTGGAAGGATTGTGATCATAATTTAAGAATTCCAAGTTTTTGTAAAGTTTAAAGGGATTTAGTATACCCTCTTTTCTTCCTTTTCTGGACTCTAGTATGTTCTAAAAACACTGCTGCTTTGCTGCAGAAATTTTGGCTAAAATACTCGTCCCAAAAAAGCACCCTTTACTTACCTGAAAAGTTTATAATTAAAATCCAGGCTTACAGGCAGAAGTGGTCTATATTGCTGCCCCACATAAGCTTCTTTTTAAATTATATACAATTCTAGCTATACCTTTTTTCTTTTAAAATTTCCCACTGATCAGGACTTTTTCCTTATAACTGATGCTTAACCTCTTGAGACTCTTAATATGCTGCAAAATGAGTACTGTATTGGAAGGCAGAAGTATAGGCAAAAATGATATAGCACTCCAGAATTCTGCCTCATGTATGTTGCTCAAACCAGATTTTTTCTTTTACATTTTTTTGGAATTGTAAAAATACTTCTTGATGAAGGTAACTGGTCATAGTGAAAAATCCTTTTTTCCTATAGAAATGAAGTTGGTATTGAATAAATATCTATGTAAAGCATCTCACACATCTCCTTTTTGTTAAAGGAACATTATTAAGATTAGAAATCAAGCACTCAGAAATAAGAAATACCAGAATTATGGCTGGCTGTATAATCCTGTTTCAACCCCCTGTGCTCATCCATTCTGCATTATAGTCCTTGATTACATATTATTTTCAAATGACCCATGCCTTGTGCAGTGCATGGAATGGCTGGTGCTTATATAATGAGTAGCTATTTATTTTGTTTTTTCTTTGTTTAAGGTGTGGTCAGTGCCTTATTTGTTGCACACTATCCTAACACAGCTAGGAAGAGAGAACTGTTCATTTCTCATGATTTTTTTTCTATAGTATTCATCATATCTGTGTGTTTTAACAAACATCAGCAAATTAATTCTAGAACGTAGCTGTCAGATGAGGCGGTAGTATCCTCATTTACAGACTGGGGACTGAGGGACAAAAAGACTATGTTCAGGAATATCTACTAATTTTTGGTGCCCATACTACTCAAATTGACACCTTTTCGATTTCATTCCCTCCAATTTGTTCCAGTTTGCTTCTATTCCCCATTGCTAATTCCTAGTCTCAGGCCAATCACTCAGGCTGGGGACAGAAGTTATACATAAACCAGTATAAGTGATAGGAAACAGGTTCAAATCTGTAACGATAGAAGTTCAGCACACAAACCATTTTTAAAATGATCAAAACCAGTTTAAAATAAACCTGAATGGATATAGTGTCAGACTTATGTGATTTAGGTTAAATTGGTTTATTGACCTTCTGTCTCGGATCCCTTCCAGATTCAAGTCAACCCACAGTCCCCCAGCATCCCAGGATGCTTTGCACCTCCCCCACAACCCACCTTGCAGGGTGGGTGGGCTAGCCTTGGCCCAAGTTGCCTGCTCCAGACAAGCAGGGAGGCATGCTCTAGCACCCCCTGGCTTCTGCAGGCATGTGGCTGCATTTTCAGAAACAAAAGAGAATGTCTGTTCACTTGCTTACTAGTTCAACCTACATAGCTTAGACTGAGCTGTGAAGATTGAATTGATTCAGCCTCGCGATTTTTGGTGGTCTGTACTTAGTCTCAGGTCTACTCAGGTTTCTCATCCCAGTAGTAGCCATTGCCAGCTACCTATTCAGGACCTCAGTGCTACTTCCCACGTCTTTGGACACCTATACACGTGCATGGAGGCTGCTCTGCTATACTGTAATTGGAGTGTGTCAGAGCAGATTCAGTTAATCGAGTCTACTGGAGTTTGGTAATTACTGCACTCCAGCAGACTCCAGCGTCACATGTATCAACATCCCCGTGCTGAAAAATGGTGGTGGCGGCGCTTTAACTAAAATTTTTTCAACTGCCATCATTTTTCAGCATGGGGATGTTGGTACATGTGATGCTCCAGTCACTCGAATTAAAGCAGCTCTTGGAGCCACTTTAATTTAAAGTGTACTCTCTCTTCCCCCTCCACAACAACTCCTGGAGCATGTCTATCAACCCTCTGTGTCCAGACCATGCTCGCTACCTGACTTCAGGTTCCTTAACCACTCTGTATGTTCTTCTACTCTGACTTCAGTTACTTTCGTTTGGTCCCTAAAACTCGGTCTCTCAGCCCCAGCTCTTAGGTTTGGTTTCCCTCTCTTGACAGCCTTCAGCCTTAGTTCCTTCCCTACCCTGATCCTTGCTCCTTATCCCCAGCATGCTTCTCCCTGCAGATTTGGTTGTTTTATTTGAATGCAAAGGGGAAGACAGCTTGTCCTTGAAGCTGTCTGGCTATACCAGGGATGGCATTCAGCATGTGAGAAGAGAGAGTAGCTCTTCTTGATTCACATAAGTATCCCAGAGCTACAATTGCAGGGTAAGTCTGCTTAACCCTAACTGGAGCAGGTTCAGAATTGACAGACTTTTCAGGGAATTTAGCTACTAATATCTAAGAAGTCTCTACTGAGCATATATAAAGTGACTTTTCAGAAGCTTATAACTTGCCCAGTTTGGGTAGATTTTCATACAGATGACACAAGAAAGATCATCTTTGCCAGATGTCAGGACCCTACTTCAAAGCATGGGGCACTAGAGATTATTAAAGCGGTCGCTAAAAACTTTTAACGTGGACAAAGCAACACATTTTCCATAGTCTGGATCTTGGAAACAGGCAAGCCATTTTGGTTGAAAATTTCTAAAACCCCAAACAAGGCAGACACTAACTATTTGATATGTTTGGCAGTTGTGATCAATTGAAAAACTGTTATTAGGAAGGGTTGGACAATGTTAATATTTGGTGCTACTAGTCATGCCCATAATGGTAACTAACAGAACAGCACATTTTTGTTTCCTTAAATATAAAGTTTAAAAAGAAAAGAAAAGTTTATAAGAGTCTGTGGAGTTGCAAAATCTTGTGGAACACAATAGAATTAACGTGACAGCAGCAGCCAGCCAGTCGTGGAAGGGTCATCAGGAGTGTTTCTGCTGAACATGTCAATATTGGGGAAAATGTATTGTACTGTAGTGGGCTGATACCTACTCTTAGTGGAGCAGTTTAATGAGAGCGTTTAAATGTTTATTCACTTTTCCAAAATAAATACTTATAAAAAAACTTTTGATATGGGATCAGACTAAATCCTGTTATTTGCTGTAATGGGGAGATAGGGAATCAGTTCCAGTGTTTCCAATCCTTAGTTCAGCAGAAATGTCCTTGCATGACTAAGAAGCCGTTCCTAGCAATGCCATAGATGGGTTCTTGAGTCCACTCCTCATAACCCATAGTCGGTTAGTAACTGTAGTGTCCATTTAGGTGCAAGATTCAGGTTTTGTTAAGGTAAGTTTTTGAATTTTGTTTCTTAAGGCTTATGATGAGTAGAAATATTGCAGTATAATATTTGCCTTTGTAGACCTTTTATCTTCCCCTCACTCCTGTGGAAAATATTGTTTGGTTAGATGAGAGATCTATTTAAATTTAATTTAATTTAATTTAATTTTTTTTAAGCTGGCTGGAGCGCAAAAATAATAGTTTAAAAGGTTGTGAATACATTTGATTTGTTCTTATAATCTAATGTGGCATTTGAGGGTATGTTGTCTTTTAAAATACTTTTTAACTAAAAAAAAAATCTATTAAAATGGTACCATTCTGGAACTCTTTTTAGAATATAAATGACACAAGGTAGTTGAAAAATTACATGCAAAATACATCTGGCACTTAAATTGTGCCAGGTTGTGTTGGTAAATTGTGTGGGTATTGTATGCAGTCAGATCCCTGGCACAACTGATGATTCAATAGAAAAAACTTTGTTTTTAGTGGGTTTAATTTCAGACTAACATTAGTATGTTATGGTTGTTACTAAAAACAAGCACCTCCCCCTTTAAAAAAAAAACCCAAAAGAACAACATTAGTTGTCTTTTAGGAATCTTTGGGGAATTTATTTGTGATCAGGGATGTTGGAGGACTCTGCAAATGTAATATGGTTAAAGAAGATTGTAAAAATATTACTGGTTTTTTTTTTTATTCAAGGAAAGGTGGGCAGGAGCTGCTAGAAGTTCTGTCTACATTTTGGAAAACAAATTTATTTTTAATAATTCAGTTTAAAAGTTTATAAATTAGTACAGTTGTCAATCTTTGATTAAAGATCTTCATTTGTAAAGATCTCTTTTTGTAAAACAAGTGTTTCTAAAAGACAAATTACTGAACCTTTGATTCTTTTCCTAACACATTTGATCAAGACACTTCATCAGCAAGTAATATTTTGTCACAGGTATGTAACGCTATAGAAAACTGAAAGCGTATGCACACAGTTTGTGGGGGCAAATATGCGTATAATAAAGGTAACCTAAAAGTTAACTGAGCAATTTGGAAAAGTACTCTAAATGTTTTGTTATCTTAAAACAAGCTCCAAAGAGTTGTTGTTTCAACTTGTCCCTTGCAAAAGGTCCTTGCTATATCCCTGGTTACCTCCTCTGCTGGGATTGACTTCCCTTCTATTTTTTCCTTGCCAGTGCATTTACTCTTCTTCCTCCTTGCACACTAGCTCAACAAACCTGTTCTTTAATGTTATTTCTATTCTGACTGATCCTCGTGTTCCATTGTCTTTCGCAAGCAAGGAGCCGAGGGACAGACTTGTGAGTTTTAACTCTTAAAGCAGTGGCTGGCAACCTTTTAACAAGCTCTGAGCTGAAATAACCTGGCTCTGGTTCAACACAAGCTGGGTGTCTTCAGCGATGAGAGGGGCTCAGCCCTAGTGTGGGCTCAGGCAAGGCATCTGGGAGCTGTACCCATGCTGCCGCTGCTTTCCCTAGCCCCCTGCTGTTAGGGGATGGGCACACACGCCCATCCTTCCTGGCTGCAGGAAGTCCTCTGGCTCTGTGGGTTAGTTTAAAATTATGGGCGCTGTATTGCTGACCCTTGTCTTAGTTGGTGATAACTCCTATTGCTGTAATGTTAAAGCACCATATTACTAAATTTGAACCTGCTTAGGGAGCATCATAAATGCACTTCTTGAAGTACTTTTCACTCCTGATCAGTGTGTAGGCCTATAATTTTATAAAAATCTTATATGCTTATTGTTTATACTTATCTATGAAATTGTAGATTTAGCAAAAGCAGTGCACAACTGCAACCTCAGTGCACCATCCATCTCACACAATTTTTAAACTAGGAAGATCAAATCTTTTGTTTGGTGATTAAAACAGTGATCTTGTGCTGCACAAATCAGAATCTAGTACTGCAGTTTACCTCCTTGTTCAGATGTTATTAGGTGACACATTCTCTAAAAGGAAACGGAGGGGGTTTTTTTGTTACTGAAGGCATGTTATTTAGTCTTCTCTGAGAGAATGACCACATGACACGGGCCCTTTCCTGGAGCAGTAAAATGGAAAGACACTTGGAATTCCAAGGGAGGCTAAGGAGATCCCAGGGAGGAAGGTGCTAATTATTTAATATAAAAGACAAATACTGAAATAGATGTATAAGAAAATTGGCTCCGCTTTTGAGTACAAACTACTTGACATTGCCTTGAAACTTATACTAGCAAGCAATTGCTCTTCTCTAACCATGTTCTCTTCAGTTGTCATCTTCTAAGTTTCTTCTGACTGGACACCAATCTGTTCAGCAAAACTGAGAATCGTAAATACAGTCTTATAAACCTTTTGTTATAAGCTGCTTTGAGAGATGTTCCTTACAGTTTGTTTGTTCTTTCCTTACCACTTTAACTACTTGTGGTGATTATTTGTCACTGTCTAAATGTTCTTCCAAGTGGGAGTTTAGAAAGTTGTGGGACAGAGACAAAAAACATACAGAGCAATCCTTTTAATAAATAACATAGAGCATCACTCTTGCTGAGTCCCATTTCTGTTGTTCATGCAGTAGTCACCTTGCATCAGTGTACTATTACAATATTTAATTATATTATTTGAAATTTAGAATTTTGTTGACATCTCCAATTTCAGTGTAGATGATGGAGGTAGTGAAGAGTTTGCTGAGAAATCTGTATATTTTTGTAACATAGATTCGATAATTTTTTTTGAAGTAGTAGTTGCTGCTTATTTTTTAATACAGGAGAAGTTCTTAAAGCTGAAATTTTGTGTAAATATTATAATACTCTAAATTTTGTTTCACAGGCCATATGTGTAGGTTCAGAAAATATGCAGATAATGTATCCAGCAATCTTTGACCAGCTACTAGCATTTGTAGAATTCTCCTGTAAGCCTCCACAGTATGGGCAGCTGGAAACGAAACACATTGCAAATGCAAAATATAATCAGGTAACTAACTAAAAATCCCATCTTTTCTATTTTAAATGTAATGGCTCATGACTTCAGTTTTATTTCAGACAGAGGTGATAAACATCCTTACCCCATCCACAAAACTTTGTCAGCTTGTGTCATCAATTAAGCTATTGACATTTTTTTTTCAGACTTTTCTTATTGCTTTTTTCTGTTACCTCGATACATATTTTCTCAATACTTTTTTGATAGGAAAAGTCTAAAATGGACTTCAAGCACAAAATCACACATCTTAAGTAGCTTGTGCTGTCTGTCTTATATCAAAGTAGTCTGATGAAATATAATTTTCTTTAGGGAGAACTCCGTAAATTGGTAGTTCTTAAAATTCCATATTCGGTAGGAAATTGAAGCATGTTAACTGTTTTTAAAAAAACAATATGAACACTAATGTGTAATCAACATGCTAATATTCAATATAACTTTAAGAGGTAATTATTACATATGTATTAATTATTCTTATTCTGTTTGTCCTGCAACCCAATGGAATCACACTAGATACAACTATTTGCACCGGTGAGTTAAATTTCCTTAAAGATTGTCCTACTATAGTAGTCTTGCATAAAATGCAACGTGCCTTTTCCAAAATGTTATCACATTTTTGCAGTCGGAATGTTTTGTGGGTATTTTTGCGGGGTGGGGAGGGAGGGGTTATGTTTTGCTTGGATCAAAATTGCTCCTCTGGAATGTATTTTTAGGAAGTCTTGCATGCATTAAAATAATATTTCAGTGTACAAGATAAATTTTCTTAAGCATAACCAGCATATTTTCATGTTTCAACAGTGTGCTATTTTTTTTCCAGGCAGAATGGGTAGCATTGAATTATGTGCCATTTGCTGAGAGGTCTTTGGAAGTTGTGGTGGATTTATACCAAAAGACTGCTTGCCACAAAGCTGTAGTAAATGAGAAAGTTCTTCAGAACGTTATTAAGGTAAAAACTGTTATCTTTTGTTTATATATTAAATTGCTTAGTTTGATTTGGAACCACTAGGGGACAGTGTAGATGGCACTATTCAGAGTTGCAGACAAATGGTGTGTTAAGATTCTTGTCTGGGGCTTATGGGGAAGGAATCGATTCTTTAACTCAAGTGGACTGAAATAATATCATTTATTTAAATTTACATTTCAGTGCTTTTAAACTGATTTACTATAATACAGTACAACACAACTCTAATTATTCTAAGACACTGAACCTTCTCTGTAATTACCCTCAAGCCCTACTTGTATTTTGAAATCTTGTTGTAGGGACTTCCTTTCCTTTTGGTGTCCTTGTGACAAGGTATTTAGCAGAATTCACAGATTTGTTGGAATCTGACAACTCACTCTAGGGGCTGACAATACCTTAGCCAAGGTTTACACAGTAGGTAATTATGGTGCCTTTGCTGCTGACTAGCACTTGAAACGGCTGAGAATATGGTAGCTGGAGTATATGACAGCTTAAGCATGCAGCAGAAATGAGCAAAAGTTAAAATGTAAAAAATGTGATACTGAAAGCAACCTTCAAAACCTATATGTCTACTGAAAGGGTGAAATTTGACTTCCTATAGTGCTGTGTCACTTTACTTGCTGAAAATCAGACCTCTGATTTTGCTTCTTAACTACTACCTGAAAAATTGAAGATCTTAAAAATTTTAGCCCTAGCATTTGCACTTGTGAACTGTGTAATTTGTTTGATATGACCTTCAGTTCTAGATAATATTTTCAACTGGTTGTAAGTTTGTCAAGTATGTATGAGATGGATATAGTGATATGGTACTGGGATGTATATGTTTATTTACATGCATGTGGATGTAAAGAAGGGAACTCTTAAATAACCTTTTTTGACCTTATTGCTTGCATTTTAATTTAAAGGAACAAGACGTATCATCTCTTTCAAATAAGAAATAATTTGGGGAACTTTGCTTTTGTGGTGATGAATTTTGGCTGATTTCAGTTTCTTGCTTATGAAGAAAATTTTGTTCTGTTAGCTGAATAAAGTTATACTTGTCCATATTTTTCTCCAATTGGTGGCTGCTGTTTTTTAAATTAATAGGTGATTTTAGTTATAATCTATTGTAAATGGAATGTATAGATCTCCAAATTAGGATAATATTTCTTTAATGTTGTTCTATTAGTGACATCTGAGTGAAATTTGTGCAAATATCTGTGTTGTATCTGATGTTACCAATTATTTCAATGGGAGAAAAATGCTGCCATTTCAAAGATATCTTACGTTGATGATGCATCTCCCTTCCTTCCTCTAACTATAGATCTGGTGGATTGTGCAACCATGCTTATAAGAAACTAGTTCATGAAAGACTTTGTATGTTTGTCCCAGTGTTGTGCTGTCTGTATGTTTCCAAGTTACTATAGACTTGGTCTTCAGGATTTTTCAACTATATTCTTTGGCAGAATGGGCTTCCTGCTTAGCTGGGGAGGGTTTCTCTCACTTTGCACTTTCGATACCTTTCTGTCTTCTATCTCTTTCTTATCTCATTATTTGTTTATTTTTCTACTTACTAGGATTAGCAAATGTGGCATGGAAGTAGATGAAAAATACTCTTTCATTTTATTTTGCAGGTTAATCCTTCCTTTCCTTAATAGTTTTAGTCTTTAACATATCACTTGTTCTTATATTTAGTAGGTTCCTTGTAATGATTCCTTGTAAGGATTATATCCACATGGTTTATTTTTTATATTATTTGTTATGAGAAGTATAAATATCAAGTTGTCTTTATTCTCAACTTTGAAAGTATTCCACTTTGGCAGCTTCCTTTATGAATAGGGCTGTTCTCTTTAACGGGTTTATTAAATGGTAATTTTAGGCAGCTCCTGGAGCTCTTATCCTGCAGCCACTCCAGACAGTAACACCTGTAAGTGGCTTAAAGCACTCATTATGTAGCTCAGTTATGCCGCTCCAGGACAAGATAAACTCTGTTCCACATAAATATGCTCCTGTTCCATTAAGGTGTTGCCACTCTGGATGGCTGTGCCACTCGAGTTGAAGTCCTCCAGTATCCCAGGATGCAGTTGTCCCTCCCCTAGATGGTGTTTCTGTGTAGCTGGAGATGGTGACTGCTTGAGGCAGGTTGGGGCTGGCAGGAAGTGACTGGGGGAGGGAGCGCAGTAAGGCATGGAAAATCATAGCTGGTGCACCAGGATGCTGCTGCATGGCCCAGAACAAGAGGAAAACAAAAGTACTGCATGGGTGGGGGCTCTGGCACTGGTTCTGCTGTCTGGCCCAGCAAAGCACTGACAACTCCATCACTGCCCAGCCTAGGAGTATCGTGCCACACTGCCCCACTGGTTTCCTCCCACAGCACCATGCCATGGCTGCCGGGAGCATTTAGCAGCCTCAGTGGCAGAGGGAATGGACGAGAAGGTGCTGCTTTATCATGGTGAGCCATTAGCATACTGCCCACATCCAGCTCGGGATGGGTAAGTGATATTGCCAGGAGGAAACCAGTGGGGCAGTGTGTTGCATTGCTCCAGGGCCAGGCAGCAAAGGAGTCATTAGTGCCTTGCTGGGCCAGGCAGCAGAGTAGGTACCATGCTGTGGCTGGTGGGAACATTTAGTAGCCCCAGTCACAGCAGGGTGTGGTGGGAGGGGGCTGAGGATGGGAAGGTGCTACCTTGTTGCAGCAAGCCACCAGCATGCTGTCCATGCTGGGCTTTGGGAGAAGCAAGTGACACTGATAGTTACATGGCCCCCCACTTCCCAATCTCTCTCATCCCTGCTCGTAGAGCAGGGATAGAAGCCTGTCCTGGTTCACCAGGCCTGTAGTGGCATGTCATAGCTGTGCAGGTGAGAGACTATCAAAAAGGATCTTTTGCCTTAAGATGCGACTGCTCCAAATTCCAAGCTAGCACTTGGCCAAACAATGGCTTAGTGTAAGATGTAACAAGGCCTTAAATTCTTCCGTCTCATGATGATGAACTGTCTCAATGTAGCTGTATAGGTTGTGGAAACCCATTTGTCAGGATTAGGGGTGACCAGTAGATGATGATTAGGGCACTGAGAATTGTGGATTTCTTATAGAAAATTTGTGACGCATGCACGAGTAAAGTATCATTTTCATGGAATATTCATGGGGAACTATTGATCTTGATTGGTTCCATGAATATTGTGAAAAATGATACTCTTACCTGCACACGTGCAGCATACATCAAGGGGTGGGGAGAAAATATTATTTGGGGGTGGCTGAGCCCCACCTGACCCCGCCCCTCCCTCACATAGGGCTGTTGTGGAGCCAGCATGCGCTGCAACTGTAAGTGGTAGCAGAGGAGCGGCTGCACACCACTGGGCACTGAGAGATGGTGATGCCATGGTGCTGCTGCTGTTGCTGGCCTCCATGAAGAGTTCTGGGGGGGCTAAGCCCTGTTAGTCCTGGCCTTCCTCTGCCTATGACAGGCAGGCACACACGCTGTCCATTCCCCTGCCTCATACACTTACCTTCATGTGGCTGCATCCTGGCCATGCCTCCAGCAGCTGCTTGCAGGCTGGAATGCTGGGAAAGCCTAGGTTTCCTATTGTAGGCTGGAACACTGCCAGTCTGTAAAGGGAAACCTGTGCTTTCATGTGTTGTTTTCTGGCACAGGCTCACAATGCTTAAAAATTGCAGTGTGGGGTCTAATTTCATGGTGTCCACGAAATTGTGATTTTTCTCAGGGCCCTAATGGTAATATAGGGAGAAAAATAAACAGTTAATTTTCCAATGTAATTAGAATAGATTCTTACTTTCAACAATGTATTCAGTTAATCAGGTCTTTACTTTAACCAGGTTATATACCATGACTCATCATTGTAATTAGATTAAAAAGAGAGCATCTGAAATCTCAGCAATAACTGGAGAAAAGTATTACCATCTTCGGTGTAAAATGTCCAGTAGAGATATTGTATAGATATGCTGTCATAGATCTGTCTCTCTCTTAGTTTTCTTCAAGGAAGAATAACAGTTAGTTGAACTTTCTCTTCTCAGACATTGAGGATACCTCTAAGTCTGAAGTATTCCTGTCCGTCTGAAAGCACTTGGAAGCTGGCAGTATCTTCTCTTCTTAAAGTTCTTTCTATTGGACTACCAGTTGCAAGGCAGCACGCATCTTCTGGAAAATTTGACAGTATGTGGCCAGAACTGGCTAACACTTTTGAAGACTTTTTGTTCACCAAAAGGTAAATACAAGTTTGTTTGTTTTTTTAAACTGTAGTAATGTTTTTCTAACTAAGCTGTTTTTTGCTATAGTTAGGTATGAAGATCCAGCATGAGAAAACTAGTGAAAAAAGTGTTATCTTCAGAGATTTTGATAGTTGGAAGTGTTTGGAATAATTTGTATCCTCACTGTTTTTAAGAGTGTAACCAATAAAAGTAAGCAACATCCCTTGTTCAGGTAATGACATAATAGCAAGCAATAGCTAAGCTGAATTTGAAAGACAAGTTAATTGGAAAGCAAGTGAGGACATTAATGCATATGCTTACCTTGTTATAAACAAAAGCTAATCCACATCAGTGTACGCTTCTTCCACTGAAGACTAAGACAGAACAGGTTAAGTTTACTCTGCTGAAAGGTAAAGCGCACACACCCTGGCATTTACCACGGAACAGATAACACACTGAACTCCTACTTTCCTTTACCTTACGGTGACTTATTTAGTTAAGCTCTTTCCATGACCTCAGTTTAGTCTTCTCACAAAACCATTATTGTCCTCAAACTTGTTAAGAAAGAAAAGAAAGTACATTATAACAGTGATTTTGGTTACTTTATTTAAGCATTTTTTCACCTGCATGTACTCTCCTGAATTCCATTATAAAACTTGTATTTGCTTTCCACTCAGCATGAGTGGAAATATGTGGAAACGATTTAATTTAGAAAGTTGTTAAGAATCTTGTTATGATATATAAATATACTTTCTGATATAATCACTCAAAACAAGCATGGTACTTCTAATTTCAGTATCCAAATTATAGGTAAAAAGAATAGAATTGTTTTCTGTAAAAGCTGACCACTCATGAGAGCTCAAAAAAGCATAGCTTCAAGTGGATGCTGAGAGGCAGACAAATTCTTTGATACACATGGTTTTTAGTGAACATGTCTACCTTAGTAGGGGGCACTTCACTTAATAGATCACAAGATGATTGTCCTGCCATTAAACTTCCTACCTCTGCTTGTATGTTGTCTGCTTGGAAGCTGTTATATAAGATGGATTTGAAACTTTTTAAAAAAGGTTTATAAAGACTGGGGGGGGAGGTCACTTAAACTATCCATACAGATTTTAATTTGTTTGACAGTAAGATCATTGCATTGACTCTTAACAAGAAAATCATTGAAATAATGTTATCATTTGGATTTCCTACTTTTATTTCTAGTGGGACTTGTATCGAGGGTAGGGATGGGAATTACTTCGGGCGGAGGGCTACTTACTGAGTTTTGGCAAGCCATCGAGGGCCACATGACAGGCAGCCAGGGGCAGATAAAAAAAAAAAAAATTAGAAAATTAATATTTAGGGGCCCCGTAGGCTGGATAGAATGGCCTGGGCGGGCTGCATCCGGCCCCCAGGCCACATTTTTGCCCACCCCTGATCTAGGGAAAGCAGATGAATGCAACCTTAACATTCATTTTTCTTTTGGTCTCTAGTAAGCCTATCAAAAAGATCCTTTTAATAAACAGACTCCAGTGCAGTTATAGAAGGATCATCAGCACTGATGTGGAATACTTCATTGAGGGGATAGCAACCCCCCCCCAACCCAAAACATTACAGTATTATTAAACATCTACAAAAGAGAGGAACAGTAGTAGAACAAGTTTTGTAGGTACTTTTATGACCTAGATTAGCTGTAGTCACAGTTTAGGAGCTCCCATTCATAAATCTGAGAGATCATTCTCCAGTTGAAAATTCTCTCGAAATAATTCACTTTAATCTACCAGGCTCTTGGGCAAATAATTGTTTTAGCTGATGGATTAGATTTTTACTGCTTATTTTCATTAGAAGGAAGATTAGGACATGTCTGTGAATCCATATTTTTCTTTATTGAAATGAGAGCCCAGTGTTATCACACGGAAATACCATCCTAACGTGACATTTGGCAAAGATTATTGCTTCCGGTATTACTTCCAAGTGATATATATTTGGTTCTCAGTAGCTTCTTCAGTATGATTGACCTGCCGTGCGTGGAAGAATGTTCAGTGTTTAAAAGAAGAGAAAGACATAATTCACAAACATGTTTGTGATCCTCTGTAGATTTTTCACTCATTTTTTTTCTTGCCTACTGTAAATATCCTTTTTAAAATAAATATTTGAGATAAAATTGATTACAAGATCTTCATTTTCCCATCATTATGTAGCTTCTTTCCATTATTTAAAAGCCTCAAGGTTTTAAGTAGGAATGAGAGTGGTTAAATATTTAACTGTTCATATATTGATAAATTAACCAGTAATGCCTTATTGCTTATCATTTAGCGTGAGGTGGAGAAAGGGAAGTGGCATGCTGTCCCTGAAGGCAACAGGGCAGGCAGGCAGGAGGGAGGGAGGAACAAGGTGGGGAGGGGAACCTAGTACAGCAGGGGAACAGCAAGGGGCCTGATCCTTCTTGGGGTAGTACAGCTCTGGCCATTTCCTTGCCATCTGCCCCAAGGTTGCCCATGCACCCGCTTCTTGCACAGAGCAGGGCAGAGGCTCTGTGGCTCCCAGTGTAGCTGCTTGCAGCCTCCCAGCTGTCTGCCACAGCTGACCCAGGCTCTGGGCAGGCCCCTGTCATGGAGCCTGGGCTGCTTGCAGCAGTGACTGGGAGGCTGCAAGGAGCTGCAGTGGGGTCCATGGAGCTCTGGCCCAGCTCAGTGCTGGTGGTGCGTGCCTTGGGGCAGACAGTGGGGAAGGGGCCAGGGCTGTGATGCTACAAAAAGGACTGGGTCCCTTGTGGCTCAGTTCCTCCCCATCCCAAGCCGACTGTGGACCCTGGTGCAGCCCCTAGGCAGCCACATGCCAGCAGCAGCAGTGGGCAAGAGCTGGTGCGCAGCTGCCCAGAGCCCAGGGCTGGTTGCAGGCAGCAGCATCAAACCTTGCCACAGCCCTGTAAAGCCACAGGCCACGCTGTAAAGCCATGGGCAGCAGCAGCACATGTGGGGCTTTTCCAGCCTGCTGCCTGGAAAAGGAGTACAGGAAGTAGTTGAAAGGATCAATAGGTATGTATGACTGGAAAGGATTCCTGTATCATAGTCTAGTTCATGCTATAATAGGCTATGATGTGATTAACAGTTCCATTTGTAAACTGATTTTCCTGCATGCTAAAACTGGCTAGGTTGTCAGCCCTGTAACTCTGGTTGAAAGTCTGTTCCAGAATTTTACTGCTCTGAAGCATACAAACTTTTTTATTTACAGGCCAACATATTTATAGCCAGTTTATACATTTTATCTTTTGTCAATATTGTCCTTTAAGTAGGTTTTTTCCTCCTTTGTGGAATACCCTCTGAAGTATTTATAATGTCAGTGGTATCCTTTCTCACCTTTTTGTTTTTCTTTGGATAAACAAATGTTAAGTTTTTTAGTCTTCTTTCATAATGTGATACTCTTCTTTACTCTGACCGTCCTAACTGCCCTTTTCTCTTAACCTGTTCCATTTTGTATTTATCCTTCTTGAGCAAAGATATCATCAGTGTTCTGCAGTTGCACTGATACTTCCTTGTCTCTGCTGAAAGACTTGCCTGATGGATCCTAGAATTACACTTGCCTTTTACTGCATTGTATTATTGGCAGTCATACTGTAATAGACTAATGTAATGAAGTCCTTCTACTCCTCAGTCATCTCGGCTGATCTCCCACTTGATAGTTCAAATTCTTATTAATCCCTAAATGCCCAACCTTGTTTTTTGTACTATTGAATATTGTTAAATTTCTGTTACTCCACTCCACTCCTCAAGGTAACTGAGTTCTTCCTATGTGAAATACCAATATATAGGTACTACTTTTGCTGCATGATACAAATGCAACTTAAGTTTATCAAAAATCTATTAGACCTGTGATTTCATGCATTGATTCACTCTGAATTTTGGGATGGAAATGATAAGGCTCTTTTATATTTTTCCTCCCAAGCTTGAATGTGTTCAGCTCTTTGATTTTTTTGCTTCAACCTTATGTAGACATTTCTGTTTCCATTTGTTCCTTCTCCAATAGATATTGTGTCTTTGACTTAAAAAAGTTTAAACTCTCAGGCCTTTTCCAAGTTCTCTTCAGTCCAGTTGACTAATTCCTTCCCTGTGTTTATCAGAAGTTTGCCCAACTGAAATAGAAACTTTGTTACATACTTCCTTTTGTTTATCTTTCCATTTAAATTAGATTAAATCAGCTCATGTTCATAAGATCCAAGGTTATTTATATAATCAGGTTTTCTGTAATGTCCTTTTTACTTGCCTAAAGCAAGTATACAATACTGTCACTCCTCACTTGTTCAGTGACGGTCACATCTATGAATAATGGGGCCCTACCATTCAAAATGTGACTAACTTCCCTGGGAAGTTAGTCTCCTTTATGACTGTGTGTCTGCTCTTTATTTCTAAGGGCCTTTTCAGAAAGAGAAACAATGGTTAATTGATTATTTGCAAATGAATAAAGCTAAATAGAAAGAAGTGATATATTTTAACTTAAAAAAAACTTTACAAATAACACCTAAAATGAAAACTACCTATAGGCACAATTTTTTCAGGCAGATACTTTGAAGTCTGCTGTTGCGGGAGCCTGCTGGGCTTCCCTTGGGTCCTGCTGCCGCTGGTTCCTGTCATTTTTTTACAGGAACCAAAGACAGATAAGTATTAATTTTCTAAAATTTTTAGGGACCTTGCAAGTCCAGATAGAATGGCCTTGTGGGCCAGATTTTGCCCACCCCTGGCTTAGCTCCATCCTCTTTCTCTAACCCCACTTCAGGTAGTTGAAGACTGCCATTTAAGTCTCCTCCTAGTCTCCTCTTCTCTAGACTAAATAAACCCAGTTCCCCCAGTCTTTCCTCAAGTCATCATTGACCACAAGATGAACATGAGCCTTCAGTGCAATGCTGTGGCTAGTAAAGTGACCAAAATGCTGGCTTGCATCCATAGGTGCTTCTTAAGCAAATCCCAGGATGTCATTCTCCCGTTGCATCTGGGGGAATCTTTATTCACCAGAGTGCCGCAAGGGATGACGAGGTTGAATGGTTATAAACTACTGCAAGTCCATTTCAGGTTGGACGTAAGGAAGAATTTCTTTCCTGTCTGAGCCCCCGAGTTCTGGAATAGCCTGCCATCGAAGGTGATTCAGGCACCTACTTTGAACACCTTCATGAGCAAATTGGATACTTATCTTGCTGGGGTCCTATGACCCTAGCTGACTTCCTGCCCTTTGGGCAGGGGGCTGGACTTGATGATCTTTCGAGGTCCCTTCCAGCCCTAATGTCTATGAAATCTATGAAGACATGTCCCCAAGCTTCCTCACCATTTTTGTTGCCCTCAGCGTTGTCATCAAGTTGGCTTATGCTGTATGTTACCACCAGTAAAAGATCCTGACCAGTCAGCCCCTTTTAGGCTCCTCCAGATAGAGGAGCTTAAGCTACATAGCTGTATTCAGTAAAGGATGGTTTCACTGTTCTGCTAAAACTGTACTCACAAGCTTGTCACTGGACCAAGATGGAGCTTTGAAGAAACATGTTTAACTTGTACCATTAACTAGGAGGAGACTCAAAGTAGATTTGCAGATTGGAAAATCTAACTCCTTTTCTGTTTTGGAATGCTCTTAATTGTTAATGAATTACTTAATTGTTGCAGAATTTATAGATTCTAATTGTAGTACAGTCAACTTGCTACATTTTTGTTGTCTTTAAAAATAATTGTTAATTTTAGAAAGTTCATCTTTTGACTGTTGTTTTGTGTACTTGCTGTATTTCCCTTGAAAATATTTCAACAAAGGAAAAGGGGTGTGTGCGTATAATATAATGTGTAATATAATATACACACACACACACACGGGTGTGTGTATGTATATACACACAAATATATACACGTGTGTATGTATGTATGAGGGGGAGGGGTGTATATATGTATATGTAAATACACTTATCTGAAACAAATATTTTGTAAAAATAGCCTGTTGAGTTTGCAGTAATTGGCTACACATGTGTCAATATTGAGGCTTCCAGGGGATGAAGTGCAAAGATGCTCTTTAGAGAGAATTTGTCTTAGGACTTTCTCATCTTTGAGCCAGCTAGCTAGTTTGGTGACTGTTAGCAAAATGTCTGGTATTTGACAGGTTATTTTCAAGGACATAAATTCTGATATGTATTTGATGCAATCAGAGTTAAGTAGCAGCATTTTTGGAAACAAGTTTTGACTTGGCTTTTTGAGCCATGACTGCAGATACCTTTGGGAATCCAAGAGGGTATTGCCAACCTTCTGCTGACTGGCAGGTCATGACACTGGCTTTTGACATCCTGCAGCAGTTAGAAAAGATAAGTCTTGGCACAATTTTGAACATCTGAGGTGCACACTGGCTCTGTTTCCCCTGTAGAGTGACAGCAAAGCTATAGGGCTTAGTCAGACATGTTTTTAATCCTACAAAGTTTGTAGCTGTTCCTCACCCCCCCCAATCTCCATGGCAGACAGGCCATATCCATCTGATGCCACATGGGCATTAGATGGAGGTAGCTGCAAGGGGAGAGGTTCTGTGCACCCTCATACTCCCCATAGATGCCCTGGGATTACAGCCCTGGGACTAGGACTCTGTCTGTGTCCCCTTCTAATTTCTACCCCTGTCCATTGCTGTTCCCTGTGCATACCCCCTTGCTGCACATCAAGCAGGTGGGGCTTGTTTGGGGTGGGGGCAGCTCTTGTCCTGTCCCTAGTCCTACAGGAACATGAGCTCTTCCTGTGGTTTCTGTAGGGCAAGGGACAGCTCAGATCAGTATCTTTGCCTTCAGGAACTGGAGTGGTTCTAAAGTCCTGCAGCAAAAACAGTGCCTTTTACAGTGCCCAAGCTGTGGAGGTGCAGTTGCTCCTTGTGGCCTATGAGGAGTTCCAGCTGTGCTGCCTTGATGGACCCCTTTGATCTCTGGTCCTGCCAGTCAGCAGATCAGTGAGATGAGGGAGGGCACCCTTGTCAGCTCACTGCAGGGCAAGCTATCGGAGAGCAAGCCTCGTTGGAGGGAAAAGGGGAAATATGGATATTGATAGCCTAGAATACCTGCTCACATCAAATTTGTCATAGGAAGGTTTTCCACGATAAAAGTTGCTCTTTGAAACAGCAACTTTTTCTTGTGGGTCTGCCATTTTTGGATTGGTCTCTCTTCAATGGGACTAAAAATCCAAGCTGATAAAACAGTAGATAAAATATGACAAAAGTAACATCTATCTAAATGCTTGGTCATTTACCCTGCTTCCTGATTAAGTTAGTGTCCAGTATCTCAGCTTTATTCTTTACATTCTAGGCTTTTCTCTTTTCTGCTCATGTTTCTAGCATTAGAAGCTAAATCAGTGGTGCTCAACCTGTCCAGCCCAGTGGGTCAGATGAGTGGTGCAAGGCCAATCCATGCTGACCTAGCCTTGCATGTTAGGTTTACTGTGGAGCGATCCTGTGTGCTAGCTTGACTCTCCATGCCAGTGTGATTTGGCAGATGGGGCCATGTTACATGGCAGGAATAGTGCGCTTTCAGTTGTTGTTGCCGCCTCATTAAGGTTGGTTGGTTACATTTGGTACTCTGGGTATGTCTGCATTGGTTCCATGCTGTTCTTGAGGCTGCTGCCAAAATGCAAGCCTCGCCTACTCATTCCCGTGCTGCATGTTTCAAACATAGGGATGCAGCATATCCAAATGCGACTGGTGGATTGGGTAAAATCTTTTCATCCCATAGTCCATAGCTTGCTGGCCTCTGAGCCAGCAGGATTAACTGCCTATCTACCTCGCATAGGAATTACCTGATTACCAGTTGGGCATATAGTGGGCACATTATATGCAGTTTAGGGTATACATTTTTAACATAAATGCTTAAATGTAATAGAAAATCATGTCACTATTTGGTAAATGATTGATGTGTGTTGCAAGACTCGGTGTCTGATCTTCACACATCTCTTTTAGAAACAGCCATGCTAAATGAGAGTATTTTAGAAAGTTAAAGCAGCAGATCAGAGGCTATATTGTTGTTGTTTTACATCTGTAATGTTTAGTATGGGATCTGTTTGATGCTGTTATTCATCCAGCGCCTAGAATACAAGATTTTTTTTTTTTTTAGAGGCAAGTCATTTGTAGCACTGGCAAACAGCAATAGTTATTCTCATTTTTTTTATTTTTTTTGTCCTCAGTTTATCTTCAGATAAGAAAATGTGCATCTTTGTTCAGAATGTATTGCACTTAATCTGCACTTTTATCGGGAATTAAAGTTTATGGAATGTGTAGAATTTGAAAGGATTTTTTAAATAATTTGCAATAAAATTCCTAGCTTTCTAGTAAGATTTTTCCTTACCTTTCCTTGTCCTTTGTTTGACCTTGATGGGTTGCCATTTAGTCATTCTTAATATTTTGTTCCTTAAACGCATCCCTTCACTGGTATGGTATACTGTGGGTACGTTTTGGCTGTTTTAAAACAACAGCAGTAGTACTAGTACATGTAAGTATGTTATAAACCCAGCTGTGCAATTTACTGAACGTGGTTTTTTGTTGTTTTGTTTTTATTCCAGAAAGTAGCTCTAACAATGGAAGGTTTATGATGACAGTTTCAGGTTCCATACATGCTGAAAAACATGATCTTTCCTGAAGATTTTGCAGTTTAAAAAGTTATGAATCTAATTTATGTCATGAAACAAATTGATTTTTTGCTTTGAGATTTTAAAAACTCACTAAGTTTGAAGAAGAAATGTCAGTATATTTTGCAAAACGGAGGAAATATAATTACCTTTTAAAATCAGTGATTCTTTTGACGGGGGCAAGTTGCAAGTAGTTTATCTGAAACTATCTTATAATAGCTGCCATTTTAAGCTTTTTATTTTACTTTTTTGCTTGAAGTGGTTCATAGCTGTATATGGTGAAGATTCTATTATTCATTTATATTAGTCGTGCCAGGGAAGAATTGCATTCCTGTTGTGTTGGACAGTACAAATGAATGTTGCCTGTTTTGCTTGCAGTTTGTTCCATAATTTGTAGGTACATATTTAATATATTACGTAAATTGTATGTTAATTCCCTGAATACATTTACCAGAAACAATTATGTTGGTTTTTAATTTTTTTAATGGCTTTTTTAAAATGCCAGGGGGATGAATATTTTTCTCAACCCCCATGGTGATGCTTTCAACTTCATATTTTTGAGCTAAACAAAAAATGACAGCTGTATTAGCTTTCCATCCCCACCCCCCAGTACTGAATTTTACCAATTCAGTGCATAAGTTTGGGGTGGCGGGTATTTAATATTTTGTATTGTTTTTAGTAGGTTACAGTACTAATTTTTGGAAATAAGTGCATTTCTCTTACATTTAAACATGCAGTTAAGCATATTTATTTTTTCTTTTTCCTTTTAGTTATTCATCTAGCGTTGCTTTACCTTTTCTGGTTTTTATGAGACTGTCAAAGAAATATACAATGCTAAATAACAATGAAGAACCACAACGATTTAGTTGTAGATAAAAGCAGCAGAAAAAGAATGCCACTTAAAATTAGGCATTTTGACTACTTCAAGCATTTTTTAAATGACACACAGATTACCTTCTCTCTTCTGTTTCCAAGATTTTCTTCCACCATGATGGTAATTCTGTGTCTCTATCTTTACTAAAGATATTGGCATATTATAGAAAATATAAATTCTCTATATTATTCCACCCCTTTTCATTTCCTATGCTTTTGAGAAATTACAAGTCAAGTGGGTTGATTTTTCATGTCCTTTAACTCATCCCATTTTAAGCTTGTGTTAAGAGCAAACTATAGCTGTCATCTCTTTGATGTGAACAAAGATACCCAATCAGTTCCAGTTGTAGAAGATCAGCATTTTTGGCTGCTCTGTAGTAGGTCAAATTTGTGACCTTGATATGAAGGTCTGCATATTATTTGCAGTCCACTGAACTTCAAGAACTCTAAAATTTCTACCCAGTAATTGATCCATTCCCATTGGCAGCACTTACTGATATAATTAGACTCCTTCCCATTATCCTTAACTCAGATTTATCCCTGCATCCTTTTATTTCTAACTAAGAAATGAACTTCTAATAAACCACAGCTGCCAATCCAGGGGTTTACTAAATACAGAAGGAGTATAGCCAAGTAATGAAATTCATGAGAAAACTAAATGCTTGGTTCAAGAAAACAGAGGACCAGGAAGCTAAAGCTGGGATCTGTTTAGCGTAAAACTTCTTGAAGTTCATTTCTCAGTTAGAAACAAAAAGATACGGGGATAAATCTGAGTTAAGGATAATGAGAAGGAGTCTAATTATATCAGTGATCTCTGCCAATGGGATCAATTACTGGGTGGAAATTTTAGTTGTTAATAATAATAATGCTCCAAAGATGAGAGAGAGAGAGCAGCAACAGTGATTATTAGCTTGGGAAGCAACACTTGTGAGGAAAGGCAGAAGGAATTAGGATTATTTAGTTTGGAGAAGAGAAGACTGAAGGTGATTTGATAACGGTCTTCAAATACTTGAAGGACAGTTAGAGAGAGGATGGAGATGGGCTTATTTTGGACTAGGAGCAATGGCCTCAAACTGCAGCACATAAAATTTAGGTTAGTGATTAGGAGGAATTTTCTGACTGAGGGTGGTCAAGCTTTGGAACACGCTACCTAAAAAAGTTACGGAATCTCCATCTTTGAAAATTTCCAAGTGTAGGTTAGACAGGCACTTGGTTGGGAGGGTATAGTCAGAGGCTGGACTAGATGTCTGTGTAAGGTCCCTTTCAACCCTGTTTTCATATGATCCTGTGATCCAATATTTCTCTTCTATGAAAGCCAAACTATTCATTCCCACCATGTTTATTGATACTTTTCTTTTTAGTAGCAATTAAAGGAGGATGTTAAACTGCTACTAACATTAAACATTTATAAGCCAGAAGATCTTTATGACTTGCATCTGTGAGTTGTAGAAGAGCTAAATGAGATCTCTGTACAGTTAAAATTGCTTTTTAATTGTTTGTAAAATACTTGGGAAGTTTTCATAAAACTAGGAATAAAGCTGTTTCTATGCCAATATTTAAAAAAATATAGATGGGATGAGCTACTTATTTATAGACCTGTCAACTTGAAATTGATCCCAGGCCAAATAATGAAACAGCTGATACAAGACTTGATTAACAAAGAATGAAAGAAGCTAATATAATTGATGTCATTCAACATGGGTTTATGGAAAATGGATCTCATTGTACTAACTTGATATTTTTATGAGATTACAGGTTTGGTTGGTAAAGAAAATAGTATAATGTATTTAGACTGCTGTATGGCATTTTACTTGGCACCACAAAACATTTTGATTAAGCAACTTTAATAATCTAAAATACACGCAATGCATTTAAATGGATCAAAAGCTCACTAATAGGTCTCAAAATGTAATTGTAAATAGAAAATCAAAACTAGGTGTGCTTCTTTTAGAGTCCCAGAAAAATCAATTTTTGGCTTTCCACTGTTTAATATATGACCTAAAGTGAACATAAAAGGTGTATCTGCATGGTGCAAAACACTGCTACCCAAAGATACTCTGAACTTTTCCAGAAAAAACCTTCTGAGTCAGTTGCAGCCATTGGACTTGAAATGGAAATTAATTCAAGAAAATTCTCTGACCTGTGTTATGCAAGGGGTCAGACGCCTGAATAGTAAGGATTCTCTTGACTTTTAAAATCTTATTGACCTTTTATCATTCTACCTTTGACTCCTGGATTAGAGTAGGTTTGCAAACCATCTGTAGGTCTGAATGGGAACAGATATTTACTGGTATTTGAATAAAACAAGTAGTTGAGGAAATACTGAGCAGTATATGCAATTCTGTATGCTACGAACTTAAGAGTGTTGCAAAAAGAGCCAAAATCAAAATACATGGAAAAATGCATACAAGAAAATAATAGCCTCCAACCAATAAGTTTTACTTTCTTTACATACTACAGTCTAAAGAATGACACCTACATGTATTATTGTTATTGTAGCAGGGCACTAAGGTACCTGCTACTTTGAGAGCAGTGATAAGGACCCAGGTGCAGGTTGCTGGGCCAATCAGTTAATGAGGGTAAGGACTTGCATCTGCCTGGTCAACTGACCAGAAGGGGCAGGGCCTGGTGGCTATATATATAAACCACAAGTCTGAGGCCGGGGTGTGTGGGCTGCTGGCCGCCAAGGGGGAGAGAACTCTGCCCATGTGAGTAGAGAGGAGAAGCTGGACTGCACAAGCAGGCTGATATGGGAGGAAGAGGCAGAGTACCTGTCGGGTTGCTCGAAGG
Organism: Crocodylus siamensis; assembly: GCF_052110815.1. Lineage (NCBI taxonomy): Eukaryota > Metazoa > Chordata > Crocodylia > Crocodylidae > Crocodylus > Crocodylus siamensis. Next base: position 63,107,174 of record NC_143398.1, read on the forward strand.
ATGTTACAGCTAAGCATCTAGAATTTGTTATAGCCCAGGGGCTTATGCTCTGTGTTTGTGGTTTACACTGGTAGACTGGGTGGGGCTATTAGGGGTTGGAGGAGGCCTCATAGGGGCTCCAGGATAGCGTGGGGACCCCGGTGCCAGAGAGGGCGCAGCATCCAGGGGTGCACTTGACCCCAGCCCTGAGGAAAAGGGGAGCGGAGAATCGGAGGCCAGGTAAGGCTGAGGCCGCCTGAGCCCAGCAGCAGGGTCAGGACCCCAAGGAGGAGAGTTGGGGCCAGGCACAGCTACGGCCACCTGAGCCCCAAGGCTGTGGTAACCCCAGAGCAAGGGGCGGTGAGGATCCCGAGTGCCAGAGAGGGCAACGAGAGCGAGACTGTCTGAACAACGTCCGGTGTACATCTGCGAGGCTTGGGGCGTGGTAAAGGGGTGATTGGAGCCATGCATAGCCCATAAGGCTGGAGTGTCCAGGAACACCCATTAGCAGAGTCGGGCTAATGTACAGGAGGATAACTGTATCCAGGAGAACAGAAGAGGCAGCCTCCATAATTACATAATTAACATCAAAGATGTGGCGGGCGAGATTGAGGGAGCATCATAGACTGACTGGACACGGTAAGGGGCACTAGGGGAGAGTAATGCAACCCCTAGGGAGTTGCTCCTGTTAGTTATAATCCAGAATCTGAAATTTAAATAGTTGCAGGAGATTTTTCCTTTAACTTAATATATTATCAACTATTTTATGAGTAGCAGACTAGTATGTATATAACTTCAAAACAAAAATCTGTTAAGAAGCTTTCATGGAAACCATTCAAACAGTTACATAAAAGTAATATTCAAAACTAGAAAAGCATATGTAAAAAAAATTTTCAAAGAACCATGAGTTTACACAGTCAGACATTCAAATTAGGGGACCTTAATTTAGCTTCTCCTGTATGTATATGTTACCATGTGTTATGGTATGTTCTTTAATTATATCACCATACTTGCACAGAAACCTTTCCCACCTGCTGCTTATGAATGAAGCTCACTTACTGCAGCTGTTTAAAATCTTTTTTTAATCCTCTGCTTTCAGTATGTGGGTCTCAGGGACTTGGTTTACACACCGTCTAAACAAATTGAACATAATGATAGTGTTTTTTATTTCCATCTGGTTTTTCCAGGGTGATTCACTATAACATCCAAGTGTATCAGTTGTAGTTGTGCAGATCAGGCCCAAGTGTCTCACTTTGGGATGCCCAGAAACTGAGAAATATACTATTAAGGCTCCCTTTAAAAAGCTTAATTTACTAAGAAAGGAGCAGCTCAATTTTGGAAGAAGTTTGGGAAATAATACTTAAAAAAGTGGAAGAGGAAAGGGGGCCAGTAATCTGAAGCATCTTTGCCCATATACCAGTTCTAAGAGCGAGATGAGCTGGACATCTTAGTAAACTTGTAACTTAATTGGCATTAACCACAACTTAGACTAATTCCCATTATTAGAATATCCATATTGAAAGAGTACCTTGGTCCAGAAGAGTATAGCAGGGAAAAAGGAGGAGAAGGCATTGTGGTATATTTTGAAAATATGCATGTTTCTTCTGAAGTTCAAGAAAAGAAAAGTGGCACTGGGTATGTGGTAAAGATAAATAAAAAGGGAGAAAGTATAGTGAAGGCATGATGTACTATACCAATCAGGAAGGGCAGAGGAAGAAGGCAAACTTCATTTAGTTTAAAAAAAAAAAAAATACAATGTTTGAGGTAATAGCAATAGGGCATTTTAAAGTCCCTGATATAGGGAGAGAAAAAAATAAAATACCAGGGAGTTCCTGTCATTTACAACTGTTTCACTTCCTTTTCAGAAAGCTGGGTAGGCAACTGGGGGTCATCTTGAATCTGATTTTGATCCAAAGTAAATTATGTTCACTGGTTGTAAAGATAAAGGTTGTCAAACTTGGGAGGAATGATTATGGTATGATGGAATTTGTGATCCAGATGAAAGGGAGGCATGAGAATAGCGTAACAAAGATACTGGACTTAGTCAGGTTTTGACTAAGTCAAAAATAGTATGTAAGGTTGCCTTTATAGGCAAACTGAAAGGGAAAACCCCAGAAAGACTGGCTCTCCTTGGGAGGCTCAACATTATGGTATTCCAACACAAGAAAAAGAACTACAAACATGATATGGGTATATATATATATCTTGTAGCTATCTGAAAATGAAAAGATGTGTGCAGGCAATGGAAGGAAGGGCATACTACTAAGTATAATACAGATGTATAGGGGCAAATTCAAGAAAGAAAAGGTGAAGAATGAGTTGAAATTGGCAAGAAATGTTAAAGACAAAAAGGAGTTCTACAGATGTCAAATGGAAAAGCAACATCAAGGAAACTATAGGTCCAAGGCTTGACAGATCTGTTAACAGAAATTGCAAAGAAGGCAGAGCTGCTGTGTTGCTTTATTTTCACTAACCAGAAACTGCAATCAAATGATTAGCAAAATTAGTATGAAGGGGAAAAAAAGGGAAGAAATTTGAAATGTAATGGATAACTTATGACCAATTTAAAATAATTTTAGTTAGCAAGCTTGACAAACCTTCATCTAAAGGAATCTGAAAACCATTGGAAATATTTTCAAACTGATGAATGACAGTTATGAACCTAGAAGACTGGAAAAGGATTAACATAGTGCCCATCCTAGAAAAAGGTAGTAAGGGGGCTCAGAGAATTGCAGTGTTCTTAGCCTAATGTCAGGACCTGGAAAGTTACTAAGGCAGATCGTATAGTATTTATTTTCTTAATGTCTGACGGATAAAGGGATGAACAGTAGCATCCAACGTAGACAAATAATACCAAAGCAATTTGAGTTCCTTTTTTTGACAGTGACCAGTTTGATGGATGAGAGAAAAGCAACGGACAGTGATGTATGTAGACTTTAGTAAGTCTTTTGATGCATTTCCAACTGGGCATTCAGGTAGTTAGATAACTGCAACCAAAGAATAACCATTGAAGCAAGGCTGTTCAATCTTAGCTGGGGGCCACACATGAGGCAGGCTGCTTTCCTGAAGGCAGTGCAAGATGCTGGCTACAGTCCCAAGGGTCTGCATGAGTCATCTGTTCCTCCGTACTCAGATTCTCCCCCTGCCTCCTGGCCACACATGCCACACAGCTCTTCCCAATGCAGGTAAGCCCTCCTGCAGCACGGGTAGCTTAGATCCCCTGCTACATGTGCAGTGCTGGCTTCAGTGCAGTGCTGCCTGTCTTCAGTGCAGGCAGTCTGGATCCTCTGTCACATGCAGTGCAAGCAGCCTAGACCCCTCTCTCACTGCACCCAGCACAAGCAACCTGACCCCTGTGCTGCATGTGTGGCTTTGGCCCCCTGGCCCTCTCCCACTGCACTACCTCGCCCATCCTCAGGAGCAGGGAGCAGGAAACAGTGGGGTTTGTGGAGGGGGTGGATAGGTCTGGGGAGTGTGGGGTGGGGGTCAGTATGCTGTTTGTAGGGAAGAAGCTGGCTGGGGGGGTTGTGGCATGTGTGGAGGGGCAGGATGGCTGGGGTCTGTGAAGGGGGATATGGGGTGTGCATGGGGAATGCAGGTGCATGTATATGGCAGTCACGGCCTGTGGCAGATGGAGGCCCCCAGCGGTGTGTTGTCCTGGCAAGTGCCAGGACTGCATGTGGCCAGGCCAATGGCAGGGTGAGTGGTGGAGCTGGCCTGGCTCCGTAGAGCTCCTGCCAGCCCAGGCTTCATGCTTCTGCTGTCCTGCCCTTGGCCCCTGCCAGCATGGGCCCCATGCTTCTGCTTGCTGCCACTTGCCTGCTGGTGTTGCCATTCCCTGGTGGCTTCTCTTCCCTTCCTTCGTGTCAGAGATGTGGGTTTTCCAGAAAATTTTCCAGTGACCTAAATAGTGTGATCTGATTTAGCATGTTTATTTGACTTGTATTTAGTAAACAAAACTAAAAAACATACCCCATGTTAATTTTGTCCCAATAGCCACAAGTATTTGAACTGAAATACTTGATTAGGAAAAAAATAAATACAGCACACTTAATGTGATTTAAATGTTATATTTAAACAAATTCAGAGCTTTATATGAAAAAAAAATATATTTTTATTGGAATACTTGTAAAAATATTAAGACAATATACGTATGTACTTTCATTACATTGTTGAAATTCAAGAAAAAAATGGCACTGAAAACTGTTAACACACTCATTTTAGCACACTCAAAGAACTGTGCATGATATGCTGTGCTTTGGTTTTGATTTGACCTGCACAGCCAATTAGGTGAATTCATAACTTGATTTTTGGTTTGGATTATCGTGTGTGTATTCACCCTCCTGTTTACAAATAAGTAACACATATATGTACTCTCCCTCTCACTTCCTAGGGATAATCAACTGAAAAACATTAATTACAACTTTGAAACTGCCAAGCTTGCCTAATATTATATTGGCATTCATTCATTATTACTAATGAATGTTATGAAACGGTGGATTTTTAGAAATGGAAAATTTCCCATGGAAAAATAAAGCGCTGGAAAACTTTCCGCCACACATCTCTGCTTCCTGCCTGCTGCCACCACTCCTCCTTGTGCCCATCCGCCACTCCAGCACCATGCAATTCCCAGCTGCATGGCCAGGACCAAGCAGCGCAGCAGGAGCCAGCAGGGAACTAATGTGGCCGGGCCGGGTTGGCTTCTGCTGTACTGGTGATCCTCCCCTGCTCCCTCCACCCATTCTTATCTCTGTTTCCTTTTTGGGTGGAGGGAGAGCAGGGGGGGAACAGCCACAGGGTCCCAGGTTGGAAGCCTCTAGGCAGAATCTTCCAGTTGGTGCCTGGGGGTGGGGTGGGCCTTGCTGCTGCAACTGGGTCCTGCTGCTGCTGGCACCTTGTCATCTTTGACAGGCAGCCAGGGGCAAATGAATACAGGCAGTCCTTGACTTAATGTTTCAAGTTACAACATTTCACACTTACAACATTTATATAAATTGACACCGTTTCAACTTAAGATGCTTGATCCGATGCAACGCCATGCCAGCGAACAAGTTCACTGTGCTGCTCATCTCCCTGGAGAACATCTGTCCAAACTTGCTTGGACACTTTCTTTAAGAAAGCAGACAAGACTCCAGAAAAACTTGCAGCCAAGACTCCTGAGAAGACTCCAGCCAAGAGCCCTTCAAAAACTCAAGTAAAGTCACCTCAAAGAAGCCCTTCCAAATCGATACGATTGTTATTTACGATATAAATACATTAATGTAGCTATATTACTCATCTATAATTGATCGAGTTCAAAATTCTGGGGTATTTTTGGTGAAAATAGAGCATCAGGCCTTGATTCAGGAACCAATCAACCATTTATGACATTGTTTCTTATGAGAAAAGTGGTTCTGAGTTGCAGTGTTTCGACTTGAGATGAGGTTTTCAGGAACCAGTTGCAAGTCCAAGGACTGCCTGTATTAATTTTCTAAATTTTTTAGGGGCCCCATGGGCTGGATGGAATGGCCCGGTGGGACATATGTTGCCCACCCCATTACAGATTAATTCAAGGAGGCATAAGCTTTTGTAAGCATGGCTTACTTCATCAGGTGGATCCTTGTTGGATTGGCAGGTGGTCTCAAGTGGGGTTCCACAGATGTCTGTTATTCAACATCATGTTGCTGAAACAATAAAAAACAAAAAAACTCCATTTTTGGTTGGGTGTTAACAGAAGCATTTAATACAAGGTCTGGGTGCTGATAGCACATGCTGTTCAGTGTATTGCATTTTTAAAACAATGTAGAGAAACTGGAGGGTCAGAGGTCATTGCCAGAGATGATACAGGTTTTAAAAAGTAAGCAGTATGAGGAAAGAGTGAAAGAAGCAGGCAAGTTTCCTCTTGGAGAAAGATGAAGGGGTAACATGACAGCAGTTTTCAAATATTTAAAAAAAAAAAACTGCTATAAATAAGATGAATTCTTCCTTGCCACAGAAGGGAAGGATGTGAACTGGTGATTTTAAACTATAGCATATTTGAAGAAAAACATTTTAACTGTAAGAACAGTAGGGTAATGGAACATGCTGGCTAGGGGAGCTGCAGAATCCACACGCAGCATAGGATTTTTCATGAAGGATGCGTAGGCCTGGTATGATTTAGGAGCTGTGCATCTGTACAAGGATTGAACTAGGTGTCCCTTGAGTTTCCCTCTTAAAGCTCACGATGCTGTGATTTGCCCAGCATCACATGGGAGCTCTGTCTTAATCCAGTTTCCTAGGAAATGGCACTCAGCTGCCTTAAACACAAGCTTGTCCTTTTTATTTTTTCCTCTCTTCTGTTTACTATGCACCTGCTATTTCTACAGTAAATGAGTAAGAGGTCTTATACATAACAGCCTTATTTACTGTGTAATCTGGATTCTTTCCAAGTGCTGACCTTCCTGTGCACTTAATTAGGTAGCATCTTATGGAAATAGTAATATGAAATAAGTAATTTAAAATAATATCATAATGCATCAGTAAATGGAAATGAGTAGAATCCTACAGGCAAGCTTAATTCAAGTTTTTCTTAATGTAAAGTACTTAACATAGGGTTTTTTTGAGGGGGAGAAGCTATGTATGTATATGTGTGGGCACGCGTACAACTTCTTATGGTTCTGTGTGTTTTTGTTTTGTATTGTTTTTAAGCAAGCTTGGGTGGGTGAATAATTTGTTGTATACAATTGTAATAACACTCCAAATTGTGAATCTTTTTATCAGTTTCATAAAACCTTACCACTTGAGCTAAAAGAGTACCAAGTTCATTAGTAGGCTGCTATTCTGCGTGTAGATCAGTCAGTGGAGGGGGACCAGGGCACCAAATTTTTAGTGAATAGTTTCATATTTATTCCCTAGACAATAAAGGTATGTTGGACATGGGAATGCTGAGCAAACTCCTATTTTGAACTGCACTATGATCTGTTAATTAAGATCCTTCTGCTACTTCCTTTCCCTCAAGTTCATAGTCTCTTGTCACTGGCTCCTTTTCTTCTTCTGTTCATCTACAGACTGTCAGTCCTCTGTTTGTTCCCCATCCATCTTCATTCAGATATGGTCTAGTCTTCCGCAGTGCTCGGGTACTAGCAAGAGGAATACTGAAAACATGAAAGATTCACTCCTGGCTTTCAGTTATAGCATCATGTGCCAGAGAGGCTTGCAGGAACCAGAAGGACCAAAATAAAGTCCTAAAGCCCTGGGATGGAGAAGCTTGGTTGGCATGTAGGAATTGTGTAGGCATGGGATGTGCTCAGTGTAAACATAACATTGAGAAAAATTACCTACTGGATTTGGACCATTAGCGAGGTGGGAAACATGGAAAGACTGGTGGGGGATGTAGAAGTGGATGGCAAGTTGGGCAGCAGTGACCATGATTATAATTACCATGTAGGGTTGAACTAGTAGGGCTTGTGGCAAGAGCCACAACCATTTCCCAATTTAACTCTGCAGGAGATACGTGGTGCAGTTCCACCTGGCAGCTACTGCACTGGCAATAGGCTGAATATAATATTGAATGATTATCTAATCCCTAACATATTAATAACATAATTATCATGTATATGATAATATTCATAGTCCATTTAAATAAGTCCTTTTTTACTGAGATGCCACTAAATTTTGAAAAATTTTGGAGGAGTGCATTGAGTCTAAATAAAGGTTGAGAAGTACTGTTTTATTCTAAAATGTTAATTGGTCCTTGCACATACCGCTTTGTGCATATAATCTTTGAATACTGTGTGTGCCTCCATATTTGTAATCTTACATCTTCAGAATAGTCTGTGCACTTTTTAAAATGTAATTTAATATTTTCATGTTTATTTTTAGTATACCTCCAGATAATCTCTCTATTCAAGAGTTCCAGAGAAATGAAAGTATTGATGTTGAGGTGAGAAAGTTATATAGAATGTTTTTGCACTAATATAAGTAGAATTAACTAGAAAGTTTAAACTTGTAAGTAATGTACTATTGTGAATTAATACATGGAAAGAACGGTTAATACTAACCTTTGCAGATTTAGCTATAACTTCTTTTTTTCTATTTAGTGAAAACATAACAAAAATAGGTCCCAGGTTGTAACTGCATGACCTTTAGATATGCAAAGGGTAGCGTGTTTGGTACAGAAGCTCCTTTATATCAACTGGGATGCAACTAGGGTGGCCATTGCATCTCCAGAATACAAGACATCCCCTTTGGTGCGCGGGGGGTGGGGGTGAGAGGTGAGACCATTGGCCAATCAGTAATGAGGGGTATGACCACCTGGGCCATTCAGCAGTGAGGGGTGGGGCCACCATAAGAAGTCCACCATCCTCCCTCCCTGGCTGACTCAGAACCCTGCTCCTCCTGGCTGTGCACTGCCCTACCTCTAAGCATAGCTAATAGAATCACAAGGACAAATGATTGACATGCATTTCCATCAGTGAACTGAAAATCAGGATTCTTTACAGTCTGTTGCTCATTTAGTAACAGAAAAGGGACAAAGGGTTTAAAAACAGGATGGTCCAGTATTAAACAGGACCAGTAGCCATCCTAAGTGCAACTGAATAGGAGAGGGAAGGATTTAGGGTGTGTCTGACTTCAGTGCATTGTCTGTCTTAATTTCCACTGATGATCATTTACTCATACAAATAGTTGCAAACCAGTGAAAGTAAGGCATTCACAGTCTGGCCAAAATGATTTCCACATGTTGCATTTCCTTGAGCATGAACCAACTTTCTTGATTTAGCCAGTAGTGATGTTTATTTCAACACTGACTTTGTGTTTCCCTCTGTATCAAAGACAGAGGAAAATGTGGTACATACTCTAAGAAGGTTAAATATAACTGGACAGATGAAGTTTCCTGACACTGTCCATGATAACCTCAGCCAGATTATCAGAGAGAGAGCTGCTGCTGCTTTTCTCACAGTTGAGGATGATTGTTTTCCATGATTGATTTATCAGAGAGGGAGCACTGCACTTTTAATGAGTGTGCTAACTTGCTTGGGTTAACACTAGAAAAACCTTTAGAGAAGGAAGATGTCTGTGAATTAAAAGAAACCAGTGACCTTTTATATCAGTGGAAATGTGGGACTTCAAAGGCAGTTGAAGTTGTCATCTCTTCAGAGCAGCAGCAAAGTTATACAATTTTCAGTATGAAAACAGAAGCAGGACCCTCTTTAATGGCCACTGTTATCATATCTAATTGATTAAGCTCAGTGATTTCAGGTGACTTCATTCTTGAATAAGAGCATCACACAGAGTTGATCTTTTCTCACTGATATGCACTGATTCCATACTTTTAATTGATTTTTTTTTCCCCCTTAATTTTTCCAAATGTCCCCTACAGATGTGAGCTCATAAATGTATAATTTTACTTCTAGTTGTTTACATATATGCCATTTGCTGTCCTCTTCTAGTTGAGATGTTGAGTGGGCTGTAGTGGCCAAGAAGATAGTTATTCTGAAGGTCAGATCTTTTTTGCCCAAACTGTATAATTCTATTTGAAGTAAAGATTTTACCAAACACTTTTCAAAAATTAATGGAAATGTCTAAATGATCAGAACTTCAGAAAATAAGTCAGGAACCTAAGATATTACTTTAGCAGCCCAACTTATATTTGAAATCTTAGCATTTATGTATTTGCAGATTAACACTAGCAAGCATGGCGAATACGTGATTCTTAGCTTAAAGTTTCACTCATAACATTCATACTATACTTGAACAGTAAATTTTCTTTCTATAGTACATCCTTTCTTTAACATTGTTTATCTCGTTCCACACATTTGGGGATTTAAGTCTCATAGGTGTTAGAATTGGAATTCTAGTCACTGATTTCCCCCTTCTGCCTTCCCCCCAGGAAACAAATTTAAGTATGTTTTATTTTTTTAGGTTGTGCAACTTATCAGTGCAGAGATACTGCCATATGCTAATTTTATTCCCAAGGAATTTGTTGGTCAGATAATGACTATGCTTAATAAAGGCTCAATACATTCTCAGTCATCCTCATTTACAGGTATGTTATATGAACAATAATATAAATGCAGTATGAAAACTCTCAGGAAAGTAAACTAAAATGTGCACATTAAAATGCCTATTCCACCAAAGATTTTATTTTCAGATATCACACTATTATTTCATGATAAAGTTTCCAACATAGAGAGATGATTTTATGTGGCATCATTATAAAGCTGTGATGCATTTTATCCTACAAAGAATTTCTTTACTTGTTAGTCTTACCTTTATTTTCTTCCTTTTCCTTCTACTTGCTTTCCAACTTGGGTCTTGGCCAAAATTTGAGACAGCTGTAAAGCATACGGAGTATCCTGTCTCAGGCAGTGAAATGTGTTTTAAAAATATGCAGCTAATGTTTGAGTTCTAGGAATTGTCAAATTGTTAAACATCTTTTTTCAGTTTGTCTATTTAACAGTATTTGTAAACATCATTATCCTTACTGAGTACTGAGGTGCAGAGATGTTTTCTTGCAAAGTATGTTTGATTGTACTACAAAATGTAAAGCATGTATAGACCTGCTTGTTGTGCTATTAAATATAACATTTTGCTTTGCAGAAGCAGAAATAGATATTCGAATGAGAGAGGAATTTTCTAAGATATGCTTTGAAACTCTGCTTCAGTTTTCATTCAGTAATAAAGTCACAACTCCTCAGGAAGGCTACATCTCTAGAATGGCACTCTCTGTACTTTTGAAAAGATCACAAGATGTACTGCATCGTTACATAGAAGATGAAAGATTAAGTGGCAAATGTCCTCTTCCACGGTATGTTCTATATCTGTTTAAAAAACAAAGTATACAACATTGTGCATATGTACGTGCACACAAAAAACACAAATATGCCAGCATTATGTGGTAGAAAATAGTGTGTTATAATTAAGATTGATTCAAGCAATAAAAATGTATTGTAAGAGAAATTATAAAGTGAGTAGGAGGAGTTTCAGATTGTGTTGACGACATTTGCTATTAATTGGCAGAATTGCAAAGTAGCAATTATTTTTTGTATTTGGTTATCCAGAGGTCAGAAGGATGATATTACAACTTTTCTCAGTCCCTGAAATTAAAAGTAGTGCAGTGTTTCTATAGCTAGTTGCTCATTTATTTCCAGGGTAGCTATTTAGAGTTTCTAAACTGCTAGAGAGGGAAAAAAATATAATACCTCTAAAATAGAACAAATAGTACTCGGGTATTATTGGAACCAGAGTTTTTTTTTGTTGCAGGAAAAAAACCAAACATTGGATCTTATATTGTGGGTGTTTGTCTGTTGTTATAAGCTTCCCTGAGCCTTTTTGGGTGTGGCAGGATCTAAATCCAAACAACAACAATAATAAACAGACATGGTAATTCTTTTCAAGAATATCTAAATAGCATAGGTGCCTAAAGTTTACAGTAAACTTTTTGGAAAATGTTCCAATAATAAATTGCCTTTCTGGGACTTCTTGGATATTCAAAAGTAATCATATGTATAAATATGTGCTAGACTGAGATCTACATATTAACATTATTTCTAAAAAAGGTAAAATTAGAAATAAAAATATATTGAAGTATTATTTCTAAAAATGAAATATAATACCATCCTAACTTGCAGCAGGTATGTAGGGAAATTATGATTTAAGATTAGTATGAACCTCACATATAACCTTACGTGTGTTCCTTGGATTTTGTTTGAATTGTTTTATTGGTTAAATATTATTTTTGTTTGCTATATAATAGTGTAACCTCATGAATGAATCCAGCATGCTCAGGACCAAGCATTTGCCAGAAATTTGAAAACTCTGTACTTTTTAAACTGGAGTGGTGGCCGGTCCCAGGAGTGGGGGGCAGGAGAGGAGTGGTGGACAGTCCCAGAGCAGTGGCCGCACATGGAGCGGCGGTCGAGGGTGGTGGATGTCAGCAGCAGCTGCCACATGCAAGCTTCCCCCTCTGCTACTCTGGGACTGGCTGCTAATACTCCTCGATCCAGTGTAGTTTTAAAAAGTGCTGAATTTTTGAGAATTCCAGATATTTGATTTTTGGATTTATGAGGCTGTATTATAATTAACAGGAAACTATATTCTGGAAAACATTTTCTGAAATTATGTATTTCTTAGTTTATAATTCTTTCCCCTATAGGCAACAAGTAACAGAAATCATATTTGTTTTAAAAGCCGTCAGTACACTCATAGATTCACTTAAGAAAACTCAGCCTGAAAATGGTAAGTTGTTGTTAAACAATGAAGTTGTAAATGAAATAGAATTGTCTTCTCTATCCTATGTATGTGTTTGTTTAATGTTTTTATGCAGTTTCCAGGGGACGTGATATCCATAAGGCTTCTTATTTTGCACTTTTATGCATGTTTCAGAAGCTAGGTAGCTTATTTTAAAAACATCTTTCCAATAAACCAGTTGGCATACAGCTCTAAGATGCATACTACAATAGGAAGTTTCCAGCTATAGGACTAATGCTTTCTCTTAATAGACACTTTTTAGTTATTAAATCCAATAACTATAGCATCTAAAATAAAATGTTACCTCTTTAGCTTTCAGTGGTTGTCTTCATCAGTAACCTTGATAAATGCAGTTTACCTAGGCAATATTCTGTTCAGATTCTTAGCTGGCATTCGCTCTTGGTTCCATCCAGTCTACTGTAGTCAGGTTTAAGATAGGCATTTCTATATGGTGACACTGACAAGGTATCTTTGCTTGCTAAAGATACCATCTGTGTAACATTTTCATTTCTGGCTCTTAATGGTAGGAAAATGCACTGTTACATGCTTCCATGTTACATGCTTCCAACAGTTTTAACAATAGACTAACAAACAGGGTTTTTTTTATCTTTAGCAATTAAGGAGCCAGCAGCAAGAATTATGCATTTCCTGTCACCTGATATTGTTTTGTTTTATCATGGGAAGCAGTGGGAGTTTGTGAATTTTTAGGACCTTACACAGCAGATATACGTAGCTCATGCACAAATAGTAATTTAAAGAAATTCACTAAGTGAAAATGGCAAACATCAAACAATTGATTACATAGTACATTACTGATCATATTCCTTTTTTGGAGGAATAACAATTTCATATCACACTTCCTACAGCTCTAGATAGATTATCAAATTTCTTAGACTATTGTTGTATGAAGCCCTGGAAATGGTTTAAAACACCATTATCAAGGATCACAGATCCAAATTTGACACCTTCTTTTTAATTAATAATTATTGCCTAGATAGAGTTGAAAAATCTGTTGAAAGCACACTGGTGGTAAAAAAAAATAAGGCAACAAATAGACTCCACATTTTGAAAAAATGTGCACATACACTGCTCAAGATCATATGATATTGTTTGTTTATCAGTATTTAGAAGCAGAGTAGGAGAAAATTGTTCTGTCTTTTGCTCATGTCCTGTCTTGTTACACTTCTGCTGAGGAAATAGGAAATGTTGTGCCTCTGGTCAGAGCTGCTGAATAATATCCCGAGAGATCTTCCATGTTTGCTTGAATACTACATATCCCTGGATAAGATGCACTCTGTTTTCAGAAGTCACAGTGGAGAAAAATTTAGTTTTTCCTTTCCAGCATCATTGACACTGGCTGCTGCAGCAATGAGAGCAACAACCTGTGGCTGCTCCATTGACCCAGTAGCTTGCTGGCTGGCTGTGGACAGTCAGAGCCCTGTAAGCTCACTGTACTGCCTGCCCCCTGTGCAGCACATGCAGAGTTACTCTCCCTTTCCCTTGGTCGCTGCCACAGTTCAGTATGAAAGTTTTCCTATCCAGATCAAGTCTTTACCAATGATCAAGAATACAGAAGGCTGGGAAAAAACAAATAAGCTTAGATAACTTGCAAGGTTTTTTAAATCTAAAAATACATAGCATCTTGGATTTACTAGTATCTGCTTATCTAGATTTCTTGTGTTTTATGTGTATGTATAGTAAAAAGGTTTTTTGTTGTAAAAGTATGAACAGCATTAAGTGATTTCATTTGTTGTTTTTTGTTACAGTTGATGCTAACACATGGGCACAAGTTATTGCTTTGTATCCAACTTTAGTAGAATGTATCAGCTGTTCATCATCTGAAGTTTGTTCTGCTCTCAAAGAAGCACTAGTTCCCTTTAAGGACTTCATGCAGCCACCAGCATCCAAGGTACAAAATGGAGAGTCTTGACCAGATAACTTTCTTTTATTTTTTAAGGAAAAAATATCCCAAAAATATTTGTTTCCAAGAGAGGCTTCTCTGAGGATATCTCTTGTGATTTAGTACATGGCAACCAGTGTTGACTGCCTTTTAAACTGTACTAACAAGAGCTCAGTAATTCATGAATTCATACAAGCTTGTATCTCAAAGGTGCCAGAGTGAGTAGCAGTGCAAGCCTTTAATAAATTTAATTGACTAGGGTGGAATCAATTATAATCTAATGTACTAGCTACAGTATCTTGAAGTGGTGACTGAAAAGTGGGCTTATGTACAGCTTGTTGTGTATGTGTTAATGATGTAATTAAAAAAAAAAGTATTTCGACTCAGTCAGATTTATTGGGCTGGTGTTTTGCACCCTTTTTTGAAGTACGGAATTGTATTAAAATTTTATGCAAGATGGTACTGTAACATTCCATATTATCTGTAACCAGCCTTTGTAAACAAAGGGAACTGATACACGTGTGTATAATAAATGGTACAGTTCTGTATAAAATAGTTGCATTTATTATTTAAATTCTTTTTAAAATATTGATAATGTTAAATGCTTGATAATGTATTTATTATGAATAAGTTATATGCTTGCATTTTTACTTACAATTTGCCGCCTTAATTGGCAGATATGCTTATTCATATCTGATCATGCAGTTAATTTTTTTTTGCTTATCTGAATGTATCCTATCTGTGGCCATTGGACATCTCAACAAAGGTCATATGACAAAAGACAGCAAACAGTCAACAATCTGCTGATTTCAAACTTTAAAATAGATGACCTGAAATGAGTTTGAATGTGCAGAAATACACTGTAGTAATCCAACTTTCTACAGTACCTCACTTCACAACGTACTTGTTTCAGTGTATTCATTTTACTTGCGTCTACTCATTTTGTAGTTGCTGTCTTGCTCGAAAAGAACATTTTGTATTTGGGATTTATATTCCTTTTTGTTCATAATGGCAATTGTCACTGTCTTTGAATTATGACCCAGGAAAGGTGATTTTCAAATATTTGGCTGTAAAATTTTTGTTTGTTCAATAATCGTAAGCTCTTTGTTTTGTAATGTCTTTTCAACCCAAACAATAATTGTTCTAACCTTTAAGTATAAAATGTGTGTGTGATAAAACCATGGGAAGTGTATTTTTGAAGATAGTTATTCATTAGAAGTGCAGTAAACTTTCTGTCATGAAGTAAATGAGATCTTTGTTTCCCTTTCATAAACTGCATAACTTAAGTAAAACATCTGAATAGTAGTAGTCTTGTTAAAGCTAAGCCATGAAATAGCATATTATATGTATATAATTGTTATTTCACCTGTATGTTGATGTTTATGACCATTGAGAGAGCACAAAGGCAAAGCTTTTTAAAAAAGGAGTCTAAGTTTTTAGCTTCTAAATTCACAGCTAGGCTCTTGCCTGCTTTTCCAAGTATTGTATTCCAAACAGTTACTTTGGGAGTCATATGAGATTATTAGGAGCTGGTATAATCAGAAGTTAGAAAAAATCAAATATGTGCCTTTTTATGAGGACTTCAGAATTCAGTGGTAGATTTCCATTCTTTAAAACCTTATGCTGATATTAAAAGTAATGATCATGCATAATACTAACACTGTAGGATACAGGGATATCCACTTGTTCATGTGAACAGATGCAAATTTACAGAAAGTGCTAGTGGAGTTTGTGTTGGAGGATGAATTAACCACAGTTAGAGTTACTGGATTTATAAAATGCTAGTTAGTGCTGTTATTTTAAAAAAAAATAGGAGAACTTTTTTCTCTATTTTAAAACACTTTAAATACACAGTGAGCTTTAAGACCTTGTGTACTCTTTTATGAATGTTATATGGAACTCTATCTTCAATCTTGGATAAAACTGTTTCTAGTCCAGTTTTAGAGAACACAAAATTTGTACTAGAAAGCCAGATGCTAGCTGAATTAAGTTTGAGGAGCATCTTACAATGATTTAGGACTTGTCTGTGCCACAGCAATGGTACTATGTCTTGGGGTTGATCACACCCCACCTACCTTAGTCTGCTGATCTGCTCCAAGACTAGAAGGTTGCCAGTCAGACTGCTCCCGTCTTATTGCCAGTTCTCACTCTTGAGTTCTGGCAGGCCTGAGAGGAGAAGGTGTAAGCAGTAAGTCTAGAGCAGCTTTACTTGTGAACTCCCAGCTTCTGTGGTTTCTCAGATGACTCGGGTAGGCTGGACATGGACAAAGCATGCTCAGCCCTGTCCTCTCTAAGAGTGGCCACTGACATGGTATGGACAAGCTTTTAGTGTCAGTTTTAATATAACAAAGGTATCTTTTTTAGAAGCAGTTCCAGAATATAATACAGGAGACTTTTTGCAACTGAATATCTGTTATCAGTTCTCGAATGGTAAAAATTTAAAAACAACTGTGATGCCAGCAAGCAACAGGTTTTGGGGACCAGATATTGTTGCCATCCATGGAAGAAGGATCATGGCCCATAATGATGTGGGGGACAAAAATAAGAAAAATTGGAGAATGGTAACCCCTTCGTCTTATTTAGAATGTACCATCTTAGTTTACATTATTAGGGAGGCAACATATACATGTGAGTTCATTATTTTTAGCTGTTTTTTAAATTTGGGAAATCAGGCTAATGGTACGATTACCTCACTAATGTACATGCTCATTTTAGTTGAGTGAAGCTCCTTCAGCTTTGGTCTTTACCAGACATCTTATGTTTATATTTATATTTAGTTCTGCTTCTAGAACTTTTAATGTACTTTTATCATCTACAGATGCATGCCTTTTAAAAACTATGAAAAGCAGTCTTCCACCATTTGTTCATTTATCATCCCTTTAGTTATTAAATGAATGATATAGCTTTGTACATCTTGAATTTGCCCCAGAGCTGACATTTGAATCTATTTGGCCATCCTTTCCTATTTCATGTAAATTACTAGCATATCAGAGCTAATAAAACATTTAATTTGGAAGAGAGCTTTTCTCCTGGTTAGTTTCTTTTGATGAGAATCTTAGTCTCATTACAGTATCTACCTGCTTACCATCTGAAGTCTTTCTTTTCTCTGTTGAGACTTCTTACTGTCTAATATTTATCCATCTTTGCACAGCTTTCTCAAATTTGATCAAAACACAAATTTTCAACCCCATAGCAAGAGAATATATGTAGCTTTCTTGTAAAGAAAACTAGGAAAAATGTAGACCTTGAATCTGCAAGTATCATGCATGTGTTTAAACTTTACATACATGAGTAATATGAATACTTGACTTGAGTAATATATGTGAAGTGTTTACAAGATTGAGGTTTCCACAGTATTGCTGAAAGCAGCTAAAGGAGAGTAATACTGATCTCAAGGGGCAACTTGATGATCTCCCTCAGACTATAAGGAGATGCATCTTCCACAAGCTTTGAAAATAAAATAAAAAAATATTGGGAGCCAGAAATGAAAATGCACTGGTCCTGATGATTGCAGTCAAATATATCCAGGGGTCAAAAAAACCTGCAGAGAAAAAAAAGTGGAGCAGCACACACACACAGGTAGCGCTTGCCACTCAAAAGTGGAGCCTGGTTTGCTGGAGCCAGGCTACAGCTGCTGGTCAGATTCTGCATGGCAGAATTGCTGCTGCTGCAGCTGGAGGAGGCCCCCAGAACCCTAGGTAAGGCTGCTGGGGCCAGCCCAGTGCTGATCCCAGCCTCCCCTTCCACCCTCAGAGTAACTTGCTTTATGCCAGAGGGTGTTTCCCAGGAACAACTAGTGGTGGTGCACTAGTGATTGTCCCCAGGGAACCAAACATCCACACCACATGTGGATGAGGCATAGGTGCCCAAGCGGGATTCTGTTCCACCCTTTTCAAGTCCTTGAAAAATAGTTAATGCAAAAGATGAGTGGGTCCTCTTCCTCTTCAATGTTAGTTTTTGGGGTTTTTTTGGTTTTTTTGTGTTTCAGTCATAAGGGTAAAGTATTACGAAGTAGGTACATTGATGGATTTTTAGAGACTTGAACAGGATCGAAGTGAATCACACTTAAGCACCTAAGTTCACTGAATTTGTTAATTTAGGTAAAATAGAAGTTGGCGCCTAGGGTATCTTTATTTGACCACCCTAATGTTGATGTTATTTTTTGATAATTTTATTACAGACTCTGTAATGGACACTCAGGTTGTTCCTGACTTACCATTAGCAACAGTTTTGTTGTCCTTCTCCTTTATTACCCGACTGATTTTTCCCTCTTAGTAATGGCAGTATCGTGCAATATCCGAGCTATTTGAGACTGTAGCATAGTTTCATAATGCATGGAATTTAGCTGCTAGAGTACTTGATATAATTTAAGCTCTTCGTGTTTTTGACAGAGGAAGAGAAATCAGTATTCCTGTTCCACTGCATGAAGTGCGTCTGCATTGCTGAACTGTTAAACAAAATTCAATGTAACAAGGAAGTTTCAAACAATGACTTTAAGCACATTTCTTCTGTTTTCTTACCCTCTAAAAATTGTACTTGCAGCATAGACCATCTGCCATTTTACCCTGTTTATATTCCTGTCTGTGTAGGTTAATCTATAAATAAGGAGCACAGATTGTTTATTCTTCTTGGGAATAAGACTTTGGCAATTTACATAAAATAATTGCTTGTAAGAAGAAAGCAGAATAATAGAATAGTATTTTAGTAATCTGTATTTTAAAACACAATATGGCTTTTGCCCAGTTTATGCAGTAAAATGCAAAAGGTAATCAGGTACATATGAAAATATTTTTAGTAGAGATGTACTGAGATGTACTGATATCTACTGATCAGTACATATGTACTGATATGAAAATATTTTTCGTAGAGATGGTCTGATATCGGATCAGCACGGATTTATAAAGAAAATTGACTATATCGGAAATCAGCCAGGTGTGGCTGATTAATTTGACCAGTAAATGCCTGTGCATGTGTATAGCCACAGCACAGCACGCAGGCAGCAAAGAGCACAGCCTGGCAGCTTGGAGAGCTGTGTGCAGCAGGTAAGTCTGTTGTAGTGGAATGGGAGGAGGGAAGAAAGGGGCATGGGAAGGCAGATCAAGGCCCCCGTGGTGAGGGAGGGAGTGGGGCTGGGGTAGGCGCTGCCCAGCCGGGGCAAGGCGCAGGACGGAGCCACAGCTTGTCTGGGGGGCACGGGGAGGGACAGTGGCTCCTGCTGCTGCGTGCAACCTGGAAGGGCACAGGGGGGGCATGCGCCCCCCAGATCTGTGCAGGGCAGGCTGCAGCTGGGGCTGGGGGCCTTGCCGGGCTCTTCCTGGGTCTGGGCCATGCTGTGCTTGGGGTGAACGGTGGCACTGGAAGGGGGCTACGGCAGGGTGCTGCAGCCACCCCAAAATTTATTGTAGCCCCCCCATAGCCCTCCTCCCAGTGCTTCTGCTACCCTCCCCAGCTGCAGCCTGCCCTGTACCTTGCAGATACAGGGGGTACATACCCTCCCCCCATGCCCTCCTGGTGTCCATGTGGCAGTGGGAGCTGCTCCCCCTCACCATACCCCCCCAGATGAGCTGCTGCTCCATCCTGGACCCTGCCCCCCACCCCACCCTGGCTGGGCAGCACCTATCCCAGCCCCACTCCCTCCCTCAACATGGTGGGCATTGATCTGCCACTCCCGCCTTTCCATCACAACAGACTTACCAGCTAGGTGCAGCTGTATTGGAAATCAGATTGATATTGGCTGATATGCCTCCTTTAAAAATTGACTATTGGCCCCCCAAATCTCTATCAGTGCACCCTTAATTTTTAGTCGTGTTCCAGTAGATGAGTAGGATTTTATTGTAGTACTGAATCTTTTCTGCAAGTGTGCATATATTGGAGAGGCAGGGTGAATCAGTCATGACCGATATCCACAGAGCAGTTTACTTTTATAAACTTGGTATACAGCTTTTCAGTTCTTAAGGATTAAGTTTTAAACTTCAAAGGCATTTACATTGAAAAATGTTTGTTTTCATTATGCTTTATTTTGTTTGCAAGCTTCTTCATATGGCTACACTCATTGTTAGGAGACTCAAGACCATGCTGTATGTTTGTGGCATAATTAAGGATCTTATTTGTGTAAATATTATGTCAGAAGTGATGGGGAAAAATCAGCAAAAGCATCAACATTGCCTGAATATGCCATCTGTAACTGATGCTAGATTTGTCATTAAGAAAAAATATATATTACATAGATTTTGAGACCATTTCAAACTTCTATAGTTGTAACCTAAGAGCGTTTTTATTGTGTGTTACTCTGCCAAGAAGGAAACAATCCAATGAATAAGTAACACAGCTAGTAGCCTTTTCTTTATTCAAAGTTCCCAGAAACAGGGAACTACTGTTCTTGAATTACGAAAGTTTAGTTATACAAAACAGTTTTAGTCTGAAGCTTTCACCACAACGAGACATTCCTGGCAATTCATTTTTGTCTCCCAAGATCAATTACTGTCTAGCAAGGATGTCAGACCTAACTCTGCTCATGGACATGGTTTTAGCTTAGCCTTTTAAGTGCCTTACTTATAGGTGGCTAATAAAGTTTATTGTTTACAGCCACTTATAAATGCTTTTACACTTCCTAATGTGTTTTGTCTAAACAGTTTGCAGATTGGTTAGGAAACTGGAATGCTGCAACAACCATGTATCATGCTGATTCTCGTCTCATTGTTACCTTGTGCTCACTTGTCTTTTTCTGTCTGCATATATCTGTTGTCTCATCTTTTATAATTAGATTGTAAGCTCTTTGGGGCAGGAACCACCTTTGTTGTATATGTACAATGTTTCTCTCAGTGGGGCCCCTGATTAGGGCCCACAGGCACAAATAAAATGATGATGATTTAGGCAGACAAGTGGTTTTACATTGGAGGTAAGGTAAAGGACTTTGTCCTCCAGAAATGTATTTCAGTTAAAAGGTACATCTTTGCCATATAGATCATCATTGCAATGACATTTTATTAGAAGTTATTTCACTAAAAGATAGAAGAAACATCCTGTCAACCCACTACAAATGTGTAGCTGATTGTTCAAGCTGGGAATCTACGTTGCATGTGATGCTAGCCATATTACCTCCTTGTGCGCCATTGGCTGTAGAAACTGCCTTAAATCAGACTACCTAAATGGGTCATTAGGCTGGCAAAGAACATGAACTAGAACACACAACTGTATTCTACAAGGCTGCTGGTTTCATAACTAAACCCAAATGTTACATTGTTTTCACACCTTTTAGTATATATTTGTATATAGAAAATAGATGGAAAGTTGAGGTAAAGAAGTTGTAGAAGTCTCTTTATAGATGTTGAGAATTATAGTTAAGTGTTTCATACCAGCAATGGCAAGATTGTTTGAAGGGAGCAAGGGAAGGCCAGTGCCAGGTAAGCAGAGAAGAAAGCAGAGAGAGATGAGGGTTGAGGGGGAGACGAAGCAAATCTTTAGTGGCTTTTAAAAATGAGAGAAATTTATACTAGATCTTGAAATGACCGGAGAGCTAAAAAGGTACTAAGGAAAATGTGCGTAACAGATTTCCATGTGGAAGAACATGTGGAGCTGTCGATGCAAAGAAAATAAAATACCTCCTTTCAGAAGGGATGAGGGAAGGTTAAACATTACCTTTTGACTTCTTTCTCACTCAGTCTTTAATTCTTTAAAATAATTATCTTTATATACTGTAGTGGTTTGTTTTAAGAATGAGCACTCATAAATGGTTACAAATATGGGTTGACCTTAAAATTTGAAGGATTGACCTGAAGTATGAAGGTTTGCTAAAATGTGCAGGAGACAGTTGTGGAAGTGGCAGTGGCCTGTTGAGGCTATTGGTGTTGTGTAAAGTAGTATACTCGTTGTCTGAAGTTAACTGTCCAGTATTAAAATGGTTATCCAGCAGCTACAATAAGCTTAGCTAAGAAAATACCAAGCAGAGCTGAAGGCAGAAATAGTGCCTCAAATAAAATTCAGGTATGAAACCGTGAGGAAACCTCATTTGAGCCAAACTAATGTGTTGTGTGCCTCAGGGATTCTTTAGTCACAGGGATTGATCTAGAGGAGCCAGAGCCCTACTTGGGACTCTCAGCATGTTGAGAATACTTGCTACAAAAACAAAATATTAAAAAAACTACCAATAATAAAATTACTGTAAATTTTATAGGAACATAGAAACTTTAGAACACAAACATGATCTCTAATGCAGTTTATTTCACGTTCACATTTGTAGCAGCTCTCCTTGTCAGGGTTTAGGTGCCTTAGAAGGTGTTTTTTGTTTTTTATTTTTGTACAAAAATATTACTGCATATGTTCCCTCAAATGCATGTAGAGTTGTGAAAGAAGCAGTTCGGAAATGATTGATTTCTGTACTATATAAATATGTCATGTTCATTTTTTCCATTGGTTTAGCAAGCTTTGATAGTATCTAGTTCCGAGAAGTCTCCAGACCACATTCTAGTTTTATCAACATTTTATTGCCAAAATAGTGTTCACTTTGGATTTCTGTTTTCCACTTACAAACATACCTCTATCGCTAACATCTCTACATGCAGGTAAGAGAGTCTGAATTTTCATGTGCAGAATTGGTCACTAGTATCTGTAGGGAATAATTCTTAGTAGATCTATGGATTCATAGATGTTAGGGTCGGAAGGGACCTTAATAGATCATTGAGTCCAACCCCCTGTATAGGCAGGAAAGTGTGCTGGGTTCAGATGCCCATCCAACCTCCTCTTGAAGACCCCCAGGGTAGAGGAAAGCACCACCTCCCTTGGGAGCCCATTCCAGATTTTGGCCACTCTAACTGTGAAGAAGTTCCTCCTAATGTCCAGTCTAACATATGGATCTGTAAGGAGTGTGTGTGTGTGTATCTATATCTATATCTCTGTAGGGATATGGGTTTTTTGACCCTAGGAGATCCTAGATTTAAAAAAAAATGCCTAAAAAAACTGGGGTGCTACGTGTGGTGGTATGCAGGGATATGGGTTTTTTGACCCTAGTAGATCCTAGGGTCAAAAAAAAAAAAAACTTGCCTAAAAAACCTGGGATGGTACGTGTGGCAGTGTGCCACCCAAAACGAGCCTGGCCAGCTGGAGTAACTCTTCAGCTGCCGGCCAGGTTCTTGCTGCAAGATGGCTGTGACTGCGGCTCCTGAAGGCCCCCAGGTAAGGCTGCTGGGGCCAGCACAGTTGCTGACCCCAGCCTTCTCTATCCCACACAGGGCAACGTGCAGCATTCCAGTGCATTCCCTAGGGACAAGTAGCATGGCATGGGTGTTCCCTGGGGACAAGTAGCAGTGGCATACATTGTGTTGCTGCTAAGTGTCTGCAGGGAAATGCATGTTCTCACTTGTTGGGACATGCCCACAAGCCTAAAGAGACTTCCACCCCTTGTATTTTGAACATATATTTGAACGTATATTTTGCCTATATCCAGGCTCAGGTTTACCTGAAGCGGCCTTGAATTTCCATCATTTTCAGCTACTAGTTGGCCTTTATTTTCTCCAAGTTTCCAAGGAGAACAGGCCCTATACTTTTTTGATAGGGCACTAAGTTGTTCCCTTTATGGAACAAACGTTTCTATCACAGTTTAGAGGCTGTCCAAATGAGTCAAACTATATATCATTATTAAGACCTGGAAATGTATACATGCATCTGTGTGTGCAACTAAATTTTAAACAGGTCCCATTGCTGTCTTGCTTACATCATAGAATTTTCAATTTGTGCACCCTATTTTCAGTTAAAAATTTCTCACATAGTGAAAGCAGTAAAAGGTATTGGGGAGAGATTCCTCCTCCTTTAGTAGATTGCAGAATTTGTCTCTGAAACCAGAGCAACAGGGCAGCCATCTTTGTCTTACACAACAGAGGCGTAACTTTTTCAGCATAACAGCAGGCAGCAACAGGAAACAAAACATAAACTAGAGTCTACAACAACAGCTGATAGTTGACAGTACAGTATCTTTTGGATCAGTAGATGTTATGTCAACTGGAACTCAGCTTAACATCTAGTTAACATGTTGCAAAGCACTTTTCCTTTGGGAGCTTTGACCATGTATGACACCTGGTCCTGCAGCTTCGGTAAAACAGTTGCAAGCCTACAGTATGACCTCATTGCATTGTTTTGGACGTACCTTTGAATCGTTGTGTATGAAGGTCTGCAATGATGTAGTAGCCTGTTTTAGAAAGAACTGGATTTCTTGTTTTGCCAGGCCTGAGTGGAGTCTATCTGTAGAAAATTTCAGTAGGTGGTTAATCAGTAGTTTTGGAAAGCTTCAACCTGTGGTTGTGCATGGAGTTATAAAATGTTATAATAAAAATTAGTTAATTGTAGGGTTCCAGTCAGCATTAACGATCTGCTTCAATGCATCTTTGGTAGAGGGATCATCTGTTCAGCCTGGCTTTTGGATGATGAATCCTATAAATGTGACGTGATGGATAAAATTTCTGTTCATGAACTACATGAATTCTTCACAAGCAAATTGTGGTCCATTGGTATCTGGAAGACCATGAGTCACCAACAGCTTTGGTAAAACTTGGATTATGGTGCATGATGTCATTGCAACTGCAACTGGAACAGTAGGCAATTACTTGAAGGAAGTCATTAACAACAGTGAAGAATATCTGGCCTTGGAATGTGCTAGCAAAATCTATATGCACGTATGACCACCGTGCCCAAGTTGGTTCTCTTGGGTGGATTGGAACCTTATGGTATGTATTTCTTTTATGGTTTGTTCAATGTCAGTGTCCATCTTTGGCCACCAGACATTTATTTTGGCAAGCATTTTTGTGAAAATTCACAGATGTACAACATGGAATCATGTTTGACCTTAAGAGAGATTCCTTCTAGGTAGAAAGTTCATATTGGAGCATAACAAATGTCCTGAATTTTGTTGCATAACTTTGCTAGAAGTTGTCCTTTCCATACCCAGTTCAGCACTTGGGATAACCTTGGATCCTTGGAAGTCACGCAAACTGTCATCTGTCTGGAGCAGAAGATCAGGGCATGATTCTAGTATTAAAACTTCAGATCTCTAGGGAAACAGCAAATTCAGGACTAGATACCACCAATTGGCTCAGTACCTCCACAGTCCCAATTGAACTTTCCCCCGTCAGTCTCTTCGCCATACTAAATAAGCTCTGTCCCCTCAGCCTCTCCTCCTAAGTCAAGTTAGCAGCCCCTAACCATTTTCATTGTTCCCCATTGGACTCCAGTTTCTGTAGTGGGGGGCCCAAAACTGGATACGGTATTCCAGATGTGGCCTCACCAATGCTGAATAGAGGGGAGGAAGCACTTCCCTCAATCTGTTGGCAACACTCCTGCTAATGCAGCCCACTATGCCATTAGCCTTGTTCACAACAAAGGCATGCTGTTTGCTCATTTTCAGCTCCTTGTCCACTGTAACCCCCAGGTCCTTTTCTGCAGAGCTGCTGCTTAGCCATTTGGTCCCCAGCCTGTATTGGTGCATTGGGATTGTTTGGTCCTAAGTGCAGGACTTTGCACTTGTCCTTGTTGAACCTCATGAGATTTCTTTTGGCCCAGTCATCCAATTTGTCAAGGTCTCTCTGAATTCTAGCTCTACCTTCCAGTGTAATCCACAGCTCCCCCCAGCTTGGTGTAATTTACAAACTTGCTGAGGGTGCACTCCATCCCATCTTCCAGGTCATTTAATGAAGATATTGAACAAAAGCAGTCACAGGACTAACCCCTGGGGCATTCCACTTGACACCAGCTGCCAACTAGGCATTAAGCCATTGACTACTACCCTCTGAGCCTGATGGTCCAGCCAGTTTTCTATCCACCTTACAGTCCATCCATCCAACTTGTACTTCCTTGGCTTGCTTGCAAGAATATTGTGCGAGGCTTTATTAAATTGAAGGTATATCGGGTCCACTGCTCTCCTTGCACCCACAGAGCTAATCATCTCATCATAAAGGGCAATCAAGTTGGTCAGGCATGGTTTGCCCTTATTGAATCCAGGCTGACTGATCCTAATCACCACCTCCTCTTCAAAGTGCTTAGAAATGGATTTCTTGAGGACCTACGTCCCATTTCTTAGTGGGAACTGAAATGAGGCTGTCTGGTCTGTAGTTCCCTGAATCCTTCTCTTCTTTCTTAAAAATGAGCACTATATTTGCCCCTTTCCCAATTGTCCGGGATCTCTCCTGATCACTGCAACTTTTCAGAGATGATGGCCAGTGTTTCTGCAATCACTTGGCCAACTCCCTTAACACCCTTAGTTGCATCCTGCCTGACCCTATGGACTTGTATGTGTCCATATTTTCTAAATAGTCCCTAACCTGTTCTTTTGCCATTGTTGGCTGCTCACCTTCTCCGTAAACTGTGCTGCCAGGTGCAATAATCTGGGAGCTGACCTTGTCTGTGAAGACTGAGGTAAAAAAAAAAAGGCATTAAGTACTTCAGCCTTTTCTGCATCATCTGTTACTAGGTTGCCTCCCCCATCCAGTATGGGATGCATAGTTTCTCTGATCTTCCTCTCGCTGCTGACATACTTGTAGAAACCCTTCTTATTGCCCTTTACATCCCTTGGTAGGTGCAATTCTAATTGTGCTTTGGCCTTCTTGATTTTTATGCCTGAGGGAAATCCTCAGGATTCTGAACTCATCATGGTCACTGCTGCCCAAGTTGTGACCCTCTACTACATTCTCCACCAACTCTTCCATTTGTGAGCAGCAGGTCCAGAAGAGCACAGCCCCTAGTTGGCCTCTCCAACACTTGCTCCAGGAAGATGTCCCTAACACACTCCAAAAACTTCCTGGGTTGCCAGTGTGCTGCTGTATTGTCCTCCCAGCAGGTGTCAGGGTGATTAAAGTCCCCCATGAGAACCAGGAGCCTGTGATTCTGAAACTTGTGCTGCCTGTTTAAAGAAGCCTTATCCACCTCATCCTCCTGGTCTGGTGATCTATAGGAAACACCAACCATAGCATCATGCTTGCCCATAAATTGCTTGCCCTCTGCATCTATTGGCTGAAAATGCTTTGTGACAACTCAGCTTCTCTTTCTTGAGTTTTAGGCTGGCATTGGTAATGTAGCATAGTACAGTCAAACAGCTAATTCTTTTGGTGGACTCTTTTCAGTGAGAACATTGTTAAAATGTGGCACAATTCCTTTTGGACCTTTAGACATATGAGTAGGTCTTTCGTAAACATTCATAAACAGATTTTTCTGGAAAAATCTTCATGCAATGCTTACTTCGAATTGTAGCACTTGGATTGGAATGCTCTTTGAGTAATGATTGTCTGTGCATCAGCAACTTGGTCATTCACAAGGAGTTGATGTGCTTGTGCCAAGTCCCCTTCAGCAAAACCTCTCCAGCCAAGTGCATCAAGAAGGTGGTTTATGACTAGAATCTGGTATGGATGTAATGCTTATTCCACTTACTTGACTTCTTTCTGGATGGCATGAAATTCTGATGACATGCACATTCAATGTGATCCTTGTGCTTACAGGGATGTCATTAAGCATAAAAACAGCATGTCACATCTGTGGCTCCCATCACAGCTATAGCAGCTTCCATCGGATGAAGAATATATTTTCTTATGTGTTATTGGTGACAACTTTGTGCATTTCTTTTAGATTGCCCTTGATGAAGCTCAGTTGATGTCATTTTCATGGACAATGCTTGGATCCCATTTGATTGGAGAACTGAAACCTTGTGAGCAAGCCCTTGAATAAGTCCATATTAAATTTTGCTTCATTAGAAGCCCTGTTTGTAGTTGTAGTGTAGTTAATCTTGAACCCCATACACAAGTTGATCCTAGGATAGAGACTCAAACATACAGTTTTGGACATGCAATGCAACTCAGTTATATATGCAGATCTTTGGCAGCTGATTGCAGTGGTTGAAATGGAACCATCTAATTTTCAGGAGTTGAGATGAAGTGAATTTTAGTAGTGTGAGGATTTCATTGTATGACTTGTTGCAGCGTTTGGCTGAGGATGGAAGTGAGCAAACAATGTCAAAAACCTGTGAACCAGTGACAGCTAGTAGCACTTCACACTTCTGGTTAGCCTTAGTAGTTTAATTGGCTTCTGAGTAGATTCCCTAGTCAACACAGGTATCACAGTCAACATAAAGAAAATCTTTTTTACTGTCTGAGTCTCCAGAGTCTGGAATAGACTCCCCCAGAAGTGGTGCAAGCGCCTACTCTGGATACCTTTTGAGAAACACCTGGATGTTTATCTTGCTGGGGTGATCTGACCCCAGCTGACTTTCTCTGCCCCTTGGGCAGGGGTCTGGACCTGATGATCTCACGAGGTCTCTTCCAACCCTAATGTCTATGAAATTTATGAAATCCAAGGACAATGGCTTGGCCATCTCAGATTTCTAAGTGCAGCCCAAAATAGCTATAATGGAGACTTGCCATACTGAACGCACCTAAATTCAGGTTTAAGTTTCCTGCATGGTCCTGGTCCCCTTATTCCCTATAGTGCTTTTCATTATGAAGTTCTGGATGGAACACTGAATATGTTTCTGGTCACTGTCATTATCACGTCTTTGTACTGCATAGAGTCTGTTTGTCCCAGTGAGAATAGACAAGGAATAACAGGGGTAACCTTTATTGTACAAAGTAAAAGGTGAATTGAATTAATTTCAAACTTAGCAGCAGGCAGCAACAGGAGAGGCATGCAACACAGAATATTCCCTACTGGTTGGGAGCATACACACAAACACAACTCGGTATATAATACTTCAGCGAATGTTGCATCCTATGAGGGGAAAATATTGAATATCCTTGATAGGGACTGCTTCCTGAAGCTTTCCAGACAAGTGCCTTGATTCTGCAAGAGTTGATATACAGCAGATAATTTTTCCCCAGATAACTTTTTAGTTCTTCTTTCATTATTTTTGGCATCTGTTTTACTCGTCTTTAATTCTCTTGCATTTTAAACTTTTGTGTTTCCAATTAATATACATCCAAAAGGAAAATATAGAAGTTGTCTTAATGCTTAGCAGGTTGAAATTTGAGAGACCGCAGTAATTATCCATGCCAGGCTTTTTGTGCTAAGTGGTTATTTATTTTTTAAAAGCTTCATGACAAAATCCTTAATTTCTTAAAAATACTAATATGAAAGGGAGCTTGATGAAGGAGAGAGAAATATGTAACCTTGGTGTATGGGTGGTTATCATTGAAAATATGTAATCAAATTAAGTAGTTTAAAAATGTATTTTATTAGTAGTCACACAACATTGTAAAGAAATTTTTTTTTTTAAATCTTCAAGATGAAGGGTTGTCAGCTTTCCCCCCGCCCGCCCTCCTCCAAGCTGGACTTGGATCTGCACCTGGACCTAGACCCAGCTGTAGCAGCTGTGGGGGTAACATGGCTGTCACTTGCCTCCCACTGTTGACATTTATCTCCACGGGGCTCTCCCCCAGATATTGGCTGTGGGCCCTCCTTCTGCTTGTCATGTGCCCAAATTCCTGGCCCCTCTAGCAGCCCTGCAGGCTAGACAACACAGTGTCATGGGTCAGATCTGGTCTGCTGGCAGTTCATCTAACCCCCTGGTATAGTGCATGGGGAAAAAGTATGGTTGACCCAATATGAAGTGCTTGCATTAGAAAATACAATTTGATTATAGTTCTTTTTAGCGGGAGGATGGAAGAAATAATTCCAAATTTGTCTTTGGAGTCATTTTTGTTCTGTTGTTTCCCCTTTATGTTCTTTTGATTATGGCTAATTTAAATAACTGAGGGCAGACGTTTCTAAAAGTCTTATAAGGATTGAACCTAGACTAGAGAATTTATAACTGAAATACTTAAAGGTTTTATTGTCTTGGTTATTTTATTCTCTTCCTAGACAGACTAACAGGCATAATATAATTGCTTTCCAATAGTGTAAAAATGGTGCTATTGTCATCAGACAGATGTAGTGTCAGATATTTTAAAACAATTATTTCAAACTACAATTTTACTACTTAGAGGTTATGTAAGCAACAGCTTTTTCACACTTCAAAATTAGATTTTGATTAAATGAGCTTTTTGGTAGTTTTCTGATATTCAGTTTTCGGGGATTTTCCCTGAACAATGTATTGCCCTGTTCAGTATTAAGCCCAATTGCAGAGCTGGGTCTGTATTCCTTCAATTGTGTCTCTATGTAGTGCACTATTTTCAGCACTGACTGACTTCTGTCAGAAGATTACTGATTATAAAAGTTAGTGTCATTAGGAGTAGTATCCTAGTTCTATAGATGAGTTTGAGGCTTCGAGAGAGTCACTTGACTGAAGTCAGAAGCAGGCGTAGAATTCAGAATGGCTTGATTCCAATTCCAAATTTTTTAAATGAGGCACAATACTTTTCATTTTCCTTCATGAAGTATGTTTTTGTAAATGATTTAATCGCAAACAAAGCTTGTGGTTTTTAACTTTTGTGATAAATGGCAAAAGTGGATACCTAAAATTTTAGAGATCCTGTTTATAGAGTGCTACCTTTTAAAAAATGTGTTGTGAAATAATTGGTCAGCAGCCTAGTCTGGTATGGTATCCGCCATTAGCAGCAATTATCAAAAAGAAAGGCAAACAGCTTACTTTTTAACCTTTTATTATTCCTTTGGAGGCATTTTTGCTACTCTTTCCTATCAGCCCAGTAGCTTCTTGCACGCCAAGCTTTTTCCCCACTACAGCCAACAGGTAAACAGCCTGTTGGGTATCTTCTGTCTTGCAAGACGGTTTTCCTGAAACCTTTTGGAGCCCGGCCTGTGTTCTAAGGGTGGGTGTGGGTGCATGTTCCTGGCAGTGTTAGTTTCACATAGGCCAGGTTGGTCTCTGAACAGACCTGCTCTCTTCATTTTATTTTTCGTGGCATTTTATAAAGCAAGCCACTAGAGGTTAACTGGTTTGCTTCATAAATTGCACTAGCTCTACAGGGCCAACCCTGAGGCAGGTCGGGAACCCTCTGCCCCCCTTAGGCCTTGAGCTCCAGCTCCTGCAGTCGCGTGATGTTATTTCATTGAGGACGCTATTTGCTCTGTCCCTCCCCAAGTAAAGGAATCCTCTCGTTAGAAATCTTCACCTTGCTGCCTTCTCAGCTCAGCTGGACCCGGGCTGCAGCCCACGGCCGCGCTTCCGGGAGCCGCCCCCCGCATGCGCACCTCGCCCCGCCCGCGCTTTTCCCGCGGATTTCAGAGGGTCCCGGATCTAGAGCGGGAGTCTCCTCCCCCTCCCGGCGCCCCGCGCGCCTGACGTCAGGCAGGCCGCAGCCAGCAGGCCCTGCAGCGCCGGGCCATGACAGCTTTTCCCGGCAGGCCGGCGCTGTCCAGCGCACCCGCCGCAGCAGCCCCGGGGCTGGGAGGCAGCGCGGTAGCGCCCCCCCCCCCCCGCGTTCAAGATGGCGTCGGGCGGGTGAGTGACACGTGCAGTCACGTGGGCGAGGGTGAGCCCCTCTCTCCCTCTTAAGTGATCTCTATGGTGCAGCGGGCGCACAGGAGGCGGCGGCGCGGGACTGAGTCGCGGCTGCAGTCGGGCCCGGGCGGGGTGGCGCCGCATGTGCCCTGCCCGCCCCCGGGTCGGCGCGGGGGCTGGGGCGGCCAGGCCGACAGTGGTGCGGACAGGGGCGGAAACGCCGCACCCCGGGGCCGGGGGAGGACGGTCCGGAGGCTGCGGGCCCGGGCCGTGCCGTGCCGTGCGGTGGGTGGGTGCGGGCGGGCGGCGGGCGGGGTTTTCCGGCGAGGCGCGGGGCCGCGCGATGTCTGCAGCAGATAAAGGAGGCAGCGGCGGCCCCGGCCCTTCACCCGCCCGGCGCGGTGCAGCCCGGCCCTGGCTGAGGTAGTAGTTTGTGCTGTTGGTCGGGTTGTGACACTGCCCGCTGTGGAGATAACTGCGCAAGCTACTGCCTTGCTAGTGCGGGCGACGAGCAGCTGCGGGCGAAGACAATGGCAGTGGGAATCCCCTTTGTTTTCCCGGCATCGCGGGCGGCGGCGAGTCCCGCTCCGCCTCCCCGCCGCCGCCTCCCGCCTCCCGCCTCGGCGCTCTCCTCTGCGGCCGCGCGGGACGGGAGAAGAGCCAGCTTGCCTCATCGCACCTCCGGCCCTGCCCGTGGGCGGCGGCGCCGGCACCGCTTCTCCAGCTTCAGATATTTTCTCTCCCCCCTTCTTCTGCCTGCCTCTGGAAGGAGCCGTGCTGGTGCCTGAGGAAGAGGCACAGATCCGTGGCTGATGCGCGTTTTCTTTGTGTGCGCCGAAGGCACAGCGCCACCCGTCCAGTCAGGCCCAGCCTCTCCTCCAGCACGATCCCGGGGACAAACCCTCGGGTACTCATTGTGCCTGGGGAAATAATGCACACTGAGCGCTTGGCATGCCTGGGTGAGGCGCTGGGTTTGTCGGACACACTCATCCATCTGGATGCTGCTTGGCGCTAACTCATTGTCTTTGAGGTTGGGTGTATTTTTGGTTTGCAGCGAGGTGCCAGTGACCCTGAGGAAAACAAACGGCTGCTTTAAAGCTAAAGTAACCTCACACTCTTGGGTGATGATTTAGATAGGCTTGTGATATGAAATGTAATGTCTTGAGCATATCCTGGTTATGCTTTGTCAGATTTTTTGGAATGTATAAAAGGTTTACAATAAACTCTGCAATTACTTTGTGTGCGTGCGTGTGCATCTCTTTTTTGGCAAGAATTTCTCTCTCATAGGGTAGACACTATACAGATAGTTATAAAATACCTTTGTTTTTATTGTCCATCTAACTTAATTGGACACACCAGAGAGAACCTCTGTGACCTTAACAAATGCTTTTAAAAGTAAAGTTGGTGCTTCAGTAATAGTCGGTCATTGACCATATGTAATTTACTTTGTAAATTAGAGTTGGGTAGATATCTCTATAAATAGGAGGGTTTGTTTCAACTTACTAGTTAAGTGTATGGGGGGGGTCTTTAACAGAGTAGAACTAATTCATTAGTAGCATCCTGCATGTTGTAAAATCCTCTTTTGAATTTAAGCCCAGTGATGGGAAATATTCCAGGACATGGAAAATCTTGCATTATTCCTCTCAACCAGCAATTTCTAATTTGATGGTCCTTCATTTGTATATGGCTCAGTACCCTGACTAGCATGGTTCTAGATCTTCATAGTGCAGTTTTAGCTTTTAAAGAGTAAATGAGTATTTCACCATCCTTACTAATAAATTAAGAAACTCTTAGTTGCTCTTACTGACTGACTTTTATAAATTACAAAATTATTTCAAATGTGGAGATGATAAACCCATTGGACTGTTTAAAAAGACAAAAAAAGTAGAATGGATAGAATATATATTTTACAAAGGAAAGGACAGATGCAAACATTTTAGCAAATTCTGCTGCTTCACCAAAGTCTGTCTAACCTGCATTTGAAGCTAGCATGTAATAAATTACCAGTTGTTTCCTTGCTAATGATCTAAAATCCTTTTTATTTAGGATTATGGTTCTAGCCTTACTTTTGTTAGTAAAGAGTACTGACTGTGTGTCATTTGGTAGGATGGAGGTCATTGACATGGCAACAGTGCCTGGGATCCAAGTGAGTTGATGGGGAGAGTCTAACTAGTATTGTAGAACACACTTTTTAAAGTTTACTTGTAGATTGAGCAATTCATACTTAACATACTGTGTTCTTGGGACTTCAAAAAATTACATTTTAAAGTTACTGTTAGGTTGCCACATTAAACTATTTACTAAAATACTGTAATTAATGAAACTCTTAGCAGGGATCTGTTTGTGGTTTTTTTCCTCTTTTTTTTTGGCAGGGGGTGGTTTGGGATACAGAGTAGTTTTTTGTTTCAGTGCTATATAGTTGGGGCCTAATTCAAGGCTTGGCAATGTGTGTGCAGCGGGAATCTTAGCTCCCAGCATGACCTGCCAACCAACCCTTCCCTTCCCACCCCCAACTATGCAGTTGCCAAAGCCCCTTGGGTTGGATCCACCCTGTTAGGATGATACCCCTGGTCTAGACAGTTTCAGATGGGTAAAGCCATTTCCCAGTCTCCCATGAAGTTAGTTTTGGGAGATAACTTAATTTTTTCCTGTAGTGGCATAGGAAACTAAGGTCCAAATTTTTTTTTCAACAACTCTTAGTTTAAGGTTTAGGAATGAACAAGAAGGTATAAATTTTTTGTTTCTACTTCTGTTGTAGCCTTCATCAAAGTACTTGGGGCTCAGCTGTCTAGCCTTTGAATGACTGCCGTAGGCCCATTTTTGTGGCTAGGATGTAGCATTCAGCTTTTAATCCTTATCCCAATTTTCCTTCATCTGTAAAGTGCCCATCTCATTGAGGCGTCATGAGACTAAATTCATTAATATTTCTGACTGCTTGGAGATTCTCAGAGGAGAGATAATGAAGATGTTAGCATCTTGCAAATTTAATACTTTGTTCAAACAAGCTTATGTTAAGAAAAAAAGTCTTAAAATGCATCATGGTTCCTAAATGAGGTTCAAAAGTTGTATTGTTAGAGGCAGCACATGAAGCTGTCTGAGCCTCTCACTGAATTTTTCTTTATTGTATTAACTCTAAGAGGCTTCAACTAAAGTTAAACCTTTTATCTGAATTCCCTGCAGAAAAGTTAAAATAGGCATATGACCGAGTTGATGGAATCCATGTGTAAAGGCATTTAGTTTATGGTTATAATATCTCTATTGTGAAGTCTTGTTTGCTATGCCGAGTGAGAAAGTACTGCACAAAATGCTCGTGTAGCTTTATAGAGCACTTCTTTCGATTCCCAAAATAATGAAAATGCATTGAGATTCATAACATAGTCGATTAAGCTTTAGATGCTCTTATTCCCTGATCTGATGGTTTTTTGCACTATTGTCGTATCTATTTTGAGAAGAACTGTCATCGGCTGCTCTCCCCTCCAGCTACTGTCTGTCAGTGCCTATTTTAGAGAGACTAGCACACATCAACTTCAAACCTTGCACTCATGGTAGTTACTTCCCTGCAGGGAACAGTTATCCTATGTGTCACAAAGGAGACTGTCCTGTCCCAATACAGTCGAAACTGATGTTTTAGAACTCGCCATTGATTCTGTTGCTTTTTAATTGATGCAAGGTAAGGTGCATGATAAACAAGCCAGTTAATGTGCGGATGGGGGAGACACCTTTCCTCTTCCAACTTTTTTTTATGCTAATATCTAGATAGTTTCAGAAATTGTATGCAAAATCTTTTCTTTGGGCCTTCATACCTTCCACTTTAGAAGGATATGGGGTATTAAAACAATTTTAGAAAATAATCATTGGTGTGGGAAAAAAATGAAATCTATTCTAAGCTTATTTCAGAGCATCATAAGCCAATTTGAATTAAAATGGGATATTTAGTGACATAATGAAGAGGATGTTTCTAGACTTCTCACTGGTAAAAGGTGAAAGAATTTTTTTTGCAATTTGTATATGGGTGGATATCAATATCAGTAGTGGTCAAGTGAGGTATTAGGCAATGTTTGGGAAACGATTCTAAAATTAAGTGATCTGAGCATTAAATAATGCATTGTTCCATCTTTTAATGTGTGTTTACATCATGATTGACAAAGCTTTAGGAACTTCATCAATACTTACATTCTTTTTTAATCAACACAACTTTAAAAAAATCCACCAATTGAAGTAGGCAAATCGGAAGAACTTCATAAAATGTTCAGGCTCTTCTGGGGTGAGAGGTGGAGCATGTGTTCCACCAGTAAAAGGATTACCATGAGAAATGAATGGATATACCTTGGGTAGTGACTAAGAATGCTAGACAGAAAACATAAACCTAATGAGAAGGGGCTAGAGATGGTGTCTGCACTCTGGCATGAAAAGTGTTAAATTTAGGTTGAAGGGAGACTGGGCTGGGGAATGAATGTGATGGCTGGACATAAAGGGCATAAATATGGCAAGGCTGTCCAGCTGGCAGGCCATGTGTAATCCCGGTGGTGGGGGTGAGGGTAGGGTTCTGCTGGGTCACTTGCATAGGGATTGGCCAGCACAGCATGCAGTCTGCATGCCAGCACTGAATTCAGCCCCTGACTTCAGAGAGCCTGAGTTGGGCTGAGATCTACTTGGAGTCATGTCCAAGCTATCTCCTGTATTTAATTGCCAACGAATGCATCGGAGACTGGCAGGAAGCAGGTAGAACTTACTTTCTCAGCAGCACACCCTGGTTGGGGAAAGATGCCACCCAGATATGTCCAAAATTACCTTCACTTGCACTTTTCCAGGACTCATTGCTTTTAGAGAATTGTCTTCTATGTTCTTAGAGTGTCTCTCTCCCTCTTCTCCCCCCCAAGATTTGCTTGTCTCTCTAGATTCCGACTTTTCACTTCATTTCTGTCCTCCATCTCCTATCAGTTTGCAGTACCCTGTCATCCAGTATCTTTTATGTTCCATCTTGCCCATATCCTGCCAGTTAACAGAAACTGGAATTTGTCTACCAGTGCTGGGTTTTTGCTATTGCTACCTCTTACAACCCAACATTCAACATTGTTGCAGTAGTGTTTAATTCCTGAGCAGAGTTCATTTTCTTAGTCTGTGGAGGTGCTTGTGTAATAATGGATTGTTTACCCATGTTTTTCCTACAGATTCTATTTTGGCTTTCTAGAAGTCCCGCTATTGAAATGCTGCTGCCTCATTCCTTCTTGCATCGCTTATTCCGTTAAAAAGGAACATAGTACCTCCTGCAGAATGTATGAAAATTCCCTTGCCTGTCCTTCAGCACGGTCTTTGGAAGAAATGAGGATTCAGCCACCAAATTCACCATGAATAAACCTCAACCCTGTTTCAAGGATATAGGAGGGGAGATGTGTAATACAAAGCATCTGATGCTGCATGAGAAATAGCAGAACTCATACCATTTCACTGAAAGTGCTACTGGGGAAAGAACTAGTTGGTATGTCAGATTTCCTAAATGCTGCTGCTAGAGCAGCTGCTTCCTTGGGCAATTACCGAAAGTGAATATATGAAATGCTGCCATTCTGTCTAGGAAAGAGGATATGAATAACACAGGTGAGAAGAGACTGAGTAGCAAGAGCTTATGGAGAGAAATGGTGGAAAACTTTCAATCTTTACAATCAACTTCAGACCTGACTTCTCCAGAAAGTCTCAGCAAGGATATAACAGCCTAGTTTGGTTTTGAAGATACCTGATTTAAGCCTGAAGTTGGTTTCATTGTTAGACTGATTTTGCACCTCTTGCTCTAGTCTTCCCTTCCCCCCCTCTGAACTTATCCATACATACAAAAGGGAAGTTTTATGATCCTGAGAATTTTACTCCAGGATATGAAATATGTAATGTAATATTTTGCCTACCCCACCACCCTGAATAGCTTCTGAGTTTAAGAAACTTTTATGTTGGAAAGCAACTTTGAGGATGAAAGGTTGCAGGAGATTAAATAACCTATAGTTGACCTTAGCATGGATTTTGTACTATAACTAAAACTTTTGTTATGAAATAGTGTAGCTTTTCAGTATTCAAATATGGAAGTGTGGCTTTTATCTCTCCACAGGGAGAAGTAAATAAAAGCTGTATTGCTCCAAGTCTAAAATAGGTTGAAGGTAGTATTCTGGACAAATCAGTTTGCTACATTAAACACCAAGATTGACCAGCGATATAGTTTACTGCACAGTAACATTGTGAAAATAGGGCGCACACAGCCAGTTATCTTATGTGCCGTGGTGGACTTTGTTTAGTTATGGTGATGGTTTATAATATGATAAACTATAGAGTTATGACTTTTTATTTATAAATGCCCCCTTCACTTTTCTGGGTACAACTAGAAAACTTTAACATATCCCAGAGTGAAGATGCAGAGCATTTGTTGAATACCTGCTTAAATATCAAGATTAGCAAATAGTAGTGCACAATATCAGTATTTTAGGTACAAACATTTTTTTTAAGCTGTTTGTGGATTATGAAAAAGAGCCCTAGGTCACCTTCCCTTTGGGTTGTGGAAAAAATTTAAGCCCCCCCCCTTTTCATAGAATGGGTAAACCTAGAGTATCATTCACCCAGAGATCACCCTGCCACAGGCAATCATCAAGGAGACAAAACAAGAAGAGGATTTACTATATAGAAGAAAAGAATCTTGCAAGAAGAACCGACTACAAGATTGGAGATGGAACAAAAACCACAGGTTTCCTTACCCTCTCATCTGTTTATACCCTAGCCCTCCCAAGAGCCCTACCCTCATTTTTAATTGATCAGCCTTCCTGCTTGAATCTACCAGCCTTGACTGTTGAGGCCCTGGGATCTGAAGACCATGGTCACCTTATATATACAGCCTATGTTTCATCTCCAAATGACATTTCCTTCTCTCTCTCTCTCTTTCTCCCCCCCCCACCCCCTTAGCATTGTCCCAATTCCTCATGAGTCTCCAAATCTTCCAGAAACTCCTCTCCCTGAGACAACTTAGCTTTCATCTGGCTGACGGGCCATTTCTTTCAGGTGCCTTTGCTATGGAGGAATTGATTTTGCTATTATAGGTAGACAGTATTGGCCCCTTTTGTCTGTGATTGGGAGTGGCAGTTGTCCTTGCTGCAAGGTAAATTTAGCTGTTCTTCCTGCTCCCTTTGCTGGACTAAACCATAAAGATATATACAGACAATATAATGTAACTTAGGGACCTACTTAAATGTCTATGAGAATAAACAATTTTTGTGGGTTGGTTATGGCATAAAGAGCAAATCTTCCAGGTGTTTCCTGGATGTGCTCTGCTGGACCCACTCCATAGCACTTACTGTAGAGAGACAAATGTGGCAGGAGGAAGAACAAGGGGGCAGCCACCATCTTGTCTGCTGCCCTGCAGGCCAGCACCTTCCCCATGCCCTGGGTGGGCTGTGAGGCTGGACTGCAGCAGTGAGGACTGTTGGCTGTCACTGGGAAGCCAGCATTTAATTGCAAAAGCCAGGATTCCTTATTAATTAAGTTTCCACAAAATTGCAAATTGAGTAGACCCCCTACACATAACCTATATAGTGTTAAAAATCACCATGAGTGGATACATCATAGTATTGGCTTTCCAATGAAACCACATATACCATGTGAGTGAAATAAACACCAGAAAAATCTGTATGACACCTCATGAAGGGTGAGTCCATAGTGACTGTGAGCATGTAAGGTAATGTTAGCCTCTTCTCTCCTTTGTACGCGCCTGCCACAACTTGGATTGAGTAAGAAAGAGGAGAAGATCAGTGAGCTTTGACTGTTAAATACCACTCTGGTGTTAAGTGCTCAAGGTATGGGTTTATTTTCCAACATAACAGATACATTAACAAAAACCTTGCCAATTACTTCTTTGGAGAGGACGTTTTGAGCTACAGACATAGGAAGACTATTTTGCCACTTTACAGATACTTTGTAATTAGGTAGCTTTCCCCTGTCAATTACTTAATTAGCGGAGCGCGATCCTTCTCCGTCTTTTGCTCTTCTCTTGCTGCTTGCACCAAGAGCAGCCCCCTGCTGTTCCTGCACCATTTGTCCTGCTATCTGATCAGCACACGTCATCCTAATAAGGCCAGGGATTTATCTGGGTTCCTGCCTCCCCAAGCACTGTCCCAGAGACACCGTCTCTCTTTCGCCTCAGGGCAGAGTTGCTCCCAGCATCTCAGTGCTTTCCCAGACTTGCTGGGTATAGTCTAATTTCCCGGACCATTGTCCGTCTTACGTCTGACCCGTTCTCTGGAGTCCTGGGTTCACAGCTTCCTCCAGGATCACAGGTGAGAATCCTTTTCTGCTCTCTCCAGCTTCCTGGGGTCTCAATTACCCCCATGTCCATCCTCTTGTGCCCAAAGGCAATCAGTAAATGTCCTGCTGCCGGTTTTATCTCTGGTTTTTGCGGGCTAATTTTTCAATCTTCCCCACCACTTGTGAAATCTTCTCCACCTGGCAGGGGCATTCAGAGGTTGCTCCCCGCAGAGCTTACCTCAGTAACAGGGCTCCTGCCTGAGTCCCTGTTACAGTGAGGTTTGTGCCTGTGGAGTTCCTCAAATATCATCTTTAGTCTAATGTGATTCAATATATTTATTGATCTAGAAAATCATATAGATTTATAGACTGGGACTGGAAGAGACCTCAAAAGATCATTACTTCAATTCTATTCAACCTTGCATGGAGGCAGGATTGAAGAAGTACTAGACAATGAAAATTTACTGTTAAAAGACCAATTTGAATTCCTTCATTAAACTGGCAAAAATTCAATAAACTGCATTTTAATGCAACCATATTTAGTCATATAGGCCATATGGATAAGAAGGGAGTTCTGTAGAGACCTATATTATAATTTGTTCACTGTAACAGAAGTCTAATTCGGACAAGTATATGAAATTGATTATAAAGAGCCAGCAAATGCTACAGGCAGACTGAATTAATCTAGTAAGAGGCATACGGATATAAATCAAAAACCGTGTTGTAATCATGGTTGGTAAAGAAGAGGTGTAGAAATTAATAGGCTGAAATTTGTGCACCAGAAGTTCAGTTTAAAATCCTTTTCTCACATTCATAATTTGATACTGATGCAAAGAATGTTTAGGCTTTAAAGAAGCAAGGATTACCATTATGGTTGCTATGCTCGCCATCTGCTGGAATCCCTGGACCCACCATGGCATCTCTAGGCCTTTCAGATCCTGACTCTCACAGGTGTCTTGAGCAGACATGTCCAGGGAGTAAGGCCTGGGTGACACTGAGTATCAGATTTGGGTTACTTCAGTTATACCTTCCCTCATTTTTTCTTTTCCCCTCGTTTTCTTTTCTCTCTCCTGTTTCTCTGTCTTTGCTTTAATAGGTCTGGCTTAAAATTCAGGACTTTGTCTTTTGCAATGCTACCATAGCCCTCTAACCTGAAAGGTAGCTTGACATTGGTACAGGTTTGGCAAGTCTTGGACTTGATCGGATTGTGTGCTGTGCCTGTCTTTCTAGTAATGAGGTTGCACGTTGGAGTCTGCACCAGAGAAATAGGTGACATTTTGTCTCTAATCTTCTCCCTGCCCTCCCCTTCCTCCCCACACCACTTTTATGAGTGCTTTGCATGGAAACAGGACAACAGCAACATCTCCAACTCATCTCAGCTATCGTGTTTTAAATTCTTTCTTTTTTCTTTAAACATCTTAAATCTGTTGTCATAGATCTAAACAGACCAAGGTCTCCAGCTGAACCATGTTGACCTGTTTAATATTGGACACTGAAAGGTTACTATTACCCCTTTAAGTGTTATTCCATCAAACCTAACACAACCTGGAACACCGTGCCTTGAAAATATCCGTGATAGAAAAGAACTGATGGCTTGGTATTGACTACTGTTAATTCTCTGTGATATAATCATTATTGTGATATAATCTGTGATATAATCATCATTGACCATTGAGATCTCAGTGCAGTGCTGTTACTTCAAGGGCTAATGCAGTATTTGAGTTCACAGAAAGCAGAAGTAGGAAAGTAATTTATCTATATGCATCATTTGCAAGACTGCTGCTCATTCATAGATTTCATAGATTTCATAGACGTTAGGGCTGGAAGGCACCTCTGGAGATCATCGAGTCCAGGCCCTTGCTGGAAGTCAGCTGGGTTCATAGGATCCCAGCAAGATAAGCATCCAATTTACTCTTGAAGGTGTTCAATGTAGGTGCTTTGAACCACCTCCGCTGGCAGACTGTTCCAGACCTTGGGGGCTCGGACAGTAAAGAAATTCTTCCTTATGTCCAGCCTTCTGTGTAGACTTCAAAAGGATGTGGAAATACTAGAGAGAATTCAAAAGAAAGTTGCAAAAATGCTCCCACACTGAGCCCCCCTCTACACGTAAAGATGCAATGGGATAAAGGCCCCTCTACAGGTAAAAGATTAATGGGATATAATGTGCAATTCACACAATCATACCTCCTGCCATGCCACACTTGCATGGCAGGAAGTGCAATTTTTGGATCACACATTAGATCCTATTGCACCTTATCACTGGTGCAGGGGAGCCTGGGACCATGATCCTGGGCTCCCCCT
Organism: Crocodylus siamensis; assembly: GCF_052110815.1. Taxonomy (NCBI): domain Eukaryota; kingdom Metazoa; phylum Chordata; order Crocodylia; family Crocodylidae; genus Crocodylus; species Crocodylus siamensis. Next base: position 63,149,197 of record NC_143398.1, read on the forward strand.
ATACCAGCTCCTGTGGCTGCAAACCCCACAGCTGCCCCTCCCATGGCCAACAACGTGTAATAATTTTGTAGATGACAAAGCTTGTAGTGGTGGCAGTGTTGTCAGCTGCATAGCTTGCAGTGGGGAAAATGCTGCTTCCCTTCCTCCCTCCCCCCATGAGCTTCATTGCCTGCAAGGCTCGCAGTAGTTGGCGCATCCCTATGGCTAGGAGCCCCTCAGTGGGGCTTCCAGCCACAGGGGAGCCCTTGGACACAAGTTCAGTTAATGGCATGATTAGAACAAGCAACAAAGTTAATAAACATTTTTATGGAATAACTTTGTAGCTTATTGCTTGTTTTATCACACTGTTAATTGGTTGAACATGTAGGTATGTCACAACTTAAGGCATGATTGCCTGGTTACACTTTAAGTGTAATGCATAGAGGGGGCTCTAGAAAACAAGTCATATGATATAAAGTTATAAGCATTCAAACTATTCAACTTATTAAACAGAAGGTTAAAATGTGACTTGATGACCATATATACGTATTAAGACATGGAAAAGAGATCTAATTGTATAGGCTTTTCAAGCTTGTTGGGCCCATATAATTTCCAGTGGCTGGAAGCTGAAGTTAGAGAAATTCAGTATTGAAATAAGACAGTTTCCAAGACTTAAGGTAAATTTAACTTTGAAACAGTTTACCAGAGAAGGTAGTGGGATTGCCCTCATTTAATCTTTAAAACAAGATTAGCTGTGTGTCTAGGTATAAACAGTCATTGCCAAATGAAACAGATCAGCTGTGGCAAGATTTGTCCCACCAGAGCTCATCCACTTCACTGGGCAAAACACACATTGTTTCTAATCAGGCTGGGGTCCAATCCTGCAGAACAATGAGCAGTGTGTTTCCCTGCTTACAGAAATATGCTCCAGAGATTGCCTAGGCTATGTTTTTGCAAGTGGGAAACCTTAACTTTCCCCTGTTGTGCTCTGGGGGTTCTCTGAAGTATGTCTTTGTAAGCAGGGAACCTTGGCTTTCCCTGCTTACAGTGATGTGCCTGCTGACGCTCTGAGGTGTGTTGTAACTGGGAAAACCCAGCCAGGCACTCCCAGAACCTGTGAGGTCTGATCCTGCATGGAAATTTGTGGGGCAGCTCCAAGTTGCCCAAGCTTTTGCACCATAAGGCAAGCAGACATGTGCTGCAATAAATATGCAGAAACTATTACCACTTTTGTACGGCCCACAAATCATGGGCATAATTGGAATGAGAAGGAGTATGGACAACTGTTCCTTAGCCTTTGTGCCACCACAAAAGCAACTTCTTTTTCTACCCTCTAAGACTTTTTTTTTAATTCAGCTTCTGCAAAAAAAAACTTTCCATGACTTGAGCATGCACAAAATCAGATAATGTGACCATAGTGATCCCTTCCAGCCTGAGGGGCTATGAAGCAGCTGCCTAAGTACCAAGATCTATAATGATACTCTTGTACTACAAGAGCAGTACAAGTTGTGGCTACAAGTTATTAGATCTTTGCCCAGGATTTGCACTTATCTTCAAGAAAAATGTAAATGCAGGTCATCAAAGTATGCAACCTCCTCCATTTGATGCAGAAAATATGAAGGGCTCACTGCTCTGAAGTTAGAGAAATTCCTCTGGCAAGGACTCTCCTGGTGTCTCTATTTCAGCCATGAAACTTGTTGCCATCCTGTAACAATTCCTCGGTTTTGCTGTGGGGTGACCTCAGATCCTCTTTCCACTGCCTTGCTACATTTCAAACAGATATTGCTTCTGGGAGGACTCTTCTCCCCTAGCAAATCTTAGGCTGATCGTACATTACAATGTAGTGGAGTAAGACCTCCCAAACTCTTACGGTTCTTTGGGATTGCAAAATAAAATGAGCCTGCCACCCCCAAGGGAACAGAATGGCTGCAGCTGCCATCCATCCTGAAATCACTCATCAGATAAACCAAGGTGAAAAGCCAAAAACAATTTATAACATAGCATGGAAAAACATAAGCAAAAGGTTTGGAAAAAGTGCAAAATAAAACAGCAATACCTTTCACTGATACTTTCTAATTTGAAGTAGCTTTCCTGGTAATTTCTCTGTTTCAGCAATGGCCACACCTCTGCTGTTTTTTTCCCCAAATGGCTCACCAGCCTCTGCTACAGGGGTGCTTTCCTTCCTAGACTTGAGTTATGTTGCCCTCTTTTTCTCCCCAAAGTCTTCTCTTAAATCCCTTATCTCCCATTTTCTTTTTTAGTCTATTAAAACAGATAGAAATATCTTTACATATAAATTTCCTTCCCCAGAAATTCTGTGTCAGAAATTTAGATCTCCTCTGATATGCTTCTAAGGCATTTCTCTTTTAAAATGCATTTGGCCATTTTCTGGGTGGAAAGCAGGAACTAGCCAATAGTCAAACAAATTAGACTATCGAAAAATAAGACCAAGATGTGTTGATAATGCAGACTACTAAAACATGCAACGTATCTTATACTGAATATGAATTAAACATCTCAGGTTTATTTGCCTGCACCTCTACCAGCATCATATGTCACCCCCTGCTTATAATGCTCCCCTGATGTCGACATTGGACTGAAAGGGCAATCCTCATTTGAAAGAATGAGGGGACACTAATCTGACATCAAGTCCAGAGCCCAGTGACACAGAAGCTAGTGACAGAACACTTTAAGCTTCCTGGATTCCATTGCACAACTCAGAGTAGCTATCTTTAAACAACAGAACTTTAAAAGCTAACTTGAATGCAAAATTGCAGAACAGGAAATCATCCACAAACCGGATTGTGTTAAGTATGATCTAAATGGGGGACTACAGATTCATAATAGAATTTCAAGTCTTAATAGACTTTTAAATAAGTCTATTAGCTACACACCCTGTACTGAGAAAAACCCTTTGTCTCTCATGGCGGATCAACATGACTGTTGAAAGTCGAAAGTCACGTTGATCCACCATACATGAGAGATCAAGGACTGTTCTCAGCACAGGGTTTGTAGCGAATAGACTTATTTTCAACAGAACAGAACATGAGGTTGTCAACTCATTTGCTCCTTGATGGCCCTCAGTGTGGGCTCCCTCTTTGGATACCACATTACAAGGGCCTGCTACATGCCTTGCTTCTGATCCCATTAATCCCATGAACATTGCAAAGGCACAGGAAGACTGACATGAGTGTTGGACATAGAGGATTTTTCAATTGTTCTCTTCAGTCTCAAATATTTTAGATTAGCTGTTGGAACTTAGGGCTGCAGATCTATCCATGATTCAACTAAAGTTCATTTAGTGGCAATCCCTGCTCACTACCCTCCAGTTTTCCCCTACCCTATCACAGTGACTATTCTAAAAGGGTTGGCAAAAGCCTTCTCATATGTCAAGGATGCAGTTCTTCTAAAGGACCTGTATCTGGTCTTGTGGTGATAATACATCCAGCATTTGAAGCAATGATACCCTTCTCCCTCCAACTGTAAAGATTGTCTTCCTAGTGCCAATTACCTCCACCAGGCAAGTTAGTGAGATCCAAGCTCTAATAGTGCATCCATCAGTATGCGAGCTTAAAGAGCATAATGCATGCATGCCTAAGAAATGGGTCAAGGCACAGGTCCATCACAACAGTATTATGTATCTCACGGTGACAGGGGATAGATGCTAAGTTAAAGAGTATTTATGCAATATGTATCCAAATGGATCTCCCTCACCTCTCTTCCTTTAGTTTTAGCATTCCTAGGCCTAGAAAATCATGATTTGGAGGTTGTACCTTTAACTAACTTGTTTAATGCCTAATGATGGACCAATGCTGCATAAATTTGTCCAGTCCTCTTTTGAATCTGGTCAAATCGTCAGGCTCTACAACATCTTATAGTAAGGTGTGCCTCTGTACTTAAACTACATTTCCACTGATGGTTGTTTTTGAGTTTTATGACACTTGGCTAGAATGGTTTAGTCAGGGGTGATCCTGCTTTTAGAAGAGGGCTAGAGGACCTCATGAGGTCCCCTCCAGGTAGGGTTACCATACATCTGGGTTTCCCAGACATATTCTCTTTTTGGATCTTCCAATTTCGGTTGGGGCAGTTATTTAAAATATAATCAAATGTATGGGATTTTGGTCAATGTTTTTCCTGGCATTTTGAGGCTTGCCCTAGCAAGGAGCTGCTTGGGGCTAGGGAGAGCAGGGGGAGGGCAATTGAATGCAGGGGGCAGCATATGTGTGTGTGCACACACATACACATGGCCAGCATGCAGCCAGGCATCGGAGTGGGAGCAGCCCCAGCAGCTGGATGCAAGTAAGTCTATGAGAAGTGGGAGATGGAGGGCCAGGACTTGGGGACTGTCTGGGAGGTTGTGGGGGAGTGGGCATGTGACTGTGTGTGTGGCAGGGTGTGTGGAAGGGGATGGGTTGTGGGGTGGGAATGGGTGGGTACCTGTTGGCACGGGGGGAAGCTGTCTAGACACAAGGGCTGCAGCAGGGCAGGAGGAATGTAGAGGAAGTGCCTGCCCCTCCACCGGGGGAAGTGGGCAGCCAACCAGTGCTTTTGCTTGCAGGGGTAGGGTAGCCAAGAGACGCTGAAGTGCCTTGGAGAGCTGTGGGAGGGCACTGCTGCTGGGAGGGCTGTGGCTTGGGAGTGAGGGGCACCAGTGGAGTAGGTGACTGTGTGTCAGGAGTGAAGGGCACTGGCAGCACCAGGGGACTGCGGGTTGGGAGTGAGGGGAACCATCAGGGTTGGGAGGGGCTGCAGGTTGGGACTGAGGTGTAGCAGCATGGCTCACGGTGGTGGGGTACTGAGGGTTGGGATTGAGGGGCATTGGCTGGGCCAGGGGTCTGCAGGTCAAGAGTGAGGGGCAGCAGCAGGGCTGGGAGAGGCTGTGGCTTGGGAGTGAGGGGCAACAGAATGGGCAGGGGCAGGGCACCTGCATGTCACTGCCCCCCATAATCATGTACACCCGACAGGTGTTCTCTTTTTTGGAACTAGAAATATGGTAACCCTACCTCCAGCCCTCCTTTCCTATGATCTGCACAGGATCAGACTGTTTAAAAGGTCCCTATGCCTATTTGTGGCTACAGCTAAGAGCTCCAGGGGATCCACTTTTCATCTCAAGAACCTCTCAAACTGGATTTCCAGTTGTATCAGACATGAGCTCGTGAATATTGAATCTCAATCTGTATTTCAGGTACACTCAGTCAGAGCTCAGGTTCATTCTGCTGCTTCTCTCTGAGTCAGATGTTTGCAGAGCAGTGAGTAGAGTTCATCTCACACATTCACTAAGCTGTATGCCAAGGTGGCCAACTTGCAACAAGTGTGCTACTATTGCTATATGCAGCTGCTCTGTTTAGCTTGCGGCAGATCCAGCACGAAGAAGAAAGCAGAACAAGGAATCAGGCAGAGGAAGGGGATCTGTTGTTCTATGCAACTGTGGAGGGTTCCCAAAGAGATCTTGTCTTTGATAGAACAGTACTGCAGTCAGTTTTTGCTTAAGGAGATTCCAGCAGATAAAAGAATGCACAACAGGCAACAGTATCAAGAATAGTGCTTGCACCTAGGGTTGTTGAAACTTTTAAATCTAGTTTACCACAAAAAAAAAATCCACTGGTTTTTTTCTTTTTATGTAAAAGTAGTTATCTATTAACATTCTTGACGATAAAGGAGTGAGATGTTAGGAAGTCATCTAAGGTAGTCAATACATAGAAGAAAACCAGTCACAATTTTTGACAATTTGTTAAGCAAAAAAGCAGTTGTGCAAATTAGCAAAGGTGACCAAAGGGAAGAACTATCTGCTGTGTAATCTTCAACTTCGATTGGCATCTAAAGACTAAAAACAGGTAAAACTATTTGGTATTTTTTACTGGATTTAGAGCTAGACAACATTTATGCTGGAATAGATTCATACTTTCCTTTTCTGTTTTAAAGTATATGTGTAGGTCACCAGAGCTCCAGGAGGACATCATTGTATTGGTAGGCATAATTAGGTATACTGTATATGTAATACAAGCCTGTATCTAAACATAACAATTACATCCAGAACACAGCATTCTCAAGGGAAGTGAAGACAGTGTCTTTGTCCTGAAGAGAAGTAGCATTTATCATACACTTTTTTTATCTCCACACCTGCATTTTGTTCATTAATCTATCTCCTCTTTGACCAAACACTCTAAGCCTCTTAGCAGTTTCAAGCACCTGCCATTTAAAAAAGTCAAAAAAGTTTTCTCTGCAAACTTACCACTGTAATGTATTTCTTCAGGATCAAAGTTACCATTTTTAATTATAGCCACCTTTTCTTTTTTTAATTATAGCCTCCAAAGGTTCATCGCAAGAACCCAGTATAACTGTTCAATCACGTGTATTGAGAGAAGTTTCAGAGTTGAACATAACTGCATATAACCGTAATTCAGTTTTGTGGATAGTGTATTTTTTATGGGAATGTCATGACATTCATCAGTCAAAAGCTTCCCTTACTGCGGCCACCCAGCTCCAAGACCTTGCATGGAGCATCTTTATTTATATTCAGTATCCAATGTGCCTGACTAATAATTACTTGCTGCTTTTTGATGAAAGCTAAATCTGGCTGGGCATCTTATTAAAACTGGCCCTTTGTTTAGGAGATCCTCAAGGATGTCAGGTTGTCTACAAGGTGCATAATAAACCTGAAAAGACTGACCATCACCCATTCTGTTTTCTAGCCTGGTTCCTAGCAACCTCATTTCAGGGGGGTTTGCAGAGTCGGATGGAACATCTTCAATTCAAGCAGTATGACCCAAGCATTTTATTTATCTTGATATGCTTTTGTCTGAACTTAATCTGATTCTTTTTGCCTAGGATCTCTAAACCATGCTTTGTAGATTAGTTTTAAATAAAAATGTATCATAGGCTGCCTATACACGTGCTCAGAGGTGGGGAGAGGAGTGTTTTAATTCAAGTGGTTCTTGGGCAGCCACTTTAATTAAAACATCACAGCATCACCTGTATTTAGCCCCTGCACATTTAAAAATATGAGAGACACTTTATCTAAACCTTGCTCAATAAGGTTTAGTTAAAGCACCTCGCAACCATTTTAAAATGTGTGGGGGCTTAACACACGACACTGGAGAGTTCTAATTAGAGCTTAATATACAGACCACATGTATAGGTACGCAGAATGATTAACCCCGCGAAGCCTAGCCTAGGCTTTGTCCATTTCCTCTGGCAACATTTTTAGGACTGAATGAACACCTGTAAGTTAAGCACACGTATGCATACAGAAAGTCCAGTCCTAACCATATTTGGATCCCATTTGCTGTACTTGTAAGTGGACCTGACAGCCAAGACACTGAAAAACAAAGCATCAGCAATTTAATCACCAAATGTAGGTAAGACACTTGTCTTATTGCTTTGTTGAGGACTCGTGGATCTAAGTACAATTGCAGCCTTCCTAAGTATAATCTATCCAGTGTTACCAACCTGTAGAACTGTCCAGTTTATTAACTATTCCTAAGGCCATGTCTACATAGCATACTCAAGTCCCGTGTTGGTGGTGCCTTCAAACATGTTATGCATTGCTCCAAGCAGACCAGCTCCTCAACTAGAAGCACAATACCTCCATAGAGGTAGCACTCCTGAGTGATAGTGCCAGTTAGACCACTCCCAAATTAACAAGCCCACCTTCAACATAGGCTACACTACTTCTAGCTCAGGAGGCAGTCCACCTGGAAGAGTGTGGTACCATGAGGGACAGTAAGTTGGCTATTTGGATATGACATAAGTTAAAAGGTCTTAAAATTGATGACCAATGAGGTTTAAAGTGTAAGGAACTTTTCACTCACCTGTGCTTAAGTGTCCATTTTAATCTTATACAGGCAACCGGTGCTTAATGCTCTTAACTGGTTCCTGAAAAACGGAGTGTTAAGTGAAACCGAAAGTATTTGACGACCCAAGATGGTGACCGCAGTTGTTTTTAATGACCCAAAATGGTGACTGCGAGCATTATAACAAAACTTGCCGAGTGCTAAGTGAAATCAGGTATCAATTTAAAATGAGTGTTATAGCAAAATAGTGCTAAGTGAAACAGCCTTAAGTGGGGGTTGCTTGTATTCTCTCAGAAACTGCTTTGTTCATGAAATATGGCATAGTATTTTTTCATTAAGGGTATTTTTACATGTGCTTTCGGAGTGGGGGAGCACTTTAATTTGAGTGGCTTTGAGAGCCACTCTAATTAAAGTGCATACAGAATCTCTTGTATCAGCATCCCTACACTTCGAAATGGAGGCGGGGGCACTTTAACTAAAGCATGTTTGATGAGTTGTAGTTAAAGCACCCCCGCTGCCATTTGGAAGTTCAAGGATGCTGATATATGAGACATGGAGGCTGGCTGGAGCATGCTAATTCCCTCTCTCCAGCAGACTTGATTAATCGAGTCTGCTCCAATGCACTGTGATTATAGCACATCGGAGTAATCTTGCTGCACGTGTACAAATAACCTAAGTCACTTGCCTTAGCCAGTGTTAGTGACACTAAAACTGGGATGTTTCCACTAGCAGTAGTATTTTAAGATCCTGGCATGCTTTGAAGCCATCAACTGAAGGTTTTGCAATGTAAGGTTTTAGGCCCTTTTCAACATTGCAGTTCATATACTCTGAACATCCAGCAGCAAATCTCCATGACCAAGCCATCTTTGGTGATTTGTGGATATGTAAAATGATCAAATATAAATAATACTTTTTATCAGTTGTAATCTCTGAACACTTGAGTCTCTTAGGCTGCTGTGACTGAAATAGTCGTTACACTTGCATTTTTGTGGGTGATATGAACATGAAAAATCTGGCATACCTCATGGTTTGTTTTGGATTTGTACCATTCTGTATTGTTCCCTTTATACCTTTGTTACATCTGTCCCTTATGTTGGTCATCAGTGTTGCTCAAATATTCTCCCACAGTTGTCATACGTTTTCTTGTTTACAAGTTTGTAACAATCTATCAGCCTGTGTGCATCTGGTAGTGTTTTCGTAGTTGCCTGCAAGTTTACTGAGACTCTCCTATTCTTTATGTTCCCTGTCTGTAGATATAGTGCCAGTTGGGTGTGTGCCATTTCTTGTGGTCTAACCGTGCCATCTACTTTTTTAAAAATCAGCTGACTTTTCAAGGGCTTTGAGTTTGTTCCATACAGTGTCATTTGCCATATAATTTTATCCATGTTAGTAAATACACCATCCTTAACTGACAGCATTAACTCTGTTTTATTTGTTCTTGTGTTATAAAATGTATCTCAAACAAGTGCTGAGCAGACTAAGGTTTTAGTGATATTCCCTAAACCTATTAAGAAGACCGCAGCTCCTTTTTTTCTTCGGCTGACATACCTGTTCCTGTGAAATAAACGGCTCTAACTTTCCAAAGTAGATAAGTAGAAAAAACTTTCCTCCTCATACCTATCTTGGACACTCTTAAATAAGAATTTTATACACATCCTGGATTGTTTTCGCTCAGTAAGGATTGTGGTTTTCCCATTCATGTTTGGCAGCTGGACTCCAAAAACCTCTTAAAATATTGGCAAGGTTTCTGTCTTTTCTTATGGTAGTCATGCATTTAAAGTATCTGACACTACATGAAGTCGTTTCTTGTTTGTTTTCTTTGCATGGCTATATCCCGTGAGTAGGAGCTTTACATCTCAAATATTAATCTAATAAGTGACTCAGGAAGTGGATAACTTTATTTGAGCATGTTTGGGGGACTAAGGGAAATGTTACAAGACAAACTAGAATTAAAAAGATTTTGGACCTTTGCTGGTAGGTTCCAGAGTTGGGACATGGAAAGGAGAAGGGACAGACCAGATGGGTCTAATTAACAGTAATTCAGCATTTTATTAAGGGCCAAAATACTTCCCAGCAGTGCTTTCTAATAGATAATTATATTTTTCATGCAAATATCCTTAAAATAACAGGGGAGAAGAAATTAATATGTCACATCAGCAGATATTTTTTCTTAGTAGAATGTTTTTCAGAGTTTTGATCCTTTAAATTTTTCCCTCTCATCCCCAGTAAAACATGGTTACTTTGCCGACTTCTTACTGTAATGTAACTGAAAAGATTTTGAAGGAGCTGAGTTTAAAGATGATGTTCAGCTTTGCTACTGAAATACAATTATTCAGGATTTCGCTAGGGTCACTTTGTTGAACCAAACTGAACTCAGATCACCTCAGAAATTTGCTAAGAAACTTCAGATTTAGTACCATCTCCAGAACCTTCATTCAGAATAATAGAATGGTGACATAGCTATATGCACTGGAAACTCTTCTGACCATTGTTCATCTAATGGTGATGTTATTCTATTATTTCTATGATGGTGAGTGCAGCTAATACATTTTCTTTTTCCTTTTTAAATTAGCCCGTGTATAATATTTTGTTTAGACTTGCACATGAAAATAATGTGTCAAGTATTAGAACAAAATCACTTTTAAGTTATGGGGTGGGGTGGGAATATGAATGTTAAATAGCAATCTTAATTTATGTAGTTATTTTAAATGCTATACTTTGGAACCTATTTGCCTTTAACTTTCCAGAATTAAATTTGAAACATTAGAGAATGATTGTGTGTGGAAAAGATTACCAAGTAAAATTTTGAGGGAGACCACATTTGTTCAGCTTTTATTTAATTTGTTTTATAGTTCAGATATTATGGTGATAAGTGCTAGAGAAAGCTATATGCAGTAATATTACAGATTATCACATTTGTTATCCATTAATTGTATACATTCTGATTTAATGAAAAAGATCAAAGTTGCACTAACTAAAGAAGAACTCTCATTAATTTTATAATGTACTTTGGGAACAATCCTGTAAGTCATTCAGTAAGATGCCTGAAATACTTATTTTTTATTGTCTTTTTTAAATGTCTCTGTTATTTATTTTATTCATGGTGGGTTGGTAGTGGACCTTCATTCCTTAGAACACTTAGGTAAAACTAAATGAGCATCCATCAACTATCTGTGTAAAATACTGTAGTTTTTTCACATACTTGAGAACTTACTCTGTAGTCCTTAGAATAATATAGTCATATAAAACAAGTGGAGGTGGTATGAGTGAGAAACATAAAGCTGTTCATAGCTCTGCAAAATTTAGGAAATACCAAGACAGCTACTTGAATTTCAGTTTTATTTGTTCTGGAAGTGGACATATACTTCAACCTCCCAGCCTGTTGTACTGCTTCTTTCCTGCTGCAGCGTGACCATAGCCCCAGGGTAGGGGGTCCTGCCTGGCCCAGCTCAGCATCCCCCCGCCCCCCGAGGGAGAAGGCAGCTGGCTGATGAGTGGGCTCTGGGCCAGGGCGTCAGCGGGCTGCACTGCAGTGCAGGGGCCGGCTCCACAGGGAAGCGCAGGGGCTGTGGTGGGCCTGGGGCATTGTCAGGTCGGTCTTTGTCTTGCTGCTCAGCCGCATACATGCTTGTGTGGTTGTGTGTGTTTACATGTGTGCATGTGCATGTCTGGTTCTGTATGGGCACATGTGCACATGTCTGTCTCGTTCTGGGCGTGTGCGTGTGTCTGGTTCCCGTTTGCATGTGTGTGTTTGGTTCTCTGTGTTTGCGTGTGTTTCGTGTATGGTTCTCTCTCTCTCTCCCCCCTCTTTTTTCCCCGTCTCTCCTCTCATTTTTTCTCTTTTTTCTTTCTCTTCTCTTTTTCTTTTTTCTTTCTCTTTCCTCTTTCTCTTTTTTCCAATATACAATAACAAAGGTAGTATATGAAGTCTTATTTATTCTCATCAGGTTTAGAATTTTTGGAAAACCTGGTATTTACTTTTTTAAAAAAGCAACATTTATGATTATTAACTATATTAATATGTACTGTGTCCTGCCAGGTACCCCCACCCTGGTTTTGTTTTTCTGGTATACCACCACTCCACTTACAAGATAGACATTGTAAAACTTTGCCTATTCCTGTCCTACATAGTGGTGCAAAAAATTGCTAAAGCAAAAAAATTGCATATGATTGCTGAGACTTTGATAAAGCTGTGTGCTATTGAAATTGCAAAGGAAATATTTGGAGAGGAGAAGGCCAAGGTACTTGCAAAAAATACTGACTTCAAATGACACTGGCGAAAGACAGATAACTTCCATGTCTGAAGACATAGTTTCTCAGTGCATTGATTTTCTGTGTGAGAATGACTTTGCAGTACAATTAGATGAACCCACAGGAATTTAAAAAATGTCCCACTTACTTGTGTATGTTCGGTATATGTGGAATAAGGAAATAAAGGAAGACTTTTTGTTTTGCAAAGAGCTTGAGTTGACAACAAAGTCAGATGACATTTTCAGATTTTTAGATGATTTCATGATTTTTTGCAGAAATCAGCTGGACAAATTGCATCAATATCTGCACTGGTGTAGCTGTAGGAATGACTGGAAAGCATTCTGGCATTGTGCAGAAAATAGAATCTGTTGTACCTCATGCTATTTGGATACACTGGTTTTTTACGCCAAGAGGCACTTGCTGCTAATGATATTGAACCATGTCGCACTGTACTGAGCCCCACAGTAACACTCGTTAATTTCATTAAATCCAGAGCAATAAATACCAGGTGCTTTGCTGCACTTTGTGAGGAAGTGGGGGTAGAGCACCATTCCTGGCTCATGCATCTTGTGGCAGAACACTTACCTGTATACAGGTTTCCCTTGATTTATACAGGTTCTTTATACTCTTATGCAATGGGGAATTATGGGGAATTTGCTCTTATGCAATGAACATATTTAGACCCATAATTTGTTATATGCAAGAGAAATTCACTCTTATGTGATCAACGTAGATGCCCCCCCGCCCAAGCAGGTATGTCTTTGTGGGGTTGTGGCCCCACTTGCCCCAGCCCCAACCCCAGCTGCAGCAGTCCTGGGAGCGGCTGGCTCCAGCTTCCTGCAGCTGCTAGGCTGCATCATGCTCCGCTTGTCCCCCTGCCCCTGGGCTACACCATGCCATGATGCAGGCAGCTAGTGTTGGCTGCTCCCAGGGCCACTCCAGCATAGGCTGGGGTGAGTGAGGACAAGCGGAGCCCCAGGCGGAGTGGGGTCAGCACTCACTCCAGCCCTGGCTGGAGCAGCCGACACCAGCTGCCTGCACCAGAGCACAGCGCAGCCCAGGAGCAGAGGTAAGTGGGGACAGGTAGAGCATGGTACAGTTCAGCGGCTGCAGGCAACTGGCGCCGGCTGCTCCCGGGACAGCTGCAGCCAGGGCTGGGATGAGTGCCTCTGTTCCCTCTGCTTTGCTGCCTTGTGCAGCCCAGGGAGTGGCACACCTCCCCCACCCCTTCCCTAGTCCTAGTCTCCCTCCCTCCCTCCCTCACCACCATGGGAACCTATCCCTATTTGTTATATAGTAAAGTGCGTTCATTTTTATGAATTCAATTTATGCGCTGTTCTCCAGGAACGCATGAATAGCATAAATTGAGGGAAACCTGTATTTAATCTCAAAGAGATTAAATGAGTTATGTATTTTCTTAGCTGATAGGAAATCTGAACTTGCCAAAGTGTTGAAAAACGACGTGTGGCTGGGAAAACTGGGTTAGCTTGCAGGCATATTCAGTGAAATGAATAAGCTGAATAAAACTAGGCAAGGTGGGAGCACTAATTTTATTGCCTGGCGTAAAAGAATTGAGGCATTCAAAACAAAACTACACCTCTGCAAAGTTCGTATGTATGGGCACACTACTGATATGTTTGAGCTCTTACATTCTTTCATTCAGGAAAGAAACATTGATTTTGACATAATTAAACCTAAGTTAGCAGCGTATCTGTATGGTCTACTCGACAATTTAATGGTTATTTCCCCAAACTCAAAACAGAATAAGTGCGACACACATGTGAATTACAAAACCCCCTTGGTGAGAACAGTGAAGCTAAACTTCTATTTACCATCCCATCAAAACTATTGGAAGAGATCATTGACATTTCATCAGGTTCAATGACATGTCGCTGGAGACATTTTAGTGCAAGTGTTCCAATGAATGCAGCACCGCATCCCTGTAGCACTGGAAGTGTTGATACTGTTTAATACTACCTACTTATGTGAAGCCAGATTTTTTTAGCAATGACATCAATGAAAACAAAGTACCAGGCTAGGATGAATATTGACCATGATATGCACATGTGCTTGTTGAAGATACCCCTGTTGAGGAGTTTGTGACCCCTTGCGGAGCTATTCCCAAAGACACAGAGTTGCTGGCTCTCTCAAAATTTATTCAGCATGCTGGGCACCCTGAGCGAACTCAGAGGCCCCGAATAAAACTGTTAGAGGCATTTTATAGTTTACAGACAAGATGCGCACGCAGGTGGGAATTTTCCATTGTGAAAGAAAACAAGATATCAGGTCAGTTTGAGAGACCCTTAATTGGTTAAAACTGTTTTTCGCTACGTGCTTGTTTTTGAAACGCTAACTAATCCTTGATTGCTTCAGACTTTAAGACAACTAAGGTTTAGTCATTCCAGAGTCTTATTAGGCTGTGTTCGTGAAATGCTTAGTCTTGTTTTGTAGTTGATTTCTACAGTATTATCTATGATCTTGTTAGAAAATTTCTACACCCCCACTTATTGACAAAATTGTTACTCCACACCAACAACAAGTTTCACACTGAGTAAAACAAAAGTAATCATTGTATAGAAGTAGGAAAATGGAAACTTCAAAAAGAAAAGATTTATATGGATACAACAAAAATGAATAATTGATATAATGATACTATATCCAGGTGAAATGTCACGATTATTTATGTCAATTATAGTAATTGTAATTTATTTTATGTCAATCGTCATTTTTTGTACCTATATTATCCTTTGCTTTTTGTATTATGCACTATACGTGTGTGTTTAACTGTATAACTATCAATTCATTACAGCTTTTAATGGATATGCAGAAAAACAGTTCTTGTGGCACAGGTGGGCTATGGAGTTTTTATAGCATGCGGGGTGGTGCAGCTCGGAAAGAAAAAGGTTGAGAGCACCTGCAATAGACTGCTTTAGTTATGGGTCAGATAGCAATTCAGGGGAACAGTAAAATAACTATTCATCCCCTATAGAACCAGTTTTAGCCTGCAGGATTTCCATCTCCCACCTTGAAAGGGCAATACAATTACTAATATTCTTGTAGATGTGCTTTAACACTGGGCATTACCTGGCTGTGAAAGAAATGCATAACCTTCCAATTCAATGACATTTAACCCAACCATACATCAGTTCAGGCAGCAAAATAAACTGGTATTCAGCTGCTCCCTGTCTATTTTTCTGGTTAGGGCTATAAATAAAAGATATGGTTTTGGGGGGGGGGGGGTGTGTGTGTGTGTACACAGGCGCTTTGTTCTTTTTCCCAACTGGAAAGATTGGTGAAGGATGTATCTAAACTTTGTGAAGCTAAACATCTGAAGTATCTATATTTTAATTTCATGTTCCTTTAAAATTTTTGTTTAATCTTTACAATGAGCATCCACCTTTTCTTCTGGCTTTCATTCTTCCCTTCTTATTCATGCAATGAAATTGCATCACTCAGCTGTGACATTAAAATGACAGAGTAGCACACATTATTGTAGCCAAAGGTAATATTTTGCTGAAGAGAGGCTTGGGTAGATTAACACAATAATGTATACATTTTATAACTGATGACGTAAAGAGGACTAAATGATAAAGAAGCTTGGTAAGTGGAGCTTTTAGGTGATTATGAAATCTAACCTTAAAAAGGCAACAGTTAGCAATCCTCTTCACCATAATCCTTCATGACTTCTCCAAAGACATTTTAGTTTTTTATAGTGTTTAACAACATTGTATCTCACAAGATGCTTTAGATTCCTGTCCCCCTCTGCTGCAGGAAAAATATGTGTATTTAAAATCCTTAGAATGCCAGGACCAGAAGTCTGTCTGTGAACAGTTCTAAATGAATCAACTAATGAGCTTTTTTTGTGTGCAATAAATTCTTAGCACTTAGCAGTCTTAGTAATGCTTCAAAAAAGTCTTTAAAATGGTTCAGTTGCCAACTGTCTTTGGTTGTCTCAGTAAGACACTGAAACAGACCTTCTGCTCTAAATTAATAAGGCCAATCAGAAACGCACAAAGCACAGAATGACCGATCATTCTTTTGGTGTCGTTACTATCTCTACCGAGGTCAAATAAATCACTTTCAAGCTGTTAAATCAATTATCATAAATTAGGATTCTGTTTTTACAGCGCCTTGTGGGAAATTCTCAGGGTTAGATTAATTTAACAGCTACAGTGAAGTGTACCTCCCACAAGATCACGTCAAAAGTTTTTTGTCTTTTTTCCCTTCCCCTTTTTTAAGAGAAAAACCAGGACTGGATTATTTGTTTTTACATAATACACACAATGGAATTCCTCAGTCCATCCCTGCTAATTCATGTTTCAGTCATACCCAGCTGTTTAAATTGCACTGCTCAGAGATTGCCTTGATCCCCAGGTGCAGGTACTCCATCTGTGCTGCTCTGAGAGACTATTTACAGCAGAGGTTAGGCCAGTGATTGCTGGGATGGAAAACTCATTTCTCAGCCTGGCTTTTATTTACACTCTTATTAAAGATCCTTTTACTCATGTTGGAATGGCAGCTAGTGGCTGCAGTGAACATTTGGCACTAAGCCAAGCAGCAAAATTACCATGTCGATGAAAGATAGCCTGCTTCCATTTTAACCTTTTACTGTTCTCCCCTTTCCACCTATATTTGCATGAAGAAGAACAACTATTGAAACAGAGCAAGGGACAAAGGGATGAGCAACCTTATCAGATGAGCTCGCCAAGGAAAAACAACGATTTGCCACTTATTTGCAAAATCTGTATTGTTTTATTCATTGACTATTCCTTTCCCTTAATTATTATTAGTTTGTTTTTATGTGAAACAGCAGAGGCACTCAGGCCCTATTCTTTGCCCCACTTCTCCCTCTTCCCTACTTTTTTTGATCAGTCCCTGGGTATTTAACTGCAAAGAAGAGGTTTCTGCTCCTTTCTTGGTGCAAGTCACACACAGCACAGCAATGCCGTGAAAATATTCTTCCCAAAATTGTCCCTGTAGTTGGAAATTAATCATCCTTCTGTCCATAGGCTGTGAGCGTGTATATAAGGTATTGCTTTAGAAAAAGATAGTGACCCTTGCTATCCAGCACTGTCCTACCACAACTCTGGTACAGACCTGGCTTCAGTTAAGGAATATTCTCCAGCAACGTCAACACATCTGTTTCCTGGAACAACATGTGAGTGCTGAAAAAAACACCAAAACCCAAGATCAGCTGTTTTTTAGACAATGAAGTCACAGATAGAAGTTGTAATCTTTGCCTAATCAGGCCACTGAAAGCACTCTACAGCCATGACCTAATACAAGTACATGACTGCAGAGTGCTTTAAAGGGGCCTGGTCCTGCAACAGTCTTAACCCTCATTACATGAGGATTTAGATGAAGGTGCTCCCACGTGAGGTGCCTTCATTAACTTGTGTCTGCGTGAACAGAGCTAGGCTGACTCAGCTCACATCTGCTCATGGAACTTTTCAGAATGAGGGGAGCAAAGGGAGTTCATTCTGGGGGTTGC
Source organism: Crocodylus siamensis (assembly GCF_052110815.1). Lineage (NCBI taxonomy): Eukaryota > Metazoa > Chordata > Crocodylia > Crocodylidae > Crocodylus > Crocodylus siamensis. The sequence continues at coordinate 63,166,711 of NC_143398.1, forward strand.
CCCACTGGCACTGGAGAGTAAGGCAACCCCCTGTGGGTTGGAGCCCCCGACCAATCCACCCACCCCCTGACTCCAGTGCAGGCTAAGGAAACCCCAGAATAGATCCTTGCCTTCTCCCCTTCACAACCTGAGATAGCACCAGGAGCTGGCGGGGAGGAGTCGGGGCAAGGCTAAGGGAAGAGGCTGCAAAGATGCAGCCTCTCTTCCTAGTTTAGCTCCAAATTGGACCTCAGTCCCCCACCCTCCCAACCCAACAGATAATGTCTGGTGGGTCAGGAGGATTGGGCTAACTCATGGCGCTTTGTGTAAAGCGCTATTAGACCAAGGAGCTGCACTTCTGTCTGTACCCTGAATAACATTTGCAAATGCCTACATTCAATAGTGTACCAGTAGGAAGGCCAAAAAGATTCCCATCCTTCAACAACTACGCTAAAAGTACTTTCAACATAAATCATATGCAGAAATGTGAGGGGGTTCAGTGGCTGAATGGGAGGAGGGAGAGACCACTTTTTTCCTTTCTGAAATAAAAGAGAAAGTGATAATGATTTATTGGGGTGTTCACAGTATTTTGTGCCTGTCTTAATGCCAGCTAACGAAGTCATGTAATTAGAGGAAAAATTTTGGTTTCATTTTAAAGAAAATGTAAATAAAATGACCCAGGCCTCTCACTGTCACTTTAATTGCCTAGGTCCAAAATTTATATTTTTCAAAAGCTGCTGTCTAATTCTGTGTACCTACATTTTGTAGACACCTCAGTTTCTGCCAATGAATTGCCTTAGGTGTATAAATGCCTGGTGCTAGGCATGCATAGATGTCTTGATTGGACTGAACAGCTAGGTATATATCAGTGAATCTCAACCAGGTTGTTGTGCAACTTGGGGTGCTGAGAGATCCTTTAAAAAGTGCCCAGAGACTTGAAATATTGTAAGAAACATTGTGACCTGTTGTGGTCTTTCTGATTTCTTTGCAACAGATTTGCTCTATTATTTTTTCTATAGTCAAAAAGCAAGTGATAGCAAAGAGCTGACATTTTTCAAGTTGTGTCTTGAGTCTAAAAAGGTAGTGAACCATTGGTATATCTCATCTTATGCATAAACCCCTGCAGGACTCACAAACTACGACTTCTTTTGTTATTTTTTTCTGAGAGACTTGCCCCAGTAAGCAGTCTCAGAGTATTTTGGTGCGTCTGAGCTGACACTTTTAAAGCAACTTGAAAGCAGCATTTTTCCTCCTTTCTAAGATGAACTAATCGTTAATTGCTGTGTTGAATTCTTTAAATATAGCTAATAAGAGACATGCAGCATAGAATTCATTGTACATTTTGCTTCTCTTCATTGCATTTGGCTTCCTTAAAGCACTGGCAGCCACTCTGGGTGTGTTGTGATGCCTCAGTGATCTACACCAATGCAATGTTCCAACACCAAAGGAAGCACAGCCTCGCTGTAGAGCACAGCGTACAGACCTGCCTCAGGAAAGACGCTCAAGTTTTTCTCTCAAATAGAATCTTGAAAAGTTGTAAGTAATATATGTTATAAACTCTGTGGGATAACAAATCACAGAAATACTCATAACAAAAGGAATAGCAGCATGGGGCAGTCTGAGAAAGGAATCCATTGGGTACTGATAGAATCCCAACACTGCAGTCACTGCAAACGAAGTTTGGCCAAGTCTTTCCCTCATCTTTGTTTTTCCTAGAGAAAAACGCCATCTTTTTGGTAAGCCCACTTTTGATTTATCTCTGAAAGAAATGGGGATTTTCAAGGGTCTTCAGCAATTACGTGTTTGCGGTCACTGGCTTTCTTTGTGCCTCATAGAAATTGTGTGAAGGCAGATAGTCTAGAAATAGAGTCTAGAAACTTCAGCAGACAGTCTGGAAGACTCACCTCACCTTTTTCTCTTCAAGGTGTTGGTAATTAGCAGGGATCCTGGTTTTCTCTGATACTAAATTGGAAATTCTCTGATAAAACCCCCCCAAATCCATTATTTAATGAAAGGGCCCCTGTAACCACCCCCTGGCCCTGCTGGTGCTCTTCACTCCCCTCTCCACAGCCCCCTGACCCTGACTGTGCCCTTTACCCCCTCACCCCCATCCCATCCTAGCCCAGCCCTGCTGAAGGGAGCCCCAGCTGCCGGGCCAGGGACCCAGGGCCACAGTGCTAGAAGGGGGCAGCTGCTGCAGCAGAGCAAAGCACCAAGCCCCCCCTCCCTGCCTGCTGCGGGCCCAGGTGGGATGGGGGTTGTCTCCCTGCCACTGCATGCACTCTGGGGGCAGGGGTGACCCATGCCCCCCCCAAGTGTATGTGGGGTGGAGGCAGGTGCAGGCTGCCCCCTGTGGACTCAGGCATCTGCCCTGCTGCCCTTCACAGCTGGCAGGTGCAACCTGGCACTGCAGGGTACAGCGGGGGCTGCACAGAAAAACTGCTTGCTGCTGTGAGTTCCATGCTGCCCTGTCAATGTGTCCCCTGCACATGCGGCTACACTGAGGGGCATAACCCCACACCTCCTGCTGCCCCATTCTGGGTCCCTGCCCCACTCAGAGCCAGCCCGATCTCCTGGTTGGGGCACAGCAGCCTGAAGAGCTGGGACAGCTCCCTGCCCAGCATGCTCCAGAGCTCTGGGATAAGCTCCCATGCCACCTGCAAGCCTGGAGCTGGCACCCAGGGGAGCCTGGAGCTCCAGTTGGCTGCTGTGGGGGGGCAGAGCAGAGCAGGAACAGCCCTGGACTGAACTGCTCTCAGCAGGTTCAGTTTATTTCTGGCAGGCATATATGTAGACATGTACCAGGGCGCACTTTTGAGCCTAGGTTTTCTGTGCAGAAAATTCAGGCACATGAATTGGACATGTAGACACACCTACACAGCAGTTGTGTTTGGATGGAAGATCTGGCTGGAAAGGGTACGAGTAGATTTTTGTCTGAATCATAGCTCTGGGCCAACTCAATTAAGGAGTTGTAAGGATTCTGTCCTACTATTTTAAGCTACCAAGATCCCATCCCTTGTAACGTATTCTTAATTACTTGGTATATAAATTAATTGCTTGAAAGTTGGTGGAAAGCAAATACTAAAGGTGCAAGCAAATTCATTTTTAAATGTGAACAGATTGAAATGGAAATTGATCCTTGTAAAATGCAGCATCAGTTTGCACCCATGCATTATTAGCTTGCACCCATATCTCCTTGGGTAGAGATTTCTATCAGCTTTAATAAGCTCTACTACATAAGATATGGTCAATATTTGTCTGGGAAAAACCTGGGGAAAAACCTGAGGGCTGCATAAAAAGATATTGGCAATTTAAAAGGCTACACTTCCCCTCTGGAGTGGTACTGAACTAATACATCAGTATGGATATTGATATTTGAGACACAAAATCAAGGTCCTGACCGCTTGAGGCCATTCAAAATTCCACTCTCTGTACAGTCCTTGCCAAGTTCTAATTTGAGCAATTGGTTTGCCTTCTTTTATTTCCCCTGGTATACTGTTTTCTTTCACATCCTGTCCTAGAGGGTCCTGTATTGTTACTTTGTACAGCTGCCATGTTCCACCACAGATACTGTTGTTCTTAAGTGAACCTTGTTTGTAACGTGTCCTTGAGATTAATTGTGAAATAGAAGATAGTCAGACTATGGAGACTTTGTCTACATTTTCAAAAGTAACTAGTTACTTGAGGCTTGTCAGTTGCTTTTGAATATTTATGCTGTAATGGACTAATGGTCTTTTATAGAGAAGTATATACCCCAGTTTCCAAGCTTTTCTTTAGGAATGGGGGAACTGCCCTATTTGATTAGATCTTGCCCATCTTGTCCAACACCCTCAGAGAAATGCATCCAAAGGAAACTGGCTTCTTAAAAGATGTCCTGTGCCCAGATCTTACATTCCTAGGGCAAAAATGGTAAAACTCTCCAAACCTTTCATTGTTTTTAGTCTCTTAATGACCAGGGAAATGGGTTACAGAGTAAGCAATAGCTGTTCTATTATGAACTATATGATGCCTCTTGAAATTTCTCATTAGTTTTTGATTTATACTGGGGGCGTCAAACTCATCAGGTCCCACAGACCAGATGAGGGGCATGGGTCAGGTCTGAGGGCCAAGTTGGGCTCACAGAACAGGTCTGTGCGCCAGATTTAGCATGCAATGCCAGTCCAGCATTGGCACTACATCCAGTGTGTGCCCTGGCCAGCCCTGCGCACTGAATGCAGCATGCCACCTGGATCAGCTCCACGCACCACATGTAGCATATGCACTGGCACCAGCTCCACACACGGCATGCAGACAGTCCTGTGTGCATGCAGCATGTGGGACCAGGGCTGGCATGTGGTGCATGTAGCATATGAGGCCAGTCTGGAGCATCATGCACATCACGTGCAGATCCAGTTAAGACCCATAAGCAGCACAGTGGGCCAGATCCAGACCTTGGGCTGTATCTTTGTGACACCCCTGATTCAAAGAAGTAAAGGTTCCTCAGAGACTCTTTGGCCTCTCTCTAAGCAGCATGATTGTAAGAATAATGCCTCTAAAGACAATATCATCAAAATCTGAGAACGATACGACTTTAAATGATCTCCTTCAAACTTCAGAGGAAGAGTGAGTGGGTGAGAATCCTGAGATATTTAATAATTTTGATTCTTGCAGAATAAGTAAGATATTCTCAAAAACACTGTTCAGGATTTTCTCTCCTGGGGTTCAAATAGTACGTACAGTATCTACCCGCATGGACAGATGACATATATACATTGGTTTTGTATGGAACCTGGAGTGCATCCGTCTCAGGTGGTTGCATGTAGAAAATGGCTACTAAGGCACCTTGCCACTAGGTGGCAGTGAAGCAGGTAAGAGCCTGTTTGCCTTGAGCAAACAGCTACCCAGAATACTCTATAGAAAATCAATGCCTACACCAGTATAGTTGCTGCAGATGGACAATGCAGATGGACAGTACCCCAGGGTACTCAAGGAGCTGCTGAGCGTCATAGCCCACCCCCTGGCACGGATCTTTGAGAAGTCCTGGTGCTCTGGTGTAGTGCCCGAAGACTGGAAGAAGGCCAATGTGGTGCCGATCTTCAAGAAAGGGAGGAGAGTGGATCCAGCTAACTACAGGCCCATTAGCCTGACTTCTATCCTGGGGAAGATCTTAGAAAAGTTTATTAAGGAGGACATCCTTGATGGACCAATCTCATTTCCTTCTATGACCAGGTGACCTATCACCTGGACGAGGGAGAAGAGATTGATGTCATATATCTTGACTTCAAAAAAGCTTTTGATCTGGTATCCCATGATCACCTCTTGGCCAAACTGGCCAGTTGTGGCCTTGGCTCCACCACGATCCACTGGCTGGGAAATTGGCTCCGTGGTCGGACCCAGAGGGTTGTAATTGATGGCAGTCACTCATCGTGGTGTCCTGTGACCAGTGGGGTCCCTCAAGGCTCTGTCCTGGGACCCATCCTGTTCAACATCTTCATTAACGATGTGGACATTGGAGTCAGGAGTGGACTGGCCAAGTTCGCCGATGACACCAAACTTTGGGGCAAAGCATCCACGCCAGGAGATAGGCGGGTGATCCAGGCTGACCTGGACAAGATCAGCAAATGAGCAGATGAGAACCTGATGGTGTTTAACACCGAAAAATGCAAGGTTCTCCACCTTGGGAGGAAAAACCTGCAGCATCCTTATAGGCTCGGCAGTGCTACGTTGGATAGCACTACAGAAGAAAGAGACTTGGGGGTCATCATTGACCACAAGATGAACATGAGCCTGCAATGCGATGCTGCAACTAGTAAAGCGACCAAAACGCTGGCTTGCATCCATAGATGCTTCTCGAGCAAATCCCAGGACGTCATTCACCCCTTGTACTCGGCCTTGGTGAGGCCGCAGCTGGAGTACTGCATCTAGTTTTGGGCTCCACAATTCAAAAAGGATGTGGAGAAGCTTGAGAGAGTCCAGAGGAGAGCCACGCGCATGATGAGAGGTCAGGAAAACAGATCTTATGATGATAGGCTGAGAGCCATGGGACTCTTTAGCTTGTGTAGGCTCAGGGGTGATCTGATGGCCACCTATAAGTTTATCAGGGGTGACCACCGGATCTGGGGGAACGTTTGTTCACCAGAGCGCCCCAAGGGATGACGAGGTCGAAAGGTCACAAACTCCTGCAAGACCGTTTGAGGCTGGACATAAGGAAGAATTTCTTTACTGTCCGAGCCCCCAAGGTCTGGAACAGTCTGCCAGCGGAGGTGGTTCAAGCACCTACATTGAACACCCTCAAAAGTAAATTGGATGCTTATCTTGCTGGGATCCTATGACCCCAGCTGACTTCCTGCCCTTTGGGCAGGGGGCTGGACTTGATGATCTCCCGAGGCCCCTTCCAGCCCTGATTTCTATGAAATCTATGAAATGCCTACCAGTGTAGTTGTACCTACCACTACTTATTCAAGTATAATTCTACACTGGATTGGGTGAAGTTACTTACAGTTTACACCATCTATCTCCACCTTTTTTTTATACCAGTATAAAAGTTAAATACATCATTATGAATAGATCTTTCTTTTTTCTACCCAGCAAAGCAGGACTCAATAGTTTTAGTTTATAAATCTGTCATTGGATAACTACTACAGTAGCTCTGGAATTGGTCAAAATGACAATTTAGGCTCATTTAAGTACATTGTACTTAGAATGGCACCTATTATAGGAGACAAAAAATGATTTAGTGGCCCTTATTTTTTTGGTCCTTGTATACTACAGATACTTTTAAAAGTGTCCATAAATGTGCTAGGAAGGTTACCAAACAGAGAAGAGCTGAAGCCCCTGCTTCAATAAATTTGTCCTATAATGTTAAGTGTATTTTGGGAGTACAGTAATAAATAATGGGTGAGGAAGTGCCAGGGTAAAGGTGATTAACAAAAAAAAAAAAAATCACAGAGCTATTCATGGCATAGTACTAGAAGTGAACATCATGGTATTGTAATTTAATTTTAAAACATCTTGTTAATGTGGCAGCATGGAGTAGAATAAGGAAGTGAAAATGCTTAGGAAGTGCCTAACTCCCATTTGTGCCTTTGGAAATTGCTGAAAATGGATTGATTGTGTACGGTACTTTAGAGAGTAAAACACTGAATGTAATTAAACTCTGTGCAACTTGACTTTGTGCTGATACTAGAAACCTGGGTTACATTTCAGGATAGCACAAACATTGACCTGGAAAATGAATAGGATAATGAAAGAAACACACATTAATTGAATCTGATATCTGGGGTTCTTGTCTCACAGTAATGTGTGGTTTATAATCTAGGAAATTTTTGAGTCTGACACATTAATTTTAGCTTTCAAGGGTAAGTAGTAATGGTCTATGTGGGCTTCTGGAAGCATACTATCCTTGGCAATGGTCTATTACAATGCAAAGAGGCAGGCATTACTATATAAGTTGCATAGAACAGCTCAGGTCTCATTGAGGAACACTTCTAGATTGTCTCACAGCAGGTTATGGCCTCTCAGCACCTGAGAACAACTTATTAAATTCAATCAAGACATAAAATTATATGGCAATGAATCTTCCCATTTCCTTGAAAGACGCAACATGTTAAAAATCTCCATTACTAACCGATCAACTCAGAATGAATCACTGAAGTAGTCTCCCAGAAAAGGAAAAGCCAGGCAGAATAAGGGGGTTTATATAATTTAAAATTTTATTTTAAAACTTTGCACATACATTTCTTCAGCATCCTCCTTTTTTCATTGCACTTAAAAGTTTCAAAAAACACAAAATATATCCCTTTACTAAACATTTTCTTGTTCTCAGGTTACAAAAAGTTTAACATTTCACAGTCACAAAGCTTAAGTACATTGGTCCAAATCATCATCTTTCAGTGGAGCTTGCTTTCTTTAAAACATAGCGTTGACAACTGTACATTCTTCTTCAAAGTATGATTATTCGGCCAACAAGGGAAAGAAGAAAGCAGCAGCTACCAAATTTATTTTTAAAAATGTAATAAAATAAAAGTACCTATGGAAGAACAAAAGAAAAAAAAGGAAATGGAGGTTGACAAGGGCACCTCCTTCAAGTACATCACAAGTAGAAAACAGCAGCACAGTTACGGCATTGTTTGGTCATTGTCTACAAAGAAGCAACATTACTATACTTCCATCTAAGACAGAGGGAAAAATGCTATTTACACACTTATAATGAAGAAACAAACAGCAATAACCCTTGGTTTGGGGTTTATGTTAGATATAAAAAGCCATGATGTTACTGGTACAAAAAAAAGCCAAAAGGAAAGAACAAACACAATAGATTTGGTTGGATTGTGTAGTGTCCTTTAAAATGTAGCAAATATACAAGAAACAGAGTTCAAAGCCAAGATCTGTCCAGATATTAAATGTTTGTACTTCAAACATCATGGAGACAGGCACAGTTTCTACAGTGCAGTGTATTTACCTCTGGTTATATTTTAACATGTAAATAATTTCATGCTAATCCAGCAGCCTAAAAATCACTTTTGCTTCAGGTAGGTAGTTTGGTTGTCTTTTGATTTGTTTTATTCAGCAACTTCTCTCCTCCAGTGTGTGACTACTGAAAATTAGCACTCTCAGACAACAGGATAATATTGTCACTAAGGAAGTGTCATTGAATTGGTTACTGCCACAAAAGATGTTTGCAAATTTCAAACATGCTTGCAATAAAATATCTGAGCTTTTCTTTAAGGTAAGACAAGGACATTTTAGGTTGTATAGCAAGAGGAAGCATTTCAAAAGCAGCTCTATCAGTTTATGGAACAGATTTTGGAGGAGAAACCACTTTGCTCAAGATGTTTAAAAGAGCTGGGCCAAGCAATAGAAAATATTGCTCTAAGAAGCAACCCAACATTGCCAGAAACACTAGTCTAGATGGCCTATTACATATTTTCCATGTATAATTTTAATTATTGTAGGGTTTGATGAAGTGACTGATTTTGTAAGCACTGCTGATCTATCTTTAGCTAGGGCATAGTAAAACAACATTATTTATTGGCATGATCAATTAACTTAGTTGCTATTTCCTTTACAGTCAATTTCTGCATTAAAGATACTGATTATCTTACCAACATGAATGCATGCATCTGGGCTGATCTAATAGTGGTGACTGGAGTTTACTGTTATAATGAACCTTGTTTTATGTGCCTAAGCCTAGCATTTAGGCCCCAGTGACACTTAAGAGAACCCTTGTCCATCCCCATAGGTGACTCAATTCCCTGGGACTTGGATGCTGAGCAGCACAGCGCAGTCTGGAACCTCAGGTACTCAAGTGCTTGCTCCTACCTAAGCCCTGCCAGGATTCATGTAATAGACAGTCTTTATCGTAGCTGTGCAGCCTGCTTCATCTAACTCTGCACAGTATCCAGTTGGAGAAGACACTACCATTCCCCACATTTCATCCAATAACTGAGTTGGCTACAAACACATGAATCACCAAGCTGTGCTGCATTTTGGGATGGGATGCTCTTAATCTCTCTCACTGAAGCAATTCCATGCCAACATTTGCTAGGCACTCACTTATACTCTGCCTCTATGCTAACAATTAAAACATTTGCTGGAACAAACTGGAAAGTAGGTCCCTTTCTCCCCCAACCTCATGAGTACTTTATTAGAGTCATGTTCATATTCCTGTTTACTCTGTGGCCTGATGAATATTTAATTATCACAGCAGGTTACACAGCTTTACAGGGAGACCTGAGAAAGCCTCAGAATACCCTATAGCCTGCCAGTTAAAACATTCATTATGGAGGCAGGTGATATGGGTTTAAGCTCCCATAGCAGTGGAAGAGAAAACTGAACCCAGGTCTTCCACATGCTGGGCAAGTGCCCTAACCTTTAGGCTAGAAGACAGCAGCAGCACCTCTGCCAGCCTTGTGTGTGAAACAGATTCTTACAAGTGCTCTGCAAGCACCTCAATCAGGGCCTGAAGGTCAGCAATGTGGAGGAAGGGCAGCCTAGTATACCCAGAAGCAGAAATTTAGGCACCTAGAGAACTTTAATGACCACAAATTAGGTACTTAGAGATGTTAAGTGCCTTCAGCTGAGCTGGATAGTTTAAAATATATACTTTCTGGTCTAAGACACCTATAGCAATAGTTAGACCTACGTGCTTGATTCCTTTTGGTAGCTTGAGCCCTTTATTTTTAAAACAGGACTGGGAACTTCACTAGACACCAGGCTACCTAAATTAAGCATTGTGATACAGAACCTTGCAATACCTAAGTCCTGGTGCATCTAGCTCCATGTATTTTGCTGGGAAATGTTTTTTTATGGAAACACAGGTCCCAGGGTTTTCTGCTTGCCAGCACAAATGTTTGCTGTTGTGATAATGAATCCTACAAAAGGAAGCAGCATCAGTGGCAGTACTAGAAACACTACAGTATCTCTGGAGCAAAGCATGGGGTGTTGCATACATATAGTAAGAAGATCTTTAAAACAAAAATAGATGCAAGTGAAAGCCAAGGTACTATAGCAGCATATGAGACAGAGGTAGGAGAAAGATGTAATGAAGATAGCACTGGGGAAAGCATTTCGTGTATAGAGGCTTTGAAATAACAGGAAAATAAAACCCTCAGATTTATCACTGTAACCTATGTTTAGCTCTTTATTCTGCTAGAATATCCTCATAGTTTATTACAACAAGGGGTTAACTGTATTCAGTTATACAAGCTCCAGTTTCAGCATTCGGAGCACCATTCCTTTGGCCTATTAAGGAAATACTCTCCTTGCCAACACATTCTCTACAAAGTAGCTGGAAAGGGAAGAGGCGATTTGTGATGGTAGTATGAATGAAAAGCAAACAAGTGGAGTCTAATTCACAAAGAAATATCAATGCTAGGAAGACGGCAATGAGCACAGAGCCATTTTGCTACTTTTCCATTTACGTGATCTGCCTCTGCTGCCAAACATTGCTAAGGTTACTTCAGAAGGCTGTTAAATGGGAAGGTGCGTTTTCCACTGCAGTTTAACACAATCATAGTAACATGACAAGCTCTACCTCTACAATTCGAAATGATACACAGTGACATATTTACATTGGAAATGAATGAATAAATTCCAGTTAGTGTGTATGAATGATAGTTTATACATGTATTAGGCCAAGAAGGGGGAGAATGAAAGCAAGGGATCAAAGCTATTGCTCAAAATGTAAAACATTTGAAAGCTTATGTGGAGAATGTTCTAGACTTCAGCTACAGGTCAAATCTGCAGATATCTTTTCATCAGTTTTGCACTGCATGAAAAAGGGGTAACAGCACAACAACATTAAGTATGACATATAATCAGCTATTCTATCCATTTATGCATCAGCTCTGGATTTATTACATGCAAGCACTGTGCAATCTATGGGACATACTTTAGGCTCTGATCAAATGCTTGCTGTACATTTGACCCATTGTCCACTCAACACTGGCCTGTTTCAGTTTAGTCCTACCTACTTATTCTGTACAGATCTATAGAAATGGGCTTTTAAGCCTACCATAGTAGACTGCAGAACCCATCGTCAGGATGGCATGTCAACCATTGGCCTAAGCACTTGATAAACTTTACTGAAAACACTATACTTTGTTTATGTAGGCAATAACTGGATTAGCAGGCTCCAGGCCAATATTATTCAGAATAAAATCCAAATACCACCTCAGGGAAGAACACAGCATCCTCTTGTTAAAGCTTGCACTTTTTCCTTTGGGAAGAGCTCAACATTTGTGAGATGTCTACTTAGCACTAAGTTTATGTCAACTCAGCTCAGCTTTCTCTTTGCTATCCAAGAAGTTGTTTTATTTACAAACCAGGATGAGCAGCTCCAACATGTTTAGGGGGCAACTCCTGCAGAGCTTGGCTTCCTATACATGACTACCCATCTGTGCACTAGAAGCTTCTGTAGGGAAAAAAAAATCGAAATTCCTGCCACCGAGCGAGGCGCTGAATGTGTACAGAACAAACAACGGTTGGAAACACTATCTGTCTTCCTATTGCTTTCCTGTTGGACTGGAGCTAGAATGCCTTCCTATTGGGACTGATGCTTCTACTTGGATAATATCCCACTCTAATACATTTTTGTTTATTCTGAGCGAGTAAAACTGGAGACCAACAAGCCAAGGTCTTGAAACCAATATAATGATTATACTGCCTCCTGCACTACAGTACTCAGTATTAAAAGATACATGTGAGAGATGTCAAGTTCTGATCACAGGATCCTGATGTTTGGGGACAGGTAAAGGACCTTTATGAAGAACAATGAGGCAGACAGACATACAGAAATGAAAGGATTGTTGAGATTTTTATCCATGCTTCTAGGCTGATTACTAGAACTCTACCACTACCTGGTTTAATTAGAAATCTGAGTAAGAATAAACTCAGGAGAGACATTTACTGAATATCAATTGATACAAAAGCTATATGTTCAGTGATCCTTTCAACAGGATGCACAATAAAGCAGACAGAGCCATTCAATGAATGAAAATCCCTGGTCCCAAAGAAACCCTGGCTTCCAGAGAAACACTACATAAAGTAAGGATTATTTGATTTGTTGCATTGTGATTACATACAAAAGGAAGCCTCGACAAAACTGCTACCTGCTTGTCACGGTAATTTTGCAGATGACCACCTTAACTAGAGTAGGAGAGACCGAGTCACAAGGACAATCTTGTTTTTCCCACTAAAACACATGAAATAAGGAACAGTGAAGTCTCAAGACTTATTTGAAAAGGGGTACAAATGGGAAAAATTAGAATTCAAGTTTTTTGCACATTTGAGATTCTCCATGAACCAAAAAATGACAGTAGCAGTAGCTCTTCAAAACAAACAACTTCAAGGGCCAGATTTAAATAATTTTTTTTTTTTTTTTTTAAAGAAACATGTCCCAGAATCACTGCTTTAATTGCTTGTGGGGTTGTTGAACGGCTCACCAGCTTTCAACCCATTTCTATTTTTACTACTGAAAAATGGCTTTATCAAGCTACATGGTAAACGGAAAAAGATTAATTTCTGATTCAGGGCAGGACAGGGTCCTCACTCAGAGGGACAACAAAATCTGTAACAAACTAGCAGCATTTATATTCCACTCCCAGTAAGCACCGAAAACCATAGGGAAGCTGTAATCTTAAGGGATACCGTTAATTGTATATAGTATATATGCAGAACCCTACCTATTGGGCAGAAAAATACCCCTCCAGCATGAGTTTAGAATAGATTACTGTCAATCAAAACTGTCCTCGTTTTGACTGTCATGTCTTCTCAAATGATTTTCCTAAAAAGACCACCACCTTCCTGTCACTTGTTGTAGCTACTGTTTGTTCAATGACTGTTTGTTTCCATGTATTAAAGGAATGACAAAGACGGAAATGTCGTCTCCTGAGCCCAGTCTGTCGTTGGATATTCTCCAGCCCCTGTCCTTCAGCACTCCCCTGGCTCGCATCACCAGATCCTGAGCAGCTAATGTGTATCTGTGGGGAAGGAGGAAGACAATTTACAAAGCAGAAGTACAGGTGCAAAGATTGCCATACCAGCATTTTGAAGAACTGTGTTTTCCCAACCTATGAGTTTTACATTTGTGAGATAAAAAGACAAGTTGTTAGCGACCATTTATCAATAGCTGAAATAGGAGTGTTGGCTGCTAATAAAAATGTTCATTTTTTATTTCAGTAACATCTTTCATTTCAGGCTCCCTAAACACTTGGCGAATATCAGCAAGTCAGACCAAATTTTTTCAAAAGTGGTGATTTTAGTGCCCAACACTTTAAAATGGTCTCATTTTCAGACAGTGCCAAACATCTTCCATCAGAAAAGTAGGGAGAAAGTCTTAAATGGAGCACCCAAAAATACTAGTCACTTTTGAAAAACTTACCCCTTCAGATACAAAACCTCTTTGATACAAGTTAAATATTACTATTCACATTTAAGAGACTGGTAAACTATGAAAGATTGTAAACCACAAGTTAGTGATAGACCAGAAGAAAATCCTACTTACAGATTATACTGGCAGTTCAGCTCTTTGGTATACCCAGAAATAGTATTGATATTATTATAACATAAAGCTTACTTTTACACTAACAAAAATACAAAGAGAATTTACAATCAGATAAACAGTGAGCGGTCTCTTGAAATTCACAAAGGAAGTTGGAGAAAATTATTCTAAACCAAGCTATGGAGTCCTTATTATAGAAATCATAGAAATTAAGGGCCAGAAGGGACCTTGAAAGATCATCAAGTCCAACCCCCCTGCTCCAGGCAGGAATACTGCTGAAATCAAATGATCCCAGCAAGGAGTCTATCTAATCTCATAGTATCATAATGCTTAGGGTCAGAAGGGACCCAAACAGATCTTCAGGTCCACCCCTGAAGACTCTCCTCTTGAAGACTTCCAAGGTTAGGGACTCCACCACTTCCCTGGGAAGTCTGTTGCAGATTCTGGTCACCCTTACTATAAAGAAGTTCTTCCTTATGTGAAACCATCCTCTAACAGTTTATGGCCTTTGCTCCTTGTCTTCCCCTGCGGCACCCTAGTGAAAAGTTTTCCTCCCAGCTCCTGATATTCACCGCTTACATACATATAGACGGCCACCAAGTCCCCCCTCAGTCTTCTCTTCCCCAGGCTGAACAGTCCCAGATCCCTGGGGGTTATACATATTTTCTAACAATCTGATTAAGTTATATAACCATGAAACAAACTAGAAAAACACTGAGCCAAACTGCACTGTATTAACTGCATATTTTTACCATCAACTTTAACTAAACAAAACACCCTCCACACCCCAAAACCCCAAACCCAATGGGAGTTGCTCTCAGTCCAAGAAGTATAAAGTGATATACAGCTGCCACTGCATCTTGCTTAACTTACATCCTGCACAATGGTAGGACAGGATAACCATAGCAAAGATGTCTAAAGTTGTTCAGTTTAGTCCAGTAATCACAAGTGAAGTGATGCAATATTTCTTACACTAAAACATGTTTGCAGAATACTTAAAAATGATTACAAAACCAAAACACTAACTTGATAACTTTTGATTCAACACAAGTTAGTTTATTTTGCCAGTGATTCTGACAGGACTGATTGTGATAATCCAAGAACGAGAGAGTGCAATACTTGCTCCTTACCAAGAGGAAGCAGCTTACCTCCCAATTCTCAACTGCTTACCCTCCTTTGGAGCATCAATTCCTTCTAGATCCCTAACTGTGTTGGTTGGGTTTTTTTTTTTTTTTTTTTTACAGTATCCTATATAATATCCTATGTAACCTTGGCTAAATTAGCTAGTAACCTACATCCGTGTATAAATTTAGAAACTGTAAATGTACATTGTCATTTGTCAGTTTTCCCAGTGTTGACAATTAGGCCCTGGCAGACATTACATTTATCATATCACCAGGTTCAAATGAGTTTTGCATGCTAAATAGTAACATACCCGATAGTCAAGAAATTTATCACATGACAAAAATGGCAAACCTGCTGCAAAGAAGTTATTCACCGATCATGGAACTTGTGGTATGTGTATATTGTCAGATAAACTGAATGTATGGCATATAACTTAGACCTTCCACTATTCCACAGTACTCTTCTCCTCTCCCTTGCTAACTCTAAGGGAGAAGGATGGAAGGACAGCAGTATACAGCAAGCTTTTGTGGGGGAATATAAGCAGCCTTCTATTGTCATAGCAATGGGAAGAGGGGAGTCACAGCAGTGGCAGGGGCTCACTGGAGGGAAGAAACCCTCCAGTGGTCAGTTCTTGCATCAAGAGGAAAACTGCAAACTGCCAGGTGGCAACTGGAACAGGACTATAGAGTTGATAGGCTGACCAGTGGACAACCTCCCCCAGTCAGATACTGCCACCTCTAAGCATCTTGCAGGCAGACCCAGTCCTGAGCTGGTCCTCAGTCTTGGGTCTCATGCCAGGCCTCCTGGGCTCTCTTTAAAAGGTTCTGACAGCTAGAAAAAATTTTGCAGCACTACAAAAAAAAAGATCTGGAGAAGGCCTTATTGTCATGGCTGGCTCCCATGTTAACATCAAAATCTTGCAGGAAGAGCAGGCCAATACTGAGCCTGTTTTCATTCATTGTCATTTAAAACATTAATACATTGCCTATGTTTAGAGGCTGTATAATAAAACCAGTGCCAAAAAATAAAATCAAGTCTGCCACTGGGTCCAACGTACCAAAAGGAACTGAGGGCAAGTCCCACAGACATCAGTCAGGCAGTCCCACCAGTGGGGATGGACATGCTCCTAATGAAAAAGAAGTCCAGGGAATCAAGCCAGCAAACTCTTCTAAAGGATCCAACAAAATCTGGCCCACTACTCCTGTCTGTCCCACTACTCCTTCGTTCATTATACACAGCATTGAGGGGTATGAGATCAATAGGCAAAAGGCAACTGCTTTATAGTTAAAAAGTTGGGCTTAAAATAATCAGAATAATTAATCAATTGTTAATACAGAAAGAAGTTCAAATCTGAAAAATCAAAAGAAATAAAACATGCTGAAAAGGGACCTGGGGGTTACACTGGACAATAAACTGAATATGAGCCAGCAGTGTGCTCTTGTTGCCATACTGGGCTACATTGGTAGGTGTGTTGGCAGCAGATCAAGGGAAGTGATTATTTCACTCTATTCATAGATTCATAGATGTTAGGGTCAGAAGGGACCTCAATAGATCATCGAGTCCAATCCCCCTGCAGGTTCAGATGACCCCAGCTAGATGCCTATCTAACCTCCTCTTGAAGACTCCCAGGGTAAAGGAGAGCACCACCTCCCTTGGGAGCCCATTCCAGATTTTGGCCACTCTAACTGTGAAGAAGTTCCTCCTAATGTCCAGTCTAAATCTGCTCTCTGCTAGCTTATGGCCATTATTTCTTGTAACACCCAGGGGCGCCTTGGTGAGTAGAGCCTCACCAATGTCTTGGCCAAATCTGAGCATAGGTGCTGATGACACAGAGCTAGAAGCTGAGGAAAAAAAAAAGAGAGACAATAGGCGGAAAGTCCGAGCTGTCAAGTGGAAAGTCCCTACACATGCCCAGTCATGTACTAAGCACATGGCCAGTGCATGATCACCCAGAATGTTCCACACAGCTCACATTGTGATTGGCTAACCATGACATATATAAGCCATCATAATTTCCGCCCAAGTCAGAGACCAGCTTGGAGACCCGCCAGAACAAGCTCTGAGCTCTGTGTAAGCTGGCCACTTGCGAACGTCTCTCCACCACCGTTGTCTCCCGGCGTACCCCGCCCTTGCTCGAGTTCAATCCGATTACTGATTCGTCTATTTAAACAGCTATCGACTGGTTTTGCAGCTGTTGTTTGAAACCGAGTTCGTAACCAAGTTTGACCTGCGCTGCACCATTTCTGGTAGCGTAAGAAAGAAAAATAAAATGTTTTGCAACCATACGAATACAAGCCACCTGACTCTCCACCGTTAGTCCCCACCTGCTCAATCGTGTTGGCCCAGACTGTGACCAACCAATTTGGTCGCCACAACCAATTCCCTTCTGTGCCCCCATGATGAATTTATAGGCAGCCACAAGGTCGCCTCTCAACCTTCTCTTGCGAAGGCTGAAGAGGTCCAGGTCTTTCCTTGTAGGGCTTGGCCTGCAAGCCCTTAACCATACGAGTGGCCCTTCTCTGAACCCTCTCCAGGTTATCCACATCCCTCTTAAAGTGTGGCACTCAACTGGACGCAGTACAACAACTGTGGTCTGACCAGCGCCCAATAGAGGGGAAATATCACTCCCTTGGTTCTGTTTGTCATCCATCTGCTGATACAAGATAAAGTGCAGTTAGATTTGCACTGGTATTCTACACTGGTGATGCCACATCTGGACTACTGTGTCCAGTTTTGGGCCCCCCACTACAGAAAGGATGTGGAGAAATTGGAGAGTCCAGCAGAGGGCAACAAAAATAATGAGGCGGCTGGGGGACATGACTTAAAAGGACAGGCTAAGGGAACAGGGTTTCTTTAGTCTAGAGAAGAGAAGAAAAGACCAAGAGGGGATTTAATAGCAGCCTTCAGCTACCTGAAGGGTGGTTCCAAAGAGGATGGAGCTAAACTGTTTCAGTGGTGGCAAGAACAAGGAGCAATAGTCTCAAGTTGCAGCAAGGGAAGTTTAGGTTAGATATTAGGAAGAATTTTCTCACTAGAAGGGTAGTAAAGCACTGGAACAGGTTACCCAAGAGGTGCTGGATTCTCCATCCTTAGAGTTTTTTAAGACCAGGCTAGTCAAAGCCTTGCATGGTATGATCTAGTTGGGGATGCTTCTGCTTGGAGCAGGGGGTTGGACCAGATGACCTCCTGAGGTCCCTTCAACCCTAGTTTTCTATGATTATTATATTTAATTTTAACTTTTTTGGAAATACTGATACTACCCATGGAGTTAGCATTAGAAAAGATTGTTTTTCAAAAAAATGTAATGACTTCACTACACAGTAAATGGAAGCTAACAATCTTAATGTAAGCAGCGTTCAATATTGCATTAAAAGCAGAGAACTCTATTTCTGCAATGCTGGTGAAAACTAGTATGAGTTTTCCAGACCTCACTAGTTTTGACAAGAGATTTACACTCAGTGATAAGAGAAGGGCCTGCGGGTCATTTTACACCAGTCAAAAGCCAATGAAATAAGCACGAACTCTCTCTGACATACATATACACACTGCAGATGCCAAGGTCTGTTCAATACCAAAAACCTTGAGGAACTGGAAGGGGCTATAACAAGAAGCACTGACCCTATTGCCCTAATACCATATGAAATTTCATGTTTTTGTTCCTAAGGAAAAAATAATAAAAAAAGAACTTGCACTCCCTTAGTGCTTCCAGACACCAAGATTAGATTCAAAACTAATGAACATAAATACTTCATATGACAAAAGAAGAGAGCTGGCAGGGAAGATATTCTATGTATAAAACAGACAACATTTTTGGTAAGAATATATTTTCAAGGATTTCTCAACCTCTGTCAGAAATTAAGAGAAGATACCAGTAACCCAGGGAAAGGGAAGTTTACTGATCACCTTTTTCATTTAAGAGGGCTCCCCACATTTAAATTAGAGAAGGAAAAGATCAGTGTTGCTTTTAAGCTACCACATAAAAGCTAAAGGGCTTTCCTACATAAATTGTTCTGAAAGAACAAGGTTAAAAGCCTTTTATATTAAGACAGAAATTCTCACACACAGTGTACGAAATACACAAGCAAAGCAGCGTAATAAGCCTAAGGAACCAGAAGAGGCAAATTCAGGAGAGAAGTAACATATTCCTCCCCAATGTAGGGTTGAATTACAGCACTGTTGTTCAGCCTGGCTTCAGAGGAGATGGGGCAAGTTTCTCATACTTGGAGATGAGTAGTAACAGCCGTCCATTACAGAATGCTTTATTTACTAATGCTGTGAACTTGGGATTCAACTGTCAAGACAGTAGTAAGAACTGCAGAAGGACTTCTAAAGCATCTACTTCCTCCTAATGAAGGGTCTCCCAAGGAATATCATTTTGTGGTGTTCTGAAAATCTCTCTCTTCCTCCTGCAGAGGTTTTCAGTACTGATTTGTGAAGTACTGTGGAGACAAATGGCTGCTGTGGGTGAAACATTTTTTGCAGATGGCATGGCTTGCTATCCTCCTGAACTTCGGAAAGCTAAAGTACCACCCAAAATCTCTAACAAAACAAAAAGAGACCTGAAGTATAAATCTGAGGACAGAGCCACAATGCCTACGCTAGATCAGGAAGCTAAGCTGAAGCTGTAAGGCAAAATACACTCTTTCACATGTTTTGTTGTACATGGTATACACTTCCTGAAGTGATCTGCAAGGCCAGCACCTGCTTGCTATTCAAGTTTAACTTTAAAGTCCATTTCTACCAGGATACCTACAAGGAAGTATTGCCAGCTAGGTAGGGACCTACCCAAATCAAGGAGGCAGGTGGCTGATTCTGTGGGCAGATCACAGGGCTGGCTGCCACTTTTGTAAGCTTATGACTGTGAGCCCCCCCCTCCACCCCATTCCTCTGGTCAAGGGGCCCCCGTGGCCCATCTCTCACTGCAGTCCATCATACAGCTCCGCCGATCAGCATAAGGAGTGGGTGCTGCAGCCATCTTTGCAGCTCCCCTTTGTGCTGGCACCCACCCTGCACCAATGGGTTGCGTGTTTGGGCTGCAGTGGCCACAAGAACTGCTGGCTCCCACTAGGAAACATTTTATTTTTAGTAAGTTCTTTTTTCCCCCTTATGGATTTCATGGATGTTGCCCGATTTCATGGACAATGCCCGATTCTGCGATTTCCACAAAATCAAGAATTGAGTAGGTCCCTACAGATAGGTCATCCATTTAATGTCTGATATTAAACACTCACCTTCCTTATTCCATCAAACCATTTTCCAAGCCTTGCTGAGATACTACCATCTGATTAATGCTGTTCTTGTGCTCCCTCTCCTCATTGTCTTGCTAGTTCATATTTTAATAGTGGAATAGGAATCACATTGTTTTTGAGATGTACAGCATAAGCCCTAGTAAGCAATATTACTAAAATCTTGTGCACTACCCTCTGTTGCATTCCTTTCCCCTCTTCCACATGAGGGCTTTTCCACTAGCCTCTTAAAATATAGCTATGACAAGTCACAAAAGACAGCAGAGAATCCGTAGGTTTCTGTGTTTCCATAAAGGAAGAAGCCTCTGCCGGAACTCAAGCGCTGGTAGCGATCATTGCTTGCTGGAATTCACCATCCAACACAGGGTGTCAAGGGCCTGCAGCAAGACGGTAGCCCTAGACTTTAGGAGGGCCAACTTCAACAAGTTGAGGAGACTAGTGGGGGAGGCGCTGGGGTCCTTGAGGGCAGGGCGAGGGCGAGTGGTAGTTCCTTAAGGAAACGATACTCAGGGCCCAGCGGGAGTCCATCCCAACAAGCAGCAAGGGGGGCAAGAGTGCCCGGAAGCCCCCCTGGCTCACGAAGGGTGTCTGGGAATGCTTGCTTGCCAAAAAGGCAGCGTACACCCAGTGGAAGGGGGTGCTATCTCCAAAGAGGAGTATACCTCCTCTGCTCGGGCCTGTAGGGGGGCTGTCAGGAAAGCTAAGGCAAACAGAGCTAGGACTAGCGTCCAAGATCAAGGATAATAAAAAGTCCTTTTTCAAATACATAGGGAGGATGAAGGAGGCACTGGGTAACGTGGGGCCCCTGCAAGGTACTCTGGGCAATCTGGTGGTTGCGCCAGAGGAGAAAGTAGAACTCTTTAACCAATTCTTTACCTCCGTTTTCTTGTGCAGGGACCGGCACTTCCCCGCTGGGATGCCAGATGGACTCGAGGGGAACACCTCCAGACTTCAGGTTGGGGAGGACCGGGTTAGAGAGCTTCCGGAGGGGCTGGACGTGTTCAAGTCAGCGGGTCCAGATGCTCTCCACCCCAGGGTGTTGAGGGAGCTAGTTGGGATTATTGCAGGGCCCTTGGCATGGCTCTACGAGCGCTCGTGGTGCTCAGGCCAGGTGCCAGATGACTGGAAGATAGCTAATGTGGTCCCCATCTTCAAAAAAGGGAAGAGGGAGGACCCGGGCAACTATAGGCCCATCAGTCTTACCTCTATCCTTGGGAAACTCTTTGAGAAGATTCTCAAGGAGCACATCTGTGATGGGCCGGCTTCAGGGATGATGCTCAAGGGCAACCAGCATGGTTTCATTAGGGGCAGGTCTTGTCAGACCAACCTGATTGCCTTTTATAATCAGGTCACAAAGGCACTGGATGCAGGTGTTGCCGTGGACATAGTCTTTCTCGACTTCAGCAAGGCCTTTGACACCGTCTCCCACCCCATCCTCATTAAAAAACTAGGCGACTGTGGCATTGATGCCTACACAGTCAGATGGACTGCAGATTGGCTGAAGGGTCATACTCAGAGGGTGGTGGTGGACGGGTCATATTTGACCTGGGGGGAGGTGGTCAGTGGAGTCCCCCAGGGCTCGGTCCTGGGGCCTGCGCTGTTCAACATCTTCATCAGCGATTTGGACGACGGGGTGAAATGCAACCTGTTTAAATTCGCTGATGATACCAAATTTGGGGTGAGGTGAGCATGCTAGTAAGGAGGGGAAGACTGCAACAAGACCTGGAAAGGTTACAGGAGTGGGCTGACATAAACAGGATGCGTTTCAATACTGGCAATTGCAGGGTGCTGCACTTAGGCAGTAGAAACCAGCAGCACACTTATAGAATGGGAAACTCCCTTCCTGAGAGCATGGAGGCAGAAAGGGATCTTGGAGTCATTACTGACTCCAAGATGAACATGGGCCGACAATGCGAGGTCTCTGTTGGTAGGGCTAACCACACCTTGTCATGCATCCACAGGTGCATCTCAAGTAGGGCCAAGGAGGTGATCCTCCCCCTCTATGCGACACTGGTCAGGCCACAGCTGGAGTACTGTGTCCAGTTCTGGGCGCCCCACTTCAGGAGGGACGTGGACAACATTGAAAGGGTCCAGAGGAGGGCCACTCGCATGATCCGGGGACTACAGGGCAGACCCTACACTGAAAGACTGCGGGACCTGAACCTGTTCAGCCTTCACAAGAGAAGGCTGAGGGGGACCTGGTGACTGTCTATAAACTCAGTGCAGGGACCAGAAGGGTTTAGGGGAGACGCTGTTTCCCCTAGCGCCCCCTGGCATGACAAGGAACAATGGACACAAGTTATTAGAGAGTAGATTTAGATTAGACATCCGCAAGAACTACTTCACAGTTAGGGCAGCTAGGAGTTGGAACCAGCTTCCTGGGGAAGTGGTGCTGGCTCCTACCCTGGGGATCTTTATGAAGAGGCTTGATGCCTACCTGGCGGGACTCATCTGAGTCCAGTCTTTTTCTCCCACCCAGGCGGGGGGTCGGGCTTGAAGATCTGCAAGGTCCCTTCCGACCCTACTTCTATGATTCTATGGATATTACAAATGGTATACAGATGAAGAAACTGTGCTCTAATGGATCATTTAAATAAAAAATGAGGCCCTTAGTAAGTTCAGATTCAGCTGCAGGGCTTTGAAGAAATTCCAGACGACGACTGCGACATGGCAGGTACACAAGAAAATGCAGAATGGCCACAATATTTTATGAGTCTGCCATATTTTTCCCCACAATGCTCCGACAACACTTTTTACAAAGAAGAATATCTACAGCCCTTGACATGCAGAAAGGGAGGGGCTCTGGTATCCATTCTGTAATGAGATGAATAAAAAGCCTGGATCTGAACTGCCTCTATTCTGAGAATACAGATCTGATTTTTACCAGCTTGAGCCCATTTTTAGGATTCCAGAAAGAGCTGTGCATTTAATGAGTAACAAAGAGAGAGCTGCAATTAAAAAAGAGTCTCCAGGCTATTGGGAGGGATATAAGCTCTCTAGTTTCAGGACAAAAACCAAACTTTTCATGGGAATATTTCCTGCCTAGAGGGTAAAGTACATAAACATCTACTCAAGAGTTGCTTGATTTTTCTGCTAAAGCAGGGGCATTCAACTGGTAGCCTGTGGGCTGCATGAAGCTCACAAGAGACGAGTTAAAAGCCCGCAGCTCCTGCCCACTCACTGCTCCCCACATCACTCCAGCTGCAATAGCAGTCATTCTCCAAGCTTCCCCTCCCTCCTCTAGCTCCTACTCCCCTCCCCACCCCAGGGTACTGCAGGGCTCAGGGAACTAAGGGCGAGCCCAGAGCTGTGTGAGAACATAGTGAAGCTGTGCGAGGAGGCACCCACCTGGGCACGTGATGCTGCAGTGGGATGCCCTCATGGGTTTACAGCGCAGTGGTTGGGATGGGGAGGGCCATCTGATGAGGGATCCCTGGCTTGCTCTGGTGCAGCCTGTGGGCATGTGATCCCCACCTCTTACAAGTTAGCAGCCTTATTCTAGAACATTTATTTTTAAGTCTTAATCAAGACATTATTGAGTTAAGCAACCATAGTACGATCCAAGATGGGGTCTCATGACTACTGTAAGGTACTGTGGGAGTTCTGCATTGTCCTTTGATACTAGCCACATCTGATGGGTCTGCCATACTTCCTATATTCCTAGTAATTTTAAATTCAAATTGATTGCTTTACCATGAGCTGTGCTATTAAACTCATCAACCAAACCAGAATTTTGCTGCACAACATTATTTTTAAATGTACATTTTGCAAATAAGATCTCTCCTTAACTGCCTGTTGTGAAAAAGAGGGCACAGTCTCGCAGTCAGGGCAGCTATATAATCGTAAATTCATTACTTATACCTCATTTGGACTACTGTGAAGTAATTATGTAAAATATTTCACACAATACTTTAAACCCTTTAAATATTTTTATAACCAAGCAGCAAGAGCAATTCTACAAGGTAATTTTCATAAATATCATTGTGAACTGTACGAGAGGCTGTTCTAATTACCTCTTGCAAACTGGCAGGAGAAATGTCTTGCCACTACTATTTATAAGTCTCTAAATGATCTGGCACAAAATTACTTAAAAGAACAAATTAACTTTCAATTCAATGTCCATTCATAGCCCACCAGGTCAAACACTGATAAATGTGTTTGCTCTACATCTTAGAGAGACAGAGGACCAGATTCTGATGTGCCCTTCTATTCATGTAACACAGGAGTAATCCCATTAATGTCAACTAAATTAAACCAGCAGAAAATAAATCCAAATCAAACTTAGATTATCTACTTCCCCTTTTAAGGTCTATAACCTTTCTTGTCATTTTGCAATTGCCTTAGCTAAAATCAATGGTGGCATTTAACAACAAATCTTCATTCTTATTACAAGAAATGTGTTAAGTTCTTAATAACAACTTCTGAATACATGAAATATCAGACCTGTTTCAATGGCTATACACTACATATGCAGGCACTTTATTACTATTTGCATTATGTGGCAGACTCAACATAAAGCAGGTCCCATTGTTTCAGCTCCTGTGCCCAGACACACATACACACAAAACACACACCCCATCCAGAATCTATTAAAATCTAACACCAAGTGTCTCCCTCCTGCTCTTTCTTCTACCTCCTCAGTGCTTAAAAGTAGTTCATCAACACATTAAAGGTTTTCAATAAGTTTCATAATAGTTTGGGGCTGAGAAAGATTTTAAATATAAAATCAGCAATACCAAAACAGGAAATCAACAATCTTGAAAAACTGTTGCTCACAGAAGTCCTTGAAAAGGACTTGCTTCAAGCCCTTGAATGGGGAGGAAACTTTCATGAAAATTCTCTAGGAAGGAGGATGATTAGCTCTACCCACTACCTGATCATCATTTCAGACTGAAATAATCACCATCTTCCCATCAACAGATGACTTGCTTTCGGGTTTTGTTTTAGATTTTTTTTTTTTTTGGTTTTTGTTTTTTTTTTAAACTAGATTTGCAGCCCAGCTACTTTAACCTTTGCTGACAATGCCATTTCCAATAGGTGTGGGCAGCTGCTAGGGTCCCCCACCTACTTCCTAGATAAAGCATTCATTAATACCCGTAGCCTCTAATTTTCTACCAAAGGTCATTAGTAGAAGTTGATTCTATGCAGTTGAATTAGATGCTGTGAGTCTCTAATATTTAGTGTATGTGTTTCTAAAAAAGCCAGTCAGTACATGGTTTTAGATTATGTGCAGTTCATCCCTGCAGCATTCCTTCTTTCCAGTCTTTTCAAAGATGAGGGTTTGGGTGTCCAAATGGCTGACTGCTACCTCTTGTTGCTTTCCAGTTCTTTCCTGGTGGTATGGTAAAGAGGTCAGCACTCTGTAGCACTGTTTGCTCAGATACAGGTACTACTAAAGAATACGAGGCAGTCGAGAGGAGGGCGACCACAGGATGCTCCTATCAGAATCAACTTTAAGGCAGCGAAGAGGAGTATACTGGGGATAAGCTGAATAATGAGAAGGTGCCACAAAAAGGTGAAAAAATTTGCACAGAGGGCAGGAATATTAAGTTTTGGAGATCCAGGGAGAACACCTCTACCATTCCTTTTTTTTTTTTTTAAAATAGAATAGACAACCAATCACCTTTGTGTTAATGAAGTGCTTGGGTTGGTCCACATGGAGCTCTTCGCAAACAGGCAAGAGGAAAGTGGGGAGGGATATATCTAACTTGCTCTCACATCTATGGGCATTTATTTTAATAAAACCATGTGTGCGTGTATACAGTGTGTAGATACTGCTGCTCCTTTTCTATCCTCCAGCAGCCTCCAGAATGCCATAACTCTGGACCATCCTATAAGACCTGAATTTATTTTACTGAAAAGTTTCAAAAGGGCAGAAAGACTAACAAGCCATGATGAGGTCAAGAGGCCCAGGTACTCATTTATACCACATCTCTCTCTGATAGGAGATTGTGAAGGTCAAAATGTTACAGCTGCAGCTTCATGCTAATCATCCACTCACCTCAATCTAGCACTTCCACTGAAATGCTATTTTATATTCCATGTTTGTAAGTGTCAGGGTAAGAAAATCCTGCTTACAGTTTACTTCAGAATGGCTGTCACTTTAAAACCCAAGTGGCTGTCAGATTGCCTTTACCCACTATTATTTACCTTATTTTCCTCATGTAGAACAGAGATAAGCCGATAAAGATGGCCACTCAAACATTAAATGCACCAAGCATTTTCAAATTTGCTCCTTTTCCCTTTCTCATTTGCAATCTCCAGACTGATGTAATGAGAGCTCTATGAATTCCTCATACACTGCTGCATGTTTTCGTTTGGGTGCCGAAATAATCCAGATCTTGTTTCTGAGGTTGGATAATTGCCCCTCTCCCTTACACAAACTTTAAAGAGAAAAGGATTAAAAAGCTCTTTGCCCTGCTGTATCCAAATGTAAAACGCAACCTAAACTCAGGAAAGAGGGGTGACCAATCAGAGAAAGTAACGGGACCTCAGTTCAGAACAACAAGAGCCTTTTCCATTCTAAATGCATTCTCTTTGAAGACTGAAGCTACTACTCTTTACAAGGTGATGTGTTCATGCAAGGTCTTTCTTACTTTTGGTCTGATATTTTAGTTCACAACAAAACAATGCACTGAGATAGACTGACTTACTTGATCCAGGAAGATCACACTATACTGGGAGCCTTTGTATCACTAGACTGCTGCTGTTTTGGAGAGAAACACTCTCCAAAACTATAAAGAGAAATAAGGCAGAAAGAGTGATTAAGACTGCTATTAGTGGAACAGGTCACAATCAAGCTTTTCACCCCTTGTTTTTGCCCAGCTTGTCCTTCTGATCACAGGTGTTAGTTAAGTGCTACTTAAGTTCAGTATTCATAGAATCACAGAAGTCGGGTCAGAAGCGACCTTATAGATCTTCAAGTCCAACCCCCTGCCAGGGCAGGAAAAAAAAAAAACTGGGCTCAAATGATCCCAGCTAGGTAGGCATCAAGCCTCCCCCTAAAGACCCCCAGGGTAGGAGCCAGCACCACTTCCCTTGGAAGTTGGTTCCAGCTCCTAGCTGCCCTAACTGTGAAGTAGTTCTTACAAATGTCTAATCTAAATCTCCTCTCCAACAACTTGTGGCCGTTATTCCTTGTTATGCCAGGGGGCGCTAGGGGAAACAAGGTCTCTCCCAAATCCTTCTGGTCCCCTCTAGTGAGTTTATAGACTGTCACCAGGTCCCCCCTCAGCCTTCTCTTGTGAAGGCTGAACAGGTTCAGGTCTCGCAGTCTCTCATTGTATGTATTAACATAATATGGTCCATTAAGTGATGAAGGAATCATCTTACTTATTGGCACAGTCTGTGAGTCAATGGGAATAGAAGACCCATATTAAAACAACAGGTACAACCTCACTGGTTTTGTACCAGATGGCTGCGTTACAGAGATGATGTTCAGGATGTCTAGGGAAGGAAAGGACAAAATCTCTCTCCCCAGCACCCTTTACAACAAAATCTCTTTCTGTGGAAGCTGGCGCTGCAGCACTACTGCTGACAAGTTCATTCAGAGAAAGAGTTAATCTAAACAGAAGTGATTATCCAGAAGAGAAAGTAAAAAACCATAACCCCTTGGAGACAATATGCTCTGTATTAAAAAGTCTCATTGGTAGAGTGAATAGAGACGAGCATGAAGAAAGATGCTGTAGACCCTCTGACAGTTTCCCCAACATGTTTGTCAGATCAGCTATCCTGATTTTCAAAATATATTTAATATGTTCTGCTTTGATAGTCTGTATCCAAGTTAGAAACCAGTATTTTGTAACTTGGGTAAGTATCCAGAACTCATAAGAAAGGGGCCTTTTACTTCTTATTTCCCTGTAAAAAAATAAAACCACACACACATACACACACACACACATAAAATCACTCTTGCTGCTAGATATGAACTTTAAATGTCACATAAAAGCACAAACCTGTGGGGGCCATCAGGGTCACAGTTAGGTAGAAAATTGGTGACAGCTTCTGCCACTTCTTCATTTAATAATACATCCCAGAGTCCATCAGTAGCCAAGATCAGCACATCATCTGGTCCATGCTCATACTGCTGAAGGTCATAGACTTTCACCTAAAAATCAAAAAACAGGGAAACATTCACTTCCATTAAGGAGGAAAAACTTAATGTATGAAAACCTGCTGATGGCAGTCTTGATTTAGTAGACTAGGAAAAGGCATTAAAATAAATCTCACATGAAGCAGCTGGGCTCCATTCACACTAGGTCACCTTGATGGAGCTCTGTTGGGTCCCAATTCAGGAAAGCATTCCCTACTTCAGTATAGCACTTTGCAAATTCTTAAGTGTTGACCTGGACATGGATGGACTTAAACATTCTTGAGCTAAGGCCAGTCACCATGTTATATTGTTAGTAAGGATCGAAGCAATCAAAGCTTCTCCACCCCCAGCTCTGTCTATGGACAGGCTTTGCATTGTAAGCTCTTTTATCCGTTTGCCCTGATCCAATTAAAAACGCTAAATACACCACACATATTCCGCAGTGCTTGTACAGCAGAATAAAATATGAATATAAATTTTTTCCTACAGCCATAATCCAGAAGCAGTGCTTTAATGTGAGCATGTGAGTAGTCCTGTTGAAGCGCATGGCACTATTTAGACGCTCACTAAAAACTAAGCATGTTTTTATGTGCTTTGCTGGAATGGGGCCAGTTTGCAGAACCATGTAAAAACAAGTCATAGGGTTAAGCTATTTACATAAAATGCCCATAGACTTTGTTAGTTAAGGCTGCAGTCACACTGCCAGACTAACCCTTGAGCCCGTACTAGGGTTTGAATATTGTAGCCAGAAAGGCCCATTCTTCCTCAGACTTGAGGAAGTGTATCTTGTGCTGAAAAACTTGCATAACGCTGCCCCAAAAATATGGTTCATCCACTAAAAGATATCACTAAAACCTTGCTCTTGAAGCCTATGACATCTGCCTTTAAAAAAGCTTCCAGTACTACCTCCTTGCCTGACCTGTCTAAAGGTGGGATTGAAGGGGTTAACTGAGTCAGCCCATAAGTTTTTTAAATGAGTCTTGTTAGATGCAAGTCATCTTCCAGCCAGTGCTGCATTCCAACTGTCAAGCTGCCTGCTGCTTGAATTCCCAAACTAAAACTTGGAGTCCTCGTGAACCCCTCGCAGAGCACTTTAATTACCCCAGCAATGACTGTAATGAGAAAGAAGCGTGACCGCCTTGGCAAGGCAGATGAGAGGAAATGATGATCTATATTAAAATTTGGAAAGAGTGCACCTGGTCACGCATCCTGCTTCATCCTTGTGCTTCAGTAACCGCAGCAGTACTCTGCAAATTTGTTGGGACACGTACTTGGCACAGCTAGATGACAAAGTTGTTTTACTCTCTCCCGGCATGCTCTCCTCTCAGGGGATATGGAGCAGGAAATGGACATAAACTGCTCGGACCTTTTAATGCAATTATGATTTTATGGGACTGCAACCAATAAAGGAGAAACAATCATCTAGATCGCAGTGCTAATCCTCACCATTTTGCTTTTCACTCAAAAGAAAGACAGTCATTTGTAAAATACTACCTTTCCTCCATTATTTAAGGTGTGTCCAAAATAGGGCTTTGGAGAGAATCAGCTAAAGACAAAGCCAAATTACTTATCTCTCTTTAGCATATGATTTATGTCTACTAGTAATACAGGTCCCCTCCCTGCGGTTATGGAGCTGAGCTCTTTCTCTCTAGGTATAACAGTTCATGCTTTCATCTCAAAGTGACTGGTTCAGTTCAGTGTTTTGATCAAATTGGCAGCTGTCATACATAGGCACATTTTGGTCAGATCCCCTGGACATCAGCAACATTGATGCACATAGTAAAATAAGCTCTCTCTCTCTCTCTCTGCCCCCTCTCCCTCAACTATGCAAAGAAAGTTCAAATTAATCAACACATCCATTTTTGGTAGCACTGGGAAAAAAACAGGATAATTTAGATTTTATTCCTATTAGAGTTGACAGCAAAACTCCTGGCTTCACCGAGAACAGAACTGGAGCCTACACTTGTGTTCTCCACTGGAGCAGAATCCTATCAAAACTGCAGCTGATCTAGCACATGAAAGGATGAAAAATATACAGCCATGTAGATTTCAGTACAATGATGGGAAGGTATTTTAATTAAAAAAAAAAGACATTATGTGCATTTTATATGGCTGAAAACTGCGTATCTCCAATTTATAGGGCATTTGTCTCAAACTTCCAAGCCATCCTCCACTGGCTGACCTTACACCCACCATGATTCAGGAAATTAACTAGCACTGAAATTTAAATGAAGATCCAGGGAATTACAGGCCTATCAGTCTGACATATATCCCTGGAAAGATATTAAAGAAAAATCAAGGGATCCATCAGCAGCAGGCTAACGGAAGGCAACCCTCTGAATGTCAGCCAACATAGTTTTATTACTGAAAGGTCTTGCCTGACCAGCCTCATCTCCTTCTATGACCAGGTCCCTCCTTCTATGTCCATTTCCTGGACAAGGAAAATAAGGTGGATTCCATATATCTGGATTTCAGGAAAGCCTTTGGTTTGGTTTCCCATGACGTCCTCATGGTTAAGCTAGGGAACTGCAGCTTTGACCATCCCATGGTCCAATGGCTGGGGAACTGGCTCCAAGGTCAGACCCAAAAGGTACTAGGTTGTTGGGAACAAATCAATGTGGCACAAAGTTACCAGTGGAGTCCCACAGGGCTCAGTACTTGGGCCAGTACTCTTCTATATCTTCATAAATGGTCTGGATTCGGGCATCAGATGCAGAGTGGCACAGTTTGCAGACAACACTAAACTATGGGGGAAGGTGGCCACACTGGAAGACAGGATGGGAATACTGGCTGAGCTGGACATGCTCACAAGGTGGGGCGGACCAAAACCTGATGGCATTCAATGTAGCAAAGCGTATTGTGCTCCCCCTTGGGAGAAAAAACCAGCATCATACTTACAGGTTCATCAGTGCTACGCTTGCTAGCATCACAACCAAAAGAGACTTGGGGTCTTGATTGACCACAAGATGAACGTGAGCCAGCAATGCAATGACATGTCCAGCAAGCAAATCAAACTCTGGCATGCATCCACCGATGCACCTCAAACCAGAGACATTATCCTTCTGCTATACTCAGCTAGAGTACTGCATCCAGTTGTGGGTCCCCCACTTCAGGAGGGATGTGGATAAGCATGAGACAATCCAGAGGAGAGCCACCTGTAAGAACAAAGGCCAAGAGAGCAAGCCTTATGAGGACAGGCTGAGGGACATGGGACTATTCAGCCTGGAAAAGAGAAGGTTCAGGGGGGAGTTGGTGGCAGCCTATAAGGGAGGTGCATCAAGATCTGGGACAACAGTTGTTTACCAGGCCCCGCAAGGGATAACAATGTCTAACTGCCACAAACTCATGGAAGGCTGATTCAGACTGGTCATAAGGAAAAACGTCTTTACTGTCCGAGCGTGCAGGGCCTGGAACAGACTCTCCCCTGCTCTGGACTCATTCAAAAGGTATTTGGATGTTTATCTTGATGGGATCATTTGACCCCAGCTGACTTTCTGCCCATGGCAGAGGGGCTGGACTCGATCTGGGGAGGTCTCTTCCAACTCCTAATGTCTAAGGAATCTATAAAATCTATGTTCCGGCCACACTGCTTATGTGCAAATGGATACTGGACAGATAACATGTACAGTATCTATCCCTGAGGACGGAAAAGGTACCCATTTTTAAGAAGGGGAGAAGGGTGAGCCAGGGAACTTTAGGCCAGTCAGTCTTACCTCTATCCTTGGGGGGAAAAAAATCATTGAAGAGTATATTTGTGAAGGCCCAGCAGGGGAAATGATGCTGAAAGAAAACCAGAATGGGTTTGTCACTGGTAGATCCTGCCTGACAAACCTTATAGCCTTTTGCAAAAAAGGTTACACTGCCTTGACACGGGAGCTGAGGCAGACATAATCTACCTGGACTTTAAGAAGGCCTTCAATATACTTTCACATCCTAGTCTCATAAGGAAGC
The DNA here is from genome assembly GCF_052110815.1 of Crocodylus siamensis. Taxonomy (NCBI): domain Eukaryota; kingdom Metazoa; phylum Chordata; order Crocodylia; family Crocodylidae; genus Crocodylus; species Crocodylus siamensis. Next base: position 63,199,085 of record NC_143398.1, read on the forward strand.
TAGCAGGCTGTGAAGTGGACACTAACACAGTCAGGTGGGTGGCCAACTGCCTTAGGGACCGCATCTAGAGAGCGGTGGTGGACGGGTTGTTCTCGGCCTGGAAGGAGGCAGGCAGTGGGGTCCCGCAGTTTGGTCCTTGGACCAGTGTTATTTAATATCTTCATCAATGATTTGGATGAGGGTATGGAGAGCACCCTGTCCAAGTTCATGGATGACACCAAGTTACGGGGCAAAGTTAAACACACTGGAGGGCAGGGAGCGGATACAGGCTGATCTGGACAGATTGAATCAATGAGCAGAATGAAACAGGATACGATTCAACAAAGACAAATGCAAAGTACTCCACCTAGGGAGGAGGAATCTCCAGCACACCTACAGGTTGGGGGATAACCTCCTCAGCAGCTGAAAGGGATCTTGGCATCATAGTTGACTCCAAAATGAACATAAGCCAGCAGTGTAACGAAGCCATCAACAAAGCCAATCGCACCTTACTGTGCAGTAGCACATGCATGAGCAACAGATTGAGGGAGGTGATGCTCCCGCTCTATGCAGCACTGGTCAGGCCACAGTTGGAGTAGTGTGTCCAATTTTGGGCTCTGCACTTCAAGAGGGATGAGGACAATCTGGAGAGGGTCCAGAAAAGGGCTACTCGTATGATTAGTGGCCTCTGTGCAAGACACTATGAGGAGAGGTTGAGGGATCTGAATCTCTTCAGCCTTCACAAGAGACATCTGAGGGGGGACCCTGTAGCAGCCTGTAAGTTTATCAAGGGAGGACAACAAATAATTGGAGATGTGCTATTTACCAGGGCACCCCTAGGAGTAACTAGGAATAATGGATGCAGACTATTGGAGAGTAGATTCAGGTTAGATATTAGGGAGAAATTTTTCACACTAAGGGTGGCTAGAATCTTGGAGGTCTTCAAGAGGAGGCTAGATAGGCACCTGGTTGGGGTCGTCCGACCTTGGTCCTGTTTCCTGCCTTGGGGGTCAGACACGATGATCCTTCTGACTCTACAATCTATGAATCTATGAACATAGCTATGAGTGGTTGGCAAGGCCATCACACAGCCTGAACAAAAGCCGCTTCCACAATTCAGACTCTCTAGTGGCTCATGCTGCCATTCACACTGTACACAAAGTCTGTCTGGGTGGTTGTTTCCTCAACATACATCACTTCTTCAATCATGTTTCTCCTTTATCTAGCAGCTCCCCAGAAGTTTGATGACTCTCTCATGCTCTTGCTCTTCATGGAATTCCCATCAACGCTACTGCCGCCCTCAACTGTCCCAATTTCTTCTTTCCCAGTAATTTCACAAGCTGTGTATATTCTCTTCCCAGCCACCTGCCCTCTTCTACAACTACCCTTACTAAGAGCACCCATGAGAATCCCAGTCTTCTCTCAGTGCCTCAGGCAAACCATTTGGTCCCCTCCAAAATACCTCACACATCACCCTGCTTCCTTTCACTCCCTAGGAGCTCCCAGCTTCCTCCCTGCACTTAGGCAATCAACCATCAATACAATAACCATCTAGTAAATCCATCAATTGGACTTTACCTGACAGTCTCTCTTTCCTGATCTGTGCTGTAACTTTAAAACTAAAGCCAGCAAACAGTTTGCACGAATGTTCATTGGGGGTGGGTAAAACAAACTGAATAACACCAAGACTGAAGCTCTTAGATATCTGCTGAGATTTAGCAGAAGCAGCTCTGCGCTAAATCCAAAATACACCTCCTCTCTGGCTAAGGGTTTTGCAGCCTGCTATACAATAGATCTCTTTAATAAGTAGTTTCTTTTAGTACTGGTGCTCCCTGTGGACTCAGTGTGCCAAGAAATACTCTGGATCCAGGATAAAAAAGGACACTTTTGTGTTTATGTTATAATAGGATCTACTCACTTACAAAAGCCCATAGTGGACTGTGAAAGAACCACAGCAGAACTGTGAAGTGCTCAAACTTGCCAACATGAACCCCTCTGGTTTAAAAACAGTTGATAGCAAACTGACCTGCTGCTGCAGCCACCCAGGAGGTTCCTGGAGAAGCCTGCCCCAATAAAAACCATGCCACAGGGGCAATACTCTACATTCAGCTCTCTGAACTATCAACCAGCACAGCTACTTCAATAAATTAAATCCTTTCTTAATTGTATTGTTCCTTTTTTACATGTAATGTTATCCAAAGCAGTTTCACTGGTAAACAAGGAAATCTCCTTCAATACCCTCCTCCAAGTAATTTATATGTAAATAATAAAAAGAGGTCCAACACTGTTCCCTGCAGCACTCACCAATTAATCTCCTTTTAGCTTTTTACTGCTACCCTTTGTTTCCTGCCCTTCAGCCAATTTCCAGAATACTCTGCCAACTTTCCATTTACTTCATGGCTCTGTGTCTTTCATATTAACCTGTGATGTAGAACGTTTTCTCAAAAGCTTTCTGCAAATTCCAAGTACTCTGTAAGACCATCTACTGCATTTTTCTTTTATTCCCTGGCAGTTCAAAGCTTTAAAAGAATCCCAGGTTGGTGAGATATAACCTTTGTATTCTGAAACCACCTTGACTTTACTTAATCAAACTGTATTTTTCTAAGTATGTGGCCTATTTGTTCCTTTAAATGCCACAGTTCATAAAGCTCTCTCTTAAACACTGATTTGAATCTAAGATGTCCTGCAGTTTTGTTCTGCATATCTATGAAGTCTTCAGGAAGATTTTCACATAGGCTTTATGAGACTATGGTTGCCTTCTCCATTTCTTGGATACTCAGTCTGATGGGTGGCCAGCTGTCTTAATTATAAACAGAAGCCAAATTTTGCTATCAAATGTGCCTTTTCTATTGAATAGCTAAGTAGCCACTATCTAATTCTTCAGAGGATGGTGCATATATATATATATATATGCAAATACGCACACAACACCACCCATACCCACAGCAAAACAGTGAATAAAGCCCATGAGGGGAAAAGAAAAACAGTCTTTCCTCACTGCAGACGACCAGCAGAAGCCCTAAACCAGGGGTTTTCAACCTTTTTTAACAAGTGTACCCCTTCTGCCTCAATGTTTCAGTTCATGTACCCTTTTATATTTTTTCTCATTTTTAAGGGGTGGGGCACCCTGGCAGAGGTCCAAGGGGAACGCGTCTCCCAAATCTGTGCATGGGGTGGAGGCAGCTGCCACTGCAAGCTGGACTCTGCACCCCACTCCACTGCCCCAAGAGCCATGCAACACCACATGCCTGCCACTACTGGAAGGCAGGGGACAGACGCAGGCAGATGCAGACAACCACAGATGCAGATGCAGACACCCTCCCTCCCATTAGGTAAGTGTGTGTGGCGGGGAAGGGGCAGGAAAGGGTTGAGGGGGCCAGATCAGGAATGGTAGGGGGGTGGGAAGTGCATCTCTGTGCCTGCTCCCAGGATCAGGGCCAGGGGGACAAGGGCAGTGGCACCCCTCTGACAGCCACACACATGCCACCCGGCCAGCTGGCCGGGGCGGGGGGGAGGGGCTTGCACATGGTGGCTGCCACTGTCACCACCACCCACTGCCTCACACTGCCGCTGCTGCACCCATGCCGCTTTCCTACAGTCCACTGCACATGTGGCTCTGCCGGCTGCTGACTGGCCTTGCGCCTGGCCAATTGTGAGCCGCCTCTGCAATAGGTCATAGGAAAGTGGCACGAACTGCGGGAGCCACCACGTGCAAAGCCCCGCCCTCCCCATCCCACTGGCTGGGCAGTGCCTATGCAGCCTGCAGAGAGGCACTGCTGCCCTCACCCCCCAGCCCAGCTCCTGAGAGTGAGCACAGACAGCAAGCTGAGATGAGGGGTGGGGAGGCACTGCAGTGTGCTGCGTGGGGCTGGCAGCACCCAGCGCGTCCCTCCCCTGGGCAAAAAGCAAACTATGGCAATGCTCCAGGGGAGATGCCGTCAGGGGAGATGCCGTCACTGCACCCCAGGGCACGCTCCATCCCCACCTGCCTGTGTGTACCCCCTATGGCCTAAGTACCCCTAAGGGGTATGCGTACCCCCAGTTCACAACTCCTGCCCTAAACTACTGGATTACCAGATACCTCTTCCATAAAAACAACCTTAACATGGGGACAGCAAATATTTGAATCCACATATCATGTCCTGTTTACTGATCCATTCAATTTCTTCTTCCCTAAAACGGAGTTCCATTTTGGAGTCATTCAGGTGCTTTGACCCCCTACTTTGTTCAGAAGAGTACCTTTATATAGGAATTCAAAATCTACAGATGACGTGCTATGTAAAAGGGCAAGTATTATTACTGCTATATCCTCCTAATTTATTTCCAAATGATGAGTTTTGCAATTTACAGAACAAGATGTTGCTTTAGAAGAGGTTTTATGTGACGGCATATCTACACAAACGCAAAGCTGACGCTGAGGTCATCCCTAAGCAGCCTACTTTAAGTGTGTCTCTATTTACAGGCAATAGAGAAAGGAAGTGGCATCAGAAGGCAGGAAGCCAGGAACAGTAAACGGGGGGCAGGGGGCCACAGATTTGTTTTTAATGAGAGCAGCTCCAGGGCACCTACTCTAATTAAAATGCCACAGCATCACATGTATTCAGCATCCCGCATTTCAAAATGGCCACAGGTGCTTTAACTAAAGCTCATTCAGAGAGTTTTAGTTAAAATACCCCAGTACCATTTTGAAATGTGGGATGCTGAATACACGTGACACTGCAGCATGCAAACTTATTCTAATTAGAACTCATCAGAGCACATGTACGGGCACCCTGTGCAACTACCGCAGGAGATCCCTGCACTTACGGGCACTGCGGTGTGGTCACACCTCAAACACACTGCAGAAAGAGGTGAGGCACATGGGGAAGGGTGATAGGGTTGACCTCATATAACATATATGGGTGACAAGCCTTCAGTGCATAAGGAGAGGGGTTTATAGTACAGATGCTAGGTAGTTATGAACCTGAGCACGGCTCAATCAGAATTTTGGGGGGCCATGCATTTTTTCATAGAATACCTTACATTTTTATTCAGTTTCCTCCTACTGACACCAATTATATTTTCCCTGGATTTAGTGTTAAAGAGACTATGGACACAAGGCCATTTTTTCTTTTAATTTCATAACGCATTTAGAGATTGTGAAATATGGATAGAGTATGACTTGTGAGTGTCCCATGCTGGAATTCAAACCTAAATCAGAGGAAAGCCTACAGGATGCAGTGTATTTACAAATATGCATATAGAACAAATGCTACTGCAGTGACTGGCAAGGTCGATCCTGCTGAGACACTCTACTACAACTACAGCTACAGCACAGACAGCAAGAGCCAGGTCTCTGAGTGCCAGAAAAACAGAGATAGAATTGCATCATTATACTGGCACCAAACAAATCCATCACAGCAATGAGGGCAGAAGTGCTGATTGTCTGGCTTAGGATAGCAGAGCTTGATCCAAAGTGAGAAATAGTTTATTCTGAGAGAGGGAGAGACAGGGAAATAATATGCAGAAGAGTGAATGATGAAGGGGACTCATTTATTTATTTATTTTTATTTCAAGTGTACAGAATCACTTCGTAGGTGTCTTTAAACATCAGGTGACTTGTATGTCCACTGAATGTATGTTTGCTTTTTTAGCAGCAGCAACACTTTCAGCATATTTGCTCTCACTCTCAGGCTATCATTATTAGGGCATTTTTCATCACTGAAGTGAGCAACTATCAAAAACAGATTGCTAAATCTTGGCAATTGTTGAGAGTTTACTGGCAGCCACTGGAGGGGAGAGAAACCTCAGAATCTGGCCCCTGGTAATTTAGGCTTGTATCTGTCCTTGTAGGCTCCTCTCTTAGTTCTTGTTGGCTCACTGCTTCTGCTTTCTAGTTTAAACTAAATGTTTAGGACCTATTCCTTATATGTGAACAATATAGGAAGGCTTATACAAAGAGGTGAGTTTTAGATCATGCTCTGAAGGCAGATGCACAACCTGAACACAACCAATGCACATCAGGATTTATACTGGGTCCAAAAAGGGACGGTGCAGTTCCCTACACCTGGGTAACTTTGCCCAGGATGGGAAAAACTTGACTGATGGAAATTACACCATCTTGTGTATATCATATATTCCCTCCTCTCCAGGGCAGCTGCTTGTTCAAAGCAAACAGGCATGATCTTGTTCTGCTATGCAGTGGCAAGATGCAGCAGTAGCAACCTATACTGGGAAAGAGGGTAAGAAGGTATCAGGGCCATGATGGAGATATGTAGAACCCACCACCAGGTGAAACAGGCTGCATCCACACGAGATGCTTTACTGCAGAGCTGACTAATTAGCTCACCATCTACAAGTGTGGCGCTATAAGGCCACACTTAATTCTGCTGTAGGATACTACTGGGTGACAAGTACTATCCTATAGTGGTGCAATTATGTGCAGCAAAACACAGTGATGAATCTGGCTGATACATGAAAGCACAGCAGTGCAGTAGCTGCCTGCTGGCTAGTCCCACGCTATAGCATCCTCATGCCCCAATCAGCCCCTCTGCAACACTGAGCAGGTCAGAGCATCCCCAGGCTGGCAGGCTGACCCCCCCCTCCGGAGCTCTCTGCCAGCCGGGGCTGCTGTGCTCCAGCTCAACATGTTGTGGTCCCGGGAACATGTGCAAACACTGCACCTGGGAGCAATAAACTCCACCATGAACTGTGCTGGAGTGTACCGCTACATCCTAATTTTATGTATAGATACATCCACAGAGTGGGAACGGTAATTACATTATTATTTACTGTACAGTATTACCCCTGTTCTTTCTTCCTCTTCTTCTTGGGATGCTTACAGCTTTCATGTGATAAGGCCAACACTTCTGATAATGCCAAGGGTGGAAGAACATTTGGGATGCACATACTGCACTTAGTTGAATTTATTTTCTTTCTCTCCCATAAATAATACGTCAAGGACAAGGATGCTTTACCTCAGGAGATGAAGACAGAAAGGGTTTGATGTAGATATTGGAGTCGTGCACCTTTAGGTCATGGTCTCCAAGTCCTCTAGTCACCCCAATAGTTGCCATAACTCGAGCCTGGAAATGAGAGAAATTCATTAGTATAAAAATGCTCTCAATACACAACATTAGAGTGGGAGAGAAAAGAAAGTGACCCTCCTACATAACAGTTAGGAGCTTGGAAGAATTATCTTCCTTCCTTCCTTCTTTTTCACTTTCTTCTTCCCAAGACTGGGAAATTAACTGGAACAACACAGTGACCTTCAAACTTTTGAGTCTCCTAACTTCCCCATTTGCCTGTTTATTCTGTGCGATGTATTGGCTAAACCTTAGATTGTGATCTCTCTAGGGTCCTAATCGGTCTCCGAAGTGCTCAGATTCTGCTAGCAAGCTAAATAATATTAAATTGCATCAGACATCAAGAAGTTTAGTCAATAATCACTCCATTACCTGAATATATAAATAGCTATTTCTTAAAGTGATGTTATTTCTTATCACACTGACTGCCTGGAAAGAGGGCAGTTGCTGAGGGGACACTGAGAGGAAGGCTTTAAAAACAAAGACAAGTTATCAAAATGAAGATGTCTTAATAGTGCATCTGCTCCTGCTTCTCAAGGAAACAACATACTTCTTTACACTGGAGTGCTGTCACATGTGCCCTTTGGCAAGCCAAGAACCAAAAGGACAAATTCAAGTTACTGACACAACAACACAAAAGGATGTTCTTGAGAACAACAAAGGTTTTGAAGATGAATCTTACCAAAACTTCCTCTCTCCCACCCCGACCAGAGAATCAGCATAAGAGATGATCTTCAGTGTCCTCTCTCCCCCTCCCCAGTCCTGCTTTGCTAGATTAATTTTCCTCCAGGACACCAACCACGCCCCCAAGAAATTTCCTTTCTCAGCTACCCACCTGTTATACCTCTAAGCTCCCCCAGTTATGGGAGGTGTTGGGACTGCCACATTCTACTGATGCCAGCTAGCCACTCTGCTGACTCAAAATAGCATTGCATAGTAAAACACTAAATCCACAAACAAAGAGAAAAAAAATGAAAAAGCGACGTATGCAAAAATACTGCAAAAAACAAAAAAGAAAAAAAAATCCAAATTAACCATACAGGTTATGGTCTGAATTCTCCATAAACAGAGCAGCTCTGTAGATTGCATATTGTTGTATTTAAATAAGAACCCAATGAGTGGAAAAGTGCTGTTTAGAAACACAGCAAGCATACCAATGTCAGCAAACAGACCTCCATGCCCTTGTATTGATCCTATTGCTGTGTCTAGCTAAGCTTGCTGGAATCAGCACTAATAATCTTGCTATTCATAATTATGCAACTGGAGACACTGACACTCAGAAAGCATTACCATTTTTCTTTTACACAAGCATTTTTGCAGAAAGATCGCATGTTGTGTTCTTGTGACAGCAAAGACAATACCCTTCAGGAGGTATCACATTGACCATGTACCCTCTTCCCCTCCTTAAGTTAGGATTTCAGTGCACTGCAAAACATGGTTTAACACCCTCCCACACACTATTTATTTGGAAAACACAATGCATTTTGTTTTCTTTGCCCAACTGATCCACTTTTTACAACCAAACCCAGAAAAACTCCATGTATAATCAGTCTTTTGACTGAGAGGCTCTGGCCTAATTATTTACGACAGTACAAAATAATCTGTTTACAAAGCTGGGTGTAAGGAAACAAAATCAAATTGAGCAGCAAATGACTAAGTTGCTTTTTAATACACTGCACTCCCCCTCTAACACTGACAGCAGAGACTGATTTGTGACAGACGCAATATTCTTTCAAGCTGTCAAAACGATAAAATAAAGAGATACTGAGTGGAAAACACTGAACTGCCACAGGCTAAACTGAGTGGTAAACAGTATTGCGTTCTTTATCCCTTCAGTTCGAAGAAAGCACACATGCCCACCTTCTTGCCTTCTCCATATATGAGAGGAAACTTCAAGTCATCTTCCTCAATGGTCTTGTATGCCCTGTGGGGGGGGATAAACAACATTTTTTTAAAGCTTGCACTCAATTAGTGACCCAATGCCCTGACACAAACAGCTGTGTTTCTTTTTATTATTATTTTTTCCAGAGACTCCATCTTTGCATCAAGCTGTCAATTTGCTTTTATCCCCATAGAGACATTTGTCCCTACAGAATTGTGCTATTTGACCGAAAGAAAAGAGAATGTGAAAAACAAAGTATTTACCAAGCCAATCTTATTTCTATTAAGAAAGTCAATTGGAACAACATCCTAATTAGGCACATGTACTGGCATAGCTGATATATTATTGGTTATGGCATATAAGAATAAATACAGTGCCATACAAAGCAATGATTGGACTCAAATGATTAATCTGAAACTGAGAAAGAACAGAGTTTGTAGAGGGCTGATGTGTGAAGCAGCTCCTGTTCTCACCTTCACAAGCTGTTTATACCAAAGCAAGGTTTGCATTGTGAAGAGTTTCAGAAGGATATTTAGTGCTCACTTGACCTTGGCTGTAACACTGAAGGTTGCCAGAAACTGTGTTTCACAACAGCTCTGAAACTGCTGAGAGATGAGAAGGTGGGCTTAGGCCCTGCTTATGTTTTTGCATGTCTGCATATGCTACCTCTTACACACCTGATTTTTGACACTGATGGGGTAAAAAGGTAACACAAGGCTTTAGCTTAAGAATATTTTGCACTGCACAACTTGCATGCAGGACAGGGTGATAGGGCACTACCAGGGTGTGGGCATATAGTCCCCAAAAAACAGTAGGGTGCACCTCCCCCTCCTGTTTTTACACACATAAATGTCTGTCCCCTCTCCAGTTTGCTGTTTCCTCCCCTCCCCAATGACCCTTTGGGTAATATGACAGTCATCACCTGAGAGAACAAATCAATATTCATCACTGAACAGGAATGGACAAGTGTGAGAAGGGAATGCACAGCAGTGCACCCTCTTGTCAGGTTCAGCCAGAGCCTCAACACCTGATGTTCAGCTTGGGAGCAGGACTGGCTGTTTGAACACATGGGAATCAAATTCAATTAGGTTTAAACAACATTAAGGTTGTGACACAAACCAGCAGAAGCCAGGAAATTAAAAATTAAAGCTGCAATCCTATATTGAAACCCAGCTGTAATTCAACTCCCCCTGCCTCACTGAAATATTGCATAGAACTGGGATCAATGCACAGTCATACTTTATGTGCTGCACTACCTGGGCACAACGTTGTAAGTCATGATTAAGAGGCAGCAATACAGGCATGAAATTTAAGCCTTATCTTGAAATTTCTTTGCATTGTCAGATAGAGTCAAAAATCAGCATTTTTAATTGGCTTTTGTCTCACAGGCAGAGAGTAAAAATATTTTAATTAAAAAAAACAAACAGTTGTCTATTAGTTATCTTGTACACTGAAATGCAGCTCCCAAAGCAGATGAAGTCTACTGTACAATAAAAGCCTCCGTATTTTGAGAAGGTGATGGTGAGTAGCTTCTATAGTTGCAGGATGCATTTATACTACAGACAAAGAAAAAAGCCCATATGGTTTGCAACTGGGAGTTGTAACTTAGGTAGGTAGCACAACTGAATTGTTGTTATGCTTTGAGCAGAAGTTAATATATACCTGAAGGATGATTTCCTGGAATGACTGCCTTCTACCTTCGAGGAAAAAAAAATAACTGTCCATTAAAAAATTAGTCTGTTTGCATCTCAAATAAGCAAAAACTGTGATTTCTTTTATGACACATACCAAATCATCTTAGCACATCAAGCCAAACAGAAAGAATGCTAGTTGCTTGATGGCTGTAATAAAGTATGTTGTGCGGAACACAGACTCTTCAATGGGAGTCATTGGCCACAGACAGGATCTCTCAAAGGAAAAGCATAAAGGACCAAGGCTGCCACTCTACAAAGATATGACTGGCAGACTTCCTCTTGGGAGTAGGGTTACCACATTGGAATACATCAACAGAGGGGCTTGAAGAGGAGGTATATGGAAGCACAAAAGGGAAAACTGTTATGAAATTATAGGGAAACATGCTATGAAGGGTTCCTCAGCAGATACTGTAGAGACAACTTCCAAGTGGCATCTTCTTGTGGGGGATCAGAAGCAGATCCAGATCTATGGGGAAAAAAGGACTCTGACTATGGAGCAGAATGTAGGTGGGTTCCTCAAGAAAGGATGCAAGTCATAAGTGTCCTTCTTGCTGCCTCCCTTGTTCTCATCAAAAAAACTAAAGCCTTTTCACCAAGCCTTTTCTGTCTCCCTCACCAATTCACCTTTCCTGGCTGCTATGCTGAAGGTAAACTGTACCACCCTCAACTGGACCTATGATGCAGGGAGCCCTAATGAAACATCCCCAACCATGTGGAGGTTGAGGCAGTTGTACTCTGATCCTAGGCAAAAAAGGACTTAATTTGATTCCATATTATGTGGTTCTAAATGACCCTAGAAAATCATAACCTAGTTTTTATGCCTTCAGGGACAGCACAAGAGACACCATTAGTACTTAAAGAAGAAAACTAATCAACTTTGTTTGAAACTTTTTCAGAAATGTTCCCTCACACCCAGCTTCCCAAGACAGCCAGCATGACTGGCACAATGTTTTATGGGGTCTCTGATGACAGAATAGGCCAAGTTGGAAGTGATGAAGCAAATTTGCTTCATTTAAAGATCAGGAAAGGAAAATGGCTGCTTTGTGACCCTGAGGGGAACAACTAAGAGTCTGAGACCCACGAGGCTCAGGTTATTTGTTTTGTAGCGTCTCAAAATGTAGGCATCAAGACTCATCCCAAGCATGTTTTTGTTGATGTTGTTATTGCTGAAACAATCCCCCATCTCTTAAAAAAAGTGGTTAGAATTTTAACCTTCACAGTAGAAATGGCACTGATATATTGAGAAGCAACATGAGACTGTCTTGACAAGTATCTAAGTCCTACCCCACTAGCCAAACAGAATTAATAATATATGAGTATGTGGGTTCCTGCAGGAGAATGATAAAGGACAGTTTTTCAGCTAGCAACTCAGCAATTCCATTGGGGAAGAGGAAGGAAGCTGTGAAGTTCCTACTGTGCAAAACCTCCTGTGCTTTGTGCATATGTATATTTCACCCAAGCTACAACCTTCTGAACTATTTCACTTGACTTCACATAATAAAATTGCATTTATGCCTACCTGTGTTGTCTATAGAAATTGTGCTGTATATACAGATCCTATATTGTGCTAGGTATAAACACATGCATGCCCAGAACTGAAGGAACCTCTTGGTTTATAAAAGCTGCTAGCATAATCCTTCTTCAAGACAAGCAGGCAATTCAATTTAGCCCCTCTGATAACAAAACAATATGCAGAGTTTAGTTACAGCCCTTCGGTTTCTGCATTATTTTCTGATCAGTGCTCCAGAAAGACTCAAAGACCACCAGAGCATGACAAAAGAGATAGTAAAACTGAAATTGTAATATTGCTTACTGCTCTGAGCCCCTTTAAATCCTGTCAATGCCCCCATCATATTAAAATGTTTTTAAAAAAGAAAAGCAAAAAGGGAGGGGAGAATGGTGGTATGCATGCAGATGGGGCTAGCTGCTTTATTTTACTTGATTTCTTGGGTTTTTGGGTTTGTTTGTTTTTTTATATGATTGCAAAAGACTGGCAATCCAAAACTACTCAGTAAAGGCTCAACATATGTACCACCCACAAAGTTACATTTGGATTCAGTATCAACATTTTGGAAAACAGGGCCAACCTGCATCAGGAGCCAAAAGCAGTGCCAGAACTAAAAGGAACCAGGACCTAGATGATGTTACTCACATGCTAACTGGAATCTGTTTTAAGCACACTGCAAAAATCAGCAAGAAATTGTTCAATATCATGAACCCAGTAGCCTATGGACCAAATTTCCTCTGTACTGATAATGATGCTGCAAAGCAAGGTTTAAATCTAGAAGTTTCTTTTCAGACAGCTTTTATCCTATTTCATGCATAAAGTCCAAGATTAAAAAAAGGAACAAACAGGAGCCTGCAGCTCAGACACTATATCCACACTGAAAAACCTTGATTTTCAAAATTGCTGAGGTCAGGAGCTCCTGCTAAGGTAAATGGGGGGCTTGGGGTGCTGAATTCTGAATAACAGTTACCGTATTTACTTGATTCTAAAGATGAAGTTTTCTTCCCCATTTAACACGGGGGGGGGGAAGCCCCTCATCTCAGAATCAAGTACGAGGGCAATGGCGGGGAGGGGGGCGGGTGTCGGGACAAGGGGGCTACTATGGTTTGGGCTTCAGACCCTACCCAGGTTTGGGGCTGTACCTTTAGCTGCTGCCTGTTGTCCCTGTCCCATCCCCCACCCCCTGCTGCTGCCTCTGCACCCTGCCCTCTCCCCCTGCAGCTTCTTCCCCTGCCACCCCCACCAGCAGGCTCCATTCATGGTATAGCCTTGGGCACTGAGCACAGCTGCAGCCCAGTCCTGTAGCATGGCTGCTATGGGGGCTGGGCTAGGGCTGTGCTCCATGTGCCAGGATAGAATGGGGACAGAACCTGCCAGCATGGAGCAATGGTAAGGAGGGTGGGGAACAGAGGCCGTGTGGGAGAGTGGGCAAGGGATAGAGGACCCCAAAGGTAGTGGGGGAGCAGAGGCTGTGGAGGAAGAGTGTGGGGGAAGTAGAAGATGAGAAGGGAAAGGGCAGAAAGGGGAGCAGAGGTGGAAGACAAAGGGGGGACCTAAGGCTGTGGGGAGACAAGCAGAGGGCAGGCTGCTTGACCCTCCCCCCCACATACTGCCAGCACCCCTGCAGCAGTCTGGAGGGATGAACTAAAGATGACCTTCCAATAATTAGACTCTATATGTGTGAAATTATAACAAATTTATAAATATTCCATTTATGGAATCTAATTATAGTGCAAGTCATCTTAAATTCAGAGTCATCTTGGATTCAAGTAAATATGGTAGATGGCTAAATATGGATGCAACAGCCCAAAACCTAGGATGTTTGTTAGTTTTCTAAAATTTTCTTCTACATACATGTTTAAAAATTTGCATTACACAAACGTGTCAAAGCAGGACACTCAACATTAAAAATGTTTCCATTACAGCAAAGGTGATTTAAAGGATTTACTGCCCGTGAAAGGTGGTGCATTCACATGCTTGCACACGAACAAGAAACAGTGATCATGCCAGTTCTCCAGCCTCAAAGGATCAGCATAAAAAACAGGACAGTACAGACTTTATACTAGTCCTATTCTTTACTTTTTTATGTTGCCCTTTGTGAAACTGCCAAAGTGAATTGTAAGTTTCTTCACTGAAAACTCAAATATAAACCTGAGGAAATCAACTGAAGGATGGCACAGGTCGTGTTGTCCAGGGGCAAGAATTTGAAACAACTTCATAAACTGCTTGTATTGAGCATAAAGAATGAACAACAGCTTAAGAAATGTGTCGTTTTGCAATAAAACTAGGAATAGGGAGCACCCCTTCAAGATAGGCTTGAGGATAAAAGTTGTTCTTAGTACTACTCTGCTACTTTTCGGTCACTGCTATTCCCAGCTCATATCAATGGAAAGTTGGGCTTTAATCTTAGAGCAACACAAAACTGACTAGAAATGATCCTTTTTTCACCTGTTAAGAGGTAGGAGGTGAACAATAGGTTGGAACTGATCTTTTGACTAAAATGAGCTCAAGTCACTAATTTTAAGAATTGGCTGGCTATTTTTATTACTACTGTGGAACCAGAATGAACAGCTGCTTATTACCAAGCCTTCAAAGGGGTGCAGAGAGAGTCTAATGCAGTTAAGAGACAAAACCTCCACACACACACAAAAAAGTCAACAACAGATTCAGCAAAGTGTTTAACTATGTGCTTAAAGTTAAGGGCAGGCTTAGGTACTATAATCATATCACTGTCCTAGTTTGGTCTGTAAATATGGGATACTAGTGTCTGACTTTAAGCAACCTTTTAGAAGTTACCTACAATTTCAGATCATCTCAGTTTCCTCAACCTTGGCTTACTGAACAAGATATGAGGCTAAATTAACGTGGACAAATACGATGAAAACCTAACATCGTAAGGAAGGTGCTAAAGAGACACAGAAAGAACTTTTAGAAGCATGCACAGCGTGGTGAAGCTTGGGGGAAAGGAAGATGGCAGGAACAAAGAATCCAAAGTAAAGAAAATATTTTTATATAAAAATATCTGTGATGGTTGAAAGACACTACACACTGGGGTCTCCATAAAAAGAAGGTCCATCACACAAAACATGCTGAACTTCTAGAGCAGTAATTATCAACCAGGGCACCACGAGATCTCTTGAAGGGTGTCTCGAAATGTGAAGAGATAAGCAGGTGTGAGAATGTAAGTCCAGGCTCAGGCCCTGCCCGGTCACTACTGTCTGGCCCCTCTGCAAGGAACTAAACACTAATATATATATTTGTTTTTTTTAAAATAGGGTGCTGCTCAATTCACTGAAGTTATGGAGGGTGCCTCCAATCTAAAAAAGTTGAGAACCACTTTTTAGGGTCTATATGAAACAGCAGAATTGCCCATTAATAATTTCCATAAATGGCAATTTATAAATTCTAACCCCCCCCCCCCAAATTAAAAAAACAAACCCTCCAAACCATCCCAAATAGAGATGAGGTTGCCCCTTCCCCATTTTTTAAGGAACTAAAATCCCACAATATTTCATTTTGGAAACACTGAAAACCTGCGTTTCTGCAATGAAATGCTTTGAACAGATGTTGACTGAAACGGACCACATTCTTCGCAGTTTCACTACTGCCCACCGCTGACTAGCAGCAGTGTAACCAACTTGTTACATCCAAAAATTTCTAACCCGCTCTGCTTCAGGTTTAGTTTTGTCCTTTTTGATGCAGCCACAGCTGTTACTTTTCTGTTTTGTTTTTGTTTTGTCCTGCCCCAAAGACACTGGCTTAGTTTCTATGGCATGTGCACACTTGGGGAAAGCAGAGCTATTCATCACTGTCAGGAGATGTGCTGTACACAGCAGGTCAGTTTTCATCCCCTGCCATTTCTGCAGCTTGAGCTGCAAATTTTGAAAAGATGCAGAACATGCACATTGCAAACAACTATTTATCATTACAGGGCATTACACCCAAGGCACAATCCAACAAGCTGCCTTGGTCATGCACGTGAAAGAGCTACTGTCCCGCCCCTCTTCCAGATATCTTGCTTTGCTGGATTCTTCCCCCTTTTACTCAGTTTGTTATTAGCTGTGGAGAATATGGTTTCTACTGAAACAAATGACATCCTACCCTTCTTCTCTAGAAAGACCTAATGCTGCCAAGGTGGCCCATAAACATTAAATTATGAAAATGTAAGTCACTGGGAGGAAATTAATACCAGGCATGACTGAGGAAAGGCTGCTTTCTTGTGAAGTAATTATGAAATTAAAATTTGATCTCTCCCTGGCGAGTCTACAAAGGATATGGCTGAAGTCTAAGGCACAATGATACAGGCAGGATTTTAACTGTGCTAGCACAAAAGGCTTCACTAGACAAAAAAGCCCCATTAAATAATAATAAAAAGATGACTCTTTGTAAAGTATGCGAATTTGGCTAAAAGGTATAATCAAGCAGGTGAAGGCACAGGGTTTGCAAGACTCCCAATTACTTTTTACAAGTTGGAGTCAAGCTGTTAGGAAATGCAGCTTATCTGAATAAGACTAATAATGCCAAGCTAATTAGACCCATAGGCAATGGCCAACAGATAAATTCAGCCCTAAAAGAGGGGACACTGCCACTTTAAATACTGCCTTGGGATCCGTGGAAAAGCTAATAAGGAGTGTCAGTTGGGGCTGTTTTATTAGGTGGTTCTCTAGAGGATATAGCCTGAGGTTTCTGTAACAGGGCTTCTGTGCTTGATTCAATAAATCGATTTATATTAAACAGGGGTGCAGTGCTGGCGTCTGCTTCATAAAGCATTCTGTGACATTTCTCAATCTGCTTATCCACTTCTCTGTCAGGCTACCTGAATGCACTGTCAAAGGACACTGAACAGAGCAATAAAGAATAAGGTAGTGGCCATACTGATAATATTTTTTCAAATCAATTTGCATGTTACCAAGCAAAACATGTACCTTGGCTCTTTAGGAGGTATTCTGGGTTCCCTTTAAGTGACTAATGAAATCCTATTTTTGTGTGAAGGAGCCTGAACCACAGACTCCAGAATGGGCTGCAGAACAAAAGCACAAGTCGTCCATCCCAAATAAAATAAAATGAACTTGAAATGAAGAGGGTTTTTAATCAGATGCGTTCAGAAGCTGAAAGACCTCCCCTATTTGAAAGGAAACACAGAGTACAAAATGTGTTGGCAACCTTCCAGGAGGTGGACAAAACTGACTCTAGAATAAACTGGTTTTTGTTTAGCATTAGCCACAAGACACCAGACTTGTTTGGGTTTGCAATAAACCTCACAGAGACCACTCCCAAAAATATGCCAACCATTGGGTGGTTAATTATATACAACCGCCATCTCACCAAAGCAAGCAGAATTGGTAGTAGCTGCACCATTAAGAACAGCGTGCTCAGTTTGTGCCTACTACTCCTAAATTTGGGGTGTTCCTAGTTTTTAGAGCCTTGCAGATAGGTGGAATTAGAGCTGGCCGTCAGTCATCTTTTTTTTTTTTTTTTAAATAAAATGCAAATCTGTCTGAATTCTGGAAGCTCCTTCCCACAATATCTATACTCTGTCTCTGTGAGAGACAGGATAGTGGGCTAGATGAACCTATCACGTATCCCAGAAAAATGACATTTCTTAAATTCTTCGGTCAAAGGCAAAACTGTCTGAATCAATAGACGAATGCTGACCAGGGTTTGCTGGGAAGGATTTGGGGTTCAGAACTCCTGGTTGTTTTTGACAGAAAGCTGAAAAGCTCAGGTTTGGATCAGAAAACAGACATTTTGACAATTCCATCTTCCTAATAATGTTTGAGATGTTTGGTTTTTCTTCCAGTGCAGAACAAAAATGATTGCAAAATCTCACAAGCTGCCATGACTTGGAATTGTTGTCCACCGGCTGAAAGCACCACCTGAAGGATTCCTGCTACAGTGCTGGAAGAAGGACTGTCCTTGTCACAGGAGGGCATTTAAGAATCAGACAACAGTGAAGCAAACTGCAGGAAGATGGCTGCAAGAGTCAAGATTATTAGTCACAGAAAAGTCTTTTGCAATATATGTCCACTAAGAAAATCAGAAGACGTTAACAGTGGATTTCACTCACTGTCCCTAAAGAAATAGTTAAAAGCCACATCTTGCTTTAAAAACAAAGAGAGAGAAAGACGGAAGACATCAGCTTTACAACTGCTGAAAATGAACAGAGCTGAATATTTTAATCTAAATACCCCCAGTAAACTAGTACATCTATCGATCTTGCATTTTAATGCATTCCTACCTCGGTTTAGCCACTTTCCTTCAATATTGCCAGCTGCAAAACTATACATCTACAGAATGAATAAATACCCTATATTCTGCTTTCTCATTAGACAGATGTGCAGAACATGGCAAACCATTAGACACAGCCTCTACACGATAAAGTTTAACCTAAAACATCAACTTAGTAACACAGATGTCTGCCAGCAAATTACAGCTTGAGACAGCTCAGAGGCTTGTTCAGCAGGAGACAGAGCTCATAAGATACAGTGCCAGTTACAGTACGTATTCCACAATGGTTGAGCAACAATGTGTGTGAAGGGGGAGGGCTAGCGGCTTACATAAAGCTACCACCTCCACTACAGTTGAATTTCTGGCACAAAATCTGAACAAACTGGGCATAGAAGAGAGTTAGAGATGGGGGATTTGGGGGGGGGGGCGGAGGGAGGTGTTGAGAAAGCTTGGTCTCGAAGCAATTAGAGGCAGCCTTAGACTAGTGATACAATGTGCATCACTGGACCTATGATTGCCCTAATGCTATGGGGAAGCTTGGCAGCTCTGCTACCACTGTGGGTTGCTCAGGCAGAGCCATGCGGAAACTTCACAGGAAAAAAAAAAAAAGGCCAACTGCATGATGAGAGTCCCAGAGACAATAACCTTTTGTAATCCAAACAAGCTGGTCAAGCCAATGCATTGTTGAGTCTCTGAAAAACTCCAGAGCACAGAAGGCGAAAAATAATTCTCGTACTTCTAATAGAAAAGACAGAAAATGGCCTAAATTTAAAATAATGTTTCTTTCCAAAGAAAACACTGAAGCTGTGTTAAACACCACCAGGCTTTGAGAGTTTTCTCTTTGCATTCAGTAACTGTGTGAGTGGCCTTTTTTTCCTAAAACCACCCACATGCTTCTACTCATATGTACATGTATCAACCCACAGGAAGTTTGCTGACCAAAAATCTTTTTAATCAATTCCCCTTTTCAATTTTGGCACTAAGCAATGAAGTTTTGGCAGTGAATTAGTGTATGCTTGCTGGTACAGCCTAGGGAGTAGGCTAAGCTACAGTATGTCATCTAGAAAAAATACATACAGTGAAGGAGAAGATCTTGATATAGTCTCCATAACAGTTACCTTAATTAGGGGCTGCTTGGGTCACTGATCCCAATTTCCGCCAATTCAAGGAGAGAAGGGAGAAAATGGAACCGAGAATCCTGAGGAGAAAAACCCTGCATCTTAGTGACTGCTGTGTTATACTATCATGGTTTCGAAAAAGACCTCAAGGGCTATCTAAACTCATCCCACAGCACAGATGATGCATCACCTGGACAAGGGAGAAGAGACTGACATCATATTCTGGACTTTAAAAAAAACCTTTGATCTCCTTGTGGAAAAACTGGCCAACTGTAGCCTCGGCTATGCCACAGCCTGATGGCTGGGAAGCTGGCTCTGAGGTGGGACCCAGAGAGCAGTAGTCGATGGAAGCGAATCATTATGGCGCTCCGTG
Organism: Crocodylus siamensis; assembly: GCF_052110815.1. Classification (NCBI taxonomy): domain Eukaryota; kingdom Metazoa; phylum Chordata; order Crocodylia; family Crocodylidae; genus Crocodylus; species Crocodylus siamensis. The sequence continues at coordinate 63,218,930 of NC_143398.1, forward strand.
ATCTGTGGCATCCCGCAAGGCTCTGTCTCTCAACCGGTTCTCTTTAACATCTTTATCAACGATGTGGACATTGGTGTCAGAAGCGCACTGGCCATGTTCGCCGACGACACTAAACTTTGGGGCATAGCGTCCACAACTGAGGATAGGCTAGTGATCTGGCAGACTTCGATAAGCTTAGTAAGTGGGTGGATATAAACCTGATGACATTCAATACCAAAAAAATGCAAGGTACTCCACCTCGGGGAGGGAAAAAAATCCCTCAGCACGCTTATAGGCTCGGCAGTGCTACACTAGCACCATTACTAAAAGCAACTTGGGGGTTATGATTGACCACAAAACAAACATGAGCCACCAATGTGATGTTGCAGCTGGCAAAGCAAACAAAACTCTGGCTTGCATCCATAGATGCTTCTCAAGTAAATCTCACAATATCATCCTCCCACTGTACTTGGCCTTGGTGAGGCCACAGCTGGAGTACTGCATCCAATTCTGGGCTCCAGAATTTAAGCAGGATGTCAAGAAGCTTGAGAGTCCAGAGGAGAGCCACACGCATGATCAGAGGGCAAGAGAATAGGCTTCATGATGAGAGGCTGAGAGCCATGGGACTCTTCAGTCTGGAAAAGTGCAGGCTCAGGGGTGACCTGGTGGCTGCCTATAAGTACACAAGGGGTATGCATCAGGATCTGGGGGAACATCTGTTCACCAGAGTGCTCAAAGGGATAACAAGGACCAATGGTCATAAACTCCTCCATGACCATTTTAGGCTGGACATAAGGAAAAACTTCTTTACTGTGTGAGCCCCCAAGGCCTGGAATAGATTCCCTCCAGAAATGGTGCATGCACCTACTCTGGATTCATTCAAGACATGTTTGGATGCTTATGTTGCTGGGATCTTTTGACCCTAGCTGACTTCCTGCCCTTGGCACTGGGGGCTGGACTTAGATTAATAGATTACAGAGTCAGAAGGGACCCAATGGATCATCGTGTCTGACCCCTGCCCCTGGCAGGAAAGAGGACCGAGGTCAGATGACCCCAGCCAGGTGATTGTCAAGCCTCCTCTTGAAGACCTCCAAGTTAGGTGACAGCACCACCTCTCCTGGAAGCCCATTCCAGACTCTGGCCAACCTTATTGGAAAAAAATTCTTTCCAAAGCCTAACCTAAATATACTCTCCACTAGTTTTCACCCATTATTCCTATTCCCTGGGGTGCTCTGGTAAGCAGTGCATCCCCAATTCCCTGCTGTCCTCCCCTGACAAATGTATAGGCAGCCACAAGGTCACCCCTCAGCCATCTTTTGTATAGGCTGAAGAGATCCAAATCTCCCAACCTCTCCTCACAGGGTCTTTCACAGAGACCACTAATCATGTGGGTGGGTGGCCCTCCTCTGAACCCTTTTCAGATCCTCTGTGTCCCTCTTGAAGTGCAGCGCCCAAAACCGGACACAATACTCCAACTGCGACCTGACTAGTGCTGCATAGAGGGGGAGCATCACCTCCCTCTGTCTGTTGGTCATGCATCTGCTAATACACGACAAGGTGCGATGATCTTCAAGGTCCCTTCCAGCCTCATTGTCTACGAGATCTATGTCTATGCAGCGTGCATTACTATTAAAAATGTGCTGGAAATCTCTTTGATATTTTAACCATAGTTTTAGCCACTAAAAGGATTTGAAATGTTGAAGTCCCACTGTGTACCGAACAGAAAGCCTTTGCCTAGGAGGTTGTTATTATCCAAGTACATATTGGAAAGGGAAAGTAAGTACATTTAAAACTGAAATAGCATTTCTTGTCTCCATTGACCCTGACTAGGAAAACTTCACAGGAACATAGAAGTGCTTTCTTTGTTTCACAGTCCTCAGCCCTGAGGTCAAGGAACAAAAAAGAATGCTGACATGCCAGCTCCTGAGATCAACTAAGCAGCTGCCTACCAGCATCTAGCTTCCCGAGTAACGACAACCAGACACATTTTGCTCACATAAAAACCACAGTAAAGGTAGGAAGAGCTTAGCATCTTCATCCACATATATTTCTGTGACTCTTACCTTTCTTCTCTGGTTCAGCTCAGTTCATACAGGTATATTTGGGGTTGAATTTTAAGTTAGTGAATTTTAAACCATGACTAACAGGATTGCAGTCTGTAGTGTAAACATTAACTGTCGTTTGTTCCAGGACACATACATAGGTAGCTAGTCATGTTTCACCAAACTTCTTTTGTTAGACTATATTAGTACGTATATTGGTTAATATATGCTGAAATGGAAGTAAAATTTTGAGTGTGAACATAGCTTTAGACAAATAGAACATAAAAAAATGATGATGTAAGAATACACAGAGTGTAAGTACAATGCTAACAGGAATGTATTGCATCAGACTTCAAGGCCAGTATCCTATTTCTAAGTGACCAGAGAAAGATGCATAAAACCTCTTAATCCCTTGTAATTAGAAACTGTCTTAAGCCTAGAAGCATGATAAAATTCCTCTTTCTTCCAAAGTTTCTTAGCATTTATAGTTTTGGATATACTTGTTACCAATATGACTGATGAAAAACTTTTTGAGGTTGCTCGATTTCTGGCCTTAGCAACATCCTATGACGAGTTCCACAGTGCTATCACATGTGGTTTGAAAAAGCATTTCCTTTCATTGGGCTTGACTTTGTCACCTTTTAATTTCACTGGAGGTCACTTTGTTCCTCTGTTTCCCCATCTACCTTCTCTATAGCATTTTTACTGAACATATTTTTATCATGTTCCCTTTTCTTTGACTCCTTCCTTTCCTTTCAAGGTAGAAATGTAGCTTTCCCCAACCTCTCTCTGTGACCTTTTCTAGATCTCTGATCATTCTTTATATCTACATCCCTGAACCCCAGTAATTTTGCAATATCCCTTTTCAGAGACATAGGGTGACTACTATGCAACTACATACCATTCCAGTGTGCATGAAAAATAGCAAATATGGCAGGCAACCAGCCTGGCTTAGGGGAGAACTCTTTGGTGAGTTTAAACACAGAAAAGGAAGTTTAAGATGTAACAGCTTGGACAGATGACTAGAGAGGAGCACAGGAATATTGCTTGGGCATGCAGGGATGAAATCAGGAAGGCCAAAGAGCAACTGGAGTTGCAGCTAGCAAAGAACGTGGAGGATAAAAAGAAGGATTTTTACAAGTATGTTAGCAACAAGAGGAAGGTCAGAGAAAGTATGGGTTCCTTACTGAATTGGGGAGGCAATTTAAGTGACAGATGATGAGGAGAAAGGCTGAAGTACTCAATGCCTTTTTACTTTGGTCAGCTTTCAAACCACTGCACTGGGCCACGCAGTTGCAGGAGAAGGTGAGCAGACCTCAGTGGTAAAAGAATTGGTCAGGGATTATTTAGAAAAGGACACATACAAGTCCATGGGGCTGGATGCAATGCAACCGAGGGTGCTGAGGGACTTGGCTGATGTGACCGGAGAGCTGCTGGCCATTACCTTAGAAAACTCATGCAATCAGGGTAGGTCCTGGATAACTGGAAAAGGGCAAATATAGTGTGCATTTTTAAAAAAAAGAAGGAGGATCCAGGGAACTACAATCCAGTTAGCCTCACCTCAATCCCCAGAAAACCATGGAGCAGGTCCTCAAGGAATCCATTTCTAAGCACTTGGAGCAGAAGAAAGTGATCAGGAATAGCCAGCATGGATTTACCAAGGGCAAGTCACACCTTACCAACCTGATTACTTTTTATGATGAGATGACTGGCTTTTTGGATGCAGGGAAAGCAGAGGGCATGGTATACTTTGACTACAGCAAGGCTTTTGATACAGTCTCCCACAGCATTCTTGCAAGCAAGTTAAGGAAGTATGGATTGGATGAATGGACTGTAACGTGAATAGCAAGCTAGCTGGATCATTGGGCTCAACAGGGTAGTAATCAATGGCTCCATGTCTAGTTGGTAGCTAGTATCAAGCAGCCCTGGGGCTGATTTTGTTCAATATCTTCATTAATGATCTGGAAGATGGGATGAAGTTCATGCTCAGCAAGTTCTCAGGTGACACCAAGTTGGGGGGAGTAGTAGATATGCTGGAGAGTAGGGCTAGGATTCAGTGACCTACACAAATTGGAAGATTGGGCCAAAAGAAATCATATGAGGTTCAACAAGGACAAGTGTAAAGTCCTGCACTTAGGACGGAACAATCCCAAACACCAGTAAAGGCTGGGGGCTGATTAGTTGGGCAGCAGCTCTGCAGAAAAGGACCTGGGGGTTACAATGGACCATAAGCTACGCACAAGTCAGCAGTATGCCCTTGTTGCCAAAAAGACTAACAGCATTAGTACAAGTGCTGCAAGCAGATCAAGGGAAGTAATAATTCCTCTCTATTCTGCACTTAGTGAGGCCACATCAGGAGTAGTGTGTCCAATTTTAGGCCCTCTACTACAGAAAGGATGTGGACAAGGTGGAGAGAGTCCAGAGGATGGCAATAAAAATGGTGACGGGGTTGGGGCATGACTTATGAGGACAGGCTGAGGAAACCAGTCTTATTAATGTAGAGATGAAAAGACTGAGGGAGGATTTGATAGCAGCTTTTAACTACCTGAAGGGTGGTTCCAAGGAGGATACAGCTGGTCTCAAGTTGCAGCAAGGGAAGTTTAGGTTGGATATCAGGAAATACTGTCCCACTAAGGAAGTGGTGAAGCACTGGAACAGGTTATCTAGAGAGGTTGTGGAATTTCCATCCTTGGAGGTTAAGGCCTGGCTCAACAAAGCCCTGGCTGGAATGAAGCCAGAAGCTGAAGCCAGAGCCCCGCTCACTGGGGCAGAAGTTGTCTCAGCTGAAGCTTTCTCCCTGCCTGGAGTGGTGCATCAGAAGCAGGAGCAGGAGCAGAAGCAGAAGGAGGAGCCGCTGCCAGAGGTGAGAAGACCTGATCGCACCTGGGCAGCTACAGCCGCACTAGGAGCAGCCCCGCCAAGGGATTTGCATGCTGGCCTGGACTAAGGCCAGCAGGCACAAGCAGGAGCGCAGTGCTAGCTGCTCTCTAGCAGGGCTCAGCTGTATGTGGAGTGTCACGGGGCAGCCATGGGCCAGATCCAACCAATTGGCGGGCAGCCTCTGTGGGTCAAATTCAATCAGCTGGCTGACTGGATCCGATTCGTGGATCATATTTTGCCCACACCTACCCTATCATCTCTTGTTTGTCCAGGTCCTCTAACATTGTATTTCTAATTTCAGTTCAGTTTATATAAAGTACAAGTTTTTTACTACGTGTAATTCCCCAGATCATACTCAATTTTTTTTTAAATTACTGCTACCCTCCAATCCTCTGATGCAACAGCTATTTTAAAGGAGGGATTGTATACTGCCTCAGGCAGGGACTGAACTAGATGACCTCTGGAGGTTCCTTCCAGCCCTACTTCTCTTCTCTATGATACTTTGACAAGAACATTGTTCAGTGATGATGGCCAGTGATGGCAATTCTTAGCTTAACTCAGTCTGCATATTATGTTATGCATATTCTTTTAACAGAATTTGGCAATTGCTTTGAATATTAAAACAACACGACACTTTTAGTAGTGAAGTACTAACTAATCATGAGCCATTATACCAGGAAGACTTGAACAGACTGACATCATAAATGATATGCCTACAAGTCTCTAAACCAGTGATTCTCAACCAAGGTGCTGCCAGATCTTTTGAAGGGTGCCATGAAGTATGAGAAATTGAGGTGTTAGGAAATAAGCTGATAAACTAAGCAGTTAAGCGCAGGCTCAGGCTTGTCCCTGCCTGGATGACTTCCCATCCCCACAGCCAGGCCCCTCTGCAAGAAAGAGCTGTAATCTCTAAAGTTAGTTTGTGAAACTCCAATTCATAAAAGTTATGGAGGGTGCCTTGAACCCAGCAAAGGGTGCTTTAAGTCCAGTGAAGTTGAGAACCACTGCTCTAAATATACCAGAGCTTCAGTTTTTGGACCTTGTCTGCCCTTTCCATTGCTGGCCGAACTATTGTAACGATTGCTAAGACAAGCACAGCACAGGGAAGTAAAATGTTCTTTTCATTTACAAAAAAATCACATAAAGAGCATGTAACTGTACAGAGCAGACTTTCCTTAGCCTAAGTTTCCCATTTAAAGGGATTCTCTGAACAGACATAAAAACTAGACAATTTTGCCACAGATTCAGGTTTGTTCATCCTCCTATCTTCATTGCATTAAGCAATTGCGGTGACTTCTGTTCATTCAAATCTTCTCATTTTAAGTTGGCTACTCTTTTTATTCAGAAGTATGGTCTGTAGTTAAAAACATCTACAAGGATTATCCATTCAGAGGTCATCTTTGCTGTGCTGAAATAGAGGAACCAATTTTTTCTTTATTGCAGGAGTTTTTATGCACATTAAAGAAAAAGAACCATCTTCTATTAGCCAGATACTACAATATGTGTAAAGGAAAATGATTTGTAATTTATGAAAAATATGCAGCTTTCACAGAGGTTCACCTTCAATGACTGTGCTTTGACAGTCTTGTTGCAGTCGCAGTTCTCAAACTTTGTGGATAGGCTCTGGCCATAGCTCAAGAGCAAAAATCTAATTTAGTCTCTTAAAAAACAAACAAAGAGAGAATGACATTTTCTCTCTCACAATGCATGAACACATCTGCTTTAGTGTAGACAGGGGTATTCTAATAAACAAATGCATACACAGTGGGATTTCAGGTTTTTGACTTTCAGCACTGAGAAGAGGCATGTTCTTACCAGCCAGTCATGTTAAAGTCCCTGTAGAGCATCCTCTTTCCGATTTCTTTACGCTGCACCCTCCTTGGAAACTCTAAATGTGTGAACTCATTTCCCAGCAAGTGCGGCTGCATGAAAGCCTACAGGCAAAAAAACAAACCACAGAGATCACACACTTATCATAAAATGAATTTCATCCATGTTTTATGAGATAACACGGCTATTTCACTCTTATTTTATTTTAAAAATGTGAAGGACAGGACTAGCTAATACTACCAAATGATATTTACACATATGAATACATTCTAACACACTGGTATTCAGTGTGGCAAACAATTTGTTCTTGTCCACAATTAAGAGTTACATCTCCCGAAATCCATCAGCTTCTTCCAGTTCAAAAAATGGTAATATTTAGTAGTTCTCTAGCACATTTCATTGATTCATTCATCAAAAGGCAGTTTGCTAAGGTGGGTAAGCTGGTTTTCCTTTTTCATAGATGGGAGATCTGCGGTGGAAAGTGGGCGAGGCCCAAACCCACAAAAAGTGACAAGCAGAGCTGGGAAGAGACACTAAAGTTCCAACCATCCAGTACGACAGTACTTCTCAACACAATCAACTATTGTTACCAGTGAACTATAGTCCTTTCCTTTCCTTTTTTGTGTCTTTATGCAACAAGGTACTTAGCAGAATTTGCAGATTTGTTGGAATCTGACAGGGTGGCACTGTGAGTGCTTTAGCTAGGGCCTCATGAAACCTCTGGGCTATCACCTGTGTGCCCTAGTGCCTATGCCACCCCAGCTCCCATTGTACTATGGTAAACTTCAGTGAGAAGACAGGATACTTCTGATGAAGTAATCTGTTGCTTAGGAAAGCTGATGCATCTCCAGTTTAGTTAGTTCTGCATAACTTCAGACTAACATGGCTAGCTACCTATTTTCAGTGAGCCAGGTAACCCTTATTTTTATAGTAATTTCAAAAACTACTTTTCTTCTTCTAAAGAACGGAGCAGTTCTAACTCTTTTTTTCTACTTTGTTCCGGTTCCTAACAAACTGTCTATAAGAAATAAACTCTGTCACACAATATTTGTGTTCACGCTATTTTTCTTCCCCTCTGAATAACATTCTTAAGCTGGATAGATTCAGTCACAGTATGGGTAATATCTTATAAAAATTTGAAGCATGCTCCTTTGCACAAGAAACTGAGTGTTCATCCAAAATATTTTGGAGTATACCTGTTGGGAGTTGCAGGCTTGGGTGCCTAACAATTCTTTTTTCTACTGTACGACAGACTCCCAATCAGCATTTATTTCCTACAATGCATCATAACTGTGCACCTGGTGATGGAAGCTCAGGCTTCATGGTAGCTGTAGGCTTGGGATGAATTGTAGGAAAAAGTCCAAAACAGGGAGTCTGACCCACAAAAATGGAATGGGAGCCCAGGGTACCAGAATTACAACTGCCATGAGACAGAGTGGCATTTCAAAACAGAAATATGTCTGAAGAAGAGCTCAAAGGCAATTATAGAGGGAATGGAAATGAGCTTCACTCTGTGGCCATATGGGACAGGACTAGGAACTATGGCCTCAAGCTGCAGCAGAGGAAATTTAGGATGGAGATTAGGAGGATCTTTCTGACTATGAGGGTGATCAAGCAATGGAACAGGTTACCTAGAGAAAATGTGGAATCTCCATCCTTGGAAATGTTTAGGACCAGGTCACAAAGACACTTCATTAGGATGGTTTAATCACGGTCATGAGCAGAGGGCTGGACTAAATGACCTCATGAGGTCTCTTCCAGCCCTACTTTCCTATGATTTTATTATCCTATTTTGGATGCTGGCCAGACAGTCTGGATTTTTCTTCCAGGGGTTCAGTGTTGAAATGAATTACTGACAGTATTAACATGGAATTTAATTAATGAAAAAAAATCAATTTTTGTCAAAAACAGATGACGTTTCTTGATCAGCCCTAATATTTATGGAATTCTGCCAATACCTCTCAGTCTTGATCTGCTGCACTCTAGATGTGGTAACTGTTGGCCTTATTAGAAAGGACTCCTTGCTCACCTTACTAAAAATATGATACTTCAGTTCAGCATTGTATACATTTTTATTTTCGACACAAAGAATTTATTCACAAATCACCCAGTATAAAAGATTAATCTATTTAAAACAGTGTGGCTGAGCTTACACAACTTATAAAGAATTCCTCCAATTTGTATCTGGATAAGCAGATACAAAGGTTTTTTTGCATTTACAGATAGCCAACTGCTGCCTGAGACATGTGAAGTAAAATTATACAGAAACGGCCACATACACTTTCAATTCTTTTTGAGATGACCCATTTTCCCCTAATGTGCGAGTTAAAGCAATAAAATCTGCTTTATCTTCAGTAGCAGTTGTAGCCAGGATACACCAAATGTGCTAGCATTAGTTTCTAGGAAGGCCATAAATCTAGTGCTCAGCAAAGGTGAGCTGGATGTACTGGAAATCTTTGTTGATCTACCTGGTGGTTCTAATTCAAATAGCTCACAATAAAATATTTCTGCCATTTACGCTTGAATCTGCTCACACAAAATTTAACTGAGACTGGCTGTGGCTGAGCACATCACAATTCCACAGTGCCTATCCACTTGTTCCCATTCTGGTCCATCTTTGGAGAAGGGACCTCTAAGCTTTATGGAAATGAAGTCCAGGAATATGTTCCAATCCACTGATTAAACCATACTCTACTTTTAATGGCCAACTTTCAAGCAGTGTCAAGATCACCCTTCTTTATGTTGGAACAGCATATCAATTCTCAGCATACAGCTGAAAAAGTCCAGACAGCAATATAATCTAATCTTTTAAGCTCCTCAACAATACTGTTCTATAGGGCCATCTAGATGAATCACTGTTTCTAATCAACAAAATTATTGTAAGGCATTATGATCATGGAGTCATTATCAATTCCAAAATGAACATGGGTCACCAATGTGAGGACACAGTCAGTAAGACTAACCGCACCTTGTTGTGCATCCACAGATGCATCACAAGCAGGACCAAGGAGGTGATCCTCCCCCCCACTGTGCAACACTGGTAAGGCCACAGATGGAGTACAGTGTCCAGTTCTGGGTGCTGCACTTTAGGAGGGAGGTGGGCAGCATCAAAGGGTCCAGAAGAGGGCCACTCACACGATCCGGGGACAGCAGGACAGACCCTATGAGGAGAGGCTATGGCACCTGAACCTGTTCAGCCTCCACAAGAGAAGGCTGAGAGGAGACCTGGTAGCCATCTATAAACTTACCAGGGTGGACTAGTGGGGAACTAGTCCCTGTTCCCCCAAGCACCTCCCAGAGTGACCAGAAATAACGGCCATAAGTTGTTTGAGAGTAGGTTCAGGCTGGACATTAGAAAGCACTACTTCACAGTCAGGGCGGCTAGGATCTGGAACCAACTTCCAAGGGAAGTGGTGCTTGCTCCTACCTTGGGGGTCTTTAAGAGGGGGCTTGATAATTACCTAGCTGGGGTCATATGAGCCCAGTTCTCCCTTCTGTCCAGGGCAGGGGGTCAGACTTGAAGATCTACTTAGGTCCCTTCCGACTCTACATCTATGAATCTATGAGAGGCAAGGCTTTGTTTTGTTTTTTGGGGGCATTTTTTGGCAATACCTTACACTGGACCAACTGTGTAGTTGGGAAAAATGCTGAACAAACTTTCTTGTATAAAGTGCCCTTCTTCAGGTCTGACCTGAAGATCATTTTGCACCTAAAGGCTTGCCCAGCATCTCTCTCAATTACACAGTTGATCCAATATAAGATATCCAAAAAGAAACAAAAAACCCAAGAAACTCCACAAAACTAAAACCCTGAAAAAACCCAACCCCCTCCAACCCCTACTCCAAAATCCCCAAACAAACAAAAGAACACTTTGCTTCTTGTACATTTTGGGCCATCGTAGCTACAGCAGTTCAAAACTACTACAATATGTAAGGCATTACTTATTTTAGAAAACATCTAGAGATACTAAACTAGCCTTTGAAAGAGGCTCGCTTTACTTTTAGTAGTTTAGATATTCAGTTTTTAAAATATACCCAATCACTGCATTCTTATTTCCGCCTTTTATACTGAAAACTATATATTCTAGGCAGGTTTGATTCTGCATATTACATTATAAAAACTATTTGTTAATTACAGATTAAACACTGACAACCAAGAGACAGGTCTTCCTAGCTAATTTCAGTGGTTCTTTTTAAAATTTAACTGGAGTCTTAAACTCCAAAAAATTAATATTAAATTGCACCTTTTTGCATTAAATTTATTGTATTTTTATCTCTCACACTGAAAAATGAATTCAAGAGTATGCACACCTTTTCTCTTCCATTTTTAAAAAAATAAACAAATTGTCCTGATTAAGCTATTATAAATGCAGAAAAGCAAACAGTGCATCATCCCCCACCCTGATTATCAGGAATGAAGATTAATGTCTACTACCTTTTACTACCTTTTCCTTTTTAAACCGGAAGCACAGTTTAAAAAAAATACACCTAAAATCTTATTGTTAAAACAAACAAACCCATACATGTGATTATTATTCACTGGGTCATAGATGGATTTACAAGAAACTAAGTCATAAGTTTTTAGCATTTTTCCCTTGAAAACAAAATTTCCACTACTGCAAAAGAAAAGCAACTGGGAGCGACTGCATTTCATAAAGATTTACTCAGATGGAAAGTCTAAGGTCACAAGTGAAATAAGATTAATAAAGCTGGCAGAGCTACCACTGAACTGTTAATGTTTAAACAAGATTTCTCTGCTGCAGCCAAACCTCATGTTTGATTTACAATCTAGGGAACTTAACTTGATTCTAATATTTTTGGCATTAGTAAAAGAGAACGGGAGGAGAGGAATCTAGAAGCTGCTGGTGTTTGAATGTGAGCTGAATTCTTGTATGGCAAAACATTTCTTTTGCAGTTATTCTTGATGTTTCCCTGGTAATTCTACAAGGAGACAAAAAATGTGCTACAATAATATCTAGCACTGACTTCTTTCAGCCTGACTTGTTGAGAACTAGTGTTCTCTATTTATCACATGGCTCTTCTTTCCCACACTGTGTTGTGTAGAAGAACCAAAAAGGAAAAGATAATGAAAATCTTAAACATCTGCAGGTCTTTAACACGAGCAGATCCATCAGCAGATCCAAAGATACCGCACCAAATAGACAAAAATGTTGCTTGGCTTTAAAGTAACCACAAATCATTTTGATAATTATCAAATTCTTTATTTTCTGTCCTCTTATGAGGGTAGATAATGAGGATTCATGATGTTATTCTAGCTTTACTACCCAAAATATTTTCCACCATTTATCTTTCAACCACTATTATGGCCTCTTTTGGCACAAATTTAGAGTATTCTATATCATATGTTTTTGGGATCCAGTCACTTTATGGTGTGCTTTATGGTTGGATGCACTGAAAATTTAACAGTTGTTATGTTCTTTTAAAAGTCAGTTCCATAAAATGGAACCCACTCATGGAAATGTTGCAGTTACTTTTCTTTCAAGAGGTCATTCCCCCCCACCCCATTTCCTTTTTATTAAAGTTGATCTACAAAGCAAACATGAAAACCAAGTTATGCCTAGATATTGTACTCATGTCCCAACTAAATTAGGCTATGAAGACCATTACATGTGCCTTAGAATTCTTTTAACTAAGCCTTCTTAATCCTAATTTATTTCCTCTATCCCCAAATGTGTCATTTTTTACACCATATATAAAAGAATTTTTATTACAACCCTTGGTATTACCAGGCTTGTCATTTTCACCCACAGGTATACATTACCGATCCCTCAAGGTATTGTAATATAATAGAAATCACTGTGCCTCTCCTCAAGTAGTATATATTAGTACTTACTAACCCAACGAACTAGAATTTGTTTCTTACTATAGTAAGTCCAGAAGAGGTTCCAAACTTGGGGCTGGATCCATATTTACAGACAAAACAACAAGGAAAATAACCGAGGGTGGGCAGAACAGGAAAACAGTCCCTAGAGTCAGAAGCCAGGGGCCAGATCTTCAATGGGCAGCTGGGAGTTTCCTTTATATAAACAAATTCTACACTGATGTTAGGACTGACACTGACTGCTTCCAGGGTCAGATGGGTGCAGAAAGTGACCTATAGCTACCTTTGCCTCCCCTCGGTTAGTGCATTATGCTGAGCTCTGGGGCATCTGTGGATCTGAGCCTGAATGAAAGAAGCCCCTACCCCCAGGAATATTATACATGCATGTTCAGCTAATATTAATCCAGATATATAGATTCCAACAGGTTGAGTGGGCAAATGAAATAAAAGTAATAAATCCGGACAAAAGCTTTTGAAAAGCAAATGGTGTATCATGTACCACCCCGATTATTAGGAAACTGGAAAAGAGTCCTCTCTCTAAAAAAAAAGCACACAAAACATTTACCATTACATCAGGTAAAAGAATAGACTTTGTAAACTAATCCTACTGCCAGAGAAGCACCTACATGAATTGTGTTTCTGCAAAGAGCTCCTCTCAGACTCACAAAACTCTGATCTGGCATGAGGGAATGATGGCATCGAACTGGTACTATGCTGCCTATCTGCTCTCCTGCTGCAGCTACATGATTAGTGCAAATATACTAAATGATCCCTAATATAAGATGATGCAAAAAATCTCTTCAGAGGATAACAGGAAAACCGATTGAAGCAATTTTTGCCAACCCAATTGCTGAAGTCTTAGAAAACTTCTGAACATAGCAAGCTAATGAGCCATCCAGCATTCATAAGAACAGATCTTTTTTTTAATGAATTTTTAAAATTAATTTAGGTATTTAAACACTTTTTTTCTTTTAAAGCATAAATCTATTTCAAATGGAATTTGAATTTAAAATGAAACGTGTTTACATGTAAACTTCATATAATCCCTAAAAATATTTCAATAAAATGTTAGTGTGCTGGATGCATTACAATCAGGAACTGCAAGTTACAGGCTGTGTGCTTTTCTATATAAAGAAAATATGGTGGGGGGGACATCTAACTCTGGAGGTCAAGCTTTATATATATGGCACAACAGGTCATGTACCGTATTAAGACCTTGATCCTGTGGGTGAGCCAGGGGCTGATTTTGTCATCTCCTTCACACCATGTTGGCAGGAAAAGCCCCAGACTGTGCAGCAAGCATGATTCCTTATCAGAGAGCTAAAGGCATCAGCAAAAAAAAGTTGTCACAGCTGCTAAGCCCTTTGATTTCAAAGCAAAAGGAGGCTGGCAAAAGCTTGTCTGGGAGGGATTACGACATGCACAGGACCTATTTATAAAGGCACGAAGTGGCGCGAGCCTTAAGGGAAGGGAATTTAAGGACAGCACTTGTACATGTTTTGCTAAATGACCTCTGCCTTAAGTGACATCTTGCGGAGGAGCTGCCCGATTGCAGGGCTCCATCACCGAAAGCTCCTGGAAGTTTCTAGCTCACTGACAGACCGCCTCTGTTGCAACTATCCACATGGCCTGGTTATGAACCAACACGCAGTATTGAAGGGCTGCACTGAATTAGATGCAGATTGCGTTTTAGCTGTACATTTTTTTCCTGGATAGGAAGGCAGACGGCGATGAGTAAAGCTGCAGGCAAGGCTGTTCCTATCTAGGTGGCTGGGGTGAGAATGACTCATTAAGCACTAGCTCCTGGCTCTTGGAACTGCTCTGGAGCAGGTGCATGCTGTCAAGGATGTTGGCTTGACAACATTGTAATGTGAGCTACTCAGAAAACTGCCGGTTCAAATGTTTTCTCAGGCTGTTTAACCAGTTTTACTTGTAACACTGCATTACATCACTTCTCCCTTTGTGGAGAAGGCAAGGGTGGAACAGGTGCAATGTATTGTTTATTTAAATTAAAGCACACACACAGGGAAAAGTCTGTGTGTTGTAAACTACAAGGTAAGTTTATGGCACAAAAGCATTAACTCCTTGGCTGGATGACTGTTACAGGGTAGCAACCACTTGCAAGTGGAGTGAACTCCATTGTGCTTACCACACGCTAAGGACACTGACATGGGAAATCAGTGTGGAGTAGCTCGTTTACTAGCTTACTTGCCCTAGCTTGCTTCATGTGAACTCCCCAGGTAGATATGCTCTGGGGAAGATGATATTTGCATTTACAGCTGCAGAGTGAAATATTTATGCTACAATGATCATTATGTACATTTCTGTTCAGCATGCAAGGAACTATATCCAGGCTGGCATCAGAGAACTGCATCCAAATGAATCCAAAGCAAATGCCCTTAAGGCAAGGAAATGCAGTGAATCTAGGTTTACCATGATATAAAAGAATGATGGAAGAGTCTGGTGATTACCCAGGATAGATAAGGAGGGTGACAGGGAACTCCAAATAGCTTAAAACAAGCATCAAAAGCCCTTGAAGTGGGAGCATGTTTAAACTAAATAAGAAACCTTGGAGTCCAGTTCAGATTTCCCCTTACTGAACACTAGTTTTTCCAAGCACTGTTACAGAGCTGCTTTTATTTTATTTTAACTTTTTAACACTAAAGCAAAAGTTTTACTTATAGAATATTTGAATTTGTCTCTAATTTTGTTTCATGCTTTTGCTATCTTTCATGGATTTCCTTTGAACATGATACCCAGGGCCCAGGCACATCTGCTACATATACAAATAAAACAAACAAACAAACAAAGGTAAGAAAATTCCAAAGGAAGCTATAGAAGTGCTTTTCAAATCAGCTACTGGTTTCAAATATAAGCCAGAAAGGACATCAAAAGAGGGAAAAAACCCTTGTAGGCAAATGTGTTATCTCTTATTTTCTAGAGAAGTGCCAGACTCCCAAGATACTACAGATTCCCTTCATTTTAAATGAAAAACAAATTACCTTAAATGTAACTAAATATAAATATTTATCAGGCCTGCTTTGTGTTTGTGTCTCTGAATACCAGTATACCCACAGTAGCTCTTTCCTCTGAATTTTCAGACTTTAGCAATGAACCTGAATAGGAATCCAATCTAAATACAAAACAGAAAATATTTTTCTTTTAAAATGTTATTTTTAAGGAAAGAACTGCATTTCTACCCAGCTGAAAAATGTGATGCTTGGCCCAGGCTGAGAAACAGGGGAAGGCCATTAGGCCTGGACATGCCAACCTGAAACCAGGCATTAACACAAAGTTAATAATTAGTCGGTGTTCACCAAAAGTTGACTTTCAGAGAGCGAAACTATGAGACTGGTTTGTAGCAGTGTGAAGCAACACTTACTGTGATATCAAGTGTGACCAAGCAATCAATGGGGCTCAACTGTTAGTTTTAACAGTGGTAAAAGTCAAAATATATTGTTCTGTTATTTGCTAGATGGCTTACAAAATAAGGCTGTTTTGCACTTTAAGTTTCCCGTCTCTTCTCAGCTAGCATGACTCCCACCAGTTTGGGTGGACTCATTCCTTCCAACCCACAGCCACACACTGATTGAGATCCCCTCCCTAAAAGAGGCAGCCCACAAGAGATATGCCTCATAGACCCCCAAGAGATATTCTATCTGTCATGGGATACACAACAGTTTCCCATAACAGATCATAACATATTACATGTTCAAAGAATCATGATTAATTAAATCAATAAATTAAAAATGGCTGATATGGCACAAAAAAAAATGGCAGCCAGACAACAAAGAAGGTGTTTCAAACAGGGACATATTTCACATGTGGCTATGTCTCAAACACACCGCTTTTCCACAGTGCTCTGCTCTCCTTCCTCTGCCTGGTGGCAGTGGGGACAGGGCAGCTGCAATGGCAGTAGTAACTGACCAGGGGGCTAAAACCCTTGCACAATGACCAAGCAGCAACGGGGAAAGGGAAGTTATGGAGAGTGGCAGAGCTTGAGCAAGGGGAGAGGCAACCACTGCCCAAGTGTTGGACAAGCAGCCCAGCTTCTGGGCTGCCTATGCACCCTTTCAACTTCCCAGCCTGTGAGCTGCCTGAGAGCAGGGTGCTGCCTTCCAATCCTGGGAATCGTGTCCATGTTCTCTTTCAAGTGCCCAGTGAAGCAACAGGGACAGGGCAGCCACTGTGGTGGTTCTGTCCTGGACCTGGAGGCTGCCCATCCAGTCGCAGGCTGCTTGCCACAGGGATCTTTAACGAGAGGGCAGGCAGCTGGAGCTTGCTGCCCTGTAAGCATCTGCACAAGCAAGGAGGCAGAACCCAGAGCACAACACCAAGCAGCATGCTCCAGAGCGATGCATCTCTGCCAGCCCTTTAAATAGCTGAGAGAGAGAGAAGATAGTACTTACGGAACCCTCTCAGTCTTGCTTCTGTTGTAAATGGCTGGCAGGGTCTGATTGGGGGTACGGACCCCCTATGACTGCCTCCTGCTGCTGCTGCAGAAGGCTTGCAGGGAACCCTGTTACTCTTGCCACCTGGAAATTTTAAAGTGCTACTGGTTCAGGAACACCAACAGCCCATTAAAGCACTGGGAACTTTAAAGGATGCATAAGTCTTAAACTTTAAAGGGTCTGCAATCTTAGAGAATCATACAAAATTTGGGTCGGAAGAGACCTCAGGAGGTTAACTGGTCCAACCCCTGCTCAAAGCAGGGGGTTGCAGTTCTAAACTAGTGATTGTTATGGGTTTGGGAGTAACTGTGTCATCAAAAAGATATTCAAATAAACTTGTTCCCAACAAACAGGAATCATCTAATCTCATTTGCAGCCTAGAATTACAGCTGTACCGTGATGTATTTCACCATGTTAGTTGAAATTAAATGTCACTGCTGAACATGGCAGAATCCCCAACTAGATCATCCCAGCCAAGGCTTTGTCTAGCCAGGTCTTGAAAACCTCCAAGGATGGAGCTTCCACCACCATTCTGGGCAACCTGTTTCAGTGTTTTACCACCTTCCTAGTGAAAAAATTATTCCTAATATCTAAGCTAAACTTCTCTTGCTATAACTTGAGACCAGTTCTCCTTGTCATCTGCTACCACTGAAAACAATCTAGGTCCATCTTCTTTTGAACCCCACTTCAGGTAGTTAAAGGCTGCTATTAAATCTCTGTCCTCTCTTCTCTTGACTAAATAAACCCAGTTCCCTCAGCCTCTCTTCAAAAGTCATGTCCCCCAGCCCCCTCACCATTTTTGTTGCCCTCCATTGGACTCTCTCCAATTTGTCCACATCCTTTCTGTAGTGGGGGTACCCAAAACTGAACACAGCACTCCCGATATGCCTCACCAGTGCTGAAGAGTGGAATAATCACTTTTCTTGGCCAACACACCTACCAATGCAGCACAGTATATCGTTAGCCTTCTTGGCAACAAGGGCACACTGTTGGCTCATATTCAGCTTATTGTCTGCTGTAACCCCCACACTCTTTTCTGCAGAGCTGCTGCCCAGCCAGTCAGACCCCAGCCTGTGCTGGTGCATGGGATTGTTCTGACTTAAGTGCAGGACTTTGCACTTGCCCTTGCTGAACCTCATGAAATTCCTTTTGGCCCAATCCTACAATTTGTCTAGGTCAAATCCAAGTCCTACCCTCCCAAGTATCTACTACTCTCCCCAGCTTGGTGTCATCTGCAGACTTGGTGAAGGTGCACTCTATGCCATCTTCCAGGTCACTGATGAAGACAATGAACAAAACTGGCACCTGGACCAACTCCTGGGGAACTCCACTTCATACTGGCTGCCAACTAGACATTGAGCCAGTGATTACTACTCTGAGCCCAAAGCTCTAGCCAGTTTTCAATCCACCTTACAGTCCATTCATCCAGCCCATACTTCTTTAGCTTGCCTGTGAGAATGTTGTGGGAGATCGTATCAAAACCCTTGCTAAAATGACACTGACTAATAATGTTTTATATGAAACATATATGGTTTCACCAGAGGCATAGCAGGGCAGCTCTGCACCCAGAGTAGCCACAACAGTGCTGGCTGTTGCTGTGCCAAGGGCAGCAGCACAATCAACTGCTAACGTGGTGGTGGCTATTTGTGTGTCCACTCCTAATGGTGGCACCTGGGACTGCTGCTCCGGTCT
This sequence comes from Crocodylus siamensis, assembly GCF_052110815.1. Lineage (NCBI taxonomy): Eukaryota > Metazoa > Chordata > Crocodylia > Crocodylidae > Crocodylus > Crocodylus siamensis. The sequence continues at coordinate 63,237,645 of NC_143398.1, forward strand.
CTTCCCCCACCAAGTTATACTGCTAAATTTCATTTTTATAAAAAAAAAAACATGATTAATTATCTCAGGGGTATTAAACTCCTGTGGCTTCATGGGCTGGATCTGGCATGCAGGGCTTTTTGCAGGTGGTGACAGCACTGGTCTGTCCCTTTTGTCTCTCAGAGTTCCCAAAGATTGAGGCCAAGTGTGCAGCCCCAGTGTGGGACTATCACTATGGTAGTAAGGGAGGGAAGGGGCAATGGCTCTCCAGACACACAACCAATGGGAGCACTGCTCCACTCATCTGTCTTCAGGAACTCCAGGAGGTGGAAAGTCAGCTCACCAGGGCCACTTTTATTCCCCTTCAGGTAAGCAGGCCCTTTTAACACCTAGGCACACATGTTTGCACACTGTTCCTATTGCATGACAAAAAGTCTAGAGGGAGGCCCCTGACAGCCCAACTGGAACATGTCACACCTTTGGATAAAAATAATGGACCAGCCACAATGAAACTGCTCATTGAAACAGCAAGTTCTTTGTGGCATACAGGTATCTTGCAATAACAGTAATGTGTGGCCAGCTGGCATATTATGATTTGTTGTGCAAAACTCACATATAAGGTGCAACAAAAGTAATACCCGTCAGTATCCCTAGCCTTGCTAATTAAGCAAGGGAAACCACATACATCTCAATCTCATTCACATGCACACAAATACCAGACTGATGCATTATATGCCACTCCACAGAAAACACTGGGATGGACGCTTGCTATTTGCTCATTTATGTTACCTAATAACTCTTGTAGACATACAACAGGACAACATTCAGCAGGTACAGGCTTCAAGTCTCTTACCAGATACTGTAGCCGCTGACGCTCAGTTTCCGGTGTGAATTCTGAAGACATTGGAACGACTTCCCCGTTTCGGATTATGATGGCTCTGCAATTATCAAAAAGCATCATTAGCAGATACTATAGAGGATACAGGGCCACAAGGTGTCTTTCTAATCTTAGTGAGGTTCTTATTCTCTTCAGACCACAGCAAGACAATCTTTTTTTCCAAATCATTACTGAAACATTATACCAACTCTCATCCCATGTCAGTTCGACTAAATAGCAAGAGTACAATTTGTGTATGCCAAGTTTACCACAATATTTAGAGCTCAAAAAAATCTGACACTTGAAAAATGAGAACAGGATTTATCACACCATATGACTATCGGGTATCCTTATTAGCGAAAGTCAAACACCCAGAGGAGGTGCTGCAGAATCACGGATTTTAAAGAAAACCTTTGCAGGCTTTAATCCTGATAGTGGCTGACACACACTAACCAACTGGTTTCAGATGACTCATGCAAGTCACTTTCCAGTTATCGATTGGTCATATGTCATGTCAGAAAATTTCCATTCTAGCAGCGAATGGAAATGGCAAGGCAAATCTTGTTTAACACACATCTAACTAGATACTTGCCAAAGGAAGACAGGTAATGGGTGACTATAGATCATCTGGCAGATTTCACATGCATTTCTGCAAGTGGCACAAAGAAAATTCCATCATACAATGAACATTTTTCTGTCATCTCTATTAAGTATCTGTTGTACATAAAGGCCACATTCTCCAAGGGTGTTATTCCACTTGCTGAAACAGAATTGCACTAAGGAAGAACTTGGTCCATAATGTTCCTACTATATTTATTACCAATGCATACAATCAAGTAATAGAATTGTATTCTCGACTTTTTATTATTTATGGAGCCCTTTAAGTGGAGTGCACACAGTGCTTTACTTAGTGGTTGGAAGAAGCATATGTGATCCCACAGATTTAGCAATCAGGTTAGGAACTGTCCACGCAGCGTAGATCAGAATTTCAACGTTTACTGTTTTATTTCACAGTCTGTCCACAAAGCAAGTTACTGTTATTTGCATTAAATCTCATTGATTCCTCCACTGGTGATCCTTTATGTTGCCTTTATTTTTGATAATTACCCCTTAATTTGATCAGTTTATTTGCTACTACCTCATGGACTGGTATTCTAGTGGCACTGGAAAGCTATCAAAATATGTACATGCACATCAAAATGTAATGGTTGCGTCAAAACACAGATCATATCTGGAACACAGCCCTTAAGGTCATGCTTTTCACAATCAGCTTTTTGCAGTCACATTTGCCAAATTACAATCTGTAACTTTTCCATGAGTCACTTCGTGTTCCAGTGGATCAACATAGTCCCCACATACATGTACAACAGAATGACAGAAAGGGGCAAGTTGTTTTAAAAGCATTGTATATTAATGATGTAATTATTAGGGACAGGTGGAGAGGCTGAGGATTTGCTGTGAAGCACAGGAAAGAGGGGAGCCCAACTACAAGTAGCCTACAGGGCCAAGAAATTGGAGAAAATAGCTCTACTTGGAAAGAGACTTTTTTCTGCACTTATCTTGCAAATAATACAATGTGTTGAATATTAGCGGTAAGAGTGAAACACAGAAGCTTACATAACAGCATCATATCTGCCTACTGCCATTAGCATTCTATTTATTTTCTAAATAGGTAAGATGAGCATGAAATTATTTGGGCAGAAATGGTGGCAGACAGAATTATGGCTCTTTCTTTTTTTTAACTCAAAATGGCTTGTTGGAAGTTACCACTGGGCTCTGTGGCAGGGGTGGCCAACCCACAGCTCCAGAACCATATGCGGCTTTTTAGAAGTTAACGTGCGTCTCCTTGAATCTTTGCACAAGAACACGGTGACCAGCTTCCATAGCCATTACGTCATGTCCCATGACGCAACTGCTTGCAGGAAGCACCTGACTCAGTTTGGACTTGGAAGTTTGGACTCCAGAGCCACCCCTGCTCTATGGCATGCATGAAAGTTCATTACATTAATTTGAACAACTAAATCAAGAGCATTGACTATTTTGTGTGATAGTATTGTTAGCTTTAATTTTTGCTGATGATCAAGTTATTTGACTTTGAAGCAGAGACAACTATTGAAATAAGTTAGTTTTTATAACCTTTTCATCTGTAATTGCTCACGTGAGCAACAGTCTCGGTTTGAAGGGATTATGGCCTCAGTATATTGATAAATAGTCTGCACTAGGCTAAAGCGAATGATCACAAACTGATAGGATGCTAACAGAATTGCTGCACACTGTCTTAAAAGAATGAGTCATACAAACCACCCGATTCTGTCACGTTCAGCAGTGACGTTTAATTTAAACTAACCTGGTGAAATACAATATAGTACAGCTATAATTCTAGGCTGCAAATGACACTAGATGATTCCTGTTTGTTGGGAACCAGTTTATTTGAATATCTTTTTGATGACACAGTTACTCCCAAACCCATAACAATCATTAGTTTAGAACTGCAATGAAAAAATAAAAAACTACTTGCTTCCAAGAAGTGAAATCAAAATATTTTGGGTCCCACTTTGTTTTAAAATTAATTTGTCATCTGACTTGTGCTGTTTAAAAAGTGCCCCAAAATAATATTTCATGTTAGAACAATTGAATAAACAAAACACACAACTCATCGTTTTGAAATCAGCAAAGCTTTTCGTTAATTTAGTTTGACATCTGTTATAAACACTGCCCATCATATTTTACCCAGTTTCCTCTCTACTGAGCCTAAAATTTTTTTAATGCATGTCCTACACAAATACAATCAAAACCACACTTTGTGGCATCCCTACATTGAATCTACACTCAGGGCAATTATCCTCAGCCATTCAGAGCTGGAGGAAGTAGACAGAACAGCATATATAAATATATTTTTAAACATAATTGAAGAAGTTAAACTTGGCTGAGCTACTTAGTCATTTCTTTTAAGATCAGGTTTATCTGTGACATGCATTTCCTGATTCTGTAAACCCTAAAATTATGCAAGTGATGTGTCAGATCCTCGTCAGTGAACATGATACAGTAGAAAATGACAATAAATACTGTATCTACATCAGGGGTAGAGAGGCCATGCTCTGGCACTTATATAATTGTAAAAACCATTCAGAGTTTGAAAGAAAATTAAAGGAACGGAATTAAAATTAGAGACAAACACGCATATACACAAACACATACACATGCATGCGCACGTATAGATCTCTTTCATTTCCTTTCTATTCCTTTAATTTTATTCCATACATATATAATTCTTCATAAGGAGCCAAACAAATGATCCCTGACATGAAGACTCTCACATATACATCCTGTTTATTTGCTATGTTCAGTGCCAGTACCCTAAGCAAAAGTTGGAGCAAGTTGTCACCTCCTGCCTTTAAAAAGAATGGTGGCTGAAGCAACAGAAAAGGGAAAATTATTTCCTTTGTTACAGTGTTGTTCATAAAGGATGGAGCAACAGCACCACTGTGTTTTGGAAGCACCTCTCATTTATGCTTATATAAATGAGAAAAAGTACTTGACTGTGTACACCCATAAGCATATATGTAGAGCAGGGAATGAGCTTAAGGTGCAAGTTATCAGCTAGGGACTACTTACGGTCTTCTCTGGGTTTCTTGGGGGGGAAAAAAAAGGAGGAAATTCATGCATTTTAGAAAAGCTATTGTTGGTTACTCTTGTTTAATCATAAAGAGCAAAGAGCACTTTAGTGAACAAGGTCAAAAGTATAATTTCACTGCTGTCATGGGCCTATTGGGATTCTAGTGTTCAAAACAGAGGCAGTTCCTACTGTTAAGAGTATTTATGGGGTGCCCTGATTCTATTACACACTTTCTCAGCCAAAAATGATTTGAAACGCAACATTAAACTGCACAATCCTACAATGGAGGATAAAAATCTGGTAAAGGTGACAAGAAGAACCCATTTGGAAAATGCTTTTTGACAGCGTATATCAATTCCAAGCCACTTGGAGGATGTATCCATTTTGTGAAAAGGTGTTGGAGCATTGTGGATTCTGCACATATCAGGCAGAAGTGTCTGGCTAGTCTGAACAGGTACTAGAAACATGTCAATGGAAAAGAAAGAGGAGTTAGACTGACAGAAAGAATAAGGGCAAGGTTTTATTATATGCAAAGAGAGAGCAACCACTAGGTTTTACTTGCATGTGTCACAAAATAGCTGAGAAAAAATATAAACGGTAGAACTAATAAACTAGTCTAGGTGTCTGCTTGTTTACTATGATTGCTAGATGCATATTTTTAAGAAAGCTTGGGAAGAAGAACTTTTGGATTTAAAATCATTGAGCTACATATCTCTTTTGAAAATTGTTTAACAAACAAAAAAGCTTTCTGAAAACTGTTTAGCTGCTCCACTCTATAAAACAGTGAGGTTAAGATGTGTAAATAAGTTCACCTCCATACCTTTCTTTCACTTATTACTAACTAGACTAGTCTGTTTTAATACAACGCAAATTAATTTTTCATTGTCTTAGTTCAGCTGCTTCTACAAATATCTTGTTGTGTCAGCAATGTGTGTGGCAGCATAGTCTGAGCACTATATTTTAAAGATTAAGGAAGACCTTAAAACAGACCACAGTGAAAAGTAATTAGCATTCAACAAATATAGGTTCCAATGGTGTCAATCAAATACTGCATTACTCAGAATATAAATATCTAGCCCCCAAGAAAGACTATGGAAAAAAATCATAGAATACAACAAGAATATTCTTGTTTACACTGGAGGTTTTGCCCTTCATACTGCCCTTTTCTCTTCTAATGCTTCATTACACAAAACCCAAAGCATCTAGGACAGTGGTCACCAAACAGCGGATCTCGAACTTGATCCACTGGTAGATCTCAGAGCCTCTCGGAGTTGATCCGAGGCTGGGGTGCAGGGCTGAGTGCCCGCCAGCATGGGAAGGGGTGGGGGCTAGATCGAGACCCCTGCAGTGAGGGACAGTGCTGCAGAGGCAGGAGCAGGGGTAAGTTGAATGGGGTCCTGGCCAGGTGGGACTACCTGCTGGGGAGGCGCGTCCCCAAATAATTTTTTCTCCCTCTGCCTTGATCTGCGCCCCCCTGCCCCCTTTCCCTCCCCACAGACTTACCTGCTGGGCAGGGGCCGGGGGTGGGGGGAAGGTAGTGGCGGTACGCAGTATACCTTGGGCTGCTTTTAAATGCCAAAGGTGATCTCTTACTTAAAAAGGTTGGAGACCACTGATCTAGAATCAAGAAGCATCAGAGCTGATTAAAGTTTGTACTGTTATGTTCACTTATTCCCACTTCATACACTTGCCCAACGCATTCAAGCTGTCTTCTTTATATTCCCTAGTGGCTTACATGGCAATATTTTGACACAAATGCAGTTGAAAGTTCACTTTCAATGAAACAGAAAAGCCTTTCTTCTGCAGAAGGCATCACTGATTGGGAGTATGCCTTTGTCCCTTTTGACTCGTTAATATCTCCTTGGTCAACCTAATATGCCATAGTTAGAGAAAAGCAAAACAAAGCAGGGTTGTTTGTTATAGTTAAAGAAAAGATGTTAGCAGGGTTCTTCAGCGTCAAGCAGGAAATACTTGAATACATTTAGTATGTGGTTGTGAGGAATGACAGCAATCCCAAGACACCAGGGTTAAAAGGAGTTTTGCTTACCTTGAGGGAGTGGGACTCTTGCTTTCCCACCTCTTCCTCCTTGCCTGATCACCCCTCTCCCCCTACAAATGATCAACCAAGGAGGAAAAGGAGGTATGGCAAGACGAAACAGCACTCCACTCCTCATTTTAACCCTGGTGCCATGGGATTATTATAGTTCTTCACAATCACATACTGAAGGTATTCACCCTGGTGCCATGGGATTATTATAGTTCTTCACAATCACATACTGAAGGTATTCAAGTATTTCCTGCATGACACTGAAACATCCTGCCAACGTTTTTGCTAAGACATTGTATTGATTTCCCCCACCCCTATCGATATTTGCACTTATAAATGTGAGTCTTCCCTTCTACATTTGCAGGGTAACAGAGCTGCAGTGAGAAATAAAGGAGTTCTGTCATTGTAAAGAATCTCTGAAACAGGCCTGCTTAAAAAGGAAACAGCCCTCATAAACTGGGGTATAAAACATAACACGCAGAATTTTCGCTTTTTATTTTGCTTCAACTTGTATGATTTATTCACTTTCCGAGTTAGAATGTTTGTTTAATGCTTAGAGTAAGGTACCCTGGACAAATGAGAGATGCTAAAACCACTACTTTGATTGGCTGATTTTCTAAGCAATTTATATTATTTTTAATGCAGCACAAATCACCAAGTAGAAGCTGCTCAAAATTTAAAACATAAACCTGGAGGATTTTAATAGAAAGATTTATTCCTCATCTATATTAACCAGGCACATAGAATAAATAATAAATCTATATCTGAGCTTCCTTTTCATCCAAGAGATCAAAACAATTCACCAACAACTTATTATCAAATTAAATAGCTCCCAACTCCTTGATACTTCCATTTGTCCTTGTTATCTTGTATCCAGAGGCTATTATGGTTTCACCATGATCTTTCTGAGCTCAAGATATTGGACTATTTATTGGAAAGAAGGTAGCTGGACACTAGGGCTGTGTAAAACTTCAGTAGCCAATTCAATTTGAAGGAGATTTTGGATTGATTTGGTGGCTGAATCTCTGAATCCAAATAGAATTGGGAGACCCATTAAAAGCTCCAAATCAAATTGGAAACCTCTGAAATGATTCGGAGAGATTCTGCACCAGTTCAGCCATATAATAAGCAGCCAGCAGTCCCTAAAGATGCTGGACACAGTTCCCTTCAGCTGGTAAGTCTGTTGTGGTGAGCAGATGGGGGAGGGAAGGGTGCGCGCGTGTGTGTGCGTATGTGTGTGTGTGCGCGCGTACATATGTACGTACGTACGGGGGACAGATCAATGCCCCCCCCCCCACACACACACACACAGTGAGGGAGGAATTGCCCTGCCCAGGTGGGGTGGGGGTGCAGGACTCATGAAGGGGGGTCTCCTGCCACTGTGTGCCTCCGGTCTGGGTGGGTGTGGGAGCATGTGCACCTCCAGATCTGTACAGGGTGGGCTGGGCTGGGCTGTGCTCTGGGTGGCTAGCCCCAGCTGCAGCCTGAAGCACAGCCCTGGCTCTGCCCTGCAAAGTGCAGTGGAGCAGAGGCTATGGGTGGAGCTGCAGCCCCCCTAGAATTCCCCATAGCCCCTGCTGTTGACCCTGCCCCAATCTGGGTGCACGCACTTGCCCGTCATACCCTGCTGCCGCTCACCCAGCCGGGGTGCAGTGGGGTGAAGCTGCAGCTTGTCTGGGAGGCGCAGGGAGGCTGAAGCTACTTCCACCGCTGCACGCCCCTTGTCTGAGGCAGCACAGCAGCACTGTCCCACACCTCCCCACCCCAGGTGGGCGAGTGGCGGGAGGGCATAGTCCCCGCTCCCAGTGCCTTCCTCCCAGAGCAAGCCACACCTGTATCACCTCCCCCACCCCCCTCCAGGCAAGAGGCAGCAGAGCATAGCCCCCACTCTCAGCACTGCCATGCCCACCTCCTGTACCTCTCTGCCCCAGATGGACAACTGGTAGGAGGGCATAGCTCCCACTCTCGGTGCCTTCCACTGCCCACCTGGAGCATAGTCTGGCCCAGGCCACCCTGCGCAGATCTGGGGGCACATGCCCGCTCCCATGACCTCCCAGACCAGCAGCAGCACAGTGGTGGCAGCCCCCTCCCCGAGTCCCATGCTACCCCACCCCAGCTGGGCAGCATGTCCCAGCCCTAGCCCCAATCCCTCCCTCACTGTGAGGGCTTTGATCTGACCTCCCCAAACCTCTTCCTTCCCCCTTCCACAACAGACTTACCAGCTGGAGGCACACCAAAGCAGTCACCCAAACCCACCCAACAGCAACACACTCAAGAATGGGGCCAGGTCAGTTTGGCAATCCTCCTTAGTGGTTTGCTTCAGGTCAACAGCAGCAGTGCTGTTCACCAGGTCATAGGGGCGGGTGAAGAGGCAGAAGGTATAGCAAGGTATATGGGAAACGATGATGTTGCAGTTGTCTCCCATGTGAGGGACCCTGGCTCCCCCTCCTCACAGGGGATATGCAGGATTTCACTGCTGTCCCACAGTGGCAGGTTCATCTGTTTTTTAGAAGAGCCACTTGACTTCATTGTCCATGTTCTTGAGAGCCATTTTGGGGACTGCTGAGCCTCTCAGGACAAACAAGATGCACGGGATGAGGAAGGTATTTAAGGTTTTGATCTTCAACCAGGGGACCAGCAGAGAAGAGCTGGGCTTGTGGGCATCCTGCATGATCCCATGAAAAGTCTCTTCTGGTGTCTGCCTCACCCGGTGGGTGTGCCCAGATGGAGGTAGTTCTTCTGTTCTTTCAAGCACATCATGGGCTTGTCCTGGTTCTTGGCAGCAGTGGCCAGAATGGAGTTTCTTTTCTGAAGTCAATACGCAGGGAAACACATTTGGAAGCGCTGAGGTGGAGCCCCATTCAAGTGATGCCTTGGAGCTGATGATCAGAACCTGCAGGAGTTGGTCAGGCTCAGTGGTGAGGAGGATTATGCTGTCTGTGTAGGCCAGGATGTTCATTTTATGGCAGTAGAAGTTGAATCCTCCCAGGCCTTCTGCAGCTGCTCGAAGGGCTCCATGGAAAGGTTGAAGATGATTGGGCTGAGTGGGCAACATTATTTCACCCCAGTCCAGGTTGGAATGTCCTGGGTTTTGCTCTCCAAAAACTTTGAGGGTGGTGCAGCCACTACAGAGCTCCTGGACTAGCTGGACAGTTTGTTCTGGTATTCCAAGCTCTCGGGAAGTGCTGAAGATGAACTGTGAGGCATGAAACCAAAGGCACTGGAGAGGTCTCGACACTACCACATCTCACTCTCCAGGTGTCATCCAGGGCCATCTGTAGCATGTACAGATGGCCCTGGATGACATCTTCCAAGTGTCTGAGAGTCTATTCTCAACCTAACAAAATTCCCTGTCATTGCTGTGGCACAACATTGACAGTCCTCTTGTCCCTCCTGTTCTTTATCTGTGTTACACAGATGGGCTTTTCTCTTTCACAGTGCTTTCTACTGCAAGGAGATGGCCTTAGGGATCCTTTGAAGATATATGGATTCCTGAAAATGTAGGAGACTGGTCTCAAAGAACAGAGCAGTCCTTCCTATTGTCTGTTCTATATAACTATGCCTCTCTGGCAAAGACAGCCCTTCAACAGTTTTGAATAGTAACTTAGGACCTCATGACTTAGTAAGGCCTAGACCTCATTTTTTATTCTCATAGTCAAATTGGTGCATACTGTGGGGTTTTTTTATCTTCTTCTGTAGCATGGCCCTTTACCTGGGGTCTCTTGATTATATATTGACAATATTTCATAGACACAGGACACTAGCTGCCACAGTTCCTGTGCTTTACCTGTAGCAGGTTAGGGTGTTAGATCTGTGTCATGTCAGGGCTGATGGTAGGCTTATGTATAGTTTAGATTATGGATTGTATGGTATGCTTTGGACAGGAATAACCCTTCCTCAGGCAGGGGGTTGGACTAGATGACCTCTGGGGGTCCCTTCCAGCCCTATGTCTCTATGATTCTCATGAATTAAGGCAGTGGCCCTTCCAGATCCTTGGGCCAGATGAGTCACTCAGGGGTTGTGTATGGGATGGTTCCACAGGCAGGTTCTGTGGACTGTATTCAGCACAGGGTTGATGCGATCTGGCATGCAGGGCCATCATCCATCCTGAGGGGATCCCCTCAAGTCTGGAAATAGCAGCAGAGAAGTGGCAGTCTTAATTGCTCCTACAGCCATGGCAATTAAAGCTACCACCACTCCCCCATCACCAAAATTCCAGATCTGTGGGAAGCCCTGTGGGCCAGATGACACAGCCCTGCAGGGTAAATTCAGCCCACTGGCTGGGGTTTGATCACCACTGATTTAAGGGATCACTGTGCAAAGTCTACAAATGTCTCACTGCTGGCCATCTGTTAGCTTTTTGCTACTGTTGTTATTTGGGTATCTAGAATGTAGGAAGAGTCTGAATAGAAGGATTGCTAAAGCTGAATGATTATTGTTGCTTAGGCTGATACATAAATAAGAAGGCAAGACAGCCTGAATATTGTTAACAAACAAAATTAAATTAAGATTTTCTCAGTTTCCTTATTAGCTAATCAGAAGAAAAAGAAGTTTCTCAAATAATATGATAAACCACAGAATAAAATAAATCAACTATAAAGTAGTTTAGGTTAGGAAAACTAGTCTCAACCCTTTTTACAGGTGCATATGGCACAATTCATACTGCTATGCTGTTTTGAGAATCTTGGTGCTAGTATACAGCATTGCTGACCTGTACATTTTGCTTTTTCAGTTCTGCCTATTTAAAATTTCTCTTTAGACTAAAGCACCGTGCTTCATTCAATGGCCACATGACTATTTCCCTGCTTCTCTCATATAGTTTGTAAAACTCATTAACCCTAAAAGTGAACTCTCCTCTTGAGGATTATTAACAAGTAAAATAATGAAATGAGAGCAAACAGCAGTGACCCAGAAAGGAAGGGAGTATGAATTCTGAGAGCTGGGACTAGAAATAGGGGAGGAAAGGGAAAGGAGCAAGACCTAAGGTTGGCTTCAACTTTTTATTAATTATTTTCTTCCTTTCTTGCAGCTAGCAAGAAATGCAGCTTGGACAGCTTTTACTTCGACTAGACACTTGAAGCACTGTTGAGATCACATACTCCAGACCCAAACAAAAGCACCTCATAAAGAGTTACCTAATGTGTTACTGTTATTTGATGACCTGAAGTTCCCTTGCATCTTTTCAGTGTTAAAAAAAGGGAAGTAACCACACTTTTCATAGGTATCTAGATGTCTAATACATTAAAAAACAAAATGTTACTGGAAACAATCTTGGGGTTATGAGGAAATAAAAAACAACCAGTAAGAAAATTTGATTAAGCAAAGCAAAATCTAATGACCCAACAACCTCTGAAAACTTCTGAAATACTACCCTTCTTGATCTGGTCCTTTCTTTTGCAGACAAAATAAAAAACCTCAAGAATCTAACTGAAGATGACAGTGTGTTTTAGGGCCTATGGGAAAACACAAAGCTTGTATTACTTCAATGAAATGATAAAAGTGCAGCTGGAGAGTGACACTACAGAACGTGCTATACGTAACAACACAAAATAAGTCACAGATCAAATGGACAGCTTCACAGTAGAGTCCACTATGAAAACTGGAGGAGCTCCTGTGCTAGAGAGGGTTAATGATACTGAGCAAGTGTCACACTATGACAAGTAACCCTCTGCTTGGCTGGTAATCAGAAAAGAACACCTTATTCATTCCTTGGCTTGCTATCACTGTATCATTATATACTAAAGCCCATCCCCACAAAGCTAAGAAAAAGTAAATTTACAAGGCTTGTTACAGCCAGTTTTAAAAGTAAATGGTATTTTAATAACAGAAAATATGGACAATTACCTGAAAGAGTGAATAGTGAAGATTTACTGGTTCTTAAACAGCACCTATTCAATATACTAATGTCACATACACAGGACAGGCTAAATAAAGGGTAGCATAACAGAACAGGACTGAGATGCACTTAAAAACTTGACTTACTTAAAAGGCACTGGTAGTGCAGACATCAGCTACCCAAATAACCTTGTGTGAACAATTTTGACCATCCTTACGGCCAGCATTTAATTTCATGCAATGTTTGAAAGGAACTAAATAGATGGCTTGACCTTGGGACCTGCTACCTTTAAAAGGAAGACACTGGAAGCCTTTCTTTTCCTTTCCCTGCCTCTGGGGAGGGGACTGTGTGCCAAGTAATTCAACAGTAAATAGGCTGATGTTTAGCTTTGAGAGCTGACAAGCATTAAAAAAGCTTTATCCAAGGTTCAGATATAGATTTTGATTATGCAACCAGATATATTTATAATGGAAACCAAGAATGACCAGGCCAGCCAATTAGAGAATAAAAGCAGTGCTCTCACTGCTTCATTTTTAGGATGATGCTAGTATCATGAACTGTTACTGTATAATTATTGCATAATTGTGATTGCATAGTTATCAGAAGTTTAATTATATCATTGAGATTAATGGTATCACTTAATGTTATAACATCACAGTCAATAATAGAATATAACGGAACCTAGAATTAAGCACATTTTTTCTCCCTTTTACACCCAGCTGAAAATGTTCAGCTTGCTGAAACCTAATAGTCCATACAGAAGCAAGCTAGGGCTGAACCAAAAGGACTGCCTGCTGGCAATTTAGTAATATGGTAATTAAAGTCTTTTCATGATGTAATTACATATCAACTACAAAGGGACAGCTGCTATACAACACTGTCAGTGTACGTGGCATGAAATGATTAGATTTGAGAAGCTTTACTGGTTAAACTGAATACCACAGACAGTCTGAGGTGTAGTTAGCACTGCACAGTCCATTATTATTCAAGTCTCACACTTAGTGTGTCCTTGTTCTCACTGTGATAGTAACAGTTTCCTGTATATACCTTTTTATGATACCAGAAAGTCTTTTAAAACCCACCTTTGTAAACCTCTGCTGTTTTGAAATTGCAGCAATTTAAGGTCTAAGCTTTTTTGGACAACTGAGTAAGTACAAACTACTGCTTCCCCTGTACTTATGTGGTTCCCATCACTATAGCTGTAGCATATAACCTCCTTCCATGTATTCTGGCCTGTGGGAAAATAGCTTGATTTATTTGTAGATTTTTACAATGTGAGAGAGAACTAACACAATAAGTGCTTGTGGGAGGGATGGGGAGAAGAGCTGAGGGAAAGCAAGGCTGAAGAAACTAGTTTTGCAGTTGTTTCTGATGGTGGCAAAGTAATTCTTTTCTTTTGTGAAGTGAAGGGTACTTACAAAGAGGATGGAGCTAGACTGTTCTCAGTGGTGGCAGATGACAGAACAAGGAGCAATTATCTCAAGTTGCAGCAAGGGAAGTTTAGGTTAGATATTGAGAAAAACCCTCTCTCACTAGGAGTATGGTATAGCACTGGAACAGGTTACTCAGAGAGGTTGTGGAATTTCTATCCTTGGAGGTTTTTAAAACTTGGCTAGGCAAAGCCTGGCCTGGGATGATCTAGTTGGGGATGGTCCTGCTTTGAGTGAGGGAGGAGGGCGGACCTCCTGAGGTCCCTCCAACCTTATTTTTTCTATGGTTGTATGAATTCTACAACAAAGTTAACACCTATGAAAGAAATGTCTCTCACCCTGCTGGGTTTCCCTCTTTTTGTTTACTGGTATTGCACCTTTTTCATTATAAAACATTAAAACCTGTGTAAAAAGAGTTACAAAGTAGGTCACTGTAGTACACTTAATTTGATAACATTTTGAATTCATTTTGCACATTTTCAGAATGATCATCTAAGACACAAAGAAGCAGGGAATCAGTTTATCTTTGTTCACCATGAGATAAACTGTGTAGCTATGAGATAAAAACTTCTAAGAAGATATGGCTAGACACAAACGCCTTTAGATGTGTGGGGATGCTGCTCCAATATGCTGTAATCATAGTGCATCACAGCAGACTCGATTAATCTAGGGAACTTTGCGTGTATTCAGCATCCCAGTGCTTCAAAATGTTGGCAGGGGAGCTTGAACTAAAGCTTGTTGAAAGAGCTTTAGTTAAAGTGCTCCCACTGCCATTTTGAAGTGGAAGACACTGAATATACAAAATACAGGGGGCGCTTTAATTAGAGTGGCTCACAGAGCTGAAAAAGTGCCATCCTCCACCCCTAGAGCTTGTGTAAAGACCCCCAAAGGCCCTGGCAACAGCAATCAGGCTCCCAGGTATTGCTGCTCTTGGAGCAACAGGCATGAACCTGATCTTGCAAAAGTGTAGGGAGAAAGTATTTGGTGCTGAAGTTAGAAGGCTGTCCCTCTGGGTCAATGAGAGGGACCCAGAGGAACAGCCTTCCATCTTCAGCTCCCTCTGTGCAAAAATGAAGTTTATTTCCTACCTATGGAGAATTTTTACCATTTTGTACCATCCATACTTTTCCCAGAGCCCGACGAAAGGACTTCGATCCCAAAAGCTTGCAGAAAAGGACAGTTTTCTTGTGATTCTCCAGTTGGTCTAATAAAAGGTATCATTTTGGAAGCAAGAGTTATAGGTTTTTGTATGTCTTCAAATCAATCTGGACATTTTAAAGCAGGGAAGACATTTTCTAGCAGAAATCTGCAGATCTTTATTTACTAGAGACAGAACCGGATATCAGGCAGTTGGACAATATTTTCTCTTATGATACTAGTTAGCTTGAGGAGTCAGTTGTGACAGTTCAGCTGCCATGAATCTGAAGAGGTCTTATCAGTCAGAAACCTTGGGCTCCAAGAAGACAGCGCATAATAGAGTATGATCAGAAGCAACAACAATTTAAATACACCAGGGCTGAATTTGCTAATCCTTATGCTGCTTCCATTTCCTCCTTTTCTGACTGTTTTTTAGAAAGATTCAAAAGGGTATTTGGGGCCTTTAGAATCCCTAAGTACTCAATTTGCAAATGAAGGCTTCAAAGGCCCAAAAGCTCTAGAGGCTTGAATCTTAGTATCTCCAATTGTTCCCTGCTGGATCTGAGAATATTTACTTGGACATAACTTCACAAGGCAGTGTGCAACTCACACCCAAATCATATTCTATATCAGATCTCTATTCAGATTCAGGCACCCACAGTACATCCTACAGAAGGAAGGTTTCCAGTCAGGGATGGAGATGGGAGTGGAGAAGATCCATTCTCACACAGATCTCCATGAGAATGCCACACAGCATTTATGTTACAGTATATGGGGTCTCATATCTAAGCAGCACATTGATACAAAAATCATATCACCAAAGAACAAAAAAAGCATTTCAAACACCTTAAGGGCTAGGCATCTAGAATTTCAGGACATCAAAGTACCCTTTTCTGGCACGATCTGTGGGGGCAGAATAACGAATGATGTCCTATTCAATAATATCATGTATGAAGTAACCAAGACTGAGTTTTTAGCACATTTTTCATTCATGCAGAGGTAAGTAGTTGTGGTTGAGTTAGGAGATGAATTCAAGAGAGCAGCTTTATTAGGGTGTCTGCTTTCTGCCTTTAAAATTTTCCTAGATGTTTTTAAATACCAGAAAAAAGGAAAACTAGAAGGGAAGTTAGTATGCAAGTTAGAGTTACCATGGTAAGAACATTCAGTTCCTTCCAGTCTTGAGATTGCATTGTGTAAGGACAAGTACTGGGAAGTACAGGCGATGCTGAAAGATTTGTTCAGATGACAAAAATCTCCAATCTAGTCTGCTCAGTGAAAGAGGCTTAATTTCTTATTATTTATATAAATAGCACGTCAGTCACAACTGTTTGAATACAAGGCAAAAAGCAACAGGGACAGTATTTTCACAGATTATTTACCTGTGGTATCTGTAAATGTGTTTGAATACATCACTTATTTGTATATACTCACCTATAACTGACGTTGCGAGTGAAAAGGAATTAGAGATTTATATTGTACTGTCTATTGTCAAAATAAGGTTAATGAGCAGTATTCAATATTTTGTTTGTAAAACCCAATAATAATAATAATAATAATAATAATAATATGCTGAATTGGGCATAGTAAGAAGAATCATAATGCTGATATATGGAGAACTAGGATAGTTTGCACAAGAGATTCCTTTTGCCAGCTATGAGGTTTGTGGGTCTGCTGCCCCTTAAGCTATTGTATCTAGGCAGCAGTACAGATGCTTGCTTTCACTGATTAAATGCATGTACACATGCAGTATACAACTTTTGTAAAAAATACACAAATAGGTACATACACATATTTGTTCTTTTAATGGCTTGCGTACCCCTTTTCAAGCTTTAGAAACCTAGCTGCTAACTAATAAGACGCAAAAATCCATACTACTGAAACAACTTATTCTGCCTCTTTCCTCTTTTCAGTTTATTCCTTTTTCATTTGACAGGGCTGCTGCAACAACTGCAAAAAGTTGAAAAAAGACTGGAAATCTTACAAGAGCAATCTGTCTCTCTCTCTCTCTCTAGGGGCCACAGAGAGAAGCAAGGTAGATTCTGAATATATTCTTGGTTTTGGCTGACTTAGAACACCAGAAAAACAGCTCCTCTTAAAACTTTTAATACAAATATAAAAGTTAGCTGAATAACCCAAGACAATTCCAGTGAGGTTCAACACAAGGAGTAGGCAATCCCTGCAACATGGTTTGTTTTATTTTATTCTAACCTATTCATATGGCCAGTTATAAAATCCTAACTAAACTGATTTGGTTCTGAACCCATCAAGGATTAGCTAAATCAATCCAAGGCTAGACTGGGACAATGACAGCAGGAACCACAACAAAATTATAGTTCCAACAACTTTTTCAGAAAACTACAAACTATTTCAAAGAGTGATCAGACAAATGATTGCACACAATAAATAATATTTTTATTTCACACTGCACAATATCAGTTGGGTCATTTAGAAACTGCTAATAAAGAACAGATGAAAAAGTCATTTTTAGAATAAACACATCATTTAAATTGGAACACAGAAGATGCATGTTATTTTTTAGCTTCTATTAATTATTTTTGTGACCAATAAAATTAGACAGGGAAGCATTTTATTGCTATTTGTATTGCAAAAGCACTTCTATACCCTACTGAAAGATGAGGTCCCACTGCACTTTTCATTCACTGCTTGTTGCTGCAAAATAAGTTATTAAAAATACTCTAGAAACCTGCTTTGCTTACCTACTATCACCAGCATTTGCCACATACAGCTTCCCCAACAGATATACCACCACAAGGGCTGTGCAGCCTCCAGATATATTATATATAGTCCTCTCTCGTTCAATTTGTAAATCCTAAACAAGAGAGAATAGAGTTAAAATAACATATTTGCAATTGGTATTTAGGAAGTAGGTATATTTTATAGAAATTTTAAGCTAGGAGTCTTTTTGGCTTTCTTCCCTCATCATTGTGATTAGTCCTGTGTGTTTGCTTGAGAGCGCAAAACGATGGCAAATATAAAATGGTGCTTAACAACTGGTAGCTGGTCGGTGGAACTGCAGTGTTTTACATAGACAGCAGCACATCACTTGTCCAGGAGTAATCATAATATGAAGAGCTGTCTGTTCTCTAAAGGGGAGGTCAACATTATGCACATGTAGCCTACAGAAAATGACAACACACCAATACCTTATACCCTAGAAACACAGAAGGGTAAGAAGTTTTTTTTTGTTTGTTTTATTTTTTGAAGTTAAAGTAATCTGTTGAGAGAACTTTTCAGAGAATAGAGAGAGCCCTTAGTCAGGTCATGAGTAATCCCAGTGACTTCAATAGGACTATGATGTTTAAATTTATGCTCAGGTTTACCTACCTTGCTGAACAGAGACAGGTATACTTAAAACAGTTATTTTTTTGTTTACTTTCATAATTTTGATAGATTCCAATCAACTATAGAAAAAAAGGAGAAAAAACCCATCTTGCTTAATAGCAAGAAACTCATGAATAAGTTGACCATAATATGTTTAAGGAAATCTGGGACACTGCCCCCCCCCCATCAAATCAGTGGCATTGCTGGAGACAGAGGCAGAGGCAGGTAGGCTGGGGCTCAGCCTGGTGGGGTGGCAGAGCAACATGGTACACCAGGTAGGGGGGAAAGGTAGTAGACGGGCACTGGCTCCTCCTGAACAGCGGCTGGAGGTGGGCAGTGGAATGGGCTGGGCTGGGTACCAATGCAGTCCACCTTTGTTCCCATTCAGCATCAGTAGCATCTGTCCAACCACCAGCCTAGCACACCATGATGCTCTGTCTCCCCTCCAGACTGTGCCGCATGCCCCTGCAATTCTGGGACTTTTGACTTAATTGTCACCAACCCACTGGAATGCTGGGACAGCCTACAAAATCCAGAACTGTCTCAGCCAAACTGGGTCATATGGTGACCCTCCCCATGAATCATATTGTTTGCCGACAATCAGGCAAGACTTGGAATATTATATATTGTCAGAGAATAACACAGAAATCATGATAAAAAAAGGCAAATTATTTGTTTTCCAAGTACAGCATGAATTTTAAATAAAACTGAATTGTGTAACAGTGAAGTGATTTTGTCTGCCTCCTTAGTTTTGTTCCTAATGTAGCATGCTACAAATGATTCCTCTCTCCTATATACAAATTCCACAGTCTAATGATTCCACAGTCTTTCCTTATGGGAATCTTTAGACACAGAAACAACAGGGAGGGTTATCTCGCTATCCCAGATGTTGATAGTGGGTTTGGTTTCATTTTGTTTTTAATATTGCCTCTATATAAGGAGATGGCATTAACCTGAACAGTGCTTGTTAATATATTGTAATTCAGCTGGTTTCATATGAGCATCAAGAAGCAAACAGTGCACATTTTCCATGCTTTTGGGTTTGGAAGCCACACACACACACACACTTTGGAGCTAAATTCATCTGAGGAAAAGCACTGCAACAAAAGCCATCCATGACAGCTGCAATTTAGCTGAAAATCTGCAGAGATGATACAGCCCAGACACCATTCTTTGTTTCCTACTAATTTCAAAAAAGGGAGGTGTTCTTGGACATCAGAGAGGAAGCACCACTGTTACACTGTTTCAATAGGACTTGGCAGCTATCCCTAGGCAGGTTAAGAGAGGGTATGTATTGCATTGATAATAGTGTCTGTCACGAATAATAAGATTCTGTGCAGTTCAGTATATATAGGGCCCAATCCCATTTGTTCCAAGAATAAAGTAAACTGGCTGGCATTGTGGCAGGCACAGCAGATGGAAGCACAGTGCTACCCAATGAGGCCATCCTCTGACCAATATCTGAATTGCACTTTGGTTTTTTTCTTACATTTCTACAATATGCTCTTTCAAATCAAAAGTTGAGAAAGAAAACTTAAAAGAAATCAAACACTACAGCTCCTTTGGTCATAGATAAAATATACAAGTGTGCATCTGTATTTGTAAGACAATTTTAAGCCCTTCCCATGATCTTCGCATACTTAAAGCTGCACAGAGCAGTCCAAGGGAAGCAGAAATTTCTAACCATCAAAATTATTTTAACACAAAAATGTTAAAGTGGATTTTCAAGGGCACTTCCAAGCCTTCGGAAAAGGCCCCATTCCATCACTGTTGTTGATGATCCTTTGAAAATCTGACGTGTAATACCCGTTTCCTTATCCATTCACAACTCTCTCATACATGCTTGGGTGCTGTCAAATAGCTAGTATTTCTTTTCAGAGGGCTAGGAGCACATATAAGGGGGAAGAGGAGGGACAATTACATAGAACCTGATTTTTGGAGGCACTAAGCACTTGAGGCATCCATTGACTTAAGTTGGAGCTGTGGTCACTAGTTATTTCTAAGAATCTAACCCTCCACTGACGAAGAATATGATAAATGCTATAAGAAGATAATGAAAGGAGATGGTTATATTTTCACCTTACCAAACATGACATAACCTGCTCAGTCATCTGTACTTGCAGGGCCACCTTCCCTTCAAAGCTAACAGTCTTACTACTATGTCTAGCCACAGACTATGCAGTGCTCTACTGAACTGAAGATGCATGCAATTCATCAACAACCTTACTAAATGAGGCATTTATATTTTATAAAAGAATGGCGCTCCTATTTTGCAACATTTGCAAGTAGAGGGGGGGGAAAAAAAAAAAAATCAAGCCCTGCCTACCACTTCCAGTTCTTCTCAGAGCAGAAATCTTGTTCCCCAACAATACTATAGAAAACTGTTTTTGTTGGTATCTGTAGGTTTTGTTCTGCAACTCACATTATTTTAATGGACAATCCAATGGCTAAATCTTGGTGGGCTACTTGAAAAATACCTCACAGTTTATATTGTGCAATGAGAGGAGTGTAGAATTCTCCACTGGACAATGCCACTGAAGCACCAACAGGACAAATAGCTGCAAAAGAAAGTCTATGTACAAAAATAAATCCTAAGTCCCATCTCTGGAGAAAATGACTTCGGTACAAACTTGTACTTCACTACCTTGTACATCTTCAACAGTAATAGGTGAACCTGTCATTGGATCTCTGAATCCATCTCACTCAAAGGAAGCTGCCTGTACCCCTTACAGCTGAGCCATGTTGTTAGGAGGGTAAACACAGTCTTGTGTTGCTGAACTTCATCCTGCTAAGGAGAAATTCAGGCTCCAGCCTGCAGTTTGAATCTGCATCTTACATGGATGGTGAAGGTCAGCATAGACATACAGGGCTCATCTGTGGAAGAGACTGCCAGCATTAGTGGTATTCCTGCAGTCTGTGCTCAGGAAACAGCTGAGCAATCACTCAAGGCTGACAGTTTCAATAAGATCTTCCATTTTAGGGCATATTGTTGAGAAGTTTTGGATGAGTAACTCACTGTCTCTCAGTGGCTCAGCTATCTGTGATCTTTGTCACGCCAACAGGAGATCTGGGTTTGCCACAGCAACTGCAACTAGTTGCACCAGTTGGTGATCCCTTTTTGTCAACAGATGAAGATCTGATGGTGATGCGGATCCTATTCAACCTACCAGCTCCCTTTCATATCACTGATCACAGTATATTACTTGGCTTGCTTGTGACACCTAGTGGGGAAGAGATGAAACTGCTCTCAGTGGCTATGTTTTTTGATTTTTTTTCTTGGAGAAGCCACAGAGTCAGGGATCCAAGTTTTCCATTTCCCATGGAAAAACAGAAAAAAATGGTGGACTTTCCTGTTTAACTGAGAAAAATGCAGATTTTTCATTTTAACAGAGAAACACACAGCTTTTGCTCTTTTGCAAAGAGCTGTCTGCAGGCTGGCAGAGTTCCAGCCTGCAAGGGGCTGGGAGGAGTGGGAGGAAGGCGGTCAGGCACGGGATGCCACATACATGCACATGGCCACTAGGCAGCCTGGAGAGCAGTTCCCCCAGGTAAGTCTAGCAGGGGAGGGGGGAGGACAGGAAGCGAGTTGAGCAGCACTGGGACTGCTGCCCAGCCGGACGGCGAGTGGGGCTTGCGGCTGGAAAATGCAGCCACAGGGCCCAGGCAGGGAGAGTGACTCATCTGAATGTGGGGGGAGCTGGCTCCCCACCACTGTGCATGCTCCCAGGGGGCATGTGCCCTCCAGATCTGTGCACAGGGCAGGCTGCCCACTGTGGGCTTGGGGTTCCCCACTCTGCTGCCCTCCCTCCAGGGCCTCTGCAGCCTGGTGGGCACAGCAAAGCAGAGCAGGGCTGTGTGGGAAAGCTAGCTGCAGTCACTGTAACCCCATGCTACCACCCCTGCTGCTCCAGGGTGGGCAGGGGGTGCATCAGGGCACATGCCCCCCTGCTCCCCTGAGAGTGCGCATGGCGGCAGGGAGCTGGCCTCCCCTGCCCAAGTCCACAGCAGGCAGCCCCCACCCCTTGCCCTCCTCCCAGGTTGTGCTCTGGCCAGCTTGCCTGTGGGGGTGGGGGAGCTGGGCTCCCCACTCAAGCCACAACAGCTGCCAGCTCCTGTGGGCAGCAGGCAGGGCTCAGGCACCTGGGTCCCTGGCCCTGTAGCCCTGGCAGCTGGGGGCCCACTCTGGCAGGGCTGGGGGGGCCAGGGGGCTGTGGGTCAGAGGCAAGGGACACCAGCAGGGTTGTGGGAGCTGTGGCTTGGGAACGAGGGTCCTGGACTTGTGTCGTGATGAGCTACGGTGGCCGGAGGGGCTCTGATTTTGCATGATAAAACAGCCAAAAATCAAATACCAAAATTTATAAGCATTTAGAATGTATTTTACTACACTGACTGAGGCACTGGTAGGCTTCTAAATTGCTTTAAACTTGTAAATATATCAGCAAAACACTGTGTTCAACTGATACCCCCCCACACACACTTACTTCATTTTATTCAGATTTTGGGCTTATCAGAGAATTTTGACCATTTATCAAAACCAGGATCCCTGGTAAAAGTTGACAACTGGTTCTCTACTCTAAGAGCTCTTATTTGACAAGCTGCAGGACTCAATCACATCAGCCTTCTTGTTTAGCACATGCAGCAAGAGTTGCAGGATCCTCAGCATGTTAAACACTAGATTATAGAGGCCCAACACAGTCTGAAACTGGGACACAGACATGGGCAAGCTAGCTAATATTCAATCCAGAAAATACTATGGTCAGGATGGCAGGCTGTGGAAAGCAGCAATAGATTATAGCATATATTGTATTAACTCTTTTCCTGAGGTACCTTGTGGGCTTTGTCTTGCCTAATATCACAAAACTGGAAAGTTAGATTATTATTTACTGTTATAGCACATTATAGCATAAAGTAAGACAGCTGTTTTCCAGCTACACCCTTCTGCAAGTTTGTGACCTTCACTCCAAGGAATAACCGCCATAAGTTGTTTGAGAGTAGGTTCAGGCTGGACATCAGGAGACATTACTTCAGTCAGGGTGGCCCAGATCTGGAACCCACTTCCAAAAACAGTGATGCTGGCTCCTACCTTGGGGGTCTTTAAGAGGAGGCTGGATAACTACCTAGCTGGGGTCATATGAGCCCAGTATTCTCTCCTGCCCAGGGTCCCTTCCGACTCTACATCTATGAATCTATTGTATATAGATCTTACTATTGTTTTTTGCAGCTTTGCCACATCAATGTTGCACTTAAAGTACATCTTCCAGAGGAGTTACCTAAAATACTTTTGGAAACAGAAGCTGATGCAGAATACATCCATCTACCAGTTAACTCAAATGTCTCTCTATGGTATGGGTGTGTCATGAAGAAGATCCATTCCCTCATGGTGTTTCAGGTCTTGTTTTGCTCTGTAAGTGGCTTAGAATTGTAAAAAACTATCTGCGCACCTGAGATAATGCACTGTTAAATCAGCTGAAAAGCTTCAAAAGTAGGTTCAGCTCCCACTCTCCCCATCCTCCTCTCTCTTTAAAAAATAAATAAATAAAGAGAGAGAGAGAGAGAGAGAGAGAGAGAGAGAGAGAGAGAGAGAGAGAGAGACTGCTAATATGATATTATGAAGGAGAGCTCCTCATCACTCTAAAACAGTCCAGCTCTGTTAACCCTTGGGACATACTGCAAAGCCCATGTATTTGCTAGCACTTTGAGAAGGATTAAGGATACGGGTGGATGCACCTTTCAAGAATGTGTGTATGAGGGGCATTAGATTTTTATGTATCTTGAACACAAGTATCTGACCTCTAGCACCTGATCAAAAAGTGAAGCAGGAGGGTACTCATACTGATCAGATGTTGTCAAGATGTCAGCTAGGGACAAGGAAGAGACAGATGACCTTGTTTATTATGTACATCCCACATTTTAGGCAGTGCTATAAGCCACTATGTTACTATGTTGCAATATATAATCTGTATAACACTAATTTTAACACTGCACATCTTTGGCAACTTGAACAAGGACGAAGATGACAGCAAAGTAAAATGCATCTGGATGAAGATGAAAAGTGAAAGATGCGGCACTGATATAACAGAAGGGATTTATTATAGGCCACCTAACCAGGAAAAAGAGGTGAATGAGGCACTCTTCAAGCAGATGAGAAATCTATCCAAAAACTATGGGACGGTACTGATGGGAGATTTCAATTTTCTGGACACCTGCTGGAAGAGCAATGCAGCCAAACATAAAATGTTAAGCTGGTTCCTAACTTATGTGGAGGACAACTTTCTCTCCGAAAAATTGGAGGATGTAACTAGGATCATCCATCTTGGATCTTGTCCTGCCCAACAGGGAAGAACTGATGAAGGATGTGAAGGTGATGAATAATTTGGGAGGAAGAGATTATCGGGCATTAGAATTCCAGATCCTGAGATGGGGAAAAGTAAGGTCAGCAAAATTAGGGAAAACTTAGATTTCAAAAACGCTGATTTCATCTGACACAAGGAGTTAATAAGCATGGTGTCGTGGGAGGACAGATTGAAGGATAAAGGCACCCAGGAGGGCTGGGAGCTTCTAAAGGGCACGGTGTTGGCTGCAGTGTTGGAAGCCAAAATAGAAAATGTCCTGACATGATGGAAGCACAAGAAGAATGGCAACAGGCCAATGTGGCTGTACAAGGAGCTTCTAAAATGCCTCAAGCACAAAAGAAAAGCTGACAGGCAATGTAGAAATGGGCAGGTCACCAAGGAAGTATACCAAAACACAGCAAAAACCTGCAGGAACAAAATCAGGAAGGCAAAGATAAAGAAGGGAGGTGGTGCTCTCCCCTACCTTGGGGGTCTTGAAGAGAAGGCTGGATAGGCATCTGGCTGGGTTATCTGACCCCAGCGCTCTTTCCTGCCTAGGCAGCGGGTTGGACTCTATCTGTTGAGGTCCCTTCCAACCCTAGCATCTATGTATCTATGCATGTATCCATGTAATGAGCTGCATGTGGCAAAGGAAGTTAAGGACAACAAGAAGAGGTTCTGTAAGTATGTTATCCAGAAAAGACTGATCAAGAAAGCTGTGGGTCCTCTGTTAACAGGCCATGGGGAACTCCTAACCAAAGATACAAAGAAGGAGGATCTACTCAGCAGCTACTTTGCCTCAGTCTTCACAAAAAAATTAAGCTGCAGCCAGACGCCTAATAAGGATTACCTGGATAAGGAAGTGGGCAAGATGACAGACAAGAGAAAGAGACAGTCAGAGAGCTTTTGCTGGGTCTGAATTAATTGCAATCAGCAGAGCCAAATGGACTTCATCCCAGGGTACTGAAGAAACTGGCAGAGGAGATCTCAAAGCCTTTGGCAATGATCTTCATGAAATTATGGGAGATGAGCCAAATACCAGAGGACTGGAAAAGGGCCAACATTATGTCCCTCTTTAAAAAAAAAGCAAGAAGGAGGACCCAGGTAACTATTTACCAGTTAGCCACAATTCAATACCTGTGAAGTTACTGGAGCAGATCTTAAAGAAGGCCATTTGCAAACATCTCGAGGAGGAAAGGCTGATCACAAGCAGCCAGAATATATTTATGAAAAACACATCACATCAAACAAACCTGATCTATTTCTTTGAGAAATTAACACTACCGGGGTGGATGAAGGAAATGCTGTAGATAGCGTATTGGTATTTCAGAAAGCTTCTGACAAAATCCTGCATGAACTTTTCATAAACCAGGGGTGGGCAATTATTTCAGCTGGAGGGCTGCTTAACAAGTTTTGGTGAACTGCTGAGGGCCACAACTGTAGTTTTGCCCCCTGACACCACCTTGGGCAAAGTCCCACCCACTAGTCTCTGATCTTTGACACCAGAAGTCCCTCCCCTTGCCCTGGAAGCATTCCTTTTGGGAAGAGAGGATTGCCATCTTAAAACCAGAAAAAACAAACAAACTAATCATCTGCTTTAAAAACAAAACAACCCCCCCAAACATCTACTGTAATTTTAATTTTATTTAAAGAAATATTTTTGTCCCAATTTATGCGTGCTTGCATAGTGTATTTAGAAGCAATTGTATAACAGCTCAAAATACAATCTTAGTCTTGCATACTATGTTGGGGAAGGGTAAGAAGGTATATGTGTGGGGGTGTAGTTAGGGAGTGGTGGTGTGTATGGAGGGGTGTGGGGGTGTAGGTATGGTGGTTGGGGGTGGGTATGGAGGGGTGTGGGGTATATGGCTGGGATGGTCACTGTGGAAGTACGTGCAGGGACTGTGGGAGGGTGCAGGTGTGTATGTATGGGGAGAAGGGGTCCTTGGAGTCCCTGGAGTGTGCAATTCCCTAGAGCTGCACGTGGCAGCACTGAGTGGGGCCAGCCTTGCCCAGCTCCATAGTGCAAGTCCCTGGCCCTGCCCTGGTGGGAGCCATGAAGTGACCAGGCAAAAGCTCTGCCAGATAAAGGTGTCTTGTTTCTAGCACCCCCTAGCTCAGGGCTTCTGGCTTTCAGAGGGGCAGCCCAGGGCCAGGCTTCCAGAGGGCAGGCCAGAGGGAATTGCCTGGTGGGCAGATCCAGCCTGTGGGCCATATTTTCCCCCTCACCCCGTCAAACAAATTAGAGAAATCTGGGCTAGATAAAACTTTTCTAAGGTAGACAGATAAATGACTCAATAGCCACAAGCAAAGGGTAATGATTAACAAACGGTCCATGTCAGAATGGCAGAAAGGTTTTAAAAGGAGTCTCACAGATGCCTGTTGTGGGCCTGGTGCTGTTCACCATGTTTTATTAGTGGTTTGGATGCTGGCATAGAAAACTTTGTGAGTAAGTTTGCAGATGACACCAAACCAGAAAGGCTTGTGAACATGTTGGAGGATACAAGCACAATTCAGAAGGAACTCAACAGATTGGAAAGCTGGGCTAAAGCTAACAAGATAAAGTTCAATGTGGACAAAAATGCAAGGTACTACAACCTTAGCAGGAATAATCAAAAACACAAATATAAAATGGGTGACACTTGGCTGGACAGCAGCACTGTAGGAAAGGACCTGGGAGTCTTTGTGGACCACAGACTCAGTATGAGTCTGCAACATACTGCAGCTACACAAAAGGCAAACATGGTTTTGGAATGCATCTAAAGAAGTTTCAGGTGCAAGGCCGAGGAGGTGATAGCACATCTACTTGGCACTGGTTGGTCCTCATTTGGAGTACTGTGTCCTGGGTTCCAGATTTTAAAAACGATGTGGAGAAGTTAGAGAGGGTCCAGAGGCAGGCAAAAAAGATGATATAGGGCTCAGAAAGCAAGTCATATGACAGGAGGTTGAAGGAGCTAGGCTGAAGGAGCTAGGAGTTCAGCTGATGGAAAAGGCATTTAAAAAGGGAACATGATAGCAGTCTTCAAATAGTTTCATAGTTTCTAGGGTCGGAAGGGACCTGAGCAGATTGAGTCTGACCCCCTGCTATGGTAGGAAAGAGTACTGGGGTCAAACAACCCCAGCAAGGTGTACATCTAGCCTCCTCTTAAAGACCCCCAGGGTAGGAGCCAGCACCACTTCGCTTGGAAGTTGGCTCCAGATCCTAGCCACCCTGACCGTGAAGTAGCGCCTCCTGATGTCTAGGCTGAATCTACCCTCTGCCAGCTTGTGACCTTTATTCCTGGTCACTCCTGGCAGTGCTCGGGGGAACAGGGAATTCCCCAGTGCCTGCTGGTCCCCTCTGACTAGTTTTAACAGGCCACAAGATCTCCCCTCAGCCTTCTCTTGTGGAGGCTGAACAGGTTCAGGTCCTGTAGCCTCTCCTCATAGGGCCTGCCCTGCTGCCCCCTGATCATGCGAGTGGCTCTTTAAAGGGCTGCCATATAGAAGGAAAGCACCTTTTTTCTCTTGCTGCAGAGAGGCTGCAGACCAATGCCTTGAAGTTGCAGCAAAGTAAGCTAGATTGGATAGCTGGAAAAACATCTTCACTTAGAACAGTGAGGAGTGGAAAAGATTCCCTAGGGAAACTGTGGACTCTCCATCAGTAGAGGTGTTCAAGATGAGGCTGGACAGTTCCTGGTTGGGGATGATCTAGGCATAGATATGCCTATGTTCTACTATAAGCATTTTCCATGCTGCTGGGCTTTGCTGGTTGCCCCTCCCCTCCTTTCTGCTACATGTGTCAGGATGTTTTCAAGCCTTCCTCAGAGGCATTGAGTGTTGGCTACAGGCAAAGCTGAGGACTTTGACTAGGGTGTGCCAGCGTTCCTGTTGGGACCAAAACCAATGGTTTCTGGCTAGAGGGTCTTGCTCCTCCATTCAGGATCAGACCGATTACTATACTTAAGTGTCAGGAAGGAATTTTACTCCATTGTCAGATAGGTACACACTGTGGGGGGTTTGCTTTCCTCCGTGGGGAAGAGTGGCATGGCCTTCTTTCTGGGATCTCTTGAGCATACATTGACATTTCATAAAAGCAGGATGTTCGCTGCTGTAGTTTCCCTCTCCTTTACCTGTGGCAGATTAGGATGTTAGGTCTCTGTTGTGCCAGGCTTGACAGCAGTCTTATATAGCATTTAGATTATGGTTTGTACAGGAAGGTTGGGATAGGGCTGATCTTAACTCAGGGAAGGGGCTGGACTAGATGATCTCTGGAGGTCCTTTCCAACCCTATGACATCTTATGTTGTGGTGTAAAATTTGTGTAATGCTAATTTTAACACAGCCCATCCTAGGCAACTCGAATGAGCGTGTTTTGTACTAATAACAAAACAATGTTCAAAAGTGTATTTTGTAGTGAATATTGCCAACTCTACAATAATCTGTAAAGAGCTGTGTGCTGCTTTGGGGACTGAGAGAGTTTTTTTGTTGGAATAACTACTGCTGTCTCTAATCAGATGTGTGCACTAAAACTAATTCCCATGTATGAGGAAAAAACATATCTGACTACCTCTGTACTTCACATTAGCAGCCTGCAAATAAAACCTCTGGGAAACACACATTTGTTTACAGTTTTTTAGCATAAAAAGAATGATTTTTCTAAAATGTGTAAGCAAGTAATTCCCAAGGGACCAATCCCACAAATACTTACTATCAGGCATAGTCTTTACTATTAACATGAGAATTCTCAGGCTGATAACTAAGCAACTAATAGCATCAGCAACTAGTGTTGCCAGGTCCTGACTGCAAAATGTTATTCTGGGGATGGCTTTATGTTGAGGAGGGCTTCAAGAGGCAGCAACAACCCAGGTGCGTGGATTCTATTTCCCAGGCTGAGTCTGTGGTTACAGTGAGTCAATAAATTATCTTTTGATTCATAAGTTGGGGGGAATTAAACAGTGGCAAGAGTTTGCAGAGCTGGAACACACAAAGCAGAATCCTTTTTATCACTATAAACCCTCAAGAATGAAATCCTAGTCCCACAGAAGTGCATAAAAATGTAACTAGTGATATCAGTGGTCCAGGATTTCATCATAAATATCCAGACTACAGGCAAGTGAAATAAGGATGGACTGAATTCTACTTCTGCAATGATACAGAGTGATCATGCAAGTTGCCTCCACTGTCACTGCTCCTTTCCTCATGGGCACTAGGAACAAAGGTCACTGAATTAAGTGCATTTCCTCTGATCCAGACCACCCTACTATAAGATGTCCTCTCACATCAGTCTATGGAGGAAGGCTATGAAGACCATGCCTAAGTTTAATTTTTTCTTTAATAAATGATAATATAAATTTTGTTACAAGTTTATCTAACTACTGGAAGCTGAAATAAACTATTGTGGACATTGACACACTTCCTTTTTTTAAAGCAAGTTTCTAAAAGCCTCTTTTGTAAGTTGGGCAACAATGTGACATGAAGGATGATCCAGCAGCCTGGAACTTAGGAGGCATGGCATTCAATTACATCTGTGTGTGACCTTGGGTACGTCATATAGACTCAGTTCCTCATTTCCAAAATAGAATAAGTGCTATTATGATCTCCAAAGGAACTGTGAAGATAAGTGCATTAAGATTGTGAAGAGCCCAGATAAATATCTAATTGCGAATGGAAGAACAAGTGAAAAGAAATTCATCTCTTCCAACCTACTTGGTTCATTAAACAAAATAACAAGCAATCAACCTTGGAATATACCTACCATTTCCTTGAATGCACTTTCAATGGCCCCAGTAACAAGGCATTCATGCGGTATCTTCTTCTCTGTAAAGAAGCGTGTTGGAGGGGTGCTGGGTGAGCCTGGAGCCCCAACCCCACTACGCAAGGAGGCAGCCCTAGTCAGAGTTCTGCTGTTAGCCGTCATGTTCTCCGGCTCCTCTCCTAGGCAGGTTGGGGGAAGAACTGCACTGTTCTTCATGATGTCCACAATCTCCTGCAGCTGCTCCACAATATGGTGTTGAAGCAGTTTAGATGCTACAACAGCTGCCCCAGATCCAGCATGTCCATCAAACAGTGACCAGTAGTGTAAATGAATGCCATCTGTGTCCTGGTTATGTGCAAAAAGAGAAAAATCACAATGTATGCAGTTAGCAGTGTTGCTAGGCCTCTTGACACCACCAGCAGGGCAGCTATTTATACTTCATTACAACGATTTAACTTTCCCTGCATATTCCTTTCTGGAAATAATTATTTCATGCTATTATGTTTAGAACTGATAAACTTTCAGTCTTCCTCATACTTCAGCCACTCTGACCAGGAAGTGGTAGAGAAACTAGTTTGATGTCAGCTCAGTTTTGTCCTTCTCTTGCTTCAGACTATTTGGCCACATGTTGCAGCACTTGATGTTTCTGTGACACAGTTTATACACTAGAAATCAGACTGAGGTCCCCAACCAGCCAGCTCAGAATATAATATTTGGTCACAGGAATATGGCCCGATTTCAGACTGGTAATGATAATACAAAAACTATGTGGCAGGGCTTGAAAAAATTCACTAAAACACTTACTAGCCAACTACTAAAAAATAAAGGCCAGGGGCTAGTTGCAATGTTACCAATACACTGCCCTTAGAAAAACCAGACCCCTCCCTTACCCCCGCACCTGCCTTATAAACTGCAGGGAGGTGAAAGGAAAGCAGTTCTTTCCACAGTAATGTCTTAAGCAGGTGTTTCATGGCAACAGTGAATGAATGACAGTGTTTGATAAATCTGATGCCTTTCAAGGAAAGCTAGATAAAGTCCTGTTATTTCACTGTAGCAAGGGAACTGCTATGAGCAGTGGTACTACCTACCTGTAGACTTAGGAAAACAGTAAGGCATCCATTCACATTTGAAAAATGATTGTGTCAGGCATACAGGCTAGAAACTAAGGGCCTGATTCATAACTGTGTCACACAAGTTATATGGTGATGCAGTGACATTAGAATAAATACAGAGCTGAAGCAAGAGCATTCATTCATTTAGCAAATAAAAAGTTTGAAGTCTGTAGAAATCTATGGTGTAGGCTCTCTTACTCCCCTGTCAAACCTTTTCAGTCACCACTGGCAGGTAGATTTTTCACATACTTTCAAGTATTTCATTATCAATCATCTGGACAACTCAACCCCCATCACTAGTATTTTAAAAAGCCTCAGATTAAAATTTGCTATATGAAGCAATATGGTTACATTTTAAACTAAAAATTAGGCTGAAAGATCACCAAAATGCCAATGATGACAACAATGATAACAGCACTAGATAGCTTCCACAGTTGTTCCTCAGACACAGTACTGCTGCCTACATAATTTGGCTTCATCTCCTTAGACTATAAGCTCATGAGATTTTATACTCTCCTCTAAAGCTAGCTGGGAGTTTTTCTGATGAACAGTCATAAGCTAAAAAAACATTAATTCATCCAAGCTGAAGCCTTTTGTGCATTGGCTTTGACAAATTTCCCCCAAACCACAAGCAGGGTTCCCAAGAATTAGCTGGAAACATCAGAATTTAAGTCTCCAGGTTGTATTTAATTTCAAAATTTTCAAAATTAAACGTTTTGGCTATTTCCGAATGGATTTTTTAAAACTTATTTTCTGTGGAAAATTTTTATAATCCTCTTATTTCCAAAATGGAGAAGAATCCCTGCAGAATGGAAATGACAACTTGCCACTTTTACTCCCTTGTACCTCTCTTCCCCCACATCCTTCACTGAGCCTGGTTCTATAGCTTGACCTGTACTTACTCATGCTTGAGTCTCTGGAATTCTCTAGTTCAGTCCATGGTGTTGGCAAAAATGGTAGCCATCATGGAAATGGGAACTTTTCTGTGTTTGATCTGCTCTCAGTTTTAGATCATTGGGATGAGCTTCCTCTGATTAGAAGTACTATAAAACCCACAAGATGCATTACAGCTGTCACAGTAAGGGCATGGCTACATTTGCATTTAAGCACAACTAAATTTAATGCACATTAAGTGGTTTTTAGCAGGTGTCTACCCATGCAGAGACTTGGCACTAAAGTTAATGGCAAGTCCCAGCAGCCCTGCTATGTGCCCCTAAAAGCACTAAAGTTAGTGCTGGGTCATGTCTACATGTGCATTAATGCACTTTAGCTAATTTTGCCTAAATTGGATACCTGCATTTGCATTTGCAGGTATCCAATTTAGGAGTGAGTAGCCTAATTTCGCCATTTTTAATGCACTTCAAGGGTGCACTGTAATGATCATTAAATTAGGCTAATGTGCATTAATTTGTCTCATGTAGACATGTCCTAAGAGTATGTATTTTAGATTAGAAGTTCCTTAGTATGCCCATCAACACAGTAGTATATCACACATACACTACAGGTACCTGAAAATAGCAACAAAAAACAAAACAAAACAAAACAAAAAAACACATGTTAGGATTCAAGTTGAAAAGGAAGAGCAATACAGGACTAATGAGAACATTATTGAGTTCTATCACTCGTTTTATCACATTGTCTACAGCACTATTTCATGCCAATTTATATTTAAAATTTCATTGTAGAGAAAATGTGTACTGGAACTTAAATCCCTGCTACTTCTCTCAATTTATTTTATAATTTTATGGAATCACTCTCTTTTGGTTCAGTTTACATGCTGATGGGTATGATCTGGTACACACTTTCATACATTCACATCTTTCTTCATTGTCCCTAGACAACATGGTAAAGTAAGACACATTTTCAATCTCTCATTTTAAAACAGAGATATTCCAGTAAAAACAATACAGCAATAGGAAATTCTAAATTAAGGATGAAATTTTCAAAGATAAATTGTGCTTCTATATCACTTAGGCACATTTGAAAATCCCATCCCAAGATCCTCACTCAGCAAAGCACTTCAGTGTGTGCTTAACTACAGGGATAGCTAACATTCTCTCTCTTTTTGCAATAAAGACCTAGACTGTTAGGTTATGCTGACAACGTTTTTATTTTGTTTGTTTAAATGATATCGACCTTCTTTAGTCTTTCAAAAAAGTTTTAAAAAATCCCTCCCTGAACAATAGGACAGCAGGGGACCATTGTACCACTGAAGTCCTGTATCCTTCATGCTGGCTCACTGTACAAAGGATGAGATTTACCAAGAGGTTACATCCACACAGGCAGGGACACGTGGTTGCCGTGCTGAAGAAAGCAACACACATTTATGCCGCTGCTTTTTGCCCAGGTGCACGCTCCTGTACACAGGATTAGTGTGGGGAAAAATGCTCTGGATAGGGTAGGGGAGGCTGGGGCCAGCACCTGGGGTCACGGGGGCCTCATAGTGCTCAAGCAGCAGCAATCTGGATGCACCTCCAGTTTCAGGTGGGTGGTACATGCTGCTGCTGCCACATGGGCCACCCCATATTTTTCTGACACAGGTTTCTCTTACATTGGGATCTCCCGATGTCAAAACACTCACTGCACTGAAACCTAGCAGCATGGTGAATGCCTGCATATGCAGTACATGCAGTTTGTGATGCTGCAAATTGCATGTATGCTGGTCTGGGTGTGCCCTCAATGAGCACCGAGTTGAAAAAACACTTAAGATACAAAGCATGTTAAAGGGGATTTCTCCACTGAAAAGCAAGAGTCTTAGATAATCTTGCTGAGTCACAAATTAATGCGTTAAGAAAAAAGAAGCCAATCTGAGCTAACAAATCCCAGTGTTGGCATACATTCTCCTCTTTGCAACATTAGATATCTGAGTACCATTGTAAATTTCTGCCATTCAACATCCTGATGAAGTGTGCTGCTGAAATTAATGTTTTGTTATTAATATTAATGCTGCTTTAATGAAAAAGCACATTTCAAGGTATGATTTAGTACAATTATGTAAACCTTTGTCTAACAATGCTATTTCAACCTCAGCAAGATGTGCAACAAACATGATCTTCATGAAACATGTTCAAATACACGGTCAACCATGTCATTAATAAAACAATTATTTGTAGGCAGATGAAGTTTCCCCAAGTCAGAATTCCATCACTATGAGGGCAACAGTCACTTAACATGTGCTGTTCGCTTTGATATTGAAGTCATGTGAAGAAACGGGATGTTTTTATTATTCTGAAGTATTTGGTAGTTTGGGTCTATCCAAACAAAGTAAATTTGAACAGAATCCTTTGCAAAGTTATACAATTAGGAACTCAGTAGTCCTGACAGACAAGCAATTCACTGTAAACCTTCCATGTAACACTGTAGCAAAAACAACTAATGAAATTCTTGGGTGCTTAAACAGGGGATTTGTGAACTGAGTTAGGATGCGATTTTACCTCTACAATGGTTTTCCAAATATGGGAATCCTGCATACAGTTCTAGTGTTTGCGGTTTAAATATGTTGAAAAATTGCACAGAGAAGAGCCACAAAAATTATTTCATGGCTAGTAGAAAAATACTTACAGCAAGACTCCAAACAGATATTACATTTACTCTGGTATAAACTCTTTTATTCCAGGGCCAAAGTGCAATTGTACAGACATCCATGTCCCAAGATAAATCCTTAAGTATTCTACATAAGGAGGTAGTGACAGGGATAAAATATCAAGTATTAGGGGCTCTTTATCTAACAGAGAAAGGTAAAACAAAACAACATTGCTGGAAGATAAAGCTAAAATCAAAATTTGAGACAAATTTTATCAGTGAAAAAAAGCATGTGGATCACTTGCTGCCCAAAAAATTGTTTGCTCTCTTTGTGGGGGGAGGGCTATAGCCAACAAATCTGAACATCTCAAACCAAAATATTTCTGGTGAAAACCGAAGCAATTTGATTCAAAATAGTGCCACCAGGCCCAGGTTACTTGTTCTCTTGTACAGGCTGCATTCTCTGACCAAATATTCTCTTCCATAACAGACCATAGTAGAAATCTTATGGTATGCCATTACCTTACCTAAAGGGGAGAAAGTGCTGCAACACGGAAGACAGTCTGGCTGGACAGCCTGGCCCACAAAAATTGGAAGTGTAAGGCATCTATGTTATGCTTCCCATAAAGTTTAGTTTTGAATCAAAGTATTTTTATTTTCAATATTTCAGTTTTTGATACTTGACAAAAAAACAAAATTTCCACAGAAAATTTAAAAAAAAGTTATGCCTGTGGAAATGTTCAGAGGGGATAAATCTCTATTTTCTGACCAGCATGAACCCAAACTTTACAGCAGGGGCAGGCAGTTATTTTGGGTGGAGAACCACTTACCAAGTTTTGGTGAACTATCGAGGGCTGCATGGGTAGTCCCATCCCTTCAGAGCTGCCCCGCCCTCTTGTTGCCATCTTGAGACTGAAAGCCCTACCCCTAACCCCTGATCTCTGCCGCGGAAGTCCCTCCCCTTGCCCTCCCCCCCAAGTACTCCTGGGGGAGGGGGTTGCCATTTTAGAATCAGAAAAAAACAAACAAATACACTAGAAGTCACACACCTACTATAACATATTTTAAATTTGGTTACAAAAAATATTTTTGTCATGATTTGTATGTGTGTGTGTGTGTGTGTGTGTGCATAACAACTCAAAAATAAATGCTTAGTTTTGTATATCGTGTGGTGTGTGCATGTCTGTGTGGTAGGATTATGGTGGGGTGTGGGGTGTTTATATGTGCGGAGTTGGGGGGGCAGGGTGAGAGAGAGGGTGGGGGGTGTGGGGATCCCCCATGGTACAGCAGCAGGCGGGTTGCTCCGGGCACAGGCACTCGGCAGGGTGCAGCTCCAGCCAGCGCTGCTGTCTCTATTACTGGCACTCCCTGCCACACACACAGCCCCTGCACTAGCACAGCAGGGAGGGAAGCCCCACATGCTGGAGCCAGCTGCCTTCACTGCTGGGGCTACGCAGCAGTAGAGAGAAGCCCTGCTGGCTAAAGCCCATTGTTTTACCCACCAGGGCAGAACTTCAGGGAAGGGAAGCCCCAGGTGCCTTCCCCTGAGGGGTAGGCAAGACAGGCAGCTCCACACCACTGGGCTTCTCTCCAGTGCTACGCAGCCCCAGCAGGGAAGGCAGCTGGCTCAAGTACATGGGGCTTCCCTCCCTGCTGCACCTGAGTAGTAGGAAGTACCAGCAATACAGGCAGCTGCATGGAGTCTGCGCCCCATGCTGTGATATGCAGAGCTGGCCTGAGCTGAGCCCTGGCCTGCTGTTGTGCCATGGGAGGAGTGTGGTGGGGGATCTCCATGCCTCCCACCCTCCCTCACACCTACTCACTGCCCATCCCAGCTCTGCGTTGTCGCTGACCCCTGACACACAAAGCTCTTGGTTTAGAAGCGATAGCTTTTCTTAGACCAACTAAATAGTAGCAAAGAAATTTCTTTCTTTGCAAGTTTTTGGGCGCACATACCCTTCATCAGGCTGAGGAGAATTCAAAGATTGTAGAAGTCCTCCTAGGTAGAAAATAAAATTCATTTTACACAAGGGAGATATAGGCTGGAAGTCATTAGCACATGTACAGATACATCCATTTGTAGCAGTCTGTTTTCTGTCTCTCGTTGATTTAGTAGGTTTTGCATACTTTAGTTTTATCTCACCATTTAATTTGTTCTTGCCATTTCAACTTTTGGGCACCTCTCTGTTGGGAACAAGGGGAGGTGTGAAAAGGTCAGTGCAAGGCAGAAAGGAGAAAAGCAATTGCTCAACCTAATCTAGAGATGGGAAAATCAACTTTCTGTGCAATGCATGCTGTGTATTCACACATTTTATTCAGTGGAAATCACAAAACAAAATAACCTTACCTGCTGAGTTGCCAGAGCACTTCTCTGAGAATAGTTAGATAGTTAGATTTTTTTTTTCAGAGAAGGTAGGCCCACAGTTCAAAACCATTTTAAAAAATTGGTTTTAAAAAAGTCGATTTGGCATTTAGCGAATTTTCCCAACAAGATGGTTTTTTTATTTGATCATTTCAGTTTATCAAAATAAGAGAGAAAAAACTCACTACAGAAAACCCAAGAGTCTGACAGGGCAATGAACTGGGATGAGGACAGCTAGATTCAAGCCTGTGCTTTGCTTAATTCAGGGAAGGAACTTGTCCATCTTCCAAAGTCCAGATAACTTCCTAACGTTCAAACTACTGGATATCATGGTACACACATATATGCCTACATGTATATATTTCTCACCGCTTGTTTTTCATTTGGAAAAGTTCTGTTCCATCCTGATATATTACAAGATGTTTTATAATTTCCACAGGCCTGAAAAAACAATTCCCACCCAATAAGGCTCTTCTTTAAAATAAATCTTTTAAGGTTGCCTCCATTTTATTATTTAGCTAGTCAGATCGGAAAATATCTATCAATTAATTGTACTGATATAGATTTTTGATTCTCTTCTGCTGTTTTCTTTTAAACGTAGATAGTTATACAGAGGCCTGGATAGATACTGGAGAAATAAAACCTATACAGCTTTCTCACTGCACTCAATCCCACTTTCCATTTCTATTCTGCTGGGAAGTTTAATCAGCTTTAGGTGCCTCTGCTCTTGGATCTGGCTTGAGCAGCAGACTTCTGTTTTTGTAACTGTAAGATAAATTAATTGTAACCTTTTTAAAGTGTGCAGGCTTTAGAGATTGGCTTTGTTGTTTTTGTTCACAGCACAGCAATGGAAGAGGAATCATGTCAGAGATTACAGATAGGTATGCCATTAGAGCTTGAACAATGACAGAATATCACAGTCCCCCTTTTATAGTCTATAGCAATATATGTTTTGGATTAAAATACCAGACATGATAGTCATCACTTTTCCATCACAAACCTGTTAACCAACAGCAGGTAGAAACTGTTATAGTTAGATATCCAAGCCCAGGTTTTATACCTGGTAAACAGGTAGGTAATTATGTATCTAATAAGGATGACCAAAAAGTACAAGAAAATTCAGACAAAATTCCCCCTCCCACACACACACCATTCACCCCACCTCCAAGGCAAACTGTACCTGTAAAAGGCAGGGTGAGACACTGAAGATGCAGGCCTTAGGTCTGATGATAAATACAGAACTGGGCCAGTGGCTACTCTCCCCTGACAAGCACCTGACACACATTCATGTCTCAGTTACTACTTGGAGGAGGTCTTGTTGTGCAATATTACACAAGAAGTCCTCCCAGTTTTTAAAAACTGAATGGGTAAGTGACACTGCACTATGAACAACCCATCAAAATTATGCTGTATCATGATACAGTAATATTGTCATCAACTAATTAGAAAGCTGTAAGAGTAAATCATGTACCCCATTACACCAACTCCCTTGGCAATATTCTGGCACAACATGATAGGTTGAAAGTTTGTTTCATTTCTTTAACTGACTCAAGTACTGATGGTCAAACCACACTCCATCCCCCGGGCTGCTAACTATCCTGGATGTGTTACTGGTATAGCATTCCTAAATATAAACTATGCAGTTAACACAAAATGTTGTCCAGCTGAGGCCAAATCTAATTCATTAAGTCAAAGGCAAAAATTCTGTTTACTTTGGCATCAGCCTCTTGGAGCATTCTGCCAGTTTGTCATTTTGCCAAGTTTATAAAATTATAATTATGCTTAATAATGTTAATTTCCTTTTTCTGGTTTCCTTGTTTCTCTGTGGAAAGATACGATCATACATCTGTTTTGTGCTTCTCACCTTCATATTCCGACCATTTCCCCACCCCTCTTCTTCTACTAGGAAATGTTGATTTATCAGTTCAGCTTTTAATTGAGAAGTCAGGCCCCAAACCAGGACAGCAATGTCATTGCTCAACCACAGAAAGGACAGACAAAACGTTCCTGAGCCTCTGTAGAAATGGTAGAAGGATGTCAAGGATGAAGCAACACTGTTTTTGGGTCTCCTCACCACTAAACCAAGGGGAGGAGCTCAATCTGGAGTTCTCTTGAGAACTGACAGAGGCTGCGAGAGAACAGGACAGGATTGTCATGAGCGATTTTAATGATCTTATCCAGACATCTCTTGGAAGGAACATGTTCCTTCCTGACCTGCATCAAAGAGCTCATCCCAACTCAGGAGGTGCACAGGCCAACCAGAGGTAACGCTCTCCTAGACTTGGCCTTGGCCAAAGGTCTTGTTTTGTAAATTTGTACATATATAATATCTATGTCCTTACCCTTTAATGGTTTTGTTGTAATAATAAATCTGTATATAGTTAAGTAATTGATTGACTGGATCTGACTCTATAAGGGACAGAGGCAGCCGCTGGGTTGTTGTGTTCCTTCACAGCACACTGCCCTGCCAATAA
This sequence comes from Crocodylus siamensis, assembly GCF_052110815.1. Classification (NCBI taxonomy): domain Eukaryota; kingdom Metazoa; phylum Chordata; order Crocodylia; family Crocodylidae; genus Crocodylus; species Crocodylus siamensis. The sequence goes on from NC_143398.1 coordinate 63,277,447, forward strand.
TTCCCTCAATTGGAGAGTGAAGTACAAACCCATGTACACCTGGCTACAAACTAAATTGTGGGGTGATCTGATGACCGACTTGAGCAGAGAGGGCAACCTGGGTGACAGCAACCACAAAACCATCACATTCACTCTCCGTTGCAAGGCAGGCAAATTAGATAGTAGGACTGAAATTTTGGACTTCAAAAATGCAAAATTTAACAAGCTGAAGGCAATAGTAGGGGAAGTGCTGTGGGACCAGGGACCAAAGGCAAAAGGAGTGCATGAAGAGTGGTTGTTCCTTAAGGACATGATCCTTTAACCACAAAGGAAGTCCAGTCCCATGTGGAGGAAATATAGCAAAAGGGCTGGGGAGCCCTCTTGGCTAAACAGGGAAATCATGGTCCTCTTAAGAAAGAAAAAAAGAGGAGTACAAGCAATGGAAGCTTGGGACAGTCCTCCAGGACTATACAACAATGGCCCACACTTGCAGGGAGCAGGTTAGAAAAGCTAGGGCGGCAACTGAATTTAAATTAACAATGGAAATTAAGGACAACAAGAAATCCTTCTTTAGGTACGTAGGGAACAGAAGGAAAACAAACAGGAGTGTGGGGCCATTGCTCAACAAACTCAGGAGAGCTGGGTACTGACACTCAGGAGAAAACTTAACTCCTGAATGACTACTTTGCTTCAGTCTTTCACTGGGCAAATGGGAAAATCATGCCAGAGAGGGCACAGAATGGGCATGGTGGGAAGGACTCCCTCCCTATTATTGACATTGAGCTGGTACATGATCAGTTTAAGAAATGAGACTTATATAAACATCAGAAGGACCAGATGAACTTCACCCAAGAGTGCTGAAAACTGGCTGAAGTCATCACAAAGCTGCTGGCAAAACTTCCAAAACTTGTGACACTCTGGAGAGGTCCCTGAGGGCTGGAAGAAGGACAATGTTGTGCCCATCTTCAACAAGGGAAGGAGAGAGGACAATAGGCCAATTAGCCTAACTTCTACCTCAGGGAAAATCCTGGAAAAAACCATTAAGTCTATGTCTGATAGGCTTGCAGGAGGTAGGATTCTGCATGACAGCCAGCTTGGCTTTGTTGCGGGTAGGTCTCATCTTACCAATCACATCTGCTTCTACGACCAGGTAACTTGCCACTTGGACAAGAGAGAGGAGGTCAACATTGTATACCTTGACTTCCAAAAGGCCTTTGATCTGGTATCCAATGATATTCTCACTGGAAAATTGGAGGATTGCGGGCTTAACTGCAAGACAGTTAGGTGGGTAGGAAGCTGGCTGTGGGGTAGGACCCAGAGAGTCCTACTGATTGGATCCGTGTCGTCCTGGTGAGAAGTGGCCAGTGGTGTCCCGCAGGGGTTGGTGCTTGGTCCAGTTCTTTTCAACATCTTTATCAATGATTTGAATGTGAGGTTGAAGAGCTCTCTGACCAAGTTTGCGGATGAAACCAAGTTATGGGGGACTGTAGTCAGACTTGAAGATAGGCTGGTACAGGTGATACAGGTGGACCTAGACAGGCTAGCAAGTTGGGTGGATCTGAACGAGATGAAGTTCAAAATCAAGAAATGTGAAGTGCTCCACCTTGGGACGAACACTTCCCAACATACCTACAGGCTCGGTGGAGCCAAGCTGACAAGCACCATGACTGAAAGGGACCTAGGGGTAATAATAGACCCACAGTATCAATACAAGCCAAGGAAAGGTTGAGGGACACAGGGCTCTTCAGCCTAAAGAAGAGAAGAGAATCTATGAATCTATGCGAGAGAGGTGCAGGGCCATAGAAGGGTGCAGAAGCAACAACTGACATGCCTGTAATTAAGAACAGCCAGGACTCACTCTGGGTCTCCTCTAGAAGCCTCTGGGCAGAGCAAGGGAGTGGCTACTGTCTGTGGGAGTTCCCAGGGGAACATGGTCCCCTGTAGTGGTCAGCCAGTCCAGACTGCCCTTGGTGATCTCTGGTAGCCTGGGGAGCCTGTAAAACAGGCTGGGATGTTTGCAACAGGGACCCCCTGGCCTTTGCCAGCACAGGCTGTCTGTGTAGTTCCTGCCCCAAATGCTGAATGCTTGTACAATTCTCATCCAGTTGGGTTTCCAACCAGCTGCACTTGAAGCACTGAACTTTACCAGATAGTTCCTCGTACTTGCACATACCTGTAGAAAGCTTTTCATCTCTATGCACCAGCCAACAGCATTTATAATGTACGGAACAGAATGTAGACAGAGAAAAAACTGTGCTTTACATAGGTTTGTATATAGTACAAATAATAAATACAAATATATAAAAGCAGTGCAGTGTCTTGCCTTCTCATAGCTTCAGTCCAGCATAACACATCTTTTTAGCTCTGTGTAACTGCTAGAGTAAGACTGCCCTCTAGTAGCAAAGTTTCTTTAATATTCTTTCCTGTTTTTTTGAAAATATTTTATACTGAAATTTAAAATCTTCAAACAGTAATATTGTATTCCAGTTAGAAGCACTTTACAAAAGGCATGTAATAATAAATATAGCAAACAAACAAAACAGCAACAGAAATCTAGCTACAGGTAACAAACTGAGTAATAAAAGCATTGAAAAAAATAGAGACTGCTTAGTTTGAAAAAGAAATACCTCAGAGTTGAAAAGACAGTGTTAAGTAAATTAATTGCTAGTATGGAATACATAAATCAGAATATTATAAACCAAGTCTCACAACACAGGAAAAAATGGTTATTTAATTAGGTCAACATCAGTATGTTTAAAATGGAGAAAAATGTTTGAAATGTTATTAACTTATGGAACTTGTCTTATGAAATCAAAAGACAAAATATTCATTGGATAAATGGTCTCATTAACCATGAGTGACAGACAGAATTTAAGTATAAGGGTAGAAAACCACTAATAGCTAGGGATTGAAAATAGTTTCCTTCAGACAGGTGGTTCTGTAAGTTGTCAAAAACAGGATTTTTTCAGCTTTGCATGAAGCAATTCATATTAGGTAGTGTTACAAAAATGGTCAAAAAGAGAATTTCCTTTCACCTTTGCAGGAAGCATCCAGTAACAGGCCCAGCTGGAGACAGCATACTGAACGATTTGCAAAACTGATGATCTGAAAAGACCCTCCTCATGTCCATGGACATTAAAAGCATCACAGCAGGTAAAAAGGCAAAAACAGATCCAAAAGTTAACTGTGCTGTGTCAAGTTAGAACTATACTTTATGACAAAGCATGTTCTTCACTAACGGTTTAATTTTAAAATAAATTTAAGGTGTGGTAATATATGAATTACTGTGACAGTATGTACAAGTAAGGCACTGTATCTTTATATGGCTAGTTATGATAATTTGCATACTCAAATTACTGACCTCAGGAGTGGTGTGGTCATTGACTTCAGGAGTGGTGATAAGTAATTCAGGGTATAATCACAGAGGTATTTTGCCTATGCAGCTGTACGGTTAACTTTTTTAAAAATCAAGACCGTGACAAATTTGTCAAGATGCTTCAAGTGACATTTTAGAAAGCCTTAAAAATAACTGCATTTGAAAAAAATGCTTATTAAGTTAATAAGTTATTTAGTAGTAAGTTAAAATGCCAAGTCAGAGTACTGATGGTCCTTTATTAGTTAATTACAATTCACGTTCATCAGAGAGTTCCGAGACAAATATACACAACAACATCTCACAATGACTAGTTTTACCTACCTACTATCTGTTGTAGTCATTCTTCACGGTCCTGATACCTTGAAGATGTCTCAAAATCAAATATAAAACTATCTGTTCCTACTTTTAACACTGATCTTGATGTTGTAAGACCCTACCTTTTAGCCTTTAGTGTCTAATTAAAGAAGATACTTACTATACAAGCCATCTGACTTCAAGGAATGCAGCTCAAGTAACAGGTAGTACAAAAGTGGCATGGGAGACTGAAATAGTCAAACACTATTTCTAACAAAATCACATTTCAATTGTATTTAGAACCATACAGGACAAAGATTAACTGTAAACAGCATTGACCCTTATTTGCATGGGCTTACAGATGTTTGCTTTCAGAGCTCTTAAAAAAAAGCAAAAAACAAAACAAACGCTTCTACTTTGATTTCTTCTTGCACAGTCATTCTTTACATGTGGTCAGTTGCTGTCCTATGGCTTCATTTGTTTCCTTCCCCAACTCCCAATTATTATTATTATTATTTTTTTTTTACTACAGGCTAGCCTGACATCCTAAGCAGCTTCCCAGTCGAGATATGCAGTCCCCTTGACTTTCCTTTGTTTAAATCTTTCCTGTAATCTAATTGGTTTCATTTTTCTAGACACTAATATTCAGTTACAATTGTACTAAACACACTATTTCAGTATTTGTTCATGCCTTTAAAACTGTAAGCCCTTTGAGGGCAGGGACTAAATCTTCTAGTTGCTGGTACGTACACAGGTAGGTATGCGCTTCAGGTATGTCTATACAATGCTAAATACTGAAAATGTTTGCTCTGGAGTTCTATGTTAGAAAAGAAATCCTCTCTTTGCAAGACCGCAGTATTTTTCCCCCCCTCAGCAGTTGCCACAGGGGTAATTAGTTACTTGGTCAACATAAAGGAATCATGGTGTTGCCATTTTGATTCCTTCTCAGCTCATAAAAGTTAATTAGCACCAGAACAGGTATTACCTGGATGGAAGACTGTAAAGAATTATGGAAGACATTTCAAACAGCCATAGATTTTTTTTGGTCAGTTTTAATACTCATATGGTGTGCCAAACCGACAGCCACACGGATTAAAATCACTTATGTACCCAGAGAACAATAGCTACAGCATACAGAGTCTTTCTGCAGCACACAAACAGCATATAAACCCTGACCTCAATGCAGCACTTCAAAAACAAAAGAACATCTCAGTCTCCACAACAGGTTAATATTTCCCATGTTCGCTGAGACTACCAACAAGCATCTCAATGATCACCTGTCATGACTTCTTCTGATGCAACCTGGTCTGAAAACTCAGTTTATTTCACAGGGGCTACTCAACAGTCAGGAGAAGGAAAAGCAACACTCTCTCCAAACCTAGGTTGGGTATAAACTCAGTGAATTATCTTCTGTCATTCAACCCTCCCATGGGTGCCAAAGTTAACTATGGCACAACAGTTAACATTCTGGGTCAGACTAAGGGTGTGGACAGATGTTGCAAGTGAAACATTACAAGGACCCATGAAACATGTGAAAGGTCCAGCTGTACAGGTGTACATACCCTTTGAAATGTTCCCAAAATGGCTGAAACACTCCAAAATAGTTCCTCTGAAAATGAAGCACCATTTTGGAGCATTTCACTTTTGCTTATCTCTGATTTGGAACAGCACTTGGGAGACAAGCTGGGTTTACTCACTCCGCACCACTATCCCTGCCAGACCCTTAGGGCCCCAATCAGTGTCGAAACAGGGCTCTCCAGCCACAATACCTTCTACCTGAGAAGGAAAGGAGAAATCTGGGGGATCTGTCAGACCCTACCACACCTCCCTAGCTTGTCTCCTCTCTGCACTCGCCTCCCTTCTCCCTCCCACACCTGCAACAGGAAGGGAAGGAGGGAGCTGAGAACAGAGTCTTGGGTTGCTGCAGCCCTGGCTGGTGCTAGAAAAGGCTTCAGTATTTTGACATTCCAGACAGGAACAGCACAGGGCATGAGCGTTCCCCCATGACCGAAACATGCCTTTCTTGAAAAGTTTCCAAGTTTGTTTCACTTGGAAATGTTTCAGTTGCAATGTCTGTCCTCACTCTAATACTCAATCTAAGCCAACAACCTGCCTACCAGTTTCTTTCAGAGACAATGCAAGAAACCTTGTATTTCAAAATCTACACGTAAGAGAACTTTTTTCAACCCAAAGCCCTGATCAATTAGATTGTGTCATAACGTATGAAACACTTATTATTTTGTACCTGTCAAAATATCCACAATGTTGCTTCCTTTTCTAAACCAAACTCCCAATAGCTGGTGGAGACAAGTTCCATATGGTAATTATTAGATGTAGAAATATACTCTTTTCTATTTCATTGTCTTGTCTTTGGCTTAAGTTATGAAAATGGGTAAGTACAACTAACAGATTTTATCTCCATCGTTCATGTCACTATTTTACACACATTTGTCATGTCTCATATACACTTTTCAAGTCAACTATGATGTACAAGATTTTTTTCTTTACATGTGAAAGATTTTTTAGCATGTTTCAAAAAGAAGAAATGATGATAAGAAATGAGTCAAGTGTTCTCAATTAAAGCCTAGTTAAAAAAAAAAAAAAAATCAAGCCAGGTATCAAGCAAACACCATCAAGAACTTCAGGGTTTTCCTTTCATCTGACACCTCGTGTTATATCATATTCCTGTACTGACCAGATTGAGGGGAGCTGCTTACCGAATTTTCTTTTAATTGTAGACCTTCTCCATTTGGCAGTGATGACCTTCGTTTTGTGGATGAATTCTTGTTTGGAGTGGAACTAGTGCCTCCAGTTTTCTTTTTTACATGAAGAACTTCGCAACTAGCTTGGTCTTCATTGTGTGTGCTCTTTCCTGCATTTATGACCCTAGAAAAAGAAAGAGGCATTCCTGTTTTAGCAAATCTTGCATCTTTCTATTGAAACCACCTTCTGAAACCTCTAGTAAATAATGGGTAGGTCACCTTAGAAAAGCTACTGAGTCATCTGAGTGAAGTATAGCATATCTACAGTTAATCCATAAAGAATGTTCTCAGTACTAAAAACACGCCATGAAAGCAGGTGACAATATACAGGAGCTCAGCTTGTTAGAACGCTGGGCTGGGGTGCTCGCGACCCAGCTGCACCACAGGCCGTGACTCCCTTCTGATAGGGGAGAGAGAAAGGAAAGAGGTGGCTACCAATCTCAAGAGTAAGAGAAGGAGAAGGGCCATCCTGGGGGGGAGGGGCGAATCAGGGCGACTGCCCCAGGCCTCCCAGAGCCAGGCAGAGCAGCACAGCAACTCCACACTGCTGCTGGCTTCATGTCTGGCTGCTTGCCACTCCCCCCTACCCCTGAATCTGCTGCTGGCTTCCTCGCATCTGGGGGCAGGCTGATTTGCCCTGGGCCCTGCACCCTGCTCGGATTGTCTCTGGGAAGGAGAGAACAGAACTTCCGTTTGGCTGCAGAGGAGATTAGCTGTATGGTTCAAGGCAGAGCGGGAGACTAGCAGGGCCAAGCTGCACTGGGGCCCCTACTTCAGGGGCCAGATCCTTCTGTAGACCATTAAGTTGAGCATATAACATTGCAGCCCAGTAAGAAACAAGTACTGGCTGTTACTGTTTTGCTTTTTTTAGTATCAGAGCTACTGTGGAAAAGATGGCATATGACACCCAACCCTGCAATCTCCAGGAGCTTCACAGCTAAGCTTTAAAACCCTACTAATCCGATTGAATAATTAAGAGAATAGCTATTGTCAATGTCAGTTAACCTGAAGAAAAGGCAAATTCAAATCTACTTCTCACTTTCTCCAGAAAGACCAACTTAAATTAATTTTGCTTCACTCCAAGGTTTCTGTCTCTGTGCCTGTCCTACCCATGAATATTGACAGAGCTGAAAATTAATGGGCCTACCTGTGCCTGGCACAACACCCCAGGAACCACGTCTCAGTTAAAGGTCAACAACTGTCGATGGTCAACAACTTTGTCTATCTCGGCAGCACGCTCTTCCATGCTGTCTACATCAACTGCAAAAGTCAACATGAGGCTAGCAAAAGCCACCACAGCCTTCAGCAGACTCTGTAAATTGATCTGGGACCACAGAGGCATCAGAATGTCGATGAAACTGAAGGTTTACAAAGTCAACACTCTCCCAACCCTCCTTTATGCCTGTGAAACCCGGATCATCTACCAGTGTCATGCCAAGAAACTAAACCACTTCCACATGTGCTGCCTGCGAAAGATACTAAAGATCAAGTGGCAGGACAAGTTCCTGGACACCAAGGTGCTCAGAAGATCAGCTCTCCCCAGTATTCATACCCTACTGAAACTGGTGCAGCTAAGATGGGCTGGCCACCTTTCAAAAATGTCCAACACTCACCTGCTGAAGAAAATCTATGGCGAGCTGTCAAATGGAGCATGCTTTCATGGCACACCAAAGAAGCAATACAAGGACACCCTAAAGATGTCCCTAAGGAGTTCCAGCATTGACCCAGAGTCATACGAGCAAATCGCTCATGACCATCCATCCTGGAGATCATCAGTCCAGAGCAGAGCACTGGCCTTCAAGCAGTGGCGCACTGGCCTTCAAGCAGTGGCACACAGCAGAGGCAGTGAGGAAGCACATGGCCAGGAAAATAAGGACCTCTCATGTCCAGCCTTCATTGCTCTCCTGCCCCGGCTGCAGCAGATTATTCAGGGCAAAGATTGGGCTTACAAGTCACCTGCATGCCCACGTGACCTAGCCTCCACCCCCCCTCCTCTCTTCTTTCTCCCTTTCTCCCTTCCTTTTTCTTTCCCGCTTCCTTTCTCTCTTCTTCCTCCCCTTCCCCCACACTGGATGCAGTCATCTTCGTTTGGAAAGGATGAATCACACCCTTTATATGCACACCATAGGTTCATGTTGTATTACAGCAATAAAAAGTCACTGCCTGTCTGATTAAAGTATTGCCTCCCATCCATAAATACTATCTATCCCTTTTCACATCAAACTTTAAAGCTATTTGACAGATCAAGTTAGGAGGCAGGATGTTCCTGCTGCTGGAGAAATACTGACCTTAAATTATTTGAATACTGTATTTACTCAATTCCAAGATAGGGTCCCCCATCCCTCCCATTTAACCTGAGGAAAAAAGCCTGTCTTGGAATTGAGTACAAGACAGCTAAGGGCCTTTCCCCTGCTTCTTGTCCATCTCCACCCCCCCACACACACACGCATACACTTACCCTTCCTCCATTGCTCCCACCACTGGGAAGGTAGTGGGGAGGACAGACAGCAACAGGGACAAGTGGGGGAGGGGGCAAGAAAGGCTGTAGGGGAAAGTTGCTCGATTCTTCCCCCCATCCCCACCCACAACCTGCCTCCCTTCCACTGCCCATTGCCCTCCCACCTCCACCACTGCTTTCCCTGCTACAGAGGTCAGGGGGGTTGAATTTAAGATGATTCTCAAATTATTAGATTCTAGACATGGAAAATTATAACAAATTTATAACTTTTCCATGTTATAATCTAATTATTGGGGGACAGGGGTAGACAAATTCAGGGTCATCTTGGATTCAGGTAAACATGATACACTGCAAACTCCTGATACACATGTAAAAAAGTAGGCAAACAATCTGAAGATGCATCTTAACCCCTTTAATAAAATCAAAATATGCCCAACTCCTTAATCTTTCGACATTCTTATTACATCTGTATTTTATACCATTTGAAAATCCTTAAAACTAACTAGATTTAAAGAAAAAAAATCAAAACAAACCCAAACAAAGATGACCCATTGATTATTCTATATATCACCAGATCGTGCCATATTTTACATTCCATGCAATCCTCTCCAAAGGTAAAAGCTATTTTTTTTTTAAAGGACAATTTATTGCTGCATTTCTATAAACCATGATATTTTTCAAGAAGAAACTAAATTATGGCCAGAAAAATCACGTAGCTGCTAATAAGAACCATATCCTGAAGCTAATATTTCACTGAACACCACCAAATGTCACCAGACTGTAATCTGATACTTGGGGAAATTTATGCAGTTAGCATCTGTATGCATATTACAGCAGCTGTTTACAAGTGTTCTTTGTATATAAATACCAACTGTGAATGGAATTATTTTGAGACATGCACATGCAGATAAGGGTTTAAGATTTGTCTAGTTTCAAGGCACCAGTGAGCAATATTGCAACTCTGATTAAGTGCTATATAGTGATTCTTTTTTAGAGTTTTTTTAGACCAATACGGATGGCTAGTTTTTAATGAGCCATATCAGCTGATACTGATCCAACTGCCAATATGCAGCTGGGCAGCTTAGAGAGCAGCACCCAGCCAGTACATCTGTTGTAGGGGAAGGGGCGGGGGGGTTGGAAAGGGCATGGCGGCTGGGGAGAGACAGATCAAGGTCCCACGGTGAGGAAGGGAGTGGAGCCGCTCAGCTAGGACAGAACACAGGAGGAGTGAGCTGCAAGCGGCTCATTTGTGTGGCCTGGTGGGGGGCGGCTCCCACTGCTGCATGCATCCCCAGGGAGGCATGGGGGGTGTGGGCCCTCAGATCTGCATGCGGAGCAAAAGTGGGTTGAGGCTGGGGCTGTGCTGGGCTCTTCCCAGCAGGGGACCGGACCGAGCTGCACTCAGGGGAGGCAGTGGCAGTGCTGGAAGAGGGGCTCTGGGAGGGGCTGCAGCCACCCCAAAATTCACTGTGGCCCCTCCCTTTTCCCCCACTCCCAGCACCGCTGCCGCCTACCCAAAATGCAGCCCAGCCCAACGTCCCTGCTGAGAAGAGCCTGGTGCCACCCTGACCCCAAGTCGCCCTTGCCCCGCATGTAGATCTGGGGGCACGTGCCCCACCGTGGCCTCCTGGGGTGTGCACAGAGGCAGAAGCTGCTTCATCTCTCTGCATGTGGCTCAGTCCCATGCCCCACTCCAGCTGGGCAGCACCTGCCCTTGCCTCTGCCCAAGCCCCAGCCCTACTCCTTCCCTCACCACTGGGGCTTCAATGTGCCCCCCATACCCCTCCCCCACAGCACACTTACCAGTTGGACCCAGCTGCTCTCCATGCTGCTGAGCTATGCTTCTGGATGCTTGCATACTGCACTGCAGCTGCATGCAAGCACACATGCAGCATTTATTCGCCACTTTAGTCACACACACAAAAAAAAAGCCAATTGCCAATACAGTTAATTTCCCTTATATTGGTGCTGATCCAATACGGGATGGATGTACTGATGCACCTTTAGTGCTATACCTGACATTTGCCAAACTGGAGATAACATATTTGAATGTAATGGTCTTTTTGGCTGGCACATCATTTTACTTGGATACTTGGAAATCAGAAGTGAAAGCTCATAGACACCAAGGTATACAAGCCAATGGATGACAATTCTTTAATTTTTGATATCCAAAATACTAAAAGCATAATGGAGCTACAAAGGCTTAGGAAGGACCAGATTTATAGCTGATCACCATCCCTTTTGTTATTGCTGATGATTTAATTCAGACACTTAAAAAGCTAAAAGGATAGACTACCATTACAGAAGAAGAGATGAGCACAAAAGCCTTCTTTATAAAGAATCAGTACCATTACCTGTATCTGGTTCTGCATGGATCCTGGTAATGCCTTATCTCTTTATTTAATGTCAGACCGAAAATGGAGTAGAGTTAGAGATGCCCTGCCCTTCAGTGGTTTAAAGTCATACACAAATTATTAATAAAACTCTTTTATCAAAACAAATGCCTCAAGACACTAAGTACTTTAAAATGTCTGAAATAACAGAGTGACAAAATAATAAGCAAACTGGTTTATCAGGCAACTATCTAAAATCTCAGAACACTTTCCCAAAACTAAAAACACTTCACCAGTCTGTTGGTGCTTTTTAGTGGGACTATTTGATGGAAAGGGATGTGAATCAAACAACCATACAGTAAAAATAATGAATTCAGATTTTGGAAAATCCTGTAGAATGCCATCTGGTCAGGGTCTTCCACAAAGAATTTCAAGGCCTTCATCCAATTTAGCTTGAATAATTTTCTCTCTGAAAAGCAGTATTTGGTGCTATTAACTATTGGACAAACTGTATAGTTGGGAGAAATATTAAACAAGCTCTCAGGCAGCACAAAGTTCCCTTCTTCAGAGGTCAACATCATTTACTTAGACATCAGTAAAGCCTTTAATTCTGTTTCCCATGAGGTTCCCTTAATTAAACTGGAAGGTACAGGCCCAGACCAGTCTACAGTGAGATGGATAGACAAGTAGCTCAGAGGCTGATCCTAGAGAGTTGTAATCGCTGGGATGGTCTCATCCTGGAGGACCATCTCCAGTGGCATCCCCCAGGGATTACTGCTTGGGCTTGTGCTCCTTAACATTTCTATCAATGACTTGACTAGGGAGGTGGAAAGCACAATGATCAAGTTTGCAGATGACACCAAGCTGTGAGGAAACGCGGGCACACCGGAGAATAGGGTAAGGATCCAGGATGACCCTGACAGACTGGTCCTACGGGCTGAACGGAATCATATGAGGTTCAATAGGGAAAAGTGCCGGGTCCTTCATCTGGGTAGGAAGGATTTTCACCATAACTATATGCTGGCACTGCATCTGAAAGGAACCTGGGGGTGACAAATCAACCAGAAGATGAACATAAGCAATGAAGTTGCCAGCAGGGCAGACAGAACTCTGGCATGCATCAGCTGATGTGCTGCCAACAGCTTGAAGGAGAAGCTTGAAAGAGTCCAGAGGAGAGCCATGCACATGATCAGGGGGCAAGAGAACACACCTTATGAAGAGAGGCTGCAAGTTATGGGACTCTTCAGCCTGGAAAAGCGCAGGCTCTGGGGTGACTTGGTGGCAGCCTAAGTACATAAGGGGTGTGCATCAGGACCTGCGGGAACACCAGTTCACCCCAGAAGATAACAAGCTCCAACGGTCACAAACTCCTGCAAGAATGTTTTACGCTGGACATAAGGAAAAACTTCTTTACTGTCTGAACCCCCAAAGCCTGGAATAGTCTCCTCCCAGAGGGGGTGTAACCACCTACAGTGGACACTTTTAAGAAACATTTGGATGCTTAGCTTGCTGGGATCCTTTGACCCTAACTGACTTCCTGCCCTTTGGGCAAGGGGCTGGACCCAATGATCTTACCAGGTCCCTTCCAGCCCTAATGCCTATGAAATCTATTAAATAGATGCAGAGAGGTGCTCCTCCACCTCTGTTCGGCATTAGTGAGGCCACAGCTGGAATACTGTGTCCAGTTCTGGGCACCACACTTCAAGAAGGATGTGAATAAGCTCGAGATGGTACAGAGAAGGGCCACCTGTATGTTTAAGGGCCTTGAGGACACAGGACCTCTGAGGAGAGACTCCAGAAACTGGGTCTGTTCAGTCTGAGAAAGTGAAGACTGAAAGGTGATTTGACAGCTGCCTACAAGTATGTCAGGGGTGAGCACCAAGATCTAGGGGAGCAACTCTTCAGGAAGGCACCCCTTGGGAGGACAAGGAAACTTAGTCCGTCTCTAGCTGCGTTGTGGCCTTTCTTCCTTCTTAAAATCCTTTTTACCACACAAAAAGGCCAGAGGGAGGAACAATGAAGAATGAAAGCAACTATTTTGTAGGGAGGGGGGAGGAAAAATCAGATAAATTTGTTTTCCAGAAGTTTATCATCAAAAACCTAACTGGTCCTTCTAGTATATGAGAAATGGAATATATTGATTCTAGTTGCATACTTTTTTCCCGGTGATCACACTCAGTGAAGTCACTTAACACTGTTGCCTTACCCTTAATTACAGTTTAATAGTTCATCTTAAACCCAAGTCATATTCAATTCAAAACATAATGGAACATTAAATTTTCAGATGTTAAATCCATAAAATGTGGGAAATTCAGGGTTAAGTTCCCATAAGAAATCTAGCTGCTTACATACATGCATTAAGACTGGATTTCCACAAATGTTTGCTTTATTTGAACAAAATTATTCAGTAAGTCTATGATGGAAACATTTTTTCCTTGTCTACTTTACTCTGTTCATAACTAATGAAAATCTAGGTTTGATTATTAAATATTCATACTACAATAAATTCTATCCAATTCAAATGTAGGCAAGACACTCTAGTTTTACCCACCACTGAATGAACATAATTCTGAGATTTAAGGTTTCTACTGAGTACAAAGGATTTCAAACCTCTAGATTTGCCTTACAAAACCAATCAAATCAAACCAAAAAGAAAACTCCAAAGACCTTGTTTTATACAACATTCCTCTCAGTGAATAGCCTGCTAGAGCATACATATGAAGAAAAACAACAGCAAAACAAAATTGAAATAAATTCATTTATTAATTCAAACCAAGATTGATTATTTTCTGAAGAATTCATCCAGGCCTAGAATGAATAAAATTGTCTGTGAATTTCCCAGGCAGTACAAGAGAAAATTATTTTTCCTTGGGGTGCAACAACCCCAATAAATCACTATACATTCTATAAAATGTATTCAGCCCTGAAATTACTTCTTTATTTTAGAGAGTATTGGATTAGCATTCCAGTTTACAAAGCCAACACAAGCAAGGTATCAGGCTGCCCCTGCTATCAGCAGAAGTTCCATGCTCTGCTGTATGAACGTTCAGTCATTTCCTTTTTCTTGTTTTATCTTTTTTTTAAAAAGCCCACAAAAGCCCACTATTTGATCACAGACAACTATTGTTTATTTCAGTAGGACTGCTCTTAGAGCTACTATCTTGAGAGCACATGAACCACCATGAGAAACTACTTCCAGCACACACACAACATACTGTTTTCAGTGATGGATAAGAGTGTAGATTGAGAAGAATTTAAGTGGAAAAGGAACCTTGCTTTATTTAAGAACCAATCACAGGTCATTTTGAAAAGGAAATGTAATGCAGATTGAGATGTGGATCTCACATTACCAAAGCTGTGCATTCTGCTACGTTAATAAAATGTAGCAAAGTATATAGTAAAAGTCTCACATCTGACAAAATTTAATCTATATCACACTGCAATGAAATGTGTCAAACACAATAACATACTGAAAAAACATAAATCACCTGATATATCTTGCAGGATGGGTTTTGCATGTTTTCTTGCCTTTATTTTACTGATATGGCACGGGTAGTCTCTAGTATAGGTTATGTCTTTTAGTCTTATTGTCCTTATGTTTATATGCATTGTGGTATGTAATATAACATACATTTGTTATAACGTATATAACGGTTATATATGTTATAATATGGTCAGGATTGTATAATATGATAAATCACTTTAAGTAGTGAATAGTAAGTTTCTGACACCTAGGAAAGACCCCAAGCCTAACTGGATTAAGAGCAGTAATAGCTTGGAATCAGCATTGAGTTGTATACTCACCTCCCTTACTGATGGGTACAGGAGCCAGGCTATGCCAGACTATGATGAATTTACATATTAGAAGAAGCAGCCTTAAGAATAACACCTAGATAGTCAAACTACTGAAGGAAATGAAATAAGAAACAGCCTAAAAAGATCACCAGCTTAATTTTTTATTTTTTTTAAATATTTGAGCACATGCTATTTGCTTTCTTTCAAATGAGTCTCATTTACAAGTCTTAGGCCTTCAAGTATTCAGAAGATATATTTTGAAACACCTTTTTATATAAAAAAAAAAAATTTAAAAATATTTCATTATACCTCATAAGATCTTTCTGGGGCTGACAGGTATATCCTGAAATGCATTAAAAAAAATGTTTAATCTATTTTATACAGAGGTTCTGGCCTCTGGACATTTCAGTCATATCAAAAAGGCAGATCCAGTAATCTCTACATCGAACAGCAACCAAAGCTATCCACCCATCGGTTCCCTGAACCTACCAGATAGATAAAATCTTCACTGTTTTAGCCAAAGATCAAGCAAATCCCTAGCCGAAAAGATAAACACTGCACTGTGAATGCAAAAAGGCTTGTCATTGATGATGTGCTTACACGGTAAACTACTCACTTAAAGTCAATCTGCTAAATATTTTCATGATTTAAAAAAATAAATAAATCAGTGCGTGTGTTATAGGTTTGCTCAGAATCCCACATACCGCATTTACTCAGTACCAAGATTGGGGTTTTTTACCCCCATTCAACGTGGGGAAACAAGTCTTGTCAAGCATTGGACAGCTCCAGCTGGGAGCCACGGGGAACAACTGTTTGGGGAGCCCAGCTTGGCTACAGACAGTAGTGGTGGTAAGCTAGTCTCTCCTTCCACTGCCTGTTCCTAGCCAAGTGGTGAAGACAGGGCTTGGCAGGAGGAGAGCTGGGCAGGGAACAGGCCCAGCAAGGAGGAAACTGAACATCCCCACTACTAACCCAATCCAAGTCAGACTCCCTGCACAGCTGCTCCCTGCAAAAGCAGATAAAAGCAGGTCAGGAGTGATTTGTCAGCTGGGAACAGCAGCAACCGGCATGCAGGTTCCTCCGTCCAGCACCTCTTCCCTGCCTAGCTCCCTTTCCCATCCCTTCCCTGATTCCACTGCCTGGAAGCAAATGCTAGAAGGAGGAACCCCAACTCCCACCTCCACCTCTGCTGTTCCCAGAAGACACAAACACAAAGAGAAAACCCCAGAACCATTCTTGTGCCACACTGTGGGAAACAGTTATGTGAGGAGCCTGACTTGGCTGGGGGCAGGGACAGCAGCAATTGACTTTCTCTTTGTAGCACTTGCTGCTCCCAGCTAGCAAGAGAGAAGGGGTGATCCAAGCCTTGCCTGTGACTAACATGAGTAGGAGAAAGGGACAATAGCTTGCATCAGTCCACATTTAGAATCTGGAAAGCTTGGGCATCAGCATGCCAATAAACTGGCTGTACAGACATCTCTCCACTGTTAAAGTGAAGTTTTCTAGATGTAGTATCTGGCTACAGTACATTGTCTTAGGACCAGAAATAGTGAACCTGGACCAGAACCTTTGTGCAACTCCCTGTTTTTTTCCCCTCTCTCAGCACCAAAATCCAAGTGATTTAAATAAATTACAGATCCTACAAGTTTAGAGAGAACCACATGCTGTTCTCTGCTGCACTGGTCCAGTTTTCTGTTTTGTTTTTGATTTGATAAGAGCTAGCTGAAAGAAGTTGTTGGGTTTTAAGCCAAAATTTTTATTTTGGTGGGAGCCTGGCTGACTCTTTTGTGTCCTGAAAGCTTTTCGACCACTATCTGCATTCAAGGTGGTACAGGAAAATGAGAAGCTGCTGATGCAACAGGGGGCTAATCATATTCATTTTTTCATATCGTTTGTGCTTGAATGGGACGAAATGGCATTAGTAGCAGCTCCTGATGCTGCTCTTGCTTAGAAAGCAAAGAGGTGTTGATGCAAGATGATGGCCAAGTTGCTAGATTTTGTCAGCAGGTCTGTTTACAATAAATGATAACAAATTTACAACATTTTATATATGTAGTCTAATTATTGGGGGTGTTGTCTTGGATTCCAGTAAATATGATACCAGAATACATGAACATAAGAACATTACCCTTAAAAACATAGGCTCCGAGTTTTAATGGAAATGGAAAGAATTCATTAGTTACCTTTAGGCTTCTTTGAGGGAAAAAAAAAAAAATCACAGCCATGTTTAAAGCTCAAGATAACAACTGATTGCAAGCGGATAGAAAGCAAGGATGTTCAGAAGCTGCAAACAGCCTCTCCCCATGACTCTGCCTCTCCTTTCCACCCTCAGAATATGGAGATGGATACTGATGTTCTTGACCTACAAATCCTATAAACTACTTCATTAAAATGAAATCATTTGTTAGATTCCTAAAAGCCAGGTAGGCAAGGTTCTTTGAGTAGATGTGATATCTTTTATTCGAGCAACTGAGTAGATGGAAAAAAATTCTTAGCAAGCTTTCAGGTGCAGTCACCCTTCTTCAGGCATAGGAAATCTCCCTTTCTATGCCACCCTTCTGCTGCCTTTCCTTTTTGCAGGAACCGTTTTCTTTTGTGCTTTGAGGATCGTATCCTTGAGCAACCACCACTCATTGTGCACCCCATTTGCCTTGCCTTCCTGGTCCTGCATTCCCTCACCTACTAACGCTCTGAGCCTGCTGAAGTCAGCATTTTTTAAGTCCAGGACTTCAATCCTGCTGGTTGGTTTGTCAACCTTGTGGCAGACACTGATAATGAACTTGATAATTTCATGGTCACTGTTGCCCAGGTTACCTTCAATATTCAAGCCACACACCAGATCATCTCCCTTGGCCAAGACCCAGTCTAGGAGAGCATTACCTCTGGCTGGCCCTTGCACTTCCTGGGTCACAAAGAGCTCTCGATCACAGTCAGGAAACTGCATGAACAAGCTGACCTAGCCAAGTGTTCCTCCCAATCTATGTCTGGGTAATTAAAGTCACCCCTGACAACCAAGTCCCTTGCTCACACAGCCTCTGTCAGTTCTCGAGAGAACTCCAGATCCAGCTCCTCCCCTTGGGTTGATAGCCTGTAGTAAATGTCTACAGTTAGGTTTCTCTCACCTTGCCCCTGCTGTGGCTTGACCCAGAGGGTTTCAAGCTGCTTATCTTTGGAGCCAATGTCAGCCTCCAGAGAGGTGTACTGCTCTCTCCTCTGGGGCAAACTCCCTCCCAGCAGGAGTCAACAACATAACCAAACTAAATCCATAAATAAAATGCTTAAACAGCATCAGGTCTTCTCCTAGACCCAAAGAAAGTCATCAGGTGTGGTTCTGTCACCATTTGCCTGCTCTCTCCCTTGTCCCTCCAGGCACAGGAAGGTTTCATTCACAGCCTCCCCACTGCACTCTGTCTTCTGGGAGAGAGGCACTCCTGGCATGGTCCTTGGACTCCACCATGCTGACCCACTGGCTCTTTTTCTCAGCTCTCTCTTTCAGCTTTCATCTCACAGCTTTCTGCTCTTTTGTAGCTCTCTCTCAAGCCTTACCTTAGCTCTCAACTCCCAATATTCCTCTGACTCCCTTCCTTGGGAAGCTTCCTGGGGCCAACTAATCATCTCCCTCAGCTGGCCCAGTCCTCTAGGCAGTTTGTAATCACCGATGACTGTCTGCAGGTGTGCTATAGCCCCTGCAAGCCCACACACTGCTCCAAGGCTCACTGTGCTAGCAGATGACTACAGGAACAAAGAAAGTATAAAATAAAATTTGATAGATGTAATAAGCACGTAGCAGTTGCATGAGTACTCCTATAACAACTACACAAAGAAGTAAGTTCTTCCAGATGGGTGGTTCTTTTGTTACCTCTAATATGTGCTACAGTAATAAATAATAGGAAAATAATATATGTTGATCCTTCAGAGCCAGATGCTGAGGCAGTTCTGAAGGGACAGGAGTAAAGCACTGGAAGTGAGACCTCACATACATAAAAGCATTCCTAGTCACTTGTCCCTCTGCTGAACCTGTTAAAAGTGTGCATGCTAGTTGCCTGATAATGATCAAACACTTTCTTACTCATGCCCTTACTACTAGGAACCCTGAGGGTAGAAAGAAGGAAAAGGGACAGGAAGAAGGAGAAGGGAATTTGCATAAGCTAAGAGGGGTCTGATAATGCAAAACAGAAACAAATTGTTGTTCCAAGGGAACTACAGCAAAACCAGATCAAACCACTCACATTAACTCCAGGTAAGTACATTTTATATACACCTGCTTAGGGACTGCTGAAAAAGTGGTGTTAAAGGGAAGTGGAAAAGAACAAGGCAAACATGTGGTGCTGATCAGTTCCTGTTTAGTCCCACTTTCACTAATATGTAGTCTCATTTTCCCTTTTGTTCTTACCAGTGAATGAGCATTTCGCAAACTGTCTCTACGCAGCAGATGTGGACCTAAAAAAAAAAAAGGCTATTTCTGCATCAACTTCAATACTTCATACAGACATACGGAATCTTGAAATTGCTTGGGTTAACTTTTCCTTTCAAGGAATCCAAATCTAAGCTGGCAGGCCCACATTCAGATTTGTGTAGGACAGGGGTTTTAAAACTGACCTGGCATCCACGGCCAGTTCCAAACTGTGGGGCTCTTTGCCAGCCAGACTCAACCTGGGGCATGCAACAGCACCAGCTTCAGTCCTGAGCCAGGGTACATAGCAACAGTGCATGGTAATGCCAGCTCTAGCACAGGGCATGCAGCATAGCTCCAGATTGTTCTGTTCACCCCATGCTAGAGCTGAAGTTGCTGTCACTGCCATGAGTCCTGTGCAACATGACACATTGGTAGCCAAGGAGCTGGGGCCTTGGCAGTGGAAACGGACAAAGCAGCTGGAGGGTGACACAGACTGTCTTAGCCTTTGTTTGCCTTCCTGCCACTAATCACCATGCCCATTGGAGCCAAAAAGTCCTGGATTCTGTGGCAAGCTATGCTCCCCCGGCTAGGTCCTCAACTTCCAGTGGCTGTTGGCAGCTATGTTTGAGAACCCTGACATAGGAGAAACAACATGAACTAAAACTCATCTCTGAGTTTTGGTTATTTAGAAGACAAATGAAAAAGTTCCTGTCATCTTTGGCTAGTACAACAAGACCTTATAGGCCCTAATACTGACTTGGCAGTCATTTGCAACAGCTGGAAAGAAAGTTCCTATTTATGGAAAGAAACCAGTTCATGGTACAATAATGTGTAAAACGATGTCTAGAAATAATTTGCAGGGAATACATATTTTAAAAGTTCATATTACAGATGTCAGTTTGACAACTATGGAAATTGAAGTACTCCATTTATCTGCATATAAAGTGTAACAAGCAATGAGGCCATGAGAGCATGAGTTTTCTTCAGGTGTCCCTATCAATTTTTTGTAACTGTGACCTCTTTGAATCAACCTTGAGGAATGAAAAGGAAGTTCATTGTGCTAGGAGTTTTTGGGCTCTCTTTTCAGACTGTCAATTTATATGGTGGCTTTGAAATGCAAATCTATTTTGATCAGCAACATTTCTGCAACAGCCATCAGCTAGAAGTGATTTTTGATCACTACTTGGGCCCGCATCAAGGGGTAAAAAAAAAAGTATTCTAAAATTAGTCCCTTGAGCCATATAATCTCTTGTACACATTCAAGATGAATCTTCCTATCATTTCAGGATGAAAAAAAACTTCCTTCGTTTAAAAATAATGCTATAGAACTGAGGTTTATATTGCCACAAGGGAGATTTGCGTTAGATATTAGAAAGAACTTTTATGACTATGACTGTTGTTAAACATTGGAACACATTATCTAGAGAAGATGTGAAATCTGTCATTGAAAGTTTTTAAATGCAGGTTGGATGAATATTTGTCTAGGTAGGTATTAGAATGGGATGATCCTACCTAAAGTAGGGGTTTGGATTAGTTGACCTTCCAAGACCATCCCTCCCTATTTTTCTACAATGCCATATCCAAGCGCTTAATCATTCTGACAGAATAGGATACATAGCCCCAAACTGAGATGCAAACTTGAAAGTGAACTTTCACACCCATTAAAGATGTAAGAGAAAGGCACAAAGCCATTTACCTTTGAATTAGTTTTGCTATTTCCTTTCTTGATACTTTCTTTGAAAGTACATTAATAAATCCTTCTCCTTTAGAGCACCGTATTTGATATATAAATTCTCTCTTTATTCTTACAAGGAAGTCAATCCTCTGTTTAAGGTATTGCTTTAATTCCCATAACATCAGGCTATGATTTTGCAAAATGCAGTCTCAGCTCTCCCAGGGTTAAAAGAAATCAAGATAAATGGCTTATGCAAAAATCATTCCAAGCTTTTAAAATTTATCTTTCATATTTTGCATGCGCGAAAGTTAACCTTAAGAGTTTGGCAGTGATGGTACTAATCCCTTTTATACAGCTGTCAACTTAAATTAGCACAAAACTAATCTCCACAAACGTGACCAAAAGAGTTTACACATTTCCATAGATAAGCATTTATTCTGTATTCACAATATTCATCTACCACAGCAGGTATTGTGAAGTCTTCCAAACCCAAAAGAATTAAATCAACTCACTAATTCGCTTGGAAAAAAGTCAGAAAGCTGTATGAAAATTCTGTACATGAAAACATCCAATAACACATAAGAGCCAGTTGCAAAAATAAGATATAACTGTACAAATTCTAAATCATCAAGAACCTGAAACTAGCAGGTGAGCACAGAATCCACTATATGCTGGGAATTTCTAGAAATAGCTCAGAGCAAAATGAAGGAACTCCAACTTCCTCTATAAGCACCTTAAGTGGTACATCCATAGGTTGGGACCCTTGCAAAAAACATACGACAGCATGATTCTCAAGTGTGGTCTCCCTTGCCCAACCCTTATAGAAGGAGCTTTTCCCTGCCAGCCCTGCCTAAGGAGCAAAGTGCTGGCTTCTTCCCCACCCCCTGCATGAGAAGCTAAGTGCAGACTCATCCATACCAGCTCCATGATTGTCCCTGCTGCACTGCTTTGTGAGGAGCTAAGTGCTCACTCCTCCTTCCCCAACTCACCTGCACACCCCTGTGCCAGGACTTGAGTGCACAGTAAATAAGTTAGTTACTGAAATGGGGTGCCACTGAATTCACAAGAGTAATGAAGGGGTGCTGGGAGCTTACAGAGGTTGAGTGCCACTGTTATAGATTTTCTCTTCGCCACAGAATTGTGCTCTGGAAGCCAAATTTAATTTTTATTATTTAAATTTCTTTTCCATTTCTAGCCGTCACTGCTGAAAACTATAAAAACCCAAACCAAATTGAAACCAATGTAGTACAGGCAGTCCTCGACTTACAACGTTTTGAGTTACAATGTTTCACACTTACAACCTTTATAAATTGACACCCTCTTTCAACTTTATGACAGTTTCAACTTTACAACGCTTGATCTGACATCACGCCGTGCCAGCAAATAAGTTTGCTGCGTCGCCCACCTCCCTGGAGGATATCTGTCCAAACTTCCTTCAATACTTTCTTTAAGACAGCACACAAGACTCCAGAAAAACCTGCAGCCAAGACTCCTGAGAAGACTCCAGCCAAAAACCCTTCAAAAAGTCCAGCAAAGTCACCTCAAAGAAGTCCTTCCAAATCAATATGATTGCTATTTACAATATAACTATAGCTATATTACTCATCTATAACTGACTGAGTATATAATTGTAAGTTATTTTTGGTGAAAATAGGGTTCCTGTACATTGGTTCAGGAACCAATCCCCATTTATAGTGTTATTTCCTATGGGAAAATTGGTTCTGAGTTGCAACGTTTCAACTTAAGCCACCGTTTTCAGGATCCAATTGTGTCGTAAGATTGAGGACTGCCTGCATTGTCTTCCTGATTCTATGCAACCTGAAAAAGCTCAGAGGTGTGAGTAGCCCATTTTCTTATCTTGATAATCTATTAAGTATTTTATAAGCTTACCACAAATCTTTGAAACAAAAATGAACCTTCTCAAATATTAAAGTATAATAACATTAATTCAATAAGAACTACAGTAATGTAACTGAAATAAAAAAAAGTGGAGCTTCTCAAAACTGTTTGAAATCTACTTAAATTCAAAACTCCAGTTGAGTTTGACACCCCTGTCCTACATAAATCTGAAGATGAGCCCTGCCAGCTTGGATCTGGATTTCTTGAAAGGAAAAAGTTAATCCAAGCAATTTCTAGGTTCCTTATGTCTGTATCAAGTATTGAAATTGATGCAGAAATAGCCTCTTCTTCTAAGCCCGCATCTGCTGTATAGAGCCAGTTTGTGAAATGCTCATTCACTGGTGAGGACAAGAAGAAAATGAGACTACATGTTAATGGAGGTAAGACTAAACAGAAACTGGTCAGCGCCATGTGTTTGCCTTGTTCTCTTCCACTTCCCTTTGACACCACTTTTCCTAAGCAGATGTATATAAAATGTACTTACCTGGAAAAAAATTTTCAAATTTATTTATCACCTAAGTGGTTTGATGATCAATGCATCAAGAAAACATCTCTGTTGGCAGATCACATGAATGCAAAATTTCAAAGAAAGGAATGATTTTACAGAGAAGATAGTGCAGGGACACAGGTCTAAACTGTGTTTATGAATGAAAACAAGTCAGGGTCAGTTATGGCATTTCAATTCCAGCATCAGAATGCAAAAGAATGAAGAAATGAGTACATACGAGTACACGGTGGAAAAGCTGCTTAAAATGTGGTATGTGTAGACTTGAATAATCAGCATTTAAAATGGATCTTCTCTCATTTATAGGGAGAAAAAGAAATGTCATTTCACCATGTTTGGGGGTCATACAGGTCATCTGGCCTCTAATTCCCCAGGCTCAGATAAGCACATCAAATATGCAAGGCATCAGATACTGGGAATATATGATAAATAGTACCTTTAGTGACTAGAGGACACAAGAATGTCCTTTTTAAGCTACTCTGGCATACGTTTAGTCAATAACAAAAGTCTCATTAACTTACATGGGTTCAGCATCAGAGTTTTAATTTATAAATTCATATGCAGAATATTTTTCATGCCCATAAGAAACCTGCACGCTCTCACTTATAATTCTACCTCCTGTCCTAGAGAATTGTTTCATTTATGCCTCCTTCTGGGTCTCAAAACAAACAGTGGAGTTAGAGTACCTCTAAGTCTGTGATTGAATAAAACAATCTTGATCCTCGCTCCACACCGGTACTGCTACACAGTACCATACCTAGACTCCTGGCAGACCCAGGTGAACTTTTAGCATCAGGCCCACCTTCACCAGAGATAATGATAACAATAAATTGGACAACAGGAAAAAAAAAAAAATTTCATGCCCCCTTTCTGTCTGGGCTCTGGGCAGCTGCCTGGTTCACTAATAATGCCTGTGTCTGGGTCTGCTGCTACCCTCCAGAACCATCCACCCATCCACACTGCAGCAAACGTACAGTGGAACACAAACATAGCCAGCAAGGGAAACCCAATATAATGTCTGGAGGAATAACTGAAGATGCCCAAGTGCATGCAAATTAAACAAACTCCAACAACCCAACTCCAGATCCCTCTGATTCAAAACCAAAATCTGTATCAAGACAAGCTGATAATCATGACATATGCACAAGCTCAAATGTGAAATTAAAATACTGTCAGGATCTGCAAAAAAACAGCTTGAACTAATTTTTACTAATTTGTATCAGCTGAGTGATATTGATCTAAATGTGCAGGAAGCAGCCTGCCAGTGAGATTAAAAAATAATGTCACACTAAGGTTCAGTACTATCCAGCTAAATGCACCAATAGGAATCAGGATCTTGTTTTGTAATATCCATAATTTTTTTCTATGGCTGGCAACCTATAATCTGAAGGGTCCAAAGAAATTATTCTTTAAAAGTATATTTATTTTATTAAACATATCTTTGGGATTTTTCATGGAAACAAGGTAAAGTACAAACAAGACAATTACATGGACCTAATATTTGCCTTTCTGCTGGCCGCCGCCCCCCACAAATGGCTTCAGTAAAGCACAGGCTGAGCTGCAACTTACTGCTTCCCACGAGAGTAATTTCATGTCCAAAAAACAAGATTTTGTTTTTGTTTTAAAGTTTTGATATGTCTTGTTTTTTAGCGACTCAAGCAACTACAGTAACTTGACTCTCAAAGTCAGATCCTAACATGCTTTTTTCTTTTCTTCTATTTGAAATACTTGCATAGAAGCTATTTTGGTACAGATTTCCTTAGCATGACTAGTGATGCCCTGCAAAGCACAGAACAGAGGGAGGGGGAAAATAACGCAGCAAAATGTACTGTTGAACATGGTCAGATCAGGGGAGGGCAATTATTTTGGGCAGAGGGCTGCTCACTGAGTTTTGGCAAGCCATCAAGGGCTGCATGACAGGCAGCCTGGTGCAGATAAATATTAATTTTCTAAATTTTTTAGGGGCCCCATGCACTGGATAGAATGGCCTGGCAGGATGCATTTTGTCCACCTCTGGGTGAGATGTTGATGCCCAGGTGTTTTGAATTTGGCATCACATGACTGTCTCAATGATAGAAGTGACTTCAGCACAGCAATGTATTTGGTAGCCATGTTGGTCTCAGACAAAAAAGAAATGCAAAACTCTAAAACCGTTGGTTCAGAGATGATACCTTTTATTACACCAACTAAGAAATCACCAAAAAAACCCATCTTTTTCTTCAAGCTTTCAGGCACACACCCCCTTCCTCAGGCTCAGAGAAAATTAAAGATAGTAAGAAGTCCACATAGGTAGAAAATAAAAACTTCATTTTTGCACACAGGAAACTGAAGGTGGAAGTCTATGCCTCTGGGTCCACGAGAGTGTCTTTGTGAGTTGCTCTTTGATGTGCAGATAAGGTAGGATTCCTTGCCTGATGGTGTCAGGTGGCAGAAAGGCAGGGAGGTATAGAAATATTTCTTGTTGTTCAGCAATGAAATTTGAATCCAAAATTGGCTAAAATTCAACATCTTCCCTGTTTCAGGTAAGTATTTGGTAGCCATGTTGGTAAGAGAGAAAAAATAAATGCAAAACTTTAGAAGTCTTGGTTCAGAGATGAACCAATATGAACACTCATGGACCCAGAAAGAGAGACCTCCACCTTCAGCTTCCTCTGTGCAAAAATGAAGTTTATTTGTTTATTTTCCACCTGTGGGGACTTTTTACCATCTTTAATTTTCCTTGAGCCTGAGGAAAGGCATGTGCACCCAAAATCCTGCAGAAAAAGATTTATTTTTTTTTGCAATTTCTTAGTTGGTCTAATAAAAGATACTATCTCTGAACCAAGAGTTCTAGGGTCTTGTATTTCTTTTCAGCACAGCAAAGCAGTTAAGTGCATCTAAAAACAGTTGGTGAGATTCTCAGACACAAAAGGGAGATAATTGTCAACCTTATTAACAGCAGTTAAATCTTTGAAAACTAAAATAGAATCTATTGTGCCCCAAAACACTGGGACTGGACCCAAAAGCATCTCCAGTGGAGCAGAAAGTTGGCACAACTTGGAACAGGGAAGAAAAGCATACAAGGTCTGCCCAGGAAAACAAATGCTGAGGAGAAATTCAGGAAGGTTTGGTAGAAAAGAACTTTTGTCCTCAGGGGGCTAGCAGGGAAAGAAGGAAACAGAAAGAGACCCTGGAAATTAAGTTAAATCAAAACAGAGCTGCATCTCAAGACAGTACTCCACAGAGAAACATATCAACAATCCAACTATATCTTCTATGGGATGGAAAAAAATAGAAACCAGATTGCTGCTGCTGTTTTTAACTGCTTCCAAGACAGCCAGACACTGTGATGCTTGAGTCATATAAGCAAGACTGGATCAACCAACCTGGTTAGAGAGACAATGTTGCCACCGGAAGACCAGGGCAATCTGCTTGCAGGTCAAAATGGTTAATAGCTCACAGGGCAGAGACTTTGCAAGTAAAGCCTGGCTATATTTGAGACATACTCAGCAGACTGATTAGGATCCTGTTGGAGCTGCCCTGTACCATGGACGCAAGGGGTAGAAGTGAAGGAAATTTACTAGCTCATTCATTATATTATGAAATTCAAGATCAAAGGTACACTAACAAATTCAATATCAAGAGCTTAAAAACTGGAAAGAATATTAAACCTCAGAATACAGGGCTTAAGACTTGGTCTAACAAGTGCAAAACCAAACACAAGGACAGATTTCTCCCCCTGTGGGGTTCTTACTTCCTCATTTAGTGTATTTGGTGCTGGTCACTGTTAGACACAGGATGCCAAACTACAGACATAGTTCCCATGTATGCTATGAAAACTGAAACAAATTTGATTTTTATATATACTCTCTCATGAGAAGAAAATGTTTCACTGTACAGTTAGTGCAAAGTATAAAATGTCAATAAAGTCTGAATGAAAAGAACATGTGTTGTACAGTGCAATTAAAAATCATTCCATTTCAAAAGGTCTCCCCCTTCAGTGAAAGTTCAAATGCTAAGATTAGTTCACTGAAAGGGCTTTCAAGGCACTTTGGGTGGGAGAAAAAAAATATAAGGATAACATTTTACAGGTTTGCATGATTATGGAACACGTTCTACCTACTGTTTCATCTACCTGCTTCATCCCTAAGTTCAGAATGGTACAAACAAGTACACTTCTATTAACTTCAGTGAGGGAGAGTGATGGGGGGGGTGGAGGAAGGGGAGAAGAGGGGAGGGGGAAGCTGCTCAAATCTCTACTTTTCCAGAACCTGTTCAGTCCTGCTTAGGAACTACTTACAGCAGGCCTGAATTTGCCTCTTGATGAACAAGTTTTACCCAAACATGTATTCCCTTCCTATTCACACTGATCCATTCCCTCTTCTCTTCATTAGAAATCTTACAAAAGTTCCAGCTTGTTACACTGCTCCTGTAAGTCAAATTGGCTTATCCAATACATTCAGTGATAGACTCTCTTGTTTCTTTTATTTTCTTAACACTCTTCTGTCACTAAAACATTCATTTAAAATTTATCAAGTCTTCAGAGGCTTCATAAAAAATGCTTCCTGTTCCAGGAAATGGAAAATAAATGAACCCAAGACATTGCCACAAAAATGGAACAATTTATTGTATTGTATTGCTAATTTAGGACTTCTTAGGCAAATCAACAGGTTAGTCTTAATTAGCCCTAATTGCAGCTGTTTCTGGCACTGGGTCACAACATTCTGATGTTCACAGTTCAAAAAGGATGTTGGTGAAATGGAGAGGATTCAGAGATGAGCCATGACATTAATTAAAGAATTGCATAGAAGTAATAGCTATACTAAAAATAAGGCACATTTTTATAGGGAGGGTAACTCACCCTTGAACTACTAGTAAATTCTGCATCACTGAAAATTCTAGACTGGATATTTCCTTAAGATAAATGCTGCAATTTGAACTAGGGATGTACATACCAATTAAATAAATATTCATTTAACCTGTTGTAACAACAACAATTTAAATGGTTAAATCAGTATGGCAACCCCCAGCCTGGCCTATGTGAGGCTGCTCTGGCCCGTGCCTGTCTAGCACCAGCAGGGCACTTCCAGCCCAAGGTGTGGTGGGGACTCAGTGGCTCCTCAGGACTCTCCCATGCAACAAGCTGGGTGGGTACCCTCTGAGCCTGGTCTGTGAGCAGACAGAGCACCACGGGGTGGAGCCACTGCACCCATTTACCTCCACCTTGCCCTGCCCTACAGAAGGGGCTGCACCCAGCCACCTGGAGGCCAAAGCCCATGATCTGGTGAGCAAAGGGGGCAGGAGACCTCTGATTTTCCATGATAAGAAACCTGCCAAAATTGAGACATATTTAGAATTTATTTAATTATAGTTATTAAGGAACTGGTAGGCTTCCAAATTGCTTTAAAATTGTAAATATATCAATAAAACAATGTGTTCAACCAATAACTATATCTCATGGATTTTATTTTTATCATGGAAAACACACAAATTTTGAGGGTTTTAATCAGAGAATTTGCAATTTTTAAACACAGAAAACCAGGAACCCTGATGACTACAATAGCCTCTTCTGGGTGGACAATCTATAAATAAATCTGAACTCAGATGTCTGAAAAATAGAATTCGACCTTAAAAATCAATTGAAACTTCACCCTTAGTACAGAGGCAGATTTAGGCACCAAGTCTGCAAATATGGATGGCTCAATTAAGTAAAAGTAATTACAGGCAGTCCTCAGACTTGCGATACAATTGGTTCCTGAAAAACACGTCTTAAGTCAAAATGTTGTAACTAGGAACCAATTTTCTCATAAGAAACATTGTTATAAATGGGGGATTGGTTCCTGAACCAAGGCCTGATACCCTATTTTCACCAAAAATACCCCAGAATTTTGTACTCGATCAATTATAGATGAGTAATATAGCTACATTAATGTATTTATATTGTAAATAGCAATCGTATTGATTTGGAAGAACTTCTTTGAGGTGACTTTGCTGGACTTTTTGAAGGGTTCTTGGCTGCAAGTTCTTCTGGAGTCTTGTCCGCTTTCTTAAAGAAAGTGTCCAAGCAAGCTTGGACAGATGTTCTCCAGGGTGATAAGCCACACAGCAAACTTGTTCACTGGCATGGCGCTGCATCGGATCAAGTGGTGTAAATCGAAACTGACATCAAAATTGAAACGGTGTCAATTTATAAACGTTATAAGTGCAAAATGTTGCAAGTTGAGGATTGCCTGTACTTGCATGTGTAAGTTAAATATTAATTTGCAGAGCAGGGTGCCTTGCACACAACATAACAGGGCTTCCCATCTTCAAAATGCTGTGCTGGGTCCTAATACATTGACTATAAAGCTTCCCTCAGTCTCCACAAGCTGCTGTTGACTCCATTCTCTCGGGCACACTTCCAGGGCACAGGCTTTCTGCCTGCTAATTCTTCATGACCAGAAATAACCCCCGTATATTTCATTAGCATAAGCCATCAATGACACACAACTCTGCACTGCCGCTCTCCTGCTGCTGCCAGGTTCTGGCTCTGCATCCTATGGTCAGTGCAGAAAAGAAAGAAAAAAAGTGTACCATCACCCCCACTGCTGCCAGGTCCTGGATCTGGCTGTACTGCAGCCCCATGCCTTATTATCAGTGCACAAATCAGTGTGTGGGAGGAGGGGAGGGGGTGCCCCTCCAGCCTCTGCCCTGGCCCCCAGTGCTTTGCCAATGGCTTAAGAACATCCTTTTAGAGCTCCTCTGGGCTTTTAGTTCAATTCAGGAATACACAAAGCAGACACAGAGACTTTGTCAGTGTTTCTAAACCCTTTATTTACATACCCCTCCTTGTACAGACCTACAGATTTGAGAAAAACTAATAAATACCCAACTTGCTACTCATTGCCTCAGTTCCCTCGAGGCACGTCTTTGGCATCTCACTGATCAGAGTCTTCTGTGGAGTCTAGGATGCTCTTCCCCATACACAGCTTTCCCTCTGAAGGTACATACAGATGTTTGGGGAGATTAGTTCACATTAAAAATGGCCACCCAATGTTACTTAGTTCACTCAGGTGCAAACCTTTACACTCAGATCCCTTGTTAGGTCATTCTAAGTCAGAACTGTACAGAAGGTAAGGAAGGTTAGATCAGTCTAAAAACAGCCAACCTGATTTAAGTTAACTGTACCTCAGAGGTAGTTTAACTTGGATCAGGTCTGGAGAGAGCAATCTAACTGAATGTCTGTACGGTTCCCAGCATGGCCCTGGGGCTGGGAACGCCCAGCCACTGGCCCCAGTCCTAGGGCTCCACAGTTTCTACCTTCTCTCTAGCATTAAGCTATATTTAACCCCTGGCCCCTTCCCCACCCCTACATGAACATTTCTCCCCTCCCACAGACTAGCCAGTCCCCACAAACTGCCAAATACCCCATTGCACAACCTGGTCCTGGTTCCAGTTTTACCAGTGTTCCATGGTAGCTGGAGCTGAGGAAGTAAGTTTGGGTGGGGAAAAGGGTGCAGGATGGTGGGGGGTTGTTTTGCTGGGGAGAGGGCTAAATATACCCCCCCACATTCCCCAAAGCCTTCCTGAGGACTCTGATAATCCCCCTGATCCCACCAAACTCTCTTGGACCCCACCAACTCCTCCAGAAAACCATGCTAACCCCTCCAATCCCTCCTGCAAACCCAACTTACCCTCTGATCCTCTAAATCCCCATGAATCCTGCTTGCCCCCCGATCTCACAGATCCCAACCCCGGCCACCTGGACCCTGCTCACCTCCCTTGGCTCCCCTAAGCCCCACAACTAGCCCCCATCCCAACTTACCTTAGATTGGGTAGCCATTTTAAACTCTATCTAACCTCCCCCAAACTCCCTGAATGTCTGTACACACCCTGAATCACAGAGTCTTCTCTAGGCTCTTATCTTGGCTGGTGCTGCAGCTAAAATGGACCTGCTTGGTATATAGGCCCTTTTGCCTAACGCTTCTTGTCCTGCTTAGGTAATCCTGTTTGTGAAAGACATGTCTCACCACCTGCAGCTGTTTACTTTGTTCTACAGGGATTTTCCATTCTCCACTCCCCTCAGCCCTGCAGAGAAGTTGGAAAAATGGTTTTCTGACCCTCAGCCAATCCACTGTCCTAAGCTGTTTCTACCTGAATAGGCAACTTTCCAGATTTAACAACTGACATTAATCTTGATCTGGCAGATACTTGACACAACGCTGACACTGCATGGTAGATTCTATGTGCAGAGAGGTATTCCATGGTACAGAAGTTTTATTATATAAACTAGAACTTACAAGCAGCACACAGAAAAATACTCCAAGTCATCATACAGACCTTGAGGGCAAAAGATACTATCATGCTGAGATAATACTACAGCTCACTTATAAGGTGGCCCCTTTTCTAAACATATGCAGAATACTGTTAATTACACAGAAAGAAGAGAGACAGTTAAGAATCAAAGGCATGTTAAAACATGAGAATAACAAAGGTTTTAATAAAGACTTGTGTGCGCAATTATGTGTGTGTTCACTTATGAATTCTGATTGATGCTATGTTGTGCACACACACACACTTATACACAGAATTCTTATTTTATTTTAAGGAAAATACTATGCAAACAAAACTAATTATGCACATTAGGGACATTGTAAATGCTAAAAAGCCTGAGTATCTAACCCACCAGGTATTCTATGATCAGGGAGCACAACTTTCCATTTCTTTCATCATTCTAAAGGGTGTTGAGTGTAGGTGGTAGATAATTTTTCAAAAATTCTGTGTTCAAAGTGCCTGTTTCCACTCTAAAGGAATCAATGTCTGGGGTATCTTAATAATGACTTCTGGGCAGTTCCATTATCCTTGCCACCTCAATGCTTTAACAGTATAATCTGGAGAAAAATAATGTATTTTATCAATGAACAGGGCGGATTTGATTTAAATCAAATCAATTTAAAGCTTCAAGTCAATCATTGTTTTCTACAGAAAAGTGTATGCTTATTGTTTGATATCCTTTAGTCATTTAGCGTCTTCAAACTTTTTACTTTTAGAGAAAGATAAGGCCTTGACTGTGTGTACACAAACTTGCAGAGAAAAAAAGAGGGCTGATGGGTGGGCGATCAGGTCTTTTATTTCTCATCTCCATAAACTGCTGTTAACAAGAATGTTATCACAGTAGACAACAAACTCTCCCTATGCCTAAAGAAGGGTGTTTGTACCAGAAAGTTTGAAAATAACGTTTTTCCAAATATTGAGTTGGTTTAACAAAAGATAATCACATCTACCCAAAGAACCTTGTCTGCCGATGATCTCTGGAGAAACAAATCCACAGTCTGAGAACTGAAACTAAGCATCACAGAAACGCTTAGTGGGATCTTCTAGAATAAGTGCAGAGTCCCATTGGGTAGCATGGGTTTTTTAATCTTTCCTAACCTATAGAGAAGCCTTTGGGAACCCCATTAGATTGGGCCCCTAATGTAGTCCATGGCCTATTGTAACCTATTTATAAAACTCCTAAAAAGGTTACATGAATATATTGTCTCAAATAGTATATAATTTGAAGTTATAATTCCTATTTCATGATGAGATCTTTGAACTTTAACATATCTTAAATTCATAGTTTAAATTAAAACTATCTTTATATGAAGTTTTTTTAAAAGCCTCTAAAAATCAAAAATACAATTAAATAAAAAACTCTGATTTTTTTTAAATTGTTGATTTTTATTCACCCTGTTAATGAAATAAAATACAATTCAAGATTTTTGCAGCATCTTCAAAGCTGTCCAAAGGTGCCTGTAGACATGCAGACTTGAATAATCAAGTCTGCTGGAACATGGTAATTAGCATGCTCCAGCAGCCTCCATGTTTCATGTATCAGTGTTTTACAAGCTTTAGTTTCATAGATTTCATAGACATTAGGGCTGGAAGGGACCTCAGGAGATCGAGTCCAGCCCCCTGGCCAAAGGGCAGGAAGTCAGCTGGGGTCATAGGATCCCAGCAAGATAAGCATCCAATTTACTCTTGAAGGTGTTCAATGTAGGTGCTTGAACCACCTCCGCTGGCAGACTGTTCCAGACCTTGGGGGCTCAGACAGTAAAGAAATTCTTCCTTATGTCCAGCCTCAAACGGTCTTGCAGGAGTTTGTGACCGTTCGACCTCGTCATCCCTTGGGGCACTCTGGTGAACAAACGTTCCCCCAGATCCTGGTGGTCACCCCTGATAAATTTATAGGTGGCCATCAGATCACCCCTGAGCCTATGCTTTTCCAGGCTAAATAGTCCCGTGGCTCTCAGCCTGTCATTGTAAGATCTGTTTTCCTGACCTCTGATCATGCGCATGGCTCTCCTCTGGACTCTCTCAAGCTTCTCCACATCCTTTTTGAATTGTGGAGCCCAAAACTGGATGCAGTACTCCAGCTGCAGCCTCACCAAGGCCGAGTACAAGGGGAGAATGACGTCCCGGGATTTGCTCGAGAAGCATCTATGGATGCAAGCCAGCGTTTTGGTCGCTTTACTAGCTGCAGCATCGCATTGCAGGCTCATGTTCATCTTGTGGTCAATGATGACCCCCAAGTCTCTTTCTTCTGTAGTGCTAACCAACATAGCACTGCCGAGCCTATAAGGGTGCTGCAGGTTTTTCCTCCCAAGGTGGAGAACCTTGCATTTTTCGGTGTTAAACACCATGAGGTTCTCGTCTGCTCATTTGCTGAGCTTGTCCAGGTCAGCCTGGATCACCCGCCTGTCCTCTGGCGTGCATGCTTTGCCCCAAAGTTTGGTGTCATCGGCGAACTTGGCCAGTCCACTCCTGACTCCAATGTCCACATCGTTAATGAACATGTTGAACAGTATGGGTCCCAGGACAGAGCCTTGAGGGACCCCACTGGTCACAGGGCACCACAATGAGTGACTGCCAATCACAACCCTCTGGGTCCTACCACGGAGCCAATTTCCCAGCCAGCAGATCGTGGTGCAGCCAAGGCCACAACTGGGCAGTTTGGCCAAGAGGTGATCATGGGATACCAGATCAAAAGCTTTTTTGAAGTCAAGATATATGACATCAACCTCTTCTCCCTTGTCCAGGTGATAGGTCACCTGGTCATAGAAGGAAATGAGATTGGTCCCTCAAGGATGGCCTCCTTAATAAACTTTTCTAGGATCTTCCCCAGGATAGAAGTCAGGCTAATGGGCCTGTAGTTAGCCGGATCCACTCTCCTCCCTTTTTTGAAGATCGGCACCACATTGGCCTTTAGAACGCTTCCACTGCCATTATGAAGCACAGGGAAGCGATACGTGAGACATTCAGGGGACTTTAATTAGAGCGGCTTTTGGAGTACTTATGGTACTTCCATTCCACTTATTATAGTACTTCCATTCCCATTGAAGTCACCAAGTTTTGCCATTGAGCTCAGATACTTACAGCCTACATGCACAAAATTCTTTACTTTCTTCTCACAGAATTTATTTCAGCTAAGACATTTCTTTAATAAAGAGGAAAGGGATTTGGGGAAAGCAGATTGTGGCTGAAGATTTACAAGTGAAATTTTCTACTCATGGATTTTCAATTAAGACTTACAAGAAAGTACTAGAAATGGTCTAGTCCTCTCGTTTCCACATACTATGAAGACTGCACTGTCTTTACAGTGCTTTGGATTTATTATGGTTTACAAACTCTGACTATCTATTTAATGTAAACAAAATTTCTTCCATAAAGGCATGTCTACAGACCACTATTCAAACTGGTATTATCAGTTTTCCCCACTTATCTATATAGGCTGAAATGTCACAATAAACTAAAATGTTTTGGTTTGGCTGTATGCTTCCAGCTTTATTTCCCCACTGTGTATATATTTTTTTCTTATACCCACAAGCATTAACTAAACTATCTTTTTAAAATCAATTTAAATCCCCAATTAAGCTATCAAGCATCCCTGCTGGTGCGTGGTACCAATTTCATCAGCATTTGTTACATTTAGTATGTCAGGCAACAGACACTGGGTATCAATTCTACAGAATTTAGCCACTAATACCCCTACAAGACCTGGCAGAATGTGAACACAACTCAAACATTTAATAGCAATTTGCTAGAGGTAACAGTATCCAATTAACGTTTTTCAATAGCATCAACCATTGTGGCAAGAAAGAGTACAATAGTTACAGTATCTGTTATACTTACTGTGTTTTAAACATCTACCACTTCATAACAGCCTTCAAATCTTGTGCAAAAAACAATTCAGTTAGAGTGAAAAATGAAAAAAAAAGCAGGACTACTATTCCTATACTGCATTTGAATACTTCATATAGGAAAAAGTACTACCTTAGCAGTTGCCAGAATATTCTGGGTGACATTTAAGTGATAAATTTTACATTATGTTGTTGAACAACCAATCAGCTATGCAGGGGAAGAGTGGTTAAGGCATTTTCTCAGGACTCTGAATACCAAGAGTTTGATTCTGGGCTGCCCAAAACTCAGTAGAGCCATAAAAGGGTACCTAGTTATTGAGGTTGGAGTCAAAAGCATCCAGATACGAGGTAAGCCACAACCCTTCATGTGCTCTAGCCTTATGGCAGGGGTAGGCCAGATCTGGCTCACACAGGGATTTTGTCCAGCCTGAGATGAGTCCCTTGGTACTGTCCATCTAGGCCCGGAGGGCAGCCTGGGCTAGGATGCTTGACAGCACTAGACACACCCACGAAGAGGGCAGAAACAGCTGCTGGCTTCAGAGCCAGAGCCTCAGCACCAAGGTGGCTGCTCCTGCCCACCTGCCCCAGCAACTGGAAGGAACATCAGTGCACGACAGGGGCTACAGCATGGGATCCTATACTGGGTGCTGATAGGAGCCCAGCAGTAACCAGCTGCATTTGTGGAGCTGCTGTTCCCAACTGCCCCTACTGGATGGTGTCTCCAGTGTGGCCCCCACTGTGTGGCTCCTGCCTGGCACTTACCATCCAATGTGCCCCACATAGTTCTGCCCAGCCCAGCCTGTGCTCTCCCTCCCTGCAGCATAGGGCCTCCACTGCTCCCCACCTTGGCAGCAGCTCCGCCACTTCCCAAGCTCTGACTCGCTGCCAAGTTCCCACTTCTACTCAGCCCTTTGTTGCTAACCCCAGCTCCTTCCAGCCATGCCTGGGGCTGCAAATGTTGCGCTCGCTTAGATGTCTCTCCTAGCACCGTTCAGACTGGGCTAGTGTTCAGCTCTGTGCAGTGCCAGGAGTTGGGGCATCTTCAGAAAGAGCCAAGCCCCAGCCAGGGCTGCAGAGCTACTGGAAGCCCCTTGCATTCTGCTGACTCCGGGGCCCCTCAACTCCCAATGCTTGGTCTTTTCAGCCACAAAGCCGCTACTTACGGTTTATGTTCCATGTTACTGTCGCTTAGCCAGGGACCCCAGCCCTGCCTACCTGCCCTTCTTCCAGACACCACTCCCCACCAGTCCACAGCCCCATCCTGGCTGAGCAGGCAGCAGAGCCACAGGGGGGTTGCTGACCCAGCCTGCAACAGCTCACCAGAATTTCCTATGGGGCCCACAGGCTCAAATAATTGCCCACCCCTCCCCTATGTGCTCTAGTCTCAGAAGGACTTTTCACCTTCAAACGCAACATGGGAATTTTAAAAGAAAAACAATACCGGACCATTTCAGATCAACTATCTTTGAAACTTTCTTGAAAGTGTATCTGAATATTCCAATTAAAATTACTACATATGCTACACGCAAAACGAAGCCTTAGGAACCGTTACATTTTGTAAAAGAATAAAATGTTACATCTACCAACGAAGGCACTACAGCAATAGAACCAGCTATTGACAGTAGAACAAAATCAAAACACAGGATTCTTACAGACTCCTTGTTATGCACAAGGCACGATGACCTGAATTTTATTATTAGGATGCAAAGAAATAGCAGTAAGTTCTTATGGGTTCAAAATGCTAAACAGTCATTCAATCAAAATGCTAGTGTGAGCTATTTTATATAGTGCCAAATGCATAATCAAAAATCCAACATACTAGTCGCTGTACAAAGACTCATGAAGACAAAGTCCACATAAATAAAAGCTTAATTAAAAAGCTCAATTAAATTTACTAAGTTTAAGAGACTGAGTCAAGAAATATTTTCTATAGCAATTTAAGATCCATAATAGATTACAATGGAATCAAATTCATGCCTAACAAATTCATGTGTTAAGTTGTGTTTTAACCTCTCCTTGCATTTAGTTGCCATCTTTATTGTTCTGTATCCTTACATTAGCAGAAGCACTCAGCTTTGTGCACATAAAATTCAAACCTATTAATAGCAGCATTATTAGCTTAAAAATGTCCTAAAGAGACTTAAAATGCTAGTTTAAGAGTGCTCCCTTGATTTCAAAGATCTTAGTCACTGGACATACTTCTATGAACTCTAAGTTACTGGTAAAAGCACTACAAAATAAAGATGCAGATTATTTTTGTCCTAACAGGTGGAAAAAGATTGCCTTTCATCAAATGGAGAGTAGGCAAGTTTTCATAAATTCGTACTTGTTCATTAACTCAAGGAAAAAAAAACTTTTTTACAGGTATACAACTTGAATGAATTACTTGCGTTGTACTTGTATTTCTCACTCTTTGAATCTAGA
The DNA here is from genome assembly GCF_052110815.1 of Crocodylus siamensis. NCBI lineage: Eukaryota > Metazoa > Chordata > Crocodylia > Crocodylidae > Crocodylus > Crocodylus siamensis. The sequence goes on from NC_143398.1 coordinate 63,315,480, forward strand.
ATCAAGGATATTTAAAAATAAGCCAAAAACCACACAGAACTATTAAGCTTCCTGATGGCATGAAAACTCATCTAACTATACTGTGGTGATATACAAAAAGAGAAATAAAAAAGGAAGAGAAAAATTGGCAAGGAAGAAAAAGAAGGTGAAGAAACTCAGAAGCTAATAAAGCTCTCTTCTGCTTTATTAGTTCTTCCAATTTGTCTTTGGGCAAGGCAGGACTGCTGCCTAAAGAAGGTTCTCCAGAGCTCTGACCAGTTATAATAACTCACAAGAGACTACATTACAGTTCAACAGGATATTCTCACTTGCAGTCTGGATAAAAGATCGTTTTAGTAAAAATGTACTACAGGTAGCCTCTCCTTTAGTCAACTCTTATGCAACTCAAGGAAATAAATAGAGAAGGAACAATATTAATGAAATACTAGGGATCTGCCTTTTGAAAGTAACACAAAAACAAAAAAACCCACCTCATTAAAAAATTATATTTTTACCTAGAATATTATTTAGGTATCCTTAAGCAGCTCACTATTACTACTTTTCATCTTGACAAACAGTAAAATCCTGGTTTTCCAGTTATAAAACCTGAGGCAAGGCTCGTCATCTTATGAGGAAGAAGAATCTAAATGGGAGAAACATTGTTTGACATGGATATCCCAAGTTAGCTAGCATAACAAACACTGTATTAACTTTAAAAAAGAGAATATTCTTGACGTTCACAGAACTGTAGAGGAGATTTGTAATTAAGGTACAAATTAAGCCCTGGGTTGACTTTAACCATATTTACTCAAATCCAAGATGAGGTCCAACCAAAGAACATGGTGGAGGGGCCTCATCTTAGATTTGAGTGCCAGTCCAGGGCAGGCTGGAGCTCAGCTCCAGGTCTGGCCCTAGGCTTTGAGCCAAAGCCAGAGGTGACCAAGGGTGGCTCATGCAGTGAGAGGGGGGCATGGAGAGGGCCAGAAGAGCACGGGGGAAGACTATGCATTTAGGGGAACCCATGGAAAAGGTCTTATACTGCCCTCACCATCAAAATATTGGGTATTTTCCAATAGTGAATCATGCAACGTGACCATCACCAGTCTCACACAGTTTGTTCTCTCTCCAGTTCTCTCCACAGGGACAAATATATGTTAGATTCAGTATTTTATTATGATCGGTTCTCTTCCCAATCCTCCTGCCCCCCCTAATTTATGCCAAGCAGGACCTAGATTCACCGTCTTGAAAAAATGTGATGGGTGATCTAGGTCAAGGTTATTAAAAAAAGGAGGAAAGATCTTACAGGTAGAACAACTTGGGGCCATGTGGGGGTGGGGGATGTCCTCTGCCCCCCCACCCTCAACCCCCTCAGCTTGCTGCAGACTGAAAAGCTATTAGCTATAATTGTGTACCCTCCCTTTTCTTTGTCAGGCACTAAAACATAAATTGGTCACCTTGTCCTGCAATAAGCAAAACAAATCAGAAGTACAGAGGACTAAAGTAACAAAACCCATCTGTATTCTCCCTATAAAGCTTTTCACAAAAAAAGAGGAGGGAAGCATTATAACAAGCCAGAAAAATACTTTAATTTCACCGTAATGCCCCCAAGATTGCAAAGGTGGGGGTTGAGAGGAGACAGAAGTACATCCCAACCCCAGCCAGTTCACAGTCATAAGAAAAAGCAGTTCAGTTAGTCTTCAAGATCCTCCAAACCTTTTGAAATCACAATCAGTCCCTTTATACATAATTTCTATTCTGGCTAGCTTTATTCTTTTCCTTCTGGCTATAGAGACTTTGCCAAGAGAGGAGAAGATTAAAGCCAGCTTCCCTTAAATTGCTGATTACACTTGGCATTTCCAGGATAAAATTCAATATATCCTCAAGCAGTATAAGTAGAGTAAATACAACAAACTCAGTACTCCAACTGCTGATAGACCAGAATAATTCCTAATGTATTGACATAAAACAGGATATCTGCAAATGCATGTATATTTGCAGCCATCATTTTACCAAAAAAAAAAGGGGCAGCACAAGTTTTTCCTATAGTTTCAATCAAGCCAAGAAAGTTAGTGCTTGTAATCACACTTAATATCTTTGTTGCCTTAGGCAACTACTTGTTCTGGCCCAACGGTAGAACCAGAGCTGATATTGATTCAGTTAAACTAGATACTAGGCCAATGAAAGCCTATTTGTCAGATTTATTAAGCTAAATAAAAAATTGTTTATTCTGAACTGAAGGGCACCCCCGAGGTTTGAATACAGCAATATGGCACAACAGGCTTTAAAGGCTATCACTGACTGATGCAAAATGGTATCATGGCCCAGTGATCAACACTGCACTGGGACTCAGGACACCTGGGTCTATTCCCTCCTTCCCCACTCACTTGCTATACAACTTAAGGAAGTTGCTTCATCTCCATGTCTTCTGGCCTTTATCCTGTTCATATGAGTGAAAGCTCTCTGACGCAGAACCAAAACCACTCAATATGAAACTCTGTACAATCCTTCTCATAATGGAGCCCTCAGCCAGACTGAAAGGAAAAACAGTGCTATAGTAATAATAAAAATTACAAATAGCCACACTAAAGAGGCCAAGTTTCTTCAACCAAATGACAATGCTCACCAGTACGCACCCTGGAATTACTTGTTGTCAGTGTGCAGATGCCCGATTTGAAAGACTAAGCTTTAAGAAAAAAACAACAAATTTTGAGGTACTTCTTTAGCATTTTTCTACTCTGGAAGAATTATATTAAATGGTTGGGAAAGACTATTCTGATTCTGTAAATGCTGGCTTTGGTAGCTATTTCAAACTCCTGAATTCCCCCCATCTTCTTTTCCCCCTTGGCCTCCACAATGCAGTGTGTAGCCTAATGGCCACTTTCATCTCCTGTTTTCTATTAAATACTTACATTGACCTATTCAGTGTTTCTCTACTAAGTTTGTGTTGGGTTGCAGAAACCGAAAGTGGTCAGAAGGGGCTACTGAGTTCCTAAGTACTGAAAAGAATGGAAACAGGTAGTGTAAAAAGGAAACTTCCCTCTCTTGAAGTCCTATTACTGGCACTCCTCTTGCAGCAAAACTTAAAAGGTGAAGTCCTGCTTACCTTCACTACCCAGGATTTGCTTCTTTAGACTGCGCTGTTGAAAAGCATCTCAGCTTCTTACAGAGCTGAATTAAGATAAGGCCCTGTTGGTGTCACTGGGCATAACCCTAGGTAACTCAGAGGGATGGAAGACCATGAGTGTCAATGAAGCCCCTCTGCTCTAGCCCCGGGTGAGCCAGGCCCCCCCGCCCCATGAACCTTTGTAACCCTTTCCTTGAACTTTTTGTAACCTCCTGTAATACTGGAAAACAGGATGAGTAGCAGGCAAGCTGAAACTCCCTAAAACTTATCTGTGGAATGCAAGGACACCGCTTAGAGAGAGAAGGGAGGAGGGAAGGGGGTGCGGGGGGTGGAAGCCAACTAGTGGAAAACTACTGCAGAACAGGGTATAAATATACACTGTTGCAGGGCTAGAGGCGCAGGATTTGAGACCATACAGTCTCCCTGTGCCTTTTACTTGAGCTCAAATAAACTCTGTCTACTTCTCCCCCCAGTGTGTTTATTGGCGCGATGCACACTGGGCAACGAACCCAATTGTTGCCTCCCTCGGGCACCCTGTGCCAGCAACAGCCCTAAGACTGCTACCTTAAATTTTTAGATTCAAGAGCCTGAGCTTAGATGGGGGCATGGGGCACAAGAAGCAAGAGGGGTTAGACGGCAGGAAAAGGGTGTTTCAGATTGTGTAGGTATAGGCCACACTATGGAGTGAACTGCAGCTCATGTACACATACCCAAGCTAGTTCAGGTATTAATAATATAAATGCAGGAACAGAAAACTCAGCATGGGTCCAAGCAACCACCCAAATATTTATCTAGTTTCTTTGGGTGGAATTTGAGATTTACAGGGAACTCCATGCCATCACAGCTTTACTGTTGGCAATATCTAAACTTGCTAGTTTAAAGCTAGCTCGGTAGGTCTGCATGACACTGCATCTCATACCCTGCAATGATCGTTTTACCTGCCTTACCACAGAACTAACTATATATCCAGAACTCTGGAAGAACCAATAATACAAGAAATTGGATGTAGCTTTAAAACCTTGTGCTTAATGTAATGAAATTTCTATTTCTTTAATTTTTACCTCTATACCCAGGGGCTAAGGTGAGAAAATGGAACCCTATGAAGGTATTTTAAAATGATTAAAAATCTCTTTTGTGCTCATTTTAGAGAAAGAAGACACTAGCAGTTGTATCTGTCACTTTAAAAAAAAAGTCCTTTTCTACAAAGAGAGAATGAGAAAGACAAAGACACATGTTTTTATTGATAATTATATGATTTAAAACTGATAGACATGACCAGCAAAACAGCCCCCATACTAACCAGCCAATTCAGACATGACTTTGTGTCCATTCTGACAATCAGAACACAACTTGGTGCACATTCACACTGTATTCCCAAACATCTATTATTGACTAATCACCAACAGTAACTGATGCATGTTTCAGAGATGCTCTACCAAAAATAAAATTATGAGCTCAATGACGGCCAAAACACCAGCTGATGTAAATAGGGTTCAGTAGAGCTATCAGCTAAGCTCGTAAAGGATAGTAAGCAATTGAAGACCTGGGAAAACAGTGCATTCTTTAAAAGGTGGAAAATAGCCACTGGGTGGAAAACTGGACACAGATGAAACGGACATGCAATAAAATATGGTGCAACAGAACTGATACTGGAAAACGCACGCATTTAATATTACTGTTTTTTGGTTGTGTTTTTTTAGCTTAAAAGTGCTTTAAAACAGAGATGTAGTGTTACTGTACTCCTGATAAATGCAAACAGTGCTAGGACTAATGTAGCATAAGGTAGACTGTCCAAATACTTGTTGGTATGTGTCAAGATTTGTGTGTGCTGAGACCATGCAAGAAAGTACAGTTTCTTATATTTTATGCCCCAGATAAATACAACAAAAATGTTGTCAACTGGAAATAAACCTCTCATTGTTATTCACAAGAGCAAAACAACTGGAGGGTTTACAAGTTATTTTAACATTATTAAAACAAGCTTGCTTTTTTTCCTCTATGCAGTCTTTTTTTTTTTTTTTAAAGAATACAGACCTGACAGATGAGTCAACAAAAACAAGAAAGAAAGATTTTAATTCAACATAAACAGTTTAGACAAGTTCGACAAGGATACCATTTTAATAAGAAAATGTTCTTCGTTGTTCAAAGACGGCTAAATCAAATCTGCACCTTAAAACAATATCTCCCACAAATTGCCACTAGGGCCCAAAAATGTTAATCTATTTAGGAAGTCAGGATCAAACCAGGCTGATTAGCCTCGGTCAAGAGACAAGAAATCCCTCTCACATCTGGGAAGTTTCTAAGAAAAGTCAGGGTGGGACCCATTCAGTACAGGCATACCTCGGAGATATTGCGGGTTCGGTTCCAGTCCACCGCAATAAAGTGAGTCACACAAATTTTTTGGTTTCCCAGTGCATATAAAAGTTATGTTTACACTATACTGTAGTCTATTAAGTGTGCAATAGTATTATGTCTAAAAAAAAAAAAAAGAACATACTTTAATTAAAAAAATACTTTATTGCTAAAAAGGCTAACCATCATGGAAAAATGGCGCCAATAGACTTGCTCGACACAGGGTTGCCACAAACCTTCAATTTGTAAAAAACGCAATATCTGCGAAGCGCAATAAAACGAGGTATGCCTGTAATTAAAAAAAACATGCTTCCACAGCACCGATGCTCTGCACAAAGGCAACTCAAGCAAATGTCTGCATTAAGTCACATTTAAATCACATTTGAAATTACTCACTGCAGGATGGCAACAATCACAATGAAAGGGAACCTGAAGACCTCTAATAATTTCTTCCTGCCCTCCACTGGACTTGCTGTAATTTGTCCAAATCTTTCTTGAAGCATGGTCCCCAAAACAGGACCCAATATTCCAAGTACGGCTTCACACGCTGCAAACAGAGCACTGGAATAACTCACCGGATTTGCAGATGATGCTCCTATTAATACAGCTTAGGATTCTATTGCCTTTTATTTTGTAACACGAGTACATTGATGGGTCATATTCACAGTTTCTATTCCTGGGGAACCACACCCAATACCTCTCTCCCAGTTGCACATTGAGCCACTTACTACTCATTGAACATGATAATCCAACCAATCACGTATTGACCTTAGAGTACTTTCATCTAGATGCTGTATCTTTAGCTTACACAGAATGCTGTGGGAGGCAGCATCATACTGCACTTCCTAATCTTTCTTCACATCAGGATAACTTGCTCTTGCACCCTTAGTATGGCCTCCTTAAGGTACAACTAGCTCTCCTGGACTCCTTTTCCCCTCAGATTTGCCTGCAAGGGGACCTGACAAACTAGATCCCAAAATTTGTTAAATTCTGGTTTTCTGAAGTCCAGTATCTTTATACTGTTGTCTGCCTTCCTTCAGAAACTTGAAGTCTATTATTTCATGGTTGCTGTCACCCAAGTTGCCTTCTACCTTCACATTCTCAATCCATCACTTCCTTTTTGTGAGCAACAAATCAGTAACTCCCCTCCCTCTCCAACTGGCATCTTCAAAAAGCCATCCCCAATGCACGCACTCCAAAAATTTGATGGGACGCTTATGCATTGTTGTGTTACTCTCTCAGCAAATATCACAGCAATTAAGTGTTCTGTCTGAATAAAAGTATTTTAAAAAGCCCTCACAATCCTTGGGATACTTCATAAAAAGCCACTGATCAGACTGATAAGGAAGTCTCAAAATTCAATAACATTTCAAGTGAAAACTAGACAACTGTAGATCAAACCTGTGATGAATGGAGGTAAAAACAAACCTAGTATTTTCATTACTCAGTATCATAAACACAAATTAATTAATTTTATTTTCTACATTGAACAATCACTTCAGCCAATTAGTAGTTAAAACCCTCCCTTGAGGCTTACATGCAGATGCAGTAAGAAAGGCTGGTGTGCACAGCAGAAAGACTGGCAGCTACACTATCCAACAGTTATCATTTTTAAGGCCATCCATGCTGGACCAAGGGCTGGGTCCAGAATAAAAGCAGTCCATAGTTCCTCCAAACTGGGGGTTTAGCAACATGTCATCCTTGTGAAAAAAAATGTTATCAGAAGACAATAAGGCAGCCATTCCAGCAAGGCAGACAGGGATAATGGATCCTTGTTCATGCTGTAAGCAGCACCTAATGGGGTTGAAAGGATCCAAATTCAGCAGTATAATCCTATGTTCACTCATGCTACAATTTCCAGTTACACACTAACAAACAGTAGATGGATTGCTGTATTTCTTAACTACCATCTAGAGTTAAAGCCCTGTGAACACTTACATACTAGTCACATAAACAGCTCATTTTGAACTAGAAAATGTCACTTGTGGTCCAAATAATCCAGTGTCCCATCTCTGACAGCAAAGATCGCCATATTCTTCAAAGGGAACTGCTAAGTGGACAGAAGTAGGGTATTCAGCCTTCCTTAAAGATCTCGCCATAATTCCTCTTTAGAGACTGGTTTAAATACCAAGGAATTACACTTCCATGCCCTAGCAACCTTTGTGTTAAGATTACAATGGCTTTGGATGTTTTCATTATCCAAGTAACTGTCCAGTCCTCCTTTGGACCTTGTCTGGTTTGTGGTCAGCATCTTTGTTCAACAGAACTAATCACATGAGCAAGAGTTTGCAAGACTGGAGCCTGAACTGGTATACAAGCAGAGAGCTGAACTACCAAATAAGTGTAGGTTTTGTTTATACTTACCACTGATAGTAATTGACACCTTATACTTTGTCTCAAGTTTGGGCAAGCTGAATTACATTGATAATATTTTATACTGAAGGATTGTAAACTAACACTATTTTCACTTAACATCTAAGAAGTATTCTTAATGACCACTCTACCCCACGGTCTCTTCTGTAGACAGTGAATGTTTAAAAAAAAACAAAACTTTTTCTTATACAAAACATCTTTTTTTCAAAATTCAGCTCCTAGAAATTGGGATGCACGTTATAACTGAGGAAATATGGTGATAGTAGTTTCTGCTGCTTAAGCCAAATAGGAGCTGGGTGTCAAGCTGCTTATAGGGGGACCACAAAAGTAAAATGAACCAATGTTTTCCTTTAGTAGGTTATCTTTAATTTAAGGGAAGAAAATCCCTATTTAAATTAAATGTTCAGTGTAACAGATACTACTACTGTTAAAGTTACTGCAGGCTGTAGGGAAATGTCCCCAATTTAAGCAATGGTAATTTGTAACAAGGGAGTTTTCAAGTCTGTTTGGAAAAGTTGTTAATGTTCATGGTTAAAAGCTATAATGACTTTTCTGCAAAATAATGGGGTGCTGTTTTAAAAAAATGTAATAATCTCATGACAGGGACACTATCTACTGACTGTAAATTGTAAAATCTCAGAATTAATTTGAATTAATTTTGGTGCATCAAATAAATGAAGTGGGTGAAAAATTAAGAAGTGCTAATATATTCCATTTGTTTAATTTGAATAAAGATATTTGTTGTATAATAACTGCATATCTTGTGTTAGAGAAATGAATACGGAGCTGCCACAGTTGGAAAGGTTCAGGATTACAAGTAAATGCAATTTTGCTAAAAAAAATTGTTTCTTAGTGAGCCATGACTCAGCTGCTATCATTTTACATGACTTGATACTTTCCAAAGAGTTCTTAAACCAAGAGAAAATCCTTTGAAATGAAGAATAAAAATTAGAAGGATAGCAGCAAATAGCTCATCTGGGCCCCAATTCTGCAAAGATTAATGCGCCTGCTATCTCTCTGTCTCTCTCTCTCTCTCTCTCACACACACACACACACACACACACACACACACGAGACTAATAGATATTAAATAGTCAAGCATATATTTTAAGTCTCTATGGTATTACAGTCCTGATTCAATAGTTAATGATTATTCACATTTCATAGATCTCCTTCAAGTAGTCTCAAGTGGCTTTTCTAGCGTTCTGTATTTTAAAATGTTACTTGGTGATGGAACCAATCTTTAACATCTGTCAGCAACTGTGTTTTCATTGGTAACAGAAGCTAAAGAAGGGCTGTCAAACTCCTCTGGCCTTGGAAAACTGGTCCACAGGATGGATTAAACTCATGGATCCTGCCCTCCCCTCCCTGCATGCCTGATCCAGAACAAGTGACACCTACCCAGGCCAGTCCAGATCTGGTCCCAGGACAGGCTTCAGCAGGCTGCTCCACCTACGCCACTCACTGGAACTGGGGCCCAGGCAGCACCAGTTGCTGAGGCCCTGCAGGGCCACCTGAGGCACCAGCAATGCAGCTCAGGACCTGGGTCCGGTCGGCATTATGGGCAGTGCAGCCTGGGACCAGCTCCAGAGGGTGCTGCAGCCCAGTACCCAGCCATAGCAGGCTGCCTTGCTGGCACTATGTCCCTGACTACTCACATTGTTCAATAAGGCATGGGCAGCACAGCCAGGAACTGGCAGCGAGCAGCATAGGCAATGCAGTATGGGACTGGCCTCACTGAGTGGCACGTGCAAGAACCCGGCTCAACCGCTGCATGTGGAACACACCCTGGGTACTGATTGGGCAGCTCATCTGGCACAGGCAAAGGGGCAACACCAGGGGCCGGAGTATAGGGCTCCATGGGCCGCATGTTTGACACCCCAGGGCTGGAGGAAGAGGCTTGGAAGCAAATCGAGCAGATTTCTAAGGGGGTATATAAACAGTGCTATTTTTCTCCACCTAACTGTACAGTATATAAAAATAGGATTTTTCTGGTTCTTCTACATTCCAGAAAGAGTGAAAATATAAGTAACCACCCCTTTTTTATGATGTGCAACTACTGTTTTAAATTTATAGATTTAATGAAATTGTAGTAAGACATCTGAAACAATTATGGAATTAATGTAGAATTTTGCATAGATTACATGACACATTGTTTGAACAATTACTTAAGCATGTTACTATATACTTTATTTGCTCTTCAGAACAGCTCACTGAAAAAATCAGTGCCAATGACAGATCACACGAGAGCCAGAGAATGAACCACCTTTAATCCCCTTGCACCTGGCTGGCCTCTCTGGGAAGTCTAGTTTGATAACCTGTCCCCAGTATGAACAATTTATAAGTGCAAAGGAAGGAAGGGACAGAGAACAGTGTAGTCCTCTCTGACTGGCCAGCATAAACTCACATCAAAGCAATTACCAGTTCAATAGTTAGCAGCAGAGCCCAAAATTAATTTTAGTAAATTACAGCTTTGTGATTTACTGAAATGTAGGTGAGCTCACTGTACATACTGTACTTCAAGTGATACTACACTTTTCTGATTTGTAAACGGTTTTTCATTTTGAGGTTGCACCATATACTATACCTCCCAGAATTGGGTTAAAAGAACTATTAAGAAAAAAATTATATTCCCCATGAGAGTGAAAAAGATTTTGCTGCTGTTCAAATGTGTCAAGATTTGTCTTTTGTGGATTATTAATTAATGTTATTTAATGATTATTCTTCCAATCCAAAGGCTATAGAGCATCCTAGCTGTTAAAATGAACCAAACAGGAGCCTTTCCACTCTTTGCCTGTATACATAAATATCAGGAGGCCCTTAGTCAATGTTTTCATTCATTTATGCAGAAAAAAATGGATTGCTGTTTTCCCAACTTATTGCACCCACTTCCATTGCCTTTCCACTCATAATACGCAAATGATTTCATATGTACCTCACTGCATTCAATTTGAGACACTCGCACATACCCCATCCTCACCCAACTACTATGTGAATACTATTTCTGGACTATGTGGTCACTTGAAAATATCTGTTTGTTCATGGAAAATGTTGTGCAGGCATGATGTGCCTTCACGTTTATTTTTTAAATAAATACTGATCCTGTAATAGAATCTGCAGAAGCATTCAAGGACTACTGCCCTTAATGTTCTTCAAACTGTAAAACTGTATAAGAGGAAATACTTCTACGTTTTCTTGTTTTTTTTAAAAGCCAAGTACTCCCAGGCTGAATTTTTTAATTAGTCTATTTATACTGTGGTAGCACCTAGGAGCCTCAGCCACAGATCAAGAACCCTTTGTACTAGGTGAAGAGAACAAACCCTGTTCATGCATCATCATGCTTACAATGAATAAGCCCTCTCCTATATTTATTTATATAATTATCTAATCTCAACTTCTAGCAAGAATATTCAGGACTCGTTGGATCTTTGCCATCATAACTGGCAGCAAGAATGAGGCAACTTGAAAGTCAAAGTCTGTATCTATTTAGAGTAGTTCCCTGAGAAAACAATTTTGGGATCCCCCAACCCCTTCCATCTAGCCCTGAAGAGGAGGCAGAAGCTAGAAACTCCTTGAATTTTTTGAGCCATCTCAGAGCAACCAGGCATAAGCCCCAAGTTGAAGGCTTGTATTCTATACAGCTTTTATTCTCTGGGCCGTCACCCTGGATCTCTCACTTAAGACTCTCATCTGCCTTCTCAGATCAGGAGGATTATAATTAAATTAGAACCAAAGCTTTAAAAAAAATCAGTCCCTAACATTAGATAGCCATTTTCAGCCTAAACTGTGCTTGTTTTAGGGACCAGAAAGCAAACAGACTTTTGAGAAGCACCAGTGCTTGACACGCACCTAAAAATGGATTCGGTGGTGCTCACCCTCCAGCCTGCAGGTCTCCTCTGGGTCCAGACCTTCCGAAGCAGGAGAGTGGTGGCAGAATTACTTCTTCCTTGCTGCCAAATTTCTGGACCCTTAAGGGACCCCACAGACCAACTGAGGTGGCCCTGAGCACTAGATTGCACAAACGTGTGGTTGGGCAGCATGTAGGGTAGGGTGACTTCCTTTTCAAAAGGGAAAGACAGGACACATGCCTACACCCTCCACCCCTCGTGGACCAGAGTAGAGTGGGGGGGAGATGTGGGCTGCCTGCTGTGGGTGCAGGGCTCCCTAGCCTGCTGCTTTTCCCTTGTGAGCCCCATGCCAGCTGTGCACCCCCTGCCCACCCAGCAGCAGCAGGGGGCACAAATCCATGCTGCCACTGTCCCCTGTGCTCCTGGCTAGTGCAGGGCACCCAGGGGCACGGCAGGAGGTTGGGAAGACCTGACCCTACAGCGGGCAACCTGCATCCGCCCCCACCCCACACACAAAAGGCTGGGGGGGGGGGCATAGGCCCCCCATACCTACACTCCTTGTACAAGCCACCTGTGGCTCTCTGTCCTGCTCCACAACCTGGGCCCATGCATTGCCGTGGCTGGGTAGTGCCCCCAGCTGCTGCCCCACTCCTTCCTTCACAGTGGGGGCCTCAAGCTGTAGCCCCCCTCCAGACTTACCTGCAAGGAGCTGCTCTCCATGCTGCCTGGCTGGTTTCTCAGCCACGTGCATGTGTGCGGGCACGCAGATGTATGTGGCGTCCCGCGTCCTCCTCCTGGCAGCCCCTTGCAGGGTGGAATACTGCCAGCCTTCAAAAGGGAAACCCATCATTTCCAATGGATCCTTGCACAACACTGCATATCAGGGACAAATGCTGTCTTGGAGTCATGCAGCCTGAGACATGGACTTGAGGTTCCCATTCCAGGACAGTCCTGCCCCATTAGGTGGTCACTCTAATATAGGATTGCTCTGCAGCTGGATCTGGGCTGGACCTTATCATTGTTACTTTACAAAGAGCTATTACAGTAGCTATCTCCTTACTGTAGAAGTATTTTGCATGCCTTCTGAGCTTCACAGATTGCATGGCAGTGGAAATCACTATGTTTTCCAGAAATTGCTTGGCTAGATAGGAGATGGAACACAAAAATTTAAATGCAGTTTTCTCTCTGTAACTACCGTACCAGATAGTAACTGATGGATTTAAAAAAGATACTATTTCCTATATTTTCTTTTCCTTCTTGGTTATTGGCCATTCTCCACCTTCCAATAATATATTCTCTTTCTGAAGTACATTTACATAACTCCATATAATTTTTTTTTTTTTTTGCAATCTCCATCATAAATGTTTTGAAGTTCTACTCACCCCACCTTAGTGGATTGCCATAGCACAACTTGCTTGGAGGAGTATAAGGAACTATGAAACTATAAGGAGCTACTTGTAGGGGGTAATTTAGGGAATACAGAGTGCATCCCAGTAACAAAGGGCCCCAAAAGGGAAAAATAAAAATGTAATGCCTGCACTGATGTACATCTATTGCTGCACTGTCATTGTGACAAGCAACAAGTGAAATGTAAAGTACTTCTGAGGAATTGTCCACTGCCTCAGAAAAGTGGAATGTATTTTTATGTCTCTGCATTGCAGTTTTTATCTGCCTCTTATTGGTTCAACAAAGTGGGTGGATGACTTCAGAGCTTAGGTTTAGGTTCCTTCCAATGTCAACAAATGAACAATCTAAATTGGCCTGTGCTCTTCATCTCTACAGTCCTGTAGCCCTAGATGAGCTTAAACAGCATTTCTGGATCCCTTTCTAGGTACTCTCATATTAGCAAGCCAGTGATGAGGTCTTCTCTCCTGGAGGTGCTAAAGCAATATAAGTTTCAATCACAGGCAACTGTGAAGCAGCAGGTACCCCAAGCTTCACTTTGTTGTTTTCCAGGCTGCTTCCTACATGGACTCATCTGTCCTAGTCCAGGACTCTAGGACTGAAATACCTCCTTACAGGAGGCCACCTGACTCACAGAGCATTTATACACATACTTTTTTGACCCATTATGCACCAGAGATCCGCTACTTTGGAGCAATTAATCGAATCTGCTCTGCACACAAATTGAGACAAACTGCGCTGTGCCACATGCAGCTGTATAAGCAACAAAATATGTGCCAGCATGCAGAAAATGGTGGTGGTGAGCTTTTGAACTAAAGCACTTCCGATGCGTTTTAGTTCAAAAGCGCGCTGTCAAAGATCAAAGTCTTTGATTTCAGATGCCGATGGCAAAAGGTCAGATGGCAAAAGGTCAGAAGCTAACACAACAAACTCTGTAATTGTAATTTATCCCTCTGTATTAACAGTGCTGCATATACACACCCCTATCTGTGCCTCATTTTGAATCACTTGAGTTCTCATACAAGAGAAAGACACTAACCTTGAACAAACTGCAGCTTGGTACTGTGATGTCAAAAAAAAAAGATATCGGTACCCATGGTGACCAGATAAAAATGAAACTACTTTAGTGAAGTTGTAAAATTAAATAATATACTATGCGCGCCATCCTGTGACCAAACAGGACCAGTATCACCCAAGTAAAAATAACCCCCCTTTTTCTGAAACCTGAGCAAACAAAGAAAGCACAAGTGCCAACTCATTAATTATTCATGCCTGACGTATAGTAATTGGTCACCTTTGGCAAATATAACTTTGAAAGAACTTCCGCCCAAAGCAGAGAACTGTGTATACACTCAAGAAGAACAGATCGTGAACAAATATTATCTCTCCGCCTACGTATCTTTCTGGCGTATCTCCGTCTTGCCGGCCTGTTCATCTCTCTATCTCTGTCGTAATCTTCCTTATCAAGAGCTCTCGGTAATCTGCAGACTGTAACGGCTTGTGTGAATCGCTCGAAATCTGTAACAAGCAACTCTCTTACCCACCCTGTAAATGCTGGGTAACATGATATCTGCATGCTGTAACTGAATAAATCAACTCCTCTGCCTACGCTGCAGCACATCAGTAGCATAAGTAAAATAAACCTTTTGTGTAACCATACACTGTGTTTAAATCCTCCAACTCCTGCTCACCATTATCACCCACCTGTCCGGTTATAAATCCCCCTCCTCGTGCCAAGCCGGTTGTGCCGACCCAGGCTCGCAGGTCAAGGGTGCACCGGCATTAGGGGCGCGACACGCGCTACTGCTGACGTGCATTTCTCCACTTACACAACTGCAAGCATTGCAGCACTGGGTGTTTTTCAAAGTGCCCGGCGCTGCAGTGCTTACATACGTAAAAATGCACTTAGTTCTTCTTTACCTTCACTTACCAACCTCCCAGCAGCTATTTTCTCCTGCCCATCTTTGAGCATGGGTAACACAATATTCATTGTAGTTTTGGTTGTCATTGTGGTGGGCCAGTATGGGGTGCTCTTGCGCCGAGCCGCCCACCTCACCGTGCCCAACTACCTTCCAGACTCTGAGTGCCTCCCTAGGCCTTGATCCTAGCACGATGACCCCTGGGAAACACAGGCCTAGTAGTCCTCTAGGGTACTTGACTCAATTCAAGAACTTGGGATGCTTCCCTCAGTTGCAAGCACAAGTAGTGGTCTCCCTTAGTCAGCCGAACCAAGGAGACCCCAAAGCATAACCTAGATCCACTTCCAATAAATCTCAAAGTACAAAGGAGAACTTTACTGGTTACAAGGAGCAGGGTTGGAATAGGGTACAGAGTTGAGTAGTGTCAGAGAAATCCCACTGACCAGACAGGGTGGCTGGGGTAGCCTTTGATTATGCATCTGAGTTACTGCAAACTATGTATCTAGTTAGATCTCAGGTAGCTTACTTACAAGTATTATCCAGAGGCAGGTAGAGATTCCCTCTGGAGGCAGGCAGTTCATTGATCATGAGTTTCCAGAGAGCGCAAGTTTCAGAGTTTCTTCTCTCTGAGTTTTCATCATGGCTACCCCGCTCCTCCTGGGCAGTCCTTAACTTATATAGCCTTTATGACCTCATTTACCTGGTCCAATGCAGGCCAACACCTGTTGGCTGCCAGCCAACCGATTTTAAATGCATCACTGGTTGCTGGACACACTGGCAGTCTCTAGCCCAGTAGAGAGCCCAAGCCCCTCACCCAGGTATGTGTCATGTAGGCAGAGGGAGCAGGTTTCCCCCCTTCCTCAGGGATGTATCCAACTCAGGTTACCTAAAGAGATAGGGTAGGGTATGTACCCTCTACAGGACCCATACTAACCAAATTGTCACAGAGGAAAGTTTTTTGGGAGAAAGAGGGGTGGCCTTCTGTCACAGTCATAATGTTCATTTTTGTCATACGACTATCATGGGACTGCTCCTCTCACCATCTCTCCCATTGTAGGGACCACATCTCTTATTATATTGTTTCCTGAAAGAGCTCCAGACAATAGCATCTTTCTTTAGAGAGAGTGCCAAGCTCTTCCATAGAAAGGTTTTGAATTCTGTTTTCCTTGATCTTGAAGTATATCAAAGCTTCAGCATAAGCAGCAGAACACGTCACTGATGAAATAACACTCACATATATGGCATCCCAGAAATCCATGGAGAGTTGACTAGTCACACAGTACTGGCTTTGCAATAGAAAATATGACCAATAGCATCAGTTCTGAGAGGCAAAACAAACAAACAAACAAACAAACAAAAAACTGCCCAGGCTGTCAAGAACAGCACTTTAAATCATTGTTAGCTAAAACAATTAAAGCAGCTAATACTTAGAAACTCCAGCCCCGTTTTCAAAAGCAACTTGATATGGACAGATTTAAAAAAATTATAGTCAATTAATAAGCAAAGTGCCATATATCAGAAGCCCCACAGTAAAATGTCCATGTCTTGCCTGGAGAAAGTGAACATTAGCCATGATAACTTAGTCCTCAATGGAATAGAGCTAAGTTACTACAGGGTAGTAAGCTTTCACTTACAAGGCACATCTACATAACTCGGCAGTAAAGCACATGACTACACAGTAAAGCATCACCATTGACATGAGTGCTAGTATTAGGGCACAGTAGATTAACTGCATTGTAATATAGCGCTGTCAAGAACAGCACTATCTTAGGGTGCAATTACTTACTGTGCTTAAGTACACATATAGATAGATGGTGACTGTGGCTGGCTGGGGCACGAGGATACAAAAGTGCAGAGGCTGCCTGCCACCCAGCCCCACATTTTAGCACCCTCGTGCCCTAGCCAGGCCCTCCACCACCTGATGCCTGCACCTAGAGCCCAGGGCTGACTGTCCAACCCCTCTGCCAGCCTGGGGCTGCTCTTCCCCAGCTCAAACTGCTGCAGTTCTGGTTGTACTATCTGCACTTGCAGACACTGAGCCCAGGAGCAGCTGACTCCAGTGCCAACTGTACCGGAGTTTACTGAGGTTCATTAATTGTATATGTAAATGCACCCACTATGAGATATGAGTAGTTACTAGCGCAGTAACCTATGTGCAGCATGTCCTGACCTTTATTGGAATTTGTTTATTCATCCATACCTTTGGGCACTTAAGCTTCTAAGTGCCATTTACTTGGTCTATGTTTAAACTGACATGTGAATGTGCATCTGAAGGTAATGCAGATATACATACCCAAACTATTTCTCAGCTAGCTTGGGCACCACTTTGTGGGATTTTGCAGCATCTGCTGCCATGTACTCATACTCGCAAGCTAAAGGTTATGTACCCACACTACTACCAGTAGCCACACTTACAAGCTAAAGCTTATGTACAGCTGCATAGACTTCAATCATCTGTTGGGATAGCCAGAGGCATTCATGGCACAAACTTCATTTATTTATTACTGTTACCATTTGTCCTCCAATGTCAATATTACCAACTGCACAGCTCTACGTGACCACTCAACCAACAATAAAAAAAGACCAAGAAATCATTGCACAAGACAGTTTAAAAAGGAAAAGAAAAATTGTCAATTCAATAGCAATGAATTACATTACATTAGTAGCATGAAAACCAATAGGGATGGGGCACAAGAAAAGAATGTCACAAACGGTCATGGTGGCAACTAACATTAAGCAGCTTCAAATGTTTCAATCATTAAAAACAGACGACTTAAAAATTTGATACTTAAGTCATATATTTCTTCTACCTTAACCTATTGATACAAAAGCTGGAGATTCCCAAAAGTACAGACGGATATGTAAACACTGCTAAAAACAAGTATCAGATGTTAGATGGAAAAAAAAATCCCCAATAACTACCAAGCTTTATCATAGTTTTTAACAATCCCTCTTTGCTGACGGTTATTAAAATCTAGGAAAACTGTAGGTTGTATGTTAAAAAAAGCCAGAGCATCAAACAGGTAGGCATACACTGGGCAGTTGAAAGAATATGCAAAAAGGATGGAGTGAAAGAATCCCTCCAGCAAAAAACCAGTCAAAGATAAAAAACTAATGGAACTCAACACTGAGAACAGACAGAAAGGAGAAGCAGCTTTTTTGTGCTCTGAGAAATATCATGGAAAAGATTTAGACACTGTCAACTGGAGGGTGGTCTGATCTATTCAAGAAATACATGCCCAAATTCACAGCTCATTTAAAGGGGCACACCATCATACACTGAAATGGGGATCAATCTGATTTATGATGGAGAGGAGAAGATTTAGAAGGATCCTTAAGTTACGGTAGTGAGTTGTACTGAAAAGCAAATACAAAATTATGACACTGTTACCAAGTAGAAATGCCAAGAACAGTTGAACATACTGAAATAAATCCACCCCTCATCTCTGCCTTCTGTCTGCTGCTTTAGTATATGCTTATCACCATCCTTTACTTATATGACAGTGACATGTGAAGGCTACAACCTGGCAGGGTTCCACCTGGGCTAGTCACTATACAAACATAGAACAAATGATAATCCCAGATCAAAACAGTTTATTTTGATTTTTTCTACATAACAGGCCTTAGACTCCATAGCAATGAAGAACACAGAGAAACACACATGCCTGCATACACACAGAGAATAAATGGCTAAAAAAAGTAGTAATTTATTTACTTTCAAAAGCTAATAGATCTCAATGAGCACAGTCCTCTTTGAGCTGGAAATGGAGAACTTCTGAGAAAACTGCCAAAAAGCCCCGCTGAAGCTTCTGGTCTATACAGACATCGTAGAGCTGAGCCCAACCAATGCACTGTTTCTTCCAGTAAAGTGCAGGGTTTATGTTTTCTGTTTTTTTTAATGTCTGTAGGCAGTGAAAGACATGAAGACTTTTCTTTGTGTATTCTGCACTCAGAAAAATTTCCAATTTCTGTGGAAAGACTAAGTCTATGCAGAATACTCTTTCACCAGACTGAAATTTAAAAAAATATTTGTTCCATATGCTGCCTCAAATTGGAAAAAAGATAGTTTTAGAGAAACATGGCTCCACTTGAGTTGTGATTCTCCTTTTAGGAGAAAATGGTAATGCAGTTGAAACAGCGAAGTCAGTAAGGTCTCCTGGGTTCTACTGCCAACACCATCGATTCACCACAGACAATTCACCTCTCCAAGCTTATCCTTTGCCAACCAATAGAGACAATAAATATTTATCTCACAGGGATTTGGGGAAGCTTAATTTATACTATTATTATGTTTATTTAGCAGTACTAGACATGGACCAGAACTTTTCTGTGCTAGGCACTGTACACACTCACAGACCAAGAGAGCTTAGTCAGGGGTATAGGCATACATATAAAGGATTTCAAATTCCACTTTAAAAAAAATGCTTTTAATCGATGTGCTCCAGTAGACTAGACTAAAGGTGTACAAATGCCTGCCAACTAAAAGTGCCACTGGGATATGCTTCAGAGAGTGATCCCTGTTTCCTCCAGAGTTATTTTCTTTCCTATTTGTTTGAGCTGCAGCAGCTGTCTGCTCAATTTTATAGTACTTTAAAGTTAAGGGGCTATAAACATTATATCCATACATGCCCTAAGTAATGGTAATGCTTTTAAATCATTTCCAAAGAGTTATACAAGTTTGTAGAATAGAAGTTATAACTTTCAGCTTTAAGAAAAATCATAAGCGACTATAAAGGTTATTTATTCTTTTAGGCTGCAACAACAGTGTTTTTCAACAGCCCACACAAAGAGCGAGAGGACAATCTAAACTGACAGGTGTGAAGAGACAGAGAAATGCATACCAACAAAACAATCATGGGATAAGTGTGAGTTCTATTAGTTCCGACTTCTAATGAGCCATTTTAACGTCTCTCTTCTTAACTGTATTGACCTTTGACTGACTATCACCAGCTTCCACTCCATGATCTTTATGTTCTGTCATCTCCCCCATCCCCCTTCCTATTTCCCCCAAATCCCCCTACTACTAAGTGCAATAGGAAGCCATTAACTAAAAACAGGCAAACAGAATATTCAGGGTTGTAAGGAAGGGAAGCCTCACCTGGTCCCAGGACCATGGCAACCTTTACATCTAAACCCAAGGACACTCCTAAGGCTCTTCCTCCCAAACACACATTCCAAATATTGGAAGGAACACTATTTCTATAACAGAGAATTTTTTCCATATCCAATAATCAAAGTTGAAACATATGTGAGATGTATACTAATGTGAGTTCATCCTTATGAGGTACTCAGGCTACAAGGACCTTCAAGGTCTCTTCCAACCGTATGATTTTACAGTTGGGATCGAGAGAAACTAAACATAACTTCCAAATTGTTGGCCGCAATAAGAATCACACTGCAGCAGCATTCAGCTGATACAGCTACCAAAAAAACCTCTAATTTGAATCTCAGCAGGTGCAAACTGAAACAAGGGCTGCCCTGCCTGTATGAAGACATGAACAGAGTAGCTCTGTCCATTCTGTCTGCTGGTTAATGGGAGATCAGTGATGTACCATATCCAGTAGAATGAGTGCTGTTTGACAGAATGAAAAGATAGACACTTAATTCTAAAATAGAAAGCAGAACAATTAAATAAGACATTAGTGCCTAAACTGCAGCTTAAAATGCATTTGGTAAAGCTCTGACAAAGATTCCCTGTGGCACAATACTTTACTTCCATGAAATAAGGCCTCTCAGCTTCTGCATTTATTCTAGACGGGACCATTGTAGAATTAATCAATGACTACTTACAAACTTAACTGGTATGACAGTACCTGATGTTCCAACAACAAACCGTCATCCCATCCTCCCAGTGTGTGGCTGAGACCATTATACCTCTGGGAAGCCCCAAATCCTCAGGTTTAGTACTGTCTCCAAAATTGTGTCCAAGCTAATGCCACCAGTTTTTAATACTATAAAGTTTTAATTTAAGGTAGAAGAGAACACGAGGCCTAATTCTGCAATGAAACAACTTAAAAAACAACAACCACTATCCCAAAAAACCCAGCAACCTACACACATACTTTAAACAGATCAGTCATAAATAAGTCTCATATCAAGGAAATTAGGCAAAATTTATTGCCACAGTAATGAATCAAGGAAGAAGAACTAAACAGCAGCACTGATTGAATTCTGTTAATGACCTAAAAGGTTTTAGTAAAATGCCCTAAAGTCAATGCCTTTTATAACAGGAATGAAGAAAGCATGCCATACATACAGGATAGAAGACTATCCTCAGAAGTGGTGACCAAAACATCTTGAGGATCATAGTAGGAAACTGGCTAAACACAAACTTCCTGTGTAATTGTATGTTGTGAAAATTAAAGGTGCACCAATACACCTGTCCACATCGTATCAGCACTGATAAAAGGAAAATTGACATTATTGGCAATAGGCCTTTTTTTTGGCTAATGCGGCCAATAATATCACCAATAAATGCCACATGCATTTACGCACCTGCAGCATGCATATGGCCAGGAATGCAGCATCCAGCCTGTAAATCTGGGGGGTGGGGAGAGAGGGGGGAAGTGGTGTGGGGGCACAGATTGAGGCCCCACGGTGAGGGAGGGAGCAGGGCAGGGGATGGAGCAGGCACTGCACAGCTGGGGCTGGGCATGAGATGGAGCCATGAGCATTTCATTTGGGGGCAGTTCCCCCCTACCGCGCACACCCCCAGGGCAGGAAAGGGGGGCATGTGCCCCATGGGATCTGCATAGGCTGCCACTGTGGTCTAGCAACAGGGGCAGGGTGAAGGGGGTCATCCTTGCCCCACACAGATCCAAGAAGTACATACCCCCACGCCTCCCCCAGGAGCACACGCAGTGGGAGGAGCCACCCCCCCATACCCTCCTGACGAACCACTCCATACTGTGCCCCACCCCAGCTGGGCAGCACCTGCCTCGGCCCCAACCCCAGCTCTACTCCCTCCCTCACCGTGGGGGCCTTGATCTGCACCCCCATACCCCATCCCACCAACAGACTTACCAGCAGGACAGTGCTCTCCAAGCTGCCAGGCTGCATATTGGCAATTGGATCAGTATCAGCAGATATGGCTCATTAATAATCGACCATCGGTATCAGCCCCAAAAAATCTTTACCAATGCACCCCTAGTGGGAATAGAGATTTATGGACACTGGTGTAACTGCTATTAGAATACTATATTTAGTGCTGATGTCTGAATTTCAGGAAGCATGTTGATAAACTAGAGAGGGTTCAGAGAACAGCCAGAGGAATGATTAAAGGGCTGGGAAATATACACTGTAGGAAGTGATGCCAGAACTCCATCTGTGAAATGATTAAATAATGTTAAGGGACAATTTGATCATAGTCTTAGTACCTACAACGGAAACAGTAAAACGGTAACAGAGGGCTCTTTTCTCTAATAAGCAAAAGGTACAAGATGACAAATTCATACTACAAATAATTAAACACTGGAAAAATTTATTGTCACCATGGATTCTGTACCAGTATACATTTTAAAAACAGAGTAAATGTTTTTGTAAAGGAAGTGGTCTGATCTAATCGAAGTTAGAGACCTTGGAGCAGGACCTAATCCAGGGGTCTCCTGGCCTGCGTTATGTAGGAAGTCTGAATAGAAGATCAAAATAGTCCCTTTTAGCCTTAAAAACCACAAAGCTTCACATTTCTGTAGTTTCATTAGCATCTTTCTTCTTCAAGATTCTGCCACACTTGATTCTTCTGCACTGAAACACCCACAAAATATGCTAAATCAAGGCAGATTCTCACCAAGTAGAGTCAGTGACCACAAACTCAAGGTCATAATTGGAAGCCACAAAGTACTCTAACCACAGAGATGCGCAACTGTTCAGCCAATGTGACAACTGGCAGATACACAGAGACTTATCTCCTCTCCTACATACCATCCACATGAAAATCCAACAAAAGTTTCCTCAAGCTATCAGGAACCATAAGAAACATCTCCTTAAAAAGTGATGTGGAAGGAATTATGAGCAATCAGAAACTATGCTCGACTGGAAATGGAGAGAGAGAACAGATACAGCATTACACAAAACAACAACCTGCTGCCTGATCAGCACGGATCCAGCTTTTCTATTTGGCACGGAAAAACATGGATTTTCTCCTTTAATCACAGAGGTGGCTCCTGGCTGGAGCAGGTTTAGCCCACCTGAAGCCCCGCGCCCTCCTCTGAGCACAGAAATTAGAAGGGGCACATGCTCTCCCCTTCCCCCCCACCCTGACATGTCACCTATGCCCACAGCACCCCTACCCCACACACCAACCCCCTTTCCTCACACCATGGAGGGCTCGGGGCAGGAGACAGTAGGTTGGGAGTGAGGGGCACCAGCAGGCCAGGGGGGCGGGGCTGTGGCTTGGGAGTGAGGGGCACTGGCATGGGCAGGACACCAGCATACCAAGGCTGCTCAGGGCCAAAGTAGTGGGGGAGGGAGAGGAACAACAGCTACAGCTGGACCTCCATCCTGGTGAGTGAAGGGGGCATGCAGTGCTCTGATTTTCCATGTTAAAAAAACAAAATCAAATTCTAAAATATACAGGTATTTACAATTAATTTTATTATAATGATGGAGCCACTAATAGGCTTCTAAATGGCTTTAAAATCCTAAATATCAATAAAATATTGTGTTTAACTGACACCTACACATATAGTGGTGTTTCATTTCAATCATTGAAAAACACAGATTCTGCATTTTTAAAATCAGAGAATGAGTTTGTGTGTATTTTTTTTTAAATCAGAGAATGTGTGATTTTTAAACAGAAGACTAGGATCCCTGCTGATTAGGAAGAGACAATAGTGACATGCATGCACAGCTGATCAAACTCCAAGCAGAATAAATAGTACTGTCCTAGGCCATTCATATTTACATGCAATAGACACTTTCTGATCCTTGTACAGTATGTACCATCAATAAAGCATCATGAAACAAACTAACTGAGAATTACAAACGCACAGGCGCACATACAAATACACACACACACACATTAATTTTAAGCAATAACAGGCTGTTGCTTTCAACAGGTTTGGGGATATGATCATTCTATTTTGAACTGGAACATTCCTTTTACATAAAGTTTCTCTGGCTACAGAAGTATTCATTTCAGAATCTTTTTAGTAAGATCATGATATGTCTTGGCTTAAAAAACTAGAATACCAGTCTATATACTGAAGTGTTACGTATATACAAATAGTGTCAGAAAACTGCTAATATTAGAGTTGCATGGATATATTGGTTGCATATTGGATCAGCACCAACAAGAGGAAAATTAACATTATCGGCTATCGGTTTTTTTGGCTGGTATAGCGGATAATGTCAATAAATGCTGAGCGCATGTGCACAGCCACACACATGTATGCAGCCAGGAATGCAGCCAGGCAGCTTGAAGAATACTGCCCTGTTGGTAAGTCTGTGGGTAAGAAGGGGGCAGTTTGAGGCCCCCCATGGTGAAGCAGGGAGTGGGGTAGGAGAAGGGGCTGCCCAGCCAGGACAGTGAATGGGACTCTGGAGCTGGGAGTGGGACGGAGTCATGGGCAGCTCATCGACGGGACACGGGAAGGGTGGGGAGAGGGAGTGACTCCCTGCCGCTGTGCACAACCCTGAGGGAGGCATGGGAAGTCATGTGCCCTCCCAGATTTGTGCACGGGGCAGAGGTGGGTTGCCCGTTGTAGGCCCAGGGATTGTGCCAGCCTCTTCCTGGTGGGGGAGCTGGGCTTGGGGCAGATGGGAGTTGGGCAGGTGGTGGCACTGGGAGGGGTGCTAAGGTGAATTTTGGGGTGGCTATAGTCTCCTGCACTGCAGGGGGGGCAGGTGACTCATGCAAAGGGCAGCAGAATGGAGTGCCCTGAGCAGGGGCAGTGCTGGTGGCAGGAGTTTGGGAGGGCTATAGCCACCCCAAATTTCATCTTATTCCCCCCACAGCCACTCGTCCCAGTGTTGCCACTGCCCACCCTGTGCAGCTGAATCTGCCCCACTCCAGCCAGCCCCAAGCCCGGCCCTGGCCCAGCCCCCACACAGAGAAGACTATGGCACTGTCCCTGACCCTAAGGCTGCAGTGGGCAGCCTGCTTCTGCCCCACACACAAATCCAGAGGGGGTGGGGGCACATGCCCCTCATCCCTTTGCTGGGGGTGCACACAGCAGTGGGGAGACACCCCCCATCCCCTCCTGCATCCCCTGAATGACCAGCCTGAGGCTCTGTCCCACTTCAGGCCCTAGGATCTGATTCACCACCCTGGCAGGGCAGTGCCTGTCCCTGTCCCATTCCCCTCCCTCACCGTGGAGGCCTCGATCTGTCCTCCCCATGCCCCTTCTTTCCCCCACTCCCCTTCCCCACCACACACACTTACCAGCAGGGCACTGCTCTCCAAGCCACCCAGCTGCATTCCTGTAAATCAGCTATTGGATTGGTGTTGGTCGATACGACTGGTTAATAATCGGCTATTTGTATCAGCCAAGAAAACCGTTATCAGAGCACCACTAGCTAATATAAGTTTTAGCCACATTCTACTCCCATCAAAATGAAGAGAAACAAGTCCATTTACTCAATACACTACCATCAAGCTCTTTTTTGCATTAAAAACCAAAGTATTGAGGTTGTAGCATAAAAGCTGGTTGCAGTCAAATTCAGAGTTAAGTAGTATACTATGGTGTGCCATCCATCAAGTCACTGCTCAGTGTCTAGGTCAGGGGCAAACCTGCCTGGCTCCATGGGCCAGATGAGTGGCATTGGACCAGTCCTGGGAATAGATAGGTCCCCTTCCCTTTCCCCCAACATACTTAATCTGGCAGCTGGTCCAGGACCCATGCTACATGCAGTACAGATCTCAGAGTGACTTGAACAAGTGCTACATTTGGCACAGTTTGACCAGTGTGACAGCTGCATTGCACATGGTGGTTACTTGGGCACCTCTGGAACTATGCCGTATGTGGCATCTGCAAGCTGTGCATGCAGCACGGATCCTGGATTAGCAGGAGTGCAGCTGCCAGATCAGGTTTACTGGGGGAAGATACACACCATCCCCCTTTGTGGGTCTGATTAGACCACCCAGGAACTGCAGCAGGGCCAGATGGTAAGGCTCTGCAAAATGGATCCAGCCCATGGACTGTATATTCAACACCCCTGGTTTAAGTATTGCAAAGCAGTCTGAACAAGGCAAGATGGAACCAAGCACCCCAATGTAATTTACAGTGATTTTCTATACAGATGTAAAATTAGGGCTGCACCAATAAAGATTTTTTGGGTCAATACTGATGGCTGATTATTAACAGACCATATCAGCCAATACTGATCCAATTGCCGATATGTAGCCCAGCAGCTTGGAGAGCAGTGTCCAGCTGGTAAGTCTGTGGGAGAAAAGGGGTGGAGGAAGGGAAGAAGCATGGCAGGGCATATCAAGGTCCCCACGGTCAGGGAGGGAGTGAGGGTGGGGCTGTGGCAGAGGCGAGCACTCTCCAGCTGGGGTGGGGTGAGGTGCGGGATGGAGCCATGAGCAGTTCATCCAGGGGCATGAGGGGGGCAGCTCCCACTGTTGGTGCACCCTTGGGGGAGGCACAGAGGGGCACGTGCCCCTCACATGTGTGCGCAGGGTGATGGCAGGCTGCTGCTGCAGACTAGGGTTGGGGGGGCTGGGCCAGGACTGCATGCAGGGCAGGCGGCAGTGGCACTGGGAGGTGGCCTACAGTTACCCCAAAATTCACTGTAGCCTCCCCCAAACCCTTCTCCCAGTGCTGCCACCACCTGCCCCACATGCAGCCCTGGCCCAGCCCCCCCACCCCAAGATGAGCCCGGCACTGCCCTTAACCCCAGTCCTTACAGGCAGCCTGCCCTCGCCCCGCGCAGACCTGTGTGGCATGTGCCCCTCCATTCCTCCCCCAGGGTACACCAGCAGTAGGAGCTACTTTGTATCAAGTTCAGTCTTATGGCAGTCTGACTGCTTTTGGTATCCAAGCTAGCAAAGTTATAGCTAGCTTGGCTACTCTACTACATGGCTAATTTTCATCAGTAATTAGTATAGATATTGAGCACGTGATACAGTGTAAAGTTTTCTAACATCTACTGTTTATGGACAGGGTTCTTTGCAACTATTATGGTCTTTTTTCTCGCCTTATAAAATTAACTTTATTAACCTGAGTAACAGCATTTCAAAGCCATAATGGACTTCAATAATTTTTTAAACCCAATAGTTACATGAAGGACAGGAATGGCTCTTTTGGACCTATTCAGTTTTGTCATCTGACATTAGTCTGGACTGTAAGACTGTAACTATTTAAAATAGAGAGGCATTTTTCAAAATTTTACCACAGAAATTTATTACAGTTATATAATCCATTCCCCCACTCCACCCCAAGCAGCTTTCCCCAAAAGACCTACTACCTATTTAAACATCTAATGGTTTCTCCTTCCTGCAACCATGTAACCATCATCTTGGCTATAGAAGCTATAGGGTATTCAAGTTCTATGACCACAGCTCTCAAATTTAAAATTTATACAACAGACAACGTAATAAGTTCACAACACTGTCGATTCATATTAGGAACAGATTTCTCCTCATTCCCCATTAGCATGTATTCTTGCTAGACCCAAACAAAGGAAGGGTTTTTACTAGGCCTGTGCAAAGCAGATAGTGGCTAGTATTTGCTTCAGATTTGGCTTTGGCCAGTTTGGGGGACAATGATTCAATCTGGTGATCCGAATCAGCCAGATCTCCCAATCAAATAGGCCCCATCCCCTGGCCACTCTCCCAGCCCTGTCAATGGCTGCAGCACCCAGCCCCAGCATCCCGGCTCTTTAAAAAAGCCCTGCACTTACCAGTGATGGGGTGGGGGGAAGGGGTGGAAGTACTGCCGGGGGGGGGGGGGGGCGTTCTGTCACAAGCCCCCTGAGGCCCCAACAGCCGGTGAGTGCAGGGCACTTTAAAAAAGAGCAGGGACACTGGGGCCGGGCGGGGCAGCCATTGACAGGGCTGGGAGAAGGGGCGGGGCTCGGGGGCAGGTGGGGGAGCAGATAGAGGATGGGGCCTGGCAGGGGTCCCCCCATGGTCCCCTCCCCTCTCCTCCAGCCATCTGCTACTTACTGGCACGGAGCAAGGGGCCAGCTCCCTACAGCACCAAGCAGCAACTGCCTGAATCGCCAAATCTCCAAATCTTTTCCAAACTGATTTAGAGGCTTTAAATCAATTTGGACCTTTTTATTGGTCTCCTGATTCGATTCAGATTTGGAGATTTAGCCACCGAATTGGGCCAAATCTCCTCCAAATCGAATCAGCACCTGAAGCTTCGGACAGCCCTAGTTTTTACAACTCTGTTAAACCAAGAGAGGAGAGTCCACTTCTAAACTTTTTTGCTCTTTCAAACCAATCTAAGTGAAACTGATTTCAGCTATTGTGCACTCTTTGAATTCTTTCTACAGTGATGTAACTGGGCAGGAGGGGAAAGAGAGGAAGGGGAGAGAGTGAAAGGGGCACAAAATGGCTGCCACAGGGAAACCACACATTTGCAGCAAGAACTGGAAGTTGCTGCTTCTGATTTGACCTGGGTGCTCGGCTATGTCCATATATTGCTCTCTTTCCAGGTCTCTATGACAGCAACATGATTCCTCAATAGATTCCAGATTTCACCCAGGAAAAGGCTATTTTGTTATGTGTTTGCAAATACACCAATTTTCTTAATTAAGGTCTCCAAAATTTTCCAAGATTCACCTCAACCTTCAGCAGATGTGCTGCACATCAAGGTTGACTGTGATAGCCATTTTGACAACTATTGCACTCTGAGGCTACAGGAAAACTTGTAATGAGGAGAAAAACAGAAGACATGCTCTATTACTCAGGGGCTACAGAACTCTCTCTAGAGAATAATCCCTTTAGAGAGAAGCCTTCAGTGACTGCACTCAAATGCAATGATTTCAGTTGCTGTCATTCTACATACAGATGAAGGTTAGTTCTACACACCCTGCTGTCCTGTCCTGTCATCTCTCATTGTTCTCAAACGTCTCGTGTTTGCCTGCCATTGTCCCAAACTCAGCATGGTCAAAGGTGAGCTCTTTAATTCTCCTCCTTCTGTCAGGGACTCTGATTAAGCAGGCCTGGCTGGGCCAAGCACATGTGTTACCACACCTGCCCCCAACTCTTGGCTAATGTGACTGACGCTATTCTCTGCAACCAGACTGGCTGCTGGAAGCACCACTTACTCCTTTTACTCTCACCTCCAGCCTCAAGCTGTTTTGGCAAGCCTCCCTCATTCTTCTCACTTCTGACATGGCTTTGGCTTTTCCTGAGCCTGATCTTGGATCTCTGAGGAAACTTGGTGCTGGCTCTGCCCTCTCTGGTTTCCCTGGCATCCCGACCTGGCTTGGCTTTCTGGACCCGGATCTCAGATTTTCCCTGGAACTTGGCACCAGTTCCCTGACCCCTGGGCTACTGACACCAGCATAAGTCTCCGATTAAGTCTCTTGGATCTCCTTACTCAGCTCCCCAGGGAAACTTAGTCACATGCTCTCCTACACAAAACCAGACCCCAACTGAACACTCCAGTAACCTGCGCCCCTGCCCTGCTGACCTCTTAAGTCAACCCCCCAGGGTCTATCCACAGGCCCGGCTACCTATATCTGGCCAAACCCTCATACCACCCAGGCAATAAGAACTAAATCCTTGTCCATTACAACACTACCCTGGCTCTCTTCACCCGATTGTAACTAATGTCCACACTGTACACTCAAGTTGGCAGTGGAGTCCTCAAGTATGTCACACTGCTCCACCCAAACTGATTCCTAAACTGGAAGCAGTGTAGCTCCATTCATGGGGCACTTTGGGTAGTTTAGTTATTACTGCTGAGTGACGGTGCCAATTAGCCTGCCCCATGCTTATTAGCTCACCCAGTGCCCAATGAACAGAGCTACACTGCTTCTGGTTGAGAAGGCAGTACACAGAGCAGCACAGTGTGCCAGAGGAGGCTCTTGTCAGAGATGGTTAGTTTACCATGTAGACCTAGCCATAAAGTCCTCTCACTTTTCTTAACCTCATACCCACTCTGTATTTGAGGCTCATTGTTCTTCCATAATAATACCATAAGACTGAGCCCTTCCTTTCTCTTCCATCTTTCAAATGGTTACTCTGTGAGCTGACTATCAGCCCCTCATTACTCCTCCAATGATCACATTTTCCCTCAAACCCACTGGCTGTGACCCCATTGCCTCCTCACTGTGTTGTACATCAAATTTAAAGCACTTTTTCCTCATATTGCTCTCCACTTCCTAGCTCTCTCTAGATACAGCAGCTTCCCTCCAGGCCTTAGTTTCTTCCCCAATCATCCATCACTGTACCTCATTCCAGGCTGCCTTCCATATCTGAAATGACCTTCCAAAAATCTTTTGAGTCCTCCCCCGGGCTTATGTCATTCAAATTACTTCTAAAGGAAATTTCCTCCTTCTGCTGCTTTCTTATACCTCTCCACCATAAGACATTTTTCTGTAATCACCCCGATCATTTTGCTCAAACTGCATCCATTTATTACACCCTGTTTTCACGTTATAGATTGCAACATCCTTAAAGCAGAGACTGGGCCTCTCCTCAGGTTTTGTACAGCACCCAGCCATTTTGGAAGGTCCTGCAGTACAAAACAAAGAATATAATTCATGTTTTGTTATAATTAAGTATGATGGACTGTAAATCCAGATAAATCACTTAAGTAATGTGTTTAAAATAAATTCTTAAAACAACATATTTTATAGATCAAACAGCTTGTATTAAGGGGAAAAAAGCCCATCAACTATCTAAGTATCTTGTTGATCAATACCCTCTAGCAGCTGGCACCTATGCTTAGCAGCATCTTTCTGTCAAACATGCAGTTTACTGCACCTTCACAGCCATTACAAGAACTGCAAGTACTTTCTGAGGATCACCAAGGCAGAGTTGCTAGGCAAAGCTCTATTTACCTAATTGGATATCATTCTCAGATTTTCCTTTCTTCATTATTAGTGCCACCTGAGCATGAAAAATAGCATCTTTGCGTGCCAAATATGCTGTTTTTCTCCCAATTTCCTCGGGACTCATTTTCTTCTCCCCTAGCTCACACTTACAAACGCTCTCTCTCCCTCAAGCAGAACCTACGTTCTACCCTCTATCACAGTTTTAATTTCTTCAAGATGGGTGAAGCAATGCTATTACAATGCCCTACTACCTGTAGCATTCTCTTACTTCCTATTAAAATGGCTCCTCTCTGTTTTGCAAAGTCTTTTATATTATTAAAACGGGTCTCCTGTTAGCATGTCTGTCAACATCTTGGTGTAATGAGAAGTAAAAAGCTTTAATAAACAAGAATGCTGTTCAGAATAACAGTGTTTTTAGAACCCACATTATTATTTTGACATTATTATTATTCTGTTATTAACCCTATTATAGTTACAGGGCTAGCTCCTACTCGGTCCACTTTCTGGACTCTGAGTGTGCTTCCTTGGATCTAGGACAATCCACAATTCTTCTATTTTTAGGTGGCTCAAGCTATAGCTTTGCATGCATCAACTGCACTTCCTAGGCAGGCCATTCTTCTTTTTAGCAGTTTTAGCACTAATAAGATTGCCTTATTCAAGCCAAGGTGGTGCCTAGTCCATCATGAAAATAAAGCATTGAGAAAACAAGATTTTAAAACAAAACCAGTTTACCTACATGTCTATCTTACCTAAAGATTTACCATCTCCCTGACAGTAACTTTAGCAGGCCTAACCTCTTCAAATGCTTGTGTGCCAGTCTCATTCTCCCACACATCCTCTTTCGCTTCCCGACTCCCAAGTGTCCTCTGTTTTAATCCTGACAGTTCACAAACCTTGACACTCTCCCTGAACAACCCTCAAACATTTGCTGACAAGCAGCTTTTATTTCATTTAACAGGGAGCTATAAAGCAAAAGATATGTTTTCATGCTAAAAATTCCCAGTGCCAGGCCAACATCCAATTTTCATAAAACTTGTTGAAAAACAGTTCCAATTCTAGTTGAACCCCCATTCTACACAGAAAGGATAAGGATACAGAAATAGAAAGAGCTAGCTTCATGCTTTGAAAAGACCACCTTAATTAACCCTTTGAGAGACTTAAATCATAGCACAGACACAATCTGTCTCCACCAAGCAAAATGGTTCTTGATGCATGCAGTCTAATTCACCCTCAAAGACCTTTCCCATGGACTTGTACAGACCATTTATAAGTCTATCATCAATACATCGGTATAATTTATTCTATAGTGACGTTGTATGTGACAACACTATGAATCAGTATATTTTATTAGAATTGTTTTGCTTTTTCCTACAAAATATATATACATCATTCCATTGAATCAACCAGTTATGAGTGGATGAATTTTGGGAGACAACTGAGTCTGCAAAATAGCTTTCAAAAGGGTGAGAAAAGCTTCCTATGTATTATTTTACTTCTTTAAGGATAAAGGATAGGTATTTATAGGTATACACAACAGGTGTGACAATATACCTATAAATTACCTATCCATTATCCTCAAAGAAGCAAAATAATAGATAGGAAGCTTTTCTCACCCCTTTGAAAGCTATTTTGCAGACTCAGTTGTCTTCCAAAACTCATCCACTCATAACTGGTTGATCCAATGGAAAGACATTCAATTTCAATGAAGGTGGAATTAGACCCTAAGCGAAAAGCTCCAAGAAAACAGCTAAAAACACTGACAAAAAAGACGAGAAAGCCACTGCTTTATCTGGCTCAAAACTAACTGCAGTATTTAAACAGTCCACTACAAAATAAGTCTAGTCTTTCATCCCAAAAAAACATCTTCCAAAGGCAAAGTAATTACATGAATGCTACTGATAATAAAACAAAGTAGAAAAAGCACAAAGATATTCTCGTTGTAAATGTTATCCAGTTTTGTCACTATAACAACATTTTTAAAGACATGACTGCTCAGATTATGTTGCAACCTGTGTTTTCCCTGACATTTAGAGATGCCAAGAAGGAAAGAAAAAGAAATTCTGCAACAGGGAGTCCTTTTCTATGCCAAACCACTGTTCAGAAAATTAGGCAAAGAAATGGTGAAATCTTTGGATCTATGTTATTTGTATTCTATTCTATGATAAAAATAAAAAAGATACAAAGTTTAAACACAGTCATGCCAACATTAGTGCTTAGACACATGGCTTTTTGTACTTAGGGTTTTGGCCAGTTTTGTGAACTTATGCTTATATTTAACTCAAATGTTCTGAAGAATATTCCTTGGGATCTTTCCTCTTAAAAGTGACAAAAGAGCAGTTCTTCACACACTACTGACTTTCTTTTTTAACCTTACAGGCATTAACTAACTACAAGCATAGGCAATAAACAAATGTGTTTAAATATGTTTAAGTGCAATACTAAATTGTACTGATAACTTCCAGGACTCATTTTATAGGACAAAAAGCATGAGCAACCCATAGGATGGGTCATCCATGAAGTTATATAATTCTACAGAGGAACTAATAGAACAATCAGCAAACTATGTATTTATTTCTGAGAGGGAGAGACAGAGGCAGTTTATGATCAAAATGCCAAACAGGAGAAAGTAATTAATTGGCTGTAGTAACCCTGGTTTGATTTTTAAAGCCATAACACAAGTAAAGAGATGCAACCCACCCTCCAGCGATTCTCTGGGCACACAGAAAAGTTTCCTATCTACTTGGACAATCCTTTTAAACAGACACTCCAATAAGAAAAAGAATTTTTCAACCAATTATACACAGATGTAAAATTAGGGGGAACATGTTGTAAGCAGTTTATTTTGAAGTCATGTTTCTCATCAACACTTGCAAGCCCCTTTCCCTAAACTAAACCCAGATTTAGTGAGTATGTACACTGGAGTTTCCAATTTAGTTCACTGTCTTAACTGCAGTTTTTTTTTTCTAAATATCAGCATAATTTCATCAGTGGAGTTCTGTGATCATCAAGAAGACAGACTAACTCCAAACTTTCTATAGGTTCCAGCTCATCAAACATGCCAAGCAACACACACACACACTGGAACCAGAACATTCAAGAAAACAACCAGACACAGTATTAAAAATAAAACATTAAAACCATACAACATGAAAGAGAAAATAAAATGGTTATTTTTTTAAACTAGCACTATTTATTTCCCCTTCCTGATTTGCTTGGTTTGGTTGAAGACATCTGACCACCTTCACTTGACTGATTTCTTAGGACATTTTTGTTAGGCAGTTTACATCTATAGAAAATGCTGAAGCATAAGGTATGTGCCAGTGTATTGTTTACACTTCTGCCAACCATCTTTCCATCTGAAGAGCATCTACTGGAGAAACATGAATATAAGATACAGGCTGGATCCCTGTGGGACTCTACAGATGAGGAGTTTGGGGTATGAGGGGTAGTTTCTCATTGCTTCTCTCCAGCAGATCCAGACAGCAAAGATTTAGGGACTAACGGTGGCCTATGTATTCATCCTCGGTAAAGCGATATAAACTCATGTAGCTGTCGGGTGACCGAGCAGTAAGAATTGGTATTTTTCAATTGCTACAAAATAACTATCTAGGAAGTTATGACTGGATTATACTGCTCTCCAAAATATTCAGCATACAGACTAACTGAAATAATTCTGAAGGAGCAGGTACTTTCCCCAAACTATTCCAGGCACACATACTCACCCACTCCCACACAAATCAAAACTTAACCCTCTCTGGTAAGAATTATCATCAAATCTCCAAAAGTCCCCCCAAAGTGTCCCCCTCTAGAATTCTTTCCTCAATACAAGTATTAGATCCTTTCTGCTAGGAAACATTTCCACATTAGGTAC
This sequence comes from Crocodylus siamensis, assembly GCF_052110815.1. Lineage (NCBI taxonomy): Eukaryota > Metazoa > Chordata > Crocodylia > Crocodylidae > Crocodylus > Crocodylus siamensis. The sequence goes on from NC_143398.1 coordinate 63,350,307, forward strand.
CTCTAGGTGGTAGAGGTATGCTTTGATGTAAGAAGTTCCAGGTTTAAACCCTACTGTTATAACCTAGTCTACTTGAACTGAAGTGGCACGCTGTGGACACTTATAGGAATTCTAGGAGCTTCTTTAAAAAAGCACTACAGTTACAAATTTCAGACAAAGAATTAAGTGACCTCACCCACAGCCATAAAGGAATCATGACTAGGTATGGACATTCAGGAAGGTTAGATTACATTAAAAATGGCCACCCAATCTAACAGGCCTTACACTTAGATCCCTAGTTAGGTTGATCCAAGTGCAAAATGTTCAGATCAGGAAGGTTAATATCAGCCTAAAAACAGTTGATCCAATCTAAATTAACTGTACTTCAGAGGTACTCTAGCTTAGATTGGGTCTGGTGAGACTGATCTAATTGAACTTCTGTACAGTTCCCAGCATAGCCTTGGCGCTGGGAAACCCCAGCCACTGGCCCCAGCCCCAGGGCTGTGCTTTTCTTACCCCCGCCCCCAGGCTATTTTTACCAACCACTTACCCTCCCCCATGATTCTGCAAATCTCTCCTGGTGCCAGTTTTACTGGCATTCACCCTTGCCAGGAGCCCATGAAAGTGAGTCAGCGTGGGGGAGAGGTGGGTGTAGTAATGCCCTCTAGTTAAAAATGTATCTCAAAGTTGCAATCTGCCAGATTAGAAAAAAAAGAATTCCTTCCCAAGATGGATGTTGTTCATAGCAGTTACCAAAAAGGTCATTTAACACAATGATCAAATTAAAGTGTCAGCCTTATCCATTTCAAAATGCAGGATGCTGCTTTTTTTAAACACGGAAACTGATACTTTGGAAGTCAGTGATAGAGCTATAAGCATCATTGCCATTATATCATACAGCAATGACTTCTTGAGGACTATTACCATATGTTAGCATGATATGGGATGGTAAATTTAGTCTTAAAATCTCTGTCACCAGGTACAAGGCAGCTTTTTTTTGTGGCACATGCTTTGAAATGGGGGGGTTCAGTCACTGCTTGACTCCTTACTTAATTACAACCCTGTTTTGATTATTCTCTTCTAAAAATAAGGGAAAGTACAGAACATCTCCAGAGCTACTAATCACAATAATACTTTCACTGTTGAGTACAGATTGTAACACTGCATGAATATAAATTAAAAGATTATATCCAACTACATTGTTACATTTACAGCCAAGTCTCCTATAATCAAAGAAACATATAAAAGTAAAGCTAGAAGGGACCTCAGGAAGTCATCTAGTCCAACACCCTGCTCAAGGCAGAATCATCCCCATCCAACCATCCTAAATGAGTGTCCTTCTGGCCTTTTCTAAAAAAAAAAGACTGCATGAACTAACCTCTCTCACAGTTATTATGCACAAGGCTTCTAAACATTAAGAATACCTTAACTTGCTGCAGGCAGAACAGAGAGACCTGCTGATGCAAGGACAGGAAATAATTCTGTTAAAATACATTAGAAAGATCCAAAAAGGAAGATCGCTCTCCCCACTACAGAGGAGGGCAAAAATGCCTACAGTCCATGCCACAGAGTAAGATTTCTTCCTGATTCCGAATGTGTCAATCTATCTGATCCAGAGTGGAAGAGCAAGACCCTTTAGCCAGGAACAGGAGTAAAGGACCATGGAACCCTAACTGAGTAAAGGACACAAAGATTTGGGTTTGTATGTTGGTGATATAACCAGTGCAATTCATTAATGCAATCTAGACTCTTCCTAAGCTTCACTGGAATCCTCTTGATTAGAAATGAGAATGTGTACTTAAGCCTTTGCTCTGACTGAAATGGGAATATATAATGCTTCTACAGAAATGTCAGGTTCCCATCAAGGAGAAAGCGATTCCTTTTCAGGCTTTTAAAATCTACAGATCACTATATCTATCATTACAGAACTCCGAAGCAAGAAAGATCGTGCAGTAATTCTTCACGTGATATCCATGTGAATCTTTCAAAAGTATGATCTCTCTCTGGAGGATTGTCTTTGTTGGGTGATAGACTTTTGAGATTTGCAAGGTGGTGATTGCACGAGTTCTCAGTGTATGTTCAGTGGTATCACAGGGCTTGGCTGTATATTACAACTTTCTTGGTATGTTTAAGATGATTTCTGGTTCTGTGTAGATATGTATGTTGGTCTGTGGGTTTCTTGTATATAGTGGTTCTTATTTTACCATTCTGGATATAGACCATAAGATGTAAAAAGGGAGATGTCGGTGCTGGAATATTCAAGAGAGAATCTGAAGGAGGGGTGATAACTGAATTTGTGATGGAAATCAATCGGAGACTGCAGGTTTTCAGTCGAAATTATGAAAATGTCATCAATATATCAGGTATAGCATGGGTTTAATGGTACAGTTCTTGAAGAATTCTTCTTCTAGGTGGGCAATAAAAAGTTTAGCATAGTGTGGGGCTAGCTTGGTGCCCATGGTCTGGAGGAAGTGTTGGTTATTGAAAGCGAAGTTGTGTGCAAGTTCAGTAATATCTTTGGGTCTGCACTCTGAGTTGCAATCTTACTATTGTAAATAAGTAAGGCAGACTTGGATGCCATCCTGGTGTGGGATGTTGGCATATAAGCTAGTAACATCTATAGTGGCTAGGAGGGTGTTGCTGGAAGGTGCTCTATGTTTTTTTAAGTTTTCATAGAAAGTCTGCTGCATCTTGGACAAAATTCAAGTCTCCGGGTGACAAGAGGTTTTAGGATAGATTTGATGAAACCTGATACTTCCTCAGTTAGGGTTCCATGGTTGGATATGATAGGTCTGCCAGGGTTCTCTTGTTTTTGGATTTTAGGGAACATGTAGAAAAAGTCCCTGAATTGAGTAGTTGGGGGGATCAAGTTCTGTAATTTTTCTTGTAGTTCAGAAGGAACTACTCATATCTCATAGTGGGTACATCTACATGTACATGTACAATTAGTGAGCCTCAGTAAACTCCGGTACAGTTGGCACTGGAGTCAGCTGCTCCTGGGCTCAGTGTCTGCAAGCGCAGACAGTGCAACCAGGACCACAGCAGTTTGAGCTGGGGAAGAGCAGCCCCAGGCTGGCAGAGGGCTGCGGCGCCAGGGTGCCGGGGGACAGGGAGGGTGGCCCCATGCAGGCTGCTTTTTCCCCCCACACAGGCTGCTTTGCCCTGGGCTGTGGGCTGAAAAAGCGGTGAAGAAAAACTCAGCTTGCAGTGGCGAAACGGGAAGTCCCCCAGAAATGGTACTTGCGCTTTCACTTTTGACGCGTCGCTCGGACGCCGGTTAATAGAGTTTTCCGGCTAATAAAGTGCCAGTTAATACAGCTTTTACTATATTTAGTTGACCTAAAAAAAGATAGCGCATTTACCCAAAGAACCTTGTCTATGTCCTTAAACCAACAACCCAGAATTGTAGGCAGTATTTCACTAGCCAACAGGCCAATGCTATTTGCAGTAACAAAACCATCCCCCTACCACCTCCATACTCCAACATACTATTTCTTCCCATTTGTGCACCCAAGAAGAACGTTAGTCCCTTTGGGGCACAGAATCCACACAATGAACTCGTACAACTGTTCCCTGTTGAGTAGTTTGTCCATTGTGACCCCTAGATATTTTTCAGTTACTGATTTCTAGAACATTCCAATTTTGTAACGATGGTCTGCAATTCTTGTTCCGAGACGTATAATGTTGCACTAATCTCTGTTAAGTAAACTGCATTTTAAAAGGATGGAGGTTACCAAGTTAGCCAGATCATTCTGAAAGATTTCTCCATCTTTCCTATTATTTACCATAAATAATGCAGTGAATGGAACAGAAAAGAAAGAAAACAGTAATGAGCAAGATAGAAACATTTAAGTGATGTGGAAATAATCATGGTCACTACTGTCACAAGGATTTTTATGTTACGTTATGTGAAGACACAGATGTGAAAATTAATTGCTCTCAGCCAATTTCCAATAAAAGCACAATGAGGAATAAGATAATGGAATACAAATGTAACCAAAATAAATCCTCAGCCCAAAATTCTAGCTGTCAATTCCTAGTAGAAAAACCAGGAACCTTCTGAAACTCTTTCTGGACCACTGTCAGGGTTAAGCAGCCATTTAATTCCTGAGGCCAAGAATATAATGACATAAGGCTGGAAGACACATATTCTGCTTTCACAAGCCAAATAAATTCAGAGGCCAATTTCAGCCCTAGAGCAAACAGTTGCAGTGCAAGTAAATTAGAAGTATTCAAGCTTATGCTACCAGCAATTCTAGACCCCAAATATGTTCACAGTGTGCCAAAAAACTATTTACTAAATCCTTACTCTGACAAAAAAATAACCAAATCCCATAACAACATGGTCTTTGTTTCACACAGTTATCTAGTACATGATTTGCCATGACTTGTCAGCATTGGGTAACAACTGATTCAATGCACATTTTCATTCATATGACCATTAAATATGTTTTGTAGATGTTTAGGGATAAAATAATTATAATCATTCTGTAAGGACAGTTATGCTCAGCTGAATAAAACTCCTATGGTACTTAAGTATACATAGCAAGAGATGAGGGTAAACTTCAGGCTTAAAATATGCTAGGATTTCATAAGAATGTTCTGTAAAACAAAAATAAGCAGAGAATGTTACTCAAATTACATAGGGATGGATGGCTCCTTACTCCAGGAACTACCAAGACATTAAGTTTTGCAAGAAAATAAAACACTGCCAGAAAATGACTGGATAGACCTCTTTGCATTATACAGTTTAAGTGAATCAAAAGGAAAGTTTATTTAGAATAAAGTGTGTGCATCTGCATGTACATTATACAAGTAAAGACTACAGGGAAATAACTGGAGCAAGAACGGGATCCCCATGCTGGCTGCACAACCCCTGCCTGTCTGGCAGCAGAGGACTAACTCACTGCCCCCACCACTACTGGATGGCTAGGGGGGCGTGCAGCTGGTGTGGGACTCCCAAGGGAAAGGCAGCAGAGTAGAGAGCCCCGAATCCACAGCAAGCAGACTTCATCTGCCCTGTGCACAAATCTGGGGGGCACATGCTTCCCCCATGTCTTCCTCACAGGGGGTGCATGATGTGGTAGGGAGCTCCCCCACTCCCTCATGTCCCATGGACAAGCCCCACTGTGGCTCTGTCCCACTGCCTGGCCCAGCCACAAGTCCCATGCATTAGTGTCCCCAGCCCCACACCCTCTCTCACCATAGCAGCTTTTATCTGCCTCCCCCACATACACCCTTTTCCTCCCCCATGGCTCTTCCCTTCCATAAACTTACCTGCAGGGAGCTGCTCTACACAGTGCCTGGCTTTATTCCTGGCCATGCGCATGAGTGTGGCAGCACACATGGTGCCCCTTGTGTCTTGCTCCTGGCAGCCTCAAGCAGGACGTCTTGCAGGCTAGAATGCTACCCACATGAAAGGGGAAACCTCCCATTTTGTGAGGGAACCCAGGCACCCAGGGACCCCAGCCCTGTGGGGAAGATAGAACCCAGTTGTCCAGGGACTTGGCCAGAAGGCATAATTATCAGTAAACATTATCAACTATGACAGCCAAAAAAAGCTGATAGCTGATATCATTTTCCCCTTTAATTGATGCTGATCCAATAGGCAACCAATACATTGGTGCACCTCTATCAAGAAGACAAGCGTCCCACGCATTGACAGACTCCTGGAAACCTTTGGCTTCTGTTTTTCAGGAAGCCAAAGATTTTTTGTTTTTGTTTCTGCTCTTTTAAAAGGGCTCTCTTTAGGGGGCATGCCAGGAGATCAACTTCTGCATGAAAAAGTTAAGTCTGCAACAACTCTCCCGATCACTGTTTTCACTGATTCACACAGATGACCTCTCCACCTCCCACAGTAATGCTCCATCATTCCCTGCCGCGCCTGCTGAGGCATGATAAAGCTCCCTAGGAAGGGAGCCTCCCCTGGGATGGATTCTATGTTTGTAATAAGGCAACACTAATTATTAACTACTCATTGCAATTAGTGGTCAGATTCTTATACTCCCAGAGTCTGATCAAATGAGAGCAAATATATTATTTATGACTGGGCTGAAATGCATTTTCATGTGCATCTCATTATATTATTTGGCATTTGGGGACTATATTTTACCCACCAATGGTAAAACCTACACATGTTGGATTGAGAGAAAGAAACAAAGAGCAATACTCACTTTGAAGCTTCTGATTTTTACCCACAATGGCTATAGAAGTCATGTTGTCCAAGGCCTATGGACATCTTGTAACATACAAGGTCTTCCCTGCAGTATTGCCTTCCTTCCCTTTATCTGTGCAACAAAATACCTTCTCAAATGGCGTTGTGGCTAAAAAAGCTGCATTACCACAGCTTTCTCTGTCACCAAATGCTGTATCTACCACAAACTGAGGCAGAAAGCAGCTTCAACTATTGTGAATCTATTCAGCAAGTCCCAAAAAGGAACTACCATGGGGAGTGGGAGAATATCAAAGAGCATCTCCTGTACTTAGCACAACAAAATTGAGCAGCTCTGGGCCCTTAGTTACGACCTAGGTCTCTTCTTACCTAGAGGTGCCACCCTACCTTAGCTTCCACCTAGAACAAAGAAAACAAGAAGGCCACTTACAGCAGGTACCTGATGTGTGGGAGTCTGTCTTTAAGCATTCATTTTAAGGGCAACAGGGAAATCCAAACCACTAAGGCAACTTGCCTTCAGCTTATGTATGTATTTAATTTTTGAGATGGGTATTTCCAGGTAGTTAAAAAAAAAGCATGGGGAAAAGAGAACAAATAGAGGAAGAAGTGATAGTTAATTTGGAGAAAAAGAGGTAGCCAAGATGAAAATGTCACAGCCAGAGTGAAGAGAATTTTTTAAGCAGTGGGCCATGTACTTGCGACCCAGCTATACCACAGGCCACCATTTCCCTCTGGGAAGGTGGGAGAGGGACAGCCAATATCCCGGGGGGGGGGGGGACAGAAGGGGGAAGATGGGAAGAGAGCTTACTTCCACTAACCAGCACCTGTCTAGGGGAGGAGGGACTGAGAGAGCAGCTACCACGGAGATCAGTGGCATGGCACAGGACAGGGAAGGGGACACATCAGGTCAAGTTTCTTGTCACTGTTCCTCCATGTTGAGGATCTGGTCAAACTGTTTCAGGGGCCAGATCTAGCCCACAACATAAAATTAAGCAGCAATGTTTCTGAACATCATTACAGCCATCAGTTTATTTACAAAATTGTTTCAGTAGAATTAAAACCAGAATTTAAAGTTCTGATGTTTTTTTCTTTTTCTTGAACAAGGAATACAACAGGCAAATTAAGCACAAAGCAACAGCAACTTCCTCTCCAAAAGGAGTGTGTGGGTAGAAACCATTTACTATGCCTTGCTCCAGAACCACAAAGCACTGTATGTACTAGATATACAGGAAGTTTATTACATCCCCATGCTCGACCAGAGCAAATCAGATTTTTTTAAGATACCTTCTGTCTCTTGATGCCTCCCCACAGATTTCCTCCTACTACCTTGAACTGAAACAAGGCAAAACACCCAAACTTTCATCTTTTCCTAAACCAACATCCTCCCTTATTACACTGACAAATCCACTTCCTCCACATAGTGCAAATCTGTGTAATATCTTTTAGTATGTCAAATGAAACAACATTAAAATTAAAGTGAAATTACAGTGAGGAAGACTGGCCATGTAGAAAATGAAACTATTTCATAGGTGGTAGGGTCGGAAGGGACCTAAGCATATCATCAAGTTCAACACCCTGCCATGGGCAGGAAAGCATGCTGCGGTCAAACAAGCCCAGCTAGGTGGCTGTCTTGCCCCTACCCTGGAGGTCTTTCAAAGGAGGCAAGCACCACTTCCCTTGGAAGTTGGTTCCAGCTCCTAGCCACCCTGACTGTGAAGTAGCGCCTCCTGATGTCTAGTCTGAATCTACTCTCAGTCAACTTATGGCCGTTATTCCTTGTTACTCCCGGTAGTGCTCAGGGGAACAGGGACTCTCCCATTGCCTGCTGGTCCCCCTTGACAAGTTTATAGACAGCCACCAGATCCCATCTCAGCCTTCTTTTGTGGAGGCTGAACAGGTTCGGGTCCCGGAGCCTATCCTCACAGGGCCTGCCCTGCTGCACCCTGATCATATGAGTGGCCCTCCTCTGGACCCTCTCCATGTTGTCCACATCCTGCTTTAAGTGCGGTGCCCAGAACTGGATGCAGTACTCCAGCTGCGGCATGACCAGTGCCGCATAGAGGGGGAGGATCACCTCCTTGGATCTGCTCGTGATGCATCTATGGATGCCTGACAAGGTGTGGTTAGCCTTCTTAACCGTGTCCTTACATTGGCAGCCCATGTCCATCTTGGAATCAATAGCGACTCCAAGATCCTTTTCTGCCTCTGTGCTGACAAGAAGGGAGTTCCCCAGCCTGTAGGTATGGTGATGGTTCTTCCTCCCCAGGTGCAACACCATGCACTTGTCCATATTGAAAGCCATCCTACTCTCATCCACCCACCTCTGTAACCTGTCCAGATCTAGTTGTAGCCTGTCCCTCTCTTCTAGCATGCCCACTTCTCCCCACATCTTGGTGTCATCTGTAAACCTGAACGAGGTGCTTTTCACCCCCTCATCCAAATCACTGATGAAAATATTGAACAGTGCGGGCCCTAGGACCAAGCCCTTGAGAACCCCACTGCCCACATCCCTCCAGATCAAAAATGACCCATCCACCACCACTCTCTGGGAGTGGCCCTCCAGCCAATTTGCAACCCATCCGACTGTGTAGGCGTCGACACCATAGTCATCTAATGTGATGTGGTCAATCATTTTCATCTCAAATTAGCAGATTGATGACTTCTATCCCCTGAAGATCAAAAATTTAAGAGCTTATGCTTTAGTATAATTCACAATCCAAAAGCAACCTAGGGTGGGGGTGGGGGTGGAGGGGGGGAGAGCACAAAACACACCAAAAACACCAACCATGGAATGTTACAGAGTTTTGCATTTTCTGGACTGAGTCACATGGCAGAAACCTTTGGCTTGGATCTAAAGCTGAAAAATATTCCTACATTTTTGAAGTCTAGACAAGACCTCCTCAAATACACTCCGTAGCACTTGTATTTCAGGGTCTCATTTAAATCTTTTAGACCTATTATTTCCTTGTTTGGTTTTATACCTGTGACCACCTAGTTAATCTAGGCAACTGATGTCTATATATTTGTAGAGTACAATCTAATTTAACTATCCAGTCACATTCGTCTTCTGATCTACTTTTCAGTATGAATAAAACTGTGTGGGGCATACACTTTTGGCAGCAGACTTGTAGTTTTATCCGTGTAATGTATTGTAACTTTAATGTTTCCCAGCCCATTAAACACCTCATCAAGTTCCTTAAAAATATATTTTGCATGGTGTTCTCTAGGAAATGCTATACCTATTTGATCACCTGCATTTTTAGACTGTTAGTGCAGCAGGCTTTGCTTAATCTCAACTTCAGTGGGCAATACCGGTCCTTGTGAAAATTTTCCCATGTAGCTTTCCTGTGTGGGTTCTTTTTGCACCCAGTATGAGAATCTCTTTTCATTTTTAACATGACAGTCTTCCTTATATAACTGCTAAATGTGATTATAGTGCATCTGTCACTTGTTTCCCATGTCACAAACACACAAACACAAAGTAAAAACCCTCTTTCTGTATGATCTTCTCTCCTCCCAATTTCCTAGCTGCATATTCAGTAACATATTTCCTTTTATATTTCAGGAAAATGGTTTCTTTCACTACATGACTGACAGTGTCCCCTGTTTAGGTAACGTGAATATAAATTACCTAATCTGGACTGGACAAACATGTGGGAGATCTGATTTAATTTAACATTGTCATTGCGTCATTAGAGGGACTTCAGTTCATTCACTTGATGTTAAAACGTCCATTTGACAAGCAGCTTTCAAAACCTCCTTTTATTTGCAAAGTTAAACCAGTCCCTGTAATAATTTACTTCCACCAAGATTGCTAGACTAATCCATCTAACTGTTAAAATGTATTTGATTCATCTACTTTATGCACATCTGCAACTATGTTCAATTGTCTGCTGTGGCAGTATGTTGAATGTCAAAGAAAGATTTTTCCTAACGCCATTTCTGTGCAAAACACAATGTTCTTTAAGTGGCTGAAATGGTCTGGAACCATGGACCTCCCTCCTATTCCCACTCAACTGAAATAAAGCTCTTCAACTGTATCTGGACCCACCAAACATAGTAGCACATAAAACTTCACCTTCTCAGAGCTCTCTCCTGTGCTGCTTGATTTCAGGAAAACCTGGAAGTACTAAATCCACCCCTTCTAGTTTCTTTCAAACTTCTTCCTAGGCTCACAAATTCAAGTGGCTTGCCTGATCCATTTTTTGCAGATTTAATTTATTTCTGACACTGTGTAATTAAAGGCAAGATATTCAGCGGTACCGGAAGGAACAGCTTTATCTAGTGTGTTCAGATCTTGAGCCAGGAAAAAATGTTGAGGATGCCTGCGTTATAAGGAGCCATCAAATCATTCTACTGTCTATTCGTGCTCTTTCCATTCACATACATGAAACATTAATGTACATGTACATGTACATTCTCAGAGCAATATATCAATTAAGTCAGTGTTTCAAGCAAAGGTCCATCATTTGACTGAAGAGAAACTTAGGCATATGGAACAAAAATAGAAAGACAGATTTTTGCATCTTTCTCCTTTCGTCTTCAAATGCCTGTGCTGCTCTACAGAATCAAAAAAACATGGTACAGAAACAATAAGAATTACTGTATTAAAGACAAAAATGCCATAAAACTATATGGCAAGAAACTTAGCAATAATAGTTATTTTTTGTATTACCTCTTTCCATAGTTTTTAACACATGGAAATTGGCTCTTATTTTTGCATCCCACCACACAGAGCCATGTTGCTCCTGCAGCTTGGAGCCACTGGCAGCCAGAGCAAAAAACCCCATTCAGAAAAAAAAGCAGGGCAGCACACGCAGAAACAGTGTGGCTCCAGCTGGCCAGGCTCGTTTTTGGTGATGTGCACTGCCCATACATGTGCTGCCCTTCTTCTTTCTGTACGGGTTTTTTGCCCCTCAAATCTCCAGGGGGCAAAAAAACCTCCCACACTGCAACGTAGCAGCGTGGGAACCACCTCAATGTAAAGTATGTGGTGCCACAGATGGGTCTGTGGCACCACATACTGCACAGCCACATTCACCTAGACAAGGCCAAGGAGTAGTCACCAGTGACTCAATGTCTAGTTGGGAGGAGGTATCAAGTGGGGTTCTCCAGGGGTCTGTCCTGGGTCCAGGACAACAACTTCATTAATAATTTGGACGATGGGATCGAGTGCAAGGTTAGCAAATTTACAGATGACAAGAAGTTGGGTGGAACTGTGGACATTCCAGAGGGTAAGACTGGAGCCGGAATGACCTGGACAGTAGGTCTGTGCAAAGCTTCGGTAGCCAATTCAATTCGAAGGAGATTCAGTGGCCAAATCTTCAAATCTGAAAGAATTGGGAGACCCATTAAAAGGTCCAAATAGAATCAGAAGCCTCTGAATTGATTCAGATTTGGAACAAGGAGCAATGGTCTCAAGTTACAGCAAAGGAAGTTTAGGTTAGATATTAGGAAAAAATTTTTCACTAGAAGGGTAATAAAGTACTGGAACAGGCTACCCAGAGGGGTGGTGGAATCTCCATCCTTGTAAGTTTTTAAGACCCAGCTAGACAAAGATTTGACTAGGATGATGTAGTTGGGGATAGTCCTGCTTTGAGCAGGGGTTTGGACTTCAGGGCTGCAAGGCCCTAAATTTTCCCTTGCAGCCTTAATTTTCTACGATTCTATAAAGCCCTGCACTTGGGACAGAACAAGTCTTGAACAAGTACAGACTGGAGAAAGAGTGTCTAGGCTAGAGAATGATGCGGGGATTACACTGAACTATAAGCTGAATATGAGCCAACAGTGTGCTCTTGTTGTGAAAAACGACAACAGCATTTGGGTTATATTAACAGGAGTGTCACTTGCAAATCAAGGGAAGTGGTTCTTCTGCTCTGCCTGGCACTGGTGAGGCCTCACTTCGAGTACTGGGTCCAATTTTGGGCCCTGCACTTCAAGAAGAATGCGGATAGTTTGGAAATAGTCCAATGGAGAGTGACCAAAATGATTAGAGGCCTAGGAAGGGTGGGTTTATAAGGAAAGGCTGAAAACAAATGGGATTAATTAGTCTGCAGAAGAAAAGACTGAGGGGGTGGGGGGAGATGTGTTAACGGTCTTCAAAAACTGAAGGGAGATTATAAAGAGGATGGAAAAGAGCCTTTTCTCTGTGACCACAGGGGACGGGACTAGGAGCAGTGGCCTCAAGCTACAGCAGAGGAAATTTAGATTGGTGATAAGAAAAAAAAAAACTTTCTGACTGCAAGGTTTGTCAAACATTAAAACAGGCTACCTGGAAGCTGTGGAAACTCCATCCCTGGAAATTTTCAAAGCAGGTTAGACAAGGATAATTAGGCTGGGATGGTTTATTCAGGGATGATCCTGCTTTAAGCAGGGGGCTGGACAAGACCTCATGAGGTCCCTTCAAGCCCTACTTTCCAATGATCCTATGAACTGCCCTGAATGTCTCCGCTTCCAGGAGGAACATGCGTGCCTGTACCAGGAAGGCCTGTAACAGGAGCTAACTTTCCAATCTGTCTTTGCACACAGTCTGTGGGGAGGTTCCACCTGTCAGCAGCAGCATCACATGGTTGAAAATCACTAAGGTAAGCCAAGGCAGTACAGCAGTGCTTCTCAACCAGCACTGCTGCTAAATTCAGAAAAGTTATGGAGGGTGCTTTCTATCTAAAAAGATTGAGAACCGCTGCTCCAAGTTATTTTTGAAAGTACAGATTAGTTATTTTATCAGGTTCTCCTTAGATGCTACTTTGTTAACATATTAGAAAACATTAGGGTTTGTTTCTTTTAAATAATGTGCTGAGCGTTAGAAAATATATTTTTCCCCACGGTATTGTGCTACCATGTTACTTATGTTTTCCTTGTATTTAGAACTGGAAAGTACTTCAGTAAGACAGCAACCATTATCATTTTAATATCACCTTTAATATTGGAGACATTATTTTAAAACTTGAGCATACAAAAATTACATTATTAGAATACCAACTTGAGCCAGTCATGCAAATGCTTATGCGTGACTTCAAGTATTTCAGTAGTCCGACTGACTTCAGCTGAGTTAGCCACATGTTTTAAATTAGGATGGAAATAAACTTGTAGTATAAAAAGGAACATTTTCTTGTCTGTTATGATCAAAGCATAAACAAATTAAGTAAGAACTACTGGTCAAGTTTTAAGCCTCATCTACAGCACTTGGTAACATTAAAAAAAAAGGTCACTGTGGAGATGAGAGTCAGACCCTTTCCAAACATAATAAATAAGGTGAAATCAAATCTCTTCATAGCTATAAGAAATATTTCAGATTAACAATGCATAACTTAACTCAGAGTTATCTAACTACCAGCATGAGGTCATCTGGAGTGCAGAAGACCAATATATTTCCATATATTGAAGAGGATTACAATGTAATGCAATGTAACTTGCGTTACTTGGGTATTTGAAAGAACCAGATTTCTAGGAGGCTGTGTTGTTCAGCAGCTTCTGAGGTCACTATACAATATGGGATTTTGTGACAGAAAAAGTATGATCTAGCACTACCCGTTTCCTGTGATTTCAACCACTGTATACACTGGCCTGAAATGACAGTTCTCTCAAACTACAGTAGATCCACTTATTTCCTCAAATGGTACAATCAACTGCAAAGGAAAGTCAAAAGCTTCAGCTTTAATTACTGATGGGGTCACCAAGTTATAATGAGGAAAGTTATATTAAGATGGTCATTTAAGTGACATCCATTATTCAATCCTAAAAAAATTGGCAGAATTTTTTAAAAACCATACACTCATTTGGAGAAATTTTATACCTAAAGAAACAGTTAACAGATTACATTTCACTTCCAATTTCAGCAGTATCAAGTTACCTCTCAAAATTAATTTCCTCTGATTAATGCTAATGTACTTTTTTCTTAAGTGCACAATACCATTGTTTTTTTTCTTGGCATTTGAATCAGTTTTGAATGTAGGCCTATGGCAGCCTATAAAATGACATTTATTCCAGGCATAATCATTCCCAGCTCCTGCCCCAGAGAACACATTCAGAACTGATATCACGGCATAGACTTGTATCATCTTTTCCCTGGACCCCTCACTCCCTTTTTCTTCACTGCTTCTAGGAAAAGCTACAAAGAGGAGAACCCCTGCTAGTCGAAACCTAGTGATGCAATATTGGCAGGAAGGCAAGGGGAAGGAAGAGGGAAGGACAGAGAATTCACAATTCATATTAGCGTGGGGGGAGGGGAACCCTTTCTAGTAATTCAGTTCATTTCTTGAAAGAGAATATGTGATCTTTTTAATCTATCTAATAATTAGTACTGCAAAATGACAAAAATCCGAAGGTCTTAAATAATATTTACTTTCCAAATTACTCCATTTACTTTCTAAGCTAGAGAAAAGTTTTCTGCCAGGCTTCATAGCTTTTCTTCCTATTATTCAATATCTGATAACATCTTACTGCAGACAGTAACTAGAACTTAAAGACATGGGAAAGCAGTGTAAATTGAAGCATGTGGTTGGAAGCCACACTTTTCCCCCTAAACCCAACCATGACAGTTAACTAGTTTTGGAGCAAATAAGTCTGTTTCCTCATCTCTGAAATGAAGAAATACTTCTCTCTCTACCTTAGAAAGACAACATAAGCATTATTTAATACAAATTATAAAGTGCTGTACAAAAGTTAATCGGTCATGTGAGAGCACCAAGAGTACCCTGATCCCAAATTCTATTAGTAGTAAAGAGATTTTTTCCCCAAACAGCTGAGGATTATACTGACCAGTCATTTGCACCATCACAGCTAATACTCAGTAAACACTTCTCACATCACTTCATCTTTAACTAAATCTTCCCCTCCATATCTTTAATTTTTTCATTACAGCTCTGAAGGATTGCTAGAACGTCTTTTCTGCAATGTTTCAACAAAGCAGGCCATATTTGCTTTCTGATGTACAAACATATGGTTCCATATTAGCATTACTAGAAGTAGTGTATGCATCAATAGGATTACTCATTTTTTTGCAGTAGAGGTGTACAAATGTTCTCATCCATGCCAAATATTTAGGATTTCCATATATTTAAGAGGATTACACTGGTTTCATAGTTCCATTTAGAAAAAAAAAATTTAAAAAAAAAAAATCAGAAAACAGAAAAATGTAAACTATACTGAGTAATAATCTTCTCACAGGAAGATTCCTAAGCTTTGTAGTTCCTTCTTTTGCTATGATTTTGATTCTTGGGATGCACATCAGCTAAACTGCAAACTAATTCACTAACTATGCATAAAAGCACTTGGACTATTTCACAAGACAACCTTGTGAATTATGAATTGGAAACTTTTCTTAGACCAAGTAAGCAACAGGATTACAGATAATCATATTAGCCTAGAACTTTTTTTTTAAACAAGATTAAAGGTTTAAATATGAAACTTTTCACATGTGAGCTGCAATCCTGGCAAACCTAGGATTTGAGGGGATTACACTGGGGGTTGCTGAAGTAACCCTGGATTACTTGCACTCAAGTA
The DNA here is from genome assembly GCF_052110815.1 of Crocodylus siamensis. Lineage (NCBI taxonomy): Eukaryota > Metazoa > Chordata > Crocodylia > Crocodylidae > Crocodylus > Crocodylus siamensis. Next base: position 63,365,962 of record NC_143398.1, read on the forward strand.
GAGGGTAGAGACACATTTACATGGTAGCAAGAAATAAACAGGAGCAGAACCACAGAAGGAAAGCTGAAGAAAGTTGTACTTCAGCCTACATTTTGGAGAAGCTGTTTTTAAAAATAAATAAATAAATAAAAAGCAGCTTTAGGATACTGATCTCATGAAAAATATTTGTCAAAGGAAAAGTTGAGTTTACCATCATCCTCACAAATATATAAACTGGAAGGAAAGGTAGGGAAAGACCAGATGATCCTAAAATATAGTCTGTACTATCCTAGCGAGGAAGAAATGAAAAATAAATGTATTTCTTTTCTTCTTAGCTAAAAAAAAAAAAAGAATGCTGAAATTGTTGTTTTCTCTTTAAACATGAAAGCATTCAATCTTCTTCAAATCAGAACTACAGATTGATTCATTAATTCATATTTTATTCATGTCACATGCCTCTGTATCCTAAAATTAACTATGACTCAATAAAAGGTAAGCCTGGTAATGAATGCCATTAATGCAGGGAAAAGATGCTGTATTTGGAGTCTTTTTAACTTATATCACCCTTAGTGAAATATAAACGCTCCAAGGACACTGAGAGACATTTACCTTCCTTTAATGAGAAAAGACCTTTGATGAAAACATACATCAACATTTTAATGAGTTTCTTTTAATATTATTTGTTGTCGTCTGTTTTCATTTTTCAATTATTTTTAGGTTGAAATAAAACTGGAGGCAAAACTATTTATCTACAGCTATGGTGCAAAACCTTCTTCCACCCATAATTTCTTGCCAGGATCAACCCTTCTCATAACAGTTTGCAGCTTCTATGGACTGTGAGCTTGGGTCATGGCAAGAAACTACACTGAGTCATAGTTGTAGATGCCTGTAGAAGCTAATGAGGCTGCTCCTAAGGAATTGTCAGTAACTGCTAGCACATACTGGAGACAGCAGACTGTGGACAGAAGTTGTCAGGACAAGGGATGAAAAGGTTGAAGTGCAATTAATTCTGTTTGTTCTTGTTGTATTGATACTTACTTCATAGTACATGGGTAACTTCAAGATACTGCTGGTGGCCTTTACTAGCCACATTAATTAGAAGTATTCAGGTCTGTTCTTCCTAAAGGACATTGTTAAGAACATTATAGAACAATGTATTGTAAATGTCATGTTTCATTTCAGTTTTAGGTTTTACCATCTAACATCAACTTTCAGTTTTAGGATTTCCCATCGTCCCTCCATTTTCTATCCTTCTCCCCTCTTTTCCTAACAGAAAAATAGTTCATTTTGCTTATGCCAAGTAAAAAGCAATAGTATCAGAGTATCCTGTGCAAAACGTGTGTGTTACTTATATCACATGACCCTGAAATGGTAAACTGCAAACCAGAAGACTTGCATCTTCAGTTCTAGAAGACAGCACATTTAAGCTACTGATGTATTGACATAGTTCCTATTAGCCAAAAGTTAGCTAGAAAATGTGCCAAGGGAGAAGATAGTGTTAAAATCAGGTAAACTTAACCCTGGACAGGGGTCCAGAAGGAAGAGCCTGATCCACTCTGAGGCAACATGGTTAACAGATTTAAGCCAAATCTTGGGGGGGAAGGGTGGCGGGGGGGAAGAAATCTCTGGTACAGCAAGCCTCCAGAACCCATACTAAGCCCAAACTATGGCTGAGCATCATAGTTTGTGCCTGAAGCAGCAAGTCAGCTACTGGGAGTATCTTGAGGAGGCCTGTGATGTGGAAACAACTTTTTTTTTTTTTAAACACGGGAACTTATATAAAGAACTACCAGTCTTGCTACTGCCCTTGCAGAATCTGGGGCCTAAACAGATGTGACAAAGTAAGTCATCATGGAACCAAGGTGTCCAGGAACTGGCATTCCAGAAGAGAGTTTGCACACTAAGAAGTGCCTGCTGCCTCACCAAGACCGTTTCCTGTGATGCCATGCTTCCTGAACACTTTATGTGAAGCTTCATTTGTTGTTTGCAATAGGTTTTGAGTTTTTTAGGTGGAATACACTATCAAAATACAAGCTATACTTACTAGGTACGCATTATACAACACTGTATCATACGATTATAGTATCATATTATTATAACTTATTTAATGTAAATACAAATAATCACATAGAAAACTGACTTTCCAGTTCTACTGATTCCACTTGTTTCTATTTAGGAAAAACTGTTTTTTCTTGTATACATTTGTCTTGAAGCAGAAGCCAAAATGGCTCCGTTTAGTTTTACTACTTTGTCTGTGCAGCTGCACCATAAGTGATGCCACAATGAATAAGAAAGAAAGAAAAAAAAATTCACTGTAAAGAGACCTTAACACCACCAGAACCAAAAAAAAGGAGAGAACATTTTATATTGGCCTTTGAAAAACACCAACTACTGGACAGCTATGGATTTCCCAGATATTGGCTATACATTTCTCAGTGGTAATATGGAGATAGAAATACAAAATGGATACAACCTGAGATGCTTCTCTGCCATACAGTGAGTTGAAATTTGAGAATAAAGCATTTGAGAGCTTTCCTTTTTCTACAGCTGTTTAAACAAACCAATGTTATCCTTAAGTGAAACTGGTAGATAAACGAGACAACAAAGTAATTACAGTTTTCCATCTCTCTGTGGACCAGATAAGTTGCAGTACTACCAGTCTCACAGGCAAGAAGTACAGTACGTTTCTCCTCCCAGATTGCTATCTGAACCAAAGCAATACAGAATTCACCTACTAAAGCCAGACCCACCCTGGAAAAGAGGAATATTAGAATGAATAAGGAAACAATGAGATCAGCTTTTTACAACAGGGTAAATAGCCCATGGCTGGAGCAACCTACTTCCCTGCTGAGGGCCGCAAATCTCTATGTCCCTTGCCCCTTCTCCAGCTCAAGCTGCTAGCGCTTCCCTTACTACAGATATCTAGTCCCCCTGCAGAGATGATAAATGTAGGCACAACAAAGCAGCTGAGAGAGCTGCTGAGCAGGGTGCTGCAAAATGGATGGGTGGTTTGGCACAGCTGCACGTCACATAAACCCTGGACCTTCCTGGGCCAGATCCAGCCCAAAGGCCATAGGTTACAGACCCCCATCTAATATGACAGATATAATTGGGGATGGCCCTGCTTTGAGCAGGAGGTTGGACTAAATGACCTCCTGAGGTCCCTTCCAACCCCAATTTTCTATGATTCTATCTTACATTTCTTACGTGTTCAATCCTCTCTCGCCACAGGGACCCCTATGTTATAGCATTTACTGTAATTCAACCATCCTGAATTTCTACTCGATTCCGTCTCCCCCAACCCCTTCCTTTTCCCTCCTTCCCATTGACCTTTAACACCTTATTCTGAATTGCTTAGTTATAGCTCCCATGTTCCCAGCCAAGCGGCAGCTCTGCTACAGTTGAGGTGGAGAAAGTTGATTGCTCTAAATGCTATAAAAATCTGGGATTACATGGATTGCCCTGAAACTTTATGTCATCTGGGGGCACATTGAGGGTTAATGATCTATGTTTAGGGTCATTTGAGCCATCTGGTCCTAAGCTGCAGCCCATTTCAACAGAATACATCAACCTTAACAGATGTTATCAAATGTTCTTCTGCACAGACCCAGAGATTCAATTGGGACTCCAATCAGGCATCAAATGGCTTGAGAACTGTACATTTATCCCATCTACTACATGACAGCCACTAATCCCATGACTTCCTTGAATGTAGTGTGACATGCTCAGGGTCCTGTCACACCATCAGGGGTGTCCTTCAGCCCCAAGAGCTTTCCAATGTCTGCTGCTTGACTACTGAGAACAAGCTGAGATAACACCTTGGCCTGGGGGCACCACAGTTTCCACCTGGCTCTTAGTAGAGGGGTTTTTGCCATCTTAAAAAAAATAACACCACTTTTACTGGCTTTGCTAGAAATTACAGACCCCATCCTCCAAAAATAAGATCTGTATGGTAAAATTGTCTCCTACACCCCCCCCAAAAAAAATAAAAAAAACAAACCAAAAAAAAAAATATCACACAACACCAACAATAAGAAAGTTATAAGAAACAGCGAAGAGGTTTATTACCCAAACAAGAGAGAGCACTACAAAAATAAAATCAGTAACCATATGTAGAGATACAGATAGCAATATAAGAATAAACAAAACTAAACTAAACAAGAACAATGTTTGACCTGACCCCTAAAATGCAGCTTCTGCTTCTGACGAAATCTTGCTATCAGCCTAGCTGTAAGTCTGCGTTACCCAGTTTTCCTAGCTGGAAAATTTAGCTATCCAAAGCTTCAAAAATTCTTAGACAACAGTTGCCTCTTGAGGCATAACTTAATGGATTTTTATTTAGTCCTTTTCTTCCACTGAATTATTGGGACGTATACACTATGCAAATAACTTCCAGATTCAAGGTACATATCTGTTTATAAGACTAGGTGTCATTCCTAGCCTAATTACATATATAAAATGTTAACATCATTTAGCCTAATCCAATATTCCTAGTTATCTATTATCAGAGAGAGTGAGTTACAATTTCTCACTTATTTTCACCAACTACAAAAAGTATGCGTCTTTGGATAGACTGCTTCCAGGGATCAGCCTTGCTATAGCCCCCACCCCCCACACACACACTTCTTTTTTTCGGTACAAATTGTCATGGTCTATTTACTGATGGTGTTCAGTGCACACCCTTTTGGTTGGTTACATACCCATGTCAGATATTACGCCTCAGAATCAGTGGAGTCCTCCAGCCTTTCCCCTCCCCCACTGAAGGTGCTGCATTGAAGCCCAGCTAGGGCTGGGCAAAGTGTATGCTTGTATACTTCTCTGAACCCAAGTATCACGGTGCAATTCAGGCAGGGAACAAGCCAAAAGCAGAATACACCCCCTTCAGTGCTGGGCATTTCCAGCCCAAAGCAAATCAAGGGTGTGTTATGCTTCTGCTTGGCTGAGACTGACACAGCTCTCCCTCTCCCAGTGAGGAGGAGGAGAAGCAAAGCACATTGGGATTGTGGAGGCTGGCTCTGTGTCTGCTGCCTGTACAGAAGTGAGATATTTTCTGGGAAGCCATTTCATTCAAGTTGTTCCCAAGTTCCCAGAGTGGCCACTTTTCTGCACACTTGTGGTTTCTCCTGAGAGAGCAGGGACTCTACCTGGAGAAAGTTAACATCTGTCCAAGCCCGTAGTTTACTACCTAAGAAAGTCTGAGACACCACGATAAGCTAATGCCTATGATTATGTACAAGGCACCTAAGTATGCATGCTAAAACGAGGTGAGCTGGGGACAGAAGTAGGAAAGTCCAAATGCTGCAGAGGAAAACACGGGAGGGAAATGAAGGAAGAGTCAGACCCATCAGTCATCTCTCACATGGCTAAAATTAATGCAACCACCATGAAATAAAACTGTCAGGATTTTAGGACAGACCATACCTGTGATTTCTGTCACCACCCCTGTTACTTTCCAGAGCTGCACACTCCACACATCTCAAAAGAACCACTATAATCTCTATATCGATTCTGCTATGACCAAATAACAAGGGTGGGGGAGGATTTAGAAATCATAAGTCATCCTTAATCTTTACTTGGACGTAGAAAAATCTCAACTGCAACCCCACAAACAAATCTAGCTGCATGTAAGATCACACATTCCCCAAATAACCCCTATATTAAAAAGAAGAAATTCAATGTAAAAAATCAAATCAAGACAAAAACAAAACAAAACAAAATCCTGTTAACTCAGAGTTAAGGTTGCCTTTTGGTATTTAATGCCTTCCAGAATATTAATTTCTGTAAAAAGGTATCCAAAAACTAGAAATAAAGAGCTTGAATTCGCAACCATGCAGCCTTAATGCCACCCTCTTTTAGCACTCCCCTACTCAACAGACACATACACTCATATTTCATATATGCTTATGCTGCTTCTGTACTGTATTTAAAAAGGGATGCCAACACCTACATGTTGGTACTTGGTTTACTCCACAGAAAGACTACATCTGCTAAATTTTATAGCCTCTTCACCCGTATGTCTGTCCAATACAATCCTTTAATTTTCCATCATTAAACCCACAGACCGCACTCCTTTCTCACGTAATTACTGACTCCCATGGCAAGAAAAAAACCTGTGCCCAACAACTGACAACCCACACATTCAGCACTGGAAGAAATCATATGCCTCATTTCTAGGCATACATGAAACTTTTTCCATGTGACTGAATGCAAAGGAATCAGTCAGAGGGATCACATGCCATGGAGTGTGGCCTTTTCAGACTGTCCATATCAAGACATTCCAAATAATACCTTCCTCATTCATTCACCTCATGATGAAGGGATTATTTGGATTACACAATGAATACAATGCGAGTATTTGAGGATAATTCAATATTGGTTCTGTGTGTACATACTTTAATTCCTCATCTTCAGTAGGTTTCGGCTCAACTCAATGTTCTGTGTGGGCAGGACAATTCATACAACTGCATTCCAATTTTGTTTCCTTTGTAAGTCCTAAGCAACACTGAAAATGTTGATAAAAGCAATAATTTACCCTCCACAAAAGCCAAGTGAATAACAGGCACTATGGTCTTAGCACTGGAACTCCTGAGAGTCAACTCCCAATCTCCTTTGTCAAATTTTGCTCCATTTGCCTCATTCTATTTATCTATAAAATGGGCACATTTATACCCTTCCCATACACCATTCCCAAACTTGTTCTGAAAGTAAATTAATAATTGCAAAGCACTTGGCAGATCAATGGCATTACATAAATGCTAAGTGTTATATTCAGGGATGTATTTGGTAGCTGCGTTGGTCGGAGACAGAAAGAAATGCACGAAGTATCATCTGAACCAAGAGTTCTAGAGTTTTGCATTTCTTTGAGTCTCAGACCCACACGGCTACCAAATACATCCCTAAAACACGGAAGATGCTGAATTTTAGCCAATTTTGGATTTAAAGTTCACTGCTGAACAACAAGAAAGATTTCTACACCTCTCTGCCTTTCTGACACTTGATACCACCAAGAAAGGAATCCGGCCTTATCTGCACATCAAAGAACAACTCACAAAGACATTCTCATGGACCTAGAGAGAGAGAGACTTCCACCTTCCATTTCCTCTGTGCAAAAATCAAGTTTATTTTCTACCTGGAGACTTTTTTACCATCTTTAATTTTCTCTGAGACTGAGGAAGGGTGTGCGCGCCCAAAAGCTTGCAGAAAAAGATACTTTTGCAATTTCTTAGTTGGTCTAATAAAAGATATCATCTCTGAACCAAGTATTATATCACAAGCTCTTACCTAAGGAGAGGGATATTGGAAGCTCTTATAAATTCTCACATGGTTTCAATAAACTTTTACACAGAATGGAGCCTTGAAGACTTTGGCAACATAAACCAGAACTACTTTATTACATTAATACACGTATAACGACTTGCTTTCTCTTTTATACTTTGACCTTCTCTAATATATGCATATGTTATACACAGATGCATAGCATTTTAAAATCTAAAGTAATTTATCAAGACATATTTTACATTTAATGCTCTTAACTAAGAAGTTATTAAAGTACAAACATAATTCACCTAGACAAAGAGAGAAAAAAAAATATTAAAGCAAGAAGGAATTGTTCTCTACAAATTATGTGCATTCAGCCTAAGCAAACAGAAGCTGGAAGAACAGGATCAGAAGGTTTGTTTCAAAAGTTCCTCCAATGTTACCCATTGTTGTGACATCACACCAAGCAGACAATATACTGCATATAAACTTGTTTGCAGAGGGAGACATGACTCATGCTGCCAGCTAACAGAAACAGTAGCTCTTAGAAATGGGAACATACTTGCAATTCACACAAGCCCAACTTCTGGAACTCCAATTAATGAAAGGCACTGAGGTCTACTGGTTAGAGTAAGAGACATGGAGTCATCAAGATTTATAGGTTCTAGTCCAGACTGCCGTTAACTCACATGCAATTAAGTGATCAAGTAATACTTCTGTCCCTCAGTTTATTGCCTCATTGGCACGTTGGGACTAATATATCTGCTTCAGTAGGGGCTACAGGATTAATGTCTGTAACTTTAAGATACCTTTCACACTATAATGATATGTAGTAAGTCCAGTACTCCTGTGCAATATTCCTTGGCTCTTAAGTTTGAAGGTACCAGTCCACACTTAGAGGGCTACTAGGGAAAAGGAAATAAAAAAAAAAGAGAGAGAGAAATCAGTCTTGGTATCTTCTTCTTCAGTCCTTCAAATATATCTTTCTTGCATACACAGCTCAAAAGCAATGAATCTGAAGAAGAAATTCAGTCTAAAGAGAAAGATGCAAAGTCATCTGCTTAAAAAAACAACCAATGCATAAAGAAAAAAATCCATAATCCAGTTTTTTTTTCTCCTTTGTTTCAAGAAAGTTATTGTTGAAACAATGTGACACTATAATAACAGGGTGCAAGTCCACAGTTATACAGTACTTCACCTAGAGCACTGCATCCGTTGTGGGTCAGTGTTCACCACATCAGAGAAAATTCAATTGCTATGCAGGCCTGCAGTGCAGAGAAACCACGGTATTGCAGGACTTCTGAGGTACGACATGTAAAATAATCTTGAAAAGGTTGGACTTTGTTTCTCAAAAGAGGAGAGTACCACTTGGATAAGAAGTTGATTTTTTTTAAATCATAAAAGAAGTATACATTATAAAAGCCATACCAGGTATTTCAAACTTGAACAGAAAATAGATCAGAGTTTAATTTAGAAAGATAGAAAATGCTAAACAAAAAGAGAATTACAGCATAACTAAATTTTTGCATAAATCCATAGATAACTTAAAACTGAAGAACAAAGAGCCATTAAAAATATTCAAGAGACACATAGAGGTATTCTACAAAGTGATTGTGAAAAGGTAAGAATTCAGAGAAATGAGTGCCAGACAAGGCTGACTGCGATCCATCCCAAGGATTCATAGTATTTACAAAAGACATTAAAGCATTGAATTTTGGCCTACAAAAACATATTATTGCTTAGTTGGAGAATAATAAGAGCGTTGTTTTACCTTCACTGCTGCTAAAGTAAGGATCTCAACATAAGAAAGCACTTGCTTACTTCTCCAGAAGCAACCTGTAAGACTATTTTCCAGGAAGTCTATGAGAATCTGCTAGTCACAATATAAATATAATATGGACTGACATTTATTACTAATAATTGATATTACAGAATAGCCCAGAGACTTTAGCCAAGACTCATTAAAAAGGAAGCCTCTGTTCTGAAGTGTTTAAGACTTGCATGAAGTCAACAAGTAGTCATCAAAGAAAGACAGAGGATGGAGGAAAAAGGTGAAGGTAAAAGGTGTGTGTCGATATACTGTTTAGCTACATATACAGTTAAGACACTATTGAAGGTACGATCATTTATGTTTGGCTTGAGTTATATTAGTAGGTCCAGATCACTGCCTAATTTAGCAAGCATAAAACAAAGTTGGAAGCAGGTTCACAAGTTCTGCTGAGGAGAAAGAGAGGAAACCACAACATAAACAACAAACAAAAATAACTTCACAGCTTTTTTTTCCCCCCTAATGACAAGAAGAGTCTTACAGAAAGAAAACCAACAAAGCTATGGGCTGCAAAACATGACATTCTCCATAGGGAAGCCCTAATACCTCTCAGATATGGGTCTGTACTCAGAATGAGAGGTAGTATTGAGCAAAGTCTGAGATGCAAACTTGTTCAAATTAACCTAATTCTCAACCAGAGGCATAGCTAGCTATTTCTGAACCCTAACCAGAGCCAGAGAGCAGGTGGGGATGCTGAGCTTACAATAATGGGATTGGAGCAGAGTCTTACCTATCAGAGGACAGGCTCACCCAGGGGCTGGAGGCTCCTGCTTCAGGGCAACTCATTTCCCCTCCCTTGTGGGAGTTGCCCACAACAGCCACCAGGTTAACCTTTCACACATGCTTCATAATTGTATATGGAAAGACCATGCAAAAGCCTCAGTTCTGTGGTGACTGTTAGCCACACAGCAGGGGAAGGATCACAAAGAGACTCCTACCGCTGGACAGGCACAGCCTGCAGCCCCTGTGTGAGCCTGTCTCAAGCAAAGCCCCTACAACCTCTCCAGGGCCTCCCTGCCTCCATTCTGGCACCTGTATAGTTAGCCCCAGGGGACTCAGCCCAGGTTACACTACTGTTTAAACAACTACCCTTTATGCATGGCACTGTATTTAAAAGAAAAATGTTATTGTGAACTTCTGATAAAATACATTGATTCAAATTCACTCTTGATCAAAATCAGCATAACTGAGCAGTTTTACCAGGGATACCTTAGGCAACATGTTTTGGGTTTCTTATTTTTAGACAACAGAATCACAGGTTGGAAGAGACCTCACACACCACCCAGTCCAACACCTTGCACAAATGCAAGAATGCGATTCCTAAATCCTCCCTGTCCAATGCTTATCCAAGCCCCTCTTGAAAACCTCCAGTGAAAGGTTCCACAACTCCCCTAGCCAGACTACTCCACTTGTCTCACTCTTCTAAGAGTAGGGAAGTTTTCTTCCTCAGAGCTAATCTTAAATCGCATCAAAGCAGAGTTTAAGACACTGTTTCATGTTCTGCTTTCTGTGGCAAGGGAGAACGGTGGTTCTTCTTTTATGGCACTATTAAAGTATCTGAAAACTGCCATGTCCCCTTCCCCCACACCTGGATCTCCTTTTCAAAGTTCTCTTCCTCATACGGTTTGCTTTCCAAACCCCTTAATTGTCACCAGCCTCTGGAGACTCTCCAACTTTTTTTACATTCTGAAAACATGGGGCCCTGAATTACATACAATACTTTACATAAGCCTAACCAACGTTGAGTAGAGTGAGTGGTACAAGCACCTCCTGTGTCTTACAGCTAATACTTCTGCTGATGCAGCCCAAAAATTATGCATGCTTTCTCTGCAACTATGTCATGCTAAGTCCAAGCCACCAAAATCCCTAGATCTTTCTTCACAATGCTGCTACCCAGCCACTTAAATCCCATTCTGTTTTAGTATATTTGGTAGGGGTGCACTGATAGAGGTTCTTTTGAGTTGATACCAATGGCCGATTTTTAACGAGCCATATTGGCCGATACTGATGTGGGGCAAGGAGGAGGCAAGGGGCATGTGGAAGGGGAAATCAAGGACCCCACGGTTTGAGAGGGAGTGGGTCTGGGGCAAGGGCAGGCACTACCCAGGTGAGGCAGGGAGTGGCACAGAGCCGCAAGTGGCTCGCCCGGGTGGCAAAGAGGGAGGGGAGTGGCTCCCGCTGCTGTGCACACCCTAGGAGGACATGCAGTGTGCATGCCCAGGTTGGTGCATGGGACAAGGGCAGGCTGCCATTGCAAGATGAAGCAAGGGTCATGCCAAGCTCTTTCAGCGAGGGGCTGGGCTGGGCTATGCTCAGGATGGCTGGAAAAGGGCCATGGGGGTCTGCAGCCATCCCAAAATTTGCCATAGTCCCCCAAAACCTCCTCCAAGTGTTGCCACTGCCCATTCTGAGCACAGCCCGGTGCAGACCCCACTGGGAGAAGCCCAGCACCACCTGGACTCCAGCCCGCAGCACCAGCCCATCCTTGCCCCACACAGATACCTGGGGGCACACCCCCCCCGCCCATGCCCTCCCAGGGTGCGTGCAGTGGTGGGAGCTGCCACCCTCCCCCTTTGGCGCCCCCAGACAAGCCACAGCTCCATCCCATGCCCCGTCCAGGCACTGCCTGTCCCACCCCAGCCCCACTCCTTCCCGCATTTCTGGATCTGACCCCCTGCCCTGACCTTCCCTCACAACAGACTTAACAACTGGACCCAGCTGCTCAGCCGCACTCCTGGCCACCTTCATGCTGTGCTGTGGATGCATGCATTCACACAGCATTTATCAGTGTCATTATCGGCCACATCAGCAAAAAAACCTGACCGCTGATACAGTAAAATTTTCCTTACGTTGGCACTGATGCGATATGTGACCAATGTATTGGTGCACCTCTAAGATTTGGTTATTCTTCCCTAGGTTTAGCATCTTGCATTTGTCTGCACTGAACTCAGTTCTTTCCTCTACTCAGTTCCCCAATCTATCAAGAACTTTTTGATCTACTTTTATCTTCCAAAGTCCTTGCAGCCCTTCCCACTTTCATATTATCTGCAAACTTGATCAGGTTTTCAATTCCAGCATCCAAATAATTAAAACAAAAACACTTAACATCACAAGACCCAGGACAGACCCCTCTGCAACTTTACTTGAAACTTCCTGCCATGCTGACATCAATCCTTTTATAATAATCCCTCACTTGCACGTAAGAGAAGGCCATGTGGAACTATTAAAGGTCTTTCTAACATCCAGGTACACTATGGTCACTTCATTTTCTTGATCCACCCAGTTATTCTGTCAAAGGAGACCAAGTTGGGTTGGGATGATTTGTCAATAAATCCATGATCACTAGAAATCCATGTTGACTTCTAGTGATCATCCTTTCCTCCTTAACATGTTGGCAAACTGATTTATTTCTAACTTGTTCCACTAACTTCCCAGGTAGTAAGGCTGACTAGTTCGTAACTGCCTCATCTCAGTGAGGAATTAACCCCCCTCCCCCCCCAAAAACCCGACCCAACAACACCCACAGATTTGGACAAAACTTTTACATTTCTATCTCCAAACTTCTATGGAAGTTAGAAGCTTCTTTGGAATAGAAAGTGTATATTTGAAAAAAACGAGCATCTTTTGTCATTTCATAGAAAGAGGTGGATCTATTGTCAAAACTTGATAGGTCTCAATTAACGTAGCTGAAGTAATAATCTGTTAGGAGGCTGTTTTTCTCAAGATGACAATTTTGGATCCATTCAGTGAATTGGTGAATAAAGGAAAGCCGAGTCCTTGCAGATCTTATACTGAGAGGCCACAAGAGAAAAAATGCTCTATCGTTCGTCTCCAAAATGTATTTTGAAGATTTTTTTTCTCCCTACATAGAGATCTACATTATTAGAAAAAAAAAAAAGGATAACAGCCCAGTAATCAAAATGAGAGGCAAACACTAGGATTTTGCTGCTTACTGCAGAGCTAAATTAATTGTTGTGCAGCAAATTTTAAAACTATATTTTGAGATTATATTATTCCTGTAAGAGAAAATATCCAGAAAAATGGACATGAAAGATGCAAAACAGAAATGAGAATTTAATACTTGTTCAAACAGATATATTCAGACTGGACAGATAGCACCATTTAATTATAGTTGGATACAGTGATGCCCAAGTACCACAGAATCATAGAAAATTAAGGCTGTAAGGGACCTCAGGAGGTCACCTAATCCAGTGGTTCCCAACCTTTTTAGACCGTGGTTAGATTCATATAAAAAAGGGTTGGCTGCTGGTCCACAGTATGCCAGTCATTTTCAGATTTCTGGTCTGGCAGATAACCCTCCTGCAGACCAGCAGCCAACCCTTCATGGCCTGGAGGATGGGAACCTCTGACCTAGTCCAACCCCATGATTAAAGCAGGACCATCCCCAACTAGATCATTCCAGCCAGGGCTTTACTGAGCCAGGCCTCAAATACCTCCAGGGATGGAGATTCCACAACCTCTCTAGGAAACCTGTTCCCATGCTTCACCACTTGCCTAGTGAGAAAGTTTTTCCTAATATCCAACTCTAAACTTCCCTTGCTGCAACTTGATTAAAAGTATTTATTCATTATCACAAAAGATGGTGATAATCCTTTCTTCTGGGAGAATACTTACAGAAGAAATCACTGATATAAAGGTTTCCCAGGTATGATGAGAACTATTACTTCTGGAGAAACAGTAGTTTAAGCTTATCCAGTGCAAGAGCACAAGACCAGATGCTAAATCTATTTTGAACTGGGGAGATGATATGACTGCTCACCAACAGACATCAATCTCCCTAATGGAAAGGTTTGATAAAAAAAACCTTTTCCCTCTTTCTTGAGCTTCAGCTGTAGAAGATCTTCCAACACCAAGAGTTTATTTTAATTCATATAAATTCCAAAGGGTCCTGAAAGTGCTTCTAATTGTTGATTATCCTTCTGAACTAATTAAATTATACATGAAAACACGACCAAAAAAAACCTGTTCAAGGTGCAACCCTCTCTCCCCTTCAAGTAACAACCCCTTCTTCCACTCTCCTTTCCAACCCTAATTTTCTATGATCCTATTTCCTTTAATCAATAAACATTAATTTGAATAAGAAATTTCCCACAATATACCGCCCACCCCGCTTTTGTTTCCTACCACAACATTTTCTCTCAAAAGCCTCACTCCACATGAAAACTGTGTCTCTAGTAGATTATGCATTCATCTAAGAGCCAGAATCTATTCTGTACTGTCATGGACTTGCTCTGACTTTTAGTAAACCACTGTACCACAGTTTCCCCCTCATATTGGGAACAGTAAAGATTACCCACTGTCATAAAGAGCTAGCTTGTTTTATTGCCCAAATTATTTAAAGGTTGTATTTAAAACACTCAATATTGTTGCTCATAGATGCACTGTTTGTTGCCTTACTCTCTTCCCCTAAAGTATTGAGGAAACAGCTAAAAAGTAAATTTCTCCTCATTCCTCCTTTATATTCCTATGTTTCCAATCATGTTAGAACAGCTCATTTGTATGCTCCATATCTACTCATTGGGGGCGCAGCTCAGTTCAGTTCTCAGAGCTGTCAAAAGTGGTTTTTCTCCATGTGTGGGAGTTGAATTAAGTCCCCAGTTATGGCACCTCCCAAAAGGGAAAAAGGTATCGTGCCCAATCTCTAAATCTAGGAGGCAGGAAGTGGAGACAGAGGAGGTTGCAGAGTTGGTTCCAGCACTTTCTTCTGCACTGCCAGTGGCATGGCTGGTCAAACTTCAATCTTGGAGTTTCCAGGAAAAGGAAGTCAAGGACTCCATCCTGCTCCCAACTGAAGAGAGCAGTAAGGCTACCACTGAGTGAATGGAGCTGAATCATGCACCAGTATGTAAATTGTTCCACTGCTGAACAGTGACAGGTCTTTGCATCCAAACAACCACTCCGTTTTTCAGGCTGCACCTTAAAGTTCTGTCCTTATTGATTTGCAATGATAGTCACTCTGCTCAAGACTGAAGGGAAGCTGAAACTGGCTGCTGACCAAAGCAATGACATAAGTCAGTGCAACAAACAAAATCACTAAAATGAGAGGCCAGAACAATACTGCTTCTCAGCTGGGCCCTGGGGTCTTTACACTGCTTTTTCTTCCCATCAGTATAGAGGTTGAGACCTTCAGGTCCCTCTCAAACTTAGAAATGCACTAGAGACCTGACAGAAGGCCAGGACGCAACACTTTTCAATGCAGCTAGTTCTAAGGGAAGCTTCCCTTTTGCCGTTCTGCATCAATACAAAGCTTCCCACATGCTCCCTGAATCAAGTTTCACATCGGTGCATGTTTCTGGACAGGTCCAGAACAAACATGAGAAGCTGCCCAGCCAATTTACGCCCCCCCCCCCCCGTCAAGTCATTCTCAAAGAGTACAAAAAGTCGGACTGCCACCCAAGCCGGCTATTCACGCATTCCTAATGCTTTCAGCCACCAGCAACGATCGCAGGGCTTCAGAAGAGCAGTTTATCATTTTAATCCTTCAACTCGGAAAAAATAAGTGCGTAACACAGCTACAGAAATCACGTGCGGTGGCAGAGGCGACAAGGACGAGCAGGGCTCCAGCAACACGGCCGGGCTGCTGTAGTCTCCTTCATTCCACCTTCCCAGCCCGGCTCCCGCGCCAGCAGGATGGGCATTTTTTTCAGACTGGAAACAAGCAGCGACAACCTCCCATCCTCCCCGTTTGCCACCAGCGCTGCACAGGCCTGGCAAGGGACGCGTTTGAAGCCCAGTCCCCAGCAGGCCGGGAGAGAGCTCTCTACGGCAAATAATCCTGCCTGCCTGCCTGCCAGGCGCGTGGGCACCGTGACCGAGCTGCCTGCAGCAAGTCGTGCCCTCTGCCAGGCGGGACCCCCTCCCGCCGCCCCCCCGGGACACACTCACTCCGCGTAGCCCGTGGTCCAGGGCAGGCGCTGCGTCTCCTTGTTGAGGATGAGGATGGGCCGCGCGATGTGGTCGGCCGAGCACTCCACCTCGTCCGGGGACAGCGCCAGGAACTCGGGCCGCCCGTAGGGGAAGCGCAGCGGCAGGTCCGCGCCGCCGCCGCCGCCGCCGTGCTCCGCGCCCGAGCCGCCAGCCATGATGCCGCCCATGAAATTGGCCACGGCGGACTTCACCCGCGTCAGCATAGTCCCGCGCACGGCCCGGGCCGGGGTCTCAGCGGCGGCCGCCGAGCCGCGCGCTCATTGCAGCAGCCGCAGCAGCGCGGCCCGCTCCGCTCAGCCCGCGGCGGCGGAGTCATGTGATGACGGGGCTGGATCTGCCAGGGCAGCTTCCTGCCGCGGAGCCCCCCCCGCAGCGCAGCCCGGCCGGGCACGGCGGGGGCGGGGGCAGGTGCGGGCGCAGCCTGTGCCCGCATCCCGCCCCCCCGCGGCCAGGACCGGGGCCTCGCGCGCCCGCCCCCGCCGTGCTCCCGGCCGGGGGACAGGTTGGAAAGTGCCAAGGCGCTCAGCCCCAGGCTTTCCCCCCCGCGGGACACCGGGAAGAGGGTAAGGGAGTCCCGGAAAAGAGTCTTTCCTCTAAGCGCTGAGTCGTTCTTAGCCGCCTTCCTCTGAAGCCAGGGGTGATGGGCACCTAGTCCGACCTAAGGTTAAAGCACCTCTTACACATACCTGGCAACTCATAGAAAGGGCCAGCCAGCTACCAAAAAAGCTAACCAGCTACAAAGTTAGTGCTTCAGCATGTGTAAGGGGGTGTTGGCTGCAGCCGTGTTGGTCTAAGGACACACAGGCGGGTGAGGTGCTTTGGGGAAATCTGAATGTGATATCTTTTATTAGACCAACTATATAGTTGGGAAAATTGTCCTTTGCAAATTCTGGGACACCCAACACCCTTCTTCAGATGCCTGAAGGAGGACGTTGGTGCTCAAAAGCTTGCACAGAACATTTTTTCTTTGCAAGCTTTTGTACCCAAAAGCTTGCAATGTTTGACACCCTTCTTCAGGCACTTGTGGCACATGAAGAAGGGCATTGGTGCCTAAAAGCTTGCAAAGAACGTTTTTTCCAGTAATATAGTTGGTCTCATAAAAGATATCAGATTTACCCAAAGAACCTTGTCTGCACAAGTGTACGGACTTAGGAGCTGGTTTTCAGTCAGGTTTAATTTGAACGTGTGGCAGGGCCCTAACTACATGAGATTATATATGGAGAGAGCACAATGTGCATTAGAAGAGTGAAAGGGGGTCTTTTAAACAAATCTTTCAAGTGCTGTGAGAGGTAGTTTGTAACCGTGTTGATCGGAAGGCAGTGGAGATAGGTCTGGCTAGGTACCTCAGGCCCCTGACACACCTTACATATATATGGCAACTCATGGAAAGGTCTAGCCAGCTTACCAGAAGAGCCAACAGCAAGGGAGTTTAGGTTGAATATTAGGAAAAACTCTCTCACTAGCAGGGTGGTGAAGCACTGGAAAAAGTTACCCAGAGAGGCAATGAAATCTCCATCCTTGGTGACTTTCAGGGCCTGGCTTGACAAAGCCCTGACTGGGATGATCTAGTTGGGGATGGTCCTGCTTTGAGCAGGGGGTTGGACTAGATAACCTTCTGAGGTCCCTTCCAACCCTAATTTTCTATGATTCTACAAAGTTAATGCTTGAACATATATAACAACTTCGGAGCTGGTTTCTAGCTAGCTTGATTTTGTATGTGTGGCAGGGCCTTAACTACAGTAGATTATATGTGGAGAGAGCACAGTTTGTGTTAGAAGAGTGAAAGGGGGGATCTCTTAAAAAAATTGTTCAAGTGCTGTGAGGTAGTTTGTAACCATGTTCATACAAAGGCAGTCAGAAGGCAGAGGAGATGCACACCTATCCAGACCTAACACCTCTGTTGCATATTACATATGTTATGCTAGTTATTAAAAGGTCCAGCCAGCTATCAAAAGAGCCAACCAAGTGCTTGGAAATGTGTAACAACTTTGCAGCTGATTTCCAGCTTTAAGTGTGGTAGGGCCCTAAGTAAGACTACATATGGAGAGAATATACACAAACTTTCCTGGGTTGAAGTGGACTTTGTCAGATGTGACCTTCAGCCTGGGACACCTTACATCTATATAGGGCCCCACTATACATTCGGATTAAAGCAGGATAGAAACCAGCAATAGACGTATTACACATTTTTAAGCAGTAACTTTATAGCTGGCTGGCTCTTTTCATAGCTGGATTGACCTTTCCAGGAGTTGTCATGAGTTGTATTGTGTGATAATTAATTTGCCATGCAATATATTGTATGATTAACCAGTTCATTGTGTGATAATTACTTTGCACCTGTGGCTGGTCTTGCTTTGCACATGTGAGGGGTCTAAATGTACTGTGTGATTAACCAGTTAATTGTGCAATATATATCATCTGTAGCAGGGTTCTATATCTCATTAAGTTATTCTAGAGAGCTGCATATATACCCTGCCTTCTATTTCAAGTGTTAACAAGTAATTATATGGATTTTGATACCTTCAAAAAGTGGGGGCCATTCAGATCGGAATGAGTTAACCTATTAGGACTGAAGCGTTAAATATGTGTAAGTAGGTTAAAGGTTGACCTACCCGTTTTAATATTAAACAGGCTGTATAATGCTTGATACAGCCCCCTTTTTTTTTTTTTTTTTTTTTTTTTTTTACAAATTCTGCCTTTCTTTCCTTAATAGAGTTCACAGATACACATTTCTGGGCAAAACAAATTCCTGTAAAAGAAAATCCAATTAGTGTCAGCTGATAACTGCAAAAACACTTAAATGTTTGAGTAACTGTATCTGTGGATGTTTTAAAGGAGTCTTAAAGTTTTAAAGTTGTTAGAGATGGAGTCTCTAAATTGTTTTACCTGTGGCTTCTTTTTGTTTCAATTACAAAATAATATGATCAGTTTGTCTTGCAGTCATGAATAAGTCATTTGTAAGTTATTATTAAACCTACTTGAGGTATGAGGAATTTAAAGACTATATTAGTCTTTTACGAAAAGTTGTTAATATGAGAACATGAGTTAATCTTGTGCAGCTAAAGTTAATGAACAGGATGTTAAATAATAAGGTCCACACGACATCCAGACCTGGAAAAAAAAAAACTTTTAGATACCCAAAAGTATTCATTGTAGATGTGTTTTCAAGTTTTGGGGTTGCTTGTTTAATATAGTATAGAGGACAAGTTGTAAATATACTTTAGGAAACACAGCGTTATTTTTTTTATTCTGGGTCCTACATATGCAGGACTTTTTGACATGAGTTACAATGAGTCAAAACCATGGTGTAAGCTTCCATTGCTTCCTGTTGTGTACTTCAGACTTTATTTTCCTGGCCAAGTTGCCTAGCTCGTTGTTATATAAATAATTTGGAGAAGTAACAAAGAGAAACATCCGTTTACATTTCTGTATCTACCTTATCATGAAGGGCCGTTACAACCTAAAGTTTACTTCAGGTAAGTTATACCTCACAAGTGAAAAGAGGTGCAAGATTTTTGGGATTCTGAAAGCAATCTAGCCCACTTATTAAATAGACTTTCATAGGTTTCATAGACATTAGGGCTGGAAGGGACCTCGGAAGGTCATTAAGTCCAGTCCCCTGCCCCAGGGGCAGGAAGTCAGCTGGGGTCACAGGATCCCAGCAAGATAAACGTCCAATTGACTCTTAAAGGAGTCTAGAGTAGGTGCTTGCACCACCTCTGGCAAAAGTCTGTTCCAGGCCTTGGGGGCTCAGACAGTAAAGAAGTTCTTCCGTATGTCCAGCCTGAAACAGTCTTGGAGGAGTCTGTGACCATTTGACCTTGTCATCCCATGGGGTGCTCTGGTGAACAGGCATTCCCCTAGATCCTGATGCACACCCCTTATATACTTAGGCTGCCACCAAGTCACCCCTGAGCCTGTGCTTTTCCAGGCTGAAGAGTCCCATAGCTCTCAGCCTCTCATCATAAGGACTGTTTTCCTGCCCTCTGATCATGTGTGGCTCTTCTCTGGAGTCTCTCAAGCTTCTCCACATCCTTTTTAAATTGTGGAACCCAGAATTGGATGCAGTACTTCAGCTGTGGCCTCACCAAGGCTGAGTACAGTGAGAGAATGACATCCTGGGATTTCCTAGAGAAGCAGCTATGGATGCAAACCAGAGTTTTGCTCGCTTTGCTAGCTGCCACATCACATTGGTGGCTCATATTCATCTTGTGGTCAATCATGACCCCCAAGTTCCTTCTGGCCATGGTGCTGGCAAGCATAGCACTGCTGAGCCTATAAGCATGCTGTGGGTTTTTCTTCCCAAGGTGGAGTACCTTGCATTTTTTGCTGTTGAAGGCCATCAGGTTTTCATCCATGCATTTTCAAGCCTGTCAAGGTCAGCCTAAGTAGTCTATTTTAATGTTTGGGTACTATTAATACTAGCCAGCCTCTTCCTATGTGCAGATTTCCTCACTATCCTCTTAACTGGTCTGTATCTTTTACTGGGTACACATTGTTAGAAGACTTAAGTGAGGAAATATGGATTTCAGGCTCTAGCCATTTAGAAAAAAAAATAGCGAGTGGAATCATCTAGATCTCCATGAGTGCCTTGCAGAGAGAGGCATGAATGGAACAAAGCCCTACAAGAGCAGCTTCTATACTAATCCATATCTTACTAAGGACCACATGGATATCAGCAAAAGTAACATGGCACAAGGTGCTGAGTGGGGCACCAGCCCCAGGCACCAATTTATAAAAAAAGTGTCAGAATCACCCCTCACACCCCATGGGTTCTTTACTTTGGCAGCAAGAACAGACCGTGTTGACTGTGTATGGACACCATACTGCTGCTGTAAGACTAACAGCTGGGACAGGTGGAACATGCTTCAGTGGTGACAAGAGCCGGGGACTGTTTTTTCAATCCCTGACATGGGCAAAACTCCTGAGCACTTCCCCCTGGCTCTCAAATTCCCAGTACTCTGCCCCTTGCATCTTGCCCCTGTTCTCTGAACCCCATCCCTCTAGCACTCTCCCTCACCTGCCAACCCTGCTTTTTATACCTTTGATCCACAGCACCTCATCTCAGTAATATGAAAGGTCAGTGACAGCTGCAATATTATCAAGGACATCCTTTTCAGCTGTAAATCAGAAAGAGATTGTCAGTCACCACCGTTAATAAAGGTTTAGTGCCATACCAGTTTAGTAGTCAAAATTGGCAATGGTCACACAAATCTGTGTGACACAAGGGTAGATTCACCACAATCTTCATCACAGAGAGAAGACAGGATGCAGGATGAAAGGCTGATTGTCAGCATTCAAGCATGAATTCTTGAGTAAAATCTGTATGAATGAATCCTTAACAGATGACAGCAGCCTGCCTTTTCAAAAGCGGGTACTGACAGTCTCCAGTCACGCTGAGTTTAGAGAACCCCAAAACCACACACCTTCCAAAAGGACAAAGATCCAGAATGTATCTAGTGGCATGAGATTTCCCCAATACTCCTCTAAAATTAAAATAGACCAGACGTAGTATTTATTCTCTCTTCCATTTGGAAAAAAAAAAGCTAAAGAAACACATGGAAATATTGACCTGCTAGAATCGTGCATCTTTTCTCTACAAGATGAGAGGAAATTTCTTCACAGTAGGAAGACCTTAAATCAGGCACCAAGTGGAAACAGTGTAGATTAGCTAAACTTATCACCAACCAGAATAAATCTCTTTGTTGACTGGAATGCTTTGGATGTTATGGTAGAGGCAAAGAACTTTGTATTTGCCTCCCACATAGGCACAGCATGAGTGTAAAGCATATTTGACAAAGTCTATTGGTTGTATAGAGCTGCAATTAGTTAGCAAGGTTCCTCTTGAGCCCTGTATTGAAACTGGAACATTTCTACTAGTCAAGGAAAGGCTATAAAGCTCCTTCCCTTTATATAAAACGTGTATCCCAATTTCAAATTGCTGGAGAAAATGGTCAGTTCTTATTGGCACCATGTGCAGCCTCTCCAAGAAGAAGAGAATCCATCTCATCTAAACCCTGGTACCTTTATGTGATAATAAACAGACCTGAAGGGCTTTGAATGTTTAGTTCTGAGAAATATTTAAGGCCATGCTAACTGCCTTAACTCTCTACAGTCTTGTAGTTAAAGCAAAAAAAAAAAAAAAAAAGATCCCCATAACTATTTTGTTATTGAACATCCCTTATAAAAAAATAAAACAAAAACAAACAAAAACAGAAAAACTGTTCTGGTTTAAGAATACTCTAGCAATGGGGAAGCCTGTTAACTGTTGTGTCCTCATAGGCCTGATCCTGCAATAAACTCAATGTGGGCCATGCTCTAACAGAGCCTCGTTCCAGTCAGCTGAGTTCTCCGAGGACTAGGAATCCACCGTCATGGAGCTCATTGAAGAATGAGAGTCATGATTTGCCAAAAAATACATTAAATCTCCAGACTCAGCACTAAACAGAATCCAGATGACACAACATCCTCAGTAGCCATGGAGTTATTGTTAAGACTATAAAAAGATGCTATATGTTATCAGAATCTCTGTCTCGGCCAGCCAAAAGGTAGTGCGCATGCGATTTACAAGGAAACACAGCATTGTTTTTTAAACTGAAAACTGTTGTAAGAAGAAGCAGCCAATAAACTATGTAGAAAACTGGTGTATTTACGGAATTCTCTCATGTATGAGAGAGTGCTTAAGCAGAGATTATCCTGTAGAGAGTTATTAGAAAAGAGTAAGTGTATCCAAGGTATGCACCTCAAACTAACGTCTTTCTTGTGACAGTTTATTCAGTCTCTTTTCATGAAAACAAACCTGATAGATCCTTTTTGGTTTATTTTGCACAGTTCAAAAGTATTCTTGAAAATTTCCCAAGAGTGGCAACTTGGTATTGTTTCTTTAAACATAGGCCTGTTTTCTGCATTTATAAAGATAGGCTAACAGGGCCCTAATCCACTGATTTCAACTGGAAGGAGAGACCACAATGAAGAATATAAAGGGAAGTAAAGTATTAAAACATACCATCAAATAATTAATTCCCAAGACAAATGCAGTGGGTCCAATTACATTCTCACTGGCACATGGACAATGGATATTGCTTAACTGCATTTGAGAGTATAGAAAACTAGGTGCCTGATGTTATGGTAATGGAGCTGTGTAAATATATATACTGTTTCCTTGTGGAATCTTTTTAAAATTATTCTTATCTTTAGAAATGCCATAAAGGTGTTAAATAAGCATAGGGGTTTTCATCTCATCTGGGAGATGGAGCCTCCAGTACAACGCCTGAAGTACTATAGTGGGGGTGAAACCACCATTTATTAAACCATCAGTACTGCTTCCTGCAATACCATCCAAACCCACTTTACTTAGTTTATCACATCTGACAAGATTGCAGGCAGAGTTGCTATTGCCAGTGCTCTTCTACAAACATTAGCAGTTTTAAAAATAAATAACTACCAGCAATACTTTGGGAATACATGTCCTTGGATAATCTTGTTCTCTGGAGCACTATATTCCAGGCAATATTAATTTAATAAATGACCTCTGTTTCTGAGAGAGTTCACTGACTAGAGCTTACAGCAAGTTTCTCTAGCAATGTGCATGTTCATTGTATGAGGCCCTTAGGCCAAATTCTGATAATTTACTCACTGATTGTGGGCACATCTACATGTGTAATTAATGTGCAGGATCTTATTGCTTTGGAGTTTTTTTGCTCCCAGGCATGTTGTTTGAACAGGCTTCCAGGAGCAAAAAACTCTGAAGTATTTTGCTCTGGAGTTTATTTGTGTGCAGCCCAGCGCTGCTCTGATGAGGCTCCATGTGCTGTGGAGGGGCTGGATGAGGCACAATGGTGCTTAAGCACAGGGACTGTCTGCTGGTAGCTTTGCACTGAAGCACCCTTGTACCTCAGCTAGCCCCTCCGCAGTATATGGAGCCCTGTTGGAGCAGCCCTGAGCTGATTGCTTCAATGGGGCTTCACATGCCATAGAGCAGCTGGCTGGGGCATGAGGGTGCTTCAGTGTGGGGGGGTTGGTTGCTGGCCAGCCCAGCACTGAAGCACCCCATGCCCCAGCCAGCTGGGCAGTGTCTACACATGCACTGCTGCACACAAAACACTCCACAGCAAGTTAGGACTTGTAATTACAAGTCCTAACCAGCTGCAGAGTTTATTAGTTTCATGCATCCTAATAGTTAATTAGTCAACTGTGCAGCAAACCTCTGGTGTAGAGTGCCCCACATTGTAACAAAGTAATCCTGCTGACCTCTGTGGGTCTACAGTATTTAGAAAGAAAGGGCTGGATCCATAAAAGGACTTGAGAATTCAGGATTCTCAGGTCCAAATATTGTAGGCACCATATGTTTTCACCAGTAAATCTGTAGGGTCCCAAATGCCTACTTCTGAACTTGCCCATAAGTGTCTAAGCCTTCAAAGTGCTGAGAAATGAGACAGAAAGACTTCTTGGAATATACAAACTACATACTCCTGTGCCTACCTCACTTGCAGAGTCTTCGTTCTCCTAGCAAACCTACTGAATTTTGGCTCTGTGCCAATGTTTAAGTATTTTTATGCTAAGTATTCACTGGAGTAAAGATGGGAACCTGAAGATCCCAAACCAACTTGTCTAGGAGAGTGTCTCCCAGGAGAGAGAACTAAAGCTCACATATGTGTTCTCCCAATCTCCCCAATGAATATTTCTGTATGTCATGCAAAGTGCAACAGCTTCAATATGAATACCTTATTTGATTCATTCCCCTTCTCTCTTCCCCCCACCCAGCCTCTCTCTCACCCACTGACTCCTCAATTTACATCTTCACTGACTGCCTGTCTTGCATGCATACCAGCCCCGATTCTGGCTTTTTTATTTATTCCATCCAGGAAGAGCACACACTAACTGCAGCGGCTTCCTCAGCCTGACCAAAGGTTTTTAAATTCAAAAGCTTGCTAAGAATTTTTTCTCTCAACTATTTAAGTTGGTGTAATAAAAGATGTCAGATTTACTCAAAGAACCTTGTCAACCCTATATGAAGCATTCATATGGGAGATACAGGTCCAGATCCGTCAGGCAGCATAGGGAATTGAACCCAGGGGCAAAATCAAAATCAGGACTTTGGCACTACAATCCTCCTAATTCTTAGGAACCAGGCCACTTTAGCAGAGTCAGTAAGCCCACGTTGGGTGCCTACTCTCCCCACTCAATGCAGGGCTTGTCTATATCACTGTTGTACCTGGTCCCAGAGAGGATGGGGCTGGACATGACCTACCTGTGTGTCACTCAGCCAAATCTGCTATGCACATCAGACACAGTGGCTTGTCCCCATCAGCTGCTCCCAGGCCTGTTGGAAACTAAGAGCTAGAGTAGTGGCTAAAGAAAAGCCCAGAACACCCCAACTAGGGAAATTCTGGGTTTGTACCGTGTCTGCACACTTGAGTATCCTGGGTATGCTCGTCTCCACCTTTGTTAGAGTGAGCTGTCATGGTACAGACCAGTGGTTCTCAACCTGGGGTTGTCACTACATTAAAAAAAGTTGTGGAGACATGCCCTGACTCTGAAAAGGCTGAGAATCACTGGTAGAAACAAGCCCTTAGGAACCTAGGTGAGAGATCCATAATAGCCAGCATAAAGAGCAGGGAGCTGCCTAAGGAAGCATGGAGGTCAGAAACATAACTTGCCTCTTTCCACCCTTACCTTTCACCCAAAGCTCAGAGCACTCACCTAGGATGTCAGAGACTTGGGTTCATATTTCCTGTTCTGCCTGAAGGGATTCATGCTTCTAGGCCAGGTTATTCATCTGGGGAGAGGCAGTCTATCAAGCTTTCCTTGAGAAATTTAAGATTCATTAGTCCAGAGAGAAAGAACACAAAACACTGAGTATTATTCTCCTGCCCACAGTGGGCAAGACAGTGGACAAGACCAGGATTCCTGTCCCTATTCCAGTGAATGTTTTTACATATTTAGCATTTAACAGTCATTAACTAAAAGAGGCAAAAAGATTCTTTCAGCTTATTTCTCAGAAATGCTTGAGCTGTTTTTCCTGAAATGTTTAAAAAAATTAAACCTAAGGCAGACATCCAGCATGGGAGATTTAATTCCTAATGATAAACTTTGTCAAAGTTACAATTAACAGAAAATGAGTCTTGTAATGGTACCTTATAAGAAGTAACCTTCATTACCAACTATAAAATATACTGTCTCAAAATCTTTTTGCAAGGTTTAGATGCAATGTTTTGCATAAAAATATAAATGAGGAGGGTGACTTACAGTCACGACTCCAGAGTTCCATAACTCTAAAGGCATTTCAAATTTCCTGGGAGCCACAGAAGGATTTGTTTTTTCACTTGACTCCCACTGCAAGTACTTGGAAGTATCATTGTTAATATTACCACAAACATTTCCATAGTGATTTTCTCCTGGAGTGTTCTTTTATTTCACTTTTCACTATCTGCTCCTTTTTCTGTTCTTGCAGTTACATATCTTATTAATGAGACTGAATAGGAATTAGCCTGGTTATGTACTTCCTTTGGCTGGTTTATATGCTGGGGGAGGAGCAAAATGATCATATATTCCTTTATGCTTTCTTGCTCTGCTTCCTGTAAGAGAACATCTTGATAAGTTTTGTGTTACCAGCCTCTCTCCTATGGGTCATTGATTAATTTCTGGCCCATGTTAGTTGTAAGAATTTAAGAACTGCCTTATTGGATTAGATCAGTTGCCATCTGGCCCATTATCCTGCATCTCACCAGGATACTGTAGGACTGTATCCTATGCTGCGAAAACCCCAAACTGGGGAAAGTTCATAAAAACATACACATAAGAAAAATGTGATCTTAGTACCCATAATAGACACTATCAAAGGAGGGTTAATTTTATACATTTTATTCCAGATAGTATAACTGAGTTTATTCATGTGTCTTATCCTTTTCTGATATCTAGTAAGCTATTTGCCTCAGTACCTTGTGGTTGGGCATATTACCTGTTAATTATGCTTGGATGGAAAGTCCTTTTATCATCTGGTCATATTTTACCTTTACTTAATCAGCTGCCCTCATATTGTGCAAGAAAAATTGAATAAGAATGTTTAAATGGAATGCTTAAGTGCTTTAAGCTCTATGCCTATATATCTGTTATATTACCTACTTTCATATCTGCTCTTATTTGTCATCTTTCAAAGATGAATAGTCTTTTACAATCACTCCTCAAATGGAGATCTTTCCAAGTCCGTGATGATTCGTGATGTCCATTTTGGAACTTTTTTAAACACAGCTCCATATTTGTTGAAATGAGGTGGCCAGAACTGGTGCCAATATTCCAGATAATAGTACATCAACCATTTACATATACTGCAATATAATATTTACAGTATTTGCAGATATTAGGCAGGACTTACTGAGGCATGAAAGAGCCCCCTCCCCCAGAACAGCATGTGCACATTTGGACTGCCAGAACACTGGTGCACACTGCACTATAAAACATAACTGCCTTTATCAGTTTGACTCTCACATCCTCCAAATTCCATTTTAGGACCCACATTGCATTAAGTGCAGTCTAATATTTCAGGATTCAAGACTACCTCAGCACATTTGAGTAAAAGCTTTAATGGAGCTTTTCCACAAAGACAGTTTCTTTTTCTGTCCGTATGCATTTCTAGTTAAAATGTTGCTTTCAAAGTGTATTGTTTTATATAATTTTATAATAATTTTCTATATTTCATACTCTAGTTTAGTTAAATAATTAACCTCTAATATAGTCATAGTTATAGAGAAGTAGGGCTGGATGGGACTTCCAGAAGGAGGTAGCATCATCCCTATCCAAATCAATCGCATACAAATACATTGTCTAACTTAATAGCAAAACTATACAGTCAACTGTCAATGCTGACCCAACACAAGACACAACACTCTAATATACCACAGGTAAAGCAGGGAGACCGCAGTGGCTAATGTTCTGCTACTGCAAAGGTTGTTAAAAATCCACTTAACAGAACCCAGAAGGAGAGCCATAATTCTTACTACAGAGAAAGGCAAAAATCCTCAGTCCTTACCAAACTAATCATGGGGCAAAATTCCTTCCTGATCCCAAATATAGCAAACAGTCTGGCTTGAGCAGAGGTGCAAGACCCACTAGCCAGGAACCTCCATGTTTAAGTCCCAGCAGGAACATTGGCATAATCCTCAGCCTTGGCTGCAGACAATACCCAATGCATTTAAGGAGGACTTAAAAAAAACCAAATAAAACCCTGACATGTAGCCGTAGGAGGAGAAAAAAATTCCCTCCCAGCCCCATGTCACAAGCAGCATATCCCAGGAACATGGGGAATACCTATAGAAGAACATAGGCATAACTATGCCTAGATCATCCCTGACCCATGCCTGCCCAACCTCCTCTTGAGCACCTCTAATGATGGTGATTCTACAGCTTCCCGAGGCAGTCTATTCCACTGTCTTACTGGAGATCAGGAAAAACTTAACTGTGAGAACAGTCTAACCCTAGTGTGCTGCCACTTTGAGCCACTGTTTTGTGTTCTACTTTTCACAGCAAGAAAAAAGGTGATTTTCTTCTTTACGGCAGCCTTTCAGGTACTTGAAGACTATCATGTCCCCTCTTAACCACCTTTCCTGGAAGCTGAACATGCCTAGCTCCTTCAGCCTCTCCTCATATGCCTTGCCATTTTTGTCTCCCACCTTTGGACCCTTCCCAACTTTTCCATATTTGAAAAGAGATGTGGAGTCCATAATGGTACACAACACTCTAGATGAGGCCTAACCAGTATCAAGTAGAGGGGCACAATCACACTCCATATTTTGTATCTACCACTTCTACTGATGCATCCCAAAACCACATTCTCCTTTTGTGTGGCTGCATCATACTGCTGACTCATACTGAGTCTGTGATCCACCAAGACTCCCAGATCCTTCTTTGTAGTGCTGTCATTTAGTCAGGTGTTACCCATTTTGTATTTGTATTTTTGGTTATTCCTCCCGAGGTGTAGCACCTTGCATTCATCAGCAGTGACTGGGAGCACATTTATCCCATTAGCTCCACCCCAGCTTTCCAATCTGTCCAGATCCTTCTGAATTGTGCTCCCATCATCCAACCTGTTTAGAACCCTTTCCAATTTCATGTCATCTGCGAATTCACTCCAGAATCTCTCAGTTCCAACACCCAAAACACATTGAACAGGGCCAGGCCCTGGACAGACCCTTGTGGGACTCCAGGATGGTAGGAGGTTTTGGGTGATGTGGATCCATTTATAATTATCCTTTGCTTGGAGCTATCAACCCAGGTTTGTCTATCCCACATTTCTTCAATTTGTTTATGAGACGGTCATGTTGGACCTTGTCAAAAGGCTTGCTGAAGTTCCGATATACCATATCTACAATACTGTCTTTGTATCTTCATCTACCCAAGTAGTTACTTTGACAAAGGAGGAGATCCCGTTTGTTTTACATGATTTGTTCTTGGTAAATCTATGCTGGATGCTTGTAATCAGCCTTTCCTCCCTCAGTTCCTTGCAAATCGACTTCCTTAGGATATATTCCAGTAACTTTCCTGTCTGCAGTTCCCTGGGTCCTCCTTTTTACCTTTTAAGAGAGGCACTATATTGGCACTTTTCTAATTATCTGGTATCTTGCCCGTCTCCCACAACATAATTAATTTCACTGCCAAGGCCTCCAAGACTTGGTCTGTCAGTTCCTTCAGTACCCTAGGATGAAGTTCATCAGGCCCTGCTGACTGGAAGACCCATCATACGCTCTCTGGCTGTTTCTACAAAAGATGCTGACTGCAGTTACTACACAGTCATTTAGTACTTGTATAAACATTTAGTGTCACATCTAGTACTTGATATGACATTTAGTGTCACAGGTGTCATCTGCAAGCTCCAGATCAATCCATAACAAATAAGTTATGAAAAGATTTGTAGCAGTTTTCAGTGCTGCTAAAATGATTTATTTCATCTCAAGTTAGCATCTCCCCAACTCTTTCCTCTGATGCCTCAATTTAATGTCAGGAAGACATAATAAATTAGGCTATGTGTATTCCTTTTCATTACTTTTCTAACAAATTATATTTTGTGTAATGTAAAACACAAAATTTATGTACATCATTTAAAAAAATGTTAAACAAGTGGCTAGAAACATTAAACTAGAAAACAGACAAAAATGTATGGCTTGTTAAGTGTACTGATGTAAATGAGGAATCAAAGTACTGGAGTTACTCTGAAATCTTTTCATAAGTTATTTGCTATGGATTGATTTGGAGCTTGCAGATGAGACCTGGGACACTAAATGTCATATCAAGCAGTTCAAAGCCTCATGTCAGGACTCGTAAAGTGGAGGCAGGGATGGCTAGCATTAGGTTCCTTGTTAGCCATCTTTACTCAAGTTAGATATGTCAGTAGTTTCAGTCATCCCAACTAAAACATTTAAATAAATCTTTCTGGTTCCTGACAAAGGGATATAATTAGCCATGTTAGTATCAAGTCAAGTAGAAGGCAAGGTAGCTTTGACCCTCATAGACTAACCCAAGAGTGTGCATGTGACACACATACGCATGCACACACAACAAGCTTTCATGAGCTGAAGTTCACTTCATCAGTTGCTATAATGGATGCTTATCTTGCTGGGATCCTATGACCCCAGCTGACTTCCTGCCCTTTGGGCAGGGGGCTGGACTCGATGATCTCCTGATGTCCCTTCCAGCCCTAATGTCTATGAAATCTATGAAATATAAAAGAACATGCAAACAAGCAGTGTACAAGGAGAAAGAAATTAGAATACAAAAGATAAAGGGATGGTGTGGGGGGAAGGGAAGAGGAGGCAGTCCTAGGACATGAAAACAAACAAGCACTAAACCCACAGGAATAAGCAAGTCACAAAGACTAATCCAGGGACCATGTAGTCTGTGGATGATTTCTTGTTCCATAATTTCCTGTTTAAATAGTTTGTTTTAAAGGTTACTGTTTAAGCACAGCCACCCTCAGGTCAGAGACAAAGGTTTGGTGCCTTGCTGACCCAGCTCAAAGGCCACCATGTTTTTGCTGGATTACAAAATTTGAAGACAAAGAACTATTCAGTCTTTTCCCATAATACTCCAATGATACTAATAGACAGATGACAATTTCAAAGATGCCACAGTTACTATAAATCCTTTGTTGGCAGAGTTGTACTGAACTGAATGAATCTCTGTGCCTAAACTCACTCTTCTATAGTGTAAAAGTATAATAGTTTGAACTTTACCTTCCACAGGTGTTTTTATGTATAACTGAGGTTTAAGATTCTTAGATAAGGGATATAAAAAATAAGCTGTTTCTATATGTCCCTTTTGAACTTTGAAGATGTTTGAATCTGTATCCAGATCCTAATCCTGTATCAGATCATGATATGTGATGCTCTTTTTAATGTTGATCTAAACTCACCAAAACTTTCAAGATATTCAAATAGACATTTACATTTCCCAGTTGGAAACCATCAAGATGGAGTCTGAAACAGAACAGCAAATGAAAAATCTTTTAAAAACTTTGGAATATTTATATCTTGCACCAAATGTTAGAACCTATTCTAGTGCTATAGCAATATAAAGAAATGCTATTGAAGGGGAGGAGAAAGAGCAGAGCCTACAGAAACCAACAGCATGGGATAGTTATTTAGGGTAAGAGAAAGTGGAGGCTCCAAAAGAAGAATGTGCTTTTCTTACTAGAAAAATTTTCTTAGTACAATTTTCTTCATTTGAAATTTTCAAGGAAGTGTTAGACACACATTGATCAAGGGTGATTTAGGAGTAGCATTTGTGCAGAGGGTTAGATTGGATGATCCTTGAGATCCCTTTCTACCTATGAGTGAGGCTTAGGAATTTTTAGCTGGCCAGAAGGTATAGGTCCTAAAATGGGATTTGAAGGATGTGAGAATCAGACTGATAAAGGCTAATGTCTACAGTACAGTGCACACTGATGTTCTGGCTAATGCACACATGCTTCAGTAATTTGAAGCTCTCTAGGAATTGGTTGGTTGTGTACTGTGGGGAGAAATTGTTTCCTCCTCTTGTCTAAGCTGCCCAGTCAGGATTCATACAAGCAGTCAGGATGCCCTTGTAATGGGCACTGCCTCATAGGGGCTACAGCACCTAGGATCACCCTGTGCTCATTCCCCTACTCTAGTTTCCCCTTTGTAGGCTACCTCCACTCTCACCTGCTACAACTTGATGTTGAAATCCATAGATTTAGGGAGGCTGCCTTCAAATGCCTGGCATTAGACTTTTGGCCTTGCCCTGATCATCATTAGGTTTCCACTCAGCTCATCCCTAACTATGATAGGGCTCTCTCTCATCCAGACTCCCCATTGGCCCCTCAGCCCTGTTTGTCAGCCCCTTTAGGTCTCTCTATGCCCCCTAGCCCAGGTGCCGTGGGGTTGGTGGCAGCACAGGAAAGTGGTTGGCCTGCCTGCCCAGTAGGGCTGTGTGAAGCTTTGGTAGCCAATTTGATTTAGAGGAAATTTGGCCTGATTTGGGGACCGAATCTCCAAACTGAATCAGGAGACAGATTAAAAATTCTGAATTGATTTGAAGCCTCTGAATCAATTTGGAAAAGCTTCAGAAAAGATTCAGCCAATTCAAAGATTCTGCCATCAACTAAACAGACAGCTGACAGCTGCCTCCAGCTAGTAAATCTGTTGTGGTTGGGGGGGGTGGTAAGGGATGTAGGGGAGGGACATATTGGGGCTGGGACAACCTGCCCAGCTGGGGTGGGGCACGTGGGACTTGGGGACGGGGGCGGGGGGTGTGGGATATGGGGGCGGCAGTGCTCGGACTGGGGGCTATGTCCTGCTGCCTCTTGCCCAGCTGGGGCAGCAAGGGCGGGATGTGGGCACAACTCACTCTGGGTGGAAGGGGGCAAGTGGCAGGAGGGCATAGTCCCTGCTCCCAGTGCTGCCACAGCCACATTCTGTGCTCCCTCATGCCGGCTGGGCAAGTGGCAGCAGTGCCCGCCCCCCATACCCCTTCACCCCAGCTGGCAAGTGGCAGCAGCATTCACCCCCTGCTTATGTCCCCCCACCCCGCATTGGCTGGCAAGTGGTGGCAGCGCCCACCCTTCTGCGCAGGGTGGCAAGTGGCAGCAGGGCAGAGTCCCCGCTCCCAGGTATGGCAGCACTGGAAGCAGGGGCTATGCCCTGCTGCTGCTTGCCCCCTTCCACCCAGAGTGAGCTGTGCCCACATCCTGCCCTCCCTGCCCCCAGCTGGGCAAGTGGCAGCAGGCATAGCTCCTGCTCCCAGTGCTGCTGCGCCTGCATCCCACAGCCCCCTGCCCACCTCCCCGAGTAACATGACCTCCCCACCCCGGCTGGTCAGTTTGTCCCAGCCCCAAACCCTCCCTCCCCCATGTCTCTTCCCTACCCTGTCACCCAATCCCAACAGACTTACCAGCTGAAGGCAGCTGCTTGTTTAGTCTATGGCCAGATCTGTGAAGCGGTGCCAAAGTGGTGCCAAATCTTTTGGATCTGATTCAGCTGAATGGAATCAGGACAGTGAACGAATCTCTGAATCAAATCAGTCTCCTCTGAATTGGTCAAATCTGAATCCAAAGCTAATATTTGCTGCTTCGCACAGGACTACTGCCCAGCCAGTGCTCACATTGGTGAAGGCACTATGATGGTCGATAATGGCCTGGAACACAACAGAGTGAAAGCCACCATAGGGATGGTCTCTGTGGGGCGGGCAGGTGACAGGGATGTGGGTCCCATTCAGGGCCCTGATGTACTGGGTGAATCCCAGGGCATGGAACCCCACCACCACAGCTAGGCAGTTGTGGACCCAAAGCACAATGTGCCCCAACACATCCTGGGGGGCACCACACTCCTCCAGGACAGCCTCCCTGGCAGTAACCTTGCCCATGCCAAAGAGATGGCCCACATAGCCAGGCAGCAGCTGCACAGTGGCAGTGGCCTTCATAGATTCATAGACTGTAAGGCCGATAGGGACTTTGGAAGATCATCAGGTCCAGCCCTCTACACCAAGCAGGAAAGATAATTGGGGTCAGATCACCCCAGCAAGGTGACTGTCTAGTCTCCTCTTGAAGATTTCCAGGGTTGGTGATTGCACCACCTGTGGAGGGAGCTTCTTCACAGTCAGGACACCCTGACTGTGAAGAAGCTTTTCCTAATGTTGCGTCTGAATCAGTCTTCCAGGAGTTTGTGGCCATTACTCCTACTTTTCCCCTCGGGTGTCCTGGTGAACAGTTGCTCACCGAGCCCTTGATGTACCCTCCTAGTATAGTGGTAAGCTACTACCAGGTCCCCTCTCAGCCTTCTTTTATTCAGGCTGAAGAGTCCTAGATCCCTCAGCCTTTCCTCGTATCACTTGCCATGTAAGACTCTCATCATATGAGTGGATCTTCTTTGGACTCAAGCTTGTCCATGTCCTTGTTAAAGTGTGGTGCCCAGAACTGGATGCAATATTCCAGCTGCCGTTTCACCAGTGCTAAGCAGAGTGGGAGAATCACCTCCTTGGTTTGGCTGGAGATGCATTGATTGATGCATGCCAGAGTATTATTTGCCCTACTGGCTACAGCATCGCACTGCCAGCTCATATTCACACTATGGTCTATTATTACCCCCAGGTCCTTTTTATTCATGGTGCTAGCCAGTTTGGTGCCGCCAAGCCTGTATGTGTGTTGGGGGTTGCTCATCCCGAGGTGGAGCACTTTACATTTCTTGACATTGAGCTTCATCAGATTCTGATCTGCCCAACTTGCTAACCTGTCTAGGTCCACTTGTATCTGTAGCCTATCTACAAGCGTGACCATACTTCCCCATTACTTGGTGTTGTCTGCAAACTTGGCCAGTAAGCTCTTCACCCCCACATCCAAATAGTTAATAAAAATGTTGAAAAGTACTGGACTAAGCACCAACCCCTGCGGGACACTGCTGCCCACTTCTCACCAGGATGACAAAGATCCATTCACTAGGACTCTATGCATCCTATCCTGCACCCACCTGACTATCTCAGAGTTAAGCCCACAATCCTCCAATTTTCTCCTGAGGACATCATGGGATACTAGATCAAAAGCCTTTTGGAAGTCAAGGTATACAATGTCAACCCTCTTTCTCATGTCCAGGTGGTGAGTTACCTGGTCATAGAAGGAGATGAGGTTCATAAGGCAAGATCTACCTGCGTTGAAGCCATGCTGGCTGTCATTCAAAATCTTACCTTCTGTCAGCTTATTGCAGATAGAGTCCTTAATGAACTTTTCTAGGATCTTCCCTAGGATGGAAGTTAGGCTGACTGGCCTATAGTTACCCAGGTCCTCCCTCCTGTCCTTGTTGTGGGTGGGCACAACACTGGCCCTCTTTCAGTCCTCAGGGACTTCTCCAGAGTGCCATGAGTTGTGGACGAATTTCGCCAAGGGTTCCGCAATGCCTTTGGCCAGCTCCTTCAGCACTCTCAGATGAAGATCATTTGGTCCCACTGACTTGTACATATCTAATTTTTTTCATTGGTCATACACCAATTCTATGGCAATAGTAGAAAGGCGATTATTTATGCCGTGCTCATCCTGTACTCTACCTGGCGTGGTTTCCCGCTTGGTCTCATGAAAAACTGAGGCAAAGTAGTCATTCAGGAGTTCATCTTTCTTCTGGGTGCCAGTAACCAGCTCTCCTGAGTTGTTGAGCAATGGCCCCACACTCCCATTTGTTTTCCTCCTGTTCCCTATGTACCTCAAGAAGGGTTTCTTCTTGTCCTTGATCCCCATTGCTAATCTAAGTTCAGTCACCACTTTAACCTTTCTTATCTGTTCCCTGCAAATGCGAGCCATTGGGGAATAGTCCTCCTTGGGGCCTGCCCTGAGCTTCCATTGCTTATAAGTCTCTTTCTTCTTTCTTAATTGAACCGTGATTTACCTTTTTAGCCAAGGGGGCTTCTCAGCCCTTGTGTTATCTTTTCTCTGCATGGGAATGGACTCCTTTGTGCTCCAAACTCAAGCTAGCACTAACACGGATCAACATATGAGCAGCTCAAAGTGCAACGTGTAACAAGGCCCTTGCTTGCTTAAGATTATAATGCTGTTTCTTTTTTTTAATTTCTGTTACTAACAAATATAAAGTGAGCATAAATTAATCAAGAGCTGCAGGTTTAACTTTTTCTTCACCTGTCTGAAATCCATTTTAGGGTCATATATATTAGGGGAAGTAGAGGGTGGAAGAGAAACCCAAAATACGTTAGGGCTTCTGATCTCAGTTGAACCTAAATTCATCCAATTACTTCTAATATCAGCCATAACAATTAGTTTATCAGTCAGAAACTCCCACCTGTGCCACACCTTCTGCATAACAATAATAAATATGCCAGCCACTGCTCAGCTCATCCCACACTATTCCTATACAAGCTGTTTCCTGGCTCAGCTCCAAACAACTCCACAGGGAATGGACACATATGCCCTAAATGCATCCAAATATGCATGACCTGATTTTATGCTCTAACACCACAGTCTGTTCCAGGATCTCCATAGCCAGCCTACCAGAGGCATGACACGGATGGGCACGCGCCGCACCCCGAGGGTCCCCTCGGGCTCTGCGGCCCCTCCACTGGGCACCTCAGAGACGGCCACCCAGACGGAGCCCATGGTTCCGGGCTCCACGCAGACGGAGCCCCTGGCTCTTGGCTGCGGGGGCTGCCTGTCCCTTTTTCAGGCTCTGGGGCCCGGGAGCATGGCCACCTCCCCTTGCGGGGTCTGCTCCCTACTGGGGTCTCTGGTGTGCCAGCTGGAGGAGCTCCAGGCCACAGTCCAGAGACTGCGTGCCATCAGGGACTGTGAGCAGGAGATAGACTCCTACTGCCAGGCCCTTCTCCCCCGGGAGCCGCAGGGTAGAGCTCCGTCTCCCTCCGCGACTAAGGAGGACTCTGGGACCTCCCGCTCTGCCCAGTCAGGGGCATGGACCAAGGCGGTCAAGGGCCCCAAGGCCTGCCGCACCAAGGCCGCTGCCCCGCTGGAGCTTAGCAACAGGTTCGCACCTCTTGCAGCCCCAGCAGAGCCCACGCAGTTGCCAGCTCCCGCAGGCAACCCAGGCTCGACCGCAGCTACTGCCCCCGCTCTCCCCAAGACAAAGCGTAAGGTGTTTGTTGTGGGAGACTCCATCCTGCGGGGCACTGAGGGGGCAATCTGCCGCCCCGACCCCTTAGCCCGGGAAGTCTGCTGCTTCCTGGGGGCCCGCATCCGAGACATTGCAGAGAGGATCCCGCAGCTCCTCCGGCCCACAGACCACTACCCCATGCTCCTTATTCGTGTGGGCACCAATGACACGGCTCGGAGCACCCCCAGCCAGGTCATGAGGCGCTACAGGGAGTTGGGAGCGGGGCTTAGGGGTCTGGGAGCTCAGGTGGTGTTTTCATCGATCCTCCCAGTCTTGGGCTATGGGCTGAAGAGGGAGAGGAGGATCCACGCGGTGAACCAAAGACTGTGGCGCTGGTGTTATTGGGAAGGCTTTGGCTTCCATGACCACAGCCCGCTCTTTGGCGAGAGAGGCAGCGAGCTGCTGGGAAGAGATGGCCTCCACCTCTCTCCTCTGGGGAGGAGGCTCTTCTCAGCCAGCCTGGCTGACCTGCTCCACCGGGCTTTAAACTAAGCCCACTGGGGGATGGGGGCACTACTGCCCCTGCTGGCCCGCTGAACGGCCCTTGCAAAGCCAGCGGACCAAGGCACTTAAGGGGGCACTTAAGGGAGCTCACCCCTGCCCCAGCCCTGACACAATCTGTGGGCAAGGCAAGAGCCCCCAAGGGCACACTTGCCTGCCTGTACACTAATGCCAGGAGCCTGGGCAACAAGCAGGACGAGCTCGTCCTCCTGCTCAGTGCAAAGAAATATGATGTCATTGGGATAACGGAGACCTGGTGGGACTCCACCCATGACTGGACCATGGGTATAGAGGGCTATACCCTATACAGGAGGGATCGTGTTGACAAAAGGGGCGGGGGTGTAGCTCTCTATGTGAAGGAAAGCTACATGTCCCTGCAAGCTGATGTTGGCGACCGGCATGGACAGCTAGAGACCCTCTGGGTAAAAATTCGTGGGGAATTCGGCACAGGGGACACAACGGTGGGAGTCTACTACAGACCTCCCACTCAAAGTCCCAAGCTTGACCAGGAGTTCGCCCGGGAACTGACTGAGGCCGCTTGCTCCAGGACCTTGGTTGTCATGGGTGACTTCAATTACCCGGACATCTCGTGGGAAGATCACTCAGCTAAATCTGAGCGGGCGCAAAGCTTTCTCTCATGCGTGGATGACCTCTACCTGACCCAAGAAGTCTATGGGCCAACGAGAGGCAAAGCGCTGCTTGACCTGGTACTGGCTACGGGGGATGACCTAATCAGCGACCTAGTGATTGATGGGAAGTTGGGTGACAGCGACCACGAGCTGATCACCTTCACCATCCGCCGTAAAGCTGGCAAGTCACTCAGTAACACAGAAGTCCTTGACTTCAGAAAAGCTGACTTTGACAAGCTCAAGAGGCTAGTCGGTCAGGCCCTCAGGGACCATGACCCCAGGGAGATGGGAGTTCAAGAAGAGTGGTTGCTTCTCAAGGAAGCGATCCTCAGTGCACAAGCTAAATCTATTCCAGCACGGAGGAAAGGCAGCAAGAAGGCACAGCAGCCCCCCTGGCTCTCCAGAGACCTAGCGGACCTACTGTGGCTAAAAAGGAAAGCCTACAAAGGATGGAGGACGGGATTCACCTCCAAGGAGGATTACTCTGCGCTGGTCCGGTCCTGCAGGGAGCAAACCAGGAAAGCCAAGGCTGCAACTGAACTCCAACTAGCTTCAGGCATCAAGGACAACAAAAAGTCCTTTTTCAGGTATGTGGGGAGCTGGAGGAAAAGCAAGGGCAATGTTGGACCCCTGCTAAACCAGATGGGGCAACTGACAACTGACGCCCAGGAAAAAGCCAACCTATTAAATAGGTACTTTGCGTCAGTCTTTCATCAGTCACACGGGATGCCCATGCCTGCTATGGGACAGGGAAATCTGGGTGAGGGGAATCCCCTACCCTCCATCAATGCTGACCTCGTGAAGGAACACCCTGAGAAGCTGGATACCTTCAAGTCAGCTGGCCCTGACAACCTGCACCCCAGGGTACTCAAGGAGCTGGCGAGCGTCATAGCCAAGCCCCTGGTACGGATCTTTGAAAACTCCTGGTGCTCTGGTGTAGTGCCCGAAGACTGGAAGAAGGCCAATGTGGTGCCGATCTTCAAGAAAGGGAGGAGAGTGGATCCGGCTAACTACAGGCCCATTAGCCTGACTTCTATCCTGGGGAAGATCTTAGAAAAGTTTATTAAGGAGGCCATCCTTGAGGGACTGGCCCAGGATAACATTCTAAGGGATAGCCAGCACGGGTTTGTTGCGGGTAGGTCTTGTTTGACCAATCTCATTTCCTTCTATGACCAGGTGACCTATCACCTGGATAAGGGAGAAGAGGTTGATGTCATATATCTTGACTTCAAAAAAGCTTTTGATCTGGTATCCCATGATCACCTCTTGGCCAAACTGCCCAGTTGTGGCCTTGGCTCCACCACGATCCGCTGGCTGGGAAATTGGCTTCGTGGTCGGACCCAGAGGGTTGTGATTGGTGGCAGTCACTCATCCTGGTGCCCTGTAACCAGTGGGGTCCCTCAAGGCTCTGTCCTGGGACCCATACTGTTCAACATCTTCATTAATGATGTGGATTGGAGTTAGGAGTGGACTGGCCAAGTTCGCTGATGACACCAAACTTTGGGGCAAAGCATCCACGCCAGAAGATAGGCGGGTGATCCAGGCTGACCTGGATAAGCTCAGCAAATGGGCAGACGAGAACCTCATGGTGTTTAACACCGAAAAATGCAAGGTACTCCACCTTGGGAGGAAAAACCTGCAGCATCCTTATAGGCTCAGCAGTGCTACGTTGGATAGCACTACAGAAGAAAAAGACTTGGGGGTCATCATTGACCACAAGATGAATATGAGCCTGCAATGCGATGCTGCGGCTAGTAAAGCGACCAAAATGCTGGCGTGCATCCATAGATGCTTCTCGAGCAAATCCCGGGACGTCATTCTCCCCTTGTACTCGGCCTTGGTGAGGCCGCAGCTGGAGTACTGCATCCAGTTTTGGGCTCCACAATTCAAAAAGGATGTGGAGAAGCTTGAGAGAGTCCAGAGGAGAGCCACGCGCATGATCAGAGGTCAGGAAAACAGATCTTACGATGACAGGCTGAGAGCCATAGGACTCTTTAGCCTGGAAAAGCGCAGGCTCAGGGGTGATCTGATGGCCACCTATAAGTTTATCAGGGGTGACCACCAGGATCTGGGGGAACATCTGTTCACCAGAGCGCCCCAAGGGATGACGAGGTCGAACGGTCACAAACTCCTGCAAGACCGTTTGAGGCTGGACATAAGGAAGAATTTCTTTACTGTCCGAGCCCCCAAGGTCTGGAACAGTCTGCCAGCGGAGGTGGTTCAAACACCTACATTGAACACCTTCAAGAGTAAATTGGATGCTTATCTTGCTGGGATCCTATGACCCCAGCTGACTTCCTGTCCTTTGGGCAGGGGGCTGGACTCGATGATCTCCCGAGGTCCCTTCCAGCCCTAATGTCTATGAAATCTATGAAATCTCCACCCCTCCTCTGTTGCATATCCCCCTGTTCCTGTCTAATAATTAAACCTTTGCTCTGATGTATGTTGTGAAGGGCTCTGGGCTCCTTTGGACCAGTGTCAGGGACTTGATCAAACTCATTATAAGTAGGGACCTAACAAATTCATGATTTTGTGGATTCTGCAAAATATGGGCAATGCCCACAAAATCAGCAGAGGAAAAAAAAACCTAACTGGGTGCTATGCTGGGGGAAGCCACTCCCCTCTGACTAGTTTGTAACAGGCCACTAGATCCCCCCTCAGCCTTCTCTTGTGGAGACTGAACAGGTTCAGGTCCCGTAGCCTCTCCTTGTAGGGCCTGCCCTGCTGCCCCCTGATCATGTGAGTGGCCCTCCTCTGGACCCTTTCCATGTTGTCCACATCCCTCCTGAAGTGTGGCGCCCAGAACTGGATGCAGTACTCCAGCTGTGGCCTGACCAGTGCCGCATAGAGGGGGAGTATCACCTCCTTGGACCTGCCTGAGATGCATCTGTGGATGCATGACAAGGTATGGTTGGCCTTCCTGACCGCGTCCCCACACTGCCGGCCCATGTTCAGCTTGGCATCAATGATGACACCAAGATCCTTTTCTGCCTCTGCACTGATGAGAAGGGAGTTCCCCAGACTGTAGGTATGGTGCTGGTTCTTCCTCCCCAGGTACATCACCTTGCACTTATCAGTGTTGAAACCCATCCTGTTCTCATCCACCCACCCCTGTAACCTGTCTAGGTCCAATTGCAGCCTATTCCTTCCTGCTAGCATGCCCACATCCCCCCACATCTTAGTGTCATCAGCTAATTTGAACAGGGTGCTTTTTACCCCCTCGTACAAGTTGCTGATGAAGATGTTGAACAGCACGGGCCCGAGGACCGAGTCCTGTGGAACCCCACTGCCCACATTCCTCCAGGTTGAAAATGACCCGTCCACCACCGCTTTTTGGGTGTGGCCCTCCAGCCCGTTAGCATCCCATTTGACTGTGTAGGTGTCAACACCACAGTCTCCTAATTTTGTAATGAGAATGGGGTGCGAGACAGTGTCAAAGGCCTTCCTAAAGTCCAGAAAGACTACATCCACTGCTACACCTGCATGGAGGGCCACCTAGGTTGGCTGACAGGACCTGCCTCTAATGAACCCATGTTGGTTGCCCCTAAGCATAACCTCCCCTGCTGGCCCCTCATGGACATGTGCTAGGATAATTCTCTCAAAAAGCTTACCCAGGATCGAGGTAAGACTAACTGGCCTATAGTTTCCTGGGTCCTCCTTCCTCCCTTGCACCAACCTGGGCAGAAACTGGAGAGGTTGCACCAACCTGGGCAGAAACTGGAGGGGTTGTATGTCAATAAAGAACTAAATGTAAAACAATTGTGTATAATCCAGGAGGAGTTTCAAATGAGTACAGAATGAGTGGAAAGTGATTAGGTTGGAGGACCCAAACATAAAGGCACCAGGGGTAGTAGAGTGGTATTGGAAGGTTATCTGAGTACAAACATATGTACATGCAGAGACGACCCAAGCAGGGTGCAGGTCCAACCTGTGTAGGGCCCCGCACCTGGATGTGGTGAAACCGGCGGTGGATTCAGAGCGGGGGGCATGCTGAGCGTCCAGATGTGAAGCCGGCAGTAGCGCAGAGTTGCTGTGGCCGCTCCGCCAAGCTCTGTGGGCCCCCCCAATTAACCTGCAGTAGGGATGGCCCTGTGTACATGCATTTTATCTGTCCTGTGTTTCAAAATGAACAGGTAGGAACCCATTTTAGGATTCAACACATACAGCAAACACAATTCCAGTATGCACATAAGCATATGGATAAGGATTTTGTGTATGAATGGAGGGGAATGGAGGGAAGGGGAAGTTGGGCAGCTACACATGCAAGGACTTGCAGCAAGCTAGCAATGTAGAAATACACAGAAGCAATGAGGGAAAAAATTCCAAGTATGAGAAGAGAGTTGGGGGGGAAGG
Organism: Crocodylus siamensis; assembly: GCF_052110815.1. Classification (NCBI taxonomy): domain Eukaryota; kingdom Metazoa; phylum Chordata; order Crocodylia; family Crocodylidae; genus Crocodylus; species Crocodylus siamensis. The sequence goes on from NC_143398.1 coordinate 63,408,564, forward strand.
GTCTATGGCTTGCTGTGGAGACATAACGACCATAAATCATATGTATAAATGATAAACGTTACAAAGAATCCTCTCCTTTGATCTTCTCCCCACATATCACTGGGTGAGATCTTCAAAGGCTTCTCCCCAAGTTACAGGGACATATGTTATAGCTGTGTTGGTTTAGGAAATTTTCACCTCCCTGTCTGACATTGGGCACCTCATGGGAAGAAGTCTGTCTAATCTGCACGTCACAGAGCAACTCTCTCAGAAAAGGACTCTGAGGAAACCAGGGGAATAAACTTCCACCTCCGAATGCCCCTGTGCAAAATGAAGTTTCTTTTCTACCTAGGAGAACTTTAACAATCTTTGAAGTCTACTCAGCCTGAAGAAGTGTGTTTGGACCTAGAAGTTTGCAAAGAAAGAAATGTTTTTGCTACTATTTAGTTTGACTAATAAAAGATATCGCCTCTGATCCAAGAGCTTTATTTATCTCTCCAAGTTAGGCACTAATTTGCATTGAATTTTAATAGGAGTTACCCACTTAATGTATTTAAGACCTTTTGAAATTCTCACTTATTGTGTGTATTCATTTTTGAGCTTGTGGTACTTTGTCCTTGGTTTTGTATTTTGGGTTTTCAGTTCAAACTTTTCTTTTAACTAAAGGAATTGTCCTGGCAAATCAAGTGTAATATTTTAAAATTGGCTTAGCTACATAGGATGCCAAATCAAGTCTTTATGTTTTAGCCATTCCTAGGCAAAATGCCCACTGAAAGAACTGGGAATTTGTCCAAGTAAAAACTGAAAGACTAGGTCTCGTGGACATTTGTACCTGCATTATGATTAAACATTTTCAAGCTGTTTTATGCTGTCAAGAGTCAGATTTTACCAATATGAAAAGAAAGGGGAAATGAAATTTAAAAAATCCACAGTTTTTTTTACTTAATCCCCAGATTAGAATCTTGACTTTCCATGTTCTTGTAAGGAGGAAGACTAGAAGGTGTTTGCCACCACTTGTGTTTTAAGACCCCAGCCTGGCTCCTGCTACCCCAGACAGATGGCATTTTGGCATTCACAATTAAAGGAACAAGCTACTAGGGCACTATCTAACCAGCCCCTGGAATCTGATTAATAACAAAGAAAAAAAAAGAACAGCGCCAAACCAAAGCATAACATATTGAATTCTAGATAGAAGTACATACGTAAAATGTATCAGCTCTTATTAAACTCTTGTGAAGAAATGAAAGCATTTATTTAGTAAGATACATAGATTCATAGATTGTTAGGGGCTGGAAGAGACATTGTAGATCATCGAGTCCAGTCCCCCTGCACTAGGCAGGAAAAGACAACTGGGGTCAAGTGACCCCAGCGAAGTGACTGTCTAGTCTCCTTTTTAAGATTTCCAGGGTAGGTGACTGTATCACCACTGGAGGGAGTTTATTCCACAGTCTGGACACCCTGACTGTGAAGAAGCTTTTCCTGGAATTGATCCTGAAGTGGTCTTCCAGGAGTTTATGTCCATTGCTCCTAGTCTTTCCCAAGGGTGCCCTGGTGAACAGCTGTTCACTGAATTCTTGATGTATTCCCCTGATGTAGCGGTAAGCTGCTACCAAGTCCCCTCCCAGCCTTCTCCCCTAGAGTTTGAAAAGGCCCAAGTCCCTCAGCTTCTCCTCATATGGTTTGTCTTGCAAGTCCCTGATCATATGGGTGGCTCTTCTCTGGACCCTCTCAAGTTTTTCCCCATCCTTGCTGAAGTGCGGCGCTCAGAACTGGATGTATTACTCCAGCTGCGGTCTCACCAGTGTGGAGTATAGCAGGAGTATCACTTCCTTAGTTTTGCATGAGATGCACTGGTTAATGCATGCCAGCATGTTGTTTGCCCTGCTGGCTAGGGGTGTGCAAAGTGGGCCCTATTCAATTTAGACTTGGCTCAAATCAGGGACAGTGATTCAATTCGTTGATCCGGATCACTGTCCCTGATTCGATTCAGCCAAATCCGAATCCAAACATTTGATGCTGATTTGGAGAATCAGTGATTCAGATACAGATACAGCTTTAAAAGTTTTTTCCACATACCTTGAGGTAGCAGGCGCGGCTTGTGATCACTGAGATGCTGGGGCGCATCCCACAGGAGTGTGGGAGGGCCCTCTATGTGCTCGATGGCATACCCAGAAGCATGCCAGGGGTGTTCTGGGGTGCCCCCCTGGCTTGGTGATTGGCTGCAGGGGGACTCCAGGTATGCTCCCAGACCCAGGAGGCACCAGTCGCTGAGCCAGAAGGGCATGGAGGGGGCCCCCTGCATGCTCCCCAGCGGACCTGAAAGTGGACTGGAAGTGCTTCTGGTTCACTTCTGGGTCTGTTGCTGAGCATGCTTGGGAGCCCGCCATGTTTCTGTGGGATACTCCATGCTCCCCAGCATCACAGTGTTAATGAGCTGCCTGCTACCTAGAGGTATGTAGAAAACATATTTAAAGTTGTGTCTATGTCCAAATCACCAAATCTTTCCGAATCTCTCCAAATCAATTTGGAGGGTTCCGATTTGATTCAGAGAGATTAATGGGTCCTTTGATTCAATTTAGATTTGGAGATTTGGCCACTGAATCAGGCTGAATCTCCGCTGAATCGAATCAGGGACTGAAGCTTTGCACAGCCCTACTGCTGGCCACAGCATCGCACTGCTGGTTCATGTTTATGCAATGGTTGATCACTACCCTTAGGTCCCCTTTGCCCGTGGTGCAAGTCAAATTGTTGCCACCGATCCTGTACGTATGTTGGTGATTGTTTGCCCCAAGATGGAGCACCTTACACTTCTGAGTGTTGAACTTCATCTGGTTCCAGTCTGCCCACCTCTCCATCCTGTCCAGGTCCACCTGTATCTGCAACCTATCTTCTGGCATAGCCATGCTCCCCCATAACTTGGTGTCATCCGCAGACTTGGCCAGTGAGCTTTTCACCCCCTCATCCAAATCATTGGATGTGGAAAAACACCAGTCCAAGCACAAATCCCTGAGGAACACCACTGGCCACTTCTCACCAGGATGACACAGATCCATTCATGAGAACTCTCTGGGTCCTACCATGCAGCCCGTTTTCAACCCACTGAACTGTTGAGCAGTTAAGGCCACAATCTTCCAATTTTTCCACAAGGATATCATGGAATACTAGATCAAAGGCCTTTTGGAAGTCTACGTATACAATGTCGTCCTTCTCTCCCATGTCCAAGTGGCAAGAGACCTGCTCATAGGAGGAGAGGAGATTGGTAAGACAAGACCTACCCACAATGAAGCCATGCTGGCTGTCATTCAGAATCTTACCCTCAATGAGCATATCACACACAGATTCTTTAATGCATTTTTCCAGGATTTTCCCTGGGATGGAGGCTACGCTGAATGGCCTATAGTTGCCTGGGTCCTCAGGGATCTCCCCTGCGTGCCACGATTTCTGGCTTCTAAAGAAAAATTTTTCCTGTTCTGAGCATTCTCCTATATCTGCTCTGTAATAATAAAGCATCCTATATTTTATTTCTTTTTATCAACAAGTCTTTCAAATGTAATATGCTAAATCAGTTACTGCTTCTTCTTCAAAGATGTGCCTCAAATGTATATTCCAGGTCTTTTCGTGATCTTACAGGCCAATTATTACCTTTTTCCAATAGCCGTATTTTGGGAGCTGATCACTCTGTGGAACTAAGAGTTAAGATAATAAAACAGATTTAAACTTATTTATTTAAATGGATATGCCCTCATCTTTGTTTTTTATTTTTGTGTTTCCTTTCTTTTTCCTTATATTTTCTATTGAATGGAAATTCTCACTTCTTACAACCTTCTCTTACTTATAATAGATTTTTTTTAAGGTAAAACCATCCTCTCTGTGTATTTGGTTTCAGCTATGCTCCTATATCAAGCCAACACCATTGCAAACAAAAAGAAACTGCAATTTAATTTATCTCATTTCTCTCATCATGGTTGTATCTCAGGTCTGAATTCTGTATTACAGGAGCAGCTGAGGGACTATCTTGCAATGAAAGATTACCAATAAACCAGCAATGGTCATGTCAAATTACACTTCGACATTTAAGTGTCCTGATTCCTCGAGTCCCTGCCTGCTTGTGTTGTACCATATCATATCCTAATTGCCAATGTATCTTTAGAAAATTGCATATCCTTAGATAATGGTAACCATAAATGTTATATTTCTCTGTGTGTCCAACAAAAGAAGAAAATAGAAAGCCACATTCTGCATGTTATGGTGATTACATGATCAATGTAAAATGTGGACCTGCTAATTAATGACAAAATTCTCTTCAAGCAGTCTTTAGACATTATTTCCACTCTGCTAAAGGAACAGTGGTAAAGTACACTGGGTCAGGGGTCCTCACATGCCAGCCCACGGCAAGTATACCTACCATGATGCAGGGGATGGGCTAAATGGATTTATAATTCAGTTAGGGATGGAGGACTGGCCATCAAGTACAGAGTTCACAGGCATTGAGTTACCCAAGGATCCCCAAAACTGCCACTTCAAACCCTTATACACAATTATAGGGCACAGAAATAGAACACCAGGAATGTCTCAGTGCCTACCATAAGAAAGTAAGGGCAGACAAAGATCCTGCCACAGCAAGTGCAGTCAAATAGTTGGTTAATATATACTCAGAAGATCCTTGGAATACAACCACAACCCATGCTACAAAGGAAGACAAAAATCCCCACAGTCCTTGACAAGTCATTCCTGACTCTGAATTTGATGATACAAACAGCAATGATACAACGGTACAAATACATTCTCTGCCCTCTGTTCCTCAAAAGGGTTTTACAATATAGGTTTATTTCTTCCTCTTACAAGTATCTTTCTGTTCAAGATTTCCTCAGGTCATTGTTAATAGTTAGTGGCATTTTGCACTAATAGTTTTCTCATTTAAGGACTGCAACTGATTTCACGATTACAGCATTTTGAGATCAGTACTGTGATTCTTAACTTAGCTCCTAAGTTTCAGTGGCATTTAACACAGGGAGCAAAGTAGAAGCTGCATCTTATAAATGTTGCTTGGAAATGTAAAATTCATTGCCAAACAGGAAATAAGCAAAATTCAAAGCCCGGCCTGACATCTGACACCTTCAGGGAAGAAACCTGCCAGAGCTTTGTCTCTGACTAATCTGCATATTCACAGAGCAACTTTTTCACAAATGGACTTTGAAACCCAGGGGAACCCACTGTCCTTTTCCTACCCTGTGCAAGATGAAGTTTCTTTTCTACCTGGGAGAACTTTTACAATCTTTGAATTCTCCTCTGCCTAATGAAAGGTGTTTGGACCCAAATGCTTGCAAAGAAAGAATATTTTTTGCTACTATTTAGTTGGTCTAATAAAAGATATTTCCTCTGTCCCAAGAGTTTTGTCTGCCTCTGCATCTTATAAGGAATTTAGGCTAACTTGACACGTCATAGTATATACTAGTGATATAAACAGCAACATCCCTACTTTGACAGGCATGTTGGATGCAGGCATTGAAACTATACGATTGAGATGATATAATTATCAACTTTTGGACTACTATTATATTGTACAATATGGACATCATAACTTTACAGTGACAATACCTTAACTCATGTATAGCTGCTTCTGAAGCAGATAAAGAAATCAAGCCTGATTTTCAAATGTACTGAGCACCATAGTTCCCATTGACTTCAGTAGGATTTGTGTATGCTCAAAAATTCTGGAAACCAGGCTATATATATTTATTAATTTAGAATCTGGATTTAAGCTTCTGACTTGTATAATAAGTCACTTTTACAAAAAGGCTTTGATATTACAGGATGCATCCACACATGCAATTAGGGCAAAGAAATAAACTCTGGTGCAGTTTGTACTGGAGTTTATTTCTCCTGGGCACAGCCTTTACAGGCGTGCCTAGCACTGCAGCATGTTGAGCTAGGGTGGAGCAGCCCCAGGCTGGCCCGGGGCCCGGGGGTCAGCCCTGGGCTCCAGGTGGCAGCATTGGGTGGCATCGGGACTGACTGAGGAACTAGGGTGCTACAGTACGGAGCTAGCCAGCAGGCAGCCCACTCCTGGTAGCACCCTCCTGCCCTAGCCAGCCCCACTCACCATCAACACATGCACTATGGTGGTGTAAATTACTCCACTGTAGGATAGTACTTGTCCTGGACAGTACTATCACATGGCAGAATTATATTTTTGGGCCCTAATATGGGTGCATGTATAGATGGTGATGCTGTCAATAAACCTGCCAGCAAAAGTAATTAGTTAACCCTGCAGTAAAGCACGTGTGTCAATGCACACACAGTGTCACATAATGGGGACAAAAGTCACTACTTTCAGAACCTGAGACATCTGAACATCAGGCTTTTATTGTCCTCTATGAATATATGTCATCAACTATATCTTGAACACATGACTGGAAAGAACCACTCTGGCCATCAATTCCATGCATTATGTTTGTAACCTTTCTGCTGAGCACTGGTCGGCAGCAACAACAGGTGGGTTCAAATTTTGGGGTACCCAGTAATTTTTCACTGTGGCTCAAGCCCGCAACGAGAAATCTGGGATCACTGAATTCGGCTGGGGTGTCCCCGTCCTTGCAAGCAACATAAACACAAAAGGATAGATTACAGAAAACAAAGGCAAGAAAAAAAAGGAAAACACAAAATGCAATTTTAAATATTACCCATTACAAGTCTATAGGTTGCACCCTTCTGAGGAGGCTTCACCCATGTCCAGGCAGTCTGGGACTTGGGGCTCCCCAAAGCATAGTTCTGGGGGCCTGCACCCCTATACCTGCCTTCAGCAATGGGCTGGAGAGGGGAAGCCAACATCAGAGAGTCCTGTGAGCTGCTCCTTAGGTTCTCTGCACCATAGGGAGCCGCTAGAGAGTTTAAGTCCTTCTGCATTGCAAGGGGCTGCTCATTGCTCCCCATGAAGCTGTAGGGCACCAATCTCCACATAGTGGCTTTGAGGGGTTAACTGCAGCTTTCTCCAGTATACCACACCCCACAATTCTAAGTCCCAGTTAGGGTTGCCAACCCTCCAGGATCGCTCTGGAGTCTCCAGGAATTAGATACAAATCTCCAGGAACTTGCTGAGAGTCGCCGGGGAGATAAATGACTGTAATCCATGACTGATATGCACAAGCATGAGGGCACACTTGTGCTGCAAGTCGTGGGCAGTCTGTTGTTCTGGAAACCTCCCAGAATAGATTCAAACGGAGTTGGCAACCCCAGTCACAATCCTCAGCTCTGCCTGGGCAGAAAACTGCAAAAGAGCTCAAAGAACGGGCCATGCCTATTGCGCAGCACCTGGACCAGGCCACAGAAGACAGGCAGGCCATTCTGCACTGGGCCTGGACTAGGGAACAAAACAAGCCAGGCTCCTTACCCTGGCCCAAACCATGCCAGATGCCACCTTGGTCCAAATCTGCCAGCAAAAAACTGCCAGGCTTCAACCCTGGTCAGCGTGGTCCAGGGATTAATACCCGCACAGTATTATCCTTCTCAAGGTCTTAAACCTGGCCCATATTTGCCAGGCCTTTAATCCTGGGCAAAACCGCCAGCAAAACATACAGCTAGGCTGAAACAAAAAGCAGTTGCAACAGCAACAAGCGTGCCAGGCCCCCAGCTCTGGCCTAAATCATGACAGGCTTTTAATCCTGGTGCAAATCTGCTAGTAAAATTGCCAGGCTCCCACCCTGCTCAGTGTGCTTCAGGGATTAATACCCCCATGTCCAAACCTCAGAAAAAAAGCAAAAGGGGAAAAAGAGGGAAAGGAGTTGAGTCTCAAACTTTGAGACAAACTCGCTTTCTTTTTACCTCAGATTTTCCTTTCACATAAGTCCAACTTGCTTCTCCAGTGCAGAGGTGGGGAGACCCTCCCCAACCCCCCTTCCCCCCCAGGGAGCAGCTTCTCTGGCTTCCAATTCCACTTTCCAGCTCTCAGCAGTCCCGGAGAAAGAGGCTTGAGTTCTAGTTGAGAAGTTTCTATATACTTTGCATGACATCACCCAAGCATAGGCAGCAGAAAGCAAGGGCTAACGGGGCTTAGCCTCCGAAAATTTTCACGGTGGCTGGCAACAGCAGCAGCATCAAGCAGTGTCCAGTGCCACTTGGCATTCACCTGCTTCTCTGCTGCTGCATAGAGCACCAGCATGGGCTGGCCATGTAACGGCCCTGCGGGAGAGAGGGGTAGGGGTCAGGCAGGACTCAGCCTCCCCCAATAATATTTTCCCTCACTGCTTATGCACCCAAACTTTTCCAATCAGGGCTTGCCCTGCTTACAGTTTTTCCTCTTAACCGTTTGGTTTTTTTACAAAGAACACTGCTCAGTCCGCCATTTAAGCTCGGGGGTCTGATCCTGTTTCTTATGTGACTAGAAGCTAGGTTTCTTGTTTCTACTAAATGCAGGGGGGTTGTAAAACAAAAGGCCTGAACAAAAGGGCCTTTTCTACTTCAGGTATCTGCCTAGAGCAATTTCTCCTTAAAATTACCAAGCCACAGGAGAGAAGACCAGATCTCAAATACAGAAAGCAAGATTATAATACTTGCTGTACAAATCAGACACACACACACACACATACACACACAATCATATTTAACCTAAAAGAAATTACAATAAAAGCTTTGTTATCTGGCACCCACGGGGAACAGAGCGTGCCGGATAACAAAATAACTGAGCAGCCTGAACAAGTATCTTTGCCTGTTTGGGCCGCTGCCTGTCCTGCTGAGTCTGGGGTGTTGCTGCCCCTCTTGCCGCATTGCTGCCCCTCCTGCTGCATTGCCACCCCTCCCACGGGCTCCATGGGTTCCAAGGGACGGGGGGGGGGGGTCTGTGCAGCCTTCTATGCCCCCGGGGGGAGGGTTTGGCAGCGCAGAATGCTTTCCCCCAGGCTGTGTGGGCTCTGCAAAACTGAGAGTACCACGGTGGGCACTTCTGGTTTCACTTTTCAGTTACAAGCCCTTACAAGCCGGCATGCCAGTTAACAGAGCATGGCGGTTTGCAAGGTGCTGGGTAACACAGCTTTTGCTGTACTTTGCAATATGAAAACTAGAATACTTTTTGCACTAAAAAAGTGTCTGGTACATTTTGTGTGGGTTACACACATTTGTCCAAGGGTTCACATGAACACCCACTTCGGCCCCTCCAGTACACAACAGCCAGAAAGCATCCTGTAAAAAACTCAAATCTTTAATACCAGAAAAAAGCCATCAAAAACTAACATGTATCACAGAAATAGAGCAGAAAAATCAACAGTGTACAAAGGCCTTCAGCTTCTGTAATGGCAGGAAATTAATTAGATAAATATACTCAAATGAGCCTTGGAAGAGGACTGTGCCCCATACTACAGAAGAAAGGAAAAATCCAAACACCTTTGCTACTAAGACTAGAGGAAAATTCCTTCTTGCCCCCTGTGCTCATCTGGTCTCAAACTTCCAGTCACACGCCATGCAGCCCTGGATGTTCGGGGGTGTTTGTCTGTCCATCCCTGCTGTCTCGCTGAGTGGATGTCTCTCTCCCGAGTAGTCGCTCCCCAATCTTTCCTGCCACGACTTTGGATCTTGTTCTATTGGTGGGTGTCTGACTGTTGGGGTCTCTCGATTATGGGACAGCTGTATGGTGATCTTCTGCAAGGCTCCACCTCCCCTCTACCTTGCCCTTACACCCTGCCTTGACGGGTTCACGATGTTCTTCGGCCGGTTTCCCCGACTGTTGGGGCTTTGTGTATGCTTGCTGAGATGGATATCAGCCTGCGGGGCCTAACCCTACCTCTAGCAACAGCACCTAACCTCAGCCTTGCCTCTCAGGGGATAGTAATCCCTTCTAGGCCTAAGCAACACTTGGGCTCTAGATGCCTTACACCACAACCCCTCTAAAAGTGGGAAACAAAAAGAAGTTATCAACAACAATAAAAAAAAAATAGGAAGATATGCAAAAAAGGGGGGAGGAGGAGGGCCCCTCCTCCCTCTTGCCATCTATGCTCACAGTCTGCTCACCAAAGCCAGGCTTTAGATGCCCGGGATCCCTAGTTAGCCCTAAACTGGGTCGAGGCTAGACTGCAGGCTTCAGTGCTCTCCTCCTCACTCTTCGTCCCACCTGTGGGCTCACTGGTCCCGCGGTGGCCCTTCTCTGCGCGCCTCCCCTACATCCCTCACTGGGGGGGCTCTATGCCACTGGGACCCATCTTCTGCAGCCCCCTTGCCCTGTTTATGCCCTTCGTCCCCTACCTGGGGCGCCTCCTCAAGCCCCCTGGAGCCCGGGATGATTCCACTTAGTCTGGCATCTTGGTGGTGGCTGTCCCCTCCAGCTCCTTGGTAGTAGCCCCTTGTGTCACGCTCCTTCCACTCCTTCCGGTCTTCTGAGCCAGGTCCTCAGTCTGAGCAAGTGGCAACCGCTTCCTCGCTCTCTGTGCTGCCACCGGCAGTGTTGTTCCCATGGCAGACTTTGCTGTGCTCACCTTTTTTGGGAGAGGCAGCTTCCCAGCTGTTTCTCCCCCGTAGGGGCTCTGGGAGAATTCTCCCTGCTAAGGTCCCTGCAGGTCTCCTCCCTCCTTCCTCGCCAGTGGCTTCTTTTATATCCGCCGGCCAGCTCCTTCCACTGGCGTTATCCGCTGGCCGCAGCTGTATAAAGACACGGCTAACAAGCTGTTTGGGTCCCGCCTCCATTTTCGGCTTTGCCGCGGATCCTGCTGCTGGTAAGAAGTTTTTCGTTCCTTTTCTTTTACTTTTGCTTTCCTCGGCGGGTTCCTGGCCCCAGAGTTCCCCCCTGGCTCCTTGGGGTCTGTCCTTCTGTCTCTCCCCATGGCACCCCTGAAATCGGGCAACTGGTTTCTTCCCCTCCCTTGGGGGCAACCAAGAGAAGGACTGAAACACGGATTGAAAGATCAATTTCTTTTTATGTCATTAATTCTGACCAAAAAAATCTGTATATGTAATGTTACTTACATGCATAAGCATTTGCAGTAATGAAGCTTATGTGCATGTCTATGACATATCAGATAATACTAGGGTGCACTGCCATGAAAATATGCCCAGCCCATTCCCATCTGCTCTGTAAACATTATGTGCTAAAAAATGTCATGTAGCCACCAACAGAGCAGCTCCAAATGGGCCCAGCACTGATCTCATGAGAGCTTGAGGGCAGTGTTAGACATGCGTTCCACATGCACCCAAAATTAGTCGCATAATGTTTTTCATCATAACATGCGCATAAGGCAAAAGCAAATGGGAAAGAGGTGTTTTTGCAGTGGTGCCCTCTACCACTGCCCAATACAGTGTAGACATGCCCCAAACATCTGATTCTTTCTATCTGGTTATGGTACATACATAGCACTGATGAGATATTTATTCTGATTTGACGTGCTATTGCAGCATTGCAACACACACATGTATCTGAAGTAGCTAGTTTGGGTAACACTTTAAGTGACGACAGCAGTATGGGATTCAGTGAAAGGTGGCTGCCATAGTAGGAACCTAGGATACTTAGCAGTAGGCAACCTGCACTAAGGCCCATACCACCATGTCTTGTCTTTTCTTTTACCCAAACTGCTTAGATTTAAGCTCACTGTGGCCTGTCTGTACTGCTGCCAAAGGTCTGTATTAAAATTTAAGCACACCCCCAGTCTCACAGAGGAACTTAGGGTCCTGCATCTCAGACTTCTCAGGATCTTAGACGGTTTGATATAAATGTATTTTCTTATCTGTAATCTTATAGGCAAGTTTTCTGTTTTTTTTACATAACTCCTTTAAATGGATTTCAGCAGAACAGATGCACATTCTATAGTGAGGAATGGAAATTGGCTCAGAAAGCTCTTAATAAAATATAGAGAAAAGATCAGAGAAAAGCTTTGTTCACAAAACTGATGACTGTTCCTTTACAACAGAGACAACTTTCTCTCAAGTGAGCTGCCTTTAGGGCAGGCTGATGATCATATGATGTCTTTCTGGCTTTTTTCTATTTTCAGAAGAACATGCACTTGTAAAAATAGTCAAAAGGCAAAATATTACCTCACTTCAAATTTTAAAAGGTTTCCCCATTTTCTCTCATAACTCCAATTAATGCCAAAAGGAATTCTATACTGAAATCCCAATGCATCAAGGTGACCATGCAGTTCTTAGTAAAATTTCAATCAGAATATCGGTGTTTTATGTTCTGAGCAGTAATAGTGAAGAAGCTGCTCCAGGGCTAACAGCCTGCCATTATTCAGTATGGATAGTGAATTTGTTCTGTAGCAGAAGGGCTTTTAAAAATATATTGCTCATATAAAAACATACATTATGCTTTTGTAGTTGATATACGGAGCCATTTTATTCAGTGCTATTTCAGATCCACTTTCACAGTTTTGCTTTGTGCTCTGCATACTTCCAGTGAAGAGTTGTGAAGCAGGGGGAGGGTATACAATTGCACAAGAAAAAAGGACTCAGTTGTGAAGGGGTCAAAGACCCGGGGGGCTGGGGCCAGGTGGAAGGCGGTAGAATCCAGCCTAGCTTCCGGGTGCGGACCCAGAAGTGGGCTCGGGAGCCTTCCCTTTTCCGGAACCCGGACAGATCTGGGTCGGGACCGGCCCGGAGGGATAAAAGGAGCCCCCCAACCCCAAACAGAGAGAAGGAGAGGCTCCGACGGGAGCCAACGCCGGCGGCAGCGGAGCCGGCGGCAGCGGAGCCGGTGGCGGCGGAGCCGGCAGTAGCTGAGCCGGTGGCGGCGGAGCCGACGGCAGCGGAGCCGGCGCCGACGGCAGTGGAGCTGGCGGCAGCGGAGCCGGAGGGTCCTGGTAAGAGGAGCACCGACGGAAAGACCCTCCTCGGGCGGCTGCAAGCCGTCTGGCCACTTGGCAGGACCCGCTGGGGTGGAGGTAAGCCCCAACGCGCCCATGTGGCACGAGCGGCAGGCAGTAGGGGAACACCGACCCCAGTACCGCAGAAGGCAGTGGCACCCGGCCCAAGCCGGGTACCGTAAGGACTCTTATAGGGTCCTGCAGGGGGAGGAAGAAACCCCACTGCGGGACTGGTGGACAGACTAAGGGGCCAAAGGTCGTTGCCCGACCGGGGCCGAAGGCCATTGCGGAGCGAGATAACCTCCGCCCCAGAGAAGCGGGCGCAGACGTTTGTGTTGGCATTATATTGCTTTGTTCCTTTTGGCCCTGTTACCTACCACAGGGGCTAGTTCCCTGTAGGAAGCCACCCAGAGGGCGGCTAACCCCGGAGGACTGGGTGAGGGTGTAGGGGAGGAGGAGCCCTCAGGACCCCTGGACTCTAGAGCCGAGGGACTGCGTCCGGACTGCCCGCTTCCCAGACGGGTGAACCCCCGCAAAATTCCATCAAGTCGTGGCAGGCGAGATCGGCGGAGGCGCGGTACGGACGGCAGATCCCCCCTCTTCTCCAGGGGCCATCTAGGGGATACGGGTGACCAACCCAAGGTAGTCCACCCCATCCCCCACATCAGTCTTACACTTCAATGCTCCTAGGTTGAAGCTGCACTAAGGTACAACATGCCAGAGTTCCATTCCAGGCCAGGAAAGGACCTGCACATTGGTGGTATGTGTGATGTTTTATGGTAAAGTCCCAATTAATATGATAGACTGTTATATGAAACTCCCAATTAATCTAACAATTTTTTTCATGGGAGCACGTGCTAAAAGAGGAACCTCTGCCCTTTGGATGTTTTTAAATGACAAAATTCTCCAAGGCAAAGTTTTCATTCCCAGACTATCTGGACACAACAACAAAATCCATGGCAACCTCTGTTCTGACCCTAAACATCTGAGAAGCACCTAAATTCTGCGTATATCCCCAAATCTTTAGCAGCAAAAAAGCTGTGATTATTTGATGTTGGAAGAGGTGGCGGCAGAACTTTTAGATCAGTAACTAATGGTGCTGGTATTTCCTCCCCACATCATTTAAATATATAGAATTGGCTGAAGTGCCATGCATAAGGTGGAACCCCTATATTGCATGACTGTGTAAAGATGTTCCACTCTCCAAAAGAATAGGAGGGATCTATCTATTTTCCTGGGTGGTTTATAATTGTCAGATTTTCCCATTATCCACAAAGAAGAGTTATACATCCACACAGAGTAGACAGTATTGGTTGGGGGTGGGGCGTGGTATTCTAGCCTTCTCATTGACAGAATGGGATAGCTATGCACCTCTCCGGATGAATTTAGATTGTTGTCCTAAGGCACAATGTATAATTTTTCTTGGGAAAGACTTAGAAGTAGAATGTGTTATGTTGTCCCAGGGCCATCATAAATTATGACTCCAGCCACAAGTGTGAGAAAGAGTGCTGCCAGATTGGCAGGGACATTTTCAATAAGTAGATAGGATTGGTTTGGGGAAGTATACTGGCCTACTATATTGAAGACAAAAAGTAAAACCCTACATACATGGGCATAAGCTGATTCAACAGGAAGTAACAGAAAGTAAATTAAGATTCACACATACAGACTGACCACATTCACATATATAGGTGGATTCAGGGTGGGGGAGTTCACTGGTGAAGTTGCACCCCCCGTTGATTCCTAGTCCACCCAGAGTTTAAAATCAACTGCTTGGCAGTGGCAGCAGTATTCCTACTCAGGCAGCAGTGAAGGATTCAATTAATTTCAAGGCTTATTAAAATCTATCAGGTTCTTTTTAAACTCTTCATTCCACTAGTATTAATGAACCTCTCTCCCTCCATTTTAATGGTCTTGATGTTTCACTAGTCAAGCTAGCCTTTATTTTGCAATTCTGTCATTTGTTAGCTGCTCCTGGCAATGTAACTCTTATTTCACAGCCTGGCAGAGTGTTTTAAACTCATTCCAATAAAGTTATATTTGTTTTTGCATCATCCTTAAACTGAATAATATGGCACTAGGCTCCTAGAATTTTAGTAAAACTTGCACTTTCTTTTTACTTGGATAAAAATGTATGTCATGTTGTATGTGATGATGATGTACCTCCCTATGTACACCCCCCTCCTTTTCAAAAATCCTAGATCCACCGATGTTCACATATCACACAGAATGGGATTTGAGCCCATTATTAAGCACACAACTCTGGTCAACCAGCTTGCCTTCCAGGGGCAAAACTCCTGAGGCTGAAGCATTCTAAGGCTTGTGTGTCAGTGTCTATGTGATCAAACTGGATCTGGCCCAAATGCCCAAAGAACTAACAATGTTGTGTATCCTGGTTTTTGAGAGCAGCTGACTGAGGATTAAGACCGCTGTCAGAAGTTTAAGCACTTTGCTGGGCTCCATCCTGGAAGAGCAACTCCCATCATCCTGTGATATGCTACCTTCACTGAACTTCGTCCATTGAATAGGAATGAATTTGCCAGAAAGCTGGTATTGATTTGACAGGATGTTTACATTGATCTGCACACTTAAAACTTACTTAGCTATTTTAAAAATAGGCTTCTTGGCCTGCAGCTGAGGCTCATAAAATATATCTACAATTCCATATGTATCTACTTTGCTCCCTGCACTTTATGTTCATGTTTTAGCTACCAACTAATAAATCAGTTTAACCTTGTGAAAAAATGACTGCTTCTATTTTAAAGAAATGTGTTATGGAAATATTTGATGCAGCAAAAATACTGTGTTGCAGTATCTCTTTTATGGTTTAATGTTTATGATGGAAATCTTAAAAGATAATATAAATAAAATCACAAAAGAACTAGCCGAAGAGATATACTTTCTTTTACAGTGTTACGTTTAATCATTTCCTCATTATTTTGCAGTTTAAACTATTTTATACTTAAGATAGCTGAGAGAATAAAGCATGATAAATGCTTTGTATAAAAATGCCTCTTTTTCTTTACCAAAATGTTTTGTGGATTTGTTGTTTAAATGTATTGGATAATTTTGTTTTGCATGGTTTCACTCTATTGGTTAGTTAACAAACAGGTCTGAGTTTCCAATATTAACTTACTCATCCTCTCTTGAATAGATGTGCTTGGCCAGACATAGTTCACACTGTACTATTTATTCTCTGACTGCATGATTTTACCTCCTCTTGCATGGACTTACTTAAAATGTAATTTATTCAAATATTTCTAAATGTGACTTTGATATTCACGTTCCATTTGTCCCGTCTAGGCATTAAAATGATTTTTCAACAAAACAATCACTTCCTTAATAATGTTTTCTATTAAAAATTGTAGTTTTGTTTCTAAGTAAAATCAAAGATATTGTCTTCCAACTCATCTGAACTGAAATGCTTTCATTGTAGTGCCTCATAACCTTCAGAGCTGCAACTCTGGACAGGACTACACTTGCCAGCATACAAGAGGATCTCTCCTCTGATGGAGCCATGTGATGTGGGACCCATGTGATGTAGCATGGGAATCCCATTATGGCAGGTATATCAAAATATCTCAATATTTTTTTAATTGAAGTTTTCTGGAAATATTCCTTCCACAAAAAGATATATTTTGAACTTTTATACTAATTTTTGACCAGAAAGTAAACATGTCTGAATTCCCATAGGACAGGCAAGTTTGCATTCAGCTCTTCTTACCACAAATATCTGCATCAATAAAACTTGGAATAGAATTAGAAGAAATAGAACAAAAGAAGATAGGGGAAAAACATGGCCAACCTAAGCGATTAACATTTAAATATTATATTTTTTCAGCATTTGCCTTAAGTCTGCACCTACTTACACTGGGACTAGCCTGGATTTAGGAACAGAGGAGTGTAAGAGTGATGAAACATCAGACTTGTCCCACAATGTTAGCATTTCACTGAATGAAGCTTGACTAGATCAGATCTGGCTCTTTTTTTAGAAATTACGTTGAAATAAAATGACTTCTCTCCACATAGCTGAAATATTTTCTTTTGTTTGCAGAGTATATCCATCAGTATTATGGCTGAGCCAGTATTCCAAATCATGGGTTCATAAGAGGTACTTTTTGTACCCTACCCTATAGAGAAACCATTGTTTCTTCTTCATGAGGACAGTATTAATAAACTGAACTGGAAATATTTGGAATGCATACAAAAATCTTCAACTCCCAAAACACACAAACATTTCATAAGATGGATACTGTTTTTCATACTGCTTGTTATTAATAGAAAGAATTATTCCTTCCTTACTATCCTTTCTTTTAGGGATCACTCAAAGTGGGAAAGCAAATCAGTTTATAGCTCACAGATAGGTAGCATTAGCATGTGAAGAGTTATGCATTACAAAGGTGCTCTTTTACAATGTTCATGCCCTCATCTTAGCAAGGGCTAGCCGTTGCTGTAATACAATAATTATTGTTTGCAAAGATGTAAAGTATTTGGTAATGGAGCTGCAATAAAATGATAAAGAAACATATAGTAGTTAGAATGGGAAAGTGACACATATTCTTTACATGAAAACTCTTGAATAAACAGCACATATCAACAAAATATATAGATTAATTCCAGATCAAAAAAAACCCAACCCAGAATAAGATTATTAATTTGATGGGTGTGCATGTGAAATCTGTTTTGGGTAATGATGTTTCAACAGAGACAACATCTTTTCAGTCTGACCTCTGTCTGCTGCATATTATTGACCCTATATCCACTGTATATGAAAGATGCTAATGATTTCCACTGAAGAAAAGTATAAAGTAAAGGGGCAAGTGTTTGGAAAGAATATAATTAGTCTCATGTTACACACAGTTCCAAGACACTGACGTGGATGGAGGCTGAGGAAAATTTCATTTCATTAAAATGAAAACTGATCATTATGTTAAAGGTGGGAATGGGTTTGGTACTTTTAGATTTTATTAATTAAAATGTGCCTGTCCTAAGATCTGCTTACAAAGATAGATGCTATTTATAAATTACAGGATGACCAAAAGCAGTATTTATTTTAAGATTGCCTGACTATTTCCAACTTATCTGTTTTCAGTTGCTAAACTCTGATAAATCTTTGGCTGAATTTTCTGTTTGGTCTCTGTCTCAAATTCAGTTTTTATAGAAGATTTGAGTAAAAAGGTGCAGATGATTTTTAAAACTAGACTAGTAAAAATGTAATTTTACCCATTTTTATCAATTACTCCCAACAAGAGAAAATTGAGGGGGGATATGATAGCAGTTTTCAGATACCTGAGGGCATGAATGCCATGTGCCCCTGGAGCCTGGGGGGGGGGGGGGGGCGCAGTGAGCTCCCACAGGTGGCAGCAGCGCTGTCGCTGGCAGGAACGTAGCAGTGGCAAACAGGGAACTCCTGCAGGTGGCCGCGGCTCTGTCGGCAGTTGGGGGGGGGGGGGCGTCAGCACTGTTGGCAACCACCCACAGACGCCACCAGCAGCGGCAGCGGCAGCCAGCAGCAATCACAGACCACCCACAGGTGCCATTGTTGGTGTCAGTGGCAAGGAGGGTGGGAAGGTAAGCGGCAACTGCCCACAGGCACCACTGGCAGTATCGGCAGCACCTTTTTTCAGGGGGTACACCACTGTGCTTAGGGGGTGCATGTACAGCTGCATGTACCCCCTATGCATCACCAGTGCCTGAGGGACAGTTATGGAGATGGACTTTTCTCTGTGGTTATAGAGGACAGAACTAGAAGCGATGTCTCAAGCTGCAGCAGAGGAAATTTAGGTTGGAGATTAGGAGGAACTTTCTGACAAGCATTGTAATCTTCATCATTAGCAATTTTTCAAGAATAGATTGGACAGATACTTGGCCAGGATGGTGTCAGGCTACAGACTCAAACTTTGGGCCTCAACTTGACTTGCATGGCTGCTCATCCCAGCCTGTCACCTTATAGCCAATGACCCAGGTTAGTCAAGGCTGCCCCAAGCCTCCAGCAGGGCCCAGTCCTCCATCCACTTACTAGCACTGGAGTGGCTGGCTGAAATCAGCAGACCTTCCACTTCCTCCATATAAACCTCTTACCCAGAACAGAAAGGGTCTGGGCAACAAGGCTCCATTTGATCTCAAACTGGCTTACTGTTCCCTCTGGTTTGTGCTCTGACTCCACTCTCCGCTTGATCCCCCAGTGTGCTGACCCAACTTGTTCCTAGACCTTATTCTTGGATTGACCTCTTGTCTTCCTGACCTAATCCCTGCAATCTTCTTATTTCTCCTATATCTTGTTGGTACTTTGATTCCAAGTAGCCCCAAACCTGGCTGTCTGTGACCTGGCATGACAGATGATTTAGTTAGGGATAATCCTGTTTTGGACCGGGTGCTGGCCAGATGACCTTGTGAGGTTCCTTTCAGCTTAATTTCCTATGATTTTATGATCCCTGGTTTGGACAAAGAAGCTGGCTGCATAGTCCAATATTTGCCTATTTCTAGCTTTATAAAAATCCATCCATAGATGGCCAAATTAGAAGCCCCAGAAAATTGTTATTTACATATGCCTTCTAGAATGTGTTCAAGATTATTCTTTTCTTGTGCTGGGGTCTTGAGCTGGACTAAAAGTCCAAGTAACAGGACAGTAAAAGCTGAGCATAGCTGTTTCTCATAAGAACTTTTATCTTTGTCATGCTCCAGACATTTTCTTTGGAAAGTACATATTGTTCCATCAACGTCCCACAGTGACACATTAAGACAAGTCAGCTATTTATACAGAGGTATTCAACAGCCACAGGGATTGCAAAGAAGGTTGTTCACATTCTTCTGCCATTAGAAGATAGTGATAAATCTTTCACTTGGTCTGTATATACTGGATTTGTTGTCAAAATCATCTAATGTTAAAAAAACACATAAAGGACAGAAACCTACTGATTATTCATGACTTAGAATAAACTAGTTAACATTGGCTTTACCCACATTGTTACAAAAGTTACACAACATAAGATAAGAAAATGGCAAATATATTTCTGTATCACATTAACCTGTTAACATACAGTCCAACACATATGTAGATAATATATATTTTCCAATATTATTTAAAAAATATATTCTTAAATGTCCAATCTTGTGAATTTTAAAGATACAACTACTGATGTAAAGACATAGGTACAAAGAGAACTTCATTTCATATGCCATGCTGTGTTGATCTTATAGCCTTATGATTTTATATGGTACTTGAAAAAATTGACTCTGAGCCTCCAAACAGCCCTAAACCAATAATAAAAAAGCCAAATATGACCATAAAGGAATATGTGTCTGAGCATGACTGGAAAAGATCAAAGTGAATCTCAGCATACTGAAGGGTGTCATGAAGAAGAATTCCCTCTATACTTCCCAGAGAAAGGATTTAAATCCTAACCATTGCTCAGAAAGTCTCAGCAGCTTGAGGAAGCAGCAAAAGCTGGTCAGTATTCATGGAAATATGTGTCATTAAGACAGAGAGAACAAAGAAGTAAGAAAGAGCAAACCAAGGAGAAAGCTATTTTTAAATGTGTGAATAATCTACAGTGGAAGTGGGATGCCTAGTTTTATAAGAAGAGATGACAGTTGATTATATTTAGACAGGAGAAGAAAATAGATATTGTATATTCTAAGCATTAACTGCAGTGGAAATTGGCCATGAAGATGGACCCCTTAACTTTTAGTCTGATTGCCTGTTAGGTTACATTTATTCCAGAATATAATAGAACATAACCCTAGAATAGAAGGAATTCAGGAAGTAAAAGGTATGGATATTATATTTACTCTGACTGTGTCTACATGAGAAGCTTTACTTTGAAGTAGTGTAGTTAACTACATAGTAAGCATGTGTGTCTACACATGCACATGCTCACTGCACAGTAAACTTGCTATTTGTGAGTAAATTCACT
Source organism: Crocodylus siamensis (assembly GCF_052110815.1). Lineage (NCBI taxonomy): Eukaryota > Metazoa > Chordata > Crocodylia > Crocodylidae > Crocodylus > Crocodylus siamensis. The sequence goes on from NC_143398.1 coordinate 63,429,235, forward strand.
ACCTGCAAATGCAAGTAGTAAATTTACATACAAGTATTTATTGTGCAGTAGGAGTGTGTGAAATGGGCTGTATTCAATTCAGATTTGGATTCAGCCCAAATCAGGGACAGTGATTCGATGAATTGATCCCGATCACTGTCCCCAATTCAATTAATTCAAATCCAAATCTGAGGATTCAATGCTTATTCAGAGCATCAGTGATTTGGACATAGCTTTAAATGTTTTTTCTACATACCTCAAGGTACCAGAGGGCTCATGAATGCTGCAACGGTTGGGCGAATGAAGCATCCCCCAGGAGCACAGGGGGCTCCCCAGCACACTCGGCAGCAGACCCAGAAGTGGACCAGGAGCACTTCCGGTCCACTTTTGGGTCTGCCAGGAAGCATGCAGGGGGGCCCCCCCACACCCTGTCCGGCTTAACGATCAGCTGCAGGGGGACCCTGGGTGTCCCCCAGACCCAGGAGGCACCAGTCACTGAGCTGGGGGGCACTGAGGGGGCCCCCCACATGCTCCCCGGCAGACCCAGAAGTGGACCAGAAGTGCTTCTGGTCCACTTCTGGGTTTGCTGCCGATTGTACTGGGGAGCGCCCCCTGCTCCTGAGGGATGCTTCATTCGCCCAACTGTTGCAGCATTCATGAGCCCTCTGGTACCTTGAGGTATGTAGAAAAAACATTTAAAGCTGTGTCTATGTCTAAATCTCTGAACCTTTCTGAATCTCTCCAAATCGATTCAGAGGGTTCTGATTCAATTCAGAGAGATTAAAGGGTCCTCTTATTTGATCTGGATTCAGAGATTCGCCCACCAAATTGGGCCAAATCTCTGCTGAATTGAATCAGGGACCATCAACACAGCCCTACTGACCATTAATGGTGAATAATGATGTTTGGTTGAATTATCAGATGCTAAAGATATTCCTGCTTCTCTCCTCTATCCTAAAGTAGTAAATATTACACACTTAGGCATCTGGAGGTCTACTAATAGAAAGAAAATGATCAGGTAAGAAATGTCTCATTCTGCTGCAGTTCCCTGCCTCATTAGCAGTGTCTACATGAGCAGCGGACTGTGCAGTTGTTACTGTGCACTTAGCATAAGCAAATACTAAATGACTGTGCAGTAACAACTGCACAGTCTGCTGCTTGTATAGATGCAGCCAGTGAGGAGGGAAACTGTGCAGCAGAATGAGAAATTTCTTACCTGATCATTTTCTTTCTATTAGTAGTTTTTCTCCTCATTCGGCCTATAGTAGTAGTCTAGTAAATGACTGCCATACAGTTTGTAATGACTGACATTTTTCTCTCAAGGGAGAGTGGGTTGTCATTGTAATGCTAATTGGTTGTTCTTTCGTTCTGAAAGAATACTTCCCGCCTATAGTTTTGCTGCTTTGTTAAACATCTACTGGTATCTGCCAGGAGTGGAAGCAAGTATTTAATAAAGCGGCAGAATTTGAGGCCCATATCCTGTAAACACTTATGCATGGGAGGTACTCGGTACTTCCAGACCAGATTTTCAGTGGACCTGTTCATGTGTCCATAAATATTGCATGCATGGTTGGGTCATTGGGAAACAGGATTTTTACAGAGACTATTTTAGAAAAATACTTGAAGACAATGCCTCCTTGTAAGATGAAATGGAAAGCTGACTAAGTACAGTATTTAAAACTGTTCTGGTCTTTTTTCAGAACTCAAAAGGGAAAACATTTCAGGTAAGGTTTTCTGAGTGGAATTGGTCAGAAGAGAATTCCCGTGCTTACAGGACCTTTTTTCTCTGCAAATAATTGGTAGATGCACCTACTGTGTAAGGGAGTGGCATGCATGGTGCAATTGGAGGAGTGAATATGCCTGATTATTTACTCCTGCTGCCTAAATTGGAGTCATTCCTCAGAAGTTCTTTCTTAAACTGGGATCCCAACTATTTTGCAAGTGACATAAAGTCATAAAGACTTGCTTTATTTTCTTATGCTACTTTGTGCAGTTCATATTTTCACAGGAATTTGTAAGTGTATACTAAGCAGATTTATTCATATATTAGAACCGTATTAGTGTAAATCATCAGAGATCAAGACAAATGGTCTGGGCTGATTTATACCACCTGGGAATCTGAGCTATCATTTCTGGTTTGATTTAGTAATTTTGTCTCTACAGCAAGCACCCTATGTTTTTACACTATATTTCTGTGGCACCCAAACTGCACATTTTCTGTTTTTGAAGCTTCTTATTGTCTTTATTACAAGTATATAGAATAAAAGGGTAGCAGGCACTCCCTGAAAAGCAGAGTTCATTCCTTGTCTAACTGGGAAAGACAAAAGAAAACTAAGCAGGAGGTACCTAAGTGCAAGGCAACAGAACATGCAATGTATGTCTTTATTACTTAGAGCAATCTTAGGCAGTGAACTATCGTACTGAACCAAAAGTGTTGCTCAATTTCTCTAAAACACAAGCTACCTTGGAAGCCAAAGCAACAGAACAGCAGTGCTTTTTGATCAATCCATCAATCCATTTGTGCTGTCTATCACATGCCACGGGGGTTCAAGTTCTCTCATAGTTGCTACAGACACTGGCAATCCACTGAGCAATCTTATCCACTTCTCTCCTCAGTCACTGTCTTTACAAACTAGCTCCTTTCTCTCACCCGCATTTTTCCTTATCCCCACTACCCTTATGCAGGCCCTTCTACTTCACCACACCCTCTTTTCAGCTCATATAAAGTTGTTATTTTTATTTATAGGAGCAGCTCTTCCCTCTGTTCTCTGTCTCCTCTGCTGCTGCTGTGCTAGTGCTGTTGCCTATGGTGAGAGCAAATGTTCAAAAGACCCGGCTCAAGTTTAGGTAGCTTAGTTTTAGACACCTGAAGCTGAGTATGGGGTGGCATGTACAAGTGTTTGCTGCTCTCCAAGAGAGGCGTGGGAAACCAGAGGTAAGCTGGGGAGGGGGAAGTTGACAGGTCTTTAGGGGGCCTGAGAGGTCCTGGGGGGAACTGCCAGGTCCAGGAGGGGGGAGGTATAGTAGCAGGGGGTGGAAGTAGCCTGGTCAGCAGGGTCAGCGGGTAAGAAGAGCACAGCCCTGGTGCTGAGGCAAGTAGCTGGGTTTTCCAAGCTCTGGGGCTGTGCTGTGAAAGTGTGCAAGCATTCACTAGGTTGGGTTAGCTAATAGCTCTCTCTAATTCAGGTTGACCTTTTACTGATCTGAGGTGAGTTAACTTTAGGCCTGACTCACCATTTTTAGCCCTGTGACCACTCGCACACCAGGCCATTTAGATTACCCTACCTTGTGAGGGCAGTCTAAATATAATGTTTGTACATACCCTTAGGGAGCAGACAAGTGACAATTTTTACCTTATCTGACCACAGAAAGTGGTCTATAGCTGTGACCAAGCACAAGTGCATGGCTGCAGACAACTTCAGAAATGGCAAATTGGGTGAAAATCTGAAGGGTTCAGGTTCTATGAGGGTTCAGGTGAAGATGTTTCAAGACACAGCATCTTCTGTAACTTGTGACTGAGCTGCCTCCCAAACTGTCAATGTTTTCAGAATAGGAGGGGGGGGAAGGGAGTGGAGGGTGTTTGGTCTGGGGGGTTTTCAGCTCTTGCTGGAGTGTGGGATGGGTGTACTGGAGCCCTGCCTGAAGCGGGGGGTTGTGGGGAGGGCTCTAATTCAACCACCTCACCCTCCAGCACCTGCTGGGGAACCCCTAAAATTTGCTCCCTCTACTTCCTTTCCCCCTTCCCATTCTGAAAACAGCTGGGGCTGGCAAGGAGCTGGCAGGGAGAAGGGGCCATTGCTAGGGGAAACCAGATGCAGGTTTTCCAGCAGCTAGATTCCCTTCCCCCTGGAACCAACAGTGAATTTCTGTTTGGTTTGGGGGATCACTGTAACTGAGAATGCTTCCTGCAAAGTGTTCTCAGTTACATTGGGGTGCTGTACTTTTGTCTGTGCCTACAGTCTCCAGCCAGAAGCAGTAATGATAGGTCAGCTCCCATGTCTCTCACTTCTACCATTGTTGCCACAGCTGTATCTGTGTATAATGACGCATGTAATGTACTTCCTGCAACAGCATGCTGTTAGTGGAGTTGATGGACAGTTCACAGTGAACATTACATAAAAAAATGCAAGACTTTTTAAAAAAATTGTGAATGGTCTGTGAACAGGCAATATTTTACTAATTTGTTTACTATTTTACCACAATTATATGTGATTCAGCCTCAATGGCTGCTCTGTGAGCACATTTCAGTGAATGAGCACCTACTATTTACTGGTTGCCTTCCTTTGAGAATTCAGTATCTGTGCTCTGAGCTGTGTGACTGGTACTTTAAATCAAGTGTTATCTTGCTGTCCATTGAATTTCATTCTGTGACTAAAAAAAACTTGCCAATGGGCTTAAGACAAATCGTCTTCCCAGAATGCTTCTGTGAATAACATTTCTTTTGCCTAGAAATTCATGAAAAAGGATCACAAATGCAATAGAAGTAAAATTGTATTTAGGAGCTGTAGAATATCCTCACACGCTTTTTCTTCCTGCAATCTTTGTCATAAGCCCCAGATAAGAAATTAGTAAGTTTCCTTGCAACTTAAAACCATCTTATTAGTCCACAACATATTTTGTTTCATTTTGAGGGATGTAAATGAATGAAGGTATATTGGGAAATTTTAGCCACTCTTATTATAGAGCTTTGAAACCACTGTTATTTAAAATGGTATACCACAGAATGAGGCACCTAACATCTCGTACTTTTGCCTTATGACAGAAAAATGGAAAAATCTGCTTTTGCTTACCCCAAGACTAAAAATGTTCTGCTCTTCCTATTTATATATACACCCTGTTTTCTTGAAATAGTATATCTTATCTGACCCCGAAGCAAAGAATTCTGCACGCCATGCTCCCTGGTAGAATCTCATCGGCTCCAGCTTGGTTCCAAGGCTGATTGTGTTCTAGAGATTTTTGTGATATGCCTTTTTCTTTGAACATCTCATTGAACTCATCGTAGTTTAATTTTCATGCATTGTGGCTATTTATGGATTCAAAAAGGACATGTAAGACACAGACAGAAGTTACCTTTCTTGTGTGATCCACTCCCTGAAAGCACTCTGCAGCCATGCCGTGACATGTGCACAGCTGCACATGTCACGGCATGTTAAAAGTGGCCAATTGCATGACAGATTAACCCTTATCAAATGAGGGATCAGATGAAAGCACTTCACTTTGGAGCATCTTAGGGTCCTTCTGTTCCCTAGGGTCAATGTGTCACACATTTGGGGCTGGGCTGATGCACCTCAGCCTTGGCCCTGAGGCTGTTGGCAGGAAGGGAGAGAGGGGAGAGAAGAGAGGGAATGCAAACTGAGGTCTGCCCAGACTGAGGTGGGGAGGGGATGACAGGTGGTTTGGAGCCCGCTGCCTCACAGCCCCTCACCAATCACTTCCCCTTTCAGCTCAGGCCAGGCAAATCCCAGCCCCCAGCTCACTCCCCCTTCCCTCTCCCCCCTCTCTTTCTGCTGACAGCACCAGAGCTGGGGAGTGGGGTGGGGAGGCAGGATGGGATGGGATGGGATGGGATGTGGGAGAGGCACAGCCCTTCCACTGCAGGAGTTCCTGCAGACAGGATCTATTCTCTCCCCAACCTGCACCCCACCACCCATGACCCAACAGACAAACGTAAGTAAGGTGCTGTGAGGCAGCAAAAGGGCACAGCAACCCTCTTGATTCAGTAGGGAACTCATGGACCTCCTGTGTCTAAAAAGAGAGTCTTATAAAGGCTGGAAGGCTGGAATCACCACAAAGGAGGAGTATTCTGTTCTGGTCCGGACCTGTAGGGAGCGAACCAGGAAAGCCAAGGCTGCAACTGAACTCCAACTGGCTACATGTATCAAGGACAATAAAAAGTCCTTTTTCAGATATACGGGGAGTTGGAAGAAAAGCCAGGGTAACATTGGATTCCTGCTAAACCAAATGGAATAACTGACAACCAAAACCCAGGAAAAAGCCAACCTGCTTAAAGAGTATTTTGTATAATTTTTCACCAGCCCAAAGGGACCTCCCTGCCTAACATGATGTGGGACAGCCAGGGTGAGGGTGAATTTATACCCAACATAGGTGTAGACCTTGTAAAGAAACACCTTGAGAGGCTGCACACCTTCAAGTCAGCTGGTCCTGGCAGTTTGCACCTCAGGGTACTTAAGGAGCTGGCAGGCATCATAGCCCAGCCTCTGGCAAGGATCTTTGTGAACTCATGGCACTCAGGTGAAGTATCCAAAGATTGGAAGAAGGCCAATGTGGCCTTCAAGAAAGTGGGGAAAGTAGATCCAGGGAATTACAGGCCAATCAGCTTAACCTCAATCCCTGGAAAGATTTTGGAAAAAATTATCAAAGAGACCATTCTTGACAAACTGGCTGATGGCAACATCCTGAGGGAAAGCCAGCACAGGTTTGTTGTGGGTAGGTCTTACCTGACCAATCTCATCTCCTTCTATGACCAGGTGACCTATCACCTGGACATGGGAGAAGACATTGACGTCATACATCTGGACTTTAAAAAAGCCTTTGATCTGGTGTCCCATGATCTCCTGATGGAAAAATTGCCAACTGTGGCCTTGGCTACATCACAGCCTGATGGCTGGGGAATTGGCTCTGAGGTCAGATCCAGAGAGTGGTGATTGACAGAAGGGAATCATCATGGTGCTCCAGAGGTCCCATGCTGCATGGGACCTCTGGCACAGCTTTACAAGCACTCCTGGTGCCCTGGCGATGTGCCGGAGGACTGGAAATGAGCCAATGTGGTTCCTATTTTCAAAAAAGGGAGGAAGGAGGACCCCGGAAACTATAGGCCTGTTAGTCTTACCTTGGTCCTGGGGAAACTTTTTGAGAAAATTATCCTGGCGCATGTCCACGAGGGGCCAGCAGGGGAGACTATACTTAGGGTCAACCAACATGGATTCATTAGAGGCAGGTCCTATCAGACCAAACTGGTGGCCTTCTCTGACCACCAGGTTGGTCTAAATCCCTGGATGCAGGTGTGGCAGTGGATATAGTCTTTCTGGACTTTTGGAAGGCCTTCAACACGGTCTCTCACCCCATTCTCATCACAAAATTAGGAGACTGTGATGTCAATGCCTACACAGTCAGATGGCTCACTAACTGGCTGGAGGGCTGCACCCAGACAGTGGTGATGGATGGGTCTTATTCAACCTGCAGGGAAGTGGGCAGTAGGGTTCCACAGAGCTTGGTCCTCGGGCCCGCACTGTTCAACATCTTCATCAGCGACTTGGACAAAGGGTTAAAAAGCACCCTGTTCAAATTTGCAGATGACACTAAGATGTGAGGAGAAGTAGGCATGCTAGAAGGAAGGAATAGGCTGCAACTGGATCTGGACAGGCTACAGGGTTGGGCAGAAGAGAACAGGACGGGTTTCAAACTGACAAGTGCAGGGTACTGCACCTGGGAAGGAAGAACCAGCAGCATACCTACACGCTGGGGAACTTCCTTCTCGTCAGTGCAGAGGCAGAGAAGGATCTAGGAGTCCTTATTGAGGCCAATATGAACATGGGCCAACAGCGTGGGGATGCGGTCAGGAAGGCTAACCGTACCTTGGCATGCATCCACAGATGCATCTCAAGCAGGTCCAAGGAGGTGATCCTCCCCCTCTGTGCGACACTGGTCAGGCCGCAGGTGGATTACAGTGTCCAGTTCTGGGTGCTGCACTTCAGCAGGGATGTGGACAGCATGGAGGGCCCAGAGGAGGGCCACCCACATGATCAGGGGACAGCAGGGCAGGCCCTATGAGGAGAGGCTACGGGACCTGAACCTGTTCAACCTGCACAAGAAAAGGCTGAGGGGGGATCTAGTGGCCTGTTATAAATTAGTCAGGGGGAATCAGCAGGCACTGGGGGAATCACTATTCCCCCATGCACTGCCAGGAGTGACCAGGAATAACGGTCACAAGCTGGCAGAGGGCAGGTTTAGGTTAGATATCAGGAAGCACTACTTCACGGTCAGGGTGGCTAGGATCTGGAACCAACTTCCAAGAGAAGTGGTGCTCGCTCCTACCCTGCAGGTCTTTAAAAGAAGGCTGGATGAACACCTTGCTGGGGTCATTTCACCCCAGTACTCTTTCCTGCCATGGCAGGGGGTCAGACTCGATGATCTGCTCAGGTCCCTTCCAACCCTACCATCTATGAAACTATGACCAGTAGAGTGTCTCCCAAGGCTCTGTCCTTGGACCTGTACTCTTTAACATCTTTATTAACGATGTGGACATTGGTGTCAGAAGCAGACTGGCCAAGTTCGCTGATGACGCCCAACTTTGGGGTAAAGTGTCCATAACTGGGGATATGCTGGTGATCCAGGCCGACCTTGACAGGCTTAGAAGGTGGGTGGATAAAAACGTGATGACATTCAATATGGAAAAAGGCAAGATACTCCACCATGGGAAAAAAAACCTGGCATTACGCTTATAGGCTTGGCAGTGCTATGCTTGCTAGCACCATGGCCAGAAGGGACTTGGGGGTCATGATTGACCACAAGAAGAATATGAGCCACCAATGTGATGTTGCAGCTGGCAAAGCAAGCAAAACTGTGGCTTGCATCCATAGCTGCTTCTCTAGCAAATCCCAGGATGTCATCCTCTCACTGTACTTGGCCTTGGTGAGGTCACAGCTGAAGTACTGCATCCAATTCTGGGCTGCACGATTCAAAAAGGATGTGGAAAAGCTTGAGAGAGTCCAGAGGAGAGCCACATGCATGATCAGAGGACAAGAGAACAGGCCCTATGATGAGAGGCTGAGACCCATGGGACTCTTCAGCCTGGAAAAGTTCAGGCTTAGGAGTGGCCTGGTGGCTATCTATAAGTATATAAGGGGTGTACATCAGGATCTGGGGGAACCTTGCTGGGGTCGTTTGACCCCAGTACTCTTTCCTTCCATGGCAGGGGGTTGGATTTGATGATCTGCTCAGATCCCTTCCGACCCTCCCAACTATGAAACTATGAAAAGGTGCTACACATGGGACACATCTACATGTGTCGCTATGGCAATGTTGTTACTGCACTGTGATTTAGTACTTTCTTTTGGAAGTTCTAAATCACGGTGCAGTAACAGCATGTACTGTGCCTTAAATGTGGCACACAATTATTTTTAGCATCTACTTTGCTATAACAGATACTACGTCGCTGTAACATGTTGCTACAGCAACATAGTGTCATGCCCACAGGGAAGAAAAAGCAATCACAAAAGCACAGACTGGGAGATAATTGGGTAGGCAGTAACCATGCTGAGAGGAGTCTCAGGGTTATAGTGGCTCATAAACTCAACATGAGTCAGCAATGAGATGCAATCATAAAAACAGAAAATCAATTTTGGTCTGTATTAACAGAAGTAGAGTATTGAAGACATGTGAAGCAATTGTACCGCTCTACTTGACCCTGGTCAGACTTCAGCTGGACTACTGTATGCAGTTCTGAGCTCCTAATTTTAAGAAGGACATAGAGAAACTCGAGAGCACCCCAATATGAGTGGCAAAGATAATAAACGTGTTAGAATACAAGTTGCACAAGCAGCAGTGTAAGGACATGCCACCGGCAAAATGGAGGTGGTGAGTTTCAGTTTCCACCACATTTGCAAAACAAATGACTACCTGCAGCAGCTGCTTTCTTTCATCCCACCTCCAAGTCAGTGCCCAGGACAGTTGCCCCAGTTGCCCCTAACTCTGCAGTTACATCACTGTACACAAGGAAAGGTTGAAAGAACCAAATGTTTTGTCTGCAAAAAAGGAGAGATGGGGGACTGTGATAGCAGTTTCAAATATTTAAAAGGCTTCCATTAAGAAGAGGGAGAACGACTATTCTGCCTTGCCACAGAAAGCAGGACACAAAGCAATGGATTTAAATTGCAACAAAGTAGATTTAGATTTGATGTCAGAAAAAAACCCTTCCTAACTGTATGAACAGTAGGATGACAGAACAGGTTGCCCTGGAAAGCCTTGGAATCCTTTTCATTTTATGTTTCAGGAAGAGGATGGAAAAAATGTTTGTCTGGTGTGATTTAGGGCTAGCACCTCTTACATTTGTGCAGGGGTCTGGACAAGATAACCTTTGAGGTCTGTTCCAACCCTTTGATGTTTGTATTCTGGTATTTAACTTCTTCCTTATAAAGAGCCATTTTTTGTCCTTTGCATCAAAGGAAAAATGTTAATAAAAAGATGTACTGTTGACATTTAATGTGAAAGAAGCCAGTGACCAGAGTTTTAGCTTGGTTTCTAATGGATTTCCTAATGTGTTAGAGAAATGACTTTGGATGCAACTTTACTGAATGGAACAAAGACCACAGTGAAATGCTGTATCATATCTTTGGCACTGGAAAACAGATGCACACAGGCTTTGCTCTTGGAAGTTTAGAATGAGGGGATAGGGAAATGTAAGAACACAATCAAGCTTGCAGTATCCAATAGTATTACACTGAAAAAATTGCAAAAAAAAAAGAAGCAAACACACACACGGAACATGGAAGTGGGATCAGGATAGTGCAAACAGTCACATGAATACAGACAAGAAAAGGATTGAGCTATTGACCAAGTTACTACTTACATGTTTCATATTTAAACCATTAGACACAATGCTGTAGGAATGAGGATCACTACTCCAGTTTGTACTATCAGGGTGTGTCTACACATGCAATTAATGCAACTGAATAAACTTTGGCTCAACAGGAACCAGAGTAAAGTAATCCGAATGTCACTATCTACATGGGCGCTTAAATGCAGTAATTTACTGCAGCATAGGACAGTATCTACGTCAGACGGGACTACCCTAAGCCAGAGTAAATTAATCTACTGTACACTAATTGCGGCATACATGTAGATGGTGATACTTTACTGCACATTAAATTAGCCTAATGTGCAGTAAAGCACATGTGTAGACATGCTCCTAGTCTTCTAAAGTAACATCTGATTAGCTGCATTTTATTACAAGAAGTTAGAGTGATGTGGGAACTTCTAAAATATCACCTGCTTTTCTAAGTACCTTAATGAAGGACAATGTTGCATTTCATTACACTATATCACTCATATTCCACAAAGCACTAGGATATAATCTATAAATCTGGTAGTAATTCTGTATTCTTTTTTTTTCTGTGAATTACATTATCCCATACATTCTCGCATGTAAACTATCACTAATGGATTGCAGCCCTTGGTTTGCAAACGTCTTCCAAGTTTATTTGAAAAGCATTTGTGCATTTACACACTTTCCTATTTTTAAGTTGAGGTCAGATTCTTCTTCATACACTAAAATGCTTAGCAATACTTCTCCAGACCTCAGGCTATATCCAGAACTGGTGCATACTGGCACAGCTCCACTGGAGTCAATGAATCTGTGCTATTTTACAGCAAGTGGGGATCTGGCCTCTTATTTACAGTGGTGTTAGGCAGTTCAGCTGCTGTGCCAGCAATTAGCATACTGTTAATTATAACAGATTGGGTTATTTAACATATTCTCAGACCTTTCAGCCAACCTAATGAAAATGCATATTGCCGTTCATTTCAGTTTGAACATACCTTTGAATATGGTGTTATCTTATTATTTTTCACAGCTAATTGTGCATACAAGGAATCTTGAAACTCAGGATGACTGAAATACTATAGATGCTGAGTATAATCTCTTACCATTTTAAACTTTTTCCACTATTGGTTTTCACTGCATGCCTCATTTTGGCTGTTTGTCACCAGTTAGAAAGGCCAGTGAAACATTTGGTTCTCAAAAGTTGATTGCTCTACTACACGTGGTATAAATACATCACTAGAGCAATAATTTACAGAGAATAATTTCTTTGGCAATTTTTTTTTTTGTAGACCTAAGAGTTTGCAGTTTTCCTGAATTCATTCATTATTTGTATTTTAAAGAATATCTACATTAGAAAGTCCTAACTTATTTTGTGAATATTTAATATTAAATATTTAAATATTAGCTCAACTAAAATTGCTTAGTTGTGGGGGGTAGGAAGAGACACACAGTGTTATCTGTACTTTCTGTCAGGACAGCATAACTCTTCTAAATAATAGGAAAGCCTGAAAGTGACTAGAATTCTGTATCTTCAGAGATAGACTGCAAGCAAGAAATTTTCAGAGAAATCTGAATCTCAACTTTTCTGGCTCATTAGGGCTTTCCCGAAGCATAATTTCTACAAAGGACAGGGTACTGTCACATTTTTTGTTTGGGCTCAGAAGTTTAATTCTTTTTCTGATAACTCCTCTACAAGCTAAGTGTGCATGTGTATGCGTGCATGAGGTAAGTATGCACTGTTACGATACACATAGTCATTATTGTTTAGTTTACGTCTCTGAGCTCTGGAACCCCATCACCCCATGTAAAATATCACTAATGGATTGCAGCTCTTGGTTTACAAATATCTATCATGTTTATCTGAAAAGCATTTGTGTGTTCACACATTTTCCTATTTTTAAGTTGTGGTCAGATTTTTCTTCATACACTGGATTGCTTAAAATTTGAACTTCATGAATTTCTGATCCTCAGACTTTCAAAATGACTTTTTGTGAGCAGCCTTTTGGGGGAAAAAAAAGATTACCTGAATGTTACTGGAAAGTGACCCAAAATTGCTGCTATATCAAATCAACTGGATATTTTCTTGGAAATATTTGTGTAATATATCCCTGCCCTTTACTTGAAAGATGGAGAGAGGAGAAAGAAAAACAAAAGGAAACTACTGTTAAGGAAAGCTGTTTGCTGCCTGATTAAAGGAAGTGGTGAAATTTAAAATTCACATTTTAGTTGCTGTTCTACTCTTTTGACACACCATAAAAGGTGACTGTACCTGTACATCCTTACTGAAATATTTTCAAACATACTGGACTAGAAAATATAGTAATTTCTATACTTTAAATGTGTATTCCTTATTCCTCCTTCTCCTCCCCCCTCCCCCTTATATTGGCCTTCAGGGCTTGTTTATGGAATTCTTTCAATAGTGGAAATTTACCAAGAGTTTCTATGTAAAGTTTCTGCATGCTGAGGCTCCCTGGAGATGCACTGTATTTGTACCCCTGTACAACCACCCTTAATAAAAAAGGTTTGGCACTACTCAGTGAAGCCAGTTCAGTTCAGGGATAGAGCATCCCTCTGCACTGTTACAGAGGGTGGTAGAGGTCTCATTCATTATGCTGTCCCTCTCAGTTCAGGGAGGAATTCTTACTGAATGATCCTGTTGCTGCCCACCCTCTCTTCCCACACATAATCACCTAAAACCATGATGAGGTCTTTGGAACAATGTGTTTTCATAGAGAAGGGATCTAACCTTTTAATTGCCAGCAAAACATTATACATACCCTTGCTACTACACAGATAAACAAGTAGACACTATTATCCACAAGGTTCAACAGTCACACCCAAATAATATCAGTCCTCTGCATTCCTCTCACATTGACACTTCAGTAAAAGTGATCCTACTCTTCTCACCAGTGGTTGGTATTCAGACTTCCTTAGCATATGTTCAGCATTGTTCCTGGTCATACTTGGCAAACTCCAGCAGTGTTAGGTATGGTTCACTGGGAAAAAACAAAGTTATATTTTGTCTAGAATTAGGTCAGTGATACTTCAGACTGACCCATAAAAAAACAAACAAACAAACTTTATGCCAAGTATTGTTCAAGAATCACTGAAGTATGGAGACAATGATTATAGCTGTTTTGGGATATATAATGAAAGTGTTTGACCATTTGTTTGCTTTCAGAATGTATGAGGTGCCTCTTTTCACTGGACTCTTTCAAGTTATACAAACTGTTATCTTAACAATTTCAAAGTACAACGGCTGAACTTGCAGCAAAGCCTACACTTGTAAAAAGTCACTTGGCACAGAAAACATCTGCTGCCTCTGTATAGATCTTATCACTACTCACTGGGCTTGTCTACACATGCAGTTAATGTGCCTGAATTTTCTTTGCAGAAAATTCAGGCCTGTTAAACTGCGCCCCTGCATACGTGTGAACGTGTGCCTGTTGGGAGCAAATTTGCTCCCGATGAGAACAGTACACTCCAGGGCTCCTCCTGCCTTGCTCTGCACCCCCTGCAACAGCCAGGGGGTGCTCCAGGCTCCTCCAGGTGCCAGCCCAGGGTTGGCAGGGGGCACAGGGCTGGTCCTGATCTCCACAGGGCAGGGCTGAGCTGTCCTGGCAGCCATGGGGATCAGGTTGGGGCTTGATCTCCACATGGCTGGGACACAGCAATTCCAGCTTCTGGGACAGCTCTTCCAACCATGTGTGGGTTGGGATGGGTCCCAATCTCCTTGTGACAGGGAGACAGCTACCCCTGCAGCTGGCACAGCGCCCCCCCTGCATTGGGGCTTAGACAGGCAACAGTGGCCCCCTGCTGTCTGGGCTAACTGGGAGAAAATTGTTCCCGGTCAACAGCTACATGTGCTCTACTCTGTAGTAGCTAAAACACTGTTAATCTAATACCTGTATTTCCTGCTACTAGCAAATGGCTTATTAGCTTAATTTACTGCACAGTAAGTCCCACGCACATGTAGACAATAATGCTTTAGTCTAAATAATCTTGTGTAGACACATCACTGAATGTTGAGAGGAGAGGAATTTGTAGCAGCAGCTAGTACAAGGCAATCTGTTTGTTAATATCCAGAATTTTATTATAAATTGTTAAGTTACAGAGAAAAGTTATCAAAAAGGGAAGGCAGAACATGTGTAGATGGGGAAATGGTAGAACTGCTACAGAATAGTGCATATTTTGAAATTTGCATTCAAATGCATAGCTCAGATGTATGGTGAACAGGGAACCTCAGTTTTGCCCTTGTAGAGAACTCAGTTATACATGTCCTACTCTTATGAGTGTCTAACATCTGCAACAGGTAGAAAAAAAAATCTCCCTGCAAAAAAGAGGGATGGGGGTGGAATTCTGGCCTTCATACTGGCAAGAGTAGGTTCTGCAGTCTCAGTGGTAAGGACTCATGGATTGTCCTGCTCTATTCCTCCTCTGGCTGTTTCATGCATAACCTCCGAGTGGATGACATTAACCATAAAGACATTTCTACAGAGGTAGCTTGGCCACCCTAAAGTTTGTGTCCCCAAGCAAAATTATTCCCATAATAGGTTACAGCGTATGTTGGGGACATGGTTTGTCCTCAACATTATTCTGTGGTGTACATATAATTAACACATTCAGATAGATTTCTTTTTTAGAACAATAGTGTCATTAAGACTGCCTGACAGTTTTCATTTCTTTATAAAAATGCCATTAGAGTTGATGTTTGTATGAATTAAATTTACCTCAAGGTGTTAGCTAATTTTAAAACAGACCCTCTATTGATAAGGCGTCCTGTACTATATAACCTTGGTACTATAACTGCTTGTACTGTGCATACGCTGTCAGGACCAGCTACTGGTCAACAAATACCAAAACATTTTCCAAGGACCAACTTGATTGCTTTTATTCATGTGAATGAACTATGATGCAACTGTCAGACAAACATAGGAAACTGCCTTAGAAGAAAGTTACATGGACAATAAAATGAGACAGTTATGAAGAATATGAATAGCATATTTTTCTTTCCCTCTCTCTTTGTAGTATGTACTTTAGTGACAGTACGGGTGAATGCAATGCAAGCAGTTCTTGACTTACGATGTTTTGAGTTACGTGTCGTACTTACGTTTATAAATTGACACCTTGTTTCAACTTTATGATGTCAGTTTTGACGTTACAACGCTTGATCCGATGCAATGTTCACTGCATCGCTCATCTCCCTAGAGAACATCTGTCCAAACTTCCTTGGACACTTTAAGAAAACAGACAAAACTCTAGAAAAACCTGCAGCCGAGACTCCTGAGAAGACTCCAGACAAGTTCAACCAAGAGCCTTTCAAAAAGTCCAGCAAAGTCACCTCAAAGAAGTCCTTCTAAATCAATATGATTGCTATTTACAATATAAACACATTAATGTAGCTATATTACCCATCTATAACTGATCTAGTACAAAATTCTGGGGTATTTTTGGTGAAAACAGGGTATCGGGCCTTGGTTCAGGAACCAATCCCCCATTTATAACATTGTTTCTTATGAGAAAATTGGTTCTGAGTTACAACGTTTTGACTTAAGACATAGTTTTCAGGAACTAATCGTGTCATAAGTTCAAGGACTGCCTGTACATTTAATGGCTGAGGAAGTCTTATACGTACTGAAAGGTCTCTTTGTCAGTTCCCAGCTTATAATGCCCCCCAAAAAGTTCTGACAATTCACTCCTTGGTGTATTTTCAGAGAAAAGCATTTTCTTAAATTCAGTGCAAATGTAGTACTGGCAGAAGAAAGCTGGTAGTTGGATTGGGGAATAGAAGCTGCAAAATTATTTCTCACCCTCTCCCTCCCATACCGCAAAACTACCACAGCTTTCTAAACATTCAGAGCAATGGTGGGCCTCTAAGTGTGCAGTCCTGGTAACCCTGCAGATGATAGCAGTGTTCAAGTTTCATCACACACAGTACAGGAGGTTAGGCATCTGATAAGGGAATTTAATATAAGGATAGGAATTATAGAATAGGAAAGAACTCTGTTTGCTATCACAAAGAGAAATGTTTTCTTGTTTAATTTATTACAGTGAACATTCATGAATGTACTAGTTTTGCTACAAGCCTGTGTTCCCTAGTTCCTGTTTATATTCACATTATTGCAAATACAGGGTAAATGCTAATTTTTTAAACTGAAACCCTTCCAACACATGATAAAAATCACTCTTGAGGCAGCAATGCATACTATAAGCAATTTTAAAAGGGTTATTTGATTTTTTGGCAACAGTGACTAGAACAGCTTAGGAACTATTAGCTCCTGCAAACTGAATGTATTTCTGCAATTGCGTGCTACCCAGTGCCTTGCTGCTGTAGCGTTGTTTTTCTTTCCCCTGCACATATACCATGTGATGCATGAATGACATCAAAGGTCAGTAACTGAATCAGTGGCTTCTGATGGAGGAGATACTGAATTAGCCAGAAAGCAATACCTGAAAGAAAGAAGCTAGGCATGAAATAGCCTGGCTGGAAGAAACTACACTGGGATTAAAGCCTTGGGGTAGTTCCTACCAGCTGATTAGCTGATAGGGGCCCTTCCCTGGGCTTGAGTCCCAGGGCAGACTTGATCCTGCAAATAATCAGCTGACCATCAGCTGGCAGAGGCTGTCCTGGGGCTCATAGACTGGGACAGCTCTGGGGCTGGAACACCTAGGTGATCCCGATTAGCTGATCCTGAGAAGGATTGGGACCACCCCAGGGTTCCAGCCCTGTGGTGGTGCTGATCAGCTGACCTTTGGTTCCCCAGAGCGTGAATCCTGGTGCAGTCCCTGCCAGCCCATGGCAGGTAAGGACAGTTCCAGGGCTGGAACCCTGGGGTGGTCCTGAGCCTGCCCAGGAACAGCTGTTTAGTACCACTCTGGGCCTCAAGCCCTGGAGTGATCTCTGCCACACATTCAGTTTAAGGTGGGATGGAAGCAAGCCAGAGTTATGACATATATTTTGTAACCCTTGTGACCCCTCTATCCGGGACCTCTTGAGCGTATGTCGACAACATTTTAGAGAAGCAGGACATTGGCTGCTGTGGTTGCCTTGCTTTCTCTGTTCCAGGTTACGGTGTTAGATCTATAATGTGTCACAATTGAGGGTAGCTGATTATGGGTATATGGGATGGTTTGGATAGGGAGGAACCTGCCTCAGGCGGGAGTTCGACCAGATGACCTCTGGAGGTCCCTTCTAGTCCTATTGTGGAGGAAGTTCAGCCTCCTGATGGGATTGAAATGCTCCCTTAGGCCTACAAGGCCTACAGCAGCCTTGACATAAGTCAGCTAAGACTGCATTCATGGAGTTATGTGATTGTATGGCTTGCTGTCTACAGAGAAAAGGGCCTGATGCAGCCTGTGTTTCTGCAAGTCTGATGATAAAAACCCTTGTTATGGATAAAAGGGTTTGTTATGGTACATCCCATCCATATCTGAAGCAAATGGCTCCTGGTACCAAGAAAAAGAGAAAAGCAACAATAAAGTGAAGAAAAACCCTAAGTTGCAGATGAAACACAGAAAATGTTTACCTATGTGACTAAAGGATTGTAAATATTAGCTCCTTTTCCTGTTTCCTCTCTCTCTCTCCATCTCTTCTCCTTTTCCTTCCAGTTCCCTCCTTCCCTTTACCTTCCCCTCACTGACAATGCCTGAGAACTGAAAACATCTCCTCTCTCTTCAAAGAAACTTGCCTGGTCTGGAAGCCTGGCTAGCTCCTGAGTTGTATATTATTAGGACTGGTAATATACAATTACTTGCTTGTTAAAATTGTATCTTGCTAAAATTACTGAAACTGCTAAGATTATATCTATATGCATGCTTAGAGTTAATACTTATAAAGCTCAATAAAAATGATTTATTTAAGAGATAACTGGGTTTTCATTTGGTGAAGATAAATAACTGGGTTCTTGTTTGGAGAAGAGAACTGGGTTCTCGTTTGGAGAAAAGAAATAGATTTTGGTTTGGAGAGGATAAATAGGTTCTCATTTGGAAAAAGCTGAAGCAGACTCTAAGGCTATATTGATTCTGCTGTTTGCTCTCTCTCTACTTGGAAGGAAAACAAGATACCCCTTAGTTCTTAGGGCAACACTACTTTTTATGACTGAACATGTGGCCAGTTTACATTTTAAGATATGATTAACTGGTTAACTGTGTTATAAGTGCAATGTCTGCCTGGGGCCTGGAGCACAAGAAGAAACTTATATCAACCTTATTAGACATTAACAAAAAAATGCTTAGGCACCTTCATTTTGACCTTGAAAATTCCCCTGCTGTCTAGACATAGTCTTCTGAAACATGCTTTGAAGTGATACAGATTAAACATGTAGGCACCTAGTCCCACCTATGCTCCACTGCAATCTAGATGAGACCTGGGAGGTGCTTAAAGTCTATTTAAATCTCTGATTCATTAAGCATCCGTGGAGCATGCCTAGAGCCTGACTGACCTAACTGAATCAGTTCAGTATAACACATGGAACCAACAATGATTTTCCTTCTCAAACATAGGTGGTATTTCCTATCTGAGTGCTTAGGGGCCCTGGATTGTTCTTTGGGTACATTGAAGTCTTTCCACTGCATGTAAAGAGGCCCTAGCTGCCTAATGTTGTCAACTGGATCACCCTCCTGGGACAAGGCACCTACTTTTTATGCATTGCACTTCCTGGGTGAAGACATTTACAAAAAATTATTTAGATTTGGTTGTATAGAACTATGTGTTCATTCATTTCAGTCACATTTCAGGTGATAACAGCTTTGTGCCATTATTTAGGGAATCAAGGTCCACTGAACTCAGTGGAAGATTCCCACAAACTTTGGACCATGCCCCAAGAGAAGCTGGAAGAAGGTCTGTTGATCATCATAGGAAAAGACAAATGCAAGCTAACTCACCATCTTTGTTATTTTAACAAGTGATTCTCCCTGGTATTGCTTCCTAGATGCAAACAGGATAAGTGCCAAAATTGGGTGCTATCTGGAAAAAAAAAGAACTTTAATTACAGCAGGACAAAATTCATAAAACAATACACTTCAGACAAGAAACTAAGTTCAGAGTGTCCTCATTTAGAAAGTGAAAGACAGCGTAAAACCAACTTCCCACTTCTCAGGAGGTGCAGTACCTAGTATGTTTGGATATTTACTAACAGAGAATGAAACTGTTTGCGGAATATTCACTATTCAGAAAGAACTGTTTCAATCTGCTTGGACCATCTGTGGTCCCAAAGCATTTACTCTTTTTTGGTGTTATTTTCAATCTATAATAGTCTAATTAAATATTAGAGGGATCCATTTTCAGACCTGTACTCTTTAATATATTTATAAATGACCTGGACTCTGGTGTCAGAAGTGGACTGGCTAAGTTTGCTGATGACACCAAACTAGGGGGAAGTGAGGTCACCCTAGAGGATAGGCTGTAAACTAGGCTGACCTCAACAGGCTCAGAAAGTGGGCAGATCAAAACCTGATGGCATTCAACATGGAGAAATGCAAGGTGCTCCACCTCACATATTTATAGGCTTGGCACTGCTATAGTAGCTAGCACCATGGCTGAAAGAGACTTGGGGGGTCACGACTGACCATAAGATGCATATGAGTCACAAATGCAATGCTGTAGCTGGCAAAGCAAACAAAACTCTGGCTTGTATCTACCAATGCATCTCAAGCAAGACCCAGGAAGTCATCCTCCCACTTTACTCAACAGAGGTGAGGCTGCAGCTGGAACACTGCATCTAATTCTGGGCTCCACAATTCAAAAAGGATGTGGAGAAGCTTGAGAGAGTCCAGAGGAGAGCCACACACATGGTCAGAGGACAAGAGAGCAGGCCTTATGAGGAGAGGTTGAGAGCCATGCAACTCTTCAGCCTGGAGAAGTGTGGGCTCAGGGGTGACTTGGTGGCAGCCTATAGGTGCATCAGGAGTTGGGAGAACATCTGTTCACCAGGTCACCCCAAGGGAAGACAAGCTCTAATGGTCACAAACTCCTAGAAGACCAGGCTGGATATAAGAAAAAGATTATTTACTGTCTGAGTCCCCAGGACCTGGAATAGACTGTCCCTGAGATGTGGTATAAGCACCTGCTCTGGACACTTTCAAGAAACACTTGGATGTCTATCTTGCTGGGACCATTTGACCTCATCTGACTTCCTGCCCCTTGGACAGGGGGCTGGACCCAATGATTTTGTCAGGTCCCTTCCAGCCCTAACATCTATGAAATCTATGAAATAATGCAGTATTATTAAATGTAAGCAGAAATGCTGTTATTGAGAACACCTTGGTGTTTTTGGTAATTATCAGCTAGAAAATGTGCTTAATAGAAGAAATCGGAAGTCTTATATTATATCTTCTTCATGAAAGCAATGCACTATGCTAGCTAAGTGATTATGATAAGTTGCTTCCTGCTGCTTGATCTGTTCAAGAAAACAGCTGTAGAGTACATAATCAGGAAGAATCAGACATCATAGTCCATATTTTTAAGTGTAAACATGACACTAAAAACCTCCAGAAATTTGCAGAAGTGTTTGTAAAGGCAGTTTTCAAGAACTTCTATGGAATGCCCTGAACAGTTCCAGGAAAGCAGGATAACATACATATACATAGATGATGCATGCATGTATATTCCATATTTATGAGAGAGAATTAGTAAGCTCTTAGATATAAGACATGGTCTGGGGGAAACTGGACCATATAGGGACCAGGGAAAATTGAAATCTGTTTCCACATATTCCACAGACTTCCTGTAAGCCCTTGAACAAGTTACTTAAGAAAGCTATTGTGAAGTTAAATTTGTTATCCAATGAACTTCCCCAATAATAAGGCCCAAACAAAGCCATTGCATGGTTCATGTCCTACTGATATCTTATTTTGAGGGCATACTTGTGATTTAAATAGTGCATAGGCTTTGCGTGAACCTCTTGCATAGGAATAAATATCTCTCTAATGTTATCAAGTGGTTTGAGATCCTGAGAAGGAAGTCACTATGTAAGTGCAGTGAGGATAATTATATATAATTACAGCAGAAATGTACTTCCTTATTAGTCAGGAAAGTCTGTTCAACTTCTGTTTGCAGTTCTAATCATACACACCAATCTTACGTCTCACAGAAAAAAATCAAACACAAGGTGCTGTATGCATCCTCTTTACAAGGAATAAAACTCATGACTCATTTTAGCAACTATGCATGATGTCAAAATAAACAATTACTTTTTCAGGGCATGAGGAAAAATTAGGTGCAGGTGAACTTGTAATAAATAAAGGTTACATTTGATGTAAACATTTTAGATATGTAGCACAAAGGTAGGAAAAATTAGAAAATAAAAGGACAGATGACCTGAGTATAACATAAAAGGATTGCTTTCTAAACTCTTCCAAGATGTTCAGTTGCTACTAAGACTAAATCCTTTGTTAATTTATAGTTAAAAATGTCACATATCGTATATCAGTACTCCATTAAAAAACTCTCTCTCATTATAAAAGGCACGGTCATTACAAAAGTAAGGGAGAAAATGTAGATAAATCACAACGGAAGAAAATTTTCCGTATAGTTTGTAGGTGATTAGATGCTGAAACTCATTATTGTTAATGTGAATGGCTGGTTCAATTCCCCAACCCATCAGACTTCAGAATTATCCTTTTGCAGGGTTTGGTGTGAACTGTTGAGCACTCTTTTACTAACTGTTTTTTTAATACATTCCCTCTGATGAACGAAACAGCAGAAAGAAAGCCTGGAGAGTCTTGCTGTCATGCTTTTTTCTTTTACATTTTCTTTTCACGATACTTGATTCAAAATTATTTCTTTGTTTTAGCTCAGTGTATTACAATCAGTTAATATGGTATGTAACTAAATACCAGTAGATCATTAGAGAGGAACTTTTATGCTAGAGAAACCTATACTGTATTAAATTTAAGCATACGTTAATTACATATTCATGGGATTTTGAGCTTTCTCTTTGCCTTTTTAATGAGTATTAACTATTATATTTCTTCAAGAGATTATTCATCCCACTGAGTATTGAAACTTGGCTTTAATATTGTTTGTGACCCTTCCAAGGGTTGTATAAAGGTGAAGATACCTCTGGGTGTTATTTTTTTCCTCCTCAGTTCATTGTACTGACATGAAAAAATCAGACAAAACTAAAACATGACTCAAGGGCTCTTTAGACAAAGAAACAGTGAGGAGTCACTGAAAGGAAGCCTGCTGTGACAGAAAAAAGTCCATTTGCAATAATCCCCCATTGCCTACCTTTATGGTAAGCTGTCATTTTCACAAGAGAACACACAAAAATAGACACCTGCATTCATAGTGCTCACTGTATGCAGGAGATTGATTGATTCCCTTGAGGTGCATGCACTGATTCAAATAGTCTTGAGTAGCAGAAATAAACCTTGTCTACCATGCTTCTGTTATCAGTACCTTGGTTTACAAGCTTGCTAAACACTGGCTTGTTTATTAAGATAAAAAAACACTTGATATTGCTGATGGACTTTTTAACAGGGAACCCTAGCCCTGTTACTAGAAAGCAGGCCTGCCCCTTTAAGGCCTGAACCTTCTGAGCATGGAGAACTGGTGTGGAAGGGGTTAATAGCTGGGCTTGGCCAGCTAGTCAGCTGACTGGAAGGGGCAGGACTATAAGAACCCAGGGCAGAACAGCAGAAGGAGGGCCAGCAGCTGAAAGGGAAGGAGTACATTCCAGAGCTCCATGGAGAGGCCTGGTGAGTGGTCCAAAAGTTGGAAGAAGGGACTATGGAAGCCCTAAGAGACAGCAGCCACCCCAGAAACCAACAGAGGGGAGCCAAAGCACGAACCCAGCGTAAATGTAAGATGGCATGATTACATGTTTGTTTTTTAGCGAGGGCAGCTATTGTACATGGACGGGAGTGTCTAGATTTCTTTTGGTTATTAAGAACTGGTGGTTTGGGTGACGCTATTAGGGGATGGAGGAGGCCTCATTTTGGGGACCCACTACGGAATAGGAACCCCGGCGCCAGCAAGGGTGCAGCTTTTGGGGGCATAAACCCCAGCACCAGCAAGGGTGCAGCTTTTGGGGGTATAGACCCCGGCACCAGTGAAAGCGCAGCTTTTGGGGGACACAAACCCCGATACTTGAAGGACGACCTTAAAAAGGCCAGGGAGACCTCATGCACTGGAGTGCAGTTATATCTTGTTTTGTTTGGACTGACATAGGCAGGTTTGGGATTGCACCCTGGTTTTGAATGTCTCTGGGCCAGGGAGTGCCGGGCTCCAGAAGGGAGCAGGAAAGGGGGCGACGAGCCTCCAGGCACTGGGGGGAAAAAAACGCTAGAGCCTTGGAGTCAAACCCTATTTAGTGGTGTCACGGGGCGGGGACCTAGAAGCGGCCGTGATCTCCCCTGGCGCCCCCTACTGTGCCAAGTTAGTGTCCATGCACCCTTGTTCTCGCCCACCACGTCTTTGATGATAAGAGCATTAAGGGAGGCTGCCTTTTATCCTCCTTGGCATGGTACTCCTGACATACTCCAGCCTGTGTCCCGTCTATGGTGATTCTGTGCACTCCCGCCTCAAGGGCTATGCGTGGCTCCTACCACCTCTAATACCATGCCCCAAGCCTCTCAGATGTACCGGACATTGTCTTGTCAAAATCCCTTGCTTGCCTTACTACAGCCCGCGCCCTGGCAGATGCCCTCTGGGCTCGTCTCAGTTGCCCGCACTGGGGCCTTTCTCCGCGCTTCCTGCACACACTTTCTGGCCTTTCTCGTGGCTGTGCCCCCCACACTGGGGCTCTCTCTCTCTCGCCCGTGCCGGGGCCTTGCCCCGCAATTCCCGCCCACTGTGTGCCCTCCCCGGGGCTATTCCTCTGTGCCCCCTTCCCAGGGCCTCCAATTCCTCTGTTTGCCCCCCCTGGGGCTCCTATTCCTCTGTGCGCCTTCCCTGGGGCTTAACGCAAGCACCCTCTGGGCTTCTTGTCAGTGCCCACTCTGGTGCTCCTCACAATTGGGGCTCAGGTGGCCGTAGCCATTCCTGGCCCCCAGAACCGCCTTCTCAGGGCCTATGCCCCACTGGGGCCTCTTGCCTGCACCCACACTGGGGCTTTTTCCCTCACAACACTGCCCCACTGGGGCCGGGGTCGATACCCCCCAAAATGCAGCGCCCTCTTTGGTGCCAGGAACTCCCACGCTACTGGGGAGCTCCTATGAGGCCTCCAACCCCTACAGCCTCACCCGGTCCCCTGGTGTAACAACAAAGCAAAACCATAAGCCAATTGGCTACAACTCAAACTAAGCTTCATGGCTAAGCCACCTGGCTAATCTTCGTTCAAATCCCTTACCGCGCCTTCACGGCACCCCCTTCCGGTCAGCTGACTGAACTGCAGTTGCCCCGGCAACCAGCACCTGTAACTTTTCCCTAGGAGCGGGGCACTTCAGTGCCCTGCGACAAGTGGGTTTGGACGGGGAGGCCTAGCCAGAGAAAACAGGGGTCAGGCATAACAGGAGAGACCTCAACATACCCAATATAATAAGCAGTTTCTCACTCGCATAAACAAAATTTTCCATCAAGAAGTGGCAATCGAGATTAGGGCGGGACCGAAGAATTCCCAAGCAGGCTCCAAGGGCACCCCACATAAGGCACGGATAACCAGAAAGATGGTCCCGGGGAGGGCAACCTGTAACAGTGGTGCATTGGCTGGGAAGTTTCTCAAGGTAATGTGTACCCTGCAACGATGGTTGACCCAAATGAAAGAAAGAACCCTTGGGTCCAAGACAGAACAGACCCACAGCTTGGATGTAAGGGCACAACAACTGAGGCGGGAGCTCAGGTGCCAAGTGGTCCAGGGCCGGCAGACACAGTCAGAGAGACAACAGGCGTTGGGAGAGAAGATGGTGAGGGAAAGACAGACAAACACAGCTTCCCCCATGGACACTTGTGGGTATGGTACAAGGGTTTATCCAGAACCAGGAGAGTAACTGTAGGCACTGACAGTAGATGTTAAGCTTGAGGGACGGAAAACACAAACTATGTTGGACTCTGGTTTATCACAGACAATAGTGCAGAGAAACATCTTACTAAGAGGAGACAAAGAAGTGGCAGACCCACTTACCATTTGATGTTTGTGCGGGGAGGCACAAGTACAGAACTGAGTGTGGGTCACTCTGCAAGTAGGTGAGAAAGTACACCAAATGCTGGTCGTGGTGGTGGAGCACTTTCCCTACTCCATGATACTGGGATAGGACTGGCTTGAGCTCCTGGCAGTCATAGATCAGGCATACAGTTTGAGAGAGATAAAGAGAAATGAAGGCACCCCACAGTGCTACCCGAGTCACTCAAAGGGGAAAGCCTTGGCGGAAAACCCAGGGTCAGGAGAAGGACCCCATGGGAGACCACCTGGAGCAGGGCAAAGATGGTGCAAGGCCATGAGGTCTGAGGTGGTACTTGGGGATGATCTTACAATGGAGGCATTTGCTGGTGAGCCTGAGCTACCTCCCTCCGATGAGGAAGCAGAGCAGGAGGTGGATGTGGCACATCTGTGGGAGGATTGAAATTTCAGACTGGAACAGAGCAGAGAGGAAGAATTTCGATATGCCTTCTAAGAACACTTAGCCAGCGGAGTGGGGAAGTGCTGAGACCTGAGCTGATGCAGACCACCCCGAGATTTGACGTGAGGAATGATCTGTTATATAGAGTTGAGCGAGGCAAACATAGGGAAGAGGAGGTAGTACAATTACTGTTGCCTCGGCAATACTGAAAGGTCCTACTGAAAGTGGCACATGAACAACCTATGGGTGGACATCTGGGTCAAGGCAAGACAAAGGCTTGCATTAGGGGAAGATTCTTTTGGCCAGGGTTAATATGGGAAGTGGCTAAATACTGCGCTTCTTACCCCATGTGCCAAAAAGTAAACCCTAGTTGTCTTCCAAGGGCCCCATTAGTAACAGTACCATTGGTGGAAGTTGCCTTTTAGCTAGTGGCCATGGATATTGTGGGGCCACTGCCAAAAAGCAGTGCAGGACATCAATTTATTTTGGTCCTCCTGGACTATGCGGCAAGGTATCCTGAGGTGGTACCTATGTGGACGATGTCTACCACCAACGTGGTAGAAGAATTATTAAAGATATTTTCCAGAATGGGGCTCCCAAAAGAAGTGTTGACAGACCAAGAGACTAACTTTATTGAGTGTGTTCGAAGGGGTAAGCAAAACTCTGGGAATCAAACACCTAAGGACCACAGTATACCACCCCCAAACAAACGGACTAGTTGAGCGATTTAACAGGACCTTGAAACAAATGCTAAAAAAATTTGTGGTAGAGAGCCCCCAGAAGTGGAACCAGATGCTATCACCCTTATTGTTCACAATAAGGGAGTTACCCCAGGCCTTGAACGACTTTTCCCCCTTTGAACTGTTGTATGGACAACAACCAAGGGGGATACTTGATTTGGTTAAAGAAAGCTGGGAAGAACAACAAAGCAAAGACCAGAACCTAGTTCAATACGTGTTGCAACTGAGAGAACGCCTGGAATCAGCATGGAGGGAAGCTCTTGGAAGTCTGAGGGAGGCCCAAGAGTGACAAGCAACCCAGTACAATCAAGGGGCTCGAGAGAGGAAATTCGAATTAGGAGACCGCGTACTGGTTCTCTTACCGGATCAGGAGAGTAAGCTCCTAGCATGGTGGCAAAGCCTTTATGAAATAATACACTAAATGGGGCCTGTGGATTATGAGGTATATCAACCCGACAAGCAAAAGAAAAAACAGATATACCACATTAACATGCTGAAGCCATGGCAAGAACGAGAGTGTCTGTACTTGGCCCTCCAACCAAATGAACCTGAACTGTGACCCTCCCTGAGAGAGAGAGGAAAGGGGGTAGTGAAGTAGAAGTGGCTCCCAGACTCTCAGAAGAACAGAGAGACGGCAGGCAAGGGAACTAGTGAGGTAATATAAAGATGTGTTCCAAGAAGTCCCTGGGGGAGGCTCGAGGCACGATACATCGAATAAGGACCCCTCCAGGCCAGGTGATCCGCGAGAACTGGAGGTGAATCCCACAACAACTCCAAGGCCTGATAAAAGAGGAACTTGCTAGATAAAGAGGATGATAATGGAGAAAGGCATAATACAAGTGTCCTGGAGTGAGTGGCTCAGCCCCACTGTGGCAGTGCCAAAGCCAGATGAGAAAATTAGGCTTTGTATCGATTTCTGAAAAGTAAATGTGGTGGCCAAGTTCGATGCATACCCAATGCCGAGGGTGGACGAAATGGTGAAGAACATAGGGCAAGCCAGATATAGCTCCACGTTGGATCTAACAAAAGGCTACTGGCAGGTCCCCTTAGCACCCGAGGACCA
Source organism: Crocodylus siamensis (assembly GCF_052110815.1). Lineage (NCBI taxonomy): Eukaryota > Metazoa > Chordata > Crocodylia > Crocodylidae > Crocodylus > Crocodylus siamensis. Next base: position 63,457,076 of record NC_143398.1, read on the forward strand.
AGAAAAGACTGCTTTTGCCACCCCATGGGGCCTATTTCATTTTTGATATATGCCATTTAGTTTACACTGAATACACAGATACCATGGGTATTCCTCTTGCTAAGGAATAAGCAAAGCAGTCTGAGTCTAACTTATTTGTATGTGTAACTTCTAAAAGTATTATCTTCCGGACAGATTGGGGGAGAAATGGCCTGACACCATTTCAATTATACCAGTGGAAAGACTCAGTCCTGAAAAGGTATACGTGCCTTCTCAATCTTACACATTGAACTCAGTGGGTCTGTCCTCATAAGTGGGAATGTATGTTTCTCCAGAGACAAGTAGCAGCGGCACACCTTATGCCACTGCTGCTTGTCCCAGGGAATGCCCATGTGCACTCTAGTGTGTGGCACATTGCCCTGGGTGGGGAAGGTGAGGCTGGGTCCAGCAACTGTGTTGGCCCCAGCAACCTTACTTGGGATCCTGGGGGCCTCTGGGAGCTGCAGCCACAGTGCTTGTTCAGCAGGGAGCCTGGCCCGCAGCCAGAGTGTGGCTCTAGCCAACCAGGCTTGTTTTTGGGTGGCATGCACTACAGCGATGTGCACCGCCCCACTTTTTTTAGGCATAGGTTTTTTTGATGCTGGGGTCTCTTGGGGTCAAAAAACCGCACTGCAAAGTAGCAGCACAGGTTATGCCTGTATGCGCAGTGTGTGTGGCATGTCTGCGACGGACACCAGCCTGTTCCCCACCCAGTTGGCATCCATGCTTGTCTGGACACGCCCAAAGAGATCACTTGCAGTGCAAGTAAGTTAAGTTAAGTATGTGCATATGTTTTTGCAGGATTAGGGCCTACATCATGAGTATTTCCACCAAAGATCCTTTGGAGATACATGGCTATAAACTTGGTGCAAGTGAGAAGATAGAAGTGTTGAAGATAAGTTATCTCCTATATTAGTTCTAAAACTCTGACACTAAGACATTTCTTATTTAACCTTGGGGAAATAAGTAAATGCCTTAGGAGTCATCAGACCTAAATACACTTTAATTTTTTTGCTTTGTTACAGCTACTTGAAATTATAATATTTCCATGTAGCAAATTTTCAAGGAGGGTCTTCATCTGCCTTTTTCAGCTTATCCAAGCTTTGATTCCTGTCAGGAATAAACCATTCAGACATATCTCAGCCTGAAGTGTGCAGTTTTAGCTAGTTCATTGATTTTGATATTTTGATATCTGATCAGTTGCCTACCTATCCATTTCATATATGCCTTTCCTATTACTGAGAGGCCTGGCAACACTTTTCTATTGTTTGTACGGCATTATTTGTATATCGACATAAATCTTCACAATAAAAAGGGATACAGGGCATCAGAACAACATTCTGGGTCTAAACAGCTTGCAGCCTAAGAGCAAGGAGTCAAATATAAATCTGGTCAAAGTCAAATGCAGATCTAAACAAATATCTTGCATATATCTAAACACATATTCATAGCCCTATTTTTTTTCCTGTCCCACCCCTGGCACTATTTTCTATACTGGTACATTAGGACCTGGCATGAAACTTACAAAGACTGGCAGAGATCTTTGTGTACAGGTGCTTTGACCACCCACAACTATCATACACATTCAAGTATACAGGACCTTATGTGGCCATGCTACGGTGCTGTAAATGTCACCTTTATGGAATTAAAAGCCTTGTCAAAAACATGAGCTTCAAGTATTTGTACTTTATAATTTTGTCTATATAGTATCAGAATAATGTACCTACGGAATGACTTGAGAAATACCATCTCCTTTCATTAATTATTCTCTGGCAAAGGTTTTTTTCTTTATCTTTACACCCTAGGGCTGCATTAGCTGATAAGTGTTCTGATTTCTCAACTCCTCCAGATATTTTTAACTTTATGAATCATTATGTATTCTGGTCACTCCTCTTTTATATATGCAACTATAATTCTAACAAGGAGAACTCTGGTAATGTGAAAACTCTTTATGAAAATCATTCTCATTACAATGAACTCTCAGGTAGTTGGGCAAGGTATCTAGAAAAAACATTGATGTAATTATCTGATTATACACTATGTTACTAATATTACTCCTCTTTATCAGTGTTAAAGTGATTTGATGCCAATTATCTTTACGCCTTGGTTTCTTGTAAAGGACAACATTCTTGGCTGCTCTGTAGCATGATACTCACCTAAGATGACTTCATCCACGGACTTTGGGTCTATGAATGCCTAAATATCCAGCTAACTTGACACATGTTGTGTGCATGGGCTGATCTAGAATAGCTACCAATGTGCACACGTACATTTCTGTGAAATGAGCCATGCTACTAACACCTTGAAATTCAAAGCTAGGTCAGTACCTCCATGATTGTCAACTCTCAATTTTATTCCTGCTTGCACTGTAGTTGGTATTTTTTTCCTACTCTCCTGTCTTTGAAATCCCAGCTTTAATTAAAATAAAGCTGGTCTCTGTCCCTTCTTGCACAGAAAAAGCTTGAAAATGTGAACCCTAGCACCTCGAGCACCAGAGAGCAAATAAGAAGAACTAGTATTATTTCTAAACTCTTATGATTTCTAAACGGACTCTTTTCTGGGGGGGGAAAGGAGAACTGACTCATGATATTGCAATGTTTGGGGTTGGCACTTCCAAGAGTGTTTGCAGGATCAGTTGTAAGGTATTTGGCAAAGGGACCACTGTCTTCTTAACTGTTTCAGCCTAACACACTGTGGGCACATCACCATGAGACATTTACTGTAGAGCTCACTAATTAGCTCCACAGTAAAACATCATCTTCGACACGTAGTGCTATTAGGCTGGAGTAAAATAATTAATTTCACTGTAGGATAGTACTGCCAGCCACAAGTACTGTCCTATGGCAGAGTTATTTACTCTGCAGCAACACGTGTATAGAAACCGATGGGGCTAGCTGGGCTACAAGGGTGCTATAGTGTCAGGGTTGCCTGCTAGCTAGCCCCACAGTGAAGCACCCTCATTGTGCCCCAGGCAGCCCCTCCACAACACACTGAGCCAGGTGCAAGGCTAGAAGGCTCAGAAGATCATTGGGTCCAGTCCCCTGCACCAAGCAGGAAAGACAACTGGAGTCAGGTGACCACAGCAAGGTGACCGTCCAGTCTCCTCTTGAAGATTTCCAGGGTAGGCAATTGCATCACCCCTGGAGGGAGCCTATTCCACAGTCTGGACACCCTGGCTGTGAAGAAGTTTGTCCTAATCTGAGCCTGAAATGGTCTTCCGGGAGTTTATGGCCATTACTCCTGGCTATCCCCAAAGGCACCCTGGTGAACAGCTGTTCACTGAGCCATTGATGTACACCCCTGATGTAGCAGTAAGTCACTATCAAGTCTGTTCTCAACCTTCTCTTTTTCAGGCTAAAAAGTCCCAGGTCCCTCAGCCTTTCCTTGTATGGCTTGCCGTGCAAGTCTCTGATCATATGGGTGGCCCTTCTCTGGACTTGAGTCTCAAGTCTTTCTTGCTAATCACAGCAAAGTGTTTCCACTTCCTGAGGTCCTGCAATGGGCCCCTGCTACCACCAAGGGGAGTTCTAGGATCCCTTTGGGTGCTAGCCTGGGGGCTGGCAGGCAGTACTGGGCCAGGGACATTGCACTCTGCCCCTAGGCGGCTGACTGCCACCAGGGCAGGAACAATATCCCCCTGCTCTGGCAGCAGGGGAGCTCCTGGTCCCAGCTCCCTGATCGGGGGTAGAGGACTTTGAAAGAGCCCCACCAGCAGATTGGGACAGGGGCTGGGACCTACCCAAACTGACTGGGACAGTTCCTAGCCCCTGCTCCCTGATCATGGGGCAGAGGCTGGGGAGCCTCTTCCTTGTTCAGCTCCATGAGAACAGAGCTGGGTGGCAAAGAGGCCGGGGAGCCTGTTCCCCACCTAGCTCTGTGTTCACGGAGCTGGGCAGGGAACAGAATCCCCAGCCCCCACCATCAGGAAACTCACAGTGCCAGCTCGATGACCATGGGGTCGGCACTGGGGAGATCCTTATCTCCCAGCCCGAGCTCCACAGCCGCAGGGCTCTGGCTGGGAGATCCTTATGTCTACGGCTCCAAGGCTGTCCTTGAGGAAGCACTTATAGTGGTCAGTTTTGGTTTTTTTAATATATCTGGAGTATTTATGCATGTTACTGACATATGCATGCATACTGTGTCTAGGCACCAATCCTCAGACATTGCATCATTCCTTTCATCTCAGTTGTCTTACACACAACTTATACTTTCAGATAAATGTAGGTAACCCTTATTGAGGTTAATTAGAGTTTCATAGCTGTATCTGAAAGAAGATTTTGATCTACTGAGATAAGTTTTAGTCCCTGACTCATCAAGGCATTTAAGCATGTACATAAACTTAAGTACCTATGTAGTCCCACTAGATTTAAGGTATGTACCTTAAGGTATTTTGCTGAATCAGAGTCATAATAAGAAGGCATATATTATGATTCCATGAAATGCAGAAAGCATTCATACCTATCTTCTTTCTCCCATTAGGCCTGGAAATTTGCATATTAAATGAAAAAGTTGATTAATCATTTAAATTGTAAAGTAAATAACAAGCCTCTACCTTTTCACTAGCTACCTTATCTACAGGCACTTTAACAAGCAATAAATTGTGGCCCAATATATTAAACAAAACAAAGGACATCAGCTGGGATATTCGTTATCATGGAGTGAAGCAAAATGACTTGCTTATTTTCCCAAACTCCTAAAAATGGCTACCATAAAAAGACTTTTACAAAACAATATTAGCACATATAACAATACAACAATATAACAAAAATAGTATTCCAACCTTTCAATAAATGAAATAAATGTTACCGTATTCTGAATATTTTATTCACCCATTTATTTTGTTAGTTTATTGCTATAGTAACAAATAACTGTTAATACTGTGTATTTAATCTTCCCTCTGTTTGAGAAAAGCATTTTGAATACAGTATTTTAAATTAGATATTATTTGAATTAGGAATTAAGTGTGGGGGAGCAGAAAATAAGCAGAGGGGAATTATTTTTCTCTTGGAGTTAATGGAAATTATTTATGTATGGATAAAAAAAGAATATATTGACAGCTATAAAATAAGACCTTACAAAGAGTACAAGATGTGTTCATGAGAGCCTTACACACAGAAAAGACTTTTAAGGTTTAATTGGTGGCCTCCTTTCTTTGTGGCTGTTGGTGCTATTTCCAGGGGAAAACAGTGGTATGATTGAGGCACCATAGCTACATTTTCTTTAGTAGAAATTAGATTTTATGAGTGTAGCTGGGCTTGAATGCTTCCAGGTCATGTCTTATTCTGGCTAATACAATCAGCAACCAGAGCAAAAATATATTGCTAACATTGTGCTGCCTGTCTCAGCTAGTCTGTGAGGGCCCTGTTGCCATTTCTGCATACTGCTGACATCAGCCCTGGAGCAATGAAATGGAACTTTACCATTCAGCAAATAAATGAACAACTCACAGATTTAAAGTGGTGGTCCAGGAGCTGGATGCCTGGAAAGCAAATATAACTACAGTGTTTAGTACCACACTGAATAGCAATAGACTGCACTGTTATGTTGATATAAAGACAGAGTCTGCTTGTTAACGTATAGATTTAGCTCGGGGTGGGCAAAATATGGCCCATGGGCTGGATCTGACCTACCAAGGGATTTTGTTCAGCACACGGTGAGTCCCTTGATCCTACCTGGCCCAGACACAGAAGCAGCCTGGGCTGTGATGCATGTGGGCAGTCCTGCCATCCCTGGGCACGTAGCAGGGCTTGGGTGGTGCAGTGGCTGGGCTTGTTTTCTGGCAGCCCCAATAGTGGCAGCTCCTTTTGGTGGCTGCTGCCATTGGACCTGGCCCTGCTGCCTATGCAGCCTGGCTTACCCATCCTTCACTCACTGCCAGGGGCAGGATCTGAGTAGATGGGATGGGGCTATGGGCAGGCAGGGAGCAGTTTCCAGGAGTGGGATGGGCAGGCAGGACCAGAGCCAGGATCTTGGGGCAGTGACAACATGGGGTTGGGGTCCAGGGCAGAGCTGTGTGCCCCTGCACGCAGAACCAGCACTCATTACAGGGGCATACAGGGAGCTGATTGTTGCTCTGCTCCAGGCCTGTGGATCTGTGATCCTAGCCCCCGCCCCTCCCACTCCTGGATGCTGTTCCCTGCTCACCTGCAGCTCCCTCCCAGGCACTGGCCCCAGATCCACTTAGTGACTTTGGTGAGCTGTTGCAGAGGTAGAAGGGGGGAGGAAGAAGGAGAAGGCTTCTGACCTAGTCTGTGACAGCTCACCAAAACTCCCTAAGTGGTCTTTGGGTCCAAATAATTGCCCACCCCTTGTTTTAGCTTGATAGCAACCCATGTGCAAAAGGACTCAGAAAGGCAGCTCACAATAGTAGGCAATAGGTTGCCTGTGTTAGTGGTACAAGAACTATCTGCTACTACTCATCTCGAGGGTAGGGGTGGGCAAAATGCGGCCTGCCAGCCCATTCTATCTGGCCCACGGGGCCTTTAAAAATTTAAATTTTCTATCTGCCTGTGGCCGCTTGGCAAAGATGAAAGGTGGCCATAGGCAGTGGAAGCCTGTGGCTGAGCAACAAGGCTAGCCCATCTCCACCCACCCCCTTCCCACCCTCGGTCCCCAACCTTCCCACCCTCAGCCCCTGTGGCTTCTGGCCCCATGCCCCTACAGCTGTTCTTCCTCCCTCTGTCTGAGTAGAAAATAAGGCACGATTGGAGGGAGGGAGTGGCTGGAAGTGGTAGTTACGGGGAGTAGTGGGGGCTGTAGGGGGTAGTGCGGTGTCAGGGGGCCCGTGGGGAGTGGCAGGACCCATGTGGTGTGCAGCAGGCAGAGGAGCCATAGCAGGCAGTGAAGCCATGGTGGTCCTGGGTGGGCAGTGGGGCCATGGCAGGCCCCAGCAGGCAGCACAGTGGGCCCCAACAGGTGGCAGAGCTACGGCCAGGCCCCAGCAGGTGGCAGGGCTGCCATGGGCCCCAGGAGGCAGTGGAACCATAGCAGGTAGCAGAGCCATCTTGGGCCCCAGCAGTTGGTGGGGTTGCAGTAGGTGGTGGAACAGCAGCAGGAGGTGGGCCCCCACAGGTGGCAGAGCTGTAGCCAGGCCTCAGTGAGTGGCGGGAGCCAGTGGGTGGCAGAGCCGCAGCGGGACCCCGTAGGTGACAGAGCCCCAGTGGGCAGTGGGGTCATGGCAGTCCCCGACAGGCAGCAGAGCCACAGCTGGGCCCCAGTGGGTAGTGGGGAGGCAGTGGGCCCCAGGAGGTGGCAGAGCCACAGCAGGAGGTGGGCCCCGGTGCATGGCAGAACCACAGCTTGGGCCCCAGTGGGCCCCAGCAGGCAGCAGAGCCACTGTGGGTGGCGGGCCCTACTGGGCACTAGAGCCATGGCCAGGCCGAGACAGGACCCAGAAGGCAGCAGAGCCCCAGTGGGTGGTGGCACAGGTGTAGTGGGCCCCAGTGGGCAGCATAGCCGTGGGGGTCTCTGGCAGATGGTGGAGCCACGGTGAGTGCGGGGGTTGCGGTAGGTGGCGGAGTCACAGCAGGACTGCGGCAAGCAGTGGGCCCTGGCGGGGACTGCAGGGAGCACTGCAGGAAGCAGGGGGCTGCAGGGAGCAGTGGGCAAGCCTGCAGGAGGGACACAGGGAAAGGTGGTGGCAGGCAGAAACACAGAGCCTGTGCAAGTGTCCTGGGACTGGCAGAGACACAGGGTAGGAGCCTGGGCATGGGGTCTGTTTGGCTGCATCATGTGAGGCTCACATGCAGTGTGTTTGAGCTGCACACTATGGAGCTGGCAGCCCGGCCCTAGCTTTCTCTCTCAGCATACACCCAGCTCCTATACCCACACCCTACCACGTGCACGTGCATGCACACACACAAACTCACACACACTGTCCCCAACCACACCGCCACTTATACCCCCTTGCTGCCCACACAAAACACACAGTAGGACTGCATTTTAAGTTATTATGCAGTCACCTCTAGATACACTTTTTGTAAACACAGAAATCAGTAGAAAAATATTTTAAAATAAAATTAAAATAGGTTATAGTAGATATTTTGTGTGTGAGTTATGTGGGTGTATACATATCTTTTTCACTGTTTCCAGGTCACAGCACCCTTCCTCCCAAAAGGAGTACTTCCAGGGCAAGGGGAGGGACTTCCAATGGCAAAGGTCAGGGGCTAGGAGGTGGGACTTCCAGTCCAAATATGGCAACCAGGGGTGGGACAACTGTCAAGGGGTGGGGCTATCCATGCAGCCCTCAACAGCTTCCCAAAACGTGGTAAGTGGCCCTCCACCCAAAATAATTGCCCACCCCTGCTCTAGGGGGCCTGCCTAAATTATGGGGTGATTTACTAATTTCCAAGGGTTGGTCGTGGTATAAAGTTCTAATTCTATGGTCATTTCATGGTGGCCTCGCCTTATGTCACTGATTGGTAGAGAGGTCTCGGGGTGGGGGGGGACAAGAGGGCAGCTTCCATCCTGGTAGTGATTGGTGGAGAGGTCCTGGCATGGGAAGGAGGAACAAGGGGGGAGGTGCCGTCTTGTCTACTGCCTTTCATGCCACCCTGCCAGCCAGTACCTTCCCCTCCCAGCAGCAAGGACTGCTGGCTCTCACTGGGGAGCCTGAATTTTATTTTTGTTCATTTTTTGTTGCTGATGTTGCAGATTTTGTGGATAATCCCAGATTTTGTGGAAACTGCAAAGTCTGTGAAACTGCATATTAAATGAGTCCTTACATTTCCTATTCCCAGTGGAAGAGAACACTATGAAGGGGTGGGAAGGCTCTGCTTTCCCCTCCCAGTCTTGGCTGGCAGAGGAGAGTGAGGTCTTAGTATCAGGGGGAGCAATATGATCTCTTTTAATGTCTGGAACAAATTGCAAAGAGCAACACTGAAGAAACTGATCCTTCATAATGCACAGAGCTGATTGCATCTCTTTGTGCATTTGTTCCATGATGGTGCAGTGAAGAAATGTGTGGGGCCATGGCCTAAAATCTTAGCAGCCCCTATACCTATTGTCTACACAGAAAAATAATAGTAGAAAAGGTTTGCAATAAAGTTTCAGTTTCTTTTGACATGACTTAGCAGCTGGAAGCAGAGAGGAGATCCAGCCCCATGTAAAGAAACAGCTCTTTTGCAGAATGGCATTGCTCCACTGTTGAAAAGCCATTCCTCCCTGCTGCGTTTTCATGAGAAAAATATAGGAAAGGTAAGAGCTCTGCAGGTTTTCTCCCCTCTGTCCTTCAATATGTCTCAGTTCTGGAATGAGGGGCCTAGCTTCAGGCATGACAGAAGAGCTCATTTTCAAGATCTTCCAGCCACTGATATTACCACAAATGATGGAGTTTGTGATGGGGGCTTAGTAATGTACCATGTAGGAACAAACAGAGATCTTCAGCTCATTTTGGATACAACAGTCAATAGCAATCACATAACAATACTTTTCAGTTATATTCTCTATATACTATGGTACATTTTAAATCGTCACAGGACTATGTATTGTCATTCTTCTCTACCTTCCTATTAATATTCCTGTAAATGGTTCTAATTTCTTCTTCAGTCTTCTATGCCTGAGTGTTATGGACTCTGTTAAGCTTTTCTACAGTGTTCTAGATCAGGCCCCTGGGCTGGATCTGGACTGCAGGGCTGCTTGCAGGCCAGATTTGAATTGTAAGATGTCTTAGTGGCAGTGAGCAAGTGGCAGTGGCAGGGTCAATGGCAGCAAACGTGGGAGAGCAAGCTGTGGCATGGTAGTTAATGTAGCCATCCTTCTCCTTCTCCTTCTCCTCCCCTCCTCTCCCATTCCCACCACCAACATGCATGCCTAGTGGATTTCCAGTCCAATATATCACTGTGAATTTGGTGGCAGGCCCCACCACTACTCACTCTATCCCCAAATTCCCAGCCCCTCTGACACCCCCACAGGTTGAGTCAAATGCCTTTGGGCCAGATCTGGCCTGTGGACTGTATGTTCAACACCCTTATTCTGGATCAATCTCCGCTACCTAAATTTAAGATCTAAAGATATGATGATTAATAGTATGAACTGCTCAGATTCTATTGTCAACATACTGTTTCCAGAAAATGAAAAAAGAATGGTTTTGATTCTTATTTCCCTTATTCTGGTTTTAAACAGATATATCTCAGTGGACTTCAGTGAAGTTATTTTTGATATATTGTACATTATTATAACTAGGAGTGGCTATATCATGTGGGTTAAGGGGTGCTAAGCCCTTCCAACAGTGTCCCTAGTGGCTGATAGATGGCAGGGGTAAACTACCTTCTGTTACCAGTAAGCTTCTAGCCACGTGGGATGAGCCCTACAAAAGTGAAGCATTGGGAAAAGAGCTAGATTGGAGGGTAAAGGATAGGACTCAGAGAGAGAACTGAAAGGGTCACAAAAGGGATAAACGCTATTTTCATGCACCTGTCTTTTATTTACTCCCAATATTTAGTCAGAAATCATACACAGATGGAAAAGAAAGATGTCCCTGCCCCCTTTTCTAACGTTTATCCAGCAAGACACTCTGATACTGCTAAAAATGAGAAAATATGTTCAGCTCACAGAGTACAGGTGTAAACTATGCAACCTATCACTTTTTATGAGTGTGAGGTACCAATGTTTTGCTATAAGAGCACAATAGCCTCAATGTCTCTGGTTTTCTGCCAAGCATTAAGAGTTAAAATCAACTGAAACAGTTTTGATACCTTGTTTCAGAAGATTGTTAATGTAAAACATTCTGAAATACTGGAGTATTTTAAGTAACAACTGATTTCCTAGTGGGTTAAAGTTTGGTAATTAATCTCCTAAACAGTTTTTCTGAATAAAGAGAAACAGCTGGAGATTTCATTGTATACAATAAAATGCTTTTTCCTACATTTTAATGATAAATCAGGATTCTAACTAGGGTCTTACTCAGGATGCACTGGCTGAGCTTTAGGTACAAGAAACTAGAATCAAATGGCTTCTTCAATCCACTGGAAGTTTTAAAAATGAAACGAGAAGAAAAAATTTCATGTTTATTTTCAGTGACAATAGGGACAGCTGAGTGAACATCTAATGAAAGAGACATCGATGCACCTGATTGTATGAGAGGGAACAGCCATGGCAGGCTGAGAACGACACATGCTGTGCAATTTAGTACAGCTGACCTCCTTCCTCTCTCCATATTTCACAACAAACAATTAGAGAATCATAGTGTTGTATTTGCCACCAGGAAAAATAAACAAACACACATCTGAAAGGGAAAATGTGAATCTGTTGGAAGTCCCAACCTCAGTGCTTCTAAATAAATTGGATTTAAACTGTTTTTTTGTTTGTTTTTTTTTTCTGTTAAGATGGAGTGTTAACAGATGGTGGTGGACTTTCTGGCATTAAATCATGTCCTGCTGAAGCCTGCAATCATACGTATGCGAATGTCTAGCTATTGTAAGCAATAAGCTAAAGGAGAATATTATAATCACTTACAAAATTGCAGTGATAATGCTGGTTAGAACAGTAGAAATTTGCTGTTTTTTCAAAATGTTTCAGAGAGAGGGATCAGTTTTCAGAAAACTTTCACTGGGGAGGATTTTTGTGGGGTGGAGAGAGGGAGATGCATGGTTAGGACATGACCCAGGGATGAGGGAAAGCCAAACTGAGTGCTAAGATTCATCTCAAGCAGATTTCAAGGGGAAGCAGTGTAACTCCTGAGACTTAGGATGTTCCTAATTAGACTGAACAAAGCACTGGAAACTCTGACAGCAGGGGGGAATGCCAACCTGGTGAGCAGTGGACAAGATATCTGTAGGTGGCTTTTCTGTGAAAACAGTCTTAGCATGTAAATTTAATGAACAAAATATGATAGGAATAATTCCCTTCCAAGCCCCTGCTGGGGACAGGATACAAATTGCTGGAGATGACTGCAGGCTCACTGTGTGCCTCCCCACAGAGAAAGATAAAAGAGACAAGAACACCAAAATAATCTCCCACTAAAGAAACAAATCCATTCTGCCACTCACTGGAAATAGAGAGGTTGGGATCAGGACGTTCTGCTGGTGTGTAGTACTACCAGTGTCTCCCCCCTGCAGCCTGCTGCTACTTCTCCCTCTTCATTGGAAAGACCATGACTCCTTCATCTACCCAGACAAGCAAACTTGTAAGGAGGTAATTCATTTAGCATGAATGGTTTACTTGAGTTAAATTTGGGGAGGAATCCTTTGGAACTCAGGATGTGCAATGTATCATAAAGGTGCAAATAAGCAAGAGTGGAATCAGAGGCTGTTTTCAAATCTTACGTGTGTCTGGTTTGTAGACGGCTTTCCTCTTAAAAAGCAAAACATAAAAAGCTGTACCTGTCAGGATTGCCTTCCCTAAATACCATTTTACAAGCTAAGTCACCTTGACCTGAAGTACATGGACAAGGTGATCTCTGACATTTTTCTGTAGGCAATTGTTGCCTCTATTAAGCCTCAAAAGAAAAAGAAGAGCTTGTGAATATTTTCTATTAATTTTCTTGTGCCTTTATTGCTTAAACTGGCAGGGCTTAAACCAATACAATTTACCTTGTCTAAACAATGCCTCCAACACCTAATAGCTTAACTAATTAAAATTTAAATAGACAAGAAAAACAAAGCTTTTCCTTTTAATTACTAAAAGTATAAGTATGTAGTGGCTAATGAAATATTATATCCTTTTAATGATTACATGCCATCTAAAAGAAGTGAGTTCTGGTAGCATTTTAATTTAAGACCACCAGTTAGATCTAAATGTGCTTTTTATCTACATTTAAATGAAATTAGTGGAAACTAATTTTTGCTTTTTATCATTCAGCAACTATACAATATGATACTGCTATCAATTAGCTATGTTATAAGTTTGCCTCTGCCTTTCCCTATTGGGAAGTCAAACTGCTGTTCATTTGTCTCATCAGTGGTATTCTTCTGTCAGAATTTCCTTTAGCTCAGCTAGCAGGGGCCTGTGTTCCTGGAAACTGAAGATTTGAATTCTATCTTTCAGGTGATGTGTAGCAAGATCTGACAACCAACATGTCCTCAGTGACCATTAATGTGTTACAGTTAGGGGTGCATGATAGAGATTTTTTGGGCCACTACTGATGGCCAATTTTTAACGAGCTATATTGGCCAATACCAATCCAACTCAGATATGCATCCTTGCAGCAGTGAGAGTGGCATTGGGCTGGTAAGTCTGTTGTGATGGAAGGGGTGGAGGGAGGGAAGGGTCATGGGGGGGTGCAGATTGAGGCCTCTGCGGTGAGGCAGGGACTGGGGCTGGTGTTGGGGCAGCGCCAGGTACTGCCCAGCTGGAGTGGAGCAGGGAATGGGACAGACGCAACTTGCCCGGGGTGGGAAGTGGGGGCAGGTCCTGCCACTACATGAACCTGAGGAGGGCATGGGGGTGTTCCCCCCAGATCTGCGCACCAGGGAGGGTGGACTGCCTTTGTAGGCCAGGCTCTTCCTGGTGGAGGGCTGGGTTGGGCTGCACTGGCTGGCTGTGTACATGCATACGGCATTTATCTGCCACATTATTGGCCAGATCAGACAAAAAAGAGCTCATTGCTGATACTCTCAATTTTCTTCAAATCGGTATTGAAAGCAGCTCCGTGGATTTGTGACAAACTTGCAGATCAACAGAAGCACTGACTGTTACTGGACCCGAACTCTTGATTTAACAACTCAGCAGTTCATTGAGCAATAAGAAATCAGTAACCTCTTTCTGAACGGCTTGTGTCACGATCCATAGTGGCACTAATAAAAGAATTGTGAGTTTTCCCTTTTACTGTTTTCTTTATTGTTCTGCAGATACTCTGAGAATTTTTACACAAGATGTGCTTACTGATAGGATGTCAGATTATGATGCAGCTCACCATTTGTAGGACTTGTTAATTTCTATGGCAGTCTTCTCCAGGAAATATCAATGGTACAATGGCCAAACATAATGTATAGAGTTAAAGTGGGGTAAAGGAAAAATGTTTTAAATAGCAGAAAGGAAAGCAGCAAATCTTCATCTACATCAGTGGTGCTCAACCTCTGGCCTACCAGCCAGACCCAACCCACAGAGCTGTGTGTCATCTGGCCTGTGGAGTACCACATGGTCTGGAAATTTGGCAGTGGGAGAGCAGTGGCTATTAATGTTGCCACCTTATATGAGGGCCAGGACTTCAAGGGCCATCTGGTGTGCTGGGATGAGGCCTGATCTAACTCATAGGGCCAAGGCTGCAAATGTGATCTGGCATGCAGGACCAGGTCTACAGGCTTGATCCAGCACATGGAGCCAGGGCCTGATCTGACATATGGGACTAGAAGCATGTGCCAGATTGGGTTCCACCCCCATGTGCTGGATTGGGCCTATGGACCAGATCTGGCCTGCAGACCAACCTTTCACCACTCATTCAGCCCATAGGGCCAAAAGACAAGGGCAGCATAACCAGCCAGGCTGCTGCCTAGGGTGGCAAATTGAAGTCAGTAGCAAAATTGGTGTGCACACATCTTGCACACAAGATTCTTTCAGTAAATCTGATATCTTTTATTAGACCAACTCAAATAGTTGGAAAAATTCTTCTTTGTAAGCTTTTGGGTGTAAATACCTTTCATCAGGCTGAGGAAGCATACACAGTTGGTGTGTGCTCTTGCTGGGTGGAATGAACAGTAAAAAATCCGGAGGCTGGCCTTCATACAAGATACCTGTCAGTGAACATGTAAATTGAGGAGTCAGTGGGTGAGAGACAGGCTGGGGGCTGGGGGGGGGGGGGGGGGGGGCCAGTGAAGGGGAATGAATGTAGCTGGTAAATAGTGGAGAGGTACCAGGGGAGTCAGATGTTAGGCAGGTTATAATGTGTCATAAATCCAATGCCTATATTTAGTCCATGATTTTTTTGTATTCAGGAGAAGACCAGAAGTTCATAGAAGACTTTTAAGTTGGTTGAATAAAAGATATGAGATTTACATAAAGAACATTGTCTGCCTTGTCCTTAAACCAACACAGCTACAACCTATACCCTTGTGCAACAGGCGGGCGTTGAACATGAGTTCTCGCGCTGCTTGACCTCTGGCGTATAGGCTTGTCTGCCGCTTCATCCCTGGAATTGTCTATTTTGGATCAATCTTAAAGGTAGTCTCCGCCCCTATCTCGCCTGCCACGAGTTTGCTGGGACCTTCAGTGGACTTTCTTATCCGGTGTTGGGACCCTCGGGGCGATGGTCTTCTGCGAGGCTCAGCCCTCCCCTACATCTTGCCCTAATACCCAGACACCGGGTTGCTGTTAATTCCCAGTGTTGCCCTCGCCTCACGATGCCCAGGTGTAGCTGGTGGCGAGCCCATGTGGCTTGTCCTGACTCTCAATCCAGCCAGTTAGGGGACCTTCTAAGGTTCCTCCCCGTCCCTCTAACCATGGGTCACTTAACAACACAAAAGAAAAATGCTACCCATAAATCTCCTGGGTTAAACCCAAAATATGGACTCCTTGTCCTGCAGACAATTCTCTCCTTCCGTAGTGCTCTCTGTAGCACCCCTATGACTGGGTGCAGCCTTTCCCTAATGGGCACCTGGGAATGTTCGCAGATGCTTGGGTTTCCCTCTTTACTCAGTCTCTTGCCGAATTCTTCCGCCAGGCAGGCTCCAGGACCCTGCAGCCCCTCTCACTGCTAGTATTCAGGTTCCCTATGGGGGATGAACTCTGGAACGCTCCCGTAACCCGTGCCGATCCCACCTGGTTTGCCGGGTCCTCTTCCGGTCCCCTCTCTTCAGGGAGGCTCCAAGTGCCTGGTTCGGTCCCCCAATTCTCTTGCCCGGCTCTGCTGTCCCTTGCTTGGTTATCCAGTGCCTCTCCTCAGGCAATCTCCTTCCCTCTGTCAGGGAACGTGTTCCAGCTTCGCGGCTGGCTGCTAGCTTCTCCCTTGCCTCTGGATGAGGCCTCTGTGTCATGTCATCTCCTCTCCCAGCTGGTCTCCAGCTCTCTGCCACCTTCCTCTTCTCTCGGGGTGTTCTTTATAGCCCCGTGCTGGCTCCGATCATTATTGATTGCAGCTGGCCGCAGTTTGAAAAAGACGCGGCTAAATCAGCTGCGTGGGTCCCGCCGCCACTTCCGGCTTTCCCATGTCATCGGCTGCAGGTAAGGAACTTATTGTTTGTTTTCTTTCTTTCTTTCTTTCTTTCTTTTTTTCTCTCCCCCGCCTTATTTCAGGTCCCAGGGTACCCCTCTTCCCCTTCGGGGTCATATTGTGCCATCACCCTGTGACATCTTGCACATACTCATTGGGGGTCACCTCAGGAGTCTGAGGATGTGCAGAAGTGATCAGGGCAGCTCTGGAGTGGCTAAGCCCCTGATCCAGGTTTCTGTCAGGTGTCTGCCCTCACCAGGTCCCAGGTACGTTGCAAGGGAGGGGAGAAAAATTTAATTTGCCTAGGGAGGTAAGACTCTTTGCACCATTCCTGCCAAAAGGTTGGACACCTCTTCTCTAAACCATCCTATTAAGCCTTGGCTTGAATTCTCAGTATAACGACATTTTACTATATACTAAGGCCCATGAGCTCTGATCCCATATCAGTAGTTATTTTATATACATTGATGTTTTTGTGGTACGATAGTGGAACAGAGGAACTGATTTGTTCAACAGCTGCAGAGACATCTTAGAAAACTACTGGAAAACATTTGCAAACTGTACCCATTGTGTGGATATATCGTTTACTCCTTTGCCAGTTTATATAAAAGCAAAAGTTATTTAAATTTTTCAGTCTGTTTCTTCTTGTGAATTACAATAATCTGTAGGAATGCGTAAATTGGATTGGCTATAAAGACAACATAACCATAGTGTCTCCTGACCTTTACAGTTCTGATTCTCCTAACACATAAACCCATCCATACATTCACATATGTAGCCAGGCCAACACAATACATCATGTCTGCAAATTTAAGCATGTGCCTGCACAACAGATATCTGAAGGAGCAGAAGTTACAATCCAGAACAGTGAAATTAAACCCTTTCTTTTCAGGTTATGCCCAGAAATGCTTTAGCTTTTGTGACGGGATCTCTGGAAGGAGTGTCTCCTCCTGACTGTACATGGATTTTCACCATTCCACATGAAAAGGGTGTTCAGCTGTTTCCTTCTTGTCCCTTCTCTGGATCAACCAACTGTATTTACCAACATGCAGTTTGTAGCTTGTACTCAAATGAGTAACCCTGATGAAGTTAATGTATTTTTTCCAACTAGTTGGAACAGTTACTAAAATAAGCATTATAGCATACCTAACCAGCAGGAATGAAATAATTAAGAAACCTGTTGCATTGGGAACTGTTACAGGTGCCTGAACCCAGAAAGAGTGACAAATGAAAGACATTAAAAAGTAAGAGTTTAAGGGAAATTAAAAAGCCCTGCATTGGATTAAACAGTTTCATGTATTATATTTTAAAAGTTGGTGATAACAAAATTTGATATATGCAGCAATTATTTTAAAATTAAAAAAGAAGCCTTCAATGCTATCCGTTAGTATAAGGAAAAAAAAAAAAGTGATGTTATCACTGCTTGAAGCTGAGCAGAAGGCAGACTGTCCCTCTCAACACCAATTGCACCAGCTGTGCAAGTGGACTTTCCATAATCCCAAATCAAGATAATGCATTTCTAATTTTACCCTTTAAATGTGATTCCTGAAAGAGGATACCATGTCCCCTTCTCCATTATTGCATTTTCTACAAACAGTCAAATTCCACCTTTATGCCTTGCAATTATTGTCGTGAGCTGAATATACTTCACATTGGTAGAGATGATCTTAAATTTCCAGTACAAAATATCATTATTTTACAGTTCTGGAGTCAAATACAAAAATCACTCCAAATGCATATTAGATTTATCTGGGCAAAAGTATTCCTCAGCTCTTAAAATAAAATGACATTTCCTTTTGCTGCGTCTTTCAAGCCCTAGTCTTAACAAGCTCATGCTGAAATAATTGTATTTCTATTAAGGTTTGAACTGATGCTACGACTGAAAATTATTTTAAGACTGTGGACTTGATTCTGCAGCCCTTAAACACATGGTTGGTTACATTGTTTTCAGTGAACCATGATGAGGCTTATACTTGTAACAAGAAGATCTTCTCTTTTCTACTTTTATGAAGATATCAAGGATGCTCAGTGATTATCAGGGGTATTTCCAAAGTAGCCATTACCTTGTTATCTATGCACTGAGTGTTATCATTAGACCTAAGACCCTTATCTACTGCAACACTTGCTTAGCTCTCAATTGTCCTCACAATTAAAATCAGTGAGATGTCTATTGCCCCAGATCTTAAAAGGTATTTAAGAGGCTTAACTGCCATTGATAGCCTAGCTTAATACTGATGCTGATTGATACTGATGTGAGCTAAGCACCTAAAGACCTTTGAGGATCTGATCCACTCTGCATAAATTTAAACAAATACATAAGCCTTTGTAGAATTGGGCCTGGATCAGAACTTTTTATGGTGAAAGCTTCTTGCACTATTGGCCAACTAAGCTACACAACACCATCATGAGGTAGGGAAATAGATATTACTAGTATTTCCCTTTTACAATGGAGAAAGAGATAAATAACTTAGAGCCTTTGTCCCCCACCCAAGATTATAGATGAAATCACAATCAGGATTAGAAGCAGAAGTTCCTCATCCCATTCTTGTGGTAGATCAATTATTTGTTATAGAATCATAGGAAATTAGGGTTGGAAGGGTCCTCAGGAGATCATCTGGTCCAACCCCCTCCTCAAAGCAGGACCATCCCCAACTAGATCATCCCGGCTAAAGCTTTGTCTAGCCAGGTCTTAAAAACCTCTATGATTGGAGAGTCTAAGAGCCCTCTGGGTAATCTGTTCCAGTGTTTTATTACCCTCTTAGTAGTAAAATTCTTCTTAATAACTAACCTAAACTTCCCTTGCTGCAACTTGAGACTGTTGCTCCCTCTGAGCCCAATGCTGCAGCCAGTTTTCTATCCACTTCTTTTTTTTCTCCTATCCTTCTCTTTTTTCTATCCATTCATCTACCCTATACTTCCTTCGCTTGCCTGGGAGAACATTGTGGGAGACCATATCAAAAGCCTTGCTTTAAAAAAAAAAATCAAGGTACACCACATCCACTGGTCTCCATCATCACTGCCATGGGATGGGGTCCTCAGGGATGGCCATGATACCCCTAGGGCTCCTTGACCATGCTAGTCCTGCCCAACAGGCACCTTTTCTCTCACCTGCCATGTCTTGGTAATTATTATGAATATGGAGGCTGCTCTCAAGATTGTTTGGACATGGTCCTGATGGACCCCACTGAACCCTGTGTGTTCTTGAACCCCTTTTGTGTCCTATACAAAATGGTTGCCTCACAGGGCACCCTCAGCCTTCTGGGCAAGATGCATGGATCTAAAACTGCCCCTTTACCATGCCCCAATCCTTACAGATAGCATTCACACATTGTCCCTCTAAGGCCTTAGTTAGCTTGACTTCCAGTCATCACTGGGCTCTTCACAGCCCTGTCTCTGTATTTCCTGGTGCTGGGATCTGTTCACCTCTTTCTCTCCACACCACCAGTGCTGGGATCCCCACACTGTAGTGGGCTCCCCAATGAGGCCTCCTCCTTCCCCAATAGCCTCAGCCTGATCCACCAGTCTATAAACAGCAACTAAAACATGAAACCCTGGGCTATAACATAACACAAGGAGTTCACGGTGTGCTGTGTCCCTTTAAACAAGTGAAACTTCCCCCCAGCACTAAGTTCCTTGCAGGCCAGAGTACCTGGTGAGCTCCTGGAGGCCCATTAGCCCTAAGTGCAGCCTATCAGGCTACCGCTGCAGTGCATCTGGGTGACTCCTCCCTAGAGGCACCTTCCCCTGGCTGCTGCCAGAGAACACACCCTCTTGGTCTCAGCCCTGGGGTTTATATGTGCCCAGGGCCCTGCCTTCTTCCAATCAGCTGACCAGGTGCAGGTGCAGACTAATTCCCTTGCTGCCATGGTAACCTGCACCTGTGGGGTTTCTGTCTGGCTCTTAGGGCCCTCTCTCTAGGTAGTTTCTGCTCTTAAAGGAGCAGGCACCTTAGTGCCCTGCGACAGTCACATGTACAAGTGCCCGCCACATCCACAGAGCCAGTCACTTCATCATAGAAGTGGGTCAGACTTGACTTGTCCCTGATGCATCCATGCAGACTTTTCCTAATCACCTTCTTCTGCTTCAAGTGCTTAGAAATGGATTCCTTGAGGACCTGCTCCATGATTTTTCCAGGGACTGACGTGAGGCTGATTGGTTTGTAGTTCCCTAGATCCATTTTTTTTCCCATTCTTAAATATGGGCACACTCTGTTGCCCTTTTCCAATCATCCAGGACCTCTCCTGATTGCCATGAACTTTCAAAGATGATGGCCAGTGGCTCTACAATCTCATCAGCCACCTCCCTCAGCACTCTCAGGTGCATCCATAGTTTCATATTAGCTAGGGTCAGGAGGGACCTGAACAGCTCATCTAGCCTGACCCCCTGCCACAGGCAGGAATGAATGCTGGGTTCACAAGACCTCAGACAGGTGATCATCCAACCTCCCCTTGAATTTGCCCAAGGTAGGGGTGAGGACCACTTCCCTGGGAAGTTGGTTCCAGATTTTGGCCACCCTAACTGTAAAATATTGCCTCCCAATCTCTAACCTAAACCTATTCTCCATCAGCTTATTATTGTTCCTTGTCATCCCAGGTGGTGCTGGGGAAAAGGGCTCTACCTATTTGTTGTTGATATCCCCTGATGAGTTTCCAGCCACCAGGTCCCGCCTCAGCCTCCTCTTGCTGAGGCTGAACAGGTTCAGGTCCCTCCTCATAGGGCCTGTCCTGCTGCCTTCTCACCAAGTGGGTGGCCCTCCTCTGAACCCTCTCCAGGCTGGCCACATCCCTCTTGAAAGGCGGCACCCAGTACTGGACACTCCCCAGCCTGTATGTATGCTGTGGATTCCTTCTCCCAAGGTGCAGCACCCTGCATTTATCTACATTGAAGCCCATCCTATTCTCATCTGCCCACTTTTGTAGTCTGTCTAAATCTATTTGCAACCTCTCTCTCCCTTCAAGTGTGTCCACCTCGCCCCACATCTTAGTGTCATCAGCAAACTTGGACAGCGTGCTTTCCACCCCCTTGTCCAAGTTGCTGATGAAGATGTTAAACAGTGCAGGCCCAAGCACTGAGCCTTGGGGTACCCCACTGCTCACATCTCGCCAGGTTGAGTACAACTCGTCCACCACTAGTCTCTGGGTGCGCCCTGTCAGCCAATTTTTTACACATCCAACTGTGCAGGCATCAATGCCATAGTCGCTTAATTTATTGATGAGGATGAGATGAGCGACAGTGTCAAAGGCCTTCTTAAAGTCTAGAAAGACTACATCCACAGTGACACCATCATCCAAGGATTTAGTCACCCGGTCATAAAAAGTAACCAGGTTGGTCAGGCAGGACCTGCCTTTGATGAACCCATGCTGACTGCCCCTGAACATGATCTCCCCTGCTGCCCCCCACCTGGCCCCATAGACTTCTATATGTCCAGCTTTTCTAAATAGTCCCTAACCTATTCTTTCACCACTGCTGGCTGCTCACCTCCTCCCCAAACTGTGCTGCCAGGTGTAGTAGTCTGGGAGCTGACCTTGCCTGTGAAGACTGAGGAGAAGACATTGAGCACTTTAGCCTTTTCTGCATCCTCTGTCACAGGGCTGCCTTCCCCATTCAGTAAGGGACCTACACTTTCCCTGATCTTCCTCTTGCTACTGACATACTTGTAGAAACCCTTCTTGTTACCCTTCACATCTCTTGCTACCTGCAACCAAGGTTCCCTCTAAGCTGTGCATGTGTGTGGGCCTTGCACAATAAAAAATCTTGCTGCGCAGTAACTTTTTAAGGCTGTGCACCTGCCTGGAGAGGAGCTGGGCTGCAACTTCCTGTAAACTTTGGGCATGGAGAGCTGCAGAGGCACTGGGGCCAGCTTGCAACATTTATCAGCAGTAAGTTACCGCTCGGCTGCATGGGAGCCGCTCTGCCCCTCCCTCCTCATCATGCTGGCATCGCCGCAGGGAGGAAAAGCAGTGTGGGGCAGGCAGCAGCTCCTCCACAATGCAGGGCGGGGGCAGGGACGAGGGCTAGGGCTGGTATAGAGCGAGGCACCGCATGGGAACTGCTCCACTCCCCATCCCCCTTGGGCGAGCTTCACCCTGAGCCCCAATGCCATGTGCCTCCCTGGCCCAGGGCGGTTGGAGGAATGGAGAACCTGCCTTGTGAGAGGAGAATTGGTGGGTCATAGCCCCAGGCTTCAAGGCTTCTGCTGGTCACCTGAAGGAGCAAGGAAGAGCTTTCCCCTCTCAGCTTTAGTCCTGGACATTGGCTACAGCCAGAGGTGGGAGATCGGCTGGGAGAGGGGGTGATGGTGCCCCCAGAAGTATTGAGAGACCACCCAGGTGCAAGGACTGTGGGGGTTTTTCCTGCCTCTGGCATGGGGCATGGTCAGCTGTCTAAGTCTTGCCCAAGAAACGCCCTGTCACTGCCATGGCAAAGGACTTGGTGCTCCTGTTGTGTGTCCCACTCCCATTCTGTGGCCCACAGTGGGGTTTTGGGGCAGAGGCTGCCCCAGATCTACAGTGTGCAAAAGGGGCTGAAGTGGTTGTTGCAGATCCCTTTGCACAGTTGTCTTCCAGCATGTGCAGGGGCCCTGCCTGGGATTTCCCAGTAGGTCCCTTCTAGTCTTATGCTCCTGAATGCAGGCATTCCCCTGGCACACGCCAAAAGAGGGAGGCGGGGCCAGTTCGGGAACAGATCAAAGCAGCGCACTCATGAATCATTACACCTTAGAGGAAACATTGCCTGCAACTCCAATTGCACTTTGGCCTTCCTGATTTCATCTCTGCATGCCCGAGCAATGCGCTTATACTCCTCCCTCATTATTTGTCCAATTTTCCACTTCTTACAAGCTTCCTTTTTGTGATTTAGCTTACTGAAGAGTTTCCCGCTAAGTCAAGCTGCTCTTATGCCATACTTGCTAGTCTTTATGTGAATTGGGATGGTTTGTTCTTGCACCCTCAGTAAGGCTTCTTTAAAGCACAGTCAGCTCTCCTAGACTCCTCTCCTCCTCTCACTGGCCGCCCAGGGGATTCTTCCCATGGGTTCTCTGAGAGAGTTGAAGTCTACTTTTCTGAAGTTCAGGGTCCTTACTCTGCTGCTCTCCATCCTTCTTTTCCTTAGGATCCTGAACTCAATCATTTTGTGGTCACTGCTACCCAAGTTGCCATCCACTAATCATTTCCCATCAATTCATCCCTGTTTGTGAGCAGCAAATCAAGAAAAGCATGGCTCTTAGTTGGCCACTCCAGCACTTGCACCATGAAGTTGTCCTCAGCTTCCATACCATACCATGAAGCAAAGCTATTTTCTTTTATCAAGAATAAACATCCAAATGCAACTAAACTAAGCAAAATCGTTTGATGAAAGTTATACTACTTAAGGTGGTGGATCTTGAAAGGCATTTTTTGAAAAGAACCACCACCTTACGTAGTATAACTTTCAAGAAATGATTTTGCTGAGTTTAGTTACATTTGGATGGTTTTTCTTGACAAAAGAAAATAGCTTTGCTTCATGGTTTGATATGGAAACTGGGGACAACT
Organism: Crocodylus siamensis; assembly: GCF_052110815.1. Taxonomy (NCBI): domain Eukaryota; kingdom Metazoa; phylum Chordata; order Crocodylia; family Crocodylidae; genus Crocodylus; species Crocodylus siamensis. The sequence continues at coordinate 63,480,707 of NC_143398.1, forward strand.
TCATGGTGCAAGTGCTGGAGTGGCCAACTAGTCGCCAAGTAGGGGCCACCTTTCAAGAATGTCTGATGCTCGCCTGCTGAAGAAAATCTTCTACAGCAAACTGTCAAATGGAGTACGCTGTTGTGGCGCACCAAAGAAGCAGTACAAGGACACTCTAAAGGTGTCCCTAACGAGTTTCGGCATCGACCCAGAGTCGTGGGAGCAAATCACTCGCAGCCATCCATCCAGAGGTCATCAATCCAGAATGGAGCGCTGGCTTTTGCACAGCAACACACAGCAGAAGCAATGAAGAAATGCGTGGCCAGGAAAATGAAAACTTTCATACCCAGTCCTCATCGCTTTCCTGCCCCCGCTGTAGCAGATTATCCAAGGCAAAGATGGAGCTGATAAGTCACCTATGTGCCCACGTGACATAGCCTCTACCCCCTTTCTCTTTCCTCTCTTCTTTTCCCTTCTTCCTTTTTTTCTCCTTTTCTCTTTTCTCCCTCCCTGTTTGTTTCCCATTTCTTTTCTCTCTTCTTTCCTGATACTGTTTGCATTCATCTTCATCTGCAAAGGATGAGCAACACATACTACTTAAAGAAGGGTATTGTAAAAACAGGGTTATTTTAAAATTTAAAATTAAAATTTAAGATTCATAGGTTGCACTTCCACCATCCTTGAGATAAAATTTATTTTCTGAAAGTTTCCTCTGTTAGCATAGTCAGATAAGGAGACTCTTGTACAATAGTAGTTACCATACCATGAATTCACACCATAATTGCAATCTGCTATTTTCAAACAGCTATGAATTTCAGGGGTAATTGTTTAACTGTTGAGTAAAGCAGTTTCTAGGTATCAGTGGTATAAAGCTGAGTAGTGCCAAAGGAAGAGTGGTAACAATGGTGGTGGCAGCATCAACTGTAGTCCAAGAATAGGAATGAATATGAGTCTGTTGAGGGATCTGAAACCTTTTTCAGACTGAAAATCACACATTCACCTGTAGTCACTTGACTATGTACAAAAGAATCACTTGACAGATATGATATGGATGTTTTGGAATTCATGTGTAAAATAATTGAAACCACTTGTCCCATGGCAGTGCTACAAATGGGGGCATGATTTCACCATATATTTTTTATTAGAGTCTATTTAATGTTTTGAGTGCAGTAATAGTCGCTGTAACAGGAAAGAGGTTATTGCCTCCAGCAGAGTGCAGGATAGGGAAACTGCAGTTATTCATGGAGCACAGTTAAATCCTTGAACTGATTTATTTATTCAGCCTCCAGATGGGTACACAAAACATTGTCATTGGAAGGGGTCCAGCTCTTAACTCTAACTTATACAATGGTGAACTAAAGGAGAAGAGAAATATGCAACTCTGAGACTATTAAACTGCTGTGGGATCTTTACTGGCTGCAAGTGATCATTACCTTAGTATTACATCTCATCTTAATATGGTACCAATAATAGCATGCTGTTCCATCTCTAAACAACATATTGCAGCATTGGCTCAAGGTTGACTCGGAAGGAAGGGTGCCTTGAATTTTAATTCTGGGTTTTAGCATGTGTATCTGAGATGGCTCAACAGAAGAGCCCTGTATTCCTCTATGGAGTTAGAGTCTGCCATCCTGTTAGAGTGCCATTCATTAAACATGATCCTTCTCCCCCGTGGGCTGGTAAGGAGGAATGCTGGAAGGCAAGGCCAGTTAGCTCCAAGTAGGCCTTCTGCTTCTTTATATCCTATTTTGGCCTCAGGAACAATAAGTAGTCTGGCAGGAAAATGAAAGAAAAGCTAACTTGAGTGAAAGCTTATGCTGATATTTGTGTAATCTTATTGCTTTTGGATTGTCAGTAAAGCAAATGAGTCAAGCTAGTGTTTGTACGTGATCTTTTAGGTACTGGATGGGTGCTCAGACCATTTACAAACATACACACACACACACACTCTCTCTCCCTAAGTTTGCCTTACATGTCTTTCATCCAAAAACTGACCAGGCCCAATCCTGCATTGCTTCTGAGATCACTGACTGAACCAGTCTGGCTGTAAGCCAAAAATAATAATCATAGACTTAGTAGAGCTCCTACTGGGCTTCTCTAAAACACTGATACCTTTTGTTAGCCTCTCATCTCAGTTATTAGATGCCATTCATTAACATCCTGGGCTATTCCAGCTCTTATACTAAGTTCTGCTTACAGGAAAGTAGCAGAAGAAATTACAAAAAAGTGTGCCTAGCAACAGCAGAAATCCTATCAGCTTCGTGGAGAGATTATACAGAGCTGGCCTTGTGGCAGGAGCAATGAAGGGAAGAACTGTAGAAGGTGATGCAAGTTAAGGAAGAAGGAAGGGAGAGCTGGGAAGGTAGGAGAGAGAGGGAGAAAGATGAAGGGTTCTGAATAGCTGAGGAAAGTGGGGTAGAAGAAAAACAGCAGAGTGAGGATGCAATAATAAAATGAGAGGAAATTTCCCATGGAAGAGGAAAATAATAAAAGAAAGACTGAGATACTGAAAGCTACATAAAACCGTAGGTGCCTAGACAGCTTTGACAAATCTTTATTGATATGAAATGGTAGGAGTCAAAAAGGGAAGAGAGTAGAGGAGTGGATATTGATGGAGTGAGAGAAGGCAAGGGAGATCATTTTAAAGTTGGCACATTTTAAATCATGAAGTATAATTCCAAAGTTGTGCTGTATTTCCATGACAGGAATGGGACCAGTGGCAATACCAGAGTTTATGGATCTGTTTTGTATGGGGAGGAAATGTGCATAGGACATTCCTCCCCTCCCAATTTGAATGTTAGGAAAGGAAAAAGCAGGAAAAATTGTCACATAATAAGATCCAGAAAAAGAATGAGAGAAGAGCTCTAGATTTAATGGAAGTTGATTTACATATGATGGGGATTTGCAGAGGCCAACACTGTTAGTCAAGGATGCCAAAATTAGGCATCTAGATGAATAGTTTGGGTACCCGAATAATAGAGGCCAGAGTGTTGAGCACCTGCAGCCCCTTTTATATGGAATTCTCATCTCACTGAAGTCAGTGAGCACTTTGTGTTCAAGGACAGTCTGGTTTCTAAGATTCACAGGTTGCACTTCCAGCATCCTTGAGATAAAAGCAGGACAAAGGATCGATCTGGGCATTACATAGAAAGGGGAATTATTACTGGGCAAAGATCTTAACAACATACCACCTTGTGTACATGTTATCTATTTAGTTCCTCTAGACTGTAGATCCAGCCTAGCTAGAAGGCCCAGCATGGGCTGCTGTTGCAACAGAAAGAATGATTAGATTTCTCATAATTTCCAATGGGATTTTGGAGAACCATCAAGATGCAGAAATGGTTACCAAACCCGTGTCCTTGCTGCAGGAAAATCATGCCACTGTTGTAGAAAAGAGTTAAGTGGTAATTCCTGTTGCCTGGAGGGAGGGAGTATCTTTATTAGGTACAAGCTTGGAACAATTCATGTTCAAAGAAATCTAACTATGTAGGTGGCCATTTTTACCAACTAGCTGGCAATCTGGTAAGTAGGTAAAGGACTACAATTTTGAAGATAAGAGGATGAAATCTGTGGGTCATTAGGTAATCTGATCAACAGGTCAGAGTGCCAGAGTGCAAAAACTGTTATTAAAAGTAACAGTAACAGACAACCTTGTAGTAGGGCGAGCTGCTGCTGACTGCCCAAGCTAGCATATAAGCATGCGCACACACACGTACACTCCTCCACCAACTACATTCCAAAACAGGTAATGTAACAAACTGTAGAGCTCTAACCGCTGTCTGTACACCCCATGAGCTGATCTCATGTTAATACTGGGCCACTTTCGTAGTTAGTGGGATGGTCAGGAGTGGTAAAGCATATGGGGCTTGTGAGACAGATCAGGAGCCACTCTATTTGGCTCACCAGACAACTGGCGGGCCACTTTCTGAAAATCTGTGGCCCTCAGGCCCCAGGGGAAATGGCAAGCAGCTCCAGGAGGGCAACCAAGAGCTGACCCAGCCCCAGTCACCCTCCAGCTCAAGGGGTGGGCAATTATTTTGGGTGGAGAGCCACTTACTGAGTTTTGGTAAGCCATCGAGGGCCACATGACTGGCAGCCAGGGGCAGATAAATATTAATTTTCTATTTTTGTTAGGGGCCTCAGCGCCAGACAGAATAGCCTGGTGGGCTGCATTTTGCCCACCCCTGCTCCAGCTGCTTCATCTGTCACCACTGCTGTGGCCCTACCTCCCTGGATACCAGGCTCCTCCTCCATGTCCTATACTGGAGCTGCTGCTGTGATACAAGGTGTGTGGTGACAGCAGCAGCTGTGGCTTCAACCTGGGACACTTAGTGGAAGCAGCTCGGCATAGGGCATGCAGCAGAAGCTGTAGGAGCTGCTGAACGCCCTGGGTTGGAGATAGAGCTGCTGCTGCCACCAGCAGTGCCACATGCTCTGGGTCAGAGTTGCTGCCACTGCTTCCTTGTACTTCAGCCTAGGTCTGGATCACAAGGAGTCCCATGGTTTCGATCAGGCCTGGTGCACAAAGTGAGTTTGACACTTCTGGGTAAAGAATAGAAGGCTAGATAAAGCTGTGCATTCTGGGCATTTACTGCACTTAACTATGCTATGTGACTAGTTCACTTAGTGGCTGTGTGCAGTTGTTGAAGAGGGCTATAGAGTTACACCTTGTAGAACTATGTAAGTGAGAGGTGTTGCAAGTAAGGTATAGTTTTCCATCACAACTTATTGCTTGCATCTCTTCAGAGAAGGACACTGACAATTTTAGTGCACTCATAGAATCATAGAAGTAGGGTCGGAAGGGACCTTATAGATCTTCAAGTCCGACCCCCTGCCAGGGTAGGAGAAAAAACTGGGCTCAAATGATCCCATCTAGGTAGGCATCAAGCCTCCTCTTAAAGACCCCCAGGGTAGGAACCAGCACCACTTCCCTTGGAAGTTGGTTCCAGCTCCTAGCCGCCCTGTGAAGCAGTTCTTAGGGATGTCTAATCTAAACCTCCTCTCCAACAACTTGTGGCTGTTATTCCTTGTTATGCCAGGGGGTGCTAGGGGAAACAAGGTCTCTCCCAAACCCTTCTGGTCCCCCCTAGTAAGTTTATAGACTGTCACCCAGTCCCCCCTCAGCCTTCTCTTGTGAAGGCTGAACAGGTTCAGGTCCCGCAGTCTCTCATTGTATATCTGCCCTGTAGTCCCCGGATCATGCGGGTGGCCCTCCTCTGGACCCTCTCAATGTTGTCCACATGTCTCCTGAAGTGGGGCGCACAGAACTGGACACAGTACTCCAGCTGTGGCCTGACCAGTGTTGCATAGAGGGGGAGGATCACCTCCTTGGCCCTACTTGAGATGCACCTGTGGATGCATGACAAGGTGTGGTTAGCCCTTCCAACCATGACCTTGCATTGTCGGCCCATGTTTATCTTGGAGCCAGTAATGACTCCAAGATCTCTTTCTGCCTCCGTGCTCTCAAGAAGGGAGTTTCCCATCTTATAAGTGTGCTGCTGGTTACTACTGCCCAAGTGCAGCACCCTGCACTTGTCAGTGTTGAAACGCATCCTGTTTTTGCTAGCCCACCCCTGTAACCTATCCAAGTCTTGCTGCAGTCTTTCCCTCCCAACTAGCGTGCTCACCTCACCCCAAATTTTGGTATCATCAGCGAATTTAAACAGAGTGCTTTTCACCCCATCGTCCAAATCGCTGATAAAGAGATTGAACAGCACGGGCCCAACGACCGAGCCCTGGGGGACTCCGCTGCCCACTTCTCCCCAGGTCGAATATGACCCATCCACCACCACCCTCTGAGTGTGACCCTTCAGCCAATCTGCAATCCATCTGACTGTGTAGGCATCAATGCCAGAGTCACTCAATTTTTTAATGAGGATGGGGTGGGAGACAGTGTCAAAGGCCTTGCTGAAGTCCAGAAAGACTACATCCACAGCAACACCAGCATCCAAGGCTTTTGTGACTTGATCATAAAAGGCAATCAGGTTGGTCTGACATGACCTGCCCCTAATGAAACCGTGCTGGTTGCCCTTGAGCATCATCTCTGAGGCTGGCCCATCACAGATGTGCTCCATGATGATCTTCTCAAAGAGTTTCCCTAGGATTGAGGTAAGACTGATGGGCCTATAGTTGCCTGGGTCCTCCCTCCTCCCTTTTTTAAAGATGGGGACCACACTGGCTACCTTCCAATCATCCGGCACCTGGCCCGAGCACCACGAGTGCTTGTAAAGCTGTGCCAAGGGCCCTGCAATAACCCCTGCTAGCTCCCTCAACACCCTGGGGTGGGAGCATCTGGACCCGCTGATTTGAACACATCCAGCCCCTCCAGAAGCTCTCTAACCCGGTCCTCTCCAACCTGAGGTCTGGAGGCGTTCCCCTCAAGTCTGTCTTGCATCACGGTGGGGAAGTCCTGGTCCCTGCCCAAGAAAACAGAGGTGAAGAATTGGTTAAAGAGGTCTGCTTTCTCCTCTGGCGCAACCACCAGGTTGCCCAGAGGATCTTGCAGGGGCCCCACATTTCCCGGTGCTTTCTTCATCCTCCCTATATATTTGAAAAAGGACTTTTTGTTATCTTTGATTTTGGATGTAAGGCCTAGCTCCATGTCCGCCTTAGCTTTCCTGACAGCCCCCCTACAGGCCCGAGCAGAGGAGGTATACTCCTCTTTGGAGATAGCACCCCCCTTCCACCAGGTGTACGCTGCCTTTTTGGCAATCAGGCATTCCCAGATGCCCTTGGTGAGCCAGCGGGGCTTTCAGGCACTCCTGCCCCCCTTGCTTTTTGTTGGGATGGTCACCCCTTGGGCCCAGAGTATTGTTTCCTTAAGGAACGACCACTCATCATGGATACCCCTACCACATCTGTGAAACAAAACAAGTTACCAGCATGGATAACAGTGTCAAATTTTGCAGGGAAGCCCAGGGGCATGGGAATAGATTGATGAAATTTGCTAAGTTTCTTCTTTTACTGTTGGAAAAACTGGGATCCTTCCATGAAATTGCCCTGATGTGTCTGAATGTGTCTAAATGACTATAAATGATAACTGATATGATACACGCATGGACACCTGTCTTCTAAGGCACCCGTTGTGATTTCATCTACTAAGAGATTAATTTTGTAAAACCACTTGAGGACAAAATAGATATAGAAAAGAGCTTTACTTGTAATTATAGCTGTTCCTATAGCACTACTATCATTAAAGCTCTGTCAGTATGTCCATGTAAGCCTCTAGGTCATATTAACAAACAAAAACTACTACTACTTAGTTATATAACATTTTACAGCTTCAAACAGACTGAAGCAATTAACATTCAGAACATGTCTGGGAGGTAGGTATTATTATCCCTATTTTACAGATGGGGGGGGGGCAATGACAGAGGTGAATTGATTTGCCCAAGGTCACACAATAAATCAGAATCTGCGTAGGTCCAGAAAAAAGGACTAATCCTAACCTTAATATACTAGATGATATGGTCTCTCAAATATGTTGACTACAAAACAGAAAATGTGGCAGTCAACATTTGCTACAAACAATAATGTTGGGAGATGAATTCTTAGCTCAGGAAGGAAGGATATCAGGTGTTCTCTAGTAAATTATTTTTAGAACTCAAAAACTTTTTTTCTGAGTTTAAAAATTAACCATTGCAAATATTTTTGCAGGAGGCCTGTGGGAAACATTTACTGTTTTAAAAAAGTTTCTTAAAATACTACTTTATTATTGTATTTGAAATCATACCCCTATCATTTAATATATTATTATTTAAAGTGCTATTTTCAAAAGTTTCTATTAAAAAAAAAAATAAAACTTGGCAAATACTAGTTTACCAGGTAATCCCAGTGTTCTCAGAATCAACTGAATATAACTACAAAAAATTATCCTGTGCACAGGAGCAAACATTGTGGCTACCTCCTTATCTTTCCCTGTATACATAGGCCTCTGCTGTATGTATGTATGTGTCTGGGGAGTAGGACATTGGGATGTTGCATAAGAGGACCCTCCACAGGAGTAATATTCCCATCCTTCATCCAGTATGCTGGAAAAAGGGGCCAGAGTGGTGCAGGGAGACTCTGAAAGGCCCTGATCTAGCTTAGGGAGGATTTCATTGGCCCAGGAACAAAGAAACCAATCCTGGGCACCTTCCAAGGACTTACTTTATAAAGACTGGCATAAAAGTGACCCAGAGGCAAGACTTGAAAGAGTAATGTCAAGGGTGAGGCTATAGTAGGTAGCTTTGCAAAGGCTCTGGACATCCTGGTGACCCATTGGTTAGCTTAGGTGCCTGACAAAACTAGAATGAGGTTTCAGAGCACTTTACATTACACAAGGAGTTTGTTCAGCTGCACAGAGCAGTGCAAAGCAGGAGAACACTGAGATGTCTTGAAGCTTCAAGGTTTTGAGTCTCTCTCAGAGACACAGCCCAGAAGTTCACCCCACATACTCTGTTACTAGTTGCCTTGTAAAGATATACGTGCTTGATTCTCTGTACCCAAGTGATTAGCCCTTATTTAGGCAAATATACCATTCTGGCAAATAGGATTCCTGGTGCTGACGTGCTTCCCTGGTAGACCTTACAGAGCACAGTTTTGAGGGAGTTTCCTGTGCCGCAGTCCTGGGAAAGAGTTTTGGGAACAGGGTAGAATTGGGCTCCCATCATCAGCACACATCCTGGTCAGGGGCATTTCTTCCTGGCTTTCATGGGACTTGTTATCACACAGCACAGGGACGATGATCTGGCATTTTTCAAAGAAATGCCAAAAGTGCTCTGTGCTGTAGCAATATGCACAGTCATGCTCACAGGGAGGAGACTAGTACATGGCCACATAGTTATTCTGTATCTACAGTTTCCACCTCTCTCTCTTATGTAGCTCAAATCGATTCTCATCACTTTGAATATGTCCTTCAGGATGCATAGTGCAGCCTGAGTAGCACATGATAGAGCTCACATCAATAAAACAATGTCTAACTAGCAGCTTTTAGCTATAGTCATCAATTAATATCACATGGCTCTTCCTCAGGCACTTTGTGTTGCCAGCTCATCAATCAATCTTTCTTATTATTAACCACATAGTTGAGCTACTAAGTTTAGAAAGTTGATATCTGAAAATATCTACTTTAAATGATCAGAAGATGGGTGATCCTTTAGCTTTTTAATCTAAATGGGATATTAGTAACATATTTTAACTTGTGGTAAAGTTCAGAACCAGATCTGAGTCCGATTTTCACTCCCATGATTACATGCCCTGTTTTTCATCCTGTTCCTCCCTCACACTTTCCTCTTAGGTTGTATTGTTCAGTTTTCCCCTAAACAGCATACCGCTGAAAACATGCTTGAGATCAAGTTAAACTTCTGAACTAGTGTAATTCAAATGTCTTAGCCCATCCTAATTTAATACAAATTATACGGTTCCAGGGCTTTGGCTAGAAAAAAAAATGGAGAATCCAAGTATGCAGTCATTGAATTAAGTGAAAGGAAAAGAGTGTGATCCTTTGTTACTGATGTGTCACATACCTCAGACAGTTTCATTAACTTGGCATAATGTGGTGAACTCAATCAATATTAATATATTGTATCAGCATCATACATTAGGCCTGATTTTCAGATGTCTTAGAGTCAATGGGATCTGATGAGTTTTGAAGATTAGGCAAATTATCGAGTCCGAGTCTACATACAAAAACTTGATGTTAAGCTACTATTATCTCCCACCTCCCTCCCCCCACAAAAAATAACCCCACATTTGATAAAGCTATTGAAAGGACAAAATGGGCATGTCTACATGAGATGGTATGTTGCCATAGCTACAAGCTATGGTGATGTAGCATCGGTGGGCATGAACTACGATGCTGATGCTACTGTGCAGTAAGGTTGGGAAAAAAACCATGTACCGGCAGGACTGTGCAATCAGGGGCACATGTAGACATGCCCACTCAGAAGTATTTTTGGGACTAGGGCCCACTTAGCCTAAGCTGCACAGTACAGGCTTAGGCAGTTTCTGCTTATCACATATGCTTAGAAAATCTCTCCTGTATTTGCCTTCTCCCCAAAGGAGCTCACACACCTATATGAACCTCCTGATTTTTCTGTTACTGATATCTTTCATTTTAAAGCAGGAGAACGTTTCTGTAAACTGACTGATCAATTCACAAGCCTGTGCACCAAAAAACAATTCCGCACCACAGGATTTCAGTTCCTTTTGCTTTATGACTTCAGTTTCAGTTCTTCAGAACAAAGCATTTTTTACATATGTTTACCACTAGTCATGTCTTCTCTCATGACCTATGGTTTCAGCTCAAGACTCTCCCAATAGACTACCTGCCTGAAAGTTAAGGCAAGCCCCCCTACGCCTTTTTTCTTCAGAGATCGTTTCCTACAGGACCACTCTGTAGGCCATCTTCCTAGAAGTCAGAAATAGACAGGATATTTCCTCTGTCCCAGGATCAGACAAGCTACACAAGCTACTTACTACATTTTTTGACAACCAGTGACCAGATGATTTGCAAACTCTTACCTGATCCTGGCAACCTGGGATTAATCACAGATAGGGCTCAGAGGCAGATTAATGTGCACTGGGGTCCTGGGCAAGCACAAAATTGGAGGCCCCCTCCCACCATGGGAACTGGGCTGCATGGGGGTGGGGAGGAGGACAGGGTCCCCTTCCCCTCCTAGCACTGGCAGGAAAGGCTGGATGGATACCACCAGGTTGCAGGGCATATGCCCACCTCTTCTCCCTGGTTCCTGCCCCTGCTATAGCTGAATGTATGCACACACATGGGCATGCACAGACACAGGTGCGCACACTCTTCTCTCATTCAAAAATGCACATAGACACAGACATACACACATGCACACAGAGACAGGCACACACACAGACACACACCTTCCCCTCACAGGACTTACCCCCACACTACTCTCGATCACACGGAGGCAGCCTTCTGCCCCTACACTGTGAGACACCCACTTCTCAGTCTCGCTCCCTGCCTGTTACACTTACGTGCAAGGAGCTGTTGCCCAGCTGTCCTATGCAGCCCCACAGATGCAGAGGTCCAGGCTGGACTGGGCTGGCACCGTGTCTCTGCGGGTGGATGGCAGCACTGGGATGGGTGGCTGCAGAGGGCTAAGGTGAATTTTGGGCGGCTCTAGCCCCCAAGGCCCTCCCAGTGCCACTGACTGCAAAAGTACAGTGTGGTACGGCGCTCCTAGATTGGCCCCAACCCCTCCCCTACCAGGTGGGGTGCAGCTCTCCCAGCCCAGATCAGCTCCCTGCCCCCAGATGTGGTGCCACCCAGACCACTCCCCTCCCCCAGATACAACACATCTCTCCCGCCCTAACCCCAGCCTGACCAGACTCCACCCCATTAGTGGAGGGACCCCGCTTCCAGCTCCATGGGAAGCAAAGGTGAAAGCTGCAGTTTTGAACTTGGTACCAAAAATGGGAGCCGAGTTTGAAACTGCAGCTTTCACTTCCCTGCTGATGAGGATCCTGGGACCAGGGTCCCAAGTAGTAGGGGCTCCTGGACTCGTGCACAGCTTGCCCGTTCATTAATTTGCCTATGGTAGGGCTGGACCCAACTGCCCCATACAAGTATAGCCACCCTTTGACAGTTTCAAAAGGCAGTTTATTTATTTATTTAATTTTTCAGTAAATCTCAGAGATAAATATAGATCCACATAGGTCCTCCATCTTAACTTTCCCTCTCAGCTTCTTTTGACCTGTACCATCTTAGTTTTGTGATGGAGGAACTGATCTATTTTGGCTGAGCTACATGAAAAATACGCTATTTAGGACTAGACTCTGCTAACCTTACTTATTCTGAGTAGCATTTTCTCTGAGAACAGTCCCAATTTAATCAATGAAGTGACTGAAAACATAAGCTGCTTTTCCACGTGAATGAGTATGACAGAATCTGATCAACATTTAAAAGGTTTTGCACATAAGGCATCTTAGATGATCTAACACTCCCATAGGGGCATAGGACTGGAAGGGTGTCAGGTTGCAGCCTCAAACCTGGGGCCTTATCATACCAGGTTGTGGGCAGCCAGGAGGTCAGTCTGAGACATGGACCTGGGGATAGGCTGAGTCAGGGAGCCAGAGGATCAGCCAGAACGTGGAGTCAGAGGGCAAGCAAGTTGATTAAGCCAGAAGTTGAGGCAGAGGCACAAGCCAGAGGGAACAACAAGGTAGCCTGTTTAGTTTGAGCCCTGTTTGTCCAAACACTTCCTGTTCTGGGTTGGGGTTTATATGGGAGGGGGGAGTAAAAGGTCAGTTGAAATCAGGGAAAGGGTGAATGCCTCAGCCCAAATGGAGGCTTCCAAGGAGTTTTGCCCAGCACTAAAGGTGAGCTGAAAGTTAGCAGTGCAGGTTACTGGGCAGGCTGAGGCCCCAGGTTGGAAACTGCAGCCTAATAGCCCTTGGCCTGCCACCCTGTGGTTAGCCACCCAGGCTGGTCAAAGCCGGCATGAAGTCTCCAGTGGACCTAACCTGCCTACTCCCTGTCACCAGAGTGGCTGGTGGCTAGCTGATGCTTCCCTTCCCTTCCCTTCCCTTCCCTTCCCCTGGCATAAGTCTCTGACCCAGAACAGAACAGAGAGCGTCTGCGCAACAGGGTTTAACCTGATCCTAAATTGCCTTGCTTTTCCCTTTGACTTGTGCTCTGACTGCTTTCTGCCTGATGTTCTGGCTTCTAAAACTGGCTTGCTCTTGGCCTAATCCCCTGGCTTTCTGACTCAACCTGTTAGATTGACCTCCTGACCTGGCTTATCCCTGGAATCAGCTTGGAATCAGCTCCATTTGACACTTTGATCCCCAAATGGCCCTAGATCTGGCATGACAAAGGGATCTTATGGGTTATACATTAATGAACCATGGTAGAGCTTATCCTCCAATTGAGGGATAGCCAAAGACAATGGGTCATCAAGTCCAGGTCCCTGCTGTCAAAAGGTAATTCTGATCTATAATCCCTTTCATAAACTTGTCACAATTCATCTTAAAACCAGTTAGATTTCTTGTTGCCCATACTGCTACTGGACAGCTGTTTTAGATACTTGCTGCTTGATGATTGGGATGCTTTTTCTAATGTCCATCTTAAATATATTCATGGACATTTTTTACCCATTTGTACTTGTGCCAACCTTGCTTAAATAGGTTTTCTCCCTTGCAACATTTCCCCTGTTATGTATTTACACCTTACTATCAAATGCCTCAGCCTTCATTCTGCAACGTTAAATAAGCCAAGCATTTTTTGTTTCATCATGTAAAATAGGGTCTCCATCAGCCCCAAGAGTGATCCTTGAGGCGCTCTTTAGTAACCTGGGGTACTTGTACACATGAGGAGTTTTAGTTCCCCTAAACTGAAGTGGTGGGTTTTTAATTGTGACCCACCATTTCAATTTAGGGTCACTGTAATGGAACAGTGATGATGTACTGGTACCATCCCCTCCTCCCCCCTGCGGGCCCTGCTGGGGAGGGACAAAAAAAGAAAGAAAAATTGATGAGGGGCCCAATCTTTTTTTTCTTTTGAGCAGAGCCTGCCCGCCTCTCCTGCAGGCGTAGAGTGAGCTGCCAGCAGCCTCTGAGTTGTGGTGGACCCCGGACATTCCTTTTGCGGTTGTGGTGCCCCTGAGCAGCATTTGCCCACTAGCACCCCACCCAGCCGGCCCCAGGGGATGCTGCTGCCATGAAGGTAAGGTTTGGGGCCACCTGTAGCTCGGGGGCCACTGGCAGCTCATCCTCCAGCTGTGGGAGAGGTGGGCAGGCTTCACAAGGGGAAAAAAACAGTATCGGGCCGCTTGCTACTTTTTTTTTCTTCTTCTCTGCTGAGTCTGCCCATGTGAGCTGCCACTGGGTCATGAAGCCCCTGAGCTGCAGAGGGGCCTGATGCTTCGCTCCACAGCAGCAGTCCCCTGGGGCCACCTAGCTGGGGTGCTACCTGGGCAGGTGCTCATTAACTATTGTGTGTTGAGCTGGTCCCTCAGTGAATCATGATTGACTGTGTAACACAGTAGCTAGCTAGGATAATGAGTTAATGAGCAAAGATTAACATCTACAAAACCACAGGCTAAGGAGAGTAAAGAATCAATACAGAGCCAGGAACTGCTTCTTCCCCAAGACAGAGATGGTCAGTTGTACAAGCACCCATGTCACAAGTTTTGCCTGTCAGCAGCTAGAGGTGCAGGGCCCCAGAACCCCCCTGCACCTATCTCCTTAACAGCTGGCAGGCTTTGTGGCTGCAGCAGGGCCTAGCAGCCAGGCCTGCAGTAGTTCCCCCCACCCCTGTGCCCCAAGAGAGACACAGTTGCACAAGCACCCATGACACGAATTTTGCCTGTCAGCAGCTAGAGGTGTAGGGCCCACCACCCAGAAGCCCTGCACCTATCTCTTTGACAGCTGGCAGGCTTCATGCCCTTCAGAAGGGGCTACCAGTTCTGCAAGCTTCATCGAAATCAAGCCGGAAAAGACAAAGTTACAAACTGTTTTGTCCATCCCCATTATATCCTATGGGCAAAATATTGAAACACTGTTTTGACCCCGTTTCAACAGAACAAAACGGAACAGCTATTTCAAATCAAAACAAAATTCAAAATGAAACTCTGTTCCATCGAAATGTTGAAACACTGGTTGAAATGGAATGCTGCCATTTCGCACAGCCTTACTAGATTGCCCCTGGGGCAATGCTGGATGATGGCAGGAGCATGGCTGGGTTTGCTGGCAGACAGAGAAGGTGGTGCAGGCGCTGCATGGGGTGCTGGAAGCCTGCCAAGCCTGAGCTTCCCCAAGCATGACCAGGCTTCCAGTGCCTTGTATGCTATCCCCACCACTTACTCTGGCCACCAGCAAACCCAGCCACCCTCCTGCCATCTCCCTGTGCTGCCCCAGGGGCAAGCTGGGTGTACTGGTGACTAGAGAAGGCGGTGGAAATGGTGCATGGAGAGCTGGAAGCCTGGTTGTGCTTGGGGAAGCTTGGGCTTAGTAGGCTTCCTGTGCCCCATGCACCATCCCCACCACCTTCTCCAGACACCAGACATGTACAAGTACATATTTTTTTTTATCCACAATGGCACAACTTTTCCCAATCAAACTAAAATGCATTAGAGGTGGTCTAAGTTGCCACACTCAAATACATTTTTACATGAAAAAAAATCATGTACATGGTGATGCCATTATGTTAGAAAATGATGATTTCTTGTCACTTTGTCACGTATCCATGGCTCCACCATCATGTGTACAAGCTCCCCTACTTTTACCCGATATGCCTTTCAGTGCTAGTCTTACTGTCTCTTTAGAAATTTGCTGGGCTGCATCAACATTCTTGTACTAATCTCCATCTAGTCCAGTTTAACTAATTTCCTATGGGTCATTGTGTCAGCAGCTTTACTGAAATGCATATAGAGTGAACTCTACAGAATTCCCCTCGTCTAGAAAACACTTATCTTCTCAAAGAAATTTGGGGTAAATATGACATGATTGATCCATGGTAAAGCCATATTACATGTTATCCTGTTTGTCATTTATTTCCTTATGCTTTATCAGTCTATGAAACTAATATCATAGGGCTTAATAGACCACTTTGTCCATCTCTAAGACAGGTTACTCCTCCTTCTGATCCCTTCCTTGACTAAATCCTCTGTTTGACTGTGGAATCAAGCACTTCATTTCTTTGAATGGCATAAATGGCAGAAAGAGTTTGGTATGTCAAATGTTATCAGGTCTCTTGACAGAATATGGGCTCTGTCTAAGGGTAAATGCTGTTGAGTCAATCATTCCACAAAAGGATTATCCTCACCTAATGATAGGCAAGGGTATGATTTTGGTGTTTTTGATGCAGAGGTCAGGTCTGGAGTCAACCTTCACTAAAGCCCTGAGGTTCTGTTATCGTGAATGTAAAATAGATTATGACCCCCACCCCCAAACCACGTTATTGTACA
The DNA here is from genome assembly GCF_052110815.1 of Crocodylus siamensis. NCBI lineage: Eukaryota > Metazoa > Chordata > Crocodylia > Crocodylidae > Crocodylus > Crocodylus siamensis. The sequence goes on from NC_143398.1 coordinate 63,496,603, forward strand.
GATTTTAAAAATTATCCTATGGAGCTTAGTCGGGGGCTGTTTCCCTTCTGTTGAAGCCTGTACAACAGCTGGAAAAGTACCTATAGAGAAAATGGTCTTAAAGGCTATTTGGCTTTAGAGTAATTGCTATTAGACACTATTTTAATGGAAACATATGGGTTTTATTCTCCTTTTTAATTTTATTTATTAAATGTCATGAGACTTCTCCATAAAAGACATCCAATGCTAAACAATAAAGTCCAGAGATGGTGAGCAATTTGTCTTTTTTTATTCTTGTAACAACTTCCAAAATTGAATTTAGTCAAAATCACGAATAAACTTGGATATGCTGACCTCTAATGGCCAAGTTAAAAAACTACTTGTTTCTGGTGAAAAAGTGGTTCTAAAACAGTGGTTTCCAAACTGTGGGTCACAACCCCATATGGGGTTTCAGCATCAGTAGATAGAGTTGCAGGGGTGGGGAGCTGTGGGTTGTGAGTGAGGGGTCATGCTGAGGAAAAGTTTGAGAAGCACTGCTCTAAAATAAAAGCATACAGTAGTTCTATACCTTTTTAGAAAAATACATGTCTAATTATAAACAGAAAACATAACTCTTTACTGGGACTGTCAAACAATTAAAAAATTTGATTGTGATTAGTTGCGCAACTAAAAAATTAGTTGCAATTAATTATGATTTTAATTGCACAGCTAAAAGCTTAAAATTATGCACAGAAAACTCAAATTATGCAAAATTATGCAGGTATTTTGCATGGTTGGAGGTGGGTATGGGGGAGGGTGTGTGTGGGGGGGTAAATTTGTGAAGGTGTGGGGGTCTGTGTGTGTTTGTGTGGGGTTTGCAGACCAGGGAGTGGGGTTGCCTGCAGCGGGGTCTAGAGCCCAGGGTGGAGGGAGCCCCCACACAGCCTGGCAGGATGCTCAATCAAAGCAGGGTCTCTGCAGAGCTGCCCTGGACCCAGGGCACACCTCCTGCCTCAGCATGGCCCCAGGGGTGGTGGTCTCAAGGATGCTTGGCAGCCCTGCTGTAGCCCAGTGCCAACTTCTCTGAACCCCTGGTGCTGCCAGTTTGGCTGCCTGGGGCCCTAGATGGGGGTTGTGAGTTGGTGGGTGTCCCAACCCCCTGCCTTCCTGTTGCAACTGCCCAGAGCTTGCATTCTGCCACGACCCATACAGAGCTGCTGTGGCGGGGCTGCCTGGCACCCTCAGACCCCATGGCTTGGGCTCAAGATGGATTGGGACCATGTGGGAGCTCTGGCATAAGGCACGTCTGGGCCTGCAGGTCCCCATACATTGCTGGTCTGGGCCCCAAGGGAGTGGCCCCATGCCCTGTGCCCCCGCAGAGGTAGCTGCTGCCAGTGGGTGGGGATGGGATTCCCACGGAGCCAGCTCCCACAGCCCCTGGCCCACACTGTCACATGTCTGGCCCCAGCCCAGTGCTGACAGAATCTGAGCCACACCCAGTGGCACTGCCACCACCAAGCCAAGCCAATCCACCTCTCTTCCCCACACTGCCCAGGCTCCCAACAGGACCCGATGGCTCCATGCAGGTCCTAGCAGAAGCCTGGGTAGTGTAGGGAGGAGAGTGGCAGCCCTTTTTGGCACTGCAGCAGTGGTAGTGGTGCTGGGCACAGCTTGGGTTCCATTGACCCTGGGCTGGGGCCAGGCATGTGGCACAGCATGGGCCAGGGGCTACGGGAGGTGACTCCACAGGAATGCTTCCCTTGCCCACCGACAGAAGCTACTTCCACAGGGATTCACAGTGTGGGGCCCCCATCACTACCACTTCCTGGGGGCCCAGACCAGGGATATGTGGAGACCCACGGGCCCGGAGGCACCTCATGCTGCAGCTCCCAGATGGTCCTGACCTGCCTTGAACCTGAGTCATGGGGTCTGAGGGTACCAGGCAGCCCTGCCACGGTTCAGTGCAGCCTTCGCTGAACCCCTGGTGCTGCCAACCTGGCTGCTCAGGTCCCTTGATGGGGTTGTGGGTGGGTGTATGGGTGTGCTCCCTCTCCCCTTCTTCGTGCTGAAGCTGCCCAGAACCCGCTCCCAGGTTGCCCTACAGCTCCTCTGCACTGCCACCGCTGCCCCACTGGGCAGCCCAGAGACAGTGGTGGTGACAGTGGGGCAGGACAGCTTAGATGCAGGCTCCAAAACCACATGTGTGATTAACACATTAATTGTTTCTTGCATTAATTGCACACATTAATGGCAATTAATTTACAGCCCTAGTATTTACGTTAGCCTGGCAAATTTACTCTCCAATTTAAATACTTTTGGAGTACGTTGTCTTCTCTTTTCCATCCTTATTTATCATCTAGGGATGGCAGGTAGACTTAAGGCCTCATTTAGCTGTCTTTAATTCTGTTTTGCAAGCCTAGTTTATGTGCATTTTGGCTTCTTTCCCTCCATGTTTAATAAGGCCAAGTTGAATTTTTTTGTCTTGCCAAGGAAGTATTTGGAGGGTTATTATATCCTTATACAAGTCATCTTTAAAAAGAAAATAAACAATAAACATTTTTCTATTGATTTTTCTACACAATACATTTTTACGCTGGCAGCACCACGGCATTCTAAACGTGGTCATGTGGGGTAATGAAGACTCAATTGTTTGGAAAAAAGTGATATTGCAGAGTCTTTTCTACTAAGGATTTAAATACATTTATGTGGAATATTGAACCAGACATCTATTGACCATGTAAGACACCCCAAAACAAATCTTCATCTTGAATATTTTTACATATATAGTTCCATAAAATCTCAAAAGGTTTGACTGGGGTAAGCAACCAGAAGTGTGAACATATTTTCTGAACCATCGGAGTTTCATCAGTGTCTGCTTTTCTCATAAATGTCCTCCCTTAATGTGATCTTTCAACAAGTCCCTAGTTCAATCTCTCTAGCAAGGCCTACCTCCTGTGTCCATTATTCCAGCCCTACTCCTAAGTCTCACCCAGTCCCTAGATTTGTTTCAATGTTTCTTTCTTCTGCCTTACAACATGAACATGAGAGACTGCTGCTGATGTACCAAATTTACTTTTGTCGTACTCTTTGCTGCAAAGTGAACTTCACACCTAAAATACAAGAGATTTTGATTCAGCAGGATTTTAATAATAAGAGTAGGCCAGCTTGTGCCAGTGAGCTCCTGAGCAAGATTGCCAATAATGACTGTAATAATAAAACGTCATAAGGAGGGAGGAGGCCACAGAATTTCAACTCCTTTTAAACCTGGATGGAAACAAAGTGGATTCACAAAATGTATTGAGTAAAAGAAAGAACTAAGAAAATCATCATATTTTCTCACATTCTCTTCTGCTCAAACTACATGGCTTCATACTTAACTCTTATCATACTGACTGTCTCATTAACGCTATTATGCTCAGTCTTGATGCAGTCCGTTCACTTTATCTTGTCATAGCGTCAACCCAAAACATCTGCAAGCGGACAATCAGAATAGCAGGAACAAAGCAGCTAAGAAAGAAAAGGAAATCAACTGATAGCAGTAAGATGAAACAATAGTAACCAAATAACCTGTTGTTACTAGGAAGTGGGAGTGACAAAAAGATTATTTGTGGCTGATACTGTTCTTAAATGGTTCTTATAGTCCCACAGCTTTCTTGCATACAGACTAGCCTCTGGCTGCTTTACCACTCCATCCAGGAAGAGCACAGGCCATCTGCAGATGCTTCTTCTGTCTGATAAAGGGTGTTTGTACCTAAAAGCTTGCTAAAAAGAAGTTTTACAACTATTTGAGTTGGTCTAATAAAAGATATCAGATTTACCCAAAGAACGCAGTCTGACTATGGCCTTAGACCAACATGGCTACAACCTACAACTCCTTACAGTCCCAGGCACCTATAGCCTCTTTTTGTTACAGTGGAAAGAACAACAAGAAATTAAAAAGGAGCTATAGGGATTTCCAAGTAGCTATTCGTTAAATATTTAACTTAGTTGTAGAGATGCACCTTATAGACTAACTAAATCAGAGATGCATAAGCTTTTTTGAGCCCGCTTTTGAGCTCACTTCACCAGTATTGGAGGGACACTGTGGCTGATCCCCTATTATGGCTGTGGAACTCACTTTGCATTCAATTATCAAGGCAGGGAATTAATTGTTAGAATAACCCAGTGAAACCAAATGAACAAAAATGCATCCTCCATAACAGAACAACAGCATAGCACCAAGATCTATAAGACTGTGTCACAGTCTCCAAGAGGAAGCAATGGAAATTTCATTCACATATTTAAAGTAAGGTTCAACAGTGCCCTAAGAAAGATATTATAACTGCTTCCATGTACAGAATGTCATCTACGCTACTACCAACAATAATAAAATAAATTTATCAGCACATATTGTACATGAAACGGGGTTTTTTTTTTTTTACTCTTGCCTTAAATGCCAATCCATCAATGAAGCAGTGAATTTTATAATTCAATTCAGGGCACAGAGATACTAAATGCCATGTACCCAGTTGACTTAACAACTGAAGCAAACCAAACACAGTATCCTGCTGATTCGGACCTTAATAAAATGTCCCTTAGGAACATGGTGAAAGAGAAGATTAGGTAAACATACTGGGCCACAGTCTGGGATTCTGGACTTTAAAGGCAAGTGAAAGGAACTGTGAAATGAACACATAATTTGATGGTGAGCCAACAAAAAGATTTTATAACAGGCCCAACACACTCAGATGGACATCTGTCTGTAAAGATTAGAACCGATTCATTTTGAGTAAAATATATCTTAATGCAATTTGGACTTTCTGACAAATAAACATATTGCAGCACTCTAAGTACCAAAAAGCAAAAGTTCCTCAATAGTTCCACATCTATCTTGCTGAGAAAGCCTCAGCATAGTGATATGTTGTAGATGGTAGAAAGGACTTTTAGAAATTGTATCTGAGATATGTACGTGTTAATAAATCAGATGATAATGTGATTACTGGCCTTTTCATACTAGAAGATGGAGCCAGTGAAATCATTATTGAACTATATGAGAACATCCTGTCCTGACAAGAAAGAGATTGAGTAATTTAAAGGCCCTTTTCTGGGAGGGGGTGAATTTGCTACTTTTTAAAACATGGGTACCACAAAGTAGATTATTTCAGCCACTGGATGACAGGTACAGGACAAAATACCACTTTCGCAATATGTTTTTACTAGTGTAATGTCTCATCCAGAGCAAAAGTCTCCTGGCATAGAGTATGGCATGAGCTCAGCCAGCCACCAGGGTTCTTTCTGCAAGCCTCTCCAGACATGCAAAGCTTCAGGGCATATGCCTTAATATTCCAGACAGCAACCAGACAGAATAAAAGTCACTATTTAGAAGTGTTAAAATCCATCCATTCACACATCCATCATATTAAATGACTACAAAGTGGGAGAAGGTAAAGGACAAATAGCAGCATTAGCATCAAAGCCTGGCAAAGGATTTAGTTTCTTGGAAGCGTTCTGTTTCAATCTGACAGAGTTAGAGTTGTAAAGGGGATACTGAGAACATGAGATTCTGAAGTGTGGTGCACTGCTAGAGGGAGCTGATTCTGTTCAGCAATCTGAAGAGTGCTCCCAGAGATCATGCACAGGCTCCCTTTACACTGAAGAGACTGAATGCAGGGAGTAAGGGAAAGGCTTAAGAGGTGAGCGAGATGGTTCTGACAAAAATAATTTTAATTCATTCTGTCGCCCTGGGGGAAGGCTCAGCTGCTAGTCACCAGGGCAGCCAGAGTCACAGGTGCTGGTTGATAAGGCAACTGGTGGGGCCAGCTGACAGGAAGGGGCAGGGCCTGGCCCATATAAGCCCAGGCAGGAGGCCAGTTCCCCTCTGGTGACTGAAGGAGGAAGAGCTTGGCTAGTGCAGATGGAGGGGAGAACTCTGACTGTGTGAGCATCCCCTGGTCGCTGCTGGGGTTGGAGTGTTTCCTGGGTAGGAATTGAATGCTGTTTGGCCAGACGGTCTAGCTTTTTATGTTATAGCCCAGGGGCTTTTTGTGTTTTTTGTGTTTACTGTTTTAACTGGAGGACTGGGTGAGGCTGTTAGGGGTTGGAGGAGGCCTCATAGGGGCTCCACGGGAGCATGGGGACCTTGGTGCCAGAGAGGGTGCAGCATTTTGGGGTGCATTGACCCCAACCCCAGAGCGAGGGGGCAGTGAGAAGCACCAGAGCAAGATGGGTAGCGAGAAGCCTGGAGAGAGGGCTGCGAGAAGCCCCAGAGCAAGGGGGCGGGGCAGTGAAAAGCCCCAAGGAGGTAAAGGGGCGGGCCAAGCCACAACAGGGCCCAGGTCAAAAACTATATTAGTACCATCTGTGAGGCTTGGGTTGTGGTGCAGGGGTGGAAAAGGAGCTACAGATAGTGCCCCCTGGCACCAGAGCACAAAAAGTGGGCAACCTCCCGCTAATTACACCAGTCAGTTAATCAATTAAGATCAAGGCATGGCAGGAAAATAAGCAGCGGTTAGCCCATAACAGGAGGGCGGAGCCACCAATAGAAAGGCTCCAGTAGAGATACTCCTGTCACAGGTCCCTCTTTGCAGGTCTTTGGTTAATCAAATTAATACCATGCTCTGTGGCATCAGTTCTTGTGCTATGGATGGGATATTGCGTTAGTAAAAGTTCTGCTAATTTTCTAAAAGTGTCTGCAGAAAACCCATTTTTGCCATGTATGAACTAGCTCTTCTTGTATAATTGACAAAATCCAGTAGAGCAGGCAGGCAGAGGTAATTATTGCTTCTCTCAAGGTAGGACTGAAGGCTTGTATCAACTAATGGTTACAGAGAAAGTGGAGGCAGGCTGATTCCATTTTCTCCAGTACTCAAGATCCCTTTCTATAGGATATAGATATAGTAAAGATTCAGCACTATTTGCACTAATGGTTAGTCCCCTGGCTTGCAACCTAAAACATCCATATTGAGGCTACTGGTTCACTCAACTGATTTTTTTGAAGCCATAGTTACTGAATTCCTCTGTCAAGCCACATCTCTTTGGGTGCATTTACACATTCATTAATATTCCATAGTTACTGCACATGAAGTTTAGTAGTTGCTAACCAAGTACTAAATCAATGCACAGTAATTGGTACATGGCACATGGCTTTTTGCCAGCACTTCCTTTGGAAGTCTGAAAGCATGGTGCAGTAACCACCTGTACTGTGCCATGCATGCTGCACGTGGTTAGATTTCACCGCTACATCGCTGTAGTGGTGCACTATATGGGGAAAGTGTGCTGCTATGGTGACATAACTGCCAATCACATGTAGACCCACACGATCACTACGTTGCCATAGCATGCCATACAGTGATGTACCACATTGCTGGGGGTCTTCAAAAGGAGGCTAGATAGACACCTTGCCAGTGTCATTTGACCCCAGCATCCTTTCCTGCCCACGGCACAGGGTCGGACGTGGCGATCTGTTCAGGTCCCTTCCGACCCTACCAACTATGAAGCTACATCACAGTAGGCACCATGTAGATGCACCCAATAAATCCAAACTCTCCTATATTACAAAATTTCCACCCTTTTATAAAAATTACTTTAAACCAGAATGGTTCTTAAGGAAAGCCTTTTGATAGTTATGAAATAATGTGGGGGTTTTTTTGTGTTTTTTTTTAATTTTGGGAAGTTTCTTTGAGTCAGCTGTTTGAGATTGATACAAGTTGATGAAGCATTTTCAAGTAACTAATTAATTCCTCAATCTATAAATATAAATAAGCATGGAGGGAAAATCATTATTTGATAATAGTAAAATATGTTATATTCAAATACCTTCTGATATAGTGAGGACTCTTGAGTCCATAGAAGTACATAGAACATCGTTCTATTCACATAATAGAAGTATCAAGTAGTTAGTATACAATGGACTTGCATTAAAATACAAAATATTTATAAATAAACATTTTTTAAAGGAAGTTTATACTTTCTGAAACATTTGAGGGATAACCAATGAGTGCTGGCTTATTCTCTGAGAAGATATTTTTGATTTACTGTTTTTTAGATTTATTACCTATTCATTTTTGGCATATGCACAAATTTGCAGTTGAAGACTCCTAGCAAATATTCTATACAAGGTATGAATTCCATTAACTAATGCTTATGGCTTTCAAGTATAACAAATACAACTTTATAAAAATCCATCCAGTGTCTACATAAACATGTTGGGGAGTAGATATGGCTTTATGATTCAAGAAAATTCTCTTTGGATGTTTTCCTGATATGGTATCAGTTGATGGAAAGCTGAGATTGAAGGAATTTATTTAATTAAAAGAGCAACCAAAACCATAAATATATAAGCTTTCATACCGCAAAAGCTTTACATGTATATCCAACATTCAGTAAAAGCAATGGCAAGTTATAATAACCTTAGAGTAATTACATTCATAATCCTTTGTCCATCAATAATGCAGTCTACCACAATGCCTCTCTCATTGGGAATAAAGCCAGTAAACTTGTGAGCCCTCTGCCAGATACTGAGGCAATCAAATCATTGAAGGGCAGCTGTAAAAGAACTGTTATACCTCATGGGTATATGTTACTAGGACCTGGCAGAAAAAGCAGTGAACCACAACAAATTTGCTAATAGCCCCTCTTTTCATCCTTGCTAGGTCTACGGAGAGCAGTCACACAGAAGCTCACACTGAGCAAAATAACAAAAAAACAAAAAATCTGAAAGTTTAGGATAAATGATGGTTCAGAAAAAAAATAAACACTTGTTCCTAGAATTTGAATTAGTTTCTTCATCCAGAGCATTAAGAATATAGTTCATTGTGTAACTAGCATTACAGCGCATGTACCTCAGAAAGTAGTGCTCCATGCCAGACACCGGTGGCTTGCATCAACAGAGGTTTGTCCCTTCCAAGGCACCATAGGGAGCAATGAATTTTGTCCCTCTGGAGATGCTAGGCTAAGGAAAACCTGCCCCAGCAGGGACATCTTGGAAAAGGGAAGTCCCAGGTAGGAGGCTTGCAAACAGAAGGATCTATCAGCAAGACCATGCAAAATCTCAGCCTCCAGATTCCTCTGGGAGGGCTCCTTAAAGACAGGAGGTGTTTCCCATCCCTGGGTGAGAAGGGCATGTGCTGGAAAATGGCAAAGGGAGTTGTGCAGTGGCAGATCCACCCTGTTGGGCTGGCTGGATCTCATAAGGGGATCTTTGGAGGACCAGGGACTGCCCAGTCCTGAAGAATCAAGCCGGGATTTCAGGATGCAGCAGGCCGAGTCCCGCAGGCACATCATCCCCAAGGAACCCACAAGCCCTGTGCAGGGTGAGAGGGAAAGGCAGATTGGAGGGGGTTAGTCCTGGGTTCCCTTTGGCCATTAGAGAGAAGGCGGGTTGGCCTGAGAGGACAGGGGTACTGAGCATCACACAGGGAAGCTGTGTGACACAGGAAAGGGCTACAGAAAGACCAAGAACTAGAAAGTGTGGTGGCTCTTGTATTGCTTTGTTCTGTGTTTGCTTTTGAGTTCAGATTTGTATTGGGGCAAGACAGTGTTAGAAATGGAATATTGTTAGAAATGGAGTATTGTTAGAAATGCACAGCTTGCATCTTGCCCCTGATAAGAAAGAAACACTGCCAAGGACTTTTTTCCTTGCCACAGCTTTTCTTATACTAAATCGCAGACTCTCCCCCAGCTTCTCCCTAGCCTCTCTCATGCAGATTACAGAAGCTGGAATTCAACTGACTGTGTCCTTGAAAGGGGGGGGAGGGTTTAAACTCTTGGTGACCTATAGTAGTCTCTGAGCATGCTTAATTAGCTGATGCATATTTACCTCTCCGCCCTGCATACTTAAGTAATTAATTATAATATACATGCGATGTATGTAGTGATGTAACCACATGTATGCTTGTATGAAACGGAAGTGAGCTGTAAGAGTTCCTGTTTCTGCACACGTGCCCAGGAGGAAAAAGATAAATACAGCCTGCAAAATTCCTTGGTGGGTTCAGAGTAATCTGAGTTTTTGACTCTGCTCCGACCCTATTTGCAAATACACCTTTTGTGCCATCTAATGAGCGTGTGTCTGTGATTTTGGTGGCCTCCAGAGAAACGAACCGCTTTAAGCATCAACAGCACTGTCTGAAGGTATCAGAAGCCTGAGTTAGCTACCAGATATACCAGAGGGCATGGCGTCCTCTACCTGCTGCTGCCTGAAAACCAGATGAAGTCAAGATTGTGTGCGCGGAGCCCATCAGACACTGAGCTGCAACCCCTGCTGAGCACTGGAGAGACTGCAAAAGGCATTTCATAGTCACCCTGATATATAGTGATATTAAGTCAGAGTACCCATGTATCTGAAGAGCTGTGTTACTAATGTGAATAATAGTATGTTGTAGTCACATTTGTGAATGTTGGGTTGTTTACTGTTGATTGTTAACCAGTATTTGTAGCCTAGTTATGCATTTTTCTTTTCCAGGTCATTTATAAATTTTATAAATTTTTTTATATATATAAAAAAAATACAGTTCAATAAAACTGTATTTGAATCCTATGCAGATGCATGCATATATCTGCACAGGATTCAAATACAGTTTTATTGAACAGTATTGTTAATGTCTTCTATGGAAGAAGACCTAAACAATTTACTACGATCTCATTGGCAAGGACAGTGCAAAAGGACCCAGGAGGTTTGAAATGGGCAGGAACTGAAAAATGATATTCAATTTGAAATTTTTTCCTTGACTGCACATAAAACCCCACATTATCCAAATTTCAGGAAATCCAGTATCTAGAGTTATTCCCCCAAATCCAAATTCTAGGAACAAGTGTTTATTTATTTATTTTTGAACCGCCACTTATCCTAAGCCTTCAGATATTTTGCTTTTTGTAATTTTGCTCAATGTGAGCAGCCTCTGCATGACTGCACTCTCCCTAGATCTAGATAATTACAAACTTACAGCCTCATATTTTCATTTTTGTAAGTAAGTATTTCCATACCTGCTTTTATCATCACTTGTATTGCCAAGGTTTTCAAGATCTCCTGATTGTTCAGCCTTCTAAAGCAACTTTAAGAAATCAGCCACTTGCAAAAAAAAAAAATCACTATTGATTTAGCCAGATTCCCATGTTGTGAACAAAAAAAGGGATATCTAAAATATGGTAAGGACATAGCATGTTTTATGAGCCTTATGCAAAAGACATTGGAAGGGAAATTAGAAGACCTAGTTCTCATTCCTGACACTGCCCCCAGTCCAGTGGGTGACTTTTGGTAGGTTAGTTCAACCTCTGACTATGTAGAGACATTTGAGGAGGTTAGGGGGAAGTTAGATTATGTTAAAAATGGCCAGCCAATCTAACTTGGTTCACCTAGGGATAGACCTTCCCCTTAAATCTCTAATTAGGTTGACATGAGTGGGAACAGTACGGAAGTTCCAGGAAGGTTAAATTGATCAAAAAATAACTGACCTGATTTAATTTAATTGCATCTCAGAGGTGCATTATGTTAGATCAAGCATGGCTAGACCAATCTAACTGAACTTCTGTACATGTTGCGAGTGCAGCCTCAGATCTGGAATAGCCCAGCCACTAGCCCCAGTCTCAGGGCTGTACTTTTCCTACCTATCAGGCACCAGGCTATTTTCAGCACCCTGACCCCTCCTCCACACCCAGATAGACAACACTTCCCCCCCTACCTCCCAACAGATCAGCCAGCACCACCCCACAACCTGAGCCTGCCAAACCACCCAATCCTGCAAGCTATTCCCAGTTCTGGTTTTACTAGTATTTGCCAGTGCTGGGAGCTGAGCTAAGTAAGTCAGGGTGGGTAGAATCAGGGGGCTGTTTGGCCAGGAGGTCTTTTGTCTGGGGGAGCTTGGGGGGTATAAAATAGCCCCAGCTGGGGGAAGAGAGAGCCCCCCGATCCCCCTCCCATGAAGCTGCCAGCCATTTCAGTTGGCCTCCCAGGAAGAGTGAATACTGGTAAAATCTGTCTTGGGAGAGGCTTTCAGGATTGGGGAGAGCCTAGAGGAAGTTAACAGATTCAGAAAGCCTCTCTGATCCTGCCACCTGCCCCCAATCTTCCCAAGGTCCCCCCTGTGAACCTCACTAGCCCCCAGTCCCTCCAAGCTCCCTGCAGACTCTGGTTGTCCCCCATCTCCCCAAGACCCTCACAGATTCTGCTAGTCCCCAATCCTTCCAAATCCTTCTACAGACCCTGCTAGATTCCCCTGATACCTCCAAGGCCCCCACCATGGGCTCCACTAGCCCCCCAAATCCCCACTGTGGACCCCACTAGCCTTCTTATCCCCCAACTGTCCCCAGATGCTGCTGTCCTGCCGATTCCCCTCAAGCCTGCCTGTGGACCTCACTAATCCCCCAATCCCTCCAACCATCCCACACAGACCCTGCTAGATCCCCCAGTGCTCCCAAGCCTCCTGTTAGCCCCCAAATCCTACCTGACCCTCTTTGTACCCCAACTTATCTTTAAATCAGCTTCCTGGCACCTAATTGCTGATTTAGACTGGGAGGGGGGGGGACATTTTTAACCCAGTTTAATACTCCAAAACTCCTAGCTATAATGTCTGTATGAAGCCTCTGTGCCTCATTTTTCCGATTTGGAGTACTCAAGAATATACTGTATTGTTATACTGAAAGCTAAGTTGTGGTATATGTTGTGACAGCCTTGGGGTTCAGGTCACTTTCAAACCAGTTTTAGGAATAAACAATACCTTATTTAAATCAATACCTCGACAACAGGCCAACTATAATCTGCAGCCACAGGAAACAGATGGATATTTATCTCAGCTTACAAAATTCCTGTTGATCAATAGGATATCCACTCCATCTGAAAAAGAAACTTATTGTACAAACAGAAGTATATTTGGAATACCTACAGTTTCACAAGCGGGACCTCTGGGATGCTTGGCAAGAAAGTGTTAATTAGAAAATCATTCTTAAAATAAATCTATGCATCATAGTCGGCTTAAGTCTGTGTTTTATAACACATAATCAGCATTTTTCTAAATTATATGCAGCCATTTCAATGTTTTGTCAGTTGGCTCCATTGATATTTATAGAATAGCCCAAAAATTTCAATGAAAATACACTTATTTTAGTACAGTTCAAAGCCCTTTTTTTCTGTTCCACTGAATGGTGCCCTTCAATAAAACACAAGCATTGAAATTAAGATGCCTATCATAATGTGTCTTGTGAAGATAACTGTAAGAATGATAAATATGAACAAGATATATCCAGTTTTATTTGTTGGAGTAGTAACATGTGTTGGCACTTGCAGGGTATTTATGCGAGATAATTATGATCGTATTTCTGAGGTAATTATACAGAGTGCGTATGCTCAAGTCAACAGATAGGTGTAGAGTCAAGTGCAATACTTTTTTGAACTTGGGAGCCATTAAATGAATATTGGATTGCATAAACATTCTATTAAATGAAAGCCTTCACAGCATATTCATACTCCCCAGCCACAACTTGAGTATCCAAAAAAGGGTGACTCAAGTCTCCATTTATTGGAATTGTCCATTTGTTCTATCTTCTACTGAAGTGAAGTCTCTGTCCCATAAGTGAAGAGAGAGTTAGCCATGTTAATCTGAGGTCAGGCAGAAGGCACGGCATCAGGGCACCATAGAGACTAATGGGTTCTGAGACCACAGCCTATAGCTACTGCATCCCATAGCATCAGAAACAAGCATCTGATAAAGTAGGCTGTTGCCTGTGAAAGCCTATCCCTCTTAGAACCCATTAGTTTCTGAGGAGCTTCTCTGCCCTTCCTTCTCCGTAGAACCAATCAGGAAAACTTCTGGCCACCTCTGTTCACTCTGCCTTCATCTCCACTCCAACTCTCCATCTTTCAGCTTCCCTTCTGAGCAGCAATTAGTGCAGATGGGTCTTTACTATAAAATAGCTGATGTATTGTAAATTTGTCCACAAAGAGCAATTACAAAAGAACTAGAAGTGACCTGAAATTTATGCAATTTACATTAAACAGTGAACAAACTCCAATATGGCAAATTATGTGGTGCTGATGTTTTTCATAACATTGTTTCTCTCAATTCCCAAATCCATAATATTTAAAATATGTAAAGAAGGATGGGAAAATGATCAAGATCTACCAACATCTGATCCCCTTGTAATTAAAGGCTTGACCATGTGAGATATACTGACCTGATTCCAAGAAGGAATTCTAGCTGCTGTCCAGCAATACCTTCTCCAGACTACAGATTTCAATTACCTGCCAGTTCAATAAAATGGACTCTAAAATGGGTTCATGTGCCAAACTAATGCTTATGAGTAGAAATGTTCATACTTTTTATTGCAGCAATTTCAGTTTTAAGTATTGACATCATAATGATTTTTCTAAAATACATACGAATATTAGACCATAAGATAGACAATGCACTATATTAGACCATATAATAGACAATGCACTAATGTGGATATACAATGCACTAATAGAGGCTAGGGATATAACTTATACATAAACTGGTTTAAACCCATAACAGAACAGAAGTTCAATGCACATAAACCAGTTTCAAAATGGCTGAAACTGGTTTAAGATACTGTGTTCAACCAGATTTATCAGACTTAACTGATTTCAGTCAAACCAGTTTATGAAACATTTGTCCCAGACTCCTTCCTGGTTGAAGTTAAATTAGAGTCTCCCAGCATCCCAGCATACTTTCCAGCCCTGGGCTGGCCTGTGCTATCTGCTCAAGCAGAGAAGGAAGAGGGGGGGTGAGCAAGCAAACTTCAGCTGGGGTTGGGGGGGAGGGGTGTTAAACTTGCCTTCCCCCAAGTACAGAGCTGCCCTGCCCTTCTAAAAACCAAAACCAAAACAAAAACTAAAAATTGCCGCTGGCTGCGACTGTGGACTACAAGTCTCAGAGGCACCAGGATTCAGGAAGAGGAAGTTATGAGAAACCCTGCAGAGTCCTTCTGCTGTAATTCTGGACTGCAAAGAGACCTTGGGGACAGCAGAAAGAGGAAGCAAACACACAACCCATGCTGGCTGCATGCCAGATAGCCATGCTCTAGCCCCTCCTGGCTTCTGGCCTGAGCCACTGCAGGAATTTGGCTGCATTCTCTGAATCAAACTAAATGTCTGTCCAGTAGGGCTGTGCAAAATTTTGCCAGCGGTTTTGTTTTGACATTCATTTCAATTTTGCTGTTTCAAGCTCAAAATGAGTCGAAACAAAGAGCTTCAAAACAGACCTCGAAATGAAACAAGGCAAGTTGAAACATTTCACAATTTTTAAAACATTTCAAGTTTTGAAGCTCAAGCTGGGCTTGCCTGCAGGGAAACAGAAACTAAAGAGAGGGAGGGGGAAGAGGGGAAGGAGCGCTCTCATTGTTGACTGTGTAGCTGGTCAGTGACTGTCATCCTTTCCTGAGGTCTCTTCCAATCCCAGTGCTCTGGAGGAGGGATGGAAAAATGGCATAAAAGGCAGCATTGTTTGAACAGCCCTGCTTTGTGCCTTGGTGTCAGTTGAGTGAGGGCACACCTTAACACACACACACACACACACACACACACACACACACACACACACACACTGTATCACCCACCCATGTCACAAATTTTGCTTGTGTGCAGCTTGAGGTATAGTTTCCCCCAAACCCCTTCACCCATCTCCTTGAAACTTGGCAGACTTTGTTGCCTCAGCAGGGGCTAGCATGCCTGCAGTTTTGACCCTGCTGTGGCTTAACACATACACGTTACATGAGTTTTTTACTTTCACGAGTTTGAGGGGCAGTTTCCCTGAAACCCCTGTACCTCTCTCCTTGGAACTTGGCAGGCTTCATGCCCTCAGAAGGGGCTACCATTCCTTCCAGTTTCATTCAAATAGGCCAGAAATGACAATGTTATAGGCTCTTTCAAGCTTCCCCCATTATAGCCTATGGGTGAAATGTTGAAACAGTGTCAAAACAGTTACAAAACAGAACAGCAGTTTTGAACCAAAACGAAATTTGAAAGAAAATGCTGTTCCATCAAAACATTGAAACAAGTCGAAATGGAATGAGGCTGTGTCACACAACCCTACTGTCCAGTTGTTTCTGAGTTTAATCTCTGCAGCTTCGGCTAACCTGCAAAGACTGAACTGATTCAGCTTCGGGCTTTTTGACTGACTGTACTTAGCCAAGAGGGTAGATGTTGGATTATGACTGATCAGAAATGCACTTAAAATAATTAATTATTTAATATTTTTAAACTAATACAGTCAGTTCCCCTGTAACCTCCAAGTTCAGGTACCATCATAACAGCTTGCTTATGATTTCTCTCCAGCACTGTTTCCATGTATATTTATTCTTTCAATACTCAGTTGAGATTTCCTTTTGGAGTAACCTCTTAGGCCCATCTCTTGTGGAAAATATTGCTTTCAGAGGCATAGTTGGACAGCTGCATGCCTGGGGCAGCACTGGCTGCCCCAGTGTTGATTGCAGTGGTGTGATCTGCTACCACTGTGGTTGTGGTTATTTGGGGGTTTCTTTTTTCCCCTCCCCCACCCCCCGAATGGTATTTAAGCCTGCTGCCCCAGTCATCCCCATCTACTAGCTATGCTAGCATTTTATATCACAACAAGAACACCAGTAAGAAGTCAGTCATTAGGAATATTGGAACTAGAACAAAAAAATATTTCTAGCAGAAGTAAACACAACTCTGCTGATATTACTGAATTACACCTGCTTATACCAACACTGAATTTGGCCTGTAATGTACAACTTTACTTTTTAAAACAAAATTCCTAGTCTAGTAAACAACACCATGTGTAATGATTTCCCCCTCTAAATGCATTGTTCCTTAACTGTCTAGTCCAAAGCTCTTCAAGAAGGAGGTTATTAATCAAATTCTGAAGTAGCTACTTACAGTTAGAAACAGGCTCTTAAAATTGTTATGTAACCCTTACTTTAAATGTAATCTTTCTTGTTTAAGGCTTAAAGATATTTAATGACACCAGCTTATTTTGTACTAAAATGTTAATATTTGTATGTATTTCAAAGAATGCTATTATATTAATATTAATTCATATTCTGCTATTAATTGTACATCTATGCCATAGTTTTATTTTTTTAATAACCAGAGCTAACACATTTCACTACAATGGTTACATTTTTTTTGGTTGAAGTGAGAATAAAGGCAAATTTTGTTTTAAGTTGATATTGTATTATTTTCCATCTGCAAACAGTGGCTTAGTAGTATTTTTCCATAGTATTTTTTGCCTTACAAACATTTCATTTGTGAATTTTTCATAAAAAGTGCCTTTTTCAATAAAAAGTAATCCAGTTCTATATTGCAAAAGATGGACACATTTGCTGTTACAGTTCAGCAAAGTGTGAACATTTGCTATGCCTCACTAAAGTCAATGGATTAAATCCTGGTCCCAACAGAAGGCAATGGTAAAACTCCAGCAGATTTCAGTGGGGCCAGGATTTTGTACACTGACTTCAAAGCTAATGGTCTTCACTAGGTATGTGCTTAAATCCATCCTCATTATGCAAAGCACTGAAGCATATGCTTAATTTTAAACCCATGCCCAAGTGCTTTGGTGAGGCAGAGAACAAGGATCATAGAGAAGTTGGAAACAAATTGACCAACAACAAGTGCTGGTGAGTCTTGAAAGGGGTAGATTTCAAATAGATTTTTTCCCCCCAGAAATTACAAAACATAATTGGCCCACCTGCCTGCTCAGGAGCTCTTCTCACATCAGCCTCCAGGACCTGGCAGCATGCCCAGCTCAGAACCTGGGCTTATATACACCCTATGCCTAACCCCTTTTTGGTCAGGTGTCTCCCTTGATTGCTGCCTGAGCTTTCGCAGCAGCCTTTCCTCCTCTTTAAGTAACAGGTGCCCTAAGCACCTCGTTACACCAGGTAATCATGCCTTAAGTTGTAACTCAGCTACATGATCAACCAGTTAATGGCATGATAAAACAACCAACAAGCTACGAAGTTATTCCATAAAAAATATGTCACAACTTTGTAGCTTGTTCTAATCATACCATAATTGAATGTGTGGCCAAGTGCTCCCCTGTGGCTGCCCCATCAACTGAGGGGCTCCTAGACACAGAGGTGCTCCACCTGCTGCTAGGCCTATGGCTGACAAAGTTTGCAGTGGTAGCAGTGTTCCTGACACTGCCTGCACTGTGAACCTCATCAGCTGTGAGGCCCACAGTGGAGGCAGCACTGGCCTTATTTCTAGGTTGGCAGCTGATGTGGCATGGCAGGAGGTGCAATTGTGTGGCTCATGCACTAGAGCCCATTGCTGGGTTTTAGTTGTAGCTGTGTTGGTCTAAGGACATAGGTAGGCAAGGTTTCTAGATTCATAGACATAGGGTCAGCGGGGACCGGAGCAGATCATCAAGTCTGACCCCCTGCCATGGGCAGGAGTGAATACTGGGCTTATATGACTCCCACTAAGTTAAGCTCATATGATCCCAGCTAGGTAGTAATCAAGCCTTCTTATAAAGACCCCTACCTTGGAAGCTGGCTCCAGATCCTGGCCATCCTGACTGTGAAGTAATGCCTCCTGATGTCTAACCTGAACCTATTCTCAATCAGCTTGTGGCTGTTATTCCTTGTTACTCCGGGAGGTGCTCGGGAGAACAGGGTCTCACCCAATCTCCTCTGGTCCCCGCAGTAAGATTATAGACTGCCACTAGATCCCATCTTAGCTTTCTCTTGTGAAGGCTGAACAGGTCCAGGTCCCTTAGCCTCTCCTTGTAGGGCCTGCCCTGCTGCCCTCGATCATGCCAGTGGCCCTTCTCTGGACCCTCTTGATGCTGGACCCTTCCTGAAGTGCAGCACCCAGAACTTGACATAGTACTCTAGCTGTGGCCTGAGCAGTGTCACACAGAGGGGGATGATCACCTCCTTGGACCTACTCGTGATGCATCCGTGGATACATGACAAGGTGCGGTTAGCTTTGCTGACCATGTCTTCACATTGGCGGCTCACGTTCATATTAGAATCAATGACTCCAAGATCTCGTTCTGCCACTGTGCTTTCGAGAAGGGAGTTCCTCAGCCTATAGGTCTGCTGCTGGTTCTTACTGCCCAAGTGCAGTACTCTGCACTTGTCACTATTGAATCCCATCCTATTTGCATTAGCCCACCCCTGTAACCTATCCAGGTCCAGTTGTATCCTGTCCCTCCCTTCTAGTGTGCCCACCTCACCCAAAATCTTGGTGTCATCAGTGAATTTGAACAGGGTGCTTTTCACCTCCTCATCCAAGTCACTGATAAAGAAATGAACAGTACGGACCCAAGGACCAAGCCCAGGGGGACTCCACTGCCCACCTCCCTCCAGGTCGAATATGACCCATCCACCACCACTCTCTGGGTGTGGCCCCTTAGCCAATTTGCAGCCCATCTAACTGTGTAGGCATCAATGCCACAGTTACCTAGCTTTTTAATGAGGATGGGGTGAGAGACAGTGTCAAAGGCCTTCCTGAAGTCCAGAAAGACTACATCCACCGCAAAACCTGCGTCCAATGATTTTGTGACCTGATCATAGGAGGCTGTCAGGTTGGTCTGACAGGACCTGCCCCTAATGGACCCATGCCTTGAGCATCCTCCCCGCTGCTGGTCCCTCCCAGATGTGCTCCTGGATAATTTTTTCAAAGAGGTTCCCCAGGACCGAAGTAAGACTAATGGCCTATAGTTGCCTGGGTCTTCCCTCCTCCCTTTTTCCAGTCTTCTGGCAGCTGGCCAGAGCACCACTAGTGCTTGTAAAGCTGTGCCAGGGGTCCTGTGATAACCCCTGCCAATTCCCTCAGCACCCTGGGGTGGAGAGCATCTGGACCTGCTGAACTGAACAGGTCCAGCCCCTCTAGAAGTTCCCTAACTCAGTCCTCCCTTACTCTAGGCCTGGCAGAGTCACTCCTGAGTCCATCCTGAATCCCTGTGGGGCAGAAGTCCCGGTCCCTGCTCAGAAAAATGGAGGCAAAGAATTTGTTAAAAAGGTCTGATTTTTCATCTGATGCAACCAGCAGATTGCCAAGTGTATCCTGCAGGGGTCCCACATTGCCTAGTGCCTTCTTCTTAATCCCTGTCTATTTAAAAAAGGACTTGTTGTTGTATTTGATCTTTGTTGCTAGCCCTAGTTCTGTCTCCGCCTTAGCCTTCCTAACAGCCTGGGGAACAGGAAGAAGCGGTGGAGGTGATGGCTGGGTCAGAACACTTGTCCATCTCAGACCCAAGCTGGATTGCCCCAGCCCATGATTCCGAAACATTGCCAGCCACCACTCTAGAGTAACTGATGAGCAGCCACCGACATTTATCCAAATGGCCTTTACATATTGATGAAAATAACAGCAGTAGCTGCTGGTAGGCTCAAGCCCAGTGGGTGCTTCTACATATGAGTTTTACTGTGGAGTTGACTAATTAGCTCCACAGTAAAGCATCACTGTATACACGGCGTCTACAGGGAACAGTAAATTCATTAACTCCACTGTAGGATAGTACTGTCCAGGACAAGTACTATTGTACATTGGAGTTTTTTAGTACCCCAAAACACATATCTAGATAGTAACTGAGGCTGGCTGGGGTACGAAGGTACTACAGTATGGGGGCTACCTGCTGGCTAGCCCTATACAGTAGCACCCCCATGCTCCAGACAGCCCCTCCCCAGCATGAGCTGGGGCAGAATAAATCTGGGCTGGCAGGCTGATCCCCTAGGCTCCCTGCCAGCTGGGGCTGCTCCACCCCAGCTCAACGTACTGTGGCCCCAGGTGCACATGTAAATGCTGCACCCAGCAACAATAAACTCTGGCACAAACTGTGTTGGAATTTATTCAGGCAAATTACTAGCACATATAGATGTGCCTATTATAATCTATCCACATACACTGGGTGCGTCTATGCATGCTTTTATGCCGGCTTAAATTTACCATGCAGTAAGTGGGAATAGGCCAACACATGAAGGTGTTAATGCGCCTGTGACAGGGGAGCTTCTTCTGGAGTCCATCTATTGGTGACCCCACCCTCCTGTTATGGGCTAACCGCCTGCTTTCAGACTTGCCACATCTTGATCTTAATTAATTAATGGATGTTAATTAGTGGGAAGCTGCCCATTTATTTGCCCCAGTGCCAGGGGGCCCTATCTGTGGCTTCTTTTCCTCCCCTACACCGCAGCCCAAGCCTCGCAGATGATACTGACGTGGTTTGACCTGGACCTTGTTGTAATTTGGCCCTCCCCTTGTCTTTCCTGGGCTTTCCACAGCCCCGTCTTGCTCTGTCTTGTTCCACACCTTCCTGGCACTCCACTGCCCCCTCTCTGTGAGGCTTCCTGCTGCCCCCTCTCACTCTGGGGCTTCCCGCTGCCCCCTCTCACTCTGGGGCTGGGGTTCCCAGGCTGCCGTGGGTCCCCTATGAGGCCTCCTCCAACCCCTAATAGCCTCACTCAAACCTCTGGTAAAAGCAAAACACAAAACACAAGGCCCTGGGCTATAACAAAAATCCAAGCCACCTGGCTAAAACAACATTCAATCTCTACTAGGGAATACTCCAGCCCCTAACAGCATCAGGAGCTGCTCATGCAGTCAGGCCTCTCCCCTCTGTTTGCTCCGGCAGAGCTCCCTTCCCCCTTGACTCTCAGCAGGGAACTGCCCTCCTAGCCTCAGGCCTGGGATTCATATGGGAGCCAGGCCCTTCCAGTCAGCTGACCAGGTGCAGGTGCGGCCAATTCCCTCCTTAACCGGCATAAATTTGTGACCTGCATGATGCAGGTATCAAATTTATGCTAAAGTCGGCATAAGTCACTGTCACGGGGCAGGGTCCTAGGAGCGGCCGTGATCTCTCCGGACGCCCCCTACTGTGCCAAATCCGAGATAAAGCACCCTTGTTCTTGCCTACCATGTCTTTGATGTTAGGTATTTTAGAAGGGAGGCTGCCTTTTTGACCCCTTGGACACAGTGCTCTTGTGTATCCTGGCCCGTTCTGTATTGACTGACTTGGTGCACCCCAGCCTTATGGGCTAGGCGTGGCTCCTACCACCCTTGTACCACACCCCAAGCCTCACAGATGTACCAGACGTTGTCTGGTCAATTCTTCCCTTGGTGCCCTCATGGGCACCCCTTGGCTTGTCTTGCAATCGCCTGCACCCCCACGGGTTCCCTGGGCCTGTCTCACAATGACCTGCACCCTCGCGGATGCACACTGGGGCCTTATCTGCACCTGTACCCACTCCGGGGGCTTCTCGCCTGTGCCCACTCTCGCTCGGGGCTTTCCTCGCGACTGTGCCCACACTGGGGCTTCTCACAATTGGGGCTCAGGTGGCCGTAGCCATGCCTGGCCCCCAAATCCCCTCCTCAGGTCTTAAAGCGAGTGCCCTCTAGGGCTTCTCACCTGCGCCTGCTCTGGGCTTCTCACAGTTGGGGCTCAGGTGGCCGTAGCTGTGCCTGGCCCCCAATCCTCTGCACCCCTTCTCAGGGCTGGGGTCAGTGCACCCTTGAATGTTGTGCCCTCTCTGGCACCAGGGTCCCCACACTACCGTGGTGCTCCTATGAGGCCTCCTCCAACCCCTATTAGCCTCACCCGGTCCTCCAGTCTTATAAAACTACAAACAGAAAACTCAAGCCCCTAGACTACAGACTACAACATAAACTCTAAGCCAACTGGCTAACCATCATTCAACTCCCTACCAGGGCTTCCTCTACCCAGTATCCTTGAACAGAAGCTGCTCAGGCCATCAGGCTTCCCTACTCTGCTTACTCCAACAGAGCTCCTTGTTCCTTGGCTGCAAGTGGGGAACTGCCTCCCCAGCCTCAGCCTGGATCCTTTATATAGGTCAGGCCCTGCCTCCTTCCAGTCAGCTGACCAAACTGCGGTTGCCCCGGCAACCAGCATCTGTACCTCTTTATAGGAGCAGGGCACCAAAGTGCCCTGCAACAGTCACCATATTAACTGCACAGTATGTGCATGCATATACAGACATGCACCCATCCTGCACAGTAATTTGGGTTACTGTGCAGTAAATGCACGTGTGTAGATGCGCCCACTGGGAATGACTTATCATCTGCATGCACAAAGAATCCCCATTAATACCACTGTTGTATTAAAATATATTCTAAAAAAGGAAAATATCTTAGGAACATAAAAATTGCCACAGTGGATCAGTCCCAAGGCCCATCGAGTCCAGTTCCTTTCTTCAACATTGGGAATATGATGCTTATGGGGAAGATGTTATAATGGTATGGGAGAAGATGATCTCATATTTGTGGTTCCTCTCTCCAAGGGTGAGGGTTTGGTTAAAGCTGTGAAGCATGAAGTTGTTATTGTCATCTGTGTAAATGTTCAGTCCTCTTTTAAACCTTTTATGTTCTGCAGCCTACTTTTCTCTGTTGCACCTCCATCTAACCCAGGAGGTGCACAACCGCACCAGGGGAGACACCTTGTTGGACCTGGTGCTGGCCACCGGCAATGACCTGGTGAGGGGGCTGCAGGTGCTTGACCATCTGGGTGACAGTGATCATTGCCTGCTGGAATTCACCATCTAGTGCAAGGTGGCAAAGGCCTGCAGCAAGGCAGCACCCTAGATTTCAGGAGGGTGGACTTCAATGAGCTAAGGAGAATAGTTGGGGAAGCACTGAGGTTCCAGAGGGGAGGGGAGTCAGGTGTCCAAGAAGAGTGGTCGCTCCTTAAGGAGATGATCCTCCAAGCCCAAAGGGAGGTAATCCCAACACAGATCAAAGGGAGCAGGAGGGTGCAAAAGCCCCCATGGCTCACCAAAACATCTGGGAATGTCTCCTAGCTAAAAGGGATGCACACACCCAATGGAAGGGAGGGGCCATCACCAGGGAGGATTATACTGCGGTTGCTGGGGAATGCAGGGGGGCAATTGGGAAGGCCAAGGTGGAGATGGAACTGGGACTAGCTTCCTGGATCAAGGACAACACGAAGTCCTTTTTTAAATACATAGGGGGCAAAAAGAAGGTTCTGGGTAACGTGGGGCCCCTTCAGAACATGCTAGGAAATTTGGTCGTCACACTAGATGACAAAGCTAACATATTTAATGATTTCTTTCCCTCCATTTTCCTGAGCAGAGACCAGAACAGCCACCCCCGCTCTGGGCCCCCCTTAAGCCCCAGGGGAGGTGCACCTAGGCCAAGGGTTAGTGAGGAACTAGCCCCTAGGAACTTCAGGAGGGATTGGATGTATTCAAATCGGCTGGTCTGGACAATCTCCACCCCAGAGTGCTGAGGGAATTAGCTGAGGTCATTGTGGGACCCCTGGCACAGCTTTACAAGTACTCGTGGTGCTCTGGTGTGGTGCCAGAGGACTGGAAGAGGGCCAGTGTGGTTCCCATCTTCAAAAAGGCGAGGAAGGAGGACCCAGGGAACTATAGGCCAATTAGTCTTACCTCAATCCTGGGTAAGCTTTTTGAGAGAATTATCCTGGCACATGCCCACGAGGGGCCAGCAGGGGAGATTATGCTTAGGGGCAAGCAACACGGGTTCATTAGAGGCAGGTCCTGTCAGACCAACCTGGTGACCTTCTATGATCAGGTCACCAAATCCTTAGATGCAGGGGTAGCAGTGGACATAGTCTTCCTGGACTTTCGGAAGGCCTTTGACAGTGTCTCTCACCCCGTTCTATGGGTGTCACGGAGTCACAGAAGGGCTCCGTGATTGTGAGAGTGATTGGCAGGGCTGCCAATCACCCAGGCAGCTCAGGTGCCTGGTTGCCAGGGGCAACCAGGTGGTCACATGACCGGAAGGGGGCAGGGCCAGGCCTTTAAGACCAGCTCAGGCCAGAGCCTGAAAAACAGTTCCCTTCTGGCTGCCGCAGGAGCAGGAGCTCTGCGGCTGAGCTGAGCGGCCGGGGTTAGTGGCTACTACTTCATCGCGCTAACCGGCTGCAATGATGCAGGGAACAGGATCGCCCTAACTGGAGGTAGGATTGAGAGCCCTGGTGGGGCTTGGAGTTATTAGGCGTGTGGAGCCTTTGCTTATGTTATAGCCAGATGGCTTGAGTGTTTAGTTATAGTTTACATCCGGAGGACCGGGGAGGCTGTAGGGGAGCGAGGAGGCCTCAAGGGGAGCTTCCCCACAGCTTGGGGGTTCCCAGTGCCCAGTTGGGCATAGTGCCAGGGGCACTATTGTCGGTGCGATAGGGCACCATATTGCGCCGGCGAGGCGCGGGGTGCGGGGTTACAGACCCCGGCCCATAAGGGCGGTGTTTAGCCCCGGAGCGGGGCAACGACAGAGCGCGAGGCGCAGAGTCAGCCTCGAGAGGGCAAGGCCCCTGGAGCGGGGCAGAGACAGAGCGTGAGAGACGCAGAGTCAGCCCCGAGAGGGCAAGGCCCAAGGCGGGGCAGAGACAGTGCGTGAGGCACGTGGAGTCAGCCCAGAGGGGGCGAGGGCGGCGATAGCGCCGGCCCGAAGGCCCCAGCGGGGCAAGGCCCAGCAAGGCGACCTAGCCAGGCCTGGCTAGTGGCCCAAGGGCATCGAGCCTAGGGGGCGATAGCGCCGATCCAAGGGCGCCGAGAGCAGGACGGCGATAGCGCTAAGGCGAGGGCGGCGAGAGCGAGCCGGCCCGAGGGCGCCGAGGCTAGAGCCGCGATAGAGCTGAGATCCGGGCGCAGGGCCCGAGGGCGCCGAGGCTAGAGCCGGCCCGAGGGCACCGAGGCTAGGGCGGCGAGAGTGAGCCGGCCCGAGGGCACCGAGGCTAGGGCGGCGAGAGTGAGCCGGCCCGAGGGCACCGAGGCTAGGGCGGCGAGAGTGAGCCGGCCCGAGGGCACCGAGGCTAGGGCGGCGAGAGTGAGCCGGCCCGAGGGCACCGAGGCTAGGGCGGCGAGAGTGAGCCGGCCCGAGGGCACCGAGGCTAGGGCGGCGAGAGTGCTCCAGACTCAGGCAGAGCCGGCGATTAGCCAGGTGCCGGCTAGAACCCGGCCCAGGGGGCCGGTAGTGAGCGGCGCTGGAGGAGCCGACCCAGGAGGCGCCAGCAAGTAGCTGGGCGCCAGCGTGATAGGCCCAGGGCGTGGGGAACGGGCCAGAGATTGGGGCCCGACCCAAGGAGGCGCCAGGTGGGCGAAGAGCCCCGGTGCCCGAGAGTGAGAACAAGGGCACCCGAGGGGCGAGGGACCATACAAGCGTCCCCCGGAATAGCTGCGAGGCTTGGGGCGTGCTAAGGGGGAGGCTTGGAGGCACGCATTGCCCTTAAGGCAGGAAGCTTATTAAATCCCCCGTCTGGAATAGGGACGAACAACTAGACCGTCCATTAGGGAAACTGGCAGCCTCCACATTACATATCTTAACATCAAAGTCGTGGCGGGCGAGATTCTGAGGGTGCTACGTCACCCTAAACTGACGGTAGGTGGCGCTAGGGGGTTCACGGCCGCCCCTAGCCGCCGCTCCCTCACAAGTGGTGCATTGGCCGGGAAGCCGGCCGTGCACGGGGTAGAATCCGTGAACTCAGACGGGGAAAAAGCGAACCCAGCCAATTAGGGTTGTTGGGGCATGGATGCCCATTACTCAGCGTATGGTGCCGAGAGAGTAGGGCACATACGTAAGACAGAAAAAGTAACGGCCCTAGAGGGGCTTGGACATTGTTGGGGCATGGCTGCCCATTCCGCAGCGTATGGTGCCGAGACAGTAGGGCACATACGTGAGACCGAGAAAGTAACAGCCCTAGAGGGGCTGGAGGAGAATATGGACGACCTCATGAGTCAGTTAAGGTGTGAGGAGCTGGAGGAACGATTGCTCCAGCTCGGACAGGAACTAGAGGTAGCCAACATCTGGCGGGAAAGTGCAGAGGCTAGAGCAGCCGCCTTGGAGTGACAATGGTCGCCGGGCAAAAAGAGCGGGGTTGCTAAGGAACTCCGACGCTTCCTAACGGAGGAGGCGGAGAGAGTGCGGGAGGTAGAGCGACGAATGACGCTCGAAAGGGAGAAGAGCCAAGAGCGGGAATACCAGCTCGGTGTTATGCAGGCAGAAGTGGGGCGCTGGAGGGATCAGGCCCTTGAGGCCAGCGAAACCCCGGCCAAGGCGAAAACAAAGTTGCAACTAAAGTTAGAGGTGTCTAGGGATCTGATTACGACTTTACGGAGAGAGATCCAGGCTCGCGAGGAGCAGATCCAAGTCCTTCAGGAGGACCTGGAGAATTGGCGGGAGAGAGGACTGAAGGCCGAAAGCATGGTAGATGAGTTACAGGAAGAGTTTACCCAGAACCGTGGTCTACTTGAGGAATCTAGGAAGTTCTGGGAGGTGCAGTATGTAAAGGTGAAGGCTGTGGTGGAAAAAAACGAGAAGGAGAAAAGCCGGGTAGAACAGGGAGTGCAAACCGGAGAGAGCTCAGGCAGCCTGCAAAAAGAATTGGAGGCTGTAGAGGAGCGGCTACAAGGCTACCTAAGGGGTGTCCGGGAGGAACTCCAAGGGAGGGAGGCCCTTATCAAGACCTTGAGGCAAACCGGGCCTCAATTAGAGAACTTTCAGCGCCAACGAATGCAGTGGCTGAGGGAGGCTAAAGACCAGCAGGCTCTAGAAGCTCAGAGGGTCCAGCAGGCTGAGGAGCTAGGAGAACGAGTGCAGGATCTGCTGACAGAAAGAAACCAGCTTAAGGAGCAGGCAGCAGCACTTGAAACTCTCCTCGCGGAGAGCCAGGTCAAGGTAACATCGCTTATGGCCGAGCAAGGGCAGCTGCTACAAGAGGTGCAAACCCTGAAGAAAGGGCTGTTAGGGTTACAGCCATGCCAGGGTGACCAGCTGCAGTCCTTCGAGGTAGGCAGCCAAACTACCGAGGAAATGATACGGGTGCAGCAAGGTAAAGAGACAAAAGGGAAAGATCTGATGGATCGGGGAGTGCAGACCACCAGGAGATCAGGCACCTGCGAGAGAGCTTGAGGCTGTGGAAGGGCGTTTGCAGGAAAAAGAAACCCTCAGTGAAGTCTCGAATTGGAGTAGAGCCCAAGGTAAAGAGCCCCAGTTAGCACAGACCCAGGGGCCAGTAAAGGGGAGATCTCCCAGAAGGAAAAATCCGGACCAGTCTGGCGGGAACAGTGACCCAGAACAGGCAGGAGGGCCGGACCAGGATAAGGATCCCTTAGACAGGGGACGTTATGCTGCGCATAAGGAGACCCAGGTAGACCTCTTTGAATGTTGGGAGGCGAAGTGGGCCCGGTGGCAAAAACTTCACCTGCAGGGCCTAGCTCAATTAGAGCAACGTTTAGGAGACCTGGTGAAAGGGCCAGACAGGCCATACGCACAAGGGGACGCCTGTAATAAATGGCGCGGGCGTCAGGCCAGAGGTAAGGCCAGGGTAGTTACACCACCCCAGCAAGAGCAGAGAACCCAGGGCGGCGCGAAGAGCACCGCAGCGCACCCAGGGAAGGGAAACCTAGCGATGGGGAAGAGGCCGTGTCTGTATATGACCAGGATACCCCGACAGGTCACGTGGAGGACACTTAAGTACCTCATAGAAAGGAAGGTGGGGAAAGTGGCCTGGGTCCAAATTTTTAAGGGCCCAGGAGGAAGATCCACAGGCCGAGGTAAGGTGGAATTTTGGAGTAAAGAGGAAGCCCAGAGGGCACTAAGGTGCCAGTGGGAGATTTGGGGAGCACTCCAGGATGCCCAAGCACAGCAGGAGAGCCGAGCGGCCCGGCGAAACATCAGGCCGGAAGAAACCCGAAAGGGGACCGCCGAATGGAAATCCCGGAAGGCGATCCGAAGAGCAGCGAACGAGGTAGGGAATCTACCGAGGTCTGCTAATGTGGGGGGGCTACCTGTGGCGGGTAAACCCCAGGAAATCCCGCATGGTGCACCCCCGGGTAAAAGGCGAGTTGGGGGCGCCTCAAAACCTCCGCCACCCAAATTAGATGCTGCTGGTGACCCCAGGAGAACATTCCCAACGGTGGGATAGTTCGTGGAGAGGCTGAAGAGCCCCTCCCCGGTGAGTTGGGAACTTAAGGGGGGGGGGTATGTCACGGAGTCACAGAAGGGCTCCGTGATTGTGAGAGTGATTGGCAGGGCTGCCAATCACCCAGGCAGCTCAGGTGCCTGGTTGCCAGGGGCAACCAGGTGGTCACATGACCGGAAGGGGGCAGGGCCAGGCCTTTAAGACCAGCTCAGGCCAGAGCCTGAAAAACAGTTCCCTTCTGGCTGCCGCAGGAGCAGGAGCTCTGCGGCTGAGCTGAGCGGCCGGGGTTAGTGGCTACTACTTCATCGCGCTAACCGGCTGCAATGATGCAGGGAACAGGATCGCCCTAACTGGAGGTAGGATTGAGAGCCCTGGTGGGGCTTGGAGTTATTAGGCGTGTGGAGCCTTTGCTTATGTTATAGCCAGATGGCTTGAGTGTTTAGTTATAGTTTACATCCGGAGGACCGGGGAGGCTGTAGGGGAGCGAGGAGGCCTCAAGGGGAGCTTCCCCACAGCTTGGGGGTTCCCAGTGCCCAGTTGGGCATAGTGCCAGGGGCACTATTGTCGGTGCGATAGGGCACCATATTGCGCCGGCGAGGCGCGGGGTGCGGGGTTACAGACCCCGGCCCATAAGGGCGGTGTTTAGCCCCGGAGCGGGGCAACGACAGAGCGCGAGGCGCAGAGTCAGCCTCGAGAGGGCAAGGCCCCTGGAGCGGGGCAGAGACAGAGCGTGAGAGACGCAGAGTCAGCCCCGAGAGGGCAAGGCCCAAGGCGGGGCAGAGACAGTGCGTGAGGCACGTGGAGTCAGCCCAGAGGGGGCAAGGCCCCAGCGGGGCAAGGCCCAGCAAGGCGACCTAGCCAGGCCTGGCTAGCGGCCCAAGGGCATCGAGCCTAGGGGGCGATAGCGCCGGTCCAAGGGCGCCGAGAGCAGGACGGCGATAGCGCCGGTCCAAGGGCGCCGAGAGCAGGACGGCGATAGCGCCGGTCCAAGGGCGCCGAGAGCAGGACGGCGATAGCGCCGGTCCAAGGGCGCCGAGAGCAGGACGGCGATAGCGCCGGTCCAAGGGCGCCGAGAGCAGGACGGCGATAGCGCCGGTCCAAGGGCGCCGAGAGCAGGACGGCGATAGCGCCGGTCCAAGGGCGCCGAGAGCAGGACGGCGATAGCGCCGGTCCAAGGGCGCCGAGAGCAGGACGGCGATAGCGCCGGTCCAAGGGCGCCGAGAGCAGGACGGCGATAGCGCTAAGGCGAGGGCAGCGAGAGCGAGCCGGCCCGAGGGCGCCGAGGCTAGAGCCGCGATAGAGCCGAGATCCGGGCGCAGGGAGTGAGCCGGCCCGAGGGCGCTGAGGCTAGGGCGGCGAGAGTGAGCCGGCCCGAGGGCGCTGAGGCTAG
Organism: Crocodylus siamensis; assembly: GCF_052110815.1. Taxonomy (NCBI): domain Eukaryota; kingdom Metazoa; phylum Chordata; order Crocodylia; family Crocodylidae; genus Crocodylus; species Crocodylus siamensis. The sequence continues at coordinate 63,526,777 of NC_143398.1, forward strand.
GGCGGCGAGTGAGCCGGCCCGAGGGCGCTGAGGCTAGGGCGGCGAGAGTGAGCCGGCCCGAGGGCGCTGAGGCTAGGGCGGCGAGAGTGCTCCAGACTCAGGCAGAGCCGGCGATTAGCCAGGTGCCGGCTAGAACCCGGCCCAGGGGGCCGGTAGTGAGCGGCGCTGGAGGAGCCGACCCAGGAGGCGCCAGCAAGTAGCTGGGCGCCAGCGTGATAGGCCCAGGGCGTGGGGAACGGGCCAGAGATTGGGGCCCGACCCAAGGAGGCGCCAGGTGGGCGAAGAGCCCCGGTGCCCGAGAGTGAGAACAAGGGCACCCGAGGGGCGAGGGACCATACAAGCGTCCCCCGGAATAGCTGCGAGGCTTGGGGCGTGCTAAGGGGGAGGCTTGGAGGCACGCATTGCCCTTAAGGCAGGAAGCTTATTAAATCCCCCGTCTGGAATAGGGACGAACAACTAGACCGTCCATTAGGGAAACTGGCAGCCTCCACATTACATATCTTAACATCAAAGTCGTGGCGGGTGAGATTCTGAGGGTGCTACGTCACCCTAAAGTGACGGTAGGCGGCGCTAGGGGGTTCACGGCCGCCCCTAGTCGCCGCTCCCTCACAGTGGGCATGAAATAACTACTTCAGGGTCAGGCCAGCTAGAATCTGGAACCAACTTCCAAGAGAAGTGGTGCTGGCTCCTACCCTGGGGGTCTTTAGGAGGAGGCTAGATGAACATCTTGCTGGGGTCATTTGACCTCAGTACTCTTTCCTGCCATGGCAGGTGGTCGGACTCAATGATCTGCTCAGGTCCCTTCCGACCCTACAAACTATGAAACTATGAAGCACTGTACTGGATATTTTGTAAGATTTCTTTTTGTCATCAATATGGCTTTCATAAAAACAGCATGAAGCTGTGCCAGCAGGTGGCAGAAACCTGCTACATTTGTGCTCTTACCCTTTCTTTTTGTGAAAATCAGACAAAAGGTAGTTGTAGGCAAGAACCATTTATACCACCTCAAGTTATGCTGCATAAATACTTTTAGGAAGAGTAAGTCTGCTACACCCTGGACTACACCACAGTGTCATGTGGTTTTGTCTTTCCCAACCCTTACAAATAAATTCAAAGCATGACCAACAGAGATTGTGTATGGGGGAGCTTCAGTTCTGACCTGGCAGTTTCAGGGCAGTTGCTACACCCTGACTCCCTCTCACAATATGATCAGCTCTCTGACATAACACAAGAGTGACTTAACTAGTAGGAACAAACTCATCCCTTTGGTGACATGTAACAGTGCAGGCACCATCTCCAGCCAACGCTACAAATCCAGCTCTTTTCAAAAGGCTGTTTGTTCCTATCATTTTCATGGGCCGTCAGGAGCTTTAGTGACAGAAGCCTGAAATCCTGTCCCTTACAAAATGCTGCCAGCTTCGACCAACCCATAAAGAGATCAGTGGTTAACTATTCAAACTTAAGATATTTAACACAGCAGTTTACTAGTTTATCTTTTCAGTTAAGTATGACACCTGCTAGTCATTATGGTTACGAATGAGACTGCAACCAAATTTGGCAGGCACTGCACAAAACCACAGCAGAGATGCTGCTTAAAGGATACAACCTGAATAGGCAAAGGGTGGATGGGAGGAGAAGTACAGATAGGTAACTGAGCTGGGATGTAAAGCTGACTATTGTGCTTTGTGAAATCCCTTAGCAACCACTTAGTGCTTCAGACTATCACTGTATAACTTATGAAAATAAAATAACTTGTGAAACACGGTTTCTCAAAGTTTCTTGAGCTGGTTATTTATTTGCATTGTGATTTAATAGACAGGGCACTATTATGAGAATCAGGAGACCTGGCTTATATTCACAACTCTGCCACCTGGCCACCTACATTGGCAGCTTAAGCAAAAATGCTAAAGATTGAAGGAGCTGAGGTTGTTTGCTAATGTCTTTTATAGGAACCGCTGTACAGGTGGGAGAGTTGTTAGACAAGCTTTCAGGAACAATATGCCCTTCCTCATGTCTGGGATAAAAAAGCAGGTGCAGCCTAAACTAAATACTATAACAGATATAATAATGACTTCTGTTTGACTCCATTGTTTAAGTGAAAATAATCACTTACAGATGTTGAAGGGGATTCAAAAACTGTGGCCAACTCAGTTTATTCAGCCTGCTGGGCCCCTGGGCGTGGCAAGATTGCTTCTGTCTCTCTTGGGCTTCTGCCCTTTTGCTAGGCTTCAGCCTTCCCAATTTAAGCCTGCTTTATTATCTACAACCTTGTCCTCCCAGGGTCCCCAACTCATCCAGCCATCTAGGCCCCTGACCCCAGCAAGGCTGCTGTTGCTCAGCATCAGCCCTCAATCCTCTGAAAACTGGACCCCAGACTGTTTTCACAGAGTGCCTCTCCAGGCACCCTCCATGGCCTCCAAACTTCCCTGAAGCCGCAGCTGAACCCTTCAGATAAATTTAAACAAGACAAAAACATAAGCAAACTGCACCACAACTAAAATTCCCCCTCCCCACCACCTTATTGCTGCCCTCCCACAAAGGGCATAGTCCTCCCTTAGCTCTCAGGGGGCTCAGATGCCTGCCAATTTTTCTCTTCCAACACTTCCTCCCCAAAAACTCCTCTCCCTGCAGTATGCAGAACCAAACTGCCTTCTTTGCCTCAGACACTGGATTTATATGTCCCAAAGCACCAACAGTTCCCAACATGAGGCATCCCAGCCAGACATGGGGGGGGGTTCCCCTATTGCTTAATGGCTAGCCAGCCCTCCTCTGCTTCAACCTAACCCAGATGCTTACAGCCTTTTCTTTCAGACTCCCCAGGGATCTACCCCTTGGCTGCTTACTACAGTGCAGCAAGCTCTAGGGTAGTGAAAGCTCCTATTTCTGTTGTCTCTGGTTGACTTGCTTTCTAGTGGTTGGTCTTTGCTCAGCTGCCAGCCCCATACAGGAAGCTTGGGCTACTGCATTCTTCCCTTAAAGTAGTAGAAGCCTATGGCTCCCCGTAACAGAGGTAAATACAAAACAAGTAAAATGGAGTTGAAGTAGATAGCCCAATTATGTAAAACAATAATACAACTCCAAAGGAAGAGGATCATTGCTACCTGTGCAGTAGAGAGAGCTTAGCAGAGACAGCAGGAAATTGTAATGATCCATAAAGCCATTGTCTGTGTTTAATCAGTGGTTTTTGCAATAAGAATCCATAGTCCCTGTTAAGACCAAGCTTAATATAATCTAGTCCACAGATGATCTCTTATTCCACAATTTTTATTGTCCATTCATTCTTTTACATAGGAATTTCCCTGCCTGGCCAATATAGCCAAGGAGTGGCATTATAAATATGTGATGGTACATACGTCAGTGGTTGAGGAGCAGGTGAGTAAATCTTGGATGTTATAACCCATGTTGCTGTGTCCAGTGATGATGTGGTCTGTGTTGATGAAAGGACACAACTGGCACCTACATCTGTAAAATACTCAGATGGTGACAATTTGAATTAGGTAGTCTGTTTCAGGAGAGACGTTGTTTGAGGTTGAGGGGCTGCCTGTAAGCCAGGACAGGCTTGTCCCAAAGGCTACTTCGATATGACTGAAATTTTCCAGGGAATCTGGAGGTCATTAAGCAATGTGTCTAAGGTGTGTTTGCCAGGGTCTGTAAGTGATGACCAGAGGGATTCTTGTTGTCTTTGTCCTAGAGTTGGTAGCTGGAGCAGGGTCTGAATTTGGTTCTGTTGTTTGAGTGACTATGGTTTTGGTATTGTATTGTAAGTGTAGGAAACTCTGTTGTAGATCCCAGAGCTGTGCATCCCAGTCAGGGGGACCTGAGCCCGTATGTTTATAACTAGACCTAGGTTGTAGCCAATGGTGATGTGGCCATTACACCACTATCAAACTTTGCAATGGCCCAGTATCTAACATTGCATGGTACCAGTATCTAACTGGTTGCTACAGCTACTTCTATGATACCAGTTTTATCCTAAGTACTCTACGAACTTTATCTACAGCAAAGCTCTATGTTACAACCACATCTGCTCTGATCCTACTGCCCAGAATTCATACCTCAGGGATCTACCACCAGGTTTCCTAAGTAGTATGTGACAGACACAGACAGCTTTCCTTGATAAGGTAAGTGTTAAAGGCAAAGGAAAGACAGTATATATCCTTTGCCTGAACTTCAGTAACCAGTAGATATGCTGCCACATAGTATGTTACTTGAGGCTGGAGAAAATGAGAATTAGTAGACAAGATGTAAGGTACTAAAGGAACTAGAAGTAGAAAACAGATGGTGCTAAAACTTTCAGGCTATAGAAGGAATACCAGAAGACTTCCTCAAGGATAAATTTAATATTTTTATTAATGATTTGGGCACAAAAATGTGAGAGTACTTATGCAATTTACTGTTGACACAAAATGGAGTGGATTGTCAACAGAAAAGAGGATCAGCATACAGAAAGAACAGGATGAACTTGAGTAATAGGGGAATAGAAATGGGATGAAATTCAGTAGCATAAAATGCAAAACTATGTATTTGAATACTGAATAGCAAAAGCTTCAGCTTTAAGTTGGGATCTCATCAGCTAGAAATGCCTAAGGAAGATAAGGACCTCAGTGTACTGGTTGAACGTTACACTAGTTTTTGTTACCATGTAGTCAGCCCTAAGAATTACAAGGAGTGGTAGTAATCAGGTAGTGATCCTGTGTTGATGCAACTGTTCATGTTATGAAATATCAGATATTAATTGTAAATAAAAGGCAATAATGGGTCATTTGAAAAGAGAGAAGAACTAAATAGGTGCATATCTTTTCTATTTGGAAGGTTTAAAACATGTTTCATTAAGCTTTGACAGTAGGTGCATTTGAAAACCATAGTATATGTGCAGTGAGAGATCTTTTTGATAAGTATCATTGTCGCAGAGCATGCAGGTGCTCTGCTCCTATAAAGATGGGAGGTATGTCGCAAAGCACACAGGTACCCTGCTCCTTAGGATGCAAACAGCTAGGCAGAGGGCCCTAGCAGGGAGTAGGAAGTTCAGCTGCTGGTTACCAAGGCAGCCACAGTAGTAATAAAGAAGCACAGCTGTGGGTTGCCCAGGGAACCGGTGAGTCAGCTGACTGGAAGGGGGAGGGCCTGACCTATATATAAACCCAGGCTGAGGCCAGAGGGGGTAGTTCCCTGCCAGTAGCCATAGGGGTAGGAAGTCTGCTGGGCCAAGGTGCATGGACAGTTGTTATGGGTGACAGGCTTGGATATTGTTATAGCCAGATGGCTTAGTTTGTGTTGCAGCCAAGGGGCTTGGAGTTTGTGTTGATGGTTTACTGCTTACAACTAGGGGACTGGGTGAGGCTATTAGGGGTTGGAGGAGGCCTCACAGGGGCTCCTTGGTAGCATGGGGCCCCTGGCACCAGAGAGGGTGCAGCATTTGGGGTGCACTGACCCCAGTCCTGAGAAGGGGAGTGGTGAGTCAGAGGCCAGGTAAGGCTGAGGCTGCCTGAGCCCTGCAGGGGGTTTGAGATCCTGAGGAGGAGATCTAGGGCCAGGCATGGCTATGGCCACCTGAGCCCTAAGGCTACAGAAGGCCCCAGAGCAAAGGGGGCGGTGTGAGGATGCCCCAGAGCAAAGGGGGTAGCGATTGACGAGTGCCAGAGGGTGCAGTTGCAAGACAAGGCTGCAGAAAGCCAGAGCACCAGAGGGCGCAGTGAGAGTTGAGGGCTATGGAGAGCCCAAGCGCCAGAGAGGGTGCAGAGAGCCAGACAGACTGAACAATGTCCAGGATATCTGTGAGGCTTGGGGTGTGGTACAGGGGCGGTTGGAACTATGCATGCCCATAAGGCTGGGGTGCACCAAGTCGCACAATACAGAACAGGGGCCAGGGTATGTCAGAGCACCATGTCCAAGGGAACAAAAGGCAGCCTCCCTTATACATATAAAAGATCAAGACATGGCGGGAGAGAATGAGTGCTTTAACGCAAACTTGGCAAGGTAGGAGGCACTAGGGGAGATCACGGCCGCCCCTAGGACCCTACACCATGACAACCGTATTAGCAAAATAATCTAGCATCTCTGGAAAAGGAGATTTTTGCATCATTTATAGTGGGGAATAAAATGTGTCGCTGCTTAGCAGAGAGGCATAATGAAGATGTTTAAGGGCTGCTTGCAGTAGTACCAAATGTCTGCACTGTGGTGCCAAGTGTTATATTATCTGTGCTCTGTAGAAGGCAAGGTCGTGTCTGAGGGGAAAGTCTGTGCTTCCTTTAGATTATAGCAGATGCAGCCTTCCACTGCAAAGTTCCCAAATATAGTCATCATGGGCCTCAACCATTCATTGGGCAAGGACCACTTTTCTCTACTTGACCAGGGTCAAATGCCTCCAATACCACTAGAAGATTCAGCTGCTAAATGGTGTAGCAGCTCCAGCAGTACTGTCCCTGTAGGAGAAATGTGCAGGTACTGAGTCTCTGTCCAGCATGTCCAGTGTATGCTAACAGTCCCCAAACCTGCTTCTAGTGGTACTTCTATCTGCTGTAAACAATAGCTGTTTCTGACACTGGGGACTACAGCAGACCCCTGGCAATAGGACTGTGTGAACAATTTTGATGGAAAAGTTAATATCAGATTAAACCCCCCCCTCCCCCCAAAAATCTGTTTTCTCAAGAAAACTTTGATTTTTTTTTTTTTTTTGTCAGAAATTAAAACTCTGATGGGTTGACTGAGAGGAGAGACTGGGAGAAATTCTGGGAAAGAGGAAGAGAAATTAGGGTGAGTATAGAGGGATACTCTACCTGGGGTGAAATAAAACTATGTTAGGGGCTGGGAGTAGTTGAAATGTAGGAAAGTCTTTTTTGGAGAAGAGATGGGCTGAATTTTTGGGAGTGGTAGTGACTGACACTGTGGGTCCACCACACCTGCAATGTATTTAACAACGAGGAATTATCCAGCTTTCTTATGTATCCATTTTCTGAACAGAAGGGACTGTGCAGGAAGGTCATCTGGGGTGTGAACAAGTACTTGCTGTATGTGCTTGCTGACTGGGAGCGGTGCATGAAGCTCATTGGTGCTGTAAGCAGCACTGGGGAGTAACTTGGGATGGGCTGAGTGGGGCTGGCAGGTCAGTGGGGATTGTTGGGTCTGGGAAGGGGGGTGGAACTGGTGGGTCTGTTGGGGGAGGGAAGGCTGTCTGGTTAGGGGGACTTGGGGATAAAAATAGTCCAGTCAGGGTTGCAGGAGGAGGGGAGGGATGAGGGGAATATTATAGCCCCAGGGCTGGGACGAGTGGCTGGGCTTTCTCAGCCCTTGGGCTGTACTGCAAATGTGTGCAGGCATTTGTGAGACTGGCTTAACCCCTTCCTAGGTTAGGTTAACCCTTTCTTGATTTAAGTTATTGTACCTATTGAGGTGAACTAACTTAGAACAGGCATGCCACTTTTTGGCTGAATTAAATGCTCTGAACTCTTGCACGAGTGGACATTTAGATTGACCTAACCCTCTCACTTGAGGTGGTAAATTCCATTTGACAGTCCTGAGTTCTAATCCACTTGTGAATGGGAAAGAGCCATGGAAGATCAAGGAAAAACTCTGGGAATGGCAGCAGAGCAGGCTTGTACTTACCTAGTCCCAGAACTGACGTGCCACAGCACACCCAAGATGTGGTGTTTTAAAAGCAGCCTCTCACTCCAGATTGGAGAAGAAACACCCGTCAGGGTTACTTCAAGCCCTGGTAAGGAGCAGTGCGGGGAGGACAGCACTGGATTGCGGTACGGATATACTTCTAAGACAGCCGGAAATCTGAAGTGGGAGTCCTCCAGCAGGCAGGAGCTGAAGAGCCTGCAAGTAGATGGTGGCCACTTAACAATTCTGGGGAGCTATCCTAAGTGAGATAGCAAGGGTGTCTTGATAGCCTTGGGAGAGACCTGAGCCCCAAGCTGATTGATTGCAATGAGTGCCAGAAGCCCCTTCATTCTGGACGAATGAAGGTAGGACAGTGATAAGTAGCCATATTGCCTCTTTTCCTCATTTTTTACTGATTACTAGTTGTACATATTTGGGGAGGAGATATCCTTCCTGTGGCTATATTAAGGACTTTAATTATAGACACCAGTGAGGGTGAGAAGCTCAAAAGGGGAACCTGTGTTAAGGGGGAAGAAGCAGAGATTACATAAGGGACGGGAGTTTTGACCCTAAAACAATGGAGAGCTGACAACTGTTTGTTTGTTTTTTTCTTTGCTCTGTTCTTTTCCTTTTTTGTTTTGGTTAAGCCTTTGCCTGAGGACTGGCTACGGTTAAGAGTCCCCTGCGAAACTGAATATATGGTACACACGATCTTCAAAGAACTGCTGAGCCCAGTGAAAGTTGCTCAGCTTTCAGGGAATGGGTGTTGGACCAGTGACCTGAGGACTCTGTTCAGAAACAGGCTGGGCCTGTATTTCTTATCATCAGCACTTACATAAGCTCGATATCTGGCTGGTTTGTACTGAAAGTGGAGCGAGGCTTTAGAGGTGAACATTGCCACTAGAGTTCATCTGACATGATTAGGGTGTGGTAAAGGGGAGGATGGAGCCCCATAAAAAGACTGGCCTATACTTTTTGAAATCATCATTTGTTCATTTTCTCCAGCTCCCAGGAATTTGTTGCAAAATCAAGATATGGCAGGCAAGAGCCTTCCATTGGACCATGGTGTTCCTAGATAGAATTCTAATGGGGCAAGCTCGGCATATTCTGGGAAGGCAGAGCTCCGGCTTCTCAAGGGAGAGTGCATGTACAGTGAACACCAGCATACATGGCCTCCAAGGATGGTAGTAATAGATAACAATGTTTTTTGGAGGAAACTTCTATTTTTGAAAAAAAAATTTCTGGGCCTTTGTAACCTTTCTGTTAATTAGAGTTAAACATACCCCTTAGACAAGCTATAATTCTCCTCGGCTGAAATATGCATTATATATGGCTTCACAATGATAGTACATTATTAAACATTGGTACTGGGAAGCTAGAAAAAGTAACACACTAAGTACCTTGGAGTAACCATCACACAAGTACTTAAAGTACATCCAAAAAAAAGAAGTACAAACAAGAATAGCCATCACCATTGGACAGCTGGCAAAGCTGAGGAAAATCTGGACTAGCAGCTACATCACAATGAAAACAAAACTCCACCTACTATATCTTGTTGTTTCAACAACTGTCTGTGGCCACAAGACCTGGGCACTCACTTAGGGCACTGAAAAAGCAAACTGAGACCTTTGAAATTAGGTACTTTAGAAGATTTATATGGATACCCTACACCGCACACAGAACAAATGAATCCATGAAAGATCAAATCAGATAAGTTGCAAATATGAACCCTTATTTAAAATCATAAGAAGAAAGATGGAGTGGTTTGGACATGTAACAAGAAGGCCCAGCACCCTTACCAACACCATCCTGTAGGGTGCTGTGGATAGACGAAGAAGAGGAGAAAGATATGTAGGACAAGCTGGACCACCAACATCAAAGACTGGACAGGATTAAAACTGACTGATTGTACAAGGATTTCAAGACTGAGAAGAATGGAGGAAAGTTATTGCTACATCAAATGTACCCCAATAGTTGGTGTAGTCTCAGAACTAATCGACTGACTGGCTTCACAAACCAGAAATTGACTATGTAGTTGTCTTCATGGGGGAAAAAAAATTGTGAAATTTGCATAACACTAATAGATATTCATGTAAACATTGCAGGGAAAGCATGAAAGTGAAAAGATAAAACAAAAAGATAGAGTCCTTGCTGCTTGCTATTCTTTTGGAGAAGGTCACTAATTTAATAAATTATATGTTGACTTGACAAGGAGATGAAAATCAGCTTGTTTACAGAGCAGATTAGCTCTGAGAGTGGTAATCAGAATTCAAATACGATTCCTCCCTCAGGGTGGGGCAGGAGTATTTTAGGATTGTGTTCAGGGTTTTTGCGTGTGTTTATAGAATTCTCCCCATTTACAAAACCAGGCTAAGGGTGTAGGGAGGGTCAGTGAGTTGAATATTTGGGATACACCCTAAATTCAACTCTTTTTTTAATGAAATGTGAGGGGCAAAGGAGGATTCCCTGGAGGGAAGGTCTATGATCCTGCTTGTCATTTGTACATGGGACTAAAAGTCAAGAATTCTCAGGTACTGCCCTAGATCTGCCAAGCACTTAGGGCATGTCCACATTTCTCAAACCATAAGGCCATTTGTAGATGAAGGAGAATATTTTCCTATCCCACAGGAGTAGGATTGTAAGCAACTCTTAGATGTTGAAACAGTGTGAAATTTTCAAATTAAAAATATCAAACATCCTTTACACAAGTATGATGCTTTTCAAGTTATTTTCTGTTTATTAAGATATAAGTTGTTTTCTAATTATCAAGACCTATAAGAGAAAGAAAGGATCTTGGAGTTGTAGTTGACTCCAAAATGAACATGAGTCACCAATGTGATGAAGTAATAAATAAAGCTAAGTGCATTCTTTCTTGCGTAAGTAGGTGCATCACGAACAGGTCTAGGGAGGTGATACTTCCCCTCCGTGTGGCACTGGTCAGGCCACAGCTGGATTACTGCATCCAGTTTTGGAGGGATGTAGATAACCTGGAAAGGGTTCAGAGAAGGGCCACCCATCTGGTTAAAGGCCTACAGAAAAAACCCTATGAGGACCAATTGGGGGACATGAATCTCTTCAGCCTCCACAAGTGAAGGCTGAGAGAGGCTTGTGTGGTCATCTACAAACTTATGGGGGTGGGGGGTAGGAAATAAGGCATACAATGTTTACCAGAGTAACCATCAGGGTAACTAGAAACAATGGCCACAAACTGAAGGAGAACAAATTTAGACTGGACATCAGGAAAAAATTCTTCACAGTGAGGGTTGCCAAAATATGGAATACTCTTTCAACGGAGGTGGTTCTGTTCCCTTCCTTGGACATATTTAAGAGGAGATTGGACAAACACCTGGCTGGGGTCATCTGACCCCAGAACTCCTTCCTGCCCAGGGCAGAGGGTCAGACTCATGATCTAATAAGTCCCTTCCGACCGTAAAATCCATGAAATCTATGATGCAATTTGCCTTGTCATGTTTCTATTTTAAAATGAGATGCTTTAAGTACTTGAATGTGTTTATCTGATCATCTTCCTTCTTGCTTCTCTCTTCTGTGCTGCTTCTTCATAATTGCACAAAATCACAGATTCATTCTGGTCATGGTATTCAGCCCTGGAAATGTGAGGAGTCTTGGGCATAACCTGGTAAGGACTTAAATTTTCACAAAAATGCAAAACACTGGAAATTTAAAATGTGGGAAATACTGAAATCATGATTATGCAAAAATGTCCCACTGCAATCCTTCTACATGCTGTAGTAATGTGATAGTTTATATAATCATGTTAAATAAAAATAATCAAAACCTGCTTTCATGTTGGAAATGGAAGGAAATGACTAATTATTTATTTGTAGTATAATCATAACGGTATACAAACTTATAACAAAGACTCTGTCCTGGCTTCTAAGAGATTACAACTGGTCTTTTCCATTTTTCTTTGTATATGAAATTACTGATGCGTTCTTTTCTTCCCATGTTTTCTCTGTCCCTTTCAATATTAAATCTTTATGAAAGATGTGCTGAATAGAGCAGGCATTGTACAATGTAAGGCATTAAGGGACTTGTGCAAGATAATAGATCATTCTGATGATCTCTTGGGGAGGCCTAGGTCCTGGGAACCAAACTCCCCCTCTGAATATAAGAGTCTGAATATCACAAATTAAACTGTATTTTATATCACAATGTCAAGAGTTCCACTGCTCTGAAAACTAAAGTCTTTTGTGCTTTTATTTAGAGTGCCCAATACCACTTCAAGGGGGTTTTTTTGTTTTTTTTCCTAGTAACTGTTCAGAATTTTGCTGCTAATGCTGGCTACAGACAGACAAGTCCCTCACTGTAGATGCTGTAGCTATGTGACCAGCCATTGGGAGCTGATAGATTTTTCTTTATTCTTTTTCATTTTTCATGTAAGTGCTGCTAGATTTTTCTCTGTATATTCTCTTCTGTGTGTGTGTGTGTGTAATTTTAAGAAATGCTCAGTTAATTAAATATTTTATAATACTGCTTGAAACACCACTTACGCCCCAAATAGATCCCCTAAACTTCCCCTTGGTAACACCTTCAGGGAGGAAAATTGGAGAAGGTACTCACAGTACTGGTATTTTATCCTCAACATACCTTTGTTTGGAGTGTTGGGTGATAGTGAAAACTGAATGTGCACCTTCCTTGTGGAATGAGGCATGGGATCTTGACCCGAAATCTTCAGATTAAAGACTATCTCAGATGACCAGGGCCCTCCATGCAGGGATCCCATATGAGCATACCAGACTGTAGTCTGGTGTTCTCTAGTACTAAAACCCTAATGAAACCCTGATGCCAGGAACTCCCATGGCTGCATTCCTTTTCCCACATACTGTAATTTGTAGTAGGGCCAATGTTTCCCATCACAACACAATGATATAGTTTCTGCCTAAGCTCAGTCAGTTCACTTTCCCACATGAATCTGAACCCTGCTGAAAGCCTTCCATGAGGCCTTGTAGAGAGACTGTTGTAGAAGAGACTGCCCCAGATTAGGGTACATTCTGCCTTTTTTTAGGTTGTTACATGCATCTCAAAGGCACAAGGGACTATCAGCTCCCAGGACAACAAGAATTGAGAGTACTGAAATGTCATCAAATTGGCCCCTTCCTTTATAACCCCCTCCTCCTCAACTGGCACTTCCTCTCCCCCTTCCTGGAGTTTCTGTGAAGGTTAAAGAGGCTTTTTTGCACCTAAGTGTAAGAATTAGATGCTCCCTTTGGAGTCCAATCATGGTAGTCCTTGCTCTATTTTTGTTTTTTACTCCATCCTTCCGCAAAATTCACGTCTACTTTAATGAAGGGCGTGACTCAATAACAGCTGAGAGTTTGGCCTTCTACAATGCTATAATAATTAATGAGTGGAGCTGAATATGCAGGTCAAATTCCCTAGCAAAGCCTTATTGAAATCAAGGGAAGTTTTGTTTGAATAAGAGCTGCTAAATCTGAATCTGAACATTACTGTTCAGAAGTGATGCAGCAATGCAAAGTGTCACTTCAGGGTTAAACAAAATGCCAAAAAAGTATGTGCACACTCCTTTTGATGTGGTATAAATCTTTCTGCTTTGGGGAGTATCTGCTCTGTGGGCCTTTCTGTTCTTTCTGTGGCTCTCCTTTCTCTAGCTCCAGAAGGTACATTAAGGGTCATCCTAAAATTCAGGCTTGACTTTGCTTGAACATTTGTTTACAATCCATTCCTTACATCTTTTCCCTGAGTGAAATATAAGTTGATCTTGCAGCATTTGCAATTTGTTGAGTAGGGTCAATGTGATTGAAGCTAGCTGATTGTTACTTATGCTGAAAAAAAGTTTTCATTAGACTTAAATTCTGTCCTCAGTTACACGCAAGCAAACCAAAGGCACCAAATTCTTCCCTGGTATATGCAGGTGCTATTCCTACTGGCTTCAGTAAGAGACCTGCTAACATTTATCAGCAATTTTTTTTTTTTTTAGTTCATTATTATTTATCTGCAACACCAAAGTGTTTTGAGTCAAGCAAACCCCACCAGCACTGAAGCCATGTTTCTATAGCAGCAGCTCCATTGGTCAGGACGTGTCAGAAGGACGCCTGTTAAACAGCCCCCAAAACAGGTCCTATGCACCCAACTCCATGATGCCCACTGCTGTAGAGGTGGGCAATAGAAGAGATTCAAGAGCACTTTAAATGCCAATCTGAAGAACCTCAATATTAATATTAACATCAAGCACCGGATCACCCACAATGGACTGTGATGAACAACATGGTATCAATCGTTTGAAGAAACGTCTCACTGTGGAGGTGCATATATAGAAGACGCACGCACGCACGCAAACTGACATCACTGGGATCTGTTCCTTCCTCCTGGAAGTATTTGCCAAATCTTTAGTCGAATCTCAGATCAGCTTCCCTAGCTCATCACCAGTGACTTATTTACTGGATGACTGTCATGCTTGTATCAAGAGAGTGCGGGCGATGATGATAAGACCTAACCAATCTGCTCAGATTGAAGTGAATGAATGAATAATACCTGACCACAGTTCATCCAGTGATTGTTCTAATTTCTATGCAGTAACTGAGAATGAAGATTGAAATATTACCGCCATTTCCCCAAAAAAGGGCTGTATGGCAAAAGGCTGAAATATCTGTTTTATTAAAAAATACAATCACTTTATCTGAAACTTTCATGTTCTGGAATGTATAGGCTCAAGCACTGAACTTGTATCTCTGACAAGAGAAATGGGGTAACAAACAGAACAATTGGACCTATGTCTCCATTTGATTGCCTTATTTTCTGTATAACTGACTAATATTGGCTTATGGCAGATTAAGAGCAAGATGGATTTTCAGATTTCATAACTTCCTTTTCTTATGACCATGAATTCTATCATATCACAATAGAGGAAAGCTGTTCTCTACCCATGTTAAGAACTCACTAGCTATTTTATACTTTGCTGTATATTTCTTCCAGCAAATGCAGGGCAGTTAAAAGTACTCCATTAACATAATAATAACAATATTATTATTATTATTTTCCCCTTTTATTGTCAACCAGATAAATTCAACAAATATGTTGCTATCTCCTTCTTGGATCATGGAACAAGTATATATATTCTTGACATATAGGGTAGTACCACCTCTTTTTTTTTTCCTCCCCACAAAACTATATTTCTAAAACATGGTATATCCCTCAGCACTGATACTGGGAGCTATCCTAGTGATTAAGACTCTATCATTCTAAATATGTAGCTATGGTTATTAAAAAAAAGTCAAGTATGTAGTAGAAAGGATCCAGTTCATACCAGTAGGCACTTTTGCATGTGCTCTGGGGATGGTGGGAAAGGGCGGGGGCAGGGTGGCGCTTTAATTAGCGCTGCAGTGCTGCATGTATCAGTGTCCTCATACTTCAAAATGGCAGCGGGACCGCTTGAACTAAAGCTCGTTTAATAAGCTTTAGTTCATAGTATCATAATATTTAGGGCTGGAAGGGACCGAAACTGATCATCACCTCCTGCCCCAGGCAGGAATGGGTGCTGGGGCCATATCATCCCAGCCAAATATCTGTCCAGCCTTCTCTTGAAGACCCCCAAGGTGTTCCCCAAGAGCACCACCTCACTTGGGAGCCCATTCCAGAGCCTGGCAGCCCTAACTGTAAAGTAATGTCTCCTGATGTCCAGCCTGAACCTTCTCTCTAACAATTTGTTCAAGTTCAAGCAACCCTGTCACCATTTTGAAGTGCGGGGATGCTGATACACACACAGGAGGCTGCTGGAGCACAGTAATTACTCAAGAGTAATTGAGATTAATCAAGAGTCTTCTCTGATGCATTGTAATTACAGCACATCACAGTAGTCTCTGCACTTGTGTATAGGCACCCAGTATGTCTACAATTAATGGCCTATTGTATTTGTCATGATAAGGAACATTTTTGCTAAAGTGATGATAAGATGCTGAGGATAGACTGCTTTAAATCCCTCAGGCATAAAAGTTAGTAGGTTTCCTTAGCTCAAATACAATATTCAGAAATATTTTATGTGCATAAAACTGTTTATAACAGTTATATACTGTAACAAGTGGCTCAGCTACTTTAAACTGTTTTGAGCAATCAACTAATGACTCTCGGTGGTTTAAACATGTTTATGACAATATTTTAGCTCTCAGGTAAAAATGTTGAGGAACTTACAGTAAGGCTGTCTGGCAGTACCATCTGACAGGAAGAAAAAGAACAGATAGAGGTATATATAACCCTCATTCTATAATAGAATTGCCAACTGGAGATGTGCATAAAGGTCAAGGAAAACATATGGATTATATGATTTCCTGACGGACCAGAAGAGCTTAATTATGGCTGCTCTGCTTCAGTAGATAAATGTGTAATTTCATGCTCTACTGTATATACCCATTAGTCTGGAAAGGTCTTTTGGAGGATTTTTTTTTTTCAATCTGCCAATACATTTTTATGGAGCACTGTAAGCAAACAGGGAAAACTAAATCCTGCAAATAACATTAATTATAACACTTTAAAACAGGTATTTATACCATCCAGAACATGTTTCTATTCATCAGAAAATCACTCTAAAAAGATGCAACAATCTTGTAGGTAAAGCACTGGGGAGGGACTCAACAAATCTGGGTTCAGTTTCCTGGACTCAGTACAGGTTTTCTGTATGACTTTGGACATTGTTTCCTAAACTGTAAAGTGAAGGTGTTGTGGGCAGGCTGTGAGGACTGATGGTCATAGTTTCCAGGAAACTAATTTCCTAGAAATTCCATAATTTCTAGGAAACTAATTTTTCCTCTACTCCCCAGCCCCACCTTCTCACACTACCATTACGATAACAGGCCTTTACCATTTACCATGTAACAGGACTGCAAGGTTGCAGAGGAAATTCTAATAATTTTATTGTCGGTCCTTCACCAAACTGGAAAGTGTTCTTGAGTAATGTTAATTGTGGGTGTCACAATTAACCCACAATAGTCTTAGTGGTCTGTAGAATGTCATGCAAGTTTCCTTAAATTAGGTTTAGTGACACAGTGCATTTGGTATCTATAAACAGCTAAAGATAAGTTGCATCTAATTTTGTTCTTTGTATTTTTGCATGAGTTATGATGTTTGAAAGAGGTATACTTCTATACGCTTGTATGTTAGCCAGTCAGAGGGCAGATGAGACTTCAGATGGGACAAATGATATTCACACCGAGAGGATCAATGCCCAATGGTTGGGAGAAGTAAACACTTGTAATTTATATTTGCATAGCTATGCATATTGGATGTCAGTGTGAGGCCTAACCCAGACAGGGAAATTTGCCTTTTAATGGTATTTGATTAGAACTTGGAAGACTGGACTAATAATCTTTGTCTGAAAGGATCCAAATATCTTGGTTATAATTAGATCAGGAGAGACTTTTAGTTCTCTCTCTCTCTCTCTCTCTCTCTCTCTCTCTCTCTCTCTCTCTCTCTCTCTCTCTCTCTCTCTCTCACACACACACACACACACACACACACACACACACACACACACACACACACACACACACACACACACACACACACACACACACACACACACACACACACACACACACACACACACACACACACTTGGGGGAGAGGGGCAAAAAGTTATATGCGTAGTATGGGCTCTCCCAGAAACCACTGGATGCTGTATGTAAATAGCCAGATAAGAAACCAAACTTATGCCCAGGAAACTTTAGAGAAAATCTTGTTCTCGAGGCAAAGCTTAAGATGCATTAGTCCCCCAGCAACTTAACTGGGCAAGGCAAGCTGACAGTCTGGGAGAGGGCCTGACTTAGAGATTAGGGAAGCTGCATTCTTAAGGCTAAGATGCAGGGATAAGGTAAAATCATTGTTCTATTACTTTTGTTTGTTTATTCATATATAGATTCATAGATGCTAGGGTTGGAAGGGACCTCAATAGATCATCGAGTCCGACCCCCTGCATAAGCAGGAAAGAGTGCTGGGCCTACATTACCCCAGCTAGATACACATCTAGCCTTCGCTTGAAGACTGCCAGGGTAGGGGAGAGCACCACCTCCCTTGGGAGCCCGTTCCAGACCTTGGCCACTCGAACTGTGAAGAAGTTCCTCCTAATATCCAATCTAAATCTGCTCTCTTCTAGCTTGTGGCCATTATTTCTTGTAACCCCCAGCTTTATTTCTTGTATCTCCAGCTTTATCTCAACATATTGTCAATGACTTCTTACATTTATTCTTGTTTTTATAATAATCAACTTTTTGCTATCTTTTATAGGTTGCTTATTGTCAGGGTGTGATTTCAGAGTGTTTGACCATATAGGCTGGCCCCTTCTCTGGAAGGGAGGATCCAGCGTTTCTGACCACTACGGTGTGGTTATTCTATCTGGCAAAATTTCCTCTGCTAAACAGCTGGCAAGACCTGGGTGAGACAGGTACGGCAGAGGTGCCGCAAGCAAGGAATTGATCCCTGACAAATCTGAGCTATTTTGCTGTGGTCAAACAGCAGAGGGCAGGGAGGGATTTGGGGCTGAAGGCCCCACTGTGAGAATGCCCTGGGAATGCATCTCAAAGGCACATCTGACCACATTTGAGTTCAGGGTGTATTATAATGCTGACTCTTTGGAAACAACTATGCTATGTTGGTTCTTATTACTTTAGCTTTAAAATTACCTAAACTTGATCATAATTGGATTGGGCAACTTTTGGGCACAGTTTTTCTAACATCTCTCCCAACTATACTTCCCAACTGTACCTGTTTTCAGGTGCAAATAATGTACTAAGCAATGCAGATAAAATGCTAACTCACTTCTGAATTGAGATCTGTGTGACAGGGGCAAACTCCTAGGCTTGGTTCTAGTACTGGCCTGCCACCTGTCTAGGGGGAAACAGCCTGCCTTAATTATTTAACAACAAGGCATGGCAGGAAAGTAAGATGCCAATTAGGTGGGAGGCTGCTCTTTGAGCACCCTGATGTCAATGGATGGCACATACATGCTCCAACCTTTCCTTTATGTGATCCATGCCTCACAGATGACATCCACTATGTTAATACTGCTCTGGCTTGTAGCCAGGTCAAAGTCAGACGTTCATAAGGCCTCTCACATACTGCCCTGTTTGGGCTTCACTCACTCCGCCTCCCTCTCACAGGGGCCTCTGTCATTCCACCTCTCTCTCACAGGGCCCTCTAGCATACTGCCCATCCTTGGGCCTCATGCACCTTGCCCTGCTCCCTTGAGCAGCTCCCATTGGCCTTCAGGCTTGTCCTTACACTCCTTGAGTAGCCCTGGCTCAGCCTGTGGGGTCCCTTCCTCGGCCCTCATCTGAGCACCGACTGCTCAATTAACCAAACACCGGGCTGACTCTGGCTCTAGCCCATCACGGGGCAACTCATCAGTCTCACCCCCTCCTTGTGTCCAACACTCCGCCCCTTACACTGGGGCCCTGGGATCTTACACCCCTTTAGGCTCAGGTGCCTCTACACAGCATGCCTGGCCCACCTCTCCGGGGTCCAACACCCCTATAGGGCTTAGGTGCTTCTGTAAGCATGCCCCTTCCCCCCCACAGCCGCCCACTGGATGGGGTGGGGGTTGAGATTATTAATCCACCCCTACTTGCCTTTCACTGGGGAGGTTAGCAGTCCTGGCATTTGAATGACACTGCCCTGCCACAGGCAGTCCCTCCAGGCCTTGCTACCCAGCAGGGTGCAGATTTAGATCATGTCCAGGACTAGGAGATTTCTCTGTCCCCTTTTGGCTCCTGCCCTTACCTCCAAGACGTTCTTGGAACGGTAGCTCAGCCCAGTGACATTACTCCCTTGCTGGCTGGCAGCAAACTGCTGCCTCAGTCCTGAGAGCTGGGCTCTAAAATGGCCACCCTAATTAAGCATCTGCCAGATGCCTTCTGCAGCCCTTAAAGAGATGGAGCACAGAAGCTGTTCTGTTGCATC
Organism: Crocodylus siamensis; assembly: GCF_052110815.1. Taxonomy (NCBI): domain Eukaryota; kingdom Metazoa; phylum Chordata; order Crocodylia; family Crocodylidae; genus Crocodylus; species Crocodylus siamensis. Next base: position 63,546,304 of record NC_143398.1, read on the forward strand.
TGTGGTGCCAGCAATCTCAAATATTTGAACTGGGTGAGAAATTAATTTTCTATGTGGTGAAGTTTTTACACACTGCCCCTCTGTCCGCTCCCAGCACCACTCCAGGACACACACGAGTGAAACTATAAAAACTTTATTTTCTGTACAAAACCCACCCCCATCCCTCTCTCTACCCCCTTAACAAACACAGTAAATGTTCATGTGTAGATGTACTCACAATGTACTAGGCATTATACAAGCCTAGAATAGGGCAGAGCTTCTGCTCCAAAGAGTTTGGGCTCGATATAACAAAGGGATAGAAATAGAGAAACGGAATAAATATACAAGTAAATAGATTGGAAGGTGTTTCATCAAGTTATGATTACAAAGTTTTAAATATTGTTTTAAAGTAAAGGAAAATATATTAACCCCACATATCTTATAACCTTGTTAAAATCACTTACTTGAGCTATTGTAGGCCTCTGACTTTTCAGGAAGGATATGACTGCAGATCAGATCATGATCTTATGTTCCAGAATACCTGATCAGTGTTACCCCTGCACGTCTCTGATTTCACAGGAAATTTTGCTTCCCACCTATATATGTTTCTTCAGGTTGACAGGGTGTGTAAAGTGTGATGTTATCAAGAGAACATTACTTGATCAGTATATTTCTCCATAGGCCAGAGAAGGTTGAGGGCCTACAATAGAAAGCTGTGCATTGATACTAATGGGTCAGACACACAATGATGCTTCACACATTGAAAACAATATAGAACAAAACATAAAGACAGTTCTAAGTGAACTGGATAGAGGATTACATCTCTGTTAGCCTTGTATGTCCTGCAGCATTTCTCTTCAGTTAAGTCATGGATTCATTTAATGAGAGAAAAAGTGTCAAGATTTATTCTAATTTTAGAGGGCTTTAGGGAATAGAGATGTGGTGTATAGTAATAACAATATAATAAGGTAAGTAAATGTAGTTAAAGTAAATGATCCATTGTTATATTTAACTTTATAGTTTCCAATTTCAATGTTCTATGCAATAGAATAACTGCATCTGAAATCCTAACAACTAGAGGTAATGCAGGCCGGTAATACAACTAACATATTGTAGATTTTATTTGACATATAATGATTATATTGTTGATTTTATTTATTTTATACTGTATTTTATTTAAAGCCCTGTAGCTTGAAAGCTAATGGCATGGCCAAATAACATCTGAGTATCACTACTTCTGTCCACTTGGGGTCAAGTCCAGTAAAAGACCTGAACATCTAAGTTGCAGGTTAGGCAGAATTTCATTACTTAAGTCCAAATGAGCAATTTACACCCCCTCCTGCCTGTTTGACACCTGACAGGAAATAGGGACTGGTGAAAACTGGTGCTAAGCACCTAAAGTTCAGCTACTACACATGCCCAGAAGTGCCCCCAAGTCACTTGAGCCAACATGGTTGGGTATTACATGGATCAAAAAATACTTGGCCAATTGACTAGTTAACATATTTTCAAATAATTGTCAAGTAGTTTCAGCATTAATTTATTAGAAAACTAGATATTTATGCTAGTTACAAAAAACCCAAGTTAGTTAACTGGTACCATGGAACAATTAAATTAAATAGTTACATAGACCTTAAATGATAGAAGCTGCAAGTGAGAGAGGAACAGTGGAAAAAACCCTGGTCATACCCAGTTCACTTGCCATTTCAGCATCCACGCTCAGCCACTGTGTGACACAGGATACTGGGGAAGATGGATATATGGTCTGACACAATAAATGGCAATTCTTACGTTGTAAATTTCAAAAATGTGTAATGATTTTTTATAACCAATGATCTTGGGTAAGAATAAATGTAATGATATTCAAGAGGCAAGAATTTCTTAGGATGATATCTTTTATTGGACCAACTATATAGTTGGGATCAAGTTAGACAGGCTTTTGAATGCAAGGCATTCTTCCTTAGGTCTCTGATTATAGGAAGGCAGGCCCAACAATTTTTGGGTGCATATAGATGTGCAGCTTGCCATTGTAACTGAGAACACTTTGCAGGAAGCCTTCTGAGTTACAACAATCCCTCGGACCAAACAGAAGTTCACTATTGGTTCCAGGGGGGAGGGAATGTAGCTGTTGGCTCCCAGTCTGCAGCCAGTTTCCTTTAGCAATGGCCTCCCTCTTCCCCCCGCCCTTTCCTGTTTTCAAAGTGGGTTGGGGGAAAAAGAGCAGAGGGAGTTCAGTCTGGGAGTGGGCTGGGTGAATTGGAGTCCTGCACATCACAGAAGGTCTGCAATACACCCACCCAGAGGCTGAAAGACTCCCAGACTGAACTCCCTCTAGTCCCTTTCCCCATCCCATTCTGAAAATAGTTCCAAGGCTGGGAGACAGTGCAGACAGAAGTTACAGAAGCTGTTTTGAAATATCTTCATCTGAACCCTCATCTAATGACAGTTCAGATTTTCTCCTGATTGGCCATTTTTGGAGCAGTCTACAGCCTTGCACTTGTACTTGGTCATGGCTATAGAATGCTTTGTGTGGCAAAATCCAGCAAAAATTGTCACTTCTGTTTGCGCCCTTAAGCACAGCATAGGGGAGTAGCTGAAAGAAATTCTCACAATTAGCGAAAGAAATGCTGAATACTGGGAGACAAAAGAAGGAATGGGGACTCAGTCTCACTTTCCTTGTGTGGAACGTATTCAGAAGTTGGATAAATTATAGTGGGCCATAAATCCAATGTTAGTGTTTAGTCCTTGGTTTCATAGTAGCTGGGGTCAGGAGGGACCTGAACAAATCATCTAGCCTGACCCTCTGCCACAGGCAGGAATGAATGCTGGGTTCACAAGACCCCAGACAAGTGATCATCCAACCTCCTCTTGAATTTGCCCAAGGTAGGGGTAAGGACCACTTCCCTGGGAAGTTGGTTCCAGATTTTGGCCACCCTAACTGTAAAAATTTGTCTTCTGATCTCTAACCTAAACCTATTCTCCATCAGCTTATTACCACTGTTCCTTGTCATCCCAGGTGGTTGCTGGGGAGAAAAGGGCTCTACCTATTTGCTGTTGATCTCCCCGATGAGTTTGTAGACAGCCACCAGGTCCCCCCTCAGCCTCCTCTTGCTGAGGCTGAACAGGTTCAGGTCCCTCAGTCTCTCCTCATAGGCCTGTCCTGCTGCCCTCTCACCAAGTGGGTGACCCTCCTCTGAACCCTCTCCAGGCTGGCCACATCCCTCTTGAAGTGCAGCGCCCAGTACTGGACACAGTACTCCAACTGTGGCCTGACCAAAGTCGCGTAGAGGGGGAGTATCACCTCTCTGGACTGGCTTGAGATGCATCTTTGGATGCTTGACAAGGTATGGCTGGCCTTGCTGGCTGCAGTTTGGCATTGGTGGCTCATGTTCATCCTGGAGTCAATAATGACTCCAAGATCCCATTCCGCCTCTGTGCTTTCAAGAGGGGGACTCCCCAGCCTGTATGTATGCTGTGGATTCCTTTTCCCACGGTGCAGCACCCTGCATTTGTCTACGTTGAACCCCATCCTATTCTCATCTGCCTACTTTTGTAGTCTGTCTAAATCTATTTGCAGCCTCTCTCCCCTTTCAAGTGTGTCCACCTTGCCCCACATTTTAGGGTCATCAGCAAACTTGCACAGCGTGCTTTCCATCCCCTTGTCCAAGTCGCTGATGAAGATGTTAAACAGTGTGGGCCTGAGGATTCTTAGTGTCCAGCCTGCTTATGAATTTTTGTTCTCAAGTTCACTTTTTAAAGGTGTTGAGTAGATTTCCATTAAGCATGAGGATAGTGAGGTCAGAGACAGAGTGGTTGTTCTGTGAGAAACATGATCCTAATGGTAAGTATATGTCTTCATCTTGTATTTTTTCTGTGAAAATTCATTCTCTTGCATAATTGTTTAGTTTCATCCATGTACAGTAGTTACCATAAGGGCATTTAGTGCATTGGATCAGATACATTACATTTTGGGAAAGGCATGTATAAGAACCATGGATTCTGATGGCTTCCTTATGGGGTATGTTGATAGTAGTGGCTGTGGAGATGTGCTGACAGGTTAAGCATTTCTTAGCGAGGTAAAGCTGTGTTCCACTTGATGTCTGTTGGGCTGCAGAGAGTGCTTTTGATGATGAGCTGGACAAGATTAGGGGGGTATTTGAAAGCCAGGAGTGGAGGGGCTGGGAATATTTTTCTGAAAGTCTGATCTTTGTCCAGTGTGGTTTGTAGTTGTTTGGTGATTTTTTTGACTGGTTTCACTGTGGGGTGGTGGGTGACCACCAGGAGGGTGTAGTGACAGGGGATTTCTTTTTGTATTGTAGCAGGTCACTGCAGGATATTTGGATAGCTTTTTCAAATGTGTGGTTTATTTCTCTACTCTTTCTAATCTCTCCTGGAGTGAAGCTATAAAGGCAGATTTTAGGCTGGTCAGGGGGCATCTCAGATGTTCTTCTCCAAGCAGATGCAGTAGTATCTTAGGGCCTGAGTGTAGATAACAGATTTATTGCTGTATTTGAGATAATTGCTGGTTCTGTGGATATTGGTATGATGGTCTGTGGGTTTTCTGCATATGGTGGTTTGTAGGGTGCTATCCAGGACGTGGAACGTGGTGTCTAACAAGTTGATATTAGTATAGCAGTATTCCAGAGCAAGTTTAATCAAGGGATGACGACTGTTAAAGCTATGGTGGAAGTTAATAAATGACTCCAGGTATTCAGTCCAGATAATGAAAATATCAACTATGTAATGCAGGTATTGTGCAGGTTCAATAGTACACTTTTTTAGAGTTTTTTCCACCATGTGGCTCATGAAGCAGTTGGCATAATCAGGGGCCATCTTAGTGACCATAGATGTGCCCATGGTTTGGAAGAAGTGACAATTGTTGAAAGTGAAGCTGTTGTGTGTGAAGATGAAGTAGATGATTTGTACAACATATTGCAAATCTGAGTCTGTTCCATTTTCTTGATGGCAGGCAGCTGTGTCTTCATGGTGTGGGATGTTAGTGTACATGCTCATGTTATCCATGGTTGCAAGTATGGCCTTCTCAGCGATGTGGCCGAGGTCTGGATTCTGCTGAGGAATTCTGTGGTGTTGTGTAGAAAACGTGCTCTTTGAGTAACAAGTGGCTTCATGATAGTTTCTGTAATTCCTGATAGCTCTTCAGTTGTTCAATGCAGTGATGCAATTAGGCAGGAGCCCAACTCTTAAAGCATTCAGTTTTGTATTTTCTTCATCTACTTCAGCAGCTTTGTCTATATTTTCAACATCATCACTATCTTCTTCTGTCTTCTGAAGAGAGAAGAGAGAGACATAAACAGCCTCTTTGTTTAATCATATATATACCCAATAAAGTAAATTAGTCCTAAAGTCCATATGTACTTGGCTTTCCTTATGAGACTATCATCACCATAGTCCATTACAGATTGAAATGAGACTACCATGCCGTTCCAAAGAAGAGACTGGCAATTTGCAATTGCCTCAGAGCTAGACAGGTTGAACTGGTACCACAGAAGTGAAGGCTTCCTTATTATGTCAAGAAAAGTGTGGCCTCTAATTTTGATTGCCTAATACAAGACACCGGGGGTCAGACAAACTGAGCAAATTCAACTAAAATCAATGGGCACCTATACACATGCCCAACACCTGCTCAGATGCATTCTAATTATGACATGTTGAAGCAGACTCAATTAATCTAATTAATTGAATTAGCATGCTCCAGCAATCTTGGCATCAAGTGTATTCAATGTCCCTGTGGTTCAAAATGGCGGTCATTAAACAAATTTTAGTTAAAGCGCCCCTGCTGCTGTTTTGAAGAACGGGATACTGAATACATAAAGCACTGTGGGCGCTTTATTTAGAGCAGCTCCCAAGAACTGCTCTACCTAAAATGCTCCACCACCCACCCTGGAGCACATGTAAAGATGCCTACCTCTACCCAGTCCCCTCCGCAGTAGGAGGAAGCAACAGTTAATGCTGAATCTCTTTTTCTGCAGGGTTGTCAGCACTTCAGAATGCCTTATCTCCAATCTCAAATGTTTTAAATAAAATATATTAGTAGAACTGCAGCAATAGATTAAGAAAGAACATGAAAATATAGATAGAACTCTGTTTTCTTGTTTTTTTGGCTTTCAGTTAGTTTCACAGTACCTGATTAATTGATAAGCTTCAAATCCATCATTTTAATAACAGCATCCATCATCATATATCAGCACTTTTTGTGTCCGACTCCCTGCAAATCAGCTTCTTGGACAACTATTTTATTATTGAGATACGTATCTAAATCCCTTCTTATTTCCTTTTCAGAGAGTCAGGCACCATTTGGTTTAAAAAATAAGAGCTTATATAAAAGTTTCCCATGTTTTTGTTTTCTCAGTGTGGTTCTCTGTGGGCATATCTACACATTCCTCTTTTAAGCAGGCCTAGACTAAAATCACCATTTTAAAAACATATTAAGGGCGCATGTCTATGTGTGCGTGCCCTTAATGCACCCTAAAATGATGTTTTAAGGCCATGTGAGCCTAAATTTGATACCTGCTTTATGCGGGTATAAAATTTAGGCACAGATAGCCAAGTCACATTAGCACATGTGTAGATGTGCTAATGTGCATTATTGCAGTGTGGTGTTAGCTGTTCACGCCTACATTTAATGTGCATTTAATGTTCACCTAAATTGCCTTAATGTGCCTTAAGCAAAGGAGCATTAAGTTTAGGCACTGAAATACACTTTAAGCTACCAAGCACATAGAGCAGGGGTGGCCAATTATTTTCGGCAGAGGGCCGCTTACTGAGTTTTGGCAAGCCATCAAGGACTGCATGACAGGCAGCCAGGGGCAGATAAATATTAATTTTCTAAATTTTTAGGGGCCCCACGAACCAGATAGAATGGCCTGGCAAGCCACATCTGGCCCACAGGCCACATTTTGCCCAACCCTGACATAGAGCATATAATTGAAGATAATGGTTCCAAACACTATGTATATGCTTACGTACTTTTCTGTGTTAAGAACTTAATTCTTCCCTGCACTTTATTTCTTGGCTTCATTGTGATCTTTTATGATATTTAGGACTCTCTCTTGTTTCTACTGAAGTAAATGGAAGCACAGTTTAAGGCTCATCCTCTAATTTTTGCCCTTTTTATAAAGAAAGTTTTGCTTAAATGAGTGCAGTCTTCATTAGCCTGATAAATGTATGATTTTTTTTGTGATCATGGACAATGGATGTTTTGAATTAATCATTACCAGAATTGTGAAAGAAATTGCTAATATCTGTTTGACAAAGACCTTATTTTCTTATGATGGTTTCAAAATCTAAAATCTAATTCAGGTGGCACTAGATGAGCCTTTTTATTTTGTACTAACTGGAACCTCCCATCAGATGGGTTTTTTGTGTGTTAACAGATTAAGGCAGAATATTATGACAGTGATTCCTGAAGAAAACAGTAACATTGCTTAGTTGTGGGTTCAGTGTTGTTCTGATAATAACCCTGAGCTCTCATGCCACGTATTTATTCCTTCAGTTCCTGAAAGAATTTGAAAAGGAAGTATATTATCCCATTTTACAGATGGGGTGACTGATGTACAGTAAGATGAAGGGGCCTGGTCAAGGTCAAAGAGTTATTTTCAGCAGGAAGCATAATCCAGGCCTCCTGCCTTCCAGCCAGTCCCTCAGCTCCTGAGTTACTCTTCCCAGATAAGTGTGCATGAGGATTGTGAAACCATTGTTTCAGTATTCGTTGCATATATAAGCCAACCCCTACCTTTAACTGCATGCTAAAATCTGATGAGGTGTAAAGAGTACTGATTATTAGGCAATGTTACGTTTAGCCCTTTTTCTTTCAGTCCCAATGAAGGAGGCAAGGAGAACAGATGTGGAGGGGAGGAGGCAACAGCATCATGGATCCTAAGGTAAATTCATCCTAACATGATGTCATTCTTCTGTTTATGTGCAGCTCTTAAAATGTTTTCCAAACCTATTGTGTAGCTCAGTTGTACTGTCTGCCTAATTTAGATTGAAAGTCCCCTGGTTCAAGGGCCATATCTTCCTCTGTGTTTTGTTCAGTACCAAGCAACTAATAATAAATAACAATAAAATAATTTAAGATCATAAAGTCACATATGCATGAGTGTAAATCACATAGTAATAAGGCTTTAAAATTTTCAAAGGAGGTTGCATGATTCATGTGTCAGATGGAAGTTTGCAGATGAAATATGTCCTACTAAGTATTTAACAAACAAAGTTTGAAGCCAAAACTCTTGGGTTCTTTTTCCTCAGAAATACCAACATTCTATTGTTTGACCTATAGCAAAAGCATTGCTTCTTTATTAGGATAAAACAGGATCCACCAACTCACCATGGATGACCCAGCAAAAAAATAAAATAAATAAATAAATAAATAAATAAAATAATAAAAAAAAAATCAGTATTTAAAAAATAGATGGCCAGGCCTGAGAATTTAAAATATTGGTGTATAAATGAGGAGTGGGTATTTTGCAAAATGACTTTGTCCCCACTGGCCTCCATTTATTGAATTATTACTATGCAGTTTTCATTCAGGGAAATCTCCCACTGAAGACAATGGGACAGTAAACCTGGATCCTGCTTATATGTAGGATGTTGGTAGTGCAGCAAATATGATAGTTCCAGCTCAACTCAACTGATTTCTGGAAAGATTTGACTTTGGGTGGAATGGAGATAAGAGGATGCAACAGGAGTACCTCTACTAGAGTCTTTCTATCAGTGACTCCACCTTCCTGTTATGGGCCAACCGCCTGCTTACTCACCTGACATGCCTTGATCTTAATTGGTTAATTAATAGATGTAATTAGCAGGAGGCTGCCCATTGTTTTTGCCCCAGTGCCAGGGGGTGCTATCTGCAGCTCCTTTTCCTCCCCTACACCGCAGCCCAAGCCTCGCAGATGGTACTGACATGATTTTGATCTGGACCCTGCTGTAATTTGGCCCTCTTTTTGACTTCCCTGGGCTTCCACCACCCTGTCTCGTCCTGTGCCTTCCTGGTACTCTGCCACCCCCTCTCGCCCTGGGGCTTCTTGCTGCCCCCTCTCACCCTGGGGCTGGGGCTAGCGCACCCCAAAAATGCCATGCCCTCTCTCTGGCACCAGGGTCCCCACACTACCATGGAACCCCTATGAGGCCTCCTCCAACCCCTATAGCCTCACTTGGTCCTCCAGATTTATGAAACTACAAATAAAAATTCAAGCCCCTGGGCTATAACAAAAAGTCTCATTCAGTCCCTACCAGGGAATTCTCCACCCATAACAGCAGGCAGGAACTGCTCAGGCCATCAGGCTTTTCCACTCTGCTTGCCCCAGCAGAACTCCTTCTCACATGGCTGCCAGTGAAGCACTGCCCTTGTAGTCTCACTCCTGGTGTTTATATGTGCCAGGCCCTGCCCCTTCCTGTCAGCTGACTCCCCAGCGGTTGCCCTAGCAACCAGCAGCTGTGACCCTGGCTGCCCTGGTAACTAGCAGCTGGGCTTCCCACTCACTGCTAGGGCTCTATCCCTAGCTGTTCCTGCTCTAAGGAGCAGGGCACCTGCATGCTCTGCAACACGGGACTTTACATTTTGGTCTATGAACAAGTAGTCCAAAGCTGCTCCGATGGGCAGGATGCATATACATTTGTTTTAGTGTTCTTGAAAAAAATCTTCAGATCCTGCCCTCCTCTTCCCTCTTCAGGGCACTTCCTCAGAACTAATGAGGCTTCCAATAAACAATTCCTTAAAACCAATGGAGATTTTTCTTTCTAACAAGACTCCACAGACCCCAGCATTTATTTAGTAGTCTTTACATTTTTTCTAAAAAAATAAATAAAGCCAACACAAAAATGTTTTTAATTGAATAAATTGAAAAGTTTATTGGAACAGGTTTATACTGTACATTTTAAATGAGCAATATTTCATCATTTGTTGAAACTATTTTTTTCTTCTTCCTGTTTTCATTAGTGGATGAAAATCTTGACCAAACATTAAGTCCAGAAAAAGCATTTTTGTACCTGTATCAAAAAACAACTTTAAACATGAGGACTTTTTTCCTATGTGAAAATTAAGCAAAAAACTCCAAAACAAAACAAGACTCGAAATAATCACAAAAAGTTTAAAATCTCAAATGTGCAGGTTTATCAAAACAGTCACAAGAACTACATAGCATTTGTGAAATACAGTTACACTGGAAATCCTCCAAATTTAATCACAGATGTTGTAATGTATGTAAAACAAACTAGAAAATTATCATTTTGACTCATGATTGGCTTTTATTTTTACACTGTTCATTAATCACGTTACTTCCATTAACAATTTATTCTTCTGTCTTGTATTTTTAATGCAAACCATGTTAGAAAAAATAATTCAGGCTAATGCACTTAGTCAAAACAAAGAAAGTGCAGCAAGTTCCTTTTGTAATAAATGCTTCATATGGAAAGATAAATAACAAAAAATAAAAATGAATTAAAGTGCCCTAATATGAAACCATTTCAATTTTAAACATTTGCAATTTATGCATTTAAAAAGTGAAATATGCATTTGCTCAAAATCTAAACAGTGTGAGGTGTGCATATTTTGTGTGTATGTGTATACATATACATAAACACATACATACATACATACACATGTGTAATTATACATGAATGTATGGTTCCATAATTAAAATGTAACTTTTGGATCAAAAATATAACCATAGGTATACACAGATTTACCCAGTATCACATGGAAACCTCATGCATAACAGCTGTGAACAGAAGGGAGCTTGGTCTTTTAAATATAAGCCATTTTATCAATGTCCTCTTTTTTTTTAAAAAAAATAATTGCTCTTTTAGAATCCTTAAGTGCAGTAGATTGGAATGGGAGTTGTTCTGGTGGATTTTAAGTTGAGTGAATCCTTCAAAGTGTCCAAACTCTGGGTTGGGCTTCTGTTGTTGGTAAAAGAAGTCTGTCTTCCTCTGGTGCTGTTAGAATCTTCTTTATTGAGTGGGTGCTTTATTTTTCAACAGCAAAGGAAGCCTTGTACTAAAGGAAAACATTTACTAAAGGACAAGCCTTTACTAAAGGCTTGTATTAAAGGAAAACTTCCATCAATATAAATAAAAGCAGGATTTGCCCCCACAATCCAGGCCTACAGTCCATACATAATGGAAGATTTGCATGACTACAGACTGCAGGACTGGAATCTTAAAGCAAACAATTGCAGCCACTCTTGGTTATTATTGGAGAGTCCAGCAGAGGGCAATAGTTAGGAGGCTGGGGCACATGACTTATGAGGAGAGGCTGAGGGAACTGGGCTTATTTAGTTTAGAGAAGAGAAGACTGAGAGGGGATTTAATAGTAGCCTTCAGCTATCTGAAGGGTGTTTACAAAGAAAATGATGCTAGACTGTTCTCAGTGGTGGCAGATTACAGAACAAGGAGCAATGATCTCAAGCTGTAGCAAGAGAAGTTTAGGTTAGATATTAGAAAACACTTTTTCATGTGGAAGGTAGTAACATACTGGAACAGGTTACCCAAAGAAGTTGTGGAAACTCCATCTTTGGAGGTTTTTATTTAAGATCCGGTTAGACAAAGCCTTGACTGGGATGATATAGTTGGGGATGGTCCTGCTTTGAGCAGGAAGTTGGACTAGATGACCTCCTGAGGTCCCTTCCAACCCTAATTTTCTATGATTTGATACTGTTTGGAAAGGTAATGCGACAGGAATGGTTGCATTTCTCTTCCTATGTTAAAGTAGTGTTGCAATCTAAATTGCTTCTAGGCCAACATGTTAGTACTAGTTCTTGCGGAAACAAAAGATAACATTAACTCTGTTTAGAAAATAATGGCCGCTGGTGTTCCTCCTGTATTAGGTGCCTAACACTGGCATAACTAGGGATAGGCAAACAGGGCAACTGCCCTGATGCTGATTTGGTAGCATAAGGGGGCTGAAAAAAACCAGCTGCTGCTGGCAGCCAGGTGATTGTGAAGCAACCAAAAGTCGTCCTCTGACTGACTCTGTACGCCAGGCACCCATCTGTATCCCTACACTACTAGTGCACAAGTTCTACTTTCCTTTATGTCATTAATATTTTTCAGAAAAATAATTTATAGCCTTCCTTTACAGCAGTGCAAGAGAGTTTATTTAGCAATATAATACCTTTCATTTTTATGGTTACTTTCAGAGCTCCTTGTTAACAGTGTTAGTGCCTTTGACCAGTTTAAAGTGCTATGCTGTTTAAGAGTCATAAGGGCTGCAATAGTCACAAGTGCTGATACTTTTCTGTTCTGTGGTCAATGGCTCAAGTTGGAATGGAAGTTGTTCTGGTGGATTTTAAGTTGAGTGAATCCTTCGAAGTGTCCAAACTCTGGGTTGGGCTTCTGTTGTTGGTAAAAGAAGTCTGTCTTCCTCTGGTGCTGTTAGAATCTTCTTTATTGAGTGGGTGCTTTATTTTTCGGCAGCAAGGGAAGCCTTGTATACAGTCTTGCAGGAGGTGACCACTAAAGAACATGTAGATCCATGGATTGCAACAACTATTCAGGCTGGCCAACAAAGCAGTTACTGTAACTGCAGTGTTTTCAGAATCTATTGGGGGGAAAAAAGAGTTAACTTAGTAACAAAAGAATGGCAGCAGTTTCTTCACCATTTTGATTATTTTATGTTAACTGCTGAACAAATGTATGAAGGAAAAGCAGTCCTTGAACTAAGCAGTGACTAATATTTAAACTCAGCAAAAAGGGTGCAATCCAGAAAGACCTTACCCTAAGTAAAACCTTACCCTAAGTAAAACTCCACTGAAGCCAATAGAACATCTGTGTGAACAAAGATGAAGGACTTCTGGTATGGGATCTAAGGGCCAGGAAAGCACTTGAGTACACAATAAACTTTATAGTCAATAAAGCGTGCACATAAATATTCAACGTGTATTGGCATCTTAATTCCCAAGCCTGAAGTCCTTACTAAATTTATAGTCCGACATTTGCCTACATATTTTCCTCCAGAAGTTTCATGCTGTGTGATCCAAAGCCTACTGAAATCAATAAAAAGATTCACATGACTCTAAACTGAACACAACTTTTAATGGTAGAGAACAAAGCCCTGAAAGAAAAATCTAAAATATTATGTCATAGAAAAAAAATCCTCCACCTCCTCCTTTTACTGAATTAAACTGTTACGTGCTTTCAAGTATATTCAGTTGTAAGTAGCTTTTCTTTGTAATTAACAAAGCTCTACAAGGATACATTTGCTGTGTTAACTACTTCCACAGAATTAATTAAAATGTCTCGGATAGAAATTTTAAATAGTTTTCTCATTTTGAAATGAGACTTGTACTATTAGTTTCGCTCAATGCTTCATTTCTATTTCTATTTGAAGATCTATATATGCATTGTCATTTGTGGCTTCACTGCATGTTTCTTATGAAATGAAAGCTCTTGCTGAGACTCTAGGGGCTGAAATACTATCTGAAGCTTGCAATCTCGCACTCTGTTTACATAGTCTCATATTTACATAATGTATACATGCACACATACATGACAGAGAAATTGCTTCCAGAATTTTATTCGCAAGAATGGCATTACATCTTCTGTGCTATTTCTGAAATGGATTCATTAAGTTAAAAATGCACATTCCTGGGGCTTGGAAGTTTAGGGAACTCTTTATTGATGGTTCCAATAAATGCAGATATTTCAATCTTGACATTACTTGAAAAAAATCACAAAGAAACAGCAATAGTTTCTTTCACAGAAAGCTTCTTCATTACAAATAGTAGTCACACATCTTCTGAAAGCTTTCATAAAGTATTTGACTTAGTACTTTTTAAGCTGAAGGCATTTTTGATCACTTGGCTGTGGGGGAAAAAAAAATCCCAGCAGAATTACATGCAAAATTCCTTTTTTAATGTTTGTTGAACAGTAGAAATATTGCAAGCCAAACATTTAAGTGAGCACTAAACCTTTAAACAAGCAAACAAAAGTGTGGACAGCCTCCCTGATTATTGCAGAGGAATATCAAGTGTTAGGGTGCTTTTAAGCCTCTCTCATAGACACTGGATGTTGGCTACAGCCAAGGATGGTGACTATGACTGCGATGTGCCAATGCTCCTGCTGGAATTAAAGCTAGAGGTTTCTGGCCAGAGGGTCTCCACTCAGGGTCAGACTGATCATCGTATTTGGTCAGGAAGGAATTTTACCATGGTCACATTGGTATGGGCTGTGCGGGTTTTTGCCTTCCTTTGTAGTGGGGAATGGGGGGCTCTACTCTGGTTCTCTTGGGCATATATTGGCAATGGTTCATAGAAGCAGGACCTTGGCTGCTGTGATTCCCCTGCTTTACCTGTGGCAGATTAGAGTGTTAGGTCTGTGTTGTATCAGGGTGATGGTAGGCTTTTGTAGAAGTTTAAAATAGATGATGGACTGTATGGGATGAATTAAATAGGGCTGGTCCTGCCTCAGGTAGGGGACTGGACTAGATCAGTGGTTCCTATCCTTTTTTATACCAGGACCCATTTGTGAACATTAATGGCCAGTCCTGACCTAGTTCCCTTCACTCTCGACCTGCTGTCCACTGCCCCCAGGCCCCCAGTGTATGGGGAATGGGGGCCCCAAGCAGCTCCTTGCAGGTTGTAAGTCTGTCAGCCTGCAAAGGGAAAAGCCATGGTTTCCTGAATTTTTCTCCTTTAAAGGAGAATCCATTTTTAAAGTTTGTTCATGATCCTTTCACATATTCTTCTGACTCATTTTTGGGTCTCAACCCATAGGTTGAGAAATACTAAGCGAGATGACCTCTGGAGGTCCCTTCCAGCCCCGCTTCTCTATGAATCTATGGAGTGATACCAGCAGCTTGGAAACTGCAGGCTTGCAAGAAAGAAACGCATTTACAACTATTTAGGAAAACTTGGCAGGAAAAATGTTTATAGGGTTCGGACAAGCACTCTGGTAAATAAGAGCTGCTAGGAAGCCCTCTTTATGCCTGGGCAAGGATTTGAGTACTCAGCTGCACCTTTCCTGTTCAGGTGATGACACCTGATCTCTTGCTGCAGCTTCACTCGAGGGGGAGCTGCAAGCTAGCTCCCTCTTCATGCCTAGCAGCAGAGCTGGGTCAGGCAGTAGAAAGCTCCACGGCAGCTTTCAGCTGAGAATGGGATCCCCAGTGCTCACTGTTGATTGAGATGGGATCCCCCATCCCTCCCCAAATTACCTATTTATTTCGAGAGCTGCTGAAGAGCCTCTTGCATTGGCAGATTCCTCTGCTGTGTCCCAACCAGCAGGGGCAACAGAAGGGAGCCAAGCCTCTGGTGCTCTTTCCCCTGTTTCCCCTCTTTCAGCAGCAAACTTGGGGAGCATCCTGCACCCAGCACCACTCATCCAGCCGCCAGCAGGAGCACAGCTCCCCCTCCGCTGCGCCTCGCAGGCCATCTGACGGGGTGCACCAGGGAGACCCCGGGCCTCGATTCCCCCCCAGAACCAGCCCTGCGGATACCCAGGGGCAGGCGGGAGCTGCCCCTGCCCCTCTGTTGGTTGCGGCGACCCCGGGTGCCCCCCAGCCCGGCACCTACCGACCCATTCGAAGTGCTGGTCCCAGACGGACCACATCTGGATGGTGAAGAAGGGCGCCCAGCACACCACGTAGGCCGACACGATGACGAAGGTCATCTTCACCGTGCGGATCTTGGCCCGCGAGATGCTCTTGACGCTGCTGACGCAGGGGAAGACCACCCCCGCACCCGCCCTCGCCCCGGGCCCCGGCGGCCGCGTCTTGCCCCGCACGTTGCTCCAGATGCGGGAGCAGATGAAGCCGTAGCAGGTGGCCAGGACCAGCACGGGGGCCACGAAGATGCCGCCTGTGATCCAGGTGACGTAGGCGCGGGACCCCCAGGGCGTGACGAAGTGCGCCCAGCAGTCGTAGACCCCGCTGCGCACCTCGCTGAGCGAGAAGATGAAGTACTGCGGCGTGCTGAGCACGAAGCTGAGCGCCCAGGCCGCCGCCACCATGCCCCGCGAGCGCCGGGCCGGCTGGCGCAGCGTGCGCAGGGGGTGGCACACGGCCAGGTAGCGGTCGGCCGTCATGGCCACCAGCACATAGGCCGAGGCGAACATGCCGAAGACCTGCAGGTGCTTCACCACGCGGCACAGCCCGTCGGGGCCGCGGAAGCGGTACGTCACGTCCCAGCACAGCTGCGGCAGCACCTGGAAGAAGGCCACGGCCAGGTCGGCCAGGCTCAGGTGCCGGATGAAGAGGTGCATGCGCGAGGCCGGGCGCGCCGAGCGCCGCAGCGCCAGCAGCACCGCGCCGTTGCCCAGCACGGCCGCGCCGAAGGCCAGCGCCAGCACCGCGATCTCCAGCTTGGCCAGCTCCTCGTCGCGCCCGTCGCCCCCCGCCCCCGCCCCCGCCCCGCTGGCGTTGGGCGCCCGGGACCAGGGCTCGGGCCCCCCCGCGCCGCCGCCGCCGCCCTCCGCCGCCCGCCACGCGCTGCCGTTCCCGGGGCCGCCGGCGGAGCGCATGGGGCCGGCCGGAGCTGCGCTGCACCTGGCCGCGCCGAGCCCCGACGCCGCCTTTATGGCGGGACGCGCCGCGCCGCCCCTTGCCCGCCACGGCGGGGCTAGCGCCCCGCTGCCGCCCGCCTCCCCGCGCCCGCCCGCGGACGGGACTCCCCCGACACGCGCACGGGGACTCCCCCTCCGCGCTCTCCCTCTCCCTCCCTCTCTCACACGCGCACACACACACACATACACACACCCAAACCCATACACACAGGGGGCTCTCCCCCTCCACTCTCCCTCTCTCACACCCACGCTAACCCATTCACACACGGACTCCCCCCTCCACTCTCTCTCCTTCTCTCTGTCTCTGTCTCTGTCTCTCTCTCGCAGGCACCACCCCCCAAGCCCCTCCACACACGGGACTGTCCCCTCTGCTCGCCCTCTCTCTCTCTCACCCAGGGCTGGGGAGATGGAAGAGCAGCAGCAGAGGTGGCTATAGTCACTGAGGTGGTGCCCTGCAGGCTGCCGGGCCTCTCTGAACTTCACCAGGCTCCTAGGGCTGGAAGGGACCTCGTAGGGATCCAGCCTCCAGCAGGGAGCTGGATTAAATGATCCTTTGCAGTCCCCTCTGGCCCCCTGCTCAAGCTAGGGCCACCCCCAAGATGATCCCTGGGACAGGGGCAGGCAGCTGGCAGGGATAAAGGAAAGGGTAGGGCAGCATCACTGGAGGTGGATGGTGCCCCCTGGGGCAGCCTGCTTTTGCAGGGGTTGCCTCAGCCTGGTAGAAATGTCCATAGGGAACAGCAAGCAGGTCCCTTTCACTGCTCCTGATGGCACACAGGGATCGTGTAAGTGTCCTGTCTCCCCCAAGCCCTTTAGTGGAATTTTGGAAAAGAAAAACACCACCTTATCCCCCAGAAACAACAGCCAGCATCCCTCAAGAGCATGCAGGCACCAGGTGGCAACACATTCCCTTTACGTTGTCATTCCCAGAATAGAGCTCAGTGATTGATGTTGCCCAGGAAGCTACTGCATCTGAGGGTGTCTGGATTTAGCCCTTATGGTCCTGGAAATTTCTATCCTGTGGCACAGATGGAGAGCTCAAGAAGAAGAAATGGGCATGTATTCAATTATTTGTGTCCCTAAAATGCCAATCGTTAAAAGTCAGTGCATGTGTTTGGCTTGGAGATGATTTTTAGGGGAGCCTAGGAGGGAACAAGCCTGGCTTTCAGAAGTTTTGGCTAAGATGCTGTTTTGAATGTTCCAGATTAGTCAAACTTGGGACAAAAGAAATAACTGACTTGCATATCTTCTAGAGTCTAGGGCTCATTCTGCCAAAGGTAAGCTGAGAGAGAGATGGAAAGTTGTGCTCTGAGCAGAACACTAATCCTAGATCTTTCAGGGGTTATCAAGATATTTCAGGGATTATCAAACTAGATTAAACAGTCAGAAGAGAGCTCTTGTACTCACTCCAAAATCCCCTGCATCTCAACATTGCTTTGCAGGAATCCGTTTGAACATTTGTGTTGATGACTCATTAAGATCTCAGCCAACAAACAAGATGCAAGGAACAGAACTTGTTGCACCTCCAAGTTCCATCTCTCCATCCCCACATCCAGCTCATTAATAAAATAGTTAAACAGCACCAGACCCAGACTTCCTGTCAGTCTGACATTGATCCATATGTAGTCACCCTCTGCTTACACTTATTCAGCTATTTATGTTTCCATCTTGCTGCAATTCTATCCAGCCAACAGATTTCCAGCTTGCTTGTGGTCGTAAGGTCTTCTGAGTTATGCAGCATAAAAGAAAGCAGTTAATTCACATGGGAAGAGGTCCTAGGTCAAACCAGGAGGAAAATGAGGCTATATGGTAGAATATGATACCATGGATCCACTAATGGGTCTTCCATAGATGTGCATGTTCTGACAAGAAAGGAAATCTCAGAAGTGTGCTTCCTTTCAGCATTATTAATTTATAAATGTAGCATAATTTAATATTATTATGAGCATAATTAACCTCATCTATCTGCCATGCAAGCTACACACCCAAGGCCATAACCCATTGTGCTTCTTGCAGGAGAAAGCACTTTGACCACAGGCAAACTGGGAGTCTACAGGTGTCCCCTGTGCTGCTGCAAGTCCTGTCAAATTATGTGAGATAATGTGCTATTATTAAATGCACACTCTCAGGATGACCCAGAAGATGACCCTGGAGGTAAATCCAGCCTCTCCAGGACAGTGCAAAGGACATGGAGACAGGCCTGGATGGTGAACAGACCAAGTCCTCTAGCTGTCCCTGGTCTGCAACATCTCAGCCACCCCTACTAACAAGAGGTTTACACTGCAGTCTGCATGCGCTTGCCATCACTGCGTGCCTCATTCCTGGCAAAGCTGCCTTCCTCCTAGTCTTAGGGACCCAACCAGTGGAAGGGAACATGTACTGGCATTTGGAATTTGCATTACCATGTATTGGCATTTGAGAAGCCCAGAGCTATGCTATGCTATGCTGTGCTATCTCCCATAACCACGCTAGTAAGCAAGAGGACAGGGCTGAAAATGCTTCCAGAATTCATTCCTGGGGAGAGAGGGGGAACACCAAGCTAAGCCTTGTGGCAAGCCACCACCTGTCTCTCTGACTCATTCAGTTCCTTTGTGGGTGTG
Source organism: Crocodylus siamensis (assembly GCF_052110815.1). Classification (NCBI taxonomy): domain Eukaryota; kingdom Metazoa; phylum Chordata; order Crocodylia; family Crocodylidae; genus Crocodylus; species Crocodylus siamensis. The sequence goes on from NC_143398.1 coordinate 63,565,401, forward strand.
GGTACATTTAGGTTGGTGCAATTGAATCGGGCAATTAAGCCCTGTCATTGTTTTATGCAGGTGCATCAATAACAGAGATACTGCCATGATTGCATTCTGTGGGTCCCTCTCATTTCACCTTCAGTAGGGGAGCAGTTATGATAATTTCCCACTTGTCACCTCATTGGTCCCCTGTGTTCAAAGCTCAATGGCTGCACAACAGCCTTTTCATCTGGCCTCAATTTCTCAAGAACTCTGGGTAAAAGGGCTTGAGTGTAGGAAGAGAACAGGCACACCTGAGGAGACATGGGAGAAGTGTAACTTTTCCTGTGTAATTAAGGTAGGAATTTTTGCTAAATGTTCCTGCTCTTCCTTCTAGGCAGGAGTAACTTAGGGCTAGGTTCAACAAAGAACTTAGAGGGTTGGCCAATGTAGTAGGATCCAAAGCACTGTTAGACATTGAGGCTCCCTATGCAATACCTGGGAACAGTTTGGCTCTTCAGACCAGTAATTAAAAACAGCCACATGAAACACCAGCATGCTGAGCAGGGAGCCTTCTAGAGTGAGGCAATAGCAAGTGTGGAGAATAGGGATCCACCTGAAATCTCACATCCCTCTGAAACTTTGATGCCTAAATCAGGGCTGAAGGTAGATCACTCAGTCCACTTGGAATCCATGCTTAGAGTCTTCTCCTGAGGGTAGACCTGAACATCCATTCTCCTAATGAACTGAGCATGTGTTCTTTTACAACACAGGGTGCCGGGGGGATGAAGATGACAAGGCTTACTTTGAATGGAGAGGCAGCTCTTTTTGTCATTTCAGTCACTAACATGACAGTTCTTCTGAGTGATGTGAGGAGATAATGTCCACATCAAGCATCATTATTTACATATCACATTAAATGATAAGTTCTCTTCTCTCCTTGTTTGGCTTTGGGATGGCATTTATTTCATTATCAAAAGTTAAACCTATTGCATTTTCACTTTGCTCATTAAAAACACAAAGAGTAATTACGATTTAGAACAGTTCTAACAGAGCCAATTTTTCCCCTCTGTGGTACTGCTTAGTTAAAATAGAGTAAGTTAGAAGAGTTATAACCACATTAAAACTGTTGTAAGAAGAAATTAGATCCGAACATTATAATTAATTAGAGACAATACGTGAGCCAAATTCAGATGAAATATTTTATACAGCAAATAATATAGTCATAGTTTCCATTTTTGAGTTCCCCCATATGAAGTTATATATAATTTCAACAAAAATAATATTTTACTAATTTCCATTTTCAACCTAATTAGTACGATGTTTCACTGAAAGAGACAGAGCTGGGCAATACTTTTTATCATGCATAACATATCCTATAAAAGAACAGCATTCTTTTCCTTAGTTTTATGCTATTTAAAAATCAAACAAATATAGGACTAGAGAAAGACATTACCTAAGATCCTTTTAAACAGAGGAACAGCTTCCATATTTTACAGTGTATAGGTTGACACAGTGTATAAGTCAACCACATATTTCTGTACCAAAAAGTTAGGATTGTAGATCCATTGTATAAGTTGATCCCGCCTTGGTGTGCAAGGTGCTGGAAGCCTGGGCAGGCTTGTGAGAGAAGCAGTGTGCTGGCGGGCTCCTGGAAATATGGATTAGGCAGCACATGGCCCACTGACAGTCCACCCAACCAGCTCCGGAAGGGGTGCCACTGCCACAGAGAGAAGTACCAGCCCCCACCAGTCAGGGGCTGCCTGGCCCAGAGGCAGCTTGGCTCCCCAGGCCTCAGGCAGGCGAGGAGGTTCTGCCAAAAGCAGCACTGGGCCCCACACCACTTCTGCCTTCAGTAGGCTCCTGCAGCCAGCAGGATGCCTGGCACTGCCCAGGAAGCAAGTAGCTCACCCCAGGGCCAGCAGGGAGTATTGGGCAGGGGTGGTGGGGAGGAGGCTGGCTCTTTCGGAAACCCCTAGCCTCCCTCCCAGCCCCCCTCTGACACCTCGTGCTGCCTGTGGGGTAAGCCAGTCCCTTCCTGAGCAGTGCCAGGCACCCTGCTGGCTCCAGGAGCCTGCTTTAAAGCAGAAGTGGTGAGGGGCCCAATCCTTGCTGTTGCAGAGCCTCCCTGCCTGCCCTGGGGCTGGGCAACAAGCTGTTGGCAGGCTGGCTGGATGGGCGGGCTTCCAGTGGGCCTTGTGCTGCCTGAGTTCCCAGGAGCTCCCAGGAGGGTCCAGACAGTGCTGCTTGCAGGCGACGGTGTATAAGTTGAGGCTGAATTTTAAGAGTTAAAAATTTGGCTTTAAAATTTGACTTACACATCATCAAATATGGTAGATGAATTTTGTACCCATTACCTTCAAATAAGAGGAAAGTCCATTTGATCTGTATTTGGGTTTTATATCAGTGCCACTTTTACTGTTAGTGCATCCAATCTAACCTTCACTGATCATATTGACTTAGTTCAGGGCCCCAGACTCATCCTCAGCTCTCTGTGCTGCTGCGCTGCCCTGCCCCCTGGGGCGAAGGCAGGAAGCAGCAGCTGCTAGAGGAGGCAGTGGGAAGGTTGGAGACTGGCTGCTATTGCAGCTGGAGTCATGTGGGGAGCAGTGACAGGAGAGGGCCCACGGTTCACACATTAATGCCTCTCAGGCCTCATGCTTGAGGCTGCCACTTGGACAGGCCTGACAAATCAGAATTTGGTCCATTACACTGAAAATGACCTTTTAAAAGAGAAAAGCAGACCAAGTTCCATTTCTGTTAAATTCGATGCAAAAACACCTTTGACTTCTGAGTTATTTCACATCTGCAGTACAAAAGAAGAAAATCTGGGTTATGTACTTCACAGGATTGGAACAACTTTGGTAGTTTTTTGATATTACCCCACACAACTTTTGGCTTCCACATTCTTTATTTATTTATACCAGAAAGAAGAAAATATATTGAGCTATGTTCTACCATCTTCACAATAGGCTGTTTTCTATTATGCTGCCAAGTCAAAATCTTCCCTTAACAGCAACAACAGATTTCACATGGACGCTTTGCCCATGTAAGTGGGAAGCTTCACTCAGTTACTCTTGACCTTCAGAGGAAATGAATGTGTTGCAGAGCACTTAGGTGCTCTGCTCCTTTAGAAAGTAGAAACTGCTAGGGAGAGGGCCCTAGCAGTGAGTGAGGAGCCCCAGCTGCTGGTTACCAGGGCAACCAGAATGAGCTAGTGGCCCACATCTGCCAGTGGCCAGCTAACTGGAAGGAGAGGTGCCTAGCTCACATATAAACCCCGGGGCTGAGGCCAGGACAGCAGCCAAGGGGGAAGGAGCTCTTCCAGAGTAACCAAAGGGGAGAGACCTGACTGCAGCTTCTGATACTGGTACTGGTACAGCTTCTGATACTGGTGAGGGACAGAACACCCCTGGTTTGGCTTGAATGACATTATAGCTCAGGGGCTTGTGTTTTGTTTGTTGTTGAATACCGGCGGTTTGGGTGAGGCTGTTAGGGGATGGAGGAGGCCTGATAGGGGACTCATGGCAGTGTGGGGACCCCGGTGCCAGAAAGGGCATGGCCTTTGGGTGTGCACCAACCCCAGTGCCAGAGAGGGCATGGCCTTTGGGGGTGCACTGACCCTGGTGCCAGTGAGGCACAGTATGAGACAGGGCTGCAGAGAGCCCAAAGAGGACCAGGGGGCCAAACTGTAACAAGGCCCAGACCGAACAACGTCAGTTCCATCTGTGAGGCTTGGGGTGTAGCAAAGGAGTGGTTGGAGCCACGCATAGCCCATAAGGCTAGTTTGCCCTGAAATACCCATTGTAGAATGAGACCCAAAAGGGGTCCAGGAGCCCACAGGGTCAGAGAGTACAGCAAAACCATGTCCAAGAGGACATAGAGACAGCCTCCCTATTATATATTTACCATCAAAGACGTGGCAGATGAGAATCGAGGGTGCCCATTGGGCCAACTTGGCGTGGTAAGGGGGCCTTAGGGAGATCACAGCCATCCTGCAGGACCCTGTGCTGTGACACAATGGTAAGAACCATAACATGAGGAACACAATGTTGATCTTCTGGTGTTTCTTCTAATTTAGACATATTGATTCAAAACCCAGAAATTAGCTTATGTTTTCCAAATTTGATTAGGACATATAGAAATGAATTTATATTCAAAGAAAAATATCTGCATAAGACATCATAGGCTTGCGCTCTTGTTTGTAGCTCCTTTCTTATTTCTACCTTAAGAAATAACTCCTGCAAGAAGTAAATAGTCATACTTGATGAGTGACCGATAATATAGGAAAATAATTAGGTGAGCTTTTATCCCATTAACGAGTAATGATGCTTTTAATGTGAATAAAATAGTTCAGTGTCTTTAAAATATATTATTTCTGCTTTTTTAATCACTGTGGCTCCGGAGCTGAACGCCTCTTCTTCCCCGGGCTGGGCCAGCTCTATGGCAGCCCCAGTCTCAGGCCCTTAAAAGTCTGCAGGCATTTTGAGTCCTTTGACACATGTGCAGAGAGCCTGAGGCCACTCCAGGCTCCTGTGCTCCCCTGGGCAGGCTGCAGGCCAGCTGCACCAGCCTGCCTGCACCCTGGCACTGCTGCCTAGCATACCCACCCTCACCCCAGCCCATGCTCTGGGCCCTGCCTCTGCCCTCCTCCCCGTCTGGCCCACCTGCATTACCATGGTACCCAGGGTTTTCCCCTTGACCCAACAGCATGCAGGGAGACAGGAGACAATGCCAAACTTTATTGAGTAGCCTGTGCCCCTGAAGCTAGGTGGGCACAGGCCTCTCACATGCCAAGAAACACATCAATGACAACAGCGATGTCCTCCTTTGCTAGGAGGGGTAGGGATGTGTAGCATAGCCACAGGTAGCCATCAGGTGGTGGCAGAGGTTGTGGGGCAATCCACACCTGCCCCTCATGCCATCAAAGATCAGTGTCCCCTGCCAGTTCTGCATGTGCACCCAGGGCACCATAGCGATCAGCAGCAGCAGGGCATAGTGGTTTGCATCCACAGAGCCCTCAGCCTGCACAAACAGCTCCTCATGCAGTCCCCGGGACGTGCACAGCAGGGGCACACTTGGGGTGCAGCACCAGCGCAGGGGGATCTGGCTCAGGCTTCCTCCTCAGAGAGGACCCCTGCAGGGAGAGCAGGGGTGTAGGCAACTCCTCATCCCAGCCATCTGGGAGCCCTGTGACCCCCAAGCCTGGGCACTGTGGTCTTGGTGGCAGCACAGGAGACATACTCCACTGTAGGAGGAGAAGTGGGGCAGTGGGATCTGGAAGCATAGTAGCACAGGAGCCTGGTTTGTCCCACCCTGGGAATGGAGGCGGGGGGGTGGCAGACTACCTGCAGCCAGCACCCAGCAGCCCACCTGCCCCAGGAGAGCAAATGGGAAAGGGGGCTCAATCAGTGGCTACTTGGTCCTGGACCTTTCCAGTCAACTTGCCATGGTCCCTGGGCAACTGTGCATGACTGACCCCTGATCTGAGGCTGAGGAATGCATGGCCCCTGGTATACAGCATCTTATCTCAGAAATGTTGCAAGCTGTCACAAACACCTTCTTTCCCATGGCTTTGCAGGCCCTGAAGCTGCATACAGGGGAGAGGCTGAAGTTGGCAGCCAGGATGTGGGCTCAGGGTTGCCGCCACTCACAGCTGAGGCCCTGTAGATGCACTGGCTCTGCTAGAGGAGGACCTTGGGCCACACCATCCTCCTGGACTGGTTCTTGATGGTGTCAGAAGACCATCTGGTGCATCCACAGGCCTGGCGGGTAGAGGATATGGACCACAAGGACATGTGGGACCAGGCAGACCAGAAGTTCTGTACCTAGCTTCTAGCCCTTGAGCAGGACTGTGGTCCAGAGCAGGACAGTACAGGCCACAGATGATGACCACCAGGTGCTGGATAGTGTCCTGGCCCTGATGGTTGCCTTTGTGCTGCCTGCTGCCCTGACCCAACTGCCCCCTGCTGCCCAGCAGCAGGCCTTCCACTAGGCCTGGACGGAGGTCCAGTGCCATCTCTACCAGCCAGCAGCCCCTGGCCTGGACCATGCTCTAGGTCCCCTATCACCCAGCCTGCCAACCTGGGCCCAGGCCCACTGCTCACCCCAGCTCCATGTGGGTATGGAGCTGGAGCTTCCTGCAGTGAGGCCAGGACTGCATGCTGACCTGCTGGCCCTGGACAGTGTCTACCAAAGTGGGAGCTGCCTGTGCTGAGGGACTACCAGCCTCCATACCCCCTGGGTGAGTCCCCCAGCCACCAGACTTGCCATGTCATTAACACTCATGGGGGAAAAGCCAAAGGCCATGGTGCTGGCCAAATGTCCCTGGGCTCTGTTCGCCAGGTACCTCCACCCCAGGACTGCACACAAACAACACTGTAAATAGTTTTCATAGGGAAGAGGGTGTTTTATTGTTTGTAGGTGGGGTGAGTGGTGGAGGAGCTCTGTTGCTGGAGGGCAGATGGAGGCTATGTTTGTTGGGGGAGGGGGCTCTGTCTGGGGAAGGAGTGGGGTGGCAGGGTTTGTTTGATGTGAGAGGAGTAAAAACTATTGTTCTTCTGAGACGTGTCTGCAGTCAATGTGGTGTGGGTGGTGGGGTGTCTACTGGCAGCTGTCCAGGCAGACTACAGTGGGGAGTGCAGGAAGAGATGGTTGGTTAGCACCTCTTGCATCTGGTGCCTTGCCCCCCAGAGGTGGGTGTGCAGCTTGCCTGGGGCCTTGGCAGGGGCATCCACTGCTGTCACTATTACTGCCACTGCAGGTGGTGCTTCTGCTGCTAGGTGTCCTCTGCCTGTCATGCCTTCTCCACCCAGGCCTCTCAGAAGAGCTCCCCCTGGGCCTTTCAGATGTTATGCAGTATGCAAGCTTCAAAGATGACCTGGGGGAGGTTTTCCTCAGGAAACTCAAGGTGGGCACTGAGGGTGTACTAGTGTTCCCTGAGGTGGTCAAAGGCACACTCCATCAGGGCATGGGTCCATCCCAGGCTCTTGTTAAATTGGGTCTGGCAGAGGTTCAGCTGGCCAATGTAGAGCTGCATGAATCAAGGCAGGAGCAGGTAGGCAGGGTCCCTGATGAGGAGGGGCAAGACCACCATGGCACCCAGATGCAGGTCTGGCATCCCTGGTGCAAAGCAGCCACACTGCACCAGGGCTAGCAGAACAGAGTTGCAAAACACCTGGGTGTTGTGGGCTCTGCCCATCCAGTTAGCACTCGCATTCATAGTTAGTAGGGTCGGAAGGGACCTGAGCAGATCATCAAGTCCGACCCATGCCAGGGCAGGAAAGAGTATTGGGGTCAAACGACCCCAACAAGCCTCCTCTTAAAGACCCCCAGGGTAGGAGCCAGCACCACTTCGCTTGGAAGTTGGTTCCAGATCCTAGCTGCCCTGACCGTGAAGTAGCACCTCCTGATGTCTAGTCTGAATCTACCCTCTGCCAGCTTGTGACTGTTATTTCTAGTCACTCCTGGTAGTGTTTGGGGAAGGGGGACTCCCCCAATGGCTGCTGGTCCCCTCTGACTAGTTTGTAACAGGCCACTACACATGAAGGTGTCACCGTGGTCAATGGTGGCCTAGAGCACAACCAATTGAAAGCCCCTCCAGCTATAATAGGGCCAGTCACCAGGTGACAAGGATGTGGGTCCCATCCAGGGCCCCAATGCACTGGGGGAAGCCAAGGGCATGGAACCCCATGTCTACCACCAGGAGGTCATATACCTGGAGCACTGTTTGCCCAGCATGTCGTGGAGGGCACCACACACCTCGTGAATGGCTTCCCTGGCAGAGGCCTGGCCTACACCAAAGAGATAGCCCATATAATGGAGACTGGCAGCTTGAGCAGAGCAAGGTGCCTGTAACAGGGACTCTGACAGGAGCCCTGTTATTTAGGCAAGATGGGGCTAGACTGACCTGATGACGAACACTGCCAGGTGGGGGAAATTACACACGTAAGGCAAGCTTAGGTGATTAGCCTGCCAAAACTGACATAAAGAGTGGTGAGGCATGGACTGATTGCCTTCAGGCACCAGAGAGAGAGGGAGAGGGCAGCTGTGAGAGGGATCTGAGAAGAGGGACCCTGATGCAGCATCAGACGGAGCAGAGGGGTCCCGGAACACAGACCTCGCTTTGGCTTACCTTGAGTTCACGGGAATGGTGGTGAGTGCGGGAAGAAGCGGAGCCACACTGTGGACAGGAGCTGTGGTCAGCATTAAGGAGCAGGGATGCTACGTCAAGCCGAAGGGGCAGCGGGAGGGATGACCCCTGCCCAGTCCCCTGAAGAGTCCGGGTGACTCCAGGTCCCCAAGGGGAGAAGGAATCCGAGGACCAAGAAGGCAAGCCCCGACCATGGGGGAGCTGTGGAGCCTGCACGCCAGCTCTGCCAGATAAAGATGCAGGCACCGGCTGTAAGAAGCCACTAATAAGACAATTAGCAGTGGGAAGCTCCCAGCAGGAACAGAACAAAGGAAAACTTTTCTTTTCTGTTCCTTCCTTTGATTAAGAAAAGCGGGCTAGGACTCAGGCAAGACTGAGAAGCCCGGAGATCCCCTTTTGCAGGGCAGAGGACACGGAGAGGACCCTGTGGACACTGAATAGTCAACGTCATCTTAAACTGGTGAAGCACACTGTCACTCTTACCATCCCTGTTGAGGGGTCGGGATCCTCAGCAGAGTATGAGGATGACTCCAGAGACAATCCTGATAAGCTGCTGCCTCCCAGCTGGTTTCCTGTAAAATAAGAGAGAATAAAAAGCACTGAGATTATAAAATAGACCGAGCATGGTCCTTCCATAGCTACTAATTATCATAGCATCGCTTTCCTCCCCATTTTTCTTAACAAGATTGAAGTTGTGGCAGGCGAGAACCAGAGATGCCCACAGTACCCAAAACAATCACGCTAACAGTGTCCATGGGCAAAGGCAACCACATGTTGGTGTCCTACCACTCCAGGTGTAGCCTGCTCCGGAAGCAGGCTCCAGCTGCTCCAGGAGCAGGCTCCAGGAGGTCCAGGAAGGTAGCCAGGGTCATTCGGAATGCCTCCAGCCACGCCTCCTCATCCCAAGTCTGCTGAAAAACGTGCAGCCACAAGTCCTGGATGGCAAGGGTGGCTCCAGTGGTGGTGTCCCTCAGTGTCCCTGCTTGTGTCCAGCCAGCTGGATGGGATCCAGACACCAGGTGTGCAGCGGGGATGGCCTTGGGATGGCACACTGTGACCAGGCAGGTGGTTGCTGTATGTGAGGAAGCTGGGAGGGCCCAGACAGCTGTGGGCCAGCTGGCAGTTGGTGCAGCAGGCTGACAGGGCCAGTGCAGTGGCTAGCAGAAGCCCAGGGTGCTAGTCATTGCTGCCAGGGGCAGGGCTGAAGCAGCCATATCCCAGGGAGGCAGAGAGTGAGGAGAGAGTTGCTGCATGCTGTCCCTGCACTGTGCATGCTGCTCCTGGCCAAAGAAATGGTCAATCCAGGAGTAGAGAATGGGGTTGCCTTTTCAAGATGGCTGTTGGCTGCTGCTGCTGCAGCCAGAGCCTCAAGCTCCCCCCCCAGTGGCAGCAGGGGCTCATTGCAGGTCACAGGAAGTGGTACCAGATTGATGGTGGGAGCAGCAAATCTGCTGCTGTTGCCGGCACAAAGTGCCTGAGGGAGGCAACAGTTGGGTTCATTGCCCAGTGTGCGTCACGCCAAATAAACACACTGGGGGAGAAGCAGACAGAGTTTATTTGAGCTCAAGTAAAAGGCACAGGGAGACTGTATTGTCTCAAATCCTGCACACCTAACCCTGCAACAGCGAGATCTTTATACCCCGGTCAGTTTCACTGTCAGTGTTTTTCCCCCGCTAGCCCCCCTTTCCCTCCTCCCTCCTCCCTTCTCCCTCCGAGCGGTGTCCTTGCATTCCACAGATAACAGTTTTAGCTCGCCTGCTTTCCAGAAGGACCGGAGATTTGCAGGCGCCAGAGAGAAAGGGTTGCAAAGGTTGGGCAAGGGGGGGCTTTGGCTCAGCTGAGCCCGGAGCAGAAGGACTTCATCGACACTCGTGGTCTTCCATCCCTCTGAGTTACCCAGGGTTATGCCCAGTGTCACCAACACTGCCATGTCGCTGCACATGTAGACACTTGCCCAGGAGCATTTACTAGCAAACAGTTTACTTGTAACTCAGATCACATGCAAGTGTAGACATTCCCCCTCTACTGTAAAGTGTGGAGGTGATACTGGAATGTGGGTCTTCCCCTCCCAACTGTGTCCCCTAACTACTAGTCTACAGAGTCACACTCTGTCTTGTTTACTCTGTTCTGGCCCTATGATTCTTGGCTGCAAAGTGGCTTAGCTTCTACATGAGTAGTGAAAGGTGCCATGAATCTGCTCAAGCTATGCTGGTAGAGATGTGGCATGAAGAGTCTCAGCTGACCTAAGGAACAGTAAAGCAAAACATGTTGCTGCTTGGTTGAGCTTAGGAAGCTCCCATGCTAGGCAGTACCTCAGCAGGAGTTTTTTGGATGATAATTTTGAATTAAGGTGCCTTCTTTCAACTGAAATCCTATGTTCAATACCACTATGCTTTATCAGATGTAGCTCATTGTTTGGTGATGTGTCATTTTCTTTTTCAGTTCTGTTCTAGTAACAGCCAGTAAAGTGTATTTAGCGTTAAAATAAAAGCATCTGCTAAACATTTGTTAAAATACTACTGTAAAAAGTTATTGAAAAAATGGCAATCTATTAAGCTGATAAAACATAATGGGACAACCCACTCCAGCCAGGGAAACAGAACTAGGACACAAGTAATTTGCATGTATTTGAGATTAAATTTGAAAAATAAAAAACAAAACAAAACAAAAAACTTTGTTCAATGTAAATAGCAAATTCAGAGCTCTTGCTTCAGCATGTAACGCTTCCTGCTGAGCTAATTTTTGTTAATAAACAAATAGCATGTCAGGTTCTACAGCAGAATGTTTTAATCTGTCCTGTGGGTATATACCATTGTGTGTGCCTGGGCACATCACATTGTGGCAACGTAGAATCCAAAGGTGCCTACACGTGACCAGAAGCTTCTTGGCTGTAGCAGCACGCTGCCCCATTATTGTGCACCACTATGGCAGAGTAGCTACTAAAATGAAATGTTAATAGATGATCATTGACCATCACAGCAGGGGGCCCTGGCTATACACTTGACAGTCCTTCCATAGACCCAATTTGCAGCCTCTGTGTGTGGGCTTGTACTTGGAAATAATCAGGAGGTGATAATAAGCCTGTTTAACCACTGCTACATTGTTGTAATCCTACTGACTGTTATCTTAAATGCTGTTCCAGAAGCCATAATGGGTGCAATTGACCTGCAATCAATACTTAGGGTGAGGTGTTGTTGGCACATTTGACTTTGTAAAGGTGTTACTTTCTGTCTGATAGTCTCTGTTGTGTTGCAAAAAACACAACTGAGTTTCCCTTGCAGTGACTGATACTCGCCAAAAAAAAAAAAAGAAGACTTTTTTTTTCTGCAAGCTTTCTGGCTTACATGCCCTTCATCAGGCTCAGGGAAAATGAAAGATGGTAAAAGTCCCCATAGGTAGAAAATAAACTTCATTTTTGCACAGAGGAAAGTGAACATGGTAGTTTGTTCCTCTGGGTTCATGAGATTGTCTTTGTAAGTTGCTTTATGTGGCAAAGTGGGGCTCCCCGACTGGCCACAGTGCTGGTTTCTCCACTTGCCTTTGGGCATGCCACCCACCTGACTCAACTGCCACGCCTTGTTTTTATTTAATTACTATGTTAATTAAGGTGGGAGGCTGCCCATTCTTGCCCTGATGCCAGGGGGTGCTATCTGTGGCTCCAATCCTCCTTTACACCGCAGCCCAAGTCTCACAGATGGCATCCAGCTGTTAATCTCACCAGCCCCACACTGGGCCCCAGAATCCTCCAGTTCAGACCCCAACTGGATCACTCCCCTCAGGTGGCCTACCCTGCTGCCAGGCTGCCAGCTCCCTGAAACTATTTCTCCCCTTGGGCATGGTCTCCCCAGGACCCTTGGCCACACAGACCCTGGCCTCACCTCCAAGGCCAGTCAGAACCCCAGGCCTACAGCTCTGAGTGTCCCTCATGGTGGGCCCCTGGCCCTTTTGACCATTCTGGCCCTGGCCCCAGCATTGACCAGTCGAGGGTACTCTACATCAGGCCTCTGAGCCTCTAGCCCCACTCTCGCTCCTGGGTCTACCTTACAGCCCTATTAGGGGTTAACCTACCCAGTTGTGGGAACTGGGGTAACTCACACCATGACTGGTGTTCCAGGGTCTCGTGGGGACTCTCACTTCTCTCTGGAGCAGCATGCCATTGTGCTCTCTCTATATATAAACATATTGGGCTCTCAGCCCTCTGGTTTTCTTCCCCTTCACGGGGGCTACTCATCTCTGCCCCCTCACTTGGGGCTCCATATTGCCTTCTCACTTGGGGCCAGAGGGCTTCCCTCCCTGGTGGGCTCAGGTGGCCATAGCCATGCCTGGCCCCAACTACCTTTCCTCAGGGTCTTGGACACCCACAGGGCTCAGGTGACCTCAGCTGTGCCTCGCCCCCACTCTCCCTCCTCAGGGTTTTGTACCCCACAGGGCTCAGGTGGTCATAGCTGTGCCTGGCCCCAAACTACCTCCAGTATTACATGACCCTGAAGGTGAGGACAGGATTAAGGTGCCCCTATTCGCCTGTCACCAGGGTGATAACTGGCCTGGTATTTCCTGGGGGCTCCCACACTACTGAAAGCCCTACCAGGGGGGCCACCCACTTCTGGCAGGATCCACTTTTAGGTCATGTCCAGGACCAGGAGCCTCCAAACCATCCCCTACAGCTCCTGCCCTTACCTCCAGGATGTTATGAAACCTTGCAGCCAGGCAATGTTACTGCATCACTTGCCAGTAGTGAACTGCTCAGTTTATATGGGCAGCCAGAGATCTGAAATGGCCACCGCAATCAAGCACCTGCTTGCTGCTTGGCTCCAGTCTTAAAGTGGCAGGCACCAACAGTGCCCTGCCACACCTTCCCCCTTAAAAATGGTACCTGGGGGAGGTTTCTTCTGCTCCTTCTCCAAAGCAGGCTCCCCTCAGAGCCTGTGAGAGCCATCAAGTGGTGAGCACCCCCAAAGGTGCTCTGCCACACTTTATGTTGTGTAGGTAAGGCAGGATTCCTTCACCTCCCTGGATTTCTACACCTCCCTGCCTTCTACCATTTGACACCACCAGGGAGGGAATCTTGCCTGATCTGCACAACAAAGAGCAACTCACAAAGACACTTTCATGGACCCAGAGGGACAGACTTCAGCTTCAGCTTCCTCTGTGCAAAACTTATGTTTATTTTCCACCTATGGGGACTGTTTACCAACTTTAACTTTCTCTGAGCCTGATGAAGGGCATGTAGCCCAAAAACTTGCAGAAAAAGTTTATTTTTTGTTGATTTTTTAGTTGGTGTAATAAAAAGTATCATCTCTAAACCAAGAGTTCTAGATTTTTACATTTTTTTTCTCAGACCAACACAGCTACCAAACATATCCCTGATATTTGCAGTGCTTATCTAATGGTTTAATTGTCTAATTTGGAATGCCCTAATCTGCATTAACTTTAATTTTCATGCAGTGAAGATTAGTTAATTCAGACCGGAGCCAATTGTAATTTGGACTACAGATGTCTACATGTATATAGTGATAGCTGTAGTCCAGAATAAATCTAGAAAGATGTACTATCCATAAATGGCCTTTATATCTGTGGAACAGACTGAAGTTATTCAAACATGAACTAGGCAACAAAGTCCAGAAGTTCACAGTTAGGAAGACAAACATTCCTTTTACAGATGTATTGCACTTCCTGGTTTTAAGAAATAGCAAAAATTCTTATAAAATACAAATTTTGGGTGAAGTTACACATTTCATTCAGCTCATATTAAGGGCCCATGTTAAAGCTCATTAAAGTGCATTACGCTAAGTGTCCTCTCCTGCAGTGGTGTTACACTGAGATGCGCAGAAGGCACTTAACACAAGTTAATGTGTGGACTTTCATATTTTAATATGGTCCAAGTATAATGTATAATTTCACCCAAATTTAGTATTTGATAAGATTTTTTGCCATTTCTTAAAACCTGTAAATGCAATATATCTGTATAATAAACCTTTCTCCTCTTAACTGTCGCTCCCCTAACACCAGTGCACCCTTGACCTGCAAGCCTGGGTCGGCATGACTGGCTTGGCGCGAGGAGGGGGATTTATGACCGGGCAGGTGGGTGATAACGGTGAGCAGGAGTCAGTATGATTTAAACACAGCGTATTGGTTATACAAAAGGTTTATTTTACTTACGCTACTGATGTGCTGCAGCGTAGGCAGAGGAGTTGATTTATTCAGTTACAGCATGCAGATATCATATTACACAGCATTTACAGGGTGGGTAAGAGAGTTGCTTGTTACAGATTCCGAGCAATTCCCATAAGCCGTTGCAGTCTGCAGATTACTGGGAGCTCTTGATAAGAAAGATAACGCCAGAGATAGAGAGATAGATGGGCCGGCAAGACGAAGATACGCCAAAAAAATACGTAGGCGGAGAGATGCACGATCTGTTCTTCTTGAGTGTATATGCAGTTCTCTGTTCTCTGCTTTGGGCGGAAGTTCTTTCAAAGTTATATTTGGGAAAAGTGACCAATTATTATACGCTAGTCATAAATAATTAATGAGTTGGCACTTGTGTTTTCTTTGTTTGCTCAGGTTTCATAAAAAAGGGGGGTTATTTTTACTTGGGTGGTACTGGCTCTGTTTGGTTACAGGATGGTGCACATAGCATATTATTTAATTTTACAACTTTACTAAAGTCAGCTAATCTCGTTACTATAGGTACTTTATCTTTCGTGCTGGGCTGTCAAGGTCAGTTTCTCTCTCTCGTATGAGAAACTCAAATAATTTGAAATGAGGCACAGATAGGGGTGTGTATATGCAGCACTGTTAATACAGAGGCATAAATTACAACCACAGAGTTTGTTGTGTTAGCTTCTGACCTTTTGTCATCTGACCTTTTGGCCATCGGCATCTGAAATCAAAGACTTTGATCTTTGACACTTACTTTGAATTTGGGAAAGTATAAATTCTGTGCTTTATAGATAACACATCAGTGGTCTTACTTTAAGCACAAGTCTAGTAGTCTTATCTCTAAGTATTGTATATTTTAGGATAAGTTAAAGGCTTTCATTGATATTCCATAGCATGACTTCAACCATCTTTTAAATTATTTCAGTTGCAAACTTGATAAAAATTATAAACTTATGAGTCCCAAAAGCTCTAAGAAGTCACCTAGACCTGTCCATATTATATATACCTGTGTTAATTCATCTTTCATGCCTTTCCATTCAAATGCTATATGTTGACTCATCCAGGAGCCATTTGACACTGATTTTTGTTTTCCCAGTAGAAAGTATGCTGAGTGATGTACAAGCTAAAAGGGAATAGAAATAATAACAGACTATAGGAATTGGTGGCAAGAGTATTTAGTAGGAAAGGGATTAAATTACATGTTCATGCTTATTAATATGATTTCCTGTTATGTAAGCACTTGGAATAATGAGATGTGATTCTACTACAAGAAATACTAAATGGTATGTACTGTGACCCTTGACAGCTATTTAAAGCATACAACATAGCATTAATAATGAATTTGGACAATATGTGCTAAACAAGTCATTTTTCAAAAGGAAGTTTACTGCAACTAACAGGGAAGCTATCAATTGATTCTAAGAAAATGCTCCATAACAATTGTGTAGATGCCAATCATTATAAAATATGGCCACCTTTACCAAGGAACTAAGCCAAGAACTGAAGGGTTACTGTAAGTGTGAATAAATTGGCATTGGTTTACTGCTTCATAATTCTAACTGAAAACAGGCATTTTTAATATTTGCAGCATTAATGGCGTATAGGTCAAATAGCGAGGAAGTATTTTTTTGGTAGATATCTTCAGTAAACACACTCTATAGTGGAGCATTTATAAATCCTATAATTGTTTTAAAATCTGTTTTTTCAGCAGTATTTATTTTAAGCATTCTACCGGGGAATTAGAGGCAGTATTCAGAATCACAGGGCAATCACAGTATCAGTGAAATAGATACCATACAAATCATTTGTACCAAAGAAGCTATACTTCAAGAAGCCAAAGTAAAAGTATCAGTGGCATTCTCAAACTTTTGCTAGAAATACGTGATGATATCACAATAGCCCTAACTACAGCATGATTAAAGCAGTCTGGATCCTGAAATGTGCTGAGCACTATCTAGTTCCACTGACTTTTATGGACAATGGGGGTGATCAGTGCTTCCCCATCTCAACTCCCCTTCCTGTCTGTGTGAGGCCCAGGCAGATGAGGATTTCCTGGACTATGAGATAGGCAAGATCTCATTCTGTAGTGTCCGACAGGTCCCTCTTTTAGTCTTGACATGGTTTTCCAAGACTCTAATTCCCATCCTACCTGTACAAGATTTTCAATGGCTGCTCTACACACTAAAGCAGTAGTTCTCAAAATGTTTTGTACCAGGATCCATTTGTAAATATCAGTGGCCAGTCCTGAGCCAGTGTCCCTCACTGCCAACCCACTACCCCCCACCCCCAGGCCCCAGCTCCCCATTGTGGGAAAGGGGGTAAGTATGTGGGGCATGGGGACCCCAAGCAGCCCCTTGCAGGTTGGAACTCTGCCAGCCTGCCAGGGAAAAGCCATGGTTTTCCATGTTGTTCTCCTGTAAAGGAGAATCCATTTTTAAAGTTTGTTCACAATCCTTTCATATATTCTCATGATCCAAAAGTGGTTTGCAACCCACAGGTTGAGAAATGCTACACTAAAACACAACCCTTTCCTGAGTAGAGCTAGTCAGGGTTTTTTTTGGATAATCTGGTTGTTTTAACAAAAGCCCAACATGTCAAAACTGCAACCTGTTGTGAGATCATTGATACCAGTTTTAACTGGTGAGATGTCTTAGATTTAGTAAAATATTTCTGGTCAAAACTAGAGATGAAGAAATCTATCCTCCATCTCCCCAGTAGCAAAGAGCCAGTTGTTCATCTCCTAGTTGCTTCCAGATCTGATCCACTGAGCCTAAAAGTTCCTCAGCTTAGTCCATGGTCCCCTCTTCATAGAAAGCAATGAGAGATATCACATTTTCTTTTGCATTCTATATGAATTTCAAGGTTTCTGTGTATTGAAAAAATTATAATTTGAGAGGGGAACTTTTAGGAGGCACCTAAGAAGTTCCTAGATTTGAAATGCCTCCTCTGAAATATATTTAAGAAAAGATTTATAAATTCTACTTACTTTTGCCCCAGCTGGCAATTGATTTAAGCAGTTTAGAATGAGTCAGGATGAACACTAAAATGCCATTTGTCATTTAGAGCAAATTTTCTCCACAACATTTTAGTATGTTTATCAAATATGATTTTTTTTAAAATTGTCTTGGATTGTTAAGGCTGCTGCTTTCTGCCTGCTGTATAATTAGATTATAGGTCCTGTTATTATTTTAATATATTTGTCAGCTTCTAATTTTCAAAGACAGTTGCATGACTTATGAAGGAAATGTTACAAGAAACATAATGTGAACAAAGGCTGTGTTCTTGCCCCCACTCTGCCTTTTTTGCTGCTTATAGGGAGTTCCTTTTGGGGGCGGACTTCATGTTAGCCAATAGAGACAGGCTTATATGAGGGAGACGGGGCTATGCCATCCAATGGGGGTTGAGAGAAGCAAGAGCATCTGCTCCAAGGCATAAGTATATTAAAGACTCTGCACAAGGCAGTGTCTTTGTTCTTAGGAACAGAGGCAATGGTAGGGTAAGGAACTCTTAATTCCTCATGCTTTAGTACAGAGATAGTGGCCTTCCTCCCATCTCAGCTCTCCATTTAACTGAAAACTTCAGTCAACACTAGCTTCTTTCTGCCCATATCCAGGGTGTTAGTACACGCCACATTTTTTCCTCTTTCTTGCACTGCAATGGCATGACAGTTTGCACGGGTGGGTTTTCTGGATGTTTTAAAAGTTTTTCTGGTGCATTAAACTAAAACTCCTTGGACATAGTTTAGTTTGTCTCATTGAAAATTAAAGCGTCGCATCCATGGATTCATTGAATGCAAACACAAAGGCACTCAAATATGTATAATGAGCCTCTTTGTCCACCAGATGGTGCTGCGACTTTTTTGTAGTTCACCCCTTTGAATTGCTTCCACTTTAGAATTGCTTATGGTTTGTTTTTTTTTCCTTGTGCTGTGTGTGGGCTTCCTGCTCCCAATAGCTGCATAGCAGGGCATGCACTAGGGGGCACTGGGCCAGGCATGGGGGGGCAACAGGGGACCATCCCACTCTCCTGCGGTGCCAGCCAGGGACTGAGCTTAATTAACTCAAAAACCTAGTACATGCAAATACTGATGCAACACTCCAAAATAAACAAATTTAAATTTTATAAACCTTTTTAATTTAATGAGGATTAAACCCTGTGACATGTACAGGCATCCCCAGTGTGTACTGTCTCTTGTGCCCTGCCTAAGGTCCTCCTCCATGCAGCAGGAATGAGGAGCAGTGTGATGAATGGGGGTTTAAGCAAGGCCTGTATTATGGGGGATGTGGCATGACATGGCATGAGCAGGTGCTGGTATACTGTTATTGACAAGGGTGCCCTTGTGTCACAGATTTACCCCAAACCAGGATGCCTTTGGGATGCACCATGTGGCATGCACGGCTATTCTCCCAAATTAGATTTTACTCCTATGGTATTTAGTCTCTATTTGTAGCTAGGCTGCAGCCATGTTCAGTTCCATCATTTTCATATCTGTGTGTATTATGATATTTGATATAAATGCACTTCTGTAATTTCATGATGAAACTGGAAGATAATGAAGCAAGGTATCTAGCACAGTCTACCTGTGATGGGGGAAATAAACTCCTCAACAGACAACAGAGGGAAATGGCCCTCCAGTGAGAGAGGCTACAGATGCCCCAGTGAGACAAGAGCCTTCTGGAGCATTCAGATGGTGGGGGAGGGGCTGGAAGAGATTTAGGCAGCTAGTTGTGGGTTCTGCTTGATTTCTGAATCCCAGGCACTGGAGTTTTAAGGTCTCCAGCACTCAGGGTGGGTATAATCAGCATGAAGACTGATCTCCAAAAAGTCTGGCAAGGACTGTCATGGAAAGCTAGAGGCAGCCAGATGGGAGGGTAAAAAAAACACCTTTTTTGCTTTTCTCTCTCTAAACTTATGGTCTGCTTTGCTTGCATAATTCTTTTAGCCAATGTAATAATTCCTGTTTTGTTTCCTTAGTTTCTCTTATAAACCCAAAAGGTGAGTCCACCAAGAGCTGGTGGAAAGTGTTTTGCTGTGTCTGCAAGGGCTACTACAAGGGCAGTGGAACTGAGACTTGGTGGGGAGGGACTAGCCCAGGGCAATCTCACTCTGTCCCGTGGCAGCATAGTGAGAAGAAATTCAGGGCCTTTGGGGTTCCGCCACAGATGGATTTGTGACACCTTAGTTGGAGGACCTTTCCTCAAGACTGTTTGCCCATTCTTTCCTTTCATTTAGCACTCTCCTTTGTTCTTCCTGCCTCCCAGAGCTGTCATGCCACAATGTGGGCAGCCAGGTCTGTGGCCACTCTGGGATCAAGGCACTGACTAGGCTTTGGACAGGTAAACAGAATCCGATGTCAAACTAGGCCAGGAAGCCAGAAGGTCAATCCAGAAGCAAAGTCCCTGGAGTCTCTGCACAGCCACGCCCCACAGCTCTCAGCTGGAGCGGTACAATGCTCAGTTCTAAGACGAGGCTTGGTTTTCCCCCTGTTGAATAAGAAAAAAAACCTGTCTCATTTTGGAATTGGGAAAAATAAACGTATTTTGTAACTGAGTAAATATGGCATGTTTGATGTAGGATAGGCATACCATAGGGCTGTCCTACATCAAACTATGGCTGTCTTGCATCAAAGCCTCTAAACCAGCTGTTCAGGTCAAGGAAAGGTCCACATTGCTTGTTTAATGAAATTTATTCATAAACAAATTTTCTTTGCAGAAGGCTAGGGAAAGAAAAGAACACCTGTGGATGCCACTGGATATGTTGGCAACAATACATCAAAGGGTCTCTCTCCCCTTGGGGCCCACAGATTTACACAAGGATACAAAAGGGAATCTTGTGGCTAGTGCTAAATCCAGCCACCAAGACTCCCCACACCAAATGACCAGGTTCCCATTTACAGCTGTGTCAATAGGGGCAGCCATTGCCACAAGCTCAAGGCTCAACTCATACCTGTGGAGCTATAGCCAGATACCTTAATGGCTTTGTTACCAGTCCTTTGGTAATAATTTTCTCTGCAGATATGCAGGAAAACATATCTGTGGAAAGATTAGCAACATATATAGGTTTCCATATAATCCTTGAGGCAGTTGGCATGAAAGTGGAGAACTTCATACCAACTCTCCTGCCTTGTAATCATTCATGACTGAGGCAGTATTGCAGGCACTGTTCACAATGCCTTGAGGAATTAACAAAAATCATGCCTTGTGGGCAGGGCAGGCAGCAAAAAAACCTCCCACTTTACTGCCTGCAACAAGTTCATTAAACATTTACAAAACCTTTTTTCCTCCATATATAGCAACTAAGTTGAACAAATGCACTGAGACAGTCCTGCTCACTGCATTCAGAAACAGCACTTAGAGACTTTGTTCCCACATTTTTCTCATATTTCCAGCACCATCACTAACAAAAGCAGCAATTTTGTTAAAAGTAATACCCATTTTCCCCCTCAGTTATTTCCACCACTGCTTGACTCACTGTTTTGAATTTCATGATTTATAAACAAATGTAGTCTGTTACAATTGAAGTTCCATGTTCCCTTCCCATAGCCACTGGAAAGTGTCTGCAGAAGAGCCTGGTATTATTGCTATAATTCAGTATGCAGCAGCCTTCAGCACCTGGTGTTTCCTCTGCAACAAAACTGAACCCAAGGCAATCAAGTTATTAATGTGACTTTGAAAAACAATGGTGTCATATTTTTACAAATCACTTGAGAAAAGTGTATGTACCAAAGCTTTTTAAAAAGATTTTCAAATAGTTTCTCATTGCAGACATGCCTAGCAGCACAGAAGTCTCTAAGTTGGTCAGCTACAGGTTTTCCTTGCTTGATGCAGGTTCTGTATGTGCAAATTTGCTTTTATGCAATAACCCTTTTGATACCAAATATCCGTTATATGCAAAGTAAATTCACTCTTTTGTGATCAGTGTGGTGGAAGCGCAGTGAGCTGCTTTGTGTGGTGCATTGTGGGAGTGATGTGCACCAAAATATAGTCTCTGTGGATCTGTGCTCCTCACTCGTCTGCAATGTGTGTTTTTGTAGTTGCCATCCCCATTATGGCTTAGGGCTTCTAAGCATCCTGCTAGCTTATCTCCTACCCCTCTCCCTGATCCTATACCTCCTACTAGTGATGTGGGATCTGACATTAAAGACCCTTCACCACCCTGTCTTCACACCAATTAAACATTCACCACCACCCTGTGCTTGTGTGTACTGTCTGCTGTTGGGGGGCACCAAAATTGTCTTGTAAAAGTGGTAGAAATATGTGTGGGGGTCAGTACAGTTGAGGTCTTGGAACATATCCCTATTTGTTACATTGGAAAGTGGGTTCCCTTTACGCAAATTCAAGTTATGCACCGTTTTCCAGGAACGCATGTACAGCATAAAGCAAGAGAAACCGGTACTGTTCTCCAATAATGTGTTATTTTTCCTTTATAGACAACAGCAGAAAGTAACTAATCCTTTCAGCACCCTGGGCAGGAGGAACAAGGCAAGTTCCAAGAAAGTCTTGCCTCACCTGGAGATCCTGGCAGGGGCTCAAGACTGCCTACATAGCAGCTTCATTAACCCCATGATGTGTGTTCTCCAGGGGTTCACTTGTCTTGCATCCACTCTAAATCTGCACCTGGGGCAGGTGCCCTGCTTGCCCACCCTTAGTTATGATACTAGAAAATTGCTCACCTCATCTATTTGACTCGTCTTCTGTACTGCAGATTCAAATTCTTGGATATTCTGTCCATGTAACTTACTTTCAAGATGTCTGTCACAGCTTGCTTTTCACTTGAAATTCGTAGGAACGTTACATGCTGTACAAAATATTAAGCCCCTACTTTTATGATAGAACCCCTTCATGTGCTTTTCACTTTCTTTTCAGCACTCAATATTTCCCACTTTACTTGTACTGGTTGTAGCTTGTTTTCTCTTCAGTACCTCTTACTGGCTAACTTTAGCAGGTCCAGATCTCACCAGCTGAGTTATGTTGCTCTCTGGGCATGCTTGCTGCACACTTACAATAACCTTAAAAGTGAGAGACACATGGATTTGACTAGATGTCAGCATGTGATGGGATATACATTTTTCGAGGAAATAAGAAATCTACCAACTTAGATGCATTTTTCCTACAAAACTGCAAGCTTTCACAGTTTATTCAAGCTCTTGGTCTTCATGACTTTGTGGCCAGAGGCATAACAGAGGTCCATACTATAGTCAGTGCCAGCTGCTATTTTTGTGCCCCTCTCCCAAAAGGCTGTGCCCAGGACTGTTGCCCCAGTCACCCACCTCAGTTATGCTTCTGCCTGTGACTGCTGTGTGTAACAGGAGGTTTCACCCCTGTTACTAGGACAGAGTCGAAGGGCTAGGTCCTTTTAAGACTTGGACCATCTGAACCAGAAGAGGTTATAAAGCAGCAAAGGAGGGTAAAGAGACACAGCTGGTTTCAAGCTTCAGAATCATCCCTGCAAGACTTCAGTGAGGGCTTCCTGTACTAACCTAGCTGGGCTCAGATCAGCAAAGGGAAAGGGACTGGAGACATAAAAGCTGGTTCCAGACCAGTAAGTGGGAGGGGAAGTTAGTGGGAGGGGAAGTTAAACCTGGCTGGGGAACCAGGATAGCTTATCCCCAAGAGGGAGAGGGGAGACACCCCAGCAGCAGGAAAGCAGGGTCCTAGAGCGGGCAGGGAACAGACCTGAAGATGCAGGGAACAACATTAACTCAATGGGGTTTTTTGCTTTGTTACCTTTTGGGCCCAGGGGGATGAACTTTTATGTTCTGGAGTTTGTTTGAGTCTTTGTGTAGAAGGACAGTTCTGTTAAATATCTGTTCATAACAACCATTGGACTGGATGTGGCTATAATGAGAGATGAGGAGACTGCATAGCAGAGTCCCTGGGAGTTTGCAGTCATTGACCCTAAAAGGGTTACAAGTACTCACTTTGAGGCCTGGGCAGCAAAGGCAGAGAGCCTTTGGGCCTGGCCTAGGAGTTAATCTCATAGTCAGTGGAGACAAGGGCTTTGGGTTGGAGACTCAAGAAGGACTGAACCAGGACTGTTGGCCAGCCAGGGAAAGGTGAGTCCTTATGGTCAGAGAACATGAAGGCTTGGTAACCATTCAATAACAGTGGGCATGTCTACATGTGCCCCTACAGTGCCATTGTTACCGCACCTACAGGAAGTATTAAATGATGGCACAGTAACAGCCAATTGTGCTGTGCCAGTGGCACACAGTTATTTGTACCCATTACGTCATCATATACCACTGCTTGATCTATAGCAAGGCAGAGATCACTATAGCAAGAGAGCGTGCTGCTGCGGTGATGTAGCGGTGGCGTCAAGTTTTTACCCACCAACGCTATGTCGCTGTAGCATGTTGCTACAGTGACATAGTGTCTTATATAGATGCATCCAGTGATATAGATAAGGAAAAGGCAGGCAGGAACAGTGACACCTAGCCTTAAATCCACAACCCTCCCCCTTGGAAGATGAGGCAACCTCACTAAATTATTAGGACAGATAAAGGAGATAGATAAATTATAACTAATAATTTGAGGTAAAAGTGGACAGAAAAAGCTTTAATGCTTCTTTTGGCTGCAATCAAGCACCATGGAGCAAAGTTAAAGTCATTGATTGCCATGGAATCAAGGAGGACAATGTGAGTGAGTTGCTTCTTCTCTCAAAGTGTATATACTATAATCTTGTTATTACCACATGCTCTTCCAACAGGCTACTAAATGCAGAACAATGTACAGCCACTGGGCCTGTGAGAAGCGGCTAGTATTTTCTTCGGGTTCGGCCAATTTGGGGGACAGTGATTCAATTCGTTGATTTGAATCACTGTTCTGAATCAATTCAGCCAAATCTGATTCAGAGATTCGGCTACTGTTGAATCAGCCGAATCTCCAAATCACACAGGCCCCATCCCCCCCAGCCTGGCACTGGCTGCCCTGCCTGCCCCAGCCCCCAGCACTTGTTTAAAAAAAAGCCCTGGCTCAGCAGGTGCTGCTGGGTGGGGGGCAATCCCCACTGTCCCCCACTGCCCCATGCTGCATGGGGGCTCAATGTTTAGTTGGCAGCTGGTATCAAATGGAGTGCCCCTGGGTCGGTCCTGGGGCTGGTTTTGTTCAATATCTTCAACAATCTGGAAGATGAAATGGAGTGTACCCTCAGCAAATCTGCTGATGACACCAAGCTAAGGGGAGCTGTAAATACATTGGAGGGTAGGGCTATGATTCAGAGAGACCTCAACAAATTGGAGGACTGGATCAAAAGAAATCTCATGAAGTTCAATAAGGGCAACTGCAAAGTCCTGCACTTAGGACAAAATAACCCCTGGTACAGGCTGGGAACTGACGGGCTAAGCAGCAGCTCACAGAAAAAGACCTAGAGGTTACAGTGGATAATAAGCTGAATATAAGCCAACAGCGTGCCCTTGTTGCAAAGATAGCTAACAGCATACTGGGCTGTATTAGTAGAAGTGTTGCCTGCAGATCAAGGGAAGTGATTATTCCCCTCTATTCAGCATGGGTGAAGCCACATCTGGAGTACTGTGTCCAGTTTTGGACCCCCTGCTACAGAAAGGATGTGGACAATTGGAGAGGGTTCAGTGCAGGGAAACAAAAATGGTTAGGGGGTTGGGGCACATGACTTAGTCCCAGTCCCTCAGCCTCTCCACCTTATTTAGTCTGAAGAGAAGACTGAGGGGTGATTTAATGGCAGCCTTCAACTATGTGAAGGGTGGTTCCCAAGAGGATGGAGCTAGACTGTTGTCAGTAGTGGCAGATGACAAGGAATAATAGTCTCAATTGCAGCAAGGGAAGTTTAGGTTATATATTAGGAAAAACTCTTACTAGGAGGGTATTAAAGCACTAGAACAGGTTACCCAGCGAGGTTATGGCATTTCCAATCTTAGAGGTTTTTAAGACCTGGCTAGACAAAGCCTTGGCTGGGATGGTCTAGTTGCGCATGGTCCTTCTTTGAACAGGGGATTATACTAAATGACTTCCTGAGATCCCTTCCAAACCTATTTTTCTATGTTTCTATTCAGTTTGCAGCATCTGCAAGCCTGCTGCAAGGTGCAGGATTTACTGAGTAGGCATGTTTTATGTATCGGCATGTACTTTGGTTGCACATATATTTGCAGTGTATACTGACCATTTTGTAGGTGCAGCTAAGCACTCTGGTTAAAAAATGAGCTTTATAAAAACTGGAGTCATATCAATTATCCCAGGACAAAGCCAAGCTAGCCCACTAGTAACAACTGAAGATACCCTATGAAGTTTGGAAACAAATTTTGGTTCATTGGTAGCACACTGTTCAGTAACGACCAGCTGATGAATTCATCTTGTGCATGGCAGAGATCAGTACTGGCATTTTGTCAGTTTAAACAAGCATATATGGAAGAAATACATTATTCATTATGTACCAAACTAAACATATATCACACCCAGCACTAAAAATGTTGCCTAATATTGTAGCAGGAGCTGAACTAATGTAGCTGATGTTAACATAGGGTGTAATAGTAGTGAGATGTAACCATGTTAGTTTTGTCCTGTAAGTAACATTTTTGGTGGAGAACGCACGTGGGGGTTAATAATAATGTTGCGGTTATTGATCAGTTTTATGTTCCATGTTGTGGTTATTAGTTGGTTTTATGTTATCTGTATAGTAAGTCTTGTCTGTGTGTTTATTTGTTTGTCTATCTGAAGGTGTGCACACCGCCCAGTGGTAGATGTGCCAGGTATAGCAGTCTCAGGTTAGACCGACCACATCAGAGTATTAGAGGAAAGCCTGGAGATAGGCAATTTGTGTGGACTTGGAAGCCCACTTGTGGGCTGTGGTGATTTGAAGCTCACTTTGTGCATCATGGATTGCCTATGTAGGGATGCAGGCTACCTATGTAGGGGTCCAGACTGCCTGTAGAGGGGTCCATTGCTTTGGTTTGAATTTTGTCTTGGGACTTGGTTATATTGGAAAACTGGACTTTTGGCATGTCTTATGGACTAGTGTACTGGCTATGAGAAATAATAAATGGTAACTAAATATAGTAAGTAGACACAGTACTGGGAACTTGAGTTAAGATGTTTAAAAGGAAAACAGTAAAGAGTGAGGGATGTGAGTCTTTTAAAGCAAGTGCTGCAGCGGTTTGGGCATAGCCCATCGACTGAGCAGGCAGTATCAGATGTTTGCACCACTGCAGACTTCGAAGATAAATTTAAAACCTATATAATATACCACCACACGCTACAAAAAAGGAGGCTGCAGCAATGTGGCTTTTATGGGAAGCTACTAAAAATCTGTTCCTGCATCTGACTAACTGTTAGGAGGTGTTTTAAAGGGGTTAGCAAAAATTTATAGTAAGGTAGAGCTATATGGTAATTGTGACTAGGGTTGTAGGTTTTGTGCAGGAGAGGTTGTTTGTTACTGCTGACCAGGAGACTTTGTTTGCCCAGGTCAGGCAGAGTAGTGAACATGGGTATATGCTGTGGTCTGCTTGGGATTAAATAAGAACCTCCTGTTGTGTTTGCAGTAGGACGCTAGAGAGCAGAGAAAGTCATCTCTCTGCTAGAAAGGCTGTGTGACTGAACAGGGTCCTTTGACTCTAGGGTCCTTGGGAATAGTCACAGTCTTCTGGGGAGAGAGGACAAGAACGGGTATGTGTTTGCTGTGGAGTTTGTAAGGTGTAGGTTACAAGTGCAGGTTATGGCAAGGCAGAGTGCTATGCAGGCAGTACAGCTTCAGAGAGATCAGAGACAGTTAAAGAAATGAGACAGACACTCTGAAATCCTTTGTGCACCAGAGAGTAGAGGCAGCTAGTGACACAGAAAGAGACAAGGTATGTTACTGGACATCTGCTCAGGCAGTGGCAGAAAATTTGTGATTGGAAGTGAGGGACAAACTTGCTTCTTTCCCCCCCTCCCCCTTCCAGGAACAGTGAAGAGCCTAGAAGAGATAGAGATTGTTACAGGAGAGTAACAGCTTGTTTTGGGAAACATCAGGGTACAGCTGTGTAAACAGAAATCAGTGCCCAGAATTACTTTGAGTTACTCTGGGTGAGAAAAAAGTAGTGAGCTTATCAGAGGCATGTTTTGTTTCCAGAAACACCAGAAGCTCTTCCTGGCTGCCTTTCTCTGGGGCCAGAAGTACTCACTGGGGCTCTTCCTCTGGCCAATAAATAGAGAGCACTTGGTGTGTGCCTCCTATGAACTCCTATGGAAACATTAAAATTCAGCAAATTGTTATATTTTATACCTATATCCTGAATTATTTGTTTTGTGAAATAATATGTGAAAAGTGGAGTTTGAATAACAGTGAAATTACGCATACATTGCTGCACAGGAGGAAATGAAACATTTTTCCCTTGCCAAATAATTTGTTTGAGTCCTACCATACACACACAATTTATTCCATCAAAATACAATTTGGTTGTGCTATTATTTAATTCATCACTCACCACTTCACATGCTTGCCTTCCCCCTGGAGTAAGCAGGGAAGGCTTTGGGGTGCACCCCAGTCCCTGATCTTCCACCACCACAATGACCTACATACAAGGTGGTGTAGAGAACTTCATGATAAGTCTCAACTTCCCTGGCCTGGGTATCTTGTAAGACTGTACAATGAATTAACTCCACTGACAATCTTTTATTTTTTTTATGGTGAGCTTAAACAAGGAATGCATTCCATTGATAGACCATATTTCTGTTATAAGACATATAGTAGCACCACTTATGAGCTTGTGGTTTTGATGAAAATACCTAGGAATAGACTACTAAAGATAGAAATGCAGATAGAAGATACGTGTCTGGGAATCTGAAATATGCTGCCTCAATATAGTGCAAGATAAGAGAGAGGAATACAATAAATATATTGCAACTTCCTTCGTTTTTGTGACTGAAATATATATACAATCTTAAAAATCAGAGCATCAGTTTGACATCCCACATTCACAAACAGTGATGCTAAAGAAGGTCCTGTTATTGAATTATGTGCATTGTCAATGTCAGACTCCAGCAGAAATGGCTACCATCCTGGTACTTCCTCTTCCCAACAGCAGTATGCTGGGAAGCATTATTTATACCATCTTTTGTTAACACCCACTTCATTGTAGCATCCTCTGCCCCCCTGAATTTCCAATCACTACTTTCCTTTGGTCTCCTGCTTTTCATAGGTTAATCATCCAATTCAGGAACATAGTACTAGGAGGGGGCTCCTGGATTGGAGAGTTCAGTTTCCTATGTTCCAAGCAACAACCATTTATCCAAAGACTGAAAAAACAATCATTTCTTGGCCCTCATACACACAACAGCCTCAAAATACTTTTTGAAAACTAAGTCAAAATACCTTTTTGCGAGGGAGACAGGAACCGGGGGACAGGAAACCCTCCCCACAGTGGAACTGGGGACAGGGGTAATCCGCCCCTACAAGAAAAGCCCTGAAACCAGGGCTTACCTGCCAATTCCAGACTGCTGATCACGGGACGAGCCATGCTGGGAAGAAACGCCTGTGCAGTTTGTCAGCCTCGCTTATTTCCAGCTGAAGCCAGTGCAGGCAGATTACATCATTGATGAACGCTGCCCGGACGGAATAAAAGCTGGCACTGAAGGAGATGAAGGGAGGGCGGAGGAGGCAGATGATGGGGAAGGAGCTTTCCATACTGAGTACAGGCAGCACCAGCATGCAACAGTGGATTCAGCTCCAGGGGGAGCAAAGCAGGTCCTCAATGAGGGCAAAGAGCCAGAGCAACGTTGAGGGACAAGCCAAGCTTCAGGCACTGGGGCTGTGAGGAAGGAAGGCCTGGTAGCCTAACCCCCTCAGCCTCCTTTTTACCCCCTGTATGAAGTGCCTATATTCTTTTTTTCTTTGTTTCTTTCATATCCTTTTTTCACCCTTTTAACCAGGGCATGGGCAATGCCCCAAGGACAGGAGCAGCCCCAGGCTCATGGCAAGCAGCCAGCTGGCTGCTGATGAGACATCAGGGGATGTGGGTACCCAGCCATCCCTGGAGTCCAGTGATGAGGAGAAACCAATCAAAATTCAGGTGGCGTAAAGAACAGGGAGCAACAAGACTGGATGGCAAGCCATGCTGAGATCAAGAGGCTCATCCTGGAGGCTGGTGTATGGAAGGGGTGTAGGGGAGGCAGAGCCCCATGAATATCAATCAAGAGGTGTGACCAATCTACGGGAGTCGTCAACAGGGGAACCCACCACTGAGGATCCAATCAAAGTCATGGCAGAAGACTTTTTGGGCTTTCCCCGGGGTTGTCAAGGACCCGTCCAGAGGTCACATGAGCTCACACAGTGCCTGACACCAGGTGCACGTGCCAAGGTGGCACATGAATGGATATTTGAAACCAGGAGAGCACAAAAAACAAAAGCACCACCAAAACCCTACCCCTGAAATGACAGAGAATATTATGAGATTAATATATACTCATATGATTCTAGTATGGTAATAGTGCTGTCACTCTGTTGGTTTAGAGAATATACATGAAGCAAGCTTTATTTGGAAATATCTTTTATTAAACCATAATATCTTTTATTAGTTGGGGAAGGTGTTAGACAACTTTTGGCACACCTAAGAGCCAAAGTATGTTACTTTAGCATCCAGTAAAGCCATGAACATTAACATAGACTATGGTTTTAGGGATCATTACAAATTTACCTTTTCCCTCTGCTAACCAGTCTTTACATGATTCCTTTTCAAATGATCTATTCTTTTACATAAATAAGTTAATTTAAACTATTTTTACATTATTTAAACTCAGTTTTCTTTGCTCCATGGTTTTACTACCCATTTTATTTACATAATGGAGCTAAACTAAAGTAAAAGTAATTGTTCTACCTGCTCTTTAGTCTGTATCTACTTCTTTCCTGGAACTGAAGCAAGGCATTATTATGTCTTCAGGCTTGTCTAAAATTTCTCCTGACTATATAACAGGTAACAGGTAATACCAATAACAGGTATTACCAAAGAAATCTTGCTTCTTACAGATGATCCCAGGAAGAGGGCCATGCTGAATGCTACAGAGGAAAGCAAAAAGCACCGCAGTCCTTGCCAATCTGACTTGTAGAAAAATGTTTCCTCGTTCCCAAATCTGGTGATTAGTTTGACCCTAAGGAGAAGATGGGGACCCTCCAAATTCAACAACTTGTAATAACCCTTTCTACCAAACAGGCCCCAAACAACTGTATTAAAAAGTCAGTAGAAATATAGCAACAGGAGTGAAATCAGTCCCCAAATGACTTTGGAATGAATAATAAGAACTTACTTATTCTTTTTTATTCAGGTTCTTTGATCATGCTGTAGATGTTTTTTGGCTTGACTGATAGCTATATTACTATTAGCTTAGCAGATTAATCAAAAAGTACGCTTCTTTACAGCATTGCCATATACTTTTCTTTTATGCATTTTAAATTATCAATATGTAAGATGTTTCATTTTTCAGCAAAGACTTAGTCTGGTTGACATAAAAGAAAAAAAATCTCTTTGGTGTACATCACCACCTACCAACAAAGCAGCTCCCTGAAGCTATTTAGTTTATATGCAGAAGGATACTATTTTTGGTAGAAAGAATTAATCTAGAAACAAATAATACTAGACTGCAGAAATCTCTTTAGACTGGCTGGAGTCAAAAGATAAGAAAAACTTCAAAGAATTGTGGCACATACTGCAAATTTTATTGAAATAAGCAGATATGCTGGGCAGTAGGCAGACACAGGATGACTTTTATTGAAAGAAAATATGCATATGAAAACATACACAAACATATTCGATTCATCATAGAACATGCCGGCTAAACTAAATGGGACAGACTGATAATTAACACTAGCAAATCCCTCCCAGAAGTAAATAGGAAATGAGCAACATTTAGCCATCTCTTTAAATGAAATGCTTGATTCTGTTCTTTCAACCAAGATTGCACATCAAAGCAATTTATAACATATTTGGTATCAGGAATAAGTTTTCCCCCTAGGTCAGACTGGCAAGACTGTTTGGGTTTTTTGCCTAAGATCTTCTGATAACATATTAATCAAATATTTCTCTGGCATTTAAGTGGTAGGACATTGGCAGTGCCTTGGTCTTCCTGGCATGGTGGCCAACCTGCAACAGCTGCAGAAAATAAATAACTGATGGCCTGCAAATGCAGGGGACTGGATTTGATGGCTCAGAAGGATTCTTCTACGCCTATGTTCCTCTGCTGAGTGTGCAAACAGCCTGAAACAATAGATTTGAGCAGTGTGCGTTGCTGCCTCCTATTTATCCTTCAGAGCCTTAAGGACAGAATCCTATTTCACTTTACATACCTAACTGGCAGTTATACAGTTACAGAAAAGCAGTTTAGGCACTTTCTCCTGCAGAAATGGGGGACTAGAAGGAGGAAGAGCTAATGGGGGTAGATTGAACAAGTGCAGGGGGAGATTATAGTTCAGGCACTAAGACGTGGGGAAGCAGGGAAAGATTGAGCAGCAGAGTGAGGTTGACACTACTGTTCTACTGAGAGCACTCTTGTGTGGATGTCATTTTCCCTGTTCAACTTGCCTCTAAAAGTCGTCTTCAATCACATAAAAAGACCTTGTATTTAGCAATAGAACCCTAAATTTATGCCCTGGAGTTGTTGAAGTGTTTAGCAACTCCAGAGCTGCTCTGAGTATGGAAGGGTAAAATCTCTTTCAGCTGGGCCACCTTGCCATGGGTTTGGTTCTGACCCTACAAGGCTTACTAATTGAACGGTATCTCATGATCCATCTGGAGCAACTATAGGCAGATTTTTGCACTGAGGGACAGATGTCTCCTGCCCAGCACAGCAGTTCAGAGCTGCAACGCTAGTGACCCACACTTCCTCAGGATACTTCTATCCCACCTTTGCTCCTCACCCTGCCCACTCCTCTCATGATGGGGACAAGCCACTATGATGTCAGGCAGCGCATACATGAGTCTGCATGGACAGTTAGCTTATACTTCAGAGAAGCCTCAGGAGCAGCCAAGCTCAGCACTGCAAAAAGATTTTTTAACGCCTGCAGTGGGACAAAACCAGCAAACACCTTGTGTACAAACCCAAATTAAATTAGGGAGGCAGTGGCACAGAACTTCATATAATGTGTGCAGAGAGAAGGCAGTATGGCCATTATTCTCAGAGGTACAAATAAGCCAGCTCTGGGCAGAAATGAACAAAGGCAAGCCCTCCTGTCCGTGTGCTCTCCCTCTCTCTCTCTCTGAGATTCAGACTGGTACAAACTCTGGGCATGGCACCAACCACAGATTGCAAAGCAATGCACTGGTAAGCAAGGCCTGAAGCTTTTAGCCACAAACTACATGCCCACGTACACCATTCTCACATGTGCACCTTCATGTGCTCAAAATCCAGGATGCATATGTCTCTTTCAAACCTGAGTCTCACCCCGCTTCTCTGTTTGCCTCATGCCAGTATCGGCAAGTGTGTTCTTGTCCCTTCACAACCAAATGGAGCACTGAGATGAGCATCATTCCAAAGTAGCTTTACTTATATCTACATGTCTCAGTGACCTCCAAACTCAGAGTTTAAGGTAATTTGCAGCCTGCTGAGGGAGGTAACCCCCAAAGCAGGACTGCTTATTGTCATACAAATGAGGTCAATCAATCAGAGTGTGTGTAATCACCGAGCCATGTAAAAATCTCATATTAGAATTACAATGTGTGGGTTTTAGAATCGTTTAACTGGAGAAGCCCAGGGATTTTGCAGTTCTGTGAGGAGAGTTCCAGCCTGCAGGGGGATGAGAGGGAGCAGGAGGAGGGTGGTCAGGCAGTGGGGGCCATGTTACTGATGTTACTGTACATGCACATGGCTCCAGGCAGCCTGGAGAGCAGTTCTTGCAGGTAAGTGTGTGGGGGAGAATTGAACCGCAATAGGGCGGGAGGGAGTTGGGCAGGGCTGTGGCCCCAGAGGGGAGTGGAGTGGGGCTGCAGGTGGCTCATCCAGGGGGTGGGGTATGGGAGCTGGACTTCCTGGTGATGTGCCCCCTGTGTGCATGGTAGCTTTGCTGGGCTCAACCCCGTGCCACTGCCCTCACTGTCTGTGCCCGCCCCAGCCCACACACAGATCTGGGAGACGTGGGTCCCCCCAGCTCCTC
Source organism: Crocodylus siamensis (assembly GCF_052110815.1). Classification (NCBI taxonomy): domain Eukaryota; kingdom Metazoa; phylum Chordata; order Crocodylia; family Crocodylidae; genus Crocodylus; species Crocodylus siamensis. The sequence goes on from NC_143398.1 coordinate 63,598,762, forward strand.
CAGGAGTGCGTGCCGTGTTGGGAGCTGGCCCCACCCACATGCCCAATCCTGCAGTGGGCAGCAGCAGGTGGGGGGCTGGACTCTGCTTCACTACAGCAGCTGTCACCTCCTGCTGCAGACCCGGGTCCCTGGCCCCATAGCCCTGGCAGCTGGGGCCCCCTCTGGTAGGGTTGGGGGTGAGGGACATGAGCAGGGCCAAGCAGCTGTGAGGGAGGAGTAAGTATTTGTGTTGTTAAAAAAAATGGGTCTCCTTTTAATGGAATCATCCAGGTCCCCCCGCGACCAATCCTGCCGACTGGGGGTGGGGGGTGGGGAGGATCCTCGTGGCCAACACCACCGACCTGCAACTGACAGCACCTCGCTGCTGGCACTTCCACGTCAGCAGGATTGGCCATGGAGGGTCTACTTCTCCTGGCGCACTCCCCGGTCAGGGCTGTCATGCGGGGCACCAGCACTTTCATCTGCGCCCCCCCCACCCAGAAATGCTGCTGTCAGGGGATGCACCAGCACTCTCAGGGGGTGCATGTGCACCCCTGTGCACCTTTTACGCATCACCACTGCAAATCACCATTTCCCAAAACGATTCCAATAAGAGGAATTCACTGTACTTGAGAATATATTATACCAGCTAATGCAGTACATTGGGGAAGGACCTCCAGGATGAAGTTAATGTGGTGGAGGGGAACACATAGTAACAGGAGGTTAGCAAAAGAAATGAAAGCTCCTGAAAGAGCAAACCAAGGCCAGCCTGCAGAAAACTGCACAACACAAACGTTTCCAGGTAAGATAAGCCAGCTACTACATAAGGTGAGGAGGCTGCACAGACAGGAACGTGGTGCCAGAAGCCAGTGATAGAGAGTTCTTAAGGAAACCCTACTGATGCTTCAGTGAGTACAGGCACACTGCTGTGTACCTGTCCACATTTCTACGCATGCGCTGTCATGCTGCTCTTTATTCTGGAACTGCCACAGATTTCACTTGTAAAAGTTTTGGGTAAAGTCACATCTCACTGTTATTCAGATCTCTCTCTAAATTCCCTTCATCCTCCACTCCTTCCACACCTAGGACAGTAGATGCATAAATCAGTAACGATGTTTAATCTGAGGCCATGAGTACTGATATGGACTTTCAGGATGAACAATACCTGCTGCTGGGTAGGTGGCATGGATCTTAAAGGCAAAAATACGTATTTCATTTGCAACCTCTCTTCTTACTGAGGAAACATCAATAACATGGACCCCCCTCAGGCAGCAGGGGACATACCTTGCCATCCACCTTCCGTCAGCGGCCTCTAAGTGGATGATCCATGGGGTCTGAGGATCAAGATTCCAATTTTGATATCAGAACTGTGATGTCTCTACTACTGATCTGGTGAACTTGAGCGCATGACAGTACTGCTCTGCCTTAGTAGTGGGGTGCCCTTTGGGGGCAAGGAAATCTGTGTAGGATAGCTGAGAACCAGGAGCTGTAGGCTGTGCCCTTGCTAAGCCAAACTCCACAGTCCAAATCCTAGGTAAGATCAGCCTCTTTTGGCAAACCCTAAGAAAAAGCTGGAGTATGAAATACGATAGGGCCCTTCATTGCATTTCATCTTGGTGCAGCTTATTCCCAGGTGGTAAGACCTAAGTAAAAACCTTCTCTGACCTGCTCTTCCTTCCCATGGGGTTTGTTGTTCAGTCCCACCATCCCCCCACCTCTCATTTACTGCAAGAGAAAGTATTTTAGATGATTTCAGCTCTCCAAAAACTTTTTGAAATGTCTCTACATTTTGAAAGAAAATGTAAGATGACATATACTGGCATCTCTTTCAGAAATATCTAAGCCATTTATATCATATTTATTCTCACTTGTCCTTCCATTGTTTCCCCTCACGTTTCACATATTGGAAGGAAAAATCAATTCTAAATTAGATTCTCATGGTACTGAATAGAATCTCAGACTATGAGTCTTCTGTTGGAGATCAAATTGGCAGTTAAATAAATTCTGCTGCTCTGAGCTAATCACATTTTCCACAAAAACCTGTGCAGGAATAATGTTCTTATTTGCATACAACTCTGAGAGAGGGCCTGAAGTAATCTGTAAACACTTGCTTGAATCCAGACTATTAATTTCAGTAAAATTCAACAATATTTGCTTAAAAGTCACTTCTCACGAATATACAAAACGCTAAGATCATTCAGATTAGTCAGAGGGAAAACTCAAGTCTGTCATGAGCTCTAGTGAAGCCAAATCTATTTTATATTCACAATTTGTTATAATATTTGCACATCTCTAATACCCTGCAAATTTTACTGTTGCCATTAACTACTGGGTTCTGCCCATTAGCTTCAGCAGGACTTAAGGGTGATCAACACAATACCAGAACAGGTCTGGATGATTGTTTGCAGATATGATCGGAGGATGAACCTGTGCCTGTATAAGATTTGTTGTCATGGCTTGAACCATTTGTGTCTTTTGATTTTCCTTTAGTTGAAAATATTGTGACCAATTACTTACATCTTACATACAGGCAGGGCTTATAGACTAAATGTTTAACACTGGAAACAGTCCTTCACTGCTGTTTTCTCTTAGCAATGGCTATTTCCCTACTCCATTTTCTTCATTTCAAATCCTGGGAAAAGTAGTTCAGGCAGAGGACAGGAAGAGCAGACAGGGTCAGCACCTTCATGCTCAGGCTTTGCTTTAGCACCCTTCTTAGTAGGACTTAAGATCTCTATCTCATGAGTGGGTCCATGTTGGGGCACTGAGGCAGGGAAAATCTATTTATCTTCTAGTATTTGTTCCTTGCATTTACTATTCAAACCAAAAAAATAGCTTGCAAACTACCATAAGTAAATAAAGTTGAGATATGTGAACCAAGATCTCGTTAAAATAAAATCAGTGTTACTTTTGCATATTGTCAAAGAAAAACAAATATTCCACATTGCTCTAGGAACAGAGAAACCCTTGGAAGATCAAACATACCCTTCTTATGTAAAAACACTTCAAACTGAAATAAATATGGGTAAGTAGATATTTGTCATGTATGAAAATCTAGTATAAATTCCTACTCTTAGAGTTTATGTCAGAGTATGATGTTTACCAACTTTTTAATAAAACATTTTGAGCCATTGACATTTATTTGTTAGAATTAAACTTATATTTTTACATCATCAGACAAGATACAGGCAAACTATTCATAAGGGATCGAATAGTTTGAGTGGCCTCTATATCAGTGGAAGGAGGCTCTTTTAAGAACAATAATTGTAGGAAAACAATTTTCTGTCTATACATCCTTTGATGCCTTATTTGATTTTCTTTGCGTCTTGATTTTGTGATAAATGACTGCCCATTTGTGCTCCTCTTGTTACAAGTTCAATTGCATACACAGCAGTGCTAAAAGACTAGATAAAACACAAGGAGTGCATCTACACAATAAAGTCCAGCAACTTCACACCAGAGTTTAAATGCTCCCGGGAGCATTTTACATGTGTGCCTGGGACCACAGCAAATTGAGATGGGGTAGTGCAGCTCTTGCTGGCAGGGGGCCCCAGGGGTCAGCCTGAGGGCCCAGAACTGTTGTGCCCTGGCTCAACTGTGTGGTGGAGGGGCTGTCTGGAGCACGAGGGTCACCATGGGCATGGGCTCTTTAAAACTGGCATTTCCTATGACCAGGGAAAAGAAGCAGAAACCTAAAAGGACTCTGGAGTGCTGGGCTCACGGGAGGCAGAAATACCTGTAAGAAAGGGAATGCTGCTTTCCCCGGGAAAGGGGAAAGAACCGGGTGAAAGAACTTACCGGGTGTTGGCACAGAGGCATGGGCAAACCAAATGCGGGAAGAAACTCTGAGTAATACCGAGAACCTGACACCAGGAGGGAGAACTATCCACTTTAAGTGGGATTACAGCCCTGCTTGGTAACAGGATGAGGAGAAGGAGGCTGCATGGCCCATAATTAAAGAAGCATCCATGATCTGAAGAGCTGCTGCAGACAGTAATAAAATGCCTCTGGCTGGCAGCCTGATTGTGTGGGAAGGACTATGAACCTTATGGGGTGAAAAGACCCATGTGGCCCACAGCTTGCCAATTGATTGAGGCAGCTGAATAAAGGGGAAAATATTCCATACTGGGAAAATCGTTTGTGGCCCAGGGAAGAAGAACAGGGGGTAAGACCCTACTGAGACCAGGGGTTGAGTAGAGACAGCCCTGAAGACCCTATAGACTAAGTACCAAGTGGAATTGATGAGGGTCCTCTGGGGGAAGAGGGTCCACATAAATAGAAGAATTATCAAGGATATGAGTCGGCACACCTGGGATTATTCTGTTTATTTTTCAGTATATATTTTATACTCCTCTACACCACAGCCCAGCCTCGCAGATGGTGCTGATGTAATCTGACCAGGGCCCTGTTATGTCTTGGCTCTCCTTTCTGCTCTCGGGGCTCCTCGCTGACCCCCCTCTTACTCTAGGGGCTCCTCGCCGCCCCATCTCGCTCTCGGGGCTCCTTGCCCCCACTTACTCTAGGGCTGGGGCCAATGCACCCCAAAGATGCTGCACCCCCTCTGGCGCCAGGATCCCATGCTACCGTGGAGTCCCTGTGAGGCCTCCTCCAACCCCTAATAGCCTCACCCAGTCCTCCGGTAAACAGTAAAGACAAAGGACAAAGCCCCTGGGCTATAACGTAAAGCTAAACCGTCCGGTCAAACAACATTTGATCCCTACTGGGAAAATACTCCAGCCCATGGCAGCAACCAGTGGATACTCATGCAGTCACTACTTGCTCCTCTCCCTGCACTGGCTGAGCTCCCCACTCCTTGGCTGCCAGAGGGGAACTGCCACTCTGGCCTCCTGCCTGGGTTTAAGAAGGGCTAAGCCCTACCCCTTCCTGTCAACAGGCTTCGCCGGCTGCCCCAGTAACAGCACCTGTGCTGCCCTGGTGACTGGCAGTTGCGCCTCCCCTTTCTCACCGCGAGGGGCCTCTCTTGAACCATCCCTGTTCTCAGGTGCAGGGCACCCAAATGCTCTGCGACAGACAGATTTATGCTTTCTATCAGACAGCCAATACTATTGAGATCAACAGGTGAGAGCTGGACCAGGGTGTAGGGGTGGAGGAACCCTGGACAAAATATACTCTATGCTCGGTGAAAGACAGTTGAAGTAACAGAACTTAGGACTAAAGAGGAAATCACACCTAGGAAGTCCTCCCAGGACATAGTTTTTCTCCAGCCTCCAATGGATTCATCAAGGCATGAGGGGGAAAACATACATCTGTGGGGGAGAAATGAGGGCCTGAGAGTGAGAAGGTGTTAGGTCCAATAGTTCCCTGTGACACTCAATCTACCCAAAGGATCTCACAGCAGGAGCCCAGAGAAGGATGGCGGCTCTTCTTCAGGAGGCCTTTCAGGCATTGGTAGATCCTGGTAGAGGTGATTTTTTTGTACGTGTATGTAACAGGGGGCTTTAGCCGAGCCCCTGTTACTAAGGGCAAAACTGTAGGTGAAACTAAGACATAGGTGAAGGAACGCACACAGGGAGTAGGTAAGGGGCTAATTACTACCAGACATAAAAGGTGGGGGAGTAGGAGCAGATATTGCCCTCTGGGCACTAGAAGAACTGAGAAGTGGACGAGCAGCTGGTGGTGGGAGCAGTAGAGGATGCGAATGATTCTTTGCTGGTGAGACGGAGAGAAGTTAGGAGGGATACTTACCTCCAGGACAAGCTGTAGCCTGACGGGGCTCAGGGCAGTCAGGAGTGATGACCTACGGGTTCCCGGCTGGGATCAGCAAGGGACGATCAAAGCAGCGGCACGTTATTAGTACTCCGGGGGATTGTCAGAGTTCCCTCAGGGGAGGAGAGAATCAGCAGTCTGGCCATACAGACCCCAGAAGAAAGGCACAAGAGTTCGTGCCTGGGGAAGTGACTGGCATCACCAGAGTGGCAGATTCTCTGGGACAGACTACGGGACAGGAGCAATGCATAATTGATGCAAATGGCTCACATGCCGCCTCCAGTTTAAGCAGCTGAGAGTCGGTAATTGACTCAAGAGGTGAACCCGCTGCCTCCAGCTAATGAGACAATTAGCAAGGAGATACTTTTGTTTCTCAGTAAAATAAAGACTTTCACTGTTAAAAACAGCTAACTGGGTGGTCTGCCTTATTTTAATCCACTCCTCAAGGAATAAACATCCTCTCATTTTACCCATCTTATTAGTCATGGCAGGTGAGTTCTGAGGAAGAGGGAGCAGACCGCAGACCCACTCCTACAGTGTGTGTTGTGGAGGTGATATCTTTTATTAGACCAATTGCATGGTTGGGAAATGTTTAGACAAGCTTCTATGTACCAAGTGCTTTTCCTCAGGTCTGAGAAAGAAGCAGACAGCTTGAGCTAGATAACAGATAGAACAATAGCCTGTGAAAAACTTTGGAAGACATATCTCTCTCATTTTAAAAAAAATGAAAAAATGACATTTTTCTGCACAAACAGGAACTCCTAGAAAACATATAACAGTGACCAAGATCACTGATCATCCTATGGCCTGATTGTAATGGGCCCCTTTTCTCTTCTAGTATAAAGGGGAAAGGGAAATGAGAGAAGGACCCTTAAAGAAGGATGTCTCAAGCTGTCAAGCCCCTCCCATGCAGGAATATAAGAGAGGGAGCCAGAAGAGAAAAGAAGAGGAGCTCTGCTCAAAAAGCCTGGATCTGGTGTGCTGAAGAAGACAAAAAAGGCAGCAGCAGACTGAGAATAGGCCTGGGGAAGGGTCAATGCTGGGATAAGCCCAGCCAAAACTCAAGAGGCCTGGAAAAAGGCCTGGAGCTGGAGGAAATCCAATAGGAGAACTCAAATGATCCTAAGGAAAGGCCTAACCTGGGAGGATCCCAGCTATGCTAGAGCTTGAGGAAGACCAGTTTACTGATATTAGGGGGATGGGCAGTATAGTGGGCCTGCTCTAGTTGGGGAGGATTCAGCCCTTGGTTCCGGCTGAAAGTAGTTATGCTGAGTTGTCTTCCTGATGCTGAGTTGTCTTCCTGGGGCTACAAGAAAGGGACCCTGCCCACATAGACTTTAATAAAGCCAGCACAGGCAGATACTGGCTGTGCTGAACAGTGCTGGCTGTGCTGGCTGTGCAGATACAGGCAGATACTGGACAAAGACTGCCATGCATGCTTCCTGTCTGGATGAAACCCTACAGCCAATCCTGGTTCCCTGGCTCCTTAGGGCTGGGATGATCAGAGTCAGTCACATGAATGCTAAGGGCAGGGAACCAAGACTAGTGTCCTAAGTAAAGAAGCTGTAATTCACAGCTGAAGGGTATGGGAGCCACTCATTACAGCCAGTTCCCAGGAAACCCAACAACAGATCAGCGGCATTGTGAGGGTTGGAGCTACATCTACAAGGAACTCCTTAGAGCCATAGATAGTGATTGTACCTCATTCTGAAGAGCAAGAGCCTCTCCGAGAGACCTGAGCATTAAGGGAACAGCAAGGGATGTCAGGCAAGGTAAGCAGGAATATTGGAGCGGACCTGAGCGAGTAGGGAACCCCAAGGACTTGGTACCAAGTCAATACACAGTCAGCCTAGAAACTCTGTACTTCAGATAAATGTCAGAACTAAAGTTGCTGTAATATGGACCAACTATATTTTTGCTGCATTAGCTCATATCTATAACATCTGTTACAAGGGCAAGTAAATGTTTCTTTACCAAATTAACCCTTAAGGAGCAACGGTTTACATTTAAAAATAGATGGAAGAAACTAGTGAGCAGTTATGGCGAATCATACAATAAGTTCCACATAGATAAAACCTTGCTTCTCCATAAATCTGATGGCAGGATTAATTTTCATAATAAAAAGATTTAGAAAATAGGAGAAAATTCTAAACAATGTAAATGAAATTATGCATTCCCAGTGTTTTTTTTACTAGCCATCTAGGCAAAGACAGAATTAGTAACACCCCCCCACCAACACACAAACTTTCGCCTCCAGAACTCAAAGTATAAACAATCAGAGTTCAAGATTCAATCCACAGGTTTGCCTAATTTAACATATAGGCTAAGTACAGACAGTCAAAAAGCCTGAGGTTGAATTGATTCAGTCGTTGCAGGTTAATTTAAGATGAATTGAAATGGAAGTGAACAGATATTTACCTTTGATTCAGGAAATGCAGCCACATGCCTGCAGTGGCTCAGGCCAGAAGCCAGGGGCCACTACAGCATGGCTGTCTGGCATGCAGCCAGCATGGGCTGTGTGTTTGGTTCCTCTTCCTGGTGTCCGTGAGGTCTCTGGGATTTTCAGTCTGGAATCACAGCAGTAGGACTCTGCAGGGTTGCTCATCACTTACTCTTCCTGCTTCCAGGTGTCTCTGGGATTTGTAGTCTATAGTTGTAGCTGTTAGCTACAAAGGACCAACTCACAGGATCATCATAAAATTCTAGTTTATTGGATGGATGCAAAAGTCAGACCATAAACCTTGGTGCTGATCCCCTCAAATTTACACACATTCACGCACACACACACACACACACACACTCACAGTAGGTAGCTATGAACACTAAGCACCAGTGTCAAGATATACCTATCCCCAAGCTCTGGAGTCCGCAGCTGATGGCCAGTCAAGGCTTCTTTCAGTGCAAAGTTGCTTCAGAAGGGAGTCGCCAGCTGGTCCTTCTGGCTGGACAGGTAGGGTGCTGGTCATATCAAAGAGGGCACCATTGGAGGTCATTCTTCACTGCCTTTTATCTTTCTCTGGCAGACTTTGGTGACTCCCCAATTCTTGGGCTCACCCAATCCAGGGGTCATTGACCTTGAGGGACGTCCCTCTTGGTAGCTGGTGGGTGGCAGCTGTCAGCCCCAGGGGTCATGTCCACAGGTATGTGCAGTCTTGGGAGTCCGTTGATTAATTTTGATTGATTCACTGGCGTGATGAATAGAGGTCTGGAAGTGGTTGATCAGGGGATATTTCAGCCCCAAGGGTCTGTTTCCAGCATTGATTAGTTCAAACCGGGGCTTATGTACCTTTAACTGTGAAGTTTCAGGGAGTTCCTGGCTTTGTATTAAGTCTTTCCTCTTCTTAGTCTGTAGTTTTGTAGATGTTAATTGCCGCTTGATAAGTTTCTTATCCAGACTAGCTGCTGTGTTACACAATCAACCATGATTCATGCAGGGACCCACTCCATACAGAGATTCCTGCCCTTGCTAATATTGTTACACGGTACAACTTAGTTTTAAACTTAAAGTACATTAGTAAAAGCATCTATAAGCTGAATTTTCACTACAGGTACACCTTATATAAAAATAATAATATAATAAAAGAAAAAGAGAGGAAGGAAGAAAAGGTAGAAAAGAGAAAGCATCCCCCAAAGGGGGCAAATACTGCAAAAGGGGCTTTTGCCATATGGAGGAGCTTCACATTTGAGGAAGGGGGGGCAGGCAAAAAGGTTTCTTTTAGTTTGAGCAGGAGAAGGGGTGCTTAAACTCCCTCCCTGACCCCAGCCCCCAGCCGGGGTTTGCCAGGAGGTGGTTGGGGAATCATATCCCCCTCCAGACTGGACTGTATCCCTGGCCAGGTTTGCACCAACCCACCTCCTTGTCAGCCAGAGCTCACTGCTTCAGCTAGGGAGCAGAAGGGCAAGGCAAGCCCTGCTCTTTGGAGCAGACAGCACAGCCCAGTTCAGCCCAGGGCTGAGACTGTGATTTAATTTGAACCAGGAAAGGTTCTGGTGTTGCACTTCTGTTAATTTAATGCCCAATAGCTTGAACCATTTACTTAGCAAGCTTGCTCACTATTCTGTTCCTTGGCAATTATGAAGCAGAGGAACACTTCATCCTTTGGATAATGAATGTTGACATAAAATTCTCCTTTTATGTCAGGGTTGTCAAACAAATGGCCCAGAGGCCAATTCCAGCCCAAGGTGCTTCCCCTGGGTCTGGGGACATGCCCCATGTCATGCATGCAGTGCATGCTGCCTGCTTCACCCAGTATGTGCAGCCTGGGTCCCAGACTGGCTGGAGCAGACACCATATGACGCTCAGTCCAGCCAGGGCATCACTGCATGTAGCATGGCTGCTGCTCAGTGACCGTTCTGGCTGCTCCAAGGTCTGAGCTACACACAGAGCAGGTCTGGCTGGAAAGTCTGCCAGATCAGGTAGGAGAAGGGAGGGAGAAGGGAAGTGGGTGGGTGGAAGGTGTCCACAGGCCCGACTCAGCCTGTGGGCCAGCCTGATGCCATTCATCCAGCCTGTGGGGCCCAATTAGATCTACAAGTCAATCTTTTAGTCATAATGAGAAAAGAGAAAAGATCATGACATCTGAGACAGAGAAACTGTTGGCAGATTCAGAAGTGACCTCTAACAAAAAAAATTGCTATCTGTCATGCAAATAGATCAGCCTTTTACAGGTTTAAATTTACAGATAGTGATGAATGCTCAGACACTGTGCATATGACAGAAAAATCCCAAAACTTTACAAAAAAGGGAAATGTGTGGCAGAAAGGTTAAAAGTTGAGGCAGAAAGCTCATAGCTGGAGCCCAAGAAATCCTGCATAGAGGATCCTTTGTTGTAACAGGTCATTCAAAGTCATCAGTGTTCTTGAAGCTTTGAAACTCTACAGAGTATCTTCAGCAATTTACACACAAACATACCTTTTCTGGGATTTGAGTGCTCAAGAGCCTTACAAACTGTTTCCTTTTTGGCAGTTGTAAGTCAGCAAGGAATTCTATCAAACACCACATCTTTTTGTTTCTAATTTTTTCTCTACCATAAATTGATAAGCTAGTTGTCTGCAGCTAAGTTCAAGCCAACTCCCTCCAAAGTTAATTACACATTTAAGGATCATCCCAAACAGCAGATCTCTGCTACACAATCCTCCCTTAGTCCAAAAGCAGCAGATGTGCCTTTGCACATCTGGCTCTGCCTTGTTCCTGCTCAGCCTAGTTTCTTGCATAGTTTCTTGCATGGTATCCCAGACACCATCTTCAACTCTTGATCCCTTGCACCAGCATCCAGCAGCTCTTACCCTTGGACTCTGGCTCTGACCAGTGGCCCCCCAGTCTCCTAGTCTGACAGCACTTCCCAGAAGAGCATTTGTAATACAGACTGCAAGGCACAACAATTAAACTTTCATTCGATATTAGCTGCATTACTTTATTTCAAATTGGGTTGTTTGTGTGAGTAAACACATTTACCCATCAATAAGTCTAATCAGTCTAGAAAGAGCAGCTTTTCCACTTAAGTTGTAGAATCTGAAATAGTGTGTTTAAATGGAATTTAGTTTAATTCAAATGAAGCCTTCCTCTAAGCTTGCCAAAAAAAAGTTTTAGGAGAGCCTCTGATAACACTCAGTGAAACAAAGATCTGCATTCTTTCTAGAAAAACCTGAACTCCCTAATAAAACTGAGGTTTGCTGGTTTCTAATGCCGATTTTTAAAAGCATTAGAATCAGCCATTCTTTTCTCCTTAACTTTCCTGTATGTCACTGCCTTTGTTATCAGTCCTGTGCCCTACCACAATGACAAACTTCACAATGGCTGCAAGTGCTACTTAATTGGGTTAGTAAGGTTGGTTTTGAGCTCTTCCAGCTAGTATAGGCAGCAGTTCCACGTCTGATGTATATTAAAAAAACTAGTGATCACAGTGACCAGCTGCCTATACTGAGAAGAATTGAAAAGAAAGGCAGCATCAGAACAGCTTTCTCCAACCTTTTAAGTGGAAGGGAAACTGGTTCTAGCAGCTATACAACAGTCTGTCCTATTATAGTCTGGGTACAGATACTGAAAAAGTGAAGTTTGCACAATTTTTTTGTTACAATGTGGACATTGATTTTTTTTTAAGGGGGAACATGTCCTTGTCCAGAAAATCTACCTCTCCACTGAAGGAATTAATAGTAAGATGAATTACAGCAGTCTGTGTGTTTCCAACATTAACTAATATGTATTGGCTAGTGTTTTTCTTAAATTTAGGAGAACTAAGTATCCATTTAATGTTCTTATGTCACAAAAATATTATCCTATGCTATAAGAGGCTGCCTAATTTCATAGATTTCATAGACATTAGGGCTGGAAGGGACCTCGGGAGATCATCGAGTCCAGCCCCCTGCCCAAAGGGCAGGGTCATAGGATCCCAGCAAGATAAGCATCCAATTTACTCTTGAAGGTGTTCAATGTAGGTGCTTGAACCACCTCCGCTGGCAGACTGTTCCAGACCTCGGGGGCTCGGACAGTAAAGAAATTCTTCCTTATGTCCAGCCTGAAACAGTCTTGTAGGAGTTTGTGACTGTTCGACCTAGTCATCCCTTGGGGCGCTCTGGTGAACAGACGTTCCCCCAGATCCTGGTGGTCACCCCTGATAAACTTATAGGTGGCCATCAGATCACCCCTGAGCCTATGCTTTTCCAGGCTAAAGAGTCCCATGGCTCTCAGCCTGTCATCATAAGATCTGTTTTCCTGACCTCTGATCATGCACATGGCTCTCCTCTGGACTCTCTCAAGCTTCTCCACATCCTTTTTGAATTGTGGAGCCCAAAACTAGACGCAGTACTCCAGCTGCGGCCTCACCAAGGCCGAGTACAAGGGGAGAATGACGTCCCGGGATTTGCTCGAGAAGCATCTATGGATGCAAGCCATTGTTTTGGTCGCTTTACTAGCCGCAGCTTTGCATTGGAGGCTCATGTTCATCTTGTGGTCAATGATGACCCCCAAGTCTCTTTCTTCTGTAGTGCTATCCAATGTAGCACTGCCGAGCCTATAAGGATGCTGCAGGTTTTTCCTCCCAAGGTGGAGAACCTTGCATTTTTCGGTGTTAAACACCATCAGGTTCTCATCCGCCCATTTGCTGAGCTTGTCCAGGTCAGCCTGGATCACCCGCCTATCTTTTGGCGTGGATGCTTTGCCCCAAAGTTTGGTGTCATCGGCGAACTTGGCCAGTCCACTCCTGACTCCAATGTCCACATCATTAATGAAGATGTTGAACAGGATGGGTCCCAGGACAGAGCCTTGAGGGACCCCACTGGTCACAGGGCACCACGATGAGTGACCACGGAGCCAGTTTCCCAGCCAGTGGATTGTGGTGGAGCCAAGGCCACAACTGGCCAGTTTGGCCAAGAGGCGATCATGGGATACCAGATCAAAGGCTTTTTTGAAGTCAAGATATATGACATCAATCTCTTCTCCCTTGTCCAGGTAATAGGTCACCTGGTCATAGAAGGAAATGAGATTGGTCAAACAAGACCTACCCGCAACAAACCCATGCTGGCTATCCCTTAGGATGTTAGCCTGGGCCAGTCCCTCAAGGATGGCCTCCTTAATAAACTTTTCTAAGATCTTCCCCAGGATAGAAGTCAGGCTAATGGGCCTATAGTTAGCCGGATCCACTCTCCTCCCTTTCTTGAAGATTGGCACCACATTGGCCTTCTTCCAGTCTTCGGGCACTACACCAGAGCACCAGGAGTTTTCAAAGATCCGTGCCAGGGGCTGGGCTATGACGCTCGCCAGGTCCTTGAGTACCCTGGGGTGCAGATTGTCAGGGCTGGCTGACTTGAAGGTATGCAGCTTCTCAAGGTGTTCCTTCACGAGGTCAGCATTTATGGGGGGTAGGGGATCCCCATCACCCGGATCTCCCTGTCCCATAGCAGGCATGGGTGTCCCATGGGACAGGTGAAAGACTGACGCAAAGTACCTATTTAATAGGTTGGCTTTTTCCTGGGCGTCAGTTGTCAGTTGCCCCATCTGGTTTAGCAGGGGTCCAACGTTGCCCTTGCTTTTCCTCCGGCTCCCCACATATCTGAAAAAGGACTTTTTGTTGTCCCTGATGCTTGAAGCTAGTTGGAGTTCAGTTGCAGCCTTGGCTTTCCTGGTTTGCTCCCTGCAGGACCGGACCAGTGCAGAATAATCCTCCTTGGAGGTGAATCCCGTCCTCCATTCTTTGTAGGCTTTCCTTTTTAGCCGCAGGAGGTCCGCTAGGTCCCTAGAGAGCCAGGAGGCCTGCTGTGCCTTCTTGCTGCCTTTCCTCTGTGTTGGAATAGATTTGGCTTGTGCCTTGAGGATCGCTTCCTTGAGAAGCAACCACTCTTCTTGAACTCCCATCTCCCTGGGGTCATGGTCCCTGAGGGCCTGACCGACAAGCCTCTTGAGCTTGTCAAAGTCAGCTTTTCTGAAGTCAAGGACTTCTGTGTTGCTGACTGACTTGCCAGCTTTACGGCAGATGGTGAAGGTGATCAGCTCGTGGTTGCTGTCACCCAGCTTCCCATCGATCACTAGGTCACTGATTAGGTCATCCCCCATAGCCAGTACCAGGTTGAGCAGCGCTTTGCCTCTCGTTGGCCCATAGACTTCTTGAGTCAGGTAGAGGTCATCCACGCACGAGAGAAAGCTTTGCGACTGCTCGGATTTTGCTGAGTGATCTTCCCAGGAGATGTCCGGGTAATTGAAGTCACCCATGACAACCAAGGTCCTGGAGCAAGCAGCCTCAGTCAGTTCCCGGGCGAACTCCTGGTCAAGCTCAGGACTTTGAGTGGGAGGTCTGTAGTAGAGTAATGAGTACTAGAGCCCTTGGAGTTAGTGGTCCAAAATCAACAGAGTAACAGACAGAGTTTTTTGGTTGATTTTTTAAATTTGGGATTAAAATCCAATCCTCAAGTAAACATTACAGCATTTTCTAAATCATATCACTTGATATATTCAATTTATGTATACATCTAGTCACTGTCATGGTCATTGTTGTGTGGGTTTTGGCACCGATCTACACATTTGCAAGCTGCTGTGCATTTCAGTTTGAGTCTATTGCACAAACAATACCTGTATACATTGACATCCCCTTGTTTTACATCCCCAGGTTGTGATGTCCAAGCATTCAACTGTAAAGCTTTTTGATGTCATCAGTAAACACAACAACACACTGTGGTTGATGGTCCATCCACTTTCTGTGGGACTTGGAATCTGTGGATGTGACACCATTGCATTTTGCCAAATTAAGGCTTAGTAGTGGGCTCGATGGATGTGCTGAAGTAGTGCATCTTGTGCTAGTGGCAGGTTTTCAAGTTTTCAGTTCTTTCCCTTTCTGAATTGAGCATACCACAGAGTGTGAATGGAATTTGTCTCCCTTGTAGGTTCATACAATCTACACACAAATTCCTCAGCTCTGGCCAGTACTTGGGGATCTGGTGTGTGAGATACTCCGAACTGAAATGGGAGATGGGGAGTTTCACAGATCTTCCAAGCAAACTTTATAGAAATTCCTGCAAGCTGGCTTGTGGTATTACACCCTGAGATGGCATGAAAGCCCAGCAGTCCATCCCTTACTTCATCACTGCATTCTACCTTGTGCACATCAATGTATTGTTGAGTTTTTGATGTGCCTGCTTTCATCCACAGCTCACTACTGAGACGAGGCCAGAATGCAATCAAAAGCAGCAGGACATCTGTATCACTGCTTGTGACAATGACTCTGTCATATCCTGCTGACTGTGTCTCAGAGACATTCAAGATCATGCGGATGTCTACCTCTTCTTGTGTGTAGTGGTGGTCCACGTGTTTCTTCCAGTTGAGGAGGCATTGTTACCACCACTGACTATTAGTTCTTTGTCACCATGTGATGCTTGATGTAAGAGTTCCCTTTTGAGGAACAAAACAAGTGATGCCTTGTTTCCCTTGGATTCAATGACTGTTGTCCATTGCACGGGCAACTTGACATCCCTGCTGCTAATTTCAACTCTTATTTTCCTTCCTTTCCCAATTTGAGCTTTCTAGTAACATCCTTGATTGATGGGCCTTTGTAGCAGTCAAAAACAACGTCTACCTTACAGCAAGGTCCCTTGAAATTGGGCACGATATTCACTGCAAAAGCATCTGCATAGTCATCAATATCCCTGCCAGCAATCATGGATACAAGTAGGTGTCTGAAAAGGTCATGATCGGCTCTGATGACTGAGGTCTATAGTTCGTGTTTTTCTGTTGCTAACTGTACTGTATATATGGAAGCAAGAGTTTTTAACTTTTCTTTGGGATTGGTGCATGTATGCTGACAGTCTTATGCACAAGTCAATCAGTGGCAAATGTTGTTACAATGTTTTGTCCTAACTGTTGTATGTTCAGTAGGTCTTGTATAATTGGTTCTTGGGGAATATCACTAGTAGAGAGGTGCACCAGCTCTGGGGATTCCCTGTTGAGCACTCTGAATAATTGGAACTTAGTAGACAGCTTTGTAACATCATCCTCCTCCCTTTGTCTTCTGGTTCTCCTTAATTCTTTGTGTGATCCCTCTTCCTCTATTACTCCAAGCATTTCTCTGGTGTCATTGGCGAGCCTTGCTCACTCCATGTATGTCAGTCTCCATCCACTGAGGGCTGACTCTGATCAAGTTGTTCCAATCAGTCCCCCAGCAATTTTGCAAATTTTCTTTACATGCTCAAGCCCTTGGTCATCTGGAACTTGGCAGAACATCTGGTTTGTTTCTTGGACAATGAAGTCACTGGACTGGAAGCCAGCATACCCTGCAGGTGCTGTATTCTTCAGCTGCTTCATGTCTGCCAAGAAAACACATCCCCATCTCAAATAATGCACATGGTCAAAAGTGACAAACCAAGGCAACGTTTTGGCAAATGACTCCAGATACAAGTCCCAGTTGCCCTCTCTGATAGCCCTTGTAAACTGGACCAGAATGGAAACAAAATTCATGTATTGCCTCCAGAAGGTATACATGAAGTTGTTTTCCTGGGCTTTGTCAAATGTATCCAACGGTACTTCCACTTTCTTAATTTTGGGGAGCAAATTGTGCATTGCTGTTTCCAAAGCCTGATCATCTGCATCATTGAATGGCTTGGAAAGTTCCTGAGCCGCATGCACAACTGAAGCATCTAGTTCCATGTGGCTTTCATCAGCCCATTGTAGCATGGTAGACTGAGGATTCTCCATAGTGCCTCAGTTGTGAGTTTGTGAGCACGGATCACTCGATTCCAGTGCTTGCCCTTGAGAATGTTCTTAGCAATGTTCTTGCCATAAGCACCACTTTATACCAAAATGCGCATTAGGCCAGAATCAGCCATATACTGACCAATGGTCTTTGAGAAATTAATTTGAATGTTGAACCCTCCCAGCATTACCACCGTATTTTTACATTCATTCATCTTGTACCATTGCAGCATCTTTGCCTTACAGTATAGTTGTTCATCGAATGTTACCACACTGAACTTCTGACTCAAGGCAGATATCATCTTTTGGCAATTCTTAATAACTATCCACATAGTGTCAAATTCATGGGCAGGCTCGTTTATTATTGGCATTGGACTGACAACTGTCCTGAAGGTATTCAATTTGGACATTAGTTGGTTAAATCCATGTTAGCTGGGTACATGCTGATTGTTAGGATGCTGAAGTCTGGTGATGAGCCATGCAATGTCCATAACCTTTGCTTGTGACACCACTGTTGAAAGTATTGCCTTATACCATTCAACTTGGATGGGTTCTTGAAATGACATTTCTGATCTTTCTCATACTTCTTTTCCAGTCTGTTAACGTGGTCTGCATTTGTGAATGGGCCAGAATATGTTGCATGATAAAGAATATGACATGCATCTGCCTCCGTGTTCACAGACTGTATCCGGTCCAGTTTGTTGATGAATTAATGATCATTATATCTCTTTCTTTCTGATGCAGATTCCAGGAGGTGATGCAGACCTTGTTCTGTTGCCTGATGTGCTTTCTCCTTTTTTTCCTACCTTTACCATACTTCTCTTGGCATATAAAGCATTTGTGCCAATCAATTTCTACTTCTGTTTCCCTTCGCCTATGTAAGAGAGCCACTGGCTCCATCTTCAGTGTTCAACCTGAAAATATCTAATGAAGGCACATTATATTCTATGGATGTGTGTATTTCATTTTCCAGAAAAAAATGCTTTGTTTAAAGAAAAACACCAGAAAAACATTTAAGAAAAAACACCAGTTGATACATATTAATGTCGGAAACGCACAAACCACTGTAATTCATCTCAATATTAAATTCCTGCAGTGGAGAGATGGATTTTCTGGTCAAGGAAATGTTCCCCTTTAAAAAAAAGCCCTATGTCCACATTGTAACAAAAACTTTGTGCAAACATAATTTCTAAGGCCTTTTCTGAGATCTGCATCTAGACTATTACCTGAGCTAGCCATTATGGCCCTGATCAGATCTACTAAAGTCTGTAATATGGATTGTAAAATCCTTGGGTTAGAGACCATCTCTTTAGAATGTGTTTTATACTGTATAGATGTATTTTAATAAATAAATTGGAATTTTTATTTTAATAAAGTAACACTTTTAGACTGCCAGCTTGGCCTCCCCTTGTGATGTAGCAGTGATTCACAGATATGAGACTTAGGCCTGACATTGAAGAGGTTCCTGATGGAGCAAGCAAGCATCCATTAGCAATTTTTCATGTAGGCATAAATGATACATGTAAGTACCCATTAAGGAGGAAGAAGTATAGCTATCCCAGGCTGGGGAAGAGGCTTAAAGATGTAGTAGCACAAGCGATCTTCAATTAGATTCATCCTGTCCCAAGAGAAACTGAGATAATATAATAACTAAATAGACACCTTAGAGACTGGTGCTACTAGAAAGATATGGGCAGGTTTGATTGATGGCAAGCATAAGATTTCTGCAAGGATGGGCTCTACTTGAATAAATGAAAATATGTCATTCAGGTCAACCTTGCTTTGAGAAGCTCAGAGCAGTGTTAAACAAGAAGCTCAAGAGAGAAGCAGCCCATGTTTTCACTATCAATTTGGCACTTTAGCAACACGAAGAATGCAGTCTTAGATCTAGTTTTGGCCAATTATGAGTACTGTAGGGATGAAATAGTTCTGGAAAATAATTTGGGGTAAAAATTATGAATTTATTCAGATTATAATTTAAACTGTAGGATGGACAGGAAAAGTTCTATGCAACGGAGTCCATTTTCTTCACTGCTAAGGATGAAGGTAGCTCCCATTGCAAGAAGACTTTGGCAATGCCCTTGTCTCCCCTGCTTTTATTTGTACCATGTTGAAGGATATTCTTGGTGTCTCTCATTGTATGCCTTATAGTTTTGGTGTGTGAGGAGTGGATAATGTTGAGGAATCCGAGGAAATGGTTAATTATAAATGCAGGGAACTAGATTAATTGGACAAGGAGGCTCCTTCCAGTTTTATATTCCTAATCTCAAAAAGCCACATCCAGTTTTCCATTCCATCCAAATAATAGCCTGTGGCCCAGGAGAGCATACATTTTTAATCATATGCAAATGTATCGATTCAAACTGCTGGTCATATACTTTCAAGCCTGAGACCCCAGTCAGAGAAAGCACACTCTTAACATTAGTTAATTTTGTCCATTTCATGGAGAATAGAACATGTGTTTTTTTTGAAACAGCAGACCCAGGTTTTGGCCAATCTCTTTCACTGGCTTTCATACAGAACATGAAAAACATGCATTCTGTTTAGCAATTAAAATGCTGTACCACATTCCTATCCAGAGATATAACCCAGAATTCCCAAATCTCCACCACACCACTATTTTCCAGCAAACAGTTTGTAATTCACTGGCAAAGCATGTGAAAAGTTCTGTTTTAGCAGCTTATTTCACTGAGAACAGCAAGTGTTCTTTCAGCTCAAAAAAAGTCTATGTTAAGGATCTGATAATTCAGAATTTAAATCCTCCCGATGACCATTGGGAAGAGGAGAATTAAGTTATACAACTTGGTTTTCCAGGTCTTGTGGGGAAGTGCGGGTTTGCCTGGGGCACTCTCAAAGCTCAGGGCCCTATGCAGGTTCTCAGCTGCACTCAGGGAACCATGGCAATCAGCAGCAGCAGGGCATAGTGGGTCAGGCACCCCTCGGTGCATTCAAACAGCTCACTATGGCATGCCTGGGTGACCCTAATCAGGGGCATGCTTGGGGCTCAGGCCATATGCAGTGGGGGCTCTGGCCTGGGGTGCCTCTCTGGAGAGGTTTGCTGGGGGGAGGGAGGTAGTGTCACCAGCTCCATGTCCCAGCTGGGCAGAAGTCCCTCAGCCTCAAAACCAGGGAGCTGTGGGCCTAGTGGCACAGAAGCAAATTGCCTGGCCTGTAAGAAGGAGAATGGTGGGGGGAGTTGTACCAGAGCCACTGTGGCAGCTGTCTGCAGGAACCAGCCCTGGCCTGGCTTAGGTAGGGGGCAGGGAAAGCAGGCTGCCTGAAGCAAGTGCAGCCCACCTGCTCCTGCTGTGGGACTGGGGAACAAGTGTACCGCCAGCAGGTGCCCATGGAAGGGCCCACCCAGCCAGCTTACCATGGTCCCTGGGCAACTGTGCACACAAGCCCTGAACTGAGGCCAGATGGTGCACAGCTCCTTAGTACAATGTATGTTATCTCTGAAATGTTGCAAACTGTCACAAAATGCCTCTCAATCCTTGCTCTGCAAGTTCAGAACCTGTATGCAGGGGAGAACCACCAGCCGCTAGTGGAGATACACCTGCAAGGACACTGCCACTGTCAGTTGGTGACCTCCACATGTGCCACCTCCACCAGTGCTGCACCCTGCTGCTAGACCAGCTGGTCACTGTGGTGGAGAAGCAGCTTGCGAACTCTTGTGTCTGACAAGGCACACATGTAGACACTTTCCCAGCCAATTTACTGCACCGTAAGATTCAGGTGCATTAATTGCACACATCAACGCACCCACAGAGGCTTTAGTCAACAATATGTGTATAGTTTATTATCTTGGTTTGCAGGTTGTCACTAAACAGACCAAAAACTTACAACTTGGGCTGAAGCTCATTATGGTTTTCTAAGAAATAAATCAGCAGGCTTCTATGGGGGAAAAAGGCCTTTATCTTTAACTGCCTGTTTTGCAAAAGGGGTGTTTTTTGCAATTGGACTTTGTGCCTAAAGCAGCCATTTGGATGCATAATATATACCATGCCATTTTCCAGGCTCCTTGTAAAAAAAGGTACTCTGTTGCTATACAGCAGAACAATATGGTATGTACTAGTTTTTGGAGCAGGAGTACAGGATGCACGTCTATACTTTACACCCTCTAGAATAGCTAACAGGAAATTACACATAAGCCTGGTTTCCTCAGTCATGCCTGACTGAAGATGTATTGTATGGGTGAGTGCATTCATTAGAAAGTACATCTTCTAATGTTCCCTTGAGGGCTCATGCTAGAAGTAATGTGGTCTCAGTGGCTGCTTATTGGAGGGGAGGGGCAGGAGGGGGGTAAAACAATCTCTTAATTAAATAACTTTCACATGATCATATCTGTAAATACGTGGTAATCCTCAGTGATGTAGGCAGAGGTGAAAAGGCAGAATTGAAAGCTCGCGTCAGAAGAACTCAATAAGACATGTTTTAAATTTAAATCTACATTGAAAAAACTGGCTAGAACAGCAGTCTTATGGGTAAAAATCAGGGCCATGTCTTTAAGAGAAATAATTTTAATTCACTAAAACGATATTCTTGATATC
Organism: Crocodylus siamensis; assembly: GCF_052110815.1. Lineage (NCBI taxonomy): Eukaryota > Metazoa > Chordata > Crocodylia > Crocodylidae > Crocodylus > Crocodylus siamensis. The sequence goes on from NC_143398.1 coordinate 63,620,191, forward strand.
ATGTACTTTTAAAAACAGATATGATCCTATCCAATTCTACACTGGTGGGGGGAAGAGGGCAGAGCTCTTACATCCTGAGATGGGACTTTTAATGTGACAACTTCAGCTCAATTAAGAACTTTACACTATTGGCTAAAAATCAGAGCTTTCACTCCAATTAGATACTCTAAGCAGTGCATCACAGAAGACTGCTTTGTCAAATAAATGTTGTTTGGATGGTTAAATAGTAGTACTCTTTCCCAGGAAAAGGGCCTGGAGAATGAGTTGACTGACTGATTTAATATTTCACCAATATTTAAAACAAGAAATAAAATTCTAGATTTAAAGATGCCACCAAACAGGTAGATAGGCAGTCAGAGAAATTTTCCTTCTTGTCATTAGTAAAGTAGTCCTTCACTTCAGAAATCTACCTGTTTGCAGTATAGCATGATAAATAATAGGAGGCTGTTACTAGACAGTAATTCACTTTAATGAGATTTGTAGTCATTATGGGTAGATGGGTAAGACTTCGTACTTAGGGTATGTTCTTGTAGGAAGACTGAAACAGATTATATAACTTCTCATCCAAGAATAAACAAGACCATATATAAGAGGAAAATGGATCTCTCCACTCGTCTTAAGTATTGGTCTGATGAAGGGAAAACAAACTTGGCCTTTTTCTGATGAGTCATGGCCTGTTGTATGCTCTCTCTGGGTATTTGCACAAAAATTTGGAGAATGTTGAATACATAATCGTCTGTGTTACAGGGTCAAGTCCCAAGGGTGGTCATGAATTCCACTGGAGGCTCCACGACCATGTCTCATCCTGTCCCTAGGGCGCCTTTTTGTCTTGGCTGCCACATCTTGATTGTAAATATAATAATAGGGAGGCTGCCCAAAGGCCTTCACATGGCCTGGTTTCACTGAACCTCCGTCAGCCTCTACCTCTGCTCAGGCCTCTCACTGGGCCTCATTCCATAACTGTGCCCCTGGACAGCACCTTGAGCTAATTTTGTAGCTATAAATCCATCCCTACACCATGCCCCATGTCTCACAGATGCCATCATTGCAGATATTCTTCCAGTCGCTGATACAGCCCTTCTCTGGGCCTTTTAGCCCCACTCCAGGCCTTATAGTCCCTTCTCCAGTTGCCAGACCCCTTGGTCTCTCTTCTGTCCCCTCAGACCCTTTGGTCTCACCCAACTGCTCTCTCCTGGTCTCACCCAACTGTTGCTCTCCTGGCCCCTCTCAGGGGTGCCAGCTCCTGTGTACATTCCTCAGGCCCTCAGACCTGTCCAGGCTTCCACTCCATTCCTGGCCCCCCTCTGCTGGATGCTTCTGGTCCCAGTATGCCCACTAGACCTCACCCTAGGCCTCAGGCCCCTTGCTAGGCCTCTGGACCCACTTGGTCCTGATCTTGCCTGGCCCCTCATTGGGCCTCTGGACCCACACAGTCCTGATCTTCCCCTGGCAAGTGCTTTTCTGTTGGGGTGTGCTCCCCTAGCCTTTCCCCTCCAGGGGTCACCCATAAGGTAGTGGGAGCTGAGGCTTTCTGGTTCCCCATCCTCATCTTTCCCTGGAGTGGCCCATGCATGGCATTTCATGGAGGCTGACCCTCCACAGACAGCCTCACCACACCAACCAACTCCAGTAGGGTGCAGTTTTAGGTCTTACCAGGACTGGTCTTCAAATATTCCTGGTCTTCCATACCTCTCTGTGCTCTCCCCTAGATGCCCTATACCCCTCCTGGGCTGCTAACCACTGAGCCCCCTGGCCCTGGCTCCATCTCACATTCAAGTCCTCTATCTCTTGTCCCCAGCTCACTCTGGGACCCCTACCAGCCATAATCATCCTGGACTGCATGCTCCCTGATCCCTCCCTCTTAGCTGTGGCCCCACAAGGACTTTTGTGCCTCTCTTAGGCCCTGGCCCCACCTCCAGGCCAGTTGGGACTCCAGGTTCTCCCAGCTCTGGCCATCTCTCATGGTGGGCTCTCTCACCCTTCAGCCCCTCTTGGCCCTGACCCCAGCATAGGCCAGTCAAGGTTCCCAGGGTCTGTCCTCCAACTGCCAGCCCTCTCCTCTCTGTGGGTCTACCCACTCAGGTCTCTCCATAGGTCACTCGCTCTCTCAATCTGCACATTTGGAGACCTCCATAGGTCTTCCTTACTGCAGCCCCTTCCTTCTCTGGGCTCATCTGGGCCCCTCCTGGCCTCTCACAAAGCCCCTGTGCACACAGTTCCTCTCTGGGCTTGTCCTGAGCCCTCCTCTCTACAGGCCTCAGGCACTCAGCCCCTTTCTCAGGGCTCTACCCCACACTGGGCCCCACCTCCTTCATCCCCTTAGTTCATCCAAAGGTTTGTCATTTTTTCCTTGCTGGCATTCAGGAGCTGGCAGCCTTCCTGCTGGGTGATGTTCCTCCACCAGCTCCCAAGATGTTACTGCCCTACTCTCAGGGTCTGGGCTTATACCCTGTCTAAACCCAGCCCTCCTCCAATCAGGAGACTCCCTTTACTTAGGTGACTCCTCTGATCAGGCATAGCCACACCTAGCCAGTCCCCTGGGTCAGCTGACTCAGCAATTAGCCCTGACTCCCACCTGCCAGTGGCTTGACAGGATGCCTGACCTCTTGAAGTATCAGGCACATATTTTACCAATCCATCAGACCAAACTTGTGGCCATATAGTTGAATTTATATTAAAGCTCAAAATTATAGTGATATTGAGCCTATATCATTAAGCCATGAGTGGACCTAGTCTGCATCAAAGATGTGGTAAAAATCTAGGAACTCCAAATACTAGGCCAGGTATTGTGATGTACTAAAGCCTCTCCCTGCCCCAACTCCAACTTCTAGAGGAAAGATTATTCAGATGATATGTAATGGAATAATGAAATGCCCTGAATTAGACTGAATGTGAATAATTAAAATCTAAAAGCAAGTGTGAGAATGGCAAGTCAGATGATCACAGAAAACATGGCAGCCACAAACATTACTAACCAAAATGAAGTGGAGAAAGAAAAGCTTTCTCTGTGTATATTCATTGGAAGAATCAAATGGTTGGATAAACAGGTTGGAAAATAAAAACCAGAGGAACTGGGGGCTTTGGAGAGGCTATTCCCCACCCCCACTGCCAAGACTCTAGTACAGAATGCTGTTGAAGCTCCCTGACGTACAGCACTTGGCAACATAGACCAGGGACCCCAGAATACAAGCAAGATAGAGGGGTCATGGCTCTGATGTTCTGCAGGTATCTCCAACTGGGCAGACTGAGTCATTTGCACCCCATTAAAAGTTGCTGATCCAAAGATAGACCACAAAAATCTCATCAAGTTTTGTCTCAGAGGTCTTATGCACCAAGTCAACAAGGATGCCATTCCAGCAATCATAGAATTTAGTAGGTATGTCTGACTCAAAGTACACCTAAACACCTATCAAAGAGGTGCAGTCAAGTTATGTGGTCTGCATACGTAAGAGGGCAGACATAATCACTAAAGGTATCTGGGATTACCACACAAATGTAGAGTTTAACAGTCAGAGTGGGGAATGTGAATAAATTAGACAATGTGTCTGAGGAGACCACCAATAGCTAAACTACGTCTAGCTAAATTAATTAGGTAGAGGATGTGTCTACATGTGCATTTACTGCACAGTAATTTACTGCTCAGTAAGTGGTTTGTAGGCTGGCACATACACATGCAGCCATTAACGCCTTAAGGCACTGTAACTCAGCTTGCTGGGTGACCACATCAGCCTGCCCTGGTCAGAACCCTGGACAGCCCCAGCCCTGGCTCTAGCCTCCTCCCCATTTTCCTGCCTCCTGTCCAAGGAGAGCGGGCCGGAGCGTAGTGCACAGGGCAGCATGCTGTTGCCTGGTGCCATGACATGTGCTGCTGCAGATGCTGGAGCCGCAGTTCCGGCAGCAGGGAAAGACCTCCCTGAGACTCCCTGCAGGGGAAGGTGGCAGTGCAGTGCAGGCAGGGCTGGGGCTGCATTGTCTGTCTGCAGTGCCCAGTGATGTTTTTCCTGTCCCATGGAGTGAGCTGCTACTTGGCTCAGCCCAGGCAGGGATGGGGCTGTGTCTGAATGTAACAGTAGAGATGAATACATTCCAGTATATAGATCTGAAGAGTTGGACCATGTTGAAGTAACAGCAGAGGAAATTTAGGAGCAAATCAATAAAATGAATACTAATGTCACCAGGACTGGATGATATTCACCCAAGAGTTCTTAAGGAACAAAAAGGTGAAATTAAAGAATTGCTGGCAACTATATGTAACCCAGAGTTGCAAATGGCTTCTGTGCCCAAGGACTGGTAGGTTGCCAACATAACACCCACTTTCCAAAAAGGGGTCCAGAGGTAATCTGGGAATTACAGACCAATGAGGCCCCCTTCCATTCTTGGCAAGTTGGTAGAAACTACAACAGAGAATAAAATCTGCAGTCACATGGACAAATACGATCTGGTGAAGAAAAAAACAACATGGTATTTTTAAAAAAAGTAAAATCCTGCATCTCCAATTTGCTGGAGTTCTTGGAGGGTGTCAACATCCATGAAACAAGCAGGAAGCAGTTGACTTAGAATTTCTTTGTTTTGGGACAGGTAAGAATCATGTAGGTAAAGTTTCTGAAAAGCATGCAGGTATGTTTCTGGATGATGCAGATTGTAATATTTACAAGGATAAGGCAGAGCCAAAGAGGTTCTTTGCTAGAACCAGCAGAATTTACCAGTCAGCCAGCATGGGGCAGCTAGAATTCCTCCCTTGATGGCTAAAATGTGAAGTATTCTTATCAAGTATTTGTTGCTGTAATTACAGTACAGATGCAGCCATTAATAAAAAGTGTTCTAACAGGACCATCTAATATTTGTTACAGTATCTTAGAATATCTGCTTAAAGCAAAAATGATAATTACTACTAGTCTTCTGGATTCAATGAGGGAATTAAATCCACTACTTGAATTACTGATTGGAACAGATTCCAAAAACAAAACACTAACAACCATAAGTATTTACTAACATGTTTCTATATGCACAGATAAAACTCCAAGAGATCTCAGACACCCTGTGATCTGTTCTAATTCCATGACTCATAGAAAATCATAGAAAATTAGGGTTGGAAGGGACCTCAGGAAGTCATCTAGTCCAACACCCAGCTCAAAGCAGGACCATCCCCAGCGTTATCATCTCAGCCAAAGTTTTGTCTACCAAGGTCTTAAAAACCTCTCTAAAGATGGAGACTCCATAACCGCTCCTCACCTCTCTGGGTAACTTGTTCTACTGCTTTACTACTCTTCTAGCAAGAAAGATTTTCATAATATCTAACCTAAACTTCTCTTGCTGCAACTTCAGGCTATTGTTCTTTGTTCTGTTATCTGCCACCACTGAGAACAGTCTAACTCCAACTTCTTTGGAAGCACCCTTCTCTAGACTAAATAAACCCCGTTCCTTTTGCCTCTTTCATAAACTACAGCCCTCTAGCAATTCTTGTTGCCCTCCACTGGACTCTCTCCAATTTGGTCACATCATTTCTGTAGTGGGAGACCCAAAACTGGACATAGTAATCCAGATGTAAAGACTAAGGCTGTCTTATTCTTAAATAAAAAGGAACAGGTACAAAGGGACACCAAGAAGAATTCTTTTAAGCCAGCCCTTACAAGATTCTAAATATGGTCCATATAGAGCTGTTAGTCTAGGGAAGACACTAAATTCCTCATGGAGACAGTAATAATCCAAACAAAGGCTAACAGGCAAGTAATAGATTTCTGGTAAAAGGACAATTATATGAAAGAACATAATTCAATTTAATTCCAACCTTGGACTGGAAGTCTTATTCCAAGTTCAGTGTTATGACACACTGGGCATGTTTACATGTCCACTAATACACTTTTCCCAATGCACATTAAAATGTAGTACCTCCAATGTGAGGAACAAAATTAACAAGCAGTAGTGCAAACACATGCCTTTTAGGTGATGCTTAATGCACAGTAGCTTATTTTACTGCATGTTAGCATAATAGCACTTGTATGTGCTGCTTTATTGCAAAGTAAAATAGGCTACTGTGCATTCAAGCACATGTGTAGATGCTTCCACTGATGACATCTAGATGACACCATGGAGCCCTTCCCACCTGGGGAGATAGGGGGAAAATCATTCACCAAGACAGATGATATCAAAATCTCAAGAATGAAGCTTTTCATCCATCAGCACTTGTAAATATTATTATATTCTAGAAGAATAGGGGTAAGCCTCAGGCCAGCTGAATTGCCTTCTGTTCAAGGTCATCACAAGGACAGGATATTCTTTTGAAAAAGAGCAGCTATGGCTCAACTCACTCTTATGCCCAATGTCTCTTAGTGCACCTCTCTTTAGCATTTGCCAAGATGACCAAGCCCACTGTAGACCTCCCTTCCCAAGCAAGATCTGGATAGTATGTTTCACTTCACTAGACAAAGACTGGTGAGCCTTCACATCCTATAGATTATGGGTGCTGTTTAGATTCTGATGCCAGTTTATAGGAGCTGCTACTGGCTACAAGACTTGTTCTGCAACTGAAGCCCTTGCAGCTGCCGGAGAGCTGCTTGCTATTAGATAATCAGTGCTCCTTGGGCTCCCCTGCAAATTTCAGGCTACGAATTTAATAGTTACCAAGGTTAGTTACTGTGACACTCCAAAGAAGAAATACTACAAGTGGCCTTCAGGAGCAAGTGGTCTTCCTTATCAGAGGACTCTGAAATCAGATGGAGATTGGCTGGATTGCTTGTGCTTCTGGACCCAGAATTCTCTAAAGAAGTAAGGGAGAATACACAAGGGCTTGCAAATTTGTTGGGGTACGAGGATCATTCCTATCAGTAAGCAGTGTATCTGGCATGGTTTATGCCTGCTCTCAACAGGTGTCCATTCTGTGGATAGAGGGAGACACTTGCACACATGTTCCTCAAGTGCACCAGGCTGCAGCCCCTGCACCTCCTCCTCCAGAACCTCTTATTGGGGTGCTGGCTGCACTTTTCCCTGCACTTATTTATTTTTGCACACCCCTTCCATGGCCCCACCAGGCCCCGGGACCGCCTGGTCAGCTTCCTGCTGGCCCTGGCCAAGCTGGCCCTCTATCACCAGAAAGGAGGCTCTAGCCAGAAGGGACCCCAGGGACTGCAGGGCCATTTTCCTGGGTCTCCTCTGTTCCCATCTGCAAGCAAAGCACCACTGGGCAGTAGCTTCCAGCTCTCCAGTCACCTTTGAGAGTCAGTGGGTGCTGTCTGGGGTTCTTTGCTTGGTGTCCCTGTAAGAGTACACTACTTTTGAAATTTTGACCCACCTGCACATCCCCAGTTAGTCGGGGCTACTACGTTATGTGGTGGGCCTGACCCACACTTTTACACAGGACAAACAGGCCTATCATGCAAGCTGCCAGGAGTGTTTAAAGAGAGGCTGAGAAGCCCAACAGTGTGGAATTCAAATACCATAGTGGAATGCTAGTGTACTGCTAAATGCCAAATACACTTGCATAGATTGTCATCCTATTTCTGGGTCCAAAAGCAAGTTACATGCACCACCTAACTTACAATAGTGCCAACCTTAAGACCACTGCTCCTAATACAGTCTGTAACTAAAATGAGTTGCCTATGTTTCACAGCCACAGTAGAGGAAGGGAGAAGAGGAGGGTAAAAAAACAAAGCAAAAAACCCCCCCAACCCCTCCCCATCACCACCCAGTAAAAACTGCATTTGAAACACAGCTGAAAATATGTAGCCTTTGGTTTGAACTGATAAACTATGGCTTGAACTGGATCTTGTGATATATTAAATTGTTGATGTTTGGAAGCTTAAACTTTGTGTTTACTGAACTTCTGGGTGCTGCCCAACTGGGGTCAGGGTGTCATGGCGGGAATGGAAGTGTCCACTGCCAAGCACCAGGCCCCATTATGTGAGAGACCTCAATATTGTGAGCACAGCACTAATTTGTAATGAAATGGAGTCTGGGTCAAGCTCTTTGAGTGGAATTTCCTGACTTCTCTATTGTACCATTTTATGGAAGCTGAATGAGTAGTGCCAGCAAGAATACTTATGTGATGTTTCCATTGTAGTTCAGGACCATCTCCTTGGAGCCCATAAGGCTGTCCTTGCAGCCAGCTCCCCATACTTGTGCGACCAAGTGCTCCTGAAAAATAGCAAACAAACCATCTTCCCTGATGTGATGAATTCAAAAGAATTTCAGAATATTCTTCTGTCTACTTACATGGGTTGCCTGGTTATGCCTGCCCCAGAAAATGTCAGTGATTCAACTACAGCAAGCTTTCTTCAGATGTGGCCTATAGTAGTCAAATGTACTGAAGTGCTAGAAGGGAGCTCATCAGTGCTTTGCCAGAAGATGAATTATGGCAGTCATCAGAAGTCCCCAAGAAGTAGCAGTTATAATGGCATTGCTGAAACAGTTGAGCTGGGCTCTGGTGGACAGCCTGACTTCCACAAAGGGCAAGAGCTAAGGGTTGGTGAAAATTAAGAAGAAAGCTCTAAAGATGAGCTGTCATCTCAAGCAACAGAAAATGAGTACCTTCCCAGTAATTTTTCAACAGAACATGACAGACTGAGCACAGCAATGACAAATCAAGATGGCAAAGAGGGAGCTAGTGACAGTGCAGAATATCAGCATACAAAACCTCTCTACGGCAAACCCAGCATCACGTCACACAAATGTTGGATCCATGTGAAACCATAAAGATTTGAACAGGACTGAAGGCATAGATAATCTTTGTGTGGAGTACCAGATCTCTGAGTCCATGGATGCCATTTAGCCAAAGCATCCTATCTAGTCTTCAGGTGTTGAAGGCTTTCACATAAGTGACAAAGATGGAACTAGAATTTGATGAACAGGGTGATGAGAGTAACTATGATGAGCAAGTTGGTTTCTGTGGCTCTTCTAAGGAAGAAGTTTCAGGTGAAAAGGCAGATGGAAATATAAGCGTTCACAGACTGGACGTTACGATAACAGCAGGGTACGGTGAAAAAACTGAAATGGCTTCAGGAATTAAAGAAGATACCTCCCTTTCTGGATTCTGGCATGCTGACTAACTAGATCCCTGTCGGTGTGGTAAAAGCTTTACACACAGGAGCCAGAGGAATCAGCATATGAATATGCACCCTGGCCTTTCGCCTTATGGCTGTGCGGTCTGTGGTAAAAAATTCAAAATGAAACACCACCTTGTTGGCCACATGAAAATCCACACAGGAATCGAACTGTATAAGCGTAACGTCTGTGGACAAAGATTTATGTGGCAGGACAATTTTCATTGGTATGTCACTCCTTTTAGTAAATCATACCAAGCTACCAAAGTTGAACAAAATACTACAGATGAACTGAAACATAGTAACTTCTGTTTAGCAGAGCAAGCCAAACTAGCTAATTATGCAAATACTGTTTGGTACTTGGTATTGTGACATTTTTTTTAAAGTACTAAGAGTGTTGCTGACTTACACAATTTTTTTTTGTCCAGCTAATAATTCTACTCCACAAGTTCTAGATGCAAAAGAGATGTTTAAATAGCTAATTCACAGGACTCTTTTAATCTGTAAATAGTGAGGCCAGTTGTGGTGGTGGTGGTGGGCATCCTGTTCTGTTTGGTATTGTATAAACACATAGTAAGGCCCAAGCCCCAAAAGAGTTATCAAAGGTCCCACTGCTGCAAGTATGTATTTCTGTGTATAATTTACGTATGTGAGTGGCCTTACTGAGAAGTAGACAACACCACCACCACAAAGTTGCATAAACCTAGCTATTTGCATAATTTTCAGGAGTCAAAGATCACCAGGCCTCTAAATCAGTGGTGCTCAAACTTTTTGCTCAGTGGGCTGGATGGGAGGTGCCCAATTGGTTCATGGGTCAGATCTGACTGGTGGTCCCGATCCAGTACTCAGGGTGGGCATGGCAGGGCCCCACCCAGACATGCAGCGGGGAGCAGGGAGCAGTCCAGCTCCGATCTAGCTGTGCGATGGAATAGGGCTTCGTCCTGCCCCAACCTGGCCCTGCAGGGAGTGTGTGTGTGTGGAGGGGGAAGGGTTGTGGCCCAGCCCCAATCCTGGAGGAGAGGGCATGGCCTACCCCAAACCAGCCCCATGGAGGAAAAGGGGTGTGGCTCATCTCTCATCTCCAATCCAGCCCCATGGCAGGCAGCGACCATGGCCTGTGTCTGATCTAGCCAGGTAGGTGGAGCAGGCATGCCCTAGCTCCAGTTGGCTGGACAGGGTTTGGGAAATTGGTGGCAGGGAGGATGGCAGTATTAACTGCCACTGCTCCCCAGCTGCCACACTTCCTGAAGCATGGGGAGCCCCACAGGCTGGATGCCAAGGCTCTGTGGAGCAGATTGTGCTGTGGGCTGGAGGTTTCATAGATTTCATAGACATTAGGGCTGGAAGGGACCTCAGAAGATCGAGTCCAGCCCCTGCCCCAGGGGCAGGAAGTCAGCAGGGGTCATAGGATCCCAGGAAGATAAACATCCAAATTTCTCTTGAAGGCGTTCAAAGTGGGTGCTTGAACCACCTCCAGCCGCAGTCTATTCCAGACCTTGAGGGCTCGGACAGTAAAGAAATTTTTCCTTGTGTCCAGCCTGAAATGGTCTTGCAGTACTTTATATCCATTCAACCTTGTCATTCCTTGGGGCGCTCTGGGGAACAAACATTCCTTCAGATCCTGGTGGATACCCCTTATAAACTTATAGGTGGCCACCAGATCGCCTGTGAGCCTGTGCTTCTCCAGGCGGAAAAGTCCCATAGCTCTCAGCTTCTCATCATAAAGTCTGTGTTCCTGACCTCTGATCATGCGTGTGGCTCTTCGCTGGACTCTGTCAAGTATGTCCACATCCTTTTTGAATTGTGGAGCCCAAAGCTGGACGCAGTACTCCAGCTGCGGCCTCACCAAAGCCGAGTACAACAGGAAAATGACATCCTTGGATTTGCTTGAGAAGCATCTATGGATGCAAGGCAGCATTTTGCTTGCTTTACTAGCCACAGCATCACATAGAAGGCTCATGTTCATTTTGTGGTTAGTCATGACCTCCGAGTCCCTTTCATCTGTACTGCTAGCCAGCGTAACACTGCCAAGCCTATAAGGATGCTGCAGGTTTTTCTTCCCAAGGTGGAAAACCTTGCATTTTTCAGTGTTAAACACCATCAGGTTCTCGTCAGCCCATTTCCTGAGCCTGAGTGGTTAAGCACCCCTGCTCTAAATCATTTTTGTTGCTCTGCGCTAGATAGACTCTTTCTAGTCTGTCCACATACTTCCTAAGGTGCAGGGCCCAAGACCAGACAAAGTACTGGTGAGGTGGTAAAATCACTCCTCTTGCTTTGCAAATCACCCTTGTTTGCATACAATCCGGCACGCATTCAATTTTTTTTTTTTTTTAACTGCACATTGTTAGCTCATTCCACTTATGAGCCACTGTAATCCCCAGGTCCTTCTCTGCAATACTTCAGTCTAGCCAGCCATTCCCCACTCTGTATTTGTGCATTGAATTATTTCAAGATTTTGCGCTTGTTCTTGTTGAATTGAAGTTGGTTGATTTCAGGCCATTCCTCAAGTCTAGCCAGGTCATTCTAGATCCTAGCCCTATCTTCCACAACATCTGCACCTCCACCCAACCTGATGTCATCTGCAAATTTGCTAAGTGTGCACTCAGTTCCATCCTCCAAATCATTAATGAAGATCTTAAACAATACTAGACCCACTTACCAACTAAAAGGTGGCTGTAGCAGGTTTCAATCCTGCCTATAGAGATGGGCCAGTTGATAAGGAGACAATTAACAGGCCCACAGGAAATAAAAGGCTCCCAGGAAGAGGAAGTGGGAGATAAGGGAAAAAGCTAAGAGGCTGGAAGCAGGAGCCCTAGCATGGTGCACTCTCTGTCTGAGAGAAGACCATGGCATAAGAGTTAACCTGTACTGTTATGGTGTTTGTTTGGACAATTGTTCTATGATTTATACTGTGCTCTGCACTGCAGAGCAGATTTGCCAGGAGAAATAAAGACTGTGATTCATGAGCCGTAAGGAGAGACTGCTGTGAATTATTTCATCTGAAACCTGCTACAGTGTCATTATCCACAAATCCAAATGACCACTAATTTGGGCAAGTATCCCAAGAATAGATTCTCCTGATTACTGACCCAGCTGCCTTCAAAGATGCTAAATATTTCACTCCTACCTGAGCACTGGCAGTAGGCGAACCAGACAAGCACTGGCACTGGGGCTACTTACATTTTATTTGCAAAAATGGGACTGTTATATTTTGTGGTTTACATTAAACTGACCTTCAATAAAGACTCCTGTTTTAATGAGAACCCCTGAAGCTAGCCCAGTTTCCACATCCAGAACATTAAAAAAGAAAAAAGAAAACAGCCACTGAAGATTTCTCTCTGTCTTTCTGCTTTGGGCTGTCAGGTTTGTTGCTATTCCCATTATAAAGGGTGACAGATCTATGCTTTCTAAAGGTGTCATTGTAATACAGGCTGGCAGAAAAATAGAGGAGCAAGGGTATCATGGATGTAATTGAGCTCTAATTCTATAAAGACTCTGTATGGTTCGCAATTCTTCCCCCGGACTTATGAAACAGTCTTTGAAATGGATATCCAGGGAACAGGTCCCTGATCCTGAACCACTAGCAAATGGTAACAGAGTTCAGAGAGGAAGTTAGGAACAGATGCAAAGAAGAAAGTCTCAAAGGATATTACAGAAATGGCAGCCAAACTAGTTATGGATCCTGAATGTAGAGAGAATGTAGGTAATGCATGTATAAAAATGTCACCCCTACACAGAAAAGGACTCAAATACCTCAAAGTGGCAATGCACATGGCTTCAAAGGCATCTACCTAGATTAAATGAACAGCCTCAGGTAAGAGTGGACCAGCCACAATGAACTTAGCCCTAATCAAGTAGCTGCTTTTTATTTAAACTGAAGTCATGAAGATAGGTAACAGGAGAGCCACTGCAAACAGAAGAGAAGCGGCATTAACAAGCCCGTGTTACAATGCTTATCCTCCCCCACAAGCTACTCGTGAAAGACATTGCTCCTGAAGAAAGCACTGTCACCTCAGTTGGGATGTCTTCAAAACCATCTCAGAGAAGGAAGAACTGCAGAAGTCATCACGTGCGGTCATGGCATTCTAATGGATAATAACTACCAACATTTCAAATACACCTGGAAACAAATTAATAGGGCATGACTACAGAGGTAAATGAAGGTGTGGTTGTAGCAGATAGACATATCTACCCTAGCTTCAATCCATCAAGGTGTTTAACTTCATTAGGAAATAATCATGTATACAAAAAGCAACAAAAAAGGTAGGGGAGAGGGTCATTTATCCACTATTGGAATTTGCTGGAGTACTGACTGGATCCAACTCAGCCAACTGCACTTTATAGTAATTTCTAAGTATTTGGACATGGGGATTCTGAATTCAGTAGCTTTCAGTACACAATTATTCTGCTCCTAATTGCCTTCATACAAAGCTGATTAGAAATACACTGTGAACTCATTGTTGGCTTTTGAAATATTTTAATATTAATGTACTCTGCAACTTGATAGCTGAAAGCTACATATTAATAATATGATTGTTAAAGTAGCAAACAAAAAAAAAAGGAGTTCAATGAATTACTAGCTCATTGACTGTGTTGTAAGTACTTTTGTATCTATTTTACTGCCCTCAGATTGGATGCATGTTTCACCCTAATCAGTGCTATTCATGACTGGAAATTCTATAAGCCTTTACTTTTGTAAAAGATTTCCCCTTGATTTTATAAAAACTGACATTAAATGTGTCCCTTTTACACTTCTACTAGATGTTACTCATCCTTTGAGGTGAAGTCTTAGCCAAACATAATCTACTTTACCTTTGTGCACCCATTGGAAAGCATAATGTGTTTGTTCAAAAAGACCATGTGTATTGTATACAAGTATTGAATACAAGATTCCTTGAATAGTGTAGGTCCAATGAAGACTTAAATCCTAAATGCAAGTTCTGATCCTGGAAATCCTCATTTAGCTGCCAACTTACCCTCCAGGCATGCTACAGTTTTTTTCACTTTACAAGTTTCACAGTTGTGCTGCAGTACATATACCAAAGCCCTGGTAGCAACAAGCAGCCAGCCATCTAGTTGCCTAAAAACTATGGCCCAAGTTTTATTTCACTTCTGAAGTATTAGGTCCACTTAACCCAACTTTACCCACCCATTTCTGTTTTTATGATTCTGTTTGACTCACTAGCCAGTGCCCAAATTGTGCCAAAATAGACTGGGTAAAGCTGTCCCAGTTTTAGCATTGATCTGTAGGTGCTCAGATCAAATCCAATACAATTTCCTAGGTGCACAGGCCCCATCCTCACTGCAATACAATCCTATTCCACTTCAAGCTGTGCCAACTTCAGCTAAAGGAACAGGAAATGTTAGAAACTATCTGAACATACGTAGTAGGACTTTACCATTTGCTGCTCCTGTATCATAAACCCCCTCATTTAAGGCTATACAGGAGTCAAATATAGGCATACGGATATCACTACTTTGTACAAGCACAAGCTAGAAAGCAAAAAGAGGCAATTGCTGTGTATATCAGAGAAAGTAGTGAGTTAGGACTACAACAGTAACCCAGTAAAGACTAAAGAGGGATGGGGAATGGGCTAAGCTAAAATGGGTAGTGAGGCTTAGATGGCCAAAAGACACATTTAAGGACAGCTGAGAAAGTTAGACAGGGCCAGGTACCTGAGAAGGACTCTTCTAGGGAGCAGGGAGTAGGTAGGCACTGGAGTAGTGAGCCGGGCAGCATGACAGAAGAGAATGGGGTTTTCCCTTTTTAAATAAGTGTATCCCCAGTGGTCCCTTTTTTAATAAGTGTACCCACAGCAGGGAGAGGGTTGGAGAACGGCCAGACATGGACCCAGAGGGAAAAGGGGGGTGGCAAGCAGCCAGATACAGAGTGGAGGGGTGGTAAGTGGCAGAGTGGCGACAGCACAGCATCTGATCAGCCCTGCTCTCTCCCTGCCCCGGCCCTGCTCCTGTGAGGCAGCAGTGCGGGGTGGTGGCACTCCATCCCCACCTGCCCCCGCTTACTCCCTGGGACCTTTCAAAGTGCCCGCAGGGGTACGTGTTCCCCCAGTAGACAAGCCCTGTACCCTCTCCATCCTCAACAAGGTGTACATAGCACTTCCCAACCAAGCAATAGATTGTTTCAAATCGCTGCCCAGATGACTAGTGTTAGCAGGTTAGCATGGAAGGTGTTTGGGCAATTTCTGGCTGCTGTCATCCAGCATGCACCAGACACCCAAGGGCTCAAAACCAGATTCATGTTAGAATTTCATAAGACCACAAAACTTCTTAAACCCTGGATGTGGTAGATGAACCTACATCAACATTCAGAAGCCTACAGACAATACTAGAGAATTTAAATAGGTACTGAATATATGCTGTAAAAGATAGTGGTCAGCAATGCCCATCTGGAGTTCATCAATGTTAAGATGGAGTGTTAAGATTCCCAGCATCTAACCATGCCTCATCTTCATGGTCCAAGGTTAGTCAGCTTTAGCTGTTCCCATAATGGGGAGAATTCCCTTATCACTGGCTGTTGAGTAAGTCTCCCACCACAGCAAAGCCTACTCTTACTTTCTCCCTTAGTCCTTTACTCAGTATTTTTGTTTGACTACTTGAGTGCAATCATCACAGCAGAGCTGTATGACCTGTGATCACAGTGTGGTTAAAGGCATCCCTCTTGTCCAAAGGCACCTCCAGAAAATAGAGAGCAGTGATGCAACCACGCTTACAGACTCAGTCAGTTGTGGCGAGAACTCCAGGCACTCTGAAAACGTCATGCTATTATCTCTATGTATCTGGTGGCACATAATAGTAAAGGCCTATGAAAGCCAGTAGGATTTTCATGGCTTCTAGCATTCTACACAACATAACCATGTACTGGAATTTCTTTCATGAGTAATAAAGGAACACGAAGAAGAACAAGGAGGGGCAAATGAAGCCCTTAGCTGTGCTGGAGGGAGAGGAGGG
Source organism: Crocodylus siamensis (assembly GCF_052110815.1). Classification (NCBI taxonomy): domain Eukaryota; kingdom Metazoa; phylum Chordata; order Crocodylia; family Crocodylidae; genus Crocodylus; species Crocodylus siamensis. The sequence goes on from NC_143398.1 coordinate 63,636,195, forward strand.
GAGGGGAGATAGAGAGGGGTGAGAGACTGACAGTACCTAGGAGAAGCAGTCAATACTCCTTTTAGATGGATGCTCACGGGCATGTCCAGATGAGCACACACATGCCTCTTGCCCCATCTCAAACCCTTTGAGGCAGGGCAAGAGGCATATGCAGGAATGAAAAAATGTTCCCCGTGCTGCAAACTTTCAGCACAGAAAGAAAATTATACCCCTGGATATCCAGGGGTCAAACAAAAACCTGGGGGAAAAAACTGGGTCAGGGCATGGTTCCAGACTGTGCCCTGAGGCAACCAGAGGCTCAGTCCCAGAGATGCTGGAGAGCATCTCTACCATTGGTCCTTTCCCTGCTCCTGAAGTATGCTGCTTGCTCATGGTGGGCAGGCAGTGGTGCGAACTGGAGGGACCCGGACCCAGCTTTTGCCAGGTAAGCAGGGAGTTGGGGGACTGGAGAAGTGGGGGGGACACCTTGGGAGGCTGGAGACAGCCCCAGAGGCATTCCCCTGCTGTCCCCTGCTCTCCCGAGGCTGGAGACAGCAGGGGAATGTCTCCTGAAGCTGGAGACAAGGAGGGGAAGGTGCAGGGGGGTGGAAACAGCCCCAGCTTCCCTGAGGCTGGAGACAAGCAGGGGAAGAAGTAGGGGGATGGAGACAACCCTGGAGACATTCCCTTGCTGCCTCCAGTCCCCTGCTTCTTCCCCTGCTTGTCTCCAGCCTTGGGAAAGCAGGGGGCAGCAGGGGAAGGCCTCCAGGGCTGTCTCCAGTCCCAGTCTCCAGTCCGCTTCTTGTTCCCCTGCTGCCTCCAGCCTCCTGAGGCTGGAGACAAGCAGGAGAAGGGGCAAGGGGCTGGAGACGAGCAGGAGGCTGGAGACAAGCCCCTGGAGATAAGCTGGAGACTTCTCCTGCTCTCCCCAGCCTCTTGCTTATTTTCTGCTACTGCCGGTGAGTGTGGGGGGGCTGGGAGAGCAAGCAGGGAGCTGGGGGAATGAACAGGGAGCAGCTGGATAAATGCAGAGCAGGGGAATAAATGGGCAGCAGGGGGAATGAACGGGGTGGGGGGGAATGAGCCTCCTGTTCATTCTCCTATTCTCTCCAGCCTCCTGCTTGTTCTTCTGCTCTACTCCAGCCTCAAGGCTGGACAAGAGTAGAGGAATAAGCTGGGTGCTGGAGACCAGTGGCAGTTGGGGTGGCAGGGGAGCTGCCACCCTTGCGGGGGGCCTGGGACCCTGCAGGCAGGGAAGTCCATGTGCTGGGGGGGGGGGGGCTCTGCCCCCTGCCATGTGTTGGGGGCGGGGAACCATTGGCAATGCACAGAGGGTGCACATGCACCCCCTGAGCATGGCAGTGCACCCCCTCAAAAAAAGTGCTGCCAACACTGTCAGTGGTGCCTGTAGGCGGTTGCTGCTTGCCACCCCCTGCTGCCAGTGGTGTCTCCAGGCAGTCAGTGATTGCCGCTAGCCACCGCTGTCACTGCCGGTGGGGTCTGTGGGTGCTCACCACCCCTTCCCCTGCTGCTGACAGTGCCAGTGGCATCTGTGGGAGCTCCCTGCACCTTGGTGCCAATACCAACATGCTCTGCCAGCCGCCAGGAGCATGTGGTGTTCATGCAGGGGACCCACCCCTCCTAAACAGCCCCCACACCCACAGTCCCCCCCAACACCTAGCCACACAGTAGCTCACATCCCCCCACATCCTCCATCACACATCCACCATGTGATAAGGAAACTCAAAGCAAAAATTAAAACATATAGATATTTAGGATTTATTTTATTATGATGCTAGAAACACTGATAGGCTTCCAAATTTCTTTAACATTGTAAATATAACAATAAAACATTGCCCATTCTCTCTCTCTTTTGTTCTAATTGTGGACAAATGTGGATTTTGGGGTATTTTAAAAAGTGAATTTGGGATGCTGCCTCAGCAGTCTAGCTGACACAAGGGGCTAGTGTCCCCAGATACCAATTGCCTGGGCCCCAGAAGCTCCTAAGGTCAAGTAACCCTGAGCTGGTGGCCAGGGCAGGTTTTTGTACCGCTGGGGCCAGGACAGGGCAGCTTTTTATACCGCTGGGGACTGCTGGGCCCCGGGCTCTAGCTCACCCTGGCTGCAGATCCGGGAGGAGCCAGGCAGGGTTATTTTGTCCCAAATGGCACAATTTGCTCCGCAACAAAATGCGTGTCCAAGCACACACACTGAGGCAAAAAGCCTCCGCTCAAATTTGCACTGCTTCTATTTGAGCTGCTGCAAGTGCACATGCTTGCATGTGTGGACGTGCCCCATGGTAGCATGCACCTACACAGCAAGCTGAAAGAACTCAAGGAAGGAGAACAGGTTGCAGTTACTTTTAGAGGTAGGCAATTTATAAGCAAAGGTTCAGAGATGCGTAAGTACCTTTCCAACAGGTTATAAAGATACTTTACTGTGGAAACACAGATCAAGCAAATAATATTTACATTAGGACACAATTCCTTTCAGACTTGCCTTTTCCCCAGGGATAGAGAGCACACTTCCAAGCAAACCACAGTTCATGAGAAAGTACCCTTTTCCCAAAGATCCCAGGAATATTTTTTTAGAAGAAAAACATTTCCCTAGTAGGTGGTCAGAATGAGGAGAAGCTATGGTTACAATAAGAAAGTGTAACCCAGTAGACCATGCCAGGAGAAGTCAGGCAGGTGTTAGCTTTGCTATCTACATGATTATTTGGAACAGGGACTGACCAGTTCTCCTTCTCGAAGCAAGATCTGTGGCAGCATGGGACTGAGCAGGATGGTGAAGTGGATGACCAAGGCCCTCTGAAGGGCGTCAAGGTGGACCTTCAAGTCCAAATGTGTCTAGACATCAATACCATCAGAGCTGGGCAGCTTCTTCCTGCACTGCTCCCAAAAGGACACCCTTTCCTTTAGAAGGCTGGTCACATGGACTTTCCTCATGGCCTAGACAGACTCATTGGGCATTTATAGATGTGATCTGGGAGGCAGAGTGGTGGGGGGAACCCTTTAATTAAAGCGGCTCCAAGAGGCGCTCTAATTAAAGTACCCAGAGTGTCACGTGCATCAGCATTGCCACACTGAAAAATGTCAGTGGGGGGTGCTTTAAAGCTCTAGTTAAATCACCCCAATTGCCATTTTTCAGTACAGAAATGCTGATACACATGATGCTGGAGCTCAGTAATTACCATGCTCCAGCAGACTCAATTAATTAGGTATGATCCGATGTGCTATAATTACAGTGCATTGGAGCAGCCTCTCTGAACATGTATAGGCACCCCTATAGAGCAGGCCCTGGCTGGAAATTCTGTGGGGAGATTCATTTGACCCAACCAGGGATGCTTCTCTTTGTTGGGATTTGCTGCCCTGACCTACTCAGAAACTTGGTGCAGAACACATGAGCACTGAGGCATATCCTGATGCAACTGACTCAGTGCTTTGCATGCAGCAGGAGAAGCACCAGGCCTTACTTCCACCAGCTAGATTTGATGGAGGCTGCAGGCCTCCTGGAGGTGACGCTTGTCCCAAGACATGCCACACACGCCCCCACTAGTGCAGTAGCATAACTAGGGGTGAGTAAGAGGGAAACCCACCCCAGGCACCAAATTAGGAGGGATGGGAAAATTGTCCCCACACCGCAAAACAGCTTGCACCCAGGCAGGAAGTTTAAAAGAGTCCCAGTTGCTGTTGCTGGACGAGCAACAATGCCAAGGCAAACACGGCATGTGCATTGGCAGCAGCTTCACTGGGATTTCATTTCAAACCTGTGCCCCAAGCCTCCACCTCTCTTCTCTAGAGTTTGCCCCAGGCACTGACTTGGCTTGTTACTCCACTGCACTTGTGCCATTGTTTGAGTCAGTAGTTATTGGCGAACCCAGCTAGTCTGTGTCCAGGTTCCTATCCTATATATCATAAGCAAGTGCCCTTAAGCAGTGTGGCTAGGCCATATTTAACAATTGTGACACTGTCAGGAGCACATGCATGCCAGTGTTGCAGCTGGATATCCACAGTATCCAGACCTGGAACCCTCAGCACCTCCATGTCAATTAGACAACTGGAAACTAACATAAGATGGCTGTCCAGCTGGAACAACCAACCTGAATTTCTAGGAGCAGCTGAAGGGGTTTAGTTTAAAGATATGAGTTCCACACCTTAAGGGATTCAAAATGTAAAGCTATGAATATACTTTTTCCTTTCCAGGAAAGCTGTGCTTGTGTATTAGGCTGATGATGTTGAACTGATCATTGACATCTTCCTCCCTTCACATACTTTCATTTAGTTTAGGAAACTAATCCCAAGGCCTTTCCTTTTAAGTTCAGTCTTTGTATGCACTTGAATGGTCAGCCTACCTTCTCCCCTGCAAAAGGACTCAAAAGTCAAAACTGGACATTTAGTTTACAAATTGTTAGAGCCCCCCAACCTCCTGTATGCTGTTGAGGTTAGAGATTCCTGGCTCTGCAGCTGGAATAATTCCCATCCTGACACAGACCATCCCTTAGTACTGTTACCATCTGCACACATTGTATGGCTGCCTAATGGAAGCATCTCCTAGCACTTTATTTCTAAAAACTGAGAGCTCAAGTAATACCTCCAGATGTCACAGCAATTTACATGGCATCAAGCAGTGTTATCCAAATCCTTCTTGCCTGTGCAGCCAGGTCAGTGCAATCCCATGTGGCCCTTTTCAGCAGCTGTATCCGGGCTCTGAAATTAATTCTTTCTTTCTAGTATCATGGATACTGCCTGTCAATACAGTGTGAAGGAAAGCTGTAGCACTGAGCCAGCAAGACAAACTAATGCTCTTTTTACAGAATTTGGCCTAGAAACTTCACTAGCATGGGCCTGATACTGTGGGCAAACAGGCAAAACTCATCTGTCTGACAATAAATACTGGCTGTTTTCCAGTTGGCAGTTAAGGGGCATTCATAGACAAGTTTGATGTTCCTTTTTTCAGATACTGCACAGTTTAGTGAAAGGGGTAACTCTCGCCATATTGGTGTGGTAGTACACAGGACCCTTCTGTATGTGCAGCAGCTGCAGTGCCCCAGGCCCAGGGGCACTCTGAGCAACCAAAGGCTGAGAGAGTGCAGCCACACCCCACAGCTGCTGGGAACCAGTGTCCACAGCTGTTGGACACTGCATCCTGGCAGCTGCTGCCCTGAGCTGCTGGGGCTGAGACTCCCCTCAGCTGCGGGACTCCCAGCCCCACATATGCATGGTGCTGATGATGCTCCCAGCCACAGGGGCAAACCCTTCTACATGTATAAATTAAAGCTGGATAGCAACCAGCTGTAAAGTTATTCCACATTTTTTATAAATAACTTTATATCTGATTTCACCTTTTTATAGTGCAATTGTTAATTTGCAGTCAGTCTAAATTAATTGCACAATTAGCCTGGTAATGATATGATACTGGTGATGCATAGAGGGGGCCATAGATTCACACTTTTCACGAAGTCCACTCTCAGTAGTCCGGTATCTGCTCACTCATTCCTTGTCTCCTCTTCATTTAGTGTAGAACAGTCTCAAATCACAGAAGTTTCTGTGCTCTCACACTCAGTAGACATCAAGTCTCAACCTTTCCTTACTATCATAATGAATGTCAGCTCCCGCTTGCATACTTATATGGTAGAGGCAAGGAAGCTGTCTACCCTGAGCCTTCTGGATAGGGCAGAAGATTTCTGTTTTTTAGATTTTTAAGTATGTCAATCTGAAAAGCCCAGAGAGCATCCTGGGGCACAACAGTGGTAGAGGGAGAGAGCCAAAATCTAAGCTATGGATCTGGTTATAAGCAGAAGGCTACAATGATCTTTCACTTTGGATCATCTGATGGGAAATCAAGCCTGTCTAAGAATGCTTCGATGTCTTCTGTGAAGCTTCTCTAATCTTAAAGTGATAATGGGTAGCCTTATCTAGTTTGGGGATGTAGGGAGGGAGGCATAAGGACCCAAGTTATCCACACAATAAGCTTCATTGGGGACTTGGCACTTGAAGAGACAGCCTGTTAATTTTGCCAATATGCCAGGAGCCTCTCCACCACCATCAGTGTCCTCAGGGCTGATGCAAGTATTTCTGCCAGAATGTCAAGTGCTTTCTTCTTTGAACCCACAAAAGAAACAAAATTGCCAAGAAAAAGGTCCCCAGTTTAAATCAGCTCTGATGCAACTGACACAGTACTTGAGGTGCAGCAAGAGAAGCACCAGGTTTTACTTCTACCAGCTAGATTTAATGTGAGCTGCAGGCCTCCTGGAGGTGGCAATTTTCCAAGAGGTGCCTCACATGTGCTAGTGTAGTAGCGCAATATACTGCGTTACTCCCCCACGTTTTTCTGGGGCATGAGTCAAATATGGTATATCTGTGAGCCTGGGCATCTTCCTCGGACTGTACCTGTAAAGTCATAGCCCTGCAAGTCACTTTTCTCTGCAATGGTTTTAATTAATAGTGGTAATAGTGACTTCTGCAGATTAGCCACGTAAGGCACTGAGAACATCTACCATCTAGCAGCAATAGCAAAGTGATATGCTGGCAAAGAGATAATAGCAGGCAAAGCTGCCTTAAGGAAACTGATATATATAGAGTAACTATTCCAATTTAGTGCATGTATGCTTCAGTATCAGGTATAAATTTGGCATGCACTGATATATGTCCTAAACATTTACAGTATTGCTTTCCCCAGGGAACAATGGGAGCTGTAATGGTGGATAAATCCAAAGGTGACAGATCACTGTGGGGGAGGATCAAAGCTGTAGTTTGAGCCTCAGGGGTGCCTACACACATGCTGGTTCATGTTTAGAAGGCTTAGCTCCATGTTCTAATTAGAATGCTTTAATGTGGCTTCATTGGTACATGTATAATCCCTTGCAGGTTTAAAAATGGCAGCTGCAGTGCTTTATCTACAGTCATTGAATGGGGTTTAGATAAAGCATCCTGTGGCCATTTTTAAACCTACAGGGGCTTCATACACATGATGGTACGGCATTTTAGTTAGACTGGCTCCTCAGAAACTCTTCTAATTAAAATGCACACCCCCAACCCTGAGCGTGTGTATAGGCAGCCCAGGTGTATACAAAAGTATTATAACCATCAGATAATCAGGACTATGGATAGTAGTTCAGTAACCCCTTGCTCAGCTGCCAACCCTGGCCTGTAATACCAAGAAGTAACAGAAAATTCAAAAAGTGCTCCCAGTCAGCTTATTGGATTTTAGAGCACTTGCAGTCAACCCTTAAAACAGAAAGCAACTCTAATAGCTTCAGGTTCTTTCCTCCATCGTACTAACAAACCCAAAAATTGAGCAAGTTTGAAATCTGGGGTCTTCACAAGCAAACTGCATTTAAGATTCTAGTGACCTTAAAATAATCTTGAAGTTTCTAGCAGAAAAGGTGGTTATGAATGAGTGCAAAGGGAGGGGTTGGGGTTCAACAAGACAGGCTAGAGAGGATGAAAATTGATAAAATGGCAGATAAAATATGGTATGACTGCTTCATATAGTCATGGGTGAGTGGTGCCACCTTAGTCAGGGGGGCATATGTCCCCCCAGCAACAAGTCAGTGATTGGGGGGCTCCCCCTCAGCCAATCTTGCTGACCATTGGGAAGGAAGAGGGGGAAGGAGGGGGTAGTCCCCTTGCAGCAGATTGCAAGACAACTGATCGCTGCAGCCACTTCCAGGAGTGCAACAGTGCTCCACTCCCTGGCCAGCACTTGCGGGGGCAGGGGGGCAGGGGCACCAGTGCTCCTGCCTGCTTCCCCTTCCCATTGCCTAAGCGGCAAGTGTGGCCAGTCAGGGGGTGCACTGGTGCTCTCAGGGGGTGTACATTCACCCCCATGGACCCCATATGTGTTGCCACTGGATGTAGTTTGGACTTAAATCCTCAATGGGGGCCTGGTAAAGAATGAACACTGTTGTTTCATCCTATGCTTTTGAAAAAGTAAAACTTTTCTGCAAAGCAAGTTTCTTTTCTGTAATGGGTTGTCTATGTCTGGTGTATTAAAAGACTTAAATATGAACTGTATTGTATTTGAATAGCTTGTCATTTCTTTTCTGAAATTAAAAAAACATGTACTGTGTAGTGTAGAAATTTCCCTTATGAGCAGCCCAATTTAGAACCCTGTTATTACAAGCAAGACCATTAGAGAGGTCTGATTTCAACTTCAGTTTAGAAATCTCATGTTCACGATCTTTCCACTAAAAGTCTGCTATATCTTTTCTGTACATCACCAGCTGAAATATGGTTTCCTTTCTCCTTTCACTTTGCTGGAGAACTAAATGGTATGCCTGTTGTGGCACCTTAGGCAAGACAAAGTGGTTTAATAAAGTATGTGACCTGGCTGAGAGATGTCAACTCTTGCAAGTCAGAAGTTCTCTTGATCAATTGTTTCTCCATTTTTTGTGCCTACATAGTCTCCTATGATCCAAGCAATACATTTGGGACCTCTCCCTTAGTTTCATTAAAATGGAGGAGAGGGCCTATTTTCTTGTAGGTTTTTTGGTGAGAATGACTCTTAAATAAATGAAGGGGTAGCAGGATAATGCAGAATCTTTAGTTTTCAGAGAGTTTAATGCATGTTAAGGTTGAACTAACTAAAATTTCTATTAGCATAAATACACATTGTCATCCTATTTATCAAATGTATTCTTAATCAATTTCTACCACCATTTTCATAATGCAATGAGTTATTACCAGATTTTGTTTAATCTGAATCACTGGTGTTTCCAGTAATTGCTCAGTCCTATTAGCCTGAGTGTTACTTATAAAGTGGTGTAAACCAGTGGTTCTCAACCTTTTTTGTACTAGGACTCATTTGTCAACATTGATGGTCAGTCCTGTCCAAGTGCCCCTCTCTCATGATCTACTGCCCTCCACTCCCCAGTGTGTGGGACAGATGGTAGGGGTGTGGGGGCTCAAGCAGTCCCCCTGCAGGCTGAAACTCTGCCAGCCTGCAAGAGAAAAGTCACGGTTTCCCATGTTTTTCTCCTTTAAAGGAAAATCCATTTTTAAACTTTGTTGATCCATTTTTTAAATTTTTGTTTGTGACCTTTTCATATATTCCTGCAACCCACTTTTGGGTCACAACCCATGGGTTGAGAACCGCTGGTGTAAACAAAATAGCATCATTTTAACTTTTAATGCAATTAAGGTAAAATTGCCACTGTATGCAGGAACTAAAGAATGTTCTATTTATCAGACCCCTCAACATAAGCAATAAACCAGAGCTAAAACACAGCTGCATCCTTCAAGTGACTAGACTATTTTGTGACAATTCTGGAGGTTTTTAAAAGGAACCTTCTGCAAAGACATGGCATTCTGTGTTGTTTCTGGTTTGTGGAAGGCAAAAAACCCATGTTTATGAAATCATTCTTTTAAATCTTATTGCATGTGCAGTATTAAGGCATGTCCCTGAGAATTATGGGCATAGAGAGTTCAAGCCAAGAAATTCTTAACTGTTCTTTGTCCTCTCCCCCATCACACTCCATTAAAGTTTGTTTTATTCTGAAGAAATGTTAGTCTTTCTACCCCTAAAAGGACAGTTCCTGCTACTCAAGCCTGGAATAAAGCCACTGAGCACTTACAGATGGAGGCATATTTGGCAGGGCCATTTTTAAAATGCCACAATTTTATAAATAAAGAGCATTATCTTCTTGCAGCTAAGTGGGTTTCCAACCACCTGAGTGACAGCCCGCAACCAACTCTATATAGCTTTAAACTCTTTATGACTCCTCCCAGGGAATACAGAGACCTCTTTCTCAAACCGTAAACACTTCAATACTGCTTTCAAATTCCCACAGGACTGTTTAAAGTAAAGTTTCTGGATGCTTTTGTTACACAAATGAAATGTATTATTTAAGTCCTCAGGAAACTGACCTTTTTCTAAAGCTTACAATCCAGGTTCAGACACTACTATGAATTCCATTTCCATCACTACAGCTCTTTGATGTGTGACAGGTACGCCTCTTTAGGGTCTGTCTACTGGTGACCCCGCTCACCTGTTATGAACCAACTGCCCGCCTTCTTGCTTGCCATGCCTTGTTGTTAATTAATTAGAAGATGTTAATTAAGCAGGAGGCCATTTCACTGCTCATTTCACTTCCCCAATGAAAAGGGGGTGCTATCTGTGGCTCCTTTCCTCCCCTACACCGCAGCCCAAGCCTTGCAGATGTTACTCACATCATTTGGTCTAGGCCTTATTCTACTCTGACCCCGCTTGTCCTCCCTGGGCTCTCCATGGCCCCATCTTGCTCTGCACCCTCACTGGCGCTTGGGCTGTCCGTAGCGCCGTCTCACACAGCACCTCTCTGGCATTTGGGCTCTCTGTAGCCCTGTCTTGCTCTGTGCCTCACTGGGCACTCGTCAATGCTGCCCTCTCTTCCTGGGGCTTCTCACTGCCCCCCTCTCTGAGGCTGGGGTCTCCACACCATTGTGGGTCCTCTATGAGGCCTCCTCCAACCCCTGATAGCCTCACCCAAACCTCCAGTTCTAAACAGGAAACACAAAACACAAGCCCCTGGGCTATAACATCAAATCTAAGCTGCCCGGCTAAAACATCATTCAGTCCCTGCCAGGGAATTCTCCATCCCATGACAGCAATCAGGAGCTGCTTGTGCAGTCAGGCTTCTCCCCTTTGCTTGCTCCAGGAGAGCTCCTTCTCCCTCGGCTGCCAGCAGGGAACTGCCAGCCTGGCCTCAGCCCTGGGGAATAAATGTGAGCCAGACCCTGCCCCTTCTGGTCAGCTGACCACTGACAGGTGTGGGTCACCAGCTAACTCTGGTTGCCCCGGCAACCAGCAGCTGGGGCTCCTCACTTACTGCTAGAGCTCTTCCCTAGCAGTTTCCCCTCTTTAAAAGAAGCAGGGCACCTAAGTGCTCTGCGACACACCTCCCCCCTTTAAGACTCTGTCTCACCATAGATTCATAGCTTCATAGATGCTAGGGTCGGAAGGGACCTCAATAGATCATCGAGTCCGACCCCCTGCATAAGCAGGAAAGAGTGCTGGGCCTACATTACCCCAGCTAGATACACATCCAACCTTCTCTTGAATAACCCCAGGGTAGGGGAGAGCACCACCTCCCTTGGGAGCCCGTTCCAGACCTTGGCCACTCGAACTGTGAAGAAGTTCCTCCTAATATCCAATCTAAATCTGCTCTCCTCTAGCTTGTGGCCATTATTTCTTGTAACCCCCGGGGGCGCCTTGGTGAATAAATACTCACCAATTCCCTTCTGTGCCCCCCTGATGAACTTATAGGCAGCCACCAGGTCGCCTCTCAACCTTCTCTTGCGGAGGCTGAAAAGGTCCAGTTTCTCTAATCTCTCCTCGTAGGGCTTGGCCTGCAGGCCCTTAACCATACGAGTGGCCCTTCTCTGGACCCTCTCCAGGTTATCCGCATCCTTCTTGAAGTGCGGTGCCCAGAATTGCACGCAGTACTCCAGCTGCGGTCTGACCAGCGCCCGATAGAGGGGAAGTATCACCTCCTTGGACCTATTTGTCATGCATCTGCTGATGCACGATAAAGTGCCATTGGCTTTTCTGATGGTTTCGTCACACTGCCGACTCATGTTCATCTTGGAGTCCACTAGGACTCCAAGATCCCTTTCCACTTCCGTGCCACCCAGCAGGTCATTTCCTAGGCTGTAGGTGTGCTGGACATTTTTCCTCCCTAGATGCAGCACTTTGCATTTCTCCTTGTTGAACTGCATTCTGTTGTTTTCTGCCCACTTGTCTAACCTGTCCAGGTCTGCTTGCAGCTGTTCCCTGCCCTCCGGCGTGTCCACTTCGCCCCATAGCTTAGTGTCATCTGCAAACTTGGACAGAGTACATTTCACCCCCTCGTCCAAGTCGCTGATGAAGACATTAAAGAGTATCGGTCCAAGCACCGAGCCCTGCGGGACCCCACTGCCCACACTCTTCCAGGTCGAAACCGACCCATCCACCACGACTCTCTGGGTGCGACCCTCCAGCCGATCCTCCACCCACCGGACTGTGCAGTCATCCAAGTCACAGCCCCTTAACTTGTTCACCAGTATGGGGTGGGATACCGTGTCAAAGGCCTTCCTGAAGTCCAAGTATACGACATCCACCCCTCCTCCTGCGTCGAGGCGTTTTGTGACCTGGTCATAAAAAGAGACTAGATTGGTCAGGCACGATCTACCTGCCACGAACCCGTGCTGGTTTCCCCTCAGCATAATTTGTCCTGCCAGGCTCTTACAAATGTGAGCCTTGATGATTTTCTCAAAGATTTTGCCAAGGATGGAGGTGAGACTGACTGGCCTATAGTTACCCGGGTCCTCCTTCCTCCCCTTCTTGAAAATGGGAACCACATTGGCCCTTTTCCAGTCCTCCGGGACTTGACCCGTGCGCCACGAGCGTTCAAATATTCCCGCCAGTGGCTCTGCAATGATGTCGGCCAGTGCCTTCAGTACCCTCGGATGGAGCTCATCCGGGCCTGCCGACTTAAAGGCATCCAGTTCTTCTAAGTGACCCTGCACCACCTCAGGGTCCACGCATGGAAGTCTGATGCCTTGCTGCTGCCTCCCTACACTCCCAGTGAGAGACTTGTCATGCCTCTCGCTTAGGAACACTGAGGCGAAGAACTCATTGAGGAGTTCAGCCTTGTCTCCTCTGTCCGTCACCAATTGTTTCTGCCCATTTAGCAGGGGTCCTATTCCTCCCTGGGCCTTCCTTTTACTCCCTATATATCTAAAAAACAATTTCTTATTGTCTTTTACTTGGGTTGCCATCCTCAGCTCCATGGTAGCTTTGGCCTGTCTAACTGCCTCCCTACAAGCACGAGCAGAAGAGGTATATTCCTCTTTGGTGATCTCTCCCTGTTTCCACTTTTTATGTGCTCCCCTTTTGGCCCTTAGTCTGCCCTGGATTTCTCTGGTCAGCCAGGGAAGCCTCCTGGCCCCTTTCCCTCTTTTACCTCGCACGGGGATCGTCTCGCTTTGTGCTCGAAGGATAGCTTCCTTAAGGCACAGCCACCCTTCTTGGGCTCCCATCATTTCAAAACTACTACTCTGCAGTGCATCCTTCACTAATCGCCTGAGTTCGCTGAAATCAGCTTTCCTAAAGTCCAGCACGTTCACCCTACTGGTTACCTTACCCACTCGACGCCTTATGTTGAACTGTACTTTTAGGTGATCACTGTCCCCCAGATGGCTACCGATCTGTAGGTCCCCTACTATATCATCCCCCGTTGCCAATACCAGATCCAGTAAGGCATTCCCCCTAGTAGGACCATGTACCTCCTGCGTCAGGTGGAGGTCCTGTACACAGGTTAGAAACCTGCGTGAGCGGTGGGACTTTGCTGTCTGTGTCTCCCAGCAGATGTCCGGGTAGTTTAGGTCCCCCATGACTACCGCCTCTTTAGCTTTTATGGTCTCCGAGAGTTGCCTCAGGAGCCCCAAATCTATTTCTTCCCCTTGATGTGGGGGTCTGTAGCAGACCCCTACCACCAAATCCTTTTCTCCTTGCCCCCCATGTAGCCTAACCCACAGTCCTTCTACTTCCTCATCCTTTGATTCTGTCTTGATGAGGGTTGATGTATATTGCTCCTTAACATAGAGCGCAACCCCTCCCCCCCTTTCCCCCACTCTGTCCTTTCTGTACAATCTATAGCCCTCAATATGTACCGCCCAGTCGTGGGATGAATCCCACCAGGTTTCCGTCAGCCCCACTAAGTCGTAGTCGTTTAGTGCAACCAGGAGCGCTAGTTCATCCTGCTTGTTCCCCATGCTCCTAGCATTAGTATATAGGCACTTGAGCCCTGTGACTGGTGCTTTTGCTACCCCCTCGCTCCAAGTCCTAAAGGGCTTTTTGTCTCTAACCTTCCCGTTCCTTACCTGTGCCGTATTGCTGTCCACCCCCTGTCTTTCACGTTCCCAAAGCTCTCTTTCTTCAGGCTGGGCTGTCCTTGTGGGTGCCACCTGGTTTGGTGGTCCACAGCTTCCCCCACCCTCATCTTCCCCTCCCCCTGACGAGCCTAGTTTAAAGCCCGCCGGAGGAGATCCGCCAACCTGGAAGAAAACACACGCTTACCTTTGGGGGACAGGTGAAGCCCATCCCAGCTGAGCATGTCCCTCGTTGTAATGTGTGGGTCATTGTCCAGGAAGCCGAAGCCTGCCTCGAGACACCACTGCCGAAGCCGCCAGTTGGTCTCTCGGATGCAGTTCTCATGCCGTCTTCCGCGTCCAGGATGAGTCTCCACATTTTCGGGTACCACCGCCATCCTGGACTTCTCTCAGTCCTTCTTCAGTCACTTGACAACTCAGGAACAGGAGGTGGAGGTTGTCAGGGACCTCCTACTCACCTTTTCCCCAACGTTGCACCATGTGGGATTTGTTGGGAGTTACCCTGCCACAGGTAGTCCCCCACACATTAGCCAGACTGTCTCACTTAGGCCCGTAGGGCCCTGGACTTGCTGTATTCTTCCGGCTGAGATGGCAAACGCCGTACTGTAGCCATGGGGGTCCACCTCTCTGACACCCCTCTATCCTTTTCCCCTCTCCCTTTATAAGGTCTTGACCTTCTTCCTCTTGCCACCTGACTGGCTGGCCATGACTGGAAGGGTCTGTACTTAGGGGGCCATCCTGCTTCCTAGTAACAGGGTTAGGGTTTCCTGTTACACAACCCCCTCTCTTCTCTCTTGTCTGGGGTCTTCCCAGCCCCTCTTCTTCCTCATACTGTCTGGCCCCTCTTCTTCTTCATACTGTCTCAAGAAGAAAATCGGCATTTGTATTCTGGGTTCCAGGGCAATGTTTCAAAACAATATGGCTGCAGACTAAGGACCCATCTCATCAGCCTAGCATTGTCTTGTCTTCATGCTCAGTAACCAGCGTAGGGGTGCATGATTGGTGATCAGTGTGAACCACTGTCCTTGCAGATAGTATCGGAGTGTTTTCACAACCCACTTAAATCACCAAACACTCTCTTTCTCCATCATGGCGTAATTCCATTCCGGTGGATGTAGTTTCCTACTTATGTAGGCTATAGGGCACTCTTCTTCTCCATCTCTCTGAACCAACACCATTCCAACAGCTACTTCTGATGCATCAGTCTGCACCTGGAAAGGTTTATTAAAGTCTGGTGTATATAGGAGGGGTTGTAAACACAGTGCATCCTTCACCGCTTGGAATGCCTTTTCTGCATCTGGTGTCTATCTCACCTTGGTAGGGGCCCCCACCTTTATCATCTCTGTCAAAGGCACTACCAAATCCACAAAGTGGGGTACAAACCTTCTATAATAATGAACTAATCCCAAAAAAGCCCTTATTTGTCTCTTAGTATGAGGAGCTTGATACTTCTGCAAGGCTTGCTTAATAACGGTCCCACCCTTCTACTTCCTAGTAGGAACCCCAGGTATTGTGTTTCCTTTTTCCCTATCATGCATTTCTTTGGATTGGCTGTCAGCCTGGCCCTTCAAGTCTTGCACAACCGCTCTTAGTGCAGTGAGATGTTCACTACAGTTCTTGGTGTAGATAATAATATCGTCTATGTAAGCCATGGCATAACACCCATGGGGAGCCAAAACTCTGTCCATTAGACATTGAAATGTAGCCATGGCTCCATGTAATCCAAATGGCATGTGCTGGAACTGGAAAAGAACCCAAGGGGTGGCGAATGTTGTCTTTTCTTGATCTTTGGGTGCCACTGGGACCTGCCAGTAACCTTTTGTCAGGTGGAGATGTAGCGAGGTAAAGTGGAGATGTAGCGAGCTTGCCCAATGCTTTCTACCAGCTCATCTATTCTCGGCATTGGGTAGGCATCCAACCTAGCTACTGTGTTTAACTTCTGAAAATCGATACAGAGATGAATTTTTCCATCGGGCTTAGGTACTGCTACGATGGGGCTCTGCCAGTCACTGTGGGATTCACATATGATGCCTTTCTCCATCTCTTTGTTCGTATTTGGCTTTGCAGTCACTGTGGGATCCATCGCCAGTTCTCATGGATCACCTGGCCCGGAGGAGTTCTTATCTGACGTACTACACCCTGAGCTTCCCCAGGAGTTTCCCAGAACACATCTCCATACCCACTGATTAGCTTGGCAGCCTGTCTTCTCTGCTCTTTTGATAGTCACAGGGCCAGTTCTATGTCACCCAGTCCACTTTCCTCTGTCAATGAGGGTCCCAATTCTAATCCCTCAGGATGAAGGGCTAGGTACATGCACTCCCAGTCTTCCCACTTCTTTAGCATATTAACATGGTATACCTGCTTCTTTTTCTGTTCATCTGTCTGGTACACCTCATAGTCTACAGGTCCCACTTGGTGTATAACTTTGTAGGGTCCCTGCCACTGAGAGAGTAACCTACTCTCCCGGTCCAGCAATAGAACCAACACATGGTCTCCCATGTCAAACTTCCTTTCCCAGATGCCTCAGTTATAATGTCTCACTTGACATGGCTGTGCCTCCCTGAGGTTTCCTAAGACTTCTCTCTGAGCTGCTTCAAGGCGTTCCCACGGGTATATTACGTATTGGATCAAGTTCTGGTCTTTACTCTGCTGTTCTTCCCAACTCTCTTTAATCAGATCCAGGATTCCCCTTGGTTGCTAGCCATATAGTAGTTCAAAAGGTGAAAATCCGGTTGAGTCCTGGGGTGCCTCTCTTACCACAAACAATAAAGGTGGTATTGTTTTATCCCAATTCTTGGCACTCTCAACCACAAACTTCTTTAACATCTGTTTCAGTGTCTGATTAAAATGTTCCATGAGCCCATCCTTTTGAGGACGATACACTGCCGTCCTCAGGTGTTTCATTCCTAAAGCTTTACTCACTCCCTCGAACACCCATGATGTAAAATTCATTCCCTGATCCGTCAGCAGTTCGAGGGAGTCCTACTCAGGAGAACATCTTCACTAGCTCGTTTGCCACCTTTGGGCCAGACACTGTCCGAATTGGCACAGCTTCCAGGTACCTAGTTGCATAATCCAGTAAAACTAATATATACTGGTTTCCGGCACTACTTCGGGGAAGTGGCCCCATGATGATGTCCACCATAACCCGCTCAAAGGGAACCTCCACCAAAGGCACTGGAATTAAAGGAGCCTTTGGGGGTTGTCTTGGGTTCATTTTTTGGCACACGAGACATGAAGCGCAATACCTCGCCACTTCCCGCAACAGTCCTGGCCAAAAAAATCTTGCCCAAATGCAGGCTTCAGTTTTGTCCCTGCCCAAATGTCCCCCCAGAGGGAGCTCATGAGTCACCTTCAATAAAGCTCATCGATATCACCGAGGTACCAGCAACTGTATGACCTCCCCTCCTTCAGGCTTCCCTTGTTCAATTCGATACAGGAGGTCATTTCTTATCTCGAATCTCCGCATCGTCTTCATCAGCTCTGGCTGTAATACCTCGCTGTTTCGTTGGGCCAAGTGTTCCTGCAGCGTGGATTGAAAATCTGACTCCTGACTCTGCTCCAACTGGAAATGTTGTCTTCCCAAGAATGTGTGATATCCACCTCTTGTTCAGCCTTTTCTTTGGGAGGAGGTTGTTTGGTTGTGCCCGCAAACACTTCAGCCCTCTCCTCTAGCCTCACACTGGTTATCTCTTCCAACAACTCAGGCCAGTCACAGCCCAGTACTACTGGGTAGGGTAAATGCTCAGCGACCCCAGCTAGCATCTGGCAGGTCCTATTGACTACTTGTAGAATGACCCCCACCCTGTCAATTTCAAGGGAGTCCCCGCACCAACATTGCACCATTACATGATCTGCTGCTCCCCTTTCTTGTGTTGGTACCATGTTGTGCTGCATCACAGTCTGCAATAAGCCTGAGTGTAGTATAGCCTGTACTTTTTCCCCCTCCACTGTCACTTCCATCGTAAGTGCGGGTGGCTCGTCTCCTGCCTCAGAGTCAACTCTAGCTCTGTAGCCACACATCCCTACCCAAATCTTTGGCTGCAGGTGGGTGCTCCCAATCTTGTTGGCTAGCAGTGTCTGTTGCCTTGTGGCCTGATCCTGTAGGCCTTGCATTGTTTGACGTAGCCGATTCCCGACTTGCTGCTGTGACTCTGGGTCTAGGGATTAGCATCTGCTCTTGTTGCTCTCCCTTGATGGACCCAAGGGCTCTTTTCCTCATATGGGCAAGCCACTGTCTTATGATGCATACTGCTGTATAAAACCTTCCCGGTCAATGCACCATTGTGACAGGTGTGCCTCTTCAGGGTCTGTCTACTGGTGACCCCGCCCACTTGTTATGGGACAACTGCCCGACTTCTCGCCTGCCATGCCTTGTTGTTAATTAATTAGAAACATGAGGCTGCCTATTTCACTGCCCCAATGCAAAGGAGGCACTATCTGAGGCTCCTTTCCTCCCCTATACCACAGCCCAAGCCTTATAGATGTTACTCACATCATTTGGTCTGGACCTTATTCTACTCTGGCCCCTTTGTCCTCCCTGGGCTCTCTGTGGCCCTGTCTCGCTCCATGCCCTCTCTGGCACTTGGGCTCTCTGTAGTCCCATCTCACGCTGTGCCTCACTGGGCGCTTGTCAATGTTGCCCGCCCTCTCTGGGGATCCTCGCTGCCACCCCTCTCTGGGGCTGGGGCCTCCATGCTGCCATGGGCTCCCTATGAGGCCTCCTCCAACCCCTGATAGCTTCACCCAAACCTCCGGTTCTAAACAGCAAACACAAAACACAAGCCCCTGGGCTATAACATAAAATCTAAGCTGCCCGGCTAAAACATCATTCAGTCCCTGCCACGGAATTCTCCATCCCATAACAGCAATCAGGAGCTGCTTGTGCAGTCAGGCTTCTCCCCTTTGCTTACGCCAGCAGAGCTCTTTCTCCCTCAGCTGCCAGCAGGGAACTGCCAGCCTGGCCTCAGCCCTGGGGCTTAAATGTGAGCCAGGCCCTGCCCTTTCCAGTCAGCTGACTGCTGACAGGTGTGGGTCACCAGCTAACTCTGGTTGCCCTGGCAACCAGCAGCTGGGGCTCATCACTAAGTGCTCTGCAACAGATGTCATCTGTTTGATCTGATTTTCCCCTCATTTCTTTGTTTTATGTTCTCTATTCTAATACGGCTTTGTAGTAAACTGAAAATACTGCTACACAGGACATTTAAAAAAATCTTTTCTCTAAAAGACCAGGTGCACAAAGCATGAAATATTTTGGCCATTTTCTGTTCTCAGTATCATAGGCATGAGCATTCATTTCTACGTTCTACTTTGTATTGCAGCATACTTCTTTCATAAACTAAATGCTGGTCCATGACACTCTAGAGTAATACAAAGAGCAAGCAAGAGCTAGAGTAAGAGAAACTGGACATCCAGGGCAAATGAATTTAAAAATTACATCAATATAAAAATGTACTGAAATCTGTTTTAAAAGGTATTTGGGAAATTTTAAAGATTTTCTTAGAAGTCATTACCAGATAGATACCAGACATTAAACATTAGTAGACTGGGCTTGTATATTTGTTTAAACATCATGTAGCAATATAAAAAGCAAATCTCTGAGAGTGACACTATATTGGCTGCAGGATTTTTGTTGTTTTTTTCAATATACATACATATACACACTGCACCCGCCGGGCCTCAATCACACGGTCCCTCACTGCCTTGCCCAGAGACCTGGTGGTAACCTTTCACTCTGTCTCTTAAGGGAGTGGCCCACGATCTCCCATTTCAGGTGGTCTTCCCCATCTTTATCCCTCCTGCCACGACTTCGATGGTATTTCAGTGATGGAGGGGTCCGATTGCCTGATGCTAGCTGCCTCCCCAAGGCTGAAGCGTGATGTTCTTCGCGAGGCTCCAACCTCCCCTGTACCTCGCCCTAGACCCAGCCTCAGCGGTGTGCTATCGTGGTTGCTGACGGCCGACCCTTCCCTGGATATAGGGTCCCTCTGAGTTCCAGCTAGGCTCACGCAGGGGCCCAGGAAGCCCTGGTTCCTTCTTGGCTAGTCTGGCCTTTGGGGATCTTGGCTCCCTCTAATTTTAGAGCCCCAAACAATTATAATAAAGAAAATAACCTTCACATACAAGCGGCGTTAGTGGTGACAAAAATAATAACTAATCACAAGGCTATAGGAACCCTCCAGGTCCCTTCACAACCTTTCCTAGGCCAACGTTTAGGTATGCCTATTGCGGTGCTATCTCCCTTAGCCTAAGTGCCCTTCCTCTTGTAGGGTGCCGGGCAATACCACAGATTCCTGCCTCCCTCATGAGACCTGCTAAGCCCCCCTAGCAGAGGAATATTCCTTCCACAAGTTTCAGTCAGGATCCTTGTCCCGGACGTGGAGTCTCAGTCCATCCTCCTGTAAGGATCCCCTCTTACTTCTCATGTCCGTTGCCCTCCACCTGAGATGATGAAGCCTTTAGCCTCAGTTCTCCACACGCCCCCAGGTTTACATACAGTCAGGACACCTGGGTCTTGTCAGATCCAATGTCAGCGTCTTCCCCTGGACACAATTCAGATTCCTCCTGTGAGTCGGAGGCAACGTTCCCTAGCTCCTCCACCTTCCTAGTGCACTCAGGAGCTCTTCTTCCCCGGCTCTCTTGCCACCTCTCCTCCTCTTCTATCCACTCCCTCTCCCTTCTTATACCCCTGAGCTGGTTCCCCTCCCACACTTCCCCAGCTGTTTCCCCTTTAAACAAACCGTGGCTAATGAGCCGTGCAGGTCCCGCCGCCGCTTTCTGCTCCGCTGCGACTCCTGCCACCGGTGAGTTGTTTTTGTTTATTCTTTCTTCCTCTTATTCTTTCCTTTCCCCGTGGTGTGTTGCCCCCCAGGGTCCTCCTGGGATCCTTCAGGGTTTGTTCCTTCGCCACTCCCCGGGGCACACACACACACACATACTTTTCATCCTATGCTCCCCATTTTCCCAGCATGATAAGAAATTCAAGTCATTTTCACTATTACTCATATAAAGATTTTCTGGCCCTCAGGACTACAGCATCTGGGCTACAAAGACAGCAGGAATCTTGAGAATTTCATTTACAAGTTCACAGAACTATTTGTTGGTCTTTGGGTTTACAAAAATCTTCCACTTTTTTTGGAGTGCTTGGACAGTGTTACCTAAAAAGACACTGGAAGGATCCACTGGTTAGCACATCAAAACAACTGGAATCCAGACTAGCTTCAGACATGTGACTCATCAGATCTAATCATTTTTAGGGAGGGTTTCTGTATGATGCTAGTGAAACAAAGGTGATTAAGTCATGTTTAGTGCTAGATGCAGTACATAAAGGAAATAAAATACCATCCTCTGGATAAGGACTGTATGCTAGACAATCTATTTCCAGTTTAAAGTTTTCCATTGTCAGAAGCAGGATTGAAGTTTGGATTACTCTAATCATGAAATAGAGGCATATATATACAAAGAGTGGCATTGTCACAAGCATTCACTAACCATCAACCTTGCAACTTTTTGTTGATGGTAAAAGTATAGTACTTTTCCCCCTAACAGACAGTTACCTGAACATATCATGAAGCAGAGAAAAATAGTCTGGTCTTGTAAGACATTACTGTGGAGATATGTGGAAAACCTCTTAGGTTGCTTGGTTTAAAAAAAAGTTAAGTCAGAAACAGGTCTTCAGGCAAGTAGTAAATCTGTAAAGGATCTCCAAATCCTTTTGCTCACATTAACCACTTGAAAAATCCTGTGCTTCTCTGTAAGCCTGCATTTGGCCTGAAAGCCAAATTAACGCTGCCATGTTAAATTTGTTAGACTTCCTCTCACTTGACAGGCAGTGACTGTCTATTAAGTGAAGAGGCAAATCATGTCAGCTAATTGTCTTTGACAAAAGATGATACTGTGGTGTACTGTTTCTAGGATCTTACTGTATGCTTCCATTTCTCTGCCTTGATTATTTGCCACCACATACTGGGACAGCACCCTGGTTGTCTTAAGCAAGAACCCCTGTAGAAATTGTCTCATTGGCTTTGCTGCTCTCACCTATCTTTTCCACATGTCTGCATGCAAGTCATACATATTTTCTATATACTGCTATCATGGAAATATATCCTGTGACAGCAGCATTATATTACACACAGAGACAGACAGCCACTTCCAGGATTTATTGAAAAAAAACCCAACCCAAAACACAGCTGGGCTTCAAGGGGTTAAAATGGAGAAGGGAATATAGAATACCAGTTTCAGGAAGGAGATAACTTTGTACACTGGTACAGTGTCTGATGAAAGCATCTCTATGGCTGTTCAATAGCACAGCCCTACATTGCATTAGTACATTTAACAAACAACATTCATTTTTGTCTTAGTTCAGAAATCCCCAAAATAACTTCAACTACTTTGCCTAATGAGAGCAAAGCCAATAAGGTAGGTGCAGTATATAGTGGTAAGTGTACCCAAGTTCATATCATCAGATGCTGTCTGGAATGGTTCAGGAACCATCATGCCTTGAGCAGGGGGGCAGACTAAATGACATCATGAGGTCCCTTCCAACTCTACTTTCCTATGATACTGCTCAAAGAATAACTGAACCCATTGTGTTAAAATACTGAGTACCATAAAAATAGACAAAAAGGTAGAAATTCAGAAGTGAACAAAAGTAACTTGGAGCAGTTGATCCAAGGAGAATCTTTAAAAAACTGAACTATGTGGAACTTGAACAAGTGCTGTAAATGAAACAGCGTGTGAATTGAGTGTAAATTGGTGGGGAATTTATGGACTACAGACAAGAGGGGAACCCTCCCCCCACAAAAAAACACCTTAAATATCAAGAAAGTTTCCAGGCTGGTAGAGTCCAGTCACTTGGGAATTTATGGTTAGTTTGGATAAAGCACTACAGCATATACCATCAAGGACAATCTTGCATTTGGAGGTTGCTTAGATCATGTAGTCAACCCCTTTCCTCCAACTCCCAGCTCTTGAAACAGAGTTAGTGTTATTTAAAATGGTAAATTTTTCAGAGGCACATGTTAAACAGTCATTTTGCTTTTCTCAGGAGAATGCCTCCCAGGCAGTTTACCAGGTCAGTCCCACACCTTCAAGAGTCAATTTAGTGACTTCCTAGTGTTCTCCCTGGGAAGCTCAAACTTGTTGAGCCCCCTTCCACCTCACTTCAGTATTTTCCAACCTGCAGAGACTGCCCACATCAATTGTCTGCTTTTTTACCCTACCACTTCTCGGCCCAGCCTTGATATCTCTTTAATTTTTGAAGATTTGTGCCTTCTTCCATTCTGCCTCACATAGACCTAAAATGCACTTATAATTCTTCCTCTCAGAACTTCTCATTCAAATCATGCCTAAAAATCCTGTTTTGCAACAGCACCTACAAAGTGTGAAATCTGACTGAAGTAAGTGTATTATATACAACCAGTTCCTTCCTCATGCTCCCTAGTATCCATCTTATAATAGCAATGATAGATTTGAGAAATTTGTGAGAATAAGTCTATTTTATTTGTGTGCAGTTTGGTTGTAAATGCTATAAAATAATAAAGAAGGATTATGTGAAGTAAGCTATAGAATCAGTACTCTAGGGCTCAGCATTCAGTTGATTATGCTATCCTTGACTGATAGAACTGGGAGGAAAAAAGACCTTATTTAACCAAAGTATTAAATTAAGTACTCTAAAGACTTTGGTCAACTTTGTCCCTAAATGAAATTAATTAATAAAATGCTCCAATGCACCCTAAAAAAAGCCAGTAAGAAAAAGAATTAAAAAAAAAGAATTCTCCCCCTAAGGTAAACCTAGCTTTAAATGCAGGTTAAACTAGAAAGCACTGAATACCCCTCTTTTATACTGTGTTGGGGAACCTAATTCACCACAGCTGGCCTAGACCTACCACTGTAACAATCCTTGTAGTTAGAGCCTACAGCTGTGGTTTCCTCTGCTCAAAAAAAGTGTTCCCCCTTGCCTTTTCCATGTTTTCACAAACCTGTAATTATACAGGGCTAGAACCTGTCAGCCTGACTTACTGTAAGTACAGTGCTGCCACACTTTAGTGAGTTATCCCATTAATTCAGTGGAGTGCTCAGAGGTAAGGAATTACCCAATTTAAGGACAGAAGAATCCAGGAATTCCTATTAAAATACATATTGACCTGCAACTAGTAAAACTGGGGCTTAGATTAAAAGCATTAGCATCAGGTATTTCCCAGCATTTGAAATAGAAATAATTTTGATATTTACAGAAGGTCCATTAAAACCATACTATGGTGAGGAGCAAACCTGTAAAGATTTGAAAGTTTGGTTTGGTTTGCATAAGCACACAAAAATTTGAGGCTTATCCACAGTTGACAGAAAGTACTTCACTATGATTAATAAAAAACCCCACTCTGCCTGCATTATGTATACATCGTAGTCTCAAAAGACCATCTCTGTGGATAATTTTAGTCAGTAATACTAGGCTGGATTCAATTTACAGAGCTAAATATGACATTCTAGTAACATTTTAAATCTGTATTTTAAAAACAGTTTGCACAGTTCTGAGTTTCATCTGTGCAAACTTTCCAAAGGCTCTGGACAGTGGGTGATCTTAAAACAGGAACATTTACCTTATCATGATACAAGTACCTCCCTGGAATATTACATTCCATGCGCAGGAGAATGCTACAACTCACAGTGGAAAAATCATGTATACAACGATCATGAGATCTAGATAAAGTAAACATTTCCTTTTTAAGGTCTCCCAATACCGAGCTCATTGTCCTAATAAAACAGTCCTCATAGTCAGTCAACATTAACATTTGTTTTTTATTAACTCCTAGTCTTGATCTCATCTTTTTTTTTTTTTTGCTCTTCAGCTTGTACAGGATACAGAGATCCCATCAGAAATCTACTGGCCTTTCTATCAGTGACAGAGTTTCATATGGACATAAAGCAAAGGCTTGGTTTTGAAGAGTACAGTCTTCTGAAAGTCACCCTTCTCACAAAGATATTCAAGTAACAGATTCAGAAAGAAAACTGAGGGCAGCAGAAACTAGAGTGAAGTTCTAAATAAAATACAGCACATTTATGAGATAAGAGGAAAAAATATTTCACAGTCATGCATATTATAGTAATTCTTTTATTATGCTTACATCTGGTTTCCTTCTCAGACAAATCTCTGTTTAAGGACAGCACTAGTCACTGTTATTGTTCTGAGCAGATGACACATCAGGTTTAAGTTCCCACAGTCTGGCAGAGGTATGGTCGGCGCAAGACTAATGGAAGGGAAACAAAAACACTCCCTTGTTCTTAGAAGTTGCCAGGTAGGGGCTGGGCTGGGCTGGAATCAACATATATTAGAAGAGCCTCCTGGATGTATTAACTTAAGCCTAGCTGTCCATGGTCTCAGGGCTGTTTGGTGGCCAGGAGCTGATGGAGCACAGAGATAAGTTACCTTTTCTTCTTCTTCATTCCACAAGGAGCTAGATAAGAAATTGTCAGAAATCCATACAGAATCTCCACACCACCCAAGCTACAGGTTTCTGGCCAATGGTCCAAAGCAACTGGAGTGGGGTGTGGAGTCTTGGCTTTTGAATTTATACAGAGTCTGATTGCTTAGCTGGGATATTCAAAGACAAGCAGAGTTAAGGAAATGCCAAGACAAATCGTTTCATAGTAAAAACAAGACGCAGCAATAAATCTGAGAAGTCCTAGCTTTCTGGGCTACTTTACTAAGGTGTGGCCCAAAATCTGTGGGAGTCAGCGGAACGATGCTCTGTCTTTAAAGCATATGCTCTTTGATCAGCCATCTAGTTAGAAAGTGAAATGAAAGATTGATTTTTTAAACTGGCAGATGAACCAGCACTGTTTCTCTGTCAAAGCTCCAGCCATGGTGTGATGTTCACAATATTAAGTATTAGTAACAACATGGCATTACATAACAGAAGGTCATAGTCACTAGTAATTCAGAAACCTGGAATAATCTTGGATCTCCATATAACCAATATTGCTAGCTGTGGTATTTGTGGGAACGTACTAGCTAATCTTATGTTTTGGAAAAAAAACCCAAATACAGTTTTTTGCTAACCTACCCATATATGAGAAACAGAACAATCATTTTTTTGCTTCCTTACTTCTGAGAAATATCTTACCCAACCAACAGGGCAGCAGAAGTCAGACCTATTGACCTGCTGCATCATTAGTCAGACAAAACTACATATTTTACTTCTATAACCATCTGTTTCACAATACTAATGCTCATTAATTTCCTCCTCTGACAACTGATGCCTATGGTACAGAGATTTATTTGATGATCTGATAGTTCCTCTGTATATATTTCAAGTAATAGAAATTCAGTTATGGTGAGAAAATAATTATGACAAATTCAAAGCAGAAAACAGCCTACCTGGCAATTTCTTCTGTTTTTTCTTGTTAAAATGACTTTTTACATGGGCAGAGCTTGCTACTTTTCTTGGAAAAAGCATGAAGTGTGATAGATAGATAGATAGATAGATAGATAGAACGAAACTTTATTGCTTCATCCATCCATTCATCATGAAACTTTATTGCTTCGTTTATCTATCAGTAGAATGTCATGTTGAGTAGTGCAGTAGCCACATATGTATTTTCTTTTTTTGTCCTCAACTTGAGGCCCATCTCAGTCTCCAAAGTCAGGGCTCATGGCTACTCACTGAAGGTGAAACAGAGGGCCAGATTCTGTTTCACCTTTTGGGCATCTAAGTGGACTTAGGCACCTAACTGTAAGTCTATTCCACCTTTTTCAAGACTGTGAAAAGTCATTAATTTCCTTTTGCATTTTTGCCACTGTTTAGATTGAGTCAAAGAAATGCAGTAGGAGGACCCACCCTTCTTTTCCTTTACTTGATTTTCAGAGACTCAAGGAGGGTGGAACAGAATCTTGTTTAGGTACCTACATCCATTTATGCACCTAATAGCTGGAACTTGCTTTTGGTGTACACTGTGTGACTTACTAACACTCTCAGAAGAAATTTCTCATAAAAGAGGAAGCTGAAGTCAGGAAGCCTGACAACTAGGCTGCTTCTCTAATGATTAGATCACCCAACTTCTTTTATACTGTAACTTTGAAAAGTTTGAGAGTCACAATTTTTGACCCGGGTTATTGTTTTGCACAGTAGAGTGCTATAAACAAGGAATATTGTCTTTCAGTGGCTATGATTTTCAAAAGTACTCACTGTGCACCAAGGATGACTGGTGCCTCCTGAGTCTGGGGGGAGGGAGGGGGCACAATTTGTGGGTAGGTCTGGGGGCAGGCCAAAAGCCCAATATCCACTCCTATACTTCTGTGCTGGGGCTTAGTGCCTCCCCACCCCATGCCACCAGCCCATGCAGCAAAAAAATTGCCCTATCCTGACCAGTGCTGAGCTGGGGACCAATCTTGGGGGAGGGACATGTGCCCCCCGTACCCTACCCTGCCAGACACCTGTGCTCTGCACCATGCCACATGCATAGGACACTGGCCCCCTCCCCAGTTCCCTGGGTGGCAGTGGGGGGCACAGCAAGAAGCAGAGGGAAGGGGAGCCCAGAGTCCACAGCTGCAGCCAGAGCAATGTGGGATCTGTGGCTGGGCAGGAGCCTAGGGGCCACAATTTACCCCTCGTGGGCTGTTTGCAACCTGTGGGCTGCAAATAGACAGCCCTGATCTATCTGATGAAAAATTTCACATCAACATTGACACTGACATTCACACCCAGATGTGCTGTAATCAAACTGCTCTGGGCCTTCGCACTATGGCCTCTATTCCCATAATCGTCACATATGTGATGGTGACAGAGGCCTGATGAACTGGGTTCTGACCTGTAGTTCTAGTGGGGAGCACTCAGAGAGCGGGGCGCTCAGACTGAGCAGCCTTCACTGTAAATAATTCTTGTAAATAGTTTCATAATCAGAACTACTATATCCCCTTTTCAGCCCAGGGGTAGATGGCAGTCTGCTCCCTGGTTGGTTCCCCGTGACAATGTTTCACTGTACTGTGTGAGTGTTTTCCCCAAGGTGAATACTATTGTTCTGTAATTGGGTTTTTTTGCAAATGAAGCTCACTGGACCTAGGGAGGCTCTAGGAGAGCTGGAGGGAGGCAGTCCTAGGGCAGGGAGAAGGTCCCAGAAAAGAAGGGCAGGGAGAGGTCCCAGACAGGGAGAAGGTCCCAGAGAAAAGAGAAAAAAGTCCCAAAGAGGACAGAGAGAAAAGACAGAAAAAGTCCCAGTGTGGCAGTGGGGTACCACCACAGGCTCCCAAAGGGGAGAGGGTAATCCCCGCAGGCCCCAAACCCTGAAACAGACCCCCGGTGGGGGTGACTTACCCCCTGCTGGGCAGCCAGAGCAGGAGCCAGGACCGTGGCCACAGCTGCAACCGTGGCTGCAGCTGCACGAGTTTAATCAGCTGTTTCCCGTGCAGGCAACAGCTGGACCAATCATGGTGGCCATACCGGCTGCCGCGGGAACATTTAAAAGCCCTGCCGGAACCAAGGTGGGGAAGGAGCCAGGGAGAGAGAGTGCTGGTGGGCAGCACACTTGATATGCTGAGGCTCCAGCGTGGAAGAGGAGCAGCACAGCCTGCGCAGCTCCCGCAGGCCACAGAGGGGAAACTTCTGAGCCCCCTGCAGGAAGCAGAGCAGCGGAAGCCCTCCAGCTCCCTGCAGAAGGCAAGCCAAGGGAAGCATTTAAACTCTCTGTAGGGAGCAGGGCAGAGGAGGCATTTGAGCCCCCTGGAGGAAACTGGGATCCAGGAGGCAGCTCCACAGCCCTCTCCTCCTCAGGGAAGTATTTCTTCTGAGGAAAAAAAACCCAAAAAAAGAAAAAGGGGAAAATCAAAGAGCTTAGAGAAGGCAGGCCATGCTTCAAGGCCAGAAGGAGGAGAGCCATCTGCATCCATGCCGACATGAGACCCCACCTGAAGCAAGTGGCAGGCAACCCTGCAGGGCCAAAATCCCCATTCTATGAACACCCATCCAGTTGGCGAGTGGATGGGGTGTAGGGGAGGTGGACCCCTGTGGAACATCATGCCAAACAACCATGAGTACTGCTGTTTGTCGGGAGGCCCTCCCAGGAAGATCTCCACTGAACCCCTGTCTTGATAGTTTAACATCAAAGTCATGGCAGGTGGGTTGAGGGGCAGGGCTATGCACCTGACAGGCCATGCAACACGTAAGACCCCAGAGATCACACCCAGGAAGGACAGGGCGAAGTTAGAGTGAGGACAGAAGAAACTGGAATGGCACAATAAAGACTGGGGTCTAGGTTGTAGCCGTGTTGATCTAAAGACAGAGGCAGGCAAGGTTCTTTGGGTAAATCCAATATCTTTTATTAGGCCAACTAAAATAGTTGGAAAAATTCTTCTTTGCAAGTTTTTGGGTACAAGGATGAAGAGTCTTTGTACCCAATAGCTTGCAAAGAATAATTTTTCCAATTATTTCAGTTAGTCTAATGAGAGATATTGGATTTACCCAACGAACAATAAAGACTGGTGGTTTTGAAGCAGAGTCTATTGTTCTGTTCGGGATGTTGGCACATTGATACCCATCCTTTTTAAAGAACAAAATGCCCCCTCCTTCCTGAGAGCTGAGAAAAGAGCCCTCATAACTGGGGTGCTACAAATCGCTGTGGAAACCAGGGTCTGGGAAGAGCCAAGGTCTGAAAGCCAGGGGCTTGCCACTTGAAGCAAGGGGTCCTTTTAGGAGACAGAGACCAAATATGGTTGCTTCTCAGGGAATCCCAAGGATGAACTTTCATCTTCTCCTCAAAAGGGACAATTAATCCTGCATGATAGGGATCAAGCTTATTATGATAGAGGCTCTATTTCCTATTTGGATAAATAAACTGCTATCATTTCTCAATGTTTCTCCACTTAACTGCTGGGAAATGTCCACAGTAGCTTTTATTATCCATTCTAGTTTTCAAGTTAGAATTGATTGCTGGTGACGGTACTGGACAAGCTTCAGAAACCTGAATTTACAACACAGTCCTGGGAAATAATCCATTAGGATATTACACAAAGTGAAATAAGCAGCATTTTGCAGTAAAGAAAAAAGAATGATGGCTGGTACCAATTCCCTTAAAAATCCTGGAGTTCACAGTGTGTAATGGATAAGAGAAATGAAACTGCAGCACTGGGCCAGGAAAAGTTTAGTTCCACTGTGAGCTTTCATTCCCAATTTAGTTTATTTTTTTTCAATTCTGCCTAAAATTATCCTGGGAGTTTTCAAATAACTAGCCTCCATTTTAGCCAGGTAATAGCATTTTATGGATTTCAGAGAGTGGATTAAGTAACTCTTAACATCTAGGCATCAATAATTTCATTTTCTTGTCAATCAGTATATGGGTTTGTTTTACAAAAGGGGGTGGTTCTTTCTTTTGTCTTTTTTGTTTGTTTTGTTACTCACATTGCATTGAATATGACTCTGTGTCCTTCAGTGAGACTAATCATGCACATTTTACACACTTTTCTTAACCAGGACTCTTCAGAACAATGAGAATAATAAAACATTCAGTACAAACTAAAAGCAGTCCATAAAATCACAAATCCAGCAATACTTTTGTACATTACCAGCCCCACCACTTTCAGTCCATCTTGCCAAACACATGGACTAAAAAAACCTATAAAACACTTTCTTCAGACCCATATTTCCACTTCAGTGTCTGAATCTTATTTTTTGAATAAATGACATTATTTTATGACCAGTGAATTTGTTCTTGTCTACTATACAAAAGAAAGAAACCTGGAAAATCTCTTTACTTAGATAATGAAAGGATATAGATATAAGATAAGAGAAATACCAAAGTATAACCAGCTGTGCTCTAGGAGTGGCTAAAATGCCCCCTGGAGGTGCTGTGAGCCCACTTCAGGGAGGGAACCCTAGGGTGCCCTTCTCTCCTGCCCATCATGCCTTGGATGTAATTATTTGGTTGGAAGGGAGGCTGTCCATTAAGTCTCAGTGTAGACCCCATTTCCTCTAGATGCCAGCTAGTTCATCGAGGGCATCAGTTCTACTTTAAGGGCTAATTATGTAGCTCCGACTGCCCCTTCACACCACGCCCATGCCTTGTAGCTGATGCTGAGCAATTGTTCCCTTGTCAGGCCCTTGACCTTTGCAGCCTCCATCCTTTTATTTTTGTTGCTGGACCCTCTAGCTCCAGGCCACTGTGCCAGATCAATCTTCTGGGTTCTAGCCTCTGTCTCTCGTTCATGGACCCTGGTATCAGCCCCGTTCAGGCAGCATTAGTCCTGTCCTGCACTGCTCTGGGCACTGAGCCTCTCTGGCTCTGTCTGTCTGGCTCTGTCTGGCTCTGTCTGTCTGGCTCCATCTACTCCCTGATCCAGGCACTGAGCCTCCCTGGGATCTCTCTTTTGGCTGCTACCTGCTTTCAGGTCAAACCTCACTCCATAGTCCAAGGATGCATGTGTGCCCTCAAGCACTGTTGAGCCCTCCTCCAGCCTTTAATAGTCCCAAACCCAAACCACTAGATTAAACTGTAACTAAAGCATAATCACACTGGCTGTACCATACTGAGTCCAAACATCAACAGTAGCTTACTGTGAGAGCAGCTATACCTCCCCTTGCCTTGGGTTATATCCCCCTGATAGCAAGCCCTCAGCACCTTACTTGCACCCTTAGGAGATTCCAGGGATTAATAGAAGCTTTGCATGCAGTCTATGGCCAGAAGCTTCTTACTCTGCAGCTTACTGGGCCAGCTCCCAGCCATAGCTTGTTCATAATTCACCTCTCAGCAACATGCATCTCACCACCAAGCCCTTTCTTCTTTAGCGTCAAGGGCCAGATTGACCCTTCTGTCTCAGGGCCTGTGTTTATATACCTCCCTGGCCTGGTGCCCTGCTGGTCACATGCCTCCGTAGGCTGCTGCAGGTGGTTCCTGATTCCAGTTGCTGGTTCAGCCACAGGGTGGCTCCCTGCTGCTGGACTCTGCTGCGTTCCTATGGAACCTCTAACCCAGGGTTACAGGCTACTAGGGCTGTGTGAAATGGCACCATTCCATTTCGCCTTGAATTTCAATGGTTTGACGGAACAGTGTTTCATATCAAATTTCATTTAGAGTCAAAACAGCTGTTCCGTTCCATTCTGTTGAAACAGAAAGGCTGTTTCAACATTTTGCTGGGGGCGGGATCTAGCACTGGGTACCGGGAAGCAGCCCGCTTCCTGCCCCAGTATGATCAAGTGTGGGGGATGGAAAAGCAGCCCAGCCGGGCTGCCTCGCCACCCCTTACCGGATCTCGTGCTGGGAAGGGGAAGTCAGCCCAGCTGAACTGACTTCCCATCCCCAGCTATGGTCGAAACATTTTGACTTTTGAAACATTTCAACCAGTCTCATTTTGTTTCGAGGCTATTTTGATGGCCTTTGCTTCATTCCAATTTTGCTGTTTTGACCTTGAAATTGGTTGAAACAGTGTCAAACCAGCCGGCGAAATTTTGCACAGCCCTAGAGGCTACCAGAACACCACTATTTCTGTGTGCTAAGTGCTTACTTAGATCTTTTTCACCATCAAATCTGTTCACATGGCTGGGCTGGCCAACAGGACCCCTGGGCTTACTCTCTGTTCTCAGTAATGGGACAGAGGCCCTGTTACACAGAGTTAAATGAGAGATACTTTTTTTCCCCTTCAAAACAATTTTTATTAACTAGCAGTACAAACATTAACCTTTCCCACTGTGATCTTACATCATTCCAACATTATAAAGCACCACATAAAAATGACTATCAAAAAAAAAAGAATTTTTTTAATTTTTTTTTTTAGCTAAAACCCTTCCTTCTTCATTAAGCTTGAATAGCCTGGCTGAGTACCAAGGAATTTCATAAAGCTGTGCTATAGAATCATAGAAAATTAGGATTAGAAGTGACCTAAGGAGGTCATCTATCCCTCTGCTCAAAGCAGGGCCACCCCCAACTAAATCATCCCAGCCAAGATTTTGTCTTACAAACCTCCAAGGGGGGAGATTCCACAACCTCTCTGGATAACATGTTCCAGTGATTTACTACTCTTCTAGTGAGAAAGTTTTTCCTAATATCTAACCTAAACTTCCCCTGCTGCAACTTGAGACCATTGCTCCTTGTTTCTTCATCTGCCACCACTAAGAACAGCCTAGTTCCATCCTCTTTATAATAACCACCCTTCAGGTAGTTGAAGGCTGCTATTGAATCCCCCTTCGGTCTTCTCTTTTCAGGGCTAAATAAGCCCAGGTCCATCATCCTCTCCTCAAAAGCCAAGTGTCCCAGGCCGCTAAAAATTTTTGTTGCCCTACACTGGATTTTCTCCAATTTGTCCACATCCTTTCAGTAGTGGAGGACCCAAAACTGAATGCAGTACTGGACACAGATATGCCCAAAAGTGGACACAATGGGCATATCTACACATGCATATGATCTGGAAGCAGTTTACTTTAAACTAAATTACTCGACAGTACATGCTGTCAGGCAGGCATCTGCATGTGCAGGGAAACAGAAGCAGATTTGCTGCTCATATCAGCAAACTGCTGCCACTTCCTGGGGCCCTGAAATGGGCTCCTGCTGCCACCAGAGGGAGCTGCAGGCTCTGGCTACTGCTGCCTGTGGCCAAAGACCATCTTTAAAAGGCAGCCCCACTCTCTGCTCCCTGGCCATGTCTCTGGCCAGGAGCAGCATGCACAGCGCAGGGGCAGCACGCAACAGCTCTGTCACCACAGCCTCTAAGTCTCCATGTCATGGCTACCACAGCCCCTGCGGGTCCTGCTTGCCCAGCACCCTGGGGTCCTGCTTGCCACTGTGCTAACCGATGGCCCATAGCAGTCTGGGCATTGCTGGCTCCCCCATGTGCAGCAACCACCTAGCCAGCTTCACTGTGCCGTCCCAGGGCTGCTGCTGCCATGCTGCAGCCACTCAGACCTCTGGGTGCTGGCTGCAGGCAGCCTGTCTCCCCTGCCCTATTCCCAGGCTGGAGGTCCAGACCCCCCATCCCCTTCTACTCCTTCAGGCCATCCTGTCTCCTATGCTGCCACCAAGCCCAAGGCACCTTGGCTTGGGAATGGGCTTGGGGGGTGAAGGGATCCCAGATGATACAGAGCTGCCTGCACCCCTGCCCTCCACACAGGGAGCCTCTCCAGGGAGGTGCTCCAGGGCCAGCCCCCAACTCCCGTTGGCCGTTCTGCACCCCAAGTGCCCCTGCAGCCAAGGAGGACATCGCTGCCACCATTGTTTTCCCAGCATGTGAGGGGCCCATGCCTGCCTAGCTGTGGGGGCATGGGCTGCTCAATAAAGTTTTGCATTGTCTCCCACCTCCCTGCATGCTGTGGGGGAAACCTTGGGGCCTGGGCAGTACACCTGGGCCTGGGGGAGCAGGCAGGGCCTAGGGGCAGAGGCCAGGGCAGGGAGGGTTCTCCCCCGCAGTGTGGGGTTTACCATGTGGATGCAGTTGGTGTACCTGACAGTTTGGGTCAGTCCCCACTGGCAGCAATGGTGTGTGGCTCCCAGTGGAGTCATCAGTCAGAGGGGCACAGTATGTGGCTGCCTGGGCAGGAGCCCTCTCCAGGGAGGAGCTGGTGCTGCTGGCAGCAGGCAGTGACATGACTGACAAGACCTCATTGCCAGGGCTGAGGCTGCAGATCTGGAGGGTCAAGCACTGGCCCAGACTCCCTGAGCTGCTGGAGGATACTGGGGTCAGGAAACTCAGTGGGATGGGCTCCTGGCAGCCTAAGGGGCCCTACCCCGATGACATATCACCACAGGTAGCAGGCTGTACTTGGGGCAGAGGGGGTTGGGCAGGATGCCTGTAGCAGGGCTGCCTGCTACTTTTGGAGCAGTGAGGAAGGAGCCTGGCTGTGGGTTACCATGGCAACTGGAGGGAGCCAGTGACCCACACCTGCTAGCAGTCAGCTGACTGGAAGGGGCAGGGCCTGGCTCCCATATAAATCCCAGGGCTGAAGCCAGGTGGGCAGTTCCCTGCTGGCAGTTAAGGGGAAAGGAGCTCTACCTGAGTGAACAAAGGGAAGAGGCCTGAGTACATGAGCAGCCTGATACTGGTGAGAGATGGAACACCCTTGGTGTGGCCGGAATGATGTTTTAGCAGGAGAGAACTTATGTTATGGCCCAGGGGCCTGTGTTTTGTTTGCTGTTTAATACCAGAGGTTTGAGTGAAGCTATTAGGGGATGAAGGAGGCCTCATACGGGACCCATGGCAGTGTGGAGATCCCAGCCCCAGAGAGGGGGCAGCAAGAAGCCCCAGAGCGGGTGCAGAATGAGACAGGGCTGCAGAGACTCTAAGTGCCAGAGAGGGTGCAGTGCAAGACAGGGCGGTGGAGAGCCCGAGCGCCAGAGAGGGCACAGAGCGAGACAGGGTCTGCGGAGAGCCCAGGGGGGCTGAAGGGTAATGAGGCCCCACATTGGAGAAGGCTAGAGCCTCAGAGTTAATCCCTGTTTGGTGGGTTCTGGATAAGGAGGCCCAGCTAGAGAAAACAGGGGTCAGACCCAGGTGGGCAAAAGACCCCAACATAAAGAATATAATAGGCAGTCTCCCGCTCATAAGAACAATAATTTCCATCAAGATGTGGCAGGCTAGTAGAGGGCAGGACATAAGAGTTCCAAAACAGAGTCCAAGGGCACCCCACATAAAGCGCAGTTTAACAGGGAAAATGGCACTTGGGAGGGTGACCTGTTACACTGCCCATGCTGCACTACACAGTATGGCTGTGGCCTGGGTCCCAGGGTGTGAGGATGGTATCCACTTACTGCATAAAGGATATGGACTTGCAGGCATTCCCCACCCAATGGTTGTGGTTGATGATGGTGATCCACTGTGCCCGCAAGGCCTTGACCTTTATGAGGCACTGCTGTGCTGACTGGTCATACCTGAACTCCTGCATTCAGCCTGACAGCCCTTCATATGCATGCGCATTGGTGTGCACAAACTGCCTCTGCACTTCAGCCTCTCCCCACAATGTCATGAGGTCCCCAGTCTCTTCCAGCAACCATTTGGGGCCTCAGGAGATGGCGTGTGGTGTCATCAAAGATGCCAGAGTGGCTCCTGCAATGGCTCTCTGGATTTCCACATGGCTGTTCTGGTGCTGCTGGGCCTGGGCAGCTACCTGCAGTGCCTAGAGCAGGGGCATTGTGCAGATCTAGCATCTGCATGGTGAGGAAGTGCCAGGCAGGACCTGCAGGGTCTGGGTAGGCTGCTTGGGTTTTCCCATGCCCTGGTAGCCCCAAGCTGACTGCAGCTGGTCCTGGGTGCTGGCAGGCCTGGCAGGTGCCTGCAGCATCCTGCGGGGCTGGATGGCACATCCCTGGTAGCCATGCAACACTTCAGTGCCAGGGAGTGGTGCCAAGGTGCAGGCAGGCAGGCTGGCTAAGCTGGCCTGCAGCCTGTGGTGGGGGACACAGTGGCTAGATTTGGCCACAGGCTGCCTGCACATGCCCCAGGGCTCACTCTGCCTGTAGGCTTTTAAGGGCCTGGGGCTGCCATGGAGATGCTTCCGACCCCAGGGCTAGCCTGAGGCTGTCCGCCTAGTGGCAGGGCTAACTGGGAACAAATTTACTCCTGGTAGGTGTCTACATGTGCATTACTGTGCAGTAACTACTTGCGAGTCAATCTGCTACTTGCATTTGCAGGTAGAAAATTTACTTGCAAGTAGAGCAGTTTACTGTGCAGTAAGCATGTACACATGTAGACATGCATGCTTACTATGCAGGAAACCTCTACTGTGCAGTAAGGTATCTCAAGATGCACCCAGTATGTATGTAAAGGATTCTTTCCCCCTCAATCCTACACTAAGTGTGTGTGCGTGGTCAATTGATCTAGTATTGGAGCCACAGGCCCATCCACACATGGGGGAGTCCCCATAGTACTAGATTCTACTATTGTAAGGGTATGCAGATGTCTTCCCCTCTCCAGTGGGACTACATTAGATTTACTACAACTGGGGTCAACCACAGTAAAAAAGGGAGGCAAGGATTTTCTTTATCAGTATTTCTGCTAGTTGTGAAGAATGCTGTTATGTCTCTAAATTGTATGTAAAGAACAGGGAATTGGCACCGCTCCATGTTACTCATCAGTGTTCTCCTCTCCTAAGGAGGCCACCTTGCAGGATATAGTTCAATGAATCCTAACACATTCATTCTGTTGGTAAGGGTGACAAATGAAGGCCAATTCTGAACACTGAATTTTACAAAGTGGATACCAGACCTCCTACCAAATAAAGTGACATTTGATGTTCTATGACAATTCTGATCAAACTAGTGAGTTGTGAATAATGCTCACTGAGGCTTAGAAGTGAAATATTCTGCATCTCATTAATTACTTCCATCTTCCAGCTTTCCAGCCTCCCACCCAACTTCCCCTCTGGTAGAGGAGAGGAAGAGGTAAGGACAACAAATCTCACTGCCATGCTCCGCCCTCCTGCGTTGAATCTCACTAGCCAGCCCAGCCAGTCTACAGCCCCATGCTGATTATAGGTGCAGAAATCAGGGGGGCACATGCCCCTCTCATCCCTCCAATGCATTATCTATGCCCCACACCCTCTCAAATTACCTGCATGGAGCTGCAGGCACTGCTCCCCATTGCTGCCTGGATGCCACGTGCATGTGTGCACACATACACATGCATGAGGTGCTCCTTGCCATACTGGCCTCCTCCCACTCCTCTCAGCCCCAAGCAGCCCCTTGCAGGTTGGAAAGTTACCAGCCTGCAAGAGGAAATCCATGGTTTCTTGGGTTTTTCTCCTTTAAGAGAGAGAATCCATGAAAAGTGATTGGAGGCTGATTCTCCACTGCAAATAACACCAATTTTATACCAGTTCAACTCCATTTATTTCTATAATAAATCTCATATAAGTTGGTAATTAGATAAAAATGAAACGGACTCACTTAATGAATGGAACTGTCTGTATAAACAGAGCAGGATTTGTAATTCAACAGTGCTTTGTTTATCAAAAAGAATAAACAGTATTAATTACAATTGACAATAATCTTTACAACACTGTAGCCGCTGGGCCTCGAATAGCCACTCTCAGGCGGCTTTCGCTCTGGTGGTAGACGTCAAATGCCTTACGGACTCATGTTGCAGATCGCATAGATGTCTACCCCTCGAGTCGCCTCCCACATTCTTGTCTGGCATGACTTGTTCCTCAGTAGGCAGGATTGCTCGAGTGTACTCGGTGGCCCATGGTTCACCTGGCAGTCATTCATGGGGCTCCACCACCCCTACACCCCGGCCTCATGCCTCCTTTGGTGTGTCATCTATCTGTTGGCCTTGTCCCCTCCATGGGGATAACGCCTACTGACTTGGCGTCTAGGTGCCCATGGCCTATCACCACATTCACCTGTGTGGGCCTACCCCTCGGCCCTCTCTGCCTCCACCCCTTCTTTTGGGGAAACACAATAAAAAGTAAACGTTCCGAGGCTTCACCTCAGCCCCATTCCTCGGGGATACCCGCACTCTTCCCCTATGCCCCTTCACCTGGGGTAACTAAATAAATGTAGTAACCAAATACCGAATAATAAGCCACTTCCTGATGAGGCGGCTCCCTGCCCCCTTGCTATCCTTCCCCGGACTCTAACTGGGGGGGTTGCTTTACCCCTGACCCATTGCCTTCAGTATTCACTTCCATTTGCCTGTCAACCCAGCTGGGACCGGCAGCGATACCCGCCCCGACTGTAAACCCTTCAGGGCTCTCCTGGGGTCTTCTCCCCTGGCATGGCTTCCTCCATGCCCCCGTTGTCCTGACACTCCCACCTGGGGTCAGCTCTGCCTCTGGGTGCAGCTCTAGCTACGACTCTGGCTGGTGTGCTTGTTGCTCCCTCACCAGGCTTCAGTGCAGGCTTCAGTTGGGGTGCTTTGCCTTGCGCTGCCAGCATCTGCCCCTGCTTGCCAGGCTCCACGGGTCCCATGGGGAGGATCCCTTCCGCTCCTCTCCCGTGCTGACTGCCTCATCCGTGGCATCGGCCACCATTTTTATCTTTGCTGGCCGGCGTCTGATGTTGACATCATCGGCCAGCCGTAATTGAATAAAGAGGTAGCTGATGAGCCAAGCAGGCTCTTCATTCCGCCCCTTTTGTGCTGCATCTTGAGCTGCCGGTAAGCATCTTCCATTACTTTTTCCCCTGAGACAAACAGAAAAAGGGTACATGATCATATTAATGTAGCAAATCATATGCTTCAGATGATTAGTTTGCAAGCTGTTATGAGATCTACAGAGCATGAGGGGGTTGTTTGTTTTTAAAAATATTTTCCTAAATTGATGGTGTTCAGAATTAGAAAAATCCTTGAAATTTTTCTATGAAAATTTAAATAATCATCTGACTGTACATGTTGTATATAACCTAATAAAGTTTGTCATTTCGGAAACAAGCTGAGATGGAGAGCACCTCCTTGAATTTTTTGCATTGTTGTTCATTCAGAATGATGTTTCTTTAAGATAAGGAGCAGAATAAATATTCAGCAATGGATTGCGCTTTAAATTCCTTGTGGTACATGAAATTAATGTCATCTGTAGATAGCTAGCATAGGAAAAAATCAATCCAATGATCTTTCCTTGCCAGATACATTCCTGAGTCTCTTAACTGAGCATGAAGGGAAGTTGCTTGTTCTGCCAAACAAAACTATTTGGGTCAATGGAGCTGTGCCCCTTTGTACAAACATACCTGTGGGTTCAGCCATGCTGGGGTGTAAGGATTTGTTCAGTCAGTCAGCCAGTCACTGTGAAGTCTATTAACATAATAAAAATCGTTTAAATCTGCTTATTATTCTCAGTCCAAAAAAACATTTTAGTCCATTTCCTAAAGCTTAAGACATGCTTTGGTGCTTTGCTGAATTATGACCATAAAAAGGTCATATTTTTTCTTGCAGCTTCTGATGTTGCAGATGTAAAAATGTATGTCCAGCCATTTGCTCAATACAAATCATATCAGAGTTACAATAAACTGATTTGCTTCAAGTTTTTTTAAATATATAAGCTGTTCTGTTGTTAGTTGAATATTTGATCAATAACACTATGAAGTGAATGGCCTTTGAAAAGCATAAATTGCAGGGAAAAGACAGTATACAATCACTGAGATGAAATAAGACAAGACAATAAGATTCAGGAAGTTAGATATGTCTGTATTTAATTGTAAGTGCACAATGTGATAGGTATAATTGATTTAACTGGAATTAAAATCAAATGCTTAAAGTTGGACACATGCTTACATACCTTTCTGAATCAGGGCTAGAATGACTATTTCAGTATTAAAATGGAATTTCTGGATAGGACTCAACAATATTTCTACCCTTGATTTGCAAGAAAATTACAGTCCAAGATTTTCTCCTGTTTTAGAAATATAATAGAATGGAACTCATCTCTAAACCCTGAGAATAAGGTGATTTCATATAAATTTTGCTCTCTTATTGGCATCATTTTGTGATTATACCCCAATACCGCCAGTATTGTACTGGATGCCTGCACAATCCAGAACAGATTTACTGTATAAAGGGATAATTAAATATTTAGAACCCTATTTCAAGGCAAAAGTTAAAGCAATGCAGGTGATTTTAAATGTATTTTACTTTGATTTAAAGAAATGAAGCAGTTCTTTTTTGGCAATTGAACCAATACTGGATAGGTGAATAGAAGTATCACCTTTTCTTCGTACCACATCTTCTATTGGCTTACTTAAGGCACATTTTCAACGACAGCTCTTATAGTTATGCTGCTGCTGCTGCTGCTGCTGCTGCTGCTTTTTTTAGGGAAAAATATTATTTGAGATAGCATATGCTGAGTTGTCACTCTCAGAAGACCCTCAAGAAAAAGATGAGGAACCTCCCCCTGAAGCCAGGCTAAGAACTAGAAGGCCTATTGTAAATTAATTAGATGAACAACTCAGCAATAAAAAACAAGTGCAATGCATCAAACAGTTACTCTATGCACTTATATTAACAACTGCAGTCAATTTTATTATTTATAATAATAACTTGGAATAAATTAGTTTAATACAATGTAATAATTGCTGTAAATTTATTAAGGCTTTGTAGTTAAGACAATGCAACAATATGGTCCAATCAAATCAGTCATATTTTACGTTAAGTTTACACTTATAAGTAGTTTCTAAACAGTAATAGCTGATTACTATACGTTTTAATAAATTACTGTAGTTTTCATTGGATCA
Source organism: Crocodylus siamensis (assembly GCF_052110815.1). Lineage (NCBI taxonomy): Eukaryota > Metazoa > Chordata > Crocodylia > Crocodylidae > Crocodylus > Crocodylus siamensis. Next base: position 63,677,156 of record NC_143398.1, read on the forward strand.
AGAGATTTCTCATAAACATGGTTGGAAAACCATCTATAACACTTTCTACTGATGTATTTACAACAAATTAAATACATAATAGTCAAATCTGTAACAGGTTTTCAACACTTCTGAGTAACTTACTAATGCTGTATAAGCCATTATGTAAGCATGAAATTTTTGCTGAAAAGAAAGGAGGGAGAGCTCAGATCAGAGGCATAGCTGGGCATTTCTGTATCTAGGGTGGCAGCAAGACATGGGGCAATGTTTGTAGCTGCAGTGCCCATGGCAGCAGTAACCATCAGACTGGTAATGCAGCGACCGATACTTTTCTGCCTCTCATCTCAGTGCCCAGGGCTGGTGTTCTCATCGCCCCTACAGCTGCACTATTGGTCCAGATTATATATTGTAGGCTAAAGAAATGAAGATATACATAACAAAAAGTTCATAAAACTACCCATGATTGTGATGCCAGTGGTTAGATTAGCAGTTACAAGATGACTTGCACCACCTTCTTTAAAAGCAAATTAGGTTTGAAACCTATTTATAGTTCTTGTCTGCTGTTGAAAAAGCTGCCTTGAAAGCACAAACACTTTTCATTATTTTCCAATATATAGGAAGTTCTTACCACTTCTATCAACTAAAACACATCTCTAACTTTCCTATATAGATTATGTGAATGATTCAAGCAATAAAAATAGTTGGAAAGGTAAAAAATTTCCCAGGAAATTTATTGCAGATAGCCAGTCTGGTCACAACCTCTTTGAGTTATTTTGTTGAGTCACTAATGCAATGCAATAATAGTTTTTAAGAGCTGACAATTACATTTTAAAAAAAACTTGATGTTATTTTCTGCATAGTTTCCAGTGATATATCACTAAGATCTCTGGCTGGTTTCAGGCAGTTTAAGCACTGGACACTCATAAATGTCAATTTAACTCTTCTCTGCAGGACAGGATACAGATGAAATCACATCCCTGAAAACATTAGAAGTCAAAGCTATAAAATGTGAAAGAACATCAAAATTCATAAACATTTGGAAAAGGTAGCATACAGCAAATATAAGGAGAGATACTCCAGTGATGTAAATTAAATAAGTGCTAGACTAGTTTACACCATCTGAGAATCTGTCAGGAGATATACATACAGATGCGTAGCAAGGCAGCCCCGCACTCAGGGCAGCATTGGCTATTTTTGCAGCTCCTCCCTCTAAAGGCAGAATCCAGGGCTGCTGTAGCCCACTGTCCTTCCCAGTTACACTACTGGATATATATCAGAAAACAGCAAATTGTGAGAGAAGGTAAACCTTCTGTAGGAGAGATAAAAGATACTGAAATATTCTGGCCCACAACGTAATAGAATAGTTTGTGAAAAATTATACTAATTAAGGTAAGTTTGATACTATTTTGAAGCTTTATTGTCATTGGTATTCTTAAACTTCAGTATTTAATTCAAGCAGTCAGCTCATTACCGGCTTTGCCTTCACTGCATCCACATCTGCAAAGTTACTGAAACCACTGTACACTTTGTAACAAGAGAAAGGGAGCATGTATTTATAAATGTTTCGAATTATTCTTCACATGTAAAGCATAATCATTTTATTGTCTACCCAATTAATAGCAGATACGTTGTGTCATCTACAAGTTCAGGTCCCCTTTACCAGTTCTGCATACATGAATACTGTCTTTGCGGTCCACCAATGTGAAGCCGTAAGTCCTTCCATTTTTTTCCTGTTTTCTCAATTTATATATCATCTGACTAGTTTTCATGACATCATTTCTTTCATAACATCTTTTAGTACTTTTAATCTCTGCTGAAATGTCTTTCATTACTTTAGCATAACTTTAATCTCTGTTCAGTCTCCGGCTCTGCTTTGTTCTTCCTGCCCTACATACTGCTGTTGGCCACCCCTTTTTTACAGAATACCATTCTGTATTGTGAGGAGTGGAGACAGGAAATCAAGCCTTGTTCCAGACTTATATCAAAGTCTTTGTGTGCTGTTGGTTACAGATGCAGGTATACTTTTACTACACTGTTCCTATGGTCCATTAGGCTTGGCATAACGGTTGACCTTTTTAGTGTATGTTTTCATCTCTTGGTGCAAACGATGAATTTTCCAAGGCTTTCTGCTGCAAATATTTGCATCAAAAACTTTGGAAGAGGTAAGAACAATGGTTAAAGTCATCTGGAATATTTGTGCCACACCACAATACCTACGGCATAATTCATAAAACATTCCTTATTTTCAAGCAAGTCCTCTGAGATTACTTTCATCAAAAAACTGCAATAAAATTAATGTTGTTATTAAACTAGCTGCATATTGGTATTGTTTTTTTTTCTCTATAGACTTTTTCATTTTAAGATGGTAGAGATATGCCACCACTGCATTTTAATTGCCTCTGGGTTTGGTACTTAATGAAAAACAACTGATAACTTTCTACCTATTATACTCCAAAGTATTCTTAGAAAAAAACTGTGTATGCACAAAGAGGGTTTTGGAGCATTCACTAGCAGTAAATAGTTACATATCCCTGATTGGCTGCAATCTTAATGAAAAGGAATATGACTAGGGTCATATATAACAGGTTCTATATGAAATTGCAAAAGCTTCAGTTTCTCTTATGCTTCAGCCTGACTTTCAGACCTTTGTTCTTGGCAAAGTATTGCAAATGTGACTATGAATTATTGTAAAATTTCCATATTCCTTCACTTTTTAAATGTTATGATCATGATAATGCAAGAAATACTCCCTCTTATATAATAATTTTCAGTTGTAGATCGCAAAGTAATTTACAAAGGTAAGGCTCACTATCCCTGTTTTAAAGATGAGGAAACCAAGGTACAGAGATGAAAGACAAACACTCATCTCCTGTGACCCAGTTCTGAATTCTGTCCACTGTAGCACACAGTCTGCCAAGCCAAGATTAAAAGCATATAAGAAAAAAAAAAAGAGGAAGTACTTCTGGACTACACTACTGCCTTTCACATGAACCATAACAGGGTATTATATACTATATTTACTTGAATCTAAGTCTTGGTTCCCACCCCCAACCCCAGTCAGCTTGGGGGGGAAAGCCCCTCATCTTAGATTCACATACACAGCAGGTGGGGAGGGGGGTACTGTGGCTCTGACTCTGGCCTTGAGCCTAGGTTGAGGCCAGAGTCGGACCCACAACAACCTCTTGCCCCAACCTTTGCTTTCCCTTTGCAGCTTCTGCCCCTCACCACAAACTCTCCTCCCCACCACTTACACTCAGGCATAGCATGGCTTTGGCTTGGGCTGGATTCCCTCCTGGGCACAGAGCAAATGGAAGTGTCCCCTGCCCAGCTAAACAGCAGTACTAATGCTGCTGCATGGCCCAGAAAGAGCGAAACACCCAGCAGGAAATAGAGCCCAAGTAGCATCTGACAATAAGGGGGAGGGGAACAGAGACTGTGAGGAGCAGGATAGGAGGGGCAGAGACTACAGGGAGTGGATGGGGGAAAGGGGCAGAAATTATGGGGATTGGGGGAGGCCCAGAGGCTATAAGGAACTGGGGGTGGAAAGGTACAGGTGGTGGGGAGCAGGAAAACTGGAGAGGGATGAAATGCAAGTGCATAGGGCAAGGAGGCTACCTGACCCCCCAGCCACTACTTTCCCCGCTGTATGGGGAAGTGACGGGGGGGGGGGGAAGGGAGGGGCACTTAAGACAACCTACCTAATTATTAGTATCTATACCTGGAAAATTATAACACATTTTCCATAGATAACGTCTAATTGTTATGGGGGCATCTTAAATTCAGGTTTTTCTTAGATTCAAGTAAATACAGTACTTAAACTACCCTAGAGCAGGACAAAGATGGCAGGGACCACAGTATGAAGTAGAGAGTCACAGTTCAGTTCCTAATTCCACATGAAATGGAAGCTGACTAGCCCTTTTCCCAATGCAGCTTACATTCTCATGTGTGCCAGCTCAGACATGAGCGACGCTTGCCCCCGGAGCCTGGGGGGACATGGTGACTCCCCACAGGCAGCGGTGGTGGTGTCAGTGGTGGGGGCGGGCCAAGCAGGAAGCTTTCTAAGGTGGCCACAGCGGGGCGGGGGGATGACAAGTGGTGACCACCCGCAGGCACCATCAGCAGCACTTTTTGCAGGGGGTGCACAACTAATCTCAGGGGGTGCACATTCACCCCTGCGCGCCCCCTTTGCATTGCACAGATGTCTTGGATAGTTCCATTTATTCTCTACCCCTATCCCTCCAATACTCATCTACCTGTGAAGGGAGAAGAGTAACAGCCCAGTGGCTTTCTCCTCCTCACACATAGACCAGCAAGGCAGGTGAATACAGGGCTACTTTACACCCCTATAATCTGCTGCCTTGGCATGAAGACAACTTTATGGCTGCATTCTTAATATTTATTGTTCATATAGCTTTATGTAGAGTCCTTCAGGGTGTTGTGTATCTCAAATTCTTACCAATTTTAGATGAAAGCTCAGGGTACTCTGCTCTGCACAGAACTATTTTGGGGCATTTAAGCCCCAAGACAGAAATTCTTCATTTTCTCAAAAATTCTAGAGGTAGTTGTTACTCCATAATAGTCTTGTCCACTGAGAAGCAGGCATCAAAGGTATTTCATTCCTCTATTTTCTCCAGCACAATACAGTTCTATTTTGTACTTCTACTGAACAAGTGTCTCCAAAATAATTGGTTTCATACCTGAATAAGCCAAGTATGGTCAGTATAACTTGGCATATCCACAGCATTTTCAAGCTCTTGGAAACTGCAGTACAGAACTTCGAAACAATCCAGCAGTTCTAGACATCAGACACCAAGTCTCAGTTATACATTTAAATATACTTATCTTTTTTATGTATTTATTTTACAAAAATGCTTTTCTGCTGCTTTTTTAAATACAGCAGATTTTTAAAATAATTTATTCTAGTTTGTTTCATGGGGTATTGCTTTTAAACAACATCAAGATATATTTATAATTTTCTGCACTTCACATCACTACTAAATTATATCACCCTTTTCAGAAATGTAGTATATATTTGATACATGAGTAAGGTATAATGAAGGGAGTGTCACAGAGCACTTAGGTGCCCTGCTCCTTTTAAAGAGTGGAAACTGCTAGGGAGAGGGCCCTAGCAGTGAGTGAGGAGCCCCAGCTGCTGGTTACCAGGGCAACCAGAGTGAGCTAGTGGCCCACACCTGCCAGTGGTCAGCTGACCAGAAGAGGCCTTAGGTACCTGCTCCCAGAGAGCCCATATAGGGGCCTCAGGTACCTGCTCCGAGGTACCTAAGGCCCCTATTTGGCCCTAAAATGGGTCAGGGCTAGACTGAAGGCTACTCCGTCCTCCTCTTCACTCTTGGCCCAGCCTGTGGGTTCGCTGGACCTGTGGTGGTCCTTCTCTGTACACCCGCCCCCACGTCCCCCGTCAGGGCGGCTCTATGCCACTGGGACCCGTATTCTCCAGCCCCTCACTCTGCTTGTGCCCTTTGTCTCCCACCTGGGGCACCTCCTTGAGCCCTCCAGAGCCCTCAACGGTCCCACCTGGTCTGGCATCTTGGTCTATGCTGGACCTTCCCACTCCTCGGTGGTAACCCCTGGCATCAAGATCCTCCTGCTCCTCTCTGCCTTCCACTCTGGGTCCCTGGTCTGGAAGAGATGCCTCTGGTCCCTCGCTCCCTGTGCTGCCACTGGCAGTGTCTTTCCCATGGCGGGCTTTGCTGCATCCTCCCATGCTGGGAGAGGCAACTTCCCGCTCCTTTTCCCCGCGTAGGGGCTCAGGGAGAAACCTCCCTGCAGATGTTCCTGCGGGTCTCTCCCCTCTTCCTTGCCAGTGGCTCCTTTTATCCCCACCGGCCGGCTCCTGCAGCTGACGTCACCAGCCGGCTGCAACTGTATAAAGATGTGGCTAACGAGCCACGCGAGTCCCGCCTCCAGCTCTGGCTTCACTGTGGATCCTGCTGCAGTTAAGTTTTCATTTTCTTTTATTTTACTTTTGTTTTCTTCTGAGGGTTCCTGACCCCAGGGCTCCCCCCTGGCTCTTTGGGGTATTCCCTTCTGTTTCTCCCCATGACACTGAGGCCAGGATGGCAGCTCCCTGCCAACAGCCAAGGGGGAAGGAGCTCTCCCAGAGCAACCAAAGGGGAGAGGTCTGACTGCAGGTACAGCTTCTGATACTGGTGAGGGACGGAACACCGCTGTTATGGCTTGAATGATGTTATAGCCCAGGGGCTTGTGCTTTTGTTTGCTATTTAAGACCGGTGGTTTGGGTAAGGCTATTAGGGGAAGGAGGAGGCCTCATAGGGGACCCACGGCAGTGTGGGGACCCCAGCACCAGGAAAGGCACAGCATTTTGGGTGGGGTGCACTGACCCCGGCGCCAGAGAAGGCACAGCATTTGGGGTGCACCGACCCCAGCGCCAGAGAAGGTGCAGTGCGAGACAGGGCTGCGGAGATCCCAAGGAGGACCCGGGGGCAAAGTTGTAACAAGGCCCAGACCAAACAATGTCAGTTCCACCTGTGAGACTTGGGGCGTGGTAAAGGGGTGGTTGGAGCCATGCATAGCCCATAAGGCTGGAGTGCCCCAAAACACACCCATTGCAGAATGGGACCCACAAAGAGTCCAGGAGCCCATGGGGTCAGAGAGCAAAACTGTGTCCAAGAGGACATAAAGGCAGCCTCCCTATTATATATTTATCATCAAAGACATGGCAGATGAGAATCGAGGGTGCCCATTGGGCCAACTTGGCACAGTAAGGGGGCCTTGGGGAGATCACGGCCATCCTGCAGGACCCTGTGCTGTGATGGAGCTAATTCTTTTGCGGCCAAATAACAGACCTGTGCGAGTAGGCAGGTATTCGATCTGGCTTCAGATCTGGCCACTTCAGATGTCAGCGATCCGATCAGTCCAGAGCTCCGGGGTTCCCACTTTGATTCGGCCGAAGCAGCTCTGAAGAGCCTCCTCGGAGATCCGGCCATAGGATATAGTGGGGGATCAATTAAATATCTATAACTTTGTTTTTTGTCTGATTTGGCAGAAGCGTGCAGGGGTGGTGGCCCCTGCTCAGGCCACAAAGCCTGCTAAGTTTCAAGAAGATAGATGCAGGGGTTTGGGGGGAACTGCACCTCAAGCTACTGACAGGCAAAACTCATGACATAGATGACCCTGTGTGTGTTAAGGCGCAGCGGGCTGAAAACTGCAGGAGTGGTGGCCCCGGCTGAGGCCACAAAGCCTGCCAGCTGTCAAGAAGATGGGTGCAGGGGGAGTCTGGCTTCTGGTCCACTAATGCCATAAGATGCAATTCAACCACAGTTTAGGCAACCCATTAAATTCCTATCACTGCAGGACACAGTGGTGAGAATTAGATACCAGGTCATAACACAGGTTACTTATCTGCACAGATGAATAAAGAACGTTATTACAATAAAAACTTCTGCAAGGTGTGCACCCTTTAAACTAATTATGAAGCCTTAATAAAAAGCACATTGTATATACTCGTTTGGCTGATACGTGCTATTTAGGTGACCTATAAAAATGCACAATAAATTTGTTATAGTCACTCATCAGTCATCTGGCCACAGAGACATCTTTAGGATAACCAGTCTTTTACAGCAAATTCCATCACTTCTGGTTGATGTTAAAAAGTCATCATTTACCCACGGTTAATACACACAGTAATATCATGGCTACTGGCAGACATGAAAAAACAAAAACGTGCTTTACCACGCAAAGTGTCTGTATAGACTGTGTGCTTCAGCAGGGCTTTTTGGCACTTTTATCTAAAGCTGATTCAATCAACTATTAGATAAAAGTGCCAGAAAAGCTGCATTAAAGCACCCGTTCTATACAGACATTGGGTGAGCTGAGTACAACTTACGTGTTGCCTCTTCTGGGCATGCACTGGGCTTGGCATGGGGGTGCATGGAGTTTAAAGTGCTGCTTCGTTTTGTTTTTTACACCTGTAAGCAGGTTATTTCCTGTCCCATGGGATCTGAGATACCATCTGGAAAATATGTGAGATGCAACTACTGTGTATAACTTATTTGTTATATTAGATAACAGATAATATGGTTTACACTTTTCCATTTAATACTGATTTAATATATTAGCTCCATGTGGAAAGAGAAACTGCCTCTGAATATCAGAAATAAAAGCATCAAGTGGCATTGTTTTTCCACATGCTTTCCCTACGTTCTGACTTATTTGGTTGCATGACTTAGATCAAATTAAATTGCAATTCATATTCCAAACACAGGCTAACAAAATACTAGCTTAACTTCTTTTTTATGATTGCCGGCATAAATTTAATCTATCAAAGATAAATTCAGAATATTGAGGAGTTATATTAGACCACTAGCGTTATATACAGTACTACAAAGAAGTAAGTCATTGTTAGCTTTTGACTTGTGATACAAATAATGGCAGAACTTAAAGTTATTATAAAACAGAAGGAGGAAAATGTATCCTGTCCTTTCTGAAAATGTTCTTTCTTTAAGTAATAGAATTGACAGATCTATTACACAAGGTACTTCATCTTGCTTGCAATTTGGAGGCAGGATCAGGCCTGCCAGTCTCTCTCAGAGGAATATTCTGCCTCCTATTCTTCCATCCAGATGAGAGAACTTCCACATACCAAGATAATTCAAATGTACTTCCCTAAATTATAGGTTGTGTTATACACTTTGAAGATATAATGCAATTTCTCAAACTTCAGTGCTTTGTATATTACATCTAACAGCAACAAAACCAAAAATTCATAGAGATTAAAGTTGATTTCTGATCCAACTGTCTCCCATTTGGACTAGACCGGTAGACCTTATTATGCGAAGGAAGGAATTTCCAGATGAGCACAAATAAGCCCGTTTTCTGGGCTCATCCTCAATCCCCTACTATTTCTACTCCTGATGTTTTGCTGAAGATTATCTCAGACAGATATCCCATAACTGGCTAAAGGCTAAATGGGAGCTATCATATTTCCAGCTAGACAGCTCTACTTCTCCCATACTCACAATCCAAGTCACCACTATTGGCATATTTGACTACTTCAGACTGCCCCATCTTCCTGCTTCCACTTCAATGTCTGCACAAAATCTCACCAATTTCTTTCAAGAAAAAACTGACAGTATGTGATCTCCCCACTTCCCTTAGTTTTTCCTCCTTCTCTGTTTCAACCTTTCTCCTTTTCCCTTGTCTCAGACCCAAAAGGTTGTCATCTGTTCTCCTCCAACCCTTCCATTTCGTTCCACAGATTCCATCTCAGTACATCTCCTGGTCCCCTTTCTAACCTCAATTCTTGCTTTCCTCTTTTCCTTAACCACTTGTTCCCCTCTGTCTCTTCCCCTCACATTACAAACATATTTAAATGTTCCTTTCTTTAAAAAGTAAATATTTAACCCCTTGCCCCTTTGATTACCACACCTAGCATCTCTACACTGATGACTCACAGATAGCCTTTCCTATTTCAGACCTGCTCCTTCTGTTCAAATTAAAATCTCAGCCTGTCTCTTTGGCAGCTCTTCATGGATATCTAAGCCAAAGGTTGATACAGCTAACACAGAGTTCTTTCTCTTTGCACTAAAACTTCCCTGCTACATGTTGTCTCAACCATTGTGGATGTCATCATGCCTGTCACTCAGCCCTGTAACTTGGTGTCATGTTCAACTTGGACTTCTCTCTAGGTCCTTACAATCAAACTAGGTATAAATCTTTTACATCCTCTCTGCATAATACACACCCACGCACACAAATTTATGGTCTTAGTACAAGCACCCATCATCTTACTTTTTGATTACTACAACATCTATTTCTCTTGCTTTGAGAAATGCAATACTGAAACATTCATGCCCATCCAGAATGCTGCTGAAAAGATCATTTTGCTAACCCATTGCTTTTACTCTGTCACTTCCTTCTTAAGCGATCTCAATTGCCTTTTTCTTTTCTTTTGCCCCAAAAAGGAAGAGAAGGACACTACTTGTCTTTACTTTCAAAACTCCCCATAATTTTTTCTATCTTAACTATCATCTCTCATAGTTTCAAAAAGTCCTTTCCAACTTCCTGCCAGCTTCCATCATCCACTTGTTAGATTTACAAAAAGCACTCTCATCTTTTTTCTCATAATTAAAGAGAACACCCCAGAACCATCCGCAAGGCAACTGACTATCCTGCAACTCCCTCTTTATAGCTACTTTTTGTCATAGTGCCTACAAAAAATCTGACAACTCAGTAGCCAATGCTCTTTGACCACTGCCTAACATACTGATCAATATTGGCCTTTTTTCTTTCTGCTCCCCTGTCTGGATCCATTTTCTGTCTCTACATATATTTAGACTGTATGCTTTCTGCTGTAGGTTCTGTGGTTAACCATGCCTAGTTCAGTGCAGTTCTGGTCCATAACTATGTCCCTCAGACACCACAGTAATATAAACAACCCCCCCACACACACACACGCGCATTTTTCTGTCCTTATGAATGCTAAATCCACAGATCTATCACAAGATTTTCAGAATTGTGTGCTTACAGGGTAGAGAGCAGAATCATCCTTTAAATGTGAACATACAAAAGAAGGTGCCTTATATATAAATCCTACCTACCCCACAGTTCTCTGAGCACTAAGGTATCCAAGATAATTCTGTCAAAAGAAAAGAATGGTATTGGCTTAGACTGGATGACCAACATGTACAGTGTGGTAAATGTATATATTCATAGCTGTGTGGCCACATAGCAACTTTCATAACCACTCTACACAGATTATATTTCCTAAGGTAAAGGAGGGATCTGAAGTTAGAATCTCCAACATTGTGGATGAGTAATTGGAATACTGGGCAATAGGAAGGCGATGATACCTCCTCTTTGCTGGGAGATTTCATCAAAAGCTACTTGGCAAATTCTAGTGAAATAACACATAATTTTAGATTGACTGAAATGGCATTTTGCAGCAAATAATTTAGTTGCCAAAAATAGTTGCCTCTAGTGTGCTTCTAAGGACTGAACTTTAATGCTGAAGCAAAGACTTCCTGTATTGATTCAAAGAATGAGTGCTGTGATGGTTGTGAGAAGTACTAGTCTGAATTAAAAGAATATTAGTGGGCTCCCAATTCCCAAGTAAGAAACTTATCTGATTGAAGGCCATAAGCATCAGGCTGGATAGGAAGTATAATGACACCTCCTAGTAGGGTTCAATTGAGTAGTACTGCAAAGAGCAAAATGTAGTTCTGTGTTCTATGATCTTGCAAGAATGGAGTAAGACTGGTGCCCTATGAGAGCATTTAATGCTTCACAAAACATATTATTCCTTAACATGCCAAGAACATTACACTGCAGAGATGTGATGTTACACACACATACAATAAAGTCCTCCTGAGGAATTTACATCTGTATATTGCTGTATTTTAGCATGGTAGTTGAAGTATGGTATTTGCTGTACCACCGAAATAAAAAAAAAATCCTGATGGGTAAATGGGAATGTTGTGAAGAATAGCCTCCTTCAGGAAATAATTTTACTTTACTTTAGGAACTGCAGGACCCTATTTTGTTTGTCCCTCAGTGGGTAGAAATAAAAAGGGGAATAAATTGTATTGTTTCAGTGGGTGCATCTATACAGGATGTTATGTCGCTGTAGCAACGAGCTACAGAGACGTAACTCACTGCTACAGCAACGTAGCATCGGCAGGCCCAAACTATGACGCTGCTGCTACATCGCCGTAGCTCATTGCTACAGTGATGTAGCATCTAAAAATAACCATGCATCGCTAGGACATGTATACACGCCCAGTATGAAGTAGATTATGGACTATTTTGTTCATATAATGGTGTTTCTACGAGTTGCTGAGATTAGGAATGCCTGCAGGGACTCTTACAGCAATTCACATTTGCTTATTTCTTCATAGATTTCATAGATTTCATAGACATCAGGGCTGGAAGAGACCTCAGGAGATCATCGAGTCCAGCCCCCTGCCCAAAGGGCAGGAAGTCAGCTGGGGTCATAGGATCCCAGCAAGATAAGCATCCAATTTACTTTTGAAGGTGTTCAATGTAGGTGCTTGAACCACCTCTGCTGGCAGACTGTTCCAGACGTTGGGGGCTCGGACAGTAAAGAAATTCTTCCTTATGTCCAGCCTGAAACGGTCTTGTAGGAGTTTGTGACCGTTCGACCTAGTCATCCCTTGGGGCACTCTGGTGAACAGACGTTCCCCCAGATCCTGGTGGTCACCCGATAAACTTATAGGTGGCCTTCAGATCACCCCTGAGCCTGCGCTTTTCCAGGCTAAAGAGTCCCATGGCTCTCAGCCTATCATTGTAAGATCTGTTTTCCTGACCTCTGATCATGCGCGTGGCTCTTCTCTGGACTCTCTCAAGCTTCTCCACATCCCTTTTGAATTGTGGAGCCCAAAACTGGACGCAGTACTCCAGCTGCGGCCTCACCAAGGCCAAGTACAAGGGGAGAATGACGTCCCGGGATTTGCTCGAGAAGCATCTATGGATGCAAGCCAGCGTTTTGGTCGCTTTATTAGCCGCAGCATCGCATTGCAGGCTCATGTTCATCTTGTGGTCAATGATGACCCCCAAGTCCCTTTCTTCTGTAGTGCTATCCAACATAGCACTGCCGAGCCTATAAGGATGCTGCAGGTTTTTCCTCCCAAGGTGGAGAACCTTGCATTTTTCAGTGTTAAACACCATCAGGTTCTCGTCCACCCATTTGCTGAGCTTGTCCAGGTCAGCCTGGATCACCCGCCTATCTTCTGGCATGGATGCTTTGCCCCAAAGTTTGGTGTCCTCGGCGAACTTGGTCAGTCCACTCCTGACTCCAATGTCCACATCATTAATGAAGATGTTGAACAGTATGGGTCCAAGGACAGAGCCTTGAGGGACCCCACTGGTTCACAGGGCACCGCGATGAGCGACTGCCATTGATTACAACCTTCTGGGTCCGACCACGGAGCCAATTTCCCAGCCAGCGGATCGTGGTGGAGCCAAGGCCACAACTGGCCAGTTTGGCCAAGAGGTGATCATGGGATACCAGATCAAAAGCTTTTTTGAAGTCAAGATATATGACATCAGTCTCTTCTCCCTCGTCCAGGTGATAGGTCACCTGGTCATAGAAGGAAATGAGATTGGTCAAACAAGACCTACCTGCAACAAACCCGTGCTGACTATCCCTTAGGATGTTAGCCTCGGTCTAACTATGCTGCTTCCCTTATTATGGCATGTTTGGTCTAATTAATATTTTGAGTGCAAGAGGCCCATTGACCTTGCAGAAGTTTCTTTCACTAATATACTGTTAATCTGAACACCAAATTTCTATGCTTTGGTACAGTCTATTCACCAATTCCCACATACCATTTGCCTTTAAATGGGGGATGTTTCCTCTGCTGCTGCTCCAAGCAGGCTCCTCTCAGAGCCTGTAAGAGCCCTAAAGTGGCGAGCACCCCAAAGGTGCTCCCTGCTAAGCCAAGTTGGCCTACTGCCGTACTTGCTGGTCTTCCTGCACATTGGGATGGTTTGTTCCTGTACTTTCAGTAAAGTTTCTTTAAAGCACAGCCAAATCTCCTGGACTCCTCTCCCCATCAGACTGGTCTCCCAGAGGATTCTGCCCATGAGTGCCCTGAGCAAGTCAAAGTCTACTTTTCTGAAGTCCAGGGTCCTTACTGGAATTGCATTATAATAATGGAATCGAATTATAATCACCAACAGTTCCTGAGTCCTCCCAAAATTCAGCAAATGTTTTCTGAAATATTTTGAATACTGAAAAAATACAAAATACCTTCTTAAGACATACAAAGTCTTCTTCAAATACTACTTCAGGGTGTTATGAGAATTCAGATTTTACACATTCATTCAAATCCCAGTATTTTTCACTTTGAAAAAGATTATTTTCCTATTGTTTTAACTCTTCCTTTGTTTTGAAAAGTTTTTGATTTTAAAAAAAGAAGCAAACATCCAGAAAAAAACAGCAATGGGACAGAATAGAGGCATAAAAGGTTTATCCAGTTTAGAAGTACACTGCCTTTGAAGCAGTACTAAATGGCTTCCATTCAGAACAGTGAATAATAAAAAAAAAATCACAAAACTATTTGACTGTTCATCTGAAACAATATCTTCAGTAGCATGGGTATGAAAAATAACCTACTGGTCAAGAAGTGTTCCTGAAGGTTTGTGTTGCTAACTTCTGTGTTAAAGTTTTAAATGTTTTCCTTAGCTTAATTATTTTTTACTCTCCTTTGGAGACTCAAAATTAAATCCTTCTTCCTCTGAAAACATTGATCTTTTTACTCAGCACATTTTTATTTCTCTTTTGAAGATAGAAGAATCCAATGCAGCTGTAATTTACTTCATTCCTTGTTTCTGCATACATGGTACTAATGGTAATTTCAACAAGAATGTATTAATTAAGGCTCAATAGTGTTGAGGTGATGCTGTTAATTAGGCCTGGGAATTCCAGATGAGCTTAAAGTAAGGCATCCCAAATCTTGCAGAAATTCAATAGCAGCTGAGTGCTGAACTCCCATCTGATCCTTTGAAAATACCAGCCTAAACTGTTATTGCTGGCCCAAAATGGAGCACTAGTTGCTAAACGCTTGTATGTACCTCAAAGAAAAGGTCTGATTCCACACAGCCCTGCATTTTTATAGCCATTTACACATACGAAAAATAAGTGGAAAGTAAGTATAATCAGCTCTGCTGAAAGTAGTGTTTTAGATCCAGTGTAAGGATCACTACTCCTTGATTTTGGTTTCTCAGAAAAATGGATATACTAATAATATGTTATATTTGTCCTATACAATATTACAACCATTCCAGTTTTGCACGGTATCTTCTGTTTTTCAAAAAGCTTCAGGTGCTAGAATCAAGAGCTTGCATGGGAATCTCAGCTTTAAAAAAAAGGAGAAAAGGAAAAAGAAAGAAACAAATTTCCAGCCCTTATTGGGAGAAAGCTTGGAAGAACTAAATAGTGTACCTCAAAGGCTCAGAAACTAAGACAAATCAAAGAACTTAACAATTCTTAGCTTTAACTTAACAAACAAATGGAAAAAACCCACTTACGATTTTGGCATCTTGGTCCATGATTTACAGATTTTGGAACTGATAGCACATCCTAAACACTAGAACCCAGAGCAGGCTGAGCCTGACTTTAAAGAGGTACAAAAGTTACGCCAATTCTCTGTACCAGAACAAAAATGTATGCACTGTGCCACTGAATTTACATGCTTATAAAAAATATAATATGAAAACAAAATTGATGCAAAGTTATTCTGCAGTCATTCAAGTTTGTAGCATTGTTTGAATTATTCCCATAGAGTGAAAACAGTAGGATCCATTTGGAAAAAAAAATAGTATTCCATAGTTTCTCCAACCATGAAACCATATTATGAACTCTGAAATAAGCCTCTGAGTAGCAATGAGCAAACAGCGTATCATTGCTTATAGGCACTGAATTCTGACATTTAATCTATTCACTTAAAAATAAACTGAATTAGAGATACAGATATGTTGGAAAACAAGTAATGTGTTTCAGCTAATCCACATCTTCTTAGGATACCAATGATCTAATTCTGGTTCCATTTGAATCAGTAACAAATTTTCATTTAATTTTAGTGGAGAAAAGGCACAGCCAACAGCATATTCAGTATAAATTTTCCCAATAAAATCCTGAAAAAAACAGGAATTTTCTTTTCATAGTAATTATTATTCTTTTCATATAGTATTCTTAGAAGTCAAAAGGGTGGTTTATAATGTGTTCTGTATAATCGGTGGGTATCATTTGTAATTAAAGGTGAAATTCACATAGTTTAAAAGTCCCCCAAAGTACGTCTCTTTATGAAAATGTCATTGCTAAACTTATGCTTTGGAATGAGGGCAACACCAATCAAGTTACTAGCAATAAATGTAAATAGCCTTGGCAGAACAAGGAAATAACTGTCTGTTCCACAGCCAGGACAAATCTTTGAAGTTTAGCCAGTAAGAGACATGCTGTCCTGACTGGCTAAGGAGCCACAAGGAAAGTCGGTATTAAATAAAATAGCCAAAACAGCATATATGCCCCAGCTGTGCACTGGGGAAAACAAACTCCAGTTCATGAGTTAACATTTGCATAGACCAATAATGCATGTGCAGCATTATTCATAGATGCAGGAAAGAGGTGCCCAATTTACACAGGGTGTATCTAAATGAGACACAGCATTGCCATAGCAACTCACTACAGTGACGTAGCATCAGCGGACACAAACCATGATGCTGCAGCTATGTTACCGTAGCAATACACTCCCTTTCTATAGTGCATACGGCAATGTAGTGCCTAAAAATGACCGTGCACCACCAGCATGGTGCAGTAGGGGCTGTTACTGTGCGGTCATTTAGTATTTCCCAAAGTCACAGGTCACAATCACAGGTGGTAAGTGAAGAGACATCTGTGGCTGGATAACCATAAACCGTAACTTTGCATACCACTAGTGTCACTAGTCCCAAAACAGCTCTGGCCATGGATATCCCAGGCTTGGTCATAAGTCAAATGAAACTCCCCCTCCAGTGGAGTGGTGGGGAAAGGGAGGTGGAGAAAAATCAGGCACCAGCATGGATGGCAGGGGAAATTGGGCAGTAGCGCAAGTGTGTGGGGAGCAGGCAGCAACACAGGTTGGGGGTGCAGGTAGTAGCAGGGCAAGCAAATGCTGTATCTGCATATCCTTCACTCATCCTCCTGCCACCCATTGAAATCTCAACAGGATCCCCAAATTCAGAGGCAAGCCATGCTCTACTGGCCACACCCATCAACTTCCAGTAGTCAGCTACCTGCCAATGGGCCAGACAAAATGATTCTGCAGGCTGGATGTGGCCCACAGAACGTATGTTTGACACCCCTGCTATACTTCCATCTGTTCTAAGGCAGTTCTGTCATATCCTCTGTTGTTATGATGTTGCACATTGTATTGCCTTTCAGGTATTATAAAAAGAAATCTGTAAATGATTTAAAAATGTGGATTTTGTCCCATTATTTAACTGCATTTCTAAGAGGAATTATAGAATGCATTGTTTTAGTTATTTTCTATATACTGTTGTGAGTGGTATTGTTGAAGTATATGTACATAGTCCCCACTCTGTATACCAGGATAAATATAGTACTGACCAACAGAAATAGTATCTTAAAACTTTATTTTAACTATTTTTCTAAATACAGTATATAATACAGTAAAAGTTCTGTTATCCAGCATCTTACAAGCTGGCATGCTCCACTAACTGGCATGCCGGCTTGTAAGATAAAGTGAAACTAGAAGTGCTCACCGTGGTCCCGAGCCCAAAGCAGCCTGTGCTGCTGCTGAGCCCCCACACCTTGGGGGCATAACGGGCTATGCAGGGCTGTGCAGGGCCTGCCTCCCTGTACTGCGGGGCCCACAGGGCCCTGCGGGAGTGGCAGCAATGCCAGAGGAGGGGTGATGATACCGTGGGTGGGCTGGAGGGATGACCTGGGCACAGCGTGAGAAGTGGCGGCCGGGGCCACTCAGTTAACCGGCATATTTTGTTATCTGGCATCCCCCATTCCCGGATAACAGAGCTTTTACTGTAAAATAACTCTAAACACGTTTGGCATAATACAATATATTACAGGGTCCAATGGGTAGAAGTTGAAATTAGAAAACCAGAATTGACTTTTTAGCAGTGAAGGTGAGAGCTCATTTAGAACATTTTACCAAGAGACAGTTAATTCTTCATTATTAGGTATCTTTAATCAGGACTGGATGTCTTTCTGAAAGATATGTTCTAGTTCAGTCATAGGAATTGGGGCTAATACTTTTCTCCATTTCAGGGATTGCTGAATATAATTCTTTGATCTGTACTGTGTGTACTGCATTACATAAATATTTGTGGCAATAAAACTTATTAATTTAAGCATTCCAAATTAGACTTTTTATTATATGTGTATACAGTACAGCCCTAACCCATAATGAAGTCTTTGGATGTTATCATAATAATGATATTTACAGAAAATATTTTATTATAAAGAAGAGGATCGCTTTATGAACTTTCCAAAGGGACATCAACCTAAGGACATACTGGGTCCAATAAATGGTCCATCAAGCCAAATATCCTGTCTCCAACAGTGGTATATCTAGTGATCTAACCCATCTTCTTTAATAACCTCTCTGGCATCTACCATCATTGGTTTAGAGATGCCAGAGGATACATCGCTGCCCATTCTGTTTAATAGTTATCAATAGATCTAACATAAGTGAATTTGTTTAGCCCTTTTTGAACCTTACTATGCTACTTGCCTCCACCACCTCCCGTGGCAATGACTTCCAGAAATAAATTATGTGCCACATAAAAAGTATCTTCTCTCATTAGTTTTAAACCTGGCTCCTACAAATTTTAGTGACTGCACCCTAATTCTAGTAATCTTGGGCTTTGGACACAAGAGCTTTGAAACGGTTCCCTGTTCACTTTGTCCACACCCTTCATGATTTTATAGACCTCTATTATATTCCCTCTCAGGCTTCTGCCTCTCAGGCTTCTCCTTTACAAACTGGGAAGTCATAGCCTTTTTAGTCTCTCCTGGAATAGTGTGACCACCTGTGAGCTGCAGCTTGAGAATACTATTTCCTTGTGGTGAAGAACTTGGCTTGCTCTCCTAACTGTCTGTTCGTCTGTGATCTCACCTACCATATATTGTTCTTCTGGGCTAGGAACAGAAGTTTCACATAAACTGTTTTAAGTGATCAGAAACTGGTTTAAATATGTAACAGAACAGAAGTTCAGTGCACATAAACCAGTTTCAAAATGGTCAAAACTGATTTAAGATAAACCTGGTTGAATGTAGTACCAGACTTAACTAATTTGGGTCAAACTGGCTTATAGAACTTCTGCCCCAGAACCCTTCCTGGTTAACCAGAGTCCTTCACCATCCCAGCATGCTCTGCAGCCCTGGGCTAGGCTGGGCTGTGCCCTCTGTTCCAGAAAGCAGGGCTGGCCCCATCCCTCTACTCTCCAGGCCGAGCATGGTCAAAGTCATGGCCAGATGCATCCTGGCATGGCCCTGTTAAGGCAAAGTGGGCAGAGAGGGGGTTAATTCTTCCCTCCTTCCCCTCCCACCCCTCCTGCAGTCAGGGTCTGACTGTCTTCAGGAGAGAAGCAGAGGTGGAGGGGTGACCGGGGCTGTCAGACTCTAGCTATGGTCCCCAGGGTTAGAAGAGATGGAGTGAGGAACTAACCCCCTCTCTGCTCCCTTTGCCTTAACAGGGCCATGCCTGAATGGCATCCAGCCACACCCCCACCCCTGCCACTGGAGCAGCGAGGGGAAGGAGAAGGGCAGCAGCCATTATCAGGGTGCCTGGGGGGAGTTTATTCCCCACCTCCTTTCCCTCTCCCATAGGCAGGGACCACAGCTGTCCCACCATGGCTCCATTAAGGCTAAGGACAGGGAGGAGATTAATCCCTCCCTCACCAGGGAACCACAGCTGGGGCAGAGCAGGCCCCTCCTCTCCCCTCCCACCACCACAGGGCAGGAAAGGGGGTCTATGTGGTGCTACCTGGCCCCAGAGGGGGACTCTTCCCCCTCCTTCTGCTCCCCTTCACCATGGGGCAGGGAGGGGGGTTCTGTGCAGTGCTGCAGGGGGACACTTTCCCCTCTTCCTCCATCCTCTCCCTGCCACTACAGGGTGGGGAAGGGGACTCTGTGCAGTGTTTTTTGGCCCAGCCCAGCCTGGATGTGGGGTGTGGCTGTCACTCAACCACAGCTGCTGGGGATGGCCCCGCCCCCACAACCCAGGCTAGCCCTGCTCCACCCCAGCTGAGACCATCACATGACTGGGATAACCCATGGGTGGGCCTGCCCCAGTGGATGCAGCTCAGTGACAGGGAAGCTGAGCCCTGTCAATGATTTGGCTACCTGGGCTGGCTCAGATTTTAAAAGTATTTTTAAAGTATTTTCATTTAAATGTAACCAGTCTCTGACATGGGAACAGATATTGTATAGCCAAAAATTGATGACTTGTAAAGTTTGTGATTTAGAGCCTAACCCAATGCCCACTAAAGCCAATGGAAAAAACCCAAACAAACATTGTTTGATAGTTGTCTGTTTCAACCAGAAATGTATAAAGACTAATTATTAGTCACAGGCAGATTTTGTAATTTAACTAATTTCTGTTTTTCTTTATTACAATGATTAATGTCATAATGTATAATTAGTAAAAATTATAAAAATATTCTGCATTTTTCTCTAGTTATCATTAGACTGATTGCTAAATTTGCCTTATACATATCATTGCCTTGTACATATCATTGCCTTGTACATAACTCCTTATAGCCAAAGTGGTGTCTGAAACTTGCCAAAAAGTCAAAAGAAAATAAGAGGGAAATAAATAGTATAGCCACCTGACACTTCAGAAGTCAACATGCAACATAATTTTGAGTATTGACGACACCATATAGACAACACTGATATTTATTAAAAGAACTGTGTTCTGAACCATGTAAGCCTGATTGTAATTCATGAGCTGTTCTTTTGATCTTATAATTGTTAGAAGGAAGAAAAAATGATTTCCAGTTAAATAGAACTTTTCCTGAAACAGTGTATGTTGCTGTTGTTTAGCCAAGTTAGACTTATATACATTAGTATGAGAGCAACCATAGGACAAGAAAACTCTTAAAAAATATATCCTTTATTGATACTCTCTAGAGCAGAGATTCATAACCAAGGTACCACAGCACACAGGGGTGCTTTGAGATCCTTTCAAGGGTATCATGAAGTACTTCACACAGTCAGCTTTGCTAGGTGTGCACACATGATTCCCAAGATAAACCAAGAGAATTCAAATAGGAATTTATAATGTTAAAAGCTTTCTGTCCTGTTGTGGTCTTGCTGAGGTTTCTGTAACAGAAGAATTGTTCTATAATTTTTCTATAGTCAAAACTTGAGTATAAGTTAAGAGCTGACATTTTCTGAGGACTGACTTGAGTATGTCAAGGGATGCATTGAGTCTATTGAGGGGTGCCTTGAGTCTACAGAGGTTGAAAATAACTTCTCTAGAAGGCAGAGAATCTCATCCACTGGGCAACATCAGAGCACCAGATAACAATAAGTATTTAAACTATATCATCATAACTATATAAGCTGTAATATCAGTATGACAATGAAACACTCATAGCAGTGCTTGGAGCCATACTGAAGGCCTGGACTGTGTCCAGAAGGCACTTGACAATCAGTAGCTGTAGGAGGAAGATGAAAATTAGTATCCTGTAAATTAGTCAATTAGAACTAAGTAAGGGGAGAAAAGTTTCCTGTTGCTAAAAAGAGAAAGGTGCTTTAAGCAAAAGGAAGTTAAAGAAAATAAAAATAGAAAATCTGGAAAGAAAATGTTCTTTAATTTGCCAACATTTGTGCCAAGAAAACCCTTTACTAAAAACAAAACCAAAAAAGTTGTTAATTTCTCATTTCTACAGATTCTAAACTTTCATCCAAGATACACAAAAAAATGTGTTTCCATTTTTATGGGTTTTTGGTTGTAGCCATGTTGGTCTAAGGACATAGGCAGGCAAGGTTCTTTGAGTAGATGTGATATCTTTTATTAGACCAACTGAGTAGTTTCCATTTTTATAACACCTTTTGAAAAGAACTACATCCAGATAGAGTCCTAGTATCTGATGGGGCTAAATTATGCAAATATGCCAGAAAGGGAGCATGTGTCAGGAGCCTGGCACTGTCAAGGAGCATAAGAACTCTGCAGAGCTGTTGGCATTGTCAAGTCAGTCTCTCCTCCAAAGGTGATAGTGAGGACATGGAACTGTCACCTTACCCCTTCACTCTACAGCATGTGCATTTGCTGTTAGAAAGGTGAGATGCAGATATGCTACCTTCTTCCATTGTGATTGGCAGCTTCACTCCCTGAAGGAAATCCCTCTGGGGTGAAGCAGTATCAAATTATTCCTAACAATATAACTGCTTTAAAAAAAAACACTTTGCTCTAATGATAATCAGAGAAAAGTAGGTTGGAAAGCACTTCTAAATCATCTAGGCCAACCTCTGCTCAAGGTAGGATCATCTCTATCCAAGCCATCCCATACAAGTCCTTGTCTAATCCACTCCTAAAATTATACAATCAACCCTGTTGCATGATTACAAAGGATATTGTCCAAAGACACCAAAATCTGTTAAAGAAGGAATATGAGTTAAGTAAAATGTTCAAAGTCCAGTGCTCTACAAATCAGATATTTACATCCTAGATATTCATCTTTCATCTCACCCTTTTTCTAATACCTTTCCTCAGCACCTATTAGTATTCTATCATATATAGTGACAGAATCATTTCTACTCTCCAAAGGTAGTATTAGCTACAGCTATCTCTAAGAGTGCATCAGATAAATTATACTTGTGATTTCCTGCTCTTCTTGAAGCAGCTAATGTTCCATAATAATGCCGAATCTCCAAACTGATTATCTGATCCAACTGAATATTATTCCTTCAAAACATGGACTCAGTCAGAAGCCCAGATCCTCATTTGGCGTAAAGTAGTGTAGAATGCTTCAGGACACAGAACATTGGCATGCTGTCTTCATATGTGGGTAGTTTTTTTAGATATATATTTTAAATCATGTTCAGATATTCTCTTCAATAATAAAATAGGCAAATACACTGATAACTCATTTTAGCTACAAACGTCAAATATCTACAACCCTGAGAGTTTTATGTTTTGAGAGCAGATGCTCATGCTTTTGATTTATGTTTGGTCCAGAGGACTGGGGTACCTGTAAGGGATAGATTGGAAGCCACTGTGGTGGAACAGGGTCACCCAGCTCAGAACACTTCTGGGGCCTAGGACCCTGGGGTGTCGAGTATGGACAGGAGTCCAAATATGTTCAGAGGGAAGATTGTGGTGTGTCAGAGGACTGCATATCTGACACCAAAGACTAAGGAGCATAACTCCATGTCCATAATGTGCATGCTTAGGGGCTGAGTAGCTCAGAGCCCATGAGGGGCTAGAGATGAAGCCCAAGAACCCAGGGTTCTAGTGGACCCTGGGCAGCAGGACCTAGCCAGATTAAAAGTGAGCCAAGGCCAGGAAGGGCCTGGGTTCAGACAAGAACCTACCCCAGAACTTGTACCCACCTCCCACGATCAGCCTCCCTATGAAACTACAACATGGCAGGTGAGATAACCATGAAGGGGAAAGACCCAGGGAGTCCAGAAGCATGTGTGAGGAGGTTGGAGCCTGGTGGCAAGGAACCTTGTCATGCCAGCACTGAACATTTTGGTTACATATGCATATAGGTAAACTACTAGACTTAGTTCATCCAGAATCGATACAGTTTCCCTTTTTTGAAACTTCTGCAAGTTTTAGCACAGGCACTCCATAAACACACTTTTAAATATCACTTCTGTACACACACACACACACACACACACACACACACCTGGAGAGGGACATGAATGAGAAGGAGTTGGAAGAAGATATGTATGACTGAAGCCGGTGGAGAGCCAGTGACCCTGTTTAGATGGGACAAGCAAGGGAAGAAGGAGAAGAAGAAACAGGTATACATGTATATATATTTTTAAATTTCATCTCCAGGGCCAAATCAGTTACAACGTAAGTTCCAAATTTCAAACCTGGAAATTTGCTCAATCATTCAAGTCAATGTGGCACTACCACTGGAAAGTATCCAACCTCCCAGATTCCTCAGTCTGAGGCTTTTCATACTCCCAGACTCATGGCAGGCATTGTATGTTCAAGCCCCTATCTAAGTCCAGAGGTGTTGGAGTTCAGATACCCCTTAGGCTTTCTTGCTCCTAGCTAAACAGCCAAAGGAGCAAGCTAACAGGAAAGCTCAAAAGCAATTTCACATTACCATAAATTGTGTAGCTGAGATCCTCACGTTTGGAGGCACTTGTTGACTCCCACAGGTGTCAGCTTACCCTCAGTGCAAGGGATAGGCCTTCACCCTCCAATTACACTTGAGTCCGCACTCTCATGGACTCCTGAACACTGAGTTCTTCTGAAAGAAGAACTACTAGAGTAGGTAGAGAACTTGCAAGATGTGACATTGACATTGCTGCCCTAAGCAAGACCCGCCAGGCAGATGAAGGCCAACTGAAAAAAGAAGGATGTGGCGACACCTTTTTTTGGAAAGAAAAGTCACCTGAAGAGAGGTGAGTTCATGGGGTTGGCTTTTCCATCAAGAACAAGGTTTTCAGTAAGTTTTCAGAACTCCCTGTGAGCATTAACAAACACCTTATGACTCTCCTCCTCAAGCTCAGTAGCAACCAGTATGCTATAGTCATCACTGCATATGCCCTCACACTTGATGATGACTAAGTCAACAAGGAACTCTTCTACTGCACTCCTGACACAGTCCTGCCACTGCCAAGCTTATCCTCATGGGTGACTTCAGTGCAAGAGTTTGGCACCATTGAGAAAGAGGGGGTGGGGACAGTCAATTCTACCGGTATCCTCCTCCTCAGCAAATGTGGAGAGTATGACTTTCTCATCACTAATATCCATGCTCCAATCACGGGTACCTTCTTGACTATATTATTGTCAGAACCCATGATCATACTGATGTCTGTATCACCTGAGTCTTGAGAGGTGCAGATGACTGTTGGATGGACCTATTTAGTCAGATTAATTATGAACATGCAGCTTGTGCCACAACCGTAAATAACTGAAAGGAATCTGGAAGAGATCTAACATCATAGCACTCCAAGACCAAGCTAGATATGAGGCTCTTCATCAATGCTTTACTGAGAGGCTCTCTGACTTACCTGATGACATCAGGGACATCCAAGCACATTGGAAGGAACTTAAGAATGTTATTTACAAGGCATATGCTGAATTAATTGGATACTCCACTTACTGTCACCAAGATTGGTTTAATGAAAATAATGAGGAAATCCTAGCACTTATCCATCAGAAGAGAACTGCATTCTGCATCTGGCAAAATGAAACCTCCAACCAGCAAAAACAAGAAGCTTACCACCAGCTTAAAGCTGTAGTTCAGAGGAGGCTATGGGACATCAAGAACCAATGGTGGTAAGCGAAGGCCATGGACATCCAGAGTTTCACTGATCAACATGACATAAGAAGCTTCTTTCAAGCAATAAAATTCATCCATGAGCCACTTTCCAGTGGCCCAATCCCCTTGCAATCCCAAGATGGCTCCACCCTTCTTACGGATAATGAATCCATCAAACAACACTGGAAGGAGCACTTCATGATTCTACTCAACCGTGAATCTGAGGTCTCAGCTGCCACCATCAAATCCATCCTGCAACATCCAGTAATAAAATCTCCTGCTGATCCTTTAAGAAAATCTGATGTGCCATCAGTCAGACCAAGAACAATAAGGTACCAGGACTAGATGGCGTCCCTGCAAAGGTCTTCAAAGCTGGTGGAATAGCATTAGCACAAAAACGTCACCATTTTCGCATCAAAATATTGGTTAATGAGGAAGCTCCACCTGACTTAAAGAATGCCAGTATATGACCATCTTCAAGAAAAGGGACAAGTTAATGTGTGGGAACTACTGAGACATTGCTCACATTCTTCTGAATTGCCTCCTCCCCGTTGCAAAAAGATGTCTTTCCAAAATCCCAGTTTGGCTTTAGATCATCATGGGGTACCACTGACATGGTTCTTGTTGCATGACAGATTCAGGAGAAGTGTAGAGAGCAACACCAGGAGGTATTTATGGCCTTCACTGACCTAAACAAGCCTTCAACTCCATCAATTGTGAAGCCTTATGGAAAGTACTGGCTAGGTTTGGTTGTACACTAAAGTTCATCAGCATCCTTAGGCTACTCCATGATGGGATGGCCGCCACAGCCCTTTACAATGGATCAGAGACAGACTCATTTACCACCCGTACTGGTGTCAAGCAGGGCTGCATCATCGCCCCAACCCTTTTCTCCATCTATTTTGCTGTGATTTTGATTCTCATCTGTGACTGCCTTCCTCCTGGAATTGGGGTTGAGCATTGAATGGATGATCAGCATTTCAACCAGTACTACCTCCACAGCAAATCAAAAGTTACCAAGACTGGCATCACCAACCTTCAGTATGCAGACAACTGTTATCCTCATGCACACTGATTTGCAATCCACTCTTGACCTTTTTTCGGGTGCCTACCACAGCCTGGGACAGTCCCTTAATACTGGGAAGACCAAAGTCCTCTATCAGCCTGCCCCAGTACAGATTAGCATTGGTGAAGAACCCCTGGAAAATGTTGAGCCTTTCCCACACTTTGGCAGCCACCTCTCCCAGTCAGTCAGTCTCTGTTTAGAAACTGAACATAGCACTGAGCCAGCGTATCCTTCAGAATGCTGCTTTGCCGACAGAGCTGCAGATGGCAAGTAAGATCCTGGTCTATAGTGCAGTGGTTATGCCCATGTTCTTTAATGGGTATGAAATGTGGGTGATATATCAAAGCCATCTTTAACACCTGGAATGATTCCATCAGCGTTGCCTCAAGGTGATCCTTCTTATTAGATGGGATGACCACTGCACCAATGCCAGCATCCTTTCTGCAGCTAATACAACCAGCATTGAATCAAAGATCATGAAATGTCAACTCAGCTGGGCTGGCCACTGTGTGCAAATGGCTGACATTCATCTTCTGAAGCAAGTCCCCTTCTCTCAACTCAGTCATATTAACAGGACCCTGGGAGGACAGAAGAAGCACTACAAGGACACCCTGAAAGCATACCTTAAGAAGGGCAGCATCAATTTTACAAACTGGGAAGTGCTGGCTGGTAACTGGTCTCAATGGGGCTGCACCATACATCAAGCTACTGTCCACTTTGATGAGAACTGTCTTGCTCAGGAAAAATGGCAGAGGAGGAAACAAAGTATACAACATCCTGGCTAACAGCTGTGCACATCCCCTCCTCACCGCCCCTCACCAGGCATCACCTGACCTGTCATATCTGTGGAAAAACTTGCAGAGCACAGATTGGACTCTTCAGCCATCTTAAAACTCATCAATAATTCTTCCCTTCCCACCGGACAGACATCATCCTCGTATTGAGGGATAGTCAAAGAAGACCCTTGAGTTATTTAATGGTTTTGGGTTTTTTGTTTGTTCAGGTTTTTTTAAAGGAAAATGTTTCTTGTTCTAAGCCAAATCAGTCAAATAATTCCAAATCCGTGATTCATTCAAGAACCATATCTAGCCCTACTACTGGCAAACATCCTCCACCCACACCAGGGCCTCAGATGTTTCCAAATCATTTGGTGGATACCCTACATGCAGGCCCAAGCCTGAAGGCTTGGGTTCAGATGCCGCCTGGGTTTTGCTTGCCCTCAGCCATATGGCTACAGGAGCAAGATAAGAAGGAGTCTCCCAGTTCCATAATGTGGGTGTAAAGCCAAGATCTTCCCACTGGAAGTGGGAGTGGGAGGGTAACTATATATTACCTTCATGGGTACTACCCCATGCCAGAAAAGCAGTTATTCCCTGTCCCTGGGAAAACTGCCTTAGTGCCAGGTGAGTTATTTAAAGCTCTGCTAAACTATGCATGATAAAAAAAGAGTCATAATTTACCATACAGCTCATTGTGCTGGGCCCAGCTAAGTAATCAGCATTTCAAGCCACGGTGACCCCACACTTCCGTACTGCCCAGTACATGTGTGTACTCCAGTTACTCCCCATGAAGGATCTACATGCTAATTAGCCTCACCCACTCATGACTGCAACTGGGTGTTCTTGTCACGAGTCCCAGGATCCTTCAAAATTTATATGCAGATGAGGTACAAGGCAACCTGGTCCAGCTATACCTCATGGAGAGCAGGGCCACACTAATCATAGGCTGAGAGAGGGAGCAACAGAGGGATTCAGGGTAAACAGCTTGGGACCCCATTTGGTGATGTTTGCCAGACATTTAAGGCAGAAATCATTGGAGATGTGAAAGAGAGGTACAGTTCAGCTGTGGTAATGAAGAGGAAGTAAAAATGTATTCAATGTAGTGGCACACCATGACCTGGAAAAAACTCAGACTAAGGAGGACCATGCACGATGGGAACAATTATATATCTTATCCACATAGGCTGTAATAACTTATTCTTGTGATAGGTCTCTATCAGAGGTAGTGGGTTGTGTGAAGATGGTGCTGAGCAAACTCTGGACCTACTAGCAGAAATCAGTAGTAGAAGATGCAGTGAATGCCACCTGGCACAGGGACGCGTGGCACAGGACCATACAACCCCCGCCAAGGGAAGAAGAGAGTGACACCAGCAGAGAAGAGGAACAGATGAGTGGAATGGAGGATAGCGACAGTGACAACAGAAGCAGCAGCGGGTTCTCCAGTGGAAGCTGGAGCAACAATGACGAAGAGACCCTGTGAACTGAGTACCTGATCCTGGAAGTAGGGCACAGGTAGATGCGTAGGGAGGGCTGGTCAGAGAGACCAGAAAGGACTGAGTGTGTAGTTCATGTGTTTTGTGCATGGTTGAGGATATTATAATAGGTACAGGTGGCCAGCGGGCCTTTGTGTGGGTGCCCGGGTGCAGTTTTTCTGTAACGAGATCGGTTTAGATATATATAACCGTATAGAGAGAGAGAAATATATTTTTATTAAAAAAAAGGTTCTGTAACAGGGAACCCTAGCCCTGTCACCAGAAGACAGGTCAGCTCCTTTAAGACCAGAACTTTCTGGGCACAGAGAGCTGGTAAGGTGGGAGTTAAAGGCTGAACCTGGACAACTAGTCAGCTGACCGTAAGGGGTGGGATAGGACTATAAAAACCCTGGGCTGAGCAGCAGTAGGGACCAGCAGCCAAAGGGAAAGGAATGCATCTCAGAGCTCCATGGAGAAGCTTGGTGAGCAGTCCAAAGGCTGGAGGAGGGGAACTGTGGAGGACCCTGGAAAGACAGCAGCAACCCCAGAGAAAGGACTGTAGCTGATGGTGGGGAGCTGAAGCACAAACCCTGTGAAAATGTAAGCCAGCATGCTGCCTCCTTTAATCACATTTCTCTTGGTGGCAGTTATTGCCCATGGACGGGACTGTTCATATTTTTTTTGTTATTGAATAACACCAGTGGTTTGGGCAAAGCTATTGGGGACGGAGGAGGCCTCATTGGGACCCCACTAGAGTGTGGGGACCCGGCACCAGAGTGGATGCAGGATTTTGGGGTGCACTGACCCCATTGCCAGAGAAGGCACAGTATTTGGGATACATAGGCCCCAGCCCCTGTGTGGGTGCATGATTTTAGGGTGTACAGACCCCAGTGCCAGAGGGCGTGATCCTAAAAGGCCAGCACACCTGAAGTGCAGTTTTGTTTTTCTTTGGACTAGGACACTGTGGGTCCAGGGCCATTCCTCAGCCTTGAACTTGTGACTCCCTGCCTGTGGAGGTGGTAGCTAGGCCTCTAGGCCAGGCAGGCTGGGCTACAGAGCAGATCAGATCAGAGCAGAGCAGAAAAGAGGGCCACAAGCCTCAAGACAAGAAAAGAAAAGGCTAGAGCCTCAGAATCAAACCCTATTTGGTGGGTGTCCTGGAGACCAGGGTGATGCCGGCAACTCACCCGCGGCAGGAGACAACACTCCCGGGAAACCTGTGCAGCTTGTGAGCCGGCTTTACATACAGCTGTAGCCAGCCAGTGACGCAGCACTAGACACCAGCTGGCAAAGATAAAAATGGTGATGGCTGTGGTGGAAGGGACAGATGGCCCCAGAGAGGGGAATCCTTCAGCAGCAGGGAAGGAGCGTGGTGCCCGACGGTGTCCGGAGGAGATCAGAGAGACGGAACAAGGAGAGCCAGGGAGAGGGAGCCAGCGACAGCCTCCGGGAGCTGGCAAAGGGCGAGAGGGGCCCAAATGGGACGTCGGTGAGGGGGAGCAGCTGCAGAGGACGTGCAGGAACTAGGTAAACGACCTGCTCAGTAAGATGACAAGGATCCCAAAGGAGGGTCGTGATCAGGGCGGGGACTGCAGGCACCGGGATAGACTGGGTTTAGAGCCCCAGAGATAGGGGTTGGGAGCCGACTCTGTATTCAGAGGGGCTCGACTGGAGACATATAAGGGATAGGGGCCAGGGAAGAAGCTGGATGGGCGTGACGGGCCACATGACTCCGCTGAGTTAGCTCAGGAAGATGAGGTGAGGCTGAGGTGCAGGGGTGGTGGAGCCCCGTGTACATCCTCCGGGTCAGACCCGGGCAGCGAGGGACCCGCTAGGCGACACCCCTCATTGACTATACATCAAGACATGGCAGGCAAGAACGGGGTCGGCGACGTGGGGAAATAACAACCTCATTGCCTTCAAAGGCCCTAAGGCTTGGCTGCAACAACAGGGCCGTACCCTTGGGGTAAATAAAGCCCGGCGGGCACAGTGGGTTTAGATGGGGAGGCCTAGCTAGAGAAAGACAGGGGTCAAGGCCCATGGAGGCAGAAGACCACACACATACAAAATACAATAGGCAGTCTCCGGCTTACAAGAACATCAGTATAATAATGTCCATCAAGATGTAGCAAGCGAGTAGAGAGTGGGACACAAGAACCTTAAAGGGGACTCCAAGGCACTCCACGTAAGGTGTGAATAACAGGGAAGATGGCACTGGGGACATCAATCTGTTACAGGTCCCTATCAGTATGTTTTGTCCAATATAGGGCCATATGTCTTATAGTCATGGTCAGTATTGGCTGCATTCAATCAGCTTCATGGTTGGCTTCCATTACTGATCACATGTTGCTTTTGACAGTATTTTAATGACAGACAATGTATTGAGATTTTCTTGTATGCTAATGTAAGATAAGCAGCTTTTGTTCTCATGCTGCTTGGGGTAAAAAACTTATCTTGTATTTGAATAAATATGGTAGTTCTTGAAAAAACTCCTAGGATTACTTATCAAATGTGGAAGGGAATTGTACT
Source organism: Crocodylus siamensis (assembly GCF_052110815.1). Lineage (NCBI taxonomy): Eukaryota > Metazoa > Chordata > Crocodylia > Crocodylidae > Crocodylus > Crocodylus siamensis. The sequence continues at coordinate 63,707,962 of NC_143398.1, forward strand.
CAGTACATTTGGGGTTATTCCAGAGTGACCACTTGAGTCACTGTAAGTATTCTTTTGAACGGATTTCTCTGTGCTTAATTCTGTTAAATCCATATCTTTCAGTCAAAAGTTAGATTTCCAGCTTGCTGAAATCCGTTCATTTAAACTTAACATTTTAATACTGAGAATGCTTCAAGACAAGGACAGATTTTTTGGGGGCACTTTGTTCTTTATGTCTTTTTCAATGACATGGATTAAACCTGAAGAATTAGTATTTTATAAATAGCAACAGAAGCACATTTGATCATGGCATCAACTGACTAAAATACTGACCTATTTGTTTCATGGAATGACAGGTTCATCCTTTTCAGAAGAGTGGGATCTCATTATACCACTACTGAAGAGCTGTTTTCAGTTTTTTTGATACAGACATATTAAAAAAAAATCCACATGTACCAAAGCTGCTCTGGCTTATTCATTGTTCTTCAATAGCAAAAACTATTGTAAATGCCATTTCCTACTTTCCATTATGTCCATCCATTTTGAAAGCATTAACCAATTGAGAAGGGTTTTCCCTTCCTTTTTATCATTCCCAAATGTAACTTTAGTTGTGGCCAGTAGTGATGAATAAGGATCGATGCATTTAAATACATTAGACCAGGAAGGTCAAACTTATAGCCTGTGGGCTGAATTCAGCCCACAGAGACATGTTGTGTGGTCTGCAGGACAAGTAGAGGGGCTGAGAATTAATATGTGGTAAAGGGACTGGTGGGCAAGTAGAAGCAGGGCCTGTTGCTGAAATCCAAAGCATGTAGCTCTATTTGGGATGCATGCTGGGGGAAGGGTGCACATGTTTTATGCATCCATATTGCATGGATAATGGAACCACAAAGTGCCAAAAGCACTATGAACTCAGCTAGAAAGCTGCTGTTTAGGTACACAAAGAGAACAGAATACCATCTATTCTATAGGTCTGTGCAAAACAGCACCGTTTCATTTTGACTTCTGTTTCAAAGGAACAGTGTTTTGTTTTGGTGTTTTGAAGCACTGTTCCATTTTGTCTAAAGCTTTTCTGTTTCAACACTGTTTCAATGTGTTTTGACCATAGCCTATAATAAGGAATCATGACAATGCCTATAACTGATTTGGATGGAAATTGTAGGGATGGTAGCCCTTTCTGAGGGCATGAAGCCTGCCAAGTTTCAAGGAGATAGGTGAAGGGTTTTTTGTGAAACTGCACCTCAAACTGTTCAAAGCAAAACTAGTATCACTTTCCATCAATGGCAGCATGCTGTCAACCAGTGTACAGAACCAGGGGCCTGCTCCTCCTGGGAGGAGCCTGGCACAGCCCCGCAACCTGCCTTGGGGATGCAAGCCCCTGGATCTGCATGTGGGATAACAGCAAGCTGCTGCTGGCTGGGGCCAGTGCCAGGACTGGGTTCTTCCTGGCGCTCAGCACAGGGCTGCACCAGGCAGACTCTGGTGCTGGCCCTGGCCAGCAGCGGCAGTATGCTGTCATCCACATGCTCCACAACTGGTAAGTGCAGAGCTTTAAAAAAAAAAATCCCCACACTCACGGACTCTGGGATTGCCCCCTCCACCTGGTACCTATGCAGCAGCTGTCCCATGGTGCGGGTGCAGTGTGGCTTGGCAGGGCACTGTGCACCGTCCCAGAGCTGGGGTGGCTCGTCTATAAGCCAGAGCTCCAGCTTCAATTCCCCAGCTCTCTGAGCATTCCCTCAGCTCTTAGCAGGAGGTACAGCCCCCGGATTTGTGCCTGTGGTTTCAGCAGGCAGCTGCTGCTGCTGCTGCTGCTACTGGCTGGAGAAATAGTCCAGAGCTGCTGTCATCCTCTGCTGGTAGCAGCAGCCTGCTGTCATTCTGCATCATCAAGGGGCCTGCACCACCCAGGAAGCAATCAGATAGCTGGGAAATCAAACTTGGACCTGGGGGAATGTTCAGGGACCTGAATATTTGCCAAGCCCCTGGTTTGATTCTCCAGCTTTTTTGAGGGGTGTAGGCCCCTGGATCTGCACACCAGGGTTCAGCTGGTTGCCACTGGAGGCTGGGGCCAGCAGGCAGCACTACAGTCTTGCTGGCTCTTGGTGCAGACTGCACCAAGCAGCTGCCACTGGTCCCAGCCTACAGCAGCAGCCTGCTGAAACCCCATGTGCAGATTGGGGGCCTACACATGCTGGACATAGCTGGAAGAAGTGATCAGAGAGCTGGAGAATCAAACCAGGAGTTAGATGTCAATATTAGAGCAGTCCTTCCCCCTCTTCCCCTTCCCTCTCCTTAGTTTCTGTTTAGCTGCAAGGAAGCCTGGCTTTGAAACTTGTAACATTTTGAGACTTTCAGAACATTTTAAGTGTCTTTGTTTCATTTCAAAGCTGTTTCAGAGCCTTTTGTTTTGTTTCAATTTTGCTGTTTTGAGCTCAAAACGCCTTGAAACAGCTTTGAAATGAAACACCCTTTCAAAATTTCACACAGCCCTACTATATATTTGGTTGAAGACACACAGCCCCTCGGGGTCAGCACAGCAATCTGGGATATGAACTAGATCACAGACTCCCAGGACACCAGCCCAGTCCATACAGACTTTGAAATGGACCTGGACTTGGACAATGATCTCCTGGAGTTTCCTGTCATCACCCTGTCTTCAGCATGTCAGCCAGGCCTACAGGCCTGCATGAATTCCCCATTGTTTGCTAAGCTGCCTCTCTCCCAACAGTGGAGCAGTGCCCCAGAAAACCCAGCTCATAACAGGGCCAATCCTGCTTCCAGGGATGGTAAGTAGCAGGCCACTGTTATGGTTGGGTAAAAGAGGCTGGGCAACATGGGGGTAGTGGACAAGGAGCTGGAGTGCTCCTGTGGAATCTCACTGTCCTGCTGTACTCCTCTCTGCCTATCACCCATGCAAGCATGATGTGCTAATAGTCCGGGACCACTTCACAGCAGAAGATATCAGGTCACAGGGTGGAGCAGGATTTTTGCCCCCACCCCCACCTCAATCCTTCAGCACATCATATAGCACCAATTAGCCAATCCCCTCAAGAGTGGCTGGGGGATGCTTGCTGCCTTTGCATGCTCAAGCCATGTGTTTCAAGTGATGAAGTGGCTGCCTCCCTGCAGCCTTTGAGTTACTGCCTGATAGTTAAGCTACACACAGGTCAACCATTCCCCTTACTGCTGTGACCCAGTGGTCATAGCAGGTAGTACAAAGTGGTCACAGCATGGCGTGAGGTACTGTATACCATTATTTCCCTTACATTTCAGGGAAAAGCCCAGTGCACTGGTGAGCAAGCCCACCCTCTCCAAAGGTCAAAGTCATTAGGGACCACCATCTCCTGCCAAGCCATTGTCATCAGCAACCCTTCAATTCATGGATGATATCTACCATGGCTCACTGATGGATCTTGAGGTGTGTTAAGAGCCCAGTCCTTGAGCCACAGATTTATCTGCAGGTCTTTCAGCAGTGGAGAGTAAGCTGCAGACTGGGATTTCCTCTTTTCTTTCCTTCACTCTTTTCTCTACTTCACAGGCAAAACGCTTTATATTGAACCACATTGCTTCTTGGTTGAGGTTGCAGTGCCATTGGGGTTAGTTGACAGCTAGCTCCTCCCAACTCTTGATGTCAGCATCCATTTTCTTTAGGTATGCTTTCAATATGTCCTTGTAGCATTTCCTCTGGCCACTGCATGAGCTCAGGCTGTTACTAAGCTGGGAGAAGAACACTTGTTTTGGGAGCTGAGAGTCGGGCATACACACACAATGTCTAGTCCAGTGAAGTTGGTACCTGAAGATCACCAACTCAATGCTGGTAAGATTGGCTTCAGCAAGGATCCAGATGTTTGTGCAGCGATCTTCCCATTTGGTGTGGAGAATTTTCCAGAGGCATTACCTCTCCAGGCTCATGAGATGACCTGTATCGAAAAGCTCTACCTGACTCAGGAAGTGCACAGGCCAACCAGAAGTAACGCTCTTCTAGACTTGGTCTTGGCCAAAGGAGACTATCTGGTGAGTGACTTCAATACAGAGGGTAACCTGAGCAACAGTGACCATCATGTTCAGTGTCCATCACAAGGCAGGCAAATAAGCTAGCAGGTTTGAAGTTTTGGACTTCGAAAAAGAATTTCAGACTCAGGGCAATAGTAGGGGACATGCTGTGGGACAAGGGACAAAAGGCAAAAGGAGTGCATGAAGAGTGGTTGTTCCTCAAGGACACAATTGTCAAGGGACCCATGTGGAAGAAAGGTAGCAGAAGGGCTAGTAAGCCTTCTTGGCTTAATAGGGATATTGTGGTCCTCTTGGAAAAGAAGAAAGAGGGATACAAACAATGCAAGCTTGGGACACTCCCCAAGGAGGACTATACAACAATGGCCCATAGCTGTAGAGAGAAGATTACAAAGGTTAAGGCAGCAACTGAATTTAAATTAGCAACAGAAACAAAGGACAATGAAAAGTCCTTCTTTAGGTATGTAGGGAACAGGAGGAAAATGAATGGAAGAGTGAGGCGATTGCTTAACCGCTCAGGACAGCTGGTTACCAACACTCAGGAGCAAACCAAACTCCTGAACAACTACTTTGCTTCGGTATTTCACCGGACTAAGGGGAAAAGCATGCTGGAAAAGGTTCAGAATGGGCATGGGGGAAATGACCACCTTCCTACTGTTGATGTTGAGCTGGTGTATGATCGGTTAGAAAAGTTAGACATATATAATTCAGCAGGACTAGATAAACTTCATCTGAGAGTGCTGAAGGAACTGGGGAAAACTAGAAGTAATGGCCAACAACTCCTGGAAGACAGTTTCAGGCTTAACTCTAGGAAAAACTTCTTCACAGTTAGAGTGTCCAGACTGTGGAATAAACTCCCTCCAGAAGTGGTGCAATCACCTACCCTGGAAATCTTCAAAAGGAGACTGGACAGTTACTTTGCTGGGGTCACTTGACCCCAGTTGTCTTTCCTGCCTAGTGCAGGGGGGATGGACCCAATGATCTTCCAAGGTCCCTTCCAGCCCCTTACAATCTATGATAGGTCACCCGCATTTCAAATCTGTACACGAAAGCAGGAATAATGACTTCATTGTAGATCTGGATCTTGGTGTCTTTCCAAAGACTTTGATGAATGAAGACACACTGAAGCAGCTTCTCAAAGGAGGCACTTGTGCATTGTATCCTGTGCTGAATCACCTCATCAATGTTCAATCTCTGAGACAGGGCAAGTGCTCCACTACCTCCAAGGTCTTTTCCTGAATGGTAATTTGCAGGGTTGGGGAGTGTCACATTCATGGCCCAAGGCAGACTGACAGAGCACTTTATTCTTCTTGATGCTGAGAGGCCCAAAGTTTGGCAGGTTTCTCTGAAAAAATTAAGTGCAGCCTGGAGGTTTTCCTCAGAGTGCACAAGAATAGTGCAGTCATCAGCATATTGAAAATCAAGGGTGGTTGGGTACTTTGGTCTTTGACAGAAATAGTCCTAGGTTGAAGAGCTCTGAACAGGCTGACTTGTGCCTGCACAAAGATGGACAGGCTGACTTCCGGTGGAATCCAGCTGCTCCTGGGTCATAGAGGCCAAGCAATGGAGGGAAGAAAGGTGAATGTACCACTGCTAGTGCTCGGTGATGGTCAGGCACAGGATCAAGGATTCGTGGCACATCAGCATGGAGTTTGCCAGGAAGCATGCAGAGAGACCCAGGAGTGCTATGTGGCCATTGCTGAACAGACAAATGAGATGCTCAGGGAGTCTATGAAGGTGGAGTCCATGCATTGCCTCATCTGTGCCTTGAACCTGCAGACAGGGGGCTTCCTTGGTGCTGTCTATGTCACCCACCAATTTAACTGAAAAGTGGCCCATAGGGACATGTATTGCCCCTGGGCTTCACTATCCCACACAGCAGAAGCTGGAGCAGGAACAAGCACTTCCCTGCCATCAGGCAGGCATGCCTGAGGCCTGAACAGTGCTGTTGCCATCTGGGGACATCCTGCATATGCATGCTGCAGCAACAACTGACCCACAACATGCTCACATTCATGGAGTGATGGGTTACACCTGTGTAAGCTTATAGGAGCTTTTATTTACATTGCATTTTTTCACCGATTCCATTGGTCTCCCTTTTTCATATTCCTTGGGCTGTTTAATTCAAGTCCTGCCTGTTGTCAAAACTGTAGCCATGACATTCACCCTGTTTATGGGCTGGAAGTGTTCAGAGGCACAAAAATCACCAAGAAAAAAAAAAGGCTGCTTTGCACACCACCATTGATCAAAAAAAATAGGGCATGGAGGATCCATGCTCAGCTCAAGCTATTCCTTCTTTTGTGTCTACCTCTCTGCCCACCCCCTTTCATCCAGGTCTGGAAAAGAAGGGTCTGGAGGATCTCACAACCTTTCACAGTCCAAGCCCTCACTTTGCTCCCACCCTTCCACATCCCCAGAAGTATGGCTCAGCACCCAGCAGAAACCCATGCCTCCAGAGAGCACGTGCAGTGTCAATGCAGGTTGACACAAGCATTATGTGACCAACCTTGCACACCCATAGCATACCCAGCCTGCAAACTGCCTCCCCAAAACACCCCCTGCCCACATGGAGATAATCAGACAAGAACACAAGCTTAGTTAACAGTGAATTCTTTGATTTACCATTCTGACCCTCCGGCTGGATTCTAACAAAGTGGTCTGCCAGCATGTCTCACACATGCAGTGCCAGGTGACTAGCCTCCATTTGAGAATTCATAGACACAGTGCCTGTAGGAAGCTAGGCTGTTCCACCTTGAGCAGCAGGTCCTAGGGCAGGGGTTCCCTCTCAGCCTTGCAAATACTGTACAGCATGCATGTAGACACTACAAACCAAAGCATGTTGCACTCATTAGAATCCTTGCGTGTCATTCAGGACAGCTCCTCATAGAAGGCGCATGTGACTCTGCGCGCAACCAAAATGTCGTCACCATCCCATATGCTGCTGCTGCCTCAGTATTGAACTAGCACTAAGTCCAGTCATGGTCATGTCCCAGGGTCAGGATTTCCTTCATGGTCTATTCAAAGACCACCTTATTTTGGTGGATTGACTGAAGCACCCACTGATTCCCAATCTTACCCTAGATGGCGATGAGGTCCACTGCCCCCTCCCCAGTTCAGTGGCTGTCATGCTTGTTTGTAACCTTACACTTACATTGAGGGACCATGGTAGAAGGAGAATGGATAAGCATGTGAGAGTACTGAGGTCTGAACTTGCCTTGATAGGTGATGGTTGGGTCTGAGAACCTCCCAGACAGCTAGATGGTTAGGTGGGTGGAGTTCCAGTGCAGTTGTACTTCATTTAGTGGATGCAAGCTTATCTCAGGAGGGTGGCAAGCATGAAATGGCTGCTAAGTCACCATGCAAGACAATTAACAGGTGGGGGGCAGCCACTTGGGGCCTGTCACCTCTGGGCAGTAGAGTTCTGCAATCAGGGCCAGAGTAGGTGCACAGAGTTCAGGAGAGTCCAGGCCTGGGGCCTAAGTGATGCATTGTGGGATGCCTGGAAGACCAAATGAGCTGCCTGTCCCAGGATGATGTCCCAAGAAAACCCTTTAGGTGTCCTTCACAATAACTGGAACAAATTATTAGCATCTCTTATCCTGCAGACCTTTTAGGGAGTTTGTCCTGCAACAACTGATAAGGACTTTTGAATGATCACACTTTGTCCTGGGAGAAAATGTTTTCTCTGGGGACAAATGTGATATCTATTCATGCCCAAGGTAAAAATTGCAAAATATTAGACTTACCAAATTAAACAGTATCAAGGTAAAAGAAAATTAACAAAATATTCACCCCCCTAAACATTTATTTGTTATCCAAGTTATGTTAAAGTTCCAGTGATATGATTAAGATGACCAAGTACTTAGTAGATGCAAATCAATATAGTTCCTTTGGTTACACCACCCAAAGACCTAGCTCAAAAGGGTAATGGATAAAACATTGAAGGTTACGTGCTCCTAGTGGAAAAAAGTAACATTTGGGCCCGATTCATATTTATCACTCTAGTAATGTAAACCATCTGAAATAAATGCAGGCCTTCTTCAAGAGCACCCTTCAAGGCCTGAAGAGGGGAAAAAGGAAATAGTGGAAATGAGGATTAGGCCTATTCAGTGTTTTTGTGCCATGAAAATAAATCAAGTCTATTTCAGGAACACAAGTTAATCCTTAAATAAATCCTTGTAATGTATTGTTCACTCAGGCTGCTGCATAGACAGTATGGTATATGGCAGTATGGGCACATATCATACTTATAGGCTCGACAGTGCTATGCTGGCTAGCAGTACAGATGAAAGGGACTTACAGGTCATGATTGACCACAAGATGAACATAGATGCTTCTCAAGCAGATCTCAGGACTTCATTCTCCCATTGTACTCGGCCTTGGTGAGGCCGCAGCTGGAGTACTGCATCCACTTTTGGGCCCCACAATTCAAAAAGGATGTGGAGAAGCTTAAGAGAGTACAGAGGAGAGCCACACACATGATTACAGGTCAGGAAAGCAGACCTTATGATGAGAGGCTGAGATCTATAGGACTCTTCAGCCTGGAAAAGCACAGGCTCAGAGGTGATCTGGTGGCCACCTATAAAAGTTTATTAGGGGTGCTCACCAGGACCTGGAGAAATGTCTGCTCACCAGACCACCCCAAGGGATGACAAGATCAAATGGTCACAAACTCCTCCATGACCATTTCAGGCTGGACATAAGGAATAACTTCTTTACTGTCCGAACCCCCAAGGTCCAAAATAGACTGCCACCAGAGGTGGTTCAAGCACCTACTCTGAATGCCTTCAAGGGACATCTGGAGGTTTATCTTGCTGGGATCCTATGACCCCTGCTGACTTCCTGCCCCTGGGGCAGGGGGCTAGACTTGATGATCTTCCAAGGTCCCTTTCAGCCCTAAAGTCTATGAAATATGCAGACACTCACATTTTAAGTGCCTTCTAATATGGTCTAATTGGAACATGTAACCACGCCTTTACTGAAAACTCATTTAGTTTAGTAATATAATATTACTGATAATATGAAAACACAAGTAATAAGAGTTTCATTGGATATCTCCACGTCTAAATCATATCCTGTATATAAAAAGAGATTTCAGGGTGTGCAGTGTGCTTGTAATCAGGTTTGTACCATGCTGATTGCCCTGGGTAATAGGGGGTAAAAAGAAGGTTCTGGGTAATGTGAGGCCCCTGCAAGACATGCTAGGAAATTTGGTCGTCACACCAGATGACAAACCCAACATATTTAACAATTTCTTTGCCTCCGTTTTACTAAGCAGGGACCAGAACAGTCACTCCCTCGCTGGGCCCCCTCAGACCCCAGGGGAGGCTCACCGAGGCCAAGGGTTAGTGAGGAACTACTTAGGGAACTTCTGGAGGGACTGGATGTATTGAAGTCAGCTGGTCTGAACGATCTCCACCCTAGAGTACTAAAGGAATTGGCTGAGGTCATTGCAGGACCCCTGGCACGGCTTTACGAGCACTTGTGGTGCTCTGGTGTGGTGCCAGAGGACTGGAAAAGGGCCAATGTGGTTCCCATCTTGAAAAAGGGGAAGGAGGACGACCCGGGAAACTATAGACCAGTTAGTCTTACCTCGATCCTGGGCAAGCTTTTTGAGAAAATTATTCTGGCTTATATTCATGAGGGGCCAGCAGGGGAGACTATGCTTAGGGGCAACCAACACGGGTTCATTAGCGGCAGGTCCTGTCAGACCAACCTGGTGGTCTATGACCAGATCACCAAATCCTTAGATGCAGGGGTAGCAGTCGACATACTCTTCCTGGACTTTTGGAAGGCCTTCGACACTGTTTCTCACCCTGTTCTCATTAAAAAACTGGGGGGCTGTGGTGTCAACACCTACATAGTCAATTGGGTCACCAACTGGCTGGAGGGCCGCTGCCAGAGAGTGGTGGTGGATGGGCCATTTTCGACTTGGAGGGATGTGGGCAGTGGGGTTCCACAGGGCTCAGTCCTTGGGCCCGCACTGTTCAACATCTTCATCAGTGACTTGGACGTGGGGGTAAAAAGCACCCTGTTCAAATTTGCTGATGACACTAAGATGTGGGGGGAATGTGGGCACACTAGAAGGATAGAATAGGCTGTAATCAGACCTAGACAGGTTACAGGGGTGGGCGGATGAGAATAGGATATGATTCAACACCAACAAGTACAAAGTGATGCATCTGGGGAGGAACAACTGGCACCATACCTACAGGTTGGGGAACTCCCTTCTTGTCAGTACAGAGGTGGAAAAGGATCTTGGAGTCATCATTGACTCCAATATGAAAATGGGCCGGCAGTGTGGGGAGGCAGTCAGGAAGGCCAACCGTACCTTGTCATGCATCCATAGATGCATCTCAAGCAGGTCCAAGGAGGTGATACTTCCCTCTATGCGGCACTGGTCAGGCCGCAGCTGGAGTACTGCGTCCAGTTCTGGGCGCCACACTTCAAGAAGGATGTGGACAACATGGAGAGGGTCCAGAGGAGGGCCACTCGCATGATTGGGGGCAGCAGGGCAGGCCCTACGAGGAGAGGCTACGGGACCTGAACCTGTTCAGCCTCCAAAAGAGAAGGCTGAGGGGGGGATCTAGTGGCCTGTTACAAACTAGTCAGAGGGGACCAGCAGGCACTGGGGAAGTCCCTGTTCTCCCAAGCACTGCCAGGAGTGACCAGGAATAACGGTCACAAGCTGGCAGAGGGTAGATTTAGGCTAGATATCAGGAGGCGCTACTTCACGGTCAGGGCAGCTAGGATCTGGAACCAACTTCCAAGCGAAGTGGTGCTGGCTCCTACCCTGGGGGTCTTTAAGAGGAGGCTAGATGTATACCTTGCTGTATACCTTGCTGGGGTCATTTGACCCCAGTACTCTTTCCTGCCATGGCAGGGGATCGGACTAGATGATCTACTCAGGTTCCTTCCGACCCTAGAAACTATGAAATTATAGATTAAATTATAACAGCATTTCTAAATATAAATAGCACAAAAACAGTAAACTTAAACAGTAAGGATCCTGAGAAAGAGGACATTTCCTCAGGAACCTATTCCTCAGTGTAACATACCATCCTGGCTGTAATATCACTTCCACTTCCACCATTGTTAATAGTATGCATGTAAATGGACATTTATTGATACAGTGAATTACCTGCCACCTTCTACCTCCCAATCGTTTACTCTCTCATGAAAAGAGAGGGTCCACAGCCTAACAGAAGGGAAACACTGAAAAATCAGGGTTAATTGTTGCTTCTTTTTTTTAATGTAGTCTACTTGTTGAAAATAAGATAAAGAAAGTAGGATAGTCTTTGGCTGCAGAGCTCCATCTCCTGGTTTTAGGAATCTGAGAAACCACATTTCAAAAAAACTTAATGGGTCAGATTAATCTCTGAATTCCATACAGCTGCACTAGAAATTTGCTCTACTGTCTTCAAAAATGTGTTTTAATGTATTTCTTATTGCATAATATTCTGTAAAACTGTGCAACTATCATATGTCAGCCTTGCGTGCCTGTCTGAAGGTAAATGAATTTCTTTAAACCTACAAGATAATAATAATATACAATGTGTTATTATCTGAGAGGGCTAATGTGTGGATTCTATTAATTATTTATTATTGCTAATATGAAGCCATCAGCTCAGTACAATAAGTTAAACATGCCAAACCACAGTAAGTCTATAGTTCAAGAACCCTATAATCTAATCTTATCTCTGAAATTCTTCATATTCAACAGCACAAAGACTTTTTGTTATTCTCCTGCTTTTGCAAAGCAAATGCTCCTGCATACTTATCCAGGGACTCCCATGCTTCCATGAGCATGCAGCCTCAAGAAACAGGACCAGGCTGCCAGGCACAGATAAGCACCCCTCACCCTCATTCCCACAACAGCATCAACCACTGTACTGGCTCAGCTATGCGAGAGCAAGGGGGTGGGGCGAGCTGGGTGCTTGGCCAGAGCAGATGAGCAGGGGCTGAATTCCAGCCTGCTTCCCTGTGAGAGGGGGTTAGCAGGGACCTGCAAAGAGGCCTGGGATGCTGGAAGACAGCAAACTAACTTGATTCAAAAGGGATCTAGTACAGAAGTTTGATGCTCTGAACTAACCTAATTCAAGTAAGTCTGAGTGCACATCGATCTAGGACTATTTTAGACTGGGTTCTACCATTTTGAGTCTGGACTATGTGCCCTGAACTACTGTACAGTTACAAATTTTGTTTGAATTCTAATCACTTAGTGAGAATTGTGTGTAATTAGACCTCAAAAATGTATACTAACTTGATAGTTGGTTGCTATCAAGCTTTAATTTGCACTCCTTCCCCCAGCTGGCAGCCATGGGGTGCAGCTGTAACCTCACAGGCCCAGGGGTGTGTGGAGCCCCTGGGATGAGGAGGTCACAGCTACTGCAGTCTCTCAGCTTCTGGGGTGCATGAAACTCCCCAGGGCTGGGAGATTACAGCTGCTATGATCTTCCAGTCCCAGGGGTTTCACAGGCCCCCAGGGCTAGGAGATCACAGCAGCTGCCTCTCCCAGCCACTGGGGTGCAAGGGGAACCTGATCCCACAGCTGGGAGCCCCTTAGCTGAGGGGTTCCCAGCCACAGAAGCACATGGAGCATGGCAAAGGCATGATTGTAGATTGTGAATTAGATCCCATTACATGTTTACCTGCACATGTAAAGGGGCCCTTAGAAGAGGAAATTAGAAATGGCCAAGAAATTTTTTGGGTGATTTATAGTAATTTCTGTCTGGAAAATTTAAGACTCTTACAGTAATCAACCACAACACTTTGAAATCTGTTGTGTTCTTGTGTTAACACTGTCCTCAAACTGCAAGAAGCAATATCAATATCCAATCTGAAAGGTGTTTTTACAGACAATTAATTTATGACAGGAACAGCCACAAAACCCTGTATCTGTCTTGACACTATGCTGACCACTGAAATGTTTTTCCTCTCTCATCTAAACTATGCAATGATTTTGCAATATTAGCAAATCCCAGAATAAGCCTTCTATAACAGGAGCTGAACTTTATAAACTTTGCTCATTTGTGAGTATTCAAAGGATTGGCCACTTTGCATGCAATTCTCTTTTTGTGAATGAAAATTTCCTCCTCGTTGACAGTGTGCCTGAGGTAAATTTCTCTCTCTCAAGTTTGTTTTTTTTTTGCTACAAAGCAGGCTATCATCTAACTATAACAATCTGAGACTAGTTTGCTGTGAAATACCCACTACATTAACCTTGTACATATGGTTAGTGCATTGCATAATCTGAAAGCTAGCAAATTTAAATTGTCACAGGCCTCATCCTGCTGTGAAGAGTCTTTCCCATATTCTTTGGATGTATTTTTATTTACCAATACCAACTTTTAAGAGTAACGCTTGAAGTTGCTACAGAATCTAGGCACATCTACACATGTATTAACACACTTTCATTAATGTGCATTAAATTTAGTACTTCCATTGTGAGGTACTAGGAAAATGTGCATTAGCCTGTTTTAATGTGCATTAACTAAAGAGCATCCTTTAAGTGGCACAATGTTCATTAAAATAGACTAATGCACATTAAGTAAATAGCATGTTTTTTACATGAATCTTTAATGTTCATTAAAATAAATTAATGTGTATTAAAGTGCATGTGTAGACATGGGGAGAGTATCATTTGTGGTAAAAGATAATGGGTTTAGTCAGTTTTCTAAGGTCCACACAGAATACTGCCCTCTTTTATAACCTGAACTATGGTTGAGTCCAAAGACTGGTTGAAGGATCATTTACACTTTCCTAAGTAGTCTGTAAAGCTGTTTATTACTTGTAAATGGTGACATGGCTGCTTAATGGGCTAGTTTCTTTCAGTATTATTAAAAACGCTGGCAGTTCACTTCCATTTCTTCCCTTATTATAGCTTTCTTCTATACGTGATATTTTGGTTCACATTTTGCAAACTCCTGCTCCCATTTTTTATTATTTATTGCTTATTAAGAACATTTAGCAAATGAAAAGGGATGTGTTCCCACTTCAGAAGGAAAGACCTTTAGCAACTAAAAACCTTATGAGAATCTGGGTCTCAAATCAGTTTACAGCTGCTCTCCATCCTGTCTTGCTGGAAAGCTACCACAAAATGAAGTTGTTACAACAGTTTCTGCCCCTTGGAAGATAACAGTATATTGTTCTTTTCACCTGGACTTCATCTTTAAAGGGAATTTCTACAAACTGGATTTCTAAAATATCTGTCTTAATATATATTGATATTAGTGATGAAAAACACCCAAACAATTTTTAGTTCATCCACAGAGTTATTTAAGCTAACCAAACTTCATTCTTGAGATCCAGTTTTCAAACAAAATTTCTCTCTTTTTGCATAGGTATGCGCTTACTAGTCGCTGTCTTCTTTTGAGACCACTTAGGCAACTCAGTTTTGAATCTCTTACTCTCTAGATTTTTTTTTAGCATGTCTGGTTTAACAACTGCTATGACTGAGCCAAGTGTCCATTACTCCTGTTCAAGTCACGTATTTTACTATGTTCTTAAGTGCAGCCGAACTCCCATTATGTTGCTCAGCTACCAAAAACTGTAAGACCAATCCTGATACCTCCATGCTTGACTCCTCCATTTCTTATAGGAATAACTGTCCTTGTCATATCTCATTTCATGTATCAGACTGGGAGTGTTGCAACTGATCCAGAAAAGCTGCTACTCTGCTATTCCAAAAAATATTTTGTTCAACTTCAGTGTTTTTCTTATTTATTTCTGGAAGTCTTCCAGATATTGCCAAATCTGTTTGAAAAATCTCATAGATTTCATAGACATTTGGGCTGGAAGGGACCCCAGAGGATCATTGAGTCCAGCCCCCTGCCCCACTCGATGACAAGGACAGTTATTCCTATAAGGAATGGAAGAGTCAAGCATGGAGGTATCAGGATTGGTCTTAGTTATTGCTAGTTGAACAACAACTTCAGATTTAATCTTATTTATTTCTTCCATGTCTACTTTTAATTTCTCTTGGCTATCTTCTATGTCTGCAAGCACATCCTGGAATTCCATCTTGATCCAACAAGAATTTTCTCATTTTCTCTCTTTGGTAACTAGGTCCCAATCTGGTTGTATTAATTTTAGCAGTTTTTACAGTTCTAACCAGTGTTACTTTTTTTGACCTGAGGGGTGAATCAGTATTCAGGATCCTGTGGAAAGTTTTTTACTGGCTCCCAGTCCCAGGCTCCTGGCCAGCTAGTTCCAGCTTTTTTTACATCCCTAGATCCCATCCCATTTTCTCTCTTCTCCAAACTTCTACAGGCCTTATCTCACCAAACTTTGTGTATGGATTGCACATGAACATTCTGGGCTAACAGGAGCTGTGAGGGACTGGCGCACAATGTGCATGGTACCTTTGAAAATTTTAGCTGCCAAATTCAGTAAACACTCTAAAGGCAAATTTTCACAAGAAAGGACCTTCCACTTCAACTGCTGCCAAATTTCAGAATCCTATTCCAAAAACATATGAAGCTTATCAAAGAAAAGATCATTGCAATATTACAAAAAAAATAACGACCAGGGGTGGGCAAAATACAGCCCAGGGGCCAGATTCGACCCATGAAGGGGCTTTGTCCGGCACGCAGCACGTCTCTTGGTCCCGCCTGGCCCAAGCACCGTCCAGCCATGGCATGTCCTGCCACCCACTGGGCACACAGCAGGGCTGGGGCGGTTCTGTGGATGGACTGCCTTTCTAGGCAGACCAGGCAGTTGCAGCTTCTTACATCTGCTGACACTAAATAGCAGGAACTGGTACTAATATATTGGGGTGGAAATATATAGGGCCAGTGATTTGTTTATAGTTAAGGTGACCATAATAATAATTTTATGGAAATCTGGGACAGTGGGGTGTGCACATGTGCAACACCCCTCCTGCAGCTCCCAGGAGTGAGGCAGGGCAGTAAAATGCAGCACATGCATACATATACACACAAGCCCATGTGCACAGCACCGACTCTGTGGCTCCCAGGAATAGGACTGGGCAGGACAGCATGTGCGCACATGCGCGTCCATGCACAGCCTTGACCATGGCTCCCAGGAGCTGTGTGCACCCCTCCCCCCAGTTCCCAGGAGCCTTGATGGTGGGGCAGAGTCAGGAGGAACAATGCCAAGGACTGCAACAGAGCGCCATCCCCCACGCTCAAAGATTGGACCTGGCTCGAAGTGCCCTCCCAGCCCCTGCCGCCCCCCTGCCCACTGCTGCCGCCAGTTGCCAGGGGCTGCCATGTGCAGCCCAGGCCTCAGCAGCGGCCACAACAGCAAAGCACAAAGCTGTCGGCAGCAGGTGGCCATCCTGGCTCACCTGCACAGGTGCCTGAGCCCTGGCCCCCTCACCCTCTGCCTCCAGCCTCTGCTTAGTCTGGCTGGGTACTGCAGGTGGCAGCAGCCCCTGCATCTGCCTGCAGCAGCCAAATCCAGGACTTTTGCTTCCATTTATGCTAATTACCAAGATGCCCAAATGGCCCACAAAATCTGAGACTGTCCCAGCCAGTCCAAAACATATGGTCACCCTATTTATAGTACTGTTTAGGAGATAAAAGTCTAATGCCAAGATCCCATTACAGGCATTCCTGTCCCTTATAAAACAGTCCTATTGCAAACATCCAGTGTCACACATTTATTAATTCTGTTTAATAATGTCAAAATGCAGTTTCACTACTCCTTTATTATATATAACAATTTTAACCTTATTGGGCTTATCATCTGCTCTAAGCAAATGACAGAACAGATATTAATGCACATTAATAAACAAAACTCCCAAATACAGATTAGCCTCTGAAGCCTTCACTTAGAGACTGCTTCAGGGCTTCCACAAGCTATGACCCTGGATCCTTTGCTTATTTCTATTTATTCTTCCCCCTATGTAAAAAAAAAAAATTGGGAAAACCTCTCTCACAACATGTTGTAAAGGTCATTCCATTCAGATATGAACTATCATACTGGACTAAGGGTCTACCTAGTCTGGTATCACATCTCTGACACTAGCATTACCAGATGCCTCTGAGGAATTATAACTACTCCAGAGGAGTTGTAGGCCTCACTAGAACACTGAGCTATATACTGCTCACACAAAAGCTCTGCTAAAACATTGCCCAGAGTAAGCCTGACCATCAAACCTGACCAATGCATGAACTCTTTACATAAACAAAATATAGCATGTGAGCCAGATGTGAATTCGTACCAAAAGATGGGAAAGGGAGATGGCTGTACAAGGTGTAGGATAATCCAGTACAAGAATGATAAGGGTGGAATGGAAATACCCAGATAAGGATATGAAGCAAGTCCATGTTATGGGATGGTTTAAGATATTCAAAATGCAGGTGGACTGTAATATGGAATTTGTTTTGACCACTGTATAAAGCAGCTTTGGAAATCAGGTGAACTTTCTAGCAGCCTAGAGGAGTCTGCATGCTGTTGTGCTGACTACCTTATCCCAGGCACAAATGCATTAACACCTGGTCTGATGTAGGCCACATTTTGTTAGGCCAAAATGTGTTAGGGCCGTGCTTGCAGACAATAAATGCCAATTTGAAAATCTAGCATGACTACAGCTGCCATAGTATCCCTCAAGGAGAGAGATGTTCCTTCCAATAAATGCAGAATCTCCCTTTAAAGTCTTCCAAGAGACAGAGCCAGCATTTTTCTTCAACCCTCACCCTGCCAAAAAAACCCAAACAAACCAAATAGCAGTTTGGAATAGATGACAGAGCTCAAGTGTTTTGTGTTCACAGTGGGAAGCAAATCTCAATAGACGAGACAAATCTTGCCATCTTAATACTCTTTTAACTGATGCAAGTCTCCTATTGTTTTCCAAGAACATTATTGCTAAATTGCGGATTGATTTCAACAGAAGTAGGCTCAAGCCCATTAACTGTAGTCCAGTTTATAGGAAAATCTATACTAGTTCTATGGAGAGGCTCAAGTAGCTAGAAAACAAAATCTTCTAAGCTGCCACTTCTGATGATACACTAGAAGCATTGCCTTTATGTTCCTGTCTGAAATCACCAAATGCTCAGTACTTCATCCAGGTTCTTGCAATCACAAGGACAATTGAACTGTTTTAGGTAATTCTCATATTCCCTCATACCACGTGTTTCATTATATCAACATCTCTTATCCTGTCCAAACTGTCAGCAGTGATATATAGTTTTCATGTCCATTCATCCAAAAAAGATTATCAGTAAGGAGCATCTAAAGTGGTACCTACTTGTTCACCCCTTTCCAAGAATAATTTGAAGAGATTAAATGTAATAACTTTGTTTAAGCAAAGCCAAACATAGGGGCGGAAACAAAAATAAAGTGCTAAATTTAGCAATATGTATTAATAACATCGTGTTATCAGCTGGACAGAAAATCTAACAGATATTGCAGAGTGTATCAATGAATCGGGACCCAAGAAAGTAAATTAGTTTTCTAAAATAAATCGTAAGGCTGGATTTTTCAGTCATTAAGGGCCAGACTCTATTCTACTATTTGGGATGCATAAGATAGGGCTTTGTCAGGTGCTTAAATAAAGCAGGTGGTTGCCTATGAAAGCTCATGTCTCTCTGAACCAGTTAGCTGGACCTAGCTTTCAACAGATTTCAGACTAACACAGCTAACTGCCTTTCTATGAGGCATCTAAGTGTAATTATTTTACACCCCACTCAAGTCTTTAAAAAACAGTGAATGTAAAAGGTAGGCAGGTTCACGCACTGACTGCTTTTTTAAGAGTAAGATAATGTATTACAGAAGCAGATTAATTAATGGATTTTCAGGACCCTGAACAGAGTGGAACAGAATCATACTTAGATGCCAACATCCTCTAGCCATCTAATAGGTGGGAAAAATGTCCCTGTTTCCTGAGATGTAATATAAACAACAATATTTAACATATGGGGAGCTAAACGACCTATCAGACTCCCATCAAATGTTCCACAAATGTCTATGATGTGAGCACCTATGGTTTTCCTGAATACATCACAGATTTGCAGATTTGCAAAAGTTTAGAGCTGGAAGGGACCTCATGAGATCATCGGATCCAGCCCCCCTGCTCTGGGCAGGAAAGTCTGCTGAGTGTGCATCCCAGCAGGATGTGCATCCAGTCATCAAATAAAATTTACCATACCTTCAGGCAGAATGACAGAAGGTAACCTGAAAAGCCAGCAGCATATAGGTTTAATATAAATGTTGGTTGGTTGTGTTTTTTGTTTGTTTTTTTTTGGGGGGGGGGTTGTTGTTGCTGTTTCTACAATAAAAAAGAAACAATATCAATCGACATCCACATACACTTAATAGTGATATAGTCACAGATATTCCTTGGGTGGAGTCTATGACAGTGTCTTCAATGAGCTATTGCATCATATTAAAAAAATATTAACCAGCATGATATTAAACACAATTTAGTAACTTACAAAACTGCTTAAGGGATGGCAACAAAGCTCTGAGAAATAGGCACACAGGCCCATGAGTCATAAAAAATGGAAAATTAACACTAACTGTTCATCAAAGTTCTTTGCAACAAGTTCTTTTATTCTGTTAACACAATATGCGCTATATGACTGAATTGGACAAAGTGAATTAAGGCTTCTCAAAGGTCCCACAGTACTTACTCCGATGAGAGAAGACGACAACTTCATTACAAATGGAGTGACAGCTGAAAGGGAGCGGCAACACCTACAAGTGAAAAAATACCTCCTGTTGTCAAGAAGCTTTTCCAGCTCCCTATGAACCATGCAGAGATGTGAGTAGATAGAGTCTAGAAAGTGATGAAAGAATTAATTAGCAACATCTGGTAGCTTCCATAGATAGACTTTAGAAAGGAGATGAATAAAAGGGATACTGGGATTCAAAAATGATTTTTTTGGTGAATACAAATCAGAAGCTTCCATTTTTCTCCATCATACATAAGGATAAAAGGAGGTTCAGAAAACTCAAAATCAAGAAATTTAAAATTGATACTTATCCATGATTATGTATTATTCATAGTGAATCTGTATAACTCAGTGCTGCTTGATATTACTACAACTAAAAGCTTAGCATATCAAAAAATAAAAGGAAGTTAAACATTTATAAGGATAAGAATATTCATAGTAACATTAGATGACTACAAAAAGTGAGAGAGAAAACCTCACACCTCAGGGTATATAACAACCACTAACAGGGGAGCAATAAGAAAGAAACCTCTTCTATGTGCCGGTTTTTCCATATGGGTTTCACAAAGAGCTGCTCAAAATACAAAATTTATCTTCAGCTTAAAATTCTGACATTTCAAAAGTAGTTTTAATTCTGATGAAGAAAAAAAGGAGAATGAAAATGTTGAAAAGGTTGGAAAAACTGAAATTCATTGAATTTTTTTTTTTTTTAATGAAAGGGAGCCACCATTCCTGGAGACTCCATGGAATACGCCCAACATGATTTGACAGCTCCAAGTCCTTGCAAGTCAGAAGAAATCCCTAACACAGAGGAGGGAACCCAGAAGCCCCAAGAACCCAACCAGAGCCAATTATTTAGGGGCTTCTGTGCTCATGGCTCTGCAGCAGAAGGCCCGAAAACCTGAAAGGGCTACCCTGTTGCTTTGAACAAGCTAGGTTTTTTACAGCTGGCAGGCATGGTTCTGGTGGTGCTGCTTGTGGTGCACTGAAAGTTTGTCAAAACTGAGAAACTTGCATTAAGTATTTCAGTTTGAAAGGAGGGAGTTTTACACAAAAGCCTGTTTTGTAAGAAAATTTCCCAACCAGCTCTAGTTTCCTCCACTTCCAAAATATCTGCTGATGGCCACTGTTAGGGGCAAGCTAATCTAGTCAAGTAGCATTTCTCAACCCAAAAGTGGGTCACAAGAATATATGAAAGGGTCACAAACAAATTTTGAAAATGGATTCTCCTTTAAAGAAGAAAAGTGTGGGAAACCATGGTTTTTCCCTTGAAGGCCAGCAGAGTTCCAACCTGCAAGGGCCCCCCCCCATGCCAGCCCACACACCCACTCCCTGCCTCACACCCTGGTGGGGCTGGGGCTGAGGGGCACTTGGTCGGGACTGGCCATCTATGTTTACAGATGGGTCCTGGTACAAAAAAGATTGAGAACCACTGGATTAGATGAACTACTGGTCTGGCCCTGTAAGTAAATTCATTTGTCTTATGTTCTTATCTATTATCACTGTTGCAGAGCTCTGCTCCTATAAAGGGGGGAGGTATGTCACAGAGCACTTAGGTGCCCTGCTCCTTAGAGTGGAAACTGCTAGGGATAGGGCCCTAGCAGGGAGTGGGGAGCCCCAGCTGCTGGTTACTAGGGCAGCCAGAGGGCACTAGTGGCCCACACCTGCCAGAGGGCAGCTGACCAGAAGGGGCAGGGCCTGGCCCACACATAAACCCCAGGGCTGAGGCTGGGAGGGTAGTTCCCTGTCAGCAGCCATGGGGGAAAGAGCTCTCCCAGAGCAAGCAGAAGGGAGAGGCCAGACTGCAGGTACAGCTCTGAGACTGGGGAAAGGATAGAGCCCCCTCGATGTGGCAGGAATAAAGTTATAGCCGAGTGGCTTGAATTTGTTACATCCCAGGGGCTTGTGCTTTGTTTCTTGTTGTATAAAACACAGGAGGTTTGGGTGAGGCTATTAGGGGTTGGAGGAGGCCTCATAAAGGGACCCACGGCAGCGTGGGAACCCTATCCAGGGGGCAGGGGGCAGGGGGCAGTGAGAAGCCCCAGAGCGGAGGGTGTGATTCCACGAGTGCCCAGACAAGGGCTGCGGACAGCTGAAGAGAGCATAAGACTAAACAACGTCTGGTACATCAGGGGTGGTTGGAGCCACACATGGCCCATAAGGCTGGGGTGCACCAAGACACCCATTACAGAACGGGGCCAGGGTACAGCAGAAAACCGTGCCCAGGAGGACAGATAGGTCACCTTCCTATTATACCATAACATCAAAGACGTGGCGGGTGAGACTTGAGGGTGCTTTGAGGTGAACTTGGCATGGTAAGGGGGTGCTAGGGAAGATCACGCCCCCCAGGACCCCGCTCCGTGACAATCATTAACTCAGTTACCCAGTTACTTTCCTCTCTATATCCAGCTCCAGCCGGTTACATCATAATATTTATTATCCTATTCAGAAGCTGCACCTTGTTGGGGCTGCTTTCTCAATAGGAACCATTTCAGGTCAGCTATGTCACCCTTCATTCTTCTGAAGTAATCTAAATGCCTGCATATCCCTCTTTACCTCCTTTTCTCTACCCGCCCCTACCTCCCACAAAAGATAGTACAGCAAGTAAACCAAAGCCTGCTGAAAAGCAGTACCAGTTCCTCCAGTCTGGAGAACAGGTACAAGGCCCTGGCAACACTGCAGGAGAAGGAAGGAGAGGAGGAAACCTCTGGAGAGTAGGCAACTCCACACTCTCCACACTCTGAACAGGCTGAAGGAGCTAAGCAGACCCAGAGGAGGAAACGTCGAGTGATCATCATAGGTGACTCCATCCTGAGAGGTACAGACGGTCCCATCTGTTGCCAGGACCCCTCAACATGCGAGGTCTACTGCCTGCCCAGAGCAAAGATTCAGGACATGACGGGGATGATCCAGGCCATGATCCAGCGCACCGATTTACTAACCCATAGTCCTAATCCACGTGGGCACTAATGATGCGGCAAGGAGAAGCCCTGATCACCTGATGATGGACTACCATGCTCTGGAGGGGGTGCTAAGGGAGATAGGGGCACAGGTGGTATTCTCTTCTGTCCTACCAGTGAGTAGATGTGGAAGATGACACGAGACCTACATCAGAGAGATCAACTGGCGCTTTGGGAATGGTGTCTTGAGGCGGGCTTCGGCTTCCTAGACAACGACCCTCACATCAGGATGAGAGACATGCTTGAGTGGGATGGGCTTCACCTTTCCCGCAAAGATAGGCATGTGTTCTCTTCTAGGTTGGCGAATCTCCTCTGGCAGGCTTTAAACTAGGCTTATCGGGGGAAGGGGAAGATGAGAGTGGAGGAAGCATTGGACCACTAAACCAAGCGTCATCCACAAGAACAGCCCAGCCTAGACTGACAACAGGCAGAACAAATACCCAGGTAAGCAACAGGGGCCAGGGCACTACTGAAATTAAGGAGCCAGTGCACACATCTTCAGGAGGCCTCAAATGCTCATAGTATGGGGAACAAGCAGGACACCAACCCAGACATAGTGGGGCTCACAGAAACGTGGTGGGACCCAGTGCGTGACTGGGCAGTGAATATCAAGGGCTATAGACTGTACAGGAGGGATAGGACAGGGAGGAAAGGTGGGGGTGTGGTGCTCTACATCAAGGAGGAATACACATCCTCATCAAGTAGCACAAGGTCAGAGGAGGGGCACATGGAAGTGCTCTGGGTTAGAATACAAGACAGTCGAGGGGAACGGGACTTAAAGGTGGGGGTCTACTACAGACCACCAAACCAAGGGGAAGAGCTAGACAAGGAATTCTTAAGTCAGCTCACAGAGGTAGCTAGGTCAAAGGACATGGTCATCATGGATGACCTGAACTTTCCAGACATCTGCTGGGAAGAGCAGTCAGCCAGGTCTGACCGCCCCTGTAGGTTCTTAGCCAAAATACAGGACCTCCATCTAACCCAGGAGGTACACAGCCCTACCAGGGGAGATGCCTTGTTGGACCTGGTGTTGGCCATGGGTGACAACATGGTGAGGGGTCTGTGGGTGCTCAACCACCTGGGTGACAGTGATCATCACCTGCTGGAATTCACCATCCAGCACAAGGTGGCAAAGGCCTGCAGCAAGGCACCAGCCCTGGACTTCAGGAGGGAGGACTTCAATGAGGTAAGGAGAATAGTTAGGGAGGCACTGAGGTCCCAGAGGGGAGAGGAGTCAGGTGTCCAAGAAGAGTGGTCGTTCCTTAGGGAGACAATCCTCCAAGCCCAAAGGGAGGTAATCCCAACACAGATCAAAGGGGGCTAGAGGGTGCAAAAGCCCCCATGGCTCACCAAAAGCATACAGGAATGTCTTCTAGCTAAAAAGGAGGCATACACCCAATGGAAGGGAGGGGCCATCACCAGGGAGGACTGTACCTCGGTTGCTCGAGGCTGTAGGCGGGGCGGTCAGGAAGGCCAAAGTGAAGATGGACCTGGGACTAGCTACCCAGATCAAGGACAACAAGAAATCCCTTTTTTAAATACATGGAGGGTAAAAAGAAGGTACCGGGTAACGTAGGGCCTCTGCAAGGCACACTAGGAAATCTGGTCATCGCACCAGACGACAAAGCTAACCTATTTAACAATTTATTTCCCCTCATTTTTCTGAGCAGGGACTATGTCACCCCCACCCCCACCAGGACTCCTGTAGGCCCCAGGGAAGTCGCACCCAGAACTTCTGGAGGGACTGGATGTATTTAAGTCAGCTGGTCCTGACTATCTCCACCCCAGAGTGCTGAGGGAATTAGCAGAAGTCATTGTGGGACCCCTGTTATGGCTTTACAAGCACTCATGGGGCTCTGGTGTGGTGCCAGAGGACTGGAAAAGGGCCAATGTGATTCCCATTTTTAAAAAAGGGAGGAAGGAGGACCCAGGAAACTATAGGACAGTTAGTCTTACCTCAGTCCTGGGGAAGCTTTTTGAGATAATTATCTTGGCACATATCCGCAAGGGGCCAGCAGAGGAGATTTATGCTTGCGGGCAACCAACACAGGTTCATTAGAGGCAGGTCCTGTCAGACCAACCTGGTGGCCTTCTACAACCAGGTCACCAAATCTTTAGACGCAGGGGTAGCAGTGGATGTAGTATTTCTGGACTTTAGGAAGGCCTTCGACACTCTCTCACGCCATTCTCATTAAAAAACTAGGGGACTGTGGCGTCCACACCTACAGAGTCAAATGGGTCACTGACTGGCTGGAGGGCCACACCCAGAGAGTGGTAGTGGATGGGTCATTTTCAACCTGAAAGGATGTGGGCAGTGGGGTCCCCCAGGGCTCGGTCCTCGGGCCTGCACTGTTCAATATTTTCATCAACGACTTGGACAAGGGGGTAAAAAGTACCCTGTTCAAATTCTCAGACAACACTAAGATGTGGGGGGATGTGGGCACGCTAGAAGGGAGGAATAGGCTGCAGTCGGACCTAGACAGGGTGCAGGGGTGGGTGGATGAGAACAGGATGGGTTTCAACACTGACAAGTGCAAGGTACTGCACCTGGGGGGAAGAACCAGCAGCATACCTACACGCTGGGGAACTCCCCCCTTGTCAGTGCAGAGGCAGAAAAGGATCTTGGAATCATTATTGATGCCAAAATGAACATGGACCGACTGTGGGGACGCTGTCAGGAAGGCTAACCATACCTTGTCATGCATCCACAGATGCATCTCAAGCAGCTCCAAGGAAGTGATCCTCCCCCTCTATGCAACACTGGTCAGGCTGCAGCTGGAGTACTGCGTCCAGTTCTGGGCGCCCCACTTCAGAAGGAATATGGACAACATGGGGAGGGTCCAGACGAGGGCCACTCGCATGATGGGGAGCAGCAGGGCAGGCCCTACGAGGAGAGACTAAGAGACATGAACTTGTTCAGCCTTCACAAGAGAAGGCTGAGGGGGGATCTAGTGGCCTGTTACAAACTAGTCAGGGGGGACCAGCAGGCATTGGGGGAGTCCCTGTTCCCCCAAGCACTGCCAGGAGTGACTAGAAATAACTGTCACAAGCTCGCAGAGGATAAATTCAGACTAGACATCAGGAGGTGCTACTTCACTGTCAGGGCAGCTAGGGTCTGGAACCAACTTCCAAGGGAAGTGGTGCTGGCTCCTACCCTGGGGGTCTTTAAGAGGAGGCTAGATAGACATCTTGCTGGGGTCATTTGACC
The DNA here is from genome assembly GCF_052110815.1 of Crocodylus siamensis. Taxonomy (NCBI): domain Eukaryota; kingdom Metazoa; phylum Chordata; order Crocodylia; family Crocodylidae; genus Crocodylus; species Crocodylus siamensis. The sequence goes on from NC_143398.1 coordinate 63,733,764, forward strand.
CCAATACTCTTTCCTGCCATGGCAGGGGGTCGGACTAGATGATCTGCTCAGCTCCCTTCTGACCCTACCAATTATGAAAGCTCCCTGGTCCCAAATATGCCCCACATGCCAGGAGGAGAGTTAAGGCAGTTAAGAGCTGTGTGACCCAGCAAACGTGGACAAGAAACACAAGCAGACATAGTGAAACTGCTGTCCAGGACAGTCCTACCAGCAGCTGCCCTGAAGCTCTCTGTCAGGAAGCTATAACTGACTTGGAGGAAGGGGGTTAAATTATCATGTCTGGGGACCTGCTATCCCCAACCATACTGGACAGACCTGGATGCCTGCATTAAAAGCGTTAAAGATTCATGTCCCTGTGTATCAAATTGCATTCCAATTTCCACATTTACCACCTCAATGCTCCCCTTTCCAAATGGCTTCCTGTTTGTTATCCTATATCTCATACACCCATACTCATGCCTCTTGCCCTTGTCCATTCAGGATGTCAGCAATAAGTGATTACAAAATAATCAGACTTACTGTAGGGTGAGAGCCTTTACTGCAGCATCAGATGCAGAAAGAGAAAGGATAAAGAGAAGAGGCACTTGGATCCACAGGTACATTAGTGCCCTCAGCTTCTAGTAAAGTTGAAATTTTGCAAGGTAAATGGTCCTATCAAGCTACAGAGACATTTTAACATGGAAAGAGATTTTGAAGCATTCTAACTCATTGCCTTTGGAACCATTACTGCAGAAATTGAGTAGTTTTGCAGGAAGCTATCATTCACTCTGGTTCCTTGACCACTCTGGACATTTTCAGATGCATCCTCTCTGGCAGCCAAAAGTATTCAGAAAGTCTCTCCATCTTTCTCACTTGTCCACCAGTATGCTCTGGCACACTAATGACAGCTTGAGACAGGGCCCTTCCACTGTCTATATGTGTTAGTCTAAAATGTGCACTCCTACACACATCCACCCTGGGATTACTAGTACTAGTTTACAGGCCTAGGACTTGGGAAGGCATATCCAAGGTCCTATGGCTCCATGCAGAGTAGAGCCCTTTTATGAATGGGACAATTTATTTTTCCTTAACAAAGTTATTTTAATCCCAGCATCATATATAGGTTTGTCAGGTCGGTGCATTGTTCCACTTTGCATGTTGGTAACAGTGGTCAGAATCCCAGATCTGTTGGGCTGCTGCCCAAATGTTTGTCATGCAGAAAGAAGCTGGAAGGCTTTTCAAGAAGTGCAGAAGTGCGCATGGTTCTGAGTACTGAGGGTGTGGAAGGCGCAAATGATATGAATTTGGAAGATGTGATGGATGCTGTATCCCCACCTACATGGGTGGATATAAGATTTTGGAAAGGGGGTTGCAGATGGTGTAGCACATCGTGACATGTAACAACACACACAATAAACTAGACAAAACTTAATCAAAATGTGTTGTTTCTTGAGTCCTGTTGTCACTAGAATTTAGTGTACGTCTCTTTCAGATTCATAAAATACAATCTATCCTTGAGCATCTTGAAAGTGCATCTTATGTTTCAGTGAAAGTTATTACTATACCTCAGTTGATATTAAACTGAATTAATATTTTTAGCTTTAATTTAAAAAGTCTGCTGGGCTGTGAAATAGGAGCTACATTAAAAGGAGCAGCTAACTGACAGCAGAATCGCAAATGAAAAAAGCTTAATTAGTGACTGCCAAGACCATTAAAAAAGAAGAGACCATCATTAACACCCATGGAATGAAGAGTTTAGAAGGAATTGGGCAGCTTATGAGCCATGAAGTCAATTGACTGCTATTCTGCTGCCCAAACAGAATGCTGCAGCCACTGTCAATTAGTTTTAAACCTTGGATGGATTAAAAATCAAATCAGGGGCATGACTGTACCACTGCACTCCTCAGTCTACCCCTGGCCACATGTAACCCAGCCATTCTACAGCATAATTGAAATGGCATATCTAAATAATTTTGTTTTCTCAAAAGGACCAACAGGTGTTCCAGAATTTCAGTATAAGAAAGATGGACCCACCAAGGAGCTTGCCCCACTCTTCCTGCACCACAGTACATTATGGGGAGAGCCCTTATCAGTACAGAAGCAGGTTGCTCACACTGTTTACTGTTTGGGAAGGAGAGGCAATCACTCTTTTAAACCAAATTATAAAGCAGGCCCAAACTGCAGCTTCCTCTCCCCAGAAAGGTCTGGTGGGTCTTCGCCTTGTCCATATCTATCACCGGTTTTAATTAATAATCACTAAAAGAACTGATAAAGGTATACAAATAAAACGGTTTATTAATTAACACACTTTGGAACCATCAGTAAAGTTAACTACAAAGTATAAACACACTCAGTGAAAATTCTATAAATCCGCACATTGTCAAAGCCCAGAGAGATTCAAAGAAAGATTTATTTATTGAAGGCTCTGCCGGCATTCGTCTCTGTCCCCGCTTTGACCCAGTACCCAAAGCCTACCTACTTCTGTGTGGGTTACTGGTCACTTACAGGGTTTCAGGACAGTGATAGTGTGTATCCAGTCCCACCTAGGAGAGGTGATACTTACACCGGAATCAGGGGAGCCACTACTATAGCACAGTTGTGCAACCGATGGGGAATTGTCAGTGGGCCAACTCCTTCATGACTCAAGGCAGCCTCAGCAATGGATGAACCCCGGCGATGAGAAGAATCTCAGCTCCACGCTGTGGTCCCACTCATGTCCTGCCTTTCACCCAGTCACTCACTTCATCCCATCCATCACTCTCACTCGCTCTCTCTCTCATATCCTTCCCGTCACTTCTCTCTCTCCTCACACTCGCATACACACACTGATCTGTCAGTCAGAGCCCCCTTTTATATGGGTACTGCACCCCATTCGCTCAGGCTCTGCACCCAGCACGAGTGTGCACACGGCACTTTATTCCCTGGCCTCTGCAGGCAGCTGACATCACTCTGGAGAGGGCCGGTCAGGTAGGGGCCATCTGTTGACCTACTTAACATAGAGTTCCTGATCCAGGCCTGAATTTGCTCTCCACATCACAGGCTGCCTGTCTCTGACTGCTACAGGTCTGTGGCCTGTGAGTTTGGTGTTGAGAAGTTAAATGTCAGATTGCCGCTGGTAGAAGTTTGCAAATGTGTTGCTATTATGAGGAGTTTTACCCACTGATAATTAATGTTAGGAATATGCCTGAAATAATAGCTGGCTTTCAGAGGATGGGGTTTCCCGAATGCTGAAGCCACTGATAGCACCCATATGCCCATATTTTCCACTGTGTGAAGAAGATATTTGTTATCAGTCTGACTGCACAACATTTAAGCGAATGGAAGGGTCTAGTTAGTTACAACATCACCCAGCAAATTGGGTGCACTGGTGCAGACTGTAAACTTAATTAGGCACAATATACTCTCTGGGCATATACCACAGAACTGACTAATTAGCTCCATGGTTAAACATCACCGTCTACATGTGTGGCCCTAAGAGGCCATAGCAGACTAATAAATACTGCCACAGGATTGTCTGGCTGAACACAAGTACTACCTTGTGGCGGCTCTGTTTTGTGTGTCACAGCACATGTGTAGATGGTGACGGGGCTGCCTAGAGAACAAGGGTGTTTTAGTGCAGGGCTGCCTGTTGGCTAGCCCCACACTGAAGTACCCTTGTGCTCCAGTCAGCCTTACTGCAGCACATGGAGCCTGGTCAGAGCAACCCTGAGCTGGGAGACTGGCTCCTGGGTCCCCCACCAGCCAGGGCTGCTCTAACTTGGCTCCATGTGACGTGCATGAATAAACTCTGGAACAATAAGCTCTGGAGTTTATTTCTGCACCATAATTGGACATGTTGCTGGCCACCTATGAAGTGCAGTGGGCCTCTTCTGCTACGTATTGTATTTCAAAACTAAATAACATATCACACAATTAAAAACAAAAATCAAACCAGAACATCCCAGGGTAAAGCATAATTCAAAAAGGAATAAATGCATTTGCAATTAATTACTCATTAAGTTTACCCTGTGCTGCCATCAGGTAAGCAAATATAAAATCCCTAATTAGCCTTACCTTTCTTGAAGCTGCAACAGTATTGATTGGCGCTGGTCATGTGAATTAGTCTAATTGTAGGAATCAGTAAAGAAAACATCACAATTCAGGGTCTGCTCAAAAGTAAAATATTCACTTCTAGGCTGGAAGATGTAGCGCATGGCACAGTAGGCCACAATCCAAGAGTGACAGTATTTTCAGTGCTGGCATCCATAGATGCCTATACACATGCACTGAGGCTGCTCCAATGCACTGCAATTACAAACTACATGGTAATGTGGTAATTACTGCACTCTAGCAGATTCCAGTGTCATGTGTATCAGCGTCCCTGTGCTGAAAAATGGCAGTGGGGATGCTTTAACTAAAGCTTGTTCAATTAGCTTTAGTTTAAGCACCCCCACCACCATTTTTCAGTGCAAGGATGCTACTACCTGACACTCTGGATGCTTTAATTAGATACATGTGACACTCTGTGCTCCCTCCACTCCCAGAGAACATCTATAAACGCTCCATTTAATTTTGTAGGCAGTCATGTCTTGCTTTCAGCCAGCCAAATACACACTGTACAATTATCCTGCAACTCATCAGCCTTTAAACTACATGTTTCTGGCTGGCTTTATATGTCAAGTTAAGGCTTTATGACCCAAGTCCAGACAGGATAGGCAAGGTCCCCCAAAATAACAGCAGGCAATGGAACCCCACTGGTAACAAAGTTATTAGGAAGAAATAGGTTCCATCTCATGTAAGCATATAAAAGCCAGATCTCCACATTACCATGGTGTCATGAAACTTGCCTTCTTTGGAAGTATTGATGTTGACTGCAGCCAAGGCTGGGGGCTTTGACTGGGCTGTGTCAGTGCTTCTGCTGGAACTTAAACCCAGAGGTTCCTGGCTGGAGGGTCTTGCCCTACTGTTCAGAGTACGACCAATCCCCTTATTTTATCCCATGGTCAGACGAGGGTAAAATGACATAATTTTAGCAACACTCTGTATGGTGCTAAGACGCCTGGGCTCCACTTCTATAAATCACAGGCACTGGGGGTAACAGCATGGTGCCAGATATGGTTACCAGGGTATGATACATTTATGGCAATACAACATGGACAACCAGAGATTTGTTTTTCTTGAGCTCATGTTAGCATGGTGAGGACACAAGCAGGCCCATTGCGTGCGTGTGTGCATCACACACACATCCATCGAGTCCAGTTCCCTGCAGCTGCAGGCAACCATGTTATATAAGCTTATTCATAAACTTACCAAATTCTCTCTTTGGTTTTTTAGATGTGAAATCTTCCTGAAATTCTGTTGCCACTGTCTGATCATCTCAGTTATGCATCACTACTCTCTCTCATCAGTCACTGCTCATTGGCTGAGCCCAGAAGTAGGATTCCAAGGAAAGTTAATCTAAGCTAAATACTCTACAGAAATAACTGTTTGATTTCTCCTTCTGTTACCGAATCTAAAGTTCTATGAAACTTCAATGCCAAATCCACCGTCTGCATGACTCCAGATGCTTGTGCTTGTGCTCCTATTTTTAAGGACTATCATCACAGCACTAAGCACTATGTTCTTCATGGTGCCTGACAGCAGTTTGAAAATGGCACTGTCAAAATTAATTGAGACTAGGAAAATCATGAGAATTTCTTATCCTCACTGACAGTCCCAGGATTCTGGGCCTCCCACAATGCACCACAAAAAGATCCGAGTAATAGAATATGGAACTATGGAATACCTACCCAGAAATATGTATAGTTAGTACAAACAATCACAGAGCCTCTGATTAAAAAGGAAAATACTTTAAACTGGCATGAGAAGGTGGTATGGATATACTTCAGTTCAATATAGTGAACAAATGTTCACTTATAAACAAATGTAACATAACAATCCTGCTTAAACATCCCCTAAAATCCAGGCTTAAGGGAGAAATCCTTAGTCTTTGTATATACTTTAGCTCTGGATATGCACAGAGCCTGCTTACAGTCACTACTGCTAACTAGAAAGAATAGTGAGTGAGGCCTATTGACTTCCCACCACACAGGATTCAAACTTGATGTACTTCTTTCTCTTTCCCCTACCTGCTGTTTCTTTTTCCTTTAACAAATTGTCCCTGAAAGAACCTCATGTTCAACTACTACTGAAGTGTTTACTTTCAATGTATACCGTATTTTGCCCCGTGGTTTCAAATGGAACACACCCTGTCTTTTTTCAGTCAGCCTTAAACAAACTAAAATTCAAAATGAAATAATATTTATTTACTTTTATTGTTGTAACATTACTGATGTTGACTGTGGCGCTCAGCTTAGAAAGAGATATTCCCACACTAGCCTCTGAAAGCTGCCTCATGCTCAGTGCAGCTAAAGGGAAATTATAAATCATGCTAATGGAACTTTTTAAAAGATTATTTTTATGGTTGAATGGGTATTCACTTTTGTTTTGTGGTTTTGTTAGGAAGCATTATCTTGAAAAGATAATTTTTGCTAAAATTAACTGAGACATAACATAGCAAGTAATTTGAAAAGTTTTCAATAATAAGGACAGGATCTAGTCATTAACAGGTACAATGTGGATGATACCATAATTTCCATTCCTCTTTGAGCTTCACTCAGAACTTTCTTCTTTTTGTTTACAGAAGCCCACTGATTTTAATCACTGCAGGATCACAGGTGAGTCAGCAAGTAAAATATGACCACCCACCACATTTAAAAGAAAACACTATACACTAGGAACAAGTTACTGTCTAAGAAAAAGCAATCACCTCCACACACATATTGTGATAGAGTTTGGGTTTCTGCTAGTTGATACTATTTTGCACTGACCAGGCAGATCATACAGTCAATTGTGTTTATTTTTTACATACTCGCTACAAGTTTGGATATTGTAAAATCTTTGTTACATTGACTAGAGCAGGGGAGGTCAACATCTGGCCCATGTGCTGGATCTGACCTGCCAAGAGACTCTATCCAGCCCACAGCAGGTTTCTCAGCTCCTCCTGGCCTAGGCATGGTGGGGCAGCCCAGGCTGTGGTGCATGTGGACAGTCCCATATGTCCTTGTGACGGGTGCTGATTCTGCAGGTAGGGACATGCAGGGAGCAGATTGTGGCTCTGCCCTGGGCCCCAGCCACAGCCCCACACTATCACCACCCCATGATCCCTGTCCTGCTCACTCATCCTGCTCTCAGATGCCACTCCCTGCCCACCCCCAGGCCCATCCCATCCACTCAGCCAAGCGTACCCTGCCCATGGCGGTCCCAGGCAGGTCTCCATGGAAACCTTGCCCACCTGCTCCGTCCAGCATCCCTAGCAGTGGGTGTGAGGCAAATAGGCCCATGGCCAGATAAGATCAATTGCCTCCCCCGCCCGCCACAATGATGGGCCAGATCAGAACCCCCCTGTCCCTCCCTATCCTCTGGCCCAGATCACCTAAACTCCTTAAGTGGCCCTCCAGCTCAAATAATTGCCCACCCCTGGACTAAAGTAACCTATTTCCATACTCAAGAGTTCTCTATATCTCATTTTCATGTCACATTTCAACTTTAAAATCAGCTTTGTCCATTTTGTATATGTATTCATCTCGTCTGTGTAGTTAATACACTGCTATTTTCCTTTTTAATTTACTTGAATTTCCTTACAGTTCCATATTCCCAAGAGACTCAAGACTGTTCAAGCAGCTGTGGCAGCAGAGTCCCCACAGGAGCCCCTGACAGCTCACCACTGATGGGAGAACTGGGTGGGGGGGAACTGTGGGATACTGCGGGTCCTAATGACCCATAATGCCATGGATATGCATTGCACTTAGTGTTAGAAAACTTTGCTCGCAGACAAAGTTGGTATTTTGTGTGCTGTGTTAGTGGCAGAATCACTATGTTTTTTCTACCACAAACTACTTGAAAGCCTATACTCTCAGTTTTTGTGTAAAAAAAAAATGATGCATCTCCTGATACAAATGTAAAGCCTATCCAAGGATATATTTCCAAGAGTAGAAGGAATTTACTTGTGAATTCCTGAGTGACTCTCATACAGGGTGCCACAGCACCCAAGGGTGCCTTGAGATCCTTTCATAGGTGCCACAGGGTGTCACTCAACGTTAGGTGTGCAAACATAATTACAAGATAAACCCAGAGATTTCAAATTGGAATCCATAGTGTTAACAATATGCTAGCCTCTCATGGTCTTTCTGAGTTCTTTGCAACAGAAAAATTGCTCTACTATTTGTCTGTAATAAAAAAAAACAAGTGAAAACTAAGAGCTGGCATTTTCCACAGAGCCTAAAAAGATTGAGAATCACTGCTCTAGACAGCTGTAACTCAGCCTGAAGGTGAATAATCTTTCAGGTAAAAACAAATTCTCTGTCAGGACATGAGCAATTGTTCAATCTCCAAAACGTGACCACTTCTTTTTGATCTGCCAACCATCTGCACAGATTCTCACTTTGTTCAACAAGATCCTTTATCCATTCCTGCTGAGGGCTCCCAGAACAGTTTGGACAAACTGTTCTCTACTTCTTATGGGGTACTTATAGAGAATGAATTTCCTGATAGACAAAGTGAATAAGCAACTGTTATTCACCAGGTCCCAAGCTATTCATTTCAGGGGCACTCACTGAAATTAGTTAGAAACAGGTTTAAAACTAACAGGAGAAAGTACTTTTATATGCAGCACATAGGTAATTTATGCAACTCATTATCACAGAGGTTGTAGAGGCATATAGCATAAAGAGGTTCAAAAAGAGACTCAGGAAATTCATGGATGATAAATCAGTTAATAACTATTCAATAGAGATGTATCCTCTGGCATCTCTAAACCAATATGATGGGTGCCAGGGAGGGTAATAAAGAAGAGGCGATAGATCACTCTGGATCAGGGGTGGGCAAAATACAGCCCGCAGGCCAGATTCAGCCTGTGAGGCCATTCTATCCGGCCTGCGCGGCCCCTAAAAAATGTAGAAAATGACAGGAACCAAGGGCAGTAGGACCCAGGGGATACTTGGCGGGCTCCATCAACAGCGGGCCGCCCAGCCCCACCCCCCCAGCTGGAAGCCCCAGCCAGGGCTTCTGGCCTGGGAGCATGTGGCTGCCCAGTGCCAGAACCGCAGGTAAGTTGGGGGATGGGGGAGAGAAAGGTGGGGGAGACCCCGGGCAGGGAAGAAGCACAGAGGGGGGGAGGAAGCAGCCCCTTCCCCACCCCATGGCCGGCGCCCCGTCCTTCATCTGCTTGCAGCCTGCGCGGGGCTGCCCGTGCGTGCTCTGGACAGCCCTGTGCGGACTGCAAGCACCTGCAGCAGGAAGCGCCAGCCATGGGGTGAGGGAGGGGCTGCTTTTCCTCCACACACTCAACTTTTCCCTGGGCTCCTTCCCTGCGTGGAGAAAAGTGGCCCCTCGCCCGCCCCATGGCTGGCACTCCCTGCTGCAGGCACTTGCAGCCCACACGGGGCTGTCTAGAGCAGGCACAGGCAGCCCCAGGCCAGCTGCGAGTGCCTGCAGTGTGGGGCACTGGGCATGGAGCGGGCAAGGAGATGCTTTCTGCCCCACCCCCCACTCTCAGCACCACCTTGTAACCCTCCTCCACTGCCAGGCTGGCAGCGGGGCCGGGTTACAAGCTGGTGCTGAGCGCATAGAAGAGCAGCCCCTCGCTCGCCGTGTAGCCGGTGCCCCATGTTGCAGCCACTTCCAGCCCACCTGAGACTGCCTGTGCCTGCTCCGGACAGCCCCTCATGGGCTGCAAGCACCTGCAGCAGGGAGCGCTGGCCATAGGGTGGGAAGTGGCCACTTTTCCCTGCGCTCAGCACCAGCTTTTTCCCTGCCAGCAAGCAGGGAGTCAGGGCTGTGCGCTGCCCCCAACTTGTACCGCAGGGCTGGGGGGCACTAGGTTGAGTGGGTGGGGAGCCAGTGGGAGCACGGGGCCTGTACCGGCGCTCCGGGGTCAGTACCAGCAGGGCCCAGAGCAGGGTGACAGGACCACAGGGTCCCAGCTAGCAGGGGCTCTATGGAGCTGGGCCAGCTCACCCCTCTCCCTGCTGGTGCAGCCCAGCCCAGCCCAGCTCCACAGACCCGTGCCAGCCTGTGCCCCGCTTTGGGCCCCACTGTTGCTGGCTCTAGACATTGGTCCCAAGATGGTGACCAGAGAGTGGGGCACCTGTCAAGGGGCAGGGCTACCCATGCAGCCCTTGACAGCCTGCTAAAACTGGCCCAAAATAATTGCCCACCCCTGCTCTAGATATCTCTGGTTCAATTTTTCTCCCTTTAAAACACCCATCCCTGCCACTGTTGGAGGCAGGATACTTAGCTAGATAAATCATTGGTCTGACCCTGTATGGCATTTCTTATGTTCTTCTGTTCAGTGGTGGCAATAAGTATTTTCACAATACATTTAACCAGTTTTGTCTCAGAAGAAGCTTATACAAAAGAACAAAGTTGGTCTACTCCTATAGCAGGACCTGTTTTGTGGGCAAAAAAAAAAAAAATGGGCAGAAGCCTTTGGGTGTTTCTGTGACCATTTTTGCTATCACAGGAAAAACAAGACACTTGTGCTCTAAGCAAGCAAAGAAAAGGAACAGCAAAGAGATAAGCCCAACTCTTTTAAGAAGCAAATACCATGGTATTTGGAGAGGAACATGCCAAAGAAATGATGTGCTGTTTATACAAGTGAGTGTTTTGTACAGCTTTAAACTTAGAAATGTTTCTGTGGCTGCAGTGTTTGAAAGTGAAGAACACTCTCATCAGAATATGGCTACCATCTTAAAAAGTCTAATATAAAAACCTTAATACAAAACAAGAGAATAGACTTGTCAATTTACCAAAGCCCTTTCAAACCATTGCTGTATTTACTCTGGTTTTAAGTTGAATTCCATTTCCCCATATTTTGTTTGTCTTGCCTATGACACCTGGATCCTGGCTGGGGCAAGCAGGCAATACTAGCATACAAACTAATAATTGCAGTGGTTCAGATTCAAGGTGTCAAACATCCTGACTCCCAAAGCACCTTGCTAACAGAAATTGGTCTTGCTTGTTACAAGCCAATAACATATGATCTAAAGCCATTTTAAAGTAATAAGGTGTAATCAAGCCTCATTACAGTAGGCTTTCAAGCTACTGCTGCAAAGGCAAAACTAATTGAAATGAAAGAGAAGCTTTCCTTTGATTGCAATAGGTTTTGAAGAGTTTCAATTTTTCTTTATTTGCTTTTCCTTTTGAAATATTAAAGATTCTAAAAAAAAAGTAATCTTCCCTTTCTGTTGTTCTGTCTATGAAAATATCAGCAGCACAGTCCATTTTCATCTACCTTGACTAAATATGGTTATTAACAGTAATAATGAAAACTAACTTTCAATAGAAAATGTGCTTGAACTGTATTTCTTTTTACATTTACATTCCTACAAGGAGTTTTAACATTCTGTTCCCAGGTTTTTATTCCATAGACTTTTTGTGACTTTTCTCTAGAGAGAACCCACTTCTACTCCTCCAACCTGCTCCCATTAAAAGTGAAATATATTGTTCTAATAGCCTTTTCCTCCCCAATAACTTACAAAATCATTAGGAATCTGTGAGATTACATAAATAGATGCCATTCAAAATATAAACAGTGGAATTACTTTGGTTTGTTCCCTCTGACAGTGTACAGTTCCAAAGGCTTTTGTCAAAGATAGCATATCTGGAAATTCCATCATAAGACATAAATTATGCTTTCCAAAAGTAAAGTTTAAAGCACAATTCACAGTGTGTATCAGCTCTGCACACGGTCAACTCCCTTGGCTTCAACATTAGACTTAAAAGTAAATGGCAAAACACAGAAATGGCCAACAGTAAGAACAGCACAAGTTCCCCCAAAAGGTAGCAAATCTCTTTCATTATGGAATCAAATTCAAACCATCAAAAGAATAGTAGCTCTGAAACTAATTATTTCATAATAATTTACCATATAATGTATGTGGGAAGGGCGGGGGAGAGTTACATTAGATTAGATATTTCAAAATCAAATGGTGGGTTCTAAATATAAAAATCCAATTTTGAAATGGATTTCACAATTGGCTTTTTTAGCTCTACCTACTCACTTCTGACCAACACATTCAGAAGCCCTAGAAATGTTGCTTGTTCGTATCTAGTTTTAAAAATAGTTACAAAAGTTGCTATAATCAGATAAACACACAGAACTTGATTCTGGATTGCATGTGAGGAGAGAAGATCACAACCTCAGTCCCAAAATAATTCTGACGTAAAAGACTAAATTTCACTATCTAGACTCTCCTGTGGATTTTATATGAGAAATGCACAAAAGTAGACAACAGCTCATTTGATTAAGAGAAGGAGCCAAAATGGTGGGCATTACAACCCCATACTTCTCTACACTTTCTCTTGTGTCTTCAGCAGCAGTTTGAATGAATTTCTGGTCCTGCCAGTGCTGCTCAGGGAATTTAGAAGTGGTTGCAAGGATAAAGATTATCTTTGGTAATCGTATAAAGACAGACACCAAGAATGTATACTTCTGATACACCTACCACTTCTATGCCACACCCATAGTGAAGAACTCAAAAACATGTGCAAAGGCAACTCTTAAGTATTTACCTATAAAGGGTCACTTTACCACTCCTGACAGTTTTTTTGCAGTTTAAAGCCCCAATTTACCACCTGAGATTATTCTCAGATGTTTTATCATTTATTTCTCAACTCTACACCTCCTCCTTGTACAAGCTCCCAGTGGCTTTTGAGAGCTCCCGCTACTCCCTGGGAAGCACATTTGGATGACTGGCACCTGGGTCTAAGCTACTCAAGTTGGCCTAACCTGCGTCTGGGCAACTACCCTGCAAAGCCAAACTGAGTGACAGTATCCTCACTGCTACAACACTTAGGCTAAGTACAGAGAGTCAAAAAGCCTGAGAGTGAATTCATTCAACCTTCTGAACTGCATAGATTGAACTGATAAGCAAGTGAACTCACTTTTGAATCTAGAAATGCAGCCCCATACCTGTAATGGCCCAAGCCAGAAGCCAGGGGAGCACTAGAGCATGCCTCCTTGCTCAGCTGCAGCAGACAATTTGGGCCAAGGCTGGCCCACTATCCTGCAAGGGGGAGTTTGCTGGGGAGGTGCAAAGCATCCTGGGATTCTGGGGTACTATTAAACTGGAATCTTTCGATATGTGCTTTTAGGACTTCTGGAGGCATAGTTCATGGTTGTTTGTTCTGGTGATTAACTTTTGAGACCCTTTCCTAGTGACATGTGGTTGAGCCCTGCCATTTACCTTTACATTTAATCCCAACAGAAGGTAAGTATCACACTTAACAGTTTCAACAACAACAATTCATACCAACAGTGCAACTGGAACTGAGGCCATTAGACACTGTAAAACTGACCCTGCACCTGTCCAGGCGGTGGGTTCTACACTTTTCACTGTAAAATATAAAAAACAAACAGAAAATGGACTAGTTCTTGAGCTCAGGGGCCAAAGGCAAAATTCACTGGTCAGAGATTAACTATAAGAACTAAAAGCAAATGTGGAGGGCATTTTCTAACTAGACACTAGCAAAAAGATACTTTTTCTTCCTTTTTATGGCTGTGGTTTCCACTGTGGGGTGGGGTTAGCAGATCAGATTGTCTCTTGACTTGTTGGCATCCTTTGGTTAGACACAAATCTCTCATATTTTTCCCAGTGTCAGAGAAATGATCACATCAGTCTTGGTCATCCTTTGAGCATACTGCCAGTCAGGGATACCTCAGCCGTTAGCCTTCACTGCTGATGGCATAGCTTCAGCAACTATACTTCTAGCTATCCACCTCTTCACCATAGTGAAGTGCAAGTGAGCTTCAGAAGGAACCCCAGCAAAAGGCATGTCTTCCAGGAACTCTAGAATGCACAACCATCCACTTTTAAAGGACTGAGGACCTTGGATGCTGTAATTGTTACAGTTTATATCCCAGATGGGATAAGACTTAAATACCTTAAAGCAAACCAGTTCCTGCACCCTAAGACTGAGCTAAACAAGCTGGAAAGGGAGCACATCATTTCACTAATGCAATTTTTAAACAGACCACACTTGTAATACATATGCTTAAATTGCACAAAACAATCCAGAATCTATGAAAAGAGTGAAATTATATAAGTGATATAGACATACAGTATCAACAGGAATGAACATTATGGCCCAGGAAAAAACAAATGTTATGAATCTGTATGCCCTTGAAAATGAAGAAATTTACTTAAAGGGGTGGACGACATCTCTGCCTTAACATCATAAACAAAGGTACAGTACACAGAGGACAAAGAAGTTTCCTAACTTGAGGAGGCCAAAGATTACCTTATTAGTTTGCATATAGACTTATTGTGGGGGGGGAATCTTATAGATGTTTATTAAAGAACAAAAATCTAATTCAGTCATCCTGCAGAGAAGGAGACTGTGACTTACTGTGTAGCTCTCACCTTGACTCAGTAGTGAGTACATGCCTTAGTAGATTGTAAATGGATAACATGGTGCTAGAGGCGGTATCATTTTCATCAGACAAACTAAAGCAGATTAACTGCTATCTGCAACTTCAGATGTGGTTAAACAGTATGAGGGTCTCTCACTTTAAAAAACGTGTCAGGATAAAGATGTAGCATGAATGTGAAGTCCATGGTATAAGTTATTCTAACTAGCAGGACAATATTACAGAAGCCACACTTCAAAAGTAATTACCAGGATTAGTATCTTTTACAGAGATGGTACTGCTGCTACTTGTCTTGTGAGCTGCTACTGGACTTTTTTTTCTTATAAAGCATTTGATAAAATGAAGGAACTGTCAATTATTTTTTCTTCTCATTACTCTGCTGCCCATTTTACTACCTGTAGCACTGCCCATATATATTCCTGCCACACTTCAAAGAAATCAGAGGGAAAAACTTTAACTAATGTAATATGAACTCCTAATTACAATGGTGGGAATAATTAATTGTTCTTCTTTGCTGGGCAAAATTAAAAATTGGGTCCAAAATTATTTCCTTCTTTTTTTTTATATTCAACTCAAAATATTTTTTAGAAGTTTGATAATTCTTACCAAAACTAAAAATTAAAATAAAAAACTGTTATAGGTCCAGTGAATTATTTTGCTTACCCAAAATGAAATAGTTTGTCCTGGAAGAAGCTATTATTGTTACATTTTAAGCTAAGCACAGGTAAATTTAGTTTGAAAATGTAATGTTGAACTTAGTTTCATAGTTGGTAGGGTCAGAAAGAACCTGAGCAGATCATCAAGACCGACCCCCTGCCGTGGCAGGAAAAAGTACTGGGGTCAATTGACCCCAGTAAGGTGTTCATCTAGCCTCCTCTTAAAGACCCCCAGGGTAGAAGCCAGCACCACTTCTGGAAGTTGGTTCCAGATCCTAGCAGCCCTGACAGTGAAGTAGCGCTTCCTGATCCCATCTGACTAGTTTGCAAATGGCCACTAGATCCCTCCTCGGCCTTGTCTTGTGGAGGCTGAATAGGTTTAGGTCCTGTAGCCTCTCCTCGTAGGGCCTGCCCTGCTGTCTCCTGATCATGCGAGTGGCCCTCCTCTGGACCCTCTCCATGTTGTCCACATCCCTCCTGAAGTGCGGCACCCAGAACTGGACACAGTACTCCAGCTGCGGCCTAACCAATGCCGCATAGAGGGGGAGTATCACCTCCTTGGATCTGCTTGAGATGTATCTGTGGATTCATGACAAGGTGTGGTTGGCCTTCCTGACTGCATCCCCACACTGCCGGCCCATATTCATCTTGGCATCAATGATGACTCCAAGATCCTTTTCTGCCTCTGTACTGACGAGAAGGAAGTTCCACAGCCTGTAGGTATGGTGCTGGTTCTTCAGGTGCAGCACCTTGCACTTGTCAGTATTGAATCCCATCCTATTCTCATCCGCCCACCCCTGTAACCTGTCTAGGTCTGATTACAGCCTATTCCTTCCTTCTAGTGTGCCCACAGCCCCCCATATGTTGGTGTAATCAGCAAATTTGAACAGGGTGTTTTTTACCTCCTCGTCCAAGTCACTGATGAAGATGTTGAACAGTGTGGGCCCAAGGACCGAGCCCTGGAGAACCCCACTGCCCACTTCCCTCCAAGTCGAAAATGACCCATCCACTACCACTCTCTGGGTGCGGCCCTCCAGCCAGTTGGCAATGCATTTGACTGTGTACGTGTTGACACCACAGTCCCCCAGTTTCTTAATGTGAACAGGGTGAGAGACAGTGTTGAAGGCCTTCCGAAAGTCCAGAAAGACTATGTCCACTGCTACCCCTGCATCTAAAAATTTGGTGACCTGGTTGTAGAAGGCCACCAGGTTGGTCTGACAGGACCTGCCGCTAATGAACCTGTGTTGGTTGCCCCTAAGCATAATCTCCCCTGCTGGCCCCTTGTGGACATGTGCCAGAATAATTCTCTCAAAAAGCTTACCCAGGATTGAGGTAAGACTAACTGGCCTATAGTTTCCCGGGTCCTCCTTCCTCCCCTTTTTGAAAATAGGAACCACATTGGCCCTCTTCCACCTCTGGCACCACACTAGAGCACGACAAGTGCTCATAAAGCCGTGCCAGGGATCCTGCAATGACCTCAGCTAATTCCCTCAGTACTCTAGGGTGGAGATAGTCTGGACCAGCTGATTTGAATACATCCAATCCCTCCAGAAGTTCCCTAACTAGTTCCTCACTAACCCTTGGCCTAGGTGCACCTCCCCTGAGGCTAAAGGGGGTCGGGGGGGCGGGGCGGGGGCTGCTCTGGTCCCTGCACAGGAAAATGGAGGCAAAGAAGTCATTAAATAGGTTAGCTTTGTCGTCTGGTGTGATGATCAAATTTCCTAGCATGTCTTGCAGGGGCCCCACGTTACCCAGCACCTTCTTTTTGCCCCCTATGTATTTAAAAAAGGACTTCTTGTTGTCCTTGATCAGGGAAGCTAGTCCCAGTTCCATCTCCACCTTGGCCTTCCCGACTGCCCCCCTGCATCCCCCAGCAACCACAGTATAATCCTCCCTGGTGATGGCCCCTCCCTTCCATTGGGTGTGTGCCTCCCTTTTAGCTAGGAGACATTCCCAGATGCTTTTGGTGAGCCATGGGGGCTTTCGCGCCCTCCTGCCCGCTTTGATCTATGTTGGGATTACTTCCCTTTGGGCTTGGAGGATCATCTCCTTAAGGAGTGAGCACTCTTCTTGGACACCTGGCTCCCCTCTCCTCCAGGACCTCAGTGCTTCCCCAACTATTCTCCTTAACTCATTGAAGTCTGCCCTCCTGAAATCTAGGGCTGCTGCCTTGCTGCAGGCCTTTGCCACCTTGCACTAGATGGTGAATTCCAGCAGGCGATGATCACTGTTGCCCAGGTGGTCGAGCAGCTGCAGACCCCTCACCAGGTCGTCGCCCATGGCCAGCACCAGGTCCAACAAGGCGTCTCCCTGGACGCACCTTCTGGGTTAGATGGAGGTCCTGTATTCTGGCTAGGAACCTACGTGAGCGGTCAGACCTGGCTGACTGGTCTTCCCAGCAGATGTCTGGAAAGTTCAGGTCACCCATGATGACCATGTCCTTTGACATAACTACCTCCGTGAGCTGACTTAAGTATTCCTGGTCTAGCTCTTCTCTTTGGTTGGGTGGTCTGTAGTAGACCCCCACTGTTAAGTCTCTTTCCCCTCGACTGCCTTGTATTTTAACCCACAGCAATTCCGTGTGCCCCTCCTCCAACTCTGTGCTACCTGGTAAGGATGTGTATTCCTCCTTAATGTAGAGCGCCACACCCCCACCTTTTCTCCCTGTCCTATCCCTCCTGTACAACCTATAGCCCTTGATATTCACCCCCCAGTCATGCGTTGGGTCACACCACATTTCAGTGAGCCCCACTATGTCTGGGTTGGTGTCAGCTAACAGGAGGGTAAGTTCCTCTTGCTTGTTTCCCATACTACGAGTGTTTGTGTAGAGGCATTTGCGGCCTCCTGTGGATGTGTGCTCTGGCACCTTACTCTCAGCATTGCCCTGCCCCCTGTTGCTTACCTGTGTATATGTTCCGCTCATTGGTCTAGGCTGGGCTGTACTTGTGGGTGTTGCTTGGTTTGGCAGTCCAAGGCTTCCTCCGCCCTCGTCTTCCCCTTCCCCCAGCGAGCCTAGTTTAAAGCCTGCTGGAGGAGGTCCGCCAACCTAGAAGAAAACACATGCTTACCTTTAGGGGAAAGGTGGATCCCATCCCATCCAAACATGTTTCTTGTCGTGATGTGCCGGTCATGGTTGAGGAAGCCAAAGCCTGCCTCGAGACACCATTCCCGATGCGGCCAGTTGGTCTCTGTGATGCACGTCTCATGCCGTCTTCCACATCCACTCACTGGCAGGACAGAAGAGAAAACTACCTGTGTACCTACCTCCTTCAGCACACGCCCCCACCCCAGAGCATGGTAGTCCATCAGGTGATCAGGGCTTCTCCTAGCCGCATCATTAGTTCCCACATGGATTAGGACCATGGGGTAGTAATCAGTAGGCTGAATCATAGCCTGGATCATCCCCTTCATATCCTGAATCTTTGTTCCGGGTAGGCAGTAGACCGCGCATGTCGAGGGGTCCTGGCGACAGATGGGGCCCTCTGTACCTCTCAGGATGGAGTCGCCTGTGACAATCACTCAACGCTTTTTCCTCCGGGACTGCTTAGATCCTTCGACCTGCTCAGAGCATGAAGATTGTGGAGTTGCCTCCTCTCCAGTTGCCTCCTCTCTTTCCTTCTCCTCCAGAGTTGCCAGGGCCTCGTACCTGTTCTTCAGCAGAACTGGAGGAAGGGCTACTGTTGTGTTGTGAGCAGCCCTGGTTCTGGGGGTGACCGTCTGCTACTCTGCAGTGGAGGGCACTTCCCGAGGTGCTTCTTCCTTGGGTGTGTGGCCCTGCAGAGAAAGGAAATAGCCGTCAATTTCATCCTCTGCCTCTCTTATTCTCCTCAGCCTGCTAACCTCCTCCTGGAGCTCCCTCACGTGTGCCTCCAGGGCCCCAAGGTGGGTGCCTGCAGGACAGGTGTGGGGGTCCCCAATCCCTGCCCCCCCAGGCCTTGCTGGGCAACCCCCACAGGACAGGGGGTGGGGGGATGCCAGCCCCGCCATGGTCTCTGTCTGGGTGGAGGCCTCAGACAAACCCCAGGTAGGCTGCGCCCCCCCCCCCCGGCAGGGGCCCTGGCAGCACTCCGTGTCAACACTATCGTAGGAGTTGCTGCTTGTTTATGGCTTAGTACAGTGCCTTCGCCCTGCCCTAGCAGGAGTCTCCCTCCTGGCCCTTCCTGCTCGCCCACCGGCATGAATGCTAACGCAAACGCCTGCGCGCTCCATTCACGTGGCTCAGCTATGAGGGATCCAAGGGGGCTTCCCCTCCAGATCTGGCTCAGCTGTGTCTGGTCCCTCTGCCCACTTACCTTAGGGGGATCAGCTGATGCTGCTTTTGTGATGTCTTTGTCCCTATACGTTTATAGCTTGTTTGCTTCTCCTAGAAATGGTCCCTATTCCCATTTCCCATCCCTCCCTTTCTTCCCTGTGTTTTATATGCAATTCACTCTCTCCATTTGATACACTGCTCTATGCATGTTCTTTCACAGCATCTGTTGAAGTGAACTTGGGCTCACAACAGTGTCAGGCTTAAACTATTCATCTCTGACCTTGTCTATAAAATGCAAATCTACCCTGCCTTCTCTAAGAACACTGATCATATAGAGCAGTTAAACTTATTTAAATTTTTTAGCTTCCTATATTAAAATTAGTTAAAACACTTTTTGTAATAAAAGTATTAATGCTTCCCTGGCCTATCGAATAAAAATAGAGTAACTCTGATCAAGGTAAGCATTTACGTTAATTAAGCCTGGTAGCACTATTGTAAATAGATAAGTATTATAAACGTCTTAGAAATGTGTAAACTGAGACACACAGGCTAAGTGATTTGTACAAGGTTGTAAAATAAGCCAGTCTCAGAGCTGGGAGGAGAATCTGAGACTCAGCCTGTCTCTTTCTCCAGTTGTTAGACAATAGTTCCACACAGAGGTCCTAGTTCAGGAAAGTATTAAGCAAGCTTTTAAGCCCTTCTTTATTCGAGAAAGTACCAAAGCATGTGCTGAAGTCCAATTGATTTAATTAGGAATTAAATTTGTGCTGAAAGTTAAGCGCTCACTTAAGTGTCCTTTCTGAAGAGGAATGCTTCCATGACTTGGAGCCAAAGGTAGCTAATTTAATGAAAATACCTTGATCAGCAATATCCTTTAAAAATAAATTTGTTTTTTCTCAATTCTCTGCTTGTTCCTAGAATGTGTCATTATAACTTGCAAATGATAAGGTGAAGAGGTATAGGGAAGGAAATGTTCAGGTAGTATATATGATATTCACACTAGTTTTTCCCTGTTTTTTCTTGAAGCCTGACAGATATTAATTTCTTTGCAAAATATCAAAATATATTGTCCTCTGAGGCCATAATCTTTCATTGTTGTTATTATGGCCTGTTTCACAATGCCTATTATGTTAATCTCTTATTTAAACATTGAAAGTAATGTGTTTTGTCCAGTCTTTGTTTTTTCCATAGTACTAAACAATGGGGCCAATATCTTTTTTATTTTATTTTACTTTTACTTCAGCTACTTGTATGTTCAGCACTTCTGCTATTTTGTGATGGCACAGTCAGTAGCTGTTATTGAAGTGTACATGTGCAGAGCCAGACTTTAAGCAGGCTTTATAAAAGAATACAATTTAGAGAGTAACTTTATCCCATGGAATGCCTTCTCTGGAATAGTGCTATCTCAGTGATCCTCCCTCTCCAACTCTCCTCTGTCCCGTTTATCAGAAACCACTAAATAATGATGGCTATGTCAGTGGAAAAGAGAACTAGAAAATAATTCAGATCTATCAAGCTGAGTAAATTGCAAGCTTATCTATCCTTATCCTTCTTTCTCCTTCATTCCTGTTTCTTCTTATAGCCCCATTGTCATAACGTTTTAATTTAAATTGTTAAAATGAATGGAATAGGGATTATTTTCCCTATTTACTAGTACAGCACTCACTACAATGAGTTCAGTTACTGACTGGGGTCTTTGAGTGGAATGACAATATTAAAAAATAACAATAAATCATGTCAGAATCTTTAAAATTTGGGGAAACAAGTGCAAAAGATTATAGAATGTCATTAATAAAGATATATATGGTTTAGTTTTACATATGGAATCCAAGTATTTATTACAGCCAGTCTTTCAATTTCTCAGCACCCCCCTTTCTCTCAAAGCCTAGTCTTACCCAGCTCTGGAAAAATAGAAATAATAAAATAAGAAAGCTCAGATAATTCATTTCTGAAGCATATGTGTTATTCCATTTCTTTATCATCAAAATGTAAAATCACTGTGATCATTAAGCTTGAAAGGAGCAAGCAGTAAAAGGTTGGAAAGGAATCTAAAAATACCTCTCCAGGTACACACAAACTCTTGTTTTCATGGAAAATGAATCCATTCCGGTTGATGTGTACAGGGTTCCTATTTCTTGTGAAATTCTCAGTATTTCATGGTATTGTTGACACACTGTGTCAATTATGGGATCCTGCTTTCAAGATACTGCTAGCTGTAATTGGTAAGAATGGTCCCCAGAGGCCGCTCTTGCTTGCCTGAGCTAGCAACAAAGCTGCACTTACACAAGAGGTTGCTTCATTATTTCTGCTTTACTGTGCTCTGGCTAGTAACTGTTGAGCAGTGACAGGGGCGGAGCCAGGGACACCTGAAGCCTCTTTAATTTGCCCCAAGTGAACCAACAGAATAAATCAATTAAAATGGGTGGAAGAGATGGGTTGTGTGTGGAGCATGCAGTTGGTTCCTTAGTGTTACTGGGAATGAGTGCTGTCTGGTGCCCCCACCTAAGCACGTGCAATGGCTGTTCCTTACTCTCAGAATTGATGCATAAGTCTGAACCACCACTCTTTCTCATCAGCATGAGAGGAAATGGTTGCCCACTCCTGTATAACTTGCACTTGCCAGTACTGGTAGAAAGTACAAGGAGCAGTGTCCTGGGTGTAGAGGACAAGAGTAGTGAAAAGGATACTTGACTGGGAGTCAGGCATTGACCCATTGTGCAGTGTTGGACAACAGCTAGGTGACCTTGAAGGGTTTCCTTTCTCTGTGTCTCCGTTTCTTTTATCTGATTTATATGTATATAAATTACACATCTATCTATCTATCTGCAGGTAACAAGGGGCACTGAGAAAGTCAGGTATACAAATAACTATTATCTCTGGTGTGTGTGTGTTGTCTGTATATCTGACTGTCTCGCACCCCTTGTTACCCGGATATGGCAAAAATACAAGGAAAAATATGAATGGTAAGTCTTCATTCATGTAAGAAACATGATCAGTCAGGAAATGAAATATCTATATCTATCCATCTATATCTGTCTATCTGTTGATAGATAGATACAGATATCTGTGGAGATATAAGTGTGTGTGTGTCTGAAGAGTCTCACCCAGAAGGGTACTTTAAATTAAAATTACACTGTAAGAAAGACTAATATTGTGAACTGGTGTCTATGCTGGGTTTGGCAGGTTGTAGTATGGTTTGTTGTTCTGATGCCTGTGGATATGAATAAATCAGACTAGTTTATACCCTCCTGTTAACTGATATACCGTTGGGGAAACTGAGTTACCACTGCCACATACCTGCATATCTCTCTGTCTCTGTCTCTCTGTCTCAGCCCCCCCACCCCCATATTTGTTACTTGTTCCAGTACATTTTTATAGGTATTGCACATGCTTCTGGACTTTGCTGGTTGCATACGTCAGGGTATTTTTAAGCCTCCCTCATAGGCATTGGGTGCTGTTGGCAGGGGACTTGTACTACGGTGTTTCTGCGGGAACTGTGGCCAGCGGTTGCTGGCTAGAGGGTCTTTCCCCTCCACTCAGGGTCACATCAATCATCACCCTGGGCTCAGAAAGGAATTTTACCCCATAGTCAGATCGCTACTGGCGTGGCGGGGTTTGCCTTCCTATAGAGAGCGATCCTCTTGAGCATATGTTGACACCCTTTCACAGAACCGGGATACTGGCTGCTGGGGTTGCCCCGCTTCCCCTGGCAGGTGAGGGTGTTAGGTCTGTGTCGTGTCCGTGTTGACAGCATCTTGGGTGGCGTTGAGACGAGGGCTGGTCCTGCCTCGGTGGGGGTTGGACTAGATGACCTCGGGAGGTCTTTTCCAGCTCTCCTGCCTTCTTGGCTGTCTCAGTTATTCATGATTGATATTAACTAACCAGAAGAACAATAAATAAGAATCGCGAAGCACGAGGAAAAGGCTGCCAAGGGACTCGGGCGCCGCCACGCACCCGCGGGGGTCGGGATTTCGGGGCCGGAAGGCGGCGCCTGTGCGGCGGGACCGAGGCAGCGCACTGCATCCGGGCAGCTCGGGCGCGCCGCGTCGCCGCCTCCCCGCAGCGGCGGCCGGGCCTGGCGGCGCCCCGCGGGGCCCGGGCGCAGGATGCGGGTGACGCGGAAGCGCCTGTGCTCAGCGCTGGGCGCCGCCTACGCGCTCTTCTCTCTCTACGCCGCCTACAGCGTCTTCCTGCGGCCGCGGCGAGCGGGCGGCGGGCGAGGCGGCCCCCGTGAGCGGCGCGGCAGAGGTAGCGGGAGGAAGGGGGGCGGGCGCCGGCTCCCGGCGCTGGGGCGTGGGGCGGGTGCAACAGCAGCCTGGGGCAGGCTTATCCAGAAGAAAATGGTGTGACCCAAGCCCAGTCTCCTCGTGCCCCTTCGCATTTGTTATGGGTGTATCTGCGCTCCAGATCGCATGGATTGAGCAGAACTCGGTTCCCGCCCCGCGTGGGCCGAGCACGAAACCCGGTCCTCGCCAACACGGGCGCCAGCTCCTTCCCAGGCTCTCACCCTCGGACTCCGGATACTCCCAAATCCGTGGGCAGGACCCTGCGCCGAGGTCTCGGCATTCGGATGCCCCCCTTGATCCGAGCCCACAAGAGGCCGAGACACTTGATCTGAGTCAGACCCAGCTCCATGGTCCACTGGTCCCATGAGCCACCAGGGGTCCCCCGCAGCCAGTCGTGCCAACTGGGAAGTGTCTGCAACACTTCAGCCAGGCACTCAGGGGGACTGGCGCTCCCACCTGCGCCCCCTGCCCGTTGCCTAAGTGGGAGTGTGGCCTGTCAGGGGGTACACCAGTGCTATCAGGGGTCCACATGCACCCCCTGTGCGTTGCCACTGCCCAGCTCCTCAGCAAGGAGCTTGAAGAGCCGTGCTTGACCTTAGGGCCCCTTATGGCCAGAGGAGTAATCCAGCACCACCACCTCCTGCCCCCCATGTGCCAGGATTGGGCCCTGACGGCCTGGCACTGCCCACTCCTCCCCCCCCCCCCGCAGTGCTGGGATTGGGGCCTGCATCCCCTCCCCACCAACCTGGATTGGGCCCCAGGGCTGGCTCTGACTGGATCCAGTTTACAGGGCTTGAGGCTCCCCATGAGTCTGAAGCTTTGGCAGCAGGGGAGCGGTGCCACTGCTCCCTTGCCACCAATTTTCCAGAGCCACCAAATTTCCTGGCCCATGGGGAGTCCTGCAGACTGGATGACACAACACTGAGGGCCTGGACTGAGCACCTCTGCTATAGAAGGACTAGAGAAGATACAGAGCAGGACAGCCAGGATGACTAGTGACATAGAGGGGTGTCCATACAAGGAGAAGCCAAAAAGGCTAGGCCTATTCAGTGTAGAAAAGAGCAAAATAAGCAGGAATAAGAGAAGGGTTTACAAGATACTAAGTGAAGAGAAAGTAAATAGAGAGTTATTATTTACTGTGTCTTCTGATACAAGATCTAGGGGTCACAAAAATGGGACCAGGAGGCAGTAAATGTAAAACTAACAAAAGGAAATTCTTTACACGCAGTGTGTAATTCAGGTGTGGAGCTCATGGCCACCAAATGCTGTTTAGCCAGAGTCAGAAAGGGATTGGACAGATTCTTGGAGGAAAGGGGCATCAGTAGCTATGGAGCGTGGCAGTTAGGGGTTCAGCCTCTGAATCTGAACTTCCAAGACCTTAAATGCTGCAGAGGCTGCAGGGGAGAGAGGAACAGTGGGGAGGGGGGGAAAACTGGTCATACCCAGTTCACTGTCCCTTTCATTCTCCGCCAGGGTGTGACACAGGATACTGGCCAAGATGGATATATGGTCTGACCAAGTAAATGGCAGTCCTTATGTTGTTATGCCCTCCCTGAGAAAGGCTTAGGACTTGCCCTCTGTGCCTGTGGAAATTACTGTTTCCCATGGACACAGATTTTAGAGCGGGGAATCAGATAAGGCCCACAAAGCCACTCAGTACACCCTGCCAGATATCACAGGAAGTTCGGCAGTGTGACCGACAGTAGAATCTGGGGCCTTTGTGGATGTGGCTATGAGCAGCAGGAGGGTGAGCGAGGGTGTGGTGCAATCCTGGCCACCCTTTGGATGCTTTGCCTATCACCACTGCCATAGCCCTAGCTCCTTTGCCCCCAGCCCCATTGCTGCCCCATGGCCTCTGCTCTATTCCAACATTAAAGCTGCCACTGCAGCACAGGGCATGCAGCAGCAGCTTCCACAGGACACACAGCAGGAACTGGTGCTGCTCGGTGTGGCCCAGGCTGCTAGCCCCACAATCCAAATCCAACATGGTTTCACAAAGTGAGTTTGATACCCCAGTCCTAGAAGAAATATGTTGCCAATGAGCTGTGGCCTAGAGACCACTGTTTTACAGTAGCCAGAGCAACTTGGTTTTGGTCCAATGTAGGCTGGGGGGTAGGGGTTAAGAGCTTTCTCTGCATTTGCACTGGAGCCAGCAGTTGGGAGATCTCTCCATTGCCCTGCCCCCAGCTGTACCAGACTGGACAGCTGGAAGGTGCAACCACATTAGTGCCACTTCTCCCTACCTTCCCACGCTGCAATCGCTTGGCAGTAGGGGCATAGCTTCTAGTTGCTGGGTCCAAGCACGGCTGTTTGCTGCGTAGCCCCATGGGGTACAAGTACAGGCTAAAACCCTTTGTCTCCAGAAGCCAGATTCAATGACTCCACAAACCATATGTCGCTGACCTCTTTTTCAGAGTATTCAAGAAGCAAGGTTTGTTTGATGATCTCTTTTATTGGACCAACTGTACATGGGAGAAATGTTAGACAAGTTTTTGGATCTAAGGGAATACATTTAGTGTCCAAAGGCTTGTCTAACATTCCTCTCAACTATAAAACATGATAGGGGGAAAAAAAAGCCATTAAAAGATATCAAACATCCTTCTTATATTTTCTCCTTACCTTCATAACTACAGCACAGCAATCCTAGTGTATTCAGTGAATTGTTGGATTAAGAGAGAATGTGGCTGGTAAAAGTTTGGTCTGTTAACTACATTGACACTTTTTGACATTTCTGTTTTTAGCAATGAATAACTAATAACAATGGTGATTTATTTTGGCAACTGCTTCCTATAGCACTGTGAAGTTTCTGTCAATAAGGTTTATTTCCTTGATAGCATGTATATGACAATTGTGCCAGTTTATTTTTAAACCTTCTCCCATTGGAGCCACTTGTCTTAACTGTCATGTTGATTATTTTAGATCTTGTTGCCAGTGGTTCTCTCTATTGCTATCAGTGAAATCAGATATAGGATTTGGGTGTTTTGTTTTGTTTGGGCATTCTTCCTTCTGTGAGTTAATCACTCCAGTAACTTTGGTGACAGATTGTTCATATTTTATTGGTCAGGCAAGTTTTATATACAGAATACAGTATGACGTATTGAAAAACTTAGTTACTGTAACATGAAAAATATAGGTCAGCTTTTCTAATATTTCATTGCAGGAATTATTTAATTTACCAAGGATTAATCGAAATGTTATTATTTATAATGGAAACATCAAAGTAGCCAATAGTGTTCAAGGCACTGTTGTGCTGGGACCTACAGATTTAGGCTCTTGCTGCTTGCATAGCTTTAATTTTCTGCCAATGTTGATTGATACCCTTTGGCTACATCCAGACATGCAAGGGCATGCAGTTTGTGGTGCCACAAACTGCACACAACAAATGTTAAAACATGTCCCGTGCTGCAGATTTGCAGTGAGGGGCAAAAATTTGCTATTGGGATTTCCCAGTAGCAAAAAAAAAAAAAAAAAGGTACAAAATGCACATGAAACAAGTATGCACTGGTACATATGGAGGCTGGGCTGTCCAGAGTAATGCTCTAGCTGCTGGCCAGGCCTTTGTGCTCCCCAACCTGTGCCCTGCTCCTCCAGGCTATCAGGTAAGACTGCTGGAGCCAGCACCAGCCTCCAGCTCTCCCTGGCTGAAGTGCTGGGAAGAGATGGGCAAGGGCAATTTGACCATTGCAGGACAATTTGTCCCACATATGAAGGGGCATTGTGCTGTGGCAATTTGTGCCACTGCAAGCTCACACTGCATGTCTGGACATAGCCAAGCACAAATACAAGCTATGTCATAGGTATAGTTGGGTGGGAGTATATTTGAAAATAGTTTTGATGTGAGCAGTGCCTTAGACAATTATTATAATGATAACTGCATTTTTGTCACAGTAGGATTTGCTTTGTAGATCTGGTATTGTTTGTAATTGTTTATACCAAATTGTTTGTTTGTCTTTAATATAGAGCACTCTTCTTTGGGAAGTGAAGAATGGAATCCTTGGGAAGGGGATGAAAAAAATGAACAGACTGCTTCCCAGCAAAGATATGAAACTAACCTTCAATTATTAAAAAATATGAAAGCTCAGCAAGAACCAACAGCCCTTAGAGTACAGATCTGGGGTAAAGCAGCAATAGGTAAGCACTTGTGATTAATGTATCTAGTTAGGCCAGGTAACCTTAACAAGTCAGTTAAGCTTTAAGTGGATACAATAATGTTACTTAATTGTTTAAAAGAATATTATTTACAGAAGGAAAACATTATATATGTTGTAAGTAGCGCTCAGACTGTATACACACCAACATAAAAATAACTAGAATCTATTTTTGGCATAAATATTCTATGAAAATTTTATAATGTTTATAGTCTGTTCCACGAGGCACGATATGGTAGAAAAAACCTGCTAAATCTAAACATGAAGATAGAGAGAGAGACTTCATTAAGATTTTGTAGGTGGGTTTCCTTAGAGGTGGGTCCTCAGCCTTTGCTGACCCATGGATAATTGTACAGTAAAAGCTCCATTAACCGGCACCTTACAAGCCGGCATGCTCTATTAACTGGCATGCCGGCTTGTAAGGTAAAGTGAAACCGGAAGTGCCCACTGTGGCACTTCCGGTTTCTCTGAGCCCCCATGGCCTGGGGCAAAGCAGCCTCTGCTGCTGAGCCCCCATGGCCCAGGGCCTGCGGGAGGGGAAGCGATGCCTTGGGAGGGGCAGTGACACCCTGGATGCGGTGACAGAAGTGGTAGCCTGAACAGGAAAGGATGCCGTTCAGGCCGTTCAGTTAACCAGAATATTTTGTTATCCGGCATCCCCCATTCCCAAAGGATGCCGGATAACAGAGCTTGTACATCTCTGATTCAATTAATCTATAAGGTCAATCTCTACCCTGACTTTTATACTGAGCGGGTAATAGTGCTTTGAGCAACTCATGCCTTGTTCTCTGTCACCTGGAAGAAACAGGTATTTATGGAAAACAAATTTTCCAGTGGCTACAAGCACAATGCTAAAGGGTTTCACAAAGCAACACTCCTGAGTTTTGCAGTATGTGCGCACTCAAGTTCTCTAATATGTATCTTCATTATTTATGTAGGTCTTTACCTCTGGGAACATATTCTTGAAGGTCTGCTTGAACCAGCTGATATGACTGCTCAGTGGAGAGAAGGAAGCATAAAGGCAGGAAAAACAGTTTTCAGGTACCAGTTACATAATAATCACTTTCATTTAAATGAACTTCTGCAGTGTTGGTATTTAAAAAACTAAATACAGAACGTAGAGTTGCATTTTTCCCTAACCCAGAATTGCTCTATTACCTGTTTCTCCTCCTCATGGAAGAAACCTGCAGGGCCCTGAATATTAACCAGTCACTCATTTTTAAGAGGGTTAATCATATGTACAAATAGATTCATAGATTGTAAGGCTGGAAGGGACCTCGGAAGATCATTGGGTCCAGACCCCTGCACCAATCAGGAAAGATAACTGGGGGTCATGTGACCCCAGCAAGGTGACTGTCTAGTCTCCTCTTGAAGATTTCCAGGGTAGGTGATTGCACTACCTCTATACAGAGCTTATTCCACAGTCTGGACACCCTGACTGAAGAAGTTTTTCCTAATGTTGAGTCTGAATTGATCTTCCAGGAGTTTGTGACCATTACTCCTGGTTTTCCCCTCAGGTGTCCTGGTGAACAGTTGCTCACTGAGCCCTTGATGTACTCCCCTAGTGTAGCGGTAAGCTGCTGCCAGGTCTCCTGTCAGCCTGCTTTTCCTCAGGCTAAAGTGTCCCAGATCCCTCAGCCTTGTTTCATATGGCTTGCCTTTTAAGACTCTGATCATATGGGTGGTTTTTCTTTGGACTTTCTCATGCTTGTCCATGTCCTTGTTAAAGTGTAGTGCCCAGCACTGGATGCAGTACTCCAGCTGCAGTTTCACCAATGATAGAAAAATGATATTTATGATTACAGTGATTTTTTTAATCTAGTTTAAACAGTAATAAATATTTATTTTCAAGTATGTTTTGTATGCCACTTTGATGCAAATGTAATTTATGAAAATTACAATATAAATCCTATTGGATATAATTTTAACAGTGTAATTTGTTTTTTGACTGGTGGATCCTGGTTTGGTTGCTGTTCTGCACTTGTGGGTAGTCTTCCAAAACTGGACACAGCATTCCAAAAATGGTCCAAAAAATGCTGCCTTCAGTGGTAGTGCCTCCCTCATGTTTCTACTTTGTATTTCTTGCCTAACACCTCCAGAGTTCATGTTAGTACTCCATACGACTGCAGCACTCTAGGAACTTGTATTCAGTTGACTACTGTGATCCTTATGGCTGCTTGCAGACCGTAAAAAAAGTGGTGCTTTACTTCAAACTGGGCACACTCTTGGTCCCTATTTGGTGTTGGCAAGGCCTCAGCTGGAGTACTATGTACAGTTCTGGGCACCGCACTTGAAGAAGGATGTGGATAAGCTCAAAAGGGTACATAGAAGGGTCACGGGCATGGAGGGTAGGCCCTATGAGAAGAGACTCCAGGAACTGGGCCTGTTCATTCTGAATAAGAGGAGGCTGAGAGGTGGCTTGATAGCCACCTACAAGTATGTCAAGGGTGAGCATTAAGAACTAGGGGAGCAACTCTTCAGGAAGGCATCTCAAGGGAGGATGAGAACCAACAGGTATAAACTAATAGAGGGTAAATTCAAGCAAGACATAAGAAAAAACGTTTTCTCTGTAAGGGTTACCAGAATCTGGATCACACTCTCAGTAGAGGTAGTGCAGTCACTCTGCTTGGAGGTGTTCAAGCTGAGGCTAGACGGGTACCTTGTCGACCTTGTTTGATCCCAGTAACGTCCTGCCCACAGCAGAGGACCAGACTTGACAATCTTACAGGTGCCTTCTAGTTCTCTGGTTCTATAATGCTATGATATGCCCATTAGAGGCAGTTGGTTAGTTGGACGTGGCTCATGCAGTATCTGTATAGGTTGGACACTTTAGTGGGGCTTTTATGGTGCTTTTATGTAAAGAGCTGATTGAATCAGCTTTAGCTAAAAGCCCCGTGAAATCACACAATCTATACAGACGCTGTAGAGCTGGGTCAAAGTAAGATGCTGCTGCTTCTAGTAATGTGCGGGTTTGTTTGTTTTTAGTTATTTCGTTGGTTTGTTTTTTGAAGGTCTGCAAGCAGCCTATATCTCTTTCAGGGACACGGCTTTCCAAACAGACCTAGATGCATATTCTATAAGTGTGATATAGATTCTCTATTCCTACATTTATGACTGAATTTGTTGTTTTGGGTTTTTTTTTAAATGTGTCACTTAAATAAGTTCAACCTACTATGCCTAGAACCATAGAAAAGTAGGGCTAGAAGGGATCTTCAGCAGTTATCTGGTTCAACCCTCCGCTAAAGGTGGGGTTATACCTATCCAAACCATCCTATATAAATCCATTGTCTAACCTGCACAGTAAAATTACACAGTCAACTCTGACATAACCACACATAACACCCTAACCTACCGCAGGTAAAGCAGAGGCAACAGCAAACATCTTGTCTGTAGAATTGCCCTAGACTAAGTTTATTTACCATTATACCAGTTTTTGCTGTCTGAAAACTTTACCCTTACATTATCGGGATATTAGGCTGAATTCCTGGTGTGTAGATAGCAACAGAACTTGAATCACAA
Source organism: Crocodylus siamensis (assembly GCF_052110815.1). Classification (NCBI taxonomy): domain Eukaryota; kingdom Metazoa; phylum Chordata; order Crocodylia; family Crocodylidae; genus Crocodylus; species Crocodylus siamensis. The sequence continues at coordinate 63,765,053 of NC_143398.1, forward strand.
TGGTTTATTTCCACATATAAATTTTGTTTTCCAGTGTTCCTGTTCTACTTTGGAACTAATTTCTAGTTATTACATAGAGTTTATATAATAAAGTAAAACGGTGCTCTTAGTCTAGAACATTATTAATTTATATTATGCATATATAAAGTTACGGTAATATCAAACTAAGGGTGTATTCTGCTCTTTTGTAGGATATTATTATTATTAAATTAAGTGAAATGACTTGAGACATTTTTGCCATTTTACAACTTTTTTTTTTTTTTTAAATAAAGCTCTTTTTAGAATTTGTATTTTCACACCGTTATTGTACTTGCCTTAACCTGCTCTTTGGAATTGTTAGAACCAGACAGAACAGGGTAAATGGATGTATTGTGAGCATAGCATTTTCTGCTACAGAAGTGGCATTACATAACATTATTTTTTTCAAAATTACAGCCCATTTAAGTTTGACTTATCTAACCCACTCTGGTACTTTTTGTCGAGTAGTCAGTTTGGAAAGGCTGACCCTTTGTCTTTTAGGACTGATTTAAAAGGAAAAGAAACGACTTCAACAAGCAATTTGTTACCTTTTTAGTACTCAAACTGCCTTTTGTATGACTGAAGAGAGAGAAAATGCTTACATAAAAGAATGCTCTGCGCAAAAGTAGGGCCTGGTTTTGCAAAGCTTTGTCCAGTAATACTGGAATTGTCCATCTGCAGAGCAAAGCAGATAGCACTATGTCCTTTATCTTTGAACTGAGTGGCACATTTGGAAGGTTATCTTTTCAGAATATTTTTGTTAATAAAACCTAGAATCTACAAAAATTCCTCCTGAAAAGGATCCTACTTGTAGTAAACAATTGGATATTTTCCAAACGTGGCTTTAATTATTTAGAAACTTTTTGCTACATTTATGGATGGCTCATCAGAATCTTCACTGGTTCAAGACAGTTTCTTCCTAATGGATCTGGTGAATAATACATTTGCATGGTGTCAGAATGTTTGTCTTTAAGGAAGATAATTTTTTTTTTTTAAGTATTTAAATATCTTCTGGGTGTAACTGAATTACTTCAGAGCAGTGTTGCTCAACCTCTCTGGCCCTGTGGGTTGGATGAGTGGCATGGATTTTGTACACCGGGTCAGTCTGTATGCCTGATCCAGCTCAGGGTTAGTGTGTGGGGTTGGTGCAAGGGTTACACTAGTACCCCAGGTTCTGTTATGGCTGGATACAGCACACTTGGTGCAACCCTTTATGCCAGTATGATCTGGTGAGCAAAGCTGTGTCACTTGTCCATGGGACTCATTACATATCTGGCAATTTGACAGTGTGGAACAGTGGCAGTGTTGCCACAGCTCTAGGACCAATTAATGCTACTGCTGTCCCACCACCAAATTTTGGACTTATTGGGAGCCACACATGCTAGATGACATGGCTCTGCAAGGCCAGAAGTTAGAGAAACAGACTTGACAAATTCTTAGTTGTAACCGAAAGCCTATTCACGCATCTGATATTTCCAAAATATGGTGGTTAACATAATTAGTACCAGTACAGCAAAAAATGAAACTCGGATAGGTTGTACATTACATATTGTACCAAATATAGAAAAAAAGAAATTCAGTTTATCTGTGATTATCTGTTTTGTTCTGTTTTTAAATCTGAAATCAGACTCAACGACTTGCCACACTTTTTAAATATTTGGTGATAGGTCCTTGGGTGTGATTTGGTTGACATTGATTAGTTGAGACAGAATGGTGGCAGAGTTAATTTATTTTGCATGTTAATATATATGATGGTGCATGTTTGTTACTCTAAGTCTAGTTTTTGGCCACGTACAGACATCGTTTTTCCTGGGAGAATCACTGTTTTCCCAGTAGAAACCATAATTTTACAGATGTTCAAGATTTTTCTCCCAAAGCAAAAATGGTTGCTCTGGGAGAAAATTAACCTGGCAACAGCCCTGGCTAAATCACTCCCTAGAGAGTTTCTACTGGGAAAACCAAATACCTGCATACATTCTACAGCACAGTTCTCCAGCATTAGCTACATCTCCACAGTAGCTACATTCTACAAGCTACAGCACAGTTCTCCAGCATGCTAGGGTGTTTTCCTTTGACCTCTTTCCACCTCCATGGAGATGGCACATCACTCACCAGACTCTACTGCTCCAGCTCAGCAGGGAGCAAAACATGCCCCTTCACAATCTCCATATTGTGCTATAGGGGAGACAGGCTGACCCCAAGCAGTCTGGGTCAGCCAGTCAGGGCAGATCAGTGGACTGCTGCTGTCTGTCTCCAGGCAGACTGAGGGAACCTGCAGAGCAGGCTGAGATGTGTGCACTGGGGCCCTCTGGCTATAGAGCTTCAGCATTGTAAGGTCTCTGTTCCTCAGGGACTCAGCAGTTGAATATCTGTTAATGTTTCTTTGGGTAAGTTTTTCTTCCAGGAAAACAAACCTGGGAGAATTCTCACCAATCATTTAAATGCATGGATGTAGCCATTGTTAGAATACTCTGCACTTTTGTATGGGCATGTTTAAACATTTTTTTAATCTAAAACCTTGAACATGTCTAACTATCACTTAAAATGGACATGTAAATAAAATCAGAATATACTTTTAGTACAGAATAAAGTGGCATAATAGCACATGCAGTGTCTACTACAAAGAATGTCAGATGAACAGGTTAATGTTTTTAGAGCTTTTCAAACATAAATTTTAAAATAAAAATTTTAAACATAAAAAGGCATACGTTTGGTTTTTAGAGGAATATACCATTACAGTTCTAATTCACACATAGGAATGTATAGGACATAAACTCCTACTTGCTTTCTAAAGGATTGAAGCCGTGTGTGCTTTGCAAATCTGTGTATGCACATTTAACTGAATATACATGCATTGTCCCATTATGTCTAAGCCTATTTGGGACCCTCAGACTAAGGATTCCTCACTATAAATCCCTGAAGGGCTATGACCAGTGGAAGAGGAAGCACCAATGTAATAGGAATTCTAATCCTCAGTCTATCTGGGAAGTACAGACCTAGTTTCTCTTTTCTCCACCACATCTCCTATATGCCAGGAGAGTGCCCTAACCTAACTAATCCATAGCTCTTTGATGTGGGAACACTTTTTTACCTTTCTACTGAAGCTATGACACTACTGAAAAAATCCTGGATCTAGTGGTTAGAGCATTCACCTGGTAGGGCAAGCCCTGAATTCCAATCACTGCACCCAAAGCTGTTTGCATTCATTGGATAAAATGCATACTATCCTGGAAGCAGTGATCAAAATCCAGGGCCTCTCTTTCACGTAAATGCCTTAACTGCTGTGCTACAAAATCACACTACTTCTTGTGTTCTAATGACTTGGCTATTATGTAAGTCAGTTGTCTGTTTCAAAAGGGATGACTTGAGCATTTAACTCAAGGAGTGTTTTGAGGATCAATCTCAGCCTGACAATAGGCACTTCCGAGTAGTACAGTCAGGCATATAAGCCTTCTTGACAAATAGGACATTTAGATGCATCTCCCCCTCCCCCCCCACAGTCGAGTTGCATGTTACGTGTATTTAACTTATGCAAATTCAGCTATACACGCTTGGCTGCTGGGGCTGGCTGCTGGGTGCCAGCCGGGGCACGGCCCGTAGTGCGGCGCTGTGTGGTACTTCCTGCATGTGCCAGCATGGCTGGGGAGTGGCAGCTCACTCACGCTCAGCTGGCTGCCCTGGCAGGACAACGCAGTGGAGGACGAGAGGAGCGAGGAGTGCGGCAGGAAGGGCAATTTCAATTATACGTGATTTTCGCCTTATGTGCTGACTTCAGCACATAACCCCCGCGTAAGATACGACTCCACTGTATTTCATATTGGCTATGATAGGGATCCCCTGCTGTTCATTGTGTTGTCTGTGGTGATCCCATGCTGCAGTGCCTGACTCTCTTAATGGGTTGTATGAAGAGCTAAGAGGCTAAAGTCTAGTCTGTGGAATCAGGGGACCAGGGGCATGATTCCTTTTATCTTAATTCATTTCTCCAAGGTCACACAGGAAGTCTATGATAAAGCAGAGGTTGATTGCTGAAGTCTGAGGCTGGTACCTGGTTTGTTAGACAGCCTTCCTTTCATATAGGAGTCAATTTTTCAAGGCCTCTTCCTGATTCAGTTATCATACTATTTTTTTTAAAAACAAAAAGGTTGATTGTTTCACAGCTGATAAATCACATCCTAATTTTTTTTTTTGAAAATATTTTCTGTTTTTAGAGGGGTTTATTGAGGTTCTCAAAACTTAGTATTTTAATATGGGATTGGTCCTGATTTCCACACAAAATATTGTCTGCAACTAAACTTTAATTTAAACACTTACTTTTTCAGAGTAAAGGCAGAAGGAAACTGTTGAAGAGGTAAATTATAATTTTAGACTCAAAACATCTGAAATTTTTCATAACAGAAAAGTTAAATTGCAGTATATCATGATAATTTTAGTGAAGAAGTAATATCTGTAAGCAGTACAGTCAGATAATACATGGTGCAATAAACAGAATATGCAGAATGCCTTAAACATACATTTTAAAGGCTGGTAATGTATCTTTTTCAGGTTCATCACTGGTCCAGCTGTAGTTCCCGGATATTTCTCAGTAGAAGCTGACAACGTGGTTCTAGTTCTGAATGGAAGAGAAGAAGCAAAGATAACTTACGCCACACAGTGGTTACACTATGCACAAACTTTAATTCAAACTCACAAGCTGCAGCATGTTGCTGTCCTGCTGCTTGGAAACGAACAGTGCAATAATGAATGGATACAACCATACCTAAAAAGACATGGGGGATTTGTAGAGCTACTTTTTATAATATATGATTCTCCCTGGGTAAACAAAGATGACATTTTTCAGTGGCCTTTAGGAGTGGCTACGTAAGTATTAAACACAAATTAGTATTCAAAACGTGATTATTATGCATAAGTTGGATGTTTAATTCATGTTGTGGATTTTAGGTTTCTCCATAAAACTTCAGAAATCTCCAGGGTAAAAAAGTAATTCAGGAGTTAATGCTTTAAGAAATAAGAACTTTTAAAGAAGTGTTACTTATAATTATTCAGGGTCAAATGTGTCATATATGTTGATGTTGACCTCTATTCGAATTTATAGAAGTATTTAAAAAATATATATTACTAGCTTCCCACAGTTGCATTTATGGAAGGACTAGCCAAAAAATTGTAATACTGCTGTAAGTCACCTTGTATGATTTTTCTAGTCCAAAACAGTTCATAAACCTAGCACATGAACACTCTGCTAGACTATAGCACAGGGGCGGGCAATTATTTTGGGCAGAGGACCGCTTAACAAGTTTTGGCAAGCTGTTGGGGGCCACATAGGTAGTCCCGCCCCTTGACAATTGCCCACGCACTAATTGCCACATTGGGACCAGAAGTCCTGCCCCCTAACCCCTGACCTTTGCCACCAGAAGCCCCTCTCCTTGCCCCCCAGAAATACCGTTTTTGGGAGGGGAGTTGCCATCTTAGAACCAGAAAAAAAATCATACACTAGAAGTCAAATGCCTGCTATAGCATATTTTAATTTTATTACAAAATATGCTTGTCATGATTTGTGTTTGTGTAGTGTGTATAGAAAAGATTGCATAATAACTCAAAAATAAAGTCTCACTCATATTGTGTGGGAGAGCTGTAGGGTGTGTGTGTGGGTGGGCATAGGGTATTTTGGTTGTGTATAGGTTAGCAGGGTTTGTGGGGCAGGATGTGAGGTTTGTGGGGTGCAGGGACCTCCCCCACATGGCATGCAGCCCCTGCTGCTGGCGGCAACAGCAGATGGCGTGGTGGGGTTAGGGAGCTTGTGCCTGGCACAGGCTCTGATGCCAAGCAGAGTACAGCTCTGGGCAGCACTGCACATGGTGGGGGGAGGAGCACAGCTGCCTCTAACATGGGGACTCCGCACCACATGCCTGCAGCTCTCGTGGGGGAAGCCTGGTGCCAGACTTCACAGGACTCCCTCCACGCTGGGTGGAGTCTGGGGACCTGTGCAGACTTTCAGTGTAACCTAACAATTAGGATTGTAAAAACTGCATATAAAACTTTAGAGAGAGCGTTGATTCTCCCCCCCAACATTTTGGAGAGTATCATTGGCATTGTTTTTAATGGCATTGTTCACTTTTCAGGTGATTCAGATAACTAAGATGTCAACTCCAAAGGAAACATTGGTCCAGCCACTTCAGTTAAAACAAGTGTTTGTTTCAGTAGCTACTGTTATCAGTGCAAAGTGTTGTTAGAAGTGTTTTTTGTAAAATGTACAGTGCCAGTGAAATTATGTACACAAGTTGGCAGGGCTCTAGAATGGGTAGAAGGAGAAATGAAGAGAACTGAGGATATGTTATGATGGAGTTTTGTTTTTGCCATTTTTTTTAAGATTCCGTCAACAGTTACAGGCCTGAACTGATCAGTGAGATTGTAGATACTAATTTTGCAACAGAAGCATGAAATGGTACAAAGCCAGTCTACTAGGCCCCTGTTACACATGCATGACAGAGGGTGTGATTTGGGAGATTGGGGATCAGATGCCACTTGTGCCATTACAATTTGCCACTACAAATATTATAGTCCAGGGCTCCCTCTGCACCAGCAAGTTGACAACTAGTACCTTCTGGCCTTAGTCGACATGGGGCTTTGGGCTGGGACTGATAATCAGCTTATTGTCAAAACCCTGCAGCCAGCAGCTCTAAGAGGCTTCTGGCAGAAGTAGCTCTGATCGGGGCTTCCCAAACTGGGAACCTCTGATTCCTGGCACTGTGTCCAGAGCTGCCAAGCATGGAATTTAAAGTCCCCAACAGGGGACTTCTGCTTCTCCCCTCTACCCAGAGACTTGGGATGGGGCTGATAATTAGCTGATTGTTGATCCCAGGGGTGGGACCACACCAGGGCTGGTTCTAGACCTCATTGTGGTTCCAGGACCAACTGTCAGCTGAATGTCAACCCTGGCCAAACATTAAAATTTAAGACACCAAACAAATTATAAAAATATTCTGCATTATATGTGGAACATTTTTATGGCTCATTGGTCATTTTATGGCACCTTAAATTGGATACATGTTGATCATGGCATAAATATAATGTGTAGAGGAGGTTCTATACACTACTTTTCCAGTGACATAAAACATTAACATATACTTTTTAATTACAGATATAGAAATTTTCCTGTGGTAGAACCCACTTGGTCAATGCTTCGTACTCCAAGATCATATCTATGCAATTTCTTGGGAACAGTTTATAAGAACTCATCTAGGGAGACCCTAATGGAAGTTTTGAAACAAGATGAACTTGATAAACTTTGTTGGATTACAGCCAGAGAACAGTAAGAACTGTGATTTACTTTATAAAAATATATTTGGATAGCTGAAATTACTCAACTCATTGCCTAGGCAATTCTCACATCTACTTTTAAAGTGTTATAAATAAAATAATACAAACAATGACAGTGATCTAATTTAAAATAATGACGGCATTACTGAGTTGAGCCATGTGTTCCAGTACTTTATATGCAATGTGACCTGAAGTATGTTGAAAAAAAATCTAATGTGTCCATTTCTATTTCCTGTATGCAATTCTGGTTTTAATGGAAGGAAAGAGAGTGTATCCAAAAATCTCTCATTCTTACTGTTTGTGCATATAATCCTCCTACTAGCAGAAGACAAGTAAACTAGTGTTTTGCGTAAGCAACCCCAAATAAAGAAACTACATTTAGAATTTATGTATGTAGAATTCTAATGGTATTTTTAATTCTTAAATTAAAATACAACATGTAAGGAGTCCCTTTGTCTCTTTGTGGAGGCAACCAGTCTACTTCCATAGATTACATGTGCCCTTGAATCTCTGGCAAAACTTGTCTCTGTAATGCACAATACAGAAAAAAATGGATACTTTTTTCTTTAATCCTTAGTGAGTACACTAAGCATTAAAAGAAAAGTATGTAAGGATTGGGCCATAGGCAGTCCTGAGGGTCACAGGTACCCACAAGTACCTAAGCCAGAGGAGAATCCAGATCAGGGGCCAAGGCTGCTTGAGAAGTTCAGAACCAGAGTCCAAGTAAAAGTTCAAGATCCATGCCTGTAGTCCAGCTAGTGTCAGAAATCAGGAGCTGGGGAACCCAGGACACCAAAATAGCATAAGCAAAAGTGGGGGGGCAGGCCAAAGGAGAACAGGTTGAGAAGCACTGACCTTGGTTCATATACCATGCCCACCATACTTTGCAGCCAGTGAGTTCAACCCGTGCAGCCAGGACCACTCTGAAACCAAGTGGCCCTGTTGTAGGCATAGATTGTCTTCTACCAGAGAAGATAGCTATGGGAATAGGACACAAAAACAATTCCCAAGAGAAGACCAGTAAAATAAAAGACTAAGTACTGGGCAAAAAATTACAGGGACACAATTTGAGGTTTTAGGGACCCAGATATTTCAACCCTCGTCTAGTTCCGAGAACACTTGCACCAAGTTACCCAGGTAATTTTTAAATGCTTTTCAAAGTTACTCATGCCCATATGCAATCTAGATTGGGTCAAAATATATAAAAGTATTTATCTTTTTTGTGATTATCTACCTAATTATGGTACCATGATTGTCTCTAACCATTTTAAGTGCATAAATAGACATGGATAAATCCAACAGAAGTTAATTCTGCTTTTAAATATGTATAAAACATTGCTTAAGGAGGTTTTAAAATGTATTAAAAAACTATAAGTGCAGTCTAACACTTTTTTTTTTAAACTTGGAAAATATTGCTTTAAGAAAAAAAATGATCAGACTAAGACTCTAGAGAGAGATTATACTGTATTCACTCACATAGTACGCACATCTTTCCCACCCCCCTCCTACCCCCCGAAATCAGCCCTCCAAAATTGGAGTGAGTGGAAGTAGGAAAGATTTTTCTTTGCTGGAAAAGAAGTGGGGAGGAATAGAAGCATTCAAACAGTGTTCTAATGACTACCAAGATGGCCGCCGTCTCTGATCCCAGCAGGTGGAAGGTGCGGAGTCCTGTGTTAACCCTCTTATAGCCACTAAAGAATTTGCAGTAGCTGGATGAGCATAGTAGCTTGTACCTGAGCTGGCTCAGTACAAATGAACTGCTGCATATAGTCCATAGTATTTTGTAGTATTATTTATAGCAACTTGTATAAAAAAAAATTCTTTAACTGTAAGTAAAAGGAACTGTCTGGCTACTGCCCTTGCAGGGGTCTGGAACCTGACCTTGTTGGTGTCTTGCCACCCCAGAAAGTTCTTGCTGCCTTACACAGAATGTCTCTTGGGTTTACCACACTTCTTGGGCATTTTGTATTCCCATGAGGACTTGCTTTGACAGATGGGGCATGTGTACACATGCAGTTATGGTGGTTGAATAACTTCCGGCACACTTCAGTGTGTTGCAAAGGGACTGGCTGGGGCATCAAGGTGCTGCAATGTGGGGCTAGCGGGCAGGCAGCCCCTACAATGAAGCACCCTTGTGCCTCAGCCAGCTCCATCAGAGTCGACACGTGTTGCAGCACACTAAATAATGTCGCCTTAAGATACTACTTGTGTTGGGCAGCACTATCCTATGGCAGCATTTATTAGTTTACTGCACCCCTGTAGGGACACACGTGTAGACACTGATGCTTTACTGCGGAGCTAGTTAGTCAGCTTCATAGTAAATGTCTCATGTAACATGCTCACTGTTAGCCACGATTCCATAAAAACAAAATTTCTACATTCTGCCTTTCAAAAACAATGTGTGTTTTGGGACTGTGTGGTATGCAAGAAAATGCAGTATCTGTGGCAGAGACTGATATCGCAAAGTTCATTCAACTCTCCAAGCAAATTGAAGAGGTGAACAATTACTGTTTATATTCTCATTTCTAAAATCGGCAACAGAATTTGCTGTTCAGATACATTGGATGAAAATTTTCCTTGCTTGAAAAAGTTTGCATGATAATAGACTCTTGTTTTATCTGTTCTTTTTCTAAACCACTTAGCCACCTTTCAGTGCAAATTTCTTTAAAATAAAATGTGTTTGCTGGTGTATGTTTTAACTAGCTAGATTTCCTAAAAATATTTGAAAAAAGTTTAGCTAGGAATATTTAGGTTGAAACATGAAACCCTACCCTTCTTTTAACATCTTTTGTTGTGTGGCTTCAATGTTTGTAATTTTGTTCACTTCTAAAATTATAAGGTGGACCTCTGCTTTTTCAAATTAATACATCTACCAGCTGAATCATTTTTAATTTTCATCATCATCTATATTTTTCTAGGTGGCAGCCTCAAGAAACAAATGAAAGTTTTAAAAATTATCAAGATGCATTGCTGCAGAGTGATCTCACATTGTGCCCTGTGGGAGTAAATACAGAATGCTATAGAATTTATGAGGCATGTTCATACGGATCTGTTCCTGTAGTAGAAGATGTAATGACACCAGGTGACTGTGGAAATTCATCTACATACCAGAGTGCTCCATTGCAATTACTAAAGACGATGGGGGCTCCATTTATCTTTGTTAAAAACTGGAAAGAGCTTCCTGTAGTTTTAGAAAAAGAAAAAAATATGAACTTACAAGAAAAGATCCAAAGAAGAAAAAAGCTTATAGAATGGTACAGGCATTTCAAAGCACAAATGAAACAAAAATTCATTAATATTTTAGAAAACTCATTTTTACCCAATGAAAAAGGATAAATTTCACCCCCTCCCGAAAAATCAAAAATTGATTGAAAACTTTATTTCCACTGATCTGTAAATGATGCTTTATATAAAAAGAAAAATCAACACAAGTGCAGCTCCTTTGAAATCAACAGAGCTGTGCAAACTTATCCCAGAGCTGAATTTAGCCTTCTGTTCTTAGGTACTTTCAGAAAGTCTTAGAGGTTGGTAGTCTGCATGGACATCATTAACTTTATTATTATTACTGCAATTCCCAGATTTCTTATACTTAGCATAAGTGCTTCTGATTCTCAGTGGGATGGTAGGATTTCAAGAAATACTTCACTCAGTTTCGTAGGATTTCCCCCCAAAAAGTGCTAGCCACATTGTCATGATATTTCTGTTTTCAGTATTCTCTTTTCTGAAGTTCTCCTGCTGCCACTCCCCCATTTTAAAAATATATAACTGAAGAGCAAAAGCCTGGGTCAAACAAGCCCTAAATTATAGAACTTTTAATAGTAAAGAATTCTTTATTGTAAGTATAGTAAGTATTTGTACATAGAACTACCCCCTCCCCTTTGTCAGGAACAAACTGAAAGCATTTAGTGCTTCAGGTTCTTCCCATTTTTCTAATGTTTCAGAGTTACATATTGGGTGGTGGTAGATGCTTGATGTGAAAAAAACTTTACTTTTGTGTGGTTTTATAACAAAAGGAGTGTATCCCCACCCCCAGCCCAAATACCTATTCATATATGATATACAAGTTTCCCTCGCCTTATGCAGGTTCTGTATGTATGAATTTGCTCTTGTGCAATGACCCTTTTTATACCAAAAATCTGTTGTGTGAGGTACATTCACTCTTATGCAATCAGTGTGGGGGAAGCCTGCGGTCAGCTGCTTTGTGCAGTGCACTGTGGGAGTGATATGCACCAAAACATAGTCTCCTGTGTGAATCTGTGCTCCTCGCTTGTTGTCTGTGATACACGTTTTGTAGTTGCCATCCCCATTATGGTTTCCAAGTGTCCTGCTAGCTTATCTTCTACCTCTCTCCCTGGTCCATCAATGAAGTGCAAGAGAACTTCACCAGCCCTTCACCACCTTCTCTTCACACCAACTAAACGTTTACCACCATGCACCACTGCATTTGTGTGTACTGTCTGCTGTTGGTGAGTACCAAAATTGTCTTGTAAGAGTGGTAGAAATGGATCCGGGGGGTCAGTACAGTCAAGGTCTTGGAACATATCCCTATTTATTACATTGTAAAGTGGGTTCCCTTTATGTGAATTTGGGTTATGCGCCATTTTCCAGGAACACATGTACAGCATAAAGCAAGGGAAACCTGTAATCCTTCTTCCCTGACATCCACCCATCCATACTTCTTTCTCTGGTCACATATGGAAAATATCCAAGGCATCGTCACTTTTCTGAAACATTTCTCCACTTAAACATTTCTGTAAAGGAAAGACTGTCCTTATATTTTAAATATGTATCTAAAATCCTGAGCCCTCTCCACTTTCTCCAAGAAAAGTCACAGTTTAGAATACCGTTTTTTCTGCTAAGGTTGTAGTGGTATTATGGTATATGTGGTGTATGGCAGTGTTTATGATGTCAAAGTAAGCATGTAAAAATGCATTTGATCAACATTTTCAGTTAAAAAAGGCAGCCCCATGGGCATAGTAAGTTTGTAAGCATAATTATGGGTCTGTGTCACCACACTAGTCTTGAGGCCCAGATGTCTGCAAGAATCCGCAAAGAATTAGGGATAAAAGTTTTCAAAAAAAAATGTCAGTGTGAGTTGGGAACTCACTTCTCATGTTCCTGTTCCTGCTACTGAAGCATCTGGTACTAACCACTGTCCCAGGAAAGGCTTTCTGCCTTACATGCAAAGGGAAATGATGTATCTCTATGATAGACAGAGAGTGTCTTTTTTAGGGTCCAGTCAATAAGGCTAAGTACAGAAAATCAAAAAGCCCAAGGCAGAACCAATTAAATCTATGCAGTTTCCTCTAAGCTTTGTAGGTTAAACCAACAATGAACTGAACTGACATCCAGTTTTCAATTGGGAAAAACACAGTGATCCATCAGTTTACAATAAAACTAAAGTAAAAGTACTTGTTCATTTCCTTTTGTCCAGTAAAACTCCTTTTTAATATTACCACAAAGGAAAAAAAAGGGAGAAAGAAAAGAATATTCTACTACTACTAAAAGAGCATCCTGCTACTAGACAGTAGCATTTACTACCAAGGAAAAAGAGTAATACTGGTTCTTGTCTTTTTTTTTTTTTAAATGAAAACATTTTGAGTGAGGAAGCCTGTTTTATCTAACCAAATATCTTTTAGGATGTAAAGAGGAGCTGGAACCATCAGAATAATTCAATTGTGAAGCTATGTGAAGAACTTATACTTACAAAATATGTTGTTTTTGAAGAATGTGATTCATTTGATTGCCATGTTTATTACCAAGGAAATGGCTCAAGAGAGAGTTAAATAGTGTAATTTATAATTCTGTAAAATTTTGAAATTCTTAACTTATGCAAAAATAGTTCCCCTTCCCCCAAAATATCCAGTATTAAATCTTGTCCTTTTCAGTTGAATACAATCATTTCATTTCCATTTAATTTTAGGTCATAGTTTTCAGAGGTAGCTTTCATTAACTTCAGTTGGAGCTTTGAGTTCACAGTGCTGCTGATAAAAGGCCAGAAGCCTGAATCTGTAGGTGGCATTTTTGATTCTCAAAATCTACCAAAGCTGTCTACATTCAAAGGGGAGGTGCCAGCATAGTAATATGCATTCAAATAAACAGAACTTGAAGTATCCATCCTCCCATTACCTCCAAGCTGGTTTATGGGATAATCTCTGTAAGAAGTGGGTCACACTATGAAAAACTTGAGACGACAACCTGAGATGTGGAGAAAAGAGAGTGTTACTGTGGCTTTGGATAGATCCAGGCACAGGGCCTGCATAGTAGAAATAAGGGAGGACGGAAACAAAGGGAAGAATCCGGTGAAAAGTTTGGAATCAATCTCAGGGGTTGGGAGACTCACTGAGGAGAGCACTGAAGTGTAATGGAGGCAAAATTGTAAAGGTCCTTATGAAAAAGGAACTAGGAGATTTGAATTTCACAAAAAATTTAATAAGCGAGAGGCTGATTTAAAAACAGAGTGCTGTGGACAGGAGGAGTGGGAGAGATTCAGTGACACTGTGAAGAATGTTGAAAGGAGAAACGTACTTCACTTGAGTGAAGGTTACAGTAATCCAGAAAGAAATGTCCAAGCTATGGACCTGGGTTTCAGCAATGAATTAACAAAGGGGAAGGCTTTTTGAAATATAAAATAACTTTTGTTCTTCTTTCCAAAGATGTTTTGGGCAGGGCTTCATAAGAACTAAAATTAGGGATCAGTGCTTCTGACAGTGATGCAGATCATTTCAAGGGAAAGATAATTTGTAAGCTTGCCTGGGCTTCTCTGTTAAATTGTTTATATGAACAAACCAAGCACACCTGTCTTGGAAAAAATAATGCTGAATATTTAATGGATAACATGGTGTAGTGGGGCCCTTACTCTGTTACTAGGGAAATGGGTTTAGGGTATGCTCTCACTGCTACCTTCCCCCCACCCTTCTTTTTCCAATTTCACCTGTCTCTTTCCCTGTACATGCACACATTCCTTCCCTTAACCTTACTGTGTGGTCCAAGTTGTTGGGCCTCTGGGTGCTAGCACACAGGTTGAAGATGTGAAACAAGATGGTTGCCAAGTCCAGGTATAGACAGAGCCTGCTGATGACCCAGGAGTTGGAAATGAAGGGTCAGGCGACTGAGAACCTGCTTAGGCCGAAGATGCACAGTCTGGCTGGAGGAGCTGCAAAGGACAGAACCTGCCCTGGGAAGCATGAAGACAGAAGCATCGACTGTGGCAGGGGGAACTTAGAAGGAAGCCCAACCAAAGAGAGGCTGTGGACTTGCACGGAAATTGAGATAAGTACTCTGTGCACTTTTCTGTTTTGTTTTCTTTCTACATGGAGCATGCCACACAGGAGTGAGGTGAACCTGGGATATACTCTTAGCTGCCTGTGAGATATTGCTATGCCTGGGGATGAGCATTGGCATTTTGGATGATTTTCATTTTTGTTCCCCAGAGGACTGGATTGTGACTGAAGCGGGGAGACGGAGGTTACAGGTAATGACTGGGGGCACTCTGAAATCAAAGCTCAACCAAGCAGGTAGAGCATAAAGTAGGATACGGTTTTGGACTACCACCAAGCAACACGGTGAATATCATGAGTTCTGGAATCCAGGGGTCACACAGTGTTACCAAAGCTGAAGCCAGGAACCAGCAACCCTAAATAGTGCACCCCAAGCTAGAAGGCTCAGCTGGAGTAAAAGTGGGACAGGGTCGGGGGAGCTCCAACCCAGACACAGCCCTGTTCCTTTAAGTGTGCCTTGTCCTCCAGGCAGCCTCCCCTACTGAGTTTATATCAAGATGTGGCAGGTGAGAATACAGGGAGGGGGGAGAGGACAGACAGTATGGGCACTGGGAAGCCTCTTAAGGTGGGAACCTTGTAGCAACACGTGTCCTGTTCTTTTCAAAGTAGATTTGAACAGTCAAACTGGTTGTGAAAATGAGTCAAGAAAGTGAGGGTGTGTATCTGTTGTATTCCACATGTTTGTATACCAAAGTGTCCCATCGTTCTACCAAAAATAAAATCACTTTGAGAAACTAGCAATAAAATCCAGTTATTCTCTGTTTTTATTAGCTTCTAAATTGTTGGCCAAGCTGAGAAGCTGTTTACATACTATATGGTCCCAAATCATTGCCAGACGATTTTTCGGATGAAAATGAGTACTCAAGTTAAATTTGTTTAGAGAATGATATAAACTGACAAAAGTAACCACCGCCCACGCAAAAAACAAACAGGTTTTAAAATGCAATTTCAACTTTTCCCCAAAGAAGCTGCTTTTCCAAGGTAATTTCTACTCTGAAGAATTCTAGAACTTTATTTTTCAAGGTAGTCCAGTGTTGCTTATGTAATACTGTGAATATGCAGGGTGTTATAAAGGAGTAGGATAAATCAGAAAAAGAATAGTCTCAACTGCTGAAACCCCACCTTAAAACACAATTTACACTCCAGGTAAGAGCCCAGGCTTCACATTCCCTTAATTGCTATCTGAAATCAAGAAAGGCAAGGAAAACTGCGTGTATGTTGATATTCTGACATTAACCTCAGCCTGATGCCCAATAATCCGTGCTGTCCTACAAAAATGAATGATTCTAAACTTGTATTCATGTTCTCCTCCCAGAGGTTTATGCATATATAAAGAATTAAATAGATTTTATGTTAATCAAGGGTCCATAAATCATTGCCTGTAATCCTCGAATAAGAAAACAGCCTGCAGAAGGTCAGGCAGCTAAGAGTATATCATTCTTGGACACAAACTGTGGGTCAAGATTCTTTCAGAGCCTACTGAAAATAAAAGCAATATGGAAAGGTAATTACAGTTCTATAGGTAGCTTTAAGAAATGTTCTAGGCTTTAAGAATTCCTTCAGCAATATCCCTTGTTGTTATATGTGCAAAAAGTCTGTTGTTGCTACTCTAATTCAGAGTTTAGAAAAAACACTAAAAGCATTCTGTTGAGAAACCTGCTTAAGCCATGAATCTGATTTCATATGGCATAGTGTGCCAACAGATCAGATATTCTCATTTGGTGGTCTGCATATGCATGGGTTTTTTTTAAGTTCTGAAGCTGGGTTGTAATTCAGGTGGCAGAAAGCTTAAATAACCAAAGGAGAACAGCTCATCTGTGCATCTCAGGTATATTTTGTTTAAAGCTTTCAGGAACCAGATTTTAATCATATGGCAAACAGTATCTGAACACAAACTAGGTTGATAACATAATGAGAGGGGGGGAAAAATCAAAAGAACATAATTGTTAGGTTTCTAAGGCAAAAATTTGAATTAACCATGGTTTTGGATGCCCCAGGTCCCAACTTAACATACTGTACACAGAAAAATCAAGACCGTCAAGGATTCACATCCCATCTTTCATTGTCTCTGCTTTCCCCCATTGTTATCTTCCAAGCTGCTTTCAAGTAGGGTGCAGCAGACAGTTCTGCAAAGGAGAATTGGGAATGCAGAAGCTCCTGTCCCATCAGTTTCAGCCTGTTCGTGTGTGGCTTCCCAAGTTTCTGCCTGGCTGGTGTAAATTCATTTGTAGACGCAGACCCAAGTCCATCAACAACTCAGTTACCTGGCCTCAAAATATCTGCCATTAGCGCATCCCTCAAGTTAGCCACTTAACCTGACTGGCTTCAAGTGTGACAACACCTGACAGCTTTCCTAGCCCTCTTTTGTATGTAGCAGGACTTTGATTCTGATTGGCCAGTGGGTGGTTGCCTAATTGACAATTTCTTTGCCAGCACTAAATGGATCCTATATAGACCCCATCATGAAGGGTTTTAAGGTATCACAAGTTTAGCACTGAAAAACTGGTACCACCAGAAGCTGCCAATCAATCATATTTTATACGCAAGTGCCTAAATCATGCATGTGCATTGTATATGCTGTTACTTCTCTCATTTGTCTTGACCGTCATTGACAACACATTTGCACTATTATCTCAAGACAATAACCAATACTGTAAAATTACAACGTGTGCTTCCACAATAATATGCAATTTATTTATGGCCTTCAGTCTTATATCACCGATAAGTTATATCATGGCTTATTTTTCTAGCCAACTGAACACCAGACAAAATTACAGGATGGCAGCTTTAGATAAGTACCCAAATAACTACTTTCTCTTTGATGCAATTTATCTCCCATTCTGCAAATTTAAAATCCCTGCTTTTTAGGTGACAGCACTGTAAGCAGGTTGCCTGGCTTGCTGGCTTCTGCAGGTGGTTTGTTCCCAGAGAAGCTCCGCAGTAACAACTCCTAACTAAAATACAGTCTTTAAGTTTTAAACAAACAGACAAGCAAACAAAACCAAAATCTTCTGCCCTGCCCCAAGCACTAAAAGGAGAACATCTTTGGTGCGCTGACCAGTACAGCAGCCTAGCCCCTTGCAATAGCAAGCTGTTTTGCTCATACATGCCGATTTTTTTATTTTTTTTTGGTGACATGGCAAGCATGGGATTCCCAGGGGAGTACAGCAGGGCAGGCAACCCCTAGTCCGCAGTGGGCAGCACTCATCTTCCCCTGCCTTGTGCACACCCCGCCCTCCCATACCACCTTGGGGCCTGTGCCTCTTCCCTTAGCCTTGGGCTGCTTTCCTGGGGCCCCAGGCTACATCCTAAGACCTAGACTGCAGTTGCCACCCATACCCCCCTCCCCAGAAGTGTGTGCAGAGGCAAGTAGCTGCCTCTACCCCTCTTCTCCCCGGGATGAGCTGCCCATGGCAGGAGCAGTTCTCCCTGCCCCAGTTTTTGGACCCATGTACCACCCCAAGGCACATCCTCTACCCCACTTTCTCCCTCAACATGGGGGCCTCAATCTGCCCCCCACCCCATAGACGTACATGCAGGCAGCTGGGGTAGCTGCTCTCCATTGCTGCTTGAGGCTGTATGCCTGACCACATGCGTGTGCTTGGCACCCCTAGCATCCCACTCCCTGCAGCCTCTTGCAAGTTGCAACTCTGCCAGTCTGCAAGGGGAAACCCACTGTTTCCCCTGTTTTTTCCACAGTGAACAGAAAACCCAGATTCCTGCATGATACTGGGAATCTGGGACAAATGCTGTCTCAGTGTCATGCAGCGCAGGACGGAGACTCGATGTTCCCATTTCAGGACAGTTCTGCCCAATCAGGGATGGGTGGTCACTGTACCCTCTTCCCAAGGGGGACCAGGGCCTTCAGCCCCCACATACTTGGCACCTATGGTTTTGCTCAAGCTACCTTCCTACCCTGCAAACTGCTCCCGCACAGTTCATCTCTTTAGGTTCCCTCTCCTCTGGGCTTTAAGTTTCTAGTGGAACAGTCCCTAATTAGCAGAATACCCTAGCTGCAGATCCTTAACAAGATTGGCTGCCCTTCTTAAGCAGACAGAGCACTCTATTATAAGCACACACTATTTCTCTTATCTTAATCTTGTGGCATCTTTAGGAACATATTTTTTTTAGAGAAACCTTATGCCATACTTTTCTCTTGCCATTGTAAAATGTGCAAGATAGCCCTAGTTTATTGCTTATCAAACAGTAGCCATTATATACATTGGATGCTTTTTCAAGAAGCAGCTGGAGTCAAGATGACACATTTACTCGGATTCAGATGAAAACTTAGAACCCATTAGAAAAAAAAGATGCTCAGAATTGAAAGAAATTAAGTCAAACTGTGCTAGGTGAAGTAGAATAGAAATGGACATTGAAATAGGACATTTTGTCCATTGCAGGTAGGAAGTTTTGCATGAGACCTAAAATGCCACTTAGCCCTGTGGTTTTCTATTGCATTTTTCCTCTTCATATGAACAACCACAATAACAAAGGAGATCATGAAGGAAATCTGCCTTGGGTACAGTTTACATTGAGAACTGCTGATGAGTTTCTCACCTATGATTGAATGATTATTTTATTTGCATCTATTGTTTCTGTTGTGGTAGTACCTACAGGCCCTAGTCAAGATCAGGATCCCCACTGTGCTAGGTACTGGAGGTACTCACCTAGGATATGGAAGAAAGAAGTTAAAGCAGAAGCAATGAATTGGGCCCATGGGCCACATACAGAGTTTTGTTTAGGTGTTGCAGTCCGGGTCAGCACTCCCCACCTCTCACACATGCATAAGAACTCCCAAAAATTTCCTGTGTGGGATATTGCCATGGGTGAATTAGGAGTGGTGCTTAGGAGCAGGAGGGGTGGGTGGGATCATAGGGTGGGGTAGCAACACAGGACCGGGACCCAGGGCAGAACCATGATCCGCTGCCTGCACGCCCCTGCGACGGCATTGTTTTCACAGCAGAGACATACAGGGAACAGATCATGGTTCTGCCCCAGTCCAGCCCCACACTGTCACTACCCCATTATCCCAAGGGAACCATGGAGACTAACCAGGAGCCATGCAGGCAGTGTGCTCTGATCGCATCTGCCCAGTGGAGCACTCTACCCACGCAGTCCCCGGCTGGTCATCATGGACACTCCAGGATCTTGGGGTGGTGACAGTGTGGGACCAAGGCAGAGCCCCAGTTCTGTGTGCAGGGATGCGTGCTGAGCCCATCATGGCTCTGCCCTAGTCAGCACCCCAAGACCCTGTGGTCTCCCTGGCCCCATCTACCTGTCCAACTCTCCAAACACTGCTGCCTACTGGCCTCATCCCAGCCACTAGTACCCTGCCTGTGCAGGTCCCACTCCCAGTAGTGGGTGTGGGGTGGACAGGCCGGGGTGCCCAGGCCATGGGGCTGGGTCCAGCAGCAGCAGCCACTGCCAGGACTGCTGGAAAATGGAGTCCAGCAGCCACGCTGCCCCAGACCCATTGCACTCCTGGACACACACCAGGGCCTGGGTTGCCCTCACACCTGGGCCAGGGAGGCTGAGGGACCTGGCACAGGTAAACAAAATCTTTCCACATGCCAGATCTGACCCATAGGCTGTATTTTGCCCACCCCTAGGTTAAAGTGTTTGGTTTGAGTCTGGCAGAGTGGAAGCATGAACCTAGGTCTGTCACATCCCAGATGAATGCCCTAATACAGGGGTTAGGGATTCTCTGTTTTTTCATTAAAAAACTTCAGAATGGTGTTGTTTATCCCAATACAGAATACATACATTTTACATTTGGAATATATTTGTGTGTCGGGAAGCAGAGTTTCCTGTTCAGCCCTGTGGTGTACAAGATAAAGTACAGATAATCATTAGCCCAAGGTATTTACACTGTAAAGCAGTGATTTTTCTACTAGGGTGCCACAGTGCCTTGGTGTACTGCAAGAACCTGTTGATCAATATTAGAATGGTTAGGTGTGGAACCACCTACATATAATTCACAAGATAAACTCAGAGATTTCAAATAGGAATATACAGTGTGAAAAACATTCTGATGTGTTGTGGTCTTTCTTAGTTGTTTGCAACAGGGGAAGCACTCTATTGTTTTTCCATAGTTAAAAAGTATGAAAGATAAGAGCTGGAATTTTCCAGAGGGTGCGTAACATTTAAAAGTGTTGAGAACCAGAGCTCTAAAGATACAAAGGTCACTATAGAAATCTAATTGGTGCTTTCTACTTCCCTCATATACCAACATGGATTTAAGATGGCAGGTACCAGATGCCCGTGACATACTATTTAATTTCTTAAAGGCAGTAGCCCTTTTGATAATGTGCAGCAATTATTTTTTTGGTCATTTAATAGAGATTTATAAATCTTTAACCACATTTATTATGTTAATAATGCATTGTATTCAACTACTGGCTTAGTGGAAATTATGGATAGTCTAGTGGCAAATGTAATAGATCAGCCAGTCTGTGCACGAATATCAATTTGCTAGTTACACCATAGTGAACCAATTTTCACTTCTTGCCTCTCTTCACATGTCTTTTGTTTCTTCATAACCTCCAAATTGAACTGGACTCTTTTCTACAGCTGACCTTCTTTCCACCTAGTTATTTTAAGATTATAACAAACATTCTGCTATCATGTAGAAACAACACTTTCTTGTCCCTAAGGAGAATCTCTGCTAGGTAGCCACTCTTAGTATAGGTGTAATTAGGCTTTTGTTGAATTTCTGCTATGCTGTAGCTCTAGTGTTATATTACTTGCTGTCAGAACATATCTCTGTAGGATATCAACTCATGTGGATGCCTATCTGTCTGTCTGAAAGTTTTTAAAATGTCAGTATACTAAAAGTTCCATGAGAAGTTATTATTTGGATGAGAAGAAGAAAGGCACAGCCTCAGAATACCCAGTGTCTTTATTTTCAATAGCAGTAATGCATTTCCTGGCCTAAATGAAACCTCACATAGCCTGGATGTAATGTAAATACAATATATGGTATTTGGTGTCCATCTAGCCCTGGCTTGTAAATGTAGTTCCCCGAGTTTTTCTTATGTCTTCAAAATCTGTTCTGTCTCAGATTTCCAGTGTAACCTGAAACAAGCCATTTAGGACCAGATCCACAAAAGGACTTAGGTACCTGAAGTCGGATTTCAGTAGCTATGTTTTGCCAAGTAGGTCCAAACGAATGCACATGTGTAATATGCAGCATTGCAGACCCATCAGCAGCACCATGCACTGCACATGCAGGTATTCCCCGTGCTAGTTATGTCCAGTATGGGGGAGGGGAGGGGGGATTGACACTGGGAGATCCCTGTGTCAAAAACCCCTGAGCCTGAAAAAAGAAGGGCAGCACATGTGGCAGCAGTGCGTGCCACCTGAAACTGGAGCAACCTTACCTGGGGTCCTGGGGGCCTCGGGAAACTGCAGCCAAGGCACTCCTGTAGCTGGGAGCCTGGCCAGCAGCCAGAATGTGGCTCTGGCCAGCCAGGCTCTGGTTTTGGGTGGTGCGCACTGCTGCCCCACTTTTTTTTGGAGTAGTTTTTTTTTTTTACCCCAGGATCTCCCAGGGTCAAATCCTTGCCCCCACCCCCAACCCCTGCAAGGTAGCAGCATGGGGAACACCTGCATGTGCAGGTCTGTGGCACAACATATCATACATCCACACTTGCCTGGATGTGGCCTAAAAGTGCAATCCTGACTTATAATCAGGTTTCCCATAAAAACACAACTGCTGTTGCTATCATCTCAAAACATGGGGACCCCTTTTATACAATAGTCTCATGTTTGAAGCACATAACCCAACGTGGGGAAGCCAGGTTCTGTTCCTTTCTGAACCTGGGGAGATTCAGGCTCACATCTGCCATTTCCCAGGAGACTGCCTCAGACCTTCATCCATTCTGGGTTAGGGGTACAGTTTAACCCCTTGTGAAAGCCACCAACATAGGATACCTATACATAAGCATGGAGGCTCCTCTGACATTCTTGAATTCCAGCACATCAGAGTGGACTCAATTAACTGAGTCTGTTGGAGCTGGCAATACCGTGCTTGAGCAGCCTCCTGCATCTCATGTATCAGTGTCCCTGCACTTAATAATGCCAGCACAGGCACTTTATCTAAAACTCATCGATCAAGCTTTAAAGTTCAAGCACTGCCACTGCCACTGCCATTTTAAAGAGGATGCTGATACAGGAGACGTGGCAGCACTTTTTATTCGAGTGGCTCTTGGGAAACTTATACACGTGACAGTCATCACAATGTACATGTGATGAAAATGTAAATTGTGTAGTTTAATGGTGTCACACATTACACGTACACCAGTTTTGGAAGTTAAATGACTTTGCATCATTGCAGACTAAAGTACATCTGGATGTAGTTTAGTTAGCAGTGTTCCAAATAGCAACAATGCAGCTGTCAGCTTGCCTCCTGGCCATAAGAGAGGTAAGCAGGCTCTGCAAGAGAAAAAAAAAAAAAAAAAGGATTGGGCCCTTTGCTGCTTCTGCCTTCACCAGGAACCTTTTATTTTATTTTTTTGGCAGAGCCTGCCCACCTCTCCCGCAGATGTAGGGGGCAACTTGACAGCTAGAGGAAGCTCAGGCTTGGCAAGCTTACATTACAAAAAAGAATTGCACCCCTCACTGCTTCTGCCTTCAGAAGTAGTGAGGGGTCCGACCGATCCTTTTTGTTTTTGTGGCGCCCGAGCTTCCCTGAGCTCACCCAGGCTTCCAGTCCCCTGTGCACTATACCCACTGCCTTCTTCAGCCGCCAGCACATCCAGCTGCCTTTCTGCTGCCCCCCCATAATGCCCTAGGGAAAGAGCCAGCCCATTCCCAGGTGGTTTCAGACAGCAGGAAGGTGGCAGGGTGCCAGAAGCCCCAGTGGGCTCAGAGAAGTGTTGAATCTACCAGGTACTGCCTCTTAGTTGGGGCAGCACCCAGCCCACTATCAGCCCACACAGCCACCACAGGGGGAAGGACCAGAGCCCCCTGCAGCTCAGGGGCCCCCTCCCCCCAGCCATGGGAGAGGTGGGCAGGCTCCTCTGGGAAAAAAAAAAGAATGGGCCTCTTGCACTTGCTGAAGGCAGAAGTAATGAGGATCCCAAATCTCTTTTCTTTTGGCAGAGCCTGCCCACGGCCAGTGAGTGAGCTGCTGGTTCTGCAGTAGTGATGCCTCCCACAGCTCCCTGGGTGGGCTGCTAGCGGGCTGGGTGCTACCCCAGCGGGGAGGCAGCACCCAGCCAGATCCAACTCTTCCTTGAGCCTGCCCAGAGAGCAGCACCTGGCAGGCTCCTAGCAGGCAGGCTTGGGGAAGACTTGGATTGGGTGCTGCCTCTGAGCTGGGGCAGCATCTGGCCGCCTGCCCAGGTGGCCCCAGGGGGTGCTGCTGTCATGAAGGGGAGGGCCGGAGTCCCCCCCACATCTCAGAGGCCGCTCAGCCCACCAGCAGCTTGCCCCCTGGCTGTGGGCAGGCTCCAGCGCTGACAGAAAAAAAGATCAGGCCCCTCACTGTAACATGATGGAAAAATTGAAACAGTGGGTTTCAATTTGGGGGGTATTAAACAAAACCTTGTGGATTAAACCCCTGTCATGTGTACAAGAGCCCTGGAGCCACACACCCCTCCCAACCCCAAAGCACATGTAAAAGTGCCCATAGTGATGCAGCTGGGCACCCAGGAAGCAGGGGCAGCAGTGACTTCTGATTGCTGCCATGCCACCAGCACAATCACAGCTCTGATCATGTGGCTGCCAGTGGCAGTTAGGGTTTTTGTCCCTCCCCCCCAAGTCAGCATCTGCAGCACTTGCCCTCATGGCCCTGCCCTAGTTATGCCACTGGGCAAAAGAGAGTTAGATTCTTTGGGCCAGAAAAGAGTGCAAGATGAAGTGTGACTCTGTAATCTCGTGACTAGGACATTAGGAGGTGAGGGGGAATCCTAGGATTATGATACCTACTCGAAAGCCTGTTGTAAACATTTTAAATTTAAGTCACTGGATAAAATAAGCAGATCCCTGCCCCCTTTGATGATGAATCCATTCTGAGGCACCAAGCCCCCCCCCATGCACTATACAGGGAACTTAGGACCTAACCCAGGGCTACAGATCCTTCTGCCAGCACCAAACACCTTAATGTTAGGCATTGCTGAATAATATTACATTATCTTATTTCCTTTCTGGATCTAGTTCCTGTTGTCCTTATGCTTCATTTCTCCATCTGTAAAATGCGGATAAGAGAATTTCAAAGGGGTGTTTGTAAAAATAAATACTTTAAAGACTGTTATATGCTCAAATACTTCTGCAATGAGTGCCATGTAAGGTGGATGTTAGATGTAATGGCAGTTTGCCCCATCCTAGATCCTATTGTATAGAATAACGGGTATCATGTTTGGGGTATCGGATCAGGTTGGGACACAGGAACTCATCCTGATTTCTAGTTTTGGGGATGCTGCCAAGTTGTTAGTATGCCCTTAGCCACATGATCTTCCTATGTCTACTTCATTTTGTGTAAATTAGCAAGACTGAAATTTGTCTGCGCGACATCTGAAGTGATCGACTCATATTTACAGAGTGCTCGCAGATTCAGTGATTTTAAAAATTATTTTTCAGATTAAATCCATATATCAGGTAGCTACATATTTTTAAAACTAGGATTTTTTTAAAAAAATTGTTATAGCAGTGGGACAGTGCCTGGCACTGTCCGTTTGTTTTCTGATAGTGGTCTTATACATGGTTGAAGAAATGCACTAAGCTTACCTTTATGAAGAAAGTGCAACTGCCGAACGTGGTATTTCTTTCTTGACTTGACTTGGACTTGACTCGTCTTTGCAACTATAAATCAACATATTTCTGGTGCTAGCGACAGTGATCAGCCTCTTCTCTCTGCCCACATTAAATAGTGACTCAGCATTTTTGCTACTTATTTTGCAACAGAAATAGTCTGCATTCATTATTAAATTGAATTATGAGTAGATCCTAACTTTCCCTCTTGAATACATAAGGTACCTTAGCTTCATCAACTATTAACAGACTGTTGTTTATTGTCTAGATTACAACTCTCCTTCCAGTCTTTTCTTAATGCTGGCTACACATGCAGGAAAGCCGAATGGTTTCTTGATCCAGAAATAGCGTCTTGTCCCCTGAAGCTGTTCTGTCTCCCTGTGAAGTCTGCCTACAAGCTACTGCTCTACCACCTTCTCTTACAAATTGTGGTAATAAATGATACTAAAAGAAAGTGTTATTTTGTTGTGATCCACAGCCTCAGAATGAATAAATGTCACTTTGATATACCCATCCCCCTGTATGAAAGCATAAATCTTTCAAAGAGCTTGTTAAGATTTCCCAGCTGTTTAATGTAGCAAGCATAATGTAACTTTCTTGTGAAGAGTGCATTAGATGGGAAAATGAAAACATGTTTGACTTACAACAGTTCAGTAGGCAGAAGAGAGAGAGACAAATACACTTACTGTATATTTCATAAACGTGCAGCTGCACTTCGCAAAGAAATATCTGACTTGCTAAGAAACTGATATTTCTAGTCACAAAATAAGGTTACTTCTAAAATATTTTTTCATTTATCACCCAGGCTCAAATACATTTTAATATTCTGTTTTGGTGACTGTTCCTAGTGTAAATTCTCCTATCTATTTGACATTAGTCACAGGTATGTATTGCAAGTAATTTTCCTGCTTCCCATAGCATTCAGGACTGAATCTGTACATTTGTGATTATTAAAAGGTCTTATGACACTATTTCTAACAGTAAAGATGTTCATTTGGATATCTTGGATAAATGGCAATTCAGTCAATTACATTATGCCTACTGCAGTTCTCCCCATTCTTTCTTTCTAGTCTAAGTCATTATCTAGGACTGGTATGCACACTCTCTAGAAGTCACTGAGTTCAGTGATTATAAAAGTGGCTCATGCATGAACAGTATCTTATTAGTAAAGCTAATTTGTGGCCAAGTATGATCTGACATAGCTGATTCTTCCACAATGTTAAATTTTGCCAAAGGAGTAAATCAGGAAAGGAAGTCAGCCTAGAAATATGTCCCCAGCATTTTGCTGACCTCCAGGCAATAAAACTCAGCAAGGGCCACTCTGTGGGCAGCATCATATTTTGTTCCCCTGTCAACCTCAGTTTTAACCTCATTCCTGTGGGCATGAACAATGTATTAGGACTCACACAATGGATCACAGCGTACTGATCTAGACGGGTCTTGCTTCTAGTGTCAGATAGGTAATATGATAAACTCCCTGGAACAGGGAAGAGTTATTCATTGTTATTCATGTCAGGAAATATATACAAGATGGACCCTCAGTCCCACTTTGCACCTGTTTTCCACAATTTAAGGGTGTATTCAGACAAGTGCTCACATGCAGTTTGTGGTGCCTCAAAGCTGTTTGATGTACTGTAAACCACACATGGCACAGGTGCAACCATTCACTGTGCTGCTAATTTGCAGTGTGTTGCCAAAATTGGATACCAGGATCTTCTGCTACCATGAAAACTTCATGCAGCAACAGCATGCATTGCCAAAAATAGAACCCAGCCACCTGGAGCCACACTCTGGCTGCTGAACAGGTTCTGTGTGGCCAGATCAGCACCACTGCTGCCCCAGGAGGCCCAAGACCTCAGGTAAGGCTGCTGAGGACAGTGCAGGTGCTGGCCCCAGCCTCCTCTACCCTACCTGGGATAATTTTGCATGTGTGCAGGGTCATGCCTTGGGGGCACAAAGCAGTGGTCCAAATATATGCCACTGCTATTTGTGCCATAGCAAACACGTACTCCTGCATGTAAGAGTGCACCCTAGGAGTGTATTAGACTATGAATATGCCTAAATGGAATGCATCTGGCATTACCCGCTCTCTATCACTGCCCCTATCCCTTGTCCCTAGCCAATATCAGGTGCACAAGGAGGAAAGAGGTACAACAGAGTACTGTACTCTGACCAGTAGAAAGGGTCCTAGATAGACATTACTGCTGCTGTCATGAATTAAAGTAGCCCTGATGTTGCTTTGTATGGCCCCAGGACTGGAATATCACAAAAGAAGCAAGGGAACAACTTTGGTTTTTTACCTCCTTCCTTCTCTACCACTACTGACCCTTGCATCAAACACAGCTTGACAGGAGTCAAGGCTATTTTTTATGTAACTACTACAAAGAAAAAGTGGCAGAAAATCCCTTATTTCAGCCATTCCATCCTAAAACCATTACTTGTTTTAGCTGAACGTATTTTAAATTTTTATGTCCACTGAATAAAATGCTGAATTATTTAAAAGCCATGCAAGGAATATGATGCTCCCAATACTGTAGGAAGCACTTATAATTACAAATAAAGGTGAAACACTTGTTTGCAGGAGAAGATGGAATAAAGATTTGAATCTGAATTTGATGAATGCAGACACAAACTAATTAATTAATTAATTCTTCACTACATACACTTGGAGCATCCATTAAGGCAGTCAAAGGAAAACTACACAGATGTTGTATTCCCTGTCAAATATTACAGTATATAGCTTTAATTTTTCATTATCAGAGAGGTCTGTGAATGGTCTATGGTGCATGAAATTTGCAGCCCATGGCAGGGAGCCATGTTACAAGCTCTGATCCACCCTGCAAAAGCTGGCCAATCCCTGACCTAGGCGGCATACAGAAACAGATCTAGGACACTGAAAAAGGAGAGTGCAGTGGTGGCAGAGAGCTAACTTCACATCTGGTGGTTGAAACCAGAGCTCTCATCAACCACCACCACATCCCCTCTGGATCCATCCCTGGTGGTATGCATGGGACAAAAAGCAAACTTTTTCAGTGGCTATGTAACAATTTGAAGAAAATATCAAAGTGAATTTACTGAAAAGCTAGCAATATTAGGCATTTCCTTTATGGCCATTTCAAAAGAATATCCAGCTTTCTATATGGTGCTCATGACTCATATTTTTCAAACACTTTTTCCCTGGGAATATTGTTTTTCTATACATTTTTTAAAAACCCATACTTCCCTGGCAGGTATCTATGGCAGTTTCATCTGAGCCAGAGGAAACATTTCCTATAAGGAAAGTGAGCCTCAAAAAGCTCCCCAAAAAATACCACCTCCTCACTGAAGTTAAGGGATTTAATGAGTAGTATATGTGGTCTCTTTCTGAAGATTGTGTATATGACCCTTTAGGCCCCAGAGCAGGTCAACCGATTCTGGTCTGTGTGACTTGTACCTTTGGGTCTGCCATCAGACTTGGTACTCGAAGTCTGAGTTGGTAAACTCTCCCTATTAGCAATGGAGTACTGCAAGCTGCCAAGTGAAGAGGCACTATATGACAAAAGAGAGCAGACAGTCTGCAACCACCAGAATAGAGAGAACCTGAAAGAATTTCATCTAGCTGGAAGTATCCAGTATATCAGGAGGTCAAACTTGCCCTGAGATCCAGGCCCAGGCCAGATCTGGACCGCAGGGGCTCCTCCTGGGCCAGATTTGTAAGTCCAGGGGTGTGTAGCAGCATAGTGCCACATTTGAGCAGCATGGAGCCAGGGACATGCAGTGGCATGGAACTCTGGGCAGCCAGAGAACCAGGGGCACGTGGCTGCATGGAGTCACATTTGGGTAGTGGCACAAAGTTGGAGCCAGGGGCATGAAGCATCACAGACATGGACATGACTATATGCAGCAGTGCCATGGCTCAGCACCACCACCTAAACATGGCTCCATGCACATGCAGAGCCTTGCTGCTGCCCTGCCAGAGCTCCACACCACTGTCTGAACATGGCTCCATGCCATTGCTTTAAGATGGTCCCATGCTACTGCACATACCTGGCACTGCCAGCTGCCTGGAATTCAGGGCTGCTGCCCAAACATGGCTTTATGTAGCCACATGTCCCTGGCTCCATTCTGATGCCCAGAAGCATGAGCTCTGACCAGTCTGCAATGCCAGGGGCCAAGAGTGTGCACTTCTGGTAGCCCACCAGACAACCAGTGGGCCAGATGCAGTAGTTCTGTGGGCTGTATCTGGGCCAGATTCAGCCCACTGGCCATATGTTTGATACTTCTGTAATAGATCGCAGCATACATGCTACAGAAAAAAAGTCTCTGAAGTTTCAGGGGGTTGAACAGAACAGCAATCTCTATGGAAGACTGCTGAGAATAACTCAGCCCTATCTGGGAATACCAGAAAGCATTCCCACAAAGAGATCAATAGCCAAAGAAGATGAAGGAGGAACAACTACAAGGGGGAGGCAGAAAACAGAGAATGTGCCATTTTCCCAGAGCCAGTATCTGAGCTCTAACTGGAAGGCTGCACAGGTTTCTGAAGTCAGTAAGCAAGGATTCACTGATGTTGGTGTACATTTGTGGTAATGACGTTGCTTCACGTGATGCCTAGCTTCACAAAATAAATGGCTTCAGAGAACTTAGATGGGTGCTGAAGGAAAGGATGTGCAAGTGATTTCCTTGAAGATTCTTTCTGCCCCATAAGGGAAAGAAGACAGGAGATTCTATAAGCAAACTGCATTTACTTAGGTAATGCAAGGAAAAGGCTTTGGGTTTTGTGGAAAAGGCGGCCACCTTCTACAAGGAGAGAGGCCTGTATAGTTTAGGTTACCTCCAACCTACCCCCAAAAAAGGTAGGACTAATCTTCAAGAGCACAATCTGAACTAGTCGGGTAAGACCACAACATAACATAAGAAGGTGAAAGGGAACAACAAATGAGAATTAATTTGCCATAAAGTTAGAATGTCAAGAACAAAAAGTAAGCAAGGGTTTCCAAGGTAAGGGGGCAAAGAGAATTCTTATGAGTTAATCCTGGGAGCTTGGATAACAAAAATTTACAGGCAAAAATTTAATCTAGTTTATATGAATTAATATTATCACTATGGAATCTTAAAATCTTAAGATCTTAAAATAATCAACTCTAAAAGTATGGAGTGGGCAAAAGAGGAGATATCACTCTGTCAAAAACTTCACTACATGCCTCCAGCTCACAAACTGAAAACAACTCTGCCCCAGTCCTGTGCTGTCACCATCCCACAATGCCCAGCCCTGTCTACCTTTCCTACTCCTGGATGCTGCTTTCCACCCGCCCACAACTCCATCTAATCTGCCTGGCTGGCTGAGTGTGCCCTGCCTGTGGAGCTCCTGGGCTGGAATCCAGCCCAGTACCCCCTGGGCCACCCAGTACCCCCAGGGACCAAGGGCCAGCAGCGGTGACAGTGGGAACAGTGGGGCTAGTGGCAACAAGACATGCCTGCTCCCAGGCAGTGGCTGCCAGGAAGCTGAATCCAGCTGCCACACTCTCTGCCCTACCCCGCCACCACTCAGCCCCATGAACTACAGCTCCTGGCATGCCTTAGGGTGATAAGGCAGGTTGTGCCACACAGCAGCTCCATATCCGGGGGGGGGAGGCAGGACTGGCCACATATGCCATGGCCCAGGCTACCCCCTCTGCTCATTATGAAAAACTATGACAGCTTGGACAGTGTTTCTTGCACAAAAATGCAAGACAATGGCTGGGGCGGGACTGGGTTGTGGTAACAAGACTGCCACAAGAAAAATCAAACTCCACTAATGGCTGTCAACCCATTAGGCATCAAGACAGTGGACCTTGAGGTACCCAATACCAGACCCATGCCATAAAATAATACAAATCATGGTTAAAATTGTTGCAGACCTGACACTCATCACATGTGTGTCTCCAAGCTAAGAAAGCCAGGGAGAAAGAGGCTGAGCCAGTGTAACTAAAGGCAAGGAAACTACTTATACACTTTAATTGAACTAGAAACTAAAGATGACAAAAGACTAAATATACATGTCAAGCAAAACCTGTAAAAGGTGTATTGAATACAGGAAAGATGTCCTGTATGTGATAAATGCACCTTGCTAAACACATCCTCAAATTTCTCAAAACGGACATCCAATGTCTAAGGTGTTATAAATATCTAAATCATTCAGTGTATGTCTGGAGTTTTATAAATAGACCTTTACTGGTACAAACTATTGCAAATTTGACCCATTGATAAACAAATACCCAAAGACAGGTCTGGTAACCAATACATCTAATCATCCTGTTTGACCACTCCAGGCCCATCATAGACATCAGGGCTGGAAGGGACCTTGAGAGATCATCGAGTCCAGTCCCCTGCCCAAAGGGCAGGAAGTCAGCTGGGGTCATAGGATGCTTATCTAGCTGGGATCCAATTTACTCTTGAAGGTGTTCAATGTAGGTGCTTGAACCACCTCTGCTGGCAGACTGTTCCAGACCTTGGGGGCTCGGACAGTAAAGAAATTCTTCCTTACGTCCAGCCTGAAATGGTCTTGCAGGAGTTTGTGACCATTCGACCTAGTCATCCCTTGGGGCGCTCTGGTGAACAAACGTTCCCCCAGATCCTGGTGGTCACCCCGATAAACTTATAGGTGGCCATAAGATCACCCCTAAGCCTGCGCTTTTCCAGGCTAAAGAGTCCCATGTCTCTCAGCCTATCATCATAAGATCTGTTTTCCTGACCTCTGATCATGCGCGTGGCTCTCCTCTGGACTCTCTCAAGCTTCTCCACATCCTTTTTGAATTGTGGAGCCCAAAACTGGACGCAGTACTCCAGCTGTGGCCTCACCAAGGCCAAGTACAAGGGGAGAATGATGTCCCGGGATTTGCTCGAGAAGCATCTATGGATGCAAGCCAGTGTTTTGGTCCCTTTACTAGCCGCAGCTTTGCATTGCAGATTCATGTTCATCTTGTGGTCAATGATGACCCCCAAGTCTCTTTCTTCTGTAGTGCTATCCAACGTAGCACTGCCGAGCCTATAAGGATGCTGCAGGTTTTTCCTCCCAAGGTGGAGAACCTTGCATTTTTCAGTGTTAAACACCATCAGGTTCTCGTCTGCCCATTTGCTGAGCTTGTCCAGGTCAGCCTGGATCACCCGCCTATCTTCTGGCGTGGATGCTTTGCCCCAAAGTTTGGTGTCATCGGCAAACTTGGCCAGTCCACTCCTGACTCCAATGTCCACATCATTAATGAAGATGTTGAACAGGATGGGTCCCAGGACAGAGCCTTGAGGGACCCCACTGGTCACAGGGCACCACGATGAGTGACTGCCATCAATTACAACCCTCTGGGTCTGACCACGGAGCCAATTTTCCAGCCAGCGGATCGTGGTGGAGCCAAGGCCACAACTGGCCAGTTTGGCCAAGAGGTGATCATGGGATACCAGATCAAAAGCTTTTTTGAAGTCAAGATATATGACATCAATGTCATCTCCCTCGTCCAGGTGATAGGTCACCTGGTCATAGAAGGAAATGAGATTGGTCAAACAAGACCTACCCACAACAAACCCATGCTGGCTATCCCTTAGGATGTTAGCCTGGGCCAGTCCATCAAGGATGGCCTCCTTAATAAACTTTTCTAAGATCTTCCCCAGGATAGAAATCAGGCTAATGGGCCTATAGTTAGCCGGATCCACTCTCCTCCCTTTCTTGAAGATCGGCACCACATTGGCCCTCTTCCAGTCTTCGGGCACTACACCAGAGCGCCAGGAGTTTTCAAAGATCCGTGCCAGGGGCTGGGCTATGACGCTCGCCAGCTCCTTGAGTACCCTGGGGCGCAGATTGTCAGGGCCGGCTGACTTGAAGGTATCCAGCTTCTCAAGGTGTTCCTTCACAAGGTCAGCATTTATGGAGGGTAGGGGATCCCCAACACCCGGATCTCCCTGTCCCATAGCAGGCATGGGCGTCCCATGGGACGGATGAAAGACTGACGCAAAGTACCTATTTAATAGGTTGGCTTTTTCCTGGGCGTCAGTTGTCAGTTGCCCCATCTGGTTTAGCAGGGGTCCAACATTGCCCTTGCTTTTCCTCCGGCTCCCCACATATCTGAAAAAGGACTTTTTGTTGTCCCTGATGCTTGAAGCTAGTTGGAGTTCAGTTGCAGCCTTGGATTTCCTGGTTTGCTCCCTGCAGGACCAGACCAGCGCAGAATAATCCTCCTTGGAGGTGAATCCCGTCCTCCATCCTTTGTAGGCTTTCCTTTTTAGCTGCGGGAGGTCCGCTAGGTCCCTGGAGAGCCAGCAGGGCTGCTGTGCCTTCTTGCTGCCTTTCCTCCGTGTTGGAATAGATTTGGCTTGTGCATTGAGGATCGCTTCCTTGAGAAGCAACCACTCTTCTTGAACTCCCATCTCCCTGGGGTCATGGTCCCTGAGGGCCTGACCGACAAGCCTCTTGAGCTTGTCAAAGTCGGCTTTTCTGAAGTCAAGGACTTCTGTGTTGCTGACTGACTTGCCAGCTTTACGGCGGACGGTGAAGGTGATCAGCTCATGGTCGCTGTCACCCAGCTTCCCATCGATCACTAGGTCGCCGATTAGGTCATCCCCCATAGCCAGTACCAGGTCGAGCAGCGCTTTGCCTCTCGTTGGCCCATAGACTTCTTGAGTCAGGTAGAGGTCATCCACGCACGAGAGAAAGCTTTGCGACTGCTCGGATTTTGCTGGGTGATCTTCCCACGAGATGTCTGGGTAATTGAAGTCACCCGATAACCAAGGTCCTGGAGCAAGCGGCCTCAGTCAGTTCCCGGGTGAACTCCTGGTCAAGCTCAGGACTTTGAGTGGGAGGTCTGTAGTAGACTCCCACCGTTGTGTCCCCTGTGCCGTATTCCCCACGAATTTTTACCCAGAGGGTCTCTAGCTGTCCATGCTGGTCGCCAACATCAGCTTGCAGGGACATGTAGCTTTCCTTCACATAGAGAGCTACACCCCCGCCCCTTTTGTCAACACGATCCCTTCTGTACAGGGTATAGCCCTCTATACCCGTGGTCCAGTCATGGGTGGAATCCCACCAGGTCTCCATTATCCCAATGACATCATAATTCTTTGCACTGAGCAGGAGGATGAGCTCCTCCTGCTTGTTGCCCAGGCTCCTGGCATTAGTGTACAGGCAAGCAAGTGTGCCCTTGGGGCTCTTGCCTTGCCCACAGATTGTATCAGGGCTGGGCTCCCTTAAGTGCCTTGGTCTGCTGGCTTTGCAAGGGTTGCTTAGCGGGCCAGCAGTGGCAGTAGTCCCCCCATCCCCCAGCGGGCTTAGTTTAAAGCCCGGTGGAGCAGGTCAGCCAGCCTGGCTGAGAAAAGCCTCCTCCCCAGGGGGGAGAGGTGGAGGCCATCTCTTCCCAGCAGCTCGCTGCCTCTCTTGCCAAAGAGCAGGCTGTGGTCATGGAAGCCAAAGCCTTCCCGATGACACCAGCTCCGCAGTCTTTGGTTCACTGCGTGGATCTCTCTCTCCCTCCTCAACCCATAGCCCGAGACTGGGAGGATCAACGAAAACATCACCTGAGCTCCCAGACCCCTAAGCCCCACTCCCAACTCCCTGTAGCGCCTCGTGACCTGGCTGGGGGTGCTCTGAGCCATGTCATTGGTGCCCACGTGAATAAGGAGCATGGGGTAGTGGTCTGTGGGCCAGAGGAGCTGTGGGATCCTCTCCGCAATGCGGGCCCCCGGGAAGCAGCAGACTTCCCGGGGTAAGGGGTTGGGGCAGCAGATTGCCCCCTCAGTGCCCCGCAGGATGGAGTCTCCCACAACAAACACCTTTCGCTTTGACTTGGGGAGAGCAGGGGCAGTAGCTGCGGTTGAGCCTGGGTTGCCTGCGGGAGCTGGCAACTGAGCAGGCTCTGCTGGGGCTGCAAGAGGTGCGAACCTGTTGCTAAGCTCCAGCGGGGCAGGGCCTTGGTGCAGCGGGCCTTAGGGCCCTTGACCACCTTGGTCCATGCCCCTGACTGGGCAGAGCGGGAGGTCCCAGAGTCCTCCTTAGTCGTGGAGGGAGACGGTGCTCTACCCTGCGGCTCCCGGGGGAGAAGGGCCTGGCAGTAGGAGTCTATCTCCTGCTCACAGTCCCTGATGGCACGCAGTCTCTGGACTGTGGCCTGGAGCTCCTCCAGCTGGCGTGCCAGAGACCCCAGTAGGGAGCAGACCCCACAAGGGGAGGTGGCCATGCTCCCAGACTCCAGAGCATGTAACTGACCTTCAGTTGCAGGGGCTACAAGATACACAAGTCTTCACACCTAGAGAAATCCAAAAACAGGAGGCAGGCAATTTAATAATTGTAATATAATGGTAACCCTTTTCCTCCCTATTTTGTTTGGACTTTAATTGGCCAATTATCAAGGAACACGCTTTGAAGCTATTTATACTGTTTAATTGTATAAGGCAGAACTGCCAGCAGAGTGTGTGCAGTCCAGGGAAGACCAAGAAGCCATGCTGCCACCCAGCCAAATAAAGGATCCATGCTGTGAGGCTGTACAAGAACTGGTTCCTGCCTGCATTTAGTAAAGATCTCTCTGCAGCTAAGACAATACAAGGACTTGTAGCTCATTTTATATTGGGAAAAAGTCTCTGTCATTTAGTTTTGTAGCTTGTTGCTAATCATTATTGCAAGCCTTTTTGCTACTTATCAACTGAGTGTTGTGCCAATTCTTAGAGCACTAGGTTTAAAAACCCGTTTTCAAGTGCAACATCCTGCACCTGAGCCAACCGGGGTGCAGGGACCCACTGCAGGCTGGATGCACTCATTTGATGGGTCAGATCTGGCTTGTGGGACACATCTTGCTTCCCTCTGTTCTAACATACGTGTTTATCAAGCACAAGGTGGCCCACAAGTTGCTTTCTGCTATGCACCACTACATTTCACTAGTACAGTGATTAAGCATTTATCCATAATGTGTGTGAGGGACTTCAGTCTGAGCAACATAAGCTGAAGGACTCAAGCTGGCAGTACAAAATATCTGTAGAATGTCTAAGGAGAACAGTCTATTGGTTCCAAAAGTGTTGCATCCAACACAGGATAATTATGTATTAAATTAATCTAGCAAATAGAGAGAAATTGATCCAAAAACTAAAAATCAGTGGTGGTTTAGTTGCAGGTGATCATGTTTTAATTGTTATGTACTGGTAGAATAAGCTCCTGACTTTTGTATTTAGTGTTTTAAAACAGCTGGTTCCACATAGTTTAAAAGTAATTATCATCCAAACCAGCAAGGAGAAAAAAAAATAGAAAGATATGAATGATGGTTGGGAGCTTTATTAGATGGCCACAAGTGGACAGTCAAAAAACAAGACTACATATGTTTTTTAAAAGTGAATCAAAAATATAGCCTGGAAGAGAGGGAAAGCGAAAGCAGCAATAAATATATTCTTGTAGAGCAAGAAAGAAAAATGGTAAAGAATGATACAAGAGTTTTTACAAGTAAACAAAAAGAACAATCAGTTCTTTGATCAGGTAGGCCCCTTTCTAGATAGATGTGTTAGAACCTACAGTAACAATATGGTAAGACAGAAGCCTTCAATAAATATTTCTGAACTGTTCTGGGGAAACATAGTTTATGATGAAGACATGCCATATTTTCTTGTATACCATGTGTCCCCAAATAAGACATGCACCTTGTTTTGGGAGGGAAGAATGAAGTAAAGAGTTTTCCAGCGTCATGGCTGAATCCTTAGCACAAAAATCTTGACCACATGGCTGAATCCTGATTGTTTCTACTCAGACAAAAAAGTTACAATTTTTACCTTCCAACTGCTGTACATCTAGTTGCAGCAGATACAAAAGTGTTAAAACTCACTGGATGTACACTTCCTCTCTGGCCTGGAAAGGAGGCCATCCCCAGTACCCATAAGTGTCTCCATGCAGCCATTTTAGTGTCTCCATGCTTCTGTTCTGGTGCAAAAAAAATCAGATTCCTCACTTAAGACATGCACCTCACATGCTCCTGACAGCTGATTTTAAGTGACCATGTGCATGTTGTATGTGAGTAAATACGGTACTTTTTATTCCAGTGGCTGCTGAGGAAAATGTTCAATGGCCACTAAAAAGTTAGACATTTTTAAAATGAGCAGGTCAAAATAACTCAGATACAAGAATTTTACAAGCATTGGCCCCAAATCATTTTGTACCATTAATGCTGATTTATAAAGAAGTCCTGAAACACTAGGGAAATTACAGATGATTAGAAGAAAGCTAATGAGGCAGTATTTTAAAAAAGAGTAAGTGGAATGACCAGTAGTAATCTGTCAGACTGACAGGGATCCTGGGAAAATAATGGAAAACCTGGATTAATGGAAAACAGATGTTATTAAATTGCTCTCAATTTCTAATGATAAACATAGTTGGGGTTCCAGTATCTTTAGACCTCTGCAAGACATTAGACTTACTGCTGCATGAAATTTGGTTTTGGAACTAGAATACTACAAAATCAATATGGTACATTACATGAATTAAAAACTGACTGATACATCATAAAATGCAACTGATGATTGATCAGGTGAGTTTCTAGTGGGATCCTACTATGATTAGTCATTGACCTTGTATTCTGAATATTTTTATCAATGACCTAAGAGAAAATATAAAATAATTTCTGCTAAAGTTTGCATGCGACAAAAAATGGGGAGAATGATAAGTAATAAAAGACCAGGTCACTGACACAAAATGATCTGGGTCTGGGTGCAGCAAAGAGTATACATTTGAGAATTGGAATCTGGTGGCACATATATATGACCACTTTCAAATGACAATTTGGCATAGCTAGGAATCTCTAATGGCCTTGGAGAAATCATGGCCAACTGCTGAGAGATTCAGAATGTACCTTTATGATTTATTATATAGACTTTGGGACAACTGGCCAGGTCAATAATTAATATTATGTTCAAGTTCTATTTGGTTACCACAAGTAGCAGAAGTTTGGCATGGATATCTGAATATTTCTGGTTTCCAGAACTAGACACAGGTGGTAACTATGGTTGTTTCTGTTTGTTATGAGCAAACTGAACATTCTGACTTCTGTCGTGGCTTTCAGTCTCTCATTCCCAAATCCTTATGTCCCCATATCTTATCCTTTCTCTTAACACCTCCATCTCTTCCCAAAAAACCATGTACACTTAGAATTCTTTCCTTTCTCTGGCATGCCACACCACCTTCCTCTCTGTCCAATATTTTTTGAAATTTTTTTTTGCTTCCTCAAACGATTTTCAAAATTATTATAGTTAATCAGTAAAAAAAAAATTTAAAAAATGTATTTTAGAAATAAATTCGGAAATGACATGATGTCAAGCAGCTTTATCCTGTTTGTTTCTTCTTTCCTTCTTTGATTGCCTATGCCTGTTACGTGCCCTTTAGTAATCAAGGGATAATGTAAGCTCTTTAGGGCTCAAATCAAATATTTAAACTTCATGCATGTGTATGGTTACACACACACACAAGTTATAATAACTGAAGCAGGATACTGGAAATTGCATTTCACTCTTTTTTCTAAGGAAAGGAGTGATTAGGGTTGTTTGTCATGGTAGATTTATCACTGTGTAGGTGAACTAGTTCTCCAACTTTGTATAGAATACTATCATATCATGTGTGGTGTATGTGCATTTGTTATTACAGCTATACATTAAAAGATGCTTGAAAGGTTAGTAATGTTTTAGTTTTATTCTAGAGGCAAAATATGGTTCCTGTGTGTTCCAATTAATCAAGTCTGTTTGTTAAAATCCAAAATGGTCTATTAGTTGTATATATGTAGAATTGTTCTTAGGAAGAGATAAAAATGGACTAGTAAATGTAATGCTACAGGTCTGTTAGCCTCATGAGAAATTGCTTTTTGACTTCTACAGTGTGCCTATCCTCCTGATAAATTAAAATGATTCAGTGCGTTTAGGTTAATCCAGCCAGGGGACAAAATTAAAGTAAGTATTTCTGACCAGCCTCTTAGCCTTGGCCAGTTTTAAATAAAACAGGAAAATGCTGGCAGTTTGATGTTCTGCATGTAGAAAAGCAGATTTAAAATTGCACTGTGCTGCATACAGACTCTCGATTCTTGCTCAGTGGGGTTTCCCAAGTGACATTTTGAGAGAAAAAACAACTTCACTACATAGGAAGAAGGATTATGGCCAATCTAGTAGGAATGCTAGTTGGAAGCTTTTCTTGGACTAAAAACCACTGAGATGAAAACGCATTTGATTTTTATTTTAATCATTTTGTAGGTTCCTTTTGCAATTTCTGTTTGCATTCTGGTTATGTATGTGAAAACAGGTATACAGATCACCAAAGAATTTTAAAAGGCTATGATTATTAGAAGTTATAATGCTTTTATTTTGAAATTTAAATAATGTCACAGGCTCCAGTCCTGCAAACACTTAAGTGCCTGAATATCTTTACCTTGTTAATTTTTACAGTATAGTCAGTAGTCTCATTAACAAAGGTGCTCATATACATAAGTACACCAAGACTGGGACTATTACTTAGAAAAATAAAAAGTTTTCGTGCTACACGAGTTGTAAATAATTTCAGTTTCACCTTTAGCAGTTATTCAACAACTAATTTTAAAAACTATCTAGCTAAAGAATAACATTGCCAGAGGGTATACTAGCCTGGAAGCTAAAGGAGTACAAGACCATTACTGTTTAACATATATGCCAACGGTGAAGCAATTCACCTGAGTACCAGAAGTTAATTTGGGCAGACAATCTCTAAGTAACAGCTCAAGGCAAGGACTTCACCTGCTTTTAAAAAATCTTGAGCACAACCTGAACAACACCATTGACATACTCAGCCACCCCAACTAAGACTCAAATATACGGCTTCCATCTGAGGAACATAAGTGTGAAACAAGATCTTAACATCAGCTGGAATGGCCCACTGCTCAAACTCTGCATGACTTTTGACTGATCCTTGATGTACAAGATATGTACCAAGAAAACAAGGGAAAAAAAATAAACTCATGGGCTGCGTCCACACATGGTGCAGACGTTTAGTTCCCTGGGGACAACTAGTGGCAGTGCAAGGTGCTGCCGCTAGTTGTCCCCAGGGAATATGCCACGCATGCTCTGGCACATGGCAAGTTACTCTGTGGCAGTAGGGGAGGCTGGAGACAGCACGAGGCTGGCCCCAGCAGCCTTACCTGCAGTCCTGGGGGCCTCCTGGGGCCGCAGCAGTGACAATCCTGCCGCACAGAGCTGGGCTGCCTGGAGCTGCTAGCCACTCTGTGCTTTTGAGTGTTGTATTGCCTGTGCATGCGCTGCATCACCTTTTTTTCCCCCCGCTGTCGCTTTTCTCCATTTTTTTTTTTAAACCTTTGGACACACCACAGGCATGTCTGCAGCACCACATACCTCATGACTGTGCTTATCTAGACATAGCTATGATGTAAACATCATCTGGAAACTGGCTGACCACAAACAGGGAGTAAATTCATCCACATTCAGGTCAACCATGCTGGCCCTTTGCTTGAAAGCTTGAGAGGTTTGTAAGGTTATTCAGCACAAGAGGACTTGTTTTCAGTATGGAGAGCTGCACATATTCCAAAAGAATCAGTGCAGCGATGAATGAAGGCTGTACAACAAAGATGTTCAACTTCTATGCCCCCAGGGGCCAAACAATCCAGGGGCCACACGCTGTGCAGGCTGCACCAAGTAAGGCACAGGCCACTGGGCTGCATGTCGTGGGGCCGTTTCCCCCACCTTCCTGCTGCACTATGTGCTAATGTCAGCACCCTCTCATCTCTCATACACTGCATCAAATGCCCCCCTCTCTCTCCATGATGCTCCCCCCACATCACTGCACCATGTACCTATGCCAGGGACCCACCTCAATCACTGCATCAGGCATGCCCCCACAATGATCCACTGTGCATCTTCCCAGCACTACATCATGCATCCGAGTGGGCATCCCCCTTCTTCACCATTGGGCACCTTCCCCTCCACTGGACCACACAGATATGATCCCCTACTCCCCACACCACCCCAGTCCCAACTCCCTCCCCCACACTGCATACAGGCTCAGGTTCATTTGGTGCATTGCACTGCCCTGCCCCCTGGGACAGAGGCAGAAATGATAGCCAGAAAAAGGAGGGAAACCCAAAGATGCTATATGCTGTTACAGCCAGAGAAATAGGGGGAGCAGCAGTTGAGCAGGAACTCAAAAGGCCACCGGTTGGACAGTACTGCTGTAGAAGTATCACTGACCGTCTTGAAGTGATCAGTATAGACAGCATTTTTCAATGATCTGGCATTGCACTCTCAAGGATCAGAGCAGTAGTGAGTCATGTGGAATGGATCGCCACCCTGCAAACCCAAATATCCACTCTATCATCAGTCTATTGCCAAGTGGCTTACATCACACAGAAACTTGGGCATACTCAAGGACCACATGCTTACACATGCTCTCAGGACCAACGGCTACCCTACAGCTGTTCTAATTAAGAGCCTGAAGCGTCTTATCCATTCAGCATCCCACACTTCAAAATGGTGGTGGGGCACTTCAATGCTCATTTGACAAGCTTTAGTTAAAAAAGTGCCCCCTGCTGCAATTTTGAAGTGCAGGGCGCTAAATACAAATGATGCCGAGGCTGCTGGAGCATGCTAGTTAGCAGGCCCCAACAGACTCAGTTAATTGGGTGTGCTCTGGTGCATTCAAATTAGAACGTCAGAGTAGGCATCGGGCACGTGTATAGGTGCCCAATCACTACCACCAAACCTCTCAGTTTGTCTCCAGAGAGCACATGCCTTGAACTGCTGAATGTATAACTGTAAGCAACGCCAGCAGCTGCTAAGATGAGACTGTAAGCAGCATACATTCACCCACAAGGATCAAAAGCACAGCAGTCAGTTTGGCAATGCCTGAACCACCTTCTCATAGGGATTAGTTGCTATAAAACAAACTTCAAGAAATGGGCTTCTCCTGATGCAGCCCACACCACAGATTGTCCTGGTTGGAAGAGCTGTGCAAAGCTGACAACTTAAATACTGTCACTGACCACATGA
The DNA here is from genome assembly GCF_052110815.1 of Crocodylus siamensis. Taxonomy (NCBI): domain Eukaryota; kingdom Metazoa; phylum Chordata; order Crocodylia; family Crocodylidae; genus Crocodylus; species Crocodylus siamensis. The sequence continues at coordinate 63,807,403 of NC_143398.1, forward strand.
GATCCTGTGCCCACAAATGGTCACTGTTGGTCAAAATTATATTGGTGTGCTGGGTGTGAAACAAGTAAATCAGAATAGTTTGGTTTCCAGCTCATCTAAAAACCATGCCACTCCAGGACTTATCAGGGGCTGAGGAAAGTACTGCAAGTCAATGCAGACCAGACAGCATCTTCACCAACAGGAGGTAGGTACATGTTATTTTTTTATCTTAGTGTTAAGTTTCCTCTAGAAAAGGGTCTAGAAGGAAGTCCTGCCAGCTGAAGGACTGAAGTTATATTTGCTGCATTCCATTAAATCATTTGATTTCTGGAAGCAAATGTGATCGGCTGGCTGGCAGTGACCTGGCCCAGGGGTTTTGAAAGGGCAAAAAATGATTGGAGGACTTGGGATTCCCTTTCCAAACCAATCAGGCCCCAGAGACTCCCCCCTCCCCCCCGCCCATGTCCCAAGTGGCCTCTTGGGTCACCTGGAGGGGATAAAAGGGGCAGCATGGGCTGACACAGGGGAGAGACCAGCGAGCGACAAGGAAGGAGCTTCACAGAGCTGGTAAGAGCTGAGCCAGCAGGGCAAGAGCAGTGCCCCAGAAAAGCCTGAAGGAGCAGGACCTGCAGGCAGCAGTGGGACCCTCAGCAGCATGGCGTGCAGCCAGCAGGAGAGGCTTCTGGATCCCCAAGGAGAGGCTGCAGCCAGCAGGAGAGGCTCCCCAGCTCCAGGAAGGATCTGAGCAGTGACCTGAGGGGATCCCAGCTCTGCTTCCAGCTCCTCCAATCAGAGGCCCGGCAGCTCAACGCACAGCCAGACTCTAGGAAGGTCAAGACCCCTAGCAGGCTGTAGCAGTACACAGTAGTGGCTGTGTGGCAGTGTCCCTGCCCATCATAAGAGCCTGTTACTCTGTATGAAGTTCAAGTCCCAGCTGAGGTGACCTGGGGTGAGTGAGATAACAAGAAGCAAGTCTTCTTGCAGTGGAAAGGGGCCATTGTGTTCTCCCCCTCAAGGTACCAAGGCCCTATGTTTCTTTGACATTTTGCACCCTTTGTATAAATTTCACTAACCCATATTGTTTGTTCTGCTGTTTTGAGTTTTATATTTTGTTAACCGTTTTGTCAGTGATTGACAGTGTCTAACCTTTGTTGAATCCTGCCCCCTTGGGGTGTTGTAGTATCCACTATACCCTCTGATTTATGCCTGTTATGTTGCCAGTATTAAAAAGGTATATGGTTAAATCCCCACTGGTGGTCTGGCTTTGCTCTATAGGGGGAAGAGAGTCCCTACACCTCCCACAGTGCTTGTGTACCTGCTTTGATCCCTTGAATTGGAGAGGAGGTATTTCTTGGAGTACTGCCCAGGTTACACAAGAATTGCAGTATTCCCGAGAAATGGACTGATGTTTGTTTTCTCAGGGAGGCCAGAAGAAGCACTTCAAGGACTTCCTTAAAGTCATTCTTGAAACATTCAACATTGACCCAAAGTCTTAGGAAGATCTCACACATGGTCATTCCACCTGGCAAAGTCTCATCCATATTGGAGCTACCATCTACGAGTAGAGAAGAATTGCTGGAGGCAGAGCAGAGGTGCAAACAGTGTAAATCTCGTAATGGCAGCACGTCCACTGTTGATCAACCAGCATCTCTTGCTCAGTGCGCCATAGACAGTTCAAAGCACAAACTGGTCTGATCAGCCATTCACATGTTCACAAAAAAAAACCAAGCCAGCCCGTTATGTCATGGTCATCCTCAAAAATCAAAGGATGAACAATAATGCACAGTAGCCTATTCTACTGTGCATTAGCATGTAAGCACAGTTTTTTTTACATGTTGCTTTACTGTGCAGCAGAATAGACTACACACACTTTAATGTGTAGTAGATGTGCCCACCAAGTCCTTACTCTTAACCAGTAACATAACTAAAGAGGACATTAAGAGCAACCACCCCAGGCATCAACTCAAGAGGTGGTAGCAAAAAGAATCTACTGCTGCCTCACATTTGCAATTGTGGCAGCAACCTGAAATTGCTGCTTCTACTCTGCCTCAGGTGCTCAGCTACATCCCTGCACTTCTGTCCTTGACCCCTCTTCCGAATATGGCACAGCAATCTCATAGTAAGGCTGTCAGGGAAGAAGAGTGGCTATGAGAACAGACAAATATTACATTTCAGCCACTGGAACTGCAGCTCCACTAGTTGCAGTGCTCTGTGAACAAGTGTCCACAGCACTTCAACTATTAAAAATGGCTGATGTGGCGGAAATCTCCACCACATTAGAGGCCGAAAGGTTAAATCACTTGGGTTTCAAGCAGGAGTGAATACTTGTACACAGCCCCAATCAACCAGGGCTACTGTGGTCCCCTCCATCCCAGCATGCCCTGCTTCCACTCCTGCCCTTCCCTTTGTGATTTGGGCTGTAGTCTACTGCTGTAACCCCACAGACCAAACCCTGGAAAACCCAAGCCCTCTCTACAGCTTCCCTGCAACTAACCCCTTTGCTTTCAGTGCAGTCCCAGCATACAAAACCAGGGTAGGAAAGTTGTTCTTGACCACTCCCCAGACCAGAGTCCCTGGCATGAGGAGCAAATGAGGGATTTTCCCTGCTGCTCCATTCCCCTCAGTCTGGGAGGGGAGGAGAGCAGAAGAGATAATAGGGAATGGAAGGGGAGGGGATCAACAGGTAATTCTCCCTGCCTCTTCTCCAGGAAATGCCTTGTCCAGGGAACAGATTGAGAGCTTTGCCTCCTCTTTCTTCCACTTCCAGAATGCTCCAAGAATTAGCATTTGTGCGCCCCATGTGAAATACTCCTCCTCCGGCACAACACTTCAAGAAGTCCAAGGAAGTGGTCTCAAGAACAAGTTGCTTTCAACCTAACCCAGGACTCCTAGGATTGTAAGTCGTGTTTGGCACAGTTCTATTCAGAGAAAAGAAAATGTACTAAGGCAATAATTGTACAGGGCTGCTGGGACAAAAGAGTGTCACCCTGTATATTCAGTTTGGAAATCTATACTAACAGCTTAATGAAATTTGAGCTAAGACACAGCAGTTTCCTCATCTTTCCTGATATCGTGAAGAAAATTGGTCCCATTTGTCCTCAAGTCAGCTACAAAAAAAAAGACTTTATCATATATATTTAACATAATTAATGACATCCACATATAGCAGGAGTTTTACACAGAGTGCCCCTTCCTTAAGCAAAAGCCAAGGTTGAAGAAATCTCTTTTTGAGCAGAGCAGCAGCAAACTTATCAGTGGTTTGACAAAGAATTTCCAGATCACTTAGAAACTGTCTGAGGGTCTTGCAGCTGCAAAGAATAAAGCTACCTTTATGGTTCTATATTACAAATCCCCACAAGGGGTTAATCAAGTCAGAAAAATATTAAATATTAGTTTCAAGATGTTTGGCTAGTGCTTGTGCAAGGAGACTTCCTGTGTGTTTAAAAGAAGATACAATTTAGGTTTTTGTCAGTTTTTTTCTACAAAATTCTTAAGACTATCCCCCTCAAAATTGTCATGGGGTTTCATCGTTTCCAAATCATACAGTAACACTTTACTCCTCCTGCACATTTTTTGTAAGATGATTACAGAGCACACTGGAAATAGAAATACAGTATTCCCTAGTAATTTTGTCAGCGGATTTTTTTTACGTTACTCTTCTCTGTATCACTTCTCCCTGAAGTACACTCACAAGTTTCTTACTGCAAGTCAAGTAGCATGATTTCCTGCCCAGGGCAAGGTGTTGGACTCAATGATCTAATAGATCCCTTCTGACCCTAAAAAAAAAAAAAAAAAAAAAAAAAAAACTATGAAAACCTTGAAAGAGCAGAATGTTATAGAAGCATGTCTCAATTTCTGGTTCACCTCAGACCTGAAATCAAGAAAAAGGGCAGCCATTAAGAAGAGAGTTGGGCTGTACTGACTCTCAAAGCTATTTAAGGGGGGGAAACGTTAGTGAATTAGGTAGAAACACATTTTTAAAAGTCATTTTGTACATAGCATGATGAAGCATAATCAAATCACAGTTTTACCATATGGTATAGGGTTTATTGTTTTGTAAATTTGTGCATATATAGTTAAGTAACTGATTGACTAGGCCTGACTCTATAGGGGATGGAAGCGGCCACTGGGCTGTTGTATCCCTCCACAGCACACTGCCCTGCCAATAATTCCCTCAACTGAAGAGGGGAGTACAAACTTGCGTGCACCCAGGCTACAATATTAGTTATACTGAACATTATGAATTATAGATCACTTTTAATTTAATAGAAGTGTAGCTTTCCTTAACCAACACATTCCCTTTGATTCTGCCCTCACTAAAATCCATTGACTCCTCCAATAGAACAGGAAGCCAATAACAATAACATGTCCATAGTGTGAAGAGCTGCATCAAATGCAAACTTCAGAATGTTCATTACCCACCCACCCACAAACACACACCCACCCACCCCTCTACTCTCGGTAAATTCTCTGTTGGTCTTCTGGGGGAAGTGTTCACGGCATTGCTGGCAGTGAAACCAACTTATAAAAGAAAGTAGCACAAATTTGTCTCAATATCATCAGATTTTATATGAAAGGTTAATGAGAGTCTGTCAACATTCTGCTTGTCCAAAACAAGTTGGTTTTTGATATACTAGTAATGCAAGATTCATTTTTAATCATTTATCATCACTCATTATGGAACAAGTAGGTTCTTGACAACTTTGCATACCTGACAAATTCATGGAATGGAATAGTGCACTGGGATTAACAGAAGGTCATTAAAATATAATTAGTAAAACCTATACCTGTCCCTTCTCCTTTGTGACATTTGCTTTGATAAAGGAACTTGAACTAAAGCTCACTGAAGTCAATAGAATGATGCCAATTAATTTCAACAGGAACTGGATTGTGTCCATAATAAACTAGTTAAAATTCTCCTACTCTTTTTTTGTAATGACTAATTCAGGAAGTTTCTTGGCTCTTCTACTGGAAAGTAAAAGTTCATCTAAATAGTGAAGTTATTGCAGTCAGCGCTGAATGACATTGGTAGCATGGGGCTCCCACTGGCAGCACCAAGCCCCCCCCCCCCCCCGCTTTTCCCTGTTGCATCGGGTCCCTCCCACTGGGCCATGGAAGACTCCAAGCCTGCCACAGGCAGCCTGCTGTCACCACCACTCCACACAAATTTAGGGGGCATATGCCCCCCCAGGAGTACAGAGTGGTAGGGAGCCAGACCCCCCCGCAAATCTCCCCTGGATGAGCCACCTGTGGCTCCATGGCTATGTATTCCTGCCCCACCCCAGGCCCCAAGCTGCATGCACTGCCCTGGATGGGCAGCACCCCCAACCCCAGCTCTAGCCATGCTCAACTCCCTCCCCCTACCACCTTCACTACTGGGGGCCTCAATTCCTTCCCAGACTTACCTGCAGGGAGCTGCTCTCCATGCTGCCTAGTTGCCACGTGCATGCATCTCCCATCTGTTTATTTATCCAAGTAACTTCTCTCCAAAAAAATCACTGGCCTCAACACCAGCACACCCTGGCTCTGTTTTTGCATAAACTACAAATAACCAGTAATAACAACCATTTCATTATCAATGGCTTTCAAGCACTTCCATGCCTGTGTGCCTTCTTCTGGAAACAACTTGCTTCTTCAAGCTTTGATTTTATCACCATTTTGCTTTGTATTGTTTACAGTTGCTTTTTTAATCCTATACTGTCAGAAGGCTGTGGTAACCAATTCATCTTTTTTTCCAATTTGTTTTCAGTTTCTTTCGTTAGCTGCTATTCAGGATTGACAGTGTAGTAGGGGCAGAGCCTAGCCCTGCCCCTACTGGGACAGCAGCAGTCCTATCCTCAGCCGAGTTTTATGAATTCAGGAACAGACCAAAACAGCGTGCCCATGGACTGAAGTGGTGCACTCATGGATCACTACACCTTAGGGGGAACATAGGCAAGCATGCTTTATAGTCAGCAGATCTCCAGCCAGGCTCACAGGGAAGTAGTGTGCCTAGGCTCTTAGGGCAAACTCCATGGTGCTATCAGACAGGCAGCTGGCATTCCGAGAGCCCTGCACCCAGATCAGGATGGGGATCAGAACCCCAGCCCTATGTGGGTTTGGGCTGTAGCCCCGAGGGAGAACAGGCAGCCAGCACATGAAGAGCTGCCTGGGACCCAGAGGCAGCAGCTGCAGGGGATAATGAGTCCCTCAGGGTTTTCCCAACATGTGCTAATAGGAGGAACACACAGTCTGATGAGGGCTGTTATCACGTTCCACCATGGAGGCAGAAATCCAGGACCACATACATCTGAGCTCCACAGATATAAGCCAGGAGAAGCCAAAGTTTGTGACACCTCTGGCCCCACATTACTCCAGTGGTTCACCTAGGACAAGCAAGCCCATACAGACCAAGACAGTACAAGGCCACCCCTCTCAGACTGAGATTGCCTTACAGAAGGTGACTGAAGCATCTACAGGGCCAGAGGAAGGTGACTGAAGCATCTACAGGGCATGGTCATTTGAGTTATTTAGTTTATTTGCTTCTTTACGCAGACCAAGCCCAGGCAATCCCAGAACTTGCAGCAAGCTTCAGCAATCACAACTGAAATGCACCAACTTCAGACAACTCAGCTGCTTCTTTCTGTGCCTAAGCTGCAGGGTAGTCACCCAAGCTGACCAAACATGAGTACCCAGCACTAACTGGACCCCAAGTGGAAAGGGATGGAGTATACAGGAGGAGGAGCCCCACAGAAGACCTCAACCTTGACCCAAGCTAACCTCAGCACACTCTAAGCAGGTACTACGTCCTTATCTCTTTCAACTATATCAAGTCATGGCAGGTAAGAGTCAGAAAGCAAGAGACACACCTGCTGAGCATGCGGCATGTGGGCCCCATCCTGATGCAGCTGCTTGGCCTGGGACCCCACTACATCCTGGATAGGCCTCATCAGCCATCTTCAGACACACAGATAAGGCAATCATGGGAGACAGTCATCCTCAACTGTGAGGGCTTGAGGAAGAGGAGTTTCCATTGCTCTCACTTGTACAGATTCAGCTTCAGTTGATTTACCTGCATCTAGTCCCCAAAATGTAGCCAGGAACTGGGTAAGGACTGAGACTGCAGGGCCCAAGTCAAATGTGGCCCATGAAGCCTTGGAATTTTGTCCACAGAGCTCCCCAAGGGTTGGGAAATTTGGCAGCTGGACCCCTCTCTGCTGCCAAAAATCCCAAGCACTGATCAGTGGCTCAAAGCTGGGCCACCATCCCTCCCCCAATATGGCCAGATCAGGGCCAGGCCACACCCCCTTCCCTCTACATGGCCAAATTGGGCCAAGGCGATGCGACCTCTGTTTGTGCAGCTGGTTTGGGGCCAGTCCATGGCTCCTTTGCTTCCCCCGGCTGCCCTCCACCCCTCTCTGCAAAGACAGATGGGACCTTGCCGTGCTTATCCCAAGCACTGGATTGGGCCCAGTGACAAGATCTGCTTCACAGAGAGACTAGGCAATGTCCATCTGACCAAAAAAAAGTTTGAGAACCACTGATCTAATGCAATCAGATGCAATTTCCCATTTTAGGACCCACGCAAAGATCATCAATCAAGGCCACAACAGTGGTCTTTTCACTATAAGTGAAATGAAAGGCAGACCGTTCCAGGACAAGACTTTCTTAAAATCAAAAGAAAGAAGGTGAAAACCTTCTAGGGAAGCCATAATTTGGGGACGTTTCTATTTGTCAAATTTATTTTATACTTGTTCCCTGGAATCCTTTTCATCAAAGATGAGTTACCAACCAGAGGTCTGATCCAAATGAATGATAGCAGCAGATCTTGAGGTATTCAGACAAGACAAGTGGGACTATTATACATTGTATTCCTTTTGTACTACTTCTCTTTGGTGAGAAGCCACAGAAATCTTTGGAGAGGACCTCCTGACTGGTATACTGATGAGGCTCTGAACATGTAAATCAGGAAGTGATAGAAGGAGGGGGAAAAAAAAAAAAAGTGGGTACCATACTATGGTTCTGGAAATATTGGGAACCAAAAAGAAAGCTGTTCAGGAGTTATCCTCTAGCAACATTATTATGGTTATATACTTATCTGAAGTACTGCAAGGACAAGAGTAGGAAAAATGAAGCCTGTTCTTTTAATAAATGGGTTTTTTGAGGTGCTCTGACAGGTTAGCTAGTTTTAATCTTGGGGTCACGTAATTTCTGTGGGTATCACAGCAGCACAATTAAAACAAACAAACAAACAAAAAAAACACCTCTTTAAAAATCAGAGCTCAAAGACATGCAGTTGCCAGGCAACATCTTGTGCATATGGAACAATGCACATGATTTATATAGTGCTGCTGTTACCTCTCCCAGATGTTTCTAGCTGTGGTACCCAATTCAAGTTCTATAAGCCAAGCTATTTTTAGTGCCTCCGTTACGCTGAGCCATCTCCTTAAATTTGCCAGTAACAGGCATTTAGAAATCTACAGCTTGCATCATTACCACTCAATCTCCAAGGAAAACCAAACAAACCCAAACAAACAACAGAAGTCCAGTTGTCTTGGATTTAAGTGGCACTTAAAGTTGAGCATCAATTAAAAAAAAACAAAAACAAAAACCAAAATCAACATTTTCACTCTTCTTCTTGGACAAATCACCAAGCCATGAGCACACTGAATATCAGAATAGGCAACAACATCCTAGGAGTCACATTAGACCATTCTCTTACCTATAAATATTACATTCAGAAAGTTACCAGTAAAGTCTCTGCACAGGTATCTGCCTTAAGTTGTTTAGCCAACATGACATGGGGTGCCAACTTCAGAGTACTCAGAACCACTACACTTGCAATGGTATATGCCCCAGAAGAGTGTTGTGCTCATGTGTGGTACAGAAGTTGTTGCACTAAAAACCTTGACACTGTACTTAGTGCACTGAGAGTCATAACAGTCTGCACAACTTACACACATGCAAATGTACTCCCTGTACTCTTGGACATTAGATCAAGTGATACAAGAAGGCAAACCCTGAGATCATTACTGGCAATAGAGGCAAGAGATGACAAAAATAACCTGGTCCATCAACCATTAGGTGAAGACTCCAACAGATGAAGGCTTAAGAGACTTAGAAGTCACAAACACTTTGTAGATGAAGCCCAAAAAACTCATGGAAGAGATTGGGGATGCTGAACCAAATCTATGGGCAGCAAAAAAGTGGGATGATTGTTGGGAAATGTCTGACCTATTCCTACAGTGTTGTATACCAACACCAAATGAGTTCCTCATTGGGCAAGACCTTGACAGAGACATGGATCAAGCTGAACAGACAGATCTGGATACAGAAGCTTCAAAACAACACTTCCAAGATGAACATCTTGGAAGCCCCCTGTGTGAATGCAGTGTCCAACAAACAGCACATCACTTAATTGAAAGCTGCAAACTTTACAAGTGCCCAGGAAGAATAGGTGGAAGCCACACATTGAGTGACAGTACCAGACGGTGGCTCACAGATTTGGAAGTTGACAAAAGAAGAAAGATCTCCAAGGGAGGTAGAACACAAGTAGGTAGGAACAGTGGGGGGACACAATGAATGAATTCAGTTGATTACAATTATATTTGTTAAAAATATATTTCTCTCAACTTATCAAAGTCATATTTCATGTAATTGCTGATGTTACCATAATTTGGATAATCATCTAAAATATTTAGAAATTCCCTCTATTACATCCCTGTGTAACTTTCTCGGAGCAGCTATAAAGGCTTCTAGGATCTGAAAGTGACAGAAGGAAAAAAGTTAAGTAGTTAGTTGCAGGATTTATTTAGTTTTAATTTTGCATATATTGTTTTCTCTATTCTGTTTCCCAGATATTGTCCTGTGTGGGTGGAAGAGTGAGTACTCCTGAAAAACCATTATTTCTTTTGAGGAGTACATGGCACTTAATTTTTATTTGAATATGCTAGGACAGCAATCAGTAACATTTGCGGGGGGGGGGGGGCAGAATGACCCAACTCAGTCAGATGAAGGCTGGCACTAGCACCAAGGTGCTGCTTCTACTGCTACCACCATTTCTCCCCACCACCCAGCCATAGCACAGGTAAAGCCCCCACTCCCAAACACTGCCAAAGTTCCCTTGCTCCCAAGTGCCACTGAAGTCCTCACTCTGAGGCATATCCAATGGCTCTGGGAACCAAATCAAGCCTATGGGCCATAGGCTGATTACCCCTGTGCTAGGATCAAAATGCATCAGAGGATCTGCCTTTCATTTATTCAGGTTACTGTTTTAAACAAATAAACAAATCAGGATGTAGCTATTTCAGGGTATCACGGAGTGAGGTCCTAAGAGTGGCCATGATCCCCCTAGCACCCCTTTACTGTGCCAAGTTCACCTCAAAGCACCCTCAAATCTCACCCACCACATCTTGATGTTATGGTATAAGAGGGAGGCTGCCTATCCATCCCCTTGGATACGGTATTCTGTTGTACCCTAGCCCCATTCTGTAATGGGCGTCTTGGTGCACCCCAGCCTTATGGGCCATGCGTGGCTCCAACAGCCCCTTTACCACGCCCCAAGCCTCACTGATGTACCAGACGTTGATTGATCTTAGCTACAGCCTTGTCTCTCACTGCACCCTGCAGGTGCTGATTGCACACTGCCCCACCTTTGCCTGGGGCCCTCGCACGCTACCCCCTTTGCCTGGGGCTGGGGTCAATGCAGCCCAAAATGCTGCACCCTCTCTGGCACTGGGGTCCCCACACTACTATGGAGCCCCTATGAGGCCTCCTCCTCCAACCCCTACTCGCCTCACCCAAACCACCAGTGTTTTATACAACAAGAAACAAAACACAAGTCCCTGGGCTATAACATAAATCCAAGCTGCTCAGCTTTAACATCCTTCCCCCCAGTCTTAGAGCTGTACCTGCAGTGTGACCACTCCCCCCTGCTTGCTCTGGGAGAGCTCCTTCCCTCATGGCTACTGACAGGGAACTACCAGCCTAGCCTCAGCCCTGGGGTTTATATGTGCCAGGCCCTGCCCCTTTCGGTCAGCTGACCACTGGCAGGTGTGGGCCACTAGTTCACTCCAGTTACCCTGGCAACCACCAGCTGGGCTCTTTACTTACTACTAGGGCTCTTTCCCTAGCAGTTTCCACTCTTTATAGGAGCAGAGCACCAAAGTGCTCTGTGACACAGGGATTCTAAATTATCTTATCCAAGTGATGACAGCCAATTCAAAAAATATGCACATGCACATACGCACGCACACTTAAAAACCTGCTTATATTATGGGTGTTGCATTCACTGCAACTATTGGTCCTTATAAAAGAGAATGACAGTGTTAGGAAGTCAGAATAGCAGACCTTCATGATCTCAGTATATCTCAAAGACAGCATGTTCTAAATATAGTGTACATGCCCCGGATATTTATGTTAATATTTTTACTATAAATATACATATAAATTTTTATATATATATAGATGTAAATATATAGAGAGATATAAGACAAGTTATTTATATATATATATGGCTATAGATATAGAGATCTATACGTGTGCATATTTATATTAAAGATAAAAATCAAGAATCATGGCCTATTTTACACTACAAAGTTTTGTCACCAGAACTTCATTGTCCATACCAGCAGTGCTCAACCCTAGCCTGATGAGCCAGACCCAACCCCCAGGACCATGTCATCCAGCCTACAGGGATCCCCACAAATCCTGTGCCAGGGCAGGGCTAGAACCCGATTCCAAACTAGTGGGAGCAGTACAAGGCCCTGCGTTGCCTTCACCTGGCCCTTGCATGCTGGGATCAGGCTGGACCATCACTGTCTCCCCACCCCTGCTGGCCTGCCAGGGTTGGGCTTTGGTCAGGCAGAAGCAGCACAGAGCTCCAAGACCTGACTCCAGCACACAGTGGGGCACGGGGCCCAATCCAGCCTGGTGTAGGATGACCACCTTTTTAAAATGTAAAGGCAGGACACATGCCCACACCGCCCTCCACCAGCAGTGTGGCTGCAGCAGAGCCAAGCAGGGCAGATGCGGGCTCCCCACCCTGCTGCCTTTCCCTTGGGAGCCCTACACTGGTCATATGCCCCCTGCCTGCCTGGCAGCAGTGTGGGGCACAATTCCATGCCTCTGCCACCCTGGCTGCTACTGGGCAGACAGGTGGCACATCTCCTTGGCAGTGCAGAACTCCCAAGGGAGGGCAGCAGGGTGGGAAGCCCTGCACCTGCAGCTGGCAACCCATTTCCGCCCCTGCCCCACACACAAATTTGGGGGTCACATGTTTCCTATGCCCCCCTCTCTGGGAGGGTGCATGCAGTGGCAGGGAACCACCCTCTTCCACAGCCCCTGGACAAGCTACCCGTGTCTCTGTCCTGGTCTCCACCCTGGCTCCTGGGCTCCATGTACCACCCTCACTGGGCAGCACCCCCAACCCCAGTCCCTGCTCCACTTACCATGGGGACCTAAATCTGCACTGCCCCCCCTCCCCCAACCCTCTTCTCTCCATAGATTTACCTGCAGGGAGATACTCACCAGGCTGCCTGACTCTTTCTGGGCCACATACATGTGTTGCCCCCTGCATCCCATTCTGGGCAGCCCCTTATAGCCTCTCCTTGCTTTCCTGCTGTCCCTGCTGCCTGCTGCTTTTCCTGTGATTTTCTGCTGTCCTCTCTCTGTTTTCAGGCCCTGCCCTGCAGCTTCCCAGCTCCTATTATAAGATCAATTAACCTGAAGTTACCCCTGAGCCTCAGTTCTTCAGTCCAGGCCCCTGTAGTCTACCGGTTCTAATCCTGGTCTTGGTAACTTTAACTCCCTACACTTCTACTTTGTTACCTTAACTTTTCCCCAGGTATCCCAAGTACACCAAGCACATACATACATACATACATGCATACATATCACAATACCCAACTTAGGAACTCACTTGTGTGTATGTATAGGTGGGTGGTATGTGTGCAAATTAGTGAATACACACATATATATACACAGACATACATATATAGATATCATTATGTGTGTGTATGGTATATAAATTAGTAATCCACGTATGTGTATTGGATGTGCAGGTGTTGGTAACTGGTAACTGATTCTGTCTAAATTTGGTGTGTGTAGCATGTATGGGCTTAAACTGGTGATAGGTGTGCATGAACCTAGACTACTTATTTTGAACATGTGTGTATCTGAGTTGCTAGTGTGTGTGTATGTATGTGTATATATATCTATATATGGCATTGTGTGCATGATATATGAATTAGTTATCTGTGTCTAACTTCCAGGGTGTATAGTGTATGTGCTTGAATTGGTAATAGGTATGCATGTGCCTAGGCTGGTTTGGATGTGTATGTGCTTGAGCTGGTAGTGTGCATGTGTATGCACCTGATTGATTTGTATGTTTGTATATGTGCAATTGTGTTACACCCTCCCATCAAATAGCGCAATACTGAGATCCTGAGAGTTGGCCTGACCCCACAGGGCAACACTTGCATAGGGTAGTACTATCCTAGGGCAATTTTAATTTGCTTACTGAGGCCTAATAGGGCCGCATGTGTAGGCATTGACTCTTTACTGTGAAGCTAATTAGCTAGCTCCACAGCAAATGTCTTGTGTAGATGTGCTCTGTGTGCTAATGGCATCTGCTATCAGAACTCCTGGTGACAGAGGCAAGTAAGTGCAGACAAAACCTGGTCTTTTTAAGTCTAATATTCAGCAAAGAATATTGGTCTTTTTTACTTTCGTCCCTAACTTACATGTAAGTCCGTTGGTCAAATATTCTCATCTTTAATGTGAGGGGAATGAGCTGTGTGCTTTAATTATATTTATTTTGACATTTGTTGGAGCTGTAATCTGAGATTTGTGGAAGCACTAGTCTACTTGCATTCTCTTTCCATGTGAGGGAGCTGTGATACCTAACAATGTATTCAGAAGACTATAAATGTGGTATGTGTACAGCAAATTCATATAGAAGATTTTTTGCAGGTACTAGACCTTGTACTCTCCTGAAAACTATGGATAAAGTTAAGCAGATACTGTCAGGTCAACTAAGACCTTGAATTATTTAGTTTTGGTAAAAATAAGGTTTGCAACCACTTATCATCAATACAAATATTTTCATTGTATGTGTGTGCGAGAGAGAAAGACAGATAAAATCTAATGGAAACAGCTTTTGTTTGGAATTAAATATATCTCCAACCCATGCAACCCAACAATTCCAGTAGTGGATTGTTGAATACAAGCAAAGATAGGAAGTGGAAGCTAAGAGAAATGTAAGCAAATAACATGAAAGGTAAAACAATCTTTAAATGTATTCAGGTTTCATTTAAGGTAGGATGCAAAACTATTTCTGTGGAATGGGCCAAAATCTGTACTTATATGAGCCATGATTACAAAGTTAAGATCGTTATGCCTCTATTATATAGTACGCATGAACTATAATGTCTCTTAATGATATTAAGAGGTCTCCTAATGATATTAATGACAAGGGTATATGTGAAAATAGAGGATAGACTATGAACTCATGTAGTAACTAGGAGCTATGTTCAATAAAAGATTTAAGGCCTATGAGTTAGGCAGCACATTATGTCTAACCTTGGCCCACCAGGCTGGCATTCAAAACTCAGAGTTAGGCTGTCGGGCTTCCTATACAGTGCAAGAGTTAGATGCCTTGATATGGTGATCCAAGAAAACTATACACTGAGTAGAAGGCCGCTAAGAGTTATTCAATAGGAAACGTTAAACAAGGGGTGCATTTGAACTTCCATTCTCTTTCCAGAGTAGAGATGCTAACTGTGGGCTGCAGGAAGGTGCCTCCATCCATTTGTTATCCAGAACATGGAATCATCTAATGAAGTGGGTGCTTACATCAATTTCTCAAAGTGCAAAGCAGGACTCACTCATTTTTGTTTGCTTTTGTTTTTAAATAGAACTGAGGGAGATGGAGGAGGTGGTATTTAGTTGATACCAGAAGATATATAGCACATGTCCAGGAAGTAGCAGGGTCCAAATCCTTGCTCAGACTGAGGCAGTTCCAACCCACATCTCCCACTTCCCTGGAGAGTGTCCAAATCATCAGGTTGTAGATAAGCTCTTTAATTTATCCAAGGTATTAAATAGTCACAGATAAAATATAGAAAAAGTCGCAGGAGCAGGAATCAGACCCAGGTCCCCCCATTCTTACACAAGTGTCCTATCTTCTAAGGTACACACGTTTTTGTTTGCTGCCTTTCTCTGCCCTCATGAATCATACATTCTTTGCTGCCCTGTAACCTACCATAAACAAAATGGATGGAGAATGGCCCTCAGCCATAGTCTAGTGGTTATGGCACTCTTCTAGAACAGGGGAGATTTGCCTGAGTTAGGCATAGAGTCTAGGTGTCCCACATCTTGGAGAACTGTGAGACCTAGATTCTATGCCACTTGGTTATTATCAGGAGCAGATCTGGGGGAAGAGGGGTACATTCACACCTCATTCAATTCTTCTTCCACTACTGCAGTCTGCAGGAGCCAAGGGCCCAATTCTGCTGGAGCTCAGTTGCCCAATCCCTCTTCCCCAGCTGAGGGCACAACCCTGTGGAAGGAAAGCTGCCTGGACCCTCTTCTGGAGCCAAGTGAGCAGTCAGCAGCACTTGCTATATCCTTCCAACACCAGGGGCCAAGGGCCCATTCCTGACCGCACTTTCCCTCCTTCTCATTTTCCTAGATCTGCTGTTGGTCACTATATAATAAGGTAGGTATCTCAGCTACCACCACTTGCCCTCTGACACCTGCCTCACATTTTTATTTGGAATCATAGATAGCAGGTGCAGATTTCTGTTCTTCTCTGTCCTTGGGAACCTCCTGTTTAGTACCAACCTTCTTTTTCCTCCCACTGATTTCTCTGTGCCATTTAGCTTCCCTGGTTTAAGATTGTGTTGTACTGAAGACAGAAGCAGGTGAAGGGAAGAGGACGAGGGCTTAAGTCAACAACTGTTTTCTGCTTAGCAGCCCTAATAGCTGGAAGAAAAGAAGCATGAAAACTGATGTTTTTTTCTCTACCCTCCTTACCTTTAGTGGGAAAGCCCAGAAGAGGTTTCTCTTTCTCTGTATTCATGTAGCTCTGGGGCAGAAATTCAGATGCTAGGCTTAGGCACTGAGTCAGAGAAATTATGGTATGCTGTGTCCACCATTTATAGCACTACACTTGTTTTAGACTGATGGACTGAGGCTGACCTCATCCCCTTTATCTCAGAATAGCGAATAAATACAAATTGTTGCTAAAAGGAACAATGTTGACATATAAAGTCATAGCTGGGTTTCAGAATTAATATCCTCTTGACATAATTAAGGACAATTCACAGCTCTCAGACTTGGATTATGTTCCAAAGGTTTCCTCAGAGAGAGTGACTACAAAGTTGAGATTTAGAGTCTCTTGTGATGGCCATATGAAGAAACAGGTGAAACAATGTAAGCCCATAAACCAGAATTCTTTTATTCTAAATTTTGAAGGCATAATCCTACAACCAGAGTCATATAACCATTCTTACTGAAGTCAGATAACAGTAGCTAGAAGGCGATATTTTTAATGCATTGTTAGCAATTTACGAATGTTGCTTTAAGCACAGGCAGACATGAGTTCATTTTCCATCTTGAATTCAATTTGACTTCTAATGTTCTAATTTCATAGATTTCATAGACTCTGGGGCTGGAAGGGACCTTGAAGATCATCAATTCCAACCCCCTACCCCAGAGGCAGGAAGTCAGCTAGGGTCAAAGGATCCCAGCAAGATAAACATCTAAACGTTTCTGGAAAGAGTCCAGAGTAGGTGCCTGCACCACTTCTGGAGGGAGTCTCTTCCAGGCCTTGGGGGCTCAGACAGTAAAGAAGTTTTTCCTTATGTCCAGTCTAAAATGGTCACGGAGCTTATGACCATTGGTCCTTGTTATTCCTTGGGGCGCTCTGGTGAACAGACGTTCCCCCAGATCCTGATGCACACCTCTTATGTACTTATAGGTAGCCACCAGGTCCCCCTTGAGCCTATGCTTTTCCAGGCTGAAGAGTCCCATGGCTCTCAGCCTCTCTTTGTAAGGCCAGTTCTCTTGCCCTCTGATCATGTGCATAGCTCTCCTCTGTACTCTCTCAAGCTTCTCGGCATCCTTCTTGAATCATGGACCCCAGAACTGGATGCAGTACTCCAGCTCAACAAGCCTGAGTACAGTGGGAGGATGACATCTTGGGATATGCTGGAGAAGTATCTATGGATGCAAGCCAGAGTTTTGTTTGCTTTGACAGCTGTGACAGCATTGGTGGCTCATGTTCGTCTTGTGGTCAGTCATGACCCCCAAGTCTCTTTCAGCCGTGGTGCTAGCGAGCGTAGCAGTACTAAGCCTATAAGCATGCTGCAGGTTTTTGTTTCCCCAAGGTGGCGTACCTTGTATTTTTTTATACTGAATGTCATCAGGTTTATATCCACCCACTTACTGAGCTTATCCAAGTCAGCCTGTATCACTAGCCTGTGCTTAGGTGTGGATGCTGTGCCCCAAAGTTTAGTGTCATTGGCGAACTTGGCTAGTGTGCTTCTGACACCAATATCCACATCGTTGATGTCACGGGGCGGGGTCCTAGGAGCAGCTGTGATCTCTCCTAGCGTCCCCTACCATGCCAAGTTGGTGTCAATGCACCCTCACCGTCTCACCTGCCAAATCTTTGATGTTATTAGTGTTAAGGGAGGCTGCCTTTTTTCCTCTTTGACATGGTACCCCTGATGTATCCAAGTCTGTGCTCCGTGCACTAAAGCCTTAGGGGCTGCACGTGGCTCCAACCATGCCCCAAGCCTTGCAGATGTACCAGACGTTGTCATATCAATTCTCCCCTTGGCACCCTCACGTAATGGCCTGCACCCTCACGGACGCTCCCTGGCTTGTCTCAATCGCCTGCGCCCTCACAGACGCGCACTGGAGCCTTATCTGCAACTGTGCCCACACTGGGGTTCCTCGCCTGTGCCGACTCTCGCCCGGGCTTTCCTCACGCCCACCTGCACTGGGGCTCCTTGCAATTGGGGCTCAGGTGGCCCTAGCCATGGCTGGCCCCCAAATCCCCGCCTTGGGTCTACAAATGCCTGTGGGGCTCAGGCAGCCTCAGCCTTACCTGGTCCCCAATCCTCTGTGCCCCTTCTCAGGGCTGGGCTCAGTGCACCCCTGAATGTTGTTCCCTCTCTGGTACTGGGGTCCCCACACTACCGTGGAGCCCCTATGAGGCCTCATCCAACCCCTATTACCCTCACCCAGTCCTCCGGTCTTATAAAACTACAAAACAGAAACCTCAAGCCCCTGGGCTACAACGTAAACTCTAAGCCATCTGGCTAACCATCATTCAACTCCCTACCAAGGCTTCCTCCACCCGGTATTCTTAGACAAAAGCTGCTCAGACCATCAGGCTTTCCTACTCTGCTTACCCCAGCAGAGCTCCTTCTTCCTTGGCTGCAAGTGGGGAACTGCTTCTCTGGCCTCAGCCTGGATTACATTTATATAGGTCAGGCCCTGCCGCCTTCCGGTCAGCTGACCAACTGCAGTTGCCCCAGCAACCGGCACCTGTATCTCTTTGTAGGAGCAGGGCACTCCAGTGCCCTGCGACACACCTCCCCCCTTAAGTTTGAGACTCACTAGGAGCAGGGCACGGAAGTGTCCTGCAACAGCTGATAAAGATATTAAGGACAGAGCCTTGGGGAATGCCACTGGTCACAGAGCACCATAATGATTAGCTTCTATTGACTACTACTCTGGATCCGACCTCAGAGCCAATTTCCCAGCCATCAGGCTGTGATGTAGCTGAGGCCACAGTTGGCCAATTTTTCCATGAGGAGATCATGGAACACCAGATCAAAGGCTTTTTTAAAGTCCAGATATATTATGTCAATCTCTTCTCCCTTGTCCAGGTGATACATCACCTGTTCATAGAAGAAGATGAGATTGGTCAGGCAAGATCTACCCACGACAAACCTGTGCTGGCTGTCCCTCAGGATGTTGCCATCAGCTAGTTTATCAAGAACAGTCTCTTTGATAATTTTCTCCAGAATCTTACCAGGGACTGAGGTCAAGCTGCTCAGCCTGTAATTCCTGGGATCTCCTTTCTTAAAGATGGGTACCACATTGGGCTTCTTCCAGTTTTCAGGTACTTTGCTTGAGCGCCATGAGTTTTTGAATATTTTTGCCAATGGTTGGGCTATGACACCTGCCAGCTCCTTGAGTACTGTAGGGTGTAATCTGTCAGGACCAGCTGACTTTAAGGTATCTAGCCTCTCAAGGTATTCCTTTACAAGGTCTACACTGATGCTGGGCATAAATATGTCCTCACCCTGGGCAGTCCCTTTGGGCTGATGAAAGACTGATGTGAAGTGCCCATTAAGCAGGTTGGCTTTTTCCTGGGTGTCAGTTATCAGTCGTTCCATTTGGTTCAGCGGGGGCCCAATGTTACCTTTGCTTTTTTTCTGACTTCCTACATATCTGAAAAAGGACTTTTTATTATCCTTGATGTGGGAAGCCAGATGGAATTTGGTTGCAGCCTTGGCTTTCCTGGTCCACTCCCTGCAGGCACGGACCAGTTCTGAGTACTCCTCCTTGGTGGCTATTTCATGCTTCCATCCTTTATAAGCCTCTCTTTTTATGCATCATGGCGTTTTGCAGGGGTTCGGAGATCCTAGGTAACAGCCCTAAAACAAAGGTCTGAATAATCATGGCAGGGAGGCTAGTTTCTGGGTCCTGACTGCCAGAATGTACGTTAAAGGTTTGGCGAGAATAGTAGTCAGCAGGATGTTCTTCTGGCTTTTGCTTGCAGGTGGAAATTGTGGACCAATCTGTTTTTTGTGGGGAGACCCTGGGGATGGCCTCAAGGACCTGTTTATACAGGTTCAGCAGATGGTCTTTGCTGGGGTCTTGAGGAGGCCAGTTGGCCGCTTTAAGGAGAGTGTCATTCTGGTCTCCAGGAAGAAGACCACTCAGGAGCATTTGAATATTGCCATGGGTTGGCTTATAAACCTCAAAGACGGTTTGGAGTTTTTGAGCAAACCTAGTAGGGTCATCGCGGAGTTCAGGGAAGGTAGTTGACCAAAAGACGATTTCTGATAGTGAGAAGGGGGCATGGACCACCACGGGTTGCCCCCCTGGCACAGGGTATTCTCGGAGGGGATACTGTGTCCCAACAAGCTTTCCGCCCCGGTGAGTCTTCCTTACAAGGGATCTCTGGCAGTCTATCTTGGTGGTGGCATTATTTTGGTTCCGCAGGGTCAATTTGACCGGGATATTCTGCTGGTCTAGGGAAGCTGAATGTATGGTCCATCCATCTTGATGGTCCAGGGGGATGTCAATTCTAAACCAGTCCCCTGTGGGAGAATCAAAAGTGATGGTAGCAATGGGAGACAAAGGACCAGGGATAAGGGTTGGTGGAGTTGCCGGGGAAGCCGGCACAGCAGACGCAGCAGTGCCTGAGGCCACGGGACTGGTGGGCGGTGGTGGGAGCGGGACCCAATGATCCAACAAATCATCTCGGGGTGGGTCATCTGATGGTGGAGGCAAAGCAAGATAAAGCCTAGCCAGATATGGTGAACAAGGGGCAGACAGGGTCGGCCCTTGACACTGGAGATCTTTAACCTGATTCTGAAAGTGATCAATTTGCTTCTTAAATTTTTCTTCATTATCCTTATAGGAAGCCACAAGGGAGCGCTCATGGCGCTTTTCAGACTCGTCTTCCCATAGGTACCAGGCTTCCATTTGAACAGGGTACTTGCTTTCCAAATTTTCTTGGAGATGTTTGAGGATATGATGATCCTATGACGCATCTCAGGGCCAGCGCAATCTGGGGTCACCATTGGTATACCGGTTTCATTTTATTAAGTACTGCGTTGACCGGGACCCATATTTCAGATACATAAACTGGGTGGGATCCCACAGCAGGACCTTACAGGTCCTGCTACCCATTGTCACGCCTAGGACTTAATGACGCTGAAACAAGCAGGTACTCACCTGGCCAGGGATTTTTCCAGAGCCAAACAGACGGATGGTAGATCAGGGTCCAGGGTGCGGAGGCCGCAGAGCTGAAGAACTGAGTCAAGGATAGCCTTCTCGGAGCAACAGAGTTGAAGTGCCAAGACAAGGGTTCTACTCGAGGCGGTCTGTGTGAGGACACATCCTAGACGAGCCCCCAAGATGATGAGGAAATTCAGACAGGATCACTGTTTGGCTATCAGAAGCACTTTATTTTGCATGGCCATGGGAGAACAGCAAGGGGCAGCTCGTTCTCAACAAAAACAAAGCACAGACTTCTTTATATACTGATAAATCACATACAGATCAGCCCCCTCGTAACATACTCTTGGCAGTCTGACAGCGACTCATCTTGCTGAACCAGGCGCGTTTTCTCCTGATAAGCTTATCCTGAAGGCCACTGTGTTGTTCTCGCTTGGCCTTCACCAAAATCTCCCACCCTATCTCGACACGTATACACTCCTTTCAGTACTTTTCCATTCCTCATCACCCTCTGGCCTTCCTCCTGGGGGTGTGGTGGTGCTGGGCAACTCTATGCCTGGGAGGGTGCTTCTCTGTAGGCATGCCCTGCAAAAGGGGCAGCCCTTGTTTCTGGTCTCTGGCTGAGTGGCCTGTGCCTTGTGTTTCAGGCCCAGAAGGTTGTGAGCCCAAGGCTGGGGGTGTCTGTGGCCAGAGGGCGGTGCTGGCCATTTTTTTTTCCCCTCCCTACCCCAACACATGCAAGCTGCTATGGGCCCCAGAACCAAGTGGACTAGTGGCAAGGCTCCAGGCTGGAAAAGTGCGGGCACAGAGGGAGATGATCCCAGTATGAGGGAAAAGTGGGCAAGGAGCTAAAAAACTTCCTTGGCTAAACAGGGAAAAACAGGGAATCCTAAGGGCAAAAAAGAAGGCTTATAGGCGGTGGAAGCATGGGGAGCTACCAAGGAGGAATATATCCACTTGGCCCACACTTGCAGGGAGACAGTTACAAAGGCCAAAGCAACTACAGAGCTGAGGCTGACAACACAAATTAAAGACAACAAAAAGTATTTTTTTAGCTATGTAGGGAGTAAAAGGCAGGTACAGGGCAGCATAGGACCCTTACTGAACAAGAAGGAGCAATTACTGACAGGGGGGACAAGGCTGAGCTATTCAATGAATTTTTTGCCTCCGTGCTCTTGAACAGGGGTCAAGATAAGTCTCCAAATGGGTTCTTAGATGGGCATCAGTTGAGGTCCCTTCTGACCCTACCATCTACGAATCTATGATAGTGTTCAAATACACTGCATTGTCCCTGACAAATGAGGAGTTACGAACCACCCAGGCAGGTAGCCAAGAAAATAGACTTAAATCAGCTGTTCTGTGAACAAGGGGCTTCCTGGAACAAGGAAGTTTTTGAACCCATATGTTTGAATCGCTGCTAGAAAAGATTGAGCTGGACACATTTTTTGTTACCTCTCTAATCTTCTTATTAAATTATACTTACTTATACAAAATTGACCCCCAAAATGCATGTGATTAGCAAACCTTGGTTGAGTTGGGTTTTGTGAATTTAGGGATTTGTGTAGGGGCTTTTTGGTGAGGAAATACAGAGGAGAAAGGACAGTAGAGGATATTGACTGAGTGGTTTTACCAACTTGCAGTAACTAGTAAGAAAGATTCCAAGATTATACAAGTATGTTGAAACAAATTAATTCAAATTTCGGCTCAGTGGAAGTCAATGGAAAATTTTGTGCTGACTTCAACCTGGTCAGAACTTCCCTCGTTAATATATCATCAATTTATATAAATTAATCCTATAAACCAGGAGTGGCCAACCTATGGCACGTATGCCACAAATGGCCTGGGCAAGCCCTGTGTGTAGTGTGATGGGCTAGCTGGTAGTGACTTAGCCCAGGGGTTTTGACAGTGCAAAAGATGATCGGAGGACTTGAGATTTCCTTTCCTCACCAATCTGGTAATGATTTGGCCCAGGGGTTTTGAAGGAATAAAAGATGACTGGAGGATTTGGGATTCCCTTTCCTCACCAATCAGGTCCCAGAGACTCACCCTCCGTGTCCCCTGATTGGCCCCCTGGGTCACCTGGAGGGGGATAAAAGGGGCAGCATGGCTGACTCAAGGGAGACCAGCTAGGGACCACAAGGAAGGAGCTTCAAAGAGCTGGCAAGAGCTGGGCTAGCGGGGTGGGAGCAGTTGCCCCAGAAGCACCTGAAAGAGCGGGACCTGCAGGCAGCAGTTGGACCCTCAGCAGCGCAGCGTGCAGCTGGCAGGAGAGGCTCCCCAGCTCCAGCAAGGATCTGAGCAGCAACCTGAGAGGTTCCCAGCCCTGCTTCCAGGTCCTCCAGTAAGAGGTGAGGCAGCTTGTAAGGCCAGGGCTCCAGGAAGGCTGAGACCCCTAGCAGCTTGGCATGGCACCAGCACTAGCGGTTGTGTGGTAGAGTTTCTGCACACCACGTGGGAGATCTGAGTTTAAGTCCTAGCTGTGGTGGCTTGGGGTGAGTGAAGGAATAGGGAGAAGTCTGTCTTGCAGTTCTCATTGTATTCTTCCTCTCCAGGTACCTAGGCCCTATATTCCTTGTTATTTGACATTTTGTGCTTTTTATATTTCGCCAACCAGTAGTTTGTTCTGCTGTTTGTGTTTTATGTTGTGTTAACCCTCTCTTTTGTCAACTGGATGAATATGTCTATGATTGTAAGTGTCTAACCTTTGTTGAATCCTGCCCCCTCGGGATGTTGTAGTGTCCCCTTATATTCCCTGGTTTATGCCTGTTATGTTCCCAGTACTGTTCTCTCATCAAAAGGTATATGGTTATGTCCCCATTAGTGATCTGGCTCTGCTCTGTAGGGGGGGACAGTCCCTACACCTCCCACAGCGCTTGTGCACCTGCTTTGATCCCTTCAATTGGAGAGGGGGTTACAGTAGCATATGGTATATCAGGGTGGGGCCAGGCAGTACATTGGCACATCATACCCGGAGAAAAAAGCAGAGAAGCAGACCAGGCAGGCAACACAGGGCTGAAGCAGAAAGCCAAGTAGCAGATTGGGCAGAGGACACACACCACAAGACAGGGAGCAGAAGCAAAGCAGCAGACTGGGGAGGAGTAGGGGATTGGTGTGGTGCTGAGAGGTTGCAGGGGTTATTTGTGACATGCCTGTCAAAAAGATTGGCTCCCAGTGCTATAAAGAAATGAGCTAATTGCAGAGGGGATACTCAAAATACAAGAGGTCAAAGAATCGTAGTGATGACAGACATTTTAAACATGTCTGAATTTGAAATGTGGATAAGTAGAGATGTTTAAATCATAAAATCATAGAGAAATAGGGCTGAAAAGGATCTTCCAAGGATCATTCCTATCCAAAACATCCCATGCAAACTATAATCTAAACTCTACATAGGTTGTGCTGTAATGCTCATCTCAGAATTTTTTCCTGTCAACCGTGTAGTTATGTGCCAAACTAAGCATCCAAATACAAGATGATAATTTTGGTGGGGTTACCATATCTGAACATTAAGTTTGGTGACACAGCAGTAACTGAGATGGGCTTGAAATAAAAAACTTGATCTGAATTTCTGGGGTTTGCATTCTCTTCTTTTAGCTTAGCTGCTTCTGTGACAAGTTAGTAGTCTGCGTTAGACTCTGTTCCCCCACACATATCCCAAGGTGAAATCCTAGCCTTGCCAAACTCAGTAGCAAAACTCATAGGCCAGGATTTCTTTGCCAGTGCTGGAGTGTAAACATACCAAGCAATAAATGCCTCACTCAGCGAGATGGAAAAGAACCCTATAGATAAATGACAGCATTTTCCTGAATTACACCCATTTTCAAGTCATTACAATTTTATTTTTATAAATGTTCATTTTCTCTGTGACAAGTACCAAACAAGCTGTCCCAACTTAATACTGCTCCTAGACTCACCATTTTTGCTATAATAAGCAAATGCTTTCTTGTTTCAGTGAAAGCATTGCTCCTTGAGATGCCATGTCCAACAGTAAGATGACTGAGTCATTCCAAGGCATAGTTAATTATTTCTGTCTTCAATCTAAAGAAAATTAGTGCAGGGTTTTGTCATTTCAGGAGCTGATGTGTTTCAATTATGGGTTACACAGAGTATATCTTAGTGATACTCCAGAAAGAGCAGTCAGTTATAGGGTCTATTTTTATTAGTGCCACAAGAAAGCAAGAACTGCAACAGCTCATCAGGATGTGAAAATGAAACACAATAATGACATTCTCAGGCAAACAGAAACCAAAAAGCCATGTGGCTTTTTTTCTCCTTTTTGCATTTATATTCATAAGGTATTGTAGGAGATACCGTCTATTTAAACAGATCTTTGCTTTACCATACATAATTAAAAATCCCCCAACGCTCTATTACTCTATGCTGTACATTCAGGTGGAAAATAAGAACACAGTATAAAAGTACTGTACCATAATTCTACTTCTGCAGTACCCTACTCAATTTGTATTAGTAATACAATAGTGTTGAACTGCAACATATGTTCTTTCAATCAGCTTTATCATAATGCTTAAAATATACGCTTTCCAAAGATTTAAGCATGCTTTTCAAACATTAATTTAGAGCACAACTACTGAGTAGGCAAGCATTGCTAGCTAAAGGAACAGATGGGCCTTTACACTCTCGCTTACACCAGTGTAAATCAGGAATAAGTATAATGATGCAGGGTAAGTGAAAGCAGAATCAAGATTACTGAGTTTATTTCTACATTAGAAATGAACCAAACCCATTTCTTACAAAATTAGTATGTATGTGTGTGCAAGGTACATATGTTAAAATACGTGTGTTAAGTTTACACAATACACTACTACCATTAGGACAGTATTCTGTGTCTGACAGGGCTTTAATTTATTATCCAGTTCATTTAAGGGGGAAATGAGGAAGCTTATTTTTGACAGGTAAAATTACAGAATGCTACATTGAGAAACAACCTAATCTTGCTGCTTTTGTCATTGATGGGAGTTTTGCACAGATGTCTGGAGGAGGAAAGCTGGGCCCAAAGGCAGGTTTAAAAAATGGAGATTTGTTTTTAAGGTAACACCTTTAGATTTGGAAGTTTACCTTCAAAGAAGGGCCTGTCTAGTGGATGTTTGTTTGTCTGAAGGCTGGGGGAGTTGTATCTTAAAAAACAAAAACAGAAAAAGAACACATTTGTGTACTAATCTTCTGTGCCGAAGGCTATTTTCTCTGTACCTCTATACTGGTACATGGTATCACAGAAGGCAGGGTAACATAAAAGCCACAGCTCTGTGGGGGCTTTTGCTCTATGATGGCAGTTTTTTGCAAGGGGCTTGCATGCAGTGTAAATCAGTGCAGAATTTAGCCCAGAGACTTTGAGTTCCCTCAAATATCTTAAAAGATGTAACCCACGTAATAACATGCAATCCTTTCACAATCCAGCCAGCTCATCCTTGTTGCCCTGGATTCTGAGTGTAACTCGGAAACCAAAATTTTCTCTGTAGCTCCCAGGGAGCTCTGACTCCCGGCTTGGCACACTCCCTGGCCTGCCAGGGAACAAGAAATATGCAAGAAGACGTACATCTCCCCATGCCCATATATGGAGGTGGCTGCCACACCAGCTGCAGAGCTGAGCTGGCTGAATGAAGCAGCAGTCACATCCACACGTGGGAGAGAGCTCTCCTGGGGCCTGCTACAGATTCTGCATCTTCACAGGCAATTGCCCTTTAAGAGAAGCATGCATGTATCTGCTTCTGCTTCAGCAAGCTCTATCTTGCCTGTACCAGACAACTTTGCCCATCCCTGCTGCTAGCAATGGTGTCAGTAGTAGTGTGGTCCAAGCATATTTCCCCATGTCATGAAGATCAGATGCATCACTTATACAAGGTACAACAATTTCTAGTGTGGTTTTATTCTCAATGGCCAGCTCCTTCTGCAATACATAGCTAGACCCCACCCCAGTCCTACTTCTGCCTAATGGAAGCAGAAGGCAGGGGATGGTCCTGCTGAGCTGCCTGCCAGCTCAGGTGTAACTGGCACATGAGCATCTCCCTTGTCTTTTCACAGAGAAAAGAGCCTGGAGGTCCTGTTTCTGTCATGATTGGCGCAGTCTTGAGCTTTTTTCTGGGATCCTGACTATAACAGGGGCTTACAGCAGGCTCCAGACATCCCAGCAGTGATCAGATAGGCGGGTGGGAGAAGCTAACACACAAAGATTGCTCAAGCTGTCAGACGTGAAGATAAGAAGAGCTAGAAGCTGTGGTTTATTAAACTGCTAAGCGATGACACTGACCGCTGTGACTTGCAAAGAGGGAGAAGACATGAAAAGGAAGGAGTGGGCTTCAGCAGCAGAGAAATGTTTGAAAGGGAATCAGATTGGCCTGCCTGGAGGAAATGAGCTAACTTTGTCTTGATCCCAGACGTGGTTGAGTTTTAAAGGGGGCTGGGGAACACAATTAAAATGCTGCTTTTTTGGAGGCAGCCCTGTGTTGGGAGATGGATTTGTTTTGGATGGATTGTTTGTGGGGGTGGGGAGGTTACTGGCTTATTGATTTTGTTTCCCTTGGACCTCTGGTCAAAGAAGGCATCTTATTAAAGTTGTTTTCTCTGGCTAAGGTAGGGATTTCCAAAAGGAGGGGGAGGAGGAAGAATCTGTGGGACCTTAGCTTTCAGAAATAGGCTCACACTGTGTAAGGCAAGCGTGAAGGTTGTGTGCTAAGATGGGCCATCTGGACGTGGCTACAAGCAGCCAGGAGACAAAATGCGAGCATCAAGTGTGTGTGAATGGAAATCGGGCCTAGGTGGGAACACTGAAACATCTGCTCTTCTGGACTCCTGTCTCTTTTGGGAGGGATAGCATTTATAGGTCCAGCTCGGAGTGAAATCTGCTTCAGAAACATCTTTGCCTCCAGGGGTTTGAAAGGGATGTTTTCAGTCAGGCTGGACTGGGAAGGAAGTCTGGGTAAATGAAACACCTGGATAGTGGAAGAAGAGGAGACAGGAGAAAAATATTGAAAATAACTAATGGTACTGAAAAGGTGGGATGGGAACCCCTACTGGGGGGAAAAAAAAATTCAAAGTCCGGTTGCCTTGGGGATGACAGTGACTACCATCTCCTGGTAGCCTCCCTTATGTAGATGTAAAGCAAAACTAGACGTCTCTAGCAAAGCAATAAGGAACCCCTATTAGGCCTTCCTTACTTCACAGGAACATGATTCATGAAACCAAAAGGGGGCAAATTTAATCCCCAAGGCAGGGGAATACTTCTTTTTTGGAAGTTCTCAGGTGACTTTTTCATGGCAGCAATGGAGCCAAGAGAGCAAGGTCTGTACAGATATGGAGGGATATCCACCTGATCAGGATAAACACGTCACCATTGTTCAGAGGGTGGAAAACCCTGAGGGTTTATAACTGCAGCTCCGATTTCTAGGGCCGGGATTAAACCTTCCCTGACTGCAGAGGATCCTATAACTTCCTCCTGCAAAGTTTTACGCTTTCCTCCCTAGCACTGGGTGACGGCCTGGGCCTGAGCTGACCGCTGCTCGGGTGGCTTTTCTTACGAGGTGGGGCTCAGCTCCTCAGGTAGCCGGCCAGGGCCAGGAGCCTCCTCCTGGGGACAGCAGTGATGGCAGCGGCCTGAACTTCCCCGAGGTGTCCTGTCCGCAGGCTCCCCCGCACCCGCACGTCCTGGCCCCTCTGGCCCGGGACCTCCCCCTCTGGCCCCAAGCGGCCCCGCCGGCCCCTTCACGCCCCTTCCCCGGGCGCCACAAGCTCCGAGGCAGCGCGGGGAGGAGCCGCGGGCGGGGGCGGGGGCGGGGGCGGAGGAACTTCATTGCCGGGGCTGGGAGAGCGGGGGCCCCTCCCTGGCGGGGCCGGGCCGGGCGGGGCTGCAGCCGGGGCCGGCCGCGAGGGGGCCCCGCCGGGGAGCAGTGGCAGCAGCAGCAGGACCGGGGCTGGGGCCGGGCGTTTGTTGTTGTGCCCTCTGCTGCCGCCGCCGCCGCCGCCGCCGCGCCCCGCCCAGGGCTGGGACCGCCTCGCCCGGCCGCCGGCGAGAGATGATGGTGCCGGCGCCGGGGTTAGCGTAGCCGACCCCCTCCTCCGGCAGCCGGATCGCAGTCACCGCCGCCTGCGGCTTCCCCGGCGCGGAGCGGGCAGGCAGCAGCGCCGGAGGATGTCCGCCCCCGGCCGCGGCAAGAAGGACAAAGAGATCATCGCGGAGTACGAAAGTCAAGTGAAAGGTGCGTGTCCGTGGGGGCCGCCTCGGCCCCCCGTCGCAGCCAGGCTGGGGGGAGCGGGGCGAGGGGCCGTTCGCGCCCCCCGCGCCGCGCTGCCCCTTCCCCGCCGGGCTTTGAGGCAGGGGCAGGACGGGCAGAGCCTCCCTCCGCTGCCTCCTGCGTGCTCCGTGGAGCCGCGGGGCTTGGCTGCGCTGCGGGAAAGGCTGGGCATTGAAAGGGACAATAGGAGCCTTGCCCCTTTCCGGACCAGCCGGGCTACAGCTGCCAGGGCGGCTTCTTACCTAGGCGCTGGTGAGGCCAGAAGCCCTGCACCCGGGCTTGAGGTGCCTCATCCCTGGGAGGATGGCTAAAGCCAGGAGCTGTGCCGCTGCTCATATTCCTCAGCCCTTCTTTCTTTGCCTGTTAGCGTCTCTCGGGAATTCCTCTCTTCCAGCGAACATATTCGTACACGTGCATTAACGACAGTGTCCCTTAGTACCTGCCGGTTCCCCGCTACTGATGCTTGTCAGTGAAGATGGAGGTGAAGAGCTGTTCCTTTTCCAGGCCAATGTTTTATGGTCAACTTGTAACATGTACTCCGGACCGCGGATGCAGACGTGAAATGCTGGCTGTTAAGTTCTACCCAGGTCTCTAACAGGGGTTTGTGTTCCCAAAATGACGCTCTACAAAAGCTTGCATTTGGGCTCTTGATTCTGTTATGAGACGTGGGTCCTGAATACTGCTTGTGTACATTCAGCTTCGCAGACTTCAGGAGCATGGGTGGGATTGGGACTGGTGGATCCAAAAGAGGGTTTTGGAAAACTGGGTATAGACCTCTGCAGCTGTGTATGCACTTCAGGAGTTCTGAAGTCCATCTGCTCTTGAAGGCCATCTGATCTCCTGGATCCTGCAGTGAGGTCAGGTTTTCCAGTGACATGGCTCTTCAGGTTCATTTGTCAAAACCATAAGCCTTCTATGAGAATTGTACCAGTCTGGTTGAACTTTCTCTAGGGAATATTTGTCAGGGTGGCAAGAGTCTGCTCCAAAGTAGGCAAAGCGTCAGAGGTTTGGTTGCTCGTAAGGGCGTGTGAGAACAAATCCTTCAACCATGGGGCCTTTGACCATTCTGAGGCGGCTTGGTCTCTGGGCTTTCACAAAAAAGCTCTGGAAGGTCTTGGATTTGTCCTGATGTAGAATGAGAACATTTGGGAAACCTCTCTCTTGCAGGATATGCAAACAGTTGTAGTTGTAACAGTTACCAAATGTGTGCAGTAGCTAACTGTTTACCACTTTTATTTTCCTAAATAAGGAGAAACTGCAGGGACATGGAGATAAGGGCCTATGCACTCCCCTGTCTATGCATTTCAAAAAAACCATGCTAATTTTTAAACTCCCTCTCACTCTGCCATCCTCCTTTCTAATTGCTGCTCCTCCATGCACTTGTAAACCGTGTGTATTCGGTACTTTGACTGGTTCACCTTTGTGATGTCTCTAAATGAATATAACGATCGTCTTGAAGCATTTATGTAGTGCAGTGATTCTCACCAGGGTCCCCTACAATCAATATTAGCATGGTTAGGTATGCAAATATCTACATGGGATTCACAAGATAAGCCCAGAGATTTCAAATAGGAATCCATAGTGTCAAAAACATTCTGACCTGTTGTGGTCTTTCTGAATTCTCTGCAATAGAAGAATTGCTCTGTTATTTTTCCGTAGTAAAAAACTGAGCGAAAGAAAGCTAAAAGCTGGGATTTTCTCAAGGGGTGGCAAGGTTCAGAACCACTCACATAGTAGGAAAAGCTTTGTAGAAAGTCCCTCTAGGACCTGTGGTTGTAGGAACAAACTCTTTTTCTGTAACCTGTATCATTAAGATATAAAGTCTGTCTTTCTTATCGGAACTCACTTTTCTTAATGTTAAGTGTTCTTAATGTTTTACCAAAGCAGAACTTCTATGCTAGATAAATAAATGTAGACACAAATATTCAAGGGTCAGAGTCTGGTCCCCAGTATTGTCTGTCTTGTCATGAGATACCAAGATACCGTAAAGTGTCCTAAATGAGTTGAGATTCCAAAAGGGATAGAAAGATGGATAAGTTTCTTTTAGTTAATGTAACACCGGAACATCACCTGTAAATTATTTGTCTAGTGCAGGGTGTTATTGGGGTGTATTAGGAAAAGTGGCATGGTCCAAGCATTTCTGCCTCCAGTGTTTCTTGATCAGTGTCATTATGGAGGGGTTATTATTATCAGCACCTGCTTAAGCTGCCTCAGGAATATAGGGAGAAAAAAAGTGGCAACCTGGCCACTTGCATTTCCTGGTATATGCAGAGCTTGGGCTCGGGCTTGGGCTTGGGCTCGGGCTCCCGCTCCCTTTGCCCTTTTCTGTATCTAGGTTCTCAGCCCAGTGTAATGAGATTTAAGGATTTGGGTCCTAAACACTGAACGTTTTGAAGCTACAAGCGTTCCAGAATTTGCCAACCTAATAACGTGTGCATTTGCGTGAGCCTTGTTGAAAGTTGTATTTGAATATGCTTCTGAGCAAGTGGGCCTCTATTGTACTTGACAAGTATACATGGGTGCCATATATGGAAATGAGGATTTACAGTGTCATACTTTACATATCTTGCTGTGTTGCTAATGTCTAATAGTTCTGCTTCTTATTCTAGGAGTTTATGGTGCCAGTTATTTCTTTGGTGGTGTGAACTGACAGTTATTGTAAGCATACACTTCTAGTATTATCCTAGAGTCATTGTTATAGGTAAAGTCCAAACGGGAACAACAGAAAACCTGTAATTTTTATTTACTTGGGTAACCAAATAGAAAGGGAATTTTTTCAGTGATACATGTAAATATACCAGACCAGTTTCACCTAATTGCACATCTGACATGAAGTATCTTGAGCTACTACTGATTCTACTCTGTTGTCTTTTAAACATGACTTCTATTAGCAGGGGTAAAATGATGAACTCTAGAAATAAGACTCTGTTCACCTTAATTCCTAAATGCTTTGCAAAGTTAAGGCTACAAATTTTTGTGTCTACATTCTGAAATTAAATCCATTTAAACAAATTCTTCCCCTGGTGTTAAGTCCCCGGGCTTTTTGTGGGTGTGTAACTTGTTGATTCATTGGAGGTGAGACCTATTGGCATGATGAGCAATTTCTATTGTATTGTAATTTTGATCTGTCAGAAATAGGTATTTCTGTGACATTAAGTAGCTCTCATGAGGACTAGTAGGAGTTTTTTCATCTCAAGTTTATTTTGATGGTAGGTTTTATAGATGGTCTTAAATTACTAGTAAGAATATTTGGCAGTGTGTCTTAAAGCTCCTACACTGGTTGGATAACTGAGTGAAAAGGTTCTGATGCTTTTGATTATCTCTCTTACTGTGGACCACACATTGCTGCAAGTTCTATGAGAGCTCTTGAAGACTTCAAAACTTATCTTTTCTGTTTGTTTTTACTGAGGGCAAAAAGCCTTCAAAAACTGGTGCGTTCATTTTTAAATAGATAGCATCAGTGTAAGGTACATAAAGGTACAGCAAAACACTGATCTCCCAAATCCTAGAAAATTCTGTATTTTCATTTTAACACCGTATTAAATGTGCTCCTTTAAAATGCATTGGGAGAAAATTCTACTTAGTGAGATTTGCTTTTGACTTTACCAACAATAGTATTACTCCTCTGGAGCATCCGAGAACAAATCCCCTTTCGTACCTCAGAACTATGCCTGGTACTCTTGAGCACCGAGACACGTGGCCAGCGCCTGCTCTGATTCATTCTAATTCAGACAAGTTGGAGCAGACTCAATTAATTGAGTCTGCTGGAACATGCTAATTAGTCTGTGCATCATGTGTATTCAGCATCCCTGCTCTTCAAAATGGCAGCAGGGGCACTTTAACTAAAGCTTGTTGAACGAGCTTTAATTAAAGTGCCTCTGCTGCCATTTTGAAGTGTGGGGATGCTAAATACACAACATGCTGTGGGTGCTTTAATTAGAGTGACTCCTTAAGTGTGTTCAATTTGTACTACATGGGATTCAGTATCATTCCTTCCTCCCCCTTCCCCCCCCCCCATAAATTCTGAATAAACAGTAAATTTGCAGTGAAGAAAAAAATGAAACAACATTTTGATTGATCTGAAACTTCATTTTTTATTTATTTAATTTTTTTTTTAGAGCTCTGTTTTGTGGTAAAGTGTTTGAAATTTAGGCTGGATAAAATAGCACTTTTATCACAGTTGAATGATATGTCAAGGTCATAAGGGAAGCAGTGCAGCAGAATCAGGAATAGGCATGAAGGCTTACAATGTTTAGTCTTGCACCTTAACAGGGTGACTAGCTTTTCTTCATTCTTGTTTCTATCTCTTTTTTTCAATGGACTTTAGGAGTAAGTGGAATCCTAGTTACCTCAAGAACATGTGAATAGACAGCCAGTGATGATGAATGTGCTTGGTCAGATAATCATCTTTATTTTTATACAATATATAAATAACATCAGTTCTTAATAATTGATTGTGGATATAACATTTTATTATGTTTATAATTCTTGTTTATAGCCATGGTTTTCTTGAACATTAACAGTTAAAGATACAACTTTTCTTGCTGTGGTTAAACACTATTTGAAACCAATGCAATTTGGATCCTATACAGTGGTTTCTTCTGATATTCTTTCCAAGTGTTCCTTCTCCACAACATTTCAGCATAGCATGATTTACAACCTTACTGTGCAAAGGTTCATTTAATGTCTTGCCGTTATCTTTTATTGGTAACTTTTTATGAACTAAAGTACCAGTTGCTAATAAAATTAGACTTACAGCTTGGTAATGGCTGTGGTAAGACAGAATGGCTTCTCAATTTTATTTCCTTCTGCTTCAAATTTTTGCTTAGGTTAATTTTGTTTTTTATGAAAATTGGTTCCCTTACTAATCAGAGGTAGACATTAGCACTAGAAAAATTTGGTCAGCAGTATGAAGACAGAATAAGAAATCTGTTGACCATTACACAGGCTCTTAGGTCTCTGACCATGTCCTGGCAGCATCGAAAGTATGTCTGTTTTGGATGGGACACCTCACTGGGATGATACACGAGCACAATGAGGAGCAACAACATATTGTTCCATTAACAATATGTCCATGGCTTCTCACCTAGGCATTCCCAATGCTACTCCAGTATTTAACTGGTTCAGTGTCTCACCTTTGGCCCCTCTGGTCTTATTAGTGGAAACTAATGTTGCCACTAACTTGTATTAAATTCATTTAGTTTCTAATCTGTTCTTACAGCTCAGCTTTCATGGAACAGTTTAGCCTTTCAGAGTACATTGTCTTGTTTTCTCTGTCAACAGCTTGCATAATCATGTTCATGTATCAGGATTCTTTGCGATCTGTGTGCTGATTCCCTTCACTTTCTTGGGTTCTGTTGCAGCATTTCCTCATAGCCAGTTTTTCTCTCTCGAGTCAAGTACCGGTCATAACTGTCTTGAGGCCTTTTCTGTGTTGTCTACCTCAGTCTCAGCTGTGTTCTGGAGGCCCAGCATTTGTGGCAGGCAAGTCAAATCACCATTCTTATCCCTTCATCTCAGGGTTAAAATGAATGCAAACTGTGATGGCAGTTCCTCTGTGGAAGCTGGGCCAGAGGTAGAGGCTGGAGATCAGCTCTTTGTATGGGTCACTTAACTGGTCTAGACTAACAATCTTCATCAATTTTCAGAAAGCAGAAATGGGGTGGGGGGACCCCTTGTCACCTCTTTGATTTTCCTACAAGTGTGGGATTGTTCCTATGGTACATTTTCTAATATCTTAATCCAATTACAAATGTCTTGTTATATGAGGCTTTTATTGCTTGTCTTGGAATATTCATCTGAACCTGAAGAACTAACTTTATAAGGATGTTTTTTGGGTTTTTTTTAT
Source organism: Crocodylus siamensis (assembly GCF_052110815.1). Taxonomy (NCBI): domain Eukaryota; kingdom Metazoa; phylum Chordata; order Crocodylia; family Crocodylidae; genus Crocodylus; species Crocodylus siamensis. The sequence continues at coordinate 63,842,443 of NC_143398.1, forward strand.
TGAGTTTATTCTGCCTAATTTTTCTTTTTTCCCCCCTCACCGTTTACTCAGGATGTTGAGGTTAAGGAACCTTTTTTTTTTTCTCTCTTCCTATAGCCAGTCCACTGAGCAGTTGATTCTGGGTGAACTAGTTTTCACAAACTGAAGAAGATATTGTCTTGAGTGCCCTCAAGCCAAGAAATGCTGGTAGCTTGGAAAATACTTAAATACATATATGTTGGTAATATCCATGTGATAAACTGAAGAATTCTATAGGTTACTGCACATTATACTTTGGAATAATGAAATCATAGAAAATTAGGGCTGAAAGGGATCTCAGGAGATCATCTAGTCTAATGCCCTGCTCAAAGCAGGACCATCCAACGATATCATCCCAGCCAAGGCTTTGTCTAGCTGGGTCTTAAAAACTTCTAAGGAGAGAGATTCTACAACCTAGAGCCTATTCCAGTACTTTATTGTCCCTTGAGTGTGTATGCGCTTCATGTTGGCACGCAGTAATAAACCTCAGTGCCTATGGTGCCAGAGTTTATTGCTCCTGGGCATGCTGTTGGAACATTAAGCCAGGTCAGAGCAGCCCTGCCTGGCAGGGGACCTAGGGGGTCAGCCTGCCAGCTCAGGGCTGCTCCGACTTGGCTCAGCATGCTGCAGAGGGACTGACTGGAGACATGAGGATGCTCCAGTGTAGAGCTAGCCAGCAGGAAGCCCTTGAACTGAAGCACCCTTTTGCCCCAGCCGGCCCTGTCAGTGTTTACATGTATGCTGCTGCAGAGTTTATTAGTTTCCTGCAGCCTAATAGGGATGAACATGTAGATATGAAACATTTACTGAGGAGCTATTAGTCTACTCTGCAATAAATGTCTTATGTAGATGCATCCTCTAACAGAGAGATTTTCCTAATATCAAATCTCAACTTCCCTTGCTGCAAGTTGATATTGCTGTTCCTTATTTGTCCACATCCTTTCTGTAGTGGGGAGCCCAAAACTGGACACAGTACTCCAGATGTGACCTCACCAGTGCCAAATAGAGGGAAATAAGCACTTCCCTCTATCTGCTGGTAATGCTTCTACTAATACAACCCCATATGTTGTTAGCCTTCTTGGCAACAAGAGCACACTGTTCAGCTTATTGTCCACTATAATCCCTGGGTCCTTTTCTGCTGAGCTGCTGCTTAGCCAGTTGGTCCTTAGCCTGTACTGGTGCATGGATTTGTTCCGTCCTACATGGAAGACTTTGGAAGTGTCCTTATTGAAACCCATGTGAGAGCGTTTGGTCCAATGCTCCAAATTGTTGAGGTCTCTGAGTCCTAACCCTACCCTCCAACATATCTACCACTTCCCCCCAGTTTGGTGTAATCTGCAAACTTGCTGAGGCTCCCATCTTCCAGATCATTGATGAAGATCCTTAACAAAATCAGCCCCAGGACCAACCCTGGGGCATTCCACTTGACACTTGCTGCCAAATAGACATCAAACCATTGGCATCTACCCTTTGAGCTTGACAGTCCAGCCAGTTTTCTATCCACCTTACAGTTCATTCTTCTAACACATACTTCCTTAGCTTCCTTATTGTGGGAGATGATATAAAAAGAGGGGGTAAAAAAAGGGGGTAAAAAGAAGGTACCGGGTAACGTGGGGCCTCTGCAAAACATGCTAGGAAATCTGGTCATCACACCAGATGACAAAGCTAACTTATTTAACAATTTATTTGCCTCCATTTTCCTGATCAGGGACCAGGTCACCCCTCCCACTGGGACCCCAGCAGGCCTCAGGGGAGGTGCACCCAGGCCTAGGGTCAGTGAAGATCTAGTCAGGGAATTTCTGGAGGGACTGGATGTATTTAAATCAGCTGCTCCTGATGATCTCCACCCCAGGGTGCTGAGGGAATTAGCAGAGGTCATTGCGGGACCCCTGGAACAGCTTTACAAGCACTCGTGGTGCTCTGATGTGGTGCCAGAGGACTGGAAAAGAGCCAGTGTGTTTCCCATTTTCAAAAAAGGGAGGAAGGAGGACCCAGGAAACTATAGGCCAGTTAGTCTTACCTCAATCCTGGGTAAGCTTTTTGAGAGAATTATCCTGGCGCATGTCCATGCAGGGCCAGCAGGGGAGATTATGCTTAGGGGAAACCAACACGGGTTCATTAGAGGCAGGTCCTGTCACACCAGCCTGCTGGCCTTCTATGACCAGGTCACCAAATGCTTAAATGCAGGGGTAGCAGTGGACATAGTCTTTCTGGACTTTCGGAAGGCCTTCAACACTGTCTTTCACCCCAGTCTCATTAAAAAACTAGGGGACTGTGGCATCGACACCTACACAGTCAAATGGGTCTCTGACTGGCTGGAGGGCCACACCCAGAGAGTGGTGGTGGACTGGTCATTTTCGACCTGGAGGGATGTGGGCAGTGGGGTCCCCCAGGGCTCGATCCTCGGGCCCACATTGTTCAACATCTTCATCAGCGACTTGGACGAGGGGGTAAAAAGCACCCTGTTCAAACTCGCTGATGACACTAAGATGTGGAGGGATGTGGGCATGCTAGAAGGGAGGAATGGGCTGCAATTGGACCTAGACAGGTTACAAGGGTGGGCGGATGAGAATAGGATGGGATTCAACACTGATCATTGCAACGTGGTGCCCCTGGGGGGGGGAAGAACCAGCAGGATACCTACAGGCTGGGGAACTCCCTTCTCATCAGTGCAGCGGCAGAATCATTATTGATGCCAAAATGAACATGGGCCGGCAGTGTAGGGACGGGGTCAGGAAGGCCAACCACACCTTGTCATGCATCCACAGATGCATCTCAAGCAGGTCCAAGGAGGTGATCCTCCCCCTCTATACAACGCTGGTTAGGCCGCAGCTGAAGTACTGCATCCAGTTCTGGGCACCGTGTTTCAGGAGGGATGTGGACAACATGGAAGAGGGCTACTTGCATGATAAAGGGCAGCAGGTCAGGCCCTATGAGGAGAGGCTACGGGACCTGAACCTGTTCAGCCTCCACAAGAGAAGGCTGAGGGGGGATCTACTGGCCTGTTACAAACTAGTCGGGGGACCAGCAGGCATTGAGGGAGTCCCTGTTCCCCTGAGCACTGTCAGGAGTGACTGGAAATAACAGTCACAAGCTGCCAGAGGGTAGATTCAAACTAGACATCAGGAGATGATGCTACTTCACTGTCAGGGCGGCTAGGATCTGAAACCAACTTCCAAGTGAAGTGGTGCTGGCTCCTACCTTGGGGGTCTTTAAGAGGAGGCCTTGCTGGGGTCGTTTGACCCCAGTACTCTTTCCTGCCATGGCAGGGGGTTGGACTTAATGATCTGCTCAGGTCCCTTCTGACCTTACCAACTATGAAACTATGAAAAAGCCTTGCTAAAGTCAAGGTATATCATATTGGCTGCTCTCCCAGCATCCACTGAGCCAGTTATCTCATCATAGAAGGTAATCAGATTGGTCAGGCATAACTTGCCATTGGTGAATCCATGCCGACTGTTCTTAACCACCACCTTCTCCTCCAAGTGCCTAGAAATGGATTCCTTGAGGACATGCGCCATGATTTTTCTGGAGACTGAGGCATGAGGCTGGCTGATCTGTAGCTCCCTGGATCCTCTTTGTTCCAGATGGGCACTATATTTGCCTGTTTCCAGTCATCCGGGACCTTTCCCAAGAGCCATGAGTTTTCAGCAATAATGGCCGGTGGCTCTGCAGTCACACTGGCCAGCTCCCTTGGCACCCTCAGATGCATTGTGTCTGGCCCCATAGACATTACACACCCAGCTTTTCTAAATAGTCCCTAACCTATTCTTTAACCACTGAGGGCTACTTTCCTTCCCCGCAAACTATGCTGCCAGGTTCAGTAGTCTGGGAGCTGACCTTGACTGTGAAGACTGAGGTAAAAAAGGCATTGACTACTTCAGCCTTTTCTGTATCATCTTCATCTGTCACTATGTTGCCTCCCATGTTCAGTAACGAACCCACACTTGCCCTGCTTTTTTTCTTGTTGCTAACACACTTGTGGAAACCCTTCTTGTTCCTTTCACATCCCTTGCTAGCTGCCACTCCAGTTGTACTTTGCCCTTCCTGATTTCATCCCTGCCTGTCCAAGCAACCTTCGTACACCCCTCTCTCTAGTTGTTTGTTTCCCAAGCTCTGTGCACTTTTGTACAGACACCTGGGATAACCAGCTAATTATCCTACTTTCTCAGAAAAAATGAGAGAGCCTCCCCTGTTGCCCCTACTTTTTGTGCCTCCTCCAGGTCACCCACTTTGGGGTGTTGGTCTCCATCCCCCTGTAAACCTAGTTTAAAGCCCTCCTCACTAGGTTAGCGAGCCTGTCTGGGAAGATGCTCTTCCCTCTTCGTCAAAAGGATCCTGTTTCTTCCTAGCAATCCTTTTTCTTGGAACAACATCCCATGGCTGAAGAAGCCAAAACCCTTCTGGTGACACCATCTGCACAGCCATGTATTGATCTTTAGGATGCGCCTGCTTCTGCCTGGGCCCTTCCCCTTGACTGGAAGAATCAAGGAGGATGCCACCTGAGCCCCTGTCCCCTTCACCTGTGATCCCAGAGCCCTGTAGTCATGTTTGTTCGGCTCAGGGTTGCCCCAGGCAATATCATTGGTGCCCACATGGATAAGCAGCATGGGATATTGGTCACAGGGCCAGATGAGTCTCAGTAATTGTTCCATGACATCTCAGATCCTTGCTCCAGGAAAGCAGCAGACCTCCTGCAACAAAGATCAGGGCAGCAGATGGATGCCTCCATCCCCCGCAGAAAGGGGTCTCCAACCACCACCACCCATCGCTTCCTTTTGGTGGCAGTGGTCTCAATCCTCCCAACCTTGGGGATGCCTGGCTTGGCATCCTCTGCCAGTGGAACATGCTCTTCCTCTCTTGCTAGGGTGTTATATCTGTGCTTCAGGCAAATTGCTACAAGTGGGGATGACAACTTCCTTCTGTGGCCAAGGTTGTAAGCTTCCAGCTTCCACCTTTCCTGGGAGTCCATACCCTCTTTTTTCTCTAGCACTGCCTCTGGCATTCCTTCCTCTGCAGTCCTAGGGTCTCCTTCAGCATCAAATTAATGAAGTTCTCATGGCAAAGGATGCTTTGGAGCCTCGCCACCTGCTGTACCTTTCTCATCTGCTCCCTGAGGGACACTACAAAGAGGCACCGCTCACATCACAGACACTCTCCCACCTGGATGTCACTGGAAGGAACCTGCAAGCTGCCGTCTCCACAGCGCTAAACTAGGGCGGAAGCCTGGACAGTGGCTGGTCCTGCCTAGACAGACCTCACAGCTGTAAGCAGAGAAAGAGCTGGTAGTGACAATGGCTCTGGCATTGCAACATCCTCCCGCCATTTCTCTGGGTCTCTGAATCTGCTGCCTCTCTCTGTCTGCCCCCTCTCTCTAAGCAAACCTTACCTAGCAAACTCCCCTGTAAACTGTTTACTAATCCGTCTCCTTCAGGGCTGTTCTGTCTGCTGAAGTCTGTGGGGTTTGGGGGTTTCTGTTGTGACTTTTTAATCTTAAAAATATACCAGCATACTAGGGAAGTAGAATGTCATGCCCACCCTCTCAAATGTGACATTCTTCAGACTGAAATGCAGAGTAGGTGGTAGGCAGTTTTTTGAACCCTAACACTCTTCAGGTCCACTATCAACACCCTGGAACTAGAAATGGGGACCTTTTATTTCATTAGAAAGGGAAGATAAACTGTATTTGCTTCTAGCTCTGCTAAGTTCTGGAATATTGGATCTGAAAATCATATTATGGAGAAACATTTGTGTGGCTCAAAGCTGCATCCTGGCAAATTAAATATTCTTCTTTCTGAAAGGTGGCTTCCAGGGATAAAGAAGATCTTCAAGTCCTCTGCCTGTAGGGTGGACAAACACACTGTGCTCAGTAGTTCTTTCTCATGAGGTGAACTTAGTTCCATTCATAAATCAAACCTGGGTAACAAAGCAATCTAGGTTTAAAGGAATAAGTTGATTCCCAAGACACTGTCACTTTCTTTCACACCCTGCACCCTTTTATAGCTTTTCTTATAAACGCTTGTGCAAGAGAAGCTCTCCTCTGTCAGGAAGGAAAGCTGCTACATGATCTCCAGTACATATGTATTAATAAGAGCATTAAAAATTCTGTTCTAGAAAATATAATACATAAATTGTGGATTATGGCATGATATAAATGTCAGTGGCATGACTTTGGAATAATCTGCTGCATGCAAGAGATCCAAAAGATAATTTTGCAGGGCATGTGACAATCTGAACAATGCTGGTGAAATCCTTATGACACTACTTAACTTGATTATACTTTTTTGGAGAGCATCTACATGCATCTTAAGATGCTGAAGGGGAGAAGGGTGAGTAATTATTAACTTGACATTTGGAGAAAAGCTGTTGGTTTTTTTTAGTTTACCTAAATTGGTAGAAAAAAGTAATCATGCCATATACATTCTTTAGTCTCTTTCTGGTTCATAGCTGACTAATAAGAGACTGAAACAAATTTAGATTGTGTTTTAAGAGGTTTTCCTACAAATGTCCGTTCCCAAGCCTTCATACTACTGAGAGGTACTGCTATCAAACACAGAACATGAACAGGAAAACTCTTAAACTTTGAATAGATGCTCTACTTGAAATGACTTGGAAATATGGAACATGACTATATTTACAGGAACTGCCATTAGAACCTTTATGATACAGCATTTCCTGTAAAGCTTATGTAAAACAAAAAACAAATGCAGCTGACTTATGGAATGATCACTTCCAGGAAGTAATGATTGTGACCCCTTATATTTTTTCTCCCACAGTGGCTAATTATGTAAGTGAACATGACATTTTCATGTAATGGACTGTCCAGATTGCTTAATGAACATGGTTTTTTGTTTTGTTGACATGTACCACGTGTGGTGTCCTATAAGCAGCATATTATTTATTTCTGTAAGGAGCTTTGAAGTTTTGTCACCATGCTCCTGTGATCTTTTGTTTTTATTTATAGGCCTACTAAATGGAACAATAAGTAGTTATGTAACTGGGGAAGTTGAAAAGAAAAGTTGATAAGGAAATTTAGTGGTTCTTCATCCCCCCTTTTAATCAAGGTACCTTTTAATGTGGTAAGTGGATAGTAAGCGGGAGGTCATTTCAGCTCCCAAAATTGCCTGGGTGAAAACCAGAAGGACCAATACATTTTTATGACACTAGCAAAAAAAAAAGTGTAAAACATTACAGCAGAAATTATCCCTGTCTCTTACTATGTTAGTTTAAAACAGCCACAGTTGTTTTCATTCAACTCTCTGCATCCCTAAGTCCTTTTATTTCATGCATTTCTTCTCAAACCTACATCTTGTTTCAGTAATTTGTATAGAGTATAAGTTTAAAGAACTGTTAATTACTAAAGAAATATTAATTACCCATAATTAGTTTTACTTGGATTTCAGTTAACATGGTGAGGGAAAGCACTAAATTACATTGATATGGATGTTTAATGTTTTTTGTCTTGTTGACAGAGTGTGGAAGGAGAAGAAATTGGAATATATCCATCTCCGGTTTAGAATCTTCCAACTTTCCTCACTGTTCAACAATCAGGTCATGTTAAAGAGAATATAGACGATGCATAATTGATAGTTTTATGAAAAAGATGTATGATGTGGGTACTGACAATGAGAGAGAGGTTGGTAGTCTCTTAGTCTGAAGTTTAGGTAGGGGCTTACCTTCATAGACTAACTGAATCAGATGCATAAGCTTTTGTGGCACAGCTCACTTCATAAAACACTATGATGAATTGAGCTGTGGCACATAAAAGCTTATGCACCTTTCTGATTCAGTTAGTCTATAAAGGTGTGCTGTATCTTGCCTTCTACAGTGATGGAGAAAGGGCTTGATAGCCCAAGAGGTCCCTTCCAGTCTTATATTCTCAGAAACTTCCCTATCATTGCTTGTTTTATGACAGCAAGGTTATGCACCTCACCACTGCTGTTCCCTGCTTACTAGATGCTGCATAATGCATGTCTTTTTAAGTAAAGCAAACCTGGGACTAATGTAAGCTTATCAACTTTACTGTTGTTCTTTTTTAAACGTATTTAGTTACATATTCAAATATGTAAAAAAAAAAAAAAAAATAGGGAACTCTTCCTCTCTTGTGATACTTAAGTATTAACTTATGTTTCAAAGGTATACCAAATAAAATTAATACCTGTCATTAGTCTTATGGGATCACTGGGTTTCATATGTATTTAAAGGCTCACATTCTGATGCTTATGCTAGTGGAAGTTTAAATTCCAGTTATAAGAATTGTATATAATATGTGGCTTTGTTCATAATAGTTTCCTTTATTGGTGGTGTTCTGTTTTTCCAAGTAACAGTTTACAAAATTAGTCAGATCCTGAATGTCAAAGCAGAAAATAGAACAGAAGTGTTAATCTCCTCAAATACTCTTAAATTAAAATCATAATGAATTGCAGACTGGGGAAAGGTCTGCTGCCTAAAAAAGAGCGATTAGAGAGTCTAGCAGCAGCAGGTTCTATATGCAGAAACGTGGCCACTGATTGTTTTCCCCCTACCCCTACATTATGAGCTTATTGTCCCCAAAGGAGATGGCTTCTTAATAGCTCTTGCTTCCACTCTGCCAGATGATTTCTGTTGCAACAGAGCTTCATACACGTCCCTGTATATCTGTCTTGTTTAGTTGAACTCATGATATTGACTTCTATAATCCCTTTCTTGTCAACCATTTGTGCGGCCAAAAATCATTATGGGTCAAATCCTTAAGTTATTGGGCAAAACTTCTATTTGTATCAATGCAAGTTTTACCTGAATAGAGGCAGAATAAGAATTTTAGTGTTTGCTCCAATGATTTTATTTAGAAATAAAATGACAGTAGGGGACTTGTGTACTGTAACTTTCAATTTGTCCCGATTTTAAATTTATAGTTGCCAGTTGAGCCCTAACCTTCCATTCACATACTGCTATACCTGTAACTTCAAAGTATCACCAGAAACTGAATCTGAAGAATGAAGTTGCCAAAAGAGTATTTTATTTTTCCACATTTCTCTTTCCTTTGTATTGCTGTGTTGCATCCTTCTTTTGAGGCGTCTATCATACTTTCAGATGGCTAATGTTATACAGTTGTGCCTCGAGATAAAGTCTGGGGAAAAGATGGTGAGTTAAGAAACTGAGTATCTGTCTCGGGGCGGGCAATTATTTTGGGCATATTACTGAGTTTTGGCAAGCCATCGAGGGCTGCATGACAGGCAGCCCATGGCAGACAAATATTAATTTTCTAAATTTTTGAGGGGCCCCGTGGGCCGGATAGATTGGCCTGGTGGGCTGCATCTTGCCCCCGGACCGCATTTTGCCTGCTCCTCATCTATCTCCACATAGATGTCCATAGTAAAGCAACCCCAGAAGAAAAATACAAAAATAAATACAGCAGAAATGTGTTTTTAAGATTTCATTTACTTGTATCGGCATCTTTTCAAAATGCTGTTTAAGAGGAAGTTGAAACAGACGCATAGTTTTGTTAATGGGCATTTGTGTCTGACAGTGGATATTTAATTCTTAAATGCAGCTTATTGGCACACTTTAGTATCCTTTTTGTTGTTGGACCTCTTTTAATAATAAGAAACTTGATTGTTATAAAGAAGTTTGTTTATGTATGAGATGCCTGTTGTAGGTATACTGTATGACTTGGAGAAAATCTCCACAATGTAGCATTTGGTATGGCTGGGGGCTAGTGAAATAACAATTTTTTTTCACTAGTACCAATGACATGAAAGTAATTAATATGTGAAAAAGAACCTTTTGTTAAAAAGAAGCTTCTTGCCAATATTGCAGAGAAGAGCTCTGGCCTATGAAACCTTAACAAAGTCCTATAAAGTTATAAAGTTGATTTGGTACAGCAGAGCAGGAAAACTAAAAGTTTTCCTGAGTAGAAATGAAAGCTCATATTTCATAGGAGAGTTGAAGGTGGACACTTTACAAGATTTTACCACCGTCAACTCCTGTGAAATATGAACTTTCATTTTGACCCAGGAGAACTTTTACAATCCTTTCTCTGATGCCTGATGAAGGGCACTTGTGCCCAAAAGTGTGCAATTAAGGACTTTTTTTTGCAAAAATCTAGCTGGTTTAATAAAATATATCACCTCTACCAGAAGTCTTGATTGCTTTTTCCTGTAGACCAATATGGCTACAACCTAGATACCTTAAAGTGGGAAGACAGAGTACCAAACACAAAGGTATTAGATTTATTTTTAGTGTATGACAATGCAATGATTACAAAGAAAGGAAAAGCATATTTATATTATGTCCAAATTTTGCAGTCCGCTGATTGCCTCAGGTGTAGTATGTGCAAATTCAATACAGTTCCATTTAAATGCATGGAGTAGGCATTCGAAAGTGATGTGGTCCAAAGTCTGAAAAGGAGCACCACAGTCACAGTTCACTGAGCTAGTCCAGCCCCATTGATGTAACAGAAATCGATGTCTGCTGCGTCCTGTTCCGATTCAGTTGAGAGAATACCAAAGATGTCTAGGGAGCTGATCCAATGGTGGGATTTGTAATAATAATTTCTGTATTAAGGAGTGAATCGAGCCACTCTTACGTCCAGGCATCTTGGATGTTAAATGAGTTTTGTTCAAGTTGAATTGCTGTCCTCCAAGGGGGGTGTCTAGTTTATAATCTTGGAGGCCGTGGGTTTAAAAGATCGTTGTACATAGGCAGCTGTTGGCTATTTTTTATTTTAGTCTATAATTTAGTTAAGGCATCTTTTTCTTCTTAATGGGGGAGGATTCATGTTACAAAGAATAGGGAGCCATTGAAGAGAGGTGGATCAGATTGTTCCTGTAATGATTTGTGGTGTTTGGTTGAGCTGTATGTCAACCTTATCAGTATGAACACTGTTTAACCAGATTGAGGCACAATCTTCCACCAAAGAATAAACCGCGCTAAAGCTGTTGTTCTAAGTGCATTGGTGTCAGCTCCCCAAGAAGTCCCAGTGAATTTCTGGAGCAAATTATTATGGGTTTTTTTTAATTTAACTGCTGTCATAGTTAAATGATTTTTAGAGGACAATGTTCTTTCTAGGATGATTCCTAAATATTTAGGAGTACCATTATAATGTAGGAGCTGGTTTTTGAAAACAATAATGACTGACACACTTAGAAACCACTATCAAGAAGATGAGGTTGCGATGGATTGGCCAAGTCTCCTCCCATTCTGACCATATTTCCAAGAATATTTTGTACAGTGAGATTTGAGACAGCTCTAGAAAGCGAGTTTGTCCTCTATGGTGGGACCATGATGTATGCAAAAATTATATGAAGTCATTCAGCATCAATATAGAAAGCTGGGAGAAGTGTGCAGAATCCTGTCCAATCTGGAAGAAACATCTGGCACTGGGTGCAACTCATCATGAAGCGGCTTTGATCCAGCGGATGAAAGCAAAGTGAGAAAGCAGAAAGCAGCATGCTGTAAATTGGGATTCCAGCTCAGACAACATATGGATCTGTGAAACTTGTAACAAGCTCTGTTGCTCCCGAATTGAGCTTGTCAGCCACAAATGGATTCATCAGGCATCTGACTAGACCTCTTATGTGTACATCCATGATCCAGAGGATTGATGGTTGCTTACTAGCAGTTTTGCAAAATGATTCAGAAAGGCCAAGGACTGAATAAGGACTTGGGGCCAAGTTCATTCTTCGGGTGTTTGGGTGCTACTTCAGGTACCCAAACCAACATTCAGGTGCAGCTGACATGATCAAAACTTTCTGAGCATATAGCTAGTCGAAGAGATGCATGGCCTTTTTTTTCTTTTTTTCTCTGCTAATTTTTGCCACGTGGCATGGGTCAAAACAGCCTAATGTTGACATTTCTGAGCCACTCAAAATTGTAAGTCTTGCCTAAACCCCAGGCGGATTCTTAAGTAAGGTGCTAAATCACTCCACTTGCCTGTAGGGGCTGATCTGGTATATATTTTTAGAGCATTCTTGTTGGCCAGAATGGTTGACTGTGCCCCCTTACCCATAACTTGGTGGTTGGAACACTTGTGTAGATGCAGCCAGTAAGAACCTATGTGCTTTGTTGTGGAGTAGACCAATTAGCTGTAAAGTAAAGTGTCACTGTCTACACATGTTATGGTATTAGGTTGCAGTAAACTAATTTATAGTGTGGTAAAATAGTACTGTCTCTGATAGTACTATCTTAGGCCAGGGTAATTTACGTGTAGATGCTGACCACAGGCATAAAATGCGCCAAATTCCTGCCAGCTGCCTAGCTGTACAGCTTTGCACTTTCAGCACCCTCGTGCCCTAGCCAGCCTCTCTGCAACCCAGTGCTGTCACCTGGAACCTGGGGCAGAGCAGGGCAGGAGGGGCCCTGGCATAAACTGTTCCACTCCAGCTCAAATTGCTGCTGTCCTGGGTGCATATGTAGATGCTGTGCCTGGGAGTAGTTTACTCTGGCTCAAACTGCTCCAGAGTTCATTCCTCTGAATTAATTGCACGTGTAGACATACCCAAGCTGACTAATTTGGAGCTAGACTTAAACCCATGTCTCCTCTGTCTTTTTTTGAAATTGTTGCCAACAGCATAACTGTAGAGTGTTTTGGGGTGGCTCTCCTGTTCAAGCTGTTTCACATTCTGTGTCTCAATAAATATTTCATTATGCTATAAAGAGTGAGGGTGATTCTGTAGCTGGGTTGTTAGGACACTCACAAGGGAGAGTCAAATTTCAGTTCCTGCTCTAATGGGCGTGTGCTACTGTTCTACTTCTCTGGGTATATAAATGGACTCCCAATTCAAGATAATTGTACCAACTTTTAAAGTAAAAGATAATTTTGCCTTGTAAGTAAACATTTTATTTATTTTACTTAATAAATTAGTATGAAAAATCCAGAGGGTGCATTACTTATTCAGTGAACCACTGAAAGTAGCAATGTCCAGAATAAGTGATAATGGAAGTAAATCCTCTAGAGAAAAACCTCTGCATCGATTTAAGACTTCTGTTAACATTAAAGCACATAACTATAGATTGTATCTAGATTGAAATAAATGGGTAACTGTATTTATTGGCAGGGGGCTGGTTCAGAAGTGTGTGAACTATTATTTGTCTTTGCACAGATTATTAGCACCTCTTTCTTTGTATGAAATTCACAAATAAAAAGGTGTTCAAAATTAAATGAAAAGTCTCTGTAATTTACCTCTCTCTTGTCTTGAAGGTTTGTTGTATTTGGTTTGTAATTTGCTATTCTTACTGCAGAATCAGTTACCTCCCATGTGACCAGTCTGCCCACTGATTGCCTGAGTCCAAGGCTCAGAAACAGCCCTCTTGATGGTGATCAAAATCTTCTGCCGCAGATGCTGTCCCTTGTTCTAGTTGGTTTCGGTGAGCAGTCCAGCAAACAAATTTATCCAAATAAATGTTTGTGGGAATTGGAAGAATGGAAATAGCTTGCAAATAATTTTGAAGCACATTTGCAGCATTTACTTGATCAAATAACAGCATTTGTTTGTGGTAATCATCCAGCTATAGTCATAAATGCTTTTAGTTGGAGGGAGAACTGACTTAAGTGACCCTTCAGCAGGCAAGGTTCTTTGGGTAGATGTGATATCTTTTATTAGACCATCTGAGTAGTTGGAAGAGAGGTCTTAGCAAGCTTTCAGGTGCAATCACCCTTCTTCAGGCATAGGGAGTCTCTGCTGTTTTGAGACTCCAAGGAATGAAAGAAGCTAAAAGTGTGACAGGATGTCTGTGAGACTGTAAATAGGTAGAAATTAGGAAAACAAAAGGTAAAGCAGGGAAGGGGGAAAAAGGCATGGGGGAGGAGCCAAAATTAAGTGACCCTTCATCACTCATGACAATTAACCAAGATTGTGACTTTCAGAATTGTGCCATGGGAAAGCATGCAGTACTTCCGATTCCAGCTATATTTGAAAATTGATCTATTTTGCAGATCTTTTTTCTTCCTAATAGGATGCTCTTTGTTCCCCAGCCTTAATTCTACATGTCCAATGTGAAGTAACTGAAAAGCTGTGTGTGAAGTGGCATTACTCAAGTGCATGCTTCAATATCAGGAATAGACAAGGAGAATGAAATATCTGAAAAAAAAATTAAAACCTGTAGAGAGCTTTGAAAAGACATTTTGGTATGCTTCTGAATCACTGCCTTCATGTTTCTGTTCTCAGAGTATGCTTTCTTTATGGAAAGAAATGCAAAACTCTAGAACTCTTGGTTCAAAAGTGATACCTTTTATTAGACCAACTAAGAAATTGTAAAAAACCCGTCTTTTTCTGCAAGCTTTTTTGGGCATACATGGCCTTCCTCAGGCTCAGGGAAAATTAAAGATGGTAAAAAGTCCCCAATAGGTAGAAAATAAACTTCATTTTGCACGGAGGAAATTGAAGACGGAAGTCTGTTCCTCTGCGTCCATGAAAGTGTCTTTGTGCGTTGCTCTTTGATGGAATTTCTTTATGGAAATTTATTTAATTGCAAATTTCTTTTTAGAAAAATATTTTTAATATTACAGAGACATCTCTTCTGGGTCAGTAGCAGTTCTTTTTATGGTTTTTTCTTTTAACTATTTTAAATCTTAGTCCCTTTTCTTCAAGTAAAGTGATGAATCCAACTTTATTATCTCTCTATATGCACTCAAACTGTAAGGATTTGTTTTAACCCATTGCTTTCTGAACTAAGACATCAGACTTGCAGAGCACCTGGGGGTCACAGGATGTTGGCTTATCCTTCTTGTGGCCACCTGTTATCTTGCATTCAGAGAGCTAAAAATATACTACTTCCAAATACAAGCTTTCTAGATTGGCAATTTCTGTAGTTGCCACAGAAATGCTATTTGATTAATAGGAGATTAGTAATATGAGGAATCATAGAAGAAATGCTCTCCTAATCCTTTAGCTGGAAGCAAAGCTGGAGGCCAAGTCCCATTCTGTTGGCAGGTCTGTTGTAAATACCTTTGAAAAGAGAGAGTATTTTTAAGTGTAGAAGCAATGTGTCCTTACCAACACAGTTGAACTCTTAGGTTCATATATATTTTTAACACTATGAAATATAAAGCAGTACAGTAAAATCTCCACTGTCCGGCATTTAACTAACCAGAAATTCCATTAACCATGGGGCGGGTGGGAAAGCTTGCATGCAGTGGCTGCCACTGCCAGCCACCCTGCACTGTTGCTCTGCGTGCAGCCTCCGCCACCCCACCTCCTCTGCTCCATGTGCGGCCGTCACCCCCATTTCCCCCTGCTTCATGTTTTCTGAAAACCCCTGCTGGGGGGTTTCGGATAAATGGACTCTTTACATAACTGGCAATCCCCTTATCCCAGGGATGCTGGATAATGGAGATTTTACTGTGTTTTATTTTGATGGCATCCTTAACATGGTTTATTTTTCTCAGTGGGCAGTCATTTAGAATTGCTTTAGCCCCTGTTTTTCAGTGCAGTGACACTGATGCACGTGATGCTTCAGGTGCTTTAACTAAAGCAGCTCTTGGACACCTCCCCCTCCTCTCCCGCTCCAGAGCACATGTATAAATGCCCTGTCAGTCAGTGATTCTCAACCTTTTCAGACACAAAGAATGCCTCAATATTTTTTCTAAATTTAACAGCATCCCATTTCAAAAATTGATGTCATGTATTGACTGTGAAAGATTTAATAGAGCAGTTTTTCTGTTGCAAAGAACTCAGGAAGACCACAACAGGTCTGAAAGTTTTTGATGTTGTGGATTCCTGTTTGAAATCTCTAGGCTTATCTTGTTAGATGTGCAGAGACCTACACCATATATACAGTGCTAATATTATACATCACCTCATGGCACCTTTATCAGGATGTCGCACCATCCTTAGCTGAGAATCACTGCTTTAGACCAGAATTGAAACAAGACAAGAACTACTACTTGACTTTTGATGCAACTGTAAGAGTAAAATGCGCTAGCAGTGTTGTGAATACATTTGTGTTTTATGAAATCTTTCGATTACGGTTGATATTGCCTATTTAAAACAGTTGTATTAGATACGTTTTAAATGTGCTGCATGCTATTTTACTTGTCTGTGTGTACAGTTTACATGAAATAGTCTAAGAAAAAGTAAGCTTTAAAAAGTAAAATGACTTTATCAGAGACTATTTGTGGAGCTACAACAGAGAGGAGAAGTTCATAGGTTTCATAGACATTAGAGCTGGAAGGGGCTTCATAAGATCATCAGGCCCTGCCCAAGGGGCAGGAAGTCAGTTAAGGTCAAAGGATCACAGCAAGATAAGCATCCAGATGTTTCTTAAAAGTATCCAGAGTAGGTGCTTGCATTACCTCTGGAGGGAGTCTGTTCCAGGCCTTGGGGGCTCGGACAGTAAAGACGTTTTTCCTTATGCCCTGCCTAAAACAGTCTTGCAGGAGTTTGTGACTGTTGGACCTTGTCATCTCTTGGGGTGATCTGGTGGACAGGCGTTCCTCTAGATCCTGATGCACACCCCTTGTGTATTTACATTCTGCCACCAAGTCACCCCTGAGCCTGTGCTTCTCCAGGCTGAAGTCCCAAAGCTCACATCCTTTCTTCATAAGGCCTGTTCTCTTGCCTTCTGATCATGCATGTGGTGCTCCTCTGAACTCTTTCAAACTTCTTAGCATCCTTCCTAAACTGTGGAGCCCAGAATTGGATGCCGTACTCCAGTTGCGGCCTCACCAAGGCTGAGTACAGCGGGAGGATGATCTTGTGGGTCTTGCTTGAGATGCATCGGTAAATGCCAGCCAGAGTTTTGTTCACTTTGCCAGCTGCAGCATCGCACTGGTGGCTTGTGTTCATCTTGTGGTCATGACCCCCAAGCCTCTTTCGATCATAGTGCTAGCAAGTGTAGCACTACTAAGCCTGTAAGTTTGACATGGGTTTTTATTCCTGAGGTGGAGCATCTTGCATTTCTCTGTATTGAATGCTATCAGGCTTTCATTTGCCCACCTTGTAAGCCTTTCGAGGTCAGTCTGGGTTACCAGCCTGTCCTCAAGTGTGAACACTCTTCCCCAAAGTTTACTGTCATCAGCAAACTTAGCCAGTCCGCTTCTGACACCAGTGTCCAGATTGTTTATGAAGACATTAAAGAGTACTGGTCAGAGAACGAAGCCTTGGGGGGCACTGCTTGTCACTAAGTGCCATGTTGATTCGGTTCCATCAATTACCACCCTCTGGGTCTGACCTTGGAGCCTGTTTTCCAGCCATCAGACAGTTGAGTAGTCAAGGCTGCAGTTGCCCAATTTTTCCATGAGGACATCATGGGACACCAGGTCAAAGGCTTTTTTAAAGTCCAGATAAATTATATCAACCTATTCCCTTTTGTCCTAGTGATGCGTCACCCGGTCATAGAAGAAAATGAGGTTGGTCAGGCAAGACCTACTTGCAACAAACCCATGCCTCAGAATGCTGCCTTCTGTTAGCCTGTCAAGAAAGGTTTTTTTGATAAATTTTTTCCAAAACCTTCCCAGGGATTGAGGTCAAACTGACTTGCCTGTAGTTTCCGAGGTCTTTTTTCGTCCCTTTCTTGAAGATGGGCACCACATTGGCCCTCTTCCAAACTTCAGGTAATTCACCCAAGCACCGTGAGTTCTTGAATATCCTTGTCGGTGGCTGTACTTTGATGTCTGCCAGTTCCTTTAACACTCTTGGGTGCAATCTATCCAGACCAGCTGATTTGTGGGGTCCAGCCTCTCAAGATGCTTCTTCACAAGATCCACACCAGTGGTGGGTATATATTCATCATCACCCTGGTCATCCCACACCACATTAGGCAGTGTGGTCCCTTTGGTCTGGTGAAAAACAGATTCAAAGTAATTATTAAGCAGACTGGCTTTTTCCTGGGTGTTGGTAGTTGGCTGCCCCAGCTGGTTTAGCAGGGGTCCAAAGTTACCCTTGTTTTTCTTTCGACTCCCCACATATCTGAAAAAGGACTTTTTTTCTTGTCCTTGATTCATGTAGCCTGTTGGAATGCATTTGCAGCCTTGGCTTTCCAAGTTCACTCCCTGCAGGTGCGGACCAGTGCAGAATACTCCTCCTTAGTGGTATTTCCTGGCTTCCATCATTGATAAGCTTCTCTTTTTTGACATAGGAGGTCCTTGAGTTCCCTGTTGAGCCAAGGGGGTTGTTGAGCCCTTTTACCACCTTTTCTACAGATTAGGATGGACTCCCCTTGTGCTTCTAGGATCGCTTCCTTAATGAGCAACAGCTCCAAATGAACTCCCCTCTCTGTGAGATCATGGCCTCTCAGGGCCTCAGGAACAAGCCTCTTGAGCTTATGAAAGTCAGCTTTCCTGAAGTCGAGGACTACTGCATTGCTGGCTGACTTGCCAGCTTTGCGATGAAAAGTAAAAGTGATCAGCTCATGGTCACTGTCACCCAACTTCCCTTCAATTCTTAGTTTGGCCAGTACCAGGTCCAGCAGCGCTTTACCTCTTGTTGGCCCATAAACTTCATAAAGTATTTGACCATCACTTATATCTGTGTACAGCAAAATGTGAAAAGTACAGTCATGCTAACCAAAAGGCTGATGTTTTTGACATTTTAATCTCTTAAACCTTCAAAACATTTGTGTACATCAGAGGACTTTTAAATCCACTGCATAGTGTTTTCACTGTCTCAGATAGTGTTCAAAAATTGTAGCAGATAAAAAAGGAGTGATCAGAAAGCTTAATGCAATCAGAACATCATGACCTGTTATGTAAAGCAACATTTGGCAAGGCCTTCCCAGCTGCTGTAAATGAATGCTAACAGTGTTTTATCAGATGCTTTACTATCCTTATTACATAATCTGAATATTTATGACCCTATTAATATGTTTAGCTGTGAAATTACAATGTTGATGGAACAAAGAATCCATATAAAATGAAGAAGCCGAATTATTCTTGCATGGGGCGGAGTGAGAGAGACCCTGTGCATGTTAAAACACTTCAAGTTCATAGCTGAGAATGAACTTGTTAAACATCTTGAATTCTCTAACCATTTCAGACAAAAGGTACATTTAGTAGAAAAGCACTGTTGAACATCTATATGTACAATATTAAAATATGTAGGTCACTAATATAATGTAATATTCTCATGCAAGCGAACTCCCCAAACCATGTAAACATCTGTGATCTACCAAATATCCTTTTGCTCTACAAAATTTTATTTTAATCCACTCTTATCAAGATGCTTATGACTCTAGTAGTCTAGTATCCTGGTGCCTCCTAGCTATTTAGAAATGCAGATTTCTTCCTTCACATTCTTTAAAATAAATTTCTTGATTAGTTACAGGCTTGTGGGGGGGGGGTACTGCCTGAGAATGGCTTAACTGAAAACTGAGTTTTATATTTAGCTGGAAAGTGGTGAGGTCCTTGGTCATTTTTATCTTACATGGGTCAGTTCTATGGTCTGATATCAAGCAGCTCCTGTGAATGTTTTTGTTCTGCATTTTAAATCCTTCCATTATTGGTCAGTATTTTTATTTCTTTTGTGAAATGTAGTTGCCATAAAAGTTCATGTTTTGCAGAAGAAGAGGGAATCTTTTAGAAAGCCAGTGACAATTCCACAGAGTGCTCTGATTGATAGTGTAGAGATACAGGATTTTTTTTTTACTACAGTGTACCTATTACCGAGATATCAGAATAACAGGATTTCTGGATGCCTCTTCTAAGTTTTGTGGTGTTCTCAATTTTTATCTGCTATTTGTGTGTCTGTGCTCTTATGGGAAGGTTTATTTTCATTCAACTAAAATAAGACATTAGAAATATGAAGAAAACTAGTGTGTTGTCAGGGATGTTGGATTTAAAAGTAAAGTAATGAATGAGTGATCCTTCTGGATTATTAATCTCTCTCCCCCCCGCTCCCATTTTTGGGCTCCAAGCCAGTTCGTTGCAGCTACTGTGAAGCTGCAAAAGGGCTTTCTTCCTTTATAAGGATTAGAGATTTAAATATGTATTGTTCTTCTGGGTACTATTACTGAGCAGTCAAGAAAGGTTCATAATAGAACAAAGAAACCTGTAATTAAGATAGGAGTTTCAATTGCATTCCTTCTTGCTTTGTGTAAAAGAAACTTGCACTAAATCAGATAAATAAAAACACTGACTAGGGTGGTAGAACCTTGGAAGTAGCACATCTGTTTACAAAGTTAAGTACTGAGTTTATAATAAACCCATAATTTTTACTCGGAAAGCTCTTTACTGTTTCCAGCTCTGCTCCTTGCCCCTCCTCCCCAAATGGCCATGAGTTCCAGCTTGGATATTTTTTTCAATTAAAAATAAAAAAATGTGTGGGGGGAGAGTAAAGAAGACATTCAATGTTACAACCTCTATTTTCACATTTGTGGTTTTAAAGCTACATTCTGTAGCATTTTCTTGAGCATTTAAAAAAAACAGACAATAAATTTGGCTTGAATTTGATAATATGGTACTGTGTACCTAGTACATTCTGGGTACAAAGCTCTACTTTAATGAAGGCCCTGAAGTCAATGAGGCTCTGTGCAGCCTCTGCAGTCTGTCCTTGTGTAATGAATTGCAGAATTGGGGCCTCTGAACAGTGACATTTTACGGAACCATTGAGGCCTTTTAACTTGTTTAAGCCACTTTTTTTGCAGAAATGTGGACTATAAAGGCTCAGCAAGTTACTGAATTTGGGAGGAGTTTGGCAGTTCTTATACTTTGGATTATTTTTTAATAAACATTTAAGTACTTTTATGTGGATTTTTCCCCCCTGCATTTGCTTAACTACTGTTGATGTTGCTTTATTTCATGTAGTTAACTGAGGAGTTATTTTATTGTCTAACCTGGATGTGTTTTTGACTGTTTTACCACGTTGGGCATCCCACAACTGTTGTTCTACTTGTCTCATTCATGTGACTGCTCATTCCTATGGTATTTAGATACCAAATACAGTAATTAGAAATAAATATCGTCAGTTTGAAAACTACAGCTGATTGTATTTTATTCCTTAAGCAGAAATGATTTATCTGTGCTTGAGAGAAGGACAGAATTAGAAATGAGACGCTCCTTTATACATTTTATTGCCTTTTCTTGATAGAGAGAACTGCCTCCTCTCAAAAGAGATGTCTTAATGGCCTTTTTCAAGGGACTAATCAAGCTTCCACTGAAGTTTAAAGATTGCTATCGACATTCCTGAGCTTTGGATCAGGTTTGAGAGGAGGGAAGTAGAGTTTCAAAACCTTGTACCATAAATACCCCAGCAGTAAAGCAGAGCTCCTAGCTCCAGAAGCTAAAATTCCCTGTGGACAGGAATGTATGTACTGGGAATGCAAGTTTTTATTTTTATTTAAGAACAATTCCTCTGTGTTAAAGGCAAAACACAATGCTGTCTCACTCATGGAGTTGCTACAGTGCTTGCAAAATTAATAGTATTGGGAAGCCTGAAAACATTCTCCACAATATTTTGTTGCATTTGTTTTGATTTTGAATTAAATTTAATTTGAAATGGTAAAGTACTGCAGGGTTTTGTTTGAGTGTTTCATGTTTCTGAAGTGATGTCAATATTAACAGATGATGCCATCCCTTTTCTCAGTTTTTCTTTTATCACTCTATAGAATTTCTTTGTGTGAGAGAGAGTGCTGTAACATATTTATAGGGTGGGTTAAAATAAGAAGCTCTCACTACACTACATCTACTGATCATAAGATATTTCCATAATGGAACAGCCATTTTGAACAAAAGGATCTGTGCATCTTCCATATTAAGTAATGTTTAGAATTTCAAGCCTGCAAATTGAATAAGACTAGAATCTTTATACATCTTGTCAGCAAATTGGAAGCTATCAATCACAGCCACAGATGAAAGCTAGCAAGACCTACATCTGTCATGTCATTACAATGACGCTGGCACTACAGTTCCATTGTTTAGATTTAGGGTCAGGCCTGCTGAGTTCTCTTGTTCACTGTATCCTGAATGTATCCATTTTCATTAAGTTTCTCAAAGCGACAGTGAAAGACTCTGCAGGGCTAGATGCAGTGGTGTTGAACCTAAGGTAGTTTATAAGCTGCAAGAGTGTTTCACAGTCACAGACGGTCACACCAGCCTACCACCAAAACTGCTATTGAACTAATACAAAAATTAGGTACAAAAGGTCACTTTTTACTAGCCAGTAAATGAGCTGAGTTTACTGTTGCTGTGAGCTCACATTGTTAAAGGCTTTGTGCATGAGAAAAATGGCTGTTGACAATTTAGTTTCCAAGCCTGAAAATGCTACTTGTAGTTCTGAACTCCAAGTACTTCCCTGGGTGAATAATACTATCTGACTAATAGTAAGTGGCATTTTGCAAACTATTTTCATTCAACGTGCAGATGACTGCTATACCAGGATATGTCTAGCACTGACAGCAGTAAGCAAAAGCTTGTTCACAGGCTAAACAAGGCGTACTTCTGTTCTACAATTCCATTAAAGGAAAATTTCTTTGACTGTATACAGTTAAAAATATTGGGAGCATTAGTCACTAAGTGTTTTATGTTGGACAGACTCTAATGCTGTTACTAGTGCCCTCATGTAGATTTGGTACAAAAACTGCTCAATTTTCTGACTTAATAAAATGCCTAATTTCATATGATTATCACCTGCACTACAAGAACATATAGAGCGTCAGAAC
Source organism: Crocodylus siamensis (assembly GCF_052110815.1). Taxonomy (NCBI): domain Eukaryota; kingdom Metazoa; phylum Chordata; order Crocodylia; family Crocodylidae; genus Crocodylus; species Crocodylus siamensis. The sequence goes on from NC_143398.1 coordinate 63,865,033, forward strand.
TTTAAATGAATAGACTTTCCAAGTCTCTCTTCTATAGTAAATATGTTAATATTTTTTCCTGAATTTTTATAGAAAACAAGTCATAAATATAGATATGTCTGTGAACAATGGAGTTGTCGAGACAAAAAATACTTTCCCTTAACAAGATGGGAACAACTTGCAGCAGTGGGGGAGGTTTGCTTTCTATTATGTCTTAGCTAAACCCAGCGTTGCTATCCTTACAGTTGAGGAATACTGGCAGTGGCTTATCTGTGAGCCTATCGGCATAAATTCTTAATCAGATAGTTTTCACACTTGAGCTTTAAGACCAAGCATGCTGCCTTTGCATCGCTTGCAGCTAAAAAATATTCATTTGTATCTTTGTACACTGTCTACTATATAGTTATTAATTAGTTTACATGAAATCTCTCACAATATAGATTTCTTCCAGATGATGTTGGTTACCATTTAGTCACCTGGACCTGTTGTTAAAGCATGTTTCCTTTCACTTGATTTGTGTTTTTGGTTTTTTTTATTAAATTGCATTTCCTCCTCCTCTTCCCCCAAGTGATATGATACTCTTGGTAACAATACAAAGTCTTTTAAGGGTGTTTTGTTGCAGTGAAACTGTTAAGGAAGATCCTGCCAGAGTAACTCATGTAACTTCATTAGATTGGATCATTAATAATTTTAAAATGTTTTAATACATTCTTGTAAATGGTATAGAGGACAACTTGGTTGCAGGACTCTTTCATGTTATCAGAAAGCAAATATTTTACTTTCACATTTTCTTTAATTGGATGTTTTTAAAACTCAAACTTGTAAACTCTTAACTACATTTTAAATTCAGTATAATCTACCCATACTGTGGCAGGCTTAGGTATTCTGCCCTCCCTGGACTCTGGTACCCCTAGGGGCCAGACTAGTTTGCCTTTGTTCCCCTCTTTATCTGACCGAGCCCCCTCAGCCCAGGCCCTCTTCCTCAGACTCCAGGTTCCTAGGCCCCAGCTCCCCTTGTCTCTAACCAGCCCAGGTCTTACAATCAATAGCACCCCGGCACCCTGCCATGTATTCTCCAGACTTTCTTTATGGCCACAATCCAGTCCGGTGGTCACAGACCTAAATGAAGAAGAGAAAACCAACCCACAAAAGGCTAACCATCTGATCCTAACTCAAACTCAACCCCCTTAGGGCCATAAGCATTGTTACCTTCTTAAGGAGTAGCCCCAGCCCTAGGATATCACCTTTTCCCCTGGCAACCACCTCTGCCCCTAACTCCTTCCCCTGCATCCTGGACTACCCACCCTTGCGTAGAGAGCGGGCTTAGCTGCAGCCAACCCCACACCTCCAGTCAAGGGAGTGCTGCCTCTGGAGATGTGCCTGGCAGTTCCTACTAAGCCTTACAAGATGTTGGGCTGTTCTTGCTCTGTAGCCTTCCCATGGTTCTTAGCAGGCCCAGGCCTCAAGGCTAGAATTTTTGTTGGGGCTGGCTGTTGTAGCCATCTGCCTCTGTGGGCTACAGGAGTCCTGCTCCTCCTCTGTTTGCAGTCAACCAGGTTGGGGTTCCCTGTTACACAGGTATCAAACAGGCATCACATTTGTCTTGAGACAAAAACAGTTCATACATCCATGTCTGTTGTCTTGGGATTCTTCTTCTTCTTATGTCTCTGCCTACACTTGACCATTTTGTTACACATGCTTGTGCTTGTTTATTGTGCTTTGCAAGATCTTTCATTGTACGTGTACCTTCGAGTAGCTGGCATTGTAGCAGGTGTTGCGTAGTGTCAGGCTGTGTGCCACAGGTGGTTGAACCAGTGTTATAGTCACCCAACCACTAACTTCATTAGTTCCTTCAAATATCTGACTCTGGTACATAGGTAGTTGAGACATTGCCACCTTTGCCATGGTTTGTCAGCTCCTAGTGGTGAAGACTCAGCTGCTGGAATGTACATATTTTTGCTGTTAGGTCTTTTCTTCAGCCTCTTGTTCCACATCTATAGTTGTCTCTTTAGGCATGGCATCAAGAGGTTGGCAGCTTGTGAGGAAGCTCCTGTGTGACTTCAGACATTTGTGTGCTGTGGGACGGTTGTACAGCAGGTGTCTTGTATCTTCAGTTTGTCGCCATTGGTGCGCCATTGTGTGCACAGCATTAAAAAGTTATTGAATAGCATGATTTTTATTGTGTGCAGCTGCATATGCGCACAGCTTAGAGAGAACGCTTCTCACAATTCCCCACACACCCCACCATACACACACATGCACCCCCACACTCCACACACAATAGAAAAGAGTAAGACTGTATTGTTGAGTTATGATGCAATCCCTTCTATATACACGAAACTAACACAAATCTGTTCTAGGAGGTATTTGACTTTAAGTGTATGATTTGTTTTCTTTCTGGTTCTAAGAAGGTAACCCTTTCTCCTAAAAGGAGTATTTCTGGGGGTCAAGGGGAGGGATTTCTGGTGGCAAAGATCAGAGGTTAAAGGGCAGGTCTTCTGGTCCCAATATAGTGTCCAGAGACCCATGTGGCCCTCAACAGCTCATCCAAACTTGTTAAGCGGCCCTCCGCTTGAAATAATTGCCCAGGGGCCAAGCAACAGTTTCTGCCTGGCACTGCCATATTAGCATTGGTGCTTTGACACTATTCTGAATGATAGCTTCCAGTGCATCACGGGATGTTTGAATCCTACCAGCCTAAACACTGTATACCTGCTGGCTGGCATCACCTGGCCTGACATCAGAAGAGCATTGTCCAGCAAGATAGAATTTCATAGACATTAGGGCTGGAAGGGACCTCAGAAGATCATCGAATCCAGCCCCCTGCCCCAGGGGCAGGAAGTCACCAAGGGTCATAGGATCCCAGCAAGATAAACATCCAAATTTCTCTTGAAGATGTTCAAAGTAGGCCCTTGAACCACCTCTGGTGGCAGGCTATTCCAGACCTTGGGGGCTCAGACAGTAAAAAAGTTCTTCCTTATGTCCAGCCTGAAATGGTCTTGGAGGAGTTTATGACCTTTTGGCCTTGTCATCCCTTGGGGCACTCTGGTGAACAAATGTTCCCCCAGATCCTGTTGAGCACCCCTTAAACTTATAGGCAGCCATCAGATCACCCCTGAGCCTGTGCTTTTCCAGGCTGAGGAGTCCCATAGCTCTCAGCTTGTCATCGTAAGGTCTGTTTTTCTGACCTCTGATCGTGCACAGCTCTTCTCCGGACTTGCTCAAGCTTCTCCAGATCCTTTTTGAATTTTGGAGCCCAAAACTGGATCCTTGGATTTGCTTGAGAAGCATCTATGGATGCAAGCCAGTGTTTTGCTTGCTTTACTAGCAGCAGCATCACATTGAATTGAAAGCTTATGTTAATCTTGTGGTCAATCATGATCCCCAAGTCCCTTTCATCCGTAGTACTAGCCAGCGTAGCACTGCCAAGCCTATAAGCATGCTGCGGGTTTTTCTTCTCAAGGTGGAGAAACTTTTAGTGTCTAAACACCATCAGGTTCAAATCCGCCCATTTTCTGAGCCTGTCAAGGTCAGCCTGGATTATCCTCCTGTCCTCGGGTGTGGATACTTTACCCCAAAGTTGGGTGTCATCGGCGAACTTGGCCAGTCCACTTCTGACTCCAATGTCCACATCATTAATGAAGATGTTGAATAGTATAGGTCCAAGGATAGAGCCTTGAGGGACTCTACTAGTCACAGACACCACGATGATTGACTTCCATCAACCACCACACTCTGGGTCCAACCACAGAGCCAATTCCAGCAGCCAGTAGATTGTGGTGAACCCAAGGCTGCAGTTGGCCAATTTTGCCAAGAGGTGATCAGGGAATACCAGATCAAAGACTTTTTTGATATACAACATCAATCCCCTCTCCCTTGCCCAGGTGATAGGTCACCTGGTCATAAAAGGAAATAAGATTGGTCAAGCAAGACCTACCCGCAACAAACCTGTGCTGGCTACCCCTCAAGATGTCGCCATCGGCCAGTCTGTTAAGAATGTCCTCTTTGATCTTTTCTAAGACATTCCCCAGGATAGAGGTCAGGCTGATGGGCCGGTAGTTTGTCAGATCCATTTTCCTCCCTTCCTGATGATAGGCACCACATTGGCCATCTTCCAATCTTCGGGCACTTCGCCAGGAGTTCTTGAAAATCCATGCTAGGAGCTGAGCTATGTTGCTCGCCAACTCTTTGAGTACCCTGGGGTGTAGACTGCCAGGGCCGGCTGACTTGAAGGTGTTCAGCCTCTCGAGGTGTTCCTTTATGAGGTCAGCATTGATGGAGGGTAAGGAATCTCCCTCACCTGGGCCTCCCCATCCCGTAATGGGCAGGGGCATCCCCTGGGACTGGGGAAAGACCGATGCAAAGTACCCCTTTAGCAAGCTGGCTTTTTCCTGGGTGTCGGTTGTCAGCTGTTCCATCTGGTTTAGCAGGGGTCCAGTGTTGCCCTTGCTTTTCTTCCGGCTCCCCACATATCTAAAAAAAAGGACATTTTATTGTCCTTGATACTTGTAGCCAGTTGGAGTTCTGTTGCAGCTTTGGCTTTCCTGGTTCAATCCCTGCAGGTCTGGACCTGTGCAGAATAATCCTCGTTGAAGATGGATCCCATCATCCATCCTTTGTAGGTCTTTCTTTTTAGATGCAGGAGGTCCACTGGTTCCCTGGAGAGCCAAGGGGGCTGCTGTGCCCTTTTGCTGCCTTGCTGTAGAGCTGCCCCAGCCCCTCTGCGTGTCCAGGATGTGAGTGGGCGCATGGGGTGTAGCAACAGATGGGCAGGAGCACGGGGTTCACGCTGGTATGCCGGAGCCAGTGCAAGTGGAGACCGGAGCCAGGCTGACAGGAGCTAGGCTGGGCTGCGCCAGCAGGGAGGGGGGCAGCTGGGCCAGTCCCTGCGCTCCTGCTGCCCTGCCTTGGGCCCCACTTGCACTGGCTCCAGCCCAGCTGTTGCTGTTCTCTGCATGCCTGCTTGCTGTCACTTCCCTACCATCTGCCACACCCATCCTACAGCTTTTTTGCCTGCAGCTGCCACCACTCACCTCCACCCCCTCGCCAGTTGCTTCAGCACCACGTGGTTCCTGGCTGCAGTGCTAGGACCGCAGCACCCAACCTGACCCTGAGGACAGGGGTGATTGCCCACGGTCCTCCCCTGTTTTTTCCCACCTCCCCCCACCCCCTTATCTGAGTTTCCCTCCAGTGCAGAGAGACGGGAACATCCCCAGGGTCCCAGGCCAAGAGCCTGCTAGGCACAGCCTGGGACTGGCTGGCGGGGTGGGATGGGACTGGGGGTGGGGGTGGGGCACAGCTAGCCTTGCTTCTACAGCTGTTTGGTCCTTCTGGCAGCTTCCCCTGGGTCCTACTGCCCCTGGCTCCTGTCATCTTTGACAGGCAGCCAGGGCAGATAAATATTGATTTCCCTACATTTTTTAGGGACCCTGCAGCCAGGTAGAATGGCCTAGCGGACCATATTTTGCCTGCCCATGGCTTAGCACGTTTATATTTCTCCCATACAGGGATTAATCTCGGGATAAACGCTTAAAAAATTTTATGGGCTAAGAAGTCCTAACAGTTTATTCTGGGAGTTGCAAAGTACATCTGAATAGTTATTTTGGGATTGAATCAATGGCAGAAAAGTACTGGTGCATTTAGCTGCTTGCTAAACCTCAATTAGAAGGGTGTTTGTGTGAGCACACCAATCCCTGGATAGTTCTGCTCAGGGATAGACACTAGCCCTAGTGTTCTACCAGCTAGAGCTTTGTGTACAGGATAAGTGTGTCAGAAATGTGGAAAAAGAAGATTTGGGTACTGGTTTGAAGATAAGTGATACATTGTTAGACAAGTAGGAAAAGAGACTGGCCTCAGGCTTCTTGCTTCCTGGAAGGATGTCATAGAGACATATTGATGGCTTAACTTTCTGTTTAGTTTGTGGGTTTGTTTTTCAATGTTTCCACCTTATAAAAGATCCACTTAGTTGCCCTTTGTCCCGGATATGCTTGTGTGTATGAAAGTAACTTAAGTTTATATTTCATTGCCCTTGTGTTAACCTCAATACTAACTCAGAGCATTTTTAAAAGAAATATTTTTGGATGCACTTTCATGTAAAATTCACAAAATAAAAAGCACAAAAGGGCTCCTAACCCCGTGCTGAATACGTTTAAAAGTCTATGAAAAGAGGTATTCAGGGACATGATGCAGTGTTGTCTTGCATCCTCAACACAGCTGCTTAGCAGTGATAAGGAAGCAATGCTCTATTCAGGCTGACCTTGTTTCCAAAGCTGCCTTGTCCCATGAACTACTGAAAATAAGGAAGAATTTCCTGTGACATGTTGCTAATGCTGGCATTTAAAGGGGAGTAGAATGAAATCTCTGAGCATGACACATACTGTGCCTAACCACACAGGATTTCCTGTGCTGGAATGGAAGCTTAGTGGAAGCCACATTTTTCTCTTCCTCTTAATTCATTCAGAAAAATAGAGGTCAGCAGCATGAATTGATATGGCTGCTGTTACCGTTAAAAGCTTAAATCAGCAATTGCTAATGGATGTAAGGTAATGCCAGGAGGACTGCAGGGTAACATTCTTTCATTGTAATAGAATAAAGGTGCATTGCATCTGATTATATTTAAAACTATTTCATAGATTTCATAGACATTAGGGCTGGAAGGGACCTCGGAAGATCATCGAGTCCAGCCCCCTGGCCAAAGGGCAGGAAGTCAGCTGGGGTCATAGGATCCCAGCAAGATAAGCATCCAATTTCCTCTTGAAGGGTTCAATGTAGGTGCTTGAACCACCTCCACTGGCAGACTGTTCCAGACCTTGGGGGTTCGGACAGTAAAGAAATTCTTCCTTATGTCCAGCCTGAAACGGTCTTGCAGGAGTTTATGACCGTTCGACCTCGTCATCCCTTGGGGCGCTCTGGTGAACAAACATTCCCCCAGATCCTGGTGGTCACCCCGATAAACTTATAGGTGGCCATCAGATCACCCCTGAGCCTACGCTTATCCAGGCTAAAGAGTCCCATGTCTCTCAGCCTATCATTGTAAGATCTGTTTTCCTGACCTCTGATCACGCGCGTGGCTCTCCTCTGGACTCTCTCAAGCTTCTCCATATCCTTTTTGAATTGTGGAGCCCAAAACTGGATGCAGTACTCCAGCTGCGGCCTCACCAAGGCCAAGTACAAGGGGAGAATGACGTCCTGGGATTTGCTTGAGAAGCATCTATGGATGCAAGCCAGCATTTTGGTCGCTTTACTAGCCGCAGCATCGCATTGCAGGCTCATGTTCATCTTGTGGTCAATGATGACCCCCAAGTCTCTTTCTTCTGTAGTGCTATCCAACGTAGCACTGCCGAGCCTATAAGGATGCTGCAGGTTTTTCCTCCCAAGGTGGAGAACCTTGCATTTTTCGGTGTTAAACACCATCAGGTTCTCATCTGCCCATTTGCTGAGCTTGTCCAGGTCAGCCTGGATCACCCGCCTATCTTCTGGCATGGATGCTTTGCCCCAAAGTTTGGTGTCATCGGCGAACTTGGCCAGTCCACTCCTGACTCCAATGTCCACATCATTAATGAAGATGTTGAACAGGATGGGTCCCAGGACAGAGCCTTGAGGGACCCCACTGGTCACAGGGCACCATGATGAGTGACTGCCATCAATTACAACCCTCTGGGTCTGACCACGGAGCCAATTTCCCAGCCAGCGGATCGTGGTGGAGCCAAGGCCACAACTGGCCAGTTTGGCCAAGAGGTGATCATGGGATACCAGATCAAAAGCTTTTTTGAAGTCAAGATGTATGACATCAATCTCTTTACCCTTGTCCAGGTGATAGGTCACCTGGTCGTAGAAGGAAATGAGGTTGGTTAAACAAGACCTACCCGCAACAAACCCGTGCTGTCTATCCCTTAGGATGTTAGCCTGGGCCAGTCCCTCAAGGATGGCCTCCTTAATAAACTTTTCTAAGATCTTCCCCAGGATAGAAGTCAGGCTAATGGGCCTGTAGTTAGCTGGATCCACTGTCCTCCCTTTCTTGAAGATCGGCACCACATTGGCCTTCTTCCAGTCTTCAGGCACTACACCAGAGCACCAAGAGTTTTCAAAGATCCGTGCCAGGGGCTGGGCTATGACGCTCGCCAGCTCCTTGAGTACCCTGGGGTGCAGATTGTCAGGGCCGGCTACTTGAAGGTATCCAGCTTCTCAATGTGTTCCTTCATGAGGTCAGCATTTATGGATGGTAGGGGATCCCCATCACCCGGATCTCCCTGTCCCATAGCAGGCATGGGCGTCCCATGGGACGGATGAAGACTGACGCAAAGTACCTATTTAATAGGTTGGCTTTTTCCTGGGCGTCAGTTGTCAGTTGCCCCATCTGGTTTAGCAGGGGTCCAATGTTGCCCTTGCTTTTCCTCCGGCTCCCCACATATCTGAAAAAGGACTTTTTGTTGTCCTTGATGCTTGAAGCTAGTTGGAGTTCAGTTGCAGCCTTGGCTTTCCTGGTTTGCTCGCTGCACGACCGGACCAGTGCAGAATAATCCTCCTTGGAGGTGGATCCCATCCTCCATCCTTTGTAGGCTTTCCTTTTTAGCTGTAGGAGGTCCGCTAGGTCCCTAGAGAGCCAGGAGGCCTGCTGTGCCTTCTTGCTGCCTTTCCTCTGTGTTGGAATAGATTTGGCTTGTGCCTTGAGGATCGCTTCCTTGAGAAGCAACCATTCTTCTTGAACTCCCATCTCCCTGGGGTCATGGTCCCTGAGGGCCTGACTGACAAGCCTCTTGAGCTTGTCAAAGTCGGCTTTTCTGAAGTCAAGGACTTCTGTGTTGCTGACTGACTTGCCAGCTTTACGGCGGATGGTGAAGGTGATCAGCTCGTGGTTGCTGTCACCCAGCTTCCCATCGATCACTAGGTCGCCGATTAGGTCATCCCCCGTAGCCAGTACCAGGTCGAGCAGCGCTTTGCCTCTCGTTGGCCCATAGACTTCTTGAGTCAGGTAGAGGTCATCCACGCACGAGAGACAGCTTTGCGACCGCTCGGATTTTGCTGAGTGATCTTCCCAGGAGATATCCGGGTAATTGAAGTCACCCATGACAACCAAGGTCCTGGTGCAAGCGGCCTCAGTCAGTTCCCGGGCAAACTCCTGGTCAAGCTCAGGACTTTGAGTGGGAGGTCTGTAGTAGACTCCCACCGTTGTGTCCCCTGTGCCGTACTCCCCACGAATTTTTACCCAGAGAGTCTCTAGCTGTCCATGCCGGTCGCCAACATACTAAAAGAATAACTGTGTGTGGATTGACTTCCAGAGAATAAATGTTGAAATAATTAAAAAAACCTACAACACTAAAACCTAATTCAAATTGGATAAAAACACATAGTATATTATGTGTTCATCAGTTTGAGGCCATTGGCTGCATTGCATTGTAAGTTATTTCAGTGATATAAAAATCACATAATTGAAGCAGATGTTATAAGAGTATGATAGAATCTTATATCATTACCAGGGTTACTATAAGACAATTCACTAATTTGATCCCCCACCAAAATTCAAGTTGGGGCTTTTCCCCATTCTATAGGAGCTTTAGTTAACAAATTGAATCCCCCAATTGTTCTTTTATTTTTGGCTGATTTTGTAATATCTGCTTTTAGTTTTTCATAACTAAGCCATTGCCTATGGCAAGTAAAGTAAATGTAGTGCTGTATATATTAGACAGTTTGCATTTATGCAACTGTCTTGGATTAGATGAAGTGCCTGTGGTTTTAATTGTGTAAAATGAATTGAAAAGATGGTGGGAGGGAAAAATTCTTCAGAGGGCCAGCAAAAGATGTATGTCCATGCATGTAATCTTTGGGAGCTTTTGTGGGTGGTACAGAAACTTAGTGCTGGCTGTCTGGGGTACATATAGACTCTAGGAGAGGTGAGATTGAGTTAAATAAGGCCACCTGATCTAAAATAAATTGAAATGAAGGGTGTGGGGGAACTTGGGGAATTAAGGGGAGGAAGCAGGGTCATGAGGGCGCTGGTGGGGTCTGGGGTTTGGTGGGATGTGGGGTGGGGAGTTTGGGGGGGTAGGGGGCTTCTTTTTCCCCTCTCCCCCCCCCCAACCACTCTCACCCCCAGATGAACACGGATGAACAACACCTTTCCTCCCACAGCTAACCAATCCCACCTGCCCCCCCTCCCAACTTGCTTCTTGGCTCCCAGCACCAGCGAACACCAGTAAAACCATCACTAGGAGCACCTTACAGGATGGGGTGGGGGCTGACTGGTCCAGGGGGATGGTTGCCATCTGGGGGTGGGCCAAGAGGCTTGGGAAGCTAAAAATAGCTCAGTGCCAGGGGGCAGGTAAGAAAAGTCATAGTCCTGGGGCCAGCAGCTGGCCTGTCTTAGTCCCCAGGCTGCATTGGGAACTTCATAGAAGTTCACTTAAGAGTTTCATGGGACCTGATCTAAGTTAGATGACCGCCGAGGTATAGTCAAACTGAGATCAGGCGAGCCATTTTTAGATGGATCCAACCTTCCCAAGTTTTCTGTACAGTTTACACTTAGATCAACCTCACTAGGCATCTAAATGTAGGATGTGCACCTGCGAAAACTAAATTAGATTGGGTGGCCATTTTTAATGCAGTCTAATCTCCCTGAATGTCTTTATGTACCACTTGAGGTGCTTGTATTTGCAGGGTATAAAGATTGCTTGAGAATGCTGGTATAGTTTTCATCCAGTGATTCAAGCAATTTTTATTTTAATTGTTATCATTTTCATGGCCATTAAGCTGGAAAAAATTGTCAGCCTAAGGTTGGAATAATTTTACTGAACTTGAAATAGCTTTTATTTAGCTGTAGAAATTCTGAATAACAACTCTTGTGGAACTTACATGTCTTAATGATTCACAGCGTAAATGCAACATTTCTGTTGCTGTTGTCATTTCTTCCTCAGCATCGGAGGAGAAATTCCAGAGTCCTAAGATCTTAAATTTTCAAAAGTGCTAATGAACCCAGTCTCGGGAATTTTCTCTGGAATCATGATTAAGACTTCATGGTATGCAGGGTTTGCAGGAATGGGCTCAGTCCTGCTTGGCACTTTTCCCCCATGTTATGCTAGCCAGAATGACCCCCTTCCTTTTCTTCTTTAATAAGCCTAGTTTTGTTTTCCCTTAGCTAATCAAATTGGATTATTGGAAGGATATTAGAAGCTAATCTTTATTTAACCTCTGTCCATCTTGTTTTCACATGAAAATATTTAGATGCAACTATTTTGCATATACAACAATTCCCTTTTACACAAGGATTTTAAAAATGCCACTTTACCTATATTTTGGTTTTGTACTAAATTAAAAAGAACAGAAGCATCCCTTGGAACTATCACAGATCGATCAGTATGCAAATATACTTACTAGATTAGCAATTGGATGATAGGTTAAAAAGCAGATTTTAAAACACATTTTTTAAACAAAATATTATTTGTACTTGCTTTCCCGTAATCCCATCATGAATTTATTATTTTAACAAAGATCTATTTTGGGGGTTCTGATATACAGGATGGCCCAAAAGCCAGTACCCATAGGCATGATCAATTTTTTCTTTTGTCCTTTTTCATGTGAAAAATGCACATTTCAAAAGAGAATTGCGAAATGTGTTGAAGTTAATGGTAGTCAGTTTGAACATTTATTAGAATAAATGTTATAATGCCCATGGGTCCTGACTTTTTTGTCACCCTCTACAGTAGACAGAACATTGATTTAAGTTTTTAAAAAATCTTAGTTATAGTCTCTTAAGCCATTGTGAAGTAGTAGAGATGAAAGAATGAGAGCTTTAACATGCAACTTTATAAAGGTGCTACACTTTTTATAAAATTGAAAATAATTTTAACATGAATGACTGTATATAAAATTTATGTAAATACATATGCTGTGCAGTGCATTTGAAATACCTAAAAAATAGGTGACAAAATTTATTTAATGAAAATCATACCATTGTATCCAAAGTAATGTATTGCAATTTGAAATGCAAAGATGGATGTAAAATAGAATATTAATAATACAGATTAACATATTCTCTCTTAACTCGTAAAAGACTGAGGTGTTGCTGATGTGCCAGAGAAGCAGTTGTAAAACTTGAGGTTAAATTTATACATGCTCTGTCTTCTTAAAGCAGTGGTTTTCAAATTTTTTTTTGACTCGGCACCCCTCATTGGACTTGAGGCATCCATCAGAAAATGCCAGCTCTTAGTTTTTTCACTTGTTTTTTGCCCACAGAAAAAGAGTAGAGCAGTTTTTTTGTTACAAAGAACTCGGACCACAACAGGCAGAATGGTTTTGACAGTATGAATTCCTATTTGGAATTTCTGGGTTTACCTTGTGAATCATGCTTGCACACCTAACAGTGCTAACGTTGGTTTGTGTCCCATAGTACCCTTGAAAGGATCTCAAGGCACCCCAGCATGATGCATAGGTCTGCCAACTGTTTGAATCTATTCCAGGAGGTTTCTGGAACACCAGTGTGCCTATGACACAACGCGAAGGTGCCCACATGCTTGTGTGTATCAGTTACAGATTACAGTGTGGAGAATTTGTCAGGAAGGCAAATGTATGTTACTGTTGCATTTTAAAAACCCACTGGACTACTGTATAAATTGGATTCAACATTTTAATATTTATTTTAATGAATGCCCTTATCATTTATCTCCTGGGTAAGACTCAGCAGTCTCCTGGAGATTTATATCTAATTCCTGGAGACTCCAGGGCAATCCTGGAGGGTTGGCAACTCTAACGCTGCAGCATCTTGCTTGAGAATCACTATTAGTTTCTGCTCAGCCATGATTAATATGGTTCTTACTATTGCAGTCTTAAATTGCTTAGCACTGCTTCTCAATTTGCGGTTTGGTTTGGTCACTAGAACTCCTCTATCGCTGACAAAGAGGCCACATCTCTAACCAGTTGTGGATTTTGCAGATATCACCAAGGTCTTCACAACTGTTTGCTTCAGTTGCTTCTGGTGCAAATGTCCAGAATGTAACTACTCAAGTGGGTGGAAATATACTCTGTTTTCTGTATTTGCTGCAGAAGTTCTAGGTATTGATCATTTGTACACAGAGTTCCAGATTGGGACCAAACTATTTTCAGAACTGACTTCCCATTTTAATCCACCAAATAAACTATGGTCAAACTTACTCCCAAGGATAGAACTTGTTGTTACAAAGGCAAGTCATTTTCAGGGGTGGTTCCATTTCCCTTGAGATAAGTGAAACAGACTTGGTTATGTTGAAAAAGCTGTAACAATCCACAACCTCTTTGTTTAGGGCTTCACAATTGATTAAACTGTTTATTCTTGACCTCCTATCTGACAAGTCATTTTTAAAAGTAGCAAACAACTGAGAAGGGTGTGACTGTGATTTTAAGTTGGAGTAACACATATTTACTTGCACTATATATGTACCTTCCCCCAAAAATTAGTCAACCAAAATTGGGGTGCATATTTTAAGCAAGGAAGCTAACTTACATGCTGGAATGGATGCATGGGGTGCTATCATGGCTTCTGGGAGCTGTGCTGCCTCTTCCCAGCTAAATGGAGATGGTGTGAAGCCTGCTGCTTGGGTCATGCACTCTCCCCTTGCAAACCGGGGAGCCCAGGCTTTAACCCCATAGCCTCTGCCAAATGGGCAGCAGCTGTAATGGGGTTAAAGCTCGAGTTGCAAAGTTTGCAAGGAGAGGGTGTGTGATGCATGTGCCTGGGAGCTCCCTCTGTGAGCTCCAGCTGAGGAGTGTGAGCAGCATGGCCACTCACTGGTTGGTAAATTTTGCTGCAGGAGGACCCCCCCAGTTGGCGCAATTGGCTGACTGGTCACTGTGGGGCACGTGCCCCCTCCGACTAAGGCGGCACCAGTTGCCCATGCTGTTGATGCCTGTAATCTTGTAATAAAAGAAATTGCTTGAGAGAGAATGCATTTACAGCAAAGGTTCAGGTTAGCTACTCGAGTTGATAAAAGGGCCAAAAGGAGGTTTTGGGGAAAAGAATTTAGAAAGTAGTGAGCCTCTCTTTTAGTGGGGGAAATCCAGTACGTTGCTTAGTGCATGCCTTAAATTACATCAGCACTCATTGCTTTGGTTGTGTGCTTTTCTTTCAATGATGTTTAATGAATGAATTGCCAAGAATGGTTTTGCATCTGTGGTTTATGAATGAAACATCTGATTGCATATTATCATAGTGTCCTTCCTGTTTGGCATTATGGTTTTTCTTTATTAGAAACTAACCCCTTCTCCCTTTGATTACTACCCTTTAAAAATCATATTTTCAGATAAGAAAGAATTTTTTTTGAAGAGAAAGTTGTTTTTAAATGTGTGTTACCTGACTTTACCCAAGGCTGTAGTATGCCATACAGATAAATCTAAAAACACAACATACTTGAGAATTCCATGCGGATAAAGTATGTCCTTGGGTTCTTAGCATGCAGATGTTATGCAATTGGGCTTTCAGCATGTAATTGCTATTTCACCATGCAGTTACTATCATCTTGAAATTGTGCATACAAAAGACTGGTTATACCAGTGGTCGATTGCGGAGCCTCTGACCGTCAGTCTGTCTGTTAGAGGCTTCATGATTGCGAGCAGCAGGATGCACATGGCTGAACTGAGGCATGCCCCCTGCTTTCTGGGCCAGGCTGGGTGAGTGGGGTCAGAGCCTGGGTAGCTTGTCTGGGAGGCCAGTGGGGCAGGGCGAGGGTGATAGATCCTGGGGTGCCCTTTACTTACAAAAAGTGATCTTCACCATGAAAAGGTTGGAGACCATTGAGTTAGACCCTAAACTAAATGGTTGTGAGGGCAGTTACTTAGAAAGTATGCTCAGTCATAGTTCCTTTTGTGCCCAGTTTTTTCTCCTGCCCAGGCAGGGGGTCAGACTTGAAGATCTACAAGGTCCCTTCCAACCCTACTTCTATGATTCTATGAAATCACATATTCCTAGATGGAAAAATTCTTGATTCCTATTATTAAAGAGATGAAATGCACTGTGGTACAAATGTGTGTCTCTCTGTTACATGTGTGTGACTTAAATCACCATGTTAATGGGGCTGAGTAGAAGAAAGATCAACAAATAACATACAGGCTGCCCAACAGTAGCAAGTGTCATCGTTGTCTCCCCCCACTCCCCTTTTTTATTTTATTTATAGACTTTTCGCTTTTTCTCTTTCATAAAATTCAAGTACCACAGCAGTTTAGCCTGGATGATTCTTTTATATTGTCAGTAAAAAGTAATGTTTATCAATAGTTTTCATACTTTATGCGTGTACATGTAGTAAGTGAAAGATGAAAAAATGCACGTAAATCCTTAATGTAGCCTCTTACTACTATGGGATAGTAACATCATTCTATCAGCATTTGAACTGGGGAAATTACTGGAGACTTAATTAAAATTACCAGTGATGTGTTTAAAAGAAAAAAAAAAAGGCTTCCTCCCAGCCTTGCATAATTGAAAAACAGGACTGAAAGGGTCATGAGGCAGAATCATCATTTTTTTTTTCCACTATCCCAAACACATGTGGATACATACAGCCATTCACCACACCTGTTCTACGTTCAGCCACACAAATGTAGACTGGGAGTGGTATGTGCAGCTGTTTGTAGTGCCATAGCTGTGTGGCAAACCCAGGGAAAATTAAATTGGGGGGAGGGGGGCAAGCAGGTCTGCAGCTGGGTTGTCAGTCCAAGGGTGGGGTGGATCAGGCTCAGAAAAAGCCCAGTCAAGATTAGTGGAGTAAGAAGAGAACAACCCCAGGGCTGGGGCCAATGGCTGGGCTTTCTCAGGCCCAGGGCTGCACTCTGAATGTGTACAGGTATTTACTAGATAAAGCTAACCTTTTCTTAATTTAAGCTCCCTTCCTCAGGTGAACTTAGATTGGACCACCATTTTTTGCCTGATTTAACTCCTTTAATGCCTACACAAATGGGTATTTAGATCAACCTAACTCATTAGGTCAATCTAAATGTAACAGCTCTGCATACCCTTTGGCTAAGTATAGATGGTCAAAAAGTCTGAGGCTGAATTGATTCAATCTTTGCAGGTTAGTTTAAGCTGCAGAGATTAAACTGAGAAGCAAGTGAACATGCATTCACTTCTGATTTGGAAAATGCAGCCACATGCCTGTACTAGCTCAGGCCAGAAGCCAGGGGACACTAGAGCATGCCTCTGAGCCTGCCAGGCACTGCCAGAGGGAAAAGACTGAAGCTCCAAGGCTTGTCCTTCCTCCCTGCTTGAGTGGAGGGGGTGCAGCAAGGCCCTAGCCCAGGGTTAGCAAACTGGAGGGTGGACCCCAGTCCGGGTCTACTTGGGCAAGGGGACAGTGCCTGCAAGGCTTCTGCCTCCCCACCACCCACACGCCCCTGCTCCATGCTTGAGAAGAGGGCAGCTTCTGCCAGCAGGCTGAGGAGGTGGTGGATGAGGAAAAAGGTAGTGGCACTGAATTCGTAAAAAACTTGAACAAGAATAGTCCTTTCTCTGAAGCAAGCATGTATTGAACACAGTAATTTGCAACCTCAAGCACACAACAAAGAACAACCAAAAATCTTTGCCTAAGCTAAGATACAGCCCAGTAAAACACAGTGAGAGCATACATAACTTTGTCTAACTTAAAATGCAATGTAATAAACCAAAAAGACAAGAGAAAGCCTTGCGTAAGTCGTGCATAATCCTGTTCTCCTTACAGCCAAGAACTCAGAAAGTCCTTTTTAGGTAGTTTTAGGTGTTGGAGTGGAGATCCCACAGGCCTCATCTATACTTAGGTTTTTACAGGTGCACTTAGACTCCCTTCTTCTCCTTGGGTGCCTTAACATTAGTAAGCTTGTCACTGTCACCTTTGGCAGGACTCTCGTGCCTTCAGTGTCTTTTGTCTCTGCTTAGGTATTCCAGTATCCCACCTTTTACAGGTTCTACTTTATAATGGAACTGTAGTTTTCTGCTTTCTTTGGTCACACCAACCCAAACAGTCTGGGACCCTCTCCTGTTCCTTTAGCTCCATCTCCGGCACATACATGTGATGATTGTGCCAGATCTTTGCCAACACTTCCCACTACTCAGTCTGGTCCTGCAGGGCTTGGCTCTGTGCTCACAGGTGGCAGGGGACCGGTCCCTCCAGCCCTAGTTCCCCAGCCTCTTCCTCCTCCCCCATGGCCTGGGGTAGGGTTACCATATTTCCAGTTTCAAAAAAGAGGGCACCTGCTGGGGAGTGGGGTGAGGAGAGGGGGAAGGGGTATGTGGGGGAAAGTGATATGCCCCCTGCCCCTGCACTGCTGTCAGTGCCTTGTGTTCCTGACCCACAACCCCATGCCCCCCCCAGCCCTGCTGGTGTCCTGCACTCCTGACCCGCAGCTCCCTCCTCCCTCCTAGCCTTGCTGCCTACACAGTTCATGTGTGCGCACACACTCTTTCTCTCTCTCTCTCTTGTCCAGCACGCAGAGCATGTGATTCCCCCACAGCCAATCAACTGCCCCCAGTCCCACACAAGTAGTGGCAAAGGAAAAACCTGGACAATTGCTTGCATTTTAAAAACCTGCCCAGACAATGAACAGGGGTTCAAAAAAGAGGACATGTCCAGGAAAAGCCAGATGTATGGTAACCCTGACCTGGGGGAGCTGAGGGGAATTGCACCCCCTCCCTCTCCCCTTATCAACTACTTGCTTCACTCTCTGCCAGAGGTGGGAGGGAGTGAAGTCTGCTGGTCTCCTGCCGGCTCCCTGCCAAGCAGACCCTGGTTGGGGTCCCGTGTGGGTGAGAGAAGGGATTTAAACCCCCCATCTCTCCCCTCTACCTGAGCCTACCTGCCCACACCCCTGCCCCCTCCACTCCATCACTCTGGTTAGGAAGCAGAGGGGCAGGGTCAACCTTGCTGTCTGGAGCAGATGGCCCAGCCCAGGGCTGCAAAGCATCCTGGGATGCTTTGATTTAACTTGAACCAGGAAGGGGTCTGGGACAGAAATTTCATAAACCGATTTGACCTAAATCAGTTAAGCGTGATACTCAACCAGGCTTATCTTAAACCAGTTTGTCATTTTGAAACTGGTTTATGTGCACTGAACTTCTGTTCTGTTACAAGTATAAACCAGTTTATGTGTAACTTCTGTCACTAGCCTGTGTCTAACCTGCACTTAAACTTCTAATGAAAGAATTTACAACTTCTCTATGCAAGCTGTTCCAGTGCTTAATTATTTTCATAGTAGGGAGCTTCTTCTGCTTCAGTCAATCTACATTTCCTTTGTTTCAATTTAATCCCATTACTATGGATCCTGTCAAATATGGACACAGAGAATAATTGGTCACCATCTTTTTCTTTTTTTTTTTTTTATAAAAAGCTTTTTTGTATTTAAAGATTTATCAAATCTCTCCTCTGTCTTTTCTCTACTTCTCTATAAATCTTGCCCTTTATGAAATTTCACAATGATTAGACACTTTCAGAGAGAAATAGGAACTTCTGCCTCCATTTTAAGACCCTTTTGAAATGCAATAGGGAGAGAGATGCTAATGATTCCATAGCTTCTTTTGTTTGGTATTCTGTCTTTTCCCCGCATTTCAAAGGGAAGTGCTTTTTATTTCACGAAGTTATCAAGAGAAGTATCATCAGTTCTCTTATTCATCACAGAGGTGAATATTTCTGCTAGGCAAGGTTTAAAAAAAAAGGAGGCTGTGTTAATAGCATCCTGGGAAAGAAAAAAGTAGTACTTATTATTTTGAATGTCAGATGTCCATTTCCTTCATTGTCTATACTCCACTTTTAACTGAATAGCCAGAGAAATTTTAAGAATTCTTAAGATCTTACACCATGTGTGGGCAGCTATTTGAGCTGTTGCAAGTCAAATCAGCATCCCTTCCTCTGGGTGTCCCCCCCGGTCCATAACAGCTTACCAAAACTCCCTAGGTGGTTCTGCCCCCAGCTCCAGGCTGTCACCACCCGGCGATCCTGGGGTCTCCATAGAGACCAGCCCAAGGCAGGGCATGCTCGGCCAGATGGATGGGATAGGACCTTGGGCAGGTGGAGAGCAGTGTCCAGGAATGGGGCAGGTGGACAAGGCCAGGGCTGGAGCTGAGACCATGACAGTGTGAGGTTGGGATCTGGGGCAGAACTGTAATCCTCTCCCCATACAACCCTGCCCACAGAACCGGTGCCTGTCACAGGGATGTTTGGGCAGTGGATTGTGGCTTTGTCCTGGGCTGCAGCCCCACACTGTCACTGCACCATGATCCCAATCCCAATTCCAGCCTTAGCCCTGCCTGCCTGTCTTGCTCCCAGATGCCACTCCCCCCACCCACAGCTCCATCCCATCTGCCCTGCCATGTTCTCTGCCTGCACAGGTCTAGGGCCAGTCTCCATGAAGACCCACCTATCAACTCTGTCCAGTGCCCCCAGCGGTGGGTACAGGGCAGATGGGCTGGGGTGCCTGGGCAGTGGACTGGGTCTGGTGGCTGCGGAAGTGGAGACTGGCAGCCGCCGGGCTTCCAGGAAGTAAATCTGGCCATGGCGCTGCCCCAGCCCCACTGCATGCTCAGGGGCTGTGGGACCAGCCGCACATGACATGGCCTGGCTCAGGTGGGGACTCTCTGCAGGCCAGATAAAATTCCTTGGTGGACCAGATTCAGCCTGTGGGCTGTATTTTGCCCACTCCTGTTTTCCACATATTACAAATTTATTTTCCATGGATCAGTCTGTCTCAGGCTTTCTACATGCTGCAGTCTGTGATTATTTTTGTGTGGCCTTCAGAACTTATGTTTGGTTCATTGTCCTTTAAAAGGTATAGCAGATAGACCTCCTCTTGTGGTTAAAGCAGACAAAATCTGAGAGGAGAACAGAACTGGAGCAACTTTGTAATGTGATACTGAATAAGGGCTCTGCATCTCTCAGATATCTGGCAAAATTCAAAGGCTGCAAGAGCTCCTATTACAGTGTTGTTGTTTTTTTCTTCCCTCCTCCCCCCCACACTTAAAGCCAGATATTCTCAGAAAATAAGTTTATTGGTTCCCGAACCTTAGAAAAAATTGGTCTAGCTCTTAAACGGGATTAGGAAAACATGCAGGAATTATATAGTACTTCACTCAAGTTCTCTTGTCATGTTCATCAGTATCATTGTACCTGGCATAGTTCACCATTATTTTCTAACTTTTGTTTTAGCTTCCCAGTTGTCTTAAAGTTGTACTTCCTGATTTAAACACTTCTCACGCCTTGACAGGGTTTTAATGTGCAGCACAACACCTAGGCACAGGATTATCAAATTAGCATACGCTATCTCATATAAGGTTGTGCAGTGGCACAGTTATGCCCCCTTTTTAGACCATGCCACCAGAGCAGTAGCTGGAGACTTTAAGTCTCTGAATAAAGTAAGAATCTACCCTCTCCTTTTCTCTCCATGTTTGGTAGCAACTCTTCTCCCCACGCCCACCAACCACTGCCACTGTCACCAGCTTCCCTGGGGGCAGAAAAGCTTCAGAGCTGCTGTTGCTCTGCCTTGGCTGGGCTACACAAGGAGCCCAGCTCAGCTAGGGACAGCAAAAACAGTAAGCAGGTTTGTCCTCCCTGCCTAATACTCTTGAGTATACCCTGCCAGCCTGAGCAGGCAGGAGGAACTTGCACCCCTGTTGCTGTTTCCAGCTGAGCCTGGCTCCCTGTGTAGCCCAGCTGGGCAGAAGTAGCTCTGCCCCTCCTCCCCCTCCCAGTTGGAGACAGCAGGAACAAGGGGCAGGGGACAGAATGGGAAGAGAGAGGAAGGGACATGCTGGTGAGCACAGAAGGGAAGGAAGGAGGATACTGAGAGCTGGATGGGGGAGGGGGAGAGTCTTCCCTGATCTGGGGACTTTGAAAGTCTCTGGCTGCTCTTCTGGTGGCACGGTCTACCCATCCTAATGGTGCGGGGTAGAGGTGCAGCCATCCTTGCAGTACTGGTTGCTACTTCTATACCCCGCCTTACAAGATCCTCAGTTCCCCCCATGCCTCCCCTGTGAGTGCTGTGACATCCTTTTAAGGTATGCCATGCAATATTAGCACTGCTAGGTATGAATGCCTGCACATGGCTCTCAAGATTTATACCTAGAGATTTCAAATAGGAAGCCATTGTGTCAAGAAGATTGTAACCTATTGTCATCTTTTCTGAGTTCTTTGCAACAGAAGAAGTGATTCAAAATCTATTATTTTTCAGAAGCTAAAAAGCCAGCGAAAGCTAAGAGCTGGCATTTTTTGAGGGATGCTTTGAGTCTAAAAAGTTTGAGAACCAGTGGATTAGAGCAACTGCCAGTTCAGTTACCTCTTCTGCCTCAGGTGATTTATACCTACATTGCCTACCTTCCTAGAGGTGTTGAAGTCCCTGAGAAAAGCCTGATTTCCTATTGGGTAGTTTTGGTGCCTTTTCAGTGAGCTGGTGGTGAGTGAATCTTTTTCTTAGGCCTCTAATTCTTCCAGACATGATATAAGGAAGTATAGGCACCTAACTCAGGGCTGTGAATTCTGCTGTGGCAGGAAAACACCAAAACCGTAAGAACCTCAGAGCTGAGTTTTATGACGCTGTAGACCTTTGAATGTAGGCTAAAGTTAGTGTTTTAAAGTGCTTTTAAATGCAAGTTGCCAAACCAACAAAGTATTTGGATATGTGGTGTCCATGTTCCAACTCTTGAAAATGTGACTTTCCCTGTCCATTGCCTACAGTTACTTTAATTTCCCACATCAGGCTACCATTTGTGAATAACCTGGAGCTGATACGGCCTTCAGACATAAAGGTTGTACTACATGTATGTACTGTACACACACAGTGATGTAGCTGGTAGAAGTCTTTCTCTCTAGTAGCTGTTTGGTCAGTAGAAGCAGACTGCTAAATTGCTTCCTTATCAATTGAGAAAACGTCTGCTCAAGCTTTTTTAACTGGATATTGTTGTATCATGTAGGTACATTTTATTTCTCTACTAGGAAAAGTATGAATGAAGGATGAATTTGTATATTCTGGGCCAGTGTAAAGTTTTGCATTCCGTGACTCTTTTTCTACTACAATTCAAATTGTATCCAGTTCAGGTTATTTTAAAACTGTACACTTTTCCATTAGGAATCAGTGGTGATAGACTCCAATCATGAGGGAAAAAAACTAAAAAGTTATAGTATTGAATGGCAGTTGCTCCAGTGTATTGGGACTCAACAGGTAAGGACCACGCTATCCTAACATGTCACTCTGTTACACCACAGAGAGGTTTGATAAGCCTCCTAAATCATTCTGGCAAACTGGATTCACAACAATGTGAGTTTGTTTCCAATTACGATTAGGCGTGATTTGCACAATGTTTCAATTCTGGATCTGAAGGGCAATAATCAAACTCTCTCGTGTTGTAGATTAATTCAACTATCTATTAATCATTTCCTTTCGTAAAGCAAGTAAAATAATCTCCCACTCCCACTCCCCAAGGAAAACTTTGAAGCTGAAAACTGCAATATTTTATTCAAAATAGCACCACCTGGGTAATGACAATTGTAGATTCCTTTAGGTGCTGAGTTCTTCAACCAGACAAAATCCTGTATGATTTTATTCCCTTTGTGGGGGAGGGAACACGTGATAAGAGTTCCTGATCTGGGTGAAGAATGAATTGGCGAAGAATGAAGGGAGGCATAAGGCATCCAGTATAGTTTGCAGGGGGTACTGTGGTGAGCCTTTTTATTTAAATATTACAGGTTTTAGTTGGAAAATTTTGTTTTTTGTTTTTTTAACCAAAATACCAAAATGTTCCATGGACAGCTGATGATTTTTGCAAAAAATCCTTTGTTGAAACCAATTTTCCATCAAAACTGAGAACTGATGGAAGAGTCTCATCTAGCCTCATCATTTAGGCTATGGATAGAAGTTGCACATAAACCAGTTTAAGTGATCAGAAACTGATTTAAACCTGTAACAGAACGGAAGTTCAGTGCACATAAACCAGTTTGAAAATGGCTGAAACAGGTTTAAGATAAACCTGATTGAATGTAGTATCAGACTTAACTGACTGAAGTCAAACTGTTTTATGGAACTTCTGTCCCAGAACCCTTCCTGGTTTAAGTTAAATCATAGTCCCCGAGCATGCTTTTGTGCCCTAGACTAAGCTGTGTTGTGCTGTCTGCTGCAGAGAGCAGGGCTGGCCCCACCCCTCTGCTCCCTAGCTGGACCATTGGTGGCTGGCTCCCTGGCCTCACTGATACCCTGTGGCAAACCCCAGCTGGGGTCTGAGGCCAGGGTGGGGGAGTTAAATCCCCCTTTCCCTGAATACAGAGCTGCCCTGCCCTTCTAAAACTGTGGACTACAAATCCCAGAGCCACCTGGAAGTAGGAAGAGGAAGTAACGAGCAACCCTGAGAGTCCTGTTACTGTGATTGTAGACTGCAAATCCCAGATACTTCAGGGCAGCAAATCCTCCTGGGCAGAGCATGGGCTGGGGCCTGGCCATGCCCCCTCCATTCCAGCAGGGAGTGGGGAAAAGTCTTGGAGGGCTCTCTTCCTTTGGGAGTGGCTGGCATGTGCACTCTAGCACCACCCCCCCCCCCGGTTTTTGGTTTTTGCTGCTGCAGGCGTGTGGCTGCATTTCCTGAATCAAAAGTGAATGTGTGTATTTTTGCTAATAAGTTCAATATCTGCAGCTTAGACTAACCTACAAAGACTGAATCAATTCAGCCTCAGGCTTTTTGACTGTCTGTACTTGGGCTTAGAGGTGTGTGTGCTTCTGTGTAGATGTTCTGAAGCTTTCTGCTGGTGATCATGCTTCAGTATTCTATATGGACAACCTTTTAAATCCAGTGTATGTCCAGTATATTTGGACTTGCAAGCAATTTCCCATGCAGCAGATCGGTGATTGGTTACAAATAAGTTTTTTAACTCTGTAAACTTGCCTTTGTGTTAGATTGTCTTCAAAATTGGCAGACTATAGTTCATCAGATGCTGTGGAAGGACAGCATAGAGCAGTGTATACAGTGGAGCGAGTAATCTGAATACCAATGGTGGGAAAACGGAATGGGGGGAAAGGGGGAAGGATCATGGTGGGTGAGAGATGCAAGCAAAGAACACACAGGAACAAAAGCTAATCAAGATAGTGGAATAAGAATCCCTAGTCTCTGTTTAAACCATACACAGTCCAGTTTGTAGATGGTTTCTTGTTCTGCAATTTCTTGTTCAAACTTAAAAAAAAATTTCTGACTGCAATCCTGAGGCCAGCAATGCGTTTTGGGAGGTTAAAGTGTTCTGATGCAGGCCTTTGTCTTTCTGCAGTTGATGTCAGAGCAGTGTTCATTCATTCATGCATTTGGAGATTGCCCTGTTTGTCCAATGTAGACAGCAAATGGGCATTATAAGCAGGTGGTGGCGTATGACATTGGTAGATTTGCAGGTGAATGAACCTCAGCTGTTGTACTTCTTGTTATTCAGTCTGGTGATGATGTGGTCTGTATTGATACGGGGGCACAGCAGGCACTTCTTGGGTCCATTGCAAGGCCTGGTACTCTGGTGATGATGGGAATTGGTTATTCCTTTGTGTGGAAGATGTCTTCTGAGTGCACTCATTCCAAAATGTAAATATGTTCTAGACTAGCCAAATATAATCATAAAGACACTGGACCAAGTTTTCTTACAGTGTGTTGGACTGGTAGGAAAGTTACAGCATGTTAACATCAATCATAAAATATTTTGGAACAAGTAACTTTTTCTTTAAATCATCTATTCATTTAGGTAGAATTCTGGAAGTTGAACTGTAATATTTATATTTATGGAGAACATGAATTCAAATATATGTAATTGCTGAAGATGTAACACATTAAAATACTGAAATGTTTTAGCAACAGAACAACCGATGGGACCAAGAAGATGAAAGACACATTATTTTAGCAAATGAAGAAGCATCCTAAGTCTCTCTAGTCATCAACATCTTGCATGTTTTGAAGCATATGTGTTTCATTTCTCAAATTAAGTAGAAAGGAAAAAGTTAAATGTGAGTGCATTTATGCTGCCTGAGTAATATGGATTGGAGACATGAAGGCAAATGTGCAATTACAGGAGATTAGGCTCTTAAGGTCTGATGTTTAAATCAATGGAAACAATCTTATTCACTTTATTTAAGTTGGATTGGGTCCAGGAAATCTAATTCTACATGGTTTTGAGCCTCTGAGAGGTACTCGGTATCTTCAGGCCCCATACAGCCAGTGTAAGTTGTAGAATATTTCTCAGCCTTGGCAGGCGGTGATCAAATTCTGAAGGTCTTTCTTTCTAATCCAGAATATTCTCTTAGAATGTTAAGCAGTCTAAAGCTAATGAAATGGACTCGCAGATTCAGATTTCACAGGTATATGGGCAAGAGAAGAATTCTGTGATTTGTTTTGTAGAAGCAGCAACAGTGACAAAATAAATTTGGGGTCAAGAAATACTGTATGAAAGGCAGTACAACCACATTTTGAGCATTACTGGTGACAAATGTTGAAAGTGATCATAGCAACCATCACCAGGGCGACCACTGAAATTCTGAAAAATGCTAAGGTCAGATGTGAACACTAAAAGAAATTCCATCTTGATTAACAGCTTCTGGACCTATCAATCTTCCTCTCTCCAGCATTCATAGTATAACTGAAGTAGACAATGTAACTTGGGAGAGAGAAACAGAGTGGAATTTCTTTAGAGTAAAGAATAGAAATATATACTGAAAAAACTGACAAACCAGAAAGGAAATTGTACACATGCACTCAGTATCTAAGGCTAGAATGAGGTTGGCTTTCTAATTATGTCCAAAGGCACACAGTTGCAGCAAGCTGCCAGATAAATGACTATGTTACATAATTGTGATGGATATTGTTACCATGAAGGAAAAAGTACTGACAGGGCCAGTCTAACCATTAGGCCAACTAGGTGGTCACCTAGGGTGCCAGAATTGCGGTGGGGGGGCAAAATTATATGTAGAACAAAATAACAGGAACATTATTCTAAATAACAGCCCTGGCTGGCTGTTTATAATTGTGTTAAAGTTAATGAAAAGTATGAAACAATCAATCATTGTTTTTGTTTTTATTGTTTTATTGTTCATTTCCAATATCAAATAAGTACATGTAAAAGTTTATTCTAGACTTATTTTCTTCTCTACTGAAAGTGGAGGGGGCACCGAGGTATACAATTTGCTTAGGGCACCAATTACCTTTGGACCGGCCTGAGTACTGGCATACACACAGTATAACAATTTGTCTATAATGTAATAATATATAAACAGTTTTCTATGATAAATCTAAATATTAAAAAAGCAAACTTATCTTATGAAGTTAATGATCTCATGCAAACTATCTTCTCTCTTGGGTGTAATGGGACTGTTTCCTAACACCTCAAGCTTTGAGATTTGGTTAAAGAGATTTTTGCTTTTTATTCTCAGTTTGCCAGTTGGGAGGAAGCATCTCTTTACAAATATATAAGCATCTCTTTACAAATATATAAACTTATATTTACTCTATGCCAGTGTAGAGTAAATGGAAAATTGCAAATCCTAGACTTGTTTTTCCAGGCCCGAGCTAATGGTGACTGCTGCTTCCCAGCTCCATTGCTGTCTTTTGTCAATTGCTTTAACAATTGTAAAATGACCTACCACCCCAGAATTTCAGGGACAGTGCCTGTTTCAGAGCTGCATCCCTTTAGGGCCCCCTGAAATAGGACTTCTGTCCTGAAATTGAAAAAATGGTATTAACTTGACTCTAGGTTAGGGGCGGGCAGTTATTTTAGTTAGAGGGCTACTTAACAAAGTTTGGTGAGTTTTTGAGGGTCCCATGGGATCGGAAGTTGTGCCCCTAACCCCTGACCTTTGCCACTGCAAGTTCCTTCCCTTGTATCCCAGAAATACTCTTTTGAGGGGGGAAGGGGTTGCCATCTTTGAACCAGGAAAAAAACAAATACTCTAAAAGTCATACACCTGCTATAACATATTTTAATTTTATTTTTAAAAAATTGTTGTCATTATTTGAGTTTGTGTACTATATATAGAGGTGATTTGCATAATTATTAAAAATGTTTTGGTCTTGTATATTGTGTAGTGGGGTGTGTGTGGTGGGGGCTGTTTGGGGTTTATGAAGGGTGTGGCTGTGTGTGTAGAGGGCAGTAGGGTATGCTGGGGGGTGTATGTGGGAGAGTTGTAGGGGCAAGATGTGGGTGTGTGGCATTTGTGGTGTGTGAGGGATGGTGGGGGGGGCAGGGTGAGGACCTACCTGCAGTCCCCCCCATGGTGCGCAGCCCCTGCAGTTGGCAGCAACAGGAGCAGCAAGCAGGGTCACTCAGGGCACTTGTGCCTGGCACAGGTGTTGCTGTCTGGCAGCATGCAGCTCCCACCAGCGCTACACATCTCAGCAAGGAGGGCAGCCCGCTGGGCTGCCTCTGTCACCAGGGCTCCCTGCGGTGCACATGCAACTCCCATATTTACACACCACTGGAGGGAAGCTCCAGGACTCCACCAGAAGTGGAGGGGGAGCCCTGGCCCCTGCTTCCCCACGGAGTCCCGGGACCTGTGCAGCAGGGAGCAGCAAAGGCAGCCAGCTCCAGCACGTAGAGCTTCCCTCAAGTGGCACATGAGCGCAGGAGTTGCATGTGCACAGTGGGGAGCCCCAGCGATAGATGCAGCCCAGCTGGACTGTGCTCCTCACAACAATGTGCAGCATTGGCTGGAGCCATGTGCTGCCAGGCACCAGTGCCTGCACTGGGCACAAGTGCCAAGAGCACCCCTACCTGCTAGGCTGCTGCTGCCACCGCCTGCAGGGGCTCCATGCCATGGGTGGGGGTTCCCCCCCCACCCTCCCTCATAGCCATGCTATGCCCACCCAAGCTCCATGCTGCCGCCACCCCACTGAGTACAGTTTCCATTCTGCTGCCAGCCCCAGCCCCATGCTCCACACTCCTGCCCAGCTTCAGCTCCCCTGCCTTTGCCCTCACCTCCTGCCACTTCCCTACCTGCTGCCAAGGAAGCTGAGTGGGTCCCCCAGCGACTGCAACACTGGCAGCAGCATCCTTGTCCAGAAGCTGAATGCTAGTTGGTGGGTCCATCTGCCTACAAGGGTGGGAGGAGGTGCAATAGGGTATGTTGGCGATGGAGGTGTATATGTGGGTGCCTCACTCTTGCTTTCGTAGGTGGAAGGGCTGGGCAGGGTACAATTAGTTGGTGGGTGCTGCAGGCCAGGTGAAAGTGCCCAGTGGGCTGGATGTGGCACCTGGGCCATATTTTACCTGCCCCTGCACTAGATAGCATTTTGCTGGGGGGGGTTTCCTGAGAAAGTCACAGCATGACTTAGCTTGGCACTGTTTCTTTTAGGTGGGAATGTAGCCAGAGGTTAACCCCTGAACCAGATGTATAGCTGCATTCATGTAACACTGCACTCTGGCTAATCAGCGTTGCCTTTCCAGCAGCACGTAATGGTGGCTATGCTAATCAGCTCTTTTGGGAAAAAATTACTAATCAGCTCTTTGCCTATGCTGTGGACTGTGTGAACTTGGAAGCTGCTAAGTAATCTGTCTGTGACACCACATCATGACAGCTACATGAATCGGAACTAGAATGGTATAAATCAGGGGTTCTCAACCTTTCTTTTTCCTGTGGACTGGCATGGGACCAGGATGAGCTGGCTGCCTCCCTCCTGGGGCTATCCCACCACCCAGCTTTAACCCCGCATGCCCCAAAAGCCGCTTGCCCAGGCAGACAGACAGGTGGAGGCCTGAGCGGAGGCTTGTGCCATGACCCGGCAACCAAACCTTTGTGGCCCAGTAGCAGGCCATGGCCTGGGTGGTTGGGAACCTCTGGTATAAATGACTGCTAGTTCTAGGGGTCTGTGAAGTAACCAGGACCGTGTTCCAGATCTTGCTTCCTGAACACTGGTCACTTGACCTATTATTTTGGTAGTTACGGCAGTGTTATCATCAGACTGATTTTTCTTTATGGCTTCAATGATGTCTTGCATGAGAGCTGCTTTGTTTGCTGCTTCATCATGCCTCTTTATTAACCTGTTCTTTTTGAAGTGTATTTTGGTAAATTCAGTGCTTCAGTCCATGCATTAGGTTATAACAAATTCTAAATGTATTTAATTAGTTTGAGATACACAAATATATAACTCTTGCTAATTTTATAAATAACATACAGGGATGCTTGGACTGAATCAGTCCAGGCTCTGTTGTTAATTATAGGATGTTGACTGCCTGGAGTTTGTCATATCTAGTAAACTTAATGGTCTTCTTTTTAGGTTTCAAATTGAATGCAATAAATAGGCCCCTTTGCTAACCAGGTGGGATGGTTGAATACAGCATTGACAAATGACTAATGCCAATGACTAAAATCTTTAGCATGTGTACAGGTGAACTAAAATGAGACAGTATAGCTATTTTAATATATTTCCAAGGTGGATAAAAATCAACAATTTTTTTTTAATAAAAAAAAATTGGATTTTTTTATTTAATAGTATTTTTTTGTTAAGATGCTTTTAAAAAAAATTAATCTATATAAATATGGTCTTAATTTAAGATATGTTAAAGCTCAAAGATATCATCCTGGAATAAGGATTATAGCTTTTAAGTATATACTATTTGAGACAATATATTCATGTAACCTTTTTAGAAAAGTTTTATAAATAGGTCACAACAGGCCATGGGCTATATTAGGGGCCCAATCTTATGGGGTTCCCAGAGGCTCCTCTATAAGGTAGTAAAGATTAAAGAAAACCACTCTAACCAATGGGACTCAGAGCTCAGTCTAGAACAGTGGTTCCCAAACTCTGACAGATTGTGCACCACCAATTTAAAATGGTACAACCTTAAGTACCATGAGCAAATTTTTGTCATATAAAGTAATTAAAATAAATCTGTTACTGCGTACCACTGACAAGTTGTCTGTGTACCACCGGTGTTATCTATACCACAGATTGGAACCGCTGGTCTGGAAGATCCCATTAAGCATCTCTAGGATGCTTGATTTCAGTTCTCAAATTGTGGATTTGCGTCTCCAGAGATAACATCCTTGTTAACAGCAGTTTATGGAGATGAGAGATAACACACCTGATTACCTACCAGTCAGCTCTGTTGTCTCTCTGCAAGTTTGTGTACACAGGCAAACCCTTGCCTCTCTATAAGTGCTAAGTTTCAAGAAGTTAAATGAGTAAAGAATATCAAACAACAAGAATGTACGTTTTGTAGAAAACCATGATTAAATCGAGACTTCCTGACCAGTGATTTAAATCATGACTAAAATCATGATTTAAATCAAATTCACCCCGTGCATTTCTAAAATAATGACTGCTGCTGTGCTGTGCTGTTTATATCTTCACTGAGGAAGTGTGAGAGGTAATCACGTCTGCTGTGAGAATTATCAGGTTTGCAGATTGTGGAAGTTTCTAGTAGATAATTAATGTTCCAGATTCTAGGTGCAATTCATTTTCTTTATTAGTTACCTATTCATCAGTGCTTAAAGTGAAAGAAGAAAAATAGTGGCACTCATACCTTAGAACTGTTGCAAGCTGTTTAGCAGAGAGCAGGACTGAATGTTGTGGTAATGTTGGAGCAGATGCTTGGAACATAATTCATTCAAGAGCCAAATTAAATTTCATCCTTTGCAGACTTTTATTTATTGCATTGCTTTAGTCTCATGTGAGGCATGATATTTTATTTTTCCCCTACCTCTGGGAAAAATGCTGGTATTCCACTGTTATTTGGGCAGAAGCATTTAACATGTGTGGGCTCTTGTTCGCTCAAAGCACTGCCATGGCTGTTAAATCAGACAGATCTATAATATGGTCACTTACTGAATTAGTGTTTTCTTACTCCCTTATATTTGTAATGGTTATGACATGCTTGAGACTTTAAAACATTGCCATCACGTTTTGCCTATTAAAAAATCCAAATGTAAAATTTTATTTCTTCCATTTGTTTCTTCTATAGTATCATTCTGTAGACTGTAGTAGAAATAGTTTTAATTTCATCTGAAAGCCAACGTTCTGGTAGCCTAGATGTAGCCAAGTCCCATTTTATCTGCGACACATTTCCCTCACCCTGCTACTGGAAACAAGGGAACCATTTTTGCCTTTTTACTGTGCCCAGGATCTGGCCTTTCTGCATTCACAGACATCCTTAATCAGTTATAACCTTGTGTCTATTGTGTGTATATATATGTTCCCTGAATTAACTATATCCACAATGTTTCTACTATGTGATGCTGCTCTGAAAAATGGCTATCTAAAAATGGCACCAACTTATTTAACAGATCAGCTCCCATATCTATTTTTCTTCCTTGTAGTAATAGGAGTAGATTGTACTCCTGTCAGTGTCAGCCCTGTAAAACTAGCAGATTCTAGAAAACCTAGACTCTTTTTTACTTTAATCCTGGCTCATAAATCATGTTCAGTATTGTTAAATAAATTGCATAGGTGAGGCTGTTGATGGATCCTTTTTTCTTCAGTTATGTTCTCCCTTTACTTGTGTAACAACATGGAAAGCAATTGGTTTATGCAGGTGTAACTGAGGGCACAATTTAATGACAGAAGGTTTTCACACATGTAATTGAGGGCACACCTGGAATGCAAAATCTTTTGTTAGTGATGCCCTAGAGCACATCTGGTTTCTCAGGTTGTCTTCACTGGAGACTTAGTCTGGGTTCTTTTTCAGGTATTACCTTTAATCCCCACTACCCTGTACACTTGCAGACATCTCACCAAGATGAGATGAACACTCAGTTAGGAAAACGGGGAGATTGAAGCCCAGATTCTTCTTTTACTCAAGCTAGTAGCTCTCTAATCCCACTTTGCAGTGCGAATGCAGGTTAGAGTGCGTGAGTACTGATGGCATCTTCTTCCTGTGACCAAAGAGAGAGACACGATCTCTCTCAGTTCAAAGAGAAAGAATCATCAAATGTCATAGATCACAGTGACACTAAAGAAATCCTTGTGAAATGCACAAGGTAGCACTATAAAGGATACGATAACTTGGTCTCTCACATGGTCCAGGGAACTTTGGGTGCTAAGGTTCAGGTACCTATCCCTGGGCTAGCTGTTTAGGAAAAACAGATCCTAAGTTAAGGCCTTGAACATGCAAAATGCTACACTCCAGCTCAGTTAAACTACATATAGGCACAGGTGTCAATCTATGTAGCTTTTTTTTTTTTTTTTTTTAATTTCATGGGATGGATAATTATGCTTCCTGTGCTGGCAATTTAAAAATAAATCACTATTTATCTGTAAACTGACCAAATTGTAATGCGTAATATCTTGATTTTATTGATGTGAAGTAGGTCAGGATTCAGTTTTAGACATAAAGAGGAGATAAAATGCAGCTTTTGACTAATTTAAGTTGCTCACAGGTGCAAGGAAAGGCCAAATTAAAATGGAATTTAAGATGGGATTAGTCACAGAGTTCCTGCTTGAACTGCCATTGAGTCAAGTACAGAACAGTTGGAATATGAAAATAAAGCCATTGTCATCTGCAGCAAATGATGCCTTAACACTGTTTCTTTTTAAAGCATTTCCTTAGCTCTGAGGTTTTTTGGTCTTCAGATATTTTACCTGGGATTTTCATGAAATCTCAGAGGGAGCTGGGTACCTACCTTGCCTCCCCAGGGTATTTTAAGAATCTCAAAATTCTATTTTAGAATGTTCTGGTTTTGTCTAAGTTTCCCATTTTAAATTAATTATGTTGGTACATATTTACCACCTTAACCTCGACCTAACAGAGGGTTTTGTTCTGTGTTTTACTTTTGAACTCTCACATTTATTACTACTTATAATGGAATGCACTGAATCTTCAATTATGTTAATTGCAGAATAGATAAATGAAATGCCAGCTGGGCCCTGCAAGTGTGGGGCCCATTCCCTCCACACCAGCTGCAGCTTAGGGGTCTCCTAGCACTGATCAGCACTATCATGAGCCAGCCACTCTGTGGGCCCCACTGAGTCACCCTGCCCATCTCTTGCGCGCGCGCATGCACACACACACATGCACACACACACACATGCACACACCCTCTGTCCCCCATGACTCTGCAACTCCCAAGAGCCCTGATGACAGGGTAGGACAGCATGGAGGCCCACATCCAGGCCCCATACTCTACATGCAGAGGCCAGATCTGGCTTGGAGCAGCCCCTGTGTGATGCCCCACAGGCTCCACTAGCCCATGCCACACAGCCACATGCCACCTCCCCACTGCCAATGGTAGGTGCCTGCAGAGGCCATGCATGAGCTGTGCCTTGGCAGCAGTCACAGCAGCAGGGCATGAGGTTCCCAGACATGGGTGGCCATCCCAGCTTGCCCCATGCAGGTGCCTGAGCCCTGGCCTTGGCGCCCTCCCCCAGCCTGTCCTACCTTGGCCAAATCTACACCCCAGACAGGAGGAGCAGTGCTCAGCCCAGCCTGTCCCTAAGCCACCTGTTGTTGCTCAGGAGGAGCTGGCTCAGCAAGTGTTGGTGGGGGGGTGCCAATCTAGGACTTCTTCAATTTTCACTCAGTGGCTGGGATTACAGGAGGGCCTATGAAACCTGGGACTGTCCCAGCCAATCCGGAACAGATGATCACCATAAGAGTTAGGTGCCTTAAATGCTGATTTTTTTAAAAGAAAAAAGTCAAAATAAAGGAAAAACTCTGAATCTTCCAAAGAGAGAGAGAGAGAGAGTGTGTGTGTGTCTGGGTATATATTAAAGAACTCCATATGAATATGAGTGTATGTAGATGATAAACTTTTATAGCAGTGTTCTGATTTCTTAATGAAAAGATAAGAGGCAAAAAATAAGAAATACTTTTTATATGACCTATATAGTTTTCTGTAATAAACTCATTCCAATTCATCTCAACCTTTTTCTAACAAAACATGACATGAGCTATCAAACATTTTTATAATATTTCATAACTTACCCTCAAAGTATAATTCTTCCCAATAACATTATATCACATAAGACTATATGCTTAGTAACAGGGAGAATAGGTTGTTCCTAAAAGAAAAGGGTTGTTTGTTTGTTTGTTTTTTGGGGGGCATATAAACACGTGTTAGATATGACACGAGCATAAAAAAAATACAATTTTGGATTTTACCCATATGGACATAGAAGGTAGATAAACTTAAGCTAATGACTTAATAAAACTGAATTCAAAATCTTCATTCCTACATCCATTAAACTTCAACAGGAGCCTGACTGGACGCTAGCTCCTTATCTTGTCCTTTATTGGGAATCTTAATTCTTCACTGTCTTGAGTTTTGTTTAGGATTTACAGCAAAGTAGAGTGGCTATAAAGTTCCTTCATCAGCTACAAGAACTTGGTTTTTACAGAAATAGAGCAGCATTGTTGTAAATTAGTATTTTAAATCAGAGTGTTGGGCTTCCACCCCTAGCACACACACAAGGGCACTGATATATGTTAAGATGTCTGTTGGCATTAATAACATTTGTATAACTATACCCAAGAGAGAAAAATACACCTGTTGAAGTTGGTTGTATGTGCAACATATTGGAGAAGGGACTAATCTAGTTCCTTCTCTTCCTACTAAGAGTAAGTTGCTCAGGCTGTAACTCTAAGGATCCTGTAATAAAGGAAGATAAAAGTGAATTAAACTGTTATATGGAATTGAGTGCACTTTGAATTTCAGTGTATGAGTACTTGTGTGAGGTATGATATACATAAACTCCATATCCACTTGGGCACTGAGGAAAAAGAAAATAAACACATTTTCTCTGAACAGTTTAATTATATGCTGTCACCAGGCTCACTAATACTTTGTATTGCATACCTTTATTTGAGTATTTATTTGCAGTTCTCTCCTTTCTCTATAAAAGATGTATTTTGAATATAACATTTCAGTTCTGGTGTATCAACAACTACTAAAATGATAGATGACATGTCATTTCCATCATTACTTTATAAAAAGTGGGGGGGGAAAAAAATCATAGGAGGAATTTATGTTGGTCTCTTAAGGGTCCGAGCTAAAGTAATAAATATTGTATACTCAGATACGCTCTTCTAGTAGTTCTTAACTTTTCCTATACTAGGAGCCCCCTTCCATAGAGCTGGGACACAGCTGGACTCTGCTTTTCTTTTCAAATATATGGAAAGGCCATAGTAGGGATGCGCTATCTAAGGCTCACAAGCAGACGTCCAAATTACAGTCTCCAGGCAAAAGACCTATGCTTTAAGCTACAAGAGTGTGTCAGACCACCACACCACACACAATTCTCCTGTGTGTTACACTTTTTAACTTCAACTAAGAAAAAGACCAAAGTAAATGTCTTCATCTGTATACTTTGAAGTTTTATGCAGTTATGGAAGACATACTGTGGCAATATGGGACTCCCTGCCTAGCCACAGTGCCTCATCTGCCACACCTTGTTCTTAAATAAGATGTTAATTAAGGTAGAAGGCTGCCTATTTGTGCCCCAGTGCCAGGGGGCACTATCTGTGGCTCCATAACTCCCCTACACTGCAGCCCATGCCTCGCAGATGGCATCTACTGATGTTAATCTCACCAGCCCCACACTGGGCCCCAGAATCTTCTAGTTGAGACCCCTCTAAGGTCCCTCCATTCCAGAGGCATACCCCACCTTCATCAGGCTACCTGGTTCCCTGAAACTATTTCCCCTCTCAGGTGTGGTTTCCCCCTGCCCCCCCCCCCCCCAAAGACCTTTGGCCATACAGGCCCTGGCCTCACCTCCAAGGCCAGTCAGAAACCCCAGGCCCTCCTAGCTCTGGGCATCCCTTGCGGTGGGCCCCTGGCCCTTTTGAGTGGTCTGGTCCTGGCCCCAGCATTGACAAGTTGAGGGTATTCTATTATCAGGTCTCTGAGCCTCTAGCCCTACTTTCTCTCTGGGGTCTGCCCTCTGGACCCTACTAGTGTGTGACCCACCCAGTTGTGGGAGCTGGGGTTACAGCACCCTGACCTGCCTTTCACCAGGGTGGTAACTGGCCTGGCATTTCCTGGACCACTGAGAGCCCCACCAGGCCACCCACTGCCAGCAGGGTGCAGTTTTAGGTCGTGCCCAGGGCTAGGAGCCTCCTAGCCATCCCCTACAGCTCCTCCCTTACCTCTAGAGTGTTCCATGAAGCCTTGCAGCCAGGTAGTGTTGCTACCTCCTCTGCCAGCAGCAAAATGCTCTGCTTATATAGGCAGCCCAGAATCTAAAATGGCTGCCACAATCAGGCACCTACTGCCTGCTTGGCTTAGGTCTTAAAGTGGCAGGCACCAACAGTGCCCTGCCACACACCTTCCCCCTTAAAATTGTACCTGGGGGAGGTTTCCCCTACTGCTCCTCCAAAGCAGGCTCACCTTGGAGCCTGCAAGAGCCTTCAAGGGGCAAGCACACCTGAAGGTGCCCTGCCACATACCTCCCCCCCGTTAGAATGGAATCAGGGGGGCTTCACTTGGCTGCCTTCCCTCCTGGGCTCTGCCCCAACCTACTGCAGCACCTGCCATGGGGCGAGCACCCCAAAGGTGCTCCACCACACATACTGAGGCATATTTATGAAAGATCATTGCAGGCTTGTCTCTTTCCCCAAGAACCATGATAGGGAAAGTTTTGTAACTTATGTATTGGAGAGAGAGTAGACTCACTGCATGAACTTAGGGAATCATTCATAAGCGTTGCATGTGACTCAGCTCACATCAAGTGAACTTACATAGTCATTTATATATTTTAATTTGGTTGCAATACATTTAAAAACTGTTGTTGGGGGTTTTAACTGTATTGCAGGCATTTCTCTACATAGTTGCTCAGCTTTCTTTGTTGCTAGTCCTTTGAGCATCGAAAAATATAAATGTATACTTAAGATTTATGCAACCATCTAATAAACCTGAGGCCAGGGTGCTGGCTGCATACTCAGACTTGGTTGACAGCACCTCAGTATTGGCAGGCTGACAGCATGGTGCCACACCCACTGTTTTTCAAGGTGTGGAGTCTAGAGCTGATTAGCTGGGCCAGGAGTGCTGGGTTACGGTGAAACTGTGGGGCTCCCTGCAACCTGGAAGGCTGACTGCCTTATCCCACACAGCTTACAGGGAGCTGCAGAGGAAAGGCACATGATGGCTCATCCTGGCTGCAGGAGCCCTTAACTAGGGAGAGATTTTTCTGATCCCGGGGCCCAAGTGCCTCTAGGCCTTTTAAAAACCATGTTTTTTAGCCCAGCTGCACAGTTGGTTTTCTGACAACTCCAGTGCATGGGGACCTTGCAATCAGGGCAGCTTTCCTAGATCATGGGGCCCTGGCATGCTGGGACCCTAAAAAACCTTATGTGCACCTGGGCTATACACAGAGTTTTCTGACATCCCAGGGCATAGGCCTCTGGAGGCTGGTTGGAGATTCTGGTGCAGTCCTGGAGCTGAGACTGACAATCAGCTGATTGTCAGGACCTCACTTGTTCACCAAGCACCTGGCTTTCAACATGCTAATATGGAGGGGAGCTTGGGATCATAATCATGCAATGGCGTGATTAGGGTCTCATCCATGATCCCAAAACTGCATGTCCTGTTATGCATGTGTGGCATGGCAGGAGGCACAATGGGAAGAGATCCCATTCTGTCATTAAATGAATGTGTGCCAGTAGCCTTAATGTCTCAGTTACTCGGTCATCTGCACATCTGTCCCGTCTGGACATCTCCCAGTATACCTTTATGAGACTCAAACTCCTACTTGAGCTGTCCAGACCACTCTCAGGGTGGAATTGCACAATTCATGATTCATAGATTGTTAGGGGCTGGAAGTGACCTTGCAGATCATTGGGTCTAGCCCCCCTGCTCTAGGCAGGAAAACCAACTGAGGTTAGGTGACCCCAGCAAGGTGACTCTCCAGTCTCCTCTTGAAAACCTCCAGGATAGGTGACTGCACCACCTCTGGAGGGAGTTTATTCCAAAGTCAGGACACCCTGACTGTGAAGGAGGTTTTCCTGGTATTAAGCCTGAAGTGGCCTTCCAGGAGTTTGTGTCCACTGGTCCTCGTCTTTCCCAGGGGTGCCCTAGTGAACAGTTGTTCATCAAGCTCCTGATGCACTCCTATGATATAGTGGTAAGCCGCTATCAACTCCCCTCTCAACCTTCTCTTCTTTAGGCTAAAGAGGCCCAGGTCCCTCAGCCTTTCCTTGTATGACTTGCCTTGCAAGTCCCTGATCATACGAGTGGCTCTTCTCTGGACTCTCTCAAACTTTTCCATGTCCTTATTGAAGTGCGGCGCTCAGAACTGGATGCAGTACTCTAAATGCAGTCTCACCAGAGCTGAGTACAGCAGGAGTATCATTTCCTTAGTTTTACACAAGATGCATCGGTTGATGCATGCCAGCATGTTATTTGCCCCACTGACCACCGCCTTGCACTCATGGCTCATATTCATGTGATGGTCAGTCATTATCCCTTGGTCCCTTTCAGCCATGTTGCAAGTCCAGCTGTCACCACTGAGTCTGTATGTATGTTGAGGGTTGTTTGTTCTCCCACTTTCGGACCATGCTTGGAATTGTAGCCTCCCAAAGTGTCAGCTGTGATCATTCCAGCAGGCCTGACTTGTTCCTAGACCCTGCAATTCTCTTTCTGTTAGGAAAATGATGAACAGTTTCCCATGGAAAAATGGGGGAAAACTGTGAATTTTCCCCTTTACCCAAGAAAAACACAGATTTTTCAGTTTAACAGAGAAACACGTAAATTTTGTTCTTTTGCAAAGAGCTCTGTGCAGTTTGGCAGAGTTCCAACTTGCTGGGGGGAATGGGAGGAGGGCGTTCAGGCAGGGGTGCCATATCCAAGGGTCAAAAAAAAAGCGGGGAAAAATCAACACAGCACCCGCTTGGGCAGTGCACCCTTGAAGTGTGGAGGACACCTGACAGTGTGTATTTGCAGTGCCACATACTGCACGACTGCACTCGTTTGGATGAGCCCGACGGGGCTATTGGATGTAGTGATTTCCTATATGCTCTTCTGCAGTGCTTATCTCTGTGCTGCCTTCCCTCCATTGCTATCAGCTCCCTGGTGGGTCTCAGTATAGCAACTTGTTTCTAGCAAAGGGGAACAAAACATTATAGTGCTACAATTTGGTAACTCCATTTTTTTGCAAAACTGTGTTTGCAACTAACTAGAGGTGGAAGAAACAAGATCTTTGAAGCAACTTAGCCCATTGTTTTTAAAAGTGGACTTATTCTCTGGGAAGCCGTTGCTTGCTTGCTTATTTTAACCAGTATATCTGTTGCATTTGAGCATTATAGTATCTAATAATCATTCCATTTGAGCATTATAGTATCTAATAATCATTCCATTGCCCCAGTGGTGCCTGCTCTGAGTAACTAGGCTACATATCCATATTCTTTAACTTCTTACTTGTGTCTTTTACAGCATCTATAGCCATTGCATCCCTCTTAGAGCTGACATCCATCTTTTGGATTTTGAGCTGACAGGTTGAAAGTTTTCCTTTGAAGACCTAGAATAGCTTCCTTGTGGGACTTTAGATTAGATAGTGTTGCAACTTTATGAAAACTTGTGAAGTGTTGGGTTTGGCTGGTTGGTTGATTGTTTTTTTAATGGTTAAAAGTATTGCATGTTTTGCAGACTGGTTCCAAAAACAAGAAGCAATTTCTGTATGCTCTTTGGGACATTGAAAGGCCTACCGCTGAGAGCAAACTGTTTGCGTCATCTCCAATCAAAGCACATTAGTAACCACTAAAGTAAAACATTCAGAACAAAAGCTTAAACACTTAAAACTGGAGCATAATGTGACAAAATCCCATGAAATTTATAAAATGTTAATGGAAACTAGGCAGGAATTTAATGAGGCAGTCATCCAATTTGAGTTGAACTAGTGGCTAACAAAAACTTGAAGTAAATAATTGGAAAAAATAAGTTGAAAAGAGATTGGCTTAGCAATTTGGAGAAGAAGGGAGAGAAACAATCATACTTTTGTAAGTAGTGCAATTGGAATAGGGAGAGACTTTTTTAGTTCATTTTGGGACTCCTTGTGCCTTGGAAGACCAGAATACATAGCCCACAGCCTGAAAAAGATCAGACCTAACTCCTTCTGGAAACTTGGGTTCTGTTGTCAGCTCTACCATTTTTTGGGCAAGACAATCTCTCTGTCTCAGATTCCCAACTGTAAAATAGGGATAATGCATCCTTATTCTGTTCTTACTTTGATTATAAGCTCTTTGGTGCAGCGATTGTTCCCTATTATGTATTTGTACAGAGACTAGCATAATAGGACTCCATTCTCAGTTAGGATTGTGAGAAGTTATGATCGAAATAATAATGTAGGTACCACTCAAGATCTGAGTGTTGGCATAATCTAATTCTGTAGCTGAATCAGTTACTGAGTTGAGTCCATCTTTGGGAGTTAGTCTTCTATTCCATGTCCTTTATAAACAAACAGAAAGGTTAAATTTGGAGTACTTAGCTTCCTCTGAATCATGAAAAACATTTTCATTTAATGCAAAATCATGTGAAATATAACTGAAAAGAGATCATGTCAAATCCTTTTACCTGCAGCTTCCTCTTTAAGGGAACGTGTCTGTGACCTTCTGATGTAGCATAAGCCAGATCCAAAAAAGCAAAGAAATCTTTTAAAAATAAATTTTAGGGATGGCAGTTTTATCAGTAACGCCTTTTACCATTTAGTTGTTATCATCCAGGATATGATTTGTAGTAAACAAAGTATCAGCAGTAAGATGAACTGTTTCTAGCCGTAACAGGGCACTGGGATGTGCCTGATTCTTTAAATCAGAGGCTGCTTGCAGGTGGCAAAGGGAAGCTAATGAGAGACTCACTTGACTGGAAGAGGGCTCATGCTTGAGCTATATAAGCCCAGGGCTTGCACTGGGCAGTTAGTCTTGTCCTGGTAGTTATGGAGTGAGGAGCAGAGCACCAGGACTCCTGAAATGTCAGTGGCTCTGAATGCAAAACTGCAATGCAGGGAACAAGGGAAGGTACCTGGGACAGAGAAGAGCTTGGTTATATGGGCAAGTGGCCCTGCTTAATGTTAAGCCTAGAGAAGGCTTTAGAGCCTGCCAGAGAGCAGGTGTTCATTATTAAGTTGCCCTAGTAACTTAGCCCGGAGCCCTGCAAGGTCAGGCAAGGCTGACTTAAAGGGCCAGCAACCCAGCAGGGGCTGATTGGGGCTCAGTCATGGGTGCAAGGGCCTAGAGAGTAGGAACCCAGGAATCCATGAGTCCCAGGCCTGGAAAGGGCTGGGAATGTGATCAGAGGGTCCAGGGACATGCAGGGCTGAGAGAGCATGAGACCCAAGAAGGTCCAAAGACAGGAGAAGCACCTGATTGTGGGACCTGGAGGTTCAAGAGCCAGGGACT
Organism: Crocodylus siamensis; assembly: GCF_052110815.1. Lineage (NCBI taxonomy): Eukaryota > Metazoa > Chordata > Crocodylia > Crocodylidae > Crocodylus > Crocodylus siamensis. The sequence goes on from NC_143398.1 coordinate 63,906,249, forward strand.
GACAGACAGTCAGACCAGAGGGTCCATGCATCCAGGGACAGGGAGAGGGCTGGACGAGGGTCCATGAGTCAGAGGGGCTGTGAGCTGGATTTGAGGTCCAGGAGCCTAGAGAGATGGGCTGAAAGTTAGACCTGGGGTCTGGGAGCTGTGAAAGGGCTGAATATGGGACCACAGGGGTCAAAGGGCCAAAAAGGGCCAAGGGTGTGAACTGAACATTGTAGTGATAACAGCTGAGAGGCATGGGTCGTAGTGTAGGAGTGGAACAGAAGAATGCAATTTGCCCTTAAGGCTACAGGTGCCCTAGAGGGACATAGTCAGGCCGAGAGCACCTATCAGGCCTGAGGGCTGGATTAAGATTAGTGGGGTCCAGGAGAGACCCAGTGGGAAATGGTTAGACTCAAGGATCACTCTAAGGCCTGTGGGCAGCTTCCCTTAATCAACCTCTTAATAATAAGAACAAGGCATGCCAGGCGAGCAATCTAGGGACAGCAACATTAGAGTCCAAGCCAGGCAGGAGCTGCAAGGCCACTGGGGGCATCACAGCCGCCCTGTGGCTATGAGCCTGTCACAATAGCCATGAATAAAACTAACTGAAAATGTATCCAATACAGTTTAGAAATTTGCAAAAGGAGTGAAGAAGAATGGAGCTGTTCATTTATAATATTTAATATTTGCTAGAAATTGTCTACTGTCTTAACTGTCCCAGCTCCATCAGGACATTCCAGTACTTTTAATTACTACACAAGTTTTTAAGCAATGTCTTATGGCTACATCCTTTAATGAGGCTTCCATTAAGGGCTTCTGGACCCTACAGTTCCAAACCCTTTGAAATGTATCAGGCAGTTATTATGTAATATTATCTGTTACCCCAATATAGCCCACTTATTATCTGAAATAAAGGCTATTCGAGTCCATCTTCTACTCCAGTTCCTGATGTCTTCTGGGTTTTTTTAATCATTATTATTATTATTTTACACTTGCCAATGCCAGACTAGCTTCCTCAATGACAGTATCAAGTTTGCATGTGGATATTAAAATTATCTTGGTGAATAGCTTTGTCCAGGTGCTGTTGTCATATGGGTAGTTTTTTACAAGTAAAATTGTTATAATACCAATACAAACATTCAGGTACAACTAGTGTGTTCTTTCCCACTTGCTTTAGTTGCTTTCAGGTATCTGAGTTTGAGTTCCTTTTATCATTATTATTTATTTTTAGAGGTGCACCGTTACATTGGTCCAATATTCGATTGGTACTGATACAAAGAAAATTGGCTGTATTGGAAATTGGCCCAGTGGGGCCAATAATTTGGTTGATAAATGCTCTAGCATGCACTCAGCCACAGCACAGCACACAGGCAACATGGAGAGCTGCCTCCAGCTGGTAGGTCCATTGTGGTGGAAGGGGAGGGGGGAGAGAAGAGGTGTGGGGGGGGGCAAATCAACCTTCCCCAGTGAGGGAGAGGGGGCAGGAGCTGCCCAGCCAGAGTGGGACAGAATGCTGATGGGGGGCGGGGGTGGCTTCTATTGCTACTTGCACCCCAGGAAGGCATGGGGGGGCATGTGCCCCCCAGATCTGGGGGGGGGAAGGGCAGGCCAGGCTTTTCTTGCTGGGGGCTGGGCTTGGGGGAGGGGTGGGGGAGGGGGCTGCAGCCACCCCAAATTTCACCATAACTCCCAGTGCAGCTACCGCCTGCCCACCTGGCACAGCCCCGGCTCCTTCTAGCACATGAGGGGAGGCAGGGGTTGATCCAGGAAGAGCCAGGTCTGTGTGGGATGGGCAGGTGGTGGCAGAGCTGGGTGGGAGTTATGACAAAATTTGGGGTGGCTGCAGCCCCCTCCATAGCCCCCTCCCCAAGCCCAGACCCTGGCAAGATGAACCTGGTGCAGCCCTGGCTCCAGCCTGCAGCTACAGCCCGCCTGCCCCGCACAGATCCAGGCTTCCCCTACCCCCCATGCCCTCCCAGGGTGTAAGCAGCGGTGGGAGCTCCCCCCTACAATGAGTGCCCCACCCTGGTCATGCAGCACCTGCCCCTGCCCTCTCCTCCAACTGCCACACCCCTTCCCTTGCCCCTCTCCTTCCACCACAACAGCCCTACCAGAGGGAGGCAGTTCTCCACACTGTATTGGAAATCAAATTAGTTTCGACCAATATGCCTCCTTAAAAATGCCTCCCCAAAAGTCTCTATTGGTGCACCCCTAAATATTTTTTTCTTAAATGAAGTTTAAATATTGCCTGGCACAATAGAAACTTGTTCTTAAAATGGTAGCAAAAATCAGAGCTTGAAAAATTTAAAATAGCACCTTATAAGATAATATGATGAAGGTGAAAAATGATAAATGAGGAACGATCCTGCTCCCACTGGAATCAGTAGTAAAACTTCAGTGTTGCAAAATTCAGGTTTAAATTAATAGTGTTCTGTCAGTGTATTCTATAATAAATTACTTTGACCTTTAGTTTGAATTGCATCTGTTCTATTATCTAAACTTTGAAATAAAAACATATCTTGCGACAATTGCATCAGTTTGCCCAGAGGCGGATCAAGGTGAGGGGGGCAGGGGGAGGCTGCAGTTGCACCCCCCCTTTGATTCCCATTCTTCCCAAAGTTTGAAACCAACTGCCTGGGAGCAGAGTTTCTATTCAAGCAATAAGGGAATCAACTGGCTTCATGGCTTCACAAGAGAAGGCTGAGGGGGGACCTGATGACTGTCTATAAACTCACTAGGGGGGACCAGAAGGGTTTGGGGGAGACACTGTTTCCCCTAGCGCCCCCTGGCATGACAAGGAATAATGGACACAAATTATTGGAGAGTAGGTTTAGATTATACATCCGCAAGAACTACTTCACAGTTAGGGCGGCTAGGAGCTGGAACCAACTTCCAAGGGAAGTGGTGCTGGCTCCTACCCTGGGGTTCTTTAAGAAGAGGCTTGATGCCTACCTGGCTGGAGTCATTTGAGCCCAATTTTTCTCCCACCCCAGCGGGGGGTCAGACTTGAAGATCTACAAGGTCCCTTCCGACCCGACTTCTATGATTCTATGGCTCATTATAACCTACCGTGGTTCCCAAACTCTGACAAGTTGCACACCACCAATTTAAAATGATAGAACCTTAAGTACCATCAGCAAATTTTTGTTATATAAAGTAATTATAATAAATGTGTTAATATGTACCACTGACAGGTTGCCCATGTACCACTGGTGTTACCTGTACCACAGATTGGGAACCTTCTAAATCTGTCATTCAGCAGGTGTTAACACCCCTTTCTCTTTTTTAATAGTTTTGATGTTCCACTAATCAAGCTATTCTTTATTCTGCAATTCTGATGTCTGTTAGCTGCTCCTGAATATCTAGCTGTTATTCTTTGCAAAGATGTTTTTAACTCTAGCTAAAAACAATTGAACATTAACTGAGATGTGGAAATAACTTTTAGTGAGGTACTGCTAACATGCTCAAAAAGGCTAGATGTTGTTTTATGAATCTGAAACTGGTATACATTTTATTCTAATGACTACATATTATACTATCTTGTCCTTTCCAACCAGTGACCCCATGTTCCAAATGAACTTTTATTCTTATGATGTAGGAAAGGAAGAAAAATAGAGTTGCTTCTATTTTCAATAGAATTAAATAGTTATTTAAACTTGGGGAACGTTGTGATTTTGAATATTTTGATATACTAATTATTACACCTTTTAGAGTTTGATTTGTTTCTAACTGGAATTTTTTTTTTACTCTTATAATAAGCCATTCTAAATAGTTTTCCCCCTGTAACATTGTCATAGGTTTACACTGAGCCCTCAATAATGCCTTACGTTAGGGGTGGCCAACCTGTGGCACAAGAGCTACAAATGGCATAGACAGCCTTTGTGTATGGCATGCAGCAGACAAGAGAGGGGACAGGTAACACAGCAGCAGATAGGGCAGGAAACAGAAGCTGAAAGCAGAGCAGGCGATCAGGCAGGGAGCCCAGGACAAGAAACATAAAGTGGAGGAGGAAATGCAGCATGGAGCAGAAAGCAGATTGGGCAGAGGAAGGAGATAAGGGCCACTTTTTGCCCATCCCAGTATGAATGTATCTGCCTGCATAAACATCATGGGAAATCGATATAATCTATCTAAAATTGACAAAATCCTAAGGTTCCCTCTTGCCACAGGCAAACTTTCTAGGAAAGAAAGTATTCTTGCCCCAGTTATTCTTTGTATTTATATATGTGACATTTGTGAAAACAAACAGAAAAAACATAATGGTGCTTAGGGCAATTGGATGTCTGATTTTGTTGTTGTTGTTGTTTTATTTATATCCCATGCATCATTACCAGTGTTTTGTGGGTTAGGCTTTTTGATCCGTGACTCAACTTTGTCAGAGATAAGGCACCCCCTCCATTAGACTGAAGAAACCCCTCAGAAAATGCCAGTTTTTAGTTTTCACTCGTTTTTTTTTTTTTGACTACAGAAAAAATAATAAAGCAATTCTTCTGTTGCAAAGAATTCAGCAAGTCTGTAATAGGTCAGAATGTTTTTACAACTGTGGATTCCTATTTGAAATGGCTGGGTTTGTGTTGTGAATCTGATTTGTGCACCTAACCGTGGTAACATAGCATGGCACCCTGAAAGGATCTCAAGGCATCCCAGAATATTGTGGCACCCTGACTGAGGATCACTGACTAAGTCCCGGATCAGACAAGCTTATGTAAGTGCTTTTCCAGGGCTAACTACAGACATTTGCAGACGTTAGGGGGAGGTTAAATCAATTCAGAATGGCTGCCTCATCTAGGGCTAGCAGGGGGTTGAGGATCCAGCAGGCTGAAGGGGATCAGGGATCCACCAGGTGATGGGGGCAGGCTCAACCCATGGGTGAGGTGGGGGGGCAGATGTGACCCATGGGTAGGGTGGGGGTCCCTCCCCAGCAAACCTTCACCCCATCCCTCCTGCCCCTCCCCTCCCTGCTCTGGGACTTGCTTGCTGATAAAAGCAGTTGCACCCCAAGCAGCTTGTGGGATGGTTGAGAGTGCTGGCTGGTGGGGTGCAAAATTTGACCAGTTATGGGAGGAGGAGAGAGTGAAAAGAGCAGCCCCAGGGCTGGGGCCATCAGCTGGGTTTTCCCAGGCAAGGCTCTGCAATTTTTAGACCAGTTTGTACATAGGACTTCTGTACAGTTACTGGTTTAGACTGATTGCTGGTCACTGAGACAAAGTCTATAAATGTAAGTTTGGCGTCGGGGGGGGGGGGGGCTACATTTTAAACTGGGCAGATGTCTTCCCAGATGTGTGTACTTAGCCCAGAAGGTCTTAACCCGTCCACTTCAATGTGACTGTTAAATTACTTAATGTTTACTGTGTAAAACTTTTCACAGAATCAAAGCTTTACCTTTGTAGTGTGCTTGACTCAGTTGCATAAATATAATGTTATTTTTAATTCAGTTTCCAAAATCCCCCTCATAACAAATACATGTTATGCATTCAATCTTCTTTTAATAACTATTGGAGGTTTTTAATGACACTCCTGCTCTGTAAATGAGAAAAAAGAACTGGCTTAGAACATGTACCTTGTTTCAGAGTTCAATTTCATACCTCTTCCTGGGTTTCTGAATATATACTGTAGCCATAATCCAATGTTTGAATTTTGCTAACACAATCAAGCTGATATTTAAGAAACAGTTTTAAAAGTAGCCCTAGTATACAGAAGAGTTACAGAAATGGCAAAATGGTTGCCCATTCTGTATGTACACGACAGTGGAGAAACTACACAACAGCAGGGAACACTGGCAGCATTGTTGAACACACCCACAGCTATATGGAGAAGTGATGTGGTCCAATAAATGACCATATTGCACAACATGGGTTTTATTTCAAAATTGCTATTGGGTTCTGAAACACCCTTGTCCAATATTATATTCTGTCTTCCTGTTTTTTTCTTATGCAGCCCCCCTGTGCTCTAATACAGTTCTTGTTTAGCTTTTAAAAATCTTCACTTCAGACTTTACTAGAAAAGGAACAACATTTCTTTGCATCCTTTTTCCTTTAATATTTTTTCCTACTCTATATTGTTCCTCATTTGCTTCCTCTCTTCGAACAATACCAATCTCTCTAGAGATCATGTTATTTGTCATCCTGTTGTTTTGGCCAATACTTTTTCTTTGCTACACAGCTGCTTATCTTTTTAACTTTACTCACTTAAAAAATTATGAATTCTTCTGTGAAGTCATGCAGGGGATAGGGGAGAAAGTGGACGTCACTATACAGAGGGCACTGAGGTTGAGGTCTACCAGGAAACAGGAAGCACAACTTTTTATTTTTTCCTGACATCGCAGGGATGCTTCAGATATACAGTCTGATCCTAAAACCATTTAATTCAAGCAAATAACACTATTTTTGTGAGAAATCCCAGTGAAGCTGGGGCGGGGGGAGTAGGGCTGCTCATGTGCACAAGGATATATTGCATTGAGTCCTGGGTTTCAGTAAATGTTGATTTTTACCTCCTCAAAATGTACATCAATAGAATAAGCCTATGTTGTGTTATTACCCTGAGCAACTGATGTAATTTAGTGGGTTAATCATACTTAAAAGTTTAGCCAACCACTAAAAACAATCTTTAAGCCAGTTATGTTATGGGGATGGTTTTGCCAATTTGTTTTTAAATGTTAAATATATCATAATGTAATTTATGAAGATATGCCTTCAAGTGTTACCATGAACACTTACTGGGACATTTGTTTCAGACAGCATATGGCATCACCTATGAATTATGCACAGCCAACATACGCAGAATGGAGATAGCCTAAGGAAGTGATTAGACCTGTTATCATAACAACAGTTGTACATTATTTTCACATGACTGGAAAAATGCAGTTTTACTGTAGACTGGGGCTGCAATTGTTGCTTCTAGGTACAATACATAAGTACATATGAATATTTAATGGTTTCTAGGTACTATAGTATTTTAATACCTTGTTAGTTTTATTAAAGCTTTTCAGTGAACTGAGGTTGTATTTGTCTTCAGTATTGAACACAGTATTTAAAAAGAAAACTAAGATGTATTTGAAATAGCAGTGGCATAAAAATAGATGTCAGTTAATATTAATTTTTGTTAATGTTTTATTTTAAAACGTAAGTTATGCTGTAACAAAAATCACACTCCAGATGGGCACAGGTCTGAAACTACTAGTTTCTATTTTTCTTTATTTACGAAGTAATAAATATTATTAAAAGTTGTTTTTGCCTTGAATAGAAACAGCTTATTAATTATTCCTGCATTCGACCAGTAGGAGCGGTCCGTCTTTCAGTGAAAACTGCAGCCCTAAACCCTGAGAATTCCTTAGCATTTTGCTAAGGTTGAGGTATACTTCTCTGGGAGTGTATGTCCCAAAGTGCACAAATGCTCTAAATTGAGAAAGGGAGGCAAGTTTCATTATTTGTTTGCCTTCCATAGATCTTTTTTCCCAGAGGAAAAAATAACAGTAAAGATAACACTATAATCACAATCATACAATTGTCTCTGGGCACCTGGCACCTATAAAGTTTGGACTAGTCCAAAGGGATCAGGTTTGAGTGATTTTGCCATCTTAATAACATCAATTGGTAACATCAGTTACCAACAGGGGAAAAAACCATGGTGAATTAGATTTAAATTTTTTTAAAAATCTGAACTTTGTAATGGTGAAAAGCCTCTTAGAGAACTTCATTTGAGTGATTTGATTAAAATAAAACTGCAAGGGATGGAAAAGAAAGGAAAACTAAGAAGGCAAGAGAATGCGTGTTCCCCCTTCCTGAGGTTTATTTCCAGTCCAGCCCTGTAGCATTTGCCTGACCTAATAGAAATTTAAGCACCCAACAGTAATGGTGCAAACTCTTAATCTGAAGCATTTCTCTTAGCACTTTCTATTAATTAGTGTTAAAAAAAACTGCTGCAATCTACTAACTACCAGATCCAAGAACTTCACTGCATATGAACGGGTGAAGGGACCACTGAAACTGCTGTTTTGGGGGTGGAATGTTTCAGGCAGCTGATAAACTGCGTATTAGTGTTGGGAAGGGAATATGACTAAGGACACTTTTGGGGAAACCCCTGATCTTGAAAAAGAGTGATAGCCTGTTTGGAGAAAAGTGTCATATTTATACATCAGCTTCACATCCTTAAGAAAATCCAAATTAACTTTCTTGCTGAAAAAGTTGCAGAGTTAACCTATCTTTTCTGCCTTTCAACTAGATCGGGGCTAGCAAAATAGTGGATCCAACTGGTGATCAGGCTCTATTTCCCAGCAGCCCCTTCCATGTGGCTGGGGCTGGTTTCCACAGAAACCCTGGCCCTGCTATCACAGCATGGCTGCTGCTGGGGTCTCCATGGAAACTGGCTTTAGCCATGTGGGCAGGGGCTGCTGGGAAATGGAGTCTACTGCTGGTTGGATCTGGCCTGCAGGCCAAACTTTGCCCACCCCTGAAATAGATTTTAGTATTGCCCTGGCTTGCTCTGCACAGGCATCAGTTAAAGCATATGATGTATACGTGTCTCAAGACGATAGTATGCAAACCTCACTTTGGGGAGAGATTTTGATCTCGGTTACACAACTGTAGCTGGAGCAACTCTGAAGTCTTTAGAGATCATCTGGCTTTGTGTTGCTGTAACAGAATTTGGGCAAGGCTCCAATCCAATCTTTAAAAAGCCCAATGTCTCAGAAGTTTCTCTCTTGTCTATCCACAGCCCCATCTGTAAGCATTAAAGCACTCAAATTATTGTGCAAGAAGACCAGAAGATTCAGTTGCCCAGTGTTCTGAGCAGGTTCCATGTCCATCCGGTTGATTTCCGAAATTACTCAGCAAGCGCATCCACTTGTGCATTCCCATTGTGGCCCCATGTACTGCACTTCCCGCTCCTTAGTTTCTCTCAACCAGCCACCTTGGCTTGAGATGGGACTTCTGCATTCTCTCTAGACCAGTGATAGTTAACCAGTGTGCTGCAGCATCCCAGGGTACTGCCAGGTCCTTTGAAGGGTGGTGTGAGGAGATAAGCACAGGGCAAGCAGGTGAGCACTGGACAATATAAATTACTTTTTGAAATGAGGTGCCACTGAGCAACAAGGAGCTTCACTGGGCCAGGCACCTGGAAGCTGTGCCCACATAGCTACCACTTCTCCCCTCTACCCTCACTCTGTGGCTGCAAGGCAGGCACAGCTTCCAGCTGGTGGGGAACCCAGCTAGAGTTGGGCAGGTTCTAGCTGCACCTGCACTGCAGCTGGGAAGTGGAGGTGTAGGGGAAGAGAAGCAGAAGCAGTGTGAACATAGCTTCTGTCTGCCCAGCGTTGGTTCAGTTCCCCACCAACTGGAAGATGTTCTTGCACTGCAGCTTCAGAGTGCCAGGGGTGGGGACAAGTGGCCGTGGCATGAGTGCAGTTTCCAGCTGCAGCATAGCTCCCCTCTAGCTGGAAGCTGTGCTCAGGACTTAGCAAAGAAGCAAGGATGTGGGAGAAGCAGCAGCAACTTCGACACAGATACAGGCACAGGCAAACCCTTCCCAGCTGCTAATGTGATGCTGAAGCAACCCATTCTGCACTGGACTGGAGCTGAATTATTCCAGCCCATGGCTTATGAAGGTTGCCAGCCTATGATCTAGACTGCTCTTGGCCTGCAGTCGTTTAAAAAATATTTTTGTTTTTATTTTAATTTTATTCCTTGTATACCTACCTTTTGGAAGTATTCTTTTTTTTTTCCCCCCCCCCTTTTAATAATTTTTGCTACCTTTTATTGTTTTGATCTCTGTCCTTACTGAGGCCTAAGGCTTCCGTAGCCCACAATGCATGGCACTTTTAGCCATCTGAAGCTCCATTTTCTTCCTTGCATTGACCAAGATATGCTCTCACTCTTTTGGTTTTCTTGTTTTTAATTCTTTTGGCTCTTTTCCACTCTCCAGGACTAAAGCTTTTTCCATTTTGTGACAGACATATGCTGTCTTCTGAGGGAGATGCTAAGTTCCTCTTTGTTTAAGGAAGACCTATATTCCCAGAGAGTTCTCCACCTGTAAATCTTTCACATTCTGGATTAGAAATGACAGATTCTAGGTATACATTTTAAATAGGTCTATGGGTTTAGACTCTGATGCTAAAACTGTAAGGGACGTATCTTCCAGAGGTACCACTTTCCTGTTGAGACTGTCTTCCTACTCTGTACCTGCAGTGTTCTCTGAGTGCAGATCCAACCCTTCCTAATGTTCCCCCAGAAGACCTTCTTGACCATCTCCTCCTTCCTCTTATTTTAAGATTCATAGTCCTATGAAGCTCAGCAACATCTCAGTGTCAGGATCCCAACATTAATTCTTGGTTCTGTTGAAAATGTCCCAGTGATGCTCAGGAAACACAGGTGCCTAAGTCATCCTCAGCCTTGCCTAAACCAGGCAACGTACCTCTTGGGTCTTCAGGTTACATGAGCAAGCACCTGCGCATCTTCCTGCAATGAGTGAGAAATTAAAGCCTCTGTTCTTCAAGTACTCAGAGATTTCCGTGTTTACTTTAGACAATAACAAAGCTCTGACTTTTTGTTCTGCAGTGGTGGGAGGGGACCTCAGCCCTAGCTCAGTTTATTCATCCTATGGTCAGGAAAACTCTTACATCTCCTCCTTGTGTATATCTCTGATGTCATGGGCACTGCGTAAGGTGAGGCAGGACTCTCCTTTCTGTCTGATTACACTGACTCAAGTCATCCTTCTTGTTCCAAGAGTTCCTTCAGCTGTCAGCTAAGAGGCCGTCTTGCTGCTCCCACACCTGCACATTCTGCAAAGGAGGGCAATACCTAGATCTACATATGCTGCATCTCACAGTCCGGATACTGTTTGGCTATCAGTAGTCATACATTCTTATACATAGCGGGCAAGACTACTAGCCATACCTATCTAGCTTATCTGTGACTAGGTTGGTTTTTTTTTCATATTCTCCATCTCAGTAAAAAGGGTGGGTAAGATCCAGGTGCTGATAAGCTAAAATACTGCATACCTAGACAAGATCTCCTTACAGCTTTGCACTGAGATTCAGATCTCTGAATTCAATCTCAGCCAACAAATTCACTTGCCACTTTTTTTTTCTTAAAGCATCACTCTTGGTGTTTAAAGGAGTTGGTTCAGTACCTGGATGCGTAGTTCAATTAGTCGTCCCACGAAGGTCCTACGTTCCTGAGGGCTCCACCACTCCCTACACCCTCACCTGTTCCACCAGCTCTGATCGGCCGCTTGGTCCTTCCACGTGACCTCCATCCCAAGGAGAAAAAAACCAAAACAAAAAAACCAAGCACTCCTGGCCTGGATTATTGTTCCAGCTCCTGTTAGCAGAGGACAAACAAAATTGACATTTGTGAGGTCAGTCCCTCTTTTCTTCCACTACTGTCTCTATGGTGGCTCTCCCTGAGCCTGTTATTGAGGTCGTCACGATTCCCCTCATCCCATTAGGTCCATCTGTGACACCATTTTTTCTTGCGCCCCTTTTAGGGACTTTACAGTACCAAATTTCTAGAGTGCCCCTCTATAAGAGACTTTATGGTACCGTACTCTGCTGGGCTCTGCTGGCTCCCACCTGGTAACAAGCAGTTGTAAGTACTGCCAGCTCAACAGTCCTCTCTCTAGGTTCCCTCTGGGGAGCCTCACTCTCTGGAGGAGTCTCCTACCAGCTCTCCAGGTTGCTCTCAAGGTTCCCTGCAGCGTGGCTTGACTCGATCCTCCTCCTCCCGGTTCCACACTCCCTCCTCTTGCCTGTTCCCGGCTCTTCTTTATACTAGCGTTGGAGTTCCCAGCCCCTCCCCTCCAGAAACACCTGGTTAAGGAGGGTCTCTTTGAGGCTGTGGGTCTAGGGCCACTGACCCTAAGTTTAGCCCTCATGCTTTTGAGCCCTGTGACTCTCTGTCTTTCTCACAGGACTGTTTAACTTATGTGCACATTCTATGTTCTGTCTACCATCACCTCTTCCTTCAAGTCCTTGACAGTGTGATTCTGTGGTTTAGAGGAAACTGAGCAGGAAATAGCATGGTCTACACTTTGAACTCCTTCACTGGGGGTTAAGGAGAGGCCACGTGCTTCTGTATAATATAGGTACTGTTAGGGTTAATGTGTCAAGCTAAGGTGCTTGGGCCACATGTATACCCACCAGGATGAAATATGCATGTGGACAAGACATCTCAAAGAATGGTAAAGAACTGCTTTCCTGTCCCACAGAAAGCTGAGGTTTTGAAGCTTTAGTTTTGTTCCAATTAAGGAAAAGGTTGGGATCTTTCAGAAAACAAAAATCCTGAAAATGTTAAGGCTCTAAAAAGTCAAAACAATAACAGTGACCAACTTCTATACTGAAATATTTGAGGATTTCCCACAAAAATGCTGACAAAAAAGTTCTGTACATAATTTCAGTTGTTGGATTAGAATTTTCTATCAGAAAACTGTTTCCTCATAATATTCAGCCATCTCTAGTTCCTTATCACACAAAGTTCCATTGTAGAGGAATCTGGAAAATGACTGTCCTTTAAAGATTCAGTCACTTTGAAAAACAGCTATCTAAAATGGCACTTTCGTACTTATGTCACCCCTGTTTGCATTCTGTCATGTCAGCACATTTTCATGACACAGAAAAGCTTTTACTCCTTGTTTTACAAAAAACCAAAATAGCTATGTGTGTGTGACCTGTGGATTCACTTCCAAATCTGCATTACTAACAGATTTATTTACCAAGTTGTTATAGCTGGTTATATATATTTTTTTTTAAACTCAAGGCATTGCAGGTCACTGAGGGGCTAGTTGACAAGTGATGAGATTGCAAAGATGTAGTGTAGTCTAATTCGATCCAAAGAAGTTTTGTATGTAAATGGGAATGATTGAGCTAAATGCTTCTTCCTTCTCAGAACCCATGGCTAACCATTAGGAAAGCATCTTTACTTGTAAACTGAACGTATTTGGTATGGAAATCTCTAACCCCACAATGCCAGTTTCAAAAGCACTACCATGTGCGGCACCGACGGGTGAGCCTGGAGCCACGCAGGGCCCAGGCTGGCAGTGGGGCTGGTTTACAAAGTGGTGCTGAGTGCAGGGAGGCCGAAAAGCAGCCCCATGCCCGCCCCGTGGCTGGCACCCCGCACTGCAGCCACTTGCAGCCTGCCTGGGGCTACTTGTGCCTGCTCCAGACAGTCCTGCGGGAAGCCTGCCAGTGGCCAGAGCCCAGGGCAGTCCCCATTTGGGCCAGGGGAACAAACAGTGCCTGCTCCACTCTTCCCAATCCCAGAGAGAGTGGAACAGCAGGGAAAGTGCTCTGAGTCTGAGCCTCTTCCACTCTACTCATGGTACTTCTTACTGTACTCTTCAGAGTCCTCAGCCCTACCAGTGCCTAGCTTGAAGGAGGGGCTAAAAGATGTGTTTTGCTGCTCCCCACTCCTCCCAGAGCCCACCCTGCGCAGAGCAGCTGCTCCTCTGCTCTGCGGCTGGTTTCAGGAACCAGAGCAGAAGGAGCGGCAGATCAACTCCCTTCCCACCACTCGCTTCTGGGACTCCAGTGTGAAAAGCAGACAGGAGGCTGGCAGCATTTCTCTCTGCTGGGCTCCCAGTGTCAAGGTGTGGAGAGGATGGAGTAGTGGGGCAAAGCCCCCACCTGCTATGCATGCCTGGGACTCCCATGTGAGGAGTGAGTAGGGGCTTTGCCCTGCTACCCCAGGAAGAACCTTCCGGTTCCTTGCCAGCAGCAACTTCTTTTTGCCCACCCTGGCCACTTGGCTGAGTGGCAGAAGGGGCAAATTGAAGCTGGTAGAGGACACCACCGCCCCCTGCATTTGACTCCTGGTGCCCAGCAGTGGAGGGGGCTGTGCAGCAAAGCTTCTGACACTGGGAACTTGGGTAGGAGAAGCAGGCAGGGAGCAGCTGGGAGCTGCTCCTCCCAGCTTTTGCATGTGACATTGCTGGGGCTGCCTACGTGAGAGCCAAGGTGCAGTGCATGGGCACTTGAAAAGGAGGAAATGTAGCCCTCTCAAAATAAGTTTGACACCTCTGCGTAGAGCATCTGCAACAAAGTCAGTCCTCAGTTTAAGTGTGGGAACATGAACAGTTATTGCTGTATGGGACTGCATGAACTGACTGGTTTGTAAGCATGGTTACAAAAAAGAAAAATTAGAGACTAGAGAGCGTTAATAATAACAGTTTTAAAAAATCTTCCCATTTAAAAACAATCGGGAGCTAGGATTTTAGACTGGAGAGGTTAGAGGATTTTAGGGTATCTCTTATTGGACCAACTGTGTAATTGGGAGAGAAGTTTGACAAGCTTTTGGGCATGTTCTGCCCTTCTTCAGGTCTTTCCCCACAGAACCTTTGCCTCTCATATTTCTTGGACTATCAGCACTACAACAACAATTTTGGGCTTGCAACCAGGAATATACAAAATGTTTGCATCTTCATTCCTAGAATCTTCAAAAGACTAGAGACAGACATTCACAACTGATATCTTCACAAATGCAGATTAGCTGAAATTTTGCCATGTCAAGTTAGAAGCTTGTCTCACAATTTAAAGGAAAAAATAACAAAGAAACAAAACATTGCTGTGGGGTACTCTAGTTGTTTTGTTGTTTACATATATTACCCTTGGGGGGGGGGAGGGTTTCCACAGGAGAACCTCTACATGTATCCTGAATTGTAGCTCTTATTTATTTCCCTTCCTGGTCCCAGCTGCAGAGAATAGAGGTAGACAGCTGTAGGGCTCTCCTGCTTTTGAACTTGCACAATAAACTGTTTGAGACTCAGCAGATGTTTATTTTGGAAACTAAAACAGCATAACATACAGTTTCCTCTCACTGTCCCAGGTGCAGATGTTTGTATATTTGAATGCCAGAGGTGGACTTCCCAACACCTAGAACAAAATGCTTTCCTACTCATCCAAACATGAAGTAGTACAAGATAGTGTACAAACCACAGTTTGAGTTTTGAGAAAGATTAATCTAAAAGCAACAGAAATGTTAAAGATGCTGTCACTCTTTCTGGATTTCCTTGACCATTTGTTCATGACAGTGTGTACATATAGTGTGTGTATATATATGAAGTCTGTAATTGGGCACATACAAGTGGGAAAAGATATTTAGACTACAGTTGCCCTGGCTTTTCCTCTTTGTCTTGCCAGCCACTATGTTGCATGACTCTACCCTTGCCATAGGGTGTAATTCAGAAAACCACTTAGTCTTATGCTTAGGTCCATTTCTGTTGAGAAAAACACAATCAGTTATGTGATCTCAGGCAAGTCATTTTACTGATCTGTCCCTCAGTTTCCCTATGAAAGGAGTACTTGCTTTGAGATCTATGGACAAGGATCTAGATGGTGGCATTAACTATATGCTCAAGTTCATGTGGCTTGATAAAGGAAGTTTTCCTAGATTTTGGGACCTTAATACACCTATATTATCACTTTTGCATTGCTTCTCTCACCTGCAGGTACAAGGAATGGAGAATACTAGAAGGGGAAGGGGGATTTGAACTTAATCTTCAGTTTAACCCTGTAATTTTCATACTTTCAGGTCTGTTTGTAGTGGAGGTTGAGATTGTTATGGTTGTGTCGATGAATGAAGAGTCTTTGATCCTCTCACCATGTTGGAATATGTAGAAGTTAAAAAAATGAAGAGCATCTTCCTGTTCCTTTCTCTCCTTTCCCCATGATGTAATAGCAAAAGGGAGAGGGACTGTCACGTCCTTATTCCTTCTTGATAAAATAGGGGCTACAAGAGATGCAGTGTGCAAGCTACCTTCTACTCCTAAAGGCCCAAAACCTGGAAAACCTGAATAAAAGACTTTAGAGAGAAATACTTGGCTCCCTCGTATGAGAGGACAGTGAAATAATGTGCTGCTGTCAGGAAAGGAAATTCTTCTGTCATGGAACTCTGTTCACAGGGTGAAAAGCAAGCAGAATGCTGTATAGGATATCAGAAGGGTACATATTAGCAAGAAGCACTGGGGAAAAAAGAGCGATAACAAAACATAAGAAATGTGGGACAGCTTGTGAGAGGGGGAGAGAAAATGCTGAAACGGGAACAGTGGCACAAACTGGGGGCCACCTGGCATTTTGCCATTTGGTCTACACCTGTAAGCTGAGTTAGAGGATACACTGATTTAAATGACAGCAACTAGTTTCAGTGCCAGCAACAGCGACTGCCAACAGTGGTGATCCTTTGGGAATAACAACAGTGGGAAGTTCCAGGGAAAAGAAGGTCAGACAGAGCAGAGAGAGAATCATCTTTCTCTCCCTCTCGCAACACATGTCTTTTGTGAGCACTTTGTGTAATCCATTTTGTTTTTCTTCCACATAGCTAGTTTCTCCTGTTTGTTTTGTATTTTTCTGCATTGTTTTATTCATCAGCAGAAGGGAAAAAACTTTTTTTTTTTAAGTAAAGGAAAAATGTAAGGATAACTTCACAGAAATTGGCAGGAACAAAAGCAGCAACTGAGGAAATGACTGACATTTTTGGAAACTGGCTGAAGTTCAAGTTGGTGCTGTGCCTCATAAGGCCAAAGGTAATCAAAACTTACTGGGGTGGACAGAACTGTAGCAGAGGGAACACCTCAGTGTTTCAGGTCCATAAAGGAGATTATCTCCAGATTAGGTGCTTTGGGTTATTCCATAGTTGTTAGTTTTTCGTTACAGTGTTTGACCAGCTATCAGCTTGCTCCTGGAAGGTGTTTCTACAGGATCCAACTCCTAGTGGCATTCTTTTGCATTTTCTGCCTGTGGGAGTTGCAGATCTGTTGAATTGCCCATGGCTTCTATAATGCTTCTTAGCTCCCCCACTCCTGAAACATGACCTTGCTTTGTTTTGTGATCAAATTTTGTGCTGTGATATGTCCTTTTTTTGATGTGTGTATTTATAGATTAAATTATTTGGAGTATAGAGATTTTTAATTCCCATAACTACACACTTTCATGGCAAATGGCTTTCTGAGTCTTTGCTCCATTTTTGTAAGTATTATTTATATTAGAACTTGTACTGAAAACCACCTATCTTATGATCTACTGTATGTAATGGGAAAGAAGTGGATAGCTATGTTAGTCTGACCAACTTGTTGCCTATGAAAGTTCATGCTTCTCTAAACCAGTCAGTCTCAGGTGCCACCCTGTTGTACCTTCTACCTGTATGTGATGAGTCTTTTCAGTTAACGTAAGGGGTTCTTACTTTATCGCTTTTCTGACTCAAACAGGATGCTTTCTATCCTGTCTTCGGAAATGTTTTGGTTAGAATCATGCCCTTGTTGAGGTGTGAGTGGCTATGGTAAGGGAAACGTTGCCATTCTCATACAAGTCAGAGGTGGCATCCAGTTGGTGAAGGGCAGTTCGTCTCAAGTCTGGTAGTTGTAGCCTGCGGTAAGTGGACATATTGCTACTGCTTTGAAAATGAACAGTATTTGTCTCTACCTGTTCTGCGTTCATTATCTATGTAGGGACCCAGCTAGACTTCCAATTGCTGAATCACATCCCTTTAGTGCTTTGGGGAATACACCTGAGCCATAACCAGTCCTCCCTGAACAGTGCTAATATTTAAGCTTTACTGTAGCTAGGAATTCTACTGCTCTGTTGACTGGGAAATCAGGGGGGTAAATCTGGCACTTGGATTTCTCTAGTTCTGCCCAATAAAAATAGCCAGTTTTGCAGGATACAGTATTTCCTTTTCCTGAGAAATTAGTAACATCCTGACAGGCTTTTTACATCTCTCTACCTTCACGCACAAAGGCAATCACATAAAACACTGTTTCCTCCCTAGCTGTCCCTGTGATTTACCCACTTGCTATATGACACTCTTACTGGTTTCTTTTCATGTAGTAAACCCTAACCCTAACTGCAGGTATGCTTCTTTGCAGTCTAGTATCCAGAGTCACAATTTCTTATGAACATTATTATTCCTGTGTACCTTGAAATCGACCAGCAAGATAAACTCATTAAATGATTGCCTTGCCAGGAATAAAATTGAAATGAAATTCTTACACAGGAAATGAGAATATACAGGAGTGCCAGGATTTGCTGTAGCACAGATCTTTGCTAGAAGCCAAGTGCTGCCAAGTACATCAATGAACCCATCCTTCCCTCATCTTCCTTCCCCCCCCCAAAACAATGGAACCTATATGTGGAGGTGGAGGAACCCATATGAGGTCAACTTCTTTCCACCTGTCTCCTTCCCTAGCTGAGACACCCTTATTTTACATGTGCAGGACTACAGAGACTTTACCCCACCCGCTAGTTATCTGGAACAGCATGCCTCTAAGGAAAAAAAGTCCCACTCTATTTCTTGACTATGTTCCTTGACTGTCAAAAGTACTATTATAGTTGAATATGGATACAGGGCAACTCTCAAAAGTGGTTTGGGCCTTGGACTACAACTTTCAAGCTCCTTTTCTCTTGCCTTTGTTTTACAACTGATAATTCTTTAGCATGGATATAAATATATTTTTTTCAATGAAGGTAAGATAATTGATTCTCTAAAATGGATTCAGGGGCATATAGGGTAACCAACATTTTTCTTTTTGTGATACCATCCGCACAGACCTTAACTAAAATGTTCGATAACATTCATTGTCTCTTGACCACCAGTGATAATGGAAATCATTTCAGCATTACATGATTTCAACTGGAAGACAGTGATGCACTCACTTTAGTACTATTACGCTGCCAAGACCCTGGCATGTCATTTGTAGAGAAATATATTTTAATTAATGCTGCATGCAGATGCCTACCACATGTACCACTGAGAAATATGACAGCCCCTTTGCCAGCCAATGGAACAATAATGAAGCATTTGATCAGATTGGAATTGAATTATACAGGATTAAAAAAGGTTTTCTTATCTCTGGTTATGTGCATGAAAAAATATACAAATGACTGTAGTAAATCTTATCTTTGTGCCACTGCACCTATGTGTATATATATTTTTCTTTTTAATCATGTGTATAATACTAGTACATTCCTGTATGTAAGTTGTCTTCTCAGACAAAAAGGAGTAAGGGTTCCTATATCCTTTAAGAATTCTAAATCTGTTTGTTAACAGAAAATAGATTGTGCATGGAGCAAGTATTGTCAAAGAATGTTTAATGATTATAGATCGTTGTTCACTTATGCAATTGATTCACTCAGATAATTTCCTCTAATTCCTGTTAGATCTAAAAGTAAGTCCTGGGGCCACTAGAAAAATGGTATATATTTTGCAATATACTGTAAAGTCTGAGTTTCTTTTTCGAGGTTTCATTGTTTCAGGATTTCATTGTTTTGTTTCTGAAAAGGTGTAAATATGTTGTGAAACTGCAGAATACTTGAATATTTTAGTGATAATCAGTCTAAATATCTAGATGGAACATTTGTCAATCTATTCTGTGCTGTGGTAATCAATCTCGATAATATTAAAGCGCCATATATACAAAATATGGGTACCATCTTTTTGCAATTAAAAACAGAAATGTATGTTGTGGGAAGTACTCATTGTCTTTTTTAAAACCTTGCAGCTTATTCCATACTACATTTCATAATGTTATTGATAAATCAGAGATTTAACAATACCACTAACCATCATAAATAGAATGGCTGCTAGCTGGTTCTACATAACTTATCCTTGATTTCAAGAGGCTAAAACATCAGTCAGGATCATCCCTCTCCTCTTGTTAAAATGATAGAATCCTATCATTTTATAATGTTAGGTGCTTTATATTCCCATTATGATCAGAGTTCAGATGCAAAGTGGCAGACAACCTGTGTCCTTTAATGGATAAAAAGATTGATACATATTGCTGTTTTACATTGGAAGGCATACATTACTAAATTAGGCAGATGTTTACATGGAAACCTTGTCAATTTGATACCAGATAGTTCCAGGTATTGGATACTTCAAAGCTATTGTCACTCCCTAGCTCAAAGAATAGGTTTTTGTATGCTTTACAAAATGGAATTCAAAATACATCTGTTTTGAAATTTGAAGCCATTTTCTGGTCCCTTGAACCAGGAAAACCTCATTAAGTATATTGTCTATCATTATATTGCTGCCAGAAGCAGCATCCACTCATTCATGGAAACCATGTATGGTGTTGATTCAATGCCGCCTACGCTGAACATGCCTATAGAGCACCTGGCACAAGACCAAGGTTCACACAAGTAAAATATAGTGGTGGGAACCTGCCAAAAGGGTAGGTTAGTGCAGCCCATCCAAATAAGACCTGGAGCATTGTGTTGTCCCCTCAACATCAACTCTTTTTTTTCAGACATAGAGTATCTTCCTCTTCACTCCCACAGCTGAGCAGCCCCTTTTTTTTCCCATTGCCAATGATTCCTATTTCTTCACCATCCTTAAATGCCTAATAAATATCATCAAATGTCTATGTAGACAAGAGGCTGTGTTGCTTCCTCTCTCAGCCCATCACATATGACTGGTGTTGCCCTGCCCTCTGTGGGAAGGAGCTGGACCAGGCAGCACAGCACCTCATCTGCACATCCATTTTTGGAGTGTCTCAGTTCTCGTGACAACACCTTGTTCCAGCTGTGAGTGTGGGGCTAATTATCATGTGGATCTTTTGGGGATGGTATCTGGAGTACATATACATACTGTGGGGTCACCATGGCTTGAAATACTGTTGACTCTGCTGGGGCCATCCCAGTGAATTATGTTGTAAATCATGAGCCCTTTGGCTTTGAACTAATATCATGTATAGTCTGCATATGTATAGCAGATACAAAAGTGCTGCTTAAAAGTGTTTTTTATGGAATACCAGTGCTGAAGCTTGTAGCAGTTTGCAAAAAGATAATATGTATCAATCCTGGATGAACTAAGTCTGTTCCCATTATAATTTGCATATATGCACATTACTATGGGTGTGTTTATATCAAACCCATTTATTTCCCCAGTGTTTTGAATTAACGAGGTTTTCCTGTAATTAGATTTCTTGGCAGCAACTGTAAAGTTACTTTAAAATGCAGCTTGCATCATAAAACTTTGTACCCTTACGTGCAGCTTTTTTTTCCTTTTGATTCTGAGGATCTTTCTGGGTATTGCTGAGTAAGATTCCTCAGTCATGGGGCTGCTCGTTACTGAATCACAGAGAAAAAAAATATATTTGGCCTTAGATTTCATAGGCAATCAGTGATGAGCTAAGGAATAAACCCTGATCTCATCAGTACTGGTACCGTTCCTTCCCTCCCCTCACCAACACACACTTCGTAATCAGTCATGTAGTCTCCTTTCAAACATTATTTGTATCTGGTTTCAGACTGGGGGGCTTTTTAATATGAGAGAGGAAGTATAACCACACCTTATCTTTGCAGCATTTTGACTGGAGTACAGTTTATGAGTTAAGTGTAGATGATAAGTTATTGTAAAGATCACCATTTCCTGACATACAAGAATATACAATAAATTGCCCCTAAGCTAGTCTATTCAATACAAGAGTTATGATCTGAAAATGGCTTCCTGAGACCTGTTCTTAACAAGGTCTATCATATGCAGTGGGATACACCATTATCCCTTTGCATGTAATATCAGTTAGCTATAGTTTTACATATTAAGTTGACCTTATTTATTTTTAAGTAATGCACCAGTGCTGAAGCATTTGCTGCCATAAGTTTGATAAGAAATGCCCTACAATTTTCAGTAATTTATTCTACATTTCTGCTGAAGGGCTGGGCTATTGAAAAGCAAAAATGGACACCTCATGATTTACTGAACCAAAAATTCTATATTCTGCTGTGTTCAAATGTTTATCCATTACAGGCAATTGCCTGTAATGGAGTAAATGAAATTCCCCCAATTTATGAAAACATATGGGAGCTAAGAGGGGGAGCATATGGGTGTTAAGCAGAACACACTGGTAAACAGAGAGGAGTGCAATACAAGTCACAGTATTTTGGGTTCCTGTCTGATTGTTGTCTAAATGGATGATGAAGGGATTCTTTTCTTTCTTTTTTTTCCCCCCTGTCATTGCTTAAGACTCTTGCTTTCCCCTCCCTGTATTCAAGGGATCAATTTAAGGATTTTCACCTAATTCTCTTCTCTGGAGGACTTAGGATGGAGGCATGTCTGCTGGAATGGGTAAGGGACTTATGTTATGAGCCACCCACAAACTAATTTTGCAACATGACCAGAAGCTAGCGTATGCAGTTTTAAAGTGGGTATGGATCCAATGCATCTCTGAGCTTCTCTGTTTCAAATTTAAAACTGTCCTCTCACAGTGGATTCTCCAGAGAGAAAAAGTGATGATGAATCAAGCCTGTGAAGGAGGAAGGGATTTGTTACTGTGTATGAACCACTGCCAAGCTGTGCGCTTTCTTGCATAGTTAAGATGAAACAAGTGCAGGATTCTAATAAGACTGAGATGTGTTAGAGAACTTTGAACTGATTGAATGGAAACTGAGTGACTGCACAAGCCACAAGGACTAGCTATTTTTTTATTCCCTGAACAGAAATATGCAACTAAAAATGTAAATGGTAAATCATCTGAGACTCATGAAAGCAATGACAAGTTTATAAGGTCTCCCAGTTCCTAATATGAACTGCCAAGCTGCTTTTTCGCCTGTGACATATGTAATGACTGCTTTTGCCTTTTATTCTTCTGGCAGTAGTAACTGGGGGAGTGATGGGAGAAAGGACGGATATTAAGCAAAATTCTACAGTTTCCATAGAAATTATGCTGACCAAAGATGGTAAAAATAAGAATTTCCCTGCATGAGACATGCTAATATGTCAGTACTTTGTTTTTATTTTGAATGGGGTAAAAATCAAAATATTGAAACTTTTGCAGAATAAACAGTTTCAAAAAATTGTTTAATAAAAGTTATTATAAGCATTTAGCATTTTCAATCAAAGTGAAGCCTTCAGATGTTTTTGAAATTTTAAATATATTTATTGTTCCAATGAGTTTAGGAGTACCTCCAGTGATCATTCCCGGGTGTTACTTCATCCAGAATCTAGTCTTATTCTTAAGTGGCTTTTCTATGTAGTCAGAGAAGCTTAAGCAGCTATATTAATGTTTGCGGTAGAAGCTGACAGGCCAGACAAAGAGTCTTTTAATTTTGGAGCTGTCTTTCATCCAGCTCATATATTTGAGCTTCCTGTCTATTGATGTTTGGCAAGTGGCAAATCATAAAACTAACTAGATTAGAATATGGCCATCTGCCGTGGGATATGAGTGGAGCTTTTTGTCCAATAGCCCAGTGTTTAAAGCACTCACCAGCACGTGAGAGACCAATTGAACCCCCTCAGGGCGAGAAGGCAATTGACTATCCCAAGCAAGGTCTCTCCCATCTCCCAGGATTGCTCCAACTGGCATGCTCAAGGGCATTCTGTGGGCAGAGGGTCGTTCTTGAATTCACTTATTGACTTTTTTTTTTTTGTAAAAGGAGTAGAGCTCCAGTGTTTCACCTGTCAGTTGTGTCCTTATCACTAAGCTAGAAAGTCATTAGTATTTAAATATTTTCTGCAAAAGAGAGCAGCTTCAGCTGGAGTTGTGGGAGACCCTCCTCAAAATACCCCGAAGTGTGCTGATTAAGGCAGCCAGCTGAGAGATGAGAGACCTTGCTTCAAATGTACTCTGCCTAATTCATGGCAGAGATTTGAACCAGTTTCTTAACATCTGGCTGAGTGTCCTAATAACTGGTCTGTAAGGTATTCTAAAGTGGGTTTCTCTTTCTTTTCCTCTCTTTTGAGAGGCTGTCTTTCTTTGTATTAAGTGTTAATTGAGCTAGATGCAGAATGCAGCTTTCTAGTCCAGTAGGTAGGGCACTCACCTGGGATGTGGAACACCTGGGTTATAGTCCCTTTACTAAAAGAACAGCATCAGTGGGAGGGAGACTGAGTATCACCTCGCCTAAATATAGCCTGTAGTGTGGTGCTTAGAGATCTCAACTCCTAGGAGAGTAACGTGGGCTCAAATCCCCTTAGACAGAGGAAGGATCTCACACATATTGGATGAATGCTGTTTAGTGAAGGGCAGTGCTCCTAGCACCTCTTTCTTCAGCAGTTCTGTGAGTCTAGTCCTGAAAATATTTTTTCCAGTCAAAATTATTTGGCTACTCTTGGTTATACTTGAAAATAGCTTCAAGATTATATTTTTCAAAGAATTTACAGTTTATGGAGGGAAAAATTGCCCAGCTATAAGATCAAAATTGCCTGCACCTCTAACCAAGAGATTAGGGATGCTATAGTTGGCCTGGCCTTTCTGACGGCCTTTTCTGCAAACAATCCATCTATTGTTTTGTTATCTCCGACCTAGCGTAAGAATGGAATGAGAGCTTGGGGTTTGCAGAAATGAGATAGGGAGCCATCAGACAAAGTATGTGGGACTTGCAATATAAAATTCTCAAGCATTAAGCAAAGATATCACAATACCCTTTCCATTATAGAAAAGAGAAAAAGATTTTTTTTTCATGGTCATGTGTTAATGTCTCCAAAATAGGTAGAGAAAGCAAATCAGATTTAACCAAATTTGGGATTCTTCAGTTTTTCCTGTCTTCATGGAACTGTCGTTCCTGTTTAACTGTACTCTCCTTCCCCTAGCACTGTCACAGACAAAATCTATATGTAAGACTATTAAAAATCCTCAGGCAACCATATTAAAACAGTAATGATACTGTTTTAAGAGGACACATCCCTATTGCTAGCATTCAGACCCTAAGTAAGCAATTTTTATTATGTGTATTGCAGTGCCGCATAGAAGCCCCAGTCCTGGTCCACCAGGACACCATTTTGCTAGGTGCTGTACAAACAAAACACAAAAATATGGTCCAAGTTTTGGAGCTTGCATTCTAAG
Organism: Crocodylus siamensis; assembly: GCF_052110815.1. Lineage (NCBI taxonomy): Eukaryota > Metazoa > Chordata > Crocodylia > Crocodylidae > Crocodylus > Crocodylus siamensis. Next base: position 63,931,002 of record NC_143398.1, read on the forward strand.
TAATTACACTTTCAAATTTTTCTGAATTGGCATCTATGTATATATTCATAAATGGGCCCTGCCTCCCTTGAACAAGCTGTCTTGAGAATCACCCTTCCTTTTAATGATTACTCAGTATTTGATATATGTGTTCTGTTTGTGTCTAATGGCCACAACCAAGGCAGGTGTTTTTTTATAGTGAGCTCTATGCATATGTACAATAAACAATAATCCTATTTCTCACATTAGGGACAGTGGCCAAAGTGGGAAGCTATCTGCTGTGTTCCTGAAAAAGGAAGAGCTACTTGTGAAACTTGCTGATGAATGAAGTTATAGCTAATGATTTCTAGCAGATGAGGAGGAAGAACTCTGCAGTACTTTTCCTCCCCTTGCTCAAACAATGGATAGCATGAGAGAAGCAAAATACAGCCAAAGTTCAGGGTGTGTACCTAGAGGATATCAATCCTCCTCCGACTCTGGAGGCTGGTTATTTTTATTTTTATATTCATTAAGAGTTAATAGGGTTTTAATGGGATGGGAGTGTAATAATTTATGAGGATATGGATTACAGGTAACTTGAAACTGACCTTGCACTAATAAATGTAACTGGCATAGGGGAGATGGAGCTTAACCTTGAACTTGAGAGAAATATGATGGGGTGGGTCAATACAAAATATCTAGTTCTCATTTGGGAAAAAATGGGTTGTATGCATCCCATAACACACCTGGATCAAAATTTTACCCTAGTGTAACCAAGTAATTCTCATTGGCTTCATGACATCTCTGTTCTTGCTTGACACCATGGCTACTTAAGTTCCTCAATAAAAAAAACCCTTGTGAATGTTTGGAGTGGGAGAGAGGAAGGAGGAGAGAGTTAATATTAAATTTCTAGTACAAGCACACTTTATTTTGCAGAAATCCTGTTTGTTTCTTCTTGGGTCCTTGATCTAGTTTTTATATTTTTGTTGCCTATTTTTAATTATAGTTTCAAGTAATTTATTATATGCTAAAATAAAATTTACCACCCCATATTCCCTAAGATGACTTCAGCAGCTTTCCTTTTTCACAAGATGAGGACACTTGTTTCCAGTTCCCTGTTCATAGCAGCTGCTTTCAGTGGCAGACTGCATGTTTTTTGTAGGCAGTTCAGCCACTCTTAAGTTTATTCAGTGAAGTTGGGTAGAGACCCACCAAGCCTGGTGACTTAGGGCTTGTATACTTGTGCTCCGGGACCATGGGAAGCACTTTACTTAGAGCAGCTCCAAAAACAGCTTTAATTAAAGTGCCTGGAGTGTTTCATGTCTCAGCATCCCCACACTGAAAAATGGTGATGGGCAGTTTAACTGAAGCTCACTGAATGAGCTTTAGTTAAAGCACCCCTGCCACCATTTTTCAGCGTGGGGACGCTGAGACATGAGACACTGGAGTGCACGATAATCACCATGTTCCACTAGACTATTTAATTGAGTCTGCTCCAACACACTGTAATTACAGCGCATCAGAACAGCCTCGCTACTCATGTATAGGCACCCTTATCAGTTTGTTTCAGCACTTCTCCTGAAACCTCAGTCTCAGATGCTACCTCCATCTTTATCTCCATGTAAATGGTAGGCCCAGTGTAGCTGTATCTTCCAAACAGATTCTGTGGTAAAGACTGATGCCAAGAAATAATTTAGCTTCTCGGCAATGTCCTTATCATCTTTAACTGAAGATAAAGGCCATGTTGGCAAATGGTCAGAAATCCATCAGATGCATTGAGTTTGCCCGTTTATTTCTTCTGTCCAAATTTCCTTATTTTTTCCCTTTTGCCTCTTCATCTGTTGCGTTTCTTTCTTCCAAAGGTACCTTTTTTTAATGTCACTTGCCTGTGATTGGGCACAGGTGGGAGGGGGTTCCACTTTTGCTATCTCTCCCAGCTGTATGTCTTCTGCAAGGAGCCTGGCAACTAAATTTCATGGCAGAAAGAAGTTGCATAGTGGTTTTCCTTAAATATACTATAGCCATGTTATGGATGTACTGTCTCATCTGACTTACCTGCTAAATGGATTATCAATGATCTATTATCTACAAAGAGCAGGTTTTAACTTCGGCTTTGGAGAGTGGGTGGGAGTTAGTGTGGTTCCTCTGCCAACAACAGCCTGCAAGTGTGAAGAGCATGCTGCTAAACTGCTATTCATAATGTTTATACCATCTTCTCCAGATCATTTACCTCCAATTTCACTTTCCAAAAAATTGACTTGTTCCCCCAAAGAGATCCCTTCTCCCTTGGTTCTTCCCTGCTAGATTACTAAGATGACTACATTAGTTTATTACAGCTATTTCTTGTGTCTTCATGACTATAGGGCAGTCATTAGAACTATCCATATGCCTGTCTGGAGGCACTGTGTGTTTAGACTGGAAAATTATTGCTGGATTCTCAATCATGTAGGTCCTCAACCAGGACCTTCGACATGTACACCTAGGCAGGGGTATGGAGTAGTGGAGGCTGCCCACACCTTCCATCTGACCTTTAGACCATTGAGATAAAATCCAAAGGCCAGCCCAAGTCTGGACATTCATTACCTTTGATAGCTGTAGTTATATGCATGTCTGGGAATCAAGTCCAGGTCCCTCATGTGACATACAAGGATTCTACCATTGAACCATAGTAGCTGCTAGAAGACCATGCAAGTTCTGCAATTTAACAGTAACTTAGCTGGCTCAAGTGTATCCTCCCTCTTAAATGCATATATATTATATTTCTAGTTGACATGGGTTTGACTGTACTTCAGCCCCCAAGGGGCAACCCAGGCTTCTCCCTCTACACAACAGCCACCTGGTCTCTTCCCTCCCCTTGCACTTTGCTCCTAGAGCTTTTAACCTTCTTTGTGTCACCACCTTAATTTACTAATCATTAGTTGCACCTGGTTCCCAGCCTTCCGGACAGGCAGATTATTAATTGTTACCTACCTGCAGCTGGGGTTTCAGACCCCCCCCCCCCAAGTTGATCATCTTCTTATATATCTGTTGTCTCCAACTAGTTCCCAGCACAGGGGGCTGATATTTAACCCTATATCCCCACAGTAGGATCCTCAGGGGAGCCATTCTCTTCTTCTGCTATAACAATTGAAGCTAAATTTAATTAAATGTGGTTCTCAATCCAATTTAAACTTCCCTGTAGTATGAAGCTAGAACAAAGAATCTTCCCCTGGACAGTCAAAGATTTATTTTTTTCAGCTGCAGTTAGTGAACGTTGGGCTGTCTCTATATAATTGAGTTCAACCTTGCCTTAAAGCATCCCTTTGAGAGAGATGCTTTATTTTCTCAGTTGGAAATTGTCTTTCACTGAATCAGCACAGAGTATATTTTATTTAAAGCTTAGGAAAATATATAGCGTCTTATGTGTAGGTGATATATAGAAATGCCTCTGACTTGTTATAAACTTACTACTCCATGGTAGTTAGTTATATTGAACCTATGACATGAAATTGTTACCTTTATTGCTGGCATTCTCATGAAACAAATGCAACATTTTCCCTTATACTAGCAGTTGTTGACTTTTAACTTAATTCCAATTGAAAAACTCTTACTTTAAAAATGACTTGTGTTTTTAATTCCCAATATGCAATGATTTTAATTTTTTAATGATTCATGTATTGCTGGTTAATCTTGAACATAAAAGAGAGAGGTCTTTGAGAGAATAAAAAACAATTGTACTCTAAGTCTCAGACTAATCAAAAAAGAGACCCCAACCTTGCAGTCATTTATATACCTCAATGATTTTATCATGAGCAAAGTTGACCTGAGCAGTCAATGAAATTATGGGCATTTTTACAAGTGGTTTGGGATGCAGTGCCAGGCACTTTAATTAGTGAGCTTTGCTAATTAAAAGCACCCACACATCATGTGCATGAGCTTCCCCATGCTGAAAAAATGGTGGTGAGCACTTTGAATTAAAGTTCATCAAACGTGTTTTATTTCAAAGTGCTCCACTACCATTTTTTCAGTGCAGGGACACATGGGAATACTGATGCATGTGATACAGAAGGCTGCCAGAGCGCATCAATTTCTGTGCTCCAGCAGACTCTATTAATTGAGTCAGCTCTGACCAGGCTGGGTTTCCAGCGTGTCAGAGCAGGTTTCCCGCACATCTGTAGGAGCCCCATAAGACCAGAGTTTAGTCTTATGTTTAGCCCCATAAGACCACAGTAAAGTTAGTTGTTTTTCTTATGAAAAATGTGGAAAGAAATGACTATCACTATAATGTTATCATCATGATTTTAGTCAAAGAAGAGAAACAAAGCCCACAATAGTTTTAATAATTAAAACCTATGCTTCTGTAGAAAAGTGCCTTAGTGGTATCTATTAATAGTTTGAAAGAATATGGCAATAGCATGACAAAAGAGCTACATACGTAAAAAATGCACGAGGGGTGTACTCCCTTAAAATCTAGTCCTATGGAACATTGCTGTATTCCTCAGAGGGGCCAAAATTGCATCCTATGTCTTTAAGAACATCTAAAAGTTTTGTTTTTTCCTTCACATTATGGCTATGGCAAATATAAACCTTACTTATATATTGAAGCATATTTCATTTTAATCAATTCTTTACTTAGTTTTGATACTTTTTTAAAATATGCCCCATAAATCAATGAAGGTATCTTCTGCAGTTATTTAATCCAAAAGTTTAAGAAGAGATATTACTCAAATACACAATAAATTATGTGCTTCTTACATGCTGGAAACTTATCCACAGATAAAGCAGGACTGTATTCTGTTGAGCTTTTTAACCATCTTGCTGCAGAAAAAATCACACCATTTACACAATTTTTCCAAACATATAAGTAGCCAGGGTTCATCCTGAATATTCTAATTCCTAGAAACAGACTCAAAGAGCTTGTATTTAGCAACCATCCCCCCTAAATATTAAGGATTGAAAGGGTTTTGATGTTGTGAGCTTTAATAAAAGAACATGGCCATCATCTATATTTAGGAAGGCTTTAATTTCTCCTGAGGCGAGGGTGATGTTTCAGTTCTAAGTCTGAAATAGTTTCAAAAAAGCATTGGTAGACACTGCATCATCAGTCTATCGCTATGTCGGTGCTGCTGTGCTTGACGTATCTTCCTCACAGTCCAGCCCTCTAGGACATTTGCCCTAGCAACTAAGTCAGATTTAACCCATCTTTACTGAGTTTAGGAGCAAGGAAGCTGATTAAGATCATTAGGTTTTCATTACTAGTCTGACCATGACCAACTGATACTTGATTTTCTTCCTTTGCTACATACTTGCCTTCTACACAATGTTTTAAGCTTTGATGAAAAAGAACTTTACAGAGGTTACAGTTCCAATATTATAATTCTGTATTTGTGTTCATTAATAAGACATGTTTCAATTAAACACTGTTGTACTGCCATTCTGTCTTAATATCCTACCATCAGTTGAACCAAAGGCAAAACATTACAACCTTTGAATTTGTTGAGAGGCAAGGATTTCTTAGGGTGATATCTTTTATTGAACCAACTGCATAGTTGGGATAGAGTTAGATTGTTGGAGTGGTGGGACAAAAAAAGGGTGCAAGAAAAAGGACCTAACTAAAGCGTGTTCAGACAGTAGAAGACTGTCATGTAAGGCATATTTCACAGCATCTGGGTTTCTTCCAGTCTATGCTAATGCTGCCTAGGTGTGATTTTAAAAAGGTTGTGTGTGTTGTAGTAATGCCCAAAAGCTTGCAAAGAATTTTTTCCAACTATTTAAGTTGATCTAATAAAATATATCAGATTTACCCAAAGAACCTTGTCTGCCTTAGTAATGCGTACAAATGTTGATCTGTTGTTTCTCCCATTTACATATAACTCTGAAAAGTTATATACATTGGTATGTTGGTAGGGCTGTGACTAAATGCAACATTTGTTGAAAACGGTGATGACACATAAGAGAAATTCCAGGGCAAGGCTGGTTAATGGAAATACCTGTCTGTATCTTAGTAATGACTATGTTGATGATCCCAAGATCTTGTCTAGCTGCCTGTGTCCAGGCTTTGCCTGTTCATTGCACTGTCAGGTATCAAATTGCCAGCTGTTGTTTTGATTTCTCTATCCTCTCTCTAACATCTCCTCCTCTATCTTCCACCTTTTATCCCTCCCTATCCTCACACTAGCGTGCAGGTTTTCAGACTTGCCCTTGCTACAACAACCTGTCTTATTTCATAAGGTACCACTTACACCCTATCATGTGATACAATGCTACGAACTTTATAAGTGATATGTAACTTTTTATATTATTATAAAGAAAAGGGTTGGTTTTGTGAGTCTGCTCTTGTCTACATTTCAGACATTGCTGCAAAGAAAAGGATAAGCTAAAGGAGAATAGTGTAAGTACCTTCTTTCTTGGTTGAGCACTTCAGTAGCATGAAGTGACTTTTTTCATATGGGCTTCAGGAATTTAAGCCAAATTCTCATCCAACATAAGCGATTTGGATAAATTAAGAAATTCCTTAGAAGCCAGAAAACACGTTGTCACACAAATCCTGAAAGCCCAGGTGGCCTAAATGGATTTTTAGACACCTACTGCAATATTATCTGTCTACTTGGCAGACACAGTTGCCCATTGAATCCTTGTCTATCTTCTTCTTCCTTCCTTTGTGTCCTATATATTTTTTCAAATTGGTGTTTATATTTGCCATAGTTTTTGTTTCTTATAGGAATTTCTCACAAATTGTTTTACTTCTGTTTGGTAGATTTCTCTGTCTCTTGTTGAGTGGTGAGGTGGTGGGGGTTGTTGTCGTATGAAGTTGTAGGGTTGAGTTCTTCCATCTGTGCCTTGCCTTCAGGCCAACAGATTTTCTGAAGAAGGAATTTTAGATGACCTCCCCTCCCCCATCAATTATAAGGGACAGGGGTAGGTGTGGGGAGCAGGCAACTGAAGGTGCTCTCTCCTCAGGGGAGAAGGCTTTGCCCTTAGATTCCCATTCTTTGCTAGCCAGGCTGCTATGATGAGTTTTAGGGAAGATGTACTGCAAGTACTTAATTGCTGGCACGGTTGAGAAGCTACTGCAGGAGAGAGAGCACTCAAAATGTTATGCAGGCAGCTTGCATGCCTAAGCCCATGGTCACTTGGCACCAGTGTTGTGGCAGAACAATCCAAGCAAGTTATGAACAGGCAAAATGCCATCCATTCAAATGGGTATGGCTGTAGGCAGCCAAATGACCATCAGCTGTGGCTGTGAATAGCAGGGCTTTTATCCATGGACAAAGAAAAAGCTTCTGCAGCTACATATAAGTGTACTTCTTGGCTCCTGTTAACATAGCTTTTATGTTGCATAGAAACAAAAAAGTGAGAGGCGTTCTAATGGAGTCTCTGTCCCCTTTCTGATTTTATGTGCCAGGGTCATATGGGCATGAGAAAAGATGAGCCACGGTTAAGAGGATGCATTACTGCTAATCTAGTTTCTGGATGGTTTAGCCAAAACTCAAGAAAATATTTGTTGTTGTATAAAATTCAATTTACCTTGCACAGGGAAGAGAGAACTTGTTTTCTATTTTTACCTAACTATTACATGGTGGTTATTAAAGGGAATCTGTAAATGCTCATTTCCATCATTATAATAGGTTTTAAGCTAAAATTTCCATTAACAGCAAGAGAAGAACATTTCATTTTTGTTTTAGGTAATGTAAAGCTATATACTGGTAATTACTGTAATGGGTTTGATTTATGGTTTTTTGGAAGTAAGGACACAGGTTTCAGCAGAAGTTCCAGTGTCCATCACCTTTGGCTTTTTTCAGAAACCTTTCAGATTCAAAGTAGCTCCTGGATGACTTGCAATACCATCAGCATGCCTGCTATAGTGCTGGATCAGTTGTCAGAGTCTAGAACCATGTTCCTCCGAAGAAAGAGAACCTATCATTTTTGCCAAATAGAGGTTTAAATTAATACAGAAGAGAGATCCTGTCCTATGGTCTACCGTCCCCTGCAGAAACACCTGCAACTTCTGCAGATGGGTTCGTGGCTCAAGGATTGAACTGTTAAGTCACATCAAGACACATCAGTTAGCTGTGATCTTTCTTCAGCTGAAGGACTGCCACTACCAAAATTAGAGGGAAGTCCAGAAGCAGAGTCCATAACACAGTCTACAGTCAGGATCTGGGGATCAGATGCCGAGTACCAATCCAAGCAGCAGTCCACAGTGCAAAATCCAAAAACAGCACCAAACCAGAGTCAGGAGCCAGGACACAGATCCACAGGGAGATCTAAAGCTGAAGTCCAGTAATAAGCCAAAAACCAGGGTCAGGGACCATGAGGCTTACCATAGCAAAACTGTTAACTGATCTGCAAACCCAAAGCCCCAGCTGATGTTAAATGAATAGGTAACACTCCCAGCATGCAAGCAGGCTCCTTGCTGCTGAACTGGGGCAGAGTTCACTAACTAGGGCCTGCTGCAGGTGTGGCTGCTAAGGTACTTGATCTAGGCTGGTCTGCCTGACCAGACTCTCTGGCAATTAGGCATTTGCCCAGGGACCAGCTGCACTGTGACTTCTCTCAAAATGAAGAAGTTGTGGGATTAGTGTGTCCACACATCACCCTTCCAGTTGGCTTTAAAAATTGGCTAAATGCACCACTGCTCTTCTGCCAGCAGGTGACAGGAGCATGAGCAAGCACACATCTGAGCTTGCTTTGCGTTGGTCCAGTGTCTATAGGTTCCACTGCCTGCCAGTGCTGAGCAATGCATCTGTAAGGTGCTCAAATTGCGGGTGGTGAAATTCTTGTGGGAGGAATTTTGTTGTGATTCACTGCACAATTTGTGTCCCTGACCATCTACCTGTATTTCCAATGCATTTGGGCTGCCAGTATTGTCTGTGACACAGAGCAGCAACTACCATCAGCTACCATGAATCCATATGTGGTCATTTTTTCATGGACATTGTTGGCCTGGCATCATGATTGAGTGAAAACACAGTTAAGTAGGAAAGATGATGCCAGAGGGTTCTGGAAGCAGTACTTGTGGGAGAGAAGCTTGTATGTGTGTTCACTGCCAAATTATGGGTGGCCACGGCTATGTGGGAGGTATGTCTGAAGATCCAACAGGTCATGGCTCTGCATATCAAGTACATTTCCAGCCTACAGGAGATTGTGGATGGCTTTGCTAGTCTGGGATTCTCCAACTCTCTTGAAGCTATTGACACATCATCATCGTCTTCCTCCCATGCACCTTGGCTGGGAATTCATCAACTGAGAGGGCTTATTCTTGATCATTCTTCAGGCAGTTGTGGACCACTGCAGTCATCTCATGCACACAAATGTCAGCTTGTTTGGCAGGATGCATGACTCAAGATTTTTAGGAGCTCCCTCCTCCTCGAAGTGATGGAATGGAGAGAGTTTGCCCCGGCATACCTGGTATCCAGGTGGAGGAAGTGACTGTACCCTGCTACTAATGAGCGGTCCTGCCTACCTACTTAACTCATGCCACTTACCATCCCTGGAAGTGAAGGCTGGGTCTTCTGGAGCACCAGGTAGCTTCCTGGTAGGAGAGGGCTACCTGGGATGCTGAAGACAAGGGAGGACAGGAAACTCCACGCCCTTGTTGTCCAAGCCTGGGTCCATTTCAGAGTCTGTGCCGCTCTGGCAGATGGCTGGGGAATCAGCACAGCTTAGCAGAATAGCCAGGGAGACTGCAATCTTGTTCATTGCCCAGGTTGCTATGCTGGCCTTCAGGGGCTGTGTCTTCAACCATGGTTGAGTTGAAAGTCCTCATTGCACTCCTGAGTGTAGTGGGGTTGCTGTCTTTTCGGACATAATTATATCAATGACTCTGAAGAAACAGGACGGTTCTTCATAGTGGGTTCATATAACCCTGTGCATGCCCAACACATGGTTGCCATTCTCTTTTTTCATGAACTGCTGCCTCAGTACCTTGCACTTGGACTGGCCTTGTGTCCAGTCAGTCGAGGCCCACAGTTGAGCATCTTGCAAGATTATATCTTCAGGGAAGCAGAATTGCAAGTTTAATTACTTTCCATTATCTTTTTAATTAAAAACGTTATGTCAGTCACCAGATAATATCCAGGCTGAAATAAATGCAAAGTAATTAAATGGCTGGATATTTTTCTAGGTAAACTTCATCTGGATATAATAAAAGCAATAAATTCAAGAGATGTGGAGATGGATGGTAGCTGAGTTGGGGCAAACACATTTACTTTAAAATGCATCAGTGACTAAATGTTAATGTTTCTGGAACGTAAGCTCTTAACACTGTCATTGAGATTTTTTTCATACTTTAAGTTCTTCTGGGAGATAAAATGGAAAGAAAATGGGTACATTATGTAATTCCATTGTCTGAACAGATAAAAGGTCTTGTTTTGTAGGCACCTGTCTGTGAGATACCATCTGTATTCTTAAGTAGTTGTGTCTAACTCTATCATTGTTAGCGCTATTGAATAATACTGTTTATATTATTACCCAGTGGCTGTGTGTTTCATATGATCATATATTGGTTTAATATATTTATGTATTTAATATGACTTGAATACAAAACCTTCCCAGACAGAACTGAGAAAATGTGTGGGAGACATGCACTGCCACCATCCGTGGTGCAGCTGCTTTGTGAATCAAGAGGTATAGGCAGGGCTGGATTACCACACAGGCATACTAGGCATATCTAGTGCTCCAAGTAAAGCAGGGGCCCAGTTGTACTTATTTTACATATTATAATTATTATTATTTTACATATTATAATTATTGAGTGAAAAAGTAATATAAATATACAGTATTAAGTAGGGGCCCATGAGTTTGTTTACCTAGGGCCCACTAAACGGTCTTCCGGCCCTGGGTACAGGAAATCTCTTGCTGCTGCCACCTTGGCACTTTTCAGGAGCATTAACTAATCTGAATGAACAGTAAAAATAAGAACCTTTTTCTGCAAGTGGAAAAGTTAAATTTATTTAAAGGGTCAATATTTGTGGTGGAGTTGAATAATCTTAAAATTTACCTAGTATTGTACATATACCAAGTGCACAATTCAGCATCCATTAAGGTTTATGGGAGTTTACCATTGATGTTTCGGGAATATTTGATTTGTTTCAAAATAGCAACATATATTGAAGTTAGGATAACAGGTATAATTCTCTGCTGGGCTATTGCTGATGTGATCTTTCTGTATCGGACAAGAGTATAATATACTTGGTCATGCTCTTAGATTATCAAATGTTGCGCATAGATGTATGATTGGTATAACACAGTCTACAGTATAATACTCTGTATTGCTGCAGTGTTATATAAGTAACTTTTAATAATATACATTCAGTGCACAAAGTAAAGGTAACCTTGACAAGATTATTTCTGGTTATGAATTGGCTGATGTCAGTAATTCAGCTTCATCTACTCTGTATTTAATTCTTAAAACAGTATGATCCTACCTTCTTACATTTTTTTAATAAATTGATTTAAACCTCCCATCAGAAAAAGTATCCACTGGAGGATTATAGATGATATCATGAAGCCTGACAAGAGTAAAATCTAATTTTGTACCTAATACTCTAATTGTTAGGGATGGTGTCAATCAGTCCATACATATGCAACAGTATTTTTTAAAATATGAAAATACTTGAGAATATAAATATTTTCTAGGTAATATCTGATGTTAAGGTATGCTGAGGCAGTATAATACATGATTTTTCATTAACAAAAGATTGTGACTAGTACTCAGTAAGAAGAGAGTGACTCACAAGAAATCACAGAGGTTACCAATGAAATCCTGGCCCCTGGAAGTTTTGCTATTGATGTTACTGGAAATGAGACTTGGCATTATGCACCCTGATTGTAATGTTTTATCTGTTGCTTGTTATTGAGGTTTATAGCCTGGGAATCTTGTTAGAGTCCAAGCTGTTTCTGAACCCACGAGCAGCAGTCACCACAAAGGTCTCTTCTTCATTTTGGGTTTGGGCAGAAGATTTATTTCCCTCTCTTCTCCCCCAAGGAAGATTTGTATCTGGGTCCTTGTTACCCCAAGGTTGAAAGACTGCAGTGTGAAAATGGAGTTGCTTGTGAAGATTATTAGGGAATGAAAGCCCACACAGAAAGTGATTATCTGCTTATCAAGCTATCAGAAGGCTCTGAGATTTGCACTGGCTGGCACTTGGTTTCTCAGTACAGTTTTTAAGATGCTGGTTTTGACTTAACCTTTTATGGCTTGGGCCTTGCTAAGCTGAGATGTTACCTCTCTTTCTAAATGAATGAGTACATTATATGCTAGTGAGAATGTGAAAGAAATCAATGCAAAAACTTAAGTTACAACTGAAGAAGAAGCCTTGTTTGAATTTATTGCATAATGATGGTAACAATTACATATTGAAAAGTCAGTAATAACAATACTTGTGATGACTTCTCAGATTAACTTTTTCTCATATTAGAAAAAAGTCACCTGGCCTCTGTGAATTTCCAAAGAGGATAGCCAATGGCTCCAAAATTCTCAGCCATATCCTGTCTAGCTCCGCCAGAAAGCATCTAGCTTCTTTAAGTAATCCCTAACCTACTCTGCCATTCATCTAAGCTGTTCATCTCTCCCTATCACTGCTGCTAACTGTACTTGTCATCTGGTAGCTGTCCCTATTTGTGAAAACTGGAGTACAAAAAGGCATTAAATCCTTCAGCCTTCTCTGCATAGTCTATAACTAGATTGCCTTCTGTATTCCCTAATGGATTTATGGAATCTCTGGCCTTTTGACATACCTAAAGAATCCTTTCATTACCTATGTCCCTTGCCAGCTGTATCTCAAATTGTGCCTTGACTTTCCTAATTTTCTCCCTGCATGCCTGTGAGATGCTGTGATACTCTTCCCTAATATTCTGACCAAGTTTCCACTTCTTATAGGATTCCTTTTTTAAGTTTCAACTCCTTGAAGAGACCGCTGTCTAGCCAGGCTGGTCTCTTATTGGACTTCCCATTCTTCTGTCTCACTGGGATATCTTGCTTCTGCAGTATTCAGAGAGCCTCCTTAAAGAGCAGCCAGCTCTCCTGAACTCCTTTTCCCCTCAGACTTACCTCCCAAGGGATCATGCCTACCAGGTCCCTGAGTTTGTTAAAATTTGATTTTTCTGAAGTCCAGGATCCTGTACTCTGGTGCTCTCTTCCTCCCACCCCTTAGGTCTTAAACTCCTAACATTTTCTGGCCACTGTCACCCAGGTTGCCCTCCATCTTCACATTCCCTATCAATCCCTCCCTGTTTGTGAGCAGTAAGTTGAGAAGAACTTCCTCCCCTTGTTAGCCTCTCTACCACCTGAATAAAAAAGTTGTCCTCAAGAGACTCCAGGAACTTGCTGGATTGTTTCTGCACTGCTGTGTTTCCCTCACAGTAGATATCCCAATAATTGAAGTCCCCTATGATGGCAAAGGCCTGCGATTTGAAAGGTTGGGCATCATGTTTAAAGAACATCTCATCTACCTCCTCCTCTTGATTTGGAGGCCTGTAGCAAACGCTCACAATGACATCCCTTCTGTAGCTGTGCTGCACTTCCTTCTCATCTTTGTGCAAAGGATTTTACCTTCCACTTCGTACTGCGCCTCCAAACACCTGTACATTGCCTTTATATATAGGGCAACCCCTCTTCCTTCCCCCTGCCTATCTTTCCTGAACAAGCTACATCCATCTATGACCATACTCCAGTCATGTGAACTATCCCATCACATCTCTGTAATCCCAATTGCATCATAATTCTGTGATTGGGAAGTTCTAGTACAATTCTTCCTGTATGTTCTCACATATAAACATTTCAAGTGTCTAATTGACCGTCTTATCCTCTCCCTGAGAACAATGCTAAGGTTTCCATTATTGCTTCCCTTTACTAAGGCTTTATCCAGGTCCTTCAGGCTTTTTACTTACCTCTGGGCTTTTGTTTCCATCCCCCAGTGAACCTAGTCTCACTAGGTAAGCAAGCCTGTACATGAAGACAATAGGTAAGGAAAACTTTTTCAACCTAACGATTACTCAGCTTTTCTAGTTCATGAAGTAGTAGCATAAATGAATTAGATTTCCTTTGAAATCAGTTTTTAACCATAAAGGTGGTGACTGTGACTCAATGTTAATATTAATAGAAAGAAGCTGCTTCATCTATTGAAATGCATCCACCACTGGTATGGAAGGCAACAATGGCCTAACATCCTATAATGAAGGAAGATGGAAATTCTCTATTATACCTGGTATCAGTTGAGCTTTGTGTACACTCAGAAGAGAAGATCAGATCATCAGGGAGATCCCTCAGACTCTTACAGGTGCCCTTTCCACCATGGCAGACTGAAGTAAGAACCTTAGCATGGTGAAGCACTTTTACTGCCTATACTATACCTGTTCTGCATATTGATAAAGAGCTTTTGTTTCTAGTGCCTTTAACCTTTTAACAGTCATTTATATACTTTTTTTTAGAATAAAGCACAGTGATACTTCATACAGCCATCTGTGGTGCTAGGGAATTCACTTACACTGATTGGTTAAAGATGATACTGTTGTCTTGGTGAAGTTTTCCATAACAGAAAGTCCATAGTAATTAGTAGTCCTTTGGCATTTACTGCTGACAAACAATTATGAGGACTGGTTTTGTTGTATCAGGAGGCTTTTTCTAAATCGCAGCTTTGCCATTACCATTTTTGCTAATCTATTTCCCTCCTCCTCCTCCTGAAAAGATCATCTGCACATTCTGCTAAAGGAGGGAATAAAAGGCAAAAGTTCAGGGGCAAAAGAAATAGGTGGGCTAAAGAAAAAATTTTGCTCCTTTAAAATCTGTTAGAAAACATCTTAATCCACTTCTGTGAGTGGAGGTCTCCATGGCCTTTGTGCAGGTATTAAAAATTGTCACATCTTCAGCCCTTGCCTAAGGACCCTACCTGCTGAATCTACCGTAGCAAATTCTAGTCCATCACCCTCCTTCTTGCCTCCACCATTTGCCTCCCCCCACCCTTCCTTGAGGGGCCTGAGTATCTGGAAATCACTGAATCATAGAAAAGCATGGCTGGAAGGGATCTCTAGAGATATTCTAGTCAAAGGTATTTAATCTGTGGTTTCCTTGACAGGCAACCATCTTAGTAATCATTGGGTGCCTATACACATGCAGCAAGGCTGCTCTAACACATTGCAAATAAAGATTGAGCAGCAAGGTTGAGCACGGCTGTAATTACAGCGCATTGGACCAGACTTGATTAATCGAGTCTGCTGGAGAGTGGTACTGTGCTCCAGCAGACTCCAGCGTCATGCGTATCAGTGTCCCTGCACTGAAAAATGGTGACGGGCACTTTAAAGCCCATTTAAAGCACCCCCACCACCATTTTTCAGCATGGGGGAACTGATGTATGTGATGCTCTGGGAGCTTTAATTAGAACAGCTGTCAGAGCCTCTCTAATTAAAACACCATGCCCCCTGCACTCCAAGAGCATGTGTATAAATGCCCACATTCTAGACTACATTCTACCCCACAGTCTGAGATCATTAGCTGTTTTATTATTCAAACACCACTTTCTATTTTTAAACATTTAAAACGAAGTATGTCACAGCGTGGGTTCCTAGAGGTGGCCGTGATCTCCCCTAGCGCCCCCTACTGTGCCAAGTTCACGTTAAAGCACCCTCGTTCTCGCCCACATCTTGATCTTTTATATGTATAAGGGAAGCTGCCT
Source organism: Crocodylus siamensis (assembly GCF_052110815.1). Taxonomy (NCBI): domain Eukaryota; kingdom Metazoa; phylum Chordata; order Crocodylia; family Crocodylidae; genus Crocodylus; species Crocodylus siamensis. Next base: position 63,946,613 of record NC_143398.1, read on the forward strand.
CTTGTCCCCTTGCACACAGTGCTCTGTTGTATCCTGGCCCCTGTTCTGTATTGTGCGACTCAGTGCACCCCAGCCTTATGGGCTAGGCTCGTCTCACAACCCCATGCCCCACAAGCGCTTGGGCTCGTCTCGCAACCCCCTTTGCCTCGGGTTACCGCAGCCTTGGGGTTCAGATGGCCGTAGCCATGCCTGGCCCCAAATCTTCTCCTCAGGGTCTCAAACCCCCTGCAGGGCTCAGGCAGCCTCGGCCTTACCTGGCCTCCAATTCTCCGCTTCCCTTCTTGGGGCTGGGGTCAGTGCACCCTCAAATGCTGTGCCCTCTCTGGTGCCGGGGTCCCCACGCTACTGTGGAGCCCCTATGAGGCCTCTTCCAACCCCTAATAGCCTCACCCAGTCCTCCAGTTGTAAACAGTAAACTGTCAACACAAACTCAGCCCCTTGGCTTTACAACATAAATTCAAGCCATCCGGCTATAACTACATTCAAGTCCATCACAGGGGTTCTCCCCGTCTCACTCATAACAACTGCCTGTGCATCCTGGCCTTTTCCTTTTCTCACTCCAGCAGAGACCCTACCCCTATGGCTGCTGGCAGAGAACTCCCTCTCTGGCCTCAGCCTGGGTTTATATATACGTCAGGCCCTGCCCCCTTCCGGTCAGCTGACCCACAGCGGTTGCCCCAGCAACCAGCACCTGTGCATCTGCATTACTACTCTGGCTGCCCTGGTAACCAGCAGCTGGGCTCCCCACTCACTGCTAGGCCTCTCTCTCCCTAGCTGTTTCTGCTGTAAGGAGCAGGGCACCTGTGTGCTCTGCGACAAAGAAAATATTGAAAAGTTAAATAGTTTCAGATACAGCACTTGCTCTCTGCTTTGCACCAACTTTTGAAGAGTTCCAGCAATATTTTTGTGTTCTGAAAATTTTTTTTCTCTTCTCTGCTGCTGTGGAAAAGACCTGCCCAAAGGGAGTAAATTACAGCAGCAAATCAGTTGTCCTGCAGTAAAATAAGGATCTTATATTCTAAAACCATAACTTTACTTACAGTCATTAAGAATATCCCCAAGGTTTCAGAGGTGGTTTTGTGGCCATAATAGACTAAATACACTTGTCTTCATCTGGCCTTTGAAACTATGCAGTCTTCACCCTGACTGGTATGTGAATGGGACACCACCTCAGAATCCCCGGTGTTATACGATGGAGGGGGCCGGAGGGTCAGAGCTTCCAAGCCGCCACAGGGTTTCCACCCTTTGGGAAACTCAAGCTGCCCTGACTTCCCTCACTGCAGATACCCAGCCCTTCTGCAGTAAGAGTAAGTAAGCACGGGTAAGAAAGAGCAGCAGGGGTGGCTGCTGAGGAGGGTGCTGTGGAAGGGATAGGAGGCTTGGTGCAGCTGCCTGCTGCCTGATCCTCTGTACCGTCTCAAGTCAGACCTTCCTAGGCTAGATACAACCTCTTTATGGGCCAGATCCGGTGAGGGAGCCATCAGTTGCCAACCCATGCTGTAAGATACAAGCTAAGCGGTTGGGCTTGAATACTTGGTGAATATTAAGTTATCAAAATTGAACAAGTTGCAAGACTTCATTTAGCCCTATTGTTACTAATAAAAAGCAAGCAACACATTTTGGCTGTATTACAATTTACATGGATCAGTCTAAGGATTTGAATTTAGTCAATGAAAATCACTGCTCCAAATATTGAAAATGGATTCATAAGTTACTTAAGGAATTGTGTGCAAAGTTTCCATAAGCCCAGTACAGGCTTGACAAACAGTGGACACATTAGATGTCTGTTAATAACCTTCCAGGTCCAATGTGTTTTCTCCTCAAGGCATATGTATGTCATGGGTACAATATTGTATTGCATCTTCTCATCCTTGTTTTAGGTATGATTCTTTTCCAGTGACTTGATTAGATATGAACTCATGATCTTTGGGTTCACTCTAGAAATGGATGGTCTCATTAATGATTAACATAGCTGCTGGTGCCTCAAAGGAGAATCAGCAACTGAAACATTCCCTTCTCCAACAAGTACACTGATTTAACAGTTTCCTGTGCTCATTCCATATCACTTCAGTATGTATGTTTGAATTCCAGTGGTTTCACAGGTTATATCTAGGACTTCATACATCATCTAAGACTCATTTGGATGCCTTAGATTCTAGTCAGAATCAGAGATGAAATAAATAATTTTGGTTTTATTACTACTTACAATTCATAGTACACAATAATGTCACTATAGCATTAATAGTGTAATGCTCTTCTATTACATATATCAAGCATGCTAAACACAATTCTGTTTGTTTATCTTCCCCATATGGCTCAGAGTAGCTTACAATAAAAGACAAAACAACTTATATAAAAACAATATTTAGTGATGCATTTGAGATCTCCTAATGCTGTTTTAACAATTAAATGATCACACAATTAAAGACCAATTCATAGAATCATAGAAAATTAGGGTTGGAAGGGTCCTCAGGAGGTCATCTAGTGACCAATCCCCTGCCCAAAGCGAGACCATCCCTAACTATATCATGCCAGTTGTCTAGCCAGGTCTTAAGAACCTCCAGAGATAAAGTCTCTTATATAGCTTCTCTGGCTAACCTGTTCTAGTGCTTTACTACCCTCCTAGTGAGGGAGGTTTTCCTAAAATATAACCTAAATTTCCCTTGCTGCAGCTTGAGACCATTGCTCCTTGTTCTGTCATCTGCCACTACTGAGAGCAGTCTACCTTGCTTCTCTTTAGTACCCCACTTCAGGTAGTTGAAGGCTGCTGTTTAATCCCCTCTCAGTCGTCTCTTCCAACTAAACATTGAGCCATTGATTACTAACCTTTGAGCCCAATCCAGCCAGTTTTCTATCCACTTTATGGTTCACTTATCCATCCCATACTTCCTTAACTTGCTTGCAAGAATGTTGTGGGATACTATCCAAAGTCTTGCTTAAAGTCAATCATAACGACTGCTCTTTCTGCATCCACAGATCCAGTCATCTCATCATAGAAGGCATTCAGGTTGGTCAGGCATGTCTTGCCCTTGGTGAATCCATACTGACTAATTCTAATCACCTTCTCCTTTTCCAAGTGCTTAGAAATGGGTTGCTTGAGGACCTGATCCACAGTTTTTTCCAGGGACTGAGGTTAGCCATGACTTGCCCTTGGTGATCCTGACTGATCCTAATCAACTTCTTGTTCTCCAGGTGTTTAGTAATGGATTCCTTGAGGACTTGTTCCATTATTTTTCCAGGGACTGAAGTGACGCTGAACAGGCTGTAGTTCCCTGGATCCTCCTTCTTCCCTTTCTTAAAGATGGGCACTATATCTGCCATTTTCCAATCATTCATGACCTGTCCCGGTCACCACAAGTTTTCAAAGATGGTATCCAGTAGCTCTGCAGTCACATTGGCCAACTCCCTCAGCACCTGAGAGTGCATCACACCTAGACCCATAGACTTGTACACATCCAGCTTTTCTACATAGTCCCTAACCTGTTCCTTTGCCACTGATGGCTACTCACCTCTCCAAACTGTGCTTCCAGGTTCAGTACTCTGGGAGCTGACCGTGCCTGTGAAGACTGAGATTAAAAAGGCATTGAGTACTTCAGCCTTTATTGCACCATCTGTTACTAGTTTGCCTCGTCCCCTTTGGTAAAGAACCTGCACTTCCCCCGATCTTCCTTTTGTTGCTGTCATATTTGCAGAAACTCTTCTTACTCTTCACATCCCTTGCTAGCTGCAACTCCAATTGCACTTTGGCCTTCCTGATTTCATCCCTGCATGCCTGAGCAATACCCCTTATACTTCTCCCTAGTTTGTTCAAGTTTCCACTTCTTGTAAGCTTAATTTTTGTGTTTTAGCTCACTGAAGGGTTCTCTGCTAAGCTAAGCTGGTATTCTGCCATACTTACTGGATGATTCATTTCTGCGCCCTCAATAAGTTTTCTTTAAAGCACAGCCAGCTATCCTGGACTCCTGTCCCCCTCAGACTGGCCTCCTAGGCGATCCTACCCATCAGTTCAATGAGTGTCTCAAAGACAAATTCATATCTTTTTAAAGGCTGTAAGATCGTTGACCTTGACTTGATAGGCCTGAGTCAAGTCCTACTTATCTCTGCTATCAAAAAAGTCCCTGTTATATAACTACTTCTCAGAGTAAATGAAATGTGGTTCCCATTGCACTGTCCCAAGCTGGCTTGTTTATTACTATGTTTTGAAATTTAAATGAATAAGTGATAAAAATAATATGAACAATAACGATGAAATATAATGATAATTGAAATTCATTGAAATATTGAAAATCTGGGGATTTTCCCAGTTAAAGAAATACATGGATGTTTTTAGTATAGTTATCCAAAATTTTAGAAAGATGTACATAGCACTGCAGAAACATTAGCACAGTGTAAAAGTACCAGATGCTAATTGTGCTTAAGCCAATGAACGAAAAGAAGAGTGGTTAAAAATGTGAAAGGAAAGCTGTTCTCTTTTTTCTGCCTTTCTAGATAAATGTAATTAAGAGGTGTTAGTTTTTTTAATTGATTGGTTTGTTTTGCAATGAGTAAGTATAGCATAATGTCAGAGAGTGTGCACATCTGTGATATATTTTGATTTACAAAAACATGTTTTGTTCTAGAGTGGTTGCTACTACAAATTCAGTATCTGCAAGCAGCTGACATATCCATGATACCTCAGTTTATCTCTCTCTCAAGAATAGGGAGTAATTGTGGAATCTCACTGATGCGCTGTGATTTACTCCTTTGTTGAAAATACTAAATGTCTAGATCCTATTGCTAAATTGCTCGCGTTATATCAAGAGTGGTATACATAACTTTAATTGAAATTTGTCCTTATATTTTTGGGCTTGATGCAAAATGTTTAGTAAACATTATTTCTAGTGCTTTTTTCCTGATTGTACTGACTTTAGTTATGCACATTTTCTTTAGAAATTCGAGCTCAACTGATAGAGCAGCAAAAATGTCTGGAGCAGCAAACTGAAATGAGGGTACAGCTTCTTCAGGACTTGCAGGATTTCTTCCGCAAAAAAGCAGAAATAGAGACGGAGTATTCCCGAAATCTAGAAAAATTAGCAGAAAGATTCATGGCCAAAACAAGAAGCACAAAGGACCATCAGCAGTACAAGTAAGAGGGGTTATGACACTCAAGCTTGTCTAGCTTTCCAGTATGAAAAGTGATTATTTTTCTTTTTCCTTTTTCTTTTCTTTTCTGTTTCTTTTGTGTGTTTTTTATTTAATTTTTCCAAATGTCCAAATGCTGTGTAATCTGGCTGCTCTCCTGCACTTTGGTTTGTTGACTCCTAGTACCCTAAATTGGTTATTATTCATATGCTACTATGACAGATTGAAACAGTCTCTTCAAATTTAGAATGCATAAATATTATCCTGAAAACATAAGTGTGTGTAAAAACAAAATGTAATAGCTGGAAGACAGCTATGCATTTTTGCAAGATGTGCACTGATTCTTTGCAGTGGAATTCCCAGAATTAGGAAGTCTTAATAACAAAAATTGGTCAACTTTTACAGGAGGTGACAGGAAGAGTGAAAAAGAAAAATGAAGGAACTGTTAACATTCTGTGTATTGCTGCATGTACACTCTTGCTTTCTCTTGATTGCTGCTGCAGGTTGAAACAAGGAAGTGTAAGCCAGTAATAACAGTGAGCTGTAAAATAGCCAAGGGAATAGTCATTTGCAAGTCAAGGGAAATTATTCCTCCTCTCTTTTGGGTACTGGTGAGGCTTCAGTTGGAGTACTCTGTCCAGGTATGGACATCACACTTCAAGAAAGATGTGGACAAATTTGAAAGAATCAGGAGGAGAACTACAAAAATAATTTAGATGTCTGGGAATCATGACTTATGAGGGAAGGCTGAAAGAACTGGGATTATTTAGCTTGAAGAAGATAAGACTGAGGGGAGATTTGATACTGGTCTTCAAATATCTGAAGGATGGTTATAAAGGAGATAGAGATAGACTATTCTCTGTGGCCACAGGAAACAGAACAGTGAACAGTGGTTTTAAACTGCAGCAAGACAAATTTAGGTTGGATATTAGGAAGAACTTTCTCACTTAGAGGGTGGTTAAACACTCAAACTTACTACCCGAGATGTCATGGAATCTCCATCCTTGAAAGTCTTTTGGAGGAGGCTAGAAAAACACGTTGCTGAGTTGGTTTAGTCAGGGGTGATTCTACCTTGAGCGGTGAGTGAACGAGAGGATCTCCTGAGATCCATTCCAGCCCTACTTTTCTATGATTCTATTTTGTACTTCACTGAGGGAAAACATGTGAAATGTGTAGCTTTTGTGCACTACAGAGCTGGTCAGTTAATAATTTGTTGATTAATCTATTCAGTGAAAAATCTGCAGAGTATTTTAAAATCATTTTCAAGACTTTTTTGTGCCTGACTTAGGACAGGACTATATAGATTCAGAATTTTATGTCTAGTCCATTTTTAGCAACTGCAGGCTCTGTGACATGTTTTTGATATTCCCAGATAGATTGTAACGTTCTGAATTCTTATGCTTTTTTCTAGTTATGCCTCGTGTTTTGTAAAACACATCTGAAAGTACTATCTAAACCTTGACTATTGATTTCAGTGGGTCTACTTCCATGTATGAAGGGGAACAAGACTTGGCTTGAATTTATATTTGCAGACATGTCACACATCCCTTGCAAAGTTGAACACTTTTTTTCAACTTTAAATGTAAATTTGTTGGGTTTATGTTTTTGCGTAACTGGTATTGCTGTATGTGATATGAGGGTACTTGTGATATGTTAATTATGTAATATATCTATACATTTTAGGAAAGACCAGAATCTCTTATCCCCAGTGAATTGTTGGTACTTACTACTGAATCAAGTGAGAAGAGAAAGCAAAGACCATGCAACTTTGAGTGATATTTATCTGAACAATGTTATCATGCGTTTCATGCAGATAAGCGAAGATTCCACCAGGATGTTCAAAAAGGTAATACATATCACATTTGATTTCAGTTAGCATTGGAAGGGAATGGTCTAACAGGTGCAGTTTTAAAGCAAGAATCAACAGTATACAAAGGAGTGCACTTGAACACATTAATATGTTCTCCAAAGCATTTTTCCACGGAGAAAATTGTTAGTGTAAAAGTAGTATGGAAAGTGCTATCTGTCATGACGACCTTGATAATGGAACAGTTTTATATCCAGCAGGCAAAGAAGACGTTCCCTTCTTTGCTCAAAGGTGTGTTTGTGTAATCAAAGGAAGGAAAAAATAGTTTGCAACTTTAACCTAGATGTGTTGTAGTGTTATTGAGCTGTTTGTAGAAATGTTATTTGGCTTTGACATGAGAGAAATTCTGATTCAGGTAGTGAGGGTCTTGGATTCCATGAATTAGGCTTGTGATCCTGAAAGTGATCTCTGGAGGCAAGGAGACAGTCACATGCTCTGCTTCCCTCAGAATACTGTCTTTTCTTCCCTTTTCATGTTGCTTTTTTTTTCAGCAACACAGCTACTGGAGCTTCATTTAAACTTTGCTTTGTACAAGTTGTACAGACATTTTTGTTTAAAAGATTAATAGTTTCATAAGACAGTGCAACTCCCTCTCTGGCACAAAGGCAGTCTCAGTTTGATGTTTGTTCGTGTGCTGAGTCTGTAGCCATCATCGTTATAGAGTTCTAAATAAAAATAGAATGTAAATACATGATAATCACTCACAGACTGATTCTGTAAGCATGCATGAAATTTACTGCAAAAATGAGTCCTCAAAGAGCAAAGTTTAAAGATACACAATCAGAGATTCAATGATGGCATTTCCTAATGGTTATCAGGATACCTGATTCTGATTACAGAATTGGAATTCATTTGACTGAGAGAGACTTGTCACCTTCTAGAAAGATATGAATAGGTAGTGACAAGTTTCAAGAATTTCTTAGTTAATAATGAAATAGTACAAATGAAAGAGTAAGTGAAATAATGTTAACCAAATGCATTGTTATATAGTAAACCTGTGGCAAAAATTAAACTAAAGTTGATTACTTTCTCACTGCTTTGTAGCTCACTCACAGAATGTCCTCTTAGATGCATAAATCTGCTCTGCACAAACTGCTGTACTAATTAATAAGAAAGTTATTATAGATGTTTAAAAAGAAAAATGGGAAAGCATTTTGAACAGAGTTCAGCAAAAAATCTACATGCTGTTTTCTCATTAATTTCAATAATAATACAAAGTGGTTGGCTTTCAGTACTGGGTCCTTTTGATTAATTTAAATATTTATGATTTAAATTTCATAAATCTGAGCTGTTTATGGTCTATATTCTTGAATCTAACACTGAAGCCCAGTCTACAATAGTTCTGACTATGCTAGCAAAACCTTCCTAGGGAAATCACAAAGTATACAAAATAGAGAGTTTGTATGAACAGCTTATACCAGTTTGGCAAATGAAACCACTTTTAGGCCATTATTACTGCCTCTGTCCTAGGAATTTTGCCAGCACGTAGGTGTAAAAAAAAAAAAAAAGAATCACATCTCACCAACATGACTATGAATGGCAAATTTTCTAATATTAAGATTTTCTAATGTTAAGTTGTTTAATAATATTTTCAAAAGCATGTACAAGCAAGGTCTTATGTTAACACAAAGCAGGGAAGGCTGACACCTTAGAGATCAGCTAGTTCAGAGAGGCATGAGCTTTTGTAGGTGACAGCTACATCATTACATATTCTAAGGTAGTAGGCACCCACTTTTTTGGCAGTTGGGCCACAAATTAGCCCCTCACCTTCCACGCCTGCCACTCAGATCCCCTTCCTCTGCCCAGTCTGCTGCTCTGCTTTTCCTATTCTGTGATTCCTGCTTGATCGCTTCCTCTGCTCTCTGATTCTTGTCCTGTGCTCTTTGCTCGATCTCCTGCTTTGCTTTCTGCTTCCAGCCCCACCTGCTGCTGTGCTTCCTGTCCCCTCCCTGATCTGCCATACACACAGGCTTACCATGTCACTTCTGGCACTCATGCCACAAGTTGCCTACCCCTGCTGCAGGGTGCTACTCTCCCCTGCCTTTTGCCTGACTTCACACCAACACAGCTAAATACTTCTGTTAAATAATGGGACTGAAAGTGTTATTGTTTACATATTCTACCTAAAAGTCAAATTAACTATCCATGAATTGAACCCTTTAAAGGAGTTTTGTTGAAAAGTTACCGTTACTGGTCTGCAGCAATCGCCTATATCGTTCAAGCTCCACATTACAAGGGTGCATAATGAGAAATGGTGGGGAGAATGGATATTTTAAAAGCATTTGTTTTAATGTATCATTTACCATATTTTATGGTGTAAAAGTCAAGTTTTGAACCCAAAAAATTATACCCTTAAATTTCCACCTTGACTTATACACCATATCAATACTTCATCTGGACCCCACACCAGCGCCCTGCCACACAGGCCTTTGGGATCTCAGGAAGCACACAGCCTGGGGGGGCACTGCCACTGTGGAAGGAAGGACTGGGCCTCACCACAGCTCAGGCTGCCCGGCCTGGCAGCAGCTAACCCCCCAGCCATGTGAGAGGTAGGCAGGCTCCACCGATTGCAGAATTGGGCCCCTTGCTGCTTTTGCCTTCAGCAGGCTCCTGCAGCCCAGAGGATGTCTGGTGCCACCTGGCAAGGGCCTGCCTTGCCCCCTGGGCAGGACGGGGGGGCACCATGAGGGTGTCAGAGTGTGCTGGGAACGGGGATGGTGTGCAAGGTGCTGAAAGCACAGGCAGCACCCACCCCTGCTCAATACCCCAAACTGCCCATGGGGCGAGGCAATCCCTTCCTGGGTAGTGTCAGGCATCATGTGGGCTGCAGGAGCCTGCTGAAGGCAGAAGTGGCAAGGGGCCTGATCTTGCTTTTGGTGGAGCCTGGCCACCACAACCTGCAGACAGGAGGCAAGCTGCTGCTGGGTCAGGCAGCCCCTGAGCTGTGGAGGAGGAGGGGTGCTAGGGTCCATTGCCATCCCCACTGCCTTCTCCTCCCACCAATGTACCCAGCCACCCTCCTGACACACACCGCCCCCCAAGCAAGGCAGGGTCAACTTATACACAGGATCTACGAAAATCCAAACTTTTTGAGCAGAAATATGGGGTCGACTTATACAGCATGTTGACTTGTACATTGTAAAATACAGTAGCAACCCCCCTCTGGAGTCAGGAATTATTTTTGGATGTTAAATGGTCCATATATCATTTAACCCTGACCTACTTCTAAAGATATTTTTGCCTTCCCCTTTATATAGAAATCACCAGGAAAAATTATTTTGATTAACTGCTTCCACTGGGTTTCCCTGTGCCTATCTGCCTCTCAAGCACAACACCCCCTCTTTATATGTACCATTCCTTCCGTAGCCACATGTAAACTCAATATTAAGTGCAAAGTTTGGGGGAATTTTTTTGCTCAGAAGACATAATTTTTGCAACTTTTTGTAGTCCTAAGCTGTCCTTAGTAGTTCAATAATTATCATTTAAATAAAGTATTTGTTTTTAAATAAAAAGTAGAACTTAGGAAGAAGGGAAGGATAATACTCAAATGAAGTCAGTAATACTAAGCATTGTATGTGGGATAGTAGGGGTTGTTTTTGGGGGGGATTCTTTGGCCAGGTGTTTTTTTTTTCTAGCGGTATAAACCACAAGTCTTTCCTGATTAGGAGACACCTCTTGCCTTTAATACAAAACAACAGCAATTATACCACATTTCTAAAGGTATCATTTGATAATGATAAAATCTTGTACTGTACCATAGCTTTTAGTTTACTCTTAAGGAATCTTATTTTCCTGTTAAGATCATAAATACTTTTGCTTGTAAGGGAACATGAAAACAAGTGTCTAATCCCTTCCCAATTTAAGTAATATAAGCTCTCATTTACTCTACTTTTCACAGTTGTACAATTAATTTCATGACTGACAAACATAGAAAAAGAGCTACAAAAAGAAAACAGGCATAATTAGATTCAATTGGTCTTTGAGCTTTGATCAGACTCGTTCATTTCAAAGCTCTTTCCATCAAGGTGGCAGCTGTTGGCTTGGATCATCTGTCTAGGCAGCAGCTCACATAGGTGTTGACTGGCTGGCAGAGTCCAATTAGTGCTACAGGTATACTGGCATCCATTCATACTTCAGCAACAATGTCAGGCAGTTACAAGTTTTGTATCATTCTTTTAAATCACAGAAAGCTTCAGGAGGTATTACCGTAGTACATTTAATCTTTCCATTTCAGTCCAGCATAGACATCCAATTTAGGGCCAGAGTTTCAAGAATATATACTTTGTTGTCTTTGGGCCCAAGAACCTAGCTTCTCTCCATCAAGAGGAAAATTAGGAGAGTCCTAGGAAACAGGAATAAAGAAACCAAAGAAGGGAAGTAAAAAATGGAAAATTCTCCATGGAGCTTGGAAACGGTATATGTAGCTTTGAATTGTTCAGTTGTATACACAGTTCATGGCGCATTACAGACTTGTTTCGGTACCATGAGATAATAAGCAGTACCATTCACAGTCATATGGATACTGCCTGTATCTGACCTTGAACAAATGGGCCTTGTAGAAACAGTGGAACTAGTTTTTTCAGCTGAGAATGCAGTGTCCAAGAATTTTTTCCTTTCTTCTTTAAGCTTGACATAGCTGGCATACCTCTCTTCATCTTAAGAAGCGAAAGTTCAGATGTTTGTTGTTGGGATTCTTGCTTACCTTGGCTCCTGAAGTGCTGTACAAGAGCATCTCAATTAAGCCTTCTTTTTTGAGGCATGCCTTTATTCAATCCTAGTTCTTAGGTAAGATTCTGATGCTTTTTCCCCATTGGTCAAGAAGTAATAGTTATATAGACAATTATGTCATGCATATATTATGGTAAGGGCAGTGTCACATCTTCTAAGTACTGACATAATTTTTTCTCAGATTATATTTCTACTTTGAATTCTTTCATTTCTAACCTCATATCATTTTGTATGAAAGAAAGAGCTGTGTTAGTCTAAATTCAGGCAGAACCCAGGCTACAGATGCAGTTTATAAACTAACTGAATGAGAGATGCATACTTTTATTAGCTTCTGATGAAATAAGTGTTTTGCTCATGAAAACCTATGCATCTCTTAGTCTACAAAGTGCATCTGTATCCTGCCTTCTGCCTTATTTTATGTTTGTCACCTGTATTTAGATTTTCAGGGTTACAAGTGGATTAATGTAATCTAATATAGGGAGTGCTAGGTAAACTCTAAGGTAAAGGCACTATGGGATCTAATGCATAGGGACCCCTGAGGTGCCTCTTCAGCTGGGAGTTTGGGTCAGCTGATCGGGCTTCCAGCCACAGAGCAGCACATGACATGCTCTCATGACTGGGAACTCTGGCAACTGACCCAGGCTCCAAGCTAGGGAAGCTTCCTTCTTCCCAGAGCCCCTGTGGCAGGTTGACTGTAGTTGCTACGATCTCCCAGCTTCAGGGAGCTCCATGCATTCTGCAGCTGGGAGACAACAGCTGCTGTGATCTCTGAGCCACTGGGGGGCTTTCCACACCCCCATATCAGCAGCTGTCTCCCAGCCATGGTGGTGCACATGGGTCACCCCAGCTGGGAACTCTGATTAGCTGACAGAGCTCCCAGCCAGCGGGGCCCCTAGCCACATGTTCAGTTAATGGAGTAATAGGAAGCAGTTATAAAATTATTCCATGTATTTTGTGGAATAACTTTGTAGCTTATTCCGTTTTTTATCACACCATTAATTGAACGTGTGGCCAGGTGACCACTTAAGGCATGATTAACTGGTTGACCGTGTCACAAGTGTAATATGTAAAGGGGGCCTTAAGTAAATGGTATGACTGTTTTCTTTTCAAATTATTAACATTGGGTCATTAGGTTCTGTCCTAGCAAGGAAAAACAACATCGGCCAAGTCACTGTGTGAGAAGATCTTGGAGGACTCCCATTGTTGAAAGACTTAGCAGGAGCAGAAATGTGACTGGAAATGGGCAGCACAGCGTGGGTGTGACTGGGCTTTTGGGTGTGTTAGCAGAGAACATGACAGTGGCTCTACTGATATTACAGTTCATTCTTATCACTTATTCACAGGACTTGTCTCTTTGGTATTTGATACCAACCGCAAAATATTATCAGTTGTCTAGGTATGTCTGCCAAGTTCCCAGGCATACTGTTTTTGCCACAGTTTTGTCTTCTCAGTCTAATGAAGGATGGGGATGGGCTTCTTATGTTCCCTTGCTCTGAGTAACCAGCTACAGAGACAGCACTTTCTGGAACAGCGAGGGAGCTCCCAGCTTCAGCTGTGGGCAAAAGAGAAGTGGGGCATTGAGCCAGCCTAAGTGAGCTGCCTGGGCAGGCAAAGAGCAGAGGTAGGCAGGAGCTGGGGGTGATAGAAAACAGTGAATGAGAAGGAAGCAGTAAATGCAAACTGCCAGTAACTAAGCTTAGCACTGTATCCAGACATTCAGTTTTTAAAGCAGTTTCGGCCAAATCTACATGAGCTGCCCAGTTTACAGTACGTCACAAATCATTTCACAACATGGAAAGAGCCAACAATCTATTTCTACCAGGGACCTGAAAATTAGGTGCATTATCCATGATTTTATATTACAGCCTAGCTTCAGCTTTTGATACTAGGGCTAAATACAGGTGCACTTACAAGCAGCTAAACTAAGGAAGGCTAAAGTCTTTGGTTGTCCTGTTAGATACATTTTAGGCTTTTGCATGATAGTTTTTTCTATCTGTCCATTGTTGTTGATTTCCCATACTTGTATTTTTGTTGTAAAGTTACTAAATGTGTACTGTTAACGGCCCCTTTCTGAGCTATGATGCCATCTGCTGGGTGTCCTTAAATGTTTTGACCATATTTAGATATGTGAAGTTTTATTCTTGAGCACTTGCTGCCTCTCCCAAAGATACAAAGCAGAACAGAGAAATTTTGAATGAGAAAGGAAATGCAGTTTTTCTTCTGTCAAAATAGAATTTAATAAGGAATTATAACCTTTCAACATGTGTGTTTAAGCCAGCTGCTATCACTTTCTATAATGGGTTTGAAAATGCTGATGAAGTGTTAGAGGGATTTCTGTAGAATCTATTGCTTTCATTTCATTCCTATTACATTCTACAGGATATGTTCATTGTACATAAGGGTAGTAGGCTAATTTTTACAGATCATGTCCCCTTTAAGAACCTCCATGCTACAACTGCAATAATAATGAAGTAATCTATCCTTCCAAACAGTGTGCTGAAGAATAAATTCTCTCCACTTTTTCGGTCTGCAAAATAGCAATACTAGTAATAAGTGTAGTAATACTAATACAGAGATGGAGTTTGTTAAAAATAAACATTTACAGTATAACAGTTTAACTGCTCAGTGTAGTATATAATGCAGTATATAATGAAGAATAGGAGATGCATCCATCTGGCATTTATTTACTTTAGTAGGCTCTAACTGTAATTAGCCTTTATACACTACTTTATACTTTTCAGAGTTCTTTACAAATATCACCTAGCTTCTCCCAGACCCAGAATTTTATGTAATTCGTTCTGTCACTTCCATCCACACACTTCTCAATATACCCTGCCCAGAAAATAATAACTAGGCACCCCCATGCCTACATCAGTTCTGCTCCCCACTACTATACTCTGCTCCTCCTTCAGCGCTCATGTACTCACTTGTCCACACTCATTCTCTCTCTTTCTCTCCCCCTTCCTCATCCTATTGACCAGGTCCATCTCCAAGTGAGTGATTACCTGCTGATCTGTCATCATGTGATAGGGGGTGCAGAGTAGTGAATCTTTTGATTAATAGACTTGTTGCATTGTCCCCTCCTCTGAAAAAGGTGTCTTAACATCTATGGTTAGTCAGTACGCAAGTCTAAGTGACAGCAGGGAGTTCCATGCTCTCTCTGGTACTTTGGTTCACCTATAACAGGCCTGTCCGCATCCAGACAGCTATTTCCAGATAGCTGAGAGTCTAATGCCACTCAGGCCACAGACTCAAAGTCTGCACATCATGTAGGTGTCTCCTTTTCCCCACTCCCTCCCACTGTGTGGCATGCCTAGCACCCCTATCCCTGCACAGCATGGACAGCCTGGCTGCCTCCCTTTCCCAGCTGCATGGACCATATGGGCTGTTCCCCTACTAGAGGCAACTTGCCTCTCCCCTGCCATGCATGCAGCACCTGTCTGTCACCACCTCCTCCCCTTGGCTGCATGCACCACCCAGCTGCAGTGCAGGCAGGCTCCCTTCTTTGCCATGTGTTCAGCTTGGACACTTCAGCCCCTCCCAGCTATCACGGTAGGAGCAAACAGGGAGGCAGAATAGCAGCCAGGCAGGAACTCACAGGCCACATGTTAACACTTTAGGGGCTGTGAGCCCTGTGGGCTGCTAGTTGGACAGTCCTGATCTATGTTTTCCTCCTGACTCACAACATCACCTGCTCTCTTTTTGCTGGTTCTTTCACTTCTGCTTGAACTTACCCCCATTTCTTACATGAAGTTCTCTTGGGATGGCTCAATGTTGATATTAGGTTCTAACTCATTTACTCTGATTAGGCCAGACTAGGATATTATATTCCTGCGCCTGGCTCTACATAATTGTCCCATTGCTGGTCCTGTCCTGGCTCATTTAGATGTATTGTATTGAATATCTTCACAGACATCTGTTCTGTCTTTCATTACACTGGTCCTAACTCCTGTGCATTCATCACTACTTTGCTGGGGTCCAGACCCAGGTGAAGTTTAAGTTTATTGTAATGCAGTTAATGCATCCAAGAAAGATTCTCGATCAGGGTAGGCAAAATGGCAGATCTGGCCAGCAGCTAGATTTCATTTCCCAGCAGCCCCTGCCCACGTGGCTGGGGCCAGTTTCCTTGGAGACCCCAACCACAGCTGCACTGTGATAGCTCAAGAGGTTGCCATGAAGAGCGGCCCCAGCCATGCTGGTAGGGTATGTGGCAGGGCAGGGCAAGGGGCTGCTCCAGAACTGCTGGGATCTGGCGGCAGGGGCAGCTTGATCAATGCCAGGGCAGAGCCCTGATCTGCAGCATGCATGCTTGGGGCAGGGGCACAAAGGCAGCAGATCATGGCTCTTCCCTGGCTTGGGACCATGCTGTCACTGCTGCAAGGAGCTGGGGCAGAGCCTAGAGCAGTGACAGCATGGTTCTGAGCCGGGGCATAGCTGTGATCCACTGCCTGCGCGCCCCCGCCCAAAGCACGTGGGCTGCAGATTGCGGCTCTGCTATGGCCCTGACTAAGCTGCCCCTGCTGCAAGATCCCAACAGCTCCAGAGCAGCCCCCTGCCCTGCTCTGCCAAGCCCTGCCAGTGCAGCTGGGGCCGGTCTCTATGGCAACCCCAGCCTTGTACTGCCACAGCACAGCTGTGGCTGGGGTCTCCATGGAGACTGGCCCCAGCCATATGGGCTGTGGCTGCTGGGAAATGGAGTCCAATGCAGGCCAGATCAAGCCCGTGGGCGAGACTTTACCTGCCCCAATCTAGATTTACAAAATAGCTCTGATATTTCATTGATCATATCGTGTGGAACCTCATGTTTCCCACTGAGTGCTAACACTCCTTTTTCTCTTTGGTTGCTGGTATATACATACAATAGTGTTTACTATTTTATAAGCTGCTTGAAGACCAACATAAGAGCAAGCATCGAGTAGCAGAGCTGAAGCCTATGCTTCAGGTGGCAAAAATGGCTGCATAAAGAAGAGCTTTTTTTACAGAGCATTTTATACAATGATGCTGGCTGTGGCTGCATTAATAATCAAGTGCATAAATACATATACACCAAACCCTTAAGCAGATTTGTATATCTATAATTTATAGAAACTCATTTTCTTTGGACACAAACCATAATGAGCCAAGATGAACATATCTTCCACTGTTTACAGTAAAAGGCATTCAAGAAGCCAAGCACAATAAATATTTTAGTTCCCTAATCTTGCTATTAACAGGAAACATGACTACCTGCCAGCTCTAGTTGAAAGTTATAGAAATGGAGGTTAGAAAGTGAATCTCTGTATCATTTTCTCAGGTCATTAAGATTAAGAGGAATTATGCCAAACAATTAACAGCTAGCAAAGCTATTCATCACTGAAAACTGACAGATCTGGGCCAGTTTTTACTCTACTTTAGTTATCTGTCTATACAGAATCATTACAGAGGGCAAAAGTTTCCTGTTAAAAATGGGTGACTTCTTTAGGGAGTAACAAGCAGAATCATTTAAGAGAAATATTTGCTGAATATTGGCACTGACTGCTCTAGAGGGTGGTTGCAGAATATGTCTCAAATACAGGAGCTATGGAATTCCACAAAAAAAAACGTAATTGGCTATAAAATTTGAGTGCAAGCCAGTCAAAAAGAGCATTGGAGTGCAATCCTATTCCAGCTGAAACTGATGGGGAAATCCTCATGGACTTCAATAGAAGCAGAAACAACAAGTTTGCAATAATATTTTTAATCTACCCTGCACAAACAGGATGCTTCCTAAAAACGCGATGTGCTGCAGTTATGCATACATGGTACATCTGTCTAATATTAGGTGCAAGTGTCATTAAACAAGTGAAGTATATGTTGTTTGTATTTAAGAATTCAAGTAATTGGTTCTCTCTTGCTGTTTTGAACATCGGGGTGCCTATACATGAGCACGGTGGCTGCTCCAATGTGCTAGAATTCCAGCACATCAGAGCAGACTCGATTAATTGAGTGTGCTGAAGCGTGGCAATTACTGCATTCCCACTGTCATTTTGAAGCACTGGGCCATGGGTATATAAGACACTCTGAGTGTTTTAATTAGCGTGGCTCTCAGAGCCACGCTAATTAAAGCTCCCTCCCTCCCCCCCACACAAGCATGTGTATAAATGCCCCAGGTGCTGGACTTTCCAGCTTCCTAGAAAAAGAAATCCCTTCCTTTGGCAATTGACAGAATACATGTTTTAGAGTAGGTCCTAATTCTGGTATACTTATGCATATGCTTAATTATAAGCATTCAATTACTCCTATGACTTATGTGGAGCTACTCATACGCCTAAAGTTAAACATGCACAGAAGTGCTTGAAGAATCAGGACTCCAATTTGTACATTTTCTGGATCCTCCCACATATAATTATTACCATGACAAGTAACAATAGAAGCACTAGGAACAATAGAGATGTAATTGTTAGCATTCATCGGGACATTATCTTCAAACGATCTATGAAAACACTTTGGGCCAGATCCCAGGTGCCTTCATTTAGGCATCAAAATGCCTAAAATTTACGTACCTTGTCCTGTGAGGGAGGTTCAGATCAAAAGGGGTAGGGCCCTAGGCTTCCTATATGGTAAATAGTATCTGCCCAGGTGCCTCTTGAAGTCATTCCAGACCACCTCAGGCTTACCTTTCTCCCAGCAGCAAGAACAGCACCTCTGCTGGGGGATCAGAGCACTCTCTTTACAGGTAGGGAGGGGGAGGGAGGGACCTCGCAGTGGGGGGAGATGGGGTAGCGCTCCAGTTGGCTGGAGCACTCTCTGATGCTCCAGGCTCCAGAGCGCTGTCAGGGAGAGCAGGGCTAGGGGGAGAAGTGGAGCGTGGTCCCTGGCCATACAGTCAGGTCGGCAGGGATCCACTCCGCGCCTGGCCCCGTCCTGAGTAGGGGTGCATCAATGGGCCCCTAAGCATTTTCAGGGGCCAATCTCAGAGGGTGGCACGTGCCCCCAGTGCCCCTCTACCAGTTGCCAGTGCTCAGCAGTCCCTGGGGTAGCTGGAGGTAGGTTGTTCTTCAACAAAAAGGGATAGAAGGTGCCTCCTCCAGCCTGGTGGTCAGGGCATTCTCCTGGGGAGCTGAAGATGTAGATTTGAAGTGAGGAGAGCCCAAAATCCTAGTCTCTTATTTATTGGGTTAAGGGTTTCTCCCATGACACTGTTGGGCAAAAGGTATATGCAACTGCCCTGGCTGTGTTTTTTGTTGGGCTGTAAGTTGTGCTGTCACCAGCAGATAGTTCTGCGATGTGATCTGTCCCCACCTAAGAAATTGGGACTTAGATGGATTTTAGATGTCTTCCACACCAATTTGGGAGAGTAGGCACTAGGCAGCTGTCCTGGCATGCAGAGTAGCCCAAGTCTAGGTGCGCAGGGATCTTTTCAGGCGCAAATGAAAGCACCTAATGAATCTCTGAACCTGAGTGGCTTTGCTGCAACTAAGAAAGGTTTCTTTGGATTATTACTTGTAATTTAGGCACTTACATTCCATCCAAGATAGAGTTACCATATTTCCAGGTCCAAAAAAGAGGACATCTGTCATGTTGGGGGGGGGGGCAGTGACATGCCGGTACCCTGCCCCTGTCTATTTTGTTGCCCCTCACTGCCAAGCCACAGTGGGTTCATGTCTCAACCAACATGGGTTCATGCCAGGCTGATCCTGCCTGACTAACCTGGTCTCTTTCTATGACCAGGTAATAAAAACCTTAAATGTGAAGGAGGAAGGTGATGTCATCTTCTTGGGCTTCCAGAAGCCCACTCAATTCTGGTGGGCAAGCTAAGGGGCTGCGGCATTGACAAATACACAGTCACATGGGTGGTAAACTGGCTCCAGGGGTGCACCCAGAGGGTGGTGGTAGACAGGTCGATGTCGACCTGGGAGGGTGTAAGCTGAGGAGTCCCCCAGGGCTTGGTCCTTGGGCTGGTGCTGTTCAACATCTTCACTAGTGACCTGGACAAGGGTGTAGAGAGCACCCTGTTCAAGTTCGCTGATGACACCAAGCTGTGGGGCAAAGTGAATGCACCAGCAGGCAGGGACCACATTCAGGCAGACCTGGATAGGTTAGAGAAGTGGGCAGATCTGAACAGGATGCAGTTCAACAAGGACGAGTGCAGAGTGCTGCACCTGAGGAGAGGGAACCAGCATTATGGTTATAGGTTAGGGGCTGACCCTCTCGGCAGCACAGAGGCAGAGAGAGATATCAGAGTCATGATTGACTCCAGGATGAATATGAGTCGCCAATGCGATGAAGCAATAGGCAGAGCCAACCTCACCCTGTCATGCATCAACAGGGGCAACACTAACAGGTCCAGAGAGGTCTTGTTCCCCCTCTATGCAGCGCTGGTCAGGCCACAGCTGGAGTACTGTGTCCAGTTCTGGGTGCCGCACTTCAAGAGGGATGTGGAGAACCTGGAGAGGGTCCAGAGGAGGGTCACTCGTATGGTTGGGGGCCTCCATGGCCAGCACTATGAGAAGAGGCTGAGGGACCTGAATCTCTTCAGTCTCCGCAAGGGGGAGATCTTGAGGGGGGATCTTGTGGCTGCCTACAACCTTATCAGGGGCCAGCAGCAGGGACTCAGGGAAAGTCTGTTCACCAGGGCCCCCCTTGGAGTCACCAGGACCAATGGCCACAAGCTGAGGGAGGATAGGTTTAGGTTAGATATTGGGAAGAACTGCATCACTGTAAGGGTGGCCAGAGCCTGGAATAGGCTTCCCAGAGAGGTGGTGCTCTCACCTTCCCTGGAAATCTTCAAAAGGGGACTGGACAGGCACCTGGCTGGGGTCTTATGACCCCACCCACCCCCAGTGCTCGTTCTTGCCCATGGCAGGGGGTCGGACTCAATGATCTGTCTACGTCCCTTCCGACTCATTGATTCTATGATTCTATGCTGTAATTTGGCTTTACTGGGGATAAAATCCCAGAAGAAGGCAACCTTGAAGAACTCTGTAAGAGTGAAGAATAAGTAACAGGGCCGAGGAGTAGACAGAAGCTGTTGATAATTGAAAATAAGTCCACTCCATGTCTGAGGGGTGTTGGTTGTAGCTGTATTCATCTAAGGACATGGGCAGACAAGGTTCTTTGGGCAAATGTAATGTCTTTTATTAGACCAACTAAATAGTTGGAAAAATTGTTCTTTGCAAATTTTCAGGCACAAACACCCTTCTTCAGGCATAGGGAAAGTCTGTTGGTATTTTTGTGCTTTCCTGGGTAAAATAGAAGCCAAAATGCAAAATGCAGGTCTGTGAAATGCAAATGCATCGCAGTAAGGTTCAAAGGAAATGGGAGACAATAGGTATGAAAAGGTACTTGGGGAGGAAGGGGAAGAAGATGATAAAATGGATGCTTATCTTGCTGGGATCCTATGGCCGCAGCTGACTTCCTGCCCTTTGGGCAGGGGGCTGGACTCAATGATCTCCCAAGGTCCCTTCCAGCCCTAATGTCTATGAAATCTATGAAAATGTAGCTGGTGAAATGCAGACAGGTTACCTGGGGTGATCAGATGGCAGGCAGCTTATAATGTGCCATAAACCTGATGTCTGTATTTAGTCCATTATTTTTTGTATCCAGTAGATTTATGGTGAAGTGAAGTTCATAGTCTCATCTATGAAAAGTATTTTGTAAATTCCCTTTGAGTATTAGAAATGAGATTGGAGAGAGAGAGTGGTTGTCTTGTGAAAAAAGTGCACCCACAAGTAATGGGTATTTTTGTCCTTGAATGCACATAAACAATATATCATTCTGGTATCCATGTCTGAGCTTCACACACAATACATATAACACACTAAAAGCATTTTTAGTGAATTTATGAGTCAGTATTTCCTGATGTTAAATGCTAATGCAAGACATATTCATTCTTAAGAATGAATCTATTGGATTGCCTATGTCTGGGGTTAACCAAGTCTCTTAATCTGGCACAAAACAAAAAATCTGATTCCATTTATTTCCATTCATTTGTTAGCCCTGTTGTGTAGCCCTTCCCAGTCTGTTTTTCTCTCTTATAATCTTGCATTTTGACTTCGTATTTAGTTTCTGTTTTAGAATCCATTTTTTAAGCTCCTTCTATCTCCCTTCTCCAGAAGGCCATTTACTGCTTGGAAAAGGAAAGGAAGAGAGGGGTTGCACAGTGTGTTCATTGGAAGTTCTGACAGTGAGATGCATGTGCCCTTGTAGCTGGGTTTAGTACTACAGCGACAGATCAAAACAAGACAAGTGTGAGCCTAGGGAGCTGCTAGCAAGCCAGTGGTCCTCTGGGGCTAGGGACAGACATTCAAAAAGCCTAAGCCTGAATTGATTCAATCTTTGCAGATTAGTCTAACCTACCTAGGCTGAATCAGTTTGTACTTGTACAGACATCCCCTCTGGACTGAAAAAATTCAGGCACATGCCTGCAGTGGCTCAGGCTAGAAGCCAAGGGGCACTAGAACAGCCCTCCCTTCCCTTCTACAGTGCTGAGCTGAGAACTGGGGGGGCACGGTCAGGCCCCGGCAGGATGCTCTGGTTAGGGAGAGGTTCCCCCCTTCTCTGGTCAGCAAGGAGCCAGCCAGGATTTATGTAGCCTTTAGTTACACAGCAGGGAACATTTATCACCCCAACAGCAAAACAAAAGGATCTCTCCATTAGTTCAAGCTGTTAAACAACTAGTACCAAAGAAGGAATGGAGGAATATTACCAGCTTAACTATTGATTAGCTCCAAAGAGCCATAAGCAACACAGTCCTGTCTGACTTTGTCCTGTCTGCCACATCACAGACTGTAGCCAGAATGTGGTATGCTAGCTAATGCTGAGAGGTGTCTGTGTATGGCAGAGGGGAGAGGGGAATCCCTGCTTAGGAGGGAATGATGAGAGGGGGGTGGTGGGGGAGTATGGGAAGGCCAGGCAAATGCCTGCAGTCTCTGCCAGAGCTTTAACCAGGAAGCAGAGGGGAGGGGCCACCTCTATGGTGCAGCAGAGAGCCCAGCCTAAAGAGAATGCCAGGAAGCTGGGGAAGTCTGGTTTAACTTAAACCAGGAAGGGGTCTGGGACAGGCATTGCATAAGCTGATTTGACCCAAATCAATTAATTCTGATACTATATTCAACCGGGTTTATCTCATAGTTTCATAGTTTCTAGGGTTGGAAGGGACCTGAACAGATCATCTAGTCCGACCCCTGCCATGGCAGGAAAGAGTACTGGGTCAAACGACCCCAGCAAGATGTTCATCTAACCTCCTCTTAAAAACCCCCAAGGTAGGAGCCTGTACCACATGCCTTGGAAGTTGGTTCCAGGCCCTAGCCGACCTGACTGTGAAATAGCGCCTCCTGATATCTAACATAAACCTACCCTCTGCCAACTTGTGACCATTATTCCTGGTCACTCCTGGCGGTGCTCGGGGGAACAGTGACTCCCCCAATGCCTGCTGATCCCCCCTGACTAGCTTATAACAGGCCACAAGATCCCCCCTCAGCCTTCTCTTTTGGAGGCTGAACAGGTTCAGGTCCCATAGCCTCTCCTCATAGGGCCTGCCCTGCTGTCCCCTGATCATGGGAGTGGCCCTCCTCTGGACCCTCTCCATGCTGTCCACACCCCTCTTGAAGTGCAGCGCCCAGACCTGGACACAGTACTCCAACTGCGGCCTGACCAGTGCCGCATAGAGGGGGAGGATCACCTCCTT
This sequence comes from Crocodylus siamensis, assembly GCF_052110815.1. Taxonomy (NCBI): domain Eukaryota; kingdom Metazoa; phylum Chordata; order Crocodylia; family Crocodylidae; genus Crocodylus; species Crocodylus siamensis. The sequence continues at coordinate 63,969,976 of NC_143398.1, forward strand.
GGAGCTGCTTGAGATGCATGACAAGGTGCGGTTGGCCTTCCTAACTGCCTCCCCACACTGCCGGCCCATGTTCATCTTGGAGTCAATGATGACCCCAAGATCCTTTTCCGCTTCCGTGCTGACAAGAGGGGAGTTCCCTAACCTGTAGGTATGGTGCTGGTTGTTCGTCCCTAGGTGCATCACCTTGCACTTGTCTGTGTTGAAACCCATGCTATTCTCATCCGCCCACCCTTGTAACCTGTCTAGGTCTGATTGTATCCTGTTGCTTCCTTCTAGTGTGCCCACGTCCCCCCACATCTTAGTGTCATCAGCAAATTTGAACAGGGTGCTTTTTACCCCCTCATCCAAATCACTGATGAAGATGTTGAACAGTGCAGGCCCGAGGACCGAGCCCTGCTGAACCCCACTGCCCACGTCCTTCCAGGTTGAGAAGGACCCATCCACTACCACCCTCTGGGTGCGGCCCTCCAGCCAGTTGGCGACCCATTTGACTGTGTGGGTGTCTACGCCACAGCCCTCCAGTTTCTTAATGAGAGCAGGGTGAGAGACAGTGTCAAAAGCCTTCCGGAAGTCCAGGAAGACTATGTCCACTGCTACCCCTGCATCTAATGATCTGGTGATCTGATCGTAAAAGGCCACCAGGTTGGTCTGACAGGACCTGCCACTGATGAACCCATGCTGGTTGCCCCTAAGCATGCAGTCCCCTGCTGGCCCCTCCTGGATGTGTGCCAGAATAATTTTCTCGAACAGCTTGCCTAGGATCGAGGTAAGACTAACTGGCCTATAGTTTCTCGGGTCATCCCTCCTCTCTTTTTTGAAGATGGGAACCACGTTGGCCCTCTTCCAGTCCTCCGGTACCTCTCCAGAGCACCAAGAGAGCTCATAAAGCCGTGCCAGGGGACTTGCAATGACCTGGGACAGTTCCTTTAGAACTCTAGGGTGGAGATCATCTGGACCGGCTGACCTGAAAACGTCCAACCCCTCCAGAAGCTCCCTAACTAAATCCTCGCTAACCCTTGGCCTAGGTGTGCCTCCCCTGGGGCCCGAGGGGGGCCCAACAGGGAGGTGGCTGTCCTGGTCCCTACTTAAGAAGACAGAGGCTCAAACTGGTTTCAGCCTTTTTAAAACCAATTTATGTGCACTGAACATCTGGGCTAGGGACATTCATTCAAAAAGCCTGAACTGATTCAATCTTTACAGGTTTTCATAGATTTCATAGACATTTGGGCTGGAAGGGACCCTGGAGGATCATTGAGTCCAGCCTCCTGCCCCAGGGGCAGGAAGTCAGCAGGTATCATAGGATCCCAGCAACATAAGCATCCAAATGTGTCTTGAAGGAGTTCAAAGTGGGTGCTTGAACCGCCTCCGGCAGCAGTCTATTCCAAATCTTGGGGGCTTGGATAGTGAAGAAGTTATTTCTTATGTCCAGCCCGAACCAGTCACAGTGAAGTTTGTGACTGTTCAATCTTTTTATCCTTTGGGGAGCTCTGGTGAACAGACGTTCCTCCAGATCCTGATGAGCACCCCGATAAACTTATAGGTGGCCACCAGATCACCCCTGAGCCTGCACTTGTCCAGGCTAAAATGCCCCATTGCTTTCAGCCTCTCATCATAAGGTCTGTTTTCCTGACCTCTGATCATGCACGTGGCTCTCCTCTGCACCCTCTCAAGCTTCTCCACATCCTTTTTGAATTGTGGAGCCCAAAACTGGACACAGTACTCCAGCTGCGGCCTCAAGCGGAAGAATGACGTCCCAGGATCTGCTTGAGAAGCATCTATGGATGCAAGCCAGCATTTCGCTCGCTTTACTAGCTGCAGCATCACACTGAAGGCTCATGTTCATCTTGTGGTTAATCATGACCTTAAGTCCCTTTCATCTGTAGTGTTAACCAGTGTAGCACTACCGAGCCTATAAGCATGGTGCAGGTTTTTCCTCCCAAAGTGGAGAACCATGCATTTTTTGGTGTTGAACAACATCAGGTTCTCGTCCACCCATTTCATGAGTCTGTCCAGATCTGCCTGGATCACCCTCCTATCCTCAGGTGTGGATGCTTTACCCCAGAGTTTGGTGTCATCGGTGAACTTGGCCAGTCTGCTTCTGACACCAATGTCCACATCATTGAAGAAGATGTTAAACAGCATAGGCCCTAGGACAGAGCCTTGTGGGACCCCACTGGTCACAGCGCACCAAGACAGTTGGCTCCCATCGACCACCACCCTCTGGGTCCTACTGCGGAGCCAGTTCCCCAGTCAGTAGATCGTGGTGACATCAAGGCCGCAGTTAGCCAGTTTAGCCAAGAGGTGATCGTGGGATACCAGATTGAAGGCTTTTTTAAAGTCGAGGTATACAACATCGATCTGTTCCCCCTTATCCAGGTGATATGTCACCTTGTCATAAAAGGAAATGAGGTTGGTCAGAGAAGACCTACCCGCAACAAACCTATGCTGGGTATCCCTCAGGATATTGCCTTCAGCTAGTCTGTTAAGGATGGCCTCCTCGATGATCTTTTCCAAGACCTTCCCCAGGATAGAGGTCAGGCTGATGGGCCTGTAGTTTGCCGAATCTACTTTCCTCCCTTTCTTAAAGATAGGCACGACATTGGCCCTCTTCCAATCATCAGGCACTTTACCAGAGCACCAAGAGCTCTTAAAGATCCGTGCCAGGGGCTGAGCTATGATGCTCGCCAGCTCCTTGAGTACCCTTAGGTGTAACCCATCAGGGCTGGCTGACTTGAAGGTATCCAGGCTGTCAAGGTGTTCCTTCACAAGGTCAGCTTGGATGGAGGGCAAGGACTGTCCCTCACACGGGCCTCCCTGACCCATAGTGGGCAGGGGCGTCCCATGGAACTGATGGAAAAACTGAAACAAAGTACCCATTTAGCAAGTTAGCTTTTTCCTGGGCATCAGTTGTCAGTTGCCCCATCTCTTTCCTCTTTCCCTTCCGACTTACGAGCTGGAGGCAACTCTCCACGCTGCCAGCTCTGCTCCATGATGTACTGCAGTTGTGCGCAGCACAGGCATTTATAGGCCAAATTATGGGCCTCATCAGGCCAGTATCCGATATAGGCAATTTTCTTTTTATCGGTACCAATCCAATATTGGACGGACGTATTGGTGCACCTCTAGTTTAATACAATTTCTGATCATTTAAACCGGTTAATGTGTAATGTCTGTCCCTAGCCCAACTGTTCCCATGGCTGCATTAAGTCCAACAAACAAGCAGAAAGGAAAGGTATGACTTACAAAGAACTTCCAGGTGCTTTATTTGCCACAGCATTTGCAGGGGGCAGGTCAGACTGGGATGCTTTTTATTTCTTCTCCACCTGAAAAAGTCTGTTCACTCCCCTTCCCTTATTCCCTGTTTAGAGAACTCTGCTCTAGAATCAAAATTGCTACATTTGGGTTTTCATTTGTCATTTTCACTATTCATGCAGCAGAGGAGGCTGATAAACATGGATGCGTGCACTGGGGACAGATTTCATTTCCCAATTTTTTCAGGGATTTCTTTCCAACCTCTGTCCCTGATTTATAGTATGGCTTCTGCTATATTATGCAAATATTGTGTCCCTTTTCCTGCAAAAGTATTTTTAAAATAGACTCTTCATATTTAGTTCTGCAAAAAGGTTTCCCATGGGAAAACAGATGACGTTCACTTCTCAGTTTTATGATATGTACAGAATATATCCCGTTATCATGAGCCACTGCAGAGCAAGGCTATGAACTGTTAGGAGAGCATACCAAGTAAAGCAATGAAAAGTAGGTTAGAATTTAAAAAAAAAAAAAAAAAAAAGGATTTACTTCATTTCAGGGTAGTGGTTCACAATTTATTACAGTATATCAAGTTCCTTTACTTGGACTGTAAATTACCCAGCTTGTAATACAAACCCTTTATTTATCATAAGATAGATGCTATCAATTTGGCTTTTGCAAAAATAATGAAGTAGTAAGTGCTGTTTGCTATGCAATAAAGAGGCAGAAACTAGGGATAAAAACATGCCAAACTTTAAAAAGCATAAAGAATGGTGCTGGTTTGTACCACCAATACTAATGCCTGGGAAACACTCATATGCAAGATGGATCTCACTGTGCCTTTTATATTCTTCAACCTTCTAGACATTCATCTTTATATTCAAGTTATCTAGTAAAAATTTGAAAATTATCATCTAGGTGTAGATGTAACTTTAAACTATCAAAGGTCAAAGATGCATGAAAGAAGCTGTTCCATACATTTCTTATTTCATTTTCTTTGAAAGTAAACATGATGGCATGTATCCTATTTTTCTTCATGGAACTTGGGTGTAGAAAATGTGGTCAGACTCAGTTATTCCTGCAGGTGTTCCACTGGTAGCTAAGTATATGGTAGTGGCTCTGGACATGACTTGTGTCCAGTGGTTTTTCTTTTGTCTCATATACAAGCAGTTCAGGATGTTATCCGCTATAATACTGTTTTTTTAAGAGCGGGCGGTGAATATCAGTTTACTCACAAAAAGTAAAAAGTCTCAAGTTACCACATTGTAGCTTGATTGGATGCTATGATGATTAATACTACAGGAAAAATATAGATCAGCAGTTTGCCAGAGCCTGTGGATCTTTTATGTACTTGCTTTCCAAAACCTATTTTACAAATTCCTGCAACACTTGCACAGTTGCCACTGTTTTCATCTGACTGCACTGTTATATGGAGAAATAACAGAGGAATATATTTGAATGAAACTCTAAATTCTCCTATTTTGAAACAATTGCTTCCTTTGGCTACCACTGCCAAGTATTTCTTTCTGGGACAGAAACAAAGTAAAGACAAAGTCCAGAGAATCTAAACAAAGCTGTTTTAGCTACACTTTCTATGAAATATTATGCAACTGGCTATCCGTTTCAAAGAGGATCCATGATTATGTCTTAAATAAATAATTAGATAAAGAAATAGTTGTATGTACTGAGAAACAAAAGCTACACTGGTGATAAATATGGATAGGATATCCTTCTAGAATGTCATGGTCCAAGTGGTTTATTGTATCTATGCATCATAATAGCTGTAAAGAGGAGTGTATGTTTTTTCCATTTTGAAAAACCTTATAACATTAATCTTAAATGTAAGCTTTTTGTTGGCACTTAATGTCCTGATGGGACATGGGAATCGCACTCTTAAATTACTTCTGTGTCTCCCATCAGAACTTCCTTGTTCAGCTATGGCCTGTTTGCATCACTGAATCTTTTATTTTATTTTTTTATTTTTATTTTTTTTAGTGTTCTGGGCTGCTATCAAAATGCCATCTTTGCAATCTCCATTGTGTTGGTTTTCAAATATCAATGAATGCTGAATAGAAATATACAGGAGCAAATTTCTGTTGAGATTTAAGTGACACTTTCTAATAATTTCTTTTTAATTACAGAGCAAAGAGATTGCATTCCAGCTTCATGAGGATTTAATGAAAGTTCTTAATGAGCTTTACACGGTAAGCACATTTATTTAGCTTCTGTTGCAAGACTTTCTGTGTTATGTACTTTATAACATAACAATTCACCACACAAAAATAACACAACGTTTTTGTGAACACAAAGTTAAATCATTCTTTTTTCCACATAATATGCTTACCTGAGCTGTATGCATGTCATGAGTTGCAGTCAGATAAGGTTAGTGCAGTGAACACCTTAATTATGGGTTGAAATTTTCTGCTTTATCCTCAGTACATTTTCAAATCATTCATCAGTTTTGTAGGCATTTACCTTTCAAAGTTTCAGACCTTTTACACACTCATAGTTTCATAGTTGGTAGGGTCAGAAGGGACCTAATGAGATCATCAAGTTCAACCCCCTGCCATGGGGACAGGAAAGAATGCTGGGTTCAAATGACCCCAGCTAGGTGATTATCCAGCCTCCTTTTGAAGACCCCCAGGGTAGGAGCCAGCACCACTTCCCTTGGAAGTTGGTTCCAGATCCTAGCCGCCATGACTGTGAAGTAGTGCCTCCTAATATCTAGCCTGAATCTACTCTCCATCAACTTATGGCCGTTATTCCTTGTTACTCCTGGTAGGGCTCAGGGGAACAGGGACTCCCATAGCCTGCTGGTCCCCCTTGGCCAGTTCCTAGGGCCACTAGATCCCCCCTCAGTCTTCTCTTGTGAACAGGTTCAGGTCCCGTAGCCTATGCTCATAGGGCCTGCCCTGCTGCCCCCTGATCATGCGAGTGGCCCTCCTCTGGACCCTCTCGATTCTGTCCACATCCCTCTTGAAGTGCGGCGCCCAGAACTGGACGCAGTACTCCAGCTGTGGCCTGACCAGTGTTGCATAGAGGGGGAGGATCACCTCCTTGAACCTGCTCGTGATGCATCAGTGGATGCATGACAAGGTGCGGTTAGTCTTGCTGACCACATCCCCACATTGGCGGCCCATGTTCATCTTGGAATCAATAGTGCCTCCAAGATCCTTTTCTGCCTCTGTGCTGATAAGAAGGGAGTTCCCCAGCCTGTAGGTATGGTGCTGTTTCTTCCTACCCAAGTGCAACACCTTGTACTTGTCCATATTGAAACTCATCCTGTTCTCATCTGCCCGCCCCTGTAACCTCTCCAGATCTAGTTGTAGCCTGTCTCTCTCCTCTAGCATGCCCACTAGTCCCCACGTCTTAGTGTCATCTGCAAATTTGAACAAGGTGCTTTTCACCCCCTCATCCAAGTCACTGATGAAGATGTTGAACAGTGCAGGCCCAAGAACCGAGCCCTGGGGGACCCCACTACCCACATCCCTCTAGGTCAAAAATGACCCATCCACCTCCACTCTCTGGGTGCGGCCCCCAGCCAATTTGCAACCCATCTGACTGTGTAAGCATTGACGCCACAGTCGCCTAATTTCTTAATGAGAATGGGGTGAGAGACAGTGTTGAAGGCCTTCCTAAAATCCAGAAAGACTGTGTTCACTGTGACATCTGCATCCAAGGATTTCGTAACCTGGTCGTAGAAGGCCACCAGGTTGGTCTGACAGGACCTGCCTCTAATGAACCCGTGTTGGTTGCCTCTAAGCATAATCTCCCCTGCTGGCTTCTCAAAAAGCTTACCCAGGATTGAGGTAAGACTAACTGGCCTATAGTTTCCTGGGTCCTCCTTCCTCCCTTTTTTGAAAATGGGGACCACACTGGCCCTTTTTCAGTCCTCTGGCACTTCGCCAGAGCACCATGAGTGCTCGTAAAGCCATGCCAGGGGTCCCGTGCCAGGGGTCCCGCAATGACCTCTGCTAATTCCCTCAGCACTCTGGGGTGGAGATCATCAGGCCCTGCAGATTTGAACATGTCTAGTCCCACCAAAAGTTCCCTGACTAGGTCCTCACTGACCCTGGGCCTGGCAGCACCTCTCCTGAGCTCGTTGGGGATCCCAGTGGGGAGGATGCCCCAGTCCCTGCTCAAAAAAATGGAGGCAAAGAAATTGTTAAAGAGTTTAGCTCTGTGGTGTGGTGTAACCACCAGATTTCCTAGTGTGTCCTGCAGAGGCTGTACGTTACCCGGTACCTTCTTTTTAATACTCTACAAACTTAGCTAAGCATTTTTTTTCAACTGGATATCCTAAACTTGACTCCCATGGCTGTATAGAGCCACATGAGTCTCAGGCTGGGAAGGACCAAACTACACAACTGGGCCTTCAGTGCCTACTGCCATGAATTGGCTTATTGCTACTTAGGGTAAGAGCAGACTCCAGACTGGTGTCATAAGCATCTAAATAGTGTCAAGATGGAATTTCAGTACCTGAGTTTTAAACGGTGCCAGATTAGCCAAGTTTCATCAGCCCAAAAACTCAGTAGATGCTTAAATTCTTTTGAGTCCTATATTTTGAACTCCAGAAATCCAGATAGATAGATAGATAGATGTCAGCTTCTAAACACATCCAGACTTAGATTCTTAGCACCTACCTAGGGCTTGTGGCAAGCCAGAACGTGTCTTAAATCCCTAGAATGCCCTGATCCAATAGGCATTCTCAGAGTACGCCTAACTCACACTGACAGCAGTACAGAGTGCAGCTGGCATGGTCATTTTTATTCCAAAATGTAGGAGATGAGGGAAGATGAGATGGTGTCCACCTTTTGCATAATTTCTTAGTGTTAGAGCACTTGCCTATGAAGTAGGAAACACTGATGAGGGCATTCTGCTGGGAAGAGTGAGCCCTGGGTCCTGGTCCCTTCTTCCAGGTTTATTTCTGCTTTTTAATCAACAACCATCTAATGTCAAATTCAGGAACATTCCAGGAAGCAGGAACCAGAAACCTCTCCCAGCTGAGAAACCTCATTGTTGCGCTACAAAGTCAGGCTTCCTGGTGCTTGTTCTCCTTCTCTGTCCACGACTCCTGTGCGCTTGGTTGCATACTGATCCGTCTTCAGTAAGATGAATGGTAGACACCCTCTGCTCTAGCACTGTGGTTAGGACACTTTCTTAACAACAGGGAGATGTGGGTTTAAGTCCCCTCAAGATTCAACCACTAGACTTTTGAACAAAATACCACTGCTGCTGTCACCCACACCCACTGGTCCCACTGGAGGCATTTGATGAGTCAGGTGTCTATGCTCTGGAGAAGTGTAACAGTTCAGATACATCCCTGTGCTTAACATTTCCTACTGGCTAGCTTTAGATACTTCTGCATGGTACCCTTCAGAGGATGCTTCATTTTCTGTGTACCTCAGATGCCTATTTCTGAATCATCCTTTGGAGGCTCCGTTGATCATATAGGCTCCATTAGGTTCACCTAACACTATCTAATGGAATTCATAGAATCATAAAAAATTAGGGTTGGAAGGAACCTCAGGAGGTCATCTAGTCCACCCCCCTGCTCAAAGCAGGACTGTCCCCAAGTAGATCATCCTACCCGAGGCTTTGTCTAGCCAGCTCTTAAAAACATCCAGGGATAAATATACTCTGGGTAACCTATTCCAGTGCTTTACAATGCTCTTAGTGAGAAAGTTCTTCCTAATATCTAACCTACACTTTCCTTCCTGTAACTTGTTCCCATTGTTCCTTATTCTATTGGCTGCCACCACTAAGAGCAATTGAGCTCCATTCTCTTTGGAATCCCCTTCAGGTAGTTGAAGGTTGCTATTAAAACCCCCCTCGATCTTCTCTTCTGCAGACTACATAAGCCCAGTTTCATCAGCCTCTCCTCATAAGTCATGTTCCCCAGCCACCTAACCATTTTCATTGTCCTCTATGACTCTCTCCAATTTGTCCACAATCTTTCTGTAGTGGGAGGCCCAGAACTGGACACACTACTCCAGATGTTGCCTCCTAAGTGCCAAATAGAGGGGAAGAACCGCTTCCCTTGATCTGCTGGTATTGCTACTACTAGTGCAGCCCAGTATGGCATTAGACTTCTTAGCAAAAAGCACACACTGTTGTCTCATACTCAGCTTATTGTCCACTGTAACCTCCAGGTCCTTTTCTCAGAGTTGCTGCTTAGCCAGTTGGTCCCCACCTGTACCAGTGCATGGGATTGTTCTGTCCTAAGTGCAGGACTTTATACTTCTCCTTATTCAAACTCAAGAGATTTCTTTTCGCCCAGTCCTCCAATTTGTCAAGGTCTCTCTGAATCCTAGTCCTACTCCCCCTGGTTGGTGTCATTCACGAATTTGTTGAGGGTGCTCTGTCCGAGTCACTGATAAAGATACTGAACAAAGCCAGTCCTGGGCATTCCACTTGACACTGCCTTCCAATTAAACATCAAGGCATCGACTGCTACCCTCCAAGCCCGATGATGCAGCCACTTTTCTATCCACCTTACAGTTCATTCATCCAACCTGTACTTCCTTAGCTTGTTTGTGAGAATATTGTGGGAGACCGTATCAAAAGCCTTGCTTAATTCAAGTTATATCATAACCACTGCTCTTTCCGCATCCACAGAGCCAGTCATCTCATCATAGAAGGCAATCAGGTTGCTCAGGCATGACTTGCCCTTAGTTAATCCATGCTGATCACCTTCTCTTCCAAGTGCTTTGAAATGGATTCCTCGAGGACGTACTCCATGATTTTTCCAGGGACTGGGAAGAGGCTGACCAGTCCATAGTTCCTTGGATCATTCTTTTTCACCTTCTTAAAGATGGTCATTATATTTTCCCTTTTCCAGTCATCCAGGACTTCTCCCAATCACCAGAATTTTTCAAAGAAGATGGCCAGTGGCTCTGCAATCACATCGATCAACTCCCTCAGCACCTTTGAGTGCATCTCATCCAGTCCCATGGAATTAGTCATTTGAGGCCAAGCATTTCATTTTTAGGTACTGTAGTTCCTAAGTGCAAGTGCTAAATTGGCCAGTCTGGGAGTGGCTCTGAAGACATAATCTTGCACATGTTGAAGTTGATAGCAAAACTCACATTGACTTGAGCGGCACAAAATCAGAAGCATTTGCCTAATGGCTTTACTGAACCAGAAGATTATTGCAGGATGGGGCATAAGTATTTTATTTTTGAGTTTTCTCTGATTATATTTTTTCCATTGTCACAAGTGTTTTCTGTTCCCTGTGATAGTTCCATACAGTATGTGGTTTCTTTTTTAAATCTTATTTCATAACTCATTTTATGAAAATTCTGTTGGAAAATAGTAAGGCATGGGTTTTGTTTTAGGAATTTTGTAATGGGAACAATCTTGGAAGTTTATGAAGCGGAAAATGTTTAATTATTTAGACAAAATATGGGTGCTGGGTTGGAATCGTGGGGGCATTCATTAAATAAATGATTGACTACTGCAGAGGAGTGTTTGAAGTGGTTAGGTTGGTTGGGCCCCATCCCAGATGGTGTAACTTTGTTTTTAGTTAGCTGCATTGCAGTAGTTCAGTTTAAAGAAATGAAATGGTGAGTATAACTAGAAAGTTTTTAATCACTGTCAGCCAGCTAATTAGACTGGCTGGCAGTGGGGAAATGCGCAGAGGTTTACACATTTGAATAGTTACATTTTTATTATGTTTGTTGTAAATTGAATGTAGAAACCAATTAAAACTGAATGATTTTAATTTAAAAAAAACAACTACTAATAATTAGTTTTTACACAGCTAGCCATGCAGGTGTACCCTATCTTACTTCTGTGTTAGGTGTACCAATTAGTGTTTTTATTGTTAAACCTTTATTTTTTTTTATTTTTTTGAAAAAACATGTTATTTGACTTATCTTGCAGGTGTGATTTACAAGGTTCTTGAAAGATTTTGCTTATTTTTTTAGCAACCTAATGGAGTTTCTTTACATTACAGGAAGGGAGAAGAAAGGGGGAAACCTGGTTAGATGCTGAGATCTTATTATTAAACTAGGGGGGGAGGAGACCTGCTAGAAACTGAGTTCTTGTTGAGCTAATATTTTGCTGAAGTCTTAAATGACACTGTTAGAGTGCTAAGCCCCTAGACTGTTCAAATATTAGCTTCTCTTTGGTCAGTTTTGTCATTGTTGATTAAGGTTTTATGTGTAACATAGACGCAGATCAATACAGAGATATAGATGTAATATGTACAAATATGTAATTTTAATTTAATTATATAAAATAAAATATTATATTTGCCTGCCTAGACCAGAAAGACTTTGTAACACCAAACATGTATTTGTAAACTTCAGTTGATATCTATTTTATAAGGGAACTTACCTTTATATCTGGTCAGTAATCAAGAACCATAAACAAAAGTAATAAAATTATTGCAAACTTGTCAGCATGAAAAAAGGACGATCTGTGTCTACACTTCACACTAATCAAAGGTGGAGTACTATGGATAGGTCATTCCTGGTGATTTGTTTCTTACCATGATTTTTCTTTTCAATGCAGTCCTAGGTTTCTAAAAGTGCAGTTGTAAATTTTAAATCTTTGAATACTGACTGGCATTTAGACACTCTCATGTATCTCCAAAGTACTTGTGTGAAGAAAGAAGGATTAGAATTTGTAATATACTGAAATGCCATATGAGCAAGGGCTTACCTAATAATGTTTACAATCTGTAGCATAGTTGATTATTTTATAAAAAAGGGTCTATAAAATTAATTGACTCTCCTGGATAAAAAGCTTCTGTGCTGAAAGTTGGATAAAAAGCATAGCAAGAAGAGAGTGAGATAGTATAGAGCAGGGGTTCTCAATCTCCGGGCTGCAGTGGGTTAGCTGCTGGACTGTAAGTGGCCATGGACCAACAAACCGCGGCCCTCCCCAGAGCCAGGCAGAGAGGCCACGGCTCCTTCTGCAGGGCCCACAGCAGTACAGGGTTTGGCCCACCTCCCCGCCTGGGAGTGTGGGGGTACCCTCACCTGTCTTCTGGCTGGAAATCCAAGCCATGGCTGGCTATGACTGCTGGGCTGCAGTTTGCGAGGCCGCAGCCACTTCGGGGCCGCAGTTTGCTGGGTCACGGCGTAAAAACTTTGGGAACTCCTGGTACAGAGACAGCTAGAGACTGACTCATTAAGGAAAGTAAGTTACATTTGAGAATTTCGAACAGTTCAGTGTCTTGTTACGGACTAGGTCTTGTACGTGGATCTGTTCAAGCACATGTGTCCACTTCTCTGGATGCCCATTGAGTGCCCAAGTGAATCCATATACAGGGTCTAGCCCTGGATATAATTTTAGCAAGCCTTAAAAAAACATTGCTTTGCCAGTGTGTTTCTTGTTGAGGAATTTTTAATACCATGCTGTGTTAATTACAGAATCATAGAGAAGTAGGACTGAAAGGGACCTCGATAGGTCATCGAAGGGAAGCTGGGTGACAGTGACCATGAGCTGATTCACCTTCACCATCCACCATAAAGCTGGCAAGTCAGTCAGTAATACAAAAGTCCTCAAGTTCAGGAAAGCTGACTTTAACACACTCGGGAGGTTTGTCAGGGAGGCCCTAAAGGGCCACAAGGGGAGGGGAGTTCAAGATGAGTGGTTGCTCCTTAAGGGAACAATCCTGGATGCGCAAGCAAAGTCTATCCCATCTCGGAGGAAAGGCAGCAAAAGGACACAACCACTTGGTACTGGCTACGGGGGACGACCTAATCAGCGACCTAGTGATCGATGGGAAGCTGGGTGACAGCGACCACGAGCTGATCACCTTCACCATCTGCCGTAAAGCTGGCAAGTCAGTCAGCAACACAGAAGTCCTTGACTTCAGAAAAGCTGACTTTGACAAGCTCAAGAGGCTTGTCGGTCAGGCCCTCAGGGACCATGACCCCAGGGAGATGGGAGTTCAAGAAGAGTGGTTGCTTCTCAAGGAAGCAATCCTCAATGCACAAGCTAAATCTATTCCAACACGGAGGAAAGGCAGCAAGAAGGCACAGCAGCCCTCCTGGCTCTCTAGGGACCTAGTGGACCTCCTGCGGCTAAAAAGGAAAGCCTACAAAGGATGGAGGATGGGATTCACCTCCAAGGAGGATTATTCTGCGCTGGTCCGGTCCTGCAGGGAGCAAACCAGGAAATCCAAGGCTGCAACTGAACTCCAACTAGCTTCAAGCATCAAGGACAACAAAAAGTCCTTTTTCAGATATGTGGGGAGCCGGAGGAAAAGCAAGGGCAACGTTGGACCCCTGCTAAACCAGATAGGGCAACTGACAACTGACGCCCAGGAAAAAGCCAACCTATTAAATAGGTACTTTGCGCCAGTCTTTCATCAGTCCCATGGGACACCCATGCCTGCTATGGGACAGGGAGATCCGGGTGATGGGGATCCCCTACCCCCCATAAATGCTGATCTCGTGAAGGAACACCTTGAGAAACTGGATACCTTCAAGTCAGCCGGCCCTGACAATCTGCACCCCAGGGTACTCAAGGAGCTGGCGAGCGTCATAGCCCAGCCCCTGGCACGGATCTTTGAAAACTCCTGGCGCTCTGGTGTAGTGCCCGAAGACTGGAAGAAGGCCAATGTGGTGCCGATCTTCAAGAAAGGGAGGAGAGTGGATCCGGCTAACTACAGGCCCATTAGCCTGATTTCTATCCTGGGGAAGATCTTAGAAAAGTTTTATTAAGGAGGCCATCCTTGATGGACTGCCCCAGGCTAACATTCTAAGGGATAGCCAGCACGGGTTTGTTGCGGGTAGGTCTTGTTTGACCAATCTCATTTCCTTCTATGACCAGGTGACCTATCACCTGGACAGGGGAGAAGAGATTGATGTCATATATCTTGACTTCAGAAAAGCCTTTGATCTGGTATCCCACGATCACCTCTTGGCCAAACTGGCCAGTTGTGGCTTTGGCTCCACCATGATCCGCTGGCTGGGAAACTGGCTCCCAGAGGGTTGTAATCGATGGCAGTCACTCATCGTGGTGCCCTGTGACCAGTGGGGTCCCTCAAGGCTCTGTCCTGGGACCCATCCTGTTCAACATCTTCATTAATGATGTGGACATTGGAGTCAGGAGTGGACTGGCCAAGTTCGCCGATGACACCAAACTTTGGGGCAAAGCATCCACGCCAGAAGACAGGCGGGTGATCCAGGCTGACCTGGACAAGCTCAGCAAATGGGCAGACGAGAACCTCATGGTGTTTAACACCAAAAAATGCAAGGTTCTCCACCTTGGGAGGAAAAACCTGCAGCATCCTTATAGGCTCGGCAGTGCTACGTTGGATAGCACTACAGAAGAAAGAGACTTGGGGGTCATCATTGACCACAAGATGAACATGAGCCTGCAATGTGATGCTGCGGCTAGTAAAGCAACCAAAACGCTGGCTTGCATCCATAGATGCTTCTCGAGCAAATCCCGGGACGTCATTCTCCCCTTGTACTCGGCCTTGGTGAGGCCGCAGCTGGAGTACTGCGTCCAGTTTTGGGCTCCACAATTCAAAAAGGATGTGGAGAAGCTTGAGAGAGTCCAGAGGAGAGCCACGCGCATGATCAGAGGTCAGGAAAACAGATCTTACGATGACAGGCTGAGAGCCATGGGACTCTTTAGCCTGGAAAAGCGTAGGCTCAGGGGTGATCTGATGGCCACCGATAAGTTTATCAGGGGTGACCACCAGGATCTGGGGGAATGTTTGTTCACCAGAGCGCCCCAAGGGATGACGAGATCGAACAGTCATAAACTCTACTGCGACCGATTCAGGCTGGACATAAGGAAGAACTTCTTTACTGTCCGAGCCCCCAAGGTCTGGAACAGTCTGCCATCAGAGGTGGTTCAAGCACCTACGTTGAACACCTTCAAGAGTAAATTGGATGCTTATCTTGCTGGGATCCTATGACCCCAGCTGACTTCCTGCCCTTTGGGCAGGGGGCTGGACTCAATGATCTCCCGAGGTCCCTTCCAGCCCTAATGTCTATGAAATCTATGAACCCCCTTGACTCTCCAGGGAACTAGCAGACCTCCTATGTCTTAAAAGGAAGACCTACAAAGGATGGAGGACTGGAACCACCACCAAGAAGGAATACTCTGCTCTGGTCCAGACCTGCAGAGAGCAAACCAGGAGAGCCAAGGCTGCAATGGAACTCCAGCTAGCTACAAATATCAAGGACACTAAAAAGTACTTTTTCAAATATGTGGGGAGCCGGAGAAAAAGCAAGGGCAACATTGGACCCCTGCTAAACCAGTTGAGACAACTGACAACCAATGCCCATGAAAAAGCAAACTTGCTAAATGGGTACTTTGCATCAGTTTTTCACCAGTCCTACAGGACCCCCCTGCCCACTCTGGGTCAGGGAGGCCCGGATGAGGGAGATTCCTTACCCTCCATTGAAGCTGACGTCATGAAGGAACACTTTGACAGGCTGGATACCTTCAAGTCAGCCAGCCGTGATGGTTTACACCCAAGGGTACTCAAGGAGCTGGCAAGTATCATAGCTCAGCCCCTGGCATGGATTTTTGAGAACTCCTGGTGCTCTGGTGAAGTGCCTGAAGATTGGAAGAAGGCCAATGTGGTGCCTATCTTCAAGAAAGGGAGGAAAGTAGATCTGGCATGAACATGAGCCTTCAATGTGATGTTGTGGCTAGTAAAGCGAGCAAAATGCTGGCTTGTATCCATAGATGCTTCTCAAGCAAATCCCAGGATGTCATTCTCCCCTTGTACTCGGCCTTGGTGAGGCCGCAGCTGGAGTACTGCATGCCATTTTGGGCTCCACAATTCAAAAAGGATGTGGAGAAGCTTGAGAGAGTCCAGAGAAGAGGCACGCAAATGTTTAGAGGTCAGGAAAACAGACCTTATGATGAGAGGCTGAGAGCCTTGGGACTCTTCAGCCTGGAAAAGCGCAGGCTCAGGGGTGATCTGGTGGCCACCTATAAGTTTATCTGGGGTGTTCACCAGAATCTGGAGGAATGTCTGTTCACCACAGCGCCCCAAGGGATGACGAGATCGAACAGTCATAAACTCTACTGCGACCGATTCAGGCTGGACATAAGGAAGAACTTCTTTACTGTCCGAGCCCCCAAGGTTTGGAATAGACTGCCACCGGAGGTGGTTCAAGCACCCACTTTGAACACCTTCAACACACATTTGGGTGTTTATCTTGCTGGGATCCTATGATCCCCGCTGACTTCCTTCCCCCGGGGGAGGCAGCTGGACTCCATGATCCTTCAGGGTCCCTTCCAGTCCAAATGTCTGTGAAATCTAGTCCAGCCCCCTGCCTGAGGCAAGATCATTTCTATCCAAATCATCCTGTGCAAATCCATTGTCTAAACTCTTAGAGAAAATTACACCATCAATCCTGAAAGAACACAACCCATAACATCCTAACCTGCCACAAGTAAAGTAGGGGACTATGGCAGCCAAGATCTGCTTCTGTTAAGTTTTTAATATACATTCAAAAGATCCCAGGAAGAGTGCCATGCTCCCACTACAGAGGTGTAAGAGACTGGGACATATGCAGTCTGGCCTACTGGTTAGGCCACCAAGAGAAAGCAGGGCCTGCGGCTGGGTCAGAGGGCAGGAATTATGTACAAAAGCCAGAGGGAGATCAAGAAGCAGAGTCCATCACACAGTCCAGGGTCAGGATCCAGGGATCATATGTTGAGTACCAATCTGGGAGGAAATCCACAGGGGGAAGTCCACAAACAAAGCCAAACCAGGGTCAGGAGCCAGGAAACAGAACTGCAGAGAAATCTGAAACTGAAATCCAGAAATAAGCCAAATACCAGGGTCAGGAACCAGGAAGTTTGCCACAGCAGAACTGTTGACAGACCTGCAGACTCAGGCCTCTAGCTGGTTAAATGAATAGGTGGTGCTCTCATCAACCAGTCAGGATGCTTGCTATTCCTAAACTGGGACAGAGTTCATAAGCTGGGGCTTGCTGCAGGTGGGACTGCTGTAGTATTTGGCTCAAGCTGGCCTGCCTGATTAGAGCCCCTGACAGCACTGGGCCCAGGCTGGTCTGCCTGCTCAGCGTCCCTAACAAGAGGAAGTCAAACCCTCTCTCTATACCAATCTGACCATGCGGTAAAATGACCTCCTGACCCCACATGTGGCAATCGGTCTGACCCTCTAGGTTTAAGTCCCAGAAGGAGCATTGGCACAGGCCAGTCAAAATCCCCACCCTTGGCTGTAGCCAACACCCAGTGCCTCTGAGAAAGACTTGAAAAACCCCAGACGCATGTAGCAGCAGAGGATATGGCGGGGCAGGGGGCAGTACAAATCCAACCCTTAATTTGAAATTAAGGACGAGAACAAAGATTTTATAGCTATATGACACATTTCTACCATCCACTCCTAATGCCATGGCATTCAGGCAAGCCTGACCTTTCCTTCTTTCAGAATATCCAAGCTGTGTATCAGGGTTGGGGTGGTGTTGTAGCCAGGGTGGTCTAGGAAATATACAAGAGGCTAGGATACAGCCTCATTTATCCAAAAGTGCTGAGGGACTTGCAAAACATTTTGATAAGTAGTGTGTTCGTTGCAGCTCTTTTATGGGTATCAGTATTGAATTTTGCAGAAAAATTTACACGTAGAAGTTTGGAAAATTTAGACTTAACCTAGCCTGCCAAATTAGTAAGCAATTTGTACTAGATTAGCACTGGCAACAATGCTGCGCCACGTCTTAATCTTTTGTATCAGAAAGTGTTCCAGAAATTACAGATCATCTCATGACTCTTTACTAGAAATTGAGTCTTAAATGTCTTCCTAGGTAAGTTCTTTTTAGCCAAATCATTATTGGCCTTTTAAGGCCTGGTCATTCCTGTCCAAACCATCCTATGCAAATCATTGTCTAATCTCTTAGCAAAACTGCAGTCAACACTGACACAATACAAGACATAATACCCTAACTTGCCAGAGGTAAAGCAGGGGGCCTGTTATAGGCATTGGGCACATCTGCATGTACATATTAACACACAGCAATAAATTCAGGCACATATCACACCAGAGTGTACTGCTTGCAGGTGTTGCATTTACACATGCTGTGGAGGGGCTGGCTAACAGATGAGAATGCTTCAGTGTGGGGCTAAACAGCAGGTAGCCCCCTCATTGATGCACCTTCATGCCCCAGCCAGCTAACTTAGCATCTACATCTGCATTGCTGTGCATGTTAAAAAACTCCTCAGCAGGATAGTACTTGTATTTACAAGTCCTAACCTGCTGCAAAGTTTATTAGTTTGCTGCAGCCTAATAGGGCCAGATGTGTAGATGCAGAGATGTTTACTGCAGAGCTAATTAGACAACACCACAGTAAACGTCTTGTGTAGACACACCCAGTAGGAATATTTGCATCGATTCCAGTGGCCTTTGGAGCAATTCCTTAAAGTCAATAAACAGTACTGTGTGGCCTATAAAGAAGAAGGTGAAAAATTTTAAAAAAAATCATGTTAAAGATTCCAAGACACTTGCCACCTCCTTTTGAGAAAGTTTCCAAGAGCATAAAAATAACTTTTTTTGCTCAAGGGTATTTTTAAGTATGTGAATGTGTTAGAGTAAAATGAAACTCCAAACTCAGTCCTTTGAGAGAGACTACAAAGTGATTCTGGTGAAAGTTCAATATGACAAAGCTCATAACTGAGGGAAGTATAAATTAAATGAAATAGCTTCAAAATCCAGGCATTCTCTGGAATATTAAAAACCTGTTGATACCTTTGGGGAAAACAATGTACCTAGAGACCATTCTGCTGATTTGTATTTTCTGTATTTTTGTTTTCCAGTTATCTTGCTTTTATGTGTCTGCCCTTCATGATATTTGTTGCTTAGGATTTCAGCTGCTCCACTTTTTTGTTTTGTTTTGTTTTGCCATAGTCATCCTTAGTTGGTGTTGTAAGTAGAGTAGTAGGCATCTACTTGTCTCACAAGACAATAGAATTACACTGACTGAGAGATTACTTCTCCAAACTTAATCCTAGTTTGAAAATAAAGTGAAAATGGGCAACATATATGGAGACATCGAACTGCTCACATACCAGTGGCCCCCTTTTGGCTTTGCTGGCTTAATCCAAAGGAAAGGCAGGTACCAGTACACCTGGAATCATCTTGTATAAGTAGCACTGAGTTACTAAATAGTTACCGAGTTACTAAATAGTAACTCATTAGCACTGAGTTGCTGAAAAGTACTAATAATACTTTTCAGCTTGGAGACTGGGGGAATACGGTAAAGGTCTATACAATAACGAATGGCAGGGAGAATATAGGGATGTATTATTTACTATCTCTCTCAATACTAGGCCAACAGGACAAATAAAGAAATCAGGTAGCCTGTTAAAACAAAATAAGGAAGCTCTTGTTTGTATAGTGCATAATTAACTTGTGGAACTCATTGCCACAATATGTCGTAGAAGCTGACAATTTAACCAGGTTCAAAACAGGATTAAATACATGCAGGATATGTCCAGCAGTCAATACTAAATGTGATGTTAGGGCTGCAACCTCAAAATTAGGATTTCCTAGGCCTTTAAATACCAGAAGCTGTAAGGAAAGAGGCTGGGATAGGCCCTGCATAAATCTTCCTAGCATGTGGTCTGTGCCAGTGTGACATCAGTTTGGTCTGACCCAGTATGGCATCTCTTATGTTCTTAACAGTGCTAAAAAAGGGAAATAAAATGTGTTCTATAACAGTTAATTTGGGGTCATAAACAGGTTTGTGCTTACCAAGACCTAAAACATTGATATTTTTTTTAATGTGCATCTTAGCTTAGCTTGTAAGCAGAATGGCCTAGATGCCATTCTTGCTTTAAGAGGTGTAAGTGGCTCTTAAGCAGATTTTTAGGAACATGAGTTACTAACCATAATCATATTCTACCCCACACAGCAGCCACAAAATGGGTACCAAATACATTTTATGAACCTACCTTTTGTCCTTAAAAGATTGTTCAATATCTAGACTTGGTTTACTATGCACGCTAAGAAGCAAGTCAGAACAACCACTTAGTCTCTGTCAAAGCTCTGTTGTGATCCAGTTCCGTCTGGGAAATATAAGTCCCTGATTCTCAACGATTGAATCACTGAAGCCAAGATAATGCATGTAACTCAGTGGAAGAAGAAAACTTAAAGGTTCCACCTACTTCTTGCCCAGTAGCCTAGTGGTGATGGAACTTGTCCAGAAAGTAGGAGACTTAAGTTCTAGGCCCTTCTCTTTCTGAGAGAAGAATTGACCTCATATCTTCCATTTCCTAGGAAGGCATCCTAACCACTAAGCTATGGGTGAGGTGGGGCTACACAAATCCTCTAGTCTTGTTGAAGCCGGGCCATTAGACAACCAAGCCTGTAAGACTCATGGAGTCAACAAAGCAAGCAAAAGGCAGTGTGACTATAACCTTGTGAGATAAACCCTCTCATAGGGTAGGAGCCCTGAGTTTTGGCCCCCTGTTGCAAGCATTTTTTTATCCAGTGCTTATTCATTGCAGGATGCATGCCTCCTTGTCGTCCTTCTGTGCATCTCTTGACATAGAGGTCAATACTACTATTATGTAGTGATTCAGAAAGTAAGAGAGTTATTCATCTACCTGGGCAGAAGAGAATCACATTTTTGAGGGTAGCAAACACTTACACATCTTAGTGGTAAAACAGGATCTAGGCCAGTATACTTTTTACATTTGTTTCTGTTCAAGTTTGGCTTATGACCATTTTTCATAGGGCTGGATAAATGAGGCTACAGTGTAACAGTTCACCTAGTAGCAAAAAAAGCTAGAACTTTTATTTTTGAATTAAGCCTTCAACGTATCTTGGAATACATAATTTTCTGTCACGCATAATAAAAATATTGCCAACAATTCCATGCCCAGCACATGTGGAAGTACACACTGATACCTCCCAGCCAGGCTCCTTACAAATCAAACTAGATCCGCCAATAGAAAGACCCTT
Organism: Crocodylus siamensis; assembly: GCF_052110815.1. Classification (NCBI taxonomy): domain Eukaryota; kingdom Metazoa; phylum Chordata; order Crocodylia; family Crocodylidae; genus Crocodylus; species Crocodylus siamensis. The sequence goes on from NC_143398.1 coordinate 63,991,136, forward strand.
TGGTCCATGTGTTCTGGATATACCGGGTCTGGTGATCCCTAAGTGTAACCCATGCCAATTGCCTGAAACCATAGGCAACGTGTTGTGGGGGGGAGAAAGGGGTATGTGCCCCCCCCGATATTGGCTGCCACTGACTTCTGTGGGTGGTTGCTACTCACCACCTCCTCTCCTTCCCCCTCTCCCCCCTCACTGCCTGTGGGCAGTCCCTGCTTGTCACCCCTCCCCACCCCACCCCGCCAACACTGTTGCCAGTGTCTTCGGGCAGTCCCTGCTTGCCACCGATGCTGCTGCCTACAAATGGTGTCCTCCCAGTCTCAGGAGGCACCAGTCGTTCATGCCTGAAACAATTGCTTTGCCTTGTGCACCTCGGTGAGCTCAGAAGTGAGGTCATGAAGCTGTAACACTGTGTGTAGAGCTCCAGATTGCTTTCATCCGGTTTTAGCATTTAAGTGGGTTAACTTCAGTGAGCGGTAGACCAAGTTGTCTTAAAACCTGGATTTGAAATGATTCCATTTGTGCTTCTCCATCCAAATAAGATCATTTTGCAGAGGGAGTTACTATTAAGGACAGGCTACGACTACTGGGTATACCAAAGGGCAGGAATCCTTTGGTTAGTTTTTTTTTTTACCTTCTCAGCTGTCCAAACCTGAAGCGATACATTACTTGTGAAAATTTTGAAGCCAGAAGATTGTGCCATCCTGGAAATTGAAAGAGTGGGGACTATGGAAAACAGATGGAATTAAATACACTTTGGGGTAGGGCAGTCTATAGCTCTGTGTGCAGTTTGTCATTTCACATATGGAAGACTTGCACTGTCAGGCATCAGATCTTTTCCAGCCTTTCTTATTCTGACATTGTCCATTAGAAATCTTTGTTTTAAAAATCATATCTAACATAAAGAACCTGCTAAAGTAGCAAGGGATAAATGTTTCATTTAATTATTTTTAAGGAGACTATTTTGGAATCTAAAAATATTTGTCAGATACGGAACAGGATCACAGCATATCTGTCATGGTGACAGCCCAGCATCTGCAAAATTATGGCCTTGCTCTTTCTCTTCAGTGAACACTTGATGGCTGATCAATAACCACTTTGGGGACTAATTAAAGTCACTATAGTGATAGATACTCTGATAGCATGTTCTGTCAATTCAGCAATTTGCCGGGTAATTGAGAGGGATATTGTACATTTGGCCAAAATATTTCTGGTTTGAATAACAGATTGAGAACCTGGGTCAGAACTCCTTACACACATGGCCAATGTACAGGGAGGCAGGCTTTTGTCCCTCTCAATATTTAGCATGCTGTTAGAACCATTGTTGCAAAACAGTGGTATGAAAGTAAAAAAAATTAAGACAACACCACTCACCTACTCCCTTTCATTATATGTTCATTCCTGCATGCTGTCTCTCCTTTTAGTTTTGCTGCTGCTGTTACTGGAAAACACCCAGTGGCAGAGCCTGAAGAAAATGGTGTCTTTCACCTTAGGGAATTGCATGAAAACAATGTCATTGAATGAATGTACAAGACAGAGAAGTGCCATCAACAAACCAACCTAGGCATAAGTCAAATGTATAAAGTAAGATCTGATTGATACATACTTTGTGCACTGATTTGACTAGGAATCAGAACTCATGATAGAGGTGATATTTTTTATTAGATTAACTCAATTTTTGCAAAAAAAATTCTTTAATTGCAAGCTTTTGGGCACAGGCACCCTTCTTCAGGCACAGGAGAAAAGATTGTAAAAGTTCTCCAAGGTAGAAATGAAAGCTCATATTTCATAGGAGAGTTGAAGTTATGGTAAAATCTCCCATTTGGAGAAGTTCAATATATATGCAGACTAGGCTCATATAATATGAACTGCCTGTAGACCAATATGGCTACAACCTGGATACCTGATTTAACTAGAGCTGTTTAGAAACAGGATTGTTATAGCAAAATAATATACTAGTGTGGACACAGCTATACCAATGTATACGTATCTGTGTAATTGTATCACACAAAGTCTGCCCCAATTTTAACTCCACCAATTTCTAAACTGATGTAATTCAAGTACTGCAAACTGTTTTGGGACTAGCATACTGCTAAAACAGAAATGTTCTTCTCTCGGTTCTCAGAATCTGAGGTGTTCATGTTACAATAGCAGGTATACATTTTTCAAAGACAAAGCAAGATTACCAGTTTCCTGGGAGATGGTCAAGGTTATGCTGTGTGAGAAGACAAAGTTGAGAACATTGCTTTAATTTAGTGTATACTGGCACGCTGTGGATTTTATAGCCCTTGCTGTGGGACATAGGCAACACATAAGGGGTGATGGGGGACGGGGCACATGCCCCCCCTTGAGATTGGCTGAAGCTACCCCTGGCTTCTGTGGGACGCACCAGTCGTTCATGCTGTGGGTTAATGGTAGAGGAAAAATAGACAAGCAGAGCTCCAGCACTGGGCTTATTGGGATTCTCAGGAAGAGCTTGTTTTAAGTTCTGGGGTACTTCATTACCGCAGATAATGGGGCTGGCTGAATGCACCAGCTTGGTTTCATATATGAAAAACTGGCCAAGAGAGAGACTTATGCTGCATCTTCTTCTCTATAGAGGTTCACGGGGGGAGGTGGCGGGGGGTGACAGGAGAAATTGCTTCAAATCTGTGGGTTTAGTTGGTTTGTAAAACAGAACTCACGTGATTAAATACTTAGAGATCCACAGCTGAAAACATGCTAGGTATAGTTAATTATTACTGTGCCCTTTTCATGGGTGGAAAAAACTGACACTGAAAAACTGCATGACTTAATGCCATGAGTATGATGGTGATCCTTGAGCCAAAAAATCCTGATTCTCTGTTTGGGGCTGGAACTCTTCCGTTAAAAGCAGAGCTCTAAACCTTCTCTGTAAATGTATCTTGTAAAGAAGAAAAAAGAAAGGGCACAATCTCTACTTTTCCTTTTCCTTTTCATGTCTCTTTTTTAGAATATTGTAATTTCCTGTTATTTTTAGCATTCGTTATACAAAACACAGTTCTTGATAAAAGGACACAAATGTAATTTTTTTTATTTTGTCTATAAGGAATCTGAAGATTTAAAGTTCTTACTTGCTATTAGAAATGCTTTTAGCACACCCAAAATGAAAGTAGTAAAGCATAACATTCAGTTAAACACATGAACTCCAAATCTGTAGAATCCAACTTTGTCACGGATATGCTGTGCCCCTGTTTCCTCTTCCAGGCCTTTGTCTTGCTTATTTAGTTTCTATGCTTTTTGGACACATGGATAGTCCCTTTTATTATGTGTATATACAGAACACAGAACAATGGGGAACTCCACATTTCGTTGGGTGTTAGTGTTAATGCAAAAAATTACAATATATCCATTCTACAGAAGGGCATAGCAACTGTGATCATATGCTTGTAAATATGCTCTAAAAGCAACTAGTTTTGAAATGCTGCAAGTTTTTGCCTTAGCTAAGGAGGGGGGAAGTGAACAGTTTGCTATTTTTTTCGAGAGAGTTCACATCTTAGTTCTGCCAATAGCTTAAATTATTGAACATTTTACATGTGCTATTAAGGATTCCCCAAAGGCTTTTTGTTTGTTGCCCAAAATTTTAAATACGAGTGTTCTCATACATGTATTCTATAGCCACCTGGAATAGCATGCAGCTGGTTTCTGAGAATCATAATATTAAGGCATATTTCCATTGTGGGGTAAGATTAATTTACCTCTATCCATCTCTGAGGCCTCCTGAGTGCCAACATATAGAAGCTCTTTAGGCCTCCCGATTATGCTGCAACAGAAGCTGCTTCTATGCCAAGAGGGTATTTCAAGGCACCTCCCTAAGAATACCTCTCTTACTGTATTCTACAACATCCTGCTGAGGCAGGAGCAGCCAGTGTATTTCCTGGCTGGCTGACTCAGAAGCTGTAAATGGTCTGCATGGCATTGGCCCAGAAGTGACATCTGCCTGATTGACAGCTTTGTCATCCTGGAAAGAAAAAAGGAGGCCACCAGCGTTGAGGATTCACACACATAGTGTTCTCTGAAACGAGTATAGAAACCTGAAACCAGGTGGTCACTTGAGCGTAGAAAGGGAGCTCCTCCACTCATTGAGAAAAGGTCTTCCCTGCCTGATGGCTGTCTGTAGCAGTGATGGGATAGGAATTATACTTCTGCTGCAAAAAGGTTAGCTTTGAAGCTTATGTTATTTACTGTTGGTGGGTTTTGTGTTTTGCTCTTCTTTTTAAGAAAGCATAGTTAGTACTGTCCTGTGTCGGCTCTTGGCCTATACAGGCAGATAATTCCAGAGAAGGGGAAACCTCTGTGAGCTGCATAAGAGAGGAGAGATTAATGGGATTAGCATAGAGAATTAGGGCGGGGGAAGTTCACATACCATTTGTTTATGTAACCTCTCCTTTCCCAACTCTCATCTGATCTTTAAGTCTCTAGATAGATTGCTTTAACCCTACGCAATAGAGAATTCTGGCTAGTCAGCAACTGCTTCATTGTAGGACTAGAATGCTCCAGCAAATCATGAATATATTCTTCAGAATCAGGGTCTCTACTAGCTTTGTTTCCTTCCCCTTCTTCTAAGAGCAGTCATTTAGGTTTGTTTTCAAACTTTCTTTTTCAGTAATCAAAGATAAGGGCTGTTAACATGCGCATGAAGATGTAAACATTTTTAAAATTGAACATAATCTAGCCCTGTTTTATTGTGCGTAGTATATGTATATGTTTGAAGTCATGAGTTGCTTTTGCTGCTCTAGAAGTTAATGATATAGATTTGTTCTTTCATCTAAAATCAATTTGTATACTGTATGACTTCTCATATTGTTTCTTACAACCTGTTGCTAAAAGATTATATTCTATTTTAATTTTGTCTGAGATGGTTAATAGCTTGATGCCAAATTATGTAGCAGCATGTTTCAGTATATCAACTATACATTGAGGGGAAGATGAGAGAGAAAGAGAAGCTAATTATTCTGCTTGCTCTCAGACTAATGCTCCATCACCCTTCGCTTTATTGAAAAGATGTTTCACAATGCTTTGAATACCTAAAGTGCTACAGAAGGATATTTACTTAAACAGAATAATAGCCCCTTTAACACTGGATATATCCTTCATTGAAAATAACTTGAGAGCAAAGCATACAGGGCTGTTTTTAACTCTTGAGATGAAATTCCACAGGAAAAAAGAAAAATAAAATCCATGAGCCTCAGACCTTGTTGGCAAAAGAACGTCATGTTTTTAAGATGATGCTTTCTCTCAGGGGCCCTGCAGTTTTTCCAAGACTAGTTTTAGATTACCATTGCCTCTTACCTTTCCTGTGCCTTCTACAGGTCATGAAAACATACCATATGTATCATGCAGAGAGCATCAGTGCAGAAAGCAAGCTGAAGGAGGCGGAGAAGCAAGAAGAAAAACAGATTGGGAGGTCAGGAGACCCTGTGTTTCATATTCGACTAGAGGAGAGACACCAGAGGCGGAGTTCTGTGAAGAAGATTGAAAAAATGAAAGAAAAAGTAAATAGTGTTTCTTTAAAAGCTTGTTATCCTGCTTCACTTGAAGTAAACCCAGATTTGTTCCAAGATCCCTTGAAACTGTAGCTTAGATTTATACAGTTCAATACTACAACATTAAACAGATGAGTCCATTTTGGAAAATACGTAACATATAATGAAATGACATTAAATAAAAAAATATGTAATAAATTAGCAGTAGTTTACAAAAAAACTTAATTGCAAATGGACTTGAAATTCAAGGAGAAAGTATTTTTTCTCCCTGCAGTATGCTTATTACATGGGTTGGTCATATATGAGGTTAAATACAAAATTATTTTTTTTCTAGAAAGGTTTTTGAATTTGTGTTCTTGGTAAGTACACAGCAGAAAGTAAAGGTTCTTTCTTGTTAACAGTAACAATCAGTACTTTTTTGTGTTTTGCTACATGATAATACTGAGGTACTGTAATTCAAACTTTCTCATAATAATATTCAATCTTTTTCTTAGCGTCAAGCAAAATACTCTGAAAACAAGCTGAAATCTATTAAAGCCCGAAATGAGTACCTACTTACCCTTGAAGCAACCAACGCTTCTGTTTTCAAGTATTATATTCATGATCTTTCAGATTTAATTGATGTAAGTACTTGATGTTTATCTATTTATTCTGTTCAGGAATAATAAGGAGCACTTTCATTGCATCTTTCATCTTCAAAGAGAATACATACAATAGTTGAAGTATACTAGTCACATACCATATAATATGTGGATCATAATAATTTTTTATAATGTAATCAATAAATTTTCCTTGAATTTTGTATTTAACCAAAAAAAAGTCTGTAGGCAACTGAAGTCGTGTCTTTAAAAATTAGCAAGCTAAGTTTTCTCCTAGGTGCCTGCAGAAAACATGTTGCCTTCTGTGTGGGCAGGTAAAGAAGCAATAGGATCTAATGCACGATTCACATACTCATACCTCCTACCATGTCATACATACACGGCAGGAGGCACAATTGTGGGATTGCACATGAGATCCCATCAGGTCTTATGATCCTGGGCTCCCCCTGCACCCGCAAGAAGCAGGTGGCCCAGAGCTCCTTCAGCTGAAGTGGATCCCAGCTGCAGGGGTGCACCACATTTCCCATTGTTGGGAGATCATAGCAGCTGCAGTCTCCTAACTGTGGGGTGTGTACCATGTTCCCCATGGCTGGGAGTTCATAGCAGCTGCAGTCCCCCAGATACAGGGTGCATGGCCAGCAGATCTCAGCTACTATAGTCTCTCATTTGTGGCTATGTATGGAACCGCCCTCCATGGCTGGGAGATCACAGCTGCTGCGATCTCCCAGCTGTGGGGGTGCACAACATACCCCTGGAGCTGGAAGATTGCAGCTGTGGCCCAGAGTCCCGCAGCCACCAGGCACTGCTATGGCTGAGTCCGCTTGACTGTGGAACTCCCAGCCCGTCCTGGGCGTGGTGCATCCCTGGGGTTGGTAGCTGCTAGCCACAGGGGAGATGCTGCTACATATGCACATTAAAGGTAGAGAGCAACCAGCTATAAAGTTAGTACACACTTTAAAAGTCTAACTTTATACCTGGTTGGAGCTTCATATGGTGAGATAGATACTTTGCACATGTAGCTGGCCTCAGTTTAGTTGTGCTGTTAATCAGTTAATTGTGCAGTAGCTATAATGTGTAGAAGGGGCCAACAGTACATAACATAGAAAAGTTTGGACACTTCCAGCTTCTGGAATAATAATGAGATACTACAAGTTAAACTGTAAAGCATTGTTTTATTCTATAAAGCAGACATATAAAAATGGTAATTTCCTTGGAAAAGCTGTTCTTTTCATATATCTAAAATAATTTCTGTTAACTTCAGTGTTAAATGTTTTTATTGTTTCCTACTCTTGTCAGCATTTGAAAACTAGCAAAATTGAATAAAATTAATCACTTATATCAGCAACAGAACCAGTTACTGATGAATTACACATCTGAAAAATGCTGAAAGCAGTGAGGCCGCACAGATATATAAGAACAGCTACAGTGGGTCAGAGGAAAGGTCCATCTAGTCTACTACCCTGTCTCTGGCAGTGGCAAGAATTGGATGCTTTAGAGCAGAGGTAGACAACCTTTTCCAGCTGTGAACCAGAATGACCCATCCTGGGTCAGAGTTGAGCAGATAGGAATGTACTGCAGCCCCCCTCCCTTGTCTCTGCCGGCATAGGGAAAACCCTTGCAGTCAGTGTTTGTTCCCAGGACAGCACAGGTAGAGCACTCACAGAAGGTGCCCCTCATCACTGAAAACTGCCAACGCCCCACATCCATGAGTCAAATCCAAAGGTTCCATGGGCCAGATCTGACCCATGAGCCATAGGCTGCTGGTCCCTGTTCCATAAGAGAAGCTTGCTAATGTAAAGCTTGAAAAAATTATGAGACACTTAGTAGACAAAATAAAAAACTCCCCTTCAGCTTCAAAGACTAAGCTGTTCAGTCTTGTGGTACTATGTTTGATTGCAACGTGGAGAACCAGCTTTCTTCTTTATATATCTTTGTAATGGAATTTACACAATCAAACTTGCTTTTGTTAGAACTTTTCCCTTCCTGGCTTCATTCTACTTTTTCTTCCTTCCTTCCATCTTACAACAGATCATGGTGGATCTTTTCTTGCTGCATTTTCAGTATTTACTATCTCTCATTTCCTCCTCCATCTTTCTTTTTCTCTTCTTTTTTTTACGTCTGTTGATTGCTCTGTTTTCTTCCCCCTGTATTCCTCTTGACTTTTCTATCTTATACTATTTCTCTTTCATTTACTCGCCATGATTCCTCCTATTCTGAAAAAATTACCAAAATTGTGAGATAATTAAACTAAAGGACTCAAGATGAGACAGAGGCAGCACACACATGTCAAGATGTCCCAGCTTATGTGCTTGCTCTCCCTGGCTGACCCTGCTTGGAGATTCCGTCATTTGTAGGCTCTAGTTCATAGACGTCTGAGAAATCTAAAGCTCCTTGATCCTTTCTTGATGCTACGAGGAAGAAGAATATCTCAGTTTTTGTCCTATTGTTAATCTCTCCCTCCTCGGGCTTTTGATTTTGAGCCCTCCTCCCTAGAAGATACTTCAAGTGTTTGTTTCCACTTTGGTCAGAAAGGCAGCCTATTGACATGCTTCATTGCATTCTAATTGGAATATGTCAGAGCAGACTCAAGTAATCGAGGTTGCTCTGTATTCTAATTAGACTGTTTTAGCGTCATCACAGTATCATGTGTATTAAGGCCCCCTGTGTTTCAAAATGGCTGTGGGGGCACTTTAAAGCTTATTTAATGAGCTTTAGGTAAAGTGTTCCACAGCCATTTTTAAACCCGTGGGGGCTTAATGCATGTGCTGCTGCAGCATTTTAATTAGAGCAGCTCTCTGGGAACTGCTTTAATTAAAATGATCCTTCCCCACTCTTGAGCACATGTATAGGCAGCCAAAGTTCTCAGCTCCAGACTGGGAAAACAGGCCTGATTCTTGTCAATTGCACTGATGCCAAGGGAGTTTTTGATAGCAGTGGTTGAAAACTGACAAGACAAATCACGCTACTGACCTGGAGTTTTCCAAAGTGCTCTGCAAAAACAAGACTTACAAAGTCCACAGACTTACAAAGACAACTTCATTAGATAACACTTGAGAATCACCAAAAAGTAGGGCTAGAAGGGGCTTCAGAAGGCCAGTGAATCCAATATCCTGCTCATCCAAAATTTGTCTAACCTAGGGGCATCAAACTTGCCCTGCCCTCTGGGCCAAGTTAATGCAGCTGTCACTTGTCCCCATTGCCGACTCGCATGCTTGTCAGGCTCTGTGCCTCTGATTCTGGTGGCAAGCCCTACTTCTGCTTGTGTCCAGCCCCTCTACCAGCTCCATAATTCAAGTGACACAGCTCTGCAAGCCAGATCTGGCCCACAGACTAAGTCTGATACCTGGTAAAACTTATTCCTAAAACTTCACAAACAGCAGTCTCACACAACTGCCAGGCACAGTGCCTCAGAACATGAAAAACACCCCAACTTGCTACTGGAGACAAAGGTACCATCAATGTCATGCCACTGCAAAGACTGGATTTTTAATTATTTTTTTAGGAAACCTAAATTTTACACAATTTGGCAGTACTTGAGTGGAAAAGATGCCATTAAATCCCTAAAGACTTTAATTAAAGGTATGCACCATTATTCACAGGTCTTGGTCATAAAAAATTGTAACCAGAAATTGGTTCAGAGCCCATTTCATCTAATTATGAGGTAGTTTAAATGAAGCGTCTTTCAGATACTCCTATTGTAATCAGAATATAAATTAGGAAAGAAGATAACAGATTTTTTTAAGTGTTTACTACTTGACAAAGGAAATACCTTTAGTAAATGGAAGCATTTTAGCAAGGTTTGGGGTTATATAATCAAAACGTGAAACATGATTCTCATTGAGTACATGTAGTGGTGAACCAGAAAAACCTCATGCTGTAAATCTACTAATGGAACATTACACTTCTGACTTCCAGATTTATGATTATTTCTTCACCCAATAATTAGATTCTGAACCTGGAAAATAATAACAAATTTATAAATTTTAGAATCTAATTATTGGGAGTCATCTTTTATTTGAGTAAATACAATATATAATTTGCTATATAGTCCATTTGCCCAATATGGGCAATGTGTTTTATAGTCATGCTCAGTGTTGGCTGCATTTAGTCAACTTCATAGGTGGTTTCCATTAACGAGCCCATGCTGCTTTTGGCAGCAGTTTAATGATCGACAGTGTATTTAATGAGGTTTCTTTGTCTGTGAATGTAAGGTAGGGCCTTTTTCCCCATGCTTATTGGAGGGGAACCTCATCTTATATTCAAGTAATTACAGTGGTTTATTATCCATTTATGCAAATAGGATAATTTTATGAGTTAACTTATATGTTAGCTTTTCTACCTTAATGGATTCATGTTATAAGATGTATTTAAATATGCTTAGTATAATCTCAATCATGCATTTAAAAAGTTCTACAAACTAATTCCTTTTGGAAGCATTGAAACATAATGAACAAGGGGTTAGGAGTCATTTTTTCCAATAAAGTTGGCACCTGAACTTTTGTATAACTTTATTTTCTCAAGTTCTTATGGAAGATCCTAAATTGCAGTTCTTCAGCTAAACTCTGAACTCATTCTGAACTGTTCAACTCACTTATTTCATTAAGAAAGCTCAGTGCTTCTTACTTAACCTGCTTCTGTATTAACAGTCGTATTAATCTTCATGATAAAAGCCAGATAAAAATGAAGTCTGAGCCTTAAACCTATGTTTTGGAGGAGCATTTTGAAAATGTAATGTTAGAGCCAACCTTTATAAAAGGAGTGGTGGGATAATTGTTGTTTTATATGTATGACTGCTTCTATTCCATTTTTATTCGGGCAGGGGAATTGGAATTATCCCTCAAATAGATTATTTCCTCCACTGGATGAACAGGAAGATTTACTTCAAATGCAAGACAGAGTGTACATTTGATTTAGATTGTATGGAAAGTGACAAAGACATGTTTTTCAGCTAAATTAAGCAACCTTTGTTTCATGTGTTGGTTTTTGAATTACAAATGTAGATCTCTAAGCCGCAGTATAGTGTACACTCCCTATTAATCTGCCTGTTTGTACTAACATCCGTCCATATGGTGAATATTATTGTTGTGTTACTTGAAGATTTCCATGTAATTAAGATGTGCCTGTAAGGTGAGAGTTCAGATTCAGATTTATAATCCAAAAGTAAATTGCTGGGCAAACAGCGATCAAAACAAAACAGCATTAACAACAAAGCTGTCTGTGGTCAGAGAACTGGAATGAATAGAATATTTCAGCTTTTGATTCTTGTCTGTTGTGGTGTTTGGGATGTGTAGGAGTTTAGAAGATGTTTAAATCAGTGTTGGTATTGCTTCCAGCCAAACCTTCAGTGAAGTTAATTTATTCTTTAAAGACATTTTGGCATGTGCTTCATTAGTCATTCATAGGTCAAGTTTGAAATTAGGCTAAATTATATGCAGCTCATCACCTTTATTACATAAGTTTCCTAAATATATGTACACACAGATCCATTTGATTTTAAATCTTAATGTCCAGATAACAGTGTTGATTAGAAAATGACCTATTTAGAATTCAAGGTCATCTTATGAATTTGCCTGCTTTTTAATTACAGTGCCATTGGAATTTTATTCTAGCTCATCAGAATAAGAGCAATCTGGTTGCTTGATTGTACTGCACTGTACTGCACTTTTTATTCAGGCCTAAATGTACTCAGGATGGGCATGAATAAATTAATTACTCACAATATTGATTCAGATTTACTTCCAAATAATGATTAAAATGCCAAATTAAATGCCACATACAAAGCTAATTTTCCCATTCCTCCCAAGTGTGTCTCTCATTAGCTTTAATCTTCCACTGCCAAAGACTTTCCAGTGGGATCTCATATCCCCCAAACGCAGTTTCTTATTGTCTACTTTTTACATCCAATTTAATCACAGACCATCTCATTTGCCCAACCTCAGTGGTTACCTATGAAAATCTTAGGCACAAGGTCCTCAACTTTAAATTATCAATGAGACAACCTTAAAAGAATCAAAAGTACAGTTTGTGTAAACATTAAGTAGCTCATTTCAACTTTCCAGAACTCTTCCTCTGAAGTTTAGGCTGAAAATTGAGAGAGACTGTTAATTAAGAATCAGTATTTACAGTCCATCATTATCCAAAAAGTGATGGATATACTTTTTTTCGTTGTTTAGTCACTGATGGTTGTTGAGTGCATCTAGATTTAAATCACAGAAAACTTCGTGCTGTCAATGGACAGAGACTGGGCATCCATTTTCCAGCTACCTCAAAATTCCATGGGCTTGTAATTGTCGTGGCTTTCTCTGTAAATCAGTGCCTGATGTTGCTAATACAAGTCTGGAAGTTCCAAAACTGAGTTTGTAGATGCCTTTGGGTTTATACCAAGTGATTAGATGTGCACCCTAGTGAAAGCAGCATTGCCTTCAATTTCTTTCAGTTTAATCTTCTGTGAGGTCTCTTCAGAATTAGTACACAAAAAAAGAAAACATCTGGCCCTATCTCCTTTCTTACCAGCATTTTAATCTATTTCTTTGCATCCAAAATAATAAATTGACTCTAAGGTTTTATTTAACACAGAAGAAGATAAAATTGAGGGCAAGCACTTTCTTTGCAAACACCTGCTAACAGCTGTATTATTAGGCTGGAAAGCTTTAAAATATGGATGTGATTAAAATAAATTCAGAACTCTGCCTTTTTTTCTAAATATAACACAAACTTGTACAGATACAGAGGGAAAAGGATCTGGCTCTACATTCTTGATTAAGAATGACATTTCTGGGGGAAATAGGGGATGACCAAAATGGTCCATGTATATAGTGCTTCTACACATGTATATGAACCATCTAAATTCATTTACATGGTGCATCTACATGTGTACTTTACTGCATAGTTGACAAATTAGCTGTGCAGTAAATCATCACCATCTACACATCTGCCGGTATTAGGGCACAGTAAGTTAATTAACTCTGCCATAAAATAGTACTGACCGTACTATCTTACGGCAGAGTCATTTACTGCACAGAAAATCACATATGGATAGTGATTGGGACCATAGCACTGGAGGGTCAGCCACACAGCCCCACTGTTTTGGCACTCTTGTGCTCCAGCCAGCCTGATGCCCCCATCCAGAGCCCAGGGCTGACTCCCCAAGCCTACTGCCAGCCTAGGGCTGCTCCACTTTGGCTAAAACTGCTGTGGTCCAGGGACATGTGCAGATGCTGCACCCAGGAGCAGCTGACTCAAGCAAACTGCACCAGAGCTTATCACAGCACATGGCAAGATGTGGGAATTATGAAGAATTTTCACATGCAAATATATTTGTAGTACATATTTAGAACATTTCTTCTGAACAGAGGTGAGAAAGGGAGCAAATGAAGAACAGGCTGCTTCAGGGCATTCTCCACTCTGTTTCCATCACTCTATAAAACTGCCTTCCACCTACAAAATTCATAGGCAAAGTGCTACAAGAGTACAAAATGATCATTCCCTTCCTGTGTCCCCCATGCCAGAGGAAGGAATCAAGTCCTTCCTTTGCACCCATCTCCCTCATAATGAGTTTCCCAAAGGATTTAAAAAGTTATCGGGCTTGATTCCTTCCTCTGGCATGGGGGAGGCAGGAGGGAAATGATAATTTTGTACTCTTGTAGCACTTTGCCTATGAGTTTTTTTGCAGGTGGAAGGCAGTTTTATAGAATAATGGAAACTGAGTGGAGAATGCTCTGAAGCAGCCTGTTCCCTATCTGCTCTCATGACACACTTTCCCTGACTGTTACAAGTCTTTCTCAAGACTACAGTGTTCCCTTGCAGGCATCCTAGTACAGTGAAAGATCCTGATGTTTTGTTGTACTGCAAAACCCTCCTTACGTGTAGTTGTGGTATAACCCGGGCTTAAATTAATTAAAACATTAATTCATTTAATTAGTTAAATTTACTGTAATTATTAAAAAATCAGCACTGATGAATGGTATCACTGGTATGCTGCTGTAAGCAGACCACCATCCAGATAAATAAGAGTAGTTGCAGTATGATTGCTTAGCAGACTCTTAGAATATTGTTGATTGAACACTGAAAAAAATGAAATCACCATGTATGCTACTGGCGTTCCACTTTTTGTAAATAAATTCAGCTGTTACCTAAAATAGGAATAGCTTAAGCCAAAGATGTTTAATTAAGCAACAAATTTAGTTTACATTTTACCAATTAAATTTCACTTAGTTCTAACATCATCATAACCCTTAGAAGAAAGGAATAAATTATGGGTTTTTCAACATGACATTCAGTGCTGGATTTATCTAAAACATGGAATATAGTATATATATGCTAAATAGGCAAACAAGGTTCTTTGGGTGAATCTGATCTCTTTTATTAGACCAACTTAAATAGTTGGAAAACTATATATGCTAAATATATATTTATTCTTTGTTTAGTGGAGAATTTGTTTTCTTTTAAACCAAAACATCTCAGACAGAGGGGAGTCATTACCTATTTAATTTAAGCACAGGAATACCAAACAGCCGCTCTGCAGTTTTTAATGCTGGCTTTACCAAAGTGTAGCTGGGTGGTCCCATACCCTGAGCAGCAGCAGCAGCGCAGTGGCAGAGGCAGCAGCTGGATCAGCAAATTGGCACCTCTGATGGCACCCTGCCTCAAATTGGCACCTCTGTTGGTGTCCCAGTCCCACCCCCCCGTAGTTATGTTACTGGGCTACACAGATTACTTGCTGTATTATCTTGGAAAAATCATATATGGCTGGGTTTTAAAACGAATCAATAGGTTCAGTAAAAAAATTAAATTGAAATCCCCGTGAGCATTACATGCTTTTGTGTGTGAAGCTCTGTTCTCTTCCAACACTTTCTTTTAATCTTCCATTTCTTCCTTTGTAAAATGGAGATAGTTATTACTAACTCTCTTGGCATTGCGGTTGTGAAGGCTGTTATTTGTAAAAAGTTTTCAAGGATGAAAATAATTGTGACACTATAAGTGCTAGTGGTTATGTACGCTTTTTTTTTTATGTCATAACCAGGAAATTTTGTTCCTGATTTTTGTTTCCCCTTCCTTTTTTGTGTTATTAGTGTTGCGATCTTGGATATCATGCAAGTTTGAACAGAGCCCTAAGAACATATCTCTCTGCAGAGTATAATCTTGAAACCTCCAGACATGAGGGTCTAGACATTATTGAAAATGCTGTTGACAGCTTGGAGCCACGAAGTGATAAGCAGAGATTTATGGAGATGTACCCCACTGCCTTTTGCCCACCAATGAAATTTGAGTTCCAGTCTCATATGGGTGATGAGGTAAGTAGTTGGTGACTTCTTGGAGAAAAGTATGATCAACACAAACAATAATACCTGTCTCCCACCAGGGAAGTTTTCATGTCTATAGAATTCTGTTTTCTTTTCTTCAGGAGGAAGCTTTATATTTACTTTTACAAAGAGTCTAGCCAGTATTATTACAAAGACATGTGTAAATCAGAAAATGAAACCTTTTGAAGACTAAGAAACATGCTATTCAGAGCTACTCGGAATACTTCTCACATAAAACAACCCTTTTTCTTATGTTTTATATGCCACAATAATACTTTCTTAGAAAGTATTATTGTGGCATATAAAACATAAGAAAAAGGGTTGTTTTATGTGAGAAGTATTCCGAGTAGCTCTGAATAGCATGTTTCTTAGTCTTCAAAAGGTTTCATTTTCTGATTTACACATTTACACACAATGATGGTGGCCAAAAATTTCTTAATATAGCATATGATAAAGTGAGCTTTATCCCAGGAACTCTTGTACTATGTGTAACTGTTTATGTTGATTAGGTTACAAGGTGCAAATCTACCCTGCCTTCTACAAGATTTTCTTCTCTAGTCAAGCTGTGTTCAACACAGGAACAGAGGAAATATTGAGTAGGGGTGTGTTATCATCACTACAGCTATTCCTATTCTGGCCTTTGTATGTAAACTTAAAGCAGTCTCAGACTTGCTCTAAACTTTGCTTGACTAACAGTGGCCCCGCTGGACCATTTTATGATCTGAATGTTACCAGGACACAAAGGATCTCCAACTGTTCCCTATTTCTGTTACACGAGAGGCCAGTTGCACAGAGCACTGACAGCTGAGGATTTCCCTTCCAGTAGGGAACCTCCTGAGATTACATGGTTAGGTGACATTGGAGCAGCACAAAGCAACCATAGTGGAGAGAAATATCGATGCCACTACATATATTTAGAATATATCTACAGCTTATAATGCATCTGTGATTTGAGGGTTGGTGACCCCATAAGCCAGATCTCTCCACAGTTATCTCTTCACTACTAATTTTACCTGATTGATCTTCAGTTCTGTCCACTCCCTTATGCTGCTTATCCACACTTTTCTGGATCATAGGAGAATAGGTCTGGAAGGGACTTGATGAGGTCATCTAGATGAGCCCCCTGCTAGATCCCCTGATCATCCCTGACCCTATTTGTTAACCACATGTCCAAAGAGTTTTAGCTTCTTTTTCTTAATGGTGTTGCTAAAATCTCCTGTCACACCAGTCTTCTCCAATATCCAGTCATTAGATGATTGCTATCCATGGAATTCTCAATGTTTTTGATGTTACTGTGCTTCTAGTCTCTGAGTCTCTCATTTTTTCAGAGTCCAGCTCCCACAACCATATTTTTTTTTTAAACTAAGTTTTGCATGTTTGAATCTCTTGTTTATAGCTTAATTTATATTTTCAGTAGATTCTTGAGTTTTAAAGACAGTAACCCCAGCTTGTGTTGGTCAATTGAATTTTTTTTCTTGAGTCTCACAGCCATTTTTGCTTCTTTGATAGGTTTGTCAGGTCACTGCCCAGCAACCAGTACAAGCAGAGCTTATGCTGAGGTACCAGCAGCTACAGTCACGACTGGCCACACTTAAAATTGAAAATGAAGAGGTGAGATCTGTGTCTGTTTATAACATGTAATTAACAACAGCTTAGGAGAGTAGCTAGTTTCTCCAGTGTCAGAAGCTAAGAAAGATAATGTAGATGACAATGGTTTAAATCTATACCATTTTTATTTAAAAACTCTACACATTTGAGTTTTTAAAAACTATACACCAGATGCCTTTATATTCTGCCTATGCAATCCCAGTAATTTAGGAATTGTACTAAAGATACATCAGTGCTGGATTTAGTCCAATAGATCAAAGAAAGGAGGGCTGTAGTTGTTCCAGTTGTTATCTGTAGTAAGGAACCAGAACGAAAACACCATTGTTTTATGCACACGTCCTTCATTCGGTTAGAAAAGGCCCTACTCCAGATAAAGTAGGTGTTTATAACAACTTAATGGCAACTTTTCAAAGGCTTCCAAATCCTGAAAGTGTACAATTTGTATTGATTTAGGTCACTTAGCTGCCTTTGGGCCCTTTGAAAATCCCATCTATTTCCCTTCAAAATGGAAAAAGCACTAAAATTTGTGTTTAAAACATGTCAAGTGCATATGCAGTTAAGAAGTTTTGTGCCAGGAAGCCACTGCATTCAGAATAACTCTCACGTACTTGCCCTCTCCCCATCTCCTAACCATGGATTTAAACTAAGAGAAACTGCTTCAAAGGATGAAGGAATTTCAACTCGATCTTTGATAGCAGAGGCAGAATCATTGCTTTGTTCTCAGGTAGAACTATATACATGTCTTGGTTAATGGCATACATAGTAAAAGAGCAGTAAAAGGCAGTCTTAGCATAAGTGCAAGTCTGTCCCCAAAAGCTGGATTATTTTCTTGCTCTATTTACAGCATGAATGCCTGAATCAGAGTCAAAACACTTCTGTTCACCTCATATAGCCAGTAGACTAATTAAAATTAAAATTTAGATAGCAGATCAAGTTCACAGTTGGGAAGATATATAGGCGAGAGAAGGTAGAAGTGCAAGATCAGGAAGGGCTTTTGGTTATTCATCAAATCAGTGCAAAGACATAAAGAGAAGCAGGAGCTCATGGTGGTAAGCCAGAGTACACTAATGAGGGAACATTCACAAAGGGGAAAGTGCCTCTAGAAAAGGAAATACATAGAAAAAATGTCTTTCTGGAGGCAAGGAGGTCACTAGCTTCACCTTCCCCACAGCAGACCTTAGATGTTTATGTACTGGCTTGCAGATTCTTTCAGCTGATTTTTTTACTGCAGAGATGCAGAATATCTCATTTCATTTCTAATCCCTGCTGTCTCCTATCTACCTAATTCTGCATCTAATGGTAGATGCTGTGAGAAGTGTGGAAGTTGCACTTTCTTCCATTTCCTGTGCCAAGTTGCACCCTTAAGTCATAAATATCACTATTATAACATATTTCATCCCGTATCAGCACTATGGCACTGCTGAACTAATTTTTCTCATGGGAGTGCATGTGGTACTGTCAGCTCCAGCAGCAGGGATACTTCTGCCTTCTGGACAGCTGACAGTACAGATCAGTGCATCAAGTCTATTTCTGTTGATTCAAATGCTACTTATGGCTACTCATTAAATAACCGTCACATTTTCCCACTTTTACTTTAAGAGACTAAATCCTGATGATGATATTAATCAACAAGTGAATAGCTCATTGGTGGGCAAAATACAGCCCATGGACCAGATCCGGCCCGCAGAAAGTCTTTGTTTGTTTGGTCTGCAGCGGGTTCCTCAGTTCCACCTGGCCCATGTGCCATCCAGCCTGTGGCACATCCTGCTGCCCCCCTGGGGCTGGGGTGGCTCTGCAGCTGGACTGCCTTTGTAGGCATCTCAGGTGGCAGTGGCTCTTTCTGGCTGCTGGCACTACCTCTTACCACTGCCAGGCAGTTCTTGCTGCAGCCAGCTGGACTGCCCTGCTGCTCTTGGGCTGCCCTGCTGCTCTTCTGCACTGCCACCACTGCCCCATGGGGCAGCCCAGAGGTGGCAGTGACAGTGGCAGAGAGGACCCATGGGGCAGCCCGGGTGCGGGCTACAGGTGGCTGCCAGCAAGAACAGCCTGGCAGCAGTGAGAAGAAGGGGCTGCTTTCCCCTGCACCAGCAGCAGGTTTTGCTCAGCTGCTGCTGTGGCTCAATATGGGCAGGCAGTGTGGAGTAGGCACAGAACAGGCCAGGGTGGGGCTGTGTGCACAGTTTCCAGCTGATCTACTGCGGCCAGGGCAAATCTGGAGTGGGTGCAGGCGGCTGTGGTCAGGGCTGGGGCTGTGTAATGTTGGTGGTGGCAGGGAGGAGCCACAGGGCACACGGGCTCTGGATAGTTGTGAAGGAGGTGCTGACGGGATTGGGATGCACCCACTGACTTGCTTGTGCACATGTGGCCTCCCCTGGACCAGCCCCTTTGCAATCAAGCCTTCTCCCAGCAAAGCCATGCTAATCCTGGGGCTTGGAGGCGGCAGCCCCAGGAGCTCATGTATACCGCACCCCCAAGCCTGGACCCTGTAGCAACCAGGGGGCTCATTGGCTTCCATGGCAACAGTGCGGGAGGTGGGGAGCATGGCAGGCCTGGGCCCTGGTGTCCCCACTCTAGTCTCCAGCGGTAGGCAGAATGGAGGCTCCAGTAACCAGGGCTGCGGGTGCTACAAGCCACTGTCAGCAGCAACAACATCCCTAGGGCTCAGCAGGCCTGTCTGCCCTGCACACAGGGAGGGCTGTCACCTTAGGGTGCATGCATGCCTGTGTGTGTCTGTCACACACACCCCACCATACCCACACATGCTTCCCCATAAACACCACACCCCCTCACACCCCTCCCCACTCACCCCCCCACACCTGCACACCCACATGGCACACCCCACACACACTCTACCACATACACATCCAGCCCCCCAACCATATCCCACACACAATATACAGAAGTAAGACTTTATTTTGAGCTATTTTGTGATTGCTTCTATATACACTACACAAACACAGGTAAGTAAGGACAAAAATATTTTTTTAATTAAATATGATACAGCAAAAGCTTTGTTATCTGGCACCTAGAGGGATGGGGGGTGCCGGATAACAAAATATGCCGGTTAACTGAGGCCCAAACAGGTGTCTTTGCCTTTTCAGGCCTCTCCCACCACATCCTGGGTGTCGCCACCCCCCCTCCTGCCACATCACTGCCACATCGCCATCCTTCCTGCAGGCCCCAAGGTACAGGGAGGTGGGCCCTGCAGGCTGCTATACCCCAGGCCATGGGGGCTTAGCGAAACTGGAAGTGCCATGGTGGACACTTCCGGTTTCATTTTTACCTTACAAGTCGGCATGCCAGTTAATAGAGCATGCCAGTTTGTAAGGTGCCAGTTAAGGCAGCTTTTACTGTAGATGTTTGATTTTTAGCATATGATTTGGTTTTTTTCTGGTTCCAAGATGGCAAACCCCCTTCCCAAAGGGAGTAATTTTAGGGGCAAGGGGAGGGACTCCTGGTGGCAAAGGTCAGGGGTTAGGGACAGGATTTCCAGTCCCAAGATGGCAACCAGGGATGGGTTGCACCTGTCAAAGGTAAAGGCTACCCTTGCGGCCCTCGACAATTCACCAAAACTCATTAAGTGGCCCTCCAGCCAAAACAGTTGCCCACATCTGCTATAGCTGCTTTTATTGTACCTTATTAAAGCCAAGACCTAGACCAAGGACCTGGTGATCTCATTTTGTTATTTCTCGACCAGCAAATAGCATCTAATTTGCTAAATGAATACACTATAGTTCATTTAGAAAGCATGCAACAGTGAAGTCATTTTAGTAATGAGTTTGCCTTTTAAGCGGCTTCTAGGATTTATTTTCCTTTCTCTTTAACAAATTGTGCTTTTAACCTCAGGTTAAAAAAACCACAGAAGCTACTTTACAAACAATACAGGATATGGTCACCATCGAGGACTATGATGTTTCGGAATGTTTCCAGCACAGTCGCTCTACAGAGTCCGTGAAGTCAACAGTCTCAGAGACATACTTGAGCAAGCCCAGCATTGCAAAAAGAAGAGCTAATCAGCAAGAGACTGAACAGTTTTATTTCATGGTATGTCTGGTACTTTCTCAGCCAGGTGACAGAGTGGAAACACCTGTAGGAAGCATCTTTTTCCAAAAATGAATCCTGAAAAGATCCTGGAATTTAAATGACATATCTAATAATCCCTTAAATCTTCATCTCTGCAGAAATTCAGAGAATATCTGGAGGGGAGTAATCTTATCACAAAACTTCAAGCAAAACATGACTTGCTTCAGAGGACTCTTGGAGAAGGTAAATGATGCAGAATAAACTGAAAAATTATTCTAGGGTGTGTGATGAACCCAGTGAAATATTTAAAGTTCGCATTGGAGGAAAGTACAGCCCCAGTGCCCTGTTAATGTAGGCCTAATCTCTTTCCCAGTCACCATTTTGCTCCAGTGATCAGACTATAAGATATAAACTGCCTTTATTTCCTCATGAGAGGTTTTTTTTTCTGTATGAACATATCTGTGGCCAAAATTATATTGGGAATGGAGCTTATTGAACAAAAGATGTCTGTTCTGATTTGAGACACAATACGCTACTGGACATACTTTGATACTAGTACTGTACAAAAACATGCTGCTTTTTCATCCCAATTTTTTTTCAGATATTTTTGTATGTATGGAGATAACATTTTCTGAATGCCCTAGTCTACATTTAGGTCCACTAGAACAGGAGTCTGCACCTGTGAATAAGGTCAGGGTCTAAAGACTGAAAGGGTGACAGTCATCCTAACAACCACCACCTGTGTGCTTCTGCTGATCAGCTGATCCATGGTACCGGGCAGAGGACAGCACTTCCTGACAGCTCTCTGCTAGACGGGCTATCGGGGAGCCAGGGGAAGCAGGTGCCTCTGCGCCTTGCCATAAGATGGAAAACTGTCTAAGCTGGAACTTTTCCCCAGCCTGGTGCAATTCTGTCTTAGACAGGTTTCACTGTATTTGGATTTTGGGTAGTATGCTGAATTCATTATTGTTCCATTGTTATAGAGAAGATACATGGATAAGTAGCTTCATTTATTGCAGATGATTCTTATTCACTCTTACTGTCTAGCCAGTGTAAGAGTTATCTGGATTTTTATAAATTACAAAGAGCACCATCCAATGCTCTGAATACCCTTTGACTTTTTTACTTAAATAACACTAATAAATAGATTTTTAATTACTCCTAGCCAATCAAATAAAATACAGCAAGAACTAACACCCCCTCCATACCAATTCAGAACCAGCCTTCATTTCATCCAGCCTCATTTCTTCAACATGGGCAAGTACCTGAAGCATCAGAGGAAAATGCAAGAAACTTCATAGGCAGATGTGAGATAATCTGCTCTTCCCAATAGGTCTCATCCTTGATTTAATAGATAGAGGGTAGGTTTAAGCCCTGGAATCTCAGATTTTTAACATCTTTTCCAGAATATGCTACCATTAATTATTCTATTCTGGGTATTCTTGTTATTCATGTCAATGTCCTTCCCCTTTTAAACTCTCATTAAATATTTTGCTTTACTGACATCCTGTGAGAGTTCTACAATTTCAGTATGCAGTGTGTGTGTAAGAAGTGTTCCCTTTAATCACTTCTGAATTGACCATCTTTTCGTTTCTCTGAAATGAATTAAGGAGAACAGAAGTTTCTGTCTTATGTGTAAGGATCACCAGGTCCAATAAATACAGTGAAGGAGAAGAACTAACAGCAAGTTTAATTGTGGAGCAGTGAATCAGCATCTGAGATCTTTCTAACTAACTACTTTAACTGAGGGACCACCTCTGAATTCTCAACCCCCATAGTCTTCCTAGTTAGGGAGCACCTCTATATATTCTATCACTACACTACCTTCTCATTATCATTAATTATTTTGCCTATTTTGTCACATCCCCTCTTTCTTATGTAAACCCAACCTTTAAATCTTTCATATGAAAAATTTTCCAAGGTTTTATTATTCCCAAGTTTAGCAATATGCTTTTTGAGACTACCTTGCACAAAGCCCTCTAAATAAGGCTGCACCACTGCGATGCATACCATGCAGCAGAACAGTATTATATTTTTTTGTGTTATATTTCATCCCATTTTTTATGTGTTATAGGTCTTTCTATACTACTCAGTAATGGCAGCAGGCAGCACTAGACTGAGACATACTGCATTTGCTTTACATCCTCTGCTGCCAAATCAGAAGTTGTATAGCCACCTCTCAAGCTTAGCATGGCACAGCATGTGCACCAGGAAGCAAAATGATTGTCTTTTTTTTTCATTCAGTTACTGAAGTGTTCAAAGAATTCTAACCTCTCATTGCAGAAACTATGCGTGCTAGATCTTGTATCACGACCATCATGGTGTTTTACTATTCATTTTTAATTATCCTTTTAACTAGTTTATATGGGATGGATGCAAGACTTATTGACCTCTGGTTCTCCAGATTGCTCCACTCTATATCTTCTGGATCTTCTTGCGCTTGTGCTGCACTATCTTGTGCAGATGTTGTATGATTTCACTTAATGTTAAACAGCATTGACGCTGGCGAATATGAATATAATTGCATACAAAAACAAGTTCCTATGTCCATAATCTACAAATGATTTTTTTTCTTCTTCACTGGACTCATTCAGGTCACAGAGCTGAATACATGACCACAAGGTAAGATGTTTTTACCTCATTTATTTTGTAGACAGCTACA
The DNA here is from genome assembly GCF_052110815.1 of Crocodylus siamensis. NCBI lineage: Eukaryota > Metazoa > Chordata > Crocodylia > Crocodylidae > Crocodylus > Crocodylus siamensis. Next base: position 64,014,828 of record NC_143398.1, read on the forward strand.
GAGATAATAAAATTTAAAAATGGAAAGAATTAACAATTCTTTATGAAGCATTCGATGACTACAAAAACATTATGATGAACCAAACTAAAGCAGTTTATGCACTCCACATTTTAGTATCCAAGATAATGCTTTTACAGCAAGCACATTGATAAAGGTCTAACCAATCTATCTATTCCTGGAATTATAAAATATCCTTGTGAACTGTTTGGACAGTGTCAAATATGTGAAGTGCTGAAATGCAGCTGTTGGAGACTTAGCTTTTTTCACTGGGGAATAGGTAAGAAATACTTTTGAATAACCAAAAACTTTTCTGCCTTCTTATGTTCATCTGAGCATGATATACAGTTGAATGAGAACCAACATGGGGAGGGAGTGAGAGGTAATCTGCCCCTTCTTGAATTTAAAGCTGAGGAAGGTGCCATCTGCCCTGACTTCCTTAGTTCTCCTGTAGCAGGTATTTTAATGCGTCTACTGCAAGGGGTTACAGACATCCCACCATACTACCCATAATTCTACATAGATTCTGTTCTGCCCATCAGTTGTCTCTTTCAAATCCTTTTGTCCTCTTCCTCCACCCCATGAGCAGGTGGACTAAGAGTGCCAAAGGGGGACCACTTTCTGCAAAGACTTCAGCAAAATCCCTGGTCTCCTTTACCTCTGGGAACTGGTCCTTCTTGCCTTGATTCACACTCAGCCCCAGCTGCAGGCTGTGACAAACTAACCATTTCTGCAAACTTCTGACATTATTGTCTAAGCGCTGCTTCAGTTAATTGCCTCCCAGATTTTGCAAAGAAAGTGAAAGAACCACCAGGCCGCTACAAAAAAATCCCTCCTAACCACAAAGGAGGGATCAGTCACAGCTGTAACATCTGAAGACACAACTCCTATACTACAATCAGAGACAGTGAGGGAAGGTCAATATGTTCCAAAAAGGCCAGTGCTTTAAATTAACAAACTGAGGAGTTGGAAAGGCCAGTCAGCTCCGCCTTACTCTGGCCAGGTAGTGATGGGTAGAGGTCTCAGGAAATATGCTGTATACCCTGCATTCCAAGCCAGCTTTCCCACTTCCTTGTGGTTTAGTCAAGAAAGATCCTGCCTTGAGCAGAGAACTAATGATGTCCCCTCAAAGCTTACTTTCCTGTTTCCTGTGAGTCCAGGCAAGTCTCCCATCTGATAGCAATGGATGGAAATAGTCCATACTGTTTGTTTCATAAGGCAGCTAGCTCTGCTCTGGTATTGTTTTTGCTTCAGCTAAAGCACTTCTGTAACAAAAACATCTTCAAGGGTAGAGGCCTTCTTTAAAGCCGAGTTAAGTCATTCTGAATAGTACACCAAGCCAGATACCTGGAGCCACTTTTTGAAGTATAATAATGTTCTCTGCTCCTGCCCGAAGAACCACAGAAACCAGTTAATTTGATTGGCTCTGTAGGGGAAATGGTCATTGATTAGACACGCAATGCTGTCAAGCGCACAAACTAAACAAACTGAGTTAAGAGAGAAACACTTATTTCTGTAATCTCTTTGAGTTATAGTCATCAGATGTGTTTTGTGTAACGATACTGGGAAGACATCTTGCAGACAAAGATGTTGTGTGGGGGGTTGTTTTTGCTTTTATGTTGCTGGTGTTCTTTAATTCCTCCAGCTAATTTGCAAAGTGTTTCTTTCCTTGTGAAAAGATGTTGACTCTATGGATGTGGGAGGCTAAAGCTGTTTAACAGTTACTTGGAAATGTCCACAATTTTGTTTTTGAAGTGGGGGAGGGGTGTGATGAGCAGCTCTTATTTGCATTTAAAGTTTATCCAGCTTGAGACAATTTGTCCGCTTGATAAAAGAGGTGCTTAGCAGACTGGTGGATCCTGCTGGGGTTGGCAGGCTGGGTGGCAGTTACTGCTGCATGGTTTATGCATGGCAACACAACATTAAGCTGTTTCGGTCATTCAGTGTTTGAAGAAATGGGTAGAGTAAAACTATAGCTCAGGATTTGTGAAGTATGTCGGAATTATCCATGAGGACATTATTTATCACAGGGTTTTTTCCTCCTCTTTAACTAATTATATTACACTTAAATATTGTGAAATGTCTTTATTTGACAAATGCTGATTTCGTTTTCCCTTTTCCCCATCAGCGTTTTATTGTATTGTCATGAGCTTAATGGATATTTTTATATTATCACGTGACTTAATTCTACCTTGCTCAGTAATCATATTACCTTCCCTTAGGCCTCCAAATCTTCCCCCTAAACCCCAGAAACACAGGAAGCCCAGACCCCGATCACAGTATAATGCTAAGTTGTTTAATGGTGATTTGGAATCATTCATCAAGGTACTGGCACCAGCCATCTGGGTGGCGACTCTCAACACTTCTTACTATAATGGTCAAAACCTCATGTGAGCTGAGGTAGATCATTATGTTCAAGTCTTTCTTGGGGTTCTTTTCTTTCCCCGCTGATCAATATAATACTTCCTGAAGTCAGAGGGAAAGAGGAGAATACATTATTTACATTTACATCCCTTACCGTTTCTTTAATCAAAGTACAGATGGTAGTGACTGGCTGGGGTTGGGGTTTTTTTGGTTTTTTTAGGAATCTGTGGCTCATTAAAAGAACAGATGTAATCTTATATTCCTCTAACTGACATGATTTACTGTTTGCAGATTTACTTGAATTAAATTAGAACCCCACATAAAACCAATATGATGGTGGTTCTGAAATCAGGTTTTGATTTCCCATGACTTTAGGAATCAATTATATTGTGTGGAATTTTGAGGATCACTATTCTGTGCCTTGTATCTTTGCTGTATTTACTATCTTCTTCTTTTTCATGCTCCTATTTCTAATAATACTTCTAGTCGAGGACGAAGGAATTCTCACACCAGACATCAGGTATAGTTCTAGTGGAAACAAAGCTGCCTCTTCCTCACTATCGGATTGCATTTATGCCTGGCTTGAAATTAGCTTTCCTGATAACCTGGAAGGGGAAGTTTGCATTAAGAAATTAGATTGGTTCAATTTTGCCTGCTGTACTTCTAGGTCATGAGGTGATGAGCTTCCAATTATAAATAGTCTCTCTTACATTAGCTTCTAATCACTGATCAAAACCTAGTGGTAGACTTGCAGTCAAATGTTCCATGTTAAAGAAGAAAGTAAGCTTCCAGTGAATAAGGGGCACAGGATACTTAGCATGTGTTTTACTTAGATTGTGATGGGCATTACCATGCTGTATTAAAAGTTATATATGTTCTAAGCAGTCTCATGGTAGTGTTTACTTCGCTGTGCTAAGTATAACATGTGACAATGCGACAGCACCAGAGCCGATTCAAGACTCCAGTGTGGTGTGGGAAATGGGACTGAGAGTCATCTAATTGGTCCCAGCCCTGGCATTACATTGGAGCCCATTGCTGGTCACAAACCTGGGGTCTGGTTCACAACTCTGGTGCAGTGCTGGAGCTTGGACCAACAACCAACAAACTGCTGGTATTGTTTCCATGGGGTGGTAGCACAGTAAGTGAACATGTATTACTATGATTTGGAGATGCTCATCCCCCAAGGAATCCTAACTTTGCTACAATACAATCACACTTAGAATGATCCAGTTGTAATTACCATGTGTTTTACTGCTTGAGTGTGCAGATGTTCACATTTTAAGTGCAGTTAACATCCTAAGTGTGACGTGTTCTAAAGCCCTATGGTTTAGTTCAGCAATTAAATTTTAAAAAAGGTTATCTTAGCTGTCAACCTTCCTTTCCTTGTTATGTATCATCACTAATAGTAAATACATACTTTGCAGAACACATTCCACTTTCAGTTGCACCACTGCTGTCCGACCATCTTCTGACTGAGCTTTCAGTAACACTGTGCAACTGTACTGGAGACTGATGATATTACAAAAATGTCTTTGTGTGATAGAGACATGCAGTATAAAATACAGCATATTATGCAAGAGATAAACATTAGTTCATCAAAAATTACCTATACAGAAATAAGAGTAAACCAGGAATTAGCACACCCAAATTTAAAGATAAAATTTCACGATCATTACTGCCCTACACCGCAATCCTGCTCTTGAAATAGGAGCTCTTGGAAGAAGTCAGTAACAAAGCTTAACCCCAAAGGAAGAGCCAGTTCTAAATAATGCCAGCTCTGCAGGGGGGTAACGAAAATCCTAATGACAGATTATTCAATAACGTTTGGGGGGCAGTGTCCGACGTCAAAGGCTAAACTTTTACTGTGGAAGAATTGAATCATTTTGACCTATCCTACAACAGGTTTACAGCTAAAGAAGAGTATTTCTTTATCACATAACTGACTTGAGACATGATTATCAGTCTACAGAAGGTATCTGTTCGTAACAAATATTACATCTGAGTTCATATGGGTGGCAGGGGTCAGTGTTTGGGACACCTAACAAAATCAGATTCATAACAAATTATTTTCCAGCAAATAGATCAAAAATCTCAGAGCCATTACTTTTGTTTAGCAAAGGAGCTGGCCAATTGTGGTAGTATGGACAGAGTCAACATTTCAGCTCTGTAAGAAGGCTCTAAAAACTGTGCCTTACAACAAAGTCATTTTTATGTTAGTAATTTCTTACTGCAAACAACCCCCTTTTAGCAGTTTTACATTCTTGCGTAGTAATGTGCTAACAGTAAATGTGCCGTATGTATTCTAATGCGCTGTTCTTATACACTGACAGCCAAGGTACTTGTTTTTAAGGACTGCTGTATTCCCAGATTAGCAACTGGATTGTTTCTTATTTTACTGGTACAGAATTAATCTAATTGTTGCCAAATTGCTATACAACCTAAAACGTGATTTTGGGTGCAGGTGCTTTTGTTAATTCATTGCTATCCAGTTTTCTCTAGTCTTAAAAAAACAAAGCAGCTTTTTAGATTTTTAAAGTAAAATATGGAAATTCCCATTATTTAAAATAGCCTAATTGCTGGGATCAAGAGAGAGAAATCCAGTAAAGCATTACAATTAAGCACACCAAAACAGTAGTTAAGCCATTTCATCAAGTATATTGTACCAGATTTCACTATTTTTTTCATGTATATAAAAATATCTATATTTGCCTATTCCTGCCAGTAGTAAATTGGACAGAAAATTGTAGAGGCTTGGCTTGGAGGGTCTCTGCCTGGCCTTAATCCTAACCCTCCTTCCTTTCCTTTTAATTTAGTTTTGTCACAGAAATGAAGGACTCATGTGTAAAAGGAAAAGAAAAAGGGTGTATATTTTGAGATGCCAGGTTTTTTTCCTTTGTTTTATTTATGCTTTTGTAACTCCTTTTTCACAACTGCTTTAAAGTGAATTCGTTCATAGACTAAACAATTAATATTTGCAATTTCTTTTAAAAAATTGATTGCTTCCAAGATAATTAACCTTTGAAGGTACCTATTCATTATAAAAAGGTCATTTTTCAAGCATAAACTATAACATATTCTGAAAACTATCTTTAATTGTAATGATTCATGTCCTCAGTTCATAACTGATAACTTTTTCAGAGCTATTAACATCTCTATGGTAAATAGTATCCATTTTTTTTTAAATTCCAAAATACAGAGACTAAAGACTATAGCAGCCCTTTAAAATGCTTTAGCAAAACAGGCAAATAATACTTCTGGTCAAATACTGCCTTTCTGCCACCCGCAGTTCCTTTTCTTAATGATCGTTCTTTTAATGAAACAGAATTAATTCCACGGTAGTGATTCAGGTTGCCAAAGGCAAAATACTTTAGAAATGGGAGGTTCAGACCCTTCAGTATGTTCCATATCAGTATCAATTCCTGTTCATAATCCCATTAAAATGAATTGAGGATCAGCCTCAAAAGAGAGAAAACAGTGCATCTCACCTCTCTTTTAGTCTAGGTTCTCCTGACACTAGAAACACATAATGGATTTCCACAGAGGAGGAACATGTGCTTCTAAAGCTACACATTAATGTGTGCCCCAGGATGGGTCCAGGGCCATGCAGCCACACCCTCTTTCTCCACTGCCACCACAGATATTAGTGCAGAGGGAGCCCCCAAACTGCTCCTGTTACATTCCGGCCACAGGCTGTGATTGTGGAGGGTCTCATGCCCAACAGGGGACAACAGCAGAGACGCACAGGTTCCTCCTTCCAGCTCCCACTCCCTACCTGTCCCTTCTGCACTGGTGTCTGTCTCCCCCTCCTCCCCACAACCGGTGGCTGGGGCCAGATGCTGGAAGGAGGAACCTGTGTGCCAGCACCACTGTCCTGAGCTGATGCAGGCACAGGAAGCCCCAGAATCCACGCTGAAGGGAGCAGCTCTGCAGGGATATGGTCTTCCCATGGACAGCAGCAGCAGTGGCAGGCAGGTTCCTACATCCAGTGCCTGCTCCCAGCCAGCAAAGGACACTGAGTGGGAGGGCAGGCAGGTAGCAAGGGCTGGAAGATAGAAACTGTTCTGCTGCTGTTCCCAGCCTGGCACCCCATGTGGCTGCTTCCCACAGCTCCCAGTTGGAGCAGCTTTGCCCCCTCACCCCTAGCCTCCAGGGTAGCTAGCAACAGCAGTCATGACATTGGTGGGGGCAGGTTCCCCAACCCTTCCCATTTATGTTTCATAGATTTAATAGATTCCATAGACATCAGTGCTGGAAGGGACTTTGACGATCAAGTCCTGCCCCCTGCCCTGGAGGCAGGAAGTCAGCTAGGGTCAAAGGATCCCAGCAAGATAAGCATCCAAACGTTTCTTGAATGAGTCCAGAGTAGGTGCCTGTACCACTTCTGGAGGGAGTCTATTCCAGGGATTGGGGGCTCACACAGTAAAGTAGTTTTTCCTTATATCCAGCCTAAAATGGTCTTGGAGGAGTTTAGGACCATTAGTCCTTGTTATCTCTTGAGGCACTCTGGTGAACAGACGTTCCCCCAGATCCTGATGTACAACCCTTATGTACGTGTAGGCAGCCACCAGGTCACCACTGAGCCCGCACTTTTCCAGGCTGAAGAGTCCCATGGCTCCCAGCTTCTCATCATAAGGCCTATTCTGTTGCCCTCTGATCATGCACGTGGCTCTCCTCTGAACTCTCTCAAGCTTCTTGACATCCCTTTTGAATTGTGGAGCCCAGAATTGGATGCAGTACTCCAGCTGCAGCCTCACCAAGCCCAAGTACAGCGGGAGGATGACATCCTAGAATTTACCTGAGAAGCATCTATGGATGCAAGCCAGAGTTTTGTTTGCTTTGCCAGCTGCAACATCGCATTGGTAGCTTATGTTCATCTTGTGGTCAATCATGACCCCCAAGTCTCTTTCAGCTGTGGTGCTAGCAAGCGTAGCACTGCCAAGCCTATAAGCAGGCTGCAGGTTTTCTTCCTGAGGTGGAGTACCTTGCATTTTCTGGTATTGAATGTCATCAGGTTTATATCCGCGCACTTACTAAGCTTATCCAAGTGAGCCTGGATCACTAGCCTATCCTCAGGTATGGATGCTATCCCCCAAAGTTTAGTGTCATTGGCAAACTTGGCCAGTGCACTTCTGACACCAATGTCCACATCGTTGATAAAGATGTTAAAGAGAACCGGTTGAGGGACAGAGCCTTTCAGGATGCCACTGATCACAGAGTGCCATAATGATTCGCTTCCATTGACTACTATTCTCTGGGTCCGACCCCAGAGCCAGTTTCCCAGCCATCGGACTGTGGTGTAGCCGAGGCCACAGTTGGCCAGTTTTTCCATGAAATTGTGGAACACCAGACCAAAGCTTTTTTAAAGTCCAGATATATGATGTGTCTGTTTCCCCTGCCAACACCAGAGGTTCAAGCCTCACCTCAGTTTCATACTGCCCATCTAGGGTCTGAGGGGACATGCTTAATCTACTAAGCAAAGGAAGTAGGACAGCCTTGCATAATGGTTCTTGGTGGCTCTTGTCTGTGGAGAAGCTATTCTGACTTGCCAGAAGCACTATAGCACTAAATCCCATTTCCCAGCCTTCCAAGCCTGTCCCTACAAGGAAACACCCAGAAGAATTTGGTCCAATAGCATGTAAAATTCACTGCTGTTATTAAAGAGGAGGAGAATGAATGCACAAGCATCATGTTCATTATGTTAACATTAATAATCTATTGAAAATCCAGGAAATTCATTGCTTAACTCATTTTGCTTTAAGAATCTAAAATACATGCATGAAAGTCAGTTTTATATCTTTTTATATGTCTTAAGTTAACCTGATGCAATAAGATAAGCTGAGGATGAAGTTTCAGCTGGCACTCTGAATTTCCTTGATTTGATGTTTTTCATCAGAATCCTATTACTTTTTTGCATCCTAGCAAAAGTGAGGGAGAAATTTATTTGCAAGTCTTTTTTTTTTTTGATTGACCCTACGGAGTCTGTCTTGAATTACAGTACTACCTGTTTTCACAGACAATTTGGGGGAGGTTCTGTTTCAGTTTGCAGTATCTTCTTATAATTTTGTTTCCCCAGGATTCAGGACAAGTCATTCCCCTCATAGTGGAAAGCTGTATCAGATTTATCAATTTATATGGTAAGCTCTGAAATATGACATGTCATTCAATTACTGCCTGGCCATTTTGTACAAGGCATTTATCTTGTTGTTTTTACTCTACTTTTAAAAAAGTATTTTTAATAAGTTCTTGTTTCCCCATTATCCCTCCCCACCTTTTTTTTCAGGTCTTCAACATCAGGGAATTTTCAGAGTGTCTGGTTCCCAAGTGGAAGTCAATGATATTAAAAATTCATTTGAAAGAGGTAATTGTATTTTCGTTGGTATCAGTGGCCTGAGATACCATTCTTGAAAAAAATCTGTTAAAATGTTAGTAATTCTCATGGATTTGTAAGTTGTTTGCATGTTCTCTATATGCTGAACCTAGCAATTTGAAGATCTGTATTTTTATTTCTAGGGTAAAATAATGATTTATTACATGTTTTACTTCCTGTATCACCAGGAACATACAATTATGTTGTGTTAAACGTGTAGACAAGCCTTGCGACTCTTGCTTTAAAGTTTATTTTGCCAGTGATGAACTGCATAAGATGCCTTCTCTTTGACTTCTTTCTATTTTAAAAATTCTCAAAAGGGGAAAGATTTTATTTTTAAATGGATATTCAGAACAATACTTAACACAGTTTGAGGCTGCTGTAATTGCATCTTGTAACTACTATACCTTCTAGTTCCATTGCCAAAGTGACATCACGAACAATGCATAATATTGGTCAGAAAGAAATTATTCTATTTTAAACCACTGTTTTCAGTCCTAAGGAAACTTCAAATCCAGAGAATATGTACAAAAGATACAAGGAGATGAACATAATTTAAGAAGTGCTATACTGGGTCAGACCAATGGCATAAGTAGATGGTAGAGAGAGAGCACTGAACTGAATAGATCTGGAGTGATCTATCCCCTATTCATTACCTTCTGTGACATCCATTATCATTAGTTTAGAGATGCCAGAGGAAATAACTCCAACCAATCTGTTCAGCAGCTGTTAATAGATCTATTATCCATGAGTTTGCCTACTTCCTTTTTGAATTTTCCGTTGGCCATGCTATCTTCCTCCACCACCTCCTGTGACAATATATTCCACAAGTTAACTATGTGTTGCATAAAAAATACTTTCCTTGTTAGTTTTAAATCTATTGTAGTGGGTGTCCCCTAGTTCTAGTATTCTGGGACTCGGTGAACAGCAACTCCCTGTTTGCTTTGTCCACACATTTCATAATCTTACAGACCTCTATCCCATCCCTCCTCAGCTTTCTTTCCAATCTGAAGAGTCCTAGCCTTTTTTAGTCTCCCTTAATATGGCAACTGCTCCATACACCTGATCATTTTGATTGCCATTCTCTGTACCTTTTCTAATTCTACTACATCCTTTTTGAGATACAAAGACCAAAACTGCACACAGTATTCAAGGTGTGAGTTCACCATGGATTTGTATGATGGCATGATGATGCTTTCTGTTCCCTTCTTAATGATGCCCAACATTTTGTTGCCTTTTTGGTTGCTGCTGTACAATGAGCGGACATTTTTAGAGACCTGTCTGTAAACCTGAATGGTGTTCAACCTGCCTTAGTCTACAATTGTTGTCTTGTCACAACTGGCAAAGGAATTGGAATTTGAAGATAGAAATTCTAAGCTTGTGTTAAAATGGGGCAGTAATTACATTTTTATAAAGCCACATCCTTTCTCACAGGATCTTACAAACCATTTTTCAGTTTCCAGGAAAACGATTGTAGATCACCTTTTAATAAGAGAGCCTTGGAGAATAACTGACTTGTAACTAGCAGCCAGAAGGAAGTGTAGATGATATTTTTACTCTTGTGTATGAGCTGCATACCTTGTAAAAATCAGTTCTGATACTTGAGTAGACATTTGCAGTAGTTTTTTTTACATGAGAAATGATGCAGTACCCTCTCTATGTCCACATTTGTAGTCTGTCGCTTTACTGAACTGTAACTGTTTTCCTAGGGAATCATTGGACTGGAAGCTGTGTAATAAATCTATGAATCTTTTAGAATACAATTTAGTCTATAAAATTATACGTTCTTCAGTTATGCAGTTTGCTTATAGAGTTATGCAGTGCATATATTCCTGAATCTTCTTACTTTTGAACCCCAGAGAAATCTTTTAACTTTATGTATAATGTAAGTTACTAAAGAATAGTCTTAAGTTCTGTTTAAGTGAGAACACTCAATTATTTTTTATTTCACTAGCTAAAAATCATAATGTGTCCCAAAAATATTGATTCTGAACTTCATGACCTAAGCTATGTTTGGTTTAATTTTAGGGTGGAATTTCCAGACCAGTATTTATTAGATTACTTCTGTGCGACTTGCCACACAGTAAAAAAAAACAAAAAACCAAAACCCCCCAAAAAACCCAGCTAACTAAACAAACAAGCTTCATCATTTATACAAAATACTATTAAGCAAGAAGCGTTTCTTCTGTTTCACTTACTTTATTTTATTTTCAAGGTGAAAATCCTTTGGCAGATGACCAAAGTAACCATGACATTAACTCAGTTGCTGGAGTACTGAAGCTCTATTTCCGAGGGCTGGAAAATCCTGTCTTTCCTAAGGAAAGATTTAATGATCTCATTTCTTGTATCAGTAAGTAAAAATTCCTATTTCTTTCTCCACAGAACTTTTTTTTTATGAATAAAATAGTTGCCTAGAAAAAATGCTAACTACACTGATTTTTCTGGGACAATTTGTTTGCCATCTGCCACAAGACTGTGTCAGTTATTAGTCATACTTGCAGCTGTGACCACTCCCTTTTTCCATTGGGATTAATGTACAGTATGAGTCTTTGTTAGTACAACAGGAAGACACTCTTTCTTAGTATACAAGGGATATTTAAATTTACAGTCTCTGTTGGGGAGGGTGTTTATATTAGAGCAGACCAACTGAATGAAGTTATAAATGTGCAAAGAGACTATGTTGCATTTAACAAGGGTTTTCATAGCCTGTAGTCTGAGGCAAATGCTAGTGAATAACTAATTTATGGCCCACCATTTCATGATTCTGCACACAACCTGTGAGTGCTCCTAATTCCCTTGTGCTCTGTGGGAATTTGGAAAGTTCAGCACCTTCCAGATTCAAGCTTTTAGGATGATAATGGTTATATATTCTAGGTGATGCCTTTGCTGCTGTACGCTAGGTAAAAACACCAGTGCAGCAGAAGAGAGACTCAAGGCCTTTGATCCAATGCACGGAAACTTTACACAATCCAGGATTTGAGAGAGATGGCTGCAGGCTATCTTCAGAAGACCCCTTCATGAATTCCAGAATATTTCAGCTTAACCGGCTGGCCAGTGCAGAAGCAGAATGGGAGGCACTGGAGTTGTAGCATATAATGCTACAGCAATTCTGGGTACTAGTATTGCCCATAAGCAGGCCTGGACAGGTTGCGGTCATTTGGGCAGTTTTCCATGGCTGCCTGAGCTAAATCCCTGGGATAGCCCAGAAAGAAGAAGGCACAAAATGTGGCTTAGTAAATTCTACAGTCTAGCTCCCCTCTGTGGAAAACTTTACTCCTCAGAATTTCCATCTACAGCCTGAATGTTTCCACCAAGTTTAGGTGTCATCGGGGGAAAAAGACAATTTCTCAGATAGCTAGGATCAACCCCAGGAAGTATTTTTGTTAGGACAGACACATTGAACTTTACTATATAGTCAAGTTATAGGAATGCAGCCCAAAAAGGAGAACACCAGAGTGATGTGCAGCAGTGACCAGTGTATGTTTAACAGATTGTGGTCCATGTTCTGTACCAGGCAGAGCTCAGCATGTGCAATTTTATTTTTAGGCAGGATAATCCAGCCTGGAGGTTATGAACGTGTATGTCACTGTGCCCAGGTCTGTCTCACTTAAGATTTGCCAAAAAGTTGCACACTTTCACAGCCAGAGGTGGGAATTCTTTTGCTACCATCACTGTTTAGGCATATTAGGCCAGACAGGTCCCTCTCAACTAATTAATTTAACAAGCTACGGGCAGATAGCCACCATAAAAAAGAATCATGGAACAGACCTAAAGGGATCATGGGTCTTCTGGCCTTGGAACCTGATTTTTGCTACCTTATCAATATGGATCTACCTATCTTGAGGAGGCTGCCAGCCAATTTTGCAGATCATGTGGCCGGCTGCATTTTTTACAGGCTGAGGACAGTGAGCCCCCACCACGCCTCTGGCCAAGCAGCCCCAGGGACCTCATCCTTCCCTGCAGATTGCCAGATGGCCTGAAACTATGGCTTAATTACCCCAATTCAGCCTGGGGAAGCCATTAATCCACATATTGCTAAGCGTGGATTAATGGCTTCCCTGGGCTTAGGGTAATTAAGCCATGGTTCAAGGTCATCCCCAAGCAGCTGCACCAGCCTCCATAGAGTCCTTTCTAACAGTGGGTGCATGCACACTTTGGGCAGCAGCAGGGAAGGGGCCAGGGTTACACTGCCTTCAACCCCTTCTCTGTAGTCAGCCCCAAGGTGCATGTGCACCCACTGCCAGCATGGAGCCTGGTGCAGCCACTTGCAGCCTACTGGCTGCTTGCCACAGCTGGACTGGGCCCAGGCAAGCCCCTGCTGCCAGCCACAGAACCCAGGCTGCTCACAGAAGGTGGCAGGGAGCCTGCAAGCAGCTGCCTGCCATAGCCAGCTGGGGCCTGGGCAAGCCTCTGCCACTAACTATGGAGCCCACACTGCTTGTAGCCTCCCCGCTGCTTGCTACAAGCAGCCCTGCCTGCCCCCCACCCCCCTCTTCCCCTCTCCTCCCCCTACCCCTGTGCTCTAAGACTTGCAGGGCTTCCCTCTGCTTGCCATTAAAAGCCTTTTGGGGTTTGTTTAGCAGGGGAGAGGGGCATGGCTTTTGTTTTTTTGCAGCTAGCCCACAATTTTTCTTGGGGAAACACCTGTTTTCGCATACTCTGCAAAAATCGTACACTTTTGGGAGGTCCCTGCTTATCAGTCTGCTTATTTGAGAAGACTGAGGTTGTTTGGGCACAGGGCAATAGCATATGAGATAGCTAGCATCAAGCAGTAGTTTCTTTAGAACGGTCTGACTACTGCCTGTTTAATGGTAGTCAGTAGATTCTGTTTCTTCAAAGGTAGTGTTGACAGTCACCTTTATAGTGTGGGTCATGCAGGAAGATCTGAGTTTAGTGGGGCAGATGGCTGTGATGAATTAATGCTTTCTTTACTACATGTCTGAATAGAACATATTCTTGGAAAGACAGCGTGGTGCATTTGAACCTGCTTTTGGCTGATTTTCTGGGTAATTTTGAAGCTATGCTAGATGCATTTGATCTTTTTGTAGTGATTCAGCAAAATAAGAAAGATTCTATGTTTTACAGCTGAGTGTAACTGATTTGTTCTTGGTTTTGTGAGCCAGAAGAGTCCTCCTGGTGCCTTGATTTTGGTGCTGTGGTGACAGACGAGAGGTTGGCTCCTTTAGCTTTCTTCACAGTAATAGAAGTGGTTCATAGAAATTCTGTGTCTATCTTCAACAGTTTCAGTCTCTTAATTATTTCTTCCACAGTTTTTTCTAAGAAAGATGACCATCTGCACAGATGGGAAAGGATGCTTTATTCTAAATAGTATTTAGGAGCTTTCACAAAGTCATTGTAGTGCCTTGCAGATTCATTGAACCCTTGATCAAATTTGGTTGAATGGAGTTTTCCTCGGGTGGATTTTGGAATTTGGCAGAATCCAAGAATCTTTCTGAGCAGATCTTAGTGATTTTATATTGTTTTGTAGTGATGAGCATTTCTGTCATTGCTTGTAAGACTGGCAAGGTCTGATCAGGATACAGAAATGGTTCTTGCACTTTGCATTTGCATCCAGTCTACAGTATTGTCAGTTTTGAATAGAAATGTATAGGTTACCTGTGAGAAACCTCAGGTAGGGAATCAGGATTTTTTTATACTTTAAAATATTTATAAATCTGTACTGTTGGACTTTTTAAAACTTAGCTGCTGAGTGGCCATAAAACATGTGATTTGCATGAAACTTATGGCCATCCTTTAAATATTCTATGTATTACAATATTCATGCACACACAATATTTTTTATGTTTGCTTGTTTTTATTTTTTCCATGTCTGCTGTGTTAAGATGGAAATGAATATACCAGGGTGTACGAAATAAATTCTGATAAAAAATTCTATGCTTGCATGTTTCTTCGAAATCTAGCTTTCTGATCTAATGCAGTGTCAATTCTATGGCCCATCACAATCCTTAAAGTCAGCCAAAAGCAACCTCCTACAAGTGCCATCAGTACACCAGGTCTGCGTGATGAAAATGAATGGGAGATCAGCAGTCATTTCTCAGCTCTGGAGCTTCCTCCTTCATGAGGCTCACCAGATCCCAAGCCTTGCCATCCTTCAGATGTGTTTCAAGACTTTGCGATTTGGCCAAGCAAAACTAGAATGAGATGTTTTATTATGATTTTTCTAGTTCTCTTTTAAGTTGTGTTACTCCTCTTGTCCCTTTCCTGTTTTAAAGTTATTCTGTGTTCCTATTGTTGGTTGCCCTGAGCCATTATTGGAAAGGGTGGCATTATAAATCAAATAATAAAATTCTAGTCCCTCAGCAACATGTATTGGTATCACACATGAAGACCAAAGAATGCTAACGCAGACTGAGTCTTAAAATGAGATTGATTTAAACTCAAGGGAGCATAAAGAATTAAAATCATTACTTACATTTTAGAATCACATCACAAGAAAAACAGCATTACATTAGTGTAGATTTTTTAGTCCTCCAAAGTTCTACATCACACTAGGGAGTGGAAGATTTAAATACCTGTACTTTGCATTTTGTTTCTCTGCGGTCTTGATGGACCACAGTAGTGGTACTTTTGATTAATTTTGTTGGTATGAGTTTCAAGACCTGTTTTGTTGTGATTTTGTGTTTCAGTTTTGGGGGGGTTGTCATCTCTACATTTATATACCCAAGTTGTATACTCTTTTTATAGTGTAGTATGTAAGAGTGTTCATAGTGTAAAAGAAACTCACTGGTGTTTAGAGTTTGCCTCCCCTGGATTTGAAAGCACCTATATATTTTATATTAATACAGTCTGAGTTTAGTTTCAAACACTAGAGATCCACCGATAAAGATTGTTTTGGCTGATACTGATGGCTGATTATTAACCAGACATATCAGCTGATACTGATGCAATTGATGATATGGAGCCCAGCAGCATAAAGCCAGTAAGTCTGTGGGGAGGGAGGAATCAAGACCCCTGAGGTAAGGGAGGGAGTGGGGCAGGGGAAGGCACTGCCCAGTTGGGGGAGGGCAGGGTGCAGGACAGAACCATGAGAGTCTTATCTGGGGGGGGGCTCCCACAGCTGCGCATAACCCCTGGGGAGGCATGGTGGGTATGTGTTCACCTGGATTTGTGCATGGGACAAAGGCGGGCTGCCTGCTTCAGGGCCAGGGGCTACACCGGCCTCTTCCCAGTGACGGGTTGGACTGGGCTGCGCACAGAGTGAGCAGAGACGGCGCTGGGACCATGGGGCTATGGGATGGGCTACAGCTCCCCCTCCCAGCACCGCTGCCACTCACCCTGCCCCTGCCCACTCCCAAGTGCAGCCCCAGCCCAGCCCACCAGGAAGAGCCCAATACAGACCCTGGCCCCAAGCCCGCAGCAGGCAGCCCACCCTTGCCCCATGCACAAATACAGGGAACACATGCCCCCCCGTGCCTCCCCCAGTGGTGTGCACAGCAGTGGGGACCACCCCTCCCCATCCACACTCCCCTGCACTTCCCAGATGAGCCACCCATGGCTCTGTCCTGTGCCCCACACCACCCTGGCTGGGCAGCACATGGGGGCCTCTATTGGCTCCCCCCACGCCCCTTCCTTTCCCCACAAACTTTCCAGCCAGACACTGCTCTCCAGGCTGCCGGGCTGCATTCTAGGCCGTGTGCATGCTGCGTCTGTGCACATGCATGTGGCATTTATTGATGACATTATCAGCCACATTGGCCAAAACAAGCCAATTGCCAATAATGTTAATTTTCTTTTTATTGGTGGCAATACGATATATCGGTGCAACTCTATCAAATACAGTTCTTACTAGTATCAGCTAGTCTGCAAAATGGGAGACAGTCAAGCTAAATCTTCCTTCCCCCTTTAGTCAATAAGCTCTTCAGAACTGGGATAGTCTCTTTTCTGTGTTTATGCTGCCAGATTGAGACTTTGAGGTACCATCATAACATAAATATTTACTAATACTGTTACTAGAGGCAGTAGGAGTTTTGCCAATTATTTTAACAGGACATGACACAGATCATTTTCCTGTAAAAGACAGAAATGTCTGTAGCTTGATTAAATCCTAGTATAGTATGTACATTCTGGAAAGCTTTTTTTAAATTAAAAGTTGCAAATGCTCCCACTCTTATTTAATATAGGTTTGTGATAATGAATGTATCCATTATCACTTGGTATCTTTCTGTATAATCTGTCAAGATTAATACAAATTTATTCTCAGTACTGTTTACAAAGATCAGTGTGTTTTACAAAAAAGCAGCGGGAGGGAGAAAACTGATTCACAGAGTAACTATTCATTTTAATATGGGAAAGGGCAGAATGTCACAGATTTTATATAAAATATAATGTTCCTAATGAAAGACCCTTGGATATAGAGAATTTAGCTATGAATGTAACGCATATTTGAGGCTACTGCTATAAAATGAACCTCTTCTCAGTGAAGCCACTAAGGAATTTCTTTGCATTTACGCATACATTCCAAAGTAAACTAGCACATTGTGATCCAATGCTTTTCCTTTGGCAAGTATTTGGAAAGGGTGCTACCAAAGAGCCTATCCTTCCAGGCATTTTTTATCAAATAGATCTATAGTTACAGAGCCATCTTGTTTTTGTTTAAAACCTTTTAAGCTTAAATTGAGGCCATGTTATTGTTGCTCCAGAGCAAGTTTTCAAGGAGGGATGGGGCATACGAAGCCCATACTATTGTGGGCTTCTTTGTGTTTCTAAGGCCCCTGCCACATGTTACATATATTACCCAATTAACTTCTCAACCACACAGTAAATTTAGACCAACTACACATGCAAAGACCAGGCACACGTGCAAAGTATTTATCAAGCAATTAACCGGTTAATCATGCAATAAATTTAGATTGGCCACAGGCACAAATTAATTATCATGCCATAAAAATGTCTATCCAGCTATAATTTGAACAGGGCCCGTACAGTTGTAATTCAGCCTGAGCAGAAGGATAGCTACGACTGCTGTCAGTCCCAAGGGGTAATTCTGGAGGTATACATTCTGACATTTGTCCTCCCCATCTCCTTCCAAGGTGGATTGAGGCAAGTAAAGGAGTATTTCACTGTACCCTGGTCTCCAGAGTCATAATGCCCTCACTGCTTTGAGAGTGCATCTTCTCTCCTAAGCGTGTGTCCTTGAACTTGTGAATTATGATGGATTTTTACTATGCAATGCAGCATCTGGCTCACCTCTGTTAAACAGAAAATTTAGCCTATGTGTTGGTTATTGTAAGCCTTCCCATGCTCACATCCATCTCCTTCAACTTGGAGTTGATACACTGACAGGTGTTCATTGTGAACACAAACTTGCATATTTTTTCTTCTGGCTTACATTATTTGAATCCCTTGAGGAGAGCAGTCTATATTTCCCTATAGGCATAACTACCTTGCCTCTGAAAGTCAGGAAATTGTTTTGCTGTGTTACTAGAATACTGCCCTGTTTTTCAGAAATAAAATACTAGATTATGAACTGTCAACTTTTCCTGAAAATGTATCAGCAAAAAGTAGCAGTAAGTTTTTCTTTTCCCAAGAGATAGTGATAGGGTATTTAATTGGATAGTAACAGTACTCTGACATCCTATAATATCCTTCAAAAGCAGATCTCAGAAAACTGTAACAGCATTAATGAATTAATAAATACGCCTCTGTGTTGGGTAAGAGTGTCCATGAGCCACAAAAATGGAACCTGAAGCACAAATTGCCAAATTCAGTCATGTCATGTATTTGTGCAAGTTGTGTCAACCTCAGATTGGTCATAACAAGGATTATATATACAGTATTGTAGCCAGGTTCCTGCTGACATTCAGTGGGTGCAAAATGAGTAATAAGTTTTGGCTTCTGGGTGTTTGGCTTCTGTTGCAAATGCACTTGGACACCTACATGTCTCTATTTTGGCATGAAAAGTTTCCTAGGTATGTAGATGGAGATTTGTATTTGCAAGCAGAAACCATCCAGTTAGGTGCACACAACTTCCGTCTGAGGTTTTTTGCCATCTCTATTGGTGATGGGAGGTATTTAAACTGTACCTAAGAACCCCGTATGTCAGGAATTTGCAGATTCTGCCCAATGCCCAGTAGATATTGACAGCAGTGTATTCAATATAAAGAGCAGCCCTAAATACTTGGCTGTTTTGCAGAAGGTGGGTGCCACCACCACAGCCCACTGTGTTCAACAGTGAAAGTTGCTGTAAGTACTAAGCTTTGTTCTGAATTCAGTACAGGTGTCAGTGCAGCTATGTGCCTCCTCTCTGGGCACTCTAGATTCCAAGATAATCAAGGCTCCTAATGTGCAGCCTTGAATCGGGTATAAAGACAGCACCACTGGAGCTACTCTCTGAGCTGCTCTAAAGTGCTTTCTCCTGCCCCTCCAACTCCTGGAGCATGTGTATAAACACCCCTATTTTTGACCTACACTCACATTGGGAAAAAATGCAGTCCCTTTGTGACACTTAGGCCCTGGCAAACATTCAGGTAGAGACACTGGGACCCAGTATGTGATCCTAACAAGCACACTTCCTGTGCATGTGCATGGCAGGAGGTGCGATTTTGGGACTGGGAATCAAATACCAGCGTTGCCATATTGCTGGTGTTTGGGAAGCCCATGATCTGTCGGGAGTTGGCAGATTTTCATAGATTCATAGATTTCATCAACATTTGGGCTGGAAGGCACCCCGGAGGATCGTCAAGTTCAGCCCCCTGCCCCAGGGGCAGGAAGTCAGCAGGAATCATAGGATCCCAGCAAGATAAGCATCCAAATGTATCTTGAAGGCGTTCAAAGTGGGTGCTTGAACTGCCTCCGGCAGTAGTCTATTCCTAACATTTGGTAGATTTTGCCTAACGTCTGGTAGACATGGACAGCAGTGTGTTCACTACAAAAAGCAACCTTGAGCACTTAGCTGTTAAGCGAAAGGTAAGTAGTGCCACTGCAGCCTGCCACAGCCCTGGCACTGGCAAATAACAAACCAGTCAGCTGATCCCTGCTCCCTGCTCCCAGCCTCAGGGGGGTATTAAAGTCAAGGGCCCAGAAAGGGAAGGTGTTTGTCTTACTTCACTAGGGGGCAATGAGAGAGCAAGCTGTGACCTCCATTGATAAGCTCTAACCATACATAGGACCAAATCCACTTACCATGTGCTGACCATTTTGTGGGGTTTCCTTTTAAGCTGCTTCTGTTCTCAAACACGCAAGATTGTAGAGAGATCTTTGACTGTTTATTACCTGTTGCACGCTTCACTACTTTGGGATTATTGCTTAATTAAACCTTCAGTTTGCCTGATGTTTTCTTAATGTGCTTTAGAGGGGATATATTCCTGTCTTCATTTAAATTTAATTCTTGTTTTTTCTGCATTGCTCCTTCCCCTCCTCTGGTTGCCTTTATTCTTTTGATGCAGGTTATTCAGGCATGTTCAGGGGCAGTTCCGGGGGGGTGCAGTGGCACAGTCGCACACCCTCTTCTACAATATACCTCACATGGTTGCATGGCTGGAGCCTTGAGCTACAGTGGGAAACCTGAGGGGACTGAGCAGGGAGCAGATGAGGAAGAGGAGAACCACTGGCTTCCTACTGCTCCTGCTGTACCCAGCTAGTCCAGGGTGGGAGGAAGCTCCTGGACAGCTCCTGTATCATGCCAGCCAGGGGCTGCAGGGAGCAGCTGTGCAGGGTGCCAGGTTTGGCACAAATCCTTGTTCCTTCCTCCTCCAGTTCATTCACCCTGGGGCTCTTGCTACAGGGAGCAGGTGTGCAGGTTGCCAGGCTTAACTAGGGACAGCGGTGGCAGGTGTATAAAAATGAGTGAACACTCAGAGTTGGCAATTTGAGGGCTATCTTGAATCTAACAAGGGATTCCTTGTGTCTAAAATGCTTGAGAATCACTTGTGTAAGTATTGAGTGAATTCAGAGGATGGCCTGTAAAAATACAACCACCCAAAGAAAGAATGGAGCACAGGATAGTCAAGTACCTGACAGGGTTGAGGAAGTAGGACTGAATTATGGTACTGGAGAATCAAGGTAAAGAAGGCTTCCAACGTGTAAATCCTGTAAAGGAAGAGATATTGTACCTGGCACTAGCACAGCCAGTACTTCCCTTCACTAACTAACCTGATGGCCTTTGAGTTATGGACACAAAAGCCCAGCCTGTATCAGACACACCTTCTTTGGCAAGATAACCTTTGGAGACAGAGCAACGCTTCCTTTTCCTCCTATGTGGCAAGCAGCAGAGTTATGAATCCCTGCTGTCTGGGTCCAAAGGGGTTTCTGCATTCACTTTTCTCCTCCTTTCCACCCCACCATGGAAGCAGTCATAATTTAGCCCTTGATGTTTGAGATCCTCAGGTAAAAATGTCTTTTATCTACACTGGAAATGGAAACAAGGTGCTTCCAGAATAAATTGGTAAGTGCCGCAAGTTTACCATTTTACAACGTTCAGAGTCACAAGTAGGAGGTGCTTTCTCTAATGTCATGCTAGTAGCAACACAACTGGGACCAAAGTTACTGGGACTGAGTTAAAAATATGCCCAGCACTGCTGCCACTGTAGGGCATTTGTACATGTGCTTACGCTGCAGCACCAGGCGCTTTTAAAAGTTCTTTGCACTGCGGCACATACAGTTGTATAAGTGGCAAAATGCACATCAGCACTGAGAAAATGGTGGCAACATGCTTTTGAACTAAAACACGTCGAAACTGTTTTAGTTCACAAGTGGACTGCCATCATTTTCTGTGTGCTGACACGGATATTGCCGCTTATACAACTGCAAGCAGTGCAGCACAGTGCACATCAGCTCATGTGCAGAGCAGACTCAATTAATGGAGTCTGCTCCAATGTGCTGGATATCTGGCGAGTTGCAGCATGACAATATATGTATATAAATGCCCGTAGTACCCTCCCCAGGTAAAACATGTCTGCCTTTACAGAGAGGGAAGGGGGAGATGGGAATTTCTTCCTGGGCACAAAAGACACCCAAGGAGCCAATACAGTGCAGGATGTACGCAGCCTTTTTACCACCTTATCTCAAATCCTCCTGCTCCTCACCATATAAGTTCTGCTGCCAGTGCTACTTTTGTGATAATTTCTGCAGATGCAGGAAAAGGGGTGTTGACCCTGAGATCACAAAACACAAATGGTTATCTTTAAGGAAGAACTTTTCTAAGATAAACGCAAATCTTGATGCTGTGATGCTTAGCTTGTGTTTGGCTTATGATACAAAAATATTAGAGCCTAGAAATTGATGGGCTGGGTTTCCACAAAGGAGAAATATTTAAACATCAATAAACAAACTTTTCACATCTAAAGATCAGTTCCAGTTTGTATAAAACAAGCAACGGGAACTATCTACTATTAACACACACTGACCTCTGAGGGCGATGACTATTTGAAATGGCTACTGGAGAATATCTTGTATTCTGTAACAAATGCTTTTTAGCTGTTGACTTCACCTCCTGTTCCTCATTTCCCTGTTTCTGAATGTTAGCAAATATCCATTTCACTGCCATTAGGTAGCATGACACTAAAATTCTACTAAAATGTTGTTTAAATTATGTGACTTGCATTATTATTTTCTGGTAGACTTAAGAGCTTTATTGAAACATTAAATTGCTTTTAGCAGCGTCATTTATTTAGAAAATATTTTGAGTGAAGGGTTCAAGGATTTCTTATTCAAAACAGAGGTTAGCTGCTTTGAAAGATCACTTCCATTTGAAGTCACATATTCATTCTTAACAATGAAGAAAATAACATTTACTGTGGGGGTTTGGGAGGACTAGGAACTGATGTTGCGTGGCCCTCAGTCCTGATCAGAGTTGTTTTGCCTGTTTCAGGAACACATTTTAATAGACCAAAATGAAATGATTTGGGGAAAACATACCCCAAATACTTTGTATTTATGCATTAACTTGTTCTAGATATGACTATAGATTTACAGCTGGAGTCTGAAGAGATGGTATCAATAGAGAAAAATATGTTGGGAAGGCCTTAAAATCAGTGATGGGAAGGGTATTCTCAATATGCAAATTTAAACAGAACGCTGTTTGAAACTGATAGCACGCTTTCCTAGATTCTGAATAGTACTTATCTATCCTTGAGAGAAAAGTCCTCCATTTGAAATTTTGTGGACTACTTTAGCTTAGCTTAGAAAACTGTCATAGAGTTTCTCTGCTGATTGGCTAGACATAATTAAGAGCATGATTGTCTGTTCATTACTAAAACAGTACTTTCTCCTCCTCCAAATCACAAAAGCAAAAAACCCCTGTTTTTCACCACCCACCAAAATGTAAAAAGATTGACCAGGAACTTGTGTTAGAATCAGAGTGTCACATTTCAGTTGAGTGTACAGGCTACATCTTACTTTAAACCAGTATGTCAACAGGAGCTGAAAATATTACCTCTTTCCTTACAGGAATAGATAATCTCTATGAGAGGGCTCTTCACATCCGCAAACTCCTCCTGACTTTGCCCAGGTCAGTCCTTATAGTGATGAGATACCTCTTTGCCTTCCTCAACCAGTAAGTACCTTAAGATTCCTATCAAAATACTGTATTTTTATTTCACTTCTTTAGCTGGTATAAAAATTCTTTGTGTTTGTCCATAGTATATGTGAAGATTACATTGAAGTTTCATTTAACACAGAACTTGCAACAAAGAAAGGAGAAAAACACTTAGTTTTCATGCAAACTGAAATTTCATTTCTACTTAACTGAACAAGGTTAATAAGACTTACGAAAGTGTTGTCTTGAATGAAGGAATTTGATCTATTGCTAGAAAACACCAGAAAGGAATTGCACACAAGTGATCTGCACTGAAAATAAGTTGTGTGATTTAAAAGCAGAGTTTTTGAGAGAAATCCCCATCAGGCTTATTTTGCCCTGATGTTGGGGAAAAAAAAACGGAGCACACTCAGACAACCCAGTCACCCACCAGTAGTTACTGGATGCAGTGTTCTGGTAGAGCAGATCACAAATATTATCTGATGTGTCCACTGGGGAATGGTCATAGAGCCACAAGTGCCAAAGAACGCTTGCCCATTTTCCTTTGCCGTACGGCAATTGGATTTTCAAACTACAAACTGGGGCAGCCGATGAGAAATTAGGCTTATCAGGAAAGGAAAAGGGGGAAAAACTGAGAGAAAGTGAAAGATGGTATGGGAGAAAATTCTGTTTTACCCCTGCCCTTTCTTTTTTTTCCTAATCCCAGTACTTTCACTGTATTTATACTTATGTCATGTTCTCTGTCTGGTGCAGCGCTGCCTGCCTCCTGCAATTTCTGTTTTCTATTTTCCCTTTTTTCACCTTTTCCTTCTTTTCCTTCTTTTGTCCTTTTCTCATTCTTTCCTGCTCCTTTCTCCTTCAGATAACACCTCAGTTGCCTCCCTCACTCTCCAAAATGCAGTTCACCACCCACATTCACTCATCCTTCCATATCATTACATCTCCATTTATGCTGTGGTTCTGTCTTGCTGCTGCAGACACTTCTTCTGATGTTGTGGATAATACTTCCATCACCTCTTTGGGATTTTGAAGGGTAGCAGTTAAGATGGGAAAACATGCTTTTATTAGGGAGCCTGGTTTGATGATTCCTCTCTTACTACAGTAATCAAGTGCTGAGCCTAGGACCCTTCTTAGGCTAGGTACAGACATTTAAAAAACCCAAGG
This sequence comes from Crocodylus siamensis, assembly GCF_052110815.1. Lineage (NCBI taxonomy): Eukaryota > Metazoa > Chordata > Crocodylia > Crocodylidae > Crocodylus > Crocodylus siamensis. The sequence goes on from NC_143398.1 coordinate 64,039,214, forward strand.
TGGAATTGATCCAAGTCGCATAGTTTTCTGTAAGTGGTGTAGTTTAGAGTGGTAGCGAATAGAACACACATTTGCCCTTGGGGACAGCGGGTGGCAAATCTTGGACCAGGTTTCACCATTTTTAAATGAGTCTATATGTGCCAAATTTCTGTTCTGTTATGGACATAGAGTGGTTTCCAGTCACTTATACTGCTAAGTGTAATGTCTGTACCTGGTTTTAAGTGTTAATCTGAATTAGCTGCTCAGAGGCCTGGAATCCTGACTGCTCTTTCTACTGCCTATAGCTCATGTACTGCTGGAAGTCTTGAGTCTGGAGGGTCTCCTATTCCAGCTGGAGTCTCTACATGTATAGATTATACTTTACCCAGCAGTGCACTATCCATGTTCTGGAAGTGCCTACAGCATAGTTAGCAGCAGCCTGGCTGTTGGTGGAAATGAGTTTCACTAACTTGTGATGACCAGCAGCACCTTGGAATAGCAAAACAAAAGAGAAATTCCTTATAAGAAATGTATAAAAGGAGCCTGGTCAAAGTTTTTTAAATATTTTGCCTTTTCTGCTAGAAATTGTATACCAGCACCTGTTTCTGGTCAGTTTTTATTTCTTTATTCAGTCTGCTTTTGAGCTAAAAATGGATGCATCTAGTTTTTGCTTCCTGGTTCCAGTGTACCTTTCACACCTGAATCCATTGGTCTACATATTCCTCCCTTCCTTCTCTCAACTCCCTGACATATGTTTGGGGTTGATTTTATAGATTCATAGATTGTAGAGTCGGAAGGGACCACAAAGGATCATAGTGTCTGGCCCCCTGCCCCTGGCAGGAAAGAGGACTGAGGTCAGATGACCCCAGCCAGGTGTCTGTCAACCCTCCTCTTGAAGACCTCCAAGTTAGGTGACAGCACCTCCTCTCTTAGAAGCCCATTCCAGATTCTGGCCACCCTTACTGTAAAAAAACTCAGTTATATCTTTTAGGACAGCAATTCCCAAATTCTGACAGACTGCATGCCACTAATTCAAAACGATACAGCCTTAAGCTACCACCAACAAATTTTTCATACATGTAGGTAACAGAGTACGTATTAAAACAACATCAAAACCTTTAGTAATTATAAAACATTGTTTTATCAGTTACAGTAGCCATATAAAACAGTTGTAACTTGGAAAAAAGACAGTGTAAACTTACCTGTCCAGAGATGCTTTAGTGGGCGGCATGAGCTTGCTTGACAGAGCCCAGTATTCAGATGTCTGGTAGGGGGCTGTGGGGGTGTGTGTGGTGTCTGGAGTCTGGGGAGAGGGAGTGTCTTTGCATGCCCTGGCAGGATGCAGGTTACTGTGGGTCAGGAGCTAGGGGCAGCAGCAGGGCTGGGGGGGCTGTGGCTTGGGAGTGACACACACACACACATGCACACTCCCCGCACCTAACAGGTAAGTCTGTGGAGGGGTAGGAGTGGGGGGAAAGGGTAAGGGTCAATCTGTACCCCTTCCTTCTCCCCAGCACACTTACCTGCTGGGTGCTGCTCCACATGCAGTGCTGCGTTCCTGGCTGTGTGCAGCAGGCTGCGTGCTGCAGGCCACGGCTGGACTCTGTGTGCAGCCTTTCCCCCGGTGTACCTCTGCGTACCACTTCCAGATTGTCTGCGTACCACTAGTGGTACACATACCATAATTTGGGAACTGCTGTTCTTGGATGTGAAAACTAAAATGTCTAATTAATTATCTTTAATATTAATGTATTAGGTCTACAGATGTTTTAGCAGGTTGAAAAGTCTCCTGTTAGGGAGACCTTTCTAGGGGCTTGTCCCATTCATATTCTTTGTCACCAGATAAGTGATTTATCAAACATACACACAAAGGCCGTAAATATAAAGATTTAGATCCAGGTTCTTTCCCTCCATCCTTTTCCACCTAAGAAACCTGAGCATGATTCTAGTAGCTACACTCTACCCCACCAGCAACCCAGTTCTCTCTCCTGAATGTAGCTGTAATAAGGACAAGATGTACCAGCACTAGCAAGAATGGTCCTGTACTCCATTATCCATGTTAACCAGGGTTATAAAAGGTTATACCTCTCATATGGTCGGGGTCAGTATTCATTGACCTCTGTGGTTAGTATTCCACAGGATCAGTGCTTCACTTTGTAAGTGTCATACTGCCTGCTTCAGATTCAACCTGGCAAAATCTTAGTCCCTCCTCTGCAACTTACTTGCTGTTTCCAACAGTAGTGGAACTGTCCCCCACCTAGCAGAAAAATCTCCATCAGGAAGTTGCAGGTGCTTCCTCATGGTACCAGATGATGATGTGTTTTTAGTAAATGAGGGGATCAGGACCCTAGTAAGTATCTTCCCTTCTTTGCCCCTTTCCTTGTTCCTGGATTGAATGTGTAGGGAACCACACAAAACCACTTTACTTAGCACATGAATAATCACAAGGGTAATCACATGTACAATACAGTTTGCATCTCAGAGTAGCACACAGCACATTAACAAAGCATGGCAGAACAAAGGGAGAATTGGATTTATTTTACCACCAGATTTTGCAGCCAAAAGCTACTGTCAGTTTGGCAGCAGCTGTGACAGCAAGGGGGCAGCAAGTGATGCTGAAGAGTGGACTCTGTCCCTGCTGCATATGGCTAGAGGTGAGCACAGCCCCCAGCAGCCATTCCATCGCCCTGTTGGATAAAAGACCAATGCACGGATTCAGCAAACCAAGGTTTATTGCATAGCATATGGATTACTGAGGCAAACTTAGCAGCTTATATAAAAATTACTCTTACTTATTTATACCATACCATACTAACCATTTACACTAAGTTACCTATCCGCGGCACTTGGAGTCATGCTGTGGTGGCCAGTTGCAGACTTTTTCAAGGTGGTGTTCAGTCAAGAGGGGCACTGGCTTTAATTTTTTCGATGTGTGGGTGGGTTGGTGTTGCTGGTTAAGACATCCATCTGGGCTCAGCCTTCACTGCCCTTTTATTTTTCATGAGACAGACTTCAATCGATGCCCAGAGATTTTTCCACCAATTACCACTTAATTCTTTACATGAGCTCATCTTTTGGACTCAGTTACTGATTACATGTTGTCTTTCCATCCTAGTCTGTTTTTTTAGTCCTTATTCATATTATTTTCACATTTCTGGACCACTACCTCCACTTTATCCTGATGGTTATCGTCGTTTACATCAAATATTTTGTATTAGTCTGCTTAATACTTGCTGCAATTATTCAGCTATCAATTACACATCCAAAACATACACACACATTCTTAATTTTTTTTGTGGGGTTTTTTACAAAATGGAAGTACATTTTAAAATGGCAATTTAACGTAAGTATACCACAGTACAGATGCAATATATTTTTTAACATATTCTAATGGCCCCCCATGCTTTCATGCTAGCACGGAAACCAGCCTCCTTGCTTGGAACATGGTTTGGGATGACTACTACCCAATTTTGGATGGCTAATTTGGGGGGAAATGTGTGTGTGGTATGCTAGTAAGTATGATGTATGTAGGTATAGCTTTTACAGTTAGGAGAAGTACACTAAGCAAGTGCCTTAAACTTTTCCCAGAGCTGAATCTAAGGCAAGAATGAACAAAAATAGTAGTGTGTATACAATAAATTTACACACTGTTGTATATTGCCAGGAAGTAAAGCACTTTCTAATGCATTTGTTGTTTCATTATGTTGTGTAAGACTAAGTGTCCAGGAAGAATGTTTCACATTTTTAGGATCTGGTTTTCAGGACAGAGATGATCTCAGAGAAAAAATAGTCTGTTTTACTCTACTATTTTTTTTGTAATAGTCTTTCACAGTACAGCGATGAAAACATGATGGATCCTTACAACTTGGCCATTTGTTTTGGTCCAACCCTGATGCCTGTTCCAGACATACAAGACCAGGTGTCGTGTCAGGCTCATGTGAATGAAATAATCAAAACTATCATCATCCATCATGAGGCCATTTTTCCAGATGCTAAGGAGCTCGATGGCCCAGTTTATGAGAAATGTATGGCTGGAGATGACTACTGGTAAGTTAGAATATTATCATTTCTGTCTTGATCTTCAGTCCATAATCATAGGACTCCACTTTACCTGAGTGACTCCCATTCTATGAGATGTGGCCACGGTGCTCAATATACAATTAAGACTATATGGATACTCTCTATCTTGGAGTTGCCCTTGGGTCTGCTAAAGAATTTCAATGCCTAATGATTTCACTGTGCCTCTCCCATCACCCCGTGTCCCTCTGTCATCTTCGCGCCGCCCCCCCCCCCCCCCGCAACTAATTTCAGTATTATTGAAAAGGAAGTCTCCAATAAGGAAGAGTTTATAATATTTAAATACATGAAAATAGTATCTAGAGGGAAGAGATGTTCATTTCTGTAGTAATTGTGTTCATGCCATGGTCTGAAGATGAAATCACATCTGGCTCTAATTATAAAATATTAATATTTAATAGTATTTGCTTCAAAAGAAAATGTCATTGATATTAGCTATAGAAGTGGATACTTTAAGCTTGGCAGCCTACTGCCTACTTCATGCTAAATTTATGTATCCATTAAGTGTTGCTTCATACTCTAATTGCCTGTATCTGCTCAGTATTGCCTATCTCTACAGTGACAGTCCCTACAGCGAACATGGTACATTAGAGGAAGCAGACCAGGATGCCAGCACAGAGCCTCACACCAGTGAAGATGGTATGTCTGTTATATTATTACATTTACCATTGACATAAATAACTTTTACAGGTGTTGCATACAGGAAGGTCTCCATTTTTCTCACTGTTTCAGTTGAAATTAAAGAATTTCATGCATGGCATTCTGCACCTTATGCCTGCATTTTTTGTCTTGTATTTTTTGTTTGTTTGTTTTTCACTCTGATCCATTTGTGTTCAGCCACCTGTTTCCTGACACCTTCCTTGGTTTGCCCGGTTACAGGAAGGGCAAGTGAAAAACTACTTCGGCCAGCACAAATTATTTTCTGATGTAACGTTCTATTTTTAAGTAACCTTTTTAACAAGATGAACTGATTAAACATGTGCCTTCAAACATTTTAGCTCAGATAACTGCCTTCATGCAGTTTAAAAAGCCATGCCTTCTAGAAGATGTAAGGATATCATTAAAATACAAAAAAAAAAAGCTATCAAACTGAAGCTATTCGTTGTAAATTTGACCAGCAAAGCCATGGCTGTCAGCACATTTTCCCTGTAGATAGACCTTTCATGGTATATGGTCTGTTTCTTTGCCACATCTGGAGCAGTAAGGAAGGGCTGGCAAATTCTAACCTTCAGGGGAGTTTAGAGAGGTGCTGTGATGGGGCGGAGGAGAGAGACATTTTAATTAGAGCAGCTCCAACAGCCGCTCTTATTAAAGCACCCAGAGCATCTCATGTATCACGTCCCTACCTCCCCAATTGATGAAGAATGGTGGCGGGACACTTTAACTAAAGCTTGTTGAATAAACTTTAGTTAAAGCACCCCCACTGCCATTTCTCAGCACAGGGACACGGATACACATGACACTGGAGTCTGCTGGAGTGCAGTAATTACCATGTTCCAGCAGACTCAATTAATTGACTCTGTTCTGATGTGTTGTAATTACAGCACATCGAAGCAGCCTCACTGCATGTGTATAGGCACCCCGGTGGTCAGCTTGGAGAGGGAGGGACTCTCATTGTTCAGCAACAGGAAAAGCAGCCAAGGGAAGAAGAGAGATGCAGGCCAGGGGGACAGGGGTTGTTTCCTGGTAAGATGAATAGCATGTTGGTTCATCTTCACTAGTTATATAAAGGCAAAACTGCCTACACAAGAGTTGGCCAAAGGACTGGTAACTATCATGTAATAACACCTAATTTTTCCAAGAAAGCATCAGTATATTCTTCCACTGAAAGTATAATGCAGGGCTGCAAGAGGCAGAGATTCACAAGAGTCTGAGCAGTTGAACCCTACCTTGTCATCAGTGCCAGGGGCATGAACAGGGGCAGCTGGCCAGGAGTCTAGTCAGAGCCAAGGCGCTGACCAGGTTGTGATACAAGGAAGCAGCAGGTAGGAACTTGACCGAGCAGAAAAGGAAGGATAGTGGGACCTTGTTAGCTACTGGTTTACCTTGTTAGCTACAGCCCACAGAAGCTGTTGAATCCTACAGGAAACTGTAAAATATTAGATGGGATCCAAAAAACCACAGCTGTGCAAATCTTGACTGTGTGAAGCAAGTATGTGGCATGCTGGCCAGTATGTGACTTTACATGAATGCTAGGCATGTTCGCTAAAGTGAAGTGGTACAAAGTATTACATTGCTTGAGGCTTATGAGGATGGCTAGCAATTTAATTATAGCTTTTGTCATTTGTTTAACTTTTATGAAATTGTCACGTGTACTTTGACCAGAGAAATAGTCATTAACACAAAACAGGGAATGCTGGGGCAGGGAGGAAGACAAGATAACTAGCACATCTGGTCCAGTTCATAAAACTGTTGAGGCCTTCAGCCAGCTAGTCCTAAATCAGTCTTTTCACCAATAAAGGTTTACCTTTTTATAAGCAGCTTTCTACAATGAAGGGGGAAGGTATGTGAATTGGCCTTCGCTGGCCTTCACCAGTGTCATTCACTGAATGTTTTTTGTCCCCCTGACATTTCATAGATTTCATAGACATTAGGGCTGGAAGGGACCTCGGGAGATCATCGAGTCCAGCCCCCTGCCCAAAGGGCAGGAAGTCAGCTGGGGTCATAGGATCCCAGCAAGATAAGCATCCAATTTACTCTTGAAGGTGTTCAATGTAGGTGCTTGAACCACCTCCGCTGGCAGACTGTTCCAGACCTTGGGGGCTCGGACAGTAAAGAAATTCTTCCTTATGTCCAGCCTGAAACGGTCTTGCAGGAGTTTGTGACCGTTCGACCTCGTCATCCCTTGGGGCGCTCTGGTGAACAAACATTCCTTGTATAAACTGTTCAGAGTGCTCACCATTAGAATGGATGACAGTTTTATTGTTTGTTTTTCAACTAACCTAAGGCTTGACTAATTATTTTTTTTGTGGAGAACAAGAAAAACCACTACAAAAGGATATTTTTAATAATTTGATCAGAAAATGTATTACTGCACTGGTGTGAGTCTGACTACTAATATGTGTGCATGTGTGGGTAAGAGAGAAGCTATGTGACTCTAAGCAGCTGCTATTGATTGGACATAGTACTTATACACTGCCCTCTGTTAGCAGCTGGATAAAGCAGATTCTAAAACTGTAAATCTTTATTTTATGTTGTAAATCTGATTAGTTTTATGCTGAAGTGTTTTTCTCCCTCTCTCAAAACTCATACCCCCATAGGAATTATTGCGTTATTGAAATGTAATCTCAAGGCTATAATGGATTTGGTTTTACTTTGGTTATTTTTATTGAAAGTATTACTGTATAAAGTTAAATTGCAAAAAAGTCTCTTCAGGCCTATGAGAAATCAGCAGCTAACATGGCCAGGCTGGTCAACAGTGGAAAAATGTAAGGTACAGGTCCACAGTGGGACTTTGGCATCACAATGCTGAGCATTGCCACAGCCGTCTTTTAGGCACCCAGCTCTTGCAATGGATTCAGAAACCCAAGTAAGCTACCCGAGTTCTTTATGCAGTGAATGGGAGAGTTAGGCACCTGGGAATAGGTTGATAGTCATCATACTAAGTGGAGGTGGCAAAATACCTGAGTTAGCTGATGGAAAATGTTGAAAAGGGGCCTGTGTGAAATCCTGCTTCTCTCCTGTATTTGCGTGCTTTTCTTCAGCCCTTGGTTAAAACAGAAGTGACTGGAATTCACAGACCCAAACCACTTCCTTGACTTAGGCACCTAAGTCATTCTTTTGGGTGCGGTGGGTCAACCCTGTAAAGTGTGGCAATGTCTATCTTTATATACTCATCCATGGGTTAAACAGGGGTAGGCAATTATCTCAGGAGAAGGGCCACTTGCGGGGTTTTGGCAAACAATCAAGGGCTGCATGACAGGCACCTGGGACAGATGAATATTAATTTTCTACATTTTTTAGGAGCCCTGCAGGCCAGGTAGAATGGCCTGGCTGGCTGCATCTGGCCGACGGGCTGCATTTTTCCCACCCCCGGGTTAGAACATTCACACGGGAAGTGGCAGCTGTAGGTTTGAATCCCTCCAAGCTAGGGAGCAATTCGAACCTAAGTCTTCCACTGTAAATGCAGGTTCCCTAACCAGTCGGCCATTTATGTTGTTTTCAGAATGAAAGTGGTTGCTTTTTGCTGTGTTGAACTCACTCCTGTTGATGTGTATTAGGTATGGTCTAACAAAGGGCACATCTCATGGGCAGGGAGAAGAAAGGAGCAAAATTCCTCACCCAAGTTCTTTTTTGGATCCAGCCATAACAGCTTAGGTACTTACAAAATTAAAAGAAAGTATGTAAGCGTCTCTAAAGGTAACATTGGCTTATTTTTCTGATAGAGGATTTGGGCCTAAGAAGTTGAAACATCCAAACTCGTAAATTTTAATCTTATGAGTAATCACATAGACCAGTGGTTTTCAACCTTTCTTGGACTCAAGGCATCCCTCGGAAAATGTCAGCTCTTAGTTTTCATTCATTGAGTACAGAAAAATAAGAATAATGCTTCTGTTGCAGATATCCCAGAAATACCACAGCAGATCAGAATGATTTTAGTACTGTGGAATCCAGTTTGAAAATTTGGGGTTTAGCTTGTGAATCATGGTTGTACACCAAACAGTGCTAACCTTATGTGGCACCCTTCAGAGGGTCTCAGAGTGTTGCAGCACCCTTGTTGTGAATCAGTGACATGGACTTTATTTGGGTTATTCACACACTTAAAGGTAAAAATATGTTTATATGCTTCTTTGGATTGGAAACACAGCAAAGCTTTCTGTTAGGGGGTAGACTCTTCACTAAGAAGTTCTCATTATGTTGTCTACTACTGAAAAAAAAAATTCCTCCCCTCCCTTTCTCCTCCCCTCCCCTGCCCCCCAAAGTTTCCCCTTCTGTTAAATCTGAAAGTAAAATCAAATTAATAAGTTTCTACACAATCTATTTAGCCGTAATTTTACTACAGAAAACCTTGGCCTGAAAGTTCATCTGAGAAAGGACTTGAACATTTAGAGAATACACTGCTATGTTTAATTTAAGCAGTTCTCAGATTATTTTATTCTGAGACTGATGTTGAAGATATTTTACTTTAGTTGGCGCCATGTAAAAGTTGACTAGATCTGTGTTCATGGGAAATGAAAGAGAATTCCCTGAGGAAGTCTCAGGCAGACCGAATTCCCAATGTAAAAATACAGTTGTTGTTGTTGATGCTTAGTGATACCTAATAAATTTATAAGGTTTTAATAAAGTTGTTCTCTTGGGAACAAAAGAAAGGATAAATAAGGCTGCAAATTATATTATTCCTAAACAAGTTGCGCTCTGATCAGCATTTTGACAAATCCAGCTATAACAAGTATCCCATAGACTTGTTTCGTTTTGATTTGTAGTCAGAGCTCTGTTCTCTCAGGGGCAGACAATCCGGTGGTGGGACGTTGACAGGGACTCAGGCTTCAAAATATGCCTCATTGCAGGAGCTTTTATGGATTTATTTTGCTTCAGACAGACAGCATGATTAGGGGAGCACAGATCAGAGTAGTCTCTGCTATTCCACCACTGAAAGGAGCAGAAGATGCCCTCTGCTGGTTCAGCTTTACCTGCCCAATTAGGGTGGGTGGCTAGGGTAGGCATAGTGCCACCTTAATCCCACCACTTTGTGCGGAAGACTTGTACCACAATTGGCTCTTAAAGTGTAAATACAGTGACTAGTATTGACATTTCTTACATCCTGGGCACGTCTGCATGAGACACTGTGTCACTGTAGCAACAAGCTATGGTGACGTAGCTCATCACTGTGGCAATGCAGCGTCAGCAGGCACTAAGCGTGACACCACCAATGCTGCATAGTATCTCATCGTTACTGCGCAGTAGGGTCGGAAATGACCTGTGCGCTGCCAGGACTGCACAGTACCAGCAGGGACTGTGCAGTCATTTAGTACTTATTAAATGGCTGTGTAGTCCTGGCTAAAGGAGAGGTCCTGTGCTAAAGCAAGTACTAAATGACTGTGCAGTACCAACTGTGTGCAGTGGGGCACACCTCTTTCCTTCACTATCTAGCGAATCTGTACACATCTAATTACAATCTATCCCTTTTCTTAAGTTGGAGGGACTATAATATGTCACTGCATAGCAATAACGTTATTAAATAGAATTTGGGGTCATAAGTGCCAAACTGAGAAGAGTTTTCTGATTAACATAATCCCTAGATTTCTTCCCATAATTCTTCAGTTTGTCCTAATTTTCCCCTCTATCTCTTTGCCTCGATCGTTAAGGATGATAATTGGCGATATCTTAGATGTCATCAGATATTGCTTGCCATGGTAGGCAAATGCCTCCAGGTATAAGACAGAGCAGTACAATTATATTTCCCTCTGAGCTGTCTTAATTATCCTGCCAGACCCCATGGCTTAGAATCATGCCAGATTCGGTATATATCATAGATTTTCACTGATTAGCTCTATATATACTCTTTCATTTACTTGAGAAATACCTGCCTGCATTGCAATAAAATCTTTTGCTCTTTTTTTTATTTCCAAGATTAACTGTCAAGATACTGTGGCTTTAATGGTCAGAGTTTTACCTGTTAAAAGATATACTAGTATTTAAAAAAAAAATTGAGGCCTGCCTGCTAAAGTGTGTTGTCAAAGTAAGGGGCACCTTGTTAATCATAGAAGTGCCCCTCTCAAAATAAGAGGAACTTATTAAGAAAAGCATCTGTGCTTGCTGAGAAGATAGTATTATTACACAGAAACACATAAATAGCACTCCTGGAAGTCAAGTTCCTATTGATTGTTGGTAGATTAACAATTCACACAGTCATTGCTGATGGACATCTTCCCTCAGACATCAAGATACAAGAGAAAGAAGAACACAAAAAAAATGGGCCCAGTTCACATCTCACAAGTATGCTACATGTTTGTAACTCCACCAGCTTGAGGGAGTTGCTTTTAACTTACTCATTTACATTTTAATGGTAAATGAAAGGAAATTGGACACGATACTGAAGTCTATATATCACTGATAATAGAGATTCTGTTCAAATTAACATGAAAGGCCACATGGGAATTTTCCTATCTGATCAGTCTGTATTTCTATCAGATCCAATACTGTTAACCACTACCAGTTGCTTTAGAGGAAAGTGAAAGTTGAACTTTACACGAGGCAATTAGTCTCCTTATTGTGAAGTCTCTTAATCTCCATTTATTAGGTGACTCGCACCATGAAGCCTCAGAGTTTTATACCTCCAGTTTATTGACCCACTTCTTATCTAATGTAACTGCATGTTCCCATTATTCACACAAGTGTCTCATCCTTCTTTTATTCACACTATCTTATTACATATTTTGACTGAAAGGAAGAATGTCCCACTCAGCAATATCATCTTATGAGTTCCAGGGTAATTATTATGTGATGTGTACATAAATGTTTTCTTTTATCAGTGCTTATAAGTTACTGCCTTTCAGTTTCATTTAAGATCCCTCTCTACTACTGTTATGCAAGTTTAAAAGATGAGCTTAATTTACTTTCTCTTCAGATGGAAGCCTTTCCATGCCTATAATCATTCTGTCACTTCTCTGCTTTATGCTTTTATGTATATTTTAGTAAGAACTGAACATGGGATTCTAGATAAGAGTGTGTTGCTGTTTGATATAGCAGCAATAAAACATTGCTTACAGTTTTTTTTTCTATAAACATTTTGTTTGTTATATCATTTTCTTTGGGTTTTTTTTTTTTTTACTTCCAGTGCTCAATAGAACAAAGACTGTCATTGAGATATTCCTAGCAATACCTACAACCTCTTTCCTAAATGTTAATATAGTTTATCTCTTGGGTCTAAAGTGTGTGTAGGTGATTCCTCCTAGTGTACTTTACCCTGATTTTTTAATACCAGGTTTCTCCTGCCATTGTGTTGCTTTTACCTCCATGTAGCTTTCTTTGTTCCTTCTGAAACTATTCAGTCTTTGCTAGCCTGGACTAACCTAAACAAATTGTACTAGTTCACAGATACGGGTTATTAACCTGATTAAATAAAGATAATGAGCTATGGGTAGCCCCTCACAGACTGGATGAGTTCTAAGGAAATAGCTGCAAACTGTAACTTTGATAAGGTACTACGGCTATATTTTAATAGTGCAGATTAAATTAATTTTTAAAGACATTCCAGCACAAAATACTAATTATAAAGAGCTGGTAGCTTTTATGATAAACCATCCCCTTGAGCAGATTACAACTCAGCAGTTTTCATTTACACAAGTCTGGAACTTCATATACCAGTTTAAATGTTAATTTCTTTCTAAATATTGCCTTAATTGTATAAAGGCACCTTTCATTTTAGCAAGCCTTATTTTTGCATTGCTCAAATCAAAACATGTAAATGGAAAACTGACGTTCTTACTGTTTTTGACCCATATTTTGATATTGTGATGATAAAAAAAAACCTGGCAAATGTGAGCTCACGTATATTAGTCTTTCATAACATTTTGAACAAACTAGGCAGAGTTGAAATCATAGCTATTCTACCAACAACCAGCTGACTAACAAAAGATCAGTTAAGATGGCCCCAGTGAGATCTAGTTAGGTACACAGAAAAGTACAGCAGCTCCCTGATATCAGTAAGTGTTCCCACTTAATTGCATTTCTAACTATGGTTACAGTGTTTGAATACATGACATGGTGCAGTGCTATGTGAAGCCACCCAAGTTTTCTGAGTTACCATAAGCTCAACAGTTCTGTTAGGGTTGCCCTTGCCAGAATTTTAGCCTGGACTGAGCACTGCACTAAAGCAGTGACACTGCTTCTGGTACTTGAGCTAGCTTATTCGGAGTTATCTTGAGTGTCTTTACTATGTCACATAGGGCCATTGGCAAGACAGAGTTTGATTAGAACAAAGGTGTTTAACCCCTGGCCTGCAGGCCAAATCCAGCTTGTGGATCTATAGCATCTGGCCTGTAGGGCTCCCCACGAGTTGGGAAATTTGGCAGCAGCGGAGCAGTGGCAATTAATACTCCCGCCCCTTTGCCACTGCCAAATTCCCTAGCCCCAGGCAGCATGGTCAGGACTGGGCCACACCCCCGTGCAGCTGGATTGGAGCCAGGCTGCTCTCTGCCCCCCTCCGTGCGACTGGATTGGGTCCCACCACACCTGATCCAAGTACCAGATCTGGCCTGTGAACAGACCAGACCCCACCCATCCAGCCCGCAAGACAAAAAGGTTCATTAGATTAGAACGTACCGCTAGATTAGAATGGTTGGGATCATTTCCCTCCTAAAAAAGAGACACTATAAAATAGATTTTTTTTTAATATAAATTTATTCTCCTAGGTGTCCACATACATATTCCTATGCATGCATGTGCAGGAGGGAGAGTAGGGCAAGCACTGGGGCTTTTGTCCAGAGACATTTTTACTTTAGCAGTATGCATACAGGCTGTTTCAGTTCTCCCACCCCCACAATGGCACAAGGGGATAAAGGGCATAGCCCTCAGTTGCCCTACAGCTATCTGGCTGAGTCAGAGCAGCCTCTTGTTAGCTACTATTCACAGTCTACACAACCCATGCCTAATACTATTTTGTCTGTCTTTTTGTTGATTTGGTTTCTTCATTCTTCTGTGTGTTCTCCAAAAAAAATCAGGTGGCAGCATGCTTAAGTAGCAGATATGCCTTCTCTGTGCTCCTCCAGACCCTGCTTAAAATACCCAGATTAACAGTGCTAAACCTGCTTTTACAGTCTCACCACTCCTCTTTATTGACAATAAGATGAGGAGCAGCCAGAGCAGTCTAAAATGACTTTAAAGGATTTCTATAAGCACTCCAGCTCCACACAGTCTGCTAAGGAACAGAGCCCTGCAAACAAAATGGAGATGAGCCTGGAAGAAGAGGGAGGGGCTGGCTGGTAGACTGCTATCAGAAATGAAAAAAGAATTAAAAAGTGTTCAAGCTGCACAAAATAAGATTATAGCTGACGTCTCTAAAGTTAAGGTATCTGCTAACAAAATCAAGGACATGACTGATGCCATAGAGTCTAAGATACAAAATACAGAAGTCAGAATTTCTGACCTGGAAGATAACCACAATGAAAAAAGTAGTGTTGGAAAAAAAAGCAGAATTCCTCTCTGATAAGGGTGAGAATCTGAAAAACAGAACTTGGAGAGCTAATCTGTGCTTTGTGAGGTTCAGGAAAGAGATTGAGGAAGACAACTTCATAAAATTCATACAGAACTTAATATAGACTGAAATAAAATTATTCTCCTCACCCAACCCTCCAGAAATAGCATGCACACGAGGCTATGGGGCCTGTAGAAAGTAAACCTCCTAAAGCTGTCTGAGCCAGATAGCTGTCAGATCCAGGACATGTGGCTGTCCTATGACATGGTCCTTCACAAATACACTTGAGTTCAAAGCAATCAGATGGCCTGCCACATGTTCCTGCCCTCTATTTAGAGCTGGGATAAAATAGAGCAGGGTGGCATCTGAGAGACTTAACTGGCTCAGAGATGCATGAGCTTTTGTTGGCAACAACCTGCTTTATCAGACCTACTGTCAGTCTCTTAGGTGACACCCTTCCCCTACCTTCTGCCTGGCTTCAGACTGACATGGCTAACTATCTCTCTGCCATTTGAAGCTGCTTCATGATTGACAACGTAATGTTAACTCTTTGGGTCTTATGTCGGCTTCAGTCTGGGTTCCCTCTCTGATCCATTCCTGACGCCCTCATGCAAGGGCCTACCACATGTCTTTCCTCCAATTCCATTCCAACCACAAGTCATTGCAAAAGTACAGTAAAAACAATCCCAAGACTTTGTGGCACCACCAGCTTGGTCCCAGGCAACACTAGTTTCAGGACTTTCTACACTTACTGCCAAGCATGTATGTTCTGCTGTCTCTGCTTCTCTCTGGGAAATGACAGTATACCACCCAGCCTTGTACTTACTCCATCTGACATGTGCTTTTCATGACGGGGAGTGCACCTGTTCCACTCACCTTTGTTATATCCTAGCATAGCGGGAAAGCTTTCCTGAGCCAGACCTACTTTAAAAAGTAGTATAGATTCTCCCTGTGGTGCTGCAAGTGAGAGATTTCTCCACTGGTGTCACCAGTCCCAGAATTGAGGTCTATCAGTATTTTCTTCATTCAATTAAAATTAGGTCTGAAAGTAATCTTCACTCACCAGGCTTAAGTTAAGAGCTGACTAGTTTTCCCCACATTGGGGTTTCTAAAAGGGTGGGCAAAGGCTTGTTCATGTTTCAAGGACCCAATTCCCTCATCTTTATGATGTTAATGCATCCACCGTTTGAGCCAATGGCATCCTGCTCACTCCAATATCTATCCATGCAGATTGTCTTCCTGGTGGAGACAAGTGAGTGATTCAAGCTCTAAAGGCAGATCCTTCTTAAAAGACCTATCAGGACATGGTGCTCTGCTCCTCTGTCACCATCCCACAGTCCTACCAATGGTTGTTTCAACCTCAGTCAGCAAACTTCATTTTCCCCAAAGCTTTACATTTCAAAATCTGAGGGCTTCTCTTCCTGCTTCTGGATGTGAAGAAAGCTCTGGCCTATTATCTGCAAAGGATCAGAACCTTTAGGATATTCCCGTGCCTGTTTGTGACTGTAGCTGTGAGCTCCAAGAGGTCGGCTGTTTCATCTCAAAAGACTCTCCAACTGAATTTCCAGTTGCATCAGACTGTTATGAACTCACACATAAGGAATCTCAATCTGTGATTCAGATGCATTCAACCAGACCTCAGGCTACTTCTGCTACCACCTTCTGCGTGATTTCAGGTCAGACATTTGCAGAACAGCAGCTTGAAGTTTGGCTCACATTTTTAGTAGGCACTATATAATTGTGGAGGCCTCCTAAAGAGACAGTCCCTTTGGTAAAGTAGAGTAGAACCCAGTCATTATTTGCCTGAGGAGACTCAAAGGCCAACTTCCAAGTGTTGTGAGCTCTGCTTTGGAGTCACATACATGTGAGAATATGTACATGGACAACTACTGCTCAAAGGAGAACAGAAAGTTACTTACCAGTAACTGGAATTCTTTGAGGTGTTCTGTTCATACACACATTTGAAGGCCACCCTCTTCCTTGAAGCATGTGGTTGAGATGAAACAGAGAAGCAAGGGCATGCAGAGAATAGCCCTCCAGTTCCTGTATCCCCTTGTGGACTGGGCTTGAAGGGAAGAGCTGGAGCCGTCTGAACAAGTAAAAGGTAAGGTTAAAATGCGTATAGACAAAAGGCTTGGGCCGAGTCCGTCCACATATGAGAATATGCATGGGCATCATCTCACCAGGATCTGGGGGAACGTTTGTTCACCAGAGTGCCCCAAGGGATGACGAGGTTGAACGGTCTTAAACTACTGCGAGACTGTTTCAGGCTGGACATAAGGAAGAATTTCTTTACTGTCCGAGCCCCCAAGGTCTGGAACGGCCTGCCATCGGAGGTGGTTCAAGCACCTACATTGAACACCTTCAAGAGCAAATTGGATGCTTATCTTGCTGGGATCCTATGACCCCAGCTGACTTCCTGCCCTTTGGGTGGGGGGTGGACTCAATGATCTTCTGAGGTCCCTTCCAGCCCTAATGTCTATGAAATCTATGAAATAACTCCACTGACTGGGAAATTACTTCTTGTAGTGGGAGAAGCTTAACATTACCTTTACACACGCACGTGCACGCACACACACGAAAAGCTGATAACTTACGAGTGGGTTCAAAAAGGCATGAGGGTCCACTCCAGCAGCCAGTGACCACTGGGGCACAGGAAGACATAGTTTTTTGCCCTTTACAACCACCTAAAGCAGTGATTCTCAGGCAGAGTGCTCGGGCACTCTACCCCTTATCCCTGAAAGGATAAGCAGGGAAGGGCAGGCTCAGGTTCCAGGTGTGAGGAGATACGGGTGGAATCAGGCTTTCCCTGCCTGGGTGCTCTGCTGCCCTACACTGCCTGACCCCTCTGCAAGGAGGTAAGACCTGTAATAAATAAAGAAGTTTTTTAAATGGGTGCTGGGCAATTCACAAAAGTGATGGTATCTAATGAGGGGTCTCTTGAGTCTAAAAATGTTGGAAACCACTCATCTAAAGGGTGGTGTAGCAGACTACCATTAACAGCTGTATGCCATATGGGAATTTCTCTTACTCAGAGGTAATATTGAAGGGGCTGGATCTGTTGGGTATTTATTTGATTTGTACAGTTAGAGCATAAAAGGTAGCTAGCCGCAAGATCCAAGAACTAGACTGTGTTTGGTGAAACGGGTTTATATTAGGTTTGTGCTTTCCACGTCTTTTCTGAATTTCTCACAACTTCTGCATTCTAAAGTCATGAAGCAGACCTATCAGGCAGGAGATGCCTACCGTTGCTAAAGAAGCCCCTGTCCATCCCTCATTTCTTTCTCACTGCTAATGATACAAAGTTTCTCCCATTTACCATCGTTAAAATGCACCACTTTCCTGTACCTTTTGCTTGTTCACTTGATTTCCCAGTGCTCCTTAGGTGATCCTTCTAGCGTGCAGCTATCTTCTATCACATGCATAAAATAACTTGCATAAGGAGATGAGTTTTACCATCTTTCAAACACTGAAATGTTCAGTGTTGAGTATGCTGGGTGGTTCCTTGTTCTGTCTGTTGGGAGGTTTTAAAAACAGGCCTAGCTATTTTCCACTTGGGGCACTGGTAACTGAGCCCCTCACACAGAGATAGGATCACTGCTTGAAATCTCTCTCAGCCATGGCAGACTTCTGTCAATTTGGTTACTCCATATGAATATCCAAAGGATGCAATAAGCACATTTTATAAAAAATGAAGCAGGTAGTCAGTTCTGGAGTATAATATCTTATGTTTTTTATCTCCTAGAATGTGAACCAGTAGAAGCTATAGCTAAGTTTGACTACATGGGAAGATCTGTACGAGAACTCTCCTTCAAAAAAGGAGCTTCCTTACTTCTATATCATCGAGCATCTGAAGACTGGTGGGAAGGAAGGCATAATGGAATTGATGGCCTTGTGCCTCACCAATACATAGTGGTTCAGGACATGTAAGAAATGTCTGGTTTAATATGTCTGCACTTTATTGGGATGTGTTGGGTAGCAGGATAACTGCAAAACATGGGAGTGTTTTGAGGGCTCAGCAACACTGAGATTTTGTCTCTAATGGGGATGGAACATTCTTTGCTTCATTTCCCTGGAGTAGTTCTCTTAATGTCATCCATGAATCAGAGAATGCCAGTAGGCTAATCAGCTATATCTTTTTTAGAACCAGTGCCACTATGTTAAAAGGAGGAGTATGCTGCTTTACTGTTTTAGTTTTACCCTCTGCTTGTAGCAACTGTTGTCATTAAGCATCTGAGTAACTGCGGCTAGATAAGTACACTTTGTATTTTTATTTTTCTACAGCACTCAGAAGTGTGCTAGGCACAGTTCAAAGATGACCTGAAATTGTTACAAGTTAAAGTTTAAGGAGGTGGCACAAGTGAAATAAAAAGAAGCATTGTTAGTGGTTATTAGGAAGAGTTAAGGTGGTTGCAGAGACGCTTTTGTTTACTTTTAATGGTACAAGATGATAGAAGCCATGATGCCTTCTACCCCTGAGAGTGACCTCTCAGTATATTTTCAGGGATGATACATTCTCAGATACACTGAGCCAGAAGGCTGACAGTGAAGCTAGCAGTGGGCCAATAACTGAGGACAAATCCTCATCCAAGGACATGAATTCTCCAACTGATCGTCATCCCGATATATATTTAGGAAGGTAAGCTGAACACAGCAGTATGTTTGCATTGCCTCTCAGCCACCAAATTATTCCTCCACTCATGCATCGCCAAGATTTCTTCACATGCTTTGTGTTCATAATGCAAACTTGTTTTATGGTTTCTATGTTTGTGCAGGCAAAGAAAGAGATCCGAACCCCCAGCTCCTCAAAGACGCCCCGGAAGAACCAATGATGGTCACTGCCCTGTACATCCACCACACACCCTCAGCAACTCATCAGTGGAGCTAGGTTCCCCCAACACTGGAAGTCACTGCAGTCCTCGAGCCCTCCTTCAGAATCGTAATCTCAGTGCAGATAGTCCTGAGAGAAGACGAAGGCCTGGGCATGGCAGCCTTACCAACATTAATAGGCATGATTCACTAAAGAAAATTGATAGCCCTCCAATTAGAAGATCAACATCATCTGGTCAGTACACAAGTTTCAATGACCATAAACCACTGGACCCAGAGTCAATAGCTCAGGTTAGTATCGTTTTTTAATGTGCCTAGGGGAACATGTCAGTGACATCTTAAGGAAGAGCATAATGCAGAACAACCAGCTTAATATTCTGTTGGATACAAAAAATCCCACTGAAATTTCTAATACAGAGCGTGGGACAGGGAAGATGAACTAGAGGATCATGTATGGAAAAGCATAGGAATAAATAGAAATTGCAGTACCAGTAAAAAGAAATTATTTATAATGATGCTGCATTTATTTATTTAATTGCCCCTGCCACTTAGAGTATTAGAAAATGTACAGCTGTAGTTTCTCAGATATGTAAATCCTTGTGCTTTGTTGAAGGTTGGTCTAGTTTGTTTAATTAATGTGCTGTTATATCAGAAACTTAGGGTGTTTCCTACCTTTGCCTCAAAGTATTGCCCATAACCATTTGAAACATGCAAATTTGATTTCAAGAGTTGTTTTGTTTCTGTATCAATGTACCAATTTAACTCTTGTAGCTGTGCATAGGTAACCTAAGTGTGAATGCAAATAACCCTGATTATGCTGACACTGTACATGTGGGAATGGTGGCTGGTCTTCCTCAGCAGTGCAGAACCTGAAAGGCACAGCTTGAAAAGGGGAAAAGAGCAGACTGTATTTACTCAAATCTTAGATGAGGGTTTATTTCCCCAGTCAGCATGGGGGGAAAGCTCCTTGTCTTATATTCACATACAGAGGTGAAAGGTGGTGGCAGGCAACTGCTGTGGCTCTGCCTCTGGCCCTGAGTTCACATTGGGGCCAGAGTCAAACCCAAAGTAACCTACTGTTCCCCCTCTGCTTCCCCTCTGCAGCTTCTGCTCCCTCCACTTCCCTCTTCCCCCTCCTTCCTGTCAGGCGTAGCTCAGCTCTGACTCAGTCTGGGTTCTCTCCCAAGCACGGAGTACATGGAAACTCTGTGCCCTACCTGGCCTGTCAACAGTGCTGAGACTGCTGCATGGCCAGCAGTGCTTCCATGTGTTGTGCTCCAGGAGGAAACACAGCCCAAGCAGCATCTGATAGTAAAGGGTGAGGGGAAGGGAGGGGGAAGAGGCAGAGACTGGAGAGTGGGGGAAAGGGGTAGATATTGTGAGCGGGGGCGGGGAGGTGGGCAGAGGCTGTGGGGAGCTGGGTGCCAGTGATGGGGGACAGAAAAGCTGCAAGGGGAAAGGGGGGGTCAGAGGGTAAGCAGGCCATCTACTCTTCCCAGCCACCTAATCTAGCAGTGCAGAGGGTATGAACTTAAGACACCATTCGATCATTAGATTCTACACCTGAAAAAAATATAACAAATGTATACATTTTCCATACGTAGAATCTAATTTGGGGGGGGGCTTAAATTCAAATCTGACTTAGATTCTAATAAATATGGTAATTCCATACAGGAGCCCTGTTATTTTGTGTTACCTCCACCCATCATATCTTACCTTCATCAAAGCTCGAGTCATTTAAGATATTATGTGAAGAGTGCACAATCTGAAATTACCACCAAATTACAAAAGCATTTTAACATTCTGCTCTGAGGTTTTAAGATGTTGTGTAATTATTGCCACCAAATTAACTGTTCATAAAAATGTTGGGGAAGAGAAAGTCTTGATCTTTTTTTTTAGCTTTTCTTTGGCTACCTAAAATCAAAGAGAAATTACAATTGATTATTCCTAGCACTTTAAGTACTAGGGTAAGAAATATTTACTGTTCTTTAAAAGTCATACACAACCCTGTGCAAATATAGCTCAGCTTATTCACACCTAGACCACTGATATTTTGTAATGGTAGAATCTGTACTTCGAATATGCACACACATATGGTTGTGAACCAGCAGGAAACACCTGCTATTTTTTTTATATAACCCACTTGTCCCTCCACACCACTGACCAAATCTTGGCTTGTTTATTTAGCAGATGTTCTTTAAATTCAAATATGCAAAATAAGTAACAGGAATTATTCTTTAAGAAAGGATCTTGTTAAACAGCATTTTGCAAAATTACTGTTGAATTGTATCTAGTATCATGCTTTTTCCACCTGAAACATAAAGCTACAATGATAAGGACACTATGGACACATCATTTATATGTAAAAACACTGAATGAGCAAAAAAGGAGAGCTTGTTGCTACCAATATTTCTAAAGCATATGCAGCATTTTTAGAAAATGAAGGCCATAATCATTCAAAATGTCTCTAATTTTAATTCCAATACACATGCCTTTCTTCCATTGAATTTACAGATTGGAAGGCACTATATTCAGTGTTCATCTAAATCTGTCAAGGCAGCTTTGAATAGCTTTGATAGAGCTTTCCAACTGCAGTTTTACCTTTGTTTAAAAACCCTTATTTTAGAATATTGATCCTGAATAGTTTAGGATGAGATAAGAGAGATAGCCAATTAAATAGCTAGCAGCAGATGGGCTAGAATTTTAACAGTTGTTGATATGTGAACGGATAGAAGATTCAGACTTTTTTAAAAGTGCGTGTTGCCAGCATACCAACAAATATTTGTACTCTTATAGTGTGGGAGTGAAATTGTAAGCTGTGATCGTCTAGGAAATATGTGAGAGGCAAGGATTTTTGTGGATATCTTTCATTGGACCTACTACATATATGGGACAGGCTTAGACAAGCTTTTGAATGCAATGCATTTTTCCCTAAGTCTGATGGAAAAAACAGGCAGAGTCTTTTACGAAATATATACATTTATATAAAAATTTACAGTCTGCAGGGTTGTGAAATTGAAGTAAATTCCTAGGGGTAGCAAACAAACAGCTCACAGAAGAAAGGATAGCTTGTTTACAAAAAGATCAAGACCTTTCAAAAGGAAAAAAACCTTCATTTTCACCTATACAGTGAAGAATGATTATGACAAGTCAGGTAGATTATAGTATGTCATTAAATCAGTATTGGTTTTTAGACCTTGGTTATTAGTATGCAGCCACCTAATTAAATTTGTGTTCCCAAGCTCGACATTTGAAGGTGTTCTATGAATTTCCCTTGAGGATGAGGATAGTGAGGTCAGAAAGCGTGTGGTTGTTCTGTGAAAAGTGTCCTCCGAAATGTGTGCCCATCCTTTCTTTTTCTTGTGCTCAGTTATTCTGATGCATAGTTTTAATCTAGTTTCACGCACCCTAATTTCAATGACAGCGCACTGGATGAGATGTGACATGTTTTGGGATACACACATATATAGGATCTGTGAATTCTGATGGGGGCTATTCTGGGGGAGGGCTTTGATTGTTGTAGCAATGGAGATGTTTTGACAGGTTTTGTATTTGTTGTTAAAGCAAGTCTATGTCCCACTTGACACAGCAGGGAGTTTGCTTCTGATGATGAGCTGAGCAAGGTTAAAAGGTTGTGTGAAAGCCAGGAGCAAGGGGACAGGGAATATTTCTTTCAAGGTCTGATTGTTGTTGAGTATAGGATGCAATTACTTTGTCATTCTTCTTAACCATTCAAGTGTAGAATAGTAGGTGACCACCAAAGGTGTGCAGTCACAGTACAGTTGCTTTTGGTACAGTAGCAGGTTACTTACTGCAGGGTATTTGAATAGCTATTTAAAAGATTCAGTCTATTTCTCTGCTGGAGTGTCTTTGTTGCATAAAGGCAAATTTCAAGTCAGCAAAATGGGTGTTGTAGTCTCCTCAGAGCAGATGCAGTGGTACCCAAGGGCCTGATTACATTACAGATCTTTTTTTGTGTTTGAAATGATTGCTGGTTCTATGGATGCAGTCATTTAAACAACAAGAAAATGTTTTTACTAGCTTGACTGAATTTTGACCCTGAAGCATCATGGAACAGATTATAGACATCCTCTCACTTTGTTCAGCCAGACATTTTATCATTTAAGGTCATTTTTGGTACTGTAGTGTAAACAGACTTTAATATCATCCAGTAATGAAAGTAGATGGCTTACAACTTATGTCACGCATTTTTTCAGACCTCCCTGCCTCCTTTGTAGTCAATATTCATTTAATAACTTGCTGCTTTCATTCTCTCTCTCTGCTGTAACCAGGATATTGAAGAGACAATGAATACAGCTCTGAACGAACTTCGTGAGTTGGAACGCCAGAGCTCAGCAAAACATGCCCCGGATGTGGTGCTGGATACATTGGAACAAATGAAAAATTCTCCCACCCCTGCCACCTCAACAGAATCCCTAAGTCCTCTCCATAGTGTTGTATTAAGAAGCACTGAGCCTCAGATTCGACGTAGCACTAGTTCTTCCAGTGATACAATGAGTACTTTCAAGCCCATGGTAGCTCCTAGAATGGGAGTGCAGTTAAAGCCCCCTGCCCTTAGGCCAAAACCCATTGTTCTTCCAAAAACAAATCCAAGCATAGGACCTTCCCCTCCTTCCCAAGGTCCAATGGACAAGTCTTGCACAATGTAAAAAGCTAGGCAACCCTCATAAGGTAAGAGGGGGCCATGTTACTGAAAGGAATGGATTAGTGATAGAAGTCAGGGGTTCCATAACATAATTAGTTCATGTTTATAACTGGAGAGGTTTTGTTTTTCAGTGTTTTTGAATGTAACTAGCTACATTAACATGGGCATTGGTAATTTCTATTGTTTCAATTTTTAAAAAACTGGACAATTGTCTCATAAAAACAAAACACAGACTTACTTGAAAACTTGATGCTGCACCATTTGTAATAAAAGCAACACAAATCACAAATAGCTTCCCACATTGTACCATATTTCACGGTCTTACTGTAGTTTATTTAAATGATCCTGTGCAAAGGTAATATGAAAGGATTCATAAGGGGATGTGGAGCCATCACCAGATCACTGGTTCACATCCCAAACTGGCTTGTGAAAAATGGAAGTTAGTATGTGAGGCTTTTTAAAGGACTTGTGTAATGGACAGGAAATTTCAGTCCACAGAATTATTTAAAAGACAAAAATAAAACCAAATGCCACACACATCTTCACAATTGGCACAATGTATTTAAGCATCCTTGCTAGCAGTCTACTGAATTGGTATGCAGACTGCTTTACTTTCACTAATATAGTACCACTTCTGGTCAGGGTTAAAGTATATTGCCAGGATAGTGTGGAGAAGTTTCTTATGCAGTCACCTGGTGTCCCTTTGCAGTGAAGCTAGAACTTTAGTTCTTGGGGCTATCAGACACCTTTCACAAATGCTAAATTCACTTAAAGTTTACAGTTCAGTGAGCCGAGGATCTGGATGCATGCAAATCTGTGGATCTCTGTGCAGAACTAAAACAAGAGAGTAAAAGAATCAGCTAAACTATCATTCAAGAAAATGTTCCTCGGAACTTATTACTCGGTATTTAAAAAACTTAAGTTGAAATAATTACAGTTTCCAGCTGCTGTAGCTTCATTAGTTAGCCTACACAGTAACAATATAGTTACACTAAAGTGAGTTCCTCTTGGGAGCTGGACTGACTCCTTCCAATCATGCAGGGGCTTGGTCAAAGGATAGATGTTTTATGTTCTACTGCCTAGGATCAATGTGAATAAAGTTTACCAGAACCACTTTTTCTCCCTCGTGTCCATATATGAGTGAAGCCTTCATTGACTTTGCTTAGTGCTCCGTTGTTTTCTATGTTACATGTAAACTAATTGTACAGCTGTTTGCACATTGTAGACTAAGCCATAACATTATTTCTGTGAATATTTTTTTCAATGCTACCTGCCCAGTCTGTTGGGTAATTTGCAGCAGGTTAGGCAACCATGAAGACTGATTTATAAGAAGAAATATCTTACTGGTTGCTGGCTGAAACAAAAAATCCAGCTGATATTCTGCTATAAAAATAAAACTGGTTTCACATGCAGGTTGTCTTTCTACATAGCATTCTTTTCATCTTACCATTCTTTCCATGGAACATTTTACGTTGTACCACTCACTATACCGAAAGCTAACTGGGGAGGGAGGAATGTCAATGACTCGTTACAAAGGTTTGGTTAGCGTATTGGAATCTAGGTAAGATGACAGAGACCATGTCTGGTTGTCATTTGAAAATTATTTATTGCTGCTGGGGTTTGCTAATTACAGCTAAGGGAACACAGAGCCCAGAAGATGACGAATATCCCATAAAGTACATTCAAGAACAAGACTATCTGGGTCATTCCCATTGTTCCTGGTACTTGCACCCTAACTAGGGGATCAAGGAATCTATAAGCACATCTGTTTGGGGGAGGGGCTGTCAGATATTTAAATTCTTAGCTACCATGGTGAACCGTGAGGCACCAGTCAGATCTACTGAGGTAACAATTGTGCACACAGTGTAACAATCTGTCAAGTTCATGTTTAATTAGACATTTCTTGGCTGTGCCCTGTAGTTGTAAGTTCCATTGCAAGGTTCTAACTGAGGCCAGTCTCAGCTATAGGCTAAATTTAGTCTATAGTTATGTTCACCTGTCAAGAGCTAGAAGTTATCAAATAGTTTCCACATTTACTAGGATCAGTGGAACAAACTGGAATTTCAGCTTTCATTTACGTGCAGTTCTTGTCTAGTATTTTTTAATTAACTTATGTGGCATAATTGAGATGGATACCTGTATCTTTAAATTACATAGGGAATTTTGTATGTTTAAATAACTGTACTGGACTCCATAATGCTTATATTAGAAATTGTTTAGCAAAAGAAAATATTAGAAACAGTGCATTTAGTGAATGCATCCACTTAGAGCATTCACACAAGTTAAATGTGTAGTTTGATGGTTATTATAGATACTTAAAAGTATAGTAAGTGGATATGTAACAGGAAAGACTGATACAACTACAGACGCACTAAAGGGTAACTCCTGCACACCTAATCAAATCAGTATTGTCCTTTACTGTCAGTTTGATAAGTTGCAGTACTGGTAGCTGCCTGCTTGTTGACTGTTACCTAATTGTGTCTATGTACATCTGTAGTATGTACATGTGAAAGTGCCTTTAAAATTTTAGAGGAGCTTTAGCCTTGCTCTTGTACTGTTGCATTTCCATTGCGTTCCTCCTTGCTCTTATATTGTTGCATTTTCATGAAAATTTCCCTGCTCTTGTATAGCTGCATTGCCATTGCATTCCTTCCGTTCTCAAAGAACAAAAAAAAGTTGAATTTACACAATTCTGGAAGAAAAATGTACTGTTAATCGGTTGTGACAATGCACTTTTATGTATAGTACTGTACATTTTGGCATGTACCATTACAAGCTTCAGTATACATTCAGATTTGTTCCTCATAGTGTATCTTTATAATAAAGAAAATAGTTCTGTCTGTGTTTGTGTAGTTTTAGTGGTGTGACCTTTCATATACTTTTTTTCTTGTATGCATCTCCCCCAGATTACTTTTCCTCTCCTAAGTAATGTGAAGAGAAGAGGTTTGGAGTTCCTCCAGTTCTGCAGGGCAAAATTAATTGGGTGGACAGAAGACCCTTTACAGATGAGACTCTAGTCAGAGATTTGACAACAGGATTTGAGGCATAGTGACAGGTCTCCTCAAAGACCTCTATTAGCATCTCTCACCCTTTCCTGAATGAACCTACTGTTGCTTTGGATGGGATTTCATAGAGAAACACTGCTGGCACACTTTTAGATGAGCTAGAGAGGGTTTTAGCTGAACATGAAGTCTTAATTTGTGCACTATGCTTTAAACTCCCACTGCAAAAAGGGTCACACAATCAAACTTGTGTGTTCTCAACAGGGTAGCATTACTAATATGCATTTCAGAACTTTTAGGAATATTTATTGAAATTGAAATTATTTTGTAGATATATCACAAATTCAGATCAAGTATCTTTGGACATAATTCGTAACATAACTCTAACTGCTGTAGGACTTAAGGAGTTAGCAATATTGTCTGGGCCAACTCCATCAGTGTTGTTTTCTGAGTATTAGTATTATTTAGGATCACATCAGGCTCCCTCAGTGTGGATGATCTGTGTATTAGCCATCAGGACAGAGGCTGTGAAGCTGTACCCCAACAACCTCATTGTTAGAAGAGAAAGAGGTTTTGATTCTTAGTGGCAAAGAGCTCCAAGTTTATTGTCTACAAACAAGCCAAAACACTAGTATCCATGATCAGCCAGAACCCAGTGCTTGCCAGGTTATTTGAAGGCATGGTCCAGGCATAATATACAGTGGATGCAGCCCCTAAGCCCAATACAAAATATCAAAGGTTCTTAGGTCCCATTGATCAAAACAACTTCCTGTTCACAGCATATAGATCCTAGATCTTGCCAGTTACTAAAACATTGTTGGGTGACATCATCCCCATCCCAATTCTCACGAGTTAGTGCAACTTTCTCAGATACGGAAACCTGTTTACCAGGTCACTCTGATCCTTGATTTGGTGTCCTGTATGTGTGCATTATCAATTCCCTTGCTGTTGGCTTTCCAAAGTGAACGAACAAGTTACCTTATAACACTTCCGTGCAAGCCATATGTGATACGCCTAGCTTCATGTTTACTGAGGCCTATTTTGCTCAGTGCTACTAAGCAAAATATTGGTATGATTTGTATATGCACTGATCAATAGCTGTATTAATCCATACTCCAGTGAGGCCTATACTTACTTTCCATTAGAGAGGGGTTGAAAGATGTCCATTACCCTCATTTGCCTATCAATACTGTAAACATCTGAAATGTCCCATGGCAGGCCAGCTGGCAACACAGATTGTTTTTCTAAGGTAAGCTCTGTTATGCTTACTCTCCTTTGCTAGGAAGCTGAAGACCTCCCCTGAAACTAACGGGCATTTTTACACATACAACTGCTGCAGTGCCTGGCACTCTGAAAAGCACCCAGCGCTGCAATGCTTGCAGTTGTATAAGCAGTAAAATGCACTTCAGCACCGAGAAAATGGCAGTGGTGTGCTTTCAAACTAACACACACAGACGGTGCTTTAGTTCAAAAGTGCACCACCACCATTTTCTGCGCACTGACGCGCATTTCGCCACTTATACCATCAAGCAACACAGTGCAATGTCGCAGGACCAAAAGCATGTGTATAAATACCCACAGTGGCTATGGAGGTGAGAAGGCAACCAGTCTGTTAGCCCTGTGCACATTAGTTTTGTACTTGGTTTAACCAGACATTACAGAAAAGTTTCCAGCTAAAAACTGACTTTCCATTTCTCCCAGGACCATGTAAGAGCCCAGAATAAAAGGCATTAACACAAGCCCATTGTCCCACTTTAATTACCTGTGAAATATGGAAATAATGCTTCCTGTCCACATCCAATTCAAAGCTAATTCAAGTAAATTGCCATTCAAAGGGTGTGAATGACTTCCCCACACCCCTACCCCCAACTTCCCCTTCTGCTGTGACTCAAAGCCCAACCAGTCAGACCCCACCAAGATAAACCTAACATCTGGTTTTACCAACCCTATCTGTTTGTATTTGCAACCTCAATAGACACAAAATACTTTACAAGAGATGATGCATGGGTGTCATGGAGTGGGTGCAGGGCCGGCCATGATCCCACTAGCGCCCCCTGCCATGTCAACTTAGGTGATCCAGCACCCTCATATCCTCACCCGCCACATCTTTGATGGTAATTGGTTCAATTAGGGAGGCTGCCTTTATCTCCTAATACACAGCCTAAGTTGAACTGCCCCTGCTCCGTATGGGGTGCCTCAGTGCACCCCCGCCTTAAGGGCTAATGAGTGCCTCCAAACCTCCCCTTTAGCGCGCCTCAAGCCTCGCAACTGTACCAGACATTCTCTGGTCATATATTCACCCCTCCTGGGCTCCTATTCCCCTCTCGCCCTCTCCTGGGCCTACTCACCCCATCTGGGCTTCTGTACTGCTCTGTCAAGCTCTTATTGATCTGGCCCCTATCTAGATGTCAGCCCCTCTCCGGGCTTATACCGCGTGCCCACTCTTCTCCAGGGTTTCGTGCCGGTCGGGGACTAATTGCTCACTCAGGAGCCTCTTGTTCTGCTCGGCCCTCACTGGAGCCTGTGTCCGCTGCTCGCGCTTCCCTCGCCTTCTCCGGGGCTCCCGCCCTCTCCGGGGCCTGTGCCACACTTCCCACGGTCAGGGCTCAGGTGGCCATAGCCATGCCTGGCCCCCTGACCCTCCTTTGGGGTCTTGCGCCCTACTTGGGCTTTACTCCCGTTACTGCCCTGCTAGGCTGGGGTTGGGATACCCCACTAGCTCCAGGGCTCTTTGCTGCCCCCTTTTTAGCTCCGGGGCTGGGCCAGCATGCCCCCAAACAAAGCTACGCCCTCACCCTCGCCCTCTCTGGGGCCTGTACCACACTGCTCACGCTACCCTCACCCTCTCTGGGGCCTGTGCTGTGCTTCCTACGCTTCTCGCCCTTACTCGGGCTTCTCAAAGTTGGGCTCAGGCAGCCCTTTCCCTGCCTGGCCCCGGACCCGCCTTCTCGGGCCTAGCTCGCGCGCCTCTCGCGCTCATTGCCCCCTCTGGGGCCTATGCCGCGCCTCTCACGCTTGGGGCTCAGGTGGCTGCAGCCGTGCCTGGCCCCTTGACCCTTTCCTGGGTCATCTGCCCTACTGGGCAAAATACCGCCCTCACGGGCTGGGGTCCGAAACCCCACACACCGCGCCTCTCCGGCGCTCACTCACCATGCCGACCCCGGCACTAACCACCGTGCCCTTACTGGGCACCAGGAACCCCCCAGATTATTGGGGAGCTCCTGTGAGGCCTCCTCACACCCCTACAGCCTCACCCGGTCCTCCAGTATAATAATCACAACTCCACAAAACTATAAGCCAGCCGGCTATAACACATCATAAGCCCCCGAGCTTATAATACCAACTCCGCTCTATGCTGGCCCTCTCCCATACCTCTGTCAGGGTTCTCTCTACCCCTGCATCATTGCAGGTGGTCAGGCTGCAACCATCAACCCCAGCCCGAGGGGAACAGTCAGCTAGGCTCTGGCCTGGGCTGTTTATAAAGGCCCAGCCCTGCCCTCTCCTAGCCAGCTGACCAACATTAGTTGCCCTGGCAACCCTCACCTGAGCTGCCCTGGTGATTGGCAGCTCTCTTTATTACTATTGCTAGTAGCGAGCACCCTAGTGCTCTGCTACACACCTTCCCCCTTAAGTTCTTCACCATCATCAGGATCGGGGCACATAAGTGTCCTGCAACAATGGGCTATCCACAAACCAAGCAGGCATGTGTCTTCAAACTGTCAAAGAAAATCTCTGTGGTATAGGGCAGTGATTTTTCAGCTTTCATTTGTGGACCCCTAAATAGTTTTGAATGGAGGTGCAGACCCCTTTGAATTGTAAATGTGGGTACACTTTTATTGATCCTAGTCATCTTTTATGGACCCCTTAGACCAGACAGTTTCCCAAACTTTTTCTTATTGCGTACCTCCTTCCAGATTTACCAGCTGCCTGTGTACCCCCTACCAGCATACATTTTATATTTTAATACCTTAAATACAAGTTATTATAATGAAAATTAAATCTGCCATTACACAATTTCTCCTGCATCCCACCCCCTCACCCCATAGGTGTCTTGCATACCTCAGGGGTACACATACTAGAGTTTGAGAACCCCTGCCTTAGGTTGAAAACCACTGGTAGATAGGGGATACCACTAGTAGGTCTCCTACCTTTGTAGGCCATCCTTCAGAAAGATTATTTGCCTTCCCAATGAGCCAAGGGTTGTGTAGAAACAAGAGCTTGAATCAGAACTCCCAAACCCTGCCTTAAAAAAAAAGGGCAACAGCAATTTAAGCAAGTCCCAAGTCAACCCTTTTCTGACTATCTAGAGCTCATGGTTTATAATGTTTTGAATGCCAAGGAAGAAATTTCAGAGAAAAAGCAATGTGTAGCATTCCCCATGGAATGATCGCCCCTTGCTTGATGTTTCGAGGACACTGTTCAACAGGAGTTAAGCATTTGTTGCTGATGGTAGAAGATCTGAAGTACTGCGACTATTAGTGAGCTCATCTATCAGCTCATGTTGACAAGCTTTGTATCCCATAGTCCAATGACCTACTTTAAGTATTTCTTTCTGTCCCCTCTGCACAAAAGGCATCTAAAAGATTCAGGCAGGGAAGCCAAATGTCATGCTTTAGTCAAGGCCCCGCATACTCCACACCAAAGCTTGACATCAGTTCTGTAGAAAAGCCCTATATTGCAGGGCCTAAGAAATACGCAGCAGTTTCAGATAGATTTTAATTTGCAGCTTTTATTAAAGTAAATCATTCACCAGTGTCTCTCCCTGTTGCTGAACTGTTTTATATTAAAGTGATGCTGTTCTGAATGTTAATTTGCTACAGAATTATGCATTAGAAATGCCTAACTACTGTAGAAGTTGCCAGGAGAAGCCAGCACTTTTGGCAGGTAAGCAGACTCCGCTGGAACTTGTAGCACTTAGGAAACTGAGAAGCTGCTTAGTTTTCTGGGATAAGCAGCTAGAATGCTAGAGTGGCCAGCAATGAACTAAACAGGGGTTGCAATAAAAATTGTATGTTTAAAGCTCCTCTGAAAAGAATGGTTTCCTTCCAGTTCTTGTCTCAAGTGGGCAGGGAAGGCTAGCTCCTTAAGAACTAAAAACTTGTGTTAGTTCAAATCGGGATGCTGCCACAAGGGATTAATTCTACTTCAGTGAAGCCACTAAGTGTGCAAAGCTGCCATTTTAGAATAGTTCTTGTATGGTCATGAGCAGGCCTAACATCATGGAGAGGGTGCATACTTCTTTCTGTGCTATGGTAAGCTCAAGAAGGGGATTTAGAATCGATCCTGCAAAGTGGATTGTTTTTTAATACTACTGAGCATCTCAGAGTACTGTATTTCCACTTGTTCCATCTCAGCGCCAATTTAGAAGACAGATATTACACACAGATGAGAAAACTGAGGCACAGACGAAGGGACCCTACCAAGATCATACAGCACATCCATGGCAAGTAGCAATTGAAACCATAACTGTAACGATATAGTTCCAATAGATCTTAGCATTATACACAGCATCTCCTTCTTCAAAAGGTCCATATTAAGGAAGTGTTGTACATGGCACAGGGATTCAGCCTCCCTAATAGGACTGAAGACTAGTTCTATGGAAGCTGCTGCTACCGAGTTGCATAAAACTTGCAAACTCACTACTAGTGCTGGATCCTCAGTGGGTTCATCTACATGCTCATTAATGCGCCTTTGCTACTGTGCATTGTTTAGCATCTCTAATATGAGGTATTACATAAGGGTGCATTAGCCCGCACTATTGCGCAGTAACAAAGGCAAATTTTTTTTGTGATGCTAAATATGCAGGAGACTAATTTTACTGTGCATTAGTACCGTTTTTGCCATGATGCATTAATACGCAATAAAATAGAGTACTGCACATTACAGCATCCCATATAGATTCACCCAGTCCATACTTTTGCTAGGCACCAGAAAATAGCTCTTTTTGCACTGATTGTGCTATTTCCATCCCACCCTCTGCAATTAGGGTTGCTTTTAGATCCAATTAAGTGTAGAAGAACTTTAAAATACAAAATTTACCTGCACATAGCATGTGTAGAAGCTGTCAGTTTAATTCTGCCATGTGAGGTGACTAACATATTTGCTTTTATAGGTACCAAGCTGCATCTTAATCTGTTTATATTTCCTTAGTACTCCTATCCTTCATAGAACTGCATTATTTCTGCATCACATTTGCATGCTCTTTTTTAACCATTGCTCCCTTCTATACATATGACTCTGCTTGCTGTTCCTCTTTAGAAGAGGCAGCATTTTCCCTTTTTCTGCCCTAACTTCTCTTTCTCTCCCACTCCTGCTCCAAAAAGGTCAAGAGCTACATTTTTCTTTTAAGTTCTATGCAGATATCTGCTGGGGGGTCTGAGAGGCAAAGGGCAGAACCTGAGATGGGTCGAAATGTTGCAATTTAAGCAGTCACCCTGCTTCAATATGACACAAAATAAAAGAACTAGGTGCATTAATATTAAAAAGAAACAATACAAACTGCCACACCTGAAAGTACATATGCTCTCTTCTCTCCTTATGTTTAATTAGTAAAGGCTTCTAAAGCATTAAAATATGTGCAAAAGGGGTCAATATACCACTAAAGTGCTGCACCTTAAAATGGGCGGTTGGTGGGGGGAGCCTGAGGGAGCTATGGCCACCCCAAAATTTGCCTTAGCCTCCCCAGTAGCCACCCCTCCCAGCACTGCCCCTGTCCAAGCCCCCTGTCTCCTGGACTGCCACCACCGCCACCCGCCCCACAGGGCTGAGCCCACCCCACTCCTGCCCACAGCACTCCCAGCCCGGCCCAGCCCACAGGGCCCATGTCCCACCTTTGTCTGCACGGCCCCCATCAATTTTCTGCCTAACCCACCTCAGCCCTCCTCCCCGCCAGGAAGAGGCTGGCACCACCCCTGCCTTGAAATCTTTGATAATGCATTTCAACTAACATTTAAAGGTGCTTCCTCTCCCCCCCCCCGGGTCTCATCTCATTAATGTATTGAGCTATTTCCTTCCACTGGTGGTTCCACAACTGGAGAGGTGTAGTACTCCAACAAAAATTCAGTTCACACACATGTATACACACACACGACATGGGACTTTCCTCTACTTGGAAATTTCTTAACAAACTTAACTCTAACAAAAAAAAATGTGTTTAGCAGTAAAGCACCTGCATCAGTTTAGAAAGGGCAATAGTAGGCTGCAGTAACTATCAACTGATTATATATGAGGTACCTAATGCCTTCACTTCAGATGCGCCAAATCTGGTGGCAATCTATGGCTCATAAACTGGATCTGGCCCACAAAGAGACTGGATTGAGCCTGGGATAGGAGCAATTGGCAGCACATGGCAGCAGGGGCACTTCCCTCTGTCCTGCCTCGCACATTCCTCTGATCCCATCTGCTGCATTCAGCATCGCTGCTCTGTGCTAAGGGGTCCTTTGTCACCCTGCTCCCACCCCACCCCACCCCACTCAATTTGTGGCTCCCTGTCACAATTAGTGACAAATTGTTGGGAGGCAATGGCAAGAGCAAGTGAAATACAGCAAGCAGATGGGTGCTGGAGAAGGGTCTCAGCACCCCACAGCAATAGCTGGGTCACAAGAGGTGGCCTGTCATTCTTAAGGGCTGCCAACCCCCTGCTCTAGATTACTGCTGTCATCAACCCTCTGCCACTAATAGAAAGGGATTGATTTAGAAGAAGCCATTGAAAGGATGTGCAAAATGTCAGTGACTTCAAGGCAATAGTGCTGCAATAGAAAGCCCTAACAGCATCAGTTGCTCAGTCGTGCTACAGATGCATGGGGTACATGTACATGGAAAAACAAATTCAGTAGGTCAGTACGACTTGCAGGGAGAAAGTGAACAGAATTTGCCTGTAAACTGCGGATTAAGAAAGTGATCCAGCTCACAGAGTTATTTCACCTGGCCCACGGAGCTGGCAGAGGGGCCAGGAATCTCTGAGCTGGGCAAATAGTGGTGGGGCCTGCCACTGAAATCTGGGGCACAAAGTCCGGATCGGCATGTGTGTTGGCAGCAAGGCTGGGAGGTGAGTGACAGCTGCATTAACTCCTGAGCTGCCCCACTCTTACTGCCTGGTCCAGGTCAGGCCTGGAAGGCTTCCACAGTCCAGATGCAGCCAGCAGAGCCCTGCAGTCCAGATCTGGGTGAGTGTGACACCCCTGCCATAAATATTATTGAACAATTCATCTTTTCCTGCAATATTCAAAAGATACGTCAGAAAAAATAGATGGCATAAGACTTACCTCAGTAATCTCAGGCAGGCTAGTTTGCTCCCATACATTATTCAAGGACAATCTACCCTTGCTTCTACGCTGACCTGGTGATGCTATCAGTCAGTGTGAGCTTAGGTTAGTCACCACGAACAACTGAGGATTTTTTTTTAATTAACAAGCTATATTGATTTTTCCAGATATTGTAGCAGTAGAGTAACAGTACAAAGCACTTACTAAATCAGGGTCAACTGTAAAATAGAAGAAAGAAAAATTACGTTCTAGGAAGGCAGTCACACACTTTCAGGTTTAAGAGCAATATCCGATATATAGAACAGCTGCTTGCATAACACAAAATCAAAGAATGCCCATCCTTATTTCTACGGAGTATATTGATTCTTTTGTTTAATATCTCCTGTGTGCACTTTCAGTACCAGGCATCAGAATCTATAAGCATTGACCAAACAACATACAAGGGTGACATTCCCATTTATTTGAATGAATTACTTGTCAGGAGAAATGGGTCAGAGACCAACATTCTGCCTGGCAGTAGAAGAGAACAGCTTTTTTACAAATGTTGACTTTTTGATCATAAAGAAATAGTGTTAATATGAAGATTGTTACTTCAGAGTCTTTAGGATTGTATTTCTAACGTACAAAAGGTGAAGCACAGCCAGATCACTTCATAACTTCTGCCAGGAAATCATGCTGCGTAAACAAGATTCTTTGGCCACTGTAACATGCTCCCAAGTTTCATTTATTTCATCCCAGGGATTTCCAAGGCACCCATTGCTATGGTATGCACAACAGTGTGAAAAACAGAGTTATGTGAATACAACTGAGTGTTATTCTTGAATACTCTTGACTTCTAAACAGACCTGCATTTTGAATGCTCTCAGCCCTTTTTGCTTTTCATGAACATCACTGCTAGCAAATTCGTTTCCTGTAAACATTCATTGAAAGTGAATTTCATCCTGGTAGTCAAAATTTGTGTTTTTTAGTCAAAAAATAAAATTTAGCTTGTGGGCAAACTAAATCTGTTCTGGACAAGAACACCTTACAAAAGGTTAAAAGATCTAAATGCAGCAAAACATTATATCATTTGGATTTACCCACACACCTAATTCAGAATGGGAACACAAAGGACATTTTTACATGTGTTCCGGGGGTTGGGGAAAGTGGCACTTTAACCTGAGTGGGTCTCCAAGAGCTGCTCTAATTAAAGGGCCACCACATCTCCTGTATCAGCGTCCCCGCTCTTAAAAATGGTGGCAGGGGCGCTCAGACTAAAGCTTATTCTACAAGCTTTAATTCAAACACCCCCACTGTCATTTTTCAGCATGGGGATGCTGATACGTGAGCTGCAGGAGGCTGCTGGAGCATGGCGACTGTCACGCTCCAGCAGACACACTGAATTCTAGCACGTTGAAGCAAGCGCCGCACTTATGTATAGGCGCCCAAAAAGTTCAAATACTCACAAGTTGAAGTGAGTCATTCAACACAGTGTGAAAAGCTAAAGTTACTAAATATATATTTTGCTGCAAATTATTCAAGTAGCCCTATTTGAGAAAATAGATTATTGCCTAAATTAAGGAACACCGCTTTCTTCCTGGTGATATCCGATGCCATTCGTGGATGGAGACTAGTCTGAGGGTCTAACCAGGTTGAGAGTCTAATTATTAGTGGCTACAAGCAAGCCCAATCAACTTTTTGCATCATCATGGGCACAGACAGACATGACAATTTTTACCTGATCTGGCCCCAGAATGTGGTCTATAGCAGTGACCATACAGAAGTGCATGGCTGCAGAGCACTTCAAAAGGCCCCAATCCTGCAAAAATCTGAACCCTCATTGCATGCGCCTGCGGAGTTCCCAGCCTACCACTGTTTTCAGAATGGAAGGGGGAAAGAAAGCGGAGCTCGGTCTGGGATTTTTTCAGCTGGCACTGGAAGTGGGGCAGGCTGATTGGAGCCTCCTTCTCCCCCACCGAGGTGGGGAGGCTTCATTCCACCCACCCACCCTCCAATGTTGGCTGGGGAACCCCAAGATCAAGTTCCCTCTGTTCCCTTTCCCCACTCCTATTCTGAAAACAGCACCTAGGCTGGGAAGGGAGAGTGGCAGTGCTATGGAGACTGGGTCACAGGCTCTCAGCAAACAGCAGGAAGCCCCAACTCCCAGACCTGACAGCAAACTTCTGTTGAGTCCAGGGGATGGTTACAACTCATAGCACTGCCTGCAACATGCTATGAATTGCACCAGGGAGCTGCTCTTCTGTCTGTGCCTCATGTGCATAAAAGTCATAGGTTGGCCATGACTGACCCTGAGCTAGCTCTTCCAATTGCTTTGAAGAGTCCCTCTGAACTGACAGCTTTTTGCCTTGAGGTTACTAAAACAAAAGTGTGTTTAGGGAATATGTTGCCTTCCATTCTCACAGTGAAGCCAAAACCAGGCCATGTGCTTATCTGGGTTGTTTTGACTGCTCCAAGGTCTCAACATTTTTCCTCTTTACTAACCTTGCTCAGAAACAGAAGTGTAGCAGTAACACTATAGTTCACAGGTTGCATGCTTCAGCCATTGATCCTAAATGTTCTTAGCCTTTTTAACTAGATTTAAAAGACTTCATAGATTTCATAGACATTAGGGCTGGAAGGGACCTCAGAAGATCATCAAGTCCAGCCCCCCGCCCGAAGGGCAGGACGTCAGCTGGGGTCATAGGATCCCAGCAAGATAAGCATTCAAACGTTTCTTAAACGTGTCCAAAGTAGGTGCTTGCACCACATCTGGAGGGAGTCTGGAGGGAGCCAGGAGACTCTATACCATAGGCACCGAGTACATGGGGGCCCAAGGGCCCTGGCCCGCCTTGGGAAGAGGATAGGGTGACCACTGTTAGAAAAACAAGATGACCCGTGACAAGCACATGACCCTTGAGAAGCATATGACTTTCCCTAAGCTTAAAGATAGCCTTTTGCTGACAGTAAGCAAACTTGTTCTGTGTATTTTGTAACTCTGTAACAGCAGCCAAGAAAACAAAATCCCAAAGCTAGCGGAAATTCCCCAAAGATGCGCACGCATATATGCCTTATACCTATGTATACCTATATTTGCATATGTATAACCTGTTAGTGTAAAAGGTGCTACCAAACTCAGATCAGGGGAGCTCTTTGTCTACTAGGCACTGAGTAACCCCTCTGCAGAGAAATAAATCATCTTGCCGACACTCTCTCGTTCTCTGCCTAATTGATCGCAGCTAGGAATGAGCCCAGAGACGAGACGTGGCCAGTGCTCCTCAGTGTATGAGCACACCCTTCGGTGTATGGGTGCTACGCAGTAGCTGGCCAATTTCCCCAACACCACCCATTTCAGGTGGAACAGTCCCAAAGTGGGAACATCAAGTCCCAGCCTAGGAAAGCATTTGTCCTGTGTTCCCAGTATCATGCAGGATTCAGGTTTTCCATTCACTGCAGGAAAAAACAGGACATGACAGGTTTCTTTTGCAGGCTGACAGAGTTCCAGTCTGCAAGGGGTTGTGGGGAGCAGGATGCAAGAGCAGAATATGTGCACGCACACACATGCACATGGCCAACAATACAGCCCCAGGCAATGGTGAAAAGCAGCTCCCCCAGCTGCCTGCAGGTAAGTTTTGGGTGGGGGAGGGGACAGATTGAGGCCCCCACAGTGAGGGAGGGAGTGGAGCAGGGGCTGGGCCTGGAGGCTCTGCCCAGCCAAAGCGGTGCACGCTGCCTGGGGCCAGGGGTGGGGGTGGCCCATCCAGGAGGTGAAAGCAGGGGCAGAT
Organism: Crocodylus siamensis; assembly: GCF_052110815.1. Taxonomy (NCBI): domain Eukaryota; kingdom Metazoa; phylum Chordata; order Crocodylia; family Crocodylidae; genus Crocodylus; species Crocodylus siamensis. Next base: position 64,077,928 of record NC_143398.1, read on the forward strand.
CCCTGCAGCTGTGTGCACTCCCAGGGAGGAGGGGCCAGATGCAGGCTGCCCATTGCAGCCTTAGGGCTCCCTGCCTTGCTGCCCTCCCCTTGGGATCCCCGTGTCGGCTGCGCCACCATGGCAAGGTGCCCCCTCCCACCCAGCAGTAGCAGGGGTGGTGGCACAAAGTTGTGCCTCCCACTGCTGCTGAGTGCCTTGCCATGGCACTGCAGCCGGTGTGGAGCTCCTGGGGGGAGGGCAGCAGGGTGAGGAGCCTGCAGTGGGAAGCCTGCCTCTGTCCCCCCACAGACTCTGCTTGGATCTGCTCTAGCCATGCCATGGGGGATTGGGGAACATCATCTTAGGCCCCCCTCCACCTGGCAAAAATAAAAAAGTCGGCACCTATGCTCTATACCATGTGTTGTGGCGGCAGCCCACCCTGCGCCACACAGATCTGGGGACACATGCCCCCCATACCCGCAAGACACGTACAGTGGCGGGAGCTGCCACGCCTCCCCACAGCTCACAAATGAGCCGTGGCTCTGTCCCAAGCCCCGCTCTGGCTGTTCAGGAAGAGAAAACAGAAAGAGCCCCTGCACATGAGGAAGGGCAGGAAATTCCGGTTAATAGAGTATTCGGGTTAGTAAAATGCCGCTTAACACAGGTTTTACTGTATATATGACTTCTGCTGATATAAGACATCTGCTTGCAGAAATGAACTAGGAACAGATTCAAAAGAGAGACATTCCAGTGGCAAATAAAAACAGAAGGCAGAAGAAGCCATACCTATGTAGGTAAGAAGACTCCCTGTAATTATATGAAGGAAAATATATGCTACTTTGTCATTAAGCTTGTGCCTAGGAACATTTTTCTTTTTAAGTGCTGCTTACATATTATAGTGAGTAATGACTCCAAAAATAAATCGGCTTTGTTCAGCACAGTATCTTGAAGGAAGTTATGAAATGATGTAGGTGCATTTCCTGTCCTGGAGCATTTGCAATACAATCTTGATGTCTGGAAGGTACTATTCCTCATGTCAGTTGTGTATTGATGCACTACTGGGAGAAAATACTAACAGCCTCTTCCTGGCTTCAGTATGTAACAAATACAGATGTCCTACTCTGCAAAAGGTAAGCTACATGAGAAAGGGGAACAAATTATGGTCTTACTAGTTGAAAACTAGATAAATATCCCTCTTCTACCTCTCAGACCAAATGAAGAGCTAGGAACACGAGTTGAGCTTGCTTTTCCCTAACCTACTGATATCCCCAGATTCTGACAACTTACTAAGTTAAATACAAGAACAAAAAATTGGCCCACTTGGAAGTTAAAATGGAGGGCAAACAATGTGGGGTTCATTTCTGTTTTGGCATTTGATACCATAAAATCCCAACCAAAGAAAATAATGTTCACTGGAGAGAACTACATTTTCCAGAATATTACTGTCAGATAACTTAAAATGAAGCTGCAATTAGAAGATTACTGTAGCTAGTAAAAAAGCTGCAACAGTCAGATTTGTTTCTCTTATAAAAGAGAGGTCATTTTATAAACCACCCAGTTAACAACACATACTTCTCACATGAGCACTGCTACATTTTGTCTCAACAGAAGAAAGCTACAAGATTCTGTCAAAAAACAATAGAAGATCACAGTAGTCACAGGTCGTTTCACAACTAAGTATTTTAATAAGATATTTCAAAGCTTACCATCATCTTCCCCCTAGTTTTGTTTGATCTAATCTTGTCATTCATATTAAAAGCAATGCTTTAATATTTGCCAAATACTAAATGTAGCGTACATTCTTGATATCCCTTACCTTATTGTTCAGTGCTAGATGTGTGAAATTATAAATCACTATACAGAAGACCTTTTTAGGCATTACAGAACCATATAGTAGACTGAGGCATAATGTCAGGAAGCCACTTACCACGAGGGGCATTTAAAATTTCCCATGCTGTATATATTTCTAAACCTCTGGTTAAATACGTATATATAGAAATGAAGACCTGGCCTCCTGGCTCATCGAGTCCAGTCTTGTGTATTTATAGGCAATCCCTTCTAAGGGTCCTCAAGAACTTCCACTCCAATCCCTTCGTCACACACCAGAGCCAGTGACCAGTGCTCCCCAGACTCCTCTAGCAGGGGTCATGTCCAATGCTCAAAAAGGGTGGAAAACAAACAAGCAAACAAACTGAACCCACAGCCCTGGCTCTGGGCAGCTGCTGCCAGCCCTGCCTGGTACAGCTAGAGAGCCGGGTGGCTGCAGCCCGGGCTGTCAGCAGCTGCCCAGGACCTGGGCCAGCTGCAAACACCTGCTGCCTCCCGGCCCCGGCCCCGGCCCGGCCCCGGGGAGGCAGCGCATATCGGCAGTGCTCCCCGCTGTGCTGCCCTCGCCGCCGCTCCTGCAAAGCAGTGCCGGCATCTGGCACTGCGGGGCACAGCAGGGGGCACAGAAAGCTGCCGGCTCCGGCTCCCCGCTGCCCTGCAGGCGGGGGCACAGCCGCGCACACGGGGGAGCCGGGGCCGGCAGCTCTCTGCGCCCCGCACTGCGCGGTCCCGGCGCCGCTTTGCGGAAGCGGCGAGGGCAGCGCGGCGGGGAGCGCTGCCGGTTCGTGCCGCCTCCCTGGAGCCCGCGGCCGCGAGGCGGCAGAGGTCTGCAGCTGCCCCAGGTCCTGGGCAGCTGCTGACAGCCACAGAGCCTGGGCTCGGGGGCAGGGGCTTTGGGTGGGGGCAAGGGGCACAAGGAGGGCATCCTGCTATGTACCCCCTGCCCTCATTTTGTTTTTCTGGCATGCCAGCACTCCCGCATCTTCCAAGGTAGGCGTTGTGGGGGGTTTCATAGACATTCGGGCTGGAAGGGGCCTCGGGAGATCATCGAGTCCAGCCCCCCCCCGGCCCAAAGGGCAGGAAGTCAGCTGGGGTCATAGGATCCCAGCAAGATAAGCATCCAAATGTGTCTTGAAGTAGGTGTTTGAACCACCTCCAGCGGCAGTCTATTCCAGACCTTGGGGGCTCGGATAGTAGAGAAGTTCTTCCTTATGTCCAGCCTGAATCGGTCGCAGAGGAGTTTGTGATGACTTGATCTTGTCATCCCTTGGGGCACTCTGGTGAACAGATGTTCCCCAAAATCCTGGTGAACACCCCTAATAAACTAAGATAACCGTGGCTGAGGCCAAAATAACACTGGACATTCCCAGAGTAATGCACGTAGAGAAATTCAGGGGCATGCAACAGGACTCTGCAAGGTGGAAAATCCCCAGCAGGAGAGGAGGGATTTTCTTGTGTATGGATTTTGAGAAGCTGTGATATCAGATACAAGCTCAGCCCAGTACACCAGCCAAAAAACGCTGCCTACCCCTGCCCTAAAGCTTCCAAACATCTTTCATTCAGAGCTAAGTTTCCTTTTAGTGTTTTCAATCTATCCTTCACAAGGGTTACTAATACAGAAACCCATAAGTGACATTCAAAGTATTCCTATTCTGTAACAATCTCCGTTCCATAAACCTGTCAAATTCGATCTTGAAGCAATCCAGTTTCTTTGCCCCAACCATTCTTTTCAGAAGACCAGCCTAGCTTTTACTAGAGTGCAGTTCCTTCTTCTAATTTCCAGTCTAAATTTCTTCACAACCAGTTTGCACCCATCTGATCTTGTCCCACTAGTGTTCATTCACTTAAAATGCTCTTTTCAACTCCATGAAGATATTTATAAAAAGTACCACACGCATTGCTGGTTCCATCCTTGCATCTGCAGCAAAGATTAAGCAATTGGTAGGTATGTGGAACACATCATGAGGTCAAGAAGGGGTGAAGAGGAAATAGAGGAGCCAGACTGTTTCTGTGGAGAAACATGTCAATGGGCATGTCTACACATACATTTATGCCAGCTTAAATTTACTGCACAGTAAATTACTGCACAGTAAGCAGGAATAGGCCAGCGTCTACACATGCAGGCATTAAAGCACGTTAACATTGTGTGTGGACTGACTTGGGTCTAAAGTTAGTCCCAAGTCAGTCCACATACACAGTGTTACTGCACAGTAAGGCATCTACACGTGCGTTACTGCACAGTAACTAAGTGGACATACATTTGATACCTGCATAATGCTCAAATTTACGCTCAAGTCAGTGTAAGTCACCATATTTACTGTTTAGTATGAGTCTGCATACGTAGACGTGCACCCATACTGTGCAGTACTTTCAGTTACTCCACAGTAAATGCACACGTGTAGACGCACCCAGTGGGTAGCAAACACAAGACCATCAGGAATGGAATAGGATCTTTTGGTTTGGAAAAATGGTTCCTATAGAAAGGACTAGGGAGCTTGGAAGGTTTTTTTCTCTCAGGAAGAATGTCAAGACCAAGAGGAAGGCAGGTGTGCCCCAGAGGGACAGAGAAGAGGGATTAAAATGTACTCATCCCAAGTCTCCTAAAATCGAATACCTTGTAATAAATACATTTTTGGATGACTGTTTACTCCAAATGCAGTGGTCATTTAATCCAAATGCAGCGGTCCTTTGAAAACTAGTCAACGTCATGTACCATTCCATACAGTATCTAGACTATGAATTATAAGGTAATTTATTTTAAGCTCTAGCCTGTACCTTAGGGCATTAGAACTATTAAAAATTCATAGCTCAATTCATAATAGTTGCTCAACATTTGCATGACTTTTCTGTAGAGTTTACCTTCTTAAAAGTGCTGACTGCATATTTCATGACCAAAGTCCTAGTTTTTGGCAGTTATTAAATTGCTCTTCCTCTTGAGCACAAGAAGAGAAGTCTCTTAAAAATGTCCAAGCAGAGAGCAAGCTAAAAAAGGTTTCCTTGTGCTTCAAAGAGTAAGTTTGCTTAGTTAAAAATAATGGACTTCTTTTGCCGGCTTTGTACTTTGACACATCCTTTTTTTCTGGGATTCTGAAGAATGGAGCTATTGTATCCCAAAGCAAAAACATTATACAAGTCCTTCAACAAAATCAATTTTAATTACAACTAACTTGTCTAATTATTTCATAAGTGATGCCAACTAAATGGATGCATATCTAGTATCAACTGACCCAAACAGTTCAACAGGTTCTGTGACACTACAATTACAGCTGTATCCCCACTTCTGTACAATTTACATTTTCTCTCCATAGGCTCCTTATAAAAAAAAAAGCTACACAATTAATTGCACAAGTCAGCATAGGGCAAATATAAATTACAGAAAGCAATGATTTGAAAATATTAAACCGTGAATATATATTAAAGCAACTGACAGATCAACAACAGATAGTGAAATAAATTAAGAAGTATTCTGTGTTTCTCCTTTAAAAAGCTAGATTCATTAATGCAAAGCTTAAAACACTGCACAGAAAAAGAGAGAGAAAACAAAAGAACCGTGGGGAAATTATAATTTTTTTTATAAAAGAGTTCTGTGTGTTAAACAAAAAACTGAACCCATTCTAAAATGCACAGGAAAACAAACACACAAAAAGCTATATTTCCCACTAAATAACAGTCCAAAAATTGTTTTTATATAAAATTGAAAGATTTTGTTATGATTTTTTGGCATTTCCAAATATTACAGTGCAACATAATTGATATTTTAATTTGAAAAAATATTGTGAAATGGTGTCCTGTTTTGATATCATTACAGGTTTTTTCCAAAATAAAATTGCATCGCAAGTGACAGGTTTGTGCAAAATACTTTGCTTTTAACAAGTCAGTGTTTTCTGAAAGAAGAAACCATCCAGGGTAAAATTTCAAGCCAGCCTTACGTACTGTTTCAGTCCCATTGTAATTTGAAATCCTAAGGCAGGAGTGGCAAGCCTGCAGCACAAGTGCCACAGGTGGCAGGGACAGTCTCTGTTTGTAGCACCCAGCAGATCAAGGAGGGGACAGACAGCGCAGCAGCTAATAGGGCAGGAAGCAGAAAACAGAGCAGGATATCATGCAGGTGATGGCAGGATGCAGAAAGATGGGAGGAGATCTAACAGGGAGTACAGAATAGGGAGCAGAAAGCAGAAGAGCATTTTGGGCAGAGAAGGGGATTGGATGTGGAGGGCACGGGGCTAATTTGCAGCATGCCAGCCAAAAAGGTTGCCCCCCTGGCAGCTGTCCTAAGGTATGGTAGGGGAAACACTAAATCTTAAACTTGGGTCCTGATAGACAAATATTATGACTGAAACTATAATACTGGAAAATTCAGAGGCAAAATTAGAATAGCAGGAACTGCTTTATTAGCAAGGATCCAGGTTTTCTGATCACATAGAAAAATGTGGTAAAATGTGGGTTTTCTCATTTTAAGGTGAAAAACACAGATTTTCTTCTTTATAGGAAAAAACCTCAGGGTACAGTTCCAGCCTGCCAGGGAGAGCAGGGGGACGGTAATCCAAAGCCCAAATTCAAATGCCAACATTTATAGGTATTTAGAGTTTATTTTATTATAGTGATTGAAGCACTGGTAGGCTTCAAATTGCTTTAAAATTGTAAATATATCAAGAAACTATTTTGTTCAACTGATACCTATATATATAGTGGCATTTCATTTTAATCATGGAAAAGTGCAGCTTTGGGGTTGTTAATAACTGTCTCCCACCCCATCCTCATTAAAAAATTGGGCAACTGTGGCACTGATGCCTGCACAGTCAGATGGATTGCAGATTGGCTGAAGGGTTGCACTCAGAGGGTGGTGGTGGATGGGTCATATTCGACCTGGGGGGAAGTGGGCAGCGGAGTCCCCCGGGGCTCAGTCCTTGGGCCCATGCTGTTCAACCTCTTTATCAGCGATTTGGATGACGGGGTGAAAAGCACCCTGTTTAAATTCACTGATGATACCAAAATTTGAGGTGAGGTGAGCACACTAGTAGGGAGGGAAAGATTGCAGCAAGACTTGGATAGGTTACAGGGGTGGGCTAGCAAAAACAGGATGCACTTCAACACTGACAAGTGCAGGGTGCTGCACTTGGGCAGTAGTAACCAGCATAAGATGGGAAACTCCCTTCTTGAGAGCACAGAGGCAGAAAGGGATCTTGGAGTCATTATTGACTCCAAGATGAACATGGGCAAACAATGCGAGGTCATGGTTGGCAGGGCTAACCGGACCTTGTCGTGCATCCACAGGTGCATCTCTAGCACCTGGGCCAAGGAGGTGATCCTCCCCCTGTATGCGACGCTGGTCAGGCCACAGCTGGAGTACTGTGTCCAGTTCTGGGCGCCCCACCTCAGGAGGGATGTGGACAACATGGAGAGGGTCCAGAGGAGGGCCACCTGTATGATCCGGGGACTACAGGGCAGACGTACAATGAGAGACTGCGGGACTGAACCTGTTCAGCCTTCACAAGAGAAGGCTGAAGGGGGACCTGGTGACAGTCTATAAACTCACTAGAGGAGACCAGAAGGGTTTGGGAGAGACCTTGTTTCCCCTAGCACCCCCTGGCATAACAAGGAATAATGGCCACAAGTTGTTCATAGATTTCATAGATTTCATAGACATTAGGGCTGGAAGGGACCTCGGGAGATCATCGAGTCCAGCCCCCTGCCCGAAGGGCAGGAAGTCAGCTGGGGTCATAGGATCCCAGCAAGATAAGCATCCAATTTACTCTTGAAGGTGTTCAATGTAGGTGCTTGAACCACCTCCGCTGGCAGACTGTTCCAGACCTTGGGGGCTCGGACAGTAAAGAAATTCTTCCTTATGTCCAGCCTGAAACGGTCTTGCAGGAGTTTGTGACCGTTCGACCTCGTCATCCCATGGGGCGCTCTGGTGAACAGATGTTCCCCCAGATCCTGGTGGTCACCCCTGATAAACTTATAGGTGGCCATCAGATCACCCCTGAGCCTGTGCTTTTCCAGGCTAAAGAGTCCCATGGCACTCAGCCTGTCATCGTAAGATCTGTTTTCCTGACCTCTGATCATGCGCGTGGCTCTCCTCTGGACTCTCTCAAGCTTCTCCACATCCTTTTTGAATTGTGGAGCCCAAAACTGGACGCAGTACTCCAGCTGCGGCCTCACTAAGGCCGAGTACAAGGGGTGAATGACGTCCCGGGATTTGCTCGAGAAGCAACTATGGATGCACGCCAGCATTTTGGTCGCTTTACTAGCCGCAGCATCACATTGGAGGCTCATGTTCATCTTGTGGTCAATGATGACCCCCAAGTCTTTTTCTTCTGTAGTGCTAACCAACGTAGCACTGCCGAGCCTATAAGGGTGCTGCAGGTTTTTCCTCCCAAGGTGGAGAACCTTGCATTTTCCGGTGTTAAACACCATGAGGTTCTCGTCTGCCCATTTGCTGAGCTTGTCCAGGTCAGCCTGGATCACCCGCCTATCTTCTGGCGTGGATGCTTTGCCCCAAAGTTTGGTGTCATCGGCGAACTTGGCCAGTCCACTCCTGACTCCAATGTCCATATCGTTAATGAAGATGTTGAACAGTATGGGTCCCAGGACAGAGCCTTGAGGGACCCCACTGGTCGCAGGGCACCACGATGAGTGACTGCCATCGATTACAACCCTCTGGGTCCGACCACGAAGCCAATTTCCCAGCCAGCGGATCATGGTGGAGCCAAAGCCACAACTGGGCAGTTTGGCCAAGAGGTGATCATGGGATACCAGATCAAAAGCTTTTTTGAAGTCAAGATATACGACATCAATCTCTTCTCCCTTGTCCAGGTGATAGGTCACCTGGTCATAGAAGGAAATGAGATTGGTCAAACAAGACCTACCCACAACAAACCTGTGCTGGCTATCCCTTAGGATGTTAGCCTGGGCCAGTCCCTCAAGGATGGCCTCCTTAATAAACTTTTCTAAGATCTTCCCCAGGATAGAAATCAGGCTAATTGGCCTGTAGTTAGCCGGATCCACTCTCCTCCCTTTCTTGAAGATTGGCACCACATTGGCCTTCTTCCAGTCTTCGGGCACTACACCAGAGCGCCAGGAGTTTTGAAAGATCCGTGCCAGGGGCTGGGCTATGACGCTCGCCAGGTCCTTGAGTACCCTGGGGTGCAGGTTGTCAGGGCCAGCTGACTTGAAGGTATGCAGCTTCTCAAGGTGTTCCTTCACAAGGTCAGCATTTATGGAGGGTAGGGGATCCCCCTCACCCAGATTTCCCTGTCCCATAGCAGGCATGGGCATCCCGTGTGACTGATGAAAGACTGGCGCAAAGTACCTATTTAATAGGTTGGCTTTTTCCTGGGCGTCAGTTGTCAGTTGCCCCATCTGGTTTAGCAGGGGTCCAACATTGCCCTTGCTTTTCCTCCGGCTCCCCACATATCTGAAAAAGGACTTTTTGTTGTCCTTGATGCCTGAAGCTAGTTGGAGTTCAGTTGCAGCCTTGGCTTTCCTGGTTTGGTCCCTGCAGGACCGGACCAGCGCGGAGTAATCCTCCTTGGAGGTGAATCCTGTCCTCCATCCTTTGTAGGCTTTCCTTTTTAGCCACAGTAGGTCCGCTAGGTCTCTGGAGAGCCCGGAGGGCTGCTGTGCCTTCTTGTTGGAGAGGAGATTTAGATTAGACATTTGTAAGAACTACTTCACAGTCAGGGCAGCTAGGATCTGGAACCAACTTCCAAGGGAAGTGGTGCTGGCTCCTACCCTGGGGATCTTTAGGGGGAGGCTTGATGCCTACCTAGCTGGGATCATTTGAGCCCAGTTTTTTCTCCTGCCCAGGCAGGGGGTCGGACTTGAAGATCTACAAGGTCCCTTCCGACCCTACTTCTATGATTCTATGATATGATTCTATGAATCAGAGAATTTGCCATTTTTTATCCAAGAATTTGTAATTTGTGAACAGAGAAAACCAGGATCCCTGTATTAGTTCCCACTTAAGAAATAGTTCCTATGCAGCTACACCTGGTGCCAGTGGCAGTGGCAGAAAGAGCTGCATTTGCACGGAGGCAGCTCCACATGTTGCAATGACAGAGTGGTACATCCAGTGGATGCCCCTGCTATGCATCATCTAGAGCAGTGTTCTCCAAAGTGGGGTGCACAAGACGATCCATTGGGGTGCGGGAAGAAAATATTAGAACTTTTATTTATAGTTATATTTATATAAATATACATATATTGGGGTGCATACTCAAAATTTTTTTACTGATAGGGGTGTGCAATCAAAAAAGTTTGGAGACCACTGATCTAGAGCAGTGGTCTCCAAATTTTTTTGATCACGCACCCCATGAGTAAAAAATTTTTGAGCCATGTGCACAGCCCCACTTTTTTTTAGACCATTTCTTTTTTAGATACCAGTATTTCCCAATATCTAATTTTGGCCCCACACTATTTGCAGTACAGAGACCCTTTTCACATGTGCCACATGCATTTTGCCATGCTTCAAAAGCCTTTGAGGTGCCGCAAAATGAAAGTGTGTGCTCATCCTTATATACCCTTTGAGTCATCTCCCCCACAGCACTTTATTGCTGTACCTCTACCAATGAACACATATCCATAGCCTATTTACAAATCCTGGTCTCACAGAGGTGCCTATCTCAGGGCTGCAGAAAGACGTGGAAATGCAAGAGAGATGGAATTTCAGCTACACACCTTTTCTCAAGCCTTCTTCTTGGCTGCCTTAGGCATCCCCCTGTTTAGTGTGCCAGCATAAATTACACATAAGTTAGGGTCCTAACTCAAGTATCATTCTACCCCAGGAGCTGGGTGCCATGAAGTTAGATGTGGAAACACTGAGCAGCAGCATTTCTAACTCAGTTTGTGGATCTGGACTTTAGCACCAAATATTTATTCATCCTAGGTAAATCAGCTGAGAGGAACTCTCTCATATAGGCTGGGGACAGAAGTTACACATAAACTGGTTTAAGTGATAAGAAACTGGTTTAAACCTGTAACAGAACAGAAGTGCAGTGCAAAATGCCTGAAACTGCCTGCATGTAGTATCAGACTTAACTGATTTAGGTCAAACCAGTTTATGACACTTCTGTCCCAGACCCCTTCCTGGTTTGAATTAAATCAGAGTTCCCCAGCATCCCAGCATTTTGTATTCCTGGGCTGAACTGGGCTGTCTGCTCCAGAGACCAGGGCTGGTCCTGCCCCTCAGCTCCCTAGCTGGAGCAGTGAAGGCTAGCTCACCAGCCAGCTCATTCCCCTGCCCTCACCACACAGGAAACTCCTGCTGGGGTCTGGAGCCAGGGAGGGGGATTAAACTCCCTTTTCCCTGAGTATGGAGCTGCCTTGCCTTGTTTACTTACTGCTGGCTGCAATTGTGGACTACTAATCCCAGAAGCACCTGGAAGCAGGAAGAGGAAGTAATGAGCAACCTGCAGAGTCCTGCCATTGTGAATCTGGACTGCAAATCCCAGGGACCTCAGTGGCAGCAGGAAGAGGAAGTGAATACACAGCCCATGCTGATTATGTACCAGAGAGCCATGATCTAGCACCCCCAAGTTTCTGGCTTGAGCCACTGCAGGTATGTGTCTGCATTTCCTGAATCAAAACTAAGTGTCTATTGGTTTTATCTGTGCAGCTTAAACTGACCTGCAAAGACTGAATCAATTCAGCCTCAGGCTTTTTGACTGTCTGTACTTACCCATAATAACTAAGATAAATCACATTTGCTATTTGTACCAGGATTCTGTACAAAGTACTGATGAAATGGAATCTCATTAATTCATGCTAAGGAATAATTTTTAATCATCATGTAAAAATCTGAAGCTCTGGATAAGGTTTTTAATGGCCATTGACTATGAAACACTTTTTACCTTTCAACCCCCATTTGTTGCATTTGTGGGACACTATCAATTCAACATTCTGAATTTAAACCCCAGTACTTCACTGATGTAAATGCTATATAGTGCATTTTAGAAATAATAATAAAATACTGAAATGTTAGCTATAAAAGACCTCACACTACATCTGTTATTAAATCTTTGCTGGGAGGTAAAGAGATACTACTAATTTTTTATGTAGCTTTTTCAATGGTTTTGTTAAGCACAGGTAAGCAAGGTATTATTGTACAGTGCATGATGTTCCTAACTACTCAGAAGTGTTAACCCAGTATTATGTTTTAGTATGATTTTTGGGAGTCATATGAAAGCTGTATAAGGGGAAACCATCATTGTAGTTGTTATTTTTATGTTTATAATGATGCACCAGAGACTGACCAAGAATGTGCACTCCAAGATATGCATCTGCAACTGAGAAAAGCTCTTTGAATTAATTGCATGTGGAAGTATACAGCTATTAGTTTCTTTAAAAAACAGAATCTTCTTTGATTCAGTTGTGCTTCCATTCTTAAATTTAATGCACAGTCCAGATTCTAACCTAGCTTTCTGCAAACCCAAATCCTAATAACAAAATTCTCAGCCAGTCTCTCTCCTATGCTCAGAAGTCATTAGAGTAGTTGCACTGGCAGAGCTAAGGTTTATTAGCTGAAAAATCTAGAATGCAGTAAGATGTTAAGAAATATTGGTCTATTAGTGTGCCTAATTTGCATACCTCCGAATCAGAATATTTTCTGTTCCCAGACTCCCTGATGTATGCAAACAAGAAATATCTTATGAAACCAACACACGCACTTCTTGCCTGAAGTACTGCCAATATTCTTTTCACACTGCCATTCAGAAGTATAGACTAGGAAATTTGAGTGTGGCGAAGATTTCAGAGACTTTGAAAATATGTTTATTAGCAAAGTAAATTGTTTAACTTGTTATAACCAACCATCAGTCTGGGCAAAAAAACATATTCTTTTACATAAGAAACAAATTTCATTGAAAATGCATTATATTAAATCTTTTGAAAAGGCTTCTATCCAATGAAAGTACTAGGCACAAGTAAAATTGAAATTCTGTAATTCTGTAGTATCTGAGCACTGAGAGGCTTTCTGTAAAATTATTACTAGTGCTATAGGACAGTTAGAATGCAGTTAGGAGTTAACTCAGCTGCATCCTATAGACTTGTTTCTTTGTAAATAAGAAAGGGCATTCTGGAAAATGCCCTTTTTTAGTGTAATACTTCAGTTTCTCATGCAGCTGAGCAAAAGCAGCTAACAACTATCCTGTTTCTTTTTAAGGGTTTAAAATATAAGCAGTAAGAATTAGTTATCTTGATCTCTTAAGGAGAGAGATTTTTCAACCAATACAATTTATGTACAATGTTCTTTCCCTGTTGCTGACCTACATGCACAAAAAACCCCAAGGGAAGCTGAAGCAGTGTCCATGAGTAGAGAAAAAACAAAATGTGGATACCATCACTGAGCAGAGGCAGATCAAATGAAACTGCAATTGTAAGAGATGTTTCTAAGACAGGGCACACAACACTGTGTATTACAAAAAGAAGACTTAAGGCAAAGTTGTTTGCTCAGTCTAAAACACCATGTTTTACTTATGTAATAGTAAGGGTTAACTCCCTTGTAATGTCATCCACAGGAAGTGGTCAGCCAATCATTTTGGATTCAGGGGTTGGTTGTTACAATAAAGGCTTAATGATAACAAGGAGTTTCCCTACCTCTCCCTAAGATCCAGAATACCACAATTTAATACACTGGGCGCATCTACACGTGTGCCCAACTGTGCAGTTTTTACTGCCATTACTGCATAGTCCCAGCAGCTCACGGGTTGTTTCTGACTACTGCGCAGTAGCTCATTGTGCAGTACCATTGGTGTCACGGTTCACATCCGCCAACATTATGTTGCTATAGTGATGAGCTACATTGCTGTAGCTGATTCCTACAGTGACGTAGCATCTCGTAGATGCACCCACTCTGAACTATTAACTAGATTGTAGCCAAATACAGGTAGGAAGTGCACACACAAGATGAACAAAATAGCTGAAAATAGCTATACTAGCTACATCTCTTGTTAACATACCTCGCTTAGTATAGTGTGTAATTATGTTAGGCATAGCAATTTATGGCTTTACAGAGGTGTTTGTAACCTTACAATTCTGAAACAAAACCTCAGGATTCAAAAACTAAGAAAATAATTGTACACGAGAATATGTGTGCACGCATATCTATAAGCACAAAGCAAAATGATCAAGTTGAGAGACCAAAAAATGCCCATATCTCCCTCATCTAAGAAATTGACAAAAAAATTGCCCTTTATCACCATGACAACTAGTGGTGCGTTATTGCCATGGTAACCGGTTGAATATTGCTAGATTTTAAAACATGCACAGTGATTGGGTGACAAACATACTAAAGAGAAATAGTTGCTAGTGTTACACACTTGGCTCATCTGAAAGGGATGATCAACATTCATATTTTACAGTGTAAAGCCCTTCCCCTCTTCTAACCTCCAAGAAAAGCATTTGAAACACCGTACATCAATCTTAGGGGGGTGATGGTCTTGAATACTAGGACAGTGAACAGAAGCTCCTTGTTTCATAAAATGCTTCTTGTTTCTTAATATCCCAGAAATATGTGCTGCCATGATAAGGAGCCACACCCTCTCTCATATCTTGTAGTTTAATACCAGCCTCACTACATGTTCTGGAAATACTAACCAATCTTAAAGCAGATGTTGGTTTATGAACAAGTTTTCAATCCCTAAAGGCCTTTATTATCAGTGTCCTTCACAGTTAAGACTATATGACAGTTCACTTTACTATTTTTCAATAAAATATCAGGCTAAGATGAAACATGAATGAATATATATCAGTTTGTTTTGAATCTCTAATTCCACCATTATAAAACACAAACTGGCTCCAAAAAGTACTTTTTTGAACAGCTCACCAGGTTAAAAATAAGAGTGGTAAATATATATATATATAATACACTATATATTTACCTCTCTTATTTTTAACCTGAGTTGTTCAAAAAAGTGGCATTTTTGAGCCAATTTGTGGGGTTTTTTATTCAATGTTATTATTTATGGAGATTCAGAATAAATTGGTATTTTCTACTTTGGCATTACAACACAATTCCTAGCTCTCATGTCATATTTTTCAACCTTAGCTTTCAAAGCATATTTCAAAGAAGACTTAAGAATCATTATCAGCATTTTACACATGGGAAAGCTGAAGCTCAGGTGATGATGTATGTACTTTCCTAAGATAACTCAAGGAGTCTATAACAGATCTTCTGTCTCCCTGCCCCATGCACCAGACTACATGCCATCATTGCCCTGGAAGAACAACAGGTCTTTCGCTCTCTGAAAACTGCATCTAAAGTCAAAACATTGTAACTTGGAACCAATTTTCTCATAAGAAACATTGTTATAAATGGGGGATTGGTTCCTGAACCAAGGCCCGGTACCCTATTTTCACCAAAAATACCCCATAATTTTGTACTTAATCAATTATAGATGAGTAATAGCTACATTAATGTATTTATATTGTAAATAGCAATCATATTGATTTGGAAGGACTTCTTTGAGGTGACTGCTGGACTTTTTGAAGGGTTCTTGGCTGGAGTCTTCTCAGGAGGTTTTTCTGCAGGTTTTTCTGGAGTCTTGTCTGCTGTCTTAAAGAAAGTGTCCAAGCAAGTTTGGACAGATGTTCTCCAGGGAGGTGAGTGACGCAGCAAACTTGTTTGCTAGCATGGCATCGCATCAGATCAAGCATTGTAAAGTCAAAACTGACATCATAAAGTTGAAACAAGGTGTCAATTTATAAACGTTGTAAGTGCGAAATGTTGTAACTAGAAACATTGTAAGTTGAGGACTGCCTGTACTGCAAACCAAAGAGAGTTAGGAAGTACCCTGCACAAGTCCCTGAGGGAAGATTGTGTCTTCGTATGTTCACCATCCACAACTAATTTATACAATTCTAATAGATCATGTTGAAGAAAGAAACAAGCAGTATGAAAGCTTTTTGCTTTTTTAAAGGCCAAATTAAGAGATGGGACATTTGTTAGATTGTATCCAGTTCAATGAACACCTGTCTTGCCATAGATCTGAATGCCTTTCCTTCCATCTAAAGGAAGTACCTCGGGAAAATAATTAAACTTTCCAGAGTACATTTAAATAGTTCAAAATGGGTTGACTGGAAACAACAGATCAAGCCTCCTGCTGAATGCAGCCAGTTTTAAACATAGACATATTTTCTCCTGCTTTGAAGAAATCAGAAACAACTCCTATTTATGGAGTCAAAGGTGAGTGCTT
This sequence comes from Crocodylus siamensis, assembly GCF_052110815.1. Lineage (NCBI taxonomy): Eukaryota > Metazoa > Chordata > Crocodylia > Crocodylidae > Crocodylus > Crocodylus siamensis. The sequence continues at coordinate 64,093,926 of NC_143398.1, forward strand.
CAAAAACAGAAAAGGTTTAAAAGCTTTCTTAATGAACAAATAATTTGTGAATGATTCAATCAAAAGTGTTTCTTATTCACAAGAGAAAAAGCAAGTTCTTAAAGGAATTTCTTTGTGAAAATACAAATTAAATCGATTAATTCAAATTAAGGTCCTAAATATTATCATTAAGCTACCACCTGTCATTGCTGTCTGCAACTGAAATAGACTTATTTAAAAAATGTTTTTAAGCCAACATTTCAAAGTGTTACTACAGAGCACAAAGTATTACAATCCAGTTTCTGTAAGCATTTATAACATGATTTATTTTATTGAGAAAAGTGCTCCAAGGTTTAAAAGATTATTGTATTCAAACTGCCCTCTGGTGGCAACATCTATGTTGCACCTATTTAAAATAAGTTTAGCTTGCTGATTTTAAGTATTAAGACAAAGTATAAATATTACGAAGACTTGGTAGCCTACCAGGCCTGCATTTGGTAATCTCAGTCCAGAAGAACGTTAGAACTGCCATACCTAATAGGAACACTGATCAGTTTAGCTTAGCATCCTCTATCTGAAAAGGCCAGTGCTTATGCTTTATAGAAAACTGCAAAAGATGCCATGCAGCATATCTACATGGGATGCTTTACAGTGCAGTAGACCAGTTTACTACACAGTAAGAGTCACCACCTACACGTCTACATTTGCATTTTCCAGTGCAGGTAGAAAACTAACTGTGGAGTAGTTTCTGCACAGTAAGGCACATGTAAACAGCTGACTAGGAGCAAATTTGCTCCCAGTGAGCCAGGCAGCAGGGGGCGGGAGATTGCTTCCTGCCCCCAGGAGCTGTCTGCTGTTGAGGCAGCCTCCAATGAAAGAGTCCGGGCTCAGATAGTGTCCCCTTGCCCTGGCAGCAGAGAGTTTCTGGCCTTGTGTCCACGATCGCCCCAGCAGGAGGCAGCTCCTGGGAACAGGGAGCCCTCAGTCCAATCGCAGAGCTGGGGCTAGGAGCTCCCTGCATGGGGAGAGTTCCTCACCCAGCCTGGAGCTGCCTGGGACTTGTCCCAGACTAGGACAGTTTCTGGCTAGCCCCAGGCTGCATGGGGAAGTCTGCGTGTATAGCCCAGAGCTGGCTCACAACTGCCCTCTGGAGCAGCTGCTGGGGCAGAGGGACAGCTGTCTCCTGGACTGGTGCTCCCTGCCAGCCCCTGAGCTAGCACCCAGGGGGAGCCTAGAGCCCCCCTCAGTGGCGGCAGAGGCCCATTGCTGGGCTGCAGGAACATGGGTTCAAATCTGCTCCCTAATCTCCACATGAGTAGATGTCTGCTCAGAAAGATTTACACCAGATTATTTTACACCAGTGTAAATTTAGGCTGGAGTAAATGCATGTGTAGATGCTTCCCCTATGTATCACACACAACATGTACTATGTTTAAATAATATTTTTCATCCTGTAGCAACTTTCACCTGAAGAAAGAACCCTCCTCCCCCTCCCCCTTTCCTCTTCCTCCTTTCACTCCTATCTAGGCCAATGCATTAGAAGATTTTACCTTTAAAATAAGTCCTTTTTCTTCTGTTATTTCCCACCCTTTCCCCATAAAGCTGCTGTTATCTGCCCCAACACATCTTCCACAGCCTAGCCTGCTCCTTTGATGCAGCTTTACTATTCTTATCTCAGCCACATGCCACCAGGGTACATTCAGCATCCAGCTGTGACCTAAAGAACTTTGTGCCAGTTACTACAACACCTGATTTAAAAGCCAGAAACTGCAGTACAAGATACAGACTTTGGAAATGTACCTTTGCTCCATGTCACTGAACTGAAGAAAAGAGACCAGACAGCTGCATATTTTTTACAGTAAATAAAAGTAATGTTAAAAAAGCAGAAGGGGCTCCTCCTTGGAGACAGAATACTCTTCAGAGAGACACTGTGTACCCTTGATCCTGAGAAAGGAAGGATTTATTTATCTTTATGTCAATCCCCTACTGAAGAAATAGGGAAAGGCAGATCTAACACTGTGAAAATTTGCAGGGTCCTTCATTGCTTATGTGTATCAGATGTGCCCATGCAAATTCACTTAGTGGGTAGGGGGTAGCAACATTTTCTAAAAAGGGACTGGAATGATCCAGCTCGGGACTGAGAGAGCCAGCAGTAGGACCCCTCTTCTCCCCACTGCCCAGCTGTGTGCTGTGGTTTGGGCAACGCTCTCTGCTTCCAAATTCTGCTGAAGCCACAGCTCAATAGGCCAGATCCAGTCCCTGGGCCATAGTTTGTGAACTGATAAGCTAGGGGGGCCCGAGGCCCATCTCTGTCCCACAGCAGAAGATCACAGGTTGCTCTGGAGGCACCAGGTACTATCTACATAAATGAGAGATTCCTAAGTAGCTCATCTCAAACAGAAACAGCACCAGGGTGAGAGAGAGAGACTCGAAGACATAATGTGCAGAAAAGAAGAGATTTGTAGGGGCACCCTTAGGGGAAAACTGGCTGCTAGAAGATGGCCGTGAAATGATTTATATGCATTTCATGAGAAGATATAAAAAATTTAGAGTCAGTGAATTAGATAAACCTTGGGCTTTTGGAGCTTTCTGATGGGATACAGAGAACATATTTTTACATCATTAAAGTTTAAATAGGTTGAGGGTTGTGCTCATGTTAAGAGTTCCCTACAGCCCAACCTACATCATATTGCCAGTCTTAGCTCCCCAAATTCCATTTTCAGACCAAAGAGTAGAGCTGGAAAGATATTTTATTTAAGGAAAAAGAAAACACTGCACGTAGAAACACCTTACAAGACACAAGTATTAAATATGCAAGAGATCCAAGAATACTTTTTGCAGTTAAATCCACATCTGAAACAAGCAGTATTAAATTAAGAGCATCTACTAGAATCTTCATGGGCTCAAGTAAGTGACTGGGTATTCAGAGGTTAGAATACGAAAAGCTTTTAGGTTGCTATTCTAGGCAACTTGTGGGTACTGAGTAGATCAATGCTTCAATAACAATTTAAATCTTTTAAATATGCCCAAAAGCACTGGGTCTAACTCTGTTACCATAAGTAGATTTACATTTTGTATCTGATGCAATAGTTTACAAGACATCTAAAGTGCATTAGTATTTAAACCTTGTATACTTAATTTGGGGAAGTAGAATGGAACAGGTGGCAAGATGGAGTAGTGCAAACATTGAATTAGTCCACTAGGTCCTAAGGCAATGATTCTCAACCAGGATGCTTTGGAATCATGGGGTGTCTTGAGATCCTTTCAAGGGTGCTGGCGAGGTACCACGCATTGTTACCTCTGTTAGATGTGCAAATGTGATTCACAAGATAAACCCAGGGATTTCGAATAGGAATCCATAGTGTCAACCGCATGCTGACCTCTGAGTTATTTGCAAGAGGAAATGTCACTTTATTATTTTTCTGTAGTCAAAAGTTGAGTGAAAACTAAGAGCTGACATTTTCCAAGGGGTGCCTCTAATCTATCAAGCAGCACACTGAGAGTCTAAAAATGCTGAAAACCACTGTCCTAAGGTTAAGACTCTCTCTTATTTTTTAAATAAAAATGCCAACCGTGTATACATTTGCCAGGTAACTGAATAATCTTCTTGCTATCTTGTCACCCCCTCCTTCTGCCACCTTTTAATTAGTGTTACTTATTCAATGTATACATTACATTTGTATACATACAAATGACAGCTCTTACACCTTTGTTGCACCATTTGCCATTTAGAGTCCAAGGTCTTTAAGGCAGAAGCTATGTCTTATTCATGTCTATTTGTGGCTGAGCACATTTCTGGATACTTAATATTTCCACTTCCAAAATATAAAATTAGACACAACCATTCTCAGGTCAGCAAATCTGCCTGAATAATGCCACTCCATCATATTATTCTTATCTAATATTGCCTCAGCTTCACCTCTGCAGAATCCATACATTTACCTTGCATGGCATTTTGAAAACTCTTATGAGCTAACAGTTACTGAACATCATGTGCCAAATGCTGCACGCTGCAGCGTGTCATAATTCTAAGAAGTTCAGAGCTGGGCTTTTGTTTTGACCCATTGGAAACAGCCCAGATGCCAAGTTCAGAACTGGGCCTCGCCACAGTGGGGCCCTGGATTCAAGCTTTGCAATTAGCCATTCTGTATTTTTTTTTATATCAAGATGCTCAACCCCCAGCCTACAGGCCAGAGGCAGCCCAGAGGACCATATCATCTAGCCCGCAGGGCTCCCCAGAAATTTTTGACTGGGGAGCAGTGGCACCACTCCTCTCCTGCCAGATTTCTAGACCAGGGGTCAGCAATCCCTGGCACACAAAGCCATTTTGCTTAGCACACCACCACCAGCCACGGAGCCCAGGCTGCTCCCTGCAGGCGGCTGGGAGGCTGCAAGCCCTGCTGCACGCAGACCAGGCTCTGTGGGCCGGCTGCAGCCAGAAGGCTGCAAACAGCTGCTCCGGGCTACGGCATGTCGGCACTCTGGCACCTTCCAAGGTAGACATTGTGGGTTTTTTTGGAACTCCAGCCAAAAAATGTTGCCTACCACGGTTCTAGACTCATGGAAAACCCCAAGCCCCTGAGCACTGGATAGGCCCCCTGATTCCAGCATGCAGGCAGTGCCAGGCCCCATGGCCCAATCCTGGTGTCAAGGACTGTCAGGGGGCAGTGCCAGGCTCTGGGGGCAGTATCAGGACCATGGGACCCAACTGGGAGGTGCAAAGAGCTGGAGGGGGCAGCGCCAATCATGGAACACAATCCTGGCAAGTGGGGAGGCTGGAGGATGTGGTGCAGGAGCCACAGAATCCAATCCCAATGTACACAGTATGAAGGGGATGGAGTTGAGCCCCATGGCCCAATCCAGCCTGCTGAATAGCCCCACATGAGTAATCTGGCTTGCAGGGCCAAAAGGTTGAGCGCCACTGCTCTATGTCATTCTCTTCCCTCTCCCTACCCCTCCCTCTTACTTCTCTGAGCAGTCGGCCCTGATCACCTGATCCAGCATGACCAGTTCTGGCACAAAAGCAGCTGCTATTTCCACTCCCCAACATTTACTACCATGTATTTCTTTTGAAGGGAGTTTTCCTTTTGTTATACTTATGCTTAGTGACTGGGGAGAGGGAACAGTTCTAAGAGAGGTGGTGCTGATTCCTACCCTGGGGGTCTTTAAAAGGAGGCTAGATGAACACCTTGCTGGGGTCGTTTGACCCCAGTACTCTTTCCTGCCATGGCAGGGGGTCTAACTAGATAATCTACTCAAGTCCCTTCTGACCCTACCAACTATGAAACTCTATAGGCATCCCCATCATTTTGAAAGGAGCTGCTCCTTGGAGCATGGAAGGCAATCACAAGCACAACACAACTAGCAAGATCTGGCTACAAGACAGGAGGTCTTTCCCTTCATCCCGTACAAGGTTCGGTACTTTGATGAAGCCATATCCCTCAGCTCTGCAGGTGTGGATGTCTTACTGCCCAGGGACACCTTCCACAGCAACCAAAATGTACAGGGGGGGCTGCTCAGGCCACCTGCAAGGCCTGTCACAATCTGCAGTGTCCGTCCAACCTTTTTGGAAGCCAGTCCCAGCCACTGGCCCCCTGCACTGCACAGCTCCACTTGTAACCCTGGCAGCACCTCAGCCACATGGACAGGGCTGCTCCCAGAGTCCTGCAGTCAGAAGCAATGTGGGTGCTATCAAGAGCAGTAGTTGCCCGAGGAGTCCTCTCCTTACATGCCACCCTGGCATGACTCAAACCCAGTGGAGAGAATAGTGATGTTGCCCCACAACACAGCCCAAACTAGGGCTGGCAGGGGGAGGTGGGCAGGGGTGCAGGATTTGCACCAAACCTGTTGCCCAGCTGAGGGTGGTGGCATGTCCCAGTGAAGCATGTGGGGCTGGGTAGAGATCCAGGTGGATTAGGCAAGGGGGAGGACTGATGGCCCCTCCCCTTGCTGGGCTAGCTGCACATGGGGAGGGGGCAGTGAGGGCATTGGCCGATTTGTGACCCACCTGTCCTTAATTCTAGCAGTTTCCAGAGACAAACCATCTGGCCCTCGTGTAAACTCAGTTACCATTTCAAACACTAAAACAATGGCCTCACAAAGGGAAAAAGCCCAGGACACTTGCAAGAGAGAAATGGTGTTAGAACACAAGTCCAGTGAAATCTCAGTGGCGTTGTTTAATGCAGAAAAGGAGAAGCACTCACAGGTCTTGTCTTTTCAAAACCTGCAAGCAGTGCCAGCAAGACTGAGAATGGTTGCATTTGCATCAGGAGTGCAACACCCAGCCCAAGTCAATTGCCTGAAGGCAGCAACATCCATCCATAAGAGAAAAATGAAATCCAAATCTGTTTTTGGACTTCTTGTATTTCATTGTACTCCATCCAGTCTCTAGTCTTAAATGAAACCAGACAACTACAATTTGAACTTAAAATAACCTACTTCAAAGTAAATCTGCATGTTGCAGCTGCTTCCTACTTCTGAAGTCTGGGTCTGATTTTGCCAAACATATTCACATCTCACCTCACTCTGAGATTAGCCCCTATTGATTTCCAATGAAACGGCTTGTAAAGCAAGGTACTGCACGCAGTAAGGATGATAGGATCAGCCATTAAAACAGGACCACAAGTACAGCCAAATGAATCTTTCTGTAGTAACTGAAGAGGAAATAGAGCACTCCTGTTGCAGGGTAATTTGAAAGGTTAAAGGGGCAAAAAACCCATATTTGAAAGAATAAAAAAATGTAATGCAAGTTAAAAAGAAATCTGTGAAAAGCAGCACTAAAAATGGCATCACTGTTTCTGTTTAACTAGTAACCAGTAAGTTAAACAGAATAGGAAACAGATCTGAAGATACAAGGACAAAATAGCTCTAATGATAAACCATAGCACAGCAAGTAATAGTACTTGCAAGTAATTTTATTCCAAGGGACCATTTTCTGATGCATTCTCAGAAAGGGAGACAAAGGAAATGTAATCATGGCTGTTTGAAAGGTGAGTTATTTTTACTACTAAACTCTTGCAAATCACTTACAACTATTTAAGTACTGGCTTCATTCAAAGATACCACCTTCAATTTTATTAGTGTTCGTTATTATCCCAGTTTTGATAGCAAAACAATTGCTCACATAATTAATAACTCAAAACACTGAAGGGTATGCTGCAGCTCTATTTGGCCAGTGTGCACCTTTTAGTTTGTTCAAAGTTAAAATGGTTATGTAATAGCAAGTGTCATAAAAATGCTTGTTACCATTTTTTTAGTCTTTTGTACCATTACCTATTAAGAGTAAACGTCAGTTACAAAAACAAACATACTTTTTTGTGATGCATTGGCTTTTTTTATTGAGACTGTTCATTCAGATTGGCAAGTTTCAATAATTTCTAGTGTGTGTTGATGAGAATTAGCAAGATATCATCATTCCTGATAGTTAATACAGCAGTAGAGTATTCTGACAATATATTCCATTCTAACCAAGTTTTCCATAAACAAGATAAAGTGCATACATTCCATTTAATTAAAGGCAACAAAGTTATGGACTGAAAAAATAATTCATACTGTAAAACTCAGCACCATGCAAAAACCCCCCCAGCCATTTTAGTGCATCACAGCTAAGTCATCTCCATGTGCATTGCCAAAAAATAATTTGATTCAAGTGTTTGTTAGCCATAAAAAAATTACAACAGATATTAAAATAATGTTTCTTTTTTAATTAGACTCTGAGAATCATGGATAAATACAATCCTTGAAAGTTAATGTTTATTTTCCCGTCTAATACATTGCCTTGGCAATACTTGAGTCTATGTGACTTTTAGCCTTTGGATCCAGGCTTTAGGCTTGCAAAAGCTTTAGAATTCTTAAGGGAATGTGAGATTTCATTGAGAAAAGAAATGAAATGGGAGTCCCTCTCTGATTTCTTAGACTCAAAAATAACTACAATGGTAAAATGAGGTTCTGGACGTGTCAGAAAGTATGTGCTTTGGACTTTGTCATCATAGAAGTGAACAACTTTGTCCAAACTATTGAGGTCAGAGGTTCTGTCAGTCATAATCATGATTACATTGGGCCAGTGCATAACAGGTCTGTCGTTGGGCAGGGAAACAACAGCAGGGTACTGATCCACTCCCTTCGGAGCTTCTCTGTAGGAATGGGGATGATGGTAACCATGTCCCTGAAAACTCTCTGACCCACGATTGTCAAAGATTAAAGAAATATTGACAGCATCGTATTTCCGGATGAAGCTGGAAATTTTCCCAAAATAATCAGGATTCGTTTTAGCAGTCAAAGTTTTCATTTCAGATGCAGTTGTTTGTCGGCTGAGTGCCTCATGAAAGTAAAAGCTAAACTTGGCAAGGAGGATGTTTTTGAGTTTCATCAGCCAGAGGAAAAGGTGTGGGGGCTGTACAGCCTTTTGAGACTGTCCTCCAAACAGGTGTTTCTTGGTCTCCCGCTGTTTCTCAAAAATTTGGCCCCATGTCTGCAGTTTTGAGTGAGCACTGTGCAAGTTGACCAGAGACGGGAGGAACTTCCACTCGGAGATCTGAGCCTGTGCCTTTAGAAGATGAGCAAGCACATCTACTTCTAACTGAAAGCTGCTTTCAAGGGGACTGAGAATTGGATGATGAAATCTAGATAACAGAAACACAAAACAAAAAGAACATTTTTAGAAATATAAAAGAAGTTGTACATGACAGTGGAAGAATTATATTAACTAGTACATCAACTCTCAAACAAGCAACACTAAAAATAAAAAAGGCTAGAGAGTCAAAGTCTGTGTTGATTAATTTAACAATCATTCCTTTCCAAATGTACCAAAATTGTGTTAATAAGAATACATAAAATTCTGTTTGCCAAAAACACAATTGTAACAGCATTCTTATCAATGCAAAGTCACTTGACATAAATACAAACACTGCAATTTCTCTCTTCCAGTCACTAGAATATTTAATTTTCTAAAACTATATTGCTAGATATTTAAATAGTATGCAACTCTGGGTGATAAGATTTTTGAGAGTTATGGGCTAGTTACAATACATTTCTGTCAAAAGATCTAACACAGGCTATACTGTCTTCACTGCCTGACAAAATTAATTTGCTTCTTACACAGAAATGGGCATGACAGCTAATAAATAAAACCACTGCTATCCCCACTCTTGAACTTTAAAAGTCTCAAACTTCAAATTTCTTTTAAATAACAGACTTATGAATATTATTTTTCACCCTTAAAAAAAGTTTTAAAAAATCATTCAAATAAAGTTTTACCGAGTCTTTTGAATTACTGTTGTGGTACAGCTTTCCACTTTACTTTGCTTCATGACTAATAGCTGTTTTAACATCTCCTTACATAAACAAGATTAAGGGTGCACTGACAGAGATTTTTGGGGCCAGTGTTGATAACCAACATTTAAGGAGGCATATCAGCCGATACCGATCCAATTTCCAATACTCAGCCCGACAGCTTGAAGAGCAGTGTCCAGCTGGTAAGTCCATTGTGGTGGAAGGGGAGGGGGAAGGAAAGGGGTGAGGGGGCAGGTAAGGGAGGAAGTGGGGCAGAGGTAGGTGCTGCCTAGCCAAGGTGGGACAGGTGTAGGATGGAGCCATGGCTCATCTCAGGGGCGTGGGTGGCTCCTGCTGCTGTGCACACCCTGGGAAGGCACGAGGGTGAGGGGGGACATTTGCCCCCAGATCTGCGCAGGGCAGGGCAGGCTATTCTGGGTGGGGGCTGGGCCAGGCTGTGCTCGAGGCAGGCGACAGTGGCACTGGAAGGGGGGATTGGGGGGTGCAGCCACCCCAAAATTTTATGTAGCCCCCTCAGCCCAGTGTCACCACTGCCCGTCCCAAGCACAGCCTGGCCCAACACCCCAACTGGGAAAAGTCTGGAACAGCACCAGACCCAGCCCATGGCAGAAGCCTGCCTTTGCCCCATACACAGATCTGGGGGCACATGCCTCACATGCCCTCCAGGGGTGTGTGCAGCAGCAGGAGCTGCTCCCCCTTCCTGTTCCCCCCCCCCCCAACAAACTGCGGCTCCATCCTGTGCCCCGCCCCAGCTGCAGAGCGCCTCCCCAGCCCCAGTCCCTCCCTGACCATGGGGGGCCTTGATCTGCCCCAGGCCATGCCCCTTCCCTTCCCCCCCCACCTTCCACCACAACAGACTTACCAGCTGCATGCATCTCTCCAAGCTGTCAGGCTATCCTCCTCACCGCCTACGTGCTGCACTGCAGCTACACACATGCATGGGGCATTTATCAGCCACATCGGGCCACATCAGGGAAAAAAAGCTTATTTCCAATACGGTCTATTTTCTTTATATCTGTGCCAATCTGATATCAGACCGATGTATCAGTGCACTTCTAAACAAGATCTATTAAACTGTCATAATCCAAAAAAGCCATCTCTCAGCCATCACTATTAGCTTGAAAATACACAGGTTGTAAAATAAATTGACAGCTGTGTCCCTAAAACATCTGATGTAATTAAGTCTAACATAGAAATGTCTTGAGGAAGCACAGACACTAAAATATAAAATCTTTTCCAAGACATGGAAATGTATTAAGAACTTTTGCCATATACTTTTGGTTTTCTGAATCACTATCAGAGAGATACTAGAGTTCTGGTACTTCTTCTTGTTTACTAAACAGAAGTGATGTTTAGCTTGCATTTAATTTGAAGCCTTCATTCTCCAGCCATAATCATGAAATGCTGATTAGACAGATGCATCACTTCAAAGCATGAAGTTATGCTTAATTTGCTTGTTACTGTAAGCTTTAATTAACACTGGGCATTGTGCATCATTTTAGGAATTATTTGTGTGAATGGTCCAGCCAGAACAACAGTTTAGGATTTTCAGAGAGCAAACCCGGAGGAGCAATGTTCTCTGAAACAGACACAGAAACAGCTTGTACTACTTGGCTTGTTTGCATGCTAGCAGTAAGAGGTGATAAAGAGCTTCAATCTACCTGACATTCTAGCTTTCAGATACAGGGCATGTAGATGCACATTTTCTCAGGTGTATTTAACAAACAATCATTTTTTTCACTTCTGTTTGGTAGGAAGTTATTTGTTCCCACATAACTCTGACATGCATATTTAAATGCCCAAGAAATACAGCATGTGCAGCTCTTAGTTAAATAAGTTACTGTGACACTCCTTCCTGACCTGCAGAATCTGTTAACTGTAACAGAGATCTAAACACTGAGATGCGGGCCAGGAAACCTAGTGGCAGCAGCAGTGGATTTATTACACTGTGTCAGGCCAATCCTAACAAATTAGAGAAAAAAGAAGGCTGCTCTAATCTACAGACTGGCTGGAAATCACACCCAGAGGCTGCTCTGCTCCAAAAGGAGCAGCAACCGCTTTTCTCAAGACATCTCCTGCATCACTAACTGAGGGTTTATGCAAACTAAACAGTTTCACCAACATAACTCTCAGCTGCTCTACAGCAGCAGAACCCCTCCTTTCTGCCAGCAGAGCAACACAAACTCAATAACCAAAAGGCTTCTGCCACCCACTCCCCAGAAGCAAACAGGAAAAAGTGTGTAGGTATGTCTAGGCTTTCTGCCATGTGCTGTGCCTTCTCAGGGTGCATTTCACTCTGCTGGCATGGATGATGGAAGGAAGCCACATGGAAATGGCAAAAACTGGATGGACATAGAAAATAGGGTAACTAAGGGGTGGGACAGCAGCCCTGGGCATCAATTTTGGGGGAGAAAAAAGGGAGCGCAAAAATAAGAGCTGCTGCAGCTGCCAGCTGGCCATGCCACTGGCCAGGAGCCATCCCTGCTGTAGATCTACCCTGTTCTGCCTCTGGGCACACACATACTCTGGCAGTTTCCCTGTGGCAGCTGCAGTCTGTAAGCGGAAACCTCCCCAGTATAAATGAGGCTTAGAAGAATGGCACAGGTGCCACTGTGGGGTCTCTGTGTGACCTTAGGTTATGCTCTCACTTTTGCCTCTCTCAGTAGTGCCACCTCTCTTCCCACCCTCACCTTATCTTTTGTATTCAAATCACTGCTTTCTAGTTAAAAGCTCTGCTCTCTGAAGTCCCTTAATAGCATCTGAGGAAGCAAGCTATTGCTTACAAAAGCTTACACATCTGATTTAGTATGTCTAAGGGGCAACTCTAACCTAGCTTCTACCTTAGAATATAGCCAGTTTTGAGGATAATTTAGAACTACATCTCTGACAACTATCTTTAAGATCTAAAGAGAAGACAGTTTACTGAAATTATTTAAAAGGACTCTGGAACAGGGATATGAAATGTAGTCTACTAAAAAAGCAAATATTCCAGGTACTAAACCTATGCCCAAATCACTTTAAAATGAAAAAAAATGACAAAGAAAAAGAAAAAAAAGAGGGTAAAGAATTTTGTTTGGACTTGTAAAACAAGCCACATGTAAATGATATCAAGTACAACAAGTAAAGCACACACTTTTCATAAAATACTGATATGGCAAGACCCTTTTCATCCTTTAAAACGAAGATGATGTTTCCTGTTCAGGAAGTGCAAAAAACAGTAGCTCTTTTCTTGTGATGAGCAGAAGCATCCTCATTTTCCTACTAAAAGGGATCACATTCTAGTATCAGATTTATCTAACATTTATTTAACTGTGTTGCTGTCCTGTGCTTTTAAGCAAGGTTGTTACTCCTGCAGGAAGAGACTTACTCAGGCCTCATCTTCCTTATCAGAAAACATCATGAAAAATCTGAGTGTTTAATACCAACAAATAAGCACTGACCTTGAGCTGTATTTCTTTAGAATGGATTCCAAAATGTTTACCAGTTCCTCAGAGTTAATGAATTTTTGGGAGCTGAGGGTGTACATTTTTTCATAGAAGTCAGCAATTTCCATCCGAGCCTGAACAAAAAAACAGAGCTGTTCAGACAGGTGAGAAAGCAGCTCTTCCAAGTGAGGAGCTGTTCCTCCTAGTGCATTGCGACCCGTCGTCACCACCTTCTTCAGCTCATTATGCAGAGATGTGTAGATGGTTCGGATGGAGTCCTTTCGGCTGAAGAATGACTGCCCACCTGTTCAGATAAATATGGAGGCATTACCAAAATTCCATGCTTGATCTAGCTTTAGGTAGGTACTCCTACGTGCTTAAATTAAGATGTCTGAGCAGAGAAATACCACATAAAACAATATCTTTCAGAGTAGTTTTTTGGGAATCTAAGTACATGCTGCACAATTTCATTTAGTAACTGACTTAATTAGTGCTTAATCTCACCAAGAGGTACCCCTCTTGGTCTCTGTCCCTTAGCTCCAGTTTGCAAGAAGGTCATAATATAAAATAAGCACTTTGCTAGCCTTACTAAATGAAATTGTGACCTGGAAACAGTCTTTTCACTAGAGAGTAGAAACAACCAACTCACTATGCAAATTTAATTACGTGTATTCTTATTAATAATGATACCTTTTTCCACTGAATTTTGACCTGACAATGCACTATAAATACAAAATGCTTTAAAATTTGTAATCACATCTGTGCTTACACCAAAGGTTTCCAAATTCCCTGACAATCTGACAGTTAACCAAAATCCCAAAAGAAGAAAAATACCCATATGCTCCCAGAAAACAGCACTGCAGGTTATGCCATAAAATAAAATGCAAACAAGTGCATTTTAAACAGCTGAAAACAACAGGAACAAGAACTTGTATATTTTCAGTATCTGCTTGGCAGTGCTGGCCATTTAAATGAACAGTAAGGGAACAAGACAAAGATGTCAGGAAAGGACTGTACAAAGGGTCAGTATTATTTAGAAACACCCGTTTACAAGTCTAGTGTTGAGATACCACTGCTTTTTAACTTCACACTGGACCATTACCCCAGAGGTTCCCAACCACTGGGCCATAGCATGGTCCCGGGTCGCAAAGAGTTGGCTGCTGGGTCATGACACAAACCCCCCCCGCTTGGACCATGCGTCTGCCTGGGCAAGTGGCTTCCGCTGCCGACAGTCATGTGCAGGGTTATAGCTGGGCAGTAGGGCACCCCAGGAAGAAGGCAGCTGGCTCCGTGCATCCCACCTTACTCCTGCCACCATGGGCATGCCTGGCAAAGCACTACCCACACAGAAGATACCGGGGCCTGTGCCAGGCCAGGCAAGACCCTGCAGCCCTGTCTGCAGCTGGGAGCAGGGGGGTGCAGGCAGGGAAAAGCCCAGGGCAGGGAGGTGGCTCTGCTGCTTGCTCCTAGGGAAGGCAATGGAGCCTCTTCTTCCACAGCAGCCCCAGCTAGGTCCCTCCAGGGCTACTGCCCGCACAGCCCCTGCCCCTGTAGGGTCCTCTGGTGCCTGCAGCTGCAGTGCCCCAACCTGCACCCAGGTACACATTTAAATGTGTAAAGTAAATTGTTTCTATACCCAGTCCACCAAAATTCTTTGAGTGAGCTTGCTGTTCTGCAGTATAAAAAAGGTAGAGAACCCCTGTATTACCCCACAAGTAAAGACAGAAAGTGTGCTATACAGGGAAGTCAAGATCAAGGGCCCAAAAAATCACTTGGTGTGGTGTAAAAATGGATCAGAGAGAAGAGAATATTGCCCTACTGAGCTATTTAACAGCCATGTTGTAGTGTCACATGCAATTATTTAAAGGCAGTTGGTGTGGTATATTTGAAGTTTCCAAATAATTCAGTAGAAAAATGCTTTATGGTGATCTGCGAGAAGAAAAAGTGGGCTTTTGGTTTTTTTCTCTTTTTGCGTAATATAAAGAGACCTTGAAGAGTTCAAACCTTAAGTATTTGATGTTTACATTATAAATCTAGGTTTTGTCTACCCCATCACTATGGGAGAACTAGTGAAACTGAATCTGAAGTGTTAAAAAAAATGGACTTTTTCTTCAATTTAGTAAGTAGTAACCTTTCAAGCTAGAGAATTACTTTATTTGCTCCAATAAATAGGCTTAGAAGAGAAACTTTTGAAAGGCATCACTTTCCCTTTTGATGCAAGGAAAAATGTGGTAGTGCGCCAAAGTAATAATTAAACACAAATGTTCTCATCTAGGTCTAGATTTCTGCTGCTAAAGCAGAAGTAGCAGACACTGCAACCCAACAGATTAGTTGGCCAGTGCATGGATTTTGCAGGACATATTAATGGAACGAGTAGCCACAAGTGTGCATATGCACAAAGGACTGAATTAATATCACTGCACAACTTAAATTCTGGCATCTTCTAGTTTTCTCATGCTTGACCCTGCAACCATAATCACATTTATTAGGACTGGAAGGGACCTCAGAAAGTAATGTAATCCAACCTCCTGCTCAAGAGAAATGTTTCTCTAACACATACTCCAAAAACTTCCAATTACAAAGATTCTACAACCTTTTCTGGTAGCCTGTTCCACAGCAAACTGAGATCTCCTTCCTCTCTTCTACAGGTAGAATTATTCCAACTGTAAACTTGGAAAGGACTTACTCCTCAACAGTTTGTTTTGCTTCCACTTAAATCATCTACAGCAAAAGCTCTGTTATCCATCATCCCCCAGGATGGGGTATGCCAGTTAATCAAATATGCCAGTTAATCAAATGTGCACTATCTGGTGCACTCCTTGGAGCCAGTGTGCCAGGAGACAGGGAGGGGGGCCCCCACGCAGGCTGCTTTACTCTGGGCCAAAGAAGTGAAGGAGAAGAGCTCAGCTCACGGTGGCGAAACTGGAAGTGGGACTTCTGGTTTTGCTTCTGCCACACCCCTTGGATGCTGGTTAGCAGAGCTTTCCAGCTGATTAAGTGCCAGATAACACAGCTTTTACTGTATTTGTAATCAAGGTCAGCTCGCTGGAGTAAGCAGAGAACCTGAAACTTTCAGACAGCAAGCTCATTACAGGAAGCAAAAAAAGATTTTACATTCACAGAATGCTTGAGTCCCAGTACTGCAAACAAATACAGCAAGCCTGCATCTCTTGCTTATCTGGAGTTGTGCTGACTTCAGTGGGACTCCAGCTGGGCAGACTGTCAGATCAATAACTTTGTTCCCGTCAGACTCATCTGGTCGTGTAAGTTGGGAATTTTAAGTGTGTGCAATCCCAGGTTTTTTCTTCATGGAATTCATTTTTTTAGGCTGAATGATAATATAAGTTTATGGAAAGTCCCGTTCATTTAACATAAATATACAAAAATACTGGAGCTTTAAACTTTACATAACTAATGAAACAACATTTCTCAGGATTTCAAGTTTTTTAATATTTGGTAACTGAAAGACTGAATTTTCCAAATAATAGAGAAATAAAACAAGGAAACGCACACACCCTCACTATCTCTAGCAGCCTCAAAGCTCTGCAACCAGCCACTTTTACAAATGAAGGCTTGTTCTCTATTTAAGGTCAGCGTGTCTGGTTATCTAACTTCAGCAGGTCTGACACCACTTAACAATGACATGCTATTTTTTTTTATATTTTAAGCTGCACAACTGTATAACGCAGTTGTGGCACAGGTGACGAACACTCAGTTTTCGTCTGCCCATTACTGCTAATTCCAGATATTGTTAGAGTATCTGCTTTCCTAAGGTGACTTTCACACATCTGTCAGAGAACACACAAAAAAAGACAGATATCAACTGCGCATCCAGATATAAAACTGCAGCACCCAAAGCTGGAAATTTAAAACTCGATTCAGTGAAAGCAGAAGTGCCTTCTAAAACAACTGGGTTATGATCATCCTGTTTTATAATATATTTGATATTCAAATCACTCTCTCAATTTTCTAAAATGTTCTGTGCATGTCCTTTCACAGTGTCTGATGAAGTGCGCTCTGACTCACAAAAGCTTATGCTGTTATCTCTCTTATTTAGTCTGTAATATGAACATCTACCCCTGCCACCTTTGTAAGAAAGAACCATGGTATCTTTTAATTCCACTTTAATGAGCATCAATGACAGGGCATGCATAAATAGTTTAAGTATTTGCAAAGCCAGTGTTTTTGTTTTTTTGATCTCCCACCCTTTTAGTGAAAGGCATGGCAAGTGCATGAAACCACAAGGACTGTGTTTACAGGACTCTAGAGAAAGGGTTCAGAAGTTAGGGTCTGCTCCAAAATGGCAAAGGGAATTTGCAATGCCTTTTCATTTTTAAGCAGCAAGTCCAGATCCATTTTAGGTCAACATCAATTAAAACTTGCAGGTATCAATGTGAAAAGCCTCATCTACTAATTGATGCCCTCAGTGGCAAGCTCAAGCAGAGAGGCAGAAAACTGAATGGATAAAGATGCTGTGTTTTCAAACTTAGAAGTGGTCTCCCCAAGTCAAAGGAGGGGCATGCTGGTGGAGCAGAAGCTTCTCCAAACTGCCATGGTGATTCAGGACGTGCAACCAAACAGCACTCCTGTCTCTGGAGCTGTCAATTCTGCCCTTTCCACAAGCACTAAATTTCCGCCTTTAAAAAAAAAACAGCAGGACAGTAAAATGGACTCTTCCCCTCAATCTCATATAGCTCTTAGAAGAGAGAGCTCAAAGGACAGGGATTCTCAACCTTTTAAGAAGCTCCCATCCACAACCCCCTTCAGCAGACACAAGGTAGTACTTGGAAAGTGCCAGCTCTTAGCTCATACTCCACTTTTTACTACAGAAAAACCCAGGAGCAATTCTTCTGGGGCAGTAGGCTCAGAAAGCTCCTAATAGAACAGGATGGCTTTAAGGCCTGGGAATGTCTATGTGAGATGTGGCTTACCCCACAAACTATGTCTGCACATCTCACAGGCTAATGCAGGCACCTGATAAAGGATGGCACCCCCACCAGGCTCCCAAAGCCCCCCCAGGTGGCAAGTGGCTGCCCTGCAGCCCTCTAATCTGCTTCCTGGGGCACAGGTAGGTAGAAAGGGAAAGAGGAGGCCCTTGAGAAAGGCCTGTGGAGCCTCTGGGGGGGCACCAACCAGCCCAAGGCAGGGGGCTGTACACAGAGCTTCTTAGCTCCCCCTGAGGAATAGGTGCGAGGGGGTGGTTGCAGAGACTGCTTATGACCGTTAGGGGTCGAGCGGCCTCGAGGCTTCTGTGACGTCAGGGGGAGGGACAGCAGGGGCCGTTAAAGGCTACTCTGACGTCACTCCTGGCGCCAGGAGAGACCTCGAGGCCCGTCTGCGCCCCGCAGGCAAGGCGGGAGGGGCAGCGCCCACGCCCCGCGGGGCCTCCCGCCCATAAGTAGAGAGCCGGGCCAGCCCGGCCGGTACCTAGCTTCTGGCCCAGGAAGGTCATGCTGTGATAGGCTTTCTCGGCGGCCGCCAGGTGCGCCAGGCCGGCCAGCAGCGAGAGCCAGCTGGCGCCCGCGCTCTTGTTGGCCTCCCGCTCCTTCTCCACATTGTCCTTGGCCTTGTCGTAGGAGAAGATGCCTAGGTGGGAGAAGAACGTCTCGAGCACCGCCTGCTCCACCGGCACCGGCGCGCCCAACGGGATCGACTCCCCCATCCCCCGCCCGACACGTGACACGCGGCTCAGCTGAGGGGCGCCGCGGCGTCACGTGAGGCTGAGCGGTCACGTGAAGCGCCTCGCCGCCGGAAGTGTCCGTTGGCGGAAAATGGCCTCAACAGCGGAAGTAGAAGGCATATTTGGGGTTGCGCTCTTAGCCCCGCCCCCTCGCTCTAGTTCCTCAGAGAGTGCCTGCGGGGCGCGTGGGGGGTTTGGGACGGGGCTGAGCTGAGCTGAGGTGAGGCGTGGGTGCGCGGAGGACAGAAATGTAGCGACATCGGCAGGACTCGCAACGAAGGAGGTGCTGCGGGTGGGGACTAGCCACCCGTGAGCCAGATCCTGCCGTCCTTCCCTTCCAAGGACAGGATTTGCCCCAGCATTTTTCAGACTTGCTTTAGGCGTCTCCTCACCCTGGATGCTGCCGCTTCGCCAGGGCTTCCCAGGCTGTTGTAGGCAGGGTTGATGGGAGCTTGTGTAGAGCCTCTGTCCTGGTTGGTTCTGATGGTCTATATAGGATCATAGAAAAAATAGAGTTGGAAGGCTCTCCTATGGTCCTCTAGCCCAGCCTCTTGCTCAGGGCAGGATCATCCCTGCCTAAACTGTCCCAGTAAAGTCTCTTTAATCTGCTTTTGAAAACTTCCAGGGATGGAGAGTCCACAGTTCCTATACGGAGCTCGTTCCTGTACTTGATCACTCTTGCAGAAGCTCCTCTTAATCTCTGGCCTAAAATTCCTCTGCAATAGCTTGAGGCCATTGTTCCTAGTCCCATCCCCTACAGCCATAGGGGAAAACCCACTTCCATCCTCTCTATATTCACCCATCAGGTATCTGAAGACTGTTATCAAATCCCGCCTCAGTCTTCTCTTCTCCAGTGTAACCCTAGTTCTTTCAGCCTTTTTTCACATGTCCTGCCTCCTAGGCCTCTAATCATTTTTGTTGTTCTGTATTGGGTTTTTCTAAATGGTCCACATCGGTCTTGAAGTGTGCGCCCCAAAACTGGACACAGTGCTCCTCGTAAGGCCTCATCACTGCTAAATAGATGAAGAATCAGTTCTCTTGATTTGCAGGTGACAGCTGTTAATATAAACCCACTATGCTGTTGGCTTTATGTAGGATATGTCAGATTGACTAGCTGCTTCCTAAATATGGTAAGGCTGATGTTTATGCCTACTTGGATACTTGTGCATACATCCAGAAGTAGTACAGATTATGCTGAGCCTTGTATTCCCACACTGAAAAGCTCTACTCTTCTGATGGAGAAGTACCCCAGTGTTCTGGCCCTTATAGACAAAGGCTGGGCCTTGGAGTGATGGCCATTTTACATTATCACAACGCATTACCATCAAGCAAATTACTGTCCACTGTACCCAAAGCAACCTGCAGCAGCCATCTGTTTCTCCATTACCAGGGTTGTAAAGGGTTGCCAGGAATTGGAGGCAACTTTACGAAGGAAACTAATTTTATACACCCTACAAATCACACTTGGCCAGTAGAGCTTGGTAATTGGCCACAAAAAGCCAAGAGACTTACCAAAGAATAGGATTTCCCATCCTTAAGCTCAGTCTTTCAGCTAACATTCATATTGTTCAGCCTCCTTACAGGTGGCTGCTCAAATCTGAGGATATGGTGCTTGACGAATATACACAAATTTCAAACTTATGACAGGCACATGGTAATGTTTATCAAGCTCTGTAGCTGTAGGAGTCAAGTAGCCAAATTTGGCCAGACTATATTTTGGCTGTGTCCATGATAGTTTAATAATTAGGGAGGGTTACCTTGCCCAATATGGATCACAGGATATCCACTAATTCATACGTAGAGTCCTAGATGTATAGGGATCTGGAGAGCCAGTACTGTGCACAGAGGCTGGTGATGTAAATTCCAGGCAATCAAGACTGTATACAAAGTGAATGCCATAATCCCATAAGCATATGGGAGATATTTTGTAAATTATGTATCTTTACACAGCTTATGTATTATTATATTGTAGTTGTATACACACACACTAAGGTCTTACCAAAGTTGCCAAAAACTTTGAGGCAGCACAAAAAAAATCAAAGTGCTAACTGAACTTTTGAAGCTTTAGCATGAAACATGGTATAACAGGGGGGCTATTCTCAGGGCCAATTCAACTGTGGCCTGCCCACCTGCTTCTGGGCTAACCACCCACCTTCTTGCCTACCACACCTTGTTGGAATTAATTAGTTAATGATGTAATTAAGTGGGAGGCTGCCCATTTCCTACCCCAATACCAGGAAATGCTATCTGTGGCTCCATTACTCCCATACGCTGCAGCCCAAGCCTCACTGATGGCATCTAGATGGTATCATAATCACTGCCCCCACACTGGGCCCCAGAATCCTCCTAACTGAACCCCACCTGGATTCCTTTCCTCATCCACCTTCATACTAGGCAGCATAGCTCCCTGAACTGCCTCCCCTTTAGGTGTGGTCCCCCCGGGACCTTCAGCTCACTAGCCCAGGTCTACCTCCAGGCCAGTTGAAACCCTAGGCACACAGCTCTTGGGCATTCCTTGCAGTGGGCCCCCAGTCCTTTGACCCTTCTCATTGTGGCCCCAGCATGAACCAGTCAGGGGATGTCAAGACAGATGCAAGTCTAATGTCCTTTTCTCTCTCTCCAGGGTCCACCCTCTAGAGCCTCCAAACAAGGGGTAACCCATCAGGTTGTAGGGGGTAGGGGTCAAGGTGCCCCAACTCACCTTTCACCTGGGTGGTAACTAGCCTGGTATTTCCTGGGGGCTCCCACATCACTGGGAGCCCCACCAGGCCACCCACTCCCAGCAGGGTGTAGTTTTAAGTCATGCCTGGGACCAGGAGCCTCCTTTATAGCTCCACCCTTACCTCCAGATAATACCAACCACCCTCTGGCTAGGCAGTGTTATTGCCTGGCCTCCAGGCAGCAAAACTGCCCTGTTTATATGGGCAGCCTCAGATTCAAAACAGCTGCCCTCATCAGGCACTCGCTTCAGGGCAGCTCCAGGCCCTTAAAGTGGCACACATGGGGAGGACTTAATTTATAGGCTAGTGTACACACCCCATCTTGGAAAATCCAATTAATAGTAAGACAGATGGAGACAAAAAAATCCTCTGAAACCAAATCTTTTCCAGTGTTAAATCTGGTCCAGTTGTATGAGGGACCACTAAGTAACTGGTTTGAACATGTTCTCAATCATTCCAGAACTAAATCACACAACACTTTTGGTCTTTTCCCTAGGAATCAATACCTTTTACTATATAAACTAGACCCTCTGACACTTCTTTTGGGAACAGGCTTGGAAAGACACAGATGTGCTACCACTGCATTCTTTGACTACTTAGGAAAAGTAGCAAAAAGAAAGATTGCTAAACAAGTGCATGTCTCGCCTTTTCTTATGCTTCTTTCTTCTCTGTTTTGCTGTACAATTGGCTTTGTACTACTACAATCCATATCTGTTTAGATCATCTGAACAGGTTGTTACTTAATAATGTTATTTAATAATGTGTTTGACAAAGAGGTGCATTTGATGGGCTGCATTGGTTACCTGGTCATTTGTCACTGAAGTTCTTCCTTTTGACATGAGTGCCACCTGTAGGCCTCACTGGAACATTGATCTATATTTGCTGCTCACACAAAGGCTTTGCTAAAGCATTGGTCAGAGTAGGGCTCACCAGCCTACTGATGTATAAATTCCTCACAAAAACAAAACTTGGCTTGTAAACCAGATGTGCATCTCCACCAATAGATAGGAGGGGGAGATGGCTGTACAAGGTAGGAGAATCCAGTACCAGGATGATAAGGCTGGAATGAGAACACCCAGGTCAGAATGTAAAGCAAGCCCCTGCTACAGGATGGTATGAGATGTTCAAGGTACAGATGGAATGCAATATGTAATTTGCTTTAGTCATATAAAAAGGGAATTGGAAAGCAGAAAAACTTTGTAGAGGCCTAGGGGAGCCTGCATAGTGTTGCGCCAACTACCTTGTCATGGGTACAAATGCCTTAGCTCTTGATCTGATGTACTTGTTAAGCCAAAATGTGTTAAGGCTGTGCTTGCAGACAATAAACCTGGCTGAATATTTGCCATCAAACTGAGCCTGTGATTGTTCTTTAAGACAAGATTGGTGTTGGAATCTCCTAGCTGAAACTTGTTGACACTGCAGTTCCTGAGACACTTCAACACTGACAACAAGTCAATAACACCTGCTGAGGACAACAGCAACAACACTGCTAACACCCAATGATACCACCTTATTAGGCAGAAAGCGGCCTGAGGCAGAGCTTAGGCAACTGCTACCTCATTAAAATAAAATAAAGAATTGAGGCTATCAAAGTCCAGCATGTGCACCCAGGCCAGTAAGTCCATGTGGACATGAGTGACTGGTGCCACCCAAGTCAGGGGGGGCACGTACTCCCCCCGTGGCAAATCTCACTGACCAAGGGGGTGGGGAGAGGTCCCCCTGTAGCTGATTGCAAGGCAGCCGATGGCTGCGGCCACTTCCGGGAGCACCACGGCACTCTCTCCCCGGCCAGCGCTTAGAGGGTCACCAGCACTCCTACCTGCCCCCCTGCCCATTGCCTAAGCAGTGAGAGTGGCCAGCTAGGGGGTGCACTGGAGCTCTCAGGGGTACATGTGCACCCCTGTGCACCCCCTATGTATTGCCACTGCACATGGACATTCCTGGGAAAAGCACCTTAAGTTAAGAGATTTATGGCCCCAAGGGTGCGCCATAGATCAATTTCTCACCAGGAGTCCAAGATTCACTCTGAGTAGTGGATTGTGGAAGAAACATTTGCATTGAGTACTACTAGTACTGGTCAGTCAGATGAACAATGCAAACAGAAGTGTTTTGGAAGGTGCTAGTGCTGCTTAGGGCTTCCACAAGGGTTAGGGTTTCGATAGCCCATGTGGCCCCCGCATCATTGCTAGTGGAAACTAGATACAAGTCCAGTTCCTGTAGGAAAAGTTCACCTTGTAAACCATGGATACTACAGGAAGAGTTGGTGCTAACAGGTGGGGAAGAGTGGAAAGTTATTTCGGAGTCTCTGTATCTGGCCAGTATCAAAAACATTCTGACCCACTGTGACATTTCTGAGTACTTTTCAACAAGACACTTTGTGTAGTTAAAAGAGGGGAAGGTGAGCTGGCATTTTCCAAAGGCTACCTTGAGTCTAAGACTGAGAACTGATCTAGCCCAGTGCAATCCAATTTCAGTGGGACCAGGATCTGCACAAGACAGCAGCATGCAGTTCCTAGGCTGCACAGGTCATGTACTGCAGGGGCAGGCCCCACCAGTGCACAGCCCCCAGGATTCCTTCCACCCAGTCAACACATACACTGCAGGGCTGTGCAAAGCTTCTGGTGCCGATTCATTTTGGAGTAGATTTGGCAGCCAGATCTCCAAATCCGAACTGAACCAGGAGACCAGTGAAAAAGTCTGAATAGATTTGAAGCTCTGAGTCAATTTAGAGAAAATTTGGAGAGCTTCGGCGATTCAGGCAGTCCCTGCTCACTGCACCAGGGAGCTGGACTCCATGCTAGTAAGTAGGGAGCAGGGGGCTGGGGGGGCAGGCCATGGCTGAATCTCCAAATCAGATTCGACCAAATCAATTTGAGACAGTGATTCGAATCACTGACCCCCAAATCCAAAGTGAATACTAGCAGCTTTTGCATGGGTCTAATACACTGGCAGTAGCAAACTGCTCCTTCCCATACTCTCCCCTCTAACCACAGTCACAGAAGTGACTGGAAGGGCCTGTGGACTGCTAGTCAAACATCTAGGCACTCAACCAGTGGTGCTCAACCATTTGTCCTGATAAAGCAGATCAGACCCTATGTCACCACCTATGGCTAGAAATATAGTAGCAGGGGAGCAGCAATTAATACTTTCACTGCTCCCACACTGCCAAATTCTAGGACCCTGGAAGAACCCTGCAGGCCAGGTGTTGCAGCACTGCAAGCCAAATCTGACCAACAGGCCACAGGTTGAGTACCCCAGTCTAGACAGTTAAGCATTCACCTACCATTGTAAATTAGGCACTTGGGGCATTTTTAACCATGTAAGCGCCATAGTGCCAGGCGCTTAAAGTGCCTGGCGCTGCAACACTTGCAATTATATGTGACAAAACGTGCATCAGTACAGAGAAAATAGCACGCTTTTGAACTAAAACACATACATTAGTTCAAAAGCACACCGCTATTTCCTGTGGACTGACAGGGATTTCACCACTTATACAACTGCACACATTGGATCTCTGGTAGGTATCTGGCATGTCACCAAATCAGAAAGTACGTGCATAAGTACCCTTACCTTCCTGCACCTTCAGAACACCGTTCTTAAAATAAATTAGTATATTCTTATTAATATTCAGACCTTGAACAAAATTATAATATACATTTGTTGTTTTCCCCCCATTATATAGCCTTTACTGATTGATGTTTTTAAGATTAGCAATGTTTGCAAATGCTCCAACTTCAGGGTTAACTGACAATAGTTACAGTTTCTGTGACATTCATGACTGGAGGGAGAGGGGAGGGGAGGGGGGGAATAGTTAAAACCTGTATATGGCTGACCAGCATTGACCTGCAAGTCAGGTTAAAAAAAAAAAAAAGTTCTCACATCCTGCACTGTATGATCATTGGAAAGAATGTGCCTACATCAATTAGAAAGAAAGGGAAGGTTCTGTGTTCTTCCATAAAAATCCTTCTGAATAAGCTCATGTGTTATGAAAGAATGCACTACAGATTTGGACACTAAGCCCCAACACTGAATAATAAAACAGGTAATAAAAATGTTCAGCTGAAGAGTTCAAGGTAACTTTGAAGAAATACTGTGGCTCTATATTATGCTATTTAAATAATTATGCTTATCATTTCCTGTCTCAAAAAATACACTCTGGACAGTAACAAGCCTTTGAGTAAACAGTTGTTTCTCTGGTACTTCCTTCTCCAATAATCAAAGTTGCATGCTACTGAGTACCAAAATGAAGGGTCCAAATGAGGCTTCCTCTAAAACTAGAAATTAAGAATTAAGCAATCAAACACCTTTCCAAGAATTTTATTGTAATGCAAAATATTAAGCATGTTTCTGCACTTAAAAGAATGTATTTGGTCTCTTGGTGGTGAAACGTGGTTTGTGCTGGCGACGCAGAACTCTGTGTGGCAGAGGGAACTTGATTTTAGAATCCTGTAAGGGGAAAAAACCAAACAAACAATTAATTGATTATTTCACTAAAATGCAGCCTGCAACAATCCCAGTCATGAATATACAGTTTACAATAAGTTACTTTGTAAATTCAGCTGCTCACTTCCACCTCTAAACAAAATTCTAACAGTAGTTAACTTTTTTTTGCCCCCCCCCCCCGCCCTTTTTTGGAACAAGAAATAATCAAAGACTCCTATTATTCTATGAATTCCAACCGAAAGGCACAGCTAAAATTTATACATGATCATATTATCTATAAGAGAATGTAAGCTTATTTCAAGGAGTTTTAATATAGCAGTTAGACTAAGTATATTTGGACCGGGGTGAAAGATTATTTAGGCAGGAGAACCACTTAAGGAGTTTTGGTGGCCTGCTGAGGGTCAATCAACCCTATCCAGCCTGCTGGCCACTGCCAGGACCTTAAATGGGAGGGCAGCACCCCACACTGCTCCTGTCTGCCACAGCTGGGGCCATGGCAGGCCACACAGTGCAGACTCCTCCACCTCCCTGTATCCATAGAATCATAGAATCAGTGAGTTGGAAGGGACCTAGACAGATCATTTAGTCCAACCCCCTGCCATGGGCAGGAAGGAGCACTGGGGGTGGCGGGGGTCATAAGACCCCAGCCAGGTGCCTATCCAGTCTCCTCCTGAAGATCTCCAGGGAAGGTGAGAGCACCACCTCTCTGGGAAGCCTATTCCAGGCTGTGGCCACCCTTACCGTGAAGTAGTTCTTCCTAATATCTAACCTAAACCTATCCTCCCTCAGCTTGTGGCCCTTGTTCCTGGTGACTCCAAGGGGGGCCCTGGTGAACAGACTTTTCCCAAGTCCCTGCTGATGGCCCCTGATAAAGTTATAGGCAGCCACAAGATCCCCCCTCAGTCTCCTCTTGCAGAGACTGAAGAGATTCAAGTCCCTCAGCCTCTCCTCATAGGACTGGCCACGGAGGCCCTCAACCATACGAGTGGCCCTCCTCTGGACCCTCTCCAGGTTCTCCACATCCTTCTTGAAGTGCGCCATCCTCCTTGCCCAGCTACCCTCTAGTGCTGTGAAGTCCTGGCACCACAGCCACTGGGCCTGTACAGTATGCAGCAAGCCAAGTAACTGTCCTGCCTGTTACAATGAGCCGCTGCGCAGCACCATGAAAGTTGGGGGTGACCGGCCCCAGGCCACACCCCCCCGCAGCACAAACTTGTCTCCTAGAGGCGCTACATTTGCAGCAGCTCTTCACAGTGGGTGGGATGGCTACTCAGCACGCTGCATTGCATGCCGTCCCAGGCAGGCCGAGTAGTTGCAGTGCCAGGACTGTGCAGCCACAGCACCAACAGGAAGCTGGGGGCAAAGGAATGTGTGCTCTATGCTGCACTGCGTGGCCCAGCCTCAGCAGTGCGGGGGCACACCCCTTCCTCTTCAGGTTCCTAGCAGGCTGAAAAGCATCAATTAGCAGGCCAGATACAGCCAGCATTTTTCCCTCCCCCAATTTAGACAGACTACCAAGTACACTGAAAAAACAAATTAAGATTTTAAACCAGGATATTCAACTGCTTTGAGCACTCAAGTCATCATGACTACAGTATGATAGCAAGTTGCAAAAACATACATGCAATATTTTATACATTTATAAGAACTATTTTTGGACCCACAGAACAAAAATTTGTGTTTTTAACTGACACAGCACACCATATACTTAGCGTACCTCCTAGGCACGATTCACTTCTACCCTAAACGTTAAAATGGGCACCACCGGACACCTATGTTTCACTTACATGGAACTGCTTGACTGCAGGTCTACGACACTTGCTAGCAGCAATCTCCTCAACCTTCATGATCTGAATAGAGTGAGCACGGGCACGATGACGGGCACCCATATCACGATCTGCAACAAGGTACACATGATCATATTCATAATGCCTCTTGTGTTTAAAAAACAGTTTAAAGACTGCAGTGGTTTTCACCTCCTGGCCATCACATGCGGGCAGCATGCAACAGGCCCAACTGCTAATCAGTGGTGGGGTGCCATGCAGGGAAAACTTCAATATTAAAGAAGCCACCATGTCCCGCAGCTCTAGCACGAATTCTGGACATCAATATCTATAATAAAATTTGAAATACCAGAAAATAAGCCTGGTGAATATCTGTTTTCTAGATTTTTCAATGGCTGGGCTCTCCTTCAAAAGAGTTCAGTCTTAAATTTTCATAGGTGTGTTTGGTCTCAACAAGATCTTCCACTCTTACTTACCTGGAAGTCCTGAATTCACAAATGAAACAGGAGTATATCGTTTTGAGGGACTGATTTTAAACAAATTTTCTGGGGGCTCTGAAACCATCTGTTATACACCAGAAGCAAGGTAAAGATTCTGGAGTTCATGTTTATGAAGATCAGTATATGAAGCCTCAAGTAACAACTTTTTTTTTTTTTTTTTTTAACAAAGAATTATGAGGATATCAGTCACATTAGGCAAAACTAATATTACTCAGCTTACTTATATGCTCCTATACAAAGAAAAAATATTCTATTAGTTCAACTTAGAAAACAAATAATTTAACAAATGCAGACTGATATCTAAACTAGTTCAAACAAAGAAAAAAATCATGTAGAATGGATTCAAATATACTTTCATAGGCTGCTTAAGTTTTGCTAAGAATGTTTTCTAATTTTTTTTTATATCTATCTAACAAAAAAATCTCAGTAAAAGAATTGCATGTAGAACCTTCAGTTTCACTTTCAAAAACACTTCAGCTCTTGAAAGGCGACAAGGTACAGATTATATTTGCACACATGACAAGAACATTGTTACTAAAAAACAATATTCTTTGGGTTTTTGTGTGCATTCTTTGGGGAGGCTGAGAAATGGCAAAGGAGCACTTACGGCAGCTTCAATTAATCCAGAGTATGAGTCTAGTGCCAAGACCTACCCAAGAAAATCCATGTGTAAACTGGGAATTTTGTCATTTGGGCTGGGGATGGGCATGGGTCAAAAGGTATTTGGACACAACGCCAACCACAACATTTCCTTGCATGCCAGTACCTATAAAACTGGTATTCTTTAACTATTCCAACCCTAATGGCTCATCTGAGCTAAAGAATTCCTGTAACTTTCTGACAATTACTCTGAACTAAAGGAAATCTAATATTTTTTTAGTGTCATCTTTCATTGGGTTGACTATATACTGGAAGAATTATTACACAAAATTATCACAGCTATACCACCATTCCACAACTTCTAGATTTAAAGCTACCCTCAACGAACTAAAGTAACACTAACAGCATAGTTGCAGGTTTGTCTGTCATTTTTTTGTGTATACAGAAAAAGGTCTTAATTCTGCCCTGAGTATAACAGGTATCCCTTACCAAGATTTTGAAATACTGAAGTATTAAACAAAAAATAGCACGAACTACAAGACACAAACTAGAATATTTACACAACCACTTAAAGCTATTTCCTTAGTATTACTAGAAACTCAAAAAAACTGACAAAGAATGAACATGGACAACTTCAGTTTCAAGGATGTTATCCAGAAAACTTGGGAACAAGATATGTTTGTTTAAGCAGGCTTCCATAGCAGCCGCAAGTTCTTCTAGCAACTCCCAACTTTCACAAGGATTAAGATAGATGAAAACCTAGGCTGATGACTCCATTGAAATGATAGTCTAATTGCATCTAACTTTTTTTTCTACTCTGGAATGAAGTCGTTCATACATGTAAAGATTACCTCAACAAATATTTACTTACAGCACTGTGTAACAGCACCAGCAGTTGTCAAGTCCCTGTACTCCCTGTACATGTTGTGGGTTCCACTGCGAGAATCGTAGCGCAGCCAGATGCCAAAATTCTTCACCCGCAGAGGGGACTTTTCAAAAACCTGATATTATAAAGATGGACAAAGAATTGAAGACACTGCGTACTGACTATTTTGCAAGCTTCAACTACAATTATGGGGAAAAGACTACGATTTAGTTAAAACACCATACAAAAAATGTATTACAATGTATTTTTCCCCTTCTATTAAAAAATAAAAGAAACCTTAGTGCACTTAGTGCTTGATGTTCAATCAGGGAAAAGCAGACTTTCGGCCTTTCTACCCTCAACTGGACTGTATTACACTAAAATATTTAAGCAATGTGAAGATACCCCCTGGGCTTCCATTTTAACATCAGCATATTTATTTATTTAAAAAAAATCCAAAAGCTATATCCAGCCAATGTTTCCAATGAAAGGAAGGAGAATGAGAACCTGCTTTTTAACAGCATGCTCAGTTTGATACTATTACCATGAATCGCATCAATTTGCCCTTTAGTAGAAACACCAGATAATGGCAAGAATTACAATCTTTGTAGTTTGAAGATTTATAGAAAAACAGCATATATCAAAAAGGCAGCTCTGCTCATTTGAGAGAAAGTGTAGGATCATACAAAAATAAGGCTAAAAGGCACCACAGGGGTCATCTAGTCAAGTCCCCAGCTAACAGCAGGATCATCTCTGTTTAAACTGTCTCCTCCAAGCTCTTAAGAGCTGCCCGTGGATAGAAACCCCAAATGCCCCAGGTAATCTCTTCCAAGGTTTAGCCCCCCTTAGTTAAATATTTCTTCCCAGAAGACAACCTCAATTTCTTTTTCCACAATTTGTACTGAAAGGTTGGTTTGTTTCATCAAAGTTCTGAAGCATCACCATAATAAACATTTTAAATAACAGCTATTCAAATGCAAGGAAAGATGCATACCAAAACTGTATTACGCTTTTAAACACTGGGATTTCTTACAGAGAACAGGTGAAGTACCTAGAGGCCTCCGGGCACACAGCTTTTTAATCCATACCTGCCCACAGTACACGATCTCCCCAGAAGATTTCTTCATCTTCTTCAGCTGAGACACGAAGTACCAGAAGCGGGACTTGGCAACAACATGATTGGGAGCAAAGATCCGCATCCGATACAGCGGTGGGGTTTGACATTTCGGGGTAGGAAGGCAGCGCCCGATGACTTTGTACTCCCTCAGCTGAAAGACAAGAGGCACGTGTCAGAACACCCAAAATAAGACCAAGTGCCGCTACGGAGCCGGCCTGTTTCCCGCCCGGGGCTGCCGGCACCGCACCGCACCGCGACGTTGGCCCGGAAGCCCAAGGCTCACAGGGGCGACGTATCTGCCGCCACGGCGCCAGGCGATCCCGCGCTGCGCAGGCGGCTCCGGCCCGCGGACCTCAGCCACGCGCCGGGCGGAGACCGCGCCGCCGCCATGTTGCCCCACACCGCGTGGAGCGGAGCCGCGGCCCCGCACTACCGGCCGAGGCGGCCCGGGCTCAGCAGCCGCATCACCGCCACTGCCCCCGCCGCCCCGCTTACGGTGCCCGACGCCTTCATAGTCTTGCTCCGCTCGAGGCCACCCGCGAAAGGAAGCACCGCCCGCCGCGCAGCCTCGCGTCGCCCCCTCTCGCAGGAAGTCCCGCCCACGCCCGCGTTCCCGATCACCTATTGGCTGGGAGGCAGAGCTCTACTGGCTACGGCATAACTCGATCAAAGCTTCCGCACATTCGTATTGCCTGCCCTGGGAGCCGCAGCAGTTATACATCACAGAGCCTGCGCGAAGAGCGCAGCATCAAACCCATGCATCGCGCACGCGTAGCGCCGCGGGGGGGAACTACAGCTCCCGGTATGCCGCGCAACCCGCCCGCGGCGCTTTGCATGCCGGCACCCATAGTGCCAGAGGTTCCTCCTCCATGTTGGAGGGCGGACAGCGCGGCGTTCTCCCGCCGGTTGGGCGGCGTGTTGCGCCCGTGCTTTGCGGGGCGCCGCCCGTGCCCAGCGCTGCGAACCAGACCCGGCCTCGGGCCCCTCCCCCTTCGTGAGCCGCACGGCGGGGGTGAGGCCGGGCCCACCACGCTCCCAGGAACCTCCCTCGTTTTTTGGGGGGAGGTTAGCTGGTAGAGATACCCCCCACACTGGGGCCTGAAATGGCCTCCGGAGCACATGGCATGCCCCGCCTCCGCAACCTGCCCTGCCACACGTTACGTTTAGGGCGTGATCGCTGCACTTAAAGGGCCAGCGTCCACCTCTAAAACGCGTTACGTGTGACGGACTCGTAGGAGGGCTAAGGGCTTTTAGCAGGCAGAGCATCTCCAGATGGCGGTACTGAACGGTGTTGGCTTGGGTGGGTTGATTGCTCACCAGCACCAGTGCCGGAGCTTGCTCCATCCACTCTATGCATTGACCTGGTATTCAAGTGCTTCCAGGACCGGTGCAAAAAAACAGAAGGGAAAAAAAAAAACTCAGCTCCAGTGCGGGAGAGCTGTGTCTGACAAGCAACTGTTTGCTGCCTGTCAGTGACTCGAGCCCTGCCTGCAGCCTGGTGAGCAGTGCCCTGCCATGGCTCCGAGCACCTCCTCTAGCCCCTGGTAGTGCTGTGTGCTATCTAAGTAAAGCCCCTGCTATGTGTCTGAGCTCATTGAAGGACTGGGGCCCTAGCTTGTAAAACCGGCATTAGAGCAGCATCACTGTTGCTAGGGGCAGGGAACCTGCTCTATTTCGTCTTTCCTGGGAGGGCTGGAAAAAAACACAGATTGAACTCCCTTTGCTCCCTTTCCCCCTTCCCATTTTAAAACCAGCCACAGGCTGGGAGCTCCTGGGACATGAGTTGTAAAAGACAGGCATTTTAAAACATCCTTACCTGATACCATGCAATGAGGGGTCAGATTTTCTTTCACCTGATTGGCCATTTTTGAAACTGTATGCAGCTGTGCACTTGTGTTTGGTCCCGGTTATAAGCTGCTTTCTTTGACCAGGTTGGGCAAAAATTGTAAGTTCTGTCCGCACCTAATTTGTTTGCTAAGTTTGACCGTGTAGAAAGGTTCATCTTTTTACTTGAATATCCTGTGAGGGTCTCTGCTGGCCAAACAAGAGGGAAAGACACCTGTGCCACTTTGATGGAAGACACTGAAGTAAGGAGCAACATGCAGATGTAAAAGCCAAGCATGTGTGCACACTTCCCACAGGACTCAGCTCTGAGTCACAGCCGCGTGGGCTACTGAACTCGTTTTTCTAGTCAGAATTACAAAGCTGCTTTGGAAGAACACAGCAGGTTTTGCTGGCTCGTGTCATTAATGATGCAATTACCACCTAAAATCCAATCCGACCCCCTGCGTGATTCCCCAGCTCCAGGCTGAGCTTGTCCTGCAACTGATAGCCCTTAATACAGACCCATAGTATAAATAAAAACAGATTGAGCCCACAAAAAATCCTTCTTTCAGTGGCATTTGTGAGTAGGCTGTGTGTGAGCACCTTACATGCAAGGTGCCTTCTTTTTACCGGCTCCGTTTTTTGGTACAAAAATGGAGGTAGCAACAGATCACCCTGGCACAAACCCCGTGGGGGTACGCGGCACCTCCAGCCCGCAGGCGCCGAGGCCCACGTCGTGAACACGCGCTGTCACGCAACAGCCAGCAACGCTCCAGGCCCCGAGGGCCTACAGGCCCCAGCATGCCGCGCGCCGCGAGGCGGGGATTTATTCCAACACGCCAGGCGGCGCCGGCCCTCGCGGAGAGGGAAGGTAAGCTGCAAGGAGCGATGCAGAGGGCTGACATCGTCCTCCGGGCATCCGCAGTTGGGGGGGCGGTGCCGCAGAGCATGCCGGTCTCCGTAGTTTGCGGGGAGGGGGTGCTCCCGGCGGCTGCGGGCGGGCCGAAGGGGCGGGGGCGCCTTTCCTCGCCTGGGCGGGGGGCAGCGCGCCGGCGTCGTGGCTGCCTCGGTGCTGCGGCGGAAGGTAACGGGCGCGTCTGGGGTTGGGGCCCCGCGTCTCCGTGGGGACCGGGTTGGTCGCCCCGCCCGGGGCGGGCTGCCTCGTGTCCCCGGGCCCCGTGCCGGGTGCCCCCCTTCCCCCGGGCTTGATGCACACGTGTCTCACGCGGGGCCGAGCCGCGCCGCTGTAGCCGCTGCCGGGCCGGGGCTGCCGGCGCCGCGTGCTTTGTCACTGCCGCGGCGCCGCTTTCCCTGGCGAGCGCGGGGTACCGGCCCCAGCTCCCGCCTCGGGGGGCCTCTGCCGCTCGCTGTGATGGGCTCCAGCGAGAAGGGAAGACATTTTGGGTCTCTGAGAGGGAGAGCGCTGCGACTCCTTGTGAGGCAGGTCCAGAGCGCTGGTACCCCGGGAGAAATGCTCGGCTAAGGAGAGAAGCTTTCCTTGAGGCCGGCTTCTTCTTGGATCACCTCCCAAGTTGTTTTTTTACGGCAGCATCCCTGACTAAGCGTTCATTGCCTCTTAGCTTTTTGGATTGGCATGTATCCGGTATTGAGCATTTCCAAACCCTGTTTTGGCAGCAGATTCTTCACTGCACTTAAAAGACTGCAGGAGGGTGCATCTGTTTAATAGGTTTCGTAAGGGCAGAATCCAACCAGTGGCTCTTAACCTGTTTTCTACCAGGACCCACTTATAAACATCCATGTTCAGTCCTGACCCAGTGCCTCCCACTCCCCACCTGCTGCCCCCAGGTCCCAGCCCCACTGGTTTGTAGGGCCTGGGGAGCCCCAAGCAGCCCCTCGGAGGCTGGAGCTCTAACAGCCTGTAAGGGAAAAGCTATGGTTTTCTCTTTTAAACCAGAATACTTTTTTTAAATTTGTTGATCCATTTTTAAAGTTTGTTCGCAACCCTTTCATATATTCGTGGTGCCCACTTTTGGGCTGCAACACACAGGTTGAGAAACAATTTACTATAGGGATTGGATGACTATGGCTAACCCTTCTTGCTTTTCTGACCTATCAGTTGCTTATGTAACTGCTCAGATAGTAACAGCAGAATAGATTGGGATATGCATCCATAAGTCAAGGTTTTATTAGCACTTCTGTTCTTACAGCTTTTCTACAACTGTGCAGTATTGCTTCAACTAACACTGGCATGCTTAAAAGTACAATCCCCTCCTACAAGTGTGGATGCAGCTTTATCTGTGTGAATATGTTCACCAGTACAGTTATTACAGCATGTGAAAGAGATTAATATAAATCTACCTTTTGGCAGTATAGCTCCTTCTAAGTCTGTCTACATTAAGGACTGCACTGGCATAATTCTGTTAGTAAAATCATATGCCTAAGCATCTTAACATTGTACCACTACAAATTCTTTGGGCAGATCAAGCCTAAGACGGCATTTGTTGTAAATGATGGTATAATCTCATAGTAATTCATGTTGTTGTTCATTTACAACTGAATCTATCATTCCAAGAAGTGGTTTATCATTTCAGATATTTACTAGTACTGTGAGTTTTTAATTAAAACTTTGCAGATCATAAATGTTTGATTAAAAAAGCTTAAAGAAATCTGGCAAATTAAAGTGAAACATGAAACATTCTGGAACAAAATGTGTCACCATAATAAAATCTTCAGTGACTTCATATTAAGGTCTTTCACTGACATAATAGGTCAGGAGTGGCTAACCTTTATCATTCAGCCTTTGTGTGGCATTTTTGATGCACAGAAGATCAGGGAGGGAACAGGCAGCATAGTGGCAGTTGGGATAGGGAGAAGAGAGTAGAGAAGTAGATTAAGCATGGCACGTGAGGCAGGGAGAAGAAAGCAGAGCAGCAGATTGAGCAGGGAGTAGAGTGTGAGTTCAGGTAGTAGGGAATTGGGGTGGTACTCTGGGACGATGCAGAGCTAAATTTGTGGTATGCCCGCAACATGTTGGCCCCCCATTGTAATAGATCACATCAATTTCTTAAGTTAGCTACGCAAGCTAAAATTTAGTGAAGAATTTGCTAGAAGTTCACATTTGAGATGCGTCTAAAGTGTGTACAAGAATTGGCTAAAAGGAGTTGGCAGTATTAGTGGATTTTATCAAAGTTTGGTCTGAAACTTCTCTTTTAAAATAAAATAGGTATTGTTGATGCAAAAGTGCATCATATTATCTTCAGAAACAATTGGCTTACCCTGAGTACTGGAGAAATGCAAATACAATGAAATGTAATAGTGCAATGCCATGCACTTGTGAACTAACAAGAATGTCTGTTAATAAACTATGGAAGGTTGGAAAGAGAAGAAAGATCTGGGTATATGTTTTGGTTGCAGGATGAAGATGAGGCAGCAGTGTGAAACATCCAAGAAAATGACTGATCTGACTCCAGAATCTATAGAGAAAGAAGTTTTCAGTAAGGGTAGGGAAGTATGAATGACATTGTGCAAAGCATTAGGAAGACCTTACGTAGAATACTGTGCATGATTTTGATGACTCTCATATAAGAGAGACTTAACCGGTGCAGCAAGAGGCTACCAGGAAGATCAGGAACATGACACTATTTGAGTGAAAGATCTTGGCTTGTTAAGCATAGCAAAAGGAAGGCTGAGGGTGGATGTAAATGCTTTTGCTTCCCAGATGCTTTTATAAGAAGGATGGTATGTAGCAGGAAATAAATATTTAAAGCAAAAGGCAGATTTTGCACAAAAACTAATAAGTGGTAGGCTGGAAATTTGAAAAAGGTATCTAACCATCGGGTAATTATGGAAAAGCTTTTCGATAGAAGTATCTGAAAATAAAACAAGGCTTACAGTGGAGATTGATAAATTCATTAAAGGGATTGTAGTTGATAATGTAGTTGTCTATGACAGCAAGGGACTGGATTCTGTGACCCAGGAATTGTCTTCCAGTCTTGTGTTCCTGAAGTACTTTGAAGGTTTGCTTAATATTATATTACTCTTAACTACTTAAGTGGGTGAGAGCGAGCTGGCTGGATGGCTGCAGTAGTGGGAACGATATAAGAATATTGGTGGATCACAGACTCGGTATGAGTCTGCAGTATGATGCAGCTGCACAAAAGGTGAATACAGTTTTGATGCATGAGGTGCAAGATGCAAGGAATCCTAGTGCATCTTTACTCAGCACTAGTTTGCCCCCGCTTAGCCTATTGAAGTTTTGGGCTCCATATTTTAAAAAGGACATGGGTAGTTAGAATCTATAGGCCAGTGAAAAAATAAAGGGCTTGGATGGTAAGTCATATGAGGAGAGGAACGTGTTCAGCTTGCTGAGAAGACAGTTAAAGGGAGGACATGATAGCAGTCTTCAAATATCTGAAGGACTGACTGCCATAATGAAGAGGGAAAACACCTTTTCTCACTTGCTGTAGAGAGCAGGATGTGGACCAATGGCTTGAAATTGCAGCCAAGTAGACTGAATATCAAAAACAGCAGTTCTTATCTGGCAGAAGTATTCAAGCAAAGGTTCAACAAGTATTTGTCAGGGCTAATCTAGAAGTAGATATATATATATTCTATGTCAGTGGCTTTCAACCTCTTTGGGTCAGTGTACCCCCAGCAGTGGATGAGAAGGAAGGAGTCTGCCAGCAGCCAGTCGACCGGGGTGGGGGGGGGCATATGCCTCTTGCCCCGTATAAGAGAGAGAGTTAAGTTTTTCACATTCCCAAAGCATAGCCTTTAAGAACAATGCTAAAAATTATGAGAGTTGGCTACACATGTTGGGGGGGGCAGGGGGAGTAGTCAACTTCTGCAGAAGCATTGGGGGTTGGCTGCAGCCAAGGCTAGGGATTTTGACTGGGGTATGCCAAAGGTTCTGGGGTGTGGGAACTGGTGTGGTTCTGGAGTCTGGCCAATGGACAGGGTGTGCCAGTGGGACTAAAATTTGGAGCCTCCTAGCTAGAGAGTGTTACTTATTTGCAGGGATCCAGGTTTTTCCTTTCACCATGGAAAAACACAGTAAAACTAGGGATTTTTTCCTTTTAAGGAGGAAAAACCTGGGATTTTATCATCTTTAGGAGAAAAATGCAGGAAATGGTGGTTTCCCGTTTGCAAGGAGCTGGGGGGAGTGGGAGAAGGGCAATCAGGAGTGGGTACCATGTGGACATGTACATGGCTGCCAGGCAGCCTGGAGAGCAGCTCCTGCAGGTAAGACTGGCGGCAGGTGGGGGGGAGGAAATTGAGACCCATATAGGGAGGAAGGGAGTTGGGCTGGGGCTGTGCCCAGCTGGGGCAATGTTTGGGGTCCAGGGCCAGAATGTGCAGCTGCAGGGCCTGGGCAGGGAGCAGGATAAGGCTGCAGGGAGCAGGTTAGGGCCACAGGCAGCCCATCCAGGGGAGGGCAGAATGGCTTCTTGCCACTGCATGCACTTTTGTGGGGGAGGTTGGGGCTCCCCACCTTACTGCCCTCCCCTTCGGGTTTATGGCAGAGCAGGGAAGCTCAATGCTGCCACCACGAGCCCTGCAGTACCATGGCGAGGTGCCCCCTGCCTGCCCAACAGGAACAGGGGCAGCAGTGTATGGTTGTGCCCCTTGCTGCTGCTGGGTGGGTGACAGGTGCTTTGCCATAGCAGTGTGGAGCTCCCAGTGGTAGCAGCAAGCTTTCCTGCTCTGCCCTGCTGCACCATATCCAGACAGTTGGACTATGGAGGTCCTGGGGGACGGCAGCAGGGCAGGGCTCCTGAGCCCACAGTGGGCAGCCTGCATTTGCCCTTCCCTGCCCCTTGCCGCTCATGGGTCCCACTCTGGCCATGCGGGTGGGGGTGGTTCTGGGCTTCTCATCCTGCTTTGCTGCAGCAGCCTCTGCCTCCTATATGCCAGGGCTCGGGTGCAGGGGACTGTAGACCCAGGTTTCTCACCCTGTAGTCCTGGCAGCTGGGGGACCCCTCTGGCAGTCCTGGAGGGCATGGGGGGCTGTAGCAGGGCTAGGGGTCAGGAATGAGGGTGATGGTATGAGCAGGGCACTGGCATATTGTAGCTGCTCAGTGCCAGTGCCACCAAATAGCCAGGGGTGGCACGGGGGGGGGGGGGGGCAGCTGCAGCTGTACCCATGTCCTGGTAAGTGAAGGAGGCAGGAGAACTGTGATTTTTTCCATGATAATGAATCCAAAATCAAACACCAATATTTATAGATATTTAGAATTTATTTTATTATAGTGATGATTGAGACTCTGGTAAGCTTCCAAATTATTTTAAAATTGTAGATATATCAATGCAATATTGTGTTTAACAGTTACCTATATAGATAATGGTGTTTCATTTTAATCATGGAAAAACATGGATTTGGGGGTTTTAAATCAGACAATTTGTCTTTGTTTTGTGGGGTTTTTGTTTTGTTTTTTAAATCTGAGAATTTGCAATTTTTAAACAGAAAACCAGGGTCCCTGTTTATTTCCCAATCTGCATATTTGGGATCAGGAAATAAGTTTGTGGTCAGATGGGTACGGTTTGGGGTGGGGGGTGGTGCCTTCTTTTGTAGGACTGAGTGTGGCATTTTTCTTTGAATCTCTCAAGTGTATTTTAACAATCCTTAGCTATAGGACTTGGGCCATTATTGTCCCCTGCCTCACCTATGGCAGGCTAGGGTATTATGTCTTTTTGTTGTGTTAGGGCTGACTGTAGTTTTACTAACAGGTTAGACCATGGATTTGTATGGAATGGCTTGAATAGGGCTGATTCTGCCTTGCATAGGGGAAGGGTTGGACTAGATCAGTTGTTCTCAACCTTTTTTGTGCCAGGACCCATTTGTAAACATGAATGGCCTGTCTTGCCACAGTAAATAGTTTAAGTAGAAAACCATACCCCTAGGCCCCAGCCCCCCAGTGTATAGGGCGTGGGAGGGCATGTCTTCCCCCAGATTTGTGTATTCACATTAGGCATGGGGCTGCAACCTGGCTGGACTGGCACAGGCAGGAGCAGCCTCTGCAGCCCAGCAGGTAGAACCTGGCTTGGGAGGGCAGAGCGGGACAGCAAGATTCCTTGCTGCCACTACTGCCAAAACCCCTGCGCCAGCCATGCTGCCAGCAGCACAAGGTGTAAGTTGCAGGGGGGAGTAAGGGGGCTGTTCTGCCCTTACCTTTTCCCGCTGCCAGCTGTTCCTGCTCCAGCACCCAACCGCCGGCTGCAGTTCTTCCCTGCCAGCATGGCCTGGCCTCCAGAGAGGAGCTGGGGTGGTGGGCAGTGTCACCTGTGCCCCCCACCCTCCCAACCTCCCTGATGTGTTATCTATGCCCCCCTTGCCCTTTCTGCCCGATCGACTTCATACTGCCTGGCTGCCACCTGCATGTGTCTGTGTGCATGCACATGGTGTCTCCTGCCTGATTGTCCTCCTCTCGTTCCCCCCCAGCCCCAAGCAGCCCCATGCAGGCTGGAACTCTGCCAGCCTGCAAGGGAAAACTTGTGGTTTCCCATATTTTTCTCCTTTAAAGGAGAATCCATTTTTAAAGTTTATTGATCCATTTTTTAAGTTTCATATATTCTCACTTTTGGGTTATGACCCACAGGTTGAGAAATGGCCTCTGAAGCTCCCTTCCAGCCCTGCTTTTCTATGATTCTAACTTGTAGCAAAATGTAAATTATATTTATATAAAAAAGCAGCTTTTTGTGTAGAAATGCATTTTTATTTAGGGGATGGGGGGGAAACCATGGCTACCCTCCATAGCACCAAATAATTTGGTGAAAAATAATAAGTTATGATATTTCAAACAAAGGACTTTCCAATCCTTGCCTGCTCCCACTTAGTACTGTGGCTTACCCATCACAGTGGGGCTTGAACAGGAGAGTGTATGTAAGGCAGGGTTGGCAACAACTGGTATATCAGGTGGATCCAGCTTACAGGGGTGGAGGAGGACGGAGGGGCATCAGTGTCAGATTTGTGGCAGGGACTTCACTCGTTTGGCTGAAGTTCAGGTACAGCAGGAAGCTGAATTGGGGTTGCGTGATGAGGAGCTGTGCCCACACCACATCTAGGGGTGGGGAGAAGCAGTGGCTGTGTTGGAATGCTCCGCCATCTCAAATCCAAGCCAGATTGTTCTGGCCTACAGCTCTGAAAAGTTGCTGACCAGTGATGTAAAACACCAGTATCAAGAAATGTGAGGTTTTACTTACAGGTATCCAGATAATTTTAACCAGGGTTTCCTATGACATAATCTCTTCCTCTTCTGTCTTCCTTCCTTTCTGCCACCCCAACAAACTGTCAGGCTCACAGTAAATAATACTATATTTTTTATATATAACCCACACCTTTTTACCCCAAAATCAGCTTGGGAAGATTGGGACGCGCATTATGTGAGGAAAAGAGCTCCCTACAGGTCTAGAAATTTGGGAGGGGAGCAGGGAGACAGAGTAGTGGTAGTATTAATTGGTATAGCTCTGTAAGCCACAGCAATTAATGTTTTCAGTTAATGTTGTCACCGCTCCCTTCCTCCCTTTCCACAACATTACAAATTAAAACGATATACATGACCATATAACACAGTATATACAGTGATAAAAGTAGCATAAATGGATACAGCATAGCATGGGCTTTCCAGCAAGACCAGGCATACACATACTGTATCAGTAGAATAATACACGAGAAAAGATTCATGACACCCCCACAACGTCCCAGAATGTAATGATGTTTAAGATGCCTTATATTTGGGGGGGATGTTATACTTGAGAAAATATAGTATCACAAATTGTACGTAGTGCAATGCCCAAACTGTGTCAGAAAATACTGTTTGCCATCTCTTGCTGGTTTAGTAGCATCTGGCTGTGTGGGGAAAACAAACCTCTTAACTTCAGTCTCTTTGAGATTTAGAGTGAAATATTAGCTTTACAGGATGGCCTATAAAGAAGCACAATCCTATTGTACTCCTTTTGTTGGGGGAGGGAGGGAATGTAAAACAATTTCTCTAGCCTGATTTGTAGGACTGTTACCTTATTTGTGCTGGAATTCTGAACAGACAAGAATTTTCAGACAAGAGCATTAGAAACAAATTGGTATTGCTTTAAGAATACAGGGATTTATGATAAATTGTGAATAAAGTATGTACAAAAGCTAATATCTATCACATTTTCCCTTGAAACTACATTTACTCAAGAACAGTTGTTTTAATATCTCAGCTCCTTTTGAAAGTGTTTAATTGACACTCTAACAATATTGTAGAAAAAGTAAGTGAAAATGCCTGTATGATAGTGCTAAGGCTGTGAAAATACTGGGCAATATACCCTAACAGTATACCTAGATCAAAAATGAGTAACCAAAGCAAAAATATTTTTGTATGCATTTTAAGTTTGGATCCAAGGCTGTCTATACCATATTTATTTGCATACCACATGTATACCTTTTTCATGAAAAACAGCCATCCAATGAATGTGCATGTGTTTAAACAAGGAAGCTGATGTCTGTGCCTGAATAGAGACAAGGGTATTGGCTCCTCCAGGGCCAAATGCTCTGCTGCATGGAGGGGAGTATCAGTATTATGCTCTCTTCCCTTGCTGCTTTGCCAACAACTACAGGTTTAGTGTTCTCACAGGCACTGCTGTTACCATTCTCAAAGGCTTAATTGGACAAGGGTAGTGGGAGAATTAAATTTGTAGCTCTTGGCCTGGTGGCAGGGTGAAGGGGAGTAAACTGAGGGACGCTATCCCTATTCTGTCCCTGCTCCATGCTGGTGGAGAGTTCAGCCGCTGGCTGAGATGGTGCTGTGGCAGGTAAGACTGAAAAAAATCGTTTTCTTCATTCTGTCTTCTGCCTCCTTTAACAAAGTGCATTTCTTATTTATGGGGATATGGTATGTGAATAAATACGGGTATATTTTCAGATGTAGCACTTTTCAGTTTGGCTGACAAGAAATTCTTTGGTAATTTTGTAACTAGATATGAGTTTTGACATATGAAAACGTTAAATTTTTCTAAAGTTTTCTGCTCTTGTATTAAGGGCCTGAAATGCTAGTGTCTACAGTTTGCTTTTTTTTTATTGGCAGATGTTTGTAGATTCCTCTGCAGGAGAAGGGGGCAAAGCTGCTAATAATAGGAAACAAGGAATATAGCAATAGAGATGGACGAACAAGCCCTTCTAGGGCTAAACCCTAATGCTGATGCAGATTTCAGGCAAAGGGTAAGTTTGTTTAAGCTTGCTTTCTTTCATAATGGCTGTTGCTGCAGGCACTTAAGCTGCAGTCTGTTAGTCTAATGATTTGTCTGATTATTCAAATAAGTGCAGGGAGTGTGCATATATAAAAATTAAAATTGCAGTTCAATAATATATTCAAGTTGAAGGGCTTAATTTTACTTGCATACTCTTCCATTATTATTTATTTCTTACTTATTGCCAGACAGGGTATAGTTTCCTTTCAGCTACTCAATCCTGTTATGTCTCTTCATTCGGTTATTTAACAGAAATGGAATTCCTTAACTTGTTTTGTTTCTGCTGCAGTAAATAATCCACGGGGGGAGGGTTGTTGTTGTTAATATGTACCTTAAACTGCAGCAGTTTTATAACCAGATATTTTCAGACCTCTACTTATATTAATCAGGAGGTAGATGACAAAAGTGTAGCTCTTCAGCTGCCTTTTCTGTTTTAGCTAACTTCACTCTAAAACTACACCTTTATAATGCAACTGTGCATTGCCTCAGTGCAAGGTTAAAACTTTTTCTTTTGCTACACTTTTAACCTATATATCAGGAAACATCCTGATAAAGCAAATGCTGGCTCTGTTAAAGCTTTGTTTTAATTTTCAGTTTATTTCTGAGTACTGTAAGATTTCTTGTTTAGAGGTTCCTTGCTAACAGGGGAAGCTATTACAATAAGGCAGATATTATGACAACTGGATGGCTAGGGAGATGTTGTTCAAGGTTAACATTGAGGCAGAGCTTGAAAAGCTTGCTGGATGCTTACGTCCAGATGATGTGGCAGGGTAGATTGTTTCAGATTGAAGTGATTTAGATAATCAGTATTGTTCTTTTTTTGTAGTTGTTTTAAGAGGTTGTTTCTCATTGGTTGATAACAATTATAGGTCCCTTGGAAGGTATGCTGTCTACATTTTTAAAGCAATTCTATTGCTTGAGCTGTTTCTTTACGTACTTAAGTTTTACATATTTATCCCAGAAAATTGTGTGTGGTGCCTTTATACTGCTATTTTACATGAGTTTTGAGTCGAGTGCTGTTATGATGA
Source organism: Crocodylus siamensis (assembly GCF_052110815.1). Lineage (NCBI taxonomy): Eukaryota > Metazoa > Chordata > Crocodylia > Crocodylidae > Crocodylus > Crocodylus siamensis. The sequence goes on from NC_143398.1 coordinate 64,137,367, forward strand.
AAATGTGAATTAATGGATTCTGTACAAAAATAGCATTTAAAGTTGTTTGTTAATTAAAATAAAACAAGGGGAAACGTTTACCAAACCATGGATTACTTAAATCCATTTTTAGTTGTATTATCCATGGAGTTAAAATAATCCTCTCCAACTTGATTCTCTTAATAGTTGAAAGAGGAAAGCAAACCTTCCTGTGCCTTTAACTCCCAGTTGCTTCTTAACATACAAGCTTTTTGTTCATTTAATTCAGCTAAATGACAGGATGTGAACTGAATCATACAATGATGGAAAAGGAGGGCTGGAAGTGACTTCAGGAAGGTATCTTGTCCAGTCCCCTGCTCAATGCAGGATCATCCCTGTCTAAAGCATCCTGGGCCTTGTGTAGATGAAATGAGGGGTGAGTGTGCACAGCACTTTAAAGTGGGCTAAATGCTTTTGCACCACTTTAATGGTATTGGTGTTTGCATTAATTCCACCCGCTCTGTAGGAACTTTGGCGCATAACACGCCCTAAATGACTTTGGGCATAGCAAACTAAAACTCCTTGGGGTTTTAGTTTGCTGCACCTACAGCTGTTGAGCAAAGCACCGGGCTCCGTGCAGCTCAGGGGCTCTGCAGGAAGCCCTGCAGCAGTCCAGGAAAGCAGGCTTTGCCTAAGAAAAGGGGTGAGCCTGATTTTTCTCCTCCCCCTGCCCTCCCCCCCGCCTGTCTGCCTGAGCTATATGGGGGCCCATTGCTTTCTTCTGTGGCTGCAGTGCCCCCTGGGACTGCCTGAGCCAGGTGCCTGCGGGAGGGTGGGCAGCTGCTGCTGCTATGGAGAGAAGTGCCAGCCCCTCCCCACAGCCCAGGGACCACTCTGCTTCCCAGCAGCTTGTCCACCGGAGAGGCAGGTAAGTGCAGGGTGTGTGCATGACACAGGGGTTTTAAGGGCCGTAAATTGAAGCAGTGGATTTTAAAACCCTCTGCTTCAATTTAGAGCCCCTGTTTCATCGACACATGCCCCTAGACAAGTGCTTGTGTAACCCAGCCTTTCAAACTTCCTAAAGTCACAGGACCCTTTCATATCACTTCTGTAAAACACCTACCCTACCTAAAGACAGGCTTGGAGCCAGGCAAACTGGCTTTGCAGTGGCAGCATACTGCCTCATGGTCCTTTCCTCCATTACCCCCAATCTTTGTGGAACCCCTGATGCCCTGCTGTGGAACCCTAGGTTTCCACAAAGCACAATCCAAGAACCACAGGTGTAACCTGCTCTTAAACTTCCAGGGATGGAGATTCCACAGCCTCTCTAGGTAACCTGTCCCAATGTTTAACCATCCTCATAGTGAGAGAGTTCTTTGTAATATCCAACCTTAAATTTTCCTTTTTGCAAGTTAGGATCATTACTCTTTACCCTGTCCATTGCAGCTGCAAAGTAAAGTCTTTCCCCATCCTCCATATAACTACCCTCTAAGTATTTGAAGCATGTTTATTGAAGCTTCTCTGTCTTCTCTGCTCCAGACTAAATAATTCAAGTCCTTTCAGCTCATCATCGTGTTTCCCAGACCTCTAACAACTTTTGTTGTCCTCTGGTGGACTTTTTTGCTTGAAGTCATCCCTCTTGAAGTATAGTATTCAAAATTGGACACAGTACTGCAGGTGATGTCTTGCTGATACCAAATGAAGCAGAAAGACCACTTCCCTTGCTTGCAAGTGATCCTTCTTTTATACAGGCCAGTGCTGTACTATTTTTTTTCCAAATAAGAGCACACTGTGGACTTACTCAGTTTATTGTCCACTCTAACCCCAGGTCATTTTCTGCAGTACTGCAGCCTTGCCTGTCATTCTCTGATTTTCCATGTGATTGTAAAGTCCTCTACTTGGGATGGAACACTTGTCCTTCTTCAATTTCCTTTGACAGTTGTTTGGTTTTTGGACCATTTCTTCATTTTATCAAGGTTATTTTGAAACCTAATCCTAACCACCAGTGTCTGCAACTCCACCCAACTTGGTGTCATCTACTATACATTTGCTAAGCATGCACACTCAGGTCCATTTTCCAAGTCATTACTGAGGCTGTTAATAACAATATCAAACTCGGGATAAACCTCTGGGAAACACCACTTGATACTTCTCCCAACTAGACATTGAGCCATAGATGATTGCTTGTTGAGCACAATGATCTAAGTTATCAGTACTTTGAGCTACTCTGTATTTCCTTAGCTTGCTAATAAGAATTTTGTGGGAAACCTGTGCTAAAATCAGGCTGCATCACATCTATTAGATTCCCCTTATGCCCAGAGCACATCACCTTGTTACAGAAGGAAAACAGTTTTTTCTCTGCATGAGCATTTGAGGGCTGCTGCTATTGAAGCGTAGTTTAACACTTCAATAGGCTCCTGCTTCAGGTGTTTATGCAGTGGCTGGTTTTAATTCAGTGCTCTGATTTTCTTTTAAACAGCTAAATGGTATGTTTCTTGCCTAAGCTTTGATTACATTAAAGTGGTTTTAAGATTCATAGATGTTAGGGGTTGGAAGGGACTTTGCGGATCATCGGGTCCAGCTCTCCTGCACTTGGGCAGGAAAGACTGCTGGGGTTAGATGACCCCAGCAAAGTGCACATCAAGATGTTTTTAAAAGATCTCCAGGTAGGTAACTGTGCCACCTCTGGGGGAGTCTGTTCTAGACCTTAAGCACTTGAACCATAAAGAAGTTTTTCCTTATGTCCAATCTGAAGCAATCTTCAGTCAGTTTGTGTCCATTGTTTCTTGTCTCCCCCCGGGGTGCCTTAATGAACAGATGCTCCCCAGGTCCTGGTGTGCACCCTGATATATGTATAGGCTGCCACCAAAGCCCCCTTTAAGTCGTCTTTTCTGCAGGCTGAACAGTCCCATGTCTTTCACCCTCTCCTCATATGACCTGCTCTCTAGACCTGTAATCATGCACATGGCCCTCCTTTGGATTCTCTCAAGCTTCACCACATCCTTCTTGAAGTGCAGCGCCCAAAACTGGACGCAGTACTTCAGCTGCGGACTCACCAAGGCTGAGTAGAGTGAACAGATTACATCCTTAGTCTTGCCTGAGATGCATTGGTAGATGCATGCCAGTGTTTGATTCATTCTGCCAGTTATGGCGTCGTATTGGTGGCTCATGTTTATTCCCTGGTCTGTCACAACCCCTAGGTCTCTTTCAGTTGTAGTGCTGGCAAGTATAGCACTGCCAAGCCTGTAAGCATATTGCAGATTATTCCTTCCCAGATGGAGTACTTTACATTTCTCCGTGTTAAACATCATCAGGTTGTTATTCTGCCCGCCACACAAGCCTGTCCATGTCAACTTGTATCCCCAGTCTGTCCTCGAGCGTGATCACACTCATCCATAATTTGGTGTTGCTCATAACTTTGCCAGTACACTTTTAACACCCAAATCCATGTCATTTGATGAAGATTATACTGTTTGGCCTATAACACTAGGTTCTCATTTTAGATTTAATTTTAAACAGACTTATTTTTAAAACGAAAACATACTTAAATCCAAAAAGTGAGTTCTAATTTTAAAAAAATCTTTTATTTTTGTCTACAATGTGTATTTGGTGAACTCAAAGAGTAAAGCTTTGTTTAAGCATAACTTCTGGAGTTTACATGTGCTGGACATAGAATCCTGTTGGAAACTTCACAGTCTGTAGCAGCTTATGTATATTGTGTATTAAGCTATTAAGTTACCTCCCCAATAAGAGACAAACTCCTCATAAGGTAGATCAGCCTTATGAATCTGCTGTTTCATCTGTCATGTGATACAAGCCAAGCATTCAAAAGTTACTGTATTTGTTATATTTTCTATCCTTTATTAGTTATTAAAAACACCTGTTGGCATACTTTTCCTCAGGGTGGATAACAATCAGTGATTTTTTTTAAATGGATTTTTTATTTAATTGTATTTTTTTGTTAAGATCTTTTTAAAAACAAACAAACCTATGTAAAGATAGTTTTAATTTAAAGTATGTTGGGGCTCAAAGATATCATCATGAAATAGGGACTATAACTTTTAATTGCATACTATTTGAGACTATATATTCATGTAACCTTTTTGAGAAAAGTTTTATAAATATGTCACAACAGGCCATGGACTCTGGGAGGGTTCCCAGAGCCCCCTCTACAGGTTAGTAAAGATTAAAGAAAACCATTCTACCCAATGGGACTTAATGCTCAGTCTAGAAGATCCCATTAAGCATCTCTGTGATCCTTAGCTTCAGTTCTCAAATTGTGGATTTGTATCTCCAGAGATAATATCTTTGTTAACAACAGTATATGGAGATGAGAGATAACAGACCTAATTACCTATCCATCAACCCTATTGTGTCTCTGCAAGTTTGTGTACACACAGTCAAGCCCTTATCTCTCTCTAAAAGTGAAAAACTTCAAGGAGTTAAGCAGATAGAGCATGGTTGGGAGTGGAGTAGATCTGGGCAAGGAGGAGGAGTCTGGAGATAAATACAAGGAGGGAGGGGCAGTAGAAACAAAAGAAACATTTTGAGCAGAGTATTCCATAAGTCTTGAATGATAAGTTTGAGTATAGCCTCTCAATTGATTTGAGATCTAGTGAGGGAATGGTGTGGTAGAATGGAAAACCTATTGTGGCAGCAGGCTTGCTATGCAGTAAAAGAGACCCTGTTTGATATAACCTCATTAAAATATTCCCAAACAGCAAGAATGCTCTTTTTGTAGAAAACAATGGTTAAATCGAGGTTTCCTGACCAGTAATCTAAATCTTGATTTTTAAATTGGTTTGATTCAAATCAAATCCATCCTGCTTTTCCTATAGAATGAAAAAACTGTTGAAACTGTGAGTTGTTTCTTTCTTTCTGTTCAGAGCTTAAGCAGTTAGTGCAGAGTTCAGCAGCCTTTAAGAATGGTGGGCTGCCACTTGCAACTGCCTAATTAATGCCAGAGGCTGCCAACCTGCTTGGCAGTGCTCCAGCCTTCCCTGCTCTATGTTGGGGGCTGTCCTCATGTCCCCCTACCACAGCCTGCACTTGCATTCACTACCAAATGCCACTGATTCTTGTTGCCAGTGGGGCTATGGAGTGCCAAATTCTGTAGCTGCAGTAATGAGGTGAAAGCAGACCTGCACTGTAGATGGGATTGGTGGCATGTGGCAGAGGACTGCATGGTCCATGTTGAAGGCATCTCTTTGCTGCCACTCCCTACCCCAGCAATCTCTGTGCTGGTGTTTGTGTTCCTCCCCCCACATCTTTCCGCAAACCAGAGCCAATGTCTTTGCAGGCCAAATCTGACCAAATAGGTGGTTGATCCCTGAGCTGTTGGATTTAAATAGACTTCTTGAAGTTAACATTAACGCTAGGGAATTTTGGAATAGAAAAGTCAATACTAAGAAAGTATTCTTGGTATTTGTGACAGTTGCTTGCTGATTGAAAACAGATGCATGTGATTTATTCATTTAATGAAACGACAAAAGTTTGGCTAGCTATTTCAGGAATAAGTATTTCTTACCAGTGAATGTGTCTTTTAGACTTGGTTCCATATTTGAAAGATGACTTGCAATAGTTTTTGCATCTGTATCTTAAAGAGGCTCTGCTGCATTTTAGAAAATTTAAAAATGTCATTTGATAAATCCCAGCTTTACTGAAGAAGAAAATGTCAATGTTTGTGGTCTCAGTGCCCAAGTATGTTGGATAGGAAATCAAGTGGAGGTAGTCTGTGGTTGCTGTACCACAAACTAGCACTTGAACATTTTAAAATTCAAAGGTAGTTCAGTTTGTCCTCCAGTCAGTAGTGTAGGTTTAAAAGTGAACAACTGCTACAAGATCAGATGAAGGATGCAGTATTTTGTTTGTAGAACAAAATACTGTTATCACTTTTGATGTAACATTTTCAGAGGGAAAACTACTACAGTATTTCACATATAAGCAAAAACCTGAAAATTAATGAAACTGCTGAAGGCTGGAAAGATGAGGAGGGAGTTTCCTCCTCCTTCAGGATTTATAATCTTAAGTACTTGGGGGATATGGATAAGGTAAGAGATGCCATAGTGATGGAGGTGGTATAAATTTAGGATTTTGCTGAAAGGGCTGTTTAAATATAACTCCTTAACCTGGATAGAATTTGTACTCTTTGTTAGTTTTAAAGGTGATATTTTTGTGATGATTGCAGGCATTGGCCTATTTTGAACAGCTGAAGATATCCCAGGATGCCTGGCAAGTCTGTGCAGAAGCATTAGCCAAGCGTATATACAGGTAATACAATTATAAATATAAGTAATTGTCTATTCTTTTATGTAGTCCATTTGTACGTGACAATCTGGTTATCACCATAAACTGCCTCTGACTGGAAGGCCTGGTGGCAATGTGTTGGGGCAACTTGTGGCAGGGTAGTTCCTATAAAATACCACAATGTTGCAACCTCCAGAGTAAGGCAAGTATAGGGCGCCTCAAAACCTAGCCCCCCACTGCCTTGGGGTGACTCCTAGACTGGAGACAGTCTAAGGGATGTCAGCCTGACAAACACGCCCTTGCTGAGGCATTAGGCAGTCAGCAGCAGTTCTTATCTGGCAGAAGCTACAACCATTGAGGCACTGAATGTCTGGATTCGGTCTGGCCTTTTGAGTTTGTCTCAGTGGTATAATGAGGGATGGTAGACTCCACTCCTCCATGTTTTTGCCTAAGTGTATACATCGAAGATTTTGGTAACTAGTAGGGGTGCGTTGATAGAGATTTTTTGGGCCGTTACCAATGGCCAATTTTTTTAGCAAGCCATAGTAACTGATACCAAACAGATTCTGATATGCAGCTGGGCAGCATGGACAGCGGTGTCCACCTGGTAAGCCTTTGAAGGAACTGTATAGCTACCAGCTCAGCAGCTGCAGAATGACTCTGGAGCATGCTTTGGAGGGTCAGGGCTTGCTAGAGATGCCTGAGGACACCCATGTATACCAGTAAGTGCAGCATGTCTTGGTTTGTTGTCTCTGCATGTCTGCTGCATAATATCTGTGAGACCAAAGGGAGTCCCTGCCTGAGCCACTGTCATTTGAGGCAGAACAGCCCACTGTTCCTACTGGTGCCACACATGCAAATTCTCAGAGACCAGTTGCCTGACACTGTATGTGTGATATGTGCTGCTATCCACTTTTCCAGACTTTGGGCTGAAGGTTGGCATGGTGACATGTAGAACGATGTCATGTACTAGATTTAAACTACTGCCAGTGAAACTCACGCTTTTGTGTGGCTGTCTCCAGTGCAGGCATCGGGAAGGTTGGTTGAGGGCATGTGCACTGTGGGTTTGTTAGTATGGGGAAATGTTCAGTCAGGTGCTGAGCTGTGCCCTGGGGATGTGGATGTGGGGAGGGAAAAGCAATGGTGGAAACCTGGGCTGTGCAAGGTTGTGGGTCCCATGAACCCAGGTGGAGGACGGCAGGAAGGAATTAGAGAGGAGAAGGAGGAAGAACAGCTCTGGCTGGCTGGCTGGCTGTGCACAGCTCCTCTTGCCTTGCTTTTTCTTGATTTGTTAGGCTGTTGAAGCCAGCTCCTGGGTGGGAGGGAGGGAGATGCAGCTGGTGCTAGAACAAGTGGGCAGCACATTGAGCCACTGTTTTCTGGTGCTTTTCAGTCCCGTTAATGTTCTTGCCCCATATGTAACTGAACACTGTGGCCATAGTTTGACAACAGGCAGGCTTTTATTAAACAATACAACAAAAATATGAAAATGGGAGGTCAATGGAACAAGTAAATAAATGAAATTTAAAAAAAAAGTAACCTTGTTACCATCACTGCTCTGTAAATGTGAGCATGCCATGCATCTGGCATGGCCATAGGACATGCAAATGGTGTATCCCTAAAAAAATAAAAAATAAAAAAAAAATAAAATGACTCAATGTCAAATAACTCTTAATGACGGTATCCATTTTTAATTGACCAAGTTAAGTAATTAAAATATTACCCAAATGAATGAAATGCAATATAAAACAAATACCATATTTACTCAACTAGAAATTGAGATTTTCTCCCACCACCCAATCAGCATTGGGTCTTACATTTGCATACAGGGAAGCTGAATTTAAATACATTGTCTATTTTTTGAACCGCTGCAAAAAGCAACACATGCTCAATAATGAAAACCAACTATGAAGTCGATTTTAAATGCGGCCAACACTGAGCATGACTATAAAGTTTACAGCCCACATGGGGCAAATATGGTGGTGGGAACCTTTTTTCCCCCCCTATGTGGCCCTTTAAAAAAACCCCCAAGAAACCAAAAAGCCCAAAACAAAACAAACCAGGCAGTTGCTCCCTGAGGAGGGAGTAAACACTGGGCTTGGAAATGCTCCGGTCTCTCCAAGTGGTATTGTAGTAAGCTCTAACACCCTCCCCTGATGCCAAAAATGCTAATGGGAACCTTTTTAAAAATTATATTTTTTTTTTATTCACAAACGTTATTAAAAGTGCACTTAGCACCCTACACTTACAAAGTTTTACATATTAAGCATTCTTGTTTTACCAAAACTTCATATTGCAAAAAAAGCTACATATCAAAACATATAACTACATATATTAAACCTTAAACAACATACATCAACTTCTCACAAAAAAAACTCATACAAAACTCTTTTCTTCATACAGAAACCCATGAAAAACTATTACCACAGTAACCACTTGAAATTTGCTGCTCCTCCAGTTAGCCTTTTCTGCTGATTCAATGAACATGTGTATTCAGTCCTTTTCTCTCCATCTCTTCTTTTCCAGTCTCTTCCATGTCCTGATTGATGTAATTCTTGTTGTCCCAGCTTCAGACACTCTTTCAGTAAAAGCCACGCCCTTAAAAACCAAACCCCTATAAAAAGTTTCTTACTTTCCATAAACTAGTTTTAATGCATGCTGATAGAGTCCTTAATAACATTTCCTCCAGTCACTTCCGTATGAGTCCATATAGTACCATCTTTGCTAACAACAGGTTTATTTTGGTGACACTCAGCAGTGGACCCTTTCCCACACCTGCTTTGCATATGTACACTCCCAAAACATGCCCCACTGTTTTTTCTTCCCTGCCCCTGTCTTTTGGGCACCTTGATGAGCTCATCAACTCGTCAGGCTCCATCTGTTGTACCTGTCTCATCAGCAAGGTATTTCTTATAACCATCCATGCTAGGTTATCATGTTCCCCTTTTAGTTATTTATGTGCCCCTACTCCCCTCACCTTCTTCTCTTATTCTTCTGTGAAGTTTGCCACTAGTGTCATCCTGTCTCTCTCCCTTACTGTTTTCATCAGTTTCTTTATGATCCCTCAGGACCTCCAGCACTACCATCCCTATTTTATACCTCTGTATGAAACCTTCCATCTTGATATAATGAATCAGCAGTTGCCATGCCCATGGACTTTCCAAAGAGGTCTGATATACTTCCCATTTCCTCAGAATTGCAGCTGTGTGAAATCAGGCAATATGCGCTCCCTCTGTTACCACCTTGCACAGTGCTGTTACATATTTTGCATAGACAAATAATCCCAAGTCTTGTAGCCCCCATCCCCTGCCATCTCTTGTTCTGTGAAGTTCAAATCTAGCCAACCTTTCTCTTCTGGCATTCCAGAAGAACACACATGCAGGGCTTGGTAATGGTCACCAGGGAGCAGTTACACAGGTGATAGTATGTCTCTGGCTCTGACTGCCTCCTCTTATCTTCCTGTGGTTAGACATAGTTACAGGACCTTTGTTCTGTAGCCTGTGCTTACTGCAGAACTTGTTCAGGACCTAATAAAACCACAGTTGCTCCATGATCCACGGTCTCCCATTGGTCAGTATGTACACCACCCCCCCCCCCGCTCCTCCCACTGTCTTGGATGTTCTGCAAAATACCTAATGGAAGCGCAGATTCCAAAACAGCCTCAGTTGCCAGTTTACAGATCTGGCTTGTATACCTTGCCCACAGGGAGTGGATCTTCAATAAAAACCTTCAGAAAGACCACAGAGACCTGAACTGGCTAGTAGCTCATCAAGCTCTCCCAGTGAGAGCCTGGAGACCCGGAGAGAGGCAGAGAGGTCAACCTAGCTGCACTAAGGTAATCTGCCACAGCACAACAGAAATCTTCAACCACATCCTATGACTCTGCCCATATACCAAGGAGGTGTGAAAAAACATAAATCAACTCTGAAACAGTGAAGGGTCAGACGGATGATGAGAGACGCAGCACTATACAGGCATCTGGCTAAACACCAAGGGAGCCTGACAGCCTGCTTCAGTCAGTTTGTGTCCTGCGTTGGGAGCACCCTGTGGAAGTCCAGGAACCTCCTGATGTACAGGCACATGAAACTCGAGGTTGCAGACTGCATTAAAATGGTTATGCATGAACATTGGCAACATGTAGGGGGTGCCTGCATACCCCCTGAGATTGGCGGTGCACTCCCTGAGAAAAGCACTGCTGATGCTGCCAGTGGCACCTGCGGGTGGTCACCACCCGCTCCCCCCTTCCCCCCCCCCGGCTGCCAACACCACTGGCAGCGTCTGCGGGCGGTCCCCAATCACCATTGGCCACTGCCGGTGGCATCTGCAGGTGGTCGCTGGTCAGCACTCGCCACCCTTACTGCTGACACGGCCTCAGCTGCCTGTGAGAACTCCTTGTTTGCTGCTTCTGCCTGCAGGTGGTCACCGCATCTTCTCCATCCTCTCCTACCAATTTCTGGTAGCAGGACTGGAGTTTGCACACATTAATGCTGTATGCTCCTGGAGGCTGGGTCAACTCTGCCTGGCAGAGGGACAGTAGGCACAGGCTTTTCAAAGACCCCTCTCAAGGGGAAGTAAACAATGATAGTGAAGAAGACAATGAGGCAACTGGATCAAGCGACAATAACTATGACAGCAGCAGTGACAAAAGCAGCAGAATCACTAACAACAGTGATGGTGACAGTGAATGAACTGAGAGCTTAAAGCTCGCAACTGGGGCTAGTACCAAGAGACGGTCTAATTGAACCAAGGAAAGGAATGTGGATGGATGTATGGGTGCGGTTATTGTAACAGGTGCACAGGTGTAAGGTTTTTGGGACAAGTCTAAGGTTTTGAAAGTGGTTTAAGGTTTGTGAAGAATGATATTCTAGTTGGTGTGTATGTGTGTCTGTGTGCACATATGTATAACTATTTATATAGGCAGATATAATTATATATGCATATGTTTTATATATATTAAAAAAATTGATATATATAGATAGAGATCTTTATATACACACCAACTTCTTTATGCAAGTGCCCAAGTGCTTCCTAAGGAGTGTGTGCTAAAATTCACAGCAGTTTCAAAAATGGTGAAATGCATCAATTCTGGATGAAATGTATCAATTCTATGGGTACTATATGCAAATTGCTATAGCTATGTTTATTTCAAGGTCAGTGTTTTCACATTTGCTCTTTGCTTCAAGGTGCTCAAGGAGAGCAGGGTCTGAGAGAGAGGAGGGAGTGAAGGAATTGCAGGGGGAAAAAGTTGAAAGGGCAGAGGTCAAAGGGCTACCTGACACTGATTTATTATACAGTGGGTGGGGGGGACAAATTCAAGACAAACCTCCAATGATACGATTCTATACCTGGAAAATTCTATCAAATTTATAAATTTTCCATATATAGAATCTAATGGGGAGGGAGAATCTTATAATCAGGGTCATCTTATATTTGTCTAAATACAATAAGTTATTACAGGGGAAAAAATCAAACCGTATTGTACATAATGACAGCTCATTTTCACGGACTGCCAAAGTACTGTAAATATTCCATCAGCAACATGATGATATAGTAATTTTGCACCTTTAGCAGGGATCACTGTTTGCATAGTTCAAGGAGCATCTTTTTCTTTGGAGAAAAAAGTTGCATTACTGCTGTTGCATTGAATGGGGGCTTTTTTTCTTTCATCATTCCAGTGATGATCACATCAAGTTCTTCTGCTTTCAAGTTCTGGAACATCAAATTAAATTCAAGTAAGAGAATTTCTTCTTTATGCTTAGAATGTGAATTTCATTTAACTTCCCATTTAACCTGTCTTGGCAAAGAAAAGATTTAAAGCCGCATTAGTCACCTCCAAAGTTATTTTTCCTTTAAGAACTAGACAGTGAAATGTTGATTATTCACCCTTTTAGCCAGCTTTCATTTAGTTTTGGTTTTGAATCATGATACATTGACTACATTGACAACTCCATCTCTTAACTGAACAGGGACATGGAATTTATATGACTTTCATTAACATTCTATTTTGTTTTACTACTATTCTAACTTTAAGCACCAGTAAAGGAGTCTAGCATAGCCTTGGGGACTTAAGTTTTATCAAAATATATCTATATCTTTATTTTGCTAAAAATTTAAGTAAAGCATTAAGATTGAAAATTAAAGAATCAAAAGTAAAGGAAAGCCAGGGCTTATGATTGTCTGTACAAAAAATATTTATCTCCATTATGCCTGTGCATTAGAAGTCTTTAATTACATAGTGATATACATGAGCTTTCAGTTATTCAGTCTTCCATTCTCTCTTTTTTTTTTTTTTCTTTGTGTTGCCCTAGAACTTATTTACTTCACACCATTGATACTTTGCACAAGATCAAAATTTCCAAAGTCCTGGGCGTTTTTGTGCTAAGTTTTATAAATTCATTCATGTGAGACGTCTTAAGTATTTGTCCGTACTTCAATGTTCCTATCAAAATCAGTGGTATTTCATTTTCCTTTTATGGCTGGAAACAAAGGAGAACTTGAGGCTAAACCTATCAACTTTTACATTAATTTGCATTGCCACACTTTAGAGATCTTGGTTCTCTAAGGTACTTGGAATGTTTATAATAGATTTATTCAAGGCTCTGTTCTAATTGAGCCCCCTGTGCACTCGGCACTTCTTCAGAGAGGTTGGACACCCACAAAATGAGGAAAACCTGGTTAATGGTTCAGCTGTGGAAACTTTTTTCCAGTCTCTTTCTCATTCACAGTACTTCCCAGTATCTACAACAAATGGTGTAGGGATCATTTACAAAACCAGCAAGCAGTATCTGTACCAGCTCTCTGTCAGCCATGTATAGCCCACATCCCAAAGTGGGTCAGTTGGAGTGGGAATTGTATATAATCAGAAGGCCATTTCCCTGCTACACTTTCTAGTATCTATTTCAGTATATTGAGATGTTAGAGCTTCTAAAATAATAAAAAGTTCATTGATGTGGACAAAACAATATTTTCCCTTGTTTTTTGTCATGGTGGCAGCTTAAACATTTAACAGAAGACTGATGCCCTGCATGGAGATTGTTGTAAACTTTAATCACTCAGAGCTTTCAGCAGCTGGAAACAGGGTTGTATTGGAAGACATTAGCTTTAACTACAGGTGTTGCCACAATGCTGCCTGTGATGATTATACAAAACTAGGCAAGGGGAGTCTAGGAAATGAGCAACAAGGCCCAGTTCCACTCGCAAATCATATCAAAATAGTTGTGTTGTGTTTTTTGAATGTGTTTTAAGATTTATTTTAGTAAAGAAATATTGACTTGATTAGCATGCTACATATATTGTGTTTTAAGTCAAGATGAAAAATTGTGGCTCTGTTTTTAAAAAAGCTGATGATAACTAGGCAAGAGCCATTTGAATTTTAAAGTGACCTGTCTAACATTTATCTTTTGAAAAATAGACTTGTTCAGGACAGCTGAATTTAACTCAGAGGATTGCTGGTATTTGGAATGACCTTCAATTTTTCATTATTAATATCACAAATGCAATAAACGAGCTTAATGTAAATACGGTATTGTAATTGAATTGCTCAGAGTTAAACAATACCAACCATTACTTTCCTTTCAATGTCAAGATATTAGTTTAATAATTTAAAATATTAATCTTCTCAGCTGGTACAATCCTTTTTTATGATGTCCTTATAGCTTTTCTTATTGGCCTTTTGTTGCCCCTTTCCTAGGCTCCCTCTGCCAAGTTTTGTGTAGGCATTTATAAGAGGTGGCATTGTGGTAACACCAGTAGATCAAACAGATGATATGAGAAGGCTGTACAGAAGACTGGTGCTAGAGTAGAATATGACTGCAGCATGACAATGAGCTCAGAGCATTAGAATAAGATGTCAGATTGCGTTCATTTTAAATAAGTTACTAAATATTTGGCAGTCTCATCCTGTAATATGTGAGTGTGAATTTCTGTGGTAAGCCTTTCATTCTTCTATGAAATGAAAGTCTTTGAAAGCAGTACAGTATTTGAGTAACTATTTAGCTTTGGCTGTGTTTAAACTTGGACTAAGCAAGCAACATACAACAAAATTGCTTTTTTATTTGAATGGTGTATTGTTACAGATATTCTGAACTTACTGAAGTCCAGCAGCAGCTAATTAGGGAAACGCTTATAACATGGCTACAAGCTCAGGTAAATGTTTTTTTTTTCACTTTTACAATTGTTTATACAGAACAAATTTATTAATCAGGTTTACTATTATATTTTCCATACCTGTTTAAAGGTTTGAAACTAGGTTTAAAACTTGCTTTCTTTGTACCCTTAATAAAGATTTAACTACTTGATGAAAAATGAGTTCAAACATGTGATCTAACAAAAAGCCCTGTACAGGCTGGTGTACGTTTTGAAATTACTTATTTTAGTCAGGTTTATACTATCATGTTTAATTTTTTGTCTCTTGAGATGATACTGCTGCTTTTTATTCATACCCCCTATGTCATGGAATCACTTGTCAGTTACCTTGAAGCATTAAAGGCTTCCTGTTACTGGTATAACTTGGCTCTAGTATATTGGTGCACTGTCTGTCTTGTTCTGGATACCCCTGTTGTTTTAATTTCTGGATATTGGAAAAGTTAGCCATAGAGACAGGCAAGTAGATCTCGGTTCAATATCGGATTGGCACTGATATAAAGAAAATTGGCTGTATTGGAAGTCAGCCCGATGCAGCTGATAATTTGGCCGATGCATGCCTGTGCATGCATACACCCACAGCACAGCATACAGGTAATGAGGAAATCCCAGGATGTCCTTCTCCTGTTGTACTTGGCCTTGGTGAGGCTGTAGCTAGAGTACTGCGTCCAGTTTTGGGCTCCACAATTCAAAAAGGATATGAAGAAGCTTGAGAGGCTCCAGAGGAAAGCCACGCACATGATCAGAGGTCAGGAAAACAGACCTTATGACGAGAGGCTGAGAGCTATGGGACTCTTCAGCCTGGAAAAACGCAGGCTCAGGGGTGATCTGATGGCTGCCTATAAGTTTATAAAGGGTGCTCACCAGGATCCAGGGGAATGTCTGTTCACCAGAGCGCCCCAAGGGATGACAAGGTTGAACGGCCATAAACTCCTCCAAGACTGTTTCAGACTGGACATAAAGAACTTTACTGTCCAAGCCCCCAAGGTCTGGAACAGACTGCCACCGGAGGTGGTTCAAGCACCTGCTTTGAACACCTTCAAGAGAAATTTGGATGTTTATCTTGCTGGGATCCTATGACCCCTGCTGACTTCCTGCCCCTGGGGCAGGGGCTGGACTCAATGATCTTCTGAGGTCCCTTTAAGCCCTAAGGTGTATGAAATCTATGAACACAGCCAGGCAGCTTGGAGAGCTGCATGCAGCTAGTAAGTTCGCTGTAGAGGAAGGGGGAGGGAAGGGGTATGGGAGTGCAGATTGATGCCTGCTGTGGTGTGGGAGGGAGGGGGGCAGGGGCTGGAGCAAGTGCTGCCTGGATGGGGCAGGGCATGGAATGGAACCATGGCTCCTGAACAGAGAGGGATGGTGTGCCCCCCGGATTTGCAAGGGGCAGGTGGGCTCCACCAGGTTCTTCTTGGCAGGAGCTGGGCTCAGGGCAGGCAGCAGCAGTGCTGGGAGGGGGGCTGTGGGGAGGGCTGCAGCCACCCCAAACTTTGCCATATCCCCCACCCCACCCAAAGCCCCCTTTCCCATGCTGCTGTCACCCACCTGGTGCAGCCCCCGCTCAACCCCTGCCTCTAGCCATGCACCAGGAAAAACCAAGGTTGTACTGGGTAAGCAGCATTGGTGCTAGGAGCAGGGTTGGGGAGGGGGCTACGGCAAAATTTGGGGTGGCTGCAGCCCCCCATAGCCCCTTCCCAGCAGTCTGCCCAGAGCCCAGCCTTTGCCAAAAAGAGACTGGCACAGCCCTGGCCCCAGCCTGCAGCTACAGCCTGCCTGCCCACCCTGCCTCACGCAGATCCAGGGGTACATGCCACCCCCCATGCCCTCTTACCAGCAGGAGCAGCCCCACCCCCCACTAGACAAGCCATTGCTCTATCCCGGGCACCATCCTGCCTAGTTGGGCAGTGATCTGCCCCCTCTCCTTCCACCACAACAGACTCATCAAAGCTGGATGCAGCTGTTTCGGAAATCAGATTGGTATCAGCCAACATGCCTCCTTAAAAGTTGGCTGTCCGTATCAGCCCCCAGAATCTCTATTGGTGTATCTCTGCAGGCAAGATCTTAGCCCATCTCTCTGCCAGTGTATTGGCCAGCATGTTGTCCAGTGTAGTTTTATAACAAATAATAAAAATAATAAAGTTTTCTAGCATTTTTCATATTGAATATTTCCCTACTTTCATTCCTAACGCTCATCTTTTTGGTTTCTGTACTGAATGACTCTTCCCTCCTTGATAGTGTTTGCCTATTTCATTCAATATGGGATTGCTGAGCATATAAATGTCTGCCTACCTAATGTTCCTATATTAGTCAACAGTCATTCAATGTTTAATTATTTAAGCATGCTTCTGTTAAAGCTATCCTTCCAACCTCTGAACTGCTTTCTTTTGCTCTTCTCTAAGGGTGGGGGTTTTTTGTTTTTTGGGGGGGGCCTTTTTGTCTGTTTGTTTTTTACACCCAAATCATAGTACTTGAAAGAAGTTAGTTAATTTATGATGTGTTGTACTTAAACTATTTGAGAGATTGAAGAGTGACTTTTGGAATGATGAAAAAGTAGAGTTATTCTGTTGAAGAGAGATTTTTTCACTCTGTAGTAGAGGGCACAGAAATACATTTCTATTTCATAACAGTCAACACATTTGATTTCCGTACCTCTTATTCTTCAAATCTATTGCTGCAAGTGAAATATAATTGACATGCAAGCCAGTGGAATCCAATAGTGTGCTAGAAGCAGGAATTTAAAGTTGGTTAGGGTAGATCAGGGCACATACCAGCAACTTTCTTTTTGTCAGGCTGCTTGTACAAGTTGAAACTATCAAGATTTTATGAATTTCTCTGTGTTGCTTTGTTTGCGGAAGGAACAGAGAATAAGGAAAGGGATTTAGTGGGGATTGAAATCTGAGAGACTTCAAAAAGATATATACTAGAATCTGAGTGAGGAGCTTGTGGAGGGAGGTTGAGAAGAAGAGAGAGATGTATAGGGACAGGGAGGGCGGGGAATCTTCATTTGCTGAATAAGTGAAAATTGGCAGTAGTTCAAAACGAGGAGCATCTTTGGTAGCAAAATATAAGTTGAGGACTACCAGTGTGCATTTTATAAAGCTCTCCTATTTTCGTTAAACTGTCAAGACTGCTTTGCGTATGTGTGCGTGATCAGCATCAAAAGCTTTTTTTTTCCCACTGCACACCTGTGACTATCTTGTAGGAAAATATAATGTCACCTTTAACTATCTAGAACTATATTCACCAGGATCCAAGATAACTGAATTTAAGATGAACACCCAGTAATTATTTTATACATGAAAAATATATCAATTTGTTATAATTTTCCAGGTATACAATTTAATTATTGGCTGGTCATCTTTCAATTTGTGTCATAACACCCCCCCTCCCCCGCCAAATGCACGCACGCACGCACGCGCACACACACTCTGCTGCAGTGGTAGGGAGGTATGTGGCAAGGGGAATCAAGTTCTCTGACCCCTTGCTCCTTGTCTTGTATGCTTGCTCCATCCAGAGCCTTTATGCCCTGGCCCCTGCCTACCTCCTGGTACTTGTCCCACCCTGTTTTTTACCCCCACCTCCAGTGCCTGCATCCCTGGCACCTGCTTTTCCCCTGCTACCCACTGTGCATCGTAAACCGACTCTCCAGTCCTTGCCTGGCCCAGAATTACCGTCACTGCAACCACTGCTGCTGGACTGGGCTCTGCCCCAGGCTGGAACAGGGCCTGAGCCAGAGTGCAAGCTGTAAGGGGTCAGAGGCTTGAGGGGGGAGCAGGTCGGGGTTTAGGGAAGGTGAACAGCTGTGGATCTGACTCCAGCACCAGCTCAGGGCCAGCTGGAGCAGCAGTAGCTTTTTCTCTACCTCCTTCTGCCCCCTCCTGCTGCTCAAGCTTGGACTTGAATTCAAGATGAGGCCCATGTTAAGTGGGAGAAAAACCTCATCTTGGATTCAAGTAAACATGGTGATTTATTTAGACAAGTTCTGCTTAATGATTGGAATAATATATAATATAATTCAGAAAAACAAAGCTATCTCTGCAAGCTTACTATGTTTCATATAGTTTACCTGTGTGTGAATTGAGATGGTGTTGAATCAATCTGCTAAAAGAAAATCAATGATTCTTTTCTAGTTGATTAGGGGATCCATAAAAATAATATTTTCATATAACTTTTTTTTCCTCTTAGATGGTGAATCCCCAGCCAGAAAAAACTTTTATTCGCAACAAAGCAGCCCAAGTCTTTGCTATGCTGTTTGTTACAGAATATCTCACAAAATGGCCCAAGTTTTTTTTTGATATTTTGTCAGTAGTTGATCTTAACCCTCGAGGAGTAGATATGTACCTCAGAATTCTTATGGCTGTTGATGCTGAGCTGGTAGACCGGGATGTAGTTCACACATCAGAGGCAAGTAATATTGTCTTGTTCATGTTACACTGTGCTAACATGGTTTAGGATTAAGAAATACTTTTTACCTTATTTTCAGCAAAACGCTTGAAGTGATTTTGTTTCACCATGAAGAACCTTTCTCAAAGGGACACTGTACATCAGCAGTTGTGTTTACAAATGCATTTTTTCCATTAATCCTTATATTTCATGGGGCAAAACATTGTTTAACTTAAAGCAGTGTGCACTGATGTCACCTAGGAACAGTATTTTCTTGGTACATGAGAGCCAGCAAAAGGGAAACCTAGTGAACTGTTGACAACTTGATGTTTCTTTTAATTTAGGAAATTAAAAAAAATTATTCTAATTCCTTGTATACCTTTATAACAGAAGCTGTAACATTTAAAATTACATATAGTCTTTTAGGAGTTCTTCTGATTTAATGTTTAGCAATTTGTGTCTTTTCAGAAAAGAAAATGACTTATCACGCATAGTTGTTTTCATGAACATGGGGGAAAAGAAAGAATCGGTGTACTGCGGAAAGCACACTACAAACTTTTTGAGTTTTCTAAGTTGATAAGCACTAGAAAATGCATGCGAAAGGCATGCAGTATTCGGGGAATATGTGAATATGTAAAAGGCATCAGGTCAGTGATTTTGTATAAAACTTAACCTTTTTCTCACCCTTCGCTCCTATTCATAGGAGGCCCGTAGGAATACCTTATTGAAAGACACAATGAGGGAACAGTGCATTCCAAGTCTGGTGGAATCGTGGTACCAAATCTTACAAAATTATCAGTATACTAATTCAGAGTTGACCTGCCAGTGCCTTGAAGTAGTTGGAGCTTATGTCTCCTGGATAGACTTGAACCTGATAGCCAATGAAAGGTAAGAGTTTTTCTGTTCTTCCTGGAATAGGACTGGTGATAACTGTCTTGTAGCATCACTTCTTTGAGTCTATATTAAAAAAATGCCATACATTTCCCTGTGCTCTGCTCTCCTGCCAAGAAATAAATATTCAGGTTACTTGGATGTTACACATTTCTAAAACATAAACATGAGATGGATCTGTATTTAAGCTGTATAGTTTTGTTTTCAGTCTCCACACATTATTTTGTATATGTTTGGTTGTGACAGTCATACTATGTGTAGACTTTTTAAAGCCAAACTGAGTAGGAAAAAGAAAAATGTAACTTTATAACAACTTGTTTTAGTCTGTGTGTGTGAACTTGCATTGTGTTTGTACGAGAGTTAGTTATTGTCCTTTTTTTCAGGTTTATAAATATGCTGCTAGGTCACATGTCTGTAGAGGTTCTCCGGGAAGAAGCATGTGACTGTTTGTTTGAAATTGTAAATAAGGGAATGGATCCAGTTGACAAAACAAAATTGGTAGAATCTTTGTGTCAAGTGTTACAGTCTGCTGGCCTCTTTAGTATTGATCAGGTTAGTAAATTGATAATATTTTGGGTAGAGACAAGTTTTAAATAGTGACATAAGCAGGGCTTTAAAATGTTTTGCCACATACTTGCCAGAGGACTAAGCATGTAAGGGACAGATTTTATCTGTACTGTACTTAATGGTACTAAATTATATCTCTTGTTATAATATAATTTATTCCATTTCTGGTTCTATGGCTGCTTCTTGGCTTCCTACAACTCCTTTTCTCCTTTGTTTCATTTGGGGTACCTTTTTATGCTTCCTCAGTTCCCCCCCTGTCCCCTCTGTGTTTTCACTTCCACCATCATTTACTGTAATTTTGTTTTTAAATTACCTAGTTATTCATGCCTATTGTCACACAGAACCTTCAAAACTTTTACAGAGAAATTTTAAATTCCTCACAAAAGCTACACTACTTAAGCATGAGTAGTACTTTTTAATAAGGAGCCCAGTGTCAGCATAAGGGACTGCATTTCCTTTGGGGTTGTCCTTTGGGCTCCAGTTAAAACACATCTTCTGAAATGTGAAGCACTCCTCCTGCCTCCATCTGGGTGCTTGAAAGCAGGCAAAATATTCTTCAAATCTTAAAGTCTGTGTTTTATAAGAGCAAATAGTGAGTCTCTACTATGCAAACCTTCTCTTATCTTAGGGGTTGACAACATTTTTGGGCAGAGTGCCAAAAACACCAACAAACTTGACTTGTAAGAAGTTGGCATGACCATGAGCGGTCTGATCCTTGTTCTAGCAGCACAGTCCTGGCCCCTTCCCCACTGTCCACCCTGAGGGGTGTGTGCCAAGCAAAATGCCTTCACGTGCCATGCTCTGACATGCATGCCAGGGTTCACTTACCCTTTCTTAGCTGCTTTGAGGGAAAGTCTTTGTTACTCAACTCTTAGTCTTGAATGTAATTTTCATAGCGAGTTGTTTGAGCAAAATTATAACTTTATACCTAATACTTTATTTTTTTTCATTCACCCTTCTAAAACTTCTCTCAAGGGAGATATTTCAGTAATGCTACTTGACATTGGTTGGTGTTTCTGCAAATTCAAACATTAATCTGCTGCAACTTCTTGTTTTAGGACAGAAGAGTTGATACTAATAAGTTCCTAGTTATCTTTTTACTCCACTGTTCCTAAAATGAGCTATGAGGTGTTATTTTTGAATAGGGCCTTTCCTGTACAATAGCAACTTCTTTCTGTGCTTTGTGTTGAAACAAAATGTACCTTCAAATAGAATCAGAAAAAATAACTTATGTGACTTCACCTTGAGCCAGGGAGATGAGAATAAACTAACTAGTCCATAAGAGGGAGCAGGTTGCTGTATTTTGGAATTTAACTGGTAACTGTGAATGTACTTTTGCATTGCTTTTATGTTTTAGTCTGCTGGCTGCATTGTCAAATGTTATTTGGCCAAGATTAGATGCATTTTTCTTAAATGAACAATGTACCTATGTACAGGTGTACATAGTATCAATCATAAATCGATGTCATTTGGGGTAGCTGCAGTTCTGCTACAGTTTTAAATATGATGTTTCATGGTGTTCCTGCAGGAAGATGATGTGGATTTTCTAGCCAGATTTTCTAAACTGGTTAATGGAATGGGCCAAGCACTCATAGCCAGCTGGACTAAACTGGTTAAAAGTGGGGATATGAAGAGTGCTCAAGACACTTTGCAGGCTATTGAAGCAAAAGTAGCCCTAATGTTGCAACTGCTAATTCATGAAGATGATGACATCTCATCTAATATTATTGGGTTTTGCTATGACTACCTTCACATCTTGAAACAGGTAGATTTGAAATACTACTAACTACTACTATTAATTATATGAGCATGGCAACTTATTTGCTTTACTATATTTACCCAAATCCATAATGACCTTTACTGTAATAAGAGCCCCTGAAATTTAGATTCTATACATGGAAAATTATAAATGTGTTATAATTTGCCATGAATAGAATCTCATTTTTAGGAGGGTCAGCTTCAATTGAATCCAAGATTGCTCTTCCTCCCCCACCGTGCTGATTGAGGGTAGAGGAAAGCTCATCTTAGATCTGAGTAAATCTTGTAATTGCATAAAAATATTTACTTTGCAAATTTCCTAAGTGTGTATTTTCTTAAAGGCTTTGTAGCTTTGTAATTAATAGTAACTTTTAGTCCATAGATATACTGCTTTATACAGCTATGCTTGATTTAAAGGATGTGATCAGATGTCCTGCATGTTCTCAATCTTCTTGAAATATCCTAAGAGTTTTCACAGAGGCAACTAACTATTAGAGACTGGGAAGACACTTATATTGAAACTTAACATTTGAAATGTGTTTTATTGCAGCTTTCTGCATTATCAGACCAGCAAAAAACTAATGTAGAGGTAAGAGTAGTTAAAGTTTCCTTTTTACCAAATATTGAATTTCATAAGTAACGTTATTTTGGCCAACATCCATTCTAAAATCTTTAAAATTAAAACATTTTTAATTCTGAAAAACTTTTATAGAAAAATTCAGATCGTCTTTGATTCTGACATAAGTCGTTCTTCTACAAAAAGTCTCACCTCTACTCATTTTCCTTTTCCAATACCCATTGGCTCTCTTTTCACCTACTGCCCCTCCATCCAGTTGTCAGTCACTTCACATTTTTCTCTTAAGGCGTATAGACCTTCAGATCTAGGTTTGTTTAATTTCTAAAGCATGAAGCTCAGCATTCTCATCCATTCCATTTTTACCTTTATTGAAATATTTTTTCATGGAGAGATATTGGAGCCTAATTTTTTAATGCAAACTTCTAGAAATACCACAAAGTAACATTCTGAAAATGAAGAGGGTTAACATCTGAAACACTGAGTGAGCTTTAATTTAAAAAACAAAACAAAACAACTATGCCAGTCCTTTTTTTAATTACAATGGAACTGTATTTAGTGACCTTCTAAAGTATTGAGTAAAAATCATAAATATTTTGCTTGTAGATTCTTTTTTAAAAGTCTTTGTTTTCTCAGGTTTTACATCCTGTATATAGATAGAAGGTGAAACTTCTATAGTGAGGCTTTTACGATGGAAAGATTGGCACAGATCTTAATTTTGTTGGAATAATGAGAGCCAATATGCCACTGCAATAACATTCTGCCTCCCTGCCTTGTCCGGTTACTTTGTTATTGTTGAACTGTGGCACTGTAGCTTTGCCAGAAATTGTCAATTATAGTAAATCTCTCCTTTTTTAAAATAACATTGAATCTGAAAATTTGGGTAATCTTAAGTTTCACAAATTCTGTGGAATCTCATTTTCATTAGGCCTTCTTGAGGCTTGTATTTTAGTTCAAATAAACACTAGCTATTTTAAAATGCCTCCAATATTGAGGTAAAATGAAAAGTAGGGTAAAGATTGTGTTTTATATGTAGCTTTCTGTTACTTGTCTTTTCCTGTACACTGATAAATTGTTGTCAATTTTCTTTTAACATAGGCAGTTATGTTGGCTGTTATGAAGAAATTGACCTACGATGAAGAATATAACTTTGAAAATGAGGTAGAATGTTATGTATGAGTAAGCTTCTCTTGTATCTGCCAAATGTTGGTTTGATTCGGGGGTGGCCACCCCCTGGCATGGTTGCTACAAGTAGCACAGGCAGCCTTTTTCTGTGGCTCAGTGCAGATAGGGGAGGGGATGAGCTGTACAGCAGCAGAAAGGGTAGGAGACGGAAAGCAAAGCAACAGGTCAGGCAGGAAGCACAGATAGCAGAGTAGCCAGGCAGGCAGGGGAAGGGGGATTGGTGTGCAACTCTGGCAGGGTGTATGGGGCTAATTTGTAGCATGTCTGTCAAAAAGGTTAGTCCCTTCTGGCTCAATTCTTTGGCCATTTGCCTTTAAAAACAGAGGAATAACCTGTATTTGAGCAGGTAACTTTTGTTTTCAAATTTAAATGTTTAAAATTTAAAAAATGTAAAATGATAATTTTTTTTAAACTTTTCCAAGGAAATATTTTAGACTTTGTTCTCTTGATACAAGAATCTTCTGTTCGAATCAGTGGAGGCTATGTTTACATCAAGAAAAAAAGAGGCCCTTAAGTCCATTTATAGACATGCTTCAGGGTGGGTGGGGGAAGGGCTTTAATTAGCACAGCTCTCAGAGCTGTGCTAATTAAAAGTGCCGTGAGCGTCATGAGTATCAGCATCCCTGAGCTGAAAAATGGCAGTGGGGCATTTTGAAGTAAAGCTTGTTGAATGCGCCTTAGTTTAAAGCACCCGACTGCCATTTTCATCAGAGGGACACTGATGCACTTGTTGCCGGAGTCTGCTGGAGCACAGTAATTATCACATTCCAGCAGACTCAATTACTCAAGTCTGCTTGGAACAGCCTCCCTACACATGTATAGGTGCCCTTAAATATTAACATTTGGGTGATAACTACTTAGGTTTCTGAGCTGAAATGTTATTTGAATCACGAGAGAACTGAGCTCAAATACTGGTGCCTAGCTATGCTACCTGAGCTACCCTTGCTCTGTATGTTAAATTTTCAAGGTATGGGCTTTTTAGTGCTGCATGTCCAGAACCTGAATGAACCTATCTCAGTTGAAGTCTCTGGAAGACCTGTACAGTACAAAAAATAATAAAAGGGCCTGTCATTATGATACAAGCAACTAGGATGACTTTTGTGTTCAAAGGAGTATTAGATGCCCAGTTAGTTTTTCACAGTATAATTTGTATTACGCTAAGTTTGGCCCAGGTGTAATATTTAAATGCTGGTCTTTTTTAAATATGTGACTCTGGATTATATGAAGAAATAATGTTACAGGGTGAAGATGAAGCAATGTTTGTGGAGTACAGGAAACAGCTGAAACTACTGTTGGACAGACTAGCTCAGGTCTCACCAGAGTTACTTTTGGCTTCTGTCCGAAGAGTTTTTAACACTACGCTTCAGTAAGTTTATTTCTTCTAGTTTGTTTTATGACAGTCTTTTCTGTTTCATGTAGAGCTTAGGTTTGAACCAGCAGTGTGGGTTACTGCTTTCTTATGTGGCTTTTGTGAAAATTCTCAGGTAAATTTTTCTTAACTTTTAGTGATCAGTGTCTTTAGTGGAGAAGATAAATACTTTATTCTTTTACTCCTGTCATTTTAGAAAAACTCCTTGAATAGTTTTTGTCAACAGGTTACTGTTTTTTTAGACTCTAAAATTGGTACCTTTTCTGAAACTTCAAGGGTACCACCTATCCTTGCATTTTCAGAACTAGTATTTCTCCTTTAGCCTTTCATAGCATGTCTGACTGGATTAATTTTCACTCTGAAATAATTTTCTTAAAATATTTGGGATAACTCATTCTAAACTGTCAAGTGAAGTTGGGTGAAACCTGTGGTAGTAGAAAGGGTAATCATTTCAAATATTGGTAGTATTAAGGCAGGGTAAGATGAAATGAAATGGGAGTAAGGAACAGCAAGAGCAGGGATGTGAAACATGGCCTATGGGCTGGATCTGATCTGCTAAGCCTTTCTGTCCGGCCCACTAGACTACTAGAGCTCCTATAAATGTGCAGCGAGGCTGCTCCAATGTGATGTAGATCCAACACATCGGAGTCTGCTGGAGTGTGGAAATTAATGCACTCTAACAGCCTCTGGTGTCACTTGTATTGGTGTCCCCCTGCTGAAAATGGTGGTGGGGCACATTGAAGCTTGTTCAGTGAGCTTTAAGGAGTCCTGCCACCATTTTTCAGCATGGGGGCGCTGATGCATGTGATGCTTGGGTGCTTTTAATTAACATGGCTCACTAATTAAAGTGCCCCGCCTCCCAGGAGCACATTTGTAAACCCTCCTAGTGGGCCATCAGAAGCTTGGGGATGTGGCTAGGGGGAGTGGCCTTCTGCAGAATCCAGGGCTCTTAATCCTAAGTGGTTATTGTGGTTGGTAGAATGAGGGCAAGCAAGGGCTGATGCAGCCCTGGTTGCCATCCCACTACTTTACCTGTCCATACTGCTGTGGCCCTACCTTCTTCTCTGCTGCTGCCATGTGGAAGAGCTAATGCTGTGGTAGAGTGGGAGCTGCTACCTCAGCACCAGGTATCCAGTGACAGCTCTGGCTCCAGCATGGGGCATGCATTGGGAGCCAGAGCCATCACTTCATGCTCTGTGCCAAAGCCTGAGGTGTCATCTGCTGCCAATGTTACTATCCTGTAGTCTGGATCCAGCCTGGGGCATGAGACAAGTTTGACACTACTGCTCAAGTGAAAAATGTATTGTAATAATGTTGAATCTCTTGTACCACTTCACCAAAAAAAAAAAAAAAAAAGTTGCCTTTTGAGTTTAGTTGGGAAATGCTGTCATTGGCTAATATTTTGTGAAGTTGATGTATAACCATATTGACTCAAATCAAGAGTGAGGAGGAGAGGCCTCAGCTTAGATTTGAGTAACAGCCTAGGAAAAAGGGCATGTGGCAGGGACAGGCACTAGGCTGGGGGGTAATCAGTGGTGGGGGTTGGCACAGGAGGTAAGTAGGCACAGGACAGAGGTTTGGCTGCCATCTCGATCCGTCAGCACTCTCTTCCTCTTCATTTCCAACACCCCCGCTCCCCCCCACGAATGCTGCATTCTCCGTCACAGTGGTGGGGGGGATGAATATAAGATAGCTTCCAATAATTAGATTCTGTACATGGAAAATTATAACAATATTATAACAAAGATGACCTATGGGGGCCATCTCAAACTCCAAAGTCCTAGATTTGCGTAAATTTGGTGGCCTTCATTTGCCCAGTTAAAGTAACTGATAGTTAGCTTGTATGTTTAATCAAAACTTCACATCTGTAGTCCTTTTCATGCTGTGCATCTTGAGGAACTTCTCAAGAAAATACTAGTAAATATATTTATCTGTAGAACTGCTAGTTGGTTTCATAGAGCTTCACTGGCAAATTTGATACATTTGGGCATTATCTTGTGTCTTTCTGATAGAAACTGGCAAACTACACGGTTTATGGAAGTAGAAGTAGCAATAAGGCTGCTGTATATGCTGGCTGAGGCTCTCCCTGTATCACATGGGGCTCATTTCTCTGGTGATGTTACAAAAGCTACTGCTTTGCAGGATATGATGAGAACTGTAAGTATTTGATGCAATTAAGTGTTTTGTTTTGCTACCTGTTAAGTCTTTCATGTTGAGGAAATTGAGATGTCACTTGGCTGAAGTCTGATTAATTTCCCCTGCAGCTGGTAACATCTGGTGTTAGTGCCTATGAGCATACATCAGTGACTTTGGAATTTTTTGAAACGGTGGTTAGATATGAAAAGTTTTTTGCTGTTGAACCCCAGCACATTCCAAATGTTTTGGTAAGTATTAACTTTTGCATAAACTCCATCTTTTCTTCAGTTATATCAGGGCTGTTCAGCAGGTGGCTCATAAGTGATATGTAGTCCCTAAAGGGTTAGCATCCAGGCCACAGGCTTCCGCCTGGCCTAAACTGCTGCCCCTCTCCTCTCCCCCCCCCCCTTTTGCTGCAGCAGTTGGGTTCTTTGGGCTTCCTACCCTCCTCCAGCTTCTACTTCATGCCATTGCTCCTGGGGCATGGTGGCACAGTCAGAGAGAGGGCCAGGTGCCTAAGCTGTACATGCAGCACAGGGGAGGCAGGGTGTCTGAGATGTGCATGCAGCAGGGAGGTAGGCCAAAGAGCCCAGGGTGCTTGTGCTGTGAGGCAGGAACTGGGCTGGATTGCCTGCACTGTAAGCTGATGCATGGCTAGGATGGGAGGAGGGTGCTACCTATGCATTGTTGGGGAGCCCATGCTGCTGGGAGAAAGTGGGGGGGGGACACAGCTCAGGGGGCAAACAGCATGCATGATCAGGAAGGGTATGGAACCAGACTGCCTACATGGCTCGGAGGCAGGAGAGCCAGGCAGCACGTGTGGCAGGGTGGGGGTGCACTAGGCTGCCTGTGTGTCAGTGGAAAGTCTCGGGGTGTTGCTTGAGTGGTAAGCAGCCTGAACTTTCTGTGGCTTCTGGCTACACAGAAGCCCCAAACTAGATAAATAATTGAATTGTTTACTTAAGCGTTTTTGGGCACAGGTAATCTTGATTTTTCTGAACAAGGAAGGCGATTTAAAAATTAGGTTGTTAGGTTTTTCTGCCTGTATATAGTAAGTACTCTCCTAATTGCAGATGGCATTTTTGGATCATCGAGGTCTTCGCCATACTAATGCAAAAGTGCGAAGCAGAACAGCTTACCTCTTCTCAAGATTTGTCAAGTCTCTTAAGTAAGTAAAAATTGTTTCAAATACTATCCGATTTTTACTGTTTTGTGGATATTGAGAGAGCAGTTCTACCATTTTCACTAGAGCAAGTAGAGGTCAAAATGAGTCAATGCAGAGCACTCTTTTGGAAGGTCAGCTCTGTAGAGTTCTCCACAGTTTTCTGAATCTATGTGAAGGAGCACCTAAAATGCAAACAGCTTTGCAATACATCTCAGCTGGATGTTGATTCTTAAACCTAAAGACAGAGAATATAAATGCTATTTTAGCTTTTGCAGTTTTCCTTGGTGAAAGTATCCTGCTGTTCTAGTGCTGTGAAGACTATAAGTAGATCATCTCTAGATATGAAAATCATGAGTAGAGTCCTAGTATTTCTATCATTTCCTACAGTGTGTGCACCTGAAAACAATTCACTCAGGGTATCCACATGCACATTTTTTGCAGGCTACTAGACAAGGTTTATCCTGTAGAGGTTTCTCAAATCAGTATGAGCATTTTAATTTCAGATTCTATTGGTTCTAGTTTTGGGGACTTAAATACTATGCAGTTAGGAAAGCTGCAGAACAAATCAGATTTCAGACTTGAAACGTGACCCCTTTTTCAGCTGTTGATGAAAATATTTCACAGATGAATGGGGCATTTATGCCCTGTCAGTTATTTTTCCAGGATCTCTTTAAACTCACATGGATGCCTCTGCATCTGTAAAGCTTAACTCACATCTTGAGGTTTTACAGGCATAAGACTTAAATAAAAATTAAGAGTCCAGAGAATGAAATGGCATAAGAAACATGCCAGTATACCATAATGCAGGGGTGGGCAAAATGTGGCCCGGGGGCCAGATGCGGCCTGCCAGGCTGTTCTGTCCAGCCTATGGGGTTCCCCAAAAATTAAGAAAATTTAATATATATCTGCCCCTGGCTGCCTGTCATGTGGCCCTTGATGACTTGCCAAAACTCAGTAAGTGGCCCTCGGCTCAAAATAATTGCCCGCCCCTGCCATAATATCATGTACTGGCCTGTCTTGAACCAGTCTTTCTCTTTCTCTCCAGTTCAGGGCAGGATCATCTTTTATAACACTGTTATGATTTCTAAGGAGTGATTTATTTACTTAGCACAGATTCAACAGAAGATACCAAACATTTTTTTTTAAAAAATCAGACTTCTATAAATATTACTAATTTAAATTATTTTTTACTTTAGTAAGCAAATGAATCCCTTTATTGAAGATGTTTTGAACAGGATACAAGATCTGCTAGAACTTTCTCCACCTGTAAGTACTTACAAGTGTTTTTAATGCATGTATTATGTGCACTTACATATGGGTGCACGTACAAAAGTAAAATATAGCAAGAACTGAGTGTTTTCAAATTTGAACATATGAGTTAATCCCGTTGACTTTCTCAGAGTTCAGTGAGAATGTATGTGATCATAGGCTTAAGTATCTTGCTAAATCGGGTCCCAAAAGTATGGACTTAAAAAATGTTTGTGTAGATAAGATACTGTCTAAATACTAGTGATCTTTGAAACTGAAGGGTATGAAAAGAATTGATACTCCTACTGATTTTTGTTTTGTTTTTGTTTTCACGTACAATTGGAAGTGATACTCTTCTTCAGATACTTATACCTTAAGTAGGAAAAGAAAGGAAGTGGAGCATAATTTGTGTCTAGTAATTTGACTTTTTGTGGAAAAGTAAGTTGTTCTGTAGCAATTTCTCTTTACTACTTGTCCTTTTTATATATCTTTAGCTTTGTATAGGCTTAAAATGAAAAAACTTCAGCAATTAAAAATATATTCAACGTAAGTCATGTCTTCTGTTTTAGGAAAATGGTTACCAGGCTTTACTAAGCAGCGATGATCAACTGTTTATTTATGAAACAGCTGGGGTCCTCATAGTTAATAGTGAATATTCTGCAGAAAGGAAACAGGCCCTCATGAGGAATCTGTTGACTCCACTAATGGAAAAATTTAAAGTGCTGTTAGAAAAGCTGATGATGGCACAAGATGAAGACAGACAGATGGCACTGGCTGACTGCCTTAATCATGCAGTTGGCTTTGCTAGGTGAGTACAGCATAATTAAAAAAAAAAAAATATTTATTTTAACATGTTGACTAAAGAAAAGTTTTAAGATAATTGATTCCTTTTCTCTTCAACAATTTTATTGTCCCTAGAAAACTTTCTGCTGACAGTCTTTCTATGCAGTCTAGAAAGTGCTCTAGGGATAGAACCTTTTTAGGAAAGGTGTCTAATGATACAAGCATATAATGTATTCAGAAATCTGAGATTTGATTCACTTTACTAAATGTCTCATGAAAACTATGATTTCAAATAAAAACTCTCTAGTATTGTTAATCAGACATCATTTGATGGAATCACAGAAAATGTAGTTCGGAAGGGACCTCTGGAGGTCATCTAGTCCGGGGTAGGCAAAATACGGCCCATGGGCTGGATCCGGCCTACGGGGTCCCTAAAAAAATTTAGAAAAATAAAATGCATCTGTCCTTGGTTCCTGTTAAAGATGGGGCAGTAGGACCCAGGGGAAGCCCCGATGGGCTCCCACAACAGTAGGGCCCACCCGGCCCCCCCAGCTGGAAGTGCCAGCAGGGGCTTCTGGCATGAGACCATGTGGCTGCCCTGGCACCAGAAACTCAGGTAAGTGGGGGCGGGGGGAAGGGCAGGGGACTCGCTGGTGCTGAGCCCTGGGAAAAGCGGCCCTCCCCTCTCCTCCCCATGGTCCACACTCCCTGCTGCAGCCTCTCGTAGCCCACATGGAGCTGTCCTGAGCAGGCACAGGCAGCCCCCGTGGGCTGCGAGAGACTGTAGTGCTGGGCATGGGGTGGGCGAGGGGCTGTTTTTCCCACGCTGGGCACCAGCTTGTAACCCACCCCTGCTGCCAGCCCGTGCCCTGTGCCGGCTCCAGGCTCACCTGTCAGGGCTGCACTGCGGCATGCCTCCTCTGTGCGCCCTCCTCCCCCCCCCCTTCCTGCACCAGGCAGTGTTTGCTGCTGCCCAGCGCACAAACTCCCCATGCAGGCTGTAAGCAGCTGCAGCAGGAAGCGCTGGCCACAGGGCTGGGGAGGGGCCGCTTTCTCCTACATTCCACACCAGCTCCTTCCCTGCCATCGAGCAGGGGGTCATGGCTGTGCTCTGCCTCCCCACCTCTACCATGGGGCTGGGGGGGTACTGGGAGTGAGCGGGTATGGGAGCAGGGTCTGTACCTGTGGCACAGGGTCCCAGCTGGCAGGGGCTCTATGGAGCTGGGCCAGCTCACCCCTCTCCCTGCTGGTACAGCCCAGCCCGACTCCACAGACTCCTGCCAGCCTGCGCCCCACTCTGGGCCCCACCAGTGTTGGCCCTGGGACATTGGTTCCAAGGTGGTGACCATGGGGCAAGGCACCTGTCAAGGGCCAGAGCTACCCATGCAGCCCTCGACAGCTTGCCACAACTTGGTAAGCAGCCTTCCACCTGAAATAATTGCCCACCCCTGATCTAGTCCCATGGCCTGCTCAAAGCAGGAGCATCCCCAACTAGATCATCCCAACCAAAGCTTTGTCTAGCCAGGTCTTGAAAACCTCCAAGGATAGAGATTCCACCAGCTCTCTGGGTAACCTGTTCCAGTGTTTTACTACCCTCCTAGTGAGAAAATTCTTTGTAATATCTAACCTAAACTTCTCTTGCTGCAACTGGAGACTGTTACTCTTTGTTCTGTTATCTGCCACCTCTGAGAACGGTCTAGCTCCATCCTCTTTCATATCTCCCTTCAGGTAGTCGAAGGCTGCTATTAAATCCACTTTCAGTCCTTTTCTTCTCCAAAATAAATTAACCCAGTTCCCTCAGCCTCTCTGTTACTTGTGAACAGGAAATTCATTCAGACTTAAAGGAACAGAGCACTGAGACTTGGCATGAAGTAAATTATATTTGATGTTTGGTGGTGGGAATGCTAAATATTTTCTAGGTTTTGCTTTATCAGGGCATCCAGTATTTTTGGAGAGTACATGCAAGCTGTGTTAAGCTTTTACAGTATGATTTATTCTAGATGTCTTAATTTCCTTTTGTTTTTGGAACATGAACTAGTGGGTAACTCAAGTGACTCCTTACTTTTGTTGCACAGCCGAACCAGCAAAGCGTTCAGCAACAAGCAGACAGTAAAACAGTGTGGCTGCTCTGAAGTATATCTGGACTGCTTACAGACATTTTTGCCAGCTCTCAGCTGTCCCTTACAGAAAGAAGTTCTCAGAAGTGGCGTCCGCACTTTCCTTCATCGCATGATTATTTGCTTAGAAGAAGAAGTTCTTCCATTCATCCCTTCCGCCTCAGAACATATGCTTAAAGATTGTGAAGCAAAAGATCTTCAAGAATTCATTCCTCTCATAAATCAAATAACAGCTAAGTTCAAGGTATGTTTCTTTAACAGTTTATGGATTAGGGCGTTACTAAACTTGCTTTTAGCTCTAGCAAAAGGGTTAGTAATATGTGAAGAAAACCACTTTAAGTTCTGTTTTCAGCTTTGAAGGATTTTTCTGTAGGAAATAGTAGTCTTAGGAAGAAAATTGCTCAATACACAAGAATTTATATTATGAGTATTTTGACTGTAATAATCCAAAAAAGCATCAAAAATATAATTGTATTTACAGCCTGTATATTTTGGTATTTTACTACTTAAAAGCAAACTTCATATATTGATATAAGGATAGTCTGTTTTCAATTATAAAGTCAAGGTGAATAGGCAAGAAGTATATCTGCTAAATTCTTTTTTTAAATGTCAGTTAAGCTTTGTTAAATTGTCTTTAAGTGAATCTTCTTTCTTTTATAGCGAAATTTACAGGTACGTACAGGCATAATGTACAGGTATGCATGCTTTTTTGAACATGGTGGTGTCTGCAGAGGTGTAATAGTGAAGCTGGGTGTCCACAGCAGGTGCTATGCTCAGGGGCAGCAGTGACTTCCAGTTGCTGCTGCCACTTGCAATTGCACATCAGCAGCAGCTGTTGTGTCCATTCCCATCCTCCCTGCCAGTCTATGCCTGGCACAGCTGCCTTGGTTCCCCTGCCCTAGTTACACCACTAGGTGTGTAATATATAGGGAAAAACACTGGTTTACAAGAGCAAGGTATAATATTATTTTACCAAAAGTATGTGCTGGTTGCTCTGCTTTACAAGAGATATACACAAATACAGCGTTCTTAAACCTAGATAACATGTCTTTGGAGCAACACTGTTTGGGAAGTTGTATACGTATATGTTCAGCATGAGTCTCACATTCTTATACTTTTGTATAGTAGAAATTCTTAAACCATGGCTTTTTCAAGAGCTGGTTGGTCACACATTGGCTTTTTTTAGTCTTGTTAATTCATGTGCTTTTTTTAAGTTGTCTTGTCAACCTACAGCTTTCCCATGTTCAGTTGCTACATTAATATATAATTATGACTAGGATAGGACTTAATTCTGGATTTACCTACAGAAATTGATCCTCACAGAAATGTTTCAGAAGCTGTGGTACATGGAAATCTTCAAACCTATCTTTCAGTTGAGGGTTTCTTCTGAAATATGCTGAACAACCGTTAGAAACCTAAATATGCTAAAGAGAATATAGTGTGGTTGGTGAGCTAATGTGGTGATATGGCACAACCACCGTCACCTGAGACATTTGGGCACTGGGGCACTACTGGGGATTCTACTCTCTGCACTGGTGGAGAAGGAATGTGAACTTTTTGAGAAGCTGGGGAAGGAAAAACTTTCTTCATACTATAACATATCTCCTTAGCTGCTTCACAATTGACACTGACACTGAAGGTAATTCACTATAAGGTGGAGGGAAGTAAATTGCCATGGCAGAGAGTAAATAGGGATTGCCTTACACCTGTATCTTATGGACTACTCACTATAAGAAAAATACGAACGTGACACTTGCATTCCCACAAGGTCAGTTTAACAGTTTATGAAAATGTCTGTTCTTCTGACAAACGGTCACATCAGTTTATAAAACTGCCAAATTTGAAGAAATCTGGGTAACCTTCTGATTTCGAGTTTATCTATTAGGCTTTCTTCAAGGAAGAGGGAAGGTGAAAGTTTGAAGGGTTGAAAGGGCACTGTCGACTTTAACACATCTCTGAAGGTAACAGAAAACAGATTTTCTCAAGTTGCCACGTTTTGAAATCCATCACTTTGAGGTCTTCCAGAATTTTAAAATAAATGTTGCTTGGGCTATTGCAAGTCTAGGATTGTTTCCCCTTTTTCTGTGGGTATAATGCCTGCTTTCTAGATCTGAAGCAGGGATTGAATACTTTCACTAGTGTAAATATGGAGAAAATATTATAGTAGCTCTAGAATAAATGGATCCATAGGTATATAATTTTGTGTGTGTGTGTATCACTATGTATGGTATATCCACATGCTGAAAATTACACCAAAAGTTAAGAATTGTGGTGATTTTTTTTTCCCCTTTTGTAACTGATCTTTAATTTTCAGGTATTCAATCTTTGTAATTAATGAATGATTAGTTTATAATGTGTTTTCTACTTCTCCAGACCCAGGTTTCTCCATTTCTGCAGCAAATGTTTATGCCGCTACTTCATGCTATTTTTGAAGTGTTGCTCCGTCCAGCAGAAGAAAATGACCAGTCTGCTGCTCTAGAAAAGCAAATGTTACGGAGGAGTTATTTTGCCTTCTTACAGACAGTCACTGGCAGTGGTATGAGTGAAGTCATAGCTAATCAGGGTGAGCAATCGCTTTTGAAAACGTACTATAAATAACATTTATATAGCAAACAGTTTTATTTTCCAAAGTCAACACTAGTGCAATTCTTCTAAATTATAGCAATATTTATTGTAAATGAGCTGCACTTAATTTTGACTAAAGATGTCTGCAGTGTTTCTAATGAAAATATGTGAATACTTTCATTTTTAGTTATTTTGTCAATATGTTGTTGTAATGTCAGATAAATAGTACAGCCCCATTATAAATCTTTATTTCACTGGAAATGCAGATAATATGGTCAAGTCATTGGCCATACTTCAGAGAAATCATTATATGGAATACTTTGTTATAGGTAGATAACGTTGTGCTGGTATACATGCACTTTTTCGTGTTTGCCAGCAGAGGCTATAGTTCACTATCTGTGCACTTAAGTGGACAGGAGCTATGGCTGCTCCTTCTTCCTTGGTTACCCTTGCTGTTCCCTCGGTCTCCTCTTTCTTCTGAGGACAAAGTCTCCATATAACTCCCTAGATACCTAACCAGCCTCTTTGCACCACCCTTAACAGCTAGTACAAAGTTTGGGCTGCTTGTTACTGAAAATGTCAGATGTCTTGTTGACTCAATGCAGAGTCAGGCTGTTTGAAGCTGTAATGGAAGGAAATATTGAGACATTTGAGAAAAGTAACAAAAATATGAAATTTTATGTAAGCGAGGCTATAAAAGTCTATGCCAAAAATGTGTGAAGGAACTGATCGTTGAGTAATTAACTAAGTGAGGTGGGAAACTTGCACGCGGCATCATATTTAGCAAACGACTGAGGTATTTTGAAGTTACCATATAAAGCTGAGTATATATGGGAAACGCACTGAAACATAACTGTATCTCCGTTTCTGTTGCAAGGGAAAAAATGGACCCCACAAACATTGCAGTTTTTAAATAGCCGTATAAGTTTGCAGTGAAGGGGAGAGAGCTGGGTGCTGTTGTGGGGCATCAACAGAGACTTTCACTCAGTGTGCATCAGAAGTTAGAGGGTCTAAAACATTAGAATACGTAAATAATAGGCCAGCAAATACTTTAATGCCCTTATTTTGGTTCCTGGATTACTGTGCTCAGCTGTAGTCAGTCTGTCTCAAAGAAAACAAATGGGTAACAAAAGTGATGATGAGGCACAATTTCATATGAAGAGCATAGAAAGATTAGACTAGACATGTTCAGTTTGGATGGGAAACTAAGCCTGTATAGAGGGATAACAGAACAAATAAAATAGAGAAGGTAAAACCTTGAGTTCGTGATATTTTTTCCTTCTTTTATTTAAGGACAGTCAAGCATAAGGAAATACAGTTTTAGGTACCAAATTTAATAACTTCAGGAACTTGTCTTGAACCAGCATTGAGGCCAAGTGTCTTAGGATTGCAAAAATGATTAGATACTTCCAAAGATAAAACTTCTATGGTTTCCAAGATGCTCATGATCTAGGGTATAAAACAGTGACTCAGTGGGGTAGAGGGAGATGCTCTGCCTGTAAGCAAGCTGCTCCCTGAGACTTATTGCACCTTCCTCTGAATATTTGCTACCAACCAAATCCTGCAGCAGAGTGCTTGACATGATAGAGCATGGCAGTTTTTCTTTGTTAATTGTAGAGGGCAGATTGGTAGCTATTGAATGTTCGCTCTGGTAAATAAATGTATGCAAATACCCTTTAGAAAGACAAAATACTAGGATAATGACAGCTTTCATGATTCGTCCTTCTGTCCTCACTCCCTAGATTAATTGTCCTGGTCTCATGCAGCTGTGACTAGTTCTTAGACACATGTATCAGTTTAAAGTATTGAGACATTTTTTTTTTCTCCCTCCCCACTCCCACCTCTCCTGTAATGTTTAGTTAAAGAACATTTGTTTTTGATTCTGGGAAGTTTTTTCAGTTGATAGATTAATCCCTTCTGTGGAAACATCCCACTCCCAGTGTTTTTGCTGATTTATAAAGCTCTACAAAAATATAGACTTTAGCAGATTACTTGCAAGGGAAAAAATACAGAAGATTTTATAGGCATTCTATCAGACACCCACAGAATTGGTCACAGCAGTATTTGTCAAGATGAATCAAATTCCTATTTTTCATCTATCTCTTTGCCAGTGACTATATTAACTTCAGTTGTGCCAAAACCCAAAATGAATTTTAATTTATGGCTATCTCTGCAGTTCAGAATCTGATTTCTTTCATCCAGAAACATTTTATTGGTGGCCTGGCAAAATTGTGAAGCTTTATAAGTGCTCTATTACAGTTTTAAAAAAAATGCCATAGATGCCCGTTTTTAAGTTCACAGAATATTTGAGATACTCTTCTACAGTAATGTTTTGTGTATTGAGAATATAACTTTTAAAATCTGATTCCGTAATTCAGAAATCACATTTCTTCAATTACAGACAATTAGCTATTCACTCACAGCTGAGTTTATTTTTTAAGAATCCAATTTTCTGTAATTTATTATAGGCGCAGAGAATGTGGAGCGAATATTGTTCACTATCATTCAAGGAGCAGTGGAATATCCAGATCCTATTGCACAGAAAACTTGCTTTATTATTCTTTCAAAGTTGGTAGAGCTTTGGGGTAAGGTTGCATTGATGGCTTTCTGATTTCACAAGTGTTTAGAAAGTAAAATACTGACTACTGCTTTTTTTTTTCCAGGAGGCAAAGATGGACCAGTGGGTTTTGCAGACTTTGTCTACAAACACATTGTTCCTGCATGTTTCTTGGCACCTTTAAAACAAACATTTGACTTGGCAGATGCACAGACAGTATTGGTATATACCTTTTGTTGGTTAAGTATAGAACCTTTACTTCCCTCATATTTAGCAGCGGCTTAAAGCTGAAAAATGCATACAACATCAAAGCATTGATTTTTGTTGACTTTATATCAAACACAAAAAAACTAGATGAGGGGCTTGGGGGAGGGGAGGATGAGACTTGGTACTGATTTCTGCAAGCCACCTGCACTTATTTCAGGCTGATTTGAGAGAACTGCAGGACTGAGTCCCCTGGTGTAAAGTAATAGTACAATAATTTAATATTCAAACACTTGTCTGTACTTTAATCTTAAATTTGTGTTAATCCTAGTAATTTTTTTGCAGGCTTTATCAGAATGTGCAGTAACTTTAAAAACAATTCATCTCAAAAGGGTAAGAATTTCTAAAATTTATTGTAAACTAAATGTATCCTAAGGGAGAATCCTCAAAATTTAAAATAATCCTGAAGGTTGTGAAAGTGTTTTTTAGACTAAAGGAAAATCTAAAACTAGGGAAATGTAATAGATTTCATAGACATTTAGGATTGGAAAGGACTCCACAAGATCATTGGGTCCACAGAAATTCACAAAAGTAACCTGTTGCAATGAATTGCAAAATACATTAGCCATCCTGTTTTATATATTAATACTATACTAATTCAGACATTTTCCTAAATTCAGCATAATCACTGTCTTGTAAAATTCATTTTTCTGTTTCACAAATACTAACTTAGATTCTTTGCTTTCAGCATTTTAAAGTTCTATTCTGTGGTAATCTATATGTGAAAGATCTCTTCACTTAAAATTATTACATTATTAAAAAAAATAGTATAAAAACTGAATAGTCTCTATTAACAGGTCAGCATTCTGTGAATGTGTGTGCACACATGCAAACACATTTGCGTGCCTTGGGGCGTCTATACATACGCCCCAGGGAGGGCACTTAAATTGGAGTGGCTCTGAGAGCGGCTCTAATTAAAGCACCTGCAGCATTACATGTACTCAGCATCCCACACTTCAAAATGGCAGCAGGGGCACTTTAAAGCTCATTCAATGGTGCCCCTGCTGCCACTTTTAAAATGCCGGGACTCTGAATATACGTGACACGGAGGCTGCTGGAGCGTGCTAATTAGTACACTCCAGCAGACTCACAACTGACGCAATCGAGTCTGCTCCAACATGTGCTGTTTTGCACATGTGGGAGCAGAGCTCCCTTGTGTATAGTTGTCCACTGTGGCCAAAAACGAGGGGTTTTGGCCATCTTTTCAAAAACTCTTAGCACTGGAGAACTGTCATAGCTTACAGGAGAACTGTCTGGATTGCATTCCTTTTGCTTCAAGCAAAATTGAATGCCAAGTTGTAATAACAGAACTAGTGAATCTTTATGAAACCACTTAGCTCTTTCTGCCTCTGCTAGTTGGCCAAATGCATCTTGTTCCTGTACCTACAAGGTACCTTTGGTACTTCGCAAACATTGGAAAAACAAATATCTTGAATATTTCCTTCTTTCTTGTTGCCAAGAATTCAGTGACCTAAATGCTGTTTCTTCCAGTAAAAACTACATAATTTTAGTAGATAACAGAAAAGATTAGCAGTACCCCTGGAGATGGAGATATATTTGGATGCCCAGTTCATTAACCATTCATCAAACCAATGTTTCTACTAGGTAGCAACAACTTAAAAAAAACCAAAAAAACAACACGGCTCAGGATTGTCCAACGTGTGGCTTGCCAAGCCATTTTATCTGGCCCGCAGAACCGCGACAGCACAGCTGCCGTGGCGGAGTGCGGAGCCACCGCAGCAGCAGCCAGGCAAGCCGGCCTGCGGGCCCCAGCCAGCAGCGAGGGGAGGGGAGGGGAGCTGCTTACCCCCGCAGGGCTGTGCTCATCAGTGAGCCGGGTTCTGCCACTGCTGCCCCAGCCGTGCCTGATTAGATGAGCTGGGGACGGCGTGTGCAGCTTCTTCTCTGGCTCTGCCCCTTGCCCCTGGTGCATGGCGGGGGGAGCTGCAGCATGGCCCGCACCCTGCCTGCGTGTGTGGTGGACAGAGGTGCGAGGGAAGTTCCCGTATGGAGCTGGGGGCGCCTCGGAGCCAGGCCGGGGCTGTGGGCATGCGGTTGCTGGAGCAAGGCTGGGCGGGAGGCAGGAGGAGCCCGGCCAAGAGGCGCTCCTACCTCCAGTTGCCTCCTTGGCAGTTCATGTTCTGCTAATGTAGCCTGCATGGCTGAAGATGGGGGTCTGCATGCTGCTGAAGCAGCCCATGCAGTGAGGGAGTCCTAGGGGCCCACCCCCACAGCGTGCAGCCTGTGCAATACGTGCTGGTGTCATCTGGGGCCCACAGCCTTGCCAGAGCTGGACAGCCTGAACTAGCTTATCCTTGAGATCTCTTCCACATCTCTGCAGTATATGCTTACAATTTCTATTTAATTCACCACAATGACCATGATCAAGTTAGTAAAGGATCTCCAAGGATAGGCTAGTCCAGGGCTGTTCAGATCTGGTGAGGCTGTGGGCCCCAGATAACACCAGCATGTGTTGCACAGGCTGCACGCTGTGGGGTTGGGCCCCTAGGACCTCCTCACTGCATGGGCTGCTCCAGCAGCATGCAGACCCCCATCCTCAGCCATGCAGGCTAATTTGCAGGACATGGACCCCTCCTCCCACCCCCCCTGGCCTTTCCCCCTTGCACAGCAGTGGGAGAGGTGGCTGCCCAGGCCCATGCCCTATATACTTAACTGCTTGCAGACTCCATGTAGACTGTGGATGACATCCTGGCCCTTTGTGGGCCACATGTGGCCTGCAGGTAGTCAGCTGGGTAGCCCTAATCTAGTCCAACCCCCTGCACAGAAAAAGGATGTCCTGTTCCTAAGCATACAAAACATACATACTTTCTGAAAACCACAGCTTCCCTAGGCACATTTCCAGATTCATTTCATTGTCACTTCCTGTAACTTCATTATTGTCAAAAGTCACATGACATCACTTCCTGATGTGATACCACTTCCTGTGAAGTCTTTGAATATGGCTCGCCGGTGCACTGAGTGATTTAAAAGTTCGTGATCCAGCCCCACATTCAAAAAGGTTGGACAGCCCTGAGCTAGAATGACAAAATTGTTGGTGCACGCTCCCTCTGAATGCTTAAAGAATGAGTTTTGTCATATTTTGTAATGTTGGTAATAAATGAAGGAGCTAATTTCCATTAGTTAATTGGCTTGAGCAGTATTTGATTTCTGCAGCTTTAATTTAGCCAAGCTTTCTTTTTTAAAGAATAATTTTCTTCAGTGCAACAAATAAATATAATGGAGTCCTTTAGGCTCATAAGGGATGCTGAAACCTGGAGAAATCTTTCATGTTACACTTCTATATTATTGCTATGAAACTTTACTACATGGAACACTGTAGGTATGCATACCTTCTCTGTTTAAAGGCCAAAACAAATCATCTGTTATTTCCTCTGTATCATAAAGCATACTTCCAGCACCCTTTTTCCCCTTAATTTTACAAGACCACATTTGGTTTTTGAATAAAACGTTGGTTTGCTTTATGTGTGTACTTGTTATCCCTAGGGTCCTGAATGTATTCAGTATCTTCAGCAAGAGTATCTGCCTTCCCTGCAGGTAGCTCCTGAAATAATCCAGGTAGGAACCTTTTTCCCATTTATATTTGAAATAATGCATTAAGTATGCATTTTCAGTTTTCAAAGCATGTTAGTAAGTTTAATATCTCCTATCACACTTCAGTAAAATATACAGTTGCAATATTAAAATGTTTTTTTGTTATGTAGCACAGGGTTGCTCAACCCCTGGCCTGTGGAACAGTGTCATCTGGCTTTGGCAGTCAGGGAGAGGTGGCGGCATTAATTGCCACTCCCCTGCTGCCAAAATTTCAGGCACTCTAGAAGTGGTGATATGGCCCTGCATGCCAGATTGCACTGCTGTGAGACCAGATCCAGGCATAAAGGGCTGGAAGGTGGGACACTATTGATCCATCAAAACAAAAAATGAGTTACTAATCACAGTTTGGGAAGGGAGGGGCAGGATATGAGTTTGCAGCAACTTAACTGATGCTGTGCTGAATACTTAAAGCACCTCACCACAGAACTCCTCCCACAGATCGTCAGTTTAGTGTACATAGTTGGCCCAGCCAACTCTGAAGAAACGAGAAACTTTGAGTAACTAGCTTTTTTCTGAATAGGCTACTAAAACAATACATAAATATTAAGTAGATGTGCACCAATATATCCGTCCATGTTGTATTGGCATTGATAAAAGGAAAATTGACATTACTGGCAACTGAAACAGAGCCAGGGTCCCAGTGAGTCCATGACTAAAAAACTCAAAAAACAAACCAAAAAAAGGGAATAAACATCAGTTATGCGTGAAATGTACATTTTATTACTCCCTTCTAAGTATTCTTAATGCATCTCAAGCATTTAGTCTTACTCATCTATCTACAGTATTTACATATTTTAATCTTTGTTCATTTCCAGGAGTTTTGTCAAGCGCTTCAGCAACCTGATGCTAAAGTTTTTAAAAATTACTTAAAGGTAAGATTTTGAAAATAACATGCATTGACTTAACTCATGGTGGTGATTTGAAAATAGGCTTAAAACATATCCCTGGTCCTGTAACTTAAGAATAGACTGATTCTACATTTCTTATGAACTACAAACATAAGGATGAAAGTACTGTTAAA
Source organism: Crocodylus siamensis (assembly GCF_052110815.1). Lineage (NCBI taxonomy): Eukaryota > Metazoa > Chordata > Crocodylia > Crocodylidae > Crocodylus > Crocodylus siamensis. Next base: position 64,179,908 of record NC_143398.1, read on the forward strand.
TGAATCATGCTAAAAAAAAAAAATCATAAATAGCTCTGTCTAATTGGAAGAAGGTATTGAATAAGGTTACCCATGGGTCTACCCTGAGTCTGATACTGTTTTAATATCTTCATAGTTTGCAGAGGACACCAAGCTGGATAGTTGCATATACTTCTTACAAGTTAGAACTAGGAATTCAGAACAACCTTAAACTGGAAAAATGGTCCAGAATTGATCAAATGAAATTGAGTAAGGACAAGTGCAAGGTGTATTTGTGACAGAACAGTCATATGCCCAAATACAAATTTGGGGAATGACTAGTCAGGCTTGCAGACAAGGACTTCTAGATTTATGGAAGACTGCAAGCTAAATGAGTCAGTAGTGTTCTCTCTGTCTCTTTTTTTTTTTTTTTTTTTTTTGCCAGACCTAATAGTATACCGAGTTGTATTAATAGGAGTGTCTCTTGCAAATGACTGCTCTGTTTTGTTCAGACTTTGCTTTTCACACCCCCTTCCTCCCGGGTTCTGGAGCTGCACCAATGCAGCAGCTGCAGTAGCTGGGCTGGAAGTTTGACAGACCTGGTCTAGATGACCTTTTGAGGATCTCTTCCAGCTGCATTTTTTTGATGCTAAGTGAGGACTGAAATCAGTCTCTTTTGAGGAAGAACAGCCTGAATACTGAAAAATCACTGCTTTGTTTCATTTAATTGCTGTGCCCACCTAGAGGTTTTTATATAGCTATGCTCCCTGATTCCAAGTTATGAACAGTATGAAAAAGTACTGTCACTACAACCACTGTAACCTCTCCAGCAACTTAATAGATACTGTAGGGTGGTTCTTCCTCTTCCTCCTGCCTTCTCCTTTCCTTTCCTTTCCTTTCCTTTCCTTTCCGCCTTCCCCCCATTCCCTCCCTCCCTCCCCTTTTGCTTTCCTTTTTTTTAAGATCCTCTAAAAGCTTTTTTACTAAGACATGTGACATACATTTTTTTTTGTCAGTACCACCAATGAATTTCTACAGGCCAGGGATTGAGCACCCCCATGCTAGATTAACAAAAAAAAAAAGTTTTAATATTTCAGCTGGATATTTTACTGACGTGTGATGGGAGATATTAAACTTACATGCTTTGAAAACTGAAAATGCATACTTAATACAATATTTCAAATACAGACTAGAAAGAGGGGGTGCTCAATTCCTGGTCAGGAAAATTGGTGGTACTGACAAAAAAGGCACACATCTTAGTACAAAAAGCTGTTAAAGAATCTACGAAAAAAATGGGAAAGCAGAAGGGAAGGGAGACGGAGACAGACAACCCTACAATATCTATTAAATTGTTGGAGGGTTTATAGAGTGGTTATAGTGACAGTTAATTTTTTTTATTGTTCATAACTTGGAATAAGTGCACAGCTATAGGGATTTGAAATAATCTCCCTAAAGTTAAAATGTTGAATACATACTGACTAACCTTAACTATACTGTAAATATGTATAATCTATGTTTCCTCAATCTTTAATAAAATCTGCCATTTTTTTAATAGGTATTCTTTCAGCGAGCAAAGCCCTAAGGAAAATACTGGAATCTCATGTACCTGTTTTCATAATCAGGAAGTCAGTTATTAATTTATAAAAATGCTAACTTTTGTGCCATTCAAACTGGTTTTGTTTTTAATGATGTTACTTTGTGCTTACAATGGAACATTATTTTAGCCTTTGTGTAAAAAATGCAAAAGAATATGCCCCAACTTCTGCATTTTGGAAACATGCAAGGTATGTGACAACATGAAAAGTTGCCTTCATGCCTGCACCAACACCTTTTACTTTGTATAGGATGATTTATGTTTATGCTGTAACAAATACAGCAATGAAATATTTTGTTTTTATTTTTGTAATTAAATGTAAAAATCCCTTCTAAGACCATAGCAGTGGTTATTAAACTGTGTACATTTTTTAAAATAATAAATTACATGTTTTCATAAGATACATATTTCAGTTGTTCATGTATGATGACATGAAAAATAAAGCAATCAAACTCATTTTTGTAGATAGTCATTTCATTGGAGTTGTCTTAATGATAAATTATATATATCTATAAAATTGGTTTAATAAATGATTTAGCTTAAAAATACATCTGATTCTACCTTTTTATAAAAAAAAATAAAAGAAAATTTATGTAGTGAAAGCTGCAAGTCTTTGAATCATTGTGTTGGGTCTCTAGGTATTTTCTATGGCTTCTGCATATTCCTCTTGTTCAAGATCTGGTGCTTCATAGATAACTTGTCTAAGTGGTAAGATCCAAATAAGCCTCAGTGTTGCATGTGGGTGAACTAAGCAAAAAATGTCTTCATTAAAATGTCTTTGAGTGGCACCAGTGGCTATTCCTATTTTGTTTTGTACCTTCCAGTTCTTATACAGTTGTATTCATATGTACTTTTGTCCCAACTAGGGCCAAGTTAATAATTGTGATGTTTATTTCTGTTGGGTGTGGGGGGGGGTTGGGTTTTTTTGTGGTTTTGTCTTGTTTGTCAGTGCCTCCATCAAGCTGTTTCTGCCTAGTGACTATTAAGTATTCTTAGCCATATATTCTTCCACAAATACTGAAGTGAGTCACAAACTCCTTGGTTCCTACACAACTCCACTCCTTTCTATCACAACTTTATGCTGCAAATATCCTTTGTCAATGTGGTTAGGGAGGAATAGGAAACTCTCGTCAAAGGTAAGCAATGAAGGCACAATAAGATCAAGAATCAATAAATGTCATAATAGAAATACCAAAAGTCACAATTGTGGCATCTCTAGCATATAACAATTCCAACCAAAGAAACTTTCTTTCAAAAATATGCAACTGATAGAAAGATTGGAGCTGCCCTTAGACAAGATTTTATGGTTTCCTTGGCTAAGCTTGAAGCATCCCTGGTTTACTACTTGCTGTCTTGCCTGTATGACCTTAAGGCTTTGGATGATGACTTTTTTCTCTCTACCCTTACGAAAGTATCCCTAATAATAGCCCTTATGACAGGCCCTCAGTAGAGGAGTACGGTGCTCATCAGCTAGCTGTGCCTCCAGACTACAGACCCATTGTAAACAAACCCTGTACTCACTGACCATCACCATATCTGATTCTGCTGAATATTGCAAAAAATTGGGATAGAAAACATTAAAAAAATTAATATAGCTGACAAATGATTGGAACATTTAATTGCAATGAATTGTGAGATCAAAATTGCAATTAATTGTAGCTAATTTTTAATCACATGATTAAACAGTAATAGAATACCACTTTATAATAAATATTTTTGATGGTTTTTCTGTATTTTCAAATAAATTGATTTCAGTTACAACACAGAATACAAACTGTACAGTACTCACTTTATAGTTTTTGTTTTCAAATAATTGCATTGTGAAAATGGTAAACAGAAGAAATAGTATTTTTCAATGCACCTCACTGCACTTCAGCCAATCACGTAGGCAAACAAGCTTGTTTACATTTTGGGGAGATATTGTACGCTTCTAATTTACAATGTCACCTGAAAGTGAGAACAGCTGTTCACATAGCACTGTTGTAGCCACTGTTACAAGGTATGCACATGCCAGGTGTGCTAAACTTTTGTAAGCCTCTTCATGCTTCAGCCACCATTCCAGAGGACATGCCTCCATAGTGATGATGACAGGGTTCTACTTTGTAATGATTCAAAACAGTGTGGCCTGGTACCTTCATTTTCAGCATCTGAGTCAGATGCCACCAACAGAAGGCTGATTTTCTTTTGTGGTTGTTCGGATTCTGTAGATTCCACCTCGGAGTGCTGCATCTAAGACTTCTGACAGCATCCTCCACACTTCATTGCTCTCAAATTTTGGAAGGCACTTCAGTTTCTTAAACTTTGGGTTGAGTGCTGTAGCTAGTTCTAGAAATTACATATAGGTACCCTCTTTGCGGTTTTTTTAACGCAATTAAAGTGTTCTTAAATTGAGCAACTTATGCTGGGTCATTATCTGAGACTGCCATCACATGAAGTACATAGCCAGAGTGCAGGTAAAATCACTGAGCAGGAGACATACAATTCTCCTCCAAGGATTTCATTCATAAACCTGCAGGGATCAAGTAATGTTTCTAATTTTGGAGTGTTTCAAAATCACTATCAATGAATGGATGTGCTTCCACCAAGATCTGAACCTAAGAGGTTGAATTTGCAGCTTCAGAAGAATAGGGTCTCTTATTCCACAGGCAAGTTTGTGAAAGAGTACATATTGTTATAGAAACAGATGTTGCCTTTGTGCTTCAATAATTTTTTTTTATGGCAACACAAAGCTAAGCAAACACGTCCAAACCCCTTGCACCACAAATTATGGAGATGAAGATAGTATCAATTTGTGTCACTATTGAGCTTTGGAATTCTGTTTTATGATGGGAGAGCATAGGCAGCTGGGAGCTGCCTATGCTTTCCACCATCCCAGACAGGTGCTCCAGGGGTTCAAGGGACCCAAACTTACATGCCCTGGGAATTCCCACAGAGGATCAAGCCCCTCAAGCTCCAGAAGCACCTTTTCCAGCTTCCCTTGCTGACTGAGATGTGCCCCTAGGCCAGGGGTGGGCAATTATTTTGGGTGGAAGGCTGCTTACTGAGTTTTGGCAATCCATCGAGGGCCTCATGACAGGCAGCCTGGGCAGATCAATAGTAATTTTCTAAATTTTTTAGGGGGCCCACAGGCTGGATAGACTGGCCTATCAGGCCTTATCTGGCCTGCAGGCTCTCAAGATTTGGTAGTGGTTCCAAACCAGTCAGATGTAGACAGTTCAAGCCAGTGTGCACAAAAGATTCTCCATGTAACTTCCAGTCCAGGAGGGCCTCATTAGCTGCTTTGGATTCAGCCAATTCGGGAGATGGTGATTCAGATCACTGTCCTAAATCAGCTTGGCCGAATCTGAGTTGGAGATTTGGCCACCATCGAATTAACCGAATCTCCAAATCAAACAGGCCCCATCCCCTGCCCACTCTCCCAGCCCTGTCAATGGCTGCCCTGCCCTGGTCTTTAAACATAAAAGAGCCCCACAGTCACTGGGTACTGTCAGGTGAGGGTGGGCAGGTGATCCCTGCTGCCCTGTGCTGCGAGCCCCCAGAAGCCCCAACCGTCATTGCAGCAGCTGGTGAGTGCAGGGCTTTTTTAAAGTGCTGGGATGCTGGGGCCAGGTGGGGTAGCAATTGATGGGGCTGGGAGAGTGGGTGGGGGTTGAGGGGCACTCAGGGGCTGGAGGAGCAGGCACAGGATGGGGCCTGATGGGGTCCCCCCCATGGTCCCCTTCCACCCCATCCAGGCTCCGCCCCCTATTTACCAGCACAGAGCCCGGGTCCAGCTCCCTGCGGCAGCAAGCAGGGACTGCCCGAATCTCCAAAGCTCTCCAAATCTTTTCTGAATCGATTTGGACCTTTTTATTGGTCTCCCACTTCAAGTCGGACTCAGAGATTTGCCCATTGAATCAAATCCTCCAAATCAAATTGGCACCCAAAGCTTCACACAGGCCTAGTGCTCATTTGTCATCCTTTTGAGATTGGGGAACATGCAAAACAACACGAGGCACTTGCAGAAAAGTAGATCAACCTTCTGAAGGTGTCAACTAATTCCTTTGAGGTTCCAGATCCAAGTAAAGGATCATATTTTCATCTAGCCAAAACCATTACTACTGTGATGCAGATCAACATCTAAGGGGAACTCAATTACATACATAGAAACAATTTAGTTAGGAAGACTGGTTGAGAAGAGAAAATAATCTGTCTTCTATATAAGCAACACATAAAAAGGAAAATGGGCAGGCTTGGCTTAGTAAACAGTAAAAATAAATAAATCAGAATGGGACCTAGATCATGAAGTTCTGAATCTTACCTTGCAGAACTATGACTGCCCAGCTACTGACCATCTTTCCAGTCACAGGAATAGAAAGCGATCAAAGTACTTCACCAAGTAAATTCTAGGCACTGGCAATGGATCTTCTGTCAGATGGGGAGAGGGCTCTCCTAAGTCTTGATTTGCAAGAGGATTCATAAAGTAAAGCTAAAAAACCCAACAAATGTAATAATTCTAGCTTCATGCTGACAGAGGAGACCGTATTTTAGATTGGATTGGATCTCCACTAGAAACCCTACTAAATCTAACGGTAAAAACAGTGATCCTTCACCATGGTCCTTTCTCCCAGTGGTCCACAACTGACATCACGGTTATTGAGAGCACCTGAGCTTTCCTCCCACCTGATTGGTTATCTGTTCTCCTCTCAATGGGTGTCAAGACTGAAGACATGCTTCTCTATCAGGACAAGGTTTGGCTTATGGCATCAAGATGCAAAAACTACAAAGAATTTTACATTCCAGCTGTTCTGGATTTTTTCAGGATGGTATGAACAAGGTAACTGAGCTCAGTACCATAATACATGGTTTCAAACTTATGGGCTTTCTGTATTCAGCGGTAAACTATCTACTACTTGGATATCTCGGACCAATCAGACTGGCTTGACTTGCAATCAGACCAGTCTTCTGCATGTACTATAGGATGTACTATTCCACTGAACTGCTGACATCAATCTTTTTTGGTTTTTGGTGGCTGTCCCAAATCTGCTAGACAAAATGTGGAGTTGGAAGTATTATTCATGCAGAAACTTAACTGTTGCATGATGACAATGTGATATTAAAGATCCCAGAGCGTTTTTATGCCAGAGGGAAAATGTGTGACAGGCTGGGGAATACGTTTAGTTACAGCGTATCCATTCTGCTTTGCACTGAGTAGTCTTCAATGGCTTGAAATTGTAGAAAAGTGAATTTAGATTGGATATCTGGAAAAACTTCCTGTGAGAATAGTGAGGCAGTGGAATAGACTGTCTAGGAAAGTTGTGGACTGGAGGTGTTCAAGAAGAGGTTGGACAGCAACTGTTCAGACATAGCTATGCCTATTTCTACCATGGATATTTATCATGTTTCTGGGCTTTGCTGGTTGCTTCTGCCTGCCTCCCCCCCGCCCCCCTTGTTTCTGTTATTTGTCAGGGTGTTTTTAAGCCTCCCCAGAGCATTGGGGTGTGCTGATTTTTCCCACTAGGAGCAAATCAGGGGGTTCCTGTCTAGAGTGTTTGCCCCTCCACTCCATATTTGGGGTCAGGAAAAATTTTACCCCATGATCAGACTGGTATGGACTGTGGGGGGGAGGGTTGTGTTCTGTAGTGGGGGGCATGGCCCTCTACTCAGGACGTCTTGACAACATTTTATAGAAGTGGGACTTTGGCTGCTATGGTTCCCCTGTGGCAAGTTAGGTCTATGTTGCATCAGGGTTGAAGGCAGTTTTATGTAGAGTTTCAGATCAGGTAAGCAAGTATTTCAGCTGGAGGGCTACTAAATGTGTTTTGGTGAGCTGTCAAGGGCCACAAGGGTTGCCCTGACACTTGACAGGTGCCCTACCTCTGTTTACCATCATGGGACTGGAAGTTCTTCCCCTAACTCATGACCTTTGCCACCAGAACTCCCTCCCCTTGCCTTAAAGTAGGTGCTTGCACCACCTTTGCGGGGAGTCTGTTCCAGACCTTGGATACTTGGACTGTAAAGAAGTTTTTCCTTATATCAAGTCAGAATGGCCTTGTAGAAGTTTGTGGCTGTTAGACCTTGTTATCCCTTGAGGGGCCCTGGTGCACAACTGTTCTCCCAGATCCTGGTGCACCCCTCTTATGTAGTTGTAGGCTGCCACCAAGTCCCCCCGAGCCTTCTCTTTTCCAGGCTGAAGAGTCCCATGGCCCTTAGCCTCTCCTCGTAAGGCTTGGTCTCTTGGCCTTTGATCATGTGGGTGGCTCTGTGCTGGACTCTTTCAAGCTTATTCCACAATGCTTCTGAAGTGGGGGGACCCAAAACTGGACTCAGTAATCCAGCTACAGCCTCACTAAGGCTGAGTAAAGCAGGAGGATGATGCCCCTGGTTTTGCTTGAGATGCCTCAGTGGATGCATGCCAGAGTTTGGTTTGCTCTGCTGATCACGGCATTGCACTAGGGTTCACATTCATCTTGTGGTCAATCAAGACCCCCAAGTCTCTTTCATTTGCAGTGCTAGCGAGTGTAGCACCACTAAGCCTATAAGTATGATGTGGTTTTTTCTCCCAAGGTGAAGTACCCTGCATTTCTCTATGTTGAATGCCATCAGGTTTTGGTCCACCCACTTTGCAAGCATGTCCAGGTTGGCCTATATCCCCAGCCTGTCCTCTAGCGTAACTGTTTTCCCCATAGTTTAGTGTCATCCATGATCTTTGCCAGTCTGCATCTGACACCAGAATCCAGATCATTAATGAAGATATTGAAGAGTACCGGCCTGAGCACTGAGCCCTGGGGGACTCCACTGGTAACCTTGCGCCACGTTGATTTGTTCCCATCAACTAGTACCCTTTGGGTCTGACCCCGGAGCCAGTTCCCTAGCCATCGGACTGTGAGATGGTCAAACCTACAGTTCCCCAGCTTGGTCATAAGGACATCATGGGAGACCAAGTCAAAGGACTTCCTGAAATCCAGATAAATGACATCAACCTCATCTCATCTCCTTTGTACAGGCAATGCATCATCTGGTCATAGAAGGAGATGAGATTGGTCAGGCATGACCTTCCAGTAATAAAACCATGTTGGCTGGCATTCAGTATTTTGCCTTCCATTAGCCTGTTGCAGATGGATCCCTTGATAATTTTGTCCAAAATCTTTCCAGGGATGAACATCAGACTGGTAGGTCTGTAATTCCCTGGATCTTCCTTCCTCCCTTTCTTGAAGACTGGGACCACATTGGCTCTTTTCCGGTATTCTGGTACATCACCCAAGCACCATGAGTTTTCAAATATCTTGGCCATAGGGCATGCTATGATGTTTGCCAGCTCTTTTAAAACTCTCAGGCACAATCCATCCAGGCCTGTGGACTTATGGATGTCAAGCCTCTTGAGGTGTTCTCTCACTTGATCTATGTCAATTGTGGGCCCATCTCTCAAGCCTGGGATGCTTTACACATCCTGTCTGACAGCTTAAACCCCTTGGGTGGGAGGAAAATTGACACAAACTAATTGTTTAGGAGATTGGCCTTTTCTTGGGTGTCAGATGTCAGCTGCTTCATTTGATCTCGCAGGGGGCCAATGTTGCTTTTGTTCTTCCTCTGACTTCCCATGTTTCTGAAGAACAACTTTTTGTTATCCTTGATTCTGGTGGCTAGCCTGATTTCAGTTACTGCTTTGGCTTTTCTGGACCATTCCCTACAGGCAAGTGCTGAGTAGTCCTCCTTGGTGATGATTCCAGTTTTCCGTCTGGTATAGGCTTTTCTTTGAAGTTTCAGGAGACCCAGAAGCTCCCTGTTGAGCAAAGGGGGCTTCCCTGTTCTCTGACTGCATTTCCTATGGGACAGGATGGACTTCCATTGTGCTTTAAGGATTGAATTCTTTAGGAGCAACTATTCCTCATGGACTCCCCTCATGGTTTGTGAGAGGGTGTGACGGTATGTGTGGGGAGGGCATAGGGTATGTTGTGGAGGAGTGTATTTGTAGAGAGGCTTGTGGGAGTGTGGGAGTTGTAGGGGTGTGGAGACACCCCCACACACTCCTCCCTATGGTCCACAGCCCCTGCCACTGGCAGCAGCAGGTGGTGGGCCCTCAGGGCACTCGTGGCCTGCTTGGTCTTTGCTGCCTGGTAGCACACATCTCCAGCCAGAGCTGCATGTGGCGGCAAGGAGCACAGTCAGGCCGGCCCACCTCTATTGCATGGGGCTCCCTGCAGCACATGTGCAGCTCCAGACACTCGAATACCACTGGGGGAAGCCCTGAGTAAGGAAGCCAGCTGCCTTCCCCATTCCCTGACACCACCATGGAAGCAGGGGGTAGTGCTCCCTGCCACTCCCAGTGGAGTCCTGGGACCTGCATGTATTGGCAAGGACTAGGGAAAGTCGCTGGCTCCATTGTGCAGGGCTTCTCCACAGTAGTGCACAAGTGCTGGGAGCTGCACATGTGCTAAAGGGAGCCCTGTGCGATAGAGGCAGGCCAACCTGGCTGTGCTCCTCGCTGCCACATGCAGCTCTGGCCATCGCTGCCTGGCACCAGGCAACATCATTTCATAGATTTCATAGACATTAGGGCTGGAAGGGACCTGGGGAGATCATCGAGTCCAGCCCCCTGCCCAAAGGCAGGAAGTCAGCTGGGGTCATAGGATCCCAGCAAGATAAGCATCTTGAAGGTGTTCAATGTAGGTGCTTGAACCACCTCCGCTGGCAGACTGTTCCAGACCTTGGGGGCTCGGACAGTAAAGAAATTCTTCCTTATGTCCAGCCTGAAACGGTCTTGCAGGAGTTTGTGACCGTTCGACCTCTTCATCCCTTGGGGCGCTCTGGTGAACAGACGTTCCCCCAGATCCTGGTGGTCACCCCTGATAAACTTATAGGTGGCCATCAGATCACCCCTGAGCCTACGCTTATCCAGGCTAAAGAGTCCCATGGCCATGAGCACCCCAGGGGCCCAACACCTGCTGCTACAGCTGCTGTTGGTGGTAGGGACTGTGTGCCATGTGGGGGGGGGTCTCCACACCCTGCCCACCTGAACTCCATGCTCCCACCCCCTCCTGGGCACAGGCTCCTGCCAGCCCCAGGCTCCTTGCTCCTTCCCTACCTATTGTGTGGAGCAAGCACTGCAGCAGGGAGATGAGGAGGAACCACTGGATGCTGGGGAAGCCAAGCAGGTCACCCCTGCAGCTGCAGCAGTGGCTGCAGCAGCCCTGCCTGGAAGATGCATGCTGGATAAGCTGGGCCTTTCCATGCACAAGGGTGGGAGTGACGTGCACAGGCTGGGTGGCATACAATTAATTGGTGGGTCACTGCAGGCCAGATGAAATTGCCTGTCAGAATAGGTGGCAGAAAGCCAGGGCTAACAGGGCTTAGCACCCTGAAATTGGGCTGGCAACAGCAGCTTGAGTGCCACCATTGTAGCATCATGCCCAGCAGCACTGCTGCACGCTCCTCTTCCCCTGCATACACAGCACCAGCACGTGCCAGCCCTGTAATGGTTCTGCAGGAAGAGGGGCAGGATTAGGCAGGCAGTGCCCCCCCCAGATACTATTTTCTAGTGCTGCTTACACCTGGTGGACCATATTTTGCCTGCTCCGCCTTAGATTATGGTTATATGGGATGATTTGGATGGTGATAATCTTGCCTTAGGCAGGGTATTGGACTGGATGGTCTCTGGGATCCTTTCCAGCCCTACTTTCCTATTACTCTAATGAAGTACTGAATATACTATACATTGAAAAAATTATTTAAGAGTCCTCTGAATATTACTCTACTTTACCTTGGAAAAACTATATCTAAGAAAAAGTACTTGAAAAGACTGCAATTTAAGATGTTTTTGCCTTCCTCTGTAGCAGGGGCCGTGGCCTTCTACCTGGGATCTCTTGAGAGTGTATTAACAATCTCTTATATGAGCAGGACGTTGGCTACTGTGGCCCCCCGGTTTACCTGTGGGTATTAGGTCTATGTTGTTTCAGGGTTGAGAGTAGTCTTAGTACAGTCTAGATGATGGTTGTATGGAATAGTTTGGATGAGGATGATCCTGCCTCAGGCAGGAGATTGGACTACATCAGGGGCAATTCTTTTGGGCAAAGGGCCGCTTACTGAGTTTTGGCAAGTCATCGAGGGCCACATGACAGGCAGCCTAGGGCAGATAAATATTAATTTTCTAAATTGTTTAGGGGCCCCACTGGCCGGATAGAATGGCCCAATGGGCCGTATTTGGCCCCTGGGGCCACATTTTGCCCACCACTGGACTAGATGACCTCTGGGGTCCCTTCCAGCCCTACTCTGATATTCTGTCACCTCTACACAGAATCAGACTGCAAAACTCTTAGGAATGAAGGGGCGGGTTGCCATTTCTATCTTTTTGCCTTTGTGCTTCAAGAAAAAGTCCAGTAGCTGATGGGATAATTTCTTGTACTTGTTACAAGAACATTAGAAAGTCCATTAAACCATCAGTTCAATTGTACCTGTAGACAAACATGACTACGCCCTGACACAACCAAGCTTGTCAAATCAAGTCTTTAAGAAAGGAGGTGACTAATCAGCAGATGGATGATCTGAGTCACAAGACAAATGGCTTGGAGATTATAAAGGATTTGGCTAGCTGGTTCTCTCTCCTGTTTCCTCACATCTCACCTGCTACATTGCTGGAATAGTTTGGTGATTGGCATGGCCCAGTTTACACAGAAATATGTTATTCTTTAGCCTATTATTTCAGGTAGCTGATTTCTATTTAAGTTCATCCTTTTCAAAACGTCTTCAAGGGTAGAAAGAAGCTGTAGAGATCCAGCTATTTTCAGTGCACTTGTATACGCTCAACATTCAAATGCCTGACTATTTTATTTTGGTAAAATGCAGGTCACATTTAAAAAATAAATCACTGCCTTGTTTGTATAATGGAAAAAGCATGTGACAAGGTAAGGAAGCTGTACAGCAAAGCAAGACAGAAGCAGAGCCATTCCACTCTAAACACTTATTTGGCAGGGTCCTGGCACCAAGCAACAAATAAAAGAAGGGGGATGTGCTAGCAGGGACAGCACTACGTGGTTTTGAAAGGACGAAAAATTAAAGGAAGGGAAAGAGTGCAGCAGGAGCAAATGAGGTGTGACCATGCATTTCATCTCCCAGAGGAAAGTGAAACTTAAAATGCTGTGATGTGGACTGAAACACAATTCCTAAAGCAGAAGAAATAGGAATGGAAACCGCACAGTCCCTGACCTGAAGAAAGTTGCCCGCCTATAATGTCTTTGCATTTTAATTCCTCTTTGCTCCCTGCCCTTGAAGGGGCCTCGAGGTGCCACGAGTCCAACCCCCGAGCCGCAGGTCGTTCCGGGGCGGGGGTAGGAGCTCTCTCCTTTTCTTCCCCCGCTTTCCGAGACCGGTTTCCTCTGCCCACAGGCAGCCTCACGGGGGGTCGCCTCGCTGCTCCCCGGCACGGACCCCTGCGGTCCAAGTTGATTCCTTATTCCCGGCTGGAGCTAACTTCAGCCTCGCGGAGCTTCCCCCGGCTTGCCCGGGAGCCCTTTCCTGGCTGCGGCCCCGCCGGGCTGGGCGCCCTGGAGCCCGGCTCTGCTTTGCAGGTGGAGCGAGCGGGCCCGGCGCTGACACCAACCGCCTCCCGCCCGGCCCCGGCCCCGGCCCCGGCCCCTGACCCGCCGGCCTCGCCCCGCGCAGACGCGGGGCCGGGGCGGGAAGCGGCGCCTCCTCCCCTGCAAGGCGGAAGCGGCCACTAGAGCAGCCAGAGCGCGGCCGGGCCCGGGCCGGGGCCTCGTGGCGCGGGCGCAGGTAGGGGCCGGGCCGGGCCGGGCCGGGGGCGCAGGGATGAAAGCGATGCGCGGCCGCGAGGTGCCGCCTGCGGCGTCTCAGCTGTGCCGGGGGGCCCTGCTCGAGCCGAGCGGGGCCGCCAGAGACCTTCCCTCAGCCGCAGCCCAGGGAGATTCCCCGGCTGCGGGGAAGGGACGGGAGGCGAGGGCTGCCGGTGCCTTCCCCCAGAGCAGAGCTTGATTTGAGAGAGGCCTGTTGTGGCCGTGGCCTCCCCACGGCAGCTGTCTAGGAGGGGCAGGCCCGGGAGAGCAGCAAGAGGCACGCTTCTCCTGAAGCCCAGAAAAGCCGCCCTTGCCATTTAAAATTGTGGGGAGCCTACAGCACCTGGGTGTGCCGGGGCTTAGCGTCAGCCGCTTGGGAGAGTGGGTAAAGGTTGGGCTGTAGGACCTGGATGGGCCCGTGGGCGAAGAGCCCTGAAGGTCCAAGGAGGACGGCCCCAGAGTGGAAAATAACAGGTCTTCCTGCCGGTAGCGCGCGTCGGCCTGCAGGTTTCCTGGAGAGGATGGCAGGCTGAGCGCCGGAGAAAGTGCTGCACGCTAAGCCAATGCAACCCCAGGCCCAATTTGTTGCCTCTTGCTTATGTTGTAATAAAGCCTGCTTAAGCATTTACATGTTAAACGCATGTCCTACTGAAGCATACACTGCCTTTCCTCGCACTGTAACTCAGTTGTGTCTGTGCCCAGGCCTGGCGCGCACTCCCTTCAACTGTTGGGTGGAGGATGCCCTCCCTTAAGGGGCTGTTGTAAGGGTCTACTTTGTAACTATTTGTGCTCTCTTTGACTTCATCTGAAATGGGGAATGGGAAGGACCTGTCAAAGGTCTGGTGGGAAAAGTCTTGAAAATGAAGGGAGCCACTTATTTTCAAGGCTGCTATTATGACAGTCATGCCCATGCTGTGTGCTTAACCAGCACCGATTCTTTACATTAAATTTAGATAAGTGCAAAATCTGTAAGTGTATAGTCGCCCCCCTCCTTTTTTAAAATGTATTAATTCCCAGGGTTATGCATTCAGGCAGCATTTATGCACTTCTGCAGTCTAATGGTTTTGGGAAATGGATCTTGTTTTTTGCTTTGGCTTTGGCGCTGGACCCTGAGACCTCTAGTCCTAGTTTATTCTCAGGGTTGGTTTGTTTTTTACATGTCAAGGCTTAGTTGTTATGCATGCAAAGCAGAACTGGAACAGTTCCCCCTGCTAACTAACATACAAGAGAGAGCATTACATTTCATCTTGGCGAAGCAGGCAATGTTCCTTCCCCTCCAAAGCAAAAGCAGTAAAAAGAATAAAATGAGAATATCAAAATCTATTATATATCATCCCTCCTTAATCACTGGGGAGAATTAATTAAACAATAAGGTAAATTGCTGTAGATTCCTACACAGAAATGCTCACTCAATAACAGAATGGGTGTGTACAAATCATGAGAAAATGAAACTAAGTCTAGTGGTAATTCAGAAAGGATCAGTTCATCAGGGCTGTTCAACCTCTGTCCACATGCTGTGGGCGTGGATTTCTGCCCACCCTGGCAGGCCACAGACCTCTGTCTCCTGCTGCATGGGCTGCTGCCATGCTACAAAAGGAGAGGTAACTACCAATCCACAGGCCATTCATAGGTTGCCAGTTGCACATCCCTGAATTGTGTAATAAGAATAAAAGAGGAGATGTTGAGACGGAGAGTTTTTCTTATCCTACATCCAAAGTATAAAGAAATTTGAGACATTTATGGAGTAATTTGTGGAAAATAAGGCTTGTAAAAATCATATATGGGGAGGAGATATTAATAAAAGGGCCATATCTTTGAATTAACACTCAGTATCTGTCATTTTCTCCTAATCTATTTCTCCATTTTATGTTCTTTTTTCTTTGTTCACTTATATTATGGGATGTCTTTTATGTTTTCTGTCTTATTTCTTCCCAAAATTTCACATTCTCTCTGAGATGCCGTAATAACTTTGGTCAATGTTAGCTGAACTTGAATGCAAATCTGTTAGAAGAGTAAATGGATCTGAAGAGAATTAGGAGAGGCAGAAAATTTAGTGGAGTCAGAAAAATGAAAAAGGAATAAGCAGATGTTGCATGTTTGTGAACATGCCATCTGAGCTGTTTTAAGGAGGGAGAGATACAACGAAGCTGGAATGGGAATGGAGATGGAACAAAAGCAACTGAGATTTAATGGTGACATTTTACAAAGTTATTGATAGAAAGCAGATGGGAGATAATGAAAACGAAAGCACTGTGTACTTCTAATCTTTTAAGTTGAAGGTATAAGGGCAGTATACTTTACTTATGCTGCTCAGATCAGGCAGCAGGTCAGGCAAGCCACCTATTTTATATCAGAGCTACACATATATATTGAGGGTTAACAGTGGAATACCTATCAGTAGAAATGTTAGACCTTTGATCTGACTCCTATTTTTGCTGTCTCAGGCAATGGTCAGTATTTTGTACCATATTGTAAATGTCTTGCTTCCTATTTATGCTTATCCATGTAAGAAGTCCTAGCTTCTCTAGCATGCTGATCTGAGTTGTAAATGAATGAGCCATGAGCAACTACTTTTGGTAGATCTTGTTCCAAATTTGCTTTTCAAATAAGAGTGGGAGAGAAGAGGGGGCCACCTGCTAAACTTTCTTTTGGACTGTCGTTTCCTGCATTCCCTCCTTTTTTCCTGTGGCAAAAACCGTACTGAATTGTTACAGACTTTGTTTTATAAATCAATAACTTCTTCAAAAGTCAGCCTGAGTAATCTTGTTGATAAACTTGTAGATGCTTATCAGCACAGGAAGTTTTCTGTTATCTTTTAACTGTAGTGACTGGGAACTTGATACGCTTCTTTGCCTTAAAGTTCAAGGGCCTTGGATAAATTTGTTGTTTTAGTTGTCAGTCAGTATTTCTAACTAGAATAGTTGAAGTGCTTCAAATTGCATATCAACCGTGATTATTTACCTGGCTAAAGCCAACCTATTTGGAGCTCCCATACTTGCATGAAGAAACAGCTTTCAATACTTCCTTATTTCGGAGCCAAAATACCTTAATAGTATATCAGTCTACCACTGTCTCCTCTGTTAGCTAACTTGATCCAGCTATAGAAATTGTTGTAGTTGCTGTAAAAATACTGTTTGTCTTAAAGGAAGAAACACTTTTCATATTATTTGGATGTTGTGGTTATACTCCCTATCTTTTATGTATGTTGTTATATCTTTTTTACCCGCTCCCCCCCTTGAGTCTTTTAAATGGAAGTCAGGGCTGAAGACCTTAATCTCTGATGAGTTTTAGACCTAAAGCCTAAATTTTTAATTCTGGCAGTATTTAGCATGGCATTATTTATTTTATTTTTCCCTTCTACATCCTCTCATTGATTTATCTCTGGAGTAATATCTTCAGTTTTATGATAAAGTATTCATTTTCCTTTTAAATATTTCTAATTTTTTTTTTTTAAGATTAAAAAGAAAACAACTCATCAAGAGCAAACATGCAGAGCACTTCAAATTATCTGTGGCTTTTGTCTGATGTTTTGGGACAAGGAGCAACTGCAAATGTTTTTCGTGGACGGCATAAGGTTTGTACAGAGGAAACAAACTGGACACCATATAAAGTTATCTTCACAAGAACAAAGATTCTTACAATTAATTTGAAATATATTTTTCTTGCCCTGTTTTTCTTTGTTAATGTATGGCACTTTTTTCTTTCGGTTAATAGAGAGGAAAGGACTGTACAGTAAACTTGAATGAAATGCCATTAGCTAGGTTCAGTAGGAAAAAAATAAGTTTGGCTTCTTTCCTTTGAAAACCCTTGATTTTTCTCTGTTGTGTCCGTCCTGTCCCGTCCCGTCCCTCCCCTTCTGTCCCCCCCCATTCTAAAGAAACCTTTAGTTTGGGCTCATTCTATTTAAAACTTCTTCCATAATATAATATATGCATTTATTGATTATCTAATATTATGATAGAGCCCAGAAGCCCTGTGTAGCCTAAACATAAGGGAAGACATGATCCCTGCCCCAGTCCATTTCTGTTTCTAGGTATTGATTAGTTTTGATGTTATCTGCAATGTTTAGTTATGTCCTCCTGGTTGCATTACCTCATTATAACAGTGAGGAAAATGGCAATTGTTACTTTTTCCTGGCTATAAATTTCCAACTATGTGTATAATTTAAAAAGCAGCTTGAAAGGCTTATATCTACAGAGATTCGAGTGGTTGGTTTACTTTGTTTTTGATTATGGGCTTTTGTTTCTTGATGAAGTAACTTGTGAAACCATAGGCCATTACAAGAATATACCCACCATATGCAGGGTGAGTAGTTATTTATAGCTGTTTAATAGAATCAGGTAAATGCTGAAGAAATCAGCCTGAATTTTGTAAACTGTTTTGAACCCAAGTGGCCTCATTGAATGTGTATCACTTTCCAAAATTTGGGTCTAAAGGCAGAACTACTGGTAAGTTTCATGGGAGTTACTTAAAACTCTATTGGTAATTTTTAAGGTTTTATACATTTGGCTGTGGATTTGAAGGCTTAATTTTTGTTAACATATTTTCAGGTGATCCTTGTAGTAGAACTGAAAGTTAAAACTAAATGCTTATATTTCTATTTTTCACTTCTGTGAAAAAGTATCCCCAGGTTGGTGTGGATACCTGAATTGGAGTCAGAAATGAGCCTGTTCGTTGTTGCTAAATTATATATTTTGTCTCCCTTTATAACATCCCGTAAAATCTTTTCTACATTTTATAGCAGTCATTTGTCCTAAATTTTGTAATTCTGCTGCGTATGGTATGGTTTTTTGAGGTCCTGTCCAGTCCAGTGAATGCTATTCTTTCCTGAGTTGTCATTAAGTTAGTGCTGCGTGATATTGTTCAGGTGTATTTTCCTTATACATATGTTCAGTGCCTAGTAAAACTAGTAGAAAGTAGTTGCTTCTGGGTGATGATATAGTATGAATAATAAACGGTTGTGAGGGGGGTGCACTATGAACTCAGGTACTAAATTGACTTTATTTGCTAGGTCATTTTTAGTTTTTTGACTCCCATGGTCTTTCAAAAAAGAAAAAAAAATAACTTAGGTGTACTAGAAATAATCAGTTCTGATTAGCGTACTCTAACTGTAAAATCAATTTGAAGATTCATAATAGATATAGTGTTCTTTCCTAAATTATTGTTTGATGTTGCTTATCTTTGCTTGGGATCTAAAAATAGATCTAACTTTCAAGTTTGTTTATTTTAATTCTAGTTTATTCAAGCTTTATGCTTATGTTAAGATTATTTTCTCTTGGTTTGCTTTGCCCTACAGGTGACTGGATTTTAGTACAAAATGATTCATGTTTTAGACTCTTGTAGTTCTTCCCTTTAGGAATCAGAAACAGTGATATATAAATACCAGACAGCCTTCTTAAATAATTGGTTTATCTGTAGCAATAAAGCATTAAAGGGGGAAAAAAGAATCTCAGAGAAATTTTATGTGCAAACTCTTACCAAGTTTGCTGTCTGTCAGTGGTAACCAAAGCAAAACTAAATTCCTCATGTTTCAGCCCGTTTTCCCTGCAGGTGCTTGTTTCTGTATGGCCCCCTGTTATAAAACCACGTTCCTTTTTTAAACCTGACATGGCTCTTTTGATCTTCTGAGTTTGTAAGCTTTTTCTGTTTTGGAAACCCCATCAAACATTTGGAGAGAAGTGATTTACCTTGAGTCATTTTTTTCTGTCCTGCTTATTTTTTCCTTATAGTCCCCTGTTAAACTAAGTTAGTACATTCATACGTTAACATCACAATAACCAAATCAACTTATAGAGTTAATAAATTATTATAAAGCATTTACATCCCATTTGTAAATGTGTAAAGAGTTTTGGCATTCTTTAGAGAACTAGTACTTTGTGAATTTAAATTTTTAAGAATTGTCTTAAGAATGATTAAGAAAACAATATTTTTCTGATGCATGGTGATTTTGTTTTTAAATTTTTTTTTTGGTAGAAAACTGGAGATTTATACGCTGTCAAAGTATTTAACAGCATAAGCTTCCTTCGTCCTGCGGAAGTTCAGATGAGAGAGTTTGAAGTCTTAAAGAAGCTGAATCACAAGAACATTGTTAAATTGTTTGCTATTGAAGAAGAGGTAATTTATCTGTTACAGTTATAGTTTGAGGTTTGTTGTAATACCATGATCATTACATGTTTCTACACAAGTCTTTCATGTAGACTGACCTTTATAGGAGAAGGTAGTTTTTGGAAAGAAATCAGTGTAACAGTATTTGGTTGCAGGGAGCTTTCTCTACTGGTGGCAAAAACAAGGACTCCCTATGATTGTTCTTGTCCTTCATCCTCTTAGAATCTGATTTTACTTGGGTGGCTGGGTTGCATGGTAACAGAGAATGCACTGTGAATGATTGCAAGTGCTTGGGTTGGCCAGGCACCAGCCACACATGGTTTGGCTTCTTCCCATCTTCTGCTGTGCCCTGCTGTATGTACACACATACTGGAAATGCAGACGTATCATATCAGACCATAGCAGGAAAGATCATGGAGCAGGGCATCCAATAATCTATTTCAAAGCATCTAGAATAGAAGAAGGTACATTACAAACCAAAGAACTGCCAGGGACTCAATTGGGTCTTTGGATGATCAGGGTGTAAAAGACAAGCTAACGGATAACAGCACCATTACCAAGAATCTAAATGCATTCTTTTGCATCTGCCTTTACTGTGGAAGTTTTTAGGGAGACTCCCTTACCAGATCCACTCTTCTTTAGGGATAGGTCAGTGGAGCTGGCCCAAATTGAGGTTTCAGTAGATGAGGTTGTAGAGGAAATTGATTAACTAAACAGTAGCAAATCACCAGGACCTCATGGCATTCACCCTTGGGTCCTGAAGGAGTTTAAATCAGAAACTGTTAAGCTCTTGTAGTATACAACATTTCACTTAAAACAGCTGTGGTACCAGAGGACTGGAGGGTTGCCAATGTGATTCCAATACTTAAAAAAGTCTCTAGAGGTGAGGCAAGGAACTACAGGCCAGTCACTCTAACTCATGTTCCTAGAAAACTGGTAGAAACAAAGTGAAAAAATAAAGAAGGAATTGTTCAACACGTGGATGAATATGACGTGTCAGGAAGAAATCAACATGGCTTTGTCAAAGGGAAATCATGCTTCACCGACCTATTAGAGTTATTTGAGGGTGTCAATAAGCAGGTGGATTAGGGTGATCCAGTTGACATAGTATATTTGGACTTCAAAAAAGTTTTTGACAAGTTTTCATGTCAGAGGCTCTTAACTAAGGTAGTCACGGGATTATGAGAATATCCATTTGTGGATTAGAAATTAGCTTAAAGTTCTTTTTTACACAGAGTATAATTCAAGTGTGGTTGCCACTAGATGTTGTGGAAAGAAAGTGACAGTTTAGCCAGATTCAAAAAGGGATTAGGCAAATTTGTGGAGGAAAGGAGCAGCAGCAGCTATTGAGCATGGCATTTAGGGATACAGCCTCTGAATTAAAATGCCCTAGACCTTAAATGCTGGAGGTTGCAAGTCAGAAGAACAGTGGGGGAAAAAACCCTGGTCATACCTGGTTCAGTCTCCCCTTCAGCATCCGCTCTGCCACTGCATGACATAGGATACTGGGCAAGATGAACCTATGTTCTTAACTCAGTAAATGGCAGTTTTTACGTTTTTAAGGTGATCAGAAAGAGCTAGTATGGATTCACAAAGAGCAAGTCATACTTGACCAACTTGATTTTCTTTATGGTAAAGTTACAGGCTTTGTGGATGAGTGGTGGATGTGATATACCTTAACTATAGCCAAACTTTTGACATTCTCTTTCATGAAATTCTCATGATAAACTAAGGAATTACCAACTAGACAGAAGTACTGTAAAGTGGATTCAAAATGGGTTGGTTTATCATGCTCAATGAGTAATCATTAGTGGCTCTTTGTGTAGTTGGGAGGAAGTAGCAAGTGAAGTTCCCCAGAATCTGTCTTGGAGCCAGTATTGTTTAACGTCTTCTTAAATGATTTGAGGAATGGGATTCAAGTGCACACTTAGCACATTTGCAGATGACATTAAATTAACTCCAAAGGGTGGAGTTGCAGTCACTCCAGAGCAGTGTTTTTCAATTTGTGGTCCATGGTCCCCTGGGGTCTTGTAGACTATGTTTAAGGGGTCCTTAAAAGATGGCTGTGTTCAATCAAAAGTATGTGAATACTCATGCTTTCAATTCAAAGAGGCCTGCACCTCCATATGAAATTTGCAAAGGATCTGCACCTCCATTTGAAATTTTGAGGTATCCACAAATGAAAAAAAGGTTGAAAGCCACTGGTCTAGAGGGAAGTTAAGATCCAAAATGACATGGGTAGACTGGAGACCTGGTCTGATCACAATCAGTTGAAACTGAACAAGGACAAGTGCAAAGTCCTGCACTTGGGATGAAATAATTATGTGCCTAAATACAGACTTGGGGAGTGATTGGTTAGGCTACAGTGCTGCAGAGAAGGACCTAGGGGTTACGGTGGAACATTATCTAGTTATGAGCCAAATGTGCTCTTGTTGCAAAAGGAGAAAAGAAAAAAGCCATTATATTAACAGAAATGTTACTTGCACTTGCAAAGCAAGGGAAGTGATTTTGCCTCTCTCTTTAGCACTGGTGAGTCCTCATCTGCAGTACTGCCAGTTTGGGGCCCTACTCTTCAAGAAAGGTGTGGACAATTGGAAAGAGTCTGTGGAAAGTAACAAAATTAAAAAAAAGTCCTGGAAAACATTACTTATGTGGAAAGGTCTCAGGACTAGGGTTATTTATTTAGCCTGGAGAGGTGAAGACAGAAGGTGGATTTGATAACAGACTTCAAATACCTGAAGGGGGATTATAGAAAGTGTGAAGATAGAGTATTCCTTGTGGCTGTCAGGAATAGAATTAGGAACAGTGGTCTCAAACTGCATTAGAGGAAGGTAAATTGGAGATTAAGAAGAAATTTCTCGCTGTGAGGGTGCTTAAATATTGGAATAGGCTACTTGGAGAAGCTGTGAAATCTTCGTTCCTGGAAATATTCAAGAGCAGCTTGGTCGGACACTTGATTGACATCCTTCAGTCAGGGAAAGAGGCTAGACCAGATGACTTCTTGAGGTCTTTCCAGCCCAACTTTCCTATGATCTTTTATAGCTTTATTATACATTGAGTAACTATAGAAACTAATCTGATTCTAATAATTTCACAAGAAAGCCAATCACCGATTGCCACGCAGATCCAAGCAAGTGTTTCTTATTTCAGTACTTTGGTATGTGTACCAATTAGCTATCTCTTACTGTTGAACCTTCCTTCAAGCCTCCCCATCTTCTAGGATGATGTGCCAGTTGATTTACCATCCTACCTAGTATAATCTGCAAGGGCCTTCAAACTTCCTGGTATTGGCAACCCAGCCAAGCGTGGTCACCTTCAAGAAAGAGAGAGGAAACTGATTAGAAGCTGAGACCACACTGAACTAAGGAGAAGGGATGTGAAAGGGGAGGAAGGAATGCCAGAAGCTGAGGCCTTGTTGAGCGAAGGTTTTTGATAAAGCCTTAGTAAGACAGCATCGGGGTACAGGGCTGCTAGTCTGTCCAGCATCTATAGTGCTGCTGGGGTTTATAACTACCTCCTGGTAGCCTAGAATATCAACACACTCAGTCCTTTTTTAGTCTCCAATCATATGCAAAGTTCATATGAACATCTTATGCATAAG
The DNA here is from genome assembly GCF_052110815.1 of Crocodylus siamensis. Taxonomy (NCBI): domain Eukaryota; kingdom Metazoa; phylum Chordata; order Crocodylia; family Crocodylidae; genus Crocodylus; species Crocodylus siamensis. The sequence goes on from NC_143398.1 coordinate 64,202,934, forward strand.
TTGTATTTGAAATTCTTTGAGCTAACATATTTTTATGGTATTGCCGTACACATTTTTGGTGAAGATTTTAATGCATGCTGTTTTTCTGATAGTGGATCTTCATAATACTACAATCTTCATAATACTACAAAATCTGAGGTATTTGGCAAAATTTTCAGGGGGGCCTACTATACAACCTACTCAAATTCTGCAAATGCAGAATTGCATCTAGGAATTAATGTAATGTAAATGTAAGACTGTCTGGAGTCTCATGAAAAGATGACCCAAAGATTATGATCGTTAAGAATTGGACAGGACTGAGTCAAAGGGAGAGAGAAAGCAGAACATATTTGCACTATTCTTTCCTGCAGTGTCTCATTTTTTGTTCTGCCCAGGCTAGCTTCTCAGAGAGGTCCAACATCCCTGATCTTGTGGCCTCCCTTTTCTTTTCCCATTCAAGTTATTTTTAAAATTATACAGATTTTTCTTTTCCCTACCACTTCTTTTCTAAAAAAGCTACCAGAGTTAGGCTTGTTATATCACTTTTTGAAAGTAAGAGCCTGTGGCTTCATATAATTTTTAGCATTGTTAAAAATTTTCATAGCCTTTGCAAATCTGTCCTTTTTTGCTTTATAGACAACCACTAGACACAAAGTACTTGTTATGGAATTTTGTCCTTGTGGGAGCTTATACACGGTTTTAGAGGAGCCATCTAATGCCTATGGACTTCCAGAATCTGAATTCTTAATTGTGCTGAGAGATGTTGGTATGTGGGATTTCAACCTTTTAAACTTAGTTTAATTTGTTCCCTTGCCTAGTTTAGAATTGTACCATTCAGATTCTTAGCCTGATTTCTAATTGTTTAAGAATGTGAATGTTGTTGTATCGAATCATTGCATTCTTTTTATCTGCAACAACAATTGTAGTTGCATTAATAAACTATTTATGCATTTTTTAATTATTTTATGCTGTTTATTTTTCCTTTACTGAGCTGTCATCTTATAACACATAATCACAAAAAAAGTACTGGTGAAGTAGGGAGGACCACCAGTGACTCCTGGCTGTAACTGTAGAAAAGCTGACAATTGAGAAATGTCTGTTTTAACTGTTGAGTGCATAAAAGGCTAATGAGAAAACCAGCTGCTACTTCTTGGTTCCTATATTGTGGATCTTTCTTTGGGAAGAGAGTAAGATCTGGTACAGGTCAATTTTTACTTGGAATAGCAGAAGAATATGGTTTTACAGGAAAGATATTTTTGAGAACAAGGCATTGTAATGATCTGTTTTAAGGTGAAGCAGTAACATGGATCATCTGAATGTTCTGTTGTATATCCATGCAAATTTTAGTAGCAGTAGTATTCTGTACTGTTCTTTGTCCCACTGATTAAAAAAAATAGGATACAAAAATGTACATTCTTCGTGGTATTTTAGTGTGCATTCTGTCTTTGATGTGTATATTAAGTTATATATACCTTTGCATTTAAGTGGCTGGGATGAATCATCTCCGTGAGAATGGAATAGTGCACCGTGATATAAAACCAGGCAATATAATGCGCGTTGTAGGTGAAGAGGGCCATTCTGTTTACAAACTGACAGATTTTGGAGCTGCTAGAGAATTAGAAGATGATGAACAATTTGTTTCCCTCTATGGCACAGAAGAATATTTGGTAAGCCATTTAATTTTATCTTTCATTTGAAGAATGTGTTGAATTCATCTCTTGGTGAAGATCTGAGGCAGAATTCTAGTTAGAAATTCATTTTCCAATGCCAAGTTCTGTACCTTATTGGTTTTTATGACATTCTACTTCTGTCATCTTATTGTAATGCCTGTTCTCTCCTGATGTAGAGAGCAAGAATCTTGAGGTCATTTCCTGAATTAGCTTTTCCACATTCAATGCAAAATGAAGAAAATCCATATACTGTTTTACTCAAATAAAGGCGAGGGTTCTTTTCCCAGTCATCATGAAAAAAGAAAAGGAAAAAAAAAGCTCCGTGTCTCATATTTGCATAGTAGCAAACCTCCTTGTTAAATGCATTGGCTATCGTTAACTGCTGCTAGAAACAGCATGCATTCAGTCACAGAAACCAACTATAAAGTTGATTAAATGCAGCCTGTGCTGAGCATGCCCATAGAAGACATGGCCCATATTGGGCAAACACACTGGGAACCAACCACAGGGACAGGTTAGTGTAGCCCATCTGAATAAGATGTAGTGCTGATTGTGCTCATTCCCCCTCAGCACCAACTCTTTTCCAAGTCGACATGAACCACTATATTGAGTATACTTTGACTTCCTCCTCACTCCCACAGCTGAGCTACACCTTTCTTTCCCAGTTCCAGTTATTCCTGTTTCTTCACCAGTGTTTCTTAAATGTCTGGCAAACATCACCAGACTTCTGTGTACCTGAGAGGCTCTGTTGTCCACTCTCAACCTGATGCATATGATTAGTATGGCCCTGCCTGCCCTCTATGGGATGGAGAATGGACTAGGCAGCATTGCAGCTCATCTGCGTATACATTTTTGGAGGGTCCCAGGACTTGTGAAAAGAACACCCAATTTGTCATGAGTGGGAGGCTATTTAGCACATGGATCGTTTGTTGTGAGTATCTGGAGTACACACACATACTGAGCAGTGGTGGCCTGTAGGATCACCATGCTCGGAAACTGTTGACTCTCCTGGGGCCCAGCCCAATGTACTATATGATATGCCATGCTTTTTGATTCTGGACTGATGTCATGCACAGTTTGTACTACATACAAGTAGGTACAAAAGTGCTGCTTAAAAGTGTGTTTATGGAGTACCTGTGCTGAAGTTTGCAGTGGTCAGAATCAGGCCATAGCTGTCTCCTCTTCCCCTCTGCAGTTTCTGCTCTCTTCTCTGTTCCTTCCCAACTTCCACATTGTGGTTGGGGAAGGAACAGAGCCTGAGCAGGATCTGACAGTAAGGGGGAGGGGGCAGGAAGGCTGCAGGGGGAAGAAGTTGGGGGACAGAGAGCAAGGGGCCCATCTGACTCCCTATCAACCACTATTTTCCCTGCTGTAGCAGTGGGAAGGCCATAAATTTGAGACAACACTTAAATAAGTAGATGCTACACCTGGAAAATTGTAACTTTTTTATATGTAGAATATAATTATTGGGTTTGCCTCGTATTCAAGTAAATACAGTAGATTTAAAATTCCCTTTCCTCTGAGTATCTGTATATTTTAAATGTTCTCTTGCACTGTTTGGTAATGCCCAGGTATCACTGAGATTTACCTGACTAGTATTTATATTGAAAAAACCAAGAGGAAGTTGCTTACAATTGGGAATTACATTCTGAACAGTAGGGAGATCAGTTTAGTGAAAGCAAATGTATTTTTGCAGAAAGGCAAAAAAGAAAATTGTTTCTTCTTTTACAGTTCACATGACCTCATTGAATGCTAGTACTGTAATAAATGTTCTTAAAGCCCTCTTTTTCTGTGTCTCTGCTCAATGCATTTTTAGAAGAAATATTAATTTTCCTAGTGTTTCTCTCCTTTTGTTTCCTTTCATCCCATAAACTGGAATTTAATCTGAATTTTCTATTCTGATTTTCTGTATAATAGAGAGCTGCTATACAGTTGCTGGTGTTTACTGAACATTTTTTGTAGTGCTTGTATTGAAAAGCTTATGTACATTCAACCTCACAAACTAACTTTCTTTTTTGATGAAAGAGGTGCTTATGGTGTTATGGTGGTTCAGATATCAGTGTTTTATAATTATTCACAAAGCAATTAATTCTCAGTTACTTTACTTATTTTTCTCTCAAGCACCCTGATATGTATGAGCGAGCTGTGTTAAGGAAAGAACATCAGAAAAAATACAGAGCAACAGTTGATCTATGGAGCATAGGGGTGACATTTTACCATGCTGCAACAGGGAGTTTACCATTCCGACCTTTTGAAGGACCTCGGAGAAACAAGGAAGTGATGTAGGTAATTTAGAGGGAGAATTGTGTCTCTTCATAAATTAAGTATGCCAATAAAGAACAAGCAATATTTTATTTATAATATATAATATTCCCTGAAAGACAAATTTAATATTTAGTAAGGTTTAATGTATGACACACTAGGACCTAAAGTTTTGTGGCAGAATCTCCAGAAATTTATGACACTGCTTTTCGGTCTCATTCCTTCAGTGCTGTCTTTCCTATCCCCTACTCCAAGTATAATTTATTTTGATATTTAGTATATTTTGCACTGTCCAAAATATTTTTAGTGTCTCAAAACCTCACTGACAGCTTTTGCTTTCAAATCTGCAGTTCTCTTCCTGAGGACCAAACTTCAACCTTCCACTGAGGCTCCTTCATTTCAGAAGAATCAGGGGCTGCCTATACATGTACTTGGGGGTGGGGGTGAGAAGGCATTTTAATTGGAGTGATTCTCAGAGAGCCACTCTAATTAAAACACCTCACCATCATGTGTATTAAGCCCCTGCAGTTCTAAAAATGGCCATGGGTGCTTTATCTAAACTTCATTCGACAAGGTTTAGATAGTGCCCTAGAAGCCATTTTTAAATATACAGGGGCTTATTTACATGACTGTGACCTCATGCTGGAGCATTCCAATTGGGACGTGGAGCAGACTTGATTAAACGAGTCTGCTTTGATACATTCTAATTAGAATGCAAATCAGCATAGGTATAGGTAGCCAAGATGCCCATGGTGCCATCTTTGGTGCACCTTCTAGACCCAGTGTGCGTCAGCTCTGAATATTCCATAACAAAGTCATTTTTAATACTGGTTAAATTTTCTGTAAGCCTGGAGTTTGTTCTAATGAAGCATCAGAGATGATATTTCCAGGCATTAGCCAGCTCCTGTCATACTTTGCAAATCCAGCACTGCAGACAGAGCTGCACTCTGAATGGATGGAGTTTGCTCATTCTTATTCTCATGCTTAGGCTTGCACAAAATAGTGCAGTGGGAATACAGGGAGAAACTCTTTGAGGACCACAGATGGAGATTAAGTGTCTTCAGTCATTGACCATCCTGGCACCAGCCTATTTGCCTAACAAGTTTAGTTATAGTGACCCTTCTGGAGTATGAATCCTATTCCAGGAAACATTATTTGATTATTCTGTATCTGATTTCCCTTCCCAAAGAAATAGGTTCACACACATTCCATGAGCTGCCCTTTATTCCTACCAGTTCAAGTCCTTACGTCTGGGGTTCTTGCTGGCAATGAAATTGAATGGCAATTCTTTTTTCCTTTATAGCCTTTGCTGCAGTAACCTGCAGAGCATTAGGGGTGCAGCTGGCCACAACACATACTGCTATTCAAAAGGAGTGAGACTGGCTGACTGCACCCAGTGAGGTATCAGTGGGGAAAGCATATCTCAAAGAATCACAGTTAGTATAGGGAAGGGTAAGCAACCTGTCTTTCCAACAACAGATGGCTTCCCTGTTGAATATGTCAAATAAAGATGGAATTTAGAGCACCTGGGGAGAGGCCAAATGGGACTTCTGGTATTCAAGAAAACATAGGAGCTACTTGGGGCATTCAACAAGTTGTAAGGCTTCTGATGCAAGGAAGACAGTGTGTCTTCTTGCCTCTCCCCTGCTTGTCATATGATTTTTAGGAATAAATTGGAGTAAGACTTACTATATTTTTTAAATGATAATGTTATATTCATTTACATGTAGTTATCTCCAACTTAAAAATCAGCAATTAAGCAATAACATTTATACAGCTGCATAATTGAAATATATACAGTCTTTCTATGCATGTACTATGGTTGGGGTTTTTTTAGGCCAACCTTGACAGCTAAAAGTAATTGTTTCTGATGTCAGTTTGCTCTTTAAATTTCCTTTTCCTTTCTTTTCTATAGAACTGCATGCAGTTTAAGGAAACTCCTCCCTTTGCTTTCATACTTTCTACTTGGGATTGAAAAAATTGTGTATAAATGTATTGGCTATTTTATAGTTACTGTGACCTCTTAGAAGCAAGAGGTATTCTTTTTATCCAAAGCAACAGTTTTTTATTAGTATAATATTACCTCTTCCTTTGGAACCCTGCAAGGCCAGTACAATAAATGCCTGTAATGTGCTGACTTAAAATGATTTCTCTTCCTTAAGATAGTTTTACTTTTTTCTATCAAGGTCCTGAATTCCCCAAATATAGTACAGGAATATTATGTGTTTCATTTCATTCAGTGCTGGAAGTATTGTTTCAACACCATTCCTTCTCTGCCAGCCTGGAACTGCGGACTCCTATACATGTGCAGGGAGGCTGCTCTGATGCGCTGTAATTAATTGAATCTGCTGGAGTGTGGTAATTACTGCCTTCCAGCAGACTTCAGTGTCATGTGGATCAGCATCCCTGCACTGAAAAATGGGTGCGGGGCACTTTAAACTAAAGGTCGTTCGATGAACTTTAGTTCAAAGTGTCCTGCCACCATTTTTCAGTGCAGGGACTCTGATGCACATGATATTCTGAGCTGCGCTAATTAAAGTGTCCCTGCCATGTCTATAAACACCCTGAGACACTGACTGTTGCACTGCCACTGAGTTAGTGACCTAAGTCTTACGTGAGTTCTACAGTTTTTCTTTACATTACAACAACCCATTAAAGGCTTAGCTTACTTGACCGATGTTTGGAGAGGAGTAATAAAGGATTGTGTATTATTTTTATACCATAGGTATAAAATTATCACTGGGAAGCCTTCTGGTGCTGTTTCCGGAGTGCAGAAAGCAGAAAATGGACCAATTGAGTGGAGTTGGGAGATGCCTATTTCCTGTAGCCTTTCTAAGTAAGTTTTTGAGCTTCATTTCTAACCAAATGTTTCACTGCTACCAGGAGGAGTCTTCCCTTGATCTTCTCAAAATAGGATCTGTGGAACACCACAACTCTGGCTCTTACAGTTCTTCTTTGAATTTTTATAGCAAGGCTATATAAAATGCTCTTTTATCAGCTCATAGGATATAAATTGCTTACATCCATCCAAATGTTTCAGTGGCTGTTCATGTACAAAGGAGCACTTGAGCATGCTGGAAAGGAGTAGTATACCCAAGAGCTTGCCTGTGTAGAGGGAGAGAGGTATTAGCTTCCTCACCAGAGAAGAGGCTGCCATTTAGCTTGAACATACTGTTGTTCATCTAAAGCTCTGACTTGATTTACATCTTTCTGCTTGAATAATAAAGCAGAGACCCAAAGAGCTAGAAACAATATGCAGGATTTAAATGGGGGGAAAAGTTAGTTTAAAGATAGATAAATTACTTCAGGAAACAGCTATCATTACCAGCATTACTTTTCGTGTAGTATTTTTAGTGCTGGTTCCCCCTAGAATGTTATTACAACTTTTCTACTTATTGGTACACATGTAATAATGCAATATATATTTAAGGACACCCAGTATATGGCAAAAAATTATAACGTATGCATGCACACTCCCTCTCCCCTTTCATATTCCCCAACTGCAGGAGTCATGAAACTGGTGTAGGCATACACATTACAGCCAAAAGTTAAAGGAGAAACTGATAAGAGTTAGGTCAGAACAATCTGCTTTCAAATTACAAATTTACAAATTAATGTCCCATATCAACAGGGTACATAAGTGCACACACAAATTGAAGAATGTGAGTGTTTGCATTGACTTCAGTGTAGTAAATGGGATAAAAACTTTTTTGGCTTATTTACTTGTTTTATTTAAGTCAACATGATTACTCATATGTTTGAAGTTATGCACATGTACCTTGCTAAGTGAAAGCCTAATTTCCTATCTGAAGTTAGTTTTCTGTCTTTGAGTAATTGGAAAAGATGTTGTTCTAGAGATTCATTGTAAACAAAAGTCTAATTTGTATATTCCTTTTATTTCATGGAGTTATTAACATCTCTGGTGGTCTTATCTAATTCCATTTTCCTCATTTAAAAAGACTGAATTGTAGAGTTCACATAATTTTCTCTAAATTTTGTAGTAACCTTTTAATTCAGTGCTGTACCTAAACAAATAAGCTTTTCCTTGATATCAATTTTAAAACGTACATAAATAGAAGGGGGAAAATACAGCTAGTTCAAAATCAGGGTAACGTATAGAAACTATTAGCTATTAATGTGTCCGTTCTGTCGCTTTTGGTGGGATTCACAAATGTATTTTTATGCATTGTATATTTGCATGGAAAAATGCATTAAGCAGAGTAATGTCTTTGATTATAATGAATTCATAGCATCTGTGGAATGGGTAAAGAAAACAAATGGGGAGAAAAGGAGGAATATTTTTTCATGCAAGCTTTCCCTTGTAACATTTTTTAGTTGTTAGGTTGCTAAATGAAAACAATTTTCAAGTATGTTTTTTTTGAGTTGATGTCCATATTGCATTTAAATATAGGTTGGGATCTGGATTTCAATACTAACACAATTTTATTTTTAGCCTTTGGGGCAGTTGAGGCTTTGACCACCAAATGTTTTACGGAGTTGGGGTTGTAATTCTCTCAAAATCTTGAAGAAAATGAAGTACATCTCGGAGGAGAGAACTAATTTGTTTCTCATGAATTAAATGAGATTTTTTAAATCTACACTGTTAAAGATGAACACATTTTAAAAAAACATTAATCTCAGTCAGTATATCAAGTCAAAGCCTATGTGTTAAGGACATATTACATCAAAAATAGTAGTGCGTATACATATAATACAGGTTGAAAATTGTTAAAGGGCCTGAATTACTTTAGCACAGCATCTATTTACTAAATGGTCTTGTATTTCTAAGCCCTTCCAGCCCTTGAAAATTTCAGTTATGGTGACTGTCTACTAGACTCTGCTTTGATCTGTGTACATACTTAGCATATATTATACATACGTATGCTTGTATGTGTCTGTGCAAGATGGTGACAGCTCAGTGACTCAAGATGCACTTTCTAGACCTGTGATCCTAAGGACAAATACAAGATTAGGTTTCCTATGACCAGAATAGCAAGCACTATAAACTTCCTAAACTGCCTGTTACTGTTATTCCAAATATCAAAGGCAAAATATTTGGTACTCAGATCTGAGAAAAGTAGATGTAGCATGAAGGGTTTGTAGTCAGAAAAAGAGTATACAGTATTGTTGAAGGAAGCTGTCAAACAGTAAAGGAGAAGAATTGGGTAGAATTTCTCAGAGTCCCCAAAAGTGGCATACTTATGGCATGTCCAGAAAAAAGCCTAATGCAGTGTCAGGAGGTGAAATGTTCTAAATGATGCTGTTTTTTTTTTAAATGTAATTGCAGGGGCCTACAAGTACTGCTCACACCTGTTCTTGCAAATATTCTTGAAGCAGATCAAGAAAAATGCTGGGGATTTGACCAGTTTTTTGCAGAGACAAGTGACATACTCCACCGAATAATAATTCATATCTTTTCACTACAGCAAATGTCCTTACACAAAATTTATATTCATAGCTACAATACGTAAGTAGTCTTCTCTTCATTGTTTCCACTTCAGTCTCCTCCAAGCATAGAATAGTGGGAGCTCAGATAACCAGTATAACAAATTTAGTAATTTCACATGACATTTTTGCTACCAGAAGGGAAATGTGTGAAAATGCTGTTTTATGCTACAAACCTTATAAGGCCCTCGTATGTTAAGTAATATTTCTATTCCTGCATATGTGATGTTTATACATTTACATGGTGATTTTTGTTCTTGGCCCTTCCCATTTTGTTCTTTTATTATTATCTGTGATTCATTTGGTAAAGAAGTCCAAGTGATATGCTTCCAAAAGAACTCTTTGTAATGCTTCACCATTTACCCTTCGAAAGTTTTTCTCTCTCTCTTTTAATTTACTTTCCAGTGCTATTTGAATATGGGCTACCATTTTAAGTGCCCACAAAATATTGGTGCCATCAAAGAGCTAAAGTGAAGTCAGTCCTCTTGTGAAATCTTATAATCTAACTTTTTAAAATGGTGTGAAATTTCTGAAAATGGTTTATTTTATTTCATTGCATGTTTTCATGGAAGTGAATACAAAATTGTCAGATTAGCTCTTCTCTGACTGTATCTCCATCTGTTTCTTAAGTGAATCTCTTGGTATACTATGAATTTAAGGGATTGGAGAGCAAATAATATTTGTAAGTGTACAATACAAAGTATGTATCTCAGCTTCTGGGTGTCATGATGATCTTTTTCCTGGAAAAAAAAATCTCTAAATTGTCACGTTGCTACTTGAGAGACCACCTCTCTTCTTGTGCCTGCCACTGTGGCTCTCATTAGAGGCATTTGTGGTATGTCTTGATTTTAAAAGAGAGAGGCCTGGCAGTAAAGTGCTCTCAGAGTATGGACATACCAACAGATTATTTTGAGGTAGAAGAGATGTGGGGATTTCCCATGTGTCATCTGATCCATAGTAACTGCCTATGTGCATGCTCCTAACCTATAGTAAATTAAAATTGGCCTGTGGTTGCTTAGCACTATTTATTTATGTATTTATTTATTTAGTTTGTTTTTTACATAAAATTGGGTTTAACCCATTGCATTTTAGTGAATATCTTTTATTCCATAAGTGTGTTTCTTACAGAGCTGCTATATTTCATGAATTGGTCTACAAACAGACAAAAATAATTTCTCAGAATCAAGAACTGATCTTTGAAGGTCGCCGTTTAGTATTAGATCCTGGCAGGTTGGCACAGCACTTCCCCAGAACCACTGAAGAAAATCCCATATTTGTTGTAAGCAGGGAGTCTGTGAATATCGTAGGATTAATCTATGAAGCAGGTAGATTGAAATCTTTTCTTTCTGTTATGTAATTACCTGAAAACTATGTTTAGTTTTTTCTTTTAAAATAGTTTTAATTACTTACTATTTTTGACATCTGAATGGAAAAAGTGAATTTTAGAATTTCAAAAATAGGAGCCTAAATTTATGTTCCTAAATTCACATTTCAGCATGTGCATACTAAGAGGCCTGAGTTTTTCAAAACTGCTGGGCATCCAAAGCACTCTCTTGATATCACTGCATGTTGCTGGCTACTGAGCATTTTGACAAATGAGGCCGTTTATTGAAATACCTAAAAACGGACTTAGAAATCTCATGCTCCACCAGAAAATGTCCTGTTACCAAGCAGATTTATAGTGAGGATTTTTGCTCTACATGGAACTCTAAAATTCTTCTTTAAAGTATATCCTCCCCAGCAGCATCTTGGGTGATGAGGAACAATAGTAATAAGCTGATAGGTTTGGGTTTGAAATCAGGAGGCAATATTTTATGGTTGGGGTGGCCGGAATCTGGAACCAACTTCCTAGGGAGGTAGTCCTCGCCACTACCTTGGGCAAATTCAAAAAGAGGTTAGATGATCACCTGTCTAGGGTCTTGTGAACCCAACATTCATTCCTGCCTGTGGCAGGGGGTCAGGCTACATGATCTATTCAGGTCCCTCCTGACCCTAGCTACTATGAAACTGTATAAAAAAATGAAAAGGATTTTCAAAATGATGCTTGAAATCCTGTATCTTTTTTCTAGTTTTTAAAGAATATTTGGTAATTCAAGTATTTTTCCAATGTTTAGTCCTTGTTATTTGCTATCATAATTAATTTTTATTTAAATTTTAGATGGTAGAGATTGGGAAAGGTAATTTGTGTTTCCTGCTTCCTTCTCTGAGACGGTTCAGTTTTACTAAACTCACAAAAGAAAGGTTTCTTGAACACAATATGTATTTTGTATTTACTGTTGAATTAAAGACTTAATACATGTTATGGAATTAATACATTTTCACTGCTTATGTATTACAGTTTTACTTCCTAAAGTACCTCCACGGTATGACTTAGATGGTGATGCCAGTATGGCTAAAGTGAGTATGTAATTAGAACTGGAATTAAATTACTATCTCAAATCAACTAAAGATATCTAATGACAATATAAATAATATCAGTAGGCTTAGTTTTTGCAGTGGGCATTCCTTTTATAAGTGTTAGTGATGGCATTAGTTGACAGAAAAATATTTTTTTCTTCTGTCATTTGGTACTGTATTCAATTAAAACAAGACATTTTTCTATCATAGGAAAGTAGTTCTGGAAGGGACCCAATGTAGTCCAGCAATCTGCTCAAGGCAGAATCATCCCTGACTAAATCATCCCAACCAAGTGTCTGTCCAACCTTCTCTTCAAATTTGCAAGGATGGAGATTCTACAATTTGTCTAAGTGGCCTGTTCCAAGGCTTGATCACCCTCTTAGTCAGAAAGTTCCTCCTAATATCCAACCTAAGTTTTCTCTGCTGAACCTGGAGGCCATTGTTCCTAGTCATGTCCCCTGTGGCCATAATTATACACTTTGAAGGAGAAAAGCATTACCAGATTATAAGTGCTGTGTATCATTATTACTAGTGTTCTTTATTTTGACTTTTCCTTAGAGAAAAATTACAGTGCTTTATAAATTAAGGACCAAATCTAGAATTCGTTGTTCAAACAAAATTCCCATTGAAATCAATAGTCCTTTTGTCTTTAAAAAAAACAAAAACAAAAACTAAGATTTTATAAATAGAGATCTGTAATGGAATTACACTATTTGTATTCATTTATGTCAGGGAAAAATGTGTCCCTACAAACCACCTCTGGTTTTAATAAATTTATACTGCAATTTATTTTGTATATATTTTAGACTATAATAAAAATAACTGGAAGTTAAGGTTATTTCATGTGGCATACCATACCAGTTATATATATAGCTGGTAATAATTGAATGTTTGAGAGAGATCCATTGAGGTGATGGTCTTTCAATAGTCCAGTATGCCAAATGAAATCACCTTAACTTCCAGTTATTTTTATTTCATTAAATTATGTAGCTCTTACATAAACTGAATTTTAAGAATTCCCTAAAAGCTGTATAATTTTAATTGAAGTTCTTAATCTGAAAAGTTCTGATCTTTGTTTATAGAATAAATATTCAGAATAAAAATTAAATTCCCCCAGAAATATATAAGTACATAATTCAGTGCTTAAGTGTTTATGTATGGCTGCAAGGAATATACACACCAGGTTAGCTGAAAACTGTTGTAGATAGTGTCCTTTCCTGTGATGATAATTAACTTAAGACAGAATAAGAGTTCCCTTTTCTGTGGAGAGTGTACTTTTCTCCTGTAGAGTTTCTGAGACTCTCCACCTTAGACAAAAGCTTCATAAGAGAAAGGTAGTGGCAACTCCACTTTTGGTCCTTGTTCTGTGCCTGTTGCATGTAGGTATCTCCTATTGACTTCACAGAGAATTGCTTTATAGGGTGTCTGCTTAATTTGCACACAGAAAGCTGTCTCTTTGTATCTCTCAAAGTATTCAGGAGGGGGAACAGGCAAGTAATTTCCCCTGAAAATCTCTTAATATTTTAGTGCAGACATTTGAAATGGTATCAATGTATTATCCATGATAAAACTAGAAAGTTATGATTGCTAACATTAACTTTTTCTGTTAAACATGTTTTAAATTAGCCTCTTTGTGGAATTTAAAAAAAACCAACAGCCTGTATGCAGGACTGGGTGGTAGCAAAAATGTAGGAGTCTAGGCCTACAATTTTGAAAATGTAGTATTTTATCATTTTCTGGATTGCTAAACTGCTAAATAAATTAGCCTGTAACTTTCCAGAAAATTAAATCTGAACCCCAAGAAAAGTGGTGTCATTCTTGGTTATGATAGACTTTTTCTTGTCCCTAACAAAGCGATTGGAAAAGCCATTATCACTTTAACTAATATAATGATTAAATTGTTATTTCTCCACCAATTTACTGGCAAATTTTGTGCTACCAACTTCATGTTATAATTTTTTCAACTGTTAATCATTGTTATTTTGTTATGATTCACTGACTTAAATTGTAAAGTTGTGAATGCTGAATTAGTACTTATATTTTTATTTTTCAAACAGGCAATAACAGGTGTTGTATGCTATGCCTCTAGAATTGCCAGTGCTTTGTTGCTTTACCAGGAATTGATGCGAAAAGGAATAAGGTGGCTAATGTAAGTGACTGTTTGACTTAATGTTGCCAAGCATGGTTTCTTTGCCAGACTTGATTGGGTTGTGCATAGCTGCCAGATTACCCTTCAGGCAGGGGAGTGAACTTAGGCCTATCCTGTGCAGCAAGGAATACAAGATTCACTGGTGACAGGGGAGAATTCAGGAAGGAGCATGGCTGGCGGATAGTTTAGGCCAGGGTTTCAACCTTTTTTAAGGACTGTACCCCCTTTCAGATGGGGAAGGGGAGGGTGCTAATGGCAGGGCTGGCCGGATGCAAAGCTGTTGGCATGCGGGAAAGTGGTGGCGCTGATGTGGACTAATGAATGGTGGGGGGCAGGGAGCTCAAACGCAGCAGGCACTGCCACCATTCACCACTCCACACTGCTGCTGTGCACCACTTCCCCGCACCACCACACATCCCAAGTACCCCCAGAGGATTGTGTACCCCCGGTTGACAACCCCTGGTTTAGGCACTTAGCTGGGAAGGGGAATGTTGAGTTCCAGTCTCTCTTCCTTTCATAATTTCTGCATTTTTGTGCAATGAACATTAAGTGTTAATTACAGAAACACTCGTGGGCTCAGGGACTAGGACTTAGTATTGACCCTCTTGCTTGCCTATGTATTAAGCTATGGGGTCATTCTCCCTTTTGCTTACTCACTTTTTGCCCCCCTAAATCCTGTGTTCCTTTCTGCACAGTAAAACAACTCCTGCAGGAGGGGTGGAGAGTTGAGCTTGTAACACAATGATTAGGGCATTCCTCAGGGAAGCAGGGAGATGTGAGTTTAACCTCTTCCATCTGAGGATGGAATTGAACCTGTATCTCCCACTTGCTTAGAAAGTACTCTAACCAGTAGGGCAAGTTAGAGGCTGGATACCACCCTCCTTCTGTCTGACTTTGTTTTATAAGAAAATGATAAGTCTTGTTCAGTACTTTAAAAGAACAGATATACACATGTAGGGGTGCACCGATAGATTTTTTGGACCTATACCAGTGGGCAATTTTTAACAAGCCTATCAGCTGATACCGATCTGATTGCCAATATGCAGCCCTGCAGTGTGAAGACCAGCATCCAGCTGGTAAGTCTGTTGTGGGGAGATGAAAGGGGCATGGGGAGGCAGATAGAGGGCCCCACAGTGAGGGAGGGAGTGGGGCAGGGGCAGGTGCTGCACGGGCAGGGCGGGGCATGGGACGGAGCTGCGAGCACCTTGTCTAGGGCACATGGGGAGAGGAGGGGAGGTGTGGCTCCCAGCACTCTGCACACCCTGGGGGGGGCTTGTGCCCCTGCATTCACGCGCAGGGCAGGCTCCTGCTGTGGGCTGGGGCCAGGGCTGTGCTGGGCTCTTCCTGGCAGGGGGGTTGGGCTGGGCTGCACTCAGAACAGGCGGTGGCAGTGCTGGTAGTAGGGGCTACTGGAGGAGGCTGCAGCCACCCCAGAATTTGCCATATCAGTGCTGCCACTGCCCACCCCAAGATCAACTCAGCCCAGCCCCCCACAATGGGAAGAGCTCAGCACAGCGCCAGTCCCAGCCCACAGAGGCAGCCCACCCTTGCCCCATGCTCAGATCCAGGAACACTCCCCCCCCCCCATGCCTTCCCAGGGTATGCATAGCTGTGGGAGCTCCTGTGCCACCCAGATGAGCCATTTGCAGCTGTGTCCTGCACCCCAGCTGTGCAGTTTCTGTTCCAGTCCCACACCCTCCCTCACTGCGGAGACTTCGATTGGTTTCCCCCCACCCCTTCCAACCCAACAGACTTACCAGCCCAATACTGCTCTCCACACTGCCGGGCTCTGCTCCTGGCTGCCTGCATGCTGTGTTGCAGTTGCACACATGCACGTGGCATTTATCAGCGACATTTATTGGCCACATCAGCCAAAAAAAGTTGATTGCCAATACTGTCAATTTTCCTTATATCAGTGCTGATCTGGTATGGGACCAATGTATCGATGCACCTCTGTAGACATCTACCCTCATTAGAGAATTTTGGGCCCTGAATCCCAAGTGGTTGGAAGTGCCTGCCTGCAACCCTGACTTAGGTGCTGGAGAAGGACAGGATTATAACTCCTGTGCTTAACATTTCCTATTGGCTAGCTCTAGGTGGCTGCTTTCTCAGCATTGTTTCCTTGTATTACCATTCAGAGACCCCTAACTCTCTTCATGCACTTCATAAGGCAGCAACATCCAACTCATCTGGCCTTGTGGGTAAGGGTACTGTGGCCAGATGCATGACATGGGGCAGGTCTGTGGGCTAGACTGGACCCACAGTCTGGCCCTGTATTCTGGACCTGGAGTGGGTGCTGTATGTGGCATGGTCCTGCTCCAGCTGCTGTTGACCCTGCACCCTGGTGCCCCAGAGTGGCCACTTCTGTTCCAAGGCTGTGCTGTTTGTGGCAGCTGCACCAGGATGCAAATTGGAATGTGCAACAGGCCAAGCCATCTGGCCCATGTGCATGCTGTCTGCAGTTCACTTTGAGACCCACAGGGCAGCTCCAGGGGCCAGATGATACAAGTCTGTGGGCTGGATCTTGCCTCTGGGTCATATGTGTGACACCCAGACACCTGACTCTCTGGGATCTGAACTTCACTCTGTAAGCCAGTTTCTTTAGAAATTATTTATTGTGGTGCCTGACTTGTGTACATCTTTAAGTCCTGTATATATCTAGCCCTTGCATTAATAATATCTTCCCAAAGTTTGGACTGTCGTTTTATGACAGAATGTGAAATCTTAAGAGAGGTTGCTCTCCACTAGCCGCTATTATTAGTGTAGGCAAAGTTATGCAATGAAAGAAGTTAAAGCCTTTTTTGATACATGAATGCTATGCTTTCTAGTGAAATAATCAAGGAAGATTACAATGCGTTGTTGCACAAGAAGACAGAGGTTGAGATTAAGCTGGATTTCTGCAACAGAAATGTTGAAAGGGCTGGAAAAATGTGAGTAGATGTTTTATATTACACTGTGGTTGAAACTGCCTGCTGTTATTTTCTTCAAAGGATGTTGTATTTAAAGATAACTATATTTACCATTTTTCCCCCACAGCAAATTAATGATGCTTTAATTAGAGTTGATTGTGACTTAGCCTCAGCATCAAATTTAGTCAGCAGTGGCTTGAACCTGCCAGTGAATGTTGCTACTTAAGCTAGTGGAAGAGACCACTGTTTTGTAGTTTGCTCTCTCGTCTCTGTCAGTCAAGATGTACCATTTGCTTAAGGAATTACAGTAAAAGCAGGACAAAGCAGTTGGTCACTCGCAATAATGCATTAGCCACTAAGCTTGTCCTATATTTTAAGGAAGAATAAAGAGCAGTAAAACAAATTGTTAAAAATCTGAGCTCCCTTTTGCAAAGAGAAGGTTTTAAAATTAAAATAGATGACTGATTTTGGTAGTGTTGGAGTCTTATTGTAACCAGGAAATATGTGAGAAGCAAGGATATTTGTGGATGATATCTTTTATTAGACCAGCTGCATGGCACGGGTTGGATAGACTTAGACGAGCTTTTAAATTTAGTACAGTCTTCTTCAGGTCTAACTTCAGTCTATTCCATCCCTGCACCTGGTAAGATATTACGCACAGAAATCCTTGCCTCTCACATATGACTGAATATAATATTTCTAGAAATATTACAAACAAAAACTGCATTAGAACAACATCATTAAGATTGGAAAGTCAAGTGTGTAAATCATGAGAAAATAGCAGAATACGGTTGTTTGTAGAATCATAATCTGCCATCCCCTTTTGAATCTGCTTCTTTTAGTTTCCCACAGGACCCTTGGCTAATGCAGCATAAACTTAATGATCAGCTCTTCAGTACTTTTCTTCTTTTTGTTCAGTGGGTGGTCCCTAGGCTATGTATTCTGATCTTGCTCTGAAAACCAAATTATTTTCATATTGGACTTACATGACACTTATCACTAGAGAATCTGAGTGCTTCACAAATGTTAATTAGCACCACCTCTTTGAGATGAAAGGATATTATTCTTACTTTGTATTCTCCCCAGAGAGACTAAGAGCAAAGCATTTGAGATACCAAGGACCTGATACTTCACAGTATTTAGTATTACATAGAATGTACAGGTTCAGAGTGTAACTACTACTCACTTTATTGCAGTTGTGTTTATAATTTCTGCAAATCAAACCCCAGGCTTTCTGGTGAGGTACAAGAAAAATGAGAAACATGGTTGTGAAAGTCCTGATTTACAGGACTCGTCTTTTTGCAGAGACAAAAAGCACTAAACTCCTCAGACCATCCCTGTTCTAATTCTTACCTCATTTACTACATATCTTCTAGCTTTTGTGACAAATGAGGCAAGGTTCCAACACACAGTCTCCTTTTCTATACAGCTCTGGTTCATCTCCAAAGTAGTTTTATCCCAAGCACTGAATGAGGCAAGAGTCCTAGAGAAAAATAATGTTATCATGCTATAAAGACTACGTGACAAAGCATAAGAGGGGCCAAGGAAGATAACGCAACCATTCTTAATTTTGTCATTTCCTAACCAATCAGGTGCTTGACTTTACAATCTTAATAATGCTTGTTTTAATGTAATGTTGTGTTTGTGAGATTTTCCAGGTTTCTTGTAAAAGAAAAAACCCTGCGATGTGTGGAATCTTACAGGTATCTCTACATGTTAGCAGGATTGGAGACTTTACATGTTGTTACATAGATTCTGCCATTTTGTAGAGTAACTGATACCAAAAGTAGGTTGTCATCCTCAGAGGCACCTGAGCAGGGTGTGGGGCTCAGGGCGAATCAGCCCCGCCTCCAGATGCGATGAAGCCAGTGGCGGATTTGGCAGTGATCGGTGGAGGGAGAAGAGGAGGGTGCCGAGCGGCCGGAGGTGCCAGATGGGGGGGAGGGAGCAGCCAGATGTGAAGCCGGTGGCAGCGTGGAGTCGCCGCAGATGCTGTGCCTGGCTCCACAGGGCCCAGGGCAGTCACCCCAATTCACCCCCAACTAGGGATGGCCCTGGTCATCCTCTAGGGTGGATGTAGCTGGGATGAGGCACTTTATACGTTTCACATCTGTCTGCTGATAGCAGAAGAATGGATCTCTGGTTTCATTCAAGGCTGCTCTGGAAGGGCTTTAGTGACGACAGATTCTTTTTCTGTCCTTTTCCTCCCAAGTTTTGACCAGCTTTCTGCCCTGTCCTCTCTAACCAGACCCTGTCCTAGTCTGGTTTCTACTCCTGGGGCTTCTCATTGGATCCATCTTTCCTGCCCCATTAGTTCCGCCATTTCTTTTTCCAGCCAGTCAGTCTCCCCAGATTATCTTTTTCCACTCCTATGCTATCCTCCCCAGAAGTCCATACCTTGTCCCCTCTATTTGATTCTGACAGCTTTGTCATCCATGTAGCCTGGCTTCATTTGGGCTACTTAGGCTGGTTGAAAGCACAGGAGAGACAGGCTCCCTATCTCCAATACCAATGTGTGGCCCCAGCAGCTCAGGAAGAATCCTGTCCAGTTTTGGACTTAGTGCGGACAGAGCCATCAGAGAATTTAGCCATTTAAGTAACCTGAAAAACTGCATACAAATTTAATTGTTTCCAACTTAACCACAGCTGAGAGAATTTTCAGAGGCCTGGCAAAAGACCCCCTGGCTATGTCCAGACAAGCATGGCTGTGTGGTATGTGGTGCTACAGACTTATCTGTAGCACCTCATACTGTACATTCAGGTGTTCTCTGTACTGCAAGGAAGCAGTGCAGAGGTTTTTTTTGACCCCTGGATATCCACCAGAGGCCAAAAAAATGCGTGGGGAAAAAAAGTGGAGTGGCACATGTGGCAGCAGCATATACCACCCAAAGCTGGAGCCTGACCAGCCAGAACCATATTCTGTTGCCAGCCAGGCTTTTTTACATGGCAGGATTGCCATGGCTGCAACTCCAGGAGGACCCCAGGTAAGGCTGCTAGGACCAATGCAGTTCTCGCCTCAGCCTCCCCTACCCCACTCGGGGTAACTTGCTGCACACTAGAGCATGCGTGGCATAGGTGTTCCCCAGGCACAACTAGTGGCAGCACAAGGTGTGCCATCACTAGTTGTCCCCAGGGAACCAAATGTCCACACATATGTGGATGCAGCCCCTCTGTCTAATTTCCAGTCCTCACTCCAAAGTGTGAGAATACTAGTACTTCTCAAATGAAAGGTGGATAAGGCGTGCATGAGTAAATAGCATTATTTTTGGAAATTGCTGTACTATTTTTAGTGGAATTTAAAAAAAAAAAAAAAAAGAAAATCTAATCCAAATGGTTAAATTGGGACAAAGTCCTAAGTGAAGTCATAGTCCTGGAACTAGACAGTCTTAATAATAAGTAGTGCTACCAGACCCATTTATAATATTTGATTATGACTCAATTATTTTAATATATATCAAAAGGAAAACACCTCCATCCATTGGAGAACTGGTGCTTGATGTGTCTATAACTACTATTTTTTTTAAGGATTTTTTGCTTGGCAAATTTAAAAAATAGACTGATATATTTAAAGCAGATAGTTTTCAGTTGTCAGCAGAAGTAACTTAGTGAAGAGCAGAAATGTTAGGATTGTGAGTCGCTGTTGTTTTTTACATTTGAGTCAAAATCTGGAGAGCAAGCAGGTGAAGAGCCTGTTCCTAAACTAAAATGTTTGGCTTGTTGCTTAGGAAAATGTTCATACTGTTTCTTAAAGTTAATCTAATGTTTCACCCCTTGCTAACCTGCTCAGAGTCCTACATATGTAGGTGTGGGGCTCAGGGCAAATCAGCCCCACCTCCAGACTCCTTCAGAGTCCTCAATTGCCTCTGAGGATGACAACCTACTTTTGGTATCAGTTACTCTACAAAATGGCAGAATCTATGTAACAACATGTAAAGTCTCCAATCCTGCTAACCTGCAGAGTCCTACATATAAAATTATCCCCAAACTGCATTATTTAACTTGTTTGTTGTATATTGACGTACACACAGTAATCATGTTCTATTTTGTTTCACTTTTTTCTGGTCAGGTATGAGAATCTACTGCAAATCAATTTGGAAACAACAGAAATGGATGAGATTTCTGATATACACACTAAACTGTTGCGGGTAAGTGTCTAAAGTCAAAGCCCTTCTCAAAACTAGTACTGTACAAAAGGCTGAAAATGCAGCCACATGATTTCTACTTAAGGCAACCTCTAAAGTTTTGTAGAAGTTTTCATGCTCTCCCAGAGGTTCTTAAATACCTATACTGAAATGTGGTTCATGAAATGTGGTTATTTCATGAAGGTAAATAGAGTACAGTACTCTCAATTAGCACAGGCCAGTGCTGCCCTTGAGTGGCCTTCCTGTTATCTGAAACTTTTAAGCAAATTCTTTTTACAATATTTTAATCCAGTTAAATATATCTGATATTTATATTGCCTTTCACTTTGAACAATTTCAAACTTGACATATGTATGAACCACTTTAAATACCAGTGTCCTTTGCAATCTACCCAGTGTTTTAAATTTAAGAAAAGGTAAACAGAAATGCACATCAACCAGTGAAGAACTTAATGTTTTTTCCCCAGGACAGTATTATAAGAAATAGAAGGTGGCTAATGTATATCTTTCCTGTAGGTTACATGAATCTAAGAAAGAATGAAAAATGTTAGCATAGCTTATAATGATCAGGCACAAAGCAGATTTTTTGCAGAGTATAAATAATAAATATATATAAATAACATAATAAAAATCCTTTAGGCAGCTCGTGGGAGGAACAGGTATGGCACATGATCATACCTAGTGCCCTGCAGCAATGATTCTCAACCTTTTTGATCCACCCTCACCTGGTGCTCACAGTGACTTTGCCCCTCCCTGTCCTCCACCCCATGCACAGCTCCACAGCCTCTCTCCCTCCTGATCATCAGACCCCAACCCTAACCCCACACTTGAATTTCTTGGTGGCAGCCTGTTCCAGGAAATAATGCAGCAAAACCTGATTGCCATGTTGTTGCATCTAGGCTAATTATTTCTGCCTTTCAACAGAGTTAATCATATCCACAGTACCATAGTAAGTGTCTCTGCTGCTTTTTCTGCTTGAGCCAGTGTGTATATGCTCAGCAACCTGGCTCCTTCATTTGGTGATGGAAGAAGACAGAGAGTTGACCAGCACCATCCTTGCTGCACCCATGCAGCCCAGGTGTTGTGAATCCACTGTTCTATAGGTCTTTCAGCTCTCCTTGTGCCCTTAATGCCTCGTTGTAGTTCAGTATGGCCACAGAGATAATAGCTTGTGCCAGGCCATGCAGGAAATTTGTAGTCAGGTTGACATACTAACTCTGTTTTGTCTGAGATTAGTCATTCATTGTCTTTGTCATGCTCATATGCCTAGTTATTTTGATACTTAAGCAGATTTTAATAACAGATTACAAAAAAAGAATTAAAAAATAAAATGCTTGGCACAAGATAGATTCCTTTGTTTAAACACCATACAAGGTTTTTCTTCTGCTGCTTTTCCTCTCTTCCTTCCAGCAGCTGCATGGAGAGAGGGGCAGAGTCCTGCAGGGACAGATCCGGAGGATGGTGGGGTGTTGGAATTCTGCTTTGAATTCTTCTCCACCCAGAGTTTAAAAACAGCTGCCAGGCAGTAGCACTGGCATTTCTATTTAGGCAGTGCTAGTGGAGTCAAATTACTTTACTGCTCATTACCTGATTCCTGCTAATTACTTTACACTCCATAGTGAATGGTCTGGATGTTCAGTTAATGATCTGGATGTTCCACTAATCAAGCTAACTTTTTTTTCCTACAGCAGCTCAGCTGTCTGTTAGTTATTTCTGATCTCTCTTCTATTTCATAGCCCTGTAGACTGTTTGTTTTTCTTTTTTACTCTTCAAAATCTTGGATCTGCCCATGGAGGCCAGCCTTCATGAGCATCTGCAGTTTCAGCTTTTGGCTAAGTAGCTAAGGGTTAAAACATGTAGTGAAATTGTTAAAACCTTATTCAGTAATAATATAATTGATCCAGTTACTCTGAAGTAATTTTTGATGTGTGGCAGTGGTAGTAGTTGAATGTGTTCTTTTGTAGCTTTCCAGCTCTCAGGGAACAATAGAGACCAGTCTTCAGGATATCAAAGGCAAACTCTCTCCTGGTGGGTTGCTGGTTGATACCTGGGTAAATCAGGAAGGTGCACATCCAAGAGACAGAAAGTAAGTGACAACTTTATATTCATTATTTGAATGTATTCCATTTCCTGTACTGAGCTACACTTGTAATATCCTTATGAATAAATAAAAATACATATGTTACAGAGACACATACACAAACAGAATTATGAGCAAGAGTTAAGACTGAACTTAAGTTTATGCAGGTTATGGAATCAGGGTGTTAAATTCTTGCTCAGTAATCTGTGTAGTATTTGTAATCTCTATTTAGAGTCTCGGATCTGTGGGGTTTTCAGGTAACTCTGGTAATAAGTTAAGTTTCTGGTAATCTCATACCTGAGAGCTCTTACTAGCTTTCTTCAAGGGCCAGCAAGCAATTCCCCCTCCCCAAATTGCACTTCTCACAATTTTTGTTGTTGTTACCTTTCTCTGAAGCACTGGGGCATTGCCCACAATGAAGACTGGATTTTTTTCATAGAATGATAGAGCAGTAGGGCTGGAAGAGACATCTAGAGATCCTGTAGTCCAACCCCCTGCCTGAGACCACATCATCCCTATTCAAACTATCCCATACAAACCATAATCTAAACTCTGCAGAAGACTACCATCAACGGAAGTCTTTTTGCCTAGAGTGCACTGATCCTCCTGCTGATATTTGGTAAACTCAGGTTCCTGACTGAAGGGTTTTGCTTTTTCCTCAGGGTCATATTGGTTGTCAAATTTGGGGTTAAGAAGCAAATTTTCAAATTGGGAATGTCTTCTAGGGTGTATTTTGCCTTCCTGTGTAACATTGGCCGTAGCCTTCTTCCTGGGACATGCTGAGCATATGTTAAGCAACAGCCTCCCTATTATTGCAGTGGCAGGGTATTGGCAGTGTCCATTTCCCCTGATTTTTTTTTTTTTTTTTTTTAAACTATGGCAGGTTTGTAGGATGTTCTTTGTGTTTCTGGTATTGCGCTTTGTAGATGTAGATTCCTTGAGTAAATGATTGCCTGTGAATAAAGAGGACTGGACTTGGTAAATCATAAACTTTCCAGCCCTATGTAAAATTAATTTTAATTTAACCTTTTTTCTTCTAGTCCAGAGAAACTGCAAGTATTGCTGAGTTCTATCACCGATATTTATTATCAGTTCAAAAAAGACAAAGCAGAACGTAGTAAGTAACTTTCTTACTAAAAGTAAATCAGGAAATGATTAAGAGTATAAAAAATAAATCAGCTGTCTGTGTGTTTTGATAGTCTTTTTAGCAATGGGGAGAGGTGAGCGACAGTGAGCCTGTTTTGCAGGATAGCAATTAGGGGAACCACCTGAGAGCATAAATAAACTATAAACTTGTTTTTTATAAATTGAAGCAGCTGTTCTAAAAGTAACTACATGTGTATGCTTTCCATAGGAGAGGGAAATCCATACCACTGATGATGGCTGTGGATTTTTTATAGTTTATTGGGGATGATGACTACTGGAATTAAGAATAATATCTATAATCTTCTCTGATTTTTAGGACTTCCTTATAACGAGGAACAAATCCACAAATTTGACAAGTGAGTGAGTTTTAGATTGCTTTTAGAGATTCACTCATGCTTTCAGGTTGCATATTTTTCCTATTTACCCTTTCTTCTGGTCCCCATTTGATCCATGTTGTAAACTTTGACAGGACTGCATCTGTTGGGTTTTTTGTTGTTGTTTTGTTTTTTTAACTTCTGTCAAGTACCATAACTTATTTATTGTAGACAACATATAACACATTTATACAATACATTTATTATTAGAATTTGCCGCTGCTTGTGAATAGAATAGTGTTATTAGTAAGCCTGTGAATGTAGACAATGTTACCTCCAGGCAAGGTTGGAGATATGGACTTTGTTACAGGAACTCCAAAGTTGTATAAGTGTGCCTGCTGTTTGCAGGAGCAAAAGAAAATTCAGTGCTTATGAGAACTTTATTATGTTTAAATCAGAAGTAGCTTCTGGTTACTAATAAGAGCAAGGTTAGTTGACTAAATCATTGTGTTAATTTATTCTTCAGAAAATTCCATGTGCATAAAGTAGGCATTAATGTAATTCCCCATCCCTCTAACTTGCTACCTTTAAATGGTGTTTACAGAGTTTTCCCTAAAATCACTTGCTGTTACTGCCACCAGTGCAGCACTACTCATGGGATTAATGGTGGAATCCTAACATATATGGAACATGAATATTTCTAACCACAGTGTCATTTAACTGCCCAAAAGCAGTTCTAAGTAGGGTAGACACTAAGAAGGGAGAAAGAGCTATTCAAGATAAATGAATAATGTTGGCAGAAGAATAAATTATATTGGAAATTATAACTATTAGGTGAATGAGGCTGTGGCATAGCTTTCTGATAAGTGAAATGAATGTATAATAGGAGTTATGGCTGCTTACAGATGTAAAAAACAAAACAAAATGGCGCTTCACTTTAAATTCCATGTAACCCTGAACTGAGCCTAGCACGTGGCCAGAAGAGGCATCAGTTTAGTTGGACCTGGCTTGTACAGCATCTTTATAGATCAGGCACTGAGTAAATCAGCTATTAGATAAAAGTGCCAAAAAGCCCTGCTGAAGTGCCTGATCTATGTAGGAGACCCTTGACATTTGTGGGGGATACATTCTCATATCCCCCGTGAATGGCAAAAGCCACGAATAAGACACTGTGTTCATGAACACTGTCTGCATTCATGACCACAGTGCCCCCAGTGGCTGGGTGGGGGAATGGCTGCGCTGGCGGTGGTGGGAGTATGGCGGCAGTGGCAGTTCCTTTAAGCGTATTAAGATGAGGGTTCGGCATTCATGAATATTTGAAACCACGAATGCTGAACCCATGAATAGCGAGGGTTTCCTGTGTAGCAGTTGCAGTGCTGGGTCAAACTAACAAGCTGCTGCTTCTGGTAGAGCGTGTTTAATTCTTCTCCCCTTCCTTCTCCCTCCCCCCCCAGTGTCTGTCAGCAATCTGTATAAATATATAAAATCCTATGGCAAGGTTAAAAAACGGATGCTGCTGACATGTCTGTGTTAGGTCCCCTTAGAGCTGTACCACCAGTAGAAACTTATTTATGAAAAATACCTGAAGTAGATTAAGCCTGTGCATCTAGTAAAGAAATCTTTGTACTAGCAGGTTAGTTGATCCTAACAGAGTTTATATTCATGCTTTGAATACAGATTTTTTTTCTTCTATGACCCTGTCCTTGGGAAAATTCCAAGTCCTTTTTGGATCCTGATCATATTCCATTTTACTCCATGTACCCTGAGAAAATCGCTAAAGGTGGCATAAAGTACTCACTTATGCCTCTTCAGTGATTTTGATCCTGCTGGCCTGAGAACACTCATCTTTCTGTTTACAGTAGAATTATACCTTGGGCTAGCTGCTTCCCTAATTTTCCGTGTAGCTTTTTATCACTGAATCAGTAAGTGAGCAGTATTTGTTTTAGTTGCTTTCCAAATGAATAACAGGTGTGGGCTTAATGAGAAACCGATATTCTGATTATACATATATTCCTAGTTGAGTAGTAACTATAAATCATGCAAGACTTTAGTTTGCAAAATGCTGAAAGCTTCCATGTGGTCTCGGTCTTTCAAAATTTCACATCGCGTGAGTCCATGTTCTGTAGTATATACCTGTACCTGTGTGTTTCCCACCTCCCAACATACATGGTTAAGCAGCTGGTGTATGAGACCATTGCTTATCATGCTGAGTGGTATTATCTCATTGTTTTCTACTGTTTCTCCCTCCCAGCTCTGCCTGTATCTGTGTGTTCTTTTGTTTCATAAAGTAAGCTCTTTGGGGCATGAGAGTATGTGTACCCCACCTTGGACAATGCAGTCCTCTTCTGTGACTGGTTCTCCTAGGTATGGTCTAAATACTGATAAAAATACTAATACACTTTACCCCTTCTGTTTGAATCTAATCAATCATTTGCTTTATTTAAATATATTAAATGTAAAGAATATCACTGAACAGTTTAGTTGCGGTAGTCAGACATTGCTTCAAATAGTACACTTCATCTTCTGTGATATTGTTTTTGTAGTATAACCTGTAGTTCATGCAGCATACTAAATTCTTGTATGTTACATTAATAGACAAATAACTATTGAAAAATGCCACTCCCCTCCCCTCCCCTCAATTTTGACTCCGTATATATTTCAGCTTTAAAAAGTTAGTTTGTGAAATGAGGTACTGGCAGTGGTATAACAATGTTCTTTTGACTATTTCTGTATTACAGGCAGAAGCTGTATTTGCATGCCACAAAAGCCATATCTCTATTCAAAGATGAATGTGTCAGCAAGTATGATGCATTTCTGGACAAGGCTGAGGATTGGATGAGGCAAGAGATTGATTTTGTAAAGTTCAACAGTGTTGACAGCATCATGGTTTTATGGTTGCCTTTTTAAAAGAAAATTTATTTTTGTTTCCAGAAAAATGCTTCATTTACGGAAACAGTTACTGACTCTTACCAACCAGTGTTATGACACTGACGAAGAGATATCCAAATACCAGGACTATATAAATGAGGTACAATGTTCATAAATTGTGTCCAGTATTTAGACTGAGCAAAGGATTTTATTCTCCATTGTGCATCCTCAACAGTAGTGACCCGACTTCTTATTAAGTTCCATTTAAACTTGTGTAAAGCTACTGAAAGCAGTAGAGCTGCAGAGATACAATAATTTGATCTGCAGAAGTTTTATTGCTGGTACTGATGCACAGACTAGATCTAAACCAGTCTGACTCTGAGCCCAGGATAAATTTACAAAGGTTTTTTTTAATTTAAATCTGAGCATTAAATCTGAGGATTTGATATAAGAGCATTGAGAAACATTTATCTGTTCTTTGTGGCTTCTATCACAGTAGTATCTGAGCACCTTAAATATTAACACATTTATCTTGCCATACAACAAGGTAGAGAAACCTTTTGTCCATTTTACAGCCAGGGTCAAGAGTGGGGAAATTTGAGGCACAGGAAGATTGTGACATACTCAAGGTGTCATACAGTTTCTGGCAAAACTGGGAACTGTACCAGGGTTCCTGTGTCCCAGGCTAGGAACCCTGTGGTGTCATTTTTACTGTCACTCTTAAGTAAAACCACTCTTTAAAAGCCATATAAAATTGGAGGCAACAATTCATATCTCTTCCAAAAGGCAAGAATTTTTAACGTTGATTCAGTGACCATTTGGGGTGTTTATCTATTTACAGCCACTGGAATCATTTAACAGCCAGGCTACTGAGGAATATTGAAGCACAAAAGGACATATCCTGCTTTCTTCTGCAGTATATAGCTATTCCTTAAAGATATATCAGATGATTAAATTATATTTATTATTCTTCATTATATAGTACGCACAGATACAAAACAAAGCTTAGGGCATAATAGTGTATGTATTTACATGTAGTATAAAGATTTATTTAAAACAAAACGTAAAATGAAAAGGTGTGGGATCTGCTGCTGAAAGTCCCAAGCAGAAGTCTTAGTGGAACAGTGTCACTATTGAAAGATTGTGTTCTAGTTAGAGTAGTTTACAGAGTCCCAGCCCATGGGTCAGGGCTCCATTTACTAGATTCTCAACAAACATATGACAGGGGGAAAGACCCTCCCTCAAAGAGCTTACAATCAAAGTACAAGATAATAGCCAACCGATACATGCAACAAACAGGAATTGATCCTCCTGTCTCCAGTACTCAGAACCACTGAGCCACTGCTCATCAGCATGACAAGCCACAGTCGCAGCACACCTGTGCCCAACCATTTTCACAGTATTTGTGAAAATTTAAATGAAAGATTTTGTTGTGAGTATTGAGGAGCATGCGGCAACTTGTTGATCCATGATCTTACGCAGGCTGCATAACTTACTTTCTGGTTACAGTTACAGGACACTCTGCCACAAAAAATGTTCGCTGCTTCTGCTGGAATGAAACCTACCATGAATCAAGTTTATCCAAGTTCAAACACATTAGTGGAAATGACTCTTGGGTAAGAATTTCTACATCAGTATTGTTCCTGCACCTTCTGTAAACCCCTGAATTAAGCTCAGGAATTTTGTCAGTTACAAAAGCAGACTTGTAATGCTAAATGATGTGCTTGTAGAAACAGGGGGATAAAAGCAATATACGCTTCACCATTTCCATTTTCCTCTTCTCTTGTTTTTTTTTCCCCTCAGTTGCCAACATAATGTTTTCCCATCTTTTTCACACAATGGCAAGTTGTCAAAACTTTACTGTAAAGAGTCATGGTAGTGTTTGGGGAGCATTAGAATATTTTATTATACTGAAGAAACTATTTCCATTAAAGTGCTTTCACTATTGTCTGTCATAATATTAAAATTGGCAGTGACTGCAATGGATAATCACTCCCTGTAATAATAAAAATGCTTCCTTCTATTTTTTGTTTTAAAGCATGAAGAAATTGAAAGAAGAGATGGAAGGCGTTGTTAAAGAATTAGCTGAGAATAATCACATTTTAGAAAGGCAAGTAGTTATATCCACTTTAAGGGAGGAACTAGTTTGGTATTGTTGATGGATCCAGTGAGCAAGGAGATGAACAAAAGATATTCTGTAGACTTTCCGAACTGCAGTAGGTATTACCCATTCCTAAACTGCTGTTCTGAGAAGCATTTCATGCTTTAAACAAAAGTGCGATTTGTTGTAGTACTATGGAAGTCAAATTCTGATTTGCATACCATAAGTCGTAAAATAATTTGGAGTGAGCTGATGGAAGTAACTGTTGCTCAGGGTGGGTAATGCTAGATTGAAGCTGTACTTCCTGAAAAGTTTGACAAGTCTCTCTCTAGATTTTTACATTTCAACCATCCCTTTGGTATAATTTTACAGTGAAATCTGGTTAATCAATTGCTGGGCTAAATCATTGCTGTGGTCTTCTTACTTTGTGAATTGAATCCCCACCAGAGTCCTGTTTATTTGTGTACAAAATACATTAACTACACTGTCATCTATTAAAGCATAATTAGTCATTTCCAAATGTTTATATACACTGACTCATAATAGAATCTGCTCCTGATAGTTTGCAAGCATTAACTGGCTTGAGCTAACTATTAAATTCTCTTCAGCTTTTCCTGGGTTAGCAAGACGGTGAACTGTTCTGTTTTGCAAAGCTATCTTTTACTTTGGCAGTGAGTGCAAAGCAGAAGTGCATGTAATAGTACAAAGTCTATCTTTTAACTGATTATTTTTCTCTACACATAATTTGTGTATAGGGAGCATTGCTTTTTTTTTGTAGTAAGAAATTTTACATAATCACAATGAGTACAATTCATGCTCAACATTTTTGTTTTTCATTATAAATATAAGAAATAAGTGTGTACTGTATCTTGAGACACTATACCTCATAAAGTTAAAACCACTGATAAATTAGTCATAGTAATTAATTGTTGTTTACCATTCACCTAGTGTGACTGTCCAGATTTTATTTGAATTTGTAAGAGTTATTCTTGTAGCTTCTCCTCTACTGAAGGATGACCAAGAAAGTTTGTCTTGCTTTTTATAAGAGTTTTTTAAAGTGCTTTAATTGATGGTACTTGTTACACTCAGAGTTATTCACCAATTTTGCCCAGAGAAGTACAAAATCCAAAACTATTCAGGTTTACTGGGATATTAGCAATGAAGCAAAACTATCAATGGTAGCTCTATATAGAAGGAATTGTACCATTATACTTACTTCTCACATGATTTCTCTGTGCGTACGAGAATTATATTCAAGAAATAAATGTTTCTTGAGGTTATATGCAAGGGAAGGAACAAAATTACATTACGCTCGAATGAAATTGGAAAGAAAATATTTCCTTTTTATACTTGGGTAAATGTTAATTGATTGTATATTGAACACATTTGAATGAGTTAAGAATAAACTGTTTCTTTCAATTAGGTTTGGTGCTTTGACTATGGATGGTGGCCTTCGGAATGTAGACTGTATCTAGCCTTCAAAGAAGCCTAAAAAGACTGGTTAGCTTTTTGGAGAAAAAATGCTGTCTGGGGCATTTAAGTGCAGAAAACAATTCTGTACCTACTTGTGTCTTCTGTAATTCTAGTATTTAACAAATTGTGTAAATATGTATTATACTGTAAATATAAAAATGATATCTTTTTTGTTAATGTTAAAATGGAATGGCTCTTCATGTTTAAAATTACCCTGGGAAACATACTTGTTCAAAGAACTCTAGCAAAGGTTAATGGCAAATGCATTGATAAATTGTCATTTATTTGCTGTGAATGTTGACCCTTTTTGCATCTTGATGAGTATTACTTCAGTATGTAGCTGAGGACACTGCTCATGATCTGTGAAATTTGAAGACCATCTTGCCTTGCCTTGCTTCTGTAATTTAGTATGAACAGGAGCTATGAATACAGGAGAGAGAGAGAGATGCATTTCTTCCTCATCCCCTTGTAAGCTATCAGTACGCTTACATGTGAGAGAACATAAAAAAATAATTTTTAAAATTACATTCTTATTCCGCTCCATACTTGGCACCATATTCTCTGTAATTATTGTATGACTATATTCTAAGCTAATATAGTCAGCTTATAGAAGGGTAAGTGTTCTGACTTGCAAATTCCGGATCAAAGTGCAAAACTTTAAATATTTAAAAGAACGCTTGACTCATTTTGTAGAGCACAGCAGCCTCAGAATTCATCTGGGGGCTTGGTTCTTACCGTGAGTGAAATACTCTTGTTAAAGATAAGGTTTTATTAAAATGGCTTTTCTCAGCCTCCAATTTAGGGGGTCACCATGAGGGTAAAGAGAAGACAAGGGGCCTCAGCATAATGGTTGTTCATTGTTGGAAGTCATAAGCCAGATTCAGTAGTTTTATTATTAGAAAAATAATATATTAATTTTAATTCTCAGAAAAGGATCAAACCTACCAAAGAAGGATGATGTTGCTTATTTTATGGCGATTTTGCTAAACTTGGCAGTAAAAAGATGAATGTCTGTGGCTTCTTCTACCTTTTAGCTTTTGTCACTTAAAAAGCTTGCAGTCAGAAGCAGCTATTAAATACAAACATTAGTGCAAGCAAAACCAGTAATTTCACCCAGCCCAACTCCAGTTAATGATTTTTCTCAACTTCAAACTACACAGCTCAACCCAAACATGTAGCATGAAATAATCTGCTTTAAAATGTATAAAATTAAAGTGGAAACAAATATTCTGTCTTGTCTAGAAGTATGTATAGTTCAAAGGGGTTCGGCAGTAATTCTGTACTGCTTTTCCATTTGCAGCCATTCCTAATTGTTAAAATTGGACAGGTGGTAGTATGCGGTCCCTCTTTTAGACGGATCCTAGGTTATTTAGGATTTTTCATAATAATAAAAAACAGCCAACTAAACAGCTGTGCATAAAACTCAGTTTGCTATGTTTCCCTTTCTTTCTTTCTGTTTCTACTGCAGAACAGGAATAACAACTTCAAAATATAACTGTAAATATTTTCATTTTATACTTAAAATAATAGCTTCTCGAGTTTTCATTTACGGTTAGTTGCTCTGATATTAAAGCGAGGGATATACTTTGCTTTGCTGTCTTGAATACTAGATTCCCATTTTGAATGATGGTCTTGGATTTCCTTCTGACTACTTGCTCCTTACCAACTCGAAATGTTAGCTGAACTAATGAAAAATCATTTAAACATCTGTAGGGGGAATGATGCATCTTGGTTTGTGAATTTTTTGGAGAAAATTACTGTGCAAACTAGCAGCCATTTTGTTGCATAAAAATGGGTGGGGGCGGTCTGGTCTGGGTTTGTCATGGCATTCAAAGTGTTTATTTCATTCAGTGTTATCTCCATGCAAATGATTTACTCATGCCAGCAATCCCATTGAAAATTTTATGCACAGAGATGTTAGAGCAGTGATTCTCAGCCCTACTGAGTCACCCCTCCATATCTTTTGTGAATTGAATAGCACCCAATTTAAAAAAAAATGTTTGTACATATGAGTGCTTACCTCCTTGCAGAAGGCCTGGGCAGTGGGGTAGGAGTTCCTCCAGGCAAAAAAAAGCCTGAGCCTGTGTATGTCTGCCTATGTCTTCTGTGTTAGAGAATCGGGTCCTTTAAGTTGCACATACATGTATATTAGAATTCCTGCAATTTTCTGTAATGCTAATATTAATTATTTTAAGGAATCTTAATTTTGCAAAATAAATTGATTTGTTGGTTGGAGTATCTAGTTTTTTAATGAAAGAAACAAGGAGTCAGCTACAGACATCTTGTTTGCTTACACTGAAGCAGGTTGAATGGTGGAAGGTTAATAGTTGTAAGCATATTTTGTATATCACAGTATACGCTGGCTTACTACTGTCACAAGAATGAGAATGTTGCTGTTTTGTATCATGTTGCTTTACAACATGTTCATTTTAAACTGCTGGTTTTAGTTTTGTGAGCACATCAGTAATGTATATAGGCTTGTTAAAAATCACTGTGGGAAATGTATCTTGTTACACCGTCACTAACAGACTTGTAGTCAACTGTAGTAAACAATCAGTAAGACAATTGCTTTTTATAAAAAATCTTATTGGCCGCGATGCATAATTCTGTACCATGCAATTGGATGTGTTCTTATCAAGTGTCCTGATACTATCCATCATTCTATGAGGTATTGTAGGCTTGGTTTAAAAAAATAGGCAATGAAAAATAATATGTTGTTTTTCCATCTAAAGCTAATTTACTGTTTTGGGATTCTACTGTAATACACTACTATAATCCATTAATTTAACAAGCCTGTCTACATATTAGTTGTAAAAATGCATGAGTGAATTACTGTTTAGATGAATACAGTGTCACTATATTTCCATGATGTGTTTTAATAATTTATGCCTTCTTGTCGTCGTCCTTTTACTTAAAACTATATAGGCTTCTTACTTTTCACAATAAAACATTTGTTACCTTCTCTAAATCCAGGGAATTGAAGGGATGAAGATTATAAATGTTAAAACATTATTTAGATTGCATTGGCACTCAAATTACTCTGGTTGCTATCCAAACACAAAAAAGCTGGTTTCTATCCTGTACAATAGTGTAAATGCCAAGCATAGGCTACATGCCAGCAGAGTTACGCAGTGTTAAAACTGCTTATGCCCTTTCTCTGCAGGAAGTGCCACAGGTTGAGCTGAATCAGTGCTAACACAATAGATGTTAAAGGTCCCCATAGCTACATGTAGGAATTCATTAAAAATAGATTGTAATGCTATTGTAAAGATTATAAAAATCAGGAGGTGTGCCACCTTAAACCTCTTTAACCATAAATGGAGCCTTAAAAGAAAGTGGAAACAAACTGGAGCTAGACAAAACTGCTTTGGGTAACTGTAGAGCCAGAACTGGTCCAATTCTGAAGTCTACTACTGGCTAGGATGTAGGTTTACAACTACTGTAAATATTTAAGTCAAATTCTTTACTACTTGTTCTAGAAGAATTATGGACATTAGGCTTTTACTCATTGACCTACAGCTGTGAGTTACTGATTTGAAAGTCAAGGTGTTCAAACCCCACTGCTGGACACTATGAAGGGAAGTGTGGTTATATGCTTATGCTATGGACAGACCACTTTAACAAACAAACAAACATTTTGTGTTTAAACTATGAATCCCAAAGTACATCTTCTAA
Source organism: Crocodylus siamensis (assembly GCF_052110815.1). Taxonomy (NCBI): domain Eukaryota; kingdom Metazoa; phylum Chordata; order Crocodylia; family Crocodylidae; genus Crocodylus; species Crocodylus siamensis. The sequence goes on from NC_143398.1 coordinate 64,237,543, forward strand.
TACTTAAATTAATCGTCACATGTTTTGCCTGTATAGCCCACTGATCAAGAGAAGTTTTGTGTGTTGTCTCAGGGGTCAAGCCACAGAGGATGTTGTCTGCAAAACTGACAACCTGGCTCTTCAGCACAAACTATAAAGGCACAAGCTTTTCATTTTTTTTTTTTTGTCAACCTTTCCATCGCTGGTACTAGCCAAAATGGCAGCATTTACAAATGCCCCTTACTGGCTTATTTTTTTTAAACTGACAGGTATGCTTTATATTAGCAGGTAAATAGCAATAAGTAAAGCTCTTGTGTAAAGTTGGCATGTGCAGACTGCCACCCTTGTAGGAGGCTGTGGAGTATTTGGTATCTCTGAAGACATTGCACAGATTTGCACAGTTGCATCATTGCTGTTAAACATAGATGGCTGCTCTTTGTTTATCTTTTTGTGATGTGATCATATCACACTCTGACACCCTCCAGGTGAACTGAGTAGTCGGACACTGCTTTGACATAGCTTTTTCTTTGTGATACCTGGGCAGATGCAGTTCCTCTTTTCCTTCCTTTGGGGAACCTATCCACTAAGATAGGCTACAGCTGTATACAAACAAAAACAAGTAAACAATAGTGACAGTTAAGGTTATGGCATCCATCCTAAACTTTACGGCAAGGGTTCCCATTGCATGGCCTGTGTGCCAAACGTGTCCTGTGACCCACTTTGATGCAGCCCTTGGCCCACTAGTACTTTTTGACCAATAAAACCAGGAGTCCTTGAAGCATGGCCTATGAGCACCTGAATGCAGTCCAGCAATCCAGGGCTGCTCTTGGGAATGGGACTTCAGGAAACCCTGTTTCAAAGGCATAAACACATAAAGGGGAAAGACTTATGGATTCCTTTCTACTTTCATGCAGCTTGCAGCACTCTCAGTGCCAACTTCAGCTTTCTCTTTCCATCTCAAACCCAGCAAGTTTGGTGAACCTGGGTTAGGTACATGGGTGCTGACTTTGGTTTTTGCAAGTGGTTGTGGGTTTTTTGCATTCCTATGCTGAGTCCTGTGCATGCCCAGAAGAGGCAGCATGTTACTTCAACCCAGCTCACCTGCCATGGCTTATGGGTGCTGAGCACATGCTAATATTTTTTCATGGGTGCTTGAGTCCCAGGACACCCAGGGACTTGGTGCCTATGGTTAGGCAACATTTAAGGATGTGTGTGTGTGTCCTGCTGCAGCCTTAACTCTCTAAAACATACTTGTTTGCTAGTCTAGAAAAGGGAGCTCCCATGGTGCCGGAAGCTAAGCACTTGTGGTATTTCTAGTCTTATTCACACTGCCTTGGCTTCATTTCTGTGCTGCTTAGACCTTGCATGCTACTGCTGAACTGTAGAGGGAGTAAAGGGTTTGCTTTAGCTTCCAGCAAGCGGGGCAGGTATGAACAGGTTAAGGGAGCTGATCTTGCAGGAAATCTATATAGCTGGTTAACAAGCTGTCAAATTATAGAGACTGCATTTTCTCTCCTACATCAGAGGGCAGCTCCCCTCTGCTCCCTCTGCACAGGGAGTGAATTTTGCAGGGGAGGGGAAATGGGGGTGAGGTTTATACTCAGTTTTTTAAAGGTTTTGAAGATCGGTAAAAGGGGCTAAGCCAAGGGAAATGAGCCCCATCTAGTAGCACTGACCAGTCTGGCATAGGCAGCCGCAGCCCACCGCAGAGCTCCCATTAGTTATATCTGCACTTAGCAACCCCTATCCCCATTGCAGGTGTGAGGCATTTTCTGTTGCCACTCATGGTTATCAATCTATAATAATTTTTCATATGTAAATGTTAAAGAGAAAAACACCATGTTTCATCTATGGGTGGATCTAGGATTTCCTAAAGGGAGGTGCAGCAAACTGCCCCTCAGACCATGGGAGATACCCCACGGCCTCTAGGCTGGCTGGGGACATTGGGGAGTTCGGTGCAGGAAGCAGGTGTATGAAAGGGCTGCCGACACTGTCTCTGGCTGAGCCAGGCCTGGGGCTGTGGGGAGCAGCTGTGCAGGATGCCACACTCAGGGACAGTAGGAATAGTGCACAGGTTCCTCCGTCTGGTGGCTGCTCCCTGCCTGGGTCAGGGACTGCACTGTTCCTATTCCTGGCAGAGCATGGTGCCCCATTCAGCTGCTTCCTGCAGCTGGAGCGGGGCAGGAGTGGCTCTAGGGCTCTCTCTGCATTTGGGTCAGCTGAGGACAGCAGCAGCAGCAATGAAAAGGAGGTACAACCAGACTGCTGTACCCTCTGGATTTGTTCCCTGGGTTCCTCTAGTCTTCTACTACTATAGAAATATTACTTCCACTATGACAAGGTTTTTTCTGTTTGTTTTTTTTAATTTCTAGTGTATGGGTGAAGAAAGCTACCTGTCTTTATCTGGTTTTAAGTTAAAAACAGGTGTCACCATGTTCTTATGATTCAAACTAATTTTGCTCAGTCTCTTATCTTCCATATTGTTTTTGCGTTTGATTACTTGTTGCTTTTTTTTTTAAAGTGCAGGTGCTTAAATATACAAAGGTGGGTTTGTGTATTAAAAGCACTAGGGAGAAAACAGCTGGTACTCTGCAAACATGCTTTTTTGTTTGTGAACACTGGGACAAGATCTGCTGCTCTGAAACTGGTTTTACTTTTTGCAGTATAATTTTGCTTACTGGATTCAAAACCGCAGTTTTCAAACCATAGCTGATCCTTTACACAACTATCCAGATTCAGTCTAGACAAATGTGTTCACTGCTGCAACCAATTTTTCTAGCATTAAGTATCATACGTTTTCATATGATCAGTATGAAGTCTATTTAAGTTTTCATAATTAATTGACAAAATAATTTCAGGTACTACTTTTGCCTCAAAACAGGGCTGTTCAGCAGGTGTGCAGCCCACGAGGGGCTAGCATGTGGCCTGCAGGCTCCTGCCCAGCTGCCTCTCCCATTGCTCCTACTGCAGCAGCAGTTGGGGTCTTTAGACTCCCCCTCCCTCCTCCAGCTTCTGTTTCCTGCCCCTACTTTAGGGTTGGGGTGGCATAGCATGGCAGGGAGCTGGGCTGCCCATGGTGCACATGTGGCAGGGACTCCAGCCACCAGGAAAGGGTGTGGGTGCTGTGCACAACAAGGTAAAGGCCTGGGGTGCACACAGTGGCAGAGGGGTGGCTGCCTCCACTTACCTTGGTGCTTCTCAACTAGGGTGCTGCCATGTGGTCTGCTCTGCCTGTATTAGGGTTTTGTGACAAACCTAAAGCAGGCAGGAGCCGAGGTGCAACTATGTTTTGCACCCTTAGCAAAGATCCCCTGTGTCCCTGGGCTGGGGGAGGAAAGGAGGGGGTCTTACTGCCTTGGGTGTCCCCCAGATCCTCCAACCAGGCAATCAAAGACCTGCTTCAGCTCAGTCTGACTCTGCCTGAGTGGTGTAAAGTGTTGTTCCAGCCTAGCCTGGCTCTGAGGGAGATACGTGCAGAGCAGCATGAACAGCTGCCCCAAAGCCCAGTCTGAGCCCTCCAGACAGACATTGCTGAGGTCCAGAGCCAGAGCACATCCTCTTACCACAGCCTTTTCTACTCTGATCCCACAGAGGGGCACAGGATAGTCCTACCAACACTTCATGCCCCTGTTTCTGAGACAACCAGGAAGGGCGTGGGCTCCAGCTGGTTTTCAATCTGCCTCTACAAGCTGTGGATCACTCATGTTAGGGCACCCCAAGGCGCCACACTATTACTATCTGAATTGCCCAAGCCATTCAAGGTTCCAAGAGGCTGCAACAGGTCCGTCCTCCCCCGCCCAGTCCCCTGAAAGGAGGCCCAGGGAGAGGGAACCCTTGCAGCCATCACCGTCAGTGTTTCCAACTGAGTCCAACTGGAACAGGCAGGAGCAGCTTCCCTCTCCCCTGGGACAGCGGGGTAAGCAGCAGGGGCAGGCAAGGAAGAGAGTGTGCCTTTGAGCACCAAGGGGAAGAGGGGGGATTCTGATAAAAAAAAAAAAGTCCCCAGAAGCTCCAGCAGCATGGTCTGCCCACACCAGTGGGTGGGAGGAGGAGAAGGCTAGCTGCTCCTGCACACCTTCTTTTTTCCAGATCCTGGATTTGCTCCTGAAAACAGCCTATGAATTAGCCTAGAAAGTGAAGCTTAGCTTTGTTTCTAAGGACTGTTGCCTTATGGTATCAATCTTCCAAAGTGATATCCCAGGTTTGTGTATCCAAAATTGTTTCGCAGCAATTTTCCAAAAATGCAGTGGAGAAAGGAAGTTGCCACTTAGTCATTTTTTCTGACAAGGTCTTCAAAAGCAGGCCATTACAGGGATAGTGGAAGTTTTTTAATCGTAATGGACCCATCATTTCCCTCATTCTCTCATGTACTTCTCTTCCTCCTCCTCTTTCTTGTCCAGTTTCTTCCATCCCCTTATTAATCTTTTTCTTTCCAGCCTTGGCTAGAGCAGCTCTTTTTCCATGGTGGTATCTCTTCTTGGCTATAATGGGCCTTTGTGAACTTCTAAGGGCTTGTTTGTGTGCGGGGATTTACTTGAAAGCAATCTAACTACTTCGTATAAACATGCAGTAGCTGTGTCCAGATGTAATAGTCTGGTTTTACTACACTGGAAGTCATTGCTTTCACACTGGGGTGATGGAGGTTTTCCTCTGAAGCATGTGCTTGGCATGTACAAGAGTATCCCACACTCCTTTGCATTGTTGCTCAGCATTGCATATTGTGGGAATGGTCCCAGGCTGAATGGCTAGCTGTCTAACAAGAGGTAACTGGAAGTGCCACGCTGGGGAGGGGGATCACACTGAAATTCCCTCTCAGCATCCCACGATCTGTCTCTCTTTGGGTTCCTGATGCCATTATCGAATTCCTGACAGGTCCTTATGGATGAAACAGGTCACTAGTTGACACATGCAGCACCTTGCCCTGATGTATTTGGTAAGTATGTTACTGCCAGATAGCTAAGATTTTGAAAGCCAACGACTGCACCACCAAGCAGCAGTTGCTGGTCATGCAGTCCTCAGAGTCCTCTTTATCAATTGGTATGTGTCTAAGATTAACAGTGGGTATTTGTTGGCATCCTATGCCAAAATCCTGCCCATCTCTTTGGCAGGTGGGTAAGAAGTTGGAAAACTGTTGGAAGTCCAGTTTTTCCCCTTATCCTTCTTATATGCCACTTTCATATCTTTGATTTTGACATAACAGGGTATGACATCTTTGGGATGCTAATAGCCTGTGGCAGAAATATACATAATGCAGAGAGAGAAAAACGAAGATGTTAGGTGTGTTTTGAGGTACATTGCCCCCTGGAGTGTGTGAGGGTGAGGAAAGGCAGACTCTGACCTCTGCCTTTGCACAGGGTTTCAGAGACAGAATATGTCTTCATGTGTGTTTGTATAACATTTAATGGTTTGTATAATGTTTAATGCACTAGGCTCTCAGTCTTGATTGGGGCCTCTGGTGCAGAGTAAACGGCAAATGTTAGAGACCATGGTGCCTTTTCCAATATTTCACAAATGAAATATAGGAGTGGTAGTGAAAGTCAAAAATTAATAACAAGATTTCTAAGGGGAGACGCCAAGCTAAGATCACAGGCTAGCAGCCACTGCCACTCAAACACAAGGAGCCTGTGGATGCCATCCCAGTGAAACTACCTGCAGACATGCATGCAGGAGTGAGTAGAAAATAGACCCACACGTGCCCATGTTTCCCCCAAACAGAGCCTCCTTTCTCATCTGATAGATGGAGAGCTTGGCTAGACTTAGGAGGAGGTTCACCAGAAGGTCCTAAGGTTGTAGTTAGTAAGGAGGACAGTGAGAAGCCAAAACAGTGCAGCAGCTTTCGGACTCGGAAGCTGAGCAAATGCCAAAGGGAACAGCAGAGCAATCTTTGGGGGTGCTCTGGGATGTGTGGGCTGGATGGGGGGCAGGGGAACTACTGAAATCTTTGGAGGAGGCAGCCTCTGGCTGGAGGGCCTCTGCCTTGATTGAAGCAGAGCTGTCTCCTTTGCAGCTTAGCACTTTGGGCTGCCCTTGTTCTGCCCAGCAAGAAGTAAAGTCCTCGTTCAGGCATGGAATTGGATGCTAGCTCCTTGAGGGAGGGCCATGGACAGCCAGGGAGAGTGAAGGACCTAAAGGCCAGAGTCTCAGAGTGGGAAGGAGCCAGGACATCCCCTCTGCTCTAATAGTACACCTGGACTGCCTTTGGAGATCAGCCATGGCCATGGTGGTCCTGGGCAAGCAACCCTCCTCCATCCTGGGGCGGGGGTGGAAACGACACTTTGTGACATTACTGAATACTTATTTAGTACTTTTTAAATCCTACTTGTTTAGCCCATGAGTGAATGCAGTAATGATTGAATGAAGGACACTAATTTAGACACTGTCCACCTAGAGTTTTTTCCCTCCTGAAGTTTTCTGTGGTCAGCATGACCAGGCACATAGGTTGGCCTCAGGGAGCAATTTTGAGCTCTGTGATTTTGTGTGTGATAAGTCTGACTAGGCAAGACTACAGATGGGTTATGAAAGGAACCTCCATTGGACAAACAGGGGAGAGGGAAAATGCTTGAGAGCACCCCATGCTGTGCAGGAAAGATGGCAGGAGCTACTATTCCTGCTTTGTACTACCTCCAAACACATGTTGGTGCTGGGGCAGAAGAGGAACTACTTTAGTTGTGAAGTCCTGATTTCTTCTCTCAAATACAAAAACAACTGATCTTGCCTGCTCTTAGTCAATTGGCCTCTTACTTGAAGGTGAAAATGAAATCTGGCTTCTTGCCATTAGTTTAAATGTCACCAAATAAACTGCTGCATACGTAAGTGCCACCAAGTTCAAAGTGGGAACCCCTATTGCTGTTTAGCAAGAGCAGGGTTGTTATTTGTTACGTATGTTACGTTAGCATCTAGAAGTTGTTGAAGCAAAATTTGCATCCCAAAGGGCTTACAGAATTGCCCACATGCACAAGTGGCCAAGTAGCAAGAGAGGAGGAAATTAGTGAAGTATTGAGGAAATTATTGTTATTTTGTATTACAATGGCTCCTGGAGACCCCGTCCAAGATAGAGGCCCCGTTAGGCAGCGTGCATGCATGCAGTGAGATGGATCCAGCTCCAGGGAATTCTTTGGAGCAGGGACTGTTAAGGTAAAGGCATCAAGAGGTGAAGTGACTTGTCCAGGATGTTAGTGGCTGAGCCAGAGCTAGAAACCAACTCTCTCGAGTTCTTGGCCAGTACTCTATCCACTAGACTTTGCTACCTCCACTGATCCATTCTGACTGTGGCTCGGTGGTATTTGCAAGGAACTGAGATTCTAGTGATATTGATGGACTTATCTGTCAATATATTTAAGCAAAGGTTAGTATGTTGAGTATCAGGAAGAAAGTAATAACAATTTCTCTGGATGGAGTTATGGACTGATGGAAATTCAGTTTTCCCTCGTCTGTTCTGAACACTGATGAATACCTTTTTAATTTATCCCAATAATGTCTCAGGAGAGCATTGCATGTCTAGAATCTTAGGGACAACAGTCTCAGAGCATGTGGAGAGGCCTTAGGAAGAAAAGAAAGGGCTGTGATGAAAAGTGGGCTCTGCATCGCCTTAGAATGTATTTATCGTTCATTTTCCAATTCAAGTTATGTGCTACCTAACATGTTTTAAGACTAAAGCAAAAAAGAAGGGGCAGGAAACATTCTTCTGTCTGCGGAAAGAAAATGTACAAGGTTTACATTTTTCAAACTGAAGTATAAGCAGCGTGTAAACACTCAATCCAGATGCCTGCTTCAGAAAAGTTTTTTTTTACAGATTCTTAGTGTATATACTTTACGCTAAATAAAGTTCAAATTACTCTTTTCTTAACTAACCAAATTGGGATGAATGATGACAGGAATTATCATCTCCAGTTGACAGAATATAAGCTTCATGGTTAACACAATAGTTTCAATTTTTTGTATCGCTGACCTGATTTCCATTGTTGCTTTCCATGCAAGCTTCCAAGGAGACGTCTACTAACTTTGGCATATAGTCAACCCAAGCCCACAGGCAAGGTGATTTATCATCCACTGAATTTAATCTTGTGTGTCAAATCATGTCACAGGATGCCTCGACACCTGCTCTCCAGTCTCCAGTCCTAGCTTCTAGTTTTATTTTCTCTGCATTCTGAAATGAAATCACTTTGAAAAGTGACCTTTCCTGCTGAGAGTCAAATCAAAGTCCAGTCACTTCTTATTATGACAGTACCTGATGTGTGGCTAAACTTTAAATTTAAATGTTTTGTATAGTTTTCATTACAAACTATTCTTTTCACCAACACACAGCTTTTCATTTTTAATTTCAATATGTAATATAATGTAATATGATGCAACATCCAAGGCAAATTTCTATAAGAAAAAACCTGAAGTTGTAAAGGGAAGCTCAAAATCATCACTCTCCAAAAATGAGTCCATGACCATCATGATACTCAAACACACAAATATACTTGCATGATCTGTAACATACGCTCTTTCAATTTAGGATCATCACAGTCCTCTTCGGCATGTGCACATTTCAAACCCCAGGAAAAGGTTATGAAATAAATCACACATTTTAATTTATGAATCTAATTAAAATGCAATCAAACGTATTCCATATATATCAGAAATGATTAAGTCAGATCAGCTATACAATGAACATCACAAATAACAATCCAAACACATATTACTGAAATGTTCACATGCATCAGGTTTATATAATAAGAAATGCACAGGTTGGTATATTAAGGTTTTCTGTCACCGTAAAGGACAGCAAATTGCTCTGTGGGGCTCTGGGAACATCACATTTCCTGCAGGAGCCCTTCTTTTAAGAGAAAAAATTAGCTTAGCTAAGATTCCCTATCTGGAAGTGTTACAAAGTGTAATCTTGTAGGTTGGCTGCTGCAGAAAATGGAAAGGACACATTTGATGTGCTGAATGTGTATTTAATTAGTTAGACAAGGTTCGTTGGGTAGATGTGATTATTTTTTATTAGACCAACTAAGTAGATGGAAAAATTGTTCTTTGCAAGCTTTCAGGCACAAACACATGATGAAGGGTGTTTGTGCCCAAAAGCTTGCAAAGAATAATTTTTCCAACTATTTAGTTGGTCTAATAAAAAAGATATCACATCTATCCAAAGAACCTTGCCTGTCTATGTCCTTAAACCAACAAAGCTACAACAAACAAACCTATTTAATTAGATTTATTTGAACAAATACACCAGTCCTTGAAGAGACTGAAACCCATGTGGCTGGGGGGTGTACCTCATGCCCGCAGGACAGTGAGTTAATTTAAAAAAGGTCAGTTGAGTCACTGACAGTTGTTAGCAGATTTGGGACTAGACTCTTGTGTTTCTGATTATCTGCTCTGAACTCAGTCCACTGAACTGTACTGCAAGACTGCCTGAAATAATTTTTGGCTTATTTTAGTGGCAGAACTAGACATGGACTCAGCTATAGTATAGGAGTTCCTTTTTTATTTAAGTCTTTATTTAAGTATGCTTCCAAATGATACTTTTCTTTTTTAACTTGAAAGATTCCCCCCCTCCTCCCCATGTGATTTATATAGATCTTATTTTAAGAAACAGTTTTGGCCATGTCATTACTTTTCATCAGGGAAAGGATTCTTGGAAAACTAGTTTTGCGTTCAAGGTGTTCTCAAAGCACCAGAAAAACAAAGACATGACACTATCCCTAAACTATCTTGGTCTAGCTGCAGGGAGGCCTGGTACATCTATGCTGAATTAGAGCATAAGTTTTAGGAAAGGGCCTAGTCTTGATTTAAGTGATGGAGAGCCTACCAAATTACTTGGTGACATGGCCAAGTACTAAAAAAAAAATCAAGTTGTACTATGCAGATCAGCCTGTTTGTAATGTAGCATAAGTACAGGTTTATTTAGCACTTATTTTTATTTGATGGTTTGGATGCTGTTGTCATAAAGGAATCTGCAGTATTTTGTGACATAGCTTTACTGACAAGGCTAGAAACATGCAATTTTTTAATATTGTGGTACATCAGTCTGTTTTGATTTGTTATGCTGAATTTTTTTAATTACTATTAAAATGCAAGTATAAGAAAATGATGAACTAATCATGTTTTCTATTTAGCTAAACAAAATATCTGCATTCTGCTAAAATTTGTTCACTGAAGTTTTGGTGTTAAAAACATGCTGTCTGCATGAACTTGTAATTATCATATAAAACCAATCATCCTTAAAACCAGTTTTACTTTTCTGCTGTCTGGATTAATAAACATTTATTTGTTTGTGGTTTGGCTCTTGTGTGTGTGTTTAGGTATAGTTTTCAGTAATATATTACGTTGTTGCAGTACCTGGAAAATCTTATTTGTTAAATGCAAAATTGAGAAAAGCCAGTTATCTAGTGACTACTTGCATTTTCTGAATTGGGTGACCGACCTCCTACTTGTGCTAAAACTATCACTTTGCTAGTAGATGCCTGCTGGCATGCATGTGTACAACTAAAACAATAGATAGCTCTCTCAGCTTGAGTCCTCACTCCTCTACTTTAATTGACACTGCCTGAAGAATGTGACAGATCTGGTATAAATGGAAATGTTTGTTTTGTTTTCAGAGACATATTGACCAAAGGAAATGCAATCTATCTAGCTTATGTCTGAGAAATGGCAGTATGTTAAAAATATCTGATCTGTAAAATGGGGTTAAATTTTTTACATATTTTAGCGTATAGGAATACAATGTAAGTTCTAAAACATTAATATTTACTGAAGCATTGTGAATCCAACTTTGTGTTATAAGCTGTTGCTTACTGCATTTTTAACTTTTGTCTACAATGGCTTGAAAATATTACATGGTGTCATCCAGATCGATCAGAAAAAAATTAATAAGATGAGAAGATGCTGAAGAAAAATACTCAAAATAATTTATCAGAAAAAAATAAAATGCCAAAGACAAATACTCAAAATAATCAGGGGTAAAACATGTTAAAGTTAGGAAATCTTTCAACCATTTGTGCAGTTTAAAAATATACATAAGAACACATGTTAAGTGTTTCTATATTAGTGAATGGGTGCATATATAAATATACTGCAATTCTGGCTATATTTAAATTTATGTCTTGCTTGAAGCATGTAGTCTCTGCCCTGAGTGCCATAAAAATCCTTAGTTGCCAAGATAATAATAAAAGGTGGGATCTTGGAAAATGATAGTACTGGTAAATTACTACACTTTTAATTAATGTTGACTTTAAAAGGATTATAAGGCAATTTTTAACTGTTTACCTACAGAATTTTAATTTCATTTGATATGGAGAGGCATCATCACGTGACTTCACAGGAAACCATCTGTAGGGGACTGTTTGGGGAATATCCTTTTGAGATCAATAAATAGCTCTTGATAGGAGAATTACTATATGCTTTTCTGAGTTTAAGTTCAGCTGGCAGACTTGAGAAGGTGGTTAGAGAAGAACAAGAGATTTTCACAAAGCCTATTTAATGCATTTTGTTTTGACATTATTGGAAAGACAGCACGGGGTTACACTTCTTCAGCAGCTTGAAGCGTTTATCTTTGTTTAGCCAAAACATCTATTAATATAGCTGTTTCTTGTTAGAAAGAGGGAGGTCTAAAGGACATCCAACTGAGTAGCTGAGAGGGAGGGGATTTAGGACTAACAGGTGGTCTTGAGACATACTGGCTAAGTCTCAATTCACTGCTAACATGCCATGTGTGGGCATTCATGGGCTTTCCTTTCTCATCTTGTCTGCGCATTTCTGTTGTTTTTGATATAACTGCAGGGTGTTTTTAGCTATGGCAATAAGAAATGACTTTAGCAAAACCATCAGAAGGATTGCACGTTTTTTTTACTGGTTCCCCAAATCACTGAGCAACTCAAGAAAAAGGAAAGCCAAGCTTCTCTGGAGGTCTGCTGGTAAGTCCACTGCTGTGTTTCTTAAGATAATTTTTTTTCTGCTACAGAGAGATGATAAAAATGAAGATGATTTGTTTTTATTCTCTGCAGAGTACTTTTCTCTGTATTTTGGCATTTGCTATAGGATGCAAACGGAGACATCTGTAAAAAATATTTGGAAACTCATTTACTATGTTGTTTGAAATTGTTCAGAATAGAGATTGCATCAAAGATGTATTAGCTTTCATGACTATGATATTTACTTTTCCTCTTTATAAGGCTGGGAATAATTCACTTTTTCTACACTATCATGTACATATGGGATCTGAGAGACTTCTGGCTCAAAGATCTATCAGTAAGTTATTTTTAGTTTTAGCATCTCTTCATATAGTACTAACATATCAGAAGGCTTGATGGAGAGAGAACCTGATGAAGTCCTTAATTCGTTACATAGATGTCACTAGATGGTTATACAAAATGGTAATCCAGTTAGGAGGGGAACTGTGTTTGGCAGATATGCAGGTTTTATCATCCAGGTTACCGCTTGGAATCAAGCTCACATCAGCAATGACTCAAAGTGATTGCATCTAAAGACTCTTAATTGATTTTGGTCAAATCAGATAGTTTACTTAAGCCAGTTCCATGTGGAAAAGTAACTGCATTTCTCAAGTGCCCTACATGATGGTGATGGAAACCTTCTTTCTTAAAAACCATCAAATGCCATCACCCACAGTAGTTGGTCCTTAAGGTTAGGATTGAGTCACATTAGCAGGACAATTTAGAAAACAAACACTTTTTCCATTTAAGCTGTTGCACCTGTTCTGTAAATGGTAGAGGTCTTTATTCTGCAAGGCAACCTTGCTTCTGGTAAACACCAGGTTAACTTAAAATGGTACAATGGTCAGTTAAGAATGTAGGAACTGCCATTTATTGGGTCCAACTACAGTCCATCTGGTCCCCAATATCTTGTCTTACACAGTGGCAGAATATGGATGCTGGGGCAGAGGGTGAACAGGGTATGCCCAAAATCTTCTACTCCATGCTCCTCTCCCATTGCAGTTTCCAGAAATCAGAGGTTTAAGAAGTTCTGAGTCAGAGACTGTACCCCTCTTTGCCATGTTCTGGCAAATTGACCTTTTCTCTATGGAACTTTTCTCTAATAATTTGTGGACTGATGGATCTTTTCTCTAAGAATTTGTCCAATCCCCTTTTGAACTAAGTTAAGCTACCAGCCTCCCTAACATCTTGTGGCAATGAGTTTCACAAGTTAATTACATGCTGTCTGAAAAAGAACTTCATCTTATTAGTTTTAAACGTACTACCCAATAGTTTTGGCTTGTGTCCTAGTCCTAGTATTTTGACAGACTGTAAATAATAAATCCCAGTTGTGAGGGTCTTCCAGCTTTCTCATTAAACTTTTATGGGATATCTTTGTACAATCTTGTAGCTGAACAATCAAAGTCAAAGGTCCACCTGTAACTAGCAGCCCATCAGGTTAGTATGGTTACGGAGCATCAGTTTCTTGTAGCCAGCAACACACAAAGGAGTGATGTGATTAGCACATCCAGCCACTTTTGAATCCCCAGCCTACATAGCTAAGTGCCTATGTCTAGTTGGGAGGCAACTTTTGGTACAAGTTTAAAGTGGGATTTGAACTTGTGGCTTTAGAACCTTAGTGAGAGCCTTTAACTGTTCTGCCACCCTACTTACCCATGGAGTTGAACAATATTGTGTTTGTGAATGTAAAACAGGAAGAACAAGTTGGATCACCTTAAATTTACTACAGAAACAGTATTGTGCAACATGGCTAAGTGACATAGTGAGTTCCTGCTGTGTGAAAGCATCCACACCTATTAAAAGTCCAGGGTGAAATCCTGGTCCCATTATAGTCAATTACAAAGCTCCCATTTACGTAACTGAGGATTTCATGCTTAGTTTCATGCTCAGATTTTCCTTACAATTAAAGGAGACTATAGCATTTTGAGCATGTAAAAGTTTTATTGTAAGACAAGGTTAAACTTTGCACATCCTACCATTTTTTGCCATTAAATAATACTATTGCTCTGGTTTAATCCCATAATCAACTAAAAGGGTGACAATAAGAATTCCAGAAAACTTTAATAACTAGTTTATTTCTGTGTTAAATGAGTCTGCAGCTTTCTTTTTCTAGTGCTCCCAAAGTGTAAATTTTCCTATGGTTTGTGAAAAAGGAATGAAGAGGATTTTAAGGCATAGACATTTAAAAATATTTTTTCAATAGATTTTGCCTCCCCTTTCTCCCTCCAAAGTTTTAATTATTTTGTTTGAATATGTTTGAGCTTTCTACATTCATTTTTATATGTATTTGTGTTACTTTATATATGGCATCTGAGTACAATTTCCTGTTCATTCCTGTGTGCTGATGATTAGAAAACTTCTGGTATTTATGAAAAGACAGCAATGAAGAGATTTTGGAGAATGTTGTAACACTCCCTATAATGTAATACAGAAAATATATAAATATTGAAATCAACATAAGGTTTACAAGGCTCTATTAAGTAGTGTTCCCTGATCCATTTTTGTAGAATCCAACCCTACAAGAACATTTTAATAAACTGGAGGTTGAAAAAACTTGATTAATATTTTCTGTTCCTGCCACAATGGATATAATTAATAATTACAATGGAATGGATATAATTAATAATTCTGTTTGGGCTTTATTAAGGGTAATATTAGCTGGAATAGAATTCCTGTTAGACAAAAGGCATGAAACATTGGCTCCATTGAAGTCCATGGGAATTTTGTCCATGAGTTCAACAGGGCAAGGATTTCACTTGTGGCTCCTTCCTTTCACTCTCACTCCATGGTTTCTACACTATTTTGTTTTTCCTTTGGTGACCCCCAAACAAGGTTTTTGTTTTGTTTTGTGTCATTTTGTTTTGGTTTGCCATCTGTGGCATTTTGCCATTCTACTTCTAACACAGTACACTCCTACTTGGGCCTAGTCCAAACCCTATTTACTCCATATTCCAGTACTTCCTTGGTGTAAGCCAGGGGCGGGCAAATATGACCTGCGGGCTGGATATGGCCCATCAAGCCATTCTGTCTGGCCTGTGGGGTACTTAAAAAGTTTAGAAAATTAATATTAATCTGCTCCTGGCTATCTGTCAAAGATGACAGTAACCAGGGACAGTAGGATCCAGGGGAAGCCAGCAGGACCCAGGAGCAAGGTTGGTCCAGCCCCACCCCACCTCTAGCCCCCTCCTACCAGAAACCTCCACCTGCTCCCCGCAACCAGAAACCTCCACCTGCTCCAGCAACACATGGCCCGGGCTGCATCACCAGATCATGGGAGCACAGGGCCCTGGGGCCAGGAGTAGGATGGGTGTGTGCGTTTGTGTGTGTGTGTGTGTGTAGTGAGGGAGGCACAGAGTGTGTGTGTTCATAGGGTGAGTCCACATGCACATCCCACCGTACACATGCACCCACACCCCCCCTTGCACTTCCATACATGCAGACCCCACCGTCCCTCCCCCCACACACAGCCTCCCCCACAAACTCCATACCCAACCACACCCCACATATCCACACCCACATGTTCCATCATCCCACACCCACACCCCACACACCTATCCATCCCCCCACAAAACCCCACCCACAAACCTATATCCACCCCCATGCTCCCCACCCCACACAGTATCCAAGAAGTAAGACTTAATTTTAAGCTATTGTGCAATCACCTCCATGTACACTACACAAATGCAGGTAAATCAGGAAAAAGATACTTTTTGAAATCAAATTAATGAAAGTTGTAGATGTTTGATTTTTAGAATATACAGGCGACCCTTGCCATTTGCGAGGGGATACATTCTTGTATCCCTCACGAATGGCGAAATCCACGAATAAGGCACTGCATTCATGAATGCCGTCTGCGTTCATGGCTGCTCTGGTGACTGCGGGAGCATGGTGGTGGTGGTGGGGAGCTCCAAAGGAGCTCCTTTAAGTATATTTAAGAAGTTGGTTTAGCATTCACAAATATTTGGAACTACAAATGCTGAACCCACAAATACTGAGGGTTTCCTGTAATTTGGTATTTTTCTGGTTCCAAGATGGCAAAACCCCTTGCTGAAAGGAGTATTTCCAGGGACAAGGGGAGGGACTTCTGGTGGCAAAGGTCGGGGGCTAGAGGATGGGACTTCCAGTCCCAAGATGGTGACCTGGAGGTGGGGCACATTTCAAGGGGTGGGGCTACCCATGCAGCACTCAACAGCTTGCCAAAACTCGGTAAGCAGCCCTCCACTTAAAATAATTGCCTGCCCCTTGTGCAAGCAATAAGAAATAAATTGCCTCATATTTGTTTCCGTGGGTTTGGCTGCTTCAGAATTTTCCCTGAAGAACCACTCATCCCTGCCTCTTTCCCTCTGCTATTTCTATCTCCTATTTTAGTACTAATAGATTCTACCTGGTCTGGCTACCAGTGGGCGCATTTACATGAGACATTTACCGTGGAGCAGCCTAATTAGGTCCGCAGTAAAGTCTCAATGTCTGGACGTATGCTTCTATTAGGCCACAGGGAACTAATTAACTCTGCCACAGGTTAGTACTTGTAAGTATATATCCTATGGAGGAGTTCTTTAGTGCACAGTAATGCATGGTTGGCTGGGGCACGAGGGTGCTTCAGTGCAGGTGATGCCTGCTTGCTAGCCCCACACTGGAGCACTGCTGTGCCCCAGCCAGCCCCTCCACAGCACGTTGAGTTGGGTTGGAGCAGCCCTGGGCTAGAAGGCTGACTCCTTGGGTCCCCTGCCAGCTGGGGCTGCTCCATCTTGGCTCAACGTGCTGTGGTCCTGGGTACATGTTCAAACGACATGCCCAGGAACAATGAACTCCAGCATGATATGCGTCAGAGTTGTTGTTCCATGCTAATTGCACATATAGATCTGCCCAGTATGAGTTAGCAGGCTAGCTCCACAGAGGAGCACTGAATCTTTTTGTGGCACTCTTGAACCTAAGACACTGCTAGGCTTCTGTTTCCCTAGATCTCAGAATTTTCACTGAAAACATTATAGAAAGTTCTTAAGATCCAGGATCAACTAAGATTGGTAAGTTTTGCATAGCTCACTTTTTAACCAAATTGTACTAACACAAGTAAGAAATTTGGTGCCATGTAGAGCTACCCATGTTAGTTAAAAATGCTCTCAAAGAAATATGCACTTCAGCCTAAATGCTTCATATTCCCTGTTTTTGCTTTCCAGTCCCAATGATCAGGTACCCACATACACATGGGTTGACTAACGAGGGTAAGTTAACCAGCAAGGGGTTCCATTTTAATATGGTCCTACTGCTTCTGATAATCATGATAGCATATTTTAAAGCTAGCTTGGATATGTCTATGCTGTATTGCAGGAGGTGGCAACCTACATCTCATGGGCTGGATCCAGCCCATGAATAGACTGCTTTCAGCTTGCAGCAGTTCAGCGAATCAGCAATATGCTCCAGCCTCAATGGCACAGAAAACATCCCGAGGCCTCTATTGCCTGCCATATTCACTTTATTTTTCTGCTGCAGCAGGGAAGGCATTGCCAAGGTCCTAGCACCTGCCTTTTTCTAATGATACCCTTCATAGCATCTGTTGATTGTCGAGAGAACAGGGATGTGGCCTGTGACAGGAGCTGCATTGCAAGCTGCAGCCCACAATGGCACAAGTTTGCAACCCCCACTGTAGTACATTGTCTGGAAGAGCCAGAACTTTATTTAAGCTTTCAGCTAAATGGAATGCTTAAAGTTTACAACTACTTACTATTATCAGAGTCGTCCCTAGGGATGTGCAGCGCCTGTGCAGGACCTGGGGATGGTGGGGAGCGAGCAAGCAGCCAGAAACAGGGGAGCAGGGGAGGGAGGGGTGACGAGCGGCCGGAGCCAGTGGAGCACGGGGGGAGTGGCATGCGGCCAGAGCTGGCAGTGCTCGGCAGCAGCAGCAGAGCCAGTGACACTCAGCAGCGGCAGCGCATGGTGGCCATGGCAGGGCCTGTATGGCACCGTCCATGGGGCCCAGGGTGGTCGCCTTGATTTGCGCCCCCTAGGGACAGCCCTGACTATTATGTTGTATGCATTTGAAAAAGATTTCAGCGGGCAGGAAGTGAGAAGTTGTTAGTGGATCCATGAATTAGCTCTTTCTCAGAGTCATTCATCAGTCATTGGCATTTTAGCTTTAATAGGAATATTTGTATGACCTTTTTGGCCTAAGGTTACTGTTTTGGAGTGTGACCTAGAGCTCACTCATAGAAGATGTTTGTTGACTTCAATTATTTTGTTTCTGACCCTTGGAGGTTGATCAAGCAAATCAGTGCTAAAGACATAGACATGTTGGGATAGCGACATCTTTTAAAATCGCTATGTTGTAAAGTAAAACATTTACAAAGGTTTAAACTTCTGCACAAATTGATCAGATAGAAGGAAAGGCTGTTTTTAACTACTCATACAAAATATAGTTCACTGATCAACAATGTTTGTAATAAACTGCTATTAAAACATTATAGTGTTAGTACAGTAAGTGTAGTCACTTTGACTTTTACATTTACTTTGGAGTTATTTGTGAGCTAGAGCTTTAGCCTACTTAAATCTAGGCCAGATTCCCTTCATTATAGCAAGAAACACTTCAGTCCCCAAATAAGTCCATTGACTTGAGCTGGACTACTCATGAAGTCAGACACTATGCAGAAGTCCGATACTACTCAGTGGATGCATCTACATGTGCAACTAAATTGACTGAATACATTTCAGAACAGTTTATGCTGGAGTTAACTGCTCCTATGCACAGTATTTACACATGCGCCTGGGACAATTAGAGCAATTAGAGCTGGGACGGAGCAGCCCTGAGCTGGCAGCAGGCTTGTGAGGGGTCAGCCCTGGGCTCAGCTTTGTACATATGGGTTTTCCACTTGCAGTAGCTTCATGTCATTTTTTCAGATACATTTATTTGACTGGTTTGGAAAATACAGCCCTACTGATGTAAGTGGTTTTAATGGTCTTTGAGTAACTTCTGCATTTTAATGTTCAGCTAAGCACACTGAGTTTGTTAGTGGCAATAAACAGTTTTAAGATTCTTTGACTGGAGTTAAGTATATTCTGCAGGTGTCTGATTTCCATTTTGAAAACACTCTCCAACTGTTTTATAAATCTCTCAAAGCATGTTTTCTCTGTTGTTTCCTCATGCCGTGGTGTAAGTTCTTTGAATTAAAACCTGCATTATAACTCTCAAAATGTCATTGAAGATAAGGAAAATATAATCCTCTTTCAGTACAATCCTCTTATCTTACAGATCTTATTTATTTCTATTTACATCAAATATCCATGTAGTCAGTTATTTTTTTGTCTAGCTTATGAAACCTTATATTTTCTTGTTGAAAATTTGTGTGTTCATATTTCCCATCTTTTAGGATTACTTTATCATTTGTTTGGTTGATTAGTATTCACAAATCCTATCAGCTTGATATCCTCTGTAAAGTTCACTAGTACTCCTTTCAATAAATGTTATACTATGCTCTTATGTCCTTAGATTATTTAATGAGACTAGAATTAATACCAATCCTGGTGGTATCCCACTGGACACATTTTTCTCCCCCCTTCACAAATATTAGAGTTGCTTGTTCTTTTTGCTTATTCTTTTACAATAATACATGTACATAAGAATGGTCAGAGACTGAATTGTATCTTTTGGGCCTAGTTACTGACCTGGGCCAAAGTTACAAAAATTATTATTATCCTCAGCACATGGCAGGGTATCAGCATCAACAATGATTATTGTAACCAACATGTCTAGAGGCCTTTTATTTCTCAGAATATTTGTTCCCTATTTTGCAAGATTTCTATTTTGTTTCCAGTTTTACATCTGGACATCTGTCTGTTATTTCTCCCCTTCTGTTGCTTCTGCCACATCCAACTCTCCAAAGCACATGCTGGTCTTTGGCCAACTTAGTGGCACACCTTCAGTGTGAAATATTCTAAAGGAAACAAGTGTCTCAATGAATAGTCTAGTGTGTAAACCCAGTGATCCCTAATGGGATATACACTACTGGTTTCATGATCTATTTTGTATGCTCATTCACTTCCCTAGGTTGATCTTGTAGTACTTTACCTCCTCTCACTGGACCCCATTCTTTCTCCCAACTACATTTGAACCTAAAGGGAAAAAGGATCCACTTTTTATTTAACAAGAAGCTCAAGAATTTAGCCTTTATAAAGAATAGTCTTCCAGTTGATTCTGCTCCTCTTAGGATGTAAGTTCTGACTTAGCATCTAAGTCTATCACCTTAAAGCATATTCATCCTCCAGTAGGAATAATATTTCCCTACCTCCTTTCTGAATGTTCTGCCTGGGATGAATAAATCAGAATTCTTTTCTAGCAGGGGTGACACGTAGGGGGTGCACGTGTGTCCCCTATGCGTGGCGGTGCGCCTCCTGCAAAAAGACGCCGGCAGCAGTGTCTGTGGGCAGTCCCTGATTGCCCCTGGCCGCCACCCCCGACAGTGCCAGCAGCATCTATGGGAGCTCCACGCTCCCTGCCACTGGGCTCCCACCACCGGCAGCTCAGCCATGCCACTCCAGCTGCCGGGGGCACGCGCTGTTCATGTTTTCTAAGTTCTGATGAACACTGTACCACAATCCACTCAATGAACTGAAAATGTCCCTGATACCATAGATTTCCATAGACTTCTAGTCCCTAGACTTCACTGGGAATTAATTAAATTTTCCTGGACATTGCAGATGACTGCAACTAAGTTATTCCCTTCAGTTCAATTTATTAATTGTTGGATAGCTTTGTTTTAAACTGTCTGAAAGAGTATGAACGTGGAGTTAACTATATGAGGGCTATTTTGTGTGTTAAGCACTAGAGGGCACTAATATATATGTTTTTTGAATTTCTAGTACTCATTTGAACACACAGCTGGCAGTTGAAAGTTTTGCTTATAGAAGGTATATAAGTTTTTTCTATTTTATTAGAGTTTATAGTATTGAAAAAAGGTACAAAAATAACTTATTTGTAGTTCCAAAAATAAAACAATCAGAGACCATTTTCTAATTTCTAAACATATTTGTTTCAGCCATTTTCCACCAAATTTTGTATTCCCTTACTGCACAAATATATGCCACTGTATATTACTAGCACAAATGGACAATTAGTCTAAAGCTTGTGAATACTAAAATTTGTGGAAGGCAAACCAGATTGTAAAAGTTATTCTTATATATTTTGCTGAATCTGGGCCTTGCTTAATTAGTATTCAGGACTGAGGTTTTGGCAAGTTGTTTTTGGTTTCAAGATTTTGTAAATTTAGCTTATAACAATTTGCTTTTAAGTAAATCTGTTCATTTTTAAAATGTCGACAAAATTATATATTGTCCAAGAGTTTTAAGATTGATAGCTGGATGTATTTGTAGTTTCTTGTGCTCCAATATCTTGCAACAATGTTTAGAGCTGTTTAATAATTATTACAGTGTTGTTCAAATGGACATTAGAGGGAGATGTTACTTATGTTATGGAGGTTCAGATTACTGGAACTTGTTACTCAAAGTGATATATTAGCTTGATTTGCTTGGTGGTTTTTTGTGGGGAGTGGAGAGGGGAAGTTGTTTTTTTTGACAGCTCTGTTTCAGATTTACCAACTTTCAACAAAAAGAATAAAGGTTACAGCTTCCTATTGCAGAATTACAGGCTCCTCTCACTTTGGCAAAAGGAGAAATATATCTGTCAATGGCAGTAGCTGTTATGTAGCATCTCCAGCTTGGTATTGCTGAACAAGATAAACAACATATATCACAGTACAGTTTCTTAAACATTTCACTATGGTCCTCTGTCATCAAGGTATGTACCACAGGCTTGTGCTCATATAGGATGCATATAGGCATTTGGGGAGGCAAGAGGGAGGTTAGATCAAGTGAAAAATGGCTACCCAGTCTAACTTAATTTGACTGGTGTGGACCTTACAATTAGATCCCTACTTAGGTCAAACTACGTGTGAACCCTACCTCTGAGGTACAACTAACTTGAATCAGGGTGGCCATTTTTAGACTGATTTAACTGTCCTGAACTTCTGTACAGTTCCCAGTGCAGCCCCAGGGCTGGGAAAGCCCAGTTGCTGGCCCCAGCCCCAGGGCGGCATTTTTTCTACCCACTTCCTGGTACAGAGCTATTTATTTTTAACACCCCCCCCCCAGCCTCTCCTCCACCCCCCGATGGACAACCCCTGCTTATGGATCAGCCAGCACTTCCCCAAGCCTGATAAACACCCCCCATCCTGGGTGTGAATTTTACTGGCATTTGCCAGTGCTGGAAGTTGAGCAAGTAAGGTAGGGTGAAGAATGGGTGGGTGAGACGGGGGCGGGGGTTGGTTCACTATGGGGATGTTGTTCACCTGGGGGCAGGGAGGGTTGGGAGGCTAAAAATAGCCTCTGGTCCTAAAGGGTGGGGGAGAGAGCCCCCCATCCCCTCATGGACCCTGCGAGCCTCCTGGATCCCACCAATCCCCCTGCGGATCCTGCCTGCCTCCCCAACCCCACCACGAACTCCCGATCTCCCTTACAAAGCCTGCTTGCCACCCAATCCTCCTGCCGACCTGCCTCCTCCCAAGTCCCTCCAATGCCCCCACTGGAGCCTGCCCCCTCAATTCTTTGCCAGCCCCCCCCCCACTAGTTCCCCTCATCCCAATTTACTTTAGATTGGGCGGTCTTAGATGGATCTAACCTCCCCAAATGTCTGTATGCACCCCTATTTTGCTTGGCATACAGTAAAAAAATATCCCCTGAAGAAGAACATAAAAACATAGGTGTGGTGATGTATCTTCTAAGTCTATCAATTAAGTTGTGTGTCCCCCCCCTTTTTAGATTAGCGTATAAAAGAATGCATTTCCCACTGAGAATATATTAAATATGTAAGAACTGTAAATTCTTCCCACTAAGTATTATAAGTAGCTAGCTCACTACTAATGCAGACTTCATATGTTGACGGGTGCTCATGAAAGCTAATGATTTATTTATTCTCTTCCCATCTGCTGCAAAGCATAAACATGATACACTAGTGTTTTGCATTTGCTAGTGGATTTTGTCTACTCATGTCTGTTTTTTCTCCTGTGGGTGGGGAGTGAAAAAGTATATGGAAAATAGTGTTTTATTATATGCAAAAACTAATTATAAGAGCTTTGTACTAAAAGAAAAACAAATAGGTTTTGCAAATGGACTTTAATTTCACTTTAATATTGCTTAGATGACAGTGGGATGCAGGCTCATTAGTCAAATCAGGGCCGGATTCACACTCGTTCCCTAGATTCCTAGACTTAGGGCGTATACCACTATACTACTCTCTGTGCCCTGAGGTATTGCCAAGAAGCATTCTCCATCTGCCTGGTACCACTTTGCAAGTGCCAAGCCCAGAAATTGTAGTAGTAAGGGTTATTTTCCTTCCTGAAGGCTGACAACAATGACATCAACATGAAGTTGTCAGCCATCTTTGTGTAAGTGTTAGCAGTTGCAATAAAGCCCTTTTGCATGAGCGACTGGTGCTGCCTTAGTCGGGGGGCACATGCTCCCCCTGCAACCAATCCCGCCAACCAGGGGAGGGGTCCCCCCGCAGCCAATCTTGCTGCTTAGGGGAGTCCCCCGCAGCTGATCCTGTGACAGCCGATCTCTGCCCCTGCTTCCAGGAGTGGCTGCAGCTGCTTCTGGGAGCAGCTGCAGGATTAGCTGGCATTTGCGGGGCGGGGCACCGGAATCCTCCCAGAATCCAGGACCCCACCTTGGCAGGAGCATGCCCTTTTGCTTGGTCTCTTTCTAGCCCCAGGATTCTTGCATGTTTGGCTGCCCACTAACCTGGTTTTAACAGGAGAGGTGGAAAATAACAATCACTTAGCCTGTTTCCAGCCTGGTGGTTAAGGTTTGCCTTGGATAGTGACAGATCTGGGTTTGAATTCCTTTGTGGTGAGAAAGGCCCACACCTCAGATCTCCCATTTCCTGGGTAAGTTCTGTAACCACTAGAAAATTATGAAAAGCATGGGTGGAAGCACATGACAAGTACTATAAGATTTTGGCTAAATTCATTGCTGTTAAAGTGAGTTAGACATGCTCTGAGCACATGTAGCAAATCAGGTCTCTCCAAGGACTCAGATTAAATTTTGGCACCTCCCCATGCTGGTATGGGTCGTAGGTAGGCATCTAGGCATTGCAACTGGATTGCTTCCAAGCACATACAAAACTGCTCATATAGCCACCCAAGAAACTGCGGTCTGAAATAGGGGTGCCTAGTTCTGCACCAACACTATAAAGTGCAGAATATATTTTGGGATACTAGTACACGGTCAATTTTAATTGCTCTTTCAGAAGTAGGCACTTAAGTCCTATTTAGGTGCCTATGGAACCAGTGTCTTTAAACTTAGTCTGTAGGTACTTTAGAAAATTTCATATTTAATCTTCAAGAGCAGCCTTAGTAAAGAACATAAAGGTGGCTCAGCAGAGAGGTTTCAGATACCACTGTAGCAAGTTACAAAGGTTCTTTATTTCTGTTTCAAGAAAACCCCCTGAAAGCATTCAAACAAGAGCAATGTCCATCTTCACATGCACGCAAGGAAACAAAAACAGGACAGATTTTCATGGCAATGGGAAAGCGTGAGTTCATGGCCTGGACGGGAGGGGGCCCAGAGTTCTAGCTAGGCTCCCAGTGATGCAGAAGGTCCCCTCCTACACTGCCCTCCATCCAATTTTTTTCAGTGTCTTTATTAGTGGTTCAGCACAGGAAATAATAGCTAACTTGCAGCTTGGTGTTTACTATGCTCTGCTGGAAAAATCAGAAACACCCAGGTTCAAAACCCCTCTGATGGGGGACCAGATCCTCTGACTTCCCAGGTGACTGCCCTAGCCATTCAGCTATGGGGGAAGATGGGATATCTTTCCCACTCATATTTGGTTACCAATGAACATACCCAGTCTTCCCATGTACATAAAATGTAACATGATGCCTTCTGAGTTCCATGTGCAAGGCCCCTACTTACAGATATTATTTTATCTTTCTTGTGCTTTAACTGTTTGAGGTTGTTTGATTTTCAGCTCAATATTTAATATAGGACAAAAAATACCATTTCAAAATGCTTCTTTGAAAAACAGGAAGTGGGAGGGATTAGAGCTGGAGGTTTTTGCTAATTAGAACATCAATGATCAAAGTTATATTTGGGCAGTGTCAAAGCAAAGGATGATGACATAGCAGGGATGAGAAAAATGCCTGTGTCTTTTTTTGCTATAAATATGGACTGCCAATATATAAAATCAATTTTTCACTGTCACTTGTATCATTCATTTTCCTATTTGAAGCCTGTGAATTTCTGTGCATTTTCTTGTAAGTCAGCAGACCTCCTGTTGGAAAAGAGCTTTTTAAAATTGAACACAGATATGGCTACAAACTTCCATGGTGCTTTTTACTCTACTAAAGTACCTCTACAGAGTGAAGATAGATTACATTTTTGAAATGCAGCAGGGTAAATATTTCATTCTTTATTTTTGTCTGCAAGGAAATCATGAATAAACCTTCTGTACTCTGTTTGTTTAGGGCAGTGGTCTCCAAAGTGGGGTGTGCAAGATGATCCATTGGGGTGCGGGAAGAAAATATTAGAACTTCTATTTCTATTTATATAAATATACATATATTGGGGGTGCGTGCTCAAAATTTTTTTTACTGATGGGGGTGCGCAATCAAAAAAGTTTGGAGACCACTGGTTTAGGGCACTATAGCACATTCACTTGTATACCATACAGGAAAGAGACCAAGTTTCCCCACATTCTGCATTGCAGGATGGAAAGAAGGTAGAATAGTTGACCCATTGGTAAGAAGCAAGAGGTTTTTTTCATAATATCTTTTATTGGACCAACTGTATAGTCGGAGATGTTAGACAAGCTTTTGGGCTCAACGTGCCATTCCACAGGTCTGGGAAAGAAGCAGGTAAAGCCTAAGCTAAATGCCAGATAAAGCAATGCCTTGTGTTTATCTCCATATGTAAAAGAAAACAGACACTGAAAAGATGGAGGAGGAGCAAAGTGCAAATTTAGAGCAAAGAGAAGCTGTCAAAAGTACCTTTAAAGCAAGGGAAGTGCAGCTGAATGGATATCCTAATTTTCTCAGACCTAAGAAAAGGCACTTTGGGCACATCTACATGTGTCGCTATAGCAATGCTATTTACTGCGCTGTGATTTAGTACTTCCTTTTGGAAGTACTAAATATGGTGTAGTAACAGCCTATACCGTGTTGTATGAATGGCACCTGGTTATTTAGCAGCTACTTCGCTGTAGCAGCATCCTATACTGGGTGGGGGTGCATCGCTATGGCAAAGTAGCTGCTGGTCACGTGTCAACGCCTGCAGATGCCATGTCACCATAGCACACTGCTATGGTGACATAGCATCATGAGTAGACACACCCTTTGTGTCTGAAATCTCGTCTAATGTCTCTCTCAACTATACACTTGGTCCGATACAACATATCACTAAAAAGCCCATTTCTCACATATTTCCTCAACCATCTTAGCTGTGACACCCCATCCCTGTTGACCTAAGTAGCTAAATAACTGTGGCCTGATTTTTCAAAGATTTCAAGTACCCAAAATTTCACTTGATAGCCATAGACCTATCATATTTTAGTATCTCTGATGAGCTGCTTGCTTTTACGTAGCAATTTAAAAATGAGTTAGATTCCTAACTTAACCATTCACATCTGAAAATTTTAGCCACTTATGGGTTATATTGGCCTATTAACAGTAACACTTTTAATGGATTTGGATATTTATAGAAAGAGAGATGAGCAGTATATTCCTTGTACTTTCCAACAAAGCATTAGTTGCTTGAAGAAAGACATCTATGGCCAGACCTTCTGACCTGATATAGTCCTTTTGTGAAGCTGGATTAACTTTCCTAGCTGGCTCCTGGGAGAATTTCAACAGGAAGCCAGTGAAGTCAGCTTTGCCATCCCTTTACACTTATCAGAGCGCTATAAGGGAATCTCTCTACAGGAAAATCAGTCCCCAGCTAAGGCTTCATGGCCTTTGATACAGCCAGCAAGACAGTTAATCTGACCATCTGGGAGATTTGGGCTGGCAAAATGGTTCTCTGGGGAAGTTATGGATGAACACAACTCACCCCAGGCAGGAGGATGCTGTACGTTACATGACAGACTAAATCAAAACTGTACCAGCTCCAGATTTGGGGGACAGCATAAATATGTGGTGGAAGCAGCCACATTTCTTGAAACACCTAGACTTTCACTGGCAAAAAACCCCCCAACCTTTGATAAATCACAGCTCTTCCTTGTTCCCTACAATGATTATGCCTCACTGACAAACAACCTAGGAAGGAAAGACAGGTATAAATGGCAGCATCTTGATCTCAGACCACAGTTAATTGGGAATTAATCCATTGAAACAGAGGAAATTGCAGTGGTATAACGAAGGTAAAAACAAAACTAAGGCCCAAACAACTTCTAGGTTCACTTATTTGAAACCTATTTATTTTCTCATTCCCTTGTGGCTCTTAATGAACTGGTGAAGTCAGGCTTAGTGTGAAATCAAGGACAGAATAATAGAATATAGGTATCTAAGCATTATTTTTAAAAAGTGAAAGCAAAATTAATTAAAGAAAGAAAGAAAACTAATTTAAGACAAAACATCTCAGTATAGTAAATGTTAAGTACAAAGTCAAATTCTGGACATGGATATAAAGGCACAGGATAAATAAGATGCAAATCAGACGTGCACAAACGGAACATCACTGAATGGAAATTATGTTGGTTTCTCTTTCCTTCTACGATATGTGGGCTGAAAATAGATTTTGAATTGCAGTCTTAAACATCTTGTGTCATTTTAAGTGTTTTCCAGGAAGCTGTCTAAGCACACTTCTCTTACAGCAATTACAATAGTAATCTCTCTTCTGCTGCTGAAAACCAAACCACAGTCTATCGAGTAAAGTAGATTTCACTGGCTATCTTCCTAACATATGGAATAGTAGAACCACACAGCATTTTTCTTCTCAGTCCTTAAAATAAGGACTTATTCTAAAAGACTTTAGTTAAAGATACAAACCTCTGTACCTGACATAAACTTTGCCTTTAAGTTTCTTTGCACATTAACAGCTTACATTATGCATATTTATTTGCAAGTCAAATTTGCTCAGGCCAACATAGAAATTAATGTGCTGGTTTACCAGGATAAGAAAAGAGACCACGGCAGAATATAGATGCTTGTGCTCCAAGCATCAGCTTTCTGCCTCTTCTATCCGGTAGAGCAGCTCAGCATCTGTGCAGTTGCTTGCCTTTTACTGCACAACACTACAGAGAATCGGTTATGGGAACAGCTATTTACAAGCTATCAAGCAAAATCAAGTTTCAAGTGAAGAAAACACAAACATCAGGTAGGGAGTATTCACATAAAATTAATGTTTTGGATTCTTCACAGTACACCACAAAAGCAAGATGTGAATTAGACCAGCTTTACAAAAAATTTAATATATTGCTTTTTTCTTTGATTTTGGGCAATTGAATAAAGCAGCTTGAATCTAATAGTGTAATAACATGCAAAGAAACATGATGTTCGACTGTGCCTTACTAATTAACAACACACCTTTTATAAGAATATGTTTAAAATGCAAAAGTATGTATTTATTAACAGCAATGTAGGCATTATAGGAAGTTGCCTGTGTAACATATGCTGTACAGCACTCTTATGATATGCCTGTGATATAAGAAAGACTTAATATCTTTAATGTAAGCAGTTTATTTTTATAAATGTCAGTGAATGTTTTTGTTAGCAGTATACACTTAAAGCTTTGATATCTTCCAGGACAGCTTGCATTTCAAACATCAGAGTAGAATACCAGACTGATAACTTTCCAAGCAGGGGTGCAATGACAGTTTAGTAAAATATTAATTTTGTTAATGATAATAGATCTTTTTTTTTTCAAATTTTTCAAATATTTGGGAGTGGGAGTAGTAACAGTTTCTGTACAGGAGCATCCAATAAAGTATAGTCCTTTTAGTTTGGCGTACCTGTACCTCTGTGTTACATTGCATTGTTATTTAAAAAAATCACATTTTTAATACAGAACTGCATGACTAAAATGTTCTGACTTTCAGAGTCATGGAAGAGATCAGTCTTTCTTTTCCAGTCTTACTTATTAAGCTAGTTTTAAAAAGACTGAATGTAAGTTTCTTATGCTTTACAGAGAAAAAGCTTTTTATACTTTTTGCAATTATGTCTGCAATAATCGAGGAAGTGATGGGCCTGTCTTCTAAATGACATTAGAGGTACACTGATTAAAATGAATTATAAATGAGAAACAAAACAGCACTGAAAAACAGTGTTTCCTAATTTCATTAGTAATCCTGGCTTTGGATGTTATTTAACTAACACACAGATCCCTAATATAATTTGACAAAATGTTTGTGTTTATAATGGGAACATAGCGCATGTGTGCACTTATACACGCACACAGTCACATGTGCACATGTGTGTGGGCATGCATACTCTCTCTCTCTCAATCTCTTCCCCTCACACACAATGTTAAAAGAACATTATTAATGCTGCAAAATGAAGCACTTGAAAGTCAGGAAACACCCATGGTAACTTAATTTGACTTCCTTGTCTTTAATTACCCTGTTGACTCTTATTTTGTCTTTGCCCCATTCAGTGCACAGAATTAAGAGCATTCACCAAATGAACAGCTATTCAATATTTCCTTGTATCCTCAAGTATGAAAGCCCCCCCCACTTTTTTTTTTTTTTTTTTTTTTTTTACTTCGCAGCACTCAAACCCTGGTCTGAATACAGAATTATTCATTTCCTCATGGGTATGTGATCTTGGATGGTTTACAAACCTTAATACATTTATTGTCAGAAAACCTCCAAGAGAATATTATCCCCATTTTACAAATGGGAAACTAATTCACAGAGAGCGTAAGGTTAAGTACTCATTTATTTTGGGTGCCCAGTTTGGGACAATGAGAACATGTTTTATTCAGAGTGCTTGGACATCTAGAGCAGGGTTCAGCAACATTTGATATAATTTAGATCCCCACATGGGTCATCAACAGGGTTGGAACAGTTCAATTATCCACCACACAGACCTTTACCACTTAAATCAATGGCATGACTCACAGTACCAGAAAGAGATGAGAATCACTTTGCCAGTGGGTTTTACATATATTTCCTGATGGCAGAGACTCAGGGATTTGCTCCCTCCTCATCCCTTAGCATCTTGTCCCAGACTCATTCTTGTAGGTGCCTAAACAGGTCTTAGGCAGAATTTAGGTGGTTCAATTACAAAAAGCCATTCAAATTGACCCTTAATAAGTAACTGGAAAACTGCTTAGATATCTAGGTTCATTAGGCACCTCCATTTTGACCTAGAAAGATCCCTAGGTCCGTAGACTTAGGTACATTATAGAAACAATCCTATGTGCCCCACTTACACCTTTGCAATCTAGGTCACCCCCTTACACCCACCTAGCTCCCCAATTCTTTAGGTAGGTACAGAATGTGTCAAGTGATTCTTTGACACCAGTTGCATACAAGCAGTCCATTATACCCAGAAGCAGTAGGGCTGCTCTATGCCTTTTTGCCCAGTATTTGACTGGTTAGAGTACTTTCACAGAAAATGAGACACAATGTGAGTAATTTAAAATTATAGCACAGGTGCTGGCAATCTATGGCCAATGGGCTGGATCTGGTCCGCAATGACTGGGGGGAATCAGTGGCATGGGGCACCGGGGGCCGCAAGGCCAAGGGTCTTCTGCCTGCTGCCATTTGTCCTAGCGAATTCCTGTGTCTCAGTCCACCTTTCACCTGCACAACCCATGTTAATGCCCTAGCCCTTCTGGCTCCCTATGCACACTGCCAAAGTTTCCTCTTAGCATGGCTATTGGCCATGGGAGCTTGGGGCATTTTGTAGCAATGGTAAGTGGAAACTGGGGAGGGTGAGATATGAGAGAAAGCAAAAAGTAGAGAGTCCTCAGATGTTAGTAGGGGTCAGTTAACCTCAGCTGGGTTACAAGCCATGGCCCACTGTTCATAAAGGTTGCCAACCCTGTTATAGCGGAGCTGGGGGTTACATTTTTCCTGATATTGAAATTCCTAGATGTTATCATAATGGATGTTTGATAGCCTGAAAATGAGTTATACGAATTATTCCTGATGGCAGGCTTGTGATGAAATTATACCTTATCTGAAGGTTAGCTATGACTGTGAGTATTTCTTGCCTCACTGTCAGCATTCATGCATGAGGGGCGCTGAAATTGGAGTCATCCAAATGTCTACAGAACCAGAGAATCTCAAATGTTAAGTGATTTTGACCACAATTTTACAGCATTCCAGCTGCAATGTCAGGAAAAAGGAATACACGAAACCTGATAGAAGTCCCTAGTTCTTTGGACAATATTGCCCTCCTCACATGTAGCACTTGTAGGCTTATTGCAAAAGTATGCATAATAATAGCAACCTGTATAATTACCTATAGCTTACAGATGGAGAAGCTGAACCAAGAAGTAAATAATTTGGCTGGGGTCACATAGCAAATCAGAGAAAGAAACAGGAACTGATACCAGATATCCTAACTCCCACTCCCATGTCCTCTATCCACTAGACCACAGTGCATCTCATAGGTAGACTGAAGAGTCTGTGAAACCCCTATCCTTCTAAATAGTTTACATATAGACGGCTTGGGAATTTCACTTTGTAGTCTACTACGTGGGAGGGATTTTAAAAAAGAGCCTGTAGCAGAGTACATTAAACACTGTTGTAAATTTGGGAGAGATGTGTTTGCATAAGAACATTTTATGTTACTCTCAATACAACATGAACAGCAATTTCTTCTCTAAATATTTTTCCTATCTTTTATATATGCATATGTTTCAGATTGCAAATATACATGTCACCCTCACTGCCGAGATCTGGTGCACCTGAGCTGTCAGCAGAATGGAAAGTTAATGGAATGCATCTCCACATATGACACGTTAGATCAAACCAGCCGTGGTCAGGTAATAGGCTTGGCATTTTAAGAATGGCTACTTTTCAACTGTCAATATTATAATAACAGGTGTTCTTCCCAATCCACCCATCTACTCAAGATCAAAACGTACCTTTATTGGTAATTTCAGTTGGTAATGTTCTTCTAAGTTAGTACTGAATAAACGACTCTGAATAAATACTTTATTTTGGATGAGCAATAACTCCAAAATCTTGGTCACTAAAACCCACTGATTTTGTTTTTGCAAGAATGTTTACGTTAATCTTCTTGTCCTCCTCACATTGCAACAAGGCTACTTTCATATTTAGACAGACACTTGACTGGGATGATCCCAATTTGAGCATAGGGCTGGACTAGATCAGTATCTCAACCTGTGGGCCATTACCTAAAAGTGGATCACAAGAATATATGAAAGGGTTGTGAACAGACTTTAGAAATGAGTCAACAAACTTAAAGGAGAATCCATTCTTAAAAGGAGAAAAATGTGGGAAAGTGTGGCTTTTCCCTTAGAACTCTGCCAGCTTGCAGCCTGCAAGGAAGTGCCCGGGGCTCCCTATGTCCCTCCCTCCCCCTGCCCCACACACCCACCTGCTGCCCCACACACTGAGGGGCTGAGGCCCAGAGGCAAGGGGGCAGCAGGTTGAGGCTAAGGGGCACTGGGTTGGGAGTGGTCATTGATGTTTACAAATGGGTCCTGGTACAAAAAAAAGTTGAGAACCATTGGATTAGAGGACCTTGTGAGATCCCTTCCTGCCCTGCTTTCCTATAATTCTCAGATTTCCTCACTTAGATGCCTCTGCATTTTTAATGTGGATACAATACACTTCTTCATTTCCTTCCCTGAACTGCTGTGTAGTGCTTTCACCTTAGAAGATGGCTTTATTCAGTGTTTTTTAAATGGGTACTTATGTTTCAAAATAGTACCTTTCTACAGAGAGGGAGAGAAAGAGGGAGAGGTGGTGGGGGGTTGTCTCCTTCTCTGAAGATGGAAGAAGTTTACATGCTGACTAATGCATCCTGGGAGTATAAAAAAAAAAAAAAAATGTTTAAAACATATGTACTGATGGTGTTTGTTCCAGTTAGTCAGCATGATGCTACTTCCTTATGGTACTTTTATTTGCTGTCCACATGAAAATCTGCCCAACTTTGTCTGAATTTGTTTGAGCAAACACAGTTTGGTCATGATTGGTAGAGACTATTTAGAAATTTTCAACTACATTACCACAGTATTCTGCTAGAGTCTGCAAAAGATGATGTGTGCAAGGATGAGAAAAATGCCCTTTATTCTTTTATGCTATAAATATGTACCATCAATTATATACAATTAGTTCTTTCACTGTCATTTGAATCCTTCTCCGAGTTGCTGTGGACTGTTCCACTAAAAGCACCTGGATTTGGGAAGCTCTCTCCCCTATATTCTCCAAAACCTTTTGCTAGTGCAGAAGGAAGGCATATGATTCACAAATGCAGAAGGCATAAGAATTAGACCTGTGGAGGAATAAGAGAACTAGAAAGAGACAGGGAAAATGGGTAAGAAGAATCTGGGACTAGAGGGAAGAAAGAAGTTGGGGCTGAGACTGAGGAAACTTGGCCTAACAGGGAAAAGAACTTGGGCTGTGACTAGAATGAGGAAAAAAGCTGGGCCTGCTACCTAGGAAAGACTAGAACTGATTGGCAAGCATTTTGGGAGCCAGAGAGGTTGGGATGGTGTGACAGGTGTGCCTCTTTGGGGTCTGTCCACTAGTGATCCCACCCACCTGTTATGGACCAACTGCCCACCTTCTCATCTGCCATGCCTTGTTGTTAACTGCTTAATTAGAGGGTGTTAATTAAGCAGGAGGCCACCCATTTCTGCCCCGATGCCAGTGGGTGCCATCTGTGGCTCCTTTCCTCCCCTTAAATTGCAGCCCAAGCCTTGCAGATGGCACTCATATCGGTTAGTCTGGGCCTCACTATATTCTGGCCCCCTTATCTTTCCTGGGCTCTCTGTGGCCACTGGGCTCCTCACTGGGCATTCATCAATGCTGCCCTCCCCCCCAGGGCTCCTCACTGCCCTTGCTCCAGGACTTCTCACTATCAGTGTTGCCCCCTCTTTGGGGCCTCTCACCACCCTCTCTCTGGGGCTCCTCTTGTGGCCCCCTTGGCTCTGGGGCTTCTCTCACTTAGGGCCAGGCATGGCTATGGCCACCTGAGCACACCTAACTCTCCTCCTCAGGGTCTCAAACCCCCACCCAGCTCAGGCAGCCTCAGCCCTACCTGGCCTCCAACTCTACACCCCTCTTCTGGGGCTGGGGTCCATACACCCCAGAATGCTGTGCTTTCATAGGCATCAGGGCCGGTGCCCCTCAAATGCTGCATCTTCACAGGCACCAGGGTCAGTGCACCCAAATGCTGCACCCTCACAGGCACCAGGGTCCCCACACTACCAGGGGTCCCCTATGAGGCCTCCTCCAACCCCCAATAGCCTCACCCAAACCACCGGTCTAAACAGCAAACACGGAACAAAAGCCCCTGGGCTATAACATAAAATCTAAGCCATCCGGCTAAACAACATTCAATCCCTACCAGGGAATTCTCCACCCCACAACAGCAATCAGGACCTGCTCACGCAGTCAGGCTTCTTCCCTCTGTTTGCTCTGGCAGAGCTCCTTCTCCTTTGGCTGCCAGCAAGAAACTACCTGCTTGGCCTCATCCTGGGGTTATATGGGAGCCAGGCCCTGCCCCTTCTGGTCAGCTGACTCCTACCAGTTACCCTGGCAACCCACAGCTGGTTACTTATTGCTTCACAAGTAGCAGGCACCTCAGTGCCCTGTTACAGATGGGTTGGGCAAGGAGACTAGGATCAGGTGGTAGGGAGAAAAAGGCTGCCATCAGATGAAGATCTAGGGTTAAACTTGGACTGGTGGGCAAGGAGACAGTGAATCTAATGGGAGGCAGTGGAAAGACTGAGGCTGCCACTTAGGAAATACTAGGACTTGCTGGAATGGGATATGGAATCAAAGAAGTCTGTGATTAGGTGGGCAAAAAGGCCAGCTCTGGTATCTGGGACTGTGATTCAAAAACTGGACTGGGGGGCAATTGGCAGGCAAAGGGGTGCCACAAGGAGTCAAATGATCAGGAGAACCAGAAGTGTCTGGGCAAGTGTTGATTGGCTCCAGGGTAGACAAGAAAGGCAGATCAACAGGAAGGGGCAAAGACTACTTGGTTAAGGAGACTGATGGGCAAAGAGGTCAGGCTGGCAGAGACCTAGGACTAGCTGGCCAAGGAGATTGAGAATGGGATGAGAAGGTTGAGGAGTAGAGACTGGGACTGGCTGGGAAAAGAAACTGGGTATGTGAAAAGGAACAAAGAGTGGGGAAGGGGCAGGACTGGGATAGGTACAGGCTGTAGCAAAGCAACTGAACTTGGGAGGTGTCACGACACGGGGACCTAGGAGCAGCTGTGATCTCTCCTGGCGCCCCCTACCGTGCCAAGTTGGTGATCAAGCACCCTCATCTCACCCACCACATCTTTGATGTTATTTAATTTTATAATGAAGGCTGCCTTTTGTCCCCTTGGACACGGTGCTCTGTTTATCCTGGCACCTATTCTGTATGGAGTGACTTGGTTCACCTCAGCCTTATGGGCTATGCGTGGCTCCAACCTCTCCTGTACCATGCCCCAAGCTTTGCAGATATCCCGGATGTTATTTAGTCGGTTTTCCTTTCTGTGCCCACACTGATGCCCCCCCGCCAGGCTTGTCACGCAGCCGGCGCCCACTCACTGGCACCCCCGGGCTGGGGTCAATGCCCCCTAAATGTCGTGCCCTCTCTGGGCTTCTTGCCTGCGTGCCCCTCCCTGAGACTCCTTGCCTCTCCCTGGGCTCCTTGCTTATGCGTCCCCTCTGGGGCTTCTCCTGCACTCGCCCTCCTTGGGGCTTCGCCTCGCAATTGGGCTTCTCTTCCTGTGTGCCCTCCGGGGCTTCTATTCCTATACGCCCTCCCTAGGGCTTAACGCAAGCACCCTCTGGGCTCCTTGCCGGTGCCCACTCTGGTGGTCCTCACAATTGGGGCTCAGGTGGCCTTGGCCGTACCTGGCCCCCAGACCCCTTCTTAGGTCTATGATCCTTATCCAGCTCAGGCGGCCTCAGCCTTACCTGGCCCTTAATCCAAACTCTTGTTCCCTCTCTGGCACCAGGAACCCCCACGCTGCTGGGGCGCTCCTATGAGGCCTCCTCCAACCCCTTATAGCCTCACCTGGTCCTCTGGTGTAATAACAAACAAAGTCATCATAAGCCAACTGGCTATAACACAAAAACCAAACCTCCTGGCTAAAACTCAAACCCTAAGCCTTCTGGCTACTCATCGTTTCCATCCCTGCCAGGGATTTCTCTACTGGGTGTCCTTGCCCCTATACGCTGCTCAGGCCCTCAGACTTCTCAATGCTGCCTGCTTCCACAGAGCTCTACCTTCCTCAACTGCCAGAGAGGAACCGCCTGCTAGGCTTCAGCCTGGGCTGTTTATATACTCCAGCTGACCCCTGTGGTTGCCCCGGCAAACAACACCTGTCCTTCTATAGGAGCAGGCACTTCAGTGCCCCTGCAACAGGAGGGAATAGGCAGAACTCTTTCCTTTTGAGTCTGGGATAGAGCCCAAATCCTTAAATTTCACCATTCCTCTGCTGTCAGCTAATATCTGTGAAACCTATTGGCAAAGTGTCTCATCCAATAGATGCCCGGCTATTTCTGAGCGATCTAGTTCAGGAGTCACAAACAGTGTACCCCTGTTAGCGTGGTGCTGTAGCTCAGCTAATATACTCTGTTTCTTCACAGAACTAGTTAGTCTGGGTGGAGAATATGGCTTATATGTTTGCCGTCTGTTTGGTATCTGAACTAGCTAATTTCTAACTAACGCAAGTATCTGCATGGCATTGTGTCTTGTACTTTTACTCAGTTAGCTCAAGTGGCAGCAGTCTGTAGGTTGACTGAAAATTTCCAAACTTGCTGATGACTCATATAGCTCTCTATATGATGGAACAAGTTGGGATATGGGGGGCGGGATTAGTTTGCTTCCTTGAAAACTAAGGAAATAACACAAAAATTACATTAAAAGAATGTAAAAATGGGCCTGTATTCTCTTCATTGTGTATTAAGAACCTCACTGACTACAGAGTGGAAGAGACTACTGCCTGTAGGGCTCAGTGGTTGCAGGGGTGTAATGAATGAGGCAGGGCACTGTTAGAAAAAAAGAGGTTACTGAAATTTGAAAAAGCAACTCAGATACTGTCATGGACCCAGAGGAACAGACTTCCACTGTGCAAAATGAAGTTTATTTTCTACCTATGGGGACTTTTTACCATCTTTAATTTTCCCTGAGCATGTATGCCCAAAAGCTTGCAAAGAAAGATTTTTTTTTTTTTTTTTTGCAATTTCTCAGCTGGTCTAATAAAAGGTATCATCCCTGAACATGAGTTCTAGTTTTGCATTTCTTATTGAACATGTCTGTAATTCAGCTAAAATTTCTTCATTAAATCCAAAAGCCAATAGCAGCTATATAGCTACTTTAACTGAACGTTCAAGAATGTAATATATTAGATACGGCATATATTGCACTATATATTCATAAGATAGCAGTGTTACAGTCCTTATTACTGATTGCACCTACACAGCAATCACAGTTACAAGTATTGATCAGAACACTTACAATTGGGCTAGTGAGATTCTAGCTGTCCCATTGGGTTAGTGAGAGACTTTCTAGCTGTGCCATGCTGCCTGGACCCAGAAGATTAGCTCACATTAACAAAGAGCCTCTCTCTCTTTCTCCATTTCACCCCTCTAGATTTCTCATTACATCATGTTTTCCTGAGTCCTAGAAGCTAATCAGATCTAGCTTTATCTTATTATTCTCAATATACATCCCCGCCATCACCTTTTAAACAAACTTTTTGTTTATTCCTGGTGGGTTTATGTCCTTGGAGCCAAATTTGGCATACCAATCCTTTTGCTATTTACCCAGTTCACCCCCCGCCCCACATTAGCATATCTATGACACCCCACACTTCAGCCTACCAATGTTAGCATTTTCACTGTCTGTCATTCTCAGCTTGACATAAAATGTCTGCATAGGATCCCAGAAATAAAGATAGAAGATAGAACATCAAACACAGAGGTGGTGGGGTGCACAAGGCTAATACACTTAGAAAACACTATCAAGAAGAAAAGGTTGCCATATCAGGAGAATGAAGACCGTATACCCAAGAAAATTTTGTATAATGAGATTCGAGATGGCTCTAGAAAGTGAGGTCGCCCTCTATGGCAGCACCATGATGTGTGCAAAAATAATATGAAGTCATTCAGCATAGAAAACTGGAGAAGTGAGCAGAATCCTGTTCAATCTGGAAGGAGCATCTGGCACTGGGTGCAGCACAACATGAAGTGGCTTTGATCCAGAGGACAGAACAAAGCAAGAAAGAAGAAAGCAGCATGGTGTAAATTTGGACTCCAACTCAGACAACATATGGATCTGTGAAACTTGTAACAATCTGTGTCACTCTCAAATTGAGCTTGTCAGCCACAAATGGATTCATCAGGCATTTGACTAGATGTCTTACATGTACACCATGATCAGAGGATTGATGGTTGCTTACTGCTACACTGTCTGCTTAAACTTTGGTTTCCAGAAATTCTTATAACTGATATGATAAACTATAGGGATAGAGTAAAAAAAATGCTAATTTATATTTGTGAAGCATTCTGATGCCATAGTGATGGGCACCATAGAACGCCAATGAGGAAATTATTTTTTTTTTCTTCAGAGCATGGTTTGAATAGAGTGCAGTGAATAAGGCATAATGAAAAGAATACAAAATATTGACTGGCTACTCCATTAAATGAGCCCCTTTCATTTTGTGTACTGTCTGGGGCAGGAGTACTGTGGATAAAATAGATGTGATCATGTAACTAAAGATTGTGTCATAATGCATATGTACAAAGAGAGTAAATTATAGTTGTACAGGGAAGCTTAGTTTCATAGTTTTGTAGTTTCTAGGGTTGGAAGGGACCTGAGCAGATCATCTAGTCCGACCCCCTGCCATGGCAGGAAAGAGTAGTGGGGTCAAACGACCCCAGCAAGGTGTTCATCTAACCTCCTCTTAAACACCCCCAGGGTAGGGGCCAGCACCACTTCTCTTGGAAGCTGGTTCCAGACCCTAGCTGCCCTGACCGTGGAGTAGCGCCGCCTGATGTTTAGTCTAAATCTACCCTTTGCCAGCTTGTGACCATTATTACTGGTCACTCCTGGCGGTGCTCGGGGGAACAGTGAGTCCCCCAATGCCTGCTGATGCCCCCTGACTAGTTTATAACAGGCCACTAGATCCTCCCTCAGCCTTCTCCTTTGGAGGCTGAACAGGTTCAGGTCCCGTAGCCTCTCCTCATGGGGCCTGCCCTGTTGTCCCCTAATCATACAAGTGGCCCTCTTCTGGACCCTCTCCATGCTGTCCACATCCCTCTTGAAGTGCGGCGCCCAGACCTGGACACAGTACTCCAGCTGCGGCCTGACCAGTACTGCATAGAGGGGGAGGATCACCTCTTTGGACCAGCTCGAGATGCATCTGTGGATGCATGACAAGGTGCGGTTGGCCTTCCTAACTGCCTCCCCACACTGCCGGCCCATGTTCATCTTGGAGTCAATGATGACCCCCAGATCCTTTTCCGCCTCCGTGCTGACAAGAGGGGAGTTCCCTAACCTGCAGGTATTGTGCCGGTTGTTCCTCCCGAGGTGCATCGCCTTGCACTTGTCTGTGTTGAAACCCATGCTATTCTCATCCGCCCACCCTTGTAACCTGTCTAGGTCCGATTGTAGCCTGTTGCATCCTTCCAATGTGCCCACGTCCCCCCACATCTTAGTATCATCAGCAAATTTGAACAGGGTGCTTTTTACCCCCTCGTCCAAGTCACTGATGAAGATGTTGAACAGTGCGGGCCCGAGGACCGAGCCCTGCGGAACCCCACTGCCCACGTCCTTCCAGGTCGAGAAGGACCCATCCACTACCACCCTCTGGGTGCGGCCCTCCAGCCAGTTGGCCACCCATTTGACTGTGTGGGTGTCTATACCACAGCCCCCCAGTTTCTTAATGAGAACAGGGGTGAGAGACAGTGTCAAAAGCCTTCTGGAAGTCCAGGAAGACTATGTCCACTGCTACCCCTGCATCTAATGATCTGGTGATTTGATTGTAAAAGGCCACCAGGTTGGTCTGACATGACCTGCCACTGATGAACCCGTGTTGGTTGCCCCTAAGCATGCAGTCCCCTGCTGGCCCCTCGTGGATGTGTGCCAGAATAATTTTCTCGAACAGATTGCCTAGGATCGCGGTAAGACTAAACAGCCTATACTTTGCCGGGTCCTCCTTCCTGCCTTCTTTGAAGATGGGGACCACGTTGGCCCTCTTCCAGTCCTCCGGCACCACACCAGAGCACCACGAGTGCTCGTAAAGCCGCACCAGGGGACTTGCAATGACCTCGGCCAGTTCCTTTAGAACTCTAGGGTGGAGATCATCCGCACCGGCTGACTTGAATATGTCCAGCCCCTCCAGAAGCTCCCTAACTAAATCCTCGCTAACCCGTGGCCCAGGTGTGCCTCCCCCGGGGCCCGAGGGGGGCCCAGCAGGGAGGTGGCTGTTCTGGTCCCTTCTTAGGAAGACGGAGGCAAAGAAATCGTTAAACATATTAGCTTTGCCGTCTGGTGTGGCGACCAAATTTCCCAACACGTCCTGCAGGGGTCCCACGTTACCCGGAAGCTTCTTTTTACCCACTATGTATTTAAAGAAGGACTTCTTATTGTCCTCAATCTGGGAAGATAGTCCCAGTTCCATCTCTGCCTTGGCTCTCCTAACTACCCCCCCTACATTCCAGAGCGACTATAGAATAGTCCTCCCTGGTGATGACCCCTTCTTTCCAATGGGTGTAAGCTTCCTTTTTAGCAAGGAGACATTCCCAGATGCTTTTGGTGAGCCACAGAGGCTTGTGTGTTCTCCTGTTCCCTTTGATCCTCATTGGGATTACCTTCCTTTGGGCTTGGAGGATCGTCTCCTTAAGGAGCGACCACTCTCCTTGGACACCTGGCTCCCCTCCCCTCTGGGACCTCAGTGTTTCTCCAATTATCCTCCTTAGCTCGTTGAAGTCTGCCCTCCTGAAATCTAGGGCCGCTGCCTTACTGCATGCCTTTGCCACCTTGCGCTGGA
Organism: Crocodylus siamensis; assembly: GCF_052110815.1. Taxonomy (NCBI): domain Eukaryota; kingdom Metazoa; phylum Chordata; order Crocodylia; family Crocodylidae; genus Crocodylus; species Crocodylus siamensis. The sequence goes on from NC_143398.1 coordinate 64,278,641, forward strand.
TGGTGAATTCCAGCAGGAGATGATCGCTGTCGCCCAGGTGGTTGAGCACTCGCAGCTCCCTCACCAGGTCATCACCCGTGGCCAGCACTAGGTCCAACAAGGCGTCCCCCCTGGTGGGGCTGTGCACCTCCTGGGTTAGATGGAGGTCCTGCACTCTGGCCAAGAACCTACGTGAGCGTTCAGACCTGGCTGACTGTTCTTCCCAGCAGATGTCCGGGAAGTTCAGGTCCCCCATGACTACCACATCCTTAGCCTTCACTACCTCTGTGAGCTGACCCAAGAATTCCTGGTCAAGCTCTTCTCCCTGGTTGGGAGGTCTGTAGTAGACTCTCACCATTAAGTCCCTTTCCCCTCGACTGCCTTGTACTCTAACCCAAAGCACTTCAGAGTGCCCCTCCCTTGGCTCCTTGCTAATTGACGAGGATGTGTATTCCTCCTTAATATAGAGCGCCACGCCCCCACCTCTCTTTCCTATCCTGTCCCTCCTGTACAGCCTATGGCCCTTGACATTCACTGCCCAACCATAGTTCTGACATTCCCTAACTTTTGAGTACTTAATTTTATAACCTAATATAATTAACCTAACCTTAGTAACCTGATACTATGCAGGTTAACATGTATGCAAAATGTTTAAATACATATGGCACTAATTCTCCTTTTGATTCCTGTGAACTTCTGAGCAATGGTGCTCAAACTTTTTAGGCTCAAGCTATCCCTCATTAGATTGAAAACACCTCTCGGAAAATGCCAGTTCTTAGTTTTCACGCACTTTTTATCTATGAAAATATAATGGAGCTATTTTTCTGTTGCAGTGAGCTCAAAAAGATCATAACAGGTTACAATGCTTTTAATGCTCTGGGTTCCTCTTTGAGATCCCTGAGTTTATCTTGTGAATCACGCTTGCACACCTAACAGTGCTAACATTGTGTGGCACCCCTGGAAGGGAGCTCAAAGCATTCCTGTTGAGGATCTCTGAGCTAGAGGGCTGAATAGCTGTCCTTCATTCAAGCTGATTGTAAAAAGCAACAAAGCCTCTTTTGGGGGGGGAATAAGACAGTATAAGCAACAAAAGCCCGTACCAAAAACACAGGCCTCATTCAAAATAGATCAGGAGCTGTGCTGTTTGGGCAGAGGCATGGGGGCGTACATGCAGAGTTTATGTGGGTTTAATTTGATGGGTCTCTGTATGTTTGTACATGCATGCGTGTACACAGAGAGGGCAGCAAAAAGCCAAGGACTGTCAAAGGAACACTTTTAGCATTTAACATAAATCTGAGAGAAAGTAACCCGTTTGGTTAGCATGCTGGCTGGAAAGAAGAGATGTGAAATATAAAGAAAGGATACTGTCTCTTCTTATTTGATTCCCTCTGTGTTCAGGGAAACAGAACTGTGTGTACATTCTTTGTACAGAACAGGATTGCATCAAAGCAATACCTGACTTTATCATCAATTTCTCCTCCTAACCTGAGTACTAGAATTGATTTTCTCTGGGACTCACCCGTCAGCCTAAGTACCACCGCCTCATTTGGGGTCATGAATCCTATTCTGCGATCCATTACCCTAATGTAAATAATCTACAATACCCCAGGTTTTCACAGGCCTCTCAGAACACGACATAACAGTGCCATTATACCTGTCTTCCTCAGCACTGATATTGCAACTTGGGTCAGTTTGTCTGATATTTTATATTCATAGATCATTGTTCAAATGATATTTCCATTATTCATCATGATTATTTTGAAGAAACAGTCATTTTCTTACGCTTGCATATATACAGACTATAATATTTTGTACCCCATGAAGGAAAAGGACTTTTTGTGATCTCTTTTATTGAACTAACTTTACGGTTGAGAAAGATGTTGGACAAGCTTTTGGGCATCAAGTGCCCCTCTTCAGTGACCTTGATTACAAAAATTCCTTGTTTTCCATACACTTCCTGGGCCATCATGGCTACAACAGTCCAGTCCTACTACTACAACATGAAGCTCTTTTCCTGTACACAAAATCCCATGTGTGCATGGTGCAGTCATGTGGCTAGAAGTAGAAATCATAAGATCAGGATTCAGTTCCTGGCTCTCCTGTTTACCTGAGGGCATCCTTTCACTGTTTCTAAGGTGGGTGGCAAGGATTTCTTTGCACTACCATAAAGTGCTTAGGAGATTTGGCTGCATTGCTATCCAGCCAATTATTTCCAGATTTTGGCATTTATTTATGCTTTTTCCATTTTGTTGAAAGCTACCAGGTCTTAGAAGGTCTAAAAGTCTGTGCTCTTTAAGAGAACAACTGGACTACCAAGCACTGGGTAATTAAATAGTTAGGGTTTCACATGCACTGCACGTGTCTGATAACAGACGTGTATGGCTCAGAAAAGGAAATAGTGTATTGATTCTATAACCTATAACATTGCATGATCTCCCCAAATAGCTTAATGCAGAGATGGAACAGAAGAGGCAATGAGAATGAGTCTTTCAAAATCTTGCTGCAAAATTGCCTGGGATGGAAGAATGATCACCATCTGAATTATTCATCACCATCAGAGAACTAGCAAAAAGGGGTTAAAATAGTGGGAATTCTCCCTGGACAGAGCCTTATATCCTGAAATCCTATGAGTCCATTGTCCCAATTTAAGTACCTGTGCAATTTCCAAGATAACACTTTTAAATGTCTTTCATTCTAGGGACAAGCTACTGTGTGAAAAGGGTTTTGCTCTCCCAGGTTTTGACTGGGGTCAGTCAAATGCTATAGCCTGTTTTTACCTGAGTAGAATCATTCTAGAGTCTAGGCAATCCCATCCCTTTCTGCCAGATGCTATCTTATTTTTAACACCATGCAGTTGGCTCTCTTAAGGGCCATGAAAAGCCTAAGGAAGAATAACAAAGATGTCTAGATTGTATGTACTTGTTTATTTATATTTATTTTTTCCTACTCTTCCCCCAAAGGTATAAATTGAGTCTCACAGGCTATTACCATGTTACCGTCCACAGAGCATCTGCTGGAAAAATAGATCCAGCATTCTAAATGTAACTGACTCATTTCACATAAATTGTAGCTGTAGATGTCTTCTTTTGCAATATGATATTTACAAAAATTACCATAGTCTTTCACCTACAAGGAATATGGATTATGCTTGTTTGAACTTGTGGATACTGGTCGTGTTATAAGGGTTTTTGAACCTTGCTGAAATACTGAAAAGGATAATGGCAAGACTGCCCCATCCAATTTGGATTCTGTCATTCTGTTTCTCACAAGGTTGCTCCAGACTTGGATGGGCATTGTCTGAAGTATCTTGCAATGCAACAATGAAGCTTCTGTACCCAGTTGGAAGCCCTTTGAGCTGATTATCTAAAGGGGATTACTAAAGTTAAACAGCTGTGCCCAGATAGAAATGAGGTAGTTTGACATCTCTCTAGTGTAAATAATACACCATTTGAAGGAAAAAATGTTTCTCAAATGCTGGATAAAATAGAGTCATGAATTAAGATTCTTACAACTCTTGCTTTGGCCTCAAACCTAATGCTCAGCTACTGGTCTCTTTCTCATAAAGCTGCTTGGCAATAGCTTGTACACTGTACAATGTGTGTGTTGTTTATTGTCCGTGTCTTTCAAATTTCCATTAAACCTGTTTATGCTTGGCAGCAGCTGAGAAGAAAATATGTAAAACTGAATAATAATCATTTTGGCTGACTGAATACAGTTTCATTGTTGCCAGTGACTGGGACTGACTTTAAACCTGGAACTGATTTTAATTCTAGAAGCTATGTTGCTCCAGTAGCCTTCAGAAAATGCCCATTTCACATAAAGGAAAGCCATAAGCGCTATAAGTTTTAAGCCCAAACTTTCAACAACTTCTTAAAAAGATAGCCACAATGCTTTTTCCTTTCTGTTCTCCTGCACAATGCTATAGTTTGCCATGGTAAAAATTGACATTGACAGATCTCTAAATATTTGCAGTTATTTAATATGCATACAGGAACACTTTCTGGCTATTCCAGTTACAGGCTATCAAATTTGTAACTCAGGACTGGTAAATACAAATTAGGTAAGTGCTGCAAGCAGAGCTAGTCAAAACTTCATTGCTGAAACTGTTTTTGGTGGAAAGTTGGATCTTTGCAGTAGCATAAAAAGTTGCGGGTGACCAAAGAACCAGCCCCAGGCACCCATGGGAATGGGGAAGGGTAAGAATGGCAGCTACCCTGGCCCAAGTGTTGCGGGTGACCCAGCCCCTGCAACCTCTATTGTTTAGGACACATACCCTAGTAATTCTGGCCCTGGGTCTTTCACCTACTAACATTTCTCATGAAAAGTGTCTGCTTTGAGAGAAAATTCCAAGTTGTCTCAGCAAAAAGTTGGGTTTTCACTTTTTTGGCAAAATGTTGAAATGTTCCTCAGAACGTTTCTAAAACAAGGGGGCGCTGCGGGTGCTTGACCACCTAGGTGACAGCGATCATTGCCTGCTGGAATTCACCATCCAGCGCAAGGTGGCAAAGGCTGGCAGTAAGGCAGCAGTCCTAGATTTCAGGAGGGCAAACTTCAACGAGCTAAGGAGGATAGTTGGGGAAGCACTGAGGTCCCGGAGGGGAGGGGAGCCAGGTGTCCAAGGAGAGTGGTCGCTCCTTAAGGAGACGATCCTCCAAGCCCAAAGGAAGGTAATCCCAACACGGATCAAAGGGAACAGGAGAGCACACAAGCCCCTGTGGCTCACCAAAAGCATCCGGGAATGTCTCCTTGCTAAAAAGGAGGCTTACACCCATTGGAAAGAAGGGGTCATCACCAGGGAGGACTATACTGCAGTTGCTCGGGGATGTAGGGGGGCAGTCAGGAAGACCAAGGCAGAGATGGAATTAGGACTAGCTTCCCAGATTAAGGACAATAAGAAGTCCTTCTTTAAATACATAGGGGGTAAAAAGAAGCTTCTGGGTAACGTGGGGCCCCTGCAGGACGTGTTGGGAAATTTGGTCATCACACCAGACGGCAAAGCTAACATGTTTAACGATTTCTTTGCCTCCGTCTTCCTAAGTAGGGACCAGAACAGCCACCTCCCTGCTGGGCCCCCCCTTAGGCCCCAGGGGAGGCACACCTGGGCCAAGAGTTAGTGAGGAACTAGTTAGGAAACTTCTGGAGGGACTGGATGTATTCAAGTCAGCCAGGCCAGACGATCTCCACCCTAGAGTTCTAAAGGAATTGGCCGAGATCATTGCAGGACCCCTGGCATGGCTTTACGAGCACTCGTGGTGCTCTGGTGTGGTGCCGGAGGACTGGAAGAGGGCCAACGTGGTCCCCATCTTCAAAAAGGGGAAGAAGAAGGACCCGGCAAACTATAGGCCAGTTAGTCTTACCTCAATCCTAGGCAAGCTGTTTGAGAAAATTATTCTGGCACACATCCACGAGGGGCCAGCAGGGGACTGCATGCTTAGGGGCAACCAATGCGGGTTCATCAGTGGCAGGTCCTGTCAGACCAACCTGGAGGCCTTTTATGATCAAATCACCAAATCATTAGATGCAGGGGTAGCAGTGGATATAGTCTTCCTGGACTTGCAGAAGGCTTTTGACACTGTCTCTCACCCCGTTCTCATTAAGAAACTGGGGGAGTGCGGTGTTGACACCCACACAGTCAAATGGGTGGCCAACTGGCTGGAGGGTTGTACCCAGAGGGTGGTAGTGGATGGGTCCTTCTGAACCCGGAAGGACGTGGGCAGTGGGGTTCCGCAGGGCTCGGTCCTCGGGCCCGCACTGTTCAACATCTTCATCAGTGACTTGGACGAGGGGGTAAAAAGCACCCTGTTCAAATTTGCTGATGACACTAAGATGTGGGGGGATCTGGGTACACTGGAAGGATGCAACAGGCTACAATCGGACCTAGACAGGTTACAAGGGTGGGCGGATGACAATAGGATGGGATTCAACACAGACAAGTGCAAAGTGATGCACCTGGGGAGGAACAACTGGCACAATACCTACAGGTTGGGGAACTCCCCTCTTGACAGCACGGAGGTGGAAAAGGATCTTGGAGTCATCATTGACTCCAAGATGAACATGGGCCGGCAGTGTGGGGAGGCAGTCAGGAAGGCCAACCGTATCTTGTCATGCATCCACAGATGCATCTCAAGCAGGTCCAAGGAGGTGATCCTCCCCCTCTAAGCGGCACTGGTCAGGCCGCTGGAATACTGCGTCCAGTTCTGGGTGCCGCACTTCAGGAGGGATGTGGACAGCATGGAGAGGGTCCGGAGGAGGGCGACTCACCCTCAGGGGACAGCAGGGCAGGCACTATGAGGAGAGGCTACAGGACCTGAACCTATTCAGCCTCCACAAGAGAAGGCTGAGGGGGGGATTTTGTGGCCTGTTATAAACTAGTCAGGGGGGATCAGCAGGCATTGGGGGAATCCCTGTTCCCCGGAGCACTGCCAGGAGTGACCAGGAATAACAGTCACAAGCTGGCACAGGGTAGATTTAGGCTAGATATCAGGAGGCGCTACTTCATGGTCAGGGCGGCTAGGAGAAGTGGTGCTGGCTCCTACCCTGGGGGTGTTTAAGAGAAGGTTAGATGAACACCTTGTTGGGGTCATTTGACCCCAGTACTCTTTCCTGCCATGGCAGGGGGTCGGACTAGATGATCTACTTAGGTCTCTTCCGACCCTAGAAACTATGAAACTATGAAACTAAGTGAAGTTTGTTTCATTTTATGAAAATTTTCTATGGAGGAAGAACATTTTCTGACCAGTCCCAACTGCAGGAGAAGACTTCGTATGTGTCCCACTCACCTCTGGCAAAGACATAATGTTTAAATGCTTTGGACAGGAGCTTGAGAAATAATTATAGTAGACATTTATGGAGTGTCCAGAGGCACTATATTTCTAGAGGTACTGTCTTTCAGGTGAGATATAAAACTGGGTCCTGACTGCTTGTGTAATAAGACCCTACAATACTGGTGTCCTAGTTAAATCCTGATTTTGGGTATGCTGTGAATTCATCATTACCATAATCCCTGGTGGGTGCTTTGTGGTATTTTAATTTCCTGTTCTATACTGTGAAATAATAGGATCACGCGTACATATAGTTGTTGCATTTTACCCTGTGTTAGTTATTGTCCTTATATTTAGAAATTGCAAATATGAGTGGTGTTAATAGTCCTATTTAACTTAAACAGGAGCAGGCAAAATACAGCCTGCACACCAGAGCTGACCCACCAGGCCATTCTATCTGGCCCACAGGGCACCTAAAAAGTTTAGAAAAGTAATATTTAGCTGCTCCTGGCTGCCTGTCAAAGATGACAGGAGCCAGGGGCAGTAGGACTCAGGAACAAGGCTGGCCTGGGCCCAGCCCCACAGCTCCCTCCCACCCCTGCTCCCCCTAACAAGAAGTCTCTGCCTGCCACAGCTTTCACTGCTTCCCTGTTTGCCTGCCCAAGGCCCATACCAGTTCCTGGGGGCCAGGAGCAGAGGGATGTGTGTGTCTGTGTATGTGTCTGTGCAATGAGGGAGGGGGAAAAAGAGACCTAGAGAGCAATAAGGGAAGGAGATTATGTGTGTGTGTGTGTGTGTGTGTGTGTGTATGAGCAATGACAGACAGAGGGAGAGGGAGAGGGAGAGTGTGTGTATATGTGTTCATAGGGTGAGTCCCATAAGCACACCCCATCATACGTATGCACCCACACCCTCCCTAACACTGCCATACACACAGAGCCCCACACCCCCTCACATACCTCAGCCACCCTCCCCCATATACTCTCCCCCACAAACCCCATACCCACCCACATCCCACATATCCACACACACATTCTCCCTCACCCCAAACTCACACCCACCACACCCATCTGCTCCCCAACAAACCACCCCGCAAACCCACATACCCACAGCCTACCACAACCCTATACCCACCCCACCCCCGACAGTATACAAGAGTAGGACTTCATTTTAAGCTATTGGGCAATCACCTCTGTGTTCTCTACGCAAATACATGTAAATCAGGACAAAAAATGTTTTGATATCAAATTAATGAATGTTATAGATGTTTGATTTTTAGACTATAATTTGGTATTTTGCTGGTTCTGAGATGGCAAAACCCCTTGCTGAAAGGAGCATTTCCCAGGGCAAGGGGGAGGGACTTTTGGTGGCAAAGGTTGGGGGTTAGAGGGTGGGACTTCCAGTCTCAAGGCGGTAGAGAACCTGTCAAGGGGCGGGGCGGGGCTACCCATGAGGCCCTCAACAGCTTACCAAAACTCAGTAAGTGGCCCTCTGCCCAAAATAATTGCCGGCCCCTGAACTTAAAGGTATTACTCATTAGCATGAAATTACTCATATGCAGATTTGTTTCAAAACTGGATCCATAATCAAAAGGACTGATGTAAGGAAGGTACATCCTGAATGCTCAAAATCTATATCCTCCCATCATCTACAATCAGATCCTAAAGATCTTTGGACTAAAGATGCTATGTGAAGATGTCACTGGACAGGGGAATTTTGAGGCTGTATTATTTATGACCATTATACTTTCTATTTCCCTACACCTTAGCTTAACTCTGGAGAAGCACAAACCTGATTTCTGTCATTTCAGAAAGAATTACTAGTATCATTGTCTGGTTGTAGCCATCATGGTTCAGGGAAAATTCAAGAAATAGCATTTGTTTATGATATCTTTTATCAGACCCACTTTATAGTTTGAGAAAGATGTTGTCTAATATCTCTTCCAACTATAAAGTGGGGCTGATAAAAGATATCAACAGAATGAACTATAGAGAGTTAAACCTTAGAACTATTGTATGTAAAATTGTGATAAATAAAATTCCAGTAAGTAAGTGTTAATGGTTCCTAGTCAACTGTTAAAGGGAGTACCATTAATTTTTCTTAGTAAAAATAAACATCTAATGACCACAGAAAGCATTGTATACATTATGAAACACAGCAACTAGCATTTGGAGCACTGTGAGAGAAGGCAGGGCAGTGTTACACCTTAGGGCATCTTTACTGTGCTCTGGAGTGTGGAAGGGGGGCACTTTAATGAGAACAGCTCCCACGAGTCGCTCTAATTAAAGCACCTACAGCGTCTTGTGTATTCAGTGTCCTATGCTTCAAAATGGAGGCAGGGGCGTTTTAACTAAAGCTCATTTGATGAACTTTAGTTAAAGTGCGCTCACTGCCATTTTCAACTGCAAGGACCCTGAATACACGTGATGCCAAGGCTGTTGGAGTGTGCTACTTAGCATGCTTCAGCAGACTTGATTAACGCTTAGAGACTAACTGGTGCAGACAGGTGTAGGCTGTCATAGGCAACAGCCTACTTTGTCAGATGCATTTGGCAAAGCATGCTGTTGCCTACAAAAGGTTATGCCTCTGAACTAGTCAGTCTCTAAGGTGCTACCCTGCCCTGCCTTCTGCCGACTTCAGATTAACACAACTGCCTACCTCGCTCTGCTGTAAGAAAAGGGAGATTGGGTGGGGAGAGCAGTGGGATGTTGATGCTTTTAGTGGTATTGGGAAACATCTCAGATGACTGGCTAATTGTCTTGCTTATGCACTGGGGTTTACACTAATTGATATCTCTGGCATTCCCCAAATCAGATTGTCAGACACCATCCTGGTTCTTCTATCTTCTTCTGTAGCTTGGGCTATGGCTGCTTGCTATGATCCACTTCCTTGGATCATTTGGGTATATTTTGCTAAGCTGGCATTCATCTAATTGTCATAGTCTGCTTTGACTTTGACTGGTAAAAGTTCATTAATAAACTGCTTCCTTAATGTATCCTTAAATAATTCAGTACTTACAGTTTTATAGTCCTATGACTGTTCTCCCTATAGAAAGCATTCCTTTTACCAAATAATCTCAAGAGAAATATTCTACTCCATTTTATATATCAATTTTATAAAGTAGAACCTGCGAGAGAACCAAGTTTGTGAGCACTGGTTCTAGAAGCAGTCAGCATTTTTGATTCATGAGAGTACATAGTAAGTGTTTTTCAGGCCCCTCTAATAGTCAGCTCAGGTAAAGCAGTATAAGTAGACTTGGAAGCTGTTGGCTTCTTATTTCTTCATCTTCATAGCAGATACATTAGCACAGGTTGACTTGGGACAGGCCACATGGACTAAAATGGAAGCTCAAAATGAAAAAATTAAACAGAAGAAATGAAAAACTGGTATTATTTATGTAAATGGAAAAGCTCCCAGAGACTTCAGTAGGCACAGGATTTTATCTACAGATCTTAAAGAGCCTTATTTGTTCTGGCTAAAATCCTGTATTACTGAATGCGAAAGTGAAAGGGACCTTGGTAGATGGACCTTTCTGTGTCCTGCCCAGGAAAAATGGGGATCCCACCCTGTGATGACTATAGATCACAACATAAAAGCCATTCCTTTTGTTTGTGTTGCTTTGATATAATTCTACAGACAGCTCTTAGTGCTACCCTTGTTAGAAAAGGCAGAGCAGTGGTTCCCAAACTGTGGTCCATGGTTGGCAGGGCCACATCAAGTGATTTGCAGCTGGTGCACTGATCACTCTGGTCCCCATGTATCTTTCTGGTGTTTTAATTGGAAGTTTGTTGATAAGTTCGCATGGTTGTCTATGTGAAATTTTGAGAGCTGACAGCAAGCAGTCTGTTGGTCCAAAAAGTTTTGGAACTCCTCAGTTAGAGAGCAGCGACCATGACAACTTAACTATTCTCTGACTACTAAAGGCCTTGTCAGGTGAACGAATGTTCAACTCTTGTAAGCCAAACAGATGTTAATGGGTTTACTGTTGTTTGGCTTAGTGGAGCAGTCTCAAGGTCCCAAAACCCTGCTTTGACTGCCCCTCACCTGCACAGCTGCGATTTGCCATTAGCGGCTTAGTGAGCAGGGGCAGGACTAGGGGAAGGACAAACATGCTGCTTCTGCAGGCCAGAGCAAGTGCTGCAGTACAGGTTTCCCTCAATTTATGTTGTACATGCGTTCCTGGAGAACGGTGCATAAACTGAATTTGCATAAAGCAAACCCACTTTATAACATAACAGATAGGAATAGGTTCCCATGGTGGTAGGGGGGGTAGTGAGGCTGGGACTAGGGAAGGGACGGGGGTAGGGTGCCACTCTTGCTGCACAAGGCAGCAAAGCAGGGAAAGAGAGCAGCCCCAGCTGCAGTGGGGCTGCCCCAGTACTCCACCTGTCCTCACTCACCTCTGTTTCTGGGCTGCACCGTGCCCTTGTGCCGGCAGCTGGTGCTATCCAGGGGTCTGCTTGTCTGCACTCACCCCAGCTCATGCTGGAGCAGCCCTGGGAGCAGCTGACACCAGCTGCCTGCACCATGGCACAGCACAGCCCAGGAGCTGGGGTAAGCCCAGGTGTGGGGGAACAGGCGGAGCATGGTGTAGCAGCCCAGTGTTTGCAGGCTGCTGGTGCCAGCCACTTCTGGGGCCACTGCAGCTGGGTCTGGGGTGAGTGGGGCCACGGCCCTTTTCCCTCCCTCCACAGACTTACCTGCTTGGGCAGGGGGGAGGGGCATCTATGCTGATCACATAAGAATGAATTTTCCACGCATATAATGAGTTATGGGCCTAAATATGCTCATTGCATAAGAGTGAAATCACATATAAAGAAGCTGCATAAATCAAGGGAAACCTGTACTGGAGTGCCTGGCAGCTGCAGTGCATCCTGCCAGTCTCCAGACCAGCTCTGCTCCCACCAGAAGCAGAACCAGAACCAGAACCAGGCAGTCCAAGTAGGGGGCACTGGCTCCCTGCTGTTGCTCTGACCAGCTGCCTCAGTTCCCAGCAGAGCTAGTGTGAGCAGCAGTGGCGAGGCCATCCCTCCCTGCAGCTTAGTCCAGCTGCCTCTGCTCCCAGTGTGAGCAGCAGTGGAAGTACCATGGCTGCCAGGCACTTTGGGGTATGGTGTTCACTCTGCTGGATGTCCCTGGGGGGCAAGGCACTGTGCCCAGTCGTGCTGTGCCCCAGCATCCCCACTCACCCACTGCCTCCTGGGCTGCTGAAAGACTTCAGCTTGAGTGGGAAAGCTGTGGGGTGTGGCCACAAATTAATGGAACAGGAGCAAAATTTGGCAGATTAGAGATCATTCTGGCCTGGAGTGGCACAACATTAAACCAATTAATGAGTGTATTAAGCCATTTTCAAGGTGTTAGCATGCAGCCATTCCAGGGGTTAAGAGCTCCAGAAGCTGCCTAAAATGTATCGAAGCCCTTATATTCTTCCAGATCAGAATTAAACTATGAGGATGACTCTCATACTTTTGGGCATTTAAGGCTCAATCTGCTAAATTCTGGGCACATCTACACGCTCATTAATGTGCCATAATTGTGTATGGCACATTAAGTTTAGTGCCTGTAAATACAGGTAATAATGCACCATAATTGGCCCTACTGTGCAGTAGTGCTGGCACATACTTTTTCATGATGCTAATGTGCAGTAGACTCATTCTACTGTGCATTAGCACAGTTTTTGTTGACTGCACTAACTACGACTAGACTTAGTCTACTACGCCTCTGGTGTCTCATGCAGATATGTCCACTGAGCACTCTCACCACAGACAATCAAAACACTTCCTCCTTTGTAAAAAAATTGGGCAGATTACCGATAAAAATAGCTCTGTTAGAACTAGGCTTGTCAAGGAGACTGCTGCTCTTGTTCTCAAAGTTAAATGTATGTTGCTTAAGCATTTTTTTGGACTAGGGCTAGAGTACTTGGCACCTTTCAGGCTCATTTTCTTTAAAATATCATTAACCAGACACTATGAGGAGCCATGTATGTTATACCCCTTTAGTGAATATAAAAAACACTTCATATTTTAAATAGAGTATTAATACCTACACTTGCCATCTATCCAATAGAGAGAATGCAATGCTTATTACATGTTCAAAACTTCTTACTTTAGTACAAACATAATTTTTTAAAGAATGGCTTTAAGAAGATAACTAGGTAGAGCTTTCAATACAGACTTATGAAAATCAATGCGGGGCGGGTCTTTCTTGTAATTTGAAATACTGTTGCCTAGACTTGCTTCCCTGAAGAATATAAATATAAATTATTCTCTAAAAATTGGGTTTAAGATGTTTGTATACACTGTATGCACACCCTGATGAGAAACAGTTATGCTTTGCCTAAGCAAGAGGCAAATTGGTAACTTGCCAGGAGCTTAAGTGATGTATTTATAATAGCTTGCATTATATGGGTCAAAATACAGTTTTCTTTAATATGGGTTTTCAAAGTGCAAACAGGACAGCACTAACTAAGGCAGCGCTGGAGACTTTTTTTTTGCCAGTGTGTGTATAGATAGGTGCCTTGCTGCCTGGAGAAACACTCCTGCTATATGACTGCATATCTTCATAAGTATGTGATGCTCAGTTGCTTGGTGATAAGTGTCAACACAGACTGCCCAAATAAGACAAAGAAGCCAGTTCTGTTTGGTAACATATTTTATTGGACTAACTGTTGAACAAGACAATTAAGCATCTCACTGAAATGAGAATAAATAACAAGAGACTGAAAATGTACATTTGCAGGCAGGGAGCCAATACTAACTGCTCCAACATGAGTCAGTGGTGGCTGAGAAATTTGTGTGGGCCAAGCAACTGGTGGATGTGTTAATCAGTGCATGCCTCCCTGCTCCGCACCAGCCTCCCTCCTATGGAATTCCAGCTGGGGTTTTGAACTGCTTTCTTGCTGCAGAAGGCCCCTGTAACTGACACTCTCTTCTGAGGTTAATTCTGCTGTGAAGCAAAAAGAGCCATGCTGGCACACAGTCAGATATACAGAGATGTATTCTCCATGCCAGATTTTCCGAGAGGCAAGAGCAAGAGCTAGCAATACAGGTTTTGAAACCACCAAGGGGTTCCCTCCTTCTTAAACTACCTCTTCATCCATTTTCACTGCCATTCTGTTAGAACAGGATCGGCACCACCATAGTGGCTACATCAGAGCTGTCTTGAACTGCCAGTGTAATTCCAGTTGACTTCTCTTATTAGCAGCTGTTGGAGTCCTGTAGAGAGACTGTCACTCCCCCCTACTCGAGGCAGGAAGGGCATGATCCTAAGCCCATTAACATCGGTAAGGTTCTTTCTGTTGGATTCACTAAGTACTCTCTCCCAACTACCCAGGTGGGCCAATAAAAGATGTCACCCTAAGAAATCCTTGCCCCTCACATTAATATCTGGCCCATGACAGCTACAACATCACTCTTCACTACTTATTTCATTAAATTCAGTCTGGCTGGAAGGAAGATGGGGAGTTTGTCTTTTTTATTCATGACAACTCTGCTAAAGAAAGATGTATTTTAACCCCTTTGGCCCAGGTAGCTAGTTCAACTAGCTATCTGAGCCAAAAGGGGCTTTTCCTGTTTTCTGGGCTCTTGCTGTTTTCTTCTGTTATAGACAGATCTTGTTGATAAAGCTGTATATTTCTTTGATACAATCCTGTTTATTTTTCAGAGAATGCACACTGGGTTTCAACACAGGGATTCAAAGAGCGGGAGGTAGTTTCTTTGCTTACAGGTCCATCCCCTGGCCCATCAGAGTTCTGCCTTTAAAAAGCTGTCTCTCTAGCCTTTTCTTAGGGCCAGTGTCCAAGTGTTAGTCTTGACTGTCTTTTTGATTTATTCCTACTGTTCCTCACTGCAGGGTTCAGACACTCCTCCACCAGACAATTCACAGTAAAGCCATACTCCCCACATACCTCAATTTCTGACCAGACTTGCATGTACCTATGATTTGGATAGTAGCTCTCATCATTTTAGCTACCAAGTTCTATAATTGAGCTTCATTATTTTTTACATACATTCTGTTATACCCAGCTGCTTCACTGAGATTTTACCTAACCCTTAAAATAATAGTATAATTAATAGAACAAGTAAAGACATGAATAGGTGCATTTTGTTTAATAAAACAATACATATTCACAAGTCTGTTTTTTTTCTAAAATTCAGTTTTTTAAATAACATTAATTCCTGAACTCTTTGTGGCACATCTTTTGGAAGCTGTACTGTGTCACTAGAGATGAATGTCTCTTACAAGAGATGGTAACAAATTCATACTCTTTGAACAAATTCATACTCTTTGAACATTCTCTGAACACTGAGCTCAGGATCAATACACTGTGATGTGAATTGTCACATTTCATTGCACACACTGATGTGCCCACTGATCATATGCAGTTATATTGAGCTTTGCGAATGTCACTGGAGCAGCTTCTCTGTGTTACAATCAACAAGAAGGTAAGATTTGTTTTGGCAATTTTTCTTTTTTTACTGGACCAACTTCATGGTTGGGAGAGATGTCAGACAAGCTTTTGGGCACAAAAAGCCTGAGGAAAGGCATCTTGTGCCCAAAAGCTTGTCTGACCTCTCTCTCATCCATGAACTTGGTCCAGTAAGAAATATTACCAAACAAATCATGTTTCTTGCATATTCCTTGGACCATTGTGATGATAACAATACTAGAAATCACAGGAGAGGGAGGAGGAGGGAAAAACTGACTCTGTCAAGAGCATGAGTATTTATCAAAGTGTGTGTGTGTGTGTGTGTGTGTGTGTGTGTGTGTGTGTGTAAAATTATCTTCCAGGGCATAATATTTGCCATGTTTGATCATAACTAAAAAGTGACTTTATGAAAAGTTTGAGGAAAAGTTATTCAAATGCATATATATATATATATATATATATATATATATATATATATATATATATATAAAAAAAATGTACTGCTCCTCTGGTCTTACTTGTAATATGGCTTAAAACTGTGTTTCCTTGCTGCAGTCAGCAGAGTTAGTGCCAGAGCCCTTGTGAGTTTGGGGGAAGGAACCTGTCCTGTCTTTCCTCAGTCAGAAGTATGGTTTTCCTGACAAAGGGCCTCTGAGGCTGGAGCGATATATGAGCTGGGACCCCACCTACCCCCAAACTTTCATAACCTTAAGATTAGTTGGCATCTACCCATAACATTAAGTGCTTAGAGCAGCATTTAATGAAAAGGTCCATTGGGCTGTGTTACAGCAAAGTAACGTTTCCTGGTCACTACATTTCCTTGCACTTTCTCTTCTTTTAAGACACCTGTGTTTTTTGGCTGCAATTAAGGACAGAAAAAGTTAAGTTTTTGGCAACTCCCCTCTAATTAGATTTGGCAGTTTCACTCCACTAACTTCCAGCAATTATGTCGCCTGTCACAGATATGCCCTTAGTGCCAGACTTGGGAAAATCCTCCTATTTCCTTGTGTTTTGATTAGGAAATGGATTCTTTAGGAAACAGATTCTCTCAAGAATGTTCCCCCTACATATGATCTTTCACCATGGTCAGTTGGAGAAGACAGCATACAAAATTTGAAATGTGCTGAAGTGAAAATAATTCAATCACTGCCTTGCAGAATCCTTTGGCAAAGATACTATGGGCTGTTCAATATTTGTTCTACTTCCATCTGTCTGTTCTGTTCTGGCAGATTCTGATATGTGCTGGCCCAGGCACTTGAAATCGCTTCTCATATCCAAAATAGGAAATACAATAATGTGTGACACTGCTTTATAAACGTATCTTAGCACATTATATTAAATGGAAAATTTAAAACATGTGCTACTATTTGTCCCCTAAACTTATTTTAAAGAAATGCTATTAAGATGTCTTTGGACCTTTGGTTGTGTAACTGTACTGCACCCTCAGCAAGTGCAGGGAAGAAGCTTAAGTTCCTCTGAAAGAAAAGTACTTGCTACCCCCCAAAGAGATGATATATGTTGTGAGCCCTGAAGACAAGGGTCCAAATGCAGGCTCAAGACCATCTCTACATTGAGCCATGATGACCAGATTGGAACCTGAGAGTAAGCTGGAGAGGTTTCTGTTCACTTTCAGATGTGTGTTCAGTAGTTGCTGGGTTTAGTGGTTTCAGCAACTAGGCCCCTGCATAACTTGGGAAGCAACTCCACATTAGTGCAGGTAATAGCTGCCCTCCCCCACAAGCCAAGGCAGCTCTACTCAACTACACTAACTAAAAAAGAACAACGATAAAGATTTTTTTTTCCTTAGTTACTTCCCTGTGGCAGTGTTAGACTAAATTCTTTAATGCTTATAATGTTCTTTGAGGATCTCAAATTGAATTCTACATTATTACTATTCATTGTTTGCTTAACACTCCTTGCCATGCAGTCCCAGCTCAGTAAGTTCCAACTTGCATGGGGTTATTAAATCCAACCATAGGAATTAAAAAAACAACATTATTTTAAAGACAAATTGTGACTTTTTTTTAGCTTTGTCTCATGCTTTTGCAATGCTTGGTATGAATAGTTTCTTCTGTCATAATGGCAGACACCAAAGCAGAGCCTGGATTTTAGGGATGGTATTATTAAAAGTTTGCATCTGGGCCAGTGTTTCCCAAACCTGGTGGGTATTCTCATTTCCAGATGTCATTGACAACTGCCATCATTGCTAAGTTCTGCCAATTGCTGTTTCTAGTGGCAATAGGGAATTTGGCAGTGAGAAAAGCAGCAGCAGCAATGCAGGGGGAGAATGACAAGATCCCTACATCTGGCTGCTGCTGCCATTGCTGTGGTGCAGACTCCCAAGGGGGCTTCCATTTTGATGCTCCCTTTAAGTATTCAGGGCCAGTGATGTACCAACAGGGGGGGCAGGGAGGGGCCATGTCCCCTGGGTGCTGGCCAGGGTGGGCACCAGCCGGGCCCTCGGGGTAATCAGTCTCCCGGCAGCATTTCCAGTTTCACTGACGGCGTTTCCAGGCTTGGCGATCAGCCACGGATGGGGGGGGTGGTACAAATGCAGGCATTGGCCCCCAGGTGCCGGAGACCCACAGTACGTCACTACCCAGGGCTGGTTGCCTGTGCGCTCACCCCTAGTTACACTACTGCTGGATTCAGCTGAAGTGTGATGGTAATTGGCCCAGTATCTCTTTCTACCTTGTTTTCCAGAATCCCAGATTTCCTTTAAAAAATTATATTTCAAGCTACTAGAGTCATAAAGAGAACCTTGGCATTTTGGAACAAATGTGATGGATTCAGAAGTACGTTAATGAGTTTGCAGTAAACTCTTTTTATACCAGTAATGGAAGGGAAAGAATGCTGCAATAAACTGTTAATATGAAACAGCAAGGTAGTCAGACTTCATTATGTAAATTTTGGTAGTGCTTAAGTACAAGTCACAAAGGGTGCACCTACAAGTACAATTAATGCAAATCAATAAAGTCCAGAGCCGTTTGAGCCAGAGCTGGGCTCATGGGGAGCTATTTACTAGGGGTGTGTAAAAAGGAATGTATTCAATTCGGCTTTGGCCTGAATCAGGGACAGTGATTCAATTCGTTGATTCGAATCACTGTCCCTGGTTCATTTGGCAGAATCCTGATCTGAAGATTTGACGCTGATTCAGAGTATCAGTGATTCAGCCATAGACACAGCTTTAAATGTTTTTCTACATACCTTGAGATACCAGGCATGGCTCATGAACACTGCGATGCTGGGGCAGATGGAGCGTCCCACAGGAGCATGGGGGTCCCCCCATGTGCTTGGTGGCAAACCTGGAAGTGGACTGAAAGTACTTCTGGTACACTTCTGGGTCCACCAGGGAGCGTGCAGGGCCCCCCCTAGAGCCCACTCGGCTTCATGATCAGCTGTGGAGGGACCCTGGGTGCCCCTGCCCCAGACCCAGGAGGCACCAGTCACTGAGCTGGGGGGGGGGAGGGGGGACCCAGCACACTTCCCAGTGGACCCGGAAGTAGACCAGAAGTGCTTCTGGTCCATTTCCGAGTCTACTGCTGAGTGTGCTGGGGAGCACCCCGTGCTCCTGAGAGACGCTCCATCCACCCTACCATCGCAGCATTCATGAGCCACCTGGTACCTTGAAGCATATAGAAAAAAACATTTAAAGCTGTGTCTATGTCCAAGTTGCCAAATCCTTCTGAATCAATTCAGAGGGTTCCAATTTGATTTGGAGTGATTAAAGGGTCTCCTGGTTTGATTCAGATTCAGAGATTCAGCCACCGAGTCAGGCCAAATCTCTGCTGAATTGAATCAGGGACCAAAGCTTCACACAGCTTTACTATTTACTTTCTTACAGCAGAGTTGATTAGTTTACTGTGCCCTGATACTGACACACATGTAGATTCATAGACTGTAAGCCTGGAAGGGACCTCAGAAGTTCATCAGGTCCAGCCCCTGCACCAAGCAGGAAAGATAACTGGGGGTCAGGTGACCCCAGCAAGGTGACCGTCTAGTCTCCTCATGAAGATTTCTGGGGTAGGTGGTTGCCCCACCTCTGGAGGGAGTTTATTCCACAGTCTGGACACCCAGACTGTGAAGAAGTTTTTCTTAATGTTGAGCCTGAATTGATCTTCCAGGAGTTTGTGGCCATTACTCTTGGTTTTCCTGTTGGGTGCCCTGGTGAATAGTTGCTCACCGAGCCCTTGATGTACTCTCCTAGTGTAGTGGTAAACTGCTACTGGGTTCTTCCTCAGCCTTTTTTTCCTCAGGCTGAAGAGTCCCAGATCCCTCAGGCTTTCCTCATATGGCTTGCCTTTTAAGACTCTGATCATACAGCTGGCTCTTCTTTGGACTCTCTCAAGCTTGTCCACGTCCTTGTTAAGGTGGGGTGCCCAGAACTGGACACAGTACTGCAGCTGCTGTCTCACCAGTGCTGAGTAGAGTGGAGGAATCACCTCCTTGGTTTTGCTAGAGATGCATTGATTGATGCATGCCAGAGTATTATTTACCCTACACCTACAGCATTGCACTGCTGGCTCATATTCATACTGTGATCTATTATCACCTCCAGATCCTTTTCATTTGTGGTGCTAGTCAGTTTGGTGCCACCAAGCCTGTAAGCGTGTTGGGGGTTACTCATCCCAAGGTGGAACACTATACATTTCTTGATGTTGAACTTCATCAAATTCCAATCCTCCCAACTTGCTAGCCTGTCTAGGCTGCAATTACAGGTGGACCTATCTTCAAGTGTGACTACTCTTCCCCATAACTTGGTGTCATCCACAAACTTGGCCAGTGAGCTCTTCACTCCCACATCCAAACCATTAAAGATGTTGAAAAGTACTGGACTGGGCACCAACCCCTGTGGCCCTGTGCTGCCCACTTCTCACCAGGATGACACAGATTTGTTCACTATGACTCCCTGGGTTTTACCCTGCAGCCAATTTTTCACCCACCTGACTGTCTCGGAGGTAAGCCCACAATCCTCCCATTTTCTAATGAGGACATCATGGGATACTAGATCAAAGGCCTTTTGGAAATCAAAGTATACAATGTCAACCCTCTCTCTCATGTCTAGGTGATGAATTACCTGTGTCACAGGGTGGGGACCCAGGAGCAGTCGTGATCTCCCCTGGCGCCCCTACCGTGCCAAGTTGCCAGTCTAGCACCCTCTTTCCTCGCCCGCCACGACTTTGCTGTTTCTCTAAGATTAATGGGAGGCTGCCTTACTTGGCCCCTTGGACCCAGTGCTCTTACTCTACCGGTCCCAGCTCTGTACCAGATGAATTTGGTGCCCTAACCCTATGGGCGTCGCGTGCCTCCAACCTCCCCTTTAGCATGCCCCAAGCCTCGCAGATGTGCTGGAAGTTCCCGTGTCTCTACTTGTCTTAGTGACCCCTCCCGGGTCGTCTCATTCTTATGCTCACCCCATCCAGGGCCTCTCAATATGTCAATATGTAGCTCGCCCTCTCCGGGGCTTCCCAGTATGTAGCTCGCCCCTTCTCAGGGCTCCTCAATAGGCTCACCCCCTTTCTGAGGCTTCTCATGTAGAGCAGCACCCCCACTGGGCCTGTCTCCCTGCGCTCATGCCCACACTGGGGTTTTGTCGCCCGCACTTCCCGCGGTAGGGGCTCAGGTGGCCTGTAGCCAGGCCTGGCCCCCTGACCCGTCTTCTGGGTCATATGCCCCACTTGGGCTCTACCCTGATACTGCCCCACTGGGCGGGGGTCAGGGCCCCCCCCCCCACTAGATGTTGCCCCACTGGGCTGGGGTCAGGGCCCCCCCAACAGTGCCACTGTACATCACACCACCTGCTGTGCTCTCCTTGGCACCAGATTGCTGTGCCCTCCCAGGGCACCAGGAACCCCCACACTATCAGGGCGCTCCCCTGAGGCCTCCTCCTTCCCCTACAGCCTCACCTGGTCCTCCGGTCTGTTATAGAATAAACCAGGGAACATAAAGCCATAAGCCAACCGGCTATAACTCAAGATAAACCTCCTGGCTATAACATAAACTGCGCGCCCCCCCTGGCTATTCGCCACGCTTCCTAGTCAAGGTTCTCTCCACCTCTTTCCCTCATACAGACGCTCAGGTGGTAAGGCTGCGCTGCTGCAGAGCTCCTACTCCTCAGGCCATCAGATGGAATGGACCTCTGGCCTCAGCCTGGCTTCTTATGAAGGCCAGGCCCTGCCCCCTGGCGGTCAGCTGACCCAATCAACTTCCCTAGCTGCCCCAGGAACTTCCACCTGCGCTGCCCTGCAGAATGGCAGCTGGGTCCTTGTTACCTTTGCTAGTAGTGAGCACCCTAGTGCTCTGCTACACCCCTTCCCCCTTAAGTCAGTACCCCTCACTAGGAGCGGGGCGCGCAAGTGTCCTGCAACACTCTGCTACACCCCTTCCCCCTTAAGTCTGTACCTCTCACTAGGAGCGGGGCGCGCAAATGCCCTGCGACAACCTGGTCATAGAAGGAGATGAGGTTGGTAAGGCAAGACCTGACCATGACGAAGTCATGCTGGCTGTCATTCAGAACTTTACCTTCTGCAAGCCTATCGCAGATAGACTCCTTGATGAACTTTTCTAGGATTTTCCCTAGGATGGAAGTTAGGTTGACTGGCCTATAGTTACCCGGGTCCTCCCTCCTGCCCTTCTTGTGGATGGGCACAACATTGGCCCTTGTCCAGTCCTCAGGGTTTTCTCCACAGTCCCATTAGTTGTGGAAGAGTTTCATCAGGGGTTCTGCAATGACTTCAGCCAGCTCCTTCAGCACTTTCAGATGAAGATCATCTGATCCTGCTGACTTGTATATGTCTAATTTTATTAATTGGTCATACACCAATTCTACTGTAATAGTAGGAAGGTGATTATTCCTACTGTGCTCATTTTCTACTCTACTTGGTTGGTTTTCCCCTTGATCCGGTGAAAGACTGAGGTGAAGTAGATGGTGACCCTTTACTGTGGAGCTAATTAGTCCATGCTGCAGTAAAGTGTGTGTGTAGATGCACCCAAAGAGAATTACTTTGACATCTTTGCTCATTAAGTATTGTTCAATCACTAGCTGTGGTGTCTGTCAACCTTAGGCTTATTTATGAAGTAGGTAAAAAAGCAGCTAAAGGTAGTTGAAAAACTCTTTCCCAGAAGAGGTGTAAGCGTGTTAAAATCACTTATTCAAGCAGTTATTACAGCTCTACATATTGACCTTTAGCTGTGTTGATTCTCTGTGATTCAAACCATCTGCAGTCTAAAACAATTAAAAGCCTTCAGATCTCCTACGAGTTTCCTTCCTTTGATTATAATTTTTGTGCTGCGGTAAAACACAGATGTAAACAGCTAGTTAGTATAGATTTTTGTGCTTGTTTCATTTTATAGTGCAGCTCATACAAAACCATTTTCATTTTAAATGGCAGTTGGCTTTCAACTGGAAATTGAGCATTTGCTTTGTACTGGTTTTTATCATTACATGGTTATGAGACAGTTTGCATTAGAAGCATTTGCTCTTACTCCTTCACATATTTCAAACAAAAATTCTCTTCCAGGGCATAATATTTACCATGTTTGATCGTAACTAAAAAGTGACTTTATGTAAAGTTTGAGGAAAAGTTATTCAAATATTTTGGATATGTAGTGTTGAAATTATAAACTACATTCACTGTGTTCTTTTTTTAAACCTCTTTTTCATACACTAAAAAGGCATGAATTCTGAAATACTGGTATGTAAATGATGCTTTTCTTGATGTAAATTCATGACCAAGTTTGAAGGGAAGTGACTGGATGACTATTACACTTTAAAAAAAATCTCTTCTGAGCATGCCGTATTTACAGCTCAGATTTTTATTCTTTTTTTGCAGAATCTAACAAGTTCTTGCCTTATTTGTGACTCCACTGCACATGATCCCTTCCTCAACAACTGCTTTCAAGATGCAGTTGTGATACTTTGAATGAAGGAGTTTGTTTCAATGAGAGGTTTACAGATTTTTCAAGCTTTATAACAATCAAACAAACAAATTCCAGGGCTTTGACTTTGGGAGATATACTCTTGTGGCCTGAAAACACTGGAATTCCCACTGCTTTAGATGATCTTCCTAGATTTCCCTGTATTCTGCATATTCCAAGCTTCCTCCTTTAAAAAAAAATGCATCACAATGTAAACCTATGCAGTAAACCTATGCAGTAGTGCTCTTCTCTTATCCCAGTGTTATAGAAAACTGTCTCCAGCCAAGCTGGAGCAGCAATATAATAATTTAATCTCCCCTTGGTAGCATATTCCTATCAATGAGGTGTAACCTGAAAGGTTTAATAGGAATAGGGATCATTTAAATACTAACATTATAATGTAATTTCCAGTTTAATACACAAGGAAATTAAATGTAAAATATAATGAATAAAATAATTGGATTGGATAATTCAGTTTGAAAAAGAATCAGCACTTAAAGTCCTTAACACAGCCATGTTGCATATCCCATAAATCTTACACTGTAGATCTAACCATGTTTCTTCATTGTATACAAAAGACAAGTCATAAAGAATGGTATTTAGATTGCACAGTAAAGTGCTCAGAAGCTATATTTACAGGTGTCTATGCAAACTGAACCCCACCTTTTGTCTATCTGGTTCGCAGTAAAGCTGGTTAAAGACTATCTCATGATGACTATGTGCAAGGGGGCCATATTACATTTGCACCTTCACCTGTAAACATGACATTTACTAACTTGATACAGTTTCTTTGTAAATGTAAATCTAGTTCTTCATATAATACCTTAACTTTTTAACAAGATAAATTAATTCTGTTAATTACCACTGTATCAACCTCCTCACCCTGCAGCTTCATTGGGGTTGAACTGTGAGCCTTCAGCACAGCAGTGCTACATCAGATGGCAGGAGGAGAAAGCAGTTAGTACCAAGAACAGGGGCTAGAAGGAAATCCAGAGCAATGCATCCTTGCTTCTTGAGTAGTCAGGGGTTTCTACTCTGTATAACCGTGTCAATGCAGTTTTTTTCTCTTTCTCTTTTTGCAGAGATGCCAGTTGCTTAGGATAATGGTGAGCAGGGTCTCACAGAAGCAGGAAGCTTTCTTATACCAATGCCTGACCAATTCAGTGTCCCCAGCTCTGCCGGACAGAGTTTTAATATTAGGAAGTGTCCTTCATCTCCATCCTCTGTTTTTAACTTCTGCCAAGGGATACACCTGTACTGAGAAAATTAGAGCCAACAATTCTTGTCTATGATAGAAAAAACTCAGGACTAAGTGCCAATCTGGTGGAAGGCAACTCTTTGACAGCCATCTGAAATATTCATGTATTATAGCTATTAAAAAGATGAAGATGATCAGTAGTATCCAAATGGCATCAAATCTACGGGTTGTGTGTTCATTTTCTCTGTTCTTAGCCAGGAAATTGATCTTCAGTCCATTAAATCACACAGTGAAGGCACAGTATACATCACTTTCCTTTTTCTCCTCTAGGTCCTTGCTACATCTTTAGCATCTATTTCAGTTGCCATGTTTTTCTTGGGACAAATATTTTGTTTTCTTTTGAATATTTCAATACAGTTTTTCTCTATAGCGTTTTCTCTGCTTTGTTACCATGTAATTTTTCTTTTTTTTCTGTCTGGCTTAAATATTTTCATTATGTGTGTCTTTCACTACCATTATCTCTATTCCTTTCATTTCAACCCTTCTTAGTTTTCTTCTGCTTCTCCTGTATTGGTTTTCTTGGCAGAGGAGACAAAGTCCTCATAATCCAAATGTGGGGAGATAAGAACATTTTCAATGGTGAACTAGAGATGCAGCACATCTGTAGATGTTGTCTTCCAAATGTGAACTGGTTTAGTGAGCCCTGGCTAAAGCCACACTAGATTTAGGGTACAATTTCCACAGATGTCTACATACCACAGAAAATTTTGAAAAACTTGAAAATGTTATCTTCATATCTTTACTACAGAAAAACCTATATCATTTGACTAAGAAAATAGCTATACATTACAAGCTGCTAATTTTTGTATGTTAGCAAGTAAGTGAGCAAGAGCACTCAAAAAACCAAGGGACAATTTATGACACATTCCAAAATTTCAGCTAGCTTGGTTGTTTTGAAGTCTGCATGCCTGCGAGATCTATTCTATACACGATTTTTGAGGGCTAGAAGGAAAAAACTAGATAATGGCTTACAAACAACTAGTTTTCCATACTTATATCTAATCAAAAGCTATACCCTTTATGACATGGCCCCTTAACTAATAGTGTGCAGGACTGGTTACTTAAATCATTTTCTAAGTCCCAAACTGTAGGGTCAAAGACTTCTAGAAATTTTCTATCACAAATCTCCACTAGATTTATTATGACGAAACAGAAATGAACATGTCTAAAGTAAAGCAAGAAGATTTGTTTCTCTTTGTCTTAGAAATGATACTGACAACTTGATTCCCTGATCGGAAGGCCCCTCCTCTCATTGATTTACTGGTTTTAAAACAGATGCTGGGAATCAAATTTCAGTTACAGTGCATTAGGGTTGGTATTTTCCCAGTATTCATAAGCATGCTGAGCTTGTACAGTTGTGTTTTCTGTACAAAAAACAGAAAGAAGGTCCTGGTTAATTTTTATTCCTCCAAATACTTTTGCATGCCGTAAGCAATTAGAAAAAATATAATAAGCAAAGTGTCTATCTTCAGTACACTTTAGTGTAGAATAAAATTTCCTTAGAGTTGTATTAACTCACAGAGTCTTTTTCATTGCTATATATTTCTCCCTCTTTACAATAGCTGGTATTTTATTGAAGTTCTGTGAATCTGGATGAAAGAAAGACGGAAAATAAAGAGGAATGGTTATTCATCCTGGTAAGACACAGAACTGAGAACTGAAAAACAAAAGTCCAAACTGATAATACTTTCCCCATGTGAGTGGTTCTTACCTATCCATATGCATTCCTATTAGCTTTAATGGAGCTCCTGGAGTGAGTAAGCACTCTTCATAGGACGTGTTTTCAGGGTCTGGTTTTTAGATTCTCTTCCTGCTTCTGACAGTTTTCTTGTGTGATGTTGCACACATCAGGCCATTTGTTTGTGCCTCAAATTTTCCACCAATTAAATGGAAATGATAAGATGTTGAAAGGTTCCTTTCATTGATATTGGTAAAGCACTTCGAGAGCCTCTTTAGAGGGACAGAAAAATAAATGTAAAATATTATTTTATTTTTAATTATCATGATACAGATACGTATGTTTATAAATGGGTATGTTCCTGTTGTAGATTCAGTCTGTGGACAACAGGTACATAAAGGGGCCGAGGGAGGGGGAATGCTATAGTTCCTTTGTGTGTTTGGAGAGTAGTACTGCACTGTTATAATGAAGACAGAAATTCTTCAAGAAAGTACTGAACCAGGGAAAATAGGTAGAACACAGAAAAGAAATCTATCTGGATATTACTGCTCTAAAGCCTGGCCCAAAACCCACTGTAGTCAGTGGAAAGCTTTCCATTGACTTTAATGGGCCCTGGATCAGACCCTATATGGGTGTGTTGTGTTAGAAGGATGTTGCTCTTCCCACAGGACAAAACCAAACCCCAAGGCAGTGCCTTCAAAATGCAGAAGTGCTCTACAATAATCATAATTATAGCTTCATAATTGCTAACACTGCAACTGCTAAACTGGATGTGGAAACATCTAAGCCTTTTTGAGTTCAGAATGTTTATATTCTGGAAAGCTGTCGTAGCCTAGCTTAGAAGTTGATTCTAGTTCCAGTATTAGGACAAGAAGGGACAAAGGATAGCATTGGCATGAAGACTATATTAGTTTTTGACCCCTACCTACTTCTTCAAGTCAAGACAAAGGTAGATTGCATTATAACTGCCTACGGCGTGCCAGTTCCATGGGAAGGCAGAGGTATTCACTCTCTAGAGCTGTGACTGTGTCACTTTTTAGAAGCACCAAAAAGACTTTGGTTTAAATCCAGTTCCCTCTTAGGCTGCTAAGTAGCATTTATGTGGCTAACTCCAGCCTCCTAAGTGGCATTTTGAGTCACTTAAAGAGATTTTAGATGCTATTCCCCCAAGCACTATTTGCCTTGCTCTTCTCAGCAGGCTCAGAAGGCATTTGATCTGACCACATGTGCTCTGTTGCAATGCTGTTCTGCTGGGTAGGGGAATAAACTGGGAATAAATCCCTTAAACAATAGTCACAGGAGAACCACAACTAGTACCTTTTACAAATAAATTTGGAAACACTATCAAGCATATCAAGTCTTGTCTTCCTTGGGATAGGGGTGGAATGTTTATTATAGCCATGGCAGCCCTGCAAACGTATGATGCAGAAGGAGTTTTTTTGGTGATATCTTTTATTGGACCAGTTGTATAACTGTGAGAGATGTTGGACAAACTTTTGAGCCCAAAGTTTCCTTTAGATCTGCAGAAGACGAGACCTCAAGGACACTATTTGTGCCCAATAGCTTGTCCAACCTCTCTCCCTACTCTACAGTTGCTCCAATAAAATATATCACAGAAACCCTTCACCTCTGTTTTTGTGAGTCTTTGTGCAGAATCTAAAGAAATTGGTTATCTTGTACTTTCAAACAGCTGTTTGATGGCACATGAGATCAACAACCAAATTCAGTTTTGAACAAAACAAATAAAAATTACTTCCTCTCTCATTTAATCAGTTTTTTTTCTTCTTTAATACTTGTTAACAAACTATTATTTCTTCAGTGGTGTACAGGGTTTATCAAAACAATCAGGCAGCAATCAAAACAAACAACTTTTATTGGGGAGAGGGGAATTAGGACAAAGTCTGCTTTCTTAGCTGTAAAAACGACAGGTTGCATTTATACATCATAAAGAAGGCAAAGAGATAAGCACAACCATTCTCTTTTTCTAGATATTAAAGATAATTTAAAACTGTTTTCTCCCAACAGAGCCCTGAAGGCAGGCAGTGTGTATGAACCTGCCTTTGGTTCCATTAATTAGCCTCTGGTTGTTCAGAGTGAGGTGAATCAATCCCAGGGCTTTAATGTGGCACAGAAACTGCTGTATATGCTGTGTGAGTGAAATTATACAATGTGTTTTTAATTTTGAGATGTCCTTTTATCCTGGGCATGTCAGACCACAATGTGGAGCATTCAGTGCACATTGGGGATGGGCAAAAATCAGACACTTCTATGATAATCTCAGAAAGATTCTTCACAAAGCTAAGTATAGTTGTAGGGTATCTCCCCATAAAAATACTAGCTCTCTTTCTCAAGGAAATGAGGAAAGGTTTCATAGCCTGATCCTGTTTGTTTTCACACTACATTTGCATGTCTTTGTGGGTAGAGTGACCTTGTTTAAATTAGCAAGTTATAGACTGTGAATCAAAGGGAAATTGTTACTGCTGCTTGTGGTAATAAACAGACCTGAGCTGCTAATTCAGGACAAATGGAAGAAATGTATAAGCAGAAGACTAAAGAAACTATAAAACTAAATAGGTACTTTGTGTTGATTGCTTTTCTGCTTTGTTTGTTTGTCTTTATCATTTAAAATTGCCCATTTTCAGCTAATATTTACAAAAACAGTTAAGAAAATCCATGTTTCTGTTATTTATCCTTATTTAAACTGAATAGTTTGTTGCAAATACTGTTCTTTTGTTTCATACACTCTGAAATTTGCTCTTTGGGGAAACAAACTCAGGTTATCTTGGCTATATGAATATCATTTGCATTATTTACATTGTGGAGGCCAACTAGAATAGTTCTACTTGTTTGGGGTAAAAATGATTAAAAATAAAAGGTTAAGTGTACAGGGCAAAGACCTAAATATTGTACACTTTCTTTTACCAATCAATGTGTGGTTTCTTGGGTTATCTTATAAAGACAGACTATGAGGTGGTCCAAAATAAAGAATTTAGATCATATAGATGTTTGCAGCTAAATCTTGTTTTACCCTTATGTATTTCAGTGGAACATGCTAACTGCCTAACTGTAGTTGATAATGTGTACACACAGTTTTGATTCTATTTTCCCCTATGGTAGATTAGGATTGGCCAGGTACATGAGGCAGAACCTCCCATTTTTAGCCAGTAGCCTAGCTGTTGTTCACTTCCCCAGGGAGAGGAGACTTGGGTTATCTCCCTCACCTAGAAGACTGTTTAATCTGTGCCTCCTACATCCCATTAAGTTTTTTTAGCCACCAAACTGTGGGCTACACATTGCTCAGAATGCTATCCAGCCGCCCTTTTGAAACCGGCTCATTGTACCTTGCATTTAATATTAATTGGCTAAAATGGATAAATAGCAGTGGAACAGTGTCTAATGTTCATCCAGTGATGCTTTTTGCTCCTACAAGTATTTACAAATTGACTGTTTTGTTATTTGCTCCAATTATTTTCCAGCTATTGAAGATAGGCTGGTCAGGCTATGATTCTCTAAGTCCTCCTCCTCTTTTCAAAGATGGGCATTATGTTAGCTGGCCTCCAGTCTTCTGGGACCTTACTTAGCAACCGTGACTGTGTAAATCAGGGGTATCAAAGATACAGCCCATATTCAGCCCATGAAGCCCCATTATCCATACCCTGGTGCTGGCCCTGTGGCACATGCATGTGCCTGAGCCATGTGCTCAGAGTCCCAGGATGCACACCACATGCAGTGATCATTCTGGGAATACACTGAATGTAGTTCCTACTCCAGCCAGTCCAGAACTCATGCTGCATGTGGTGCCTATCCCAGACTGGCCAGACCAGATGCTGTGTGTGGCGCACATATCAGAGATCTGGCATGAGGCAGAGTGATGGGTTCATGGGCCTGATCCAGCCAGATGAGTTTGACACTGCTGGTGTAAATAACACTGCCAGAGGCTCCAAGATTTCTTCAGTCAGTTCCTTCAGTGCCCTTGAATATTGGTTTCTCATCAGGCCCTGCTGACATTTGTTGAAACAACAGATAGCAGTTGCAGGTACGAGTCATCAATATCATATTTATAATGAAAATGGCAAGAAACTTACAAACCCATCTTTTCTTAGAAGTCTTTGTAATGTAATCAATGGCTTGTCTCATAACTCTCATTCATTCATCTTTGTCTTACACGATTTTGGCAGCTCAGACATTTCTTCTCTTTCCTGAGATCACATTCCCTTTCTGAACATGGTTACATATGTGCTTATGAAATAAAATTGGATTTCCTTCAAGAACTTTTGGGTATGTTTAACTTTCTAAATGTCAAAGACATTTTAGGGGATGTATGTATATATATATATTGGGTGTGTCGTTTCTGTTCTTTTCAGAAACCTAAAGACCTCTCTTGTTGTCTCCTTCAACTCCCTTAGCCCAGGGGGATTTATTTTTAATTTTTTCATTTTTATTTCATTTGAAAACCCCTAAAAATGTGAATGGAGGTTCAGACCCCTTTGAATTGTAAGTGTAGGTATTCACACTTTTGATTGATCATAGTCATCTTTTGCAGACCCCCTTAGGCATAGCCTGCGGACCCCCAGGGGCTTAGCATATATGAAGCATACTCTGTATGCAAGTAAACCCGATGGAATAGACCCTCACACGCACATACTCACCCAACCCGACATGTTGGTTCTTCTGTGTCACCTGGCAGAGAAAAGGAGCTATACAGACAACAACAGGGCCTGAAAGAAGGTAAGAAGGATTTTTTAAGACATAGACATGACATAGGACAACCAGAAGTGGCCCTGTGCTTATCTTCCTTGCAAAGCAAGGCATAGATGTGCTGCTGAGAAGTTTGTGAAAACAGACCCATAAGACATTGCATTTGGAAGGTTTTAACTCTTAGGAGGCTATCAGGCCTGTTTTGGCCTTTTAGCAGTCCAGAATTTAAGAGTGCAAAGGTGGCTTAAATTCATCTCTGGCCCTGGCTTCTGCATTGTACCATTCAGTGGCAAAACACAGAACCAGACTTATTATTCTCAATGTCAGCATTATGCATATGCTTAAATCTTGGCAGAGGGGGACTGAATGAGATTTAGATCCAGAATACTGTTTGTACTTACCTAGAGGCTTATTTTTAAATGACACAGGGCCTTCTGGGCCAACTCCTTACTATGATTACATCTCTGCTTCCTTCTGCACTTGTGGGTAACAACCTCAGGGAAGAAGGGGAACTGTTGTTTCTCTGGTCTTGAGAACAGGACTGTTCTTTGGAACTGTATATTTTGTATGAGTGTTCTGGGCATTATTACTAAGCTATCTGAGTCTTTGTCTTGTAAATTCCCTTTTAATACAGTTGCACTTTTGTATGTCCAAGGTCTAACAAGCTTATTTAGAAATAAGAAAACACAATGCAGTTGTTGCTGGAATTAATGTAAACTATACAGAATTTGTTTTATCAGATAACTTTCTGTTTAGTCTAGAAAGGAGAAGGCAGAGGGGACAAAGTGATACACAAAAGGTGTATACTCTTCAAATATACAAAGGTTATTTTAAAGAGAATAATGATCAATTAATGTCCACCAAGACTAGAATAAGAGATACATGGCTTGCTTTTCAGCAAGGAAAACTGAGTTTCAATTTAGGAAATTTTTTCTAACTATAGTTAGTTAAGCATTAGGAAGGTATCAACAGTTTTAATTTCATGTAAAGACACAAGACTTTGTGAGGACAAGTCTGCCCTTTGTTTTGGGTTGTTCATAAATTATATTGCTTGAAAATCTAAAATCCTAACCAGATTAATCAAACCATTCACATTTGTTTTCCCATTTAAGGAGGGAGAACAAAGTAAACCTGGTATTTAATTTTAATGAAGTGAACCTCTAAACCCTCGACGGCAGTTTAAAGCTGTACCTTAGCTCTAAATAGAATGGAAAATTCTGACCTTGTTCTTTTAATAACACAGTTGTATATATACCAATATATTTTACAAGGTTTGTCATTGCCTGTAGTTGCTTTTCTTGATGTTTGATCCATGAACATATTTTTTTTAGAATAGAGTGCCTCCATTACTATTTCTAATCACAGATAGAATCATAGGACTAGAAGGAACCGCGAAGGATCATCGGGTCCAGCCCCCTGCATGAGCAGGAAAGACGTCTGGGGTCAGACAACTCCAGCCAGGTGACTGTCCAGTTTTCTCTTGAAGACCTCTAGGGTAGATGATTGCCCCACCTCTGGGGGGAGCTTTTTCCATAATCTGGACACCCTAGATGTAAAGAAGCTTTTCCTAAAGTTCAGCCTGAAACTATCTTCCAGGAGTTTGTAACCATTGTTTCTAGTTTTCCCCCAGGGTGCCCTGGTGAAGAGTTGTTCACCAAGACCCTGATGTATGCCTCTGATACAGCGATAAGCTGCAATCAGGTTCCCTCTCAGCTGGCTTTTCTTTAGGCTGAAGAGTCCAAGATCTCTCAACCTCTCCTCATATGGCTTGCCATGCAAGTCCCTGACCATATGAGTGGCTCTTCTCTGGGCCCTCTCGAGCTTTAGCACATCCTTGTTGAAGTGCGGCACCCAGAACTGGATGTAAGACTCCAGCTGCGGCCATAGCAATGTTGAGTAGAGCGGGAGAATCACTTCTTTGGATTTACTGGAGATGCATGGCATGATGCATGCCAGAGTTTTACTGGCCCTAAAATGTCTGGCACTCCTCTGCCTAGGGGAGGAGGTTTAGAGATGCATCCAGCCTTATACTCACAACCTTCAGGCTCAGCACTCAATGCACAAACCACTAAGCCAGAGAACAAACAACTCCAGCCCCTTTCCCAGATCTATTACTGTATTTTCTTGCATATAACACGCACTTAATTCACAAAAATCAGCTGCTGGGAACTAGGGTATGCATTGTAAGGAAGAAAATATGGTAAATGCAGCTTCTGCAGCAGGTGTTTCTGTTGGAGGAAAGAGGAAGTAATGCTTCACATGCATCACCATGGCCAGCACAGTTAGTGCATAGGGCTCCCTAGCTGCCAGCAGTATTTCTGAAGTAGAGCCCTGGGTACTAAGGCAGGTGCTTCTGCTGAATCAGTTGAGTGGGTCTTCAGTTAATCACAGGTGCTTCTGCCTAGGATCAGGCCCTGAGCTGAGCTGACAGGTGACAGCAGCCCACCCAGCTCAGCTGAAGAAGAGAAAAGAGGTCAGGTAGTTTGGCTCAGCTGGCAGTGCTGTGATATCCTTCATTTAGAGAACTAACAGAGCAGCTGCAATACTTTGCTTCCCTTCCTCCTCCTGCAACTACAACTGCTTATGTTTTTCCTCAGAAAATATCAGTATTTTCAAAAATATATATTTTTTCGCCTTTGTGAAACAATGTGCCTATATTGTTCAGGGGTGTAGAGATGTACATTTGGAACCATTTCAAATATGGAACATTTCAGAATGGAAGCAGCCATTACATTCTAATGTTACATGTAGATAAGCTGGGAACCATAGAAATATAGCAAAACCACTGCAACTTTTAACATCCAATTTAAAGTTGGAGCAATTTTGTTGCATTTGAATTGTTCTAGGCTTGTCCACAGATAACAAATGTAAGGTGATGGGTGCTGTTCTTCTGAAAAGGTTCCTTTTAAAATGGATCAAAATGCATGTGTGTCCACACCCTTTGAGGGAGTGTAAAATTATATGTTTATGACCATTATGCTTTTCTCAGTAATGCTATTTTCTCATCTCCTTCCGTGGCTATCTGTAGCATTACTCAGATTTAATCCTGTTTAATTTTCTTAAAATGTATGTACAAAATTGACCATATCTTGTTCTTGCTTACTTGATCACCTGCCTTTTGTTTCCCAGAATTATTTTTCAATAAACTGAATTTTTTTCTGCTGTGGATGATTGATTTCAGCCTTTTACCCAATATTATTATTCAAGAGAACATAAATGAAGTAAATGCCTGGTAAATAAGAGCGAGGGGTCATTAGAGTAAACTGTTAGAAACCAAGGGGAATCTAGAGTAATTACAAAGGCAGAGACACTTGTTTCATCTGACTTTGACTCGCTAGCATCTAGCAATCATTAACCAGTTGCCAAAGGAAAAACACTCTGTTTGAACTGAGTTCTCTTAGATAGATAATCGCCTGCTTTGCTTTCTCTGCCCTCTATTAATAATTTTGCACACTGCTCCAGCATTAAAACAGCATAATATATTTTCTAAACATTTCACAAACTTTACTTTTGGGTTACATAATGCTGATCCTCTCTCTTGCTGCAGTGTTTGTTGGCTTCTGATGCTCTGTGTTCAGAAAGCACTTAATTAATTCTGCACAAGAACAAACCTGCCCTCAGCACAGTTATCAGTAAGTTATCTTCAAACTGTGGCTCTCTTTGTCTTACTATGCTGTATTACTTTTTGTTTAGCTAATGAATAAGGCTGGTCAGAGTGGATAAGGAAAACTCCGGGCCTAGTGATCTGTCCAGGATTTGGAGCAGTGCCCAATAAACAAGGGAAGAGAGTATCTGGAGGAACTGGGTATACAAGGTTAAGAAATCCATTGGAGAAAAGTTGGGAGTGGGACAGAAGGCTGAGGTTGGAAGACTTGGAGCTACAGTAATCTGGAGGTGGCTTGGAGAGGAAGATCAAAGCTGTAAGTGTAACCCTACAAATCAGCATGTTATACAATCCACTCCATGCAGGTTCACAGCTCCCATGTACAAGGCCAGCCTGGCTGTTTAGCTCTGTTGTAGGCTTATGCCTGAGCTCTGGCAGTCAGCCATTCAGTCCATAGTGTAAGCCACTATGGATGTAATCTAACAGATAGATGAAAGATAAAAAGAAATGTCCAAGAGGGTGGTGATAGCCTTATTTATTTTTTAACCTCTCAAATTTTAACTGTAACACACTTTTAGACTCTTTAGGCTATTCATCTTAATCCAGTGATTCTCAGCCTTTTAAAGACTCAAGGTACCCCGTGGTAGATTCAAAGTACCCCTTAGAAAATGCCTGCTTTTAGTTTTCACCTGATTTTTGACTATACAAAGTAAGAGGGTAATTCTTCTGTTGCAAAGATATCAGAAAAAAAACATTTTGACCTGCTGTGGTCTAACTTTGTATATTCATATTGGAAATCTCTAGATTTATATTTTGAATCATGTTTTCACAATTAAGAGTTCTCACATTGCCTACCGCTTCACAGCATCCTTGAAAAGATTTCAAGGCACCCCAGTGATGCTGGTTGAGAATCGCTGTCTTAATCCCAGCTCTGCATAAATTGACTTGTGGAATGGGACCCTGAGTAAAGATGCATCACAAGGAAAATATTCAGTTGCCACTGGTCGTGTTCAAGTGATGAACCTGTGACGGTCCAAGATATGAGAGGCAAGGATTTTTGTAGGTGACATCTTTTATTGGATCTGAACAAGTGACTTGAAGAAGAATCCATTGCATTTGAAAGCTTGTCTAGATCTGTCCTAACTATATGGTTGCTCCAGTAAAAGATAACACCTATAAAAGTCCTCACCTTTAACTTGTCATTGACACTTGAAGTAAAACATTAGCAAAACTCACTCACATAATTTAATGAGGATAAGTAAAGATAAGTTATTTTCCAGATAAAGAAGCCTATATATTTATCATTACGCTTAAATAGGTTTCATGAGAAATGTCTCAGTTAAATGTGTTTCAGTTGCATGAAGCAACTAATCTGCAAACAGTGAAATAATCTGGATTACTTTCAAATTAATAAAAAGTTAAAATATACTTTCTTATTCCTATTAGTGATGCACTGGTAAGGCAGGCATGTTTTTTTTAAATAACATTTGTGAGACTATTTCAGATTCAATTTTATTTTATGTGAAAGTGCAAAATAAATCAAAATATGAAGTCAATGTATCAATCATTACATGCGGAAACAATAATATAAGAAGGCACTGTCAAACTTAATAGGCCTGGAAACCGAGCTACATCTGAAAGCTGTTTCATGTTGCAGGACATGGTATAAGGAATCCCAATATACATTTTTTCTTGAATCCATTTTTATCAAAGTAGGAGGTTATCGGTATTATTGTCTGAATTCCATGCATGTGAACAGGGCTTAGCAGAAAAGTGCAATATGTGTTGTTTGTGCCAGAGAATGTACAATCTAGTTTCCTGATGGTGCAGCTAACAGTGCATCAGTCAGTGCAATGTGCAGAGTCCCATTAACTGCGAGAGCCCCTGCACGGTATAAACCAGTAATTCTCAAATTCTGTAACTGTAACTTGGCATTCCATTTAAAATGCTCTTAAATGGTATGAAACTTTGCACTGATAAGTAGGCGTGAATTCAAAGACACTTGCTCTCAGATCTGTTCTGTGTTTTCAAGCTCTATCATTTTTCCTATCTATAGTTCTTTTTTAATCATGCTTTAAATGTGGTACAAGACTCAAATAGAGCAGCTATTAAAATGTTGAGAGAAGATTTTTCAGAAATACTGATTAATTAGAATTTTGTGTGAATTTCATTATTGGTCAAGATGGAATTATAAATGTCATATCCACGATAGATGGAATGTTCCATATGCAGTGTACAGTAACCCAATAAAGTTTTTGATTTTGTAGTTCATTTTTAATGGGAGGGGGTTGCCTCCTCCTTTTAACGTGTTCCTTTCTATGAATGACTAAAATCCAGTGGTTATATAGGTTCTATTGGGGTGGGGGGGAGTGTGGGAGCTCATTGCTTTCTTAGAGCTTTTGTAAAAGTATCTTCACTTGAGGAACTGAGCACTAATGAGAGTGCTACAGGAAATGTTTGGGGCCATGTGGGAGGGTAATGAAGAATAATGGAAGAGGAAGATTTTAAAATATCCAGTAACCTTCAGCCCAAATCCCTGCTTTGATCTCTTTTCACTCTCTTCCTATCACTAGTTGCAGCTAAGCCACACAAACAACTGGCTCCTTTGCCAGCCCCTGCTCTTGTTTCTGGATTTTCTCCAACTCCTGCTTTCCAGATTTTCAACTCTTTCATCTCTTGCTTTAAGTATCAGTCCTTCCAAATGTGTGCAACTCCTAATTATTCCTTCAAAGAGCAAATCAGCTCTTATACCACCTCTGTGTAAGCTACAGACCCAGCAAAATGCTTCCTGTACTCGTATGCAAATACTTTGCTGACTAGGCCTCCCTGACTCTATAATGTCATTTTGGTGCTGGTGGTTTCAGGACTGGTCATCACTGCAGAAGGGATTATTAGTGATAGTCAGGAAAAGGGCAAAAGATACCAGTGTTTTGGGACCAACAAGATTTGGCTCAAGTAGCTAAAAATTCTAAGTATAATTGTTCACACTACGCTTATCCATGAATGAAGAGAGGTGGTTCATCTTGTTAGTTTGAAGCAGTGTTTCCAAAATGTTTGAGACCTTGGGCACATTTTTTTTTCTGGATTAAAATTGGTAGCACACTTCACTGAAAAGGTCTTTCTCTTTTTCTCTAAGCACTGAAAGGGTCAGGAAGCAATTTTACACCATGGTCAGATTGGTACAGACTGTGGGAGGCTTTTGCCTTCCTCTGTAGTGGGGTGGGGGTGGCCCTCTACCTTCGATCTCTTGAGCATATATCAGCATTTCATAGAAGCAGGATGTAGGCTATCCTGGTTTCCCTGCTTTACCCATGACAGCTCAGGGTGTTAGGTCTGTGTTGTGTCAGGATTGACAGTAGTCTTATGTAGAGTTTAGTTTATGGATTGATTGTATAGGATGGTTTGGATAGGGATGACCCTGCCTGAGGCAGGGAGTTGGACTAGATGACCTCTGGGGGTCCCTTCCAGACTAGGATTCCACATACAAGACTTATGCAGCAGTGCACAACCTTTTGGTCCTGTGGGCAGAACAAGGGGTGCCTGGTCACTCCAGTCACAGGCCTGATCCCATTGCATGAGGCCTGGACATTTCCTGGTGAGGAAACGGTGGTCCTGTTCATTGTCTCCCGCACTGCCAAATTTCCAGACCCCTGGGGAACACCAGTGGCTGGATCTGATGCTGATAAAGCAGAGGCCCCCCACCTCCTGTATGGAATCACTGCTTGAAGTCAGGCACTAGGCAGGGCAGGAAGGCTCCTCGGAGACTAACTGCTGCAAGAGAACCAAGCGCGGCCCCAGACCTGGTCACCACAGGACCCCAAGCCACTTTCCCGCCCAGCAGGCGGGCGGGCGAGTCTCCGCGTTGTGGCCCCTCCTGCAGTACAACTGCCCTCTTTCCATTCGCCTCAGCTATCACTTGAGGCTGCAATGAAATAAAGCGGTAGTGACAACGGGCCGGGACAGTTTCATTCCCTAAGAAGAGGGGCCGGAGCGCGCGCGTGTGTGTGTGTGTGTGGGGGGGGGGGAAGGTGTGTCCCTTCTCCTCAGGGGCCGTCCCGCGGGGTGCGTGTCCGAGGCCGCCGCCGCGGCGGGTTGAAGTCCGAGGGGGCGGGAGCCCGAGGGGGCGGTGGCTCGGGCAGCGCTGCCCCGCGCGCGGAGGGCGGGAGGTGGCGGCTGCAGCACCAGCTCCTCCCCCTCCTCTCGCCGCGTCCCGGGCGGGCAGAGCAGCCGCAGCCCGCGGCGGGCAGCGCGCTCTGCGCCTCCGGGCCTCTGCGGCGGGCGGCGGCAGCATGAGCAGCGGCTACAGCAGCCTGGAGGAGGAGGAGAGCGAGGAGTTCTTCTTCACCGCCCGCACCTCCTTCTTCGGCAGGCCGCAGGGCAAAGCCCGTCCCGGCCCGCAAGTGAGTGCCGCGGTCGGGTCGGGCGACATCGCTGCCCCAGGCGCTGCGGGGTGCCCGGGGGGGGTGGTCCGGAGCTGCCGTACCTCGTCCCCGGCCCACCGCGTTTAGTTGCCCACGGGCGCGCCATGGGGCTGCAGCGGTGCCTGCACGTGGGACGCGGCTCCGGGCTCCGGCGCTTTAGGTGGCCGCGAGCGCCTCGGGGCAGCAACGTGGCAGGAGCGCGTGCGAGGCCGGGCCGGGAGGGCGGTGTCTGCGGGGGTCACCTCGCTGCCGCGCGCTTGGAAACTTCGGCCTTTGGTCCGGGACGGGGAAGGAGCTCCCTCCTGACAGCGCCGCAGCGCCTGCTCCCACTTGGGAGTTGCGCTTCAACGTGTCTCCCACAGCTGGGGCCTCTGCTGTGGTTTGGGCTGGGTGCTAGCGCTGGACATAAAGCCGGTTGCTGTGCCTGGTCTCAAGTTGCAGCGAGGGAAGTTGAGGTTAGGAATTAGGAAGAACTTTCTCACTGGGGGGGTAGTAAAACACTGGAACAGGTTACCCAGAGGCGGCGGCGGGAGGGAATCTCTATCCCTGGGGATGTAGCTTTGGCTGGGATGATCTAGTTAGGGATGGTCTTGCTTTGAGCAGGGGGTTGGGCTAGATCAGTGGCTCTCAACCTTTTTTGTACCAGGAGCCATCTGTAAACATCGACGGCCAGTCCTGACCCCCTGCCCACCAGTGTGTGGGGCGGGGGGCCCGAGCAGCCCCTCACGGCCTGCAGGGGAAAACGTATAGTTTCCCACACTTTTCTCCTTTAAAGGAGAATTCATTTTTTTAAGTTTGCTTGTGACTCTTTCATGTATTCTTGTAACCCACTTTTGGGTTGCAACTCACAGGTTGAGCAACTGGAGACTAGATTTGCTCCTGAGGTCCTTTCCAGCCCTCATTTTCCATGATTCTATGACTAGCTTGGGACTAACTTCACAGTAACTTTCCCTAGGTGTTCTAAAAGTGCATTCAGAGACACAGTATTGACTTGCATCCAAGATGACTGCATATCTAAGATGATCCCTGACTAATTAGATTTTAATCCCTGGAAAAGTTATCAGTTGGTTATAATTTTCCATGTATAGAATCCAGTTATTGGGGAGTTGTCTGTAATTTATCCCCCTCACTGCTGCAGGCAGGTGGTGTGGGGAGGTCAAGCAGCTTGCATTCTCTCTCTTCCCCCCCCCGCCCCGGGTTTTGCTCCATGCCAGCAGGCTCCATTCTCTTCTAGCCTGGGGAATTGAGCATGGCCCCAGCCTCACAGCAGCTGTGCTCCCATGCCACTGCTACAGGATCAGGCTGGGGCTGTACTCAGTGCCCCAGGCTGCCTGCTGCATGAAGCAAGGCTAAGTGGGGGAGGGAGAAGGACAGGCTGGGAAGCAGAAGCTGCATAAGGGGAGATGGGGAGAAGAGGCTGCAGGGGGGAAAGTATTGGGGTACGTGGGTGGCAGGGGTTGGGAGGGGATGGGCAGCAGCTGTGCCTATGAGCCTGACTGGGTAGAAGGTAGAGTCCAAGCCACAGCAGCTGTCTGCCCACACTCAGACTCAGTTCTAAGACAGGGGGGTTTCTTCTCCATGTGAAATGAGGGGGGGAACCTTGCTTTAGAATTGAGTAAATATGGTATTTATATTTATATTTATATTTTTGTGAAAAGACAGACCCCCATGTGAACGGTCGACTATAAAAACCTAGGTAGACTGAATGTTTCTGTCTGAAAACTGGAATTTAAGTCATGGTGATGAAGTATAAGCTACCTGTTTCTGTAGGGTGTAATCATACTGTCATCTTTTGTTTTAGTTTTCCTTTTGGCTGTTGTGTGGTTCTGCATTTACGGTTGTGCTGGGTCTGGGAAGCATGAGTTAAATGGGGGCTATTTCAGCTCCTTTGTTGGTAGAGGGGAAAAAAGATACAAGTGTCTTGTCTGATCTCAAATTGCTGAACAATCAGCTCCAAGTAGTCTCAAAATCAAAGAATGGAATTAGTATTCATATTTTGTTATGGAGTTGGGACTGGAGTATTAGTCAATAGGCCATTCACTGTCTTGGTGAACTGTAGGCTTGTGTCCCAAGTGCAGGAAATTTGGAGGTTTGAAAAGCGATCTCTACCAATAGCTGAACTAACTTCAGAAATGTGAAGTGGAACAGTGTGTCAAAGGTGCAAAATAGGAATCAAGTTATGTAAACTGCATTTCTTGTTCCTTTTGTTTATGAGGTTTCAAACTAGGAAACTCAGCCTTCCCACATGGCTCTTTCTACTTCCTGAAGTCTAAGCATTGTTCAATGTTCATCCTTTGGAAACTGATGAGCCATAGTTTCTTTTGGGAGTGCCCCTTCTTTCTCTTGATGGTTTTTTTTTTTTTCCTCCTCTTCCCTCACTGTAGTTTCTATCTTTCTTAGCACCTCCTTCCTACACTTATTACTGTGGCAGTTGGGAATCCTGGTTATGGACTAGGGCCTTACTAGTTGTCTGCCGCTCCTCACCTTTGCCTTATGTCCTTTCCTCTCTGTTATATGGCGCATGCAGTGAGCCTGCCCCACTTCCTCTTCAGCACTAAGTATCATTTGCCATCAAGAGATTTTTTTATGATCCTTGCCCTCCAGTCATCTCCAACAAATTCTTTACCTTTCCAGAGGAGTTTCCAGGAGTTTTTTCTCCTTCTTTAGTAGTCTCTTCTGCTGGTGGTGGGCAGGGTGTTTAGGCCAACCCACTTCAAGTGCCTGCACAGGCACCTTGCAAAAAAGCAGCCTTTTGGGAGTCCCTTGCTACTTCCCACTCTACCTCTTTCTCAGTCACCTTGAGTTCACCTTTCTTACTTACCTGGAAAGCTCCTGGCCTCTCAGTCTCTCTAAAGAGTTCCAACTCTTTCCTAGTAGGAACAACCTATCTATCCTCCCCTACCTAGTAGTGGGACTTTGTCTCTCCCAAGCTCTGAGCCCACCATATGTAGCAGGTGGAGGTAATAGAAGAACCCTGTTCTATTGCCCTGTTCTAAAGGGACAGACCAACCTACTAGAATACGGTACAGGCACAGAGCAAGAAAAGGCAAGGTGTAAAACAAGAGATAGGAGTACAAGGAAACCAGACTATGCAAGTTGGCAAAATAGAAAGTGGGCTCAGCACACCTGCAGCATAACTGTTGTCAAGGTTTCTGTAAACATTATGTCCATCCTCTACATTCACTTACAGACATACTAAAAACATGTAGGCCTCAGTCCTGCAAACACTCTTGCTACTATTTTCATAAGCAAAATTAGGCAGGTATCTAACTGGTAAGAATTTTTCATGTTAGAGCAAGAGAATAACTAAAATAAGTTTCACCTAATAGAATCTCTAGTGTTCAGTGCTTGGTGGGATAGTGGAAATGTCGCTACAGATTAGAGATATATAAGACAGCCTGGAATAGATGTCACCTATATCCTGGTGTCTACAGCACCAGAAATACTTAGCTAAATGGTTATAGTTGTAAAGCTTATACTTATTATTGCATAGCATTTTTTGTTTTTCTTAAGAAAACTTCTTTCTTAACACAGCAGAATGCACATAGGCTTCCATGATCATGTCATTGATAATGTTCTTGATGCTGGAGGGGGAAACTAGCATAACAACACTTTTTGGTTATATGAGGATGTTAGTTTGGTTTGTATGTTGAGGTTTGGTTAAAAATGCATACCAAGTCCCTTGCGAGTTGAGGGAAGACCACAGCTATTGCTGTCTGTTTCTCTTCAGATGTGCAGATAGTTTTGCAGCATTGTTTCCTTGTGTAATGGTTATTGGTGTTCATATGTAAATTTCAATATATTTAATTAATTATACCACCTTAATTTCCTTTGACATCCCTTCTCACTTGAAATTTTTTTTTTGAAGTCTTTAAAAAAGTTATAATTTTGTGTGCAGAAAGATGTGCTGTGCTGGCTTGCAGTTTGTTTTGTCTAACTTTCCAAAGAAATCAACACAATTGGATCCCTAGGTTGGTTTTTTTTTTTTTAAGGTGAGGCAGAAAGAGGAATGGGAAGAAAAGGTCATTTTCAGCCATAAAATTAGCATATTGTTGAATTTCTCTCTTGTAGTTAATAGGATGTACACCAGAGCTGCAGGAATTAAGTTGTGTAACAAGAAAAACAAATTGATTTTTGTTTCTGGTTTACAAGTTTAAACATCTTGTAATGGCCTTATTCCATTCAGTCTACAAAGCTTAGTGTTCTGTGAGATGTTTTTAAAACCTGACAACATTGTGTGTCTTCTGTAGTCCTCTCTGACTCCACCTCCTCACCCACAAAGATCATCCAACCTCATCATTGTTGTCATCATCATAATCATTGGCATCTGATTTAACAGTTAATGAAGTGAATGGGACAGTTCATGTGCCAGAGTGGTTACTTTAGGTTCTCTCCAAACTCTTGCAGAGACACTCTGGCATGTGGTTGCACATGCTTCACACTTTGAAGTTTTTTCTATAGAACTAGATGTATATCATTCTTATTTTTACATCAAAGATGAGATGCTGGAAAACAACGGAATGGCCTGTCTGGGCCAGTTCCTAGCCCTGGGAGTTGCATCCTGCACTGGAGAAAACACAACCGCTGGGACACTGGAGGTGCAGTGGAGACAATGGGATCTTAGTATGACCCTTGTAGCTAAGAGAGGGTGAACTGGGACATGGTCATCATTCTGGTTGTTTTATTCATTGCCCAAAATGTGAGGTGCCTCAAGGAGAATAAGACAGACTTGTCTGAGGAGTGTTCAGTCTAATGAAAAATGGAAGGAGGTCAGGGATAGATCTGTGAGAGCAATGCTGATGCTAGAACTGCTTATCTTGTTTAATATAATTAAACAATAACAACAGCAAAGCACAACAGCTGCTCTTACACCTGAGTACTCAGCCTCTTGCTAGGAGGGCATGTGTTGCTTTTGGGGACACAATGTGGGAAACATCCTTATTCCCTACTACCTATTTCAGGCCTTATCTCACTACCCCATGCCAGACCTTGCTCCCTACCCTGCCTTCCCCCTGAAGGTTCATGGTTCATTCCCTTCCCCAAGAGTCATGTTGTGCCGCCTCCTTTAGGACACCTTGGCTTTGTCCCTCCCCTTTACCTGACTCGGTGAAATTTTGGGTCCCTGGGGGAAAAGTAAATACATGTTATAGAACTTTATAAGGAGACAAAAAAGGGGTAAGTTTGGAGGTGAGGGAGACTGAATCTCTACCTACTGCTTTTAATCTCTAACAGTGGCCCTGATGAAATAAATTTAGTCCAACTGAATTTGCATGAATATCTTATTATTAAGAAATTATTTTCATTAGGTGAGCACAGAGCACTGAACTTACTTTCCAAAAAACAAAATCTTTTTGTAACTTGTAACCTTTTGTTGGTTGGTTATCTGTAGTATGAATCTGATGCTGGCTCTTATGCTTTATTAATACTCACAGTCAGTCAGAGTTTCATACAGTTGGTTGTTGCGACTCTTTACCGAATCTCTTGGAGTTTGCTCTCAGTAACAGTCCCTAGGGAAAACATCTCTTCTGATTACTAGAACAAATGAGGATTCTATTTTTAGACT
The DNA here is from genome assembly GCF_052110815.1 of Crocodylus siamensis. Taxonomy (NCBI): domain Eukaryota; kingdom Metazoa; phylum Chordata; order Crocodylia; family Crocodylidae; genus Crocodylus; species Crocodylus siamensis. The sequence goes on from NC_143398.1 coordinate 64,322,948, forward strand.
TTTCTTTAGACCCAAAAAGGTTAGATTTGTGTTTGAGATTTAGACATAAAGTTTATTAAATATAAAACTAAAAATAGTAATGTAGTTCATTTTCTTCATAACTCTTTTTAGCAGTCAGTGGATCTCATATTATAAACATTCTTACAGCTGAAATGATTGAAGGTTAAGGAAAAATTACTTTGTTTGAACATCATATAAAACGTAGAGAAAGATCAGGTGCTGACCACTCTGTTCTTATTTGCTGCTGGATAAAATGGGATGCTTTCTTCAGCCTATGGTTGGAGAGGAGATACTGAAAGGTATAGGACTACTTAAGGGCATAGGTGAGCATCAGAGTCATTGATGATGGACATTGGCATTCCTTATTTAGATTCTTTTGTTTGTCTTTACTTGCTCGTGGCATTGAACTGACTAATGGTTACATATAAATAACTTAGACCTGAGTTGTGCTTTAGCATAAAATCATGGTGCAGTGCACATCTATAACCATGGTAGAAGTCAACAGAGCTCTAGAAAATTAAATAGTACATCTTAATTAGTGCAAGTAGATGACTTTTTGTGGCCCACTTGGAAGAGAAATTCCTCAATAACTGTTCCATCAAACCCATGCTATACCTAAGATATACAGATGACATCAAAAACCTGCCAGCTCTGATTTCCATCACAAATTCAATAATCATTGCCCCTCCATCAGTCTGTCTCTTGAATACTCCAGCACCAATATCTCCTTTTTAGATACTATGGCCAATCACCAAAGTGGTAAAATGCTAGGCTGTGCAAAGCTTTGATTTGGAGGAGATGTGGCCGAGTTTGGAGACCAAATCTCCGAATCCAAATTGAATCTGAAGACCAATTAAAAGCTCTGAATCAATTAGAAGCATCCAAATCGATTTGCAAAAGATTCGGCTGTTCAGCCACAGACTAAGCAGCTGGTAAGTCTGTTGGGGGAGGGAGGATGGAGGGGCATGGGGAAGGGAGGGATTGGAGATGGGGCTGGGACAGACTGCCCAGCCAGGGTGAGGGGCGCGGAACTTGGGGAGGGGGGCAAGGGGTCATGCGATATGGGTGCGGCAGCGCTTGGAGCGGGAACTGTGGCCTGCTGCCACTTGCCCAGCTGGAGTGGGATGTGGGCACAGCTTGCTGCAGGTGGAAGGGGAAAAGCAGCAGCAGGGTATGGCCCCTGCTCCCAGCACAGCTGCGCCCACACCCTCATCGTACCCCTATTTCCCCCACCCCCCCCAGCCCCGCACCGGCTATGCTGCCACTTGCCAGCCAGTGCAGGGGGGTAGGGGGCACAATGTGGGCACGGCAGCACTGGGAGCGGGGGCTGTGCCCTGCTGCCTCTTGCCCCCTTCTGCCTGGAGCAAGCTGCGCTCACATCTCCCTCTCCCCCACCTCAGCTAGGCAAGCGGGAGCAGGGCAGAGCCCCCACCCTGAGTATTGTTGTACCTGTATCCTGTGCCCCCTGTCCCAGCTGGGCAGCTTGTCCCAGCCCCAATCCCTCCCTTTCCCATGCCTCTTTCCTCCCCCAACCTCAACAGACTTACCAGCTGGAGGCAGCTGTATCAGCTGCCTTTTTAGTCTATGGTCGAATTTCTGAAGTGGCACTAAATCTTTCAGATCTGATCTGGCCAGATCGAATCAGGACCATGATTTGTATCTTTGAATCGAATTACTGTCCTCCAAATTGGCTGAATCTGAAGTGAATATTTGCTGCTTTGCACAGGCCTATAAAATATAGACTGCAACATACAAGAACCCACAGACCAACATACATATGTGTACGGAACGAGCAATCACCCTAAACATGATAAGAAAGCTGTAATATACAGCCAAGCCCTCCTATACTACTGAATTTGCACTGAGAATTCCCATGATTGTCACCTCGTAAATCTCAAAAGGGCTTTCACCCAACAAGGATACTCTTCCAGAGAGATGGATTGCACTTTTGAAAGAGCCACACAGATACCATGTGAAGAAGTGCTGCAGTACGAAAACAAAATCCTCACAAATCGAGAATCCTCAAACAATTGCAACCCATACTGGAAGAAGATCAAATTCTTAAAGAGATCTTTCCAGAGTCACCCATTGTAGCCTTTAAACAAGCACCGAACCTCACCAGGCTCTTCACCAGAAGCAAATTTCCTGTGGGCCAAACCATACCTAATGGAACCAGGCCATACTAGAACAAGAAATGTAAAACATGCCAACATATCTCCAACACTCTGACAATAACTACACCCCATACCATCACCATTCCTGGATCTTACATCTGCACCTCCAGAAATGTAATATCTCATCCAGTGCACTAAATGCCCTGATGGAAAATATGTAGGAGAAACAACACAACAGCTATGCACCAGAATGAATGGACATAAAAAATCTATCAAAGACAAAAATACCCAATTACCTGTAGGTGCACATTTCTCACAAGACACCCACTCTCTCTCCAGTCTCTCAGTTCTAATCCTCAAAGGGAATTTACAAAATGCCTTTCATAGATGAGCCTACGCACTTCTTCATAAATTTACTGGATACAAAAAATGATGGACTAAATATAAATGTTGGATTTATGGCACATTATAAGCTGCCTGCCATCTGATTACCCCAGGTAACCTGTCTGCATTTTACCAACTACACTCTATCACCAGTTCAACATTCCCCTCTTCTCCCCCCTTAACTGTCTCACACCTATTGTGTCCTGTTACCCTGATCTTCACTGCCATGCATTTGCATTTTCAAAGACCTACATTTTGCATTTTGGCTTTTATTCCACCCAGGATAGCCCACAAAACACCAGCAGACTCTGTGTGTACCTGAAGAAGGGTGTTTGTTCCTGAAAGCTTGCAAAGAACAATTTTTCTAACTATTGAGTTGGTCTAATAAAAGATATCACATTTACCTGAAGAACCTTGTTTTTAATCTTTTTACTTTATGTTTATGTTTATGTTTTACATTACTTTTAATGACTCTAGTATAAACTGGGCACAGTCACAGTTGGAATCTGATAGTAATGATGTTTTATTTTTTGGGACTTAATGACTGTATGCACGCTGTATGAGGTAGAGGTTCCGCATTTGTTTCCTTATTAATTTGTTTGTTCCTAGAGGATAAATGTAGTGCCTCTAACACTGTTCGGGTCGCTAAAACTTTTAACCTGTGCAGTAGATCAAACTAAAGGTATCACAGCTCAATTAGGTACAATACTGGTACTATGTAAATAGGAGAACAGGGTGGGGAGGAAGGTATGACTAACTTGTTTATCCTTTTACTTCATTCTCCTTCCTACCACAGTAATATACAAGTTATATAAGTTTTGGTGATATTCAGATGTACACCAAATATTTACTGACACTAGTTCTTCAGTTGCAAGAACTCTTTTATTTAATGTGTGTAGAGTATGGTGATGAGATTGAGGTTCTGTGCAGAGGTCTTATTTCAGCGTTTCACTATGATCTACCAGATAATTGCATACAGCTAAAGTCTGGGATTTTCCTATTGCCTTTGCTTTCTATACAGAAGGTTTTATGTGCTTAGCTCTGAGGATGAGTGGTGGGGATGAGTGAGTCATAGGAATATCTGAACACACAGCAGGAAACAAAAGTTGTAACAACCACCACCACCAAGCCTTAGTGCGGGGAAGCCTGGTCCTTGTCACTTTTTCTCCTTCAAATACTGCATGAACAAGATTGGGTCAGCCAGCTAGGAAAAGCAGCAGATGTTCACCGATGCATGGAGTATAGCCACTGCAAAAAAAAACCCAAAGGAGGCAAAAGGAAATGTTAAAACAGACATGACCTGTCACATTGTGCAAAAACTTAGGGCTGAATTATCAATTCTAAGCAGACTTATTAGCAGAGGCTTTTAACTGAGGCTGTAGACCTATAATGCAATTTAGGCTTTAATAATATCCTTAGGAGCCAGGCCAGCCAACCTAAGTGTTCTGAAGGGGTAAAGGAGGTGAACAAAGCTCCTTACCTTACATCCAGGGTTCTGGCCTAAATTCTGTTCTAATTTATAAAAGACTAAATCTGGAATTATTTGAAGGGTTACATGTAGGGCCAGGCAGCACTGGGCCCCATTTAATTGCTCAGATTTATGTAGGAATTTTAAAATAGATGCTGCTTTGGAAACTGCCTTCTATATAGATACAGTTTTCTTCCTTTTGAGTTCCATTGACGTCAGTGGAATGTAAACACATGCTTAAAGCTGAGCATGTTCTTCAGTCCAGCTAACATTCAGCAAAACATTTATCTTCCATTTTTCTTCCTGTTACAGCACTGGTCAGGTGCTGTCTATATTTGTGCATGTGTAGAGACAAGCATGCAGACATCCTACTGCAGGGCAGGTGTTAGTTGATGTGGATCAGGTATTAGTTGATGTGGATCAGGTAACATTTTGGGTCTTGTTTTTTTCCCTGTGTAAAGCTGAGAGGTATTTCTACGTGTGGTTGAGAGATGGTAGACAATTCTGAATACAGGGCTTCCAGTTACTGCTTTCTCTGCTGGAGAAGTTGGGACCTGTAGAAAAACAGAGCACTGAAATCCATAGAAGCAGCAATAGCAGGTCCACTGCCTCTAGCTCAGAGGAAATAGCAAGTGTAAACATAACCTCACCCATATGGGTGTGTGTTACAGTTGCTGGGTTTTTCCATCAACGTCATTGTATTTTTTGGCGGGGGGGTTGCTTTGTGCTTCAAGGTGCAGTTGTAGTGGCATTACTGTACGGCATGTTTATTGGCATTGCATTTCTTTCCTGTTTTTTAGATCTAACTTTAATACATGTTGTTAGAGATGATGCCATTTTCCTCTTTTTCCCCAGAAATTTTGATCAACTGGGACATTTTAACTTAAAACTTTGAACTTTTTTCTATGATTTCAAAGTCTATCCTTATTTTTATACTATCCTTATCTCTCGCTAACAACCTTGCAGGCCGTGCACACAGTTATTATGCAAGATGTCATGGGCAAGACCATTCATCTTTAAAAATAACACCATTCCTCTTAATATTGTATAAAAATAAAATTGAACATATATCCAGTTTGTTTTAGAATATCTACATATCAACTAGAAAGCATGTTTAATAACTATTTCCATTACTTCTTCTGCATTTTCCCCTCCTTATTAGTTATAAAATTTCAAGTAGAGTTGGCTGGAAATTTTACATTGAAATTGTTTTGAGTAGGAAATTATTTTTTGTCCTTTTCTCAGTAAAACAAGGAAAACCTTATTCCATAGAAAATTTTAGGCTTTTTATCAGAAGGAACAATTGAATATTTTGGATCGTAACTAAAATTTCTGTTCAGAAATGCTGTCACAGTATATTAGGGTTATTGTAGTATGGATGACTCATGTTCCCATTCTTTTGTGAGTTGAATTGCCTGGCTGAACTACATGCCTCTTACTAGTTTAGTATTTATGGGGGAGAGTGGTGGATCAAGAAGATGCAGCCAGCAAGAGAATGGGACATGAGACACCATGGCAGGAATTTTAAAATGGAAGATTTGTCTCTCTTGAACACATTTTGTGGTGGTTTTGTTCTGTTTTCTACTAGAAAGTAAATCATTCTGGAGGAAAACATTATATGCAAATTATTTTTGTTGTTTTCTTCAAAGTTGTGTTTTAATACTTATACTTGTAATACTTTTTAATACTTATACTTACTACTACATCATACTTAAAGGCTTGGCAGATTCATTATCACCATAACCGAAAAAGGTTTGGGGTCATGATAGACCACAAGATGAACACAAGCCACCAATATGATGCTGCAGCTGGCAAAACACATACATAAAGCTCTGGTTTGCATCTACCGATTCATCTTAAGCAAGACCCAAGAAGTTGTCATCCTCCTGCTTTACTCAGCCTTGGTGAGACTGCAGCTGGAGTACTGAATACAGTTCTGGGCTCCACACTTTAGAAAGGATGTGGAGAAGCTTGAGAGAGTCCAGAGGAGAGCCACGTGCGTGATTAGAGGTCAAGAAAACAGGCATTATGATGAGACTGTTCAGCCTGGAGAAGCGAAGGCTCAGGAGTGACTTGGTGGCCTAAAAGTATATAAGGGGTGTGCATCAGGAACTGGAAGAATGTCTCTTCACCAGGGCACCCCAAGGGAAGACAAGGTCTAATGGTTACAAACTGTTGGAAAACTGTTCTGGACTAGACATAAAGAAAAACTTTTTTACTGTCAAGGTCTCCAGAGTATAGAATAGATTCACCCTGGAAGAGGTGCAAGCACCTACTCTGGATACCTTTAAGAAAAGCTTGGATGCTTATCTTGCTGGGATGATCTGACTTCCTGTCTCTTGGGCAGGGGAGCTGGACCTGACAATCTTGTGAGGTCCCTTCCAGCCCTAAAGTCTATGAAATCTATAATAGTTCTGCTTTTAATACACTGCTAATGATTACAGTACAATCCAGTTTCTGGCAGTTAGGTTCCTTTCTATAAAGATAAAAGGTTTGCAAACCATCTGGCAGTTATAGGGCAGCAGCAAGTTGCTGAGGTGCCCCAGATGTTTGCCATAGCTTTTCAGAGCTTCTCCAATCACCTGTGTGGGGCTTCTAATGAAATCCAGCTGAGTGGAGAAGCAGTACCCCCTTGAAATAACAAGTACAGCAAACAGCTGAGCCATTTGTTCTTAATTCAGAAGCCTTCTGCAAATTAAGCAGTTCATAAGCCACCTGGGTTGAAAAAAAGATCTGGGGTCCATTTATTTCCTGCTGTCCAGAGTTAGTATGGTTATTCCTTTATTTAAATCTTCATGTTGATCTAATCATGGGTGTATGGTGATCTAATCATGTTGCATATGGGTGGAGCTATTTAAGTCTTTAGACCATGTGTGCTGCTATGGTCCTTGACCATCCATATCATATACTTGGGGAAGCCTGAAGCCCATCCCCATTATGGTGGTATTCTAGTACTAGGATCTGATGTTGAGGATCAGATGCAGTTTTCATCGAAACTAATAGTGGCTTGATCATTCACTTTATTAGAAATCAGAGTAGAAACTGAAGTAAAGGACCTAGAGGTGCACCGATACATTGGTCCTATTATTGGATTGGCACTGATATAAAGAAAATTGACTGTATTGGAAATTGGCTGGATGTGGCTGATTTTGATTTGGCCGATAAATACCCGTGTGTGCACGCAACCGCAGATGAGCCGTGGCTCCATCCTGCGCCCCATCCTGCCCCGCCGTGGCTGGGCAGTGCCTGCCCCAGCTCCTGCCCCACTCCTCCCTCACCGTGGGGGCATTGATCTGCGTTCCCCTCCTTGCCCCTTTGCTCCCCACTCCTTCTACCACAACAGACTTACTGGCGAATTTCCAATAAGTCAGTATGTCTCCTTAAAAATCAGCTATTGGTCCCCAAAATCTCTATCTATGCACCACTAAAAGGATTGCATGATTTTATAAGTCTCTCTTTCTCCTCCCCCCATGGGAAGAGGTGTGGGTTAAGTAGCTGGAAGCTGTCTCTACAATATTTGCATCTTGTTGTTAAGTAGTGACCTTTATTCTCCTACACTTTCTTTTATTAACTTTTCTGTAACACTTTGCTTATGACTACAGTACATCACCCTGACAGAAACATGCCCTTGCTGAGGCATTAGTCAGTCAGCAGCAGTTCTTATCTGTTGCTGTCTGGCAGAGGGTACAACTGTTGAGGCACTGGGCTTGGTCTGGTCTTTGTCTCAATGGTCTAAAGCAGGGATAGTAGGTCTTGGGCAGCCTCAACTCCTCCAAACTCCTGCTTAGGTGTACATGTTGAAGATCTTGATGACTAGCCCTCTTATGCATAAACCGTGCTCCAGAGGATTAACAGTTGCCTACTACAACCTTTGAAAAGTATTTAATGGAAAACTTAGTATTGAATAGGAAAAGGAGACATTTTTTATACTGCTTAATTACACTCTAAGGCCCATGTTCTGTAAAGGACAACATGTATCTAAATTTCATGCCAAATTGACAGGACTGTATATTGCTTATATTTTATATATATATTCACTGATAAATAATGGCTATGAGATTATGGAAGTCTCTGTTCCGTTGAGCTAATCCCCTTTAATTTCAAATATCTACCTTACTTTTTTCTTTGTGTAATATCTAGGAAACCTTATAAAACTAATGATGTCCAGTCAGAGTTTCACCATGAGGCTTGTGTACAGTGAAACTGATATAACTGCGGCTTAATGTTAAAGATCAAACCATGGTGATTGTTGCATGAGGTGCCTACTAAGAGTCACACCTGAATGGGAGGAAATTTTGAGAACTGAAGTTTTCTTGTTTCTTTACAAAACAGAGACTGAAGAAAGGGAAGGGAAGGCAACTGCTCTTCTTTTAAAGTTCTACTTCCAGGACCCTTAGTCATGGATAAGGATCCCACTGTCCTAAATGCAGTACAAACAACAGTTTTATACTACAGACAGAACAGTTACTGCATCAGGTGCCTATACATAAAAATTAGTATTGGAAATACTCCAGGAACTGAGTCAAAGGGGCATTATCAGTACTAAAAGAAGATGATTGGCCATGTTAGTGTGAAATCAGGCAGAAGGTAGGGTAGGGCGGCACTTTAGAAACTCCTGGTTCAGAGAGGAATAAGTTTTCACGGGCAACAGCTTGCCTGGTCAGGAGCTTTCTGACCAAAAGTCTCTTAAGGTGCCATGTCTTACATTGTGCTTCGCATTAAATGCGGCCCGCCAAGGCATTTTCTGAGGCACGGGGTGCTGTGATGGGAAATGAAAGTAAACATTGTTTACTTTTGTTCCCACCCCTTGTCCCACGCCCAGCCCCTCATCAGCTTCCTAATGGCTGCTGAAGGGCTGGGGGAGGGACAGGGTTCCCACATGCACTGCGTCAGCTTGACGTTGCTGATGCAGTGCGTGTGGGAAGAGGAGTAGCCATGTGCCTCTTGGGACAGGATGAGCCCAGCCAGAACACCAGGGGCTCAACTGCACTTTCCCACTACCTGTGCTGGTCAGTCCCAAGTGGCACATGGCTCTGCTGCCACCTCTGCTGGCTGGTGCCAACCCAGGAGGCTCTGTCCTATCCAGAGCAGTGTGCAGCTGAAGCTGGCTTCCCACGTGTTGCTGGGGACGGGAGGAGGCGGGCCAGTTGGCACCAGTCAGCAGAAGCAGCGGTGGAGCCATGTGCCGCTTGGGACTGACCGGTGCAGGCAGGGGGAAAATGCAGCTGAGCCCGTGCTGCTCCAGCCCGGCTCGTCTCATCCTGAGCGGCACATGGCTCCGCCACCGCTTCTGCTGGCTGGTACAGACCCGGCTGAGCTCCTCCTGTCCCCAGCAGTGTGTGGGAAGCTGACTTCAGCTGCATGCTGCTTTTCCTGGCCGGTGCTGACCCGGCTGGGTCTGTCCCATCCCGAGCAGCATGCGGCTGAAGTCAGCTTCCCACAAGCTGCTGGGGACGGGAGGAGCCCGGCCGGGTCTGCACCAGCCAGCAGAAGCAACGGCAGAGCTGTGTGCCATTTAGGATGGGATGAGCCTAGCCGGAGTGGCAAGGGCTCAGCTGCATTTTCCCCCTGCCTGTGCCAGTCGGTCTCGAGCGGCACATGGCTCTGCTGCCACTTCTGCCAGCTGGTGCCAGCCTAGCCGGCCTCCTCCTGTCCCCAGCAGCATGTGGGAAGCCAGCATGGGGGGGCCTTGGCAGGCGGGGCAAGGCGGTGGGAGCTGGTATCTACCAAACCCCGGGCTCGCAGCGCTGAGGCCACTGAGGCTGCATGTGTGGGCGGCCGGGCACCACGGTGAACGGGGCCATGTCGGCAGGTGGGTGAGGGGCCGCGGTGCAGCGGCCGCCTCGCTCCAGCCCCCCTCAGGCAGTGCCGGCTTGTGGGGCTGCGCTGCTCAGGGGATGGAGATGTGGAGCTATTTATTTCTCCCCTTCAGTCTCTGGGGCAGTAGCTGGCTGGATGCAGAATGGGTCCCTCCTGCCCCTGCCCACCAGCAGCTACCATGAACCTTGCAGTAACAGGCAGGTGCAGTAGGGCTGCACAGGCAGGGTCTCTCTGGCTCAGGACAGAGAGGGTGTTTGAATAGGTTTGCTGGCCCACTGGGTGATTAAAAAGTTTATGATCTGGCCCCACGTTCAAAATCCCCTTCTCTAATGTATTAGCTGCTGCTGCAACCAGGGTCTCTAGCTCTCCCCCTTCCCTTAGCTTTTATTTTCTTCTTGCATCCCAGGGGGTAGGGAAGTACAGCCCACAACATGGGGTAGACTGCAGCCCAGTACAAGGGAGCCAAGGTGGGGGGTACCCGCAAACATAGTACTGGGGGGTATCTTCTTGGTTTGTGGTGCAACAACTGCCAATGCACGTGGTGCAGCAGTGTGGAGAAGCTTCCCATGTATGTGGTGTAGATGAGGTGGGGTACAGTGTTGCATTAGTGTGCCCCCCCACAGTATGTCGCCTATAGCCACTTATAAGTTGGACAGTCATGGCCAACATAATGAGAAAAAACATCTAGCCAGTTAGATCACATGGGTGGTTGAACAACTAAATTCCTTTTTCAAATTTTATAAAAACAATTTTGTTCCCAGGCTGAGAACATGCATGCCAAATTAAAGCCTGAAGCAAATCTTTGTAACAGAAAGGGGGAGAGAGGACCTTGACAGAAAAAAATTTAAAATAGAAAACTGAGCTCAAACTAGTGTCAGAACTGGACCATCATGTTTGTCTCTTAAAGAATGCATCAAAAAAGTTTCGGGATAGTCTGCAGTTTTGAGGAAGGGAACTTGTGGAATAGAGAGACTATAAATAGGCATCTCTCTGTGTCAGTTCTAGACCTCCAGATAGCACTACAAAGAGAGAAATCTAACTTACAGAATGAAAAGCAAGTGGATTACGGGCAACTGATCTTACATCATTGATTGAATTTTATATTTCTTCACTGCCTTTTTCTGTTGCGCTCATTTAAACTAAATTTATTAATCTGGCTCGGACTCTCAAACTGTTATCAACAAGCATTTATTAATCATTCCCAAAGAGTTGGCTGCATATCTGATGCTAGCTCTTTTCCTGGCTGCTTGGGTATATTAAAAAGACAGCTAGAATACATTCAACATAACTTCCTTAATTATTCCCTATTATTTTTTCATGTCAGCAGTTACTTCACTTGCAAAAGCAAATGGGGGAAAAAATGATCACGTTATTGTAAGTGGGAATGTCCATGAAACACGGTAGTACTATGTGAGGCACGCCTTGAAAATGTTTGAGAATACCTGCTCTAACTATTCTGAACCATGTCCTTCTGGATCTTAAGAGCCAGAATTGTCCTACTTTTGACACTAATACATAAGTGACTGTCGGTAACAATTCAGAAGGACCACTGCTGAAGACTACTGTCAGCTGAGAATGTCATGCTATTGCCTATGCCTTCATTAAGAAAGAAAAGTGTATTCATCATAAGTTAACTAATATGAAGACCACTGAAGATGAAGCATATCAAATTAGAGAATATTCAAGTTAAAGTAACTTGACCTACTAATTCATGTATGGGTTACAAATGTCCCTGTTTTCCTAAGGACTTATATCACATTAGTTATTTTGAGTTAAGTATCCACGATTTTTCCTACTGAAGAGAAAGTTCTAATATTAATAGGGATAGCATCAGTGTTGTAAACTCTCTGAATAATAAAGAACCCCACAATAACAATGCCGAATTAGTCTGTGCTCGATGCACAGTGGGAAAATTATGGCTGAGAAAATAAAGACATTTTTAAAAATCCAAATGTACTTCCTAAATCAGGTTGCAAAGGATAAAGTCTAAACGGTATAAATCAGGGGTGTCCAGCCTTTTTGAATGTGGGGCTGGATCATGAACTTCTTATCACCCAGTGGGCCGGCAAGCCATATTCAAACACCCTCTGTCCTGGGCCAGAGAGACCCTGCCTGTGCAGCCCTACTGCACCTGCCTGTTACTGCAAGGTTCATGGTAGCTGCTGGTGGGCAGGGGCAGGAGGGACCCATTCTGCATCCAGCCAGCTACTGCCCCAGAGACTGAAGGGGAGAAAAAAATAGCTCCATATCTCCATCCACCGAGCAGCGCAGTCCCACAAGCCAGTGCTGCCTGAGGGGGGCTGGAGCAAGGCAGCTGCTGCACCGCAGCCCCTCACCCACCTGCCGGCATGGCCCCACTCACTGTGGTGCCCAGCTGCCCACACACGCAGCCCCAGTGGCCTCAGCACTGCGAGCCCGGAGCGCGGGGTCTTGCAGATACCAGCTCTTGCTGCTGCGTCCCGCAGAGGTCACACCAGGATCCCACCTGCTGAGGCCCCCCCTGCTGGCTTCCCACATGCTGCTGGGGATGGGAGGAACCCGGCCAGGTTGGCACCAGCCAGCAGATACCGCGACGGAGCCATGTGCTGCTTGGGACTGACCGGTGTAGGCGGGGGGAAAATGCAGCTGAGCCCCTGCCGCTCCAGCCAGGCTCATCCGATCCTGAGCAGCACACGGCTCCACTGCCGCTTCTGCTGGCTGGTGCAGACCTGGCCGGGCTCCTCCTGTCCCCAGCAGCTTGTGGGAAACTGACTTCAGCCTCATGCTGCTCCGGATGGGACAGACCCAGCCGGGTCAGCACCGGCCAGGAAAAGTGGCATGCAGCTGAACTCAGCTTCCCATATGCTGCTGGGAATTTTTAAAGGGATCCATATGTTGGACAAGCCTGCATTGGAGGGAGTGGTGACTAGGTAGGAGCCTGGGGGCAGCACTTTCAAACTTCATGGGCTGCATATAGGCCACTCATGTACCTTTTTTAATTTTCTAATTTTAAATCTATAAAAGGAAAGAAAGTAGAAAAATAGCTCATTTTCACAGTATTTGTATGTGCTGTAAGTACAGATCTTAAGTACAAGAAAAAAATCTCAGTTAAGAGTAAGTTAGCAAGGCTAAAAAATGGGGCAATTACTCCATTGCTAGTTCATGCCATTGTATGTTTGAATGTGGTATGACAATGTGCTTTGTATTGGTCTCTAAGATGTATGCCTGGTCTTCTTACTTGGCTTGCTTCTGAATTCTCTGTCTCCTGTGAAATTCATTCAGAGAGCTGATATATCTGAAGTTACTTTTTTTAAAGTGATATTTGTTGAATTTATAAAGGGATCTTAATTTACACAAAGTTACTCGGTACGTATGGACATTCGGGGAGATTAGATGGAGTTAATAATGGCCACTTGATCTAAGTTAAGTCAGGATTGGGGGGGCAAGAGGGGGAGGATCAGGAGGCTCACTTCTCTCCACCCCCATCCTGGGACCAGGGGTTATTTTTAACCTAGCCTCCTTGAATGTCTACTTAGCCTCAGTGTCCACTAGGGCCCTGAGTAGATAATCTAGTCCTCCCTTCTTGGTGGTCAAAATATAAAGCATCTGAGGAAAGGGGAGTGGTAAGCAGGTAGTCATATAATGTGAACCGATTAAGAAAGCTGTTAATACAGCGTATCCTACCAGGAATCTTTCTGGGGATTAACACCGCTGTAAGCCAACATAAAATGTGCATAAGTGGCCAGCATGATGGGCATGTTATAAATGCAGTGAAAAATAGCTATTGGATTACTATCTCCCAAATATGTGAGCTTTAGTAACAGCTTGACTATAAATGTTACTGTACGGAAATTCCATTACAGCCCAGTTGTAAGAGATCCCATTAAGTTTTCTTGAAACACAGCAGATTTTATAATACAATATTGTTTGATAATACTTTGATCCCAGAAACACAGTAAGAGTCCTAAGACACTAGTTCTGTTTTATCATAATGCTTCCTGACCACCTGTTGAGTAAGCTGAATTTGTGAAAAGTTGTAACAATATTTAGTTGTGGTGAAATGTGTGGGCAGCATTTCGTTGTTCTGACTTCTTCCCATGAGAAGACCTTTTGTTTATTCTTAGCTGCCATTACTGCAAGCCTTAACAATGACAAATGAGCACAAAACTTTTCTGATTTAATACTACCTCCCCAGAGTTTAGTTCTAGGAAAGCTTTTAAATGTCTCTTCTTTATCTACCATCTTGGAGCTTGTTCTGCCACTTCTAGAACTATAATGACAGTTTTATCAAAGAACTTTAAGTAAATTATCAGGAAAGATTTTTAGTACTTTGTATCTTTAAATTGTTGCTGTTCCATTGCTGCTGCCAAAGATTTAATGGAGTGTGCCATGTCTCAAAATTCAGTATTGCAGGACTAATTATGTTATAACATATTCTAGTAGAAATTATGAAATGGCTTTGCTGGTATCATTTCAGCAGCCCTTTCTGTTCCCAGCACACATTCATCGAGTCTACAGAATCATGAAATGCTTTTTTTAGAATAGCAGTACCAGATTGATTTGGTGGGTGGCTGTTTTTTAAGAGCAGGGGCAGGCAGAGGGCTGCTTTCCAAGTTTTGGCAAGCTGTGGAGGACCACATGGGTAGCCCTACCCCTTGACAGATGCCCTGGCCCTTGGTTACCATCTTGGGACCAGAAATCCTGCCCCTGACCTCTAACCCTTGCCACAGGAAGTCCCTCCCTTTGCCCCTGGAAGTACTCCTTTGGGGAAGAGTGTTTGCTATCTTAGAACTAGAAAAACAAAAACAAATAATGTACTAAAATCAAATACCCATAATATTATATTTTAATTCAATTAAAAAAACACTTTTGTTCTGATATGCGTGTGTTTGTGCTTTATGTGTAGAAGTGATTGCATAATAGCTCAAAATGCAGTCTTATTCTTGTACAGGGTGTGTGGGGTATGGGTGGGTGGTGTTTGTTTGGGATGTGAGGATCTGTGGATGTGTGTGTCTGTGTCTGTGTATGGTATTTGTGGGATGTGTAATTGTATGTGGAGGAAGGTGTGGTTGTGGGGTTTGTGGGAAGGGTTTGAGGGTATGTGAAGTGTCCATAGGAGTGCCCTGCGCACTTCCCACTAAGCTGGTCAGCACCTGCCCCAGCTCTGCAATATCCCATAGTCTGAGCGCACTGGTACAGCTATTCAGATCCAACTTTGGGGTAGACTCCCCGGGCTTCCAGTGCCCTGTGCTGGGTCCCTGCCAGCTTGTACCACACCCAGCAGCCTCAGCTGCACCCCTGTGTTGTCCCCAGGCTGGCCAGGCCCTTCCTGGATGGCCCCTGGGTTTCTGGCAGGCTCAGGAGCCTCCAGAATGTAAAAGCATCCATAGGCCTAATCCTGCTCCTGGCAGAGCCTCTCTGACTGTCCTAGGAACAGGGGGTGAGCTGCTGGTGGGCTGCCAGGCCTCTGGTGTGCAGGGCGGCCTGGGCCTTCCTTCCCAGTGTGACACTGGGGCCGGCCATGGGGGGAGCCAGCCAGGCCCTTGCTGCCCCAAGCCTTGTGGCTGTATTTGCACTATGGCAGCTCCTGCCACTGCCAGGAGGCCAGGGCCTGATCCTTTCGCTCAGACGGGCAAGTGTGGGATGTATGGGGTCACGAGTGTGCACGCTGGTCCCTGCTTGTACCGTGGGGCTAGGGTGGCGGGGCTGGGAGGCAGCTATAGCCAGGTGGCCAGTGCCAGCGGGGCCCAGAGCAAGGTGGCAGGAGCCCAGGGCAGGGCTGCCTGGGCTCTCTGGAGCTGGGCTGGGTTCCCCCAGCAAGGAGAGAGGGGAGCCGCCCTGCTCTGGGCCCTACTGGCCCTGGCTCCCACATGCCCGCTTGTTCTCAGCCCCACAGTCAGGCAGGGACCAGCACGTGCAGCCCTGACCCTGCACTTGCTCATCTGGGTGAAAGGATCCCGGCTCTTGCTGTCTCCCATGTGCCCGCTCACTCCCAGCTGCCCATGAGATCCAGCAGGAGCTGGCCCAGCCCTGAGGACTGGGGTGAGATTGCCTGTGGTCCTCCCCTGCTCCCCACTTTTACCTGAATTTCCCTCTCTGGTTCAGGCACAAGCAGTCCCACAGTCCCAGGTCAGAAACCTCTGCTAGGTAGGGGCTTCTGGCTGGGGTGTGGGGCTGGGTGGCCCCTGCTTTTCCAGGGGCCTGCCTTGGCTTCCCCTGGGTCTACTGCCCCTGTCTCCTGTCATTTTTGACAGGAGCCAGAGGCAGATAAATGCTAATTTAAAAAACATTTTTTAGGGGCCCCATGGATAGAATGGCCTAGCAGGCTGGATTTGGCTGTATTTTGCCTACCACTGTTTAAGAGTAAGATTGATTAGAAGCTGGGAGGCTGGCACCTGCTTTTGATTTGGTTATAGGCTCATGTGATATAAGGCTTATTTCAAAATGAGGGAGCACAATTGTTTATACTGTGTTTAAAAGTGTAATCTGGGTGTACCCCAGTATGTGCTCCTCCCCTTCAATTGGAGGAGATAGGTGGTCAGGCAGGAGTGCTGCAAGCGGGGCTCCTCCCATCCCCAGTAGCACATGGGAAGCCAGCTTCAGCTGCATGCTGCTTTTCCTGGCCAGTGCTAACCCGGCTGGGTCTGTCCCATCTGGAGCAGCATGCGGCTGAAGCCGGGTTCCCACGAGCTGCTGGGGATGAGAGGAGCCCAGCTGGGTCTGCACCAACCAGCAGAAGCGGCAGTGGAGCCATGTGCTGCATGGGACGGGATGAGCCTGGTCGGAGCGGCAGGGGCTCAGCTGCATTTTCCCCCTGCCTGCACTGGTCAGTCCTGAGTGGCACATGGCTCTGCCGCAACTTCTGCTGGCTGGTGCCAACCTGGCCGGGCTCCTCCCATCTCCAGTAGCACATGGGAAGCCAGCTTCAGCTGTATGCTGCTCCGGATGAGACGGATCTGCTCAGGTTGGCAGCAGCCAGCAGAAATGGCGGTGGAGCCGAATGCTGCTCGGGACTGACCAGCGCAGGTAGGGGGAAAGTGCAGCTGAGCCCCTGGTGCTCCAGCTGTGCTCATCCTGTCCCAAGAGGCACACAGCTACTCCTCTTCCCACATGCACCACGCTGGCAACATCAAGCTGATGCAGTGCGTGTGAGAACCTTATCCCTTCTCCAGCCTTTCAGCAGCCATTAGGAAGCTGACGAAAGGTTGGGGGAGGGGCAAAGGGTGGGAGCAAAAGTAAACAGTGTTTACTTCCGTTTCCCATCGCAGCACCTCAGGCCTCAGAAAACAGCTTGGCAGGCCTCATGGCAGCCCGTGGGCCGTATGTTGGACAAGCCTGGTTTACAGCATAGCTGCTTGCAAGGTCTTTGAAGGTAATTGCAGGCCTTGGTTTTTCTGGTCTGTGCCAAGATGTTTGTACCAGGGTCACTGTTATTTTGTTTCCTTGTTTGCTCTTCTCATTGCCTCCAGGTTAGATCTTTATGTTCTCACAGGCAAAGTTTACAACTCATTTATAAGTTTTATTCTCTCTTAATAATTCTGTTACATATCAGCTTCACTCTGCCAACATGTATTTGTACAAAACTTCTTATGCAGCGTGCTGGTGCTTTTAAATCTGATTAGCAGGCAAGAGAGAAGGGTTTAAGCTTATACTTAGGGCTGGGTGTTTGACCACTCAAAAAATAGTTGGTCAGTTGACTGGTCAAATAATGGCAGAGTATTTTAAGCATTACTTTATTAGAACAGCAATGAGACATGCTTTAATCTTCAGTAAACTAAGTGCTTATGCTAATTACAAGAAAAAAAGCAAGTTGGTTAACTGTTGGTGTGAAACAATGAAATCAAATTCTAAAGAATTGTAATGAATGAATAATTATAACTGGCACCAGTAGATAAGTATAAATGTGAATGACATTGAGATGAATAGTTCTTCTTGGGTCGGCCAGTATGAAATGAAGAAACAAAACACACATGGCAACTATAAAAGGCTATAAAATACAAAAGTCCGCTGTTCTATATAAAATCCCAGGATCTTCATCTTTCACAACTTACGAGAATCTTTCCTTGATTTGCATGCTGTAGTTGTTTAAGCATATTTTAAAACTTTAGTTGATATAAGTACTGTCTTAATAGCAGCCTTCAACTACCTGAAGGGTGGGTCCAAAGAGGATGGAGCTAGACTGTTCTCAGTCGTGGCAGATGACAGAACAAGGAGCAGTGGTTTCAAGTTGCAGCAAGGGAAGCTTAGGTTAGATATTAGGAAAAACTTTCTTACAAGGAATGTAGTAAAGCACTGGAACAGGTTACCCAGAGAGGTGGTGGAATCTCCAAATTTGGAGGTTTATAAGACTTGGCTAGACAAAGCTTTGGCTGGGATGATGCAATTGGGATTGGTCCTGCTTTGAGTAGGATATTGGACTAGATAAGTGTGTCACAACCCAAAAGTGGGTCACAAGAACATTTGAAAGGGTTATGGACACGCTTTAAAAAAGGATCAGCATACTTTAAAAATGGATTCTCCTTTAAAGAATAGAAACATGGCTTTTTGCTTGCACAGTTCCAGCCTACAAAGGGCTGCTTGGAGGCCCCCCCCATGAGCGCTGCATGCCCCTGGAGGCCAGAGGGCACGGCAGGCTCTCGCAGGCGGCGGCAGTGTTGTCAGCGGTGGGAGCATGGTGGCAGCCACAGTGCTGTCAGGAGTGGCAAGTGCTGACTGGCAGTCAGCAACCACCTGCAGATGCTGCCAGCAGTGTCGACGACAGCCAGCAGCAATTGGGGACCACCTGCAGATGCCGTCTGTGGTGGGAGTGGGGGTGGCAAGTGACAACTTCCTGCAGGCACTGCTGGCAGTGTCGGCGGCATTTTTACGCAGGGGGTGCACTGTGGAGGTCAGGGGGTGCACGTGTACCAACATGCACCCCCTATGCATCATCAGTGCCCTCCCCATGCTTCCTATACACCCTTCCTAGCCCACACTGGGGGACTGGGGCCTGGGGGCAGGGAGCACTGGGTCAGGAGTGAGGGGCACTGGGTCAGGACTGTCCATCAGTGTTTACAAATGGGTCCTCGTACAAAAAAGGTTGGGAGCCATTGGACTAGATAACCTCCTGAGGTCCTTTCCAACCCAAATTTTCTATGATTCTATAACTGGTTTTATTAAATGTCTGATTTATTTAAACTTGCAATAAGGTTTCCTTTCCTTCATGCCAAATCATTGGTCTGGGGATTAGAAAAAGCATTGTACACTTGATGGAAGAACTGCATGTTAAACCACATCCATTTCAGTTCTGCATCATGGAAAGTTAACAGTGGAAGCTATGTCTCTAATTATTGTTGTATTAATTAAATTTGTGCCATAATTTTACATTATATGCTCTAAAGCAGGGGTTTTCAACCTTTTGGTTGGTGTACCTCCAGTGGCCAGTCCAGAAGCAAGGAGTTCCTCAGCTGGTGGAGGAGTGGCAGGGGTCCCTCATGGCAAAACTGGAAGTATCCCCTGCTTTTCCATTTCACTGTTTCCCAAGTACCCCCAAAGGTACGCTTACCCCTAGTTGACAACCCCTGCTCTAAAGCTTGAAGAGCAATACTGTCTCCCTAAAAGCTGTGGGCAGCTTTGCTGCTTCTGGAGTGAGAGGATGATCCCCATCTTCCTTCTTATCAGGTGGGTGACGTGGCAGATGTTCAGGTGAGGAAGAGCCTGTAGAAACCGGGGGAGGAGCATGCCCCTTACAAAGTGTTGTGCCACCCTTTTACTAGTTAGTTCCCTTCCTCTTCTTCTGGCTGGCTGTGACTATTTAGTTGAAAGGTTTGTTATATTTAAATTTTGTTGGGAAAATGGCTCTTTTGGAGGGGACCAGTTCTAGTTTTTCACTATGGTCAAAACCCCTAAATCTCTTTTTTCTGAAAGAGAGAGAAGGCTAAAACCATGACAGGACTTAATTGAGTCAGGCACTCTTTATAGTTTGGATTATGGAGAATAGTTTGGTTGTATCATCCTATCTGAAAAAGCCTACCTTTGAAAAGTGTGTAAAGATCTTTGAGAATTTAAAGCTAGTTTTTTATTTTGATAGTCTTTAAACCACAGCGGTCTCACAAGGAGCACTGTGGAGGAGATTTTTTCCCCCTTGCAAGCATTTACTACTTCTGTCAAAATAATGGGCTATGCTTGACTTCACTAAGAGTTCAGAAAACCTGAGCAGTTTCCTGAATGAAGTTCATTATAAGCAACAGCTAATTTGTAATCATTTTATGGTAACTATGAAATGGGTTTAAAACTTTCAATTTTTGTTACTTAATAAAAACTGTAAAATTGTATTCTGCTTATTGGTTTCTGTTTGCATTGACTGCACAGGTTCTTGGTGTGTTGCTGAAAAATGGCTTCAGCTATGCTTGTACATCCCACAGAAAAGCAACTTGGTGTATTTGCTTCTGCTCATGGAGAAGCATCCTGTGTTTTTTTGTTTTTTTTTTTTCTCTCTTGCCACTTCCTCCGGTTACTATTTTTATGTTTGTGGTATTAGGAAAACCTGTTGGACAGCTTTGAACTCATACCATCAGTTCAGCCTTGGTTATGTTTTAAGATATCTTTTATGACTAAAATGCTTTAAGAGATCATAAAATAATCTCTTAATCCATGTAGTTTTTTTTTCAGAAAGCATTTATTAATTCCACTTAACAAAGGCCTGTTGTTGTTACATAGGTGTGTTAGAAACAGCCATATTGGATAATCATTAATTGTAGTTGCCAGTTTAATCTCAAAGTATTGCTCTGAGTCATTATTGACAGTTGCTGCTCAGACTAACGCTGTGTTTTTGCTACAGGATTGGAGCGATGGTGACTGAGAAGTTAACGCCTTTCAACTGATAGTGCTCAGCGTTAACAATAATCTAGAATTCTTATTTTTTCAGATTGGGCTTTTTTTAATAGAAAGAGGGGAATGTTCCTTATATATGATTTTGTATTGACCTTGAAGTTTCTTTTAAGGCAAAAGTCATAGTTTAAAGCTAGAATTAACTTGATCTTTCTCAAATGGGCTTCAGGATGCTGAGACTTTGTTCCTCTGCTGAGAATGTGTTTGAGACCTACACACAAACCAGGATTTTATTATTTATCATCACACCAAAATATGTTAAGTGTAACAACATTTACAAGTAATGTTTCCATAAACACTGATACTGCCAGAAGTGTTTAGTGAGGGAAGCCTGAAATACTGCTGTCAGTAGCAGGAACATGTAGATTTATGTACTTTTGCTTTGCTTCTTTTTAGAAATAGGAAGATAAATTTCATTTCTGGGCCTGGCCTGCAATCCTAGACCACTTGGTAGAAGCTGGTTCAGTCTGTCACCCTGTGGCTTATTGGATTCTTTGCCTATGACCTGAATTCTGGGAAAGTGTCCAAGTTTTAGTAGGCTGAAGTGCTTATCTCCAGAGAGTTTTTTTTTTTTTAAATACTGTACAACAGAATGCACAGGTCTGCTTAGCAAATGCCTACACTTTGCAGTTGGCTATTTAAGTATTTTAACTTTCTCTCTCCTTTCTATAGAGGGTATGTGGTCACAGTTTTCTTTGTTTTTCTCTTTCAAGAAATCTTTGGCTTTTTCAGAACTCTTTTTTTTGTCTAAAGGCATGCGTGTCTGTGTGTCTCTGGTTTTGTTTATTGACAGTGTGCTGCACATTGTAAAGGTGACACTCCCCTGCTCGTTGTACTCTGTCTGTTTGGAGGAAAAATGATGTTAATGAGCAAATTGAACTGCTGGTTTGTTTGGGTTTTTTTGGTATTTTCTTGTTTGTTGCTGTTCCTGCACACAACAACTAATGTAGATACATGAGACCTAACTTGCATTTTTTTGTCCTCTACTCTGGGATGACCATGGTCTTCAGTTTTACCAGTGGTGTAACTTTTCTAATGGACTGTTACTAGAATGGGTTTGTTTCTTACACTCTTAATTGTTACTGCGAACCCCATTATTTAAAGTTTGGTGAAAAATTTTTAATGTTTGTGAAAAGTATTGGTTTGATAACCCAGTATGTTGAAGTCTGTTTATCCACAGAGCAGGTATAGCAGGGGTGGCAGCAGTACAAGCTGCTTTGCACTGCCCTATCAACGTGTGCTTTACAATCACATTGTGCAGCTGTTTCAAAAATACTTGTTGCCATGATAAAATTTAACTTGAGAACATAAACCACCCAGTTCTGATGTCAGTAATAAGCTCTTAAAACCCTCCTGTTCACCCATTTTTCTTACTGCCTTTCATGTGATAGCGGAAGAATTTCCAAACTGGTCTGCAGAACTACCGCCTCCTACCCTGCCATAGAGTTGTATGAGTCTCGTCTGTTGAAACTCTCTTCTTGCAAGCATTAATAACAATGGTATTCAATCTTTTGACCCTGAGGACTAAATGAGTGGTGCAGGGCAGTCTCTATGCTGCCCCCATGGGAACCAGGCCCTGCACTGCTCCTGGCTGATCCTGTGCACTGGGATAGAGTCCCACACTTCTCTGTGCACCTGGGTCAGGGCCTATGCTGCCCTGTGCACCCAGTCATACACACAGGGCCACGCTGTTCAGGGCTCCTTGTAGGCCCAGAAATTTGGCAGCTGGGGAGCACTCTGCTGCTCTGCCCACTGCCAAATTTTCAGACCCACGGGAAGCCCTGTGGGCTGACGCAGGCCAGATTTTGCCCAGGGGCCAGGGCTTGAACACCTCTGATTTACAATATCATAAACAGCCTAAAAGTGTTATAAAGTTTGCATAGATCTATACTCTCTGTTAGACTAACAGTGCTTCACAATCTAGAACATAATTCTGTTACTGGTATACAACTTGGCTTCTCATTTTTTTTTAAACCTGATTCTGACTAATGTAATTTCAGCATTAGTACAGAATTCCCACCCTCTTCTTTAACTTGGTACCACCCAAAAGACATTCCAGGCTGAGTATTAACAGTAAACTTAGCAGATCCTTAATGGGGAAGTGGTGGCTGTTTTGAACCTCCTTATTTTCCTTGCAAAATTCAATCCTAAGGACTGTAATGTTTCAAAGTACCTTTTGAATATCTTCACCTGTTTGGATACTGTATAGTCCCCCTCATTATACTATTTGAGCACATCACACAAATTAATTTATCCTGTGAGGTAGTGATATATAATAACCATGGTGTACATGGAAAGTCAGGGCAAAGAGAACAATAAATTACTTGGGTTGAGGTGTTCAGGAACTGAGAGAGAGATCTTAGAACTTTTCCTATCTCTAGAATTGTTAGAGTAGCCTAGTTAAGGCACACAGCAGTTCCTGTAGCCAGTAGCCCCCAGGGTAATAACATGGCTAGCATTATTTCTGGCTGCCTTTAAATTTCCGACCCAAACAACCATGTACCTGTTTACTGCTAGATCAACTGCTGGCAACCTTTGGCACAAGTCCTGAGTGACACTTGAATGCATGTGCTGTTGTGAGGGGACGGGGTGCGTCACCTACCGTGAGTCCCCCTATCCCCGGATGGCCCCTGGAGAGGAGGGGGTACGTGACGGGCCGTTCCTGCTTCCGCCGGTCTCGCCTGCCACGACTTGCTGGAATATGGGGGTTCACCCATGCAGGGAAGCTGGCGGTCCGAATGGGGTACCTCGTCTCCAAGGTCCAGGGGTCCTGAGGGCTCCTCCTCCCCTACACCCTCGCCCGGTCCTCCGGGTTAGCCTCCGTAGGGGCTCCCTTGTCTGTGTCCTAGTCCTGCAGTGGGGGGCACCCTCGCACTGCCGGACCCTCTCCAGGAGTCCTTACAGCACCTAGTCTACCCTGGTGCCGATCGCTCCTCTGGCTCTGGGGTGTCCTTACCCCTATGAATTGTCTCTCTAGACCCGGGGGGGGGGGGGCTACAAGGATTGCCTCCCTGCCCACGGGCCTTCTTCCGCGGCCAAGCGGCCCGCAGCCGCCGGAGAAGAGTCCCTCCGTCTGAGGCTCCCTTCCCGGTTTCCTCCGGCGCGGCGGCCGCCGGCCCCCTTGTTACCTTAGGCTCGTCGAGGGTCGCTGCGGCCTCGGGCTCCACAGCTCCCTGCCTTGCTGGCTCCTGCGGGGCAGTCCTGGGCTCCGCAGTTCCCCGGGCCGCTGCTGCTGACTCCTGCTGCGCGGCTGCCGGCTTCGCTGCCGCCGGCTCCTGCCGCGTGGCTCCCAGCCCCGCAGCTCCCGGCTCTGCGGCTCCCGGCTTCTCCGCCGCCGGCTCCCGCCGCGTGGCTCCCGGCTCCGCCGCACCTGGCTACGCAGGTCCCGGCTCTGCAGCTCCCGGGGCAGGCTCCCGCTGGAGCCTCCGTCCTCCTCTGCTTGGGGTAGGTGGGCTCCTTTTATTCTCCCGGGCTGGTCCCGCTCCAGCCCGCTCTGAGTTCCGGGAAACGTTAAGCTCCCGGCCAAACTTCCGGGTCGGGCCCCGGAAGTTGGGCGGAACTCCGGGGTTCCCCGATCGACCCTGGCCCCTTGGGGCCCCGGCCCCCTCACATACCCCACCCCTAGAGACGCCGCCAGGCGTTCCTTCTGACTGTCTATCCTCGTCCCCCGCGGGTTGCTTCCCGCCCGTGTGGGATGGTCCCGAGGGCTCAGGAGGTGTCTCTACCCCTCCGCACCGAGACAAAAAGTCTGCTACTGTATTGCTGCATCCCGGTTTATACCCAATTTGAAACTGGTAGGGTTGTAGTGCCAGAGCCCACCTCATGATCCTGGCATTCTCCGTCTTAGCAGAGTTAAGCCACCGCAAAGGGGCGTGATCGGTTATGAGCCAGAACTCCCGGCCCAATAAATAATATCTAAAATATTCTATACCCCACCGTATCGCGAGGCACTCCCTCTCGATCGTGGAGTACCTTTGCTCATGCACGTTTAGTCTGCGGCTGGCAAACGCCACGGGACGTTCCGCTCCTTCTACCTCCTGCGAGAGGACCGCTCCCAGGGCGTACACCGAGGCGTCAGTCTGCAGAATAAAGGGGGCGTTAAAGTCTGGGGTATGTAGCACTACCCCTTGACACAAGGCTCGCCTGAGCGCTTCGAACGCCTTACGCCTTTCCGGGGTCCAACTGACTCGTGGCGTCTCCCGTCCCTTGGTGGTGTCTACCAAGGGGTTAGCCAGTTCTGCAAACCGGGGAATAAACCGCCGGTAATAGCTGGCCAGCCCCAGGAAGGCCCGCATCTGTTTCTTAGTCACTGGGGCCTCATAGTCCCGCAGAGCCGCTACCTTGTCCCTTAAGGGCCTTA
Source organism: Crocodylus siamensis (assembly GCF_052110815.1). NCBI lineage: Eukaryota > Metazoa > Chordata > Crocodylia > Crocodylidae > Crocodylus > Crocodylus siamensis. The sequence goes on from NC_143398.1 coordinate 64,347,942, forward strand.
CCTGCCCCTTGCCTACCAGGAAGCCGAGGTATTTAGTTTCTGATCTTCCCAGGGCACATTTCTTAGGGTTGGCCGTTAGGCCCTTACCCCGTAACTCCTGTAGGACTTTCCTCAGAGCCCAAAGGTGCTGCTCCCACGTCTTGGTATAGACCACAATGTCATCGATATAGGCGGCGGCGTATTCTTGGTGGGGCGCCAGTACCCAGTCGATCAGCCTTTGGAAGGTAGCGGCAGCCCCATTTAATCCAAACGGCATCCTCTTGAATTCGTATAGACCCCACGGTGTTCCGAAGGCGGTCTTGGGCTGGTCCTCCTTCCGCAAGGGGATCTGCCAATATCCCTTTGCCAGATCCAGGGTGGAGATGAAGTTAGCCTGACCGATGCGCTCCACTAGTTCGTTCACCTGGGGCATAGGGAAGGCGTCAAATTGTGTGATGGCGTTCACCTTTCTAAAGTCGACGCACAGCCTCAAGCTGCCGTCCGGCTTAGTTACGGCCACCAACGGGCTCCGCCAGGGACTGCGGGAAGGCGTGATAATGCCCTGGGCCAGCATGCGGTTAAGTTCTTCTCTAATTGGTTGGTGTCGGAAGAAGGGAATCCGCCGCCACTTCTCTCTGGCAACCTGACCTCACGGCGTCAGGATCGCATGTTCCACACCCCTAGCCTTCCCGGGGGTTTCTGTAAACACATCCCCGAATTCCGCGATTAACCGCTGCAGTTCCTTCTTTTGGTGCGGCAAGAGGGACGCTCCCTCCCCGGGGAGTCCCTCCTCTAGGGTTTTAGACTCTGCCTCTAGCTCTGGATACTCTCCATCTACTGACTCCCGATCCATTTCCAAAAGGAGCCCCTGTGGCTCCTGCCACTCCTTCAATAAATTAATGTGCAGGATCTGGGACGACCTCTGTCGGCCCTCCCTCTGGACTTCATAATTTACTGGGCCGACTCGTCTTATGACCCGTGCTGGCCCTTGCCATCTTGCCTCAAATTTACTGTGGGAACTGGGCAACATAACCAGCACCTTTTGGCCGGGCTGCAACTCCCTTTCCCGGGTCCCTTGGTCATACCTGTTCTTCTGTTGCCTCTGGACCTGAGTGAGGTTGTCTTGGGCCGCCCGCTGAGCCTTGTGGAGTCGGTCCTGTATCTCCTGGGCGTACTCGGCCACCTGGCGGCCCCCTCGCACACTGGTCTCCCAGCTCTCCCTCACTATGTCCAGTAAGCTTCGGGGCTGGTGTCCGAAAACCAGCCTAAATGGGGAATATCCCGTGGAGGCCTGCGGGGCATCCCGCACCGCAAACAGTAAAGGGGGTACCAATAGATCCCATCTCGCCGGATCTTCCTGGGCGCACCGACGGAGCATCCCCTTCAACGTCGCATTGAAGCGCTCCACAAGCCCATTAGTCTGGGGGTGGTAAATCGTCGTTCTCAGGTGGGTGACGTGCAGCACCCGGCACATTGCTGTCATCACCGCAGACATAAAGTTCGTTCCCTGGTCCGTTACTATTTCCTTCGGGATCCCAAACCGGGACACCCATTTCATGAGCTCCTCAGCTACCTTGGAGCCCGTCACCGCCCGTAAGGGGACAGCCTCGGGGAACCGGGTGGCGTAGTCTATGAACACCAGGAGGAACCGGTATCCCGCGGTGCTGCGCGGTAAAGGCCCCACCACATCCAAAGCGACCCTAGTAAACGGTTCCTGGATAATCGGCATCAACTGAAGGGGAGCGCGTGGGGGCTTGTGGGGGCTCACTAGCTGGCAGTCTCGACACCCCTTGCAAAACCTCTCGACGTCCTCATACAAGTGGGGCCAGAAGCACCAGCGTGTTAATCGGGCCTCTGTCTTCCCCTTCCCCAAGTGTCCCCCCATCGGGTTCCCGTGGGCTAACCGTAAAAGGGGTGCCCGATATCTGCGGGGAATTAAGAGTTGTTCCACCTCTCTCCCCATCTGGGGATCGGGCTTGATACGGTACAGTAAGCCCTGCCTCAGCTCGACCCGGGGGCCCTGTCCACGATCCGCAGTGGGGCTTACCGGTTGCCGGTGGGATCTGAGGGCTTCCTCGCGGAAGGGTCGCAGTTCCTCATCTTCTTCCTGGGCCTCACGGAACTGGTAGCTGTTTGCTAGGCCTTCCAGCTCATCCGGCCAGGGTTGCTCGGTCTCCTCCCCAGCTAAGCCCTCCGTTGATTCCTTTCGTGGCCGGAGCGTGGCCAGTACTTCGTAAATCTCCGGCCAGTCTCTCCCCACAATCATGGGGTGTAAGATGTCCTCACTCAATCCCACGGGCAGACGCCTCGAGACACCCTGGAGCCGGATCTCTAGGATTCGCCGTTCGAAGTAAGCTCTTTGGTTGTGCAGGCAAACCAGGTGGATTCCCGCACACCGAGGTGCTCGCCTCCATTCGATCAGCGACGGGCGAACCAGTGTCTGAGCGCACCCCGTATCCACTACGGCCATGAGGGGCCGTTGCCCTACCCAGGCCTTAACTCGGGGTAAGGGTCTAGGAGGGACATCCTCCCTACCGCCGACCCCGCACTCCATCGGTTCCTCCCGTATGGACTCCCATTCTCTACTGTTCCCCTTTGGGAGTGGGGCCCCTTTATTAGTGGGGTACTCGGCCTCGGTCGGGCAGGACCTTGCAAGATGCCCTTTACCCCCACACCGGAAACAACTAATGGCCTTGCCTTCCGGGATCTTCTCGCCCTTACCTCCCTTACCCTTTCGGGGGGAGCCTTCCGCCCTCGGCTTCCCTCGGCTTGGGCGTCGCCCCGCCTGTGCTGCCGTATACTGTTCGGCTAGCTGGAGTGCCTGTAGAGAGGATGTGGGGCCGTGACATCTTACCCAGTGTTGGGTGTCCTCGTCCAAGTCCGCCAGGAACTGCTCCAACAGGACCTGGTCGCAGATTTCTTCCTTTGTGGCAGCCGTTGGCCTCAGCCACTTCGTCATCTCGTCCTTGAGGTCGTGCCATAACATCTTGGGGGTCTTCTCCCCCTTGGCCTTGACCCCACGGAAGGCCTGCCTGTGCTTCTCCGGGGTGATCTCTAAGCGCTGTAAAATCTCAGCCTTTACTCGGTCATAGTCCCCGGCTTCGGCCCGCGTCAAGGCTCGATATGCCGCCTGCGCGGGGCCGATCAACAAGACTCCCAGTCGGCTGGCCCACTTCGTTCTATCTACTCCCGCTGCCAGGGCCGCCCTCTCAAAAGTCTCTAAGAAGGCCTCCACATCGTCCTCCTTGTTCATTCGGGGAATGTTCATTTCCCCACTATACAGGCCTCCCCTAGCCTGTGTTGTTGGAGCAAATGCTCCTGCAAGTTCACTTGCCTTAAGGCAGTCTGTTGGTGCTGCTGTAGCAGCTGGGCTATCAGGTGCAGCGTCTGTTGCGCCACATCAGTGCCCGGGGGGAGCTCCATTGTTCTCTGGTGCTCTTGGTGTCAGGCTCGGGATGGATTCCCGGCCAATGCACCAGTTGTGAGGGGATGGGGTGCATCACCTACCGTGAGTCCCCCTATCCCCGGACGGCCCCTGGAGAGGAGGGGGTACGTGACGGGCCGTTCCTGCTTCCGCCGATCTCGCCTGCCACGACTTGCTGGAATATGGGGGTTCACCCGTGCGGGGAAGCTGGCGGTCCGAATGGGGTACCTCGTCTCCAAGGTCCAGGGGTCCTGAGGGCTCCTCCTCCCCTACACCCTCGCCCGGTCCTCCGGGGTTAGCCTCCGTAGGGGCTCCCTTGTCTGTGTCCTAGTCCTGCAGTGGGGGGCACCCTCGCACTGCCGGACCCTCTCCAGGAGTCCTTACAGCACCTAGTCTACCCTGGTGCCGATCGCTCCTCTAGCTCTGGGGTGTCCTTACCCCTATGGATTGTCTCTCTAGACCCGGGGGGGGGGGGCTACGAGGATTGCCTCCCTGCCCGCGGGTCTTCTTCCGCGGCCAAGTGGCCCGCAGCCGCCGGAGAAGAGTCCCTCCGTCCGAGCCTCCCTTCCCGGTTTCCTCCGGCGCGGCGGCCACCGGCCCCCTTGTTACCTTTGGCTCGTCGAGGGTCGCTGCTGCCTCGGGCCCCACAGCTCCCTGCCCCGCTGGCTCCTGCGGGGCGGTCCTGGGCTCCGCAGTTCCCCGGGCCACCGCCGCCGGCTCCTGCCGCGTGGCTCCCGGCCGCGGCTGCCGGCTTCGCTGCCGCCGGCTCCTGCCGCGTGGCTCCCGGCTTCGCTGCCGCCGGCTCCTGCCGCGTGGCTCCCGCTGCTCCGCTGCCGGCTCCCGCCGCGTGGCTCCCGGCTCCACCACACCTGGCTCTGCAAGTCCCGGCTCCGCAGGTCCCAGCTCTGCCGCTCCCGGGGCAGGCTCCGGCTGGAGCCTCCGTCCTCCTCTGCTTGGGGTAGGTGGGCTCCTTTTATTCTCCCGGGCCGGTCCCGCTCCAGCCCGGTCCGAGTTCCGGGAAACGTTAAGCTCCCGGCCAAACTTCCGGGTCGGGCCCCGGAAGTTGGGCGGAACTCCGGGGTTCCCCGCGACCCTGGCCCCTTGGGGTCCCGGCCCCCTCACTTCTGTACCGCAGCATCATGCCCTGCCTTCCACCTCCTTTGCCACCACTGAACCTGATAAACAGGTATCCAAGTTTTCCGTTTTCCATGGAAAAATGGAGAGAAATGCAGATTCCCCTTTTACCCACCAGGAAAATGCAGGTTTTGCAGTTCAATAAAGAGCTCTCTACAGGTTGGCAGAGTGGGAAGAGGGCAGTCAGACAGGGAGCACCATGTGCATGTATATTGGGGGTATGCGAAGCGGGCCATATTCATTTCGGATTCGGCCTGCTTTGGGGGACAGTGATTCAGTTTGTTGATTTGGATCACTGTTCTGATTCGATTCAGCTGAATCTGAAGATTCGATGCTGATTTGGAGAATTAGTGATTTGGCCATAGACACAGCTTTAAATATTTTTTCTACATACCTCGAGGTACCAGGCACAGCTCGTGAATGTTGAGATGGTGGGGCAGGTGGAGCATCCCACAGGAGCGTGGGGGGGCCTTCTGTATGCTTGGCAGGACATCTGGTAGTGGACCAGATGTTCTTCCCATCCACTTCTGGGTCCAGTGCCGAGTGTGTGGGGGACCCTCCCCTTTGCACCTCCCAGCTTGGCAGTCAGCCACGGGGGGACCCCAGGTGCCTCTCCAGACCTAGGAGGCACCAGTCGCTGAGCTGTGTGGCGGGATGTGACTGTTTGAGTCATCTCATCTCTCCAAATCTCTCTGAATTGATTTGGAGGTTCCAGTTTCAATTCAGAGAGATTAAAGGGTCTCCTGATTCAATTCGGATTCGGAGGTTTAGCCACTGAATCAGGCTGAATCTCCGCCACATTGAATCGGTGACTGAAGCTTTGCACAGCCCCAATATATATGCATGTGGCTGCCAGAACGCCTGGAGAGCAGCTCCTACAGGTAAGCTGGGGGTGGGGCCCGGCAGCGGTGCAGATTGAGGCCCGCATAGGAAGGAAGTTGGGCAGGTTTGGGACTGGGGCTGCTGCTGCCCAGCTGGGGGGCATGGGGCTGGGGGCCAGAATGTGTGGCTGCAGGGCTCTGATGGGGAGTGGGATGGGGCCACAAGTGACTTGTCTGGCGGGCAGGAGGATGGCCCGCTCCCCCTTGCTGCACACACTCCTGGCGGGGCAAGGGGACCCAGATCTGTGCGTGGGGCTTGGGCTTCCTGCCCTCCCCCAGGGCCTCTGCAGCCCAGCGGATGCAACCTGGCGCTACAGGGCAGCGCAGGGAAGCTCCTTGCCACTGTGGGCTCCATGCTGCCCTTGTGAGGTGCCCCCTGCCCACACAGCCACAGTGCGGGATTGTGTACCAGCAGGGCAGGATGATGCGGGGGCAAGTGAGGGGCATCAGCAGGGTTGGGGTACTGTAGCTTGGGAGTAAGGGGCCTGGACCTGCAGTCTGTGAACTAATGGGGCAGGGGGAGCTCTGATTTTCCGTGATAAAAAACCCAAAATCAAATACCAAAATCACAAAAATTATAAATCAAAATTTATAGGTAGTTAGAAATTATTTTATTATAGTGATTGAGGCACTGGTAGGCTTCTAACTTACTTTAAAATTGTAAATATATCAAGAAGACATTGTGTTCAACCGATACACATATATGGTGGCTGTCATTTTAATTGTGGATTTTGGGGGTTTTATTAGAGAACATGCTATTTTTTTTTTGTCAGAGAAATCCAGGATCCCTGCTGATAAACATTTTGTACCCTATTGGCAATACTTTGAACAGTATGAAACGGTAATGGCTTTTGGATGCAAGCAAATGAGTCCAGCTTAAAACCAATTTTCAAAGGCAGTATCACAATATACAGACAGTATTTTTTTTGAAAAAGGAAATAATTATGAGAACATGTCTGGAACTTTTAGTAGAAGGAACCAGAGGGCTCTTCACCAGATGAGTTGCTTCCAGGTGAAGTGAACCTTAGAAATACTTTGTTATAAAAATAGATTTGATCTCTGTCTTTCCAGTATAAACTGAAGGAAGTAGTCTGACCTGAATAATTTGTACAGGATGAGAGCGTGAGGTCTGAGGCAGTGGCCAGGGTAACCTCATTAAATACTTGTTTATTTTGTATTGAACAAAAAAGAGCTGGCTTAAATATTAATATATTTCAAAACGCCAACAATACCGCATCTTTGTCAAAAACTGTATAATACATGTGATATAGGCTCCCAGTGGGGGTGGTGCAGACACCTGTCCTGGGGATCTTTATAAAGACTGGATGCACACCTTGCTGGGGTTATTTGACCCCAGCAGCCTTTTCTGCCCAGAACAGGGGGGCTGGACCCAGTGATCTCACAAGGTCTCTTCCAGCCCTAAACTTCTGTGATTTTGTGACAGACTGCTTATGGTGTCCAGTGCCTGCCATGTGAAACTTCTCCCTTCACAGAACTGTTTCTGTTGTTAAACCTGAGCACAAGCCTCCCTGGAATCCTTTGTAAGATTGTAGCGAGGTTTAGCCATGGCACCTCCTGATGGCCACACAGTCCCTGCCTGGCTCCAACTTTAGGGTGCCTTCCCCTTCCTCGTTTGCTACACCTTTCTTGTTGTTTTATTGGGAGGCAGGGTGCTTAATCATCTTAGAGCAAACCTTAATCTGCCTAGAAGCCATCAGGTCCCTCCTGGACACCACCGGTTTCAATCCTGCCCTTAAGCTGTGTGGGCACTCTCAACCCATCCATGCCCAAGGGCACTTGTAAGCCTCAAGGACTGACTACTTGCAGTTGTTCCTGTATGGCTGGGGGTGGGAAGGCCTCGGTCCTGAGCCCTTTAGCTTTAGTCCACTATACTAGACTGAGCTTTTGGGTCCTAACTTATTATCTTGCCCTCCGGTGCCTTTGTCTGTGCCCTCTGAGCGCTGAGCCTACATTGGCTTGCTTTCTTGGCTACTACCTGCTTTGGGGCACAGTACCCTTTATGTCCTGGATCCTAGCCTCTGGTGGGCTCAGGACACCACCTCAGGCAGTACTGGGACTGCCTCCAACAATAGTCCCCAACCCAAACCACCGGATCAAACTCTAACAGAAAACCTAAGCCCTCCAGCTATAACCAAACCTCTAGCCTCCTGGCTATATATCAGAAGTCCTACTTGGCCATGGACCACTGCCAGCCCTCAGCCCTTCACTTGCTGCCTCCAAACCTAGAATTTTCACAGTCTACCTCTTGGCAAGAGGCTGATCGTGGAGCTCTTCCCTCTTCAGTTTCCAGGGCCAGACTGTCTGTGCTGACTCTGACCCTAGTTTCTCTCTCTCTCCCAGGCCCTTCTCCTTTCAGGGTTGGCTTCAGGTGCCCTCTAATTAGGCTTATTTCCTGAGCTTCATTGCAGCCCAGCTGCAGCTGTGCCCTATCTCCCCTGCAGGGTCTCTCTGGGCTCTTTCTGCTTTAAAGTGAACCCCAGACTTGCTGTTAAAAAGATGCTGTGCAAAACCCTGGTTTCAGATGAAAACATGCTAATAATACTGTTTCTTGTATCATGCTGATTATAAAACTTAACACGTTTAATGTATATTTTAAAGTTGGTCTGTATTTTTATTTAATTTTACTGTTTTTTTTTTTTACTTATTTGTCTTATGAGAAATTCAACCTTCTCTCCATAGTTCCACCGGTGATTATTTCTCATTCCCAGACTTTTTCTTTTCTTTTCATTGTAAATTAACAAGACTATAGCAAGAGAGAGAAAAGAAAGAATACTAAAGCCTGCAGTTCCCTCAAATTTCTGTTTTCTTCTGTACGCCTTTGAGGCCCACCCTTCCTTTCACAGTAGGGAATACACGTGTTGTTAAGCTTATCAACTGCATGAAGTGACGGTGGATGCTGTAAAGAAGTATCATAACAATGATTTATAAATTTATAGCTTGAGTATGAAACATGGTAGGAAATCTTAAACATAATCAGAAATTAATAAAGAAAATGCTGCTTCTGAATGTGGAAATGCTAATAGATTTTTGCATTCAGCACAGTACTTTGAAAACACTTCCTGGAGGTTTGTTTTTAATTATTATTTCAAACAGCAGTTAACTTTGTGTTGTAGAAGATGGGCATATTAAATGAATGCTTATGTTCAAATCCATTTGGGTGTATAGATCCCCAAATCAGTACCATATCTTTAAATTTCAGAATACAGTATTATATGTAAAGAGGTCTATCTAGCATTACAAATACATACATGGCACGTCATGGAAAAACATTAAATGAGACTTTGTACAGGTTTGGTGCTTTAGTTTTCTTCCTTTCTCATACTAAGATTTAAGAAAATATTTGTTTAAACATTCTGAAATCTCTTCTGGGGCCTTCCACACTAGAGTTTGGGAACTATAGTCTAGGGTATTACAGTAAATAGCACCAACAAATAAGGGTGAACAAGAACAGATAAGAAGAAAGGAACTGTGGGTACCCAATTCAAGACAAATTAGTCTCACAGCAAACAAAGTAGTAAAATGAATGCCCCCCCCCCCCAAAAAAAAAAAAAAATTTCCAGAGGCCTTATCTGGATGATAGGATTGGAATTTGATGCAAAGGGCTGGCCTTCCTCCTTCTGGATGGCATGTGTTAGTGCCAGGAGACAGGATTTTTGTGAAGCTGGTTGCAGGAACAGCGACTGGTGCTGCCTGGTGCTCCCAGCCCTCCCACATCAGATGGACAAACCACACTATGAGAGCAACAGATGGGCACATTTAACCCACTGATTCACATAAGAATCGCCTCCCCTGCCCCTCTCCTCCATGCTTAATAGCATGTCCCCTCCCCTCCTTCCCATGGCTGTGTGGGTGGGGAGCTCCAGAGCTGCTCCTGCCCTGCTTAGCTTGGGCTGTCTGGGGAACCAGGCTCAGCTAAAAACAGTGGCAGCAGGGCCAGTTTCCCTTCCCTGAGCTTGCTCCCAGACTGGCAGGGAGCAGCTGGGAAATCAGGTAGGTAGGTGGCTCCCCACGCAGCCCAACTGTAGTGGGATAGCAGTGGCTCCAGAGTTTCCCCAATCCAGGGACAGCAGTGGCAGTGGGTAGGAGGCCAGGGAGAATGGGAAGGGAGGGGAAGTGCTGCTGAGCATGCAGGGAAAGGGAGGAAGGGATTTTTACTTGATTCAGGGACTTAAAATCCTGGCTGCTGGTCCTGTAGTACGTTATGAAAGGGAGGTGGGGTGTGACTGCACCCCATGTGGATTTGCTCCTGTTGGCACCCTGACTTCTGATTCAGAAGAGGTCTATAAGATTGGCAGTTCTCTCTGTCTGAGAGAAGAAATAATGGAGTCTTTAGTTTCGTCTAACAAAACCATTTGGGAGCTGCATCCTCACAACTCTTCTAACCCTGCCGTCAGTCCTGTCTTTACACTCACAGGCCCTGCTAGGTCAAGTTACTGTCACAGCTTTGTGTAAAATTTTTCAGGCCTGCAGCTTTTTAACTAATAATTGTTCCTCCTTCTTCTTGCCAAACAAGATGTCTTGTCTAGGCCAACAATTCTCAGTCTTTTCATATTTGAGGCACTCCTCAGTAGACTCAAGGCACCCCCCTGAAAATGACAGCTCTTGGCTTTCACTCATTTTTTGACTTCTGAAAAATAACAGAGCAATTCTTCTGTAGCTAAGACCTCAGATCACAGAATGATTCTGACTCTCTGGATTTTTATTGGAAATCTTTGGGTTTATATTGAATCATATAGGTGGTTACATATCCTAAGATTGTTTTGGTAATATTGTATGGCTCGATTGCTTTCCCCCTCACTCCCCCCCCAGCCCCCACCCTACAAAGGATCCCTTAAATACAGGAGCGGGCAATTATTTCCAGTAGAGGGCCACTTACTGAGTTTTGGCAAGCCATCAAGGGCCACATGACAGCCAGCCAGGGGCAGATAAATATTGATTTTTTTAAAAAAAAATTTAGGGGCTCCACAGCGTGGATAGAATGGCCCAGTGGGTTGCATTTGGCCCATGGGCCACATTTTGCCCACCCCTACCTTAAAACGATGCCAGGACATGCTAGTTTAGAATCTTAGACTTGCTGGTCTAGGCACAACTTCTGTTGTGGAAAACCTGTCAGTCACAGGCTGTCTGGGAGCTGCAGCAACTTTTCTTTCTTGTCATTCTGCTTCCCAGTCTACTCCCATGGGCAATGCTGGCAGTTTAATTTGCAGTTCCAGCATTTGGCTTTGTGCTACTCTTTGAGCTGTTTCTCTGAAGACTTCAAACTGGCAGAGGGCACTAGGTGTTAAACTAAGGAAAGAATAACCCTCTAAAGCAAAGAACCTCACTTTTAGGATGATGGAAAACCCTTTCAATGCAAACAAGTTACTGTTTTGAACCTCATTCAGATGCACTTCTGAAGTGATCCTTTGAAATTATAAGAGGTTAAAAGATGACAAAGTAGCCTGCATTTCAGCAAGGCATGGAGCATGTTCCTAAATGCTTTGCTGAATAGGGGCCTAACCACCAGAATTTCAGGTAACCCTTACAAATGAACTCTGAGAAGGAGCTTGTAAGAGCTCAGTAATGTAAAGAATTATGGAGAAATCTAGGCCATATCTTGTGACCAGTTCTGTTGGGAATAGTTTTAATGGACTTAACAGGAAGTGTGCTAAGGAATAGTTTACTCAACTTTTACAAGTTCTTAACTTAGTAAGGGCCACTTAACTACACTACCACTAGTTCTTTTCTTTGTGGCTTTGTATAGGATACATACATACTTACTAATATTGTGTGAAAATGAGACTTTTAAATGGCTATTGGTCCTTTAGCCTAGGAATAAATTGGAAGAGAAGTACATAAAAGTGTTTGAATTGCGTAAAAATATACCTAAAAGTAAAGCAACAAAAAGAGAGTAGGAATTGTGTGATATATCCAGTGTCTTGGAGTGGTGTGATCGAAGGCTACTGTTCTGCTTATGGCTAGAAAGTGAATGAAAAATGCAGTTAGTTTGCTTTTGTTGCTTAAATTGGATCCTAGTTTTGAAGTGAAAAGGGCATGGGTTTACAAGCATGAATTTTTCTCCTGAAAAGGTCATAAAAAGATATGCTTTTGTAAGAGGGGGAAAAAAGATCTAAGTCCATTGCAAATTGCTTTTGGTATTCAAAGGCATACTTAAATTAAACCTGTTAAAGCATCTGTCACTCATAAGTGGTAAGATTCTATGTATCTGTCCACCTGATGTTTATTAAACTAAACAAAAAGGAAGAACAGGAAATTACAGATAAATTAACTAGGGAATTTAACTTTTTTACCTGCTCCATTTATGTATTTATTCTCTTTTTAGGAATGTAGAAAAATCAGAAAAAACTGCCATTTTATTTTTTTTTTCCATATTTTTGCATTTTGATCTTGCTGTTATAACTGATAGCTATTTAAAAGTAACCTTATTTTATGGTTGAAGTCCTGACCATTGTTCAGCACTTGAAAAATATGTACTACTGGGTAGTCTGCAGTGTGCATTACTGATGACTAAAAATACTAAGATCTACTTCCCAAAGTGTGAATAATGTAATGTTTAAGCCTTGTTTAAATCTTCGCTACAGCTGTATGTTCATTTTCAATATTGTGGACACTCCGTCTCAATTGTTTTATGGCTTTAAATATAGAACTTTGTAAAGTTTAGTTCTTAAATTTTTGGCTCAGTGGGAGCTGTGGGCACTTGACACCTCTGAAAATTAAGCTCCAAAATTAAGCTTGCTTGCTTAAATTCCAAAAAAGGCCTTTTCCACATTCTCACCTAGTGACATGACTATAATGATGTTAAAATTGTCTTTAATGTAAGCAATCATTTAAGGTTTGAAAACTTAAAATTAAGGACTGGATGTATTTATATTGGATATATTCAATCAAAATAAGTTTAATGGACAGCATTTACTTTTCCTTTGCCTATTACAGGGGATGCAACCTATCTTCGCACTATAATTTATGCTACCTTTATTGAGTCCAACTGTGGTTCTCAATTGTGGTGACACAAGACCCTTTCAAGGGTGCCACAGGTGCTGCCCCTGCCAGGTGGAACTGCATTGTATGTCTGTTTCTTTTAGTGGCTTGTGGAGCCAGACTGGGAAGCAGTCTTTCCACAGCTGCTTTCCAGTCCAGCTTGCACACCCCTCTTGGAAACAGGTGGACTGGGCAATTTTATCTAGTGGCAGCAGACTTGAAATAAAGTGGGTAAGCTGAGACAAGCAGTGGTTCTCAACCAGGGTGCCACCAAATTCAGAAAAGTTATGGAGGGTACCTTAAGCCTAGAAGGCTAAGTACAGAGAGTCTAAAAGCCAGAGGCTGGATTGATTCAGTCTTTGCTTGTTAGTCTAAGATGTAAAGATTGAATCTAATAAGCAAATAAACAGACATTCATTTTTGATTCAGGAAAGTTACATTCCTGCAGTGGCTCAAGCCACAAGCCAGGGGGTGCTAGGAGCACAGCTTTGGCATGTAGCCAGCATGGGCTGTGTGTCCACTTCTCTTCCTGCTGCTCCCAAGGTCTCTGGGATTTGCAGTCCATACCCACACCAGCAGGACTCTGCAGAGTTGCTCATTACTTCCTCTTCCTATTTCCAGGTGCCTCTGGGATTTGTAGTCCACAGCCGTAGCCAGCAGTAAGTAGGCAAAGCAGGACAGGGCAGCTCTGTACTTGGGGAAGGGAAGTTTAACACCCCTCCCTGACCCCAGATCTGGAGTGGCCAGCAAGCCAGCCAGAGAGGCCAGTGAGCCAGCCCTCACTGCTCCAGCTAGGGAGCGGAGGGGCAGGGCCAGCCCTGCTCTCTGGAGCAGACAGCGCAGCCCAGCTCAGGGCTGCAAAATGCTGGGATGCTGGAGGACTGATTTAACTTGAACTAGGAAGGGGTCTGGGACAGAAGTTATATAAAGCGCTTTGACCTCAGTCAGTTAAGTCTGATGCTACATTCAACCAGATTTGTCTTAAACCAGTTTCAGACATTTTGAAACTGGTTTATGTACACTGAACTTCTGTCCTGTTACAGGTTTAAACCAGTTTCTGATCACGTAAGTCAGTTTATGTGCAACTTCTGTCCCAAGCTGAAAGGTTCAGAACTGCTGTACTAGACAGAGTCTCAGACAAGAAATTTATTAGCCTAGTGAATGATTGGGTTTTGGTTTGGTATGATTTTGACAGGTGTGCCTTCCAAGACTCATTTATGAGGCTATTAAACTCTGTTAACATATGCCATTGTAGGGGAATAACCTGTTTTTCATTCCCCCTGACATGGAGTCTCAGATCTCTTAGCTCTTTGACTGTGCAGAATAAGTGATTCATTTCTCTTCTCTGGTTTCTAACCAGTACAAATAGATTTTTACTCTGGCAAGTGGTAGCCAGTAATTCTCTCCAGGCTTCCCTCTCAAGTCCTGGCTCCCTCTTATTGGCAAAGCTCTAGCCTGTTTCTGCCTCACAGTATAGTAGAGCATCAGAAGAATCCTCTGCAGTTTTACTTGTCTGTTAATCTTCTAGCTGCAGTCATGTCCTCTTTATTGTCTCCCTTTTTCTTCCTTGTTCAGTATGAGCTGCAACTCTAAAGAAAAGAGGCCGCAGTAATGTTTTGCAGACCTCTGTAAACCAACTTCTCCTTTACATCCTTTGAGTGCCTCAGGTCTGTCCAAAGTGGCAGCAGCTGCTGGCAGGAGATCAAAGGACAAGAACTACAGTGAAAGCAGACTGCTAAGCAGCAGGGAAACCTCCAAGCTGAGGCAGAGCCTTCCTTTGGAAAATGTTTTGGATTGCAGAGAGCCGGCAGTCAGGAAAGTGGGTTTCCCAGCATGTTCCCTGCCCTCTATAGCAAGCACTTAGAGGCAGGGTTAAGGGAAGACTGTTACTCATGGGATAATCTCCTGGATTAACTAGATTTTCAGCAAGGTCAAGTATCAGTCCTTTCAGAACTCCTGCACCAGGCTAGGGAGTTTTCTGATGGACAAAAGTCTGTTGACCCCTTCTCATATGCTTTGATTTCACTAGAAAACAAGTTAATTAACACAATTGTAGTTTATTCTGAGTCAGTGGTTTTGCCTTCTAATGTTGGAGCTCTGATGGTATTAGGAAGAGCCCTTGCCCTCGCATGATTTTTTTTGAAACACTGATCTCCTTCATCAGTTTTCTTCTTCCCTCACTCTAGTCCTCTTACTCCAGCCCAACCTGTTTCATCTCCCTTGGTCTCCTGTCTTCTCTCTGCTCTTGATTGTTGGATGTATGCTACTTGGGCCCTTTCTCTATGTTACCCCCCTCTATTTCCAGCTTTCTAGAGCCCATGCTTTGCAGACCCTCCTTCCTTTCCCACTGACCCTGCCTGGGAACGTATCTGAAAACTGGGCCCCTTAATTCCATTTTGTGCTGTCTATTCCCACTTTCCAAGACTCCTGCTCAATCCTTCCCTCTCTTTCCCCCCTTTCACCATATCTATAGCTTGGTCCTGGCAGGTAAATGATGCAGCTCCTTCTTTCCATATATTGGGGTCAATGGCAGATACCAGCTGAGAGCACACTTGCATTGGGGGCAGGGTTGGGGGGGTGAGGGTGTCAAATCAAGTGGAAATAATATTATGTAGTAGTACATGGGGGTGGAGCGGTGCTTTGCTCATGACCTGTACTAGGCACTAAAATGTCTAGCTATGGCTGTGGGGGAAACTGTCTTTACCTCTCTTCCCCTCTTCACAAGCATCTGGGCTAAGTACAGTCAAAAAGTCTGAGACTGAATTTATTCAGTTGTTGCAGGTTAATCTAAGATGCAGAGATTAAACTGAGAAACAACTGGACAGACATTTGGTTTTGATTCAGGAAATGCAGCCACATGCTTGCAGTGGCTTAGGCCAGAAGCTGGGGGGGGTGCTAGAGCATGGCGCTCTTGCACATGGCCAACATGGGCTGTGTGTTCGCTTCCTCTTCTTGCTGTACCCGAGGTCTCTGGATTTGCAGTCCAGAATTACAGCAGCATGAGAAAGGAAGGAGGATTTTGCAGAGTTGTCCATCACTACTTCTTCCTGCTTCCAGGTACCTCTGGAATTTGTAGTCCACGGTCACAGCCAACAGTAAGTTTTTAGCAGGGCAGAGCAGTTCCGTACTCGGGGGAAGGAAAGTTTAACTGCCCTCCCTGGCCCCATACCCCAGCTGCCTGTAGGGGGCAGTCCCTGCCTCACTTTGTCCCCATTTTGTTTTAAAATAGGAGGCAACTTTGCCTTGGTTCCCCTCCCCGCCTTACCCCAATATTCAGACAGAAAAAAAGACTATTTAGTCTTTGGGGGGGGAGGGGTGGTGGTATTTGCCTTCTTGGAAAGACAGATATTAGGAAATATGAATCTTTTTCTTTTGAAGACTTTTAACAAGGGGACACATCTCTTGCTTCTCATTTTGTCCAGGTCAGATAGAATCATAGTCATAGTGCAGAGGTTTATGTAACTGCAGGTGTCTCTACCTGAAGTTTAATGGAGCTGTAAGGATTTCACATCTGCTGAATCAAAACCAGCTGTATTGATTTCACATCTGCATCTTGGGATCAGGGAAGAAATGCTACAAGTAAAGATAGATGCTGGTTGCATTTTCACTTGGAACCTTCAGGCTTTCTGAGAATTTGATTATTCCTTAGCAACAGAAATTGCTTTTAATCCTGGTTGAATTATTATTACTATTATTATGATGATGTTCAAAGTAGTTCATGATCACTTTTGGTTGTGAGATCTTTGTCCTTCCATAGACTCTCCTTCCACTGAATGTTGCACATTTTTGGAGGGAATCTTTGCTAGCATAGATGCAGCTAGCTTGAATTCTTGCATTTCCTTCTGTCCATTCAGTTGCCATCTTGCCTGGCTAAATGGATAAGGAGATGCTAAACATCCATTTGCAGTGACACAAGTGGAGCAAAATGTAAGGGGAAAATCAGTTGCTAGAATGAATGATGTTTAGTCAGAAATAAGTACATGCAAGTCAAGATCCAGCTTGAAGCATTAAAATGTGTTGAAGTAACTAGAGAGGAAATGTAAACCTTCTTTCCCTCTGGGAAAGTTTAACAATTATCTATATTGCTTTTTCTTACTAAAATATTTTGGAGGAAAATATGATCTCTGTGTACAATATTTCAGGTACTCCTGTTGCTTGTTCCTTTCCTCCATCCCCAAGCTCTTGCATCATTTGTTTACTACAAATCACTTATTTTATAAAAAGGACTTGACATAGGAAGAATTGGACTTCAGACATGGTTTGTACCTTGTCAGAAGTAGCCTGATCCTTGAAATACTTAAGCATAACTTAATTCATCCAAGTAGTCGTACTGAGTACAGTGCACTTTAAAATTTTCTCCGTAGGGCTCTCTAGCTACTTGTGTGGAGAAGGAGCAAGCAGCACAAGAAGCCATGATCCTGGACTGAGCTCCAAGGCATTAGTATAGTATAATACAATACCTAAAATATAATGTTAAAAGGGCACCAGAACCAGAAAGTCAAGTGATCAAAAGTTAGGAAATACCAAATAATAATTGCATATTATTTCCTCCTTTCTTTCTGTGTTGTATTTTTTTGTTTGTTTGGTTGGTTTTTTTAATATACAGAATGGCCAGTGCTCATTTAATGACTCCTTGCCCCTCTCACCCTTAGTCATCAATGCATGGCCCATGAACATATTCACTGCATTCAAGCCTTGCTGTCAAGGCAGAATTATCAATTCACACTAAGATGTGGGGGGATGTGGGCACGTTAGAAGGGAGGAATAAGCTACAATCAGACCTAGACAGGTTACAGGGGTGGGTGGATGAGAATAGGATGGGATTCAACACTGACAAGTGATGCACCTGGGGAGGAACAACCGGCACAATACCTACAGGCTGGGGAACTCCCTTCTTGTCAGTGCAGAGGTGGAAAAGGATCTTGGAGTCATCATTGACTCCAAGAAGAACATGGGCCGGCAGTGTGGAGAGGCAGTCAGGAAGGCCAACTGCACCTTGTCATGCATCCACAGATGCATCTGGAGCAGGTCCAAGGAGGTGATCCTCCCCCTCTATGCGGCACTGGTCAGGCCGCAGCTGGAGTACTGCATCCAGTTCTGGGCGCTGCACTTCAAGAGGGATATGGACAACATGGAGAGGGTCCAGAGGAGGGCCACTCGCATGATGGGGGGCAGCAGGGCAGGCCTTATGAGGAGAGGCTACGGGACCTGAACCTGTTCAGCCTCCAGAAGAGAAGGCTGAGGGGGGATCTAGTGGTCTGTTAGAAAGTAGTCAGGGGGGATCAGCAGGCACTGGAGGAATCCTTGTTCCCCTGAGCACTGCCAGGAGTGACCAGGAATAACGGTCACAAGCTGGCAGAGGGTAGATTTAGGCTAGATATCAGGAGGCGCTACTTCACGGTCACGGCGGCTAGGATCTGGAACCAGCTTCCAAGAGAGGTGGTGCTGGCTCCTACCCTGGGGGTCTTTAAGAGGAGGTTAGATGTACACCTTGCTGGGGTCGTTTGACCCAGTACTCTTTCCTGCCGTGGCAGGGGGTTGGACTAGATGATTTACTCAGGTCCCTTCTGACCCTAGAAACTATGAAACTATGAATTCGATACTTGCAGTTTGTTTTCTTCTGGTAGCAATGACTATGGTATCTACTAACCAAAGTATTACAGCATTGTTTTATTTGGAGCACCCAGGTAAGAGAGAACAAACCTTACAACAATTAAACTAGTTCATGCTGATCTTTCCCTGTAGCTTACCACCTCTTGGGTTTGGGAATGGTTCATTTTCTTTAGACTCCCTTTGAAGATGCATGCTGCGAATCCACCAGGATTCCACCTCCTCTTAGAAGGGAATTAACTGCTTAGTTTCTTTGCTTTCTTGGCAACCAAAATCAAAATGCCCTTGTCACTTTAGGTTGGAAGTTTGCCGAGACATTGTTTATCTATAGTTATTATTTATTTTTTTCCTTATTTTGTCCTCAATTATGCTTATGGTTTAGCCAGATAAATACATTTATACAATAAATTCTTCTGGTCCATTATACAATAACTTAATCTTGCTGACCAGATCTGAAACATAGTTCATTAAACTAGGATATTTGAGTATTTTTAGATTACACAGCAACCTGCCTTCTCTGACAGGGTACTATTACCTTCCCTTTTAGGAACTGCTGCCTAATTTGAGAAGCCTATTGCCTGATTTTTATGTTTTATTTCAGTCTTTATCATTCAATAGCATTTTGCACATTGGCACTTATGAAAACCCCAATTGTTGCAGGGTCTCTTGTCAGGCAGCCAGAGGATAAGGAATATGATTCCCGACTACCTGCGAGAAAATAGTTGACTAGCAACTCTGATGCAAAGAGGGAGAAGAAAAACATTTCTCCACAGCTGTATCCAATTGCTCTAGTTATTATGAAACTGGCTCCCCTCCTTCTCTCCCCCAAATTTCTGCCTATTCATTACAAGTGAGGTGGGGATCATATAGGCAAGACTCCTTTTAAACTGCTCTGATTTTTACCATTAATGTATTCCATGTCTCCTCTGACTACCACTTGTCCTATGTATAATCTTACTATTCCTCCCTTTCCTGTACCTTGATGTCTCTCATAAGATCTGCATCTCTTTTCCTACCTCCTTGTCCATGTTTTCTGGCTTCTGGACTCTGGCCATTCAGTTGTTCTCTCATCCCCTAGACCTTCTCAATCAGAAAATGCTATAATTTTTTAACATGGGGAGAGCAGCAAGCATACTTCTCTTGCTTTACATTCTGAAGCAGCTGAACTTTTATGCCTAAACTTGCTTTCAGAAAAACAGGTTCCATGGAGAATCTCAGCCCAGGTGTCTAAAGTTTGGCAAAGTTAAAAGCATTAAAAACAGGGGTTTTTAATGGAAATTATCAGACAGCCTTACAGTAAGCAATGTCACCCAGTCCTGCCAGTAATATCTATATGACTTAAAATCACTGTCATGCATAAGTGTTGGCCAAATGTGGGCCACCATGAAATGTTTGCGGCTTGCTGTTAATCTCTTCGGATGGAGTTAAAGGGCAAGACCCATACTTTCCCAGTTACAAATCTTTTCTTCCTATGACTTTTTATCTGTGGTTCTCAACCTTCTTAGACTTTAGGCACCTCTCCATAACATTTGTAAATTAAGCACCATCCCACTTTAAAAGCTAACTTATTTATTACAGTGCTTGTTCCCCTTGCAGTGGGGAGGCAGAGGAACAGCTAGGCAGGGAGGATGCTGACCGTGCATTTATCTTTTTATCTTTTCACACCTTGGGGGACCCTTCAAACAGTCTTGTGGCACCCTGGTTGATAATTGCTCCCTTATCACCTGAGCCTTAAGGATTGTGGGAGTTGGATGGGACACACATGATATTAAAAGTTTCAAAAGTGGGTAGGTAGGCATTAATAGGTTGTATAGGAAAATCAGTTCTATGTAACATATAATGATTCTGGTCTTGCTTATTCATTTTTTGCTTTGTCACTTTTTTATTTTACTATTTTCCTCCCTCTCCCAATTATGGTGGAAAAACACTGTTGAAAATGACTTCCTTAGGAAAGTCTTTCTGGGAATCAAACAAACATACCTGAATTTCTGAGGCATTGTTACTGGCTGCATACCATTACAAGACTCTCTATTATGCTTTGCACGGCAAAGTTCATAAATAAGAGAAGTGGACAAGTTTTTTGGTTTTTTTTAAGAGACAGAGATTGGCTTTTAATGCACGTGCACCTAACAGTGAAAACAGAGGGAAGAAAATTAGTGAAAAAGTGATAGATCTAGTTACGTATTCTAAATAATCTATCTCAAAACTTTTTTGTCAGTTGAAATTGCTTAAGACAGTGGGGCTCAACATATCTGGCCACAGGGCCTAATCCAGTGAGGGGTTGGTCCACAGGTGTGATCCAGTCTGCCTGGTCTGACTTCATATGTCAGATCTAGCCGTGCCATGATCCTGGGTCCACCTCTCACCCGGGGTCAAACTGCTGGACCCTTATGGAGCTCCATAACTTGGATTTGGCCTGAGAGCCATAAGGTGGGTACCCTTTGTGTAAGCTAATTTTGGAGCTTCAAGATGTGCTGTATTTTTCTGTACAAGAATGTGCATCACCATCAGCTATCTTCTCATATTCTTCTTTCTAATTCAATTATTGGGAGTGGTTTTGTCATTAGTAAGGCATGCTGAATACTATTTCTTGTCATCCTTTAACTGAAGTACTTAATTGAAGACTGCTAGGCTGAACTTAACTTTGTCTTAAGTTCACAAGGGTGGCAGTAGTGAAATTCTGAAGTGTTTTTATTCCTGATTACAGTGGAAAACCATTGTATATGCTATATCTAGCTATAATAAGAGAAATTCCAGGTGTCTCGTGGCAGCATTTAGATTGCATTTGCTTCTGTAATAAGGAAGCTTAACTTTAAGACTTCATAGGTTTCTTTGGATACAGAGACAGATAGTGCCTTGCTTTGTTTTTCTAAATCCAAATAAGGTTTATTGTCTCATCCTGACTCCTTGCTGCTTTCAGTTCTTAGTTTTTAATGTTTGTTAGCATGGCTTTGTGCAACATTTGTACTGCAGAGGCAAGGCAGATATATCTACTTAGAGGCTTTGATTAGCATAGTAAACATCAATGAATCTTATTAGCGCTAGAAAAAACTAATGTGAAAAGACAAGTTGTATTATTAATGGTTAAGTTCCTGATTATTGTGGTCTTAATGCATTTTCTTAAGCAGACATATGTGATGTCATGTAAACTTCAAAGCAACACAAGTGTGTTGAGACTATGGGTTTAAAGATAATGCATCATAGTTATCATAGATATTTTAAAAGTGTTTGTGAAGGTAGCAGTAGATTTGCAGAATACTCCCAGGATTCCTTAGGTTTGCTGACAAAGCGTTCTTTTAACCAGCCGTAGTTTGCAAGGAGATTTTCTGATTCCTGAAGGAACTGGAGACCAGTATATGAGTAGTTGCAAGCTAGCAGAAGTGCATATGATAACCACAGCTGATAGGGTATTCTCTAGATGCCATAAACACCTAGAACTCGGCCCTCTGTGAAACCAGGTGTGTGTCATACTGGCAAGATGATTATTGTTACAGTTGCTCTGCAAAATTTGCACTCTTGCTGAATAAGCTATTTCTCTTTTACCATCATAATAGTTGACATCACTCAGTCTTCTCTTTTTACTAAGAAAACTGAACTAACAATAATAGTGTTCTTTGGAAGGTGGCACCCTACCTAGTCACATGCAGAAATGAAGATTTAGCAAAGCCATATCTAAAATTAAATTGCATACAGATGCTTGTTCAGAACTAATAGTAATTGCTGATCATCATAACCTTACCTTGAATAGGAAGATAAGGATGTGATTATCTACTTGGGGCTAAATATAGTTAGCTGTGGGGGTAAATGTAAATACTGTCTTAATAGGCTTGAATTAGAGAAGAAGGTAGCTTCAATTCCAGTATAACCAAGTCTGAAATAGTGAAAGATTATGGAAGTGGTAAGGAAGTATTTTTTAGTTTTTACCTCTTCATACTGTTACCACAACTCCAAAGACATGGCCATATGTAACCAGTACTTTTTATCCGGGCTATGCCCGAGCCCCTTATGGTCTGCTAGAACTGTGCTGTGGGAGGAAATTTGGCATTTTCCATTTGGTTGATTCTGTAGGGAATTTGGTTAACAAGGCACTATTTGGCCTTTGAAAGTTAACGTGACTCGTTAATTTACTGTAAAGCAAAATATTAGCAAACCTTCTTAGCTTGAGAAATGGATAATGGTCCTGTTTGGAACAAACCTGCTTGGCATAGTTTGCATCTTTATACTTTAATGTGCTTGTTTAGACTATCCTGGCTCTTTTCATGAAAATAATAATTAAATTTTGTAGCTAACTGCAGCTGGCTAGTTCCTTTCTTCACATCGTAACATATATTGATTAGAAAGCATGTAATTATAGTTAGTCATGAAATACCTTGACAATCCCTGCATCCAGCACCAGTGATGTTGTATATTCTTTTTTGCTTGAAGGTATATCTAGCAAATTATCAGGTAGAATTCCCCATTTTGACTTGTCAGAGTACTCCCTTTAGAACATGAAAATTATGCTTATTTTCATTGGGACTAATTAAAAATAAGCAGGCCCAGATTCTGTTCTGTGTGGACATCTCCATATCACTCAATGACTGAGCAAGGACTGTCTGACTTGTGTAGTTGTCTTAGCATATTACTTTCTGTGTTCCAAAAAACTGTCTCTGAGCAGAAGTGGCTATACTACTTCTGGTTCAGGAAGTAGGATCCACAGGGTGAGTGAGCAAGTACGGTGTCTCGGTATGTTGCCATCATTGAGCAATGTAGATAAAAGCTATGAGAATTGCACTCCTTATGCATAAAGCTAATAGTTTTGCTGATATAATGTGTGTTTATGATGCTGAAATCATGAAAAGAAAATTATTATTTGGATGTTAATCAAGTTATGCCCACTTTGCTTTCAACATACCTTGTATTATTCTTTTGCCTTTTTATTTGGCCTCTCTATCCTATGCTGTGTATCCTGTTTGGGGCCTTCTTAAGTTGAGAAGGTGGTGCAACTAGCAGCAACACTTTTTTTCCACACCGCTGGGTTTACACACAAACTTTTTTCTGTCATACTTGTCCATTGAAGAAGCGGTTTACAGAGGGAGGCACAGCTGGAGGCTGACTGACTGACTAAATCTCACTATTACACCCAAGCCTTCATCGTGTCTGCAGAAGAAACCTAATAGACATCCAGGGCAAGTCACTGTTGTCTTGCATCCAGTGCAGATGCCCCTTAGGTAGGGAAGGTCTTGCAGGATGGCCTTATGTCTCATCCTTCGAGAACATAACATGCAAGCAATCAAGCAAACTGTGACTGGTCTACCTACTAATGTTTTGTGAACAAAACTTGGTTTTAAACTTAAAAAAATCTTAACTCTTCCTTTCTCTCTTTTCTCCAACTTTTTTGAAGTGGTTGTATAATAACATATTATATTTATATAGCCACTCATTAGCTACGTATAGCCATTATATAGACATTTTAAAAAGTTGGAGAAGAGAAAGTAAGAATTAAGATTGTTAAAGTTTTAACCCAAGATAAATAGAAAAATATATCTGCACGTCATACAAAGAAAATAGTTTTCATGAGTAAATGTAATGCAATGTTTCCAGTCAGGAATATGGACACACAACATACAGTTTCATTGTACATGTTAAGGGTTGCTGTCATGTACTAAAATGAGGTAGTTTATTTATATTGAGCACATTTCTTTACCTCTTAAGAGTACTGGCCAAATATCAACATTCTTCAGTGCCTTTTTAAAGGTATTTAATGCTACTTCTGTTGGGTCATTCCTTGTAAGACCTGGGGAATAAAATGAACACTGTGCTAACTACTACAGGCTTCTATAGGTATTTTCACTTTTTTGACTGTCATAGGGCTAAATTAATTTCTGATTTGCGGCTGTGTGACTTTATTTTTTGTAACAATGCTAATTACTTTTAGGTGTTTTTGAAATGTGGGAACAAACATTTTATAGTTCCCCTCGTCTTTCCATGCAAACTGTATGAGCCACTCAAGTTTCTCATGTCCTGACGAGCTTCATAATTAAATTTCCTTAAACACAAGTTGGGCTTAAGGAAAGGTGGAGCAGCAACAGCACTTCCTTGTGACTTTAGTTTCCTGTGCATATAAATGGGGAAATTGCTGTTTGGAACTAGGAAAGAACAACTTTTGAACTTTCAGTTATAAAAGCAACACAGTCTTCCATGAGTTATTTTATAAGAACAAACAACCTTTTTTCCCCTTTAGTTTCCCACTTATTTTTCTGCAGAACAGCAGAATAATTATTCTGCATTTTGGACTCTGGCCACAGAATCAGGTTGAAAGTAAGCACCATTTTGTTTGTTTAGCACCAGCCTTGGCTTTACTTGGTGGGGTGGGGAGAATAGGTTAACAAGCTTTTCCAGGCAAATGTTTCTTGTATATCATTACCATGTTTTCAGACCTCTTGTTCACACACCTCCCTCAAGACCATAGCAAGCTACCAAAGTGACCCCCTCCTGCTTCCTGTTTCCCACCAGCAGCATCCTGGGGATGCTGACATAATGTCATTAGTTCCACATTTAATAGTGCTGACTTCTGTGGATAGTATTACAATAGAAATGTTCTGTTTGTAAGAGGACTCTTACATGTAAGAATAAGATCTGTGAACCAGATGGTTGTGAACAGAACTACATATGAATCTTCTGATTTTTTTTTCATACTTTTTATGCAAATTACAGGTGTATGTTCTGTGTACATTCTGGATACATTATTGTACACAGGGGCACTGATGTACAGGCCTGTTGCATCCTTATTGCAACCAATGGGATAAAGTGTAGTGCTTTCCATGCATTGTTTCTTATGCATCTACTCTTTTTTTTTTTTTCTTTTTTTTGGAAAAATCAAAATGACACTGCAAATGTGATTAACACTAGTTTTCAAGTTTAGTGAATTTATAATTTTTTTACTTTTAGAGAAGGATTTTATAATAAAAATTGGGTTGCTTTAATAACCGTGCCGAATAACTGACAGTTGTTTTTTTTATTAAAAGCATTGATATGGATGATATCAATGCACTGCTGTGAAAGTTGGACACTTGTGAAGGAGTTGGGTAGAAGTTACAAGCATTTGAGATGCAGTGTTACAGAAGGATGCCAAGTTTCTTAGACTTAAATAAAAAAATCTAGCAAATCATTGTTCAGTAAGCCTGGACTGCAGATGGTGAAAAAGAAGAACCCCAAGTGGTATGACCACATGCTAAGAACACAGAGACAGCCTAAAAAAGGATAGAAGAGAAGGTTGTGAGTGAGGCAAGAGAGAGAAGGGTTGGTTGGGAAAGATGGTATGAAGGCTAGTAGACTGGACTGGATAACATATAAACACAGTGGCTAGGCTGACTAAAGACCAAGTCCAGTGAACAGCATCTGCCTGCTGTGAATCACTTGATGGGTGGCAACTGATTTGTGGCTTACTAATAGGGAAAGTATACCTGTTGTTCTTAAAGTCAGTAGGGGTGTGTGTGTGTGTGTGTGTGTGTGTCATAGCAAAGTAGGGCTGGAGCAGGTATCGGGCTGGAGCAGGTATCGGGAGGCCATAGAGTCCAACCTACAGCGGAAGGCAAGATCATCCCTGTCTAAAACATCCTGGGCAAGTGTTTCTCTAACTTATTCTTAAAACTGCACAAACAGCCCTCTTGCACAACTACCAGAGACAGTGCCTGAGAAAATCAAAAACACCCTAATTTTGCCCTCAGGTAGATGAGGTGAGATGAATGGAAGTGGCCAATTCATTTGTCAGAGGTGACTGAATATGAAGCCCAGAAAGCTAGTAAATATTGACATTAGATGGTAGACCGGTCGGCAGTAAACATAATCATGCAGGCAGATGCTTAGAAAGGCTGCAAGCTTTCTCTGTAGCTTTCCAGTCTGTTATAATGAGGCAGCTTGTTTCTGAAGGACCCTATGTTCTGAACAAATTTGTTCTCTTCTAGCTGTCCAACTCTGTTTAAAAGTACGTATGTGTAACAGGTTAGGTGCCTGAGGGCCATTGTTATGCCCCCTACAGGCCCCCTCCTCCCTGCTAGGCTCCCTCTGTGCCCCATCTCTCAAGGTCTCACCTTGCCTTCTTGCCTACCATGTCTTAAGGGAAATTTCATGGAAGGGAGGCTGCCCTCCGAGACTGGCAAGCCAAAGGTGCTCTTTTCTCCAATGGTGAACTCTCTTGACCTTGGTTGCCTTAAGGGCTTATTGCATGGCTCTGTCCACCTCTACGGCATGCCCCATGCCTTGCAGGTGATGAGTCACCAATCAGGTGGGACACTTGTCTCCTAAGTCACCAGGCCACCTCAGGCCTTTATTCCCTTGTTGGGGCTTCAGCCTTTCAGGCTTCTTCCCCTTTACTTTGGCTGGTCCCTTAGCCGAGGCCCACTGTTTTAGACCTGGCTTCTGGGCCCCATGTGAAAGTTCTGCCTCTGTCTGGGCTCCGGGCCCTGTGACTCCCAAGCTCTGCTCCTATCTGGGCTGTCTGACTATGCCTTGAGCCTGCCCCCAGGGCTCAAGGCAGTTGCATGCTCCTAGGGCACAAACAGAACCTCCAAAAAGCACCTGTGACAGTCCTGCCCAAACCGCCAGTTTGAACTATAACTGAAAGAGAAGCCCCCTGGCTATGACACAGGCTCTCCCTTCTGGGCTCACCAACATCAACAAAAGGGAAAACCTTTCCCTACCTTGGGGTAGGCAAACAAACACTCAGGGCAGCCGTAACTAGGTACTAACATAACTCCCAAGTCTCAGTTATGTCCCCGTAAGATCCCAGGGTCTCGCTTGCAGTCCCAAGGCAGCTCAGCCGTCCATCAGGCCCTCCTTTGCAGCCTTCCTAGCCAGCAGCTTCTTCCCCTGCAGCTTGCAGGGCCAGGCTGCCTGCCCTGGCACTGGCTTATATACTCCTAAAGCCCTGCTCCCTTCTGGTCATATGACTCCCCTGTTTGCTTACAGTCAGTGGATGCTCTGCAGGTAGTATAAAGTGATCTGGATTGACTTTTTCTAGAAAAGAACAGATACAAATCTAGAAACAGACTAAGCTAAAGAGACCTTTCTTTCATTTCTGTAATATGCAGCTTCAGATGTCTTTGAGGCATTTCCTGTTGCATAGCTTTGAAGCATTTCTGTAACAGTTCAATGAGATATTTATTATCTTTCTTTGCTGTGTACATTCAGGGTTAGTGAAAAGGTAGTTAAAGATTGTGCTTTCTGAAGAAGTCAGATATTCCAGTGACATGTAGGTGAAAAGGTACAAATGTTTCCAAAGGCAATAGAACTTGAAGTGCAGATTAACTCTTAACTTTGCTGTCCTAAAACCAAACCAAAGCAAAACTCTAAAGGTATGCAAAATTGGTTATAAATTTACACTGGACTGAAGCCTGATATTCCTATCTGCTGTGCTCAAATTCAAAGTACTTAAAAATGTTTTGCATGTAGGTTTTTTGGGTGGAGAAAGAGAGGATATATCTGGAGTTTGGTACCCATTTTAAGGGAGGGGCATTAACTTATAGCATTAACCACTTATTTTTGCAAATTATTGGTTGAAAATATAGCCTGACATAATAAAACAAAATAAAGCTGAAACTGGATTTTTACAAATACATGGCTGCACTTGTCCAATACGTTTTGTGGATTTTTTTGGAGGGTGTTGAGTCTTTGTTCTTTAGAAATTAGCTCAGAAAATCTTTCAACTTGCAATGCCCATGAGCAGTACCCACATTGACCAAATAAAATCTCATAACTTTTCCAAGGCATTCAAACAACTACCGTATTTTTCGGACCATAAGACGCACCCCTCCTGGAGCCTCAGTCTCCGCGGCAGCGAGTCCCTCCTTCGGACTCCTGCCCCGTCTATTCCGGCTGGCCATTTTTATTGCCGGCTCCCGGCCACCGGCACGGGCGCCGGCTTCCGGTCTAAACAAGCGGCGGATGTCCCGCTCGGGCTCCGCGGGCAAGCTCCGCCCCGTCTCCCCGGGACACGGCATAAACAAGCGGCGGGTGTCCTGCTCGGGCTCTGCCGCCTCCGCGGGCAAGCTCCGCCCCGTCTCCCCGGGACACACACCTTCAGACCATAAGACGCACCCTCGTTTTCCCCCCACTTTTGGGGGGGAAAAAGTGCGTCTTATGGTCCGAAAAATACGGTAAATATCCCCCGGTGAGGAATTTGCCTAGAAAACTTTAACTGTGTCAGAGGACCGTGCGTCTTTCAAATGCGATAGCAATCACTCTGTGTTCTGCTGTTAATATTAAAAGATGTAGCCTGAAAAAACAACCCCAGAATTCCCCTAGTGTAACACCTGTTGTTGAAGTTAGTGTTAGAACAGGTTCCAGAGAGAAGAACCATTTTTATTACATGACCTTAATTTACCTTTAAAGTAAGCTTTGATTACTGGTGCCTCGTTTATGTACTAGCTCTTGCTAGTTCTTGTTAGAGCTAATAGGAAACTTTGTTGGCATAGGCAGTTTATATGATGGTGACATAATAAACTTGGCCCCAGTTTCTTATTCTGAGTTTATTTACAAGTGCAGTGGAGTTCTGGTCTCATCCTACTTCTGTGTTAGGGCAAATAAAAATGGGAAGCATTGGCATAGCTGTGGGAAGGAACTTGCACGCTACCTTCCTTGTCCGGCTCATCTTGGTGCTGGTTCCTTCCACACTGAACTCTCATATAAACAGAAAGTTTTATGAAAGGTCATTTCAATTAAGAGATTGACTTAAAACACAGAAATTTAACAATGGCTGAAAATTTGGATGGATATTAACCCTGAGGTGTGGTTGGTGTGTGTGTGTTGTTTATTTAGTCTTTTGTGACCTCCTTCCACCTTGTTTTTTTAAATCACGTGAGTGTCAGGCTGGATTTTCAGCTTCCCTCTTCAACTTGACAATATGTGTGGGTATAAATCCTGCCTCTAAAAGCAAGCATCTTGATAGTAACCAAATGACTAGCTCAGTTTTGGACGATTCTTAACTTTCAGAGATCTGCTAACTTACTTTACACATAGTATTTAAGAAATAGGTTTACTTGAGAGACAGTGAGAAAATCATAGAAAATTATCAGTAGAAAGTTAGATCCTGGTGAGCAGGGTCACAAGAGGGTGCTAATTCCTATTTCTATAGTAAGGCACTTATCTCTCTTTGGGATAGGCAAGAGCATAACTCTGTTCCCCACGGTGGTATCTGGTGTGGTAGCTGAGTGTTCAGTTTTGCTGATTCATAAATCCAGTTTTATTGAAATTGGGAAGACAAACAGTTGTGAAATGTTTCTTCTAAAACTATGTAATGCATTTTAAAAGCAATACATCAGAATTGGAAAGGAGTTTTTAAATATGCCTATAACTTGCTATGCAGTTGATACAAAACCTAGGGCGGGGTCTTCAGATGCTGTTCTTCATACAGTTTAGCTTTCAGACTCTTTCAGACAAACAAATGACTGGCTGTTTAACTATTGGCATGCAACCCGGTTTGTAGTACAGCCATATAGGGTATGACGGAATTTGTAACTAGGGGCTTTTCAGAGTGAGGTCATGGTAACCTTAAATGAAACCTGAGCTGCAGCTTTAATGTTACTAGCAAATACAGTTAATCTTTCTAACAAATGCATGCACATTTTAAATTGATTGCCATATTCTCCTTTATACAACAAAGGCAATATCAGTAGTTAGGTAAAAGAAACACATTTTTTGGAGGTTTGGCGCTTATTTCTGAGCTGCACAAGATATTCATTCAGTAGTGTAAATGCATTAATAGGTATATTACACAGAACTGTTAACAGGTTAAAATTAGATAAGGTTATGATTTAGTCTTTTGTTTTTGTCACTAGCCTGGTAAAGACACCAAAATGGTGGGATTTTTAAAATTTGTTTTTGGGCAATTTAAGAGTAACAAGTGCTCTGCAAATGCTCTCTTCACCTTAGGAATCGGAACTCATGGTAGAGCTGATATCTTGTATTAGACCAACTAGATTTTGGCAAAAACAATTCTTTGAGTTCTGATTCCTTTTGCCTCTAGACCAATATGACTACAATCTGGATGCTCTTCATCTTAAACCTTTCTACCAAAGAAACAGTAAGCCTATGGTTATATAATATCATAGATTGCTGTAGTGAGGAGTGAGTGTGTATGTGTGTTTCCGTCTCTGTCTCTTCTTCCACCCCTTTATATTTCTCCCTTTAAAAAAGAAGAAAAAAAAAAAAAGCATCCTTCCTAGCTCCAAAGACTGCCCCCCAGCTTAATCTGTGATTATGTCTACATGAGACGTTTACTGCGTAGTTGATTAATTAGCTGTGCAGTAAACATCTTGGCATCTACATGTGCACCCCCATTAGGCTGGAGGAAACTAATTTACTCTGCAGCAGGAGTACTATCCTGCTGCGGAGTAAAAGAACTCCACAGCAGTGCACATTTAGATGCTGGAGGGACTGGCTGGGGTATGAGGGTACTTCAGTGCAGGGGCTGTGCCTGCTGGCTAGCCCTGCGTTCATAGAATCAATGAGTCGGAAGGGACCTAGACAGATCATCTAGTTTGACTGCCCGCCATGGGCAGGAAGGAGCACTGGGAGTGGGAGGGGTCATAAGACCCCAGCCAGGTGTTTATCCAGTCTCCTCTTGAAGATTTCCAGGGAAGGTGAGAGCACCACTTGTCTGGGAAGCCTATTCCAGGCTCTGGCCACCCCTACAGTGAAGTAGTTCTTCCTAATATCTAACCTAAACCTATCCTCCCTCAGCTTGTGGCCATTGGTCCTAGTGACTCCATGGGGGGCCCTGGTGAACAGACTTTCCCCGAGTCTTTGCTGCTGGCCCCTGATAAGGTTGTAGGCAGCCACAAGATCCCCCCCCTCAGTCTCCTCTTGCAGAGACCGAAGAGATTCAGGTCCCTCAGCCTTTTCTCATAGGGCTGGCCACGGAGGCCCCCAGCCATACGAGTGGCCCTCCTCTGGACCCTCTCCAGGTTCCCCACATCCTTCTTGAAGTGCGGCACCCAGAACTGGACACAGTACTCCAGCTGCAGCCTGATCAGCGCCGCATAGAGGGGGAGCAAGACCTCTGTGGACCTGTTAGTGATGCCCCGTTGATGCATGACGGGGTGCGGTTGGTTCTGCCTATTGCTTCATCCCATTGGTGACCCGTATTCATCCTGGAGTCAGTCATGACTCCAAGATCTCTCTTTGCCTCTGTGCTGCTGAGAGGGTCAGCCCCTAACCTATAACCATAATGCTGGTTCCCTCTCTCCAGGTGCAGCACCCTTGTGCCCCAGCCAGCCCTTCCACAGCACATTGAGTTGGGGGAGAGCAGCCCCAGGCTGGCAGGTTGACCCTTGGGCCCTCTGCCAGGTGGGGCTGCTCTGCCCTGGCTCAATGTGTTGCACATGAATAAACTGCAGAACTTATTGCTCTGGGGCTTATTGCTCCTGGGAGCACATTCAAACATTCAAAACCTTAAGCTCTGGAGTTTATTCATGCACTGTAACTGCATGTTTAGATGCACCCTGTGATCTACAGATAGATCTTTGACTGGTGCCACTTGAGCAAGAATAGACCTTAGTGCTGCTTTCCTCATAGTTTATATATTTATATTTATATATTTATATTTCCTCCCCTCTCTCTTTTGTCCCTGTGCATCCCTGTCTGGTGGGGAGGTGGTGTTTTTTCACGAATCACCATTTGCAGTTAGATGCTGCCAAAATCTCGGTTTGATCTGCCAAATGGTATTTGGAAACATTTAAATGCTGAGTTGTATTTCTTGGGGAAGGTGAGACGTGTAAATGTGTTTCTTTTGATTTGTAGTAACATCAGCATGTGAAGGAAGCAACATGTTTATTTCAAAAGTAATTTTAACTGGTAGATTTAAAAATCATGTTTCTCTAGTGGTACCAGGCAGAAAGAAGGAGAATGTGTGTGTAATTAAGTTAACTCATCTTGAGCTCAGTGGAGAATATGCGCTATGCTCTTTCTCTTGTTCTTAACTGATTTTTCCATGTTCGTTATAGTGTTACAAGTTAAGCTGTTTATGATGGAGCTGTGATCATTAATGCAATTATTCATGTTATTTTTATAGTATTTTTTTTACTTGAAAATTAATCAGTCTCTAGCCACAGCATGACCCAAGATCTTTTCAACTTTGATAAGAAAAGGTCAAGTGTTGCCTTGTGTGGAATGGGTATGAAGAAGGGAAGAAGTAGGAGCTGGCAGTGTTTAGGGTCTACCTTGGCTCCCATGACTGTTTTGTTATTTGGATTACTTAAGAAAACACTTGATTCACTTTGGTATAAATGCAGCTTTCCTTCATTGTTTTCCTCTTTCTATCCAGCCTTTATGTTAAGGAAAGCTGCCTTTCCTATGGTGAAGCATTGTGCTTAAAGTCACTGCTTCACTACAAATACCATGCTTTTCCCTGTGGAGACAAATAGAAAATTATAATTGTTTTTGGAACATGAAAATGAACTTGTATTTTTATTTAGTACCTAGCTACCTGTTTATGTGAACATTTAGTTGTTAAACATTAAAACTGAGGTTTTGAAATGATACTGGCATCCTAGTGTAGCAAGTTTTGCACTACTTCTTGGAACTAACTTATTTAGCAGTGGCTGGTGACCTTGAATCCGTTTGAAGTTTAAAAAAAAAAATCACACCAAAACCCAATAAAAATAACATTAATAACTATGTTGATATATAGTTAGAGAGAAAGATTAGAGCTATAGATTTAGTGGTGTTTCATTTTAATCAGAAAAATGTAGATTTTGGGTTACTTTTTAAATCCTGAAAATTGGGGATTTTTTTTAGATTGGAGAAAACCAGGATCCCTGATGATGACTGTACTGTGACTAGTTAAATCCCTATTTTGTATGAAGATATATATATAATTAATAATTATATTGATACTACATTATATTAATATATAAAATATTATTTTTTTTCACAAGTCACCTTCTCTCCATGATTCATTTTCCCTTTGGCAAAATATGAAATATAATTCCCTACTCCACACTCACACTCATATATATGTTTGAGTGTGGAGAAGGGAATTATATTTCATATTTTGCCAAAGGGAAAATGAATCGTGGAGAGGAAGTGACTTGTGAAAAGCCACATAATCTGTGGGAGAGTTGGGAATTGAATCCTGTTCTGCAGACCAGCTACTATACCTTAGGGGAATTAACAAGCTTATCTAGCTCAGCTCTTCTCAAACACAGGTGGTGATGGAAGGATTAAGTCTGCCTTTCTAATTGGGTTGAAGAGTAGTTATCAAATTAACAAAAATTCAGGACCCTGTTGACATGTGCTAATTTTGTGGGGTTTTGGGTTCCTGTGGGTTTCTACATGTAGCTGCACAGCAATGTTGCTATGGTGTCATGCTTTAGTACTTCCAAAAGGACCACCTTTTGGAAGTACTAAAGCATGATGCATTATGGGTAGTTACTGCGCTGTCTGCACGGTTTGATTTCACCACTGTGTTGCCATAGTGGTCTTCTGTATCAGGGAGTTACGGCAGTGTAGCTGCCAATCATGTGTAGACCCAGGAGATTGGTACATTGCCGTAGCGCACCATATGACGACACAGCACATCATTACGTTGCTGTAAGACGACATGGAAACATGCCCTGTAAGTACTATTTGAATAGCATAGTAAGTTGACAGCTTGGGCTGGGACTGAGATGCTTTTGTTTTGGACCTGAAAAAATTGTGTATAGATTCCCTTGACTGTTGTTGTTAAATTACTATTCACATTGCTGTGAAGATGACAAAAAAGAAAAACGAAACAAAAACTAACAATACTGGCAAAGAGAATCAAAGTAGCCAAGAACAATGCTGCGAAGTTGAGCTGAGAGGAGGAAGAGGAGATAAGGATGACATGGCCTGCAACTCTTAATCATTGTCATCTGCTCTGCAGTCAGTGACTGTAATGCTACACCAAATATAATTATGGTATTTTGGTCAAGATTATGCAAAAATTTATTTCATCCACCCCAAAAAGTCTTCTCAACTATTATTCTGCATCTGTTCCTCAAAGGTGTCCAGATTCAGCATACTGGTCTCCAAGTCCAGGTTCTGTTTAGCAGTGGCTGACCCTTTGCCAGGAGGACTGCATATGGATGTGTGTTTCGCTCCTCCCTCGTGACACACATACAGATCTCTGATCAGGCAGGAAATTACTGGGGCACACCACTGAAGAAAAAGGTTGCAAAATCAGTATTAACCAGTGAAAACAGGCGTGACATAATGTGAAACAGGCATGTATTGGACACTGAGCATAGCATGTGGCTCCCTTTACCTTGCTGCATATCAGCAGTACATATAGCACATGAAATGCATTGTTTGGTACATATTTGCTACTATTTGTGCACCTCTAATGCACCCATTCTGGGGAGCTGTCAGGACTTAGGAAAAGCATTCAAGTCATAAGCACAGTGTCATTTGGAAAGAGAGCTGATAATCAGTCATTTGTGGATTAATTGAACTAGTTAACATTAAAGTGTCGTGTCCTCTCATTGACCATCTGGAACTGTAGCATTTATTTATCTTGTTGCAGTTTTTCCCTGTCTGGTGTAGCTAGAGCAGTAGATAATGAATGACCTCTCTCTCCCGCAATCCCAGAGTAAGAGTACTGCCTGTTACCAGATTTAATATGAAGACTTTAGGTAGTGGCACTGAATTCATAAATGCTTGAACAAGAACAGTTCAGTCCATTTTCTGAAGACAGCGTTTACTGAGCGTAACAATTTTCAGTTTCAAGCGTATGACAGAAGCAACAGAAAACTTCACCTAAGCTAAGATGCAGCCCAGTAAGAAACAGTGACAATACATACAACTTTCTAATTTACAATGCAATGTAATAAACCAAAAAAACAATAGAAAGCCTTTGCCTGAGTCTTACGTAGTCCAAAGGCAAAGTGTCTCCTTACAGCCAAGGGTACAAAAGGCCCTTCTGGGAAATCCACAGGTGGATTTAAGCATTGGAGTGGAGATTCCACAGGCCTTATCTCTGCCTGGGTTTTTATGTAGGCGAATCTGCACCTCTTCCTCTCTCTCAGGTGCCTTGACCATAGTCACATGTATTATGCCTCTCATGAATTCAATGTATTTCAGTTTCTCACCTCTTACAGGGTCTATTTTGAAAAGTACATGTAGTTGTCTGCTTTCTTTGGTCACTTCAGCCCAAGCAGTCTGCTGCTCCCTTAGTTCTGTCTCCAGTATACCCATGTGATGATTCTGCTAGGTCTTTGACAACACT
The DNA here is from genome assembly GCF_052110815.1 of Crocodylus siamensis. Classification (NCBI taxonomy): domain Eukaryota; kingdom Metazoa; phylum Chordata; order Crocodylia; family Crocodylidae; genus Crocodylus; species Crocodylus siamensis. The sequence goes on from NC_143398.1 coordinate 64,383,193, forward strand.
GCCCATATGACCATAACAAAATGTTGTACTGGCTCCTTGATGATCCATGCTATGCCCTTGTGAAAAGGCTACTTATCAGTCACTGTAACTGCATATTACTAGATACATGCAGGATTTCCTTACTGTAGTTGATACTTCCCCCTGGATCACTGAGGTTGTGCTGATGGGACTGGAAGTAGGGCTTAGCCAGTGGAGTGAAAGTCTCTATAGATAAGGTGCTTAACCCTACAAAAGGAGAGTCCTTTGCTAAGTGTAAAGAACACAAGAGGCCAGAAGAAAATTATGGGAGGTAGAAGAAAATGTTTTGTTTTTCTCTCCAAATCCTTTTCCTTCTCCTCTTTTCTTGTCTTAGATCCAGCCTGCTAGGCAAAGGATGGTTGTTTCTGCCATTATTAGTTTGTATGACCAATCTTTGGGTCAGAAACTAAGGTAGCAGGGGTGATTTGGCTCTTATGGTGTTGGAAAGAAATGATGTGTCATCTTGCCAGCTGGTTTCAAATTTTAAATGAAGTGATCACAAGATCTGGAAGTTCACAGATGTTTTATCTGATGATGCCTAATGGGAATGGCTACTTATTTCTTTATTGTTAACTGTAACATTTTTTGTGTGATGTTTCTTGTATCTCAGTTGCAGGTGTACAGGATTTTTTAAAAACTGAGATGCGCTTTTTGCCTGTTAGATGTATGTGGGGCTAGGTTGCTAGTGAAGGAATGTTGTGTGTTGGGGTATTTTTTGTTTGAAGTGCGTACTCCCTTCCCCCTCATCCCCGCCCCCCAACATGACAGTAGTAGTGTTTTGAGCTTCAGTTATGAAATTTGTTGTTTTGAATACAATGCCTCCCTCCCCTCCCCCCCCAACTGCTTATTCTGAGATTTGGGTTTCCTGGCATGATAGACTGGGGTAGGGGGGCAAGGAGGGCAATCATTTCACTTCTGACATAGTAAAGTGTCCTTGCTGCTGGTGAACCTAAAACTAAGGGTGAAAATCCTCAAAGACTGTGTAGTACATGGGAAGTCTGTGTATTGATTTATACATTGGATGACCATTAGGGTTATTATATGTCTGGGTTTTCCCAGACATGCCCTCTTTGGGGACATGGGGTCCTTTCATCTTCGTCCAGGTGTTTTGTTTTTTGTTTTTAAATATCAACAACTGTCTGGGATTGATGCCAAGCAGAGCAAAAAGTTTTTCCTGGCACTTCCTGGTTTGGCCTAGCAAGCAGCTGCTTGGAGTTGGGGAGGGCAGGGCGGGGAGAGGGCATTTGGAGGTAGGGTGCATCCTGTGCTCTGCATGTGCACATACATGTGTCTAGCACACAGCCAGGCTGGGCGGTGGGAACAGCCCTGGCAGCTAGATGCAGGTAAGTCTATGGGGGCAGGGGTTGGAGGGCCAGGACTGTCCAGGAGAGGGGAGGCATGGTGGGGAAGGACGGGGGGTGCCTGCCAGCACTGGGGGAAGCTGTCCAGGCACTGGGGCTGCAGCAGGGTGGGTTGCCCTTCAGGGGCAGCAGGGAGCTGTGTGACTAGACTGGTGGTACTGTAGCCAGTGCTTGGGCTTGCAGGGGAGATGCTGGAGGGAGCAGTAGGTTGTGGGTCAGGAGTAAAGGTCACCGTCTGTGGCTTGGGAGTGAGAGGTACTAGAGGGAGTGGGGGACTATGGGTCAGGAGCATGGGGCACAGACAGTGCCAGAGGGCTGCAAGTTGGGAGTGAGGGGCATCAGTAGGGATGGGGGGGTGGGGCTGCACATTGGGACTGAGGGGCAGCAACAGGGCTGGGGGGACTGTGGCTTGGGACTGAGGGGCAGGACACGGGCATATTCCCTCCCCACCCCCAACAGATGTCCTCTATTTTGAAACTGGAAATATGATAACCCTACTGACCCTATTTTTAAGGAAATCTGGGAGACTGCCCCCTTGTCTGTGGCGCTGCTGCAGGCAGAGGCAGGGGTGCGGGACACAATCTGCTGGGGAGGTGGAACCTGTCTGGCACACCCTATCGCTCTGCTTCTCTGCCAGGCTGTGCCCCTGTGATTCTGGCACTTCTGTTTCAATATTCACCAACCAACTAGGATAGGTCTATGAAATCTGGGACTGTCATGGCCAAACCGGGACATGTGGTCACCTTATGTATAGAAGACTTGACTCAGCACTTAGACACCACCGTTCCAGTTTCAACAAATATGCTGTTTAGTACCCTTCCTTTTGCAGTTAACTCAGTTTTGGATCGATCTGCATAATGTTCAGATGATGTAGTAATTAACAGGATTGTATATGTTGAGTTCACTTATTTGGAAAATCAGTAATTGGACATTTGTCAATATAATGATGTTTCTTGTGCCTTTGCTTAAGCAAGGTGCTATATCCTCTGCAGTCAGTGGAATCTGGCCTGCAGGAAACCAGAAATTTGAGGTACCTCCAAACAGAGACTCATATATAATTAAATATAAGAATGAATGGTCCTGCCCCATTGCAGGTGGTTAGACTGGATGTTCTCTCAAGGTTTCTTTTGGTTTCTGTGCTTCTATAACATAATCACTATAAGATTTTTTTTTTCAATATAAAAGCATATTTCTTCCTTAAAAGTGACTTCCCTTTTCAAATTGCTTTGAGATTTCCATTTATTATTATTGATTTCAGTTTTCTGCACTAAGATTTTATGGAAGTGAAAAAAATAGGATGGGTGTAAGAGGCAAGACTAATTCTGAAAATTTTTAGGCCACGAGTCCAGCAGAAGGGGGTTTTTTTGGTTTTGTTTTTTGTTGTGGGGGAGGGGAGCAGTTTGGTAGCTGCAGGTTGGAGTTACCCAGATGGGCTGGGACCTAGTCCCTATCACCACTTTTCCCAGCTGTAGTGTGGCCAAAGCCCCCCAACTCCGCAGACTGGATCCATTGGCTCAACAGGCCATAGGTTGCTGACCGCTGGCCTAGGCTGATGGATTCTGCCATGCAATATGGTGGATCACTGAGCTGAGATATTGTAACCTCATGATGTAGTAAAAGAAAAAACAGCTGTTTTTTCTTTTACTACAACAGTAAAGATGTCTCTTTATTTACAGATAGGGAAACTGAAACAGAAAGTGTCTTCTCCAAGATTGCAGAAGGAGTCATGGTTTTAGTTGGGTTTAGAATTTGGGAATTTCTGGCTTCCAGTGTGCTCAGACCATACCTCTCTCTTTATGGCTTAGGGTTAAGTTGGCGTGTGCATGTGCCACCTAGCAAAATACTATATAATTACAGGAAAGCAAGATCACAGGAGCTAAAATTATTTAAGCTTCATCTGGATATTTTGGCAAGCAGAAATGAATAATTTCACACTATACAGTCTTGTTACCAGGTTCATTTTCAGCAAAATGAAATGCCTACTAGCTGTGCTGGGAAGTCTCAAAGGGATTGTGTTATAGCAGTGACTTTTGAGAGCAGGGAAATCCTTTACTTAGGTTAAACTCCTCCAGAGACTATTTGAATGGTTAGCGTGAATTACTAAGCCTTGACCATTGTTCAAATGGTGCATGAATATTTCTGTGTTCAGAGGTATCCAGATATTTCCAAGCCAGTGCAGCTCCCCTCCTAAGAGATGTCTTAAATCATTGAAGTTGAGAGCTGAAACTGTTTCATACTATATATGGTATTTGCGCAAGTGGTAGAAATCTGAGTGTATTTATAACACTAGTTTGCTGCAGTAATGTAGATTGGGAACAAATGCTTGTTTGGATAATATCCAGCTCCTAGGACTGGTTTTACAATGGCATGGAAAATCTGTACAATATACGGCTTGTAAAAGCAACAGTTAAATATCTAGTAAGGGCTTTTTTTAAAAAAAAGTTTACATTTGGTGAAATTGTGTGTGCCTAGAAACGTATAATGAATCATATAATAGTTTGTCATCATACGTATTAGTTTAAAAAATGCTGTCTCTTTTTAGACTATTGAGATTTGTTCTTATTTTGACAGCACAAACGCTTGGGAATTTCCAGTTTCACTTGTTTAGCAGGTGGTGGTTTTGTTGTGCAGAAGCAGTTATATCCTCTTTTGAGGCATACAGATTTCAAAGTAATACTGTAAGAATATTGTGACTCTACACTTGATAAAATTACATAGCACTGAAATGGACAAATCCAGTCATGAAATGAGCTGAGCTGCTTTGCATGCTGCCAATAAATGTTTGAATAAAAATAGTTGGTAAAAAAAAAAAAATGACACAAGTGTTTTTGGGTGTGTTGGTTTAACCATTTATGATTACAACAGCAGCTTCTTTTGACACACCCCATTTGCTAGGTCTTTATATTTCTACATGGATAACTGTTGTACATGGGGCCCATATGAGGTAATTATTTATTGGACTATGATTTCTCATAAGCCGGAACGTAAATGAATAATTTCTTCCTTCACTTTTCTGAAATCGCCAGTGTTTTTTTGTTTTTTTTTATTGTTGCAGGATGATCAGAAAGAAAGAGAAACCCTCATTTATCTCAGTAAAGAAGAAGTTAAAGAGAAGATTCAAAACTATAATTCATCTGTTACTGACAAACTGAAGATGACCTTGGTAAGAGTCACATTGAACCTTATAGTTTATAATGATTATAGTTTTATAAAGATCAGCTATATATTACTCCTTTATATAGTGCATTAGGAATCATTTTCTATCATTTTGCATAAAAAACTGTAACTTAATAAGCTTTAGTGTACTACAGAAAATGGATTTCTTTCCTCTGAAATATGTTTTAATCCATTTTAACTCTTTCATTTTTATTCAGTAAGGGAGATTTCAGCAGAAACTACAAACTTTTACATAATAGTACAAAAAGTTATATCCAAAACCAACTGTCAGTTGTTGCTGTAAACAAAATAAAAAAATGGGGTCTTGTACCCCATTTTGTCTCCAGTAAAGTGAGACTCCACCACTTAATTTTTTTTATAAGACAGTCAATCTGTAATTGTCCCTTAGAAAACTGTGTTGTTCTAACTGTCAAGTAGATAAAATTAATCAAAATACCACGCTGTTATTTCAGAGTTATTTTCTGGGGATTGCCTTTTTCAGGTTGGTGAGAATTACATAAGATTATTCATAATCTAAATGATAAAAAGTGTGTTAATTCTGAACTTCCAAGACTTCTGCAGAACTTGAAGGATTCAGTCTGAGTTTTCCTTTATTGGCACTAATAAAATCTATTTACTTTGTCTAGTAAAATGTAACCATCTAAATTTTCAGATCATGTTATGTTCCACTGGATATACAGTACATCCATATTTAAACACAATGTTATATTCCAATTAATTTTATGCACAACCATGTCTACTGAACACACTTTTGTTGGGTATCTTTAGGTGGTTTGGATTTCTAAAGTCATGTAATCTAAAACTCTCTAACTTGATTAACTTTTGACTTTTCTATTGTTAGTATTAATCTAATCAACATGGAAAATGTTTTATTCAAAGAGCAAAAGCAATAAAGTACTTTCAAAAGAGCCTAAAATAGTTAGCACAAAAACAAATTAGTGTGTGAACTTGCAGCCTGTCTGGTCCTCTAACCTGTCACGTACATGCTGTAAATGCAAGGTAACTCAGCCCAGTTTGATTAAGGGGTAAGAGCACAGTTACCATGAGTAATTGAACCAAGTTTTTACCTTAGCTTGTCTGACAGCAGAGTTAATAGTACCTTGAGTTAAGGCCCATTTCACAGTAGGGTATGGATATTTAAATCTGCTTTGTCAACCATAACTGCGAGCATTTTATTACCACGTGTGATGTTAATGTTTGTATTTGTGCAACATAGAGGATGTTTCATATACAGTAGATAGCCAAATGCGACTATGCACATCTGTATCGCTTATGAAGCTACATTAAAAAAAGACCACATTAAGGCTGCATAGTCACGAATTCAAAACTTAAGAAATGGCAGAGTTAAGGTTTCTTGAGTATTCTTAATCCAGTCCTCATGTACATACACATGACAGTGTTTAATGAGTAACCATTCAATATTTTTTCTCCTCTGTTCAGTATGGGACCCCATGCTGCTCTTAGTGCATGTTATCTTTATTCCCCTCCAAAGTTTTTCTAAGGACCTCTGTTACTGAGCACCTCACAGTGGTGTTATGCAAATGTCCTCTTAAATGTTTAAGGTGGATAGGTGTTGTTTCCACTGTATAGATGGAGGAACTGAACTTGGAGTTCAAAGTCAAAAGTATTTGTTAACTTTGGGTGCCCAATTTGATGCTCTCAGCCTACATTTTTCAGGGAATTTAGCATTTTATATATTCACTGTACTGCATGTAAGTTTCTTCAGCTGCAGCTTAGCATTTATGCAAATTGGGTAACGGTGTATTAGGCAGGCACCCAGAAATAATGACTATACCCTTGGTGATCCCTGTGATAATCTGGATTTAGGTGATCTGCCAAGGATGACACAGGAAGTCTGGTAGAGCCCAACTCTCCAGGGCAGCTTTCAGCTGTCTTAACCATGAGACCCACCCTTTAATTCCCAAAGCCCTCTACCTCACTCAGTGCATACCTTTCAATTTCTGCAGCAAATGAGGCAGGGATATGGCAGGCAGCAGCCTGTTTCACTACACTATAGCTTCATCCCTATAACAGCTCTGTCCTAGAATGTAAATGACAAATAGTGTGTGATCGTTGCCATTAAGGACTGGCAAAATGCATATGCACACAAAAGCCAAATGAAGTTTGTGGAGGTAGCCAGAATAATGGTTCTTCTGATTTTTGCATGCTTAACCTTGCAAGCTTAATGATGTTTGTTGAATGTATTTGATCAATTGTGATCTACCCCCCTCTCTCTCTCTCTCTAACAACTTAATTTTTACCATGTGGCCAACATGGGTGATTAGGTAGACCAGTAGTTCTCTACCTCTTAGAATTAAGGCACCATCCATGACTTTTCTGAACCCAGCTCCATGGACCCTGGTGCCACTGCTTGCAGCCTCCCCACTGCCTGCCACAAGCAGCTGGGGCTCTGTGGTAGGCAGTAGGGGCTTGCCCAGAGCCTGGACTGGCTGTAGCAGGCACCTGGGAGCTTTGAAGTGGCTGCCCTGGGGTCTGCAGAGCCCTGGCCCAACTCATTGCCAGGGCTCCACAGACTCCAAGGCAGCCGCTTACAAGCTCCCTGGCTAGTGCATGCACATCTTGGGGCAGATGGCAGGGGAGCTGTGAGGGGCCTGATGCTTCCCTGCCATCTGCTCCAAGGCGCATGTGCACTTGTTACTGGCAATGAGCTGGGTTGTGGCTTTGTGGACCCTGATGCAGCTGCTTGCAGCCTCCTGGCTGTCTGCCATAGCCAGCTCAGGCTCTGGGCAGGCCCCTGCTGCTTGTAGGAGGCGGTGGGAAGGCTACAAGTAACTGCACGGGGTCTGGCTTGTTGCTGGTGGCGGGCGCATGTGTTCCTCCAGACAGATGGTGGGGAAGGGGCTGAGGCTGCACTGCCGCAACAAGGATTGGGCCCCGGCATGCCAGCATCTTTCAAGTAGAGGTTGCAGATGTTTTTGGCCATCCCCTGGTCTTGCTAATCCAGGGGTGGGCAAAGCCTAGCCCACGGGCCAGATCAGGCTCACAGTAGACTCCCATTTCCCAGCAGCCCCTGCCTGCATCACTGGGTTGGTTTCCATGGAGACCATGGCTAATCAGGACAGGGCTACTGGGGCTCCTTAGTCAATCACAGGTGCGTGTGTGGGGGGGCACTGTGATAAGCCTGTGAAAATCTCAATTGTTCCCGTGATCAGCCCATGAAGTCAGTTGCCTGCCTCCTCGATTTTTAGTTATAGATGAAGTGAAATAAATGTGGGGATATTTAAGAAGTGAACATATTTGGTTTTTTTGTTCTTGCTTTTATACATAATTTAATTTACACTTTTTTCTCAAAGCTGTTGTGTGAGGTTTTTAATTTTAATGTAAAAAAAATAAATGCTGTACAAGCTCTTTTTGTCCTCTAAAATTTAAAGGCACTGCTGGACAGCTTTCATTTTTAAAACTGCTGTGAAGTACCCCACAGCCATGGTTTATTGTCCATGAAGTGAAAGGTTTAATCTTCATAAGCAGTAACTGTGAGGTTACTGTCTGAATTTAAAATAATTCACATGCTTCCTGACTAATATGAATGACAAATGTCTTTTATATACCTACCAGATTTTTCTTGCAAACTTTTTCTTATTTATCCCAGCTTGCCTCAGTGTGAGCCCAGGACAAAAATTAATTGTTGGTAGTACAGCAACTTGATCCCTAATTTACAGATTGCTAAATTCGGACACTTTTTTCATACAATACATCATTTTGATGCTATATAGAAACCACTCGGATTTAATTATACTGGCAGAAACCGAAGTAGATTTTGTGGCAGCCATAGGGGAGTGGATTAGTGTGTGGATCTTTACAACCCTGTGGCTCTTAATTTTGCACAGATTACAGGTATGTATTTTTAATGACTGTTTAGTAAGGCCGTTGAAATCTATGCTCTTTTGCTAATGATGCTTTCATAAACAATGGGTCTCTATTATTTTCTTAAGTGCTTGTGCTTGTCTTCCTGCTCCAGAACTCTAATGGGATTTACACTGGCTTCATCAAAGTTCAGATGGACCTATGCAGACCTATCACTGTACCAGCTTCCATGAATCCAGGAAAACATGCCCACAATAACAACGAGACTGCTTTTCACTTGTCTGAGGGCTACGTGAATACACTGCACATCAGCAGCGCTAATACTGTTCGTGAAGTTATTGAGGCCTTGCTCAAAAAGTTTTTAGTGACTGATAATCCTGCCAAGTTTGCACTTTATAAACGCTGTCACAAAGAAGATCAAGGTATAATTTAGATTTCTTGCATTTTGATGGTGCAGTGGGCAGTGTGTGTGGTTTGGTATACTGGGTAGTTGTGATGTAAACAGTGAGGTAGAAGGCAGGAAGAGGAGAGGATGAAGATTTCTCTCTTCCCCCCACCTCCCCCCCCCCAGTCCCTTCCTGTATAATTTCAGGTTACAGGTTCTTCTGTCTCATTCTGTGAGAAGTATTCTGTGTATGAGATGGAGATTGTGTAGACTGTAAAGGCAGAAGAGAGTGCTGGGTATTAAATCTAATAGCATAGATATCACAGGCCATTTTTTCACTTTGACATCCTATGCTAAGGCTAAAGAAATAAGTTAGACTAAAGTATTTTGGCCCTCAGTAACTGAGCTCTGTGCCACAGGTAGACAAGGAAAGACATCAAGGTGTCCCCAGATGCTTGGGACCCCCCCCCCCCCACAGTGGCAGAGAATTATGACATGCACAGATAATACCATCAAGTGAACTACACTATAGGCTGTGAAGGAATGTGAAAAAACCCAAAGGCCCCTGCCAATTTGTCCTAAGGGAAAATTCCTTCCTGACTTTCCATTTCATGAACAGAAAGCCTGAGCATGTGAGCAAGATGCATACCAGGCATGTATCTGAAAGAAAAGGATTCTCTGTACTGCTAGAGAGCACTGCTCCAAGTCTTCTCTCATCCAGTCTCTGGCCATAGCCAATCTCTGCCTCAGAGGGTGATTGAGGAAAGAAACAGAATGCATCTAGCCTTCTGTACCTCCTTCCTCACCCTTAGTAGTGATCAGCTGAAATCCTAAAGTATATGATCTGACTGTGATTGTCTTAATATAGAGATGCAAATGATGCAAGCATGCTGAGGGCATATCTTAATCTGACTGGGGGAACAAAATGCTTTGTAGTCAAGTGGGATAATTTGGGAGGTATTTTTAGAGACTAATTTAAACATTACCTGAGGAGTGACAGCTTTTGGATTTTTTCCTCTGCAGAGCCATTCTAGTTCTGGTGATATATAGAAAGTTGTTTTGGGACTTGAAAATAAGTAAAAAGGAAAGCCCTCCCCTCTTTCCCCTCCCTCCCCCCAGCAAGTCCTCATCCCATGTCAGTATAATTGCAAGTATGAGTTATAATGTGATGGGAGTGTTGAGCTTCCTTCATAGATGATATGTGGAAAGGTGCCCCATCTTCTGAGATGTTTCTATTTGGGAAGCTGCATCCTTTCAGTATCCACTGACAGATAGTTAAGGAGATGGAACAGTGATCGTATATTCATACAGTCGCACAGAAGTAGGGCTAGAAGGGACTTCCAGAGGTTATCTAATCCAACTCCCTGCCTGAGACCAGGATCAGCCCTATCCAAACCATCCCATACAATCAATCCATAATCTAAATTCTGTATAAAACTACTGTCATCCCTGACACAACACAGACTGAACACCCTCATCTGCCACAGGTAAAGCAGGGGAACCATGGCAGCCAATGTCCTGCTTCTATGAAATGTTGTCTGTATATGTTCAAGGGACCCCAGGTAGAGGGCTGTGCCTGCCCCCCTCCTCTTCCCCCTTGCTACAGAGGAAGGCAAAAACTCGCACAGCCCATACCAATCTGACCATGGAGTAGAATTCCTTTCTGGCCCTAGATATGGTGATCAGTCTGACCCCAAGTGGACAGTTGAGACCTACTAGCCAGAAACCACTTTGGTTTTGGTCCCAGCAGCAGGATTGGCACACCCCAGTCAAAGTCCCAAGCCTTGGCTGTAGGCAACACCCAGTGCCTCTGAGGGAGGCTTAAAACCACCCTGACACATGTAGTAGAAGGAGGGGAGAGGTGGGGGCACCCAGCAAAATCTAGAAGCATGGGAAATTCCCATAGTAGAACATAGGCATAGGTATGCAATCTGTTCACGCAGTCTAATTGCTGACTGGTTTCTTCCCTGCCATTTTAGAAAATAGCTTTGAATAGGCCACTGAGGATATTGTAGAAATTACAAGTCAGATCCTAACTACCTTTTTGGGACAGTTGACTGAGAGTGTCCCTTCCTTATATGGCAGCATCCATTTCACTAGGCCCAAAACATATGGCTTCTGCTTCCTTGTGGCCCCACATATCTTGGCTGCCCAGTAGGCCTACTTCAAAAGGAAAACTGTAGATGGCAGTACCTGACCTGCGCTATTATTGTTGGGAGTATTTTACAGGAAAGAGGAGCTGCAAGTTCAACCCTCTTTGTGTGGGGGGAGCCTGGAACCCAGATCTAATGTTCACTGGCCAGGTGTCCTAATCACTAGACTACTGAGCTAATGATAGGAGGGTTATCTTCTTCCCTCCCCCAGAATCCTGCTGTCTAACATCCATTCGTGATGGATTTTGCCCAACTAAAATTTTGGGACTTGCCCAGCCTTATGTGTGTACCTAGATAGTTCTGTTTCCTTGTGAAGGCAGTGCTGAAATTGCAAACTGTGTGGAAGTGTCAAGCTGCAGTTATGTGGCTAGGTATGTGCCACTTAAGTGTGTAAAGTGAAATAGGATTTAGTCCTCCTATCTGGTAGAAACTCAGGGTATGCATGAAGCTATTGATAATTGGTTGAGGTCCTTAAGACTCGCATATGTTTTAATTAAGTTTGGGGAAACCACAGGGTATTGGATAGTTCTATAAACTTCAGTATTTTTAGCTGAATCATTAAAATAAATGTTCTCTACACATGAACAGGTATCTAGATGCTGTTACTTGCAGCCTATATTATGACTTGCTGTCCAGACAATAAATGTAAATATTCCCCAGTCTCCCTGAGCACATAGGTCCAAGAACAGTGGAGTAGTAAAGGCAACAGGCAAATGGAATATGAGATGATTTCTTTGCCCAATATCAAGAAGATTCTCTTGTACTGGACATACTGGATACTTTCATGTGCTGGTTACCGTGTGCACCCAAAGAATCTCACCTTACACTAAAATGCTGTTAAAATCTAGGAGTGAGTGAATCCTGGTGAGTGTCTGAAACGTGTATTGAAAAAAAAAATTGATTCTCAAGTGACATGTTCAGTCTGTCAACCTTTTCATGCAGCTTGGAATCCTGTTTCTTCAATTGACAGTGGCAGCAGCCAGCTGATATGTAACACTCCTGGCCAGCAGTTATTTCATCTATACAGGCAATGTTGTCATGTAGACTGGAGGGGGTGAGAGAACCCCATTGAAGTCCTTTCCTAAAAAAATTTAGCTGCAAGAATTTGACCTGAAATGCAGAATAACAGAAGCTGTAGTTTTACAGCTTGTAAGAGCAGCCCTCCTGCTGGCATAGAGAAGATGCTTTTGCTTCCCGGCCACACAATTGTGTGCCATGCATCAAGACTTTGGGATTAGTGGGGAATTAGGTGCAGCCACATGCCATAGACTGCCCTGCATAGTCAGGTGACATGGGAACAAGTCTATAAAATACAAGTTACTTTATTTATGTGCCATTGTATTGCTCTGTAGTTTAGATGTGGGCATTTCCAAAGTGAGGTTTCTGCACTTGATGCCCCATCTCAAATTCACTTCATAGCATATTTTGGGAAAGTGGCAAATAGGCAATGAAGTATGGAAACTGTTTATTTAGACTGATTGGATCTTCCTGTATGGTGCAGAGGTGGTTCTTTCTTTTGTCCATACATTCAGATGCATTTCCATTTTGGCTGAGAGCCACATCGCTCATGTTTTAAGTGGCAATTGCTGCCCAGTGTGTTCTGCTCAAGCCCTTCCAAACTGTTCTTTCACTAGAAACATCCCAAGCAGCACAAAAGTTCTGTGGCAACAAATGTATGTTGTCTTAATCCCTAGTAAGGTTCCTGTTAATACTTAAAATCTTTTATTTCTGAAACAATTTCCCTTTGCAGTGTATATGTGCAAACTCTCAGACAGAGAACATCCTCTTTATCTACGTTTGGTGGCAGGCCCCAGAACAGAAATGCTCAGTTTTGTTCTGCGTGAGCATGAAACTGGAGAGGTTATGGTAAGTCACATTTATGGGATTTTTGTGTAACTCTGTTTCTGTGATGATCCATTTCAGTGGCAACATCTACATAAGACACATACTGTGCAGTAGCTCATTACTACTGTACAGTAGTGTCACTGGGCATAAATTGTGATGTGATGCTACAGTGCAGTAGTAATGAGCTACTGAACAGTAAGTGTCACTAGGCACCTGTGCTGGGATGCTACTGTGCAGTAATTCGAGTTACTCTGCAATCATTTAGTATTTGGTTATGTGAGTACTAAATGACAGCACAGTAACAACTGCATAGTGAGCATCTCATTTGGACGTGCCCAATATTTACATAACTGTGTCCCTAATAGTGAATATACTTAGGGTGACCGTATGTCCCAGTTTATCCAGGACAGTCCCAGATTTCAGAGGCTGGTCCAAGCCAGGTGTTGGGAATTGTAATGGGTGTCCCAGAAACACAGGGGTATGGGACATAGTCTGGTCTGGAGTCAAAGCGGCATAGAGCACCTTGCAGTCAGGCAGACCGGCGCTACTGCCTGCCTGGTATGCAGCCCTGCCCCTGCCAACTTGTGAGAACTCCGCAGTAAATGTCTTGTGTAGGCATGCCCTGAATGTTTAAAATTAAATACATTAATAGTGTTTAACGTAAACACAATGAAACTGCAGTCACATGAACTATCCTTCTGCATTCTAGGCCATTGCTTAAATTAGGAAAAGTTTGCATGTGGTTGGAGGCTCTGCATTTCTTTTTGCTGTTGGTTTGCATTCTATCATAGTATCATAGTGCTTAGGGTCAGAAGGGACCTAAACAGATCATCAGGTCCAGCCCCCTGCCCCAAGCAGGAACGGGTGCCTGGGTCATATCACCCCAGCCAAATATCTGTCCAGCCTCCTCTTGAAGACCCCCAAGGTAGGAGAGAGTATCACCTCACTACAACTTGATGACTACAACTTGACAGTATTCTTATTAATCCAGTTCTTTAGGCTACTTCAGCACCAACAAGTGTGGAATCTTTCATGCCTCAGTGTGGTAAAAGAGCTTGGAGAGAAGTTCAAAGTCTAATTAGGTAGCCCATATTAAAAGTAATATTATTAAGTCTTAGCCGTTTTTAAAAAGGAAAATTCTTTGGAAGAACTGTCAGTTCAGCATTTAAAGTTTTAAAAACTTAACATACAGACCACATTAACTGTGACCTTGCATCACATAGTTCATAGCATACATTCTGATAAACACCAGTAGAAACTGATGTATCTGCATGTGGCCAGCTTGGAAAGTAAACCATCCTATGGACACATCAAGTACTAATTTTATTAAAACGTTGGAGAATATTATAACAAAATGTATGCAGGCAAAATGACTTAGTACCATCTTTCATTCCATCTTTGTTAGAAGCAGGGGGTCACCATCCATTTAAAATTCAGGAAGTTTTTTTAACTTTCAGTTTTTACAGGTAACACCTGATTGTTTTGTCAAACAGCACCAACAGAAGTGTTTTCCTCATATTCTGCTTTAATCTGTGGTTTTGTAAGTTTGTGTAGCTAGATTCACCTTTGGCCCTCACAGAACAGAGAAGAGAAACTTTAAAAAAAACAAAACAAACCATGAGATTTGATGAAGTCCTTAGTTTAGTATGTGATGTTATTTTCATTTTCCTTCTTGAAACTAACTGGATTTTGAGTTGGTGTCCATTTTAAAATGTTGTGTGAGTAAATAATGTGCTTATTTCCTGTTTTCCACATTAGTTTCACTCTCCATTTTCCATCTCCCCCATAGTGGGAAGCCTTTACCATTCCTGAACTGCAGAACTTTTTACGTATACTGGACAAAGAGGAAGATGAACAACTACAAATCTTAAAGAAGCGTTATGCAGCTTACAGAGACAAACTTGAAGCAGCCCTTGGTGGTGTGTGGAAACCAGGTTAAAGTGGGGCCACAGGACACTCAGGAAAAATGCACGCTACCTGATGTTATGTAGCATGCCAAACCAAATGTACAAAACAGCAGAAAAGAATAGTTTTCTTTATTCAGAAGACTGTTCTGTGATGCCAGGGTACCTGAACTTTCCTATAGACTTTGTCCCGTAAGTCAGGTCACTTACCATCTTGCACCCACAAGTTAGGGATACTGCATGTTTGTACATCAATTTACAGCCCTCTGCTGCACCTAGAGGGCTTTCCAGGTTTCTTTGGTGCAAGCTGTGAATTTGTAATGCAAGTCAGTTTTCTCGGAGACTATGAAATAAGATTTTTTTAAACATTTTTTTAATTCTTTGCTTTAATGTTAGTGAAAGCTTTAAAAGTAAGGGTGTGCAAATTGATCATTAAAAGTTACGAAGCAGCTTAGCTGTCTGAACAAGAATTAGATTGGGGCACTATTTGAGATTTTAAAATTGATTTGCACTACCTTTTCTGTTTTCAACTATTTTTACTGTCTAATTTGTGAGACAACAGTGATAGATGGAATGGACACAAAACCTTGAGGTTTTGCAGCATTTGCAGATTTTAAAGTCCTTTTTCTGAAGAACGTAAAGAGCAAGTTGAAAAGCAGGTAAGAGTTGAGAGGTTGCAACAGCTAGTAAGGAAGAATTAATGTAAAGTGAAATACAAATATTATTGAAAAGAAGATGGAAACGCTTTTGGTAGTGTATAGTTGTACAAGAAGAAGGTTTTAGGATGTTGTGCTATTGTAAATAAGTTTTTAGAATTGAGCACATTCACACTGGAAAAGAAATAAGTATAATTAACACCCAGAAGGAAGGAAGCCAAATATTAGTGGAAATTGAGCTGTATATATAAGCACAGTTATTACAGAAACTAAATGTGTGAAGGTATGTGTGGTTTCATACATGCAGCAAATGTAATAAGACCTGTTTTTTGGATTTTGGAATGGTGGGTAGTGAGGATATCTTAGTTTTTATGGAAGTTGCATATCCAGCAAGCTGGTCACGGAATGTTTTAGGGTTTTAGAAATACAGCTGCATGTACATTGGTTAAACTGTAAGTTAGATTTTTCAGCTGAGGACAGATCCACTTTCAGGACAGTTTCAAATTATTGTATCTGAAAGTCGAGCACAGCTTCTGCTTATCTGTTAATTAAACTGTCAGTCAGACAAAAATGGAATTTCTAATTTGTATTTTCAAGATGTCAGAGAATTATATGTCGGTAGATCAGTTATGTTAGTCATTCTGGCTTGGTAATTTGACAGTTTTAATTTTTCAAGTTATTAAATGATCAAACAGTTAATTACCAAATTCTGTACACTGCTGATTTACTTGATTTTAAAGTAAGAAAAATGTAGCAAGAGAATTTTTGTACTTTACTGTAAATGTAATTGTTATACTTTGAGAAATATTTATCTAAAGCACATTCAGAAAAGCCAAAGAAATAGGTGTGCAATAAAAGCATGAAGCAGATTTGAAGAACTGATAGGATTTAGTTATAACCACATAGTGGGGAAAACTAATGAGTTAAAGAGGTAAGAGATAGATAGAAAATAGTGCTAACGTTCAAGAGCATTGCTAGCTTCTCTCTTTATTCTGAAGAGTTTGTGAATTCCCAAGGAATATTCAACACTTCAGTGACACCTAATGGATGCTTGGTAAAACTCCAAGATGCTTCTGTTCTGTACCTTAATTTGACACATTTGTGCCTTTTTCTTCATTTAGTAGTGGGCATCTTTTTTGACAAATCTTAAGAACTTTTTCGAGTATTTGCAAATTTACCAAGATAACGGTTGTTTTAATGTGTTATGAGAAATTAAAAGTAGGACTTACTATAAAAATATATATGACATTTTGTGGGGCTTTTTAATTTCACATGTAACTTTGTAGTGCATGTGTGAATTTAGTAACATTATCATCAAAGTGCGACACTTTATTATAATGGTTCAGGGAGTGATTTTACATTTTTCCTAGAAATATTTTTTAATGAATACTAAAGTGATTTGTTGGGTATTTAGTTAACATCTACTATATTTATATAGTGTAACCCATAACAATGTAATCTTTACATAATAGCTGTTAACACTGAACCATTTGTTGCTCAGATTTAAACACTGAGTGGAAAAAGTTTATAGATATGTGAATTTTATTTTTACTTGAACTAAATTATCGTTCTTTAAAGTGTGAATCTTACTTTAGCCAAAAACCTCAATTGGTATTTTATGCACTACAAGTTTGATTTGGAAAAAGAAAATCTTAATGTATTTTAATTTTGTCTTAGTCCACAGTTAATTGTTGCAAAACTGTTTGTTTGTTTTTTGCCTTTTTTTAACACACTGGTGATTACAGCAGCTTTAATTTAAAATAAATGGTCAAACCTGGCTCAAACTTTATTCTTTATAATGTTAGTATCAAATTAATGTTAAAGCTTTGTTGCAGAATTGTTTTTTATTCATTATGTGATGGTACCAGAATGATGATTAAATGACGTGTGCAAAGCTGGGAAATGTTTAAAAATGTCTTTAAAAAATGAATACTATTTATAATTTTGATAAGTTTAGCTTTATTTTTATAGGGAAGATTTTTATTCCCTTTAAAGTTGTTACCAAAATAGCAAGTGATGTTTCCATTATTAAAGTTGAAGTTGGAGTACTTTGCTGTGTGTAGTACTTTTATTTCCCTTGCTAATAAATCCCTGCAGACCAGGTGATTTAAGTGTTTATCTCAAGTAAGTGTGACCTATCACTGTTGGAGAGCAATGCCTACAAAATACTTCACTGTTTTCGTATGATGGAAGTACATTATCCTGCCTCCTTCCAGATACTGAACAGAAACAGTTTTCAAACTCTCTTCTGTATCATTTCACATTTTGCCATCTCTGCCTAATAATGGACCTACACCATTGCTAGGATTCCTTTTGTTCATGTTATACTTAAACCACTTTTTCCTTTTTGTTGTTAGCCCTGGCAGCCCTAGATTTTTCCCTGATGTCTTTTTTTTCCTTTGTCAGTCTCCATGGGCAGATCCAGGATTTGTAAAGGTGGTTCGGGAGTAGTAATCAGTGCTGCATTTCCCCACCCCCCCCAATTGGGCAGACCACACTGCCACCTGAACAGCGGCTGGGGACTATTAAGTCCTGGAAGCAGATAAGAATTCTGCCCCCCTGCATGCCCTTCCTTTCCTTTACATGCTGAGCAGCACATCCCCTACCCTACCCACTGTTGCTGCTGTTCCCAGCTAACCTGTGGTGGGGGGAGCTCCAGAGCTGCTCCCACCCTGATTCAGTAAGGCTGCACAGAGGCTGGGCTCATTTGGAGATAGCAGAAGGGGGTGGGTTTCTCCTCCCTGAGCCTGCTTCATAGGAGATAAGGCAGGGAGGATAAACCTGTTTGCTCTAGCTACACCAGGTTCAGCCCAGCTCCTTGCAGCCTGGCTGGAGTGGGCAGGAGCAGTTTTGGAGCTTGCCCTGCTCCCCGAGTCAGCTGAGGGCTGCAATAGTAGTGGTCAAGGAAAGAAGACAGTGGGTTGGAGTGGGGGAAGAGGGGAGGGGACAGCAGTAACAGTGGTCAAGGGAAGAAGATAGCAGGGGGCAGGGGATATTAAGTCCCCACTGCTACTCTTGCCACATGGTCCAAAAAGCCTCTCTGGATTCACCCTTGTTAATCTTCTGTTTTGTTAAATCTATATTGATTTACTGTCCTTTCTCTAATGGCCAAAGCTATATTTTGATTGCCAAAATACATTTTTACCCAGTCTAAAGAACTTCTTAATTGTCAGCCAGAACGTTCTACGTAAATTTATTTATCTTTCTTGTATTTGGACAATGCTTCAAAATATTCCATGCTGAATGTAATAAAACCATGGTCACTGGTGCCTATGCAACTACCAACTTCCAAACCAAGGAATAATTGATCCCTATTTGTCATAACCCAGCCTTTTTATATTGGGCTGCAATATTTTTTGTGTCACAAAAAGAAACTCTAATTTACCACATGGTGATAGGACTTCCAACATATGTTCCAACTGAAGTCCTCTATAACACCATTTTTCTTGTGCACTTGAAAAGGTGGTTAGAGTAACTGATGATTCAAAACTGAGCCTTTTTAGAGTGGGCACTGCTGCACATTCATTTAAAATCCTGTGGTTCTTTTTTTTGACTGCTCTGGAACTCAGAGCCGTAGTGTTGTTTTTAATGCAGAGCATGCTCCATCCCATACAGATGCACTACCATTTCTTCTACTTGACTTCAAGCTAACATGATTAATGCATTTCTCTCTCTGCCTTCTAACTGGAACTTTTTGACATTTACATCATAAAGCTTCAGGAACAGCAATTGTATATATTTTTTCTTTTTTTTTTTTAATCTGGTCAATTAAAATTTTAAGTTCCTTATGCTTATTAGTCCCCTAGCATTAATATATAAGCAATGGGAAATTCTATTTTAGTTTTTAGGTCAGATGTCTAGTAGAATTTTCAAAAGCATCTATATGTATCTTTATTTGTCCAGGTACCTTTTGAAAATCTGGCATCAGGTCCTTCAAGATGTTGCAATTTAAAACATTGTCTTTCACTTGTTCCCTGCTCTCAAAACTAGAAATTAAAAGAAAAAAACAAGTTTGCTTTTTTTTCTTTTTCAACTACCAGTTGAATTTTTTGAACCTCGTGTCTTTCATTTGAACTAGTTTAATTTTTTTTTCTTTCTGCACAAGCCAGACAAAATGAAACTCGAATTTAGCTATGATAAGAAGTTACTTACACAACAAACTAAAGTACTGACACTTGGAAAAACACATTCACTCCATTGTAAAGACTAAAGTTAACACAGCATGTACTGTTGTGACAAATATAATGCTTAATTTGATCCCTAAAATAAAAGCTGTCTTCCCCCTACCTCCATTCTATGAATAATTATAATTTTAATTCGCTAAAATTTCAGAGTTACTCAGGTGGCTTACTATTTAAATTGTGTCAGTAAACTATAGGCTTGAACATAGGCAGTCAATTACAATTTAAATACCTGTTTTTAACTTAAATATATTTTTATACTAGCATCCTCTGATACACTTGCACAGGGTGGGTCTACATAAGACATTTAATACATAGTTGACTAATTTAGCTGTGCAGTAAATGTCTTGGCACATGCACTCCCATTAGGCTGGAGTAACTCTGCTCTGCAGCAGGATAGTACTGTAAATACTGTAAATATCCTGTTGCAGAGTAAAAAAAATGCAGCAATGCACATGTAGATGGTGGAGGGACTGGCTGGAGCATTAGGGTGCTTTAGTGCAGGAGCTGCCTGCCGGCTAACCCCACGCTGAAGCTCCCTCATGCCCCAGGTAGCCCCTCTGCAGCAGGTTGAGCAACCCTGGGCTGGCAAGCTGACCCTTAGGCCCCCTGCCAGGGCTGTTCAACCGAGCTTCATGTGCTCGTATGAATAAACTGCAGAAATAATTGCTCTGCAGTTGATTGCTCCTGGGCTCATGTTGAAACAGCATGCCTGGGAGGAGTAAACTGAAAGGGCTGCTTAGGGCTCCCCCTTTTCCCCAGACACTGGCAGACTGGGGCCTGGGAGTAGGGGGGGCACTGGGTTGGGAGCAAGGGACACTGGGTCAGGACTGGCCCTCAATGTTTACAAATTGGTCCTGGTACAAAAAAGGTTGGGAACCACTGTTCTATGCCACACCTTGATTATGATCCATAGGAAGACAGAGGTGCAAACGTTTAGTTACAGCTGTACAAAAATATTTATGCTAAAAGAGTGGTGGTTTTGTTTACTGTAGAGGCTGGGTAATTCAAAGTGCATTCATTGAAAATAGTCTGAAACTCATAGGCAGTGAATATTGAGACCAAGGATGTTGATGTGGGGCGACATGGGGAGCATTTGGACGACGGAAATAAAAGGCAAGGAAAGGTGTGGTAGGGATGGCAAGGGGAGATCGGACATCTACAGAAATTATGAAAAAGGCAGTATGCCAGACTTCTGGGCCATGGCACCTTGTCTAGTTGGGGAAATATTTGGTTAGACAGAAATGTGTAACCCAATACCCCCTTGCCCCATATTCCCTTGGGGAATGCTTTTCAGGGTAGCTCAGGGCAACTTGGAAAGGGGCAGGTAAAGCAGTGTTAGTCTAGTCAGGCAGAAGGCAGGGGAGAGATGCACCTGACTGCCTGAATCACCACCTGTTAAGTGAGCTGTTGCTTATGGAAACTGATGCAGCCAGTCTCGTCTCTGCTTTTGGCCCGGGAGGGAGTTGCACGCCTTGGGAGAAACTGCACTCATCTCCACCAAGTGGTTGGTTCGCCTCAGCTTGGCAGCATGTTGCTGGGGCGTGTTCCTGCTCAGACCAGACAAAGCTGGCAAGTCCAGGCAGGGCTTTTGCCTCTGTCTTTTGAGCGCTACTCCTAAACAAACCTTGAAAGATGGCATCTGCTGCCCAGCTGCCTTGATGCCAGTGCCCAGGGACTGCCCAGTCTGTCTCCATGGCAACCCACAAGAAGCCTTCATGGCCATCTGGTGCCCAAAGCAGCTGAGTGCCTGCATGGGGGGCTGGGGGGGCAGGAGCATGGAGTCCTCGGACCTAAGTGAAGGGGAGCCCTGCGGAGGAAAGGTCACTATGCCTTGCTGTCAGCAGCTCAGTGCAGGTAGGGGTGAGGGGAACAATGCCATGAGGGTGTGAACATACCAGGCCCAGTATGAGCCAGGGAGAGCCTGGATTGGGGTAGGTGGGGAAGCAAACCTTGCGAGGGGTGGAGGAGGGCACGTTGAAAGTTCATGGAAGTGGTGTTCAAGGTCCACACTGCCCTTCCTTGTATGTGAGCAGCCCTTGTCTCTACGTCATGGCTGCACAGATTGATCCTGGCCATATTGTGACAAGTTTTCCAGGCTCGTAGGTGTCTTACACATTGTGAGGGTGTTTACTGATGCAGTGCAGTGATTTTTATTTACTGTTAATTTATCAAACTGATGTTAATTGTCATGACCTCAAACGTTCTGACAGGTTTATTTTAAAAAGGAAAACTTTAAGGAAATTCTTATCTAACTTAATGAATCTGTTAGAGTTCCCTTAGATGTTTCTGAAGTCATCTTTGTATCTACCCTGGCAGCATTATCTTTCTCTCTGCAATCTAAAAATCAAATAAAATCTGTTTTGTAGAAATATGCTTCAACCAGTTTTGGGGATGGTTAGAATATGAAGACCCTTTAGCTTGTAGCTTTGCTTATATTGCGCACGCTGTGCACGCACACACAACTCCTTACTCCAATTGCACAGCTGTAACTTTTTGTTCTAAATTCAGAGAGGTTTTTCCATGTGGTGTTTCAAATTAAATGCTGTGTGCACTCTGTGGATTTAGTTACTCCTATGCTCATGAATGCAAGAAGCAAACTAATAGGTTTGTAATTATCTTCGTAAGTGTCTTGTATAAAAAAAAAAAGTGCGAGTTAAACCAGAGTAAAATGGAGTCTTTCATTTTTGTACTTGTAGATGATAAGAACAGATGGAGGAACCTACAGAAAATCAAAGGTGGAAATAAGGGATGCTAGTCTCATCCTCTTCCTTCATCTTGTCCCTGGTACACTTTTTTTCTCTGCCACCTTCCTAATCCCCACCTTAATTTTGTTTTAAGCGAAACATTTGTGATCTAAGAAAAAAATAATCTGTTTTGAATTAACAAAAAAAATGGTCATTTCTAACTAAAATTATATAAATCAGAGCCTTAATAATGCTGCTGTTGATGTCCTTTGGTCTTTGACTACCTGATACTTTTGTCCTTGTTTTCCTTGAAAATGATTCTCCAGTCCTTTCAGATGAACAGCTGCTTATGATTTCTCTATGGTTGTGGAAACCAGTCCACCTTGATTAGTTATGTTTTTGATCACTTCTTTTGAAGTGGACTGATTTGATATTATCCTGATGATTCAGTTTCAGTTTTTCCCCTTTTATTTCTATTCTTTATATGCAGCAAGGCCTGTGTTTTGCCAAATGAACAGTAACTTGGATTATTGCAAAACGTATTTTTAAATCAATATAGAACAGTAAAGTATGCAATTTACTGTAGATAAGTTCAGTTTAGAGGCTTATTGAGCCTACACTAATGTTAAACCAGAAAACTTAAATTATACTGGCTTTAGTAACATAATCTAGTCACTGGCCATGTCTACAAGTATGCTTTAATCTGTGATAGCATATTTTACTTCTCTTTAAAGCATCACGTAAAAATTGTGCAATTATGGTAATGCGCAGTAAAGTAGGCTACTGCGCATTAAGCATAACTTAAAACATGTGCTTTTGGTACTGCACATTAGGGCAGCCTAACATGCACTTATTTAGCACCTCACATTAGAGGTACTAAATTTAATATGCATTAGGAAGAGCTCATTAATGCATGTGTAGATGCACCTGCTGAGAGTAAATGTCTAGCATTATTTACCACAATACATGCAACAATTACCTATATTGGTACAACTCCTAATGAAGACAGATTTGTCATAGTTTCATAGTTTCTAGGGTCAGAAGGGACCTGAGTAGATCATCTAGTCCGACCCCCTGCCATGGCAGGAAAGAATACTGGGGTCAAACGACCCCAGCAAGATGTTCATCCAACCTCCTCTTAAACACCCCCAGGGTAGGAGCCTGCGCCACTTCTCTTGGAAGTTGGTTCCAGACCCTAGCCGCCCTGACCATGAAGTAGCACTTCCTGATATCTAGCCTAAACCTGCCCTCTGCCAGCTTATGACAGTTATTCCTGGTCACTCCTGGCAGTGCACGGGGGAATAGTGACTCCCCCAATGCCTGTTGATCCCCCCCCGATCCCTCTGACTAGTTTATAACAGGCCACTAGATCCCCCCTCAGCCTTCTCCTTTGGAGGCTGAACAGGTTCAGGTCCCGTAGCCTCTCCTCATAGGGCCTGCCCTGCTGTCCCCTGATCATGCGAGTGGCCCTCCTCTGGACCCTCTAACTGTGCCCTCTAACTTGTCCTAACTGAGCCTTAATCATATTCCTTTCTGTGAAGGAATAAGCTATCAGTGCTTCCATTCCATGCAGTTGTTTATGCTGAGCTTCAAGTATTTGATGTATACATTAAAATATGTGCATGTTCAAAAACTGAGTTGCACACATTCATGGAGCAAACAATAGATAGAAGACTTTGGAAAAGCTTGAAAATCTGGGGTTCTCTTTTGTGAAGATAATTAATCTTACCATGATTTTAAAAATAATCTTTTGTAGATTTTGGCTTTTTTCTGCACAGCAGGGCCCTGTTTTTAAGGTGCTTACATTCTCTGGATGCTATTATAATGTGAATAATGAATACACAATGGAAAACACACGTTTAGGGGGAATATCTGTGATACTAATTGCTCTTTAAATTATATTTCAGAATTTTTAAAGGAAATTTAGTGCTGTGATAACTAACAAATTCTTTTAATGATGCACTTTTGCTTTATGTTATAATTAGGTTTCTTAATTTTCATCATTAATATTTTACCAACTCCTAGTACACCAAACTGTTATACATACATTGGACTTCCAAAGAGACTTTCTATGGCACACTTAATTAATGGTAATGGATTTTCTCATGACTGCCTTCAACTCCATTCATACAAATTTAATATTTGTCAAAGTTGACAAACTGAATAATATAATGCAAGCTTTCTGTTACAGAATTAGAATGTGCAATTTGAGACGGTTACTTTAAAATCTCATTAAAATAGAAAAAGTTGGATTCTGTATTCCATAGAGCCTCTAAGCTCAATATTTAATAAGCATATTTTGTACTTTTATCGCCCATATTTTGACAGACAAGGTAGCTCATAAGCATGTTTTTGTCACAGAATAAACCACAATAAGTACCAAAATTTAAAGAGCTTGCATATCTATGATCTTCATAATAAACTAACTGTAAAAAAATAATCCTAATTAGCTTGTCAAAGGACAACATAAGCATACTCTTCTTTGTCCTTCTTTGTTCTTTGTCCTTGTTCCGTCTATTGTGTTTTCCTATTATCTTAATTTAGACTGAAATCTTTGGAAAGGAATCTGCCTTCAAAGACCACAAAGAGCCATCATGCACGTTTGTGTTGCTGTTTAACAAGTGGTAAATGAAAGTATGTGCTAAAAGCATTTATCTAGATAATTTGGTATCTTCATGGACTCAGTACTCATCAGAGCACTGAGAAACCTGTTACATTTCACTTGAAATCTCACTCTTACTACTAGATGAGTCTGCCTTCCACTCACCCATGTGAACATGACTCTGCAATGTATTTTCCTTTCCTCACATTTCCCAAAGTGTAAATTTTCATTTGCTTCCATTATTACCATTGTTTGTATTAACCTTTTACCACTTCCTATTGATCCAGAACCATTCATGTAGATTTAGTTCTGTCCAAATGGCAGCCCATGGGCTCCATAACACCTGCAGGGGTTGGTTTGTGGCCTCTAGGCTCCCTATCCTGCCCCATGGGCAGCATGGCATAGGTCACAAGATTAGGAAAATCTGTGACACGGTGCACCAGCACAGCACAGTGCAATGGAGGAGCCCATGCCCAGGGAGCTGAATGTGGGGCTGGGGCATATATGTACCCAATTGAGCAGGGGTGGAGGGAAAGCACCCACATGTCCAGTGTAGTGGGAGGGGGAAGTACCTGTGTACTCAATGCAGCGGGGAGGAAAGAGCACGTGTGCCCAGTAGGGTGGCAGGGAGGGACTCCCCACATCCCCAGTACAGTAAGGGACTGTTGCTGTGTCCAGTGCAGTGGGAAGTAGGCAGAACCTGGGTGGGCCTGTGGTCCACATTAGTGCAGCCCTGGCAGCATGTGGCCCCTGGCCACTATGAAGTTGGACAGGCCTGAAGTAGGTCCCCATTTGTTTTGGGGTTTTTTGTTTTTTTTTTAATTCTTTGATTCAGTAATACATGAATGTTTGTTGGGAAGTAATTATACTTTCAATATGTTTTTCTGTGTTTATTCTTGGGTTCTTAGATGAGAAAATGTATCCTTTTGCTTAAAGCAGAAATGTTAGAAAGTTTGTTTAAAGCAATACAGTATTGACCAATACAGCATGAATATGTTGATAGATTGAGATCTGACAACAGCAAAGCTAAAAATACCTGAGGATTTGACCTTGAACTCTTTATTCATGTAAGTCAAGGCAATGGAAATCCAAGGTAATGGAAATCTTGTCCAAGGCACTGACTTGAGGAAGAGGTCCGAATAGCTGCTTTTGATCCTATTTAACAGGGCCCTTGGTATTCCATGGCAAGAACCTCCAGCTTTCACAGGAGCATTAATTCAGTCTAGACTCATGAGAGAAGCTTCATTCCCAAAAATCATCATTTTTGCAAGTAGGCTTTCCTGCACTTCCCAGGCAGTTCTTCTCTTGTAATGTCCACACAGTATGTTATACTCTTAAAAATCTTCCACTCTCACATATGCAAGGAAATAACAGAGCTTTGGCCAGAGTGCTGTTTATATTGGAAGAGTACAGGCAATGATGAGAGTTGCCCTTTCTATTTTATTTTTTTTAAATAAGGCATTCAATTAACAAGAGAATTTTACACTGGGGAAAAAAATCCTTGAATATTTGAATAGCGTTTTGCTACAATATAATTAATATCTGTAGGGTGCTCTCTTGAAAAGAACTTGTTTCACTCTCACATCCCAGGTATTTTTGCTTGGTGTAATAGCAATCCTAAATTTTTATTAGGATTGAATAAGGCAATAGATTGTGTTTATTTCTTTGATTCAGCATACAGATCTACCTGCAGAGAGATTTCAGAATAGAATCAGAGGTACATACAAACAGATTAAAGAAAACCAGGCTATTTATTTGATTTATGTCTTGCCCTATCCAAAAGGCTCTGATTTGGCTTTCAATAAACAGAGAAACAACCCCCATATAAGTCCCTGAACAATACCCCCCAAATCAGCTTCATTTGCAGCAAGAAGTGTTTGGGCTGGATATTGGGAAAAACATTCTAGTTATAAAGATAAGCACCAGGACTGGCTCCCGAGGGATGCTATGGAATATCCCTACAGGTTTTTAAAAGCAAGTTAGATAAACATCTGTCGGGGGTGTTCTATATATACTATGTGGTGGGAAGGCCTAGATCTCTTGAGGTTGTCTTCCATCAGTACATTTCTATGGTTTTATAAATGTTATGGACATTCCTCACACTAAAAATATAGCTCAAGCATATGGAGGTTGGTTGACAAATGTTCCCTGTTCGTGACAAAATGCCAAAGCCCTAGAGCCTGAAACTTGCTGAAGGGAAGATGTACCAGTTGGTATGCTAGTCATCTGGAAAGATATTTGCATTGGCTCCTAAGGGAGTATTGTGTGGGGGGGATAGAGTATATATGCCTCACCTGAGGAAGACTTGCAAACTAAGTTTCTGTTCTTTTGCAGAGCCATCCTTTGGTTTGGAATATGCTGTTTGCTTGTTTCTAATGTGGCCTGAACTTACAAAGTTGTTGTATGGCATGTTCTTACTGCCTTTCATTCCACAAAAGTTAGAATGAAAACTGCGCTCAGTTTCCCTTCTACATTTGTGCTTCACTCCTCACTGCTCCCGTTTTAGCACTGAACGAAGAGATAAGTAAGTACTGCACTGAAATGAGAAACTTGTAACCTGATCATCTTCTGATAGCATCTTACTACTTATAATATGTTCTGATAAATCACCATAATGCAGTCTGTAAATGTTATAGCTCTGGTAAAGCTTCCTCAGCTAGACACTTCTGCCAGAAAGGGCCTGATTGACCCCACTTGGGTGAGATGCAGGTGGGTGCAGATGGAGGGTGAGTGCTAGGACCCAGCTACTGCTAACACTTTACCCAACAGCTGCACAGGGAAAGCAACTGCTGGTGTTGCTTTTACCCACAGGAGCATAGGGAGAATATATGCAGTCAGCACTCTTCCTCATGTGGGCAGAAGAGGAAGCCCCCTACCTCCTGCTGCGGGGAAAAGCGCTGGCTGTGAACACTGTCCCTGTGGCACTGCAGGGAAAATCAGTAGCAGCAGCTAGTTCCTAACCCCTGCTTTCCATGTGCCTCTCACCTAAACTAGGTCAAACCAGTATATGAAGCCCCATGTCCCTGAATTAGATCAAATGCCTCCAAAGGCCAGATCCAGCCCATGGGTCATTCGTTGCCAGCCCCTGATCTACATCTTCCAATGCCTGTTATTAGCAGCCTGTTGGTGTCTTGTTCTTAAAGTGCTGTGCTTGATAAGACAACTGCATCTTTGGAATTAACTCCCTTTAGTATTCTCCCTTGTCTCCTGCAATGTTGTATAAAGGGTCTCTTTGGACAAGCTTTTCCTAATTGAAGTTGTTTCTTTTACCTTATTATGAATCTTTTTGATTGATAATCTCCTATGCTGGTTTATTTTTCTGCAGGGGAGAGGGAGACTGTGTAGGGAAGTGGTTCTGAACCAGGGTGCCGAGTACAAACATGATTCACAAAATAAACCAGAGATTTCAAAGAGGAATCCACACTGTCAAAAACATTCTGAGCTGTTGTGGTCTTTGAGTTCTCTGCAACAGAAAAACTGCTCTGTGATTAGTCAAAAAAACCAAGTGAAAACTAAGCTGGCATTTTCCAAGGGTTGCCTTCAGTATAAAAAGGTTGAGAGCCACTGGTGTACAGTCTATGCAGGATGATGAAGTATGGGATAAGATTTACTTGTTTTTTAAAAAAATGTTTTTTTATATGAGTATGATGTAACATCGTGATGAATATTATGAATATTTATTTGTAGTGAAATAAAATCTATCTTGGAAGACAAATCTAATACACATCTGTTAAAACTTTTTGCATTCATTTTCATGCAGCAAGATAATACACAGGATGATAGCAAATCTCATAACAAGTCTGACCTTTCTTCCTGTCTTCCAAGCATGGTCTTTGGTATGTGAAACACTGGGAATTTCAGCTGCTTCCAGCATGCCTGGGAAGAAGTAGAATGCCTGGATATTTAAGAGTAACAAAGCTCAGCCTTTACTTTTCCAAGGCAAAATGAGTGTACAGCAGCTCTGAAGCAGTAAATTTGGACAAACAGGTGTCACGAATTTGCCAGTAATCTGAGATCATTCTTTCAAGAGTTTAAATCTAGATCTGACAGCTGATGTCTTGAGAATTTGTTCCATCAGCTGATAACATTTTCCATGGATGTGGATGCTAGACATTTTTCCATCTGTTTTTCAGCACCAGTGTGAGTGTCATTTAGTGCTCAGCAGGGGATGGACAAGAGGAATATACCTATTTTTCCCCTTAGAAAGCTCTTCCAGCATTGTGATTTTAATAAACAATTGCATTGTATATTCCACACACAATATTCCATTTTCAGAATTAAAGTAATTGTCATGGGATTTAAAGAATTCTTTATGAAACATTTTCCTTGTTCATTTTTTTTTAAAAGACTGGAGAAAAAACAACTGTAAAACAAATAATCCCATAGAGCTAACTCTTTCCTGTGTTACAGAATTTATTCTGTGTTGGCTTTATTTTAATGATAAATTTAATTTAAACCCTTTAATCTGGAGTCGTGCTTAGGACTTCAACATTTTTTTGGAGTGAGCTGATTGATTACCTTTCTGGTACTGGCTGGCCTAGTCATTGCATCTGCCTGGGAATTCAGATATCATTATGCTCTCCTTTGCTTTCTTTCCACCTCATACATTCTGCTACTAACTGATAACTAGTGCAGAAGTCTTAAGACAGAGGGCAGAGAATAGATATTGCTGATGCTTTCACAGAAATGTTGATTCACAGAACCGCATTACATCTGTGAATCTAAATAGTCTAGCTCCGTGACATTGTTGTCCTCCACTGACTAAGCAAAGAGACTTTGACTCTTAAATGTCTTAACCAGTTTTGTCAAATCCGGATTTCAATACAGGACTGCATACAAATAAGCTATTGGTGCACTTCCTCCTTTATTCAGCTGATTATATATTGAAGAATTTTGTGGGGCAGAAGACAGGTCAAAGTGGCACCGCTCGTTCAGAAAGGCATAAGCTTTCCTGGGCAACAACCTACTTTATCAGATGCTTTTTTGTGAGGGCAAAAGGAAGGGAGCTTGAAAAATGTAGGGATTCTTCTTTTGTAGAGAGTTTTATCTGTCTTAAAGATTTGTATCTAGAACCATTTTTTTTTTCAAATAAATCTTTACACTGGCACTGTGGATGAGAAGCTATGGATGAGCAGGGGTCTACTACAGACCGCCACACCAGGAGGATGAGCTAGACATGGAATTCTCCAGACAGCTCTCAGAGGCTGTACAGTCGAGAAAGATGGTTGTCGTGGGGGACCTAAACTACCCTGACATCTGCTGGGAGGAGCAGTCAGCCAAATCTAACTGCTCACGTAGGTTCTTAACCTGCACTGGTCAGGCCGCAGTTGGAGTACTGTGTCCAGTTTTGGATGCCATACTTCAAGGGGATGCGGAGGATCTTGAGAGAGTCCAGAGGAGGGCCAGGTGTATGGTCAGGGAAGGCCTTACGAGGAGAGACTGAGGGACCTAGATCTCTTCAGCCTTCGCAAGAAAAGGCTGAGAGGTGATCTTGTGGCTGCCTGAACAGGAAATGCTCTATTTACTAGGGTACCCCCTGGGGTAACTAGGAACAAGGGTCACAAATTGATAGAGAGTAGATTTAGGTTGGACATTAGAAAGAACTTCTTTGCAGTAAGGGTTGCCAGGCTCTGGAACAGGCTTCCGAGGGAGGTGGTGCTCTCCCCTACCTTGGGGGTCTTCAAGAGGAGATGGGACAAGCACCTAGATGGGGTCATCTGACTCCAGCTCTCTTTTGTGCCCAGGGCAGGGGGTTGGACTCAATGACCTACTGAGGTCTATGAATTTAGCAAGGAAATGTGCGTAAATGATCTTTGGTGTTCTGAAGCCAAACATCAAATTTTTACTTTTCTTAGCATGCTATTATGACCCTTCTTGATCTGACTGGCTCAATACAGAGGGCAAGCCTCAAAGAGCTTGGCAAAGCAAGAAATGCAGAAAAACAAGTTTTAGATTATGGGTTTCAAAGCCAAGCCATAATTTTGATTTTAAAGGCAGCAGAGAGGTTTCTTTCCTGTTTGCTGAGAACTGTCAGAAACCTAGTATGCAACCTGGGAGTTCAGTGAGAGCAGAGCACTTTATTCCTTTGGTGTTCATAGAATCATAGAAAAGTAGGGCTGGAAGGGACTTCACAAGGTCATCTAGTCCAGCACCCTGCTTAAGGCAGGATCATCTCTGATTAAATTATCCCAGCTAAATGTCAGTCTAACCTGCTGTTGAAAATTTCCAGGAATGGAGAGTTTACAGCTTCTTTAAGTAGCCTGTTCTAATGCTTGAGTCAGAAATGGTCAAAAATTTCCTCCTAATCTCCAACCTAAACTTCCTCTGCTGTAACTTGAGTCCATTGTTCCTAACCTTGTCCCCTGTGACCACAGAGAATAGTCTGTCTCTATCAATGCCCTTCATGTATTCGAAGACTGCTATCAAATCCCCCACCCTAATGTCTTCTTTCTCCAGACTAAATAACCTTAGTTCTTTCTGAATAGGAACCCTGCATACTGCTGGATTTTTTTTATTTTTTATTTTTTTTGAAGCAAGAGCACACTGTTAGCTCATATTCAGCTTATGATCTACTCTGGGTGTCAAAAATATGTCCTGCAGGCTGGATTCAGTCTGCAGAGCCCCCTTATCTAGCCTGTGCTGACCCTGTCTCTTAGTTGACCCAAATGCTGTGTGGTTCAGACCATTTCTCCAGTCTAACCAGCTCATTCTGGGTCATAGCCCTGACCTCCAGTGTCTGTGACTTCACCCAACTTGAAGTTATCCACAAATTTGCTAAGTGTGCACTCAATCCCATTGTCCAAATCATTAATGAACATGTGGAATAATAGTTTCATAGTTTCTAGGGTTGGAAGGGACCTGAGCAGATCATGTAGTCTGACCCCCTGCCATGGCAGGAAAGAGTACTGGGGTCAAATGACCCCAGCAAGATGTTCATCCAACCTCCTCTTAAACACCCCCAGGGTAGGGGCCAGCACCACTTCTCTTGGAAGTTGGTTCCAGACCCTAGCCGCCCTGACCGTGAAGTAGCGCCTCCTGATATCTAACATAAACCTACCCTCTGCCAGCTTGTGACCGTTATTCCTGGTCACTCCTGGCGGTGCTTGGGGAACAGTGACTTCCCCAATGCCTGCTGATCCCCCCTGACTAGGTCCCGCAGCCTGTCCTCATAGGGCCTGCCCTGTTGACCCATGATCATACGAGTGGCTCTCCTATGGACCCTCTCCATGCTGTCGACATCCCTCTTGAAGTGTGGCGCCCAGAACTGGACACAATACTCCAGCTGCGGCCTGACCAGTGCCGCATGGAGGGGAGGATCACCTCCTTGGACCTGCTCGAGATGCATCTCTGGATGCATGACAAGGTGCGGTTGGCCTTCCTAACTGCATCCCCACACTGCCGGCTCATGTTCATCTTGGAGTCAGTGATGACCCCCAGATCCCTTTCCGCCTCCGTGCTGACAAGAGGGGAGTTCCCCAACCTGTAGGTATGGTGCCGGTTGTTCCTCCCGAGGTGCATCACCTTGCACTTGTCTGTGTTGAAACCCATCCTATTCTCATCCGCCCACCCGTGTAGCCTGTCTAGGTCTGATTGTAGCCTGTTGCATCCTTCCAGTGTGCCCACGTCCCCCCACATCTTAGTATCATCAGCAAATTTGAACAGGGTGCTTTTTACCCCCTCATCCAAATCGCTGATGAAGATGTTGAACGGTGCGGGCCCGAGGACCGAGCCCTGCGGAACCCCACTGCCCATGTCCTTCCAGGTTGAGAAGGACCCATCCACTACCACCCTCTGGGTGCGGCCCTCCAGCCAGTTGGCCACCCATTTGACTGTGTGGGTGTCTACACCACAGCCCCCCAGTTTCTTAATGAGAACAGGGTGAGAGACAGTGTCAAATGCCTTCCGGAAGTCCAGGAAGACTATGTCCACTGCTACCCCTGCATCTAATGATCTGGTGATCTGATCGTAAAAGCCCACCATGTTGGTCTGACAGGACCTGCCACTGATGAACCCATGTTGGTTGCCCCTAAGCATGCAGTCCCCTGCTGGCCCCTCCTGGATGTGTGCCAGCATAATTTTCTCGAACAGATTGCCTAGGATCAAGGTGAGACTAACCGGCCTATAGTTTCCTGGGTCCTCCTTCCTGCCCTTTTTGAAGATGGCAACCACGTTGGCCCTCTTCCAGTCCTCCGGTACCTCACCAGAGCACCACGAGTGCTCATAAAGTTGTGCCAGGGGACTTGCAATGACCTCGGCCAGTTCCTTTAGAACTCTAGGGTGGAGATCATCCGGGCCAGCTGACTTGAAAACGTCCAACCCCTCCAGAAGCTCCCTAACTAAATCCTCGCTAACCCGTGGCCCAGGTGTGCCTCCCCCGGGGCCTGAGGGGGGCCCAGCAGGGAGGTGGCTGTTCTGGTCCCTACTTAGGAAGACGGAGGCAAAGAAATCATTAAACATGTTAGCTTTGCCGTCTGGTGTGACGACCAAGTTACCCATGTCGTCCTGCAAGGGCCCCACATTACCCGGGACCTTCTTTTTACCCACTACGTATTTAAAAAAAGACTTCTTATTGTCCTTAATCTGGGAAGCTAGCCCCAGTTCCATCTCTGCCTTGGCCTTCCTAACTACCCCCCTACATCCCCGAGCAACTACAGAATAGCCCTCCCTGGTGATGACCCCTTCTTTCCACTGGGTATAAGTCTCTTTTTTAGCAAGGAGACATTCCCGGATTCTTTTGGTGAGCTATGGAGGCTTGTGTGCTCTCCTGTTCCCTTTGATCCTCTTTGGGATTACCTTCCTTTGGGCTTGGAGGATCGTCTCCTTAAGGAGCGACCACTCTCCTTGGACACCTGGCTCCCCTCCCCCCCGGACCTCAGCGCTTCTCCAACTATCCTCCTTAGCTCGTTGAAGTCAGCCCTCCTAAAATCTAGGGCCGCTGCCTTACTGCATGCCTTTGCCACCTTGCGCTGGATGGTGAATTCCAGCAGGCGATGATCACTGTCGCCCAGGTGGTCGAGCACCCGCAGCCCCCTCACCAGGTCATCACCCGTGGCCAGCACTAGGTCCAACAAGGCATCCCCCCTGGAGGGGCTGTGCACCTCCTGGGTTAGACGGAGGTCCTGCACTCTGGCCAAGAACCTACGTGAGCGTTCAGACCTGGCTGACTGCTCTTCCCAGCAGATGTCCGGGAAATTCAGGTCCCCCATGACAACCACATCCTTAGCCTTCACTACCTCTGTGAGCTGACCCAAGAATTCTTGGTCAAGCTCTTCTCCCTGCTTGGGGGGTCTGTAGTAGACTCCCACCATTAAGTCCCTTTCCCCTCGACTGCCTTGTACTCTAACCCAAAGCACTTCAGAGTGCCCCTCCCCTGGCTCCTTGCTAATTAACGAGGATGTGTATTCCTCCATAATATAGAGCGCCACGCCCCCACCCCTTTCCTATCCTGTCCCTCCTGGACAACCTATAGCCCTTGACATTCACCGCCCAATCATGCGTTTCATCCCACCACGTTTCTGTAATCCCCACTATGTCCGGGCTGGTGTCAGCCAGCAGGAGGGTGAGTTCCTCTTGCTTGTTGCCCATACTACGAACGTTTGTGTAGAGGCATTTGAGGCCTCCTGTGGGTGTGTGTACTGACCCCCTAGTCCCAGCGTTACCCTGGCCCCCATCTCTTACCTGTTTGATTGCTTCGCTTGTCGGTCTGGGCTGGGCTGTAGTTGTGGGTGCTGTTTGGTCTGGCAGTCTGATATTTCCTCCGCCCTCATCTTCCCCTTCCCCCGACGAGCCTAGTTTAAAGCCTGCTGGAGGAGGTCCGCCAACCTAGAAGAGAACACATGCTTACCTTTAGGGGAAAGGTGGAGCCCGTCCCATCCCAGCATGTCTCTTGTTGTGATGTGCCGGTTGTGGCTGAGGAAGCCAAAGCCCTCCTCGAAGCACCATTCCTGTAGCTGCCAGTTAGTCTCCTGGACCCAAGACAGATCCTGGGGAACCTCACTTGAAATCTCCTCCCAGCTAGACATTGAGCTGTTGATGACTACTCCTTGAGTATGGCAGCTCACTCACAGCAACTGTATCTTTTTTGATTAAGACAACAGGGCTCTCTATATAAAGTTTGCTTTAACAAAATGAAGTTATTGGCATAACATATTTTGCACTACTAACTTCAGCAAAACTTTTTTGCAGCCTATTTTTTAGTAATTTGCATTCATTAAGGTCACAGAAACTATCTTGGATGCCAGTTGGCCTGTGTGACCCTATTACAAGAACAGCCAGGACTGTGCTCAGTGGCCTGTACAAGGGAAATAGCATGGGCAACTGGTGCTTCCTGAGTCCGGGGGGGTCACCCGCAGATGCCGGCAGGGCTGGAGCTGGCAAGCATCTGCAGATGGCACCGGCAGTATCAGCGGTGGGGCTGGAGCTGGTGAGCATCTGCAGAAGCTTTTTATTTCTGAAATAGGATTTGTGCTTTCTCTCCCTAGGAAGACAACATATTAATAGCAGAAATGAGCACATGTAGAATTATCATATTTCTCCTGACTTTACTAGTTAATTTTGTGGAAGGTGTTCTGTTTTCAATACCTTCTTCTAAGGGAAGTACTTGAGATTTTAGTTGACTTTGAATGGAGTCCCATAAGCAGAGGTGGAAAATTCATTCCACCCATTTTCAAATAATTGTTATACATAATTGCCAATGTAGGAGTATTACGCCCATTCTTAATCCCATCAAACCATCTTGATTATTCTCTTTACCTCTTCCTAATGTGCACCTGTTGAATTCTTAAAGCTGGCCTTTGGAAGGGGGTACACATTGCTGTATAATTATGTTATTAGACAGGAGCCATTTTCTTTAGATTGAGATAAGTGGCTTTCTCATTTTAAATGGAATCACTGTTTTCCTAGTTCTCCAAAGTGTATTACACTGTATGGTGGCTTTAAAGCATTCAGCACATAGGTTTCTTTTCTTGAATATTGCTGAGCTACACAACTGGATCTAATTTTAGCATTGACATTTTATTAATGTTTCATTATGGTATTACATGATTTAATATTGGCATCTTCATTTTGCAGCACTTTTGAGAAACAGATTTAAATGACATAAATGGTGCTGATGGGTGTTCAGTTGATGGAAATGCTTTAGTTGAAATAGGTCTATATAAAGGGGCTGATTCTGGTAAAGCCCTTTCATCTACAACAAGACCGCCTAACTGGTGACCTGCAGGGCTCCTGCAGGCTCCTGCCCAGCTACTGCCATGCCTAGGGTCTTGGGGACAAAAAAGCATGGTAGGAGGAAGCCTTGTGAATGTTTGCTTTAACAGAACGATATGGGTCTGGCCCAGTGAGCTGACTGTTGTCACGGCAGGGGTGCCAGCTAGGGGGCTCAGGCCCTAAGGTGGGGGGGGCTGGTGCTGCTCATGCTGCTGGGTGTGACAGTGGCAACAGTGTGTGTGTGGGTGGGGGGTGGTGGCAGAAGGTAGGATGGGTGAACTGCACAGGGCAGAGGTCCCAGGGAGCCTGTGCACTATGTGGCATATGGCCCCGGCCACTCTGAAGTTGCCCAGCTCTGTTTTACATTTTAAAAAATCTTCTGTACCATTTCAATTTGCTGCCTTTCTCAGTGGCCACTGAGCATAAAAATATGAATTTGCCTTTTTTTGGCAGCTATTGGCTGAGTGGATCTAGTGCAGGTGTTAAAGAAGGATTTGTGGATACCCTACCTGGCTACTGAGATAATATCAGACTATCAAACAGTGGCATGGAGTTGGAATATCTGCTATTCACTTTCCTGGTTTCTTTCCTCCTCCTCTGGATGCTGTAGGTCCTTAGCCCTTCCTGAAGAAATGTATTGCTAAGGAAAAGCAAATGAGATCCTGTGTAGCATTACTGCTCTGTCTAAATTGGTTGGAAGTGTTCCAGCAAACCATTTAGGCTTGCCCATGTTACAGCTGTGCTAACAGCTATGTTGATAGGTAGAGCCCCTTAGTGGAAATCCAGTATATACCAGGTGGTTTTCTGCATGCATTAGCAAAACCAGCAGAAGCTGTTGGCAGTTTGGCATCCAGATAAAATGGTTTTTGCTGGTATGGCTGTGGAAATGGGGGTGGCAACTTTTCACATCCCTAGCTGACACAGCTGCATCTGCAAATCTTTAAATGAACCCAGGTTTGGTGACCCTTTATCTTGCCTGCCTGGGGCAGGGGGTTGGACTAGATGGCCCACTGAGGTCCCTTCCGACTCTAGAATCTATGAAAGTGCAGAGCAGACCTTTTTCTCCCAGATTCCAGGCCAGTGTCTTAGTGCATGAGTATTTGCCCCTGGCTTTCATTTTGAAAATTTGACACATTTGCTTTGGGATGAAACAACAAATTTTTAAAATCTCAAATTTTCATGGAACAGGAAAATTTTCCTGACGAGCTCCAATTGTGGTTACCCACAAGGGGCTCATTGTGGACCAAAACACTACTGTGCTGGGTACTATACAAAGACAAGACTTGCCCCACCCCACAATTCTCGAATCAAAGAATCTTATACCCCAAGTACTCACCTTCTGTATTTTAATAACATATTTTAAAATCAGCTTTTTGAAAGCCTTAACCCATGACTTTCCCAGCAAAGCCTACACTTTCTTGAGAGTGTATTTGGCCTTACCAGAGAGCCAGTGTTACACAAGTCAGTGACAATCATTAGCTTTAGCTGAATTCACCAGAAGGGTAAACAGAATCTTGTAACAGAACAAGTTTACTGCTTTATAGAGTACCTTCCTTTGTATTCAATAGCTCCTCCTTGAACAGAGCATGTTCTTAAATAACAGCTGTCTGGTTTGTTTTTAAACAAATACTCCCTCAGCACTCTATATTTCTTTATAAACATAGCTTTTTCTTAGAAATAACAACAAAGGAGAATTTATGGAGATGTTCCATGACCCTGATGGTAGTGTAACATGAACCATTAGTGGTATTCTTGAGCACAACGGGAAAGAAGTATATTTGGGTAATACAGAACTGCCATTTTTTGCGGTGCCACAGAATGATACCCATGCTTAAGTTTTGTCCGTCCTTTGCTTGGGCATATTGTGAAAGAAGCAAAAGCATTTTTCAGAATGTTCCTTTTTGCACATTGTATTGTAACTCTTATAGCTGAGTTGATAATCCAGTCTTAAATTTACATAGAGTAAACTTCACCCTTAATTTAAAAGTGGAAAGCTGCTTATCACTAATTTGAAGTTTAGTAGTAAAAACATTACTACAGGGGAAAATAGGGCAAGAGGTAGAAATTTAAGCTGTGCTGCAGTTCATCTGCTCTATGTAGGACCAATACTCAGTCATTTAAGTTAGCTTTGAGTATGCATATAATTATTATACATCTAAAGAGCTGCTTTAGGACTCTGTAGGGTGTTTTACAGCATCTGTGTAACAATTCTGTTTCGTACCGGTACAGGCTAAATGATAGGAGTTCAGATTTTATACAGTACTAAATAAAACTAGGAGCTAGAGCTGCAAAAAGTGTGTGGGCCCTAAAACCAAAACATTGATTTTTTTAAGCTCCCAGTCTGCTACCTAATCCCTGCAATACTGCTTTTGTGTATGCCCAAAAGCACTATAGTTTTGACAGACCCAGGAAACTGAGTCTTAAGCCTCTCCAGAGCCATGACTATATATCCATATACCCATTTATGCTCAGAGACTTGATATAGTGCAAGTTCATGTCACATTTAGCAGATTGGCTCTGTACCAAATACAGCTGTGCAGACACTTCAGAGGGCAGCAGTAGGAGATAAAGGATGCCTCTGCTCCATGCATTTTAGCTAGGTAAAGAATGATGTGGGCAAGCTTTGGATCCACATCCTCCTAAGAGGAAAGTGAGTGTCAAAACACAGTATTATATGTGCAATCTAGAGTGGAAGGGCACTCAACTACCTTGTTGAAATTACTGTACTTTGCATGTCCCAGAGACAGAGGTGGGCCAAGTCCCTGTTCCAAGGACTATAAGCCAGTCTCCCTGTCCACCTAATGCATGCAGTTGACTAGAAAGCTAAATTCATCAAGGAAGAGCAAATATAAAGTATTCTGCATGAAGTAAAACAGTTTCAACTGAGGATTAACTAGATCAGAAATAGCCTGTAACCTGGTGATTATGACTGAAGAGTAAGACTAAAACCCTCTCACAATTTGTGGGAGTGCTTTAAAGTACAGGGTTTATAAGCCTACCTTCAAGAGATAATTTCAGATGCTGAGAGTCCTAGCTGAAGGGAGATGCATCCCAGCAGCATTAAGTCAGTGATTCCCAAATGGAAATGTGCATTAAAAATGATACTATATCAGCATTAGATACTGAATCATGTCCTCTAGCCAGTGGGGGTTCCCATGGGTCCAGAAATTTGGCAGTGGGGGAGCAGTGCTTACAGATACTGCTACGGTTCTCCTGCCACCAAATTTCCAAGCAGTGCATGGCTAGATTGGGCTGGCTCAACGCCGTGGATTCTGCTACAGGAGGCATTCTCCACTGTATTTAGTTAGGTCACCCATGCGGAACTATCAGCTTTCAACAGATTACCCCATGTACCAGTACAGGCTGGGGCTGAATGGATGGGCAGCAGCTCTGCAGGAGGCCTGGAAGCTACAGTGGAAAATAAGCTGAATATGAGCCAACAGTATGGCCGTGTTGCCAAGAAGGTTAATGGCATACTGGGCTGAATTGGTAGGAGTGTTTGCCAGCTGGTCAAGGGAAGTGATTATTCCCTTCTATCCAGCACCAGTAAGGCCACATCTGGTATACTGTATTCAGTTCTGGGTTCTCCACTACAGAAAGGATGAAGACAAATTGGAGAATACAGGGGAGGAGCAATGAAAATGGTGAGGGGGCTGGGGCATATGACTTATGAAGAGAGGCTGAGGGAGAAATTTAAGCTTTGTTACAGTTGCTGGACTTATTTAGTCTAGAAAAGAAAAGACTGAGGGGGGATTTAATAGCAGCCTTCAACTACCTGAAGGGTGGATCTAGAGAAGATGGAGCTAAACTGTTCTTGGTGATGGTAGATAACAGAACAAGAAACAATGATCTCAAGTTGCAGCAAGGGAAGTTTAGATTAGATATGAGAAGAAAACCTCTCACTAAGAAGGTGGTGAAGTACTGGAACAGATTACCCAGAGTAGCTGTGAACTCTCCATCCTTGGAGGTTTTTAAAGACCTGGTTCGGCAAAGCCTTGGCTGGGATGATCTAGTTGGGGATGGTCCTACTTTGAGTAGGGTGTTGGACTAGATGACCTCCCGAGGTCCCTTCCAACCCTAATTTTCTATGATTCTATAAGTACCATCATCACTCAAACCCTACAAGGGTGGCCACACTGCTTCCAGTTTAAGAACAAGCCTCCTAAGTTGTTTTTACATTGGGGCTTTAATTAGAACAGCTCCCAGAGCCACTCGAATTAAAGTGCCTGCAGCATCTTGTGTATCAGCATCCCCACACTTTAAAAAGGTAGTGGAGGCATGCCAATTAGCATGTTCCAGCAGACTCAATTAATTACAGTGCATTGAAACAGCCTTCCTGCACATTTACAGGCACCCCTAGAGCACAGTTAGTTTCCTGTATAAAACAGCCAGTGAAATCCCTTTGGAAAGGCACTCTTAAACTATACCCCATTTTAAAACAGGCCTCCAGTTAACCCTTGTTGAAAAAGTACGTTCAAACCCAGCCAGAAACAGCAGCAAGATACCTCCCTGCTTAATTCTTAAATGATAGCTATAGATTTCTGAGCTACCTACCTAAGATACAAGACAAGAGAGAGGATTTGTTTTGGTCTTAAAGAAGGATTTCATTAGGCTTTATAAATGATACCAGTGCAACACGTTTTATTTGGTGAACATGAACCATCAGACCTCTGAAAATATTTGGTGCTTCAAAGATATTTAACTTCAGTCACTAATGAAAGGATGAGATGTTTATAGGAGACAGTTTATTTTTTTCTTTTCTTTTTTTTTTTTAAAAGTGCAGCAGTGAACAGGGTTCTTTTGAAGGGCACTTTCTAATCAAAGTACAATTATGGTACAGTAGAATAAAAACTGGAACAAAGTCAGAGGGTGGTACAATCACATGCCACATGGACAAATATACAAATAAAGTTGCATTTTAATGATTTAAGAATTATCTTCAGCAGTGTAACAATCACATTTGTGTATCTACTTTGTATAGTGTAATCACTCCAAACAGTAGTTTATCAGATTATTTTAATTTAAACAATTTCTTTTGCCTTTTTTTGTAGATGATTCAAGATAAACACTATAGGGGACAGCAGTAAAACATCTGCTCCCTGAGCCAAGAGAAATCAGTTCATCAGCCCAGCAAGCACCTGTTAGGTGTGTTCACTCATGCAAAAGTGGCAATACTGTTAGGTAAGAGATTTGTTTTGCTCCTGCTGTAACAAAGGAATGCGTCTTGCAAGGTTTTATACTACATAGTACCTCTGTTTTAAATCAGGCTAGAGCCTGGGAAACAATTGGGTAGTTTAAAATGAAGTCACATTCAGTAAGGCCTCTTCACTCAATCATTAGATGGCTCTTGAGTAATAAGGTGCAAGTAAAACACAGCCCTGTTCAAACATTTTAATCAAATGTTACATCTAGAAAGGCCATCATGACTCAAGCTTGCTGTTTTGGAATCTGACCCAGCTGTATGTTAAAGTTCCTTCACCTGGTTATTTCAACTAGTGTCAAGAACAAAAAACCAGAAGTGAACACTGACCATTTCAAAAGGGTGAAAAATACCAGTAAGAATGACTGTTTCCTGGAAGAGCCCACTATGTTAAATTAGAGCAGACACCTTAAAGCTATAATGACAGGGCATCTAATTATTGCTGCCTGTCTTTGAGTTAGTTGGCTTAAGCCATTGAAAGTAAAGGTTTGTTCAGAAGTATTTTCCCCCAAAATTTACACCCTTTTTGGCAACTCAGAAAAGAACTCAGTAGTGACTCATTTGTCATTTCTATGACAAATCACATTTGCTTTATAGCAGAATTCAAATTGGTATATGGCAGACTCAAGGTGAGCAAAGAAAAGGGTTAGGTAAAGAAGGGAGGGAGGCATGGTGAACATGTTGGATAAGGGTGAACTTCTTGCTCATCTGACTCAGTGCATGTTCTATGCAATCAGTTTTCATGTCAATATGGGTAGAACATGCAAACATGTATCATTAAGTAGTTAAGTTTTCCCTTCCAACCAAGCACACTATAGTAAGGAAACCTAACATTAAGGAGCAGTTGTACTGAGTCACCCTTTAGTCATGATTACAATAGCTTTTTCTACACAGAAGAGCTACTTAAGCCAACCAACCCAAAATTAGGCCTTGATTACTACTACATAGTTCAACTTAAGTTAACAAGCTAAAACTCTTGCTGCACAACCTGCAAGCACATTTTAGCAATGTGTCCATTAGCTTTCAGTCACCCTGATTTAAGGACTTGCTTCCATCCCCCATCCTTTCACACCTTAGAGCTACCAACCAGAGTATATAGTGAGCTCAACTGAAAAGTAAAACCCAAGTCTAAGTGAAAGAACAAAACTGTTTTTAAAGTGAGCTTTTAGTTTGAGTAGGAACATGTCTCAGGACCTACCATATTACTAAGGTGAGACAAGGTGTCAGGAACAAGAGTGATAAGCAAGATCTATTTGCAGAAGAAGCCAGAGACTGAAGGACATTTGCTCAGGATAGATGGGGTAGCAAATGGAGAAGGAAACAAGGTTGAAAGCCATTGTTTTAGTTGATGAATGAAACACAAAAGTATTCACTTAATTTAATGGAAAAGGATTTGAAGATTATACATATGGGAACACACCCTTAAAGTTTGGATCCTACAACGTTAAGGAGATTTTGCAGTAGAAATAAATGTTCAATGCATTACATATCTCCAGAATGGCACTCTCTAAAGTTAAATTTCTCCTTCCAAATCAGGATTTAAATCTCTTCAAAACCTGACAAGCATGGCATCATGAAAGCTTATTCCTACTGGAAAGGGTAAATTTACCTCCCACCCTTATTTGTATGCTACCTTCTACAAAAGGAAGAAGGATGAATAGCAGAGGCTTCATAGACAGTGGCTCAGATATGTCAACACTGAAATGAAAGAAAAGTTAATGCAATTAAACTTATTTAAAAAAAAATAAAATCACAGAATGTTTGA
Organism: Crocodylus siamensis; assembly: GCF_052110815.1. Lineage (NCBI taxonomy): Eukaryota > Metazoa > Chordata > Crocodylia > Crocodylidae > Crocodylus > Crocodylus siamensis. The sequence continues at coordinate 64,426,160 of NC_143398.1, forward strand.
GACTATTTGAAATACTTTCTTGGCAAAAGGTTTTGTTTAATGGGCAATGTTCTCCCACAAAAGGAGCAGAGTTAAAGATATCTTGGTAACTATATCAAAACCAATGACTTAGCGAAAGGAGAAATTTGCAACAGCTCAATTTGACAATTATTTGTTTCCATACTAAGCTACAGTTTACAGCCTAGAGCAGAATAATCTTGGATCTTGTGACATCAACACAATGCAGTCAGTTTTCAGCAGCTACTCTGAATAACTGCCTTTTCTATGCAGATGAACTCTTTAAAAAGTGTGCTGAATGTTGGTAATGTTGGTGTTTTTTAGACTTTAGAAAAGAATTCAATATTCCACATAAGATAGAGCCATCATCTGTGAGTTTCATATGAGAAGTCTTTAAAAAGCTGAAAATATCAGCAGGCTGAGGAAACAACTGAATCTCAAAGCAGAAAGCTGGACAACCTACCATGGTCAGAAATCTGGCTTGCAGTTCTTTGGTGTAAGGGGCACTTAATGCAGTTTAATAGATAGAGGTGCTTTTATGTTGAGAGCTAGTATCTATGTAGGGAAGCGCTACAACTACCCAAACTGGTCACCTTACTATGATTTCTGACAAGTAAGGCTTTTAGCTATTTGGCTCTCAAGAGAGAATCAATTTAAAACTATGTTTATGTTGATCAGATCTTTAATCATTTGCAAGACACTTGGAGGCTGGAGACATATGACAGACTACTGTGGTGCCCAATTTATCTTTTTTTTTCTGATATTTATTTCTGTTCCAGTTCTGAAGTTCAGCTGGCTCATTGTGATCAACATACAGGCACTGTTTCAACCCAACATTTCAGGTTAGTCTCAACACTATTTTGTTCTGAAATACCATGCCAAAAAGCCTATGTTAGAAACTTCTAAAAGCTGTTCCAATGATCTCTCTTAACTGATTTTATGTTCTGAATGGAAACTACTATAAAATTATATTCTTGTTTGAAAGTTACTAAAGCAGCCCAGTGAGACTGACTAGCCTAGTGTGAAATGGTCTCAGTGATGGAAGTTAATAGGTTGCTGATCCTAGTCAGATCCTGTAGTTCTGACTAATGCTTTACATATTATGGAAGTTTACTCCAGGTTAGCAATGGAAATCAACACTGGAAACCTGCAAGTACACACTTAGATTTTAGGAAAGTCTGTCTAAGAGGGAGTGAATACAGGTAGAGTTCTCTGTGCAATACAGTCTGTCCAGGTTAACCTGATTCAACGCATCATCTATCTTTATTCATATTGAAACAAAATATGAAGTTCAGATTTACAGGTCAAATCCTATCCCTGCAATATTAAAAGATACTTGAAAGACAAGGTGATAATCACGTCTGAGCAAAAGAGATTAGCCATGTCTGAGTTTGGAATTACAGTTTGGTTATCAAACACACATATTGCACAAGGCAACCAGCTAGATACAAGGGTTTCCTCCTTCCCCTCCAAAAACAAGGTCTGAATAACCAGTTGATCAAGTCTTCCAGCTGCAAATCAGTGAAGGTTAGAGACAGACCTGCTGCAATCACTGAGGACATGGCCACTGGCAGCCAGCTGTATAAAATGATTAAATGCTGTTAGGAAGACTGTATGGAAAATCTGCGAGCCCGAACAGCATGGTTGTTGTTGAACATCAGACGTGGGTCAAACCTATACCTAAGATGGAGAAAAGGCAAAGTGAGCTACAGATAATCCATATAAACACTGCAAAATTTAACAATGCAGCACTCAATATAGGTATGCAAGACAGAACAGGGCCTGAATATTTAAAATGTATTTATGATAACAAATTAAGAACAAATTTTACTATACAACAACATTATTTGCAGAAGCTGCTCTGAGCCTTTTGGCTAGGAGGATATAAATTAGTAAATATATAATGAAAAAAAAACTTGCACTCCACACAGACAATGCTTTAGTTAATCACTACAGTAACCTAGAACTATAGAAATAGACAAACCACTTTAGAGAAATAAAGTAGTGCCACTTCTAGCTAACACTAATGATTTTAGAACGTCAGCAGTAGCATCAAGTGTGTCAGAAGGGTCCAGGAGCTGCATTTTCAATGGTTTTGCTGTAGTTAAAGCAAGGGATCACACAGGGGGTCAGCCTCAAGTTATACTGAAACTATGCTTTCACCTTTAAGTACTGTGAAAGTTCAAGAAAAAAGTGGGTTTATTCAGCTCAAAAGCAAAGCAACAGTTAACTAGAGTAAACAAATTATTTGTTTACCAGAGGGTTTGCTGCATGATTAAGCTCAAACTATAGTTCATCATTATAACTTATCTTGATTAGTTAAGGCTTAGATATAAAGTACAGAGATGTTTTAATAGCTATTCAATTAGAAAAATCCTTGCATACAGTAATGAATAGCCAGAAATCTTTAAGCCAGGGGTGTTAAATTCATCTGGCTCTGCAGGCCAGAGAACAGTGTGGCTAAGACTTGCACTACATGCAGTGTGGATCCTGGATTGTCTGGAACAGATGCAGTGTGTAGCACAGTCCAGCTGGAGCAGCTGTAGCTGCACCATGTTCCATGCAGTTGCCACCCTGGCAACTCTGGGACTGTGTTGAATGCAGCACCCTTGCTGCAAGTGGCACGGATCTCAGACTGGCTGTAGTGGGCACTGTGTGGCCAGGGCAGACACCACAGATCATGCCCATTCTGGCCACTCTAGGATCCATGCTGCACACAGCACAGGTCCCAGAACAGCTGGTGACTCTGGTCCACTGAAAGTGTACTAGATACAGACCAGCCCTATGCCACAGGCACATGCTGTGCCTCATGTGGCTTTGACCAGATTGAGGGACAGCGCCAGGATCTGGGTGGTAGGGCTCTACAGGCCATATATTTGACACCCCTGCTTAATCCTGACAATGGCTGACTGAATTACATTAAAGTATCATTAGCATTTTTACTGAGCTTGTATTTGATAGGTTTTTATATTTAAAAGACACCACATGCTGTTTATTTATCTATCTTTAGTCTTAACAATTTTAAGTTTACATTTTAAACTTAAATTGACAGACTAAAAGTATAGGTGGATTATCCAAGACAAGAGATGCCATTTTCATAATTCTGTTTGGAAGGTATGCACTGGAGTTTTCATTTAGGCAAATTTTTCAGACCAAGTACGTACATTGCCAGATAATCTCTATAAATTTAAGTATTTACAGCAGCATCAACTAGTTCTAAGGTAAAGGTTCCTTTTTTCCTTAGTGAAAGTGAAAAATAGAATTATAATCTCATAGGCAGAGCTACATGTCAAAGGAACTAATTTTAGGTATTCCTGAGATGCTATATACAAATATAACTAGACATAAAATTAAAGATTAAAAAAAATGTTTTTACCCTGGGTCAAAGACTCCTGGCGTACGACAGGTTGCTCCAGAGCACGACTGTAACATCATAAGTCGATAGTTCATCTTCTCTAAAATTTCCTGATCTATTGTTTTAGCAATATTATTAATCTGAAATGGGTCTGCAGTCAAGTTATAGACTTCTACAAACACCTGTGTAAGCAGAGAAACAATTCCTGTATTATTATATTAAATGTCAGCTATTTAACATATAGCCTGCATGCTACTTGTGAGAAAACAGAGTGACAATTTATTTTCTAGTATTATGTATTAGCTTTAATGTATATATTGTCAGTTAGTTTGTACCCTTCACTACATATTAGGTGCTTTATAGACCATTAAGAAATGATCCCTGCCCTAACTTATAATTTGAAGGCAAAAATGTTTTGGGGGAAGTGCTAAATAAGTTTTATATATGTAGTTTCATTTGCACAAAAGTCATTTTATGGCATACTAAAAGGTACACACAAGAATAACAACAAATTAATTTAACATTCACTCACTTCTCTCAGCTTCCCTCTTCCTCTCAAAAATAAATAAATGAATTAAATGGGATTTCAGCTCTGGGTGAAACTCCTGCAAAGCTTGTAGTCAAGCTGTACATACTTGTTGTAAACAACTGTACTGAGATGCAGCAACTCAGACACAAGTCCAGCCCATTTGGTCAAGCATCTAGGGTCTTGAGCAGGCTTGTACAACCCACATTGAAGACAAGGAAGCTGCATCTTTACAGACAGTTGTTATCTTAGCTAGATACAGACTGGCTTAGATATGCCCAAAAAGGCTGTAAATCACTTGGACTGTTCTTTGAAGCATACCATGAGTTACAGTATATTGTAGATCAGCTTTGGGGTCTGCCTTAAAGGAATATGGGAACTCCCATTTTTCACCCCTTGTATACACCACAAATAGCATCCACTCTTGGCTGCCAAGAAGGAAGTTTTGGCCATGAAGTTAACTTTCTAGTAATTAATAAATTAATTTGTTTCTAAAGAGAGGAAAGTCTGATCTACTCAGATTCTCTTAAGCCAATTTTCTTAAGTCTTTTAGTGTAAAACCAATCAGGCCATTAAAAAAAAAATCGGCTTACTTCATCTTTTCTCAATGGTCATGTTTGAATGAACTGTATACATTTGATCTTCACTATTTCCAACTGGTTAAAACATGGCTAATTAGCTCTACTTTGGCAAAACACTTTTTCATCTACCCCAGATCTTTGCAGAATCTGTCAGTGGAATAATTGTTGAAACTAAGCTCAAAGACTAAAGCAGTTGCTTTATTTTAATAAGACAGGATGATAGCAATTTACTTTTCCATGTGAACATCACAGTGCAGATAAAACTGACCTGGAGTCACAGTTACACAAAAGCTCAGTGCTCTGTTTTCCTCCAGGTTTGCCAATTAAATGCTGCCAACTCCGGAAAACCAGGAAAGAGCTAAAGGTGATGCTTTTAACTATGACCCTTGATATAGGCTAACTTTTACATAGCATGCTGTCTCCCACTCAATAACGAATCATTCCAGACAAGCTTTCCAAAAAGCCCTGAAGTGCATAGGGAAGAGGTCTGATGTGAAATTGTGGTGAACAGAGAGAAGATGGCATTTTGTTAGGGTGTAGCAAGGTACTGCAGTGTTCCCAGGGTCTCCCCTTTTGTAGAAGTGCAAAAATCTGCCTTGGAACAAACACTGTCATTGCTGTCTGCTCCAAAATATAATTTTGGAGACACTGCTCCACATATTAACATGTGAATCATTCTGCCTGCCTCACCTACAAGCAGGTTGAAGTTTGGAGAGAAAAATTTGATGGGTCAGAAGACCACGTGTTTAAGTGGTAATGGAATGTCAGTTAAATATACTGGTGGCAAAAGGTAAGCTTATATTTTATAGCAAAAATATTATTAGCGAGTTCTCTTGTGCTGCAATATTTTACTGAGCACAACAAAACACACACTGTGCACACAAGACTGTGGAGAGCCATTAGTTTAGTCTACAGCAGAGTTCTCTGCCACTTAAAAGTTAAAACATTTAAGGTCAAAGTCACCTTTGGTGCTACTAGGAATTGTTCCAGGGCTGAATTTTATTGCCTATCTATCTTCTTCTCTCTTGATCCTAAAAGATGTTTTGGTTAAATATTTCTATCAGCAATTAAATCTAATATTTAGCCTAGAAATGAAGCTAGTCTCCTTCCCCCAAGTACTTTATGCAAGCCTTGAAGCCAGATAAAATGTTCAGACAGGCACTAAATGATAATTAACATCTGTTGCAACGAGATAACTGCAGATGGGGAGCCAAACAGTTAAACACAGAGTTGTTAAATGATATTTTTTAAAAAGTTACCTCTAGGTCATCGAATTCACAGTACTGGAGATCCCACGAAGCAGACAGCGTCCTCACACAAGCATACGTGTTGTTGTAGGAATCTTCACAAACACAGTCTGGAAAACAATTCTGCAGAAGAAATAATTTGAGAAAAAAAAAAAGTTAAAACATCTCTTCATGCTGACCTGGTTTAATCCTCTAGCCAGAGTCTAGACAAAATAAAGGAGCTTAAACACATGGCAGTCTCAAAAAATACTGAAGATTAAATGCAACAGCCTTCCCCGATAGTCAAACCAATGCATCTTCTCTACATTAGCTGAATGTTCTACTACAGATAACCGTGTCTGCCTTAGAAAATATATTATATTAACTTATTTGGCAAATGTGATATCTTTTATTAAACTAACTCAATAGTTGGAAAAATTGTTCTTTGCAAGCTTTTGGGCACAGACACTCTTGTTCAGGCAGAGAGAATCTGCTGGTATTGTCTCTATGGTTGAATTATTTTTTCTAAAGAATATAGTAGTCCAAGAATTTAAAACTATTTTGAACAGCATACTTGTTATCAGGAACAGACAAGCATGCCATTTAGCTATCCTGAGGAAGCTCTCACAGTAGGTGATCTAATCCTGCACCTCACAGCTAGGCAGCAGGAAATAGCATATTTACCTTTCCCAGGCAGGACATACACATGAAACCTAAACCAGAATAACTTACACTGCTGGAGTTTTACTTCCGATTCCTTCCAGGGTAACGCCCAGACAAGTGAAATTACCTCAGTCTATAGATTTAAATAAACTGTCCTTTTTAAACACCAGCATAAATGTTTTTATCTCAGCAAGGTATTTGTAGAACTAATACTGTAAGATAGCCTCCTCTTCATTCTATTCAGAAGTCTGCATTAGTTCCACAGTATTACAGGCTGTGGACAAGCATACTTTAACCACTTTTAGGGAGGGGGAACTGCTGCTGCTCAGGAGCACACATTGGTTGTTACATTATAAAGCTTATATCCGCCTGATCCTATAGCGACATAAAAGTAAGCTCAATTACTACAACTTTAATCCTGCATGAAACAGCATTGAAGTTGCAATAGTTTTGCTACACTTATCACTACAGAAGCATACAGGCCTAACAATTGCATCAGAACAGCTTATGCATTAGTATCATCTAATACCAATATAGAACTGTCTGTTACCCTGGTAACAACAGCCCTACTAAGTAGTGAGTATCTCCACCTAAAAAAGGTGTTTAAATGGCTGTGTCAAGAGACCATTACAGATTCACACACGATATTGTATTCTTCAGCATTCTCCAACCCTTCAAGTATTTTAAAGGGGATCTGTACAATACTGAAGCACTAATTAAAGTTTCCAGGATAAAAAGCTGATGTTAAACAATTAAAACAAACAACGCCCCCCCCCCCCCCCCATTTTCGATGCTGAGTTTGGACATGTTTTCACAGTGAAGCTAGCCTGACTTACAGATCAAGAAACCACAAAGAAATCTTAAAATCTCCCACACCATAGGAATGCATGTAGGGTCACTCACTACCCTAAATCTCTAAATAGAGGTTCTATTTTAAAATGGTATCAGGAAACATATAAATACATTTACGCTGAACAACTTTAGCTCTGCTTACAGAGACACCAGGTCCCAAGCCAGGGCAGGTAGGATCACTGCTGTTAAGCCCTTCTCCCTGATACTCAACCAACATATCCGATCTCCAGGTCACATTTTTGTCTGCTCTCTAAAAGAAAATAAGAATTATTGTTATTTTGCTGCTTGACAATGCAGTAAGTAAAGATCTTCAGTGTTCTGGACGACATACTGCTAACTGTTCACAAAACTGCCAAATACCAGAGTTATAGGGGTCATTAAAAAGACAGTATATAGTTTTACTTGTTTTTTTAAACATGAACACACATTAGGAGTGCACTGACAAAGACTTTCTTGAAGGCCTTGATCTGCCCCCACTACGTCTCTTCTCTCCCCCAGACTTACTGGCTGGATACAGGTCTCCATGCTGTTGGACTGCATTCCTGGCTGTGTGAATGCTGCGTGCATACATGTGGCATTTACCAGTGACATTATCAGTTACACTGGCCAAAAAAAGCTGATTGTCAGGAACGTTAATTTTCCTTTTTTATCAGTGCCAATCTGAAATATGACCAATATATCAATGGACCTCTAACAAATGTAAAAAGAAAATCAGGCTAAAAAATGAGGCAGCATTTCAAGATTGCCTTATGAAGACGTAATCAAATAAAAATCCAATCAACTTTAAGGACTGAAAGTTTAAAATTGCCCCACTTGCAGTTTTACAAATCACCTTTTTACAGATAAAAAGGCATATTTCTTCTTTGCCGTGTATACTTGAAAACCCATACAAACAATATAGAAACCCAAAGGCTTAATCTGTAACAGATAAGATTTTTAAATTAAAGTGAGTTTAAATTGGATATCCTCTTATCACTACTCATACAATAAGAGTTTTGTTCAATATCTTTATCAACAACCTGGATGTTGGCACAGAGTATACCCTCAGCACTAAGCTGGAGGGAGTAGTAGGTACACTGGAGAGTAGGGCTAGGATTCAGAGTGACATAGATAAATTGGAGGATTGGCGCAAAAGAAAAAAAAAAAAACAAAAAACACGTGAGTTTCTATAAAGGACAAGGATGGAAGAATCCTGTGCACTGCTACAGCCTGGGGACTGACTGACTGGGCAGCAGCTCTGCAGAAGATGACTTGGGGGTTACAGTGGACAATAAGCTGAAAGCGAACCAGCATAGTGCCCTTGTTGCCAAGAAGACTAACAGCATACTGGACTGCACTGGTATGAGTGTTGCTAGCAGGTCAAGGGAAGTGATTATTCCCCTCTATTCAGCACTGGTGAGGCAGCGTCTAGAGTACTGTGTTCAGTTTTGGCGCCCCCCGCCCACTACAAAAAGGATGTGGACCAATTGGAAAGAGTCCAGAAGGGCAATGAAAATGGTGAGGGAGCTGGGGCACAACTTCTAAGGAGTGGCTGAGGGAACTGGGCTTATTTAGTTTAGAGAAGACAGAGGATTTAATAGCAGCTTTCCACCACGTGATGGGTGGTTCCACAGAGGATGGAGCTAGACTGTTCTCAGTAGTGGCTGATGACAGAACAAAAAGCAATGATCTCAAGTTGCAGCAAGGGAAATTTAGGTTTGATATTAGGAAGAATTTTCTCACTAGGAGGGTAGTAAAACACTGGAACAGGTTACCCAGAGAGGTTACAGAATAACCATTCTTGGAGGTTAAGACAAAGCTTTGGCTGGGATGATCTAGTTGAGGATGGTCCAGGGGGTTGGACTAGATGACCTCCTGAGGTTCCTTCCAGCCCTAATTTTCTATGATTGTAAGACTGCCCTCTTTTAAATCCTGATGGCTCCCTGTAGCTCCACAAGGGCTGCTTTCAATCTGTAAGTGAAGTAAAGGATCAGCTACAAGCAGCTTTATTTGAAAAGACTTCTGTTCACCTATAGGAAGGCTTAGATTTCTTCTCCAGTACCACCTATTAAAATTCTGTTGAATAAAATATGAAGTTGTCACAATTTGCCCTCATGCTATATTCAAAACTTAGGTGTCTTGGTGCAGCAGACCAACAGTAGGCCCTTTTAAAACAGGAGCCATTTGTTACCAGCAGTATAACTAATTGAAGTAAAAGTAATTTTCCATTAAAAATTCACCTGCTTATAGCAGAAAGCACCCTAATTTATCTGCATTCAGATATCACACTTGTATTTTATTACTGTTTCCATCCAGCTAAGGCCCAAAAATGCCATCAGGGACAGAATATTTGGACTGTGCATCCTTCCATATCATTACAGGAAACTGTATTTTCTTCAAACAATATCGACTAGATTGCTTAGTTACTCCATCTGTACACTTACCAACAATGGCAATAATGACATCCCATCCATCTGGGTCTTGTTCACATTATACCCGGCGATATCCAATATAGTGGGACCCAAGTCAATGTTCGCAACAAGCATCTGAGTGGCAAAGAAAAAAAAGGATTACTGACTTTCATAAAGATCTAAAAGACTAAAACTAGATGGTGATTTAAGAACAAGATAGTAAGGTTCTTTTATGAACACTTGGGTGGCTCAACCCCTTTATAAAACATGCCCAACACCTTATGTCCACCCTTGATGTGAATAAGCTGAACTGAGTTTTCAGTGTTCTGAAATGTTGGTAGAGTTTTGGGAATGTCCAACCCCTGCACCTCAACAGATTTAAGTAGAAGGCATGGCCACCTATGCATCAAACAAGGTGCATACTCATGTTAAATATTAAGGATAAAGTAGTCTTTTTTGTAAAAGAGACTTCAGCAATAAGGAGGTTAGGTTCCTAGCCAGCTCAGCCACTTGCATAAATGGATTACTTTGAAAGAATGCAAAGACCCTGCATTATTGTAACCTTGTTTTTAATCCTACCTTGTTTGTCTGATTTGGTTTGATCCCTGGTCCTCGAACAAGTAAGGGAACTTTAATGTCAAACTCATACAGCTGCCGTTTGTCTATTGGCAAAGAAAATTGTCCTGGAAAACATATTGGAGAGAAGCACTTATTTAATTGTGTTTTGTTCATTTTATGATAGAAAAATCTCTCATCACCAGCTGCCTCCAAGGACCAAGGTTAAATGGGTCTTTTATCTTGATCTTATATAGCCAGGCCCAGAGCCTATATTTACCTACAGATTTTCTTTGTAAGTCTATTGAAGTCAGACTCCAACCTTAAATTGTAAAGTAATATACTATTTTTCTTAATTTGTTGAAGTTCAACTACATATAAGAGAGGCCTGAAGAGAACTCTTTCCTTTCAGTAGGAGTTGGTATAATAGAACTTTACCAATAAAAACCTCTTGGCATTTCAGAATAGAAATGGAAGAATGGCCTATGTATTTTAAGACAGTATGCATAAGTACAGCAATTAGCTCAGAATGATACTTAACAAGAAATCCAAAAACATAAAGGGAAAACCCCCACAATCCTCTATATAAGTGAACCTCAGAACCAGAGACAAATAATCTGTGCTTTACAGCAGAGCATGCAGTTTAATAACTATAAGACCTCACTAGAAGTTTGTAGCAGATTTGGGAAAGGACAAGTCTACTTGCCTGTATGATAACCATTATCCGAGGTAAAAAAAATATAAGTATTATCTAATTCACCATGGAATTCCAATTTCTTTACCAGTTTCTCTACTAGGTCATCTACTGACAAGAGGGTTTGCCATCTGCATGGGAGAAAAGGAATGCAAATCAGTGTTCAAAGTTCAGAATTAACTGTATGTGGTAAGTAGTAATAGTAGGTAGGTCATTTGAATTATGATATAAATAAATAAGGAGACGTCCATTGTATCACTCTGAAAAAAACTGAGAATTCTCTTATACCACTTTAATAACAGCCTTTCTAAGAGAGAAGCAGACTTCATCCATCTCATCTGGCTTTGGTTTTTATTCTGTAGTGTCCAGAAAGTCAATATGATGATTGCTTTCAATCTTATCTAGAAGCAGGCAGAGACCATTTCTGATGTAACCAAAGCAGCATGTTATTCTCAGAGTAATCTCCTGCAAGGTCACCTATGAGTACTTCTTTTAGGAGACAGAAGAACTAGAGCTCCTAGAAAGTATTTGTAAACAGTTTCTGTAAGCATTCTTTTCTGCATGAAAAAGTAGCGAATCTACCAACTATTTCTTAATGCAAGGATCAATTTATGTATAAAAACTGTGTATTCCTACTTAAAGCATTACCAATCTCTTCAGCAAGAGTAGCGAAAGAATGATAGCTGTGGTTGAGTGCAGAGAACTCCCCCAGGTATAGAAACATTATGCTAAACCATCCAGTTCTTTTTCATTCTTGGGTACCTCTAGCATGCACTCAACTCAGTTCTTGCTCCAAGGTTTGGCTACATAATTCTTTTTACATGCTTCAGGAAGCAGCAACCTAAAAACCAACCCCATCTTCCTTTCCCAAAGTAGCAGGTAGTAGCCAGAACAGAGTTCTACCATATGAAGTTCAGTGCACTTTCAGATCCTGATTTTTTTAATTTTTTTAGGAACCTGACAGAAAAATAGGAGACAAAGCAGCTAAAACTTCTTAAATATATTCTACTTAACTTTGTGAATTTCTTGGCTATTATTGCTACATGTTTAATGATTTCTTTGCCTCTGTCTTCCTAAGTAGGGACCAGAACGGCCACCTCCCTGCAGGGCCCCCCTCGGGCCCCAGGGGAGGCACACCTGGCCATGGGTTAGCGAGGATTTAGTTAGGGAGCTTCTGGAGGGGTTGGACGTATTCAAGTCAGCCGGTCTGGATGATCTCCACCCTAGAGTTCTAAAAGAACTGGCCAAGGTCATTGCAAGTCCCCTGGCACAGCTTTACAAGCACTCGTGGTGCTCTGGTGAGGTACCGGAGGACTGGAAGAGGGCCAACGTGGTTGCCATCTTCAAAAAAGGCAGGAAGGAGGACCTGGGAAACTACAGGCCAGTTAGTCTTACCTCGATCCTAGGCAAGCTGTTTGAAAAAATTATGCTGGCACACATCCAGGATCTGGGGGCCAGCAGGGGACTGCATGCTTAGGGGCAACCAACACGGGTTCATCAGTGGCAGATCATGTCAGACCAACCTGGTGGCCTTTTACAATCAGATCACCAGATCATTAGATGCAGGGGTAGCAGTGGACATAGTCTTCCTGGACTTCCAGAAGGCATTTGACACTGTCTCTCACCCCGTTCTCATTAAGAAACTGGGGGACTGCGGTGTCGACACCCACACAGTCAAATGGGTTCCCAACTGGCTGGAGGGCCACACCCAGAGGGTGGTAGTGGATGGGTCCTTCTCAATCTGGAAGGACGTGGGGAGTGGGGTTCCGCAGGCCTCTGTCCTCGGGCCCGCACCGTTCAACATCTTCATCAGTGACTTGGACGAGGGGGTAAAAAGCACCCTGTTCAAATTTGCTGATGACACTAAGATGTGGGAGGACGTGGGCACACTGGAAGGATGCACCAGGCTACAATCAGACCTAGACAGGTTACAAGGGTGGGCGGATGAGAATAGCATGGGTTTCAACACAGACAAGTGCAAGGCGATGCACCTCGGGAGGAACAACCAGCACCATACCTACAGGTTAGGGAACTCCCCTCTTGTCAGCACGGAGGCGGAAAAGGATCTGGGGGTCATCACTGACTCCAAGATGAACATGGGCCGGCAGTGTGGGGATGCAGTCAGGAAGGCCAACCGCACCTTGTCATGCATCCACAGATGCATCTCAAGCAGGTCCAAAGAGGTGATCCTCCCCCTCTATGCGGCACTGGTCAGGCTGCAGCTGGAGTACTGTGTCCAGGTCTGGGCACCACACTTCAAGAGGGATGTGGACAGCATGGAGAGGGTCCAGAGGAGGGCCACTCGCATGATCAAGGGACAACAGGGCAGGCCCTACGAGGAGAGGCTACGGGACCTGAACCTGTTTAGCCTCCCCAAGAGAAGGCTGAGGGTGGGATCTTGTGGCCTGTTATAAACTAGTCAGGGGGGATCAGCAGGCATTGGGGGAGTCACTGTTCCCCCGAGCACCACCAGGAGTGACCAGGAATAACGGTCACAAGCTGGCAGAGGGTAGGTTTAGGTTAGATAACAGGAGGTGCTACTTCACGGTCAGGGCGGCTAGGGTCGGGAACCAACTTCCAAGAGAAGTGGTGCAGGCTCCTACCCTGGGGGTTTTTAAGAGGAGGTTGGATGAACATCTTGCTGGGGTTGTCCGACCCCAGTATTCTTTCCTGCCATGGCAGGGGGTCGGACTAGATGATCTGCTCAGATCCCTTCCAACCCTAGAAACTATGAAGCACAGCCATCAAGTCTCTAAGTGAATTATGAAGAGGCAAACAGCAGGTTATTGGTACTGAAGTGATTCAGCCTGTATCCCTGTAGAATACATAGTCAGGTTACTAGATCTAAAGACTGGGATCTAATTCATACCCACAGCCATGCTGGTTAGCCTGGGTTGAAGCCACCACTAAACTCTGTTGAAAGGTAGGTGGACCTTCCCCCTGTCAATCTGTGATGGTAAATTTACTACAGAACCTGTACAACTAAAAGGAATGTGATTCTATTCCTCTTTTTTTTTTTTTTTTTTAATATTACAGTCTGGTAAACAAAGGTGTACCAAACTTAATGGGACTACCCAAGTGCAAAAGTAGAGCCTTTACTATTGGCAATACTACACAAGCTAAAAATGCAGATCAATTCTCAGATCCAAGGCTAGCAGACTGGGGGAGATAAAAAGTTAAACGTCTCTCAAGTCTTTTAGACAACATGGAATTCCCATACATCAACTTTTCATGCACTGAAGATAAGAGGAGCAGTTATGAGATTACGCAACACTTTGTTCTTTTATATGCTGTGTTAACATGGTTATACAAAATACTATCCAAAGCCTTGTAGACTACTTATAAATTTGTCTCTCAAAAAAAAGAATGGAAAGTAAGAGCTCCAGTGACCCACCAAAAGAACTACTGCAGGTAATTTAACTCGCAAGAGCAGACTTTACAGGCATTTTAAATACTGTATTTTTACAAGTGTGGCCTCATCTGCTAGGGATTCTACTCAACATTTTCAAGCACAGGTTCCTACCTTTTCCGAAATGCATTATCTAGATATTGTATTGAAGAATTAGTCATTGGAGTCTTTGCTTGCCTGATTAACCAGTGCTTGTTCTTAAAAAGAAAAGAAAAAAAAAATGTTAAGATTTGCAGAGTAGCAACATAGGAGTCAACTTTATATTAATTCCTAATTTTTTTAAATTTTATATTCCTAATCTTTGTTTGATTGTAATAGTAATACTTTAGGGTTAAATCTGCACATTATCACTATTAAATGTTAAAATTAAAGAATAGCCTGGTCACAAAGCAACCACGCTCTAATCTTCCTCTCATATCATGCAATTGCAGAAGAGATTTGGCTCCCTTCTGTTCAGCTTGAAAACACAGAGCTGAAAGTGTCTAGAGATCACTGTACAGTAGCCCAGGGAAGAGATGTGCAGAAGCTTCACTTGTTTTGTGGGACAGGCTCTTTTAGACAGAGACTGGTGGCAGTAGAGAAAAATGCTGGAAAAATTCTACGAAGTTACTAGCATTGTAGGAAAGGCTAGAGCAGAGTACTTCTGTTGCCATGCTCTCTGGACAACATCTAGAGAAGAGATGCACCAAAAGGGAATAATTGCTTAGCCTGGGAAGGGCTGAGGACTACTGAACTTTGCAGGGAGTGCTCAGACCCTGGTTTAAGGGAAATGGCCACCCCACACACATCTATGGCTTAAGGGCTTAAGAGAGGGTAAAAAGCATTTGTAGAGCTTTTCCATTTGGATCTTTTACCCTAGAACAGGATGGCCTTTTGCTTTGGTTCAAGGGTTAGGTTACCTTTCCATTACCCAATTTAGACCCCTTCTGGCAAGAGAAACTAAGGGAGCAGTCATAGACCTGATAAGAAAGAAGTCACAATCTGGGGCCTGTGAACTGTGCTATTTCATGTACAAAAACAGGAGCAGCTCTGGAAAAAGCTTACTAGCCAAAGCTCTTATATAAAACTGAAAAGCACAAGCTTTTTAAGACCCAAGGCAACAAAGATCACGGGGGCTGAATGTTCATCATCCTACATTTCATCTTGAACTCGGTGGGGTCCGGATCTTTTGTGACAGAACTTCTCTTTTTTGCAGTTCTTCCTGTCCCCCAACACAAACACTATGGATCTCATAAGTTCTTCATACAAGTCATTTAGTTATGACCATTTCACTTTCCTATTCCCTCTTTTTGCAGACTGCAGGACTTCACTCAGTGTGGAGAACAACAATTTGAATCAATTGATGTTCAATTGAATTCAGCAATCACACTCTTTGTTATTATTCTGTTTCTTTTGTTAAATGCTTAAAATTTCCCTACGCAAAAAAACCTGACAGTGTAACCAAGACCAGGTATTCAGCCTGCAACTATAGACTAGGCTTGATCAAGTGCTGTGGAGGAGCTAAAAGGGTTCCTTTTGTCTTGATCTACTCTTGTCTTCCTAACTTTACCTTCCTTTCAGGTTAAGTCTACAAAAAAGACTAGGCATACCCAAATCTACTATCTAGGTGCTACCACCATCAAATTCACTTCCTCTTCAGGTATACCTTGCATTGCAGAAACATAACTCCTACTGCCACCTCCGCTCCACCCAATGATCTGCTCAAATCTCTTAACCCAAAAGGCCCTAAAGCTGGATTTCTTAAAGTAGGCACTTTCCCATACTTTGGGCTAGCAGGCATAATCAGGACATGATTAAGCCAGGTACCAATCCAAACAAAACAACCAGTCAACACATGCTTGTGTAGATCTGTTCTCTACCCCCAAGAAATCCAAGTGGTTAGAAGGCTCACCTCAGATATTCAAGTCTGAGGTTCAAATCCTTGTCCTAGAGTAAAAGCTTCAGCCTTAGCCTAGCACACCAAGCAATGCTCTGGTCTACTGGCTATCTACTATTCTGGGGGTGGGATTCTCCATCTCTTCTGCTGGAAATACTCTGCTTTGGAGTAGGGACATATATGTGCTTAGTCCATTTTCCAGGCAAGCTCTCTAAGCACCACTCTATTCTTGGGTAGCTCTCTATTTAACATAGATAGCTTTAAGCAACTAACTCCAAGAGAGATGTAAAGATGACAACACTTGAGCAGAGGGCAACAATCATCTGGCCAGTAAGACTGGTTCCTGTTTTGTGTGTCCAAGTGGCTGAAAGCCCAAAGTCCTACTTGTTTATCTGAACTTCACTTCTGACTCACTCCCTGCTCAGCTTGCTTGTGACTGTCACATTCTTCAGTGTCTTAACCCTCCCTATAAATTGACATGATAATCCTACACCATCCAATGCTGAGAAGTAGGTGGCAAGGTGCTGCAATACCTAGAAAACTTTAACAGCCTGGGCCTCAGTCCACACTTAGTACTGAATTAACTGAGCTTGTACTGAATGAATAGAGTTTGTATTAGCCATGCTGAAAGACATGAGTTCTAAGACTACAACACTCATCTATCAATTAAAAGAATGATCTGAACAGTAGGGTCTACCAATAAATATTTTATTGTTGAGGACTACACAGCAGCACCACTTGTATCAAATTAACAAACTAGTATTTCCCTCTTCCCTTGTTGTGTATCATTGGCATCTAAGGATAGAGTAACTACTGTAAGTTTCAGGTATTAAAGTGATTTTTTGTGGTTTGCTTGTGCCTTGCACTGTTTTTGCAAATGCAGAATTTTTTTGCCTTTGCTCCACATAAAACAGCAGTTTCTACACTATTAGCCAATGACTGTGTTGTAGCTGCTTGCTGACTTAGCTGGCCATAGAGCCTCTTCTATCCTACTATTTCTGAAGTGCTGAATTGAGCAACTGAGCCTCATATTAAAGTAAGGCTCCTTTTCTGGAAAAAGACAAAACCTATACAACTTCTACTCCCTGCTACCTCCTTTATCTACTTCTAATTTAGCCTAAGCCTCCTCTCTCTTCACATCCATGCTCTATTCATAGGAGGTATCCCATAAGTGAAATAAGACTGGTTTCGCATCATACTCTGAACAGTTAGGTTAGAATCATTCTGAGCTCTTCCAGCAAGAAGTTATTTCCAAGAGCTCTCTAGCAAGAGCTTTCAAAGTTTCTTCCTAATATTCACTCAGATCAACCTTTATGCACACTGGTGTCATGAGGATGGAGACAGGAAGCAGTTTTAGAGCTGATTAAGGGCCTTTAAGATTAGGAACAGGGTCCTGAACTGAATCAGAGCTGAAGGCTGAAAGTGATGTGGTGTATTCTTGAGGTTTTATGAGCCTATGAGAGGCAGCTGCATGTCTTACTAGCTGAAGCTTGTGGCCTTCACTTTCAGCCACAAGCTGAACAAGTTGCAGCAGTTTAGTCTGGGGCTTACCACATGAATTACTGTAGTCAGGCTTTGAGATAATAGGTACATTTCCCAGATGACGGTGGAAGGCGTTTGTCCCAGTTGCTGGATGTGTATGTAACAACACTAATTCAACAAGTCTGGCGAAGACTGCAGCCTGCCTTAACAGCTGAAGGACAAATGCTCAAGGTTCTGTCATTGCCCAACAGGCTCCAAGTGCTTTCTTCTTACTCATATCACCTCCGACTTAACTTTAACCCAAACAAGATAAATAGGGGGTTTTTTGTACTAATCTCAGTGAGACATCCTCCTGGTACCACTGTGTCTGACAAAGACACCCCAGTTCATAAAAATCCCCTTGTGGCCCAAGCCCTGCGATTCATCACTTTACTGAGATCTTTTTTGGTCAGCCTGATAAGTTTTTCTGTTGGAGACTTTTTTTTTTAAATGGGGGGAAAAAAGGAGCAATTTAAGAGTTGAGAAAGACAATGGTGATTGTTCTAATAGAGATTAGGAAGGCACTGTCCTTTTCATTCTCTGCACAAAAGCTATTGAGTAGAACACAGTCTACTGAACAAAGTTGTCATGGCTGGCAATACCTGATGAGCATGCAACTATGAGCCATTCTGGCAGAATAATCTTAAACCCGGAAGATGAATATGGAACTTTGATACATCTGTTATCACTAGTTCTACCAGTTTGGGGGCAAAAAATAAGTTCTTGTGTCTCAAGCATCCATTGCTACCTACTTTTATTTTGTTCCTGAAGGTCAGGATAGTCACTCTCTTACCACCAACAGTGCTAGAAAATTTTTTGAAAGGTCATAATCTTATAATTCTATCAGAAGGATCTTGGATAGTTAAATATACAACAGGACAGTATCAGTCCCATCTTCTTGGAATTTCAACATAGTATTTTATATCCAAATCAGGTTAACAGTGTACTAATTTTCACTAGTCAGCAGGGTAAATCTGTACAGATTTTTGAAAATTATTTTACCTTTCCATGAATGTTAAAATTGCTGTTTCTTGGTGCACTGACATTCTGGAAGCTCTTTGTATACTGAGGGGCAGCTATCCAAGGAGAGTGTGGTGCTGGAGTGGAGATCATCATGAAGAAGGGTTCAAAGTTAGATTTATATTCCAAGAAGTCCAAAGACATGTTAGCCTGCAAACATACAAATTGTTGATTTACCACTAGTCATAACAACCCCCAATACAAAAGTTTAAGGGAACCCCAAAGATCAGAACTAAAAGGTTCATATGAACACAAAGAAGCACTTCAACTACTTAGTTGCTTTCATATCTTTAACAGTCTGAATTAGCAATTTGTATTACATTAATCTCAAGTGTCATGTTAACTATAAACACTCTTTCTACATAAACACCTCTTTTATTCCACATCTCCAAATACCACTATCTCAGACCTGCAAAGCTCAAAAGACTCAGATCTCACCTCCTTCTGACTATCCTTATGTTATCAGAATTATAACCCCTGCATGTACTGACTTTTTTAATTTATATTTTATAGTTATTTGCAATCTCTTAATAGCTTTCCTAAGTCTTTCTAAATACTGGAGGATATAAAATGTAGTACTCTGCCTGAAAGATATGAATTGGCAATTTTAACTGATCCCTGATCATCTGGCTAAGACTCTATTCCTTGCTCTGCCTTTATTACATTTATCCTACAACCACATCCTGATGACTCCACTCATTTTTAAGAGGATGAAGGAGAGGATACCAACTGGGCACAGATTCAAGCTCCACTCATTTCAACTGCTTCATCTGATCTTTTCCCACCTCCTCATTTGCAAGTCTTACCTCAAAGACCTTCCTGTTAATCTTACTCTCCACATGATACCAAGTTTAACTTGCTACACCTGCCAGCAGATTGTCATAGCCTTTTCTTGGCCAGTCTTTGGAACTGGTCCAAGGGTGGACCTGATCAGCAGCCAGACTCCATTTCCCAGAAGCCCCTGCTCATGTCACCACAGCTGGTTTCCATGAAGACCCCAGCAGCAGGGGCACCATGACAGTGTGGAGCCAGGGTTTCAGAGACCAGCCCCAGCAACACTAGCAGAGCACATGGCTGGGCAGGGAGCTATTCTGCAGCTGGGGCTGGGATCCTGCAGTGGTGACAGCATGGTCTGGAGCAGGGGTAGAGCTGCAATCCACTGCCTGCATGCTCCTGCCCAGGTGTGCAGATTGCAGCTCTGCCCTGGCTCCAGACTACTGTCACTGCTGTAAGATCCCAGCCCCACAGCAGCTCCCCACCGAGCTGTGTGCTCTGCCATCACTGCTGGGGTCTCTGTGGAAACCAGCTGCAGCAAGGTGGGAAGGGGCTACTGGGAAATGGAGTTCGCTGCAGGTCCAATCCAGACCACAGGCTGGACTTTGCCTGCCCCCAAGCTAGTCAGTTCTTTGCTATTCTGATCTCGTGCACCTCTTTTCTTCCTGATCAACATACTTGTTTTAGTCTCTCTCGCTATTCTTCCCTCTGAAGAACTTTCTGTAATAGACGGTTCAGGGTCAACTTTCTCCTACGTGCTCCAAACATCTATGCCTTAGCAGCTAAGTGATGAGAGTTTTGCAGCAAGAGCCTCAGTAGAGAACAGGAAAAGTGCTGCAGTTGTCAAAGGATCAGAGGTACTGATACATGTAAATTTTTGTTAAACCTATAACAAAACCCAGGAAGGACTGCAACAAAAGATGCTGACTCTGAGGGCTAAAGTTAATCACCAACAGGTCATTAGTTGGCAAAAGCAGCTTATATTTCATACCATGCAACACGGGAAACATCAGATCAGTACTCCAACCTTTCTTGAGTGGTCCCGTGTAGCTGCAGATTTGGCAGCACTGCCTAAACCAGCATTGCACGCTAAGTAGATTAAAGCTGAAGCTTTGAAGAATTAAGTATAAAAAAAAATAACACTCTTTGCCAACTAGTCCAAGGAAAAATTCCACCCTTGTATAGCTAGTCTGTTTTATCAAAACACAGGATTAACCCGTCCCAACCCTACTCATCTCCTGAACAGAGATTACCCAACAAATAGTTAATTGGGATAGATCAATAGTTCTAAAACATTCTGGGATGCCTACCACGCTTAAATGTATGATTCTTCATAAATAAAGTACAATAACGTATAATAAAGTAACTCACTACAACCCCTCTGTAATCTCTCCAACAAGCTAAAATGCTATACAGACAATCATCCTCCCACCACCTTTTCCCTCCATTTATATTTCCCCTTTTCCATTCCTTCTTTCACATACTCTTTAGATGCCTACCGCATCCACAAGGATAAGTGCACCCCATTTTGAAAAACAGTGGAAAGATCATTGTTGAAATAATGGTCTAAGTCCAGAAGACAGTGACTTTTTAGCAAGGGGGGCAGTAATGGGACAGGGTCTGACATTTGGTTTTTTCCAATTCCGATTTTGGAATATGGCAGTAAATCTACATCACAGAGCCATTCAATGACCTAAACACTAGTCACACTTCACAAAACATACCATAGCAATGGACAACTTTTGCCCAATGGGCAGATCTAAAACCAACTAGACTCTCACCACCATATGGGAATCTTCCTGTCCATTATAGAGGCACATTGGTTGTAAGTGTTTGGGGAGTTTGATTTTTGTGAGTGGCACTGGCTTTCCAGTCCTGGGGACTGAAATACTCATTAAATATAACAGGAACAGCACAGGAAACAGAAACAATGAAATTAATGTCAGGGAGGGCTATGGTAATCAATCTAGTAGCTTTCCCTTAACACTTGTGACAGCCTATATTTTTCTGTGCCTTATTAACTTTTAGAGGACTAATAGTATCTTTTTATATATTTCAAGACACGCCACTATGGACCTAGTTAAATGCCAAACAGCCATGTACCCAACCAGGTGGCTTGTTGCTTCTGCAGTGCAGTCTCTTTTCTTCTCGTAAGGTTGAAATCTCTTGCTGTTTATGACAGCTTGAAAAAAAATACCCTGATAACATTTAGAAATTTAGCTGGGATTTTGAAGTATATTTTAAAAGACAGAGACCATACTTTGAACAAGCTATGTCTAGTTCTCTAACATTTCTAAGTTACTTATCTCTTTGGAGAATCAAGACCCTTTGAAAGCACATTTCTGGATATTCTGTAACATCCCAGTATGAAGAGGGGGTGAATTAACTCAGTTACCAAAGTAGCTCTGTTTACATGAAACACACACTAATGGTTCTTATATAAAATAACTATTTTACAGCTCTGTGATCTGAACAAATACTCTTTCCTAATTGGATTGGCAGATATCCAACAATGAAGTAACTGTCACCCAACAGGTGCTAAGCCCATGACCAAAATCAGCGGTCACTTCCAGATCACTCCTTTGGCTGGCAGAAAGGTATCTGAAACCAGTTTTCTTTTCCTATAATTTGCATACAGGAGCTTGCCAACTTTAAACACGGATGGAATCTAGTTTCACTAGTTATGCCATAAGGTAATGACAGCAACATTGGACATAATTAAGTCAACCCCAGGTGACCAAATACTACTTTAAGGGAGTTGTCACACAGTTTCTTACCAGTACATCTGTCAGGTAATCTACACTGTAGTTCTCCCCATGCTTTCGTGCCTTTCCATTTATTGAAAGAGTGTAATTGTAGTACTTTGAGTTTTTCTCCTGTAAGAAAACAAAAAGAAATCAGTGTGTATTTATGCAAAATACAAGGTCTATTAACTACTTCAAATACGTCAGGGCACGTACAAATATATATAGTTTAACTAGTTTAACAGTTTCAAAAGGGAGGGGAAGCCATTCTTTAGGAATGCACAGCAGCAGTTGTGGATGCAAGTCTACAGTGATACAAGCAAGCTAAACTGCCCCGTCTTTGAAGGTAGTTTGGTTTAAGGTTGGAGCAGTTTTGTTGCTATAAATTCATGCAGTGGTAACACTTGTATCAATAGCAAAGAGTATCAGTATAAGCCAATATGGTGTGATTGATGCATCTATATCAAAGTTAAGCAAGTATGTGTCAATCTTACATTTGCAGGACAGTTTGCTTTAAGTATTTGCAGTACCAAGGAGGGCAAACATCCTACAAGCTTTGCTTTCGGTAAGACCAGCAATGAGAGACAATACCAAAAGGACTTGGCATTATAATAGAGCTAATTAGGTTTTCAGGCATTTATACAGACTCCTCAGTAATGTTACAAACCTCCACAGAAAGGTTTATTTTATAACTGCAATATGAGAGAAGGGACAATCACATTTAGTTATCAGAAGCAAGCAAGAGAAGACCAGTTCTTATTCAGTGCATTTAAGTTAAAATTTATATTGCAAAATATCTACTGCTAGGTATTCAAGAACAACTAACACATACCAATGCATACCAAAAACTCCATCCTGGAGGAACATGGCCTACTCCCCCAGCACCTTCTGCTCCATACTGGGGGGGGGGAGGGGGGAAAAGAAAGAGAGAATTAATAGTGACCCAGCACTAGCTTATGTGCTACTCAGATAAAAGCTGTTTCAGTTGTATATTACTCTCTAACACCAGCCAAAAAGCCCCAGAGGCCAAAATCTACCCAAATATGTATACATAGACACACAAATCAAGTCAGTTTATAATATCCACCTATAATAAGTCAAGGCTAATGCTCAATTTATAGTTACTCATGCAATCTCCTTATGCATCTATCCTGTGCACTTGAAGATGAAAGAGTCCTGCAGAGAATGTGATCATTACATACAGGCTATTCTAAAGACTATGCATACTGGGGTAGTTTTGAATCTGGCATTTCCAAAATTTTCAAATTCTTGGCTGTTAAATCTAGAAGGCACAGAGTCATCTGTAAATTACAACTCCCACCACTATGCGTTCAGCAGAGGGCTTGAATGCTGAACTTTCATTATTGCAATGCAAACTTCTACCACTTTATCTAGAGTGGTCAGCAAAAGCAAAGGAAAGGAGATGTGCTGGACTCAGAATGGGGGTGATCCAGCCCAACCTGACTCGCTTTTCTCCCACTAAGGAGTTTGGAAAGCTCCTGCTTCACATAATCTAGGTGAGGTGACAGGATATAATCTAGATTGGGCCAGGGGTAATCAGAAGAGCCTACTTAAGCTATTACTGTACTATGACTGCTCAGGTAGTTCCCAGTTATTCCTGATATGTTTGTGCTGGTGTTACTGCAGCAGAGGCATGGATCTAGTTTTTTCCAATGTTAATATTCAGTTATTCTCCTGTACCACTAGAATTTGACTAAGGAATGTGACTATGGAATGCAAGGAAAATGATAAGTTTTCAAGACAGCAACACCCACCCAGACCAAAACTGAATTTAATAGATGAGCTGGGAGCAAATCTCTAGTCCTACACAGTTATACCTACTGGATTTTAAAGGCCTGCTGCAAACAAACCACAGAGGGCCACAGCTTCCTCCAAGGGGCTGCTAACATTTTGAGAGGAAAATTGCAAAGCAGTTTAACTAGAGAGGCCCAGTACCAGCTCCCTACCTTCTAGATTTCCTTAGTACATATTTTGTATATACATATTTCATCATCATCATGCATTTCTGAAATTAAAAAAATCACTAATGCATACACTTGCCTATAAGGAGACATTTCAATCAATACCAGCAGGGAAAATCCAAAGTTATTTATTTGTATAAAGACCACCATCAAGTCAGCCTCAACTAAAAGCAGAAAGGCTTTAGAAAGAACTACTACACAGGCAAGTTGCAAGCAGTAAATGGCTTCATACCCATTTATTTAAGTATGAAAAAAGAACAGCCGAGTAATTCTTCTATGGTTTGGAATTCCATACCCCCTATTTATAATTCTTAAGGCATCATCTCTGGAAATAAAGCCATATTGATTTTATTAAAAGTAATCACTGTACAATTCCTTCAGTATCTAGCACCTCTCAGAACTGCTGAATTTCTCAGAGGGCTACTTCTCAAACAAATACTGAGTTTTTGATCAAATTTAGATTGGATTTAAAGAATCAAAATCTAAATTTAGATTGTATTTCTTTTCTTCCCATTCTTATAGCAGTTCTAATCTGGAATCTTTGATCAGGTTATCAATATTCAGGGGTACCACTTTAAACTACAAAAATCAGTACTCAGGCTTTATTTTAAGGTCCACTATAAGAAAGAGGACAATTCAGTTATGACACAGCACAATATGGGCAAACCATATAAAAAGCATGGATTTCTTAGGGCGATACCTTGGACCAGCTGCATAGTTTGAACACAAGAATAGCCGTGTATTTTAAAGCTTATTTAACTCTATCCCAACTATGTAGTTGGCACAATAAGAGAAATCCTTGCCTCATATAATCCATGGACTAATCACAGCTATGACATCACTCTAACACTACCATAACATGGAAAAGTTGGTAAAACAAACCTCATTCAAATACTTCCCAGCAAAGAATGTTTGATAACCACAGGAGGACTGGAGGAGGGCTGGGAAGGTATAGGGTTCCTGTATCTTTTGCCATGATTTGCTGCTACAGTTTCCCTCCAGGGTGTTATTGACAACATGGTGATTGTGTGGGTACTTCCCTGTTAAGATGCTGGCTCTGCTGGGACAGCACAGGGCACTTGGCACATACTAAAAAACAAAATAATAACGATTAAAAAAAAGTTACAAGGTACAAGCCGAAAACAGAGCTTTTACCTGAAAATTTCGGGTCTCAAATGGCAGCAAGCAGCATGTGAAAAGATAACCTGATAACAGAATTACAGCCGAGATTCACGTAGGCCAGACCTGGGGGCACACAGCTACAATCTGTATCTTTATTTACATAAAGATCCACATCTTTACTGCCACTCTGAGACTGCCTGTACGATTGGGTTCGTGTGTGCTATAGCACTTGCAATTTAGAAAGGTCATTGTAGTTACACTAAACACACAGCAGCAGCTATCAGGTCACTTAGCGCATTCGGGTAAACAAGAACAGGGACACTCTATTCGGCAACTTCTAGCCTCTGCAAAGAAAAAGCTTTAATTCTGTTTTGCTGCCATGAGCAGTGTCAGGAGCCTAAACCGTCTCTCTCAGACAACTGGGAGCCAAATTCATTTCCTAACCTCCTCCCTGCACGTCTGGGCAGAGAGAAGCAGACTCAGAACTGAAACCATCTCAGTGGCAGGACGGCACGCGCTGCAACGCCGCTCCAGCTCGCTGTGCTTCCAGGTAACACTTAAGGGGAGGCTCCAAGCTGTGCTGTGGTACCTACCGCGTTGGAGAAGGCCATGCCCATCTCTCCGATGAGGGCTCTGGTTTTCTTCAGAGGCGTCTGCAATGAAGGCAGCCATTAGGATGAGGAACTACAGCCACCCACACGCCACATCCAGCCCCGCCATACGCAATCCTGCCCGAGGGACCTGTGCCAGGGGGCGAAGCCCCCGGGCACGGGGAGGGGAGGGGAGGGGAAGGGTTGGTCCTGCAAGTGCCCAGCCCGCATCTCTGCTTGAGGGCCAAACTGCCGCCAGGCAGGGTTGTGCTTTGCGGGCAGGCGCTGGGCCGGACTCATCCGCAGACGGGGCCCAGGGCAGGGGGCGCGGGCGGGCGGCCATACCATGCCACCCAGGCTGACGTCCTGGTCATCGGTGAGGATGAGCACCACGTTGGGCCTCCGCGCGCCGCGGGAGCTGGTCGCCTCCGCGCAGCCCAGCGCCAGCAGCACCAGAGCCAGAGCGGCGGGAGACATGGCGATGGGCGCAACAGCGGCCGCCTCCGGCCTTGCGACCACCAGCACCAGCAGCCGCCGCAGCGCAGGAGGAAGCAGCACCACCCGCCCCGCCCCCGACGGCAGCAGCAGCAGCTGACCGGGCCCGCGCGCCGCTCACGTGACCGCAGCGCTCGCTGCGCCCCGCCCCTCGCCCCGCCCCCGAACGCCTGGTGAGGGTCAGTGGGGTTGGGGTCAAGCCCCGGTCACGCCCCGGCGCTCACAGGCGTGCCAGTGCGAGGGGCGGCCGCTTGGCTCGCAGTTGAGCCCCCTGGCAGCCCCACGAGCTCCTTGTGCGGCATGAAGTGCCTGCAAATGCCCCGAGTTAGTACTGGGGTTATCAGGCTGCGGAAGCCTAGCGTGCAGCCTGGTGCTGGCGCCGCTTTAGGCGGGGGTCGGAGTGGGAGAGCTAGCAAGTTATGTTTGCTAGGGGATACGTCCTTTCCCGGCATTTATACACCACAAATCTTAGCAATATTGTGGCAGTGAGTGGTGAAAAATTGTGCCTCGTATGCAGTCGGCTGGCTGCTTTCAGGCCGCAGGAGGCTGAGCAATGGTCACCCGGTCACAGCGCATGGGTGTTGCTGTGACCTGTGTGCATGTACTGGGCCTTGGCCTCTTCCCATTGCACCACACGAGCTGCCTGGTTGTCACCTTCCTGTTCCTCTGTGTCATGAGCTCGTGCAGTTCCCAGTACCCCTGATGACTGGTGACCCTTCACTTTCCCGAATGCCAGGACTTTTCTGTGAGCTGCTTGCAGCTGACTGGATGGACAGCAAAAACCACAATATGCATCTTCAAGAGGAGACTAGACGGTCACCTTGCTGGAGTCACCTGACCCCCAGTTATCTTTCCTGCTTAGTGCAGGGGGCTGGACCTGATGATCTTCTGTGGTCCCTTACAATCTATGAATATTGAAAACTGCAGTTTTTGCCTCCTGGCCATCAGGAGTGAGTGGTGAGTGGTGGGACCAACAAGGTCCCTCTATCCATCAACAGTGGGGTGGGGACATGCAGAGGGAAACCAAGGTGAAAGGAGTCACGGCACAGCGTACTTCTGGCGCAGATTCCAGTGGTCCTTACCACTGGGCAGCAACAGGGTGGGCCGATTGCTTGGAAAAGTGAGACCTATCCCTACAGCATTTTATACCAACACTAGACAAGGCCCCCTTGGGCGCAGCCTTGGCAGAGAAGTGTGGGCCAAGCTGAACTGACTGGGGTCTGGATACGGATGCTTCAAAACAACACTGCACAAGATGAACGTCTTGTGAAGTGAATGCAAGGTCCAACAAACAGCACAGTACTTAATGGAAAGCTGCAATCTTTACAAATGCCCAGTCTGAGCAATAATGCCAGACCATGGCTCATACGTTTGGAAGTTGATGGCTTATGCCATATGAAAGAGAGCTAGGGGTGGCCTTCAGTGCAAATCCAGAGCAAGGCTCAAACTTGTGGCTCTAAAGCTGCAGCCATGCGCTTTCAGTGCTCTGCCCTTACACACCGTAGCAAAAGGAGGAGGATCCTGTAACTACATACACTCACATACACCATGGATATGAATGCAGGTAGAACTTGGGGGTGATGTCTGCAACTCTTAGGATTTCTTGGATTATTACCTGATCAGGTTGTTAATAAGTTTATACAGGAGCAGATGGGGAAGGGGGTGTGCTGGCACCTCTCTTTGACTCCTGGTCCATCCAAGATTTAAAACCAACTGCCTGGCAGTGGCAGTAGCACTGTATTCAGGCAGCAGTGAGGAAGTCAATTGATTCTTAATGGCTCATTATAATTGGCTTGATTTCTTCTAAACCCTCCCTTCCACAGGTGTTAACCACCCTTTTCCTTTTAAATGGCTCTTAGTGGTCATACCACTCCAGCTCTTCTTACTTTTGCAATGATGCTGTTTGTTAGCTGCTCCCATTTCACAGCCCTGGAGATTATTTTTGCCTCTAGTTAACAACATTAACTCAGGTGAGGAAATCACTTTTAATGAAGTACTGAAGGCACTGTCCCCATCCTTGAGAAGGCTTCATTATGTTTTATGAACTGAAAAAGAGACATACATTCAACTCTCGTGACTCCAGGACTGATGACATAACATCTTTGGCTTACATTTGCCTAGTTTGTCGTGTGTGTGCGTGTGTGCGTGTGCGCGCGCACACACGTGCCACACACACACCCCGAACTAGGCAAATGTAAGCCAAAGGTGTGTGTATGTATGTATATGATGTAGCAAATTAATGCACATTCTAATAAAGGTTTTTTCCCCCTTCAATCTTAAATTGAATAATATTGCTCTAGGGCCCCACTTGTTAGCAAAGTTTCTAGTTTATTTTTAACAGGAGAAAGATGTGCATTATGCACTCACCATCTGTACCTGCCTCCCCTTTTCAAAACCTTATATTCAGCCATGAAGATATCACCTTTATAATAAGTTATGTTTATATAACACTTGTATGCTATATGTGTAATAAACAGATATTGGAAAATATGTTCTCTGTGGAGTGGGTGCCACTGGGAAGAGGGAGATAGCACCAGAAGCACAGCTTTCTCATCCTGACATCAGAAGCTATATTGCATCCATGAGGGTCAGGCATGAGGTAGGATTGGTATGACAAGGGCTTTGCCTGAAATGATGACATAGCTTTTATTTTCTTTTGTAAGTAAATGTTGAAAGGAACTGAAAATAATGCTGCTGCTGCTGCATCTAGCCGGATGCCTGTAGGAAGGGCAGGTGGGAGCCGTGGAGGCAGCTGCACAGGGGCCCAGGCGAGAAGCAGGGGCGGCTTGCGCTGCCTTCACGGCCTGCCCCGATCCTTTGCCTCTTAAAAAAATGAGGCGAGGC
The DNA here is from genome assembly GCF_052110815.1 of Crocodylus siamensis. NCBI lineage: Eukaryota > Metazoa > Chordata > Crocodylia > Crocodylidae > Crocodylus > Crocodylus siamensis. The sequence goes on from NC_143398.1 coordinate 64,455,376, forward strand.
AGTAAGCGGCTCCTGCTCGTGGGAGGGAGGGGGCAGCAACGTGGCCGGCTGCCGGCCTGCTCCACGGCACCGAGGGCAGGTTGCTGCTGGCAGGAGGCGGCTCAAGCCCAGACACCAGCGTCAGGAAGAGGCCAGAAGCCACCACCGCCCTGCTCCCTTCCTGCCCCCTGGCTCTGTCCTGGATGCACTCTTCCTGCCCAGCAGGTGCCACGCCCTCACAGGTGGAATGCCCCCCCCCCGGCAGTGGCGTGTTCCAAGGTGGCGCCTACCACTATGTGCGGGGGGGGGGGGGGGTGACGCCAGCTGCTCCGTCAGGCACAAAAAGTGCTTTGGAGACGGCGCCCCCGGCCGGGACGAATGGGCCGAACCCGGAACTGTGCCCGGCTGCGGCGGCGGCATGGAGCGGCGCGGGGCCGGGGCCGGGGCCGGGGCCGAGGCGGACAGCCCGGTCGAGGACGAGCTGGAGCCGGAGCCGGGGCCGGAGGCGGTGGGCTACAGTAGCAGGAGCGGGCGGTGCAGCCGCACGTCGCGGCTGGTGAGCGGGCTGCTGACCCAGCTGTACCGGGGCGGCCCCGCGCGGCACCGCGACAGCCTGGACAGCTCCACCGAGGCGTCCGCCGGCTCCGACGCCTTCCCCGGCGGCTGCGCGCACAGCCGCGTCCTCCACGAGCTGCAGCAGCGCCCCAGCCCGCGCCGCCAGCAGCGATACCTGGGCCGCAAAGGTACCGCCCTGCCACGCCGCCCGCTCGCCCGCCACGGCACGGGTCGCAGCCCGGCTGCCTGTGTGCGTGTGTGTGACTAGGTTCTTCGGGTAAAACCGATATCTTACCCATCGTTTATAGATATAAATATAGATACATTGATATATAGATATAGATCTAGCTATAGATAGATCTACAGATTTATATAGATCTATGAATCTATATATGGGGCAAAGGAGATTTATATAGATAGATCTATATACATCATTTATAATATGTATGAATGATATGTAAGAGATCTATCAGTGTTATAGATCTATAGATAGATCAGTTTTATAGATCAAGCTAGATCTATACACACACACACACTTGTATATGTGTGCTTATATATTTTTGTGTGCGTGTGTGCATGTGCATGCCTGCATGTGTGCATATGTATGCATGTGAGTGTGTGGTGTGTGTCGGTGTGCACATGCATGCAAGGATGTGTGTGTGTGTGTGCGCGCACATGGGTGTAGCTAGGATTTTGAGAAGAGGGGTGCACATTGCGCGGTGCACCATTGCCTATAACAGCACATATTTTTCTCCACATAAAAAAGAAAGTAGAGGCTTTACTAATATGTGAGGGGCCTACATGTATATTATTCAGTTTAAGATCAAAGCATAAACAAAATAACTTGATTGGAATGTGCATTTGTTTGCTGTATTATGCATAAAAACCCAACACACAAGGCAAAAATACTTTAAAAAAATAGTTTCATTAATGCTGTTGGCATTAGAATTAAATGTACATTTCTTTCGGGTTCCTAAAACAAAATCTAGCTTGCTTGAGCATCTTGGCAGCATATCCAGAGCTTCACTGAAAGCTACTTCCATGCCTGAGTTCATGGTTTTATTTCAAGTTAAAAGCATTCGGCGGTGCTATGAAATGCTAGGTAGGTTACCTTACCCGAAGCTGCTAACAGACAGTGGAATTACAGAAGAAAGGCTGGCTTGATGGGTGGAACATCAAGACCATTACAAAGAAGAGAGGGTTGTTAAGGGCTGAGGAATGAAGAGTTGAAAGGGATCGGGTAGATTACAATTAGCCATGAAGTCAAGTGACTCCATCAGCACTGGCTAACTAGAAGTGCTGCTGCCACTGCCAGGCAGTTGGTTTTAAACTTTGGGTAGAGCAGGAATCAAAGGAGGGTGCCGTTGTACCAGTGCATCCCCCTAGATCTGCTTTTCTGGGCTGAAGCTTATTTCATCATGCTGTGAAAGGACTGGCAGAAAGAGATTAGACTATAAAAGACAAGGATGGGGAGGTATGGAAAAGAGAGGCAGTGCTGGGAGGGGCAAACTGCCAACACCCTCTTCCCCTCTCTCCTCCTCCTTCTCCCTCATCTTTTGCTGTCTAATTTTTCTCTCCTCCTCATAGTCTGCTTTCTACAGGTTCTTTCACAGCATCTGATGAAATGAGCTTCAGCTCAGGACAGCTCCTGATCGCGTGCTGTCTGTCTCTCTAGATCTTCTTTGGTTAGCTTATAATGGTTCTCAACACTATTAGACTTGAGTCACCCTTCAGAAGATGCTAGCTCTTAACCTCTTTTTTTTTAACTACAGAAGAATAATAGAGTGGTTTTTCTGTTGCAAAGAACTAGGAAAGACCATAACTATGGATTTATATTGAAATCTCTGCGTTTATCTTGTGAATTACGTTTGCAAATGTAACAGTTCTAATGTTGCGCAGCACCCCTGAAAGGGTCTGACGGCATTCGTCAGTATGGTGTCACTCTGATTGGGAATCACTGGTGTATAAGGTGTAAATTTACTCTGCTTTCTGCCTGATTATTGGAGACAGGCATCATCTGGGGCTCTGAGGGTTGCTACTGGCAGGCTGTTTTTGTATATAACTCAAGTAGGCAGGGGGGAATCATTTAATAGAAAAAATGTCAGCAGAATTATTAAACCATTTTCCTGCTGCTTTGGAAACCCTGAACCCAGCCACTACTTAAATGAATCAACCCCACAGCTGAGACACTGGGTAGTCAGACTAACATATTTCTTATAATTGCTGTGTGCTTCCTTTGAGTTAGCCTGTCCAAAGGCTCCTAGTGTTAAATCAGTAATGCTTTGGTCAGGAAAAAAACAGGAAGTGAATAAATCTGCCAGTTCATTCAAATCTGTGCTTTCTGCTTCCGTACTTGGCTACTTAATGAGGGATCACTCCTGATGTTACAGAGACAGGCCAAGTTCCTCCTTTGCTTCAAGTGTGTAGAAAAAATTTTCAGTTTCAACATGTGACTGACTTTATTCTAGAATATATATTCTGTTGACCTCAAATGTGCCAGGGCTTCTACATGTCTGCTTGCTTGCTTGACTCTAACTGGAGCTTAGCAAATAACTGAGAGAGACAAGAAAGAAAAAATCCATCTCACTTCTCTAATTGTTCCTATGTGGTAACAGGAATACTACTTTTTTTTTCCTCTCTCAAGAAAGCAGACTTTTTCTAAAGTTGCCTTTCTCTCCCATTAGCTGGTAGGGATACTGATTGGGGGATGGCAAGCATATCCTGGAAGGGAGGTGGGTGGGAGAGGGTGCTGAGCAAGACAAGGGCTATCTCCTTCACAATCTCCACCTTCTACATTGATCAGAGGGGAAGAGGCACCCTGATAGCTCTCCTATGTCTCCTAAACCCTTGTCTAGCCATTGGCTTATTTGGATTTTTAAAAGCCTCTTGCCTCTCTTAGCTGTTCTTTTCTCTCTCTCCCCCTACTTGTAGCACAAGAGCTGTATTTTATTGTTCAATCTTATGGGAATTTTTTTTTCCTGAGCCAAATTACCAAGGTCTGGTGATCTTCCTTGTTAAAATCAGGAAGGCACAGTTAAAAATTTAGTATCTAGAAATGTAATGTACAGTGACTAGTGGCAATCTCTGATAAGCTACTGGGATAAAAGGGTCAGCTCCATGAAGTAAATACAAGATGCTGGTGTCATCTACTTGGCTTATTGGTTATCTGGTGGGAGCTTTGTACTTCCCACACTGGAACCAGTGAAAAGCCTGGTGTCTAAGAACAGGCATTTGGTGCAATAGCACCTCTCTACCACATTAAACTAATAAACTTGCACCTTTCTGTATAAACCCATTTTGTGTCTTGTTTCTTTGTCTGCATGCCTTGGTTTAGAGGAAGGAAACAGAGGCTCTAATTTTTCATAAGCAACTTTTTGGAAGTAGACTTATGTCCTTTTGGTTACATATGTCATTAATAAGCATGCTTTCCTATATTGGGCTGCGGGGAATGGAGACTACCTTTTTTCAATGCGTCCAAGTCAGAGTTACTGACTGACTGTGTTCCTTAGTGGGCTTATATTCATACGCATAGTCCCATTCAATGTCCTTTTATTCAAATGAGTGGGTTTTTGTGTAAATGTCTACAGAACCAGGCCTTTTAATTGGCAACTGAAGTAGATGCAGTGGATTCAAGTCATGTATATTTTGGCCTGAACTACAGTAATTTGTTTTCTGCCTGTTGACAGATGCGGATGAACTGATGGCTATAAAACAAGAACTGAATTACAGAGTTTGTGTCCAGTCAGCAAAGTTGCTTCGTCACCTGAAACAAAGAGATAGGCTTTTACACAAAGTGCAAAAGAACTGTGATATTGTCACTGCATGTTTGCAGGCTGTTTCCCAGAAACGACGTAAGTACTGCTCAGTGTGTGTGTAAGACAGCCTAAGTAGTTTATTTATGTTATGTAGACAGTATTTCAATTAAGACCTCACATTTGAGAGTCTGAGATTTTTTAAAATTCATTTTAAAATCAAGAGACCAGGTTATGCTATTGGATGTGTATAACTGGCTTGTGCTGATGTTCGCATGTGCCTGTTATAGATGGGTAAAAGCAGAATTTGGTTCAAAACAGAAGGTAAATTGATTACTTTAATAGTCTAAGCTCCATCACTGGGCAGTGTGCCTTCTCCTGGAGTAGTGTTTAAAGCTTTAATGTTAGCACAAAAAAAATCTATGTTGATTCTTTTTGCAAAGTTTAGTTTTAAATTTATGTGAGGATGGGAGAATACTTAAGTACCTTTTTTTATTTGAAATCCCGTTCAGTAGAAATGTATGTGTGGTATATGAGTTTTTTTTATTCCAGATTAGTGTTAGTAATTGGTAGGGTTTTGTGTGTGTTTAGAATGAGAGCATTTTTGGGGAAGCTTGTATATCAACATATGTTGCTTTTATTGGGGTTTCAAACAGATGTGTTGAGAAGAAAAGAATAAGAAATGTTGCTGTTTGAGTGTTTGGTTGATGTCTTTTCGAGAGATAAATAGGATATTTTTACTTGCTTTTATTTTGATCATGGTCAACTGGTAGTTCCTTATTTAAAGATGCTGAACCACTTTTGCTAGTTGTGATTCAATGAAACTGTATCATTTCATATATGAAAGCTTATACAATGGATATATGAAAATAACCTAACATTCCCTGTCTTATTTTTTCATTAACATGCAGCGTGACAGGTACAGAAATTTTCAGGTACAGTAAACATAAGCATGATAACTTCAAAGAAATGCCTGCTGCATTTTTGAGGTGCATGTATAAGGTTTATTTTTAAACCTTACTGTAGTGGGATATGCTGAGGTAGTTTAGTTAAGGGCTTGTCTTGTGTAAAATTTGTTTCTCAGTTACTTGTAAATGTTAATGTGATTTACATGAAACTTAGCATACAAATACTCTGTCATGACTACATAAAATGTTAGTTCTTTTCCTAATTCTTCTTTTACTTCATAAAAATCAGTGTTATCAATAGGGGTATGTTTGTGGAGCTCAGGGGACTGCCATACTGAGATGCACCTTACCTGCTTCATGTGTGCTTGCTCCTGAATCAAAAGTAGAGTATCTCCTTTGCAGTGATGCCTTATGAAATGCTACACTAACACAACAGCACTGTTTCCAGTTCAGGAGCCAGTGTATGTAGAGTGAGCAAGGCACTTTTGGTGCAGCCTTGTGCTATATAGGCATTCCCAGAGGCCTCAGATATGCAAATGTGTAAGCTTGTGCATAGCTTTAATCACAGAAGTAATGTCAGTGAAATGGAACACAGAACTAGAAGGGGGCCTTCTGGGCCATAGAGTCCAGTCTCCTGAATTTTGCAGACAATTGTTTACTCAAGGAGATGATAGTTAACCAAGGGAATAGGACTAAAATGATTAAAGTTATGTATGTGCCTCAAGGTTTGTGAATTGGCATATACACATTCTTAAGGTGACACCCTCATCCCATCTTATGCATTGACAAAACATCCATTGATACCCAGCTTTACCTCACAGAGAACTGTGAATCTATGTTAAGGATGCTTTTTTGTATTTATACGAATAGAAAGGAGCACTTTGTTTAAAATAAATGAACAAGTAATTCCTGAGAAAGTAGTTTGGATTTTGATATATGGTATGCATGGCTATTAGTAATTATGTATGTATTTAAGAATACTTGATGGCATTATAATAATAAAATTTGTTTAACACTGTGAATGCCATATATGTGAAACTGGGAAATTCAAACAGGTATATTGTAAAGTAATGCAGCTGCGATTCAGCTGTCCTGTATGTTTAGAAGCAGATTGAAAAACTGCTGAGGTTGTTGGAAGTCTGTGCTGGATTCAGTTGACTTTGGGATCATGCCCGCATGATGTTAGTTTTTAAAACTGTATAAGTCTGTATATGTACAAGGTGCAAAAATTATATTTGCTAGGGGATACCTACTTTCCCAGCATTTATACATCTAAGACCTTAGCAATATTATGGTACTCAGTGGTGAAAAATTATTTTCCTTTTTCAACCTTTTAGAAATCAGAACAATTATGGTGATGACATAATCAAAAATGCACAGTATGAAATTACTGAAATGTGGTTCTATTTATTTCAGTATACAGGACTCCAGGCATATACATGCCAGTGAATGCATGTTACAGCTGTCCATTTTTCAGATAAAGACAATAGAAATCACTTTTTATATAGATCAGGGGTCAGCAACCATTTAGGGTGGTGGGTATATAAGGTATTAAATGGTGATCCTGCTTAGTACCTCCTCCCAATTAGACAGCAAGCCATTGATGGCTACTCTTTGAGTACAGTGATCCAAAGAGTTATGTATTCATTTTACAGTCATTTCCATCTAAACTGTATCACCTCAGCTTAAGAATAAACATCAGGGAATATGTTTGAAAGCATATTCTTACAGTGGATATCGACAGGAGTACATCTGGAGCAGCTGCTACATTCTAATTATTTTGTATGGATAAACTGAGAAGAATACAGCAAAACCATTCCAACTTTTAACACAACTCCATCCTTGGTAGAAGTTGGAGCGTTTTTGCTACATTTTTTGTCATGTCCAGCTTGTCCATCTGTTGCAACAATTAGATACTTTTTAGATTATCTGAATGTCAGGATAAAATGATTTCCACTTGAAAGATAAAGTTATTTTTAATGTTGTATACATAGACATTTATATAAGGGTTCTATGAGTAGTGCAGTTTCACAGTATGTTCATGATACCTTAAAAAAATAAACCAACCAAACAAAAGAAGAAACGTGCACACAGACATATGCACAGACACACACCAGCAATGAACTTGTATCTAAAGCCATGAATCCAGTCTTGTTTTGTCTTTGTTCAGATATTACAGTGCTTCTCAAAAATTATTCAAACCAAATACCATGTTAAAATTATTTAGACCAAATACGGCTACTCTTTGCAGTTATGTTCTTGAAAAATGTGACTTAAAACAAAACTATGTTAAAGGAATCCAATTATGTCACAGTACTAGTTACCTATTAGTAGGTGGTGGCCAAACAACATTATAACCGAACATTGCGCAACTTTAAACAAGTATGTTCTCTAAAAGCTTAGCAACGTAATAACGAAATAACATTAACTAGGACGACGTTGAGTGAGGCGTACCTGTACTAATTTGAGAATTTCTGTGTTATGTTAGACCAGGGGTAGGCAACATTTTTGGGCCAGAGTGCTGAAAAACACCACAATGCCTACCTCAGATGGTGCCAGAGTGCCTGCATGGCAGAAAAACGAAATGAGGGCAAGGGGTACATGGCAGCATGCTCTGCTTCTGCCCCTGGCCCACAGCCCAGGCTCTGTGCCTGCCAGCAGCTACCCCGGCTTTGGGTATCTGCTGGAGCCCGGGCTGCTCCCAGCAGGGCTTGCAGTATCCCAGCTGCCTGCTGGGAGCAGCCTGGGCTCCTGGCTGGCAGCAGCAGTTCCCCAGAGCCAGGAGAGGCTCCAAACAGTTGTGCTGGGTTCCAGCATCAGCTCCACACTGGTGTGAGCGGGCGGTGGGGAAGGGGCCTGAGGCAGCGCATCCCCAGAGTCTCCCCCGCTTCCGGCACGGAGGGGCCTGAGGCAGCCAGCCCCAGTTCTGGGGAGCTGCTGCCAGCCGGGAGCCTGGGCTGCTCCCAGCAGGTAGCTGGGACACTGCAAGCCCTGCTGGGAGCAGCCCGGGCTCCGTCGCTGGCAGCAGCTCCCCAGAGCTGGGGCTGGCCACGGCGTGTCTAGCAAAATGGCCTCACATGCCACACTTGGCACGCATGCCAGGGGTTGCTGACCCCTGTGTTAGGCCTTTAACTAAATATAATATGTCAAATTTTAATTCCTTTTGCAATTTCACTGAATCAGTGACATTATTGTGGGGATAAATTTCTTCCAGTCTTTTGTAACTATTCTATACACTAGCTTATTCCTCCACAGTGAGTAAACTTGAAAAATCTAAGTGATAAGTTGAAGTTTAAAAATGTCAACTCCTACTGCACCATCAAGATGACTAATCAAGGATTCAGATATTGATCTGGATTTACACATTGGCTTCTGCAGCTTGACATTTTGGGCCTCTGGTAATGTTGAGAGACCTTGCCTAGCATATGTTTACTAGAAGTTTATTAAGTGTCCAATGTAGTCTGGAAAGTCTTCATTTGTTCTTTTAATGATAAATAAGTAGAACAAGTGTCGGGGAATGAACTGTTACTAAGAATGGTGCAACACTGAATTTGAATAGAATATATATCATGTATGTGCAACATTTTACTTATTGATGATTTTCATTGGTAATGGCAGGCATTTTGTTCACAAGTGAACATTGTCATACAAGACAAAATGCACAGTAGGATGGGATGCATTTTGGCTAGAAGCATACATCACTGTGGTTCTGTTAGACAGAAGGTAAATGCTAAATAAATCATGCCATGTTTAAGCTTTAATTTGAAAGACTGGTGCACGATTAGTTTTATTTCCATGGAATATAATGTGCCAAAATTAAGTTAAAGTCTAAATCAGCGGGATGGTATATCAGTGATGCTCCAGTATGAAGTACTGTTTATAAACACATGCACACCTATAATTTATTTTGTAACTTTATTTAATTGGAAAAGTGTAATGATACTGGTGCACCGTAAACTTTTCTTTATTCCTAACTGATGTGTACAAAGTGCCCTTAGCATATATAGTTCATAGCTTAATGTGCAGACAGTGTCATATTTCAGAGGTGTCAAATGGTGTGGGGCTGGTCCACAGACAATACCCCCACCCCAACCCCTCCACCTCACGCTGGATCCACCGCATGAAGTGCCCGTTCTGGCCGCTTCAAAATCTGTGCTGCATGCAGCACCTGCTCCAGCCAGCCCAAAATCTACACTGAAGGTAGTATGGAAGACACTGTGTACAGCATGTGTCCCAGACCAGCTGGAGCAGGTGCTATATGTGGTGTGTGTCTGTGACAGTTGTGCCTCCCCGGGGCTGTCTATTCATGGCCCTGCAACACCGATCAAGGGCCAACTGCCCGCCTTCTCGCCTGCCACGACTTGTTGTTATTTTGATTGATTGGAAGGTCTTAATCAAACTGGAGGCTGCCTATTTTCGGTCTCGTTGCCTTAGGCACTATCTGCAGCTCCTTTCCTCCCTGTAGCAGAGCACTAGGGTGCTTGCTACTAAGAAGCGCTGCTGCCAATCAGCTGGGCAGCCCCAGGTTCTGGTTGCCGTAACAACTAAGCAGGTCATGTGGTCAGAAGGGGGCCGGGCCGGGCCTTTGTAAACAGCACAGGCCGGAGCCTGGCTAGCAGTTCCCCTCTGGCAGCTGCAGGAGCTCTGCGGGAGAGCTGAGCAGCAGAGTCAATGGTGGCGGTCTGACCAGCTGCAATGATGTGAGGGGAGAGAGAGAGAGCCTGGATAGAGGTACGAGAGAGAGCCAGCATTGAGCGGAGCTGGGGGTTATAAGCTCGGGGCTTATGAGTGTGTTGTAAGCCAGTAGGCTTCTGGTGTTTGAGTTATAGCCGTTTGGCTCCCAATTCAGTTATCATTATACCGGAGGACTGGGTGAGGCTGTAGGGGTGTGAGGAGGCCTCACAGGAGCTCCCCAATAACCTGGGGGGTCCGGGTGCCCAGTAGTGGCACAGCGAGTGGTGCCAGTGGGGCACAGCTGTTAGCGCCGGAGAGGCGCGGCGTGCGGGGTTTCGGACCCCAGCCCATGAGGGTGGTATTTTGCCCGGTGGGGCAAATGACCCAGGAAAGGGTCAAGGGGCCAGGCACAGCTGCAGCCACCTGAGCCCCAAGTGCGGGAAAAGCGCGAGCGAGACCCCAGAGTGGGCAACGAGCGCAAGAGGTGCGGCATAGGCCCCAGAGAGGGCAACGACCGCAGGAAGCACGGGGGTAGAGCCCCAGAGAGGGCAGCAAGTGTGAGGAGTGCGGTGTAGGCCCCAGAGTGGGCGAGGCCCCAGAGTGGGCGGCAAGCGCGAGAGGCGCGGCAGAGACCCCGAGAGGGGCGAGAGGCGCGGCAGAGACCCCGAGAGGGGCCCTGAGGGGGTGAGGTGCGTAGAAAAAGTAAGACAGGCTCCAGTGGGGCGTAGCCTGGGCGAGACAAACCCAGAGGCACAAGACAAGGGGGCACTGGTTGTGAGGCTAACCCAGAGGTGCCAGGCAGGGCACAGGGAGACAGAAGGACCAGATATTGTCCATGAAGAACTGCAAGGCTTGGGGCGTGCTAAAGGGGAGGTTGGAGGCACACATCACCCATAAGGCAGGGGTGCACTGGGGCACCCCAATCGGAACGGGGCATAGTGCGGAGTAGTGTCCAAGGCAAGACAAGGCAGCCTCCCTTACTGAACTTAGAACATCAAAGACGTGGCGGGCGAGTTGAGGGTGCTGAATCACCTAACTGGACACAGCAGGGGGTGCTAGCGGGATCACAGCCGCCCCTGCACCCACTCTGTGATGCTCCCCTTATACCGCAGCCCAAGCCTCGCAGATGTATCTGGTGTTGTTCAGGTCTGTCCTACTCCCTGCCGCGTAGACGCCATCTGGCTTATCCCTCTGTCTGCACCCTTGCCAGCGCCCTCTAGCTCCTCTCAGAGTCCGTGCCCCTACTGGCACCCTCTAGCCTGTCCCGCACTGCCTGTTTTGGGGACTTCTCGCCCATGCCAACTCTGGGGCCCCTTACTGCCCCCTTCCTTTGGCTCAGGGGCTCCTCACTGCTCCCTTCCTTTGGCTCAGGGGCTCCTCACTGCCCTCTAGTTGGGGCTCTTCACTGCCCCTGGCTCTGAGGCTCCTTGCTGCCCCCTTTAGTCAGGTTCTTCGCTGCCCCCTTCCTTTGGCTCTGGGGCTCCTCGCTGCCCCCTAGCTCCAGGGCTCCTCTCTGCCCCCTTTACAAAGCTGCACCCTCTCTGGTGCCAAGAGGCCCCACGCTATCATGGAGCTCCTGTGAGGCTTCCTCCAACCCCTATAGCCTCACCCGGTCCTCCGGTGAAACAGTAAACACAAAATGCAAAGCCCCCAGGCTACAACATAAAAGCCAGACCGTTCTGGTCAAAATACGAATCTCTCCCTACCAGAGAGAGAGAGTGCGCATCAACCCCCAGCAGGAACCAGAGGATGTTCCAACCGTCAGAATTCTCCCCTTTGTTTTGTCTGAGTTCTTCCTCTCTCAGCTGCCGGAGGGGAACTGCCCTCCTGGCCTTCTGCCTGGGCTTAAGTAGGGCTAAGCTCCACCCCTTCCTGGGTCTAAGTTTCCCTGGTTGCTAAGGCAACCAGCACCTGTGCAGTCCTGGTGACTGGCAGCTGCGCTTCCCCCTTCCCTCCACTAGGGGTCTCTCCCGAGCCATTTCTGTTCTCAGTTGCAGGGCACCTGAGAGTTCTGACAGTGTCCTGAACTGATGTGGATTCCAGAACAGCTGAAACAGGTACAACATATGGGACAGTCCAGCTGGGGCAGGTCCTGTGTGTAGTATGGGCCCAGACCAGCTGGAGAGGCACCACATGCAACATATGACACCTGCCGCAGCTGGATTGTATTGCACATGGCACTGGTTTCAAGATCCATGCCACATGTGGAACTCTCTCCCTCCAGCTGGTCTGAGACTGTGCTACATGCGGTGCCTGTGAGTGTTATGTAAAGCACAGGTCCCAGCCTGGTTGGAGTGTACACTGTATGTGGTACATCTGGAATGGCCAGGTCAGGTGCTGGGTGAGGCATGGATTCCAGAGCAGCTGAAATGGACACCGCATGTGGTGGGCATCTCAGGCTTTGCCCATGGGACTGAGCTGGTGTGCAACACACATGGGTCCATTCTCGGGGTGTGAAAGGTTAAATGTTTAATAGAGGGCACTGATACATCGGTCCTATATCGGATCGGCACTGACATGAAGAAAATTGAGAGCATCAGCAGTCAGCTTCTTTTGTCTGATGTGGCTGATAAATGCTGCATGTGTGCACACAGCTAGCCAGGAGTACAGCCCCACAGCGTGGAGAGCAGCTGGGTCTGTCTGGTAAGTCTCTTGTGGGGAAAGGGGCAAGGAGGGAAAGAAGGGGTGTGGGCGGCAGATTGGGGCCCCCACAGTGAGGAAGGGAGTGAGAGTGGGGCAGGGGCAGTGGTAGGCACTGCCCAACTGGGGTGGGGCGGAGCACAGGGTGGAGCCACAGCTCACAGTGGGAGCTGCCCCTCCCAGACTGCTTGCACCCCTGGAGGGTATGGGGTGCATGTGCCCCCAGATCTGTGCGTGGGACAGGGTGGGGTGCCGCTGGGGCTAGAGCTACACTGGACTTTTCCTGGCAGGGGATTGGGTTGGACTGTGCTTGGACCAGTGGGAAGGAGGGTTGGGGGGCTGCAGCCACCCCAAAATTTGTTGTAGTCTCTCCCCCCCCCCCCCTCCCCCCCCCCAACCCTTCCTCCCAGCATCACCATCCACCCTGAGCACAGCCTGGCCCAGTCCTCTGCTGGGAAAAGCTCAGCGCCACCCCGAGTCCAGCCCGCAGTGACAGCCTGCCTTCCTCTGCGTGCAGATCTGGGGCACACCCCCCCACGCCCTCCAGGGGTGTGCGGAGCAATGGGAGCTGCCCCCCTGCCATGTCTCCTGGATGAGCCGTGGCTCTGACCCATGCCCCACCCCATCCTGGCTGGGCAGTACCTGCCCCAGACCCACTCCCTCTCCCTCCTTCACTGTGGAGGCCTTGGAGCCACCCTGCTCCCTAGCTCCCCCCGGACGAGCTGTGGCTCTGTCCCATGCCTTGCCCCAGCTGGGCAGCACCTGCCCTTGCCCCAGTGCCAGTCCCACTCTCTCTCTCACCGCAGGGGCCTTGATCTGCCCTGCCCCCATGTCCCTTCCTTCCCCCTTCCCCCTACAACAAACTTACTGGACATCATTCTTCATGCTGAGGGGCTGCATATCTGATTTGGATCAGCATTGGCCAATATGGCTTGTTAAAAATCAGCCACTGATATCAGCCCAAAAAATCTCTATCAGTGCACCCCTAATGTTTAAACTATAAGTATATTTATACTGGCAAAGTACTGGTTAATGGTTAGCCTGGGACACAGTTTGGCATGGAAGGGAAGCGATGTAGTGCCTCAGAAATAGCAAGGAGAAGGGCAGTAGGGAGGAAGGGTAAGGGGAGACTGGTACCCATAGCTAGTCTGCTCCCTCCTTCCCAGTGCGCCAGCAGCTGCAGTGGGCTGGGAAAGTCCCTTGCCTGCTGCTGCTGCTGCTGCCCATGGCTTCTACTATTCAGAGATGTAGAGTGTAATACCTATTTTTCCTCCAAAAATTAGACAAGTGTTTTGCTATGCATGACAATATTCTTTTTTATTTGCTTTTGGAGCAATCAAAGTGTAGAGTATCCTTGAACTATGCACTTTAACACCATGCACTCATTTATTTTTCAGAAGAAATTTTGTTTTAATTTTATTTTCAGTTAACTGAATTGGTACATAAAGTTTTAGTCATCCAGAAATTTGGTTGCCAGATATTTCATTTGGTTTCCAAACAAGGTTGTTCAAAATTCAGTTAGAGCATCAACTGAATGAAATTTATTAAAGAAATGACTGGTAATATCCTCTTGTGGAAAAAAAACCAAAACATTTCAAGTAAATATACTCTTAGTACCACCAGCAGAATGAATTTTCTTTCTGTGAAAGCAGCCATAATGAATTTATAGGAAAAAGTGTGTGTGAAATCAAAATTCCTACTTACATTTGTTAAATGGTTTAAGAAGATATTAAGTATTCTTCACTGCGTTGCCTTTGCAGAAACCCAAAAATAAACTATTTTATCAATGTTCCAAATTTACAGTCCCGCAGAATTCTATTACAAAAGTTAATAACTATACGTCAGTTCTTTCTGTTCTTGTTTATTTCCTGAGTTTTAGATACAGGATACCGGTAAAGGTACCTAATTGAGAGCCAGCAGGGGGAGCCAGAATATTTTATTGTTTGCACTAGTTGAGACTTCAGTTGTTTTACTCAGTGATGCTGACTAATGGTGGCTTGTTTTTCCATTCTTCTAAAAATAGGTTTAGAAATGACTGGTAATGCACTATTTCTTAATAGATTGGTTATTTTCTGAATTCATATTTCAGCCTATATGATATATATCAGGTATAGAAGGACACTTATTCTCTCAGTGTATAAAATGTATTTGACTTCAGAAATAAGGTAAGAAAAATGTTAAAGAAAAGGAAAAAATGTGTCTTTAAATGTATACCTGAGACTGAAGTTGAATGTTCTGAGGCACTGCTGGATTATTTGGAATTTCTGAATTGCAGTGGCTGAATGTCTTGGCAATGCAGTGATTTCTTCCTGTGCTGCTGACCTGTTACATCTCTCTCTTTCTCACACATGCACGCACGGACACAATTATTTTTAGCTTGATTTAAACTGATATAAACAAGATTCAATGAAAGATTCTCCAATGAAAGAATGGATTATGTCTTCAATGTCCATTTTCCATTTATAATGGGCACCTATATACATGCAATGAGGCTGCTCCAACTTGCTGAAATTATACTGTGTCAGAGCAGACTCAATTAATCCAGCCTGCCAAAGCGTGGTAATTACTGTGCTCCAGCAGAGTCCAGTGCCTTGTGTATTTGTGTTCCCACTGAAAAATGGCAGCAGGGGCACTTTAAAGCTCATTCACTTTAAAGTACCCCTGCTGCTATTTTTCAACATGGGGATGCTGATGCACAAGATGCTTCAGGTGCTTTAATTAGAGTGGCTCTTGGAACCGCTCTAATAAAAATACTACCCCCTCCCCATTCCCTTCCCCAGAGTACCTGTGTAAATGGTCAGTGTCCCTCTCCTGATGATCAGGGATCTGGTTTTCTCTTCTTAAAAATCCAAAATTCTCTCATGAAACCCACAAAATCTGTGGTTTTCCATGATTAAAATGAAACACCACTATATATATAGATAGATAGATAGATAGATAGATATACCTATCTAGATATAGATACATGCACATATGTGCACATATACATATATAGATATAGGTATCAGTTGAACACAATATTTTATTGATATATTTGCAATTTTAAAGCAACTTGGAAGCCTACCAGTATTTATAATTATAATAAAATAAATTCTACATACCTATGTATTTTACAATTTTGATTTTGATTTTTTTATTTCATAGATTTCATAGACATTAGGGCTGGAAGGGACCTCGGGAGATCATTGAGTCCAGCCCCCTGACCAAAGGGCAGGAAGTCAGCTGGGGTCATAGGATCCCAGCAAGATAAGCATCCAATTTACTCTTGAAGGTGTTCAATGTAGGTGCTTGAACCACCTCCGCTGGCAGACTGTTCCAGACCTTGGGGGCTCGGACAGTAAAGAAATTCTTCCTTACGTCCAGCCTGAAACGGTCTTGCAGGAGTTTGTGACTGTTCGACCTCTTCATCCCTTGGGGCGCTCTGGTGAACAGACGTTCCCCCAGATCCTGGTGGTCACCCCGATAAACTTATAGGTGGCCATCAGATCACCCCTGAGCCTGCGCTTTTCCAGGCTAAAGAGTCCCATGGCTCTCAGCCTGTCATCGTAAGATCTGTTTTCCTGACCTCTGATCATGCGCGTGGCTCTCCTCTGGACTCTCTCAAGCTTCTCCGCATCCTTTTTGAATTGTGGAGCTCAAAACTGGACGCAGTACTCCAGCTGCGGCCTCACCAAGGCCGAGTACAAGGGGAGAATGACGTTCCGGGATTTGCTCGAGAAGCATCTATGGATGCATGCCAGCATTTTGGTCGCTTTACTAGCCGCAGCATCGCATTGCAGGCTCATGTTCATCTTGTGGTCAATGATGACCCCCAAGTCTTCACATTTATCTTAGAAAATCAGCGTTCCCCCTGCACCTTTCACTCTCCAGGACGTGGGTCCAGCTGTGGCTGTCCACTGCTTTGTGGCGCTGAGCAGCCTTGATATGCTGGTGCCCTTCACTCCCAATCCACAGCCCCCCACCCTCCAGCCCTGCTGGTGCCCCTCACTCCTGACCTGCTTCCCCCCCATCCTTACAGTGTGTGGGGCAGAGTGTGTGTATGTGGGGCAAAGGGTGCCTGACCATAGGCAATGCCATAGGCAACAGGTTGGGGGGCATGGGGAGCCATGTACCCCCCCCAGATTTGTGTGCCAACAGCACGGCATGGGGCTGCAGCCTGCCAGACCTGCACAGGGCAGGAGCTGCTTCTGTGGCTCATTGGGTAGGACCCAGCACAGAAAGGTAGAGCGGGATGGCAGAACTTGCTGCTGTTGCTGCCACCACTGGCACCCCCACACCAGTCATGCTGCCAGCAGCACAAGGAGTAATGGATCAAGGGGCAGGCTGTGCTGTCCTCAACACCTCTTGCTGCCAGCCACTCATGTACCTGGCTGTTTCTTTACCCCACAGCCATGACTTTGCTGCCACTCCCCTTAGGCCACCTGTGCTGCCCCTCATCCTGTCTCTCCTCCAGGGTAGAGCCACACCCTGGTGCCTGAGCAGCTGGAAATGGGAGGAGGTGAGGGCAGCACAACCTCCCCGGTCCATTACTCCTCATGCTGCTGGTGGCATGGCTGTTGTGGGGGTCCTGGTGGTGGTGGGGGCAGCAGCAATGAGTCTTGCTGCCCACTCTGCCCTCCCACACTGAGCTATGGAGGCAGCTCCTGCCCTGTGAAGGTCCACCAGCCAGCCTGCATCCCTGTGCTTCTGTTGGCACACATCTGGCTGAAGGGGGAAGCACGTGCCCCTCTCTTGGCGTGCATGCATTGGTGGAGAGCCAGCCCCACCCAGATAAGCTGCCTGTGTCTCCATTCTACTCACCAGGCAGGCCCTGTGACTGTGCATTCCTGTCTTGGCCCTGGCTACTGCATGCTGCCCGAGCTGGGCAACACTCACAGCCACCAACCCTGCCCCACTCCCTCGCTCACTGAGGGAGACTCAATGTGGATGCACATGTTGCCCCCTTTTTCAGATTAGCCTCCTTCTGCTTTTCCCCAGCCCCAAGCAGTCCCTCACAGGGAACTCGGGAACTCTGGAACTCTGCCAGCCTGTAAGGGGAAATCTGTGGTTTTCTACATTTTTCTCCTTTAAAGAAGAAAATCCATGTTTTTCTGCAGCAAGCAGACAACCTGGATCCCTGATGATACTATATCTTTCTAGTATCAGGTAGTCTTACAGAATATGAAGTTGCCTTTTAACTTGTAAGAGAGTGGCAGAAGTCCCATTTGAGGCTGTAATTCTCTTTTAAGAGCAAGTGTGGAAGACAATCCTGAGCGCACACACTACCATGAATGATGCGTGCCCCTGGCAGCTTGGGGGTCATGGTGGTGCTGGTGGTGGTGGGAGTGCAGTGGTGGTAAGTGGGGAGCTCCCCTAGATGCTGGTGGGAGGGAGGGGGGCAAATGCTGACCAGGGGTTGGTGACCACGTGCAGACACCACCAGCAGCATCAGTGGCAGCCAGCAGCTGTTGCTGACCACCTGCAGATGCCACCAGTGGTATCAGTAGCGAGGAGGTGGGGGTGGCAGCAGCACCTTTTTGTAGTGGGTGCATGTGCACCCCCTACACATCGCCAGTGTACACTACTATATTTGACATATGTGAGTGTTTATAGTGTGCTTCATTCCCTGAAAGCACTGTGGAAGCAAGATAGGCACCTGACGTCCCTTTCCTTCTTCTCAAGCTTGATCATTTTTCCTGGTTACTCATCCTAATTCCATTTCCTTTGCCCACCCTGTCCCAGTTTTGGTCCCTCAGGCTTATCTCAGTTTCAGTCTCCTCCTCCTGGCCCCTTTTCCAATTTGTCTTCTGATTATACTACTTGTCCTTGCAGCCTATGTTCCTGGGTTTCTTTACCTTGCTCCCTGGTTTGTTTGCTCCATATGTCCCAATTATTCACTGACACCACAGATAGGCATCAGACTCCTCTTCTTGCATAGTTTCTTTGACAATTTGATTCCCAGTCTTAAAGTCCAGCTAGTTATTTCTCTGTTTCATCTCAGTCTTGTCCCCCACTCTCCTACCCCTTCCTTTTCCGTTAGTCTCACTTGCTAACAAACTTTGGATTACCCTGTGGAGGGTAAAGTTCAGAGAGATGGCTCAAGACTGTATCTGCATCACTTAAAGTTCTATATCAGGGCTACTGGAGGGTACACTGGGAACTTCCAGCAAAATTTTTGTAGTGACGTCTGAGCTTTTGTACCCATTGAGTGCCATGGAAGAAGTTCTGTGTCCTATCTAGATTGGGAGGCAGTGCAGTAATGGGACAGCCAAGGACAGGGCACCTTGGAATGTATATTTAAGATGATGAACTTTTGGTCTCAGACATCAGGGAATGGCACAGAAGGGCTGTGGCATTTGCCCCCACTGGTAGATTGCTCTGGCCTATGGACTGCAATTTTACTCCCAGCTCCAGTTTCTGCGTTGATTGCAGTGATTTAGGCTTTGTGCGGGTTGCAGTCAATGTTTTTTTGCTTGCCTTTCAGATAAGGTCACACCCAGTGTAATATGCTATGGGAACAATTGTGGAATTTTGCAATGATTAAAATATAAGGGAAAAGCTTTTGAAGAGAGCGTTACTATAACAAACTCATTGTAAAATCATTGCCATTTGATTAGTATCTTTCCTTAGCTATCAGCTCAGCCATCTTAGACTTCAGGGAATTTGAAAGCATGTTTTGTAATCAAGTTCTGTTGCAACAAGAGCCTGGTCCCTTCCAATGACAAGGAGGCTTTTTATACTCCTCTAACACTAGGCAGTATGCACTTTAAATTCATAGTAAAAGTGTTACAGTGAGTCTTTGGCCTAGGGGTCTGTGAACAGCACTATTACACCTTGTGCAACAGTTCATGGAGAATGTTACCAGGGGTACCTGAGTGTGGTATTTTTAATGCTTGAAAATGTAAATGAGTCTGGGAATGCTAAAACTCATTATTATTTGGCTGAAGGGAGAAATATAAGAAAAGAAATACTAAAACATGAGCTTAAAATGTGTAGTAGGGGGAGTTGAAGCCAAATAACAACAGGGACAAGCTATGCTTGGCCGGAAGATTTTGTTTTTAAACTGATTTTCCTCCACATAGTAAGGTCCAAGTACTTCAAAATAGCTCTCTCACCTGGGGAAATGCTTCCTCTGTGAAGGGTCTTCAAGCTCTTTAGAAGCTACGTCCACAAGACAAGTGAAATAGAGCCACCTATATGCTGAAGAGGTGGCAACTAACTGATATTTAGGCCTGGGATGCTAGTATTATTTCCCATTGTTATAAATGGGGATCCTGGTTTTCTCTGATTTAAAAAAACCTACCAATTTTCGGTTAAAAAAAAGTAACCCCATAGCCACATTTTCCATGATTTAAATGAAACAGCATTAATATATAGATATATAGTGGTGTTTCATTTTAATCATGGAAAAATGTGGATTTGGGTTAACTTTTTTGTAACTGATACTTAGGGATTTTTTTTTTTTAAATCAGAGAAAACCAGGATCCCTGGTTATAAACAGTTCCTTGGGATTTTTATGCAGCACAGAGCAGGTCTGATACAATTTTTAAAGGGGTATCTAATTTTTATTTTTAATTTAAATCAGAAATTTTGAATTTTGTTACCTAAACTATTTTAAAAAAGAAAACCTTAAACCTGCTTGAAATACAATCTGAATTGAATTCAAAATATGTTCAGGTCTAAGTAAATATGCTAAATCCATGAGCTTTTATAAAACCCTTGGGTGGCAGGCTGCATGTTTTTCTTTATAAAGGAAGAATCTGGGTACAATATCTAACTTTTGAAGTTAAACTTCATAAACACGACACAATAGATCACATACTGTATCAGGACTTGATCCTGCAGGGAACGGGTAACCTGTTCTATCAGGTGCAAGGGACTGGCGTCATTATAGATGTTGGGCCCTAGCATCTGTTGCTAGGAGACGACAAGGATTATCCCCTGTTGGGGCCACATGGGGGATCACATACTCCTATTTTATATCTTCTCCCTACCTGAGCTCTGAATTTCATATGCTCAGGTTTATGTGGAGTTTCATGTTTTTAATTAAATTCTAGTTGCCATCTTAAAGCAACTCCTTGACATACATCATAAGCAAAAAGTTAATTAGTAAATATGCAGTGTAGCATTCATCATGTTCTAATATACTGTAAATGTACTAAGTGGCAAATCTACATGATTTATTGGTTATTTCCTTAGAAAATAAATAAAAAAGTATAAAATTGAGTATTTACATCAAGGCATTCCACTTGGTGATTTAAGCTTTGATTGAAATTGCCGATGTAGACTGTGGTAGAGACTAGACTCTTTATTCAAGGTGGGTTACTTGTCAGAGGCAGTGATTTGATGGAGTCTCAAACCTGCTTAGTGGCCCCAGAGCTGACTTAACCGGTGCTTCTTCTGAGGTTTTTCCAGGTAAGAATTATCCACCTCTTTTTCAGAACTTCATGTGTAATGTTGTTATCATTTTCACATATAGATAGGATGTTTACTAGGTTAAAATGTTGTGTGCAGTTTGGGTTAGCAGTGATTTATATAGATTCTAAATTTGGACTTGTTTGTAAACAGTCACATTGCTAAATCCGAGGGAGGAAGTACCACGGCTGATTTCCCTGTGCGTATTCTCTGGCCATGGCGGGGGCTAGCTGTTCTGTGCAGCCTTGGCTGGCTCATGCAGAACACTTCACTTGACTTTTTGCTGCCCAGCAGTCTGCTACTCTCCTTTCTAAAGAAACACTAAATTTAAGCCAACAAACTGTCCAATTTATGTTAATTTCATTAGTTTGTAACTAATTATGAAAGACCTGGCAACCTTCTGATACCACTTTATGCTCTAGATCTAATTTTCAGTTCGTAATTATCCACATGAAGTAAACCTTTTTTTTTTTTTTTATAAATGATTTTGAAACTGAGACTGAAAAAACAAAGACGTTCTTTTTTGGCCTGACAAAGCTAAAAAGTAAAAGGTGCAGAATTATCCTGTGCTTCGGTTTTATGTCATGACTAAGACCTCTCCTCTGGTCTGTGTACTTTACTAGGGTGGTACTGAGTACAAAAGCTGTCACAAAAGACTGACAAGAATAGTTCAGAAATTCAACTTTTCACTTTGAAGTTTTACAAAATCAAAATGTTTTGCTCCAGAGTAGAATGAAACAAAAATATTCAAAATTTCTTGTAAGTAAATCTTGAAAATTTGCTTTTTGGGTTGATTAATGTGTTATTTTATAATGAGAAATGAAAAGCCATTTTGAAATGGAAAATTAAAATGTTTCCTTCCAAAAGAATCAAAGTTGAATGTTTCAATTTTATTGCGAAATCTTTACATTTTTGTTCTAAAACAAAATTTATTTAAGGGCTCCACCCTTTTTTCTGCAAAACCATATTTCTTTCAATTAATTGACTATTTCTGACAGGAAAAAAAAATCAACTGACATCAGAAAAGCCTAACTAGCTCTACCAGTGCCCTTCTTGTAAAGAAATAGCTAGATCACTCTGCAGTTCATTTCTAGGATTCTCTTGGTATCTTTGCATTAGGACAGGTTGGCTGGTTGAAGGCGCTAAGGAACTCAATTTACTGTTGAACCATATATTCTCCTCCTGCCTCTCTGGCTCCACATGATGCTTTTCCCAGCAGCTCTATATCCTGCTTCCCCATCTAGCCCTGCAACCTCCTACTAGCCCAGTGTATGAATTCCACCTCTCCAAATTTCTCCTGCCTTAGAAAGGTACCCTCTGTTTCTGCTTCTTTGCCCCATCTTAACAAATTCCATGCTCCACGTTCCTCAGCAGTGAAGACCCACATAAAACTTGCACAAAAATATAGCATGGGCTTTATATTTGGCTGTAGAAAAATTTCCACTGCTAGAAATGATTCTGAGAGAAAGAGTAGTACAGATGTTCGGTTTGCAACCACCCCTTTACCCTGGCTCCTTGCGGCTTCCTGAGACTGGGGAGATCCTGGTCTAGGGAAAGCATGGGCTGCTCCAACCCTCTTGTTCCTGAGACTCTGGATTGAGAAAAGGCAGAAGGGGCAGAGCAGCTCCCTGCACTTGGATCCTGGTCTCAGGAAGACACAGTGCCTTTCCCTCTGGCTCCACTCTTTATGCTCCTCTGAGGAGTTAGTGTATAAATGTTCATTATTTTGGGAGGAACTCCCCTGGGAACAGCTTCTAACTGGTTGGAGTTGGGTTTTTTCCCCCTGGAATAGACATTTTTGATTCAGGAGACAGATTGTGAATATTTGTATACTTGTATTTTCTACTGGGAGAATGGTAATCCATATCAGAAGTTGAGTGTGGGTACAGTTTTTAAATAAATGCCTGTTATTTAATAACAGGTACAGTGCTTATGGTGTATCTGCATATTTAACTCAACAGAACCCTCCACCAAAATCTAGGCCCAGCTTACTGTAGAGCACTCGGGCCCTTAACCATATGCATATTTAGAGTTCTGGGATCTCTATGTAGTTGTTATTCTGGGCCTTTGAGCACCAGCTGTCATAAATATTTGCAGGGAGGGGAAGGGTAGTTGGCAGTCTTTTAGCTACCATGGTAACACTGAAATGGTAGATTCAATTCTATGTTATCCATTCATTTTCAATCTTAAAAATGCATGAGTAGAATTTCCATTTACATTTTGAGCTTTTACCTTCTCCACCAGAAGGTTACTGGGCACTGGTACAACTGATGGTTGACTTCACATACCCCTCCCCCTACCTGCCAGCTCAACCTTCATAAACAAGTATTGTAACTATTAACTACGTGAAGCTAAGGCCCTTTGCTGTGCTTTATGACTTTTTGAAGGTAATGCAATAACTTTTGAAAAATGAGCCTGACTAATTGCAAACTTTCAGGGATCAGTGTAGGCATCAGTGGGAGAAACCATAGTTGATATTGGGTTGAGTTAGAAATCAGGATTTTATGATTTTCCACTAAAATCAGCAACCTGGTCACTCTGGGTTGAGGCAGTGATCTTGGGATTAAGAAGAGATCATCAGCCCATTCTAGCCAGGGCCCCCAGACTGTGCTTTTGTTTCCATTCTGGGCATACCAAGATGGGTGAGGCCTGGCCAAAATGGGAAGAGGGCTGGAAGATTTCATAGACATTAGGGCTGACAGGGACCTCAGAAGATCATTGAGTCCAGGCCCCTGCCCCAGGGCAGGAAGTCAACAAGGATCATAAGATCCAAGCAAGATAAACATCCAGATGTCTCTTGAAGGTGTTCAAAGTAGGTGCTTGAACTACCTCCGGTGGCAGTCTATTCCAAACCTTGGGGGCTCAGACAGTAAAGGAGTTCTTCCTTATGTCCAGCCTGAAACAATCCGGGAGGAGTTTGTGACCATTCGATCTTGTCATCCCTTGGGGCGCTCTGGTGAACAGATGTTCCCCCAGATCCTTATGAGCACATCTGATAAACTTATAGGTGTCCACCAGATCACCCTTGAGCCTGCGCTTTTCCAGGCTGAAGAGCCCCATAGCTCTCAGCCTCCCATCATAAGGTCTGTTTTCCTGGTCTCTGATCATGCACGTGGCTCTCCTTTGGACTCTGAGCTCGCAAGAATGCTTACAAGGAGCTGGCAAGAATGGTACATCCTGCTGGATGTATAGATCAGCCTATGTAATCAATGATGTAGGCAACATTCTAGTACAATAAAAAGATTTTTGCATTGTTTCTGCAGAATGCACAAGAAATAACCAGTTTGTTGTTTTCAGTGGGATCATGGCAGTGCAGCAGGTACTGTGGAAATCCATTACTGAAAGAGTTAAATATTCCATATTCACTCATATGAAAGATGAGTGTTTTCCCCCAGTTGATATGCTCTCGAGGGGGACAAGGTTTTTGTTTTATAACTGCACACAATGAAATTTCACTAAATGCATTGTGGGCACATCTACGTGTGCATTAAGGCACTTCTTCTAATGTGCATTAAATTTAGTACCTCCAGTGTGAGGTACTAAAGAAATATGCGTTATGCTGCCTTAATGTGTACTCCGCAGTAACCAATGCACATGGTTTTTAAGTGATGCTTAAAGTGCAGTAGCCTATTTTAATGTGCATTAGTATAATTGCATGGTTTTTTATATGACACTTTAATACGCGGTAAAATAGGTTGTGTGTAAACGCACCCAGTCTTTCATTAAACTGCTGCCAAAAGCAGCATGTGCTCCGTAACGGAAACCAACTAGAAAGTTAATTAAATTCAACAAACAGTGAGCATGACTATAACACGTGGCCACATTGGGCAAACATGCCAATATGAACTTACTACAAGAATAGTGGAGCCCATCTGAATAAGACATCGTAGTGTCCATTAAGCTCAGTCTCCCTCACGCCTGTCTTTTTCAAATCATGGTGACCCATGGCAGTTCACCAAGAATCCCTCTGTTGCTCCCTGTCAGCTTGGTGCATATGATGAGCATGTCCCTGCCCTCCATGAGGTAAAGCTGAACCAGATTGCCCTGCGCCGGGTCTACATATACATTTTTTAAGCATCGCAGGACATGTGACAAGAACACCTGGTTCCAGCCATGATTGGGCCTAACTAGCACATGGATCCTTTGTCGGGATATCTGGAGTACATGAGCAGTGCTGAGCTGTGGGGTCACCGTGGTTTGAAATGCTGTTGACTCTTGGGAGGTCCAGCCCACTGAACTGGACTAATATCATGCATAGTTTGTACTACATACAAGTAGATGACAAAGTGTAGAGGTACACCGATACATCAGTCCGATATTGGATTGGCATAGATTTATTAAGAAAATTGACTATGTTAGAAATCGGGCTGAAGTGGCCGATAATTTGGGGCAGGTTTGTTGTGGTGAAAGGGGAAGGGGAAGGGAAGAGGCATTGGGGTGCAGATCAATGCCCTCTGCAGTGAGGGAGGGAGTGGGGCTGGTGCTGGAGTAGGCACTGCCCAGCCAGGGTGGGGCACGAGTGGAACAGAAGTGCAGCCCGGGCAGGGGGAGGGGGTAGCTCTCACCACTGCACATGGCTCATCTGGCGGCTAGTCCAGCGGCTCCTGGTGCTTGTCTAGGAGGGCATGAGAGGGCATGTGCCCCTGCATCTGCACAGGGTGGGGCGGGGTGGGAGGGCTGCAGCTGCAGGCCAGGGCCGGGGGCTGCACTGCACTGCATTTGGGGTGGGCAATTGCAGTGTTCGGAGGATGTTATGGGAGAGGCTATGGCAGAATTTGGGATGTCTGCAGCCTCCACCCCGTAGCCCCCTTCCCAGTGCACAGCGCAATGTGGCCCCTGGCCCTAGCTCACAGTTGCAGCCCACCCTGCCTCACCCCACACAGATCTGGGAGTGCACGCCACCCCCCCCCGGTGCCCTCCTGGACAAGCGGTAAGAGCAGCGGTGGGAGTTGTCCACCCCTGCCTCCTGGACGAGTCACAGCTCTCTCCCATGTCCACACCACCCTGGCTGGGCAGTGCCTGCCCCAGCCCCACTCCCTCCCTCACAGCAGGGGGTGTTGATCTGCACCCCCATGCCTCTTCCATTCCCCCTCCCCTCCCCTTTCACTACAGCAGGTTTACCAGCTGCACACAGTTGTATCAGAAATCATAGATTTCATAGACATTAGGGCTGGAAGGGACCTTGTAAGGTCATCTGGTTCAGCCCCCTTCCTGAAGGGCAGGAAGTCAACTAGGGTCAAAGGATGCCAGCAAGATAAACATCCAAATGTTTGTTAAGCGTCCAGAGTAGGTTCTTGCAGCACCTCTGGGGGGAGTCTTCCAGGCCTTGGGGGCTTGGACAGTAAAGAAGTTTTTCCTTATGTTCAGCCTAAAACAGTTTTCTTGGAGTTTGTGACCATTGGACCTTGTCATCCCTTGGGATGCCCTGGTGAACAAGAGTTCCCCCAGATCCTGATGCACACCCCTTATGTACTTATAGGCTGCTACCAAGTCGCCCCTGAGCCTATGCTTCTCCAGGCTGAAGAGGCCCATGGCTCGCAGCCTCTCTTCATAAAGCCTGTTCTCTTACCCTCTGATCATGAATGTGGCTCTCCTCTGGACTCTTTTCCACATCCTTCCTGAATTATGGAGCCCAGAATTAGATGCAGTACTCCAGCTGCGACCTCACCAAGACTGAGTACAGTGGGAGGATGACATCCTGGATCTTGCTTGAGATGCAGCGGTAGATGGAAGACAGAGTTTTGTTCGCTTTGCCGGCTGTGCTATTGCATTGGTGGCTCATGTTCATCTTATAGTTGATCATGACTCCCAAGTCTCTTTTGGTCATGGTGCTAGTGAGTGTAGCATTGCCAAGCCTATAAGCATGATGTGGGTTCCCCCCCCACACACACACACACTAGGTAGAGCACCTTGCATTTCTCCATGTTGAATGCCATCAGGTTTTCATCCGCCCACCTTGCAAACCTATCAAGGTCCTCCTGGATCATCAGCCTATCCTCAAGTATGGATTCTCTTCCCCAAATTTTGGTGTTGTCACCTAACTTGGCCAGTCCACTTCTGCAACCAGAGTCCAGATCATTTATAAAGACATTAAAGAGTACAGGTCTGAGAATGGAGTCTTAGGGGACACCACTTGTCACTGAGTGCCATGTTGATTCGGTTCTGTCAACTACCACTTTGTGGGTCCGACCTTGGCGCCCGTTCTCCAGCCATCAGACTGTAGTGTAGTCAAGGCTGTAGTGGCCCAATTTTTCCATGAGGACATCATGGGACACCAGGTTAAAGGATTTTTAAAGTCCAAATATATGATATCAACCTATTCCCTTTTGTCCTGGTGATATGTCACCTGATCATAGAAGGAAATGAAATTGGTCAGGCAAGACCTACCCACGACAAACCCATGCTGGCTGTCCCTCAGAATGTTGCTTTTTGTTAGCCTGCCAAGAATGGTTTCTTTGATATTTTTTCTAAGATTTTTCCAGGGATTGAGGTCAAAATAATTGGCCTGTAAATTCCTGAATCTCTTTTCCTTCCTTTCTTGAAGATAAGCACCACATCAGCCCTCTTCCAATTTTCAGGTACTTTGCCTGAGCGGCACAAGTTACTGAATATCCTTGCCAGTGGCTGTGCTATGATGTTTACTGTTTTCAGATTTGCTTCTTCCTTTCATGTGCTCAGGAAGAGCTGGGTCTGACAGTAAGGAGAAGGGAAAAAGTTGGGGGGGAAGCAGAGAACAAAGGGCTTCCTGACCCCTCCCTCAGTTTTATTTTCCCTGCCGTAGCAGTGGGAGGGAGACAAATCCAATGCCAGCTTCCACTAATTAGATTCTATACCTGGAAATTTTAAATAAATTTATGACTTTTCCATATGCAGAATCTAATTATGGCAGGGGGGTCATCTTATAATCAGGGTCATCCTCTATTTGAGTAAATATGGTAAATAACACACATTTCAGTCCCATAGAAACCATCTCTGGATTCTGACAGTGTCAGACTCGGATCTTGCTCCTGCATTCAGTCAGAGCCCTGTTCCGCATGCACCCCCGTTGCCACTGGAACTCTGAGGATTTGTTTGTACAGTACAGTCACAACTTACACGGGGGTTACGTTCCAAAGTCAGTGCGTATAGTTGAAATCACGTATAGCTGAAATTGCCGAGCAGCCACCACTGCTGCCGGGCCTGGACAAGGCAGGTGTGGCACCGCCCAACCCTTGCATGCAGTGCAACAGCTGCACAACAGCACACACTTCTCGCCCCTCTTGCCTTGTCCTGCAAGGGCAGCCAGGTAAGCGTGAGCCCCCCAGCCATGCCAGCACGTGCAGACAATAGTGTGTGGCACCGCACTGTGTGCCGGCAGCCAGCCGCAGCAGCTGAGCGCGTAAAGCTGAATTCATGTAAGTTAAATACATGTAAGATGTGACAGTACTGTATGTATGAGTAAAAACCGACATCACCAAATGAAGCAGATCAGCTGTGGTGGGACACTTCCTGCCATAGCTGATCTGCTTTATTGGGCAAAATGCACATTATCTGTTGTTCGGCATTGGGCATGATGTGGGAAAGCGGGAGACATGTCCCCTTTGCTGAGGGATTCCCTATATCCTTTGCTGCCTAGTAGGGCTGTATGAAACTTCAGGTGTTGATTCAATTTGGAGATTTGGCCCGATTCAGTAGCTGAACCTGAATCGAATTGGGCGACAAGTAAAAAGGTCTGAATCGATTCAAAGCCTCTGAATCAATTTGGAGAAAGATTCAGAGATTTGGCAATTCGTGCAGTCCCTGCTCACTGCCACAGGGAGCTGGACCCAGGCTCCATGCCAGTAAGTTGGGGGGGGGGGGCTGGAGGATGAGGGAGGAGACCATGAGGGGACCCCCACCAGGCCCCATTAATGGTTGGCCCACCAGGGCCCAGCATCCCAGCTCTTAAAGAAAAACCAAACAGCACCCCCCCACACACACACTCACCAGCTGCTGCAGCAGCCATCAGGGCTTCTGGGGGCTTGTGGTAGAACCCTGCCATGCAGCGCGGGGCAGTGGGGGGCAGCAGGGATTGCCTGCCCACCTGGCAGGAGCCTTTTTTGTTTGTTTGTTTGTTTTTTAAAGACCCGGGAGAGTCACTGTTCCCCGAATTGGCCAAATCCTAAGTGAATGCTAGCCACTTTGCACAGGCCTAGTACCTCCTTGCCAGGTATGGGCATGCTGACCCATACCTCAGACAGAGAGGCACAGGTCAGTGCAGGATGGTGTGGAGGCACAGGGTGGTGCAGAACCTGAGGAATCCCCAGTGCCTCCACACTGGGACCCACACCAACCCACACCTCTGCTTGAAGCACAGATCAGTCAGTGCTGGTCCTGGCAAGGAAGTGTGTGGTGGGGTGGAATTCGGAGAATTCCCAGTGCCCCTTGCTGGGATCTGCACTGATCCTTGCTTCAAGCAGAGGCATGGGTCACTGCGAGTTCTGGCATGGAGTGCCAGAAATTGCCTAGTTCTCTGTAAATGGGGAACCCTGACTTTCCCCATTTACAGAGACCCCTGCCTCCCACCCTGCTTCCACAGAGCATGTCTCTGGAAGTGAGAAAAATGGGACAGGTGCACCCAGTGCTTGCAGGGCCTAATCCTGCTTGGGAAGTGCTGTAGTGTGCAAGATTGGGACCCTCAAGCCTACAGAGCACCCGCTCAGGGTGGCTGTAGAGTGTCTGCAGCCCTGGGTTGCTCTCACTCTCCCATCACAAAACAAATATTCATCTACCTCAATAAAAAAAAAAAAAAGGGGACAATTCTATTATCTTTTCTGGTGGTTATTGATATGGTACAACACATTTAGGGCTGTGTGTCTGCTTGCCATTTGTGCCACTATCTAAATTTTATGCTAGCAGAAATGTGAAGTGAGGTGATGTCTGTTTCTTCCCTATGACATCTCAGTATTGGTGCCCATGAGGGCATTGATCCTATGAATCCCATATCACTAGAATATTTTGGTTTTTTTTGTCTCTTCTTGCACCCTTTTGAATGTCTGTTTTAGCATAATAAGTTCAAGAAAAGAATGCTAGAGAAAATTGTGCAACTAGACTATGTGCTTCAAGTTTGTTTGGCTTTCCATGACCTTCTTGGCTGTTTGCTATTCAGAGCCTATGAATTACTGAAGATAACTTCAATGCTCAAGCCGTTCACCTTACTCCAATTAACAGAATGTGCCTTCAGCCTTTTATGAGATTGAAGGAAACTGTTGATGGGATAAAGCTGAAAATGCCCAACCAATGATGTTGGATAAATTGGCCCTTAAGCAGTACTGATGATTTTTATTTCAGAACATAATATTCTTTATACATGGCTTGCTTAAGTTATCCTTTAAAAGAAAGATTTCCTGGATCCTGAAGATCAAAGGGAAGAAACATCTGTTTAGGATAATTAGTGCTAGAAATAGCCTAATTTATGGAGAGTCAGGAAGTGCTAGCAGCTAGTGCACTACAGCTTACAAGACAGATTTGACTTTAAAAAAAATGTTGGGAGTCTTTGTAGAAAATGTAGTTCACTCAGATCAAGGTTCATCTTTTGTATTTTTGGCTAAGGCAGTCCTAGGTATAAACTGTGGCCATACCACACTCACTGTAGCTATGTGGAATCTGATATTGGTCACTTTAACCGAGTTTGCTGTTGATTTACTGTGTGTCCCTGACATTGTAAGGTTAAATGCTGAGCTTGCAGTTTGCCAGAAACATGAGGGCGGCATCAAGTTTGCATATGTGTTTCACAGAACATCTTTTTGACACACAAAAATCCAAGTATTTTATTTGTGTTAAACTGGGCACTGTTATATTTGCCAACAATTAAACCTTTTAGATGATTGTTTCTATTACATATCTATGCTGATTAGATTAATTATCACAGAGGAGTGGACAGTGCAAGCCAGCTATGCACACACATTTTACATGGTGTGCATAGTCAACTTTCAAGAAGTTCTTAAGCTAAGAAATTAACTACAAATTATTACTGAGGTCTGGGTCCTATTTGCTGGACACTGGAAAAACAGATGGTAGGAAATGGTGTCTGTCTCAATGTTACAGTTTAAATGGGTAAAACAAAGGGTGGGAGGAAAAATTGAAACACAAATGAAGTGACTTGTTCCAGAATTCTCAAGTAGACAGAGGGGTTAGGAATAAAACTAAGGTAACCTGAATCTCAGTCCAATGGCTTTTCAACCTTTTTTTATCAGAAGGTCAAGTGAAAGTGAAATTTTCATAAGTAAATCAAGTACTTTCTGTTTTGTACAGTTTCATCACTGTTTCACCAAGTGTTGGGTGAATATGAAATGGGCAGACTGCATTCTTGCGTATCTGTGCGATTCTTATGGGATTATTTTAGGTTATGTTTCTCTTTGTAGACTCTCAGTATCTGTACATCTGGATTCTATTTTTTTTGCTTAGATTTTAATAGTTGGCTTTGCTTGTTTTTAATCTTTTTGAGTGGTTTTTTTTTTTTACAATTATTCTCCTTATTCTCTTCAGTCAAGCAAATTTAAACATCTGTGATTTTTTTTTTTTATTCTTAGAGATGCTAAATGAAATCAGGGCAAAAAATTAAATGAAACTGATAATTTAAAATACAGTTTAAGATTTATTCTGAAGACAGCATTCTTGCCAAGCCATGAGGCTAATCCTTTGGAGTAAAGTCAGAATCTTTCTCAGTATTACTTACTGTATCATAAATCTCCAAGTCCTACCTTTTTCTCCTCAAGCTTTATGAAAAACGTAAGCAAGTAGTTTAAATTCAGGTATTATAGAATCAGTAGATTATGGTTATAGAAATATTACATATATATACACCAGTGTCTAGGAATATGTTCAGTAGAAAATACTGCAGGATTTGATTAGTTCACCCCGATTCCAGTCCATCTTTCATAAAAATGGTCATTTTTAATGCATATGGGAGTCTAATTTTTTTAAAACACTATTCCCCAGAATAAATATTCTTGGAAATAAAACATTTTTTTTTTCCTTTAGGTACTTGGCTATAAAATTCTGCAGTTAAATGTGTAACTGTATCTTGTTGAGACTAAATCTTTGTCACTATCCTTTTTCTGGAATTTGTAGCTAGCTTTCATTAAAATCCATTCATCTGTAGTGAAGTTGCAGTATTGACTTTGTTTCTCTGATTCAAGTATATGTCTCCTCTTTGGAAACAAAAAAAGTTCAATTATCCACTAGTCCTCTGTTCTACTGTAGCAATAATTCTAGGTTGTTGAAGGGGAGGGGAATCCTATATTTCTGGTGAGTAGGAGTGCTATATGTGTTCAAAATGCTCTAAAGACAAAGCTGGCAGTTCAGGCTTCAACAATAAATTAATTTTTAATCTACTGTACATTTCACTACCACTTAGATTTTTGAACAGCCACATGATTAAACTAGCCTCATAAAAAGGAATTAAGAACCAATATTTAGTCATTCTACTGCTCAATATTAAAGTCAGAATAACAAGATTGTGATGCTTACTCTTTTCTTTTTCTTAACTAAAGTCTCTCTCTGTCTTATCTTTTATTTCCAGCTTTTTAATATATTTATTGGTCATCAAGCTTTCACTAAGGATTGGGCATATATTAATTGGTAGAATAGGTGCAAACTTCTAATACTTAATTTGCATTAGAAATATATTAAATTGGTTACATCCAAAATTAAACTTCTGTGGCAAGGTTATGAGCTGATATTTGTTATTAATTCCAACAGATTACTCTTAATTCCTTTAAACTGAATGCTTGAAGCTATGCTAAGTCCTTGATGTGATCAAAGCTGATTAATTTTTATGCTGGTTGTATTTTTACAGAGGACAATAACTGCTCATTGCTGTCTGGTGCTGCTGAGATGGTGCATAAATTCAATCTAATCCCACAGATTTTGACTATAAATTGTATGATTAATACAATTTGTGTTGATGGTTTCCATTTTTAAAAGGATTGGGGGAAATTTCACATATTCTGTTTTCTGATTATATGTACTGTACTTGCTTGTAAATTCAGATAAAGGAAAATCAGTGGACATCTCCTGCAAGATATTAATAATGAAACACAGTGATTAGTATTTTCAGTGTCAAATGTTTCTCTCCTCCAGCTTTCTGAACTTTTTTTTAATAGAAAGAGCGTACAAATTATTTTACTGCATAGAAAACTAGACACAGATTATTAAATTTGCATTCTTTTATCTTACTGAATTATAGAATCTCATCTAACTCTCAGTAAGACACTTGCAGAACAGAGAAAAAAGGAATTGTGTTCAGGGGAAGTGTCAAAGAGAAATAGAAATGGTCAATAGTGCTGCTTCAAGAGGTGAAATGACTGCAGTGGAGTTTCTTTCAGCTGCCATTCCCCAAAATTAAATTTTTGTTGTCTGCAACCATTTGATACGAGGATGACAGCAAAAATTAATTAGATATGCATGGTGACATTAACTCTTTTGAGATGCGAAGTGTGCCTGCCCCATGCAAAAACTGTTTAAATGCAGCTTCTAAACGTGTTGCCCGGTCCAGCACAAAGGCATCCAAGAGCTTTGGCAGTTCATTTCTAATCAAAGCTCTAGATCGGGGTAGGCAAAGTTTTTTGGCCGGAGTGCCGAAAAATCCCCACAATGCCTACCTTCGAAGGTGCCGGAGTACCGGCATGCAAGAAAAACAGACCGAGGGCAGGGGGTACATGGCAGGATGTCCTGCTTGTGCCCCTTGCCCCCCACCCAAAGTCCCTGCCCCCCAGCCCTGCTGCCCCTTGCCCCCCAGCTCAGGCTCTGTGGCTATCAGCAGCTACCCAGAGCCTGGACCAGCTGCAGCCAGGAGGCTGCAAACAGCTGCTGCCTCCCCACCCTGTCCCCGGCCCTAGCTGACTCCCAGACCCGGCTCTGGGAGGCAGCAGATACTGGCGATGCTCCCTGCTGTGCTGTCCTCACACACGCTGTGCCGTGCTGCCCTCCCCTGTGCCCCAGCCCCAGCCCCAGCCCTGGCTCCATTTTGATGGTGCCAATGGCCGCAGCCCGGCAGTGGTGGGGTTGGAGCTGGGGTTGGGGCCAGGCCTGCTGGCAGCTGGCACCACTTCTGCGGCTGGGGCCCGGCCCTGGCCCTGGCCCAGCAGGGGCACTGGGCTGGGGCCAGCAGAGGCCGCAGTGGTGCTGGAGGGCCGGCCTTGCCGGCAGCACGTGGCCAGGGCCGGGGCTGGGGCCTCATCCTGGCACTGCTGGCAGGCCTGGCCCCCACCACCACTGCCGCTGACCCCAGCCCAGTACCACTGCTGGGCCAGGGCCATCGACAGAATCAGGGTGGGGCCAGGGCCCAGCCCCATCCCAGTTCTGCCAACAGCCCCAGCCAGCATTATCGCTGCTGCCCAGCCTGGCAGCAGCACTAGGCTGCTGTGGGTGGCAGCAGTGGTGCCAGGATGGAGCCGGGGCCAGGGCCGGGGCCATGGACCTGCTCAGGTCCCAGCCCTCACCACCGTCGCCACCAGACCAAGCCCAGTGCCGCTGCCAGGCTGGAGCCATTGGCACTGTCGGGATGAGGCCAGGACCCACGCAAGACCCATCCCCATGCCTATCCCCATCCTGGTGCTGCTGACCGCCCCGGCCCCATGCTGCCGGTGACAGCACAGGCCTGGGGCAGTCGGCAGCGCTGGGATGGGGCTGGGGCCTGTGCAGGTCCACGGCCCCAGCGTGGTACCGGCACTGGGCTGGGGCCAGTAGTTACGATAGTGCCGGCTGGGGCCAGGCCCACCAGCAGCATATGGCTGGGCCTTGGGCCATCAGCAGCTCTGGGATGGCTCCGGTCCAGCGGTGGCCCTGGGCTGGGGCAAGCTGTGGTAGTGGTGCTAGCCATGGCTCGACTCAGGCAGGGCTGGGGCCTGCTGGCAGCACGGGGTTGGGGCTGGGGCCGTTGGGGCACCGAGAGCCCCCGGCCTGGGGCTAGGGCTGGGGCTGGGACGGTGGTGAGGTCAGGTTGGAGCTGAGGCTGGGGCCTAAGGGGCTCTTACCTGGCTGGGGTCAGCAGCAGCTCAAGGCTGCTCCAGGGCAGTCACGTGCCATCTGGGCATGGCTCTTCCTGCCCCTCGGAGCAGGAAGCAGTCTGCATGCCAATCAAAAAAATTCCGTGTGCCACCTCTGGCATCCGTGCCATAGGTTGCTGACCCCTGCTCTATATGTACTGGTGGTGATGTTTGAGGTCTTGTCAGTGGATGGATCTTATAATATGGTGTAAGGGCATAGTTTAGTTTTACTTTCATTTCTTAGGTTTGGTGATTAAAGCCTCATTGCTTCTGAAATGATAGCTCAGAACAATTAAACCAGCACTGTACGCTGTAAAATTAAATTTATAAACCAGCTGCTAAACAAATAATCAAATTGAGAAAAGCTCTGTTTTTAGAATGGTAAGATGAAGTTGGTGGTTTCTGCTGCACAGCATGCTGCAAATATTGTTTAGAAATGTAATTATAAATCAGAAGCATCAAATAGTAGTTCTTGGTGTTCTTTTTATACACTGCTATTACATCTGCTAATATAGTGATTTAGTCTTAATAATGACTGCCTGGGATTAGCTAACATAGCATTCTATGACTTGAACACTGGCCAAGACGCATGTTTATTTTTCCATGATTTATCCAGGTAATGGAAAGTTTATGTAATTTTTATGCTGATTTTATTCTCAGCAGCAGTTTTGTTTTCTATATGGGGCTTCTTCAAAGATTTTTCTTCCTTCACATTTTCTAGCAAAAAAAATTAGTTTTTTGTGGTAATGAAAATAGGTAATTTTTCTGAGAGAGAGGTTTTTTCTGGTTATCTGAGATTTCACTCCAACTCACAGCTTGATATTTTATTATAAAGCTCCCCTGTACATATTTTATACCTAAAATACATTGTTGCTCAAGCATTTATAGAAGGCTTCGTGACTATTTATTGTAGCAATTAAAGAATATGGTTACCATAGCAATCCCTACATCACCCAGCTTTTCAACCGACTTGGAACTGCAAAAATCCACCCTCTGAATAATCATGTAACTAAGTATAATTTGGTCTTCTATAGCCCCAGGCATTCAAAGAAGATATGTAAAATAAACCAGCGTTCTCTAAATGTTTGGCATGCCCTTTGTCAGTTGACTGTAGAATGCCTGCTATTCAACCAACAACTATGTGTTTATGAAGTTGTTCATTATATGTAAGTATAAATGGGAGAAAATATCAACCCTCTTTGCTAACACCGAACTTTTTCCCCACAGTTTAACCCTTCAACCAATGCCATTTATCTTTTATCTCAGTTTAATGAACTGTTGTAATAGCAAGCTTCTTTAAACTCTTCCCCCCCCACTTTGATGCTTATGCACTTTTCAGAAACAGTGCAAGTTTATGCAGTTAGATACAGAAAGTTAATCTTATTTAGTCATCTTGTTGTAGTTGGAATGCAGGAAAAATGGAATACAACTTCTCTCATTGGCTAGCATTGCAGAATACTAGAAGAAAATAGTGTGGCCAACTGTCTTCACCTTGTAAAGATCCTGTCAGAAACCTCACCAGTTTGTTCTAGTGATAAAAAAATTACACTAAAACTTCTCCCCATGCATTCCCTTAAGGAAAGGGGTCTCATGGCCCAGCTGTCCTAGGCCCTTCAGAATGGAGAGCAAGAGTCTTAGATATGCTTGATCATTCTAGTTATTAGTTTTACTGTTATATTGCTCAGATCAGGGCCTTAACTATGTCTTCAGGAGGAGACTGGACAGTCAGTCACTTGACCCCAGTGGTCTTCCTGCCTAGAGCGGGTGGGGCTGGACCTGATGTGGGTGGGGCGAGGTCCCTTCCATCCCCTAACAACCTATGAATCTGTGCGCTGTGGAAATGCACACAAAGGTAGGGATTCTGCCAGGTTAATTTATCTTGATTGTTCACAACTGTTTTTCTTTAAATTATAAAAAGTTACTGTGCTATTGCATGGCTTCTTGCATGTATGTGTCAATGCCAGGTACTCCCTCAGCCAGTCAGTTGACTTCTGAATGGTTGGAGCATGGAATATCTTTATGCTCTCTGTGCAGCAGCTTGTACTGGTGAGGTTCTGGGGCATGACTAGAGCTGTTAGGTGCTACAGCAATAAGAACAATTTAATAATAATAATAGAATGTCAGATCTGTGCAAGTATGTGTTCCTTTTGTCTTCTTATGACTGACCGACAAAGAATATTTAAGCTAATATTAACCAAATAAGTACAGGAGAAGTGCAAATAATAGGGATGTGTGAAATGGCTATATTTCATTTCATTTTCGGATTTGGCCACTTCAAAGAACAGTGATTTATTTCAGAGTTTCGGGTCACTGTTCCATTTCGATTCAGCCAAATCTGTTTTAGAGTTTCAGTACTGTTTCAGTGATTTGGCCATAGGCCATAATGGGGAATCACTAAAATGCCTATAACTCTGTCATTTCTTGCCTGATTCAGATGCAAATTGCAAGGATGATAGCCCCTTCTGTGGGCACGAAGCCTGCCAAGTTTCAAGGAGATGAGTGCAGAGGGTTTTGTGAAACTGCACCTCAAACAGTTCAAAGCAAAACATGTATCAGTTGCTGGCAGTGGCAGCATGCTGTCATCCTGCATGCAGATCTGGGGGCCCATGCCCCCTCGGAGGGCTACGTGGCTGTACTAGATTCCTCCTGGGAGGTGCAGGCCCCTGGATCTGCATGCAGGAATGCAGCAGGCTGCCACTGCCAGCTGGGGCAGGTGTTCAGCGCAGCCCACGCCAAACGTCGGGAGGACTAATGCTGCCACTGGCCCCAGCCAGCAGTGGCAGCATGCTGTCATCCCGCGTGGGCCCCCAGATCTGCATGTGAGATGACAGCAGGCTGTCATCCCTCCCCCAGAGCACTAGGATTGGAAGGGACTTCAGGGAAAGATCGCAGACACTGACCAGCTACAGACATCAATATCAGAGCAGTCCTTCCCCCTCCCTCTTCTTAGTTTCTGTTTCCCTGCAAGCCAGCTCCAAAACGCCAACATTTTATGAAACATTTCCAAAATGTTTTGGATAGTTTTGTTAAGTTAATGTTTTGGAGCCTTCCATTTTGTTTCGGATTTGGTGTTTCAGGTGCCAGAATGGGCTGAATCACCTCTGAAATGAAATGGCTGCCAAAGTTTCGCACAGCCCAAGCAGATAACCCTTGGTTGCATTTCATAGAATTGTAGAAAATCAGGGTTGGAAGGGACCTCAGGAGGTCATCTAGTTAAACCCCCTGCTCAAAGCAGGACCATCCCCAACTACATGGGTACAGCCAGGGTTTTGCCAAGCTGGGCCTTAAATTCCACCACCCCTCTA
Organism: Crocodylus siamensis; assembly: GCF_052110815.1. NCBI lineage: Eukaryota > Metazoa > Chordata > Crocodylia > Crocodylidae > Crocodylus > Crocodylus siamensis. Next base: position 64,493,592 of record NC_143398.1, read on the forward strand.
GGTAACTTGTTCCAATGCTTCACCACCCTCCTGGTAAGAGTTTTTCCTAATATCCAACCTAAACCTCCCTTGCTGCCACTTGAGACCATTGCTCTTTGTTGTGTCATCTGTCACCACTGAGAACAGTTTAGCTCCATCATCTTTGGAATCACCCTTCAGATAATTAAAGGCTGCTATCAAATCCCCCCTCGGTCTTCTCTTCTGCAGACTACATAAACCCAGTTCCCTCAGCCTCTCCTCATAAGTCATGTGCCCCAAGCCCTGAAGCATTTTTGCTGCTTTTCACTGTACTCTCTCCAGCTTGTCCAAATCCTTTCTGGGGGGGAGGGGAGTGGGGGGAAAAACTGGACACACTACTTCAGATGTGGCTTCATGAGTACAGAACAGAGGGGAAGAATCACCTCCCTCAATCTGCTGGCAACATTCCTACTAATGCAGCCCAGTATGCTGTTAACCTTTTTGGCAACAAGGGTACACCGCTGACCCATATCCTGCTTATTGTCCACTGTAACCCCTAGGTCATTTTCTGCAGAGCTGCTGCTTAGCCAGTCAGTCCCAAGCCTGTAGCAGTGCATGGGATTGTTCCATCTTAAGTATAGGACTTTGCACTTGCCCTTGTTGAACCTCACGTGATTACTTTTGGCTCTATCCTCCAATTTGTCTAGGACACTCTATATCCCAGCCCTACCCTCCAGTGTATCTACTACACGCCCCAGCTTGGTGTCATCCACCTACTTGATGAGGATGCAATCCATCCCATCTTCCAGATCATTAATGAAGATACTGAACAAAACTGTCCCCACAACTGACCCTGGGGCCACTCTGCTTGATACTGGCTGCCAGCTAGACACTGAGCTATTGATTACTACCTGTTGAGCTCGATGAACCAGCCAGCTTTCTATTCACCTTACAGTCTAGTCATCCAACTCATACTTCCTCAGCTTGGTTGCAAGAATGCTGTGGAAGATGGTATCAAAAGCCTTGCTAAAGTCAAGGTATAATACATCCCTCTGCATGCACAGAGCCAGTTTTCTCATTATAGAAGGCAGTCTGATTGGTCAGGCATGACTTGCGCTTGGAGAATCCATGCCAATTGTCCCTAATCATTTTTTCCTCCAAGCACTGAGAAATTGAATCTTTGGGGACCTGCTCCATGATTTTTCTGGGGACTGAGGTAAGGCTAACTGGTCTGTAATTCCCTGGATCCTCTTTTCATTTCTTAAAGATGGGCACTATATTTGCCCTTTTCCACTTGTCTGGGACCTCCCCTGATTGCCACGAATTTTCAAAGATAATGGCCAGTGGCTCTTCAGTAACATCAGCCAACTCCCTCAGCATGCTCAGATGCATTGCATCTAGCCCCAAGGACTTGTACACATCCAGCTTTTCTAAATAGTCCTTAACTCAGGGGTGGGAAAAATACAGCCTGGGGGCTGGATGCAGCCCATCAGGCCATTCTATCCAGCTCATGGGGCCCCTAAAAAAATTTAGAAAATTAATATTTATCTGCTCTGGGTTGCCTGTCATGTAGCCCTCAATGGCTTGCCAAAACTCAGTAAGTGGCCCTCTGCCCAAAATAATTGCCTGCCCTTGCCCTAACCTGTTCTTTTACCAGTGAGGGCTGCTGACCTCCTCCCTAAACTACTGCCCAGTGCAGTAGTCTGGGAGCTGACCTTGCCTGTGAAGACCAAGGTAAAAAAGGCATTGAGTACATCAGCCTTTTCCTCATCACGTCACTAGGTTGCCTCCCCCATTCAGTAAGGGACCCACATGTTCCCTGACCTTTCTTTTGTTGCTGACATACTTGCAGAATCCCTTCTTGTTACGCTTAACATCCCTTGCTAGCTGCAACTCCAGTTGTGCTTGGCCTTCCTGAGTTCATCCCTGCATGCCAGAATGTAACAGGTTGCCCTCTCCAGCGGCATTTTTTTCCTTTTTTTTTTTTTTTTGCCTATGAGGGGCATCCCTGAAATCCCTTAATGTTTCATTTTTTCTCTCTCGTTCATCTCATATCCCACCTTCACTCTTCTGCCACGTCTTGATGTAAATATTATTTAGATGTTCTTACAAGAGGGAGACTGCCTGTTGTAATTCAGTGTTGGGTTCTCTTGTCCCCCCCCGTCTTTCTCTAGCTAGGCCTACCAGTTTAAACCCACCAGATAGGGTTTGACTCCAAGGCTCTAGCTCCTTAATCTTGGGGCTCGTGGCCCTCCTTCTACTTCCAATATGGAGCCCAGGCTGTCTGGCCCAGAGGCCTGTCCACTGGACATGGAGCCAGCAGGGCACAAGTCCAAGACTGGGCAGCAGCCCCAAACTGGCACTGTCCCAAGACACCCTTTCTGTTAACTTGGGCTGCTAGCCACTTTTCCCCCACTGGGGCCCAGCTTAAAAGTCCTGCACCCAGTTCTGAGTGGCTGGCCCTATACACCTGCACACACTGGTGTACTAGGCCCCTTTGACCTTTTATGAATGCACCCAAGGCGCTAATTAGGTCTCCCCCTCCCCTACAGCCTCGTCTACAAACCACTGGTGTCAATCAACAAATAGGCTTGGGAACTCCCTTCTTGAAAGCACAGTGGCAGAAAGAGATCTTGGAGTCATTATCGATTTATAAAATGAACATGGGCCGCCAATATGAGGATGCGGTCAGCAAGGCTAACCACACCTTGTCATGTATCCACAGATGCATCACAAGCAGGTCCAAGGAGGTGATCCTCCCCCTCTGTGACACTGGTTAGGCCTCAGTTGGACTACTGCATGCTGTTCTGGGCACCGCACTTCAGGAGGGATGAGGCCAGCATCGAGAGGGTCTGGAGGAGGGCCGCTTGCACGATCAGGGGGCATCAGGGCAGGCCCTACGAGGAGAGGCTACGGGACCTTAACCTGTTCAGCCTTCGCAAGAGAAGGCTGAGAGGATCTAGTGGCCAGCTATAAACTTAACAGGGGGGACCAGAGGAGATTGGGTGAGACCCTGTTCTCCCGAGCACTTCCTGGAGTAACAAGGAATAATGGCCACAAGCTGATTGAGAGTAGGTTCAGGCTAGACATCAGGAGGCACTACTTCACAGTCAGGGTGGCCAGGATCTGCAACCAGCTTCCTAGGGAAGTGGTGCTGGCTCCTACCTTAGGGGTCTTTAAAAGGAGGCTTGATAACTACCTAGTTAGGGTCATATGAGCTTAAACTTACTAGGGGTCCTATGAGCCTAGTATTCATTCCTGCCCAGGGCAGGGTGTCGGACTTGATGATCTGCTCAGGTCCCCTCCGACCCTACATCTGTGAATCTATGAACATCACCCTTGTTGCTCTTCCTTCTCACCTTAACCCAGAGACTTTCAACAGGCCTATCTCCAATTTCATACTGGAGCTCTGAGCAGTTATACAGCTCTCTTACATATAGGACAATTCCTCCTCCTCTTCTCCCCTGCCTGTCCTTCTTGAATAGTTTGTACCCATCCCTAACAGTGCTTTAGTCATGTGAGCTGTCCAACCAAGTCTCTGTTCTTCCAATCATGTCATAGTTCCTTGACTGTGCAAGGACTTCCAGTTTTTTCCTACTTGTTTCCCAGGCTCTGTGCATTTGTGTACAGACCCCTGAGGTGACTAGCCAATTGCTCTACTTTCTCAGGAAGAATGAGGCCTCCCCTGTTGCCCTCTCCTGCTTCTGCTTCCTCTAGGTCCCCTGCTTCCCCACTTACCTCAGGATTTTGTTCTCCATCTCTCAGCGAATATAGTGTAAAGCCCTCCTCACTAGGTTAGTGACCCTGTCTGCGAAGATGCTCTTGCCTCTCTTCGTCAGGTGGGTCCCATCTCTTCCTAGCAAGCCTTCTTCTTAGAATAGCATCCCATGGTCAAAGATTTCTACTTTGTACTGATTAATGTCACTGCAGAATCATGCATTAAATGCTTGCTAAATTGTATTTAGTGTTTAAGTTTGTGGTAGACTTATTCTAAAAAAATGTAGGACACCTCTGATAATTCATGATGTAAAAACATAACATACAGTTTATGTATGCTGATCCACTATGTGAAGGAATTTGGAGCTGGAAAATAGTCTTGGCTGATTTTGGAGAGGCGATGGTAGGTTGGCAAGCAGAGAATTAATACGTTTTGACAGGGAAGCTGTACATTTCAGCAAATCCTCAGCTTTCATAGTATGATCACAGTATAGGAACAGACTTTAGGAACCCTGCTGAAAGGTTTCCTAAAGCCCTTGGAAAACAGGACAATTTCTAGAGTCCTTATTGTCTAAGATTGGTGGATTGTGCATGGGGCTAAGAGCCAAGAACATTTAAATTCCATTTCTGCTTCCGCCAGTGGCTGCACTTAATTCTTATACCTTAAAAATGTCACTTATCCCTCCCACTACTTCCTTGGGTAAATGAAATGTCTATATTTTTACAAATGGAAAAATTTGAAGCTTCAGTAGGTTAAGGGCCTGTCTGCAGCTGAAAGAAAAATTGTTAGCACTCATTCAGCCATCTGCAATGCTGGTAAAATGCTTCTTGTTCTTGCTTACATTGCAGAAGCCTCATCACTACCACCATGTGAGGTCAACACAGTGCAGCCACTTCTGTTAATATTCATACAGGTGGCCCTGTTTCTCCTGGTAGTTTTTACATTCAGAAAACTGCAAAAGGAATATGATAATAAATTATATCAACATAAATACACTTTCTTGCTGGAACTGCCCTTCATTTCCCCAAAATAAATTCAAACCACAAACTTTTAAAAAAATAACACTATCTGGTCACTGGTGTCCTTCCATACTATTTATGGATAGCTATTTATGGCAGGAGAATGGATTACTGTTTTCTCCCCCATTTGCTCTGGACAGCATTTACTGACAAGTGAGACATCTTTCCTGATGAATGGAAAGGGACCAATGCTATACACATATGCAGAATGTAAGCTTTTATTTTTCAATAATTTGATACTTCGTATTGGTAAGAGACTTAGCTGAATCACTAGCATCCATTTTGTGTTCCAGTTTGTGATTTTTTTGAGTCATCAAACCTGTTAAGTAGGGCTGTATTCATTTTTTTTTTTTTTTTCAAGAGACAAGGATTTCTTTGGGTTACTGATCTCTTTTATTGGGCTAACTGTCTAACTGTATAGTTAGGATAGAGTAGACAAGTTTTTTAATGCAAGTCATTCTTCATTTTTTTTGTCTGCTGTTTGGGGTTAAAGGCTGCTGCAGAATTTCTCTAGGGATCAAGCTTATGGAACTGGGCTGGCAAGGGGTCCTTAAATGTCCAAGACCTGATTCCTTGAATAATTGTTGTTTCTGGTCCCAGTCATCTCAGAGACCAACTTATGTAAGGATGTCAGGAGTCAACAAAGAATAAATGTTGCTTATAAGGACACTGTTGGTTGCCAATGCAATTTACTAGTATGGAGGCAGCAAGTATTGGGACATTGTAATGATTTTAAAATGGAGTGTTACCTGTATTTAGATTTATAGAATGACTAATACCCTGTAAGGGTCAGAAATCCATATGTATGGATATTTTGGCCAAGCATATGCAGTTAAGCTATGTGGTGTTGAATTGACCTACTTATATACATAGCTTCAGGAGGAGTAGGAAGGAAAGGAGGTTTTTTTATGATTGTTTCTGCATATTTACTGGAAAATATTGTGACTGCTATTGGTGCTGTACCTGCAGCATCTGAGAATCCAGGTAGACCAATACCTTCTAGATTTAATGCTTTGGTCCTAAATAATCTCCTCCAGCTGGCACAGAAAAAAAAATGATTCTGAATCATCCATACATTGCTAGACAAGGGTCAGTCACCCTTTTAAAAAAAAGGAACCAGATACACAAACATAATTATCTGTTTAACATACGATCTAGCATCCTAAAACTAGTGACTTTCATAGAAAACCAAAAAAGAAGAAAAAAGCCCTTTAAGGGGGGAAAACAATCAAAATCAAGCTGGAATTTTAATAGTAGCTGCTAAGATGATTTCTCCCCCCCACCCTTTCAGTTTATTTGTGCATTTGAAAGCATGTTACATGTAAATGGCTTTGATGTTTGGGTACAATCAGTTTCTCTGTTCTTTTTGGGATGATGGAAACTTTTTTTTTTAAATAGTAAACTGCCATTACAAAAGCACAAAAACTAGCAAGTAGGCAAAATACTGGGAACTCTGGTTTAAGATTGACTAACTAAATTGACTTTAAAATGTTCATAGAAGCAAAACAGCAGGGATTGTATGTGCCATTGGTGGTTCAAGATTTTCTTTCTCTGGATGTCAGTTAGTCTCTGGTTTGAAAAAGACAGTCTGTGGAGTTACTCCTTATTTGTGTAGTAAGTCCTCTTAAAATGTTGGGTAGAAATGAATTTAAGTTTGAAAATGCACCTCTTGAATGCAGTTGGCCAGAACTCAGGCTGCCTATTTAGTATATGATGTACTGCTCTAGGAATGAACTAGGTTTCAGCTCTGATTCATGGGAGTTTCAAGGAGAATATAATATTTATATAAAATATCTGTGCTAAATATGAAAAATGAGGCAATTGAGCAGAACCTTCTGACAGTTCTGTGGGCATTCCCTACTACTGGCACTGAACTGCCATGCCTGATGTCACTTTTGGTGGAAAGAGTTTCTGCAGCATCCTTTATCCCCTTTCTGCTCTAAGGTATTCCAGCACATATGGCCCTCTTCCTCAGCAGGGCTGTGAGCAATGGGTGATAATACAATAAATGCTATATGTGCTTCTATACATGTAGATTGAAACCTAATGTAAAAAAAAGAAAAAGAAAACGCATGTTAAAATTGGCTCTGTAAAGGTGTAGTCCTGCTGTTAAGCCTTTACAAAAAACGGCAGGCTGTACTTAAATGTGTAATTGTTGCCTGTGCTAGATGATCTATTTGCAAAATGGAGTGAGCAGCAGCCTCTTTTAAAAGACTGTATAATATGCTGAATATTCTGAGTTTGATGGTGCTGCCCCTCCTCAAAGCTAAAACCCTTCTTGTCGCTCTCACAAGCTCTTTCATGGATGCTGTAATCTAGTTACTATTGAGATGCATTTATTTTTCTGTCAAGCCGCTGCTTCCTTTAGAATGCTGCCTGCTCACTCCTAGGTGGTGATGGAGGAGGAGGAGGAAACTCTGTTGAATTTTCAGTCAGTGATGATGGCATTGTGGGCGGGAGCAGCATTTTTTTCTTTCTTCTTTTCTGCACTTCGACTTTGCTGTCTCTGCACTGCAGATGTCCTCCAGCAAAGAGAGCTGAGCTCATACAACATGCATCAACCTCCTGCACCTTTCCTCCTTGCAATGCCTCCCAAACAGGGCAGCAGGCTGCCCTAATCCCTTGTCTGGGAGAGACTTGAACTTCTCCATTCTGGGCAAACTAAAGCATTTGAGAGCTGCCAATAAAGCAAAACTCCATCTGAATTTACGTCACTGGGGGAGCGGAGCAGCACCTGCAGGGGAGAAGCAGCTGCTAGCATAGGGACTGGATGGTTTATCAAAGCCTGGTAGTCACTCATGAGGCAGGACAAGCTGACAGGCTCCCTGAGACGTGGGGGAAGATGTTTAAAGAGGCAAAATACAGGAGGTGGCGTGGGCAACATCCTGAGCAATGTTTTGAAGAAGAGGAGCTGCATTTCCAGGACTGCTCCTCGCCTGCTCTGCACCTTGGAACCAGGTAACATTGGTCTGGGGTGCATGCAGATAGAAGAACATTAGTAGTCTTTTCTCCCTGTTTCCTTCTGATTTCACAGGTCTTATTTTTGTTTGAATGTGGCGCTTTGTGAATGGTGCATGTGGCTGTTATCTAATGCTTTTAGCCATGCTTAACTCTGACAGGGAAAGTGCAGCCTTTCCCAGAGCCTTAATCACATAATCTGTGTTTGGCTAGACTGGGATGGGGGGCTGGGGAGAGGGGCAAAGGCTTGTTTTTCTTCATAGACAAGAGCTTCTTGTAAGATGGTGGCAAGATAAAGATGAAATCCCCAGGTAGGAACTGGTATGTTGGGGATTTTGGGGTGGGTACTGCTCTGGTGGGCTTCAGCACTCAGCAGGGAAGGGAGCTGGTGTGCTTCAGGCATATATTTCAGTGACGTACTCCAGACAAATGGCTGCTCCTTGCTAGCATCAGCTCCAACACTGTGCAGGGCTTTATCTATAAAGAGGCACATCTCTGTGCAATGCAGTAATTGCACTGTGCTGTCAAGCCTGCTAGGGTTTGCATCCATCGTAAAAACCTTGTTTGTGTTGCTTGCGTTTGAATAATGACAGGTGAATGGTCTCTTCCTGTCTTCCTCAGTGTGATAGCAACAGCAGAAGTGTGATTTCAGCGTGATGGTAAACATCCCTAAATGCTGTGGTCTAACCACATCAGCAGCAAATTGCAGTGTCCTTTGAGATTGTACTAGCTACAGTGTGTGTGGTGGGGGTTCTTGAAGAGTACGTTGTGTCTTGACTCTAATCCATGTGAAAATGTCAGCTTTACTATATTGATTTTTCATGTAAATAATATGTGTCACTAATAGATGCACTGAAAGCACTTTGCCATCCCAGGATGAAGGGTGCTAGAGAGCAGCATAGTGAGACAGTGGAAACAGCTGCATTAACATGTATCTGAGGTTCCTTTGGACCTATTTTTAGGAAAAATTGGGTATGGGTCAAGGCAGTCTTGAGAACAGATCCCAGACTAGAAAAAGCATTGCCAGACACACTGGCCAATGGCAGAGCCTCCTGGTATGGGAACGGTTGCTGTCAGTCAATCCTGAAACCTCCCGTGGGAGGTAGCGTGCCACCTTTGTTACATGATGGGCCTGTGTAAGTATCCTTTTTGTGCCCTGCCATCATCAACAATGTGCTCTAGTGGTAAGTTTGTTCTCTTCCCATGCCCAGCCTAATGCATCCTGCAGGTCACTTCTCTTTTTGGACCATCCCCTTTCCCCTCCTCTGCTTTTTGTACCACTTAGTAAGTGAACTTGGAGCTTACTCTCTACTTTTCCCCACCAATTCTAGTAGAAATTGACCTGGGGAAAATCCTTTGTCTCACCCATTGAAACTCCTTTGTCTGTGCTGGTGTATTGTCTAAAGGACTTCTTTTTACAGGGATAGGCATCAATTATAGAGCTGCTTTTTTCTCTCTCTCTCTCTTTTTTTTCCTGGCTGCTGTTTCAGTTTTAGAATGAAATCTTTAAGTAGCCACTTAGGGAACCAACAAGAACAGGGACCAGTTCTGGGAAGTGGCCTTTCATCTTGTTTTAAATTCTAAGGTGACTTCTAATTGTTGGCTACCCAATCATACTTATTACCAAAATGTTCCTGCTTAAAATGCTGATAATACAATTAATTATTTTATTTTTAGTAAAATTTTGTAAATATGAATACTTTATAATTTAATGTATAAACAGCCACTCATGACTAAACATTAATCCTCTGTCTACTGGTCCTACAGATCAGTATTAATAAATATAAAGCAATGCCAAGAGCTATATGGAGTATAGAAATTCCAGTTTTATGTGTTTGTGTGTATACCATGTATCATCCTGGCACTCAAATGCAAAGCCATTTGTATAATCAGTTTAGCTAGACTGCATCTGTATTTGAAAACAATTTTGGTAGGTCTCTGGCTATGTTGGAAAGGCATTTATTTGCTTAGTGCAGCAACATTACATAGCTCTCAGGGATACAATGGTGTACTTACAAGGGGCTTCTAGTTACTTAAAGTAGATTTCTTTACAGCAGACTTCACAGCCCATGGGTCTGGCTGTTCTATGGCTACGAACCTACCAAATTCATGATTTTCATGGAAACCATGAATTTGGTAGGTCCCCCCCACAAAAGCATGGGGACTGTGAAAAAGTGGGGAAATGGTCAGCAAGCAGGGAGGGGGAGGGAAAGGGAGCTATATGGGGGCAGGGAGGGGAAAGGGAAGAGGGGAGGAGATTTTTGCAACAGGTCCCCGCCCATGCCTCTGTTCAAGGGGCCCCAGAAGTCTGCCCCTCTTCAGAGATTGAAGATGCCCACCTCTGTCTGTCTTTGGGGAAGGGCAGGACTTCCAGGGCCCCTCAACTAATCAGAGGTGCGTATGTGTGTGTGTGTGTGGGGGGGGGCATTGTGCTCCACCACAAAAATGGTACCTGAAGCTGCACGAGGATTGTGAAATCTGGAGACAGCCTTTGTTAATTTGGTAGGTCCCAATCTATGGGTCCTGTACAGGCTGACCCCAGCAAGAACCTTTTGATATTCCAGACACTGCCATTCTTCTGACAGACGTTTTAGATGAGCTGCAAGTCCTGACATGTATTTCTGCTTGCAGCTCTTATGCTTCTCCTGCACTCCAAGACAGGAAAAGGCAAAGGAGTGAAAAAGAGGAGTAACCGTGAACATCACAGTCCCACATCTAGCAGTAGGTTAGCTGTTGATTTGGAGTTTTCATATGTAAGGAAAGAGAAGAGCCATCGGGGCAAAGATTAACTCGCCAGAGTTGCAAGCAGCTGCCCCAGCCCCAAGGCTGCAAAGAGCCATGCAGGGATCCTTCTTTTCCCAGTGCTTCTGCAGGGGAGATGGAGGAAACATGAGCTCCAATATAAAAAGGGACCAAGGGAGGCAAGTGAGGGATGCCCAGAACCTGAAGTTGCTGACTCAGTCAGAGAGGTGGCAGGGAAAACTGAAGGCACAGAGAGAGCAATTAGGAATGGTTTTCAGAGAGTCAGCTCTGTTGAGGGAGCTGACAGAGAAGAAACCCTGAACAAGACTGTAAGGGCAGGAAGAAGTCAAAGTTTGTTTTCTTTTCTCTTTTCTTTGAAGTGGGAGAGGATACCTCCCAGATATAGCAGGATAGTGAGACTCATCTATCTGGACAATAGGCCAGAAAAAACTGGTAAAATACAAGTCAGTTCCTTCTGTTGATTCAAGCCTGGTGGCGGGTAACCGAGATCAAGGTGGCTATTGATTTGTCAGACCCAGAGACATAAAAAGTGTCTAGACAGCTCTGAGGCTGACTATACAGACTGTGAATTAAGACCTAGTGGAATGGGTGGCGGTGTAAGGGTTGGTGGAGCCCTTACTACATTGAGGCAGATATCAAGACCAGCAACGTCAAAAGCCACACATCCAGGCATTTCTTTTCTCCCTTAACAACAAGTTGTGACAGGAGAGATCATGGGTGTGTGGAATGTTCCATCAAAATTTTGTGGTGGGCTTCAGCCAGCTGGCCAAAGTGATATGACTGTCTTAGTAGAGAAAGCAGAGTGAGAAAGAGAGGAAACCTTCTGGACAAGGTAATAACCACTACAGACTGACTGAATACAAAAAAAACTGAGGCAAGCATCTGGCCCAAAGGAGGTGGGTGGACTTTGGTGAGAGCCCTCGTTTAGACATCATAGACCAAAGAGAAATGCTAGCAGGATACGCGGTAGTGCTGTAGTTAGGATTACTGCTTTTATCATGATCACCTTTGACACTGTCTCTCACCCCATCCTCATTAAAAAATTAGGTGACTGGTGTCGACGCCCACACAGTCAGATAGGTTGCAAACTAGCTGGAGGGCCACACCCCGAGAGTGGTGGTGTACAGGTCATTTTCAACCTGGAGGGATGTGGGCAGTGGGGTTCCCCAGGGCCTCAGGCCTGCACTGTTCAACATCTTCATCAGTGACTTGGACGAGGGAGTGAAAAGCACGTTGTTCAAATTCGCGGATGACACTAAGATGTGGGGAGAAGAAGGCACGCTAGAAAAGAAGGACAGGCAATAACTAGATCTGGACAGGTTACAGGGGTGGGCGGATGAGAATAGGATGGGATTCAACATTGACAAGTGCAAGGTGCTGCACCTGGGGAAGAAGAACCAGCAGCATACCTACAGGCTGGGGAACTCCCTTCTTGTCAGCACAGAGGCAGAAAAGGATCTTGGAGTCACTATTGATTCCAAGATGAACATGGGCCGCCAATGTGGGGATGGGGTCAGGAAGGCTAACCGCACCTTGTCATGCATCCATAGATGCATCATGAGCAGGTCCAAGGAGGTGATCCTCCCCCTCTAGGCAACATTGGTCAGGGCGCAGTTGGAGTACTGCATCCAGTTCTGGGTGCCACACTTCAGGAGGGATGTGGACAGCATCAAGAGGGTCCAGAGGAGGGCCACTCGCATCATCAGGAGACAGCAGGGTAGGCCCTACGAGGAGAGGCTATGGGACCTGAACCTGTTCAGCCTCCACAAGAGAAGGCTGGGAGGGGATCTGGTGGCTGTCTATAAACTTGCCAAGGGGGACCAGCAGGGAATGGGAGAGTCCCTGTTCCCCTGAGCACTACCAGGAGTAACAAGGAATAATGGCCATAAGTTGACTGAGAATAGGTTCAGGCTAGACATCAGGAGGCACTACTTCACAGTCAGGGCAGCTAGGAGCTGGAACCAACCTCCAAGGGAAGGGTGCATGCTCCTATGCTGGGGGTCTTCAAAAGGAGGCTAGATAATCACCTAGCCGGGGTCGTTTGATCCCAGCATTCTTTCCTGCCCATGGCAGAGGGTCGGACTTGATGATCTGATTAGGTCCCTTCTGACCCTACCAACTATGAAACAAAGACCAGGGAGCATATGAATATTCTTTCCTCAATTTTGAATAAACTTTTTGGGTTCCTATTTGGGTTTCCCCTAGTGATGTGTATCTGCTGATATCCATTTATTGTGAGAAGTCCTGGGGGACTTTTTTCATGTGTGCTTCATTATTGTCCTTCTGTACCTTGTAGTTGCTGGACTAATGATGGATTGCACAAACGATCACGTGAGACACTACTTTTATTTCCCCATATGCAGGTGAACGTAACCTTGTAGAAAAACAAGCTGTGGAAGAAAACTGAGCAGCATTTTTTTAAAACAGTAATCTGACTATAGTTGGCAAAAGAATCTTCAAGAGTGTGGTCTTTCCCTGGCCAATAAAGCTGCTCTGTCCTCTTTCTTTATAATGTAACATGTATTTCTGGTCAGATACACCCTAGATGCTAATACTCAGTAGGGGTAAGGTAGAGAGGTTTTAGCAGCTGCTGTGAAGAGACTGACAGATCCAGCAGTAATCTGTTTGGGAAATTTTGGAAAGGTTACAGACTAGTTCAGTGATTTTTTTCAATCTTTTGATTTGTGGACACCTTCGGAAATTTTGAATGGAGGTGTGGACCCCTTTGAATTGTAAGTGTGGCTATACACATGCTTTTGATTGATCATACTGATATTTCACAGCCCCCTTAGATATAGTCTGCAAACCCCCACGGGTTCATAGATCACAGGTTGAAAACTACTGGACTAATTGACACCTGTCACCTCAAGGTCGTTAGGCAGTAGCATGTTAGTTGTCTTGCCCAAGTCTCCTGTGCTGGACTAGAGGAAAGGGGTTGTGGTTACTCTACCAAGACTATCAAGTACTTAATGTGTACTTCGCATCAGTCTTTCATCAGTCCAGTGGGACCGCCCTGCCTACCAAGATGTGGGACAGCCAGGGTGAGGGCGTATTTCTACCCAGCATCAGTATTGATCTAGTAAAGGATCACCGTGAGAGGCTGGACACCTTCAAGGCAGCTGGTCCTGACAGATTACACCCTAGAGTACTGAAGGAGCTGGCAGGTGTCATAACCCAATCATTGGCAAAAATATTTGAAAACTCATGGCGCTCAGATGAAGTATCTGAAGATTGGAAGAAGGCCAATGTGGTACCCATCTTCAAGAAAGGGCAGAAAGTAGATCCTGAGAATTATACACCTCGACCTCAATCCCCGGTAAGATTCTGGAGAAAATTATCAAGGAGACCCTTCTGGATAAACTGGCTGAGGGCAACATCCTGAGGGTTGTCGCACTAGGTTGAAAATGCCCAGTTGTGGCTAGGTCGGTGGGCTGGACACTGATGAGGACGCAGTTTATGATTAATATGCAGTATTTATTTGGCTTTAACCTATAAAATATTGACAACTCAAGCAAATGATTTCCTATATAATACTAATCTATGACGACACACAATAATCAAACAATCAAAGCTGAGGAGCGATGTCCGTTGGGTCACAAGGTTCGGGTCAAGGCCCCTTGCTTTCAAAACCACGAGTGGTTTTGGTGCGGCTGGTCAGGGCCCTAGTCTCAGACCTGGTCAATGGCTCATTTCTTAAAAGGTCATTTAACAATCAAAACATAATCAAAACAATTACAAGCAGCTGAACGGGAAATTACGTCTGTTGAGTCATGGGGTTCAGGTCAAGGCCCCTTGCTTTCAAGATCGCGGATGACCTTGGTGCAGCTAGCCAAGACCCTAGACCCAGACTTGGTCAACAGCTCATGTCTTTTACAGGAAAGACAGACAAATACAAACATAAATGGCTACAGTCCTATGTACACGCTTACCACTACAGCAAACAAAAGGAGCGGCTTCATGGCTGGGAATGTTAATCTCTTCATGGAGGCCTCAAGAACAACCCCAAGCAGTGCTTGGTGTGGGAGGGGCAACCCGGTGGGTGATCAGTCCGCGGGCCCTTTGACGCTTGACGTTACCGTTCGAACTTCCCCCTCGTGGCTCTACCCTTTTATACCCTTACTCTTTTTCACTTATATTTACTGGCCAGTTGTGTTACCTTCCTGCCAGCATTCTGTTCACTCGTCAGTAGCCCCTTCCTCACTGCAGTCCCCTCATTGTTTTCTGCTTAGCCAGTTATGTTGCAGTTTCCTTCCTGCTTCGCTGGCAGTTCGATGCGGTTGACTTCCCTGCCTTATGAGTGTGACAGGGGTCACCCGTCCAGAGGCCTGTGTTAGGCCTAGCATTCTGCCATTTCATTGCGGCCTGGCCATTCATCTGGGGAGATGCCCGTGACAAGGGTCAGCCAGCACAGGTTTGTCGCGGGTAGGTCTTGCCTGACCAATCTCATCTCCTTCTATGATATATCACCTGAACAAGGGAGAAGAGATTGACGTCATATATCTAGACTTTAAAAAAGCTTTTGATCTGGTGACCCATGACCTCCTCATGGAAAAATTGGCCAACTGTGGCCTTGGCTACACCACAGTCCGATGGCTGGGAAATTTGGCTCCGAGGTCAAACCCAGAGAGTAGTGGTCAACGGTAGTGAATCATTATGAAGCCCCATGACCAGTGGTGTCCCCCAAGACTCTGTCCTTGGACCGGTTCTCATTAACATCTTTATCAACAATGTGGACATTGGTGTCAGAAGCACACTGGCTAAGTTCGCCAGTGACACTAAACTTTGGGGCATAGCATCCACACCTGAGGACAGGCTAGTGATCCAGGCTGACTTGGATGAACTTAGTAAGTGGGTGGATACAAACCTGATAACATTCAATACCAATAAATGTAAGGTACTCCACCTCAGGGGGGGACCCCCCCCGCAGCATACTTATAGATTTGGCAGTGCTATGCTTGCTAGCACCACTGCTGAAAGAGACTTGGGGGTCTCTTAGTTAGTGACCACAAGATGAACACGAGTCACTAATGCAATGTTGCAGCTGGGAAAGCAAACAAAACTCTGGCTTGCATCCATAGATGCTTCTCAGGTAAATTCTAGGATGTCATCCTCCCGCTGTACTTGGGCTTGGTGAGGCTGCAGCTGGAGTACTGCATCCAATTCTGGGCTCCACAATTCAAGAAGGACGTTGAGAAGCTCAAGAGAGTCCAGAGGAGAGCCACATGCATGATTAGAGGGTAAGAGAATAGGCCTTATGAAGAGAGGCTGAGAGCCATGGGACTCTTCAGCTTGGAAAAGCACAGGCTCAGAGGGGACCTGGTGGCTGCTTATAAGTACATAAGGGCCTGGGGGAACGTCTGTTCACCAGAGCACCCCAAGGAAAAAAAAGGACCAACGGTCTTAAACCCCTCCAAGACCATTTTAGGCTGGACATAAGAAAAACATTCTTTACTGTCTGAGCCCCCAAGACCTGGAATAGACTCCCTCCAGCAGTGGTACAGTCATCTACTCTGGACTCTTTCAAGAAACACTTGGATGCTTATCTTGCTGGGATCCTTTGATCCCAGTTGACTTCCTGCCCTTGGGGCAGGGGGCAGGACTTGATGATCTTCAAGTTCCCTTCCAGACCTAATGTCTATGGAATCTATGAAGTCATGTCTTTCTGTATTCAAAGGATGATTCTATACCTATTGAATTTAGATTTTCATTAATTTTCTGCCATTATTTGGAAGCATTTGGCTGACATCTGGGAGCCATTTGATCCCATTTGTTCAGATAGGCTTGGTGATATCTGCTGTCATGTCTGGGCTCCCTAGTCAGGTCTGGGCTCCCAGACATTGGGTAAATGAGAGTCTGCCTGAAGCTAAGACTATATTATACCAGGAATGCTTATATTATACCAGGAATGGCATTTTTAGCTGGGCTTGTGGGTTTTCCTAAGTTACAGGATTACAGAAGCCTTGGCTTTAAGTGGGTCTTCAAGCCTCAGAAAAATAGTTTTACTGTTTGAGTGTTGAGCTGGGAGGAACTACTGGAAGACTGTTGTTTCACCTTGTCTTTGACTGCTACTAGGACATGTTATATTAAAATGTTATCTTCTATTACTACAACAGAAGTTGTAGCACTTTGTTATGATAGATCATGAACTAATCACCATGATTTACATGGCCATAATTTAGGATACATGCTTCTATTTTTCTTCCACATAGAGTATTCAGGGAGGAAATCTGCTTCTGCTGTGCTTTTGAGCAGAACAAACAAAAGCATCCCAGTGCTACTCCCACAGATAGATTTAAAAAAAAAAACTTGAATAACCCCCCCCTAAATTTCCCATTAAAAATGTATCTAGAAAAAGCTAATTCAGCATAGACCCTTGTATGCTACATTACTCCCTGAATCATGTTCTTAGTATCTCATCAGGAGTTTAATATAGAAATAATAACAAACTGTTAACTGCTTAGTAGCAGCAAATGCCACTGCAGTTCTTCCCAATGCACACACAGCCAGATCTTGAGGAGGGTTGTAAATCACTTTCTGAATAATTGATTTACATGGCATTGTTTGCACTTGTTATCTTGCAGGACTAGACTCTTTATGTAGATAGAAAAAAGGTTATGTCCAAAATATAGGAAGGCTTGGTGCCATATACAGAGTATAAGTAAAAACATGTGACTTTAAATGGTTCAGGGAAAATATTAAGAATGGCTTCATTCTTTTGTGTGCATTGCTCTAGTGTCTTGGTAGTGCAAGAGAATGTGAAGAATAGAATATTGCATTAATCAGCACCTTGGGTTTGGACAGCGGCACTCAAAATGACTGAGGAAAAAGTTAATTTATGTGTGACAAATCACATTAGAAGTATTATTATTATTTAATGTTTTATTGCAGTAGACCCAAATGCCACAATTACGATGTGTTCAGGTCAAGCCTGGGATTCTAACACTTCATTCATTGTGTTTATAAATCTGCCAGCTATATATAAAAAAATAATAATACTTAGTATTAATGAATTTTATAGCCAAATAAAGTCTAAATTGAAATGTGAGTATTAGGGAAACTTTAAAAATTCTAGTTATATAATATCTTATTTAACATGAGAAATATTAGTTTTGTTAATGTGCCAGCGTTAAAGTGAATAACCAGTTTTTTTACATCAGTAAGCTCAAATATATGGAAAGAAAAATCAGATGTGTATTTCCTGCTGTAATGGAAAGTCCATTGAGGAAGGGAGAGGAGTTTGAGGACTCTAAACAATGAGCACTCCAGTGAATAGTATTCTTCTAGGTTTTACAGTATGTGGAGTGTTTCTGCACTTTTAGTAAAATAAGTTGTGTTGAACTGCAGCAGCACATTGGACACATTGCATGAAAACATCACTGATATGTTTTGGCATACACCTTCAATATTGAAAATAATCTTCATAGAAATGGGTTGAAATATAGTAATTCAGGAGCACATAGTTCAGCTGGAAATTCTATATTTTCTGTGCCTGACTTAATTTTCCTTTCCCAAAAAATAATCATGGTTTGGTTTTGTCTCCCTCCCTTTTTTGTTTTCTTTTGTTTCTAGGGGTTGATACAAAGTTGAAATTTACTCTTGAGCCATCTTTAGGTCAAAATGGTTTTCAGCAGGTAATTCTATTTATTTTCTCTTGTTTTTAAATGACTCTTTAAGTGACTTTTAAGTGTACTCTCATTACTCATTCCAAAACATTGCTTTGTTCTGTCTCTGTGTGGGAATACCAGTTGCTAGTACATAAAGGTTTGCTCTCACTAATATTTGGAAATTATAATGCAGTTTTTGTTTGATTGACTACTCATAATTCTTTTTGTGGCAAAAAATTAAATTGATTATTATATTGGTAAATGATTAAAAGATTATATTTTGCCTTTAGAGAAAACTTCCATATTAAGTCTGATAGTTTGCATCCACCCATCTTAAAGCTAAGCATTTCATTTCTAAATTGTGGGAAATGAAATTAATGCATCTGACCTGTGATATTGAATATTTATCCATGCTACTGAATTGGGCTATTCGCATATTTTTCCCTTACTGGATGTTTTATTGTTAGTGGCATGACGCTCTCAAAGCAGTGGCCAGGCTACCAACAGGGATACCGAAGGAATGGAGGAGAAAGGTAGGTAGATCTTCACACTTTACAAGGTACATTATATTGGCTTCTACATAAGGCTTAGAAACATGTACATCAATATTGCCACTGTCTTTGAATGTATACTTGGTAGTTTTAGGATTTATTTGCACTGGAGATTTTTTCTGAAACACAGCCATCTCCATGATCAGCCACTGGTGTAGTTGCATTGTTTCAAAGAGAAGCAAAGCTCAGTTTTGCACCAGTGGAATTACTTCTGCTTGTACCCCAAGTAATATGTACCACTGCAAATCTCAGCTCTTTACTCTTTCAGTGCCATGGGGTCATGGCACATGGTAGAGTGAGGTTCAAAGCCCCCCCCAAAATTCTACTTGTAACAATTTAACCTGGACCAGAAGTTTGGGTCACAGGTCAACTGAAAGTGGGGTTATAAATCCAGTAGTGGGGTCACACTGGGAAAAAATTTGGAGCTTTTTGTTTACAACAATGGGTTCCACAGGTAAAGGTGTGCCATTAGACAATGCTTGGCATTGTGGGTAAATCTCCATACAATATACTAGCCTTTAAATTTTATAGAACTGAAGTTGGTAACTGTTGTGGAGGCATAATGCTGGCAAGAATAGTTACATAAATGTTTGATTAGGGAAAGGCAGATGGCTGACACAGTAGTGGAGCTGAGCATCAAGAGTAATATGCAGAGATGGAGGCTGTCATTAATGTGAAACTGCAGTGAGTTAGTGCTGTAAAAAAGTGCTCACTGGGAGTTGCATTGAGATCACTGAGTTAACTTTTAAATTGAGTTAATTTTACTGCTTGATTAACAATATCTGAAGCCATTTAGCTTCATAGGTTAAAAGTTTGTCAGTGAGAGAAATGAGTTTGTCCCTTCAAAGGAGGGGGAAATAAAGAATCATAAGGGCATAATCTTTTCACCTGGAGAAGCTATGGAAACTTTATCTCTGGAAATTGTCAAGAGCAGCTTAGATAGATAGATACCTGGATTGGGATGCTTTAGTCAGGAATGATTCTGCCTTGAGCAGGGGGCTGGACTTAGATGACCTTATGAGGTCCCTTCCAGGCCTAATTTCCTATGATACTATGAACAGATCCTGTTCGCTGATGTTCTGTGGGGGCTTGAATGACACAAGCTACATAATCATTCTTCCTCTCCCTCATCACAACTGTAACTGTATGTTGTAGTGGGGATCTAGTGTTGCTGTAGCTGTGATGGTCCAGGGAATGTACAAGAGGCAAGGATTTTGTTGTATCTTTTATTAACTAACTATGTACTTAGGAGAGATTTTGGGCATCAAGTGCCTGAGAAAAGGCCCAAAAGCTTATTCAATAGCTCTCCCACCTATACAGTTGGATCAATAAAACTTACCAGAAAAATACATGCCTCTATAATGTTCCTTATACTTTCATTGTTGTGCCAGCAGGCGTAGCAATATAAAACAGTGTTGAGTCTGTTCCTCTCACCCAGTTCCTTATATGTTTTTTCTGACCTGGAGAAATCATTCTGTGCTTCAGCAGCGCTAGTGAGATCCTTTTCTGGTGCTAGGGGAAGGGCAGCACAGGGGAAGGACAGTGTCTGCACTGCTGCTGATACAAGACATTTTCCTCAAGGTCTGGCAGAAATAAAGAATCCAACAAGCCAATTTCACTGGAGCAAAGTCTTTCTTGGAGACTTACAGGGGAACAGTAACAGCAGAACAAATTATTTCTCTGCATAAGAGGCTGTCTCTGGGTAGGGGGAGGGTGGGAAATGCAGGGAATGTGTGATTCAGCAAGCTGAAAATAAATCCCTGCAAGATGTGAATATTTAAGTGTTTATAACTGGGAAGTGTGTGAATTGTCTTTCACTTAGAATATAAAAACCAGCTCCTCACTGCTTTCCCCCATTTCTTACACTTCCCTTAAAAAACAGACTTTTAACATCAGTAACCATTATTACTTGATGGTCTGTTGTTTGTTTTTTATAATTCAATGTGCTGGACATTTTCCAAACATTAATGAAGGCATAAACCTCAAAATTGCATGTGGAGGCAGCTCTGTACCAGTGCTCCTCAATAAGTGGAAATTCGTTATCATTTGTATGATTTTTCAAAATGGCTGTTTGCAACAGGAATTCAAAACATTTTCAGGAAATAGGGATTGGATCTGCATTTTATGTATGGGCTTTCGAGGGACAAAATAGTCATAAATGTCACCATTTTAAGCACTGTTTGTGTTTACCTATGGCAGATGCAGACATATTCTTTCTAAAGGCTGGCTAGTATAGTTAGAGCTCTCTAAGTTTCCTGTATCTTAGTTTAAAAGGATCCAATATTTTCTGTAACTTGTAGGCATATATGGTGCTGGCCTAGAGTCGCATATACATCTAAGCATCCTAGATATATATAATCATTATGCTTGAAACCAGCCTAATTTTTCAAGAATACATCTAGATACTCACAGTTCACAAAGCTTTTTGTAACAGTAGCTTACTATATGCTGAATATAATTTTGGTTCTGAAATTCCTTGCTCTCTGCCAGATCTCATCCTCTTTTGTAGAAGTCAGCAAAAGAGAGCTAGGAAGATGCAAATTATTACAAATTTCCTATGCAAGTTTTCCAAAAAGCTGTTCCACACAGGAGATTATAGAAAGAGTAACTTCATGTTGTTACCTTTTTAGTAGGTTACTTGTGAGTTACCCTGTGGTAAAAGGATGATGTGAACATCCTTCACCTGGCTGTTCCTCTGCCTGTCTTGCAGATCAGCTATCTTCTTGGATGTGGATTCTTGGCCACTGGGTCTGTGAGAGAGAATGCTGTTAAAGGTAGCTAGCATCTCCAGATATGTGCATTCAGGGAAGACAGGCAGATGGAGCATCTGTGGGATGAGATTATTCATGTAGTGTACAGTGGACGTCAGTGGAGTTCTTAGAGTGCAGGACTGGTCCCTCTATTGGCATTTTAGAAATTAAGGTGTTACTTTTCTTATATAGCAATTGTTTTTACATCATTCCTTCTGCTTCTGATTACAGTTTGTGTATGCATGTAGTGCTTCAGTTCCAAGCAAAAACTGTGAATAATACATTTTTTAACATTTCTGTGACTATTTTTAGGTATGGCTGACTCTAGCAGATCACTACTTGCGTAGTATAGCAATTGACTGGGATAAAACTATGCGCTTCACCTTCAATGAGAGAAGTAATCCTGATGACGATTCCATGGGTATTCAGATTGTAAAGGTAATGGCACCTCAACCTATCTACGCATAATTATTTACAGCAAAACCCTCTCACACTGAGCTCCCCCAAAGTGCTCCCCACTGGAACTGCAAGCTAGAATCCATCCCACTTAGTCTTCTTTGTCACACCTGTATAACACACATCATAAATCTCTGGGGTGATTGAGGAACAACTGTGCTGGTCCACCTGTCTTCATTTCTTCCTCAGTTTTCTGAATGTATGCTAGAGAGAAAATCTTCAATTCCTATTTGGAGAATGGAAAAATCTGTGCATATAGGGAATCCTTCATGCAGAAGAGCTTTTACTGAAGATAGATTTTTTTTCTTAATGAACTGCTTTGTTCATTGTTATTTCCTGGCAGATGGAGATGACCAACTGTCTAAAGCACCTTTTCTATCTGTGTATTGCATTTCCCTATGTTCATTTAATTGTGTACTGTATTCTGAGTCATGTAAAGTTTACAGTTCAGAGTCTGACTTTTTGTTAAATAAATATTTGAGCCCTGCTAGAAGCAATGGTTCTAAAATGTAAGGGATGCTTGCTTGAATGTTAGCACTTCTAAACTAATAATGGGCTAACAAGCTTCTAATTTAGGTTTTGCTTGTATTTTACAAAGATAGGCTCTGGTACTAGTCAGTGCTGTAATATAGTAACTGGCCATATTTTCACTGAACCTACCATAGTGAAATAGACTTCAGCCTGTGATATGTTTCAGTTATTTGGCATTTTTGTTTTAAGAGTAGGTGCTAGTTTGGGGAGGAGGTGATTTCAGGGTATTATGAATATGTTTCTAGTGTTTTGCCGCTGACAGTGTCTTACATGGATGATTTCATGAAAAGATCATCTATCCATTTCATTTTTACTTGAGCAAGGGTGCACCTCATGCATCCCTTTAGGTTCCTAAATAATTGTTTGAAAAACACCATGTGTACTTATGTATGTGTCCATGCTCCTGACCCACAAATGAGCTAGTCTCCAGACTTGAATTTAAAAATCAAGATTTTATTTTGATAGTTCCCATTTTTCCTTTGATTCTCAGAAAAGGGCTTTTGTCTGTGTTCAAGTTCCAAGATAAAGCACAACTGCAAAATATGCAGTATTAATGTTGAGTTTAAAAGACCAGTGGTTCCTAAAACATAGACTTATAATGTTTTTAGAAAATAGCATGATGACAGTATAACATTTTTATTTAACTCTAAGATTGAACTTGAAATTGTAGCAGTTAACGTTTAATCATCCACAGCCACCCACTCAAATCCTGTTGTCCAAACCAGACAGTGTTAAATTTGTATATGCAACTGAAACCCATGCTACAATGCTTGCCCTATGTGTTGAGGTGTTGAAAACAGGAAAATTAAATATTTCCCTTTTAGGTTTCTGGTTAATATAGTGTATAAATTTTTCAAAACCCTTTTTTCTGGATTTTCTAACTTTTCAGAAGTAAATGACACCGTGAAATAAATGGTTTAAAAAAAATTCTGCAGCTGTTACATTTTACCTATTTGAAAGTAGCTCAAAACCCCATTGCCACTTGTGACAATTTGATACCAACCTCTTGTCTGGTAATTTACTTACCCAAGATTTCTCAGATGCATTGTTTGGTTTACAAAGTAGTTTCTTCCAGACCCATTTTTCCAGCCAGGTAGACAGAGAAACAATGAGTTTAAATGAGCCAGGGGCTCACCTTCTATTAGACCCCAGGGATCTCCTGGAGAACCTTCCTTTGCTCAAAGTATTTCACTCCTTCAATAAACTCAGCATCATAAAAGAAAACACACATCTCTAAGGAGTGGCAAAATAATATTGAATATAAATGCATGGGCATGGTTGGCAAAGGTCTCCAGGGTGGGCTTGTGAAATAGGCCAATATCTCAAACAGCTTTCCTATTTTAGGATCTTCATCGAACTGGCTGTAGTTCTTACTGTGGCCAGGAGGCAGAACAAGACCGAGTCGTATTAAAACGGGTTCTGTTGGCCTATGCCAGATGGAACAAGTCTGTTGGTTATTGTCAAGGCTTTAATATACTAGCAGCACTGATTCTGGAGGTAATGGAAGGCAATGAAGGGGATGCCCTGAAAGTGAGTATTACTGCTTCTTTGTTTCTAACAGGTGTGGTGTGAGAATTACCTATAATTGGGACCTGCTATAAACCAGTAATTTTCTACCTGAGCACCATGGCATCCTGGGATGTCTTGAAATCATTTCAAGGGTGCTGCAGGGTACTGCACAATGTTAGCACTGTTAAGTGTGCAGACACGAAACCGAGAAATTTCAAATAGGAATTCATAATGTTAAAAACATTCTGACCTTTGGTGTTTTTGAGTTTTTTGCAGCAAATGATTTACTCTTATTATTTTTCTGTAGTCAAAAATGGAGCAAAAGCTAAGAGTTGATATTTTTCTAGAGGTGCCTTGAGTCTAATAAGGTTGAGAACCACTGGTGTAAACTGTTGGATTAATTGCAGACAACCTAAAACAGCAAGTCACAGGACTGAACTGCTTGATTTTTATCAATGCATTGTTAATTACCTCATTTAACTTAAACCTCTTTTAAATGTCACCCCTGTTAATGTTTGCCCAGATAATAGGTGGCATCTTGGCTCTAGTGAAATAAATAACAAAACTCCTATTGACTTGGTTTAGAGGAGCCAGGATTTCACCTGGTGTGCTGATTGCATGCTGTCAAATTGGCCCAGGAACCCAACCCATCACCTTCTCAGCAGCCAAAACCCCCAGCTTCTGCTGAGAACTCCATACGCACTGCAATTATGTGCTGTTAAAATTATGACAAATGTTTGGGTTGACAAATCATGAGGTCAGCATAAAGCAAATATAATTTAACATGAAAATAGTATATGACCTGCTATGCAGACTGTATCATTTTGCATGTAAATGGAATCCTGCCCTTTTAATTTAAATGAAACTGCCACATTATTTTGAGGGAGTCACAAAATTTGGTATTAGGATCTGGTTTAAAATTTTCCAATATTTTTCAGGAGTTCTTTGCAGGACAGATTTGTAATGTAAATTAGTTACAATGGAGGTTGAATTAAGGGTATAATGGAAGTTGAAAAGGGGTCATTGTCCTCAGAGAGGCTGAGGAATTTATCTTGCTTTAGGTATTATTACTAATCTTAGAAGCTAAAGGCAGAATTATAGTAGAGAGAAGAAGTTAGCTGTGTTAGTCTGAAATCAGGCAAAGGCAGGGTAGATACGAACCTTATAATCTAACTCAGAGATATATATGGCATCAGCTTTCGTGAACTCAAGCTCGTTTCATCAGATGCTGTGAAAGGGAAGCAGGGCTATGTGAAACAACTATGTTTCATTTTGGTTTCAGATTCAGCGTTTCGGAGGGACAGTAATATGTTTCAGTGGTTTGGATCACTGTCCTGTTTCAATTTGACCGAATCTGTTTCGCAGTTTTGACCATAATGGCTATAATGGGGAATCACTAAAATGCCTATAACTTTGACATTTCTTGCCTGATTCAGATGAAAATTGCAGGGATGGTAGCCCCTTCTAAGGGAATGAAATCTGCCAAGTTTCAAAGAGATGGGTGCAGGGGTTTTTGTCAAACTGCACCTCAAAATGTTCAAAGCAAAACTAGTATCATTTGCCAGCAGCATGCTTTCATCCCACATGCAGATCCAGGGGCCTACACCCCACAGAGTCCAGCACAGCTCCGCAGCCGTCCCAGGGGGTGCAGGCCTCCACATCTGCATGTGGGATGACAGCGGGCTACCACTGCTGGCTGGGGCCAGCACCAGCACTTGGTTCTTCCCAGCGCTTGGTGTGGGTTGCGCTGGGCATGCTCAGGTGCTGGAGCTGGCCCCAGCCCACAGTGGCAGCACGCTGTCATCTGCATACTACACAGTTGGTAAGTGCAGAGCTTTAAAAAAAACAAAAAAAGTCCTACAGTCACCAGCTGCAGCAGTGGTGATCAGGGCCTCTGGGGGCTTGTGGCAGAGCCCTTCAGTGCAGCGTTGGGCAGTGGGCATCACGCCCCCCCCCGGCCTGCCACGTGACACAGGTGCAGTGTGGGTCGGCAGGGTGCTGTGTGCTGTCTGGGAGCTGGGGCAGCTCCGCTTGTCAGCTGGAGCTCCTGGTTCAATTCCTCAGCTCTGATCATTCCCTCAGCTGTTTCCGGAGGGGTGCAGACCCCCAGATCTGTGTGAGAGATTTCAGCAGGGCCCTTCTTACGGCTGGGGACATAGCCCAGAGCCACCACCGTCACCATCTGGCAGCCTGCTGTCATCCTGCACTCAGATCCAGGGGCCCACCCCTCAGGAAGAGCTGGGGGAAGCGGTCAGAGAGCTGGGGGAAAGACTGGGGAGCTGGGGAATCGATTCTGGTTCAATTTCCCAGCTCTCTGATTGTTTCCCCCAGCTCTTTCCCAGGGCTGCGGGCCCCCAGATCTGTGTGCCAGTTTTCAGCAGGCTGCTGCTGCAGGCTGGGGGCCAGTGGTAGCACCACAATCTTCCCGGTGCTCAGTGTAGGCTGTGCCAAGCCGCTGCCACTGGCCCCAGCCTGCAACGGCAGCCTGCTGAAACCCTGTGCACAGATCCGGGGTCATTCCCATCCTCTTTCCTCTCCCTCCTAGTTTTTATTTCCCTGCAAGCCCAGCTCTGAAATGTCAAAATTCTCTGAAACATTTCCAAAATGTTTCGGAGCCTTCCATTTTAATTCGGATTTGGTGTTTTGGGCGCTGAAATGGCCCAAAACACCTCCAAAATGAAACGGTTGCCAAAATTTTGCACAGCCCTAGCAAGCATAGAGCAGTGTGTAAGTGGATCAGAATCTAGCATGGTATAAAGATCTTGATGGGTAATGTCTGATACTTTGCTTTATCCTATAGACTTATTTAAGATATTAGGAAAATACTAGTGATTCCACTGTATGACTGAAGTAAATTTGCATTGCATTCTTGTCCTTAGTGACTGCCTTGTGTGATTGCCTCAGTAATTTACTGCTATTGCGTGCATCTCACGACAACCACACATTCCTCAAGTTTTTTTTTTTAAGGGAAGGAGCTCTTTGGACATTTTTGGCAATTTGCATAAACTCTGTTACTTATGAATTCCACTTTGGTATTATGAATAAAGCATGCATGTGTTTTATTACTGTCTTTGTCTCGTGTAATGTGTCATGCTCTGTCTGTTAAAGAGACACAAGATTGGCACCAGCATGTCTGCCTGTAAAGAGAGAGAGAGAGGTAGTTAATTATCTCTGATTGTGTTAGTCTATAAGGTACATTCCTACTCTGCCTTCTGCCTGTAACTATGTCAGTCATTGAAGATTATCACTCCCTGGAGAAATCAAACCTGAGGACAGTAATGGGTAGCTAGGTAAAACCAGTTTTCCCCCAGCCTCACTCTAGAAGGCTGGGGTTTAAAAGGCTGGAATTCTCCCCAAAGAAAAACAGTGGTCAGTTTTAGCACTGTGAAAAGATCACAGCTGGAGGGCTTCAGAGAGACAAAAGAAGCATGGACAGGAGAAAAGATCAAAGGGTCATACTTTCACAGCAGAGGGGTCAACCAAGAAAAAGGAAGCAGGGTAGGGGGGAGTGCAGAGATTCTTTGATTTGGAGGGGAAACCATGTGAGGAGAAAGGATCCTGAACTTCCCAGATGACTTTGAATCTACTCTCAAAGAACACGGTAAGAGCGGTGAGGAAAATGAAGGGAGATACAGGTGCTCAGTGTTTTCTGTATTTCTTGTGCTGATACACTAAGCAACGAATGGTTTTGAAACATTTGCAAAGTCCAGGTGTGTCTCCATTTCCACTAAAACATATTACCTTTTCAGGGACAACAGTAAGAGGCTGAAGTTCTGGGAAAGTATATTTTAGATTCTTGCAGGGTTGGCAGGGGGAGGAGTCCTGGGAGTCTAAAAGAGCTAGATAGATTTCTGTGAATGGGGTAACAGACAGAGCCTATATTCAGAAAGTAGCCCAGAGATGATGAGGAAAGGGGTAGTGCTACAGTGTACTCAAATTCAGGAGTCCAAAACCATACGGATTTAGCACAGGACACACATGGCAGCTTGGTAAGTATTCAGCCTGGGGAGCTTTACTCAGGCTGCGACAATGCTCTGCTGCTAAGGGTAGGCCTGTTGGTGTTAAATCAATCGCTCCATAAAACGATCGTGCTGTGTAAAAACTAATACATTCAGCAAATTAAATAAATTTAACTTAAACAGAAGTGGCTAAGGTAGGTATGAGTACACACGGTTTGTGTGGCTAGAAACAGTTCAAATGTGCATTATTCCTATAGCTTTAAAAAAAAACCTTTAAAATCATAACAGATTAAACAACTCATTGGCACAAGAAAAAGTGTTACAAAATTGCACAACAATCAGAAAAGTCACAATCTCTAGAAAATGCCACAGAATCTCGAAGTAATATCAATTATGAAACAGGAGATAGAATTAATTGTTTGTGAGTATATGTGATTTTTTTTTTAAAGGTAACGATTCACAGGTGAAGTGATGAGATATCGGAAGATATTTATTGAAGGAAAATATACTGAAGTTTTGATTAATGTCATTAAATTAATTTACCTTAAAATGTTCATAATTTGATTAAAGAAATGAGATTTTTTTTCAGGAGAGAATCATAATGTGTACAGAAGACTTAATAATGTAGCTTGAGACATATGGGACTCATTCCTCCTTGCATATAATATTTGAATCAGCCTAATTCTGTGAAATGCTGAGAAATGTAAAAGACCCCCCCCCCCAAATGCTTAAAATTATTCATTATTTGCATTATCAAATGCTGAGGAGACCATTCATGGACCAGAAACCCACTGTTTGAGAAGCTCAAACAGGGGTTCAAAAGACAGCTTCAGCCCCACAATCATGCATGATGCCCAGGTTACAGTCCTGAATGACAGGCAGGTTGGGGTGGTGTCCATAGTGATCCACAAGAGAGAGAGTAGGGAAGGCTGGAAAAAGGAAGAACAAAGTTGTGTTCTAGTCATGCTAAGATTTAGGTAATGACTAGACCTCAACAAGGAGAGGCTGAAGAGTTTAATTTGGAGAGAGAAGGACAGGGCTAGGCAGTTATGTGATTTGTCAGGATAGGGATGTGAAGACATGCATGTTCTTGGTACAAAAATAAATCTTGAATGCATACAGTAGAGATAAGTGCTGCTAGACTTCTTAAATACAATTAACCTTGTATACAGCAGCTTCTACCAAGACATTCATATATCTGTCTTTGATCCTTAAAAATTTCACGGTATATACAAATTATTCCCAATGAAGTTAAACCTTCTATCTATACTTAAAATTTGAATATGTTGAATTATCTTGTTATATTGCTTAGCTTATGATTTTATAAATGACAACATGAAGGTGCAACTTTCAGTGAAATATCACACTCACTGAAATGTGAGAAAAGTGCTTTTTTTAAAGAGCAATATCACATATACTGTCAATAATATAGATGTTGAATTGACTATTAAGTTTTCCATTTATGATGTTTAAACTGTGTGGACATTTGCTTTAAGAACTTTTCAGCTTATCACAGTATCTCCTAGCATGTATACAATGGAAATGACAAAAAAGTCTTTCTGAATGGAAAATGGGTTCCTATTTTGGTGTGGCTTCCATTTAAACTGAATTCAGTTTAATCAGTTCATAATTTCTTAAAGTTATTCAGACTGTTGTTAGCAATGCAAACTAGGACAGTTGTGACCCAGTTCTGTAGGTGCTTTATATCTGGATGATGATATGTTACCATTAGAAAATATTGATCTGTGTCAGATGCCTAAAATTTAGTTCACTGGACTAGACAATTTTAGTACAAAATGTGTGTGTGTGTATATATAGATATATATAGATATAGATATATATATAGATATATATAGTTTATGCACAAGAGGTCTTTGCTATTCTTGGGAAATAACTGTTTGCTCTAGCCTTATCGGTCCTATAAGTTTATGAACATATATTCAATTTAATCTCTTACAGATCATGATTTACTTAATTGACAAGGTACTTCCTGATAGCTATTTTGTCAATAACCTTCGTGCATTATCTGTGGATATGGCTGTTTTCCGAGATCTTTTGAGAATGAAACTTCCTGAACTGTCCCAGCACTTGGATATACTTCAAAGAGCAGCAAACAGGGAAAGTGGAGGTGGGTTCAACAAATACTGCTGAATTGTTTTTAATATCTGCTTCAGTAAGCACCAGCTTTAAAAGCACAGCAGTATAAATATGTACATACTGTAGCTTTGAGAACAATAAACTTGAATTGTGTACTGGTAGGGTTCACTGACAGACTAAAACTGTTAACATGATGAGAAAGTTTTTAATACCGGTGACCTTAAATTAAACCTGCAGCTCTCTGGGGCACAGTAAATGGAAAAGCGATTTAACCCCTGAAGTGGCTGCAGACAGAGTTGGGTTAACAGAGGCGTAAGATGTAGAGGATAAACTGAAGTTATTCAGCATGGGACAAGGGCTCTCCTGAGGGAGTTGTCTCTTGTCTTAGCACAAGTTATTTGTCTAATTGCGTGGTCTTCAGCGTCCTCCTCAGTTTCCTGGTGGAATCTGTACTTGAATGTGGTTCCTCTCTGAAGCTTGATGGGCAATAGGTCAAAATGGCTGGTCATTATTTTTTTTACTTAGATGTCTACTTACACACCGAGCAAAATTTTCATTTTGAACATCAGAGCTACTTATTAATTGTTGCCTGAAAAACTGCTTTGCCCTTTGAGCTTCGATACATAACATTCCCCACCCTCCCCTCTTCTCTCCTTCCCAGGCCAGCATTGTGTAATTCGCAAGACTTAAGTTTTTGCTGTTCTAGAACAGGGGTGTCTAACCTTTTTGAATGTGGGGCTGGATCGCGAACTTTTTATTACCTAGTGGGCCAGCAGGAGCGGGTGCTCGTGCAGCCTGTCCAGTCTGGCCGCGGCTTGGGGGCACAGGAGTCAAGGGGCACTGCCTGATGCCGTGTCCTCCCTGCCACCTTGGTGGCCTCAAGGATGCTCCCGTGCCTGCGCGCTTGGGCTCAGCAGCCAGGGGCACATGCGGGAACTCTAGAGGGGGATGCGGGATGTGCAGGGACACCCCCTTGTTCCCTCTCCCCTGGGGCAGCCTGAGCCCAACTGGCAGGGCTTTCTACCTCCCTGGGGCCTGCGATTCACCACCCCCAATGCGATGTCTAAGGGTGCGGAGGTATGCGGGGAGGCAGGAGCAGTGCCAGCTTCCTGCTCCAACAGCCACAGCAGCAGCAGCATCTCCCACGGGCTTGGCTGCAGCATCCCTCCGAGCCAGCATCCGCGCCCCCTACACTGCGAACTGCTCCAGCCTGTGGGACTGGCGGGGACAGGCGCAGGCAGGGCTGGTATGCAAATGAGGAAGGTAGGGGCAGGGCTAGGAAGGGACACCTTGAAATGAGGGGGGTGGGGAGAAGCCGCACCGCATCAGCAACGTCAAGCTGATGAGGTGCGTGTGGGAACCTTGTCCCTTCCCCAGCCCTTCAGCAGCCATTAGAAAGCTGCTGAGGAGTTGGGGAGGGACAGGGGGTGGGAAGGAAAGTGAACAGTGTTTCCCATCACTGCACCTCGAGCCTCAGAAAATGGCTTGGCAGGCTGTATGGCAGCCCACAGGCCATATGTTGGACAAGCCTGTTCTAGAAGCCAAAAACCCTTGAGATCCATGTTAGTGAAGTGTGATAATTCCTTTAAATAATTACGCCGGCTAGGACAGTGCTTCTCAAACTTTTCCTTAGGATGAGCACATTCCCTTAGCATGACCCCATTTCCTCAGCATGGGCCCGCATTCCAAACTTGTAGCCCTCCACCCCTCCAGGTGCCCCTTACTCCCAATCTGCAGGCCCCCCACTCACCAAGTGCCCCAGGGCCAGGGCCTGCAGCACCCTGCCCCTCCACCCCAGCAGCGCCTGAGCCCCAGCTGTTGTCCACAGGACGTGGAGCCCAGCTCCCTGCCCCTGTCCCTTTCCCGCAGGTGGCACAGTGAGAGTGAAGCCCATGAGGGAAGTATGTGGGCTGCCCCCTATGGACTTGGGTCTCCCCACCCTACTACCCTTCCCCCGTCCTCTGCAGCCCAGTGAGCAAGACCTGGTGTAGGAGAGAGTGCTGCACCATGACCCCATCCACTGATGTTGTGACCCATTTGGGGTTGCGACCCACAGTTTGGGAATCTCTGGTCTAGAAGGTAAGGAATCTTGTGATTAGGGTGTCTGAATGGGATAATTGCTAATTAAGAAAACGTATTTAGTGTTGAGTGTCTTGACAAAGAAGTACTTTTGGAGAGCAGTGGTCAGTCCCTCCAATTCTGACCACCTTTGAATTGACACCAGTAGAATTCACTGATTAAGTTTCGGTCATATCGACATTGTAATTTCGGAATTCCATACTGAAAGAGTAAGTTTTTTGTGAAACTGCTAACAAACCAAAAGGAAAATTGAATATACTCCAGTTCTCTGCTATGGCAGTACAGTGAGATTTTTAACGTTAGGCAATATTTGAAGGAGCTGCTCACCGTAGGGCACTTAAGAAACTCTTCTCACAAACTTTTGCACATTTTAAATCTTCCAAAGTAATTCTAAATCATTTTTTCCACAAGCATTTATGGAAAAAAGGCTTCCAAATATGAACTTCATGTTTATTAAGTGATGCTAACTTCTTTATAGACATTTTCAGCACCTCTGCTACTGCTCAGAGCTTTCCAAAGCTATAGCAGAACGAGAAGTGACTAGATGCGTCAGCTGCAACAGAAGTTTTTGCAGATTTCAGCATGCACTCTGCTACAGTTTGTACTCATTTTAGAGTAACAGTTGGAAACAGTAAACCATGAATGACTTGTCATGTTATTTTTTTCCCATTTCAGGAGGTTATGAACCCCCACTAACAAATGTCTTCACAATGCAGTGGTTCCTGACCCTCTTTGCTACATGCCTTCCTAACCATACAGTTCTAAAAATCTGGGATTCAGTATTTTTTGAAGGTTCTGAGATTGTACTGAGGGTAGCCTTGGCTATCTGGGCAAAATTAGGAGAGTAAGTAATTTTTTCTCTTTAATGTAAGCAACATATATGTTTTGAATAAGTACTATTTGTAAGGGTACAGATTCACAATATTATCAAGAGATGGCCTTACAGGAAACTTACTTTTAAAGTGGCCATGTAGGTGACAAGATGGTATGCCATAAAATGAACTCTTGGAAGCAGCCTGATAATGCCATAAAGGTGGGCAAGATGATCTAACTCGTCCTTTCCTTATCAATTTTTTGTTGTCAATTACATACCATGTAAAACATTTCTTTATATTAAAGAATTGGGTCTGATCTGGCAAGCTCTCTGCACTTTCTAGAACACTCGATGAAGCCAGTAGGGGTCATAGTCATTGTCTGAAGCTGAAAAAGACTTTTTTTTTTTGTGCTAATGTGCTTAATGTAAGCTTCAGTCGGTTTCTCTCTGCAAATACATGGTGAGTGAGTACCAGCAGGCAAGTCTCTGAAAACCCTATCTGCTTCTAGAAGCAATTGCTTTAAAGAACATTGTAACTAAGATTTTATTAGGGTTCATGTGTATGGCCTGGGAAACCTGCAACATGCATTTTTTTTCATTTTGTGAGGGAACAGAAACTGAACATGGATTTGTTTTTTATTGTATTTTAAAGGATCCTCATAACCAAATCGTTCTTCTAAGCTGCTATGCTTATCACAGCAAGCATTTGCATTCCAAACAAAAGGGCCGGTCCCTATGAGCATTTGTCATTGACTTCATGGGTAACAGGAGTAGGCCAAACTGCTGTTAGTTCATTCGGAAAAGTACTGGAATCAGCTGCTGCGGCTAATGCTTTCACCCACCAGCTCCCACCCTCCTAGCAACAAACCTGTCCCTGAGGCTGCAATATTTACAGAGTTGAATGTACAGCAGTATCCACAAAGGATTTTTTTAATTAAAAAAAAAAAACAAAAACAAAACTACCACTAAAACTTCACCCACAGGTTTCCATCAGAGCTGGGTTTGTATCTTGCTTATTTAACCTAAAAAAAATAGTTCTGTTTCTTTTTTTAACTGGAAACTGGTGCCCAGTTAGCCACATTCTTCATTTAATTAATGAGCAAAGCCAGAGAGAATTGTTCACATTCGCACTAAACCAGGCATAGTTATGTCATTGTTATTTTTAACTATTGTAGCTACGAAGTGCTGCCCCTGTCCCACAATGCCTTTATGCACAGAGTTCTGTTTCTAAATATCATACTTGGCATCAGGACATCTTGCTAGGTAGTACATAAACACAGAATAAAAGGAGTTTTCTGATGTGAAGTTTATCATAAAATCTAACTGAAGACAAGACTTCAACATGGAAATAAATAGTTGTCAGGAACAGGGGCAGAAGGATGAGGGGAACCTGGATAAGATACAGGGCAGTTGACTAAAATGAGCATTATCATTGCTGCCTGTGTAGCTACTATTAGCTGTCATGATGGTAGAAGTAGACCTCAACAAAGGGTTGGAAGGAGAAG
Organism: Crocodylus siamensis; assembly: GCF_052110815.1. NCBI lineage: Eukaryota > Metazoa > Chordata > Crocodylia > Crocodylidae > Crocodylus > Crocodylus siamensis. Next base: position 64,527,863 of record NC_143398.1, read on the forward strand.
AAGAGAGCAATCCTCTGGACCACTTTCAAGAGGAAACCTCATAGAAAGCACAAAAGTGCTTACAAAAGGCTTGATTAATCAAGTCGTCTGGAGTGTGCTAATTAGCATGTTCCAGCAGCCTCAGTGTCTCATGTATTCAGTGTCCCCATGCTTCAAGTTGGTGGTGGGGGCACTAAATCTCATTAAACAAGCTTTAGCTAAAGCACCCCCTCCACCATTTTCAAGCATGGGATGCTGAATGCATGATATGCTGTGGGCCTTTAATTAGAGCAGCTGTCAGACAGCTGTCCCCTGCTTTCCCCCTGCTCGCCCCTGGAGCACATGTAAAGATGCCGTGTGGTATTTTAGTATCTCACATTTTTAGTCCACCTTTGTAATCTAGTTTGCAAAGGTGCATCACAAATGAATTCCTTTCATGATAATACAGAGAATCATCCTGTTTTGTTACTGTAACATAAATTCATTTGAGCAAGCCTAGAACTGCATGGATTCCAGACACGAAAGTTTCCCCCCAGAATTATATTAATATAAATACAAAGAAGCAAGGGAAGTTTTACCTCCGTTTTACAGCTCACCAAACACAAGTGAAGTGATTTTACCAAGGTCAAAAGCAGGTGCCTAGTTAATTTGGTACTTGACCCACTGAACTATAACTCTCTCTCAGAAATTTGCAGTCTCTAATACTATTAACAGTCAAAAGAATGAGCAGGATTAAAAGCTGAATGGTGTAGACCCCTTTGCATTTAAGCCTTCAGAAGATTGTGGAGAATGCTCTTTTTGAAAGGTGTCCTGCTTTTCTAGCTGATCATTATTTCTTGCCAATTGACCTTGCATATTGACATCAAATATAAAATGATCAGAATAAAATACTTAGACAATTATAGCTCTTAAGGCTTTGTATAATATCACAGTGATATAATGCAGACAATGCAGCATAAATTCTGCATTAAACACACATTGCCTTTATTCTTTTTCACTGATCATTGCCCTTTCAGCTAGAGCATATTGAGAGTTGAGCAAGTTCTAGCAGTTCTAGATTCTGATCATAATTCCTGAACTTAGACATTCACAGTAAATGGCTTGGGTCTCCTTTTTGTAACGATGCTGGACAAAGGTGGTGGTTTCTTGCTGCACCAGCAACACACTTTCTGCCTAAAGAAGTGGGGGGGGAAGGGGGGAGAGACAGAGAGAGAAGAAGAAATCCTGTACTCAGAAAATTCCTCATTTACCTCCTGTATAAACAAGCAGGAAGGAAACTTAGAGTTCTTTGCTGAGCCAGGAGGCAAAAAAGACTTACTATGGTTAGAGATCAAAAGGGTGCTGCAGTGAAGTATTCTCAGGGAACTGACTTGCTAGACATGCTGGCTCAGTGAGAAGGCTGTCACCTTGCAGATGGGAGCTGGATCAGCAGATGTTAAAGTTAGATTATTTGGCATGACATAAAACACCTGCTCTGTTTTAAACAGTTGAAGACAAAGCCTGGAAGGAACCTGAGTTCCATTTACTATTCCCACAGGCAGGCATTCTCTAGGTATGCCTTTTCTTACTCTGTCAAATTATCTGGAATGATAATATTCATCCCATCCTGGTCCAGATTTCCACGATTTATCAAATGGATTCTCTGCAGAACCTCCCAATCTTCTTAAATGGTGACATCTCTCTGTTCCTTAGTTTTAGCAAATTTAAGTTGGTGGCATTGACACAAGAAGGTCAGAATATCCAGGAGATGAATACATAATAGTTAATCCTGTGGTTCTCAACCTTCTTAGACTTGAAGCACCCCTCAGAAAATACCAACGTTTAGCTTTCACTTGTTTTTTGACTATGAAAAAAATACTAGAACAGTTCTTCTGCAAAGAACTCAGAAAGACCACAACAGGTCAGAATGTTTCTAACACTGTAGATGCCTATTTGAAATCTCTGCATTTATCTTGTTAATCATGTGTAGGTGTTTGCATACAATGCTAACCCTGTGGCACCTTGGATGCCAGAACACCCTGGTTGAGAATCACTGGGTTAATCCATAGGATTAGGAGCCAAAAGAAACTGTTTATAATTCCAGTTTTACCAGATTTCTTGCAAAGTGTTTGATAAATACTTATACTCTGTAAATTCCATGCATCTATATATGGGGGTGATAATATTTACTTGTCTCTCAAGGATACTGTAAAATCAATGTTTGCAAAATGTGTTGTCACCCTTGTAGGGTTTGAGTGATGATGGTAGTCATAGAATCATAGGAAATTAGGGTTGGAAAGGACCTCAGGAGGTTATCTAGTCCAAACTCCTGCTCAAAGCAGGACCAGCCCCAACTAGATCATCCCAGTCAAGGCTTTGTCTAGCCAGGTCTTAAAAACCTTCAAGGATGGAGATTCCATAACTTCTCAAGGTAACCTGTCCCAGTGTTTTACTACCCTCCTAGTGAGAGTGATTTTCCTAATATCCAACCTAAACTTCCCTTGCTGCAACTTGAGACCGTTGCTCTTTGTTCTGTCATCTGCCACCACTGAGAACAGTCCAGGTCCATCCTCTTTGGAACCACCCTGTAGTTGAAGGCTGCTATTAAATCCCCCCTCAGTCTTCTCTTCCCCAGACTAAGTAAAACCAGTTCCCTTAGCCTCTCCTCAGCTCTCATGTGCCCCCCCCCCATTTTTGTTGCCCTCCGCTGTACTATCTCCAATTTGTCCATATTCTTTCTGTAGTGGGGGGCCCAAAACTGGACACAGTACTCCAGATGCATTCAGTCTCACCAGTGCTGAATAAAAGGAATCACTTCCCTCTATCTGCTGGCAATGCTCCTAGTAATGTCATGCTGTTAGCCTTCTTTGCAACAATGGCACACTGTTGGCTCATATTCAGCTTATTGTCCACTGTAACCCCCAGGTCCTTTTCTGTAGAGTTGCTGCCTAATCAGTCGGTTCCCAGATTGTACCAGTGCATGGGATTGTTCTGTCCTAAGTGCAGGACTTTGGACTTTGTCCTTACTGAACCTCTTGAGATTTCTTTTGGTTTAATCTTCCAATTTGTCAAGGTCTTTAAATGGAAGATGCTATATGAGAGCAAAGAAACTGTTTTTATTCTTAATTGATACATATAGATCTCATAACTTGTTCTTGATCTTCATAGATTTCATAGACATCAGGGCTAGAAGGGACCTCAGAAGATCACTGAGTCCAGCCTCCTGCCCCAGGGGCAGGAAGTCAGATGGGATCAAAGGATCCCAGGAAGATAAACATCTAAATGTCTCTTAAAGGAGTCCAGAGTAGGTGCTTGCATCACCTCTGGAGGCAGGTTGTTCCAGACTTTGGGGGCTTGGACAGTAAAGAAGTTTTTCTTTATGTCCAGCCTAAAATAGTCTTGGAGGAGCTTGTACCTTTTGACCTTGTCATCTGTTAGGGTGCTCTGGCAAACAGGCATTTCTCCAGATCCTGATGCACACCCCTTATATATTTATAGGCAGCCACCAGGTCCCCCATGAGCCTGTGCTTTTCCAGGCTGAAAAGTCCCATGGCTCGCAGCCTGTCATTGTAAGGCCTGTTCTCCTGCATTCTGACCATGTGTGTGGCTCTCCTCTGGACTCTCTCAAGCTTCTCCACATCCTTTTTGAATTGTGGAGCCCAAAACTGGACACAGTACTCCAGCTGCGGCCTCATCAAGGCCAAGTACAGTGGGAAGTTGACATCCTGGGATTTGCTTGATAAGTATCTATGAATGCAAGCCAAAGTTTTGCTTGCTTTACGAGCTGCAACATTGCTTTGGTGGCTAATATTCATCTTGTGGTCAATTATGACCCTCAAATCCCTTTCGGCCGTGGTGCTAGCAAGTGTAGCACTGCTGAGTCTATAAACGTGCTGTGGGGTTTTTTCCCCCCCAGGTGGAGTACTTGCATTTTTCGGTGTTGAACGCCATCAGGTTTTCGTCTGCCCACTTTCTGAGCCTGTCTAGGTCAGCTTGGATCACCATCCTGTCCTCAGGTGTGGTTGCTTTACCCCAAAGTTTGGTGTCATTGGCGAACTTGGCCAGTCCACTCCCGATTCCAATGTCCACATCATTTAACAAAGATGTTAAAGAGTATAGGCCCAAGGATGGAACCACTGGTCATGGTGTACCATGATGATTTATTACATCAACTACCACTCTCTGGGTCTGACCTCGGAGCCAGTTCCCCAGCCATTGGACTGTGACATAGCTGAGGCCACAGTTGGCCAATTTTTCCATGAGATGGTCATGGGACACCAGATTGAAGGCTTTTTTAAAATCAAGATATATGACATCAATCTCTTCTCCCTTGTCCAGGTGATCTGTCACCCTGTCATAGAAAGAGATGAGATTGGTCAGGCAAGCCCTACCCGTAACAAACCCATGCTGGCTATCCCTCAGGATGTTGCCATCAGCCAGTTTGTCAAGAATGGTCTCTTTGATAATTTTTTCCAAAATCTTCCCCGGGATAGAGGTCAGGCTGATAGGCCTGTAGTTTCCCAGATCTACTTTCCTCCCTTTCTTGAAGATAGGCACCACGTTGACCTTCTTCCAATCATCAGGCATTTCACCTGAGTGCCACAGGTGCTTGAAGATCTGTGCCAGGGGCTGAGCTATGACGCCTGCCAGCTTCCTGAGTACCCTTGGGTGTAAACGTTCTGTGTCAGCTGACTTGAAGGTGTCCAGCCTCTCAAGGTGTTCCTTCATATGGTTTACATTGATGAAGGGTAACAATCCTCCATCACCCTGGCTGTCCCATACCATATTAAGCAGGGTTGTCCCTTGGGGCTGGTGAAAAACCAATGCAAAATACCCATTAAGCAGGTTGGCTTTTTCCTGGGCGTCAGTTGTCCCATATGGTTTAGCAGGGATCCAATGTCACCCTTGCTTTTCTTTCAGCTCCCCACATATCAAAAAAAGGACTTTTTATTGTCTTTGAGAGCCTCTTGTCTTTTATTGTCTCTTGTAGATAGATAGTGATTTATCACCATAGTTCTGTCTTTGTTTTATTATACCTAAGTGGTTATCTGAAGATTGATCAAATGCTATTTCAGAAAAAACAGAGGGAACAATATTCATTATTCTTCTTTCATGGACTTCTGAAGAAGTACATGGCATGTTCAAAAGCTTTTCCTATTTGATCATGTTAGTGCATCTGTTAAACAAACTCTGCTTCACGAGCTTTAACAGTACATTCCACTAGGCTGTTGTTCCCCTCTGGCACATTCCATACAAAGTAGCAGTTTGGTTTTTCCTCTTACATTTATATAAAGCATTATAAAGTTGATATCCTTTCAGAGATTTGGCAGCAGGGTCTTAACTGCATTGAATTCAACGCAGTACTAATGGTTTTGATTTTTAAAAGTAGTTTAAACTCCTGTTTCTTCCCAGCCATCTTACTCTGTGGAAATTAAGAAATAGTCTTACCAGCAGCTTCCTGGCTAAGAGGGCAGGAACACGTTTCTCATTTTCTCTGTCTAGGAAGGGGGGATCTGTGGACTTTTGACCTGGTGCATGCCCAAAGAGAAGAGCCAATAGTATGCATATTCCTACCCAATGTCTCCACTAACTGGCAATTTCATTTTCTGTAAGGGAATTTTATGTTCCCTGGAATTCATTTAAAAACAGAAGAGGATCCTGTCTCTAGCAGTAAGGGCAACTGGGAGATATAGTAAGAAAATAGTGCAACATACATTGAGACATTTTTCCTGTGGTCTGCACTGAGCAGTACTTTATTAATTTTTTCTAATTCTACTAAAATATTTGCTTTGGGTCCAGACTGCCATACCAAGCAAAATGACAGTTGTGTGATGGGGTAGTTGACTCCTAAACTGCAAAGGTCTGTTCAGTTAGTCTGTGCCGTCTACTGCATGTGAACCAGAAGGCAGAAGAGGTGTGTTGAGAGAGCTGAGAAGTCTCTGCTCCTTTCTTTGAATTGTTGGAGGAGCTGCTTTTTCTTTTCTAAAGGATTCTAGAGAAATTCTGCTGCTTCACTTAATACTCCATTTCTGACAATTTAAGGCTTGCACGCCCTTGGGGAGAAGATGGGATGAAGAGTTGCTGTTGGTCCACTTTCTTATTATGACCCAGGGGTCACTGGTTCTCATAGAAAAAGAGCAGAGTGAGGAGGACCTGTGTGTGACTGCATGTGGGGGAGTGAGTAAATATACTAGAAAAGAGAAGAATAAATGAAGTGTTGCTGGAAGAAGCAAACAGATTTAAATCTATAGAAGGTAGCAGAGAACTGAACACAGGCTTTCTTTCAAAGCCTGTGAAGGTTCAGAACACAGAGAGGACAAGAGAGGGGTTAAGGTATGAAGGTGAGAGGAGCAAACAGTAGAAATGAAAAATGACACAGGAAAAATGTACACCATTAGCACGGATCAGAAAGTGAAGTGAAACAAAATCAGAGAGAGATGATAAAAGCCGAGTAGGTATTGTAAGTCATCATTTTAAAAACATTAAATAGAAAGCTGATTGTCAACAGATTGTAATTATATTCATTGGAATTTTTAAATTAAAAACGTAATCCTTGTTGTACTCAGATTCTTATACCATGCACAACACCAGTGCGGTTTCAATTACTGCACTGTAGGTTACTTTTTCCTACTTCATGCTACCTTCAGTCTGAATTTTAGTAAAGTAATCTCCTGTTTTTCCCCAACACTTGGTGCTGGTGACCATTCCATTTGGATTTCATAATGGGGATGCAGCCAGTCATAGAGGGGCCATGCTATATACTTACCCTGCAGAAAATACAGCTGATTTTTTAAAAATATGCAGTTAGTTTATATATCAAAAAATTATGTTGTGATTATAGGCAAATTGAATGTTGTGAAACTGCAGATGAATTCTACAGTACCATGGGCAAACTAACCCAGGAGATGTTGGAAGACAGTCTGATTGACAGCAATGAACTTATGCAGGTTAGTACGAAGTGATTAATAATATAACGATTATTAGTATGTTTCTCTTCTTTAAACAGTTGTCAATTTCCTGCATCTAAATAATAAGATTTTTGGTCAAATACTGTGGAATCTTGAATTCTTCCAAGGACAAAAACCAATATCCTTCTGTTACACTTAAATATCAGTGAGGCAACTCCTTCGTTTATGGCTAAAGTAAAAAAAAAATCCTATTTTTTTTTTTTTTTTAATTTTTAATCTATTATAAGCTACATGTAGAAAACTGTTGGGACAGCTCTACCTTGTCTCAGGGATTGTCTGGGAGCACTGCTATAAAAACTTGATCCATTCACTTGTTCCTGTACCATGACTACTATGTACTGAAAAAAATGTCATATAACTGTCATTCTCATGAACACAGTGGCAACTGAGAAACAGAACACTGCGTGCATCCTAGCTGCATGCCAAAAAAGCCTTGCATGACATATTTGCAGCATGTGGCTCATACAAAACAGAAGTGAGTGGGCAGGGCATGTGTTCACAGCGGCTGTCCCTAGCACTGTCCAGAAATTCATTGACGCAGCCGCAGGCTCCATTTCCGAAGGTGCTAACCCAGTTTTGTATAAGTAGATGCACTGTCAACAACTTAATGTTTGAGTGTTATAGTTGGTGTGATTAAGTTTTGTGCATTCTAATCTTAATCTTACTTCCATCTCTTTCTGTTACATATCCATTAGAATGTATCCTTTTGACATTGTGGGTGATATGATCAGCTCAAAAAATCCTTGTGCCACTATAAAGTGATTGCATTATACTTTCTATTGTGAGCTGCAAATTAGAACAGATTGCACTGACTCTGTAACAAAGCTGCCATTGACCAGATTAGCATCTACTAACTAACTGGGTGCAATTATTGGAGTGAATAATTCACTTGTCATACTAGAGGGTGAGGTGGGATCTGACTCGAGTTCTGATCTTTAGAATGTCAATTTGGACTTTCTCAAAATAATAAGCCTGGAGAAGGCTTTTGTCATTCTCTTAACTAACATACTTGTTTTGAAAGCTTTTCTTGGCTACACAGGAGAATTCTTTTCTGAAGTTGGGCAAAGCATTGTGGTAAAGTTGAGGGGAAAAAAGATAATTTAACAGAAATTGCTTCTTTTTGCTTTGTGAAAGAGTATTAGGAGTGGAAGATGTGAATAATTTGGCTTAATTTTGTTTTAATTGTTCCTTTGTATGGGATTTACCCCCACACGTTTTAAAATCTGTGTTACAATGCTTCAAAAGGCAAGTTAAATGTTGAGGAGGAAGTGATAAATGTCAGTGCAAGCTGTTGCCTTCTTTGTACTCATTACATTTCAGTGCCTTGCTTGATGTGCAATACAAAATCACAATGTGGCCCTTGTTATACAAAATAATGTTGGTGAAGTTGCAGTGAGCTAAAGACTCAGGCACTAGGTTTTTCTTCCTAGTGTGTATCATGGAAGACAAACCACTGGTAACTAAAGGGAAAGAAAGCTCTTTTAATCATTGTAAGCTATTAATGAAATTATCCTTTTTTGTATTTAACTTGTTTTGATTAGAAATTTCTTCCCACCTAAGCCAAAAATAGGAGATGCTTAATGCAAAGTACATACTTGCTGTGCAGTGCTGAGACTAACCACTAAGATTATTACATAATATGTTAGCTAATATAGGAGTTCACCATCTCTAATGCTTTTCCCTCCTGGAGCAGAAGGGTCTGCTTAATTGTTCTGTGTCACTACAATGTAGCAATCTTATGTCTTAAAACATGAACTATTTTCTGTGCAAATGGAAACAATATTGAAAAAAAAAATCAAATAGCGAGAAGATCTACTGTAACACCTTCACTTCTTCGACTACCGCTCTGGAGAGTAGCTAAAGTAGGGTCTTCTCCCTCAATTCTCCTGCCATGACTTGGTGTTAATAGAACTCTAAGGAGGGGTTCAGTGATAAGATGATGAATTTCCCTGCTACGGCTACTCACAGTCTGGATGCGGTTGATGATGGGGCTTTGCCTCCCCTACACCCCAGCCACATGCCAGCCATAGGTGTTGAGGCATTTGGTTGTATGCCATAGCTTTGGCTACATCCAGTCCCGGCATTTGTTGCCCAGTGTTCTAACTTCCACTTCTTTTGTGAATGGTTGGCTGGGTCAGATACAGTTTCTCTGGCCCTCTCATGGCTGTCAGCCTGGTTCCTGATCTCTAGGCCCTGCTCACCCAGGCAGGCTTTAGGTAAAGGGCCACTGAGGCCCTGGCCTTGGGGGCCTCTCTAAATCAAAGCTAATGTTATGAAAAAACAAACAAATGCAAAAGCCTGTGTTCTGGAAGAACTAAAAATTAAGACAAGTGCCCTGATTTGAGTTATGTCATCCTCTTCACACCTTATGGGAGCTGCCCCCCCAGGCCAGGCTGGACCCATTGCTCTGGCCTCAGCCTGTTGTGGCCTCCTTGCCCTGTACTGGTGTGTCCCTAGGGGCCCTAGCACCCTGCTGCCATGGTACACCAAGAACACTTCTGCCCCAGCCTCTGATGGCCCGGAGGCAGTTCTCTCTCCTCCCGTGCTGACACTCTGAGTGCCTTTTACATTTCCTGCAGCAGCACCAGCAGCTGACATCATCAGCTGGGCGCTGCCTAGCTTGATTGACAGGAAGCTTTTAAATCATGGTGGCGGCATCACACGTTTCATAGATTTCATAGACAGGGCTGGAACGGACCTCAGAAGATCGAGTCCAGCCCCCCACCCAAAGGGCAGGAAGTCAGCTGGGGTCATAGGATCTCAGCAAGATAAGCATGCAATTTGCTCTTGAAGGTGTTCACTGTAGGTGCTTGAACCACCTCCAATGGCAGGCTGTTCCAGACCTTGGGGGCTTGGATAGTAAAGAAATTCTTCCTTAGTAAAGAAATTCTTCCTTAAATTGCCACAGTCTGGCTCTCCCTGCTCTAAAAGTAAGTTCTCTTTCTGCTCAGCCCATTTGGGGTTGACTGGGGGTCCCCGGGGTACTTAACGGATGTATACCATCCCTACTGTCACACCCAGTTTAATAGGTATATTTCATATTGTTTTCAGCTTCTTCAGAGGAGTCGCCCAGAACTGATAACGAAGGGGTTATAGTCCATTTTACTCATAATTTATATATTTCCAAATCAGAAATGTAGTGGTGACTATTTGCTGAACATTGAAGTTTTGACTATAAGCCATTTGGCTGTTTCACTGTTCAGTGAAGATGGTATATTTCTTTGACCTCTATTCCCTCTCCCTCTGACCTGCTCCTATATACAAGTTCTGTGTATACTCTTTCAATAATTCTGTTTCTCTCATGCACGTGCACACACGCTGCCATTGTCTTAATTTTGAGGCTCTCCCTATTAGCTTTCTCTTTGGATAGTTTCACTCCTTTTTAATTAAAAAAAAAAAGGGGGGGGGGGCGGGGAAGGAAAGCCATCAACCAATGGGGCAGGTGGTACTGTGTGTGCTACCAGTAAGCTTATTTGCAAAATTGCTGTTTTTTTCCATGTACTCCCCTCTCCATGGTGCTTTCCTGACAGTGCGGAGACTTTTGCAACTTATTTTTTATGTAGTATGTACACAGAGTTGGTGAAGCCCTATAAAAGTGGATTAGAGAGAGATTTTTACTTTCACCCATAATCACTGCATTGCCCAAGATTTTATAAACAGGTCATAAATGAGGTGTTATGACATGATGCAAGGCTATTAACACAATCCAGAAGTGTCACCATCATAACGACAAACAATACACCCAGATTCTGAAGGATTTGGAGGCTTTAAGAAAGGTCCACCTCTAGGTGGTGTAACTTGTCAGCTCCATCACAGTAAATGGAAGGTTGTGCTATATGTCTCTTGACCAGCAGATGAAAAATTGAAGTTCCATGGCCCTAAAAGTATGAGTAATTAAGCGAAAATGTAATTAAGTGCTCACTCTGAATAATTGAATATAAATGCTGAATGAAAAAGTTTCTCAGAATCTGGGAAAGACCACAATGTGTGTGAAAGTTACAAGTGGTATCTAAAACTTTGGAAACAAGTGAATGGCGAAGTCAAACATAACTGTTTCCTGTAGTAGGTAACAAGCATATGGAATAAGTTACCCAGGAAGGCTATTGACAAACAGAGTATAAATGGATTCCAGACATGCCTAAATTTCTTTCTCTAGGGTAAAGGGGATTGAACAATGTCACAAAAAAGCAGGAAGGTATAAAGGTGATCAAATAGAAACAGATCAACATATTGATCATAACATTTCTTAGGCTGATAGACTAGAGAAGTATCAGTGGGGCTCAAATAACATTTCCCTTTCATAGTTGTAGAAGTTGTGTATAGTTTCATCTAGTGGAAAAACTTTGTTTCATGCGGTGAGATTTTTGGGAAATGCTTCTGACCTTGGGGCCATGCACATACCTCAAGATATAAAAATTCTTAATGCAAAAAACTGCCATCTGTGTAACAGCCCTTTGGCTAATTCAGCCATGAATGTTTCTTCTGCTTCTAATTGCTTGCATCACTGCATCTGACCATGAATTTTTCTCTTCTGTCAAGAAAGACTCAATATTTAATCCATTTTTATGATAATTTTTAGTGCATTAAACCTAGACCAAACTTTGCTTATGAGCAGACTATTTAGAAACTATGTTGATTTCCTTTTATCCTAATTGAGACCATTTTGCCTTTAAATCAGAATGTCACAGACTATACCACAGGAAAAACACGCAAACTAAAGTTTCTAGTCACAACTAATAAGAAGTTTCAAAGTTCTTGGACTTGAGAAACCATTTAGTTTCACCAGGGTAAAAGTTGCACTTTTAAAAACACTTGGTCTTTCATTCAGAATTTTTTTATCTTTGGCACTGATTTCTGATGGAGTGTCTCAATGACATGGAAGTCTTGAACAATTATACAACATTAAACAAACAAACAAACAAACCATATGCTGCTATATTCAGTGATTACAGATGAGCAGTAGCACTTAGTAAAGATAACATGTTGATGCGAATAAGCATCTGTGTCACAAATACTGTTAATGAGAAAATGATTTATCAGTATACACTTACCAGTTTTATCTCTGCTTGAGCTAAAAAAAAAAAAAAAAATCAATCGAGTCTATTTCACTATTATGTGTCCCTTTCATTTCAGGTGTTAAATGTTGCCATGATTGGATTTCACACACTGAAGGGGATTACTTTTGTCTAAAAACAAGAGTGCTGACTGGATTATTTTAATTGTAGTAATATTTTTATTAAGCTGATGATGTGTAGGATACTTCTAGCCTGTTAGATAACTTAGGTTTCAGTTGTATATAGTACTCTCTTTCCATGCCAATCAAATCACTATCAATAAATCTTTAAGTAGAAAATGTTCAGCATCTTGTTCAGCATCCAGCAGGATCAGTTACCTCAAAGATTACTTCTAATTTTTAGTCAGTCCACCATACAAGCATCTTCTGTTGTCAACCTTAAAAAGCATTTGCCTTTGAAGGTGGAATTATTTTTAGGTTGTTCAAAAATCTGTGTTCTTTCAGCCCCTACCTGGATACTGCTCTGATTTAGTTAGTCTAAAATGCAAATCTACACTGTCTTCTAGAACTACCAGGCTCAACTTCAGTGTACCGTTGTTGACAATTTTGAGAAGTGTTTTGTCCCATTGGTAAGATGACTGGATGCATATAAATATTCTCTGCCAAAGACCTTCCTGTCTGGCTGTAGTTTCTGTGATAAGGGAGGGCTGGGGTTTCCTCATTGAAGACAGATCCTCACAGTCATAACACCATTGACATCAGTAGGCCTGTGACAGTTTACAACAGCAGGGAGTCTACCCCCGTAGTATTTGGGATGGAGTCAGTGCTTTGTTGGGTACTCAGGGAAGTACTGGAAGGCTACAGAAAACCTGATAATGGCTTCCTAAAGGTAGAATCTTTTAAAGGTACATGTAGCAAAATGTTGACTTATGTTGTTACCAACTTCAGTAGGGAGAGAATTTCACCCCTAGAAATTTAGATGCTTGGGTCACTGAGGCACACGGAGAAAATACAAAAAAAGATGAGCCTTGAACTATATGGTTGTTCAGCTTTTCAGTTCTTTTCTCTGCAAGTAATGGGCAGAGTTTTCTTTACAAATGAAATGTCTACCGTGGGCAACCTGTATAAGTTTTGTTTTCCAATCTTTTGTTGTTCTCCTAGGGTTAAAAATTATAGATCTATTTTATAGTTTGTTGTATTTATCTGTTATGCTTTCCTTAAAAGTTTGTGGTTATGTGATAAATGTTTTTAATGCAGAAACACTCAGGGCATAGGTACCCTGCCTGTGGGCTGTGCTTTCCATTCTTGTCCCACTATTCCCTGGAGCAGGGAATTGTCTTGGAGTGGAACTGGTCATGTGCCAATAAGCACACCTGCGGTAGCAAGCTTATTGGTGCATGGTCAGCATGGTTTCAGTGTAGCTACATTACGTCTGCAGTAGGGTGTGGCCCAGAGGTGCTATAGACCTGGGCCAGATAGCTCTTGCAGAGTGTATAGCCCGCAAACGATTTTGTTTGATTTCTCCTTTCTCTTCTCCACTGCCCTTCAACTCTCCACTGCTATGAATTCAGTAATTCTCATATAAATTAGTACTTTGGATATTTGTCAGATGCTGGCGTGAAGTGGTTTTACACAAAAAGCTTGAAGTTAGTTAAATAAAAGAAATCAGATTCACCCAAAGAACCTTGTCTGCCTAGAAAAAGCTTTACATTCTGGTGTTAGAGAAAGTAAACAGCCTTGCCACAAACAATAATTGTATGGATTGTTTTTTTCAAAATATCCTCCATTCACATCGGGTATTTGTTTGAGACGCACAAGCAGTTGTATGGATAGGTGTGCATACATGACGTCTCAGGTTACTCATTATGTTTACTTTTGCTCTGGACCATGTATTTCTCTATTGAAGCATTTGTTGTTTTTCCTACAGGAAATACTGATTGCATCGTGAAAGTAAACCTATTGCATTTTCTTTGTGTATATGTGGAGGTTCAATGTTTAATTCTTCAAGCCTACAAAAATCTGTGCAATGATGTAACTTGTAATGGGGATATTGCTTAAATGTACAAGATTTAAAATATGTATTCTCTTTCCATAGACTGTTTATTCCATGGCCCAGTTTCCTTTCCCGCAACTGGCAGAATTAAGGGAGAAATATACATACAATATTACTCCTTTTCCTGCAACAGTAAAATCAACTTCTGTTTCAGGGTAAGTCTAGAATCAATCCAGAACGTCTCTCATTCCCCTTATTCCCTGTAGCCCAGGAGTAGGCAATCCCCGGCATGTGTGCCAGACCGTGGCACACAGCAGCATTTTGCTTGGCACGTACACCTCAGGTCAGGGGAAGCACAAGGGGTTTGTTGTGGCAGTGCAGCCCCAGCCTCCTCCCCACCATCCACCTTGAGGTGTGTGTGAACCCACTACTGGCAATGAGCCAGGCTAGAGCTCTGAGGATCCCAGTGCAGCTGCGTGTAGCCTCCCCACAGCCTTCAGTGAGCATCCTGGGCTCTGTGCTGGGCCCAAAGCCCAGGCTGGCTGCAGCAGGCATCCAGGAGCCTGGAAGTTGCTGCATGGGGATCTACAGAGCCCTGGCCTTGTTCATTGCTGGCAGCCAGTGCACATGTGCCACAGGGAAGAGGCAGAGGCTGCGCTGCTACAACAAGGATTGGGCCTCACATAGCTCCCCTGCTGTTCACCTTGGCACGCCAACATCTTGCAAGTTGAGATTGAAGGTGTTTCTGGCGCACTATCCAAAAACATCACTGACCTCTGATGTAGCTGCGCTTAGACTACATGTATACAGCTGAAAAACAGGCACTGGCATCTTCCATTCTGCATCTGAAGAGGATAAAACTATTTCGTTATGAGGAGTTAGTTGCATGCTTCAGAACTGCTTTCTTTTCCATGCTTTCCTGTGTGACAGGAGGCTGAGCAGAACTAGAGATAGCGATGAAGAGAATGACCTAGAAGATGAAGATTCCATTGCCAATGCTGTCGGCTGCCTTGGACCGTTCAGTGGGCTCTTGGCACCAGAGCTGCAGAAGTACCAAAAACAAATCAAAGGTAAATGCAACATCAGTTCATTTTGAATGATGGCATTAAATGTTTGCAAGCTTGAATCTTTTGCAGTTTCCTTGGAATTATTTAAGCCATAGTGTGAATTTCAGGTGAAGAACTTTGTGCAACTATCATAACTTGGCATACAATCCTTGAATACATTGTCTCTTAAACTGTATTGGATGCTTGTGTATGTAAACTAAAGGATAGTGGAAGATAAAGATTCTGACCACCATTTAAAAGAAAAACCCCAAAATACTGTTCAATACAGATAAAAATAATATTTATGGACAGATACATTTAACACCGATTACCTTGGTTTTTGTTAGAATATGTTTAGGTGATATTGGTATCTATAAGTGGTAAAAACACAAATTAATTCTGCAGATTCTAGTTAAACATTTACTTCTCACTGTATATATTACTTATCACTTTGTATTCTGTGTATGTCTAATTCTATGGACAACAGTTTGATGTTTTGGAGTGTATTTACATTTTCAAATATCCCTCCACTTCTGAATCTGATTTAGCTCAGCATTACAAATCCAAACCTTGCCAGCAAATTTAAATGCACTTTAGAAACCTATCCTTTTTTTTTACTTCCAATAATAGTATATGTAAAATATCATGGTTTAGAGTCTGCTGTTTGTGATGCCTGGTAGAAGATTCTTCTTAAACAGCTATCTTCAAGATGCGTTGCTTTTAAAGATTTGTTGTCATTTACATTGTACTTTTCTTGGTTGTGTAGTTAGGGACAATTCACCATTTTTAGGGGTAACACCAATATTTGACTGATTCTTACTTACCTCTGTCAACAGATAGAATAGCTACAAGTTATGCAGTCATAACAGTGGTTTTTAACAGATTCATTTCATCGTGTTTACTGTTGTTTTGCCGTGATATGTGTGCTAGAGCTCTCTGCTTGATGTTTTCTCTTCTCCTTTTTTGGAGGGCTGTAAATTTCTGCCTGCTGCTTCAAGCTGATATTTACTCAGAATGTTAAACTGTTATTGCAAATAAGGCCTAATATAAGCAAACATGACATGAAAAAAATTAGCCCTTGAACCCTGATATGCCATTTTAGCAGTACATCACGAGCAGCTGTGAAAATAATGCGCGCTGCTCCTGTTGCTCTGTGGCTCTTTGATCACTCATTTTCTGTAGCCACCTGCTTATCTAACTTCCCCCACACATGCCCCTTCTGCTGCTCTGATCTGCTTTGTTCTTCTCAGGCTGCTGCTTTTCCTCCCCTTTTTGCTGCACATCATCAGATGGCCAGTCATGTAACCAAATAATTGGTCTATCCAAGTGACTGTGACATTCGTATCACAGATCATGGTTTGGTAACCGCAGTTTCTAATGACTTTACGACTGAGAGTTTTATTTAATAGTTAATTATGTGAAATACCCACTTCAGTGACTAACTGAGCTATATTTTTTTTACACAACTGAGTAAGTCAGAATCATAGGGTTGGAGGTGAGTGGAAGGGTCATTTAGTCCAGGCCCCTGTACAGATACAGAATTCATAAATGCTAAACCTTTCCAGATAGATACCATCAGTGTTGTAGCTTTACAAGGTTTATTGCAGGAAGAGGTCTGTACCTTCTTATTTTTGGTAAACTGAGTAGTGATTCTAGAAGGTTACCAATTTGAGTCTTACTGTGGAGGCTGTACTAAATACTTAGGTATTTATTATACAATCATGTTAAATATTTTAGACTTTTATTATGATACCTGTTTTTATTACACAGTACAATTAAAATAAGAGAACAGAACTTTGGCTTGTAATTTCCTTAAGCATTTCTTTGATTAATGCTTAAAGCATGTCTGAAGTGATGCTTGTTTTTTATTTTCATTTTATCCCACCATGTACAGATCACAATGAAGAACAGAGTCTGGGCTGCAGTAACATTGCCGAGCTAAGTCCAGGAGCAATAGACTCTTGTCGAAGTGAATACCATGCTGCTTTTAACAGTATGATGATGGAGCGTATGACCACTGACATCAATGCATTAAAGAGACAGTATTCTCGAATAAAGAAGAAGCAGCAACAGCAGGTTCATCAGGTGTATATCAGAGCAGGTAATGGAGCAGAATATGCTTTACCAACATACTTTTGAAAGCCAGCTTCACTATCAGAAAAGAAACGAAAATTATGTCCTTTTATATTTAAATTATCATAGACAAAGAGAGAACAAAAAATAAATAAACTAACTTGCAAAACATTAGCAATGAACAGGTCCAGTTTCACTCAAACTGTAAATAAGAAGATGATGGTTTTGTTTTTCTTTCATCAGGACATGAAGATGATGACCCTGGGATCTTATTAGGTCCCGGGGACCAGCTGAATAATGGTATTTACAGATATCTTTGGCACTTGGGTGTGTTGCTTTCTTTTTGCTAACAAGTTATAATCCATGGCATCCTTGGACTTGACCATTTGGATTTGACTAAGCATTTAAGAAGTGAAAAATAAGCCTTTAAAACCAAGGGACAGACTTTATAGATTGAATAGTTCCATTGACTTTAGTGGAGGTATGTTCATTTAAACGAACTGAAGTCTTTACAAAGAATCAATCATAGCTAAGCTGACTCTTCTTTCTAGGCTGGATTTGATCTTTAGTACATGGAGGAATGAATCCCTTTTCACTGTTAGGGATGGATCTTCACAAGTGATGGTGAAAACATATTAATGGATCAGGGCAAGGAAGTTTTACTTCTACTGGTGATAAATCAGTCCTATCCATAGAATATTTTAGTCCCCACAGTAGTTTGTTCAGCATTTTTAACGGATACTAGATTCATATGAATTGGAGGGGCAGGGACTTAGTTGAAATAGTTCAGCGTTTGAATGGAAGCACTGGCCAAAGATGTTCATTTCCAAGGATTGCCCAACCTTTTCTGACTTTACTAATCATGATCAGTTTGATTTAGATAAACTGTCCCATAAATCTGTTTCTGTCACTTGGGAACAATTGGGAATTCTGGCAGAACAAGGTAGTTTGCCCTGGTTTCCATCCAGTGTGGAGAGACATCTGTTAAAAATAAATTGGCGTATCTTCTGACTGTTTGCTTACAGAAAGGCCTGTGTGACTGACCTTAAGTAGAGACTGAATTTCCTCTCACTACTGAAGGAGGGATGAAACAGAAGGGTACATTTCTGAGGCCAAGATTAACATTAGTCTTTCACTTGTGGGGCATATACCCATCAATGGTAAAAACCCATATGCAGGGATATGTTCAATTTTAAACACTATAAAGCAAAATTGTCTTTGTATTTACATTTCACCATTGTCCAGTGTCACATGAGCTGACACCTTAACCACTGCAATTCCAGAAACGATGTAGCCAGTTTGTAGATGAGCCTCACTTAAACAGTAGTCAGTGGATTAGCAACAGAAAGTAGGCAAAGGAAAGCTTTTGCCATGCTTGAAGATAGTGTAAGGGGAATTCAGTTTTTACTGGGCACAGTCCTACAGGTCTTCACAGCACAACAAAGAACGGTAGCTGTCTTTGATCTTGGATCACTGGAGTAAACATTTATTTATAATAGCACATAACTTCTTTTTTTTTTTTAACTTTTTCTTTCAGACAAAGGGCCAGTTACCAGTCTTCTCCCCTCTCAGGTAAATCATTCGCCAGTGATAAACCATCTTCTTCTAGGAAAGAAGATGAAACCAAATAACAGATCTGCCAAGAATGCAGTCATTCACATTCCAAGCCATGCAGCAGGCAAAATGTCACCCATTCCCCATGAAGACCTTAAAACAAAACTCAACTCTCCCTGGCGCACTCATATCCGAGTGCACCGCAAAAACATAGCTAGAGCCAAAGGCCAGCTGGGCTATGGGGATACCATTGGATTAATAGAAGAGCAAAGTGAAGCCTGTAAAACAAATAGTCCTGGTGCAAAAGAGGAGACTCCAAAACATTCTGATTTTGAAGAAGGAGAGGGAAGTGAGCTCGATGGCAGGACTACTCGGCAAGCTGATGGACAGTCGGCTGAGCCAGTTTCTGAGGACACCAATGCAAATATGTTAGCAGTTCAGCTAAAATTGGAGGCATTAGAACTTGCGTCTGACAGCAAAACTGATGCTGAGCTAGTGTCCAGTCAGTCCTGCCAAACAAACATGTCACAGTCATCTAGTTCATCCAGTGACAGTGGGACATCGGCTAAAACTCCCCAAGCCAGCAATCCTAAATCGCAAGTCTTTAGCCCTTTCCCTAGTGTCAAACCTCTTCGAAAGTCGACTGCAGCCAGAAATTTAGGGTTGTATGGCCCGACTGAAAGAACCCCAACTGTACATTTCCCACAAATGAGCAGGAGTTTTAACAAGTCCACCAATAGTAACAGTGGGACGAAGAAACGATGATGAATCACCAGCACTTTATATTTCCAGGGGAAAAATATTGTATTACTATTTGTAAACATGTCCAAAAGACTTTCTAAATAGTACAATTATTTAAATGAAGCAATGAGGACAAAAGCAGATAATGGACGTATGACTACGCTGCCTTGAAAGCTCCGCCCCTGGATTGTGTGGACTAGTGAAGGTGTACTGTGGCACACAAATAGATTCTGATGGTTCTGTGGTAAAATAAACATTGATTTCTAGCGTAAAGTACACTCTTTTAAATTGAAGTTGTGTTTAAAAGCTGTCTGCTGCCTTCTCCCAACTTCTGAGAGAGCCCATGTCTATGTCAAAGCCCCAAGGACAGCCTTATGTACCAACTCCCATCCACAAAGTATTTTGTGAGCAGAGCTGCCCTTTAAATCTCATCAGTGTGGTTCCATTAGCTAGCTAGAGGAGCCGCAATTAAGCAACAAAAACACAGGCAAACCTAGAAATCAAAGGCATCTACTGAACAGAGAGAGAGATCAGAAACACTAATTGAATGGACCAGCTGGCTGGTACTTCTATCTTCAGTGACATTTACTGTTTCCCTTCCTGTGGCTGGTCTTCTCTGTTGCTGTTATTTCTTGTAAGTTTAGGTCGGAAGCTAGTCAGCTATGGTAAGATAACAAGAAAAGCATTCACCTCTTTCCTGAGGTTGCAGTTTGCTGATTTCCTACTACACAAAACCTGCAGAGTTACAGAGTGGTAGGATTTAGATACGTGCATGTATTTCTCCATTTACTGTGGTAAACCTCTTGACTCCAGAATCTGTAGTCAGAATCTATAGACTCTAGCAGTCTGTATTTTTCTGGTAAACCAAATATAATGGTAAACAACTTGATGGTGGATAACATTTTGAAAAGGTTTTATGTGGTTGAGGAGCTTAAGCCTATTTCCGAATGTGATTTAGAATCTTATTTTTTATTTAATTGCAGCACAATATCTTTCTAAATTAATTAATCCAATCCAGTTGACTAAAATGGACTGAATTAGGCCTGTTATACATGGAGGGCCTATATGCGAATCAGTGTTAGTAGCGCTGGCTAAATTAAATACCAGATTCCTATTTCTATTCTAATCCTTTTTGTCAGTTGCTCTTGACAACTTATTCTCCAGTTCTGAGAGTGTGATGCCTCTGTTTCCTGTTTGTTCGTTTGTTTGGGAGCTTGTAAATTCCTTGAGCCAGATATCACTGGGTTACTTTATATTAATACAGACAAAAATTAACTGCAAAAAACTAGAGATAGTTTAACTTCAGGTTGCATTCAGGTTACTTTTTATAACGTTAACTCAGGCACATTAGACATTGGCCCTGATTCAGCACCTTGTTACTTCTGTTACACTCATGTGCACCTGGAGTAATGCAGCAGTGAATCGGCTCACTATAGGTAGCATTTTCTCTTCCTAAATTCTTTGTAAAATGTAAACCTTAATGGATCATTGTCTGTTTATTACCATGTGCCGTGATGTATAGAGGATGTGCTAGAAGGTATTACTGTACACCATAAATTTATATAGGCTATACGACATGCCCTGTTGTTGGGGAATAATTTTATCTTGTTCTTGTACTTTCTGTAAGTGTATGGGTATCACAAATACACAAATATGTCTATTATAAATTTTAAACAACTGGAGATCAGTGCTTGCCCCTGCCTCATTTTTCAGGGCTAAGTGGCGTCATCACCAGTGATTACCAAAAAGGATGAATATATGGGGGAAAAAATGTAGAATTTGGTCACTGGCCAAGGACTGTATTAGGAAATTGTTTCATTCTTTTCTTAAGTTAAATACACTTCCTTGAAAATAAAATTATTACTGTGAATCAAACTCCCAGCTCTTACTCAGTATCAGTGTACTGTACATCTGTATAGTGAGCTAGTAAAAATAAAAGGACGGATGTTCTGAAGCCAAATAATAAGATGGCATGTGTTTGTTTGCCTTTTCAGCATGCATTAATTTGATTTAATAACAAAAAGTTGATCAGCTCTATAGAAATGGTAGTCTTGAAAGAATAATAGACACCCACCTCATAGAGAAGATGATACTAGAAATTCATACCTAATCTGTGTTTGGTAAAGCATGCTTGGGGGTGCCTGCATTTTTCCCCTTTTGGTCTAAAAACTGAATAATCAAAATAATGGAATACATTTAGCATTGTTGCAGCATGGAATATTCTGCATCGAATCTTGACACCCAGATTCCTCATTTCCATCTGTACCACCTCGAGCCGCTATCAGGAGCACCTCAGCTCTTCAGTTACTCAACGAACCTTTGCAGCTGTATCCCTAAACTCTACTGACTGGCCCCTAGAGTAATGACATAAAATGTAAGTATCAGCTTGTCCTAAAGAGAAATAAGAGAGAGAGAAATTCCATAATATGTCTTTCTGATCAGGGATTAGATGTAGGAAACTTTGAGAGAGAAAACTCTGGAATCTGGCTGTTTTTTGAGGGATGGTTCATGCTTCTGTGAATCCTGGGATTTGTGCTGGCAGGAGGCGTCCACGTGAACAACTCTGGCTGCTTGATATCTGCAGGAGGCCTGCCAATTGCAGGGGCCTGGTTGTACAGAGGCAGCCACAGAGAGGACCAACATAGAAGTAAACTAACTGTAAGATACTAATTCTGTGGAAATGGAGCAGCTCCAGAATTTAGTTAAAGTCCCTTCTTCTTTATACATAGGAATTGTACATAGTGATGAAACGCTTTCATATTTCATAAGGTTGCCTCATAGTGATGCTTTCTTTCACCAAACAAAAGGTTGGATCCAAATAAAGGACTTCAGTATCTAAAATAGGACTTGAGCAGATTTCAGGTGTCCATATCCAAAGCTATGGCCCAAAACACCTCTGCTCAGTGACTGTCTAGCTGTCTGAATTCACTAGCACTTCCCTTTTTTGACCTGAAAGTTCCCTAGATGCCTGCCTAAGCTTTCTGAGGGTCCAGAAGTATGCATAGCTATGCCTAAGTCCTGAGAGATCAAATCCAGTAGGGCATGTTCCAACCGTGCCTAACATGCTCAAATAATATTAAACTAAATACAAACCACAACAGCCACAATCACAATGTTTCTTTCAAACATCTGGCTGCTGGTGATGGTGCTTTCCACTTGCATATGATAGTTCAGTGGTAAATGATAGCTACACAAGGAGTGAGGATCAGAGGTTCAACTCCGCCAAAACTCCAACAGCTGCAATGCACTCACTGACAGCTCTTCATCCCTACATTGGGGTGGGGAGCACAGCTGTAGGACCTCCCCCCTCCCGTTCCCCACTTCCCCTCCCAGGGCCAGAAGCTACCACTTGATCACTGACAGCCCTGCTGTGGGGGTTGAGATGGGCAACCCCAAGAGATTCTGGGGGCTACAGCAACAATCCACCATCCCCTGTGGGTGGCGTTGGGCTGTCAGTGAGCACCCCGCAGCCCCCAGTCCTGAGACTGTTAGTGCAACAGCTGAGCTCTCAAGATGCTGGCCTGAACTCTATGCCCTCCATTCTGAAAGGAGTCCATGCACCAGCAGCATTCCTCATTGGATGGCTGGCTGGCTGCTATGCAACATGTTGCCATCCCTCTCTCTTCTCCCTGGTCCAGGAAGAGGTTTCTCTTGTTGCTTCTTGTTGCATCATCTTTTATGACCCCTGATCATTTGAGGAAATCTTGCATGTGACTCCTCCATATTTCAGATGGACACCTAAATAGAAAGTACCTCTTGCCTTTCTTCCCTCAGAACGGTTACACGGTCAGTTGTGTCCTCTCGGTGTTTGGACAGTGCTTTGCATCTCCTATAATTTCTATCTCTGGTTTACACTCACTGATTCTGCTTTGGTGAGACTTTGTCCTTGTAATGCATATTCTCCTGCATAGTCTCCCAGCTCAATAGTTTTATGGAGGGAATTGCGGCGGTGTGGCTTGCTGCCAGTTTTGGTGCGGTCTTGCACATTAGAAAAAGTGGACAGTGGCTCAGTGGCACCACTTCCTACTTGCACAGACAAAAGCTTGAGACAGACAGGAGTGAAAAGTACAATGAGCACACTAAGGTAAAAGGAAGACTGAAGCAATAGTTGTCAGTACAAGGGCTTTTTGGGTTTTTTCAGAGTTCCTGTTAAACTGTCTTTTTGCTACAGAGGGTTTTATATCAACTCCTCTATCCTTACCATTCAGACGCTGTTGCTGAACTCCCTTTAGTGAAGTAGACCATACACCTTAAACCTCTGTACTCTCCTCTTGTTCTAATAGCATAGGTCTACATGTTCATTAATGCATTTGAACTATTTGCAGGTATCAAATCTAGATACGGATAGCCTAAATCGGCTTTTGTAAGATGTGCATTAAGGGCGCACACGTAATACACATTAACTTAGGCTAGTGCGCATTAAAGTGTCCCGTGTAGACACTCCCAAAAACTAGAAGCCCAGTCCAGCTGTGACAATGGAACTGCCTGTGTTGATTCTAGCAGGAGTAGGCTGTGGCCCCAGAGGACAGAATAAACCAAAATCTGGGAGTGGAATAAGACTAGGCAAACAGCAAGTCTATATGATACTTCCTGTGCCAAGCAGAGGCACCCTCAAGTATACTGCACGGCTCTGGACAGGATGGCTTCTAAACTGAAAGCACCATAGCCTCATTTGTGTGGTCCTTCAGCCCTATGCTAGTTCACCTGTGGACACTGCTACACTCCTGCTCAGGACACAGCCTACATGACACAAAGTGATGTGTTTTGAAGGTGCGGCTAAGTTTGCCATCTTCACATAGCTTCAATGCTCCAGGAAAGTAAATCACACTGGTTGGTTGCCTATTCTTTTGACCCTTTCTGCATTATGGTAATACTTTGACTCGTATGACTGCCTTTCTTTTCACAGATGGCTTCTGAATGCTCCTTACTTAGACCTTGGTTATGGAAATGGCATTAGCTTCCAAGGAATCATTCCTGAATAACCCAACAGAGAGGGATAGTTTGTGGCTATGACGGAAATAGGATGAGCATTAATCCCAGTCTCGTAAAGACACTTCACCTGACAATCTAACTTGGGAAAATATCAGCAGTATTTCAAGAACTGTCTCCAAACCCTAAAGACATGCTCTTGTCCCATCCTCTGCCAATCCCAGTTACTTACATTTTTTTATATTTGTAGCATCTGATGAAGTAAGCTATTGCTTACAAAAGTGTATGCCTATCTGAATTAGTCAGTCTGTCATGGTGCTGCCTTCAGTCCTGCCTTCTGCCTGACTTCAGATTAGCATGCTAACTACCTTTCTCATTTCTGTTATGCTATATCATATTCCAAAAAGTCCTGAAAAACTTCCCAAAGTACATGCACCTAGCATGGCCATCTCAGGAATCAGCAGTAGAAACTAATCAGTGGAGATCACACTGTACAAAAGTGATTGTGGTGAGTAATTTTGGCCTAAGAATAAAATAAAATTGGCAGATCCTACTCTTGGAAAAGGCATGTTGGGGTCTTTAATGGCCACCCAGTCCAGATGCTCCATTTTTAGGGATTCCTCTGGAAAATGCATTGTATAGCTAATTGCTGGTGTTCAGTTAGACTCACTTTTTAGAGGATGAAAAACTAACCAGACACTATCAGAATCTGAACCCTTCTAGAGAGCAAAAGCAACATCGAAGCAGTTATAACCATACATTATTTTAACTGCATCATGACTTTTAAATACTATTTTCCCTCCTCTTCTAATTACACCTCTTTAGCAATCATTTCTTTCCATTCTTCAACTATAGGTCCAGGTTTACTGTCAAGATAGAAAACAAAACCTCTTTGTCTTATCTTTTCTGTTCTGCCAGTGAGTGACATGAGGCTTTACACCCTTTTCAATAAAAATATATTGAATCTTATATATTTTATGTTATGTATTTCCCTTCCTACCACTATATTTTTTTCACCCAGTTGCAGTTATAAGTTTTCACTGACAGGCTCCCAGTACCATCTGAGAAGAAAGTGTTCTTCAGAATGAATAGGAGACTATTGTCTGCCATGCAAAGACATGACTTGGCATTGGCTATAAGCACTGTGTAGTCCCTACAACTCGGTGTTGAGTCACTGATTTCTTTCCAGACTAGAAAATGCTTATTTTGTGCATGCAGCAGAGCAGTTCCTTCTCATATTAGAAGCAAGGTGTTCAACTTTGCTGAAATTTCAGCAGCAGAGAAGCAGTACAAAGGGGGTCACAGACTGGGATGGGGATTGTGCCCTTTTGTTTTGTGGGATTCTAAGGTGGCCTTGATTATTTAAATGAGGAAAGATCCTGTCCCCTGGGAAGCACTGAATAAACTGAGCTCCACCAAAGTGTGTGTGTGTGTGTGTGTGTGTGTGTGTGTGTGTGTGTGTGTGTGTGTGAGGTATATAGTCCTGCTGTTATACTATCCCCTTCAGAATGACTGCAAGTAATTGTGGTTTCTTTGCTTGGTCACTAGATGCCACTCTTGCTCCACACAAATTAAAGAGGGAGAGGCTGCATGCAGCAATAGAATTGATTCTTAACAAAGGAAGTATGGAAATAATACAGGTGTTCGGGAAATGCATTTGAGGCTGCATGGAATAGTTTTCAAATAATATTTTCTCCTTTTCAAGTTGCAATTTCTAGGGTCTATGTGCAAGAAATTGTAACCTGCCAGTATCTGCTCTAAGTTCAAAATCCTGCCTTCCAAATGGATGATGATCTCTTTGCCCCTGAAGCTGTGACCTCACATTTTTCTGTAACATAAGCAGCTGCTACACAGACTGTGGTGGGAGAGCAGTAGTCACTGAACATTACTACTAGGAAAGAATAATTTAAATAATTCTTCAAAAAGTAAAATATCAAAAAGGCTGTTCTGTTCTGCATGTTGCTTGTTCTGTTACAAAGCTTGAAGTGGAACGTTGCTTGTATCCATGCATGAGAGAACTGAAGCTAAGAAAATTTAACCTGTTCCTTAGAATCCTCTTTCTCCAGGAAAAATAAAGTAGCAGTTAATGTCATATGTATATCTTTTGTTTCCAGTCCATCAGGAGCAACAATGGGGTTGAATGAAGTTTTCTTGTTCATCCACTTTCAGTGGGTTGGTATTTGACTTCAACTCCATGGTTTGTATCTAAGGGTGCTTGTACATGTGACAGTCATCACAATGTACACGTGACATATCATTTGTGTGACTTAATAGCACCACATATATGTGCGCCAGTATGGAGGCTTTAGCTGAGTTTGCATTGTCACAAACCAAACTACATCTGAATGTCATTTAGCAATGATGTATTGCAGCTGTCAGCTTGCCCCCTGGCTCCAGAAAAAGGATCAGCAGAAGCAGTGAGGGGCCTGATCTGTGTTTTTTTTCCAGTTGAGTCTGCCTGCCTCTCCTGTGGCTGGGGGGGCAAGCTGCCAGTGCAGCCCCAGGTCCTTCCCTCCATGGTGGTGGCACTCCTCAGGGCCGCCCAGATGACCTGTTAGCAGGCTGAGTGCTGCCCCAGTTTGGAGGCAGCAGCCGGCCCAATCCTATGCACTGGAAGCCCACCAGGCGCTGCTCTCTGGGCAGGCCCAGGGAACAGTTGGACTGGGCCAGGTGCTCTTTGGCTCTGCTTTGCCAAAGAATGTGTTCTGAAGGTCCAAAAATCAGTTTGGCAAGAATATGCACTTTGTTACAAGGTGAAAAAAAAAAACCCATGAGGGACAATTAATGTACCATTACCTATTTTATTCTATGCTGAAACACCACAATCAAGTTAATGAGCTAATTCATTTAAGTTGTTTACCACAGATCACCATGCATAAAGAGGTGCAGAGAGGAAGTGATTTGTAGTGGTGAGCAGGTTTCATTGTCCTTGGAAAACCAGAGGAACCACAGGGTATGTCCACATTGAATTTAGGTCTGCACTAAACTGGCCTTGGTCACGTAACCACCCTCTCCTGTACATATTGTGCTGCTTCTTCCTAATGCAGTGACATTCTAAGAATTAGTCTGAATAACTTTTCTTTCTTTCTGTGCATGACTGTAATTATGGCCATAGGGACAGGAGTTAGAGTACAGAGGACCTGAAAACAGGAAGAGGATTGGTGGTGTGCTTTTGATAGACTTGTGCTCAAGGCTGCAGACCCAAATGACTCCCAGACACACTGCAGGTGGGGATGGGCTTGGTGAAAACTGGACCTTTGGCACAGAAGTTCAACAGAGCTGTCAGGGTTAGGCTGCACAGCCACTGAGACTGAGCGTAGGGTTTTTCATTGCTGATGGCCAGCAAGAATGGGCTGGAGAGTGTGTTTTGGGCCAACCCTTGGTATCAATTAAAACAAACTATACTATGTGTTTCTGAATTCCTCAGTACCTTCTACTGGTACCTTGTATATTAACAAACTACTTCAAAATATACTCCATATACTGCATTGTAAGAGTGCTCCATGTAGACATTATACACACACACAAAGTGAACTTTTGTTATGCCACTCACTCAGCTCCTGCAACAGGATAATGAATACAACAGTAAAAGACTGAAATGTAACACTGCAGGAATACTTGACCTCCAGAACATATTCTTTGACTAAGAAGAGCCAAACACTGTAACACAGCTAGGTAGCTCTTCTATAACTGCTTCTTCAGCAATCCCTCACAGTCAAGGATGACTGACTTATCTGTGTCTCCAAAGATAGAAAAGATGAGCCTCGTCAGCCATCTCCTGTGGTTGTCACAAGGTTTCAAAGAGCTGAGATCCCTGCAGCAGGCTCTTCTTTTATTTGGGGCAGTCCTTGGTGATAATTTCCCACGAGCTGACATCAATGTTGAATTTTTTTAAGTTGGCTTTGAGGACATCCCTAAAGTGCTTTCTCTGCCCTCCTCTTGAGCATATGCCTTGGCTGAGTTGAGAATAAAATTTGTTTCAGGAGTCTGGTGACATGGCTGGCCCAATGAAGTTGATGTCAGATGATCATTGCCTCAATATTCACAGTATTTGCTTGTAGATGGTTGCTAACGGTGGTGCAGCTTCTTCAGCAATCCCTCACAGTCAAGGATGACTGACTTATCTGTGTCTCCAAAGATAGAAAAGATAAGCCTCGTCAGCCATCAACTGGATTTGAAGGAACTTCCACAGGCAGCATTGATGGTGCTTCTCCATAGGTGCCACATTCACAGAAGTTAAGATCCATCACGGTTTGACATGACTTCCTTCTCAGGTCACTGCTTACACCTTCAGTTATGGTACACAATTATGTAAAGCAGTGATTCTCAACCTTTTTAGATACAGGACACCCCTTACAATGTCTTTGAACTTGGTAGCACCTGGTTGAGAACCATGGTTGTGTTGCCTCTGCTTACCTCAGTAGTTTTCAACCAGGGTGGTGTTGCTGCTGCTGCTACCAGGTGGAACTGTCCCATGTGCCTGAGAGAGAGAGAGACAGAGACAGAGACAGAGAGACACTGGGATGGGCTGCAGCAGAACCATTTGTTCCTGCCTGCATTAGACGTATCTGATAAACCTAAACTGGGCAGGAGTGCCTAGGGCTGCCATAGTCCTTCCTGGCCCAACACTGCATGCTTCCTTCAGCAATAGAGGTGCATGGGGCAGGTGGAAGCAGTAAGGCCTGGAACAGACATTGCATTTGTCCCAGGACAAGTTGTGCCTGTGCTTGCCCTGGACAGAAAAGTTGAAGGATATGTATGTACGTACTTCGCTCTTCCAATCAATGTTCCCTCTAAGGAGTAGTGGCCCGTGAGCATGCTGCTTGGGTCCGTGAGCACACTGCTTGGGTCCCACCTCCCTCTTTCGGCGCAGTGCAGTCTGCTGGTAAGTGTCCCAAAGTAAGTGTCCAGGTGGGAGCGGGAAGGATTCGGCCACCACCCTTCTCGATGCTGACTGCTGCCCAGAGCAACGCAGTGGAGTGCTGTGGCCCGCCACCGATCGACAAAACTGAAAGGGAGGGCTGGCATGCGACACTTACCAAAGACTCCTCACCCCTCACCCGGGGCAGGCAGCACTTGTCCAGGAGGCAAGGCGAGGCTGGGGGTTGGGGGCCAGAGGGCTGGAGCCAGGGGCTGGCATGGACTCTGCCGGCTTCAAGGAACTGCTTTGCTCCCCCAAATCACCTCGGGGAGCAAGGAGGCACATGGCATCAAGACTGGGGAGTGCAGCAGTTCCCCGGAACCGGCAGAGCCTCACACAGGGCAGGCAGCGGCTCCTCTCCAGGGTGAGGCAAGGCAGGGATGGAGGCTGGGGCTGGGGGCTGGCACAGGACCTGCTGGCTCTGGGGAACTGCTTTGCTCCCCAGCCCTGACACCGTGTGCCTCCTCGCTCCCCGAGGAGATGCAGGGGACTGGAGCGGTTCCCCGGAGCCGATGGAGCTCGCCCCCACCTTGCCTCGCCTCAGGGAGGAGCTTACCTTTGGTAAGCATCCCACGTCGCAGCCCAGCTCCTATCTCAGCAGGTACGCAGCCTTAAAAAGTTGGTGTGTGGCAAGACTTTTACTTGTGTGGGGCCGCACACGTGTGCAGCTTAGAGGGAACACTGCTTCCAGTCAGGGTTTAATGAGCAGCTCAAGGCACTGCTACTTTTCTGCCATTGATTCAATAATGCAGTCACAGGACAGCCATTTAGAGCACTTTACAAGGTCCTAGGAAAAGCTATTAGCACTTCTTATCCTGTGAACTTTTTTTTTTTGTCCTGGGACGTGTATATATAAGAAAGAGCAACATTTTTCACATTCCCAAACCGTATACTTTAAAAACAACGCCAAAAATCATGAATTGGCAATACTATACATGTGATGGAAATCTGCTCCGACATGTGCTAACTAGCGTGCATCAGAGCAGACTCAATGAATCGAGTCTGCTGTGAGTCTTCTGGAGCATGCAAATTAGTGCACTCCAGCAGTGTCTGCATCATGTGTCTTCAGCGTCCCTGCATTTCAAAAGGCAGTTGGGTTGCTTTAACTAAAGCTTGTTGGATGAGCTCTAGTTAAAGTGCCCTGGTGCCATTTTGAACTGCAGAACATTGGCTACATGTGACGCTACAGGCACTCTCAGAGCCGCTCTAATCAAAGTACCTCTCACCACCACCATCACCCTGGGGCATGTGTACAGACACCCTTCGAGCACATTCTCCTTTGTGAAGAATTTTTACATCATTGAATTTCATACCAAATACCTAACTCAGGATAAAGGGATAAGCAAGTCCTTAACAGGCTCAACTTTAAGTTGTGTATGTATGTACAAATAAACTGGGAGAATTCTCCCAGGCTTGTTCTCATGGTAAAAAATACTTACCCAGAGCCACATGTACAGACATTTGAATGCTGAGGCCTTGAATAGTGGCGAGTTTTCAGTGCTGGCACTGTGCACCTGGGGGAGCAGGGAGGAGGGTCCTGTGCACACATCTCAGTATGCTTGCAGGCAACAGATGACAGCACTCCATAGGGCAGGCCTGACTGGCTAATCTAGATGGCCCATGGTCAGCCTATGTTGTCAGCATGTACCAACATTTGCTCTCCCAAGAGAAACTCTCTTGGAAATGATTTAACCCTGATTCTGCCCAGGTTACTTTTCTCCTGTAACGGCCATTTTTATTCTGGGAGAAAAAGCCTGATCATCAGTACACCTGTGATTTCTCCTAGGAGAGCAGCAACTCTCTTGAAACTGAATGTCTGTAGTAGTTCTTAGTGGCAGGGAACTACCATCAATTTCCATGAAACGAAGTTAGTTTCTCTGTACATTTCTGGCACTTTTTATGAAGCATAAAAACAAGCTACCAACAAAACACACTGGCTTCTAGCTTTTTTGCTGACTCAAGAGTAAGGGCTAGATTTAACAAAGGACTTGGGTACAGTGCCTAAGTCTTAGGAGCTTGGTGCCCAGAGCAGAATACAGAACCCTTATACAGTGAATGAGGAGAGTTAGATGCCTCAGCATGGCAATCTAAAGGTCTTGCACAATGAATGGATACTGCTTAAGCTGGACAATAGGAAATGCTGAGGTCAAAGATGCATATGAAATCTTGCCCCTTAGGTGCCAAGTTAGGGCTAAACAGAGGTGCCTCTATGCAGTTGGGATCCAGAGGATAGGCAGCAAAAAATGTTCTGGCAAAACTCAGAGGAGGGTTCACGGATTTCTTGCCAAACATGGCCTCTGAAGGAGCTGGTGCTACACTTTTCTATATACTATACCCCCAAAAACCCACTACCTACTGAGCAAAATGTCCAAGATATTGAGCTTAACCAGCTGAGAGAAGAGGTCAATTCATCTCTAGCCATAGCACAGAAAAGCTAGCTGACTACTTTTGGAAATATGTTCAAGATTGCCCTCTTGGTCTGTGTATTTTTGGGCATGTGATCATGCTCTTTTTTCAAGTCTCCTCACACTAGGTCTGTAGCTATGAGATTAGAACATAAATGTAAAGCATGTTTATCAGGAAACGAAAAAAGGACAAACATGATGGGGAAAGTGACTTCTGCAATAAAACATTTAAAAATACAGAATGTCACAGAAATGGTCCAAAATCCAACATGGCTAACAGCTAGGGCATGTTTTGAACCAGGTTCAACAGGGCTGGAGGGTTTATTTTTCTTCTAATTTAGAAGTTAAAGGTGAATTAATTTATCCTGGTTAGATCTTTATGAGATGTGTAAGACAGATGCAGGGGACAGCAGGAACACCTTGATCAGTGAAAACTGCTTTTTGCTTTAGCGAATCTAAAAAAAAGAAAAAATATTCCCATTTGACAGCACATTTTGCCTTCTCTTTTCCCAGGAAACCATTGTGAAAGGGACATCTTCTGTTCACTGTTTGCTATGACATCAACACAAAACAATCCATTTCCTTTCTTTTATGTTTGCAAGCTGCTAGTATTCAATGGGAAGAATACTTTCTGACCCGAATCCAAGTATAGTATGGGCAGTTTAGTGCAAATTCCTAATGTTATTCAATATTTCACAATGGCACCCCCAAAAAAATTCTTCAGCACTTATTCTGCTTACTTAACAAGCAGCCAATAAATATACCTAAGCAGAACAGAAGAAGGTTTACCAAAAAAAAAAGAATTGGATAAAATGATAGGAGAGATGGAGAATGTTTAGCTCACTGGAAGCTGACTGGTACTTTGGGGTATAAGTAGGAGCACTATGATGAAAGGAAAGGTATTATATTAAACAAAAAACAAAGTAACACTGCTGATCTCTTCCTCCCACCTGCCTCTGACCCATTTGCTTGCTTACTCCATCAGGTGCATCCTGTTCTATAAATGTCTGTGTCAGGAGAAACCATTTTCTCCTGGGACAGAGTTCAATCTTTCAGACATCTCTTTCTGTTGTCCCTAAGGTGCTACCCTCTACAGCGCCACCCTGCCCTGACTGTGGACTAACACAGCTAAGTATCTTTCTTTATTTATTGTGTGATAATAATGTCTTATGACTCTTTCTGCCCCACATCAGCAGGGTCCTGTTTCAGATGGTGAAGAACCTGCTATGGAGCAGCAGCCTTCACAACAGATTCTCATACACCAGAAATGAATCTCTGAACTGTTCTGCATTATGTAAGTGCCACTGTTACACAGCACAGTGCTACAAGGTTGACAGGTGCAACAGCTTTCTAATCTTTCAGAGCATCTTTTGGGACCTCAGGTTGGAGAAATTAGACCCTATTGTGAGGGCTGAACTTCAGATTAACGCCTGGAAATCCTTTGACTGAACCTCACACCATCATTTTATTCTTTTTAATCTGAGTAGGAAGTAACGTAATGATCCCTCTGTTTGTTCAAAATCTTTTATGAGGCTACATATAACCCCTGGCTCAGAAGGACCATATTTTGTGGCAGAAGCTCCACATTTATTCTCTCTTTCTAAAATAACCCTTATTTTGCTGTGACTGGTGTCTGCTTGCTTGTCTGTGCCACCTCTGTGATCTTTCTTGGACCCCTGCCACGCAGCATGCCTGGTTACTCTAGCCAGCTCTGAGGGCAGTAACTCCCAGACATGAGGCAACCTGAGTGCCTTTGAGCAGTGCTGAGAGCACACCCAAGGCAGAGAGTCTAACTCTAAGGGCGGCTCTGGATGTGAGCTTAGCGTCATTCCCAGGTACCTATTCTGCCTCATATTTGGCTGATGATAGGCAGAGAGTAGAAGCGAGTGGGTAGTCCAGAGGCACCAAGGTAGGATAGATGTGCCAACATTTTGCTAGGCCCAGAGAACAGCACAGCTATCAAGGCTCAAGGAAGTCAACTGCTGAGATCTGGTGCAAGCCTCTTCCTTCCCTGCCACACAGGGTGAAGTAAGTTTTGAGTTGGGGAGGTTGGACAGCATTGCAGACTTCTGGAAATCAGTTCCCCAGAGACGCAGTGAAAAAAAACTTTCACTGAAAATAGTGACTGGCAGATGTTACATCCACATGCATTTCAACTGTGAATCGTAGCCAGGTGTGTTTTCTGAGGGGAGGACAATGGGAAGGACAAATTTACAGCAAAATTGTTGATACCTATGGCAGCTTAGAAAAATGCCCAAAGTCCACCTAGCCCTTGCCATGGTGAATGGGGAGTCCTCCCAAGATGTTGTTTTACTCTCTGGAAACTCAGGAAGCTGTCTCTGCATTGATTGCTCTTGATGTGAGATTTCAAAATTTCCACAACTAGAACAACTACAAATACATTTTAAAAACATGCAAAATGATATTATGGGTCTATAGGATATTACAGGTCTATGGGTCTACATTTCTATAGGAAAAGCGATGTCCCTTGGCAAATTTCACAGCTGCCAAAAGCACAGGCTCGCTGCTTTGATTTTGACATTGCTGTTGATAACGGCTATATCAATGGCGTTAAAGTGCCATTATGATAGCCACAGTATAGACATACATCAAATGGGACCCTAAATATTTATAGTCTCATTTGAAGACTGACATTTTATAGTTAGTGGATTTAGGTTATGTCTACATTATAGAGCTGCTATTGCTCTAACTATGGTAGCAACAAAAGAGTGGCAGAACATTGTGTGGTGAATGTGGACTGAAGCACAGAGATGTTCTTCAACTTGCCCAAGGTCCCATACACAGGCTTTGTCTAATACGTGAGAACTATGCTGATGAGTGTGAGTGAAAAGCTGCAGCCACTGTATCTCTCTTGGCAAGACCACCAGGCTGGACCCAACTCTGTTGAAAGAGGGCAACTCCTGCTGGTAGCGACCGTGTAGACTTTGGAGTGTAATTCTGGAGGCAGAAAAACTTCCAGCTTCCGCATCCACATCAATGGGTAGCAACACTTCTGTGATGTAGAACAGGGGTTTCAAACATATGGCCCACAGACCAGATCTGGCCTCCAGAGCCCTGCCATCTGGCCCCTGGTGCTGCCTGTGGGGTGGGGGCAGGGGCTGGAGCCTGGTGGGACTGGGGCCTGGGGCCTGGAGCCTGCCTGCCCGAATGAGACTCCGCTGGGGGCTTGAGGCTGGCATGGGCTCCTAGAAACTGCTCTGCTGCCCTGCATTGCCTTGGGGAGTGAGGAGGCATGTGGCATCAGGACTGGGGAGTGGAGCACTTCCCGGAGCCCGCGGAGCAGTTCCCCAGGGCCAGCAAGGCCCACACCAGCCCCCTACCCTTTGCCTCACCTCTGGGAGGAGCTGCCCTGAGTGAGGTTCCTCCGGCTCCAGGAAATGCTACATTCCCTGGCCCTGACTCCACATGCGTCTTCGCTCCCCTAGACAATGCGGGGGGAGCGGAGCAGCTCTCCAGAGCCGGCGGAGCCCACGACAGCCCCCGCCTCCTCCTAAGGGAGGAGCTTACCTTTACCATTTGTCCCATGCCACAGCGCAGCTCCATTCCCAGCAGGCCTGAAAAAGTTTGTGCATGTCCAAACTTTTACTCGTGTGCGGCAGCGCACACACCCACCTTAGGGGGAACCTTGCACAATACCCACTCTAACTAGACTGTGCCACATAAGGCAACAGCTCCAGAACATGCACTGCACATAGCCATGAAACTAAACCCAGTTCTAAATGGCAGCTGTCATGAAATAATAGGCTGTCTAAAGCCAACACCAAAGGATAGCCTGTACTTACTCACTGGCATTGCACTACCCGATATCATAAGAAAGGTTACAAGCCAGAAGGAATGATCATGGCAGATGAAAGACCCTGGGCATCCATTCTATGGTCACAAAGAAGTACTAAATGGCTTAAAGCACAAAAGAGTTTTGTGACCAGTGTCATGCCATTGGACAAGCCGGCTGACGAGGCACGACTGAGGTTATGAAAAGAAAGATTACACACAATCAGGTGTTCCAAAATGGACCTGAAACCCCAGCAGGACTCAGGAACCAAAGGGGTTGATCCTGGACTGGCCAACATGGCAATGTCTGAATCTCTTGCACATGTAAACTACAACATCAAAAGCAAACATGATCAAATGGGGCTACTCTAATGACATGAATATTGTGAGAGGAGTGAAGTACAGACTATGGAGCACCTGCTTATTTGCTGAGTCCTTGATGAGACCTGTATGAAGGGGGAACTCACTGCAGCAACAGAAACAGCCATTACTTGTGCACAATTCTGGAAAAAACTTCTAGTTTATGACAAGGACATGAGAAAAAGAGGAAGCAGCAGCTGCACATTTTGCCCACCCCCGCAACTCCAGGACTGCATCACATATGGCACCTGCTCCAGCCAGTCTGAGACCTAGTTGTCTTTCCTGCTTGGTGCAGGGGGCTGGACCCAATGATCTTCTGAGGTCCCTTCCAGCCTTACAATCTATGAATCTGTGACCTGCACTGTGCAGGGGGCCTGTGAATACCTCATGAACTGTGGGTCCTGGAGTGACTGGAGCAGGTGCTGTGGGCAGCATGGTTTCCAGAGCAGAAGCTGAGTATGCTGTTGCATATGATGCAGACCAGCCAGGGCACAGCAGGCAGTGTGGTTCCCACTCTGACCAGTCTGGGATCCATGCTACAAGTCCCCAACTGTGCCTGTTCTGGCCACTCCGGGATCCATGCCACACACAGCGTTGGTCCCAGACTGGCTGGAGCAGGCACCAGATCCAGTATGCTGGCAGAAGGGAGGGGATCTGTGGGCTTGATCTAGTCCATGGATCAGCCCCATGCCACTCATCCAGCCTGCAGAGTCAAATTTGACACCTCTGGTATAGACATAGTCTGAGTCACTGGCAGTCAGGAACTGAAGCCAGACCACCCCATTCCCCTCCCCATCCATCCCACCTTCTATTTCAATATTTCTTTGTTTTAAAATCACCAACCTAGAGGAAAAATTCCCTCTTATATATTATCGGGTAACCTCTAAGCTGTTCTTTCCTGAATAGTTCTGCCTGCAATAGATTTATGGCATTCTGTGGTAGCTGAGGAATTTTCTTCTTCCCAACATCTATCTAATTATATGTTTTTCTACTACTGATGCTTGAAACTATCAATTTTGTACATGTTTATTCACATTAAGGATAGCACGTCATTTAATAAAGGCCATGCTGTATTTTTGAGACTTTCCATTCACGGTTTCTGGCTTTTCACGTACAATCTTACACTGTTTCATAATATCTAGGCAATTCCATATTGTATCTTAAGAAATTCGTTTCTCCTGAACACCTCTTCAAAGAAAATCCTATCAATCTAACCTCTACCTTTGACAGTTTAAGTGATATCGAAAATAATCTGCATGGTGTTTCAAAATTAAAAGATTTTCAAGTTGATCTCTTTTCTAGCTTTAACTCATTTTTTCTTAAGTTAGGGAATGTATATATCATTTCTGTAGCATGTTTTTCATTAAAGTACAGTTAAACTTATAATTTCATGACTGCCCAGGGTTTTTCCTAAGACTAGGATATTTGAGGACTGTGAGCGGGTGACCCAATCAGGTACCCTTCTCTTCCAGTCTGATCTTGGTCTTCCATCTCACTTGCCTGCCTTTTTTTGGTGGTAAAGAAATAATGAGAATGGGAGAAGTCAATGATCAGATGGTATGGGACTGAAATGTACATGTCCTGGCCTTATCCACTGGGCTCCACCTCCCCTACACCCTGTTCACACCACACTTGTTGATTTGTCAATGAATCTTTTTCCTCAAGCAAGCAGGCAACTTCCCCTTGCTCATGAGCCATAGAGATTTGGTCACCCTCACATGGATATTCTCTCTCAGAGAAGTGAAGAGTTCTGTCTCAGTCTAAGTCTATCACTTCTGTCCTGGAGGAAATTGCAATTGTCCCTCCAATTAATCAATACAGCCTCTTCCCACTTCCCAGTGTCGCGGGGCATAAGACAACCCTCTCCTTTCTCTCACAGACTCTCCTCAGTAAAGAAATCTCCTCTTCTTTTACCTGCAGCCTTCTGAAAAGGGTACTGGCTCAAATTGTCGCTTTTCTCTGTGTGAACGAGCCTATCGCTCGCCTGGCGATTTTGGTCCCAATGTCTGTTCTTCCTATCACCAGCCTCTCCTCTGGTCTTCCTCTGCACCCACCACGCTCTCCTGCCACGACTTTAATGTTGTTCCTGGTTCAGTTGGATTTTTGTGCAGCGGGTGCAAGAGTGTCCGAAATTGAGACTGGGGGGTCCGTGGGACTTCTGAGGGCTCCTCCTCCCCTACACCCTCACCCGGTCCTCCGGGATGAGCATCCTCATCGCTCCCTTAAGCAAAGTCTCAGTCCCCCTTTTACCAGGGGTGTTGCCGGGTGAGACCCCGCTGCCTTGGTCCTCAGTCTAGGAGGTTCCAGCCGTTTCCTCCCCTACGCCTTTCTAGCGAGGCCACCACTTGGGGTCCATCCGCCTTGGCCGGCCCCAGGGTTGTGTTCCGCACTCTGCCCACCGGGTCCTGCGGTTCCTGGGTGCCCCACCACCTGACTCACCACCAGTTCCCCGTTTTCCTCACCGAGCGTCCTTGCTCGCTGCGCCAGAAGGTCCGGGCTCCCTGCCGGATGGGACATACTGGCTTATCTGCTTCCTTGTCCACGACTGAGGTCCATGTCAGCAGCTCTGGCTCGGCGGCTCCGTGCTGGGCGGAGTGGATCCGCCCCTCCGCTCTCCTGCCTGCCGCTGTGAACCACACTGACCGCTCTGGCTCCGCAGCTCTGCGCTGGGTGGCGTGGACCTGCCCCCCCCGCTCTCTTGCCAGCAGCTGGGATCCACGCCGGCAGCTCCGGCTTGGCGGTCCCACGCTGAGCGGGCTGGATCCGCCCCTCTGCTTCCTTACCGGCGGCTGGGGAACATGCTGGCAGCTCCGGCTCCATGGCTCTGCACTGGGCGGCGTGGATCTTCCCCTCCGCTTCCGGTCCCACTTGGCTTGCCGCCCCGGGTCTCCTTTAATCCTCCCGCTTCATCCGGGTGCCTGGAGTGGGTGAGTGGTTGCTCCGCCCCCTGCGCCCGGGCTGAAGGAGCCTCACGGGGCCCCCTAGTCCGGGTAACTCCCGGACACTCTGTAAGTCCCATCTCAGATCCACTTCCATCTTCTTTCTAATACAGTTGCTCCTCATGGCTCAGCCAGTGTTAGCTGGCCCTCAAGAAAACTCACTCTCTGATCCTTCTCCTGGATTCAGGTGCTTCTCCATGGTATGGGCTTTCTGGATCCTTGGTTCCCCTCTGTGCTTCTGCATGGATCTCACAACAGCCCTATGCTGCTCTGACTCCTTCTCCCCCTCTCTGGAGGATTTGTGTCCCAGCTGACTTTCTACCTGACCTTCCAGGCATTCAGCCAATCAGCACTGACTCCCAGGATAAGCCTCCCTGTGGGCCAGGGAAACCTATCTGCTCCCCCCCAGTGGCATCTCTGCTGCTGCCCGCTAGGAGCGCAGGTGGCCAACTTGGCATCCTTTCCTATCTTTTCCTGCTCTTTCTTGGGTTGGAACAGGGGCCATGTGCATTCCCCTATTACACTGACCTAAAGACAGCAGATCTTAACTTGGATATTTTATCCTCACTAGATGTTCATTTTTATCACTGATTTCATGGAGAACTCAAAGCACTTGCAGAATGCAGAATGTCAGAGCCTTGGTCACTCTATGAATTCGATAAAGGAGTTTTGCTCTTGTTAAAGTGCCCTTAAAAAGGTATAGCTAAGGTCACACTGCCAGTAACAAATTAATTCCCGCTTATTGTTCATTAAATAGTAATGGGTTGTATTGTTGGAGTGGAATAGAACGAAACAGTCTATTACATGTTTCTGAAATAAAAGAAATATAATTTAGCTATGTGGATGATTGATTGACTTTCAACGCACTTTTATGCCTATGTAGTTACAAAATAAAGCCAAACTCTGTGTTACGTTAGTGTGAATTTCACTAGTGTCATAGAGTTAAGCATGCATTAGGAATTCAGAATCAGATCTATTAAAAGCATAATATCATTACACATTACTCCATTTTTTTTCCATTCATGTGTATCATTTTATCCTCCTTTATGCATGACTTGCGGATGACAGTCTTCATATTCTCCATATTACCAATATTATGCTTATCACTTTCTGAGTTTACATTGCTTTGTTTGTGTTATGTCTGATTCTGACTTGATCCATGAGCTGTGGTTTGGCTGGTTTAAAATCATGCTGAAAGATTTGTTTGTATTTATATTCTAGGCTTGGTACTTTTAATCCTTTGTTGTAGAGGAGGTAGTAATTTGCTTTTCTCCTGAACCCATAAGAATTCTAAGAATGCTTTCTTTATCCATAAGGATTTACAAATGAAGCATAAAAAGGGGACTGAATAGGATGTAGCTTCAGGTTTTTACCCTTCCTGACACACTGAACCTCCAATTATCTTGTTTCCTTAAGTGGTCCAATATGTTTGCTATGGCTCTGGCCCAGTTATCAGCTGAGTTTAATTTAAACCCAATTTCTTTGTCTACCCACTTCAAATTCCCATGCTTTGACAAATGGCTGATGGATAACATTTTAAAGCAGTGGTACTCAACTCATCTGGGCCTGGAGGTCTGTGGGCCAAATGCATTGCACCAAGTCCATCTGTGGGTCTGATTTGGCACAAACAGTCATGTTGTCTGGCCCACAGGACTCCTTACAGGTCTGGAAATTTAGCAGCAGGATAAGCAGCAGCAGTGCTACTTGCCACAGCTCCAGGAGCACCAGATTACAATCCATATCCTTGATCACCCCTGTTCTAAAGTAGTTGGGGAAAGTTGGCTATAAGAACTAAATGCTTCTGATTTGTTCTAAGGTATAGTATATCTTGAGATCCTGTTGATGGCTGACAAAAATTTGAAAGATATTTTATAGGTGTATTTGGGTGACAGCACTATGTGAATCTTTTTGTTACAGATCCAGAGAGGACCACTGTGGTTAGCTAATCTAACTTTTTGACTACAGCAGGCCATAGGGCTTCCTTGAATTAATTCCTAGGGTATATCTTTTAGGAAGGCATTCAGTCTTGACTTCCAGTGATGGAGGCTACCAAATCTGTCCTGTGTACTCCTGTTCAATGTAGATACCATATTAGCTTTCTTTGGTTCTGTGGTACACTTAGGAAAGTTTCAAGACTTAAAGAAAATCATCATTTGTGGTCAAAAGGCTCTTTGGCCAGCACTTTTACAACCTCTAGATATGATTTATCAGGACCTTGATTAACTTTCCAGATTATCTTCAACTATAGAGTGAATGAGGTAACAATGCAAAACTATTGTAAAATAAACAAATGGCATTCTGAGATGTAGGAACAGGAACATTGTGCTAGAGATAGGAGGTAACTATTCTGCCCTACTCAGTATGAATAGGACCTTAGCTGGAGTAGTACATCCAATTTTGGCTAGTGATGAGTGAGAGAAAATTCAGTCACCAAAATAATTAGAAGTTTAGAAAACGTGATATATGAGTCAAGTCTGAAACAACAGGATGTCTCTTCTGGCAAAGAGAATTCTGGGATATATTTTTTCAAATATATGGAAGATTCTCATAAAGAGGATATTAGCTAACATCCTTACCCAAGGTAAGACAAGAAATAAGCCGAACAATTTAGAGAGAGGCAGATTTATGCAGCTTTCAGACTGCAAAGGCAGTTAAGAACTGGAACAAGCTACTGAGATTTGCTATGGAATCATCAACACTGGAGGCCTTTCAAAAACAGATAACATATTTGTCAGGGGTATCTTCTTAAGCCTGCTTCAGAATGGGAGAGTGGATAGCTTCTTGGGAAACCTTCACTGACTAAATCATCTAGCTCCTCCCAAACACATTAAGGGGAGGGAGGGGGGAACTGGTGACCATCTATAAACTCACTAGGGGGGATCAGAAGGGTTTGGGAGAGACCTTGTTTCCCCTAGCGCCCCCTGGCAAAACAAGGAATAACAGCCACAAGTTGTTGGAGAGTAGGTTTAGATTAGATATCCATAAGAACATCCATAAGAACTGCTTCACAGTCAGGGCGGCTAGGATCTGGAACCAACTTCCAAGGGAAGTGGTGCTGGCTCCTACCCTGGGGGTCTTTAAGAGGAGGCTTGATGCCTACCTAGCTGGGATCATTTGAGCCCAGTTTTTTCTCCTGCCCAGGCAGGGGGTCAGACTTGAAGATCTACAAGGTCCCTTCCAACCCTACTTCTATGATTAAACGTGTTTGTTTGAATGGTGCTGCTTTTCTACATTGATGTCTCTATCACAGGGGTGGGCAAAATGCAGCCTAGGGCCCAGATGCAGCCTGCCAGGCCATTCCATCCAGTCCACAGGGCCCCTAAAAAAATTTAGAAAATTAATATTAATCTGCCCTGGGCTGCCTGTAATGCAGCCCTCAATGGCTTGCCAAAACTCAGTAAGCGGCCCTCTGCCCAAAATAATTGCCCACCCCTACTCTATCATTTCCATCTTGCAATGGATCAACACTATTATTAGCATTCCTTTTGTTTCTGATTAAGATGGAAAAAACCTTAATCCCTAACTCTGGCATGATTGAGGGGCAGAGGGAAAGGGAGCTAGGAAATCTTCACTGTGTCCTTCACTTGTCATCCGAAATATAATCACTGCTTTCAACTTTTCCTTTCTTGCATTTGTTATAAAATCTATAGCTTCTTTCATTTACCCTCTCAGCTAGGTTGGTTCATAGTCATTGTGGTCTAGTTTTTGAAATGTGGGATTGTGGCTTTTTGGCATCTAGAAAATATCCTTAATTTGTCTTAATTATTCATATTTTTCTGGTTTAAATTATTTCAATTCATAGATTCATAGAAGAAGGGTGGGAAGTGACTTTGTAGATCATCAGGTCCGACCCCCTGCCCTGGGCAGGAGAGAAAACCGGGCTCAAATGACCCCAGCCAGGTAGACGTCAAGCCTCCTCTTAAAGACCCCCAGGGTAGGAACCAGCACCACTTCCCTTGGAAGTTGGTTCCAGATCCTAACCTCCCTGACTGTGAAGTAGTGCCTTTGGATGTCTAGTCTAAACCTACTTTCTAACAATTTATGGCCATTATTCCTTGTTACCCCAAGGGGGCGCTAGGGGAACAAGGTCTCTCCCCTCTAGTGAGTTTATAGGGGCCACCAAGTCCCCCCTCAGCCTTCTCTTGTGAAGGCTGAACAGGTTAAGGTCCTGTAGACTCTCTTCATAGGATTTGCCCTGTTGTCCCCAGATCATGCGAATGGCCCTCTTCTGGACCCTCTCAATGCTGTCCCATCCCTCCTGAAGTGCAGCACTGAGCACAACACTCCAACTGCGGCCTGACCAGTGTTGCATAGAGAGGATCACCTCCTTGGCCCTGCTTGAGATGCATCTGTGGATGCACCACAAGGTACAGATAGCCCTACTGACTGTGACCTTGCATTGTCGGCCCATGTTCATCTTGGAGTCAGTAATGACTCCGAGATCTCTTTCTGCCACCATGCTCTTGAGAAGGGAGTTTCCCAGCTTATAAGTGTGCTGCTTGTTCCTACTGCCCAAGTCCAGCACCCTACGCTTGTCAGTATTGAAACCCATCCTATTTTTGTTAGCTCACCCCTGTAACCTGTCCAGGTCCTACAGTAATCTGTCCTTCCCTACTAGTGTGCCCACCTCACCCCAAATCTTGCTTTTCACCCCATCGTCCAAGTCACTAATAAAGAAATTGAACAGTGCGGGCCCAAGGACCGAGCCCTGGGGGACTCCACTGCCCACTTCCCTCCAGGTCGAAAAAGACCCATCCACCACCACTCTCTGAGTACTACCCCAGCCAATTTGTAATCCATTTGACTGTGTAGGCGTCAATGTCACAGTCACCTAGCTTTTTAATGATAATGGGATGGGAGACAGTGTCAAAGGCCTTGCTGAAGTCCAGAAAGACTACATCCACCGCAACACATGCATCCGATGATTTTGTGACCTGATCGTAGAAGGCTGTCAGGTTGGTCTGACAGGACCTGCCCCTAATGAAACCGTGCTGGTTGCCCTTGAGCATCATCCCTGCTGCTGACCCATCACAGATGTGCTCTTTGATAATCTTCTCAAAGAGCTTCCCCAGGATTGAAGTAAGACTAATGGGCCTATGGTTACCCGGGTCCTCTCTCTTCCCTTTTTTTAAGATGGGGACCATGTTGGCTTTCTTCCAGTCATCTGGCACCTGGCCAGAGCACCACAAGTGCTTGTAAAGCCGTGCCAGGGGCCCCACAATAACCCCTGCCAATTCCCTCAACACCCTGCGGTGGAGAGCATCTGGACCTG
The DNA here is from genome assembly GCF_052110815.1 of Crocodylus siamensis. Lineage (NCBI taxonomy): Eukaryota > Metazoa > Chordata > Crocodylia > Crocodylidae > Crocodylus > Crocodylus siamensis. The sequence goes on from NC_143398.1 coordinate 64,571,828, forward strand.
CTGATTTGAACACGTCCAGCCCCTCCAGAAGCTCTCTAACCTGGTCCTCCCTGACCTTGGGCCTGGAGGCGTTTCTCCCGAGTCTGTTGGGAATCTTGTTCAAGGAGTCCTGGTCCCTGCACAAGAAAATGGAGGCAAAGAATTTGTTAAAGAGGTCTGCTTTCTCCTCTGGTGCAACTACTGGATTGCCAAGCATATCCTGCAGGGGCCTCACATTACCCAGTGCCTTTTTCATTGGTCTGCATAATAATTGCTTTCAGTATTGAAACTAGTTTTCCTTTTTTTTAAAAAAACCCACCAAGTACATGTTATTGGTTTTGACTCTATTGCTGGCACAAAACAAAGGTAATTGAGTTACAATTACCTGCATCTAGAACTAAAAGTTAGCAGTAGTTTTTTGATAATTCCTCTTTATCTGTCATGATGAGATCTAAATATAGCATTTCTCTGTGTTGGATGGAACACTTAATTGATGGCAATTTGCTAGTTCAATGATGTAAAGAAATTTCAGAGGCATCTAAGTACTTAGTACATCCAGCATGTCACTCAGACTGAGGTCCATAAAACTAAGTGGGGTTCATAAATTGTTATACTCATGAACTTTTGTGGAAACTCATTCAAGAGCTGGTACAGCCTGACATTTTGTCTTTGTATCATAGGATTTCAGAATCCTCAGGAAGCAGAAACCATCACCTACAACTGGAGGAGACAACTGGAGCCATAGGTGGATGCTTTCTCCCGCTGTCAGGCTACTTGTGCTAACTTGCACACAGAATAAATTCTAAAGTAAGTTCACTTTTACCCACAGATTAACTCTGTCTCTTGATGAGAAATAGGCAGCTAACATGGAACAGCAGGGACAGCTTCTGCAGGTCAAAAAAATCTGTTTGGTGACTTGCACTTGCAAATTGGGTGCTAGCCTAGTTTGACCACTCTTGCTTCTGCCATGGGGTGCTGCTGCAGACACCCTGCTATAATTTCTGCTTTGGGCCTTCAGAGATCACCATTGCTTCTGCACATTCTGTGACCATAGAGACTATGACATGTGGTTGTCACATGAAGGTATGTCTACACTGCATCCTTAATGTTCTCACGGAGGGATGCTACTGTTTGCATGCTCCTAACTCCGTGATGTGCTGGTGAGGTGACTTTGCAGCTTCCCTGCAAAGGTCACTCCTAAGACCTCATTTATGGCACGCTTGAGAGTGGTTGTAGGGGGTGAAGGAGGAGGTAAGTGCCCCTCTGGTAACCTCACTACCACATTTCCAGGCTTGGTGTATGCAAGTGGAGCAAGTTACGGCGTGACTGAGAACTTCCCTCCCTGACAATGCTGAAGATGCAATGCAGACACACCGTCTGAATTCTCCTCTCCTGGATACTAAAGTCCAAGAAAACAAACTTCAGAGAAGCTTTTACTGTTTTTGAGCTGGTTTTGTTCCATTTTCTCAGTCCTCGGTGGGGCGCTGCTTCTCAGCCCTGCTCCTCCCGCCGTTTCTTACCCCTCTGGGGCACTACAAGCTCGTGCCTTTTCTATAACCTAGCGGCTTTTGTGGGAACCCTTCTACTCCCCCAAGTCTTCCCACTAAGCTGGAACTATTATGAACACCAGGTGGCCCCAGGCGATTTCCTAATTTTGTCATCTGACCCTTCAGTTTCTTTTCCACCAGGAGAGAAGGTACTAAGTCTGACATAGATGCTAAAACCCCACTTAAAGGGCCAGATCCCCCTCTGCAAAATGCATAGAACACGAGCATTGCAGTCCAGAAACTGCACACACATATTTAATATTAATATTGAACTGTCTGATCCCAACCATTTTTCTCATGGTCACTATAATTTGCCTATATAGAATGTTTTGCAAAATTTTTTTTTTTGCATGAGCTAGTCATGGTGTCCTGAAAAGGGGGTGTAAGAAGGGCATTTGATTGTATGTGAATGCAGATGGGCTTCCTATACATGTGTGTTTGTGAATGCTGATAGGACTGAATGTGGAGAGACAGGAGAGCAAGGCAGGTTAATGCTGGTCTCCTTCCTGCTGTCCTGGGGCAACTGCTATCCATTTTCTAAATGTAATGGCAGGGATTGAGGAATCTGTAGCAGATTTGGGCAGGAAACAACATTTTTTCCCCCCTTCACTGAACAAGTTTCAAGATTTGAAAAGAAAAAAATCCTATTCAGACTCAGGCCAAACCAAAGGCCACTCAAAGAGAGAGACCTATCCCAAAATAACCCATGGGCAGTGGTTATGGCACTTAGATGGATTGTAGAGAACCCAAACTCAAGTTTGTGCTTGGCTGGATTCAGAGCATGGATTTGAACCTCAGTTTTGGGGTGGGGATTTCTGTCTCTTCTGTTGGAGCTCTTCCAATGTCTATAAATTACTCTTTGGAGCTGGGACTTAAACCCAAGGTCTTACATCTGAATGCTTTAGGCACTAGGGATGTAGGATCAGTAAGTCTCTATCTTTGCCCCAGTGATTAATTTTTCTCTCATTTTAACCAAAAATTTCACTCTTGCTGAGACCAGTGTATACATACTCATGAGGAGTTTTGATTTTGTCAGATTGGGAGCTTGTCTGTCTTTGGAAAGTACCAAACACTGATTTTCAGACTGGTCTCCCAGATGATGTCAACTTACCAGATCACAGCTGCTTTGTCTTATCTGGAAACAATGAAACACCTGGCACTGGCAAAGTGATTCAGGGGGTTATCACTGTAGTAAGGGGCTATGCTTCTAAGGGTGAAAGCAGATGTTGCCTTTTGGTGCCTGTGTGTCACCACACATTTTTTTATGGCAGTCCAAAGTGAGAGCAAATAGTCATCCATACCTTTTGTTGTGCTATGATGTGGTCATGACAAAAGGTAGTAATAATTTGTGCCACTCTATTGCAACAGATGTTTATTTGCTTTATGGCAGGACAGTATAGGCAGCCCAGGACTGCCTTGACTCTGAGACCACTACAAGCAGTGCTTCAGGAACCTAAGGGGCCCAATCCTGCACACCCCAGGAATTCCTAGGCAGAATCAGGCCACAGAGATGCTGGGGATGCTTCTTGGTAAACAAGGAAAGCTAGGCAAGTGCTCCCAGGACTTGGGGGCAGGGGGCGGTATGCTGATCTTCCATGGGAATTCTAGGTTGCCCAAGTCTCAGGAGAACGTGTTGCCCAATGTCTTACAGCATCCGCATGGGTGAGACAATAGGTGAAATGGACCAGCTGTGCCAGGACACATCCTGCCGCAGCTGATCAACTTCCTCTGGTGATAACTATTTCTAACCGTAGTCATCTATCCAATACCTGGATAACATCTTTAAAGTATTTGCAAGAATTTCCAATAGACTTGAAAATTCCTTAAGTCCAGGAGAATTTGTGGGGTTAAACAAGGTTCTGCTGCTAACAGGTTCTGCAGTAAGGGAGAAGTCGAGAAGTAGTGAAGTCACATTTAATGTTGGTGACAATAACAATAGGAAGACTGAAAAACTTGTGAAAGTTGGGTTTTACATACAGACCTCATCTACAGTGGGCGCGTCTACATGAGACACTTTACTGTGCAGTAGACTAATTTACAGTGCAGGAAGCATCACTATCTACATGTGCAGATGTTTACTGCACAGTAAATTGGTCTACCCCATGGTTAATTTCCTATCTGCAAATGTAGGCAGCAAATTAAATGCAGAACAGTAACTGGACAGTAAGGCATGTATGGACTGATGAGGAAATTTGCTCCCTGTCAGCTGGGCAGCAGGTTGCAGGAGAGTGTTTCTTGCCCCTGGGACATTCCTGCTGCAAGGGTGGGCTCTGATGGTGGAGCCTGGGCTGGGACTATGTTCCCCTGCCCCAGCAGCTAAGAGCTCCTGGCCCTGGTTCTGCAATTGGAGTGGGGGCTGGGAGATTTCTCCCTGCCTCAAGAGTTCCTGCTGCCTGGGCAGGCTCTGATGGCAGAGCCTGGGCCAGGACAATGCCCTTTGCCCCGGTTGGACAGCACCCGGATGCCACTGGCTGAGCGGAGAATCCCCACCCAGCCGGGGCCTCACTGCTAGGTGTCCCACTGGTGGATCGGGGCAGAGGGCTGGGACCTGTCCTTCCCCTGCAGCTCTTTCCTAGTCCCCTGCCCCCAGTTGTGGAGCCAGGGCCAGAAGTTCTCTACTGCTGAGGCAGGGGGACGTCTGCTTCCAAATACCTGCATGTATAGACGCCTGCCTAGGGTGGGTTTACTCTTCCATAAATTACTGAGGAGTAACTCCATCTAGCAGCACTTGCACATGTAGATGCTCCCAGTTTCTAAGAAATTATCTATCAACTTCTGTCTTCATACAAAAGCATACATGCCCTTTATTTTTCTTTACAAAAAAGATTGGACATTTATTACCTTAGAGTCATTACTTTCATGGGGTCTCCTACAACCCCAGGAAAGGGCTGTTTCAGTAGTTATGGAATAGGTGGAGTGCAGTGGTGTTATAGGTACATCTCTTTCTTGCTGAGATGCACAGCAATGTTAGGATAAGGATGGAGTAGAACCACCAAACCAGGTCCACAGTACCCAGGTACTTTCCCAGCACTGGAGGAATCCCTGAAGTCTGGTATTCCTGGAGTTGTGGGTCTTCCACACCAACAGAGCAGTGTAAATGGGACTGTAATACAATAATGAATTAGATCCTTCTTTGAGGTCTAAAATGTTTGCCCAAGGCAAGGGATCTAAAAAAGACAGACCGTTTAAACAGAGGTGGTATGCAAAGACCAATCATGTTGAAGCTCTTGTATGTGAAAGAGATGGCTAAAATTAACTGTATTAAATTAGGTAGTTGTTATGGGCAAGTTTTGTGTGCATGCATGTGTGCCTGTAGTGCTGGTATAAGAATTTCTATTTGTTGCTTTATTGTTATTATTATTATTTTCAAATTCTGGTTCTACAGTAAAAGGCTTAGAAGAAAAGTTATCTGGGATTAAACCTGTCGTGTAAAAACCAATCACATTTTCTCTGTAGAGCACTGTTGACTTCCATGGTCTTTGCCTAGGCACAGAGCTCTATTTGAACCCAGGACATCCCAGGACTGGGATCTTTACCATTTATATCACCAGTTCCTTTTTTTTTATCTATTTCTCCTCTGCTACCCCAAACTTTCTCTATAGTCATTGTCTTTTCTTCTGTGTAATCCTTTATTTACAAGTAGTACAAGTGACCATTATATTTGCAAATATTAGTAAATAACTTCTTATAGCAGAAAATGAAAAGCCTGCTGAAGAATGTTTCAGAATAGAACATTGTTTCTAGCTGGCCTTTATCAGCGAATTGAAGGAACATCCTTGTTGGCATGCAGGAAAATTCTGAGCTGCTGGCTGAATTCCACTGGTAAATGTGATGTTTGGTAAAAATAACAAAATACCTCTTGGAAAGCAGGTATATGAGTTCATTCTTATTTTCAGTGAGTGTGTGTGTGTGTGTGTGTGTGTGTGTGTGTGCGCGTGCGCGCGCTAGTGAAAAGGCTATCTAGATTAACAGTGTACTTTTTATTTTTTAAAGAGGAAGACCTCTTAGTTTTTAGAAACAGGAATAGCAGATACAGATTTCTGAGTGCCACAACTAAAGTGATTACTTATGCTGTAAAAGATTGCTGAGATCACATAGCTTATTTTTTATTTTAAGTAAAAGGGGTGTGCAAGTGTGAAGAGATTTTTTAACTTTGATTTTACATATCACTTCCACAACTTAGTCTCTTTTCAAGAAAGCCCACTACAATACAGTATTTTTTAATGCCAGATGCAAATATCAGTCCTTTATTTATTTGACTTCAGCATATAGACATTAGCACTACTATCCCAAGCTCAAGTCACACTACCAGATAGCTAAAAATTTGAACATGAGAAAAGGCAGCAGGAATAATCAGTTATCTTTCTTGGGTAGTATTCTTAAAACAGCTGAGCTCCCAATCCTACCCCATACTCTAGCAACATCTAAAACCTGCCCTTGCACTAATAATAACAAACAAATAAAAGCCTACCCAATTGCATAAGCTATTATAAACACAAAGTAGAGTTGCTTCCATATCTAACTAAATGTAGCTGTTTCCCAAGACGCATAACTTCAAACCAAACATTAGCGTGTATGAGTTGAACTTAAGGATAGAACAAAAACATTGTTTGAATTGGTTACATTTATTGTGCAAAACATCTTGTGGCTTTTTTGTAAACCTCATTCTAACGTTGTCTGGAAAGGAAAAGCAATGGTATTGGAGCACATTATTCCTTGTCCATTATATGTTTATTTGAACTGCTTAGAGCCCTCTAATTGCAGCTTTGACTTTTTCTCCTATAGATGTGTGTTTGTTTTCTTCGGATTTCTAATCCTGTTCAGTCTATCATGGAGTTAAACCATGGTGCCAGGAGTTCACAGAGTAAAATCAATTACAACTTCTTCACTTAGTGTGCAACTATGCTGACTGCTTGGAAAGCAAAAGAAAAGTGTCTTTGAGGGAAGAGGGGAACCTTAACAAAAAAACAAACAAATAATCCCCAGTCCCAGATCCTCCTCAATTTGTTCTGCTTCACTTAAAGTAAGATGTAGGACACCTTCCCATATGTTAAGAAACAAAAAAGAAAATAGGGTAATGCACTCCTCCTGCATTTGGGGCCAGGGCTCTCTAAACAAATGCTCCAGACTTGAGGGTTTGAATCTATGTTGTCTTGAAATCTGTATCTGATCTAATCCCCCAGCACAACAAGCCTACTTGCAAAGATAATGCCAACTGTTAGCCAAGTGTTCATTTGAACTTCCTCCAACTTGAAAAGGAAAGGAAACAAGAAATTCCACTTAAAATTCCAGTGAGTCTTGTATTTGTGAGTGACAGTTCTGAGGAATTCCAGATGACTTAACCCATTCTTTTGAACATATCCTTTGATCTCATTCAAATTTCCTTCTTATTTCACCTGTTCTCTGTTTATTGACTAAAGTCTAAGCAGGTGGACATACTAACCCCACCATGGGGCGCAATTGAGCCGCTGGAAACATTCAGTCCAGGGTTCATGTAACATAACTAGAATATTTGCATATAAATCTGAACCAAAGTAGCATAGGATTTTATACTGTGATTTTTTTTTATGGTGCAAAACCCACAATATAATTGTAACAGATGGAACAAATAAACACAAATAAAGAAACAAAACCCTGACTCCCTGTCAGCAATGTGTGTATTCTAAATGCTTTGGTCTGTGAAAGTAATGAGTTTAGTTCCCTGACCTGGTAGTTGCCAGAAAGAGTTCTGTAGGGTGAACACTTTCCATTCACACGCTTCCCCATTTCTCATTAACACAGTTACAGTTTTTTCAATTCATGCATTTATATGTGAAGTTGGCCTTTAAGTTGTCAAGCTACTAGACCCCTTCTCAACTGCAGGCAGTAATATAACAAGTGGAAGGGGGTTAGTCAGTCCTGACAAGGTTCTGGTTTTAATAGACTCAAAACAATAGCTGAACTCCAGCTGCTGGGTAGAGGAAGCGTGGTTGCAATAAGTGGTCTCAGTTATGGCTCATCTCATAGGAAGAGAAAAGACTGGCAACCTGAGACCTACTCCTGACTCTGCAACTGGCCCAATGTCTGACTTCAGGCCAGTCATATCACTGCTCTGTGCCTTTGTTTCCCCTTGTCCTATCTGATGATTAGTTTGTAAGCTGTTGTAGGCAAGGACTGTCTTACTATGCATTTGTATAGTGCCTAGTTCAATAGGACCTCCATCTCAAATGGGTCCTGGTGGTAATATTGCAATAGGAGGATAATCAAAATTGGCTGGTAAGGCAGTGATTCTTCTTCAGGGTACCAGGGCACCCTGGGGTGCCATGAGATCCTTTGAGAGGTGCTGCAGAAGATATGAAAATATAAGCAGATAAGGGCAGAGTCAGGTTTTCTCTGTCTGGCTGGTCCCCTGCCCCCATAGCCTGGCCCCTTTGCAAGCACTGTAATAAATACATTTATTTGTGAAATAAGGTCAATTCACAAAAAGTTATGGAGGGGTGCCTTCAAACTAATGAGCAGTGCCTTGGGCCTAAAAGGTTGAGAACCAGTACTCCAAGGCCTCAGTCCCTTAATTAAGCCACTGCAGGCTGACTCCTGCATTCATGATGGGTCTGGCTAGAACCAGTGAAACTCCATGCATGTGCATGGTCAGGCCTCCAGGAGTCCATGACAGGCTCAGAGAGTAAGTTTCTAACCATCTATATAGTCTGTAACAACATCAGGTTTGGCTCATATACAGAAGCAGGGTCAAAGGCTACACTTTGTGAGCGCCCAAAACTCCTACTGACGTCAATGGAAATTTGGAGTATATTAGGAATGTACAGTCAGGATTCTGGTGTAGGAGCTTTTGACATATCAGTTAACTTGCAATACATCCCCAGCTGAGATGACAAGGTTTCCCTAATCCCAGCAGAAAAGCCCACATCAAGTTTTTACAGTTCATTACAAACCACTACAAAAAAACCTCACAGCTGACATTACTCAAGGGAAGGTTTAATTCTGAAAAACAGGCAGGTGGGAATTTATTAACAGGGGTATCCTTGTTTACAGGCAAAGTCTGTATAGGACAACATCACAGTAAAAGGAAACTGAGTTCACTGGGCAGGATCCCCATTCCTGCAAGGGCTCCTTTCAAAGTGGACACCACAGAGTTCATGATGAATAGAAAGCAAGGAAGGCACAGTAGTTAAGCTGCTGCCTGGAGAGTGGTTTAGTTCTCCTCTTGACTACAGACTTCCCATGTGCAGAAGTCTGTGCATCACTTCCCTACCTGTTCAATGAAAATAACAGAACTTTCCCATTTCACAGGGGACATAGTGAGGCTACATGCATGAACCTGTAAAGTGCTCAGGTACTATTGTAATAGGGTCATATAACTTTCTAACTTTACTAGACCTATTTTGCTGTTCACCATTTAAAGTCTTTACATTGGCTTGTAATATTCTTCCAACTGGAAATCTGAAATTTTTTTCCTCTCTATTGATTTAATTCTTTTTTTTTTGGTCAGGAAATAGTAATAATTTATCAGAATTGCTTTACAAGCAGCAATTTATCTCTATGGGAGGAAGTATTGTTATGGTAAAGTATTCATGAAATGTATGTTAATGTTAATGTACTATATGTGAGCTCTGCATAAAAAAAAGTTCAACAAAAATGGCCTGCCTATGGGACCTGATGAAGGCTTGCAAGAAAAACTGCACTGGGGGTATTGAGATGAATGAGTTAGTCTTTCTCTATTTTCTAAAAGAGTTACAGCAGGAAAGCCAAGTGTGGTGGACTTCGGGTATAGTCAGACTTGCTTGTATGGAGAACAGCTGCAGAACAGGAGGGTGAATGTCTTGACTTACCTGAAGGTGTACATGTCTAGAATTGAAAACACATGTGGTTAAGAGTACTGATTTGGGGTTAAGGAGTTCCTTGGCACATGCAATAGCTGAAAACAAAGGGACAGACAGGAAAAAAACTATTTATTGGCAATAGGTACTGACTTGCAATGTGACTGATCGTGAAATTAAAACCTGCTTTTTTATTTCTGTCTACTAGGCCCCATGAATGAGGTGGTAGTCCATAGAGCCTGTGTCTTGCTGACTGCAATGAGTCAGAAGATGCAGAGCTGAGGAGTTTTGCAGATAGGAAGAAAAGCTGCTTCTCACTATTAGCCTATTGATCTATCCAGTATCATAGATTCATAGAAAATTAGGGTTGGAAGGGACCTCAGGAGGTCATCTAGTCCAACCTCCTGCTCAAAGCAGGAACCATCCCTGACTAGATCATTCCAGCCAAAGCTTTGTTGAGCTGGGCCTTAAAAACATCCAAGGATGAAGACCCCACCACCTCTCTAGGTAACTAATTCCAGGGCTTCACCACTCTCCTAGTGAGAATACTTTTTCCTAATATCCAACCTAAACCTCCCTTGCTGCCACTTGAGACCACTGCTCTTTGTTCTGTCATCTGTCACCACTGAGAACAGTCTAGCTCCATCTCTTTGAAACCCCTCTTCAGGTAGTTGAAGTCTGCTGTCAAATCCCCCTCCCCTCAGTCTTCTCTTCTGCTGACTAAGTAAGTGTAGTTCCCTAGCCTCTCCTCATAAGTCATGTGCCCCAGCCCCCTAAACATTTTTGTTGCCCTCTGCTGGACTCTCTCCAACTTGCCAAATCCTTTTTATAGTGGGGGACCCAAAACTGGACACACTACTTCAGATGTGGGCTCACCAGTGCCAAATAGAGTGGAATAATTACTTCCCTCAATCTGCTGGCAATGTTCTTACAAATGGAGCCCAGTGTGCTGTTAGCCTTCTTGGCAACGAGGGCACACTGCTGACTTATATCCGGTTTACTGTCTGTTGCAACTGCTAGGTCCTTTTCTGCAGAGCTGCTACTTAGCCAGTCAGTCCCAAGCCTGTAGCAGTGCATGGGATTGTTCCATCTTAAGTGCAGGACTTTGCACTTGGCCTTGTTGAACCTCATAAGATTCCTTTTGGCCCAATCCTCCAATCTGTCTAGGTCACTCTGAATCCTAGCCCTACCGTCCAGTGTATCTACTACACCCACCAGCTTGGTGTCATCCACAAATTTGCTGAGGGTGGAATCCATCCCATCTTCCAAATTGTTAATGAAACCAGCCCAGGACCATCCCTTGGGGCACTCCACTTGATACTGCCTGCCATCTAGACATTGAGCTATTGATTACTACCCATTGAGTCTGATAATCCATCCAGGTTTCTATCCACCTTACAGTCCATTCATCCAACCCATATTTCCTCAGCTTCCTTGCAAGAATGCTGTGGGAGATGGTATCAAAAGCCTTGCTTAAGTCAAGGTGTATTGCATCCATTGCTTTCCCATCTCATCATAGTAGGAAATCAGGTTTTCCAGGCATCTCAATATTTTTCAAAATGTAGCTCTCTGGGTAGGTGACTCCATGATGTAACATCCTCAGGAGCTCATTGCTACAGTCCTGGTGTCAGCCAGAAGTCTGGATGGAGGATATTTAGAAGGAGGGAAGGAGAAGCTCTACTGTCTTCTCACACCTGCCCTCTGCTAGGGCTTCTCACATTTACTGTCTACCTCCTACTCCACTGTTGTCCAACTGCTATGCTCCAGGGAAGTGCCACGTGACAGTGTAGCAAAGAGAGCAACATGGCTGTGCAGCCCTGTCTCCTTAATATTTTTAAGCAGAGCTTTATTAAAATAAAACATACTTCAGGCAGCGGGAATAAAGAGAGGGATTCTCTACTTCACCCTGTAGTGCCACATTTTCTCAGATAATGTTGATCTCTACTGCCCTATAGCCTGCATCCCCAAAAATGCCAGCAATGACCTCTACTATTTTCTTGCATGAGCTGCCACAAACCCTGCAGTGCCTTAACCCTTATCACGGAAATACAATGACCCATTTCCACCATTCCCACCTGTAGCACTCAATGCCATCCACATTAGCTATAGCTTAGGAGTACCTCAGCCTAATAACATTTTCAGATACAACAATCCCTGTGATTCCCAGGTTTCAGTAGTACTAGTAGCATGATCAGAGCTGCAAGCGAAACTGTCCCAAAAGTCCATGGGATGTATCTGTAAGAGACTACAGCAATGATGAAAAAACACTGCTGGTTAGGAGATGGATGGGAAATCTCTTCTACGGCATAATTTCTCCCTTTGTTGTTAATTTTTAGGGGAGGATAAACCACAGACTGTCCCTAGCTGTCTTTGGTCTCTGATTGCCCCTGTTGTTTATACCTACAGGAAAGACCTCATAAACAGAACTCTTTGCCATTCCTGATGTACCATAACAGTGCAGACCACCGCAAGTTGGTATAGTGGCACTTGCTGTCTCCGCAGGGCTCACTTCCATGTTATTCTGGTTCACTGCTGTGTCCAAGAACTCTCTGACTTAAGGCAACCAGATCCCAGAGAATCAGCCTACAGCCACCCCTGTGGCAAAGGACTAAGAGGGCCTCCCCTCACTGCAACATCTAATCAACTACTGGAAGTAGTTTCAAATGACGTGAGCACTTTCTCTTCCTATGAAGATCTGAGGTGTTTCTTTGAAAATGTTCCCAGGTCCTGCTGTTGCACATTGTTGAGAGACTGGTGTGGGAACCAAATGCAGTTTTCTCTCCTAACAGCACAGGGGGCAAGCACTGATTCACCAACACAGTCTTATTGTACCTGTCCAAAATTGCTACTGGCCAGCGGAGAAGTTAGGAAATATTCCCAATGACTGATTTACCCAAAGTTCCATTTATTAAGTTGTGCTGATGCAGCAGTGATCTAACTGTCCCCCAAAATCAAGACAACAAAAAAGAACATAAGGAAATCTGGGCTTTTGTATTTCCAATTACCAGTGCCATCTTTCCTGGCAAATTACTTTAGGGGAGGAGGGGAAGGAACTCTACTGTCTGCAACCAATTAAAACAAAATCAGCCTTCAACCAAGTGTGGTTCATCATGTTTGAAAGCTGATTTTTAACTTTGCAGACTGCATGACTGTCTGTTTTTCACAGTAGACAGCATTCCTAGAGTTGTATGGAAATTGGTATGGTTTAAACCAGTGGTGGCCAACCTGCAGCACACATGCCACAAGTTTTCATGGGCAGCCTCTGTGTAGCACCTGGCAAACTGGCAAGGAAACAGACAGTACAGCATCAGATATGGCAAGAAGCAGAAAGCAGAGCAGCACACCGGGCAGGGGAAGGGGAAGGGGATCAGAGTGACACTCAGGAATGATACAGAACTAATTTATGGCACACCTGCTTAAAAGGGTGGCTGCCACTGGTTTATCTAAAGCATGTCTAAGATGAGGATTTGGGCACCTATACACATGCAGTGAGGCTGCTCTGACACACTGTAATTACAGCGTGTTGGAGCAGACTTGATTAATTGAATATGCTGGAGTATGGCAAGTACTAGACTCCAGCATCATGTGTATCAGCATCCCTGCGCTGAAAAATAGCGGGTGGAGCGCTTTAATTTAAGCTTGTTCAACAAGTTCTAGTTAAAGTGCCCCGCTGCCATTTTTCAGCATGGGGATACTGATACAAATGATGCTCCAGGCATTTTAATTAGAGCGGCTCCCCACCCACTCCTGGAGCACGTCTATAAACGCCCTAAGTTCTACTGATCTTTGCCATGTGTGGCTTCTATTTTGTGAGGTATTTACTGGTAGTAAAGCATTATGACTTTGCTTCCTAACGCCTATAAACAACACACACAGATCCTGCATGCATGTATATTCTACAAAGGACAGGGAATCTTTTGTTGCTGCACTTTCTGAAGAGCTTTTTTAAATAAGGGGGAAAATATATAACTGAAAAGAATAAACAGATGTTTGCTGTTACAGTTTAGGATACTGTGTAATCAAGTTTACAATAACCTCTTGTAAGTATAAACTAAGTTGTGAACAACATTTTCCAAGGTACTGCAAGGATCTCATTTTATTTCTCTTGTCATTTACAAGTAAATCCTATCTGGAATAGTTTACAGTTTGCAACGTATCAAAGGTCTCATTCATCTGAAGCTGCTTTTTTATCTTACAGTAAATAAACATACTGTTTTTTTGTTGCCCATACTCAGAGCGGAAAAAAAACCTCTCTACATTTTACTTTTCCAGTATTATACAATCTACACTACAGAGTAGCTAACAATTGTGGTGTCCCTTTTTTATTTTTTTACTATAACTTCTCTCCCTCTGGACTGAGCAGATACCGGGGACTGGCTTCAGCAGCTAGGAAAGCACTTTTTATCTCCTGCAAGTCATACAATACTTAAACCCCCCAAAATACAGTAATGAGGAGTCTTTAAAAAGACACAAACCCACTGGGGGCCTTTTGCTGTGCTTGGTGCCTGTTACTGGGCTCAACAGTAGTTCTTAGCTAGAAGATGGAGATGGCAAGAGCAACTATAAAAATAAAACTAACAAACAAACCCAGGTTTTCAAAGGTACAAGAAACTAGGTTAATTGCTGTAAATGGATAGAGACCCCATTATTTTTAATGGAAGGTATTGTTGCTATTATTTTTCATTGTTACATCATGATTACTGTAGACTGCTTCTGGAACTACTGTGCACAAACAAGGTGCATCTACATGTGGACCCCTATTAGGCTGGAGTAAACTAACTTACTCTGCAGCAGGATAGTACATCTAAACACAAAGGTTGTGTGGAACCTCTATCCTTGGAAGTTCCTGTGGTCAAATTTAGATATGTGCCTTAGATTTGTACTTACAAATACTATCCTGATGTAGAGTAAAAAATCTGTAGCTGAATCACGAGTATGTTTCAGCGTGGGAGTTAGTTAGTTGGTTGCCTCCCTGCATCCTCATACCCCATCCAGCCCCTCTGCATCATGTTGAGCTGTAGGAAGCAAACCCCAACACCCTGCCAGCTGGGGTTACTCTGACTGTGCTTAATGTGCAAATGCGCACCTGGGAGCAATAAGCTCCAGTGTGATAAGCACCAGAGTTTATTGCATCACATTAATAGGCATGTGTAGATGCACCCACAGAGGCCCTTTTCACTCATTTTCTCTTGAGTAGTAGATGTTTGTGCTCAGTTTTTTTAAAGAAAACAAATATAAAATATATAAGGGTTGATTTGAACATCAAACCTGATGACATTCAACACTGAGAAATGCAAGGTGCTCCACCTTGGGAGAAAAAAAACACATTATGCTTATAGGCTTGGCAGTGCTACATGCACTAGCACCACAACCGAAAGAAACTTGGGGGTCATGATTGACCGCAAGATGAACATGAGCCCCAATGCGATGCCACAACCAGCAAAGCAAATAAAACTCTGGCTTGCATCTATTGATGCATCTCAGGCAAGACCCAAGAAGTCAACCTCCTGCTTTGCTCTGCCTTGGTGAGGCCACAGCTGGAGTACTGCATCCAATTCTGGGCTCCGCACTTTAGAAAGGATATGGAAAAGCTTGGAAGAGTCCAGAGAAGAGCCACATGCATGATTAGAGGGCAAGAGAATAGGTCTTAAGAGGAGGGGCCGAGAGGCATGGGACTGTTCAGCTGGAGAAGTGAAGGTTCAGGGGTGACTTGGAGGCAGCCTATAAGTATATAAGGGGGGGTGCATCAGGAACTGGGAGAACGTTTGTTCACCAGGGCACCCCAAGGGAAGACGAGGTCTAATGGTCACAAACTGCTGGAAGACCGTTTTAGACTGGACATATGGAAAAACTTCTTTACCGTCTGAAACTCCAGAGTCTGGAATAGATTCTCCGCAGAAATGGTGCAAGCACCTACTCTGGATACCTTTAAGAAACACTTGGATGCTTATCTTGCTGGGATGATCTGACTCCAGCTGGCTTCCTGTCCCTTGGGCAGGGGGATGGACCTGATGATCTCACAAAGTCCCTTCCAGCCCTAATGTCTATGAAATCATAGGAAAGTAAAGCTGGAAGGGACCTTATGAGGTAATCTACAACCCCCTGCTCACAGCAAGATCATTCCTGATTGAACCTTGCCACCCAAGTATCGTTTCTAACTTGCTCTTGATAATATCCAAGGACGGAGTTTCTCTAGTAGCCTGTTTGCCAGACTGTACAGCAATATGATCTTGCCTGGTCTGAAACTAAACAGGGCCAGTAACAGAAAAGGTGTTTGACATCATCTCTAGTTGCATGTAGCTTTCCTGAGACTGCTTCACATCGAATCTTTTTGCACCCATACTGTTTGCTCCATGGCACCAATTCTGCAAAGCTTAAGGCACATATCTAAGTTTGACCACGGGAATAGTCCCATCGGCTTCAAATTTTTAAGGGTTTTTGTGGTATTGGATCCTATCTGTCTTTACCTTTCAAACTGATACAGGGGTGTGGGGGGCAGGGGGAATCTTCTGTGATGCTGATTTGCTATTAATCCAGAAGACAGCTATAGCTGGGCCACAGGGAAAGCAATGCCAGGAAATAATCGACAGAAACTGGTCTATTTGGTAGGTGGGTAACTATTTGGTAACTGGTCATGAGGTAAGAGTTTGGCTTTTTACACATTCTAAGGTCTAATAGGGGTTGTGAAGAAAAAAGGACAGAAGTACACTGCACTCAGGGCTTAAGCACTTAAGAAAAGAGATTTTTCAGAAATCTGTAAGCTGAGGAGCCACTTAAGTTAGATGAAGGAAAGGTGTTAAAGCCCTTAATGGATCCTTAAACTAGCTCAGCTCTTTAGATAGCCTACTGTCTAGTGGCCAAAATCAATCATCTGTCTGTCTGTCCTGCTAATGTTTGCCCTGCATGCGTGACCTAGTTGTTTTCTCTGAGAGTGATGTATTGCTGCTTGCTTTCATTGCTGACCTGGCCCTTCTGCTGTGGAGTATAATAGGCATCGGGTGTTAGCAATGCTCAGTGCACACCTATGGTATCATCAGGTAAGAGAGTTGTTTCCTTGTCTAGTTTGAAAATCTTGCCTGGGGTCTCCAAGGGTAAACAGGCCACTAGCTTTGGAGCAACAGCAGTGGAAATGTAGGTACTTTGGATTTTTAAGCACCTGAGCAGCAGTTGCACTAGCGGTGTTAACATGATACACTTAAGTACTAAACTCCTCTGAAAAATCTGGCCCCAGATAACTTAAAATAAAAAACCCTAAAGATTCTAAGAGACCACCTGGTTGCAGAACTACTTAGTATTTCACTGAACATGTATGACATAAAAATATTCATTCTTAGTCCAGTGAAAGACTGCAGCACCCATTATTTCTGTTGTGACTGTTGTAACTGAAGGCTCAAAGTGAGATCCCAGCTGAGTTATATTATGTGCTGCATGTTGGTATATTGATTAACAATCTAAAAGCCTTGTCCCTACAGCCCCTTAGGTCTAAATATATCTCTGTTTGTGTAGGGGCTCCCTACATGCATACAGCTACAAATATTTTAAGAGTTTAGCACAGTCCAAGCCTAAATAAGTAAGTCAGAGTGTGAAATATTAATATTGTCCTCATTTATGGTTGTTGAGCTATAAATTAAGTACCTTGCCTAAGGTCATGCCTGGGCCAATCCAGTAGTTAAGAGCTCAGTGCTAAATGCTGCTCAATTCTAGCGAGACTTGAGCAGCATTTAATGCCTTAAAGGACTTCATTTTTTAAAGTCCATATTTTTTGCTTTTACAGCTTCTAAACTTTCTGTGCAAATTAATTGCAACTCTTAGGCTTACTGCAATCATACATGACTGTTGTGGTTTTCCCTGTTGTTGTTCATGTAAACTTTATGGTACATAGCTAAATCCTTTTAGCTATTATCTGTGTTTGCAAATGGAACTTACCTTTAATGGCTTAACTTGTATGCTGGCTCTTCTTTGAGGCCTAAGGCAAGGGTGACTCAGAAATGTGTACTTCTTATCAAGTACTCTTGCATAAGTGGTTAGTTTTGGACTTGCGTTGATCAGGAAAGAATCATGAGGTTGCAACCTAATATTACAGTCCTGCAATATTTTGTGTACATGCTTTAACAGTGCACACTATGGGCATTTATAGACATACTCGGGGGGGGGACTTTAATAAGTGCAGCTCTGATAGCCACCCTAATTAGAAATTACCGGCGCATCACATGCATCAGTGTCCCTGCACTGAAAAATGGCAGTGGGGCTCTTTGAACGAAAGCTTATTAAACAAGCTTTAGTTTAAAGCACCCCACCACCATTTTTCAGCTCAGGGATGCTGATACACATGATGCTGGAGTCTGCTGGAGTGTGGTAATTACTCCAGCAGACAATTAATTGAGTCTGCTCTGATGCACTGTAATTACAGTGCATTGGAGCAACCTCCCTGCATGTGAATAGGAGCCCTATGAATAGCTTTATTGAATGTATGCCCACATTTTTGCTGGATTGGAGCCTTAAGCACGTAAAGAAGGCCTTCACTAAAATGGATTAAGAAGTATATGGCTTTCTTGATTTTGCAAAATCTATGCAGGATCTTGTAAAATTTTAGCAACTCCTGTATGTATTAGGGCACTCATTTTTGTTTTTTTTTTCCTTTTCACTTTTTACAAGAGAGAGATGAGTTGGGATTGAGAATGGGCAGGCCTCTACCTGCTACTGAAAAAACCCTGCACGCATACACTAAGCTACAGTGTAAAGAACCCCCCCTTCTTGGCATTTAGCTTTACTGGTATGACTCCAAACGATAAGAGAATGTAAGTGTCCGCCTAAGCTTCTTCCTCTATGGTCTTTCTTCCAGGACCCCTGGCCCAAAGGAAACATTTCCTACTTTTCATCTTTCTTGAAACAAATTGGCCGCATGCTGGCATGACTTGACAGTAGGTAAATTACCTAGAATTTTTATGTGTATTTTTAGTAGATAAGCCTATGATAAACCAAGAGGAAAAACCATGCAAGGGGCTTGCTGTCTGTTTAAAAGTATCTTTTAGATGCTGCTGAAGATTTGTTTTCAAATTCCTTTCTTCCTGAATTTCATTAAGTTTCAGTGTCACTTTCATTATTGACTTTATTGTAAATAGTAACTTTAAAGCACATTTTTAAATAGGTTTTCTTATACCTGTATATGTTGATTTGTTCACTGACTGTGGCAGCTTGACTTTGTTTTACCTAAATATGTTTTAGCAATGTGTAAAGTTTTAGAAATAAAACTGGAATTTAAAAGTTCACAAATTAATCTAATAAGCAAGGTGTCTGCTTGGCAGCATCTTCCATTAATTTATACAATGAATATGTCTGTCTTTTTGGACAACTCAGTCTTTCTGGTGTGCTGTCAAAAAGGTGTCTTTTGGCATATTCATGTCTTTATTAGACTGGTTCCTCTTTTAGTGAATAAGAAGATTGCTCTGTAAAAACTTTCAGTGCTGTTTGCTTTCACTTAGATGATAATTGCTGACATTTTTTGTCTTCTTTCTACTCTGATAGCTCAAGCATTTTTTATGATTTCTTTTTAAAATGGTCAGGCAGGTAGAAAAATGGCAGTGGGTAAGGTGTATTGTTCTGGTAAGTGATCGTCCTGCCACATTCTAGTTTTCTTTGTTTTCTTCAGTAACGTAAATATCCGGCCTCCCTCTTGGTTTTGGCTTAATCTCTTCCTTCAGCTCAGAGTTGTTTGTTTCAACTCTGTTAATCAAATGTGCGTGCCTGTCTTGTAGGTGAATTTCTAAACTGTTATGTAGTTTCGTACCGCTTTTTTGTTTTGTTTTTTAAAGCAAGTCTGTTCTTTGCAAGTCCCATTCAGCTTGTCCACCCAATCGTGATTATAAAGGACTTACTGGCTCATGATGAAACCTTTCTGTTTTTAGCCTCATTCAGGAGTTCTCTGTTCTTGAACTGACACTCATCTGTAATTGCCCTGGGTAGTTTGCAATATGAAAATGTAGATTTCACATGTCTGGTTGCGGCTGAAGCTGCGGTAGCTTCAAGTTTGGCTGCTTCTTGGAAGCTGATTAACCCTCACTGTGGATGAGGGTCCACAGAGATCAAGCCTGTACTCGGGCCTCATCCCATGAGCCACCAGGGACCTCAGCTGGTGGCAGAGCCATTGCCATGGGCATGCATCTGGTGTGTTTCACAGGCATCCCTAACACCTGTCCCTTCTGTCAGTAAAGGGACCCTTGGCACATGGCTACCTTGTGTGTGCCAGGTTGTAGCCAGTTCACCACGTCCTCAAGAACCTCTGCCTCAGGTTCTGGCTGCACTACTTCCCACACCCCTTTCTTGTGCATCCCATGGCCCCACCAAACCCAAGGACCACCTGATCAACCTCCTCCTGGCTGTGCCCAAGCTTGCCATCGACCTGACTAGGAAGGAGGCTCTGGCTGGGGGCACCCTCTGGTGACTGTGGGGCTGTCTTCCAGTCCCTCATCCATAAATGTCACTGGGCAGAGTTTCACCGCATGATGTCCACTAGTTTCTTGGACTCATTAGAGGGTCAGTAGGCACAGACTGGTGTGCTCTGCTTGGTGTCCCCACTTGGACACTCGTTATTAACTTTTAACCTGCTCCCCCATTCCTGCTTCCACATTTGTTGTCCCAAGAAATCAGTTGTTGTGCCTTATTAAGAGGGGCTTACAGTGTTCCTGAGGGGCCTGACGTCCATTGTTACAATGGCACAACAAATGGGTCTGGACACTGACTAAATTCACGGTGTGAGTGGATGACAATGTCTTTTCAAGACAAATAAGGCGATTGTGAGAATGCCATATAGGCTGTCATCCTCCTGCACCTTCACCCTCCTCTTTTTTTTCCTCAGTCTCCTTCATGTTTCTTCTGTCTGTGTTGCCATTCTTTGTGCTGTCTTCTGTCCCTGTTGTATTCAGTCTGTTACCTCTTTTTTTCCTTTCTCCTTTCAGCTACCTAAAAGCCTTCCTTGTTCTCACCTTTCTAATCCACTGTCCCTCCTCTCCCCGACCTTTGCTTCTAGTCCCACATTGCTGATCAGGTGGATTTGGTACCCAACAGCAAGTCCCCACTTGCTGGACCAATTGCCACTAAAATGGGCCGTGTTTTAAAACAACATGACTAGTAATAATTGCAGTTGGTCACACATTCTTAGTTGGAAATGTTTGGTGTGTAAATCTCAGTAAATGATAATTTGACACTGAAAAAAGCACCTTGTTTAGTCTAGAGCCATAAGTAAACTGGGCCTTACATCTTTGCTTTCAAGCTGCAGTCATGCCTTGTTGTGTAATTGCAGTTTGCATGCCAAAGGGATTGCGTAGGAGTGCTAAACAGATCAAAGTTGCATTCATTTAGCCTTGGCTGTCTTAGCTTTAATTAGTAATGAAATTTTAGGAGACAATACCACATTTGTGAAATGAAGTGAAACTACAGTGGTGTCACAGCAAACAGCAATGTAGCTACAGTTTCTTGCCTTCGTCAGTAGCAGTAACTAATTTGGGATTTATATCATTTACTCAAGAAAAAAGAACATTTCTAAAATAGCACAATATGTGAAGTTTAGGTTATTTAGGTTCAGCCTCTAATTCACAGCAGGAAAAGAGAAGCCGGTCAAAGAGGAATGCTCTTTATTTTGTGTTCTGGGGAAGAGAGGCAGTTGTAGCCAATAGTCTCAGTAAAAGATGGCGTACTTGGATGGATTTTGTAAAAAGTTTTCTAGCTATCCTATCATTGAGATCTTGCCGTCCATTCTAAATAGTCCTGCACAGTTTCCACCTGCCCCTCTGCTCCCTCCCCCCTGCCCCAACCCACTCCATAAAATGAATCTGGACTTCAGTTGTCTGCCTCATCTCCCAACACATTCATTGTGCCACGTGGGACAAGACATCTGTCATATCATCCCACCCTGGATCTCTCCTACTTAGCTTCCTTGTTCTTCATGTTGTTGCCACTGCTCTCAGCCACGTTTCTAGCAACCTCTTTAATGGTATCACCTGCAGTCTACAAGAACAAAGGCTGCTCAAAACCTCTGGAAACTGGGCTAATTTCTTGAAAGGTTTGTCTATATTACAAGATACCACTGTGTTTGAATGTGACAGTAACCAATTGAGTTGGATGACATGAATCTCCAAATGACCACTGTTGAGGTTGATCAATAATGTACAAGTTATGTTTTAAACTTCAAGTTGCATACATATATTCAGAATCAGTCGGAGAGCACATCTTCAGATCACATCTACCATGGGAATAAGGGCACAGACAGACAATAAGGCATGGAAGTGTAACTTGTACCAGTGTAGTTTTGCTCCTGATTATTTCATGGGCTATCATAGTGTGTCTGGTGCATCTTTACACTGGTGTAATGCTGAACGTATCATCTGTCCAGGACTTCAGTTGTTCTAGATTATAAAGACAGTATATGTATGGGGGCGGGGGGGAGTTGGATGACTTGTGAACTAGATGTAGCAATTACCGTATTTTTTTGTATACCATATGCCTCTAAATAAGACAGCTTGTTTGGGGAAGGCAGAATGAAGAAGAATTTTTTTTTTCCAGAGTCTTAGCTGCCGCAAGATGGGCTCAGCATGGCTGAATGCTGCCTGTGCAGGAAGGTAGAGTTGACTTTGTCAGCGTTACTCAGTGTCTAGCCACAGCTTCAGAACTACACATTTAACTCTGTCACAACCACTGCTAATTGGCAATAGATTTTGGCTGCCCATTCAAAAGGTACTGCTAATTTTGCAGCATCTGTCACTTAAGGGTGACCCTTAAGGCAATTTGTAGATGTGCTCACCCTTTTCTAAACCATGTTAACTGATTTTCATCATGCAGTTCAAATCAAATTTAAATTTAAATTAAATGTTAATGGACAATCAAAGGAGTATGCCCCCTTCTTCACAGACCTGTAGCCCATGTGCTTGGGCAGGGCTGGTGGCTTAGTAGTCGGGACACTATCATAGTGAAGTGTTGTTGTTGTCCAAGGCTGGGGTGGGGGGTTGAGTGCCTGTGTGCATGCATGCACATGCCCTAGCCCAGCAGGCCAGTCCATGGGGAAAGGAAGGGGCAGGGGCTAGATTGGGACCCCCACAGTGAGGGGAAAGTGCCACAGAGGCAGGAGCAGGGGTAAGTTGAATGGGACCCCAGCTGGGTGGGACTTACTGCTGGGGAGGTGCACCCCCAAATAATTCTTTTTCCCTCTGCTTCTATCTGCCCTCCCTGCCTTCCCTCCCAACAGACTTACCTGTGGGATAGGGGGTGGGGGAAAGGGTGGTGGCAGTGCACAGTAGATCTTGGGTTGCTTTTAAATGCCAAAGGTAATCTCCTACTTAAAAACGTACTTAAAAAAAATGCTAAACTAAGGCTAAAACCCTAGCTGCTGCTGAAGACTGGTTTCCATGGGTGAACATATGATTCTGAAAAGAGTTAAAAAGTTTCTATGACCTTGAAAAAGGATGGGAGAGACCAAGAACAGCTAGCAAGCAGCAAAATTGCCCTAAGAAAGGTTAGTTTATTGCAATATCAAGACCATTAAAAAGTAGAGACAGTCATTAACACCTGTGGGATGAAGAACAATTCGTTATTAAGGCAATTGCTTCCCTCAGCTGCCTGAACAGTAATGTCACAGCTGGTGCACCATGGAGCAGGAATCAAACTAGGGTGCTTCTATCCTTGGCAGAAAATCAGTTTCCCTGCTTAATAGAGTTTTGGGGGGCTGATTTTGTGGTATGTGAGAAAATATGGTATGGACTAATCCAATTTTTAATCCAATTTATGTTAAACAGATGAAAATTGTTTGTGGGCCAAGCCTTGGGATTTATCTGTGGGTATGCACAGTAGCCACACTACAATATGAAAATTAGCTGACAGCTGTAGGAGAAGCTATTGTCTCCTCTGTTCATTTAGCCCAGTGGTTCCCACCTCTGGGTTGTGACCCAAATGAGGGTTGCAGGGGCAAAGCTAGTGGCAGTGGCGCCGCAGACAAAGGATGAGCCCCATCGTGTGCTGGGAGCTCCCCAACCCCTGGGCCACCACTACCACTGCACTCTGATCCCAACAGTGGGTTGCAGCAAAAAAAAAAGGGTGGGAACCACTGATCTAGTCTGTGTATGTGAGTAATTCCAGTTAAGACAGTAGGGGTGTATCAACATATGCAATTAGTGTACCTGGGCTGGCGGGGACACAGGGACTTAGCCCGAATTTTTGGAAGGTGTGGTGGGGGAAGCTTTCCTGACTTGGCAGGCATCTCCAGCCCAGCTAGGAGGAGACTGGGTTGGCCCCAAACACAGGGGGGAGGGGCACAGCTGTCCCAGTTGGGTGGGCAGCTGCTTCCCAGCCACATGGAGACTGGGATGTGTCCTGATCTCCGCATGGCTGCGAGGCAGCATTCTGCCAAGCCGGGACAGCTCCCCCCGGCCCCCCATGGCCCCTTGCTGCCTGGGCTGATCAGGAGCAGTTTGTTCCTGGTCAGTGTCTACATGTGCGGTATGGCACATCAGTTAATGCACAATTTTTCGAGTACTTGTATCTACAGGTACTAGAAAATGGTGTATTACAGTAATCCTGCGCAGTAATTGCCACACATATAGATGGTGATGCTTTTCTGTGCATTAGATTAGCCTAAAGCTCAGTAAAGCATCTCATATAGATGCACCGTAGGAGTCCCTCCATTTAGTGAGCTTTAGATCAAGCCCTACTTGAGAGGGAAGCAAAACCAACAAAAATGGTCGCCTTAAAAATGTGATACTACTAGATTATCATATACAGGAATACCTGTATGATAATCTAGCAAGTACCGGCCAGGGGTCAACGACCACCCGCGGGCACCACCAGCAGTGTTGGCAGTGGCCAGCGGCAATTGTGGACCGCCCACTTTTTGCAGGGGATGCACTGCCATGCTCAGGGGGTTCACGTGCACTCGAGTGTACCCCATACACGTTGCCCCTGGCAGTGAATAATATAAATTGGGCTTCTGTGTTGCTGAAACTGGACTTGAAATATGTAAAATAGAAATGAGAAATAATTTGGACAATGATCATTATTTCAGATTATTTGAAATCTAATTTTCTAATGTATAAATAATCTTTTATTAACTTTTTCACACAAGCTCATAATTTACTATATATATTACTATAATTGACTATATATTTACCAATATATAGTTAATTAATTAAATTAAATACCTGTACAATAGTGCTGTGATCTGCTAATAATTTGAACATTTTTTCCAAAATTGTTTCTTCTCCAAAGAGGTTTTACATGTGACTTTTTTTACAGAAAATCATACCCCATGGTGTCTCTTACCAGGTTTTAATGTTCAGTTTAATTTTTTTTCCCCTTTTTAAAGGTCTATTCTGGTAGTAGAGGTATTTATATAACTTAATCTGGCTTGGATAAAAATGCACAGCCTGTTTAGATAGTTAATCGAAACTTTTTTTTGTTTTTAGGGATAGATCATGACGGTGACTGGAGAAAGCTTTGCTCCTTTTACTCTGCTTAGTAACACTCGGATCCAGGCAAACTCAGTCCTTCAACAACATTCTTTCCCCATAGCTGTCTGATGTAGTTCCAAGAACTTCAAACACAGGAACCATCCAAAGTGCTTAAAGTCAAAATGGCTGGGATTCCACTGTCAAGGGAACCCAGAATAGCGACAGTGCAGTGCAGCCTGCCGGTTACTTGTAGGACTGGAAAGAAATTGCTAGCTAGCAAACTAGATCATAGTCTTCTCAAACCCTTCTATTTTTCTGCCTGTCTGTGAGGCAGCAATACTTAAGTTTCAGAGATCAGCACCTGTAGATCTGCTTCAAATGAACAAGACAATCTCATGACCACTGTAGGCTTCTGCAGTACCAAAAGGAAAATTAGGAGGGTAGGAGCTCTTTATAAAAGATGCAAAAGGAAATGAGGTGTGAATTGCTGAAGAAAATATAGTTGTCAGAATTCAGGATTTTGCTCAAAGTCGTGTACTTAGAGAAGGAGAATGACCAGGGTAACAGGGATCATGTAGCATAGACCTTGGAAGGTGCATGCACAAATATGATGACCCTAACAGCAGCATTAGAATTGAGACTTCTGCCTATACTCCATTGTTATTAACTAGCAAGCAAGGTTAGTAAGACCTGCATGGTAGTCAGTTCAATGGAGCCATTGCCATGGCCTAAACCAAGTCCAAGACTGTTTTTTGTTTGCAAGTCTCCTCCTGCTGTTGCCTAGTAGCAAAACACGGAGAAAGTTATGGTCTCAGATAGCTGACTTCTCAGGTAGCTAGACCCAATCCCACTGAGGCCTTTGAATACCAGGATAGAAACCTTGATTTGGACTCTGTATTCAACAGAGGTACACTGATCCATATGGTCCCATATCAGATTGGCACCCATATGAGGGAGATTGACTATCAGCAATCCACTTTTTTAGGCTATATGACCGATAAATGCCCTGTGCGTGCATGCATGCAGCCGCAGCGCATCATGCAGGCAGCCTAGAGTGCAGCCCGGCAGTGTGGACAGCAGCCAGGTCCAGCTGCTAAGTCTGTTGTGAGGGAAGGGGCATGGGGCAGGGTGGATTGAGACACCAGTCATGAGGGATGGAGTGGGGCAGGGGCTGGTGCTGCACAGCTGGGACAGGGCGTGGGATGGAGCTGCGAGTGGCTCCTCCAGGGGGCAGGAAGGGAGGGGGTGGTGGCTCCTGCTGCTGCACGCACAAGAGGGCATGGGGGCGGTGCTCCTGGATCTGTGTGCAGGACAAGAGCAGGCTGCTGCTGTGGGCTGGGGCCAGAAGGGATGCCAGGCTCTTCCCAGCATGGGTGCTGGGCTGTGCTCGGGGCAGGCAGCAGCAGTGCTGGGAGTGGAGGCTACGGTGAATTTTGAGGTGGCTGCAGCCACCCCCCATAGTCCGCTCCCAGTGCTGCTGCCTGCTCAAGCACAGCCATGGCACCAACCTCCAACCAAGAAGAGCCTGGTGCCACCCTGGCCCCAGCCTGTAGCGGCAGCTGCCCTCACCCTGCATGCAGAACCAGAGGCATGCACCCCCTATGCCTCCTGGGGTGCATAAACCAGCAGAAGCTTTCCCCCCACATACCCCCCAGACAATCCACTCCAGGCTCCATCCCCAGCTCCACTCCCTCCCTCACTATGGGGTCCTTGATCTGGCCCCCCATGCCCCTTTCCTCCCCCTCACCCCTTCCCCAACAGCAGACTTACCAGATGGATGTTGCTTTCTAAGCTGCCCAGCTGCATATCAGAATCGGATCAGTATCAGCCGATGTGGTTCATTAAAAATCGGCCATCAGCATCAGCCCCAAAATTCTCTATCAGCGCACCCCTAGTATTCAGTTGCAAGCTAAATCAGAGGTGAACTGTTCACATCCAACTGAGTGTGTTGAACCAGATGGAGCTTTTACAAAACAGTTAAGGTTACAGAATGTCTTTCCTCTTCAGTTTGGCACTGTAAGATGCAACTTTCTCAGTCCAGCAGAGATCAAACACCTATGTGAGACTTAACTGGAGAAGAACAAAAGTGATGCTCTTTTCTTGGATGTGAATTGCAAGTCACACTGGAAGTCATGTAGATCATCACAGCCAGCCTAAGCACAATAGATGGAGTGCAGTCTTTGGGCCAATCATGGTTAAAGTGGGGACTTTTCCAAAGCTTTGTCTGTTTGAACATTAACTGGCAGTGAGGAGGGGGCCCCATGGTCGTAAGCAGATTTAACAATCTGAGCATGAGTTGAAGGAAGAGGATGTTGTGAAGGGGGTGGACTCTTAAAACACTTCCATCTTTCCACTAGCATCACTTTTGTTCTTCTCCAGTTAAGTCTCACGTAGGTGTTTGATCTCTGCTGGACTGAGAAAGTTGCATCTTACAGTGCCAAACTGAAGAGGAAAGACATTCTGTAACCTTAACTGTGGAGTGAATACCTGAACCAGCCCTGCAGTTGAGCGTCTTGGTGACACCAGCCCCTGCTAGTTAGTACATAACATGATCTGTGACCCCTAAGTGTCAATGCAAGCACTCCGAGTACTCTCCTGTCTTTAGTACCTCTTTGCACTCCCATAAGCACCTGCATTTCTTGAGTAACTGAAAATTTCTCCACAGAGAAGTGGACTTACTCTGAGCACAAAGCTTCTCATGGTTACAACAAATGATCAACCCACTAGTTCCTAAGTTAGCTTCCAGGGGCAGTCCAGGACAAAGGTAAAAGCTAGTGGGATCCTTGGTGAGACCCCTCCATACAAATGTCCTGCTTTCAGTTGCAACAACTGCTGGACTTCCAGATAGTAAGAAGAGGTGCTTTTGGTCTCCATTTTCTCTGGCTGTAGTGCCTCTTTGCTGCTCTCAGCACCCTCTTTGGCACGCTGGACTCAGACTTCTCCCTCAGACTTCTCCGAAACTGTGAACATCTTCTCAGTCCCGAACTGCCTGGCCAGTTTTCTGATGGGCCAGGCCAAAATGTGAACAGCTGCAGAAACTGTCTTGAAGGGGCTAGCTCTGATGCTCTCCAGCTCTTACTCTTCCTGGTTTGGGGGTGTCATATTTGAATTTGGACACTTCACCCTGAAACAAAATGTGGATCAGTTTGTGTTGCACAACACAATACATCAAGGGGCCTTCTGTAAGGTAGAAGATAGACATCTGGGCCTACATACGTGTGGGGGAGGTATGGGGGAAGGGGCTTCAGTTTCAGGGGCTTCAGTGGCATGGTTTTTTTTTGTTGCTAACAAGTGTTTCATGCTAGAAGGGTTGTTCACCTTTGCACTGTCGTCATTTCAGACTTTTTATATTTGTATAATAAATGTTTAAAAAGTCAAAAAAACCAAAAAAGTCTCCAGTTCCAGATCCCAGAACATTTCCTGCGGGACCTTCCCAAACACTGCTACAAGGCTGCTGCCTGCTGTGCTTGCTTTCTGGCAGCCTTGGGGTCTTTCCTCACTTTACATCCCTTCTGACTTCAGAATATGGCTTCCTCTTCCAGCTCTTTGGTGACTGCTCAATCAGCCGTACACTGACTGACTACTGAGCTATGTAAGAGTTGGGCTGGTTGTTATTTATTTGTTTGTTTATGTTGTCAGAAAATGCCAGTTTGTTGAAACCCCATATCCTAGCTTGACTTTTCCTGTCCTTAGTTCTTCTAGGGTGGGACCAATGTTTAAGTGTAGAGAGACATAAGGAAAAATGCATTGCTGCTGCCTGTGCTGAATTGTCGTATAGATGGAGGACTTCCGAATGAGCAGTCTGACACATTTTCAGAGAACATAATTCACTTTGAAACAAATCGTCCTGAACAAGAAACTCTAAAATAATTATGCAAAGCCACCGCAGGTTTATACAATATCCTGTTGAAGATCTTGCTGAAAACTAAATGTATTATGCTTTTTCTGTGTGGTTAAATTGGACCACTAATGTTGAACTGGTTCAAAATGAAGAATACTTTGATGCTTTTCTGTCAGAGTTTGCGGTTCAATATTCACACTTTCCAGGCTCCAGTTAAATGATTTAATATTCAGTATAATGCCTTTCATCTGTCACTTGAATAAAAGAGATCTTGTGAACAAACTGCCAACAAATAAATGCTACATTTGTCCAGGTGGACTTTGGCCAGGCCTGGAAAACCCATCTTGCCCAAATACTCAGGAACAATTGTGTAACCCAGTGTGACCCATCTTTGGTACCCAAAAGAGAGAGAGCACATGGTTGTGATCATACCTGCAGATATTTCATTTAAAATATACTGAGCCTTTTTTTATTTTTCAATGGGGAGAATTTCTGAGAGAGAAAGTTACTAGCCTTCGAAATGTCTCTGAGTCCATAGGTATTCCTTAATTTATTTTTTTGTGCATGAGACTTTGTACACAAACAACATTCAAGGATACCTTCAACCACTAATAAACTGTTTCCATCTCTGGAATTAACTATGGCTTCCATTTTAACAATGTGTAGCAATGCTACATAGCAATTAATTAAAGACTGGAAAAGAAATAGTACCAAACACATTTGAAATCAGGGGGAAGAATTTAGGAAACAGGAATGTAACTACCCAGGTTAGGATTTAACCAAAGTACTGGGCCATGTACACAGATCTTTAAGACCAGAAAGGACCATTATAATCATCTTGCCTGATCTTCTGTCTAGCACAGACCGTGGAACCTTGTCTAGTAACTTCTGCCTCAAGCTCCTAAACTCTGTTTGAACTACAGTATAATTTTAAGAAAGACATTCAACTTTTAAATACGTAGGTCACAAAAATCCTAGTATATCCTTAGATCATTGGGGGCCAACCTTTTGGGCATGCATGATACAAATTAGGCCCTGGATCCTCTCCAAGTCTGATCCCCTTTCTATACCAGATTTGCTGCTCTGCTATCTGCCCCTGTGTTGCTACATGTAGGGGCTGCCTATACTACTTGTGGCACATGTGCTGTCACTTGACCATGCCTGCCTAGGTTATCTGATGCTTGCTTTCAAAACCTGTACTTTAATGCTACTTTCAGTTTCCAAACATGGCTTTGTTGAGAAAAGCCTTGTGAGATGCAACCTTCTACCAGAAATCTTTTCCCTATGTAATTACATGATCACCATGTTCAAGACTTGCCTTAAATGCTCTTGAATAAGCTAGATAGCTGACATCTTTTGTCATGGCCTCCAATGATTCTTGTAGCTGGTTTCTCAGAATCTTCATTGAACAAAGTCATCTTCTGATTATATCCATCCTTTTGCTTTTAATGATTTACCTCTTCATTCTCTAATTAAGGAAACCCAGAGGCTGTGTGGGGCAGCAAAGATGATTCATTATGAAAGGAAGCACAGTTAAAAACAAATGCTGTGAGGTAGGGTTATGATTACAGTTCCAATGAGGACACTGTGTGTCTGGCATTACTATTTTCTATTGTTAAGCTCGTCCATGAAAATTGTTAATGAATAGGTAAGGACTTGCACACTTCAGTTCCACAAAACGTTACATTAAGATGTTGTGAAGCCACTCAAAAAGCAAGCATCTAAATATTTAAATTGGCTATATGCTCTTTTGAGATTTTGTTTTATTTTTTTTTTTGTGCTTAAAGGATCACTTCCTTTGATTTAGCTGTTCTGTGGTGTTCATTTGCTACAAAGGAGATTTGGTCCTTCCCAAGCAGAACAGCTCCACTGAATGATCAAAAGCGATTTCAGTTAAAATACAAACCAACAAATTGTTTTCTCATTGTCCCTAAAATCCCCAAGGAAATGTCACATTTTTCCAGCCACGGTTGCTGCTCTCTTTGTCTGTGTGTGGTCCCAAGGTATTCAAACATGTCCTGGGAAGAATGCACCACCAGGGGGAAACAGAGAGCTGAATACTGTCATTCCCATGGGAAAAGGTATCTCCAGAAATAGGAAACTCGGAAGTTGTTTTCACTTGTGGTTGTGAATGCACAACTTTTTATGCAACTTTTTTCCCCATGAACTACTCAATGTCCCAAAAAAAGAAAGACAAACCAATTCTCTGCCATCTAGAGTATGATTTGGTGTGAAAGCCAGAGTATTCAGGATGAAGGCTGCATAGGGCAGTTCTGAATCTATCTCCGGAATATTTTTGACTTGATTCTGCAAGCACTTATGCAAATAAATAATTACACTGAATTCAGCGAGACTGTTAATATTATTCACATACAAGACTATTTGTAGGATCAGAGCCTCAGTGGAAAAGGGGACTCTAAAAGGGAATTCTGTAAGGTCCTATATAAACATAAGTGATGCTTAAAAATTGTTCTTAAGCAATAGAATTTACTGGATGGTTTTCTTAGGCTTTTTTTATCCTAGGTACAAATCAAGTACACTGTTTACAAAAAGGCTTCATTTGCAAAGGGCTAATAAACTTGTCATTTTTGAATGGATGGTTAATCAATTGTTTTAAAGAAATGCATCTGTCAATAGCTTGCTTTTTAATTAGGCTCCTACATGGCCTGCAAAAGGAGAGACCCTACATTCTGCAGCATTATTGATTTATTTTATCTTTCTGAAACACATTCCTTACCCACCCCCCCAACTACACATGCAGTTCGGATCCACAACTGAAAATGCTGTTGATGTACAATTTGACAGTGATTATTTTATCACTGATTAGTTTTGATGTGGAGCATTTCTCACTGGCTTCTCCAGAAGGCCCTGTTCTTTGGATTTCAGCTGTCGTGAGTCAGGGAAGTCTTACCTGCTCGTGTTGTTGGTACAGGGAGCACAGCTGCTCGTGCTACTGTCATCAGTGCTGCTGTAGCCAAAGCTACCTTCCCTGTGCAGAGAGCCCAAGCAGCTGCAGCAGACAGGGAGAGAGTCCCTATGGCAATAGCAACCCCCTGCTTCGGGGTCCCTGGGAGATGCCACTCCCCCCATCCCCCGCTTTCCCAGATATGCTACTGGGTACATTGCTGTGCCTGATTCGAAAAAAAAACTCTCCAAAGGGGAGCATGCACAAGGCTGCTTCAGGGGCTAGGTGGGGGCAGTGCGGGGTTGCTCCTGACATGGTAGAGACTCTGGCAGCGAATTCTGGTTCCCCCTCATAGTTGACGCTCAGGGCCTGTGCCCCACTTACTGCACTCTATTTATGCTGCTGTCCCTGATGTTGGGGAGAGCAGGTGGAGACCTAATTGGCAATAGAATCAGCCGAAAGTGATTAGTTTTGAGGTGGTAACCCATGAGAGTTGGAGTACTGGAGAGGTCTGATCATTTTTTGGTCCAACTAGGTCACCATTGCAGCTGTACTTCACATCCAATTAATTCTTTTGAAGAACAGACTTAGGAAGTGGGACTCTATCAGCAGTAAATTGCCATACTAAACATGTCAAAAAAAAAAAAAGGAACAAAAACAAAGCCACAGACTGACTTGGGAAGCAAAATTTTGGCCCAGAAAATTCACATCTTATGTAACTATATAAGGGTGAAAACTTTTGTTCCTTTGCACGATAGGTTGGGTAAAAGGAAAATCACAATCAAGTTGAATTATGCTGAGCTTTAATGGAATTTGTCTTAATGTTGGCAGTTTTTGTGGGGGTGAAGTGGGTGAAGCCCCCATTCTGAATGTGGGGCCAAGAAGGAAAAACTGTTCTCTGAATTGCTGGTCAAAGCCAACTTCTTGCAATCCAACCGCTCCTGGATTTTGCACAATCTTGAAATGGAAGATCAATTCATCCCTGATTGTGACTCATAACTTCTATATTTTGAAACTGTAGCGATGAAATATTGGCCTTGTGTTATCTGTTAACTCTCTGGCTGAAAACTAAGCCTGGCAGATCATCAGTTACAAAAGCTAATAAGACATTAATATAAACAGAAAAGGAGCAGTTGGATTAGCCTGACTCAGAGCAATCCAGAGCACAGAGTACAAGTTCACGCAGTAGCCAACTTTGTCTTTTAAAATCTGGTAATCATTGGTATAAGAACTGGAGGAAATGCCAGCCCAGTGTTTCATCAGTGCTGTGCATTGGGTTGTCATGTGGCAGACTTGACGTTGGGAGCTGGCTTAGGCAAGTTTCCTGGCTCTGGTAGCTGATGTAAAATGCCAAGCACGCTGAATATGATGATGCACTAGGTGTAAGTGTAAGCAGCATGTGACTGCTTCTTAGAATACCCCTTGCTGGTGGATTAATAGGAGCGCAGTGGCACTGGCTATGTGCGAGAGTTGTTTGGTTCACTGGACAGGCATTCAGTAAAAACAAATGGAATGTGATAGCTAAATCAAGTACCTTAACACATGATGGGCTTAGTAATAATGGACAAAATGTTTAGTTTGTGGTGAACAGTTTTTGGCTTTTTATTGGAATTGCTGGTGTGAAGAGCTGGCAAGAGTGTAAGTAAAGTGGAAACTATGAGATATAGACTGAAAGAAAAATGTTCAAAGTGCTATTGTAGGGCGCTTGTACACATTCTTGACTTTGTCTAGATCAGTATATTCTTTGGGATTTTTTTGTGTCTCGCGATGTACCACAATGATTCCCGCAACTATTTTGCACGTTGCATAGAAACGTAACAGCAGGACTGAAGACTATCATGAAATTGTCAGCTTCCTTTTTTGGGTTAGATCTGATTTGTTGTTTTAAGAAAGTCCTCTGATAGTTTTACAGTGCTATTCCTTTGTATCCCATTGAAAAAAGCTGGGGGGGAGTTAACTTCAATGTTTGATCTAATAATGTTAGGTCAAAATAGAAACGTTCCTACGCCATGGTGCCAGCCTGGCCACGGTTCCATTGTGAGTGGACAGTCTGGTTTTCTAACATCTGTATGTAGAGAGAAACTCCAGGGCTGTCGATCTTTCTAGCGTGAGTCAAAGGAGCAGCTTTCACCACAGGAAAGGTAGGTTTGCTAAGCTTATTTAGATGTAGGTTGATAAGCTTGAATCAGATGGTTTCAGGGTTTCTTAATGATTTTGTCCAGCTACAGCCGTCACTATCCAAGATGTGACAGAGTATAACATTTATCAGAAGTGTGACGTGAAAGCCTGTTTTCTGCGGGGCAGACTGAACTGATGGGCAGGAGCCTCTACAACCTTAATTAGGCCAACGTCTGCGTGTGAATTTTGAGCACGCGTTTCCACAGAACTTCATTGCCTGCACAAAATGGATCATCTCTGGAACTCAGCCGGGGTTGCAGAGCGAAGGAGATCTTCTGTCGGAGCTCTGACTTGTTTTGGTGAAGCTGGAAGGTATGCAGTCAATGAGGCAGATGAGATAGAGGTGTCTCCTAGTTCAAGCAATTGAGTGCTGCCCTGGGACACTGGGATTCTCTCCCTGCCTCCTGCAGGGTTCTGGGCATGTCTACACGGCTACTTATGGCTACTCCCAGGCCCACTCCCTAGCCCTATCCCACCAACTCTCTACACGTAAATCCAGTTTGTCCCCCAGCAGCAGTCCAGCCCCCTGCTTTCCCCCCACCACACTGCATGCCTGAGCATTAGGACCTAAGACTGAAATCTACCTCAGCAGCTTGCTCCTCTGTGCAGTCTTGGCCTCTTGAAGGCTCAGATCAAGTGTAGTACTTGCTCAAACCAAGGAGGGTGGGGGAAAGGGAGGTGCAGGAGCAGCAACTGGTGCTTCAGGGATAGCCACTCCCTACTCTCAGTTTTTCCTCTTTCCCCGACTGGGACAAGCAGACCATGCCACAGAAGCAGAAGCTGGGGGTTTAAGTCCCCAAATCATGTAAGAATCTCCCCCCTCACCCCTTCTCCTCTCATCCATGCTCAGCAGCATGTCTTCTTCCTTCCCATTCACCCCTTCCCCTGCCCACTGCTGCTACTGTCCCTGGCTGCCCCAGGGGCAGGGGAACTCTAGAGCCAGTGTCCATTAGCGATGCGTAGAGGTGCACACAGGTGCACGTGCACCCCCTGAGTGTGGCGGTGCACCCCCTATGAAAAGGCAACACTGACACTGTCGGCTGCACCTGCGAGCGGTTGCCGCTTGCCATCTCTCCCCCACCCCCCTTGCTGCCAACACTGCTGGCGGTGTCTGCAGGCAGTCAGTGATTGCGGCTAGCCACCACTGGCCACCGCCACTGCTGCTGGCAGTGTCTGCGGGTGGTTGCCAACCCCTGGTCAGTGCTCACCACCTCCCCCCGCCACCAACACTGCTGGCGGCTTCTGTGGGAGCTTCCCACTTACCACTGCCACACTCCTGTTGCCACCACCATGCTCCCGCTGCCACCAGTGCCATTGTGGCCCCCCCGCAGCCACGGGGGGTGCACGTCGTTCATGGGAGTGTCATTTACAAGTCAAGGGAAGTGATCCTTCCACTCTGTTTAGAATTGGTGAGGCCTTGCATGGCATACTGTGTCTAGTTTTCAGCCCTGCGCTTCACAAAGGATGTGGACAGATTGGAAAGAATCCAGAACAAAGTAGCAAAAATTACAGGAAACCCTCGGTATTCGCGGGTTCAGCATTCGCAGTTTCAAATATTCATGAACACTGAACCCACATTTTAAATGCACTTTAAACACTTACCGGAGCTCCTTGGGAGCTCTGCGCTAGCTGCTGCCAGGCTTCCCCCCCACCCCCACCAGCTGCAGGGAGCAGTGTTCATGCAGACTGCATTCGTGGATTTTGCCATTCATGGGAATCACGGGAATGTATCCCCTGTGAATGGCGAGGGTTGCCTATATTAGGGGCCTGAGAAGCATCACTTGTGAGGAAAAGCTGAAAGAGTTGGGGTTATTTAGTCTGGAGAAGAGAAGATTGGGAAGGATTTGATAACAGCCTTCAAATATCTGAAGGGCAATGATAGAAAGGATGGAGAGGGATTTCTCTCTGTGGCCATAGGGGATAGGACTAGGAGCAATGGCCCCATGTTGCAGCAGAGGACACTTAGGTAGAAGTTTAGGAGGAATTTTCTGGCTATGAGGGTGGTCAAGCTTTGGACCAGGCTACGTAGGGAAGTTGTGGAATCTCTGTCCTTGGAAATTTTCAGAAGCAGGTTGGGTTGGGATGGTCCTGCCTTCATCAGGGAGCTGGGCTAGATGACCTTGTGAGGTTTCTTTGTGACCTACATCTCCAATGATCCTATAAATGTAGCAGTTTTGGCAACACACAAAAATGAAGGTATCTTGCCACACGTGCTAAAACGCCACTGGGAAATCGAATAACCAGAAAAGAGTTTGTGTAACAGCATTTTTTAAAAACGTAACTTTGTAATTTATTTTGTAATATATGAAGTTAGGGTTTTCTGTACACTTGAAAGTCACAGGGATAAGTAATAAATCTGCTCAGAGCTGAACTGAAAGGGGTTTTTAAAACCATGTAGTTCTCTCAAATAACCCATTTATCCCTTGTACAATTTAAGTTTGCATAAGAAAACTGTTCTAAGAGAACACAGCAGGCATCTCACTTCACACAGACCACTTGTAGATACTATGTGCAAAGACAAATTCCCTGCCATTTGTGTGTCTTTTTGAAGTGTCTTTGTATCAGCCAGTATAGTTTAATAGGGATAGAACTGGCTTTAATGCAGATCGAGTGGTCACTTCCAATTTAGCTTCCCATTTCTACCTATTTTGGATGCATATTAAAGTTCTCAGAAAGGTTTTTGTCATTGATGGTCTAGACTCAGGCCACAAGAAATGGATAAAGAGGATTTCAGCAAAATCTTTGTGCTGAAAGCCATGTGCAAACTTCTTGAAGTTCAGCAGTCTCACTCCCAATAGCGACCACTACAACAATACTTAAAAAATCAGCAACCGTGACTGGTATTATTTTAAAACCTGTTTTTCAAATTAGTTGCTTTTTCAGAGCTGCAATAAAACCTTTTCTGTAGTGCTCTTGCTTGGAATAATTCCATGCTTCAGAGGTTGTTGATAGTTTAACAATTGTCTTGAAGTTTGGCACCAGCTCAGCCCAGCGTGGCACGTACCCTTTTGTGTGACTTTGCTTAGCCAAATACGAACTTACACCAGCAGCACGGACACCTTGGGGGTTAAATTCACAGCACAGATCAAAGCCCTTCTAGCTGATGGAGGTGCTTGGAACTTGAGCTGGAATTTTCACAAGCGTCATAAAGGGTAAAATCTACAACAATGCAATCCAGCTAGGTGGGGTCTTGAAAACAGACGACACTTGAGGCATGTCTAGCCTGTGCTGGCTTGTGATAGGGAACGCCGCTGTGCAAACATGCCCGGTCCCTTGCACCTGCTTGGCGAGCAACAAGTGCCGAAAGAATGCAATGCAGTCACTAGTTGGCACGTGCCCAGGGTGCATCCAGCCTTGCTCTCACAACCATCACATGACTTTTTTTAGCATGGGGCATAGATAGTGGTGCTTCCTAGCATAGTCTGACATGGTAGAGATGTGCCCAGAGGGTCAAATTTGTCTATGCTGTCACTGGGTGCAGACAGAAGTAATATTTTTTCATGTGATTTGAGAGGCAAGGAAGCTCCATTTCACCCCCTGCTCAGGCCAAGCAAAGCCTAGCTAGCAGCTCTGTGCTGCTCCCTTCCCCCTCCCTCCCCACTGACAGCCCTAGAGCTAGGAGCAGGGCAGGCAGAGGGGCAATTGAGCAGAAGGACTGAGCAGGAGGGCTCAATTCTCCCCCCCCCCAATAAATGTCTGTTGGGTGGGGGGGAGGGGAGTTCTAAGTCATGGCGCTTTACATAATAGGGGTGCTTTAACCGAGGGTGCCTACAAACATCCAGGAACCCATCTGTGAATATGATCCCAGACTTACAACTGGAATAGGTAGATTTCTCTTCCATCCTAGGCAAGGCCATAAGAATACATCATCTGGAGAGTGTAGCAGGCCAGGCAGAGGAATAGCAACTGAATTAATAAGGATAGACAATGGTCAACATTAAATTTCAGCTCAAATCCAACAGGCATAGGATCAGCTGGAACAATTTTTAGTTTTTTATTACCTTCATAAGTCAGAATCCTTTATTCCTTGAAATGTTTTCTTCCCAGCCACAGCTACAACTGGAAGGCACATTTGCACAATATGAACAAAATGTACTGAATTCTGGCAGGCTGCGCTGTCTCTTAGTATTAGAAACAACCTGTTATAAACAGGGGTGCAGTCTTGCTATGAACAGATTTTGAAAGCTTTGGAAAAGTTACTCTAATCAAACTTTCTTTGTTGTTCTGACTCTTCTGCTCTAAGAGAGAACTCTGAAATAATTACTGGTTTAACTCCGCTGGCTTTAGAGGAGTCAGACAAAATGAATTCAATCAATATGTTTAAAATATAGCAGCAAGATCAGGGGGAAAAAAAAAGATCCTTAACATTTCTTTAAAGCCAAACACTTTAATTAAGTTGCAACAGTTATTGTCTGCTGAATACCTGAAATTCATCTGATGCATCTCCTAAATATACTAGGTTTTCAGTGGGAAAGGACTGGAAAAGTAGTTTTCAGACCATTTGTGTGGGTCTGTTGAAAACAAAACCAGTCAAAATTTATATTGATTCTTTTCTGAAGTATTTCCTGACTGTGTTAGGACAACAGTAATCACACTGATCTGTCGTTACTATACCTATAAATGAATGGTGCTGCCATGGGTACATGTATGGCCCCCATCATACTAATATATTAATGACCGACCTTGAAGTCTGCTTCCTCCACAGCTGTCCTTTCATCCCCCCAGTATACCTAAGGTACACTGAAGACTTCTTTATCACATCGACACATAGGAAGAAATCTTTAGAGAAACTCCACCAGAACTTTAACAACTTCCACCCCTCCATCAAACTGACTCTAGAATAATCCTTCCAACAAATCCGTTTCTTGGACACCACTGCCGAAGTTTGCTATGGCCACATCACCACCACATTGTATTAGAAACCAAGCAATTGCTACAGCTGCCTATATGCCAGTAGCTCTCAACCTAGGCGATACCACTAGATCCATTGCCTACAGCCAAGCTCTGTGTTTCAACTATATCTGCTCTAATCCCACCAGGGCAGATCCAGGGGGGATCCACCCTGAACCACCCAAAGTTAACTGATTAGTGGATCACCCAAAGTTTAAAACCAACTGTCTGGCAGTGGCAGCAGCATTTCAAGTCAGACAGTGCTGAAGGACTTCATGGCTCATTACAATCTACCAGATCCTTTTTAAACTTTTCATTCCACAGCTGTTATCAACCCTCTCTTCTTTGTAACGGCCTTGATGTTTTACCAGCCAAACTCTCCTTTGTTCTGCTGCCTAGTAGCTGCTCCTGATAATGAAGCTCCTATTTCCTATTTTCAGCCCTGCAGATCATTTAATGTGCATTAGACTAATCATTAACACAGTTTTTGCCAGCAGTGCTAATGCATAGTAGAATTAATCCAATGCACATTAAGCATCTAATGTAGACACACCCACAGAGAGTGAAAGTATGGATACCTTTAAAAATGGACTGGGGACTGTATTAGATTCAGCTTTGTATTGTTTGTTCTGTCATTAACTTGCTATTAAATCATTAGGGATTTATAAGCCATTTTGTCCTGACCAAGATTTTTAGAGTGCAGCAATTTTCTTGAGAAAAAGTTTTGAACTGTCCAAAAGCAGTGATTGCATGTCCGACTGGAAAATGTGAATTGTTTGCATTGAGGTAAATACTTGCAATCCTTGGCTAGCAGCAGATTTCCTGTGCTAGGCACTATGTTTCTCTAGACAGACAGTCTCCTGTAGACCTGAGGCCTCTTTGTACCAATTTAGGCTTTCAAATGGGACAATTATTGCCTGCTCCATTTTGTACGGTATGACTCGGGTGATGTGTTCCAGATCATGATTGTCAGCTTTCCCTCCTCTCCCTCCTCTGGAGGTAGATATTGAGCACAGATTCTTTGTAACTCCTGGAGTGACCCAGGAAACCTGCAGGCTTGTATTTACATTTGGAAAAAACATGTGCAACTGAATCCTGACCCTAGCTTAAAGCAGAACAGCAACAGATGGGCTTTGAGTCTAGGTGTTGAGAGTGCTGTTGCAAGTGACCTATTATCTTTAACATAGCTGTTACATTAAAGAGAGCGGTAAACATTCTTGTCTCACCCTTTTTTTTGAAACCACGAAGACTGGTCCAGTCTCATTTTTCCCATTCCTCACTCCGGCCTTCCTCCATACCGTTTTCCACAAAGGTGCAAGATTCCTAGACCCACACCTGCTTTGATCCCATCTCACTATCTAGCTTGTTCTGCTTACTAGAATCAAAACCTCTGGCAGTCGCAGCGCTCAGAGCTTGGAGTTAAAGAACTGTCTATCAGAAACCTAAATGGCCAAGAGGGCTCACTTCTCCACAATGGCTCACTCCTCTCTAAACCTTTCCAGTTCTTCAAGAATTAAGATTTTCCAAATCTGCCCAAGAGTGATCAGCTGAGATATTTGAAATTGTCTATGAAATCTGGCCCCTTATTTTCATTAAAAGTCAGGAGTCCAAATCCCTCAGGCAGTTTTAAATATCTCAGCCATCTCCTGCAATTCGGCTGAAATGAGGTATCTATAGAAACAGGGATCATTTCCTGTCCCTACTTTAAGTACAGGGATTATGGCTGCCATCATCCCAGACCTTGGGGTGACCAGCTGTTACTGATGGAGGAAAAACACCATTGGTGATAGGGGACACACTAATCAAATGAAAATACAGGTTCACAAAGAAACACAACAGAGGATCAAACAGCCACATTAACTGGGGCTAACCCTGTGTGCTTTGTCCCACTGATACTATTTGGTTTGTTTTTGTAACAAGAGCATGTTCACATTCAGCTTAGGGTCCATTATAGACCCTGGGTCTTTTTTTTTCTGCAGCATTGCACCGTGGTCAGCTATCCCCTGGTTGACATTTGTGCATGCTAGGGTTACATCCTAAGGGGTAGGACTTTGCATTTTCCTTATTTAATTTCATTTGATTAGTTTGGAGCTATCTTTT
Source organism: Crocodylus siamensis (assembly GCF_052110815.1). NCBI lineage: Eukaryota > Metazoa > Chordata > Crocodylia > Crocodylidae > Crocodylus > Crocodylus siamensis. The sequence continues at coordinate 64,612,513 of NC_143398.1, forward strand.
TGGTTTATTAAGGTCACTCTAAATCCTAACTCAGTTAAACAGTAAATTGGTAATTGTATGAATTAACTAGTAGGGCTTCATGCTGGTAAATATAGCAAAGTTATAACAGTTTTAACCCTCAGTAAAATGGGGATAAATTTAAATCACTACAGAAACATGCAGAGGTGCCAGTTGCTAGATAACAGCTGATGTGTGCTCCTGAGCACACCCTCCCCCTTTTTAAAGGAGTTAAAAGTTACTTCTGTGCATAGCCAGAAATTGCCTTTCAAAGAACTTCATTAACATAGAGGGGCATTTAGAAAATTATTTTTTCAAGATCACACACGTAGCAAGAGATTCTCTGAAAAGAATCAGGAACTCCTCAAAGAGCCTAAGAGAAGGAGAGACACAGTGGTTCAGAAGGTGTGTGAGACCATGTGCAGCTAACTGGACATGTGGTTGTTTGGTGTTCTACAGTAATTTAGATCAGTGGGACTAAGAGCTATAGCTTTTAAGTAAAATTAACTACAATGGGTGTAGGTGTGGTTTTACTGAAGGCAGTGTTTCTATAGAAGGATGGCCGGAACAGATTCCAGTACAGTATAAATATCCAAATTATGAAACTGTTTACTGGTGACACCCGATAATAACTTGTTCCAATTTTTTCAGTTTCCTAAACCTAAAATGCAAGCTGCGAACTGGGGCAGAGTGATCCATATCTAAAATTCTAAATTATAGTAATTTTATTTCACACAGTTATTGCCAGTGCACTGTTTTGCTTTTTTTTTTGGTCAACACTACTTAGCCACAACTCTTTCCCAAATGTTATTACAACACTGTATCCCTTTCATTTGTGTCTGTCTGTCTTATTCCAGGTTGTTGTTTTTTTAATTGCCTTTCTTATAGAAATATATGTATACATCCCCTTCCTCCCCACTATTTGATTAGCTAGTATAATTGATTTTAACCATTTGTTTTCTACTGGCAAAATTGTTTCTATTACCCCCTGCATATTTTTCTGCAGTGATTCCAATTGATTTATTGGATTTATTTGCCAAAGGCAAGTAGATAAACTGCAGTCAGCCAGCCTGCAGCTCAATTTGGCTAAGAAATGTCTGATATTTTTAATTTTGCCTCACCTCTCCAAAATCTTATCATTTTGTTTGGTGGAAATGTTTTCAAACATGCATCACAGATGTCCTTTTTAGCAGTACATTGTAATCTTGAGTCCTCACACTGCCTTGCCAGGTTCATATTTCTAATATGAAATGCCTGTCTATTGATGCCATTAGTTTCCATACAGAGAGAGATTCATAGATTGGAAGGGACCTCACAAGATCATCAGGTCTAGCCCCCCTGCACTAGGGTCAGGACACACTAGGAAGGACAACCGGGGTCAGGTGACCCCAGCGAGGTGACCACCAAGTCTCCTCTTGAAAATGTCCAGGGTAGCTGATTGCACCACCTCTGCAGGGAGTTTATTACACAGTCTGGACACCCTGACTGTGAAGAAGTTTTTCCTAGTGTTAAGCCTGAAATAGTTTTCCAGGAGTTTGTGGCCATTACTCCTGGTTTTCCTTGAGGGTGCCCTGGTGAACAGTTGTGGACCATGTTCAGGCAAGGTGTGAAACAGGAAGATTTCATTCTTGCTTTAAGTGTAATTCTCAATACTAATAGCTGAACCACAAAGGAGCCTTCGTAATAGCTTTGTTAGGTTTCATTTTTTGTCTTTTTCAGGTTTTTTGCACCAAAAACATAACTTATGAACTAAAATGTAAATGAAATATATAATGGAAACTAGCTTTATGTTACTGTTGGCATTAAAGAGAAGTACAATGACATATTTGCCTGTGGATGGCTTACATTGTTTAGGAAAAAAATTGTTATATTGTACACACACTGGAAGCATTTGAGGGCTTTTTTGTTTTGGAAACTAATTCAGCCACACTTAACTTTAGGGTTTGTTTGTGTTTTTTTTGCATAAAAGAAGGTTTTAGAGGTATAAATGAAATTCAGAATGACAAAGATGGGAGTTGTGTCATGTTGGGAGCAAAGAGCAAAATAAGTTGTTATATCTGAAGCAACATGTTCATTGTTTTACAGAAGTATTTTGTATGAGCTAATTAGCAAGCCTATAGAACATGCACCCTGGCTGAAATCATAGAAAAATAGGGCTGGAAGGTATCTGAAGAGGTCATTTAATCCTACCCCCTGATCTATGCAGGATCATCCGTATCTAAAATATTCTACACAGATGTGTGTTTAACTGGTTCTTAACATTTTCCAAAGATTCCACAATTTTTCTACGTTGTCTATTCCAATGCTTAACAACCCTGCTTTCATTTCCTCCAAATATTTCTTTGTTGCAGGTTAGAAAACATTATTTTTTGTCCCATCCCTTGCAACCACAAAGAATAGTTTATCACAGGGGCTAGCAATGTTTTGAAGCAGAGGACTGCTTTAATTGAGCTTTTCTCCAAGTGTGGGCCACTTCCAACCCAGCCTGAGCTGCAACAGCTGCAGCTACAGTCACCACTCCCCACCACCCAGCTCTCATGCAGGTTAAATTCCCCCATTGATGAAGTGTCACTGAAGCCCCAGCTCTAGCCCATTGGTTGCCAACCCCTCGTTTATTACATCCTCTTTACGAGCACCCTTCAGGTATTTGAACACTGTTATCATCTTGCTCCTCCCCCTCAGTATTCTCTTCTCCAGACCAAATAATCCCAGTTCTCATAAGTCCTTTTCTCATAAATCATGTTTTCTAGACTTGTAATCATTGTTGTTGCTCTGCTCTTTTCAATTTGTCCATGCCTTTCTTGAAGTACAGTGCTTAAAACTGGATGTAGTATGCTAAGTGAGGCCTCATCAGTACTAAATAGAGTAGAAGAATCCTTTCCTTGATTAGCAAGTGACATACCTTACAGCCCCATATATTATTTGGTTTGTTTTGCAACAAAAGCATGCATGCAAATATTCCTTTGTAAATGTAGGGCTTTGCATTTGTCCTTACTGAATCTCATTTGATTAATTTTGGACTATTTTTTCCGGTTTCTAAAGGTTGTTTTGAATCCTAATCCAGTTCTCCAAAGTGTCAACAACTCCATCCAGCCTGGTATCATCTGCAAACTAGCTAACTCTGCATTCAGTCCTATCCTTAGAATCGTGATTGAAGATCTAAATAGTACTAGACAGAGGACATGCCCCTGGGGAGATGCACTCAATACCACCTCCCAGTTAGACATCAAACTGTTGATGACTTATTGAGCACAATGATCCAACCTAGTTATGTACCCCTATTACAGTACTTTCATTTAGACCATGGGTTCTTAAGCCTTCTTACTTAAGACACCCTTGTTAGACAAGACGTCCCTTGTTAGACAAAGTATCCTTCAGAAAATCCCAGTTCTTAGCTTTTGTTTTATGACTATGGAAAAATAATGGAGCACTTTTTCTGTTGCAAAGACCTCATAAAGACCACACAAGATCAGAAGTGTTTTTGACCATATGGCTTATTATTTGAAATCTCTAGGTTTATTTTATGCATCATATCTAGGCGTTTACACACCTAACAATGGAGTTTTCTGAGAGTAGAGCTTTCTGGGATGCTGGAGGATCCAGGCATCTCCTGTTATACAATGTAGAGCATGCACATGTAATATACGGGGTGCCGGCAGATGTTCAGGCCCCCACTCTAACTCATGGAGCTTTGCATAAAGTGCCATGAGTTACAGCATCCCATCTGACCCAACAGACATTTGCCTGTTGCGTCAAGCAGGTGGAGAGAAGCCAACCAAGGAGCTGCCCCTCTCCCCAGCTCCACCCCCAACCCAGCCCTGGGACTTTCAGCAGGAAGGGAGGAGGGTGGGGGAAGCCAACAGCAGCAAGCTGCAGGCTGGGCTTTGCCCAGCCTACGCTGGAGGGAGGGGGTGGATTGGAGCTCCCCTCCCCCCCCCATCTCAGCTCTCCGCAGTACCAGTTGGAAGGGTTGTGGGGGAGCTGCAAGGCAGGGGACCTCCAATCTATCCTGCTCTTCCCCCCCCCCTGCAGTTTAGGTTGGGCAAAGCACAGCTGGCAGCTTAATGCTGTTCACTCCCCTATCCCTCCTCCCTTCCTGCTGACAGCCTGGAGGGGTGGGGCTGAACATGCAAAAAATTAATCCTAGGCATTACAAATTCCCTAAAATGCTGTAAAGCGGAGCACCTTCATCTGATACCTCATTTTAGGAAGGTTAATTTTTCACATGTTTGGTAACTTTAAAAGCTCTCTCCAGTTGTGCACATGTCATGGCATGGCTGTAGAGAGCTTTCAGGGTTTTGATCACGTGAAAAATGTAACTTATGTCTGTGCCCAAAGTGCCTCATTTTGAAGTACAGGTTTCCCTTGCTTTATGCAGGTTCTGTATGCGTGAATTTGCTCGTATGCAATGACCCTTTTTATATAAAAAATTCATTATATATGAGGTAAATTCACTCTTATGAGATTGGTGTGATGGATACTCGCAGTCAGCGGCTTTGTGTGGTGCATTGTGGGAGTGACGCACGCTAAAATATAGTCTCCTGTGTGGATCCTTGTTCATCGCCTGTGACATTTTTCTGTAGTTGCCATCCCCATTATGTTAACATTCACCACCACCCTGTGCTTGTATGTACTGTTTGCTGTTGGGGAGTACCAAAATTGTGTTGTAAAAGTGGTAGAAATGGGTCTGGGGGTCAGTACAGTTGAGGTCTTGGAATGTACCTTATTTTTTACATTGTAAAGTGGGTTCCCTTTATCAAGTTATGCGCTGTTTTACAGGAATGCATGTACATAAAGTGAGGGAAACCTGAACTTCTAAACAGTACCTGTTCCTTTCATGGTTAGTTTTGGAACACTTCTGCAATTTTTGGATCGCTTCAAAGAAGCATTTTTGGAGCACCATATGTCTGCCTGACTTACCCTTTGAAGCACTTCAAAGGTGTTTGAAAAGCTTCAAACAGTCCATCTGTCAAGACCCCACATTATTCTTTAGGTACTTAGAAATACAATAGTTGATGACTGGTTCCATAATCTCTCCAGGTATTGAGGTCAGACTGAATGGTCTAGAATTCCCAGACCCTCCTCCTTCCCTTTCATAAAGATGAGCACTATATTTTGTCTTTTCCAGTAGTCCAGGCTCCATGAGTTCTCAAAGCTTAACAGTCCATTGCTCTGAAATTGCCTCAGTCAATTACTTGAATGTTCTAGGATGCATCTCACCCAGCCATGCTGACCTGAAAATGTCTAGTTTCTCTATCTCTAGCCTGTTTTTCCCCAGCTCTAGCTGATTAGCTTCTCCCCTTGCTATGCTGTCAACTGCACTTACTTAATAGCTGATCTTACTTATGAAGACTGAAGTAAAAAAACCCATTAATTATGCCATTGTTCTCTACACCATCCATTATTAGATTGTCTTAAACGTTCAGTAAGCAACCTACACTTTCCTTAATCTTCTTCTTATTTCCAAGATACTTGTACCATGCTTTTTTGTTGCCTTCTACATCCCTCACTAGTTGCATCTCAGTTCATGCCTTGGCCTTCCTGAGATTTCTCTCTGCTTGCCCCTCTCTTCCTGCCTGTATGATACTCTTGTATACGTCCCTAGTAACATGGCTAAGTTTCCATTTCTTGTAAAACTCCTTTTTGAGTTCCAGCTCATGGAAGAGTTCATTGTTTAACCAGACTGGTCTCTTGCCATGCTTCCTAGCCTTTCTTTGCACTGGGATAGCCTATTTTAGCACTATTAATATGGTCTTTTTAACATTAAAAAAAGCTCTCCTCTTTCCCTGAAACTTGCCTTCCATGGTACCTTGCTCACCTGTTTTCTAAGTTTGTCAAAGTCTGTTTTCTGAAGTCCAGAGCCTTTATTCTGCTGCTATTCTTCCTTCCTTGCTTTCTTTCCTTAGGTGTTGAACTCTATCCATTTCACTCTATCATTGGGTCACTATCACCCAAGTTGACTTTCATCATCATCTTGTTCAGCAATTCCTTCCTACTCATAAGCAGCAGATTGAGAAGAGCTCTCTCCCTGCACCCCTATCCTACCCACAACACTTGGCTCCTTTTCCATCTGCTCCAAAAAGTTCTCCCTGACACAATCTAAGAACTTGTGGGCCTGCCTATGTACCTCTGTTTCCCTTCCAACAGATGTCCTGGTAATTTTAAAGTCCCCTATCAACACCAGGTCCTAAAGTGGGTGGGTGTGGTGGGGGTGAGGATGGCAGTGACAGAATTTTTGAGTGATTTATACTTGCAATATTATGCTCTTTTGATTATTTTAGCTGTCCACCAATCCATATTTGCTGGACTGACTTCTATCATTTTAACAATCTTTGCAGCTTTCAGATCTCCAGCCTTATATTAAAAGAGAATAACTCTCACTAATATTTTTGCTTCATAGACATAAAGTTATCATCCTGCCCCTGCCCATATACCCACCAAGCATTATTGTTTGAGTTAAGGTATAGGAACAGTAAATAATTGGTTCTGAACCACTGAGAGGTTTAGGGTACAACATCTTGCAAACCATCTGGGGAAGAAAGGATTGAGTAATTGCTTTTATGTTATGTAAAGAGTACCAGTGCTTTGTACTGTACAATACACAAGTCCAGTTTTTGAAAGTATTTTGGGCACACAAAGATGGAGACAGATGCCCAACTCTCATAAAAACAAATCAATAGGAGTTAGGGAAGTAGGTGCTTTTGAAAGTGCCATGATGCACCCGTCTTCATCTTCAGACACCTATGTACCATTAAACATATGGTTGTGAACTTTTAATTAAAGAGGTATAGAATACTTATTGCAGCTATGGCAGAACATATGCCTTCCCAAGCATGAGGCTTACTCCTTAGCATCTCCCCCCACCCCCTCGTAGTTTGTTTGGAAAGCAGCAACAGGTCAGCTCCCAGGTTTAAGTGAGGTGATGATTTGAAACTGTATGCTGAAGTCCTAACAATGCCATTCCTGCTTATACTTGAGCTTTGAGAAGCTGTGTTGGAACATCTCTTGCCATTTAGGGATCAAACCACTGTGTTTTAAAATGGCAGGCTCTGTTGGGAGGGGGAAGGGGGAGGGAAGAGGGGCTATGGCATAGACACTTCACCCCTTCCTGGATTCTGTCACAGTCCTTCTTTCCTCCCTTGTAAAAACCATTCACTGCCCACCCTACACCTTTGCCCCAATATTTGTTGACCTGATGATCACCATGCATCATTTTTTCATTCTGCCTGAATTTTAAGAGTCATTTTTGAAAGGGCAAGGACTAAATGGAGACAGCTTGAAATATCCTCTCCCTCCCCCAGGTGGCCCTTTTAGCTCTGCTTGAGGCCAAAGCACACTGGTGGGGTCACGTATGGGATTTTAATTCTACCTGTACCTGTGCTGTACAGTGGACAATTATTTCTTAAAGGATACCTTTTACTTTACTAGAAATCTTCCTCAAGGAATTGGAAAGGCTGCTTTGGAGTCAGGGATGTAAGCTTGGATAAGGAGGGTTGCCTGTAGCATGGAGGGATTGGGTCCACAAAGAGGACTTAAGGTTGTCATGTCTAACCCAGGTGCTCTGCTCCCAACTGGAATCCATGGCCCATCAACAAAGTACTGCCCCCTTAAATCCACTAATCCTCTGGCTACAGCATTCATTTGTAGTATTGGAGATACATGTTCCCATCCCCCCTAATTTGGGGGAAGGCTGCAAGCCAGGTTTTTCATTTAGATCAGGGGTGCTCAACAGACCAGATCCAGCCCCCTGCACTATGTTGTCTAGCCTGCAGGGCTAACTGTGGGCCTGAAAATTTGCAAGTAGGGGACTGGTGGCAGCTAATTGATACTCCCCTGCAGTCGAATTTCTGGGCCTGTGGAGAGTCTGTGAGCCAGATAGCTTGGCCCCACACACTTGATTGAATACTTGAGGCCAACTGGGGCAGCACAGAGCAGTGCAGGGCTGAGCAGGGTGAGACTGCACAGCTAAGCAATGAAGGCTGAGCTGGATGGCATATGGGCAGTCAACGGTAGTGTGGAGCAGCACGGAGCCAAGTGGGGGCCCATGGAGCTGGATGGAGATGGCATGGGGCCCAATCCTGGTGTTCAGGGCCCAATCCAGGCTGCAGGGTCCAAAACATTGAGTACTACTGCTCTAGACAAGTGCCCTAATTGTGCTGCTATGAGGTATACTGAGGTAGAGCTTTGTCAGTCTCTTCTGCTGTAGATTTTCCATGTTGCAGAAATAAATATGGAGCAGGAATGGAAACACTCTAGCTGCCAGGCTATAGAGGCATTCTCACTTTCTCTGATCCAGATAAAACTGCTTGCTCAGCCTGTGGAAGAGTTGCATATATGAGAACTGTGCAGGGTCATGCCCAGAAATTGTCATTCTTCCGTTGTGAATCAAATCCTTCTGTTGAATCATTTTATCTGTTTCCAAAATTGCATCTGGTTTTCCATTGCTATGGAATAGAAATATATTCTAGAGTGACTATCAATATACTCCATAGATCCTCCTTAGATCAGGAACTAAATATAAACAGGTCTTAAAAACTGAACTTAAGACTAATATTCTTGGCATATGCTTTCCTCCTAGTTTTCAGTCATTAAAGTGCAGAACTGGCCTCATTTCTTCCAGAATATGATTCTTCTCCTTGTAATGTATGTAGCTTGGGGTTGGGTTTTCTAACTCTGTCACATCACAAACTATGAACCATTGCACATCACAGGATGAAACATCCATGTTCTGCTCACTGTAAGGGCACAGGAAAATGCATGGACTTCATCCCCCCAGGCAAAGAAACCTCATTAGGATCATCCAACTTACTTGCCTTTTCCTTCCTAAAAGCAGTATATACAAGGAAGATAAGGAGCAAATTAAAACCCAGAACTCACACCAAGGCCTTTGGCTGAGCAGAGCAGAAGCACCAACTATGATACCAGCAAGTTTTTAAAGCTTTGTTTGTACTTCTCCTCCACTGGACCAAATTCTCACACCGAGGTCCCTTTATTTTCTAAAGTGATGCCACAGGGTCTTAGAATAAATATAACTCAGGTCCCGTTGGTCTGAAGGTTGGGCATTGGCCTATGGAACTGAGCTGTATAACTAGGTGTGTGTAATGCAAAAGGAGAGAGGAAAAAAAAGGTATCCGTTAATTTGTTGTCAATATGGAACTAGGAGGAAAGCATATGCCAAGAATACTAGTCTTAAGTTCAATTTTTAAGAGCTGTTTATATTTAGTTCCTGAAAATGATCTATGGAGTATATTGATAGTCACTCTAGAATATATTTCTATTCCATAGCAATGGAAAAAGGCTGAGATCCTGTTGAGAAATCCAGTCAATTTTTGCAGAATTACTTGCCTTTGTCACAACCATCTCCTTCCAAAAACTTTGGAAGTCTTATTCTGAGCCCCAGGGTTAGGTTGGAAGATCTTTTGGGAATGACTCAAAGGACAGGGAAGCAGGAAGATCATGCCAACCCTTCCTTGCGATTTAGAAGGGATCCTGATGGTCTAAGGAGTACTTTGATGCAGCACATTCCTGGTGAAATTATAATATACCACAACCATCGGTACTCGAAAAACTAAAGCAGCATCTTTATTTTATCAGTAACAATCAGTATAAAAGGTTTATTACAAAAGAGCTGTTGTGTTTACAATATATTATGTTGCTTCAAGCCAATGCAAAAAAATCCATACATTATAGATCTACTTTGTTTACAATATATTATATTGTTTGAATGGCACTACTGTAATGTATTGTTAATACAGAACACTCTGCAAAATTGTAAAGACCAAAAGTATTATTGAAATGAGTTACGCATTCTTTTTAAATTAAGATTTTTTTATATCCTTTTTTAAGATAAAAATGTCTAAATGCACAATAGTAAAAATAACCCTGACTTATGCTTAGGTAAACTACCTCTGTAGTCACTGGACTGATGCAGGTTAGCATCTATACAGTTCTCTGCTGGGATGCTGTTTACATTTTGGAAATATTTGCAGCTACATAATTAAGAAGACAGGTTTAAAACGTAACTGAAATATAGTACAAACACCATCCAAAGCACTGAAACAAGAAGCCTATATAATCGTGCTAAAGACGTATTTATAAAACTTAAAAGGAATAGTAAATATCAGCTCAGTGGTTTATAATGAAGCTAATAAAATTCAGGCCAGTAATCTTAACTGTAATGAACAGCATTTTAACATTCAACACATGAAAGGTTAATGAAGGCTGTGAACTTTGTGTAACATAAAACGTTTCAGATGTCTGAGTTCACCAGATATAATTGGATTCGGGTGGAACAAGCCTCTCTTCAGCCTTTTTAGGTGAAGGTGTGTGCTGTCTCTGCTTCGTGCCTGTTGGCCTCAGGGCAGTCATAATGCTGGCTCCATACCCTGAAAAATTATCCAGTTCAAGTGAAAACTACAAAAGCTGGCTGCTGGTACATTGTTAATATTTCAAATAGAAACCGTTTTCCCCATTTGAACATAAGGGTTTTAATGCACATCCCACAAGTCCCCACATGAAAGAATGAGGTGCCATGAGACAGAAGTTAATCATGAAAAGATGCACTCTGTGGCTTTTAGAGCAGGGTGATCTTATCCCATGATCGCTGCACTATTTCCTTACTTAAGACTAGAATACAGAACTGGTTTCACACATGTCCCACTCATGTTTGATGGATGGAGAGTAATATACAGTCATTAGAGACCAGCTTTAAACCAAATTATTGGTTTAGTTATTGGCCATCAGTTTCAACCTGTGGGGAGTCAGTGTTAATAATGTAAATATTTTTTGTTTAGAATACCAAGAAATAGAATAGCAACAACAAACACCTGGAGAATAAATAAATCCTGTCTGACACAGCAGCTTTGTTGTTGAAAACAAAATGCGAATTACAAGTATTCATGTTATAACTCTTTCTTATTTTATTTACAAATGTGATTACAAATGGGGAAAAGACTTCGAAAATCCAAATCTTAAGTTAGTGTTCTATTTTACAAATTTTCCTTCAGGAGACTGCTTTATTGCGAAGCCATTCCCTCAAACCAAATGTGTTCTTTTTCAGCATTTTCTTTTTTAACTCTGTATTTTTATAACTTTTCAAGGCCACTGATATCACCATAGCTTGCCTTTCTTTGAGATTAAGTGTGAGCCCCTTCTCTGGACTGGGAGAGATTTGGTTTTATTTGTAGAAGGTGAAATGCAGATCAGTACAAAGTGTCCTCAGCTCCAGTTTAGTTCTACTTGGGCCCTTAATACTGGGCCCCTTTTTGTTGTTTCTATGCTGGCAAAACTCTCCATGCAGTGAGAGTTTTGCCTCCATAGAAACTGCAGGACAATGTCCATTCTTTAAATCAACACGTTCATTAATGTTGGTTTCAAAGCCTTGGAGCTAACACTAGTGTTCAAGTACAGCATCCTGGTGGTAGAGCTTTCATACTATGCAGTTTATTTTACTTGCATGGTTAATTGCTTCTTTTGGGGCAGTAGCGTGTATATTTATTCACAATAAAGAAAAAAGTTCACTTGCTAGCTGCTGGCTGAACTTTACAGATGTGTTTCTGAAAGATGGTATCAAACCTGGTATGGATTTCCATACACTTTTTTTTTAAGCCTATAAGGCATGTAGTACATTTACTAATAGACTTATGCCTTTTTTTAACAGGAGAATATATAGGCAAACAAATATACTAGCCAACTACAGAACAGATTCCGGAATCTTAGTTTTACAGTATAACCTATTCCTGTTAGACTGTTTTAGTGCTTTTATAAAAACATCCATAGTTATTTTAATTCATTTTAACATGATGTATAGGTCCTCTAGCTAATGAATCAGTGGTGTCAACTAATGCTCCACTAATGGAGCTATTCTTTCTTCTCAGTTCTGCTGTCTGTTGGCTGTTACTGGTAATTAGGGGTGTGCAAAGTGGGCAGTATCCAATTCGCATTGGGATTTGGCCCGATTTGGGGGACAGTAATTCGATTCACTGATTTACATCAATCTCCTGATTCAATTCAGCTAAATCTGAAGATTTGATTCTGATTCAGAGATTCAGCCACAGACACAATTTTATATGTTTTTTCTACATACCTCAAGGTACCGGGCACGGCTCGTGAATGCTGAGATGGTGGGGCAAATGGAGCGTTTCATGGGAGCACGGGGGAGTCCCCCACGTGCTTGGTGGCAGACCCGGAAGTGGACCAGATGTACTTTCAGTCCACTTCCAGGTCTGCTGCTGAGCACGCGGGAAACCACTCTTCCCCCCCGCCCACAGTTTCCCGGGTTGGTGATCGGCTGCAGGGGGACCTTGGGTGCTCCCCCAGACCCAGGAGGCACCAGTTGCCAAGCTAGGGGGTAGGGGAATCCCCACACACTCTGCGGCAGACCTGGAAGTGGACCAGAAATACTTCTAGTCCATTTCTAGGTCCACCGCCAAGCACCCTGGGGACCCCCCTGCGCTCCTGTAGGACTCTTCATCTGCCCCACCTTCTCAGCATTCACGAGCCGCCTGGTACCTTGAGGTACATAGAAAAAACATATAAAGCTGAATCTATGACTGAATTGTCGAATCTCTCTGAACTGAATCAGAGGCTTCCAATTAGATTCAGAGAGATTAATGGGTCTCCTGATTCAATCGGATTTGGAGATTTGGCTACTGAATCAGGCCAAATCTCCTCTGAATCAAATCAGCAACTGAAGCTTTACACAGCCCTACTAGTAACATAACTCCTATTTCACAGTCTTGTAGGCTGTTTTAACTCTAGCTAAATGTTAATTCAGATGAGGAAATAACTTTCAGTGAAGCACTGGCTGCACTGTTAAGATGCTCAAGAAGGCTTGTGTTTTATGAATCTGAAAGAGATGTACACCTAATTCTAATGACAACAGGACTAAAGAAACAGCCTCTCTTGATTATTTGTGTGTCTAGTTTGCTGGGGGGGTTTAATACGTAATGGCAAATGTATGATATAGCAAATTAATGCACATTTCAATAACTTACATTTGCTTTTGCTTCAATCTTAAACTGAATAATATCACCATAGGCCCCTCATGTATTAGCAAAGTTTCTAGTTCAGGGGTCAGTGACATTTTTGGGCAGAGTGCCAAAACCTCCCAAAATCTCGCCTTGTAAGATGTTGGCATGCCAGGGGTGGATGGAGGGGAAGCCATGATGGGCCCGATCCTTATTGTGGCAGTGCATCCCTGGTCCTTTCCCCACCACTAGTCCCAAGGCGCATGTGCACCCACTGCTGGCACTGTGCCGAGCCAAGGCTTCACGGACCCTGAAGCAACTGCTCGTAGCCTCTCCATTGCCTACTGTGAGCAGCCCAGGCTCCGTGGCCAGTGGAAGCGGCTTGCCAAGAACCTGGGCCGGCTGTGGCATTTACAAAGTAAAATGGCTTCTTAAGTCGCACTCTAGCACGTGCTGGGGGTTGCTAACCCCTGTTCTAGTTTATTTTTACCTACAAAAAATGTGTTGTGTTATATGCAGTGATATACCCTACCACCTGTCTCCCCCTTTTCAAAATTCTAGCTCTACCCATGTCAGAAATCTGTCTTAATAATTTGTTATTAAAGTAATGTTTGCCAATATGTAAAACTGACTTTGAATTTATCACTTGGATGCATGCAGCCATATATATATATATGGCTGCATGCCATATATAAAAAAATCTTGTTTTTATAATTGTTCATTATTGATGATAAATTTTGGAGAATCCAAGTAAAAATTCACCACTAGTTTAACTCCATCAAATCAGCATGTGTCTACATATAGGCTCATAAGAAAGTGGGGCTGGAAGGGACCTCATATGTTCATTTACTCCATCCCCAGCTGTTGACCCTTGGGCAGGGTGGAATTTTACATAAATGCTCTTCAAAATATTTCTGCCATTTCAAAATGTCCTTTTTTTCCCCAAACTGTCAATCATCTCTAGAAACCCATACAGGTTGTTTTTTGTAAATGTATCTCCAATATTCTAATTTTCTGATCCAAAGTCCATTGAAGTCAATGGGAGCCTTGGAAGGCTCTGAAGCAGTTCTACCTTATGGGCAGAATAAAAGCCAGGTCATTCAGAAATTGTGCTAGTATCCGTTTTTAGAATTCCTAATAGATTAATGTAAATAGAGTAGATTTCTGTTTTATTCATTGTTGTTATTATTATGCAGCTTAATATAGCACATACTGAAAATATTTGGGATAATGAATTATTCTTGTGCCTTTTTTTTTTTTAATGAACGGAATATTAGCTGAAGGGACTGTTTTCATTAGTGATTATCCTATAGCTTTGAACTAGTCATTTGCCCACAGCTGAAAACTTGTGAGAGAGCCCAGTATGTATTCTCACTTACTCTTGTTGCAGTGCCTTCCATGCCAGCCTTCTTTGCACTGGCATTTATTAGGTTCAACACAGGTTCCATACAATCCACAGCCAGGTTCACAGACTGCTGCAATCAAGGGGGAGCATACATTTATCACTTTCTTGATATTCCATTCAGAGACAGTTACCCAATTCTTTTCCAGTTAGTCTTTGGAATATGCTAGCTTTGGCATAGGCCAGAGCTTTAGCTGTGAATCTGTTATTGTAAATTGACTGTGTACCAAGTTCTGAAAATTACTTGTACCAATACTGAAGTAAAAGACCTGATTCAGCTCGCTCTCATTCTAGTGCAAATCAGGACTGACACACTTGAAATCAATGGATTTACACCAGAATAAGTAAGAAGAGATTAGGTAGACTATAGTTGTGTTCATAAAAGGCAGATTTCCAGTAAGATTGTAATATTACAAGGTCTTTAAGTTTTATTATCTTGTAACACATGCCTGATGATATTAATACTGATGTGTTATTGCTTTAAAGAAGCTCATAATGTTGAAAAGTTTTAAAAATAAGTTTTTGTTGCACTGCTCCTTTACCTGTACTGTATAAAGCATGTCCAGGAAGTAAATTAACTTGAACAAACCTGGCAGCATGCAACATACTGATATTACTAAACTATATACTGTGTTGCTATGTTATTGAACTTATAAGGATTGATGGAGTGGATTTAGAACTTACGCTTGGAACAAAGATCTCCTTGGTAACCTTTGGAGCACTTGCATTTATTTTTACCAGTACATTTGCCTCCATTTCGACATGGCTGATGACATTTGCCTAGAACAGGAAGTGTGAAAACAGTTATGTTAATATTCCATTTTTGTTCAAAAATAATTACAGTGGGAGAGAGGAAGGTCACTGTTTTAAACACTGTTTGTGAGAAACTTGGTGGACCATGTTGATCAAGAATCTTTTCTGCACAGTATGGATTTGGTGGAGGTGAACTCTTCTAGGCACAGATAAGCTCTGCTTTTTCAAAGATTCATGTGAGCATGTAGGTAGCATGAAACTGAGGCCAGAAATGAGCATGGCCAAGGGCTATGTTTCGATACAGGTTTTGGGTGCGCTTATACCACTGTGATTGTGGAAATACAGTCCGCCATTTCTCAGAACTGTCCCTGTCCCCATACCTGCCCAGGAGAGAGACCAGCTTTCTGCAGTTAATAACAGGGAGTATTGATATGGACTGCAGGCAGCTGAGCAGCACGCAGCCCTTGTTTACTTGGAAGATAAAGAAGGACATGGGGGAGATTTTAAACAACAGAGCTCCTCAAAAACTGAACAAATGTTCAGTGTGGGACATAAACAGGCTGAGCCCAGGGATACCATGGTTTTGTAGAATTTGCTACAAGACCCATTCCACACTGCTCCACAAACTCAATTTTCACTTTTAAAAAGTTTCTCGGTCTCACAGTAGTGAAGAAAAGCTTGGAAAGGAGACCAGAATATAACCAATGTTAAATTAAGAGCTGGTTGAGAATTTTTCAATGAAACAGTTTTGTTTTGTTTTTCTTTCTGGAAAACAGTAAATTGTGTAAAACAAAGCTTCTTGTGGGAATATGCAAATAGCCTGGATGAATACCCAGTAGCTGGGGCACATACCCACTTCGGGGGAGAGTCAGATTCATGTGCATGCTCCATGTCGGAGATTTGACTCGGGTCTTCTATATCCCAAGTGAGTGCTGCACCCCAGAAGTTTTTTGGTTTCTTACTCTCACATTTTATCAATGAAAATTTGAAAGCTCCTGGGGTAAAATGGGATTTTTCAAAAGCTTGTTTGGGGTGATAAAATAGTTTCCTGTCCATGCTAGTATTAATATTTGGCAGAGTTTGCAGACAGCCTGAAACAGGAACAGAGAACTGCCTCATTTCATTTTTTTGGGAATTACTCTGTGTGCTGTACTTGCACATAAAATATCAACCCTGTTAACTATTTCTCTGCTGATTTACTGTAGCAATAATACCCAGTTAAAGGGCTAATTTCATCATTACAAAGTGACCCTCTAGATGCTAAAACCCCCTCCCCAGCTGTCAAAACCCCAAACTACTGAGATGCATGCATATGTTGTCAAATACAAATGGAACATTTTTCTCTAATATATAGATTGTAGCAGCCCAGAACCAAACTTCATTACTAGTCTATAAACAGTCCTGCTGAGGAAAGCTGCCACATCAGTACAGTTTCTCTGCAGAAGTGCAGGGAAAGTGAACACTTTTAGTCATTCTGATTTACAAACATTTGCACTTAAAGCAACTACTTTAAGCTGAAGGGTAAATTGCTCAGGAAATCTGGAGGCCATCTATCCTCATTCTCAGTTTGAAATGTGGAGAATGTAAGAAAAATGTTGTGATCTTTCAGACTGTACTATGTTACACCAAGGATGCATTTGGCCCCAGCCCTGTTCGATTAACTGTGGGCTAAAATATTTTTATGGAACAGAGCAAAGGCTAAATGCTATCCACAGATCTGTTGGTGGAACAGAATCTAAGAGAGGGAAATGGAAAAAGTGACAGAACAATTGGTGAAAGATGGAGAGGAAATAATAAAAAAATACTATACTCTAGGCTCAGACTGAAACGCTAATTAGAGGCAAAATATAACTATAGTAAGAAGAAACCTGGAAGGCTTAGCAACTGCTTGTTAGTATTGTGAATTAAGGTTAGTAAATTTCCCAGGAGTCTTAGTGACTCCACTGTTAGAGGAGCACTCAAAATCTTTAAACAATATATAAAAAAAAAAATATCTTTGCAATTCTCTAAAGATGGCTTTCTGCCTATTGCAAAGCTTTTCTCCCCCTGCTTATTCCAAGACCTCCATGACTGAATGTAGCTGGCTCTAGATCTAAGAAAACAGAACGAGGGTTTTTTTCTTCTGATGTTTATAAGCCTTGACTAGCATTTTTTCCTCAGTCTCCCACTGCTCCTGCTGGTACGGTTCAGGCAGACGGGCAGTATTTAAGCAATCATGAGCCCAGCCCTACAGACTGGTTGTGCCTAATTTTACTCCTTCCCATTGAACTCCATGTATTCCCAGCTTAAGTCCTAATATATTTTGGTCCTCTTTTCTTGGAATTGATTTACTGCTTGGATTTTATTTTAAGCCACTTTAGCCAGGTACAGACATTACACTTTTACTGGTATAAGTGATTGGAAACTGGTCTATACCTGTTCGAGAACAGAAGTTCGGCTGGTTTAAAAATGTAAGAACCATGTAACTGGTCTAAGATTTCCTCACCTCCTCTTCACTCCCCCACCCCACCAAAGGGCAAATGTGTGTTTTCGCTACTAATCTAAACTAAGATGC
Organism: Crocodylus siamensis; assembly: GCF_052110815.1. NCBI lineage: Eukaryota > Metazoa > Chordata > Crocodylia > Crocodylidae > Crocodylus > Crocodylus siamensis. The sequence goes on from NC_143398.1 coordinate 64,630,187, forward strand.
TTACAGAAAATTGCATAACTTAGATACTGCCTCAAGCTTTTTGAATGTCTGTACCCAGCCTTCATGTTTACTCGTGTAAATAAACCTGCACGTATACCAAAGTTTTTGAGGGAGAAGACTACATAAGCCCTGAATCGAGTTAGCTGACACACTGGTTAAAATCCAGGGCTAGGTACAGACATTCAAAAAGCCTGAAGCAAATCTCAGTCTAAGTTATGTGGTCTTCTGTACGCAGCATAGTTTAGATCACTAGCGAATGGAGCACCACCCTTTGGCCAGTTGAGGGGAGGGCAAATCTTAAACTGGGTTCTGCCATTTTTAAACCAGTCTGTGTGTGCTGAACTTCTGTTCTGTTATGGGTATAGACCAGTTTCTGATCACTTACACCAGTAAAAATGTAATGTCTGTACTGGCCCAGAGGTCAGGGTGTATTAGACCTGCTGGCAAAGATGCATTACTGGTAGAACAACAAAAGTTTAAGGAAAAAATGTGAATATGGTCCCAGCCTTTGAGGAATGAACATGTGGCAAGATACAATTTTAAAACAAAAAAGGAGGCATGACTCAGGGGGTCCTGTTTAAGACAGTTGCATTCTAGACTGATTGAACTGTGACTGTACCTATTACCAGGTAACTGAATACTGTGTTTTTACAAGGATGAATCATTTTAGGATATCAGATCAGAGATTTGGTTTTCAATAGTTGGAGGTTTTAGAAATGCAAAGATTCTTATACCCTGTTAGTGGCTGATTAGGTGAAATAGCCTTTTATGTTTTCTACTATATGATTTTATAATTTTTTTTAAAAGGCTGCTGACAAAGGGTACACATTCCTCAAGCTCTGAGTTAAACTGACCATTTTCATTTGACATTATGGGACTTCTTATGTGATTTGTCTGGAATGAGGGAAGAAATTAGATTATTAGTGTTGGATTCAGACTTGATGGCAACAGGTGCAAATACCGTGAAAATCCATGGAGTTAAACCTTAGACTAAGTCTGATTTTTTTTCCCAAATAATTAGCTTGTAAGGAACAGATACTTGTACCATCACTGTGCTGGAAGAACACATATTTATTTACATAACAACAACACAACCTTGCTGCTGTTGCTGATTTTGCAGCTGTTTCAGAACTAGCAATCCATAAAGCATAAAACAGTAGAAAATGTTTCCCAGACTGTACCTGCCTATCAATATGGTCAAGAATTGACATACTGTGCCATGTTTTGATCCTTTTTGTTATTTGCCTAGTTATTTACTTATCTTCTGATAAGTGTTTGTTGAACTGTTTGTTGCACTTTATTTGCCTGTGTTGTGTGGGATTTGGGGGGTTAAATTTCATGTACCGAGAGGTGCATTTATTTCATGGAGTGCATGACTATATGGATGTGAGACAAGCTAAGAAAAAAACCATACATATACAAAACCAAACCCCTCACCTTGCTCATGTGGATAGTCCCACTGAAACTGCTGAGCTTGCTTACATGAGTAAGAGGGATATTCAGCACTGAAATTTGTTAGTGGACATACAGTGCAAAAAATATAAATGTGTGTGTATATTTTTCAAACCAAAACACTGACACTCTGTCTAGGAATGGGGACGACTAAATTAATTCAGAGTTGTGAGAGAGTCCTTTTTAGTGAGATCAAATGCCTGACAGCTGACCTCCCAGTTTTGTACAGCACTGGCCACACCTCCATCCCCAGCTTTATGTAGAACAAGTTTGATTGACTGCAGACTAAAATATTCTGAATGGCTTTGATGCTAAGCTGCTGAAAATAGTAAGCCTTTTGATGTTGAGCACAAGAACGTTCAACTTGCCACATAAATGCAACTTAATACTGCAAGCTGAAGCTCTTAGCCTAAACAGTCCTCTGCCCTTTTTGCTTGAACTCCTCCAACAGCAATGGATATCTCCATATATCCCTTTCAGAATGTATGGCCTTAGTTCCAGTCTCACATGTGTAGGTATGAATTGCTATGTATTTTGAAAATATCCACTCCATGTAGATTTGCCACACTGGCATGACCAGACAGTGGTGCATGAGTGCTCAGGCTACTGCTGTGCCCGTATTGTACTGAGAAGAAGAAAAAAATGAAAAGAAATTAAGAATGTACCTTAATGACCAAACAATGATTAAAAACTCATCAGTTAGAAACAATGGGGAAGAACGCATTCACAATTCTGAATTGACTTCTGAGGGCCCCAGCCTGCTACTTGATAACCTCAGCTGTAAACTAGCACAGACGTGTGTCACTTGATCTTTCAGACACTGTAAACAGAACACACTTTAAGTCACGTGAAACAATGTAATGTGGAGACTCACTAATTTCACAGTGGTCTCCTTCAAATCCAGAAGGACAAATGCATTTTCCTAGATAGAAACAGGTCCCTCCATTGAAACAGGCTGTTGTGCAGTTAGCTAAAGGAAATAAAGCAAAATAAAATTAAAATTAAATTTTGGATGTAAATTATTTTGACCCTTACCTGTACAACTTTGCATTGCCTGGCCAAAAATTATGTAAAGTAATGTTTAAATAGCTGTATTAATATATTTCCACGTAGGTTATAAAGGAATAGTAAAATGCACTAACAGACCTGTAATGGCTGATAGACACATGCACACACATAGTTACTCTCCAACCCATTTCATGTCATACTCCAAATTAGATAAAGCTTGTGCTTGAACATCTGGGATTCACATGAATCTAACTAACAGTTTGATGCCAGTCAGAATATCTGGAGTATTTACATTAGATAGTAGGAACAACTTTCTACATTTCCCTTACTGCAATTTAAGCCTTTTACTTCTGTCCTATAATTTGTGGAAACATAAAACAATTGTGACCTCCTATATAACAACAAGAGTTAGACACCATAAATCAGTGGTTCTCAGCTCCTTTATACTCAAGGCATTCAAAATGAGAGTGCTCAGCTTTCACTCATTTCTTGACTATGAAAAAATTAATAAAGAAATACGTCTGTTACAAAGCACTTAGAAAGGCCACAACAGGTCAGAATACTTTTGATAAACTGAGAGATTTCAAATAGGAATACATATTATCTTGCCAATAATGTGTAGGTGTTTGCATACCTAACAGCGTTAATATTGCACAGCACCTTTAAAAGGAGCTCACAGCACCACAGTGTGCTGTGGCACCCCAAGTGAGAATCACTGCCATAGATGATATGTAGGGAGACAGTCGTGCTTTCTGCAATCTGTGACATTTTGTCAAGATTATAATATAACTGTTTCCAAGTGTATAGCATAGGTACAAATAGTTAAACACAGTGCTATTGCATTTGCTTTCTCTTACCTTTTGTAACCAACTTTCCTAGGAATATGAATGATTTTTCTATAAGTATTATGCCTGTGTCCTATTATCTCTCCCTTGCTGTCCTATTGAAGCTTCCAGGCTCAGGTAAGGTTCTCAAGTTTCTTTACAGACGGTATTAAACAACCTTTAAGATTATGACTTTAAGCTGATTATTCGCCTAACACTCCAACACCCTCTGCCCACCACTGAGAAGAAAATTACATGAGGGACAGTTGAGCACAGCACAGAAAGGTAGCAATAGGTAGTTTTAAATACGCGACTTACAGCTTTCAATTCTACAGTTACCTTTATCACAGTTGATGCCATAGAATCCAGGTGGGCAGATGCACAAACCAGGTGTAACACAGAGTCCACCATTCATGCAGCGGGGTGCACATAGAGCTAATTTGGAGAGAGTGAATGCAAATTACTGGGAAACTTACCAAAAATGACTATAGGATTGTATATTATAATTGAACATTCACAACAAAACAACCTTCTGGTGACCGTACCAAGTGTGCTACAATATAATACCAAATGTGTTCTAGTAAACTATGCCTATTAGTATATTAGGAGGGCTGACATTTGAAGAATGCAAGAAATTTGAAAAATGACTGATGTTTTAATCTTAAATTGTAAATATTTAGACCAAAAATTGCTCCGTATTCAAATTACTCCCAAACTGGAGGCTACAAACTGACTGTTTGGACTCCTGTAAATTCTTCAGTTGTTTTGGTGAAGAACCAGCCAAACGCTCAGTCACTTGTGTCTATGGATTAGGTCCATCTCGCAAAGTCTAGGCCAGGGGTAGGCAATGTTTTTTGGCCGGATTGCTGAAACCCCCCACAATGCCTACCTTGGAAGGTGCTGGAGTGCCAGCATGCCAGAAAAACAAATGAGGGCAGGGGGTATATGGCACGGTGCCCTGCTTGTGCCCCTGCCCTGCTGCCCCTTGCTCCCACCCAAAGCCCCTGCCCCCGAGCCCAGGCTCTGTGGCTGTCAGCAGCTGCCCAGGACCTGGGGCAGCTGCAGACCTCTGCCGCCTCGCGGCCGCGGGCTCCAGGGAGGCCGCACGAACCGGCAGCGCTCCCCGCCGCGCTGCCCTCGCCGCTTCCGCAAAGCGGCGCCGGGACCGCGCAGTGCGGGGCGCAGAGAGCTGCCGGCTCCGGCTCCCCCGTGTGCGCGGCTGTGCCCCCGCCTGCAGGGCAGCGGGGAGCCGGAGCCGGCAGCTTTCTGTGCCCCCTGCTGTGCCCCGCAGTGCCAGATGCCGGCACTGCTTTGCAGGAGCGGCGGCGAGGGCAGCACAGCGGGGAGCACTGCCGATATGCGCTGCCTCCCCGGGGCCGGGGCCGGGAGGCAGCAGGTGTTTGCAGCTGGCCCAGGTCCTGGGCAGCTGCTGACAGCCCGGGCTGCTTGCAGCAGGGCTTCCACGGGAGCAGCCCGGGCTCCGTGGCTATCAGCAGCTCCCCAGAGCTGCGGTTGGCTGCAGCTAGAGGGCTACAAACAGCTGCTGCCCTTCCACCCCGGCTCCAGACTCCAGGAAGGCAGCAGGTACCGGCACTGCACCCACTGGGGCCAGGGCCGGGAAGCCAGCAGCTGTTTGTAGCCTCCCGGTTGCAGCCGGCCCCGGCTCTGGGCAGCGGCTGATAGCCACGGAGCCCGGGCTCCGCCCAGCAGGGCTTGCAGCATGCCAGCTACCTGCTGGCAGCAGCCCAAGCTCCTGGCTGGCTGCAGCTCCCCAGAGCTGGGGTTGGCTGCAGCTGGGGGGCTGCAAACAACTGCTGCCTCCCCGGCCCCAATGCATGCCAAGGAAAATGATCTCGCGTGCCATGCTCAGCACGTGTCGGGGGTTGCCAACCCCTGGTCTAGGCCATCCCATTGTGGTTACAACATAATCCAGCTTTTGGGGAGATGTCATGGAGCGGGGGTTCAATTCATTATTATTCATTATTGCCATAATTAACTTTCCAGGGATACCTGCAGAACTAAGTGAGATGAGGCTGTGGGGGTGTCTTGTTGCTAGAGGCTCTACCTTTTCCTGGAGCTCTCTGGAGCACTCACAGGAAAGGCAGTGGGAAGCATGAAGAAAATCAACAAGTATATGCAGCACTTCACCCATCATTCAATACCTTCCACTACCCAAAATGGCCCCTCTCAACTAATGGAATAAAAAGGGAGTATCTTCCCTAAGTATTTTCCTTTCTATTGTCCAGCTGCTTGAGACACAGCTTCAGCATCTACATTAGATATTATCTTCAAACAACAAATGCAAAACAACCAGAATGCTGCACTGTGTTTTCCAGCTAGTCTTCATTAGTAGAAGGATTTCATTTAATCTGTTGCCAGATTGTTTTTCGTGATTAAGGGACTCTTAACTGTTGGTGATTTTTTTTTTCATTGAAAAATAGCTGCTCACTGAAGGATTTCTTTTTTGTTTACAAGTCGGCATTTTCATTAAGCAATTGATGTTTTGATTAGCCCTCAGCTCCTAATGGTAGTTCACATATGTGTTTGGATTTAATATATTCAGATATCTAGCTACATGTGAAAGAGGACATTCCAACTGCAAAGAGTACCATGTAGTAACAGCTCTTGTATCAGAACTATTGAGGAAAAAATATTGAGGGAACTTTTTAGTTACCTTTCTCACAGTGAGGTCCATAAAATCCATCTGGACATTCACACACATGCCTTTCATTGCAAAAACCTCCATTTCTGCACCCTCCTGGGCATTCAGCTTCATAAAAAATATAACATCATTAATCAGATATGAACATTTTCAGTTATAATGCCAGTTCCCACCATACCAATACATTCTATTCACAGACCAGGGAAAAATAGATGGCAACAATTATCAAAATTGAGACAATTATCTACCAATATGTGTGAACCAGTAGGAAAATTCTGATTCAGATGAAAGCTCAGCTAAAAAATTCCCCATAGGAAATCAACAACATTTTATCTACAAATACAACTGGCATCATATAATTAGTTACATTCATGTAAGTACGATTTATGCTTGACACTGATATTCTAGTCCTCTGTGCTGTTCTATGGGGTAAGGAATAACATAGAATCCAATAGTGTATATAGAAATAAACAGTCAGTCAGTACATAACCTGGAGCATGAGTGCTACGCTTCTCGTGAGATATGCCACTTACTCAGCAGGACAAGCTTCAGTTTCTGGGTTGATTTAATGTATGGCTGGAGGTATTAGGTGTATCGCATTAACCATTATACATTAATCTAATTACTATTAAAATGACAATGTCATGGATTGCAAATGAAGGAATCATTCTCCAGGCTGGATGCCTGGACAATGCTCACATATCATCATCCAACCCTCACTCACATCCCAAATACCTACCACATACTATTAGGCACTTGGCAGCATTGGCTAGGTTGTATAGCGAAGAGAAATACATCTGGGTATCATCAGCATTCTAAAACATCCTATACCATTGAGCAGGAGGCAGCACAAATTGGAACCCTCTGGGACCACACAAAAATAAGCCCTCAGGGCTGAAGAGCAATTGCTCAAAGATCTCTCATAGATAAGAATGAAGCCACAGAGGAGTGGCCCTGGCTACTTTCATTAAAGCAAGCCAACAATGTCTTGTGATCAGCGCTACCAAGAGCAGCACGCAGCTCTAACAAAATTAGGATGGTCATCTGATCTTTATTTATTACTGAGAAGGGACTAACTACCTGTGCAGTCTTTTTCACTATACCCAGGTCAGTTCTCAGAAGGGTAAGTATTAAAGAAGTCTATCAATACTCTGAGATGTGTCACATCATAACATTATCAGCACCCTTAACTCAAATTGGAATATTCTGAATGATAGTTGGCCGGAGAGAGAAACAGTGCGTCTGAAAAATCCTTCCTTAATTGCTAAAGTCTGTCAACAGTGGTCCCAGTTCTCTGCTGGCCCTGAATGCCTTTACCAAGAAATGCAATGACACCTTAATTGGATTCAGGGAAGATGTACAACCTTCTTTTGGTCCGGTCAATCTCCTGAATAGCAAGCACTAAGTTGAGTTCAAAGTTTAAATATTTACAGAGTTACAAAGACTATTTTAATTTTGCTGTGAACAGTTGAATACATATAAATGCGGATGCACCTGTCTGCACGAGATACTCATGCAGCCCATGGAAATGCTGAAAACTGATTCTGAATAATTTTTAGAAAGTTTTGTGCAATTCCCCCACCCCAATATTGTAGTCAGGTAGAATGTATGATCAGCTGGAAATGTACAGATTTACCCTTAGATAAATTTCCTTACTGAAATAATAAGAAAGGACTAAATAGAACTACAGGTAAGCTTTTAAAATTATAGACAATATTCTTTCCTCACTTACAAAACTCCAACACTTTGAAGTCAATAGGAACTTCTGGGTGAACTGGCAAGTAGAGAAAGTGAAAAAAATTCTACTCTTAGTTTTACTGTTGTGCAGGAGTGAAATTTGAGGTCCTCAAGCAAAAGCAAGCAAACTGGAAGAGAAGTTAAATTTAAATATACTATCTACATAGACTGTCAATGTATGAAATAGAATGTATGGTTTTAAATGTGAAGCTGTTTGCAATAGTAGTAATAAGAGTAAAGGCTTTTTGTCTTTGTTTCAACATTATATTCTAGGATTTTTTTTGGAAATGTTTTTCTCTTTGTATACAATGCAGAGCTGCTATTCATTATAGAGAATATATGCTTAAACAAATACCATTTCAAACAGAGAAATAGAAAAACATTATTTTTTGTGTGGCCACCTCTTAGCCACAACAAAGCCTCCCCTTTCCCACAAAATTGCTCCTTGGTTTTCCCTACTTCCTTTACTGGGGGCCCTTTCTGACTAGCTAGGAATAGCTAGAAACAATGACCCAGGGCCCAGGCAGCAGCAGATATGAATGCTGTGGCTTTATGACATATATGTCTTGGGATCTTCTCTTCTCCCATAAAGGAGTTCTTTTAAAGGAAACAAAAACAGTGTCTTTTATGACACCACTACAGAAACAGACTACCAATGAGAACATTTCAATTTCTTCCAATAGCCATCAGAAATTTTGCAGCATCCATCTCAATAAACTAAGCACAAGAAGGAGAAGCTTACCTTCACATAACCAAATATAGGCTGGAAGACACTGGCACGATAGACACTTACATGCCCCTAAGAGTACTGTCTCTGTTGTGTGACCATGCCTCATACTCAGCCTCAAGAAGTGAAAGATAGATGACTATTTAGTCACAGAATCCCCCAGGAGTAATATGGGTCTTGTCACACAGGACACTTAGTATGTGATAAATCTTGGAACGTCGTGTGATTAATGTTAGAACGTGTCCTGAGCAGGCTCAAGGTAATGTTTACTACAAACCCTAACATGCACAGCTTGTACTTTGTCACCAGAGACCTAGCAAGCAGGCATCGCAGCATACCATGCTAGAATGACTTTTCCCCAATTTTATGATGGCAGCCAAAAACAGATATAGAGTAAAGCACTGAATGACTGCCTGTCTTGCTGAGGGCACCAGTGCCAATCTCACCTTGACCAACTGTCCCAAGGACAATCCCAGGAATCTCCAGAGACCTTATGGAGATGATGAGTGGTGGAACTGAGTGAATCCTTGCCTTGGCTTCTCTAATCCACAGACACTTGATGATCTTGTGGCTCAAGCTCTTGGCCCTGGTGAGGTGCTACTTTGAAGACCACGATGCTGCCATTGGCATCATGCTGGCCCACTTGCAGGAAGGACAACATGATGCTGTACAAGCCAGGGTGTTGCAGGCCTAGTATCAAATGCCACCTTGTTGCTGCTGGACACTGCTGGTGGGTTTGGACTGGTGGGAGCAACTTGTGCTTGATAACTGGGATGATGAGCAGCAGTGGCAGAACTTTAGTATGTTCCATAGCACGTGTGGACCTTTACACCGAGCTGGCTCCCTGCTGCCGTGCCAAAACATTGAGCACTGGCACCTTATGTCTGTCAAGAGGTGCATAGCCTTGGTGATTTGGAAGTTGGCAAAACACTGACAGCCTCTGTTCCATCACCAACCAGCTAGCATGGGGTTGCACAACAGCAACAACAGTTGTGCGTGAAATATATGATGTCAGACTTGAAGAAGCCAGGGCCTCAGTTCCTCTGGCTTGGGGACCCACAGGAAGTCATTGCTGGGTTTGAACAGATGGGCTCTCCAAACCACATGGGCACCAGCAGTGGGAAACACATACCCATTCTGTGCCCCCCTCATTTGTACCTCAGATTACATAAATTGCAAGGGGGGTCTTTTCTGGTATACTGCAAGGAGTCATGGACCTCCAGGGGAACTTCACTAACATCAATTTTGGGTGGTTGGGCCAGGGACACAATACCTGCATATTCAGGAACCCTGGTTTCTGGTAATGGTCAAGCTAGAGTTTACTGTGAGAGCTCCCACCATGAACTTGGCTGCCTGTTACTCCCTTGATCATCGGGGACGCAGCCTATCTGCTGCTCCCCTGTTTCATAAAGCCATACAGCAGCCAGCTGAACCATAAAAAGGAGTTTTTCAAATACTGGCTGAGCAGGTGCCAGATGGTGGTGGTGCATGTCTTTGGGCACCTAAAGGTGTGCTGGAGGTCCCTACGGGTTCAACTTGAACTTAGGCTGAGGAACATTCCTAGCTTTGTGGCCCCTGTATGCATCCTTGACAACATATGCAAAGTGAGAGGAGAAGCCTTCCTGGAAATTAGGCCAGTTTTGGACCGACACACATGGAGGAGAGCCCCTGGTGCTCTGGATGGTACCCAGAAGAGCTCCTGGCTGAACATCCCAGACAGAACCACCTCCAGGCTGTTCTGATCAGGGAAGCCTTGGTCAACTCCTTTCTGGGACAATGTTCTGCCAGATGGAAGGGGGGCACAGGGGACCTCTAAGTGATTGTCAGTCCTTCATTCACTGTGCTGTACCTTTTAATGTGCTTCTCCAAAACATCTCAGTACACATCTTTCACATTAACTTTTGCCTTAATGCTCCCTGTTGTGAAGGACTGGAGCAGGGCAGGGTGGGGGACCTGGAGAGGGAGAAAAAAGATTGGGCACGCTGGAAAACTGATGGGGGAACTGAGGTCCTGCATTGGGAGTTTGCAAGAGCTGGCTGGGAGGGGGAAACTCAGGAACTGGGTCCTGAGCTGGGAGTTCATGAAGGTTGGCTGGGAGGTGGGGAACAGAGGCTGGGTGGGTTGGGGTTGAAAATGACTTGAGTGGTGGCCTGGACCAGAAGCACACAAAAAACAAATTTCATAACTGTGAAAGCTTTATTTCTTCAAATACACTTAAAATAAACACTTGAAAACAAAAACCATCTCACAAGCAACTGTGATAAGCTTAAATTAACACTGTGCAAACTGAGATGAGTGGGGTACTTTCAGGTCCATCCAAATCCTTTATCTACAGGTCTCCTTGCTGGCTGTGAGGGTCCCTGGGAGTGCTGTGGCATAGGAGTATGCTCCCACCCCAGTCAAAGCTGGATGGCTCCATAGAGCTTGACAGCTGCATTGGTAGATCCAATTCCACACTGCTGAGGAGCTGGATGGGGGCAGACAGTGCCAGGGTACATCCTTCTGTCTCATCATTGGAGTTCAGGTACCTTTCTGTGGTGCTGCCTCCCTACTGCTGGCGTGCTGTCACCTCCTGTTGTTTCAGAAAAGGGAAAGGCTGCCCCTGCCATAGCCTAGACCTGCTGCCCAGACCTCCACTCCCTGCTTGGCACCCAGCCATGCCAGCAGGTATACGGTTCTGACTGGCCAGCGTGGTTGGAGTACAGGGTGGTATGCACAGTGTGCCTAACCAGCCTCCCCCTGCTCCACTGGCCATTTTGAGGCAGTTGCTGGCCAGGAAAGGGTGTGGGAGGATGTATGGGAGGCAGCCAGTCTTCATGGTAGCCCAGGCTGGTGTTAGACTGGTGCCATTGCCTGTGGTTGGGTGTGGGAGGGTAGGTGACTATAGGTGTTTGCAGCCCTATAGTCATGACATAAACATACTCTGCAGCAGCAGTAGCCATCCTGTCCAGGAAGGACTACATGAGTCTGCAACAGACTGGAGGCATGCATGGATCTGGAGGGCCAATTCCTGGACCATCTCTGAGCCTCTGCATCTGTTCCAGGAACTGGTGGTCCTAAGCCACGAAAGTCTGCTGAACACTTCTTAGCAGCTCCTCTGACCAAACATGCTGGTGCTCATGGGCAGCAAGCCAGCTCTCAGTGGCATCAGCTCTCCATGTGAAGGATTCCATGAACTCCTCCAGCATCTGATCTTGCTGGTCCTGCTGGTGTTTTGGTTACAGGATATTGTCTGAGTGGGACTGCCCTTTCATGTCCTTAGAGCAGCATCAGTGCTGGAACTTCCAGAGCTCTCCCAGGCCAGAGCAAACTCAGAGGACTGAACAAAAGAGAAGTGACTTTGAGTGTACTTCCATGGTTAGCAGATAATTTGTGTCAATCCTGGAATTCCCACACATACAGTCTTGACAGGTGCACAGACAACACTACACTGACAGCAGGGCAGACCTTGAAATTGCTACCAGCTTCTAAGATATTATGAGGGAAAGCCAGTGTGTTTTACTCTCCCTGCTCACTTCCATGAGTAAGCAGGATGAGAGGAGAACTGTACCATGGTAAGCAATCTCTCAGATATCTACTTTCAGCTAGCTACCATCTCCCCCAAACTCTTCCCTCCCCACAGTTGCCCACAGGTGGGTGGGGATCACCCATTAGGAAGGCACCTTCCTACTACATTATCTTGTCTGTCCCTGTCTCAGCACATCACTTCTCTGGTTGGTATCTCCCTGGCAAGAATGTTTCGGCAGCACAGATCTTTTTGAGCTTGCAGGTGGCAACCCTACTACTAGGGCCCTGGTACTTCTGCAAGCTTTTGCGCCAGCACTGGTCCTAGAGACATGGAAGAGCATAACTATTTGTGATGGCTCCCTGGAAGGAGTAGTGATTCCATGGAACGTACGCTGAGACTTTGGAAACTTTTCTACTTCTGTATTACTGCTTCATAGCTCTGCCAAGCATCCTAGCAGTAAAAGTAGTGATCATTCTCATATTGAACTAGGATAATCTTGCCCTCCTCCACACCCTACAAAGCTCTCTTGAAGAATGATGCCCAGTCCTGTGCTCTGCCTGAATGCTCTGAGCCCACTGTCACTGCAACCCTGAGCTATGAAGAGGACCTGGAATCCCAAAAGATGACAACTTTCACTGCCACCCAAAGTGGCTCCATCTAGTATCGGTGGGGTGACAGAGACAGCTGAAGTGACAGTGATGACAGTGTTCCCCAGCAGCAGACTCATCTGCACCTGGCCACCACAGAGGAGCATATGGGACTACCACCAGCCATACCACCAGTGTCTTTGGAGGGTGAGGATGCAGGTTGACCTGGGGTTATGGTTTATTCTACATGTCCCTCCTCTCAGAGATTTGCCCCCTCAGTCACCCCTCTGATTGTTCTCAGGTGCACCTAAATAAATGCTTTAAACAGTGCGTTTCTATTAGTACCCCAAAATGCTGTCCAAGGGCTGGACCCTGGTGTTGCAGGGGGAGCGCTGCTAAGCCCACCCTAGATACTGGCATGCAGATTTCAACCAGCATCTACCAATATGTGTGGACCAGGGGGACGTTGGCCCCTTGAAGCCCATCAAAGTACCCCAGTGCATGTGGGATGTCCAGAAACAGGGAAGGGGCTGGCTGTGAGCTGCCGTTTCTAAGTAGGGTGGTCTGTGGGGTGAGGCAGGTAGACTGGGTTTCCACTTATCATTTTGCATGTATGGATTAACCCTTAACTAGGGTTAATAAAAACTGGCCCAGCCACTAGGTGCCATAACTGGCTCCTCAAGCCTTAATGTGCCACTGACCTATGTACAATTGCCACAGTGTAAGCACCGGCCACTAATTCTCATCTCGTCTGCATTGTGCTGAACACAATGCCCACAGTCTTCTGGTAAATTACAGGGGTGAGGGAGCAGTGTGTATTGATTGCCAATCCCACACCTAAGAACTTCCTGAGTCCTGAGTCACCACTCAGCTATGCGCCACCTCCAGAGGTCCAAGCACCCCACCAGTAATCTTTTCCCTGGAGTTCCTGCTGAAACGTACTTGTAGTTGGTCTAGGTTGCCCATGTCCACCTGCTTGATGAGTGTCTTGTCCAAGCTGTCCCCATCTTGTCCATCCTGTGTTTGAGTCTGGGTGGGGACCAAGTCCACTGAGCCGACATCCTTGTGCTCCGCCATGGCTTTTTTGGTAGCAGGTGGTGGAGACAGAACTCCACCATCATTTTCATTGTTATCATGCTGCATTAGGCCTGTGTGTGTTCAGTGCATGGTGTGGTGGAGAGCAAAAGGATGGTCCTCCTCAAGGATGCTTGAAAACTCCTTGTAGAAGGGGACCACAGTTCTTTCAGCACCCAAGACCTTGTTGGTGCCCATACCCTGAATATACTGCAACTTCATGCACTTGACTTTAGTGTGGATTCTGCTGCCAGTTCTGGTAGTGCCCTTGAGCCACCATCTGGGCTGTGATGTGCTCGTGGACCATCTTGTTCTGTTGGTTGTCTGTTGTGCCCTGTTTTCTCCTCTCCAGATGCGGATTATTGCACAGGCTCCAGGGGCCCCTTGGGTGTCTGGGTTTCCTCAGGAAATGGCGGGTTTCCCCTTGCAGGTGGACAGCATTCTTGCCTGCAAGGGGTCCTGCTTGGAGCTGCTGGGAGTGGGACTCAAGGGGTGCTATATGCATGTGCGTGGCTGCATGCATGCCTATGGCCAGTAAACAGCCAGGTCAGCATGGAGAGCAGCTCCTTGCAGTTAAGTCTCTGGAGGGGAAAGGGTATGGGGAGGGAAGGGGCAGACCAAGGCCGCCATAGTGAGTGAGTGAGTGGGACAGGGACTGGGGGTGCTGCCCAGCCAGGGTGGTACATGGGATCCGGGGCCAGGGTGGGGAGTGGGATGGAACCATGGGCGGCTTGTCCAGGGGACGTGATGGGGGGGGGAGGGAAGGGGGTAGCTCCCTACCACTGTGCACACTCCCCAGGGGAGGAATGGGGTGGCATGTGCTCCTCACATAATTGTTCATGGGACAGATATGGACTGCCCCCTGTGGGCTCAGGGCTTTGCTGCCTTTCCCTTGGGAGCAAGTTATGCCTCCCACTGCCAGGTAGGCATGGAGCATGTGGCCAGCATGGGGACCACAGGGCAAAGGCAGCAGAGTGGAGAGCCCTGATCCCACAGGGGCAGCCTGCATCTGCCTTCACCCCACTCAGCTCTACTCCAGCTGTGGTTGTGGGTGAGAAGGGGAGCAGGGAGGAGAGGCGAGCATGTGCCACCCCACCCCCAGCCCGGCTGGGTCCATTCAGCCTCCCCTGTGGAACATGAAAGCCCACCCCACCCTTGGCAGCAACAACACTGGGCTATAGGCTGTACAGGATAGGAAGGAAAGGTGGAGGCATGGTGCTCTACATCAAGGAGGAATACCCATCCTCATCAATTAACAAAGAATCAGAGGAAGGGCACTCTGAAGTGCTTTGGGTTAGAATACAAGGCAGTCGAGGGGAAAGAGACTTAACAGTGGGGGTCTACTACAGACTTCCCAACCCAGGGGAAGAGCTCGACCAGGAATTCTTAGGTCAGCTCATGGAGGTAGTGAAGTCAAAGGATGTGGTAGTCATGGGGGACCTGAACTTCCCGGACATCTGCTGGGAAGAACAGTCAGCCACGTCTGAACGCTCACATAGGTTCTTGGCCAGAGTGCAGGACCTCCATCTAACCCAGGAGGTGCACAGCCCCACCAGGTGAGATGCCTTGTTGGACCTGGTGCTGGCCACGGGAGATGACCTGGTGAGGGTGCTCGACCACCTGGGTGACAGCAATCATCGCCTGATGGAATTCACCATCCAGCGCAAGGTGGCAAAGGCCTGCAGCAAAGCAGCAGCCCTAGATTTCATGAGGGCGAACTTCAATGAGCTAAGGAGAATAGTTGGGGAAGCACTAAGGTCCCAGAGGGGAGGGGAGCCAGGTGTCCAAGGAGAGTGGTCGCTCCTTAAGGAGATGATCCTCCAAGCCCCAAGGGAGGTAATCCCAACACGGATCAAAGGGAGCAGGAGGGCACACAAGCCCCCATGGCTCACCAAAAGCATCTGGGAATGTCTCCTACCTAAAACAGAGGCGTACACCCAATGGAAAGGAGGGGCCATCACCAAGGATGACTATACTGCAGTTGCTCAGGGATGTAGGGGGGCAGTCAGGAAGGCCAAGGCAGAGATGGAACTGGGACTAGCTTCCCGGATTAAGGACAATAAGAAGTCCTTTTTTAAAATACATAGGGGTTAAAAAGAAGGTTCCAGGTAATGTGGGACCCCTGCAGGACACGTTAGCAAATTTGGTCGTCACACCAGACGACAAAGCCAACATATTTAATGATTTCTTTGCCTCCATTTTCCTAAACAGGGACTGGAACAGTCACCCCCCCGCTAGGCCCCCCTTGGGCCCCAGGGGAGGCACACCTAGGCCAAGGGTTAGTGAGGAACTAGTTAGGGAACTTCTGGAGGGACTGGATGTATTCAACTCAGCTGGTCCAGACGATCTCCACCCTAGAGTTCTAAAGGAATTGGCTGAGGTCATTGCAGGACCCCTGGCACGGCTTTATGAGCACTCCTGGTGCTCTGGTGTGGTGCCAGAGGACTGGAAGAGGGCCAGTGTGGTTCCCATCTTCAAAAAGGGGAAGAAGGAGGACCCAGGAAACTATAGGCGGTTAGTCTTACCTCGATCCTGGGCAAGCTTTTTGAGAACATTATTCTGGCGCATGTCCATGAAGGGCCAGCAGGGGAGATTATGCTTAGGGGCAACCAATGCGGGTTCATTAGTGGCAGGTCCTGTCAGACCAACCTGGTGGCCTTCTATGATCAGATCACCAAATCCTTAGATGCAGGGGTAGCAGTAGACATAGTCTTCCTGGGCTTTCGGAAGGCCTTTGACACTGTCTCTCACCCTGTTCTCATTAAGAAACTGAGGGACTGTGGTGTCGACACCACACAGTCAAATGGGTCGCCAACTGGCTGGTGGGCCGCACCCAGAGGGTGGTAGTGGATGGGTCTCAACCTAGAAGGACGTGGGCAGTGGGGTTCCGCAGGGCTCGGTCCTCGGGCCCGCACTATTCAACATCTTCATCAGTGACTTGGACGAGGGGGTAAAAAGCACCCTGTTCAAATTTACTGATGACACTAAGATGTGGGGGGATGTGGGCACACTGGAAGGTGCAACAGACTGCAATTAGACCTAGACAGGTTACAGGGGTGGGCAGATGAGAATAGGATGAGATTCAACACTGACAAGTGCAAAGTGATACACCTGGGGAGGAACAACCGGCACCATACCTACAGGTTGGGGAACTCCATTCTTGTCAGTACAGAGGCGGAAAAGGATCTTGGAGTCATCATTGACTCCAAGATGAACAGGGGCCGGCAGTGTGGGGATGCAGTCAGGAAGGCCAACCATACCTTGTCATGCATCCACAGATGCATCTCAAGCAGGTCCAAGGAGGTAATACTCCCACTCTGTGTGGCACTGGTCAGGCCAGCACTGGAGTACTGCGTCCAGTTCTGGGCGCCGCACTTCAAGAGGGATGTGGACAACATGGAGAGGGTCCAGAGGAGGGCCACTCATATGATTGGGGGCAGCAGGGCAGGCCTTATGAGTAGAGGCTATGGGACCTGAACCTGTTCAGCCTCCAAAAGAGAAGGCTGAGGGGAGATCCAGTGGCCTGTTACAAACTAGTCAGGGGGGATCAGCAGGCAATGGGGAAGTCCCTGTTCCCCCAAGCACTACCAGGAGTGACCAGGAATAACGGTCACAAGCTGGCAGAGGGTAGATTTAGGCTAGATATCGGGAGGCACTACTTCACGGTCACGGCGTCTAGGATCTGGAACCAACTTCCAAGAAAAGTGGTGCAGGCTCCTACGTGGGGTTCTTTAAGAGGAGGCTAGATGTACACCTTGCTGGGGTTGTTTGACCCCAGTATTCTTTCCTGCCGTGGCAGGGGGTCGGACTAGATGATCTACTCGGGTCCCTTCCAACCCTACCAACTATGAAACGACAGGAAGGGAAGTGCCCCTCCCCCTGCTGAAGTCCAGCTCCCAGGACATGGAGCCCAGCTGTGGGAGAGGAGTGACAATACATTCACATTTATAATGGACTATGGGGGGCCTCCAATTTTTTGTCTGCCCAGGGCCCCAATAAATGTTAATCCTACACTGCTCTTCTCCCCAGTTTGTGATGAGTCTTTTATGACTCCAGTTCACAACGCTTCTGCAGGGTTAGGGAATGTCTGGGGAAGACATTCTCTGATTATATTTGGTTCAGTACATCAAGTTAGGTGAGTGTTATTGACACTGGAGTGTTCAAGCAAAAGTGGCAGGCCTTGGTAAACCCTGAGGGTTTCAGTGGGTGCATGGGGTCGTGTTGTGGAGTCATACCCCCCCAAGTAGGTGAGGTTGTTGCCTTGATACCAATTCCCATCACGCTGTAGAGTTCTGCACAGTAGATAGACTGGCCCCTGGAGCAGGAATTGGGGGGCTGGGAGTTGTGCATCTTGGGATGCTGGAACTTCATATAGCTTGTATTATCTCCACGGAACAGGTCATCAGTAGTTCAACATATGTTCCTTAATAAAATACTCTTCACCAGAAAAGTCATAAGTTTGCTACAATTGAGCACATTTGGCATGTTATACTGCTTGAATACATAGCTGCTCATGTTTTAAGTCCATTTAATATATACTAAGTGTCTTGCGTGACATGGCCCTATAATGCATACCAGGAGTCCATAGTGCCTAACTAAAGCTAAAATTGCATAAGTGCAAATGATAATGATGGTGCAATGGCAATGATAATAGTATGCAAAACATGGCTTGGGTGAAGGGTACTAAGAGATTGGCTAGAGAGGGTTTCAAACCAAGAAAAACAGTGTTTCCCCAACATACGTACATATCAGAATTATACAGTCTCTGTTATGACCACACTACTTCCAAACTTGATTAAATGTAATAGCTTTATATGTAATTAAAATTAAAAGTTGTAAAATCATTTTAAAGTGTTACATTTGCATCAAATAGACTCCTTTGTGTATAAGATGTATAATTTAAGTTTCCTTAAGCTTCCCATTTTCTCTTCTGCTTCTCTTCCCTTTTCATACCCCCTCCACCATTGCTCTCAGCTAATTGGTAACAGTGAGTCTTCAAAGAAGAAGACCCGTGCTGTTCTGCTGTTCAGCTTCAGTAGAGTTTCAAAAAATAAACAGCCCTTCCTCCCTCTGCTTGTTCTTTGAAACCTTACTACTGCCAATTGGCTAACAGAAAAGAAGTGAGAAAGAGCACGAAGGACAAGGGAATTAGGTTTTAAGGGACTTAACAGTCTCATTCCTTGCCCACAAACTCTGGCATGGGTCAGTTGGATAAAACAGCATGCAACATTTGATAACTACACAATCTTACAAATATACTGCTTGAAATTTTCCGTAGCCTCAAAATCCACAGAGTTAAGAACAATAGTTTGTAGGTGCATTAAATACTCTAAATTTAGATTAATGCTTCAAAAAAGAATGTAAATAGATGTTTCCCTCAAACACACAAACAACAACTCCCTTCTCAGACCATTTTAAGTGTTCTTTTTTGGTCAGTATAACTTTTGGTGTATTCTTTGTCAGCAAACACAATGGTTGTTTATATTGGTTCATGACTGTAAATACTGACCTGTTATTCCTCCAGAATAGTACTTATGCTATCTATGCTATCATTTATGCAACTGAATAACATGCATTAATACACTGCTACAGAGTAAATAAGGGTAGGTGAATTAGCACCTTAACAACACCCACTCAAACATCTTTTCATGCTTTACAAATATTAATGAAGTTTTGTGACGTGGGTGAAGTAGGTAAGTAGATTTTTATCTGCTATGCAGGGGAACCAAAGAGGTTAAGACTAACATTGGCAACAGCAGTCCCTGATTTAGGCTATCTAAAGTTTTAAGTGTTCAGTCTGAGATATCAAGAGAAGCTGTGCACCTGCAGCTCCCCATGACTTCAACTGGGGATGAAGATACCTATCTTCATATTCATATTATCATATTCATGAGAATAAGGTCTCTGGTGCTCACACTGTACACTGAAAAACCGATGTACTCAATGTTAGTGGCAATTTTTGAGAATGTTAATGTAAGTTAAATTGCTGGAGAAATGATTGGTCACACAATAGGAAACTCTCCTTGTTTCCATCTGCTAAATTGCATTAAAATGCAACTTAAAGCAAATTAAATATTTTTCTAATATTTATTTTCCATGTGAGAAATTCTATCACTGCCAAGAAGATATGTGATTGTGAATGGAAAGAAAAGTGTCTGCAAGACAATTTTTCCATGATATGAAAAATGTTTAAGAGCCTTTTGATTAAATTTCTAGCAAATCACAGAGTGCCAAAATAACCAAGAGTCCTTACTTTCTCTCCACTGCTACAATCCCAGTGACATTTTCATTACTGCCATGCCTACCTGTGTTTCAAATAAGACAGAGGTAACTTAAAAACCACAAGCTAATGGTATGTCATGAGGCCATGATTTCATAATTACCTTGCTGGCATGTTTTAAAGAAGATAGCATTTTGGGGAGTTTGGAGAATTATATTGCCTTCTGAATTCATTATGATTACATTCACTTCAAATGCTGCTACTCCATCTTGCTTTCCGAGGCAAGGAAATCCAACCTGGACAACTAAAGGGAAACAACTTATAATTATTTAATAATTTTATCAAGATAATATACATATTACAATGTTTAATACAAACACTGAAATAGAGAAATCATATAAAAACATTATATCAGTTTAGTATCCATTTGTTAACATTGGGAATGAATAGCATATACAGACTGTTGTCAACAAATAAATTAAATAATGTCCTGGAAGCAGAGACAAGACATCAAGACTCCTTCTTCCAAGCGGAGTGCCATAACTATTAAGTTACAGAGGCAGGCTCTCTCTTGCCTATTCTTGTCTTGACCCCATGAATTTTCCATTCCTTTCTGCACTATGGGCCAGCTTCAACAGGAAGACAAGAAGGTGCTTCTACAGTCTATTTTGTAGTCTGTAATTAGGGCTCTCATTTGGAAGATGGGTTTGAATCTCCTCAGCCTGAGGAAAAAGCAGAACCAAGCTCTCTGACTGGCTGAACAAGTGCTCTAACCACTTGGTTATTCTGCAAAAGGTTGATGGCTCTATTGCCACCAATTAGTTAGGTGCCTAGCCTCAGAAAATGGACTAGTGCCCTGGATCCCAAATGAACAGAGGTCCCTAAGTTATGGAAAAGGGCAGAAGCATTTTCTTTTGTTCCAGTCACCTCCAGTCCATAGGCTATATAAGGGTTATGGATGCCTTATGTTTTTGGTGTTGTATCACCTAAGACAGGGATGCCCCATCTGTGTTACAGGTGCCACAAGTGGCATGGGAAACCTTTGTGTGTGGCACACGGCAGAGAGGGGAGGAGACAGCAGCACAGCAGCAGATATGGCAGGGAAAAGAAAGCAGAAAAGCAGAGCAGTGAGTTGGTTAGGGAGCACAGGACAGGAGCTGAAAGCTGAGCTGCAGAGTGGGTAAGGAAAAGACACTTGGGAAGGGTGGATGGCTAATTTGTGGTATGCCTGCCAAAAAAGGTTGGCCCCTGCTGACCTAAGAGAAGGCACCCCGATGACCGGTCTGTATTTGTCCTTTAGGAGCTTTTTTTCCAGAATTAACTAACTTTGTACTTTAGAGCCTAAATCCTATTAAGATTCCAGTTCCTGTTCCCCGCACCCCTCCTCACACCGCTTTTGAAAATGGATCTTAGATGTTTTTGAAAAGGTTATCCTAGATGTATTCTGCTGGTGCATAAATTAGCATTAATGTCTGAATAAAGCTCTGACTTTAATAAAAGCTTGTTATGTGAAGTAGTGGTAGGAAAGAATACTTAGTATATGCAATACTTGATGCAACTATTTAAAATGATTAGAGAGACGTCACTTTGACAGAGCTTCTTAAGTGTTCTAAATGTAGTGGATAGATGGAGATTGGCTCTTTAAGAAAAGTATGCAAACACTTTTGAAGTACAAAGAGTCTAAGTAAATAATTAAAGCCATTAAATCTGCAGTATTTTAATGAGGAGGCAGGCCTGGGACCTCAGAGTCTTGGAATGCTGTTCTGTGATTGTCACAACTGATCTTAAATAATCTTCAGATGAAACAATTATCTTTTTTTCTTCAACACTGGCTCCTTCTTGTTCTATAAATTGGTTCCAGCTAATAGCACTTAGTTTACTCATTTCTATTAAAGCTTGTCTGAGATTTCAGAACATAATACTGAACTTGCAGCTCTGCATCATTTTTGTTTTCCATAAAAATATTTTTGCAAGCCAAGGTGGGCAATATTTCTTGATTTTTTTTTTGCTTCAGTAAAGCACAGCAACATTTAATTTGCAATTCATTTTCTGTATCTGACAGATCCAAGATTGCCAAAAGTCAGTTGCAATTTGAATTATAAAATCCAATACAATGCTCCATTTGAGGAGGTTTTACATTGACCTTTTAACAAAACTGTTAAAAAAGTACATGCGATAAGGCAGGCAGGCAGTTATTTCGGGTGCAGGGCCATTTACTGAGTTTTGGCAAGCCATCGAGGGCCACATGACAGGCAGCCAGGGGTAGATAAATATTAATTTTCTAAATTTTTAGGGGCCCTGTGGGCCGGATGGAATGGTTTGGAGGACCGCATCCAGCCTGCAGGCCGCATTTTGTTCACCCCTGCAATAAGGGGTAAAGTCTTGCTGTGGATTAAAAAGATTTAACTGTGGTGAACAATGTAAGGCACTGAAGAGTACAAAAATGTAGTAAATAATGCAATGCTCACAAAAATGGTTTTAAGACAAGTATCACTTGATGGTTTCCTGAACGAATAGCTTAAAAAGTGTTTCCCCAACTGTGATCTGGAAGGCAATGGTTAATAGGCTATGAATTGTGCCATCCCTCATTTTCTAGTGAAGCTTTGATGATAAGGGAGGCAAGGTGGCCTCTAAAAAATAAGGAGAGTTGACAGTGGTCCATTGGTCCAAAAAGTCTGGCTTAGAGGAAGAGAACAGATGAAATAGCACTGTAGGTTGACTTTCCAGTTTGACTTTCTTTTTATCACAGATCATTGAATTTCTCCCAGTTTCTGTTATGTTAAGCCCAAGAACTTGTCTGTCAAAACATTCCTTCCAGAATGGCATCCATTCTTGATTTCAAGATATTAGTGGAAAACCCACCCTCTCCCTAGCAGTACATTCACATGGACAGTCATCTTCACTATTCAAAATTTGTGACATTTCTAATTAGAATGTGTCTGGCTTCATTTCCTACTATTGGATTTTAGATCAGAGCTCTCCCTGAGAAATTAAAGAACTCTTTAGAAAGAACTCTTTAGTATCCTTTGTTTTCTCCCTGTAAAGATACTTAAATGCTAGTTACCTCTCACTCTTATTTTTGATACGAGGAACAACTTGAGCTCTGTAAGGTTCTTGCTGTAATCTTTCTCTCTGAATTCTTTTACTGTACAGTGGGATAGTGGATATAACAAAACCAGTGCTCTGAAAGTGGGGGAAGAATGCGGGGGTGGGATAATTAAAATGGCTTAAGGGAGTTAGGTTTCCAAATCTCATTAATATTCAAGAAGAGATGTGTGCCTAACTCCCTTTATCTCCTTTGAAACTTTGGTCTCATTTGATTTCAACAAGAACCATACTGTTAAAAACCAATTTTATGTTTGGCTGGATTACTTCTGAGGACACCAGCTAATCTTTACCTACTGTACTTGCTTGTTATTTGCCTCCCCCATACTCCCCATCCTCATTTCCCTTTCCCCACTCTACTGCAAAATAGCGACAGACAAGAAGCTGAATACTATTTTGTAGGCTATACAGAGATATATATATATTCAGTTATAATTAGTTATTTTAGGTCAGTTTACAGATCCATTTAAAATACTAGCAGCTCACTGCTAAATACCGTACGTACTTCAAAAGTGATTACCCATTACTGTTAAATGGCATATACATTGTGCACAAAGCATGATTTAACTAAGTTACTAAACAATGCACACACAAAGTACAGTTGCTTACCATATGGAAACACAGCATACATGTCCATGTTAGTTTGGGAACTCAGTTAACAGAGCTACAAAAAGGGTAAGCTCATTTTCAGTTTAGTCAGTCCTTTCTTTGTGATAGTAATCATGGCTCTTTCCTGAACTATGAAAGCTCATCTCTGTTGTCCATACAGTGGAGGGCCATACATCCTCCTAAAGATAGTCAGGGACCTGCATGTTGATTCAACCTTTCACAGGATGTAGAAATTAGGGCAGGGTGGCATTTTATAAGGGTGCAGATGCACATTACACTTAGACCATACCAAATCTGCAGAATGTTAAATGGTGTTAAAGTTAGAATATTCTGTGAGTGGCTGCAGATTAAGGGTTAATACTTTTTTTGCCAGCACAGCTCTGACTTGCCACTAGGGCTATGTCAAAAAGCCCCAGGCTGAATTGATTTAATCTTTGCAGGTTAGTCTAGGCTGCATAGATGGAACTGATAAGCAAGTAGACAGACATTTTCACTTTTGATTCTAGAAATGCAGCCACATGCCTGCAGTGGCTCAGGCCAGATGCCACATGTGCTAGAGCATGCCTCTCTGCTCGGCTGGAGTAGACAGTTTAGGTCAAGGCTAGCCTGCCCACCTTGTGAGGGAGGGTTTGCAGGGGAGATGCAAAGCATTCTGGGATGTTGGGGAACTGTGAGTTAACTTGAATATGGAAGGGATCTGCGACAGAAGTTTAATTAACTGATTTAACCCAAATCAGTCTGCTACTACATCCATCCAGGTTTACCTTAAACCAGTTTCAGCCATTTTGAAAGCAGTTTATATGCACTGAACTTCTGTTGTGTTACAGATTTTAACCAGTTTTCGATCACTTATACTGGTTTATGGATAATTTGTGTCCCTAGCCATTAGGGCTGGTGAACAGGAGTGTAGCTAAGAGCGAGAATACTTGGGTTGTATCCCTGGTCTGGGGCCTGGAAGCTGTACATCCTGGGATGCTGTAGACTTGCAAATTACTTATTTTATCTCTGTGGAGAAAAGTGAAGTTAACCTAACATGAGCTAGGTAGCATGGTCCAAAGTTAACCTTTGGCTAAAGGAGTGTAACTTTGAGATGCTCAGAGGGCACTTAGCATGAAATAATGAGCTTTAACATGTGGACACTTGGGACTCCTACAGATATGTGGAGAGCCTGGTCTGATGCGCTAGAAATACAGAGCATCAGAGCACAGAAATTGACGCACTCTGGCAGCCTTCTGCATCACATGTATCAATCTCCCCGTGCATCCACAAACTGAAAAATTGGTGTTGGGGTTCTTTGAAATAAAACACATTCAGTGAGCTTTGGTACAAAGCTCCCCACCGCCATTTTTTCAGCATGGGGACACTGATCCATGTGAAGCGGGAGTGCTTTTAATTAGTGCAGCTGGCTAATTAAAGTGCCCGGTGCCATGTCCCAAAGTACATGTAAAAATGACCTTGTATTTTAAGTGCTCTTAGTATGATCTAAATGTAACATATAACTTCATGCTCAGGCTAGGGACAGAGATTACACATGAACTCGTTTGAGTGATCAGAAACTGCTTTAAACCTGTAACAGAACAGATGTTCAGTGCACATAAACCAGTTTGAAAATGGCTGAAACTGATTTGAGATAAACGTGGTTGTATGTAGCATCAGACTTATCTGATTTGGCTCAAACTGGTTTATGCAATGTCCGTCTGAGACCCCTTGCTGGTTTAAGATAAATCAGACTCTCCCAGCACCCTGGCTGGGTAGAGCTCTCTGCTCCACAGCAGGGCTGGCCCCTCCCCTCTGCTCCCTGGCTGGAGCTTGGCAAAGATTTGCAGGCACAGAGGATCTGCCTGGTTTCTGCCTGCTAAACAGGGATTATTCCCCACTCCCCTCTGCTTTATGCAGACACCTCAGCATTAGCTAGCAGACCACATGCTGGCTACAGCCTGTGCTGTGGGACACCACGGGCAGACAGGCTTTTTGGAGCTAACCAACAGGTAGCTTAATGTCCTTCTTTTGAAAAGCTGTTTAAGAAGATCTTAGAGAGAGGCTTTCTTTTCTTAATGGGTTCATAAACACTGAGTTAAGGGTGATAAACATTCCCTGCTGGGCAGGTCAGAAAGGGGGGGAATAATCAGAGCGTCCTGCCTGGGCCTGGCTAAACCGACTAACCTGTTAAAACTAACCTGCAAAGATTGAATCAATTCAGGCTCAGGATTTTTGAATGTCTGTCTCTAGCCTTAGGTAGTAACTAGTTCAGATGCAGATAGCATCTGAAGTAGTCTGTTGTCTGTGAAAGCTCATGCCTCTCTGAACTTGTTAGTTTCTAACACCCTGATCTGCCTTCTGCCTGACTTCAGACTAACGTGCCTAACCACCTCTGTGCTTGCAATGTGTAAAGTCTGCAAAATAAATCCATTTAAGAAGCAATTACGCTGAACTGGAGCTCTCTCTCTGCTTATCTTGCCTCACTTTCATGTAAACCAGGTTGTTATTTAAAGGGATTTGACTGAAACAGTCCTGCAGGGGATTCTATATTACCAGATCATCAAATAATTTGATGTAAGGGGGTGGGTGCAAAACAGAAAAAAATACGTATCATACATGCTGAAAACAATGAAAATTACCTTAAGAGTTCATGTGAACGAACATACCAGTACTTACGCTTATTTTGTTGGTCTTGAAATAATTGTCTTTGCTAACAGATGTGTTTGGCTTGTAATTGATTATTCTACATCACTCTGTTCACATGCATTTTTCAATGCTGCTCACCAAATACATACTACATTAAAGCATGGGTTATTTATATTAAATTCCAGATGCCATACAAAAGACATATTGCTGTTACCATGACATCATTTCAATAACACTGTACTATTTAAACTGTAAACTGAAGATTTCAAATACAATTCAAACCTTCTAAACTCATGCTATAAAAAGGGGGGGAAAAAGCAAAAAGCTGTCAAAAGCATGTACATTTCCATGCATGCGAGATCCACTAGCTCTCATACTCTTCTCTTGCTCTTTCACCTTGCTCCACTTCTTACTTCATCCTCACTGTGATGAAGTCATCTCTTCTTTCCCTCTCTCTCCTGAGATTTAATCCCCTTTTATCCAATCCTTTCTTCCCCCTTCCACCCCTCTTAGTTTCAGTGCTGCTGGGGACACCCCAGAACTCTGCTTTTCTGAACAAGCAGCTGTTCAGTTCCTAAGCCAGGAAGAAACTAGAAGAGACCATCCAGAGTGTCCAAGAAGCAGAACAGGAAGCAGTGGCCAGCAGAAGAGCATCCACACCATATCCAGCATTTGGCTTATGCAATTCTACTCCCCCTGAGGCAAGGCTTTTCCTGCAAGGTATGGCAACATACTGGGATAGATACTCTTTGATCATGTCAGATGAAGGAACCATGTTTACTATCACTCCTACAGTTCACTCTATATTATCTGTTAGTTACTGGCCTTGAATAGACTTCCATCTGGTTTTAATTGAGGCAGCAGGGAATACAGCCTATTAGTAAGCACTTTGGTGAATACCTTGACATTAAGGTTTATTAAAAACTATGTCTACAAGGGGCACAATCAATTTTAATGTGGTTGGGTTTCCAAATCAACAAAACATGGGCTTCTCACACAGAATCTGGAATGTGAAAAGAATCTAAGAAACTACTGAATATGTTAACAGCTTGGGCATGAAATCCTTTAAAAAAGTTTTTGAAATTCCAGTTTGAATAAATAAGTAAATTAACCCATGCATTCTTTTTAACTGACTTTCATCCGTATGTAAAATAAAGTATTTGATTATTCTATTTTATAATTAAGGCTGTTTTACCATCCCTTATTACAAATATGGTCCTTTTCTCTCGATATGTTTGAGAAGGAAAATTTTGCAAGCTTATTACCCCAGCCATAATAAAGTTGTTTTAAGTAAGAAAAAGCCTGTTGACTGGTAAGATTGGTATTGCCTCATGAATTCTGACAATTTTCAAAATGATTCTTGTATAATACCAGAAAAATTTCAAAGTACTGTATAAATGAATGATTTTGTTTGGTTTCCTTTCTTCTCTCTCTCCCTTCCTCCTAGAAAGGAATCAATATATCTCAAAGTATCACTTTGTTTGGTATCCCAAAGTACCATTCTATTTGTTTCTTCTATCTTTATACTTTTCATATATTGAAAAAGTTTGGAATTTTACTAATTTTTCATAGGATTCAGAGGTCCCTGAAAATTTTTTTGTGCTAGTAGTGAACACTAATTTTACATTGATAAGAGTTATTTGCTAGTGGTTGTAAAGAGAAGCAGAAGGCAGGGTAGATTTGCACCTTACAAAATAATTAAAACAGAGATGTAAAGCCCTGATCAATGTGGATCTTGATTATAGTATGACTTGTACAAAACTTTTGTACCAGTTATAACCATGTTGGTTAGAGCTGTGATTTCTTTTCCCTGGTCTGCACATAGATATGTCAGTATAAAGGTGTTTAATACCAGTATAACTCAAAATACACTAGTATAACTGACCATGCTTGAGGAATTGTCACTTTTAAACTATATTCCTGTAAATAAAGAAGCGCAGCATTTTTTTGCAGAGAAATCCATGATGTCAGAAATCCTAACTGAGTCTGATTAGGCATGTCAAGGTGAAAATGGCCTGTGCCTGCATTCTGTACTGAGAATGCAGTCTTGGAGTTTAGCTATCTCCATTTAAAAACACAAGTGGTTTTTGCATTGAAAATGTAGTCAGAGTATTGCCTTCTTTCACAAGTATTCCCATTGATTTCAATGGCATTAATACGGTAGAGTTCTATTTGACATGAAAAAGGAAATCTCAGTCTAACTTTATGTTATAAATACTTGTTGGAGATGGTGGGGGGAAGAAGATTTAACCTCTTAGGTTTCATTTATTAGGCATAGGGGTCTAGGTTGGGTTGGGTTTTGTCAATGAGAATTAAATTAATAATTTTCACAGCACTGTAATATGGATTTGAGCTAAAGCCAACAATATGATGATGGACTGGCTTGTACACAATCACTGCCCAAGTGCTGGAAGGCTCTTCCCACTTTGGAAATGTGGAAATCACGTTTGTACTTAAGTTCTCTCTGTTTAGGTACCAGATATACATGAATCCAAGACAACCCCCCCCCTGCTCCATAATTAGACTACATTACAGCAAACTTATGAATTTATTTGGGAAAGCTTCTGAGGGGCAGGGAACACAGACGACAGGGGGCATGTGGCCTTCTGCCCCCTTGTTTTTTCCCCTGCAGTCTCTCTGCCCCCCTGCAGCTTCTGCCCCTACCTGCTCCCCACAGCCTCTGCCCCTATCCTCCCCCTTCCCTACTCTCAGATGTGGTTACAGCTCCATTACTTCCCAGGGCATGGAGCACTTGGAAGAGTTGATTTAAATATTACTACATTTACTCAGTTCCAAGACGAGGCTTTTCTCCACATTCATCATGGGGAAAATGAAACCTTGTTTTAGAATCAAATACCGGCAGGCCACACTGGGTCCTGGGCTGTTCTCTGGCTCTGGGATGATTCCTTCACTCCCCTTTTGCTCCTTGTCCCCCCATAGCTTCTCCCCTGGTGTCTGCCCCTCTCACATACATACCTTCTCCCCCCCCCACCTTCCCCTGGCCACTTGTCTTCCCCATCCTCCACTGCTGCATGCTGTGCTCCTGAACAGCTCTGTGCTGTGTCCGTCTTTGCTCCCTGGCTCAGCAGGCAGCCAAGAATAAGTGAAGGATCCAGTGCCGTGCCAGGGAGCAGTGGGGGAATCAGTCCTACTGGCCCTCTTCTGTTCATTAGGTTTTAGTGCTAGAATAAAATAAAACAATCTCATGTTGTTTAATGTTCAGCATTATAACAAGCATTTCTTTGAGACTGAAATTTCAAAGTGCTCTGATTCTCTTACTGCTCCCTGGCGCAGGAGGGAGACCATATGGCCAGGGGCAGGAAGAAGGGGGGACAAGGTGTGTGTGAGAGAGGGGCAGACACCAGGGGAGAAGGTATGGGGTGGACAAGGTGTGGGAGGAGCAGGCATGGGTGGGGAGTAAGTCGCATGGGGCAATCTGCAAAGGGGCATGGATCTGAGGTCAGCTTGCCTGCCCCCACCACTTGCCTCCCCACTGCTTGCCCCTTCTTGCTGCTGCCTTCCTGCTGCAGCAATGTGGGAGATGGATTTAAGATGACCCTCCAATAATGAGAATCTTTACCTGGAAAATTTTAAGAAATTTATAATTTTCCATGCATAGACTCTAACATTTTTGGGGGGGAGGGTCATCTTAAATTCAAAGTAATCTTGGATTCAGGTAAATACATATAATAAGTCATACATATAATAAGTCATGCATTATGTCACTGCTAGGTGGTGGGGAAGCATGTAATTGTTTGTCTATAGCAAATGTCTACCCTAAGATAGAAGCAGAGAGATGACCTTTACATTGATGTAACTTATATCGGTGTATTTTTACTACAGATTTTCTGGTCAAATCTACTCCAGGGTTGATTCACTTATATAGGTATAGGGTATTTGTACACTGACTGTTCCTTATTTACTCCAGTGTAAAGGCCAATTACACTGATGTCAACGTGTCACATGTTTAAGCCCTAAGAGGTCTGAACAATGGGAATGCTTCATATAAATTAACTTTAAGTTTGGACCAAGTCCTACTGGCCCTCTTCTGTTCATTAGGTTTTAGTGCTAGAATAAAATAAAACAATCTCATGTTGTTTAATGTTCAGCATTATAACAAGCATTTCTTTGAGACTGAAATTTCAAAGTGCTATATATAACATTATTCTTTTAAATACATGAGTTAAAAATTTTAGAGGAACATTATATTTATAATGTGAACAACACAAACCTGATGCCTTATGAGGAACTTTTCCAAGCAGGGGAATATTTATAGTTGGATCAGCCATTATGCCTTTATCCAGTGAGCGCAAAGACAGGAATTCATAAAAGTACTCGGCCTACGAAAAAGCGTATTAAAAATACATGTTTATTTTAACTGCATTCACTGCAGCAACTATTCAGCATGTAAAGCAAAGAAGGATACTAGTGAATTTTTAGTCTTCATGCCCTTAGTCATATTTTCCCATTATTTCTTTAACTGATTCCTTGGTTAAATGTAATTTTCAGATGAATATTTGTCCTTGGAAATCAGGTATATTACAGTGCTGTAAGCTACTGGGAAGCCTAAACAGCCAGGAAAGTTATGTTTCTTTGTATTACACATTAAAATAAAAGGAACAAATACTGTGGTATCAATAACGTTTACACACCAACTTCCATTGCAAGGGATTATGCAACCAGTAAGCTAATTCTCAAGCAAAATTCCCACTGAGCTCAATGGGTTAGAGTCTCAATTTTGCAATAGCTCTTTAGCACTGCTCCAGTACACAAAGACACCATAAAGCTGTCCTAATGATGCGGCTGAGGAATCCCTCATAAAGCAGTGTCTGCACCACTGATGACCAGACCCCACAGCATAGAGACTGTGTTGTGAGTGTCAGCAGTAGGAGCTGGCATAAATTATAGAATCCTGGAAAATTAAGGCTGGAAGGGACCTCAGGAGATCATCTAGTCCAAACCCCTCCTTACAGCAGGACCATCCCCAACTAGATCATCCCAGCCAGGGCTTTGTCCAGCTGAGCCTTAAAAACCTCCAAGGATGGAGCTTCTACCACCCATGGTTGGAACGCTGTGGGTGCCTTGCCTAGGCATGTTAATTTTGTTCCCTTGTATGTGTACATTATAATACAGGATAGGAGTCTTCACTTATAAGATTGCATGGTGTTTTACTACAAGAACTTTGTCTCATTCCTGGATAGATATTTCTTTTTATCCTTTTCATTTTATGTCTTAACCCTAGGCCTTACTGAACTCCATTCAAACCCTAAACTGAATACAGGATGATAAGTTTTCTTCTAAGCAGCTCTCTTGTGAGGGTTCTCGCAACAGCACTTGAGTTCTTCACACAACTCCCTATGAGATTGGATGATATCATTAAGCCCATTTTATAGATGGGTGTTGAGGCATAAAGAGATTAAAACTAAATTTTGTCCAGAAATTTTGAGGGCCTGAATTTTCAAAGCATTGGGCACTGTACGTTTCAATAACACCTCCCATTGATTGCAAATGAAGCTGTCAGTGAAGTGAAGCCCAGCACTCCAGCAAATCCAGAAAATGAGAATTAGTCAATTAGTGAATAGCTGCATCTCAGTAACCTGCCCAGAATCATCTGGGCCAATGAATGTCAGCCAGAAGCAGGGACAGAATCCATTTCTAATGGGCAGTATTTTACTTCCTTAACCACAAAATCATCCTGTCTTCTCTTCGATTCCCTGCTTCTTTCAGTATATACCTTCTAACAACTACAACAAATGCTTTGGGAAGCTTCAATTCTGTTGCTTCCTAAGTCCTGTGTGCTTTATTTTGTAAGAATAATGTTCTTCTGAAATAGTTTTCAAATTCCTACAGACAAAATTTGAATTCCTGAACTTCCATTGTATGGAACTATAGCAAGCCTTCTGCTTTGGCCAGGGCTTAATCTACAGCACAGATCTCTGGTTGAGCTAATAGCACAACTGGCAGCATTGTCAAGTTATCCTCTATTTGGATGAGTTGCAAGGTGGAACAGGAGCCATATGCTTTGTCAGGGAGTTTCTCACCTATTGGCTGAGCACAGAGGAATGTAGAGACTGCTGACCTCTGGTTTCTGTTACAGATTCTGTAGTGGTACCTTCCAAATGGCTATAAATCCTCCTGCCCCCTTCTCCTACCAAGACTGTCTTTGTCCTCTTTCCTCTCATCTTCTCTACTATGACTCCTCCTATTCCTCTCTGCTCTCCCAACACACCACTACATACATCCTGCTCCTCCGCTCCTCCTGTTCCGCTCATAGATTCATAGATGCTAGGGTCGGAAGGGACCTCAATAGATCATCGAGTCCGACCCCCTGCATAAGCAGGAAAGAGTGCTGGGCCTACATTACCCCAGCTAGATACACATCTAGCCTTCGCTTGAAGACCCCCAGGGAAGGGGAGAGCACCACCTCCCTTGGGAGCCCGTTCCAGACCTTGGCCACTCGAACTGTGAAGAAGTTCCTCCTAATATCCAATCTAAATCTACTCTCTTCTAGCTTGTGGCCATTATTTCTTGTAACCCCCGGGGGGGCCTTGGTGAATAAATACTCACCAATTCCCTTCTGTGCCCCCCTGATGAACTTATAGGCAGCCACCAGGTCGCCTCTCAACCTTCTCTTGCGGAGGCTGAAAAGGTCCAGTTTCTCTAGTCTCTCCTCGTAGGGCTTGGCCTGCAGGCCCTTAACCATACGAGTGGCCCTTCTCTGGACCCTCTCCAGATTATCTGCATCCTTCATGAAGGGCGGCGCCCAGAATTGCATGCAGTACTCCAGCTGCGGTCTGACCAGCGCCCGATAGAGGGGAAGTATCACCTCCTTGGACCTATTTGTCATGCATTTGCTGATGCATGATAAAGTGCCATTTGCTTTTCTGATGGTTTCGTCACACTGCCGACTCATGTTCATCTTGGAGTCCAGTAGGACTCCAAGATCCCTTTCCACTTCCGTGCCACCCAGCAGGTCATTTCCTAGGCTGTAGGTGTGCTGGACATTTTTCCTCCCTAGATGCAGCACTTTGCATTTCTCCTTGTTGAACTGCATTCTGTTGTTTTCTGCCCACTAGTCTAACCTGTCCAGGTCTGCTTGCAGCTGCTCCCTGCCCTCCGGCGTGTCCACTTCGCCCCATAGCTTAGTGTCATCTGCAAACTTGGACAGAGTACATTTCACTCCCTCATCCAAGTCGCTGATGAAGACATTAAAGAGTATCGGTCCAAGGACCGAGCCCTGTGGGACCCCACTGCCCACACCCCTCCAGGTCGAAACCGACCCATCCACCACGACTCTCTGGGTGCGACCCTCCAGCCAATCCTCCACCCACCGGACTGTGCAGTCATCCAAGTCACAGCCCCTTAACTTGTTCACCAGTATGGGGTGGAATACCGTATCAAAGGCCTTCCTGAAGTCCAAGTATACGACATCCACCCCTCCTCCTGTGTTGAGGCGTTTTGTAACCCGGTCATAAAAAGAGACTAGATTGGTCAGGCACGATCTGCCTGCCACAAACCCATGCTGGTTTCCCCTCAGCATAACTTGCCCTGCCGGGCTCTCACAAATGTGAGCCTTGATAATTTTTTCAAAGACTTTGCCAAGGATGGAGGTGAGACTAACTGGCCTATAGTTGCCCGGGTCCTCCTTCCTCCCCTTCTTGAAAATGGGAACCACATTGGCCCTTTTCCAGTCCTCCGGGACTTGACCCGTGCGCCACGAGCGTTCAAATATTCCCGCCAGTGGCTCTGCAATGATGTCGGCCAGTGCCTTCAGTACCCTCGGATGGAGCTCATCCGGGCCTGCCGACTTAAAGGCATCCAGTTCTTCCAAGTGACCCTGCACCACCTCAGGGTCCACGCATGGAAGTCTGGTGCCTTGCTGCTGCCTCCCTACACTCCCAGTGAGAGACTTGTCATGCCTCTCGCTTAGGAACACTGAGGCGAAGAACTCGTTGAGGAGTTGAGCCTTGTCTCCTCTGTCCGTCACCAATTGTTTCTGCCCATTTAGCAGGGGTCCTATTCCTCCCTGGGCCTTCCTTTTACTCCCTATATATCTAAAAAACAATTTCTTATTGTCTTTTACTTGGGTTGCCATCCTCAGCTCCATGGTAGCTTTGGCCTGTCTAACTGCCTCCCTACAAGCACGAGCAGAAGAGGTATATTCCTCTTTGGTGATCTCTCCCTGTTTCCACTTTTTATGTGCTCCCCTTTTGGCCCTTAGTCTGCCCTGGATTTCTCTGGTCAGCCAGGGAAGCCTCCTGGCCCCTTTCCCTCTTTTACCTCTCATGGGGATCGTCTCGCTTTGTGCTCGAAGGATAGTTTCCTTAAGGCACAGCCACCCTTCTTGGGCTCCCATCATTTCAAAACTACTACTCTGTAGCGCGTCCTTCACTAATCGCCTGAGTTCACTGAAATCAGCTTTCCTAAAGTCCAGCATGTTCACCCTACTAGTTACCTTACCCACTCGACGCCTTATGTTGAATTGTATTTTTAGGTGATCACTGTCCCCCAGATGGCTACCGATCTGTAGGTCCCCTACTATGTCATCCCCCATTGCCAATACCAGATCCAGTAAGGCATTCCCCCTAGTGGGACCATGTACCTCCTGCGTCAGGTGGAGGTCCTGTACACAGGTTAGAAACCTGCGTGAGCGGTGGGACTTTGCTGTCTGTGTCTCCCAACAGATGTCCATGCTCCTCTCTGCTACCTCCCCTTTCTCCTTGATGCTCAGATCTCAGGAGCACTGACAGCATGGGAGTGACTGTCTCCTTGCTCTTAGTTGTGGTGGCAGCAGCACAGCATCTACCAGCAGCTAGGAGGAGCAGTTACTGAGAAAGTCTTGCTTAGGGGTTTCAGCCTTGGGAGAAGCACGCCCAGTTATTTTGTGGGAAGGACATGAATAATCCAGTTAGCACAAAGGATTTTTGAGGATCTGGAGTATACTCATTGCAAAGGACAATTTTAGAGGAGGGCTGAATAGAAGAGCAGTCTAGGCATGAAGATATAAGTAGGGGTGCACTGATAGAGATTTTTTGGCTGATACCTATAGCCAATTTTTAAGGAGGCATATTGGCTGATATGATTTCCAATATGCAGCCCAGCAGCTTTGAGAGCTGTGTCCAGATGGTAAGTCTGTTGTGGTGGAAGGGGGGGATAGAAGGAGGGGTGGGGGGCTGATTGAGGCCCCTGTGGTAAGGGAGGGAGTGGGGCAGGGGCAAGTGCTGCCCAGATGGGGCAGGGTGCAGGACAGAGTCATGGCTCATCCATGGGGCGTCAGGAGGGGGTGCAGCTCTGGCCACTACACATACCCCAGGAGGGCATGGGGGAGCGTGTGTTCCCAAATCTGCGCAGGGCGGGGTGGGGTGGGCTGCCACTTCAGGCTGGGGCCAGGGGCTGTGCCAGGCTCTTCCCAGTGGGGGCTGGGCTGCACTTGGGGCACGTAGCTGCAGTGCTGGGAGGGGAATTGGGGGGGCTATGGAAAATTTTGAGGTGGCTGCAGCCCCCCTGTAGTCCCTCCCAGCACTACTGCCACCTGCCCTGAGCTCAGCCTGGCCCAGCCTGCAACGGCAGCCACCCTGACCCACACAGATCTGGGGGCACATGCCCCCGTGTCGTCCTGGGGTATGCGCGGCAGTGGGAGCTGCCATCCCTTCCCCGTAGGCCCTGGATGAGTTGTGATTTCATCCCATGCCCCTCCTCACCCCAGCTGCTCAGCGCCTGCCCCTGCCCCAGCTTACTCCCTCCCTCACTGCAGGGGCCTTGATCTGCCCCTCCCTCCCCTTCCACTACAACAGACTTATCAGCTGGATGCAGCTCTCCAAGCTGTTGTGCTGCGCTCCTGGTCCCATGCATGCTGTGGCTGTGTGCATGCATAGGATGTTTATGGGCCACATTATCAGACGCATCAGGCAAAAAAGGCTGATTTCCAATATAGTCAATTTTCTTTCTGTTGGTGCCAATCTGATATTGGACTGATGCATCAGTGCACCTCTAGATGTAAGTAGTTAAAAAGAAAAAGGACAATTATTATAGGTTGATGAAATGAATAGTTTGTGTGGAGGGGGTATCAGTAAAGTACTCCAAGTCTGATTTTAATTAAAGAAAGGTTTTACAATACAATCTGCTATGCCAAAATATGAAAACAAAACCATTGAAGTTTTATATTCTGAACATTTTTGCTTTTAAATCTTTTGTTCAGAAAAATAATGGTTCAGCTCCCCACAGATCTGTACAGTGCTATAGCGACTAAGTTAATACTGCACTGTCTGTTTCTCATTGGATAGCTTTGATGTTTATATATCTAAACCAGGTCATGATGGGGTGGGTTATTAAAACGATATGTTCTTACAATGAAGTAAACAACAACTAGGAAATAAAGCAATAGCTCCACTCCCATGTTTCCATCTTGGTGGTGGTATAGCATTCTGTTTGCTAACAGCTGGGGATGAAGCTGGCATTATTTTCTAGATGAGGCAAAGACAAAATCTTTTGAGGAAAAGGGGAATTACAGGGAATTACTGCTACATGCATCACTTTAGTTCCTCTCAAGGTAGAAGTACTAGATGACTCCTTTTTAAAAAAGAGGCATAATAGTCATTAATGCATTGGGGTATGAGTCTGTTCCAATCACATTACAAATTAGTTGGGCAAAGCTGGGGAAAAACCAACATAGCCATCAAACTTACTGAGAAAAAAAAGTTCTTACCAGTGTCGAAGGTGTTCTCTCATAATTATGCAGAGACCATAAACTCTATTAGTTTCTCTAGTCTAAGAAAATTTAGGGGTTTGGGGGGCGTTTTCACTGAATTAGCTAACAAGACCTGAAATACCAGTTAGCACCTAGGGAAGGCCTCACAAACCTGAAAGTGTGTTTATACTATGTGCTAAGTAATGTTGCACATACTATGTTGCAAATCATGTTTGTTAAATCTTAGTTAAAAAGGCTGCACAAACTAAGGGCTACGTCTACAGCCAGTGGAGTGCAGCCCAAGAACAGGTGCCAAAAATTAGCCCCACATCCTCACTGATTCCCCTTCCTCTGCCTGATCTGATGTTCTGCTTTCTGCTCCTTGCCCTGTATTCAGGCCCAATCTGCTGTTCTGCTCCCTGCTTCACACTCCCTGCCTGATGTGCTGCTCTGCTTTCTGTCCTATCTGCTGCTGTGCTGCCTGTCCCCTCATTGATCTAACACATGCTACACAGAGGGTGCCCATTGGCACTTGCAGCACATGTGCTGCAGGTTGGCCATCCTTGTTCTAGTGCAGGGGTGGCAATCTATGGCCTGAGGGCTAGATCCAGCCTATAGATCCATTAGATTTGGGTCCTAGAACTGGGGGTTTGGTGACATTTGGCAGTATATGCTTATCAGCATTCAACAGTGGGGACCTGACCTTTGCCATACCATGACACTGACATGTGGCCCAAGATCTTTCATGTGCCACACCAGAGCTGGGTGGCAGCAAGAAGTGGTGGCAAGGAGAGGACCAGCCCAACTCAGACCTTAGCTGGGCCATTCTGCCAGGAAATGTTGCCAACTCTTGCATTAGTGTAGATGTAGTTCTGCTGGCAAAAGGCGTGTTTCTCCTGTCAGAGTTAAACCAGTTCCACGGAACAACAATCTCTGCAGACAGAAGCTGCCTCCTGTTGGTAGAGCTGTGTCTGCACAAGAGCTGTGCTGACTGGGGCTGCTGGCTGCAGGGTGTTTTCCTTTCACGCTTCTAGTTCGTATGGCTCTGCCAATAGAATTTTCTAATGTAGAGAAGGACTAAGGAAGTGACTTGTGACTTGTGTGTCTGACAACTGCCTACAATTTGTATATTTGCTGCAAAGGCTATTTGTGTGGAGTTTTTATATAGTTGCCTCCACTGTTTCCAAGTCCAGGCTGGGGCTTTGGTTCTGCTCTGACTGGAATGAACTGCTTGCAAATAAACCTATGTTGACTATCACAGCTGTAAAGTTTAATATGGAGGACACTGAACAAATGTTTGCTCCTGACCCTGGTTCAGCCAAGGATATGTTAGTATCGGCAACTGCACAGATCCTGAGGGGAAGAAGGAAGGAGAGCAGCAGAATAAAGACACTGGACTTCAGAAAATCAGACTTTCGCAAATGTAGGGAACAGGAGGACAGGAACCCTGGGAGGCAAGTCTAAGGAGAAAAGGAGTCCAGGAGAGTTGGCTGTACTTTAAGGAGAATGTATTAAGGACACAGGACCAAGCTATCCTGGAAAAGAGGGAAGTGCAAGTAGTGAGCTGAAATTAAAAAAAAAAAATTGTATAAAAAGCAGAAGGCCAAAGCACGCTTTGAGATGTAGCTGGCAAGGGACATAAAAGGCAATAAAACAGAATTCTACAAGTATTTCAGAAGTAAAAGGAAAAGCAAAGAAATTACAGAATGCCTTACAGATCCCTATTGATCTCTTACAGAATGCAGAAGCCACAGGTCCCTGGATTGCACATCACATGGATGCCCCCCACTGCACCACACAGATGCCTCTCCCCACATGGTACATCACTGCACCATGCCTGGGTGCCCCCCACTGCTGCACCGAGCTCACCCTTAACTCTTCACACTGCTGCACCGTCCCACCTCCTGGTTAGGGGTAGGAAGGAGAACCTGGAGGGGAGAGGGGAAACTTGAAGACTCCAGTTGCTGTTGGCGCCAGAATGATGGATGGAGTGGCAGTTGGTAGGAGCCTAGGGGCTGCATCTTACCCTTTCATGGGCTGCATGCAGCCTGTGGGCCAGGAGTGACACACAGGGGGTGCATGTGGTGCACCCCCTGCAAAAAGGTGCTGCCCACACTATCAGCTGCATCTGCGGGCAGTCACCACTCTGGCAGCCGGCTGTTCTGCCGGCAGTGCCAGTGGCATCTGCAAGTGGTCCATGATCGCCTCTGGCCAGCACCAACGCTGCCAGTGGCACCTGTGGGTGGTCACCAACCCATGGTCTGCACTCGCCACCCCCAGTGCCAACAGTGCTGGCAGCATCTGTGGGACCTCCGCTCACCACTGCTGGCTCCCACCACCACTGGTGCAGCTGTGACCCCCAGCCTCTGGGCGCACGCTCTGGGCCACCAGCTGGACAGACCTAGTACATATAGCATCGGGAAATGAGATAGCATATGGGAATTTGCAGTCTTAGGTCCAGTGTGTTCCCAAATGAATCAAACTGGACAGATTTTGACAGAGAGGAAGCTCTAATTGTACCACATGGACCAAGTTTATTGATGTAACTTCCCTGAAACTCATGTATCAGCAGCACATGTCTTTACTGCAGTACAGGCATTGTTGTAATAAACTACTGTATTTACTCAAATCCAAGACAAGGTTTCTTCCCCCTAGCAAAAGATGAGGAAAAACAAGCCTTGTCTTGGATTTAAGTACTCTGGCTCCAGAGCTGAAGCTGCCATGGCTGCCACTGTTGCCTGGAGTAAGCAACAAGGAAGCAAGTGCAGGTCAGGGGCCAGCAGCTAGGGTCTGAGATCAGGTGGCAGCGGCAGCTGGAACTCGGGCAGGGGATGGGGCAGCAGTGAGTGTGGGGATTGAGCAGCAGTGAGGATCAGGAATCAGGTGGGGGATGGACAGCAGCATGGGTTGGGTGAGGGAACTGGGTGGCAGTGAAAGTTGGGGATTGGGTGAAGGGTGGGGCAGCAGCTTCCATGGAGATTGGGAAACAGCATGCATGGGCTAGCAACGGACATTCAAAAAGCCCAAGCCTGAATTGATTCAATCTTTGCATGTTAGTCTAATCTGCATAGACTGAACTGATTTGTAAGTGAATAGATATTCACTTTTGATTCCAGAAATGCAAGCCCCACCTTCCCTTCCTCAGCAACCACAAAGCTGGAGTGAAACTGACCTGGGGGCATGGCCAGGCAGGGACTAACCCTGACTGAGGAGGGGTTTACCCTCCCCACCCTGGCCCACAGGGACCCCAGCTGGGGTATGCCTGGAGGGGGAAGGGGAAGCAACCCCTGCCAGCTTTGTTCCCGAGGCCAGATACTGGCCCAGGCAATGCCTCAGGTGAAGGGGGGCTGGGGCTGGGGCAGGGACGGAATTAAACTCCCTTATCTCCTTTCTTGGACACAGACACGGGGACCCAAGCTGCGTTCCCCACCTGCTCACTGCTCACAAGGTGGAGAGCGTGGCCAGAGCCAGCTGGTGTGGCCCTGCCATCCACCCAGGCTGGTGCTGAGGCTATGTGGCTGCAGGGCCGGGGCTGTGGGTAGCTGGCCTGCAGGTCTGCTGAGGGTAGACACAGATGAGCTGGGCCACAGGGGCTGGGCCCTTCCCAGTGGGCTGCAGCTCAGGCTGGGGTTGCAAGAGCTGCACAGCCAGTTTGCTCCTGGATCCCCACACCAGGCAGGGCTGTCATGGAGCTGAAGCTGGCTGGGATGGGTCCAGCGGGAAGAGCTGCTGGAAGCAAGGGGAAGGTGTGACCTGGCTGGGCCGGGCAGGACTGTTCTGCTCCCCTCACCTCCAGCTGTGCCTCCTGCTATTGCTACACTGTGCAGCACAGTGCCGCTCCAGGCAGGTGGAAGCTTCAGCCCGGTGGCTTCTGCCCAGCGCATGGAGCTCAAGCTCCAGCTCCTGGATGCCTCCCACCCACTCAGCCTGCCCACAGGGGCTGCTCATTGCGCTAGGTGGACAGACCAGATGGAAGGCATCTGGAAATGGCAGCCAGAGCTCCACGCACTGGGCAGAAGCCACTGGACCGAAGCTTCCTACCCACCCAGAGTGGCAGCAGTACTGGCAGTGGCAGCTGGAGGTGAGGGAGGCAGAACAGACCTGCCAGCCCTTGTGGTGCAGCTGCAGCCAGTGGGTACTCCATAGGTAGTAGCTCTGGGCACACAAGCCCCTGTGGTGGGCAGTTGCTGGGATCAGGTGCTGCTGATGCCTCCAAGCTGGCACAGGCAGTCTGCTGCCCAGCCAGCCACCACTTATGCTGCCCAGCTGAGCTGTCACAACACTGCAGCTGGCTGGGAAAGGCCCTGTCCCCATGGCTTGGCCTGAGCTGGCTCTGTCAGGCCCTTCCCAACAGGCTGCAGCTCCATGACAGCCCTGCTCAGCCTGGGCATGGGAAACCAGGATCAATCTGGCCATGCAGCTCCTGAGCTGCAGCCACCTGGGAAGGGCCTGGTCCCTATGGCCCATCCCTGGCTGGCCCCTCTGTGTGGCCACAGGCCCAGAGGCCAGTCCAGCCCCAGCCCCAGCCCCAGCCCCAGCCATGGGCTAAGCAGGATGGCAGGGCCATGCCAGCTGGCTCTGGCTGTGCCCCTGCCTCTGCTGCTGGAGTGGGGAGGAGAGGAATGCTCTGCCCCAGTGAGGCAGACCACAGCTGCTGGTGGGACAGGGATGGAGGGGGAGATTAAATCCTCCTCCCTCTCCTGGTTTGATTTAGGCTGCAGATGGGGCTGGTCATGCCCCACTGCTGCTGCTCAAACAGTGATGGGGGGGAATGCTTGACAATGGCTGCTGTACCCTGGCCAGGCAGACCCCAGCTGCACCCTGGCCAGGCAGACTCCAGTGGGAGAGGGGAAGGTGGGGAATAAATCCCCTCCCTGCCCCCTTTGCCTCAGGGGGCCATGCCAGCCAGTGTCTGACCATGCCCCTGCCCCTGCCCCTGCCCCTGCTCTGGCTAGATAGCAGAGGGGAGGGAACAACCCTGTTGTCTGGACCAGACAGCACAGCCCAGCCCAGGGATGCTGGTGGACTACTTTAACTTAAACCAGGAACGGGTCTGGGACAGAACTTGCATAAACCAGTTTGACCCAAACCAGGTTTATCTTAAAGCAGTTTCAGCCATTTTGAAACTGGTTTATGTGCACTGAATATCTGTTAAGTTCCAGGTTTAAACCAGTTTCTGATCACTTAATGTTTACGTGTAACTTCTTTTTCTAGCCATGGAGACAGGGTATGGAATGGGGCAGTAGCATGGGTTGGGTAGCACTGAGGGGTTTGGGGTGAGCAGCAATGTGTGATGGGGATCAGACAGCAGCTCAAGTTAGGGTTTGGATGGGGAGGGTAGACAGCAGAGCTGCAGGAAGGAGGACAGGTGGTGGGAAGCAAGGTGCCCCCACCCCATTGCTGGGGACAAATTTAAGATGAACCTCCAGAAGTGGATTGTACAAGTGGGGAAAATTATAATAAATTTATAATTTTCCATGTATAGAATCTAATTACTGGGGGGTCATCTTAATCTGAAGTTGCTTTGGATTTGGGTAAATATAGCATGCACACGTGTGTGTGTATATGCACGCATGCGTGTATGCATACACATGCACATACAGTTCATATTGCATGTAAGAAGGCTTATATATGATATAAACCTCCTTGGAAAAAGTAACTGTTTGCCAAAAGGTGACTTATTTTGTCCTTTAATTTCCAGAGCCAAGGAAAGGAATATTATTTTTCTTGTTAATTGGTCTTATCAGTCTCTGTAGTTTTTCCACCTCCTCTTGAACCTTATAGATAGTACCTCCAGCCCAGTGAAGTTCTTTCGGTTTTTAGACACAGTTAACAACATGAAAATAAAGGAGACAGAAGGGAGGGCAGAAGTCCACTGGGAAAAACCTAATTTACACAAAAGAAAAGATTTTCCTATTCTCATTGACAGGCCATTTTCCTGTCCTGTCAAGCTGCTGAAAAACAGCTGATGGCAAGGGAGTTAAGTAAAGTGGTGGAATTTTTATAAGTTTTGTCAGTTACAGGAACAGGAAACAATGAGTAAGTTGAGGCACAAACAGCTCAGAGCTGCATATAGAAGGAGAAATATGGATTTTTATTTCTAAAATGTGATGAATAGCTTCCTGAATTCAAAAACAAAATGGAGCCTCAGAGGAAGACACGTCTACTTTCGTGCATTTAGAAATGTTGTGAAAGATGAACTGTGGAATACAGCCCAAATTGGTTTTGCAGAGCTTGTCATGTACCTTTTTTCTACGTCCAGGAAGTAGTGAAGGACCCGAGTGGGCCCATATACTGCAAGGGTGAGTTTTTTTAATGCTGGAATCGATTCTTCAAATACTGTTTTAAATGAAAAGGAAATAATGGCATTATTGGGCTTGTGGTCTTGTCAGAAGTAGGAGGCACGAAGTTCTGTTTTTTCTAAAGGAAGATGGCTAAGAAGTACTGAAAGACTGCAAGAAGATGAGCCATTCTACTGAGGGAGCCCTAGGATGGATGGAAGGAAAAGAAACCTCCTTGGCATATGAAAAGAACCACTACATTTTGGAAGGAATTCTGATGTGATTCTAAAAATAAAATAGCCAGGGAAGAACTGATATGGGGGTGCTTTGCAGGTGACTGTACAGACTCTTAAGTAATGGTAATAAGAAGAAATCACTTTAAGGGCCAATCATTCTTTTATAATAAAGGGCTTAGTCCATCTATTTATCCAGGAGCATAAAACATAATGCTCCTGGAGCACTCTTATTGGTTAGTGAAACAACCAATTGGAGTGTGGAGCGCTGCCATGATTGTGGGGACAGAACGGACAGAGCGTGGAGGTGAGGCCAGTGGTGTCAGGTGCTGGTGGAGCAGGATGGAGGGACGGTGGGGCAAGCTTCTCCCCACCCCCCTACTCCTGGGAGGCAGTGGCAGCGCAGAGTGGTGGGTGGCGGCACACCGTCCCTGCCCCCCCTCCCACATCATTCTTGATGGGCAATTTGCTAGTAATACAATAAAACCTTTGCCAGTTTCTCAGCAGGAAGAAACTACATACCACATTTAATTACATTTATTTGAAAGCCAAATTTCTGGCAGTTGGTCTTCTCTCTTATTGCTTTAGAGGAAGTAAAAGATATGGATGGAGAGTACAGTTATCATTTTAACCATTTGTGGTTTGAAATCTGGGTAGCAGGAGTTCTTTAATGCTGATCCTGATGGAATTCCAGGAAAGGAGACTCCCTCCTGGAAGCTAAGGGGGCTGTGAGAAGAGTCAAGTTCTCGGCTAAAACCAATGGAAAAACGGAATCCAAGTATGCTAATATGCCTTTGACTGTGATGCTCTTCCCAATTTGCTGCAGCAGAAGGCTACTTGACAGCTGAAAATAATTAATTGAAGGATATTCCTGGCGACCGCTAGTG
Source organism: Crocodylus siamensis (assembly GCF_052110815.1). Classification (NCBI taxonomy): domain Eukaryota; kingdom Metazoa; phylum Chordata; order Crocodylia; family Crocodylidae; genus Crocodylus; species Crocodylus siamensis. The sequence continues at coordinate 64,674,413 of NC_143398.1, forward strand.
TGCTAAACAAAAACTTGAGCTTTTTATTTCCAGACCAGACCTGGATGCAACGTGTCACTGGATTAAGAAAGGAGAAGTGGACCTGTGCAATAAAGACCATTCTCCTAAAGAAAAGACTTTGTAAAACAACATATGTACAAAGGATTTCATAGTTACTTTTAAAATATAGTACATAGTCATATTCTAAAAATCAGGACACATTGAAGTTTTTTAAAATAACTCGAATGGGAAAGGTTATATAGTTTTTCCTAGAGCATAAAAATGTTATAAGGACAAATTTATGACTATGTTTGCAAGTACTGGGAGAAGAATGACCTTAAGGAGGAAAAAAGGGACATTCTCTTGTTTTATCTTGTTTTCTTCAGAGACCTCTCACAAAACAAAAAGTTACAACAAAATCTTTCTTGCAGTGTACTTTGACTACCATTCAGAAAGGAGCTATACGTTGATAAATACTGAAACTGGTAATCTGCAACTGCTATGGTTTGGCTTATTTTCTGTAACTATAAAGTATTTATTGTAAAATTGTTTATATATTTTAATTTTAAAATGATAAAGGGAGCGCCCTTTAATTGTGAATGCTTACAAAATTTGTTACAAACATTTTTTCTGGTTGCCTGTTTTTTTTCTTGTTCTGACAAGGGCTTCTTCTAAGAAATTGAAATGAAAAGATGGAAAATATTTAAGAAGTAGAGCGTGTATGAATCTCATATATTAATCTCACTTAGACCATGTATGTAGCAACTGTGTTTCCTTTAAAGTGTTGTCTCTTGAGTCTTATCTGTAGAAATCAGATGATTTCAATTCTACTTACGGTAAAAATGGGAAGTTTATTGGAGCCCAGGTTAAAAAAGCACTTGTCACTGAATTGTGCTAGTCAGCTTACAATGGAAATGAGGTCCCTGAAATAAGACCTCCCCTAGGCAGGAAAGGGGAAGGACTGTTACCTAAATGAGTGGCCGTTCAAATAAAAAATAGAAAAGATACATGAATCCATGCTGCTGTTAAAATATATAATGAAGCACACTGCTTTGGCATAAATTGTATTCTATTAATAAATTACTCTTTGGACCCTCACAGCAAGAGACAATTCATTCTTTTGTCATAAAACAAAAGAGCCATTACAATGCCAGTGGCGCATCCATGATCCAGAATACGCAACATGACAAATTCTAGAGGCTAATCCAAAAAACAGGAAATATATTTCTGCTCCTTAGGGAAAAAATGTGGAACACTGCATCACTAGCTTTAACTTCTAACAAAAGCAGGTTTGCACATGTCTACTGCTTGCTCTTATAACCTGCGTGCCCAATGTTTTTTGTGTCAGGACCAAAAATAAACTGTGAGCAGTTTTGTATTTTTTTTAATTCAGCGTTTGGAAGTTATGTGAAAATGAGGGCTGTCTAGTCTGGACAGTTGCCAGGCAAGTCGTTTATACAGTATTTGAAAATGAGTGCTTGGATTTATATCTGATTAATTATTCTTATTCCCTTTGGCAAACAGCAAATAATGTCCAAAAGACCTCAGCACTTTGGTGCTGAAAGAAGTTGACTTTGCATCAGTAAATTTTTAGAGGCAGTTATGCAACATATTTGAGCAGATACCCTGGTTAATTACACAAATTCATATATAAAATGGAAAATTAAATGAGCTCATTTGTTATCTTGTTAGCGACAGTGGCTGATCTGAGGTGATGAAAGAAAGTTCACAGCCTAAGGATAGGTTAATCCACCTTTGAATGGTGGTAAACATGGATAACGCACAAAGACTCATTTTGGCTATGCTTCAAACTTCCAAGCCTTTGTTCTTAAGCCTCCCAGGACAGCTTTGAAGTTTAGGATAAAACTCCTCTAACACACCATTACCAACGAACAACCTTTTGATTATGATCTCATGAAAGTGTAACCAATAACTTACATAAGTTAAAAGCGTGGCAAACAGCAAAGGTCATGTAATTGAACCTTTATTGATTCCATGTGTTTCACCCTTGGCTTTAACTGGCACTCCTGTATAATAAATACCTATCCCCAAAATTTAAATGTTGAATTTTCTCGGAATAAAAGCTATGAAACACCACAGCAGCTACTGTCAACCTAGAGTCCCACCAGATGAGGTTTGAATTTGAATGTAGAGGAGGAAGGAGAGCTCTTAACACCATTGTGGTGAATGGCAGCATATTTGCTTATTTACTGCAAACTAGAAAATAATCCTCAGTGGAATAGGCGTTGTATTCCAGGTTAAGAGGTATTTAAAAACTCTTGGAAAAATGGTTTTGAAGCAAAATTTCTCCCTTAAAAAATGAAAAAGTTTCAAATATTTTGCTGATCAGTAAACATTTTCTTGGCTTGTTTTAAATGTGTGGATTATTGTAAAACAATGTTATTATGAGTTAAAGAAACCACTGGATATTTAAATAAAGTACTTGCTTACCTTTGAAGTGGAATTACCCAGATTATGAAAATTAATTATCAAGGAAAGCAGCTGAAAGAAACTTGTACAGTAGATGCTATTTCTGTAAAACTTGAATCTGATTTTCCCATAGAAACAATGTTATAATAGGAAGTTATGTCCCTGACCAAGGGCCTGATGCCCAACTTTTTATAGAAATGACCATAAACATATTTAAATAAACTATTTAATCAACTATAAATGATATACACTGATAAAGTGGAGTCAGGAGTGGACTGGCCAAGTTCGCTGATGACACCAAACTTTGAGGCAAAACATCCACACCAGAAGATAGGCGGGTGATCCAGGCTGACCTGGACAAGCTCAGCAAATGGGCAGACGAGAACCTGATGGTATTTAACACCGAAAAATGCAAGGTTCTCCACCTTGGGAGGAAAAACCTGCAGCATCCTTATGGGCTCGGCAGTGCTACGTTGGATAGCACTACAGAAGAAAGAGACTTGGGGGTCATCATTGACCACAAGATGAACATGAGCCTGCAATGCAAAGCTGCGGCTAGTAAAGCGACCAAAACGCTGGCTTGCATCCATAGATGCTTCTCGAGCAAGTCCCGGGACGTCATTCTCCCCTTGTACTCGGCCTTGGTGAGGCCGCAGCTGGAGTACTGCGTCCAGTTTTGGGCTCCACAATTCAAAAAAGATGTGGAGAAGCTTGAGAGAGTCCAGAGGAGAGCCACGCGCATGATCAGAGGTCAGGAAAACAGATCTTACGATGATAGGCTGAGAGACATGGGACTCTTTAGCCTGGAAAAGCGTAGGCTCAGGGGTGATCTGATGGCCACCTATAAGTTTATCAGGGGTGACCACCAGGATCTGGGGGAACATCTGTTCACCAGAGCGCCCCAAGGGATGACTAGGTCGAACGGTCATAAACTACTGCAAGACCGTTTCAGGCTGGACATAAGGAAGAATTTCTTTACTGTCCGAGCCCCCAAGGTCTGGAACAGTCTGCCATCGGAGATGGTTCAAGCACCTACATTGAACACCTTCAAGAGTAAATTGGATGCTTATCTTGCTGGGATCCTATAACCCCAGCTGACTTCCTGCCTTTTGGGCAGGGGGCTGGACTCGATGATCTCCCGAGGTCCCTTCCAGCCCTGATGTCTATGAAATCTATGAAATCTATGAAAATGATATACACTGTAACTAATCGCATAAAATTTTATGTAATCAGAAGGCAATGGGCCTTGGAGGAGGACACAAACTCCTCCATGACTGTTTTAGGCTAGATATAAGGAAGAACTTCTTTACTGTCCAAGCCCCCAAGGCCTGGAACTGACTGCCTCCAGAGGTGGTGCAAGCACCTACTTTGAACACCTTCAAGAGACATTTGGATGATTATCTTGCTGGGATCCTATGATCCCTGCTGACTTCCTGCCCTGGGGCAGGGGGCTGGACTCAATGATCTTCTGAGGTCCCTTCCAGCCCTAGTGTCTATGAATCTATAAAGCTGAATTGATTCAATCTTCACAGGTTAGCCTAAACTGTGTAGATTGAACTGATAAGCAAGTCAAAAGACATTCACTTTTGATTCTGGAAATGCAGCCACATACCTGCATTTGCTACAAGTCTGCATGTCTGCAATGGCCTAGGCCAGAAGCTGGGGGGCACTAGAGCATAGCTCCCTGCTCGGCTGGAGCAGACAGCTTGGGCCCAGTCAAGCCCAACCATCCTAGGCGGGGGGTTTGTGGGAGAGGTGCAAAGCATCATGGGAAGTTAGGGGTCTGTGAGTTAACTTGAATCTTAGGGGGATCTGGGACAGAAGTTTAATAAACTGATTTAAACTAAATCAGTTGAGTCTGATACTTCATCCCTCCAGGTTTACCTTAAATCAGTTTCAGACATTTTAAAAGCAATTTATATGCACTGAACTTCTGTTGTGTTACAGATTTGAACTGTTTTTTCATCACTTATACCAGTTTGTGTAATTTCTGTCCCTAGCCAAAGCCAAAGAGTTCACATCATCTTCTATTCTTGAGTGACCCAGGAGGCAATAGAGAGTCTGACCACACATGCACAATAAGGGGCTGTTATGGTGGCTTCACTTGCTATTTCCTTAACTAGAGATGACCACTGCAAATCCATTTTTGGGGTATAAACCAGATTTAATGGTGGATGGGCTCGCCCACTTCTTCCCAGGTTTCCTGTTTCATGGGCTTACTGGGGGAACACAGCATCTACCCAGCACTCCTTAGAGCTGTTTCAAAAGCAAATATTCTCCCTTAACAGAAAAAAAAAAGATTCAAAGGCCTTTTTCTCATTTTTGGGAAAATGAATATGAAAATTTCTGTATGCTGGTTTGATTGTTTCAGGATATTTATTTTGGGAAGTTTTGTACAACGTTTTGTTCCCTCCAGTTCCCCCCCTTTTCTTTACTGTAAAAAAAAAAATATCTCCAATAGTTCCTCTGTGGAGGAGTGATCTTTGTGGTTAGAATCTGTTGTGTCCTTCCCTGATGTCTTTTATCTTTCTCTTGTAATTCTTGATTTATTCAGGGATAGAGAATTAATCTTTCAGAACCAAGACATGGAGGGATTAAAACTACAAGTGGATTTTTGTAGTGCACAGACACATAATGACATGGCTAGGAGCCCAGAGCAGCTGTCACAGACAGGGGCAGTGGTGAATTCCGGTTGCCACAGCTGCCACAATTGCAACTGCACAGCTGTCATACCAGCCATTTTTTTTCTGCCTCCCTTCCATACCCTCCCCACCGAAGTCAGGGTCCAGGAAGGCTGCCCCAGGCATCCTGCCCCACTTACGCCACTGATGGTGCAACACATTTTGGTAGTCTGAGTAGTCCCAAGATAGGTAGTCTGACTCCCTATATCAAGCATTGGGAAAGTCAGATGCCACAGAAACTAGCAAGCTGACCAGCAAGCCACGTAAGCTCTCTAGGAGAAGATGTTCTGGCCCTCAAATAGTCAAATTGTGAGAGAGAAGGCTGAGCCTATATCTCTTCAGGATTCTCATCAATTAGCTGTCTTTTAAGCTGGCTTAGTCCTTTTCATAAAACAACAGACAGTGATTGAGCTAAATTCTTCTTATCCCATTACACTCTTGTGGTTAGGGAACTTGTGGTTATACTTTTGTGGTTAGGGAACTCGCCTGGGAGGCAGGATCACTGCTTCCAAATATGCATTTTTTCAGACACGGAGCAGAGATTTTAACCTAGGTCCCTACTGCCAAGTAGAGTGCTCTAACCACAAGGCTAGAGGGTAATTCAGGGAGAAGTTTCCATCTCTTCTGTTGAAGCTGTTCCACCTTGTATAAGTAATTAATTAAATATTCACAGCACCAAGGGCTTTAAGCTGACTTCCCCATATCTGAGGTGAGTGCTCTACCTACTGGGATGTACAATTATTCTTTCTCTCTTTGGCCCATACTAGAACACCTTGAATAAGAAAGCCTGAGAAAGGCAGTGTCAGTGTTGTGGTTAGCCATGATAGTATGGCAGCTCCGTGATCTGAAGAGGGACCTACTGAAGTGCTTTCCCACCCAGACTTTGGGACTTCATTAACCACTGACTTCAAATCATGAGTAGGATGTACTGAATGAAAGTGACCTGCTAGAGTTTATGAGACATTCACACCAGCAGATAGGGAACTGGAGCAAAGGACACTGTCAAAGGTACTGAAAAAGTAGGTGTTCTGCTTACTCTTCCTAAAATATATTGCTTTGCTGTTGCTGTTTTTCCCAAAAAAAGTCATGATCCCTTTTGTCCTTAACAAAGTTTCCTTTGTCTTGTAGACACAGCCACAGTGCCTACAAGGCAAGTATGGCCTTTTAGGGGTGGTCAGAAAAGATATGTGGGTTGCTTTCTAAGTTTCTAGTTAGAGGCTTAGTGTAATGATGTTTTGTTAATATTAATAACCTCTAGATATTTAAACTCAGCCTGATGATGACAACTGGCAGCAGGGACACATAATTTAAAAAGGTGTACTTTTATTCGAATTATTTTCTTGTGGCACTGAGCAGGATATCTGGCAAAACCTACCTGCAGCAGCTGGAGACTGCCCTGCTACTGGTGCGACAAGCAAAACCTTCCAGGGCCCTTTAAGAGTAGGGTCTTTGTGAACCAATGTGATAAAATTTGAGGAAAAGACAAAACAGTAGGGAAGGCAAGATAAGAATGCCACTAGGGGAAACCCTGAGAGGCAAGTAGCTGAAAGGGGAAAAGAGACAGCATCAAAAAATCGCCAATAGCCCTGCCACCGCTGGACTGAAAGCAAGTAGGGCTGAAAGGGCTAATTAGACTGTGCTCAGGTCAAATGATAGGAAGGGGCTGGCTGGAAGTGGAGGGACTTACTGGTATAAGAGAAGAGACTTGTTCTCAGGCCAGCAGACTCACTTTAGCCCTGGCTGGGGAAGGATGAGGTGCTCCCAGCAGGCTCCTGTGGCACCTGGAGTCCTAGTAAGGGAAGCTCTAGCTTGCCAAGGCAAAGAAGCCTCTTTCTGAAGCCTGAGTAAGGTGGTAAGGAAATTCAGGTTGTTCATTGTTGTGTAAGTACCTGGACAGGCTTTGCTTTTTGTGGTGGTCAGGATAGTAACAAAGGGAGGACCAGCAGTGGCTGTGAGGGAAGGATTGGAGGCTGCATTACAGGTACCTTAAAGTGCCCTGTGAGGTTTTGACTCCTTGCGAGGCTAGCAATGTAACAGGCCTGCAGTCTTGCCTGTGAAGAAAAAAACCATAACTTTCTTAGCAGTGCTAGGACTTAGTAAGATCCTTTTTCTTCTTATTTCTGCTCTTGCCTATTACTCTTCTCCCCCTTGAGTGGTTCTTATTAGCACCTGTGTTGCTGAAGTCTCATTTTTTTTTTACCCACAAACTCTTCCCTTCATTTCCCACTGACCATCTTCCCCTGTACCTGTACAGCCCAGTTAATATTGGATAACTGGCTAACAGCAGCTGGAGATATGAGAGAGATTTCCTGTAGCCTCTCTGGCACACTCGCTCACAAAGATTGCTGGAACAAACATTTTGCATGAAGCGTGTTGGCAATGTTGGAAGTGATAAAGGAATTCTGTCTCCAAGTGTCATGACAGAACAGTAGGGAGAAAAGGAAATCGGATGCTATCTACTGAGGTTTGGCGTGAGAAGACAAAAGGAAAGCCGGACAACTTAAAAATATGTCTGCATTGCAGGCATTACTATAATTGCAGCTCGCATAGACAATACCTGAACCAATCAGTTTACAATTAATTTGGGTGCTGATAGCAGTGTAATCTTGGCAGACCTGAAATCAGCAGAACCTTTTTCAGAAGGTGAGTTAACACTATGGCAGTTAGTCCCTGCTCATTTCCCTGCTGCCGTGACTACACTGCTATTTGTACTTGAGCTAACTAACTAACTCACAAGCTGCAGTTACTGCAGTGTAGTCATGCACTTAAACTCAGAGGGCTGGAAGGGACCTCATGAGGTCATTTAGTCCAGCCTGCTACTCAAGGCAGGATCATCCCTGGCTAAACCAGTCCAGTCAAGTGTCTGTCCAAACTGCTCTTGAAAATTTTCAGGGACAGAGATCCCACAGCTTCTCTAGATACCCTGTTCTAATGCCTGATGATCACCTTATAGTCAGAAAGTTCGTCCTAATCTCCAACCTAAACTTCCTGTGTTGCAGTTCGAAGTGATTGCTATAGCTATCCCCTAGATAGGCAAAGCCTTCTTGGCAAAGCGGCTCTCAACCTTTTTTGTGGTTTCAGCCTAAATCAGTGGTTCTCAACCTTTCTTTGTACCAGGACCCATTTGTAAATATCCATGGCCAGTCCCAACCCAGTACCCCTCACTCCCGACCTTCTGCCCCCTGCCCCCAGGCTCCAGTCCCCCAATGTGTGGGGCAGGAGGTGGGTATGGGGCAGGGAGGGTGTGTATGGGGCAGGAGAGGGCCCAAGCAAAGCCCTGGTTTCCTACATTTTTTTTCTTTTAAACGAGAATCCATTTTTAAAGTTTGTTCGTGACCCTTTCAGATATTCTTGTGACACACTTTTCGGTTGTGACCTATGAGTTGAGAAACACTGCCCTAGAGCCACTTAATCCCCAGGCAGAAGGGCAGAGCTAGGGCTTCAGTAACCATGAAAAGAAAGTGTCCTTTTTGACTGAGTAAACTTTGATTTTGTTAAATGTGACCGATAGCTGAATGTGAAAGGTTCTCTTATTCCACAGCTATAAAGAATATGCAGTGCTGAATTCTCCTATACTTTTGGTGTTTGCTTTTTGGGTGATAATTTTATATAACCCGGAAGAGATACAAGCAGATTTATCTAATGTTCACTTCTCCATGTTACTGCTAGTGGTGATGGAAGAGCAAAAAAACATCAGGATGAGGGAGGAGAAGCTAAAATAAGCCAGTTATTGATATGTAAAGGAAAAAATAACTAGAACAAGAGAGGAATGGAAGAGAAGGAACAAGACAGCAAAAGGACTGAGAAGTCAGCTACTGAAAAATGTCTAAAAATATCCTGGGCGAAAGCTGATTCGTCTGTAACAGGGGATAGACAAACCTCACCCAAAATCAAGATATCAGTGGTCTGTTTTGGACTCATTGAATTAAGTGAAGGTGTTAAACAGGCATAAATAGGCAGAAGGCAAGGCAGGGTGGTACCAGAGACTAACTGGTTCATAGTAGCATGAGTTTTTGTAGAGCAGAGGGAGTAAACCAACTCACAGTGTAACAATACCGAGCTTGAAAGCAGGATGACACTCCTTTTGGGTTTGCATAAAACTCTGAAGCAGTTTCCAGAGCTGGGCAGACCTGGTGAAAGGATATCAGTTTTAGGCAGAGAAATTTATAGGAGAGGTAGCTTGAAATGCCTTGTTGGACTTGGTCCTGGCCACAGGCGACAACCTGGTGAGGGGAATGCGGGTTCTTGACCACCTGGGCAATAGCGATCATTGCCTACTCGAATTCACCATCCAGTGCAGGGTGTCAAAGGCCTGCAGCAAGGCATCAGCCCTGGACTTCAGGAGGGCAGATTTCAATGAGGTAAGGAGACTAGTCGGGGAGGCACTGAGGTCCCGAAGGGGAGGGGATTTGAGAGTCCTAGAAGAGTGGTCGTTCCCTAAGGAGACGATCCTCTAAGCGCAAAGGGTGACAATCCCCACACGGATCAAAGCGGGCAAGAGTCCTCAAAAGTCCCCATGGCTCACCAAAAGCATCCAGGAACATCTAAAAGCAAAAAAGGAGGGATACACCCAATGGAAGGGAGGGGCCATCACCAAGGAGGATTATACCTCCATTGCCTGAGATTGTAGGGGGCCTGTTAGGAAGGCTAAGGCGGAGATGGAACTGGGACTAGTGACCCAGATCAAAGATAACAAGAAGTCCTTCTTAAATACATAGGGGGTAAAAAGAAGGTACTGGGTAATATGGGGCCTCTGGAGGACACGCTTGGAAATCTGGTGATCGCACCAGATGACAAAGCTAACCTCTTTAACAGATTCTTTGCTTCCATTTTTCTGAGCAGGGACTGGACTTCAACGCCCCAGTTGGGATCTCGGACAGACCCAAGAGAGGTGCAGCCAGGCCCAGGGTCAGTGAGGACCTAGTCAGGCAACTTCTGGTGGGACTAGACGTGTTCAAATCTGCAGGCCCTGACAATCTCCACCCCAGAGTGCTGAGGGAACTAGCAGAGGTCATTGTGGGACCCCTAGCACAGCTTTATGAGCACTTGTGGTGCTCTGGCGAGGTGCCAGAGGACTGAAAAAGGGCCAATGTGGTCCCCATTTTTAAAAAAGGGAGGAAAGAGGACCCAGGAAACTATAGGCCTGTTAGTCTTACCTTGGTCCTGGGAAAGCTGTTTGAGAAAATTATCCAGGAGCATATCTGCCAGGGACCAGTATTGGAGATTATGCTTAGGAGCAACCAACATGGGTTCATTAGAAGTAGGTCCCGTCAAACCAATCTGGTTGCCTTCTACAACCAGGTCACAAAATCCTTGAATGCAGGTGTTGCGGTGAACATAGTCTTTCTGGACTTTAAGAAGGCCTTCAGCACCGTCTCTCACCTCATTCTCATTAAAAAATTAGGTGACTGTGGTGTTGACGCCTACACAGTCAGATGGGTCACAAAGTCACTGGAGGGCTGCACCCAGAGAATGGTGGTGCATGGGTCATTTTTGACCTGGATGGATGTGGGCAGTGGGGTCCCCCAGGGCTTAGTCGCTGGGCCCACACTGTTCAACATCTTCATCAGCGACTTGTACGAGGGGGTGAAAAGCACCTTGTTCAAATTCACGGATGACACTAAGATGTGGGGAGAAGTGGGCATGGTAGAAGAGATCTACAACTAGATCTGGAAAGGTTACAGAGGTGGGTGGATGAGAATAGGATGAATTTCAATACTGACAAGTGCAAGGTATTGCACCTGGGGAGGAAGAACCAGCAGCATACCCAAAGGCTGGAGAACTCCCTTCTCATCAGCACAGAGGCAGAAAAGGATCTTGGCGTCACTGTTGATTCCAAGATGGACATGAGCCGCCAATGTGGGGACGTGGTCAGGAAGGCTAACCGCACCTTGTCATGAATCCAGATGCATCACAAGCAGGTCCCAGGGAGGTGACCCTCACCCTCTATGCAAAATTGGTCAGGCTGCAGTTGGAGTACTGCTTTCAGTTCTAGGCGCTGCACCTCAGGAGGGATGTGGACAGCATCGAGAGGGTCCAGAGGAGAGCCACTCGCATGATCAGGGGGCAGCAGGGTAGGCCCTGTGAGGAGAAGCTACAGGACCTGAACCTGTTCAGTCTCCATAAGAGAAGGCTGACAGGGGATCTGGCGGCCGTCTATAAACTTGTCAAGGGGGACTAGCAGGCAGTGGGAGACTCCCTGTTCCACCGAGCACTACTGGGAGTAACAAGGAATAATGGCCATAAGTTGACTGAGTGTAGGTTCAGGCTAGATATTAGGAGGCACTACTTCACAGTCAGGGTGGCTAGAAGCTGGAACCAACTTCCAAGGGAAGTTGGTGCCAGCTCCTACCCTGGGGGTCTTCAAAAGGAGGCTAGACAATCACCTAGCCAGGGTTGTTTGACCCCACCATTCTTTCCTGCCCATGACAGGGGGTTGGACTTGATGATCAGCCCCCCACCACGGGGACCCCCTCAGGCCCCAGGGGAGGCGCACCCAGGCCAAGGGTCAGTGAGGGTCTAGTCAGGGAACTTCTGGGAGGACTGGACATATTTAAATCAGATGGTCCTGATGATCTCCACCCCAGAGTGCTGAAGGAATTAGCAGAAGTCATTGCAGGATCCCTGGCATGGCTTTACAAGCACTCGTGGTGCTCTGGTGTGATACCAGAGGACTGGAAGATGGCCAACATAGTTCCCATCTTCAAAAAAGGGAGGAATGAGGACCCAGGAAACTATAGGCCAGTTAGTCTTACCTCAATCCTGGGTAAGATTTTTGAGAGAATTATCTTGGCACATGTCCATGAGGGGCCAGCAGGGGAGGTTATGTTTAGGGGCAACCAACATGGGTTCATTAGAGGCAGGTCCTGTCAGACCAATCTGGTGGCCTTCTATGACCAGGTCACAAAATACTTGGATGCAGGTGTAGCAGTGGACATAGTCTTTCTGGACTTCAGGAAGGCCTTCGACACTCTCACCCCATTCTCATTAAAAAACTAGGGGGCTGTGGTATCGACACCTACACAGTCAAATGCGTCACTAACTGGCTGGAGAGCCACACCCAGAGAGTGGTGGTAGATGGGTCATTTTCGACCTGGAGGGATGTGGGCAGTGGGGTTCTGCAGGGTTCGGTCCTTGGGCCCGCACTGTTCAACATCTTCATCAGTGACTTGGACGAGGGGGTAAAAAGCACCCTGTTCAAATTTGCTGATGACACTAAGATGTGGGGGGATGTGGGCATGCTAGACAGGAGGAATAGGCTGCAATCAGACCTAGACAGGTTATGGGGTAGGCAGATAAGAACAGGATGGGTTTCAACACTGACAAGTACAAGGTGATTCACCTGGGGAGGAAGAACCACCACCAGACCTACAGGCTGGGGAACTCCCTTCTCATCAGTGCAGAGGCAGAAAAGGATCTTGGTGTCATCATTGATGCCAAGATGAACATGGGCTGGCAGTGTGGGGGTGCAGTCAGGAAGGCCAACCATACCCTGTCGTGCACCCACAGATGCATCTTGAGCAAGTTCAAGGAAGTGATCCTCCCCCTCTATGCGGCACTGGTCAGGCTGCAGCTGGACGACTGCGTCCAGTTCTGGGCGCCACACTTCAGGAGGAATGTGGACAACATGGAGAAGGTCCAGAGGACCAGAGGAGGGCCACTCACATGATCAGGGGGCAGCAGGGCAGGCCCTACAAGGAGAGGCTATGGGACCTGAGCCTGTTCAGCCTCCACAAGAGAAGGCTGAGGGGGGACCTAGTGGCTGTTTACAAACTAGTCAGAGGGGACCAGCAGGCACTGGGGGAGTCCCTGCTCTCCCGAGCACTATTAGGAGTGACTAGAAATAATGGTCACAAGCTGGCAGAGGGTAGATCCAGATTAGACATCAGGAGGCGCTACTTCACAGTCAGGGTGGTTAGGATCTGGAACCAACTTCCAAGCGAAGTGGTGCTGGCTCCTACCCTGGGGGTCTTTAAGTGGAGGCTAGACGAACACCTTGCTGGGGTCATTTGAGCCCAGTACTTTTTCCTGTCATGGCAGGGGGTTGGACTCGATGAGCTGCTCAGGTCCCTTCCAACCCTACAAACTGTGAAACTATGAAACTACGACAGGACCAATGCAACTAATCCTGGGGAAAACCAAGCTTTGGACTGGACTTGGTCATCTTGTTGTTCATTGGTTTGTTGATGAAATCAGTCCCTAGACAGGGGATGAGTTTTGAATTTTACAGGTGTACACAGACCATGTCTTATGCCAGGAAAAGTTGCCTCCTTTCAGTGTATGGTATTATATTTTGTTTTATTTTTCAAAGCTTTGTTTGACAGTCTTTTGCCAACTCTCTCATCTTTGTGTCCCCAGATAGTTTAATCTGTTTTGATGCTTCTTAACATCACTGTCCTATTACTTTTTTCTTCCTTCTCATTCTGTCATGGTCTCTTTGTTCAGAGATGATTGGAATGTGGATCCTGAGAGCATTTGTGTAGATTTTTCTGGCTCAAAAGTTTTGATCAACCTTTTCATGCTATGTATCTTGGTGTAAGCAGACAGTTGTTGTTATTATTATTAGTATTATTATTGTAACCAGTGCTGTCACAACAAGGTTGTGTTACTTAAGCATCAGTGCTGCTTAAGCATCACATAGAAGAAGGGCAGGGGGAGCTACAAAACAGATTCTGGCAACCAGTCAGGCTTTCAGAAATATAACCCTCTCCATGTGCAGAAATGAGTGTGCCAATCACAAATCAACACTATATATTTTGCTAAAATGTGTATGCAACTGATGTTAGCTATTCTGGATACTGTGAACTAGATCTAAGAAATATGTAAGGCTTGTTTGTATGTGTACACTTCTTTTTGTATCTAGATTTCTATCTCATTCTCATCAGCCTGGTGTCTTGCTTACTATTTAAGTAAACATTGTCTTGTCTGTATAGCAAACCTAAATTAGTTATCAGTATATAATCTTGTGAAGCAATATGTACGTTGCTACATCTGATAATTTAATATCAGGCAATAGTGTTTTATCCAAATCTCACCTTTCACCAGTTTTTGAGTCCTGCCCAGGGTAAAACAGCTTAATAGATAAGATAATATTTGGCTAAGTAAGTTATATCAAAGAGGTTCTACTGACATAGTAACCAAGAGCGAAGTGTATTTTGTGATGTAATGAAGTTCTATAAATTATAGTCACAAAATGGCGGGGGGCGGGGGTGCATCATGCACTGCATCTACAGCTAGTGTGTCACAACTCTGACTAGAAGAGGACAACTAGGGATGAAAGGATAGATGCAAGGTAGTGTTAGAACCTCAACTGGAAAGTGACATCTCTAGAGATGAAAGGGTAGATGAAAATTCACAGACTTCTAGTTGTAGCCCATGACAGCTATAGAAATTTGAATATGCCCACTTGATCCTATCAGGCGGTTCCTAATAGGAAGGAGAGGGAACAAGAAAAAAAAAAAAACAACCAACCCAAAAACCAAGGTACATGTTGATAAAACCTGACAATTCTTTCCCAGCTCCAAATCTAGCCATCCATCTCATCCTGTGCTGTGAGTATTGATCACCACTTGGGTGAACACCCTGCAAGCAATGAATAGATTCTTTCTTTCCTCTTTGAGAAATCCCAGAGTGTGGTCCCCCTGGCTCTCATGTAGAACCCTCCAGGATTCAGTCTTGTCCTTCACAACTATTTGATATGCATGTGGGGCACAAGGGGCAACAAATTGTTAGGAAACCAAGGCATAAGCGTCTTGATAACACTCAGAGAAGTCTACTATTTTCCCTCACTAAGCACAGATTCTACAATTTCATTTATTTCCCAGTACCTAGCCAAAAAAACCTGGTTGAATATGAATGAACTTAGACTCGAATTTGAAAAGACAGAAGTGATGTTTATTGAAGCTTAAAAAGGAATGGGCTGAAGGTGTTGTACATGCCAATTACTGAGCCTGCTCAATATGCTTGATATTTGTCTACATGGCTTTGAACCTAAAATTCTTATTAGATATGTCATTTCTTCTATTTTGCAGGCAGTGATGGGGGCCCACAGTGCCTTTATCTTCTGGAGGTGATCAAAAGTTGTGGCTACTCATATACTAGTCTGCCTTCAAGGGACCCACCTAGTGAGTGGTAGAGCTATTTTTGAAAGTCAGTAAGAAGTTTAATCTTGTCCAGAATGTGCTTGCCCATCTCTTGAGACACATAGGTTGATGCATGCACATAATACCAGTGTTCAAATATTTGAACTGACTTTCTGTTCTCCTCCAGGTGTTTAAAGACCTGAGTAGTCTCAGTCCCAGGAATCTGACAGACTGCCTCTCACCTTCTAACCAATCATAGAAATTAAGAGCTGGCTGGGTTGCTATTGCTAATGCTTTTTGTGGTCTAACGTTCAAGACTGGTGACAGGTCTTCTCATTAGCAAGCCCCTGTTTAGGAGTTTGTTTCTTTGGGCCCTTGGCCAGAACCTGAGTTTGGCAGGCTTCTGTGTTTGATTTCAGACTCCATTATTTTAGTATTTGGTTAGGTATTTTGACTTCAGTTAGTTGTTTCTATCAGTAAATAGTTAGTCTATGACACTGTAGAATCAAGCATAAAACTCATAGTATTCGTTTTTGAGGTTGTTTATTACAGTTCTTAGCAGCTATGGCATGAAATCCCTAATTGTCTGTTTGCCCCTTCTGGTCTAGTGAGCTGGAATCTACCTGTACCCATGGAGACAACAAAAACCAAAAGGTGAGTCCCATATTAAGAACAAAGCAAAGTACTGTAGAGAAAATCAGACCTATCCATCTGGTCCATTAATTGGAGTTAGTCCATACCCTTGTAATACCCCTTTTAAGACACTTGCACATTGTAGTGCAAGACAGATTCACTATAGTAGCCTCTTTTCCAAGCTAGACAGATTAAGGTATTTAACCCATCCTTACCCTCTTTCAGTCAGCTCAGTGGTTCTTCTCTGAATCAACTCCAGTAAGTGTATATCAACATGGAACCAGAGGTTTTGGTTGTAGCCATGTTGGTCTAAGGAGATAGTCTAAAGACCTTGTTCCTCTCCTCCCCTCCTGTCTCTACCCATTGTTTTCCTAATTTCCACCTATTTACATTCTCACTGACTCCTGTCACACTTCTAGCTTTTTGCATTCCTTGGAGATCTCAGAACAACAGCGGAGTCTCCCTATGCCTGAAGGGTGCTTGTGCCCGAAAGCTTGCAAATTAACCTTTTTTCAACTACTCAGTTAGTCTAATAAAAGATATTACATCTATGCAAAGAACTTGCCTGCCTATCACTATGGAATTAATGTATCCACAGCTGGATGTAGTATTCCGGGTGGGACCTCACCATGTAGGTAGTATAACTAGCTTGTTTTGTTCATACTACCTCTTCAGATGCACTTTTTGCTATATTTTGTTGCTATTACTAAACAATCCATTCTCACCTTTAACATACAGTACTGATATTTTGAATCCTTAAGTCTCTCATGATAGCACATTCCAGTTTATTTTTCATTACAGTTTGTAGTTGGCAGATGAATTTCCTATCTACTCTAACACAAGAAAACAAGGAAGCAATAATGAAATTATCAGAATAAGAAACCCAATAAGGTATTGATTTTGCACACATTGAGAAACTGAATTTCATTTTGCAATATGCAGTTTTCTAACACTACATTATTTAATTAATTTATGAGAATTGTGGTTTCTGGTAGCTAATATGTAATATGTGAAGATTTGTCAGTCATGAAACTTGTTTTACTTTTTGAGGTTCTTTATTAAAGTTATTATAGTCAACAGTTATGATCTCAGAATAGCATCTCTACAAACCAAATGGAGAAGAAAATTCAGTCACATCTGTAACTTGCCCTGCTTGTCCCGTGCTTCTTGCTTATGCTTTTCTAGTTGCCTGGAGCTAACTGCAGCCTTGCAGCCTGACAGTTTGGCCCCTGGCACCAGTTACTAACTCCACCAATGCTTCTCACCTGCCAGGTCTTTGATGGAACTTTACGCTTGGGGAACATTGTTAGCCAAGCTCAGTAGTATCGCATTGGATCTAATTATTAGCGTGAGGTCATTGGGGCTCCACTCCCCTACACCCTGCCTAGTGCCAACCTGTTGTTGTGATTCCAATGTTGCACATAGTTTTTTTACCAGTCATCTCTCTCGTCTTGTCTTGCAGCTCTGCCACTGTCCTGGCTCCACTCTATGCAGCCAAACTTCCACTTCACTCTTCCAGGTAAGTAGCCTGACTTCTCTGAGTCAGCCAGTAGGGGCAGCTCCTCGTTTGGAGACTGCCACCAGTCGTCCCTCTCAGGACCTAGATCTTGTCTGCCACCTTCCCTTGGCTCCTGGGAACTTCCTTCTAGTCCCTTTGCTGGACTGGGGCATGGGGCTTTTAGCTCTGCCCCACTGCCTCTTTTGGCACATCGGCACCAGCATGCACTTACAAAGCGTGTCCACGCCGGTGCCATCTTCTTTTATTTTTCCAGCTTCTTTGTCCCTGTTGGCTGCAGCTTGGTATGCTGCAGTATCGCTGGTAAGCCCTGTGGTACAGCAAATCCGCCACCATCACCATGTTCCTGTGGCTTGATGTGCCACAGTGCTGCTTACAGGGCCTGTGGTACAGCAACCTCTCTGCTGCTGCTGCATTCTTGTGGCTCCATGTGCTGCGGGGCCACTGGCAGAGTCCGCAGCATGGTGGTCCTGCTGCTGCTGCCATGTTCCTGTGGCTCAGCATGCTGCGGGGCCACCGGCAGGATCTGCAGCACAGCAATTATGCCACTGCTGCCATGCTCCCATGGCTCGGCACACCATGGTGCCACCAGGTGCAGCAGGGGCATGGGGATTGTGTCATTGCTGCTAGGGTCCTCCCGCTCGGTAATTCCACTGCCCCGCTGCAATGTCTTACCAAAAAAAGCAATTGACTTTGCATTTCTACTTAGTTACTGTTCTTAACAATCAATTGTATAAATACAGTACAGATGAAAACACCCCAAAACAAATGCACCTTAATAATCCCTAGCCCCTACGAGGGTACGCGGGGCAGGCACGGATGGCTACGGCCACCTGAGTGCCAGGGGGTGTAAGACCCCAGTAGAGGAGTGAGGCCAGGCATGGCTGTGGCCACCTGAGCCTGCAGGGGAGGATGATCCCAGAGTCCCCTGGTTGGGGACAGTTGTGTGGCCCTGGAGCGGGGACGGTAGGGAACTGTATAGCCTGAGAGAGAGGGCAGTTGTGATGGCCCTGAGAAGGCAGGGATGTAGGTGGCCCTGCACAAAATAGGGTTGAAAGGGAGTAGGCCTGAAAGGCTGTCCAGAAGGAGGGGCTGAGTAGGGCTGAACAGGGAATAGGCCTGAAGGGCAGTCCCAGGAGCACATTGAGTAGGGCTGAACTGGGAGTAAGCCTGAAGAGCAGTGCAAGGGCCAGCCCCAAGAGTAGTTGATTGTGAGGATGATAAGAACCCCAGGGTGGGACATGGTATAGAGGCCCTAGAGTGGGCATAGTAGGAACCCCATGTGTGGGGAAGAGGCCAAGGTACATTCATGGGCATCTGAGGCCCTAGTTTGGGCTAGAGGCCAAGTGGGGGGACTCGGCCAGAGAATTAGGGGCAAGTCCTGTCCCCGCTAAGTCCTCCATCACAAGAAGGCCCAGTGTGGGTCAAAAGAAAGACCTCAAGTTTGAGCAAAATGACCTGAAGACCTAAAGGTTGAGCAAAATGAGGGAGGGAGTAAGAGTCCCTGTGAGACCCTGGAGCACCAGTCGTGGTGTGGGTTATGAACGTCATGTGGATGCCATCTGTGAGGCATGGGCTGCAGTTTAGGGGAGGTCTCGGAGCCACAGATAACACCCCCTGGCATCAGGGCAGGAAATGGGCAGCCTCCCACCTAATTAAGACACCAATTATTGAACAACAAGGCGTGGCAGGTGAGGGAGGTGGTCAGTTAGCCCAGAAACAGGTGGGCAGGCCGACTCCTAATCGGTCCTGGGAAGGTCCCTGGTTACAAGAACCCTAAATTTTTTAGGACCTGAGGAGGCGCTTGTCTCTCGATCTTTCAGGTAACAGGCTAAACCTGTGACTGAAAGTAAAAGTCAAGCAGGAGTTTTTGGTGAGGCAAATCTGATCCTTTCTCCCTTGTTCCCCGGGAAACGTGAGAAGCCACACTCTAAAAAGTTTTTCCTTAAGGGAATCTGTAACCAGAGCCTAGGCAAGCCAGCTACTACTGAGCTATGCTTCACTGCCCTGTACACTCCAGACCTTTCCTGAGGCAGGCACCCAGCCTCCCTCCAACATCTCTCTGTCTTATAGGGAGAGCCTCCCCTCTCCTTATTTTACAGAGCTGCCCCTTCACTTTTACCATACCTTCCTCACATATAATGCAAATAAAACATGCACCCTGTTTTTGGAAGCCAGGATGTAGGAAAAAAGATTTTCCACAGTCATGGCTAACTGAGGGATGCAGAGTAAGTCCTCCTGGAAGTGCAGAGTATCCAAGGAAGCGTGACATTAGGAACTTTCTGGTGTGGCAGACAAAAAATCCCATATTTTCTGAACACTCTATAGTCCCAGGAAGACTTATTGTATGTCACAGAAAATTAGGCCACAGACTCTTGCAAGGGCAGTAGCAAGACTTACAGTAAAGAACTAACAGTCAGGGGTGCTCAACCTCCAGCCTGCTTAACCTCCAACATGTGGCAGTGGTCCCATATCAACCAGCCTGTGGAGCTCCTCAAAGACTTGGAAATTTGGCAGCAGGAGGGCACTGCCAAATCTCCAGACCCCTGGAGGGCCCAGGACACAGAGTGCTGATTTAGCACCTGATCCCAGGACATAGAGCCAAATGGGAGTGGTGCCGGGTCTAGCATGTGGGAGGCAAAAAAAGGTAGCCAGGACCCAATCTTAGTACAGGTCAGGGAGAGGGTGATGTTGATCCCCAAGGGAGAGGATGATGCTGGTCCCCACAGTCAGACACAGCACCACAAAATTCGCCCATGGGGCCAAAAGATTGAGCACCACTACTAGAAGAAATTATTTATATAAGTTCCTGTAAATAAAGTGTTGTTTCCATATCACAAGCCTCATCTAGATACTATTAACAGTTCACCTGCTGCATCAGGCACAAGTTACAGTGCTCAGCAAATAGCTATGGCTGTAAGAGAGTTAACAAGGCTCCACCCTCTCAGTTTGTGGAGCAGACACAAGCAACAGCTACATGACATGCACAGTAGGGCTGTGAGAAGCTTCAGTTGTTGATTCAATTTGGCAGAGATTTAGCCCCGATTCAGAGGCCAAATCTCTGAATCCGAATTGAATCAGGAGACCCTTTAATCTCTCTGAATCAAATCAGAACCCTCTGAATCCATTTGGAGAGATTTGGAAAGATTCAATGATTTGGACATAGACACAGCTTTAAATGTTTTTTACACATAACTTGAGGTACCAGGCTGCTCATAAATGCTGAGATGCTGGGGCGGATGGAGCGTCCTATGGGAGTGCAGGGGGTTCCCCAGCACACTTGGCAGTGGACCCAGAAGTGGACCAGAAGCAATTCCAGTCTACTTCTGGGTCTGCGGGGGACTCCTCCCCCCCACCCCGGCTCAGCGGCTAGTGCCTCCTGGGTCTGGGGGGGCGCCTGGAGTGCCCCCACAGCTGATCACTGAGCCGAAGGGGCGCGTGGGTCCCCTGCATGCTCAATGGTGGACTGGAAGTAATTCTGGTCCACTTACGGGTTCACTGCTGAGCACACGGAGGGCCTTGCCGCGGTCCTGTGGGACGCTCCATCCACCCCACCATCACAGCATTTGTGAGCCATGCCTGGCACCTCGAGGTATGTAGAAAAAAAACATTTAAAGCTGTGTCTATGGCCGAATCGCTGATTCTCTGAATCAGCATCAGATCTTCAGATGAATTGAATCAGGACAGTGATCCGAATCAACTAATCGAATCACTGTCCCCAATTCAGGCGGAATCCGAATCCAAATCGAATACAGCCTGTTTCACACACCCTTAATGCATAGTATTCCTAGGCACGATATGGATTTTCAGCAAAGAAAACAGCCTCCCTGCTTAAAACATGCACCCCAATTTTGAGTTTTCTGGGGGAAAGCTGTGTGTTGTATATGAGACAATATGGTATTTTCCTTCCTATCCTTTTTAGGCAATATGCTGACAATGAGCAGTTTCCACCAAGCTGGGGACACTTGTGGTTTTATTGTCAATCTTGCAATATATGATGTTTTGCACAAAGTCCTCGTTCCTAGCAGGGATCTTATTTTGAATTTTAAAAAATCCAATTTCTAGACATCACAAAACCCCTAATTGTAATTACACACCCTCAGACAATGACAGAACCTGACCCTTAGTCTCGGTGCCTCATAATAATGCTTCAGGGATAAATACATTAAGGCTTTAGGGTGTTTAGACCCCATAGTGACAGTATTTTTCTAGAACAACAATTCTCAACCAGGCCGCTGACTGACTCAAGTGCTGTATTAATTATAATACAATACTTAATAACTAAACTTAATGTTAATAACAGCCCATTATTAATATTATGCTTATTCATGCGTGTTTCTTCTAGTTTGCTTAAAAATGAGTTTCCAGTCATGTTGTTGTTTTTTTTTTTGCACCATAATAAATAAATATATATATTTTAAGTGGGATGCTGCTAAATTCAGAAAAGTTATTGAGGGGTGCCTTGAGCAAAAAAAGATTGTGAACTACTAGGCTAGAGAAATAAAATTAGGCATAGTTTAATAAAACAGTACAATTTTTCTACCACCATAAAAGAACATAAATGTCAAAATCATTTCTTGACTCCGACTTATAGCTGTTAAAGACAAGGGCGCTAATGATCTTTCAAGTCTAGTTTAAGAACCTATTTTGAATAATTTAGGCAACTCTTGTCTACCAGTTCCATAACACTGAAAACATATTCTAATTAATGTAAAAATGAGACTTGAATGGCTTTGAAAATGTATTGCTCCTAGTTAATATAAGCCCAAGAATAGAAATAAAAATGCTAGTGTAAAGTTTTTTAAATGATCATATTTTTTACACCTGAGAGACAAATTATGTCCCCTAGATCTGTGCATGGTCTATGGTAGAATAGGACTTTGTTCACATGCTTTATCATTAATATGCCCTAACAGAAATGTTGTGAACTGCAATTTGAACCAAAATCTAAATATTGCAGAAATAAACTTTCTATAATGTCTAAGAGCAAAATAAGTGTTTTAATATATTTCAAATTACTGGAAACTAGTCTTACAAAACAAATCAGTCCTCTGTACCATGTGTAAGTCTAACTTTACAGCACAGAGAACATATTAGGGTATTTCACCATAAACAAAGAATGCATTTTCACTTTCCAGCGTGAAAGAAAATAAAAAAGCAAGCAAACAGAGTTGTGAAAAGTAATTGGAAGATTCAAAGGTAGAATTAATAACAGAAGGAGAGATCTATTGGTTTCTACAATGCAGTTTTAAAGTTTGTGCTGTCCCTTTAATTCCAGTGTTCATCAACAATTAAGATACAAAAAAGCAGTCTATAAAAAATGTTAATTTCTTTAGCTATTTTATGCAAAGCACTGCCCCCCTTTTATTTTTAAGATGTACTTGTAGAAGAAAAAAAACCCTGAAAATTCATATAGTGTTTTTTTACCACACCTTTACACTGCTGAGTAAAAAGGGTAATTGTGTAGTTTACATATATGCCATGTAAATTACTATGGAAACCAGATGTAGCTTACAAGGTGCCTTGTAACGCATCTCTGCTGAGCAATAAAACCTTTTTTGGCAAAACTTTGAGAAACTTACTGCTGCTTTCTATCAGCTTATATACAACAGATGGCTGGCACATGCCTGCCTTATTAAATGAAGTAAGGATCTCTGCAGCATTGCTCTTTGATCCCTGGTGGCATGTCTACAACACCAAGATGCAAAATACCACAGCAGAACAGAATCTAAATATTAAATGCTGGGCGCTGTGCTTCTGATACGAGAACCCCCTTTCTTAAAATCATGCCCACAGTATGTAAACATATTCACATTCCACATAGAAATCATGGTACAGAGGTCAGAAAACAAGGTATTTCCTCTGTTTGGTGACATGAAACCACAGTGAAGGTACTACTGTAAATTCTAAAGAGCACAGTTATGTAACTGCATTTACCACAACTTCCAAGCCAGCCATACTTCTACTAGGAAAAATGTGAACTCTACGTATTAGGGAGTTTTAAAACTAGTAAAATTTATTTTGTAATTGAATGAGGCATTCATGTACATTTAGCAGTTCTTTTGAAGAATTGTTTCAACTAAAACTCTTTGTTTCCCCTCCCGCCCCCCTAGTTTTATCAAGGAAATTGTAATATTTAAATATGGTTTTCTTATTATGGTAATAATGGCATACAACAAGTATCCTATTAACTTTCTAAGGAAAGGAGGGAACAAGCATATAAACTTTTTATTATCCTAAAAATGCTGTTATTCCTTCATTGTGAGCCAGATTCTCAGTCAGATCAGTCTAAAATTATTACAAAGAGATCAGATAACTTATTCTGCATTTATCTTTCCGTAGCTGAGATGAGAAGCATCCTCATCCAAGCTGTAATTCCATTTTTTTCCTATCCTTAATTTTACAAGACAGAGCATATTCTGGAAAATGTAACAGTCGTGTATTCTCTAATTCTCCTTATGTACTGGGCACCACTTCTGCGTTACTCTTGGTTGCCAAAAATTCTTAGAGGAGGAAAAAACTTGCTTTTGATCATCTTCTGCCTAAAGAGTTTTAACTTCACATTGATTACTTACTTCTTATTTACTGACAGAGCTTTGCTTCACATGCCCACGATCTTGCAATTTATTTTCATGTGTGCTTATATTTAGAAGAACGAGAAATCCCACTGAAATCAATAGTAAAGTTAAGTACATGCATTGGTGTTTGCAAGTCTAGGCCTACAGTATCATATACTGCTGAATACTACTACATGCTCCTGTAATTTTCCTTTCCT
Organism: Crocodylus siamensis; assembly: GCF_052110815.1. NCBI lineage: Eukaryota > Metazoa > Chordata > Crocodylia > Crocodylidae > Crocodylus > Crocodylus siamensis. The sequence continues at coordinate 64,698,509 of NC_143398.1, forward strand.
TGGCAAAATAATGCATGCTATAACAACACAAGCTACCATAACAGGATCTTCTTTTCTAGTTTAGAAGGCTCTTCCCAGAAGTCCCATTGGCTTCAAGAAGAAAACAGACTTCCAGGTCACTTATATTTTCTTTTGCAAAAAAATCTACAGGATAAGAAAATGAAGCAACATGAGTGACTTCTAGTGGTTACACAGATGCATGCAGACTATTATGTACTTTCAAGGGAGATTTTTTTTAAAACTCACAGAGAACACATCTGTGCCAATCATCAGCTGTATAACCATCTGAAGTACAACTTTTCTAAACCCAAACATACCGCTATTTTTCAGACCAGGTGATATTGGAGGACTTCCATTTTATTAAAATTCCATCCCCTGCATTATGCTGAGCTTCTATACAGAAGATGCTCAGTACCCATGATTACTCTTGGACTCCGTAGGAACTGAGGTTACTTTAAGGATAAGACTCTTAATTTCTACTTTTCCCCTAATGTTGCTTATATAAGTTGCCTGGCTAGCTCAATTGGTAGAGCATGAGACTCTTAATCTCAAGGTTGTGGGTTTAAGCCCCACATTAGGCACATATATTTTACCCTGACATCCGCTCAAAGGAGCAGTAAGCCAAATTCAACTGTTGCCATAGGTTGCAGGACGTTCACCTAATGCAGGCGATATATTGCCTTACTGGAGCTGATGTTGGCTATGGGGAAGGACCTGGTAGGGGAGCTACAGATTTGCAGTCACCTTGGGGATAGTGACCACCAATCAACTGAATTCACCATATGGTGTAGGGTGGGTAAAACAACTAGTAGGGTGGAAGTGCTTGACTTTAGGAAGGCTAACTTCAGTGTGTTCAGAAGTCTAGTATGATGCACTGCAGGATAGGAGTATTGGCGAGATGGGAGCCTAGGAAGGGTGGTCGTTCCTAAAGAATGTGATCCTTCGGACGCAGAGGAAGATGATCCCAGTATGAGGGGAAAGGAGCCAAAAAAACTTCCTTGGCTAAACAGGGAAATCCAGGCGAGCATAAGTGCAAAAAAGAAGGCATACAGGTGGGGGAAGCTACCAACAAGGAGTAAACCTACTTGGCCCACACTTGCAGGGAGGCAGTTAGAAAGGCAAAATCAACTACAGAGCTGAGGCTGTCAACACAAATTAAAGACAACACAAAGTCTTTGTTTTAGGTATGTAGGGAGTAAAAGGAAGGCACAGAGCAGCATAGTACCCCTACTGAACAAGAAGGAGCAATTAGTGACAGACAGGGGGGACAAGGCTGAGCTTTTCAATGAGTTCATTAGGAGACTTATCTTGACCCCTATTCAAGAACAATGAGGCAAAAAACTCATTGGCCCTCATACCCACTGAGATGTAGGGGCTAGGGATTATTAAGGTGTTCCAACCTACCTTTCACTAGGGTGGTAGCTGGCAATTAGTGACAGACAGGGGGGACAAGGCTGAGCTATTCAATGAGTTTTTTGCCTCAGTGTTCTTGGACAGGGGTCAAATTAAGTCCCCTAATGGGTTCTTAGATGGGCATCACAGGGACACCAACCCACCAACTGTCGACACTGACCTGGGTGTCACTTGGATGGACTGGATGTGTTTAAGTCAGCAGGCCCAGATGAGCTGCATCCAAGAGTACTGAAGAAATTGGCCGGTGTCATAGCAGAACCACTGGCACAGCTGTTTGCATGCTCGTGGTGCTCTTGTCAGGTCCTGGGGGACTGGAAAAGGGCCAATGTGGTCCCTATTTTCAAGAAGGGGAGGAAGGAGGTTCTGAGTAATTATAGGCCAGTCAGTCTTAACTCCATCCTTGGAAAGGTCTTTGAAAAGATTATGAAAGAATGTAATTGTGGGAGACCAGCAGGAAAAATAATGCAGCAGGGCAACCAGCCTGGATTCATAGCTGGTAGATCATGCCTGGCCAATCTGATTTTATTTTATGACAAGGTCACAAAATGCTTAGACACAAGAGTAGAGGTGGATGTCGTTTTCTTGGATTTTAGCAGGGCCTTTGATACGGTATCTCATCCCATTCTCATAAATAAATGAAGAGGCTGTGACACAGATGTTTACACCATATGGTGCGTGGCAAATTGGCTTAGCAGTTGCACCCAGAGAGTGGTAGCAGGCAGCTCAGTATTGACCTGGAAGGATGTGGGTAGTGGGGTCCCACAGGGTTCGGTCCTTGGACCTGTACTCTTCAATAACTTCATCAGTGACTTGGATGTGGGTGTAAAATGTATTCTGTCCAAGTTTGTGGACGATACTAAATTGTGGGGTGAAGCGTACACTCCGGAGGGTAGGGAACAATTGCAGGCAAACCTGGACAGGTTAGAAAAGTAGGCAGTACACAATAGGATGCAGTACATCAGGCACAAATGCGGAGTGCTGAACCAGTGGTGCAAAAACATCCAGCACACCTACTGGCTAGGAAGTGACCCTCTCAGCAGCGCAGAAGTAGTCATTGCGGACTCAAAGATGAACATGAGTTGTCAGCGTGACAAAATCATCAGCAAAGCTAACTGCACTTTATCATGCATCAGTAGATGCATGACAAATAGAACCAAAGAGGCAATACTTCCCCTCTGTGTAGCATTGGTCAAACCGCTGTTGGAGTACTGCATACAGTTTTGGGCATCGTACTTCAAGAAGGATGTTGATAGACTTGAGAGGGTCCAGAGGAGGGCCACTCATATGGTTAGGGCCTTACAGGACAAGCCCTATGAGGAGAGACTGAGGGACCTGGACCTATTCAGCTTCCGCGAGAGAAATCTGAGAGGGGATCTTGTGGCTGCCTACAAATTCATTAGGGGGACACAGCAAGGGATTGGAGATGCTCTGTTCACCAGGACGCCTTTTGGGGTAACAAGGAACAATGGTCACAAACTGACAGAGAGCAAATTTAGGTTAGATATCAGGAAAAACTTATTTATGGTAAGGGTGGCCAAAATTTGGAACGGGCTTCTAGAGGAGGTGGTGCTTTCCCCTACCTTGGGGGTCTTTAAGAGAAGGCTGGGTAGGCATTTGGCTGGGGTCATCTGACCCCTGGTACTCTTTCCTGCCTAGGCAGAAGGTCAGACTCTGTTGAGGTCCCTTCTGACCCTAGCATCTATGAATCTATCATTTTTACACTCCTAATTTCCCATGAGTTGTTCAAAAATAGTGTTAATGATCCCTATCCCTCGAGAAGCTTTTTCCATGGAGAAATTGAGTGTCCAAGTGCAAACATCACAATGTAAGAGAGAACCTTTAAATCTAGCATCTGCTTCCGCCACAATTCACCCAAAGGAGAGCACCTGCCTTTCCTCAGCAAATGTTGGCATGACTGTGTAGCACACATTTGGGCTAGGGACAGAAGTTACACATGAACTGGTTTAAGTGATCTGAACCTAGTTTAAACCTGTAGCAGAATACAAGTTCAGTGCATATAACTAGTTTCAAAATGGCTGAAACTGGTTTAAGATAAAACTGGTTGAATGTAGTATCAGACATATTTGGGTCAAACCAGTTTATGAAACTTCTGTCCCAGACCCCTTCCTAGTTCAAGTTAAATCACAGCCCCCCCAGCATGCTTTTCAGCCCTGGGCTGAACTGTGCTGTCTGCTCCAGAGAATAGGGCTGGCCCTGACCCCTACTTCCTAGCTGGAGCAGTGAGAGCTGACTGACAAGAGGGTGGGAGAGGGGCAAGCCTGCTTGGGGATGCAGCTCAGTCTAGGCAAACCCTGGGTAGTGTCTGGGACCAAAGGGTGGGGTTAAACACCCTTTCCACTGCCCAAACTTATGGCTGGCTACAACTGTTGACTACAAATCCCAGAGGCACCTAGAAGCAGGAAGAAGTAGTGATGAGCAACCCTGAAGACTCCTGCTCCTGTAATTCTGGACTGCAAATCCAGAGACCTCTGGAGCAACAGGAAGAGAAAGTAAACACATGGCCAAAGAGCCATGCTCTAGTGCTGCCTGGCTTCTGGTCTGAGCCACTGCAGGCATGTGGCTGTATTTCCTGAATCAAAGGTAAATGTCTGTTCACTTGTTGTCTCAATTTAGTTTGTGCAGCTTAGACTAACCTGCAAAGACTCAGGTTGATTCAGCCTTGGGCTTTTTGACTGTCTGTACCTAGCCATAATGTGCAACACGCATAAAGTGAGCTCTTTGCTCTCCATCATACCTGCTTTTCAAATCCTAGTTTAGCTACTGCTAGTACCTAAATGCCCACTGTTGATTTCAATGAGTATTTTAATTAGAATTTGCACTAACCAATGCAGCACTGCAAGACTGAAGGGCCAGATTCTCCACTGCCCAGAACCTAGTACAGCATCTATCCCCACTCCCCCTCCACCAACACCTGCCCACGCACCAACACACACGCTTCTAGACATAAAACTATCACTTTGCCTAGGTGTTGACAGCCATGCAAGTCATGTGGCAATACAGGATAAGGCCTAGATTGTTGGAGCTTCTGGGACATGAGGGGATTTAAGCCATACATGATAGCATATGTGATCCATTATATACATCCATCTAATCCAGGAGTTTTCAACCTTTTCTAAGGAGTGTATCCCTTCTGGGTACACTTCTGGTGGAGCACGGGGTGGGGAGGTGGCAGTGGCTGGATGTGGAGTGGGGGGGGCTTGCAGGTGGGGGTGACAGCACGGGGTAATGAATGGCAGCAGCCGCCGTCATGTATGAGCTCTGCGTTCAGCTGGTGCCTGTGTGGCCCGCAGTGGGGAGCCACTGCCCTACCCCCACCCCTCTGGCCCTGCTCCTGGGAGGCAGCAGCGTGGGGTGATGCGTGGCGGTGCTTCATCCCCACTTGCCCCCTCTTCCCCCCCGAGCCCCTTTCTAAGTACCTCCGGGGGTACGTGTACCCCCAGTTGACAATCCCTAATTTAATCCATTATATTTCCATATGCAAACCCTATATGGGTCCAGGATACCCAAAGTTGTTCTAACTGATATTAGAAGCTATGTATATGCTACCACATACTTCTAAAGTCTTTCTTTTTCCAAGGAGCTCTGGAACGCTAAAGAAATTCCTTGGCACAACTATCTGGGTAGAAGGATTATGAGTCTACAAACACATCATAAAATAAATATGCAGTGCTAGCAAATAGAAGATCACTGTATGCTAATTAATGGCTATTAGAAAGGAGGCAAACTACTCCTTAAAATCTTTAATACCTTTTCTCTAGATACTAAGGGTACTAGTATTTTTTCTCTTGAAAATTCTATCAAAAGTCTTAAGAAATTGCTAAATAGAAGCCCAATTTCTGAGGACAGGCAGCAAACACATAGCACTTACCTGGAGAGGACTGTGAAAACTTACATTTAAAAGAAAACCAAAACATTGGAAGACCATACTTCTGAATACAAGGTAATTGGACATTTTGGGAAAATGTACTTTGCCACAACCAACTGTAATTCTATACCTTTAATCTCAAAACTCAAAATACTGTTGTTTTCATGATGGGCTAGAAGATGTAGAGTGAGATCCTGGCTTCTGCTCGTACCCCTTTACATCAGAGAAAAGGGCCAAAGAGAAATATAAAGGTCCTGAAAGCCCTAGTTCACCATGGAAGAGAATTCCCCTGGTACAGGAGCAGCTGTAAGACTGTCCTCCAAGCTCCTCCTGGTGGAATGCACAAGCTACTGTGAAGATTCCAGGCAGTACTTTAGCACATCGGACAGCTTCGTGAAGCTGCTTGAACTTGGATGGGCCCGCACAGCTGTTTAAAGTATGTCAGTAGCCTCTCCCCCTCAGGGGCGGGGGGGGTGCAGAAGTGCTTAAAGCCAGCATAGTTTTCCTTCAGCCTGGGTTGGAAATTTAGAACCTTTCCTAATCTGCACTGGTACTTAGTGTTTAATATCCAGAGCCATCGCACTAAACTGCCCATGTATATATAGACTGCATCCATAAGATGGAGTGGGGAAGTGGTGTTTAGTTATAACAACTAAATGGGATAACAGATTTTCCACCAAAGGAATAACCTCTTGTTTTTAGGACTTATTTGATTCACGAACGTCTGAAAGCGAACTCTGTTTTACTTTCAACTTTCCAGATGTTATCTTAAAATTTCCAGAATTAAGGGTTGTGTTTTTAAACACCAGTATTTTTCTCCTTTAGTAATCACCAGGGGCATTTGCATGAGGTGGTTACTGTGGAGTGGCCTATTTAACTCCACAGTAAAGCGTTTCCATCTATACATGTGGAGCTTTTAGGCCAGAGTAAACTAATGAACTCTGCTGTAGGTTAGCACTGCCCAATACAAGTACTATCCTACTTCAGAGTTATTTACTCCACCACATTGCACATGTAGACAGTGACAGGACTGGCTGAGGCATGAGACTGCTACAGTGCAGGAGCTGCCTGCTGGCTAGCCCTACACCAGGGGTGGGCAAAATGCGACCCACGGGCAGGATGTGGCCCACAAAGACATTCTATCCAGCCCATGGGGCCCCTAAAAATTTTAGAAAATGAATATTTATCTGCCCCTAGCTGCCTGTCATGAGGCCCTCGATGACTTGCCAAAACTCAGTAAGCGACCCTCCGCCCAAAATAATTGCCCTCCCCTGCCTTACGTTATACCACCCTCATGCCCCAGCCAGCTCCTTGAGCTGGGGCAGAATAGCTCCAAGCTGGCAGGTTGACCCCCAGACACCCTGCTAGCCAGGGCTGTGCCAACTTGGCTCAACTTGCTGTGGTCTTGGGTATACATATGTATACTCTGCGCCCAGGAACAATAAACTCCATGCAAGCTGCATTGGAGTTTATTGTGTTGTGCTAATTTCATGTGCAGATGTACACATCTGTATTCCATCCTTGTTACATGTGGAAGCAAAAATAGCAAAAAATATCAGTTATGTCCATCTGTTACTCTAGAAATTAAAGTCCTTTTATAGTTCTGATCTGATTTTGAATGTGGATATATTCAAATAGTGTATCGGTGTAGCTATGCAGTCATTTAAACTGTAAATTAATTACTGTGTTTTTTATTTTAGGAGACTGAAGCATACCAAGGTAGTTTTGGCTAATGAAATTACGATCATTTAAAAAAGAAAAGAAGGAATGGTTGGCTGATTTCCTTTGTCACAGCTCAAATTGGGCTCAGTCCTGCATGGTGCCAAGTACTCTAACCACATCTTGCAGAACATTTAGCTCCTATAGACATGCGCAGAGCCTACTCTGACACATTGGAAATCCAGCACATTGGAGCAGACTCAATCTTGGTTAATGGAGCCTGCTGGAGCATGGAAACTGATGCACTCTGGCAGCCTTCCACATCATGTGTATCAGTGTCCCTGCACATCTCCATCCTAAAAAAATGGCAGTGGGGCACTTTGAAATAAAACACATTCAATGAGCTTTAGTTCAAAGTGCCCCACCACCAGTTTTTCAGTGTGTGGATGCTTTTAATTAGCACAGCTCTCTAATTAAAGCACCCAGCACCACATCCCGGAGCACATGCCTGGTAAAAATGCCCTTAAACATGTGCTGGTTTTAAAAACACGGATCTTACCATTGACATAAATGCTAGTCAGACCTTCCCTGGTAAGCTGTATGTAGGGGTTGAGAAGAAGGAAGACAGAGCAAGAAAGCAAGAAGGGAAAGGAAGAAAGCGGTTGATATTGAATGGATATTGACCAGAATAGCTGGCATCCTCTGTTGGTTTGTTTTTTTTCAGTCATGAGTGAATGGGGCCATTTTCCCCTCAAAAGCAATCAGGATATCTTCTTCAAAGCCTAGAAAATTAGGCTCTCTCAGACTTCTTAGCCTTACTGGATACAAGAACATTTTTTCTTCATGGACAGCAGTCAGAGATGAGAGGGATAGAGAAATAGAACAGGGAGTACAACTCTGAGACACACTAACTACTTCCAGTTGCTTAAATACCAACTTCCTGGGCCTACCTGTTGTTTTCTCTATAACAGCATATATAGGAACAAATCCCTGTGACACATCAGCAAAGTCATTTAGCCTTTATGCCTCAGTACCCCTCTGTGAAATGGGGATAGCCATGCTGCTAAAACACATGATGGGAGTAAATACAGGAAAGATGAGGAGGCACTGAAAAGGAAGTATACAGTTGTTGCTGTAAGAGACTTCCTGAACCATAACCATAATTTTGTAGAATACATATTTACATAACTGAAAATACATACAGTTAAGTGAATTATATAACCAATTTTCACCACATATTTTAAAGATGACACAGTTCCCTTTTTGCCAAGCATTCTATTGTTTAAAAGCCATACACTACTCTTGAAAAAACAATTCTGTTTTCCAGAATCTTTATGGTGAACTGAATGTTTCTGTACCCACAACTTACACTAACATGATACAGCCTTATGCAAATTAAAAGTATGTTGTCAGTGAATCAAATTATGCATGTTTGTTCAGGGAAATATGCCATGCATGCTTATCTTTTCAATAAAATAATTCAAACAGACAACTGAAGGCTCAAAAGATTTCTGGGTTGCATTGTTTTGCTGCTACTAGAGTGATGTTGTAGTCATAATGGTTTGGGATAGTTTTGATACCATATTTATTAAAAATAAGTCAATTTAGCAGGAGTATATTATTTTAATACATTTTATGTATTAAAATGTTAAGTGTGCATGCAACAACAGAGTAGAGATTTCTCACAAAAACCTTATGCATTTAAAAAGAGTTAAAACTGCATCCACTTTGTAGATTACTGGCTTGAATCTTTTCATTTTAACTAAGACAAGCTAATATCTTCCTCATGAGCTTGTATTGTCTAATTATGTTGATCATTTTGTTGGCCTTTATGTCCTTAGGTTATCATCTGGCAAGAAAGCTCCCTTGTCTCTCTAAAACCTACTCCTTCCAAGATTTTTCCTTAAGTTTATTTCCATGTCAATATGGTCTCTATATCCTCTATATCCTCTAACTTCCTTTTTTACCCTGTATTTGGTGTTGTCTGGATTAGATTGTAATACTTTGGATTGGGGACAGTATCTCACTTTACATTTTTAAAGAACTGTATACATTTGCTGTGCTGTCCAAATAATGTATTAATAATTCAGATGGCAAGTGATTTGAAATCAAGGGGCCATTTCTTTAAGGTCTTTTGAGAGCAGGTTAGAAAAAGCTTCCTGAAGTATTCTAAAAACTAAATATTTGCCTCTGCTAGATGTAAAGAGGGCTTTTTTGCTTCTTCCAGTCTTAGTCTGTACCTACCCGTCCTGTTGCTTGCCAGGTAAAATTCATGGAGTGGATATTGACAGGAATAGCTGGCATCCTCTGCTGAGCTTTTCTGAAATCATGAGTGAATGGAGCCATTTTCCCCTCAGAAACGATCAGAATATCTTCTTCAAAGCCTACCAAAAAAAAAAAAAAAAAAAAAGGTGATGAATTGGGAAGAGGGGGAAACGAAGCAGGATTTTACCGCGGGTTAAAACACAAAGATTTATTCTGGAGACCGCTTTTTATTCTCAGCGGCACCTAGCTGCCTGATCAACTTTCCCTTTCTTATCAAGCCAGAGCAAGATTGCAAACGTCTGAAGCAGGCAGGGCTGCAGCCAGGCTTGGAGGGGGCGGTCGCTCTCCTGGGACCAGCTGCCTGGCAGGGCTAGAGGTGGCCAGCATCACCTCGACGCGCTCCTGGGGCTCCGAGGCCACCTCAGCACGAGGGCTTTGCCTCGGGAGCCTCTATGCCAGGTGGTCCAGGACCGGCTCCCCTCGCCTGCAGCCGCAGCCCCTGAAAGTCAGCCGCAGGTCGCGGGAGGGGCCCGCCGAGCGGTGCCCCGCAGGTCTCGGAGCCTAGGGCTCACCTATGAGGACTCGCGCCTGGTGGGCATCGATCCACATATAGACCGCGTCTTCCTGCGGCTGCCTCGCCGGCGCCGCCAGGCTCAGGAGGCTCAGGAGGCTGCAGAGCCGGAGCGCGGCGCGCAGGGCGCTCGGCCCGGCCATGCTGCCGCTCGCTCGCTCCTCGCTGGCGCCGAGAGCCCTGGGCACTGCGCTGCCACAGCCCGGCTCCCGCTCCGCTCCCGCTCCCGCTCCCGCCCCGCACGCACTGGGGCTGGGGCTGGGGCCGGGCCCGCCGGGCTCGCCTGCGGGAGGGGCGGGGAGGGGAGGGGCGGCGCTGCGCGGGCGTGGATGCAGCCGGCGGGGCGCGACCCCCTACACTCGGGGGTGCTGGTTATAGCCGGGTCAGGCAGGCGAGGGCTTCGGACAGGGGGGAGATCTTTTGTCTCATACATGTAAGCTGACCCGATCATTTCATCTTTGGGCTAATGAAAGCGCTCACCTCTAGCCAAAGAACCACCTTGCCTGCCTCCGACTCAAGGCACGCGGGCTCAGAGCTTGCCCTCCTTCCCTTTTACCCCACCAAAATCCAATAAAGCCTCTTTTATTTATTTATTTATTTTTGCCCCACCAACCCCAGCAGGTCAGCTTGGTTTGGCTGCTTTATTGCACAGGCAAACTACACCCATGCCTGAGCCCCTAAGTGGGGGTGCCAGCCTACCAGGATTTCCCTGAAGCCTCCAGAAATTAGAAAAAAATCTCCTGGATACCTCTGGGAGTCACCCGGGAGATAGGTGCTAGGGCAGGGACTGGCAATTATTTTGGGCAGAGGGCCGCTCACTGAGTTTTGGCAAGCCATCGAGGGCCACATGACAAGCAGTCCAGAGCAGATTAATAGTAATTTTCTAAATTTTTTAGGGGGCCCTATGGGCCGGATAGAATGGCCTAGCAGGCTGCATCTGGCCCCTGGGCCACATTTTGTCCACCCCTGTGCTAGGGCATTTACTCATTCCAATAAATATTAAATGTTGAACCCGATTCAGACAGTTGGCCAGTGGATTTTTACAATGTAATAGTAATGTGCCTTTGCCATCCTGATGTCAAGTTATGACTGTCATTGTGATAGTTGTGTCATGTGATGAAACCTCCCGGAATAGATTCAAAGAGAGTTGGCAACCCTAGCCCTAGGTGAAGAAGGGGCCCAGTTGTGCTTATTTTACTTATTATGATGATTAAGTGCAAACAAAGTAATATAAATATACAGCATTAAGTAGGGGCCCACGAGTTTGTTTGTCTAGGGCAGGGGTGGGCAAAATATGGTCTGCGGGCTGAAGCCAGCCTGTGAGGCCATTCTATTTGGCCCGTGGGGCCCCTAAAAAATTTAGAAAATTAATATTCATCTGCTCTTGGTTCCTGTCAAAAATGACGGGAACTAAGGGCAGTAGGACCCAGGGGAAGCCCGGTGGGCTCCCATAACAGCAGGGCCTGCCTGGCCCGCCTCCGCAGGGGAAAGTCTCAGGAGGGGCCTCTGGCCTGGGGCCACATGGCTGCCCCCTGCTGGAACCACAGGTAAGGGGGGACCCTGGGCAGGGAAGGAACTTGGGGAGAAGTGGCCTGGGGAAAAGCTGAGGGGAGGGGAGGGTTGTGTAAAAAAAATCCCCAAAAACAAAACCCAAGGTTTCCACCTATACATTTTTGGGGGCGGGGTGGGGAAATGATGCTTTTAGTATTTTTCTGAGTGAATACATTTTCCAGCCATCTGCATAGGTAGTAGTAGTTTTAAACATGCCCTCAAAACTGAATCTGAAAAGTCACAAAAAAAAATGCAAATCAGCTGTGCCTCAAGACACTAGCTTTCTTGGGATTGACATGATTGCCTTTTTCTGGATCCACTATTACAAAAACATTTAGCAAAATATATAGAGTTGTGAATTTAACCTTTCTTTTTGATGTCCTACATATAATACAGTTATATAATAGTTAAATCCTGGAGTTACTTCAGTGCATAAACCAAGCTCTAACTTACAGGAAGTAAAGAGGAGGCTTTCATTGAGCACAAGTCATTCTATGCCTGTCTACTCTGGGTTCCTTGTACTTTCTTCTTCAGCATCTGACAATAGAGTAGATGGACCACTTCTCTAATCCAGTAAAAATCTGTGTATTACAGTGTTCACATTCCTTTCATTTCTATTTTTTGTTTGCATGGGTTCTTGTTTTTTAAGTTGTCAAGACAATATATATGTTGTTATTCTGAAGCAGCGTATTCCCTGTAACTGATGTTAGCAGCTCAGCTGAGAGCAGATAGGTTACTTATGTGTACGGCTACCATTACTACAGTTCCAAGCATCTCATAATATTTCAGTATACTGGTTTTTATTCTTTTATTCTGCATGCTGGAGTAGTATTATCCCTATTTTCTAGATAAGGAACTGAGACACTGAGAGGCTAAGTTACTTGCCCAGGCTGATATGAAAAATGTACAACAGGGCAGAAAGTTTAACTGAATTCTCCAGTGCCCTAATCACTTTACTATCTCTACAAACAGATATAGTTTTAAGAGTCAAATCTAAGGACTGTACTTGTAGCCTTAATCTTTCACTTACTTTTACATCCTTGCAAGATATTTTCAGAATAAAGATAAATAAACCCAGTGTACTATGTTACATATGAAATCATTAAACTTTGAATAATCTATCATCTTCTATGCATATTCTTTAGCTGTTTATATACAGACAGAATCATCATTTAATGTTGATCTTTCAAAGCTATCATCTCCTACATTTTCAAATAATTTAAATTTTTACCAGTTATGTCCACTGATGTACTGCTGTAAAAAATGTATCAAAAGCATTCAGAATGAGTTCTTCTTGCAGGCTCTCAATGCAAGGTGGCCCTCTAGGGGTTGATGTGATCAATAGCTAGTTGCTGAAGAAATAAATGTTTTCCAAAAGTTTCATAAAAGCAAGTCAGTCAAATAATCCTTCAGAAACTCAAAAGAGAGAGAGAGAGTACGATTACATTATCTATTTTTACAGAACCTTGCTTATGATTTTTTAAGGATGGTGGCAGTACTTCCTCTGTGTATGACACCATCCCGGTCACATCTACAACCTCTTTTCCCTGGATAGTGTCTCTAGGCAGTCATGCTACCAACCTATTACTTTGTCCTAGTACGTTGAACATTTCTCCCCTAATCCCAATGCCAATAACATTTTCAGAATATTTATTCATTCAGGATACATGCTCCTTTTTTTTGTGAGCTTCAAATCAGACAGCAAGATAAATGATCTTTCTGTACCTATGGTACTTTTCTTTTTTTTCCCCTCAGTGTCCTTTTCCATTGTTAGCTAGTTGATATATGTGCATTTGACTCTATTGTTTAATGATACAAGTTTCTGGGACAGGGAAGAGAACAGGCCCAAGCTGGCAGAAATTACAGGGGTAGCCCTCCAGCAATGCCCCAGGTATTCAAGAGCCAAATTATTTTTATTTATGTAGGTTAACACAAACACTTTAACTTGTACTCAGAAATGTAATGAAAATTCTGGAGTGCTGACACAATGTGTTTCCAGTGTGAAATTTGTATTAATGAACAGGTGGCTGCATTTTGTGCCAACTTAAATTTTTCAGGGGGTCTCAAAAGTTATTAGTATTTTATAGTAATTTATGGTGAGGTGACCAAAACATGGATATTTGTGGTAAGGCAAACTTAAAAAAATAAAGCATTTCTCATGAGATCCAGAAGGAAAAATTGCCCGTAGCTGCAACACCCATGAGCATCCCAAGACATGGCAGCATTCCTAAACTATTTAGCAGTATTAATAATAGTGGACTCATTCACTGATTTTTGCCAGTTGCTCCATTTGCTTACGTGATACTGTCCAAAAAGATAGAAAATAGATGTCAACGCAATGTTTCTGTTATTGCATAGTTCAAAGAACAATACCAATTAGGCTTCTTCATCAAGAAGCTGTTCCCACCCTGCACAAATGAAACATTTGTGAAAACAAGAAACCTGGTGCTTTATGGACATTTCTTCAGCTATCATATAGAAGCTAATTCAAATAGATGTCACTGTAAGTAATGCCTTTTAACAAGTGTAGACAAAGAACCATTGGATTCAGGGAGAAAGAAGCTTTTTATCTGATATTGTAGTTGCCATGAATTTGACAGAGTAAGCAACTGTAATTCAGGCCATAATAGAGCACTGACAAAAGCCTTTATCTACGATGGGCTCTGTTGTCCAATCTGCTAAATGTATAGGCAGATTAAGCTTTTGTGGATGTTCTGACTCACAAACCAGTTAAATATATATAATCTCCGGGTCTGAGGCATCAGAAAATAATAGTCCTTCATCACTTTACAGATTGTCTTGCTAGTCCTCTTGTTCCTGTTCCCCAAAATTCAAAAATAGCGTTAAAAAAAATCTGAAATGCATTTAGCACTTTTATAACTCCACAAAAATACAAAGAATCTTAACCCTATTAAAGAAATGAAAAAGAATTAAAAGAGCCAATTTAACGTTATAAACGAGTTTAAAATTAGATGTTAAAAGTGGAATCTGGTTGGTACAGATGAGAGACTATATCCACTGAGATACATATATTTAAAAAAGACAGGCAAGTGTCAAAATGCCCTGTTTCAATGTTTTTTTGATCAAAATACTTTTAATTTTGGTTTAGAAATGTTTTTCTTGTATTATTTTAAAATGTATTGTGCAAAAGTGCAGATCTCAGTGGCAGCTGTCCTTTGAATATATGAAGTTCTGTAGGTAAGTATGGAATGCTTTTGACCTTAATTTCTTTGTGCCTCAGTTTGCAATCTGTAATGGAGGTAATGATAAGTGACTCATCTCTCAAAGGTGGTATGGAAAGTAAGTAATGGATATATGTAAGGCACTCACATGCTGCAATGGTGAGTGCCATGGAAAACTCCTAAGGAAAAATATATAATTCTGTCTTCATTGCAGAGTTGAAATAGTGTGCAGCAGAGAAGGCCTGGGTGTTCCTTGAACAATGAGGAGAAAATAAAATACTAACCAGGTACACATTATCATCATCCATTCTATGCACTGCACAAGGATCTTGTGAGAAAAAAATAATCTATAATCAGGTAATTCAAGACACTATCACAGTGCACAGAGAGAAGGGAATCAAACTACGATTGCATAGGAGTAAGAAATCTCATTCTTAATTCTAGGTATTTCTTAATTTTGGAGAGCTGAGCTTTGCCGTGTTCTAAATGACTGTCGCAGGGCACTAAGGTGCCTGCTCCTTTAAGAGCAGAAACTGCCTAGGGAGAGGGCCCTAAGAGCCAGACAGAAACCCCACAGGTGCAGGTTACCATGGCAGCAAGGGAATTAGTCTGCACCTGCACCTGGTCAGCTGACCGGAAGAAGGCAGGGCCCTGGGCACATATAAACCCCAGGGCTGAGACCTGTGTGTGGTAGTTCTCTAGCAGCAACCAGTGGAAGGAGCCTTCAGGGAAGAATTGCCCAGAGGTGCTGTGGCTGCCTGATACGCTGCGTATAGGGCTAATGGGGCTCCAGGAGCTCACCAGGTACCTGGCCTACAAGGAACTTAGTGCTGGGGGGAAGTTTGACTCTTTTAAAGGGACACAGCACACCCTAAACTGCTTGCATTGTGTTATAGCCCAGAGGCTCATATTTTAGTTGCTGTTTATAAATGGGTGGACCGAGCTGAGGCTACTGGGGGAGGAGAAGGCTTCAGCCCGGTCCATCCATTTATAAACAGCAACTACAGTGTGGGGACCCCAGTGCCAGGGGGCGCAGTGACCAAGGGGCTGCAGAGAGCCTAGTGCCAGTGTGGGCACAGAGACAGGGCTGCAGAGAGCTCAGTGGTGATAGGAGGCCGAGCTATAGCAAGGCCCCAGAGTGGCAACATTTAAATACCATCTGTGAGGCTTGGGGCATGGTAAAAGGGTGGTTTTGGAGCCACGCATCTAGCCTATAAGGCTAAGGTTGTCCTCTGAGGCAGCCATTTTGAGCAGGACCCAAAAAGGGGTCCAGGAACCCAAAGGGTTCAGTGGGGTCCATCAGGACCATGTCCAAACACAAACTTGAGGGCAGCCCTATTTATTATAATTACAAACAAGATGTGGCAGGCAAGGAAAAGGGTGCCCATTGGGCAAGATTGGCATGGTCATGGAGCCCTATGGGTGTCACAGCCATACCTGGGAACCCCATGCTGTGACAGTGATTGTTATTAATGTAGTGTGTGCATACATGTATATGTGTTGCACATGCATTTTCCTAGCTTTATGAAAAACCAAGTTGGGAAAAATAGTTTCTATCATCTGTCATAATATTAACACCCTTGTGATTTATCAGCAAGACTGGATCTTTTTGGTAGATTGCACAGACCCCTATCACTTCAGCTATGTAACTGAGAGCAGTAGTAAGCTATCATCCTCTTTTGGACCAGCGCTAGAATAAGTTAATTGACTGGTCAATTTCACAGATATTTGCTGACAAAAGGGGAATAGTGAGACTCAGTAGTCTTAAGTCATAGTTTCATCGTTTCTAGGGTCAGAGGGGACCTGAGTAGATCATTTAGTCCGACCCCCCCGCCATGGCAGGAAACAGTACTGGGGTCAAACAACCTCAGCAAGATGTTCATCTAATCTCCTCTTAAAAACCCCAGGGTAGGAGCCAGCACCACCTCTCTTGGAAGTTGGTTCCAGATCCTAGCCGCCCTGACCGTGAAGTAGCGCCTCCTGATTTCTAGCTTAAATCTACCCTCTGCCAGCTTGTGACCGTTATTCCTGGTCACTTCTGGCAGTGCACGGGGGAACAGTGACTCCCCCAATGCCCGCTGATCCCCCCTGACTAGTTTATAACAGGCCACTAGATTCCCCCTCAGCCTTCTCTTTTGGAGGCTGAACAGGTTCAGGTCCCGTAGCCTCTCCTCATAGGGCCTGCCCTGCTGCCCCCTGATCATGTGAGTTGCCTTCCTCTGGACCCTCTCGATGCTGACCACATCCCTCTTGAAGTGTGGTGCCCAGAACTAGATGCAGTACTCCAGCTGCGGCCTGACCAGTGCCGCATAGAGGGGGAGGATCACCTCCCTGGACCTGCCTGAGATGCATCTGTGGGTGCATGACAAGGTACGGTTGGCCTTCCTGACTGCCAGCCCCTGTTCATCTTGGAGTCAATGATGACTCCAAGATCCTTTTCTGCCTCCGTGCTGACAAGAAGGGAGTTCCCCAACCTGTAGGTATGGTGCCGGTTGTTCCTCCCCAGGTGCATCACCTTGCACTTGTCTGTGTTGAATCCCATCCTATTCACATCTGCCCACCCTTGTAGCCTGTCTAGGTCTGACTGAAGCCTGATGCTTCCTTCTAGTGTGCCCACATCCCCCCACATCTTAGTGTCATGAGCAAATTTCAACAGGGTGCTTTTTACCCCCTCATCCACATCACTGATGAAGATGTTGAACAGTGCGGGCCTGAGGACTGAGCCCTGCAGAACCCCACTGTCCATGTCCTTCCAGGTTGAGAAGGACCCATCCACTACCACCCTCTGGGTGCGGCCCTCTAGCCAGTTGGCAACCCAATTGACTGTGTGGGCATCAACACCACAGTCCCCAGTTTCTTAATGAGAACGGGGTGAGAGACAGTGTCGAATGCCTTCCGGAAGTCCAGGAAGACTATGTCCACTGCTACCTCTGCATCTAATGATCTGGTAACCTGATCATAGAAGGCCACCAGGTTGGTCTGACAGGACCTGCCACTGATGAACCCGTATTGGTTGCCCCTAAGCATGCAGTCCCCAGCTGGCCCCTCATGGATGTGTGCCAGCATAATTTTCTCAAACAGCTTGCCTAGGATCGAGGTAAGACTGACTGGCCTATAGTTTCTGGGTCCTCCTTCCTCCCCTTTTTGAAGATTGGAACCATGTTGGCCCTCTTCCAGTCCTATGGGACTACACCAGAGCACCATGAGTGCTCATAGAGCCGTGCCAGGGGTCCTGCAATGACCTTGGCCAATTCCTTAAGGACTCTAGGGTGGAGATCGTCCGGGCTGGCTGACTTAAATACGTCCAGCCCCTCCAGAAGCCCCCTAACTGGTTCCATGCTAACCTTTGGCCCAGGTGTGCCTCCCCTGGGGACTGAGGGGGGCCCAGCAGGGAGGTGGCTGTTCTGGTCCCTACTTAGGAAGACAGAGGCAAAGAAATCATTAAACATGTTAGCTTTGTCGTCTGGTGTGACGACCAAATTCCCCAACACGTCCTGCCAGGGCCCCACGTTACCCGGGACCTTCTTTTTGCCCCCTATGTATTTAAAAAAGGATTTCTTATTGTCCTTAAAGTCCCTCCGCTTCCCGTTCCACGCCCTGGAGGGGAGCGTGATTTCAGGGACACAAACTCTTGTTCATGTTCACCCATCTTGACATCTTTTGTCCTAGCTCCCATAATCTGTTGCTAGCACAGACCAAGATCTAACGCCCAGTGACTCCTCATCCCTTGCCCATGCCCTTCATCTAGTAATTTGCCAAACATCTCTTCCCAGTTCCTCCTGCTCCCCAGTCTCTTTGCCCAGCTAGTCCCAGTCCTGTGCCGATCTCCTCAATCTGTCTCTCGCTTTGCCTCGAGTTACTCATCCTCATTGGCTTCCAGTCCCCTCCTCTCTCCCTGGACTTCTGATCAAATCTTGGCAGTCTCACTTCACTTGGCTCTGTTTCAGGCTCTCTACCCTGCACCTTCAGTCACTGCTAAATCTGTCTCCTCCCACATCCTTCTTTTCCCCCCACTGATTTCTGAACCCAGTGTTCATGTCCTGTTAGTCCCAGTTGCTTTCAATTTATCCATCTCAGTTCCTCTGTCTCCCCCATCTGTCACTTCCTTGCCAAACCTCCTTTTTTCCCAAACAATCTCAGGTTCCACCCTTTCCTCTAGGTCCCTTGTTTTAAACTATTCTCCCAGTTCTCCACCCCACCCCACCCCACCCCACCCCACCCCAGCCCTAGGTCTGGCTACTATTCTGCCTGCATATTAATCAGGTTCTTTTTTCAAGATGCATGGATGCCAGCAGGGACAGTCTTTAAAAAACTGTACAAACTGGGGATCTTTAAGTAATATTTGAGCTTCAGTATCAAACAGTAGTTCCATACAGTATCATAAGCTACAGTAAGGCCAATGAATACTGCCCTGTACTTTTTCTTTGCTTCAGAGGCTGTGGCAGAGTATCTTTGGTGCCTGCCACTTTAAGGTTTGAGAGCAGGCAGCAGGGCAGCCTGCAGGTGTAGGCTAGCCTTAATCAGGCAGTCACATGACTCCAGGAGAGCCCTGGGATTTGAGGAGGGGGTGGAGCAGCCTCCATTTTAAGCCAGGCCCTCAGAGCTGGGGCAGCAGTTTGCTGCTGGCAGCTGGAATTACAACAGGTGGCTGTGCTGCTGCTCGGAACATCTTAGAGGTATATGGGCAGGGGCTATGGGGAGGGAGGAGGCCCCAGGTCCTGGGTATAACTGAAACCTGTACCCTGCAGGGGCAGGATGGTGTGGTGGGGTAGTCCTGAGAAATGTCAGGCCAGTCACCTCCCCAGTAAAAGGTGGATGGGGACACCTTATAACCCCATAGTTGAGACCCTGGAGCTGAGCTGACAGGCAGGGAGCCTGGAACAGAGTTGCTATGGGCAGGGAGCATGAGATACGTTAGGATGGGCAGGAAGCCCAGAGTTGAGTAGAGATTGAAAGGGTTGAGGCTCAAATGGTAGAGAACTTCAGCAAGCAGGCAGTGAAGTTGTGAGGAAAAGAAGGCAAGCCTGAGTTTAACCTGACTGGATGGATCCTCAAACTGGTCAATGCTGGGGCCAGGACCCAGGGGGTCAAAAGGGCCAGGGCCCACCACGAGGAGGTACTACTTCACCGTCAGGGTGACTAGCATCTGGAACCAACTTCTGAGCAAAGTGGTGCTAGCTCCTATCCTGGGGGTCTTTAAGAGGAGGCTAGATGAACACCTTGCTGGGATCATTTGACCCCAGTACTTTTTCCTGCCATGGCAGGGGGTTGGACTTGATGATCTGCTCAGGACCCTTCTGACCCTACTAACTATGTGAGGGATGCACAGAGCCAGGGGCGTGGAGTCAGACTGGCCGGTGAAGGCGGGGCCAGGGCCTGTGTGGCAGAAGGTCCCAGAGAGGGGACCAAAGCTGAGAGGGAGAAGGTTGCTGAGAGGGAGAGGAGAGGTTGGCTGCCTGGAATGCCATTTGTGAGGCATGGGACATGGTAAGGGCAGGTCAGAGCTGTGTGTAATGCCCTTATCACCAGGGCAAGTAAATGGGCAGCCTCCTACTTGATTGATATGTTAATTATTACCATCAAGGCATGGCAGGAGAACAAGGCAGGCAGTTAGCCCAGAGACAGGCAGGCAGGCTGATATTGTGACCCAGTCCTGAGCTGACCCCCTGTCACAGAGGCTGACTTAATATCTTATGCTATAGAGAGCAGGTGATCTGTGGAGCAGCATGGGCAGAAGCCAGCCTGTTTTTTGGATAGAATACTTTCTGATATTAGTGCAAGAGGCAAGGGTTTTTGTGGGGTGATGTCTTTTATTGGATCAGTTGCATGGCTGAAATAAAGTTAGAAAGCTTTCAAATGCAATGCAAAGCATTCTTCATTGGGTCTGAAGAGGGAAGCAAGCAAACACAGCCAAGAGCAGAACTGTAAAGGTGGAGAGGAGAGGGAAATTCCCAGGGGTAGCAGACAAACAATTAACAGAAAAAAAGCAAATTACTTGGATATCAAGGCCCATCAAAAGGGAGAGGTTGTCATTAATACCTGTTGTATGCAGGAAGAAAAAAAACGAAAAACAGGTAGATTATAGCGTGCCAAAAAATCAATATTGGAGTATCTACCAACGTTCAGGGAGGTTAGAGGGAGGTTGGACTGAAATAAAAATGGTCACCCGATGTAAGATAGGTTGGGATGGGGGAAGTAGTGCAGCAGGCCTTGGGTAGGTTGGGGGGCAGGCAGACTCTGGGGGAGATCAGGGAGGTCAGGGGAGGTAAGCAGGTTCTGATTGCAGGAAGAAGTGGGGTCTACAGGGGGTTAGTGGGGTTAGGGAGGGTTTGGCAGGATTGAGGAACTAGCATTGACCTTGTGGGGGGGGGGCCTTTGGAGGTTGAGGGGGCTCTTCCCCCCACTTCCCAGGGACCAGGAGCTTTTTTTTAGCCCCTTGACTCCCCACCCCAAGATGAACAACACGCCCCCCCCCTCAGTGAACCAGCCCCTCATCCCAAACACCCCTCCCCCATCCTGACTTACTTCAATTAGTTCCTGGCACCAGTGAATGCTGGTAAAACTGGCACTGGGTGTGGCTTGCGGGTTGCGGGGTTGGTGGGTCCAGGGGGGAGCTGGTTGGTCCCTGGGGGGTGTTGTTCATATGGGGAAGAGGCCACAGGAGGTTAAAATAGCCCAGAGGCAGGGGATAAGGCAAACGCAGCTCTGGGGCTGAGGCCAGCAAACTGGGCTTTCCCAGTTCTGGGGTTGTGCTGTACAATTCACATTTAACTAGGGATTTAAATGTAAGGTTCTCACCTGGGGAGCCAAGTTAGGTTGGGTGGCCATTTTTAACATGATCTAACCACCCTAAATGCCTGTATGTACCCTTTGGACATGTCCAGATGAGCACACATGTGCCTCTTGCAGCATCCCAAAACAGTTTGAGACATTGCGAGAAGCACTCTGGGAACAGAAAAACATTTCCCCATGTTGAATTTTTGCAATGCGGGGTCAAAATTTGATACCTGGAGATCTAGGTATCAAAAAATACCCTGGGTATAAACAGCAGGGCAGGCAACTGGAGGCTGAGGTCCTCCACAGAGATGCTCTGGTAGCCAGCCAAAGTGGCTGGCCCTTGCCCCAGTACTGAAGCATGCTACCTGCCTGTGCAGAACAAGCAGTGGTGCAAGCTGTACAGACCTGGACCCCGGCTCTGTGCCAGGTAAGTAGTGGATGGGGGTTGCTGGAGGAGTGGGGAACCATCGTGGGGGCAGCTTGGGAGGGGGTCTTATGTCACAGCTGTAATTATATAATTATTGCCTTTTATCTTGGCAGAAAGGCCAAAGACCAAAGAGAATGAAGAGCGATTTATCTTGTGCCATTTAAAGAGTTTTTCCAAAGCAAA
Source organism: Crocodylus siamensis (assembly GCF_052110815.1). Classification (NCBI taxonomy): domain Eukaryota; kingdom Metazoa; phylum Chordata; order Crocodylia; family Crocodylidae; genus Crocodylus; species Crocodylus siamensis. The sequence continues at coordinate 64,720,423 of NC_143398.1, forward strand.
CTTGTAGTATATCAGGTATTGATAGCTGGTACTAGCCAAGGTTGGTTGACTTCTCGCTTGACTTTTGTGGCAAGGAGGACTTAACCTGTCACAAGGCCTCTTAGCTTCTAATCATTTTGTAGCCATTGCCTAGAAATCCTCTATCTGCCTTGAGTAAACTAAAAAATGACATTTTCTATGGAATAAATTGGAAAAATGTTCAATACAGTTAATGCCAAAATCTCTTGTGTTTATTTTAATATTATATAGTTTACTACTGCAAATGTTTATAATGACAACAGAATCAGGTAGTAAAAATTGGCAGGTAAAAATTATAGGTTTTGGAAATGTTGGCTCACAGGCAGGGAATGAGAGCATTTCAGGACTACAGAATGAACACATTTGTTGGGTGCTTCTACTCATGGACATAGTTGAGAGTGTTGGTATTTAAAGAGATACTCCAGCATAACTGCCTTTGCACAAACTCGTGCCTAGTGCTAAGTGCGAATTAGCTCACTGTTTTTTATTACCTCAGGATAAGAATGACAATGTTAATTACAGTGAAGTAGTTGATATGATACTCTGGCTTGCCCATGATAACATGTTGATTCTCTTGGTTTCCCGAACAGACTGATTTAAATCAAAATAATATAAATCACTGATTTTTCATCAATAAGCAAGCAAGAAAACTTGATTGAAACAACTTTTATCTTGTTTTGCATTTGCACTTTGTAGTTATTTAAAAAAAAAAGTACTGATCCCAGTGAAATGGGATTCCTTTCCTCTATTATTTGAGTGATGGGGTAATATTGAAGCTGTTAGCACACTCCTTTCTGGACCTGTCTACACTAGGGACTGTAATAGCTCCAGAGCAAGAAGCAGAATTGGTTACAGTGGGCACATCTATTCATGTGCTTTAATGTGCAAGTAGCCTATTCTACTGTGCGTTAAAGCGGTGCCTAAAAAAAATGCTAATACACTAATGTGCAGTAAAATAGGCTATTGCACATTAAGCATCACCTAAAAAGCATGTGTTTGTGCTACTGCGCATAAGCACAGCTTAATGTGCATTTATTTAGTATCTCATATTGGAGGTACTAAATTGAATGTGCATTAGAAAAAGTGTATTAATGCATGTGCAGATGCCCCCAGTATGACCACAGGGGCTAGTGCTCCAAACCAGGGAATGCAGTGGACAGTCCCTAGCACAGAACCAAGAATACTGCTGAAAAAGAGCACCTTAAAGAGGTTGACAGTGTGGGCCAGAAATTGCTGGAGCAGAAGGCTAGAGGATGCCAGAACACAGTATCAGACACTGCAGAGTATGACAGAGTGAGTGAGGCTGCTGGAGCAAGACAGCAGGGGGCTGGAGAACCAAGAGAGCAGACCAGAGAGGCAATGACCAGTTACAGCATAGCCAAGATGTCTTTGTTAAGTAACACATTGAGACTCTTCTAGTGAGTGTGAGTTGGGCAACAGGGTGGCTGACCTAACAGTAGCTTAACATTGGGGGAAGGGGGGTGACTGAGACTGCAGGTATCATCCTTGTAGGTTAGGCTCAAAAATAGTTGCTGCTGTTACCAGAAGCTATCTGTACTGCTGCCACCACCAGCACAGCAGCCACTGATCCTCACAGGCCCAAAGTTCTGCCTGTGTAATCAGTGCTTTCTGTTTAGAAGCTCTGTTTCCTACAGTCCCTTCATCCCAGCACACTTATGGATGGTGAAATTATAAAGCAGAAAACAGCATTTTAAAATTGTTTCTCAATTGTGCTGGGAACGTAAGTACTGAAATATGTGCATCAAAAAACATTAACAGACTCACTGAATAAGTATTATCTGTATCTAATAAACAGAACAAATCACTTCTGGTCATCATGTCCATATTTTAGAACTACTAAATGATATCCTGTCATGCCTATATTTTTATTTATAGGGTGTATCTATGGTGTACAATCCAGTGATGTATAGAGACATCTAAGCTAGTTCAAAACAAGCTTGCATGGGTTCCAGAAATAATATAGCTGTATTAGCATTGGTGCTCCACTTGACCTAATTTACTCTTGTGTTTTAGGTAAGTTAGTCTGAGTAGGGCACTGTGCAGATAAGTAATGCTGTTTAGCACTGCACTGTAGATTGAATGTATATAGAATCATAGCTTGGAAAGGACAAAAAGCTTTTCCCATTGGTTTCTCGACTTTGAAGGAAGTAGTCATTGAACTGAAATGGAGAATACTCTCTTTGTACCTGCAAATAGGCTATCACTGTCAGAAGCAGGTTCAACACTTGAACAAACTCTAGCTTTAGGTGTTTAGCCAGTTTCTCCCATCAGTTCAGTGTCCTGACTGTCTTTAACATTTCAGAAGCCTGTTCTGCTTGAAGTTTATAATTTTCAGAATGTATTTTAAATTATTTGGCATAATTTCAAATGTAACTTTAAATTTGTTGTTAAAAATGCATTGAATCAAAAGCAATGTAAATAGAAGTCTGGTTTATTGCTTTGTGGTGCAGTATGAAGGGTTTTGTGGGGACAGGGCCTTGTTGATTTTATATACTGAAAAAGAAGTTACTCACGAGTAACTGGAGCTCTTTAAGGTAAATAATCAATATACACATTCCTACTTGTGGTTGTATTCACCCAGATCTTCTGAGCACAGACTTTTTGTCTTACCAGTACCCATGTGGATTCCAAGCCTGCCCCCTGGAGCCTCCTTGTGCTGAGGCAATAAAAGGAGATGTCCTCTTGCTTATCCTCTATTTGCTCTCAGAGTCCCATATTACATTCAACTCAGAGGAAGAAAGGAAGGAAGGCAGAATGAAAATGTGGGGTGATCACACATCTCAAAGAACTCCAGGTACAGGTAAGTACATTCTTTTTCTCCTTAATGTACTTGTCCATATATATACCATCTCACTTGCAGGTAACTCCAAAGCACTGACCCACACATCTGGAGCTGGGTGTCAAAGTCCCCCTAAGAGAACAGTCATTAGGGCTAGGGACAGAAGTTACACATAAACCAGTTTAAGTGATCAGAAATTGGTTTAAACCTGGAACAGAAGTTCAGTGCACATAAACCAGTTTCAAAATGGCTGAAACTAGTTAAAGATAAACCTGGATGAAGGTAGTATCAGACTTAACTGATTTGGATCAAACTGGTTTATGGAACCTCCATCCCAAACCCCTTCCTAGTTCAAATTAAATCATAGCCCCCCAGCACCCCAGGATGCTTTGCAGACCTGGGCTGGGCTGCCTGCTCCAGCAGAACAGGGTTGGCCCTGCCCCTCTGTTTTCTAGCCAGGGCAGTGAGGGCTTGTTGACAAAGGGGTGGGGGTGGAAAACCTGGCTGGGGATGCAACCCAGTCTGCCTGGAAGGGGTGAAGCAGTCCCAGCCAGACTGTGCCCCCCACTGGGGTGAAGGAGGTGGGGGCCATTAGGCTCAGGTGGAGGGGAGGGATGGGGGTTTAAACCCCCTCCATGGCCCCTGGGTCTCCAGCCCATGTCTGCATGGGTGGGGGGGCTGCCACATTCTGCCCCCCACACTGCTCCCTCCTCAAGGGTGGGGAGAGGGCAGCTCCAGCCAAGGTCTTCTACCTCTCTACCCACTGAAGTCTTGGGGGGTGGGGGTGCAGCCAGATGCTGGCCCTGGGCTGTGCCCCTGAGGTGAAGGAGGGGAGGGAGGAGGCTTAATTCTCCCTCCCTCCCCTCTCTCACCAGCAGGGGTGCAGCAGCCCTTTTCAGGCTCCCCCCTCTGGCTTGCCACTCAAGTGGCTGGTGCTGTGGCCAGATGCTGGCCCCAAGCCAGCCCCTTGAGGCAAAGAGGGGAAGAGGGGGTTTAATCCCCCCTCCCTCCTCCTCCCTCCTGTCTCCCACTGGAATGGGACTCTAGCCTATGCCAGTGGGAGAGGGGAAGGAGGAGGAATTAAACCCCCCTCCCTCCCCCTCTTTGCCTCAGGGGGCTGGCTCAGGGCCAGCATCTGGCAATGCCCCCCACTGCTCAAGTAGTGAAGGTGGGGGAGAAGCTTGACAGGGGCTGCGGCACTTGTGCCAGTAGTAAAGGGGAGAGAGGGGGAATTAAGCCCTTCTCCCTTCCCCCTTTCACCTCAGTGTGCCAGTCAGGGGCCAGGGTCTGTCTATGCCCCCCCTTGCTTGAGTGGTGAGCAGAGGAACAGCCTGGCAAGGTCTGCTTCCCCCTTCTCCCTCCAGGTATACCCAGCTAGGTACTGTGGAAGTTGGTGGGGGGAGGGTTAAACCCCTCTCTAATCATACTCAGAAGCCTGCTGGGGCCTGGCCACACCCCCCTCCCCTTAGCTCAGCTTTCCTTCAGCCACTGCCAAAGGGAAGGGGGGGCTTGCTGTAGTGCCCCCCAGCTTCTAGACTGAGCCGCTGCAAGCCTGTGACTGCATTTCCAGAATAAAAATTATATCTATTCACTTGCTTCTCAGTTCAATCTACTCAGGTTTGACTAACCTGCAAAAATCAAATCAATTCAGGCCTGGGCTTTTTGAATATCTGTACTTAGCAGAAGACCACCCTGCTGAATGTAGCATCTCCAAAATGGTGTGATGTTTTGTAAAGCTATGAGCTGAGCCCCAGGTAGCCACTCTGAAATGTTTCTATAACTGCAGTAATGCCAGATGAAACCATTGTGAAACTCAGGATTTCTAAGTCAAAATAACTCTGACTTGCAATCTCCTGATTGAACCCTCAGATCTCTGGATTTTCCCAGCTGGTAAGTTTGGGGAGGGGAAGGGGTGAGGGGAAAGGACAGGGGTGGGGTATGGAGATTGAGGGCCCCAGCAGTCAGGGAGGGAGTGGGGCAGGAGCCAGAGTGACTGGGGTCCTGAGGCCAGGGCGGGTCATCTAGAGGTGCAGGGGAGGGCTGCAGCTCCCCACAGCAGTGTGTACCCCTGGGAAGGCATGGGGGCATGTGCCCCCCGCAGGGCAGAGGTGGGATTCCTGCTGTGGGCTGGGGCTCTGTGTCCTGCTGCCTTTTCTCTGGGAGCTCTGCCACGTGATGCCAGTGTGCTTCCTGCCACTGGGCAGGCAGGAGATAAGCCACACGGCCAGCCTGCCCCATGCTCCTGCCCACCCGCCAGGCAGCAATGGCTTCGTGCAACTGAGCTCCCAGGGCAAAGGCAGCAGAGCACAGAGCCCCAGACCACAGTGGGCAGCTCGCTTCTGCCCCGTACAGGGCTCATGCCCCCCATGGCTCCCCTCGGGCTGCGTATTGCTGCCCTCCCCCTCAATCTCCATGCCTCTGGACAACCTGCCCCAGCCCTGGGGCCCCATTCACCTCAGCCCCTGCTCCTGCCCCACTCCCTACCTCACTGGGGAGGGCCTTGATCTCTTCCCCCCCAGTCCCTTCCCCTCCACTTACCAGCTGGGTGCTGTCTCTGTGTGTCTGCTCCTCACTCCCAAGCCACAGCCCCCCCTCCCCCCAGCCCTGCTGCTACCTCTCACTCCTGACCCACAGTACCTCGCTTCCTGCCAGGGTGTGCAGGGCACCTCCCTCCCTGGACTCCAAATCCCCCACACCCACAGCCCCCCACACCTTCATAAATAACACACCCACACACAGACACTTGTCTCATGATTTTTGGCACAGTGGAGTGACAATACTGTAACTGACACCTGCAAATTGAGGCTATGGAGGTAGCATGGGCATGAATCATTGAGGGTGGCTCTACTTCAACAGTTGTTTCATAGTTTCTTTCATAGTTTCTAGGATCGGAAGGGAACTGAGCAGATCATCTAGTCCGACCCCCTGCCATGGCAGGAAAGAATACTGGGATCAAACGACCCCAGCAAGATGTTCATCTAACCTCCTCTTAAACACCCCCAGGGTAGGAGCCTGCACCACTTCTCTTGGAAGCTGGTTCCAGACCCTAGCCGCCCTGACTGTGAAGTAGCGCCTCCTAATATCTAAGCTAAACCTACCCTCTGCCAGCTTGTGACCGTTATTCCTGGTCACTCCTGGCGGTGCTCGGGAGAACAGTGACTCCCCCAATGTCTGCTGATCCCCCCTGACTAATTTATAACAGGCCACAAGATCCCCCCTCAGCCTTCTCTTTTGGAGGCTGAACAGGTTCAGGTCCCGTAGCCTGTCCTCATAGGTCCTGCCCTGCTGTCCCCTGATCATGCGAGTGGCCCTCCTCTAGACCCTCTCTATGCTGTCGATATCCCTCTTGAAGTGTGGTGCCCAGAACTGGACACAGTACTCCGACTGCGGCCTGACCAGTGCCGCATAGAGGGGGAGGATCACCTCTTTGGACCTGCTCGGGATGCATGACAAGGTGCGGCTGGCCTTCCTGACTGCCTCCCCACACTGCTGGCCCGTGTTCATCTTGGAGTCAATGATGACCCCAAGATCTTTTTCCGCCTCCGTGCTGACAAGAGAGGAGTAGCTTATTTTATTATTGTGTAGCTTATTTTGATACAGCCTAATATCTAACTGGATAATCTCTGGGCTGATATCACTATGGCTTTTAGATCTCTTGGCTACAGCTGCAAAAAGCCATGGAAATTTATAAAAGGGTTTATTCCTTTGTAAATTGTAGGTTGATACTGTCTTAACTATGAGCAAATGTAGTGAAAACTCTACTTGGGAAGTAAGTTTTCAGAAAGAGGACCAGTAAGAAAACCACTTAAGGGAAGAATTTTGGGTGGATCCTGAGGACTGCCTTGTCAGGATAGAAAGTAGCATATGTGAGATCTCTCACCAACTCATTTCCACCAAAGACAGCACATCCATAGAGGTGGAACAACAAATGTCTTGCCATAGGCTCCAAACGTGGACACCTGAGAGTTGTAAGGACTAGCTTCAGGGTCCATTGTAGAACAGGGTCTCTAATAGTAGGAATGCCTCTAATAGTCTGTAAGCCTCGAAATTTTAGGGCTACCAGATGTGAGACGACAAGATGGTTGTTGATTGGGGGATGGTAGAGTAGCTGCTAGATCTACCCAGCTAAAGCTCAAGAATGTTTGTATGTCTCTGGGCTAGACTGTTCAGAATTGAGAAATGAAGAAAACAGAGACAATTGCAAAGAGGTCAATATTTGGATGACCCCAGTCTGCAAAGATATACTGGAGGACACGCTTTGATTTTTCATGGTGTAGGGCAGGGGTGGCCAACCTGTGTCATGGGTAGGCTCTGTGTGTAGCATACTCTAGGGCAGTGACTCTCAACCATCTTGTACCAGGACCTGTAAACAACAATGGCCAGTCACAACCCAGTGCCCCTCACTCCCAATCCACTGCCCCTCTTCCCCAGGCCCTAGCCCCGAAGTATATGAAGCAGGGGTGGATATGTGTGAGGCATGGGGGGGGCCCAAGCAGCTCCTTGCAGGCTGGAACTCTGCCAGCCTGCAAGGGAAATGCCACGGTTTTCTACGTTTTTCTCCTTTAAAGGAAAATCCATTTTTAAAGATTGCTTGCAACCCTTTCATATATTCTTGTGACCCACTTTCGAGTCATCATGAGTCATGACGACCCACAGAGAGAGAGAGGCTGCTCTAGGAGAAGGTACAGAGCTAATTTGTGGCATGCCTGCCAAAAAGGTCAACTCCCACTGGTGTAGGGAGACTTCTGGAGGTGTCCCTGTGTGATGTCTGCTGCAACAACAAAGCTGAACAAAGAGCAGGGCAGAGAGAAAGAGTGAGAGAGCTGCTAAAGTGCTGACTTTGCTAGGGTGGAATATACATAGAATTAGACAAAAGAGAGGAGCTGTTATGCTAATGTAGGAGGAAAGGTGATAATAGCAAGAAGATTGGGATGCAAACTAGTTGGTGCCTTTAAGTCTAGGCAACCCCACCAAAGATCACAAGGAAGGTAGGAGAAGACTTAGCATTTTGGGAAAGACAAGATAGGCATGTAGGTCTCTGAAAGGCAGGAATCACAGAAAAAGATAATGGGACATTTGAGGGATAAAACAGCAACAGAGAGGGGCTCTTTGCTTGGGTGTAGATAGACATGACTTGACCCATAGCAAGAATGTCACTGATTGGAAACCATTTAACAGTTGTCTCTGGAGAAAACGTCCAAAGGTATACAGCTAAAGTGAAACCCTTACCTTTTAGGAATTACACTGCTGCCAAAAGTACCCAAACCATCATGCCTTCCAGGGGTCAATGCCTGGAGTTTCTCCAAATTCCTCTCGAGGGCAAGGAACACCCTGGATTAGGGCAGGAGATTGGAATAGAGGAGTTGCTTGGTACTGGGGAGCTGTGTTGGTATTCCCAAGAGCTGTCCCCTCCTTCCCAGTTTGTCCAACCACTCAAGTATCTTGCATTGTCAGGAACTGCACAGAGACATGTGTGCAGAATAGAATCTGCATGGCAGGCCTGGCTGCAAGAGTGCAGTACAGTAACGAGGAACAGTTAACAGTTAATGAGCTAATTCACTTCACATTAAGTATGGCATTGACTGTCATTCTGTTCTGTTATAAGTGTCCATTGTGCAATAGCTCCATTTCCCCCCACAAGGACTCAGTAATTGGCAGGTCAGAGGAAGATGTAAGAACCCCACATCTGCCAGTTGTAGGATTTTATTTGATGCCCAACACGCATGCAATTTACCTAACTGAGATTTGTTTATGCCTTGAAGCATGTGATATACTTAATGATAAACATTCATGAAGAGGCATTAAAACAACTCTGGATATTCATGATTTCCACAGAACAATCTTGGCTCTTCTTAATTTTGTTAATTCCTGATCTAATGGCAATACATTGATTTGTTTATGTATATTTTTTTCTCATGACCACAGATACTTGTGTCCTTTCTGGTAAACACTCCTATAGTCAAATCCTATTTCACTTTGTGTGTCAAAACAGAAGTGTAACTTCAGTTTCAGGGCACTTACACACAGTTTAGGATTCTATTTCCCCCTGTGGTGAAAGAGAATTGCTCTGTTTGTGTACATGCCAGGAGGAAGACAACCCTTCCCCATTTAGCCTCGTAAGACACCTACCCACAGAGCAGGCAATGCGAGTTTTAGGTTCTTCTCTTCACCTCATCATCTCCCGTTCAGCAAAATGCTCTAACTGCCAGGCCCCAGGCTAGCCATTGTCCAGGTCCCTCTCCAGCCGTTCCCTTAAAGCTGATCCACTGCACCTGGCATTTCATGTTCATTAAAGAAACAGCACTGGTGCCCAGGGCAGAATCCAAGGTCTTTTCCTTTTAGAACAGTATCCGTGTCATTGAACCTGGCCCAGGTTGATACCCTCTAGCTTGTACTCTTCCTTCTGGCCCCACTTCTCTCTCCTTCTCTCAACTTCCCAGGGAGCAACTTCAAACAGAGGGCTGGAAAGGGGCCTTGGTGTTGCCCAGCTTAAGATCTGGTGGTTAGTGTGCAGCTTCAAACTCCCTCTGGGTGAAACAGGGTCTAGAACCTAGATCTGCTTACTTTAGATTGGGCTATGGGATGGTAAGTCGTGTGGCACATGAAGTTGTGTGGCTCTCGGGGCCGCTGCAGCAGGGAGCAAAGCCCAGTCCACAGCAACAGCCACCTCCACCCCACACACAGACTGGGGGGGCATGTGTTCCCTGGGCCTCTGCCAGGGTGTGCGCAGTGGTGGGAGCAACACTGGGACGAGCTGCCTAGGCTCTCATTTTCCCACAACCCAGGCCACCTGGGGCCCCATTCACTTCAGCCCCTGCTCCTGCCCCACTCCCTCCCTCATTACTGGGGCCTCAATCTGCCCCTGCCCCCCCCGCCCCAGCCCTTCCCCTCCTCTTGCCACTTCCCCCACAGACTTATTTGCTGGGCAGGTTGGGGAGGGAAGGAGGCACGTGCACATGCTCAGCCATCCCAAATAATTTTTTCTCCCTCTGCCTATGCTGTCAGGTGTATGTGCAGTGAACTCTCTGCTGCTGCCCCCACTTCCCTTTTGCCATTTTCGATCTGCTACCACAGTTATATAGCTAGATACATGTCATTTGGACATGTAAAATGAAATCGTATCTGGTGCTTAATCTTTTCAGTTTCTCTTTTATAGGAAAGATCTTTCCATCCAGATAGTCTTTGTCATCATTCTTCTCTGAACACTCTCTAGTTTTGCAATAGCCATTTTGAGGACTAGCATAGTGTATTCCGGATGAGGCCATACTCTTCACTTATCATATTCTTCCTATGTAAGTTAACATCTTTTTAGGCCTTTGTGTGCTTTTTGTTTTTACACTGTTGTTGAGTACAAGAGTACAAATAAGTACAAGTCTTTATTGCACATTTCTGCAGCTATGTGTCCATCACCTGGGTTAATTTTTTTGGGGGGTTGGGTTTTTTTTGGTCAATACAATTATCATAGTTACTTGAACCCAAGACAAATCCTTCTCCCCTCACTTTGGCATGGGGTGGAAGCCCCTTATCTTGGATTTGAGTACAAGGTGTGTGGCGGTGGGGGGGGGCAGGCAGCTACTGTGGCTCTGACTCTGGTCTTGAGCCCAGGTCATGGCCAGAGTTACAGCTGCAGCAGCTGCCTTCCCCCTGCCCACAACATGTTCCCCACAGTCTCTGCCTGTCCACCTGCCCCTACAGCCTCTGCCCCCTCCCACCTTCCCCACTGCATACTGTCAGGCATGGCTCTGGATCTGTTCCCTCCTGGGACACAGACAACATGGAAGCTCCAGCCCCTGCCTAGCTACACAGCAGTGTCCTGGGGCTAGAACTGCCATTCCTACTGCCACTGCCATTGCTTCATGGCCAGATATGGGCCACAGCTTCCATGTACTCTGTGCCCTGGGAGGAAATGGAGTTGCTTGACAGCAGATGCAGGGGGAAGTGGACAGAGGCTGCTGGGGACCGGCAGGGGGCAGAGATTGCAGGGTGGCAGGTGGGGGAGTAGAGGATGTAGGAGGCAGGCAGCGAAGGCACAGACACTGTGGGAGGAGCAAGTTGCAGAGAGAACAAGTGGAGGGGTAGGGGTCAAGAGGCTGGGGACAAACTTAAGATGACCGTCTGATAATTAGATTTTATACATGGAAAAATATAACATTTATAAAGTTTATATATAGAGAATATCTAATTATTGGGGGTAGTCCTAAATTCGAAGTCATCTTGGTTTTGGGTAGATAAGGTAATTTTAAAATCCATTGGGGAATATCAATTTAAACTTTCTTTTCTACTGTGCATAATTTCATATTTATCAACACTGAGCTAGTACTAAGTGGAAAAGGGATTCTACAATAAAAGCAAACAAGCTCTAGCATGATAGAAGATTAAAGGAAAGTAAAGGGGGACAAAAGAAAGACTTAAGCTGCTATCTACTCTAAAATCTACAGGAAGAATGGGAAACAACAGACTTATTATTTTTTTATTCTACTTAGGACATCCAAAGGAAATACTAATTTTGTTTAGCCAGAGTTACTCCATTATAAAATATATATTCTGTATACTGAAGGTTCAGGGACCTGAGTATTCAAACTATTTGGAGGAAATACTTGTGACAATTTAGGCATCACGGGGCGCATCCCCATAAGTGCGCACATGTGTTTCCATGGGGACAAATAGCAGTGGCACATTGTTGGGCTGCAGCAGCAGTGATCTGGTTGCACAGAGCCTGGCCAACAGCCAGAGTGTGGCCCTGGCTAGCCAGGCTACTACTTCGAGCAGTGCACACTGCAGCCACGTGTGCCAGCCTGCTTTCTTTTACCTTTTTTTTAGATACTGGGATTTCCTGGTATTTAATTTTGGGTCCACACTGCAAATATGCAGTGTGGAGAACCTTTTAACATGCACTGTGTGCATTTTGTGGCACCTCCAAAGCACACATTCCTGCTCGTCCGGACACGTCCACAGTGGGTAAATTTGATGCAGGTCTCTCTCAAAAAAAGAATTAAATATTTGAGTGCTGAATGAGTTTCTGTTGAATATAGTAACCCGCAAAAAACCTTCAGTTCTTAAGTCAAATGTTTCAAATTAAAAGCTCAGTTCTGTAAAGATGGGATCATACAAGCCTCTTTGATAGGAGATGAAGCGTTCTATGACTTACACACCAGGAAAGTTTGTAACTATACTTAAACCATCAAAGTTATAGCTAAAATTTATAATTAAAATCTGTTAGGAAAGTAATAGAAAAGCACATCAGAATCTCTCATGAGACCCAGTAAACCCATAGCCAGTGCCTGAAAAGTGAATAGTAGGCACATTGCTTTAGAAGTAGAAAGGCAGCATTTCATTTGCACACTCAGCAATGATAAAGGGGGGAAATGGACATAAGAAGGATTGCAACTGCAGGTGAAACAATACCTAGCATATGGTAAAGAATAGGCTGACTGAAGGAGAAAATCACTTTGGGCCATAACTTACCCTTTGGCATAAAGCTGCATAGAGGGGAAAAATATAATCCATAAATCATGTGGCTTTGGAAGTACAGCAGTCCAGCTGCATTTTCTCCTTACTTCCTGCCTGTTGTGGAACCAGCATAAATACAGACCAGGTGTCTGTTACAGTGTTGTAACTACAGAACTGCTGTTAACTTTTGTGGGACCAGAATTTCATATATAGAGTTTCTGTCCCACTGTGCATCTTCTAGGTTCTGAATCCCTCAAAATGGCAGTGAGAAGGTTTGTTTACTGGCACATAGTCATTGGATCCCAATATACAAATTGTGTTCTGTAACTCCTTCAATAGAAAAGCATTAATTTAATTTCCGTTTTGAACATCACTGATTAATTCCTGTTTTTATGTAAACAAAAGTTGGTCAGAGTCCATCTTTCGTATTCTCCCTCCTTGCTTGCCTTGTGTCCACTAGGTTTCATTTTTCTCTTAAGAGGGAATTAAATATTTTAATTATTTAATCTCTAGTGGCCTAGAGCCCCAAATGCAGTTTTAGTAGGCACGTCTGATTATTTAAGAGGCTTGTTTGTCCTGCACAAGTAGATGGATCTCAGACTAGCAGGAGATGGAGGGAGAAAGTACTAACAAATACAGGCTGAGAAAACTGAAGCAGCAGGAAAGGGAGAGAAAGGTTACTTGATACATCTGGAGGTGTTGGGGGAACCTGGGCAGCTTGAAGTAGCGACCTGCATAGTATTAAATGTGCTACAAATTACAGCATTTTTAGTATTCACATTATTACAGTTTTACTAGACGTGAATTATTTTAATTAAAGTTGAATATACAGTCAGGTTGCAGAATCCCCACAAGTCAGTGCTGCCTTCTTACAGAAAGTGGGAGTCTTACTTAGGTGTAGTAGACTGCTGTAGAGTACATTACACCTTGTCTATAATGGGCAGCATGATTAAGATGCAAACCCTAAGTTGGTTGAAGAGTAAGTAGCTTTGAGATTGCTTATTGTAATATTACCGCCTAGAGAGGGAGGATTTGCTAAGAAACCAGGACCCAGAATTGTATGAAGATTTTTTTCTTTCACAGAACAGAACCAGATGCAACAGTGAACAGACAAGAGCCTTCTGCTTTGCAGTCAGACCAAACTACTGAGCCAGTAGCCGAATGAAAACAGCCATTTCTTGGCACGTTTGATGGTATTTTACTGTTGTCCTTTGCACTGCATTTGAATTGCACAACTCGCGCAGCTCACATACCCTACAGTGAATACTGGTTGCTTTGACAGTAATTAAAAAGAAAAGTTAGGGAGGGTGGTTATGCTAAATCTAATAAAGCCAATAAAGAAAACTTCATAGACTAAGTGGATTCAGTGGAGGGGTTATTCAGACCCCCAGAGAGTCATCCATTATAAAAATTATAATACCAGAGCATTGCAGGATGCCAAAAGGGGAAGAAATAATGTGAAATGGTGACAAAGTTGGATGCACTGCATGAGCAAGTGCCAGATAATGGAAGTGCTAAAATGTCTACATTTGACAAATCTTTGGCCTTGTTTGGAGAGACTTTTCTTTGGGATTTTTTTTCCTTTGTTTGTTAGCTTTCAAATTCTACCAAGAAACTGAAAATAGGTTTAAAGGAAACCAAATCTCCACTTACAGTGTGTGACTGAAGACATCACCCTATACTGTGAGCAGGGGTGGATTAACGCATGGGCCCCTGCCAATCAGGGGCCTCCAGGGATGCCAGGGGCAGCACGGCCCAGGCAGGCATACTGGTCACGGGCATCTGGGGCAGGCAGCATGTGTCTTCTCCCTTCTAGCTAGGCCAGGGCCAGGGGCTAGGGGCAGGTACAGAGCTCCATGTGGGCAGCAGCATGTTCCCAGGGCCGTCTGCTGCCAGGAGACCCCATGGGTGGCCCTGCTCCCACTCTCACTCTCTGCCATCAGTGGGTGGCTGCCAGAATTAGTGCCGCTGGGACAGCCCCACCTCACCAGAGCCAGTAGAGGGGCAGGCGGGCAGCTGGAGGCAGCGCAGAGCCCATGCTGCAGTGCTGGGGAAGTGCGTATGTAACTATGTGATGCCTGCCAGGTACAGGGGTGGGTCAGGCTGGGGCTGCCTTCACCTTAGTGGCGCTTGCACCCCCTGGCTCACCCCAGATGTGCTGAAGAGGCCAGGCGGGCCCGGCTGCAGCCCCCTAGTGGGCTCAGAGGGAACCTGCCCTAGCCTGGTAGGGGGCCTCCAATTTTCTTTTTGCCCAGGGCCCCAGTAAATCTTAATCCACCACTGCTGGTGTAATGCTGGGGCTGGAAACTGTAGTCAGTACAAAGAAATTATGATTTGCTATAGAGTAAACCACTTTCTTAGGACACTGGTTATCAACCTTTTTAGACTCAAGACATGCCTCAATAGACTTGAGGTACCCCACAGAAAATGCCAGCAATTAGTTTTCACTCACTTTTTTAACTATGGAAAAAGAACAGAGAAATTCTTCTTGTCTGCAAAGAACAGAAAGACCAGAATAAATCAGAATGTTTTTTAATGCTATGGATTTGTGTTTGAAGTCTCTTGGTTTATCTTGTGGCTCATGTTTGTACACCTGACAGTGCTAACATTGCATGGCACCCTGTGGCCTCACTGTTCTAGAAGAAGGCAGTGCCCTGACTCTAGTCTCTGATTGTCTCCCACTCAAAAGCTCTTTTTTCCTTTAGGTTAGAAAGTCCTATTATGCCTGAGAAGCAGACCTATTGACCACAGTCTCCACTGCAAACCTTTTGGCAATCTTTTTTTAAGACTTGCTGAGCCCAGGATATGAATTACATGGAGATAAGGATCAAGGTCTTGAACTTGACTCGGTGTTCTGTGGGAAGAGATCAGCAGGTTTGAGTGACTCCTGGTTACTTGTGTTGCAGAGAATATGTGCTGAAGCTTTCTATGTTATGTTATTTCATAAGGGTGCACCAACTCATGCCCAAGGATACATGGCACTACTGTACTCTACATAGGAGATGGGATAAGAAATGACGAAGGCATATATAACTCTTTAAGGAAACCCCCTTTTTTTTTTTTCTTTTTGTACAATGCTAAGCACAGTGAGGCCCTGTTCTTAGTTCAGGCTGTTAGGTGTTACTATGATACAAACAATAGTGACTGTATTTTCAATACCTAAGGTATGCCTTACAAAGACCCAGTTATGTGACTTAAGTATAGAGTGGCAAGCCTACTTCTGAATATCCTTACTAACAATTGTTTAAATTACAGCGTTAATGAACTATGTGTATTTTATTGGGTTCCTTAACTCATGGAGTAAATTAATGATATGAAAAACATTGCACACAACTTTTAAAATAAAAATTTAAAGATATAGTATTTATTTCTATTACATCCTGTATTCTTCTTTCAAACTTTTTTTGATGAATTAGATAATTGTAAGCATATAAAACGTGTTGGCATTGGCTAAAGTCAGCTATAGAATCATAAACACTATACAAAGTTTTTCATATGTCTCTTTCACTGCAAAGGTGTAAGAGGGCAGCTCAGTGCTCAGCTGCTGGTGGTATGGCCAGTCTGCAGTAGCTGTTATTTTTTTTCCAGCCCCTGTTAAGTCAGTGCTGAGGGCTCTTGGCCTTGTCACCTTGTCTTAGTTACGCTACTGGCCACTGTCCTCAATTTTGGCTTGCAAACTATTTACCACTCCAGGAGAGATTCCCCCTTATATTAAATTGTAACAAATAGCATAGTGCAGTAGTTCTCAATGAGGATACTGTAAGGATACTGTAAGACTCTTTCAAGGATGCTGTGTTGCTGGCATCGCTGCCAGGTAAAACTGCCCCCTGCACCTGTTTTCCTGAGGGGCTAGATGGGGAGGCAACTACAGCAGGAGGGGATGTTCCTACCTGCATTAGGTTTTACTTCCCTCACCTACTCCACTCCACCCTCCTATTGGCTGGTAGTTTGTAAATAGGCAGTGTAGACAGCAGCCCTCAGAGGAACTCTGCATTTTCTGTTTACAAACTGTCAGCCCATGGAGTAGGGGAGTGAAGCAGAGCACAGCGTGGAAGGGAGGGAGCGAAACCAAACATAGGCAGGAGCTGCTTCCCTGTCTGACTCTGCATGCTCCTCCTGGAGATAGCCTGATGTGCATGCAGGGTAATTTTGTTTTTTTTTTTTTGCAAAAATATATTTCTCTCTATATAGGTGTGGTCAGGTGCCCATACAGCGCTGCCTCCCTTGTCATGGTCCTGACCCCTGCCACCACACAGCAGAACCAGTTTACCTTCATTCACACCTCCTTGGCATAAACACAGGAGGTGGTTGATGGTTTCTGCTCTGCTTTGGCAGATTTTCTTGGAGTTGGACTGGCTTTCCTGCCCACTCTCTGTGCCTCAGCGCCTGCAAGGGGAGTGTCCAATGGGCTGTTAGCCAGTTTAAGTCACTGTGTTCTTTCTGTAGATCCTTGTGGAAGGTTCACTTCCACACAGCCTGGCAGCTGTGCCTGAGAAACAGGTCCACAGTTGACAGTCTGTCTCTACTTCTGCAAGATGCTTCCTGCATCTTCCAGTGGTTGGTCATCACCACAGGGGCTTCTTTGACCAGATCATATTTGCTCCAGAACTCTTCCAGGACATTGTAGAACCATGGCTACTTCATGGTCCATGGCCTCCCGTTGAGCAATGTGTATGCACGCCATTGTTTCAGCAGGTCCCCTGAATGGGATCTGATGATTGAAGCAGGCCATTTTTGTCTCTGGTCCAGTCAGCAGTTTGTAAATCTGGCTTGTGTACTTGGTCCCAAGGAACAGGAGGATGTCTGACATTCCCCTGCCCCCAGTCTGTTTGGACTTGTATAGCATCTTCCTTGCTGCCTCCTCCCATCTGGATCCCCAGAAGAACATGCATAGGGCCCTCTGGATTCTGTGGGTGACATACTGTGGTGGGGGGAAGACCAGTGGAGTGTTAAGGGGGACTAGTAGCAACACCACCTTGACAAGCGTCACATGTCCTCCCATGGAGAGGTGGCACATGTCCCAACCTCTGTTTCACTTTGGTCTCCATCTTTTCCAATGCCTTCCATCCACGCAATTTAGGGTCGAACTCTACCCTAAGAATCTTGATCCCCTTGTCAGACCTGGGGATCTCCATCCCCCACAAGTCCCTGAGTTTGCCCAGCACCAGGCAGGTGCACTTACTCATGTTGAGTTTGCCCCCTTGCTGCCACTTCTTAGACCTGCATGTGTACGCAGGGTAGTTCCACCTGGTGATAGCACCCTGGAGATAAAGTAGATAGGTTGAGACTTTACAGTGGTTCTTAACCAGAGTTATGCCAAATACAAGAAAGTTATGGAGGGGTGCCTTGAGTGTAAAAGGTTAAGAACTAGTTATGTAGCGGTTTGATGATATGAAAAAATATCCCCAAATACCACTAAACTCAGTTCCATTTGTGCCTGTTCAAATATAAATCTAATACTCTGAAGGTCATCTGCAAAATAGAAGTGTTTTGGAGTCTAAATTCTGGGACAGATCTGTAGTCTGGGTTTAACCAGGTCTCCTTTCTTTCATGTGCCAGTTTGTAACCACCCCCCCACCCTGCCCCAAAATAAAAATAAAGTATATTATTTTAAAAAAATGATTGATTGCAATTTAGTCCAGAGTACTTAATGGGGCTGTGACAGGAAATGGGGAACTGAACTTGCGTTTTTTGATTTTGCCCTGCTTCTGAGATTTTGCTATTCTTCTCAGTAACTTAATGGCTGTGCATCACAAGTCTCATAGCATATATTTTTCAAAATTGTAGTTCCATATATAGGCCTCCACTGAAACAGAAGTATTTTTGGAAGTCTTCCCACAAAAATATCAGGAGGCTAGGAATCATCACCGTAAATAAAATGCTTGTACATTTAAATTGCCTGTTTTTCATGCTCTGCTGTGTTTGTATACTATTTCTGAGATTTTTGTCTTCCCATCCCTTTATCATTGCTTGCTAGAAGATTTATCCACTGCTGCCAAGTGTCATGGTTTTATCATCAGTATTATGATACTTGGTATTCTCCCCAAAGAATCGTTCTTGGATATACACAGTTAACGTTAAAATATCACCTTACTTTTAAAATGTTGTTTTACATGTTACCAAGTCTGGTTGATTTTTTTTTTGTGGTTGGATCCTGAATCCACAACATGCTGGCATTCAGACTGAGATGTTG
Organism: Crocodylus siamensis; assembly: GCF_052110815.1. Taxonomy (NCBI): domain Eukaryota; kingdom Metazoa; phylum Chordata; order Crocodylia; family Crocodylidae; genus Crocodylus; species Crocodylus siamensis. The sequence goes on from NC_143398.1 coordinate 64,738,884, forward strand.
CTTTCATTTTAGAAAAGTGCCAGAACCTACTTTACTTATTAGGTTGCTTAGTAGTAGTGTATCTGAATGCATTCCTCTTCTACCCTGCTTGAATCCCTGAAAACCAATAGGCAAATACAAAGAAGTCTAATAAATAATACTTTTAAAATGTCTGTTTTTAAGCCAACATTATAGTCATTTAAATCTGATTCATAATTCTGAAATGTTTCAGGTAAGCACCATTGAAACCTGTTTGTCAAAAACAGAAGGGGGACCCAATGTGTTGGTAGTTGTACAAACTTGTATTAAAAACATTTCTATTCTGAGGTTTACAAACCAGCATTCATTTAATCTGAGCAGAGAAAACCATAAACATTCTTTGGAAAGTATAAACATGATCTGAAGGTTGGAGGAGATAATATAGCTACTAAGATACTGGTTGAAATTCTAAGTGTACTGAAGTCAATAGTCTTTTGTCTGTAAAACTAACAATAAATTCTGTTTTTCATTGTCTACTCCCTTAAAGTCAAAATGTGACGTAAAATAACGAGAGAGAATTTTCAGCTGACAATGAAAATAGTGCTGTTTTTATATATGAAATAATATTTAAAAAATATACTGAAGTTACTTTTGCCACTTTTTGTTTTTAAAGAAGAATATAAATATGAAGGATTTGACAGCTCGACCTAGTTAGTCTGTACTTTCTGTAGTTTCAGATAGACATTGAATCAGTTTGTCAAATTGACCAGTTTTATACCACTCGATTTCCTCCTCTTAACAATGGCTAAACAAACTTTATTATAGTCTAATCAATGCAAAAGGGCTATACAGTACAGTTTAAGATAACTGAATCTATCCCACCTTAAAGACATCATATGGTCATGTAATGGATATATGAAATCAAACTGGTGTTATCTAACAATGGAATGCCCTACTGCTTTGCCGAATAATCTCTGGATTGGGGTTAGTTGCTGCTGGGCTGGCCAGTGCTATTGCTACATATAAGTCCTGAGGTTGCAGGATCACATTCCTTTCCACTATGTTTCATAGAGCAGGCAAACTTGGGGGTGAGCCTCTATTATAACAGGAGGGAGGAAGCAATGTTGGAAGCCATGGATTCTGTAGCCCGAGGGTGGGCGGCCTCTGGCACAGGTGCCACACGTGGCACAGGCAGCCTTTGTGTTTGGCTTCTGGCAGATCAGGGAGAGAGCAGAGAGCACAGTGGCAGGTAAGAAGGCGGCAGAAAGCAGATTAGGCAAGGGAAGGGGATCAGAGCGGTACTTGGGGACAGTGAGAAACGAATTTGTCGCATGCCTCCTATAAAGGTTGGCCTCCATTGTTGTAGCAGTTGGAATGGCAGTTAGCTGGTGTTGCCTGTTGCTGAATATATTCGTAGTTGTACTTAAAGCATTTATGGTGCTTTTCAGCTGTATAAGGGTTTCATGGAAAGACTCTTCTTAGAAGAAAAATAGGACTAATTTTTCTGTTCCACATGAGGCCTACTTGGAAGGAAATGCAAAACTGCATTCCAAAGCTTGCCTAAGTCTATCCTGAACGTATGGTGGAGCCAATAAAAGATACGAGACAAAAAAACCCTTGCCTCTCTCATTTTATTGGCACCGCTGATTCCTATTATGAAACATGGCTTCATCAGAACAAGTGCCATATCAGGTCAGACCAATGGTCCATTTAGCCCAGTGGCAAAAATGGATGCAATAGAGCAGTGGTCTCCAAAGTGGGGTGTGCGCAAGATGATCCATTGGGGTGTGGGAAGAAAATATTAGAACTTCTATTTATATTTATTTTTTATCTAAAAAAAAAAAGGAAGAAATTAAGCCTTACTAATATTTAATATACGGATTGACACTGGCACCCTTACTCCGTACGTCAGACGGTCACATGTCACATACGGTACGCGAGTAGTACATGTATATAATTTATAAATAAATATACATATATTGGGGGGGGTGTGCTCAAAAAATTTTTACTTATAGGGGTGCGCAATCAAAAGTTTGGAGACCGAGGGAGAGCATTGAACCAGCTATCTCTAAAGGGATCGATCCACTATTCCAAGGGATGTCAACCAGGCGTCTGTGTACCCTTGGGTGTACTTGTACCAGTTCTAGATGAGCAGGGACAGAGCACCACTGCATTCCAGGAGCAGGGCCAGGGTGGGTCGAGGGCAGCGGCACCCCTCTGTGGGGCGGAAAACCTTGATGCAGCGATCTCTGCCACCACACACCAGCCCACTGAGCTTTCCCACCCTGCCCGGGCCTTGCTCCTGGGAAGTGGCAGTGCTCTGTCCCTGCCTGCCTGTGCGCCATCCTCACCTCCCTGCTCAGCTTCCAGCCACACGCAACCTCCACCTCCCATGCTCTGCATCTGGCCATCAGGGGTACTTAGACTAAATAAGGCTGAAAACCCCTGTGCTATTTAGTATCTGTCCTGGCATCCACTGTTTTTTGGGTTAGAGATGCCAGACAAAATATCTCCAACCATTCTGTTCAATAGCCATTAACAAACCCATGAATTTCTCCTGTCCCTTTTGGAACCTGGTTATCCTGTCTGCCTCCACCACCTCCTGTGGCAACAAATGTCACAAGGCATCTACGTGCTATGTAAGAAAAACACTTTATCTTGTTAGTTTTAAACCTGGCCCTTACTAATTTCAGCAGGTACCCCCTAGTTTTAGTAGTCTGGGACTTGGTGAACAACTGCTTCCTGGTCACTTGGGCCATGCAGTCCTTAAAGACATCATTGCCTTGCCTTTTCTCCAGCATCAGTCAGAAAAACCTTAAAAAACCCTCAAAGCTGCTCCAACTTTGGCTCAGCTGAAATGTTTGTTACAGATACTGGAGAAACAGTAGAGAATGGCACCCTGAGAAGGTGGATGGCACAACATGCTGGAAGAGACCGGGAGCGGAGAATGCCCCTATGCTACCAAGGGAGCCATTTCTGCTGGAGTCATTGCCAGGCATCAGGGTGCCTCAGCCCCTGTGAACCTAGAAGGAAGGCAGCAGCCAGCTCAGGTGGGTGGTGACCTAGGCATATGAACTGAAAAACGGGTGTAAATAAGTAAAAACGGAATGACCTAAAAAAAATCGGTAAATTTATCAGTGAAAATGGGGAACACTATGTACTTTAAACAGATGTGATTTTGCACAGGGCAGCCCTGCTGGGGGGGGCGCTCCTGCAGGTGCCCGGCGGGCGGGGACGCTCGGGAGCTCTGCCCAGCCGCGCCTCCACCCTGCAGCAAGGGGGGGGGGTGGCACAAGCGCCGTGGGGGGCTGGAGACTGCAAACATGCCCTCGCGCCTCGAGACATGGCGCATGCGCCTCTGGACCGGAGAAACGCCGACGAGTCCCCGCGCGCCTCATGCCCCGCCCCACTCCCAGGGCAGAGCGACGTCACGTGACCCCTCTCCCCAGCCCTCCGCATTGCAGCCCCTCCCCCTGCCCCAGTCCCGCCGGCGCGCGGCGCTGCCGGGTGACGGGCGGGTCTAGGCCACAGTCTAGTGCGCACGCGTCAGTTCCGGCGGGCGCGCGGCGCGGCGCGTGGGTTGGCAGCGCCGCGGCGGCGGCGGGGAGGGCAAAATGGCGGCGGCCGCGGCGCAGCTGACGGACGAGGAGCTGTTCTCGGAGCTGCGGCGCTTTGGGCTCTCGCCGGGGTCGGTGACCGAGAGCACGCGGCCCGTCTACCTGAAGAAGCTGAAGAAGCTGCGGGAGGACGAGCGGGCCGGGGTCCGTGGTGGCGCCGCTAAGACCCGGAACAGCAACAACAACACGGCGGCGGGGGCGGGTGGCGGCCCCGGGCGGCCCGCTGCCATGGCGGCGCGGCTGGGCAGCGCCGAGCGGCCGGCCCTGACGGGTGCCAGCGCCAAGGTGCTGCTGGGTTTCAGCTCGGACGAGTCGGACGCGGAGCCGAGCCCGCGGAGCCCGACGCAGGCCCAGGCCGGCGGCGGCAGGCGGGAGCGAGCTTCCCCGCCGGGCCGCGGCCTGCGGCCCGCCGCCCCCCACGGCGCCTGTGGCGGCAGGAGCAGCTGCCCCCCGGAGGCGACGCGCAGGAAGCCCGGCGCCTGGTGGGGGGCGGCGGCACGGAAACCGGCTGCCGGGGCGCAGCCTTCAGGGCCTAGGGAGGAGGTGGAGGACGAGGAGGAGGAGGAGGATGAGGACACCGAGCAGCAGCGGTGGAAGAGCCGGGCAGTGAACGGCAGCCGGTTGCTGGGCTGTGGTGGCGGCAGGGACAAGTACTCGGACTCAGAGGAGGATGAGGAGGAGCAGGAGGGGGATGAGGGACCGCGGGCCAAGCCGCAGGTAGCGAGGGAGGAGCCTGTGGCCCGCCAGCCCCGGGCCCGCAGGAGCCTGGCCAAGCCTGCCGCAGCCGCGATGGAGACAGGCCAGGACCGGGCTGGAGGAGACGGCGGCGCTGGTGTAATCGCCGGGAATGACAGGGCGGAGGCGGCGGCTGCTGCTGGGAGTCTAGACAGGGGCAGAAAGCAGCAGCAGCAGGAGGCGGCGGCGGCGCTGGGGGGAGGCGGATGTGAAAATCTGGACTCCAGCCCTGCCGTCGCCAGACACCGCAGCAGCTCCTCCAAGAAATCCCCTCCTGCGCTGCTCCTGCCCCCGCTGGCGGACATGGACAGCGGGAAAATCCCCGACCCTCGGGGCACGCTGAGGAAAGCAACCAATAATCATGTTCTCGGGGGTGTTGCTGGGGGCTACAGCATTGAACCCAGGGTCTACTCTGCTACCAACAGCCTTCCCCCGGGTGCTGCGGCCACCGCCTCCTTTAGACTCAATCACACCAACCACACGGGCTCCAATCACACCTACCTGAAAAACACCTACAAGCGAAACCTTTCCGAGCCGGAGGAGGAGCTTCTCCAGCAGTTCAAGAGAGAGGAAGTATCTACCACTGGGGGATTCAGTGCACATTACCTGTCCATGTTCCTCCTAACTGCTGCCTGCTTGTTCTTTCTGATACTGGGACTCACATACCTGAGGATGCGGGGATCGGGAGTCCCCGAGGATGGGGACCTTAAGAGTAAGTGTCAGGTCAAGGCTAAGAGGGTTTTTTGCCAGAAGGCATCCTCCACTAAATGTTACTTTACTCTTAAGTAATATCTTGCTCCTGTTGCTCTCCTGTATAATTTTCCCAGTACCTATGCTACATCTAAGTCTTAGTTTATCTTTTGGGAACACTACTTAGGTGAAGTGCTTTAGGTGATGCAACAAGTCTGCAGCAAGTAGGAATAAATCCAGAGTCCTGTCTCTTGTAATCTGTCAGTAAGTACCTGCTTCTCTGGCATGTTTCACAATAGGCTTTTGTACGTCTTCTGACCATGCAGAGTACTTTTGAAAGATCAGTAGGAGAGCCAGGAGGGTAAGGCCTTTATATTGTTATGATCTTCCCAGGTCAGTTTATCTTGGGATCTTTTTGATCTAACCATTACTAAAACTCACAGCTATCAAATGGTAAAACAGATCAAGTAGGTAAGACTGAAGCTTTACCTTGATCTGGATTATAGTACTTTGACTGAAAAGGTTATACAGTAAAAAACGATCATGCAGTAGGTAGCAAGGCTGCATGTAGGTGTGGTGCTTTCTAGCAGAGAACTTCTGGGTCTAAACTTAGTTAAGGTTGGCTGTCACCTAGAAATGTGCGTGCTTTCTATCAGGTTTACTTAACACTTGTTTGGACTTCTTGACTATGTACAAGTGACTTCTTAAAATATATTTAGAAACTTGCCATTCTCTCTTCACATGTGGTACAAAAATGGAAGTGTCCCAGTTAAGGGTGGTGGTTGATGCTAATTGAACTCTTGGCCTTTCTGAAATAGGCAAGAAACCTATCCGTGTCAACTGTGGTGACATGTATTTTTTCCCTTCTGGACTGTTATTCATTAGAAATTAAACATGGAGGAAACTTGTTTATGGGAATGAGTGCTAGCTGGATAATAATTTCTGGTCTTTAGTAACTTAGCTGGTGTTGAACAGGTGATCATAAAGGGAGGCTACATGTATCTTTGGAACAAGTGATACTTGATCAAAGCCCCATACTTGCCCTTACCTTGTTTGATGAGGGGAACCAATTCAAGGCACTGGGCAATAGCATACATACTGTATACTGTAATTGTAACAAGAAAGAGTTGTCTGATGCAGTTGTATCCCTTCCCCAGGCTGGATGCTGGAAGCGGGGTGGTGAGTTTCTTTCCCTGTAACATTAGTCTCCTGGCTGTAAATAAGAACTTACTCTCTGATAAGTTCTGAGCCATTTTGGGGGTCTGTTCAGCTAATAGTTTTCCCAAGTAGCAGCGGAATACAGACATCCATGTCAGACTTCATGTTGCTCTGAAGAGCTTCAGTAAAAATTGTCCAGTTTTCTGCCGTTTGGAAAGTTGTGAGCAACAGATATGCTGGAATAGTCTAAAAAGTCTGGAGGGCAATACTTGATCTGTTCACTTTGGGCTGGAAACTTACAACTTTTTATTAAGTGACAGTGAGCATCACAATAGCCACTGAAATGTTTAAAAAAAGAAAAAACAAATTCTGAGGATTTTGATGGAATTAGGGTGCGTTTCCTAACTGGCATTGTTAGGTAGCTGGTGAATTTTGCAGAATATGCTAAAGAGAAAACTATTTGTCATTGACTGTATAGCTAGTTGTGGAAAGATGGATGTACTTCAGACCTTGAATTTGGGTAGGGGAGAAAAAACTACTTAGGTTTTGAAACAGAAATTAGAGCGGTGGTCTGTTGTGTGTGCTCAGCATCAAGGCAAGTTCTTTGGGGGCAGGTCCGGTTCTGCTCCTTCTGCATTGTTTAAATGGCACAAAGGAAGCAGAAATCTTAGTCTGCTACTGCAGGTATTTCAGTGAGGAGGCAGACCCGTAGGACAGTGATTCTCAGCTGGAGCATCATAAGATCTTTTAAGAGTCATGTTCCCTGGCGGAGGAGGTAAGTGCTTTCTTTTTCACCTGTTGGGTTCCCCATGCCTGCCTCAGCATCTCAGGGACAAATGGCATCCTTGGCTGCTCTTCCAAGAGCTTCCACTTTTGCCCTCCCCCTGCTGCAGTCCTTGCACTGACTGCCAAAGTGCTCTGTCACAGGAGGGCAGATGGGTGTAAGGCTGTGAAGTCATGCATTTCTGCCTGACTCTTTTCCCTTCTCCCAAGCTCTGCTGGTGGGAGGGGCTGCTGGGGTAGGTAGACATGTAAGTCCCCTGAGGAGCAGCATCACCAGTGGGGACTATGCTTACCCTTTCAGGTGCAGATTGGGGGTGGGAGAGGAGACGGTGGAAAATGCAGGACACCTGGCACTAACCAGCTCCTGCAGGGACAGATGCCTCCTGCAGGGGTGTAATGACCCACTCCCAAGCTCCCTAGTCTGCCTTACTGTGCACCATTCCTTGTCATGCTTTTAAGGGTGTCCTATCCCCTTGTGAGAGCCTTAAAGTACCATGGAGTATGGGAAGATAAGTACCATAAGAAAAAAATTAGTTTTTGAAGTGGAGTGTTGCTGAATTCCAAAAAAATTATGGAGGGTTTTTTTTAAGTAGAAAAGCATTGAGAACCATTGCCCAACAGAGAATATGAAGTCAGCCCTACATATTTTTTCCCCTTTCTGCATCTTCTGGAAACATGGGGCTGGTGCAGGGCACATGCAGCATGTGGGGTGGAGCCAGGGTACATGCTGTACATGGCATGTGGAGCCTGTGGGCCTAATCTGGGTCAGACCTAGATCCAGCAAGTCTGGTGCAGTGCGGCATGCACTTTGGATCAGCCCCCAGCTCTGCACGTGGGGTTGGAGCTACTGCATGCTGGATACAGGGTTGGTCCAAGACTCACAGGCAGCACTGTGGACTGGATAATGGGGCTTTGCAGGCCAGATCTGGTCAGTAGGCTGTATGTCTTTGACAGCCCTGACTTGGGACAACAAACCAACTGAAAGTAATCTTAGGGAACTGTTTCTAGCTAGTTCAAGCAGCCTCCAGGCTGCTGATAACTTGGGCTTACAGTGATACTATTGAGCTTCTAACCAAGTTGCAGCTGCTTTTTCCTTTTTTTTTTTAATTCCTTCCTTTGCTGGCTGCATCGGGGGAGGAAATCATCAAATTTCTGATGAAATCATCAAAGCATCAGGCTCTTTAGGCTCAGTTATGCTGTCTTCTGGCTGCTTTAGTTCTGTGGGTACACCATATACCCACCTCCCCATAATGGCAGAGCTGATTTGGATGCATTTATTTAAAAAAGATGGAGCATGGCTTGGGTAACACCTTCAGTTATTCATCAAATGCAGTTTTTTGTTTGCTTTTTAATAGCTGCAGGTTTAAAATCACTGGTAACTAGCCATTTGTGGTGTTACAGAAACATTTCAAATCTAGTTGCACTATACTTGAGTGAAGCTGAAAATGAACATATTTATTATAATAGTTTGAATTCAGAGCATATTCTAAAATAAATGGTCAAGTGAAATGCCCCAAGTTTTTGTTTTAAGGAAGACACCACTGAATATAAATTTCTTCACATAAGGACATTAATTAGACAAGATACTCAAGCCAGAGTGCTTTTCTTTTTGTCTTTTATTGGATAGAACAAGGCTGTTCAGCTGTTGACCTGTGGGCCACATCTGGCTTGTGGGGGTTTAATGTGGAGCCAGTGGGCTCCCATCTGGCTGCTACTACTCTCATTTCTCCTGCTGTTGTTGAAGCCAGGGTCTCAGGGTCCCATGATGGGAGTGGAGGGGGCTTACACCACTTGCATGGCAGGGGGATGCACTGCCCATGTGGGGATCCCAGGAAGTCTTTGCAGCTTCTGGCATGAGGCCCATGCCATGGGTGCAGTGTGTAGCCCCCGGCTGATAGAAAAATGTATGTCTGGGGTCAGTTTAGAATACTTAACCTATTCAACATTTAGCACTTACCATGTTACCAAACTAAGGTTTTCATCTGGATAAACAATGCTTCTTAACCTTTGGAAGGTATATCTTAAAACATGAATTAATAATGTTCACAGTGCATCCTTTTCTGTCTTCTACTCCCTTGTAAGATTTCAGCTCTTGGTCTCAGGAAGACGTGGATCCTAGCTCCCAAACAAGCGAAAAAGTAAGAGTGAAAGCTCCATGTGTATTTGCTGAACTGGATATGCAACTTCTAAGTCCTGAAATATATTTTGTTGAACCGCTGTAATATTAGTAATCTGACTGACACTGTAAATACATACAGATATTCAGCATATAATTACAGTGCCAAGCAGTCAAGTTCAACTGTTGATCTTGATTTAAGTTGTTTCATTACTTCATACTAAAAAAATGGGAGATCCAGATAATAATTCCAGATGTGACCTCCATCAGTAGCATGTAAGTCTTGAGTTCTTAGTGAGGTTTCTGTTGGCAGGCTAAAGAAAAGTGTGCTTTAAACAGGTTCAGTGCATATTGGAAACATGATACATACCTCTGGAAACAATGAGGATGAGACCCCTTATTATAATAAAATGAACTTGGTGCTTGTAGGAGACTTTTAAAACTGTAGATATGATTTGAGTTTCAGATTACTATCTCTTAAGAAATAAGCTTAGAAGACTTGCATATATAAGCTTTTGGTAAATGCGAGAGTGGACTAAACTTATGAACTGGTGCTCAACCTGGCAGGTCAGGTAGGCAGTACCTCCTTTGTCTGTTTGCAGGCTGGATCCAGCTTGTGGTCCTGATCTGGCATCTTGGGGCATGGCGGGTCTCCATCTGACAACACAGGGAGGGGCAGCCCAGCCCTGATCAAGCTATGTAGGAGAGGAGAGGGCTTGGCCTGGTCCTGCAAGGGAGGGAGGTGGAACATGACTTGGCTGATCCAGCCATGCAGGGGCCAAGGGGCATGCGGCCTGACCTGGATGTGGCTGTGTTTGGAGGGGAGGCCGAACAGTGTGACCAAGCAACATTCTACTGCAGAGGGCTTTGCAATTTGATAGTGAGATAGTGGGCCCTCTCAAGCAGGGCCAGGGATGTGATCCTCCCCCTTTATATGACACTGGTCAGGCCGCAGTTGGAGTACTGTGTTCAGTTCTGGGCGCCGCACTTCAGGAGGGATGTGGACAGCATTGAGAGGATCCAGAGGAGGGCCACCCGCATGATCCGGGGACAGCAGGGGAGACCCTACGAAGAGAGGCTACAGGACCTTAACCTGTTCAGCCTTTGCAAGAAAAGGCTGAGGGGGGACCTGGTGGCCATCTATAAACTCACTAGGGGGGACCAGCAGGGTTTAGGGGAGACCTTATTGCCCCTAGCACCCGCCAGGGTAACAAGGAATAACAGCCACAAGTTGTTAGTATGTTTAGACTAGACATCTGAAGGCACTACTTCACAGTCAGGGCGGCTAGGATCTGGAACCAACTTCCAAGGGAAGTGGTGCTGGCTCCTACCCTGGGGGTCTTTAAGAGGAGGCTTGATGTCAACCTGGCTGGGGTCATTTGAGCCCGGTTTTCTCTCCTGCCCAGAGCAGGGGGTTGGACCTGATGATGTCCCTTCTGACCCTACTTCTATGAATCTGTGAAACTGCCACTGCTTCCCTGATGCCAAATTTCCTGATCCTGCTTGAGGGACTCCTAGGGCTTTGGCTCATGGGCCAGAGGTTGAGTACCTCTGAACTAAAGAATTGGAAGCAGGATAAAAACTGAATGCCTTAATATTGGGGTATGTCACGTGTTAAGTAGCTGGGAACCTGGATCCTTGATAGAACATCGTCTTGTCTTTGTGATGATTTGGTATTTTGAGTAATGTGGATTTAGAAGGGATGATGCGACTATTGGTGGAGAGTAGGATTGTGAAAGAACTTAGTGTTTAAGTAAGTTCATTTAACTTGAATCGCTGTCTTTTTAAACTCATTTTGATATCAGAAAATGCTGGTTCCTTCTTCATACATCAGTTCAGTTTCTACTAGGAGATGAGATTGAAGCTTACCTCACAAAATCTCTGATTTATGAAGTTGAATTAAAATTTCTTTTCATTTGCCTTTTTTTTTCGTGCTTACAGAACTAAAAATCTTACTTTTGACTATTGGAATTTGGATAGGTTGGAATCAAATAAGGAGCCAGTTAGGGATGAAAATATAATTAAAAATCTGTTTAACCTCCTCTACTTATATAAATTAAACTGTTAATACATACCTAGTGTGGGGGGAGGAGTTGTAGAGCCCTGGGCCAGTGCTTGCCCTGCCATGCTGCAGGGAAGCCAAGGACAATCCTTGCTAGACAACACAGCCCATGTGGAGGGAGCAGACTAGCTATGGGTACTAGTCCCCCTTGTTTTCCTCCTCCTTCCCTTTCCCTTCCCCCTTCTGCCTGCCATGTCCCCTTCAGTTCCTGAGGCATTACTAGTATACATATACTTATAATTTAAACATTTAATTTGTCACATCCCTAGAGCTAGTATTGATTCAGAAAAGTGAACAGACCTAAAAAAGGATGAATGTCAAAAGAAAAGTTTTATTTTTAAAAAGGGGGCCAGGCTGAACTGAATATGAAATGTGGAGCACAGATTGTTTATGTGGTAGCTTTTTTGGAATGCAAAGTAGTTGTTATGTATCCTGATGAGAGAAGAAAGTAGTCTGCTATTCTTGAAATGGCAAAAAGTAATTAGCAAGAGGCAAAGATTCTGGTTGGTGATGTCTTTTATTGGACCAGTCACATGGTCAAGATTAGATTTAGCCAAGCTTTTTAATGTACTGCATTCTTCTTCAGGGTTGAGGGACCATGCTGTTTGTCTAGGAAAAGATCTTGTGCACAAGAGTCATTGCCCCTCATATTTTCTGGACCCGCTTGAACACTTCCAAAAGTTATTAGGTTGTTAAGGGAAGATACCACAGTAGAGTCTTTAATATGCTGTTCAAATCCATTTTCTTGTTGGCACAAAGGAAATGGCATGCTTTCAAAAGGGGTCTAATATTTTTAAAATACAACTGGTAGTAATTCAGAAATTCTAAATAGCACAGATAAGGCAGAAAAATATTGTATAACAAGCTTGAAACTTTTTCTTAGTGTATTCCTTTTAGTTACCAAATACCGTTATTTATTCTTCCTTTTTACCGTGGTCATTTAGGTGGTTTGGCATAATCTAGGGGCATTCTGTTACTTTCTTCTGTAGGATCTCTGTGTTAAAAACAAAAACGGCGGGAAGTTTGAACTGAAGAGCTGCTGAAAAGGTAAAGCATTTTTAAATAACAATGAGTCGATTCTCTTGAAAAACCTTGGAACATTAAAACTTAAAGTTTCTTCATCCATCTTCCTCAGAGGTACAGATACTGGTTTGCTTTAAGGTGGGCCACCAACTCGTTAAGAGCTCCTTCCCTCACTTAACAAGTCCTTTTGAGCAACCTATTGAAGTGGTTTCTTATTTTACTGAAAAATAACTGAAGGAGGCATTGCTGCAGTTATTTTTACTGGAGGTTGACTACGTGTGCTAAGCAGGTTTAGGGGCCTTGTTTTTCTCTGTGCTGTACATACAACATGAAAACGACTTCTGTTATGGTCTTATGAGAAGAAGACATTAAGTGCATACCGTGCAGGTTGGAGTAGCAGCTTGTGGCTTTTTCTGGACAGTAGTTCTGACAGAAGTTGTCAGAGGGTGGAAATAGGGGTGCTAGGTGAAAAAAGACAGTAATATTGTAGGGAACTAGAGGCCGCTAGCTTGAAAATGTGAAATGAAAGGTGCGTGTATGTGCATGAGGGGGAGTTGCAGGCGGTAGTGCCTTTGCCCACCATTACAACGCACACAGGTAGGTTCCCTGCTGGTCACCATGCTGGGAGTGGCTCAGTATAGTTAGGACATACCCTACCTTGGAATGTCCTGGTGGGAGTATGCTTTCAGCTGACAGGGTTTTCCCCATCCAGCCCTGTCCACCTGCCTGCACGTAATCACTGAGAGACTTAATGCTACACACTATAAATAATTTTACCAGTCTGTTTTAAAAATTCACTATAATGCATTAATGGTATAAATACTATAATTGTAGTTTAACTATGTAACCTTTCACACCCCTAATGTCAGGATATGGTAGGGAGGAGGAATTCTTTATATTAAATAGTCATAGTACTAACAAAAATGTCCTGTTTTTCATTTGTTAAATATATTTAAGTTGCTTCTCGTTTGTACGAGCATGCACATTATTTTGTTTTTCCCCCTCCATCCCTGCTTTCCTCACCTCTTCCAAAGCATAATATTTCAGTATTTCGAAGCTGCTGCTTTTTTTTAAATGCACAGAAGATTAAATCAAAATAAGGCTTCATGATGTTGATTAAACATAACACATTTGTGTGGTTGGTGATTGGTACTTTCCAAACCCTGAAATTTCCAACATTGAGTGTCCCTTGTCAAATATTGATAGGCACAAGCTATTTAAGAGAAACCTGAGAATGTGCAAGAGAAGGCTTGTGAAAAGGGAGCCTTGAAACCAGAGATGGGGATGGCCTTGGGTGAGGTGAAAATGATATAGTACTGAGAATGCTGAGCAGAAAGTGCTGTATGGAAGGAAAATAACTGCCTCAGGTGATATATTTTTTGTGACTATTTATAAAGTAGCTGTAAAATGAAATGCTTTGACATTGTGATCTCTGTGGGCAAGGTAGAAGATGTGTTCTGCCTTCTGCTTAAGCAGTTTTGTATAAACTGGATTCGTACCCTGGAAGTGGATGTGGTGACTTTGGGACAGATTTTTAAAGGTACTTGGATCTCAAACAACATACTTGCAGGGGTTTTTTAAAGAAGTTTTGCTTCAATTGTTTAAAATTGAGCTTTTGCAAATGCCTGTCTAAATCCTTCAAGTGTCTGATACTTTTATAATGTTGTTATATTTTAATCTTTTATTTTGGGACAGGAAAAAATCATTTGACTTTAACTACTTACAGTCTGCTTTCTAGGATTGTCATCCCTATTTAGGCCTTAAAGATGTGTGCATCTTGCTGTCTCCTTAGCTTTTGAAAAAAAATATTACACTGAATGTCTTAAGTGCATCAGCTGTGTCCTTACAGCACTCTGTGAACCAATCATGATTGTTTAGTGGGTCCAGTTGGGTTTGTCAAGCTCTGATGGTTCTTTCTTTGAGGACCTAAGACCAGTGGTAAGTAATAGTGATTCAAAATAGTGTTTAATTTAAAGAGTAGAACCAAAGAATATCAGAAACAAAAGCGCTTTTTTTTTTTTTTAAACAAGACAAATCAGCACAAATCTGTTCACCTTTAAAATAGACCTATAATAACATATTCCGTACATCACTATCTGGAGGCAGGGGTTCAGTCTATTCAGCAGTTTCTGCCTTGATTTCTCTTATTCTTCAGGGTCTTTTTTATGCACCCTAGAGTTTTTTCTAGAACACCTACATTTGTTTTAAAGTACAGATTAATGGGCTCTTTGAAGTAATGATTCCTTTTCCTGGACATTTGTAGGTAAACTTCACTTGCATTAATTCCTCCATAATAAACAAAATAGTAGCTAAATTGATGTACCATATAATCATAAAATATTACCAGGACCTCCCATGACTTTTCATGTCTGTAATGGCAGCTTCAAGTAACTTCTTAATCTATGGTGTATGGAAGTTTCCATTCCATCATTTTTCTGTTTGCATGTCTTTCCTCAGTCTTTTTTTTTTTCATGTTCCCATCTTTTATTTGCATCTTTGTATTTTAACTTTTCCTCTGGGAGGAAAGAAGGGCATAGTTGAGAAATTATCTACCAACACAAAGTCCCTAGGGTTGGTGGAGGCAAAAAAATTTAGTAGTAATGGAAACTTTTGTCATAGTCTATATAAGAGCTTACACTAGGTAGTACCTGATGAATTCAGTGTTCGTATTTAAGTACATTATGACTAATTACTTAATCCTACCTTATTTCTTCAAATGTGGTTTATACATGAGATTCCAGGAGTTTTAAATGTATGCAAAATCCGTAGAGTGGTCATTCTGTTAAGGCCATTTGGGACAAACAGGTCTGAACGTTAAATCTCTTGAAAGTGTATTTTATAAGTTTGGGCTAACAGATCTAACTTGGGCTAACAGGTCTAATGGTAAATACTTCAAAATCATTGTGTATTGTAACTGGGGAGGTTATAATACACAGTGATCTCTCTGTCTCTTTCTCTCATAGAAGTGGTTGGATTGCCTCTGTTAATTTCTAACTAATGCCTCCAATATTTGTAAGGCTTTCTTTGAAATAAAGTTCAAATCACCTTCAGGACACTAGTGGTATGTCAGCGTATACAAATTCTTCAGCCTAAATTGCATGGCATTGGGGGATATATTAAGCTATTGCATATTTTTAGATGCTAATTTACCTGTCATCCAGATGCTTGATATATATTTAGAGTTTGAGCTTTTATCTGTGTAGTCTCATTTGATTGAAAATAGGTGTAGTTCTCTTGCTGGTAAATATTAGCAGCACTGGATTAATGCATCTGCAAATTATTCACATGCATAGGGCCCTGAGCTGCAGGGGGAGGAGGCACAAATGGCCCCATCCACCTCACTTCCTTTCCTGGTGGGGCTGCTGCTGCTGCCCCAAGAACCTGAGTGCCTTCCGCAGCCTCCAGCTTGCTCCGGGCACCAGTAAGGAGAGGGCAGGTGCCGGTGGGAGCTGCAGTTGGGTGGGAGTGCAGAGCCCACGCTCAGAGGGGAGGTGAGAGCACAGAGTTTGGGTGGGGAGTGGGTCTTGACCAGCCTGGGGCCCACCAGTTTCTTTGCCCAGGGCCCACTAAAGGGTTTATCTGGCCCTGAATATTAGTCTTCCTGTGGTCATGTTTTGGCCAGTGGTTCTCAACCTCTTTTGGACTCAAGGCTCCCTTCGTTGGATGGGAGGCACTTCCCTATAACTTTTGTGAATTGAGTGGCATAATAAATTATACATTACAGTGCTTACTGCCTTACAAAGGGGCTGGCAGTAGGGGTGAGGAAGCTGGTCTTATGTGTTTAGCTTAGCTCCTCATGCCATGCTTATTTCCTCATATCTCAGGGCACATTTCAAAGGATCTGGAGACATCCCAGGGTGCCCTGGCATCTTGGTTGAGAATTGCTGGTTTATATTACTATCTAGGATTATTCCCAGACCACTTTTTTTGTTTATACCTGCTCATTGTTTTAGTCTAGTGGTCCTCGGCCTTTTCAGGGTTAAGGCACCTCACCACCGCTCTTGGGAATGTGGTGGCACCGATGGCTAATAGAACCATTATTGGTGCTACCTTGGTTTACCCGAGTGCTTCTCCGTTAAGTTCTGTTGCCAGGAAGAGCTGTGAAACTGCATGAAATTACCTCTGCTGCACAGCCAACCTGGGAAGGACTGTGCTACACATGCCCCTTCCCCCTGCATTAGAGCTCTCTAACAAGTCTAATGCAGGCAGCAAAGCTGCTTTTAGCCCCACAGCTCTTTTTACCTTCCCTACAACCTCCCCTCCTGAAAACAAGAGGAAGTGGGCCAGTTCTACCTGCACCTTTTTCTGGGAGGAGCATGGGTGTGGGGAGTGGACCAGAAATTGCTGCATGGCTAGAGGTGGCTTTGTGGTCTGTCTTGGGCTTATTTAAGAGCCCTAAGGCTAGGGAAGTGCATGGGGCAGTTTTGCCTGACCACTGTTCCCCATAGCACGCCAGTATCCCCTTGTAATGTGTTCAGTACTTGTCTGGGCTCTTCGAGGCAGAATGGAGGTATCCTACACTGTCACTTCTAAACCCTTATATGGCTGTGCAAAACTTGGGCAGCCTTTTCATTTTGGAGGTGTTTTGGCCTGTTTCAGTGCCTGAAACTGAATCCAAATCAGAATGGAAGGCTCTGTAACATCTCCGAAATGAGATGGAACAATCCAAAATGTTTTGGAGGTGGGCTTGTGGGGAAACAGAAACTCAGAAGGGGGCGGGGGGAAGGACTGCTTTAATATTGACATCTGTACCTGGCCAGCGTCTGGGATCTGTCCCTAAGGTCCTTTCCAATCCCAGTGCTTTGTTACAGGGTACCATCCCTGCTGGTTTCATTCTGCTCTGCACGCGCACACACGCACGCACACCCCGTGAGTTTTGCTTTCAGAAGCTTGATGCGCAGTTTCAGAGAAACCCCTGCACCTATCTTCTTGAAACCTGGCAGACTTCATGCGCTCAGAAGGTGCTACTATGCCTGCTGTTTTCGTCCCGCTCTGCCTTACACACGTGACACAAGTTTTGCTTTGAACAGTTTGAGGTGCAGTTCCACAAAAACCCTTGCACCTATCTCCTTTAAACTTGGCAGGCTTCATTCCCTCAGAAGGGGCTACCATCCCTGCAATTTTCATCCAAATCAGGCAAAAAATGACGTTAGACATTTTTGTGATTCCCCATTGTAGCCTATGGCCAAATCACTGAAACAGTGTTGAAACTCCAAAGGAGATTCGACCAAATTGAAATGGAACAGTGATCCAAAACATTGAAACAAATCACTCTCTCTCTCCAAAACAGCTGAGTCCGAAACCAAATTGAAACATAGCCGTTTGGCCTTGCCATACTATTTTCTGTCTCTTGCCCACAGTTAGAGCCAAGTACAGAAAGTGAGGTAAGTAGTGCATGAGCACCCTAGAACAGAAACATGAAACTCAATCTACGAAATATATGTCTCCCATGCGCAAGCCTTTGGTTTGCCTCAGAAAAGAGATGTAGACTTTTCCTAGGTCTTCATGGCAAAAAAGTAGCTTTCAAACTACATGTTGAATCACTTTTAACAGCTTCCCTTGTGGTCTCACTAAAGTTGACTTATGTGGTCAACAGACACATGACTGATATTAAAGAGAGTCATTAGAGTACTGGTATGTTATATTTCATAGGAAAATAGCAAATGAAACCAGTTACCAACTTTCCCAGAAACTTTTGCCCTTTAAGCTCCAGACTTTTGTTTTGCAAATTGGTAATCTGTCATGTCAGTGGGACAGGCCAGAGTCAGCTGGACAGATTCAGCCTATGTTTATTCACATGCACTTCTATTCAAGTGCAGGTTATTCTAGCTGAAATCAGTGAGCTCCAAATATGGATAGAGCAATTTCTTAGTAGCTCATCTAATATTCTTTCTTAAAGACTGATTTTCCTCAAAGCTGAGATGTAAAATCGTGTTCACATTGAACTTTACATGGTTATGTGAAACTAAAACTTTATATGCTTGGGACTGAAAAAAGAGCAAATAGAAGTCCTAACTTGATGGAATTTAAATATTCTGAAGGCAGTAACTTATTTGCATTTCTCAAACATACTGTGTCCTTGTATTACTGCTGTTCACTCTTCACTTCTGAAAGTTCAGTGATACAATATGGATACTTAAATAGCTGATACAAAGATGATCTCTGATTTTATAAAAAATCAGACAACTTTGGGGACAGGAGATAGTAGGTTCCTATTAATCATATGGTTTGCCAGAACTCTCCAGTATCACAGATCTCTTGTAAATTGAGGTATAGAATTTTCATCTTCCAAATTAATATTTCAAGTGTGTAAAATAAGCTCTTTGCCAAAGAATGAGTTGTTTCCAATTCCCATTCTCTAGGGAGAATTTGGAGGTTCTGGTATCTGAACAAATCATTAAAACCCTCTCTATATGCAGAGCGATAAAAGGAGACAGAAGTGGGAAAGTGCAGATGTGCATCACCTCTCTTAACAATCTGCACTCTGACTTGTCTACATGTGTGCCTGTCGTTGTAGCTGGATCATCACAGCTTTGTAGCGTAACTGTAACTTCCTCTAATAATAATAAAAAAACCCCCCTGTTGTATAACTATGCTACCTCCTTGAATTGACGTAACTATGTCAGCAAAACTTTGTAGTGTAGACCTGGTCTGGTTTTGCTGTTCAGCTTTTGTGTGTAATGTCAATGTGGTGTGTTGGTTCTCTTTCCCTCCTGCTCTATCTAGGGGTACATTTACCATATTTTCTCTCATAAATTCAGTTCCTTACTCACTGGGTCAGTCAAGGGTAGAAACACTGTGGAATTGACACTGGGTTCCTGAGGGAAAGAAAAATAACTTCATTTGGTGATTTCCTTTGTTCTGCCAAATGCAAGTGGAAGTAGTAACAAGTTATGAAGGACTTGGCAAGACTTTATTAGAGTAAGAATACTTTTCTTTAACTGGGGAGTGAGATGCGCAGACCCTTTCACGAGCGGTGTCTGTCAGATTCATAGATTCATAGATGTAGGGTTGGAAGGGACCTTGTAGATCTTATAGTCTCACCCCCTGCCCTGGGCAGGAGAGAACTGGGCTCAAATGACCCCAGCCAGGTAAATGTCAAGCATCCTCTTAAAGACCCCCAAGGTAGGAGCCAGCACCACTTCTCTTGGAAGTTGGTTCCAGATCCTAGCCGCCCTGACTGTGAAGTAGTGCCTTCTAATATCTAGTCTAAACCTACTCTCTAGCAACTTATGGCCATTATTCATTGTTACTCTGGGAAGCACTAGGGGGAACAAGGTCTCTCCGAATCCCCGCTGGTCCCCCCCTAGTAAGTTTATGGATGGCCACCATGTCCCCCCTCAGCCTTCTCTTGCAAAGGCTGAACAGGTTAAGGTCCTGTAGCCTCTCCTCATAGGGTCTATCCTGCTGTCCCTGGATCATGTGAGCGGCCCTTCTTTGGACCCTCTCAGTGCTGTCCACGTCCCTGAAGTGCGGTACCCAGAACTGGATGAATTACTCCAGCTGCGGCCTGACCAGTGTCGCATAGATGGGAAGGATCACCTCCTTGGCCCTGCTAGTGATGCATCTGTGGGTGCACGACAAGGTACGGTTAGCCCTACTGACCATGTCCTCGCATTGTTGGCGTATGTTAACCCTGGAGTCAGTAATGACTCCAAGATCTCTTTCTGTCACTGTGCTTTTGAGAAGGGAGTTCCCCAGCCTATAGGTATGCTGCTGGTTCCTACTGCCTAAGTGCAGCACCCTGCACTTGTCAGTATAAATCCCACCCTATTTTCATTTGCCCCCCCCATAACCTGTCCAGGTCCTGCTGTAATCTGTCCTTCCCTTCTAGCATGCCTACCTCACCCCAAATTCTTGGTGTCATCTGTGAATTTAAATAGGGTGCTTTTCACCCTGTTGTCCAAGTTGCTAATAAAGAAATTGAACAGTGCAGGCCCAACGACCGAGCCCTGGGGGAGTCCACTGCCCACTTCCCTCCAGGTGGAATATGACCCGTCCACCACCACTCTCTGAGTACAACCCCCCCAGCCAATTTGCTCAATGCCACAGTTGCCTAGCTTTTTAATGAGAACGGGGTGGGAGATGGTGTTAAAGACCTTCCTGAAGTCCAGAAGGACTACATCCACCGCAACACCTGCATCCATTGATTTTGTGAACTGGTTGTAGAAGGCAATCAGGGTGGTCTGACAGGACCTGTAATGAAACCATGCTGATTGCCTTTGAGCATTATCCCTGCTGCTGGCCCATCACAGATGTGTCATCTCTTCCATCTTTAGGATGGAGAAGTAAAATAATGAACCAGAAAGAGAAGGGATGTGTTGAGGAACTGAAACAAAGGAGTCAAAAGTTGAATAAGAACAAGGGGCTTGAAAAAGAAAGACATGGGGGGAAAAGTAGTGAATCACTGAATTTTAATGTGAAGGGTGACATTTGATTGTTTTAATTATCAGTCTATTGCAGACAGGTAATCAAAAAATTATCCGTACACAAAATGCAGATTTTCTTTTTAAACCCTCTCTTTGGAGTTTGTCCTAATTAGGGTACTCCTATTAATGAGGAAAATCCTGGGTGTATGGAGAGTGAGGTGAGGAATTGACAGCTGTTCCCAAAAATGCAATACTTCTTGCTGCTGTGGCTCTGTGACCAAAGCTGTATTTGGTGTGGAAGAGGCCTCTACTTCAGAGCTATAGTCATGGGAACTGGCTGGAGTTTGGGGGAGATGCATAGTTTCATAGTTTCTAGGGTTGGAAGGGACCTGAACAGATGATCAAGTCCTACCCCCTGCCCTGGGCAGGAACAAGTGCTGGGATCATGATACCCCAGCCAGATACCTATCCAACCTCCTTTTGAAGACCCCCAAGGTAGGGGAGAGCACCACCTCCCTTGGGAGCCCGTTCCAGAGCCTGGCAGCCATAACTGTAAAGTAATGCCTCCTGATATCAAGCCTGAACCTGCTCTTGTTCAATTTGTGGCCATTATTCTTTGTTATCTCAGGTGGTGCTTGGGGGAGCAGAGCCTCACCTATTTTCCACTGGTACCCTCTGGTGAGTTTAGGGATGGCTACCAGATCCTCTCTCAGTCTTCTCTTGTGGAGGTTGACTAGATTCAGGCCCCTTTAGTCTATCTTTGTAGGGCCTGGCCTGCTGCCCCGCCAACCATGCAAGTGGCTCTCCTCTGGACCCTCTCAAGGTTAGCCACATCCCTCTTGAAGTGCTGTGTCCAGAACTGGATGCAGAACTCCAGCTGTGACCTGACCAGTGCCGCATAGAGAAGAAGGATCACCTCCCTGGACCTGCTTGTGATGCATCTATAGATGCACGACAAGGTACGGTTAACCTTACTGACTGCTTCGTTGCATTGGTGGCTGATGTCCATCCTGGAGTCAACAATGACTCCAAGATCCCTTTCAGCTACTGTGTTGTTGAGTAGCGTGTTCCCCAGCCCATAGGTATGTTACAGGTTCCTTCTCCCTAGATGCAGCACCTTGCACCTGTTTGCATTGAATTCCATTCTGTTCTCATCCGCCCACCTCTGTAACCTGTCTAGCTCTAGTTGGATTCTGTCCCTCCCCTCCAGTGTGCCCACTTTTCCCAGAGCCCAACGAAGGGACTTTAATCCCAAAAGCCTGCAGAAAAGGACAGTTTTCTTGCGATTTCTCAGTTGGTCTAATAAAAGGTTTTGGAACCAAGAATTCTAGTTTTTTGTATGCTAACACTTGAAGTCATTTAGTCAAGGGACTCCCACAATAAAAAGAGCTGCTAATGGGAGAAAAGGACTTCTCAGTAAACTTTTTTTTAAAGTGTGAATAGAGGTTGTTCCCCTGGCAGTGGAATTCCGAATCACTATATATTCCATTCCTTAGAGAAATTCATTAATTGAACAAAGCTAACTACAGTCTTTTGTTCATTTTAAATTGAGATGTTTTGTTTTTATTTATTTATCTATTTTGGAACAGGATAGTTGCCTAGCAACCGATGGCCGGGCTGTTCAGTGGAGTGAGTGGGTCTGGGTGTAAATTTAACACTTCTATCATCTCAGTCAAGAATTGCAAGGCGAGGCAGAAACTCCTTGTCATACTTGCAGAAGATCTGAGGAATATTGATATCTTGTCCCTGCTGGGTCATTGTGATCTTAGTCTTGTTTTTTTTATCCTGAGAATTCCCTGAATTGGAGACATTGGGGCAGGGGGAACACAGATGAAATGTATGAGATGGGTTGATGGCTCGTTTGCTCCTCCTTTTGAGTAGGACTTCTGATATTTAGAGTTGTGTTCTGTTGCATAGGGTAACTGTGGATACTCTCACAGGGAAATATGCGCTAATAAGTTCTTGGTTCACCTTTCATGCCGAACTGTGTAGCTAATGTGCCAGGATGCATTCCTTGACTGAAAGGTGGAGAGGTAAGAAACTGTTTATTAGTTTCACATCTTGACTGGTCCGGAAAAGCCAGCTACGGCTTCTTTGACCAGTTGGCTGGAATGAGCTGTTCTCATTTTTTCTTTTTTTAATTGCTGTGATATCTAAGCACTTGAACAACTCTTTAACTGTTGTTGAGGGCAAAAAGGATAGAGATCCCAGGGTACCTTGACTTTTCTAGAATATTGCTATGGAGTTTTCTCCCTAGAATTCTTGTGACTGAATGTAATGAGCTTTCCAGCTCAGGTTTAAGGTCACCTGATGAGAGGGGGTTGAATGTAACTTCTTTGAGCCTGTTCTCTCAGGAATAAGATCTTGTCTGGCTGGTATCAATTTATATTATTGGGGCTAGAAGCTGCCCCTTTAAAGATGCACACAATACTAAATACAGTGCTGAAGCCACATGTTTTATGAAGAAATCATTTTTTGACTTGTGTTTTGCTATTGATATTTAAAAATAAACCTTAAAAGAAATAGAAAACTTTTTTTTTTTTTGAAGAAAAGCCCTGTCTCTGAGTATCCAAGGAGAATTATTCTGCACTGGTCTGGTCCTGCAGGGAGCAAACCAGAAAAGCCAAGGCTGCAACTGAACTCCAACTAGCTTCAAGCATCAAGGACAACAAAAAGTCCTTTTTCAGATATGTAGGGAGCCGGAGGAAAAGCAAGGGCAATGTTGGACCCCTGCTAAACCAGATGGGGCAACTGACGCCCAGGAAAAAGCCAACCTATTAAATAGGTACTTTGCGTCAGTCTTTCATCAGTCCCATGGGACACCCATGCCTGCTATGGGACAGGGAGATCCGGGTGATGGGGATCCCCTACCCTCCATAAATGCTGACCTCATGAAGGAACACCTTGAGAAGCTGGATACCTTCAAGTCAGCCGGCCCTGACGATCTGCACCCCAGGGTACTCAAGGAGCTGGCGAGCGTCATAGCCCAGCCCCTGGCACGGATCTTTGAAAACTCCTGGCGCTCTGGTGTAGTGCCCGAAGACTGGAAGAAGGCCAATGTGGTGCCGATCTTCAAGAAAGGGAGGAGAGTGGATCCGGCTAACTACAGGCCCATTAGCCTGATTTCTGTCCTGGGGAAGATCTTAGAAAAGTTTTATTAAGGAGGCCATCCTTGATGGACTGCCCCAGGCTAACATTCTAAGGGATAGCCAGCACGGGTTTGTTGCGGGTAGGTCTTGTTTGACCAATCTCATTTCCTTCTATGACCAGGTGACCTATCACCTGGACAGGGGAGAAGAGATTGATGTCAAAGATCTTGACTTCAGAAAAGCCTTTGATCTGGTATCCCACGATCACCTCTTGGCCAAACTGCCCAGTTGTGGCCTTGGCTCCACCACGATCTGCTGGCTGGGAAACTGGCTTTGTGGTCGGACCCAGAGGGTTGTAATCGGTGGCAGTCGCTCATCGTGGTGCCCTGTGACCAGTGGGGTCCCTCAGGGCTCTGTCCTGGGACCCATCCTGTTCAACATCTTCATTAATGATGTGGACATTGGAGTCAGGAGTGGACTGGCCAAGTTCGCCAATGACACCAAACTTTGGGGCAAAGCATCCACGCCAGAAGATAGGCGGGTGATCCAGGCTGACCTGGACAAGCTCAGCAAATGGGCAGATGAGAACCTGATGGTGTTTAACACCGAAAAATGCAAGGTTCTCCACCTTGGGAGGAAAAACCTGCAGCATCCTTATAGGCTTGGCAGTGCTACGTTGGTTAGCACTACAGAAGAAAGAGACTTGGGGGTCATCACTGACCACAAGATGAACATGAGCCTGCAATGCGATGCTGCAGCTAGTAAAGCGACCAAAACGCTGGCTTGCATCCATAGATGCTTCTCGAGCAAGTCCCGGGACGTCATTCTCCCCTTGTACTCGGCCTTGGTGAGGCCACAGCTGGAGTACTGCGTCCAGTTTTGGGCTCCACAATTCAAAAAGGATGTGGAGAAGCTTGAGAGAGTCCAGAGGAGAGCCACGTGCATGATCAGAGGTCAGGAAAACGGATCTTATGATGACAGGCTGAGAGCCATGGGACTCTTTAGCCTAGAAAAGCATAGGCTCAGGGGTGAGCTGATGGCCACCTATAAGTTTATCAGGGGTGACCAGCAGGATCTGGGGGAACGTTTGTTCACCAGAGTGCCGCAAGGGATGATGAGGTGGAACGGTCACAAACTCCTGCAAGACCATTTCAGGCTGGACATAAGGAAGAATTTCTTTACTGTCCGAGCCCCCAAGGTCTGGAACAGTCTGCCATCGGAGGTGGTTCAAGCACCTACATTGAACACCTTCAGGAGTAAATTGGATGCTTATCTTGCTGGGATCCTATGACCCCAGCTGACTTCCTGCCCTTTGGGCAGGGGGCTGGACTCGATGATCTCCCAAGGTCCCTTCCAGCCCTAATGTCTATGAAATCTAGAACTAGCACAGTAAAAGGTGGACAGGATCTATGCATGATTTCTTTCAGTTTATCTTTAACTCAGTTGTTAACAGTTTAGGTACATATTTATGTTAACTTTTGCTTGGCTCCCCTAAAAGGATATTTTTGAGTCAGTTGCCCATATGAGAAGGGTAGGCATTTGTATTCTGAGATTTCCAATGTGCTGCTGACAGATGTTTGTGGATATTTGGCTAAATAGAAATGTGAGGTTTCTTGAGAGGAGACCCTTTAGGTATTTTTAGTGCTGATATCCTCATATCAGCATTAAAAATACCTAAAGGTATTTTCATTTAGATGTGAAAATGTCTTCTAATTCAAATAGCAAACCAGTGGATAGAGAGAAGATAAGCAGGCAGGCAGAATTCAGAGGATTTATGTGTTTACATCTCTTTAAAAATCAAGGTCATACCTAAGAAAGGCCAGTATGGTCATGTTGCTGTTGGCGTGCTATTTCTTAGTTTTGCAGGTACCCTGTGAATTGTGATGGAAAATTCTCTATGTGATCTCATGAACTAAAAGGCTTTTAAGTTTCTTGTCTTGTTTCTAGAGAAAGAATAGGTGAAAGAAAGGTAGGACTTTTTGGATTGGTCATGGTTGATTTTTGAAACCAACTGCAGGTCTGAGGAAGCTTCCAAACATAAACTGGAGGAAATTTCCACATTCCTTTTTGCCCTTGATGTGAACATGCCTCGGAACAAGAAGTAAAAAGTGTCTTTTCTCAAGCATAACTAAACTAGTAATGCATATATTTATCCAGACAGAGAAAAATGGTAGGGTAGGTGTTTCATTTGTTGAGCCTTGACTGCTTCGTCTCTAAGTTTGCCATAACTGAACCAAACGCTGTGCAGGGGCACAGATAACCTTACTTGAAAATCAAGAAAATAATGTAACCTAGGAAGCCAGTTTTGGGAGCAGTGTATTTTAAGTGCTTTGAATCCAAAGATCCAGCAAGGTTTCTGGTCAGTCTGCTCTCACAGTGGAACTGAATGAGTCTGTGTAGTGTACTTTCTCCTCCGTACAGTTGGACTGGGCAGGGGTAGGGAGCATAAGAACCTAAAATTTACTTTGTGCATGTGGAAACTGAATAGCATGATACATTAGTCCCATATTGGATTGGCACTGATATAGGGGAAAATAAAAAGTATCGGAAAACGGCTGCTTTTGCCTGATGCAGCTGATAATGTGGTCTCCGAGCTGCCCAGCTGCATATTGAAATTGAGTTAGTATCAGCTGATATGGCTTCTTAAAAATCGGCCATCGGTATCAGCCCAAAAGATCTTTATCAGTGCAGCCATAGTGAAAGGATCTTTTGGCATCCAGGGAATGACCAGGTGGCACTTTGACTTCTGAGAGCTGATAGCCTTGAGAGGGGAGGGCATATCCTTCCCTTTCTTATATGATGTAGCAGCTGAAATGGTCCCATGCAAGTTCTAGAAATTAAGCCTTTTCTGTTTGTATGTCTTGTTACAGATAGACAGCCATGGAATATAGTTTAGTTCAGTGGTTTCCAATCTGTGGTACGGGTACCACCAGTGGTATGCAGACAACCTGTCAGTGGTACATGTTAACAGATTTATTATAATTACTTTATATGACAAAAATTTGCTGGTGGTACTTAAGGTTTTATAGTTCTAAATTCATGGTGCGCAATGTGTCAGAGTTTGGGAATTGCTGGTCTGGTGAGGAAGCAAGATACAGGCCGGGGTGTGAGGAGGGGCGGTGGTGGCACGTAATCAGGTTTTAAAGTAGCAGCTATGTATACTCTCTCTCAGGTGTTGGGAAGCACTCCAGCTCTAAGTCTTATACAGTGGCACTGGCAGTAGAGTTGGTTGAATGAAAATGGCAATAGCAGCACAGACCAATTGCTATAAAATCAGATTGACTGCTTGCAGATGTTTAAAAAAGAAAACAAAACCACACTTTACCGGAAGAAGTGTGTTACTCTAGTTCAGTTCTGCAATGTCTGTATAGATCGGGTGCTTCTGTGGGGCTTATTTGCACTTTTAGCTAAAGCTGATTCAATCAGCAATCAATTCAATTAGATTGAATCAGCTTTAGCTAGAAGTGCCAAAAAAGCTCCACTAAAGTGCCCAATCTGTACAGATGTCGGATAGGCCGGGTTGAAGTAACGCGCTGCCTCTTCTGGGCATACACAGAAATGTGTCAAGTTTAAAGTAAAGCACTGTTTTTTGCTGGGTTTTTTATGTCTGCAAGCACCTGGTTTGACTTCCATTTGGCTGTTTTGGATTCTGTCTGCACACCGCACTCTTTCAATGGCACAGAATGCTTTCTGTTGTAAAAATCATACTTACATTGACTCTTACAAAAGTTTTTGCTCAAAGGAGGCAAGAAGGAATCATACAGACTGCCACACAGTCTTTCTAAGGCTGTGGATTGACCTAGTTTGGATCAGAGGTGGAGAGCAGGCACTAGGATCCAGACATTGCTGCTATTTTTCCCCATTGCAGTACTGGGAGAGGGGAGTTGATGCACTGGGAGAAGGGGCTTCAAGTAGCACTTCTGCTTGAAGCCCTCCCTTTCCTTCCCAGTCCTGTTTCCTGGGGTCTGGATGTGACCTACAGGCCATAGGTTCAAGTTTAAGTATGGAAATATACATTTCAGTTTTCTTGGGTAATGTAGTCTTTGTAGTTTTGTCTTAAAAGCTTACATCTTTTATATGAAGCTTAATTAATTTATTTGGCCACACTAACCATACATCCCAAATACTAGCTCTGTTTTATACCATTCTGGATCTACCCTAAACAGTAGTGTTATAACACAAGTGTGTGTGATGCTTTTGATGCCAAAATGAGTTTAAGTATGATTAGTTCAAAAATAATATTTTGTGTTAGTAGTGGATGCTTTAGCCAGTTGAAATTTTTTAAAGTGAGATATGAGAATCTAGTGGCTAAAACACAGATGAGAGATTTGGTCATAAGACTGGACATCTACTTAGTCTATATGGATGCTAGCTATCAGAGAGAGACCAGAGTTGTGCTCATTCTCCCCATATCATACTGGAGGCTTGCTATTATGTTGACTGCTAGGCAGGAGGCGTATACCCAATGGAAAGAAGGGGTCATTACCAGGGATGACTATTTTGCAGTTGCTCGCGGATGTAGGGGGGCAGTTAGGAAGGCCAAGGCAGAAATGGAACTAGGACTAGCTTCTCAGATTAAGGACAATAAGAAGTCCTTTTTTTAAATACATAGGGGGCAAAAAGAAGGTCCCAGGTAACGTGGGGCCCTTGCAGGACGCGTTGGGAAATTTGGTCGTCACACCAGATGACAAAGCTAACATGTTTAACGATTTCTTTGCCTCTGTCTTCCTAAGTAGGGACCAGAACAGCCACCTCCCTGCTGGGCCCCCCTCGGGCCCCAGGGGAGGCACACCTGGGCCAAAGGTTAGCGAGGAATTGGTTAGGGAGCTTCTGGAGGCACTGGATGTATTCAAGTCAGCTGGCCCGGACGATCTCCACCCTAGAGTTCTAAAGGAATTGGCCGAGGTCATTGCAGGACCCCTGGTACGGCTTTATGGGCACTCGTGGTGCTCTGGTGTGGTGCCAGAGGACTGGAAGAGGGCCAGCGTGGTTCCCATCTTCAAAAAGGGGAGGAAGGAGGATCCAGGAAACTATAGGCCAGTTAGTCTTACCTCGATCCTAGGCAAGCTGTTTGAGAAAATTATGCTGGCACACATCCATGAGGGGCCAGCTGGGGACTGCTTGCTTAGGGGCAACCAACATGGGTTCATCAGTGGCAGGTCCTGTCAGACCAACCTGGTGGCCTTCTATGATCAAGTTACCAGATCATTAGATGCAGGGGTAGCAGTGGACATAGTCTTCCTGGACTTCCGGAAGGCATTCGACACTGTCTCTCACCCCGTTCTCATTAAGAAACTGGGGACTGTGGTGTCGACGCCCACACAGTCAATTGGGTTGCCAACGGGCTAGAGGGCCGCACCCAGAGGATGGTAGTGGATGGGTCCTTCTCAACCTGGAAGGATGTGGGCAGTGAGGTTCTGCAGGGCTCGGTCCTCAGGCCTGCACTGTTCAACATCTTCATCAGTGATTTGGATGAGGGGGTAAAAAGCACCCTGTTGAAATTTGCTCATGACACTAAGATGTGGGGGGATGTGGGCACACTAGAAGGAAGCATCAGGCTACAATCAGACCTAGACAGGTTGCAAGGGTGGGCGGATATGAATAGGATGGGATTCAACACAGACAAGTGCAAGGTGATGCACCTGGGGAGGAACAACCGGCACCATACCTACAGGTTGAGGAACTCCATTCTTGTCAGTGCAGAAGCGGAAAAGGATCTTGGAGTCATCGTTGACTCCAAGATGAACATGGGCTGGCAGTGTGGGGAGGCAGTCAGGAAGGCCAACCGTACCTTGTCATGCATCCACAGATGCACCTCGAGCAGGTCGAAGGAGGTGATCCTCCCCCTCTATGCGGTACTGGTCAGGCCGCAGCTGGAGTACTGCATCCAGTTCTGGACACCGCACTTCAAGAGGGATTTGAACAGTGTGGAGAGGGTCCAGAGGAGGGCCACTCGCATGATCAGGGGACAGCAGGGCAGGCCCTATGAGGAGAGGCTGTGGGACTTGAACCTGTTCAGCCTCCAAAAGAGAAGGCTGAGGGGGGATCTAGTGGCATGTTATAAACTAGTCAGGGGGGATCAGCAGTCATTGGGGGAGTCACTGTTCCCCCGTGCACTACCAGGAGTTACCAGGAATAACGGTCACAAGCTGGCAGAGGGCAGGTTTAGGCTAGATATCAGGAAGCGCTACTTCACGGTCACGGTGGCTAGGATCTGGAACCAACTTCCAAGAGAGGTGGTGCTGGCTCCTACCCTGGGGGGTTTTAAGAGGAGGTTGGATGAACATCTTGCTGGGGTCGTTTGACCCCAGTATTCTTTCCTGCCATGGCAGGGGGTCGGACTAGATGATCTACTCGGGTCCCTTCTGACCCTAGAAACTAGGAAACTGTGAAACATTTCAATCCAAGCATGCATTTTCAGGGCTGATGTGCTTTCAGATTTTGTGGTTTTTGTTATCTGAGATGAAGCAAAACATTATGGTTAATAAACTGGGTTTTGAATTAATCATATTTAATCTGTAAAAGAAAAAGTTACAGAGTGAAAATAAAAGTAATTCTGATTTTTCTTTCTAGATGTCCTTATTTATTTCGGAAGTTTCTTATGTTGCCATCTTAAATTGTTATGTCTAAGGGACCTTTCAGACTGATCTGCTCAGCTAGTAACTTCAGTTGTATGGGGCTGGTCAGTAGGCTGGATCAGACCCACAGACAGGTGCAACATTCCAGATACAGCATGTGTCCTGGAGTGGGTGCTGCATGTAGCATAGTTCTGCTCTAGCTGCTCTAGGACTTTGTTGTATGCAGCGACCGCTCTGCTGCTCCAGGATGCTAGCTGGAGTGGGTGCAATGTGTGATGCATAGGGCTGTTTGGTCTGCCCAGCCTGTGAGTCAAATTGGAGATCCATGAGTAGCACCAGGGGCGAGGATAATAGGGCTCTGTGGGCTGCATCTTTGATGACTCTGCTCCAATGTTTTGTTTTTTTTAAAGTGCTGATATATGGGTGATGTCTGTGTAGTACATGTGAGTACAATTCCAGCCACTAGCTGTTTGTAGCTTCTGCCTGCATTAGGCAGAAATTGAGAGAGGGGAACCATAAGAAAGATGCTTGATGGCTATAATTTGAATGGCTGATTATATGAAAAGAGTAGGGCTTTGGGGCATGACAGTTCAAAGAGATTTTAGGTTTTTGTCCACTATTGTCTAAACTGAATGATACAACCCTAGGTATTCATCCAGAGGACTAAGGGGCTGTGAGGACTCCCTTGCCAGCTGCTGATGACAAGCATCCTATTGAAATAGGTGTAGGTAGAGGTGAGAAATCTTAAGTCTTTTTATTTATGGCTGATAATGGCATAATGTCTTGCCTGACATCCTGATAATGATGAGTGTTATGCAAAATAGGTTGCTTTAATTTAGTCTGTCTTTTGTGGAAACTGTTGTTTCACATCCTGTGGATGGTTAATTTGTTGTTGTATGTCACTGAACCTTCTTGGGGAGGACAGCATGTACATTTAATAAATAAATTCAGTGTAGTCCATATCAAATGGCTTAGAACCTGATTATTGGGTAACTGATAGATAACACAGTAATTGCATGAGGGAAATTGGGAGTGGTAATTAATGATATGGATATAATTTGACTGGGAATACTTGGCAAATTCGGTGTTCTAATGTAGCCAGATGCAAAGTCATACTCTAAAAACAGTGTGTAGATAATACAGGATTAGCTATTCTGGGATACGGTGACATGGGGAAGGATGGGTTGGGATAGGGTGGACTTCAGTTTATTGCTCAACTTGGAGCCCCTGCACAGACTAAAATGATTTGACGCTTTTTGCAAGTGTGTCCTAGAATGCATGGGAGTGTTGGGATTGTGGTTTGGGGTATTTTGCACATTTTCCACTGAACGTAGCCAGTGCTGAAATCTTGATTTTGTTTGTTTGTTTTGTTTTGTTTTTATACAAACACTAGAATTTTCCCTCTTTGGCTTTCTACCTCTAAACTAAAGGGAGATACCTTGTGAAACAATTTGCTGCATGGAACATGTCCTGTAAATTATGAGAAGTACCTGGGATTGCATAACAGCTGTCCTTTCTTCTCCTTACTGATGCCAACCTTTAGTTTAATCAATAAAATATTCCTTGGGAGCATGTTTAATGTTAAATTAATTGTTGCTTGTATCTTTAGATTAATGTTTGCAGTGCAGCAACTATTCTCTTGATGTTTAATAAATGAACTATAGAGGTGATTTGAAAGCTGAGGCTCCTATAGCAGTGTAGGGAATATTTCTGTGCAAATTGTCTAAGAATTGATAGTGGGAATATAATGGGGACCTCTGTAACCTATTATTAAAGGAAAAGTGTGTGGGCCCTTTAAGATGGACTGTTTTGCATTGGGACCAGAAGAGGCAGGCCTAAGATGCAAATGCAGTTGCAGTGCAGGGGAGTGTCTGCTTCAAAAGTAATGGCCCTGGTTAGAGAACTGAGAGGAGCTCCAGTGAAGACTACAGGAGAGACTGAGTAGGTCAGCTACCGGCTGCAGCTTGGATCAACCAGCAGAGATAAGGGAGAAGCTAAGAAGAGCACATAACCTAAAGGGGATGCTCTTGTTTTGGAGGACTGCCTTGTTGTTTCTTTAGGTTTACAGTTTTTTTTACGTTTGGTTTATCTTGGGGACTTTTCATAGCAGGCTACCTGAGGCCCTGGGACTGTTTTGCAACTGTGTCTTTACTTTCACTCTTGTCCATAATCCTTTGCAATTGTAAGAGCCTTTTTTTGTTTGTTTTAACAGAGAATGTATGCATGTTGATATTTTATATACTTATGTAATTAAGTGTTATATTTTGTGCTCTAGATTTTGTGTTTGTCCAGTGATGCTTTTGATATTGAACACCTGCTTAAAAAAAATGAAGAGTTTCTGACTATTGCCATGCCAACTGCCTTAAAAATAACAATTAAAGCCTGTTCTTTGACAGGCAATCTGGTTATAAGTGACTATCTAGAGCAGCCAAACCAGAAGTCTTAATACTTTGATACGATCTTTAAAAAATGTTTTGCCCTGAATGATTCCACTGTGCAATTCCCTTGTTTCATGTACATAGTAGAGCTATAGCAACTTGGGTGTTTGTTCAGTGTGCTTACTATATTAAACACTAGTGAACAGGTTAAGCTTACAGACTTTTTCCTTTTGGACTTGCAGTTTAGTTTCTTTAAGATTCCATTTTTTTCTGCATTTGTTAACACTTCACATACTGAGACCTGTAGAAGATTCATCATCATAGTCTGACCTTTTGCATACTTATGCCATAAAATAAGGCCCAGTAATTCCTGCATTAGGTCTGTTGTTGCTTAAAAACTTGTATTTTTTTCAGTTATATGACTAGGTTCAGCTTCCTCTGGCTACAGACTCTTTTCTTGACTACAGCCTTAGGTATCTGCAGCTTAAGTGTCCATAAACTATAGTAACTGTGTTATTTAGACATGTTACTTATACTTCTTTAAGCTGACCTACAATTCCCCTTCATTTAGGATCACTCCTGCTCCATAGCATTGTGATAGAGGGGTCATCATGGAATAAGGATGTGTTGTTGGGTTTTTTTGCCTAGATTGTAAAAGTTCTGCCATTTCAAATATTTTATTTAAATGTAATAATTACTTTTGGAGTTTATTTTAGGTTTGACAGAGTATTGGTTTATTTCTTATATTCATATCCAAGCAGTGGTATTTTTTTTAAACTGCTTCTACTGGTATATTGCTGGCTGTTTCTTCAAATTGCTGGGATCTCACAACAGAAAATATGAAACTTAGTTGAGTTGGTTGTTATGCCAAATGAAAATGAGATGACTGTAAATTTAAAGACTGCAGATGTTCTGAATCTAAAAAAAAGTTACAATCCTCAAAAGATCAGACTTTTTGCTAATGGGATTGAGATTATATTCTTGTTTGTTTTTTAATTTTTTTGATTGTAATGGATGAATTAACTGTTTTTTCTTTCCTTGATAGTTAAATATCCATTCAGTGGAGAGCTTGACAAAATAAAAGTAAGTAGATGTGATTAATATTTGTAGTGAGATTTTGTGTTTATACAAAATTAATGCTAACAAAGATATGTTTAGGTATGTCAAACTATTAAGCAGAGGTCATTTTGCCACTCGGTGCAGTAAGTGAATTAATTAAACTGTTGTCACATTAAGCAAATTTTACATGTCTGTTTTTATGATTTGAAGTGAAAAATGCTGTGCCCATTTAAAATGAGTTTAAAAGAATACAGGAGAACTATCTCTTCCTGTATTCCTTACAGATTATTCCTTCCCATTGTTCTCTTCTGTCCTGCAAATCTCTGTCTCCTTTCAGTAGAGTACAGTTACCATGAGATGCTAATTATCCATGAGGGTTATGCTAATTAATACCCTTTGGATACATCTCCCATTAGTTTCTGATGTCAGATAAAGTTCATTCATGAAACATCAGAATTCATGGTAGAGGTGATATATTTTATTAGACCAACTAGATTTTTGCCAAAAAAAAAAAATCAATTGCAAGCTTTCGGGCACAAACAGCCTTCTACAGGCATAGGTGAAAAGATTGTAGAAGTCCTTCTGGGTAGAAATGAAAGTTCATATTCCACAGGAGATCTGCCTGCCTGCCTGCCTATATACAGTCACAGAACTGCCCCCTGGACAAGGGCATGCCAGAAAGTTTTCCACAAATGAAATGGACCTGGGGATAATAATAGACCACATTATGAATGTGAGCTGGCAGTGCAATGCTGTAGCCAGTAGGGCAAATAATACTCTGGCATACATTGATTGATGCATCTCCAGCAAAAACGAAAGGAGGTGATTCTTCCACTCTACTTGGCACTGGTGAAACTGCAGCTGGAGTACTGCATCCAGTTCTGGGCATCACACTTTAACAAGGACGTGGACAAGCTTGAGAGAATCCAAAGAAGAGCCAGCTGTATGATCAGAGTCTTAAAAGGCAAGCCATATGAGGAAAGCCTGAGGGATCTGGGACTCTTCAGCCTGAGGAATGGAAAGCTGACAGGGGACAGCTTCTGAACACTTAGCAGCTTACTGTTACACTAGGGGAGTAGATCAAGGGTTTGTTAATCAACTGTTCACCAGGGCACCCGAGGGGAAAACCAGGAGTAATGGCCACAAACTCCTGGAAGATCAATTCAGGCTCAACGTTAGGAAAAACTTCTTCACAGTCAGGGTGTCCAGACTGTGGAATAAGCTCCCTCCAGGGGTGGTGCAATCACTTACCCTGGGCATCTTTAAAAGGAAACTAGACAGTCACCTTGCTGGGCTCACCTAACCCCAGTTGTCTTTCTGCTTGGTGCAGGGGGCTGGACCTGATGATGTCCAAGGTCCCTTCTGCCTTACAATGTATGAATCTATGAATTAAAGTATTTTTTTGCAAAAATCTAGTTGGTTTAATAAAAGATATCGCCTCTACCATGAGTTCTGATTCCTTTTGTCTCTAGACCAATATAGCTACAACCTGGATACCCAATTCATTAAAACATTTGACTATATTGAGCCAAAGCCATAAGCAAAGATATAGGTAGATTTTTTTTTTTTTTAATAGAAACTTCTAAAAATTGAGCTGTTTCAAGCTCAAGGTTTTTTGTTTGTTTGTTTTTTTGAGTGGAACATTATATATATTCTTACTATGTTCATTATATTCCAGCTGTCAAATGTGGTACGTAAAGTTGGTATTTCATATAAAACTTTCCAGGAAGTTGACTGTTTCTGTCTCCAGGTAGTTGCAGGAGCTGGTAGTTAGAGCTATTTGGTGGATCGCTGAACACATTTTGACAGCCTAGAAACCATTAGCTGGAGTTAAGTGAATTGTTATACACTCCTCTTGATGCCAGCATGATCCTTGAAAACTGTATTAGGATAGAAACGTATTTGAATAGGAAATAATCTCTGGAGCAGTTCTTGGTATGTGCTGCGGTAAAATTGGACTTCATTAACAAGATAGTAAGCTCTCATCAATGTAGCTAACAATGCTAGATGCTGTGTATTATTTGACCTTCCACCCATACTTATTTTGGGAAGTAAGTCTTTAATCTTCATTTAGTTATTTAGTTGTGTACTGCCATAGATTATCTGGTAAATATTTCATATACATCTAGACAATCCTTCAAAGCTGAACAAAATATACACTTTTTGGTGTTTTGGTCATTTGTAGTAATATTTTTACTAACAGACCAAAAGAATCCTTTCACTTTCTGCTGCATAAACTTGGAATACATAGACACAACGTAAATGTAGCTGAAATAAAGTAACCCCCAACCTACCCAATATCCAATTCTTAACAAGCCATTAAGATATGTTCTTTGTGGCATACTATAAAGACTAGTGAGCTAGAACTGGTACACATCTGGCAAAGAAAGTGAATTCCAAGTCTGGGAATGTAGCAGAACTTCATTCTGGCTGCTCTTTGTTCCAGAGGGACATCAGTAGATCCCTAAAGGCTGAAGACTGAAGGGTACCTATACATATACTTGGGATGGCAGGGGAGGCATTTTAATTAGAGCAGCTCTTGAGACTTGATAAATCGAGTCTGATCCAATGCATTTCAATTGGGAATGTGTTGGAGCATGTGTAAATGTATCCTAAGAGAGTGCCTCATCCAGGAAGAAATAGAGGGCACATCCTTTGCTCTTGTCCCCAGGGCAGCCTATTAGTGAGCCGAGTCACCAATTAGCCTTCCCCTTTCTCCTGCTGGGGAAGGTGACAGTGATACTGGATAGCAGCCTCCTTGTTGTCTGAGACAGGAGAGGGCAGACAGCTATCAAAGACAGGTTTTCTAGGACCCAGTCGGGTCCTATTCCTGCAGCAGCAGCTGAAACAGACAGACCCTTTTCCTGCTTGCTGCATGGGGGAGTAGCAGGGAGAAAGCAGCTGCTTTCCTTTCCACTGCTACTTCTAGGACTGATTGGTGTCTGAATTTTAGATGCATCTGCCAATCCCTGGCAAGGGAGAGGGAAGCCTGTGTTTTGGCTGCTGCTTTACTACCAAGTCTCAGCTCTGGTCCTGATGTAGCAGCTGTCAAAAACGGTGCCCACCCACTGTCTCCTCCTTTGTGGTGGTGGCAGCAGCAGCTGCTGCCACTGCAGGAGGGAGGGAGGGTAGCTGTTCCTGTTATTTGTGCCACAGCAGGGAAAGCCTAGAGTAGCCTTGAACAATTTGGGCTGCTGCTGTCGGGTGGTGGGAGGGGGAAGGGAGAGGAAGAATGGAGCACTGTGGCATGCTGGCCAAAGGCTCCAGAAGCTCTATGTGTAACTATTCACATTTTATATGTGGTGCTACAAAATATAGTAGATCTTCTGTTTTTGTAGCACTACAGCTACCCTTAGCATGTACAATTAGCTTGTTTTGTAGAAGTATATATGCCCCTATAATGCCACAAAATGTAGTGTGCCCAGGGCTTGGGATCTTATCTTACAAACACTGACCACTTTATCCACCTTCACAGTTCTGAGATCATTATTTTCTTGATTCAGAATGAGCTGGTTAAGTTTGAAGATAGATGTGTAAAGCTCATAGTACATAGTTCCTTTGCAAAAATCCAATGCTAGCCTGAATGCAGAGGATATATAACTCAATGGAAATTCAGTTATTTTTTGCAGAAAGTGTTGTTGTGCCTTCACTGAAAACAAATATTTAGCACCTTTTGTTTTGTTTCCTTTTTTGCAAGTTAACACTTCCAAGTTCATAATACTTACCAAGATCTTTCTAGTGCAGCGATTTGATGCTAATGTAGCGAGAACAGTGCAACTTTCTAAATTGTCAGGCTGCTTTCTAGAGTTTGTATTTGCAAATCCAGGTACTGCCCTTTCTTAATTCATGACCTGACAGAATTATCCTTTGAGTAGTTTAGGCAGTTGCCCTTTTTTTTTTTTTTGCACTGGTTTATCTTTTGAGGCACAAAATGCTGCTTGTGTGGATAATCTAATAGGAGAAAAGTTTCAGCTTAAGGTTCCGGGTGGAGGAAAGATGCTTTTCTTTTTATAGCTGTCCATTGATTTGATATTAACCAGCTTCTTTAATTACAGCCAAGTGAGAAGAGTCTCATGATGAACAGTTTATATAAACTTCACGAGAGATTGGCGCAAGTAGCAGGTAATGTTTTAAAATTTTATGGTAGCTTAAAATATCATTGATGCAGAATGTGGCTTGTGAAACTAAATACAGTCTTTGGGCTCTTTTTCTTTCCTGGGATATTCAGGTAAATCCCATTTTGAAGTCCAGTGGTGGGTGTTCTAATTCTAAGCTACATTTTCAAGCCTATTACTTCTTGGGGTTGACTGTCCAGAGCAGTGGTTTCCAGCCTTTTTTCAGAGTCAAGGCACCCTTCCACAACTTGATGGTATGCCCCCCCAGTTAAGAACAGCTGTTGTGCTCACCTTGCCTTGGTGCTCCTCAGCTAGGGGCCACTGCCCTATGTTCCTGCTGCACAGCCACACTAGGAAGGGCTGTGTTGTATGTAGTCTCCTTCTGCATTACGCTTCTCTGATAACCCTAAAGCAGGCCAGGCGAGCTGGTTTGTGTTGAAGCCCTTTTCAGTCTGGCTGTGCACATTGCCTCCTGCAAACAGAGACATGCAGGACATATGGAACTGTTCTGTGCGTGTCTGGGAGGAAGGAGTATGGGAAGTGGAGGGAATGGACCAGGAGGTCCAGCAGCCTAGCCAGCTCTTTTGCCTGCTTTATCAGAGGACTCTAATGCAGGAGGAAGGTGTATGGTGTATGTGTATGGTGCTGCCCTCTGTGTGGGGCAATTTTACCTGGTGCCTAGATTATGGGGCCCAGGTAGAGAATCATTGCACTTGAGTTCATTTTAGCAAGACAGATGTTTTTTATATTGCTTAAGTGTTGTGCAGCTGCTTGATTTACTGGGCTTTGATTACAATATATAACATGTATAGAATAATTATTGGAGAGTTGTCTTTAAATTCATCTCCTCACCACTGCAGTGAGGAAAGCAGTGGCAGGGATTTAGGTGGTGGTAGAGTCAAGTGGCTTGAACTTTGCACTCTGCACCCTTGCCCGGTTTACTCCCCTTGTGCTTTCCTGCTGCTGCTGCTTACTGTGTCACAGCTCTGGCCCTGCTCTTGCAGTGGTTATGGTGGGGT
This sequence comes from Crocodylus siamensis, assembly GCF_052110815.1. Taxonomy (NCBI): domain Eukaryota; kingdom Metazoa; phylum Chordata; order Crocodylia; family Crocodylidae; genus Crocodylus; species Crocodylus siamensis. The sequence continues at coordinate 64,777,633 of NC_143398.1, forward strand.
TGGGTCTGGGGCTGCTGCTACTGCCAGGCCAGGCAGGGGCTGGAGCCTCTCTGTGCCCCTGCCAAAGCCACAACTGAGGTTAAGCTGCAGGGGACGGGAGGTTAAGGTGGCTGGGGGGTGGGGAGGATGGGGGTGATGGCAGTGGCTTCGAGTCGGGTTCAGGATGCAGCTGGAATTGGAGCCAGAGTTGGATCCAGAGCTGCAGCAGCCACCTGCTCCTTGTCTAGTACTTCCATCTGAAGGACTTTTTTCCTCATGTTGAATGGGAAAATAGACTTGTCCTGGATTTGAGTAAATATGGTAAATAAAGAGACAGATTGCATTAAGGTTAAATATATCATAGCAGAAGGAAGAGGAGACGCTTGCATTTTAAATGTTGACATTTCATTGTAAAAAAGAAATGTCTTAAATATAGAAAAAAAACAATTTCATAACGATGTTTAGAGATAATGCATTGTTAACATTTATTGAATATATCCAAAATTAAACTTCATGTATACACATTCATTAGCTAGGTAGCTAGCCAGCTGCAATCAGAATGTGTACTAATGCAAGCACAAAATATATCTGTTGATAAATTATACAGGAACAAGTGTTAGTTTCAGTGTACTCCATTACATTCTGAGCCTTAGGACTAGGAAAGGGTATGTACTAGGGCTGTGTGAAATATCAGCCTCTGCCAGCCCCATGGAGTATGGCAGGAGGCAGGTAAAGCTGGGGCTGTGCTCTGCCTTTCGCTGCCGGGCTGAGCTCCTTGGGGCTGGTGGAGCTGATCGGAGTGCAGTGCAGCCCAGCGTTGGGAGGCAGGTAGAGCCAGAGCTGTGCTCCAATCGGCTCTGTCAGCTCCATGGACACAGCTCGGTGGTAGGAGGTGAGGAGAGCCAGGGCTGCACTCCGCCTCGCATTGCTGGGCTGAGCTCCATGGGTTTACGGAGCTGCTTGGAGAGCAGCCCAGCAGCGGGAGGTGGGCAGAGCTGGGGCTGTGCTGCTCACTGAGCAGAGCTACATGGGGCTGTGGAGCCGCTCAGAGCACAGACTTTGCCTCCCACCACCACACTGCTTCGAAACTCTAAACGTTTCAAAACTTTTGCAACGTTTAGAGTGCCCTTGCTTCGTTTCAAAGCTGTTTTGATGCTTTTTGTTTCATTTTGATTTTGCTGTTTCAAGCTCAAAACGTGTCAAAGCGGCTTTGAAACAAGACACTTGGTAAAATTTCAGACAGCTGTGGTATCTACCTCTCTGAACTTAATGGTATTACTCTAGTCCTGAAACTGGCCAGCTCCTGTCATTTTTTCAAGACTTTTACTAGTTTGTTTCAGGACTGCTATGGCAAGCCGTATATATACAGTAGCCCTGAAACTGACTAGCTCCTGTCAATTTCAGGACTTGTGCTAAGCACCTGTCAAATGGCTGTTAGCCTTCACTCTTTCCCTGTGGTTGACAGGAATAGAACAGTTGCAAAGTAAATAGTGGGCCCTGTAGTGCATTTACCCAATGTTTAAGTGCATAAACCACTTACTTACCTGTATATGGGTGATTAATGTAAACTGTAATGAATTGTGCTTAACTGTACAGACAGTCAACAAGCCTGAGGCTGAATCAGTGCAGTCTTTGCAGGTAGTCTAAGCTGCGTAGATTGAACTGATAAGCAAGGCAGCAGATATTTACTTTTGATTCCACAAATGCAGCCCCGTGCCTGAAGTGACCTAGTCCAGAAGCCGGGGGGAGAGTGTGTGTGTTGAGGGGGTGCTAAAGCATCCTCATTTGGAGCAGACAGCTTGGGCCAAGGCTAGTCTGTCCACCAGGGGGAGGGGGGTAAGAAGGGGGTTGTGGGGGAGATGCAAAGCATCCTTTGATGGTAGGGGATTGAGTTAACTTGAATCTGGAGGGGATCTGAGACAGATGCAAATTGATTCAATAAACCAATTTCATGTCAATCAGTTAAGTCTGATATCCATTCAGGTTTATCTTATACCTGTTTTCAGCCGTTTTGAAAGTGTTTTATGTGCACTGAACATCTGCCGTGTTACAGATTTGAACCAGTTTCTGATCACTTGCACAAAAATGATGATCATTTCTGTCCCTAGCCCTGATGTATGCATATAAGTGAAGTAGGTTGTGTTAGTAAAATAACTGAATTATGCTATTCATTCAAATCTTTGAGAAAAACCTAGCTTTTGTCTCTCAAAAACAATGCTGTTTTTGTTTAGAGTAATGTTAAAAGTTGTGAAGTAAAAGTCTGAGAAATCAGAAAATGGCAAATGTAAGGCTGTCTGTATAATTTCTGCTGTGGTGTGTGGTATGAATGCATTGCAATAAAGTGTCTTTATTGCATGATTTTAAGTTGTGTTTTGTATAGGTTTTTTTGCTATTTCAGGGCATGTGGAAAATCAGATGTGCTCTGGAGCATTGTCATTTGGACTGAAGGATCCAGAAATTTGATGGCAGGGGAGTGGTGGGACTGTTAATTGCTTTACCCCTACTGTCAAATTTCCAGACCTGTGTGGAGCCCACTGGTCAGATTATGTAGCCCTGTCTGCCAGATGGTGCCAGCAGATCCAGGTGCATGGGGTGAGAAAGTAGAGTGCCACTGTGCTAAATCTAGCTTAGGAGAAAGGTAGCTTTGTGTGTGTGGGAGGGGGGAGGGGGTGGAATTTAATGTGTGTTTTTTATTTGTTAGGGTTTTTTTCCTGGGGCCCAAGCCTCAGTCATTGTAGACCATTACAAGAGACGGGACAGAATATGAAAGACCTATCTGTGTATGTCACATTCAAAATTAGAAATTCTCACAACCTTTACTAAAACGCTTTTGACAGCAGAGATGTGAATTACAGAAGTGAGACAGAGAGATGATCTTGGACAAGTCTCACATGGGACAGTCAATGGCAGATGCAAAAAAAACCAAGATAAATTGGGTTTCAGCCCAGTGCCTTAATGAATACTCTTGCCCTTGTAACAGACCTTTCTTCCTTTTCTGAACATGTAGAATGTCTGCAGTGAATGAAATGAAGATCGTCTGGTTATCAGAATTTGTTACTCGGGTTATATCATTCTCTTATCCTGCATAATAAAGAAAATGTAATACATGTTCAGCAGGGATCCTGGTTTTCTCTATTTAAAAATCACATTCTATAAAAATATTGCAAATTCTGATTTAAAACCCCAAAATCCACAATTAAAATATGTCACTGTATATATAGGTATCAATTGAGCACAATTTTTTTTGATGTATTAACAATATTAAAGCAGTTTGGAAGCCTACCAGTGCCTCAATCACTATAATATAAATTCTAAGTACCTATAAATTTTGGTATTTGATTTTAAGTTTTTTATCATGGAAAATCAGAGCTCCCTCTGCTCACCAGGATGCAGGTCCAGGGCTCTCACTTCTTACTCCCAGCCCTTCCAGAGGGGGCCTCCAGCTATGAGGGCTGTGAGGCCAGGGACCAGGGTCTGTAGCCCCCTGCCCCACAAAGCAGTGCCTGAGCCCTGCTGTGGCAGCAGAGCAGAGTGTGGAGCCCAGCACTTCCTCCCCCATGGGCAGCAGGGTTAGAGCGGAGCCCATCGGGGCAGGGGGGTAGGGGACACAGATGTGGATTGCCTGCTGCAGGCTCAGGCTCCCTGCCCTGCTGCATTCCCTCAAGGACCTCTGCAGCCCAGTGGGTGGGACCTGGCACTGCAGGGCTAAACTCTTGCTGCTGCAAGCCCCAAAGCACCCTGGTGAGGTGCCCCTTGCCCACCTGGCAGCAGTGAGGGGCACAACTCTGTGCTGCCACCCCCACTGCTGCTGGGTGGGCAGGGGGCACGTCACCAGAGCAGTGCAGGGCTTGCAGTCGTAAGGAACTTCCTCGCCTGGCCCCACTCTGCCCTGCTGTGCTGCATCCTGCTGGGGGGGTATGTACCCCACATGCCCTCCTGGGAGTGCGTGCAGCAGTGGGGAGCCAGCTCTTCCACCTTCCAGACGAGCCTTCCACAGCCCTGTACTGGTTCCTGCTGGGGCCCTGTGACCACACATTCCAGCCCTGGGCCCCAAGCCCCATGCATTGTCCTAGATGGGCAGCAGCCCCAGCCCTGCCCAACTTCCTTCCACCCTGTGGGGGCCTCAACCCCCCCCCCCCCCCCCAAAAAAAAAACAAAACAAAAAACCAAAAACTTACCTTCCAGAGCTGCTCTCCAGGCTGCCTGGTGGCATGTGTATGTGTGAGCTCTCATATACACATGGTGCCCCCTGTATGACTGCAGTTCTCCCACTCCCCCAGCCCCTTGCAGGCTTGAACTCTGCCAGTAGGTTCTCTGCAAAAGTGAAAAATCTGCATGTTTCTCTATTAAAATGAAAAAAATTCTCGTTTTTCTCAGTTAAATGGGAAAATCCACATTTTTCTTCTGTTTTCCCACGCGAAACAGAAAACCCAGTTCCCTGGTGATCAGATTTGTAATGCATGCATCTGGCTATGGCCTTTGTGTTTCATTCTGCAGTCTTACTATTCTTTTCAGTTTTTAATGGAGGATTCCAGTAGGAGGTTCCTGTTTTTATTTGTGTTTACGTAAAAAAAAAAACAAAAAAAAACCCAACCCAAAAACCCAACAGCAGTAACACTTTGATGGCAATAGAAAGTTCTGTACTGTAAATCAGTGAGATTGTGCAATACAGACTGGAGCAAAATAGCCATTTAAAAAACTGGCATATTCAGCACTCTATCTTACAGGGGATTATTTTGTTGAATAAAATCCTTTGCAAGATTCCCCCACCCCCCTCCAATCTATAGATCCAAGAAGGATTTACCTTAATAACCCTATTAGTGCCCATACTGCCAGACACGTTTCTTGTTGAACTTAATGACCAGGAAAACTTAAGGGTCTATTTAAAATCAACCCTTAACTGGAGCTACATCTCAAGTTTTACCTGGTCATTCAAACTAAAATAGCTTTGTGTGACCGATAGACTGTTCCTACCTGATATATATTCATTCAGTAATTGTAACTGATGCCAGGCTTTTCCACACACAAGATGAAGAAATAAGTGTTTTTGTCAGCTTTGAATCCATATAAAAACAATTGGAAACAAATAAAACATGTTTCAATGAAGAGAGCAAACCTTCTAGCCTCCTTACTGAAGAGGATAGATGAAAAATTATTATGTTCTAAGACATGGCATGTTTCAGATCTGCCTATGACATGGTTGTAAAAGTTTCTCTTCTATTTTTATTTCACAGTTAATGTAAGTATATTTTTTGTGCCTAGGCTGGAAATAAGACTTGGTCTTTTCTATTGAGTTCTCCATTCTTACAAGTTTTTAAGGGTGGAAACAGATGTCTGATTTCTCATTTGTGCCTCCTTAAAAATTAAGGTGACAATGCAGAGTAAATGGGTGTCTTTACTCTTTGTTGTGCCACATGACAGAAAAATCAGTGGTGCAACAAAAGGGTAGCAACAGACTCTGCTGCTTTATTCCAGCAGACATCTATTACCTTCTAAAGATTTCACTGCAGGCCTAGATCTGTGCTGTGGGTCTGGGGCAGGGGGAAAAATGCTACCCCAGACCCACTCTCTGGGTTTCAGGCAGCAGGGAAACATGCTTTCTCCATTCAGCCAGCCCTGTGGAGATTGCTAAGTGTGGGAAATGCCTGCTTTCCCCACTGCTGCACACTTACTCTGTAGGTGTGAGGATGTGGGGAAAAGTGCTTCCCTGCTCAGTCAGCATCATGTGACTAACTGAGCAGGGGAATGCCTGGTGTTTCTTGCTATCCTTGAATCATGCTGGGCATGGGAGAAAGCTGTGAAATGGGGCTGAGGCAGCAGGAAATGCCAAGTGTTCCCTCCAAGAAAGTACATTTTCTTACTGAGAGATCTTGTTACCCCTTGTGCAACACCATCAAGGGCTTAGGACAAGTGGTGATGTGCGTTTTGCCCAGTGATGTGAATCACCTGTGCCATGATGCATCTCAGCATGGCTGAATTGCTCCATTCTGCGATGTCTTTTTTTAGCCCAACACGCTGTAATTAAAGCTTCATAATTTTTCTGAGTGTTTCTTTCCCTGTGAATTTCTAGATTTTAGACAAGCACTTTGGCTGCCACTTTAGCGATTGAAACACTAACTTGAATCCAGAAAGAATGTCAGACTAATACATCATTATTTTTATTTTATTATTTAAAAAAAAGAAAAAGAAAAAAGGCTTCAACTACAGGTGCTTGTGCCCTGCTGTTCTAATTCCTAATTAAAATCACTTTGTTATGCCCAGACAACCAGATTTTAAGGCTATGTGAAATTTTGCCGGGTGTTTCATTTCAAAGCTGTTTCAATGGTTTCGAGCTTGAAACTGCGAAATCAGCATGAAACAAAAGGCTTTGAAACAGCTTCAAAATGAAACAAGGGCACTTGAAATATTTTGAAAGTTTCTAAATGTTTTGAGTTTCGAAGCCGGGCTTACTTGACTTCAGCACCAGTCCCATGTGGCAGCCTCCTCTTATCTGGTGCGCAGATCCAGAGGGCTGCGGGGCTGTGCTGGGCTTCTCCTGAGGGTGTGAGTCCCTGGATTTGTGCACTGGATGAGAGGAGGCTGCTGCAGCTGCCTGAGATTGGCCACAGCAGCAGTCTTCCCCGGCATTGGCTGTGCCCAATGCTGGCCCGAGGCAGCAGCCTGAGTCTCCTCTCATCTGGCATGCAGATCTGAGGGCTCACACCCCTGGGAGGAGCCTGGCACAGCCCAGTAGCCCTCCCAGGGGTGTGAGCCCCAACATCTGCACCCTGTATGCGAGGAGGCTCAGACTGCCTCTCACCAGGGACTGGGGCCTTCCCTGCTTGCCTCTCTGCTCGGCCTGCATCTGGCTCCAGCCCCCATGCTTGACCCGCGGCCAGCCGTGGCCTGCTCACTAGTGCAGTAAGAGGCTGCAGCCCCCCTCTGCAGCTTACCAGCACAGCAGCCACACTCTTGGCCTTGTGGCAGCCCCTCTGCACAGCTGGGAGCAGCTGCCAGTTATCTGCACGGCCTCTGCCACAGCATGCTGCTGTGGTGCAGCATGGTACAGAGCCATGGGCTTTTGGGCAGCTCCAGGCAGTCACCCGGGGCTGTGTGCCACTCACAGGAACCACTGGCCACACAGGGCCTGCGTGCATGAGCCCTGCTCTGTCCAGCTGAGCCACTTCTGTGGATGCCGGACCCAGGCTGGTGTGGCCAGCAGTCCCTGTAAGCGGCATGCAGCCCCAGGCGACTGCCTGGAGCTGCCCGAAAGCACACGGCCTCTCACCGTGCTGCCTCTCACCATGCAGGGGGGCTGTGCCGTAAGGCCAAGCGTGCAGCTGCTGTTGCTGGTAAGCTGCAGGGAGGCTGGAGCCAGGCGGGGGATGCACAGGGGGAGAGGGCATAGCCCAGTAAGGAGTGTGCGGGGCAGATCGTAGCCGGCTGATGTGCTAGTGAGCAGGCCACAGCTGGCCATGGGCTGAGCGGGGAGGCGAGTGGGCGGTGCCTGTCCCTGGTGGGAGAGGCAACCTGAGTCTCCTCTCATCCGGGGTGCAGATCCAGGGGCTTACACCCCCAGACAGGCTGCTGGGCTGGGCTGGACTTGTCCTGGGGGGTGCGAGCCACCAGATCTGCGCTTGAGGAGAGGAGGCTCAGTCTGCGGCAGCAGCAATCTTGTCCAGTGCTAGGATCAGCCTGCGCCCAGTGCTGGTCCCTGGTGGGAGAGGCAACCTGAGCCTCCTCTTGTACAGGGCGCAGATCCGGGGGCACGCACCCCCAGGAGGGCTGCCAGGCTTTGCCAGACTCCCCCTGGGGGTGCGAGCCCTCAGATCTGCGCCGCATGAGAGGAGGCTTAGGCGGTAACAGCAGTCTTCTCTGGTGTGCCCAGTGCTGGTCCCAGGCAGCAGTGGCAACATCCTTTCATCCAGTGTGCAGATCTGGGGGCTCTCATCCCTGGGAGGAGTCTAGTACAGCCCTCCCAGGGGTTCAGGCCCCCAGATCTGAGAGTCAGGTGAGAGGAGGCTGCTGCTGTCAGCTAGTGTCGGGACTTTTGCTTTGAACAGTTTGAGGTGCAGTTTCCCAGAAACACCTGCACCTATCTCCTTGAAACTTGGCAGGCTTTCGGAAGGGGCTACCATTCCTGCAATTTTAATCCGAATCGGGCAAGAAATGACAGTTTTAGGCATTTTCATTATTCCCCATTATAGCCTATGGGTGAAACATCAAAACTCATTGAAACAGCAAAAAAAAAGTTTCGACGAAACAGGACAATGCTTCAAAACGACTAAATGAAACGCTGAAACGGATGTTGAAATGATGGTGTTTTGCACAGCTCTGTTCATACATCTTTCTTTTCCAGTTTATTCGTATCTGCCAATTGTGGTGGGTAATTCTACTTCTGGAAAAAATGAAGTTAGGAAGCAGATTTATGTCATACAAGTTTCGGCTAACTTTTACTTTGTTGTATCTGTCTGACAGTTCTGTATGTCTTAAAAGCAGCAGCCGGCCTCAGGCTCCCGACATTTCAGTGCGCGTTTAACATTTTATTCCTGAACCCAAACATACTGTATTTTCTTGCATGCAGCGTGTACACTGTTTCCCTAAAAAATTACACTTCCAAAATTGGGGCGTGTGTATTGAGCAGGGAAGCTGATGTATTCTGTCTGTCATTGCATCACACTCTCACGCACACAAATTAGTTTGCCACAAAATCTGGGTTTTTCTCAAAGATTTGTATTTGTATTTGGTCTTGTTGGCTAGAATGTAAGATAAATTTCTTTACATAGGCAAATACATTTTAAGTAAAACCTCAAGGCATTGGTAGAGAGAGAGAAGAAAAACATCCTTTTTGAATCTCATTGCATAGTCAGGAAATCTATAAAATGAACACATTAAGTAAATAAAAGAAAATAAGTCTCTCTTTATGTATAATTTTTGATTATGTGGTGATAGGCTACCTTCAGGAAAATAAGACATGCACAACAGTACACATACCAGCTCCTGTTCCCTGAAGCAGGGAATACTAGATACTCATCTTGGTGAACAACTGAAAGAAGGATGAACACTTAACTTTTACCTTTTTATTGGTTTTATACCCCTTAACTTCTCTGCTTTTAATAAGGCCCTGAATTTTAATTAGTCATTGCCTAGATAGATAGATAGATAGATTATATGTTTTGGCCAGAGGTTCATTAGGCACTGATTGTAAAATTTTACCTGGTCTAAATGTGGTTACTATTGTTTGTCTTATTTGCAGAGGATGCAGTACTTTCTTTAAAACTGAGTTACTAATTGCAGTCATCCTAGCATCTACAGCATCAATGTGCTTTGCAAGGAGCATTTTTAGTATAAATAATCTTGTAACATATGTCTTTAAATTTTTAGGTTCCACTTTATGCAGTTTATTGCCCAAATGTTCAATCGGATAAAAAAGATTTTGTGCTCAAATAGTAAAAAGCAGATTTCTAAGACAAATAATTAATTGCATCCAAGTAACCATAAGAAGGAAGAAGATTATTTTCAAAGGAATAAGCTAACTTTATCCCCGTGCTATGACATTCCTTTAGGATGGCCAAAACAATACGCTGAAACTGCATGCGCTAAATAAATAAATGCCAGTGCTTATATGGTAGGATTGTCTGCTTTAAGAACAGACTGCCCTCTTAACGCTGAAATTTGGCCAGATCTCAAATGCATGACTTTCCCAGAAAAAATGATTATTATTAAACAGAACATTGGCAGAGTTGAGTTGGAGTGAGACGTTGTCTATAAACCCATTCTTCTTTCCAGAACAGTGAGCACACAACTTCAGATGAACTTGATGTGATAAAGGGTCTTTTTGTTACAAATGAAGTCTTTCACCCATACATTTCAGAAACTGTATTTCTTATTACAACATAGAAATATTGAAAGGCCATGAAAGAGATCTACAAAAAAACTAGAACTTTTGGTTCCAAAATGTTGCTTATTATTAGACCAACTGGAAAATGGCAAGAAAATTTTCTGCAAGCTTTTGGGATCAAAGTCACTTCGTCAGGCTCTGGGAAAAGTGTAGATGGTACAAGATGGTAAAAAGTTCCCATAAGTAGGAAATAAACTTCATACCAAGTACACCCATGAAAGAGATCTGTCTTTCTTAGCTTTTGAAAATTGGAGTATTGAGCTAATATAATACCAGAAAGAGAGCCAGTGAAGTCTTTAATCTTGGTTCTATTTTTCTGAATAAACTTAACCCTTGGCACTCAAACTTCAAGTTGAAAACTGTCAAGCCACTCTCATTCAGCATTTTTCAGAGGGGCTCCTATCCTCCGAAGAGACTTGCCCTTGGTGCATCAGTATTTTGTAATAATGGTAATTGATGGCTCCAGGTACTTGTTTTCAAGAAATATCATTTTTCACTGTTAAGTCTTTTTTTCTCATTTTTTCAGTGTATTGCACTTCCTTGCTCTGTCATATCTGCATTTTGACCCTGTTCCTCTTAACTTGAGCCATAATTCTAGATTTAATTTGGTTGCCTGGCCTATGGTCACTTATCCATCATGATCATAGGAAAGTAGGCCTGGAACGAATCTCATCTGAGGTCACCTTGTCCAGCCAATTTTCCCAGTCAATTTTCTGTCTAACCTGCTCTTGAAAATGTCCAGGGATAGAAATTCCACAGCTTCTCTAGGTAGCCTGTTGACCACCTGCATAGTGAGAAGGTCCTCCTAATCTTCACTCTAAATGTACTCTCCTGCAGCTTGAGGCCATTGCTCCTAATCCTGCTAGTGTTACAATGCATTCGGGTTTTTCTGGACACGTTCTCTTTTTTGGCCCCCTGTCCTTGTGTCCAGGCGGGTTTAAAAAATGCGAGTGAATGTCCATATTTTTGCTTTGCTTCTGCTTTCTCTTGGACTAGCAGCTTGGTCACTTGTGGTTGAGAGCAGTGGGGAAGATGATTGGCTGTTGGGGGTAGTGGGCTGTGGGTCAGGAGTGAGGGGTACTGGCAGGGCTGGGAGGGCAGTGGATTAGGAGTGAGGGGTAGAGGCAGGGCACGGGCATATCATTCCCCCATGCCCTCCTCTTTGAAGCTGCAGGAGATAGTTTGTTTCAGGGCTGTGCAACTGGTGGCTCGAGCTTTTTGTGGTCCACAGCGGGTTAAGTTACAGGCCCTGGGGGCTGCTTCCCCTTTTACTTCAACTGTAACAGCAACTGGACTCTGTTTCTGCTCCTCTTCTGGCTTCTGCTTCCTGCAGTGCAGTGTGGGAGAGCTGAGGATGAGTCTGGTGTTATTTATTATAATATGCTGTTGGATTTTGTTTGGTGAAAAAAAAGCAGCAGACTGCTGGCTTATATTCATCTTATAGTCCACTGTAACTGTCACATCCTTTTCTGCAGTACTGCAGCCTAGCCACTCATTCCTGTTTGTTTGTGCATGCAGTTATTCTGTCCCAAGTGCAGGACTTTACACTTGCTGAGTTTCATCTGACTGACTGCAGACTATTTCTCTAGCTTATCAAGGTCATTCTGGATCCTAGCCCTAGCCTCCAGAGTGTCTGCACCTAACTTTACATCATCTGCACATTTGCTAAGCATGTACTCAGTCCCATCCTCCAAATTAATTTATATATTAAACAATACTAGACCCCTAGAGTATTCCTCCTCCCTTGATATCTCTTCCCATCAGTTTGAGTCATTGATGGCTGCTCATTCAGCAGAATGATCCAACCAGTTATGTATCTGCCTTAGAATCTAGTTTGTATTTTCTTGGTTTGTTAATGAGTAGAAGACAAAGTAGATTTGCATCGACTAAAATGTGAAGACTGATTAGTAGTCTGACTAACATTATATTATAAATAAAATCAGAAATTATGTATATATCAGAGGTTCCCAAATGTTTTTGTATTGCATACCCTTTTCCAGAGTTACCAGCTTCCCACGTACCCCTACCAGCATGTTTTATATTTTAAGCCCTTAAATGCCAACTATTATTACAAAGGAAATTAAATCCACCATTACACAATTTCTCTTGCATACCCTTTGCTTCTTTCTGGAGCTGATGTCAGATCGATGCTCATTCATTTTATGCCCCTTGTTAATGAGAATGTCATGGGAGATGGTGTGAAGTCTACTAAAATAATGGTGTATCAAATCTACTCCTCTTCCTCATCCACAGATCTTTCATCTTATTTTTGAAGGAAATCAAGTTGGTCAGGCATGACTAGCTCTTGATGACTCCACACTGGCTGTTCCTCATCCCCTTGTTTTCTTCTTGGTGCCTTGAAATAGGTTCCTTGCTCCATGATCTTTCCAGGTGTCAAGGTTAGACTGATGAGCCTGCAGTTCCCAGGATCCTCCTTAAAAATGGACGCTTGCCTTTTTTCAGTCATCTGGGACCTCACCTGACTTTGTGCTTTCAAAGATGATAGCCAATGCTTTTGAAATTACCTGAGTCAATTCCTTCAGTACTCTAGGGTGCAACTCATCTGGCCCTGCAGTTGAAGACATCTACCTTTTTTAAGTAATCCCTAGCCTACTTTTCTGCTACTGTGTCTGTTTGCCTCCTTCCCCTCCTTCTTAGGTGCCAACTGCACTTGCCATCTGATAGCTGACTTGGCTCATGATGACTGAAGTAAAAAGGCGCTAAATATTCCAGCCTTCTCCGCAACATCCATAACTAGATTACTGCCTTGTGCATTCACTAAGGTGCCTAAACTTTCTTTGGTCTTTTTCTTACTTCTGACTTGCGTGTTATTGCCATTTACATCCCTTACTAGCTGTATCTTAAATCATGCTTTGGCTGTTCTGATTTTTTTTCTCACTGTGCCCATGCAATACTCTTATGCTCTTTCCTAGTAATATTACCAAGTTTCCACATTTTGTAGAAGTCCTTTTTTAATTTTAACTTGATGAACAGATCACTGGTCATCTGTTGCACTGCCCATTTTTTCGTTGCATTGACATAACTTGCTTCGGTGCTTTCAATACAGTTTCTTTGAAGTGCAGCCAGCTCTCTGGGACTCCTGTTCTCTTCCAGGAGACCCTGTCCACCAGTTTTCCTGAGTTTGCTAAAGTCTGCTTTTTCGTTTCTTGCTTGCTTCCCCTCCCTTCCATCTTGAGCTGTCTCATTGTCACTGTCACCCCATTTACCTTCCAGCTTTCTGTTGTCAACTAATTTCTCTTTGTTTGTGAGCAGGAAGAGCTTCCTTCCATAGTTGGCTTCTCCAACACTGTACTAAAAAGGTGATTCCAGTGCACTATAAAATTTGCTGGACTTCCTATACATTGCCTTGTTACCATGACATCTGCTGGGAGGGAAACTGAAGTTCCTTATGAGAATGAGGTCTGGTATCTTGCAGACTTCTATTAGTAGTTTAAACAAGACTTTGTGCACCTCTTCCTCTTGTTTTGGTAACCTATAGCAAATGCCCATCCCTGGCATTCTCTGCTCTGACCTTTACCCAGAGGCTTTCAACAGGTCTACCTCCTGCTTTGTGCTGAACCTCAGAAGATGCATGCAGTGAGTGTTCTCTTTCTTCCTTTATAAAAGGGCAACACTTCTGTTCCCCCTCCCATTTATTTTTCCTGAACAAGTTATAGCCATCCATGACAGTATTCCAGTTGTGTGAACCCACGTGTATATTATTCCAGGTGGATCATAATTCTGTGATTTATAACAGGAACTACAATTCTTCTTGATTATTTCCTGTGGTTCTTGAATTGACATAAATATTTCCAGTAACTAACAGATTTTCCTTATAACACCCAAAGAGCACTGTGAAGGTTTCTGCTATTGCTTCCCTTTATTAGGGTTTTTATCTGGGTCACCTGGCTTTTGTCTCTATCTGGTGAACCTAGCTTAAAGCCTTTCACACAATGAGCACATGAAGACACTCTTCGCTGTCTTTGTCAGGTGAATCCCATCTCTTCCCAGTAGTCCTTCTTGGAATACCACCTCATGGTTGAAAGAAGCCAAAATTTTGCTGGAAAAAACAATCTACGCAACTATATTTTAATAGATTTCCAGACATTAGCGGCTGGAAGGGACCTCTTGAGATCATTGGGTCCAGCACCCCGCTATAGATGAGAAGTCAGCTGGGATCAAGTGACCCCAGCAAGACATCAATCCACTTGTTTTTTTTGAAGGAGTCCTGAGTAGGGCCCTTCACCACCTCTGGGGGGAATTTGTTCCAGACCCTGGACACACACACTGTAAAGAACTTTTTTCTTATGTCTAATTTAAATCGGCCTTCCTGAGTTTATGACAATTAGACCTTGTTATCCCTTGTGGAGCTCTGGTGAACAGGTGTTCTCCCAGGTCCTGATGTACCCTTCCTTTGTAGTTGTAGGCTGCCACCAAGTCTCCCCTGAGCCTTCTCTTCTCCACACTCCCAAGTCTCATGAGTCCCAAGTCCCTCAGCCTCTCCTTGTATGGCCTTCCTTCCAAGCCTTGGAACTCATACGAGTGGCTCTACTCTGGCCTCTGTCAAGCTTCTCTACATCCTTCCTGAAGTGGTGGGGCCCAATACTGAACTCAGTACTCCAGCTGTGGTCTTACCAGGGCTGAGTAAAGCAGGAGGATGATGTCCCTGGTTTTGCGTGAAATACATTGGTGGATGCACGCCAGAGTTTGGTTAGCTTTCCCAGCCATAGCATCACGTTGGTGGCTCACATTCATCTTGTGATCCATCAAGACCCCCAGGTCCCTTTCGGTTGTGGTGCTAACAAGCGTAGCCTGTAAGCATGCTGGGGGTTCTTCCTACTGAGGTGTAGCACCTTGCATTTTTCTGCATTGAAGGCCATCAGGTTTTGGTTGGCCCACCTTGAGAGTATGCCCAAGTTGGCCTGTATCCCCAGCCTGTCCTGCGGTGTGACTGCCCTCCCCCATAATTTGGTATTGTCCGTGAACTTGGCCAGTTCACATCTGACTCCTGAATCTAGATCATTGATGAAAATGTTAAAGAGTACTGGCCTGAGTACCAAGCCTGAGGGACTCCATTGGTAACCCTGCGCCATGTTGATTTCTGCATGTTGATCTCTAAAATATGTTTATTTCCTACCCAGGCTTTTAGCCTTGACCGGAAAGGTTGAGTATATTACTTGGACCCCAGTCCCCCTCACTTTTGCCCCTAGAGCTCTGTAGTCGCTTTTTGCTCA
This sequence comes from Crocodylus siamensis, assembly GCF_052110815.1. Lineage (NCBI taxonomy): Eukaryota > Metazoa > Chordata > Crocodylia > Crocodylidae > Crocodylus > Crocodylus siamensis. The sequence goes on from NC_143398.1 coordinate 64,792,726, forward strand.
AGATCACCCTTGACAATGTCTTCAGAGCCCCCATGAATGGGGGCAGTCCCTGCAAAAACTAAACTAGGACCTGGGTGGTCCGTGTCCGCCCTGGACAGAGCCTACACAAGTGAAGTCAGAAGAAGAGCTTAACAATAGTGTTGACATTGTGAGATCTTCCAGCCAACTTACTCATTTTTTGCTAGCCCCTTCTTCCTTTGCTGCTGCTACTTTAAAGAAAAATCCTTATTCCTCCTTCATCTGCTTCCTCTCAGTAAGTTTACAATGAAGAAAGTATATGAAAGTGGCTGGGAAGATTTTCCCAGCAGATTCGCACTCAAATCCCCTGTTTGCTGGTCCTGGTGTCACTGGTTCCTGTGTCACTTGGGTTCTGGGTGACCTAGCTTTTCTGCTTAGACAAGCCTTGTCTTCTCAGTCATCTGTTAACAGCTGCTAGGCTCAGCAGCTGTGGGCCCCAAGATACTCTGCAAAATGGCAACCAAATTGAATCTACATTTACCAAACCCAAACCAGGCAGGCCTCCCACTCACTAGCTCTTTGAGATTCTAACCCAGGGATTCTCAGCCAGGGTCCCACGGTATGCTGATGTGCTTTGAAATCCTTTCAGGGGTGCTACAGAATGCCATGCAATATTAACACTCTTAGGTGCGTAAACATGATTTGCAAGATAAACCCAATGATTTCAAATAAGGATCCATAGTCTTAAAAGAACATTCTGATCCGTTGTGGTATTTTTGAGTTCTTGGTAACAAAGAAATTGCTGTATAATTTTTCCGTGGTCAAAAAATAAGTGAAAATTGAGAGCTGGCATTTTCTGAGGGGTGCCTTAAGTGTAAAAATGTTGAAAGCCACTGCTCTAACCCCTCTTTTACCCTGCTGCTTGATCCCTCCCCCCCCAGTTCCGTCCAGATTTTGCCCTTGATTTATGGGTTATAGATGTGAGTTGCTCAGAGTACAAACTTTTAGACTAGTTTATTCAAGGGAAATGCCTACCCAAGAGAGTATGAGAGAAATTAATTACTTGGAACTGTAAGACTCTTGGGTCATGCTCTCTGAACAAATTCAGGATTCCTTAAACGTTCACATCACATTACAATAGCATTTTCGACAGTGATCAGTTCTTTAGGAAGGAGGGGTGGTCAACCTGTAGCATATGCCACAAGTGGCATGGGCAGCCTCAGGAACGGTGCAGGGATAACTGACTTGTGATATGCCTGCCAAAAAAGCTCTCTTCCCAACCCCCCCCCCCCCAGTAGGGAAATATAGCCAAGAATATTGATTACATTTACCATCTGCTAATCCATCATCCTCCAAAGTTAGCTATTCTTTGTTCATTCAGATAGCAATGGCCTAAAGTTGTTGCTACTTGTTTTGTAATGGTTTTGGTTTTAATTTTAGTTTTAAATGTTCACTGTGCACAAACTGTATTCCTAGCTTCCTTACAGCTTTGGGAATAATCCTTTTTGGCATGGATTTAGGAAGGTAGTGTGGATTTTTTTTTTTGTTTTGAATCAGAGTGAATGTTCTGATTCAGTCTCTCCAGTCTGCCTTGAGACAGTAGAATTGCACGTCTAAATAACTGCAGAAAAAAACTACCTAAGGGATCTCCATACATATCAGTCCAGTGGCACAGGACCACAGATTCTTTTATTTTTCTTCTCTTTGGCCTGATCCCACATGAGCAAGTACATCACTAAATTTTAGTTCTTTTGGATATTGAGAGACTTAATATTGTCTAGAGGTATAGTATTGTTCATCCTATGATATCTGAACTCTTTTGAAATCCCAAAGGGAAGAATTACAGTATTTATATTAAAGCTTAAAGATGAGAATTGTTTTTTTTGTTCTGAAATGCCAGCAGTTAAAAGTTTGTTTAAACATTGCTGTTCATGTAACTGAGGCTTGCTAGGAAGATGGTTGTGTATATCTTGTGGTTGTCAGGACTGACGTACGTTGGTTTTTAAATTGAGTTAGTATTTGCAAAGTTGTAGTAAAGTGAGTTAAGGAGGGAAAATAGAAGGTGTACAATTGCATTGAGGTTTTTCATGATGTTAAACATCTAAGCACCTTACCTTCTCCAATAAATTTAATGATCTACATCTGTGATGATTTATTATAATAGGGTGTGTGAGATGTTAGTACACTATTTATTTTGGTTCAAGATATTTTCATCTTAAAAAGTTATACCAAATACATCTATAGAAGAGCAGCTTGTAGGACACCTAATTATTGGACGCAGATGTATATTTTAGAATAAAAGGAAAGCTTGTACTTAAGTGTCTTTTGTTTAATAATTCAAATTAATTAATAAATAAAAGTAAGTCTTTTTATTTTTTTCATTTATTTTTTACCAGGAGATCATGACTGTGGCAGCCCTGTTCGGAGAAATCTTACCGTCCAGGATGCAGCTGTATATTTAAAAGTAAGTAGTGAGAAAGTATTTTCCATTAGTCTTAACTTTTTAAGTTTTGCATAAGCTAACATTAGTGTTTGCTGCTGTGTAGCATAGCAGCAGAATTAAAGTTTGACTGTGTTCATCTTAATTTTATTCAAAATTTAACACTGTTTATGTGAACTACATATACTTTTTTTGTTTTGTTTTGGGCCTTGGGAGGAAGATGGTAAAACACTTTTGTAGTTAAGCCAGACCATGAATGCAAATTTAAAAAGGAAAGATGCTTGTCAAATGCTTAAATTACTTTTAGCATTCCATCATGCATGAAGTGTCAAAACAACCTAGAGGTAACAAACAACATTAATCTTATGAATTATAAACCTGTGAAAGGGCAAGTTATCCAAGTTGTAGTTGACAGAAATGACTGTTTGGACTTCATTGTGTTTTTAACTGCTTGATGTTAGGAAGGAGAGGAGTCAAGTTCCCTTTTACATTAGGACTGATGACTTAAAATTTACTGTATTCTTGCTTCAGGTTCTGGAAAGTGGTCCTCTAAACCAGTTATTCTTAACCTCTTTTTGTACCAGGATCCATTTGTAAACATCAATGACCGGTCCTGACCCAGTGCCCCCCACTCCTGACCTGCTGCCCCCACCATTATGGGGCAAGGGGTATGTGGGGTTTGGGGGCTCTAAGCAGCCCCTTGCAAGCTGGAACTCTGCCAGCGTACCAGGGAAAAGCCACACTTTCCCACATTTTTCTCCTTTAAAGTAGAATCCATTTTTAAAGCGTGTCCACAATCCTTTCATATATTTGTGCAATCAACTTTTGGGTCCTGACCCACGGGTTGAGAAATGCTGCTTTAAACCGTGGTCAGTATAAGCTTTTTTTTAGTCTTTGCAAAGAGGGGTATGAAGGAGTGAACTTTAGAGATCAGATGCTGGAACCTGGGCAAAGGGATAATCAGTCAGTATCACTAACATGTAGTGCAGGTACTTGCATCTTTGCTTGCTTGTGCTGTTGTAGTAGAAAGACTGGTATAATAGTGAAATGTATGTGAATTCAATTACATTTTAAATGTGTACTATACTAGCAATATAAATCAGTCTTACCTTTTGAAAAATACAAGCATCACAGCTTATCTTGTGACAGAGTTTATATGTAGGTTTACCTCTACTTTGGGTTTTAATTTTAAAGAAAGATTATCTCCCCCTAGTGTCTTTATTAATGTTAGTGTAAAAAATATTAATGTGCGAAGAAGTGGCATGTTTCTCACTAGCCTTGCTTATAGTCTATGTGAACTTGGAGCTCTTTTTAGCCAAGTACAGATGTTCAGAAAGCCCATGGCAGAAGTGCTCTAAATATGGCACTTTACTCAAGCCTCTAGATTAGGTCTAAAGTGAAAAGAACAGACGTTTGCTGTTTATGGGGAGAGGGGAGGGCTTGGAGCCTGCCTGCACTGGTGTGGAGGCCAGCAGGCTGTGGGAGCTCTTGCATGTTTTCCAGAGGCTGCTGGAGAATGTCCAGCAGGTAGCCACCTCTGATTGGCTATTGCAGCACCTCTCCCCAGCCCTGCATCCCTGCTAGCTGGTTGCTGTCAGTGCTGGTGGCGGGGGGTGGGCAGGGGAATGCCCGTGCTGGGCAGCCCACCTCCCACCTTGCTGGCTTGCGTTTTAAGGGGAGGAGCAGGTCAGGCCCACAAGGCAAGGGGGCTCTGTTTCCCTTCTCCTCCCCAGCTTCTTGATGGCTGCAGCTTGGAGCCACATGTGGCTTTTCACTGCACTAGGAACTAGGGATGGGGGGGCAGGGGAATGGAGTCCCCCTGACATGAACTCTACCCTCCCCAGCTCGCTGGCTTGGATCTGGCAGGGGGGCTCTGCTCTCTTTCCCTTCCTGCCCCCACTTCCAAGCACAGTGAAAAGCCTTGCACAGTTCCTAAGCTGTGGCTGTCAGGAGACTGAGGCAGGCAGGAGCGGGGTGGAGACAGCCCCCCTGCTGTGTGGACCCTATCCAGCCCCTTTTCCACAACCCGAGCCAGAAAGCTGGGGGTGAGGGAGCTGGGTCATGTGGTGAAGGGGTCTGTGCCCCCACTGCATCCATCTTCACAGTGAGGAGATGGAGCCTTTTCTGTCCCTTTTCTGTGACAGGCCAGGGTGTGGGGCTGAGCTAGTGCTTACCTGGAGCAGATGAGCACTGGCCAAGGCCAGCGGGCTGCCCAGCTAGGGGCACCTGGCGTGCAAGTGGAATGTGTTCTACCTTAATTTGCAATGGGATCTGGTACAGATATTCATTAAAGCGCTTTTAGTCTAATACCAAAGTTAACTTAAAGTAGGACCTACCATTTTTAAAGCACTCTGTGCTGTGAATGTCTGTTCAGTTATGGCTGTAGAACGCTTTCTGGGCACTTATCACATAATAAGTGTAACGTCTGTACCTAACCCTTGTGTGTCAAATTGTATTTGATTTTAAAGTTTTGTGACAGTAAAACCATTATTGGCTACTAATATGCTATATATCAGGGGTGGGCAAAATGTGGCCCGCAGGCCGGATGTGGCCCACCAGGCCATTGTATCCAGCCTGCAGGGCCCCTAAAAAATTTAGAAAAGTACAGTAAAAGCTGTGTTATCTGGCATCCCCTGGGAATGGGGGATGCCAGATAACAAAATATGCCGGTTAATTGAGTGGCCCCGGTTGCTGCTTCTCCTGTCACGTCTGGGGCATCCCTGTGCTCCTCTTATGGCATTGCTGTCCCTCCTGCTGCATCACCGCCCGTTCTGTGGGCCCTGTGGGACAGGGAGACAGGCCCTGCACAGCCCCGTGCAGCCTGTTATGCCCCCGGGCTGTGGGGGCTCGGCAGCACAGGGTGCTTTGCCCCCGGCTGTGGGGGCTTGCAGAAACTGGAAGTGCCCACTACGGTGGGCACTTCCGGTTTCACTTCATCTTACAAGCCTGCAAGCTGGTTAGTAGACCGTGCTAGCTTGTAAGATTCTGGATAGTGCAGCTTTTACTGTAATATTTATGTGCCCCTGACTGCCTGTCATATGGCCCTCGATGGCTTGCCAAAACTCAGTAAGCGGCCCTCTGCTCAAAATAATTGCCTGTCCCTGCTTTATACAATGTTGCTAACATTGCATGAAGCTATTCTGATGATTAAATTGTTCATTTTTTGTTTTGTTTCTGACTAGAGTTTAGGTCCAGACTATGAAGATGTGTTTAATAGAGCATTGCATTGGATTTTGAATAATGGGGAAGATGTTGGAATAAAGTAAGTAACTATAATTCATAGCTTTTTGATTTTTTTTCTTACAAGAAATGTGTTGGATTATAAAACTGTTCTTCAATGCTTTTAAATAGGTGCATTGGCGATGACCCAAACGAGGAATTAACTAATATAACAGATGTGAAGTACTTGGAATCTACTAGTCCACAGATGTCTTTTAAGTGTCGTTTTCGACGTGCATTTATTAATGTAACTCACAGATTATCACTATTGCTTTTGGGTAAGTTATAACTGTAAATAGATTGTATTTAAATAACTTGTATGTTTGTAGTTGCGTAGAGAAAGGAGAACAGCAGTTTGCAGAATGTTAATATTTTAATCCTGTTAAATGTTGAGTGTCATTTTCTGAGGTAGACAGACTAGCTGTTTTGACTTATGGGAAATAATAAACTGATTGAGTTTGAGAAGGGTTGGTGTGTATCTATATATGTAATATTAATTCAACTGGGTAAACAACTGTAAAAAGCCAAAATTTTTATTTTCCCTTACTTTATGGTTACTAATTTGTTTGAACTTTCATGGGGATAAGTACTTAAAAATGACAATTTAAAACAGTTATGTCATCAGTTTCAGAGGAGTTAAGACTTTCTAGACAAAGAACAGTAACAATTACAGATAATCTGCAGTATAATCATGTTGAAAGCCCTTAAAAAGAGCTTTTATTTTATAGTAGCACAGGCATTAACTTGAGTTAATCTAAGCTATATTACTTTTAGGTGAGCTTCAACCCTTGCCATAGCTCCAGGTTTGACAATTACAAAAACATTTTTTAGAAACTTCAATATTTGGTCTTTAATTTTGTTGTACAGAGGTCTAATATGGGACTGGCTGTACTAAGCTATACAGTTTATGCAGTTTGTACAAATACATTTAATTTCTAGTTGGGTCCATCCTAAATTTAAAAGGTGGTTGTGACAAAATAATTATCACTTCACTTATTAACCATTAATAGACTGAGGTAGAACCTTAGTTAGTATTATGAAACTTTAGAAGTTACCCACTTTAAACTCTCGTTGTTGTGACTGTTCTCATGGATAGAAGTTTTTCATGTTTTCTTGGGTAACAGTCCTTCAACTATGTAGAACTTCAGAACTCTGAGAGAGCCTTGAACTTCAGCTGGGAGTTTACCAGCACACTGTCAGGAACCAATAGTTAAATGTGCTCTCTGTGATATCCTATTTCATAAATGGCCTGAGAGCACTCTGTACTACTATCTGATTTCCAAATGACCTAGCATATTGTGTTCGTGTAGTGTTGAGGGAAAAGAGCATGAAGATCTTTTGTTTACTTAGATATCTTAAAGAAATAATGATAGTTATCTGCCAGACAGAGGATGGGGGCAATAGTCTTGTCCATAGTTGCAACCTCAGGTTAGGGAAAAGATCTTTTTTTTACTCTAAATACAGAGTCTACTGCAAATAGATCTCATGTGCACTCTATGTTTACTCTGCTACAGAAGCACTCTTAGAAGTGCTGGAGATGTAAAACTAGATGTCGTTCATCTATTTAGTGTTGTAAATTGCTGCCCCGAATAACTGTGTTAACTGAATTGCACGTCTGCAGCAAGAGGGAAGAAAAATTCCTTCAGTAATCCTCAAAAACTGTTGAGGCAGCAGGATAACTGTCCCATTTGCTAGTTACCTTTTCTGTAGCAAGGTAATATGCCATATTACAGGAATTGTCTACCGGGGTATGTGTACCCCTGGGGGTACTTTGAAATGTCCCGGGGACAGGTGGGGACAGAACACTGCCACCCCACATTGCTGCCTCACAGGAGCAGGGCTGGGGCAGAGTGAGAGCAGGGTTGCACAGATGTTGTGCTGTTGCTGCTCAGCCACTCACCACACTACTGCTCTGTCTGGCTGCTTGCGCGCCCCCCCTGGGGTACACTTAATAAGTTGCATTCATTCTCTTTAGGAACTTTGCCTTGGTGTCTAAATACGTCACACAGGGACAGTGATGTGGACCTCTTGTGCAAAGTGCTTTGAGAGCTAAAGTTATTAACTACTATAGAAGAGCCAGGGAGTAGTAGTGTCAAACAAATTAGAATGAGCCCTGTTTCTCAATTTTAAATACATAATAAATGAAGTGCCTTTCCCATGTGGGAGCTGAAGGGGACAAGCAAATAGAGCAACATTTGTATTTCCCTCTGCTGCTTTGACCATTCCTGAAAGATTGATAGCAATTGGATTATCAGTTTCTGAAGATGGACAGAGACTTCACAATTGCTGCTTTGAGCATAGGGGGCATATCATTTCTCATTTGCCCATTCCAGTACAGAAATGTTAAATGGGATTTTCAGCGAGTAATGAGAAGTAATTCTCAACAAGCTCAACAAGCTTTTTGCTTGGAAAAGACCTGTGTGGGAAGGGAACTGAGTTTAAATTCCAAGTTGAACATTTCAGTACAACCAGAATCTCTGAAATTTAAGCAGAGATATTTGTCATGTTTAAGGAGATAGACAGCTTGGTCAAGATGAATGATTTTTTTTTTTTTTAAATGTAGGGTTGCATGTAATATTTTGCAACAAGATAGGGTACTCTATGACCAAGTAGAAGCAACCCAAATTAATCAGTTCTTAACTTTAGCATTTAAAAGCATTCCAATTCCTCCCAAATGCTTGCTAAAAGCTAAGCAGTATAGTCATAAACCTGTAAACTTTGTGCTGCTTAAAGTTCCACAGTCTCTCAGTTGAGCTGGTACCCCGTCACGTTCAAATCAGGAAACTTCTTATTTACATTTTGAATTCTATAACATAATCAAAGCTGTGTTATACTTCTTTTTGCAATAAAATTATTTAAGTCATCCTGACAATATATGATACAAGACTAAAGAAACGTCTTTTCATGATAATAAATATGTGTCTAGTAAAGCTAATAAATAACCTATTCTCTGTTCAAACCTTCTGTGCTTTGTTGGCAAAATGCTAATGTTTAATGTTGATTACATAGTCTGATGTTAATAAAGCTTGATATGAATTCTAATAAGCCATCTAGGTAAACAATTTCACAGGAATACGTGGCTCAGATTTTATTTTTATAATAACCAAGTAATCTTAGAGTAGGTGATTTAAAAATATATCTTTTAATGCAGGTGTGGGGATGGTTTGGGGAGTCTTGCACTACATGAAATATCGCTGGGCAAAAGAGGAAGAGGAGACCAGGCAGATGTACGATATGGTGGTAAAGATTATAGGTATGAACCTTTTTTTTTTTTTTTTTTTTTTAATTATGCATTTAAAGTATCTGTATAAAAGCTTTCAAAATACCCTGACCTTTAAACCTGCCTGTTACATTCAGGTGAGTGGTTTGCTCTTAAATGTGACAACTTTTCTTTCTTGGGGATATATACATATAATATATACATATCCCCAAAGGGGCTGAACCATTTCTAGTGCACTTTAAATCTAAACAAGCTTTTTGGAATGAAAAGTTAATTCACTAGTAATGTATGTTGTAATTGTATTGTGTGGCCAAATGTATGTTAGTTTAACAACCTACTCTTTTAAAAAAAAAAAAACAAACTTAAAAAAAAGGAAAAAACTAAAAAGGAAATTAGTAGGGTACTCAATGGATTAAACAACACTGCTCTCCATTCCCAATTAGTACTTTTTAATTAAGTTTTATCTGGTCAAAATGTCCTCTTCTAAAACAACTCTCTTCCTGCTAAATTTCATTTTCAGTAGTTGTATAAGAGGTGTGAAGTCTTTTAACCAACTGGTGAAGTTTGGGATTACTTTAACCTACTATTACCAAAATGGGATGTCTCCATGTACCCACAGATTAATTTTACTGTTGTTTTACTTTAAGGGACACTGCCTATTACTAATGCATTCAATAATACAATAGTGATCCAGTGTGTCTATGTGTGTGTGAGATGTTCTGTAGCAATACTTTTTTGTACTTTTAAGTCTTAATTTATGACTTGGCTTTTAACTGCAGTGATCATTTGAAATTGAGAAGATGCCCATATCTCCTCCTGCTCCCCCTCCCCCTTTTTGTTTTTAAAATTTAATCTTATGGGGAGGGAATTCATTTTTTGTCTGCATTTTAAGTGTGCCTAAACATTTCTGCTTATAGTTAAAATTAACACTCAAGATGATTAAAACTGCAAACTTGAAACTGAACATCAGGTTTATTTTGTGCATTTGACAGCACTTTTGATGTGTAGTCCAATTTTGCTGTTTCCCCTGGGTAGTCAGCTTCCCTGATTTGTTTTCCATGTGGTTGGTATGAGAGACTTTAAAAAAACCAACCAACAAAAAAGGCAAAAACAATTGGGAAAACCACCAAAATTAGCAGAGGAACTTGAGGCAGTTCTGTTTTGTAGTCAGAATTGTTCCTTATTTACTTTTTTGTGAAGCCAGCCAGCCTGCAGATTCACTCTTCCTTTTAACCACAGCTAACTGCTTATTCCAACTTTCTCAGATGTTCTAAGAAGTCACAATGAAGCGTGTCAGGAAAATAAAGACTTACAGCCATATATGCCTATTCCACATGTACGTGATTCCTTAATACCACCTCAAGACAGGTATGTTCAGATTAGTCTTTTGACTTATTTAAGAAAATAAGTGCCATGCTGGGTTGGACCAATGGTACGTCTAGCCCAGTGACAGCAGTGGATGTTTTAGAGGGAGAGCATATGAACAGGATATATCTAGTGATCTGTCCCAGGTTCATTACCCTCCCTGGCATCCACCATTATTGGTTTAGAGATACCAAAAGAAACACCTCTGACTGTTCTCTTTAAAAACTACTATTGGATCTATCATTCATGAATTGGGCTAGTCCCCTTTTTAACTTGGTGATACTATCTGCATCTGCAACTTCCTGTGGTATTGAGTTCTATTAAGTTAACTTGGGCTGCTTTAAGAAAGTACTTTCTTGTGTTAGTTTTAAATATGTCTCCTCCTAATTTCAGTGGACATGTACATAAACATCTTGGTCACTGAGCTAAGTTCCTGAATATTTCACGCAAGCAAGTAAATCAGTAAATTGTTGCAGGGCTAGAATTTTTAAAAAAATAAGAGGTGAGGGGTAAAGTCCCTAAAATATTATGTACTGGTTGTTGGCTACACAGCTTTTATAATACAAAAAACACTTTTTTTTCTTGTTCTGTGTTTAAGGAAAAAAATGAAGAAGGTTTGGGATAAAGCAGTTGACTTCCTTGCTACAAATGAATCTAGAGTTCGCACAGAGACGCGAAGAATAGGTGGTGCTGATTTCTCTGTCTGGAGATGGATACAGCCGTCTGCAGCATGTGACAAAATTTTAGTTATACCATCCAAAGTATGGCAAGGCCAAGGTATAATAATTTAGTTAAATTTTGTAAATTTAACTTGTTTTAAATTCTTCCATTAAGATTAACTCTTGCATCTCTTAAAGGAGGCTTGTCTGTTTTGAAAACAAAATTATTTGGTGTCTGACATAATTTAGATGAAGTTCTCCAATAAACTTGAAGCAGAACAAGAACACAATCAAAAACTACAGTTGTCTACCCTGACCAACCCATGTTTCTTTGTAATTTAGTCCCTTCTCTCTTGCAAAGGATTTATGATACAGGCTTTGACTGACCAAAACTCCGAATTGTCTTGTGATATAAGAAACTGGCACAAGTTATTTTGTAGTAAATTTTGGGATTGATGGAAGTGAACATTGTGGATGAGAACTCAATTGGCAATCATTTCTACTTTGAGTCCTCTAATTTTTCAGAAGTCCATCTTTAGTGTGTTCTTTTGGCTTGGTATTTTGTTGTTAACTTTTGATTTTAGCCATATCAGTGCACCATCCCAGTTTATGGATTAATTTCCTTTGGCTATCAGAATCCTGATTAGTTTAAGCTCATCTTCTCTGATCTCAGTTAAATTTGGATATTATTTCATTTATTTTTTTATTACCCTGTAACACTTATGTAGTAGCTTATAGCTTGAATTATTTTAATGACATTGTTAGAATGTTGATTATACCTGGCAGAGCACCTAACACAGGATTTTGACCGATTTTTTTTTTTTTTTTTGAGATTCCCATTTACCATTGTTGTATGCCCTTTCAAAATATGCTGTAAGGCTTTTTGGAAGTATGCATTGATAGTAACTGTCTAGCATTCATTTGCTAATTACAGTTAAACTCCGTTAGAAATCACAGTTTTGTGTCTAATTATCCTACCAAGTGAAATTATAAACATTGTCAGTGGGACCATACTTGTGAGGCACTGATAAGAACCACTCTGGGGAGGAATATGCACCCCATCTGCCCCAGTTCTCTCTCCTAAACCAGTCAAAACAGTAAGAACCCTGAGGGAAGGAGAGAAGAATAAATGCACAAAGTCTGTTGAGGGACAGCATATACACTGTGAAGTAACCTCTTTGAAGGCTTCTGTATGTTTTTTATTAGAGAGTTACAGCAGTCTCCCTCAGCTTCATAGAACTTGAATTAGGTACAGTAGAACCCTGATCATTCATATCCAGGTGATTCACAACCTCTTTAACTTGCAGTCAGTTGCTGAATGAAGGCTGCTTGCTGTAGCTTTACTCCAGACTAAATAAGCCCAGTTCCATCACCCTCTTCTCGTAAGTCATGTTCTCCAGCCTTTTAACCATTTTTTTTTGCCCGCTGTTGGAGTCTCTTCAATTTGTCCATGAACTTTCTGTAGTGGAGGCCCAAAACTGGACACAGGACTTCAGATGTGGCCTCGGCAGTGCTGAATAGAGGGGAATAATCGCTTGCCTCAATCTGCTGGCAACGCTCCTACCTCTCGCCTTTTTCATTTCTAGGTTTATGGTGAGGCTGATGACACTACACCAACCTCTCTGAGCTGGTTAAAGTGTAAAGGCAATTTCGTAGCTTTGTAAAGTGTTAGTGTCCCCCTGCTTCCCGACCCTGGCTTACTGTTATAATTTAGGATATTATCTTAAGCCAGAAACTGGAGACTTAGCAGTGATCCAGGCATAGAATAATACAATAATAGAAAATTAGAGTTGGAAGGGACCTTGGGAGATCATCTAGTGATCCAGACTGGGATGATGGTTTAGTAAGATTACATGAGAAATGCCTCAAGTTGGATATATGGGGAAATCTGACATTAGGTCCTATATTAGACTGCCAGGTTACCTTTTCATTTGCTAGTTTAGTAATGAGTACATCTTTAATTTTAATACAAAATTTATTGGACTGTACTGATTTATAAACTAGTGTTGCTTCTATTCAGTTGCATCCAATGAATGTTCATCTTAGTATCTATTTTCAAGCATACACATTTGCTGCAAGTGTTTCTGTTCATTAGTATGAACACAGCTAGAATCATAATTCTAATAGTTTCTAATGTGGAACAGTTAAGATGTGCTATAGGTAAACCTATCCTTTATTTTTCAGTATTCTCACCCCCCCCAATCTCCTTTTTGTTTAAATTTTATTGTAGGGTTTTAAGCAAACCATTGAGCCTAGCCCAATAATGGCTCTGTTTTGAGCCTTCAGTTACTGCAAAAAGTATTAATGGGAGGTGAAATCTTGTATTCAGGTAGTATCAGGAACTGTCTGTTCCAGATTCTCAGTAGATTTGGGTACATAATGAAGTGGCATAAATAAAAGCTCACCATAAAATTACATCTCCATATACTTTTCAGATAGTTGTTGTTTAAATAGAACAGCTAGAATAATAGAAAATTAGGGTTGGAAGGGACCTCAGGAGATCATCTAGGCCAACCCCCTGCTCAAAGCAGGACCATCTGCAACTAAATCACCCCAGTCAAGGCTTTGTCTAGCCAGGTCTTAAAAACTTCCAAGGATGGAGATTCCACAACCTGTCTGAGTAATGTGTTCCAATGCTTTATTACCCTCCTAGTGAGAGTTTTTCGTAATGTCTCATTTAAACTTCCCTTGCTGCAACTTGAGACCATTGCTCCTTGTTCTGTCATCTGCCACCCCTGAGAACAGTTTACTTCCATCCTCTTTGTAACTGCTCCTCAGGTAATTGAAAGCTGCTATTAAATCTCCTCTCTGTCTTCTCCAGACTAAATAAGCCCAGTTTCCTCAGCCTCTCCTCTAGAAGTCATGTGGCCCAGCCCCGTCACCATTTTTGTTGTCCTCTGCTGGATTCTCGTCAGTTTGTGTACATCCTTTCTGTAGTGGGGGGCCCAGAACTGGACACAGTACTCCAGGTGTGGCCTGGCCAGTTTTATATATTCATACCCAGTGCACTTAGATGAGTTATCAAGAACTTCCATTTCTGTGTTCACTGGTACTGTAGGTGGTGCAGGTATCTTCTGTCTTAATTAAGGATTCACATTTTGGAAATGTAGAATCTGTTTTTTATTTGCTTGTTGGCCTAAGTATCAAAAACACTAATTCTTACATATGAAAATTATGAATCTGGGATATAGAAGTATTGGAGTTAGTATGCTCTGTTTAAGTCTGTATAGGAAGCTTGTAACTAATTGAAACTTATTTTTCTTTTGTATATGGAAGGAGAGGTTTGTGTTAATAAAACAAAATAGCAAAAGGGAATAATAACGCACAAAGCTTGAGGTACTTGTAAATTTTGCTATACTGTATTATATTTACCACTTTGCTATTATTTCTTTGTAGCATTTCATTTAGATAGAAGAAATTCACCACCAAACAGTTTGACGCCATGTTTAAAGATTCGCAATATGTTTGACCCAGTCATGTAAGTAAATATATTTTGTTTATATTTCAAGCAATAGTTTCAGTGCTTGCTGAAGTGTTCTGTCTCTCTCTTTAAAAACCCTTTTGAAGACGCCAAACCCCACTGCTGCCATCAGATAAACAATATTGTGAATGCACAAAAGATGATCATGGGCAGCAGCAGGTGTGCTTTACTGAACTGATCACAAATCGTTCCGTCTCCTGTCCCATAGCCTGTGTATGATAGATGTTGGGCTATAATGAAACTTGCACAAACTATATTTAAAGTCATTGAACAAGAAATATTACATACTTGTTTTGTTGCAAGTGAAAACCACCCAGAAGTAAAGTTTGTAATGACACCTCTGTAGAATCAGAAGATTGGAAGATAGCTTGGATGACTTCTCCAGACTAAATTTCCTGTTTCTCTTCATCTTTCTTCATATGGCTTGCATTCCAGCCCCTTTATCTTTGTCACTCATCCCTGGATCCTCTCCAGTTTTACTTTGTCTTTCTTAAAATGTAGCAGCCAGAACTGCACACAGCACTCTACCCGAGGCTTAACCAGTACCTAATAGAGGACACTTGCTTTGCATGGTTTTGGTGTATTCAGTTCCCACTGGTGCCCAACTATACTTCTGAAATATGCAATAACATTAATCTTAGCCACTTCTCTCTTCCCCACTCCTGTAATAAAGCAAAACATATATAGTATTTAACTTCCCTTCCAATTGGCTCTCCTTTCCAGTAGATATATGGTCTTATGTTCTTGGTGCTTGATTGAGTACAGCATTAAGGAAAGAAAAAAAGAATCCCTAAAACAAATCCCAAGCTAAACGAATGATTTAAAATTAAAACAAAGCCCTATGCTACATCTACTTGTTCATGGTTAGAGGGACTTTCTCATAGTGGTATTGAAGAAAATCAGTTCTGTTCTATTGCTTGCTAACACTTTTTAATCTAATTTGATTAAAAAATGCCACTCTAGAAAGCCTCTGTGGATGGAAAAGTATATTTGAGTTTGGTAGTTTTTTGTGTTGTTGCTGTTTTTAAACAAAGATTTCAAAAAGTGCAGTGCATTCCATTTAAGTGTATAGGCTTGGAACTGAAACAAGGCTATGTACTTATCTGTACTTAATTAATCAATGTTTATGGTATCCATTTTGGTATTAGTAGCTCCAAACAGACTAGCTCCTATCACTTTCATGGCTTCTAGTAATAGTTTTAGGACTGCTCTTAGAAGCCTTGAAAATGACAGGAGATAGCTGCCTGGAAACAAACAAATTATGTCATTTTCAAGGTTTCCAAAAGCAGCTGCTTTCCCTTCAGTTCAGTTGCCAATTATTATGCACATAAATGGAGTACACAGCAGACAATTGGGCTGCAGGATGCTGTGCCCTTAACTGATACGAAGGTAACCAGTGTTTGTTGGCCACAAGGAACATGACCAGTATACTAATTTTTGTAACTGCTGTTTGACAAAGCTGAGAACAAGCAGATATACTGGAGTCATCTGACTGCAAACCCAGGGTGCATAATTTGGTGCATATAAAATCATCTGGGGCTAAAACATATATGTAAAACTTGTTTAGGCCCACCTGATTGCCAAGAAAAACTTAATAGTCTTCTAAGGAACTGTTTTCAAGTACTGGTTTAGATTCCTCAGGTTTGCCTTTTTGGTGGTATAGATTCTACCTTCTACAGGAAAAAGCATATCCTTTTGAAGCTTTTTTTTTTTTTTTTTTTTAAAGGTTGCATTTTTTATGATTAACTGAAATGAAAGTCGTCCTGGTGTATTAAGTACTGATGTACATCCCTCAACATCAAATTCCTGATCAGGTTTTGGAGATAGTCGATTAGGACTTCACTTGTTAAATATTTCTTTTAAATTTAGAAAAATAACACTTTGAAGATACTTCTGTACTGCAGCTAGCAAGGAAGATTTGATTTTTAACAATTTCCTGATATATAAATTTTCAAGGGAACCACATACGAGAAAACAAATTATAAAACTGGGTTAAATCAATAAATTAAAGGGGACATCCAAAGGTTCTAACATTGTTGTTTTTTTTAAGCATTCCTTTCTCATTAAGAAAGTAGTATACAGATTTAAAAGTTGTATTTTAATGAAGTCTTCCTTTAATTGCTCTATTTAGGGAAATAGGAGATCACTGGCATTTAGCAATTCAAGAAGCAATCCTGGAAAAATGCAGTGATAATGATGGAATTGTTCATATTGCTGTGGACAAAAATTCACGCGAGGTAAATGCTTTTCCAGTAGTTTCTTTCCATATTTATTTTGCATTCTTGGACTCAAACGAACCCTATTTTTTTCACCACAGGGTTGTGTATATGTCAAGTGTCTATCTCCAGAATATGCTGGAAAAGCTTTTAAGGCATTACATGGCTCTTGGTTTGATGGTAAGAGGTTTGCTTTTTATAAAGAACTGGGGAAGAATACAGCTCTCATTTTGACTAGCATTGTTGGCTGAATTTTAATTAAAATACCAAGCTATAACAAAGTAGGTTTTGATTACTTTTTTACTGTATCAGCGCATTGAAATGTTTGTGCATTGTGTATTTAACTACAGGAAAGCTGGTAACAGTAAAGTATCTACGACTAGATCGATATCATCATCGCTTTCCCCAGGCTCTTACTTGCAACACTCCGTTGAAGCCATCAAACAAACACATGAACTCTATGTCACATCTTCGTCTTCGGACAGGCACAACTAACTCTCAGGGAAGTTCCTGAGAAGACTTTCTACAACTCTTAGGACTGTTACTTGCAGCAGGAAAATTCCTGTTTGGCTGCCGTCTTCCTTTTTTAGTGCTTTTTGTATGTAATAATTTCATTGATCAAATAAAAGTCTGAATGTTCCAGAAATCTTGTTTCCAAAGGGACTTAGCAATGAGGCAGTAATACTGAGCTGACAAAACAGTTGCTTCAGGAAGTTTTTGGAATTGAAGTAAACCAGTGCATTTACAATTTGCATGAGGAACACTGAATTTATTAAATATTTTCAGATATGGTGACTGTATTTTTGCACCAAGAAGTGTTTTGATAGAATCCAAAAGCATGGAGAAGAGAAGACTTCCTGTGTTTCCATAGTTTCCTGTGAAATGATCTTGTGGGTATTTTGTAACAAACCACCTGCAGTTCCTGATGACAAATACTTAAAAAAACAAAAAACAAAATTGTTAATTTTTCAGTCTAATCTTAGTTTCTGTTGCTGTAAAACATTCATTTGCTGCAGTTGGGGTATGGGAAAATTTAATTTGGCTTCAGTGGTTGCATATAAGTGTGAGCGGAAAAAGAAATTGAATGCAGATGTACTGGTTTTTGTACATAAATGTAAATGCTGGTGGTGGCAAAAGTGGTCTTGTTCTGTGAGGATGTCTGCATTTTAAAGCAGTGAATAAGCTTCCTATTTTATTCATAACCTAATGTTTTATATGTGTTTGGTTGTACTATCCCATAAAGGTCAAACAGCCAAACCTTTAAAGTATTGGATACAAGTTAAATATCTTTTATAGGTTTTATATTAAAATATTTGACTATGATTTTGTGTGAAAGTCTGATACCAGTTGTAATGAGTTCAAATTTACATGAGCAATAAAGAAGCAATTGGCAGATACTGGAAAAATGTTTTGTGAAAAGCTGTATTTATTATAAATACCAGGACTGTGACAAAGTACCGTTGGGATTAAGTAACTTTCCCAATATAATTTAAATTTTTAATTAACCAGTCAATTGTTAAAAAGGGCACACATTTTTACAACAATTTTGGTTAATAAAAGCTAGATATATAGCCAAGCATACAAGCGATGATAACTCTTGTGTTTCAGTATTATAAATTTATCTATTATCATTTATGTACTTTTCAGCTACAATTTTGTAGTTACTAAGTTTAGTTGCAAATCTAAGTCTATTGGGTACATGAATCCCCTATTTAGATGAGATGATAATTTTATTTAATTATCCAGCTGAATACTGCATAGGCGGAGAGACTGGGAGTTGCACCAGTTCAGATAAATTTATTAGAAACTCACTAATTTTTTTGTAGATATGTTGGATTTGTAGCATGGACTTGCACAAATATGCACGTTTTTCTTACGGTTAAGTAAACATGATGCACACTATTCCGCAACAGAAAATCCTACTGTGCCTTACCTTTGTGCTTTTGTGGGCACCATGTTTATTATCAGAGGGTTTGTTACCTGAAAAATTTTAAAATTCTCAGTTTTGTCTCAGATGCTAATGAATGAGTATATATAATATATATAATCAGCCATGCAAAATTCTGCTCACCAAGGACAAGTACATATTTTTGATGGGTGAGTAGATTTTGTGTTAGGTCTGGTAGATTTTCATGAATTTTACTATATACATATATGTATAATATACATGTATATGTATTATATATGTATATAAACTGATTTTGCTGTAATTGATGTGCTTCGTAGTGATTTGTTGACCTGCTATTTAGTGACCCCATCTTGTGACCTGTTGCAAGAGTGAATGTAAAAGTAGTTGTGGCATTTTAAAAGGTTGTCTTTTGATGCAGATGAATCTTTTTTGCTTCTAAAATATATTTCTTGTAAACACTGTACATTTTATTATTGTAATATGTACTATTATGCAGCTTCTTTTACCTAAAACTGTTAAGTTGACTAATCCCTCACTGCAAGACAGATGGGAATGTGTGTAATATCTGGACATTCTGAGAAAGATCAGATGTTTGATGTAATTTGTCACCTGTCCTGTAAGAGAAACTACAAAACAAACAAAACAAACCTAAACTAATTAAAGGTTTATTAGGGGTTTTTATATACGTCTGAACTTTTAGATCTCAAAAGTCTGTTTTGGTTTGAATGCTTCCTTCTTCCCTGACCCCAGAAGAAAAGCTTTATTATGGCCACCTAATGGTTTAACAAACTAAGTTTATGAAGCACTTGAGTCTAGATCATAGTGCTAGTCTTCAGTTACATAAAAAAATGTATTAAATCAAATTTGGTAGGCCACTAAAGTGTAGAGTATTCAACAGTGTAGATAGTAAGGGTGTTCCAGTTAGTACCTGGCGGGGGGTTGGGGTGTTGATTGATTGTTTTTAAATCTGCTTTCTTTAAAGCTGGCTTGACCTCTGTAACACAGATCTATGAATCCAGCCCACTTCTTTTTTTGTTGTGTATTAGTGCTATAGGGCCTGTACTAGATCATAGTCTTTGATACCAGTCAAATGAATCCATGGTATCCCTTGGTAGAACATTTAAGTGATTATTGTAATTGTTAAACTTGCATCTCATCTCTAGTTTGCATTAGTTCAGTTTCTTTTGGATTGTGTTTTTCCTAGCTTAAAGAGTTGTCTGCTATCAAATCATTTTTCTGTGCAGGTATTTGTAGACAGTGACCAGTTCATCTCTGAGGCCGCATACAGGTGTGTTGTGTTACCTTTTCTACCAGGAGAATCACGATTTCCCTCAGTAGAAATGAGAAGTGTAAAAGCATTCATTCAGTTTCTTGCTGGGGAGACCTACTAACCTGGAAGATCTTCCTTGTTCAGAGAGTTTCTCTCTCAAGAATGTTGGGGTCTGGTCCAGGAGGGGAGCGAAGAACCAGGCCAGTGTTCCTTGCACTTTCCCAGATTGAGGGCTGCCCAGCTGGGGGGAATGGGCTGTTGGCATTGCCCTGTTGCTTCAGTGTCCTCCAGAAAGTCCCTGCCTGCTCCCTCAACTGGGATCCCCAGTCCAAGGAACTTGGGGTGGGGGTTGCTGTGCAATTCAGTCTTCTTGACTCGTGACCTTTATCTCACTGTTTAAACTAAAGCAGAGGTGTCAAATACCTGAACCATGAGATGAATCCAGCCTGCAGAGGTGAGTTGTCTGGGCCCCTGGGGCTTCTTGCATGTGGGACCTCTGCTGACTGGAGCTTCTGTTTCACCATGGCTTCAGAACCCATGGAGAGAGAACCATCCCTCCTTCCCTCCCACTGGGGTTTTACTCTTCTCTAGTGACTAAGGCCAGTCATGGGGGGAAAAGGGAGGGGGAAAGCAGAGTTATTAAATCCCTGGGTTCTGGTGCTGCACTGAGATTGGTCCTGGTACCCTTAGGGATTAACATAACTTGTTTGGACCCATGAACATCATTCTGAGATTTTATTTTTATACCTGTTGGGCATAGATTATAGTAGCCTTCCCTTCAGGCATACTAAAATATTGCAAGAGTGTCTTTATTAAAGTACTAATAATTTCCTTCCTGCAGTAATTTTATTTTCTACACCTGATGATATAGTGGAAGGCACATGTGTACACAGCTAGGGGCAGGAGAAAGCCATAGCTATATCAGACACTTGTTTAAACACTCCCCCCCCCCCTTTTTTTAACAAAAAAAATATGAATGGAGCTTCATTGTAAGCATAGATTTCTTTAGAAAAGTCTTAAATCCTCTGCTTGTTTCCAGAATTGTGACTGACTTGCAAGTTTGTTTTTAGAAGAATTTAACCAATCTATTTAAGTGCATAGCAGGAATTATTGCCCTCATTGCCAATATTGGGAAGCAAGAAGCTAAAGTCTTTGTGCATCTTACTGCTATTTTGTCTATTTTGTATGCAACTTGAAACATCAGTCCTGAACCCTTCTTCTTTCACTACTATTATTTTATTTTGTTGCCATGTGTGATGAAAGAATTTGACCTCACACTTTTGCCACTGAGAGAAAATTTGTGAATGTCTGTCTCTTCTGGTCAGAAATGCAAGTCTGGAGCTAACCATCTTGGTGGGCTGCTATCATTAATTTATTCAAGTTGGTTTAGGCATATTTAAACCACTTGGCACTATAGTGTGTAAATGATGTACATATTTTTTTTCCTATTTCTCTTTAAAGATACTGGTATTGTGTTAGCCCCTACGGTGCTTGCTCAAGTCCCTCTCTCCTACTCAACCCCCTGCAGATTTTCTAAGCTACAGGGAGGGGAGCCCAAGCCATTACAGCTCCTTTTTCCTTTTGTTTTTTTCCAGTTTATTGTGAATGTGTCTTAGTAGAGGCTACTTATTTTAAGTACAGGTGCTGCCCATTCTCTAGCTGCCTGCTGTCATACCCTGCCTTTCCTCCTGTCATAGCATACCAGAGCAGGCAGGCTGCAAGGGCCAGCGGAGTCAGGTCGCCCACCCCGAGCCCGCCCCTCGGCTCCGGGCAACCCGTCGCCGGAACGCTCCGGCAGCTCGCACCTGGCCCGGCCCAGGCCCCCAGCGCGGGGCGGGGCCGCCCGAGCTGCGCGTGTCTCTGCCTCCTGCCGGTGAGTGCGGGGCCGGGGCCGGCTGCTCCCTATGCTGCTGAGGGTGGGCTCAGCCCTGCCCGGTGGCGTTTCGCCCCGGTTGCGCGGAGCCCTGTGCCGGGCGCACCCCCCCCCCCCCGGCTGCGGGGGCGGCTCCGCTCAGCTCCCCGCTCCATGCTCATATTTGGCCGCGGCGGCGGTGCCCAGACATTTCCCGGCATCCTCCCGGGCCGGCCGGGCAGGGCCCTGCGCCGCGCTCCCGGGCCGGGTAGTGCTGGCGGCCCCGGAGCCTCCCTATGCGTTTCGGCATCGGCCTCTTGCTGGCGGCCGCCGCCGCTGCTGCTGCAGGTATGGCCGGGGGGACCCGTCCCCCGCCCCGCCCGCCCCGTCCCTCACTCAGTGTCAGGGGCCGGGGGGAGCCCGGTTGGCCCCGGGGTGCGCGCTTGGCCAGGCCCCGGCCGGCCGCGGAGCTGGACCCCTGGGGGTCTCGGCTAGTCCCTCAGCTCTGCCTGCCGGCATCCTCGGGGCCTGCTACACCCCGCCGCCGGCCCCCGCCCCAGCCCCTCTCCAGGGGTCGTATTGCACTTCGGGGGGAGGGGGAGCTACAAAAAAAAAAAAGACTGCCCCTCACGATGCCCTAATGAAGTTAGACCTTCCCCCTCCCCCCTTTATGATTTTCAAATCTCATAGGGTGGTTCTTGTCTCTTATGGGCTCCCCAAACTCCCCCATAATTTGCACCCTGCTTTTCTCTGTCAGCTGCCCCTAGGCAGGGAGGTTGTGGCCCAGCTTCAGTGCCAGCGAGCAGGTTGTGAGGGGCATGATGGGTTTTGGCTGCCTCGCAGCAGTTTTTAGTTGGTGGTGGTGAGGAGGGAGGTCGGGGAAACCTACCCCAAGCACCAGCTTTGTCGAGTGAGTTGGTCCACGCCTGCTTCGGGGCTGGACTCTCTTGGTTGATGATTTCGGGACAGTGCTTTGACTCGAGATGGGTCTTCAGGACTGTGCTGTAGTTCTTGGATGGGGTTCCCCCGTGGCTGGTTAGGAAGGAGCATGGCACTAAGCGTTTTGTACTGAGCTGCTTACTAATAACACAGATAACAACACATATCCTGCCTTCTCCCTCCCTGACTCAGCTGTTACAGCTGCCCTCAAGACGGGAGCCTCCAGCCAGCTTTCGTTCTTCCATCTGTCCATGGGGTAGTTCTGAAACCATCGGTGGTTTGAGATGTTTTACAGCATCGCAGAACTTGTAGGAGGAAATTTATTTTGAAGTTGGGTTTGGCTTAGGTTCAGGTTTTGAATTCAGGTTCTCTAAAAAGTGAAGTAGTGACTTCAGGCTAACAAATTCTGTATAAATTACTTTAGCAACGCCTCAAAGAAAAAGGTGGTGGCAAGCTCAAAAAAAACCAAAACAAAACAAATGGGATGAATCACGGAGAACCACAGAATCAGAGAGAAGTAGGGCTGGAAGGGACCTCCAGAGGTGTTATCTCCTGAGGCAGGACCAGCCCTAACCAAACCATCCCATACAACCATAATCAGAACTCTGCATAAGACTGTCCTAACAACGCAGACCAAAAACCCTAACCTGCCACAAGTAAAGCAGCGAAACCAGGGCAGCCAACATCCTGCTTCTATGAAACCTCAATGTATGCTCGAGGCCTCAAGATGAGTTCAGTGCTTTGCTATAGTTATAGATTATATTTTAAAAAAACTCTGTGCTTATATGTTATAGGTAATAGATGATAGATCAATAGTGTGCTAATGCAGTTTTGCAAAGGACAAATAATACATATAGCAGGTTAAGAGGTGAAATGATGAATTCTGGCTTTTTAGGTTTAAGTTAAGGTTCTAGTCAACATTTATTCTTTGTAAGTGTCAGTCTAAAGATGGCAGCACAACTTCAGAGGAAGGATTATCGTGTATTGTAAATAGCATCTCAGTCAAATTAAGCTTAGATGTGTGTCTGTATATCACTATTTTTAAAACCTTCTGAGCGACCTGTGCCCATACTTGAGAACTGTTTAAGCCATGTGTCACATGTGCCAAGCTGTGCCAGTTCTTTCCCACTTAAACTTCCCTTCTCTTCATGATCAAGGTGGCTCTAAAAGTACACTGTTTTGAAAGATACCAGAATGCAATCTACACTATGCAGATGGTTTGCTTTTCTGATATGATGCTTTGTTTATGGCATGCAGTCCATAAATGGTAGTTATAATCCAACTGCAGTGTGCCTTAAGGCCAATTGCTTTGCTTTTAGTGTTTAATGGTAAAAATGTTTCTCGTTTTTATTTGCATCTTTGCTGACTTGTTTCCAGGGCTTGCAGCCTCATTTTACGGATGATTTCTAATGTGATTTTTCACTGATGCATGCCATAGTTCTGTCATGGTGCTTGGGTTGCTTCACTGCCAAGTTTTTGCTAGTAGTTGTGCCCTTTGAGATTTGATTCCAGGCATAATTACTGTGTGGCTTTTAATCCTAATCAGGCATTTGTTCCTAGCTTTTAGAATCCTGTGCAATTTTAGAGACTTCTCATTTTAGAAAAATAGTATTATTCCAGTCTATTTAGAGAATTAAATATAGTGAATGGATAGTCACTTACTAAAAAACCCAAGAAAAGTATTTATTTGTACCGCAAAAATCTTGGTTACAGAAAAAGAAGAGGAAGAAAAAGAAGAGAGAATCATTGCTTCTTTTAGATTAGAAATCTGTTTTAGGTGAAGCCTGAGAGTGATTACACTCCAGAGCAACATTTTAACATATACACAGTGCATAGTGCCTGTGTTGCCACTGCATGAATGGCTCAAGTTTTGACAGCACTGACTTTGACAGAACTCAAATTCAGTGACCAACCAAATGACCGGCCACTGCATTTAAGACAGATATTTTTGTGTATGGATAGGGATTAGGTTAGGCCAACACTTGAGCTAGAGGTAAAGCTAATGCTGTAGTGAAGACAAGGGGTTCTGCAAATTCATAGTCTATATAAGGGTTTGTTGACACTTCAAAGTTATTGTGGAATAAGAGAGAAACTGCAGTAGCTGTCCCTGAATAACTCCATCTGTGGACACTTATTCTAGAAGAAAAGTGTTTATTCCAGAATGAGTGCCTTTTCCTGGTTTAAGATGTGGACAGATGAAATAATTATATATAATATACGATTTAAATAGGGTGGGGAAGGAGGAGAAATTTATTGTCTGTCAACTGATTTGTGTCTGCCAGCAGTGGCAACTTGAATGGCACATATCGCTGAATGTAACAACTGCTAAATTACTGCAGTTTAGCTTCCAGTTGCTGTTTGATAAGCCAGTCATATGAAACAGTTAAAGTGGATCTGGTCACTGCATTCCTGTCCTTCACTCTTAACTTGGCATTATTTTTTAATCTGTCCTATCCTGTGTCCACATAGGGAATTATTCAAGGTTAATGCTGGGTACAGAAACTGTAAGATTGAAAAAGGATGTTAAAAATGCATATACTTTTTTAGGTATCCTTTGTTAAAAAGATGCATTCATTGTTACTCCTTTATTTTAATAAATGAAAAAGTAATATCCTCCTTCACTGGATTATGTAACTGTGTAGGAGATGAGGGAAGAGTGTCTATTATAGCTCAGCATTGATATTCTTCACACAAGATACTTACTGATGGATTTTAGAGAAAGTCCTCTTCTTTATCTGAAAATGTTGGTAGCCTCATGTTAAGGATGAAAGATTTTTCCGTTGTAAGAAGGTAGTAACCGGAGCCAAGAAAGGATGAAAATAGGATGTAGGAATCATGGGGTAGCTACATTTATGATGTAGTAATTTTCTGTTTTAATGTGCCTATTGACTTCAGCTTTGTTTTTGTTGATTAATGATAGGAATGTTTGAATGCCATAAGAAATCTTGGAATTGTTAAAAGGAATTGTACAATTAAATACAATTAAATTGTAAAAAGCTTCTTTATTCAAGACATGAAAAACTGAAAGCTTAGTATTTGGGAATATACAAGAACTACTTAAATTAGCAGGGTGCCAGTGTGGTTTCCCTGCTCATGGAGACTTACCTCCTAGTATAACAGTTTTGTAATATGATAAATAACACAGTTCATCATTATTTATACTTGATGGTGGTAAATGAACTTGCCAGTAAGTTCAGCTTTCGACTGTAGTAAAGATGAGGTCTGAGACATTGCTACTGTGCAGTTACCCAAATGCATATCCCCTTTCCATGCCGCCAGAACTTCTGTATTACTGATTTCTTTGTAAACTTTGTAGCAGTTTAGCCAGACGGATTTATGATGCTAATGCATTGTATTGTTGGAAAGTGTCATTTCATCTAGTAAATGTAAGAGTAACCTCTTCGGGGGATCTCAGTTTACTGTTTTGCCAAGCCGGGAAAATGCTAAATACGCATTCTACAGGTAATAACTAGAGCCAAGAAGTAAGACTAGAATTGATGGATATTTGACAGCTAAATGCCATCAATTTCACTTAGATTTCACACTGAAATTTTATTTTTGCCTTCAGTTTAAAGGGGAAATTTTAATGCAAAAAAACTTAGAGATTTCTTGAAATGATGTGTGCAGGCATGTTTAAAAAAACCACCCATTTCATGTATTCAGTCTGGGTGAACATTTCTTATGCATTTTGAGAATTCCCCTTCAGGCCAGTGCCAGAGTGAAGCATGCAATCTATATTGCTCCTCCAGGATAAAATCAAGGGGAGTCTAGCGTGGGGTTATAAGGTTGTTGTAGGTATGAGAGTTGTAAATTACATTGAAGATTTTTCCATTGTAGGACATAAATTTCAGTATTTTCCATGCTGTAATAGGATTGGAGCATTGGTGTAATGTTGATGGTTAGGAAAGTCTAGGCAGTTTCACCATTTTTTTTCCCCCAGCAGCTATTCAGGGAGAGTGAAATTTGCCTATCTGGAGGTCACATTTATACAGGACATGTATGTTGTCTCTGCCTATTTTATAGAGTGAAAACACGCTCCTCTTGTATGTGTGCCAAATGTCAAAAAATGTAAACAAGCTGATGTTAAAGCAGCACTGGGCACATGCCAGTATACACACCCAGAAACGAGCTGGAGAGCGTCACTAAGCACGTGCCAAAGAGGACCTATGTTACATTTTTTTCAGAAATTGGCATAGACTGAGTGAGCACTAGCAGGCAGGCTGTGTTTTTTGTAGAACCCAGCAAGGTTGGAGATAATGTAAACATTTCCACAGATGACTCCTTTTGTTCCTGCAGGTGGAAGTGACAGGGCTTTTATTAGTTTTATCTTGCTGGTATTGACAAGAGCCATGGTATGAACTGGGCAAAGGGAAGAGGTAAGAAAAGAGGAGACATATTTTGCATGTAACTGGGTGTATGTGTTTGGGGACACAGGTAAATTAAGGTGAGTCAAGTAAAGATACAACGTTAAGGTGCCTAAATTAAAGCACTTTAACCCCCCCTCCCCTCCGTATGTGGAGGATCCCTTTTTATCTGACAGCAATGAGACAAAGTTTAGCATTGATATGCTTTTTCTAATTCCTTTGCACACATACTAAGTGCGTTTACTGTGGGAGCCACAACTTCTACATTTCTCTAATTTTATGGGATTAAAATCCCAATGGTATATTAATATGTTATATATACATTAGTAGCAGTGGTAAGAGATTCACTACTATAATAATACATTTTTAAAATCTTTGTTTTCCAAGGAAATCTCTCTGCCATGTGTTAAATAATTTTTATGTGTTTCTGCTTTTACTCAGAGACAGAAACAGGTTAAGTGATTTGCTTGATTACACTGAGTTAGCAGTTTATTCTGGAATAGAGCATTAGACTCTTCAGGCTTCTTGTCTTTCACTGTACATATAATTCCAAGATACAAATTGTTAACAGCTTTGCTATTTAATTTCTGTAGTGTAGACCATTTGGGGGAGGGTTTGGGGTAAAGACAATCACAAGATTACCTTCTTACACTGGAACCAGTCAGAGATTAACCTAATTACCTCCTTGCATGGGGAGAAGGAACCAGTGCTTATCTTCTTGCACCCCATGGCACCTTCAGAAGGAGCTAACAGCACCCGTGGCACCCTTTTTGAGAACCAGTGGTTTAATTTGTTCATGTAAGTTTCCAATAATGAGGATTCCACAAACTGTCTAGGTCAGGGAGTGTCACAGGGATACTTGAGAAGGCCCTAGGGACTACGCATGCGGCGGGAATGGAGTGTTGCCATGCACCATCCTGCACTACTGTGCAGGCACCACCCACCTGGCTGGATGCGGGGGGCGGAGGAAACTTGCACACGGCATTTGCTGCTACTCTGCATTTGGCCACACGCCACCCCCACTCCTGCGCTGCATCTGGCCACATGCCCCTCTTCTGCCCCTTCCCCCCAGCATCCAGCTGCCGGGGTACACTGCTCCACGTACAGCCGCTGGGGGTACACTGATCCAAAAAGGTTGAAAACCCCTGCTCTAGGTAATCTGTTCCAGATCTTAACTATCCTTATAGTCAAAAGCTTTTCTTAATATGAAGACTGAATTTCACTTGCTGCAAAATGAGGCCAGTTATTTCTTGCCCTTTCCCCTGGATGTAGAGAACAGTTGATCCATCTCCCTTTTCATAGCAAGCTTTTTGAAGATTTATTGGCTTCTTCCTCCCTCATCTCTTCTCTAGACTAAACAAACTAATTCTTTTAACTTTCTCTGTAAGTCTTTAGCCATGTTTGTCTGTTTTCTCTGGACTCTATCCAATTTGTCTACATCTTTCTTGAAGTGTGGTATCCAAAGTGGACCAAAAAATTCCAGCTGAGACATTACCAGTATCTAGTTAAGCAGAATAATTTTCTCCCTCACTTTACATATGATATTCTTGTAATAGGTGATACTGTTGCAAAATGGGATTAGGCTACTATCACATCAGCTTCTTCAATTGGTATTTTATACGTAACCTGCAGATTATTTTCTGCACTACTGCTGCCTTGCCACTTTTTTATTTGCACATATTTTTTCCCTTCCAAAGTATAGTGCTTTGTACTTACCTTTTATTGACTTTCACTGTACTGATTTCAGCGAAGTATCCAAGACAAACTTGAATTTTGTTTCTGTCCTTTGCTTTGTAAACCTCTCATCTGGGCAACATCCCCATATTTTATGAATATACCATATATTCCATTTTTTCCAAGTCATTGATGAAAAAGTTGAATAATACTGGACCAATGATTACACTTCTGCACTAGTGTGTCCTATGTTGGACTTGAAGTATTGATAACAATCCTTTTAATGTGGCTTTTCAACCAGATGTGTACTCACCAAATAGTAATTTTATCTGGAACATACTTTTCTGTTTAGCTTCTGAAAATATAATATCGGACTTTGCCAAAAAGCCTTACAATAATCTATTTGTCGCTTCCCTCCGTCACCCATCCATCCATGAAGCCATTTACTCTTTTGAAACATGAAAGTGGTTTGGTTTAACATGATTTGTTTTTGACAGATGCTTATAGCAATGATTAAAACAAAAATAATATTAAACAGAATTTTGCATGGTATTGAAGTTGGGCTGAGTGGTCAAAAATTACTTTCATCATTTCTTTTTCCTTCCTTTTTTAAGCTAAGTTCATGTTTTCTCCAGGCCTTTGTGACCTCATTCTTTGTCACCAGCCCTGACATAGTGGGGATCACAGAAACGTGGTGGGACTCATCGCATGACTGGGCGGTGAGTGTCAAGGGCTATAGGCTATACAGGAGGGACAGGATAGGAAGGAAAGGTGGAGGAGTAGCACTCTACATCAAGGAGGAATATACTTCCTCGTTAATTAGCAAGGGGGTGGAGGGGGGGCACTCTGAGGTGCTCTGGGTTAGAGTAAAAGGCAGTCCAGGGGATAGAGACTTAACGGTGGGAGTCTACTATAGACCTCCCAACCAGGGAGAAGAGCTCGACCAGGAATTCTTAGGTCAGCTTGCAGAGGCAGTGAGGGCTAAGGATGTGGTCATCATGGGGGACCTGAACTTCCCAGACATCTGCTGGGAAGAGCAGTCAGCCAAGTCTGATCGCTCACGTCGGTTCTTAGCCAGAGTGCAGGACCTCCATCTAACCCAGGAGGTGCACAGTCCCACCAGGGGAGACGCCTTGTTGGACCTGGTGCTGGCCACGGGTGATGACCTGGTGAGGGGGCTGCGGGTGATGGGCCACCTGGGAGACAGTGATCATCGCTTGCTGGAATTCACCATCCAGCGTAAGGTGGCAAAGGGCCACCTAGACTTTAGGAGAGCTCACTTCAACAAGCTAAGGAGGATCGTTGGGGAAGCGCTGAGGACCCAGAGGGGAAGGGAACCAGATGTCGAAGGTGAGTGGTTGCTCCTTAAGGAGACGATCCTCCATGCCCAAAGGGAGGTAATCCCAACAAGGGTCAAAGGGAGCAGGAGGGCACATAAACCCCCATGGCTCACTAGGAGCATCCGGGAATGTCTCCTTGCTAAAAGGGAGGCATACACCCAATGGAGGGATGGGGTCATCACCAAGAAGGACTATGTTATAGTCGCCCGAGGATGTAGGGGGGCAGTCAGGAAGGCCAAGGCAGAGATGGAGATAGGACTAGCTTCCCGGATTAAGGACAATAAGAAGTCCTTCTTCAAATACATAGGGGGTAAAAAGAGGGTCCCGGGTAATGTGGGGCCCCTGCAGGACACGATGGGCAACTTAGTCGTCACGCCAGATGACAAAGCTAACGTATTTAACGATTTCTTTGCCTCTGTCTTCCTAAGCAGGGACCAGTTCAGCCACCTCCCTGCTGGGCCCCCCTTGGGCCCCGGGAGAGACACGCCTGGGCCAGGGGTTAGCGAGGAGTTAGTTAGGGTACTTCTGGAGAGGCTGGACGTGTTCAAGTCTGCTGGTCCGGACGATCTTCACCCTAGGGTTCTACAGGAACTGGCCGAGGTCATTGCGGGACCCCTGGCGCGGCTCTATGAGCACTCGTGGTGCTCTGGTGAGGTGCCGGAGGACTGGAAGAGGGCCAATGTGGTCCCTATCTTCAAAAAGGGAAAAAAAGAGGACCTGGGAAATTACAGGCCAGTTAGTCTTACCTCAATCCCGGGTAAGCTCTTTGAAAAAATTATCCTGGCACACATCCAGGAGGGCCTTGCGGGGGAATGCATGCTCAGGGGCAACCAACATGGGTTCATCAGTGGCAGGTCTTGTCAGACCAACCTGGTGGCCTTTTACGATCAGGTCACCAAATCATTAGACGCAGGGGTTGCTGTGGATGTAGTCTTTCTGGACTTCCGGAAGGCTTTCGACACTGTCTCTCACCCTGTCCTCATCAAAAAGCTGGGAGACTGTGGTGTCGATGCCCACACGGTCAGATGGGTCGCCAACTGGTTGGAGGGCCGCACCCAGAGGGTGGTAGTGGATGGGTTCTTCTCGACCTGGAAGGACGTGGGCAGTGGGGTTCCGCAGGGCTCGGTCCTCGGGCCCGCACTGTTCAACATCTTCATCGGTGACTTGGATGAGGGGGTAGAAAGCACCCTGTTCAAGTTTGCTGATGACACTAAGATGTGGGGGGATGTGGGTGCACTAGAAGGGTGCAATAGGCTACAAGCTGACCTTGACAGGTTGCAATGGTGGGCGGATGAGAATAGGATGGGGTTTAACACTGATAAGTGCAAGGTGTTGCACATGGGGAGGAAGAACCGGCACCACACTTACAGGTTGGGGAACTCCCCTCTTGCCAGCACGGAGACGGAAAAGGATCTTGGAGTCGTCATTGACTCCACGATGAACATGGGCCGGCAGTGTGGGGAGGCAGTCAAGAAGGCCAACCATACCCTGTCATGCATCCACAGATGCATCTCGAGCAGGTCCAGGGAGGTGATCCTCCCCCTCTATGCGGCACTGGTCAGGCCGCAGCTGGAGTACTGCATCCAGTTCTGGGCGCCACACTTCAAGAGGGACGTGGACGATATGGAAAGAGTTCAGAGGAGGGCCACTCTTATGATCAGGGGTCAGCAGGGCAGGCCTTATGAGGAGAGGCTACGGGACCTGAACCTGTTTAGCCTCCACAAGAGAAGGTTAAGGGGGGACCTTGTGGCCTGCTACAAACTGGTCAGGGGGGATCAGCAGATATTGGGAGAGTCCCTGTTCCCCCGTGCGCTGCCAGGAGTGACCAGGAATAACGGTCACAAGCTGGCGGAGGGTAAGTTTAGATTAGATATTAGGAGGCGCTACTTCACAGTCAGGGCGGCTAGGGCCTGGAACTGGCTTCCAGGGGAAGTGGTGCAGGCTCCTAGCCTGGGGATTTTTAAAAGGAAGTTAGATGAGCACCTTGCCGGGGTCATCTGACCCCGGTGCTCTTTCCTGCAGGGGTCGGACTAGATGATCTACCTAGGTCCCTTCCGACTCTAGCTACTATGAAACTATGAAACTATAATAGCTAATATTTCAGAGATTAGTCCCTTAAGTGGTCTAGGGTAAACTTTATAATCCTGTGTAAGGTTTTTGATTTTTTTTTTTTAATTGTGTAAAGTTTGTTCTGGATTTATTACAGTTTTGCTGTGTTCTACCTATGAATTACATGCTTTTTATTTTGCTTTGGAAAATAAAATGTTTAATTTGGCTTGCAAGCTTTATCTTTGTACTAAATCTATCATTGTCCTGTATGTTATTTTATAGGTTATTTCAAGGGCCTAGCACAAATGCAGTAGATGCAGAAGTTTGAACTCAGTAAACAGTGCAGTAGGAAATTGGTTCATGAAGAGGGAGTGTTACTGTGAAAGCAGTGAGTGATCATGGAAACTATTTTGGTGGTGGTATTTTGGATGCTCTTAGGAAAGCAGAGAGATAATATTACTGAGACTTCAGAATATGAATAGTGATTTAGTTTCCTGTATTAGTACACTCTTAAGTTCTGAGAGAGGTTGTTTGCCATGTTAATCTGAAGTCAGGCGGAAAGCAAGGCAGAACAGCATCTTTAAAGACTAACGTGTTCAGAAAGGCATACATTTACATAGGCTGCAGCCTTCTCAGATGCCATGAATGGGCCTACAGAGAGCCAGGTTTCTAGGCAGAAAGGAGTAAACTAATATAAAAACAAGGGATAGGGAAAGGAGGAAGAAAGGATACGGAGAGGAGGCACTACTGAGAGAGGCAAAGGTGGGCTGAAGATATCAAAAGGGATAAACAAAGCAATTAATGCACTGAGGGACATGTGGGTTATAAAAGCCAGTCCAGGTAACAGGATAAGAATCTAGGGTTCCCATATCAGTTTTCCTAGACCTGTCCTCTTTTTGGGTCCTCCAGTCTCTGCCTGGGCAGTTTAAATATGAACAAATGTCCAGGATTTTGCTCTGCCCAGCTTCAAGGTTTTACCCATCACTTCCCAGCTTGACCTAGCAAGGAGCTCCTTGGTGCTAGGGGTAGTGCAGGGAAGGTGACTGGAGGCAGGGGGCACCACATGTGTATGCACAGGCAGACGCACATGGCCAGTGGGTAGCCAGGCAGGGTAGTGGGAGCAGCTCTGGCAGCTGGATGCAGGTGAGTCTATGGGGAGTGGGGTTTGGAGGGCCAGGGCTTTGGGACTATCCAGCAGGCTGAGGGGGGTGTGTGCGTAAACATGTGTGTGTGTTTGTGGCAGGGGTGTAGAGGGGATGGGTGTGTGAGGGGAGGCAGGTGCCTCCTGGCACTGGGGGAAGCTTTCCAGGTGCTGGGACTGCAGCAGGGCAGGGAGGTGGGGGAGGCAACTGCCTCTCCAGGAAGGGAAGGGGGCAGAGGGGCCCTTTGGGAGCATTGGGGAGCTGTGTAGCCAGGCCCATGCCCTTGCTCACAGGGGCAGAGTGGCTGGGAGATGCTTCAGGACTGGGTGGAGCAGGGGGCTGTGGCTTGGCGGTGAGGGGTGCCAGGAGGGGTAGGGGACTGGGTAAGGAAAAAGCACCAGCAGGGGTGCAGGGGCTGTGGGTTGGGAGTGAGGGGCACCAGCATGGCCCAGAGGTGTGGGTACTGTGGGTTGGGAGTGAGGAGTACTATTAGGGCTGGGGGTCTGCAAGTTGGAAGTGAGGGGCAGCAGCAAGGCTGGAGGTGGGGTGGGGAGTGAGGGGCACCTGCATATCACTGCCCCCTGACCATATCCAACCTGATAATGTTCTCTTTTTTTGGAGCTGGAAATATGGTAACCCAATAAGAATCCAGAGTCTCTGTTTAAATGGTACTTAACAGAATCCAGTCTGTAGCTGATTTCTTTTTCTGCAATTTCTCATTCAAGTTGTTTTCTGAAGTTTGGTGTTTGAGAACAGCTACTCTGAGGTCTGTGATGAAATGGCCAGAGAAGCTCAAGTGTTCTGCTGTGAGCCTTTGTGTCTTTCTGGAATTGATGTGAAATCAGTGTCTGTTCATTTTTTCCTGTATGGATAGTCCCATCTGTCCAGTGTAGAAAGCAGAGGGACAATATAAACAGGTTATGGCATATATGATGAATTAACCCTAGGTATTACAATTTGTATTGTTTGGTCCACTAATGTGTTGCTGAGGGGGCACAGCTGGTATCTGGATCCATGGCAAAGCTTGGTGTCTTGGTGAGAACAAGAGAGAGCCTGTTGCAGGGAAGATTTTTTTGAGGTTGGATTCTGCCTGTAAGCAGGAGTGTCCCAAGAGGCTACCTTGGGATGGTCCTCATTTTCCAGGCAGGCTCCAAGGTCATTAATGATGTGTCCAGGGTGTTCAAGCTGTGGGGGGCAAGGTATAGGTAACAAGAGGGATTCAGTTATCCTTATCATGGGAGGCAAGGTATAGGTAACAAGAGGGATTCAGTTATCCTTATCATGGGATTGGTATGGTCTCAGGTTGTAGCAGGGTCTGAGTCTGGCTCTGTTGATTTTGAGTGACTCTGATTTGGGGGTTGTATATTAAGTGTAGGAATCTCTGCTCCAGATGCCTAAGGTGTGCCTCCTGGTTGGGATCAGAACAGACATGGAGAGCTTGGCTGTAGATGATGGATCTGGCAAGTTCAGGCTTCTGTTGTAACCTTTGATCAGGGAAGCATAAAAAATGAATAATAAAGAACTGAATCTACTTTAACACACAGCATAGTAGTAGAAGTGTACAGAGTCTCAGAATAGAATATTATTTTTTCATTCTCCTAGGTAAAGCTTTTGCCAACCTAACTTTGTTCAGAAGTAAGCAATGTATGAATGTCATCAAAGAGTATACAAATATTGTACCAGAGCTTTTACTTCTGTGATAACCCATTCTAAATGTAAGAAATATTTATCTCATAATGTAGTAAATACTTATATTTTAATGGTACCTACTAGACTGAGTTTGGGTGTATTCTGTATGTCTGAGTATGTAACCAGCTATGATGGTCCTTTTCATTGTTATAGTTAAGGGTGTAAAATGTAATAAAAATGAAATCTTTGCTGATGGTTGCTATATAGGCCTTAGTAAAGAATGAGGTTTTATTTATGTGTTTGTATAATCCACCACTTTATGTATAACTGGACTGCTTATGCTTTTTAAGACTTACGGTGCCAGGCCATTTAAGACTCTGTGATGCCAGATCTTCATATTTTCTTTTAATTGAAAATGTTATGGGTTGTTGTTTATAATATGCAGCTACAGGATTTTTGTTGCCATGCTCATTCATAGCTGCTCATTGATTTGTGAATAATGAAAGATCTATGCAGTGCATATTGAGCCATCTGAAATTAGCCCTCACAGTATTTTGAGACAGTGAGGGCTAATGATTGATTTTATTATATCTTTTACATCTCTAAATATGTATTAACATAAGAGATTGTGTAGTTAGCCAATCTGGACTCAGTCGTGATGGTTAAGATGATTAATCTGTTCTGTATATCTTCTGGGATGTGGGGCTCCTACCCTTGCCTATCTCCTACTCAAGTGGAGCAGACCAGGAGGACCCCTTGTGATGGTGATCTCAGTCACTCCACTACTGTAATCAGGGCTGGATACAGGCATGAGCAAACTGGGTGGCTGCCCAGGACCTTGACAGCAAGGGGGGCTGAAAATGGTGAAAATAATAATCACTGTTGAAGCTGATACTAAACGTTTTTGCTTGGGGCCACCAGGAGTCTAGGTACAGTGCTGACTGTGAGCTCTCTATCTCTTTCCCTTTCTCTTAAGTTGAGCCTGCCAATAGGAAGGAGTAGGTGACCTTGTGCGGCGTTTTTATGGGCTAGTCAGTGCAAGGTCATTTGTTTTGCCACCCATGAGTATGCTGCAAAGTTATCTACTCTGCCACCTGCACTAGCTATCCTTTAAGGATGCAGGGTCGTTAGTTGTGTCCATTGATACTGTATTGTTCCAAGTATAGGCGTAGCTGGGGTACAA
This sequence comes from Crocodylus siamensis, assembly GCF_052110815.1. NCBI lineage: Eukaryota > Metazoa > Chordata > Crocodylia > Crocodylidae > Crocodylus > Crocodylus siamensis. The sequence continues at coordinate 64,828,635 of NC_143398.1, forward strand.
GCAAACTGTTTTTTATGGTATGTTTTGAGGGTTAGGGGTGGGGGGGAGAGAGTCAACCTATAATTGGAAACTAGTTTTAAAAAAGACTACATTTTTTGCAGATTAGCATGCCTTATGTTTTTGTGTTATCATATGCTATAGTCTGTTTTTAATTTTGTTTAAACTAGTAGACTATGTAATCTTTCTCATGCTTTTAGCAAAAACAAATTAATTATTACATAACTTTAATTTTATTGTATTGTTTTAGTGAAAGCTGGTAATATAAACTACCATTACTACTACATGGTTATCCCAACAATGATCACAAACCATTGTTTAGGAAAATAACTAAAGTACAAATATGAAACAAGACTCAATATTGATTTATTTAAATCATGTTTTTCCTTCATGATTTAAATCCAACAACTTTTAAAAAGAGTTTAAATACCAACTAAATGTTACATATCTATTAAGGTCATGGCTGTTTGAGGTTGTTTGATTTCCTTCTTCATTATTCTGTCATTGGCACTCAATATGAATAGTGAGCTACTATTACAACTTCAAAGTAGTTCTGGACATTGAGGATTAACACCCTCTTTTTGTCTTGCCCTACACTTAAGCATGTATTCACAAAGAACAAAAAATTCTGTAAACAGATGAACCCAATGAACTTTTGTTGTATTTTGTAGGATTTTGTACATAATAGATTATGTACCCAAGGAGATATTGGTGGTTTAATACCATCATTTAGCTGTATTTTTCTTTAAAAAGAAGATTAATTCTACTCATATGATATGTTATCAGTTGTCTTCAGATTGTGTGCCCGGTATGGTGTTGTACTTTTAAATTATTAAAAATTGTAAAGAAACAGTTTGTGGATACCAACATTTAACCTGTGATGCACAAGGCTACTGTAGATGCAAGCACAGCACAATTGGTGTAGTCCAGGTCACATTTTTTAAAAAGTATTTTGATTCAGTTCCTGACTATATATGGTTTTTCCTGTATACTAATATGTCTTTTTTTAAATATTTGTTGCTGTTAATTTAAATTATACTAAAGGGTAGTGGCTCCTCCTTGTGGTGGTAAGTGAAATTGTTAGTTAAAGCCACATAGAAGATTTCCATTTAAGGAGAGTGTCTGAAGAAGGCCAGCAACTGTAATTCCTTTTAATATGAAATGTGTTTTAATAGCTAAGATGTGCTTAAGGAAAAAAACCAAACAACAGTTCTACAAACCCCTGATGAGTCTGAAATGGCATTAGGCTATTTTGGACTAAAGGAAATGATTCACTAATGGTGAAATCATTACAGTATTTTACCAGAAGATAGATTCAGATAACATTTTAGCTAAATTTAGTATCTCAGTCATGGTTCTGATTTAGTTTGAAAATGTATTTAATGTCTACTGTAATGCAGCAAATTGCATAAGAACAAGGAGATAATATAACCCCCCTCTTTTTATCCTTCTGTTTAAAAAAACCCAAACAACCTGAATACTCAAATGATACAGAAGTATTCTCTAAATATATATAGGTGGGTCTGGGTCTTGATAAAATTTGCTTCTGTATTGGAATGCATCTTTAATAAACTAAAGATTTCACATATGCAGTAAATTAATTAAATGCATTTTAACACCTTTATATGTAAAATATTAATCAGTTTGTCAGTTTTAATTAAGATATTAATAACAGGCCAAGTTTAGACTGGCCACATATTTAGTGGTATATGTTGGCAGTTTCCCATAGGCTCATGATATAGCAATGGTAGCTGATTCTACAAAATGAAGGTTCTGTGGTGTCTTATGGCTGGGCAGAAGTTTGGCTTTGGCAGTCCTTAGGATCTGAAAGCAGAAAGGTCTTGTGAAACAATTAGTGTTGAATGTACTTGGGTATCTGGTCCTACAATTTTTATTCCCCTCCACCTTCCCTTCTGTATCAGTTTTCAGTTCTGTGTGCCCTTTGTTCCCCTATGCTGCCTATTAAAAGGGGTGATCACATCAGGCTTCTGTGTGTGAGTTTTTCTCTCCCTAGTAAGTGACAGCTTTATTGATTCATATTGCATTAAAACAAAATGTTTGTATGAGGGGGAAAAAAGAGCATACTCAGCAAACCATCTGTTAGTTTCTATAGGAAGCTTTCTCGGTCTCATTTTAAGCATAAGCAATGAAAACATTAAAAAGTATTCTTTCAAAACAGTGTACTTGCTCCAAATTTAAACTGTAAAAATTTCCTAAATTTTAGGAATTAGGTACTAACTTCCTTAGGCTCCTTTGAAAATCTCAACTATAGTCACTTATGAAAGTCCACCTGGCATCCTCACAGTAAGACTGATATCTTAACTGAGGCCTTTTAAGCATTGTCACAGTACAAATACATGAATGTATTCAAGGGTTATTTAACATTTTTCAGAGTACAGTGGAAGGCAGCAGTGCTGTTATCGAGCACAGTGGCTTTCAACCTTTTCAGTCGGGACACTCCTCCCTAACTCTTTTAAATTAGGAGGCCTCCCTGGTTGCTAACCACTGTTGTGCTGCCTTTTTTTATTGCGGTGGTTCTTTGCCAGGTACTGTAATGGCATGGCCAGACCAGGAAGGAACGTGGCACACATGTAGGGGTGCACCAATAGAGATTTGGGGGGTCAATACTGATAGCCAGTTTTTAAGGAGGCATATTGACTGATACTGATCCAATTTCCAATAGAGCTGAGTCCAGCTGATAAGTCTGTAGTGAAAGGGGAGGGAAGGGGTGTGGGGGGGGAGGCAAATCAACGCCCCCTGTGGTGAGGGAGGGAGTGGGGTTGGGGTAGGCACTTTCCAGCCAGAGCAGGGCAGGCATGGGACAAAGCTGCAACTCATCTCTGGGGAGGGGGGAACTCTGCCGCTATGCACCACTCATCTAGGAGGGCAGGGTGGAGTGGAGGGTGGTATGTGCCCCCAGATTTATTGACCACCTCAGGCCAATTTCCAATGTAGTCAATTTTCTTTATATTGGTGCTGATCCATAATTGGACTGATGTATTGGTGCACCTCTACACGCATGTATTGGGGAACTCTGATAACTGTAAAGCAGGCAGAAGAGTTGGCTGAAGCCCTTTCTGGTATGACCTTTCATGGCATTTCCTGGAAACAGAGGTGTGTGGGCAGGTTGAATTGTCCTTTGTGCCTGTTTACTGTAGAAGTGTTGGGAGGATCAGACTGGGAAGGGCTGTGACACACGCTGGCTCTTGCCAGCTTTAGGCTTATCAGAGGACCCTGATAAGGTACAAGAGTGTGTGCTGTTGCCCTTCCCAGTCTGGCTGTGCAGAGGCACCTGTGGCACTTCTGCCCGGCCACTGCAGTGGCGGTGGCAGCATCTGTGCTGCAGCACCCCTGTGAAGGTGGTGTGACACCTCAGGTGAGAACCACTGATCTGGTTCATTGACTGGAAACACAGAACTTTTGAGTTTTTTTTTTTATCTTGCTTTTGTCTCTGATGTAACTGCCTCTGTGCTAAGCTGTTTGCCCCACTATATAAAAAGTGGACAAAATTGGTACCTCACAAGACTGTTGAGTCCTGTGATAGTCTAGGCCATGGGGCAGATCTGGCCCCCAGAGCCCTCCGCCCTGGAATGTGAGGTTCCCCAGTGGTCAGGAAACTTGGGGGGGGGGGGTAGAGGGAGTGATGGCAGTGTTAATTGACACCCCTCTGCTGCAAAATGTTTGGACTTGTGGGGAGCCTCCTAGGCTGTAGTGTGGCCCTAGATCAAGCATGTGGGGCAGCACTGAACCTGATCCCAGAGCCTGGGGATGGTGTAGGGCCCAATTCTGGCAGGTGGTGGTAGTGAAGATGACAGAAATTCTAAAGGAAGGGCTTATCTACACTGCTATATAATGTGGTGTTTTCATTTCAGCATGCACGTGAGCTATACAAAAGTAAAATGCAATGAAGAAAAAGCACTTTAGTTTGTCAGTATTAACTCCAGGTCAGGGTATAGAGCTGACCTTGTTAAGTTTATCCCGCTGTAATATTAAAATACCTTGTTTTCATAGATTTCATAGATAGTAGGGCTTGAAAGGACCTCGCAAGATCACCGGGTCCAGCCCCCTGCCCAAGGGGCAGGAAGTCAGGTAAGGTCAAAGGATCCCACCAAGGTAGGCACTCAAATGTTTCTGGAAAGTATCCCCAGAGTAGATGCTTGCACCACCTCTGCGGGGAGTCTATTCCAGGCCTTGGGGACTCGGACAGTAAAAATGTTTTTCCTTATGTCCAAACTAAAATGGTCTTCCAGGAGTTTGTGACCATTAGACCTTGTCTTCCCTTGGGTTGCTCAGGTGAACATAAGTTCTCCCAATTCCTGATGCACACCCCTTATAGGCTGCCCACCAAGTCACCCCTGAGTATGCACTACTCCAGGCTGAAGAGTCCCATGGCTCTCAGCCTGTCTTCATAAGGTCTACTCTCTTGCCCTCTGATCATGTATCTGGCTCTCCCCTGGACTCTTTCAAGCTTCTCCACATCCTTTCTGAATTGCGGAGCCCAGAATTGGATGCAGAACTCTAGCTGCGGCTTCACTAAGGCTGAGTACAGTGGGAGGATGACATCTTGGGTCTTGCTTGAGATGCCTCGGTAGATGCAAGCCAGAGTTTTGTTTGCTTTGTTAGCTACAGTATCGCATTGGTGGCTCATGTTCATCTTGTGCTCAATCATGACCCCCAAGTCTCTTTAAGTCATGGTGCTAGCGAGTGTAGCACTGCTAAGCCTATAAGTGTGATACGGGTTTTTTCTCCTGAGGTAGAGCACCTTGCATTTCTCTGTATTGAATGCCATCAGGTTTTCAGCCTGGATCACCATTCTGTCCTCTGCCAGTTAACCCACAGTAGCTCATATGCACTAATTACGCTAGAAAAATGCAAGTTCAATTTTAGTTTAACAACAAAGACAAGACCTTACTTCAAGGGTGGGCAAAATACGGACCACCAGGTGATTTTGTCTAGCTTCTGCGGGTCCTTTGGTCTGCACAGGACCAAGGGTCATGCAGCTGGTCCCGTATCCCCAGGTGCAGAGTAGGGCTGGGGTGGCATGGTGGCTGGAGTAGCCCTGGTGGCAGTGACTTCTTCTGGCTGTCATTGCTGCTGGACCTGGCCCCATTGCCCAGGTATACTGGCCTGTGTGCCCTACAGCCACTGCTGGGGGCAGGACCTGCATGGGTAAAGCGCACAGCTTAGGCAGGTGGGATGGCCTGTTGGCAGGCAGGAAGCGGTGTTCAGGAGTGGGATGGGTGGGCAGGACTAGGCTCACTGGGTGAGATTGAGTGGTGATGACAGTAGGGCCAGCACCAGGGGCAGAGCCATGATCTGCTCCCTGCAAGTCCCTGCGATAAGTTCCGGTTCCGCAGGCAGGGGTCTGTAGGGAGCACATCACAGCTCTGTCCCAGGCCCAGCTGCACTGTCACTGCCCCAGCGTCAGACACAGCTCACCACCCGCCTGTGGCCCCATCCCACTTGCACAGCTTTGTGCCCTGCCCACACAGGTCTACTACAGTTATAAACCTACTGCCATAAAAGGAACTTGCTGTATGTTGGTATGTGGCCAAGTTGGGGAAAACAAAACTATAAGTGCTCTATTGTAATGCATAAGATTTGAGAGGAGGGAAAATCCAGATTTTAGCTAAATTTACTCTACTTCAGAGTCTTGCCAGTTGTACTGTAAGGAAATATTAACGTGGAAATTAAACAGTTGCATGCCCTTGTAAGGCTCAAAGGCTCCATTTTTTTCAGTAACAATGGATCCTTTCTCCTTCCAGTCTTCTGGGACTCCATACTTGACTGGTTCTCCTACTCCTCAGATCGCTCTGTTAGCATCTCCCTCAGCAGCACTACCTTCAGTTCCGAAGCTTTACATTGCCTTCCATACCTGGAATGTGTTGTTTGTTTAACATTAATGAAACCTCCTTCTTTACAAGCCCAAGCTTTTCCCACAGTCCTCTTTTTCCTGTTTAAAGGGAATTAATTTAAAGCTTACAAATCAATACTGTGTGCACTATATCTCTTAAGTAACTTCATAATCTTATTATGTTCCTTGCTTCCTCTACTTCTACCCTGCTCCCCCCAACCTGTCTTGATCTCACAAACTTAAAGCAGGGATTCTTAAACTCTTTCATAATGCAGACAATTTCTTGTTAGAGGGATTCTCCCAAACACTTTTATTTTGTAGCTGCATAACATAACGGCAGAAAGTACTGTTGCATGTGTTTAAAAAAATATAAGAGAATATAATTTATTTTAACTATCTTTTAATGTGATGGATTAACAGAGTTAATCACTCTGTTGGCTAATTACCATTTACTGTATGTATCCTTCCTAACAAACTAGTTCTTCTCACTTCCTTAGTGAACCAGCTCTTGCTTCTCCTCTGCTGGCTTCCATTTTTGTCATTTTCCTTGTTGCTTGGTCCATTCTCTTTCAGTGCGTACCTAGCTGTTTGGTTTCCCGCTGGCCTAGACATACTGCCCAATGCCCACTTTTGTAGATGTTCTTTAATGCTGGTGGCTGACAGCTTCATTATCTTTATTGCATTCTTTTTCCTGAATGCAGTGCTCTTTCTGTTTAAAGCAGTGGCCTAAGCAGAGCCCACTGAATGAGCTTGTGCTCTGTTTCCATCTTTTTAGGCTTGTCTCTGCAGTTTGCAAGTAGGTGCTAGCACAGGGGTAGGCAAAATGTGGCCCATGAAGCCATTCTATCCAGTCCGTGGAGCCCTTAAAAAAATTTTAGAAAATTAAAATTTATCTGTCCTTGGTTCCTGTCAAAAAAGACAGGAGCCAAGGGCAGGAGGACCCAGGTGCGGAGCGTGGGGGAAAAGTGGCCCCTTGCCTGTGATGCAGCCACTTGCAGCCCATGTGGGGCTGCCTGTGCCTGCTCAGGACAGCCCCACACAGGCTGTGAGCGGCTGCAGCAGGGAGTCCGGGCCACGGGGTGGGGGAGGTGCTGTTATTCCCTGCCCTCCACATCAGCTTGTTACCTGCTGGTGAACAGAGCATGGGGGCTGCGCACTCCACCCTCCCCCTCCCCCACCTGTACCATGGGACTGGGGGGGCACTGGGAGTGAGCATGTGTGGGAACAGGGCCCGCACCGGTGTCCCAGGGCCAGTGTCAGCAGGGCCCAGAGTTGTGTGGCAGGGGTACAGAGTTCTGGCTGGCAGGGGCTCTATGGAGCCAGGCCAGCTCCCCCTTCTGGTGCAGCCCAGCCTGACTCCACAGACCCCTGCCAGCCTCCGCCCTGCTTTGGGCCCTACCGGTGCTGGCCCTGGAACATTGGTCCCAAGACATTGGGACATTGGTCCCAAGATGGTGACCAGGAGGCAGGGCACCTGTCAAGGGGCTGGGCTACCCATGTGGCCCTTGACAGCTTGCCACAACCTGGTAAGCAGTCCCTTGCCCGAAATAATTGCCCGCCCTGTGCTAGCAGACCCTACCTACTCATCTCTCAGCAGGTTGCTGCCAAGAATTCTGGAAACTGCTTTCAGGATAGTGATTAAGGGCATCACTATTCTACTAGACAGAGTTAGGGTTTGCAACAGTAAAAGCATGTCCTTCCTGCTCACCTTTGCTCTGTGTGCTGAAGAAAGATCATAACTGCATTTGGTGTGTGCCTAGTGCTATCTAAGGGCAGTTATGTGACTTTTTTCGTCATGTGGTGCAGGGAGCAGTGTGTATTTTCAAGGCAGTGCTGCCTCCCACTGTCTAGCACAGTGCAGATGTGCACTTAGACTCTAGGGACTTATCCACACTATAGCAGTGGCATATCACAACCAGGCCCTGTCCACCTTCCCAGCAGTTGCCCTCAAGCATACTGGACACAGGTTCTGAGACACAAGTCCTGGGTGTGCAGAGTGACACCCCAGAGTCTTCTCCATTTTATGTGGGTGTGGAGTGCGAGTGTAGGTAGATAGGATGTGCCAAGGAATTACCTGGCTCAGACACACTGGTGCTGCAGTGTGAACAAGCCCTAACAGTTCTTCAGAAGTGCAATATCTCAAATACCATCCATGTCTGCTACAGAAATAAGATAATGAAGAGGTGCATTAGCTCTTCCCCTGGAGGGCAGGGAGCATAGGAGCAGTTGTGAAATGGGGGGTGTAATCGGCTTTTGTTTTTCATTTTTATTTGCATTCTAGAAAACCAGGAGTCAGTTCATATTGAATGTCCTTTCTCTTTTGCATTGTCTTAATTTGTTTTTGGACTATATTCATTCTTCATTTCTTATATCAACAATAATATTATGGCAAGCTAACCTTTGTATACACAAATCGGAACAATTAAAGCAAACACGAGCAGCTTAAACAGAATTCAGGTACAAATACAAATTTCCCATTATTTTCTGCCTTCTTCAAATCAAATGTAATGCATTCCCGTTATACAGAATACATTTAACACTTACCTCCCAGAAATGAACATGTGTGCATGTGCACATACATGCAGGTGAACTCCTCTGCCTTGAATTATAATTTTCTTAATTCAGAATTGTTGATATTGATACAGTTATGCAGGAAGTAAGAAACAACTCGGTATGAATAGAGGTTTTCAGAATCTGTCCTATATTTAATATTTTAAATGACTTGCTTGACTTGCTTGCAAAAACTGTTCTGTTGGCTAATGTGAGTTTCTGAATTGTATTGTGAAAAGTCTATTTAAAATCTTTAGGGAAAGGTATCAAACTCATATGGTAGGGAGGGAGGACTGAGGTCCACTTTTCTCGTACTTTCTCATCTTTCTCTCTGCTTCTTTTCTACTTCCTTGTCTATGTACACCTATCGCTGGTAGGTGTTATAGGGTTTTGGCCCCTTCTTGGCTGGTGCCTTGCTCTCCAGCAACTTCAGGGTGAGATCTGAATTTGGCACCACCAAGGTGGTTCGGGTGCTGCTCCTACTTTCCTGCCATGTCTTGGATGTTTTTCTTTTTCTTTTTGAGAGGCAGTTCCCTGTAGGCGGCCTGAGAGGATCTCAGCCCTGGGTTTCTTCATGGGGCTCCAACCTCCCTTTTACCCCACCCTCACCACATCCATAGCCAGGGCAGACTCTGCTCTCCACAGGTCTTACTCCTGGGTGATCTCGTCTCATCCACACCGCCTGCCTCCAAGGTTTGGGTTTTTCTGGGCGTCTGTCTTCCTAATGCCGTCCTTTGTCTTTGGACTGGAGCCTAGACAACTATAACCTTAGATATTATTCTTTTGTAAGGCTATAAAGCTAATAAAATCATCTCCTTTAAAATGTATCATGACTATTTAGTATGCCTTTGAGAAGCCTTGTATGTATGGATGTGTATGATTTGGTGCGTGTTAACTATTAATGGTTAGAATACCTCACTCCTGTCACAAAGCAAGTTCTTGCCAGGGATTTTAATAGCAAATCTGGAAAGTTAGAAAGCACATGTACAGTTTACACTATAAATTGCTGTGTTTAACAAACACGTGAAAATGTAGTGCCTGAAATCTTTCTTAAGGTGAATTCCAAAAGTTTTGAAAACTAACTTTTAATTTATGTGCTGAATGCTTCAAATATAAGACAGATTTGAAGAATGCATTAGGCTAAAAGTACCTTTTAAGAAGAAAAACACGTGACTTGTGTCCTCTAAAACCTGAAGACAGGCTCTGAATTATTGCAACAAACTTTTATACTAAAGGGAGTAAAATAATTGTTTAATTATATGCGATTCACTTAAATGGTCACTTACCTGATTCTCCCTGGGCTGCATTCAGTTTTGCCTCCAAGTCTTTCTAAATTCTGCAATCTGAGGTCCTTGAGCACTTGGAGTTGGTCTGCATGATTGCAAGACTTAAACACTTTTTTACATTTGCAAGAAGGAAGATGTAACAGGTCTGGGATTCGGTCCCCGCCTCTTTCTGGCTGTATTCCCCAGCCTGCTCTGCCTCCTGCTTCTCCCCTGCTATGACTGTATAGTAATCAGTATGTATACAATGGAAGGGTGACCTTGAGATTAGGGTAGTCTTTTCCTTGGTGTCTTAGGGCTATTATCATGCCTCCTTGTTGCCTCTGTAGCCCCACCCATACCTTGCCTTTCCCTCTGCCTTTTTGAAGACACTCCCTTCCTCATGTACTTGCTCTCTACACAAGATCAGCACTGGGCCTTTCTGCCCCTAACCCTTGTTTGGTCTTTAGTGTTTTCAGCTTCGACCCTTTTTCCTTTAGCTGAGACCCCTTGACTCAGGTCCACTATTTCAGGGTCTGCCTCATTGGGTCTCAGTTCTGCAGTGAAGGGTGCCTGCTAGGTACCACGCTTGTAGTTTCCGCTGCCCTTACAACCACTCCTTTGACCTTTTGACTGAATTCTAAAACAAAGAATCAAAACAAAAAGATTAATCAGCTTGTTGCAAATTACTTCCAACCCTCCACAGTTACGGAAAAGGTTGCTGTTCTTTGGAGCTGCTTGAGGCTTCCTTCTCGAGCTCCCAGGAGTCCCTTTTGCACCCATGCCTTCTGCCTGCAAGCTAGAACCTTCCTCCTCTCTTGGCTCAGGGCCTGCTGGGCTTCCATCCCTCAGCCCTACCTTCATTTGTCACATGGCTGCTGCCCCAGGGCGAGCAAACCGTCTAGGCCTACCCTACTTAGCTTTATTGGCTAGCTGGTTTCCCCTGCTTTGCAGTCTTTCCCAGCTTCTTAACTCCTGGTCCCAGGGCTTGAACTTCTGAGATACCTGCTGCACCCCTTTTCCCCTGCGAATCCCAAGGTCAGCTCCTGGAAGGGGTCTGCTTCATTTTTCTCTCTTCTGTTGCACACAGGTAACAGGGTTCAGGTTCCCTGTTATGTAAGGCCTATATAATGTTATACAAGAAAGCCATGCTTAAGCTAATTGAGAGGTTTGGTGTGGACTGATGGGGGAAGAAATAGGGTCTCAATTCGGGGGAAGGGGGGAGCTTTGAAATAGTTTCCAGGTTGCGTACAAAAATGGAAAGTTTTAAAATTCAATTTGGGCCTAATGCCCAGGCTCTAAAGCTCAAATAGGAAATTGGTAGAAGCCGCCCAACCCCCTTTGGCATCCCTTCCCCTTTCCTCCCCTCCTATTTTTCACCTTGCCTCTTCAGCAGGGTTTGCTCAGAGGTTGCCTCTGAATGCAGCTGCTGCTGTCCCTGGCTGACCCAAGGGTGGAGAGTCCCAGGGATGCTCCCACCCTTCTCTAGCTGGGGGCTTTGGTAAGCAGTGTCATGGAGTGTTGGGCTTAGCTGGGAACGGGCTGCCCCCACCCCTCTTCCAGCACCTGCTTCTGGAGTGTGGGGAAACCCCTAAGGGGCAGGCAGGGGGCAGGAATGCCTGGAAACCCACTGCTGTCTCCAGCTGACCTGGGCGTGGTGGAAGCCCCAGGACCAACCCTATCCAGTTCTAGCTGGGGCTGCAGAGAGCAGCTGTGTGGGGTGCTAGGTCCTCTCTCTCCTGCCAGTGTTTACCCTTCTGGCCTGAGGGTTCCAGCTGTGGGCAGCAGCTGCACAAAGTGACAGGCAGGGTTGGAGATGGCAATGTCTGTGGGTGACCTCCTCCTCCCCCCTCCCCTCCCTTCCAGGTGCACCTGCTCCCTGTCTGTCCCCTGGATAGCCTCTGCAGTCCAGGGACAGGTTCTAGAAGGGGGAAGGGGGGGCCCACTGACACTGCTGTCCCTAGTCCTACCTAGCCCTTTGTGCAGCTGCTTCCCACAGCTAGATCCCCTAGACCAGTGGTGGAAATGCAGTGGAGGGTGGGGGGAAGGGATTTGACTCTGCCACTGTTGCTAGCCCAGCACCCTATGCAGCAGCAGCTTCTCACATTCTTCAGCTGGAGTGGGGTAGGCATGGTCCTCAGGCTTTCCCCACCTCCAGGTCAGTTGGGGCAGCAGGGGGAGCGTGCCCCCATTTCTCACCTGTCCTGCTCCAGCCTTCTCATCTGTCTCTCCAGCTGTGCCTCAGATGTAGGGAACCAAGCATGGGGGAAAAGGAGCTGCTGACATGTGACCATACCACTGCACCCCTCCCCTGGATCTACCCCTCGTAGTGCTGGCGACACATCAGTTTCCTATTACCTCAAAATCCTAAAGGAAGGCTTTTCCAAAGCTATTCATGTGTATTTATAATCCAGACAAAAGGCTTTCAAATTCCATTAAATGATTAAATTAATGCCAGTGCTTGTAGAATTTGTAATTTACTATGTGTACATATCTGAAAAAGATATCTGTAAACCTAGTGGCCATGTTATAGGAACCAGTCTGATGAAAGTTCCTCAGATACTCCAGTTAAGATCTACAGCCCCATTCTGGCTGCTGTACTCTGTGTAAAGGTTCCCTGAAACTGGTGCCAGAGCAGGTGGGCTGGGCTGTTTCTTCAGATGCAGTCCTGGGCAGGCATGTAGGCATTATAGACAATCCCTTAGAGTTTTGTGGTTCTCAACCATTTTAGCCTCAAGGCACCCCTCCATAACATTTCTGAATTTAGGAGCACTCTGGCTAAGAATCACTGAGTTTAGAACCTATCTGGTTCCAGGTGAGGGAAACAGAGGAAAGGCTTCATCTTCCATTGTCTGCCCCTTCCTTGCCCCTGATCTGTATCTAAGTGGGTAAGCATGGCCCCTACTGCTGAGACTGCTTTTCCAGGGTCTCTCAGGATGGCAACCAGAGACACATGCCCTCCTGGTACCTCCTACCAGTCCTGGGACCATGGGATGAACTGGGGAGGAGGGGAGATAAACTGGGCTGAAAAGCCCAGTTCTGCAGCGCTGTGTCTGCCTGCCCACCCACAACAGAGCATGGTGTTCAGATCATGGAGGTGAGGGTTGAAAGGGTGCAACAGCAGAGATGCCCAGAGGAGCAGCGGTAGCGCTGATGTCTGCAGAATGCTGGGGCAGGTGTCAGGCCCTGGCTGAAGGGAGAAGATGCTTACATTCTTGCACAGGGGTCAGGCACTGCAGCACCCTAAAAAATTAAGAATCACTGTCTTAGATACCTGCATGGACTTTTATCATGTGTGTGACAGGTGCTGGTGACTAGGACAAGAGACTGCTCCTGTGTTTCTTGTCCTGGCCTGACTTGATTCTAGAAATTAGAGTAGTGGGCCTGCCTCTGAACATGTTGAAATCTCTGGCCAAGTGTTCACTTTCTTCCCCCCCCCCCCCCCCCCGAATCAAGGTCTCTAACTGATAGAGAAGTTTTACTAACATTCTGCTTCAAACTTGGAAGTGAAGGCAGGGGTGCCTTAGCACCTTCTTATCCAAATGTATCTTATATTAATGGATACTTAAAACTGTTTGGATTTTGATGGCTTCCTGTCCCCTACCTTTTCCATACTAGCTCCGCTCCCTCTACTACCCTTTGCAGGTATCTTCCAAAGCTTCTGCATAACACAGTCTGTATAGCACAGTGGGAGCTGAACCTATTTGGTTCTTCTAGGTCCCATTGCCAATAATGAATAAAAACAGTGATTAAATTTCAGATGAGAAAAGAAATACTTTTTAGACAAAAATCTTTTAATAAACCTTAATTGCAGTTTTTTTTTTTATTTGGGCTTTTCCAGAGTTACAGCATTATACCCATTATAGGTACTTTGGACCAAATAGCAACATTTTAGTGAATGCTGGTATTATTTGACATTTTCAGGTTATGGTCTGGTTCAAAGTCCTTCAGAACTTTTTTAAGCAGTTGCACATTGAGGAGTCCTGGCTTTGTTTACTTGCAACCCAAGAGGGAGGAGAAATAGTTTCTTTTGAGGAGATAAGCAAGCACAGTTTTAAAAAGCTGATGAAAGGCATAACAGTAAAAATAAGAGAGAATTGAAGAGTGCAGATGAATGTCTTTCCATTTCTCCACACAAACATGTGCAAGCCTTTCTGTTATCAAATGGAATGTTATGTTCATTTGATTTCTTAAGTGAATACAAGTAAAAAACGCCATGATAATCTTTTAGTACAGTGGCACCAAAACTTCTGGTCCCGCAGGCTAGCTGAGTGGTGCGGGGTTGGTTCGGAGGCCAGATCCTGCTCAGGATCAATCTGTGGGCCAGACCCTATGATGTTTCCTTCCATCCCTGAGGTAGCCTGATCTAGCCATGCCCCACCTGCCTGCTAGATCTAGCTCTACTAGTGCAATTTGGCATTATAGGGCCATGTTATCCAACCTGTAGGGCTCCCTATGGGTCTGGAAATATGGCAACAGGGGAGCAGCAATTAATGCTGCCACTGCTCCACTGCTGCTGAATTTCTGGACTGTTGGGGAGTCCCACAGGCCAGATGATATACAGCTCTGTAGTCTGGATCTGGCCTATGGGCTGAGGACTGAGCACCCGTTTTAGTAAGTAATTGAAATTGAGCATCTTTAGTTTTCTTCCTTCTGTTTTCCCATGCAGTAATATTAGAGAATTTTTGCTTGTAACTGGAAGACTTCAATGGAAGACTTTTAGTAAATGCATATCCTGTCAGGCATGGTATTGATGGCTTTCATTATCGCTCTGCCTGTTCTTTGAGATCTCCAAAGAATGAGGTCTGCTTTGAGATGGGAATCTTAGTTTATTGTTTTAGAAAAATGTTGCAAATTCTTAACTGAGCCAAGCCTTTGTAAACTGTTGTGCAGTCTCCACTAGTAACAAGGCACATGTGGCCATTACTGTATCCTCACTTACTTGCTCAGGCCTACATGTACGAAACCCAAAAATGAGGTGGTGAAGTTGCTTTTGCCCTGTGACTACCCTCGCCCTCCAGTGTCCTTCAAGTACATGGTTTGTTGGGAGTGGAAAGAGAATGGAAGGACACTGACAGGCAACTTCCAGCTTTGGGGTAGATGGAGCACGTTTGAGTGCCTTGGAATGCTGGGAACACAGAGTGTGGAGATATCCATAGTTTGCAGTCATTTTGACTGTGATTTAAGTGCTAGAAATTAGATGTGACCTTTATTCTTTTAACTAAGGTTTGTTTTCTGGCAGTACCCATGTTGGGTGCTGTCCACATGTGCACAGGAAGACACAGGAGTCTGCAAAACCTAAAGGCTGTAGCATGTTGTTAGTTTTCTATGTGAGCTTCCCCATTGACTAGTATCAAGATTTCCATACAGACCAATGGCATCCTGTGTTAAGGATTTCATTTGTTGTCAAGCAGTTGTTAAAATGGCATACATTTATATTATTACTACCAAAATGCCCATCACAAAAATGGGGGGGGGGGGGCGGGGAGTGGGCAGGGTTGGAGGGGGGGGGGAAGGTTGCTAACCTTAACCCTAACCCTCATAAGCCCCCCCCACACACACACTGCTGCTGCCTCCAAGGGGGAGAAGGAAGCTTGGCCCTCTGCCAGCACCCTGCACCGTCACCACCACCTCCAGGGAGCAAGGCTGGGGGAGCATTGGTCTTACCACCCTGCTATGTCCCCTCCATCCCTCCCGCCTCCAGGGAGCAGGGCCGGGGGGGGAGGAGCGAGGCCAGTGATGCTGGCCTTGCTCCACTCTCCCCTGCTCCATTTCCTCCATCCCCAGCATCATGGTGGTGCTCCACCACTGCTGCCTCCTGTCCAGAACGCTCTTGGAGCACTGTGATTGGTTGTTTTAGTAACCTATCAGAGTGCTCCAAGAGTGTTATGGACAGAGAGACAGATGGACTAAGCCTTTTATTATATTAGAATTCTAAGAATGCTAATAGTGACCAAAAACAGAGAGCCCTTTGCTGGCATTTTCTTTTCTACCAGTGGGGACTTTCAGTCTGACATGTCCAAAGACTTCAGTTGTAGAGGTATGATGTGGGTAGACCACTGGCCTCTCAAGCAAGTAGCAAATTCCTGACTAGTTCACGTCCGGAGTTGCTGTGGGTATGAGCTTGTACCACAGAGGTGGTGGTCTCCCTTTTGTCATGCTCCCTTCTGATGCCAGATTTGTTCAGAGAAGCTGAAGGAATTATGATGATTTCAAGCTTGACAAATATTAAATGTTTCACTTTGCTGAAGGCAGGCAAGGTTTTTGGGTAGATGTAATATGTTTTATTAGACCAACTAAATAGTTTGCGAAAAGTTCTTCTCAAGCTTTTGGGCACAAATACCCTTCTTGAGGCACTGGGCAACTCTGCTACTATGTCAAGTAATTGTTCCATGTAACAGGTAAAAGTGTTTTATTGAAGTGTAGATTTGAGGACTGAGGGCAAACTTTTACTCTGTTTAGCTGTATGAAGCTGTAACACTTTCAGACCCCAGTCTCTAACCTTAACCACGTTGCTAATCTTTGCCTTTTTTAATTCCCCCCTCCCTTCAAGATGTTTTTGCGGCACTAACCACTAGATGGTGCTCTTCTATTTAGGTAAAGTGAAACTAGTATTAACTATAAATCACCCAGAAGGAGCATGTTGGAGGCCTCTGGTCTAGGGGCACCCAGCTTTTTAATTGTAGAATACATCTTTGTTCTTTGCCTGACCTGCAGAGTGACATCACTGCCTTTCTTCCTGTTGCACTGTAGCTGCCTGACTCACAGGCTTTGACACAAGCCAGATGGCTGCGATTGGTAGGCGCACAGGCTGCCTGGTACTGCAGTTGATGAAACAGAATAGGAAGACGTTTTATGATCAGCTGCGGGAGCACAATAAGACTGCAGCTTTGCTAGGTAATTACATTTTCACTGCACACTTTATTCCTCACAGTGAAGGTCACTAGGAAAAAATAGGTTTTTATTTGCATTGTTTTTTAAGTATAGATCTTTGATCTTTTATTAGTCAGTAGTCTGCTCTGGAGGATTTTTTTTTTTTTAAACCAGTTCTGCAGTCACTCGTGAAAATGACATGTTTATTTATGTTTAATGGTTCTCTTGGGCTGTTCCTTGTGTAGTACTTACCTTCCCCCTCCTTTTGGTTTCCATTTAGTAACACAAAAATGTTTTAGTTTTATACTGAGTTTAGTTTGGAAAAGTCAGAGTTCAGTCATGTTAATACAGGCAGATTTCTGTCAGATATACTCCAGAGTGATTTGGTAATATATATTACAGTTTGTTATGTATTTGTTCTTCAGGGGCCAGAAGAGACTGAGCACTTGATTCAGGAAATGTACAAGCCAATCATTTTTGGTACATTTCTGGACACTTGTATTCTGCACTTTATTTTTTTAAAAGAAACATTAGAATAAAATGTGTTCTGGAACTGGGACTGGGAATGGTGCACGACTAATAATTAACTACCTTGGGTCTACTCCTGCTCCCACTGAAGCCAGTGGGAGCTTTGTTATTGACTTCAGTGGGGTGGGCTTAAGTTCTTGATGTCTCTTATTGCAATAATCTTCTAAACAGACTGTAGCTATGAAAGACTCCTCTATAAGGCAGCTGGATTTCATCCTTCCTGTTGTGAGGTAAACAAAACAGTCATCATATACACATGTTATAGCTTATAAAATAAAAAATCCCCACTGCCACATGACATTTTCTATATTTAAAACAGCTGGAAGATTGCTTAAATGTATTTCCATGGATAATTTAAGATGTAAATGAACGAGGAGGAAAAATTTTCACATTTTTCTGATAACTGAAAAGTTTGTTTATTGTAATAAAAATTTAGTTTTGTTCAAACAACCAAACAAATGAGCATTTTTTTTTTTAACCATGACTGGTTTTCGTCATTCATCACACAGAAATTGTTTTCTTTACTTTTTTTTATTGCAAATTTGAGGTATTTCACATTTGCTGAGCAGTAACACTTCCTTGTGCCTGGTAACACAAAACATTGCAGCATTGTATGTTAAGTGTTTGCAAACACACACGCACATACGCGTTCATGTGCACGCATCTAAGGCAGAAGGCAAAAAATGGACTAACCTAACTGAGCAAGTTGCATTAAGAGTTTTAGTTCTGTGTTCTCAGATAAAATCATAACCATCAGTTTTGCTATGAATGTATTTAACATTTTTGATGTTTTAATTTGTTTTCATCTTTTTTTTCTTCCTACTCAGCTCTTGCCCCTGTTCTTTGCCTCTGGTTTTGTTGGTGAGGATATCACAGTGATGTCTGCATTCAACCTGCTGCATTTGGTGACAAAGAGCCAGCCAGTGGCCCTGCGAGCCTGTGGGCTTCCCTCAGGTTGACTGGGTGCTGCTTGTTGTGTCATGCCTAATGAGGGCCCTTTTAGGAATGGGTGACTCTGCTGCAGGAAATGATACAGTATGGTTTGCTAAATTTAGTTTTAGTTCATTAGAGTTCTTCTTTGAAGCTGAAAGTTTCTTACAAATCACTCATTTGCTTTGAGAGTGTTCATATCTCAGTTTAGAATGCCTTGGAAACATAATCCAGCTTCTTTGCCCAGTATTTTACTGCCTCTTATGTTTGATAACACAAACACTTCCTGTCCCCTGACACAGACAGTGCTGTCATCCTGAAAATCATAGTTTTAAATTAAATACTGCACACAGTTTTGATAAGAAACTGCTTGGTAACATTTAATATACCAAACTTTAATTAATTAAATATCTTTAATTAAAATGTGTTTTACACATACCATACACATGCATCATAATCTCATTACCTAGTTACTTGATTTTTTCACATTTTCACTGTGAATTTACTTTTTAATAGTAGTGCATAGAAAAGCTCAGACAGAAAATGGTCTAAGCTAAAATAAGCTTTTTTCCTTTCCCTAATAATGTGTTTTATCTGACACTGTAATTCAGTTGAACAAAAACGATGCTGTTGTTGCAGCTGCTCCTTAAAAGGATAACTTTAGAAGAATGAAGCTTTAAAAAAATGCAAAGCAAAATAGCTGCACTTCTCTGGGAAACGCCCAGGTCTTGCAATTGGGTTGATAGAGGTTACCACAAGCACAAGAGCCCATCCATAGGTATCTGATGGCAGAATGTGGACCTGTTTTATATACCACTTTTTAAATAACAACTTTTGTAAGAGCTTTATGTAATATTAGGGTAGCTTATATGCCTATTTGATGGGAAATTGAAGCAGGGTAATTTTTAGAGTTGAAATGTCCCCATTTTTAAATCAAATCAGTTAAGATGTGGCTGTGGACAATCACTAATTGAACCAGTGAGTGGCATTTTATCCTGGACATTTGTAATACAGCTCTTATTTCCAGGTGAAATATGTTGTTCCTAATGTTATCAGATGCTTATAGCAGTGGGGGCCAACCTTTTGGGCATGTATGCTGCAAATGAGCTCTGTACTTTTTACCCTTTCCAAGTGCCACTGCAAGTGCCACTTCAGTCCCATTCCCCTGCCCAAGCTGTGCTTTGCTTTATGCTTCATGCTCTGTACTCCCTGCTCAGTCTGCTGTTCAGCTCTCCTTTGTGCCCTCCTTGCTGCTATGGTGCCTGTCCCTTCCCTGGTCTGCCATGTGCCACACACATAGGCTCCCCATGCCTGTTGGGCCACACGTGCTGCCAGTTGGTCACCCCTGGCCTATAGCAAGCAGATGGAAGAGATGTCCTGATGGCTTCCCGCGCTGGGAAACAAGAATCAGAAACAAGATCTTTTAAAGCTGATTATACTGTACTCGGACTTAACCTTAGTCTGCCTTGGGGCAGTGGGGTCTTTTCTCTCCTCCTGTGCACATAACTCCCATTATCCTAAAGAAGAATGACAAGTGCATGTGGGTGAGGAGAAAATAGCTCCCGTTGTGTCAAGATGACAGTTTTCTTGTTGTGTGTGCTGTTTGCCCAGA
Organism: Crocodylus siamensis; assembly: GCF_052110815.1. Lineage (NCBI taxonomy): Eukaryota > Metazoa > Chordata > Crocodylia > Crocodylidae > Crocodylus > Crocodylus siamensis. The sequence goes on from NC_143398.1 coordinate 64,848,241, forward strand.
TTTCTAATCCTAAAAATATAGGACAAGCCAGTTTCCTAACCCTCACTTTGCATCTTTGATGTGAACCCACAGTAGCAGAATATTGCTTAAAACAAGGCGTTTTTAGTAGGGCTGTGCGAGACTTCAGACAGAGCTTCGGATCTGGAGAAGCTTTGGAGACTTCGGGGTCCAAAGCAGCACGTCCGGGTTGAAGCGCTGGCTTCATTAGGCTTCCCAAAGCGGTTCGGAGCTTCCTAAGCGCTTTGGAGCCACCTCGGAGATCCAGCCATAGGGTATAATGGGGAAACAATAAAATATCTATAACTTTGTTGTTTTTTGTCTGATTTGGATTAAATTTTCAGGGGTGGTAGAATCTGCAGAGAACACCCCAGATTCTTAAAAGCCAAACTCATGTCACGTCTAGTCGTTACAACATAGGGGGGTGAAAATTGCAGGGGTGGTAGCCTATGCTGAGGCCACAAAGCCTGCCACGTTTCAAGAAGATTGGTGCAGGGATTTGGGGGGAACTGCGCCCTAAATTCTTGAAAGCAAAACTGTCATGTCTGTGTTACAACACAGGGGGGGTCAAAACTGGAGGGATGATTGCTCTTACTGAGGCCGCAAAGCCTGCCAGGTTTCAAGAAGATTGGCTCAGGGGCTTGAGGGGAACTCCCCCTCAAGCTGTGGACAAGCAAAACTTGTACCGTGGGTGACACTGTGTGTGCTAAGAGCTGTTAAGGCCATAGCGGGGTGACAGCTGCAGGGATGGTGGCCCCTACTGAGGCCACAAAGCCTGCCAGCCGTCGACGAGATTGGTGCAGGGGGGTTCTGGATTCCTGCACCCCTAGCTACTGACAGACCAAACTCGTGCCATGGGTGCTTGTGGGACTGACTGTCTGTCTTGGGCCTGTGAGACACTACTGCAGGCCTGGCTGCTAAGCTACTGTGTTACCAGTTACCAATCAATTCACTCAGGGACCAGCTCAATACACAGGACCTAGTTAATGCAGCCAGTTACTTGCCATCAATTAGCACCTACAAAACCAGGCTAAGGAGGGGAAAGAATCAATATAGACAATCAACTGCCCCAAGATGGACACAGTCAGTCTCACAAGCACTCATGGCACGAGTTTGGCCTGTCAGCAGCTAGGGGTGCAGGGCCCCAGAACCCCTCTGCACCGATCTCCTCAACAGCTGGCAGGCTTTGTGGGTGCAGCAGGGGCCACCATTCCTGCAGCTATCACCCCACTGTGCCTTAACACACACAGGGTCACCCATGTCATGAGTTTTGCTTGTCTGCAGCTTGAGGTACAGTTCCCCCCAAACCCCTGCACTGATTTTCTTGAAACTTGTCAGGCTTTGTGGCCTCATAAGAGCAACCACCCCTGCAGGTTTGACCCACCGTGTGGTGTAACACATAGTCTTGACAGGAGTTTTGTTTTCAAGACACACAGGTTATCCATGTCATGAGTTTTGCTTGTCTGCAGCTTGAGGTACAGTTCACCCAAAGCTCCTGCACCGATCTTGAAACGTGGCAGGCTTTGCGGCCTCAGCCAAGGCCACCATCCCTGCAGTTTTGACCTCCCTGTGGTGTAACACACGGCTGTGACATGAGTTTGGCTTTTAAGAATTTGGGGTATAGTTTCCCCCGAAACCCCTGCACCAATCTTCTTGAAACTTGGCAGGTTTCATGCTCTCATCTGAGGCTACCATCCTGGCATGTTTCGTTCAAATCGGACAAAAAACAACGTTATAGATATTTCATTGATCCCCCCCATTATACCCTATGGCCGGATTTCCGAGGCGGCTCCGAAGCTTTGGAGCCTCTTTGGCTGGATCGAGGTGGAAACCTGGTCCGGAGCTCTGGATCAGATTGCTGCCATCTGAAACAGCCGGATCCGAAACCGGACTGGATCGCTGCCAACTTGCAACCTAATTTTCAGTTTTTCTGTTTGTGTGTCCATATTCTCTAATGCAGCTGTGGAAGCTGGTTTTCCAGGAACAGAATCTGTAGGAAGTAATGCACCAGAACCTGTTTTGACAGCTCCTTTCCTGGCATAACCCAATATTCATGTTATCATAAAACACTAATACTGCTAAAATTTATTTCTGAATGATCCATAACTACCCAAACCGTAACCGTCAGTTACATGGGCTGATTACTTGTGTGCGTGTGTATGTGTGTGTGCATATATAATAATATTGGACCACTAACAGTGAAATGATGTACAATTGCATGTTTTACTATTGTCAGGGAAAGCTAAATTCATTGGACACTTGTAAATTAATGCAAACTAATTTAGTCTTCAGTTTTTGTTTTATATATGATGAGAAACAAAACTAAAAGGTGAAGAGTGTAGCTGATGAATGCAAGACTAAGTTCTAGAGACATTTGTATAAATCCTACAGTCCAATATGACTGAGTTTTGCCGTAGTAATGTAACACATTCCATGAAAATTATTTTCTTGTCTATTATTATAGTCTGCATAAAATTTAAATCTGAGGCTGAAACCTCATCTGTGAGATGCAACCTGTCATCGGGTATTAAATTAAATAGGGTTAGGCTGGCTGCTTGTTTGAGAAGGCACTTCCAAAGATAATTGAAGTAATATTGGAAGTGGCATAGGGGTTACTATTCCACGTACATTACTACTGAACCACTGCAGCAATCTGATTTCAAAGATTACTGCACTTACAGAGGCTCTTTAAAGAGGCATAAGACTGACTATATAGTTGTTTGTGGTGGTTAAATTATGCTTGAATTGGTAAAGTGGGATTTCTCACTTGAGTTATACAAAAACGTGAAAATGTATGCAAGATTGGGAGCTTGAATGGGCACATCAAATTGGCTTGAATCCTGATACCCAGGAACATGCTGTTGCCTTAATTATAGAAATATATAAACACTTCCAGGTATGCTGCATCCTTCCTTTGAAATATTTTTGTACTGCACGCATACATGCACATGCATGTGTGCATACACACACAGCCACATAAAAATTATGCAATGTAATTTTAATTTTTAGAACTGCTTGCTTTTTATCTAACTTCTTCCACATCCACATCAGTCTCTTCTGATCTTTCTGTAGTTCATACATACATACTGAGGAATTTTAAAAGTCTCTTCCTTATAAATGACTTTAATGTGGTGAAAAGGAATTTTATGCTGCACTTTTAATATCATAGGTAAATACCTGGACAGGGTGTTCTTTAAAAAAAAAAAAAAAAAGCCATATCTGAATGTAGCACTAAAGCAAAAATTGGTATTTTTAGCCTAACAGTCAGCAGAAGAGGAACTGTACCCTATGCCAGTGGTTCTTAACCCGTGGGTTGCAACTGAAAAGTGGGTTGCAAGAATGTATGAAAGGTTGTGAACAAACTTAAAAAATCAATTCTCCTTTCCTTTAAAGGAGAATAGTGTAGGAAACCATGGCTTTTCCCTTGCAGGCTGTCAGAGTGCCAGTTTGCACAGGGCTACTTGGGACACCTCTCCCCTGCCCCACATACTATGAGGCTGGGGGGGCAGCAGATCAGGAGTGAGGGGCACTGGGTTGGCACTGGCCATTGACGTTTACAGGTGGGTCCTGATACAAAAAAGGTTGAGAACCACTGCTCTACGTTTCCTGTAGATGGCACTAATCATATATTGTTTTGCATTAAGAGAAATGGATGAAAAGCTTCCACTTCAGAAATTCATATAAGTACTGAGAATTTATTTTAAAGTGAGTATGAGTTATTATATAAAAGCATGAACAGTGTGGAAAAAAAATCACATAAGTTTGTGCTTACATAAACACTCATATTGTGTAAAAATTTCCTGGTTTACAATAATTATTACACCTCAATTTTATAATCCATGTACGATCTACGGATTGTACTTTCCTGTGATTTAGAATAAAATGACACTGTTTGGACTTGATCTGGTCATACTGATTGCTCTCCCCTTTGAAATGTTAGGGTGCACCCAACGTGTCTGTCTTGGGTTCCAAAAGGCTAAATCTTTCAGTTTTAAACCAATTTTTCTTTAGCTACTTCAGCATATACCAGCAACTGATACAAATGGTGATTATGCAGATTCTATATACATATGTTTTCTGTAGCAGACCCCCCAATAAATGCATTATTTTGCTTTGCTGTGTCTTTGAATTGCTATGGGCTCTCATCTTTTTAAAAGTCCTTTCTTTCTTTAACACTTTGAATATTGTGCTGTTTGCATCACATTTTTTGCATGAGATTAGAAATCTTTTTTCTGCTCTTGTAGATGAAGAAAAATGATGGTACTTGTAAAGTTAAGTAAAACTAGTGCAAAAAGAGTATGAGTATACTTATTTACATGACTGTTTTCAATAGTTGTGTGAAATAAAGTCTTAGATAATATTAACTTGTAAAGTGTTTAATTACTAGAACAGCTACAATTCTACCAATAAACTATGTTATTCTAGAATTAAGTTGTACTGCAATACATCTGTGTGAACATGGTGCTGGGCATATGGTGTAAGCCTCTTTTTATTAAATCATTTGCTAGTAGTATAATCATAATTTGTTTTACTAAATCTTAAATTCTAAATTATATAGTAATTAAAATATAATAGCTAATGACCAGGTAATGCATCTCAAGTTGGATTGGTTACAGTAATCCATTGACATGTAGGCCAGAATTTGAAAACACTTGCATATATGAATTACTCACATTAACTTAGTCCCTTGGAACTCTGAGACTGCTTTTGTCTATGAAATTACTTGGAGCCACAGCATTTGCAAGATCTGGTTTTTATAGTGGAAATTCTGAAAACTTGACTTTACTGTGCTGGTAGTGACTTGATGCAAAATGTATACAGATTGTGTAACTTAAATATGTCTAAAGTATTTATATGTGAATATATATTATGTGCACATATAATTTCTATAACACACATGTTGTAACTGCTTTTACTTTTTATTGCTAACAGATAACCTTTGCACAGTTTGAAACAATACAGATAATATGTGGCATAGCAGCATCCACATATGGTTAGGTGCCTCAGTGTTTTCTTGCAGATCTCTGTTTTGCAGGGCTTGTAATACAAATGTAAAATTTCTCTGGGGTTATTTTTTTGCAATGATTTAAAATATATCTAAGGTCTCATTGGGTACCCTTTTCTCCTAGTCAATTTTACAAACAAAACAAAAAACCTATTCCGCCAAAAAAAAATTAGTTATATTTTTTTAATTATAGATATTTAATGTAGAAACTTTTAATGCTGTTAGCTCATTACTTTATAGGGGTACTGAAGATAAATGCTGTGTAAGCACTACAGGTGATATTAGGTTTGTATATACTTAAACATAAAAACAAGTGCTTGCTTCTTCATGTTTGCTCTTAGGCTCAGTAACTTTAGTGTGCATCTGGCATCCTTCTGTACTCTTGACATAATTGATTACATTATATTTATTACATTATGTAATTTATTACATTATGTAATGGTTCTAAAGAAGGTGAAAAGAATCACCTTTCTAAAGGCATCTTAATGGAAATTTCCTCAGGTATTTATTTATGAAAACAGTACATTGTTCACTACTATTTTAAATTCGTATTTGTTGCTGTATATTTATATATACAATGTAAGGGATTTATGCAATATTTCTTCTTTAATATTAAAGGGAATTTCAATGTATTTAATTTTTTTGTTTTGTTTTTTAATGACAACCATTCATGTTGTGCATTACACTCAGTAAAATCAGGAATTGTATAAAAGCCAGAAGTTTCTTTGTTAGCTCACTTGTTTGCTCAGTGTCAGAGCAGTAGCCAGCAATGGGTGTTCTCTGCGTGTGTTGCAAAATGTGAATATGTCAGGTTGTCAGTGGTTTTCAGATCTGTTTTTTCTAACCGGATCCCTGCACAAGTGCCATGGATTGATAGATAGGTAGCCTTTAATTTGACCTGTTATATGCCTTGGAGGTGCCATTGGTGGTTGTTTTCTGTTTGTTTAGCTCTTTTGTAGCTCTCTTTCCCCCCTACTTCCCACTCTTGCCTCTCTCTTTTTCTGAATTTAATTTTTGTCATTTTTCCCCTCTTATTTTTTGGGGGGTTTTCTTTATTCTCTTGCTTACTAGAGGCTCCATTCTCTACCTAATAGGGTTGTGGGAGGCCCTCCCCCCTCCATGCTCACTGTCTCAGCCTCGTGATGTGGGAAAGTAAAAACTTGGGAAGGTGGGCAGCTGCCAGGGCTCCCAGTCTTCCACATAAGGAGCCACCTCCACACTGGGTACAGACAGAAGTGTCACTCCCTGCTGTAACTGAGAATGCTTTGCAGAAAGTGTGCTGAGTTAGTGATCCCCTGGAGCAAACAGAAGTTCACTGTTGGTTTCAGTGGCTGGCTGCCAGTTTGCACCAGGTTTCCCATAGCAATGGCCCCTCCTCTCTGCAAGCCTGCACTGCTTTCAGAATGGGGGAAAGGAAGCAGAGGGAGCCTGTTCTAGGGGTTCCCCCAACTGGTGCTAGAGGCTGGGGTCAGTAAATTGGAGCTCCCCGGAAATTCCTCTCCTCCCCTTTCCCCTCTTCCATTCTGAAAACAGCTCTGACGCTGGTAGGTAACACAGACACAAGTTATAGAAGATGCAGTGTTTTGAAATGCCTTCATTCTAGCCCTCATGCAACAAGGGTTTAGATTTTTGCCTGATTGGCCCTTTTTGAAACAGTCTGCAGCCATGTACTTGTTTGGTCACGGCTGTAGACCACTTTCTCTGTCCATATCGGGCAAAAATTCTCACTTCTGTCTGCACCCAAAGTGTTGCACCTGGGATTGGTATGAGAATAAGGAGGAAAGGCAATTACTTTAATGTTTCATTCAGCTGTTTTACCCTCTTTTGCAAAAGCATGTTTACAGTGCGAGGATGGTGTGTTCTGGGATCCCGGGCACACTGTTATACTTTTCTGCCCCACACCATTCCAGTTTAGATTACTCTATGTGCCTGTCCCTCTGTGGCTGGGTGTGTTTAAAGATAAAGAACTCTGTGTTTCAGAGAATGTGGTGATTGCTATAAATGTGAATATTTGACAGGAGTAATCAGACTGAGGAGCTTCTCTACACCCACTAAAAAGCCCTGTCCCTATTCTGAGTGTCTAATCTATGCTAGATAGGGCATAACAGAGAGAGAGAGAGAGAGAGAGGCGCGGGAGGTAAAAAGGGGAGAGATTTGCAGCTATGGTATTGCTAACTGGCTAATGAGAGGCAGCAATGCAAGCTCTGCAAGAGCTGTGGTTTTCATTTAAGAAGGTGATCTGGATCCACTGGCCTGATCCTGAAGAGCAAGGGTGTGTGTCATGAGTTTGGCAGTAGTTTAATTACTGGATTAGAAGAGTTGCATGGTGGGAGTGGGGTAATTTGGTGGTGTAGCTGTGGTGCGGGTTCACCAATGCATGGAAAAAAAGGTTTAGAAATAAAGAAGGTATGCAGAAAAATCGTCCAACTTGTGATCCTCTAGCACAGGGGTGGGAAAATACAGCCTGCGGGCTGGATCTGGCCTGTCAGACCATACTATCTAGCCCGCAGGGCCTCTAAAAAATCTAGAAAATTAATATTTATCTGCCCCCAGCTGCCTGTCAAAGATGACAGCAGCCAGGGGCAGTAGGACCCAGGGGAAGCCATGGCAGGCTTCTGCAATAGCAGGGCCTGCCTGGGCCTGCCCCCAACCCTACCTGGCTTGGGACTGTGGGGCTGTTCGTGCCTCCCTGCCCTGAGTGGAAATTCAGGTAAGAAGGGGTTGGGGGCTAGGCAGGAAAGTGGGAAAAGTGGCAGCAAGGTCAGTGGAAGGGAGTGGGCATGCAGGAGGATGGGATCCATGCCAGTGTCTTGGGCCCAGAGCAGGATGGCGTGAGCAGGGGCTGGCAGGGGTCTGTGGAGCCCGGCTGCACTGCGCCAGCAGGGAGAGACAGAAGCTGGCTGGGCTCCACAGAGCCCCACCCAGTTTGGACCTTGTGTTCCTGCCACCTCCTCTGGGCTCTGTGGGTGCTGGCTCTGGGGCACCGGTACAGGTCCCGTGCTGCCACTCAGCTGCTGCTGTCTGCCACGTGCCCACTTGCTCCCAGCCCTGCAGCACAGGTGGGGATCACCGTAAACAGCCCCAACCCTGTGCACTCTGCACTCACCTGTCTGGGCTGAGCAGTGGCAGCAGGCAGGAAACAAGCTGCTGCTCAGAGCAGGAAAAAGTGGCCCTTCTAGCGCTCCCTGCGGCAGCCACCCAGAGCCCACATGAGGCTGTCCTGCCTTCTGCCATGTCCCTGCTACTCTGTGGGGCAGCAGTGGTAACAGAGAGCAGGCACAGGGAGCCCCACATGGGCTCCAAGCAGCTTTTTTTTTTTTTTTTAAAAACCTTTTATTACAAAAACTGACACTGTCAAACACATTAAGAAAAACAACAAAGAAACGAAACCCACCTGAGGTTTCACAAAGTTAATACAAACTCACTTTCACAAAATTTCCTAACATTCACAGAAGAAACAATAGCATTTGTGACTTACTGAAAACCCCATTTAGAAATCATTTAACTTGCTTCTTATATAATTCCAAGTTCCCTCACCCACTCTTGGAGCCCCTTATCCATTTTATCAGAGGGGGAAAAAAGGAAAACAGGCACTATTAAACACATTGCCGCTCGATTCTCGTTTGAGCCCCCCCACCACGACGGTCCCACCTCCCAGCGCTTCTCCAGATAGCCATAATTTCTCCCCCAGGGGATCCCGCACTCCTGTAGACCCAACACCTGCGCGTCCAGACCTTGTAAGGTGGTATACATTGACTCCCATCTCTGTCTCCCATATACACTTCTTACATTTAAGAATGGTATAGTCAACGCCATCATGGCTATTTTCCAGACAAAAGCCTACTTCGTTAAACATCCGTTCCGCTACTGGGATCTGAGCTGTCTTCCCCCACTTTCCGCATCCCCGTGGCCCTAGCCAGATGTTTGATCGCAGTTGGGCTGAGATAGCCACAAATGTCCGCTCTCCCAGACTCCTCAACCTCTCGTCCCTCCACCAGCAGCTCCCCGCTCTTCCCCTTGTCTCTTTCCTGTGCAGTCCCTTCTGTCTCCTGGACCGTTCCCCTTTCCTCCTCTATTCTCTTTTTCATAGGTTTAACCCTCCGCTTCTTCTTTCTTTTTACAGGGGAGGGTTCTTTCCCCTTCTCCCCAGACAGGTCCAAGTCCATGGTTGCCGAGTCCGATTCGTGTGCCCCTTCTCCCGCTGCCTCACTCTGCTCCTCCTCCATGTGTTCCTCTCCTCCCGACTCCAAAAGCTGGTCAGCCGCCTCGATCACGTCGTGTCTCTGCTCCGCTTCCGGTGTTTCCTCCACTAGGAAGGTGTCTACATCCAGGTTGGTGGACTCCGCCTCCTCTGGTTTTTCTTTATCCCTCTCCTCTGCTGCGTGTGACTCTCGGGCTTTGTTCGCGTAGAACCGGGGGCACTGGCGCTGCAGGTGCCCCTCACCTCCACAAACGGTACATTTCAGTTCCTCTTTACAGGCTTGTGCCCAGTGCCCCCTGCCGCCACACCTATAGCAAAGTGTCAGGCTACAGAAGGACGCCAGGTGTCCCGCCAAGCCGCACCTGCTACACAGTTTCGGCTGGCCATGATAAGTCACATATCCACGGTAGGGCCCTATGGACACGACAGAGGGCAGGTGTCTCACCGTGCCGGGGTGTCTGGGGTCTTCGTCCAGGATGACTCTGGCTCTCCATGCCCCAGTCCAGATTTGCCACTGATCCAGGACCCGCTGAATATCGAGGATCTTTTCAACCCGCCCCTCCAGCCACCTTCTGACATCTGCATACTCTAGGTCATCTGTATACATTTTAAAATACAAAACTGTCTCCCGTGCCTTCTGGCCTGCTTCAAAATGCAGACCCCGTAAGTTCTCCTTGTCTGCTACTTCCGCGTACCGGGCCCAGAAGGCCGCGTACGCCTCTCGCCTCCAAAAGGTGATATTCCAGTGGCGGAAATTATCAAAAGCCACCACGCAACTTAAATCTTTAGGGTTCACATGCAACTCTTCAAAAAGCACCCTGGTCATAAAGTCTGCTCTCAGCATAGTTGTTTCTCCTTTGACCCCTTCTGGGGTCAAAGTGGCCTTCACCCGCAGCTTCAGCGTTTTTCGGGGGTCTCCTTCTTCCCACAAACAATAGGAAGGTTCCGGGCCCTTCTGGGCAGATTTACTGCTCTCTGCAGAGCTCCGCCTCCCTTCCGGCAGCTGGACCGCCCCCTCTCTAGAACCTTCTTGCCCGGTAACATTACCACTCTTCCTCTCCGAAGACACCACCTTGTCTCTTGCCACCGTGGACCAGTCCCCAACCGCCTCCGACGCCATACCGCCAGGACGCTCACCAGAAACGCTCTTCATTGTCGAAGCCAACAGCATCTTAGACGAAACACTTGCCGATCCATACTCTTCAAGAATCAAGGCTTGCTTCCACGCCGCCTCCTCCAGCAACCAAGCCTCTTCGTCCTGCTCCACTACCTCCATCACTCCAGCAAGTCAGCAGTCACACCACCTCACAGCTCTTGGAACCCCCCAGCTGGGGGGAGCTCGCCTACGTGGTCACGCTGCTTCCCCTGCCAGGCAAGCAGCTGCTGCAGGGAGCACTGGCAGCAGGGGAAGGGCCGCTTTTCCCTCCGCCTGAGCAGTAATTCATGCCCCACTGCTGCTGCCGCCGCTCAGCCCATTGGGTGAGCCTGTAGTTGCCGCAGGGCCCGGGCTAGCAGTGGCAGTGATGAATAAACTGCAGATAAGCACAGAGGGGGAAGCGCCCCACCCCTCCTGCTGCCACTGGGAAGTCTGCCAGAACCCAGTCCGCTGCAGCTCCTTAGCTGTTGGCTCTATTCTGCCCAGCCGTGTGGAGCCGCAAAGGAGCCGCAGTGAAATTTAGTGCAGTGTGGGCTCCCCCAGCAAACGCTACCCAGTGAGGGGTGGGGATGCTTTATTCTGCCCTAGCAGTAGCTCATGCCCCACTACCACTCAGCCCAATGGGTGAGCCCAGAGCCAGCAAGGGGCCCAGGCTGGCAGTGGCAGCAAGGAACAAACCGCAGCTGAGTGTGGGGGAAAACTGGCCCCTCCCCTCCCACTGTTGGCGCTCCTTGCAGCATTCACTTGGAGCCCACATGGGGCCACCTGTGCTGCTGTCTGTTGTTATGGCAGCAGCGATGCAGCAGAGAGGCAGGACAGCCCCACATGGGCTCTGGGCAGCTGCTACAGGGAATGCTGGTGGCGGGAGGGGGAGGGGCCGCTCTTGCCCCACGCTGAACAGCAGCTTGTTCTGTGCATGGGGTTGGGGCTGCTTGTGGTCATCCCCGCCTGTGCCGTGGGGCTGGGGCAGGTGGGGCTGGGAGTGAGTGGGCATGCGGCAGCTGGATGGGAGCCATGGCTTCTACTGCCAGTGTGAGCAGTGGGGCAGCCCTGGGAGGGAGGCAGCTGGCTCTGTGTGCCCCCTCCCCCAGTCATCTGCTGCATTACAGGTTCAAACATGAGACTAGCCCCCTGCTGTGAGCACAGAATAACTTTCCTACTTGGTCAGTGTGGAAGCCTCAAGGAGAGCAGAGCCGGAAAGGAGCTCGCTGAATGCTTCTGAGACTGGTAGTAGTAAGCAACCGTCAATCCTCTGGATCATGGCATACATATAAGAGGTCTAGTCAGGCGCCTGATGAATCCGTTTGTGGGTGACAGTTCAAGAGTGAGACAGCTTGTTACAAGTTTCACAGATCCATATGTTGTCTGAGCTGGTCCAAATTTACAGTGTGCTGCTTTCTTCTTTCACGCTTTGCTTCTATCCTTTGGATCAAAGCTGCTTCATGTTGAGCTGCACCCAGTGCCAGATGTTCCCTCCAGATTGGACGGGATTCTGCATGCTCCTTCCAGCTTTCTACATTGATGTTGAATGACTTCATATAATTTTTACACACTTTGTGGTATTACCGTAGTGGGTGACCCTGCTTTTTAGAATGGTCGCAAATCTTACTATATAAAATATTCTTTCGATATACGGTCTTCTGTTCTCTTGGCATAGCCAACCCATTGCAAACTTCTCTCTTTGACAGTGGTTTCTAAGGGCAAGGGTAGACTGAAAGGGGGCCCTAAATTGAAATGGTGTATTTTTAAAAACACCGCTTTAATTAAGGGCAAAGTAAACCCCCGTGTCGTGTACACCCATGTCTTACCTGCCTCTCTGGCAGTGGGGAGGGGAGGGCAAGCTGCCAGCAGGCAGAGTAGGCCCTGGGCTGGGTGGGGAGGAAGGCTGGTGCTTCCTTCCTTGGCAGCTGCAGCCCCCACCCCGGTGACACTTGCCTGTGGTCACCCGGCTTGGGTGGTTGTGGGGGGCTCTTCAGCCGTGGAGGGACAGACCAGGTCCCCGTGCAGCTCATGTAGGCAGGGAGGCTCCAGGGGGTGGGGAAAAAAAGATCAGGCTTGGTGCTTGGGCCTGCCTTCCTGGGCTGCTGCCAGGCTGCTTACACAGGTTGCCTGCAGTTTTTGAGCCACACAGAGCCTGGTGCTTTGCTTCACAGCTGTAGAGCAGCAAACTAAAATTTCTCAGAGGGGTTTTATTTTGCTGTGCCCCAAAGTCATTTAAGGCATATTACGCTGCCAAATGTGCTACAGCGGCTGGAACTAATGCGCAGTATGCTGCTGACACATGCAAGCACCAACACCTTTAAAGTGGTGCAAAAGTATTTAACTCTCTTTAAAGTGTCATGCACACATGCCCCTCATTTTGTCTACACACGCCCTTAGTGTGTCAATCCTGCACACTCCAGTACCTCTGTGTTTTGGTATTTTGTCTTCCCACTTCATTTTCAGGGCAAGACAACTTATGTAGAAACTGTTGAGTCTCTTAACATGCCTTGCATCTGTAGTCCATGTGTCTGAATCATAAAACATGGATGACAGGACACAGCCCTCATAGATTCACATCTTCACCTTAGCTGATCATTTGCTTTTATTCTATGCAAGTTTCCGTAATAGCCCAAAATTCTTAGCAATGACACCCAAGAGATTTATCCTCTAGAGTGGTGTCAAGTATTGGTTCTTCCACTCCTTGGTATATGATCACAGTCTTCTTGAAATTAATTGCCTTCCTAAAGCTCTTGCACGACTCAAAAAATCTGTTCAAGAGATTTTGCAGGAAAGATTCGCTGTGGGCAGCCAAGGCTGCATCATCTGCAAACAGGAAACATCTCAGAACCAGGTGTTTCACCTGGGTTTTCTCTCTAAACCTTGTGATGTTGAACAGGCCTCCATCTAGTCTGGTTTGAAGATAAAGGCCATCTTTGCTGTTCTTGAATGCATGAAGAAGCAGGAATGAAAAGTAGATGTTAAAGAGCATGGGGGCTAAGACCATGTTTTGCCCCATTGTTAATGTCAAAGGTATTTGCTTCCTTGTTTTCATATGCTACAGTTGCCTTTATATCTTGATGTAATGCGTGAATGTTGTTCAACACTTTGGGAAGACAACTCAGTTTCTTCAGAACAGTAAAAAGGCCCTCTGACGGTATCAGAGGCCTTGGATCAATGGTATTGTTTTTCTTTACACAGTAGTATTTGCTTTTCTTTACACTTCTCTTGCAGTTGCTTGATTGAAAATATCATATCAATGGTGGAGTGTCTCAAGTGAAAACTGCGTTGACTTTCAGGATAGATTCTTTCACCTAGATATTGCAGCCTAGGGAGTTTAGTTATACCCAGGACTGAGAACCTGTGGTAATAGTTAGCAAAGGAGGGCTCCATCTTTCTTATCCACCCAGGTCAGCCCAGACGGGGGGAAAAGAAAATGAGAAATGGCAACCAGTTAAGCTCCAAGTTTTCTGTCCTAGCCTTGAAGTTGGTCAGAACATTTTTTCAGCTTGAGTGTTGAGTGTTTGCTCTCTGGCTTTTGCAGGGAAGAGGTGCCAATGACTCTTAATGAAGCAGGCTTGAAGGCTCAGGGAAACAGTGGTGGGATGGTGAGTCATAACATGTGTTGAGGCACCTTGAGGCAGCAGAATTCAGAGTCCCCTGTAAAGGGGTGCCAGTTATCTAGAAATTCCAGTTATCTGAGTGTTATACCTATCAAGGAAGACAGGAGCACAGTGCAGCCCACCCTGCCCTGCCCTGTGCAGAATAAATAACAGAAATACTTGATGCGCATGCCAGATAGTCTTGACAAATATTCCAGTTGCTTAAGTGAGGATTTGGATTGGGGGGGATATTCAAAATTCTGGTTAATAGAGTATTCCGGTTAGTAAAAAGCTGTTTAAATTGAGGAGGGGGAGGGGATCACAAAAGGGGCAGAGGGAGAAGAACAGATCTGTATTTCTTATTCTTAGGGATAACTCCTTTAGCTAAAGCTACCACAGCCACATGACCACCAGCAGTTGCACATCTACAGAAAGACTAGCAATGAGGACCAGCTCATTCAAAATGAGCTGGGCCAAGAACCTGTAACTCCTAATAACTCCAGTGTGAAAGGTAAAGGAGACCAAAGAAATCATTGCATTCCATGTCAGTTGTTAATTTAAAGAACAAGGAGACACAAAGGCTTTTCTTTTGCATTGTCACTAATTGGGTTATTTGAAAACTCATTTCATTGCTTGGGAAACATGCAATAGACTTGCAAGCATTTGGATTCACATTTATCCTTTTTTAATCACCATGATATGATGTTGATGATCCAGAGAAGAAGAAAGTAAATTTGACAGTTCCACCATAAGTTTTCTATGCAAATAGACTTACGAAGAACTGGCTTTCTCTTTGACTATGCCATGTTCCCCCTGCTGTTTCTCCAAAGAGTTAAGTAAATATCTATTCTTTTATGATAGAAACTAGTGCTTGACTCAAAACAATAAGTGGTGTCCTGGTAGCCAGCATGCAGATTTTTACTACCCAATGATGAGGAAATAGTCTCTACCCCATTACTACTAATCCTTGCATGCAACTTCAAATGGTATTTCAGCAGCAGGTGAGAGGTAGCCACCTGCAGCAAGGAGGGAGAGGAGCCAGTACAGAGAGGTTATTCTTTTCCCCCAAAAGCATTGTTTTAAGGCAGTACTTGTATGTGGCCTCTAATTTTCAAATTTATATCTGAGACAGGCTGTTAATTCAGAGTCAATTTCAGTTGCTTAAAGATGGATTCAGAGGAACTTCAGCTAGAGGGAAATCCAACGCCAAATACAAGTTTTGTAAAAATTGTTTCAAACCCAAAGTCCGATGGAACCAAAAATAAAAGATTTTGTCATTTCAGCAGTCAGTTTTCTTTTGTGTTCTGTTAAAAGGAAAAACAAACCAGCGTTCCCCTGGAGTGTATATGTCCAATGTGAGCACTGCAACATTCTGCTTAGGCCAAAGAGAACAGACTAAACAGAAACGAAACAGACCTGTCTGTTTTTATTCTTTCAAGTTGAGGGAAATGCAGAGTGTAAACAATAAGCATAAGCAGTGGAAAAAGATATTTAAAAAATTATTTCATTTTTAATGAAGCTAAAGGCCATTGGTAGTATGTAATTACTGCATTATTGTAATTATGTGTATGTGGGAGTAATTTAAAATATAGCTCTTTCCCAGGCAGCATTCCTTTTCAGTTCAGTGCTAGGTAACTTACCAGTAGGAAATGAGCTGCGACCTTATTGACTGGGGTCTGTGATTTGAGAAGCAGAGAGATGTGTACAGTGGTTCTTAACCTTTTTTGACTCATAATGTTTAGACTCATGACATCCCTTGTTAGACTCAAGGCACCCCTCAGAAAATGGCAGCTCTTAGCTTTCACTCATTTGACTACAAAATAATTAAGTGATTCTTCTGTTGCAAAGAATACAGAAGGACCACAAGTCCAGAATATTTTTGACACTATGGATTCCTATTAGAAATCTCTGTTGTTTATCTTCTGTATCGTGTATGTGTTTGCACACCTAACAGTGCTAATTGTATGTGGCACCCTACCACATCCTTAAATGGATCTTGTAGCACAGTGTTTGAGAATCACTGCTTTGGACCCAGATCCTGGAGTCTGATTTTATGGGTAGGCCCTTATGTAGCCATAGGAGCATTATGTATTCTTAACTGTCTGTTCATGTGGATTTTGTTGCAGGATTGAGGCATTTTGGTGTTATATAAATATTCAAATGAGGTGGAAAGGCCCCAGAAAAATGCTCAAAAATATTAGAAGTAGTGCTGAACTGAACATGCATTTTCCATTAATATTAACAAGATGTAGCCAGAAGTAAGAAATAGAGAATATATGCAGTATCAATTGAAATGGAAATGGTGAGTTTGCAATTAAATAGTAGCTAAGAAATGAGAAAACATAAGAACAAATCAAGAGAGCAGTTTGAAAGATCCTTTAAGAGTAAAGTTATCAGTAGACAAGATGCCTGGCTATTTCAGCGCATGCCATATACTAGGGTTCACCAGCCTATGGCCCTCAGAAGCATTGGATTTGGCCTACAGACCTAGGGGGCTTCAGTTGTGGCATGGCTGCATGACAGGGAGAAGCAGTGGTGGTGTTAGTGGCCAGGTCTTAGAGCTAGCCTGCCTTGGACAGCCTCGGGTCATTCTGGCCTGCTACCTCAAAAAGGTTGCCAACTGCTGTCATACACTTATCTGACACTATGACCACATTGGGCAGGTTAAGGAGTAAGTGGCAAGGAGTAAGGGACTGGTAGCTCTTTGTCAGTCTGTCTGGACATACCTTACTGCTGTTTGCTGTTCTTGATTAAATCAAAAGGAAATGGCCTTTGTTAGAATTTGCATTGTGAGCCACAAATTTGAAAAGGTCCATGTAATCAAA
This sequence comes from Crocodylus siamensis, assembly GCF_052110815.1. Taxonomy (NCBI): domain Eukaryota; kingdom Metazoa; phylum Chordata; order Crocodylia; family Crocodylidae; genus Crocodylus; species Crocodylus siamensis. Next base: position 64,865,006 of record NC_143398.1, read on the forward strand.
AGTTTTGAAGCAAGTTGAAACGCTCAGTGTTCTCATGACCTGATCAGTGCTCAGACCTCTAACAGACATTAATGTACTCATGCAATTGGGATCTAATGAAGCTTGTGCTGGATCCCTCAAAACATGCATCCTGGGGTTCCCAGCTGTATAGCCATTTTTTGAAGGTCCAGTGTGTTTTAAAGATATGCCCTGATTATTGGTTTCCTGGTAACCCCCAGCCCTCCCCCCTCAGTTTGTCTAAGGATTGGGTATGGGCAGCTGGGCCTGGGGCCTGGGGCTGCCTCCAGTCCAATCCCACTGAGTGGTCCATGACACAGTTGCTTCCTGTCCTCTGGGGCTGCATCAGGATATGGCATGGGGCAGCCCTACTGTGCCACATGTTCAATTTAAGACATGATACAGATGAGCCACAGAGATGTTCTGCATTATCTTTGATGTTCTGGAACAGCTTTGTGGCTCATTTGCTATACTAGTTGCCCCCCTGCACCTCCCTGGCTCGGCAATTGGCCACAGGGGGGCCCTGGGTGTGACCCCAAGACCTAGGAAGCACCAGTTGCAAAGCTAGGTGCGTGTGTGTGTGTGGGGGGGGGTCCCACAACATGCTCCCCAGCTGACCTGGAAGTGGACCAGAAATGCTTCTGGTTCACTTCTGGGTCTGCTGCTGAGTGTGCTGGGGACCCCCCACCCCACGCTCCCATGGGATGCTACATCCATCTCACCAACTCAGCGTTCACGATCTGCCTGGTACCTTGAGGTACGTAGAAAAAGCATATAAAGCTGTGTCTATGTCCGAGTCGTCTAGGGTTCTGATTCAATTTGGAGAGAATAAAGGGCCTGATTTGATTCAGATTTGGTGATTTGGCTGCTGAATTGGGCTGAATCTCCACCGAATCAAATTGGCAACCGAAACTTCACACAGCCCTACTGTACACTCTACTTTAGACTTAATGGGCACCTACGCTTGTGCCTGACACTGCTCCGATGTGTTCTTGATTAATCGAGTCTTCTGGAGTGTGCTAATTACCTCGCTCCAGCGGCTTTAGTGTCACTTGTATTCCCCGTGCTTCAAAATGGCAGTGGGGGCATTCTAACTAAAGCTTTGAACAAGGTGTAGTTAAAGCACCCCTACCACCATTTTGAAGTACGGGAACACTGAGTATGCTGAGGGTACTTTAATTAGAGCCACTCTTAATTAAAGCGCCTTCCCCTCCCCCCACCATCCCGGAGCATGTGTAAAGATGTCCAAGATGGCTAAGAAGCTCATTAAAGTCATATTAACTGTATTTGACTACAGCTTCAAGCCCATCATTGATTCTTTGTTGGGAGAACTAAGACAGGAACATAGATTTGGGTTGATAAATAGGTTCATTTTGTGTTCTTTATGGACATTAAAGTACTTGGGCCACACACTGATTCTTTGGATTCTTTGCTAGCAGTAGCTTTTATTTGCTCTGATATGACGTAATAGTTGGATCATTACTTGCAAATGATCACTCAGTAAATGAAACCATATATAACTGTTTTGTATCTTTATCTTCCTTCTGTTACATTTTCTGTTTTTGCTCTCCTTCCCTCCAAGGTATTTGTTTGACAAAGCAATAGCCCCTATTATCTGCAATTGCATTGTCTAAATACAGATGGTCAAAAAGTCCGAGGCTGAATCAATAAGCAAGTGAACAGACGTTCACTTTTGATTCTGGAAGTGCAACCACAGGCCTACAGAGGCCCAGGCCAGAAGCCAGGGAGTGCTAGAACGTGGGCCAAGGCTAGCCTGCCCAACCAGGGGTGGTTTGCTGAGGAGGTACAATGCATCCTGGGATGCTGGGGGACTATGAGTTGACTTGAATCGGGAGGGGATTGGGGATAGAAATTCAGTAAACCAATTTTATCTTGATCAGTTAAGTCTAATACTGCATCCAGTTTCAGCCATTTTGAAAGTGGTTTATGTTCACTGAACTGCTGTTGTTACAAATTTGAACTGGTTTCTAATCGCTTATACCAGTTTGTGTGTAATTTCTGTCCCTACCTATGGGGCTATCCATATGAAGGAGAAAAAGGCATGACTTTTTCACAAATTGAATAAGAGTCAGTAATAAATTATGCAGAGCTACAATATCTTTATTTTATGTTTTGCATGTAGATTGCTGACCTGACCTTGTGCAATATTACAATATAAGGTCTAGTACAGGAAAAGCACGTAAGCGCATGTTTAAAGTTTATCCATGTGTTTGTGCTTGCCTGTGAAGGTCTGCTTTTCTAAATGGGGATCTTAACAGAGAATTGTAACCACTAGAACTCCTGGTTTACTTCAGTGGGGAGGAGCAACTGCAGAGCAGTTAGGTTTTCAGACTCTAAGTATAGGGTGTGAGTAGGATGTAGGTAATGTCAAGCTGTCTGAAATCAATGGATAAGCCCCACATTCCCTCCTCCTCATTCCTTATCTTCCATTGAGAAACATGAAATGGGTTCAGTCAATTTATTGGTCTATTGGTTTTCCATTAACATTTAAATAATAAGTGTCAGCCCTACTTACGGGTGCCTGGGCTTGAAGATGATGAAATTCCCTCCTCAGTTTGCAGCACAGGTTGAAAAGTCTGCTGGCCTCTGCTCTGCTAACATACAAACCTAAAAAAATCTTCTTTCGGTGTAGGTTTGCAGTTTACCCAAGTGCAGATTAGCAAGATTTCACTGTACACATGTATACTTGTATGTCTTGTAAAACAAGCAGTGAACTATAAAAACAATGGGAAAAAATCTTTAATAACATACTTCCTACTTCTGATTGTAAGGACATAGATCAAATGACACATGGTAAAATGGAAATTTCCTTGTCTATACTTGTATATAGTAGTGAATTTTAGCCGGCAACTAATGTTGCTATTCTAAAATACTAAAAGGTTAACTATTCAGAGAATTACTGGAAGTGTTTGAGAGAGATTTTTTTTCTTTAAATTTCTGTAATTTTTCAAAACTGAGGCATGCTAAGGATTTTCCAGCTGATATTAAGGAATAAGAAAAAGTTTTGAAAGCCAAAATAATCTGAGGAGTTTTTAGTAAGGGAGGATTGTGCATAAGATTCATGGTGCCAATATGAGCTGAGGAATTGATTTTTTTTTCCCAAACATTCTCTTATCGAGTTGCATAATGCAACATTACAATTGTTATTTATATAATGTATACACTTCCCTTTGCTGCTAGCTACACTTTGAAAGTTCTTTTTTCAGTATGAGAACCCAGCATACCCCAAGAATAAACCCCCTCCCCCCCCCCAAAAAAAAACCTCCGAAGTCTGACATCTTTAAATAAGCAACTGAATGTTATAAAGAGCAAACCTCACTTACAGTTAGGAAACAATATTTACATTTAAGGTTGAAAAGTCAGGATGTAGGAAAATTTTGTTAATTTGGAAGGTGACCTTTAAGTGCACCAAAACCAAATAATTTGTAAGCTATGGCATAGGGCACATTCCTGCAAAATTTGTGTGAATACTGCTTTAGTGGTTCTTGAAAGACAAACAAAGAAACCTGGAATGAAATCTTTATCCACCTCCCAAATAAGATTGGAGCTAACAAAGGCATACAGCAGTGCGCTTTCAAAACTTGCCATTAAAATGAGGGTTCTGCAGCACAGTTAATGAGATGGCTCCTAGTGGAAAACAATCTGTTTTTAAGAATGTTTAGATCAAAAGTAATTTCTAATAATCTATGAAATAAAATCTCTTTTCCATACTTTTCATTCACTAGTAAAGCTTTTCATGTTTGCATTGTTTACTTCAATCAGATGTTTTCAGTTTTACTTTTTCTCTCTGAAAATACTCGACAGGGTTAGTCAGTAGTGACCAAAAGTATTATTTTTTTTCTTAACCTCCCTCTCCCCCTCCCAATAAAAAAGAGTGAGAATAAAGAGGGAGAAGGAAAAAAAGAAACATCTTTGCTTAAATGATTTGCAAGCATCTGTGCTTTAAGGTACTTTTTATGAACACTCCTTAGTAATGACTCAAGGTAAAAAAGCAGAAAAGCATCCAATGTTAGGAAATTGCAATCCAATACCATGTAATTTAAACCTGCCGTTGCTTTTCTTGTACTAAATGACATACAGATGGGTAGTTTTGTTCCCTCTACTTAGGAACACAATTGGTCTCTTTATGAGTGTATATATATTACTAGCAAAAATATTTTGGTCAGGATTATTTCTAATTGTACGTACTATAACTACTTCAGTAATTAAAGTGTTTTTACCTGAAGTATTTTGTCAGCTAAATTTTCAGATGGTTATTAAATACCCTTATACTAATGTGACATTTTTTTGGTTTCCATTCACCAAAGCAACCAGTATTAGTTACTAAAAAGAAATCAAGTTTTTCCTTTCTCAAAAAAAATTTTTTTTGTAACTTTTTTTTCCTGGTGTAATTTCAGGTTTTTTGCGTTATAACAGTGTTTTCACAATGATGCATAGGTACCACTTCAACTTCCTTGTATGTGTAGAACTAATAAAAGTCTTAGTTAAAGATTTCCAAAGGTTCAGAAAGGAGTTAGACATCATAGAAAAATCCTGTCCCTTGTTTTTAGGATGACTTGACTTCTGAGTCCTGTACGTTTCTTAAAATGGTGAAGTGACTTCACAATTAAAGCTTGTATTCTGATTGATCAAACTAGACAGGCTATGAGGAGGATTCTTTAGTGACAAAATTATACTTGTTTGTATGAAGTAAAATTATATGTGGTGATGGTGATCAGATCAACCACTACGGTAAAGTAAAATAATTGACCATATTTAAAATGACTGCAAAATAATCGGATGCTAAATTTTGGCTAAACATCATATGCCCATTACCTTATGTCTACAATATAGATGTCTTGTAAAGTTGTTTGAACTATTTTTTTTTTTTTGCAGATTTCTTTTCTTTTCTTTCTCTTTTTTTAGTGGTAGAAAAATATTACCTTCTCATGAATGATTGTGTGCAAAAGTGTAGTATGGTACACAGAAGGCTTTGGCTGTAGCACATTGTCACTGCTCCAGTGGAATCACCTGGCTCTTGAGCAACATTCTTGTTAAACTTGGATTTGAAGAAATAACCAGCTGCAGTTCAGCTGAGCCATTCTGAGTGCATTAGGGACCGGTCTGGTCATTGACAAGTGAATGCAGAAGCTATGCTGTGGCTGTCAGCCAAAGCAATTATTCAGGATTTAAGTTAAAAAGGCTCCTTCTCCCATATCCTCTCCTTTTTGCAGGGTCATGTAGGGATAAAAAGGACTGTAAGGTGGTCTTTTCCCAGCAGGACCTGAGGAAGCGTCTGACACCCTTGCAGTACCATGTCACTCAGGAGAAAGGGACTGAAAGGTAAGGCAAGAATGAAGGAAGTACGATCATTAAGAAATATTCATCTTCCCTTTCCTTGCTTTTCTCTTTTTGGTCCTGTTTCCTCATCTTCCCCACAAACTGTTTTCAGGATTTCTGCACTTGTTTACTAACTCCTACAAATTAACACCACTGAAAAGACAGGAATCTGCAATGTGGAGGTAAAGCCCAAGGGTTTTTTGTGATTCATTTTTTTTCTAATGAACACCGCATGTCTTATAAAATCATGGGGTTTACATTTAGGGTCTGTTTTTAGTTTAATACAAAATGTGTAGAAGTAATAGCGGTTTAGGTACAATTTTTGGAAGACATCACAGTAAGCAGAACCACGAGGGAAATGGCCCTGTGCCAAGAGGCTGAAATTTTGAAGGTGGTCATTGTAAGTATAGACATTTTGGCTGCAAAAAGAAGGTAGCATAATTTAGTTCCTTTCCACCCCACTCCAATTTCTTTTTGAAGCACATGTGGAGAAGGTATTTATTGGATCATTTGTGGTTGGAATGTCAAAAATTTTCAATAACTGCCCTCACATGGCTTTAGTCCTTGGAAGTTGGCCTTAAATCCTGGAGGAAAAAAAAGTGCTCACTTCCAAGACTGCTTTTAGTGAATAAAGTCTCTCTCAGCTGATTCCAGCAGGAAGGTAACTTGCCATGGTCTAACCATTTTTGTTGTCTAATTTATACCATTTGAGCTTGGCATGAGGCCTTAGCTTACCTGTGATCCAAATATATTAATGATGTAACTGCTTGTTTTGATTCATGAATGACCTGAAAGAGTTCTTTAGTGCACATGGGGTCCTAGTTAATAGGCAACACTCTTCCCATCAAAGTGTATTGTATACTGAATTGACTAAATGGGAATCACTGGCACAAAACCCCCGACAAATGAGCTGGCACTGGGAGGGGAGCCTCCACTCATGAAGCCTTCCTTCACCCAGATCACTTAGAGTTGTGTACAAGATTAGGAGAATGATTTAATGCACACAAACAATCGGAGATTAGGTCATTCTTAAAAATCCTGTTTATATATATAAAAAAAATTGGACCTCATAAAAAGGGTGAAAGGATAATAAAAACAAGCTGCCGAGCACATAGAGTTTTTGTTGGACTAGCACAGCTGATTTGTATTAGATGAATGACCTCCTAGCCCTTAAGATTGTTAACTTAGAAAAATATTCCCTGAAAGCTGTAATATTCCTTTTAAACTAAAAATGTAAGGGTCACACAGCTTGAAATCATGGACCAATTGTTTCATTTTTGGCTAAAATGCTTCTGGTACTCTAACATGCTGGCAGCCCATCCTACACTAATGAATGGATAGTACTGTCAAGCCACTAAAGATGCACGTTTTGCCTTATTTGTTGCTTAGCATTTGAGCTCTCTATAAAAAGGTTTGTTGAAGAATAAAACCAGAGAAATGCTTAAGATTAAACTGAATTTCTAACGGTCTTTATTTAAAAGAAATTAAAAATATGTGAAAACTTCCTAAAAATAGTAAGTGGGAATTGTTTGTTGTACTCTAATCTTTATTTCTTCATGCATGATAGGAAGGTAAGGCAAATTTATAGACCTTCTTTTTTCCCTCTGACTGCTTTACGTGCTCCATGTTAAACAACAGTTGTTAACTTCTGAATTGTTTTTTCACCATAGAAAATACATTCTAAAGTCTTAGCAAATTTAACTTTGCCAATAATATTCCTTTATTCATTTTTTAAAATATAATCTCATTGTTTTCCCAGTGCCTTTGAAGGAGAATATACACATCATAAAGCTCACGGGATATACAAGTGTGTTGTCTGTGGAACTCCATTATTCAAGTGAGTATTATAGCTTCAAGATTGCTATCTCAATTAGAAGTTATGCAAAGTTCCAGTGTTTTCATTCATGTTCCAGAATTTACGGTTGTTTTTTTAATCAGTAAGTAATATAAACATTATCTTTTAGTATTATTGCCACTTTTTAACATTACTTTATAATAGTATAATACAGTAAAATGAAGTCTGAGAAGATAAATAATACGACTAAAATGGGTTTTAGGATATACAGCCATAATTCATATGGGGAGATAACACTAGAATTCTTTATTGCAGTACTAAAGATCCAGTTTTGGGCATAAACCAGATATTCTCATTTGTACTTCCTTTCTCTGGTTAGGTTGGGAAAAGAATATCAATAGCAGGATAAGTGTTCTGGGAATTCCTTCAGCCTGTTTAATAGTTTGTGCACAAGTGTAAAGGAATATATGTGCATCTTTGTGCCTGTGTGCACAAATAGGAAATACAGTAGAAAGAAGGTGCCTGAACAAGTCATAGGAACAGGTCTAAGCAAAACTCTTTGGAAGGGTTCATAAGTGCCATGTCAAAACCAGTGTTTAGACTTGCCCCACGAGTGCCACCAGCACCAGTCTGTACAGTGCTCATTGCAGTGCAGACCAGCACTTGCTCCAGATCAGGTTTCCAGGCTTCAAAACCTGAGTACCATTTTTTAGGAGTTAAAGTTGTTGTAAAAATCCTAATTATCATTTTATCTCTGACTTTTATATGGTAATTGAACTGAGACATGCCTCTACTTGTAACTTTTGGGTTTTAATGAATCTTTGATTAACTTCCAATGTAGTGTTTGTATTTTTTGTGAAAGACAAAATCAGTATTATGGGGCAGTGAAGATTTTGCTGCAATTATTTAACTAGATGTGTTAAATTTGTTCTAGGGGGGTCTTCTGGAAGGATGAAAAGATAGCTTGTTTTTACTCACCCTTTAATTTGTCTGCTGAGACTATTTACAAAAATCACATTGTAATTAGTATCTTTGTAAGATAGACAACTGGTCCCTGAGACGCTAGTTCATACGGAGATCACTCTATAGACTCTAACCTGAGAAACTTGTGTTCTTGAGGCGTCATATCCAATTTCTCCAGTGCGCCACTTGCAAGGTTCTCCTCTTGCCCTCCCCTCTGTGTAAAACTCCATGGGCACTTGTACATGTGATGGGGGGTTAGTCCTCCTAAACTGAAATAGTGAGTTTTTAATTGTGATGATTAAAAACCTACTGGTTCAATTTAGGGGCTTCCATCACTGTTATATATCTTTTTTTTTAGTGGAGACTGCCCATGTCTTCTGCTGCTGGTGAGCTGAGCTCTGTGTCTGTGTGTGTATGTGGGGGCTGGTCCTTCTTTCCATGGTGGTGGGGCCACCCAAGTGGGCTGCTAGCGGGCAGGTGATGCCCCAGCTTGGCCTGGGGGAACAGTTGGATCGGGCTGGGTCCTGCCTGTGAGCTGGGGAAGTAGCCGCCTACTAGCACCTCAGAGGGAAGGACTGGGGCCCCCTGCAGCTCAGGGCCTGTTGGCAGCTTGCTCCCTGGCTGCAAGAGAAGTGGGCAGGCTCCACGGGGGGAGGAAGAATACAGCCCCTCACAGTTTCCCACCCCACTTTTTTTTTCCAGCAGAGCCTGCCCGCACAAGCTGCCACTGGGCTACACGACCCCTGACTGGGGGTGGGGGTGGGAGGGCAGTCCTTCCCTTTGTGGTGGCAGTGCCCCCCAGGGCTACCTGGGCAGGGTACTAGGTCCATGGGTGTTGACCCAGCTCACTGGTGGAACCCACTTGACCCAACTGTTCCCCAAGCCTGTGCAGGGAACAGCACCCAGTGGGCTTCCATTGGTGAGATTTCATGGATGAAATTCTTTCTGCGGACTGGGTTTCTTTCTGTGATGTTTGTGGGAGTTAGAGGAGACTATCAACAAATTCATTTTCCAAGATTTATAGTTTAGTTGTTTACATCAAGGAATGCATAGTATTCATTACCTATCCCCATTGTTTCCAGAATCTTTGATGTAATTAAGCTCTCTTGCAGCTGAGGAGCATGTGCATTTTTGGTACCTTCTTTTATCTTTTCAGTTTAAGCAAGACAATAAGTTGACCTGTGTTTCTGTATGCACCTGTGAATTAGTGACACTTTCATGCAACAGGCTGTTCAGTCTGTGGGGTTCTGGCCTATACTTTCATTCTCTTTTATAGTAATGTCCAGTATTTCAGATAATTCATTCTGTCCATTGAACATGCTGCATTGTCCTGGCCATGGCATAGCTGAATAACAGTCCTCCTTTATGTTTCAGGGTTAGTCTGACAAGGTGTCCCTGTTTGAGTCCCCATTAGTTTTACAGAAGTGTGGGAAAGGCTGTCCCACTTTCTATAATGGCATCCAACTGTCCATCTGAGGAAGTGTTTGCCTTGCCAGTCCTGTACCTCCAGGACTGTTACTTTCATAGGAAGGGTTCATTTTTGTGTTTTGATGCCTTGTTTCACCTTGGTTAGTGAAATCCCCTGGGTGGTACTTCAATAAAGAGGGAAAAGGTATGGTTGGGCAAGAAACAGGAATCTCCTGTCCCGCTGCAAAAATCTCTGATGTGTTTATTTCGTATCAACTTTGCCAAAAGCACCTGGGGTGTTTCTGCCATGTTAAGTAGTCACTCTTCTTAAGTTTAGCCTGTATAAATTATTGAGATATCACTGACTTCAGTGGAGCTATGCTGATTTACTTCAGTTGAGGATGTCTTCTGTACTGTGCAGTAAGTGCATGGGGTACACTTAAACCATTTTAACATAGAAAGTGACATTAAAAATAAACAGGTAAAACTGAAGTTATTCTTACCTATTATCAGTACCTCATTTTATACTTGAAAGGCATTTCACTGCCAGTAATAGGCAAGTATGAAGAACTGTATAGATATCCTAGTAATGCAGAATACAAACGCAAATGTCTTAAAGCAATAGCAGTATCTGATCCAGTGAAATCCTCAGTTTAAAAGGCAAAGTATCAAGAAATAATGAGTTCTTCAGCTGGAAGTTATGTTCTTTTATGTCAAACAAATTAAGAATAATGCCTGGGAATGGAAACTCTGTGAATCTTTTCAGTAAAAAACAAACAAAAAAGTTGTGGGAATACAAAGAAAAAGTATATAGCAAGAAGAAGGCAACGGGGAAAATCCAAAATCTGTTAAATTTTCCCCATTTGGAGGCTAAATCACCAATTTATTCTTAGGAGTCTACTAATAGAAGTGCAAAAATAACCATACATTAAAACTCAGGCAAGTAGGCTTCCTTTCCCCAACATGTTCTATTTAAACTCATGTTTCCATTTGGTTCTTGTTGGGTGTCTGTTGATCTTTTCCCCCCCTTTGCACTGTAGTAATCCATAAATATATATATTTGACCTATGGACCTGTCAGGTTAGGCAGGAAGGAGACTGGAGCTTCAGCACTAATATTAACAAACTTCAGCTTTTAATGTGTCTGATTTACGCTGTTTCATTACTCTGTGACATGCAAGGTCAGGGAACACATGAATTTTAACGCTCCAGATGAAAGACCTGAGGGTCTGGGGGGGCTTGGTACATGTTTAAGACAGACCTCTGTCTTTATCAGTAAGAGTGATAAAAGAAACAATTAGAATCCAACATCTCTTCATCTAAGCTGCTCATACCAGCCGTTTAAAAAACTGGGGAATGTGCTTTAACTTTTTCCGTAGTCAAAAGAGTCTCAAACTTTTATTTCATGAAATCCAGTTGTCCCATCAGGAAATGTCACTCTAGACACTTTATCAAATTAGACTGTCTGCCTAAAGAAAAGAATGCACGAGATAAGAATTCCCAAGATCAGTTTGTGTTTTTTGTACTCTATTTCCTCTAACATTCTTTGTTCTATGCATGTATAGTGTACTATTTGCAATGTTGTCTAGTTAGATCATATGGTCTTTGGGTCAGGGGGTGTATCACTTAATGTCAACTTACAGAAAATTGCAATTATCTATATTGCTAAATCGCTGAAGGTATGATAAACTACTAATTCAGTCTACTTTAAGGGAAAAAAGATTTTTTTGAGTTTCTTTTCTCTAAAAATGTTCTTTACTTGGTAAAAATATCACTTTCTCAGCAACTGTAGCATGAGAATACTTGTGTTTTTTCTAATTAAATGCAACTATCTCATGCCCAAAAGTACATTCCATAGAGGAGAAATTATCAACAGTTTATTAAACAACAATAATATGTATATACATACACAGATTATAAGAACAGATGGTCTGTACAGAAGAGATGAATAGGAAAATACCAGAGAATGATTTTCATTAAAAAAAAGATATTGTTTTTGTCTCAGCTTCTGATTTTGAGGGATAATAAGAAAACTTAAACCGTAAGTTACCCATTCATCCACTATTACTTTTTATTGCTTTTGGAAGGAATTGTCCTCAACAGGTGCAACCTTTTCTGTCTACTGCAGTACAATGCAAGAAGTATCAGTGTATGTTTGTTCATATTATTTAACTTCCATGGCACATGGAGAGAGATCTGTAAATCTAACTAAATGTTTAAAAGAAAGCCATTAGAAACACTAAATATAACATTTCAACTCAGAACAATCTTTGACAAAGCATAGGACTCCATCTAGCCACATCTGTAACGTAAGATGTAATCAAAATTAGTTTGTAAACGCATGAAGTTATAGCAGCAAAAGACTTAGGGCCTAGTTCCACAAAGGTATTTAGTCACATAATTCCAATTTAGGTGTCTAACTTCTCATTGAAATCAATAGCTTGGCCCTTAGACAATACAGTGTCTTTTTTTAACTTTGGGGTTTGTCACCAAGGGGAATCCATAGTCCTTAGTTAGGCACTTAGGCTCCCTATACCAGTGATTTTTAACCAGGGTGCCATAGCACTCTGGCGTGCCTAGAGATGCTTCTAAGGAGATGGTATAATGGTAGAGTTACAAACATGATTCCCAAAATAAACCCAGAGATTTCAAATATGAATTCATAGGGTTAAAAATATTCTGTCTGGTTGTGCTCTTTAGTAGTTCCTTGCAACAGAAGAATTGCTCTAATATTTTTCTGTAGTCATAAAGGCATGTGCAACCTAAGAGCTGTCGTCATCTGATGGGTGTATTAAGCTGATTGCTTCAGCCACTGCCACAGGAGGGACAGAAGTTCTCTGGGCTGGGTGCCTGCCCATGCAGCCAAGCATGGGGACACCGGGAAGCCCCTGCTTTGGGGACTTCCCCCCCAACCCAGCCCAGGGAAGCTGAGGGTAATTCTTCCCCTCCTGAACCCCACAACTGCTTGCCTTACCCCTTGTGAGTCTCAGGGATACCCCAGGGCAGCTTCAGGGAGTGGAAGGAAATTCCTCTGCTCCTCTGCAGCTGTTTGCCTCAGATTCACAGCAGCTGGGAATGAAGGGGGAGGGTAGGGGGATGAAGGGGGTGCCTCGGCTCCACAGGATTGCCTGTGTTGGGGAACCCAGGTTGGGGGAAGCCCTGGAGGAGAAGGCTTCCCCAAGGTGGGCTACAAACCCCACCATGGGAGGGGCAGCAGGGGGTTGGGAGCATGTACTGGGGAGCCAGTCGAGGATGGCCCCACTTGGCTGGCAATGGACAGCAGGTTGGGAGATGTGCTCTACCACCTCCTGCCTACTGGCCTTGGTCAGTGTAGGGCTCCCCCTGCCTTTCCCAATTGAAAACTCTGAATGTCATTTCAGTTGGTAGTTGGTTCAATCTACACAGTTTAAAGGAAGCTGCCTAGATTGAATTGATTCTGACTTGGGCTTTTTTAGAGGTGCACCGATAAAGATTTTTTGGGGCCAATACCAATGACTGATTATTCATGAGCCATATCGGCCGATACCAATCTGATTGCTACTATGCAGCCCAGCAGCTTGGAGAGCAGCATCCAGCTGGGAAGCCTATTGCAGGGGAAGGGGCGTGGCAGGGGCAGATCGAGTCCCCTGCAGTGAGGGAGGGAGTAGGGCTGGGGCAGAGGCAGGTGCTGCTGAGCTGGGGCAGGGCAGGAGACGGGATGGAGCTGCACTGCTCATCCGGGAGGTGCAGAAAAGGGGGGTAGATCCTGTCATTATGTGCACCCCTGGGGAAGGTATGGGGGGCAGGAGGGTGTGCGCCTTTCAGATCTCTTTATGGGGCAAGGGCAGGCTGCTGCCGCTGCGGGCTAGGGCCAGGGACTGTGCTGGGCTCTTCCTTGTTCAGGCATGTTTGTTCAGAGTATGCCAGCTAGATTGGGGAGGGGCAGGGTAGTATCCAGTTTATGGCTCTTGATTGGGCTGAGGAATGAACTAAGCCCCTAACTGTTTAGCCAGGTTAAGAATAAGGTAGGTCTGGACATACTAGGAACAGATCTTTACATATGGAACTTTCCTGGCAAATCCTTACAGACTTCACGTGGCAGCTAAGTGGGGTTTTGAGAATCCCAAGTTTGAGCTTAAGCATTTAAAGTGGGAGATTATTTGGAAGTTGCCCATGTCCTTCTGCAGGTCTAGCTCCTCACTTCCAGAATCCCCCCCTTAAATCACCTGATCTTCCTAACTGTCTGCAGGGAAAGGCATGCCTTACGCTATACTTGGAGAGTTAATAACTCCAGGCTTGGCTAACCCAGGTAGAGGAGTGGATTCCACAGCTAGGGAGGATTCCCATGAGAGACCCTAGCAGCTACTCTCTTTTTGAGTGCTTCCACTGACGTCAAGTGCTATAATGTGGCACGAAGAGAAAAAGGGGTTATATCAAATAACAGTTCCAAAACATGTAGGGTTTTACCTTGAATCCACCCGAAATCCTCATAAAAACAAACGAACTTTGCTTTAGGAGCAGCAACCAGGATGGGCTGAGCATGTGGTGGTGGCAGCAGCAGCAGCTCTACAGCCAGGGACTGGTTAGGAGGTCCTGGCATGGGTGTTACCCCCTCCTGCTTACTCCAGCTCACAGGACCACGTGCCCCTTCTGTTCTCAGAACCATGTCCTCCTGCTCTTTGCCCCTACCCCATCCCTACCCTCTTAGAACCACACTGCTCTTGGAACTGCATACCTCCACCCCCTTCCCCCCAGCCCTTGCTCTCTCTTGGAACTACATGCTGCTCTCAGGATTTGCCTTCCCCCTGCGTGCACCCCACCCTGCCTTCCCCCAAGTTGCATGCTTCCCCTGCTCTGTGTCACTGTTTGCTCCAGGCATCAGCTCTGTTTGTTACATCACTGGCTGATCCAGAAAGCGCAAAGGAGATTCCGCAGCTGTCCTGAGGATAGCTCCAGCTGGAAGTCCCTTCCCCTCATCCAAAGTCAGCTCAGAAAGATGCACCTCAGTGCTTTCCCTTCCCTGGGTCTCTGTGGACAAGGTTCTTTGGGTACATCCAATATCTTTTATCAGACCAATTAAAATAGTTGGAAAAATTTTTCTTTGCAAGCTTTTGAGTACAAATACTCTTCTTCAGGCAGAGGAACATTTTTCAGACTGTCTTGTTCTGGCAGTCTTGCTCTCCAGCATAGTGAAGCAGCACAATAAACAAGGACAGTACAAGCACATTTTCCCAAGCAGCAAGGAAAGAGAATGGTGGAGAAGCTGATGCCACAGCAGATTGCTGGAAAAAGAAAATAGTTGTAATTCAGCAATCACACTAGCTAGCACTGCTCTGGTTGCCATCTGGACCTTACAAGTTAATTAGGTAGTCACCATTTGCAATATCATATGGTATCCTGACTTCCTAGTGTGTAACTTTGTTGGAGGTATAGAGAATTGGAGAAGAAATGCCAAGTCTTTGTAGAATTTCAGAGGAGGTTTCCTTAACAGGAAGGAACCCCTTAGAGTTTTGAACAGTTTGACAAAGTTCAGTTGTAGAGAAGCCTGCAGGTTTAATCAGTCTGCTTTTACCAGCAGGAACTGTGCACTCCCTGAAATTGCTTCTAAGTAAATGCAGTGGGAGTAGGGACAGTCTAGACCAAAAAATTATGTTGAAACCAAATCTGATATCTCTTTTCCAGCTCCAAAAGCCTTTATTGCTAGATAATGGGTTTAGTGTATACGGAGAAGCAGAGTTAAGCAAATATTCTGTGTGGTGGTAAATGCGAATTCCATCAGTGACAGCATTTAGTTCCTAAAGGATTGAAGAAGGCTTTGAATTTTCTGGTAGCTTGGAATAATAGCATTGCATAGAAGGCCTCTAAGACATGTACTGTATGTGAATATTTTTGCAGGAAAATTTAAATTGAAATATAGCACAGATAGTGAAATAAGTCATTGCACTAGCACTTGATACTAGGAGATGAACCCTTTGCAGTAAAGCCTGTGCCCTTTTCCCCATAATACAGTGGTTGATGGAGCAGCTGTTTAAAAAAAAAAGTGCCATTCCCAGGATTTATGCATGAAAGTTATGGTTGTGCAAGTTGGAACAGCAGTTTAGCCTGTAGTTCCTCAATAGCTCTCTAGTGAAAGAACTACACAATCTATTGATTGTTGAGTAGGCTAGCCAGATTACTGAGGCCTGAAGTTTTAGCCTACCCTGTCTTAACCATGTTGTTTTGCATGTAAATATTGTCTTCACTAGATGTACAAAGCTAATGAGAGAGACTCTCTTGACAGTTTTGTTTAGGGGTGGGTCTTATAGGAGCTTCCATAGCTAAAGTTAGATGATTCTGAACTTGTAGTTAGTGCGTGGATAATTTTTAAAATCCTACGTATGACAGGCCTGTGACAAACAGCATGATACTAGATACTGTAGTTCAGTGGGGCCAGCCTTTTTGGTAAGTGTGCAACAAGCTTCCCCCATACCCTTCCTGAGTTTCACTCCACTCCGTTTCCCTTACCCAATCTGCTGCTCATCTTTCTGCACCTTGTCCTGTGCTCCCTTACCAAGCTGCTGCTCTGCTTTCTGCCCTGTGCTCTCTGCCTGATTTGATATTCTTTCTGCTTCTTCTCCAGTCTGCTGCATGCGACAAATCCAGGCTGACCATGCCACTTGTGAAACAAACATGCAAGTGTGAAACTTCAGTAAGTTGCCATTCAGTTTAGGGTTGGTAAAACCTGTTTTTCTCTGATCATTGGTAAGTCACATCCATGCATTGAATCTGATCTTGGTTTGTCATGCAGTCTTGCAAACTGTGCTGAGTTGTCTGCTGCATACAGATTTCTTAAGTACCAGGAGATCACCTAGAATCATAAGGAAGTTAATTCTTTCCAAGCTGCTGCTATCCAGAGCTATCTTCAGTGCATGTAGAATTAAAACTTCAGTCACAAGTTAGTGGAACAGTAAACCTGAGACTCCTTTCTGTACTTTCGATTGATGGAACCTCACCAACTGAGTTTTCTGAAAAGAAGGACATTGAGTTGGAGGATCTGCCTGTTGGACAGAGGAAGTTAGAAAGGGTGGGACTTCCAGAAGGAAGAGGATGAGGCTATATTTAGAATAGGTAAGCAGAAGATTGGACAGTATTTAAAAAAAAAAAGATAGGGGACAAGGTTAAGAACAGGGTGGTAAAATAAGAGTTTTTGAATGTTTAAGAACTCATACAAACTTTTGAAATTTGTTACTACTCACCTATCACTAATCACTGATGAAATGCAGTTCCCTATTTAAAATGCTAGAGGGCAAGATGTAACAAATACTTGTATTTAGGGCAGAGAAGAACTACATTTAGACTTCTGATATGTGTGCATAGTGTACATTGGCTTCCACTGGTGTTTCACAAGGTCAAACTTTGGTCTTGAAAATTTAGAAAATTCAAGTTTATTTTCAGTTTCCCATATTTTGAAAGCCTGCTGTCTTGGTTTGATAATGTATCAGTACCAGTTACTGTGGCTAGAAGAATTACTATTCAGTCAGTTCTGGTTGATCTGTTATGTTTAGCACGCCTTGTGCCAGAGTTGGAGCTGCTGCTGCAGCATGACCCACGCAACAGCAGCACCTCCAGCTCTGGTTCCAGGGCATGAGGCAGGGGCCAGCTGTTGGGGAGGTAGAGCCATAGCAGTGGCAATAGGCAAAGTGGTTGGAGGGTGACTTGGGGTAGTATCAGCCCTGATTACCCCACTTTTCATCACTTGCCATGTCCATCAGAGCCCAACTGCCATAGATTCTGCAGCAGGTCATGACCCCTGGCCACAGCCACCAACTTCCAGTGACCTACAGTAGTCCAATGGGCTGGATAGAATGACTCTGCATGCTGTATGTCTGGTACCTCTGTTTTAGATGGGCGTCTCTCTAGTTTCGCAGTGCCAAACCAAGTTTGCCCTGGAACCTAAAGCTCCCCTCTATTTTATCCCAATCATCAGGAGGATTAGGCATGGGGTAGCCACCCTTGCCCAATCCCAAGAATCAGGATGGCAGCAGCCTTAGATCTTGAACTTGGATTAGCTGCCCATAGGGATCAGGCATGGGGCAGCTCTGGGTTCCTGTTTGAGACCTGGGGCTGCCCTCAGCCTGATTCTTGGGATTAGGCATGGGGGTGACTGTGTTCTGGCTGCCCTGTGCCCAGTCCTCACCATTAGCTGATCATTAGGATCAGGGATAGGGCAGTGACAGGTTCCAAGCCATGGGGCCTTCTCCTGGCTGATAATCAGATGATCATCTGGATTGGGTAGACCACAACCCCAGGTCCAGGATACATGTTACATGTTCAATTTTAATCACAATACAAACCATCCACAAAGATGTTCCATATTAAATCACACCATAAATTGGCTGAATGTGTAGCATGCTGCATTCTGGATGAAAAATGCTTTACTCAGTGAGAAGCTAGATCTGAGAGAACTTGATGGGGAAGGATGGAGGAAGAAAAATGAGGAGACTGTGGATAAATATTGACTTGCTGCAGAAGATTGGTTGACTTCAAACAACTGTGGGGGATTCCCGCCAAAATCTGGCTAATTGACATGGCACTTGCCAGATCTGCACAGTTGCTTTGATGTTACTGTTGGTCCATCTTCAATGTGTGACACAGTTCTAATTTTTTAATTTTGGTTGTGTTCAAAAAGTATATTGGGTAAGTCCACAGCAGCTTCATGGTCTGAACATGTTTCCATCATGCAGGATTTCAAGGAACTGCAGGTTCAGATCCTCTCAAGAGTGACTCAGGCTTTCATCTTTCCAAGGTAGATAAACTAACTGCCTTGAACTTTGAGTGTTTGATCTTAAAAGGACAGACACTCTCTTTACTCTCTGTGGATATTTGTGGGTGTCACAGCACAATCTGTGTGGACATTCAGATAAACAGTTACCCCGGTAACATTTTCCAATGTACCTCTCCCACCTTCCTCATGCCAATCCACAATTTCATTGTGTTTTTTAATAGTTCACAAAGTCAGTATTTGTTTTCATGTAGTAGATCCTGTTTGGTGGGAGACTCAGGTTGGAGCAACTAACAGAGAACCTATAGAAATGTATTCTCTGCCAGTTAATATAATTTGGAAATGTAAATGGAATAAAGTCAAAGAGAACATTTTTGTTTTTAATAGAGCACATTGTCTTTTAAGTTTATTTCCAGGAATTTGTTTTATACTATTTCCTTTGTCACATGCTTTTAATGACCACATAAAACTACTTTCTTTGTTGTTATTCTACTATATTGTAAAGACAGAAACTTAAATATTTAAAGGTGAAATCCCGGTTTTACTCAAATCATTGAAAGCTTTGCTTTTGCTTTACCTCTGATTTTTAAATGTACCTCCTTGGACCACTAAACTTCTCCCCCTCTGATTAAACCCATAAAATCCTTGACAAATCTCTTTTATGTTTAGTTGCTGCTTAGTTGTTTCAAAGAGACTTCAATATCCTTGCCTCCTTTTGTCTCTTTCTGAATTCTTCAATACAGTTCTGTAATACTGCTCCTTAAACTTTGTGCAACACCCATAGGTTTATCGCCCTAGCTCTCCCTACAGTGGCATAATATTCTGTTCTTAAATGATTTTTGTAGCTACAGCTCAACATTTACTGAGATGTGTTGCATTTACTTCATAGCTATTGTCTTGATGGCAGACAGTTCTATTAATTTATTATCCCATATCAGTTTCCTGATTTTCTGTCCAGTAATTTATGACTATTTAGAGCTTTGATACTCATTACATTGTCTAGTGACCCCTTGTACCCTCCTACCCCTGCTACTTTTTGTCAGCTTGGTCTCTGGCTTGCTTGTTGCTGCAGCAAGTTAGTGGCTTATGTTTCATATGCTAAGATGAATGAAAATCTTCAGCCCAATCAGAAAGCCAAGATAGTCTGTCAGCATGTGACATAACATGTCAAAATGCTACTGGAGTGGCCATGAAGAATGGAATTCAATGAAAAGAAACTGGAATTCAACAAAAAGAAAAGCAGAACCTGAAGCAAAGCAGAATAGTTTAACTATTAATGGTTCAGCTAAGGTTTAAAGCAGTGACTCTGTGGGTGATGTGGTACCTTGGGCTTTTGTGAACCCCCTGGGCTGCTGTGAGATCATTTTAAGAGTGCTCCAAGCTGCTCTGCCTATTAACAGTATTAGGTATGCAAACACCTACACGTGATTCCCAGGTAAACGGAGAGTTTTCATATAGGAAACATTCTAACCTGTTGTGATCTTTTTAAGTTCTTTGCAACAGAATAGCTCTACTTTTCTTCTACACTTCTGAAATAAGTACAAGGTAAGAGTTGATATTTTCCAAGAGGTGCCTTGAGACTAAAAAGATTGAGAGCCACTGGTACAGAGACATCCATTTATTCTACAAAACGGTATTAGTGAGAGTGAAAAGTAGTTGACTCTGTGATAGCAAGGTTTTATCTGAGAGGAGAAAACTGATTCCCCTATTTGCAAAATATGAGATTTCAAAAAATATCCTATTCTGCATTGGGATAGTAAGGCCTTTGGAAGTTCCTGTTTCTGTTCAAACAGACAAAAAAAAAACCTGACAGGGAAATGCCCAGATTAGTAAAGTGCCCTGATGATCAGGGATATGAGAGAACCAGATTGAAATCCATCATCTGACTCATTCAGACCAGGAATGTGAGCCTAGAGCCCAGGCTTACAGGTTATTCTGGAGTGGATCTCTGTATTTCATGTTGGAACTGTTCTACTTTATATAGTATTGGTTGGGGCAGGATTTTGAACCCAATTTCTTTGGGGTGCTTATACACGTAACAAAAACTGGCTGTTTTTGATGTTTAATTGTGGTGTGGGTGGGTTACGATTTAAATGAGTTTGCTATGTTGCAAACTAAACCACATCCACATGTAATTTAGTTTGCAATATAGCTATTTATAACATTGCAGCCTTTGACAGCTTCCCCCACCCCGCCTGCGGCTGCCGGAGAGGTAGGCTGGAGGCAAAGGTGGTGAAGGGCCTGTCCCCTTTCTTAATTACGTTTTTATTTTTTATTCATGGAGCTCGCACACGTCTCCCGCAGCTGGGGTGGGGGGAGCTGCTGGTGTGCCAAGCAGCCCTGAAGCTGCAGGGACCCCAGGTCCTTCCCTCCATGATGCCAGTATCCCCCAGGCCACCTGGGTGGGCTGCTACCCAGGGGAAAACCACCATCATGGAGACAAGGTCCAGGGCTCTCTAGAGCTCAGGGCCAACCGGCAGCTCATCCCCTAGCCATGGTAGAGGCAGGCAGGCTCCATGGGGGGGAGGGGGAAGAAAGAATCAGGCCCCTCACTGCTTTTTTTTCTTTTTTCCCCCTCAGCAGAGCCTGCCTGTGCGAGCTGCTGCTTGGCTGTGCAGCCTCTGAGCTGCAGGCGGGGGGGTGCCTGGTTCTTCTCTTCAAGGTGGTGGCATTCCCCCACGGCCTTCCAGGTGGGGTGCTAGCTGCACACTGCTGCCCCAGCTCGCAGACAGCACCTGCCACATCCATCTCCTCCCTGAGTCTGTGCAGGGGCTTGGGGAAGAATTGGATCTAGTGGGTGCTGCCTGTGAACTGGGGTAGCACCCTGCCCAGGCAGCCCCAGGGGATGCTGCTGCTATGGAGAAAACGACCACCCCTTCCCTCCCCCCCCCCCAACTCAGGGACTGCATGGCCTGGCAGCAGCTCACCCCACAGCTATGGGAGAGGCAGGCAGGCAGGCTCTGGGGGCGGGGGAAGGGGAAGGCATCCGGCCCCTCACCATAACAGTGACAAAAGTCTCTAAATTGAAACGGTGGGTTTTTAACTGTTGCAATTAAAAACTCACCATTTCAATTTAGGGACTGAATCCCCGTCACATGTATAAGCGGCCCCATAATGTAGTTGACTGCTCTAACTGCAGACATATAGAGTCCATGGCTTTTTATCCTTCTGGTTGGATTACGTCTTTTTACAGGAATTGTTTCAGCTGAACAGAGTGAGAACTAGAGGATTTCCTTTGTGAAAATGTTCCTCTGAGCTGGTGGGTTCTTGGCTGCATTGAAAAAGAGAAGCTGAAGTTCTGTTACACTGATCTCTTCTTAAGGTTCAAGGTTCCCTCTATTTAGAAGTTGTGGTTGTGTCAACGAGGTAAATTTACTGTGGGCAACAATGGCACCCTGTTATGCTGCTCTACCACTCCTATACATATGCACTAATAAATAGAGATGGCCTGTCCTTAATGGTTATATAAGAGTTCTAGTACATGTCCACCACAAAAAAGCCTTACTCTTGATTCATTTATGCCAGCTGATCTGGTTTTCAGGAAGGTCAGGTATTGGAGTTATAGCAGTGATGAGAATGAAAGAACTGCTGCCTTAGATTTCCTGCAGCTTGGTGAGAATATTTTAAGGAAGACACAAGATGAGTCTTTATTTGGAACAACTCCGTACTTTTTCCTCTGGTCTCAAATCAGTGGGATTCCTTATGGTTACCCATATGCTTCAGTGTTTGCAAGATTGGGCCTTTATACTGTGGTATAAATAAAATAGTAGTGACTATGCAGTTTTTCAGATAGTGGTAATTTTGAATGTATACCAATTACACATTTACTGTTTTTAATGTTTCTGGTATGAATATGAACTAGAATATGTTTTTGCTCTAAGGACTGGAAAATATGGTGGCATTTTTTTTACTCCATCCTTTGACCAGTATGAGGTTTTCATTGAAACCGTGCAGAATAGTAGTTGATAAATATGGAAGGAAAGAAGGTAGATATTTGTTGATTATTCAGTTCATTCTCATATGTTGCTCTTCCTTCTATTTCTTTGAGTCTGTAATGTTGACCAATTTTCTCAAATGTGGATGGTTGCTATTGTTATACTGTAGGTTCTTGCCTTAATGGGTTGTTTTCCCCTCTTATATATATGACTTGTATATAAATCCTTAGTGCATGCCTCCATGCACGTGTGTGTGTATACACTACACAGAGACATGTACGTGTATATATGCATATGCACACACATACATTTTATATGTGTATATGTATAAAATAACACTAAAAATCTACATGTGGTCCCTGTTTAATTATTTTTGGTAAAAGTGTGATGTCCAAAAATATACCTTACACATACTGATTAGAATCACTGAAACTTCCATTTCCCACTTAATTTAAATGCTTTTCCTCAGAAAGCCTTTTTGCCAATGCAACATCCTTGAACAGGACTCCTGCTGGTCAGTTTTCATGTCTTGCTGTGACAGCTGTGAACATATGTACAACTGATTGTTAACATGCAATATAAATCTGAACGGAGCATGCCCACTAATTGGTTTGAGAGCTGGATATAGACAATGCTGTCTTAGAGTAGCTTAAGTAGATAGGCCTAGTCATAGGGTTAATTCTGCTTGACAGCACATCAGCAGCATCTTGAGAATAATTACCCAACTTAAGCTTTCCCACAGCTGAATTGTGAACTTCAAAGGCTTTTGCATTTGAAACTAGTATTAACCTATATCTGAAACATGATTTTCCCACAAAGTCTAATTTTTTTCTCCCTCTTATTCAATATGCAGGTTACTGAGAAGATAATACAGCTTTTTCTTGAGTGAAAAGTCCATAGTATACAACAGAAAATAAGCATGCATATTAAACATGCCAATGTTTCTGCTAAGACAACACAAGCTAAACTTGAGTTTGGCTCCATTTTCCTCTGTTTTAAAGAAAATGAAACCATTTATTTCCATTTTCAGAGCAAGTAAATTAAAGACACAAACCTCATAGGATGTTGTCCAACTAAATACTGATTATTGGATACAATCCATGTGACATTAATGCTTCAAAAATAGATTGGAAACATTCATGAATATATAGAATCCTATTAATGACTTTTACAAAGCTAAAATGGATGAACGCAATATGTATTTCAGAGCCTCAATTATGTGTTGTAATTTATAGTTATATAACTCGATCCTGTTTTTATATTTAAACCCTATTTTCTCTTTCCCTTTTGTGGTTTTCTCTTAAATTTTACTTCCTCGTATCTGTACATTGTTAAAAAGATATATGAGTATTAAGTTTAAACCCCTCCCCATTTGGAATTAAAAATGTATTTGTACACATTAAATATTAATATACCACCATATGCTTCCTTGTGAAATACTAGGAGTTTTTTTCATCCTGTTGCCTAATTTCCATGATATAATAGCAGTTTTTATAACATTATCTCTTTCTGGCTTTTTTTTGCAGGTCAGACACAAAGTTTGATTCCAGTTCAGGTATGTTTAGATTTACAGTATTATGCTGAACATATTGTTTTAAGGTTAGTCTCAAAAGAGTAATTTATCCGTTTGAGTTCAATTTTAATTTTAAGCAGACTGAGACAAGCCAGTCTTGAAAAGGATCTGTTTTATCACCACTTGAAAACATTTGCACTGCTGAAGCCTTTGTTTTCATTTCCTTCATTCATTCACATCTTTTTTTTACTTTTGCCCTAGAGATGATCAGGAAGTTGCATCTTGCAGTAGATTTGTACTGATCCATATTAAAACAGTAAAAATAAATAAATCTAAAGCAAGTGGAGAGGGGGTGGAGCTTAGGAATGATCATTACATAAAAGAATATTTTTCTTCCTGGTAGACAAAGACATTTCATGGGAATTTAAAGTCTGTGCAAGCCTATATGTCAGGAAGCAGGTGATTTGTCATCAAATTTTCTTGACAGATGCATGTACACAATGCGTGCCAGACAAGGCAGCAGACTTTTGGAGGTTTACCAAAGGCGATATCTCTAAACTTGTCTTTTTAAAGAATTTTAATGTATTATAGGGGGAGGGAAGTGAAGGTCAGTCAGACAAGTTAATGTGTATTTAACCATAAAAAAAAAAAGCCCAGGACAGCAAACAGGAGAATTGTTTTATCTAAATCAGGATGCTAAAATCAGAATGCCACTTGTTCAGCTGCCTAAATGTGGTTGTTCATTGAACTGGTAAAAGAGCATATTTGTAAAAAGTAAATTAGAAAAAATAAACGTATTCCTTTAGTTCTGGAACATGCTGAAATGTGTATCATTTGAAACAGTCATTCAAAAACACACACCTTTGTTAAGAAGAAAAAGATTTATTTTTTAATAAAAAAAACTATTTGTAGCACAGCCTTGCAATTAGGTTAGTGTTGCACTGTGTGAAGTGGTTAATGTTCAGTTTTGGAATTATGAAAATATTACAAGGTGTATGCACTGAGTCTAGGCAACAGCTGCCATAATCCAAAACTGAATAGCGAAGTGCTATATTTTTTTTTGTTTTCTACTGAATTGTATCTTAAGAGCTACATAGGTGAGAAATGTATTGAAGGAAGCATTTGCAGAACCAGTTCTTAATTCATTTATGATCAAGTCATACTCTTTCTATTGTAATTGTAATCTTTGCATTTGGGGTTATTAGTGGCAGGTATTAAGTGAATTACATTCTAGTTTTGGTACCTAGGGCTTGTGAAATGCAGGTATGAGGTAATAGGATCATTATAAACAGTTTCTGCTGTAACTTTTATAAAGAAAACAAGAAAGTGGCTTGAAAGAAACTGCCAAATATTTCTTTTCCTTATTGCCTTATTGGAATTGAAATGGGTTTTAAAAAAAATCTTTTTTTCAGTGTATGCTAAGCTGTGAACAGGGACTCCTGTTTCTGTATGTCATCATGCTTTTCTGGGGAAATCTTAACTCTTTCCTGACATCCATTGTTTATGATGCCTTTTTCCTTTGAGAGATTACATAGGGAGTCAAAGGAAAGGGTAGTATTCCACAGCATGTGGAATATTCATGAAATTTAATACTTGGCAGCCCTGGTAAAATACTATCCACTGGTCTTCAAATGGGCTGATGTGTTTGGGTCTCAAACATTTAAACTTCCCTTGGTCTGGTTAGACTTTGTGCTATTTCATTCTTTTCCAGTCTGGTACACTTCAAGCACATGTCTCTATTGACTCCTCACATACATGGGCCTTAGTGCTCTGCTGCCCTGGTTTCTAGACAAGTGTTTGATTCAGCTTCAGTTTCAGCTGTTTCAGAGGGAAAGTGATTCAATTAGTTGATTACTACAATTAGTAGAATCACTGTCCTAATTTTGATTTGGACTTGGAGATTCGGCCACCATATTGGGCTGAATCTCCTTTGAATCGAACAGGCAGCAGCAGCAGTGTTGGCAGTGAGAGCGTGGCAGCAGCAAGTGGGGCCCCACTCACTTCCCCAGCCCCCCCCAATGGCTGCCCTGCCCGGTCCCAACATCCCGGCACTTTAAAAAAAAAACAAAAACCAACAACCCTGCACTCGCTGGCTGCAGCAGGAGTGATCAGGGCCCCTGGGGGCTCATGGCAGAGCTCCCCTGTGTAGTGCAGGGCAGCAGGGATCAACTCCCGCCTCCTATGGGGCAGCTGGCACATTGCATGGGTGCAGCACAGCTCTGCGTGCTGTCCGGGAGCTGGGGCTGCTCACGCCGAGCGCTGCCAGGTTCTGGGTGACTGCTGGAGCTGCCCCAGCTCTGGGACAGTGCGCAGCACCTTACCAAGCTGCACTGCACTCGTACAATGCAGTAACTGTTGTGTGGGTGCCAGGCAGAGGGAATGATCCCTGCTGCATGGGGGGGCTCTGCTACGAGCCCACAGAGGCCCTGATTGTTGCTTTTTCTTTTCTTTTTTTTTTTTTAAAGTGCCAGGATGCTGGGGCAACTGTGGGGAGGGCTGGGGGAGTGGATGGGGGTTGGGGCTGGTGGGGATTACTCAGGGGGGTTGGGGGAGCCAGTGGGGGCTGGGCGGGAGTTCCCCCCCCATGGCCCCCTCCTCCACCTCCTCTACCCCTTACTTACTGGCACAGAGCCTGGGTCCATCTCCTTGCGGTGGCGAGTGGGAATGGCCCGAATCTCCGAATCGATTCAGAGGCTTCCAGTTTGATTTGGACCTTTTTAATGGGTCTACTGATTCAATTCAGATTTGGAGTTTAAGCCCCTGAATCAGGCCGAATCTCCTTCAAATCAGTTTGGCTACTGAAGCTTCACACAGCCCTACTGGTTTCCCAGGACAAGTGTTGATACCCCAGCTACTTAAGCATATCTTTTCCTCGAGCTCTAATTTTACGGGCACTGGTTTACAGTTTACTTCCCCCAGAAACACACCGATACTTGAAGTACATGGGTTGCTTGCAGATGTTAAACAAACAAAAAAAGCAGTGCTTTACTTTAAACTTGTCACTCTCCTGCACGGAGCCCAGCACATGCCCAGAAGAGGCACCGTGTTAGTTGGACCTGGCTCACCTGATGTCTGTATAGATTGGGTGCTTTAGTGGGGCTTTTTGGGCATTTTTATTTAATAGCTCGTTGAGTCAGTTTTAGCTAAAAGCACCAAAAGATCCCCACTAAAGCACCCGCTGTATACAGACACTGTGGAGCCAGGTCAAAGTAACGCACTGCTGCTTCCTGTAAAACAAGGATGCTCTAATAACTTGTCCAGATATCTGTTGGATAACAAATCTAAATACCAAATACTTGGTTAGAACCCTGAATTATACACACATCAGCTACTTGGTTCGGAAGTTAGAATCCATATTAGGGCCTTGTTACATGATAACTTGGCTTCTGGAGCTCGTAACCTTTGGGTTGTTTGCACATTAACACCTAAAACTAGTTTTAAGCATTCTTTAAGCAGCTTAAAGTTATGTCACTCCAGTCTAGGTTTATCTCCTATGTTATTCAGCTCATGTTATACTAACTCTAGATTAGACTAAATATGTTAGTGTAAACTCCCCACCTGCTGCCCCCTTCTTGCTGGCCCAGATCAAGCTCACTACCCCCTTGCTCCTTGCCCCTCCTTCCTTGCTTACTTGTGGCTGCCCTGTCTTCCCTTGCTTGCATCTGCTCATTACCCCTCCCCGCCCGCTCCTCTTCCCTTGCTTACTTTTAGCTGTCTGTGCTGGGGCAGCACGCACAGAAGGCTTAACCTGCTTGCCTGGCCACTACTACCACTGCTGCTGTTCTCTGGACCAGGCTCAACCAGGAGAAAAGCAGCAGGCGGTAGTGGTGGGGGTCGAGCAGGCAGGTTGACCCTTCATTGCCTTCTCCTCTGAGAGAACAGTGCAGATGGCCACAAATAAGCACAGGGGGTGGGGAGGAACCCTGAGGGGCAGGGGAAACTGTGGGAGCTGTGGGGGGCAGTGGGGAAGCCAGGAATGGGGGAGGAGGGGCAGGGAGGGTGTGTGAGGATTCTTACTTTTTAATCCTGCAAGCCCCTGCTAGCCTGAATGTGTGAGTGCTCCAAACTCGAGCTAACACTAAAACTAATCAACATCAGAGTCAAGTTTAGAGTCTGGAGCAGACTGGAGTCAGGAGCGGACTGGCCAAGTTCACCGATGACACCAAACTTTGGGGAAAAGCATCCACACCAGAAGACAGGCGGGTGATCCAGGCTGACCTGGACAAGATCAGCAAATGGGCAGATGAGAACATCATGGTGTTTAATGCTGAAAAATGCAAGGTTCTCCATCTTGGGAGAAAAAAACCTGCAGTACCCTTATAGGCTCAGCAGTGCTACACTGGCTAGCACTATGGAAGAAAGAGACTTGGGGGTCATCATTGACCACAAGATGAACACGAGCCTGCAATGTGATGCTGTGGCTAGTAGAGCAACCAAAATGCTGGCTTGCATCCATAGATGCCTCTCAAGTAAATCCCGGGATGTCATTCTCCCCTTGTACTAGGCCCTGGTGAGGCCGCAGCTAGAGTACTGAGTCCAGTTTTGGGCTCCACAATTTAAAAAGGATGTGGAGAAGCTTGAGAGAGTCCAGAGGAGAGCCACGCGCATGATCAGAGGTCAGGAAAACAGACCTTACAACGACAGGCTGAGAGCCATGGGCCTCTTTGGCCTGGAAAAGTGCAGGCTCAGAGGTGATCTGATGGCCATCTATAAGTTTATCAGGGGTGACCACCAGTACCTGGGGGAATGTTTGTTCACCAGAGTGCCCCAAGGGATGATGAGGTCAAACAGTTATAAACTACTGCAAGACCGTTTCGGGCTGTACATAAGGAAGAATTTCTTTACTGTCCGAGCCCCCACGGTGCCATCGGAGGTGGTTCAAGCACCTACATTGACCACCTTCAAGAGCAAATTGGATGCTTATCTTGCTGGGGTCCTATGACCCCAGCTGACTTCCTGCTGTTTGGGCGGGGGGCTGGACTCCATCTTCCAAGGTCCCTTCCAGCCCTAATGTCTTTGAAATCTATGACTGGGTGGTAGGCAGGGCAATAATGCCTGTGTGCCAAGTAATCACTTTCCTGGGTGTGAATTGATTCAGTGCCTGGTGCACCCTCCACCCACCCACTTTTGGGCCCCTATCCTTCCTGGCACAGGTTCTTCCTGCCCTGGCACTAGGCCAGGTATGGCACTATCTTGCTGCAGCCATTGCCATGCTTATCCACGGCTTGCAGTTCCATCAGCCTCCTGCTGGCATGCTCGAAGTCTACAGGCATGTTGACTAGGCATGAGGTGTTGGTGGGTCCCTGAACTGAGTGTCCTCTCTGGCTGGTCCCCACAGGTCCCACTAGGGTGCCCTCTCCCAGCCCTACCTGACTTGGGTGTTTCTGCATGCAAAGTGAGATCCTGTCATGTCTGGACTGAGAGAGCTGGTATCTGGTTGTGTCCCCAGTACTCCAGCAGTGAATGGAATGTCTGGTGCTTTCCTGGCCATTTCAGCCCTGGGGAAAGCAACTGGGCTTCAGCCAGCGGTAAGATAAGCATCCAAGTTTTCCCTGGATGCCTTGGCTGTGGGACAGGCACATGCTGCTTCCCCCCCGCCCCCCTTCCCTTCCCTGCCCTTCCTCTTTCAAAAGCTACTACCTGAGGGACCGTCTCCCAATTCCAAACACTTCTAAATTAGGGAATGTCTCTAAATTGTAACTTTTTTCACTGCATATAGTAAGGAGTAAACCCAGAAAAACAAATATTTGATTAAAAAATTGTAATGGGACTTTGCAAGATAAGATAGGATGTGGTAGTAACTGCAGAGAGGTGAAAGAATAAGGGCCTGCTCCAGAGCTATTTGTAGCCAACAAAATTATTTTTATTTATCTGAATTTGGTCATTTACTGGGAAGCCAGATGGCAGCGCTGAACAGTGGCTTTTGATCTACCTCGCTGGCTAGACAACTGGTTACAGGACCATCCTGAAGAGGGGCATCCCCAGCTTCCTTGCATGATCTTGTCCTTTTGTGTTTCTCATCGTATGCAAGAGGAAGAGACAGACTGAGTTGTTAGTGCAGGGTGACATACCAGTTGGAGGTCCTGGTTTATGTTAGGATGCTGTAGCCAGCAGATGGTACT
Source organism: Crocodylus siamensis (assembly GCF_052110815.1). NCBI lineage: Eukaryota > Metazoa > Chordata > Crocodylia > Crocodylidae > Crocodylus > Crocodylus siamensis. Next base: position 64,894,817 of record NC_143398.1, read on the forward strand.
GTTGTTCAGGTCCTGCTGGGCTGCAGATCTTGCCAGCAGTTTAACATGCAGCTGTTCTCAGTGGCTAGTTAACTTATTTAGTGTAGGCATGTCAGAATTTGAAAGTCATCCTACTGCTGGTCTGAGGCATTAGTACCACCAAACAAAAAAGGCCTGTAGCTTGTCAGCTAAGACCAGGACAGTTTTGTACAAACCGTACCTGTAGTACAAGCCAGTTGATTTAACTGGTACAAGAAACTTGCACCTGAAGCAGGTGCCACAAAAAGAATTAGGACATAGTGCTTTGACCCTACCCCTGTTTAAACTGGTTTTTATTGCTCCGGTGGCACAGAGTAACCAGAAGATTCTGCCCCAGGAAGATTTCACTCACCTAAAGAAAACCTTGGACAGCCTAATGCTGTTGTGGCAGTGCCTCTATCTCCCGCTTAGCCAATCTTTGGTGTAGGGCTGTGACTAAGCATGACATGCCCAATACCTAGGGTCTATTTAAACCACAGTTTCCTGAATTTCATGGAAACTGAAAAATCCAGGATTGTCCACAAAATCAAAAAAAGAAAACTTTAACGTTCTGGCTTCCCAGTGGGAGCCAGCAGTCCTCAATGCTGCTGTGACCCAGCATCGGTGCTGCTGTTAACCAGTCTGCCTGGGAGGGGAAGGTGCTGACTAGTGGGGTGGCATGAAGGGCAGCAGAAAAGATGGCCACCACCCCTTCATTTCCTCCGCCCCTTGGCACTGATTGGCAGAGGCACATGGGGGGCGGGGCCACCAGAGCATATCTGTGAAATATCTTGCGGAATTTGCTCTTTATGCTGCAACCAACCTGAGAAAATTGGTAAGTCTGACTGTGATTAGTAGTCCTCTAGTAATACCCCTGCAATCCCATGCTGCCATAATAACCCTTTAGGACAGGGGATAGAAATCTACAACTTAGGTGACATTTGGTGGTGGGAGGTTTTGGCTCCTTATACCACTGCAAAGATTAGAGGTGGCAGTGTCAGGGTCATTGTGACCCACAGCTTTACCCCACTTTAGACTTGTCTAACTTACACCAGAGAGTGGGCCAGGTACTAAACAAACACTAGGGTCAGAGGAGTATTAAGGTCCCGTTTAAATGTACTGCTTTCCATTTCCATTTTCCATTTCAGTCTTGTACAGAACACAGCTGAATGGAATAACCTGACACTATACATTTACTCTTTTCTCATTATTTTCGTGATTTCCTTTTCATTGATTTCATGATTTCCTAATATGTATTTCTACCTTCTTGGTTTTAAATAGGGTCTTATTAAACAAGCAGATTATTTCCAAATCTTAATGTCTTCTCCACTGGTAACGCATAAGGGGTGCACGTGCACTCCTTGAGAGTGCTGGTGCACCCTCTGACTGGTCGCGCTCACCCCTTAGGTGACAGGCAGGAGCACTGGTGCCACCCCTGCAATTGCCAGCCAGGGAGTGGGAGCGCTGGAGGAGTGCCACAGCCACTTTGTGATCGGCTGTGGGGGGGGACCCTTCCTCCCCATCAGTGAGATTGGGACCCCCGCCCCAATCGCTGACTGGTCGTTGGGTGGGTATGTGCCCACCCTGACTAATGTGGCACCAGTCACCCATGGTCTTCTCTTTTGACAAGTGTGGTTTGTAATGCCACGGTTGTAAATAAAAAATGGGGGAAAGCTTTTATTATTTCTGTCATTTGGAATAGTCACCAAGAAACAATGGAGGCAGACTATGAAATCTGTTCCATGAAAAAAAAATGAAGATGTATAAGTAAGTTAAAGATTAAAAAAAAAAGATTAAAGATTAAAAGTTTTTCTCATAGTTCTTTTATTGACTGCCTTGAATTAGTGCTATAAATTTATGACTAATAAGTAATTGTAGGCAAGATCTGTCATTTGCACATTTAAGTCTTCATGTACTTTGTTGCAAAAGAAGAGTAAAAGGGAAAATGCAGTCTGCTTTTTATTAAACTGGAATGTTCAGTGATCACCATTAAAATTTTAACAGTGTTGATCCTTACATGAAATGGTGACTATTCAATTTGTCTTCTGCCAAATTAATTTAATAGTAACCAAAGTGTATAAGCATTAATTTTACCCAAATTTGTGGCATAGTACTGCAACTGTGAAGTTAGCAAATGAACACACAGTTTTAAAGGCAAGCAGATAAAAGGGTGCATGCAAGTCCAAACTTCTTTCTCTAATTCTGTAGACATTATGCAGAAGGCAGGGCAGCGTGTTAAAACTTACACTGAGTTTGAACCAGAGAGCAAATATGTGATTAAGCTTTAGATCAGATGAAGGTTAATCAACATGGCCAGAGCCCCCAAACTGTATTTCGTATTTTTCAACTGATTCTACTCTGCAAAATAAGAATCTGGTTCATGGCATTCTAAGTTGTATATCTTAGCACCCTTAGTTTCCCATCAGGTAGTGAAATTATTAGTCTTCACTATTTTGCATGCCACAATCGCATCCTTTTTATTGGTCTCTTCTCTAACAAATCAGTATCACTCTTTGTATCAGTAGTATCTCATCCTTATAACTAAGCAGGTGTTACAATAAATGCTTACTTGTGAATCATAAAACTCAGTCAACCCTTTGAAAAGTTGTATGATACTCATTTTCATTCCAAATTAACACTGGAATGTTAATATTCTATATGACTTAATCACAATATCCACTTTATGGAAAAAATGATGATAGATTAGATAGGTATATTGATAGATATATCATTACAACATCTAAGGCTGCTTGCAGACATGGAACTCCTTCCTCCTCCCCCTCAACCCCCCCCCCCCAAAAAAAACCCCCAAACAACCCAACCAAACAAAAAAACCCAAAAACCCAACAAGTCGTCATGCTCCTGTGCCATGCCCAGAAGAGGCAGTGCATTAGTTCAACCTGGCTCTGCAGCATCTGGATAAATCAGGTGCTCTAGTGGGGCTTTTTTGGCACTTTTGTCTGATTGAATCATCTTTAGATAAAGGCACCAAAAAGCCTTGCTGAGGTACCCAATCTATACAGATGCTGCAGACCTGGGTTGAACCTGTGCACTGCTTCTTCCAGTAAAGGGTGTTTTTTTGGTTTTGGTTTTTTGCATGTCTTCACATCTGCAAGCAGCCTTTGGCTAGTTGGCTGAGCCTCTCTCCAGGCTCTTGGCTCTTTCACACTCTATTCCTATTAAGAAAGTGAATAATTTCAGTAAGATCTTTCATAGGGAGGCTATTGCTAGGTCATGTTACTGTATATACAGAAACATGGGAGTCAGTGGATATGGTCTTCACATTGCTTCCACGGCTGCTGTTGAGGAGGAGGAACAGAATGCTTCCCGTTGAAATTTCATAAACTGAAGAGAAAACAGCCTTTCTGCTGCCTGTTTGTTTTCAGTTATGCACTTTTCTTTTCTCGTCTCACAACTGTGGTATGTCACAAATGCAGTTGATCTCTTAAGTACTCATAAATGAAGTTAAATGGGGCTGCATGTTAATATTTCAAAGAGCGGAATGCAATGGAAACCCATTGTATGTATGTGTGTATGTATGTATGTGTATATATATGTACCTATACGTATATGTACCTATATATGTGTATATATATGTGTGTATATAGGTGTGTGTATATATAGATATATATATATATAGGTATATAGATCTATATCCATTTTTCCTCTCTTGAGCACAGGTGTTACAATTCACATAATATGAAAAATGCCCCATTATGAAAAACTCTGGGAAACAGGAGCAGCAGAATGAAGTAGGAGTGGAATTATTGTCTTGCCTCTTAAAGGTTATTGTTTTAATGCTATTTTAATCTAAGCTCAGTGGTTCCCCCATGGTTTCTCACTCAGTGGGGAATTTTTGTCCAAAGATCTGGGCCATGAGATATGTATTAGTGAGACTGTCTTCTTGACACCCGGTTCCCCATTCTTCACTATTTCTATGTAGTTCTAGGTTGGAAAGAGAGGAAGGCTGTGAGGTTTAGTGAGGTTCTTTCAGTCTTGCCCCCTTTCTAACCCATTCAGTAAGTCCGTGCACAGGTACATTTCTGCGGATAGTGTTTTCACTTGTGAGGGGGCCAGGACCCTGAGGGGCCCGGCCCGAGCGGGGAACCCCGGAGTTCCGCCCTGCTTCCGGGTCCGGACCCGGAAGCCCGGCCGGGAACTTAAGGTTTCCCAGAACTTGAACCACGCCGACGCGGGACCGGCGCGGGAAGATAAAAAGGAACCGCCTACCCCGAGCAGGGGAGGACGGAGGCTCCAGCGGGAGCCTGCCCCGGGAGCCGCGGAGCCGGGAGCGGCGAGGCCGGGAGTTGCGGAGCCGGGAGCGGCGAGGCCGGGAGTTGCGGAGCCGGGAGCGGCGAGGCCGGGAGTTGCGGAGCCGGGAGCGGCGGGGCCGGGAGCTGCGAGGCCGAGAGCGGCGGAGACAGGTACAGCCGCGCCGGGTGCCACGCGGCGGGAGCCGGCAGCGGCGAGGCCAGGAGCTGGGGAGCTGGCGGCGGCGAAGCCGGGAGCCGGAGGTCCAGAGGCAGCTGGGCCGGGCGCGGTAAAGCCGGGAGCCGGGCGGCAGGGAGCGGCGGCAGTGAGGCCGGCCGCCGCGAAGCCAGGAGCGGTGCAGCACCAGCCTGCAAGGCCGGAGGCGGCGGAGCCAGGGGGCGCAGCAGGCCCCGAAGGGACGAAGGTACAAAAGGGACCGGTGGCCATTGCACCGGAGGAAGCCGGGAAGGGAGGCTCGGTCGGAGGGACCCTCCTCCGGCGGCTGCGGGCCGCTTGGCCGCGGGGAAGACCCGCGGGCAGGGGGGGCAGAGCTTGTAGCCCCCCCCCTGGGTCTAGAGAGTGAGGCACCAGAGGTAGAGACACCTCAGGACTAGTGGAGCGATCAGCACCAGGGAGACTAGGTGCTGATAGGACTCCTGGTGAGGGCCCAGCAGGGTGGGGTACCCTCCCCCCCCCACTGCGGAGCTAGTATAAAGACAAGGGAGCCCTAACGGAGGCTCCCCACCCCGGAGGACCGGGCGAGGGTGTAGGGGAGGAGGAGCCCTCAGGACCGCCAGCTTCCCGGCACAGGTGAACCCCATATTTCCATCAAGTCGTGGCAGGCGAGAGCGGCGAAGCGGGACGGTCCAACGCGTACCCCCTCCTCTCCAGGGGACATCCGGGGATCGGGGTCTCACGGTAAGTGACGCACCCCCATCCCCTTACAACTGGTGCATTGGCCGGGAAAGAGCCCGGCCTAGCTCGGAGAGCACTACAGCACCATGGAGCTCCCTACGAGCTCGGATGTGACGCAGCAAACGCTGCATCTGATGGCCCAGCTGCTGCAGCAGCACCAGCAGACTGCCTTAAGGCAAGCGAGTGTGCAGGAGCATTTGCTCCAACAGCAGCAGACAAGGGCTGGCCCGTATAGCGGGGAAATGAACATGCCCCGCATGAATCGGGAAGACGACGTGGAGGCCTTCATAGAAACCTTTGAGAGAGCGGCCCTCGCCGCAGGCATAGACCGGACAAAATGGGCCAGTAGGCTGGGAGTCTTGTTAACCGGCCTGGCCCAGGCAGCCTACCGAGCCCTGACCCGCGCCGAGGCCAGTGACTACGAGCGGGTGAAGGCCGAGATTCTACAACGCGTAGACCTCACCCCGGAAAAGAACCGACAGGCGTTCCGAGGAAACAAGACCAAGGGCGAGAAAAGCCCCAAGATGTGGTGGCACAGCCTTAGAGATGAAATGATGAAGTGGCTGAGGCCGACGGAGACCACAAAAGAAGAAATATGCGATCAGGTTCTGCTAGAGCAGTTCCTGACGGACCTGGAGGACGACACCCAACAGTGGGTAAGGTGTCACAGCCCCACAACTTCCCTACAGGCTCTCCAGCTGGCAGAGCAATATATAGCAGCCCAGGTAGGGCGGTGCCTGGGTTGGGGGAAACCGAGGGCGGAAGGCTCCCCCCGAAAGGGCAGGGGAAGTAAGGCTGAGAAGATCCCAGGGAACTCGGGTGTTAGTTGCTTCCGGTGCGGCGGCAGGGGACACCTGGCCCGGTCCTGCCCGACCGAAGCCGAGTACCCCCCCGGTAAGGGGACCCCGCTCCCCCGAGGTAGCAGTAGAGCAGGAGAATACACCCGGGAGGAACCTATGGACTGTGGGGTCGGCGGCAGGGAAGATGCCTTCCCCAGGCCCCTGCTGCGAGTAAAGGCCTGGGTGGGACAGCGACCACTCATGGCCGTAATTGACACCGGATGCGCACAGACCCTAGTTAGACCATCGCTGGTAGAATGGAGGCGCGCCCCGCGTTGCGCAGGGATCCACTTAGTCTGCCTGCACAATCAGAGGACGCACTTCGAGCGGCGGATCCTAGAGGTCCGGCTGCAGGGAGTTTCGAGACGCCTGCCCGTGGGGTTGAAGGAAGATATTTTGCACCCCATGATCGTGGGGAGGGACTGGCCGGAGATATACGAGGTGCTGGCCGCCCTCCAGCCTCGGAAGGAACCCCCACAAGGCTTAGCTGGGGAAGAACCCGAACCGCCCTGGCCGGGCGAGCTGGACGGCCTGGCGAGCAGTTACCATTTCCGGGAGGCGCAGGAGGAGGACGCGGAGCTGAGACCCTTCCGTGAGGAGGCACTCCAACGGGAGCGGCAATCGGTAAGCCCCACGGCGGATCGGGGACAGGGCCCCCGGGTCGAGTTAAGACAGGGTCTGCTATATCGGATCAAGCCCGACCCACAGACAGGGCGGGAGGGGAGTCAACTTTTAATTCCCTGCCGCTATCGCACACCCTTATTACAATTAGCCCATGGGAACCCAATGGGAGGCCATTTGGGAAAAAGGAAAACAGAGGCCAGGCTGATACCCTGGTGCTTCTCGCCTCACCTATATGAGGACGTGGAGAGGTTCTGTAAAGAATGTCGTCACTGCCAGTTAGTGAACCCCCACAAACCCCCGCGCACTCCCCTTCAGGTGATGCCCGTTATATGGGAGCCATTCACCAGGGTGGCGCTTGATGTGGTGGGGCCTTTACCACGAAGCACCGCCGGCCACCGGTTCTTACTGGTGCTTATTGATTACGCCACCCGGTTTCCGGAGGCGATTCCCTTACGGACGGTGACAGGCTCCAAGGTGGCCGAGGAGCTTATGAAGTGGGTTGCCTGGTTCGGGATCCCGCAAGAAATCGTGACTGACCAGGGAAAGAACTTTATGTCGGCTGTAATGACAGCCATGTGCAAGGTGCTCCACGTCACCCACCTAAAAACGTCAATTTATCATCCCCAAACGAATGGGCTGGTCGAGCGTTTCAACGCGACACTGAAGGGGATGCTCCGGCGCTGCACACAGGAAGATCCAGCCAGGTGGGATTTGTTGGTACCACCCTTGCTGTTTGCAGTACGGGATGCCCCACAGGCCTCCACGGGCTACTCCCCTTTCAGCTTGGTCTTTGGGCACCAACCCCGAAGTTTGTTGGACGTCCTAAGGGAGAGCTGGGAAAGCAGCGCACGAGGTGGTCGCCAGGTGGCTGAATACGCCCAGGAACTACAGGACAGACTTCACAAGGCCCAGAGAGCAGCCCAGGACAACCTCAAGCAGGCCCAGAGACAATAAAAGGGCCGATACGACCAGGGAGCCCGGGAGAGAGAGTTACAGCCCGGACAGAAGGTGTTGGTGATGCTGCCCAGCTCTCATAGTAAGTTCGAGACGCGGTGACAGGGGCCGGCATGGGTCATCAGACGAACCGGCCCGGTCAATTATGAAGTCCGAAGGGAGGGCCATCCGAGGGCGTCCCAGGTCTTGCACATCAACCTATTGAAGGAGTGGCAGGAGCCGCACGGGCTCCTTCTAGAAATGGACCGCCGCACGGGCTCCTTCTAGAAATAGAGAGCCGGTAGATGGGGAGTGTCAAGAGGGGGAGACTGGGCCGAAGACCCGGGAAGGGGGACCACTCGGGGAAGGGACGTCCCTGTCCCCAGACCAACAGGAAGAGTTACAACAGCTAGTCGTAGAGTTTGGGGATTTGTTTTCAGAGACCCCGGGGAAGGCTAGAGGCGTGGAGCATAAGATCCTGACGCCACCAGGCCAGATTGCCAGGGAAAAGTGGCGACGCATTCCTTTTTTCCGGCGCCAACCGATTAGAGAGGAGCTTAATGGCATGCTGGCCCAAGGCATCATCACGCCTTCCCGCAGTCCCTGGCGGAGTCCGTTGGTGGCTGTGACAAAGCCGGACGGCAGCTTAAGGCTGTGCGTTGATTTCCGGAAAGTGAACGCCATCACCCAGTTTGATGCTTTCCCCATGCCTCAGATAAGTGAACTGGTGGAGCGTATCGGGCAGGCCAATTACATCTCCACCCTGGATTTAGCAAAGGGGTATTGGCAGATTCCCCTGCGAAGGGAGGATCAGCCTAAGACCGCCTTTGGGACCCCCTGGGGCCTCTATGAATTCAAACGGATGCCGTTCGGGTTGAATGGGGCCGCCGCGACCTTCCAAAGGTTAATCGATTGGATACTGGCACCCCACCAGGAATATGCCGCCGCCTACCTCGACGACATCGTGATCTTCACCAAGACATGGGAGCAACACCTCTGGGCCCTGAGACAGGTCTTGCAAGAGTTACGAGGTAAGGGCCTGACGGCCAACCCAAAGAAATGTGCCCTGGGAAGATCAGAGACTAAATATCTCGGCTTCCAAGTAGGCAAAGGGCTGGTAAGACCTTTACGGGATAAGGTGGCGGCACTTCGGGACTACGAGGCGCCGGCAACCAAGCGGCAGATGCGGGCCTTTCTGGGGCTCGCCAGCTATTACCGGCGGTTCATTCCCCGGTTTGCGGAACTGGCGAATCGCCTGGTAGACACCACCAAGGGGAAGGAACCACCACGTGTCAACTGGACCCCAGAGAGGCGCAAGGCGTTCAACGAGATCCGACAAGCCTTGTGCCGAGGAGCGGTACTACATACCCCTAACTTTAACGCCCCCTTTATCCTACAGACGGATGCCTCAGCGTACGCCCTGGGAGCGGTCCTCTCGCAGGAGGTGGAGGGAGTCGAACGCCCCGTGGCATTCACCAGTTGCCGATTGAACGAACACGAACAGAGGTACTCTACAATTGAAAGGGAGTGTCTTGCTATCCGTTGGGGTATAGACTATTTTCGGTACTACTTATTGGGCCGAGAATTTCGTTTAATAACTGATCACGCCCCTCTACGGTGGCTCAACTCGGCTAAAACCGAAAATGCCCGGATAATGAGGTGGGCCCTGGCACTCCAGCCCTATCAATTTAAAATCGGGTATAAACCCGGTCGCAGCAACACCGTGGCAGACTTTTTGTCTCGGTGGGGAGAGATAGAGAACCCCCGCGAGCCCTCGGTACCGCCCCGTGCGGACGGGGAGAAGCCCTCGGAGGGCGAGTATCGCACAGCAAAGGGAACACCTAGCGGCGTCTCGAGGGGTGGGGTGTGTGAGGGGGCCAGGACCCTGAGGGGCCCGGCCCGAGCGGGGAACCCCGGAGTTCCGCCCCGCTTCTGGGTCCGGACCCGGAAGCCCGGCCGGGAACTTAAAGTTTCCTGGAACTTGAACCACGCCGACGCAGGACCGGCGCGGGAAGATAAAAAGGAACCGCCTACCCCGAGCAGGGGAGGACGGAGGCTCCAGCGGGAGCCTGCCCCGGGAGCCGCGGAGCCAGGAGCGGCGAGGCCGGGAGCTGCGGAGCCGGGAGCGGCGAGGCCGGGAGCCGCGGAGCCGGGAGCGGCGAGGCCGGGAGTTGCGGAGCCGGGAGCGGCGGAGACAGGTACAGCCGTGCCGGGTGCCACGTGGCGGGAGCCGGCAGCGGCGAGGCCAGGAGCCAGGGGGCCGGCGGCGGCGAAGCCGGGAGCCGGAGGTCCAGAGGCAGCTGGGCCGGGCGCGGTAAAGCCAGGAGCCGGGCAGCAGGGAGCGGCGGCAGTGAGGCCGGCCGCCGCGAAGCCAGGAGCGGCGCAGCACCAGCCTGCAAGGCCGGAGGCGGCGGAGCCAGGGGGCGCAGCAGGCCCCGAAGGGACGAAGGTACAAAAGGGACCGGTGGCCATTGCACCGGAGGAAGCCGGGAAGGGAGGCTCGGTCGGAGGGACCCTCCTCCGGCGGCTGCGGGCCGCTTGGCCGCGGGGAAGACCCGCGGGCAGGGGGGGCAGAGCTTGTAGCCCCCCCCCGGGTCTAGAGAGTGAGGCACCAGAGGTAGAGACACCTCAGGACTAGTGGAGCGATCAGCACCAGGGAGACTAGGTGCTGATAGGACTCCTGGTGAGGGCCCAGCAGGGTAGGGTACCCCCCCACCCACTGCGGAGCTAGTACGAAGACAAGGGAGCCCTAACGGAGGCTCCCCACCCCGGAGGACCGGGCGAGGGTGTAGGGGTAGAGGAGCCCTCAGGACCCCTGGACCTTGGAGGTACTGTACCCCACGTGGACCGCCAGCTTCCCGGCACGGGTGAACCCCATATTTCCATCAAGTCGTGGCAGGCGAGAGCGGCGAAGCGGGACGGTCCAACGCGTACCCCCTCCTCTCCAGGGGACATCCGGGGATCAGGGTCTCACGGTAAGTGACGCACCCCCATCCCCTTACATCACTCCTTTGACTATCTAGTTTGGAACCTTTGGGTAACCATGGTGGAGCGAGCCCTTTACAACACGCTTATATTTAGGAAGAAGTGAGGAGGACAGGGGCTTTTATACAGTGAATCCAGTTCCCCAACATCAATAACGGGTAAAAATCTATGGCCTGTTTTCAGTCCCTACCTCCCAGTGGAAAGAATTGTCACAAAACTACATGTTCAGACTCCTCATTTTCACTTTTCTGGGCAGGAATAACCTTTGAAAGAATAATTTGACTCATGGACTTCTGTGTTTAGCTACCAGTAGTGCAAATGGTTCAGTGCTCCAGTCAGTTGCTTACAGCTTGTAATATGGTTCTTTGGTTAATGAACTTCGTGTACTTCTCAACCTTGTCATGATTTATACTGGTCATTCCAGGGCTTATCCAGAAATAGATATGAATAGCAATTTCCAAAAGTGTATCACTGAAATCTTTGCTTACAACTTCTACCACCTGCTTTATTATCTTAAATATATATGTGTGTGTATTAATACTTATTTTCTGATACTTTCTAAAATTTATAAATATATTTAAAAGGACTTAAGGGAAAATACCAGGGTTTTGCTTTGCTTTCAGAATTCTCAAAGATTAATATAGTAAGGATGTTCAGTACCATCCTCAGTACAATAGAACAAATGAAATTATCTGTGTTACGTTGACGCATGCTACCTTTAATTCACTCTGTATTTACAGAAACTGCTCAACCTTATCATATTATTTCAACACTATGGCTTGTTTACATAAGCATATAGTAAAACTAATGGACAGCTAAGATTAGAAAAATACACCAGTAATAACACTCATTATTCAAAACATTCAGACTGAGTGGAGACTACAAAAGGATGTACAGAAAGGAGCTCTTTGAAGTTTTCCCTTGACTTCAATCTATTCTGGACTGGGCCCTAATAAAGATAGATGGAGAAAACACAAAGGAGGCAGTTGACCAGAGAAAAATTAGGAAAAAAAAGTATTCCAGAAAAGATGTAAATTGAATGATTATTTGTCTTGTTAACTTAAATAAAACATTTGGGCTTATTTTTTGCCATTCCTATAATTTTTCTGCATAAAAAGATTGCTAAAATATTTATATGGAGGTGTGAAGGTTAGGTGCCAGGATCAGTGCCCTGGCTTTCCAGAGGATAGATAAAACTACATCTGTGTAGATAGTGGGTTTTTGGTTTTGTTTTTGTTCTTGTTTTTTTTAAGTGTGATACTTGTATGCATACACATGATACCTGCACACATATGTGTACACGCATGAGGCTTGAGTGACTCAAAACAAAGTTGTTTTGTTTTTTCCAGTGAACTGAAGAAAAAGTCTGTTTTGGCTCAACCCAAAGCATTTCATTAAATTGAATGAAACCTGAAGTGTTTCATTTTGTTTTTAGTCCATTTAACCTGTTGTTGTTAACAATTAATGATGGGTAACATTGGCAGTTAATAATAATTGACCAGTAATTATTAGTAGTAGATTAATACTTATCAGTAATAGGTATTATTTAGGTCAACTTTGAAATGAATGTATTTCAAAGAAAAATGCTAAAATGCATCATTTTGAAATGAAAAGTAAACATGTTTCATTTACAATCTTATTAAATGTTGCAGCTATTTTGGTTTTTTTCTAATAATTTTATGTAAAACTATATACCAAATGTAACCTGAGTTTGAAAATAGCTTTGATCCCACAGAAACTGCTCTTTTTCTAAGTAATTTTACCATTCACCAACTCTATCAATAGCTCAAAAATCAGCCCACTTTTTAATCTGGTGCTCCAGTCTATTTATTCCTTGCCCTTAAGCCAGATCCTGCAGAAGCGCATTATGTTGTTGTCTCTAACGTGAGAAACTAGTCACCTTTCCTGAAACTGATTATCTTTTGATTCACTTCTTTCCAGTAGAGATTTGAATTGCAGTTTGCCTCTCTGGTGACTTTGTGTACAGGAAGGAATCCTACTGAGCACACCTGGAGTGATATACAATTACAGCAGGGGTATTTTCAAAACCTATTGGTATGTTACAACTTTTGGGAGTGGGAAGGGTGAAAACATCCCAGAGTTGAACTGGAAGCATTTTGGGAGCACTAGACACCCATTAAATTAACTTCTGATGAAGTCTGAACACAAGAAAAGCAGACCCTGTCTGCTGGGGCTGCAAGTACACTGCAGCCATCAGATGGGCTTTTGACTGTAAATGTGGGGAATCACCTCAGAAACATGAAGAGGGACCTACCTAGATAGAAGAGGCAGACTGGTTATTTCACAGGCTTATTGCAGTGCTGGCTGCCATTTTTGCAGGTTGTTGTGACACCCCCCCAATCCCGCCCCCCACACCTCTGCCCAAGGAATCCTGGTGGTCCTGTCCTTCATGGCAGATGGCTCAAAACCATGGCATAATCCACCTCAGGTTGCAGCACATTATAGTATCATCCCTCTGACTGCTTAAAAGATAGCACTGAAACCCTGTCTCTTCCCTGACTGGCCCACGACTGGTGCCTGTACTGAGGCCACATCCCCTGCTCAGCCTCTTATTTGTTCCCCCCCAGCCCCAATCCAAGGCTTCAGGGCTTCCCACCTTTTTGTTTGCTTGCTGTGATTTCGGTAGGTCCCTAAATGTAGCAGAGAAGGGGTAAGTCCCAAGTAGTAAAGTCTTGCATTTTGTACTTCTCCATTGAACAACGCTTGAGTTACTGCATTGGGACCAGGGCCAGGGTCAGTTCCTTTCATACCTGCCACATTCTGCTTAAACAAATGGACCCTGTACATGTAGATGAAGAATTTAAACCTTTAACATGCTGTGTTTTATACAATAGAGTTGAATTATAGTAAGGTAGGGGGTAGTGTCAGGGTCTGAGGTTGAATCAGAAATATAGTTTGGAACTGACATGCCGAAACTGCTGTTCTGAGACTGTATTTCCTGTAGACCTGCTGCATACTCAGGGATGTGCGGTCCTTATCTCCATCCTGAGAAGCTTATCCTCTAGAACCTGCTGTTAGAGAAATTAGATCCAGAGGTGGATGGTAACTGAGATTCTTAACATACTAGTCTCAGACTCCCCCCTCCTCCCCCCCTCTTTTTTTTTTTAAAGGAATAGAAAGTTTGTGGCAGCTAAGTTTTCCCCCTGAAGCTCTGATGGACGGCCAATTGTGACTCTACAAAACAGATTGCAAAGGAATCCAGAAATGCTATGGCACTTTCCATAATAGTTCTAGAATATCTCCCTGGACAAAACCAGCATGATTGGCCTGCTAATTTTACACCACTGATGCAAAACCAGAACTCTGCCAGGTTGTAGTACTGTCAGACACAATAATCCAACCCCTTTTCAGCTGAGCTAGCCCAGCAGTATGTAAATGACCATGTGCTTGCTATAGAAATATTTTTGATGGCACAGAATATCAAGTGGGAATTGGCCTCCCATGTATCTATAGTTCAGTTAGCCAGCATATTGCTCATAACCCCAGCAGTTCAACTAGTTCATGGCATGAGGTCTTTCTGGGAAATGTTTTTTCGGTACTCTAAATATTTTAAACATTTCAGAAATGTTGTCATTTCCCATTGGGATGAATTCATAGCTTTTCAGAGTTTTTGGCAACCCTCCACCCCAACTCCCTGTGGATAGCTGGTATCCTGGTGATAATGGCACTTACTAAGAATATAGGAGGCTGAGGGTCAGGTCTTTGTTTGCATCAGACAGCCCAGAATCTTGAATTCAGGTTTCCCACATTCTAGGTAAATGATATAATGTACAGACTACTGGATTTTCTGTGTTGGGCCTCTTTATCTCTCCTGTGATGTATTGTATTTGGTTAAACATTCACTGGAGCAGAGACTTGAACCTCACTCTTTCACATTGCAGGTGAGTACTATGATGATCCAGCTATTACTACTCTGGATTGGGTAGATCTCCTGAAACTAACATGTTCCCATGAAGTTTCATTTCTGATGAATCAGCATTTACCAACCGTACCCTTTGTTGGCAAAGTCCCATTGAGACCTAGTCATCATTGGTGTGGATCAGAGGTGCTCACTCTCTTTTGGCTCTGTGGGCTGGATGCATGGCATGAAGCTGGTCTGGACGCTAGATCCCATGCAGGGTTGGGCCCCATTGCTGCCCCACACTGTCCCTTCAGCCCAGCCTGTGCATCCAGATCCAGCCCCATGGCATCTTGGCCCAACCCTGTGTGCCCAGATCAGGCCCCACGTTGCTTTGACATGACATACCCAGATCAGAATATTCAATGATAGCTTGCCCTGTTCACTCAATTTAGTGTACAGGGCCTGTGCTATCTGGCCTGCAGGGTTTCCCACTTGTCTGGAAACTTGGCAGCAGTGGAAGAGCAGCAATTAATACTGCCCCCCTTTCCTGCTGCCAAATTTTCACTCTTGGAGAGTCCTGTGGCCGGATGACACAGCTTGTGGACTTGGGAGTTTAGCATCCTATTGTGTATTGTCTCCTTCGATGGAATTTCTCATGAGGATCTCCTTGCATTCTCTTTGGGTAGTGGGGTTGACTTTCATTTGCCCCTCATCTATTGAACATTGAGCCTTGGCCCCTAAATATCAAAGAATCCAAGGGAATCATTTAAGATTCCGGTGCCTGAAGCCCTGTATGTGTCCTTGTGGCTGAGGAGTTTGACCTTCATGAAGGCAAGCTCTGTATCTCACTAATGGAAGAAGCAGGGTTTCCAGGAGGGGAAGGAGAGACTTGATAGGAAGATCAAGGGGAAGAAGGGTGGACAAATATATGTAAGTAACAGAAGTAACTCCTCAACGAGTTCTTCGCCTCAGTGTTCCTAAGCGAGAGGCATGACAAGTCTCTCACTGGGAGTGTAGGGAGGCAGCAGCAAGGCACCAGACTTCCATGCGTGGACCCTGAGGTGGTGCAGGGTCACTTGGAAGAACTGGATGCCTTTAAGTCGGCAGGCCCGGATGAGCTCCATCCGAGGGTACTGAAGGCACTGGCCGACATCATTGCAGAGCCACTGGCGGGAATATTTGAACGCTCGTGGCGCACGGGTCAAGTCCCGGAGGACTGGAAAAGGGCCAATGTGGTTCCCATTTTCAAGAAGGGGAGGAAGGAGGACCCGGGCAACTATAGGCCAGTTAGTCTCACCTCCATCCTTGGCAAAGTCTTTGAAAAAATTATCAAGGCTCACATTTGTGAGAGCCCGGCAGGGCAAGTTATGCTGAGGGGAAACCAGCATGGGTTTGTGGCAGGCAGATCGTGCCTGACCAATCTAGTCTCTTTTTATGACCGGGTTACAAAACGCCTCAACACAGGAGGAGGGGTGGATGTCGTATACTTGGACTTCAGGAAGGCCTTTGATACGGTATCCCACCCCATACTGGTGAACAAGTTAAGGGGCTGTGACTTGGATGACTGCACAGTCCGGTGGGTGGAGGATTGGCTGGAGGGTCGCACCCAGAGAGTCGTGGTGGATGGGTCGGTTTCGACCTGGAGGGGTGTGGGCAGTGGGGTCCCACAGGGCTCGGTCCTTGGACCGATACTCTTTAATGTCTTCATCAGCGACTTGGATGAGGGAGTGAAATGTACTCTGTCCAAGTTTGCAGATGACACTAAGCTATGGGGCGAAGTGGACACGCCGGAGGGCAGGGAGCAGCTGCAAGCAGACCTGGACAGGTTAGACTAGTGGGCAGAAAACAACAGAATGCAGTTCAACAAGGAGAAATGCAAAGTGCTGCATCTAGGGAGGAAAAATGTCCAGCACACCTACAGCCTAGGAAATGACCTGCTGGGTGGCACGGAAGTGGAAAGGGATCTTGGAGTCCTACTGGACTCCAAGATGAACATGAGTCGGCAGTGTGACGAAACCATCAGAAAAGCAAATGGCACTTTATCATGCATCAGCAAATGCATGACAAATAGGTCCAAGGAGGTGATACTTCCCCTCTATCGGGCGCTGGTCAGACCGCAGCTGGAGTACTGCATGCAATTCTGGGCGCCGCCCTTCATGAAGGATGCAGATAATCTGGAGAGGGTCCAGAGAAGGGCCACTCGTATGGTTAAGGGCCTGCAGGCCAAGCCCTACGAGGAGAGACTAGAGAAACTGGACCTTTTCAGCCTCCGCAAGAGAAGGTTGAGAGGCGACCTGGTGGCTGCCTATAAGTTCATCAGGGGGGCACAGAAGGGAATTGGTGAGTATTTATTCACCAAGGCCCCCCCGGGGGTTACAAGAAATAATGGCCACAAGCTAGAAGAGAGTAGATTTAGATTGGATATTAGGAGGAACTTCTTCACAGTTCGAGTGGCCAAGGTCTGGAACGGGCTCCCAAGGGAGGTGGTGCTCTCCCCTTCCCTGGGGGTCTTCAAGCGAAGGCTAGATGTGTATCTAGCTGGGGTAATGTAGGCCCAGCACTCTTTCCTGCTTATGCAGGGGGTCGGACTCGATGATCTATTGAGGTCCCTTCCGACCCTAGCATCTATGAATCTATGAATCTATAAGATTAAAAAGATCTTGAGGGATCATTTTGAATGACTTGGAATACTGAAAACATCTCTACTTATGGCCACCCTTAAACTATGCTATTCTTAATTGCCAGTGTTTTGCAAGAGCATGTCTCTACTCCCCAACTATTTCATCCAAGAGTTTTTTGGCAGATGTTTGTCAATACACTGTCACAGAACCAATAAATGCCTAAGGTATTAATACATTTGGTTCCAGAACAATTCATTGAAATGGTGGGCACACTATATTTTGATAGAGTTTACGTTTAAAATAAATGTCCAACTGAAAGAAATACAACAGTCTTTGAATGGAGTAATTTACTTTGCACTTCATTAGGTCTATTTTCCCTACTAGTACACATGTGGCAATTGTGCAAGTAAAACACTGATGGGGTGAGCAAAAGTGATGTTTCTTGTCTGTATGTGCCAAATACCTGGTATCCATTTTTAAACATGATGTTTCTGAAAAAGACCATCGCAGGAGTTGTCATGCTTCTCAGAGGAAAATCCAGCCTGTTCAATAACTACACACACAATGTTGGGTTCTGAAGTAGTTGTTGCGTTTCAGGAAAGAGACCTTGGAGTCACTGCAGATTTGTTCTCTTAAAACATCAGCTAAATGTGCAGCAGCAACCCAAAAACCCAATAAAATGTTAGGCATCAATAAGAAGGGAATTAAAAACAAAACAAAGTATATCATATTGCCATTATACAAATCCGTGCTATGCCAGTGTCTTGAAAACTGTGTGCAGTCCTGGTCTCTGCATCTCCAAAAGGATGTAGTAGAATTAGAAAAGGTAGCAAAAAGGGGATTTGGAGCAATTGCCATACCAGGAGAGGTACTCAAAAGGCAAGGACTCTTCAGTTTGGAAAGAAGGCTGAGGGGTAATATGATAGAGGTCTATAAAATCATGAAGGCTGTGGACAAAGTGAATAGGAAACTGTTTTTCACCAGCTCTCAGAATACTAGAACTAGGGGGCACCCACTGAAATTAGTAGGAGACAGATTTGAAGCTAACAAGAGAAGGTGCTTTTTTATGTAATACTTAGTTAACCTGTAGAATTCATTGTTACAGGAGATGGTGGAGGAAGATAGCATAGGACGTTTTAAAAAGAGACTAGATGAATTTGTGAATGATAGTTCTTTTAAAAGCTGTTGAACAGAATACTGGAGATATTTCCTCTGACATCTGTAAACCAATAATGGTGGATGCCAGGGACAGTAATGAATAGGGGATAGATCACTCTAGATCGGGGGGGGGAATTATTTTGGTTGGAGGGCCGCTTACTGAGTTTTGGCAAGCTGTTGAGGGCTGCATGGGTAGCCCCACCCCTTGACAGATGCCCTGCCCCCTGGTCGCCATTTTGTGACTAGGAGTCCCTCCCGCGAACCCCTGACTTTTACCAACAGAAGTCTCTCCTCTTGCCCTGAGAAGTACTCCTTTCAGCAAGGGGTTATGCCATCTTGGAACCAGAAAAATACCAAATTATATTCTAAAAATCAAACATCTACAACATTCATTCATTTGATTTAAAAAATGTTTTGTCCTGGTTTACATGTGTTTGTGTAGTGTACATAGAGGTGATTGCACAATAGCTTAAAATGAAGTCTTACTCTTGTATATTGTGGGGGAGTGGGGGCATGGGGGAATGGGTATAGGTTTGTGTGGGTATGTGGGAGGATGTGGGTGTCTGTGGGGAGGGGGGCGTGTGGGTGTGGTGTGAGGGAGCATGTGGGTGTGCATGTGGATATGTGGGGTGTGGGTGGGTATGAGGTTTGTGGGGAGAGCTGTGTGTGGGGGGAGGGTAGTTTGGGTGTGTGAGGGGGTGTGAGTATGGGGGTCTGCATGTATGGCAGTGCAAGGGGGGTGTGAGAGTGTATGGTGGGGTGTGCATGTCTCGCCCTGTGAACACACACACACTCTGTCCCTCCTTCACTGCACGTGTACTGTCTGTCTCTCTCCCTCCCTCATTGCTCTCTCTGTCTTTCTCCCTGCCTGCCTCCTTCCCTCCCTCATTGCACGGACACTCGCACTAACTTTTGGCTCTGGAGTATTGGGGGTCACATTCACTCCTGGCTCTGGAGTACTGCGGGTCTTGTGCTCCCGCAATCCGGCCATGAAGCTGGGAGCCATGTGGTGCTGGAGTGGCTGGCAGGTGGGCAGGCAAGAAAGCAGGGAAATAGTAGCTACAGGCTGGGGGGAGTGGCAGTGAGCAGGGGCACCAGAATAGTGCCAGAATGGCAGTGTTCTTTGTCAGATAGACCTCTGTTCATAAGTAGAATGCAGAGAAAAATTCTGTTATGTAGGGAATTTCAGTATGTCAAAATCTGATCCCCATTTTCCAATGAGGAACCACAATAGAAATTCTGAAAATGCTCCACAAACAAGAACATGTTTGGGTCCACAGCACTGAGGCAGTTTGTCAACTTTGCAGTTTCACTGTTTGGACCTGTGAAGCTTAGAAGCTTTAGGTTTTCTAGTTGGGGACAATTGCCTCAGAACTGTGGAACTGGAGCCCTGGTTTCCCCGTAGGGATGTTCACTAAAATCCAAACTATACCCTCATTACTACACTTTTAACATCTATTGCTAGTTAATGTGAACATTTTTAAAACAATTGTCAATAAATAACTAAGCCATGAAGCAGCCATTAGAGGAGAAATGGTACCACTGAATTCAATGCCAAGGCTCTCACTAGGGGTTCTCACCCTTCGTATCCAATTACCATAAATATTATTTAAAAATGTTAGAGATAAAATGCTGAATGTGCTAGTGGAAAGGCACAAACCACCAATAAAGGTTTAAAATATTTACTGGAGAAAGTATATTGTATCTCTGGCATAAGCCAACAATTAGTAGATAAATGGTATAGAAAAAATTCCTTTTATATGCAAGTTGTTCCATTATATAAATGTTAGCACCCTCCTCTGAAGCTTCCATACCATTGTAGATGTATAGTGGATTAACTAGAACTGTTTTTTGTTATGGTGTGGGAAATACCTATGGTTTCTTGTATTTGTTTTTTGTAGAAGAAACAATTGCTGTGCTATTCTTTGCATCAGGAAAGGAATGTTTTTTGTATGTGAAAGAAAAGATTTTGCTGTTGATAGGAGGAATCTAAAAAGCTTGAGGATAGCTGAGTGAATTAAACATTCTTCTTCCAGCTGCTGCTGTTCACCACACTGACAGTTAAAATACATTACGCATTCTCTTGTCCATTTAATATAAACAATTATTATTTTAAGTGGAGTTCATAATCAAACCAAAATAGTTGGATACAGACAGGGAGTTCAGAGATTAAACTCAGCAGTAGACTAAATTTATATAAATGTAGTTTGCATTCAATTCGGTACATACCCAACAGATTGTATACATGGCACATCAGTTCTTTGGAGGCATTACACAGGTGGTTCAAGGTTTCTCGAACAGAATATTTATATTTTCCTCATTGAAAAGACCTTTTTCATTAAAGAGTTCTTACTTTACAGTTTGATCATTTTATTTTGCATAAAATAATCATTTCAGCTGGCACAGAATACAATTATTTTTGCAGTTTTGCTGAGAGACTTCACATACTGCATTTTCCTGCAAATCCTGTACCCCTAAGTAAAGCACACATTTTGTTTTTGGAGGGTAGAAAGTTTAAAAAAAACGAAAGCAAACTCACCACTTTTTCCAAAGTCATGACCAGGGATCCTGGTTTTCCCTGATTTAAAAAAAAAAAATCAAAATCACAGATTCTCTACAAAAAATTCCAAATTCTGTGTTTAAAAACCTAAAATCCATGATTAAAATGAAAGGCCACTATAGATAAGTGTCAGTTGAACACAATGTTTTCCTGATATATTTACAATTTTAAAGCAATTTGGAAGCCTACCTCAGTCATTATAATAAAATAAATTCCAAATACCTATACATTTTGGTATTTGATTTTGTTTTTTTATTGTGCAAAATCAGAGTTTCCCCTCCCCACTTAGCTCACAGAATGCAGGTCCAGGCCCCTCGCTCCCAAGCCAAAGTCCCCTGGCCCTGCCAGTGCCCCTCATTCTCCCCACCCCCTAAGCGCCCCTGGCCCTGCTGGTGCCCCTCACTCCCCTCCCCCACCACAGCCCCCTGGCCTTGTTGGTGCCCCTCACTGCTACCCCCTGCCCCTTTCCAGCACTGCTGGAGGGGGCCTCCAGCGAATAGGTTGTGCCCCTGGCTGCTGCTGTGCAGGCAGGGGATGCCTCGCCAGGGCAGCATGGAGCTCAGTGGCAAAAAACTTCCCCACGTGGCTCCACTCTGCCTTGCACCACTGGGTCGCACTCACTGGGCTGCAGAGGTCCCAGGAGAGGTCAGCAAGGCAGGGAGCCCAAGCCCACAGTAGGCAGCCTGCCCTCACCCTCGCACACATTGGGGGCATGCGCAGCAGTGGGGTGCCAGTCCTGACTCTCCAGATGAGCCACCCATGGCCCTGTCCCACTGGGCCACAAGCTCCACACATTCCCTGGCTGGGCAGCAGCCCCAGCCCTGCCCAACTCTCTCCCTCCTTCTCTGTGGGGGCCTCGATTCCACCACCCACCCCTCCCAGACTTACCTGCGGGAGCTGCTCTCCAGGCTGCCTGGTGGGCATGTACATGTACATGCACATGGCACCCCCTTCCTGACTACCCTCTTCCCGCTCCCCCACAACCCATTGCAGGCTGGAACTCTGCCAGCCTGCAGAGAGCTCTTTGCAAAAGTGCAAAATCCACAGATTTCTCTGTTAAAATGAAAAATCTGTCTTCCTCAGGTAAAGGGATTTTCTCTTTACCACATTTTCTCTGTTTTTTCATGGGAAACAGAAAACCCAGATCCCTGGTCATGTCTGACTATGTAACATAGAATAAGTCCTCCTGGAAACACAGGCCAAGTACAGACATTCAAAAAGCTTGAGGCAGAATCAATTCAATCTACCCAGGTTTATCTAAGCCGTGTAGATTGGATGAGGAATGAACGGAACTCACATTCACTCTTCAGCTGATGGGGCATGCACATGCCTGCAGTGGTCAAGGTCAGAAGGTGGTGGGTGGTCCTGCACACCTCCCAACATGCCTGAGATTCTCGAGGACAGCCAATTGAAGCCAAGCGTGAACTCTGATTCACTGTCCAGCACATGTCCCAACCTCATGGTGTCACCACAGAGCCTCCCTGGCTCAGCCTTAGGCTTCCAGAGTGGGTCACCATGTAACATCTGGTACCCCAGCTGGTAGCAGTGGGCAGGTTGGGGGGCAGCGTGAGCAAGCACACATTTGCTGGAGCTCCAAAGACTGGGAGATCGCAGCTGCCATGGTCTCCCAGCCTCAGGGCTGCATGAAACCTCTGGGGCAGACTGCGGTATTTGTGAACTCCCAACCAGCAGGGTTTCATGCATGTATTAATAGATGAAATCACGAAGGCCAAGGCACAACAGGAGTTGCAGCTAGCAAGGGATATAAAAGGTAACAAGATGGGTTTCTACAAGTGTGTCAGCAACAATAAGGGACGAAGATCCGGGAAAGCATGGGTTCCTTACTAAATGGGGGAGGCAGCCTAATGACAGATGATGCAGAAAAGGCTGAAATACTCAATGTCTTTTTTACCAGGTCGTCACAGGCAAGGTCAACTCCCAAACTACTGCACAGTTTAGGGAGGAGATGAACAGCTAATAGTGGTGAAAGAACAGGTTAGGGACTATTAAGAAAAGCTGGACATGTACAAGTCCATGGGGCCGGAGGTGATGCACCTGAGGGTGCTGCAGGAGTTGGCCGATGTGATTGCAGAGTGGCTGGCCATTATCTGTGAAAACTTGTGGCAATCCAGAGAGGTCCCAAATGATTGGAAAAGGGCAAATATAGTGTCTATCTTGAGGAGGTCCTTAAGGAATACATTTCTAAGCACTTGGAGGAGAGGAAAGTGATCAGGAGCAGTAAGCATGGATTCATGAAGGGCAAGTCATGCCTGACCAACCTGACTGCCTTCTATGATGAGATGACTATCTTTGTGAATGTGGAAAGGGCAGTGGACATGATATACCTCGACTTTAGCAAGCTTTTGATACAGTCTCCCACACCATTATCATAGGAAAGCTTAAGGAAATATGGGTTTCACGAATGGACTGGCAGGTGGATAGAAAACCAGCTGGATCGGCAGGCTCAAAGGGTGCCTATAACACATATAGTGAGGCTGCTTAGATGTGCTGTAATTACAGTGCTCCATTAGACTCCAGCATCACATGTATCAGTGCCCCTGTGCTGAAAAATGGCAGTGGGGGTGCCTTAACTAAAGTTTATTCACTCCAGGTGCTTCAATTAAAGCAACTCTCAGAGCCACTCTAATTAAAGTGCCCCCCCCCCACACACACACACACACACACACTCCTGGAGCACATGTATAAATGCCCAAAGGGTAGCAATCACTGGCTCAATGTCTAGTTGGCAGCCGGTATCAAATGGAGGGTCCCAGGGGCCAGTCCTGGGGCTGGCTTTGTTCAATACCAGGAACAACCTGGCGGATGGAATGGGCAATGCACCCTCAGCAAGTTTGTGGATGACACCAAACTGGGGGGAGTAATAGATGCACTGGAGGATACAGCTGGGATTCAGAGAGACCTCAGCAAATTGGAGGATTAGACCAAAAGAAATCTCATGAGGTTCAATAAGGACAAGTGCAAAGTTCTGCACTTACGATGGAACAGTCCATGCACCAGTACAGGCTGGGGGCCAACTAGCTAAGCAGCAGCTGTGCAGAAAAGGACCTGGGGGTTACAGTGGACAATACACTGAATATGAGCCAACAGTGTGCCCTTGTTGTGAAGAAGGCCAACAGCATACTGGACTGCATTAAGAAGAGCATTGCCAGTAGATTGAAGGAGGTGATTCTTCCCCTCTATTCAGCACTGGTGAGGCCATATTTGGAGTCCTGTGTCCAGTTTTGGGCCCCGCACTACAGAAAGAATGTGGACAAATTGGAGAGACTCCAGTGGAGGGCAACAAAAATGATTAGGGGGCTGTAGTATGTGACTTATGAGGAAAGGCTGGGGGAACTGGGCTTATTTAGTCTGCAGAAGAGAAGACTGAGAGGGGATTCAGCCTTCAACAACCTGGAAGGTGGTTCTAGGCAGGCTGAAGCTACACTGTTCCAAGTGGTGGCGGATGACAAGACAAGGAGCAGCGGTCTCAAGTTGTAGCAAGGGAAGTTTAGGTTAGATATTAAGAAAAAGTTTCTCATGGGGAGGGTAGTAAAGCACTAGAACAGATCACCCAGAGAGGTGGTGGAATCTCTGTCCTTGGAGGCTTTTAAGACCTGAGTAGACAAAGCATTAGTTGGGATGATCTAGTTGGGGACTGACCTGAGGAGGGGATAGGACTAGATGGCCCCCCTGAGGTCCTTCCAACCCTAATTTTCTATGATTCTAAGGGCTCAGTACTGCAAGTATTGACTATTATACCTTGAATTCAGCAAGGCCTTCTAAGCATCTGAGCATGAGACCATGGGACTGTTCTCATGTGTGAAGAGAAGTACTTCGCAGGATCAGGCTTGAGTGTTGTGTCAGTCAAAATTTGAGCCCTTCTAGATGATATTGATTGTCACAACAACCATATAAGAAAGCAAATATCAACCCACAGTTGCATGTGGAGCATCTAAGAAGTTAAGATTATAATTTTTAAGTTCTTTGTGCCAAGGATACTGTTTCTACACAGTACCTAGCAGGAATGGTTTTGACCAGGATAGAGCTTCTATGCCTACAGTAATACAAACAGCAACAAATAATAAGCAAACAACTTCCCCAAGGCTATAAAAGGGAGCCCCCACCAAGGTTTTTAATACTTTTAAATTGTTTTTTTATCTACAATAAAATGGTCCCTCTGTACAGAAGGATCTGCAGCAGTCAAAGTTGGTTTGCACCATTAAAAAAAAACAGGAGAGAGGAAAAAGTTAAAAATAAAAAGAGAGGTTAGTTTAATTTTCTGATTTGTTTAAATTTGTGCTCTCCTACACATAAATTCATCAAACTTCTTTCCTGGTGACAATACTTCATTAGATTAGTTTGGTTAGGTATTCATGGCAATTTTCATCTTCTGACTCACAAAATTCTTATATTCCCTAAAGAATTTCCTGTGTCTGACTGGAATTTCATGTCTTCGTAGTTTTAACTGCACTCCTTGAAACAGTTACTTTCTAAATGACTGTTTTTTAGGTCTCCACATAATACCTGGGGAGCCAGATCACATTGACTCCTGTTTTTTAAGAAAATCGCTCCCTTTCAATGTCTTACCCATAGTAATTCAAGATTTTTCTTAACCTTTTAAACCCTTTCTTTCATGACAGTGATGTTTTCACTTGCTGCCTGTGCAGTTTCCCAATGTCTACTTACAGTTTTTTTTGTCTAATTCTGAGAATGCACCCCTGTGACCTATTGTAAATCTATAGCTTCCTGGCTCATTTGATCAGGTTTTCATCATTCACTTGCTGTAAAGGAAAGAGAGAGTTACGAGTATATTAGACCATTGAGCAATTGAGAAATTCCTTTTGTATGTCTTCCCCCGCCCTTTTTTTCCCCAGCTCTTTTTGAAGGGGGTGAAAGTCAGGTTAGGCTGGATACCAAAACTTTTGTGTGTTCTTGTTTGAAAGGTTCATTGAAGATGATACTTTCTGACATGCAAGTTCCAGAAATGTATACAGCGATTGTAGTGTGAGCAAGTCCAGCTTTTACAAGGAGCTTCATTTCTGTGTTTCCCTGTGTAAAATGACAATGCTTGGCTGCCATTTATTATTATATTTACATGATATAGGTGAATGTCTTTGAATTGAGAAAGCTGAAATATAAACTTGGATGCCATTAAACCATGAATGTAATTTCATTTGGTAAGATGAAGGTTTCATACTTTGGAAGGTAGATATAATATAGAATAGGTATAGCATGATTCAAAACAGTGAAGACAGTGTTTTTTTAATACAATTAATTTGATCTTCTGAGCAGCGTATTATGTACAGCGTTTTTTAGAATCTGATGGGAGTTTGCCATAGTAATTCTTATTTTAGTGAAGATTGGGCCAGTAAACACAGAACTATGCATGGCTTGTGTAAAGATTTACAGAAGAGTCATAAATTTACTAACACCATGGTAGAGGCAAGAGATTTTGTGGATAATGTCTTTTATTGGACCCACTGCATGGCTGGGATAGATGTAGACAAGCTTTGGAGTATCACAATATTTCCTTGGGTATTGGGATACTCCAAAACTTGTCTACATCTATCCCAGCCATGCAGTGGGTCCAATAAAAGATATCACCCACAAACTCTTCTCTCTCATGTTTCCTGGACCATCACAACTACCTAACAGCATGATGTTATTTAGACTAGCATATGGGATGGATTCTCCATTCTGTCACACAGATTTTATTGAGGCATTATTCCACTGATATCAATGGTGTGACTGCGCCATCAGTTCTTAATGGTGTAAAGGTAAAAAATCTGGCCTCAGGTGTATATTGATTTTTTTTTAACCATTATAAAT
The DNA here is from genome assembly GCF_052110815.1 of Crocodylus siamensis. NCBI lineage: Eukaryota > Metazoa > Chordata > Crocodylia > Crocodylidae > Crocodylus > Crocodylus siamensis. Next base: position 64,921,391 of record NC_143398.1, read on the forward strand.
CAGATTTTAAATAATGCCTATTAAATATGTACTCGGTGTTTCTGAAAACATAAATGGATATAGCTAATGCATTTTTGCATTATTTATTTTCAAAGCCAAAAAACAAACAAATTGCCTTATACTTGTGTACAGACATTTTTTAATGTTTCAGAAGTAGCACGTATTTGCACTACAAATCCTATAACCATAAGTTTACAACAAGCTGAAATGTTTAAACCTGGGAAAGGAACCAGACACTAAAGCAGTATTGTTACTATTTTTGGAAGAGAACTAAAAAAAAGTTTCATTGAGAACTAATGCAATTGTAACAGTCTCCTACCCATTGCTTCCTCCCAAAATTCTGGTCTTTGGCACAATTTGGCTAACAATTTTTAGTTCTTGAAATGCAGATTTAGAAATAGTGACTTACAGTTATACCTAAAGTTTTCTGTGAGTCCTCTGTTAGCCTGGGGAAGCGTATTTAATTTCCCAATCAGCAGATGGCAAAAGAAACAAAGGCATTCAATGTTTTGGGGTTTTGTTTTGTTTTGTTTTGTTTCATTGTGGCGGGGGGAGTGTTGCTTTTTAGCTCTCATACCAATTATTTAATATTACCACCAGGTCAAACCAGCTCTGCTGTGTATTTAGTAATTTTGTGTTAAGTTTCTGACTTAAATCTAGACAATAGTGTTCTTGCTCCTGATAAGATGTGGTTCAGGTGCACTCTGTCTTCATCTCAATGGTTTCTGGTTCCACACTGAGAAGGCTCAGTGGGTCTAGTCCTAAGATTCCAAGTTTTTGCATCTTTCCCCATAGTTTCACTGTTACCTGCCTCTTGCTGGTGCCACATGACAGGCTGGCAACCGAAGAGCTGTTGATCACTGTTGTTTCTTCTCCTTAACTGTTTAGTTAAGGAGTTGTGACACTGCTACTTGTCTCCAAAGAATGCCCCTGCACGTGCGCTCTGGTGCATGGCAGATTGCCCTGTGTGGGGTAGGGGAGACTAGGGCCAGGGGTTCCCAGGGTTGCAGAGGTGGCAATCTGGGTGTGCCAAGCCTGGCCAGCAGCTGGAGCATGGCTCTGACTAACCAGGCTCCGGTTTCATGTTGCACACACTGCAGCCACTTTGTTCTGGTGTGGGTTTTTTAGGTACTAGGATGTCCCAGTATCTAATTTGTGCTCTTTGCTGCACATACGTAGCACAGAGAACCTTTTCATATGTGCCACGTGCATTTGCAGTGCCTCAAAAGCCTTTGAGGTGCCGCAGAGCGCACATTCCCACTCATCTGGATGCTTCCCCAATGTTCAGTAGTTCACAAAGTAGGAAAAAAGAGCTCTGTTCCTGCCACTATAGTAGTTGTGATTTGTCTGGTTCCACACTGGCTGCTTGTTGAGGGGGCTGCTTGTTGAGGGGTGCTTGTCCAGACTGTGTGGATATAAACACTCCTCACAGTAATGGACCTTAAAGTCAGTGCATCAGTTAGCTTTTAGGTTGTACGTTGCAGCTGGTCCTTGCTCTGCTACCTGCACTGGAAAGCTGGCTCTGCTAGGGATATGCATTTGTTTCTCATTCTTTCCTCCTTCCCCCTATTAATCCGGTGATAGTTGAAAGGCTTTGTTAAAGTGGAAGGTCTCACAGTATCATTTGCAGGTGGTACTGGACTTCTGCCTGCTTTGGTCTCCTTTTGAAGTTCAGTCTGTTGGCAAATCAAACAAAAACAATTTGTTTATTGTTTTGTCACTTTCCATCCAAGTTGTTGTGAGTTGCCTTGTTTCAGAGAAGTGCAGTTTTCTTGGAGCAACGTGGATGGAGATTGTTGTCAATACATTTTCCTAAGTTTTGTCCCAAATCTTGAAAAAAAGTTTTTGGTGGTGAAGAATATTTTGCCCCCTTTAAATTAATTGTGAATAAAGTGTAACATAAATTCTCATTGTATTTAATATCTAAAGTAAACAGGATGAAGGCTGCCTTCTATCTTTTAATCACTATTTACCTTGTTTCCTAACTTTGTCTCTGTAATGGTAGCTGTGCTGGTTAAACTGTAGTAGGGCAACGTGTTGTATGGAGTCACACTTGAGAATACATAGTGCTTTATAAAGGAAGTCTCACCATGAAATGGTCTCAGTTCAAACTGTGTTTTGATTGAGTGATTCTGTGCTGGTCAATATCCAACAAATTATTGAGCCTCAAAACCATTTTTCTGAGTTTTGCTTATTTTAATAAATTAATTCCACAGATCTACGTAACACCATAGCAACAATATTTTAACATGCTTTTATAAATTGTGGATGTTTGTATTTGAAATACTCCAAAGGAAAATTGCCACAGATCTAACTCTCCCAAAAGGGAGGAATAGCCCTAAGTTTCTGTGTAGTAGACCTTATTCAGAGTTATAGATGATTATACATACAAATCTGTGTGTTATTTACTGGTTATTGCACTCTCTTTCTTATATAAGTGATCCATAATATTGTTTCACATGTGGTCCAGCAGTCATGGAGATATGCACTTGGAACTTTGAAGACCTAGGTTCAGTTTCCAGATCTGCAATGGACTTCCTGTGTGACCCTGGGCATGTCACTTGGGGATAAGTCCTAAAAAGTATTTAGGTGCCTAACCTCTATTTTGGTGGGGGTTTAGGCACCTACATCCTTTTTTTGGATCTGGCTAGTTCCTTAGTTTCTCATCTGTGAAACAGCAATAACAGTACATGTCTACCTCACAGGGATGTTAAGAACAAAGACACTTAAAGATTTTTGTAGCTGCTAAGCTGCTACAGAACACAGGGGCCAGAAAGTACCTAAGATAGATCTGTTGCCTCACTCAGACGTAGTTGAGGGAAGAGTGTGGCCCATGAAGTTTGGAAGACCCAAAATTATTTCCTACATTCTGTCTGAATGGAAAACTTAGTAAAGTAGGAACTCCTTATGAAACATTGTTACACCAAAGATTTCTATATGTTTTCTCTACAATTGATGTAGCATTTAGTAATGTCTTTCATAAGCAAAAGAAATGTTTTAAATCTATGGTAATGCAAATAGTTCAAAAGATAATGGAGTAAATGGTGCTTACCTAACTTTATAAAAGTGCTAGCTTCGGTGCTAGTTGTTGCTATTCAAGTTATATTGACTTCACAGAAAGTCACTTAGTGAGTTAATGGCTGGGGTGGGGGGATCTTTCAGAAAATTCTGTATAGGTTAAATTTTCTAAGTTTCTGACGCAGGGACTGTTTAACTATTTAAAGATTTTACAGGACTCAGCAAGTTGGGTGCAGCTCCATGGTTCGATCCTATATATGCTCCAAATACAAATAATTGTTGTTAACAATAACAATAGTCATAATAGTTTAAATCTTGGATTGCAGGGATGATGTACTGATGATGATGACAGGGCTGTCTTTGTTGTTCATTTAATTTTCCCTTTTAATGCATTATATCAGGATATGTTTGGTTAAATCATTTGAATGGCAGGTTCATTGACTTAGTCACATATATTACTAATCTATACTACATGAAAATTGGAGTAGTGCCTAATGATACAAGTTGTAGGGTATTTGTGCAACATACATTTATTTTGTCAGTCGTGATCTTGGAAGAAAAACAAACAAAAAAAGTATCCAAAGCTGAAGGCTTGAGATTGAGGTTACTAGGTCAATGATAGTTTTTAAAATTTATTTGAGACATTTCTTGGTGGCATTTTAAAATTACAGTTTAAGGTTACACTATTTCATCTGATGCTGTTTAGATTCTTTGATACTAAAGACATACAACTGGCTTATGTGTAAATTATATTTTTAAAAACATTATCCATGTTTTAACATAACAAGAGACACTATTCAAAGGAAAAGAGAAAAATGTCCTTTGGGGGAAGTAAATTCAGTTCAGGGGTTTTACTGAACCTGAAACAAAAAAGAAATTATTAATGGTTGAATCTTTATAAAAACACTGCTAAGAAGATCCCAGCTGCTGCTTACCTGTTGCATATTAACAGTAGATTGGAGATGTCTAGTATATTTGAGAGGAAATCCAAGCAACTCTAGCCATTTTATATTTAGAAGTATTTACAAGCCCTAAGGAAGAAGTAATGGTAATTACTATATTATATTGTTGGTTTATGAAGAGAATAGGCCCTATAAATTTTCATTGTCCAAGGGACATCTGGAGTGCTCTTGTCAATCCATTGTTTAAATAAATATAACACGCTTAAATTAAAAGAAACAGAAGTAATCCAGATTGCACCGATTATTTTGTAAAAAGCTGTTTCAATGCTCAGGGAGCAGTGGTGGAATGAAAAAGATGCTACCTTTCTTTAAGATTTTTATGGTTTTTCTTTTCCAACTGATAGAAAAACAGATTAGGATTATTCCAGAAAAATTGAGATCAGAGATGTTGTCCGATTCCCTTTATGCGCATGTCGTGAAGAATTATATGTACCTGAATACTTCAGATATTTCTGCTGATACAGTTTCTCAATGGAATAAGAAATTATGAGATTTCACATTCAACTGCTGAGGTTTTCAATAACAGAAGTTGGATTAAAAAAAAATTGAAAAGAACACTGCATCCAAGAAATAAGGCATTTTACAGGTCCAGGGCCTCTTTCTTTCCTAGCTCATGCCATTCTGTAGTCCTAACATACTCCCTCCCCCTCCTACTTTCTCACCTGTAAATAGCTCCTTGACAGAAATGCTTGCAATAATTACAGCAAAAAGAAAGAAAGAAGATAAAATACAGACTGCATGCAGTGTTTCTGGTTTCTAAATGGAGAACATAACTGCAGAAATCTCTGCTGTAGGTGAGAAAGTGGAGGCCTCCAGCCAGCAAGTATATAAACTAGGCATAATGAAAGAGCATTAGATGCCTTGGATTGTAGTTGTACTGCTCAGAAAAAATTGTCAAAAAGAACATTGCCTCTGAAAACATCCCAAGAAGGCCTCACCCAAAAGCTTGCAAAGAACAAGTTTCCCAACTATTTTAGTTAGTCTAATAAAATATATCAGATTTACCCAAACAACCTTGTCTAGCTAAAAGATAAAGGATCATTTCTCAGATGACTTCAGCCATTTGTTGCAAATCGGGTATATGGCTTTGTAGCCGTTTGGTACCTGAGACTGCTACTGAATGCTCAGGAAGCATCTGTGTGGAAGAACATGTTTCTGGTAACTTGAGTGAGGTCTTTTGTTCTGGATGTGAACCTTATGTCTGTCCCTGCCTTTGTCATCCAGAGATTAGACTACTATAATCTCTGAATAAGACTACACCTGAGAGCACTCTGAAGTTAAAGTTAGTTTAAAATTTAGCAGTTCCCTTATTAAGTGGGGCTTTGCACCAGGAGTGCACGATACTAGTGTTCTGCAAACTCTTCTGATTTGGAGCCTCAGTAGAATTTAGGGTATTTTTATTGACCATTACAACTTTAAAGTAATTGAATCCGAGTCTAAGTTAACCTGAGCAGCTCTCTCTGAGCTAGATGCTGCAGTTACTGTCAAGGAGGAGGTGCTTGCCTAGAAAAAGCTTTTGATACAGAAGAGGGGCAACTTATTCCGTGTGTGAATAACTTTTTATTGAAAGTAAAATATTCTAAGCTCCTTAGGTGATTCAGGAACTGAAGTCACTAAAATGGGATTAAAGCTCCTAAATCACTTCAGATGTTTTTGAAAGTGTTATGCTCGGTGTGTAATTTTATTTTTTTTTAGAGTGATCTGACACACAGATACCATAGTGCTCTCTTTCTCTTGCTTATCTTGTTCCTCTTTTCCAGGTTGGCCTTCATTCTTCGATGTGATCAGTCCTGATGCAATTACTTTCACTGATGACTTCTCCTATGGGATGCACAGGGTTGAAACATCCTGTAGTCAGGTTAGTTGATAGCACACAGAGACCATTTTGATCTTTAAAGGCTGCAAAAATCATTATCTCACATTCTAGTTTCACAGCAAATTACAAACCTTTTTGTTGCAGTTTAAATACTAAGCATTTTAAGATTTTATGATGGATCATAGGTATAAGAGATGAGTGCCAGTTGGAATGTTTGTTACCTAACTTAAACAATATTCACCACCATGCATATTCACCATGCATAAATGGTTGGAAGCAGTGGTGCCTAGTCTACAAAAAATTGCCTTTCTGGAAATCCTGATCTCCTACCTTTTTAATGGAATAATTTAGACAAAATTTGGAAGCACTATAACAGAATCTATCACTATGCATTACTGAGGCACAGTTTTAACTGAACCTGTTCCCAGGGCATACTTAGTGGCATCAGGCAATTCCATTTGTCATAATAACAAAGTCAATAATGCCAGCATCTCCCAGACTTTCCATTATTTGTCTTCTTTAACTTGCTTGCTTCCTTTGTGCTGCTTTGGTTTTTGTGAAGTGAATGGCATAATCATTACCTAAGAGGGAGACTGCTGACTTGGCACTTAACAAAAACTCCCAGCAGGTCATAGCTATCCAATTCCAATTGCTTCTGGTAAGAAAGCAACAACTTCCTTTGTGCTGTAAAAATCTGCCTTTCTATTCCTGGATAGGACTGAGGATGGGTTAATTGATTCACTACTGATGGAATACATTCTTGCTGATCAGGCTACACTTATACATAAATAATCAGAGTAAGTAAAGAGACTTTCAGAAATGCTACAGCATTCTAACAGGCCCAATTCTGCTCCTATTTAAATTAAGGGCAACATTTTCATTAACTTGAGTGTGGTTTCAGGATTGAACCTAACAAAGCCAAGTCTGAGTCTGTCTAGATGAAAATATCTATGACTACAATTAGAAAAATTGTATTAGTTTTTCCTTGGTAGCATGCAACAGGAAATCCATTTAATGTGCTTTTTTAGCAGCTGTGCTCAAAATATTTTAGGAACCCCAGAAGCTCTTCTACCACCCCTTACTGCAAAATACTTTAACACCTTGTAGGAGAATTTATTGCATAAACAATATTTCTTAATATTAAGGAAACTCAAACTGTGTTGTTTTTATTTCATAATAGAAAGAGGCATTATATGAGCTTATATGTCTCCCTTCAATTTTCACTTTCTTGAATTGCTTTTGGGGCTTATACAGTGAAGTGTTGAGTAGTATTGGATACAACTGTGTCCTACACCTGACACTGAATCAGTTTATGCAGAGCCTGAAAGGAAAATGTTGAAGTAAAAACATAAATTATAAAGTACACGGCAATGTATATTTTAGACTGATAACAGTCGGTGAAGTTCTCACCATTGGATGTCCCTGGTATAACTGTAGGGCTAGCAAGAATGGGACTGTAGTTTTTTTTGTTTTCAACTAATGAACTTATCCTCGCTTGTATATAGTTAATAACTGTGATTCTCAACCAGGGTGCTTTGGGGGCCACAAGATATTAGCACTGTTAGGTGCACAAACATGATTCACAAAATAAACCTAGCAATTTCAAATAAGAATTGGTAGTGTTAAAAACATTCTGCCCTGTTCTAATCTTTTTGAGCTCTTTGCAACAGAAGAATTGCTCTAGTATTTTTTCTGTAGTAAAAAAATGAGTGCAAATGAAGAGTGGCATTTTCCAAGAGGTGCCTTATTCTATGGAGAGGTGTCTTGAGTCTAAAAAGGTTGAGGACCTCTAGTTTACAAACTAAGATAAGAGGCAGAGCAATAAGAAATGTTCTCTGTATCATCGGGCAATGTTTAGCTCTTCAGTTTTGAGTTAGGATACACTTCTTTTATTGAGTTGATGAACTGATTTTGAGGAAGGCTAATGAATGTTTAGATCAAAACTGATTAGAAATTGAATATTCCTGAGTGGTCTGGGAGAGAATGTAGTTTCTCTACTGATAGCTAAAACTTTAGGACACTCTTTTGTCCTCAAACTAATGATGACAAGATCTCCCAGACTGTCTTCCCCAGCTTTATTGTTATAACTAACCTGAGACATACAGGACTTGAGACTAATTGTAGGGAAGCCAGCTAGCATGCTGTTGGCAGATGTCTTGTGGCAGTTCTGACTGAAAGTGACATAAAGGTATTTTTAGAAACCAGAGCAAAGTCTGTTTACCTTCATCATAGAATGCCCTAAATTTTGATCAGTTAATTTGTTTCAAGTAGTTGGCCCACTGGCTTACTTCATTTTAATGGATGATAAAATATCCTCACAAATTTGGATTTTTTTTGTTGTTTGCAGGTAAAATCATTCAGACAGAACCGTTGGCTTCCATGGACAAATGAGCTGGATCCAGATGTGCAGGCACATGTGGTTAGTGGGACTGCAAACCTCTTTGCAGCACCACAAACCACATGTATTGCACGTTAAACTATGCAGCGCTGCTACTTTGCAGCGCCAAGGCAAAATTTGCTACCAGGATTTCCTGGGGGCAAAACCCCCCCCAGATAAAAAAGGCAGTGCAAAGCATGCCAAAGTACCATGAGCCAGGACAAACTTGGAGCTGAGGGAGCCCCTGTGCTGAGATACCCCATCCCCTAGTGACACATGGAGAAGGGGAAGGGGGGAAGCAGGCAGCCTTGGGCTACCTGGTTCCCTGTCTCCACATGCTGCAGAGCCCCCATCTTGAGGCACCCTGCACCCCAGCCAGCTGTTCTCCAGCTGGATGTGGTGCATTCTGCCTCAAACAAGGGAGCGGGCAGCCCAGGGCTGGCTTCTCCCCTGTCTCTGTGTGCCTCAACACAGGGGCTCCATTGCGGAGCCCCTGTCTTGAGGCACACTGCGCCCCAGCCAGCCAGGGAGTGGCTGGGGCGCAGTGTGCCTCGAGATGGGGGAGCAGGGAGCCCAGGGCTGGTTGCTGCCATGTCTCTGCCTGCCTCAGTATGGCGGCTCCCTGCAGCTGGCTGGGGCACAGGATGCCTTGAGATAGGACCTCCATGTGCCTCAGTGTTGGGGCTCCACAGCAGACCCCTGTGTTGAGGCACACGGAGACAGGGGAGCAGCCAGCCCAGGGCTGCCTGCTCCCCTGTCTCGAGGCAGACTGTGCCCCAGGCAGTGAGGGAGAGGCTGGCTGGGGTGCATGGTGCCTCTAGATGGGGGCTCCACGGTGCAGAGCAAGGCTGCCTGTTTCTCCATCGCCATGTGTTGCTCCCCAATTGACTGGGGCACAGGGTGCCTCAGCCTGGGGGCTCCGCAGTGCATGAAGAGGCATGAAGATGCAGCGCATCTTGAGGCAGACTGCGCCTCAGCCAGCCTCTCTGCAGCTCATGGAGCTGTGGGACAATGTGTCCTGCTGCAAACTGGACAACTAAGAGTGTGCCCTGCTGCACAAAATAGCAGCACAAATTTGTGCTGCTACGATTGGTGCTGCTGGAAACTCATGGCCCTGCTTGTGAAGACACAGCCATGGAGAGAACAAGTAGTAGGTCTTCTCTAGCTGTTTTAGAGCAGTGTTAATCCATGAAATAGTGAAAGTGTTAACAATACTTTGCCATAGCCTGTGCTTAGGACCTACTGTATTATTTCACATATCACGTGTCCTCAAATTAGAAATACACCTTGTTTTTGGGAAGGCAGAATTAAGAAAAATGATTTTTATGGAATTATGGCTGCACAGAGCAGGGGTAGAGCCTAATGACTTACCCTCCCTTTCATCCATATGCAGAAGCTATAGTTGACCCTTTCATAGCTGAATCGGATGCTTTTATCTGAGCAGGGGAAGGAGGTTAAGTGAGCTGAAGAGCTTGAAGATTAGTTTTTATTCAGCTGCGAAGGGGTTAAAACTGTAGCTGCTGCCAAAGACCGGACTCTGCTTCTCCTTCCATGTGGTCACTTGGAAGACGAGAAAGAAAAGAAACAGGAGCTATTTTATATTTTAGGTGTCTCCATACTTTGGTCTTGGCAGAAAAATAAGCTTCCCTGCCTGAGACGCACACTTTCAGAGGGCTAATTTTGGGTAAAAGGGGTGCAGGTGATGTTCAGGTAAATGTGGTACATCCATCTGGTAACAGCTTCTATTTAGGGGGTAAATAAAACAATGGCAGAAAACCTTCAACTAGACAAGTGTCTGGACTCTTCATACATATAGCTGACCTAAATTAACTAAAACTACTCATGAAAAAGACCTGGCCATTACTGTGGCCAACTCAGTGAAAAAGATTTGCTCAATATATTTCAGTGCTCAGAACAGGAACTTAGAGGTGTATAAACATTGAAGTATAGAGAATAATGCTGTAGACTTCATAATGTCATTACGTAAATCAGTGGTAGGTCTTCATCTAAATCAGGGGTTTTCCACCTTTTTGGGCAGTGTACCACCAGTGGCTGGATGCAGAACAGGTGTGGGGAGTGGGCCAGATGCAGAGTGGCAGCAGCCGCTGCGTGCGAGCTTCCCCCGCCCCTGTGTCTGGCCGGGTGGGTGGTACCTGCGCACAAGCACAGGACGGTGCATAGTGGTGCTCTGGCCCCACCAGCCCGTGTGTACCCTGTAGGCCCTTCTCAAGTACCCCTGGGGGGACGCGTACCCTGGGTTGACAACCACTGATCTAAATGCTTTCTTCATTTTTAGTCATCCTGTGTCTAGAAGGATCTAGCCGAAAAGGGGAAAAAACATCATGGAAAAATAATAACACTAAATTAGAAGCATGCAAAAATTTCCAGAAGACAAGATACCTACCCCTTATGTTATAAAGACTGTATTTCTCAGTCTATAATATTTGGCTAGCTATATGATCTGAAATTCATACCTGACAGTACATCCAGAATAACAAATGCTCTTACGAGGAGGTACTTTGTAGAGCAGTGGTGCTCAGCCCATCCATCTCCATGGGCCTGCTCCGACATGCTGCCGCCGCTCTCCCACTGCCAAATTCCAGATCCATTGGGAGCCCCCTGGGCTGGATAATGCAGCTCTGCAGGCCAGATCTTGTTTACCCCTGTTAAAGAATATTTAGGTTTCCTCTGGGACCTTAGTCAGAGCTTGCTTGCATTTAACTTAGAGAAGAAATAAATGAGAGGTAATCTGCTAGAGTCATGTCAAATAATGCAGAGTAGAGAGAGAATCAAGCAACAGTGCCCATTACTCTCAAGACACAATGGGAAGACAGCAAATTAGAGAGATGAAAACATCAAACTTTCTAATGTCCAGTTGACCTGTGTCCAACTTGAAGAGGCAGGTGGGCAGATCACAGGGCCATCTACCATTTTTGAGGGCTCATCATGGTCGGGGCTCTTCTATGCCTCTGATTGGCTGAGGGGCCCAGGTGGCCCCACCCCTTGCTACTGATTGGCTATAAGGGCTGTCCATCATATGACTGCACCCCTCACCATTGATTGGTCATGAGGACTGTCTGTCATGCAGCCCCCACCCCTTGCCACCAGTTGGTAAAAGGGGTGGGGCTGCATGACAGACAGCTCTCAGCCAATCAGCAGCAAGGGGTGGAGTGGGGTGGCAGGCATCTTGGGCTCTACAAATAATTGCTTGGGGATGCTTTTTTTCTCCCTTCCATCTGTTTTCCAGAGAAAAGGAGAACGGGCAGGTTTGTCCATGCAGCCAGCTCTTTACAAGCCACTAGCAAAGCAGCTGTGGCACCACAGCATTTCGGGATCTCTCATTGACTCAGTGCTGATTTGAAAACATTGCAAATGCCCCCTTCTTGCCTTCAGCTCTGCTTGGCAGGACTGAATAGAGCCAACGGCAGTCTAACCAGTAGATGACTTGGTGTGCAATGGCTCCATTCAAAATACAGGCAGAGCTCCTGGCATCGCTTGAGTGCATCTTGAGGCAGGCTGTGGTCAGGGCTAAGGACTTTGGGACTGTTATTTACCTGTTCTCAGAACTGTTAATCTGGCAGACCTCCCTCCCGCCAGCAGCATTAACCACTCACAAATGTAAAGCAAACCAATTTACTAAATAAAGACAAATAAAACTATAACCATTACCCAATCCTTCAACAACTTCCTACTAGTGGCACCGGAACTCCCAGCAGATCACACAGGAAGATAGCCTATGGGTAAGAAACATCTTGCAGACGCTATAAGGTATAGCTTAACAACACCACATAGTGTATCCATAACATAAGCATGTCTTACCCTCCCCAGGGTACTAAGAATGTGAATCATATATGCAGCTGCAAAAAGACTGTGATTTTACTACAGGCTGGAAATGCAGTGGGATTGATATGGCAGTTCTTGGTGAAACTGAAGGGAAATACTCCTCTCCCTTAGTCAAATCCTCATTAATCTCTTGCAGATGAAAAAGGAGTTGCTTTTCCAATAAATGTCCCTCCACCTGCTTGCAGCAGTGAAACACCTCTCTTTAAATGCTCCTCAATTAGGGATCAAACTCAGAGAAAAAATTATCTTTAATATAAAACAAAAGCATCTCTGAGAATATCTGAGAAACAATTTTTTCAGTTCTGTTAGAAACGCATCACCATGGAAATACATAAAATATCAGATATTGGTGACGGATAAACATCAATTGCAAATGCATTTATGGAATAATACTATACTTACCTGAATCCAAGATGATCCTAAATTTAAGCCAGCCCCCCAATACTGAGATTTTCTACATGGAAAATGTATACTGAAACCATTTCCAGCCTTTTTGTGGATGTGTATATAGTACACAGCAGAGCTGCGTTGAGATGTGCCATGCCTACTCTGCACACACTAGTCTAAAGCAGTGTCACTACTTTAGTGCAGCACCACACCATGCCTATGTGCCAATAAGCTTTGCCTCTTGAAGGAGCAGGCTTGGCATGTCTTAGCACAGCACTGACTTTTGCTATGCAGACATCCTGCTGGCTTGGTAGGGGAGCTGGGTGCTTAACATAGGTCTCCCTCAGGGAGCTGGAGCTCCCTCTGTAGAGGTTTACCCATGCAGATCAACTGCAAGAGTACTTCAGACTCTCCCTGGTAAGCTTTATTAACTTGGTATGAAGGCATGCATATACCCAGCTTCTGAAGATCTCTGATGGTCAGAATTTCAGCTTTTATTTTTCTAGACCTCATGATTGTTGAGGAAAAGCCCCAAAACCTATGAAATTTTGTATTGGAGAGTATCAATTGAAGCAGTAATTTCTGCCTGTTCCTGCAGACAGCCTGTGTGCATGGGTTGATCAGAGACCATAAGAGCAAGAAAATACTGCAGCAAAAAAGATGGCAAAATATTAGCCATGGGTGCAAGAGTTGTTAGGCACCTAAGTAACATGTATAGTTTCGCCTAAGTAACATGTGTAGTTTACTCCCAGTTGTGAATAATCAGCATTACTGGTTTATCCTATTACTACTGTCAATTAATTAAACATGAAGAATAATTGTCTGTCCTTTATGTTTGCTGTCTGGATATCAAGTCAGTAATTGGTTAGCTGTCTGACTGCTAATACACTAAGGACTGTATGATCTCCGTTGCATCAGTCCAGTTCTCACTGAGATCAGCCATTTACTTTAATGGGAGACATGTTGAGGCCTAATAAAGTAGCATGTTGTCTTGTTCAAGGAAAATGGTTTGTAAGTCCAGAGTTTTATTTTTTTATTTTCCATGACACACTGGAGAAATGAGTGTGTGTAACAAAAAAGTGACTAATCTCAACAAGCTGTTATCAAAATAGCATACAGCTTCTTAATGCAGTTATAACAGTGTAATCTTAATTCGTCAGTAGACTGAATGGGTCAGCTTTTCTAAATGTCTACTGTTAAGGAAGGTGAATGTTGTGTCTGTTATGGTCAGTAAGATATAGAATAGAATGTTACATATATGGAACCCACTCATCCGAAGCAAAACTTTTATCCATGAGGAGAGCCTATTTGGGTTTACGTTAGTTCCTTGTGAGCAGCAAAGTTATTGCCTCGCTCAATTATTTAGCCAGAAATAATTAGTGCATTTGAAATATGGAAATCTTTGAATGACTTCAGATGCATACAATTCTACTACAGCATTGTGCTTTCCCTGCAATGTAATATACATTCTGCAGAGAGACTATCTAGGGCAGGGGAGGGGCAACCTTTTTGGTATGCATGCCACAAATTAGCCTTAGACCCTCCCCAAGTGCTTCTCTGATCCCATTCTTCTGCCTGATCTGCTGCTTTCTGCTCCCTACTCTGTGTTCCCCACCTGATGTCTTGCTCTGCTTGCTGCTCCCTGCCCTATTTGCTGCCATATTGCCTATCCCCTCCCTGATCTGCTGCGCAGCACCTGTGCAGCAGAGGCTGCCCATTCCACTTGTGGCAGTCATGCAGCAGTTTGGCTTGATCTAAGGCTTAGGGCTTCCGCCAATGAAAGGCACATAAGCAATTGTTCAAGTTAGTTTCTTGGGTGACTGTTATCTGCTGCAGGCTGATCTTAAGATGTGAGGACTAGATACAGAAGTGGACTTAAAGACTCTTAAACTGAGCATGTTGATTGCTAACTTTTAGGTGTGCAGCCCCAGGGTGGAACCCATAACCTTGAATTAGACATCTAGGCTAGGGACAGACATTATGCATAAACCGGTTTAAGTGATCAGAAACTGGTTTAAACCAGCAATCAGAAACTGGGCTGCTGCAGCTGTGGGCCATCATGGCCCATGAGGCAGAAGGGGGTGGGGAGGGGGGTTATTCTCCCCTCTACCCTCACTGCCCCTGAGATGCCACAGCCAGGTCTGCCCACCCTGACTGCTGCCAAGTGGCAGAATAAGCCCCCTCCTGTCCTCACCACCTGACGCCAGAGGAAGAGGGAATAATTCTGTCCTTGACCCCCTCAAGAAGCCCTGCCAGCCAGCGTCTGGCCCTGCCAGGTGGGGGCTGGCTAGGGAGCGGGCTTCCCTGGCCAGCTTGGATGGGCCGGCGGGCTCTAAACCCGGTGGCCACCACTGCCATGCCCCCTACTTTGTGCAGGATCCAGGGCTGCAGCCTAACAAGCAGCTGCCTAATAAAGGGACTGCCTCTGTCATTTGCGGCTGCCGCTGCCATGCTGTGCCGGTCTGGGTGAAGGGGTGGAAAGCTTCTGCCCTGCGTGTGGAGCTCCAGCTCTGGCTCCCAGATGCCTTGGAAGGCAGCAGGTGCCCAAGTGGAAGGCTTCAGTTTGGGGGCTGCAGCCAGAGCTCCACGCATGGGGAAGAAGATCATCCCCGCCACCAACTGGAGCAGTTCAGGAGCAGCAGGAATGGGAGGGGGAGTCATTGCAGCAGGGGAGGGGAAGCCGGCTTGGCCTGGTATAAGCTGTCCTTCTCCCCTCACCTCCAGCTGTGGCTCCTGCCACACCATGCAGCGCCGCTCCTGCCACACCACGCAGCGCAGCTCAGGGCAGGGGGAGCTTCCTTCAGCCTGGCAGCTTCAGCCCAGCTCAGGGGACAGGAGGGGGCTTATTCTACCACTTGGCAGCAGTCTGGGGCAGGCAGACCCAGCTGTGCAGTGTGGAGAATAACCCACATTCCTGCTCTCCTCTGCCTAAGGGACCATGCTGGCCCAGGGCATGCAGCAGTGAGGGGGGGCCCCCTGGCAGACCTGGCTTGAGTCCCTGCCAGTAGGACAGGGAGGGGGGGATTAAACCCCTCTTTGGCCAGTTCAGCCCAGCCTCCCCCCAGCACAGCTTCTCTGCAGCTGAGGGCTCTAGTGCCCCTGGCTCCTGGCCTGAACAACTGCAGGCATGTGCCCGTATGTCTGTTCTGTTACAAATGGGTTCAACCTAGGCAGGTTAGACTAATCTGCAAAGGTCGAATTAATTCAGGCTCCAGCTTTTTGAATGTCTGTCCGTAGCCCTAGGCATCTAGCCAATACATGGAAAAGTTAGGTGCCTCAGAATAGGATTCCCAACAGCCAGCAGGATAAGCATGGAGCTTTTGAGGCTAGCTGAGGTTGCTAAGGGAAGTGTATCTTAAACCCCATTGCTCTTCAGAGCTTAGTTGCCTATTTCCACTTGCAATTCATAGCCCTGAACCCTGGAGTTAGGTGAGTAAGGTACAGATATCCAAAACTTGATGCAGAATCAAGATAAGTGACGTGATTTTCTGTGAGCATTATAGTTTAGATCAGTAGAAAACAACATGCATTCACCCTTTGGCGGACCAGGGAGGAGAGCACATCTTAGACTGGGTTCTGCCATTTTTAAACCAGTCTATGTGTGCCTAACTTCTGTTCTGTTATGGGCATAGACTGGCTTCTGATCACTTCTACCAGTAAAAGTTTAATGTCTGTACCTGGCTTAAGATTATTCTCTCAAGAATGGAGCAGAAGTTTTTTTTTTTCTAAACTAGTAGTAGTGCCGGTAGCAGCTCTTTTTGCAGGATCCTAGTGGCTAGTGCAGTCACCCAGGATGTAGAAGCTGCAAGTTTGTCACTCTCCTCTGCCTGGCAGGCCTGAAATCCACATCCTTTAAGACAGCGGTCAAATTATCAGGTTAGGCTTGAACAAGTTAACAGTAAAACATTAAAGATGCACAGTCAGAGGGGGATAAAGTGAATGAACTTGACTACAGTCTAGCATTTAAGGTGTGCACCTGGGAAGGGTGCATAGTCTCAGGACTGCATCTCTGTTTTACATTAAACAGCCAGTAGAAAAAATATATAAACAGTCCTTAGAACAGGGACCAGAACAATTCTCTGCTGTCCCCAGTAACCACAAGGCTACAGTGTCATATCCACTTTCCTTTCTTTCTCTGGCT
Organism: Crocodylus siamensis; assembly: GCF_052110815.1. Taxonomy (NCBI): domain Eukaryota; kingdom Metazoa; phylum Chordata; order Crocodylia; family Crocodylidae; genus Crocodylus; species Crocodylus siamensis. Next base: position 64,937,935 of record NC_143398.1, read on the forward strand.
CATTAAGCCTTTAATTCTTTTATGCAAAGTGGACAGAAGGGGTGAGCACTACCACCTCTCCAGACTAGCCTATGACTTAGTGCTTAGGACACTCTTCAGGGAGATAGGAGGGATGTTGTTTACTCCCCTCTGCAAGCGGAAGGGAATTTGAATTTTGTTTTTTTATATCATGGATGGGTGCTTTCCCATTTAGGTTATTGTATACAAGGCCAATGCTGTCACTCTTACCAACTGCTGTGTTTGAATGCAGGTGCTATTGTGTTTTGTGTGGAACCCCCTCCTATAAGTGTGCATTAAGCATGTTCTTAGTCTTCAGACAAACACTTAGCTCTTCAGCATTTAAATCCCACTTTGGGTGCCTAAGGACCTTTGTGGATCCAATCCAGCCCTAGTGCATAATGGTAATAGCATTGCCACGCTCATAGATGCACCCCAAAACAAAGTGCCTCTGGGGTTCGCTGTCTGCTATGCATGGATATTCTCCTGAATTAGATTCATTCCTAAATGGTTTAGTCTCCATCTGTAACTAGAATGAAGCTTGGTTCAGTTTTGTCATTTTTATATCTGTATCTATTATGCTACTTGATATAAATGTAAATTTAATATAGTCAAGGCTGCTTTGAGAGACAGTGATTAATAGTGGCCCCCACTTGTTCACACTATGAATAGAGAATCACTGAGAATTAAGCATTTGGTAGGGGTTTGTTGACTATTGGCTACCTGCTCTGTGGTTGTAGGAGCCTGACAATGGTGAATGTACATTTTAAAAGGAATAACTCTAACATGAAGTAACATCTTGAAACAATGAGACTATATATTGGATAAGCAAATCTCAGTGTCTGAAAGGATGCCAATATACTCCTCATCTTAACTGGATCAGGAAAGACTCTGCTGTGGTAAACATAGACCTTTGGGCGGAGGGGGAACCTGGAAATTACTTGATTAGTGTGAGCCCCCCTAGAAATCAAAGATGATGTATGTGGATAGCTAGAGAGGCCAACTGTACATAAGCTTACCTTGCATTGCTTCGCCCCTGGTCTTTCCCTGTGCAGGAGAGACTAGAGTCCCTCACTGAGTAAAGGAGACTGAGAGAAGCAAGTTGACAGGAGAACTTTCAGGAGACCCCAACAGAAAGATCAGAGGCAGGGTTTGCTTATTATCCTGTTGAAGCTGGCTAGGGACAGTATCCATGGATTTAAGGTACAGGGTAGGAACAGGTCGTTGTTCTGATATTTTGTTTTGTTTGTTTACTCTTATAGCTCTGTCTGTCTCAACAAATAATTACAAATTTATTTTGCTTTTTTCTATTTTATAACCAAGCCCTTTCGTTATCTTCTTATAAACCACTTGATGGCAGTGGTAGTTGTGATTCCAGAATATTTTGACCAGACATTCATTCTATGGAAAGGGGGATCCATTTTTTCTGAGTGTATGACTGGGCAAATGTGTGACCCTTCTAGCTGGCAAAATGCCCTCTGCTGAGGGTTGGCCAGGCCTGAGCAAGACACTTAGTGCTGAGGCACCATAGGCCAAACGGTTGGCCTCTGGTGCACCACAGCTGGTTCTCAGGGGTCAAGCAGCAGACAGCAGAGAGGTGTTTGGGGCAGAAAGGCATGCCAAAGTGTGGAAGCCCCAAAGGAGCATGTCTCAAAAGTCCACCCAGGCCATATCCAGGGCCAGGGCATGTCATGAAGTTTTACAAAAATGCCTTGATAATCTGTTGTTTTGTTTCAGTGCGGTGCTCATCTGGGGCATATCTTTGATGATGGGCCTCGACCAACTGGCAAAAGATATTGCATAAACTCTGCTTCATTGTCATTCGAGCCTGTGGACAAGAACAAAGCTGGAGAAGGCAGCAGTAGCACCAGTCATGCTCAGACAGACAAAAGTGAGCTGTAGGACAAAGGGCAATCTGTAGAAAACTGTTCTTATCCCACATGGCTTATAAAGAATGTTTTTCCTGTATTGCCTGCTATCTTATATCATAATAATTTTTAAATGTGTTATACTGGTCTGCACTATCTATTTTTTTTCTTTCTTTGTTGAAACAGGCCTTGCCTACCGAATCTGCTTTACTGTATAATGAATCTAAATATTTGTTGACTGCCTTGGTTTTTAGGGGGCGGGGGGGGAACATGGGTGGATTGCTTTGGGGAATCCTTAAAATAAGAGGCTTTGACATGATTTGTTTTTAGTTTCTTCTTGTTGCTGTGTTATTATAGATCTGAACTATTTTCCTTTTTGTTAGGGAGAAGGGAATTGTGGTTATCTTCAGTCAATAGAAAACTCTTGAGCATAATAAAGGGTGTCTGTATATGTGCAAAGACGCTGCTTCAGTATGCTGTAATTATGTGTTGGAGCAGACTTAATTAATCAAGTCTGCTGGAGCATGGTAATTACTGCACTCCAGCAGACTCCAGTGACACGTATATTAGCATCCCTGCACTGAAAAATGTCAGCAGGGGTGCTTTAACTAAAGCTCATTCGACAAGCTTTAGTTAAAGCACTCCCACCATCATTTTTCAATGTGGGGATGCTGATATACATGACGCCCTGGGCGCTTTCGTTAGAGTGGCTCTTGGAGCCACTTCAATTAAAGCGCCACCCCCTAACTCCTAGAACTTGTCTATAAATGCCCAAAATGCTGAGTTCTCAGCACATGTACTTTTGTTATGACATGAGAGGCTTATGGCCTTTGGTTATGCATATTCAGCCATTCCACACTATCAATCAGACCTAGGAAGAACTTACACTTAATGCAATTTCCTTCCCACTGGAAGTGCTGGATGAGATACAAAGCCTTATTATTTATTTAAATTGCTGCTGACATGCAAAGGGATGTAGCTGCAGGGAAGTAAACTGTATCAGAATCCATTTTCCCCTTGTTGGATGCTGAAGTATTAAATCAAGTTCCAAAAGTATTGAGCCTTACTGGGCAGGGATCACTAAATCACCTACCTTTGCCTTATTTTGTGAGGCTCCTTCTGCAGCTTCAACTATGAGAGGCCTGGACTGGAATCATTATACTAAAATATAAGTAGGGTTGTTTATTTAGGCAGGTTGAACTTCTGGAGGATTGAACTGGACGCGGGCTGAAAGTGGGTAGGCTTTTCATCACTATCTAGGGCAGTGTTTCCCAACTGGTATGCCGTGGCCCACTGGTGTGCCAACAGGCATGTCCAGGTGTGCTGCAGCATTTTGGGCTGGAACCATGCCCCCTGGCTGGCTAGAACGCCCCCTCCCCACCGCCTGCTGCTGCTGTGGACACGGACAGACAGGGAGCATGGCTCTAGCCAGGCAGGGGGTGTAGCTCCAGCCCAGAATGCTGTCCAGGTGGCCATGTGCCACCCCCCATCCTGGCCGGTGTCTGGCTGGCTGTGTGCTACCTCCCCTCTCCCCCCACTCCACATCCAGTGTGCCGCGGCACTTCTTTATTCAGGTAAGTGTGCCATGGAGCAAAAATGTTGGGAAACACTGACCTAGGGCAGTACCAAGTACACTGTAAGATAGGTTGCAAGAAAGCATGAGACTACAGTCAAGAAGAGTGAGGCCCTTGTGCAGTGCTCTTTTAATTAAGTTGGTTCAGAGCTATAGACCCTCAGAAGTCCAGGTCTTCATTATCTTTAGCTACGGTGATGAATACTTGTGGGAAGCTTGAGACAACAGCTGAACATGAAAAAAGGCAAAAGCTTTCCACAGCTGCTCTTTACATTTAATTTAACCGTCTCTAGGATATCATAATGAATAGTAAGATTCTTTGAGCTATAGTGACAAATGATGATTGTGATGATCTAGTATCACTTTCTCTTGAGATATTCAGTGACCAATCGGATGCAATGCTTGCTTTTCTGAGTATCCTTTTATGACTGACATTGGGTCCAATCCTGTGCCCAGTGAGGAGTAATATACTCATCAGTGTTGTAGTGAAAGCAGGATTGAGCCTGTTTATGTAAATAAAACTGAACAAACTACCTGAGATATACTCTTCATTTTAAAAATAACCTCCGTAAAAGTATATAGAAGGGTTAGAATTGCCGCTTTAGCACCATGACAAAGGTATGAAGGAAGCCTAATGTACTTTCAAGTAAAATAAGAAATAAATATATTAAATATTTAGAGCTAGATTGCTTAGTCCTTGTGTAAGTGACCAGCTACTTACACAAGTAGTCCAACTGATGTCATAGAAGCAGTTGCACATCAACATAAGGAAAGGTTGTGTTGACTAGCCCTTGGTGTATAAGGGTAATCAAGTTTCCTATGGCCCCAGCACTCTAGCAGTTTCTCACAGAAGGGCTGTTCTTATTCCTTGCCTTTGTTTGAAAAGTAAGTATTCTCAACCACATTTTCTGACATAAACATAAAAAATGCAACATCTATAAAACTGTGCTCCATACATGTGGTTTAATTTCAGATTGCTGTTGGATTTAAGTGTTATCAAATTTCAGTATATTTCTGTCATATGTTAAGGACATATATTACTAAAACTTCAGTGAGCAATAATGTCAGCTGTCCTACAGTAGATTTATTTTTGCAGGATATGGAGTGCAATGAAACGAGTCAATATGGTGAGGTGTATGTGATCTGTGGGAGTTATACTATTTAACATAGGAAATTCATTGTTCTCTCTGTTTCTTGCTTTCTCATGGTACCACAGCACGGTGCAAGGTTTCCTTTTAGTGCTCTTAGAAGATGTTAGCATGGGCTGGTATTAACAAGTGTGCACTGAGCTTGGTCTGGCTGTGACTTATGCAGGAATGTTGGGAGTTGAGTGCAGCACAACAACAGTTTTCTATAGATTTAAATTTTGCACTGTCTGGATGCTTATAAACATTTGAATGCAAATCATGTAGAAATAGAAAAGTCTCTTTTATAATAGCCTCTCTATACTGTTATTTGGATGTTTGACTAGCATAACTTTTAATCTGGTATGGAAAAGATTCACATATATATTCTATAAAGATAGATATACTTGCAACTATAGTTTCAGCCTTCAATACCTTTTTAAGAATTAAAAACTTTCCTCAAAACAGTTCAGCACTTTTAAGAAATCATATATAAAATTTTCAATGAAAAGTTCTTTTCATATATTTGTTGTACACAGATATGCAATAAATTCCTTTATAAATAAACACTGTTCTATTTTCTTTTCTACGTGTGTCTGTTTTTGCCCCAGGTTCATCTGCTTCCAGCGTTAGCATGTCCCAGGTGGTTTCCTTTACTTGGTTCCCTTTACCACAGTCTGTGCTTTGTACACTGGATATCCTGCTCTTTACCTCAACCAGATGCACAGAACTGAGAGGGGAGAAAGATTTGCAGAAGTGTTCAACCTTAACTGTAGCAAGCATTTTCAGCCACTTCCATCTGTTTTGGGGCTGGACTTTGGGAAGCGCCATACAGAACGGAATTTGTAACTTTAAGAGCTCTCTCATGCCAGCACCTAGACTGCAGCTGAAGACTTTAGCTAGAAACATGGAATTTGTTAAGAATTCATCTCTAGGGGAACAGCTTTGGAATGAACCATTGATAACAGATTAACTCAGTTTGATAAATCAGGTCTTCAGAATGTTTAAAAAAAAATACGGGGAAAAATCTTTCATGGTGTTTTCAAGACAGCTTCCATGTTTACGTTTCTAGGATCCAGAGTTATTGGTGCAGCAATTTCCTTCTTAATTGTTCTTAAATATTAGGAGGCAGCTAAGGAAAATCTTCGTGACAGGGCATCAGAATGTCAGGTGCTGAGAGCTCACTTGTACGTTGTTTATTAATCTGCCCCCCACACACTCACTTCTGTTTCCTTTTATAATGGGAAAAGTTGATGGATCTGAAGAGAGGGACTTATAGTACTAAATAAACAGGACTTGGGGCCAGACAATTCCATTCATTGTGGTTGTTTTGCACTGCATTGCCAGCATAGTTTAGCGCTAGGAAATCAGTTTAGGAAGATTTCTAATAGCATAGAATTGGTATAGAGGCTCTTACACCAATAGCCCTCTTTAATGCTAGCAAGGGAAATAGCTGAGGTGCACCTCTATGTTGTGCTAAGCTCCAGCCAAAGTTTTGGTTTTGTTGGGTCATTAGCAGATGGTAGAATAATAATTGTCAGGTAGTCAAATAGGATTATTTGCAGTATACTCTGTCCTTGTGCCCCATTTGTCACCTTGAAAATTAATATATTTTGATGCTTGTAAATCTCTTCAGATCAGAAATCTGGTACCAGTTGCCTGGAGTGGTATTTTCATAATTTTTCATTAAAAATAGTCAGGATCACTCATATTTTTATTTAAATTTCATAAACTATTAGTATAATTGGAATATGTTAATACTTTTTTTAAAAATACTTTGTTTCTATTCTAAGTGTATCATGATCAATGAACTGGTGAAAGACAGGACAACTGCATATAGCAAGGTTCAGCAGCTTACAGCCCAAGACATCATCAAACTATTGTATCCAGCTTGCAGATGTGGAACTTTGGTGTCATTTTGTGTCAGGGGCTTCAGCTGCAGGCACACTTCCGTGCTACTGTGGGGAGAAGTGGTAGCTACAGGTAGATCCTTGCACCTACCTGCCTCCAATCTGAGGTGGCTCATTTCAGCTCACAGCTAGAAAAGGTTGCTTGCTGCTGGTCAGCAGTATAGGCTTGAGGCTTTCTGGAATCTTTATTTATACTGTCTCAAATGCTTACATGTGAGTACACTTTTTTTCAGGATCCGGTCCTACTGTGGCAGTTGTGTAAAGCCACATGCTACAGAATACCTTATCCTTTTGGTCAAGCTTTTCAGGCTACCTTTTAACTAACATGCGCCATTAGCAAAAGAGAAGTTATTCCATAAAAAAGCATGCTCCCTGTTTCAAATTCCTGATTTCTTCCCCCTTCTGCTATTCCTCCCCTCCTCTTCCTCCCCCTTCCCCGCACCTGGCAGTACCTGAGAAATGTCATTCTGCAGATGTTTCAGCCAGGGGTTTCTTATTTGGTGCTTTTTATACCTTAAGTGTAACTGATACCTGCAATGTAACTTCTGTCTCTGGCCAAAAAGCATCATGTCACTGATGCAGCAGATCTGTCTCTTCCACCTCCATTTGCAATTAGTGAGAGTTTTTCCTTTTTTGATAGGCAGCATTCCAGGCAATACTGCTCCAGTTTGACACACTCTTTTGTCCTTTCACTTAAATCTGAAAACTGTGGCTTTGTGTTACATCCCAAATGCAAAACGACAAGCTTCCTGTCTGCCCAGGTGAAAAAATACCCGTTCCCCAAAAATACAGATAATCAAAATATTTTCCCTGCCTTTTCCTAATGGTTCTACAAGAACCTTAGTACAAATTTTATGTGCCTGATTGGCTGGGACAAATAGGTTTCTTTGTCAAGCAAATAAAGTAAGTCTTAATCATCACATTAAATCAGGCAAGTAGGTTTTGTCCCTTGGCTGTGTTTTTCCAGGATGTCCAGAAGCCCCTCTTCTTGAAAGATGAGCATTGTCTTATCAAGTTTACAACTTCATTACTGTATATTTCTTACAAACATAAACATTTGGAGAACATCCTTAGGTGCAACTCCTGAGTACTGTGGAAAATATATAGAATTATCTGAAACAGGTTTTGCTTCTTACAAAAGTGCACCCCTGGGACTAAAAAACTCAGAAGGTATGTAGTGCAATAGAGACCCCTTCACCTCTTGAGCATGAGTTCACATTTGGCCTGTGTCTGTAGCAGCAAAAATTTCTGATGATATAGTTGTACATTACACTTTGTGAAATGAGTCAGTCTTGGTACCAGCTTAGAGGTACCACTGCCCCAGGATCTATTCTTTAGCAAGTTCTCTGGCAGACTGACCTACTTCTTCTACTCTAAAACTGATACATTTGAATAAAGAAAGAAGGGAAGCAGTATGGGGGAATTTGCATTCTTACTGATCAACCTGTATCTAACTGTCTTCTGGATAAAGCAAGATACAGTATTTAAAGAATTGCCAATCTGATAGATATTTTTCATGAGCTTCAAAATCACTCAAAACAGTAAAATAGATTTCATAGATTTCATAGACATTAGGGCTGGAAGGGACCTCACAAGATCATTGGGTCCAACCTGCTGCCCATGGGGCAGGAAGTCAGCTGGGGACAGATCACCCCAGCAAGATCCAAGCGTAATAATATAAAATTGTGAAATAACTGATAAAAATAAACTTGATTCTGTACTTTGCTGCATCAACGTTACCCCTGGGCACTGCCGCTGATTTCAGTGGAAGGGAGCTATTGGTGGAAACTGGTACATTGGAAAACAGGACTGCACTGATAGGATGGGACTTTCAAGAGCACCTAGACAAAATGTTTTCAATGTCCATTGAACACTTCCACGGGGCACTGAATACCTAACTCACTTATTTGCTTTTTGAACATCTTATCTTTAATACATTACAGCATATTGCCTCCGGCATATAGACACTGCAGGCCAGGTCCTATTCTATCGGGTTTTTTGCTTCAGTCTACATCTTCTGAGGTATGCCAACCGCTGCAGTGTCTAAGTGTTTAAGTGCAATCCTGTTTCACTTGGAGAAACAGTTGATACAAAAGGGAGGTGTGTTGTCCTCCTTCCCATCACGCTCAATGACTTCTTGCCAGGGACAGATCTAGGAATTCAAAAAGGGGTTGAGGGAAGGTTCCCCCAGTGCTGCAGGGGTAGTTGCAACTCAACCCTCCCCCTCCTCCTAGTGGACAGACTGCACCACAGCAGTAGCTGCCACAGAAATATTTTTCCCAGAGTAGGTAAGACTCTCTCCCTGATGCTCTGTCTTCTCCCCCCCACACCCTCTGCCCCACCAGTGCTCATCAGCACCTTTCCTCCCCTCTCTCCATCTCCAGCTGGGGTTGCCCAGGCTTTGCCTCTGAGCTTGGGAAGCAGTGACCCACCCACCTCCATTGTTGTCCCTGGCTGACTGGGGTTAGGAGAAAGCCACAGAGCTTCTCACACCCTACTGCAGCAAGGGGATTCTCTGAGCAACAGCAGTGGTGGCAGCAGGTGGGTCCCCCTGTCTTCCAGGTGGCCCTGCTCCTTGCCCAGTTCTCCTGGGCTTCCCCCACTAACCAGGAGCAGGCACTGGAAGGTGGGGGGAAGACCACCAACCACTGCTGCCCTCCCCAGCTGAGCTTGGGACCCTGTATAGCCACTTCCTGCAACTGAAGCCCCTGGCCTGGGAAGGATCTCACTTCATTCTTGTCTAGATGTATCCCTGGCATTGTCAGAGGTGTCTACTGTGGAAAGCAAACTGCCTACCTGCTCCCACTCTCATGTACCAGACTGAGAAAGGCAGCGGTGACACTGCTGTTGGGAATTCTTCCCCCTGCAAGCTGTTCTTGCAGTCCATCTCCTATGTGACTGAGTAGCCTCGGAGGACACCCTGGTACTCTACTGCTGCACTGCCAGGTTTGATAGGCATTAGCGAACGCTCAGGGGTGGGCCACCTTACAGTGCCAGAGAGTGCAGACAAAGCACAGCTTGAACATCAAAGAGGTAGAATAGGATTCAGCCTACGCAGGCCATAACAGTCCTAAAAATTGGGTTAATCTACCACAGAAAACCTGGTACTATGCAAAATGCATGCACATCTTTTGTTTTCTTTTGTTTTCATTAATCCAGGGGTGGGCAAAATGCGGCCCGGGGGCCGGATGCAGCCCGCCAGGCCATTCTATCTGGCCCATGGGTCCCTAAAAAATTTAGAAAATTAATATTTACCTGCCCTGGGCTCCCTGTCATGTGGCCCTTGAAGGCATGCCAAAACTCAGTAAGTGGCCCTCCGCCCAAAATAATTGCCCGCCCCTACATTAATCCCTTCATTTTTCCTTAGTAGACAACTGCCTAAGCAGCTCTTTTTGCATGTAGTAGTTATTTAATTTGCTTGTGCGCCCTTTCCATGCTGGAGTAGGCTTTTACAGTCAGTGGACTCATGGGCACTTTGCCAGCTCATCTGTGGAGCAGGACCTTAGGAGCATTTAGTTTCCTATCTCCATACCACTGATTTAGCTTTGTGAGTTTGCAGTGGCCTACGCCATCATAAGTGGAAAGGTATATTTGGTATTCCCTGGCTGTGGATAATTCCACTTCTTATTCCACTTTGAATCCTTGGAGTGATTAGTCATATCAAAGCCATCATCACTAACTTGTTCCTTGAAGGAAGTTTGTATAGGCAGCCCTTCAGCACAGAAGGAGCTTCAATTGAAGTTTATCAGTGTTGTTGCCCACAGAAGAGAGTGGCATCTCCAGATGATGTAGACTGAAGCAGAATCACCTCTTTTTAAAATACTCTGGTCTTTGCTGTTCAGGGTCAGATGCTTATGGCTGTTCAGATGCCTGAGACAAGATGCCAGAGACTGATGTCCTTGAGAAATGAGGGTGGAGCTGGTTGGGGATCCCTGAATTGCTGCTGACCTGGCTGAAGGATGGCTTTCGTCAACTCTGGTGACACTGTAAAATAGGGGGAAGAGTCCAAGAACCGCATGATATATATCTACCAAATACATGACTTCATGGATTTCATGGAAATTGTGTAATTGGCAGTCTCCCATGAAATAGCCAGGTCTTCATGAAAAAGTGTGGGGAACTGGCTATCTTAAAAAAGCTGGCAGAGAGTTGGCAAAAAGCTGTCTCCTAGAAGGGCAGGGAGAGGAGGAAGGGAGGAAAGAAAAAAAGAAAAGGCAGACTGCCTGTCTCCTGAAGCAGGGGTGGGAGGGAGAGAGGAGAGGGAAGTTCCTATCTCTCTGTTTCCATAAGGGAATGTGGGGAGCAGAGAAAACTCACCAAAAGTCTCTCCTGAAGTGGTGGTGGTGGTGGATGGGGTTGGATGACAGCCAGTCACACTTAAACTATAACTGCCACACTTAAGCTATTTGTTTATCCAGCAATCATCACCCTCAGCCCCTTGAAGAGGGTGATAATCTCAGAATTAATAAGCCAGGCAGCTCCAGCTAGGGCTTTCAATTAATGCCTGGGAAGGGTGGGACTTATGGTCCCTCTCATCCAATCAGAGGCATGCCCCCCCCCCCTTTGTGTCACCTTCAAAATGGCGGCCTTGGCCGCGATATGGCCATGAAATCGGGGGCCTGGGCTGTGTTACAGCCATGCAATCTGCTGCCATAGGTCTCTATGTATATCCTATAGGAATAATGTTTGGACCTTTATGAACCTCAAATACATGGATGGATCCAGGATTTTTAAAAGTGGGGGGTGCAGATAATGTACATCATCACATGTAACACAACATGTTTTTCTTCACTTAAGAAATTAGAAGCTTTACTGATAAGCTAGGAGCCTAAGGCTATATTATTCAGTTTAAGACTGAAACAAAAAAAAAAAACTTTATTGGAATGTGCATTAATTTGCTGAATCATGTATTATGTATAAAATACAACAAACAAACCAAAAATTAAAGGTGTCATTTCATTAGTCCTGTAGTCATTAGAATGACATGTAAACCTCTTTTTTTCAGATTCATAAACAAAAATCTTACCTTCTTCAGTGTCTTGACAGTGCATCCAGTGCTTCTCTGAAAGTTACTTCCACATGTGAGTTAATATCCATCTGGGTTAACATTTCCACACCTGAGTTAATGTTTTTAGCTAGAGTTAAAAAAAAAAACAGTCTTCAGGGCCACATTACCAGGAACAGCTTATAGACAACAGTCTTGCAGAAATAGCTTGGTTAGTTGAACCGTTGAGGACCATTAAAAAGGAGAGCCATTGTTAACACTTGTAGGATGAAGAGTTTAGAAGGAATCCAACAGATTATGATGACTGATGTCAACTGACTCCTTCACTGCTGTCTGACTAGAAATGCTGCTGCTACTGTCAGGCAGTTGGTTTTAAACTTTGGGTGGATCAGGAATCAAGGGCAGGGTGCAACTGCACCCCTGCTCCCTCCAGAATCCTCCCCTGCTCAGATACTTTGGTACACACAGGGATCCTCAAATGAGGAGAATAAATATAATATGTTGACTGCATCTGATGCTCCCTTTCACTCATCACCCCTATCACAGGCTGCACAGCCCGGCTGCAGTATCATAAGGACTTTTGGCTCCCACTGGGGAGCCAGCATTTTATTTTTAGTAAATTTGTTCTTTTTCTGTGCATTTTGCAAAATCGCAAATTAAGTAGGTCCCTAGTTATATGTCATAGAATCACAGAATCAATGAGTCGGAAGGGACCTAGACAGATCATTGAGTCCGATCCCCTGCCATGGGCAGGAAGGAGCACTGGGGGTGTCAGGGGTTGTAAGACCCCAGCCAGGTGCCTATCCAGTCTCCTCTTGAAGATCTCCAGGGAAGGTTGAGAGCACCATCTCTCTGGGAAGCCTATTCCAGGCTGTGGCCACCCTTACCATGAAGTAGTTCTTCCTAATATCTAACTTAAACCTATCCTCCCTCAGCTTATGGCCATTGGTCCTAGTGACTCCAAGGGGGGCCCTGGTGAACAGACTTTTCCCAAGTCCCTGCTGGTAGCCCCTGATAAAGTTGTAGGCAGCCACAAGATCCCCCCTCAGTCTCCTCTTACGGAGACTGAAGAGATTCAGGTCCCTCGGCCTCTCCTCATAGGGCTGGCCACGGAGGCCCCCAACCATACGAGTGACCCTCCTCTGGACCCTCTCCAGGTTCCCCACGTCCCTCTTGAAGTGCGGCACCCAGAACTGGACACAGTACTCCAGCTGCGGCCTGACCAGCGCCGTATAGAGGGGGAGCAAGACCTCTGTGGACCTGTTAGTGATGCCCTTGTTGATGCATGACAGGGTGCAGTTGGCTCTGCCTGTTGCTTCGTCGCATTGACGACTCATATTCATCCTGGAGTCAATCCTGACTCCAGGATCCCTCTCTGAGCTCTGTGCTGCCGAGAGGGGCAGCCCCTAACCTATAACCATAATGCTGGTTCCCTCTCCCCAGGTGCAGCACCCTGCATTTGTCCTTGTTGAACTGCATCCTGTTCAGATCCACCCACTTCTCTAACCTATCCGGGTCTGCCTGGATGTGGTCCCTGCCTGCTGGTGTATTCACTTTACCCCACCAGTAAGGCTGCTCCATGCTAGACTCCAGTGCCTTCCCTCAGGCCTGCCAGAGACCAAGGGCTCAAGAGTGGGGACAGAAGGACAAGTTTGGAGCAGCCTCACTGACCTGTTTCTGGGTTTGGAGAGCATCTGGGCTGGGTGAGGCATAGGCAGAAAGCTGCTGTCACAGTGCTGTAGACAAGCCCTATGTGTCTAAGTGAGTTTCTATTTTGTCTTGCTTGCGTGCCTGAAAAACTGTTAACACAAGAGGCAACTTAGTCTTAAAAATGACAGTGCATTTCTCAGGGACTTGAAAAGGGTATAATATGATCACACCTAGACTTAGACACCTAATGCCAGTTAGCTATCTAATAAGTGGGTATGATCTGGCACTTAGTGCATTTGACTAGGCTAGAGGGCAGGAGTGCAAAACAGGATTAAGTAACATAACCTTTTTTAGGCAGCGAAAATACCAAGCTGCATTAAAACCTCTGTTTAGGACTTTGCTGTTGTCATGAAACTCCATGACATTATTCATGAGGAGGAATAGTTATCTCCCTGTTTCAAATCAATAGGTGTCTCCTTCTTGCCATATAGGAAAATCTCTTTCAGGGGTTCACTGTAAAAAGTACTGTAATTGCAATTCTGATTATGTAGAGCAGAGATAACTATCTACATGAAGGGTAGAAACAATATTGGTGGACTTCAGGTTTACACCTCAAACTATACTTTTAGGCCAACTGTAGAAAAGTGAAACGGGCACTTACAACAGTTATGTGGCAAAAATTAGCTTTTCTCCAATGACAAAACTAGTTTGTTTGGAGCTACCAAATAAGCTTGTTACACTGTTAAGAGGCCTCAGACACTGGTGTCACTTGTTTGATCTCTATGGTGTTGCCTCTGATTTACACTAGCATAAATGAAAGGAGAAGGCAGTCCAACATGGACAAAATATGGCACTCCAAGTGGTCACCACAGCTTCCAGTCATTATGGCTGAAAGGTAACTTCACCAACTCCAACCGCTATTCGGACTGTGGACAGTCATCTTGGAGCCTAATTTGGTGGAGACATTTCTACATTAATTACACGTGGAACACCGGATAGTTCTGAAAAAGAAATGCAAAGCCTGGCTGCTGCTTTGAGCTCAGGGGTCAACAAAGAAAGGAGAAAATGCAGAATGGCCAACTTAAACTCTCCGTTTGAGGGATTGTCATCTAAGTGTACCAGACCTGCTGGCAGACAGAACAGCTGCTGTTGCAGGCAAAGCACAAAGGTAAGTCTCAGACATTTGCTTCCCAAATGCATATTCTGTCCTGTATAATGTATAATCTCAATGTGTTTATCATTATGCAAAGAGAAAGCTGAACTCCATTTCACTCAATTCAGGAATCAAACAGCTGGTTCTTATCAGGGTTAGTAAACCAAGCAGTCAGCTGTATGAGGCCTGTAAAAGAATAAGTCTGGGACTGTTTACAGGATAATACTTATGGACCCCTTTGAATCAGCTGAGGAGATGAAAAAAAATAGACATTAGCGAAGAATATTTATATTTTCTGTGTAGTGGGATAACTTGGGCTGAAATGTTCATCTCCAACTTGCAAAGTGTTTTCACGTCTGAGATTATATTATACTTCAGAAACTTCTGAGAAAAACTACAGGTTGGTTTGAAGACGGGCACAAAGAATTATACGGTGAAATGTTTCGTTTTGGCTGTGAAAAAAGCTCATTCAAAACTACTAAAATGTCAGGCACAAAGACGTACAGCACTTTTCAGGAAGTCTTGTCCGCCCTGAACAAATGTTTTCATAAAAAGCAGCCTTCCCTTAATAATTACAGTTATTGAAAAGACATCCCAAGGTTGCTGTATGGAAATACGTTAACTATGTTCTGAAATTTAATCTAATATAATTTCAACATTAGAGCTCATTCATAATCCTGTATTAAAAGCCTAAGCAATTTTCATGAAATATGTCTGTCTGTGTAATCATGAATGCTGAATATTGTCATGGCTTTCCAGGAATTTTCAACCTCACTGCAGAGGAAAGAAAATCCTTCCAACTGGACTTTTCCGCCACCAAGAAGCAATAACAATAACAACTCTAAATTTAAAATAAACATTTCTGGAAAAATACTATCTTGAAAAAGAGCCCATAGTTTCAATTGGGTGTTGCTTGTAATTTGACACAGAGGCATTGAATGTGCATATAATTACAACCCCTTGCTTTGTACAGGACTGAGGACAAACAGGCACATTAGCAAAGGATATGCTTGCTAACACCCAGATTTAGAAAATTATCCCTTCAGATAAATCTGGCCCTGGCCTCATAAATATTTTTATTCTGGGTCACCAGATTTGTAAATGGAAGTAGCTGTTACTTTAGTTTTCTAATCACTGCATGCTGCAATTTATACATTTGTCTTAGTGATAAATTCTCCTATGCTATATGACCCTAGATGTCTACTGTACATCTGAGAGGCAATAAGGTAAAGGGGACGATCCTAGGTTTTCCACTATGCAGATGTTGGTTTCACTGCCATGATTGCTTGAGCAGTGATTGTTAACTGAAAGGAAAACTGCAGCTGCTGTCTGTCATGCATTTCTTTTTGACTTATTGTTTGGGAGAGCTGAATCCTAACAAAGTACCATTCAAAACTGGAGGGATGAGGAGTGGTGGCATTTTCTTTTCTTTTCAAAATGTCTTCACGTACTAACAGCTTGTTTGATAATTTTTTTTAACATATGAACGTTTTTTAGTACAACATTATTAATCCTGTAGCATGAATTTAAAATAATAGGGAACAGTATACAACTAGGGGCTGAGTTACTCAGTGCAACTATTTTAATCCTTCATGTTGTTTGATCCAGAACAAGGCAATATACAACTTATTTCCAATTATAATACAATCCTCACTATATTCATCATACATTGATGCCCGCTTCTCCATTTGCCAACAGCATGAAAGCTTGTGATTTAAAGAGTTCCATTTGAAATACCACAGTTAGACAGTGTCAGCTAGATAGGGTATAAGTCTGTTCCCCATATCCAGGGCAGCTGGGAGCTGCTGTGAAGGAGCATTACTATAAAGTTTCCCACCAGCTGACAATTACAGAAATAGATTCTTGAAGCCTGAGCCATTTATATTCATAATATTGCATAGCACATTTGTTTTTGAGTGGAAATTGCATTTGGAAGAGAGATCTCTGGTGATGACTTGTTCCCTGAGGGTTTCACCCTAACAGGAGAGTAGTACTTACCACTGTGAGGCACCCCTTGAAATCAGTGGGATTATATATAATAATGAGCATTGCCTTATAACAGCAGGATTTAGCCTTAAGCTGTAAAGGCACAGGAAAAGTCAGCCACAGGGATGAGAATTATGTTATCAGAAATGTATTTCTGTGATTCAGCCATCAGGGCAGGCTGCATTTGGTACCATTAATATAGGTCTTGTAAAATTGTCTGCTTTCTGGCACATTTCTTCCTGCCTCTCATTTGCTATATTCCTTCATTGAAAGTGATTAGAAACATTGGGTGTATTCATAGAGAAAAGATTTAAAAGATTAGTTTGGAAAAGAGGAGAGAAAAGAAGACATGAGAGAAGTATAGAAAATAGCAAATGGTATAGAGCAGAGAGGGTCACCTTTTTGAGAAGACTATGACTATCCCTTTCCCTTACATGATCTTCTGCTCTGCTTTCTGCTCCATGCCCTGTGATCCCTGCCCAGTCTGTTGCTGTGCTTTCTGCTTTTGCCCTATCTGCCACTGTGCTCCCTGCTTCTTGCCCAATCTGCCAGCTGCCACACACACAGGCCTCCTGTGTCACTTCTGGTACATATCTTGTGGTGCAGAGAGAGAGCATGGTATGTTCCTCACTAGGCATGATGGAATTAAGGGTAAAAAAAACCAAACAGGCGTGTGAATTGCAAGGTCTTTGTTCTTTATCCTGCTTTGGCAAATGCAGCATTGTCAACCCCAAGTAAGAAAGACCCCAGCAATCATGAGCTTGGCTTCAGAATCTTTGCCTTAAGAATTAAATGATTTGAAAAAAATAGTAAATTTAGCTCTTTTTTATTTGCTTCTAGATTTGTTGTCTTTAAGGTATAGCTTAGATTATATTTTCATACATTTTTCCACTGGGGCTAGTAACTTAAAAGTGAGGGTAGGAGGGAGGGTACTACTTAAGTAATCACTTGACTCCAGGAGGAGATTTTACACAAGCACAAGATTCATGATAAAATAATGATGTTTGGCAGCAGTTTTTAAAATACAGGACTACAGATAAGTCACTTCAGGTCAGCTTTTCCAAAATGTGAAATCAAATTGCACCTATAAAAATTCTGCAATTTATTTATTAATGGGTGCAAGGAAAGTGCTTGCAGGACTAACAACCTCACAGGTGCCTAGTGAGGTTAATTACTAATTAATCTAGTAATTAACGATCAAGGGTGCTGATTTGTATCCCTCATTAATATTTCATATGAGTATAAATATGCCTGCAAAAGGGGAAGCGGACCTCAGCTTTTCTAAAAATTCATCTCTCTGGCTCTCTATGCTCCACTCCCCTTCCCAGCATGTATAATTGCCTAATACAACATCCCACAAACTGGTGTCATGCCCAAGAATGAGTCCCCCTTCTATGGAAGGCAGGTGTCTGGATGTGTAATTACACTGGATGTGTAATTTATTTGTGTTGTTCAAGCTGCATGTGAGCGAAACAGTGAGTATCACTAAACTGTAGTAGTTGCGTGCTCCAGTGAGGCTGCCCCCAAGCACAGTTCATGCACCTGCTCTTGTCTGCACTGTCTGAACCTAAAAATATACCCATGAGGATGCTCTGGTGTGTTCTTCTGGTCTTTGGTGTGCTTGAGGGCAGCCATTGGGGGTGAACCCAGAGCAACTTCACTAGTCTATTTCTGAGTTGCAGGTGTGAGTGTGACCAGACAGAGTGGGGCTTGCTAGGGAATATACCTTCCAGTGTTGACACTGGATTTTAGGAACTCAGCCCTTATACCTTTATTCCAGGCAGGCACAACCCTCAGACCAACCACAACACCTGGCAGTTGATAACAGGCAAATTTATTGATGCAGAGTAATAACAAAAAAGCAACAATACAAACAATCAAACAAGTCTATATCTACCAATCCTAGGACTGCCATTAGAGTCAAAGTACATCTGGTCAGGATGCAGGCTCCACTCTGAGGCTTTTTCTTAGGTGTCAACAGTCTGGAGGTGGGATGTCAGGGCCCACAACCCTCCACCCCTCCAGTGGGGTGCATGGGTCAGGCTGCTGGTATGCCTTTGGTCCATGGTGGCCTCAGGGACCCTTTGTTAATCTCATATCTCTGCTTTTCATAGATTCATAGATACTAGGGTTGGAAAGGACCTAAATAGGTCATTGAGTCCATCCCCCTGCCTAGGCAGGAAAGAGTTCTGGGGTCAGATGACCCCAGCCAGATGCCTATCCAGCCTTCTCTTAAAGCCCCCCAAGGTAGGGGAGCGCACCACCTCCCTTGGAAGCCCATTCCAAATTTTGGCCACCCTTACCATGAAGAAGTTTTTCCTGATGTCTAGCCTAAATCTGCTCTCTGTGAGTTTGTGGTCATTGTTCCTTGTTATCCTAAGAGGTGCCCTGGTGAACAGAGCATCTCTACCCACATCCTTCCAGGTCGATACCAACCCATCTACTACCACTCTCTGGGTGCGACTGCTAAGCCAATTTGCCATGCACCAGACGGTGTAAACATCTGTGTCACAGCCGCTTAATTTATTTATGTGAATGGGATGAGATACTGTATCAAAGGCCTTGCTAAAATCCAAGAAAACGACATCCACCTCTACTCCTGCATCTAAGCATCTTGTGACCCTGTCATAAAATGAAACCGCTCTGGGGCTTTGTTGCTGGTGTCACTTATTTTATGTTATGGGACATACTTCCTTTGGTTCCCAGGCTGTGTGTCCTTGTTGTGTTAGCCAGTGTGTCTGCCCTGAAGGGTGTGATCTCATGTTATGGGATGCCCCCCCCCCACAATTCTCAGGCTGTGTCTGTCTGTTGGCCTTGTTGCGCTTGACAACCCATCTACTTTCAGCACCATGAGAAGCTGTGTATGTGTCTCCCAAGCTCTTTAGAAATCCATTTAACCCCTGCTGCACATCTTGAACCCTTATAATACCTATACCTTTAAGCCAATTCCCAAAAAGCAGGCCTTTAAATGCCATTTTAAGTCAACACCAGCACATGCTGTCACTGGGATGCCTTGTTATGATTACATGGCTTCTCCAAGTTGGGGGTATGCCTAGACAGTCATTGTAACTATTGCAAGTGGAGTACATAGGTGAAATGGAACCACTCAGATTGAAAGGGGCTTTTTATGTCATCCAGCTGGCACAAAAAACCCTCTCACCAGTGTTGTGCTACTACATGCATGTCAAAATCCATATAGTCAGCCATACCTTTATTGGTCATTGTCTCTCTCAGTTTTCCCCTTGCCTAGGTTAAAACCTAACTCTTTGAAAATAGATGCCATTTTTTTTGGTAAGGCATAAAATTCTGTTGCAGGTTGAGCTGTGTTCTTTGGAAATGTGTCCATGTGATTTTATATCTGTAACTTTCAAACAGATGTAAAGGATTGCAAAACTCCAGTTGTAGAAATCCATCATAAGTCACAGCGCATGATCCTACCATAAGAAGTATGCAAACAGTCCTTCTCCTTCTAGGAGACCTATATAATCACCATTTAAACTATTTGAAGGGGAATTGCAATAGACTGCATACCTTTTTAAGACTTGGGAATAGAACTGGCCCTGAACTTGTCCTTTTAGGAAAATATTAAACTGCTTAAAGAGGGTAAACAAGGGGGAATGTTCCTTCCCACTCACCCTACACTGCACAAAGTGAGGAAAAGACTATAATGCAGGGGTTGTCAACCAGGGGTATGTGTACAGCCAGGGTACTCCCTGCTTCTCGCCTGGCTGCCAGGGGTACACCAACCAAAAAAAGGTTGAAAAACCCTGCTAATAGTGTAAGGACTCTGATTAGCTTCAGTGATGACAGGATTTCATTAGTGTCACCACTTCTCAATAGACTGTTGCTTTTCAAATAAGTATAACTCAACTTCTCTAACAAGTTTCAGTGGCGTTTGCCAGATTTTCAAAGCCATGCGGCTCCATGCCCACTCCTTCTGTCACTCTCACCCCCATTTCCACCCTCACTGAAAGTCCATGTATATAACCATCTCCCAGGTGTCCTCCACTATGGAAGGAGCAGAAACTTAAGTGCCCCTTGCTGATCAGCTGCCTCCACTGCCGTCCTTGTGAGGTTGCAGGAGGAGCCTCCAGCCCTTACCGTACTATGCTATTTTGCCCAGGTACCGAAAGAAGGGGTTCTCAGGATCCCTACTCTCGGGTTCCTCTTTGAGGATGGCTTCCTGCTTCCACACTGGGTAAGGTGCAGGGCTTGGCTTGTGGCACATCTGCCAAAAAAGGTTTGCCTCTACTGTGGACTAAATGGTGACTAAAGAGTAGAAATGGTTTCCCTACTCACCTTTTTGTCCTTTGGGTGTAAATGACTCCTGGTGCAGTATAGTGATGAACTGGACCCTAGGATTTAAACAAATTTGAGAAATGTGGTTTAGAGATAAAACTACTATAAGGCAGATAGATAACTAGCTCAATAGCCACAAAGAAAGGGTAATGATTAGTACATCCATGACATAATGGCAGGAGGTTTTGAGTGGAGTCTTTTGGGGAATTGTCTTAGGCATGGTGCTGCTTAATGTGTTTATTAACAAGTTGGATGCTGGCATAGAAAGCTTCCTGAGCAAGTTTGCAGATGTCATGAAACTGAGAAGGGTTGCTAACACGTTGGAGGATGTGAGTGCAATTCAGAAGGACCTCAACAGATTGGAAAGTTGGGCTAGAGCTAACAGGATGAAGTTCAATGCAGATAAATACAAGGTGCTACACCTTCAGGGGGAATAATAAAAAACACAGATATAAAATGGTTGACACCTGGCTGGATGGCAGCACTGTGGAAAATGACTTGAGAGTCATACTGAGTCTGTGGTGTGATACAGCTACACAAAAGGTGAATGTGGTTTTGGGTAGCATCAATAGAAGCATTAGCTGCCAGACATAGAAGGTGATGGTGCCTCTCTACTTGGCATTGGTGTCACTCTACTTGGGCTCATCTGGAGTACTATGTGCAGTTCTGGGTTCCATATTTCAAAAAGGATATGGAGAAGTTGAGAGGGTCCAGAGGCAGGCAACAATGATCAAGGGCTTGGAAAGCAAGTTGTATGGGGAGAGTCTGAAGGAGCTAGGCATGTTCAGCTTGCAGAAAAGGTGCTTAAGAAAGAACATGATAACAGTCTTCAAATACTTGAAGGGCTGTCATAAAGAAGAGGAAACATACTTTTTCTCTCTTGCTGCAAAGATGAGGATACAGACCAATGTCTTGAAGTTGCAGCAAAGTAAATTTAGATTCATATCCAGAACTTCTTTTCTATAGAATACTGAGGCAGTGGAATAGATCCCTAGGGAAGTTGTGAACTGTCCATCACTGGAGGTGGTTGAGAAGAGATTTGACAGCCACTGATCAGGGATGATCAGGGTATAGCTGTGCTGGTACTTCCCATGGTTTGCTGGTTAACCACCACCCCCCTCCACCTTTCCACTATACATGTCAGGTTGTTTTTAAGCCTTCCTCAGAGGCATTGAGTGTTGACCACAGTTGAGGCTAGGACTTTGACTGGGATGTGCCAATGCTTCTGCTGGGGCCAAAGCCAGAGGTTCCTGGCTAGGATGTCTTGCCCCTCTGCTCAGGATCTGACCAATCTCCATATTTGGGGTCAGGAAGGAATTTTACCCCATGGTCAGATTAGTTTGGACTGTGGGAGGTTTTGCCTTTCTGTGTTGGGAGGGGGGGAAGGTAGTGTGGCTCTCTACCTGAGATCTCTTGAGCATATGTTGACAGTATTACATAGAAACAGGACGTTGGCTACTGTGGTTCTTCTGCTTTACCTGTGGCAGGTTAGGATGTTAGGTCTGTGTTGAGCTGTGTCAGGGCTCACAATAGTATTATGTATCATTTAGATTATGGTTTGTATGGAATGGTTTGTATATGGTTGATTCTGCCTCAGGCAGGGAGATGGACTCGATGATTTCTGGAGGTCTCTTCCAGCCTCACTTTTCTAGGGTTCTATGATTTCATGTGACCTAAAAAATCCAAACAATTGTCCTAAGTTATGGGGTAGATGCCAATAAGACTGGACAACATAGATGCTCCTGGGCCAGGTTTTGCAAGATGCCTTTGCTTCTAGAGCACCATCCCATCCATCCACAGGCCAGATCCAGCTGGTGGTCCTGATCTGGTTCCTGGGGTGGTTGCAGTGGGGCCCCATCCTGTCATACAGGCAAGGGAGAGAGGGCATGGCCCTAATCTAGCTACAAGGGACAAGGGGTGTGGCCTGGCCACAACTTGGCCATGTGCAGGGAAGGGGACATGGCTCAGCCCAACCCTGCCACATAGAGCTAGAGCTTTCGGAATTTGACAGCAAGGGAGGGTCACCATACTAATTGCCACTGCTCCCCTCCCACCAAATTTCCTGACCCAGAGGAGCCACATAAGCCTGATGCTATGGCTCTGCAGGCCACATTTGGCCTATGGGCTAGAGGTGCAGCAGCATCCCTGTTCTAGAGCATTTAAGTGCAAACTCCCACTTCCCTGTTGCTCCAGATGCTATTGAGCATATCTGACTGAAAAGTCTTACATGCCAAACACACAAAGGAGGTGGTAGAGTAGTCCTAGGGTCTCCCTCTTCCTCTGTTCTCAAACACACAAGAGAGCTCAGGAGCAGCTGTGGGGGGCACCCCTTGAGCAACCTCATTGCCAGGTCTCCAGGTTTGGTGTGTGTGAGCAGGAGTGGACAGATGAGACAATGTTTGTGTCCCATTGTCGGGAGCACCAGGGCCACAATATAAACACCAGTGAGTTCTGGGTCTTGCTGATTGTGGTTTGCAGAGATCAACTGGATGTAAGTTGTGTTGTTGAAGAGCATGTTTATTACACATTGATAGCCCCCCGCCCCCTTTTTTCCCCCTAAGCTAGGATATTAATCACCAAATGTCATGTGTGTACCTGACTGTGTCGGCATTGTGTTCGCCTTCCAGCTCTGGAATGTGTGCTTGATCTATTTTAAATAACGGCTGACTTGTGCTGCAAAAGAAAAGAACCAACACACATTGCACTGCGTTTGAACTGTTTTCATCAATAAATATCTTTATTCCTGTTGGCAGATGTTTAAACTAATCCAAGTGTACAATCCTTTGCAAAGGTACATTAGGGCCCTATCTCAAAGTACTCAAGTCAACAGGAGTTTTGCAGTTGGTTTCAGTGGGAGGATCAAGGCCTTTTTAACTTGGCTGCATAATGCTGGTTTAGACAGATTACAAACCCTCTGAAGTCACCTCGATGAGGGAAGATATTTTAAGATACTTTTTTCTCGTGCTCTCATTTCAACAACCTTTGCACATAAATGAAAAGCAGATACATATTTGCACATAACCACTTTGAAAACTTATGTGGGGAAATAGTCTTTCTTAACTGAGTGATGAAGAGAGAGGTCATAAGAACATAAGAATTGCTAATGTGCGGGGGGGAGAGGAGGGTCAGATCAAAGGTCCATCTAGCCGGGGTCCAGTCTTAGACATTGTCAAGTAATAGATACTTTTAGAGCAGGGCTGTTCAGCTTATTTGGCCCCATGAGCCAGATCCAGATTGTGTAGGGCTCCTCTCCAGCCAGATGACCCAGCTTTAGCAGTGGGGTAAGTGTCAGTGGTGTTAACCCTTATGGGTACCTGAGATGCCTTGTTAGCTCAGGGAGTAATAGGGCTTAACACTGCTGTTGCCCACCCTGGTATAGGCAACGTGTCAAGGGGAAGTGGGGGGAGGCACGTTCCCGCCCAATTTCTGTGCCAGTAGTAGGGCACAGGGCATGGGGCTGCAGCCTGGCCAGAGCCAGGGCCCAGCAGCAGTGGAGGTAGTGGCAGTGGAATGATTTCTGTGCTAATGGCAGGGCATGGGGCTGCAGCCTGGTAAGACCCAACACCCAGCAGCAGTGGGGGCAGCAGCAGCAGCATGGAGTTGTGCCCCCCACTGTTGGCACTTACATGTCACTTATGCTCCCTGCTGTTGCCAAAAAGAGTTCCAGTAGGTCTCCATGCCTTCAGTGTTGGCTCAAGGAGCTTTGAGAATTAATATCACCACCACTCACCCCACCTCCAAGTACCCAGGCTTTCCAGGAGCCCTGTGGGTTGGATGATACAGATCTGCAGGCCATATGTTTGACAGCCCTGCTTTAGGAAGAATATAAGAAACCAGGTATATGTAGAATGATCCATTCCCTGTCATGGCCTTCCAGTTAGCAGCAGCCATAGGGATATTCTGAGCCTGAGGTTACACAATCGGTGATATTAATAGGTGAAACATTACATGGCATTGGAGATCTGAGTGTGATTGTTATGTGCTACAGTAAGTCCACTCATTGGCATTTGACACATTTTCTGGCCAAAATTCCTTGTTTACATGGAGAGCCACTGAAACTTTTACTTACTACCAGGGTGGCAAATAGCACCAGGAGAAAAGGTTAATGTCCAAGGATTTTCCACTATCAAGTTGTCATGGCATTTACAATTGTTAAAGCTAAAGGAAACAGCTGCATCTTATTCATGTGTAAATGAACAAGTCCCTTAAAGATGCAGGTATCCAATAGGGTTTTAGCTAGCAGAAAGGCAAGACAATGGCGGCTGCTCTCTGGAGATTTACTTTAGTCCAAATGTAAACTGAAATGGAGCAAAAAAATGGCTATCAGTCTGATGCTGGCAGGGACCCTGTAAGGTGAGTTAGGAAACATTGCATTTTGCATGAAATATGTTTGTAGAGCAACTCTGGAGGCTGCTTTATGGATAGCATGTCTTAGTGAGGATTTAACACATGGATCAGTAGAGATTTTACAGTTAGGGCTCCCCTGGTTAGACGAGGGGAGGAATGATGAAAATGATCTTCTGTAATGTTCAGTTAAATTCCTTTGAAAGTCAGAAAATAGGGATAGGATTTTACACTCAGGAGAGAAGAAGTACAATAGAAGGAATATAAGCACTTCACTTCAAACTATTCTCAGAGTGGTCCCAACTTGAAATGTGAACATGTTAAGATTCCTTTGGGCTTCTGATCTTCCTTGTATCCAGACTGCTCTGAAATGATAAAGCTGGAAAGGAAGGAGGAACACAGTGAGAAGGCAGCGCATATGTTGGGAGCAGATGGGCTCATCTGTTTCACAAAGGAGGAAACTGAGGCACAGAAGTAAATAAGTAGACCAAGACCACTCAGAGGGTAAATCAGTGAGAAGAGAATCCTGAATCCCTATCATTCCCACTCTGTGCTGTATATTCAGAGTGCTCATCTCAGTGAATTTATAGTGATGTGCTCTCAGGGATTTCACTCCTGCTGCGACATGCTCAGTGCTATTTTAGAAATGCTAAATCATAAGTGGGTTGCAATGTCATGTCTTCTCTTTGGGCCCAATCCTGAGACCATTTACTCTTGCAGGAGGTACTTGACGTGTAAATTGCCAGGTCAACTTCCAAGGGGAAGTAAAGTTAAGGGCTTGAAGTTATATGCCCCTGAGTCATCGTAGTACCTAGGCTTTCTGGTTGGTTTCTTTTTCCTGCCTGGTTAGTGGCATTTCAAATGCCAAGTAAATGAGAAAACTCCAAAGTGAATATTGCTTTGCTGCCAGGACACTGTCACATCCCAACAGCTTCTGCAATTAACAAAGGTATTTAGTGACAAGAACACTGCAGGGTCCTTTTTTATGTGAAAGCATTCACAGTGGGTGGCTTAAATTAACAAGGGACTTTATAAAGGGGCTATCAAGTGTCATTGCTACCCATATATCACAGCCTGGGTGTTAAGTGTTGAAATTCTTGCTTTGTATGCTGCTGCTCCCAAACAGTCCCTCCAGGGACCAAAAGGCCCTGTTTCATGTCAAAATGTAGATAAAGGTCCCCACGCAGTCCTAACTCAAATAAGTGGAGAGATGCTTTTACATCTTCTTTCAGGAGTATAGTTCTGGAGGAGTGTCTTTGTTTACTGAAAGACATGCAAAAAACTAGAACCCTTGATTCCAAAATGATACCTTTTATTAGACCAACTGGAAAATGGCAAGAAAATTGTCCTTTTCTGCAAGCTTTCAGGATCAAAGTCCCTTCGTCAGGCTCTGGGAAAAGTGTAGATGGTATAAGATGGTAAAAAGTCCCCATAGGTAGGGAATAAACTTCATTTTTGCACAGAGGGAGCTGAAGATGGAAGGCTGTCCCTCTGGATCTTCGTGAGCTGTGTTGAGTAGCTCTTTGATGTGTTGATCAGGTAGAATTCCTTTCCTGGAGGTGTCAGATGGCAGGCAGGGAGGTAAAAAAAGCTTCCTTGTTTTTCTGCAGTGAAGTTTAAAATCCAAAATTGGCTAAAATTTGGCACCTTCCGTCATGTTTCAGGGCTGTACTTGGTAGCCGTGTTGTTCTGAGACAAAAAGATATACATGTTGAGTGAAGGCTCTTTTGAGATTTGTGAGGTGATGAGCACGGGTGTTCTCAGTGTAAATTTGGTGGTATCGGAGAGCTGAACTATATGTTACAGCTTTTTGGTGTGTTTAGGATGATTGCTGGTTCTGTTCAGATATGTAGGTTAGCCTGTGAGTTTCTTGTATATGGTGGTCTGTATTTTACCATTCTCGATAGTGACCATCATGTCGAAGAAAGAAATGTTGGTGTTGGAGTATTCCAGAGACAGTCTGATGGAGGCATGATGCTTGTTGAATTTCTGATGGAAATCAATTAGAGAATTCAAGTTTTCAGTCCAAATGATGAAGATGTCATTGATATATCTTAAGTATAGCAAGGATTTGATGGTGCAGTCCTTGACGATTTTTTTTCAGGTAACTCATGTTGTTTGCAGCCTTTCCCCAGACTGACTTCCCTGTGTTTCCTTTGCTGCCTTCTCCATTTGCACATGAGCAGGTTTCTGGGTCACTGAGTCCATGGGGTGATTGTCCTGATGCATTCTTTGTGTCCAGAAGTTGTGTGCCTCTAGTTTTCATCATCCAGATGTGGAAATACGTCACTTCATAGGACTTCAAATATAAAGGGTAGACTCCAGAAGAGGGAGGAAGGGAGCTGAAGAATTTTGAGTTTCCTGAGTGTGAGAATAGCGGCAGTAAAGAAAAGAAGAAAAATGTACCTATTAAATCAGTCTTTTTATGGAAAAAAATATCCTCATCTACAACACCACCCTTGGGCATCCAGTGAGATCAGTGGATCCCTTGAGGATATTGGAGGAGAGTTTTAGATGTACATTCCACCCTAGGTATCTGAAATTTCTTCAGCAAGGATCATGTGAAGCAACTGTAGTCCCACGTTTGTGCTTCTAGACAGGGACTGGAGAGAGCTGAAACATCTTGGCTAGTCTTACAGTGACTAGTTTTGGGGAATTTGGGGCCAAACCACCAGTCACTGGGACCTGTTTTCTCTCTAGTAGCCTGATATACTTTTCATTCTATCATAACTGCCATCTCTCACTGGATTCAGACTCCGCACTTGTAGGGAAAGGCTTGTGCATTAGTGTCATTAAAGAGAGAGGGTTTTTATTGTGTAACCACCTTTAAACATAATGAAAATTATTTTCTTATATTAGTTTGTTTCAGGAAAGCCCACCCTCTGAGGTTGACTTCCTAGTAATATTAAACTTGTCAGCTTGTTTCCTCATCTTACCGCTTAAGCTACATTCTGTAGTTATGGGTCACACATACCAGTAGCTGTGGCCACAGTTGGTTTCAGTATGGTTGAGTTTGTATTGCTTGTGCTACCCCAGTTATTTGTAAAATACTCTTCCAGGCCAAAACGTTATGCCTTTGGGACATGGATAGGCAATAGAGCAATTGTTCCCCACTGAATGTCTTTCCTAGTCCTAGCAACTAGACAAATGCATGGCACTCCACTCCTCCCATATTACTCTCCTAAGGAGCAAAGCAAAATTTGATTAGATTCCTGAATTCTGGATATACCAATACAGAATGCTTCAGAGACTGGATTCCAGCCACTTATACAATGTATATTGTATTAGGAGAACGAAATGCAGAGAATGGAGTGAAAGGAAATAGAGATGGCATGCTAAGCAGAAGAATAAGATAGATCAGGGACATTGACAGATACAGCAGGAGGGAGGAGAGCACAGGGGAGGACTCACTTGCACTTCTGAACCTGATTTACTGTAATTTATTTGTGCATAAAAATGCAGTCCCAGGAGCAAGGTTATTAGCACCTTGTTGAGATCCACAACCCATTTCACTGGCAGCTGCAGGAAGGCTGCCTTCTAATTCCTGAAAGCTCGTTTTTGCAGTTCTATCCTGCACTTACTTCAGATTTATTTGTGAGGAACTGGCATATTAGTATTTCTGCCTTAAAAGATAAGAGCCTGCTTCTTCCTAGATGACTGTGCTTTTACACATTGAGCATTTGGACTCTTTCTAAAAGTCAGAGCCCCCATGTAGGAAGCTTTGGGTGACATTCTATCTATGGCCTGTATTCTACAGAGGTCAGGTTAGATGATTGCAGTGGTCCTTTCTGTAGTGACTCCAGATCAGATGGATTCCAAAGCTATTAGAAAACAGCAGTTGCCAGGGTGGAGTTACCCATGATGTTTAAATTAACACTTTTACTCTACCACAAGTGCCAACTTTAGTGGATCTTCAGTGATTACAAGTAATCAGTACTTTCCTTAGAGCTTTTCATTTAATTTGAGAGAGAGCACTTCTAGCACACAGCGAGACCTATCATCAGGGAAAGACATGGGTGCAATACCAACTCAAATGGATGGAAGAAACCTGCTGATGCACCATTACTAGCACTGGATTACATTATTGTAACCCTACTGTCCCTGGAACTGACCCACCTATTTAATGACCCACATGGGCACTGTTTCAGGTAATGTGTTCTCATCAGTGTGCCATGGATCTTGTTGGCTACAGAATCTTCAAGGCTGTAGCCTGACAACATCATCTTCCACAGCTGCTCTATAAGGCTGCTTACAGACATGAAAAAAACCAAAACAAAACGTGCTTTAGTGGAAGCAGCAGCACAGTAGTTCAACCTGGCTCTGCAGCATCTGTATAGATTGGGCACTTCAGTGGGGCTTTTTGGCTGTTTTATCTAAAGCTGATTTAATCGATGGATGTGTGGAGTGACAACGATGGATAAAGTGAGGAATCAGAGGATCAATGAAGGTAGTGGAGACATCTAAGAAAGTACAAGAGAGAAGACTGGCATAGTATAGGCATGCTCAAAGGAGTCTGGCAGAATATGTGAAAAAAGAAGTTACCAGAATGGCACTACCAGAGAGAAGGGAAGGAGGAAGACTGAAGATGAGATGGAGAGATATAGTGGAGAGAGACATGAGAAAGAAGGAGTTGGAAGAAGATACATATGACCAAACTGGTGGAGAGCCAGAATCCAGAACAGCAACCCCATTTAGACAGGACAAGTGAGAAAAGATGATTAGATAAAGGCACCAAAAAAGCCCCACTAAAGTGCTGATCTATACAGATGCTGGGTGAGCTAGATCCAAGGAATGCAATGCTACTTCTGGGCGTATGTTGGGCTTGGCACAGGAGTGCACCGAGTTTAGAGTAAAGCACCATTTGTTTGGTTTTTTAACATCTGTAAACAGCCATATGTGTTTATTGTAGAAGGAATCCATGTGGTTTCATTTCTCTGGTGATGCTTACTGATCACTCAGTGCTGATTGCTTGAATGAGGTATAGCCTTAAGTTGAAGAACAGTCAAGCTTTCCCGTCAGAGATAAGAGAGGCTCCTCTGGTTTGTTCTGTAGTTATCATATCAAAATTGAAAAGTGTAGTGTATTGAAACTGGGAAATAAAAAATCTGATTGCCTAAATAGTGACTTTTAGTTTCGCTTTACAGCTGCTTGTGGAAGGCACCACAAGAAGGTTGTCACTGTTGTCCCCTTTCATCATGAAGATGATCTCCACATCTCATTCAAACTCACTACCAGCCAAGGAGAAAAAAGGAGAGTATAAACTCTGAAGAATGCAGTCCCCCAAGGGTCAGTGCTAGCACCAATACTTTTCAATGTATATATCACAGACTTCCTGCATACACCATTTAAGCGATACATGTACGCTGACAATGTCACCATAGTAGCTCAAGGAACAAACATGACAGCAGAGGAAGAGACACCGGGCACTGACATGGAAATCATAGCTATCTCCACAAGTGATACTTAAAGTTGAGCATTAAAAATCAGTATCATTACTCTTCCATCTAGACAATTGTTGAGCCAAGAATCTGTTGAATATCAGAGTAGGCAACCATATCCTTCCTTATGAGCATACCCCAACCCACCTAGGAGTCGCATTAGATTGTTTCCTTACCTGTAAACATCACATCCAAAAAGATCTGCAGTAAAATCTCTGCACGGGTAGCTGCCTTAAGATGTTTAGCCAGCATGATATGGGGTGCCATTTTCAAAATGTACAGAACCACTACACTTGCAATGGTATATGTCCCAGCAGAATATTGTGCTCCTGTATAGTCCAGAAGTTGTCACACTAAAAAGCTTGGCATTGTACTTAACAGTGTGCTGAGACTAGTAACAGATAGCACAGCATATACACACATAGATGTACTCCCTGTATTCTTGGGCATTAGATCAATTGATATAAGAAGACAGATCCTAACATTGTCACTGGCAATAGAGCCAAAAGATGATGAAAATCACCTGCTCCACCAACTGCTAACTGAAGACCCACACTGAAGGAGGCTTAAGAGGCCTAAAAGTTATAAAACATTTGTACACAAAGCCTACCAGCTCCTGGAAGAGATTGGGGATGTTGAACCAAAACTATGGGCAGAAATGGAGCTGGCCAACTGTTGGAAAAGATCAGACCTATTCCTACAGAGTTTTATACCAACACCAAATGGGTCCCCCATTGGCCACGACCTTGATAAAAAAGTTGAATGGAATCTGCACACAGAGCAACAACACCAGAGAGTGGTTCATAGATCATAGAAGTTGATATCTAACGCCATACAAAAAAAAAGTCTGTCTCTGGTGTCCATGTATCTTCATCCATCCAAAGTCCACCGAAGTCAACATGAGACTTTCTACTGTCCGCAGTGACTACTGAATCAGGCATTTGGTTTGTGGTTCACATTTTCATAAACGTTTAGTTTATGAAATTGATATTTCAGCTTTTACATTCAAGGCAAGAATATTAACTGGTGGAAATGGCCAATTCCAGGTTTCCTAAAGTACCAGTGATTTGCTATGGATTAAGGAACTTTAGTTGGAGAATTACTCTATATTTAGCACCTGTTTCCCTACCTGTATACCAAAGTTTCCTAACTCACGGGGGTTCTAGCCTCCTTAAATACATAATTTTTACAATCTTAGATGAGGTCAGATTACTACCATGAATTCTGGCCCATGATTATAATTTACAAGGTAATTTTACAAGCTAATCTTTCAAGGTAGTTAACAACTCATGTGCAGTGCTAGTAGTAACCTCTACATTATTATTAGGGACAGCTACTATTAAAGAAACTGGTTGAAAAAATGTGTTTCTTAAACCAAAATTCATGTGTAGATAGAAATCAAAGAAGTTATTGCAAAGGCTTGTTTTTCCTTTAGTCCATTTCTCCTCTCAACCCCTAGCTGA
Source organism: Crocodylus siamensis (assembly GCF_052110815.1). Lineage (NCBI taxonomy): Eukaryota > Metazoa > Chordata > Crocodylia > Crocodylidae > Crocodylus > Crocodylus siamensis. The sequence continues at coordinate 64,969,745 of NC_143398.1, forward strand.
GGTTGAAAGTAAAGAGGTTAAACAAATTCCGGTGAAGGATTGGCTTCCTCCTGACATGCTATGGAGCAGAGGGGAAATCCAGGGAACAGATGTGATTCTGGAAGTCATAATCTGGGTTTTTTTGTGCTCTTGGGAGACTACAACTATATACTGCTCCCTGTTGAGGCTTACATATTTTATTATATTAGTTCCTAAGTATTCTACCCAAACACAAACTTTGTACTAGGTGCAGTTAAAAAAATAACACATTAGATTATTCCTACCATAGCTATCAGCAGAGTAAGCTACTTAGACTGGATCTGAATACTGGATTTGGAGTAAAACTTATGATAGAACATATTTGAGCAGTTTCTCCCTCAGATATTTATACTGGAGGAGGGGTCTTAAACATGGGTCTTAAACACCTTGGGTGTGAAGCTCTGTGGGGTAAAGTGTTCTCTGTTCCTGCTTCAAGGTGAATTGGAGGAAAACAGCAAATGAGCTTCATGAAGAGATTCATGACTAGAGAGAGTGAGATCTTCAATGTGAGAACTCTTTCAGAGGACTTGATAACCGGAAACAATGAAAAGGGACATCTTAGATGTCACGCAGAACGGGCTGCTTATTAAAGATGTGCAAAACAGCAGCAGAGCAGAGTAAACCCTACTAAAGTCTATTAAATACAGCTGAACTCACTATAGCTGTTTTAGCTGGTGCAGCCTCAGAAGCAGACCAGGCTTACACTTTCTTAGGGGCTAGAGACCAGCTTCTCCGGACTGCTTCTCAGGACTCTGGGATTGTGCTATCCACAGACGCCAAACTGTGAGTGGGATTTAGTGGATAGGGAAATGCAGAGGAAGTTGATAAATGAATATTTTGTCCATTGGAACAGTGGGAAATTGAGTTAACAAACTACTGCCAAAGTTAGCATGTAAAAGTGTATTATTAATCAGCTAGACAGTTAGACAGATATCTTATTAATATGATTTCTGTACTCAGCTTCCTTTTGTTTGTTATAGTTTTCCTTGTTTCAGTGTAGACTAGTGGGGAAGGAAGTACTGCCCATTAAGGACATGAAGGGAAGTTGTGCAGTGATCTAAAAAATTATGGGTGGAGGCTTAGACAAGTTTAATTATTTCCATTAAGGAACCAGGCTGCACTGAACCCAGCCCATGGTGCTGCTGAATGGTTGTATACATTAAGAAACGACCATTTTTTCAGCACTCCAGACAAGCTAGGGTACCACAACTTATTATGTAACTCTTCGTACTTTGGATGCATACGGGACCCTAATAGTCTGTTCGCTCCAAAGCTAGAAGGCTTAGACTTGGGATGACAGAGGAAAACCCTGATGTTGCTGGCACCTGATTCCACAACTGTTTTGTCTGTAATGTGGGTGCTCTTATCGTGGAAATGGTAGTAAACTATTACTATGATTGTAGTCAAAGAAATTAAAGGAATTTAAGATATACCCTGGAGAAAGTTTGTCACGCTGACTTTAATGTCAGCAGCCTCAAGATTCAGATTCAGAAAACAGGCAAAGAACACTGTTATAGAAGCCAGCAGTCTCATCTCAAAGCTCACTTTTGCCCCATTTTCCCCTTGGAGCATCTGTTCCAGTCCTGTGTGAAGTGATTCTGTGGAACAGGACATGACCAGTGTAGAAATGAAGTCACAGTGGGATCTAATTGGACCACAGTAAATCAGAGTGAAACCTGTTATTGTGGAAATTCCTGGGCTGAAGCATGTGGACAGAGGATCACAACTGCCTCTCCCTCGGTCCAGCTGGAATAGTAGGTGGGAACTGGTTTGTGACTAAGAGGTCTGGACTCAAACTAAACTGATGCTCCATAGATTTCTGCTATTGTTCATGTTCATGAAAAATACCAATCAGTGTTTGCTTATTTGATCATGTTGAGGTGATGGGTACATTGACATGGCTCTGTTAAGGCTGCACATCCAAAGGCTTAGTAATCTGGAAATGCCAGACTAAGGCTAAACATGAGTTCTTCTCTTGGAAACTTCTTCTAGACTTGGACATTGAAGATGCATTAGCTAAGGTGTTATCGTGCTGCTGTAGACAAGGCAGTGAGTCCTTACACTGAGTAAAGGCTGAATGAACCAGTTTAACATGTATTAAAGGCATATCATCTTGCTGCATAGGGCTTTTAAGTCCTGTGAGCTGACATTATCCATATTCCAGACCATGTTGTGTCTATACTATAAGGGCTGCTACTGCTTTAACTATGGTTGTAGCACTAAAGCAGCTGGTGCCTCTGGTGTGAACGCCGGCCTGTCATCAGAAGGTATTTTTTTACAACCAGAGCTACACAAGCTTCCCAAAACAGCAAATGCTGCTTTCTGCTGACAGAGGCAACACCCGTGGGCCCATCATGGCAGACCTTTGCAGGCCTAGCCAATGTAACTGTTTCATCAGCACTTTGTAATGTAGACAGGGACCTAGAAAAAGCCAGGGTGGCTGAGCTTGCGTCTTACATGATGCCCTTTAATAACGTAGTTCTTCAACATCCTCAGGGCTATATATTTTTACTGGTATTTCTGCTTGCCTTGACTTATGCCACCTGAGCTGGATGTAGAGCAGATCATTTTACCTGGCTCACTGTTCACTCAACATTTACTCAGATGCAGAAGGCCTGTGTAAATTTCCCTTTACCAGGGGCCTCTGAACACCTTCTGTATTCAGAGAAACACAGAGGTGCGTCTTGTGAAGTGCTTCTTTATGAAAAATCTGCTACAAGGGACATGAGGAGCTGTGGCCTCTTCTCTTGTCCATAGTGTGGAGCAGCAGCTGTGGTGGGGCTCTGTTGCAGTCTCATGGGCTTGGGTGTGTGTTTGTGGATTACATCCCCCAACCCTTTGGCATAAAGCCCAGTTACTAGAAATATAAACCAAAGAAGCATAAACAGATGATTACATGAAAAATATATCATGATTAGCCAGATAGATCCCAAATGTTTGCTCCATAAACTGCAGCAGGCAGCCATGGTGGGAGCACAAGTGTTTTCTGCAGCTGCAGTTCCTCATCCCTTTTGTGTAAGTGTGTCAGGAAGTAGGGACACAGGCAGAAAGAGCATGTTTTGGTTCATGCTTTAGGGTCTGCTTTAAAAATATATTATACCAACTCCAATCTGGCCCTTTTGCAACTGCTATTATACTGTAAATCAGCACTGACCTAATAGGAAATCTTCGCATGCTTTTTTTTCTCCTGTGTTACTTCCTTTCTCTCTGCAGTTATTAAAGTGGTTTGTTTTGTGAATGAATGCTGGCTGCCTTTAGCAAGATGGCATTACCGTTTACTTCTGATTATGTATTGAATTCCTGCCCAGCAGGGAGACTAGGTCATAGGAAAAGGTTAGTTTATTGATGGCCAGAACCTGCTGGGTAAAGGCCTGTTAACTTGCCTAGGAAGGGAATAGCTCGAGCGCTTTTTCCCTTTTTGAATTATCCCAGAGCAGCCATTCTCTCTGTTAAGTTTTAACCATCTGCTGGAAAGATGGGTTTGATTCATCTCAGCTTGATAGGGGTTTTTTTTAATATATAACATGACATCCGCCAATAAATTCAGGAAAAAATAATTTTAACTTTCCTATTGCTACTGTATCCATCAAAGAAGGGTCTCTTGCTAGTCACTGCATGGAACATTTAACAAAGACAATGCCTAATAACCCAACCAAGTCCTACAGTCTTGGTTAGGGTCCCAAGGAGATTAAATATCCTGAAATGGGACTAATCTGTAAAAGGAAATTTTTGCAAAGTTGATTGGAAACAGCATTCTACTCTCAGGATAACTAACCAATGATAATGTGTTCTGATGATATAATGTCTGTTATTTATGGTACTGTTATACCCTGAAAAGTGATTATGTAAAAATAGCACCTTTTGGCCCAACAGGTTGACAGCCTGTGTTATATTGAGATTAATCTGCTGATTTGAGAGACAAAAATCACAGTCTGATTTGCAGAAATGATGACGATCTGGAGCTCTGTTAAAAGTCCATCAGAGCTGCAGATGCAAGGCACATCTGAGGCTGAGTGTGCACTGAGGGGTTGCTGTCTCTGCTTTAACTACAGCAGCAGAAGTCTGGTGGCAGAGCCCTCTGGTATAGATGCAGCACTGCTGGGAGGAGGCAGTTTTCTGCTTTCCATTACACCAGCTCCTCTGAACAGCAAAAGCCTTCAGCTAGCAGACCCATGTGCACAGTGGAGGTTTCATTGGAAGAGCTGCGTCATGCCTCACTGACATGGCTGTGTTGGTAGAGCACAGACAAGGCCTACAAATAACACTCATAATTTGTACTCATAACTTGTACTCTCATGTATGTCTGTTGGCTTGGAAGAACTATGGAAGATTGAGCTAGATTCAGTTCTTTTTCTTTTCTTTTTTTTGCTTTACCATTAGCTATTTTCCTAAAAGCTGGTTGCAGAATTGTCCCTGTTGGTGATGTGCGAGACAAACCACAGCCGGGCTTTCAGATTCCAAGCAGGGTTTACAGTTCCAGCAGTGAAATACAGCGGCTGTGTCAGTACTGCTCGGTCACACCACTAAGGACATAAGTGCTGGCTGCTTGTTCCCAGGAGCTGAGGTGGTGAGGGTGCACTGAGGGGTACTTGTGGCACTGCATTCAAGATTAGGCTTCTAGTGTGCTCAAGAGCAGCAGCAGGGGGAAATCTCAGAGCATTCTGAATGCCTCATTTCCAGTATTCATATGCAGGGAATGGAAGCAGGAAGACAGGGCTTATTTTTTTGATGGCATGACTGAGTACTCTGTTGCCCTTACACTGGTGTAAATCTGGAACAAATCCACAGAAGTCAATGAAGTTGTCCTGGCTTAAAACAGGCTTTAGGGAAATCAGATTCAGCCCCCTTTTTTACTTATAAACTGAGAAGTTAGTGAGAGCCTAACTGGAAACCCAGCATCTTTTTCAGTTATTCTTCAGAGTAACAACTCACTTTGCTATCCTTGCTGGAGTGTTTGAGGACTGGTTTGAACTGCCCCTACCTGCTGAGAAAACACCCATTCTCCTGAGCACATCGACTTTGAATGAGGTTTATTGATGCAATTATTTCTTTTTCTTTGGATCCACACCCTGATCCCTTGATATTACTTAAGCAACAAATTGGGGGCTACGGTGATGCAGACGCTAAGGTGCATGGTTCACAGCCCAGAGGTTACAAGTCTGAGGCTATAGCAGAAGTACTCAGTGGGATCTGTCAGATAGCTGTTAATTCTGCTAAATACCTTGAGGAAAGCAACAGATGCATCAGTTTAATGCAGGGGTGGACAGAATATGGTTGGCCTACCAGTCCATTCTGTCTGGCCCGCAGGACCCCTAAAAGATTTAGAAATATATATCTGCTCCTGGCTGCCTGTCAAAGATGACAGGAGCCAGGGGCAGTAAGACCTAGGGGGAGCCAGCAGCAGGACACAGCATCCCAGCCCTTCCCCACCCCCAGCCACTTCCCTGCCTTCCTGCCCCCAGACTGCTTCAGCACCACAGGGCTCCCGGCTGCATTGCCAGACCAGGGAGCATGGGGCTGCGCTGGTACCCCATGTGCATGTGTGTGTAGAGAGGGACTGTGTGTAGGGAGGGAGGGAGGAGCTGGAGCTGTGTGTGTGTGTCCATAGGGTCCCACATGCATACCCCACCATACACATGTACCCACACCCCCCTTGCACTGCCATACATGTAAACCTCCACATCCCCTCACATACCCCAGCCACTCTCCCCCCACACACAGCCCCCCACAAACCCCATACTCACCCAAACCCCGCATATCCACACACACACTCACGTTCCCTCACCCCACACCTATCTACCCCCACAGATGCACCCACACCCTCCCCCACATACCCACACACCCACAGCCCCCCCCACAAACCTATACCCATCCCCCCACAATATACAAGAGTAAGGCTTCATTTTAAGTTATTATACAATCACCTCTATGTACACTACACAAATGCATATAAACCAGGACAAAAATATTTTTTCAAATCAAATTAATGAACATTTTAGATGTTCACTTTTTAGACTCTAATTTGTTATTTTTCTGGTTCCAAGATGGCAAAACCTCTTGCTAAAAAGAGTACTTCTAGGGCCAAGGGGAAGGACTTCTGTTGGCAAAGGTCAGGGGTTAGGGGGTGGGACTTCCAGTCACAAGATGGCGAGAGTGGGGCAGAGCACCTGTCAAGGGGCTGGGTTACCCATGTGGCCCATCACAGCTTGCCAAAACATGGTAAGTGGCCCTCTGTCCCAAAATAATTGCCCGCCTCTGGCTTAATGCAGTACCTCAGAGTTTATAATATGGCTGCATTTCGCTTCCCATTTAGCTGGTTACTGTATCAGTCATCTTTATACTGACTCCTGTATACAGGTATGCAGGGGTGCACCTGCCAAGAAGCATAGCTGGGCAGTTGTGTGCTATGGGTGGCCATGGGACACAGGGCTGTGGCAGTGGCTGGGTCAGCAGCAGCACCCCTGGTGCTCCACTTACTCCCACCTAGATATGCAAGTGGGCATAGGGCTGCATCTGCCTGGCTACTCTTGCCACAGCAAAGACTTCTAGGGTGCACCATTATGGCACCCCATCTATGTTGGCAGCTGGGGCTGCCCTGCCCTCTCGATTTATGCTACTGGTGTACACAGATACTCTAAGCAGTACACTTCCATGGACGTAAGTGCATTTCACATTCAATTTACAAAAAAGGTGTGACTGGTATTCAGCTTAAAAGGGAATATTCTTAAAGTTTGACCATGGGCTTTATCCATGCAACCTCTATAAACACTGCCAAGTGATTCGAGAGGATAAACATGGAATTAGCAGTAGCTCTGCCAAACCTATGGAGTAGGGCTACCCAACTTCAGCTACCAGGGGCTACATGCCACATGGGCCCCACCACCTATGGGGCCACACACAGTATGGGCCCTTTGACCCCCCCCACCCTGGCTGGGCATGTCACATGGGCACCCTTCTTCTGCTATCACAGGCAAGACCTAGCTTCTTCTATTGCTGCACACAGCCGTGGGCAACCCAGACATGAAAGAAGGCAAGAGGAAGAAGTGCTGTGTTTTAGTTTTGTTGTTGGTGAGTGTTTTTTCCCCCCTTTTTAACTCTGGCATAGTTTGCAGTGGGCATATCTACATGAGATGCTTTACTGTGCAGTAGTGTAGTTTGCTGCACAGTAAGCATGCACACCTACACATGCAAATTCTTAATACACAGTAAATGATGCTACTTGTTAGTAAATTTTCTACATGCAAATGCAAGTAGCAAATTTACTCATGAGTATTCACTGCACAGTAGTGCACTTGTAGAGGCCAACCAGAAGTAAATTTGCTCCTGATCAGCCCCACCACTAGGGAGCCAGCCTGAAGCTAGCCCCTGGGCTCTGTGGCTGGGAGTCTGTCCTGCTCCAGAGTTGGGCCAACTCTATGCCTGCCCCAGCCTCAGGCTCTTAAAAGCGTGCAGGCACTCAGAGCCCAAGGGAACAAGCAGGCAGCCTGAGGCCACTCCAGGCCCCTATGTCCCCCTGGGCATGTCGAAGGACAGCTGTGCCAGCCTGCCTGCATCCTGGCACTGCTGCTTGGCACTGCAGTGCTGCATGGATGCCAGGCCCATGCCCTCCAGGCCTGCTGGCTGCTCCAGGCTCCTGCCAAGCCTGTTAGTACCCAGGCCCAGCTACAGGCAGAACCGGGCCACTGGAGCCAACTCCAGCTGCCCACAGTAGCCTGCCTGGAGCCTGAAGGTGCTTTAGGGCATTGCCTCACCATGCAGCTGCCAGTCCCACACCATGGCCCTGTGCTGGGTGCTGCAGGCAGCTGTCCAGGACTGGCAGCACAGAGACAGCTATACAGGGGCCTGGGATCCCCAGTGTCCTCATCATCACCCATGCCACACCCCACCATCTGGGGCCCCAACTCATCGCAGGAGGAGTCTGGGAACCTTGTGGCGCTGTGGGGTGAAGTGGACGTGCAGCACCAGTTCATGGGGGATGGGTGCTCAAGCACCCACATCTACAAGGCATGGTCAGGCTGGATGAGGGAGCACAGGCATGCATAGTTGGTGCGGCAGTGCTGCATAAAGGCCAAGACCTAGTGGGTTTTCATCTCTGACCAAAATCATTGACTGGGGAATGCCCACAAGACCATGTCTTTTATGTAGCAGCTGACAGAGATCCTTGCATCCTGGGACCCAGGCTACAGTTGTGCTATGTACAACAGCATGGACAGCTTTCCTGAGCCCCCACTGTGGCCTGGCATCTGCAGTGACATGTTGTCCAGGGAGGGCCTCTCAGCCCATCCCGCTGAGCTCCCTCCCCATAGCCTCCACCAGCAGTTCAGGGAGCCTTGGCCAGCACCTTCTCTGACAGTTCCACAGATTCAACCCCAGCTCCTCCCTGGAGTGGGCCCTGCCCAGTTACCCACATGCTGTGCCATGCCATCCAGTGAGTCCACCCAGGGCCTTATGCCATCACTGCTAGTGACCTACCAGAGTCACTGGCTTTGTCAGCCACAGCTGTGTGGTAAGCCCCACACTTTGGAGAGGGCCCTCTCCACCCCAGCCCCTACCCCGTCTTTGTTCCTGGCCCTGACCCCTACTCTTCTCCATCCTACCCACCCAGCCTAGCTCAGCCACACTTCCCTGGGTTTCCCACCCCCCTACAGCACACAGGGAGGTGGAAGACAATGCAAAAATGCATCGAGCAGCCCATGCCCCCACAGCTAGGTGATCACAGGCCTCTCACATGCTGAGGAACACACTGATGCCAGCAGTAATATCCTTGTCAGCTGCAGGTGGCAGGAACGTGTAACAGACCCACAGGTAGCCCTCCAGGTGGTGGCAGAAGTTGCGGGGCCACCCACAGAGTTAAAGCTCAGGGTTCCATGGCAGGTGTACCCGGAGCACCATGGTGATCACCAGCAGCAGGGAGTAGTGGGTTGGGTACCCCTTGGTCCGCACAAATAGCTCCTCACGTAGAGTCTGAGACAGGAGCAGCAGGGGCATGCCTGGGGCACAGCACTGGCACAGGGGGAGCTGGTCCCAGGGCACCTCCCCAGAGAGAGGACGGAGGCATGGGCAGCTCCACATCCCAGTCCAGAAGACCCATGGCCTCTGAGCCCAAGTGCCATCGGCTTGGCAACAGCACAGGAGAGTGGCGGGCCTACAGGAGGAGAAGCAGTGGGGGGTGGGCAGTGGGGTCTGGGGCCATGGCAGAAGGAGGAGCCTGACCTGTCTTCCCCTGGGAATGGGGCAAGGGAAGCAAGCTACCCATGGCCAACATCCAGTGGCCTGGTGGCCCTAGGGAAGTGAGCAGGGACGAGGGACCTGGCCAGCAGCTGCCTGGGCTTAGGCCTGCCTTGCTGACTTACCATGGTCCCTGGACGCCCATGCACACCCAACCCCTGATCTGAACTCAGGCACCACACGGCCCCTGGTACAGAGCATCTAATCTAAAAAATGTTGCAAATTCTCACAAATAGCTTCTTATGGCTCTGCAGGCCCTGAAGCTCCATGCAGGAGGGAGGCTGCTGTTGGCAGTTGGGATGCAGCCTCAGGGTTTCCGCTGCCCACATCTGTGCTGGATGTGCTGGCTCTACCAGAGGAGGACCCAGTACAGGACTCTCTCCCTGGACCTGTTGGTGATAGCATTGGAGGACTGTCCTGCAGACACATGGGCCTGGCAGGCAGAGGACGTGGCCTGCCAGGACATGTGGCAGGTGGAGAATATGGCCCACAAGGACACATGGGACTGGGTGGACCAGGAATTCTGGCTGCAACTCCTGGCCCTGGAACACAAGTGGATGAGGGCTCTGTGGAAGCAAAACATGGTTATAGCCAGGGCAGTGGAGGCCACAGGCAACAAATGCTGGGTGCTGGACACTGTCCTGGCCCTGGTAGTTGCCTCTGTGCTGGCCAGCCTCTGACCCTAGCCCCACCTGCCCTCTGGGAGCCACCCACTTCCCAGCAACAGGTCTTCCCATGGGCTTGGGTAGAGGTCTAGTGCTGCCTTTATGGGCTAGGGGCCTCTGCCCCAGATCTCACCCCAGTGTGGAGTGGGGGTCTGTGGGAAACTGTCCGGGCAGTTTACAGTGGGGAGTGCAGGAGGAGGTGGTCAGCCGGTACCTCTTGCACTCAGTGCCCTGGCCCCTTCTGGTGGGTGTGCAGCTCACTCAGGGCCTTGGTGGGTGGGCCCACTGCTGTTGCTGCCGCCACAGCAGGACACCACAGTGCTCCCACTGCCAGACATCCTGCACCCAGGCCTCACAGATGTTTTGCAGCACACAGGCTGCAATGATGACCTGGGGGAAGTTGTCCTTGGCAAAATTGAGGTGAGCAGTGAGGGTGTGTAAGCATCCCTTCAGGTGGCCAGCTGCAGGTCCAGCATCCCAGGCTCATAGTGGCCATTCTGCACAAGGCCTGGCAGGGTGGAGTTGCTAAACACATGGGTGTCATGGGCACTGTCTGCCCAGTCAGGTAATATTGGTGAAGGCACTGTGGTGGTCAACAGTGACTTGGAGCACAACAGAATGAAAACCCCTCCTAGTGATGTGACAGTGATGTGAGTCCCGTCCAGATCCCCAATGCACTGGGAGAATCCCAGGACACAGAACCCACTTCAACCACCAGGGAGTCATGCACCCGGAGCACTATGTACCCCAGCACATCCTGGATGTGCACCACACACTTCTAGGACAGTCTCCCTGGCAGTGGTCTTGCCCATGCCAAAGAGATGGCCTACATAAAGAAGGCTGGTGGGTATGGCCAGCTTGAGCAGAGTAAGGGCCAGCCAGGTGGAGCAGCTGCAAGGCTGTGTCCTGCTGCTCTAGGAGGCTAGGAGGGTGGCCTGAGTCATCCTGAATGCCTCTAGGCACTGCTAGTTGTCCCAGGTCTGCTGGATGACATGTAGCCATCAGTCCTGACTGGCCTGGTGGGCCCAGAAGCAGTGGGGCTGGGGGCCCAGGAGGGTGATGGCAACCCTGGCAGTGGCATCCAGCAGTCCATCATTGGTTTCCCTGCTGGCATCCGACCAGCAGGATGGGGTCCAGGCAGCAACTGCAAGGTGGCAGTGGCAGCCCTGGGATGGTTCAGTGTGGCTGAACACCTGTTTGCTGTATGTGGGGGATTTGGTAAGGCCTAGATGGCCATGGATCAGTCAGTGTGGCTTGTCTAAATGTATTATACAAGTTAATTGTGTAATATATGTAATGAGTAGTAGGGGCCTGAGTAAAGCAGGCAAGATAGTATGGCACTGTCCCATTTACAAGAAAGGTGGAGCAGTTTCCAATCCTTCTAAGTTTTGACCCCCTTCTTGGCCCAAGTCCGCTTTTTCCAGCTGAATATCCATGAGCCTTGCAACCCCACTTGGAAGTGTTGGGACCCAACTTGGAGTTGTAACTGCTTTTTAGTTAAAGATTAAATTCTACCATAAACCGTGGGGATCCCTGCAATGTATAAGAAGACTCTCAATTCACTTTTTAATTCACTAATTGTGAATTTCCATGTATTCCCAGTGGCCATGGGGATTGATGGTTTTCACCTAATTGGTACTTCTCTGTGATTCTTATTTTCCTTGTTAATTGCCCATGGCACACTTATCTGTGAGACTAGCATGTTTAGTCAGTTTCAGCACCAGAGGAGAATGGGGTGTGGAATCAGCTATTCCCTAGTAGTTAGAAAGAGAGCCTTTGACTCCTGATGACACTGTAAGTGATAGTATTCTGTGAACTCTACCAAATGTATTGTAGCATTAACATAAGTCACTTCAAAGAGCTTTTTCATGTACCACATATTTTTTTTTTCTCCAGCAAGCACAAGCAGAAAGCAGATCTGGCTGAAACCAGCTTTGCTGCTGAGAGCACCACTTGTGTGGCCTCCTGGAAAGGTCTCTGGATAGTGAACAAACTTTCCATAAGTTTCCGGCAAGCAGGTGTCAGATGTAAAGTTTTTCTGTCACCTGTTGTTAGCACTGTCAAGTAATTAATGGCTTTGAGTTGCTCCAAGAACTGTGTGGTCATGAGAGTAGGATTCCCTTTCTGTTTGAATGAAGGGAAATCAGGGCACTCAGACTGGAACAATGGAAGGAATTATGCCCCAGTGATATTTTATAACACTCTCATGCCCCCTCATTGTAACAGTGAGCAACTGTTTAGATTCTAAGGCCAGAAGGACCATTAGGATCATCTAGGCTGACTTCCTGTATGATACAGACTGTATGATTGCCCTGAATTAATTTGTTTTTTGAATGAGAACATATTTTTTTCAGAAGACATCTAGTTTTAATTTAAAAGTTGCCTGTGAGGGGCACCCCACCGCAGTTCCTAATAAGTTGTTCCAAAGGTTAACTGTGCTCAGGGTACAAAAATTGTAACTTCTTTCAAGTCTATGTTTAGTTTCAATTTCCAGCCATTAGCTCTTTTTATATCTTTTGTTTATTAGATTAACAAATTTCTGTTTCCCATACATGTCCTTATAGACTGTGATGAAGTTGTCCATTAGCCTTCTTTTTGTCGAGCCTTTCTTTTTCAAAGTTCTGTACTCCCAAATCACCAATGGTCACTGCTCGAGAGGTGGGAAAAAGAAGAGATTCAAGAACATATTCAAGGTCATCTTGAAGGCGAATCTTAAGAAACTCAATATTAACATTAATACCTGGGAAATTCAAGCACTGAATCATCTGTAATGGTACCGTGATGCCAAACATAGATTGTTTCAAGCAAACTCACTTCTGTATGAAGATAATGAGAGATACAAAGGGAAAGAGCTGTGACCCACAATCATCAGGATCTACTCCTTCCTCCCAGAACTATTTGCCATGTCTGCAGTCAAATGCAAAACCCAGATCAGCATCCTTAGTCATCTGTGGAACTCACTGATGACTTCCCTATCTACTGGAAGACTGTCATGTTCATATCAAGGGGCCAGTGCTTCTATTGCTGACTTTGTCAAATTAAAGAGGCTGAGCTCCTTCCCCATAAGGCATAGTTCTAATAATGTTTGTGGGTCTTTTGAGTATTCTGTTTTCCAACCTTTTTTGTGAAGTATGGGCTTCAGAATGGGACAGATTACACCAACAGTACTCATATAAGCACTAGATACAGATGCAATATAACCTTACTGCCATTTAATATTCCTCCTCTTATGTACCCAGGCTTTACCCAAAAAGTAAAAGGCATTAACTTATTGTGCTATAGCATTGTCATGGGAATACATATTTGGCTGATGATCAAACAAGATTGCCAAGTCATTGCCAGAGTTCCAGTTTTCCAAAATAGTGCCCCCCTATCCTTTGCGTGGCCTGCATTTCGTGTTCCTAGCTATATAACTTCACATTTGGACCTATTAAGACTTTTTTTTTTTGCTTGTCCTAGCTTATTATATGATCCTGAACTTCATTATTATTTACCCCTCTCCCAGTTTCTGTACATCCCTGGAGGCAATTGTATTAGCAGAGACACTTTGTAGGGTGCATGAGAAGACCCTGCCCTATTTGCAGTGTGATGCAGGGATCAGCTGATCACCCTGGTCCTAGTCACCCATACTAACCACTGCAGAAACTTAGCAATATCTCCTGGCCCAACAATATCCCTTTTTCCAGATTTGCTAGGGTACCTAGTGTTTTCATCATGTGAACGGCTGCCTATTTATTAGTGAATAGGAAATATACCCCAAGATTTTAAACTTGGAAGACATGTGGGTTAACCCTCCCAGCCTTTCCTCCTTCCTCAGGCGTGGTGGGATTGCCATATAGCCATAGACCATGGTGCAAAACCGCTGAAGGCGTTCATGACTATGACATGAGTATTACTATGGGATGATGTAACTAACTCTCTCCCTGGTAGAGGGTCTACAGCACTGCTTTCTCCCTATACTGTCCCTGGCATCATGTATGAGGGGTAGTCCTTCTGCTCCCCTGAGTGTAGGGACTGGAATTATGTTTCTTGGAGCAGGGACTTCAAGTCAATGGTCAAATATTGTGAGGTCTGTGACAAAGTTGTGAGACTTCATAACATTGAATACTATTGCATTCTACTTAATAGCACATTTGCTATTACTATTGTAATGAGCACCACACCTCCCAAGGTGGCTGTGGCACCTTCTAGCAGGTCCCTCAATCCTGTTCTCCACTCTGGTCATTCCAGGTTACTGCCCTGTCCTTGTCTGCCACACCTCAATGGTAAATTAATATCAATTTTGGCAGGCAACCCTCAGATACCAGAGTGAGATCTTAGGTGTCTCACTCACTGCTCATCATTGGGTTACCTCTGGACTCCTGCAGGGCTTCTTATCTCAATTGGCCTCAGTCAGCCCACTTTCCCCCAGTCTATAGCCAAGGTCCCTCGCTCTCTGGCCACCAGTCCACAGTCCTTAACCTGGCTGTCTTAGACCTACAATCAGCTGGCCTGAGCCAGTGTTCTCTTTGAGACTCAGAAATCAGTAGCCCTTAGTTTGGGCTTTCTCCCTGGCCCCCAGGACCTCAGTCTCTAAATCAAGCACAGTAGCTTCCTCAGGTGTCCACAGTGGCCTCCCTACTCCCCATCAAAGCCACCCTGTGCCTCTTGGCGAAAACAAAAACAAAATCACCAATGTGTAAACAAAATAACTAACCCCCCTCAGGGTACATGTAATACACAGACAAAACCCCTCCACAACTGCCTGACTATCCACTGCCAGCCCCTTGGGCTTATCTCACAGCCTACAGTTAGCAGTTGTAGTCTATGGTCTTCTCTTCCAGCTAGGTCGTCTTCTCCTTTCTTACCCTTAGGCAAATATGGCAGGGTTTCCTGTGCATCCTACAAAGTCTCTCTCCTAATACAGTTGCTTCTCTCCTTTCCTTCAGGTTCTGGTCCACAATGAGTCTTCAGCCCAGGATCCAGATTTATATAGTTCTAGACTTCGTTTTCTTCTGGTCACCTGTCTTTTTTTCCAGCAGGGCACAGGGACTCTCCAGTAGCTTAAGCAGGCCTACTGCTCTGCAGCCTGCCTTCAGTCTGTCCTTTGAAGCCCTGCACTCTCCCTGTTTGAATAACAGGCTAGTGCCCTTGTTACACTATTTACTTGCACCCTCAGAGCAGTTCTATAACTTCCCTTCATCATTGTGCCCCTCTACTGCGGGCCAGCCAGACTGTGGATCCCACTCTTAATTAGATAAGAGATAAACAGCAGTCAGATCAGTTCATTTCAGCAGTTAAAATGGCCCAGTGAACCCAGAAATGAACAGAGGACCTCAGCACTATGACTGTAGAGCAAGCTGAGCAGCCAACACTGCATTACATAAGGCCTTCGTCTTTTTCTTGGAGTCAAATTAGAGCAGTGAGATGTATGGTAGTAAAGGTAATTAAATTATGCACTCATTTACTTCATGTTACAAGACTCAAAGTTATTTGCTTTCATGCTCAAAGAAGGGAGGCCAAGGCTCTTCATGACCATAATTAAATTGCTACAATCAGGAAGAAACGTTGCTTTTCACATCTAGAAAGCACAATTGCTGTAGCTATTCATTTAGGAAAGACTGAAAGGGTATTTTGTTTTCATTTTCTAACCTTTGTAAATCAAGCTGCCAGTAGGAGCTGATCCCTCTAGGGCACAGGTGCTGAACTCCCAGTGCACAGGCCAGATCCAGCTTGTAGTGCCCCACTGTCCAGCCCACGAGGCTCCCACAGGTATGGAAATTTAGTGGCAGGGGAGCAGAGTCACCACTCCACTGCTGCCAAATTTTTGAATTCATAGTAAGTCCCAGGCCCTGCATGCTGGATTGGGCCCCCAGCTCCAGTACACAGGGCTAGGCAGGGACAGTGTTGATACAGCGTGTGGACTGGTCCCACACCCCTAATCTAGCCCAAGAGGCTAGATGAAGGCCAAAGAGGTGAGCACTGCTGCTCTAGAGTATATATTAGTTTCTACTGCCATGTAGCATCATGTAATTACCAAGAATATTGATTTTCTTTGGACCAAAAGCGTTTTATTGATCGTATATTTCCAAAGTATACACATGTGAGAGAACCACTGTATGTATAAATGATTAACAAATTGCTGTGGCTGTATCTCTTAGAAAAATTACCTGAGTCCTGATCCTGATATGCCTTCTAGTCGGGGCCAAATCTCTCCACACATCTAGTGGGTATTTCCATTTTGTTAGATGATATGAATATTTTTAAGGATCATTGTGTTCTTTCAGTCTGTCTGCCAGAAGTAGTGCACAAATCCAGTCCCTTTTTAATCGTGAAAGAATGCTGTTCAAAAGATTTGGGGTTGTAAGTGCTCAGTAAATCAATCCAGATACACCCCTAATGAATGGAAAATTAAATAGCATTTGTTTTAAGTTCATAGGTCCTCTTGGGAGATTCCTTTTTTAGAGTGAGTAGAATTACTCGGTTGCAGGTATTGAGACCCTTGGAATTCAGGCGTGTTGGATCTGGGCCTCAGATATTGCAGATAGGCTCTCATTTCCAGACAACTGTGACTAACACAAAAGGCTTGCTTCTTCCATGTTAAAAGCTTGTGTGTTGAATTAAGAAGAGAGAAACATTTTGTTGCTTCAGTTGTTATGCAGTTTGTTTAATTAAGTTAGCTTATACACATACCTATTGCAAGTTCTGTGCATGCCAATACATTGTGCCAGGCATATAATTATTTAGGACAAGAAACTGCATAATTTTGAGAAAATAGATGGGGATGATTGATCCTGCAGTCAGTGAATTCAATAGTAACACTCTCTGGTTGACTTCAGAATGTTAGAAAGGTTGATTAATTACTCAGAACTCTCATTCTGTGAAGTGCTAGGCATTTTCATTTTCCAATGAATTCAAATGGGAGCTGAGTGCTCTTGGCATCTTGAAGGATAAGGCACTAAGCTGGATGCCAGGTTTCTAGGAGAAGAAAGAAGGGTTTGGAGTATTTCACCATCTTGTCTATTTTTAACTGATTATGTTTTTAAATACAAGAGGCAAGGATTTTTGTGGGTGACTGTCAGGGTGACTAGGATCTGGAACCAACTTCCAAGAGAAGTGGTGCTGGCTCCTACCCTGGGGGTCTTTAAGACAAGGCTAGACAAACACCTTGCTGGGGTCGTTTGACCCCAGTACTTTTTCCTGCCAAGGCAGGGGGTCGGACTTGATGATCTGCTCAGGTCCCTTCCGACCCTACAAACTATGAAAATATATCTTTTATTGGACCAGCTGTTGGGAGAGATATAGACAAACTTGCAGGCATCATGTACTGTACCCTCCCTCAGGTTTCCTCAGGTTTTCAAATGGCCTTTCATTCACAGATTCACAGAAGTTTAGGGCTGGAAGGGGCCTCATGAGATCATCAGGTGCAGCTCCCCTGCTTTGGGCAGGAAAGACTACTGGGGTCAAATAAGCCCAGCAAGGTGTGCGTCCAGTCTCCTTTTGAAGATCTCCAGGGTAGGTGCCTGCACCACCCCCACTAGGAGTTTATCCCAGAGTGTGGTCACACAAACCATGACATTTTTCCTTATATTCATTCTGAAACCTTCTAGGAGGTTGACCATTGCTCCTGGTTTTCCCCTGAGGCACTTTGGTGAACAGCTGTTCACTTAGCCCCTGATGATCTCCCCTAATATATTTCTAAGCTGCCACCAAACCCCCACAAAGTCTTCTTTTTTCTAGGCTGAACAGTCCCATATCTGTCAGCCTTCCCTTGTATGGCTTGTTTTTCAGGCCTCTAATCATACAAGTGCTTATTCTCTGGATGTTCTCACGTCTTTCTTGAAGTGTGGCACCCAGAACTGGATGCAGTACTCCAGATGCAGCATCACCAATGCCAAGTAGAGCGGGAGAATAACTTCCTTAGTTTTGCTTGAGATGCGTCGGTTGATGCATGCCAGCGTATTGTTTGCTCTGCTAACTGTAGTATCACACTGGTGGCTCATATTCATTTTATGGTCAATTATAACCCCCAGGTCCCTTTTGGACATGGTGCTAGCTAGTGTAGCACTACCAAGCCTGTAAGTTTGGTGCAGATTTTTCCTCTCCAGATGGAGCACTTTACACTTCTCAGTGTTGAACAGCCTTTGGTTCTGATCTATCCATTAGTCACTAATCTGACTAGATCTGCCTGGATTGTCAATCTACCCTGATGTGTGGCCACACTTTCTCACAGCTTAGTGTCATCAGCAAACTTTGCCAATGTGCTACCCACCCCCACATGTGGATCATTGATGAAGATATTGAAGAGCACTAGTCCAAGTACCGAACCGTGGGAGATCCCACTGGCTACCTTCTGCCAGGTCAACACAGATCTGTCTATTAGTACTGTCTGGGTATGATCCTGCAGCCAGTTTCCCACCCATCTAACTGTTGAATTGTTGAGCCCATAGTCCCCTAGTTTTACCTTGAGAGCCTCATGGGACACCAAGTCAAAGGACTTCCTAAAGTCCAAGTAAATGACATCGACCTCATCTCCCTTATACAGGAGGTGAGTAACCCTAGTCATAGAAGGAGATGAGGTTAGTCAGACATGACCTACCCACGACAAAACCATACTGGCTGTCATTCAGAATTTTGCCTTCTACTAGCTTATCACATATGGACTCCTTGAGAAATTTTTCGAGAATTTTTCCTGGGATTGAGATCAAGCTGATTGGCCTGTAGTTCCCTGGCTCCTCTCTCCTCCCCTTCTTAAAGATGGGCACAACACTGACCCTCTTCCTGTCTTCTGGGACCTCTCCTAAGCACCGTGAATTCTCAGAGGTTCTCCAGTGGTCCTGTGATGATTTTGGCTAGTTCGTCCAGCGCTCACAGATGGAGTTCATCTGGTTCTGCTGACTTATAAATATCCAACCTCTCTAGCTGTTCTTTCACCAACTCTATATTGTCCTTGATTTCAGTTGCTAACCTAAATTGGGTCACCACATTTGCTTTTCTAATCTGCCCTCTACAGATATGGGCCAATCTTATGTAGTTCTCTTTGGGCCCAATTCCTAGCTTCCATCATTGGTAAGCCTCCCTATTCTTTTTCAGGAGATCCGTGACTTCCCTGCTGAGCCAAGATGTCTCCATGATGGCCTTCTCTTTGCTGACCAAAATGTTGGTTTTCAGTAACGATATAAAGAAATAAATTTAAACTCCCTGAAAAAGCCCAAGCTCGTTCCCTCTCAATCTGCCTCCCCCTAAGAGGCCAGAGGTCCTATTCTTTACTTCCTTGCATCTTGTGGAGTCAGTTTCATCTGTGCAAAGTGAGTACAGAGTGCTACCTTTCTTATCAGGTAGAATTTTGGAGCCACTTTATATAGGTATAAATGGGCACCTAAGACCAAGGTGGTAGAGAACTACACTCAATTACAGTTGTTAGGGCAACCACAGTCAAGAACCCAATGTGTACAGTCACCCACAAGAAACTGAGTGTGTTTCTTCCTGCCATGCTATTAGAAGAGGTACAACTAAACCCTTTGATACACTGAAAATCTCATTCAGAGTCTGTTTCCAGTGTACACGTTTCTTTGCTGCATGTTGATCTTTACAATTTTCATTTAATTTTCCCAAAAAAAAGTTTTTTTCCTGGGGGTTTTTTTTCTGAAACAAAATGGAGTAGCCAGCTGCCCCCAGCTTGGTGGGACTTTCCTGGCCACCCATGTTTTGTCCAGTGGATTCAGGGTCAGGTTGAAGAGCCATCAGGAATACCTCACTATAGCATAATGAGACAATGTGAAAATCCCAGCTCTCTCCAGGATTTCCAGTGTTGTCAGGTTCCCTGCTACATAAAAGCCGAAAACCTCTGAGATCCATGTTTCCAAGGCAATCCAAGAGCCCTAGACCCTAGAAGCTGCCAAGGAACAGGTAGGATTTGATTTGTATTTCAGCAGAAATTTGTGGCATAAAAAAGTTTCCATGAAGTATTTTGGCTTTGATAACTCACCATTTTCTACTTTTAAAAACTTTTTTCTTAGACAATTCCAGCTTCACTAATTAGAAGCTACATGGTACAGGCAGTCCTCAACTTACAGTGTTTTGAGTTACAACATTTTGCACTTATAGCATTTACAAATTGACACCCTGTTTCAATTTTCTGACGTCAGTTTCAACTTTACAACACTTGATCCAATGCAATGCCATGCCAGTGAAAACATTTGCTGCATCATCCATCTCCCTGGAGAACATCTGTCCAAACTTCCTTGGACACTTTCTTTAAGAAAGCAGACAAGACTCCAGAAAAACCTGTAGCCAAGTCTCCTGAGAAGACTCCAGCCAAGAACCCTTCAAAAAGTCTAACCAAGAGCCCTTCAAAAAGTCCAGCAAAGTCACCTCAAAGAAGTCCTTCCAAATCAATATGATTGCTATTTATAATATAAATACATTAATTTAGCTATATTACTCACCTATAATTGATTAAGTACAAAATTCTGGGTTATTTTTTGGTAAAAATAGGGTATCGGGTCTTCGGTCAGGAACCAATCCCCCATTTATAACATTGTTTCCTACAGTGGTGATGCACAGGGGGTGCACAGGGATGCATGTGCACCCCCTGAGAGAGCTGGTGCACCCCCTGACCAGCCACGCTCACTGCTTAGGCAACAGGCAGGGGGGCAGGTGGGAACACCGGTAACCCTGACTGCAAGTGCTGGCCAATTACTGTAGCTGTTCTCAGACATGACGGTAGCCACTCCTGG
This sequence comes from Crocodylus siamensis, assembly GCF_052110815.1. Classification (NCBI taxonomy): domain Eukaryota; kingdom Metazoa; phylum Chordata; order Crocodylia; family Crocodylidae; genus Crocodylus; species Crocodylus siamensis. The sequence goes on from NC_143398.1 coordinate 64,990,374, forward strand.
AAGTGGCTGCAGTGAGCAGCCTCAGTGAGCAGCCGTGGGGGTACTCCCTATGTGAATCTGGCTTTCTCCTTCCAATTTACCCTTTCAGAGGAAGGTATAGCTGCCTCCATGTTTTTTGAGCTGTCCATCTCCCTCTTGATGGGTCTTGCTCAGTGTAGCAATATCGGTGTTGTCACCTGAGTTCTCGAGCCACAATTGTGGTGCAGCACTCTGGGCATTCTCTATTAAGATTGTCCATGAGGGTCCTGATGTTCCAGGTCCCAAAATTGATTGTGTATCTTCTTTGATTGCAACCACAGTAAAGGTGATCCAACTCAATGCAGTTGATGAAAATGACTGGGAGATCCAAGAGTTGATCAACTGCAAGGACAAGGACTTTTGTGTTTGTCAGAAGGACACCAACTCCAAGAAAAATAAACTGAATCTTGGACAAGCCAGAGCAGAGGTCCAAAGCAGACCTGTGATATGAAGAACAGATGGTGCAAAGACAAGGCAAAGGAGATTCAACATCTTGCTGACATCCACAGTATGCACAGTTTTTCAATGCCACCAAAGCCATCTACAGTCTAAGCACTCAGGGACCAACCCTCTTGAGACCTAAGAAAGGAGGAGACCGGATCAAGGAAAAGGGAGCCATCAATAACCATTGGAAGGAGCATTTTGAAGACCTTCTCAGTCAAAACTTTGTTGTTGATGGGAGTGTTCTCCACTCCGTCCTGCAGCATCCAGTCAGAGACAGTCTTGGAATCCCTCAAACTCTTGAAGAGGTAAGAAAGGTCATCATGAAGATGAAATTCCTGCCAAAATATTCAGGCAGGGGAGAAAGGAGCTTACATCACAGCTCTATCTCCTTTCATATGGCTGACATGAAGCAACAATTGTAAGTCCATTTTAAGGGTAGTTAACCAGTCTAATGCTCTTGAGGAAAAGGAATATATCTCTGCAATTACACCATTCGATGTATACAGAGGGCAGAGTGTTGTTATATGGTCCATAGTTTGATCAGAGTTACCACCGTCACATTCTGCAGAACTCCTAATACACCACTTCTGCATCAAGTGACTGCAGTGGGCATGCCCTCTGTGCCCTTATCTTAAGGATTTGGTATAATGAGGACATTCCAGATGACTTCAGGGACACCATGACTGTGAAAATCTTCAAGAAAGGAGACAGGTCTGACTGTGGAAATTACAGAGGGATCACCTTGCTTTCCACCACAGCAAACATCATTATTAGACCCCTCCTAAACTGTCTCATTCACTTGCTGTAGAACTCCTTCTGGAATCTTAGTGTGGGTTTAGGGCATCAAGAGGCCCAACTGACCTTATCTTCACAGCTCACCAGCTGCAGGAAAAATGCTAGGAGCAACATAAACCTCTCTATATGACCTTCTTTGATCTCATGAAAGCGTTTGACTGTCAACCAAGAAGCACTGTGGAGGATCCTTCTGAGGTACAGATGCCCACCAAATTTGTCACCATTCTTTGCCTGCTCCATGATGGTATGTGAGCAGTGTTTCTCAGTAATGGATCTACAACAGATCCCTTTAAGGTTGAGACTGGAGTTAAGCAAGGCTGTCATTGCTCCAACACTCTTCTCAATATTCCTTACTGTGATGCTACATCTGACCACCAACAAACTTCCAGTTGGAGTGGATCTGAACTACTGAATGGATGGTAAGATGTTTAATCTGAGGCAACTGAGCCACAACCAAGATCACCCCGACCTCAGTCATTGAGCTGCAATACGCTGCTGATGTTATAGTGTGTGCTTACTCAAAAGTAGATCTTCAGGCAGTCATCAATATCTTTACCAAGGCATACAAGAAAATGGAGCTGATGCTTAACATTCATAAGAATAAGGTCCTCCATCAATAAACTCTTAATGATGGAGGATTACCCACTACCACCCCAAACAGAGGAAGAATTCACCCACGACCAGCTCTTCACCCACTACCACCCCAAATAGAGGAAGAATCTGATGCAAGTATCTCAGTACTTCAAAACTTTATGACAACGGGAGATGGAAATGCAGGAGCAGCAGAAACAGCATGTTGTGGACTGATTCAAGAATCTGGAGCCACCCACCCCACATGGAAACACATGCCCAAGTTAAAACAGAGTCTGTCAATCCCAGATCAGCCCTATTAGCCTGTGGCAGGGCATTGTTGGTGCCTGACACTTTAAGGGCTGAGCCAACCAGCTAGCAGGTGCTTGATTGTGGTGGCCGTATTAGATCTCTGGCCACCTGTATAAACAGAGCAGTTCACTGCTGGCAGGCCAGGCAGAAACATTGCCTGGCTGCAAGGCTGTATGCAACATCCTGGAGAAAAGGGCAGGAGCTTAAGGGGATGGTTTGGAGGCTCGTGGTCATGGGCATGACCTAAAACTGCATCCTGCCAGGAGTGGGTGGCCTTTTGGGGCTCCCAGTGGTGCAGGAGCCTCCAGGAAATACCAGGTCAGTTACCACCTCAGTAAAAGGTGGGTTGGGGTGCCTTAATAACCCCAGCTCCCACAACTGGGTGGGTTACCCCATAGCAGGGCCAAGAAGGCAGACCCAGGTTAGAGAGTGGGCTAGAGGCTCAGAGACCTGACTTGAAACACTCTTGACTGGTCAATGCTGGGGCCAGGACTGGAAGGGTCAAAAGGGCCAGGGGCCCACCACAAGGGATACCCAGAGATGAGGGCCTGGGGTTTCTGACTGACTTTGGAGGTGAGGCCAGGGCCTGTGGGCCAAAGGTCCTGAGAAGAGGAACAGTTCAGGGAGCTAGGCAGCTCAGAATGAGGATGGAGTAGGCTGCTTGATTGGAGGGATCAGGCTGGGGTCTGACTGGAAGGATTCTGGGGCCCAGAGTGGGGCTGAGACGTTAAGAACTGTGGATGCCATCTGTGAGGCTTGGGCTGCAGTGTAGGGAAGGAACAGAGCTGCATATAGTGCCCCCTGGCATCGGGGCAAGAATGGCAGCCTCCTGCCTAATTAATAATATCTTAATTATATATCATCAAGGCATGGAAGGAAAGGAGGCAGGTGGTTGCCCCTAGAAACAGGTGGGCGGGCCATTGGTAGACCAGCCCTGAGAGTGCCCCCTGTTACACAGCCATATTTAAACCCACAGATAGGACAATCATGGACAGAGCCATAGCGTGGGGGGTGGGGGCAAGCAGGGCGACTGCCCTGAGTGCCGAAGTGAAGGGTACCAACAGACACTGCCCAGCTAGGGCAAGGTGTGGGATGGAGCCACAAATGGCTCATTTGGGGGGGCACGGGGATGAGAGGTGGCCAGCTCCCATCACTGTGTGCACTCCTGGCCAAGCAGGCGGGGAGTGTTTGGATCTGTGTGTGGGGCAAGGGTGAGCTACCACTCTGGATTTTGCCTAGGTACCAAATTTAGTTGCTATGGTACTGATCATGGAAGACAATCATCCTTGACTGCAAGGAGTTGCTGAAGAGAGGATTGTTACAGGTTTACACAGAGGTAACAGTTACAGTGCATCAGCTGCTAAATGTATCTGACCCAGAGCTTTCCTCCCCTTTAGAAGCCACTACAAATGTAGGATTGTCCATGTTCTGTGGTAATTTAGACAGTTTTACCTGAAGTAGAAAACTTTTCCCGGAAGTCTGTGCTGCATCTGGATTTCACAGTGGTGTCTAGCTTGCCTGCTCAATTGGTGCTAAACTGAGAAACAGGCAGCTGTTTGTCTTGGTGTGTTGGCTCATGTCCGGTGTTACTCTTAAGACAGCTATATTCAAGGTAGAGGGATCAAGCTGTATGTATTATGTAGCTGTCCCTCACACGGTCTGAAGGTGGTGTAAGCATGCCACCTATAATGAAGTACATTGCTTCCTCAAACAACAGTTCTCAAGGCCAGGGACAGCTTGGGGAATCCTAGAACCATGATGGGTGGTTTTTAATATGAAAACCACTTGTGTGTGTGTGAGCAATTTTGACCCATTAAATATGTCACATGCAGTGTTCCCATATGTAATTAGAGAAAGCAGCCAAAAAGACTGGATCAGCAGAAGATCCTGTGAATTACATAAGATAGCCATATGAATGCTAAAGAATGTATCAGTCAAGGATTTCTTAGGGTTATATGTTTTTTATTGCACAGTTGGGATAGAGTTAGACAAGCTTTCAGATGCAAGATATTCTTCAAGTCTGAGGAGTAAAAACCAGCACAGCAAAACAAAAAACGTGAGGAAGAGAAATCCCCAGGGGCAGCAAATAAACAATTAGCAGAAGAAAATCAGCTGATTAGTAGGAGATCAAGGCCTGTCAAACAGGATAAGGGTCATTATCACCTTTCCCATGTGGGAAGAATTTGGGTAGGTTACAATGGGTGCGTCTACACATGAGGCTATGTTACTGTAACAATGCATTATGGCGACATAGCGTCCTTGGGCAAAAACTGTGATGTTGCAGCTACATCGCTGTAGCAATGTGCTTGCTCAGTATAGTGTCTCTCTACAGTGACATAGAAGCTAAAAATAACCATGCACTGTGCACACGGTGCAGTACAGGCTATTACTGCATTGTCATTTAAAACTTCTAAAAGGACATACTAAATGATGGTACAGTAACAGCAGCGCCAGAGGTGTATGTTAAGTCCTTGGTTCATAGTGTCCAGCTAGTTTATGAATTTTTGCTCCCAAGTTTTCCTTTTAAAGGTGCTAGGTAGATTTTCCTTGAGCAAAGAATATATCGTGAGTCAAGTTATTCCAACTAATGCCTAAGAAAATAATGATGACTTTGATACTTGTTATAAAATGCTGGCAAATGTGTTCCTGGACTCCTGTCTTATGCTTAGATCTTTTTGTTCTTGCATGGGAGCACAGACATTAGTAATGTCCACTGAAGAGTTACTTTTAAAGCTTTAATAGATAGTTGCCAATCATTATCATTTTCTCTGGAAAGGGTGTTATAAAACCAGATAAGATTTTCTCTCCATATGTCTTCACCAGCCCAGTACTGGAAGATGAAACACATGCCTAGGGGATTACCAATCCAGCAAGCACCCTTTTCCAGGAAAGTAAGCTGAATGAATCATTTCAGACAAAAATGTGTTGAAATGTTAAACAAGTGCTGTCTTGATTTAATGCTGCTGTTAATTATAGAAAAGGATTCATAAGAATGGTAACAAGTTAAGACTGATATTGTTAGTCTAGAATAAGCATTTTAAAAAGGAATAAAGGAATCAGGCAGGTTCATTGAACCTCAAACTTCTGTGAAAAGGGCCTGGACAAATTTTCACGAGGCTTGGCTTTCTATTAGTTTTCATGTGATTAAATGATCAGTAAGAGATTTTGTGTCTCAGAATAGTCTCTCTTAGTGGGGTTGCTTGCAAATACATGTCTTAGTGGAGCTCCAGGCAGCTGACTGCTTTCAGTTTTTAAATAGCATGAACCAATTAGAGGTTCCAAATCACAGTGGTAGAAACCTTGCAGTGGAAGCAGGAGAGAGGGAAGGGCATGGCCTGTCACTGGCCCTGTGGAACTTAGTGAGATTCTGAGTGTCCCTGGGTGCATCCAGATGAGCACAGACATTTGTTTCCCTGGGGACAATTAGTAGTGGCACATCTTGTGCCACTGCTATTTGTCCCCAGGGGACCATGCATTCAATGTGCGCTCTGGTGCATGACAGGTTACCCCAGATGAGGTAGGAGAGGCTGGCGTCAGCAACTGTGTTTGCCTCAGGAGCTTTATCTGGGATCCTTCCAGGGCTGCTGCCATGGCAGGAAGCCTGGTTGGCAGCTGGAGTGTGGCTCTGGCCTGACAGGCTCCACTTTTGGGCAGCATGCATACCACCACATATGTGGCCCTACTTTTTTTGGTGTGTTTTTTTGACCCTGGGATCTTCTGGGATCAAACCCACCCATCTCACACTCCCTCCCCCTGCACTGCAAGGTAGCAGCGCAGGAAATGCCTGCAATTGCAATATGTGTTTGGATGCGGCCCCAGAGGCCATAGCTGGATTGTGACTACAGGGTGAATTCACTCCAGTGTGAAGCGTGCATACAAGGCTCTGTGTGCCACAGAAGTTCTTAACTCAGAGTTTAAGTGGTTTAAAAAGATGCAAAGGCCCTTATGTGTACCCTCTCACTTGCTATTTTATTTTATTATAATAGTTATTAAATACAAAGGATTTGCACACTTCATAGCTCACTACATGCACTACAGCAGGGGTGGCCAAGCTACAGCACGTATTCCACAAGTGGCACGTGACAGTTTGGAGAGTGTACAGGCAGGACTGTGGCAGATAGGGCAGAAAGCAGAGCAGCAGATGGGGCAGGGAGCACAGGACAGGAAGCACAGCAGGTCAGATTAGGGAGTGGAATCAGAATGGTCCTTGGGGTGGATGCAGAGCTAATTTGTGACTTGCCTGCCAAAGAGAGTGGCCCCCACAGTATTAGGGGTTTCTTACTCCATGAATCACCCTCCATCCCCTTGTATCTGAAAAGCTGCATGAAACTCCTGCATCTCTTCCCTCATACTGTATACTCTCATGCCATATTCCTCTCCTCCATTCCCCATTTTCTTTCATCTATGCCATGTCCTCCATTTACTGATTTCTCTATGCTAAGGTCTGTGTGTGTTTCTCCTTCCCCTGTCATTGTCTCCCATTCTGCCCTCTGCCATGTGCTCTTATATCAGGGATGGGCAATTATTTTGTGTGGAGGGCCACTTATCCAGGTTCGGTAAGCTGTCAAGGCCCCATGGGTAGCCATACCCCTTGATAGTTGCCCTGCCCCCTAGTTGCCATCTTGTGACTGGAATTCCTGCCCCCTAACCCCTGACCTTTGCCACCAGAAGTCCCTCCCCTTGGCCCAGGAAGTACTCCTTTCAACAACAGGTTATGCCATCTTGGAACCTGAAAGATACCAAATTATATTCTAAAAATATACAAAAGACATTAATTTGATTTCAGAAAATATTTTTGTCCTGATTTACATGTGTTGTGTAGTGTACACAGAGGTGATTATCTAATAGCCTAAAATGAAGTCTTAGTCTTGTATATTGTGGGGATGGTGGTGGCATAGATTTGTGGGGGGCTGTGGGTATGTGGGGTGTGGGGGAGGTTGTAGACATGGGCAACTGGTGCTGCCTTAGTTGGGGGTGCGGCACATGCCCCCTTCCCCCCCACACCAGCCAGTCAGAGACAGCAGCTGATCCCACTTCCCAGCTGGCACTTGCAGGAGGGCCACGGCCCTCCCGCCATCCTCCCCTACCCATCGCCTAAGCAGCAAGCATGGCCAGTCAGGGGTGTACCAGCACTCTCAGGGGGTGCACATGCACCCCCTATGTGTCACCACTGGTTGTGGGTGTCTGTGGGGGTGGATAGGTGTGGGAGCTGTGGGGGTCTGTCTGCGTATATGGAAGTGTGAGATGGGGTGTGGGTACATGTGTATGGTGGGGGTGTGTGGGACTCACTCTATGAACACACACACACAGATGCACTCCCCCACACAGCCCCTCCCTACACACACACACACACACACACTGGGGTACTAGCATGGCCTTGTGCTCCCTGGTCCCACGATGTAGCCGGGAGCCACGTGGTACCCGAGCAGTGCGGGGGCAGGAAGGCAGGGAAATGGGGTGGGGCTGAGCTGCTGTATTCCTGCTGAAGCTCCTCCTGGGTCCTACTGCCCCTGACTCCTGTCATCTTTGACAGGCAGTCGGGGCAGATAAATGTTTTATAAATTATTTAGGGGCACCGCGGGCTGGATTGAATGGCCTGGTGGGCTGGATCTAGTCCACAGGCTGTATTTTGCCCACCCCTGTCTTATATCCTAACAGAGAAATGTCATTGAGTTGAGTGCCAGAGGCTTGTAAGCTCAGCCAGCTATTTTATGATCTGTTCTCTTCTTTTTATTTGTGGCCTGGTAGCATATAGTCCCTGTCTGTCCTGGGGCAGTGGCATATCCCACCCCGGAACACCTGAGCACTCTTTGCTTATGCTAGTCTGGTGATGCACTGCCAAGGAGTCTATCCCAGGCTCATTCTCAGCACCCACTGTCAGACCCACCAGAGTGCTTGAGACTGGATGCTGGACATGAGTCTGGATCACTTCACAGGTAAGTGTCTGTCTGGTTCTTGAGTGCATTGATGGACCTGGGTGGGCAGGTATGCTCAGGCCTTGCTGTGATAGGATATACCCACAGAAGACTGAGTAGGCGCTACCCATAAACATGTCAAAACAATGATCCCTTGCTTCAGTTTCACTTACAGAGCCAGACTTACCTGATAGCTTACAAGTCAGGGTACTGCTATATAAGGAAACATAGATATTTTGTATTGGGTAAAAGCATGTAAAGAAAGAGTGCCTTGAAAGGGGCATAAGAAAGAGTAAGACATCTGTATAGATCCACACATGCATTATACAGCTTTTACTTTGTTGACCCCCTAGAGTAGATTTGGGAGTCTGAGTTTCTTTTGACAGACCGTATTCCCATGCAAAATGCATCAGAGCTTGTGGTAGAGATGATATCTTTTATTAGACCAACTAGATGTCTGCAAAAAAAAAACTCTTTTGCAATTATCTGATTGGTCTAATAAAAGATATACCATGAGCTCGGATTCCTTTTGCCTGTAGACTTAATATGGCTACAACCTGGATACCCAACACATGCAAAATAAGGCATTCAGTGTAGTGAATGCAGAAACAAAGTTTATTAGAATTCTTCAATTGTGAATATTACTAGCAAAATAAAGAGTAACACCATAGATATCTAGATAGAAATTTATGATCCAAGTGGAAATAAATAGTCATACAACTTAGAATCTCTATATCATCAAATCCTAAGAATTTCTAGCAGGTGGCCAGCCAGTCGGGGGGGATCTTACCCAGATTCAGAAACTAGGTTCTAGGTGTTGGATTGTCATTGTGTTTGCAGATGAGAACCTCAACAAAGGATGACCAAGGAACACATCTCAGAGCACTGAACCCCTTTTCGTCTCTCTTCTTAAATAAAACGGTTAATTGATAGAAGCTTTGATAAATATAGTGAGAAAGGAGATACTCTTGTGTCATCTTGTTGCTTGAACACACTGACCTGAACCTTCATTCAAGATTTGAAGTCCTAAGACAGGCTAATCTTTTCAAAAAGTTTCTCTTGCCTGCGACTTAATTCCTTCTACACTCCCAGTATTAGCCTGACTTATGCTGATATGACCTAACTTTAACTTAGCACATAAAAGCCTACTTAAGCTACTATAATCTAAATTGAAAGGTTTTTAGCATGCCACAAAGGTCTACAACATAAAGCTCTTTAATACAGAAAAATAGAGAGTAGCTCCTCAAGTACATTATATATAATATATACAGAGGGAGAGAGAGAATGTAATTGCACAGGGGAAAAATACATCTTAACAGTACTGAGCCAGTAAACAACCTCTAAGTCAGGAGTATTCTGCTTATGAAGTAACCAGAGCATCTAACACAAGAACAGCTGCCTAAACTGTGGCACGTGTTCACAGCACTGTGGGTGCTCCATGGGCTGTTCTCCGGCATAATTGGTCTTGGCCCAACACACCACCTGAATGTGATGCTGTGGCCTGATGATGATGGATGTAAGAGCTCCTGGTAGTGGCAGAGGCTTTCTCCCATTCTCTTTCCTCCAGTGAGCAGATACTGTCCTCTGGGTGGAGTGTGTGCCACATTGTCCAGATATAGGGCTTCTACTGTGCATTTGGTAGCAGAGTGGATACTACATGTCTTTGAACAGAGTGAAATGTCCATGTGAAGTTTCTTTAGTGACCTTGATGGTCAGTTAATCAGTGGCATTCTGATGCTGGAGGAATGTTGGCTAGAACCAGAAACCATAGGAATTGTTGGCTTCACTAGGTCTGTGATAACTCAATAGAATGATCAAGTTGTGTCTTGTTGTCTGGTGTAGGGAGAATTTAACCAAACTGGGCGTGTCTACACATGCATGCCTGTATTACACAGTAAATATGGCAACTTACAGTGACTTGAGTGTAAATTTGATACCTGTGTCATGTAGGTATCAAATTTACCCCCGATTAGTTACTGCACAGTAATGCCTTACTGTGCAATAACCCAGGGGCCTCCCTGCTGGGTCTGCCCAGCCACTGGGGGGCAGGCTGGAGCCCAGCTGTAGGGCTCCTGGCTGGCCCCCTCCCCTTCCCCCAGTGCTGGGCTGCTCTTTGGCAGCCCCCAGCTGCAGGGTATAAAAGCCTGCAGCCATTTTGTGTCTTGGGGCCCACTGTGCAGGAGTTTGGGGGACTTCAAGCCCTGTGTGCCCCCTGGACAGGACCCAGGCTACTGTTGTTCATCCTGTCCACTAGCCAGAGCTTCTCCTTGGCCACAGGTGAGTCTTGTAAAGGGCTGCAGCCTACTGCTTTTCCTTCCCAGCCCTTAGAGCTCTCCAGGGCTCCTGTCTGGCTGGCTGTGGTAGGAGGGCGGCACCAGCTCCCTGTTCCTACACACCCCTAACACTGTCTCTTGTCTTTGCAGCTATACACACATGCTGTGGCACACTAGCCTCTGCTGCATGGCTTCCAGGCCCTGGCCCTACCCCACTGCTGAGTATTCCTGAGTACTCTTCAGGGCTGACCGCACAGGGGCAGCTGTGTGGGGGCCCAGAGAGCTGGCACAGGAGGCACCATCAATATACCCTCCACATCCTCCCCAGTGAGTCCTGGCACTGCCTGCCTGTGCACACCTGAGCCAAGCACCTGGGGCCCCAATTGAACCCAGGAGGAGGTATGTGATCTTGTGACCCTCTGTGGGGATGCAGAGGTACAGAGGCAGTTTGTGAGGAGTGGGCACTTGAACACTCAGTTTATGAGGCCCTGTTGGGTGGGATGCATGAGAGAGACCACTCCCAGTTGTCATGGCAGTGCCGCATAAAGGTCAATGCCTTGTATGCACAATGGGTAGCCGCGACTAACCACAACCATCAGTCCAGTTGTGTCCATGCCCTTTTATGTGGGAACTGACCAACATTTTGATGCCCCGGGACCCAGACTGCAACCCTGCAGTTTTCACCATAAGCGGCAGCCTGGCAGAGCCCCAGCCCCACCATGACCCATCTGGGGCACTTGGGTGCTCAGCGCCATGCCCCAGCCACTTCCCTGGATGCTGCACCCACTACCAGCTTGGGGAGCCCTGGCCAGTGGCTGCCTTGCCAGCTCCGCACTCCCCTACCCCGCCATAAGGAGCAGCCAGCCACAACATTGCTGGCTGCTAGTAGTGCCAACTCCTCCCTAGGCACCAGCCTACCAACCACCACGGGCCACAGACATCAGGTGCAGCCATTTGCTCTGCTGCTCACTCCAGTTCCACACAGCTGAGGAGCTGGGGGTTACCAGCGTGGACCCACCAGCAGATGCTGGCTCTCCTGGGCCTGGTCTCAGGTGGCCAGAAGGGGCACCTCCCACCCTTCAGGAGCACTGGCTACCTGCATTGCAGCAGAATTCTGTCACTCGCTGCAGTCATTGTGGTCCCTGGAGCAACAGGGGAACTGTTCAGGGCCAAGATGCTGGCCGCCTGGCTTTGTGCCCTATTCAGTCCCACCCCTCAGCTTCCCACGCCAAGGCTTGGGGAGTGCATTGGACTGTTAAATATAGTTTTCAGTTTGGGATGCAGGTTTTTTTACTCTGGATGGGTGGGGATAGTGGTGGAGGGGGGCTCTGTTTGCTGAGGGGGGGAAGGCTGGGGGTGGGGGTTATTCGGGAAATAAATCTGTTTTGTGTCATGTATGTGAATGTCCGGGAGTAGTGCTGGAGGTGAGCAGGGGTGTGTGCGAGTTTGGTGGGGGGCAGGTGGGCTGGAGTGCGGAGTGCAGGAAGAGGGGGTCAGCACTGCTGGTGCCCTGGGCCTGGCTGGCAGGTGCACGGCTGTCCTGGGGCCTGGTTGGGGGAACCTACTGGAGTCAGCAGGGCCAGCACCATGGCCAGTAGGAGCACAGGGCACTGGTCATTGCTGGCGGGGGGGATAGCCATGGTGCAGGGAGGTAGGGTTGGCAAGGAGGGAGCTGCCATGTGCTGCCTCTGTGTTGAGCACGCAGCTCCCGGACAGGGAAGGAGCTGGCCAGGGATCAGAGGGCAGGAACAAGATTCTAAGATGGCTGCCGAGTGCTGGCAGCTGCCTCTGGCTGAAGACTAGAGTTCCCTCTGGTGGCCACAGGGGCCCATGGCAGGCTGCTCTGACCTGGGACTAAAGTTAGTCCCAGGTCACTTACACATGTAGATGCCTGCCTGTGCCTTACTGCACAATAAATTTAAGCCAGCATAAAAGCATGTGTGTAGACATGCCCACTGGGGAACATTATTTTCTAACTGAGTAGCAGTTTCTGCTTTTCATCTTCTACTAGCTACACTGGCGATGTGGACATTCATATGTGAATGTGCAGTCTAGGATGACTTTGACTTTCAATCAGGTACTAACTATTTCAAAAGATGATATGCTCAAGATGGTTCTGAGCACAGTGTATGTGGAAATATGTTTATACTGCCTTTGATGTGCCTAGTTGCACTTCTTTCAGCAGATGTACACTGGTGATACTGAATTCAGTAGAGTAGGATTAGCCAATTCATGTATTTTCCCATGGCCCACATATGAGTTCTTCTACCAAAAAAAAAAAAATACATCTAGTTAATGCTCCCAGTGAATATCCAAAGCAGACCTACATCATCATCACACTACTGTATTATAATCCTCACCAACACAAAATGTCTTGTTTCAGTGCATGCCTTGAGAGGTAGCTTAAAAAGCTGAACAGGCATGCAGGATTTTTCATCTCAGTGATTCCAAGTCAAGACTAAAGTACACTGATGCATTGCAGGCTCTGGGGTAAGGGGTATTTTAATGACAGCGGCTCCCAGATGGCTGCTCTAATTAAAATGCCACAGCATCATGTATATTCCGCATCCCCCATTTCAAAATGGCCAAGGGGGCGTTTTAACTAAAACTTGTTCAATGAGTTTTAGTTAAAGCTCTCCCACTGCCATTTGGAAACATGAGATGTTGCGTACACGTGATGGCGAGGCATGCTAGAGCCTTCTAATTAGAACACTCCTGCCGACTCGTTCTAATTAGAATGCACCGGAGCACATGTATGGGCACCCTATGTTTTTAGCACTTGTTCTCTGGACATAACATTGTCAGCACTGGGGAAATTCTGTGAAAATTTCCCACTGCTCAGTTTTAATGTTAGCAATGGTGGGAACCACAGTATAGATGGGGCCTGTTGCTCCTGACACACCATGTTCCATCAACAAAATCATCTGAACAAATTGCTCAGAGCGGTTCTAATCCAGAATGTCACATAGGCCATTAATTTTCAGTGCCATCTGTCTAGCACCTTTGATCAATACTCAGTTCCTTTTTAAAAAACACAAAGTGGAATGCACATAAATTTCCTTGCCCTGTGCTGCATATGTGTGTAATGAGATCTCTGCGATCAGTAGAAACATTGATCCAACTACTTTCTGAATAGTTTTAAATCATTGGCTGTCTCCAGGGTGCCCACTGATGGGCAGATCTCTGCTGCCATCTGAATCAAGGCAAATTCAGGAAGGGCTGTTCCAAACCATTCATTTGGCACAGCATGACTCGATTCCAAATTCTGCACAAGTAACATCCATCAGCTCTGCAAACCAATTAGAAAATCTGTAAATGCCACCAGTGACAAGGAAGCTGACTGATGGCCTAGTACTGATTTGCATGGGCCCCATGCCCAGGCTTTTCCTCTTTTAGTTCAATTACAGGGCCTTTTAAGGGCCTTGTGCTTTGAGTTGTTATTGTCATCACTTTTCAGAGGCAGCATGCACCAGGACAAAGTGAGGTAGTGCAGCAGGGTCTCTATTCAAAACCAAAAGATATTTACTGTAGAGGCCAATACACACAGTCTCTACAACCTGCCAACAGCCAAATGTGTTGGACTACAATTTCCATAATAGGTTGAAAGACTGTATTGAAATGTTTCCAGTTCAACAGAAAAGTAGCTGTATACAGTTGTGGACAATAGGGTGGCAGCAGGGTTAGTGAGAAAAAACGTAGCTAACCAAAATAGTGTGCACACAGATGTGGCTGTTTTATGTTAACTGTGGAAGAGTCTGCACCTTCAGATTTAGTGTTGAGCCTGTGATTCTCAGCACTCGCACTATTCACAAAAACATCCATTCCTTGCCAGTGCCCTCAGCTCACCTGCTCGTATTGGCTTCTGGGTTTTTTTTCCATCTTCCTCTGAAGCATTGGAAATTGGCCCCAGATAAGACCAAGATGTTTGAGTGGACATGCTACCAGGACTTTGAAACTTCTTAGGTTTCAGTCTAGCAGGTCTTGCTTTTCCACTCAGGGTCAAATTGATCATCAGATATGGCAAGGACTGTGTGGTTCTTTTTGGAACCTCTCAGCATATAGTAACCAATCACTTCTCTGCAATTGCAGTGGTAGGGCATTGGTGGTAACCTCATCTCCCATACTTTTGCATGTTATATTGCAGAGGCGCTCAACCTATCTGTCCCCATGGGCTGGATGAGTCGTGTGGGACAGGTCTTTAGGCCAGATCCCTCAGGCAGGGTCAGACTGCAGGCCAGATGCAGTTTGGAATCTGGGTGTTATGTGGTGCATTGGATCAGACTGTGGTGTGACCCCATGTGCCAGATAAGGTCTCAGAATGACCAAGCATGCCAGATCTGGCTGCAGTCCAACCCCATACACCAGTTGGGGCAGGTCCACCTTATCCACCCCAGGGAACTCCCCCTAGGTCCAGCAACTTGGCAGTGTGGGAGCAGGGGAAGTGTTAATTGTCAGTTAATGCTGCCACTGCTCCCCTGCTGCCAAATTTCTGGACCTCTGAGGAAGCCCCATGGACTGTATGACACTATTCTGTGGGCTGGGTCTTGCCCATGCTACATAGCTTGAACACCAATGGTTATAATGTGCTCTTGGTGTTTCAGGATTTGTACGTTGTAATTGTGTATTAGTAGGGACCTACTCAATTTGCAATTTCGTGGAAACCACAAAATCAGGTATTGTCCGCAACCCCCCCCACCCGTAATAAAAATAAAGTGCTGGTTCCCCAGTGGGAGCCAGGGTTTTCAAGGCTACTTCAGCCCAGCCTAATAGTCTGCTGTGGGGGAGGGAAGCCACCAGCATGAAGGCAAGCATCCAAAATGGTGGCTGTCGTCCCCTGCCCCCACCCCAACTAATTGGCTGGGAGGGCTGTCTGTCACATGGCCCCTCCCTTCTCCACCAATCAGTGGCAAGGGGCAGATCCACACAATGGACAGCCCTCTCAGCCAATTAGTAGTGAGGGGCAGGGCCAGATGATGGACAGTTCTCTCAGCCAATCAGCAGCAAGGGGTGAGCTCACCATAAAATGTCCACAAAATTGGCTCCGTGCACACAAGCGGCCCATGAATATCCCTTTCACTCACCACAGTTTAGGTAGCTCTCTATGTTTTAGGGTTTTGAGTCATTTTTAGGAATCTTTGAATTAATGGTTACCTACAAATGCAGGGAAAAGGACATGGTGGCCTGGGAGGTCCCTTCCAGTCCTAAGCTCCAATGTTCCTATTTCATTCAGTGCCCACTCACCAGGAGGCTCCAAAGAGAAAGGGCAAAGTTTTGGCTGTATTTTCTAACTTTTCAGGGATGAGCTGTGTCCCATTTTAATAATTTTTATTAAAAAATATCACAAGAAAGTTATGATGAGCCAGATAAAAATGAAGCAGTTTTCCATTGGAAAAATGATGTTCTCCTTAAATAAAAATATTCCACAGGGAGGTTTCAATTTTGATGTGTTAAAATATGAAAAAAATCAGTTTATTTCTATGTATGCATTGTATTTAAATAGCTGTTTAAAATTGGATATAAAAGTAGAAACAAAATAAATCAAAACCATAGTCAAAGTAAAATTATATATGTCAGTGGATTGTAATGGTTTTTTAAATTTTCAGTTTGGAGGACATTTCAAATTTTCAGCTTTTTTATTTCAATTTTAAATGAAAAAAACAATAAATGTTAGAATTTCCCATAGAGCAGAAATTCTGAGATGTGGAATGAGTGAGGACATGACATCGCAAATGTTCAGTGTTATGCTTTTGTTTCCCTACTATTGTTCTCAGTTTTAATATATTTCTGCAACATGTGGATGTTATTCTACAAACCCCGCCCCTCCCCCCCACTGAGTCCATGTCATGATGTCATGTGGAATCTATGGCTCAGCCCTTTACCTTTTGCTCATATAAGACAGTGCTATCAGGGTGTGGACAGACAACATTTCTAGTGGGGCAAATTGTCACAGGGTTTGACCCAGTTCAAAAATTAGTCCTACAGACATGGACAGATATGCTTCTTCCAAGCAATATTCAGTGGGCACATCTATATGAGATGCTTTGCTGCACAGTAGACTAATCTACTGCACAGTAAAATGTCAACATCTACATGTGTGTGGCATTTACTGTGCAGTTAATTAATCTATTGCACACTATAAATACAGGTAGTACAGCAGTTCCCAAACTCTGACAGATTGTGCACCACGAGTACCACCAGCAAATTTTTCTGTTCAACCTTAAGTACCACCAGCAAATTTTTGTCATATAAAGTAATTATAATAAATCTGTTAACCTGTACCACAGACAGGTTGTTTGTATACCACTGCTGGTATTCATACCACAAGGTGGAAACTGCTGAGGTAATAGATTAGCAAATATGCTCCCAATCAGTTACACCAGCAGGGGGCCACGGGGGATATGGGAGTTCTCTGTCTCTGGTCCTGGCACTGCTCAGCTCCCAGCTCACCCCAGAAGCCAGTCAGCACTGGGATGGGGTTGGTCTCTGAACACCACCACCCCTCTCCCCCCCGACCTGGCACTGCATAGCTTCCAGCTCCCCACAGGAGGTGGGAGATTTCTGCTTCTCTGCTCAGCCAGAGAAGGCAGCAACCAGTGAGCCCTTGGCTGGATGGAGATTCCCCGCCCAGCTAGGGGCTCACTGGCAGCTGCCCCAGGAGCAGGACAGCTCCTGGTGAGCCCCCTGCTGGGCAGGGAATCCTTGTCCAGCTGGGGGCTCACTGGAAGCTGTATGTCCCAATGTGCATGGGGCTGGGAAAGCTCTGCCAGCTGCAGTGGCAGCTGTCCTCTGGCCCTGTGTACATCAGGACCCCTCCCAGTGTGCATAGGGCCAGGAGATAACTGCCACTGCAGCCAGCAGAGCTCTCCTGGACCCATGCATATGGGGACCAGCCCCCATGCCCTCTGCCACCCCCTGGGCTAGCACCCCTGGGGAGTCTGGAGCTCCTCCTGGCTGCTGCAGGGATGCAGAGCAGGGCAGGAGGTGTACATGTAGAAGTGTTCCTGGGGAAGGCTTACGATGCAGTATTTTACTGTGCAGTAAGCCTATATCACATTAATAGCACCTTGTTGTGCATTAGCAGATGCATGACCATCAGATTGAGGAAGGTGATGCTCCCTCCCTATGCGGCATTGGTCAGGCTGCAGTTGGAGTACTGTGTCCAGTTTTGGGCTCTGCTCTTCAAGAGGGATGCGGAGAATCTGGAGAGGGTCCAGAGGAGGGCCACTCATATGATTAGTGACCTCTGTGCAAGACCCTACGAGGGGAAGTTGAGGGATCTAGATCTCTTCAGCCTTCACAAGAGACATCTGAGGGTGACCTTGTAGCTGCCCATAAGTTTATCAAGGGAGGACAACAGAGAATTGGAGATGTGCTATTTACCAGAGCACCCCTAGGAGTAACTAGGAATAATGGGTACAAACGAGTGGAGAGTAGATTCATTAGGAAGAAATTTTTGACAGTAAGGGTGACCAGAATCTGGAATGGGCTGCCAAGGGAGGTGGTACTCTTACCTAAATTGGAGGTCTTCAAGAGGAGGCCAGACTGACACCTGGCTGGGGTCATATGACCTCAATGCTCTTTCCTGCCAGGGGCAGGGGGTCGGACACAATGATCCTTTGTGGTCCCTTCTGACTCTACAATCTATGAATCCATGTAGATATGCCCAGTGAGCAGTAGAATGTGGTGATACTTGCCTACCAACAGGTGGCTACTGAGAGCATACATCCCAGCATGCTGTGTAAGAACCCAGTCTCCAGAGTTAGTGCACAATAAGCCCCAAAGAGTCCTTTTTACTAAGTAACATATCCTGTGATTTCTTTATTACAACTGATAAGGTCATTTGTAGAAATAGTATAGTATCCTGATACAGTGCCCTCAATCCCTCCATCTGAACTAAGGGAACCTGACATGTCTGTTACTACAGAGTTATGTGTAACCTTGACCACATCTGATGGAATCTGGCATATGGCACTGCGGGATGCTTAGAGGACCATCTACCACTTGTCAAGGGATGCTGTAGTGCAACAAACAAATGGACATTCTTTGAGCTGTTCCAGAACAAAAAAATACCACCTTTTGGCCAGTTTTACTGCTTATGTCTTCTGCGTATGTTTGTATGCTCACATTTTGTCATGGGAGAAGAACATTTGTCCTGTGGCAAAAAGTATAATAAATGCAATGTTTATCCATAGTTTAATTGTGGCCTACCCAATATAGACAATAAACAAAAGATGGGGTGGACAGTAAGATTAAAGGTCATAATAGGCTGTTAAGAAGTTGTCCTTGGAGTGGGATCAGATGCGCTGGGATGTGTCCACTTTGTTGTGTGGAACAGACATTGCCTGTTGTCTTAAATTGGGGTGTGGCAGTGTTATACATGTCCCTAGTTCCCATGACACATTTCTGCAAGTAAAGAAACCTGGGCAGGCACTTCAGGTGCCCAATTCTGCCAGGGAATTCTTGGGATGTATAAGACCAGGTCCCTGAAGCCCCAGGGAAGCTGGCTGGGGTGGCTGGAGAGCATAAGCAGCTCTGGGTTGCCTGTGCTCTCCCACCATAAAGCAAACAGACATCTGTTGCAAAAAAGTGACAGATATTAATCTATTGTCCTGGCTACCGTTTTGGTCATCTAAGGCATGACAAGGGGCGTAGACGTATGTTTGCTTGGCCTTTGTGCTACTGTAAAAATGTTAACGGTGGCACAAAGGCTACATCAGGTTGCAGCCATAGTGAAAAAGACTAAGAAACACATAATGTTACTGACTATAGGTGTCTTGTAAATTCTGCTTTGGATTTCATTTTAAATATTTCAAATAGAACAGTGTCTGGTGAAAATACAGTGATTTTCTAATTGATTTATCTTGGCTTCAGTTGGTTTGTGTTATACGTGCAATGTATTATTTAAACATCTTTTCTTTGTCAGTGAGTGTATACAGTAGCAATTTTCCAGACCAGACCATTTTTTCTTTATTTCAATACATTTGTAGCCCGGGTACACCCAAGGGGTATGCCCTGTCCTCTGATGACAGTGGTGGTGGTCAGGCAGGGTGCTGAGGGAGGGGTCAGCTACTAAAGCGGCATCCTCCCCTCTCTGTAGAACTAGGCCAAAACCAAGTACTTAACTATGTAAAATTTATTACAAGAATAAATACAGACACTTAATATACAACATAGAATATTTACAAGGCTTAACATATAATACTATATATAATATTCCACAATTCACATATAATACCAAATATGAACCTATACAACCTATAGCTTACAACCTATACAACACAACATATAACTTACAACCTATACAACACAATTAACACATATGGATATTAATCTATATAACCCAAATAAATTAACAATAATATTTCTTTAAACCTTCACAAATACCGATACCAATATACACACCGAGGCATTAAAACACATAAAACATATAACCTCCCTTAAAGAGTACCCCTACCTATATAGCCCTTAACACAATGACAACTGCAAAATAGGGAATGCACTCAGTACCTCCCCGAGGGGTTTCCCTGAAGCCCCTCTGCCTCAGGGCCCTGGGGCGTGGACACATCCTTCCTGCAATGGAAGGTGGAGGTGGCAGACCCTCCGCACCAGTGTCAGCCTCCCCTGCGGGGCCCACTTCCCCAGTAACTCACACTTCCTCTAGGGAGAAGTCAAGGCTTATCCCCTGGTGGAGGCAAGAGCCTCTCCCCAGTGGTGCCTTTGGCTCTCCTCGATGTCCCGGGGCCCTCGAGGGCTCTCTGTCTCGCTTGCAGGAGCCAAGCCCTTGCAGGCTCTGACTCCCCTGTCTGCTGTTTGAGTGAAACAGCAGACCCTCAAGCCTGGGACTCTACCCAGGACCTGAAAAAGGTAAGCCTGCTACACATTTTTAAAACAAAATATAATCACTTTCCTTTTCTAGGGTTAATGTAAGAGAGCTGGTCTTCTAATCTCCCTGGTTTTTGGTAATAAGGTAAAGCAGTGGACATTTAATTCTTGCCATACAGGAATTAAGGACCAGTTTCATTCTTATTAGAAAATGCAGGACTGTAGCAAATACCATACCTCTAACCACTTCTCCACAGTTGATAGATTTTCTCTGATCTAAGCACTGTATTTGCAAATAGAAAGTTACAGCCAGCTATAGAACTTGTTGGTTTGAATTCTGGTGAACAAGTTGCACCAAAACTCTCAAATATACGGTCTTTTTAAAAAAATCATGTTTGTTTAGTGTTTTTAGTCAGTGCCTTCTACCAGAGTAGGATAAAGTATTTAGGCCATTAGGAATAATCCTGGTTTCCTAACCAGTAAGAAAATCCTAAAGTATTCCTTTGTCTCCCTTTTAGTGGCCTGAAGATGCTTAACTGGTCAAGAGTTTAATCTTTATTTGTTGTTTGTGGTTAGTAAAGTGGCAGCAAAAAGGGCTTCAGTAAAACAAACCAGACTTTATCTTAACTGCAGGGATAGATAAAACTTGTCACAATTCATTAACAAAGTTTGATTGATTAGAAGAAAATAGTTAGCTTTCTCTGCCTTGCTGCATAGTCTTGTGACATGCCATAAAGAAGATACCCAGGGGACTGTTCATCACTTTAGCATTTATTTTCTGTCATTGGCATAGGTGGTGGAAGGCTGGGGCTTGGTCCCCTCCAAACTCAGGGCAGTGGTGGCAGTGGGTAGGGCCACAGGGCAGCACAGGCACAGGCTGCAGTAGCGGGGGGCGCACACAGACATGCAGCCGGAGCCTGCAGCAGCCCAGTGGTGTGCAAAGCACTGCCCAGCACATCAGATAACTGTCATGGGGGGGGGGCAGATTGAGGCCCCTGCGGTGAGGGAGGGAGTGGGGCAGAGGAAGGGGCAGGGTCTGGGGTGAATTGGGGCCCCAAGGCTGGGGCGGGTCATGGGAAGGTTGGATCCCAGGAGGCTCATCCAGGGGCGCAGGGGGACTCCTGCTGCTGTGCACACCCCGAGGAAGGCCTGGAGGTCATGTGACCCCTGGATCTGTGCACAGGGCAGAGGCGGACTGCTACTGTGGGCTTGGCTCTGCACCCCACATGCTGCAAACACACGGCATTGCGCTGCTCCAGGGCAGCAGCAGCAACAGGGGGCAGAGTCCAGCATGCAGCGGCAGCCTGCCTTCGCCCCATGCACAGACTTAGGGGGCATGAGCCCCCCAGGCCTCCCTCGGGGTGCGCACAGTGCTGGGAGCCTCCCAGGCACCCCAGCTGGGCTCCAACACTCCCGTGACCTGGCCTGGTCCCCAGGCTCCATTCACCCCTGCGACCATCATGGCAATACAGAAAAGATATTTCTAGGCACCCCATAGGGATTTTTGTTTATGCTGAAGTGTGTACCTGTGCACGTGTCTGTGTTTCACAGATGTTTTATTCTTTGAAGGATGTGTAGTATTTTTATTTTATTTATTGGAAAAGAGGCAAACATCAAAGACACTTTATATGCTGTCTTTCACACTTGCATTTGTAGTGAGTGCATGTTCATGCGCATATTTTCCAAAAGTGTATACAGATATGTACAGACATAGGTACCTGTGCTTGTATCTGTGATAACTGGAACAGGAGCATAGCCAGAGCACAAGGAGGAACTGTGAGGATCTGCAGCTGGCATATTTATATCGTGGTTCATTAGAAGTGTATTCCAGAAGTATCACTGCTATCTGCTTCCTCTTTTGATCCTTCTATAGGTCCTTTTGGTTCATGTATTTTATTATGTTGTCAGTCAGTACTTTAAAATACTTGTTTACTAAAATTACTGTACTCAGATATGTTAGAGGAGTGTCAAACTCATCTTGTCCTACAGGCCAGATAAGTGGTGTAAGGCTGGTTCAGGGCCAGAGGAATGGCATGTGGCTGGTTCTGTGGGCTGGATCAGACCCATGAAGCCACCCTATACCTCCCCATACTATATCAGTGCACACAGCGCTTGCTCTGGCCAGTCCAAGTGGACCCTGCAGCACTTCCTTCAGTCAGGGACGTGTGCTGCACGTAGTATCTGCCCTAACTGGTCTAGGACCCACAGTGTATGCAGTGCCCTCCCAGGAGCAGCCCATGGGTGGGGAGGAGGGTGCAGGTGGTGCCACATGCAGCATGGGTCCTAGAGTGGCTGGCAGGGTGGGGTGCTGCATGTGGTGTGAGACCTGGGCCCTGGGCGTAGAGGCGTTTTTGCAGGTACCATGTGCTATGTGTAGGTCTACTTTGGAGCCAGGGGCAGCACTGGGGACTGGATAATGTGGCTCTGTGGGCCTGAATCTGGCCCATAGCTTATACATGTTTCCCTCGCTTTATGCTGTACATGCATTCCTGGAAAATTGCGCATAACTCAAAATTGCATAAAGGGAACCCAGTGTACAATGTAACAAGTAGGGTGACATTCCACGACCTCGCCTGGACTGACCCCCAGACCCATTTCTACCACTTTTACAAGACAATTTTGGTACTCCCCAACAGCAGACAGTACACAACACACAAGCACAGGGCACTATCATAATGGGGATGGCAACTACAGAAACACGTGTTGCAGACAACGAGTGAGGTGCACAGATCCACACAGAAGACTGTATTTTGGTGCGCGTCACTCCTACAGTGCACCACACAAAGCAGTTGACTGCGGGTTTCCACCACATAGATCACATAAGAGTGAATTTACCTCGCATATAATGACTTTTTGGTATAAAAAGGGTCACTGCATAAGAGTGAATTCGCACATACAGAACCCGCATAAAGCGAGGGAAAACTGTATTGGTGACACCAGAATGTTAGAACATAATGATAGAGGCTAAACAGCTTATCAGTGGTGCCCTAAAAGGAAATAAATCAGTTAAATAAAGATATTTTTAAATACATCTTTACTGGTTAATCACCTAGACTTTCCTGGACAAGTCTTTGCCAGTTGCTTGAATCAGAACCCCTAAAGATATGACTCATGAGAAGAGCTGGGATATATCACTAACACATGGTTGACAATATTTCCTGCATCAATTCACAAACTGCCGGTATGTCTGTAGTAAACGATATACAGTACATCTCGTTCTCAGTGGGAATACGAGTGTAGTCACTCACTGGCAGGATATTGGAGAAACCAACAATGAAATAAAAGCCTTTACTCACTCTGTGGAGGCTGTGGAATGTAGGAAAATCAGTGAACAGCTGAATATGTTGCAGCATGGATTGAACAAGGCACTGAGATACAGAAGGCTGACCCATTTGTGTGAAATCCCACACTACCCTTTGGAAAGATCCTCTGCATTATATACAAGGGGCACATTTGGTAAGAAAAAAACACGCGCTCTTTCCAAAATTGGAAGCCTCTAAATTGAGACACTGGGCAGAAACAAACAGACTCAATTTAAATGCACTGGACTCCCATTCCAGCATGTGGGAGTGAAAAATATAGTTGGCTTCGTTAATAGAAGGGGACAGACTACTCACAGTGAACAATTTGTCTCCATTTTCTATCTTTTAAAATTATTTACAGATTTTGACATTTCTAATGCATTCATTATTCATGGGTCCTTGACATGCATTTTATGTGAGCATATTTCAGCCAATAGGTTGGTTGCAGATCAAACTGATCAAAACCCAGAATTCCTGTCCCACGGGATATTCTGATCTTTTTTCCCCATCTGTTTTTATCCCAAATTGGGACAAGAAGACCATCTATTAAAACTTTTTGAAGAACAAAAAGTTCAGGAAAATTTTGCTTTTGAAATGTCAAAACCCTTATTTCAGATCAAGCATGATCTCTTCATATAACTGAGCTGCTGTGGTGCCTCACTGGAGTTTTCATTCTGAGCCTCTCATGACCCTATAATCAATTATTTGACTACAGTTTGTCTCCCAGGAGTATATCTCCTTTTATTTCTCCATTACTGAGCTGCTGCGGTTTATCATGTCAACTAGATCCATAAGGAAGAATAAGGAGTATGAGAAGGTTGGAAAATTCCGATTTCCCCAAAGCTTAATTTTTCAATAGGGAAATAAGTTCTTCAAATGTTTTCACCAAGCAGCTGTTAACCTTGACTCTGTTTTGTTAATTTTCCCTATTTGGTGTCCATTGTACAATTGCTTTTTGAGGCCCAGTCCTCTTGGAATAGCTTCCCCTGTGTGAAGCTAGGCACTCATGTGCATCTTTGTGGGGTGGGAGATTAAGACATTTGTTTCTGCTTCCAAATATTTAGCAAAACTTTATAAACAGAGGCTAGGGGAAGGTGATAACTGACTGCTCCCTTCATAAATAGCAAATAGGATGATTTTTGTAGAAAGCAGGGTAGATTTGTCCCTTAAAGACTAATGAAAGCTTGCTATGTATCTACATGTGTGTATGTGCATACATACATATAATCTTTTGTCAGCTGTAGTTAGTAATGCCAACTATCAGGAAAAAAATCACAAGACTCTTGATTTTCAAATCAAATTAACTCTAACTCGGGATCTTGGGATAGAACCTTCAGATCTCTGGATTTTTTCTTTTTGCACGTGTAGAGTGCCCAGCTGGTCAGTCTGTGGAGGGGAAGGGGCGTAGGGTGGGGGGCAGATTGAGTTCCCTACAGTGAAGGAGGCAGTGGGGTAGGGGCTGGGGTGAATGGAGCCCCAGGGTTGGGGTAGGTCATGCGACAGAGATGTGGGTGGCTCATCCAGAGGTACGGGGTTGGGGGACATGGCTCCTGGATTTGGCATTAGGGGCATGTGCCCCCAGATTTGTGCACAGGGTGGAGGCGGGTTCCCTACTGCAGGCTGGAGCTCTGCATCTTGCCCCGCGCACGCACACACACACACACTTCCAAAAATAGCATCTTATGATTTGCATTCCAAACCTCTTGATTTTTAAGTTTGTCTCATGATTTTTGATGTGGTGGGATTGGCAATATTGTGTAGCGTACTTCATCAGATGCTACATAAGGATGAGATTCATGTAAAAATCACAGTTGCCCAGCATTTTTGCAAACCAAAACCCATTCAAAAGGAATGTTCATGTCCATGTTAAAACTATTCAGGCCCTACGAAGAAAGGCTAAAGGGCCTGAACCTATTCAGCCTCCACAAGAGAAGGCTGAGAGGGAATCTGGTGACCATTTACAAACTCACCAGGAGGGACCAGTGGGAATTGGGGGAGGCTCTGTTCCCCCGGGCACCACCTGGGGTTACTAGGAATAATGGCCACAAATTGTTAGAGAAAAGGTTCAGGCTGGACATCAGGAGACATTACAGTTAGGACTGGGAGGCTCTGGAATGGGCTCCCAAGTGAGGTAGTGCTCTCTCCTACCTTGGGAGTCTTCAAGAGAGGGATATCTGGCTGGGGTGATATGGCCCTTGCACCCATTCCTGCCCGGGGCAGGATCTGTTTAGGTCCCTTCCAATGTTAAGTGCTATGATACTACTATGATACTATGAAAAGGCTTCACTCAGCTTTACCTTTTCAATGAAGACCACCAGTAGGTATGAAAATGCCTTTTGTTCTCAGTTTCATTCCATATGGTTACAGAGCAGCTGCAGGATCAGGGCACTTGTGTTTGAAAGGGAACATTCTTCCTGTAGGTGCAAAACATTCAACTGTTTTTTAAACTAAAATTTTAGAAGCAGGATTTAATTTGCTTTTACTACCTTTTAAGCTACCCAGAGAATACAGATAATTCTGCAGTAATGACTTCCATTTCATTAGTAATTGTGAGAAACAGATGCTGAAGCTGAACCTGCAATCTTCCCAGGCAGAAATGTAAACTCTGTAATATAAATTGTGTACGCAAACTGTGTTGTTACATGCAATCAGCTAACTGTAGCTGAATATTTTGTGCATATGATTATGTGTTTGTGACTCCAAGTTCATGTTTTGTATATGGTACATAACTTAGAAATTTAGCCCTATTGACTTCTCTTTATATAGAAGGCAGGATGGATTTGCACTAGCTAAATCAAACATGTATAGCATAAGATTTTGTAAGTAGAGGGCTTATTTCATCAGATGCTTCATCTGATGCTATATAGCATCTTTTATCTGATTAAATAAGCCATCTTATGCTAGAGGTGTCAAACACATGACTTGTAGGCCAGAATCTGGGGTTCTTTGTCCCCACTGGGCATGCCCATCAATGGTGAGCTTGGCTTACTACCACTGCCCCTGGGACCCCAAGCTGCTGCCGCTGGATCCCACGATGCTGAACCACACACTGCCAACGCTGCTACCATGGGTCACTGCAGTAGGCTTCCCAGCCCAAGCTGGATCTGGACCACTACTATCCCCATGGTCTGGAACTGGCTTGGGGCTGCAGGTGATTTTGACACGCCTGCCTTATGTTATACACCTCTGACTTAGTCTACAACAGTGATTCTCAACCTTTTCAGACTCAAGGCACTTCTTGTTAGATTCAAGGCACATCGTGGAAAATGCCAGTCCTTAAGTTTTCACTCCTTTTTTGACTACAGAAATATAGTTCTTCCATTGCAAAGAACTCAGAAAGACCACAGCAGATCAAGATGTTTTTAACACCATGAATTCCAGTTTGAAATCTCTGACCTTATCCTGTGAATCATGTTTGGACACCTAGCAGTGCCACGGATGAGACTAAAGAGGTTGAGAAACCATTCATTCTACCATCCCTGAAAATATCAATAAAGAGAACAAACAACAACGAAAGACAGGTGTGGCATTAACATGAAATACTCCTGCTTTTTCTTTGCTGATTGTCCTCTAGTCCTTGCCTATCTTGTTTATGTAGGCTGTAAGGTTTTTGTGGTAACCATTTCTTGTGTGTATCCACAGCTATTGGACACATGCACTATCCACCAGGTAGTACAATGGGTCCCAATCCCAGGTGGGGTTGCTAGTCTCTACTATAATATAAATATTTAGTAACAATAACAGTTGCTTTGTTTGTGCTTAAACATCTGACAGTGCAAGGAGGATCGACATAGAAAATAATGATATGAGCTGTTTATATAACTTTGTAGCTTTAGTATTTATGTTTGATACTTCTTCATTTGTCTGGAAAACACTGTATACATCTTGAAGTCTATGGGTGAGATTTTCAAAAATACCAAAATACCTCTGAAAGTCCCTTTTGAAAATTTTGTCATGGGGGAGCTGGGGCTTGGAGCTCAGGTATATTCTTCGCCAAGCTTAAGTAGAAAGAATGAGGGCAAGTATTTGAATATAAACCAGATGACTGAGCTGTAAGAACATCCTATGGTCACAAGGAGAGAGATGCTCAGGAGCAAAACCAAGAATTCCAGGAAGAATAGAAGTTGGGATTGGTGCTCTGTTAAGAGTGCAAGAGTAAAAAGACCAGGGAAGGGTATGGGAGGGTTTGGGAAGAGGCCTTTCCAGACAGGGCACACAGAACTGGAGGGGGCTTCCTGGGCCATAGAGTCAAGTCCTGTACGCTCTTAGGCAATCACTGGCTGAAGGAATTCCAAAACACCACTTCAGGTACTCATCCTCAACACCAAGAGTGCCTTATAATATGGCATAGAGAAGAACAGTGCCAGTGCCCTACCACAAATTTGCGCTATGTTTCCATTCTGTAAATGAGTGCACCAGTTTTCCATACAAAGGGAAGAAAGGCGTAATTAGAAACCAAGTGAGACAAGAGGACAGAGAACAGGCATTCAGAGGAAGGGCTATGCCCAATGAAAGTGTCTGAGGTGTTTACATTGGATTCAGAGTTAAATCTCAGAGGGCGCATCTACACGAGCCGCCCACTGTACAGTTGTTACTGCACAGTCATTTGGTACTTTGGGGGTTGGACTCAATGATCTACTAAGGTCCCTTCTGACCCTAAGCATCTATGAAATCTTCTTACATAAGGAAGTACTACATGACTGCACAGTAACCGGCATTACTACGCAGAAACATCCTGGCACAGTTACCTAGTGATGCCTACCGCACAGTAGCTTGTTACTACTGTACAGTAGCATCACATCACAGTTTGTGCTCAGTGAAAATACGGTGCAGTAGTAATGAGCTAGTAACGAGCTACCTGACTTTATCCAGAAAGCTAAGTCTGCAGCAACCTAACAGCACATACAACCAGTGAATAAGCTAAACTAAGAGAAAATGGTGGTAAGGGCAGAGTCCAGGGCCAGATTTGGAGAGAACGCACTGCACCCACTTAAAGTAAATGAGAACTAATTAAACCATTGGAATAAGAATATGTGGTGAGTAAGACCTGTTTATGTAGAGCAGGTCATGTTCCTTGGTTGGTTGGAGTAAGTCTTTTATTCAGTTTATTAAGTTTTTAAAAGGGCACAACCTTGAAAATGGGACTGATCTTTGTGGCTAGAGGCTCATGCCTGTGTGGTTTCCTTTCTAGGACCAAAACCTGTTTAATTTTAGGCTGTAATTGTTGTCATTAAACAGAGAGCTCTGCAGAAATATGTATAGTCCTCCTTTCAGGAGGTTCATCAGACAATCAGAACGCTTAATTCAAAGCTGATCCCCATGCTTGGAATAATACTTCTGACCTTTTTCCATATGTATATGAAATGCTCACTCACTTCCTGTGTGTCATGATCAATTACTGCATTGGTATTTTGAATTCTATTTGGCATTGTCTGTTCTCAACCAAAGGGCTCATATCACAGGAAATTGATCTGCCTTCCCCTAAATCCCTTATGCAAAGCCAGAATCACCCTTGTCTTTATTACAATACAATTAAAACAGAGTTATGTGACAAAAATTCAATCTTGTAAAATGCAAAGGATAGAAAACATCTATGTTAGCCATAGTGTGTCCCCTTTAAATGAGAAATTTAAGCATCTCAGGGATAAGATAAAATAATATGCATGGCAAGGTAAACTGTACCACTCAAGAGCATGACAGTCTCATCAGTCCAGAGCTCATTCATGCGACCTTTGAGATATTCCAGAACTGTGGATAGCCATGGGAAGTTACCACTTTTGTACGTAGGTGCACACATCGTGATTTCCAAAAATGAGTAACAAAAATGGCTTGCTCGTATTCGGTGTGTAAAACACTGAGTTAGAAGTTAGACAATCTGGGTCCTCTGCCCTGCTCTTACATTGTCTATACATTGTATAAAGTGGAGTAACCCACTTTACATGTCCACTTTCTTTCTAAAAACCTATTTGCAGTGGGGGTAACTGTGCTTTGTGACCCCTCCCCTCAGATCTGTGGATCGACAGTGCTTTACAGGGTGAGTATCAGTCAGGTCTATGAGGAGCAGTAATGTCACTAACCTGTTGTATATTTACAAAGTGCTTTGTACCCAGGTTTGACAGCTGTCAGTTAAAAATCAGGCTAAAAATGGTTGTCAGTAAAGCCTGTAAAAATATCGTAGCTGTCAGTAAAAATACTAAGCAGCTGCAGCTTGATTGAAGCTCTGATAGACACAGCACAGCAGCACAACCTGGTGTGTGAGTGGGAGCACAACACCCTTCAGGGAGTGTTCTTTCAGTCATGTGTTGCTGCTGCTATGTACCAGGATGTGTGCAATACTGCTGGGTCACAGATAGGCTTCTTTGGGGATTTGTGCCAGGCTGGGGTGAGTGAGGATGGTGGGGAGGCTGGGGGTGGGGAAAGCATAATACAGGGTTCAGTTGGGACATCAGGGTGTGGGAGTGAGTAGAGGGCCTTTAGTGGGGAGGGGGAGAGCACTTCAGTGTAAAACCAGTGCTGCAGTTAAGCAGGGTTGCCAACCCAGGCACATTTTTTTTTTGCTGCAAACTTTATGCTGACAACTTTTTTACTAAATTTGAACCTAGCCTTTCTAATTGGTGCCTGATAGCAGGGCAGGACCTGGTAGCAGAGTTACATTTACAATATGTAAAACATATCAGTAAAAACTAATGTCAGTAACAAAGTTTGTCTGTCAGTAAAAAGCTTACAGATTTCAGAAAAAGAATTTATTGAGTTGGCAACCTGGTTGGAATTCCTGTTTCTAAAAGTACCTCCACCCTACTGGGAATATAGTACAAGGGTGTTGATTTAGGGTGCAGAAAGGTGTAACACTTAACCCATTTCAAGAATGTCACTGATCAGGATCTGGTTCACATTTGTCCCTGGACAGAAATGTTCACATGTACACTGCTGAAGATTCTAAGTAGAACCATCACCTTTTAACTGCCAAAATGCTACCAGGGGATAATACAGTATCCAGACCATCAAGCATTTCAATGCCCAGAGTTCTCCTAGGATTCCTCTAGAGGGGGAGGAAGACCTGGATTGGCTGATCACCAGGAGGAATACGTCATGGCCCACAATTGTAGTATCATTACACTTTACAAAATATATGTGGTAGTATTCTAACTGGGAATGTACAGGTGTGTGTGGAGTGGGCAGCCTGGACTCCATGACAGGAAATGGGCCCTACTTGATGGGATCACTAGTGGGACATCAGGGTGTGGAAGTGAGTAGAGGGCCCCTAGTGGGGAGGGGGAGGACACTACAGTGTAAAACCACTGCTGTAGTTAAGCAGGGTTGCCAACCCAGGAACAGGGAGAGGAGGGGTTGCCAGGTGCTGGGGAGGCAGTGTGGCCCCCTACCTTAGTTTCCCAGGGGCCTGGATGCCCTGGCCCACCCCCAGAACCTCTGCAGCTTTTCAACCCTTGAATTGGAAAGCAGCTTGTCAATTTTAACCTCCCTGCTAAAGCCCTATTCTCAGGGGTTTGCAGATTCAGTGAGGATAGGGATGGGCAGTAGAGGGGTTGTCAATTACTGGAAGTACTGTGTGGACTCCTACATGTACTGATCAGGGGGCTGGAGCATATAGCAACCCCTCCACCCCCACCTTTACCCCAAATGAGCCTGGGACCCCATTGCCCAGTGTTTGTAGCATGGAGGGCAAACTAACACAGGTGTGCTGCCCCACTCATGCAGCCTGTGGTCTGTTGTTTGCACAGTAGAGTCCTGGCAGCATTCCCGAACAGCCCCTTGCCCTGCATATATTTGGGAGCAGTGCAGTTTGGGCTGCCTGGAGGACTGATCAAACATAAGGCATAAAATACTCTGAGTCTCCACATAACATTGAACTGGCTCCTGGAGGATCATGATAGTACATTATTTTCCCAGAATGCTTTTGAAATGTTTCAGGAAGTTTAAGCTGGTTTTAAGTGGCCTGCATATTTGGACTAGGGACAGAAGTTGCACATAAACTGGTATAAGTGATCAGAAACCAGTTCAAATCTGTAGCGCAACAAAAGTTTAGTGAACATAAACTGCTTTGAAACTGGCTGAAACTGGTTTAAGGTAAACTGAATAGATGTTGTAGGAGACTTAACTGATTTAGGTTAAATCAGTTATTGAACTTCTGCCCCAGATCTCCTTCAGATTCAAGTTAACTCACAGTCCCCCGGCATCCCAGGATGCTTTGCACCAACCCCACAACTCCCACCCCCTCACAGGATGGGTGGGCAGGGTAGCCTTGGCCTAAGCTGTCTGCTCCAGCAGAGCAGGGAGGAGTGCTCCAGCACCCCCTGCTTCTGGCCAGAACCACTGCAAACATGTGACTGCATTTTCAGAATCAAAAGTGAATGTCTGTTCACTTGCTTATTGGTTCAGTCTACACAGCTAAAAATACCTCAAGACAATTGAATTGATTCAGCCTTGGGCTTTTTGACTGTCTGTACTGAGCCCTAGAGTCTTGGGGTGTAAAGTGTATTTAGAATGTCCTAAGTATTACATCTGCCGGCACCCTGAGTTAACTTAGTAGTTTCTCTTCCAGTTGAAAAGGGGATATTGCATTCTAGATGTACTGAGACTAATGGAAGAAAAGTCACTCATTACACAGGATACAATGTACAATAAAAGCCTGGGAAATAATCCTCCTTAGGCTTTCTCCAGTTCAACAATTCATTAAGAATCTGCTTATAAAAACAATAGAAACTCAGGGCAGGGCACAACAACGTGCCTGCAACTGCATAGTTCTCTTAAGATGACAAAGACCACATCAGATTGACTGTGCCAGTCAAATATTTGAATATACCCAGTTGCTAATTGTATAGTTACATGGTTATTTTTCCCAGCACCTTTAGGCTTTGGATGTTTTGAAAACTAGGACCTCATTGTGCTTTCGTTTAAGTTAAAGGCTTTAACTGGTGATGAAATCCTGGCACTACTGAAGTCAAGGCATTCAGATGTATAACAGGACAGCTTGGCACATGGGCAGCAGTGGTGCATGGGGCAGCAGTGGCTTCTGGGTACCATGCAAGTGGTGCAGCCATCCAGCAGCAAAGGCACCTGTTATTTTTCTGCTCTCCCCAGCTCTAAGTTAGCACCCAGGGTTACTGCCCCAGTTGTTCCATCTTATGCTACTGTAGGCATTGACTTCATCAGGACCAGGACTTCCAACAGTCCCGGTCCTAATTTATTTGTCTATATATGGAGCACATTGTCCAAATTGTCATATAATGTCACACAAAAGATAAAATCCAACAAATACATGAGAGATTTGAGGCACAAGTGCTATTTAAAATAGTTGCTGGCATACATAGGATTTCACTTTAAAAATGAGACTCTTGTTTGTTATTGCAAATAGTGACTGGTCAGCTCTTCTTTCTTTTTGTTATTACTTGTTATGTTACTTTATTTATGCAATTCTACCTTCTGCATAAATCTTTCTAATCTAGTTTAGGCGGTCAATAGGTAAGGCACCCTGTCCCAACATTTAGTTGTACTAGTTCTTCGGGATTACAAATGAGGGCCATCTGTAGTCCCAACTATTTATGGAGATGAAAAGGAGGCTTAACTTAATGTACTTTGGCAGAGTAATAGGAAAACATCAATCACACCATGACATGTTAGTTCATATGCACCGATAGGCTCATGTTTGTAGCTGAACACATTAAGTAGATCTGTTCCTTTAAAGACAAGTCTGTCACTTAAAGACATGCATTCAGATCTCAGGCATATAGAATACTTTTAAGAGATACTTGATAAAGAGCTTGAAAATGTGAGTAGTGACATGAAGCTAAACTCTGGCTCATTTTCTTCAGATTCCCTATTAATATGATCCTCATAAAGTTGAAATTGGGGTCACTTGGACAGTTACGTTAACTAAAACAGATGGAATTGCAGTGGCTATTTCTAAAAAAAAACTTTTACCAAAACTTACCACATATCTGTCTCAGAGATAAAAAAACTATTTTCCTGCATTATGCTATGTAAGGCTGTGTGGTCATTATTAACAGAGCTGATTTTTTAATTGTAAGCATGATAGCCATTTTTATATGAAAAAAAAGAAAGGAAAAAAGTAAGTGTTAATTCACTGTACAGAGGAAGTCATATTTTCCTCAATCATGCCAGGAACAAAATGTTTTTTAAGATAATGTAAAAAATTGGCAACCTCTGAATCACTGTTTTCCTCATGTAACAAAATATTTTGCATGAAGAGAAATTATTAGAGCTCTCTAAACTTCCCTAGTATGCAGAGTACAGCTTTGTGAACAATTCATAATGAATAAAGTCTTAGGGAAAGCTCAGCTATTTTTCTACTTGTGGAATGGTCAGGAGCAGATTGTTGCTTCTGTGCTATTGTTTGTTGTTCAAAATTATTCACAAAATTCCTTCAGTCATCTTAGTTTTCATCTCAGTAATAATACATTCCTCTCATGTATTTGAAATCAAAATTCCCTCTTTGTTTAGGGCAGTTACACAAGTTACGTAGTATTATTTCTATTCCCTGATTACAAGACAGGTAAAATTAGAAATGAATCCACATGTTCTTATATTTGAAATGTCATTTCAAAAAAAGGTAGTTCTGTTGAAAAAAATGCTTTATGTACTTATGTAGCAGGAACAAATTTGTTCCTGCTTGAAAGAGCAAGTTGTTATTTATTATTATTACTGTTAATCAGTACACAGTAATAGTAATAGTTATCCAGTGATGCCTAGAGGCCAGCCAAAAATGGAGTGCCAATGTGCCAGATGCTGTACAAACAGAGTAATGGATGGTCCCTTCACCAGAGAGTTTCAAAGCTGAATAGAAAAGATACCCATAGGATGGGGCAAAGGGTTTGTACAAGCAAACAGAATCATGGCAGCTAATTTCGTGTTAGTTCCTTTTTCTGGGGGCAGGGGCTGGCTCAGTCGATAAGCTAAATGGAAAGAAAAGCACAGGGATGAGGTATAAGAGAGAAAGGAGAGAAGGGATAAGAGAACCAGGAATGGAGTTGAGGTGAAGACACCAGGTGAGAGGTTTATTTCTCTCTTCCCTTCTAAACAACAAGAATTACATGTCAGATATGAACATGTAAAGTTAACTGTGCATTCAAATGTTGCCTGTATTTGATGCTTATGAAAGGGGCAAGACCAAAAAGAGCTTTCACTGATTATGGAAATAACATGGGCAGGTGCTGAAGGAAATACCTTCCACAGCTTTGGTAATGCATCACAGCCCTGATTTTAAAAAGCCCCTGCTACCATTATTCTTGCCACTTGTTCAGCAAGGCATGTACTGAATTGTGCATGAGCTATTTGCACTGATTTGTGCCAGGTTTTCCAATAAGGACAACCAGGTTTAAAAAAAAAGGCCAAATGCACAATAAATGGGCAAAAATCAGTTGATTTCAATGGTTTGGGTGAGCAAATTTGCCGGTAAGTTTACAGAGGTGAAATGATAGACCTAGGTAATAGCTGATGTGTATAAACTATTTGAGATGTAGGTTGAGCTTTTATTGCCTATCACTTGAGAAACTGCTCTTCATTACAGTAGACTTATGATACTGTGAATATTGACTCAACTAAGAAAGTTCCTGGGATATGCTTACCACTAATTCTTCTTTGGATTTGTCCCAGCATCATTGTATTGTATCCAATGACATTTGTAGGCATTTGTATGCAATGTCATACATTAACACACGCATCACAGCTTGTAAACGGTACCGAGGGAGAAGCAACTGACTAAAACCCCCTGGCTTGGGATAGCAGTTGCACATAAGCTGGTTTAAATTATCAGAAACTGGTTTAAACCTGTAACAGTACAGAAATTCAGTGCACATAAACCAGTTTCAAAATGTCTGAAACTAGTTTAACATCAGCCTGGTTGAACGTAGTATCAGACTTAACTGGTTTGGGTTAAACCGGTTTATGAAACTTCCATCTCAGACCCCTTCCTGGTTTAAGTTAACTCAAAGTCCCCCAGCATCCCAGTATACTTTTCAGCCCTGGGCTGGGCTGGGCTGTCTGCTCCAGAAAGCAGGGCTGGCCCTGCCCCTTTTCTCCCTAACTGGAGTTCTGGCTGTCTAAGAAGGAGGTGGAGACTGCAGCATCTGCCTGGCTTCCCCCTGGCCCGCTCCTCCCCCTCACAGCTCACTACTCAAGTAGGGATCCCCCCTCTTTTACAACAGAGACCCCAGCAACCTTCCCCTCACACTCTGATACACTGAGTTTTCAGACTTCAAATATCTGAAAGGCAATTACAAAGAGGATGGAGAGAAAATATTCTCTGTGGCTGTAGGGAACAGGTTTAGGAGCAGTGGGCTCAAGCTGCATCAGAGGAAGCTTAGGTGGAAGTTTAAGAACTTTCTGAGGATGAGGGTGGTCAAACCTTGGAGCAGGCTACTTAGAGAAGTTATGGACTCTCCATCTTTGGAAATTTTCAAGAAAAGGTTGAACAGACACTTGGTTGGGAGGGTTTAGTCAATCATGATCCTGCCTTGAGCATGGAGCAGGACTAGATAACCTCATGAGGTCCCTCCACCCCTACTTCCCAATGGCTCTATGATCACATAAGCCCAGTAGAGGCTAACACAAGGGAGGGATTGGGACTGGGGTAGAAAGCAGAGGTCGAAGACTAAGCTAAAGGAATGAGCTCTGTGAGGGAATTTGAAGGCAGAGGCACATCTTAGCCGACAGATAATTTTCAAAATAGAATAAGGAGAACTGGATCATTTTAAATGAACTGAAAAATGTTATTTGATAAAGAGCAAATATGAACCTTTATACACCAAGAAGGGTATGCTGAAAAGATATAATTTTCAATATCAGCTACAGAGAGTGTTGTATATGCTGTAACATTGGACCATTAAGGAACGTATTTAAGAGTATCTACCTTAAAACATGGAAGAAGCTGTTGTAGGTCTGAATAACTCAGGCAAATAATACAATTGTAGAGGTAGCATGTCTCTTATAAGGGCCCATCAAAACATTAGCATTCCTTTCTTTTTAAAAGGCACATTTTATTGTTTTTGGATAAGATCTGGAAACCATCTATAGGTTGGGATGAGTTTTAATAATGGAAGTATTTTAGAGTGTTTGGGTCATCTTGGGACCTACATGTCAGACAAGAAGTAGCTCTGCTGTGATCTACCATGCACTGAATGTCCTCAGAATGAAGTACAGACACAGTGATGAAAGATCCAGACTAAATGTACCAGACTTTTCTAAAGCAATAAAACAATAAAAATAAAGGATTATTTGTTTGCTCCATGAGTCTGGAACCACACAAAATTCACTTTCAAACCATGTGATTAATAAAAAAAAAAGGTCCTTTTCAAGTGCCAGTCTTACTGGTTTGTCATTGGTTAATACTGCAGCAACATATGGTAAGAGAGTTTTGTATTATCTGAGCTAAAGTGCCTGAGTCCATCTTCTCACACATAGGAGGCTCTTTGGTGTTTTGACAGGCTCTAGAGTCAGGTATTTTCTGACTCTAGTAACAAAAATGGAAAATATATTTCTGTGTTTTCTAGGTCACCTATCCCAGGTACTGCAGATCAGCATTTTCACAACCAAGGCTATTTTTGGCAGGGGTTTCTCCATGTGGCATTAGACAGTAGCTTCATGGTAGTAGGTGACAACTGAACAGATCTATAGTTTTAGATTGACTGGTTGAGTATTTCCTCGATGCAAATGAGCACACCTCATACTTACCTATTAACTTAGTTGACAGCTGCCTCTTTCTAGGAAACTCACATTTACATTTACTTTCCATTTTCAAACCCAGAATCTCCAGAGACATGCACTATGGTAAGAACAATCAAAGCACAACTAAAACACTCTTTTTTGTGAATACCTGCTGTAGCTTGTCATCAAAATAAATGAAGACAGGAAGTGTTTGTGGGGTTCAACATCCAAAAGCTATACCATCTGCAAACTGCCAGAAATATTGCAGCTTTATATAATAAATAGCATCTGTCAAACTGATAAAACAAAAGGAGGGATACTTTAAAAATATTCATTGTATAAGTTCTGTGTGGCCACAAATGTCACCTTGATCTGCATTGAATCCTTATACTAAGACTCATATGTGCATAGTGTTGTGTAGCACTGCTACAGTGAAATGACTGTAGCGTGGCTGAAATATATTGTAAAATATTCATGAAGAATTTCATTTTTTTCATGAACATTGTTAGTGAGACTTTCATATTGTCAACAAATGTACATTACTCTATAAATTGGTTAAAAATAGCAAAAATGAAAAATTGTAAAAATAAAGGTTAGAACTTTTTCAAAATCCATTATATAAAGCCATGCAAAGTCCATTAAAACTGTTAGTAGGATTTTCATAGGTTGATGTAATTTCTGGTGAAAGACAACGTTGCCATGCTCACTGTTAGATAGAAAATAGCTTTTATCACCTGTTTTATGTTTCTGCCTTTACTTCCTGGTTGGTTTGTTGAAGGTGTTATCGTGGAGCTCAGTTTCAGTTATAGTGCTGGGGACTGCCAAGTGCAACCAAGCACCCAGCTACCTCTGATTGATTGCCAGGTGTAGATGGGGTTACCAGATTTCCAGCCCTATTGATGCCCCTCCCCCAAGCCCTGCTGCCTGTGCAGCGCATACATACCCACACCCACCCATTTACTTTCTCTCTCTCTCTCCTACCTGCCTGCATCTGCCAGGGCCAACACAGAGCACGTTATGCCCCAGCCTACAATCGCCTTCCCCCACTGTCCCCAGCAGCTCCTTGTTTGGGCAAGCCAGAAGTGCCAGGAAAAAGCAGAGGCAAAGCAAAATCTCGGACATTTGCTTGCATTTCAAAAACCTGCCCATATGGAGGACAGAAGACCAAACAAGAGGACCTGTCCGGGAAAACCCAGACATATGGTAACCCTACGTGTAGTCAACCCCATCTCACCACCTCCATTTTGAAGTTGGCTACCCCCAGCAGTCTCCGCTGTGTTGCCAACCAGTTCAGCTTGGGCAAGTCTGTGCCCGGAGAGACTGTCTGGGAGGTGTGTCTGGTCATCCAGAAGGTCCTGGCCAACCACTTCACCTGCCTCGTCAGCCTGCAGAAGGGTCACTGGCTTCTGCCACAGCTGTATGGGGGCTGTGGACTGTACACACATCCCCATCCTCTGCCCACTGGAAAGCACTCAGGCATTTATCAATCACAAGGGCTACTTCACCATCATGCTGCATGGCATTGTTGACCACCAGAGCCAGTTCACCCACATCTTCACTGGCTGGGTGGGCTTACTTCCTCTTGCCCTTGTTCATGAAACCCTACACAGGTCACCTGGACCACTAAAAGAAGTACTTCAACTACTGTCTGAGCAAGTACCACTATTGCATGACTGTGGTGTGCACCTTTGGCTGCCTTGAAGTGCGCTGGTGGGCTCTCAGCATGCACTTCAAGGTGGAAGAGGAGGACCTGCTGTGCTTCATTATCACTACATGCATCCTTCACAACATCTGCATGAGCAGGAGGTCTCCAAAGGAGGTCTTTCAAGAAGCCTGAACAGAGGAGGTAAAGCACACAGATCTGACGTGACACATCAAGCGTGTATGGCACAGGGAGGCTAGGGAGAATAAGCCCCCTACTGATGTTGGGAGCACCAGCACTGCATACCAGCAGGGAGTCCAGGTCTGCAAAGCCCTGACTGACTACCTTCTGGTCCTTGGGGACTGGCAGCAGTCCCCAAATGAGTGGGGCCAGAGGGCTTCAACTCCCTGAGTGCCCATGCCTTGGCACTGGGTCATGGATCTCCTGTCCCAGGCTCCTCTGGCTCTGCATCCTGTGCAGCACTACCCACAACCTTGGTTACCTGGATACTGTTTCTTCCTCCATTCCCACAAGGGACACATACCAGGATGTGGTAAGAATGTGGCATGTGGCCTGATTTACAATGTTGCAGTTGCCAAACTGTTCTTGTTTTTAATAAAGAAAACCTGTTGAATGTTGCCCATGTTATAACTCGGTCCCTGTTCACATTGATGCAAATCAATAAACCTTTGGAGGAGGCAGAGGTAGGCGCAGAAGTGGGGGAGGGAGCCAAATAACTTGGGTGGTTAAAATGGGGAACAGGAAGGGGGTGGAAGGTCAGGGGGAATGCCACCGGGCAGAACTCAATACAGAAACTTGGAGAGGCATGGTGAAGGGGGCTGTAGAGGCAGGTTTCCCTTGCCAACCACAATTTTGCAAACCAAGGTTTTGGGTATCTATGGTTAATATTCTATATACCATTTTGGCTACCATGGCATACACTTTTGAGTCACCACAGTTTTCTGTGGTCACATAGGCAGAGGGAGGAGGGTGGTGTTGCAGATAGCTCTAGCCTCAGGCCCCAGGCAGCACTAGCACCAGTCAGGGGTGTCATAGGTGGTGACAAAGTGGCCCAGGACCCTGTCAACAAATGCCCACTCCTGGTACTGGGACACTGCTATCTCCACCAAGACATGGATTGCCTTCTCAGAACAGCAGGTGGCCATCTTGAGTTCCAGCTACAGGCAGCTTGTAGCTGACAGGTGGCTGGAGGCTGGAGGGGGTTGGGGTGTGTGTGGAGGGGCTGTGCTTGCTCGGAGCTATGACAGCTCAGGAGTAGGGCATGCTGGGAGCTTTGCTGAAGCAGATGAGCACTGCCTAAGTGCTAGCATACCTCCCTGTGAAGGAGGGGCAGTGGAGGCTGCAAAGGAGGTTGGGACGCCAGAGGACAGTGATCTAACTTGAATCAATTTGTGTTTCTCTCTATTTGCCCCATTTTTATTATAGGTTTAAGAAGCAAATGCTTAATATCGTATTGACTTATTTGTTTGTTGTAATTGCTATTTTCCAATGAATATGGTCTTCTTTGAAATTAGTGCATAAAACAGAATCTCATTATTTACTGTGTAATGCCATTCTGTGTCCCCTTGTAGTCTGTCTTAAGAGTCTACCTTAAAAAATGATGGGATTCCTGAAGCCATCTTAAGCCCATACATTCTGCAAAGAAATCTAACAACAAAGGGATTTTTGTTGCTGATCCTAAGATGATCTATCTTTTAATTTACCTGTGAGCCAGTTTTAAGTTTCTAAGTCAATTCCATATCAGTTGCTGAGAGAGGAATCTGAGGAATGCACTTAGCATATAATTCAAATTTTTTTCAGTATATGAAATATCGTATACTGCTTTTATGGCCTTGAATTCAAGATGCTTTCCTTATGCACAAGAGGCAGAACTTTCTATAGACCCTATTTGGCTTGATTCCATTCATTTCTCCATTATATTTTTTCCTTTTGAATTAAGTACAATGCTTTCTGTGGGAAAAATCCAGCTTCCTGCATATTGGTAAAGTCCTATCAGTTTAGCATATAGACCCTCTACCGGGGGAAGCTCTAGTGGTAAGTATATTGATTCTACCCCATGTTGCATAATTCTGCCTTCTTTCTTCTAGCAATTCCACTCTTTGCGGGGATCTGTTTACACTGTGGTCTGAGAAACAAAGGGGTATATAGTATAAATAGGCATTAGCCAAGCTCAAAGCAAATTTTGTATAATGTTATTCAAGGCTTTTTAATGTGATATAATAGCTCATGCCCACCGCTGTTTCTCTAGAAGTTCATCCCGGTGGCAGGAAAAAAAAGATTATAAGTTCAATATGTGCAAAGAGACATTATGTCAAAAATATGTTATCTTTGAAGAGCGATTCAAAACTTTTTCAAAATATCCAGTCAAATTAGGGAGGCTCTCTTCCTGCTAACCTCCTGGCCCCCACCTCCAAAACATCATGCTTAAGAATTATGAAAGAATGGGTGTCTACAGGAAGGAGACTGTTGTAACTAACAAAAATTTACTTCTCATCATTTTCTTAGTGTAGGAGACGACTGCTGCTTGTAGACACTAGGAAAAATCAGACCTGTCAGTTTGACTTCGTTTATGGGGAAAGACTCTGAAACTATTTTAAAGGGATCAAATGGGGAACACTTGGAAAAGCAGAGCTTGATTAAAGACAGCTAACATCAGTTCAGGAAAGGGAGATCA
The DNA here is from genome assembly GCF_052110815.1 of Crocodylus siamensis. Classification (NCBI taxonomy): domain Eukaryota; kingdom Metazoa; phylum Chordata; order Crocodylia; family Crocodylidae; genus Crocodylus; species Crocodylus siamensis. Next base: position 65,031,842 of record NC_143398.1, read on the forward strand.
TGCCTAACTAATTTGTTGGAATTCTTTGAGGAAATTACTGCCATGGTAAGCAAGAGGGAAAGGATATTATAGACTCCGTTTTTCAGAAAGCATTTGACAAAATTCTCCACTGCTGGTTAAAATGTCTAAGGTCTGAAGTCATGGAATAGGAGGACAATGGGCATATTGGACTAAAAACTGGCAAAAGAGGAGGAAAGAAAGAGTAACTATGAATGGAAGCCTTTCATTTTAAAGAGAGGGTTGCAAGAAGGATCAGAGAAGAAACCACATTTTGAGTTTGAAAATAGGATCTCCACTGTTACTGAGGACACTACTGTACCTTGGAAAGTACTGTTAAAAATGAGGAACAGTACCCATGAGAGAAAAAAGAATGGCTTGTGGTAACACAGTAACTTCAAGAGCAGATACAAGGGGGAATGGTTTCCTGTCTTGAATACCTTGCCACAATGTATCAGTCTAATTTTGGAGTAATAGCACGGTTTAAATTCCAAAGACTCACAGGACAATCTCTACAAGAAAGTCTCAGACCTCAAACCTGGCTGTGACCCACCTTCCATTTATCAAGCTAATGACCATCATTATGTAATTAGCCATCTTGCCATCAAAAGAGCTTATCAGGTACACACAAATGTATTACCTAGGGTCCTCTTGTTATAGAATGATCTCACCATAGGTTAGTTTTATTACTAGCTCTTTAAATACTATTCACAGGGCATCTCTACATGAGATGTTTACTGTGCATTTCACTGATTAACTGTAAACATCTTAGCATCTACATATGCACCCCTCTTAGGGCACATGACACTAATAACCTTGGCAGCAAGGTAGTACTTGGTAAAGTACTGCCCTGTAAATACAAGTAGTACCCTGGTATGGCGTTTTTTTCATGCACAGCAGCACATGTGTAGATGCTGTCCTGGCTGACTGGGGCACGAAAGTCCTTCAGTGTAGGGGCTTCCTGCCAGCTAGCCCCTCACTGAAGCACCCTCATGCCCTAGCTAGCTCTTCCACAGCACACTATGCCTGGTCAGAGCATTCCCAGTCTGGCAGGCTGGTCCCCTGGGTCCCCTGCGAGGAGGGACTGCTGCAACCTTGCTCAATGTGTTATGGTCAGGGTGTGTGTGTAAACTGCACACCCAGGAACTTCCCTGGAGCAATAAGCTCCGCAGTTTATTGCTGCACACTAATGGCATATGTAGATGTACTCAGGGGGAGGGGAAGGGCAGGGGGCAGGAAGGTCTGCTTTGAATTCCTGCTTCGGGAAAATATTAACGTCCCTTTTTGCTGCTTCACACTAATGGCTTGTCTACAAAGGATAGTTATAGTAGTCTCAGGTGAGGTGTAAATTTAAACCAGTTTTAACCTATTGAAGCTCAAATCCTTGCCAAAATTGTAAAAAGCCATGATTGTTCCATAATAAGAGTGTTCACAAAGGGAGATATTATGGGATAAGTATATTCATTTAACTATATTAGTACAATTAGGACATGTGCTCAGAAACAAATTGCCATGAAAGAAAGACAGGTGGGGATTTCAGAGTGCCAGCAGTAAATCATGAATTGTTCAGCATCACTGAGAGGCAAGCTGCTGTGGGTGAGCTTTCAGATACCATAGGGTGTAAGCATTTAGGCAGGCAGTTACCATAGAGCATCTGATATGCTATAAACCTACACCCTCCTTTAACTCAGAGTCACTTGTTTGTGTGACCATACCCCGTGTGCCTGTACAACTGATAACACTTTCCCACGTAGAAAAACCCTATGTATGGCTTGCTCACACTGTTTTAAGAAAGACTATTTAGGCTCAGAAGCAAAGGTCCAGTATTTCTTTCCCCCATGACCTGCCTGCAGAAAGAGTGCACTTCTTTGAATAAGTCACTTAGTGTTATTCTCTGCAAAAGAAAATGCTGGCTGATATTTTATTGTGTTTTAGTTATGTATGCCTATCTTAGCTCATTTGAAAATAGCTCTTTACTTTAATATTTTCTGTAGTGCTATGTTGGGACTTCATATATAGAAACACTCCACTCTGATTATCCCATTCCTGGAAGGGAAGCAATAATTTAAGGCTTGTGATTACAAGAGTAATTTTGATGACATTTAACATATGTGGGAGCTAAGGTAAGTAACCTTCTATCAGTGAGAGTGTTAAGCCAGGAAGCTTTATCACAAATGGGAAATATGCATTGGTAAAACAGCCTTATAATCATCTCATTTTTCCACACTAGATGATATAAAGTTTATCCTCGGAACTGACATATTTTGCCTTGTTGCTTCTTTTTCCACATTTCAATTACAAAGAGACATTTGTTTCTCTGATCTGTAACTGACCAAGAAGGAACAGGACAGACAGCAAGTGATGTTGTACCAGGAAAATATATCATTTTATTAGTATTTCTCAATGCTTATCTTCTCCAATGGGTCTTGCCATTCCTTTGCTGGCTTTTCTTAGATGTCTCTATCTATAGATATTAACATTTCTAAAAGGTACTTTATAGTTGAAAGGAAATGTACAGTTTTTTTCACTGTCTAGCTCCATTTGTAACTTGTTTTTAGCACCTACCCTCTACTTTTTTGACCGCTTTTTATATTCTCACTTCCCACTGTAGTCACTGGATGCTAAATCTTTTACATCTGGATCTTGCATTTGCCCATTGTTGGAAATATTCCTTCTTCTCATGCCACAGCTCTGCATCATCAATAACTTCCATGAGTTTAGCATTGTTCCTTCTGTCTAGGTCATTGATACAAAACATTTGTCTGAGTCACAGAAACAGAAAAGGAAAAGCTCTGAGATGTGACCCTATCTATTAGAACACCACTTCTTTCCACAGCGGGAGGCATCAAGCTGTTAATTTCAAAGAGAGAATACTGCACAGCTACAGAAAAGATGTCATTATTATTTTAACTTGGAGCCATGTCTGAGTTAAAGGCAACAGATGTAAGGGGAGATTTGGGAGCCTTATGTCTCTCTTCAGATCACCATTTCTTCTTAGCCTTTCCTCTGTGCATGAAGGAATTTTCTTCTAAAACATTTTTGGCATCTGTTAAAGTATTTTTTCCTCATATGATAATACAATTTAATGTGTCTTGGGAGGAGAAAACTTCTTCTAAAACAATTCTAATCTGGCCTCAACAAGTCTCCTTATTAATTCATTTCTAGTTTGTGGAGGATTTTTTCCCATGCTCCTTGGATGGTCATTAATAGACACCAGCATGATAACAAATTTATAATCCCTCCCTCATTATTTTTAGTTTTTAGGAGGGGGAAAGGGAGAGGTTTGTATGTTTTTGAACCTTAACTGTAGTCCTTGTTCTTATCAGGTTAATTGGACTGTGGTAATGTCTGGCTGGATATCCTGCCTAGAGGTGATTTAAAATGGCAAATGTCATGCATTTTTTTCATTTACTTAATGCTGGAATGTCAGCCCCTTTGTATAAATCAAAATAGCTGCTTCTGTCTCAATGACATAGGTATTTCTTTAACATGGATTCTTAGATAAATAACCAAGCTGCTATCAAGAACAAAGAAAATGTGATTTAACAAAAATTCTCTATATGAGCCCTATCGTTCTGGCTCTATAAAGGTCCATTGGTAGCAGGCCAGATTTTAAGATGTCACCATCATGCTTGCTACTTCCACTTAGCTCTGCAGAATTCTATCTGGCATCTTTTCAAAACAAATCTTGGAAGGAGCACAGAGCATTGCATTCTTTGTAGAACCCTCTGAGTCCTTTTAACTACATAGCAGCTGCCCAATTGTAGCTAATGGGATGCTTTGCTCTACTTTTTTAAGATGTCAGTATCCTAAATATAACAGCATGCCTGCAGCAGAGCCTTCAGGAGACAGAGGGCATATCTACATGAGATGCTTTACTGCACAGTAGAGCAAATTACTGGGCAAGACTACATGTGTGTTTATGCCGGCTTAAATTTACTGCACAGTAAGTTGTAGGCTGGTGTGTACAAGTGCAGGAGTTGAAGTGCATTAACACTGTGCATGGACTGACTTAGGACTAAACTTGGTCTCAAGTCAGCCCACACACAGTGTTACTGCGCAGTAAGGCATCTATACATGTGTTACTGCTCAGTAACTAATCAGGCATGATTATCTAGCATCTACATGTGCGTTACTGCACAGTAACTGATCAGACACAGTAACTAGCCTGCATGATGCAGGTATCAAATTTACTTTCAAGGTGGCATAATGCATCATATTTAGTGCACGGTACAGGCAGGCATGCACATGTATACATATGCCATTACTGCACAGTAATTTCAGTTACTGCACAGTAAATGTGCATGTTGTGTGTGGACTGACTTGGGACTAAAGTCAGTCCCAAGTCAGCCCACACACACAGTGTTACTGCACAGCAAGGAAGTACTAAATCATGATGCAGTAACAATATCACCACAGCGACATGTGTAGACCTGCCCACTGGGTAGAAAGTCAGTGGGCAGAAAATGGTATAATGACCCGGTCCCAGGAAGGGATGTACAAGTAGTGAAAGACACTCACTGGCAGCAGGAGACATGGTCCAGCAGGGGCGGAGGGAAGAGCCCACGCAGCGCGTCAGCCGCTTATTTATTCAATTAAGACCGGCCAGTGACGTAAGATACGAGCGCCGGCCGGCGCGGTTAAAAATGGTGGCTGATGCTGCGGCAAGAGAGAGAGGTCCTGGACCTGGCGATCCCAGAGTGAACGGAGACAGCGGGGAGCAGGGTGACTCACCGCGAGGCAAGAGTGGGAGACCATCAGTCAGCAGGAGCCCTGGACCTGAACCAGGATCCAGGGAAGAACTGAAGACCCTGCAGGAGTTCAGGTGGGAGCATTGGATTAGCCGGGGTGAGAGCAGCAACACACCAGAGGGAAGGACCATGAGGGATGCTCCGGAGTAGCCACAGTCAGGGCGGGTATTGCCGCCATTGTCAGCTGAGCTGACGGCGGGGTGGGAGGAAACCTCAGGGATGGCTGGTGTCTAGGGGAGCATCCCTGAGCTGAAGTAGGGGTGATCGGAGCTAAGAAGCCAGGTGGAGCACGCGAGGGGATGGCCCTGTGTTTAGTTACCACTAAGAGTCTGATTTATGTTTCCCCATGTGTGAAAGGGTTGAGGAGAAGGGGTTTTCTTGTTTCCCCCAGGTATTGGGGCTGAGGGTGGGGCCTCGGAGGTTTTGTCTTTGTTTCCCCAAGAGAAGGGGTTGGCGGGAAGAAGGAAGGCCGAGTAAGGTCAGAGCCGAGAGACCAGGCCCCGTGCTGGCTAGCAGGCAAAGTGGGTGGCCAGCAGAAGGACACGGCTCCACAAGAGGGACAAGGCCAACTAGGAACCAATGTGCACTGGGGGAATGAGGCCAGGGTGTAGGGGTGGCGGAGCCCCATGAAGGACTGTCGGGCGAACCAGGGGCCAGTGAGCGAACCAGGTGGCCAATACCGTCCACTGAGGAACCAACAAGTCGTGGCAGGTGAGAGCATGGGCAGTGAGTCCTGGGGAAGACACCTGCTCAGCCAAAGACTCCCGCCCAGAGAATGTCCAGCGTGCACCATCTGGGCAAAGGCTGCTCAAGAGCGAGTACTCGAGGCCCAACAGTCACAGACCCAAAGACCTATATCCTTAGCTGTGCAGGTCATGGGGAGACCATAAAGGGGGTTATATTGGGTTGGAGGGCAGGTGTATCCAGGAAAACTGGGGAATATACTAATCCCATGAATCCTGTCAGTAGTCCATGCTATATCAGCTTTGTGGGTCTAGCCCATTATCTGAGTCAAGTTTTTACTTATTGTCCTGAGACAGCATGGGGGGAAGGACGCCAAACAAGAAAAGAAAGCTACAGGAGGCAGAAGGGACAGGAGAAAGAGAAACAAACAAACACAGAAGCTAAAACAAGGAAAAACTACTTACCCTCAGCCAGAGCTGTGACACGGCGGGAGCACAGAGAGAAACCTGCACGGCTTGTTAGCCGTGTCTTTATTCAGCTGGGGCCAGCCGATGACGTCACCAGCAATCACTGGCTGACAGCAATAAAAATGGCTGGCAGAGGAGGAAAGAAAGCGGGGAGAGCGGACCCACGCTGGGATTCTCCCAGGGAGGAAGAAGCAGCAGAGGAGGAGCCAGAACAGGCTCCTGATGCCAGCAACGGCAACAGCGGCAAGGAACAAACTGCCAATGCCGGAGGCGAGCTAGAAGCAGCCCCTACAACCTGCGAGAGCAGCAGCACCAGGGGAGGCAGCGAAGGGTGCCCTCACCACAACAGGTGGGAGTATTGGGAACAGTGGGGAGGAGGAGGAATTCTCCCCAGTGGGAGAGTCCCAGCAGGAGGAGTAAGAAGGGCCTGGAGAAGCGGGGCACTGACCTTGAATGGAAAAAAATAGCCAGCCACACGCTAGGGAATTGCAAGACACCCAGATTGAGACGCTCCGGAAGGGAGAGAGGGGCAATACCGGGCTCACCAAAGAAGTGGAAAGGCGGGGAAAAGACAACCCGAGCAGGAGGCCATGAGTACAAGACCCCAAACAGAGGTTGGCACTTAGCTAGACCATAGGGAACTCGGAACGCAGTGCCGTGGCACAAGGGACCAAGGGAGGGAGTTACCCTGATTCCTAGAGATACGTCAGATGTGTTGTCTTGTGTTTTTTCTTTCATGTTGCTCTTTTGTGTTTCCCTGGTGTGAAGGGGTCAAGAGTCAGGAGGGGCTTATAGAGATAGAATCGGTGGTATAAAGCCTGTAGGGCTTTGTATCGGATTAAGGCCTTAGGGTGAGAGTGCACCCTAGACGAGTACAGGTTCCACGAGTGAGACCTCCAAACATGGACAGCCTGTGGCGGAGTAAGGAAGTTGGCCTCAGGGGCTGACATCCACGACAGGAAGGAAATCGAGAGTCTCCTCAGGGTTGTAAGAAGAGGCACATGGTCATGAAGATTGAACAATCCATTGAGGTGGCGTGAGGACGGGGTGTAGGGGTAGCGGAGCCCCGTGGGTGACTGTCGGGTAGACCATGCGCCGCAGAAAGTCCCCAGGTAGCCAACCCTCCACTGAGGAATATTCAAAGCCGTGGTAGACGAGGTAGGGGAAGGCTACCCACGGAGGGAACACCTACTTGACAGTTTGCGGGAATTCATGAAGCGTACACCATCCAGTGCTGGAGCCAAGGCTGCACGGGACTGAGTGTTCAAGGCCCGGCGCTCACACTTATGTTCAAGAAGTCTTAAACAATCTTTTCGCACCTAACTTCAGTGGGCTTTGGATGTGATGTACATGCAGAGAGATCCAAGCATTTCCCTTCAGAGACTCTCAGAGCACTTCATTAAAATGTTCCGAATTAACCCTCACAGTATTTCTGGATTAAATTTGAGAGAATTTAAGAGAAAGATGAAGAATCTAAGAACTTGAAGAATTTAAGAGAAGGTGACTAAAGAGAAAAAGAGAAGAATAATAAAATGGTAGAAGTTGCTATGTTTTGTAAGTTGATTTAAATAAAGAATCCATCTTATTACTACTGTTTTGTGCTCACTTGTTTCATCCAGCATAAAACACACTCTTTAATAAATTGGTTTTACATAGTTTAGCCAACTTTCTGGTGGACTACAGACCCAAGACATCCATAATTCATGAGCAAGGAAGGGTGTGGAATTTTTGTGGTGAACTGGACCCTGAATAAACAAGATCATTTTCATTATCTTATTATATCTCTTGAACAATATGCTTTTAGGAAATCATAGGAACAAAACAGTATGGGTGTAGCAAAATCAAGCTAATGATTCAAAAGCAGAAAGGAAATTCAATGCAAGTTGAACCCTTTAAGGTAATATTAGTATTAATTTAATTTGATATTAGTTTAATACTAATATTTATTTAATAAAAATATTACAATTAAGATAATCAGAATATCTTGCCATTTAGATTTTAGTTTTCAAAGTTTAACAGAGCTGACTATTTATTCTGATATACAATGATGTACCTTATACTGTCTGAACAGTTGCAAAATCATTCAGCTTGCAAAATACTTATATTTTTCATTCTATTTTGCCAGCCTTGTAATGCTTTAATAATGTTTACCGGTGTTTGAAATTGGTAAAAATTGGTAAGAATTTCAGCATTCTAGAAATTAAGGTAGATATAGCCAAGGTTTCTTGTGAACTCATGTTCTTTTATAACAGTATGACAAAGCAATTGGTATCCATTGATTTTAATCATATTAATTTTTGTTAGGTCCCTGGTAGAAATGAATCCAGACCTAAAACATTAATAATTTCCAAAACCTTCTTTGCTTGAAGATTGGAAGCACAATAGTTAAGAAAACCTTTTTTCTGATGCACAGAAATAAATTAATTTCATTCTCAGAAAGGATTAGAGCTCATGTTAGCTTTTTATTATAATTTCTTTTGCGCAGTAACTGGCATTACTATACAGTAGCATCCTGGCATGGTTGCCTGGTAAAGCTTATTGCGCAATAGCTCGCTATTACTGTGCAGTAGAGTTGCATCATGGTTTGTGCCTGGTGATGCTACTGTGCAGTAGTAACAAGCTAGTGTGCAGTAAATATCTCGTGTAGACATTGCCACTGAGTACTAGTAGCGTTGGTTATACTGAACCTTGTAGTAAACTTGAAACTGATGATTCATTGATTTTCACTGAAGATCAAAATGCTTAAAAAGCAAATAAAGCATGTTCCTACAGAAAAGACTATGGAAACATTTTTCAAACATGAATATCTAAACTTAAATTATTTGTGTGTGCGGGGGGGCAACATACATATATACATAAATATATACTAGTATGTACACATATGCGTATGTTCAGGAAAGGCTGGCAGGGGAGTAGAGGAGTTGCATAAAGTTGTTTGTTATGTAAAAGAACCATATGATTGCTCAGATCTCCAGTATGATAGTGGATGGCAACTTGGGCAGCAGCAACCACGAGGTGATTGAATTCAGGATCCTAAGGAGAGAAAGGATGGAGAGCAGCAGAGTATAGACTCTGGATTTCAGAAAATCAGGCTTTAGCTCTCTCAGGGAACTGATGGGTAGGATTACCAGTCTGAGAAAGAGACAAGTCCAGGAGAGTTGCTTGTACTTTAAAGAAACCTTATTGAGGGCACAGGAACAAACCATCCAGAAGTGCAGGAAGAATAGCAAGTATGGCAGAATACTAGCTTGGCTTAGCAGGGAACTCTTCAATAAGCTAAAACACAAAAAGTAAGCTTACAAAAAGTGGAAACTTGGACAAAAACTAGGGAGAAGTATAAGAGTATTGTTCAGGTATGCAGGGATGAAATTAGGAAGGCCAAACCACAATTGTTGTAGCCAGCAAGGAACGTGAAGGGTAACAAGAAGGGTTTCAACAAGTATGTTAGTTCCAAGAGGAGGATAAGGGAAAGTGTGGATTGTTTACTAGATGAGGGAGGCAATCTAGTGAAAAAGAATGCAGGAAAGGCTGAAGTACTCAATGCCTTTTTCATCTCAGTCTTCACAGGCAAGGTCAGCTCCCAGACTACTGCACTGGGCAGCACAGTTTGGAGATGAGGCGAGCAGGCATTAGTGGCAAAAGAACAGGTTAAAGACTGTTTAGGAAAGCTGGAGGTGTACAGATTCATGGGGACAGATGCAATGCACTCGAGCATGCTGAGGGAATTGGCCAATGAAAACTTGTGGAGTTTGGGAGAGGTCCCAGATGATTGAAAAAGGGCAAATTCAGTGCCCATCTTTTAAGAAATGCAAGCAGGAAATTCCAGAGAACTGAAGACAAGTTGGCCTCACCTCAGTTCCTGGAAAGATCATGGATCAAGTTCTCAGGGAATCCATTTCTAAGAACTTGGAGGAGAACAAGGTGATTAGAATCAGTCAGCATGGATTCACCAACGGCAAATCATGCCTGGCCAACCTGACTGCCTTCTATGATGAGATGACTGACTCTGTGGATGCAGGGAGACCAGTGGACATAATATACCTTGACTTTAGCAAGGCTTTTAATATGATCTCCTGTAACATTCTTGCTAGCAAGTTAAGGAAGTACAGGTTGGATGAATGGACTGTAAAGTGGATATTAAACTGCTCATTGGATCAGGTTCACAGGGTAGTAATCAGTGGTTCAATGTCTAATTAGCAGGTGGTATCAAGTGGAGTGCCCCAGGGGACAGTCCTGGGGCTGATTTTGTTCAATATCTTCATTCATGACCTGAAAGATGGCATAGAGTGCACCCGCAGCATGTTTGGAGGTGACACTAAGCCGGGGAGAGTATTAGATATGCTGGAGAATAGGGCTAGGATTCAGAGAGACCTTGACAAATTGGAGGATTGGATCAAAATAAATCCCATGAGGTTCAATACGAAAAGTGCAAAGTCCTGCACTTAGGATGGAAAAATCTCATGCATAGGTGGTCTTATTTAGTCTGCAGAAGAGAAGACTGAGGGGAGATTTGATAGTAGCCTTTAACTACCTGAAGGGTAGCCTTTAACTACTTGAAGGGTGGTTCCCAAGATCATGGAGCTAAACTGTTCTCCATAGTGGCAGATGACAGAAGAAGGAGCAATGGTCCTGCAGCAAGTGAAGTTTAGGTTAGGTATCAGGAAAAAATTTATCACTAGGAGGGTAGTAAAACACTGGAAAATGTTATCCAGAGAGGCTTTGGAATTGTCATCCTTGGAGATTTTTAAGATCTGGCTAGACAAAGATTTGGCTGGGATGATCTAGTTGGGAATGGTCCTGCTTTGAGCAGGGGATTGGACTAGATGACCTCTTGAGGTCCCTTACAACCCTAGTTTTCTATGATTCTGTGATACATGCGTACACACACACACACATCTGGGGGCGGCTGCAGGCAGGTGACGAGAGCCCGGTCACCACACATAGGCAGTGAGCACCTGCAGCCAGGGCCAGCACCTTTCAGGCTTAATAGATTTAAAATTGCCCCCAGCACTGACGCTATCAGGTGCGGGGAATACATGGGTGCGGTCTATACATGGACTATTTTCTGAAAATACAATTTTTCGCGCGTTATACATTAGTGCGGGTTATATCAGTGTGCAAGCTATATGCGAGAAAATACGGTATTTGTACACTTGAAAGTACTAAGCATCTGACAACTGTCCTGGAAATAAATGGTTGTTCAACAAGTTTTAAAATGAAGCACATTATTTAAGGGTACCTACAGATGTTTAGGGAAGGCACTCTAACTCAAGGTGCTTTACATAAAACATTGTGAGTTAGAGCACCACTAAATGGAGGCTGCCAAACCACCCCTCTCCCTGGCCTTGACCCGAAGAGCTCCAGCCATGGCAAAGTCCAGCTGGAAGCTGTGAGCTGGTGGCTGTGTGCTGTTGCTGTAAAAAGGCTCAGGTGGGGGGTGGAGGAAGGGAGACTTCCTCAGCTTGAACGCCCTCCCCAGCTACCCTGGTCGGGGTACTGGGGGGGGAGCTGGACTAGGCCTCTGAGGTGGGGGGGAGGCTCCCTTTGCCCCCCCACCTGAGCCTCTTGACAATGGCAGCAAGTAGCTGCCAGCTCACAACTTCTGGCTGGGCTTTGCCACGACCAGAGCTATGGGGGTTGAACAGGGAGCCCTGTCCCTGTTACTGAAAAGCAGTGCAGCCCCTTTTACGGGCAGAGTCTTCATAGCACAGATAGCCAGCAAAGCATGGGTTAAGGGACAGCCCTGTAGTCAGGTCAGCTGACTGGGGCATCACATGACTGGAAAAGGGCTTAGGTCTGAGCTATATAACATTTGGGCTTGAGCCAGTCAAGGATGCCATCCTGAGAGTTGTGGAGAATGGAGCTCCTGACAGCAGCACTGTGGAGTCTCTAAAACCTCCATAAGGAAAGGATGGCCTGTAGTGGCCTGGAGACTAGGAACAAGTGTCCCACCTAACTGGTGATGCAAAATATGTGCAAGGCATGACGTAAGGGTGGATTAAAGCCACACAATTAGCCCTTAGGACATTCACCCCAACACCTGGTAATTGTTAGTGTAAGATCAGGGCAGCCTCCTGTACCTTAATAACAATTTACATCAAGGCATGGTGGACAAAAGAAGGGTGGACTGCCCCAAGACCAGGGTGCAAGGAATTTGCTTGGCCTCCAGGGGCTTCACAGCAACCTGTGCAGATGGTGCCCTGTTACAGGGGTTGGGATGGAATGGAGCTCCCTTGCCTTGGAGACCTGGCTTAGTTCCCTCAAATACCCCAGCCAGGGTAGCTGGGTGGGACCTGCAAGGTGATGGGGCTCCGTTCCAACCTGCCTCTCTCCAGCTCCGGCCATGGCAAAGCCCAGCTGGCAACTGCATCCTGCCACTGTCTAGAGACTCGGGCGGGATGCGGGGGAAGGAAGCTCCCCCTGCCTCACAGACCCACCCCAGCAGGGATACCTTCCCCCAGCCCCATACACCTCCTTCTCTCCCTCCCTCCCCTGCTGCACAGAGAAGAGACTCTCCTCTCTGTGACAGCCCTGTGGGCTGGTGATTGCCAGCATGAGTACCAGCCTGGCCCCACAAAGGCACATGAGAAAAATGAACCCTTGCATGAAACCTAAACAGAAGTTCCCAAAGGTTCTCTGCTGTAGAGCACCTTCAGCTAATAGCTGATTGATCGAGAGTTAATTTTTCATGCAGTTGGCCATTTTAAAGTGCTCTGCTACTGTGAATGTGAATTATGTCATGGCTGTAGAGCACTTTCAGGGGCCAGATCACATGAAAAATGTAACTTGTGTAAGTGCCCCAAGTGTCTAAATATGGGTTAGCTACCTAACTTTAAGACCCCATTTAGAAAGGTTCTGCCATGCACACACTAATCGATACACATACACACACCCATACAGAGACAAAAATTATTGACACTATTGTTGTGATAATATCCTTTTGTTGTATTAAAATTTCTGTAAAAATATCTGAAGCAAAGTAATGTTTAAAATAACAAAATATCTGATGTTAATAAAAAATGAATATATCAAGGTGAAAAAGGAAAGTAAATATTATTTTACATTACATTTTGTTTCTCCTATATACACTGAATTACAAGGAACTCAGCATAACTGGCATGGTTGTAAGTGAAAGTAGAGTCTAGGGTTAGTTTAGAGTTGATTTAAAAATTGTTGTAAGGAATTTTTTTTCAGTGTCAGTTGCTTCATTTTTGTCATGTTCAAATCTCCCCACTTCTGTTTTTGCAAAATTTTCTCTGAGTTTCTTTGTTTTAATTGCATCTGTCAAAATGTTTCATTTATAAAAAAAAAGTCTGGAACAACGTATTTTCAGCAACCAAATACATTTGGAAAATGTCTTTGGTAAAATTCTTCTGTTTAAAATATGTTCATGTAGTATGGATTTTATTTTGGAAAAACAAACATTGTCTCATATTAACAATTTAAATTTAAAAAACAGGATTTTAAGAAACTGTCAGACTAAATAAAGAATCTACTACTCTATGATATTCCTATGATGCTGGTATCAATAACTACTGTTAATTTATATGGAGGACGTTGCTACCATCAGAGATTAACCCACTATCATCAACCATTGGCATACTGAAGGAACAGGTATTTTTACAATTATATATTGTTCCCAGGTCTGATTTAAGAGAAATGCATACTTTTTTTGCGATTCATGGTAAAACTGCAATACACCATGCTTCTGCAGAATATTGGGTTCAGCTGGAGAATAAAATGGCAAAGGAAAACTTCCAAAAGGAGCCCACATGGCATGTGCACAAGGGTGGGAGCCCCATCCTTACCTGCCTCTTTGGCAGGAGGGAGGGGGGTCGAGCTGCCAGTGGGCTGAGTAGTCCCTGAGCTGTACAGGGGCCTCCCAGGTGGCACCCGCCTACTGGCACCCAGCCTGGGTAGTGCCAGGGGGGCGCCGCAGCCGTGGAGGGAAGCACTGCCCCTCCCCGCCTCCCTGCAGCTGCTGAGGGAGCATCAGGCCCCCTGCACAGCTCAGGCAGGCAGGCTCTAGGGTTGGGGCGGGGAGGAAAAAAAATAAGATCAGGCTCACTCCTTTTTTTTTGTTTATTCTTCAGTGGAGCCTGAGCTGCTGCTGGATCCCACAGCCCCTGAGCTGCACAGGGCCTGGCAAGCCCCAAGCACATTGGCTTCCAGTGCCTCGTGGACTGTTACACTTTGTTAGGTAGCAAACTAAAACACCTTGGAGGCGCTTTGTCTTGCTACATACCAAAGTCATTTAAAGTGGACTACACTGCTGAGCATGCAAACAGCAACGCCATTAAAGTGGTGCAAAATGGCATTTAAGCTGCTTTAAAGGCCAATTTTGTGATGTGTATAAAGGCCCAGCATCTTTAATTTTTCCTTTTTAAAGAACAGAGAAAGGGTAAGTAAGGGATTTAACAGAGTTGAAACTCACTGAAAGAGTTATCTTTATATTCCAGGATCATAAAGAATACACTATAAAAAGATGGCTGACATTTCACTCTGAACATTTTTGTCAATTTAAAAAACCCAGAGAGCTTCAGCATTTTCTGCAATGTTTCTTAAGATTTTCTTATGAGCGCTCAAGTGTCAGTGAAATGAATGTGCTGCACTTTGCAAAATCAGACTACATATTAGGTGCCTAATGTAGTGTTAGAAGCTTTTCTTTAGATACCCTCCTTTGAAAATCTTGCCTGTAAGATTTGGTTCTGGGCAGACTCTATTCCAAATTCCAATTCCAGTTGCAGAACAGATGTGAGTACCTTTTGGAAATCAGATAAATAAGTACAGTTTGACAAAAAGAATTATATTAAACTATCATAGAATCATAGAAGAAGGGTCGGAAGGGACCTTGTAGATCTCCAAGTCCGACCCCCTGCCTGGGCAGGAAAAAAAACTGGGCTCAAATGATCCCAGCTAGGTAGGCATCAAGCCTCCTCTTAAAGACCCCCAGGGTAGGAGCCAGCACCACTTCCTTGGAAGTTGGTTCCAGCTCCTAGCCGCCCTAACTGTGAAGTAGTTCTTACCGATGTCTAATCTAAACCTACTCTCCAACAACTTGTGGCCGTTATTCCTTGTTATGCCAGGGGGCACTAGGGGAAACAAATGTTTTAATTAGAGCAGCTCCAAGAGACTTGCCCAATGGGTAAGATAGCTATGCCCTTAGGCACCTAAGTCCCACCCCAACTTCCACAATGGACACTTAAATCCAAAACTGTACTTGTTACAGCAAGCCTCCTCCTCCAACGGGTGTGTTGGGTGGAGGTAAAGGTGATATTTAATTCATGCTTAGATGCCCGTGTTCTCCAAGACTGCAAACAGATGTTGCTTTTCTGCCATCATAAAGTCTATGCCTTTTGTCATGCCACAGATGACAAACCTGTGGCCTAGTGTGCTTTGGTGATCTGGTGAAACTGGAGAGCAGGGAAAAATGCTGATCCTGTAGCAGCTTTAATTTTCCAGCTGAAATGGGAGGACTCCTCTACTTAAAGGGAACAGGACTGTTCAGCTTTAAGGCTGAATGAATGTCATCAGGGATCATCCAGTTCTTGGGGTATATTAAAACTTTCTTAGGTTGGATATTGAGCACTATATTGAAAAGGATAAATCGGCAACCTGCCAGAGGTGGATAAAAATGGCCTGAACTTTCAAAATGCAAGTGCGTAGGCTCTACTTGCAAACATATGGACAAGCAGCTAAGTGTGCATGTGAGACAGACCTGCATAAATCAAGGAATTGTATAGAATTACCCACTCTGCATTAACAAATGTGTAGTCATTGTTAACATGCTCTATGCATGTAACAGTGGTGCTTTGAATCTGTCCTAAGTGTGAGTCATGCATAGAGGGGAGGAAAGATGATTCTAAATATCCTGTGTCTTGCCCTGATCATGGGCAAACTGGCCACTGGCAATATTTATATCAGGTCCAAAGGCTCTAGCTTGGGGCCCTCCCACGTCCAAGGTATAACAAGTGCTCTGTGCATTGAAGTAAATTTGCATTTGAGCCAATCAATAAAAATCAACATTTATGGTATCATAGCAACCAGTACCAATTGCATCAACCTGTGCAGCTCTCTGCTGGGTCCCAATTCACAAACCTCACACAAATACTTCAACACATTTTAAGCCAAAGTCCAGTCAATACATGAAGTAATTTCACTTAAGCTCATAGCTGATAGAAAAGAAAACACACTTTAAAAACTTAGTTTCAGAAGTTAAAATAGTACAAGATTAATGAAAGCAGCAATGAGCAAGAGAAACGAGAGGACATAACTTCTGCTCCATCTGAGACACTGGGAGTAAGTCTCCAGCTGGACTGGGGCCTGCCATTCCTTGTTTTGTACAAGCAACCTTTGTTTGCAAAGACTGGATTGTGGATGGAAATCTGAGAACTTGTCCCTTCAAACTCCCAGTCTGTGCCCATGCTTCATTCACAGGCAAAAGTGTTCCCCTCATAAATGGAGGCCACTTTCTGAAAGTATACCCTTTAATCCAAAGTATGGGCAAAATATGGCCTGCAGGCCAGATCTGGCCTGCCAACTGACTGGATCTGGCCCGTGGCTGCCCATGAGGTGCTTCACATGGGGCTGAGCTCCACCTGTTCCTGCAAGGGCAGCTTGCGCTATGCTCCCACCAGCCTGGACCCTGGCCAGCACTCAGCTTCTGGCGGGGCTGTTTCCAGTGTGGCTACAGCTGGCCGGATACTCCTCTACTCCCCTCTCCTCCAGCGGGAGCTGCTGAGTTAAAGCTTCCCCACCTCCCACTCAGAGCAGCGCAGCGGGGCCGGAGTGGGAGTAGGAACGGCCACTGGAGGTGAGGGGAGCACAGCAGCACCCTGCCATCTGAAGCTGCACCAGGAGCAGCCGCACTAAAAGCTGCATGCTGACCAGGACCCAGGTTGGCAGTGGTGTTCTGCTCCCCTTGCCTCTATCTGTGGCTGCTGCTGCTCTTGTCACACTGCTCTAGGCAGGTGGATGGGGATGGGGGGAAGAAGTTTCAGGCAGGCAACTCCTGCCCAGTGCATGGAGCTCTGGCTCTAGCTCCCAACTACCCTCCACCTGCTCTTGCCTGGCTGGTGCAATAAGGATCCGGGTGCAGCTGTTCCTGCAGCTGGCCAGGTGCTGCTGTGCTCCCCTTGCCTCCTGGTGACGATGCAAGCTTTGCCGGCTGCAGCCATGCTGGAAACAACCCTGCCAGAACCTGGGTGCTGACCAGGACCCCGGCTGGGGCCATGGTCAGGGGTGGCGGGTGTGGGCCAGAGCATGGCATGGGCTGCCCCAGGCAAGGCTTGGACCCATATAGAGCACTGCAGGGACAGCTGTGAACTGGGTGAGCTCTGCTATGTGTGCCCCCTGCCTCCCTCTCCCTCCCCTCACCCCCCAGTAGGCTCCCAGATAGCCCCACACACACATGCACACTTCCTCTGCCACCCTCCCCCACAGAGCAATGTGTGCAGGGAGTGGATCACACCTGTCCCACTCCTGAACACTGCTCCCACTCACCCAAAGCCCCACAGTGAGTTTTGGTGAGTTGTTGCACGGGCAGGGTGGGCTGCTGACCCAGCCTGCAACAGCTCATCAACCTCTCTCTGTGGCCCTTGGGCCCAAATGCTTAAAAACATGGGTTGGGCCAAGTGTTGAAACAAGAAAACTTCAGAATGGTTGAAGCTGCTGCACATGAATGGTTAAAATAGCCAGCACACATGCCTATGTGTATGCACACTTTTTGTGGGGTAGCAAAGTTGATGTAGAAGCAGATTCTTTTGTTTGCTTCCTGGTAGCACTGTACTGGGCAAAAGGGCAGGATTTGACCCACAGTGCAAAGTCGGTGCTACCAAACACCACAGCTTTATGTGGTAAATACTACTAGGGGATATGATATTGGTCCCCCCTGCAATAAATTTCCTGCAGGAAGATGACTCACTTTGGCTCCCTTTTCAGATCACTTTTGATGTTGCACCTTGTTTGCCTTATTCTGCTTTCACTTACTGTGTGTGGCATGTGATACAGACTTTTATATAATGTTGGATAATTTAGGTTTGTATTTGTGCAGTGCCAGATGCAGTCAATGGACCCTTCACATCTGGAAAAGCTATATAGAAGAGAGGTGTTGGGCCTGCTATGTAACAGATGTGCTCAAACTCTTTCAGAGTGTGAAACTATTCTTGAACAAGATAGTCTTATGAGCCACCTCTTGATCCCACACTCTCAGTATGGCAACCACCCTGCTTGCCAATGACTAAAATAATACTGGAATAGAATTTGCATACTTATGACCATTTTTAATGTGATGGCTGTGTTTGCACCCCAAAACATTTCTCTGATCTCAGGGCTCTGTAAATGTTCAAGTTAACAATGAAAATACAATATTTTCCTTATAAAAAAGGCGGTTCTTTCTTATAAATTCTCCTGGTGCTTCAGTAAGAAATTAAAAACTCCATGCTGCCTGGTTTCTGTTACATAAAGTCTCTTTCAGAATCTTAGAAACATCCGAACTGTAGAACTATGGGACCGTAAAAGAAGCTGCCAAGGAAAACTGTGGAATCTTCTTCATTGGAGAGTATCAAGAGGCAGGATAAGCATTATCTGGGGAAGATTTGAAAACAGTAAATCCTACATTTGTGTAGAGGTCCCCTACAATCCCATGATTCTGTATATATTCTTTATGTTTATTCATGTATTTACTTCATGTGTGCTCTAAAACCAGGTAGTAGGGCTGCCCAGTTGTCAAGTATAAATTAGAATCATAGGAAATTAGGAAGGGACTTCGGGAGGTTATCTAGTCCAACCCCCTGCTCAATGCAGGACCATCCCCAACTAGACCACTCCAGCTAGGCCTTTGTCAAGTTGAGCCTTAAAAACCACCAAGGATGGAGGTTCCACCACATCTCTAGGTAACCCATTTTAGTGCTTCACCACCCTCTTAGTGAGAATAGAATCATAGAAATTTTTTATTATATATAAATTGCTGTTCTCTTCCTCCTGGGTCTCAGCACACAGTGGGGGGAGTTTGAGTTAAGTGTAAAGATGTCTGTGGAGGTCTACAAAGGATAAACACTTTTCATCACATAATTCACAACGTCATTCATTGTGCAGGTTGGCCTGCTGCTCCTGCAGCTGTTACTGATGTACTCTTCGCTTGGCATACTGTTCCTGCTATTCAGACAAGGATAACTATTTTACTCGTATACAAAGAGAACTGAAAGAAAGGAACTCAAGAATGTTATACCTTGACTAAAAGAAGTCACTGAAATAGCCTGTCAGTTTCAATGTCTGTAAAATGGACTTGTGAAACGTTCTGAGGGCTTGTCAGGATTTATTAGTTAATATCTGTAAAACACTTTATAGCCGTTCCACAAATCATGCTATGTATTTTAGGTATTATCACTATATCAGCAGGGATGGAGAGATGTGAGTCTTGTTTAAAAATGTGGGTCTGGTGTGGGTGTAATGGCACAAAAGCATGCATTTCAATAAAACCTACTCCGCAATGAGTGGCCTCCTATGAGGTTATGCACTCTCAGTGTACTCTGCCTTGCTTCTGGTTTTCTGACACCAGAAAAAGTACAATGGCAAGGAGAAAACTCAGTGCATGCAACTGTGCCCTGATGCTTGAAATCTTTGCTAGAGCCATAGAGCCATAATCATGAGGTTGTAGGCTCCAGATAAAGTTGTCTGTGATCTTTGGTTCTGTGACAACAGCATCACTCAAACATTGTTGCTCTCAGAAAAATGGTGACATACTACTGGCACCTTCTTGCTGAACAGCTCTGCTGAGCGAAAAATAAAAAATGCAATCCCTTGACACCATTTTATAAAAACATACCTCTCCTCATAACTAAACTTTGAAAGTTTCTGGATTGTTTGGCTATTCTTGTGTCTCAGACTCCAAATTTTCAGTGTCCAATCCTTGCAATCTGTGAAGAAAAGGGGGTGAGGAAAGAATTTTAAATGAGCTGCTGAATTGTTCAAGTTTCAGTCAACTCATGAGTGGAACCATAAGTTCTCACAATGTAGTTAAGCCACATTTCTCTCTAGACTGTAATTTTCTTTATCAGGAAAAACTACGTAAAGCACAGGACAAAGTTATGTTGCTATCTACCTGTAGAATAAATGCAATAATCCTAATAAACAATAGTGTAGCAGGGCGCTAAGATGTGCCTGCTCCATAAGGCTGAAGAAGGCCGGCCAAGGAACTCTACAGGCCAAACAGCTCCCCAGCTGCAGGTTGCCAAGGTAACAGCCTAAGGGAGTAATTGGCCACATCTGCTGACCTCTCCTGATGGGCAGGAGGCAGGGCTCTGGGATATATAAACCCAGGCTGTAGCTGGCAGGCATGCGCTCTTTCTCTGGCAACTGACAGGGAAGGTGTTTCTGCCTGCTGAAGCTACTTGAGCCCTGGTGTTGCCTGCTCTGCTCTGCTATCTAGGTGCTACATGACTACAGGGAGTCTCCCAGGTACCTAGCATAAGGACATGTTATTCTGTGTGGAAGTTTGTCCTCTAAAAGGGGTGTAGCACTGTTGTTGTTGCTAGTATTTAAGTTATAGCTTAGGTTCTTGTGTTTGTGTTCAAGTTTACCCCTGGAGGATTGGGGTGAGGCTGGAAGGGGAGGCTTGGAGGCCTCACTAGTGCCTGGAAAGAGACGGCATATGACTTGGTAGAGTCCAGTGTCAGGCACAGTGAGTGTAGTGCCAAAAGGGTGCAGCCCCAAAGGTGCAGTGAGCCCAGACCACCAGAGAGGTGCATCCAGAAGGACTCAACAAGACCAGACAGGCACAGGTACAAGGTTGGGGCTAGCCCATAGTGCCAGAGGGGCACAGTGCCCATAGTGCCAGAGGGGCACAGCTAAGGGGATGCAGAACCAGGTGCCCAGGAGAAAGGCACTGAGCCAGGCATCTGAGAGAGGGGCACAGAAAGCCAATCACTAGAGAACTTGGTGCCTGCAGGTTGCAGAGAGACAGGTGCCTGGGGGCTTAGCACCAGGGGAGTGCTGAGTTGATGATGGTAGTAACACCTGTGAGGCATGGAACATGTGTAGGGGAGGTTGGAGCATGTATGTATTGCTTGGGAGGCTACCTTGCATGCACTCAGCTATACCATCTAATAAACAACTTAATTGGTTACTAACAAGGTGGCCTACCCAACTGTCTTGGACAGTCTGCCTGCCTCTCTCTCCTGCTACAACTCTGAGGGTAGCCTCAGGATGGCCCCCTGTCACAAATAGTCATTATGTTTCTGATCATTGGTGATGTTAATTTAATAGTGAGTATAAGCAATTTTGTGGTCCAATAATGTTGTCTGTCAGTGTGTCTGATTTTTGTGGGAAATAAATCTGCTGCTAGTCAGCAAGATGCATAGGATGGGGACGAATGTCTAAGAGCCAGAGGCATTCCTTTGCAAGTATTGCTTGCACTGTACCTGAATGGCAACAGTTTGCATGCAAGAGAATGTGGGGGGTCTTTTTAGATCAAAGAGTAAAAAATGTTTAGCAATGCATGGGAATAATTCACTGCACAGCACAGAATACTCCTTATGGGAGAAGGTAAACTTGTCCGTGTGGTGCTTCTTCAGCTTGGGTCCTGATGCTTGCAAGACAGTTTTCTTGCATCTCCAGAGCATTGTCAGCCACTTGTGCCTAGTTAGATGAGACCTGACTGAGACCGGAATAACTACAGTTACTCTAAGCACTTCATTTTGATAGAGATGCTTTTCCTGCCCCCAACCTTTTTTCATTGGAGAAATGTTACCTTGGTCATATTATGTGTTAATCTGTTGTAAAGTCCTTCAGAGGGCTGTTACTCCGCTGCTGGATTTCAGTGGAGATTCAGTCTCAAATAAGACCCTTCCTTGGTGTGTATTATTGAAGCATAAGAAGAGTTTAGGGCTCCTTTGAGATAAAGGGCTCAACTTAAAATTCATTAGGTTATTCATTTTTAATCCTTTAATTGTATACACGAATATAAAAACATCTTCACTGGCTCTAGACACTTTTTTGGTAATATTTAAATATATTGTTATTATGTTTTACATATACTATGTATTATACTTAAATCCCACACTCCAGCTGACGGGGAAGACCAAAAACTCCCAAACCACTATATGTCTGCCACTAGTGATGGGGCAGGGCCACTTAAATGTCAGACTTGAGGACCATCCTGGTGTAAGGTGGGTGAGGGAGGCTAAACCCCTGCCCCCACCTTCAGGTGGGCTTTGGAGGCAGTTCAGGGCCAAGCATGCAGAGTAACTGCACCTGAGTCCTGTGAGGTGGTAGACCCTGGAAGTGGGCCAGGCACCTCAGAAAAGTACTACCTAAGCCTGCAGAGGTGTTCTACCTTGAGCCCTGAGTGAGAGGGCAAGTGGCATGCCACCTGAGCCTATGGAGGTAGTCAACCCCAAGCCTAAATGGTAGGGTGGAGTAGTGTGGCCCAGAGTCTGGTGATGTTGTGAGAGGCAGTTGAGTTGTGAGGCCCTGGGGTAGAGGAGGCAGTTGAAAACATCTGCAAGGATGCTGGGACCTCATGCTTTGGTGGGGAGTAAGAATCCCATGTGAGAATCTGGAGCTCGGGTCCCAGAGCTGCCTAGCTGGAGGGAACATCTGTGAAGCATGGGGCATGTGTGGGGATGGTTGGAGTGTGTATATCAGGCCCTTGACATCAGGGCAGGCCAAGGGAAGCCTCCCACCTATTAACATCAAAACAATAGGACATCAAGGTGTAGCAGCAGAGAGGCAGGCAGTTGCCACAAAAACAAAGGAGCAGGTGAGTCTCCTGACCGGGCTGTGAGTTGGGTCCTTTCATCACAAGATGGCTTCATAATGTGCCATAATGGTCAAGAAAACTGAAGGAAAATTTTCAAAAGTGCTTAAGGGTACAGGCATGCAAATAACTTACTTTAGGGTGACAAGAGGATTTGCTGGGCACCAGCTGTTTTGTAGTAATTGCCTAAATCTAGGGATGCACAAACCAGTTCAAATCCTCATGGAATAATTGGGGAATTCCGGCCTAGATAACATTATAGTCTGGCTGGGGAACTGGTTCCATGGACAGACACAGAGTGATAGTTGATGGAACCAAAGCGCCTTGGCGCACTGTAACCAGTTGTGTCCCTCAGGGCTCCATTCTCGGACCTGTACTCTTCAATGCCATTATAAATTATCTGGACTTGGGTGTTGGACTAACTAGGTTTGCTGACCACACCAAACTACAGGGAAGTGTAGCCACCCTAGAGGATAGGCTGGCAATCCAGGCCGACCTTGACAGGCTTACAAGGTGGGAGGATCAAAACCTGATGGCATTCAATGCTGAGAAATGCAAGGTGCTCTACCTTATAGGCTTGGCAGTGCTACGCTAGCTAGCACTGTGTCTGAAAGAGACTTGGGGGTCATGACTGACCACAAGATGAACATGAGCCACCAATGAGATGCCACAGCTGGAAAGGCAAACAAAACTCTGGCCTGCATCTTCTGATGCATCTTAAACAAGACCCAGGAAGTCATCCTCCCACTTTACTCTGCCTTGGTGAGACCACAGCTGGAATACTATGTCCAGTTCTGGGCTCTGCAATTCAGAAAGGATGTGGAGAAACCCAAGAGAGTCCAGAGGAGAGCCACGCAAATGATTAGAGAACAAGACCGACCTGTCTTACACTGGGACGTTCCTTGAACCTGACACAACTCTCCTTATGAGGAGAGCCTGAGAGATGTGGGACTCTTCAGCTTGGAAAAGCGTACACTCAGGGGTGACTTAGTGGCAGCCTATAAGTATATAAGAGGTGTGCACTAGGAACTGGGAGAACATCATCTGTTCACCAGGGCACCCCATGGGAAGACTAGATCCAATGGTCACAAGCTCTTGGAAGACAGCTTTAGGCTGGACATAAGGAAAAACTTCTTTACTGTCTGAGTTCTCAGGGCTTGGAATAGACTCCCCCAGAGATGGGATGCCTGAGTAGGTGCCTGCACCAAGTGTTTCTTAAAGGAATCCAATCTTGCTGGATCACTTGACCCCTACTGAGTGCTAGCCCTCTTGGCAGGGGGCTGGACCCAGTGATCTTGCAAGGTCCCTTCCAGCCCTAATGTCTATGAAATATATGAAAGTGGTTAGAAACTGGTTTCAACGTGTAACAGAGCAAAAGTTCAGTGCACATAAACCAGTTTCAAAATGTCAAAAACTGGTTTGAGAGAAACCTAGCTGAATGTAGAAACAGACTTAACTGATTTGGGTCAAACCAGTCTATGGAACTCCTTTCCCAGACTCCTTCCTGGTTTAAATTAAATTGGAGTCCCCCAGCATGCTTTTCCATCCCAGACTAGGCTGCACTCTCTGTTGCAGAGAGCAGGGCTGGCCCCACCCCTCTGCTCTCTAGCTGGAGCAATGGAGGGGTGGGGCTGCAACACAGGGATGGGGCCTGGCATGACCCCCCTGAGTTGGAGGGGGGGCTTATTCCTCCTCCCTCCCCTCTCCCCCAGGAACCCCAGCTGGGGTCTACCTGGCCAGTACCCCTGTCAGGCATTCCTCTGCCACCTCACTGCTCAAGCAGTTGGGAGTGGCAGGGGAGAAGGCATGGTCAGCCCTGTTGGCAGCCTGAAGCAAATGGGGGGGGGGAGAGGAGGATTTAATTCCCCTCCCTCCCTCCCCTGTCCCATTGGCATGGCCCCTGCTGAGGTCTGCCTGGCCGGGGTGCAGCTGTTCCTGTCAGCCCCTCCCCCCCCCGCTGCAGTGTCAGGGGTGGGGGCCTGGCCAGACACTGGTGCATGTTGAAGGGAGCAGATTTATTCCTTGCTCCATCCCCTCTCACCAGGGAACTGCAGCTGGGCTCTGCTAGCCCTGGCCACTGCCTCTGCTGCTTGTACCCAGCCAGGCAGACTCTGGGTGGGGTTCTCTGGGCGGGGAGGGGAGGGAGTAGGGACTAAAACCCCTCCTTGTTTCTCTTGCCTCCAGGGGCCATGCTGGCCAATGTCTGGCCATGCCCTCACCCCTGCTGTTGGACTGGCAAGGGGGGGCAGGACCCTGATGGGGCAGCAGCACCTGTCATGGTGTTCCAGGGAACACAAGTCTCTTCCCAGTGGGGGGGCTGCACTGCAGGCAAAAGCAGGGTGGGCAGAGCTGCTGCAGCCTGCATGGAGTAAGCAGCAGCAGCAGCACTGGGGGAGGGCGGGGGGTCTTCAGGGGCTATGGCCATTCCAAAAATTCAGCCTAGCCCCTGTAGCCACCCCTCAGGACCCCACCACTACTACTTGCCTCGCACAGGCTGTAACAGCTCTGTCTGCCCTGCTCCTGCCCACAGTGTGGCCCCCTCTACCAGGAAGAAGCTTGTGCTCCCCAGGACAGCATGATAGGGCTGCTGCCCTGCCAGCAGTCCTCCCCCATTACTTGTCCAGGGGCATGGCCAGATGCAAGCCACCCTGGCCCCCTGAGGCAAAGGGGACAGGGATGAGGTTTATTCCCCACTCCCTCCCTTTTCCCCCCAGGGAACCCCAGCTGGGTATAAGTGACAGATGGTGGCTAGGGCTGGCAGTCCCTGGCTGCAGTCCCCTTGTGGGAGAGGGGATGGGGTGTAGGAAATAAATCCCATCCTTGCCCCTTTCGCCTCAGGGGGCCATGCAGCCAGTATCTGGCCATGCCCCTACCCTGCTGCAGAAGTAGTGAGGGAGAAGGTTGACAGGGGTTCCTGCACCCCAGCCAGGCAGACCCTAGCTGGGGTCCATGCTGGTGGAATTAAATCCCCCTCCCTCCCCTGTTGGCTTCAGGCTGCCAACGAAGTGGGCCATGCCCCTTCACTGCTCGAGGAGGGGGAGTGCCTGATGAGGGATGCTCTGCCCTGGCCAGGGAAAAGCCAGCTGGGGTCCCAGGGGAGAGGGAAGGGAGTGGGGAATAAACCATCTCCCTGCCCCCTTAGCCTGAGGGAGCCATGCTGGGCAGGCATCTGGCCAGGGTAGGGATTT
The DNA here is from genome assembly GCF_052110815.1 of Crocodylus siamensis. Lineage (NCBI taxonomy): Eukaryota > Metazoa > Chordata > Crocodylia > Crocodylidae > Crocodylus > Crocodylus siamensis. The sequence goes on from NC_143398.1 coordinate 65,057,685, forward strand.
AAACCCCTTCCCAGTCATACTCGGGACTGCCAGGGCCTGGCCATGCCCCATCTCAGTGCAGCATCCCACCCTCCAACCCAGCCACTGCAGAAGAGAAGGGAGGGCTTGCTCTAGGGCCCCCAGCTTCTGGCTTGAGCCACTGTAGGCATGTGCCTGCATTTCCAAAATCAAAAGTGAATGTTTATTTACTTGGAAATTGATTCAGTCTTTTCAGGTTAGATTAACCTGCCTAGAATGAATCAATTTGGGCTCAGGCTTTTTGAATGTCTGCACTTAGCCTAAGTGAATGCTTTCACTCCATGGTGAGTAGAAACTAATCCATGGCAGTATAGCTGTTCAGGGTTGAAGGAGGCTATCTTGACTCACTCACTGCCAGGTAAAAGCATGCAGACAAACAGTTGACACAGAGAAGCTGATGTTCAGTAGATCTCTATTAGTTTTCACGACAGATCCAGTTGTTTGTATGCCCATATCCTAAGAAGACCATGTCTATTTATTAAACTTAACATGCTCAAAACAATTTCCTCCAGTACCTTTCCAAGTGGGCTACTTCTTAAACCAGAGGCAAGGTAGAACCCTGCAGTGGTTTTGGGGTGGGAGGGGGCAATTAGCCCTGCTGAGTGACAGACCAATTAACCCATTTCCATACCATGCTTTCTCTCTCCCTCTTTCTCTTTCTCCCCTGCAGAGTTAGGTAGAGGGGGGAGAGGGTGAAATTCCAGTGTGAATATGGATAAACATCTCAAAGTACTTGGTAAGTAACTTGATTTTTCTCATTTGAGGAATTGCCCACATACACATTAGTGGGTGACTCCAATGCAGCACCTAGCTCCATGGGGTCAGGTCAGGTGTTAGAGGCATCCTAGGTAAACTGCAGTGTGAGGACCACCCTGCCAAGCATGGCTCCAGCCTTAGAAGCTTCCAAGAGGGTGTAACAATTTTGTGAATGTATAAACAGAGCTCCAGATAGCTCCATAAGTGACAGCTGCAAGTTAGCTGTTACACACGTGCTATAGAAGTGTGTGTATAACATCTCCTTAAGTGAGATGTTTTAAGTGGGTGCTAGAAGAACATACTGTGATCATGGGCTGCTCCTACATGTGCTCTGGGGGTTGGGAGTGGTGCTTTAGACTGGCTGCAAGAGCTTGTGTATCAGTGTTCCTCCATTTCAAAATGACAGTGGGGTTGCTTGAACTGAAACTTGTTTGAGCTTTAATTTGAGCACCCCTGCTGCCATTTTTGAAGCACAGGGATGCCAATACATGAGATGTGGGAGGCTCCTAGAGGGCAGTAATTGTCATGCTCCAGCAGACTCTATTTAGTCTTAATTACAGAGCAGCCTCTGCACTCATGTATAGGCACCTATAGTGATCTCATAGTATAGTTTTATACAGGCCCCAATCCAGTTTGCAAACCACTGAGCTGATATCTCTGTGCCGTTAGAGCTCTTAGCTACAACATGAAGAACTGAGGAAACTTTCTGAATAATTTTGTTCAGTAATAAGCTAATGCTTTTTTAACAATAACATCCAGTGAATGCCACGAGGCCTCTACTTGTTCTGTTCTTCCAGAAGCGCTCCTCACAATAGTTAATCTGCTGCCCCTATTTCTACAAATAGAATATCTTTCTGCTTTCCCCCCCCATGGTAATAATGGTGACCCTTGTTGAATTATGGTGTAATATTTGTACCCAATATTCTGCATCCTTCTAGCAAGTTGCAAAAGCACTCAATTCAAATGAAAAATTATAAATAATTTCTTATTGGTGCACCAGTTCCTGAATGTAGAATAAGCAGGGGCGAAAACTGTTTGCTTTTACACTTAGTCATTCCACAAGAGCATATCTGGAGAAGCATCGGCAACTTGTTTTTCTTACCCTGCCATATCTTAAGAGGCATCCGCTAACTTGTTTCTCTTACCCCGCCTTACCCTGCTATCTTAAGAGGCATCCGCTACTTGTTTCTCTTCCGCCCTGCTGACTCATAGTTAGAAAGTCCCAAGTCTCGTAACTATGTTGGCCTAAAGCACGCACGCGCTACAGGAAGATTCCAGTACTCTGTAACAGGATATATAAGTAATGAAGGACCAGCACTTAGGGTCAGCTTTGATCTGAGTCTCATGACTCCAGGCCGACCTGCTTGCAAGCAATAAAGGCTTTGTCTCTGTGGCTCGTGGTGTGACTCACTTCTGGGGACCAAATTGGAACTTAGCCTCCAGGAGCTCGAACGGCCCCTTGTGCAACAATTCTGGCGAGTCAGGCAGGAGTACTTTTGGACCACCCCGGGGCCGGACGACAAGACCGCCATACATACTCGTGGAGTGTGCACCAAGCCATAATTTGGGCTTGCCACGAGGCCGAAAGCGTGAGTCAGGGGCACCCAGGAGGTTAAAGGCACTCCATTTCCATTTGAGTCACCCCAGATGCGGACTCCGAGGACAAGGTACCTGGGCATGTTTGGAGTGAGTATACTAATTCCCTGTCTCATTTTGTTAGTATTGTTATTTGTAGGTCCATCAGGACGTTGGTCTGGGAGTTCTTTGGCCCAGAGTTTGGAAAGAGACATAATGGGTATGGGTCGCTCCCGAGTTGAAAACTCCAGCACCCCGTTGGGTTGTATACTGAGAAATTTTGATAAATTCATCAAGTATGGGGATTATGGGGTAAAACTGACTAAGGGCGAGATCACGAAGTTTTGCCAATTAGAATGGCCTACTTTCAGAGTAGGCTGGCCAGGCATGGGATCTTTTGATGTTGAGCAGGTCACAAGGGTACATGACAAGGTGATTCAGGAGGGACATTGGGACCAGTTCCCTTATATCGACTGCTGGTTGGGCATAGCACAGGACCGTCCGTCTTGGGCAAAGAAATGTGCCATGGTACGTAGGATAATGGTGACAAAGGAGAAGACTCGGGGGGGGGGGCCAAGGGAGTCCCCGGGTGTTACATGATTCAACTAGGGAGATAGATTTGATGGATTCTGGAGGGAGGCGGGTTAGGCCACCCAGTCCCATTAATGTGGACCAGGAAGACACGCCAGATTCTGATGAAGCTTCTGTCTCCTCTCCTGAACACGAGCGTCCCCCCCATATCAACAAAAGTCAACAGAGGGTGATCAGGGAAATCCCATGGCACCCCCTCCTGAGTCAACAGGAAATTGATATAATCTCCAAGACCCGCCAAAGCAAAAACCCCATCTAAATTGCCCCATGAGGGAAGTAATTGGGGAAGGAGGTGATACCACCTTCATATACGTTCCCTTTAGTACTTCAGATTTGTTCAACTGGAAAAACCAGAACCCATCTTTTCGGGAGGATCCCGAGAAAATGAGGGATCTCTTTAGATCAGTGGGACAGACCCACCGACCCAACTGGGCAGATGTTCAAATGATGCTTCAGACACTATTGACCCCCGAAGAAAAGCAGTTAGTTCTCGGCACTGCCGACCGATTGGCAGAGGCTCGCATTGAACAGGGGGAGGAGAGAATCAAACCCTCTGAGAAATATGTCCAGTTGAAGAACCAGGGTGGAATGGTCGCACTGCCGCAGGAAGAGAAAGAAGCGCCCAATATCTGGGGATCATTGTTGAGGCATTGGGAAAGACAGTCCCCCGGGTTACTAACCTCTCTAAGTGATATGAAGTAAGACAAGGAAAAGAGGAGGATCCCTCTACCTTTCTCGGGTGACTATACGAGGCTTTCCGCAAATTTTCTGATCTTGATCCGGAGGCGCCAGAAAATCAACGAATGGTTAATCTCATGTTCATCAGGCAGGCTGCTCCAGATATTTGAAAGAAACTACAAAAAACTGAAGGGGGACCTGGTAAGCCCATATCCGAGCTCGTGGAGATCGCATATAAGGTATATGGGAACAGGGAGCATGTAGTGGAGAGAAGAGAAGAAAAAAAGGGACAGAGGCAGATGGCGATGTTGGCAGTGGCAATCGTAGAGAAACATGAAGTAAGGGGGGAAAGGAAGAAGGGAGCGGGACGTGTTGAGGCAGATACATGTGCCTATTGTAAGGAGAAAGGACATTGGAAACGGGAGTGCCCCCAACTAAGGGAGAAGATGGGGGAACACTCTAAGGCACAAATGAGAGCTGGGCTCTCCGGGGAAGAGTCTGATTGATGGGGACCGGGATCCAAGACCACCACCCTGCGGGCGGAGTCCCGGAAGGATCCTATGGTAACAATAAGGGTCGGTGGTAAAAATTACGAAGCACTGGTAGACACCGGGGCTACATTTTCAATACTCCCCGAGAAACCCCCATCTGGAGAAGGAAATGGAAAATATGTAACCATAAAGGGAATTGAGGGTAAGCAGAGTAAATTACCCATATGCAGACCTCTCCTCACCAAAGTCGGCAATAACTTGCTTGAGCACGCCTTTGTTTATTCCCCCACCTGCCCGGTTGCCCTGTTGGGACGAGATCTCCTTACTAAACTCCAAGCTGAGATTTTCTTCCGAGGAGACCAGATGGTGGTCCAGTTACCAGTGAAGCAAGGATCTAACTACCAAATGGCACTCCTGAAGGACGAGAGTTCAGTGGTGGGAATCAAGGATTTGGAAAACGTAAATCCGCAGGTATGGGCCGATGGGACCCCTGCGAGGGCCAAGCACGTGATGCCAGTAAGAATTTATCTTAAAGAAGGAGAGGGGCCCATCTGCGTAAAGCAATATACCCTCAACAGACAAACTAGAAGAGGACTAAAATGCCTCATAGAAAAATTCAAAGGATATGGGTGGCTAGTAGAGGGTTCATCTCCATTCAATACCCCCATACTCGGAGTACCCAAAGCCGATGGGACTTCATACCGGCTAGTACAAGATTTACGAGCTGTGAACCAGAAGGTCCTAGCAGATTACCCGGTCGTCCCAAACCCTCACGCCATCTTAACTCAGGTCCCACTGAATGCAAAAATTTTCTCAGTGCTTGATTTAAGAGACGCCTTCTTTTCCATCCCTCTTCATGAGGATAGCCAGAAGCTTTTTGCCTTTGAATGGGAGGACCCGGACACTCACCATAAGTCTCAGCTTATGTGGACAGTGTTGCCCCAAGGATTTGTATCTGCCGCACATATATTTGGCATCTCTCTCCAAAAAGATTTAGAGGACTGGAAACAGGTACACCCTAATGTTACCCTAATTCAATATGTTGATGACTTGTTGATAGCCAGCCCAAGCCTAACCAAGGGGAAGGAAGCAACTGAATCACTACTAAACACCCTAGGAGAAAGGGGATATAAGGTGTCTCGCGAAAAAGCCCAGATATGTCAGTCCAAAGTAACCTTTCTGGGTTATGAGATATCAAAGGGAGCCCAAGCACTAAGTCATGACCGGATTTTAGCTATTCAAAACATGCCAGCCCCTGCATCACCTAGGGAGCTCCGAGCCTTCCTGGGCCTCACAGGATTCTGCCAATTATGGATACCTGATTATGGAGGAAAGGCTAAAGCCCTGTATGACTCCTTAACCAAGGAGGGCCTGGCAGATTGGAAATGGACAAAAGGGAAGCAACACTCCTTTGAATTGTTAAAAGCCACATTGGTACAACCCCCAACCTTAATGATTCCAGATGGCCGTAAACCTTATAGACTTTATGTACACGGGAATAAGGGGGTGGCATCGGGGGTCCTAACTCAGCCTGTAGGACCCACCTGGAAGCCAGTAGGCTACTATTCAAAAGTACTAGACCCCGTAGCCTGAGGATGGCCTGCATGCCTGCAAGCAGTGGCTGCTATGGCCACCATAGTAGAGGAAGCCCAAAAGATTGTCATGGGAACTGACATGGAGGTACACACCCCTCATGGGGTCCCACAGATCCTAGGAGGAGAAGGTGGGAAATTCCTTAATCCATCTCGACAGTCCCAGTATGAAATCTCTTTGTTGTCTGACCCTGGGCTCACCTTTAGACATACAACTGCCTTAAACCCGGCCACCCTGCTGCCCGAGCCCAGCCGACCGAATCATGACTGCCTAGAAGTATTAACCCAAGCCATCCTCATTCAACCTGATTTGACAGACGATCCAATGGAGAACTCAGATGAAGAGCTCTTTGTGGACGGGTCTAGCACCGTGGTAGACGGTAAGAGGCATACTGGTTGTGCAGTAGCCACCCTGGAGGCAGTTGTTTGGAAGGAAACCCTCCCCTCTCACTGGTCTGCGCAGGCTGCTGAGTTGGTGGCCCTTACACGGGCTTTGGAACTAGGAGAAGGGAAATGAGTAAACATATATACGGACTCCCAATATGCATTCACCACGGTACATGCACACGGGGTTTTGTGGAAGGAGAGAGGATTTGTTACTGCTTCTGGTCAAAAGATCATCAATGGAGTGCAAATCACCCGGCTACTCGAGGCTCTAAAGCTGCCTAGGGAGGTAGCAGTGGTCCATGTAAGAGCCCATGGTAAGGCTTCCAACAAACAGCAGAGGTGGGGAAATGCAAAAGCCGATGTCACCACCAGGGAAGCAGCCCTGATGGGCAGAGAAGCACACACCCAAGCCCTATCCCATCTCACGACACCTTTATTCGAAGACCGGACGCCGCACTACTCCATGGAAGAAGAAAGGATGGCCAAGGATGGATTAGCAACTAAAAACTCAGAGGGATGGTGGATTGTGCCAGGGGGAAAGGTCATCATACCTCGACCCCTACTTCAGGAACTTCTTATGCAACTACACTCCGTGACCCACATGGGGGGCCTGGCTATGGGCGATTTACTCATATGGCAAATAGTATCCCCCAGACTTTATCTAGAATCTCAACACATAGCTTCCCAATGTTTAACCTGCCAAAAAGTAAACCCCAAGCCAGTGGGACCCCCTACCCCGATGGGAGGAAGACAATGGACTCACTATCCAGGACAGGCTTGGCAAATCGACTTTGCTGAACTCCCCAAGTCTGGATGACATCGATACCTCCTGGTGATGGTAGACCAGTTAACAGGATGGATAGAAGCTTTCCCAACTCGGACAGCAACGGCATCAGTGGTGGCACGCACTTTGCTGCATGAAATCATGCCCCGATACTCCCTTCCAGAATCCATACAGTCCGATCAGGGGGGACACTTTGTTGGGAAAGTAACACAGGAGGTAGCTAAGGCCCTAGGAATTCGATGGAAGCCCCATACCCCCTGGAGACCTCAGAGTTCAGGCCAGGTGGAACGCATGAACAGAACCCTAAAAACAATGTTAACAAAGATTTGTATAGAAACCCACCTAAAATGGCCTCAGGCGCTCCCACTGGCCTTAACTCGTATCTGTAAAACACCACAGAGAGGTATTAAATTATCCCCTTACGAGATAATGTTTGGTATGCCACCCCGAGTCCTGCCACCTGGGGTCTGGGAAGCGATCACCTTTGAATTAGGTAATGCTGAACTTAGAGCATATGTTATTGCCTTGCAGTCTGTTTTAACCTCTCTCCACAGGTACACTGCCTCCTTCCAGCGACTTCCCTTGGACGCCCCAGTCCATAACTTCCAACCCGGAGACCAGGTGTTGGTGCAGCAGTGGAAGCGAGAGCCACTCTCGGAGAAGTGGGAAGGTCCCTACCAGGTGCTGTTAACCACCCACTCCGCAGTAAAGCTTGAAAATCATGACTGGTGGATCCATCACACCAGGATTAAGCAATACTCAGGCAGGGAAGCGAACAGCAGCTCCCCGGGTGAGCCCGGACTGGAAGCCGGGCCACCCCCGGAACAAGATTCCGACACCTGGACCAGCGAACCAGTAGGGGATCTCACACTTCGGCTCAAATGATCAGCTAAGACCTAGGAGTATGGCGAGGCAGTTGTTCTGTTTGCTTTTTCTCTTACCTCTTTTGGCAACCCCATCTCCCTTTCCCAAAGGAGTATTAACCTCCTCCTACCAGCTTGCTAACCGCACAGCTCATAGCTTAAATCTTTCTGCCTGTTGGCTTTGTGTGTCCCAGCGAAGATGGGGAACCGCTATCCCAGCCCCACCATCCCTGTGGGGTACTTTACAGGCTAGTAATTCTCAACGGACGGAAATGCACCCTAAATCAGACCAGGGTCAGTCTCTGAGGGGAGGGGAGCAAGCGCTTAAATCGGTATGGAAATTTAGAGATCAGCCCTTTACAGCAAAAAGCCCAGCATCCGGGTCCATATTTGGATACATTACTAATCATGCTGAGAATTTATACCCTATTTGCTTGCAGAGCAATTATACCAGTCATAAAGACTCTATTTACCTTGGCAGCATAAGGCCCTGGCAATGTAATGTTACCTTTTCAATCCAACCCCCAAAATTTACTACAGGAGGTTTCAATTATTCTGTATTCTCCCCCTCACAACTTAAAAACTCTTCAAGACCCAGGCAGTACAACTACTCAGACTACACCTGAGGTAGACCCACCAACTCGCACCCAGCTCTGACAAAGGGAGGGCCAAATGCGATCATATTGTATCAATCATTGCAGCCTCAGGGACAGGTCTTTTTCGATAGTAGCCGAGGGTCGATCTTCTTTGGCCCCATGAATGACACCTCCTACAAAGATCCCTCCCTAGATCCTTTGCTCTCAGCTACCATAGCCTGCTCAAACGTTGCAGGCCTCTGTCGCAAAAGAAACTAGGAATGGAAGGGAGGTCGACCTTAACCCTCAGTGCTTATATGCATCTGCTGTCTTCAGCAGTGTCCTATCCCCTGCATCGGGAGTCTACTGGATATGTGGCAATCGGGCCTACTGGGTCTTACCCCCCGGTTGGCAAGGGACTTGCTCCCTAGGGTTTGTATTGCCACAAATCGAGGTAGCCCCCTCTGGAACACCACTCCCCTTCCAACTACAAGCAGTAGGTAAATTTAGCCAAACGGGTGGCCCCACTGCTACCCCTAATGGCAGTAGTAGCAGTAGTAGCCGGAGCAACTAGAATGGCCACAGGGGGAACCGCACTAGGATTGCAGCAGGAACTATCCCAAGAAACAGCTAAAGCACTCAAGAAAACAGGTGAAACCCTGACCTTGCTTCAACAGCAACTTGACTCACTTGCTGGAGTGGTACTCCAGAATAGGAGGGCCCTGGATCTCCTAACATCAGGACAAGGGGGGACATGTCTATTTCTCCAAGAGGAATGTTGCTTTTATGTAAAGCAATCAGGACAGGTACAAGAAAACATAAATGAGATATTACAGCATGCTAGTAACATCAAGTCAGTGGGATGGGGAGGTTGGTCAGGAGGACCGATACAATGGCTACTATCTCTCCTATTACCCCTCATACCAGTCTTAGTCATCGGCTTAGTTATCCTAATGTGTGCACCTCACATAATACAGGCATTAAATCGATTTATTTCTGCCAGAATGAAAACTGCCACACAGTTACAGCTTGTAATGCTTCATAAGAGACAAGTGAGGAATTAAAAAGAAGGCATCTTAAGGGGGGATAATTGTAGAATAAGCAGGGGCGAAAACTGTTTGCTTTTACGCTTAGTCATTCCACAAGAGCATATCTGGAGAAGCTTCAGCAACTTGTTTTTCTTACCCCGCCATATCTTAAGAGGCATCCGCTACTTGTTTCTCTCCTGCCCTGCTGACTCATAGTTAGAAAGTCCCAAGTCTCGTAACTATGTTGGCCTAAAGTACGCACGCGCTACAGGAAGATTCCAGTACTCTGTAACAGGATATATAAGTAATGAAGGACCAGCACTTGGGGTCGGCTTTGATCTGAGTCTCATGACTCCAGGCCGACCTGCTTGCAAGCAATAAAGGCTTTGTCTCTGTGGCATGACTCACTTCTGGGGACTCACGGTGTGACTCACTTCTGGGGACCAAATTGGAACTTAGCCTCCAGGAGCTCGAACAGCCCCTTGTGCAACAGGCTTGTTTTTATTACACCGTTATTTTCTCCCACCTGGAAATTCTCAGTGTCTCCACCAAGTCAAATTTTCTGTGGTTTGCTTGGTTCTCCTGATCTGCTTCTAACTGGCTTTGTCAGAGCCATTGACCAGGAAGATGGTTAATCACTGGGGAAATGCCTGTCCTACTACTTCAACGCTTTGTTTTTTAGGTTGGTTTGAGCTCCAGTGCTTAAAAAAAAAAAAAAAAAAAAAAAAAATACAGCCTTGCTCTCTAGCTCTTGATCCTGCCTGGGCTCTGGGCACTTTGCTCTTCCACTGCTCTGCTGTAACCTTCAAGTTCTTTCTCCAATCTCTCTCTTTCCTGCAGGCTGGGTTAGTAGAACCACTCTCTGCTCTGATTACAATCCAAAGTTCACTGAAATCGGGGGACAGGTTCATATTGATGTCAATTAAATTTGGAGAGGACCCTTAATAAATATGTACTTCTATCTCCTATTTAGGCACCGTTTAAGCTAGTGAGGCATGCCATTCTTTCCGAATCAAATATCAGCATTACAGAACAATGAAGTTTCATCATAGAAATCTTGCTCAGGTTAGTGAAAGGTTGCAGAATCCTAGTGCACAGGTTGTGCCTTGTTTGGAAAATGGTCCAATCTACACACTAATGAATTAGCAGCCCATGGAACCTCCTAGGCAGCCATGCAGTACAGATCTCTTCTCCCTGAGTGCATAACTAATATGGAGCCAGATGCTTGTTGAATGTAAACTGGCAGAGCTCTGCTAAAGTCAGTGGAGCTAAGTTGATTTACAGCACCTGACACCCTGACCCAGGATGTGCTTCTCCTACAGAAACTGCACACATGCCTTCCACAGCAGGAGGGACTTATCTTCCTCTGTTTTGTTTCATATCTGGACTTTTCCTGAAATCCCCCTCACAAGAAACAAATAGCTCAGAGCTCATTATTTTCTTTAATCAGACACTACAGCCTCTGTTTATTTAAAGTTCTGCAAAGATAATCGGAACTAATCATCATATATGTTATACAAATAAAGGCATCCCTCCCTTCATCGTATGAGCTGCTTTGAGCCAGTTGCTCTCAAACTGAACTCAGCTGGATGAAGATGGGTTACTTGCAGCAATTGTTATTCTACCATTAAAGGGATAATAGGAGGGGGGTGCTCTGTTTTACAAGGCAATGATCTGGTTTGCAAGTGAATAAACGATGAGGCTGACTCATCTGAGTGAAGGAAGTGGATTATTGTGGAGAAAAATGAGGCATTCCTCCTAAAGGAACCAATTATGTTATCAATAACATTATATTCCCCCTATAGCATCCCCAGCTCAGTCCCTCCTACCCACACAAACATATCTCTGCCTTTAACCTGTGCATGTCTTTGTTCATTAATAAAAACAAGTTTCTCTCCAGTGGCCCCTCCCAATTCCATCCTCTTTGCTCCTTTCCATGGCTGATTTAGCACTATGTTACACAGAATAAATCTAACCTTTCCTTTCTTCTCCCGTTGTGCCTCTTGCTGTCTAAAGGCAAATTCAGCTGTCAGCTTCAGTGCTGAGTGGATCAGACCACCCACATTACCCCGGAGTGCTCTGAGCTGCTTTGGCCTTAGGCTGACAGTTGAAATTGGTGCAAAGGGCAGCAGAGTCATTGGGAGAAACATGGAGAGTGTTAGATTGAAAGGATTTCTATACTTTGGGGCTGAGCCTAGGGAAGTCCTGACTGAGCTAGGAGGGCATAATTATATTTTCTGCGTTCTGTAGGAGTAACTATATTTTTCTGAGGTAACGGAGCGAGAATTTCAAGCATGCATGGGGGTGGATATAACAGTTTTTCAAAGCACTACATAACATTACAGTAAGTAGTGGCATTTTGGATATTGTCCTGGAACACCGAAGGTTTATATAAATATAAATCAACAGATTTCCTGCATACGGACTGAGTAAAAACTTTAGAATTTGGCCTGGCCTCTTGTATTAACTCTGACTGATTATTTCATAGATTGTAAGGCTGAAAGGGACCTCAGAAGATCATTGGGTCCAGTCCCCTGCCCCAGGCAGGAAAGACAACTGGGGTCAGGTGACCCCAGCAAGGTGACTGTCCAGGCTACTCTTGAAGACTTCCAGGGTAGGCCTGTTTCTTTTTTTTAATTTTTTTATTTCCATTTGTGGCCTGGCGATGCATTGTTTCCAGTCTCATTAATACCAGGGCAAAAAGCATATAAAATGGCAGCATTCTAATCTGGTTGGATTTTAAGTCCATTTTTCTCTAGTTTAAATGTCTACAGACAGTGCGGGACAGCAGAGGTTCAGGTCCTTGGCGTTTTACAGGTTTATAAGGGAGGCTGTGGAAGGAAGGTGTGAAGTGAACTCTCTCACAAAGGCAACCACTTCATTGGGGGAAACTACCTGATTACAAGCAGAAAAAAAGGCAGCTGAACATACAGATATTTATAAAGGAGAAGTGTGCATGAAGTATATGTGACTCAATAATGCCTGTGGGAAATGAATCATCATTTTTAAGGAAGGTGATGGGATGGTGGGGTGGGAGCCAGGTTCTTTATTTTTACAAATGAACTCCTTGGGGACCTGTGGTAAGACTATTAAATCATATTGCATACAGTTACATAGTCCCATTGTTCCTCAAAGTACTTTGTTTACTTGTAAACCACAACCTGAGGTGTGCAGATTTTCCTCTTTTCTGCAAAAGGGAGCTGGCGCTGGTTTGACTGGTAGTGGCATTGTAGATGACCTCAAGATCTGGCCCCACAAAACATAGCAGAAAGTGGAACTCGTGCACATGAGTTTCCTATGGAGCCCTTTGAAAAGCCCCAGTGGGGAAGCAGAGGAACCAAGTGTTGGGGACAGCGCATCTCACACCTCCTGAAAAATTGTTAGCTGCTTGGGATGTGTGTGCAGATATTTTGTTGCATTGTCTACCTGCTCCTGGTGGTGAAAGGTGTCTGGTGCAGACTGGCACCCTGTCAGCCAGTTTTGCATTGTATTGCCCCTACTGGGACACTGGTTCAGGTAGCCCCTCTCACTGGCAGCATTCCTTAGTGTCCTCACTGTCATTTCTGGGAGGGTGAAGTCATGGAAAGTAGTAGGAAGAACAACTGTACACTCTCTGCTGCAGCAGTCATCTACATACCCAGTGCAGAAAGCGTCTGTGACAGGAGGGTGAAGCCTTCTTGTGTTCTGGAGCTTAGCACCTGAGGCAGGATTCAACCCTGTATTTTGGCATTATGCTGATATGTGCAAAACAAAACAGTGCAGTTTTATGTTCAGCAAAAACTGATGTCATGGGAAGCTCAAAATCACTAGGCTGTTTTGTATGCTTGGAAATTATTGAAAACTGTTTTCTAGTTGCATAAAATCAGTCTCACTTAAGTACAAAGTACAATATTTAGAGAGTCCTGGAAAGAGATGCCTTTTATGTGAAAGTAAGACCTATACATGTGACTGAACCCTAGCATTAAGTTCATATCTCAATGTCTCCTTGATGACTCCTGCTTTGTTATTATCTTTCAACACTAGTGTATGCACATACAGGATGCAAAGGGAAGATAGATTAGGGGCAAGATGAAGGGGAGATGAAATGTCCATGATAAAAATGCATACTTAATTGGAGGCACTGGGGCTACAGAAATGACTGTAATGCCAGAATGTGTTAGTTTAAAGCTATGCAATGGGGTTGTGTTTCTTTTCAAAAGAACTTGTGTGCTTATTTTCTTCTCCATTTGGGAAACAGCATTCCACACCCTGCAAGTCCTCCTCAGCCCAGTTCTAGCAGCTCAGTCCCAGAGCAGTCCCCATGATTTTATTGTCTTTCTACAGCAGGGGTAAGCAACCTTTCATGGAGGTGGGCCACAGCTTGTGACCCAGCTGCCACTGCAGGCCACAGTCCTCCTTTGCTGCTGCCGAGGGCTGCTATTGCACCCTAAGGCAGCCTCCGCTTACCAAATGCTGCCAATAAATGTGGCCAAAGCCAAGCAGTAATGGGGGATTTGGTGGCTTGGGAATGCTGAGTGCACCCATTTCCACCCTCACATGTTGCCTATCTTCCCCCCCACACACACACACACCTTGCTGCCACAGGCCAGATTATACTTTCATAGGCCAAAACTGACTCATGGGCCATGGTTTACTGACCCCTGTTCTATAATAGGTCTTCATCCACAAGATGGGTCATTGGTGTACAGGATAAATGACTATTTTTACAAGTCTACAAATAAGGTATATATGGATATAAGATGCGATATCTTTATCTTTGACGTTAATACAGAATATTTACATCAATGAGCTGTCACATCTTGGTGAGTCCTTTCAGCATATCCAATAGTTGATAATCTTTATAGCCAAGCAAAACGTACATACTACAGTTTTATGAAGGCCAATAGTTGGAGCTTAACATGAAAATTGAAATATTGATTCTTAAGCTCTGTAAAATACAATGGCAAGAGGTGTCCATTGAAACATACTAGGTGCTCTTAACACTTACACTTCAAAATGGAAAAGGAAAGAACAAAACCCCCATAATATAGAAAAGGAGTGTGAGACTCCCCTGCTCTGGACCAGATCTAAACCATGGGACTCCTTGTGAGCTGGATTCCCTGGGCTGGTTCTGGTGGTGGAGGCAGCTCAGGATCTGCCTGGTATACACAGCAGCAGCAGTCCTGGCAGGAGCCTGGCTGTGTGCTGTATGCCCCATGCCAGAGCCAGAGCTGTTGCTGTTGCCATACATTGTGACATGACAGCACATGGTAGTGCTCTGGTGTGGAGCATGCAGTACACAGTGGCAGTGAAACTGTTCAATGAGAAGGTAAGGCCACTTCAGTGGAGAAGGGCAAAGTGGCCGGAGCACAACAGGGGATGTCTCTTTCACTTGCCTCCCTGAAACCAATCTTCATGTCCACAAAAGCCCCCAGGCCCCAGATTCTATGGTAGGCCACCCCTCCCTCCTCCCCCCACCGCCCTGGGTCATGCCCCCAACTTTCCATGGCTCGCTGGTAGCCTGGCTGACTAGACAGAGTAGTTCCATAAGTCACATCTGGCCCACAGGCCATATGTTTGACCCCACTGATATAGAATAATCACAGCCAAGTACCACATAATTAGACCAAATGTCCCATCTTTCTAAATACTTCAGCATCAGCAAGATGCACCTTTTCATCAGCTTCTCTAAGTAAATGAACCTTACAACATGCCCTAAAGTTCAGTATATTTGCCCTATTTGGGACTGGAAGGATGGAATCTAAAGCAAAAAGCCCTCACACAAAGAACTTCTGTCAGCAACCTCTTCTCTTTCATCCCAGAGTAAGTCTATCTTGAATATCTCTCAACTGCAGCAGTACCTTTCACAGAGAAGGTAGTGGTCTGTGGAACTGAAAATACCAAAATTGCATCTCTAGTTTTGTGCATCTGAATTTCTGCACATACAAGTCAGAATCCATCCTTACTTTACATAACCTCTGGCTTGGGCATTTGTGTGCTGCTGGCAAACTTGCTCCATGGATATGTAAGCATCCACATAGCTACTGAGTGCATGCTAGGGATATTGTTACACATTGCACTTAGCATATGCTAACTACACTTACAGTACCATCCAAGCACTCGAGTGGTAAAACATGTGCTAAGCCATAGTAAAGTTAAGCCTTTTCCAACAAGGAGCGTTTCCAGGTTGTATTGCCTAATACATGTTGATCCTCAGAGGTAATATGATCAGGGGACTTTGGTGCAGTGGCATTGATGTGTAGGGGGTGCATGTGTACCCCCTGAGTTTGGCAGTGTATCCCCTACAAAAAGGTGCCTCCAGCAGTGTAGCTGTGGGCGGTCGCTGCTCACCACCACCCAGCCCTCACTGCCAAAACTGCCCGTGGCAGGTGGTCCCCAATCGCCACTGGCCACCACTAGCACCCAATGGTTGGTGCTTGCCTCCCCGCTCCTCCCACATCACCGACAGCACCGTGGCCGCCTGTGAGATCTCACTGCTTGCCGCTGCCATGCTCCCACCACCGACAGCACTGCTGCTGCCTGCGGGAGCTTGCAGTGCCCCCCCCAGCCTCCGAGTGCACGTGGCATTCATGTGCAGTGGGGAGGTGGGGGGTTTTTGGGTTCCCAGCCTCCTTACTGTATCAGTCTTGAATGGGCAAGGCTCTGTTGCAGTGTGTTGGAGGGGTTGGAGCCTAACAACCAACTGTTTTTTGGGCTCCCCACTACACCAGAGTCTTTCCTGTTCAAGACTCACATGTGGTAAGGAGGCTGGGAGCAACACCAGCACATCATTAGAGTCAGTCCCAGCCTCTGCCAGTTCAAGACTCCTTTGCAGTGCCGGGGCTTGGACCAATTCCAGTGATGTGCTAGTGTTGCTCCCATCCTCCTTACCATATGAGAGTCTTGAACTGGAAAGTCTCAGCTGTGCTGGTGTCATTCTCAGTTCCTGCACCACACCAGAGCCTTGAACCAGCTCCCATACGATGCAGAGACTGGGACTGGGTCCTCTGCTGTGTCACTGTTGTTCCCAGCCCCTGCACCCACACTAGCTCTGGTGGGTTCCCAGGGCTGAGACCAAAAATTAACTGATTTTCTGTCTCGGCACTGGGATCTCACTGGAGCTGGTTCAAGGCTCCAGTGCAGCACTACAGTCTGTATTTAGATCACAGTAAGCATTAACGTGTGACTGCTCAGAAAACTTTTTAAGTCATAGTAATGCTTGCTATGATCTAAACATATGTGCTAAATTTAATGTATAACAACACCCTAGGTTGTGCTCTGGCCAGGCATGTACTCTGTTCTGCATGTGTGTATCTTTGGAAAGCTGGGCAAAAACTCATAACTGGGTGTTAGACAGAGGACAAGAAGGGCTGTTTTGTGCATAGCCTGTTGCTGAATGATTGGGATACTTGTCCAGTAAGCAGGGTTTGAGTCTATGTATCTCTGACTTTGAATACATTTATCTGGGTCAAAGCTGACCTACTGAGCAGCCAGAAGAGGGAGCCAGAAAAAAGAACAACATGAAGTCCAAACTGCAATTCCTCAGTTTAAAGAGGAGAGGGTTGGTGACAGTACTAGGTAATACCTGATTTGGTCACTACAGCACTTGGCTGGAAAGTTAAAGAAATGTAAGTTCAACTTCCTCTGGTTGAGAGGGGTCTAGGATCTGGGTCTTCACCTCCATGGGTAGAGCCCTAATCACTTACCCGCTCAGAGTGTGCAAAGTGGGCCCTATTTGATTTTGGATCTGGTTTCAGCCCGAATCAGAGACAGTAATTTGATTCGTTGATTTGGATCACTATCCCTGATTCGATTAGGCTGAACCCAGATCTGAAGATTCAATGCTGATTCAGAGAATGAGTGATTTGGACACGGACACAGTTTTAAAAGATTTATTTTTCTACGTACCTCCAGGTACCAGCACGGCTCATGATCGTTGCGATGCTGGGGCGCATGGAGTGTCCCACAGGACTGCAGGGGGGCCCTCCACATGCTTGGCAGCTAACCTGGAAGTACTTCTGGTCCACTTTAGTGTCCACCAGGAACACACTGGGTGACCCCCTGCACCCTCCCAGATCTGGGAACCCTGGGTCCTCCCCAGACCCAGAAGGCACTAGTTGCCAAGCCAGGGGAGTGCAGGAGGGGTCCCCAGCACATTCCCCTTCAGACCTGGAAGTGCTTCTGGTTCACTTCTGTGTCTGCTGCCAAGAGTGCTGGGGAGCCCTCTGCACCGCTGTGGACACTCCATGTGCCTCAGCATCACAGCATTCACAAGCTGCCTGCTACCTAGAGGTGTATCGAAAAAACATTTAAAGCTGTGTCTATGGCTGAATCTCTCTGAATCGATTCAGAGTTCCAATTTGATATGGAGAAATTAAAAGATCCTCTGATTCAATTTGGGTTTGTAGATTAGGCCACCTAATTGGGCCAAATCTCTACCAAATCGAATCAGGGACCAAAGCTTCGCAGAGCCCTGTTACCCACTAACTCTTATAGGAGGTCCCTTCTTCTGGCCTGCCTAGCCAGAGGTATCATTGTCAGGAGTCCCTCACAACAAGGATGACAGCCTTCTAGCAAACAGGGAAGTCATCTGTGAGTCTGCAGATAACTGATGAAGACAATCGGAGATCAGCCTGGCCAGAGAGTAGCCTAGTACACATGTCCAATAGTGATATGGGTACTTACGTGTCCACATGACATGTGACACAGACTTGCAAAGTGCATGTAAATGCCCAAAATGAACAAATGCCATTTGGGTGTGTAAAGGGTAGTATTTAGCCCGTAATCTATTCAACCTAACTTTTTGCATGAGGCAAAACTCTGATTTACATGTGGAAACTGTGAGATTTGTCATCTGAATAAAAGGCCTTTACTCAAAGAAACTGAGTAAGAGCCAAATGGATGAAATCCTATTTCCCAGTCTGTCCAAACATGTTCTAATTTAAGGCATCTGTGGCTGGCCTGCACTCGGATACTGTGAGGTGTGAATGGAAAGGACTAAGTTTACAGCTCATATCCTATGTAAATTTGTGGACATGTGGATCCAAGTTCCCATGTGTAGATCTAGCTTATTGTCCACAATGTTGACATGCCCCCATCTGAGAGATCCCCCTTGCCTGTATGAAGCTGTGGTATCCAAGTATTCAGGTTTGCAACTGTGTTTGTCTCCCAAGCAAGCAGGTATTTAAGCTAGACTAGCAGGTAAGGCTAAACATATGTCAGTTATAGGGGGAGCCATACTTATTGTCTCCACTGGATGCATCTACACATGTGCTTTAATGTGCATTAGCCTATTTTAATGTGTTAAAGCGTCACAAAAAAAATGCTCTTTTGCTAATGTGCACTAAGTTAGACTAATGCACCTTTTTCCAGTACCTCACAATGGAGGTACTAAATTCAATAATGTGTTACCAAAAGCATATTAGTGGACATGTAGACATGGCCACTTTCTCTTACTTTAACCTTCTAATAGGAACCTTTTCCCAGCATGCCTTTCTCAAGGAGTTTGGAAACTGACCCTTTAAATCTGGCAGGGATTTGCAGTTGCAGACATAACTGACCATTTTGTATTTGACTGTTGCAGCTTGCTGACTCCCTCCCAGCCTGTTAATTCTTAGTTTCTGTTATGATTTCCCCATGTTCTTCTTTTCTTATTCCTGAGGAGACTTGGCTTTCTCACAGAAACAACATGTAATGTAGAATAAACTCTACAACCATAACTCTACAGCCGTAACATATCTTAGATGATGTACAGCCAGGGTGTCAGGCCCAGAGATGGAGTCTGCTGTTAACACAAAGCCCCTAGCAGATGGCAATGTAGGAGAGCATCAGGATCTACTGGGAGGACTTGTATTTCAAGGAAATTTTGTAGAACACTTTGCTTGTATTTCTGGGGGAGCAGTTGGATACAGCCCTTCGTAGGATGCATACTCCTTCCCTCCACCTGTCTGGCAACTCTGATGGCAAGCAGTACATGGAGGAAGCAGAGCCCTGGGTCCACATACCGGCCCTCTTTCCAGGGCACTGCCTGGGAGGCACCCCTGTGGTCCGTCAAATATGAGAGTTCCAATTTGTGGCAGCCTTTCTGTGGTTGTGCCTAAGTACTAACTCCTACCCTGTGTGTGTGCTCTTGTAAATTCCACCAGGTACCTACCTGTGTCTCTAGTCATCTAGATACCTCTGAAGATCTGCTCCTCAGCACCTTAATCCTGGCTCTGGGGCACCATCCTCCCCCTCTCTCGGGCCAAGTACAGAAATTACACGTTTACCAGTATAAGTGATTGGAAACTGGCCTATACCTGTAACAGAACAGAAGTTCAACCCACACTGACTTGTTGACAAGTGGCATAACTCAGGCTAAGAGTCCCGCCTCCCTAAGGACAAATGTGCATTTTGTTCACTCCTGATCTAAACTACGATGCTTACCGAAAACCGTACAACTTAGATTGAATCCACCTTGGGTATTTTGAATGTCTGTATCTATCCTTGGAGTCTAATGGAGTGGCTTTGGAATCCACAGATGAGATGGGCTAAGGATTTTGCTTCCCCCTCCCAAAAATCCTGCAATTTAATTCATACAAAAAGTACCAAGTAAATGGATCTGAGCTGAAAGAGTGGACCAGGCAACTCTGCTGCTAATCTGTAGGTATGGAGCTTCTGGGAGAGCCATATGGCTCTCAGGGCTCTGTTGGAGCTCAGGAGTTGCTGGCTTCTTCAGTGAAAGGGGAAGCATTTGGAGGGAACTCTATGTGGAGAACTTCAACAGAATTTTCTTCCTTTCAGGGCTGGATCCAGCAGTGTTTTTTCTTTGGAAGGGACACTCCCCTTCCCTTCCTGCAGTCCCACTGAGCAATGCTAAGTACCTGTTATTGACTTCACTGGGAGCTGGAGGTGCTCAGGACCTCTCAGGATGTGACTTGTAGCTATCAATAATAGTTGAGGGCACTCAGCATTTCACAGCTGCTGCTTAAGGGGTCAGACCTTAGGAAAGATGCATAGAAAATCTTTCACTAGTGTGAAAGAAACCAAAATTGGATTTTCCAAAAAATACATGTGCAGCTGGGACTCCAGGGACATTGCAGCATTAGCAAGCCTGTTGTTGTGCTTCTCAACATTCACAGCATCCTGCTCATATAAAAAATGTCTTCTGTGGAAGAATTTAAAAAGAGTTGACTATGCTCTTCAAAAGGAGAAAACGCACAATACCATAAATAAACACATAAATCAGGTAGAGAACATTAGAGAGGCAGGACTAAGTTCATAAAGCCTGCTTACTGTATATGGAAAGTGCTGAAAGTTGCTCTTAATGAGTTTGGAAAAGACATGTGCTTGCTCTATTCACTCAACTCTTTTCCCCTGGTTAGCAAGTGTTTTGTTCTTTGCTCAAACTCACAAGCCAAAACAAAGCAAAGAAGTGGAAAGTGAATAGAATTCAACCAAAAAATAATAAAAGTCAATCCTAGTTCAAGTGTTCAGCCTAAGCCGAGTTTATTAATAAAACATTCAACATTTTTTTCCAAAAAGGCCAATGCGTAAATGAATGGGCGCAAGGGCAGGTCTGAATTATACTTTGACCTTTCACAGTATGCAGGGTTTTATGTGACTTTATTCTCTTGTTCAATAAAACAATAAATGGTTATACAGCAGCCAGAGGAGCCTGGGAATATTGTACTTCCAAGAGGTGCCAAGTACATTCTTAAGGAAATACACACACCAATAGGTAATGAGAACCTTTTGTCCTTTTTGTGGTATTCAAAGGATTAACAAAATTTCCGAAGACAAGAGATGAATAAAATAGAGAAGCACATGCTGCTGACATCACTTTCAGACCATCGGTGACTGTGTGTAGCTCTGTATCTTTACAAATTTACCACAAGTGCTTTGTTTGCCCAGTGGTAAATAAAATTAAATGCTACCTGCTATGATGTCAGATGATTAATTCTGTAGTGATTGTTTGAGCCTGCTTTTATGATTGGAACATACAAAATGGGTAGGCTACTGTTACTCAGGCCAGCAGGAATGAAAGCACATAAATTAACTGATACATAGTCGGTTCTTTTTTGACAAGTACCCATCTTTTAGGTGGCTTTTAAAGACCAGCTGTTCAATCCAAACTACAACTTCTTAGCTGAAGTCAGGAGCAGTATTTGACTGCTTGGTTTGAAGTATTCCTAATCTTGAAAGGTCACAAAGGAACAAATATTGTATGTATTTTATGTAATAACTGCTCTTTTTTTTCTGAAGTTTTTGCTGCAAAAAAACCTAGGGTGTGGCCATTATGCTCACCCTAAACCATGCTAATGTTAAATGAAAGCTGTAATATTTTTCTTAAACATCCATTTGCACTTCCCCATCTTTAACAGTCTTACAGACAAAGCTTAATGTCCCACATGGTGTAGATTTCCTGCATGGGAACATTCGATTCTTCAGCAAATCAGATCTTTTTACAGGAAATACTTTTTGAATCTGTTTCTGTAGAAATCTGGGTTCTGAAGTTATACGGATCTTTTTTTTTTTTTTTTTAATTGAGGCAGTATTCAGGGAGCAGCCGTAACCCAGGTATGACTTCATGCATGTGGGGAAAAAGGAAAAAAAAAAAGTAATGACATTTTGGACCTTACAGACTAGATTAACATCACAGCAGCAATATTGGAAGCCAGGTAAGTTACCTATTGGCACATGTCCTTGCATAAAGTCATGAAAACACAAAATATTTTTAGGGCTACATGGTGAAGAATGATCGAGTAGATCTTGTTTGTTTCTGGATACAGCCAAGACATTTCCCCTGTATAATAAAGGCTTTGGTGTTCTGCAGTTGAGACCACTGATCATGCGGTGTGTTGGAGAGACTTTTTAAAGTAAGCTCAACCCAAACAAAATGTTTCCTTTCTTAATTTATGGCTCCTAAAAAGAAAGCAAAAAGGATCAAAATGAAAAATGTCATTTGTTCATTTTAAAGAGCAAGAAAAGTAAAGAATGAAATGAGCAAAACAAAACGGAAAGGAAGAAACTGGGAAAAACATCCCTCACAAATCTGCACTATATGGTATTTATTTATTTGTCTTGGTCTGGTTGATATATACATCTAACAGCAAATATATCTTTTCCCAAGTTCTAGAGTTTTTCTTTAAATATGCCATTGCATAAACATTAAAATCAACAGTCTCCTCTCAGCACAGGACTTGAAAGCAATTGCCTGGAGGTAATCCCCCTTTCCCCCACCTCCCCCCACACAGATAGCAGCCTGGATCATTTCTTCCTTCCCTGAAGTAGAAATAAATAAAGTAAGGCTTTTACAGATGTGGTGACTGAGACACAGGCATTAAGCCTGGTCCTTTGCAATTAGTCCAGTTAGGGGCAATGAGGAAGTGTAAGACCAGTGTGTCCTGGCGCAAAGGACCAAATGAGAGTCAAGGCTAGTCCCTTTTTCTCCATTTCCTGACAGCTTACTCCACCACTGCTACATTCTGTGCCGGCTTTACATTGCCGGCTGATGTTCTGGAGCAGGGGTGGCCAACCTGTGGCTCCGGAGCTACATGCGGCTCTTCAGAAGTTAATCTGCATCTCCTTAAAGCTTTGCACAAGGACACAGTGACCAGCTTCCAAATAGTATCATCTGTTGATGATACTAGATCAGCATTTCAATCTTCTTCAAACTGTGTGCAGCTGTGGACAGGAAGTGAGTGGCACCAAAGCCCCTCAGAAGTGCTTCTGCTATCCAGTTCTTTGGGGTGTGCACAGCTGGATCAATTGGAAGCTGGTCATTGTGTGCTTCTGCAAAGATTCAAGGAGATGCATATTAACTTCTGAAGAGCTGTGTGTGACTCCGGAGCTGCAGGTTGCCCCCACTCCCCCGTTCTGGAGAAACAGTAAGGAGCTGTGTACATGGGCAGATCTAGGTGGGGGTGTGCTAGGATGGGCACACCCCCTTACTAATGCTTTCAGTTCTCATCTGGAGAGAGGAGGAGCCTCAAAGCCACTCCTGCCCCACTCCAGCCATGAGCTGTGGTTATATGAGGCTTGGCAGGGGATAACAGCAGTGGTGCACATAGCTTCTCCTTCCAGTGCCTGCCCCTAGCCAGCAACGAACACTGGGGAGGGAGGAGAAGTGGGCAGGAAGTGGGTGCTGGAAGAAACTGGATGCCACCACCTCTGTTCCCAACTGACCCTGACTTCCCATGCAGCTGTTGTCCATGGCCCACAGCTGGAGCAGGGCAGCAGTGACTCTGGGCCCCCTCCCCAGGTCAGAAAGGACAGTGGCAGCAGTGTTGGCAGGGGAAGGTCCCCTCCTTCACACACCTGACCCTATTCAGTTCCCTAGTGTCCCCTGCCAACATGGGGGCTCTAGCCATGCCTGACCCCCATGGTTTGAGGGGCAGTGTTCCACACCCCACTTTTGTAAAACTTAGAGCCACCCATGGATATTCAGGCCAATGGGAGCTGTTCTTCTGCCCTGTATATAAACTGCTGAAGCCAGTAGTCTGTGAACAGAGTAAGACGGTACCCTGTACTCCCTTCCTCTCTTGTGTGGACCTGGTAAGTATCTCTCAGTTGAGCCTTGGGTAATCTACACAAGTCCACAAGAGGTATCAGTGTTAGAATTGGAGTTCAGGAGTTCCTGGTTGCCAGTCCAGTGGTCAGGCCATAGGCATGGCTCTGTCTGCTCACTTTCTTTACATTCCCTACTATAGTTTCATAGTTTCATAGTTTCATAGTAGCTAGAGTCGGAAGGGACCTAGGTAGATCATCTAGTCCGACCCCCTGCCTTAGCAGGAAAGAGCACCGGGGTCAGATGACCCCGGCAAGGTGCTCATCTAACTTCCTTTTAAAAATCCCCAGGCTAGGAGCCTGCACCACTTCCCCTGGAAGCTGGTTCCAGGCCCTAGCCACCCTGACTGTGAAGTAGCGCCTCCTAATATCTAATCTAAACTTACCCTCCGCCAGTTTGTGACCGTTATTCCTGGTCACTCCTGGCAGCGCACGGGGGAACAGGGACTCCCCCAATACCTGCTGATCCCCCCTGACCAGTTTGTAGCAGGCCACAAGGTCCCCCCTTAGCCTTCTCTTGTGGAGGCTAAACAGGTTCAGGTCCCGTAGCCTATCCTCATAAGGCCTGCCCTGCTGACCCCTGATCATACGAGTGGCCCTCCTCTGAACTCTTTCCATATTGTCCACGTCCCTCTTGAAGTGTGGCGCCCAGAACTGGACGCAGTACTCCAGCTGCGGCCTGACCAGTGCCGCATAGAGGGGGAGGATCACCTCCCTGGACCTGCTCGAGATGCATCTGTGGATGCATGATAGGGTACGATTGGCCTTCTTGACTGCCTCCCCACACTGCCGGCCCATGTTCATCGTGGAGTCAATGACGACTCCAAGATCCTTTTCCGTCTCCGTGCTGGCAAGAGGAGAGTTCCCCAACCTGTAAGTGTGGTGCCGGTTCTTCCTCCCCATGTGCAACACCTTGCACTTATCAGTGTTAAACCCCATCCTATTCTCATCCGCCCACCGTTGCAACCTGTCAAGGTCAGCTTGTAGCCTATTGCACCCTTCTAGTGCACCCACATCCCCCCACATCTTAGTGTCATCAGCAAACTTGAACAGGGTGCTTTCTACCCCCTCATCCAAGTCACTGATGAAGATGTTGAACAGTGCAGGCCCGAGGACCGAGCCCTGCGGAACCCCACTGCCCACATCCTTCCAGGTCGAGAAGAACCCATCCACTACCACCCTCTGGGTGCGGCCCTCCAACCAGTTGGCGACCCATTTGACCGTGTGGGCATCGACACCACAGTCTCCCAGCTTTTTGATGAGGACAGGGTGAGAGACAGTGTCGAAAGCCTTCCGGAAGTCCAAAAAGACTACATCCACAGCAACCCCTGCGTCTAATGAGTTGGTGACCTGATCGTAAAAGGCCACCAGGTTGGTCTGACAAGACCTGCCACTGATAAACCCATGTTGGTTGCCCCTGAGCATGCATTCCCCCGCAAGGCCCTCCTGGATGTGTGCCAGGATAATTTTTTCAAAGAGCTTACCCGGGATTGAGGTCAGACTAACTGGCCTGTAATTTCCCGGGTCCTCTTTTTTCCCCTTTTTGAAGATAGGGACCACATTGGCCCTCTTCCAGTCCTCCGGCACCTCGCCAGAGCACCACGAGTGCTCATAGAGCCGCGCCAGGGGTCCCGCAATGACCTCAGCCAGTTCCTGTAGAACCCTAGGGTGAAGATCGTCCGGACCAGCGGACTTGAACACGTCCAGCTTCTCCAGAAGTACCCTAACTAACTCCTCGCTAACCCTTGGCCCAGGCGTGTCTCTCTCGGGGCCCGAGGGGGGCCCAGCAGGGAGGTGGCTGAACTGGTCCCTACTTAGGAAGACAGAGGCAAAGAAATCGTTAAATATGTTAGCTTTGTCATCTGGCGTGATGACTAAGTTGCCCATCGTGTCCTGCAGGGGCCCCACATTACCCGGGACCCTCTTTTTACCCCCTATGTATTTGAAGAAGGACTTCTTATTGTCCTTAATCCGGGAAGCTAGTCCTATCTCCAACTCTGCCTTGGCCCTCCTGACTGCCCCCCTACATCCTCGGGCGACTATAACATAGTCCTTCTTGGCGATGACCCCATCTCTCCATTGGGTATATGCCTCCCTTTTAGCAAGGAGACATTCCCGGATGCTCTTAGTGAGCCATGGGGGTTTATGTGCCCTCCTGCTCCCTTTGACCCTTGTTGGGATTACCTCCCTTTGGGCATGGAGGATCGTCTCCTTAAGGAGCAACCACTCACCTTCGACATCTGATTCCCTTCCCCTCTGGATCCTCAGCGCTTCCCCAACTATCCTCCTTAGCTTGTTGAAGTCAGCCCTCCTAAAGTCTAGGGCTGTTGCCTTGCTGCAGCCCTTTGCCACCTTACGCTGGATGGTGAATTCCAGCAAGCGATGATCACTGTCTCCCAGGTGGCCCATCACCCGCAGCCCCCTCACCAGGTCATCACCCGTGGCCAGCACTAGGTCCAACAATAAGCTCCAACAGCAAGAACTATGAAAAACTTCTACTATGTTTGGACTCCATGTACTAGCATGTCCAACCAGAGGTAGAAAATAAGCTACTTGAAGGATAGCAAACAAACATTAAGCTGAATAGCAAACAAGCAAACTAAAGCAACAACCTGCCAACCTCTGATCCCACAAATGCTAAATTCTAATGTGTTGGGCAGACACGAGTGACTATCAGAAATCACTAGTAGTGCACTTCTCTTGAGTGGGTAAGTCTGCAGAATTTGTGGGGCATGTAGCATTCTAATGTCCAGAGCAAGAAAGTCTTGTACTAGTACATGATCAGACAGCTATTTAAATACCTTTAAGACTTCATGCATATTAATTGAGATCAATGCATATTGCTTGAAAATGCTCTGAAAGAAGGAACGTGCTGTTTACTGTAAAGACAGAATGACCTGGATCTGTATTGAGACATCCCAGAGGTTATTCCAGTAAAGCTCACAAAACTGGACAGATCAAGATCAGAATGCTTCCCTTTCTTACATCTCGTGTAAATCAAAGAATAACTTCCAAAAATTTTCAAATTTGGACCGTTTCTTCAGCAGCTAGGGGATAGTGGTAGTACATGTTGGATTGTTCTTCAGTGGATCTTATTCTGGAAGAATGGAGTCAATCAGTGGTGACTGATCCTTGTTTCTGAGGGACCTGAAACGGAGCCTCACTCACCGCTCTGTTCTTAAATGAAAATGGCTTTTTGACCATTTTTTCAGATGTTTTTGTATTTTGCAGATTTTTTCATGCATCAATTCAAATGTTTTGATTTCCCCCGTTATTTTAGTAAAATATTGGAGTATACTAAAAAAATTAAATGAAATTTTAACTGAAAGACAAATGTAACTAGAAACAGGTTTCAAAAGCTGAAGTGTCAGGGCAGGGGAGTTGGTTCCAGTTCTTCTGTTAAAAAATGAAACATTCATAAAAAAATTTGGAAAAAATAATTTCCTTTAAACAATAATTGAAATATCTTAGTAAATTTCATAATTTTGTTGTAGCCAATGGATTTACAATGGAATTAGGTGGGCAATGGTTAATGGCCATTAGCCTTAAAAAAATTAAAATAAGAAATATTTAACGAGATATTAAGAAAAACTTAATTGTTTTTAGCTAATAATTCTAAGTCCTTATAGCCTTTGACCTCTGCATGCCACCTAGAAGAGCATGGTAATCTGTTATACTGTTATTCAGCCCTTAAGTGAGGCACTGGTTAACATTATCCTGATGGAGAAATCTATGTGAAATGGAAAATATATTTCATTCAGACATACCATTCTCAGTCCTAATCACAAGAAGCTAAATTCAGCTCTCGAATACATAGTTACACTCACACTGATATCAGCACATTTCAAGTGTTTGCCCCTATATTGGAATATTGGTGATAGATATTATATACATCAACAAGCAAAGAAGTTGAATGGATTTGAAGTCACATTTTCCTACAGCATTTACATTTTTAACACACACACAAATTGATGCAAATAATCATTCGTCACCACACAATTAGGTAACAGATCCTACTGCACTTAGGTTAAGTACAGACATTCAAAAAGCCCAAACTTGAATTGATTCAATTTTTTCAGGTTAGTCTAATATGCATAGATTGAACTGATTTGCAATTGGATAGACATTCACTTTTGATTCAGGAAATGCCAGCACATGCCTGCAGTGGCTCAGGCTAGAAGCTGGGCGGGGACTAAAGCAAACTTTCCCTGCCCCTCCACAGTGCTGAGCTTAAGGGGCAGATGTTGCCAGGCCCCAGAAGGCTGCTGTGATTAGGGAGGGGTTTAAATCCCCCCCCCGGCCTGCATGGTCCCTAGCCAGAGTATGCCTGGAGGGCCAGGCTTTTCCCCTGCTTGCCACGTAAGGGGCAGTGAGTGCAGCCAGCCCCCAGCCCCTAGCTAGCACTTTGAGACAGAGGAGGGGGAAGGGAGGAGCTGTTTGTGTGGAGTATATGTATCTGTTGATGATACTGGATGAGCATTTCAGTCTTCTGCCTGCTTATTCATACTGTTTGCAGCTGTGGACAAGAAGTACCTCTGCTGTGGTTCTGAGGGGTGTGCACAGCCACTTCCCAATGAGTTAATGGGGGCAGTGTGACAATGTGAACTTGTTTGTTCCAGGCAGGTTTGCTGCAATCTTATTATCCTGCTATCTAGTGCTTCATAGTTGCCTAAATCTTGAACTGTAACCAGGGTCAGTAATTGATGCATAGAGATAATCACCAGCATTAATTGCTGCATAGTGACACTTCATTTGCTATAAGGGTTTCAGGGTTGGAGACGTAGTTGGGATACCTGCACTCTGATGACTTTGAAGCAAGCCAGCAGGGAGCTTATCGCAACACAAAGCTTATCAAGCACTCCTTATTGACTACAAAAGAAAATAGAAGTATTTCAGGGATGGGGTCTGTGCTCCTGGGAGGTTGTGGGGAGGGAGGCTCTCTGCTTGAGCAGCAAGTGGGGAGGTGGGATGGGGCAGGGGGAAGCCTGTCAGACGCTGCTGTGCATCTGCTATGCAGACCCCAGCTGCAGTCCCCAACCCTCTTCTCAGCCAACCAGAGCAGTGATAGTGCTCTGGCTAGGGAGCAGAGGAGTAGGGCCAGCCCTAATCTCTGGAGCAGGCAGCTTACCTCAGCCAGCCTAGCCCAGGGCTGAAAAGCATCCTGGGATGCTGGGGACTGATATTTAACTTAAACCAGGAAGGGGTCTGGGACATAAATTCCATAAACTGGTTTGATCTCAGTCAGCTAGTCTGATACTACATTCAACCAAGTTTATCTTAAGCCAGTTTCAGCCATTTTAAAACTGGTTTATGTACACTGAACTTTTGTTTCTGATCACTTAAACCAGCTTATGTGTAAGTTCTGTCCCTAGCCTCAGTGACTTAACAACCTCATAGAGCAGGCTTGTCCAACATATGGCCTGTGGACTGCCAAGGCATTTTCTGTGGCCCGCAGGGCTGCAACAGGAAACCAAAGTAAACACGGTTTACTTTTGTTCCCATCCCTTGTCCCTCCCCCAAGCCCCTCAGCAGCTTCCTAATGGCTGCTGAAGGGCTGGGGAAGGGGCAAGGTTCCCACATACACCGCGTCAGCTTGACGTTGCTGACACGGTGCATGTGGGAAGAGGAGTAGCCCTGTGCCACTCGGGACAGGATGAGCCCAGCCGGAGCAGCAGGGGCTCAGCTGCACTTTTCCCCCTACCTGCGCTGGTAGGTCTCGAGTGGCACAAAGCTCTGCCACTGCCTCTGCTGGCTGGTGCCGGCCCGGGCGGGTCTGTCCCATTGAGAGCAGCACGCAGCTGAAGCTGGCTTCCCATGTGCTGCTGGGGACAGGAGGAGCCCAGCTGGGCAGCACCACCCAGCAAAAGTGGCGCTGGAGCCATGTGCTGCTCGGGACCGACCAGCACTTCTCCTGTGGAAGAATCAGCTTCCACCTGCTGCCGCTCCACCTCACCCTGCCGGGCCCTGCGGGCAGTGCCAGTCTCAGCTCCTGTGGTTGTGGAGCTCCATGTCGGTGCCCAGTGCCGGCCAGGCTGGTCCTCGTGGGCACGGCTGGGTGTTGGCGGGCGGAGGCTCCTGCCCAGCACTTTTCTGCGGACGAGCCATGCATGGTGCTGGGTGCGGAGCTTCTCCATTTGTATCACATCCTGATGATATCCATATATGTTTAAACTTTTGACAACTTAACCAAACACAAAACAACCAAACACAGTTTTGTTATAATAATAAAGCTGTCACTTAGGTGAGGAAGAGTTGTTGATGGTCTTGTGCTCTATCAGTCACCTTTGCTACTGGATTGAATTTTACCCTATAGTTTCTATAAAAAAAAAATCACACGCACAAAACTCCTTGAAGTAAAATCATATTTACAATACTAACATGCGTAGGCTCAGGGCTGATCTGATGGCCGCCTATAAGTTTATCAGGGGTGACCACTAGGATCTGGGGGAACGTTTGTTCACCAGAGCGCCACAAGGGATGACGAGGTCGAACGGTCAGAAACTCCTGCAAGACCGTTTCAGGCTGGACATAAGGAAAAATTGCTTTACTGTCTGAGCCCCCAAGGTCTGGAACAGTCTGCCAGTGGAGGTGGTTCAAGCACCTACATTGAACACCTTCAGGAGTAAATTGGATGCTTATCTTGCTGGGATCCTATGACCCCAGCTGACTTCCTGCCCTTTGGGCAGGGGGCTGGACTCGATGATCTCCCGAGGTCCCTTCCAGCCCTGATGTCTATGAAATCTATGAAACATGAACAGTGGCAAATTACACATTTTTGGGGATATTATTTCTATATACATACTAAATAACAAGAATTATCTATATTTATTTTATTCTTTCAAAGGCCCATTTTGGCAATTCAAATGGGAACCTTTACAATTTTTTTTTTTTAAATGTGAGCTCATGGGATGCCAATACCCTTGTTACAATTTTAACCACATTGCCATTTTAAAAAGGAGTTTTGTTTTGCTTTTTTCCTTCAGAGGGACAATTTCTCCCTCAGAATTTTCACTTAAAAAGCTTTTTCCACATTCATATTGCTGGGACATTGTAACATCTTTAAGGTATTTGGATAAAACAGTACTATTTTTCCCATGAACATCAGTTCCAAACTATACCAGCACTTTTGTACCAGGGAAATAACCAAAATAACTCCTCAATGAGTTCTTTGCCTCAGTCTTCCTAAATGAGGGGCAAGACAAGTCTCACATGGTAGAGAGGCACCAGCTGGGCACCAGACTACCAAGCATTGACCCTGAGATGTTGCAGAGTCGCTTGGCTTGGAAGGACTGGATGTGTTTAAGTCGGCAGGCCCAGATGAGCTCCATCTGAGGGTACTGAAGGCACTGGCTGATGTCATTGCACAGCCACAGGCAAGAATATTTGAGCATTCGTGGCACACGGAACAGGTCCCTGAGGACTGGAAAAGGGCCAACCTGGTCCCTATTTTCAAGAAGGGAAGGGAGGAGGATCCAGGCAACTATAGGCAAGTCAGTCTCACCTCCATCCTTGGCAAAGTCTTTGAAAAGATTATTAAGGCTCATATACGTGAGAGCCCAGCAGGAAAAATTTTGCTGAGGGGAAACCAACACAGGCTTGTAGTGCGTAGATCATGCCTGACTAATCTAGTCTCTTTTTATGACCAGGTTATAAAACACCTCGACACAGAAGTAGGGGTTGATATCATTTACTTAGACTTCAGGAAGGCTTTTGATATGGTATCCCACCCCATACTGGTGAACAAATTAAGAGGCTGTGACTTGGATGATTACACAGTCCGGTGGGTGGCAAATTGGCTACAGAATAGTACCCAGAGAGTGGTAGTGGATGGGTCGGTATCGACTTGAAAGGGAGTGGGTAGTGGGGTTATGCAGGGCTCGGTCCTTGGACCTATACTTTTCAATGTATTCATCAGTGACTTGGATGAGGGAGTGAAATGTACTCTGTCCAAGTTTGCAGAAGATACAAAACTGTGGGGAGAAGTGGACACACCGGAGGGCAGGGAACAACCGTAGGCAGACCTGGACAGATTGGACAAATGGACAGAAAATAACAGAATGCAATTTAACAAGGAGAAATGCAAAGTGCTGCACCTAGGGAGGAAAAATGTCCAGCACATCTGCTGCCTAGGAAATGACCTGCCCGGTAGCACAGAAGCAGAGAGAGATCTTGGAGTCCTAGTGGACTCCAAGATGAACATGAGTTGTCAGTGTGATGAAGTCATCAGAAAAGCTAACTGCACTTTATCATGCATCAGCAGATGCATGACAAACAGAACCAAGGAGGTGATACTTCCCTTCTATCTCGCACTGGTCAGACCACAGTTGGAGTACTGCATGCAGTTTTGGGCGCCACACTTCAAGAGGGATGTGGATAACCTGGAGAGGGTCCAGAGAAGGGCCACTCATATGGTTAAGGGCTTGCAGACCAAGCCCTACAAGGAGAGACTAGGGCACCTGGACCTCTTCAGCCTCCTCAAGAGAACGTTGAGAGGCAACCTTGTGGCTGCCTGTAAATTCATCATGGGGGCACAGAAGGGAATTGGTGAGGCTCTACTCACCAAGGCGCCCCTGGGGATCGCAAGAAATAATGGCCATAAGCTAGCAGAGAGACTTTAGACTGGACATTAGGAGGAACTTCTTCACAGTTAGAGTGGCCAAGGTCTGGAATGGGCTCCCAAGGGAGGTGGTGCTCTCCCCTACCCTAGGGGTCTTCAAGAGGAGGTTGGATGGGCATCTGGCTGGGGCCATCTGAACCCAGCACTTTTCTGTGTATGCAGAGGGTTGGACTCAATGATCTATTGAGGTCCCTTCCAACCCTAACATCTATGGAAATATTACAGTAGCCAAATTCAGTACTAAAAAATTTCCCCCTCCTGCTACAGCTACTCATGGTGTTCAACACTGAAAAATGCAAGGTCCTCCACCGTGGGAGGAAAAACCTGCAGCATACTTACAGCTATGCTGGCTAACACTACGAATGAGAGGAACTTGGGGGTCATGACTGACCACAAGATGAACAT
The DNA here is from genome assembly GCF_052110815.1 of Crocodylus siamensis. Lineage (NCBI taxonomy): Eukaryota > Metazoa > Chordata > Crocodylia > Crocodylidae > Crocodylus > Crocodylus siamensis. Next base: position 65,090,571 of record NC_143398.1, read on the forward strand.
GAGCCTTCAATGTGATGCTGCGACTAGTAAAGTGAACAAAATGCTGGCTTGTATCCATAGATGCTTCTCAAGGAAATCCTAGGACGTCATTCTCCCCTTATACTCAGCCTTGGTGAGGCTGCAGCTGGAGTACTGCATCCAGTTTTGGGCTCCACAATTCAAAAAGGAAGTGGAGAAGCTTGAGAGAGTGCAGAGGAGAGCCACGCGCATGATCAGAGGTCAGGAAAACAGACCTTGTGATGAGAGGCTGAGAACTATGGGACTCTTCAGCCTGGAAAAGCGCAGGCTCAGGGGTGATCTGGTGGCTGCCTATAAGTTTATTAGGGGTGTTCACCAGAATCTGGGAGAATGTCTGTTCACCAGAGCGCCCCAAGGGATGACAAGATCAAACGGTCACGAACTTCACTGCGACCAATTCAGGCTGGAGATAAGGAAGAACTTCTTTACTGTCCAAGCCCCCTAGGTCTGGAATAGACTGCACCCCAGGTAAGTTCATAGATGGCCATCAGGTCCCCTCTCAGCCTTCTCTTGTGAAGGCTGAACAGGTTCAGGTCCCATAGCCTCTCCTCGTAGGGCCTACCCTTTCTGCCCCCGATCATGCGAGTGGCCCTCCTCTGGACCCTTTCTATGTTGTCCACATCTCTTCTGAAGTGCGGCGCCCAGAACTGGATGCAGTACTCCAGCTGGGGCCTGACCAAGGTCGCATAGAGGGGGAGGATCACCTCCTCGGTTCTCCTTGTGATGGATCTGTGGTAACCTTACTGACCGTGTCTTCACATTGGCAGCCCATGTTCATTTCAGAATCGATAATGACTCCAAGATCTCTTTCTGCCACCATGCTTTCAAGAAGGGAGTTCCCCAGCCTGTAGGTATGCTGCTGGTTCTTCCTGCCTAAGTGCAGCACCCTGCACTTGTCAGTATTGAATGCTATCCTATTCTCACTTGCCCACCCCTGTAACCTGTCCAGGTCCAGCTGTATCCTGTCCCTCCCTTCTAGTGTGCCCACCTCACCCCAAATCTAGGTGGCTAATAAAGGAATTGAACAGTGCGGGTGTGAGCGGATGGGGCCTAGGAGCAGCCGTGAACTCCCTAGCGCCCCTCTACCGTCACTTCAGGTGGTCCAAGCACCCTCGAATCTCGCCCGCCACGACTTTGCTGTTAATATATGTTTATGGGAGGCTGCCTTTATCCGCCTGGTGACTGGTAAGTGTGTCCAGCCCCTACTCTGTATGGGGTGCCTCTATATGTCCCCGCCTGGCAAGCATCTGGGGCTCCAACCCCCGCCTGGCAAGCGTCTGGGGCTCCAACCCCCGCCTGGCAAGCACTCGCTTTGCCCCCTCTGGGGCCTGGCCCTCTCTAGGGCTCCCGCCGCGCTTCCTGCAGCCATTGCCCAGCCTCTGGGCTTATATCGCACTCCTTGCGCTCTTGGGGCTCAGGTGGCGGCAGCCGTGCCTGGCCCCCTTGGCCCTTCTCTAGGTCTTCTGCCTTCTGGGCAACCACCACGCCTCTCTCTGGCCCACACCGGGCCTCTCCGGCGCAACTGTAGTGCCCTGCTGGCACTGTGCCTCTACTGGGCGCTGGGGACCCCCAAGCTGCTGGGGAGCTCCCCTGAGGCCTCCTCACTCCTTTATAGCCTCACCCAGTCCTCCAGTGTAACTGTAACCAAACTCAAGCCACCTGGCTTCAACATAAACACCGAGCCTCCTTGCTCAACACACATAAACACCAAGCCCCCCCACCAGGGCTCTCAATCCTACCTCCCTTCAGGGTGTTCTTGTTCCCAGCATCATCACAGCTGGTCAGTGGGGTAAGGCTGCAACTACCCACCCAAGCTGCTCAGCTCTGCTGCAAAGCTCCTACTCCTGCAGCTGCCAGAAGGGAACTGCTCTTCAGGCTCCGGCCTGGGCTGTTTATAAAGGCCCAGCCCTGCCCCCTTCTGGCCACCTGACCCGCCTGGTTGCCCTAGCAACCCGCACCTGAGCTGCCCTGGTGATTGGCAGCTCTGACAATCAGCACCTGAGCTGCCCTGGTGACTAACAGCTCACCTTTTCTCTCTCAGGCACGGAGCACCCCAGTGCCTCCGTGACAGTGGGCCTGAGGACCGAGCTCTGGAGGACTGTACTGCCCACCTCCCTCCGGGTCAACTGGATGCTATGGAGGGAGAGTTTTGAACTGGCTGGACTCATTTCATTGTCACTTCCTGCAACTTCAATGGTGTCAAAGGTCACGTGACATCACTTCCTGATGTGATACCACTTCCTGTGGGGTCTTTGAATATGTCTTCCTGGCCCACAAGGTGATAAAAAGTTCAAAAAGGTTGGACACCCTTGTCATAGAGGATAAAGGGTCAGCCTAACTATATATTTTTTTCTTTTTTATTGCAATGTTCAGTACAGTCAACCTTGGAGACAAGAAGTTATGCCTTTCGTTGTGTCCTTTGCTCTTGAGTTGGGCCAAAACTTGTGGTTCTTTTAGTGTTTCAATCACCAGTTTCACTGGGGTAGTTTACAGATGAACTCATTGTGCATTGCTGTTGGAATCTTTACAGATTATAGTCCTTGTAGTTTCAGCATACACATAGATGGCTACTCGGATGAGATAGCCTGTGCCTCTGTTTTACCCAGAGGACCAAGGACAGCACTGGTTGAGCCAGTCATTTGTTTGACCTTGTTTTTGAAGCTGATATGAAGGTCATTGGTGTTAAGGTTGTTTTTTGTGGGTGGTCCAAATATCACCTCATTCATTACAAAACAAAAGCCGTTCCACACCCTCAGTTCTGCAGTCAAGCTCTTATGATATTGTTTTGTAAGCTAGTGAATTGCTCTGATTTTAGTAGAAGGTTCAGATTAATATAGATGCTGTTTATCTGGTCAGGGAGACAACTCGCTCAGCAACAGCTATTATCAGCTGTTAGAAGTAACCTTAGATTATCTGGCTCCATGCCATACCCTAGGGGTCTCAGCTTCTGGGAGGCCATCATAGTTTAATGGGATCTCTGGGAGCAGAAGCAGTTGGGCTGCAGATGGAAAAGGAGATGTATGAAGGGCTGCCTGGAATCTGATCACTTGTTGTATAAAGGATTTATGCAGGCATACATAAAAACCACAACAGGCTAAGAGATAATATTTGTCCTTTGTTTTAGGCATTGCAAGGAAACATCTATCTGAACTCTTTCAGGTGGTTAGCAGCCAAATTTATTTGGAATACTTTTCTGAATAAGTAATTCCCTCTATAGCATTCTGTGAGGTGTTTGATATTTTGGGGGGGATAAGATAAATCTTCTGTAGGCAGGATTTCTCATTCCTTTTGTGATGCAAGGCCCACATGGAATATTGCCCTTTTGCTGAGTTTAATTTAGTCTCTGATGAAGATGTGTCTGTAGTTCCAAGCATACTTGCCATCATTTTGTGAAGAAAGTTGCCAATAATTCTGAAATATATAGAGATCCACTTCAACAAATAATCTCCTAACATTGTGTTTGCTGGTTATTGCCTGGTCTTAAACCTGCCTTTCTGGAGGGAAAGTGATTAAGACACTGGTGACTCTTCAATTCCAGAACCTCCTGGTCTCAAATGGCATTCAGTCATCTATCAATGATGATCATTTCTCATCACTAAGGGACTTGAAATGTGCCATTACCCAGAATTCTAGTAGTGTTGGAATGATGTTATAGCCATGATAGTCCAGGAATTATGTGGAGGACAAGGATTTTTGTGGGTGTTATTTTTTACTGGACTAACTGCATGGTTGGGAAACCTGAAGAAGGGTACTGCAATACCTTAACATTCATCTAAATCAGTGGTCACCAGTCTCTGGGTAGAACCCGGACCCCTTGGGGTGGATCCTGGAGCCTCTTGAAGTTGATCCTGGGCTGCTGGGGCTGAGTGTGTACGTGCATGGGTGCATGCCATCCCCCCCGCAAGCCTACCAGGTCAGTGGGTGGGGGAGGGAAGGGGTGGAGGCCTAAGGCACATGTTCAGCGGGGCTCTGGGTATAAAGCCCTGGCTACAGTGACAGCTGGGCCAGGATAGGGGATGGAGCCATGAGCAGCTCATCTGGCGGGCATTGGACGGGGGGAACATGCAGCCCCTGAGGGCACAGGGAGAGCATGTGCCCCCAGATCTGCCCACGGGGCAGGGCAGACTGGGCACCGAGCACAGCATGGGCTAGGCCTGGTGGGAATAGCCTGGTGCAGTCTTTCCCGCCCCTGCTTCTTCCTCCCCGAGGACAAGGGGGCCGGCAGGCACGGGAGATGGAGGGCTGCAGCTGCAGCCTTGAAGGCTGTAGCAGGCTGTTCCTGCTGGGCCTGGCTAGTGTTGTGCTTGGTGTGGATGGTGGCAGCACTGGGAGTAGGGGCTTGGGGGGGGCTACAGCCCCCCTGTGTCCCCGCTCCTAGCGCCGCTGTCACAGCCACCTGGCCTGAGTACAGCTCAGCCGGGAGCAGTCTGGTGCTGCCCCAGCCCCAGCCTTCCCTGCCCCACCCCACATGCAGATCCAGGGGCTCTCATCCCCCCCTACCCTCCCAGGCTGTGTGCTCCCCTCCCCATGCCCCCTAGATGAGCCACTCATGGGTCCATCCCCCACCCTGCCCGGTCCTGGCTGTGCAGGGCCTGTCTGCGGGGGCCCCAGTGGTGACAGAAGGAGTTGGGCTAGGTCTGGGGCCTCGATCTGCCCCACCCTCCCAGCCCTTTCCTTTCCCCTCTTCCCCACCCCCTCCCCACAGACTTACCCGCCAGGTGGGTGGGGCTAGATCTTCAGTTGCTTTTAAATTCCAAAAATGATGTCCAACCTAAAAAGGTTGGAGACCACTGATCTAAATCTTGCCCAGCTATGCAGTTGTTCCAATAAAAGATATCACCCCCCAAAAACCCTTGCCTTTTGCATCACCCAAAAGTTAGTTTTGTCATCCATGTTCTTTAATGTATATGAAAAACTGCTTGAAGAGATTATGATGAAGCATGAGGTAGAGTTGCATCAGTGTGCTGATGATACCCACATAAATATTTCTTAACCTGCCATCTTAGTGTTGGTTCTGAAGGAATGACCAAATGATATCTGTAGTTGAATGAATATGAGATCTCTTGTCCTCAGCTTGGGAAAGACAGAAATATTGCTGATGGATTCCCTCATCTTTCAAGTCCCCTTGCATTGAGGAGACTCATTTTGGAGTTAACAGTCAGGTTAAAAATCCTGGCATGATATTTGATCATGCCCTGTCATGAAAATCAATGGATGCTAGCCAACATCTATGTTAGATCAGGTTTGGAGGGTGTTTCCAGCTATGCAATCTGCAGCGGTTACACCTTCTCTGTTTCATGGCAACCTGGCAATAACAATGTATGTTCTTATGACCCCAAGGCTCCGTTTTTGTTACTTTCTGCTGACTTATAGACAAAGTGGATCCTCTGTTTTCAGATCATTTAAAATTCTTGTGTGTTTGACCTATTGTGACCATATTCAGTCTGCTTTGTTCTTTACATTCCTGTTCGTGATTTTGCTAAGGTTGTTCTTTAATAATATTTTGTTTTTATAATTATTGTTTAGCCCTTGGAGAGCTTTTGCTGATAGGTACTTTATAGAATTGTTATGGTTGTTGTTATTGTTACAGTAAAGCACTGTTTGCCTTTGCCAATGTTTCTAAGCATTCAGTGTAATGCACATATTCAGGGATAACACTGTGAGACCTCAAGGGCTTCCTTTTGCATGTTGCCATATTTACCCAAACCTAAGACCACTTCAAATTTAAGACAGCCCCCTTGCCCCTCACACCCCCTTGCCTGTGCCTGCACCCCCTGCTCCCCTCTGCCACCTTCCCTATACCCTTTCCCCCCGTGCCTACCCACCCTTCCCTATACCCTTTCCCCCCGTGCCTACCCACCCTTCCCCTTGCCCTCTTTGCCTGTGGCTGCCCCTTGCCACCCCTCCACCTACTCATGCCTACCCTTCAACTCCCTGTACCTCCACCCACCATTGCTTATTTTCTGCTGCTCTGCTCTGCTTTCACCCTTAAGCAGACACCGGCAGTGACCCCAGCCCAGCTTCACCCTTCACATCATGCAGAAACAGTGGGGCCAGCTCTGGGCCCAGCTAACTTGGGGTCAGAAGGGCTGGAGCCAGCGTACAGTGTGAATGATGAGAGGGCAGGTAGCGTGGTCTCCCATGTGCTCTTCCCCCAACGTGCACCCTACCCCACTGCACAAGCCACCTTGGCCCCGGGCAGGCAGTAGCTCAGCTCCAGCTTCAGAGCTGCTGAAGCTGGAGCTGAGCTGCTACTGGTACTCAGATCTAAGATGAGGCTTTCCTCACCCTCCTATGTTGGTTTTTTTTGGGGGGTGGGGGTGGAACCCCTTGTCTTGGATTCAAGTAAACATGGCAAGTCTTTGCTGGACTGAAATCACCATGAAGAACATTTTTATAAAGTGATTTTAGTTCTTGAAATTATTGCTTCACCTTTTCCTGTTATGTATAATTTCATTTTCTTGTAATTTTTAACATCTGCATTATCTTTTTTATCACCTCTTTTCCAAGTTGTAATGGTATCCATGTGATTTTTCTCTACATGCAATATGCCCTCTAACCTTTTATCAATTATGTTGCCCTATTTTGCACTGTCTGAGTTCATTGCAATCTCCTTTAAAGTAATGGGTCTAGAACTAAACAGACTACTTAAGTTTGTCCTTGTAGCCAGTAAAATTACTCATGTGATTAAGTATTCGCCAACATCAGATATCACAACTGAGATCTGAGGATATGAAAAGAAAAATAATTCTTATTGGCATTATGCATATTCCCTTTATATTTACCCAGAATAGCACCTTGCTATTTTGCAGAAATCATCATGCCATGAAGTAATGATTAATGTATGTTGTATGTGTATATAATGTATATTAATTTGTGTATGTATATATATATCTATACACACAAGCTCACTGTTGCTGCCTATTCTCTTCATTACTGCTCTCTAATTAGATTTTTCTCATCTGGTACTGTATTTCTAAGTATACTGTCACTTTGGGCATTTATACACACACTTTTTTGTTCCGCAAGGTGCTGGAGATCCACCACTTCGGAGAAGAATCGATTTAATCAAGTCTGCTCCACATGCAACCTGAGGCGAACTGTGTGCAAAATGCGTGTCAGTGAGCAGAAAATGGTTGCGGTATGCTTTTGAACCAATGCACCTCTGATGTGTTTAAGTTCAAAAGTGTGCCACCGCCATTTTCTCATCGCTGATGTGCATTTTGCCACTTATCCAACTGCAAGCATTGCAGCACCAGCTGCTTTTCAATGCACTCGGTGATGAAGTGCTTGCATGTGTAAAAATGCCCTTTGAGCAGTAAGTACACAATACTAATATGAGTCATATTTGTATTTTAAAGGAAAGCACTGTTTTAATTTTTTAAGACCCACTGCCTGCCCTGCCAGGGAAACTAGGTCAGTTTTGTGTGTTCCAGATTATGTTATGGGCAAGGCCATAAGGAGCCATGCAGGGTGAAGGTAGCTGGGGGATTTCACTTAGGTAGTTGGAGAGTTGTTAGAGAAAGGCAGCAGAGTGGTTCAAGTATCTTGTTTCAGTTCCAGAGGTGTGAGTTTGAGTCTTGCTTTGGACTCAGGCCAAAGGTTGCCATCAGTCAACCAAGCTGGAAAGGGATGCTTGAGGGAAATGAAGGCAGCTGGATGTGGTGGTAGCCACATTGCTCCCTCATGTTCAATTTAATGTAGAAACCGGTGTGCTTTAACTGTGCAAGCCTGATGGGCTACCAGGCTCAAGGGCAGTCTGCTGTACCTTACAGGGCCAAGTAAATTCAGAGCCAAGCACTTCAAGAGGGGCCAGTCACAATAAAGAGACAGCATTTGCAAAAGTCCCTGCTCACTTGGACCCTGAACCTGTTCCCAAGGAAGTTCATTTGATTTTTGCCGGTGACTTTCAGAGAATCGGCTAGGTCCCTCCATCACCAAATCCCTTTGTTTTTACAGTTTTTTTTTCTCCACATGCCATACATTCATTACATGATTTTGTTGCCAGTATAATAAAAAGTTCCCTGTTGGTAGCAGTAACACCATTCTGAATGGAAAGCACCCCTAGTCTTGTTGATTTGAGCATTAATATTCACACTCAATTGCCCTGCTCTTCTCCTTTCCTTGTGTAAGTGTTATTTCTTGACTCATTCAGCCTGAATGAAATCCACAGATGTCTGCAATTCACCTTGCACTTGCTCTCACCTGCTCTCTCCTTTAACACAGAGGTGTGACTCAGTGAGATGAGAGAGAACCACTCAGGGGAAAATGGAGTATTTCATCCTGTAATCCATAGGCTAACAGGCAGCTACCCCTCCATATTGACAGAGAGGGCAGCTTCACTCTGCTCCAGTTTATGCAAATTAGATGTGGCTTTTGGGACTCTGGCAATTTGCCACTGTAATGCTCGGTTATGTAATATTTGGGAGCTCTTATATACTGGGAATGACAACTCCAGCTGGACCAACCCTGCTGAGTTTGGTTTGTTTGAGCTACTATAATAAAGCTGCAGGGTTCTGTTGTCAAGGATAAACCCACGCAGGTTGCCCCATTGCTTATGTGGGGAATCATGACTTATCAAAAGAAACCCTTCTATTCTGTTCTTTTGTCTTCTGAAAGCACTATTACATTTAGTAGCAATGAGAGCACAATGGTTTCTTTGTATGTAATATATTGCCCAAAAAAGGTATGTGACTGGAATGAGAGAGGTACTGGTTGTGGCTGCTGACTTCCTGGAAAGTGATGTATTTTCTCTGATGAGGCACCATTGTGCTAGCTCAAGAAATGGAACAAATCAATGGCCTACTGTGTGTAAAAACATGCTGCAAGGAAATTTCTTTACTCATGTTACTAACATCTTAAGGAGAAAGACATTTAGCTAATGTGCTTATCATTTGTGTGCTGTTTGGGGTGTTTTGCCATTTTGTATTTAAACTTGCAGAGTGAAAATCAGTAAAGTTAATTTTACTTTTTTATGGTCTTTTTCAGGTTTTCAGTGCTTGAGATTCAGGAATTACTGGAAAAAGCCAATTTATTTGAACAACTGTTTTTATTCACACTTGAAATTATGGAAACGTTTCTATACTGCTCACAGTTTATAGAAGCTTGCCTTTTGCAAAATGAATTGGCTAAATTTAAGTTTTCCTGGGCATCTTTACACGTGCTCCGGGGTCAGGGTAGAGGGTGCTTTAATTAAAGCAGCTCTTGGCAGTGTCTTGCATAGGCAGGGGAAGGCCAGGGGTAATGGGGCTCAGCCTCCCCAAACGCAGGGCAGGAGGTAGGGCTGCAGGGCAGCCTGGCCGTGCGTGCCAGGCTTCTGCAGTAGTGGGGGGGCATGTACACTTAAGCACACAATCAGGATCACAGCCAGCCAGGACTGCAGCGCTGGCATATGGATTACTGCCCAGCATGGCAGCCGGGCAAATTTCAGTGTATTCTGTGAAGGGATAGAGGTTGTGGGGGTGCAAATCGAGGCCCCCTACAGCATAGGAAGGACTGGGGCAGAGGCAGAGGCAGGCAGGGCCTGGGGTGAATGAGGCCCTAAGCTAGGCTGTGAAACAATAGGAGCCCAGGCAGCTCATCCAGCTCACCTCACCGCTGTGTGCCCCCAGGGAGGCCAAGGGGGCACATGTCCCCCAGTCTGTGCAGGGTAGAGGTGGGCTGCCACTGTGGGCTGTGTTTTGCACCCTGCAACTGCTGCCTTGAGAACTGAGCGACACCATTTGTGTGCCGCTACAGGGCTCTCTGCACACCGAGTGCGGCATGCAAATGCCATTGCAATGCTCCCTGGCAGTGGCAGAGAGGTGCAGAGCACAGCCTGCCTCCAATGCACACATCTGGAGGCACATGCCCCCTGGGCCTGCACCAGGGTGCACACAGTGGCAGGGGCCCCACCCTGTTCCCACCCCTGGATGAGCTGCCTGGGCTCTGAGCATCCCATGACCTGCCCCGGTCCCAGGACCCTTATCTGCCCCAACCCCTGTCCCTGCCTGTATCCCACTCCCTCCCTTACTGCAGGGGACTTGATATTCCCTCCCCCCCAAACCCCTTCCCCGTGACAAACTTACCTGTTGGGGCTGTGTGTGCATACACAGGCGCATATACGCTCAGCCCCCCACAATAATATTTTCCTCCTCTGCCTATGGCATCTTGTGTATTCAGAGTTCCATGCTTCAGGATGGTGGTGGGGGCACTTTAACTAAAGCTCATTCATGAGCTTTAGTTAATAGACCCCCATCACCATTTTGAAGCATGGGGATGCTGAATACACATGATCCCAAGGCTGCTGGAGCATGCTAGTTAGTGTGCTCCAGCAGACTCAATTTATTGATCATAAAAAAGTAAAATTAACTTAATTGATTTTCACTTTGCAAGATTAAATACAAAATGACACCCCCCCGCAAACAGCACACTAAGGATAAGCACATAGAGAGCTAAATGTTTTCCTCCTTAAGATGTTAGTAACGTGAGTAAAGAAATTTGCTTGCAGCATGTTTTTATACATAGTAGGCCATTCCTTTCTTCCAGTTCTTGAGCTAGCACAATGGTGCTTCATCAGAGAAGTCTGCTCTGATCAATCGAGTCTGCTCCAACACGTGCTAATTAACATGCATCAGAGCAGGCATTGGATATGTGTATAGGTGCCCTCTTTCCTATTTGACCAGGACAGTAATCCTCAAGCAGGGCACTGTGGCATTCCATGGCACCCTTTCAAGGCTGCTGTGGGGTGCCATGTAATGTTAGCACAGTTAGGTGTATAAAAATGATTCACAAGGTAAACTCAGGGGGCAGGTCCAGATAAGTGCATACATGCATTTCCCTGGGGACAAATAGCAGCCACTGCTACTTGTCCGTGGATGGGAGCATGGCAAGTTGCTCTGGGTGGGAGGCTGAAGCCATCACCTGGGCTGGCCCCAGCAGTCTTACCTGAGTTCCTGGGGGCTTCCTGGTGCTTCTGCAACAGCAATCAGCATAAGGGAACCTGGTTGGCAGCTGGAGCATGGCTCTGGCCAGGCAGGCTCTGGTTTTGGGTAACATACGCTGCTGCCACAGGTGCTGCCCCAGTTTTTTCGGACATGGGATTTTTTGACACTGGGATCTCCCAATGTTAAAAAACAACAACTCCTGTGCTGCTGATTCATAGGCAGGGAATGCCTACATGTGTGGCACATGCAGTGTGTAACACCATCGACTGGTCTACAGCACCATATATCACATGTGCTCACTTGTCTGGACCTGCCCAGGGATCTCAAATAGGAATCTGCAGTGTTTAAAAGCATTCTGCTCTGTTGTGGTCTTTCTGAGAGCTTTGGAACATAAAATTTGCTCTGCTATTTTTCCATAGACAAAAACAAAGTGAAAACCCAAGAGCTGGTATTTCGTGAGAGGTGTCTTGAGTCTAATGAGGTTTGCCTCAAGTCTTAGGAGGGGTGTTTTGAGTCAAAAAAGGTTGAGTACCACTGGACTGGCAGTATCAGCATGAAGGACAGCCAGACTCTGGAACCCTTTTTCCTTATGATCACATGAAATTTCCATGTGTAGCTCCCTGGTCATAGACATCTATAGTGGGGGATGCAGCAATGGAAGGGACAGGGAATTTAGTCTCTTTACATAAATTACACATAAATTGTATTAATAAATAAAAAATGATGACTCTAGAACTAAAACTCATTTATCTCAGTTTATTAAAAGTAAGGTTTAGCCATAGTACAAACTTGCTCTTTAAAGCATAATTTCATAAGCATGATTCTTTGTAGTAAAAAGAACAACTTACATGTTTTAAAACATTCCAAAAATGTCCTTTGCCTTGGGTTTCTTGAAATGAAATCTACTGCATAAGTATCGTGCATCGAAAATCATACACTAGATAATCCATATTTGCCCCTTTGGCTGAGCAAAGTGAGGGTTTATCTACATAGGGATAACCAAGACTGCAAAGGAAGGACCTGAGTAAGTGGTTGATGGCTGAAATCAGAACCATAGATCTGCAGCACTTAATTAACTTGCATTTTCTGTTACATGGAAATAATAGTGAATTATCCAGTCATAACCAATTGTCAGGGTTGGTAAATGAGCAGAGGAGGGGTGCTGGAGGTGATGGAAAAATAGTTAATTAAACCAGAGTGGCAAAGTATCTTATAGGCAAAATAAACAGTTTACTGTGACCCTGTAATAAGGTGGTTGGCTCACCAGTCACTTTAAGAAGAGAGCACATGTCTGAGAAGCAGCCTGCTGGTGTGATGGGCTAATTAGAAAGTCTCCTGACCAGAAGGGGGGAAGTCTTGAGGCATATAAGCTGAGGGCCTGAGCTGGTCAGGGAGTCTAGCCCTAAGTGCCACAAGGAGAGGAGAGGGGCATGTGTCATCAGGGCCAAAAGCCCAGAGGTCTGGAGCCCAGGAGGGGTAAGTATCATCAAGGCCTGGGAAACCAACGGTCTCACTGGCCTAGGAACAGACCAGGAGCTAGGGAAACTGAAGGCTTGGGACCATAGCCAGAGACTGCTAGGTACAGGGAGCCCAGAAATCTCAACTGGCCTAGAATTGGGGCCAGAGTCTAGGGAGACTGAAGGTCAGGGACCACAGCCAGAGACTGAGAGGGCTAAGGAGCCCATAGCCCAGGAAGGGCAAGGACTAGGGCTCAAAGGCCAGAGCCCAGGAGGGGTCTGTCATATCAGGAAAGAATATCACCTGTGAGGCATGGAAGTGGTATTGAGGAGAACAGAGCCCACATTTAGGCTCCCTCTAGGACCCTTAGGCAGCCTCCTTTCCCATAACAGTCGTGGCAGGAGAGTATGAAGTGGGAGCTGAAGCCAGGCAGGGATTGTGTGGCCACCAGGGGACATCACAGCCATCCCAGAGCAGGAACCTGTTACAGGACCCTAACAGATATTATGCTTAAGCTGTGATTAACTAGTTAATGATGTCTTAAGTGGTGACATGACCACGTGTTTATTCAATTAATGGCACCATAAACCAAGAAATGAGCCACAAAGTTATTACATAAAATATATGCAATAACTTTGTGCCTGGTTCCATCTCACCTTTAACTGAATTTATGGCTGATGCCCCCAGCCTCCAGAGCATAACGGAGCAATTTGTATGCTTCTTGGGAAGAGCACCATGTTGATGGAAACTGCCAGCCAAGGGAGCACAAAAGAGCCATGGCTCCGTGTGTTCCTCTGGCTGGAAGTTTCTACCAGCTGACAGCCACTCCCAGTGGAGTATATGGGATCCAATGGGCCTTCCAGTTAAGGGGATTGCTTGGTGTGTTTCCCTGACCAGTGTTGCCCACCTCTGGAGCATGTGGGATTCTTGAAGGGCTCAAATGTGCTCCAGAGGCTGGGAGAACTGGCCACACATTTAATTAAAGGCAAGATAGGAATTAGCCATCAAGTTAGTACTCCCCTGTGTTCCTGCCAGGGTCACCTAGTCAGCTGATCAGATCCCAGCTGGGGGAGTGCAGGGAGCCAAGCTTGCTACTTGCCAGTGCAGGAGGGGTGGCAGGGCTAGGATCATGATTTTGGGTTCCCCTTGTGCCGGCACAGCATGATGAGATCTGATGTTGGATCCCACAATTGTGCCTCCTGTCATGCATGTATGGTGCAGGAAACATAATTGTTGGAATTGTGCATGAAATCCCATCGCACCTTTAATTTAACATCTGCCAAGAGCTAAATGTAACTCCTTGTTCCTTCTGTAGGAGCAAGGTTGCTGTATCTTTAATTATTGATACAGTTACCACCAGCTATGTCTAGGCATCTTCCTAGAATCCACTGAACCCTGTGTCATCATCAGGGATCCAGGTTTTCCATCTGTCGTGGAAAAACATGGCAAAACACAGATTGTTTTCCTTTAAAGGAGAAAATCCCAGGAAACCACAGGTTTCCCCTTGCAGGCTGGCAGAGTTCCAGCCTGCAAGGGGCTGCTTGGGACTGGGAGGAGCAGGACGCAGGGGGCAGGCGGCACCACATGCCTGTGTGTGCACGCACATGCACATGGCAGCCAGGCAGTAGGGTGGAGAGCAGCTACCACAGCTCCCTCCAGTTAAGTCAATGGGGGTGGGGCATAGATTACATGGTGGGAGGTGTGCAGGGACACGGGTGATGTGTCAGGGGTGTGGGGAGCATAGAGGATGCATTGGATGGGTGATTGGAGATTTTTGCTCCCACAGCAGGGCATGGGGAGCAGGGCTGAAGCCCAGCTGGACCAGCTACAGGCAGGAGCTGCCTCTGAGCCCAAGCAGGCAGGACCAAGAGCAGGAAGTAGCACTGCACTACCATGGCCAAGAAGGTGAGGTGCTCCCTGCCTGCCCAGCAGCACCATAGTTTCTAGTTTCTAGGGTCAGAAGGGACCTGAGCAGATCATCTAGTCCGACCCCCTGCCACCTGCCACCATGCTGGGTCCCAAGGGGGATGTATCAGCACAGATAAAAGTGGATAGGTACCTGGGAAGTCAGATGTCTAGTAGGTTGTAGAGTGTCAGAACTGCAATGTCTATATTGAGTCCATGAGTTTCTGTGTCAAGGTGCTTGATGAAGTGCAGTTCATAGGCTTGTCTGTGAAAAGTGGTTTGTAAATTCCCATTGAGGATCAGGCCTGAGAGATTGGAGACAGGTGGTGTTCTGTTGTTGTCTTTGATAGATTTTCAGTGTGTGCACATTCTGGTGCACAGTTGTTGCTGTGTATCCTACGTATTTTCCATCAGAGCACTTGGTGCCCTGATGGAGATATGTATTGTATTGTGAAGAGCCAATCAGGATGCTTAAAGAGTCAGCACCAGATGAGGGGCAGATGGTTGGAAGTATCCAAGATCAATATTGGTTTCCATAGCAATCCCAAGGTTACTACCCACAAACAAGCCCCACCTTTTCACCTTCACTGTCCATGTGCCAAGTACTGAAGAAATGGTATGTGGCTGCCATTCGAGCAACACCAGGTGCATCTAGTGTCATTCTCTGGAATGTGTCTGACACTGAGATCCTAAATCCTTTCTTGGGCATGCTCCAAAAAGTGATTGCATGATTTTTTGTCAGCAAGTGGCACATTAGAGTAGAAGTGAGCAGGTGGGGATTACTGTGGATGCAATAGGAAACATCCATATTGAGACAGGAGATCAGATGTCCTTGAACACAAAAAGAGTAAAAGATTATTACCTCCTTTGTGAGAAAAGCTGGGAAGTAGCCAGCCCATGGAAAGAGTGGGGGGAGCAGAAGCAAGTAACCTCAACCAGGCACACAGAATTTAAGAAAAGAAAAGGAAAGAAAGGAAAAGAAAGTAAAAGAAATACCTACCCTGGGGGTATTCAAGAGAAGGTTGGATGTGTATCTAGCTGGGGTAATGTAGGCCCAGCACTCTTTCCTGCTTATGCAGGGGGTCGGACTCGATGATCTATTGAGGTCCCTTCCGACCCTACCATCTATGAATCTATGAATCTATGAAAAGAGACCTAGTTTGCTCAGCTATTTCCTTATTGAGGACGAAAGGAGCTAGAGCCCTTGGAAGAGACCCCAGAGCTGGCTACCAGGAACCAGGCAAAGAAAAAGTCTTAGTTCTTCAAACAGCTGTTTTGTTTTGTTTTGTTTTTGCAAAAATATTTTTCTATATTTTTTCTTCACTCAAAGTGTAGCAAGGGAGCAGCAAGCCCAGTGCCCAGAGCAGAGCAGGGTTTGGGGCCAAGGGGACCCAGCATCCAGAGCGGGGCAGGTAGTAGGCCTGAAGGTGGGCAGGACCGAATTTAGGAGACAGAAGTCCCAAAGAGAGAGAAGGGCAGTGACTGAGGCCAAAGAGCTCAGCACCTGAGGGGTGGAGACAGGAAGCTGGGAACCCCAAAGCTCAGTTCCGTCAGTGAACTAGAGCTAGCGGGCTCAGCAAAAGGAAAGGGTGGGAGCCTAGAAGGTCGAAGCCCAACACAGGAACAACAACAGGCTCACCCAAAGACCCTCAGGCAGTCTCTCTCCTAGTTAAATTTAATATCAATGATGTGGTGGGTGAGACCAAGAAGTGACAGGGCACCTGAAGAGCTGGAGCTGAGGGGAAACTACATGGCCACTAAGGGGACATTGCATGTCCCCCATGATCATGAACCTGCTACAATATAACTGTACCTCTACCAACCTGGCCTGTGACCACTATGGTTCACTTGACAGTCCAAAGCATTGTTTACTGTTACACCATTCTGAGTCCCATTATAGGATCATACCATGTGTCTATGCACCCATCATCATCACCTTGAAACCAGCTGAGCCCTCAGAAGACCATCCCCCCCATGGGCTGAGAAAGCAGATAGACACCATCTTTGAAGTGTTTCAAGTGCCTTGAATATTCTTCAAAGGGTGAGTTGTACAACTGTATACACCCTCTGAAGTGCTCCACAAATGGCCAAAGTGATCCAAAATAATACCTGTTTGAATGAGGTGCTATTTAAAGGTGCCCGTTTCTTCTTACATCCATACAGTGTACAGAGTGGAATAGGGGGCCCCCAGGGCCTCCAGCATTCCCACCTCTCTCTGCTCTCATGCTTTTCTCTGCTGCTCTGATCTGCACAGAATAGAGGGGGAGAGTGAAACAGGATGTCAGGGGCACTCCCCTGCTGATCTGCCTCCATTTCCCTACTGCCAGTGCAGCTGGGTCGACCCCAGTGCTTCCCCTACAACCGCAAGGATTGGGTAGATCCCTCCACCCCTCCACCCCCAATCCCTTTATATCTTCTGCTTCTGGTATCCCAGATCTGGCAGGGGAGTGCAGGATCTAGTGTCCCTGTTCCAGTTGCAGCATTGGGCGGGGGGCAGACAGAGAGCACTCAGGGAGAGCAGAGATGGGGTGGTAGGAGAGAACTCACTGACACTGACTCCACTTTCCTCCCCTCCCTCTTTCTTCCCCTGGGAGGGGAGAATATAGTCATAGCCCCAGAAGATGGGTGCTGCAGAGCACCACTGGCAGTCAGCTCTACTCCCTCTCCCCATAAGGCAGCCTCCTGTTGCTGGAGAGTGCACTACTGCTTGCAGCAAGATGATTTTGAAGTGGCAAGTATGACAGAGGCTGTATGTATGTCTGGCAAATGAAACACTATTTTGTGAAAATGTTTTCAAGCCTTTCACATTTGGAAATGTTTAAAATGTTAAGTCTACTTCAGCTTCTGGAGTTATCATGGAAGGCCCCTATTGCAACAAGAGAAGATGAGGTTTCTCCCCCCCGACCAATTAACGTGGGGGGAAAAGGCCCCTCATCTTGAATTTGAGTATTAGATGGTGGAGGGACAGGCAGCTGCTGGCTCAGGCTGCAGGAGAACAGGCAGCAGGGGCAGAAACGGTGTGACACCAAGCATGGAAGCACAGGCAGCAGGGGAGCAAGTGGAGGGGCATGTAGCAGGGAGAAAGGCATGGCAGGGGACAAGAGCCAGGAGTTAGGCTGCTTCACCTACCTCTGCCATCTGCCCCCCTCGCTGCCTACCACCCTATTGCCACCCCTGCCACCTTTTCCCTGCTACTGCTTTACCAGTTGTATTGGTGGAAAGGGAGTGAATTTAAGATAACTCTCCAATGCTTAGATTTTGTACGTGGAAAACTAACAAATTTATCATTTTTCCATGTATAGAATCTAATTATTGGGGGAGGATCATCTTAAATTCAGGGTCATCTTGGATTTGGGTAAATATGCTATCTTGACTCAGAGCAATGTTTTGGACAAGATGACCTATTAAGGTCCCTTCCACCTCTATATGTCCTTTTTTAGGAAGCCCCCTTCACTGCATTAGTTAAGTCTACTGGTAGAAGCAGTGGTGGGAATGTAATGGATGCAACAGTGTGGACAGGGCACTAGCCTTTTTGTTGTTATTTAATACTGTTCAGGGCAGATCTACATAAAGATGGTGGTAGTAGAAATGCTTGTTTCTAGTTCATGGTAGGGCTTTCATCACTGCTACCTGGTAGAGATGAATCTGTGGTAGTACAGTGGCAGGATGTTTCTTAAAACAGGTTGGTATATATAAAGCTTTTTGGACTTGGACAAAAAAAATGGGAGAAAAACTGTTCACTAGGGTGCTGCAGGGGAGGACAAGGAGCAATGGCCATAAATTGTTAGAGGATGGTTTCAGGTTGGATGTAAGGAAAAACTTCTTTATAATAAGGGTGACCAGAATTTGGAATAGACTTCCCAAGGAGGTGGTGCAGTCCCCAACCTTGGGAGTCTTCAGGAGGAGACTGGACAGATACCTTGCTGGGAACATTTGATCTGCACTCCTGACCAGAGCAGGGGGGTTGGATTCGATGACCTTTTGAGGTCCCTTCCAGCCCTTAATTTCTATGATTCTGTGACTTCACATTTCCTTTTAACTGTGATGATTATTATGTGTTAAACCAGAAAAGCTTCTGCCATGATTGCTATGTACTGGGTTTTTTTTTCTCAGATAACATAATGCTGGAATTTGCTTTACTTGCGGACATTAAAAAAGAAGAAGTGAAAATGTTGGGCTATATTCTCCGCTGTTGTATCTCTCTGCTGCATGCTGGAGTCAATGGACTGGCTCCGAGGCTAGGGACAGAAGTTACACATAAACCAGTTTAAGTGATCAGAAACGGTTTAAACCTGGAACAGAACAGAAGTTCCATGCAAATAAACCAGTTTCAAAATGGCTGAAACTGGTTCAAGATAAACCTGGTTAAATGTAGCATCAGATTTAACTGATTTGGGTCAAACCTGTTTATGAAACTTCTGACCCAGACCCCTTCCCAGTTCAAGTTAAATCAGAGTCTCCCCCAGCATGCTTTGCAGCCCTGGGCTGGGTTGGGCTGCACTGTCTACTGCAGCAGAGAAGGGGGTGGAGGGGCTAGGCAGGGGCTGCCCCAATCCCAGGCAGACCCTGGCTGGGGTCTGGGGCCAGGGAGAAGGGTTAAACTTCCCTTCCCACAACTACAGAGCTGCCCTGCTAAACTTAATTCTGGCTGCGACTGTGGACTACAAATCCCAGAAGCAACTGAAAGCAGGAAGAGGAAGTGATGAGCAACGCTGCAGAGTCCTGTTACTGTGATTCTGGACTGCAAATCCGAAAGACCTCAGGGGCAGCAGGGAGAGGAAGTGAACACACAGCTCGTGCTGGTTACATGCCAGACAGCCATGCTCTAGTGCCCCCCTCCAGCTTCTGGCCTGAGCCACTGCAGGTATGTGGCTGCATTTCTTGAATCAAAAGTGAATATCTGTCCAGTTGTTTTTCAGTTTAATTTCTGCAGCTTAGACTAACCTGCAGAGATTGAACTGATTCAGCCCCAGGCTTTTTGACTGTGTGTACTTAGCCCTAGAGGGAATTTTGACTATGGTTAGTTTCTTTTATGGTTTCCCTGGTATGTTTCAGGAAGTTAAGGAAGAGACTCAGGCTCTATTAGGAGGGAAAAGGTGAGGTGTGTAGTGATGGGAAGGGGTTTAAACACACTATGTGGGGCATTTCCATGACTTTCTTAAAAGCCTGAGTGTCAAATCGACTGGGTAAAATTGGAGTCTAAATTCAGAAGATATAAATGGCTGTGTAAATTAATACCTTTCAACTGTAGTAAACAGATACACTTTACATGGTGGGGTTGGGTGGATTTGTACTAGGAAAAACAATCAACAGCAGTATGTCAGAAGTATGTGACAGTCTGCTTTCCTTTGCACTTTCATATTCCACTTGGCTGGTCAATTTTCCTTCTAAATGCCCACCCTTCAGTCCCTGTAGCATATAAATTATACCAGCTTACAATAATGCACTTCCCTCCTCACCAGCACATAACGCACCACTCCTACTCCAGGCCCTGTACTCTGCTGTGGAGAAGGTACAGTGTACAAGGCCAGACTGGCTCTGATGGCCACCAAAGATGAGTGAAATTAAAACATTTCCCTGAAGAATGTGGATTAGCCACCCAGCTGCACAATGCAGGAAACCTGGGTAGCTTTGGCTGGCCAACAAACACAGCAACTGTTTATTGCTGAAATGAGCCCTTTAATAGCCTATTGTTCACAGTGCACTACTTATTAGGTAGATATAGACTTCTGTGAATTATAGCTTGCACATGTGCTGTGTATATACAAAGACACAAACAGAAATAAGTACATAGGTAATGATTTACATATGGCATAAAATAAAATCTATCTAATTTCATTAGAAACATGCAGTATATAAAATGGACATTAAAGAGGCTGAGACTGTTAAGAGACATCTGATTTTATAAATAACTCTGAGGACAAAAGGAGACTTATAAGGGTGTATAAGAAAATGCTGTGATATAAAAAGGTTGAAAAAATAGTTGCCCAACTCACCCCTTGGCAACTGATAATGTGATACAAACATAATAATTTGTCCTAGCATATATAAGGAGTACCTACATTGAAGGCTACAGGTCCAGCTACAGGGAAGTGGTAAACAAAACCCTCCAGCAACAGAGCTAACAGTCCATAGAGGAAAGGACCAGAAGAAGCAATTCAACTCCGGGAAAGAGCCAGAAAGCCACAGGGCAGCAACAAGTGGGGCAAAACGGAAGCAAGTAGGTTGAAATGCTAAATATGCCTGTACACACTTGTGAGAAGTATAAAGAATAACTAAGATGAGCTGGAAGCTGCAGCCTGTGAAAAGAAGTATGACTTGATCTGTATTACAGATACCTGGTCAAACAGCTCTCATGACTGGAATGTCAACATTAAGGGTTACACTTTGTTTCAGAAGGACATAGTTGGGAGAAGAAGTAGTGGTGTCGCCCTCTATGTTAAAACCACATAAACTTGTTCTCTGGTTCAGGAAGAAGAAGATGTCAGAGCAGAACACATTTGGGTGAAAATGAAAGGTGCAGCACTGAAATAATGGTAGGGATTTATTATAGGCTACTAAATTGGGAAAAGGAGGTGGATGAGGCACTCTTCAAGGAAGTGACAAATCTATCCAGAGGCCATGGCATGGTAGTGATGGGAGATTTCAGTTTTCCAGATATCTGCTGGAAGAACAATATAGACGAACATAATATCAAGCCAGTTCCTAACTTAAGTGGTGG
The DNA here is from genome assembly GCF_052110815.1 of Crocodylus siamensis. NCBI lineage: Eukaryota > Metazoa > Chordata > Crocodylia > Crocodylidae > Crocodylus > Crocodylus siamensis. The sequence continues at coordinate 65,111,598 of NC_143398.1, forward strand.
ACAACCTGCTGTTCCAGAGGTTAAGAATACAACTAGGGGATCATCTATCTTGGCTCTTGTCCTGACCAATAGGGAAGAACTCCTGGAGCATGTGAAGGTGATGGGCAACTTAGGAAGCAGCGATCACGATCACAGAATTCTAGATCCTGAGACAGGGAAAGCAAGAGAGGATGCTAGATTTCAAAAAGGCAGATTTCATGTGACTCAAGGAGTCGATAGGCATGGTGCCATAGGAAAACAGACAGAAGGATAAAGGGATGTTGGGAGCTTCTAAAGGGCACAGTATGAGAAGTCCAACAAGAAGCTGTTCTGACATGATGGAAGCACAAAAAGAACGGCAGGAAGCTAATGTGGCTGCACATGAAGCTTCTAGGATGTCTCAAATGCAAAAGGAAAGCATACAGGCAATGGAACCATGGGCAGGTTACTGAGGAGGCATATGAGGAAACAGCAAGAACCTGCAGGAACAAAATGAGGAAGAAAAAGATAAAGAATGAACTGCACCCGGTGAAGGAGGTTAAAGACAACAAGAAAGATTCTCTAAGTATGATGGCCAGAAAAGAAGGACCAAGGAAGTGGTAGGTCCACTATAGCTAGCTAGGGGGGAACTGTTAACAGAAGATGCAAAGAAGGCAGAGCTACTCAACAACTACTCTGCCTCAGTCTTCACAAAAAAATTAAGCTGCAGCCAGATACCTAATAAGGATTATTTGGATAAGGAAGGGTTGACAAGCTGTTGATACGTTTGAATGAATTTAAGTCAGCAGAACCTGATGATCTTTTCCCCAGAATACTGAAAGAACTGGTAAAGGAGATCGTGGAGTCCCTGGTAATGATAGCCATGAACTCCTGGCAGATGAGCAAAGTACTGGAGGACTAAAAAAGGGACAACTTAGTGTTCCTCTAAAAAAAGGCAAAAAGGAGAATCCAGGAGTCTATAGACCTCAACTATTGAGTGGGAAGTTACTGAAGCATATCCTAAGGAAGTCTGTTTGCAAGCATCTGGAGGAGGAAAGGCTAATCACAAATGATGTCAAGCAAACTTGATTTCCTTCTTTGACAAAGTGTAACTACTTGGGTGGATGAAGGGAATGCTGGGGATATAGCGTATCTGAACTTCAGCATGGCTTTTGACAAGGTCCCACATGGCCTTCTCATAAACAAATTGGAGAAATGTGGGTTGGATAAACTTCTGTAAGGTGGATAGACAACTGGCTCTAAGCAAAGGGAAATTATAAATGGATCCATGTCAGAATGGCAGGAGGTTTCAAGTGGTGTCCCACAGGGGTATGTCCTGGGCCCAGTGCTGTTCAATATGTTCATTATTGATTTGGGTGCTGGTATAAAACACTTCTTGAGCAAGTTTTCAGGTGACAAACTAGGAAGGAATGTGAACACCCTGGAGGAGGACAGGAACACTGTTCAGACGGATCTCGGCAGATTGGAAAGCTGGGCTGAAGCTAACAGGATGATGTTCAATGCTAACAAATGAAATGGGCTACACCTCTGGAAGAACAAAAAATACAAATACAAAATGGGTGACACTTAGCTTGATGGAAGCGTGATGGAGAATGATCTGGGAGTCTTGGAAGATCACGGATTCAAAATGAGTCTGCCGCGTGTTGCAGCTACACAAAAGGCAAATACAGTTTTGGATGCATCAATAGAAGCATTAGGTGCAAGACACAGGAAGTGATGGTGCCTCTCTACTCAGCACTGGTTAGGCTTGATTTAGCATACTGTTTTAGCTCCACATTTTAAAAAGAATGTGGAGAAGTTAGAGATGGTCCAAAGGCAGGCAACAAGAATGATAAGGGGCTTGGAAATGCAAATTATACAAGGAAAGGCCGAAGGACCTAGGAATGTTGAGTTTACAGAAAAGACACTTAAGAGCGGACATAATAGTATCTTCAAATACTTGAAGGGCTGCCATAAAAAAGGGAAAACACCTTTTCTTTCTTGCTGCAGAGAGTAGGACATAGATCAGTGGTTTGAAGTTACAGCAAAATAGGTTTAGATTGGTTATTAGGAATAACTTCTTTGCTTTTAAAACAGTGAGGCAGGAGTAGCCTGGATAGAGAAGTTGTAGACTAGCCGTCATTGGAGGGATTCAAAAAGAAATTGGATAGCCACTGGTTGGGGGTGATCTAGGCATACCTATGTCTGTGTTCTACTATGGTTGTTTCCCATGCTTCTGGGCTTTACCAGTTGCTGCATGAGGATGGGAGGGAATTGCACCCACCCGCTGTGCCCCGCTGCTACATATGTCAGAGTTCTTTTTAGGCCTTCCTCAGAGACTGTGGGTACTGGGTGCATCCAAGGCTGGGGATTTTCATTGGGGTGTGCCAATGCTCCTGCTGGAACTTAAACCAAGAGGTTCCTGGCTAGGGGGGGTAACCCCTTTTTTCAGGGTCACAGTGACTCCCATATTTGAGGTCAGGAAAAAATTTACCCCAGAGTCAGATTGGTAAGGACTGTGGGCAGTTTTGTCTTTCTCTGTAGCAGTGGGTATGGCTCTCTTTCTGGGATCTCTTGAACATATATTAACAAGCTTTACAGAAGCAGGAGCAGGCTGCTGTAGTCCGTCTACTTTACCTGTAGCAGGTTAGGGTTTTATGTTTTGTGTTGTGTCATGGTTAACTGTGTAGTTTTGCTAAGAAGTTAGGACAATTGGATTTGTGTAGAATGGTTTGAATAGGGATGCTGCTGCCCATTGGTGATGTGTAGGGGGTGCACGTGGGTGCACATGCATCCCCTGAGATTGGTGCACCTCCTGAGAGAAGTGCTGCCAACAGCACTGGCTAGCGGTGCTGTTTAGCAGGGGTCCAGAAAGTAGATCTGGAGAACTACAGGCCTATCAGCCTAAGTTCTATCCCGGGGAAGATCTTGGAAAAAATTATCAAAGAGACCATTCTTGACAAGCTGGTGGATGGCAACATCCTGAAGGATAGCCAACATGGGTTTGTTGTGGGTAGGTCTTGCCTGACCAATTTCATCTTCTTCTATGATAAGGTGACATATCACCTGGACAAGGGAGAAGAGATTGACATCATATATCTTGATTTTAAAAAAGCCTTCGATTTGGTGTCCCATGATCTCCAAGGTCGGACTCAGAGAGTGGTAATAGATGGAAGTAAATCGTTGTGGTGTGCCATGACCAGTGGGGTCCTCCAAGGCTCCGTCCGTGGGCCTATAGTCTTTAACATCTTTATTAATGATGTAGACATTGGTATCAGAAGCGGACTGGCCAAGTTCACCGATGACACCAAACTTTGGGGTACAGCCTCCACACCTAAGGATTGGATGGTGATCTAGGTCTACCTAGACAGGCTCAGAAAATGGGGGGATGAAAACCTGATGGCGTTCAACACCGAAAAATGCAAGGTACTCCACCTTGGGGGAAAAAACCCGGCAGCACACTTATAGGCTTGGCAGTGTCCTGATTGACCACAAGATGAATATGAGCCACCAATGTGATGTTGCAGCTGGTAAAGCGAGCAAAACTCTGGCTTGCATCCATAGATGCTTCTCAAGCAGATCCCAGGATATCATCCTCCTGCTGTACTCGGCCTTGGTGAGGCCGCAGCTGGAGTACTGTATCCATTCTTGGCTCCACAATTTAAAAAGGATGTGGGGAAGCTTGAGAGAGTCCAGAGGAGAGCCACGCACATGATCAAAGGGCAGGAGAACAGGCCTTATGATGAGAGGCTGCGAGCCATGAGACTCTTCAGCCTGGAAAAGTGCAGGCTCAGGGGGAACCAGGTGGCTGCCTGTAAGTATATAAGGGGTGTACATCAGGACCTGGGGGAATGCCTGTTTACCAGAGCGCCCCAAGGGATGACAAGGTCAAACAGTCACAAACTCCTGCAAGACCGTTTCAGGCTGGACATAAGGAAGAACTTCTTTACTGTCCGAGCCCCAAAGGCCTGGAACAGACTGCCTCCAGAGGTTGTGGAAGCACTTACTCTGGACTCCTTTAAGAGACATTTGGACATTTATCTTGCTGGGATCTTTTGACCCCAGCTGACTTCCTGCCCCCTGGGGCACGGGGCTGGACTCGATGATCTTCCAAGGTCCCTTCGAGCCCTAATGTCTATGAAATCTATGAAATACCTGACCCCATCATTGATTTCACTTTTTAAAAGAAATAATCTACAGGGCCCCTGACTTAGCATTAACAGCATTTCAGAGTCAAATTTGCTGGCCTTTCTGACAAAAATAATTTGGGGTGACCATTTTCTCTTGTGAGCACTACTGAACTAAGATTGATAAAGTAGAATGAATTGGATTCTATTCCATTTCACACATCAGCTGAATCAGCAACTCCGTTCTTGTAGTACAGCTGTGTAACCTTGTGGAAGACAATTGGTTACATCTGTGGAGCCCGACTGAACATATTTGGGGTTGCATAAGTGTAACTGAGGCACAATTTGGTCTCCATGGTTTTTATTATTGATGGCGATGGTGATGATGTGTGAGGCAGAAATAACGCCAGCCTGAATTTAGCAGCCCACTGGGAGTTTACAGGGCCAGCAGTTATAAAAACAAGCCCTCTCCCCAAAACTCCTAAACGTTTCATGTGTGAACTGAGCAAATTTTGATATGGTAATCATTAATGCACAATGCCGTTTTGAAGCTAGCTTCCAGAGTAGAACTGCATGTTAAAATATTCAAATCCTTCTGTCATCCCACCCAGTTCTGCAAGAGGCCTGGAACCTGAGCAAGTCAAATGTAGTTAAGAAATTGCAGGCGGCCCGTTTAACTTCACAAGACTATTTGCTGTTTAGTACTTTCCATTCACTGTTCTGTTCCACTCTATTAAAATTCATTAGGTGACGTAGATCCTGAGACCCCACTGCTACAAATGGTTCCTGGGAAATGCTGGGTCTCCTTAATTCCATGTAACAGGAACTGAGGATGCTCAGTATTTCCTAGTATCTGTATCTCAGACCTGCCTGGAAATAACATAACAAGACTTGACTTTATCTTCCTTGGAATGGTCTGGAGAAGGCTGATAGTGATGGTCCTGATGTAGATGGAAGAGGAATGATGCTGCCAAAACTACCAAGTTGTGACATTTGTTGTTGTTGTTATGTTATCCTCAATTTTAAGGATTTCACTGTGAAATACTATGGATATGAACTTTCATTTTGACCCAAGAGAACTTCTACAATGTTTTCTCTGATGCCCAATTAAGGATGTTTGTGCCCAAAAGCTTGCAATTAAAGATTTTGGTTTTGGTTTTTTTGCAAAATCTTGTTGGTTTAATAAAAGAATATCACCTTTGTCCATGAGCCCTGATTGCTTTTTCCTCTAGACGAATATGGCTACAGCCTGGATACCTGCCACCCTAGAAATAATGACATGAATGGCATTCCTCCAGTTTATGTCAGATATAGTAGCTTAGGGTAGATTTAACTTCCATGTGTCATCGCAACGTGCATTCAGCCTTTCCATCCATTTTTTATTTCACCCATTATATTTTATCTACCATTCTTGATGAGATCCTTATTTTAGACAGGAGTGAACTGAAATTCACCAGGCTATATAATTCAAATTGGGGGTTTTACAGGGTGGGGACAGTTTTTAAAAGTTTAGTACACAAACTCTGTTTGGAAAGCTTTAATGTGTTTGGAATGCAATCTCTCCATTTTTGTACTGACCCTCTTTTATTTGGTCTATGGAAACAGCATCCACTCAGGCTCACAGAAAGGAAACAGTGTGACACTTTCATTTATGGGGGTTATTGTACGCAAAGTCTGAACTAATCTCAGATTAATTTGAGGGAAGAAGACTGTGCTGATACTATACTAAAGATGCATAGCTGAAGTCACAAAATATCAGGAAATGGAAACAGTTCCAGCAGCAACATAACCTGGCTGGGTTGCTTATCCTGTCCATTTAGTTGGGTCTGTTAAAAATATAAATAATTAATGTGTTGGGGTACATTTTGAATCAGGAAATAAAATGAAAGCAGTCCTATATATTTAGTAAAGCTGAGTTAGCATTCCTTATGGCTACTTAGAATCAATGCTCTCACTTTCGTCACCTTCAGCCAAACTATTTCTGGTTCTATCTCTCGTTCTAGCTCTGTTACTCAGGGAGGAAACTGGGTATGGACCTCCTTCTTTAATAGGACTCATTTAAGCAAGGTATTTAGAAAGTCCATGAATAATCCCGTTGGAATCTCACCTCTCTGAATTGGGTTTACCTGAACATTTACACATTGTACATCTTGAAGAGACAACTGCATGTTAAGTATACACTTTTCAAACAGTTGTACTGCTCTGAAGAAACTAGGTTGTTTACACTCCATATAAAAGCTTCTGAGAAAGTTATTGCCCAGTTCCAAGATTCATATTTCAGCTGTTTTCTGTAGCTATGTTCAGAAAAGAGTTTATGGTTGTAAAGTTATGGGGCTGCTTTCCTGCTCTCTCAAATCTGAAATGAGCTGCAAGGATCCTGTTCAGCATTTGGAAAGTAATTGCTGTCAGAAAGTGACCAAGAATGGATTATTTCAGTCCGAAATGGCCTTTTTAGTAGGTTATATGTATGTGAAACAAGGAAGTTATCATGGAAAATATTTATAAATCTTAATTTAGTGATCACGGTTATAATGCATTTAAAAACTATTATCCTTCAAAAGATCAAAGAGTAAAGGAAAGTTGAGAATATATTGTCTTTTAAAATAAGCTTGTAAGACTTCAATCTCAACATTTAATGTTGGTGTCTGGGAAATGAAAAAAAAATAAAATAACACAAAAATATAATTAAGATAATAAATGGAAGGCCTTTCTTTTCATCATTCCCACAAGTGCCTTATATACCTGCTGGAAATGATTATATCAGCAAAGGCTGGACTATATTAAAATAACGAAGGGTGAAGTTTTCATTGGGTTCCCATTTAATCATCACCTCACAACTTTACATTTTAATGTCTGACCTAAGGATATCCTCTTCCACTATCACATTAAGAATTTGAAAGGAAACAGGAAGGTCCACAAGTGACATATTTTCCTCAGAAGAACAGTGGCTATCAGCCTAATGGAGTCTGAATTTTTCAAAGAGCAGCAGCAGCTCAGCCCTGGGCTAGATTATCAAATGCTCACACAATATAATCCTTTCCTCTAATTAACAGAGTTGGCTTCAACAAGGGGCACTATCTTTTTGTATTATATTAATGAAAAAAATCTGCCCTCTGTCTTGACCAGTTCTATAAATAGTCCAGTGTAATAAAAAAATCAAAACAAAGTCCACTTGGTGCTAAAAAAAAGTACAGTATGAATTAGGAATGAAAGCCAGTCTAAACATTAAAAGTGTGTTTGACCCTTTGCAACTCAACCATGGTTCAAAGCCCAGATTTGAAACTAACTGCTGAAGTCATTAAGCTGACCATATATGGCAAGTTTCTGGATGTTGTTCCTATAGCTAGATGTTGAACATTACTGACTAGTGTGGAGGGAAAGGAAGAGGCACAAGGAAAGAACCAGACACACTTGGCTGCTGTAATATAAAAATTGTAAGATTTCCAAAGGGCAGGGGGAAAGAAATTATAATAGATGAAAATAGGAGATGAATTAAATCCTTTCATCAAATACGCTGATGTTAAAACTCACATAATGAAGATCATGGACGTTACCATATTCAAGTAAGAGGGAAAAATCTCCATCATTATGTACTTTATACAGGACCAAACCTGGTGGGAAATCTAGAATATTGCCTTGAAACAGTTCCAAATGTTAGTAATGTATTGTTTCATACAAATTTATTTGCTCTAGTATCACATGCATAAAATCATTTTCATATGTCTGCTCATTTAGAAATGGATGAGGATGCATGTTGCAGAAAAATGGGGAGAGGTTTCATCTTCCATAGCTTTGATGTTTGGCTGTAGATGAAAAGCACAGTGTCAGTTAAGTCTGATATTCCTGAATATTGCAAACATGAGGCACTATGGTGTGAACTATGGATCATGCTATTACAGCTCTGTAAAGTTAACATACAACTCTAAATTGACTTTTCTTTGGCAATATTGGAATGTTTGTACTACATTCATGGGACTCCCTCTGGTGTATAACTTAACACATGAAATTTCTTGTTTTATTCTTTCTCCTTTTGTGCATGTAGCATCTGTGCATGTGACAGTTCAGAAGAGGATATGTGGCTTTTGTGTTTCTATTGCAAATTAAAAAAATAACATTGAGCCAGATCACCTACTCCTACAGTAAAACCTACATCTAGGGGTTAAAGGATTAAATGAGTTTATGAGCCTTCCCTTACAATATTTGTCTACTATCCTTCCAAAAGGGAATGGGTATGTGCCACTTTTTGGGTGATCCAATGAGCCCACCTACAAATTTTCCCAGACTCCCCTGCTTTAAATGTGATACCCAACACAGAGAGGGGTTTTATGGAAGAGGTAACCCAGCCCTAGACATGAGGCCAGAGATGGGATGATACCATTCTGATCTCATCCCACTTCTTCCAAGATGTAGGTCCTGCTCTCCAGACATAGTGCAGTCCTAAAAAGTGGGAAGAGAAGATGTCAGAAAGGCAGTAATCCTCCCAGTTTCAGTGTGGGCAGGATGAGACCAGTGAGGGTCCCCTCCTATCTGATCCACAGCTAGTATCTGATTTATTTTGTGTGACAAAGCTAATTCTTTTAAAATAGAAAAATGTAGTCGCTGGGCCCATCTACGTGTGATGCTAAATGTGCAGTAGACTAATTCTACTGCTCATTATCATGTCGTGGTGGAACCTGTAAATTATTATTACAGGTACTAAACTTAATGCGCAGCAACCATAGCTCATTAATGCACTTATAGACATGTGCAAAGTAAATAAGGTTTATAAACCCACAAGTGGGAGATCTAGGAATTTGAATTGTCTGAATTTTTTGCATCTTGTTTAACATAGCTATCTATATAGCTTACCATTGTCTAAGTGTCTAATACCCTTTTATTAACTTACAGCACAGTGATATTCTTAAGCTTGTTTGAATTCTCAATGGGATACTGTTTAGCTGCATTCTTTTCTTTATACATTATTTATTGTCCAGCCTACATATTGATTGAAACGGGGGGGGGCTGTAGATGTATGCTTCATTCATAAGGTACTGCACCTGTGGGGGAAGAACGAACACCATACCTACAGGCTAGGGAACTCCCCCCTCGTCAGTGCAGAGGCAGAAAAGGATCTTGCAGTCATTATTGATGCCAAAATGAACATTGGCCGACAGTGCGGGGATGCAGTCAGGAAGGCCCAAGCAGGTCCAAGGAGGTGATCCTCCCCCTCTATGTGGCACTGGTCAGGCCACAGCTGGAGTACTGCGTCTAGTTCTGGGTGCCACACTTCAGGAGGGATGTGGACAACATGGGGACAGTTGAGAGGAGGGCCACTCGCATGATCGGGGGCAGCAGGGCAGGCCCTACAAGGAGAGGCTACGGGACCTGAACCTGTTCAGCCTCCACAAGAGAAGGCTGAGGGGAGATCTAGTGGCCTGTTACAAACTAGCCAGAGGGGACCAGCAGGCATTGGGGAAGTCTCCGTTCCCCCGAGCGCTACCAGGAGTGACTAGAAATAATGGTCACAAGCTGGCAGAGGATAATTCAGACTAGACATCAGGAGGCACTACTTTACTGTCAGGGCGGATAGTATCTAGAACCAACTTCCAAGAGAAGTGGTGCTGGCTCCTACCTTGGGGGTCTTCAAAAGGAGGCTAGATAGACACCTTGCTGGGGTCGTTTGACCCCAGTACTCTTTCCTGCCATGGCAGGGGGTCGAACTCGATGATCTGCTCAGGTCCCTTCTGACCCTACAAACTATGGAACTATAAACTGCCCAGCCTCTGCAGCATGTAAGGCAAGTTCTCCAGACCTCAGCTGCATTCACTGCTATGCAATTATGAGTTATTCACCATACATCAAGCACTGTGAACAAGGCAAGGACCCTTTGGGATGGGGAAGTGGGGAAGCATGTCACTGTGTAATTAAACCCTTATTGTATTTCATAGATATAGGTGGAAACAATGTGAGGATACACAGGCAACCTTAGCATAGACATTTCCTGATATTTTCATGCTTCAGAATGCAATCTCAGTTCTTTTTTGTATGGAATTTCTTAGATTAATAAAAAAATATCTGTTATTTGCTAGACAGCAGCACAGTGCTCCTTTGGAGTTCCATCGCCTACTTATATGTATTTTGAGGATATTTGCCTTCAAATATGCAATGGAATGAGGCAGGATGCCCAAAACACCTTGTAAATGGATTGGTGATCCTGCTACCTGGCAGGATGGCTTTGTTCCCTAAGGAGCTCTTCAGTCAGTCCTTTAAATACAGAAACACAGTCCATGCACTGAACAAACAAATATAAACAAAACCTTTAGCCCTTCTTCATGCAGTAGGAAGGAACCTTTGCCTCTGGCCCAGTATAGTAATGTGGCCCCTTCTTTGTTACAAACTGATTTGGGTTCCAGTTTGTCTTGCTGCAGATTGCTCCTTCACTCAGTTTGCCCCCCTTTGCTCTCTCCTCTGGGATTTTAAGCTACTAGTGGGATACTTTCTCATTACCTAAATGCTCACAGCTGGGCTTCTTTAGCAGGGCTGCCTAGTCCCTCTTAAAGAGCCAGACTGCCCTGTTACATACCTTCAGTGATATTTGATGTTCATTCGCAAATTAAAAATGAAATTCTCTCAATGTTCTACTTAAAATTATGACAAAGTCACAACACTGCTGGTTGCTAAACACATTTAGGGAAATAGCTCCTTTGAAGAAATGCAATGCAGGCTAAAGAACAGCGCAGGGGGCTGACATGTAGGAATTTTTACATTCTAATCTGAACTCTGCGCCTGAGTCCCTGTTTGACCTTGGCCATATCAGTTCCTTAACCTTTGTCAAAAATTGTCCATCAGTAGATTTCATAGATTTCATAGACATTTGGGCTGGAAGGGACCCTGGAGGATCATTGAATCCAGCCCCGCTGCCCCAGGGGCAGGAAGTCAGTGGGGATCATAGGATCCCAGCAAGATAAGCATCCAAATGTGTCTTGAAGGTGTTCAAAGTGGGCGCTTGAACCACCTCCGGCGGCAGTCTATTCCAAAACCTGGGGCTCAGACAGTGAAGAAGTTCTTTCTTATGTCCAGCCTGAATCAGTCACAGTGGAGTTTGTGACCGTTCAATCTTGTCATCCCTTGGGGGGCTCTAGTAGTACCGGCTTTGTTGTACTTGTGTTCATAACGCTTCAGGTGAAACAGGATACTGGCATTTTTGGCATTGTAAGTATAATTTTCAAAAGGCCATTTTTTTAGAGTGAATTATTCATTTAGGAGTTCAAATCCCATCCTAGTAAGTTCAGTAAGTCCCCAAGTCATTCTGAAAGTGGGAGTCAGGCTGCCAAGTCACTTGGGATATATCCATACCACTTCATCATTGTTCTTGAGAGTGCTGTCCAGAAGCATACTATGACCACCCACTCAGGATCTATTTCATGGTTTCATAGTTTCATAGTTGGTAGGGTCGGAAGGGACCTGAGCAGATCAGCAAGTCCAACACCCTACCATGGCAGGAAAAAGTACTGGGGTCAAACGACCCCAGCCAGGTGTCTATCTAGCCTCCTTTTGAAGACCCCCAGGGTAGGAATGAGCACCACTTCCCTTGGAAGTTGGTTCCAGATCCTAGCCGCCCTGACTGTGAAGTAGTGCCTCCTGATATCTAGCCTGAATCTACCATCAGTCAACTTACGGCTGTTATTCCTTGTTACTCCCAGTAGTGCTCAGGGGAACAGGGACTCTTCCATTTCCATTCTCCCTTGGCAAGTTTATAGATGGCCACCAAATCCCCTCAGTCTTCTCTTGTGGAGGCTGAACAGGTCAGAACTCGTAGCCTCTCCTTGTAGGGCCTGCCTTGCCCCCTGATCATGCGAGTGGCCCTCCTCTGGACCCTCTCGATGCTGTCCACATCCCTCCTGACATGCGGCACCCAGAACTGGATGCAGTACTCCAACTGTGGCTTGACCATTGTCATATAGAGGGGGAGGATCATCTCCTTGGACCTGCTCATGATGCATCTGTAGATGCATGACAAGGTGTAGTTAGCCTTCCTGACTGCATCCCCATATTAGTGGCCCATGTTCATCTTGGAGTCTATAATGACTCCAAGGTCCTTTTCTGCCTCTGTGCTGACAAGAAGGGAGTTCCCCAGCCTGTAGGTATTCTGCTGGTTCTTTCTTCCTAGGTGCAGTACCCTGCACTTGTCAGTATTGAATCCCATCTTATTCTCATCTGCCCACCCCTGTAACCTGTCCAGATCTAATTGCAGCCCATCCCTCCCTTCTAGCGTGCCCACTTCTCCCCACATCTTAGTGTCATCTGTGAATTTGAAGAAGGTGGTTTTCACCCCCTCGTCCAAATCGCTGATGAAGATGTTGAACAGTGTGGGATGGAGGACCAAGCCCTGGGGGACCCCACTGCCCACATCCCTCCAGGTCGAAAATGACTCGTCCACCACCACTCTCTGGCTGTGGCCCTCCAGTCAATTTGCGACCCATCTGACTGTGTAGGCATCAACACCACAGTCGCCTAATTTTTTTAATGAGAATGGGGTGAGAGACAGTGTCGAAGGCCTTCCTAAAGTCCAGAAAGACTACGTCCACCGCAACACCTGTGTCCAAGGATCTTGTGAACTGGTCATAGAAGGGAACCAGGTTGGTCTGACAGGACCTGCCTCTAATGAACCCACGTTAGTTGCCCCTAAGCATACACTCCCCTGCTTTCCCCTTGCAGATATGCACCTGGATAATTTTCTCAAAGAGCTTCCTCAGGACTGAGGTAAGACTAACAGGCCTATAATTTCCTGGGTCCTCCTTCCCCCCTTTTTTGAAAATGGGGACCACATTGGCCCTTTTCTAGTCCTCTGGCACCACACCAGAGCACCATGAGTGCTCGTAAACCTGTGCCAGGGGTCCCGCAATGACCTCTACTAATTCCCTCAGCCTCACTCACTAAAACCAGAAATGAGGTGGTGAAACTGCCCTGGGGCCATTCCTCCCATCACTTCCAAGCGCTTCTCTTCTCTGTTCTTGAAGGTGGCAGCAGGGGATGCCCTCCAAGTAGTTTTATCACCCATTTCTCAATTTGGCATGGGCAGAACAGGAGTGGGTTGAGTGGGGCCCAGGCTTCTTAATGGAGTTCTCAAGAGCACGTCAGACACAGCAACAGCATATCTTTTGAAAGTGCTACCCAGTGTCTAACACTACTTATAGTATTTTTAATGGTAATAGTAACAACGGGATGGAGATTCATCACCATTGGGAATTATATTGCAAGTCGTTTGGAGCAAAGACCATCTTGTTTTTTTGTGCTTCTACAATGCCTTACACTGGGATCTTAGTCCTTGACTGTTTTTTTAACATGCTAATGATAACTAACTAACTAACTAATAATGGGATTCCTAAAGTATTAGCATAGATTCTGCTGCTGATATGTTTGTGATAGCAGAGAAAATACTTTCCCTATTGTAGGCAATGCAATTCAGCTTGGCCAGCTATAGAATAATGCTCTCCTATTGAAGGGCTGACATCTATAAAATATGGAGTGCATATTGCATTCTTAACCAAAATGAAGGAAAACCAAGTAAGAAAAAATTGACCATGTGTTAAAAACACTTGAAGTCCTTTCTCTTGCAACTGTTTATCTACATTTTTAAAACCATGTTTACATTGTAGTAACAGCTGTGTTTAAAGGGGACATGACAGAGCAGACTAATTTGTAAAGCTAAACTTGATTCTGCAGGAAAAAAGCTAATGGTTGAAAAAAAACACTTCAAAAGAGGACAAAAATGATTAAAATAGAGACAGCCATTTGTTTAAACCATGACTTTCACAAGAAAAAACAGCCTAATATAAACTGGCCCTATGCATAGTGCAAGCAGCTGTTCTATGTAGCTTTTATACAAAAACCTCACTTTTGAGAGGGAAAAAAATGAAGACATAACAGGTCATTCTCACTGAAGGAGCCAAACTAAAGACTGGATTTACAGTTAAATGAGCATATGCAGGTGAGATTTACCCAGGGCCAGAAAAATAGGATATGCCAACTGCTTTGACCTACTTACCCCCAACAGTATCTCAACCAATGTTAACCACAGTTCCTTGTAGCTAAACCATGCTCTTATAGCTAAACCATATCTGGTGTAGACAGAAGTGACAATTTTTGCCCAATCTAGCCCTGAAAGACCTCTACAGCCATGACCAAGCAGAAGTGCATGGCTGTAGAGCACATTAAAAGGGCCAATCCTGCAAAAATCTGAACCCTCACATTTCATTAGTGTTCAGATGAAGATGCTCCAAAATGGAGCATCTCAGTAACTTATGTCTGTGCTGCCTCCCAGTCTTGGTACTGTTCTCAGCATAAGAGGGGAAAAGAGAGAGGAGGGAGTTAATTCTGGGGGGTTTTCAGCTGGTGCTGGAGGGTGGGTTTGAGTGGTTTGGAGCCTCCCCCGCAAACCCTTCTCCACCCTCTTAGCCCCGGTGCTGTTTTCAGAATGGGAAGGGGGAAAGAGAGCGGAGGGAGTTTGTTCCAGGAGTTCCCCGGCTGGCACTGGGGGGGTGGGGTTGGGTGGATTGGAGCCCCCTTGAGTGGAGGCTGAAAATAGTGCCAGGGCTAGCGGGAGGAGGGCCATTGCTAAGGAAAACCAGCTGCAGGCTCGCAGCCAGCAGCTAGATTCCCCAACCCCCAAAACCCAACAGTGAACTTCTGTTGAATCTGGGGGATCATTGTAACTTCCTGCAAAATGCTATGAGTTACAGTGGGGAGCTGCTCTTCTGTCTGCACCTATTGAGCAGTGATTGAGCTAAAATGAAATAATTCCATTCTTACTTTAGGGCGCTTGTATACATGACAGAGGTTTAGTCCTCCGGGTTTTGTTCTATGCCCCCTAAATTGAAACAGTGGGTTTTTCATTGAAACCCACCATTTCAATTTTTCTATCATCTTATGATGAAGAGATCAATCCTTTTTTTTTTTTTTTTGGTCAGAGCTGGCTGCCTGCAGCTGAGAGGCAAGCTGCCAGTGGGCCAAGCAGCCCCTGGGCTGCTGGGGGCCCTGGTCCTTCCCACCACAGTAGCAGTGCCAACAGGGCCACCTGGGTGGGCTGCTGGCAGGCTGGTTGCTACTCCAGCTCAGAGGCAGTACCCAGCCTGATCCAACTGTTCCTTGAGCCCACCTGGGGAGCAGCGGCTGGCGGGCTTCCAGTAGGCAGGCTCTGGGAACAGTTGAATTGGGCTGGGTGCTGCCTCTGAGTTGGGGCAGCACCCAGCCTGCCAGCCTGGACAGCCCCAGGAAGCATTGCCACCATGGAGATAAGAACCAGGGCCCCCCCACAGCTCAGGGGCTGCTCAGCCCACTGTCAGCTTGCTCCGTGGCCATGGGAGAGGTGAGCAGGTTCCGCTGGGGAAAAAAGAAAAAAAGATTGGGCACCTGCTGAAGGCAGAAGTGGTGAGGGGACCAATCCCGATCGTTTTTTTTCTGTGGAGCCTGCCCACCTCTCCTGGGATGAGCTTATAGCTGCAACACATCATTGCAAATGAAACTACATCCAGATGTAGCTTAGCTTGCAATGATGCAAACTCATCTAAAGCCCCCATGTGTATGCATGCAAACTCATCTAAAGCCCCCCATGGTGCATGTGTAATGTGTAATGCCATTAAGCCACACAAATGACACTTTTGTCACGTGTATGTTGTGACAACTGTCATGTGTACAGGCACCCTTAGACAAGGCCTGTTTTGATGTTTTTATGCTGTTCCTCACCCCACTGCCCAGTCTGTCACTTTAGATTAGCCTGACCATATCTGGAAGCTCATTCAAATCTCCTTTCATAAAGCATGTTATTTTTTTACTTGTGGGAAATAGCATGTTCAGGTGGTTATGCTGTATGGGTGGAGAGGTGCCTGTGAATATTTTCAACATTCCAGTGGTCTTAGGGTTGTTGCTGAAGAATAAGGGAGGCAGGATGGAGCTCTGTGGTACATTCCAGTGGGGCTGTTATGGAGCAGTTGCCCGTCCCTACTGTCCTATGGACGCATGGTTTTCCTACAAGGGCATTATGGATAGGTGCTTTTGCCACTGTAAGCTCAAACACAATTTATAGCTTATGTAAAGGTATCAATACCTACAGTATCTGTCTGAGTTCTCCCTCTTGAACATTCATTGGCATACTGACAGGAGATCCTGCCACTGAACTGAGTCCAGCCATTACCCCATCTCTAGGCATGCTATTGGGTCCAGACTCTATCTAGGACACTCCTACAACAAACAGCCTGTCCCCCTGCACTTAATATTGATTCCTTAGTCTGTCCTTCTGTAGCTTACAAATCCCACTAGAGCAGTGGCTTTTTGGCTAGTGGGCCCAATGGGTAATGCACAATCCCTCTGTGGGCCTGATCTGGTGGGTCTTCATCCAACTGCACAGAAGCAGGTGGTGTGACCCCATCCAGCTATACAGTGGAAAGGAGCTTGGGCCAGCCCCAAACAGGCTCCACAGTGGATGTGGGCATAGTTTGGCACTGATCCAGCCCCACAGCAGGAAGGGGGCATGGGCTGGCCCCAACCTGGCTAAGTGGACAGAAGAAGGGGGCATGGCCCAGCTCTGCAGGCAGGAAGGCGGAGGGGATGTAGCCTGTTTCTGAACTAGCTGTGTAGGGGGAGGCGGCATGGCCTGGACCCATTAAAGGAAGGGGGCATTGTCCATCCCCACAGGGGAGAAGTGGGGACAGCCTAATCCCAATTTGGCAGCCTGCGGTCAAGGGAGCATGGTCTGGCTCTGATCTGGCCAAGGGTAGCAGGTTGGGGGAGAGGTCATGGTCCAGCTCCAACCTGTCCTGCGGGGCCTGGCATGTTGTCAGTAAGGAGGAGTGGCAGTACTGCCACTACTCCCCCGCTGCCAAGCTTCCCCTGCTGTGGGGAGGCCTGTAGGCCAGATTCCAAGGCTCTGCTGGTGATATTTGGCTCATAGCTGGAGGTTGAACCTCCTTGTGCTAAAGGAATGAGCCTTCCTATTTACAGTTTAACTTTTCAGAAGGCATGTATCAGGTGAGAGGAAACAGACCTGTACTGGTAGACTATGCACTGAATATCTGAACTCACTGCTCCCAAAGAATATAACACAAGAAAAAAGTGATTATTAGCAAACAACGCACATCTTGAAAGCAATAGCACTCACTTGAGCTCACTTTTTCCTTAGGAGTTTGGGCACCCACCTGTGCCTAGAAACCAGAACTTCTCAACTGCAGTAGGTGTCTTCATTCTGAGATGGTGGTCATTCCTAAATTATGCAAGGATCAGATCCTGCACTTTTATAACATTTCAGTTCCATCTCACATGGCTTTCTGATCAGGTGACAAGTGATTTCATTGTCCAGGTGCTCTGTCCCCTGACAAATCAGCTCTTGGTAGGATATCTGTCTAGGCTAGCAGTTCCCAAACTGACAGATTGCACACCACCAATTTAAAATGATACAACCTTAAGTACCACCAGGTGGGCTATGGGGGGGTGTGGCTGTGTGTGGGAAAGCATAGGGTATGTTGGGGAGGGTGTATATGCGGGGTTTGTGGGGTGTGACAGAGGATAGAGAGTGTGGGGACCCCCCCGCATTCCTCCTATGGTGCAGCAGAAGGTGGGGGTGCTCAGGGGGTTGCTCTAGCCAGCGCTGCACATCGCAGAGAGGTGTGCATCCTCCACTGGGAAGTCTGTATTTCTGGCACTCCTCGCACTTGCTGAGCATGGGATGGAAGCCCCTTGCAATGGAGCTGGCTGCCTCCCTTCCTCTCCCCTCCCCGCCCCTCAGAAGGTGCCTGGACTTCCCTTCTGCAGCGTGCAGCCCTGGTGGGGAAGGCAGCTGCCTCCAGTGCATAGGGCTTCCCTCCCATGCCCAGTAAGTGCGAGAGCTGCATGTGTGCGTGGGGAGTGTTTGCAGTACAGATGGCCTGGCAGAGGCTGCGTCCCTTGCTGCAATGTGTAGCAATGGCCAAAGCCATGCCCCACCAGGTACCTGCATTGGACATAAATGCCCTGAGCACCCCCACCTGCTTCTGCGTACCATTGACAGGTGTTCTGTATATCACTGGTGGTACACATACCACAGATTGTGAACCACTGGTCTAGACTATTTGTGTCTGAATCAGGACCATCTCTGTTTAAGACCCCTCTATTGTAAGTCTGTGCTGTAACCATTTGGAATTTCAGCATGCTAGTGGAAGTAAAAGGACAGAAATCCAGAATGGCAGCTTGGGTGGTGGGGACTGGAACACATGCGCGCGCGCGCGCACACACACACACACACACAGAAAGACTTAAAGTTACACAAAATTTATAAATTGTATAGGTTCTTGGAACCATTACAGAAGTTCAAGCTGATTCTTTCCTATGGTTTGATTTTTCTAACAAAGAAACTAACAATAAAATATTACAATTTGTCTCTAACCTTCTTCCCAGTTTCAGTGCTCCTAGAGTTCTCTTGGACTGCCTAACCTGCACTTCAGGTCCCATCTAGAAACTTCTCCCATCCTTTTTATATCTAAGAAGGTGATGGGCTTCCTACCTTAGTCAACAGAACCTTTTTAACTTTCCTTAGCAAGATCAGTACATCCTAGCAGGTTAGGGTGCTTAGACAAACACTAGCATCATGTTCTACGATTACAGGAAATTTAAGATATAAATGCCTGCATGATAAGATAGCTTTGGTGCTTTATTATCTAGAGCTTTGGTGCTTTATTATCTAGAACTTTATCTGGATGGTGATAGTGATTGATCAGAAGAGTGGACAGTTGGTAATGTCTCTTCTTCCCAATCCGTGGCTGCAGGTCAGGCCCAGTCTGTGGCAGCAAGAGGATGTAAGCCCCAAGATCTCCTTTGTGAAACCTATAATTTTCATATGGTTGCTTAATCCGTTCTTGAAGCTGTTTATGTGGAAGATGAGGTCACTGGAGACTGTAAACCTCGAGGATTTCAGTACCATCCTAGAAAACACCTGAGTGTTCCCTTAGGAAGTCACAGGGTTTTTGTGTAGAGCTCCACAAACCACTTGAAGTCTTAGACTTTTTGCTTAGCAAATGCATGGACACAGCTGAAGGTTTTTGACTTGCAGTGTTGTCATGACTCCCAGGCCAACTGACTACTGACCTCTCCTGGGCTTTTCATTTGTTCATTTTTTCAGGTCTCGGGCTGCAAGCTATTGCCTGTCTCTCAAGATGGAATCATGCAGTTTTTCTGCTCGCAGACCCAATCCTTGGTTGCAGTTATTGAAATGTCAACTGTGATTACCTCAGCAGGTCAGACTTACCTTGATTCTTCACTTCCCTCCTGGGCCAAAACAGGAGAGGAATGTATAAGCATTCACTCTTGCAAGAAAAACTCTCTTACAAGGGAGATCTTCACACCTGGAAGATCTTCTCCTGGAAGCATCACATTTCCCCCAGGAGAAATAGAACACTTGTTTGCTTGTCATTTCTTCTACCAGGAGAATGGTGATTCTCTTGGTAGAAATGTGAAGCCTGTATGTGGCCTTTGTTACACTCCTGCCAGAGGACTCTTAATGTGTTGTACAGCCCCATCTCACTCTACTTTTTGTCGGGGAAAACCGAAGGATCGGGCCCCAAGGTCACGGTGGGCCGGGGTGGCAATTAGATACGGACAGGTGGGATTAGCGGCGTAGAGTCTGGAGTTAGGGACTCGGAGCGGATTGATAAAGAACAGGTGAATTTATTTGACTTACGCTTCAGGCGTAGGAAGAAAGGTCTTTAGTTACAGTTTGAAACACAAACAAACAATTAACAACAAAGGGGTCTGTTGGCCCACGAGGTTCAGTCCGAAGACCTAGTCCCAGGGCTGGTCAACAGCTCATAAATGGGGATCACAAATAACAAAACGAACTGTAACACGGTGATGATGAACCGCGTGACGCCAGTCCACAGCAATGGATGAATCGGGTGGTCGAATGAGAAAGCCGAGATCAGGAGCCAGAAGGTGATGCAGCGGAGACGTCAGTTGGAGGGATGAGCAGAGTCGTAGTTGGTGAGGAAAGCCGAGGTCGATGATCCAGAACCGGGTTAAACAAAGTCCAGAGGGTGATCCGAAATCGTAAGCCGTTAATCAGTTCAAGGGTAAGGCAGAAGCCAGAAGAGTACAAAAGCAAGTATCAACAGAGCCGAAGGAGGAGATCAATAGGCCCTGAAGCCTGACTCAGAGAACAGTCCCTGCAGCAGCAGCCTCTGTCTCTAGTCCACACGATCTCCCCCCGAGGGAGGGGCTCACAGAACTTTTATATCAATTTGGTAGCCAATCAGCGTGCTCTCCGCAGAGAAATTTCTAGTCCGATTACCTCATGCCAGGTTCTGACTGAGCATGCTCTCAGTCAGGAGCTGACACAATCTGAGCATGCCTCTGTGGGGAAAGTAGGTCAACAATGATTGACAGCTCCGCAGGTCACCCAGGGGGCAAGGACTGGGTGAGCCTTGGAAATTTCCACTCACAGCTTCAAACCGCGCATGTCAGTTTAATCTCTTCTGTACTGGCAGCACATACTCAAAAATTTCTGTGACACTTTTATAGAGATACAAACAAACATGTGTTCTAGGCCTAAGTGACAAGTTCTGATTTGGTAGCATAGGGTGCCTGTAGACATGTCAGGAGGCTGCTGTGACAGACTGTAATTACAGCACATTCAAACAGATTCAGTTAGCTAATTAGCACACCAGCCAGCCTCTATGTCTTGTGTATCAGCATTTCCATGCTTCAAAATGGCAGTGGTGGTGCCTGAACTAAACCTTGTTTGAGCTTTAGTTAAAGCAGCCTCATCACAATCTTGAAGCCTGGAGATGCTAATACATGAGATGCTACAGTGCTTTAATTAGAGCAGCTCCAAACTCTTGGAGCTGCTCTAATTAAAACATTCCCTGCCTCTCCCTCCTGGAGCGTGTGTAAAAATGCCCATTGTACAGGTATAATAGACATGCAAGCTAGAAGGCAAGGAATAATTAAGTTTACCATACCTAGTAGGGACTGGGAGGGATGGGATATATGTTAATTGGTTTTCCATCTTTGGCGGCACATTACAATTCAGAGGCTTGTGAGACAAGATACAATGTGAAGCTAATTCTCATTTATACTAATGCCTATTTAAACTCAAAAAGGACCTTATTGTAGAATAGGCTGTCCTAGGGAATGTTTACAGTGGTCCATGGACCCCACTTTGGGAACCGCTGATGTACAGGGATAATTGAGTAAATGAAAAATAAGGCCTTATATCTTTGGTGCATGAGCCATTTTTTTATTACAGTTTTAACACAATGAGGTTCCCATCCATGGGTGGAATGGGCCTCTAGGAAGTACAATAATAATTATAACAACAATAACTATTATTGTTACAATTATTATTAGTGATAACCATGTAACTTGGTCAGGAATTTTTTCTCCATAAAATATTTTAATGTGCTTTATAGTTGAGAGTGTAATATGATTCCTAGACAGGCTATGGCAATTTTAAGGATAGAACAGTATTTCACTCAGTATGAAAATCCCATTAAAGATGCTGTGGCAAAAAAATAATGCATAGATACACATTATGGAAATAGAGTTTTACAAAAGAACTTATAAATGTATGTGAAAACTACCAAAATGTAATTAAAAAATATTAGAAACTTAAAGGAAAGTATTTTTCTATAAAATGTATACCCAAAATATAAACTGTTCTATTCCAGTCATATGAAAAATCATTTATGGAATAGATGCGTGAAAGGTAAAGCTCTCTTACTTTTTTATAGCCTTCAAGGGAAACATTTTTAACATCACTTGTTAGCATCAGTTTCTGTAGAAGGAATTCTATTAGTGACTGGCTGATTTCTCCCTCATTTTCTAATTTTTCCTATGGAGTAAAATGAAAGGTCTTACTGTTATAATCAGTGTGACTATATGCCCTGGTTTAGCTAGGACAGTCCTGGATTTCAGAGGCTGGTCCTGGCTGGGTGTTGGGAGTTATAATGGGCGCCCTGGAAATGCAGGGCGTTAATGTTTCTTCTTATTAATCTCTATTACTACAAGGCATTACATACTAAGTACTGGATAATACAGAGCCTATGAAGGGACTGAAGAAGGAACACTGCTGGAAGGAATTTCAGGCAGCACTAGAAAGTAGGCATTGTTGATTGCTGGGCTCAGGTCTGCCGTGTATTCACCATGTAACTTTGCACAAGTCTCTTAGCCTTCCTAGGCCAAATTCTGTTCGCTTATCATGCAACACCATATTCAATAAATAGACGTATATCTGCATACCAATAAGCAGAATTTGAGTGAGCACGTGTTGCATATTCCTCCAACTGAGTTGTATACCTGGGATGAGTTTTGCCCGTGTATCTTATTTTTCCTATCTATAGAATGGTGATAACTCTGTAGAGCACAATACAGGTTTGAATGCTAAGTATTATTATACAATGTCCTGACTCTAGATGGGTAGTTGAAAGGGTCTTAAGTTTTTTATCCACTTTGCAGACTCAGATTTTAGTTTTGGAGTATAGTTACTGCATAATATTTGTTAGCCACATGTCAGAATTGAGACAAAACCAGATTCAATTCATCTCTTAATTCCTTGAATTTGATTGATAGAGCTACTCAGAAAGCAGATTTATATCACATTAGAAAGTGTAATATTTTGACACTTGATTTTATGTCAAATGAGAAAATGAGATGACAAGAATTTAAAATGCGAAATTCTTTAACAGAACAGAAACTTCAGAAAAAATTCAGGTTTTTGTTAAGACAAAAAAAATCAACCTAAGTCCAAACAGCACATTTCATATTGAAATGTCTAATCAAAGTGAAACAATTCAGTATGAAATATGAATATTTTAATGTTAGAACATTTAATCAAAAATGATATTTTCTCATGATAAATTGTGATTTCAATTAAACCCATATTTCATTGGGAAAATTATTTTGCTTAAAAATTTCAGCCAGCTTGCTTGGTTGACTTGTACTGAATATTTGTCTTGTTTTATCTGGTAAAATGAATAAGACTAGTAATGACTACACTTCTTCCTGAGGTCAAAAGAGTTATACCAATGTATGCCAACCAAGGATTCTGCTTCGCACTGCGCATTGTTGGATAAGCAATTAACCTGTGTACGTTCATTAATGTGGAACTCTACCTAGCTTTGGGTACAGGTTTGGTAGCGATCACTGTGCAACAACAGAAAGGATCATGTTTGCTTAGAAAAAATAGATAAATTGCATAAATATTTTCTGAGGCAAGCAAAGAGGAAAAAAAGGACATTTTGAAAATGAACAGCAAAGCACAGGCAAAAATGAAAAATCTGTGTTTAGCACTGAATGCCCTTCACATTACACCAGGCTCTGAGGGGGGTGGGGAATTTGGCACCAAAGTAATTTTTTAGCTCATATTCAGTGAATTTCCTTCATCTTTAGTAGCTGAGTCAGGAGAGTCAGAGGAAACTATCCCATTCCAAATGTTTGATAGTGAATATACTTGGCTGGTTCCTACTTCCAGATGTGAATCCTGTTAATATAATTATCTGATAACATGTTTTGGCCCCATTCTTGGCACTCAGGACCCTTTCTACTTCCCCAATTCAAAGTCTGTTTTGTGCTAACCATTCTGTAGCAGAAGTTAGAACAGCATAGATGCTGCTCTAATTTGTGCCAGTTGTTGAAGTCTCCAAGGATTTGTTAAAGGGCCTGGGGATCATTAGAGTACAGAAATATTTTGGGTACATTCCTTTTATCACACTGCTGACTGTTAATTTAGCCACAGAAATGAAATGGTGGCAAGAGAACAACAAATAGCTCTCTCCCATTCAACTAGGATGGGATGCCTGACTGAGTGAGCTTCTTCTGGCTAGAAATGCCAGGCTTCAGGACATATCTGCAATAGCAGAGCAGTCTGAAGCTGTGTTAATGAAGCAGCTCTAACCTTTTAAGATTCTCTCTTCTTTACCAGTATTCTCCTTTGTCTCCCCTGGCCAACTTCAGTGAACTTATGACCAAAAGAGAAATGGAATTAAGTTCAATCACACATCCTTGTTAGTGTGGTGCTTGTATCATATCCAGTCAAACAGTTCACTCCTTTGGCTTTGAAATGGATTCGACTGAATTATTATGAGGGAGGTGACTGAGTGGATAAATTATTAGTGCTGCAGCTGTGAGGCAAAGAAGCTGAGAGAAGAGATATGAGTATAAAGAAGGGGGAGATATGCTGTATGCTCCAGATAAGATTAACACAGAATTCTACAAATCTCTTGATACAGTGAACTCAACTCCTTTTGATAAGATGTAATTGGGAGAGAATAATTAATTCTACTGGCAGGGCTCATTTAAGTTTGCCACACTTGTACATGCTTATTTGCAACGGTCCTTAGGCGTTTCAGGAAAACAATGTTTCTTATGCCTAAAAATCAAATACTTTTTTGCAAACAGAAATGATGGCTAAGGAATCATCTCTGGGAAGGCAGCTTTGTACTGTACTTTAATAACAATGAACGAACAAGCAAGATAGGGATGGGCATGCGTCACAAAGTCCAAGATTTCTCAAACCTCTCTGTGTACTTGGATGGTCTGCTATACTGGTTTGACTTCCCCCTGTGACTAACTTTTAAAAAATGTGATTCAATTTATATCCTATTTATAAGAAAATCCAGTGAATTGGTAATCCAAGCATTGCCAATACACTAAAGACTAAGCTACTATTGCTTTTAATATTTATATGGCATCAGCATCTTGAGGTCCTTCTCAGGATGAGTGTCCTACTGTGCTAGATTTGCTTGGGGAAAAAAATGTCTCCTGAGTGTTGTGTGGGTACATACAGAATATAGAAGAGCCACTTGTGCCTAGCACACCTTGGTATACATATTTAGGTTAGACATATTTATGAGCAATATCTCCTGTCTCTCTGTATGCCCACATGCGTGCACACACTAAATTAGAAATGTTCTTTTTCTTTCTGGTGCTTTTTATCTTCTTACTGTCTTTTTAAAGCAGAATCTGAAGCCACTGAGGTCTAAGTCAAGCTTTCAAACCTGTGATGGGGGGTAAGTTTGAACTTAGGCAACATGATTTAATTTAGATTCTGTTAAGGTGGACTCTACTGAGACAGACTTGTGGAAGTACTTCTGTGATAAAGGCACTTACCACTAATAACTGAACTGAGAATACTACCTCATTTCACATGACACAGCAGCCAGTAAACAACTTCTGAGCCCTGAAATACAGATGAGATTGTAACAAGCGACCTAAGAATAAAGGATTCATATCTCACTACCAGTCCCTCTGAGCACACGCTTCGACCTTCAGATCCCCCATCATGTTACCCTAGCAATCAAAATACATGGCAACTGCCAAAAATGTGGAATGCCTGCACTGTTTTAGGGTCTACGCAACACCTTAATTTATAGACATAAAGGTTTTTGTAATACTCAAACCTGTTTAAATGGATGTTTTCTCTTTGTGTATATTAAAGAAAGTATTCTTAAAAGAAAACTGGGGAAAGCAAAGCAAAAACAACACAATGTTTTCCACCCCAGCAACAATCTGAAAGCAGGACTTTCAAATCCTCAACATAGACCTCCACTACTTGAGCTGGAGGAGCAATTATTATCCTATGTAGACCACTAGAGGGGGACTTGGCATATACTTTGCAAATGGATTGCACATCTATTTGCTAGGCAGCAACAGCATATTGTAGATCAGAAACCCGAGGTTCAATGTATGACCCTGGGAGGACAGTGTAGTGTAGAGGTTAGAGAGAAACTAATTTGGCATGTTCCAGCTCAGCATTCCTTTTTCTCATCAATTCAGCGGAAGAGTTGAATATGCAATGAGAGAAGGGCTACGTTTTAAATATATATCTATCTACTCTCAGAATATAATTTATTGACTTGTAGGTAGGGGTTCTTTATAGAAAGAGAGCTAATGCAGATTAGCCAACTAACTGTTAAATCCTAGTGGAGATCAAATGCAGGGTTTTTTTGCTGTGACAGAGCCAGGCAAGTTTATTTTAGGTGAGGCATTAGCTGCATCCAGTATCATTGTGGTAAAAACTACCCATACTTTGTCTTGTCAAGAAGGTACAGTAAGATAGCAAATATGTTATCTCTGTGCAGAAGCTGTCCAAGTGACATGGGCAGCCTGTGTGCTATGCAGCAGGTTGGGTAGGGAGCAGGAAACAGTGACAGGGCAGGGAGCAGAAAGCAGACCAACAGATTAGGCAAGGGAAGGGGATTAGACATGCACTCAGGAAAGATGCAGGGCTTACCTTGTGGCATGCCTGCTGGGAAAAATGTCACAGGGTCAAGTCTATGTCACAACCATATGTCTAGAAAGGTTGGCTTTCACTAGCTTAGGTCTACTATACTACAGCTTTACTTCCAGCACTTTCCAAACCGACCTTGTGCTGCCTATATATTACCTTAATATCAATCTAGGGTTGGAAGGGGAGGCATTGGTCAGTAAAGGGGTTATAAATTTACTGGAAATATAAACAACAGCCTTTAGGTGAGATTTGACCTAGTGTTCCTTTGCCCTGTAGTGCACTTTCCTCTAGCTGTGGAGTATTTTGTTAGAGAACTGTGCTCTTTTCCCTGCTTTATGTTTGTGGAACATTGCCTGCCTCTGCAGTGCAGCAAAATAAGTAGTTCCATTCAACCTAAGTGTGAAACACCCCACAAAATTCAGTATGCTCAAGAGTCTGTCCCTGAGCCATTAAAATCTTGCCCCTATGATTTTTTCACCATCTAAAGGTTGTTTTGAAATACTCTGAAGATTCGTATAGTTAAAATAAAATGCTAAGCCTTTTTTAGGAAAAGTATTTTTATTGGATCCTACTGCAATATTATAATTTATTGGATCTTACTGTTAATATTAAGACACTAATAGCACTGTAAAAAGAAGTCCTTATATATCAGTCAGTCAGGTAGTCTAAACGACTGCATTGGAAACTTTCCAGTATTGCCCAGTCAATGACCACAGTCCTTATTTGGAGGGCAGTATTATTTGTGGTAGTAAAATGAAATTTTGTTTTCCTGCTAGTTTCTCCCCCACGAACTCTCTTAGGTAGTGATGGGCATTCTAGTGGTTTTATGATGTGTGCCGCTGTGAGCAATGGGGTTAAGACTGAATTCAATATGTGATTATCACACATGGAAAATACATGACAAGAGAGAGAATGGGTTTTTATAATTTCACAGGGTCATGTCTGTGTCATAACCATATGTCTAGAAGTTTTAGACTGTCCTTAAGTCAAGTTCAGTTTAATGAATAAATTATTGCATCAGACCTTTTCATGTACACATTTTACATGGAGACAATAGAAGATATTTCAGTCTTCTACCCAGAAAAAGACTTCAGGATTTGATTGTATTATTTGAAATGCTGGATAGAAGAGAAAAATCTCTATGAGTTCATTCTTCCTACCTACGTAATCTTAATAATGAGATCATCATCAAAAACAATAATAATAGTGATAATAACAACAACAATAGTGATGATTAATGATACATTTCTTGCATCTGATATAACTAGGGTTTTTTAAAAATATGTAGAGGGTACATTTATATGTGCAGTTTAACAGGCAGCAATAAATTGCGGAGATTATTGCTCCGCAGTTTATTGCTCCTGGGAAGCTCCCAGATGTACCCAGAGTACAGCACATTGAGCCATGTTGAAGCAGCTCTGACAGGACTTAATATGCTGCAGAGAGGCTGGCTAAGGCATGAGGGTGTTTCAGTGCAGGGCTAGCTGGCAGGCAGCCCCAACAATGAAGCACCCTCATGCCCCAGCCAGCCAGCTCAGTGTCTACATGTGCAGTGTTGCTCATAAATACAAGTCCTACACTGCTGTGGTACAGTGGTGACCTTAGGGTTGTTAGGGTCCTGGGCAAAAGAATAATTTGGGGACCCTTAGAGGCTTAATTTTGATAAGGAAGTCAGAAATTTTCTATTTCAATTTCATTTTGCCCTATCCATGAAACTGCAATGAAAGTATTTTAATAAAATATTGTTAATATAAAAAATAATTTTTCAACATTGAGCTATATTCTAGGTTCATTCTAGGTTCAAAATTTTGGGGGCCCCTAAAGTGTGGGGCCCTGGGCAGTTGCCTGGTTTGCCCTCTCCTAAGGCCACTACTGTGCATAGTGTATTAGTTTTGTGCACCCTAATAGAGCTGCACATGTAGACACTGAGGCTAGGAACAGACATTAAAAAAACCGGAGCCTGAATTGATTCAATCTTTGCAAGTTAGACTAATCCGGCTAGGCTAAATTGGTGTGGTTTGCAACTGCACAGACATCCCAGAAATGCAGGCACATGCCTGCAGTGGCTCAGGCTAGAGCCAGGGGGTGCTAGAGCAGCCCTCCCTTTCTTTCAACAGGGCTAAGCTCAGGTGGGTGTGGCCAGGCCCCGGCAGGCCATTCTGATTAGAAAGGGGTTTCCTGCCCCCCTCTCCCCACCTTGATAACAGAGCATTTATCAGCTTTGTTATCAGCATTTAACAACCCATCAGAAAACAAGCCCCTCTCATTAGTTCAAGCTCTTCTTAACTTTTTCCAAGGAAGGGAACAATCCAAGGAGGGACATTACCAGCTACCTGTTGATTAGCTCTAAATAGGACACAGTCCTGTCTGCCTTTGTCCCTTCTGCCACAGCATGTGCAAATATGCAAATTAATGCTGTGTGTCTGTGTAAGGCAGATGGGAGGGGTGAATCCCTGCTTAGCCAGGAGTGGTGAAGGGAGGTGGGGGAGCTGGGGGAAGCCAGGCGGATGCCTGCAATCTCTGCTGAACTCCAGCCAGGGACTAGAGGGGAGGGGCCAGCTCTGCTGTGGAGCAGAGCCCAGCCTAGAGTGCATGCCAGGATGCTGGGGGAGTCTGGTTTAACTTAAACCAGGAAGGGGTCTGGGACAGACATTGCATAAACTGGTTTGACGCAAATCATCCAGTTTCAGCCATTTTTAAACGGGTTAATGTGCACTTAACAAATGTTCTATTACAGGTTTAAACCAGTTTCTGATCAGTTAAACCAGTTTATGTGTAATGTCTGTCCCTAGCTTGAGACATATACTGCACAGTTAATCAACTAGCCATGTTAGTCTCAAGTGACAATAAGACTTCTACTCTTAACAGATAAATTGTGAAGTTAAATGTATTGGTTGAAAAAAGTGAAGGAAGTGATATAGAAATATCAATTTTTTTTAAGTCTTCCAGAAAACTGCATAATTAATGTACATATGTGACAAATTGAACAGGTATTATGGTACTTGATATTTGTAGGGTGCTTACAAATGAAAAATGGCATATACATAATAATGCATTATATTTCTGAATTCTTCGATTATACAGACACTGAATCTTAGTGCATATGGATTCCACTAGATTGATGTTTCAGAGCTACCACAGTCTAAAGTTAAATGAGATAAAAGTGAATCCACAGAATGCTTACAGGGTACTTGAACACTTTCATTTTGGTAAATTGCTAGAAATCTGTTCTTTTCTATTTTACCACATGCATTATCCTAACAACCTTACCCAAGACTTTAGAACTTGAAACGATAATAACAATGTATTTTGCAGCCCTGTTACACCTTCATTTTAGGTCGCTCCTGAAGCTCTTAACCCCTAGATTATTCACACTTTAGTTTTAAGCATACTTCGGGCAGCTTTAAGCTATGCCATTTCAGAGCAGGTTTATCTCTGATCTGTGTTGCCCATCTTGTGTGTCATTAATGTGTGGCCACTCCCCATAGATAAGCCACCCAAGTTGCAGTCCTCCAGCATCCCAGGATGCAGTGTCCCCTCCCCTTCCTGTTCAGTGTCCCCACCTTCCTGTTCAGTGTCCCGACCTTCCTGTTCTGTGTGAACAAACTTTCCACACCCTGAGCAATACTGCCTGGGGGTAGGGGTGTTTTGGCATCAAGCCAACTCCCACCCCTGGGGGTGTGACATTCCCACCCCCAGGGGTGCAATCCCATGCAAAGAGCCAGCAGAGCACATGTCAGCTAGCCAGATCACAGGGCATGGATGGGTCTGGGAGTGGGGGGATAAGTTAGGGAGCCAGATTAGGCCCATGAGTTGTAGCACCCTTCCTGGGGCAGGGACAGTAGCACCTCCAAAAGCACCTTCCCTCACTGCTCCCAGGTCCCAGCCACTTGGGAAAGCATGACTAGCATCCCCTACACTTCAGTCCCTATCCCAGTGTATTAAAACATGAGACCTTCCAGATCTTCTTTAATTTATTAAAACATGAGACTTACTTCCTCTATTTCTTTTTAATTTTTTTAATAATTTCTTTTTATTTTATCCTTCCTTCATTTCACCACCCATCCCCATTTCCTTTCTACCCTCTATTAACTCTCCACTTCCCAGCTTCATGTTCATGCCCTCCCCCTCCCCCAACCTATCTCTCACTCCTACCTAGAGCTGGGATATAAGCCTGTCCTGGCTCACTGGCTCTTTAGAGGCAACTCACAGCTTTAACTCCTAGCTCAGCCCCTGCTTGCCAGCCCTCTAATGGCAAATTACAGCTCTGCAGGTTGAGGACAGTCAAAGAAAGTTTTTAGCCTTAAGGTGTGACTGCTTCATACTTGAGCTAGCAGTAACACCAATTGACATTTGAGCAGCTCAAAGTGCAGTGTGTAACAAAGCTCTTACTCTTTCAGTAGAATAACTAACATTAGCTCTGAAGGAGAAACAGAGGGAGGGACTGTCTGAAGCTTCCTGAAAGGGAAAGCAAAGTAAAAAAGATGGGTTTTATATTTAGTTCTGCATATGATGTAGCCTGTGGTTATTTTCCTCTCTGACAGGAATGAGTGCAGTGGTCTATGTCTAACTGTTATGAAAATACTATCTCATATGCCTGTGAGTTTCTCTCTACCTTCCACTCAGAACTTGGATCAAATTCTTCTGTCTTTTATGAAAGAGCTACCCACAAAATTGGGAAAGGTCACACTGAACATAGCCGAAAGTAGTGCCCCTTTGTTCTCAATACTCTGAGGCTAAAAGCCCCGCAAATTGTCCATAATTCCTTGTTTTTAAAATATAGTTTGTTATAAAATATTTGTGCCTCAGAACTTTAGTAACTAGTATAACTCAACAATAGTATAACTCAACAATCTGAAATACCGTGAGACTCACTTCATCACATACGGAGTAAAGATATAGAGACCTCCCTGTTTCCTTCTGACTGGCAACATACATTAGTTCCAATATTTCTATATCCTCACTAGACCTTATGTCTAGACTTAACTGAAAATCCCTTTTTGAATGTATTGGGCACCAGTCTGTGGCTACTGCAACATGAAATATTCTCAAAATTCCTGTAAATGTAATCAATATCTTGACACTCCATTGCATAATGGGATTGTCTGAAAGTCTCTGATTCCAGCACCCCATAATGAATGTGGTTGCTACAAGTAATCTTAATACCCAATAAAATTATTTTACAGACATGAAAGAGTTTTCTTCCCTCTGGTATGGAGGAATTTGTAGGTAGGGCTTTGCAGACTGGTGATATTTAAATGAACTTTGTAGACAAACAAACCCAACTAGTCAATCATGGAAGTTAAACAGCAAAATAAAATGATTGCTTAAACTGTATTATAGTAACATATAGTGGCCACATGTAAATATTTGTAACACCTGATATCCTATAACAGAGAATCTCACAAAATAAAATAATTTTAGTTTCTTCTGTTAAATAACTGCCTTTAGTTTCTTCTCTTTAAATAGACTGAGTGTTTTTACTCTGTACTTAGGTAAAACTCTCACCATGGTCAGCAAACTGCCTTCTGCTTTTAATCAATTCTCCTGCTGTTGCCCAAAGGATTTTTTTTTTGCCTTAGAGAAAACGTCAAGACTTGGCCCATAGTATACTTATTCTATATATGTTACTACTATATATATATAAATAAATGAATTTTATTTTCCCTTCTTGTTTTCCATTTGGTTATTTTTCTTTTTTCTCAGTATCTTTATTTTTTAAATCCCTATTTAGTAATCATGTTACCAATGACATAAACCCAATAAAACTGAACATAAATTCAGCTGAAAGGCTCATCATAAAAAAAAATTAAAGGTCATCACTTTAGGAGTTATGTGTGATTAGCACAACTGTACAGGGGAATGAGACCACACTAACTCATTCTATCTTTGAACATGAGGACAGAACGAGACATGTATGTCAGGTTTTTTCACCCATAAGGCAAAGGCCCTAGACA
This sequence comes from Crocodylus siamensis, assembly GCF_052110815.1. NCBI lineage: Eukaryota > Metazoa > Chordata > Crocodylia > Crocodylidae > Crocodylus > Crocodylus siamensis. Next base: position 65,143,868 of record NC_143398.1, read on the forward strand.
ATTCCTCCCCCAACACACTAGCTGAAGAATGAAATTATTTCCTTCTTCCCAGAATAAGGGGAATGGCTGAGACAGAATTAACAAAAAAAATCAAGAGGCATAACAGGGTAGCTCTGTACCCCAGCATTGCTAACTATCAGGTTGTCAGCAATCTGGAAGACACAGATAGACAGGTTGCCAGCAGTGGTGTGGCCAGCTACTTTTGTTCCCTGCCTCCTCTAAATCAGCACTTAGTTACTCTGCTGAAAACATCACACAATAGCCATAGCTATGTTGGCAAAACCAGCTAAGTGGATGTAATATAATTGGACAAGAGAGTATAACATTGTTTGTGAAGCTTTGGTTGTAGTGGCAAAGACGCTCAGTCTCAAGCCGATTCTACTCATGGTTGTAGCTTTACTAGCCAAGTCTCTGATACTTATGCTAGATTTGAGTTATGATGCTGTAGCAGTGTATCAGTCTGCCAGCTCAAGGGCTGGGGAGCAGCCTGCAGGTTGGCAAGGGCTACAGCCCAACTGCAGACAGTGAAATCTGATTACAGGCTGCCTAGGAGGACTAGGTCAGCTGATCCAGATAATTAGCTGGCCCATACGAATTTAAAAGGGCTCCTAAGAAAAGGAGCCAAAGAGAGAGAGAGAATGCCAGAGAGAACTCAGGGTGTGAGAGGCTCAGAGGCAGGGCGGGGAGAGACTTTCCAGGTAGGAAAAAGAACCAAAGGAGCCTGAGAGCCAAGACAGGCAGACAGCTGAGAGCCTATGAGCCAAGTGACTGAGAACTGGAGAGCTGAGAGGGAGAGAGCCTCCGGGTCAGCACAGTGGTGCCTGAGGACCCTGCCTGAAGGGCCTTCCTCCTAGGAGTTGGCCAGAGATTGTGAGTGTGCATCAGAGACTGTGCATATGGTTAGAGTAACCTGCAAGAAGGAGGAAGTGGTCACACAGCTGGTGGCTGCTGCCTGTCCCCCTCCCTTTGTTGCTCCAGTGGTGGGGATAGGAGCATGGCCAGGCACCATTCCAGTATGGCCCCATTAAGGCAAAGGGGGTAGGGAAGGGGTTAAATCCTCCCTTCATCCCTTCTGACCTTGGGAACCACAACTGGGGTCTGCCAGCCCCCGCCACGGCCTCTGCCTCCACCTCTGCCACTCCCCTGAAGACAGGCAGAACCTGGCTGCAGGGGCCGGGGGAATGGGGGGAGGGAAGGAAGGAAGAATTAACCCCCTCCTTGCCACTTTGTCTTAATGAGGTCATGCTGGGATGCATCTGGTCACGAACCCTTCCCTACTCAGGGCAGAGAGCAGAGCCTAGGCCAGCACTAGGATCCTGGAGGTCTCTGATTTAACTTAAACCAGCAAGGTGTCTGGGACAAATTCCATAAGCTGGTTTGACCCAAATCAGTTAAGTCTGATACATTCAACCAGGTTTACCTTAAACCAGTTTCAGCCATTTTGAAACTGGTTTATATGCACTAAACGTCTGTTCTGTTACAGGTTTAAACCAGTTTCTGATCACTAACAGTGGTTTATGTGTAACTTCTGTCCCTAGCCTGAGAGTCTGAGGGTGGAGCTAGTTAACCCCGAACATGCTACAGATGCCTTCTTGGTGTTCCTCTTGTGGCAACAGAGTTACAATTAACTCTTATTCAAAGCCAATCTGTACAGCTGACGTCAGCCTTTATAGAGCATTTTGCAAGCATTAACCCCCACAACAGAGCTGTCAGAGGAAGGTAAGCACTATTATCTCCATTTCACAGATAGACAAGTCATTCTACTCTGCTACCAAGACCCCACAGTAAGCAAATGGTAGAGCAGGAAGGAGAACTGTCTCCTACTCTCTGCTCAGGCATCAGGAGGTTCATGAGGTGTAAGTAACTTTTCAACAAACCATGTCTCCATTTTGGATCAGTAACAAAACCTAAACCAAGCAAATTTTCTGTTGGTCTATATTTGTTGCGTTGAGAAATTTTTGCACAGCTCCATTTTCCACCTTTTTGGTTCAGTCAAAATAGAACTAAACTGGAGAGAACAGTTTAGAAGTGAAAGGTGGCACAGGCAAGGCACGTGGGGAAAATGCTTGTCAAGATGTCATGAAAGTTACCACATCCTCTTGGAATCCTTATTACTTGCCAGATTTTGTTCTCATTTTAACCTAGCCCTTTGTCTTTAGTGGACTAACTCTGACCTATTTGAGAATTTGGCATTAGGTTTGTTAAAAAAAATTATGTATAGTTAGAATTACTCTTAAATCCCTTTTTTCCCTACAGCAAAATGAGGATTAGCTACCTCAAGTGAAACCAAATGAAGGCAACACTAAGTCTTCCATTAAATTTAGTCTTTAAAATAAAAAATAGCACAAAAGATTTGAACAAAAGAGCTTTTCTTGAGACCCATGTGACAGCACACAGTGGGATGCAGCCCATAAATGCCCAGAAGTGTTATCTGTGCTAATTTGTCTCTGCCACCAGACCTTCTAATGTCAGGCAGCAGTTGCCACCTTCAAACCACACATTCATGCTTTTCTGGCAGCCCCGTGGGTTCCACTCAACAGCTGTGTCACCAGAATGCAATATGTATCCTGGGAAGGCACAAGCTACTGCCAGAAGGCCCAGGAGTACCTACATGTGACTTCTGCTTTTTGCCAGATGGCAGCAGTTTAATGCAGCCAATAAAGGAAAATCCTGCAGCTGCTGAGGAGCTATGTGTATGAACACACTCAGAACTTTTCCAGCAAAACTCTGTAGTGGACTAGGACTCACTACACATTTGCTGCCTGTGCTGATGTGCAGTAATGGGCCATTTACAATTAACCTGTCAAAAATGACAGGAACCAGGGGCAGTAGGACCCAGGGCAAGCCCCAGCATGCTCCCACAACAGCAGGGGCTTCTGGCCTAGGATCACATGGCTGCCCCACATGGGAACCTCAGGTAAGGGGGTTGGGGCAGGGAGGACAGAAGGAGCCTGGGGAAAAGCTGAGCATGGTGTAAAGCAGCCCCTTGCCTGCCCCATGTCCAGCACACCACGCTGCAGCCACTCACAGCCCACATGGGGCTGCCTGTGCCTGCTCCGGACAGCCCCATACAGGCTGTGAGCAGCTACAGCATGGGGCTGGCCATGGGGGCGGGTAGGTGAGGGGCCACTTTTCCCCCCCACACCCAGCACCAGCTTGTAAACCACCCCTGCAGCCAGCCTAGGCCCCACGCCGGCTCCAGTCTTGTCCATCGGGGCTGCACACAGTGGCAGCAGCTGCAGCCCCACCACTTGCCACGCTGGGCAGTGTTTGCCACCACCGCCTCTGAGCTGGCCAGCGTGTGAGCTCTGGGCAGGCAGCAGCAGTAAACACTGCCCAGCGCAGCAAGTGGGGGGGCCACAGCTGCTGCTACCACGCACAGCCCCGATAGGTGAGCCCGGAGCTGGCTGCAAGGGTGGCTGCAAGGGTGGGTTACAAACTGGTGCTGAGCATGGGGAAAAGTGGCCCCTCGCTCGCACTGCAGCCAGTGCCCCAAGCTGCAGCTGCTCACCATCTGCATGGGGCTACTTATGCCTGCTCAGGACAGCCCCGCGTGGGCTGTGAGCAGCTGCAGCAGGGAGCGCTGGCCATGGGGCAGAGGAGGGGGCTGCTTTTCTCCACATTCAGCACCAGCTCCTTCCCTGCTGGAAAGCAGGGGGGGCACTGGGAGTGAGCAGATGTGGGAGCCAGTGGGAGCACAAGGCTCTCACCAAGGGCCCAGAGCAGGGTGGCAGGAGCGTGAGGTCCCAGCTGGCAAGGGCTCTATGGAGCTGGGACAGCTCCCCCTCTCCCCATTCTGGTGCAGCCCAGCCCAGCTCCACAGACCCCTGCCAGCCTGTGCCCTGCTTTGGGCCCCACCGGTGCTGGCCCTGGGACATTGGTCCCAAGACATTGGGACATTGGTTCCAAGATGGTGACCAGGGGGCAGGGAACCTGTCAAGGGGCGGTGCTACCCATGTAGCCCTTGACAGCTTGCCAAAACTGGGTAAGTGGCCCTCCACCCAAAATAATTGCTCGCCCCTGGGCTAGGGACAGACATTACACATAAACCGGTTTTAAGTGATCAGAAACTGGTTTAAACCATCCAGCACACATACATCAGTTTGAAAATAGCTGAAACCAATTTGAGATAAACCTGGCTGAACGTAGGATGACACTTAACTAATCTGGATCAAACTGGTTTATGCAATGTCTGGTCCCAGACCCCTTCCTGGTTTAATTTAAACAAGAGTCCTCCAGCAGCCTAAATGTTTTGCAGCCCTGTGTGGGGATCTCTGCTCTAGCCTAGAAAGGCTGGCCCTGTCCCTCTGCTCCCTAGGTGGAGCTCCTGCAGACAGCAGGCACAACCTATGCCTGGCTCCCCCCTGCCCCATGCCCCCCTCACCACTTGCTGTTCAAGCACGGATCCCTCCCCACTCTCCCACAACATTGACTGTAGCCAGCATGTGGTATGCTAGCTAATGCTGAGAGGTGTCTGTGTAAGGCAGATAGGACAAAGGCAGACAAGACAGGCTTTTTAGAGCTAATCAACAGTTCAGCTGGTAATGTCCCTCCATTCTTTCCTTGGAAAGAGTTGTTTAAGAAGAGCTTGAACTAATGTGAGAGGCTTTTGTTTTGTTGATGGGCTGATAAATGCTCTGTTATGAACTCCCTACTGGCTCCCTTACTTGCCAGAGGAGAGTGGGGAGGGGGAGGGAGAGGGGAGGGGGGGAATAGGGGAGGGGGAATCCCTCCATAATCAGAGCAGCCTTGCCATACCCGCATCCCTCAGCTCAGCAGTGTTGAAGGGAAGGGAAGGCTGCTCTAGCACCCCCTGGCTTCTAGTCTGAGCCACTACAGGCATGTGCCAGCAGTTCTTCAGTTCAGGGGGGATGTCTTCACAGTTACAAACTGGTTCAGCCTAGCCAGGTTAGACTAACCGGCAAAAATTGAATCAATTCAGGCTCAGGCTTTTTGAATATCTATCCCTAGCCTAAATGTTTGCTGGATTAAGTTTTATGAATGTACCTATAGAGAACAAAGTGTATTAGAGTATACATCAATGATATACAGATAAATTATCCAGCACTGGCACTCAATCAGATCTGTGAAGATGCCTAAATCTCAAGATCTTTTGTATTGTGATGATAATGATAATTCTGGTATGAAGCATATTGTTCTGACCATTCGTTTTATCTTGATCTCATTATTCATGAAAAATGCCATGCATGGTTAGCTCATCTCATTCCAAGTTTCCCATTCAAGTTGCTTTGTCTTCATCTTTTCATGAGCAGAGTGGTTATAAGAAAATATTTACCATCCATTCATTATATATCCAAGATGAATACTAGCTTTAGAAATGGCTGACCTGCACTGTGACCTACTAAGTCAGAAAGTTTAATTTACAGATACTTTTGCTGGTCATTTCACTCTGTTGTGCCCTTTCCTTTAAAGATTATTTCCCCCCAAGTCCTTCCAGACAGTTTTGTAGCATCTGAGTTAAACTAAACTTTCTGATGCATAAAATGGAAGTAATAAAACCTGAAAAGCACAACACATAAATCTATTAGATTGTTTCTCTGATAATTCTTAGTAATTTTCTAATCTGGAGCCATATTACTTACGATTAATATAATTATTATCCATCTTAAAAATCATTCTCTGAGTGCAGAGGTCGCAAGTTTTAGGCTATAGCAGGAGTTTTCATGGCATGGCCAATGAATACCAATGAATCAGAGAATTCTGCTAAAGACCTTGTCACAAGGACATGAAAAAGGAAAGGAGTCAAGACACAATGCTCCATTGTGGTAGGTACTGGATAAATATCTACAAGGACATTGCCCCCTAACATTACAAATAATACTAATGTGTTAGAAATCATCTTTTGAAAAAACAGCAATTCCTGCGTTAAACTTCAGCCACTTTTTTCCTAACCAAAAATAGGTTTGTAAGTTCAGCACTTGATTGATCCTTTAAATACAGAAGTAATGATGTCCAAGTCTGTCTAATCTTTATTAACCACATTTCCTACTCGTTTACACTGACTTTCTGTAATGGATAGGAACACTGAGGTTTGTCTAAATTCTTACAAATGTGCTGAAAGTTTCTTTTGAAAACATCTAACTTCTTGATTAGATAAAGAACTATCTAAGAAAACCACTCTGGTGGATAAGATGGCAATCAAATGTGGAAATCTTCACTGTATAGGGCACTCTGGGGTTTGTTAAATATCTGCAGATCTGCATGTTATAAGTGACAATGTTTATCCTTGCAAGTGAATTCCAAGATAGCTTCGATTCCTTGGGGTTTAATCTCGGCCTTTTTTGTTTCTCTGATTAGTTGAAAACTGTAGCAGGTCACCCAGGCCCTTTGAAGAATGAAGGGTCTCATTCCAGGGTGAGGCCCAATGAATTTGTGAATGAATGAAAAGTTAATTGAGGAAAAGGGTAGAGCATATTTCAGTCATAGTTAATTTAGGTGAAGCTGATAAGCAAGTAACTAGAAACACTAGTAGGTTACTAAAGTATTTATTTTCTGCTCACATCAATATTTATCATTTTGTTTCTCTGAGAATGTTAAAGCTTGACAGTCGTAAACAGTTTATAATCTAAGCTGCCCAAGTAGAGCTTCAGAACGGCCATGTTATTGTAATAGTGTTTATCTGCCCTGGACAATGCGTTCAGAATAATAAAAGAAATGCTTCTGCTTAGACTCAATTATGTTTTTAATTTTGTCCTCTCTAGAGAAAAAAAAAGGTGTATTTATTTCATCTTCAGCTCCTGGGGCAAGTAATCAATTGTAGTAGACCATCATTCCTATAAGAAGACCCCTCCCCCACTCCCTGCTCATACAAAGACCATCATAAGAAGGTGGGAAAGATGCTGAGTTTTACTTTGAATTATTTTGCCTTTCTTTTTGACTGGAAAAAAGACATGTTAAGATTGTGGTAGGATGCAAAACTGATAGTGATTTCACAAAAATCAGGAAAGGTGCTCAATTTAATTGTCTTCAGTAAAGTTAAATTAAAAAAAAATTGCAAGCAATGGAAGATGTCAGCATTGCTTCTTTGTTTTCACAGAAATAGGAGGGAAAGTGGTCTTTGTGGAAAATGCACAGTTATATGCTGCACAGAGCAGTAAGATAGAGAAGTTAAAGCAGCCAACAATATTAAAAGCCCCCCTAAAAAAACAGTTTGAGCCAGGAAAGTCATAGCAAGCAACTGGAGAGACAGAATTAAACATTTCTCTTTCTAAGTAAGTTGTACTTATATATAGCACTTTCATGCACAGATCTCAAAGTGCTTTATAAACATTATGAAACTAGGCTCATAGCAACACTCTGAGATAAGCATTATCCCTCTTTTATAGATAGGGAAACTGGGGCACAGAGAGGTAAGCAACTTACTGCAGATCTCACAGTGTGGGAGACAGCCAAAACTAAATATAAAAAATAAATACGGTAAGCAGTCTAGCCTAATGGCTAGGCCACTGCCTTGGGCCTCAGACCAATATGGGTTCAGTTTGTGCCTCCATTGCGCTTTTAATGGGTGACCTTGAGCAAGTCACTTCCCCTTCCCGCACCTCAGTTTTCCTGTCTGTAATGGAGGGAGGAGATACAGACCCTGCTTTGTAAAGTAGTTAAGACCTGCAGGTGAAATCAGCAAAAGGTATTTTGTTCGGTAGATTTTAAGCACATGCTTTAACTCCACCTATCCTATCTCCTCAAACATACCTCAGTACCTTTAGTTTTTCGTGTTACATGAAAACAGATGACGTGATAAAAGACTATCAAAGCAAAACATTTGATAATCTGTTTCACTTTAAAAATACATGGCACATATCTAAATGTACTATTTTTGCAGTGTCTCAGAAGATAGTTCAAAAGAAAACTATTTTTTAAAACATTGATAATAGACGCCTATAAAACAGAGCTATACTTTATCTAAAACAAAAAGTGTAACAACAAGCACAAATACGAGACTTAATACTTGATTATACACAAATTGAGGAAAAACACAATCTCAGACTTCTTTTCACCCAATAATTTTGCTGGTTTAATAAAGCTGTAGTTTAATCTACATTTTTACAAACCTGTTGCAAACTGCCCATATTGGGGTGTTCCTCAATACACATTTTAATGAACCTATTTACCTTTTAATTTTGGCTTGTAAACAGTGCTAGAATAACAAGTAAACCAATCTAGATGAAACTGTAGCATGGTGAATGTGAAGGTAATGAACCCAGCCCTCTTAAACTGTGTTCACATTTACTCTCTCACCTCTCAAAAATGTCCTAACCACCAGGCTTAGAGGTTAGACTGAATGGGGAGGAGGCATTGTCTACTCCCCTTACTGCAGCTCTGCCACTGTGCAGAAAATAATTCAAGTTTCCTTGGGACAGAGTGACAAGGGAGAGCTCACATAAGACTGGAATAGACTTCCAGTGGGGGTGGTGCATGCACCTACCCTGGACCTCTTTAAAAGGAGACTAGATGCACACCTTGCTGGGGTTATCTGACTCCAGCAGTCTTTCCTGCCTAAAGCTGAGGGGTTGCCCCAATGATCTCAATAGGTCCCTCCCAGCACTAAACTTCTGTGAATCTGTGAATCTTCTATGTGTAATGTCTGTCCCTAGCCCAAAAGAGCACAGGTCCTTCCGCCATGCAAGGGGCCCCTCATTGCTCTTGGAGGAATGGTAGCATGCCAATCTTTGCTTTGACAGAGAGGCTGTATGTGTGTATGGGAAGTGACTGTGGCTCCAGACAGTATGCACACAGCCCAAAATTTCTAGGCTGAATTATATGGCCTGCTGAAACAAAACTGCAGGAAAAAACTCCAAAAGGAGCCAGGTTGATTAACAGCTACAGCCAGTTCAACCACGCAGCTTGACTAGAGTAAAGGACCATGAAAAGAAACAAGGGGAAAGACCAGGCCTATCCTCTAGAGCTGGTAGTTTGGGTTGCAGCTCCATGAGGAGCAGAAAGTTGCAAACCTCAAGCCCGGCCCAAAACTGGCAGGGTTAGAAACTCCCAGCTTTCAACCCTGTTTAAACTGCCGAGCCTAATTCCTGGCCAACACACTCAAGGAACCAATACCTCTTTTCCCCAGTATTAATCCCTTAAAACCTCAAAAGGGAAAAGAAGAAGGAAAAAAAAGTAGGTGGGGGGGAAGGGGAGGAGGAGGAGAGAGAAGTTCCCAGACACTGGGACAATTTTTCCTCTCTCCCCCTGAGCTTTTCTTTTTGCTTTCTGCAACTCCTCCTTCTCTGGAGGAGACTTCACTCTTCAGCAGCCCCTAGCAGCTTCTGCTCCCCCAAACCAGCTTAGTTCCCCTTATATCCCTTCACATGACATCACCCTAGCCTTGTCCAGACACGGAGCACCACGGTCCAGTTCCTCTCCCAACCAATTAGCCTGAAGAATCCTGTTCCCCCTGGCCAATGAGGCCAGAAGTTTTTACATATTTCCCCCAGATACAGGCCCCAGCTTGCCATGTGCTGGGCACATGGCCAAAACATAGGGGCCGTTGCCCACATAAAAAACACACACACAAAAACCCAAGTGTCTGTGTGGGTGTTATGTAATCCAATGACAGTTTAATGCAAAATACATAAGCAGTCTTTGGACCAAAACCCAGACCCCTTCCTCCCAGGTAAATGCCCCAACCCCTAGCTATTATTAAAAATGGAGTTCTACAAACACATCCTCCATCTTTCTCCCTAAAGCAGTGATTCTCAGCTGAAGTAATGTGGCCCCTGGCCCCTGTGAGAGGAGGTAATTCCTGATTCTTCCACACCCCAGGAACCCTGCACCTGTCCCAGCGTCATTCCACCTGCAGCCCCTCCCATCAGCTCCAGGAGCCTGGGAGAAACAGGAGAAGGAGCCAAGCTGAAATCCACAGCTCCGGGTCTCTGAGCCAACTGCCCCTATGCTCTGAGCAGTGCACTCAGGCCAGGGTCATGTCTTGCTCTGAGCAGTGCAGTATGGGCAACTGGTGCCTCCTGGCGCCGGGGGGGCACAAGCGGCCAATTGCTGACAGGAGGGGTCTGCCAGCAGCTGACCACTGACCCTGGAAGTGCTGGTGGCAAACCGGAAGTGCCACTGGCAAAACTGAAAGTGCCACTGGCACGTCTCAGGGGGGTCACCGGCCGGCGCTCCCCACTCCTCAGCCAGCAAGGGCCAATTCCAGGGCGGGGCATGTGCCCCATTATGTATCGCCTATGCTCTGCAAGAGATGCAAGGCTACTCTTTTTCAGTCCAGCTTTTTCCCATGCTCCCAGAGCTGGTAGGAGGACCTGCAGAGAATGGTGGCTCTGGCCACTGGCATTCAGGTTCCCAGAGGAGCAGCTGCAATGGCAAGGGTCATGCTCACCCTCTCAAATACAGACTGGAGGAGACAGCAAAGACAGCGAGGCAGCAGTTTCTGCCTTTACCTGGCACCAGCCTCTGCACCTCCAGCAGCCACAGCCACCCCCTCCCACTCCCTGAAGGGACAGCTGCCTCCTTCACGGGTCTAATAACCCACTTCCAACCTCCCCACTCTGCCCTGCCTAATAGCTCCTGCCATGTCCAAGCACTGTACACCCCACACTGTGTTTTTGGGGTGCCTCCCCACTGCACTCTATGGCTAGGGACAGATGCTCAAAAAGCCAGAGCCTGAATTGATTCAATCTTTGCACACTTAACCTGCCTAGATTGAACCAATTTGCAGGTAAATAGGCATTCAGGAAATGTAGGCACATGCCTGCAGTGGCTCAGGCCAGAAGCCAGGGGGTGCTAGAGTGTGCCCTCAGCTGTGTTGTGGGGTTGTGGCCAGTCCTGGCAGTAGCCTCAAGTGAACTGGTCATGGACGCAGTTTAATTTCCCCACTCTGTCCCACTGGCATGGACCTGGGCTGACATCCACCTGGTGCTCCCTGCTTGCCACTGCATTGGCTGGGGAAGATGTGTGGCCAGATGTTGGTGGCATGGCCCCCTGAGGCAAAGGAGACAGGAAGGGGGTTTATTCCTCTCCCCACCCCCTCTGCCCCCAGGGGACTGCAGCTGGGGTTTGCCAGCCCCAACCACTGCCGCTAATTGCTCCCTGTGCAGGGCAATTGGTGGAATAAGCTCCTTCTATGCCTCCTTCACCAGACGCTGGAGGGAGGGGGGAATAACCCTCTCCCTGCCCCCTTGCCTAAAGGAAATGACTGGAAGGGGCTGCTGCGCCACTGCCTGGGGTCTGTGCTGGTGGGACAGGGAAGGGAGCGGGGAATAAACCTCTTCCCTGTTCTCTTCACCTTAGAGGAGCCAGTGTCTGGCCACGTTCCCGCCCCTGCTGACACCGACTCTGGCTAGGGAGCAGAAGGGCAGCGCCAGCCCTGCTCCACTAGAGCAGAGAGCACAGCCCAGCCCAGGGCTGCTGGACATGCTGGGATGCTGGGGGACTCTGGTTTAACTTAAACCAGGAAGGGGTCTGGGAGAGAAGTTGCATAAGCCGGTTTGAGCTTAATCAGTTAAGTCTGATATTACATTTAACCAGGTTTATCTAAACCAGTTTCAACCATTTTGAAACTGATTTATGTGCACCGAACTTGTGTTCTGTTACAGCTTTAAACCAGTTTTTGATCACTTAAACTGGTGTATGTGTAACTTCTGTCCCTATGAGATCTTTTTAAGGGTGTGAGAAGCCAGGCACTGTAAGAAATACATTAGTTTTTAAATGGGGTGCCAATGCACTCTGAAAAATTATGGAGGGGTGCCTTGAGTCAATAGAGCTTGAAAACCATTGCTTTTAATGAAGACCATGGCTGCAACCGCATTGTGCAAGGAGCCTGATCCTGTCCATATGTATTAAGCACAGCACTGGACTGAGCCCCTTAGGGCACTTAAGTGAAGGAGTTCCAGTCAGGCTTTGGCATGAGCTAGGTATTGAGACTGGAGGACTTCTGGGCATATGCAGAGGCATGGTTCTAGGTGCCTAGAGATCTCTACTGTCAAACACTAAGGCTCCTCCAAGTTCAATATCATTGACGGGATTTTTCAGTATTGTAGTTCTGTACTTAAGTACTTAAGTTCCATCCAGGATCCTCTGTATGATCTGTCTCTTCACCTTTAAAGCCTTAGATGCTGCAAAGACTTATCATGCATGGGCATAACTTTACATATTGGGAGAAGTGCTACTCTTATTTTATGTAAGAGTTGAAGAACAACCAAATACCAAAGGCTGAGACAGCAGACAGTTTTGCACCTACTTCCTACTGGTGTCCTTTAACCTCTTCCAATATCCAGAATGCTGAGCACTAAGGTAATGCTGCCTCAGGCTTGCAGTTTGGGCATGTTCCAAAGCCTATGGAAGAGAAGTCAATACAAAGAGACTTGGTGAGCTGACAGCACCCCTAATGCTGCACCTCTTGGCCCTTTAATTTCTTTTCATGGCTCACATTAAAGGAGAACTCAGTCCCCCAGATCCTGGGAAAGAAATGCAGAGGGCAAGAAGGAAAGATGCTGCAACCATAGCTGCTGCTGCTTTTTTGTTTCTTTTAAAAGAGGCAATCTTAGGAGGTTTTCTTATGCTACCTTTGTTCTTGTCTTTCTTCTCCTCTCTGTTAATCTTTATTTTAACAGCTCTTTGGGAGTGAGGGCTATAATATTTATAATTTTATTCTTCAAAGAGGGTAAACACAGTTCTTTACTATAATTTAAAACAATCAAAATGAAATTAAAAACCTTGTTTTCTGAAGTAGTAAGAGACTGTTCTACATTCCCCCCAATTTTTGTCAGTTTCTGAATTTCTGTTGCAATTACTGTGCTCTAAGAGCCTCCCATGTCTTGTATATCAGCATCCCTGTGCTTAAAATGGCAGCAGGGGTACTTGAACTAAAGCTCATCTTGGAGCTGCTCTGATTAAAGTGCTGCCCTCTTCAACCCCTGGGGCATGTGTGAAAATGCCCACAGTCCTTGCATTCCTAAAGAAGGCAATAGGAGTACTGGATCACGCCCCAGGGCCAGATTCAGACATGTAGGTACATGTGATTTGTGGCACAAACTGAATGCTTGGCACATTGAACCATGCCCCATGCTGCAAATTTGCAGCATGGGGGCAATATGGGGGCAGCATGGGGTCAATATTTGCTACCAGGAAATCCTGGTAGCAAAAAAAATGCTATGAAAAAAGTGACATGGTGTATGCTACAGGAGCGTGCACCAGCAGACACAGAGGCTCGGTCTTCCCAAGAGATGCTCTGGTTGTTGGCCAGACTGCCTCCCCTCCTCTAGTTCTGCCCTGGCTTCTCCAGCATGCTGGGAGCCAGGAGGAGTAAAGAACAGTAGTTTCCGTGAAGCAGGGCATTTTGCCCCACACCAAAGTGCGCGTGCAGGGGCATGTGCAGCAGCAAAAGGTAGTGGCACAAATGTGTGCTTCTACATTTTTTGCCACTGCAGGAGCACACCCATGCATATGGGGATGTGCCCCATGTGTATAAGATTCAAATACAGACCAAATGAGGCAGCAAACTAAAGGCAGCAAACTTTGACCTCTTCTCTGTGTCTGCTGTGATATACAACAGGCAGTTTCCAAACCAAAGCTGGTGAAAACAGCCAGGTTTTGTTTTTTTTCTTTTCTGTGTAATTGCGTCAGATGAAAAGCCAATCTTTTTTGATCTTTTGCAAAACCAGCAAATATTTGATATTACTGATTTCATTGTAGGTGTGAAAAATATTTATAGGGCTCGATAAAAACCTAAGAAAGGCTAGTAGACAAATCCCCCTCCCTACCAAAAAGTAATGATCCAAGTCCTCCATTCACTTGTCTCTTAATGTTTTTTTTTATTTGTATTTTTATATGTATTCTGTGGGAACTGAACTTTTAATAATCATAATCTTGACGAGTTGGAAGTTCTGTAACTGTTATTCGAACTGAAATGTACAGAGTAAAATCAGATTTTAGGTGTTTGAATTTGACTTGAACTCTATTTCAAAGTAATTTTGAAATATTAAAAAAATAAGATAAGTTATTAAACCTCATAGTAAGTTGGAAAAACAACTGGTATTCTGAATAGGTTTTTGGGGAGCTTAAAGTGATTTTACTATTTTACCATCTCTTAAATGAAAAAACATTTTCTATATTCCTAGTAGTATTGTATACTCCTACTAATGCACTTAATTAAAATATGCATTTAAATGAATGAGACAATTAGCTCACACCAGGCATGGCCAACCTGTGGAACAAGTGGCCCATTGGCAACTCTGTGTGGGGCATGCAGCAGATGCTAGAGGCGACAGGCAGCATAGTAACAGATGGGGCAGAGGGCAGAAAGCAGAGTAGGGGATGGAGGCAGGGGACACAGAGCAGGAAACAGAAAGCAAGCAGGACATTGGGTAGGGAGTGCAGAGTAGGGAGTAGAAAACAGAGAAGCATAATGGTGAGAGGAAGGGGATTGGAGTGGAACCTGGGGAGGGTATGGGGCTAATTTTTTGGCACACCTGCCAAAAAGGTTATTTTCCCCCTCTCCCCTGATTTACACCACTTGGGTTATTTACTTGACAATAATGATTGGTTAACAACTCTTCTGTGTAAAAAGAAAACACACATAAAGAAGCAAAAATAAAACAATCAGTATTAAAATATCATGTAATGTCATAATTTTTTGCTGTTTCTATAATAAAACTGTCAGCTGAATTAAATAATCTTCCTGCTCATTATGAGAGAGGATTACTCTCAGATTCCAGTGAATTAATTTTATAGACATTACAAATTTTTGTTTGTGCTCGTTTTTCGCTTTAGTATAGAGGTCATAAAAATCGTGACTTCTGCTTTATTAAAACATATGTGCACACACCTGAATGGCAACATGGCCCATCAATATATTTTCTAGTTGATCTTATACAACAGTTTAGTGCTTTCTTTATTTGAAAGGCGATTTCTAAACCTAGCAAGCATTTTAAAATATAAATAATGCTCTATTTGCTTTTCTCATATACATGCATATAATATAATCTGAACCATACGAGATTTTGAATGGACCAAGTCTTAACAAAGAAAGGCAATGTTTTCAAGTCAAATAAATAATGTTTGTCAAAAGTCTAATAATTTGCACACACATTCTTTCTTGTTCAGGAGGCTGTATTGATCAGAGAGCTCCCTACACATCTGTTCCCATGATAATGCTAGAAACTGTTGGCCATTTTGTGGCTAGATGATTAGTTCCTACAGATTTAGCACCAAGGTATTTGCAAAAAAAAAAAAAAAAGGTGGGGAAAAAAGTAACAAGGAGAAACAAAGTTGGTTTTGTAGCCCTCTTCCCCAGAGGCCCCTCCTCTTTATTCTGTCTCCTCAATGCGTGTGGGCACAGTTTGGCCTGCCTGCCTCCCCTCCTGTGAGCAGGTCACATGGCATGCACCGATTTCCTCCATGGCTCCCTGACAGGAAATCAGCAACTTTAAAGTGGCTGAGGCCATCCCCCGTGTATCTGTCAAAAGCTCCACTGGCAGCCAGCATGCTTGTTAGCCTTTTAGAAGGGGAAGCCCAAGTGACCAGGCAAAGGAGGGAGAGCAATGTCTTTGGTCAGTGCAGCAAGGTGTTTAATTTGAGTTTTTCTTTTCACAGGGGAATTGATGAGGAGCTGCAGAAAATCTCAGCTCTTGTAGATCTGTCCTTTCTTCTACTCGGAGTCATTCAGAAGAAAATAACTTATTCATGTTAGGGATTTGCAAAGTCTCCTATGAAGCTTTTTGGGGTAGGTTGGATTGCTAAAATGTTTGAGCTCAGTGGCCGGCAAAATATTTATGTAAAGCCTTTCTTTTGGGTGCTTAGGAAGTTATGCAGGGTGTCTCAGCTGATGAGTCTTTGTAGGACGAGCTATATTTGGTGATGTGAACAGGGCTGATCTGTTTTTGGCTGCATGACTGGTTAGGAAAGTTAGTGTGACGCTCAGGAAAAAAATGAGTTCTCTGGCTAGTCATTCTAGACACCAGAGACATTATCTCTCTGTCTGTCTCTTACACACCAGTCTGAGAAAGGGGATACAGCAGAAAAATTTACAAATGAATAAAAAGGGGGAAAATGCTTGATACTACATTTATAAATGACCAAACCAAAATAATGGTTCGTGATATGGTTGATAACAGTTAATAGTACTCCTAAAATTCTGGAAGTCATTTGTGTGTCATCATATTCTGAGTTGGTACAGCACTTTTTAGTTTACAGATATCAATCATCCTAACGTTGCTATAAAGAGGAGGAGGATTACTTCTATTTTACAGATGGGGAAATTGAGGCGGAGAGAGGCTAAAGTCACTCCGGGGAAGAGTTTGAAATAAAACCCAGGGTTGCCAATTCCAGAGCTGTGCTTTAATAACAAGGACATCCTACTCTCTCCACTTGGAGAAAGTGTGTTCAGTTGTTTTGAAACAACAAAAACATGAGAGGTTAATTTATTTAGAAATACAATTTGCTAAGCACATAGCATACCACCAATAAAAATACCACTGGTTGTTTTTATTTTATTTTGTTGTGTTTTGTTTTGGGATTTGTCTGTAATAGGAAGACTTGACATGACAAAAATATAAGCATCGTGTTTATAGAACAAGTCCTTTTGAGGGTGTGAACAAGTATTCACCACACTGAAGCTAGATCTGGGTGGCTTGCTTTAAGTTGTGTCTAGACCTAGACTGTGTGTGGTATGTGCAGCAGTTTGCTTCTGTTGGGAGCAGCCTGAGCAGCTATTCGTTGCTCCCAGAAGCAATGCAAAAAGCCCAATTTCAGGGGTGGATTAATACCCAGCCCCGGGGCCCCTGCCAATCAGGGGCCCCTTGGGTGCCAGTAGCAGCATGGCCCAGGCAGGCATCCGGGCTGCAGGTATCCAGGACAGGCAGCACATGCCTCCTCCCCTCCAGCTGGGCCAGGGCCAGTGGCTTGGGGGCAGGAGCAGGACTCCATGTGGGTTGTGGCAGATTCCTGGGGCTGTCTGTTGTCAGGAGGCCCCACGGGTGGCCCCGCTCCTGCTCTCCAACATGTGCAGGTGGTTGCCAGCACCAGCGCCACTGGGGCAGGATGGATGAAACAGTCCCACCCCACCGGGGCCAGCAGAAGGGTAGACAGGCGGCTGTGGGAGGCACAGAGCCCATGCCCCTACCCCCACACTGGCCCCAGCCCTGGCCTATCCTGCAGCACTGGGGGACTGTGCTACACCCGCCAGGTGGAGGGGCTGGGCCAGGTCAGGGCTGGGGCTGCCTTCATCTCAGTGGTGCTCACAGCCCTTGGTTCAACCCAGATGTGCTGAGGGGACGGGCAGGCCCAGCTGCAATCCACTGGTGGGTGCAGAGGGAACCTGCCCTTGCCTGGTGGGGGGGCCTCCAAATTTTCTGTTTGCCCTTGGCTCCAATAAATCTTAATCCACCACTGCCCAATTTAAGTAACCTGGGGTATGTGAGGGGCTGCAGGAGAGGTTGGTAGGTCTGGGGGGGGGGTCCCAACTGGGGAAGGAGGGGGCATTAGAAAGCTAAAAATAGCCCAGTCAGGGTCAAGGAGTGGCAATTGCACAGCCCCCAGGGCTGGGGTGAGTGACTGGGCTTTCCCAGCCCTGGGGCTGTGCTGCAAATGCATACAGGTGTTCTTGAGATCAGGTTAACCCTTTCTTAGACCACATTAACCTGACCTTGATCTAAGTTAGTGCACCGGAGTAGTTTAGGCTCCAATAGTGTTTGTAGCTACCACAATTACAAAGAATTCTTCCTAGCCCTGTGCCAGTCATCCTTTTCCCCACTTCACTACCAGTTCAAACTCAGCTGCATTACAAAGGCCTTTCATCTTGCTCTGATACATAGAAAATTACTCAGGGTATGTACAGGTGTTACATTTAATTCAACCTAACCCTTGAAGGTTGAAGCTTCAGGTTGATCTTAATGCTCAATCGTACAGGGCTCAAATCACCCAGAAATGGTGCACATGATCTAAGTTAGTGCACTTAAGTAGTGAATATCTCCACACCAAGTAACTCAGTGCCCCTCAGACTTGCATCAGTTCTGCTGCATCACCCAGCTATCCATCAGTACTAGCTCCACCTCTGCTAGTGTAACTAGTGTGTAGAGGCAACTGTCTAGGTGCCTACTTAGGCAGGGAGAAGAGTTAAAAAAAGCAGCTGCTATTGGCAGCCATGTGTGTATGTTCATGACTGCCGCAGCAACCAGAAGTCATTACTTCTGCTATGCCCCCTGGGACATGGCAATCTCCTTGTACTGCTATCTACCTCTGCTTCCTCTGAAGAAGTGGAGGCTGTTCACTTCAACCTTTCTTAGGCCTGGCTAGAGCAAGCTCCAGGCATTCTTCACCTAGCTCTCCTGTAAGGCCAGAAATCAGGTCTGAGCCCATGGCATCATCACTTAGCCCCTAAGTAGGTCAGAGGATGAACTTTGCCTGACGTATTGGTTTTGGGGAATGCGCAGAACACCTGGATTCATAGATTGTAAGGGCTGGAAAGGACCTCACAGGATCATCAGCTCCAGCCCCCCTGCACGTGGCAGGAAAGACAACTGGGGTCAGGTGACCCCAGTGAGGTGACCATCCAGTCTCCTCTTGAAGATTTCCAGGGTAGGTGTTTGCACCACTTCTGGAGGGAGTTTATTCTGGACACCGAAACTGTGAAGTTTTTCCTAGTGTTAAGCCTGAAACAATCTTCCAGGAGTTTGTGGCCATAGCACCTGGTTTTCCCCAAGGGTGCCCTGGTGAACAGCTGTTCACCAAGCCCTTGATGTACTCCCCTGATGTAGCGGTAACCTGCTACTAAGTTCGCTCTCAGCCTCTTTTTTTGGGTGAAGAGTTCCCAAGCCTATGGCTGCCTTGCAAGTCTCTAATCATATGGGTGGCTTGTCTCTGGACTCTCTCAAGCTTTTCTACTTTGAAGTGCGGCACCCCAAATTGAACGCAGTGCATAATTCAGCTCCAGTAGCCTCCTCTCCCTTTTGAATCAGCTTCTCCTCCTCCTCCATGCTTTCGGTCTCCTGCTGCCTCGACGAGGAGGCAGCTGGGCAGCCACCCGACCAGCTCTGATCTCAGCCGGCAAGAGGCTGAGAAGTGATGACTGAAGCCACTGATGTTGGTACCCAGTGCCCAAAAGTGTACCATGTACAGATCTCTGGTATGGTGGGTGTAAAGGGCTTTGATTGATCGGAACTGAGTGCATGGTTGGAGGAGCACAAGTGAGGGCTTGCTTGCTGGTGCAAGTGGGTCTCTGTGTGTGTGCGTAGCTGCCTGATTGGCTGGGAAAAAGGATGCCTTCGATTCTGTGAATGGAAGAGGTCTTGTACATCCTGGGTGCTGTTGAGTGGCTGCTGGTTGTTTGGTGCTGTCGCCTGCCGGTTGCCGTCCAGAGAGAGAGAGCACAACTGGAGGCAGAACAGTGGCGAACCTGAAAGCCCAAGTGAACTGTTCAAGGACCCCTGTGGGCTCCTTTCACCACTGTCTCTGCTGAGGAAGGCTGTGAGTGGGTCGGCTCCCCGGACCTGCGCCCTCGGGTGTGTCTGACTCAGCAAGTAGCGACTCACACAGCCTTGGTAGGTATTGCCCTTCTCAAGGAGGGGAGGTGGCCTTCTTTCTGAGGGAAGAAGGGGGCCCCAGAAAGTTTGACTGGACCAACACTGTACTGTGGCTGTACAATAAATCACCTCACCATTGACTGTTTTCCCAGTTGAATCAATAACTTCAGTAGCTGTATGCAAAGGTATTGTAGTTGTAATAGATGTTTTCCGTTTCTTATAGTTACTTACCTTAGAGCATTAAACCGTTGAATTCGATTATTCTGTTTTTGTGTGGGTCTCTGCTTAGTCAAAGTATAAACCAATTGCTGGTTTGAGGGGGTGGTGAAAGATATGCTCAGTCAGCTCGTTAGCCAGCGGGGGGCAAAAATCCCCTCATTTGGAACTGGACTGGGGAGTCAGCCATTAATTGGATGGTGCTGATTAAGTCTAGTCCAACACTCCCAGCCTCAGTTTTACAGGATTAGAGGAGAGGAGGAAGCAGAGATAAACTAGCTGATTTTTCAAGGAAGGGGTGGGAGAAAGAGAACAGAACTGCCCTCTGCAACTGGGTTTTTTCTGTTCCACCTTTTGCTCCCCAGACATTTCTGACAGCTGAAGGGAGTTTTGTAATGTCCCATACTAGCACTGATTGAATGGTGGCTTTTCCTCAGGAGGCAGAAAATAGCAAGGGTCCTGGAACATTGCACTTTTACTAAGTTGGCAATAGCGTGACCTGTTTGAGTGGCATGTGACCTTCTGGGTTCCTTTATGAAGTGTAAAGAAACCCTGAAATTATATATATATCTTTACTATTATGCACTCAGGTGTTGTCTGGCTTGGAAATCTCTATGACAACTGGGGAACAGGGGAAGCAGTGACATTACAAGAGCCAAGAGAGTGAAAACTGAGCAACTGAAAACTTTAAGCAGAATTGCCAACCTTACGTGTTTTCTTCATAGACTCCAGGGCTTCAACCCTCCTAGGGGGCTGGGGGGATAAATGGTTCCTGTTTGAGGATCTGGGGATAAGGCAATCAATCAGCAGCTCCAGGTGTTGAGGGGTTCTTCCTCCCTCTGTACATGGAGCAGGCCAAGTTACTTTTCTACCTCTCCATTACGGGCCAAGTGCTTAGAACACTTGCTTTCCAGGTCCCCTGGCTGCCTCCTTCCCAGGAAGGTCTGAAGGGAGTAGAAGAGCTAGGGCCAAATGGTATGAAGAGCCACAGAAAAAGGCGCATCAGAACCTGAAGTGCATTTTGTTGGTATGTAATTAATTAGCTTGGGGGTCTGTTGAGGAGGGGTAGAATAATTTATTTGCTGTGGGTATACAGCATGCATATGTATGCATGTGGAGGAACAATTCATTTACTGCGGAGAGGTTTTGAGTGCCTATGAGACACAGTGTGCTATTACATGGTGGGTGTGCTGCTATTTGCAGGAGATGGGGCAAATAATTTGGGGGGGAATATTAGGTGATGATGCTGCTTGATATCACCTGATATATTTCCCTGGGTCTCCTCCTAGGTTGTGGGTTCCAGTAAATAGTGTGAGTTTTTGGTATGGGTTATGAAGGCTGGTGCTTTAGTATGGTGGAGATGCAACACTTTCCTGGTTTTTCTTGGGTTTTATTCCATGATGAAGTATGAGTTTTGCTGAACACTAATTTAAATAAATAAAATGCCGATTACTCTAGAACTATACTGGAGAAACGGAGTGGTATTTTACTACTTAAACATTACCTTAGTTCTTGTTTGCATTATGCATTTTACATCACCTTAGAACTTCATCTCTTTCTGGTGAAAATCCATTGTTTAGAACACCTATTCAACAAACTTTTCTAAGAAATTGCCTTGGTTGTTTAAAGTTTGCATCACAAACTGATTAGAAGATATTTGAAGTAAAGGCTGAAATCCCATCCTTGACCTAGTCCTTTAACCACAGGTATTAAGCAGCTATTCTGTATGTTAACATAATGTTTTACCTAGAGGTCAGCAATAATAAGTCATTATGAGGTAATTACAAGGTACATTAAGTATGTACATTAAGGGACCTGCATTAACATACATTAAGGATGTAAAATAATGGGAGCAAATTGGCAGAAAGTTCAGCTTGAACCTCAGTATTGTATGTCTTTGATTTCATTGGTTTGTTACATGGGCTTAATTTCCCCTCCTCTAATATGTGGATGTAGCTATATACAAACTAAACAACGGAGGCATGTGGAGAATAAATGTTTTTAAAGGTCAAGGACAATCGATTTAGTCTGCAAAAGGCAAAGATGAGGCAACTAGTGAGCTGTACAATTCAGTCCAAACTTTTCCTGAGTGATGTCTTTTTTAATATATATATTTTAATAATATATTTTTAAATATATACACACACAAACTCCTCCTCATTATTTTGTAGAGTTAAAGTGATACTATTGAAATGATCGATCATAGGACAGTAAAAGGAATAAAAATGACTATTTTAAGCAAGGGAAAGAAGAAAACTTTTTCAGGTGACTTTTGAAAAATAGATGCATACTAGGTGAAGAGGAGATACATTGCTGATGAAGAGATACAAAGGCAGAACAGAGAATGAAGTAGAGACACGGAGGATGCATCTGTAATGCCATGACTGCAGTGTGACGTCTAAAAAGCAAACAAATAACACAAGCTAATCCAAATGCACTCTTTGTGATTAATTATGTATCACAACTTACATATCTAACGCATCTACACTACTTGCATGCACCTGTATAACTTTCACACACAACCGGCAGATGCAGTTTCTATAAAACAAGATACAGGACCACTATTTGTTATTAATGCATAGAGACACTGTCAGATTACAACACTTACAATGTTAAGATAATTTTTAAAATAAACTCTTATAAAACTTGAAATCAATTAAAGGTTTTTCCTCATTTTAAAAAAAAGGAGATAATAAATTTGGGGGTGGGTTATAGGTCTGTGGGCTTCTTTCAGGACCACATTTTCAAACTTTTCTCTACAACTACAAGGGATAATATAATATTTTTTCAAATGAAAAACGAGTTTCACATATAATCACTGGACTCCATGAGCTGAGACTTTAATTAAAAACAAACAAACAAACAAAAACAACCCCCCCCACTTTGTTTGTAATCTCTTGATATTTGTGGTAGTAATATTGTTCTTAGTTTCACGATGTTTAAAGAGAAACACTCTATTTAAAAAATATTTCAGGCTGCATTTTGCTTTCCGTCTGGCGTTGCATTGTATAGACTTTCCTCCTCTCCTTCTCTCTTTCCTTGTTTCTTTAGGTTTTTGACAAGTGCTTTACGCCAGGAGCCAGCAGCCTTTTCAAGCAATGGGCCAGAACAACTTGGCTCTAGTCTGGTGTGGGCTGGGTGGGTCTGAAAGCAAGTCAGCACCAAGATGGGGTGGTTGCCTACCCCCACATTGGGCCCAGGTGGCTGAGAGCAGTGTCAGCACTACTTCTTCCAGCCCCACATCCTTGACTGGGGCACAAGTTCCTGCTGAAGCGGAGCTATGGTAGGGCCCAGCAGCTGGGAACTGCTCCCGCGGTGCTGCTGTCGCTTCTCCCCAGCTCCCGTATCCCCCAGCTGCAGTGTGAACACAGCTTCCAGAGGGTGGGGAGCTGTGCCAGAGTGGAGAAGCTCGAAATTAAAGTTACATCTGCACTGCTACTCTTCTCCCTTCAACACCCCTTCCCCTCCCCCTACTTCCTGAGGATAGCATGGACACAGCTGGGAACTGTTCAGCCCTTGCCCAGTTTCCTACTGGTTGGAGGCTGTGCTTGCACTGCAGTTGGGGAGCAGAGGGTGGGAAGAAGCAGCAGCTATGTGGGTGCAGCTCCTCAGTGTCCAACCCCAGCACTGTTGTGGGCAGAGGCAAGGCCTTCTGGCTCCACAGGCCAGATTCAGTGGCTCCGTAGACTGGATCTGGCCTGCTGGCTGCTGACCCTTGCTTTAGGCTCCATCTTGCCATTGCTTAAGCACTCTGGCCAACAAAGCACATAAGCAGATACTTTTAAAGATTTTGTAGAGGGTGAAATCTTGGCCGTTTAAGCTGGAGAGCACATCACACTGGGATGTCCAAAGGCTATGCACAGCCTTGGGCACTTTGCCAGTTCCGGATCAGAGGGCTTGGTGCTTTGGTAAACTGAGCTCTTTGTATGTGCTTACAATGAAGTTGCATGTTAGATATGGATCATACTAAATCTGTGGAATGTTAAGCGGTGTTAAAGTTAATGCTGTGACCTGTTGCACTTTTAAACATTAATACCACCTCTTGCCTACACAGAAGGACTTGCCACCTAGAGGGCTGGTGAGTAGGGGCATGGCTAGGAGCCGGGCTCTCTGGGCTCTACACCTGCCTGCTCTGAGTACACATGAGGTTGGGAGGAGTGCATCCTGGGATGCTGGAAGACTGCAAATTGCTCGCTTTACCTGTGTGGAGCAGACCAAAGTTATCCTAACATTAGCTAGGTAGCACAGCACAACGCTTGCCTGAAGTGGTATGATTTTTAAACACTCAGAGGACACTTAGCATGAGTTTTTAATGAGTAAGAACTTGTGGACACTTGCGTTTTAAGTGCCCTTAATATAGGTTAAGCATAAGATGAAACGTTGCCCTTGGTTACATGAGAAAAGGGGAATCCTCCCCATTTGTTCTGTGCAGAGGCTGCCCACTCCTGCATAACTGGGGATCGGGCCCAGCAGCAGCTGTAGGTGAAGGTTTGAAGGGCCCATCTGGGGTTAAGAATTGCTGGTGAAGGCAAGCGGGAGTGCATCCAGCTTTATTTTAGATACCACTGTTTTTTAGTTCCCTTCTCTGCCTGCTGCTGTGAGATGAGTTGGGAGGGAAAGGGCTATGAGGCTGCTCTGCATCAAGGTGGTGGTGTGGGGGGGGTCTGTCTGTGTGTGGGTGTGTGTCTCAGCGGGGGTCTGTGGGGGATTCTGTCTTGTGTGGGTGCACAGGTGCCTGTGTTTGTGAGTCGGTGGGTGGATGCCTGTCTGCTTCTGTGGGGGAGGAGTGTGCGTGTGTCTGCATGGGGGGGTCTGTCTGTGTCCGCTGCCCGTCCCTGGGGCTGCACTCCAGTCTCCGCTTCCACTCCCCTCGCGAAGAGCCAGGTCTGGCTGGCAGCCCTGGGGCACGGGGCTTTCGCCTCCTGCCCACTGCGGCCCAACCCACAGGGAGGGGGAGCCTAGGGGCCCAGCCCCAGCCGTGGGAAAGTGGCTGCTGGGCCACGGTGTGGCTTTGTTCCCGCTGCCCCACCATCCCCCTCCGTGGCGGGAAACTTCAAAGGCTGCGGGGGGTGGAGGGGGTCCTTTCACCCCGCCCCGCAGCACCCCACCAATCAGCGCCGGGCAGGAAGCCCCACAGGATGGAGTGCCCTGAGTTGCGCACACGCAGTGGCGCTGCCTGGTCTTAAAGAGCTGCATCCTTTGGCTGACTGCTGTTCCCGCCATTTTTTGTCCCTCTGGGGTAATCCTGGAGCCCAGCTCTTGTTGGTTTGGGTTGCTTTTTTTACCTTCAAGGCCAAATCATTTCCAAATTCAATTAGGCAACAGTTGGCAAGTCTGTGGGGGTGCAGACCCCCCCAAGTCTGTGGGGTGCGACCCCTTGGGCATAGGCTTTAGGTTAGGAAGGCAAATGTACATTACTGTTTCATTTAAATATTTATTTTAATGAATGCCCTATCATTTATCTCCAGGCTGAGTCTCAGCAGTCTCCTGGAGACTTGTACCTAATTCCTGGAGACTCCAGGGCAATCCTGGAGGGTTAATAACACTAATTGCTGATAATAGTTTAAACACAGTATGATGGGCTGGCTGGCAGTGACCTAGCCCAGGGGTTTTGAAAGGGCAAAAGATGATTGGAGGACTTGGGATTCCCTTTCCTTATCAATCTGGTAATGATTTGGCCCAGGAGTTTTGAAGGGGTAAAAGATGATTGGAGGACTTGGGATTCCCTTTCCACACCAATCAGGCCCCTTGGGTCACCTGGAGGGGGATAAAAGGGGCAGCATGGGCTGACTCAGGGGAGAGACCAGCGAGGGACAACAAGGAAGGGGCTTCACAGAGCTGGGCCAACAGGGCAGGAGCAGTACCCTGAAAGAGCAGGACCTGCGGGCAGCAGTGGGACCCTCAGCAGTACGGCATGTGGCCGGCAGGAGAGGCCCCCCCACTGGGCTCCAGGATCCCCAAGGAGAGGCTGCAGCCAGCAGGGGGCAGGATTCAACAAAGGTTAGGCTCCCCAGCTCCAGGAAGGATCTGAGCAGCGACCTGAGGGGTTATCAGCTCTGTTCCAGCTCCTCCAGTTGGGAGCCAGGCAGCTCGATGTGAGACCAGGCACCAAGAGGGTCAAGACCCCTAGCAGACTGGAACAGTGCCACCAGTGGTGGCTGTGTGGTAGCATACCATGTGAGAGATCTGGTTTCAAGTCCCAGTTGGGGTGAATAAGATAACAAGATGCAAATCTTCTTGCAGTCAAGAGGGGCCATTGTGCTTTCCCCCCTTTCTTTGCCTCCAGGTACCAAGGCCCTATATTTCCTTGTCATTTGACATTTTGCATTTTGTGCCTTTTTATATTTCACCAACCCGTATTGTTTGTTCTGCTGTTTGTGTTTTATATTTTGTTAACCCTGTTTTTTTGTCAATGATTGTGTCTAACCTTTGTTGAATCCTGCCCCCTTAGATTTCATAGATTTCATAGACATTAGGGCTGGAAGGGACCTCGGGAGATCATCGAGTCCAGCCCCCTGCCCAAAGGGCAGGAAGTCAGCTGGGGTCATAGGATCCCAGCAAGATAAGCATCCAATTTACTCTTAGGGCATTGGAGTGTCCACTATACCCTCTGATTTATGCCTGTTATGTTCCCAGTATTAAAAGGTATATGGTTAAGTCCCCATTGGTGGTCTGGCTCTACTCCATAGGGGAGGAGTCCCTACACCTCCTACAGTGCTTTGTGCACCTGCTTTGATCCCTTCAGTTGGAGAGGGGGTACCTGTTGGAGTACCGCCCGGGTTACAACAGCTATCTCCTATGACATGTAGGTTGGATTGTTGTGGGTGGATGCAAGCGGTGCCAAGGCTATAATCCCACTGTGGACACTTGCCATGTAGCAAGCCATGGGGGTTTTGGCGATGTCTGCCAATGTAAGAGCTACAGAAAGGGAGGAACTTCTGAGGATAAAAAAGGGAAACTTGTTCTAGCTCTCCTGAAAGGCAGTGGGCCACCAGAGCTGCTTTCTGCTAGGATTTCATAGATTTCGTAGGCATTCGGGCTGGAAGGGACCTTGGAAGATCTTCGAGTCTAGCTGCCTGCCCCAGGGGCAGGAAGTCAGCAGGGATCATAGGATCCCAGCAAGATAAACATCCATATGTCTCTTGAAGGTGTTCAAAGTGGATGCTTGAACCACCTCCAGCGGCAGTCTATTCCAGACCTTGAGGACTTGGACAGTAAAGAAGTTCTTCCTTATGTTTAGCTTGAAACGGTTATGGAGGAGTTTGTGACCGTTTGATCTTGTAATCTCTTGGGGAGCTCTGGTGAATAAACATTCCCCCAGATCCTGGTGAGCACCCCTCGTAAACTTATAGGTAGCCAACAGGTCACCCCTGAGCCTGTGCTTTTCCAGGCTGAAAAGTCCCATAGCTCTCAGCCTCTCATCATAAGGACTGGTTTCTTGACCTCTGATCACGCGCGTGGCTCTCCTCTGCACTCTCTCAAGCTTCTCCACATCCTTTTGAATTGTGGAGCCCAAAACTGGATGCAGTACTCCAGCTGCGGCCTCACCAAGGGGAGAATAATGTCCTGGAATTTGCTTGAGAAGCATCTATGGATGCAAGCCAGCGTTTTGCTCGTTTTACTAGCCACAGCATCACATTGCAGGCTCATGTTCATCTTGTGGTCAATGATGCTACCATGCTCTGGGAGGACTACCGTGCTCTGGGAGGCGTGCTGAGGGAGATGGGCGCACAGGCGGTCTTCTCTTCCATCCTGCCAGTGAGCGGTCGAGGCAGACGTCACGAGATGTGCATAGCGGAGACCAACTGGAGGCTACAGGAATGGTGCTTCGAGGCGGGCTTTGGCTTCCTCAGCCATGACTGGCACATCGTGATGAGAGACATGCTGGGATGGGATGGGCTCCACCTTTCCCCTAAAGGTAAGCGTGTGTTCTCTTCCAGGTTGGTGAACCTCCTTCGGCGGGCTTTAAACTAGGCTCGTCGGGGGAGGGGGAAGATGAGGGCGGAGGAGATGATGAACTACCAGGCCCAGCAACAGCCAGCGAGCCCAGACCAATGGTCAAAAGGGAGAAACAGGTAAGTGATGGGGGACGGGGCATTGCTGAGACTAGGGGGTCAGTGGGTACAACCGTTGGAGGCCTCAAATGCCTCTACACGAATGCTCGAAGTATGGGGAAGAAGCAGGAGGAACTCGCCCTCCTCCTAGCTGTCACCAGCCCTGACATAGTAGGGATCACAGAAACGTGGTGGGACTCATCGCATGACTGGGCGGTGAGTGTCAAGGGCTATAGGCTATACAGGAAGGACAGGATAGGAAGGAAAGGTGGAGGAGTAGCACTCTACATCAAGGAGGAATATACTTCCTCGTTAATTAGCAAGGGGGTAGAGGGGGGGCACTCTGAGGTGCTCTGGGTTAGAGTAAAAGGCAGTCCAGGGGAGAGAGACTTAACGGTGGGAGTCTACTATAGACCTCCCAACCAGGGAGAAGAGCTCGACCAGGAATTCTTAGGTCAGCTTACAGAGGCAGTGAGGGCTAAGGATGTGGTCATCATGGGGGACCTGAACTTCCCAGACATCTGCTGGGAGGAGCAGTCAGCCAAGTCTGATCGCTCACGTCGGTTCTTAGCCAGAGTGCAGGACCTCCATCTAACCCAGGAGGTGCACAGTCCCACCAGGGGAGACGCCTTGTTGGACCTGGTGCTGGCCACGGGTGATGACCTGGTGAGGGGGCTGCGGGTGATGGGCCACCTGGGAGACAGTGATCATCGCTTGCTGGAATTCACCATCCAGCATAAGGTGGCAAAGGGCTGCAGCAAGGCAACAGCCCTAGACTTTAGGAGGGCTGACTTCAACAAGCTAAGGAGGATCATTGGGGAAGCGCTGAGGACCCAGAGGGGAAGGGAATCGGATGTCGAAGGTGAGTGGTTGCTCCTTAAGGAGACGATCCTCCATGCCCAAAGGGAGGTAATCCCAACAAAGGTCAAAGGGAGCAGTAGGGCACATAAACCCCCATGGCTCACTAAGAGCATCCGGGAATGTCTCCTTGCTAAAAGGGAGGCATATACCCAATGGAGAGATGGGGTCATCACCAAGAAGGACTATGTTACAGTCGCCCGAGGATGTAGGGGGGCAGTCAGGAGGGCCAAGGCAGAGATGGAGATAGGACTAGCTTCCCGGATTAAGGACAATAAGAAGTCCTTCTTCAAATACATAGGGGGTAAAAAGAGGGTCCCGGGTAATGTGGGGCCCCTGCAGGACACGATGGGCAACTTAGTCATCACGCCAGATGATAAAGCTAACATATTTAATGATTTCTTTGCCTCTGTCTTCCTAAGTAGGGACCAGTTCAGCCACCTCCCTGCTGGGCCCCCCTCGGGCCCCGGGAGAGACACGCCTGGGCCAGGGGTTAGCGAGGAGTTAGTTAGGGTACTTCTGGAGAGGCTGGACATGTTCAAGTCCGCTGGTCCGGACGATCTTCACCCTAGGGTTCTACAGGAACTGGCCGAGGTCATTGCGGGACCCCTGGCGCGGCTCTATGAGCACTCGTGGTGCTCTGGTGAGGTGCCGGAGGACTGGAAGAGGGCCAATGTGGTCCCTATCTTCAAAAAGGGGAAAAAAAGAGGACCCGGGAAATTACAGGCCAGTTAGTCTTACCTCAATCCTGGGTAAGCTCTTTGAAAAAATTATCCTGGCACACATCCAGGAGGGCCTTGCGGGGGAATGCATGCTCAGGGGCAACCAACATGGGTTCATCAGTGGCAGGTCTTGTCAGACCAACCTGGTGGCCTTTTACGATCAGGTCACCAAATCATTAGACGCAGGGGTTGCTGTGGATGTAGTTTTTCTGGACTTCCGGAAGGCTTTCGACACTGTCTCTCACCCTGTCCTCATCAAAAAGCTGGGAGACTGTGGTGTCGATGCCCACACGGTCAAATGGGTCGCCAACTGGTTGGAGGGCCGCACCCAGAGGGTGGTAGTGGATGGGTTCTTCTCGACCTGGAAGGACGTGGGCAGTGGGGTTCCGCAGGGCTCGGTCCTCGGGCTCGCACTGTTCAACATCTTCATCAGTGACTTGGATGAGGGGGTAGAAAGCACCCTGTTCAAGTTTGCTGATGACACTAAGATGTGGGGGGATGAGGGTGCACTAGAAGGGTGCAATAGGCTACAAGCTGACCTTGACAGGTTGCAACGGTGGGCGGATGAGAATAGGATGGGGTTTAACACTGATAAGTGCAAGGTGTTGCACATGGGGAGGAAGAACCGGCACCACACTTACAGGTTGGGGAACTCCCCTCTAGCCAGCACGGATACGGAAAAGGATCTTGGAGTCGTCATTGACTCCACGATGAACATGGGCCGGCAGTGTGGGGAGGCAGTCAAGAAGGCCAACCGTACCCTGTCATGCATCCACAGATGCATCTCGAGCAGGTCCAGGGAGGTGATCCTCCCCCTCTATGCGGCACTGGTCAGGCCGCAGCTGGAGTACTGCGTCCAGTTCTGGGCGCCACACTTCAAGAGGGACGTGGACGATATGGAAAGAGTTCAGAGGAGGGCCACTCGTATGATCAAGGGTCAGCAGGGCAGGCCTTATGAGGAGAGGCTACGGGACCTGAACCTGTTTAGCCTCCACAAGAGAAGGTTAAGTGGGGACCTTGTGGCCTGCTACAAACTGGTCAGGGGGGATCAGCAGGTATTGGGGGAGTCCCTGTTCCCCCGTGCGCTGCCAGGAGTGACCAGGAATAACGGTCACAAGCTGGCGGAGGGTAAGTTTAGATTAGATATTAGGAGGCGCTACTTCACAGTCAGGGCGGCTAGGGCCTGGAACCAGCTTCCAGGGGAAGTGGTGCAGGCTCCTAGCCTGGGGATTTTTAAAAGGAAGTTAGATGAGCACCTTGCCGGGGTCATCTGACCCCGGTGCTCTTTCCTGCCAAGGCAGGGGGTCGGACTAGATGATCTACCTAGGTCCCTTCCGACTCTAGCTACTATGAAACTATGAAACTATGACCCCCAAGTCCCTTTCATCCATAGTACTAGCCAGTGTAGCACTGCCGAGCCTATAAGAATGCTGCAGGTTTTTCCTTCCAACGTGAAGAACCTTGCATTTTTCAGTGTTAAACACCATCAGGTTCTCATCTGCCCATTGCACCTGCACCTGTTGAGGTCAGCCTGGATCACCATCCTGTCCTTAGGTGTGGATGCTTTACCCCAAAGTTTGGTGTCATCGGCAAACTTGGCCAGTCCGCTCCTGATACCAATATCCACATTATTAATGAAGATGTTGAATAGTATAGGCCCTAGGACAGAGCCTTGAGGGACCCCACTGGTCACGGCCCACCACGACGATTGACTTCTGTCAACCACCACCCTCTCAGTCCAGCCACGGAGCCAGTTCCCCAGCCAGTGGATTGTGGTGAAGCCAAGGCTGCAGTTGGCCAGATTTGCTAAGAGGTGATCATGGGATACCAGATCGAAGGCTTTTTTGAAATCAAGATATATGACATCAATCTCTTCCCTTGTCCAGGTGATAGGTCACCTGGTCGTAAAAGGAAATAAGATTGGTCAAGGAAGACCTACCCACAACAAACCCATGGTGGCCATCCCTCAGGATGTTGCCATCGGCCAGTCTGTTAAGAATGACCTCTTTGATAATCTTTTCTAAGACCTTCCCTGGGATAGAAGTAAGGCTGATGGGTCTGTAGTTTGCTGGATCCACTTTCCTCCCTTTCTTGAAGATAGGCACCACATTGGCCTTCTTCCAGTCTTTGGGCACTTCACCAGAGTACCAGGAGTTCTCGAAGATCTGTGCCAGGGGCTGAGCTATGACGTTAGCCAGCTCCTTGAGTACCCTGGGGTGCCAACTGGTAGGGCCGGCTGACTTGAAGGTGTCCAGCCTCTCAAGGTGTTCCTTCGTAAGTGTCATGCTGCTGTCCGGTTGCAGCACAAGGGACCAGAACGGTGGGGTTAGAAGGGCCGGTTAGCTCTCTATGGGACGGTTAACGCGAGTCCAGCTCACGCTGCCCGAAGAGACTGGAGGTGACGTGATAGTCATGGAGGTGGAGAGTAGTTGAAAGTAGAGGTTTATTTATTCACAGTGAGCGTTGAGGAGAGAAACAAGATGCAGAGAAGTAGACAGCTAATCATGTCGGGGCTGGCAATGAAGCAGTGTTCGGTGGTTGCTAATCGCAAATGGGAGGCGGAAGCTAGGTGATCAGGCTAGCATTCCTTGTGATAATCGAAGAGGGTGATGAACGACCTCGCTTGGGTGCGGCTGTGTGCTCCCTTATATCATTTGGGTGATGTACTCAATGGTGAGCTGGCTATTTTCACCTCTCACCTCTCAGGGTTCTGTGTCCCGGCCTTATTTGGCATTGCAGACTAGCTGACCTCACCTATGTTGGTGACTCTCTGATAACGAAAGTAATGGTATAGCAGTGTTTGTTTTACCCTTTTGTGATGGTTGTGGGGAAGAAGGGTGGGGCTTGCCATCTTGGTGCCTCGTGCATCGATGCCACCATTATGGTGTGCTTATGACAATAAGGTCAACATTGAGGGAGGGTCTTCACCTCCCATAATGGGCAGGGGTGTCTCTTGGGAATGATGATAAAACCGACACAAAGTACCCATTTAGCAAGTTGGCTTTTTCCTGAGTGTCAGTTGTCCCATCTGGTTTATCAGGGATCCAATGTTGCCCTTGCTTTTCCTCTGGCTCCCCACATATCTAAAAAAGGACTTTGTATTGTCCTTGGTACTTGTAGCTAGTTGGAGTTCAGGATGGAGAAAAGCAGAGGGTAAATATTTTTATTTGGTTTGTTTTATAAAGTTCACTCCTGGCCCTTCCTAAATACATCGGGGGTAGCATAACGGTAGCATTTAGATCAGGGGCGGGCAAAATGTGGCCCGGGGGCCACATGCGGCCTGTCAGGCCACTCTATCCAGCCCCCATGGGCCCCTAAAAAATTTAGAAAATTCATATTTATCTGCCCCTGACTGCCTATCATGTGGCCCTCGATGGCTTGCCAAAACTCAGTAAGCGGCCCTCTGCCCAAAATAATTGCCCACCCCTGGTTTAGATGATGGTTTGCATGGGATGGTTTGCATTGGGCTGGTCCTGTCTCGGGCAGGGAGTTGGATTAGAGAACCTCTGGAGGTCCCATCTATCCCTGTGTTCCATGATGGTAGCTTTCATGTTACATTTACCCTGCCTGCTCCATAGGATAGCTTGAATGTTCTTGGACCCACTTACAATCCTGAGACAGAGCAGAGTTCATTGAATTTAGCCCTAAACCAGTGGTCTCCAACATTTTTAAGTAGGAGATCACCTTCAGGGCATTTAAAAGCAACCCAAAATCTACCATGCACTGCTGCCACCCCCTACCTGGCCCAGCAGGTAAGTCTGTGGGGAGGGAAGCAAGGGAGCAGATCGAGAAAACATTATTTTGGGGTGTGCCTCCCCAGCAGATAAGTCCAACTCCCCACTTAACTTACCCCCGCTCTTGTATCTGCAGCACTGTCCCTCCCCGCAGGGGCCTTCACCTAGCCCCTGCTTTTTCCTTTCCCCACAGACTGACCTGCTGGGCTGGGACATGCATGTGTATGCACGTGGGCACTCAGCCCTCCATCCCAGCTCAGATCAACTGCAGGAGGCCCCGAGATCTGCCCTAAATCACCGCCCTAAACTATCAATGAGTTTTTCCTTTAATAAATGGGTACCATTAAAAGAATAATTATTTTAAAGTCTCGTGGCCACAGGGAGCCATCTGCTCTGCCTGGACTAACAGCGTGATCTGTAGTCATTTGAATTCTATAGGAATCTCTTCAGGGACTTTAGACAAGACCCCAAATTGCCATCAGCCAGTTGCAATGTAGAGGTGCTACAAAAGGCCAGGTTCAGATTCACTGATCATTTTGGGAAATTCTGTGGCAGTACAGCTGGGTAGGGGACTGAAGCATGTTAAGCTCTTTTGAATCCCAGGCTGCTGTTCCAGTTAGGCTAATTCAAAGTAACCCTGTTGCTGTTGTGACTTGTGATGACAGCTGATTTAGTTCTAGGTCAGCCCTAGAGTAAGGAAAAGGTAGAAAGGTTACTTAGAGTTATTGGCTGCCCTACCATGTTTACTGTGAAGATTTATTTTTCTTTTAAGTAATAACTGCATTTCTAATCCCTGCCCCCACTGTAAACAACAATCATTCAAGCATACCCTATTCTCCTAACAGTAATTGGATCCTTACATTTTGTGCATTCGGTCTCCAACTTCTTGTCCAACAATTAAATGGGTTAATTGTTAGGCATAGATGCACATTAGAGGTAGAACATGTAGCAACATCCTTAACTAAGTTTATTCCTAAGCTTCCATCCTAACGGACCTTATTCAACTGCTTATAACTGTTTCTTAAACATTTACCTTTTGCACTGCAATTTTCCATGGCTAATGTCTGCTTAAGGGTATTTTTATTTTGTTTTGTTTTTCATGTAAAGTTTCAGCCAGAACAATTCAGCCATGTTTTAATACAAAAGAAAAAATGAAAAAAATAAAAGGTGCCTAATATTTTTCTGAACAGTCCTTGTTTTTGCAGTGGTTTGGAGCAGAGACATTAAATACAGTGATGACATAGTCATTTGAAATGACCTTTCTAATGCCCTCAGAAAAGTGTTTTGTTCTTGGCCAAGTAATTTTGCAATTTGTTTTGCTGGCTCTTGCACACTGATCTTTTAACAAACAAGTGGGTCATTTTGAATAACCCTAACCCAACATTCAATTGGCCATGATTAAGCAAAAGTCTCATTCAGTGCACAGGTATGCGTGGAATACAAACTGTGAAGGTCCATGTGGGAAGTGGCAGAGCTCGGTTTAAACATAGCTGATTTCATTTCAGTGAGCTAAGGCAGTTAATGAGATACAGGACAGGATTAAATCACACTCTCCAAGTACTTCCTATCAGACCTGTCTGAGGTATTGGATTTGGAAGCCTCTTTCTTCCACCTCTAAACAGAGAACAGAATAATATGCAGTCTCCTTGCTTCAAGATTTGTTCGAGCCACCCCTGCAGCAAGGCTTGCTGCTCTTGCACATCTGCCTCTTGGGAAATTTTGGGTCTTCCCTCCACTCCATCCCCCACTGTTCTGCCCCTGTGAAGTGTGCAAACATCCACAGAGATTTCAAATTGGAATCCAGTGTCAAAAATATTCTGACCTGTTATGGTTGCTGCCCCTCTCCCACTCCGCATCTGGCTGCTTGCTGCCCCCCGGGGGTACACTTATTGACAAGGGGGCACCAGGGGCACACTTATTTTTAAAGGTTGAAAACCCCTGCCCTAAACATTTCTAATTTCAATATGATTATTTTATTTATAAATAATAATTATGGAATTAAAACACGTCATTTATCTCAATTGCTTTGTTTGGATGTTATGTTTTGGGAGTCGTCCTTCCTCCCTCCCCCACCAAACTTATGCCCCTCATCCATGCGTTTTAGGTCACAGATTTTTTTCAAGGTAGTGCTTTGCAGATGAGATCAATATATAAAATGTAAAGTTGCATAAAGATTGGGATGGAGAATAATATAGAAAATCTTAAATACCATTACATAAATCAGTAACTCTTCCCTCCCCTGGAATACTGTGCATGATACTAGTCAACCAATCTCAAAACAGATATTGCAGAATTAGAGAGGGTTCAGAGAGGGGTGACAAAGACTGGAAAAGGGCATGGAAAGGCTGTTCATCTGAAGAGAGATTGAAAAAATTAGAAATGTTTCCCTTAGAAAGGAGACAAATAAGAGGGGACTACAGTAAAAGTATATTAAATGATGGATAGTACAAATATCTTGATTCTCTCATAGTACAAGAATAAGGGTATATTTAATGAAACTGAAAGGTTGATCAAGCCTGAGTTAACCAAGGAAATACTTTTTCATGCAAGATCTAGATTGTGGAACTTAGTCTCAGCGGCATCCTGTATCAAAATAATTTAGCAAGATGCAAGGAATGGACACTTATATGAATAACAACAAGAACCAATGTCAGAGTTACTCGGGGGGGAGGTGTGTGTGTGTGTATGAGAGAGAGATATTTAAAGCCAGTTTTGGAAGGGATATAAAACACGTTGCTTCATAGTCCGAGTCAACCTTTATTAGGAGTTAGGATGAAACTTTCATTAGAGGCAGATTATTCCATGTTTCATTAGAGTCTCATTATCAAGACCATATATTACAAGATTATGGCACCACACTCTGACCCATCTGGATTTGGCACTGGCAGATGGGATACTGGCCTAGATGGACCTGAGCCTAATATTGCAGTTCCTGTGTTGATATATGTTGCCTTTTCTGTTTGAAGAGCATCTTGCATGACAAATACAAGCCCCAAACTTTAATGTAAGGGGCTCTGGGTGCTACCACAATATGAATAATAATAATTTTGATCTTAAACTGGCACTTCTCTGAGATTATTATATTAAAAACCATTGGTCAGATTTTATCGTCTCCAAGATGCAAGGTTAATTAAGTGTTTTAGGGGCTTGTAGCAGCCTTTGAATTTAATCCAATATTATTCTGCTTTTCTCCTGAAAGTTTGGCTCTTCATACCCATGTCTGCTGCATTTATGATAGTGGGTTTCCAAAAGGGGGTGTGGCTTGCTCTAAAATTGGCATTTTTAGCAGGAAAGCTTAGTTATGTGCTACAATCCAAAACTGTTAGAACTTGAGCCAATTTAGTACGCCCAAGTTTGAATTGACTTTGGAAAGATTAACCTGTACTCTTGAGCTGCCTTGCATGTAGCCAACAGGGAGTTGTCTTGGTGTTTGAGTTTGTTACACACATCAGGTGCCCCAAGCCTCTGGAATGGATCATACTGTTTCTTGACGTATGGATCCCCCCCTTGCCCCCAAGAGGGGTTGTGTTGGAAAACGTAGTGGCATTCCTCTTTGAATTTTCCTGGAACCATTTCTCCTGGTCTGAGGGATTTGAAGTGGATGTGTATTTGAATGCCTTATTGCTCCTTACACCTGTGGATACGGGGATTCCTAGAGAAGGGAACTCCCTTTCGCGTTAAAAGGGATTACTGTTTCTTCTGTGACCTTTCCACCATTGTTGCTCTGAATTTTCATGTGGAACTCTGCGTAGGAGCTGAGTGGTCAATGTGTGGAGTCACCGGTGGCTTTCTGAGCAGAAAGAGAAGGCCATTCTATGTTGAGGGAATTCTGAGTACTCCTAGAATGAATAGAGCTCAATAAACAGAGCATAATGAAAAGTAAAAGGTCAGGTTTTCAGTCAGACAAATATAGTATTCCTCAGTCACTAGCTTTCTCAGTTACCAAGCATGAGAGAGCATAGAATGGAAACAGTATAGACAGAACTTGAGGGCATAAGATCCTTCTCAGGGTGCAACCAGCCTTTCAGTTCCCCAAAAGAGCAAAACTTTCTCCTTGAGAAGAATCTCCAGAATGTTAACATTATCTGGGAGTGGTCCAGCATATCTGGAAAACTGATTTCCATTAACTCACCAGGTTCAGAGTGTTTTCTCCCTGATATAGGAAAGGTGGTGGTTTTCTCGATGAATGCACTGGTGGTTAAGATCCAGAGAGTGCCAATTGGTGAGCACACACACTTCTTGTGGGTCCATTAGGTGGTGTTCAATTTAGTTCAATTCAATGAGACTTTATTGGCCTCAGAAGCTACTTTAGCACATACCTATGCAGAAAATTCAGCTAAATCACACCTACTAAAATTGCCCTCTTTTACTGGGTAAATTGTAAAAGGTAGTTGGCCTCATATGGCATGTTAGACTATCATCAGAAGCCAGCTGAACATACTGCTATTGCTTGGCAGGCAGGAGAGCACTAATTACTTGTATTTTTTGCAGATGGCATAGCTAAACCTATGATGGCATTTTAAAGTGATTAAAGTCACTCTGTCAAGCTTTTCAAATTTCCTAGGATATTGGTGATATTTTATGGCAGGTGAGCTAAAAAAGTTCAGGCACAGCATGGCAAGTATTATAGTAACTTTTGCACAACTCTAACAAACTCCAAGCCCTTTGCAGACATTAATGAGCTTAGTTTAACAAGATATTCTGGAGGTAGGTAAGTAGCACTCTAATTTTACATGTGGCAACTGAGGCACAGAAGCTAGAAGTTGTCCTGGGCTCTGAGAAACATGTGGCAAAACCAGACAAGAAAGCAGATCAATTTACTTCCAGACTTGCTCTTTAACCACAGTTAGGACAAGGCAGGGCCAAATGAAATATTGTGAATTTTCCTTTCAGACAATGGGGTTTCATCAACATTGACATTTTCCATATCAAGAAATTTGAGCTTCCTTATGACACTCAACCCAAAGGGACCACGAACTTAACTATATCCCTTTGCTGACAATTCCCAGGTGGAATGGAATCGTGTAGAGTCTCTCTATGCCAGTAGCTCCCAGTGTAGGGTATGTGGTCTGGGAAAGGTCGAGCCATAGACAGAAAATGTATATGCTCTGGTTTGTTCCTAGGTGCTGGAATAACCCTTTGGGGCTGTAGAAAGCTGTACTAACTTACACTGGGTACCAGATTGGCCATAGTCTGTGTGCAGTATGGCAAAGGTGTTATAAAAACATATTTTCTTGCTTGTCCTTGACCTCTGCAGTGATCACAGTGGTCTAAACCTGAAGATTGAAGCAAATGGCTCCTGCAACATAGTGGCTAGGGACAGACATTCAAAAAGCCAGATCCTGAATTGATTCAATCTTGGCAGGTTAGTCTAACCTGGCTAGGCTAAATCTGTTTTGTAACCTTTCAGACATCTGAGAAATGTAGGCATATGCCTGCAGTGGCTCAGGCTAGAAGTCAGGGGGTGCTAGAGCAGCCATCCTTTCACTTCTGCAGGGCTGAGCTGAGGGGAGTGTGGCCAGGCTGGGACAGGATGCTCTGATTATTCCCCCCTTACCCCCTTGAGCTGCCCAGCAGGGAATGTTTATCACCCCTAACTCAGTCTTTATCAACTCATTAAGAAAACAAAGCTTCTCTCCATTAACGAATGGAGCTCTTCTTAAACAGCTTTTGCAAGGCTATCTTAAGCTATCTGTTGATTAGCTCCAAAAAGCCTGTCTGCCCGTGGTGTCCCACAGCACAGGCTGTAGCCAGCATGTGGTCTGCTAGCTAATGCTGGGGTGTCTGCGTAAAGCAGAGTGGAGGGGGGAATAATCCCAGTTTAGCAGAGAGAAGCCAGGCAGATGCTCTGTGCCTGAAAGTCTCTGCTGGAGTGCTGGCCAGACAGTGGAGGGGAGGGGCCAGGCCTGCTGTGCAGCAGAGTGCCCAGCCCAGAGAGCATGACAGGATGCTGGGGAAGTCTGGTTTATCTTAAACCAGCAAGGGGGCTGGGACAGACATTGCATCAACCAATTTGAGCCAGATCAGTTAAGTCTGATACTATATTCAACCAGGTTTATCTCAAACCGGTTTCAGCCATTTCCAAACTGGTTTATGCGCACTGAACATCTGTTCTGTTATAGGTTTAAATGAATTTCTGATCACTTAAACTGGTTTATGTGTGATGTCAGTCCCTAGCCAATCTGTTAGAAAAATCTACAGTGGATTCCTTTGGTTTGTTACAGAGGAATATGGATCAATTTGGTATGGATCAATCATGAATATGGACACGTGTGAAAAGGTAACATAAAATGCTAGACAGAATGATGCATGCTGTTATCCTTTACTTGCTCAAGTTTTTAAAATCTAGGATTTTAGACTTGTAACACATGAAAGTGAAGCCCTTAACCTGCAGACTCTTACTCCTATAAAGAGACAAGGCAAGCAGACTTATTGATGTCAATAGAAATGATCAAATACTATTCAGGATCAGGCCCAGACCCATGCAAGACAGGCACCATTTACTACAATTCTGCTCAAGGCTCTAATAGGTGTTGCAAATAGAGGCTTGGATGCTTTGATAGCTGTGAGAGCATCTGCCCACAATTGTTTTTTGACTCAAGCCAGTCTGGTTAGTCCTTCACTTCCTGTGCACCAAATTCACCCACAACATTTTTTAAATATGAAAAGTATTTTGCACATATGGTAGCTAATTGACAAATATTAAACTCCCTCTTTGTTAATACAGAAGTCATTTCATAAGAAGCTAATAATCATTATGGACTGATTTTATAAAACATAAACCAATTAGTTTTCAGTTGCAAAACAGCTCCCAAACTAGTACAGTCTTCCAGCTTTTAAAATGGCCACCCAATGTTCTTGAAAATACACGGAGATGAATCTGCACTTACGTGGTTGAAAGCCATATGTGCTGTGTGTCAGGCAGCTGAACATCTGGGAGACGGTAGGAACCGCCAAGAGGCATCCTATAATGTTACTCTAGCCCATTCTAAATACAACTTTTCTCTCCAATGGCCCTTTTCCACACTTCTGCCTTGCCCCAAATGAGACTACCTTCCTGATACTTACCTTTCTCACCCCTTGTGCAGTTTTCCAGTCCAACGCTGCATTCACTTTGTTTCCTCTTGAGTAGTGATTTGCTGAAGAGAGAATAGACCTATACTTTTTTCCTAGAGCGGCTCCTACCTCCTAACTCTTACTTATCTATCCCTTCAATTCCTCCAATGCAGATACCATTTTAGGGACACGCACAGGAACACTTTCCTTTTCTTCTCCCAAACCAGACTCTACACTCACCTACCTTTCCTTATCCAAAGTGTAGCTTGCCCTGCCTCCATCCATCTGTCCTCTTCTATTGTTCAACCAAGCAGGTAAGTTGGACAAAGTTTATAGATAAGGGTTGGGGCTATCTGCTGAGAAACTTGATGTGGACCTCACACTGTATTACAGTGATTGTCAAACTTTTTAGACTTGAAACACCGCACACTAGTCTCAGGGCACCCCTTGGAAAATCCTAGTTCTTAGTTTTCACTTGTTTTTGATTACAGAACAATGAGAGCAATTCTTTTATTGTAAAGAACTCGGAAAGACCACAAAGGCTGGATCCAGATGTGCAGGCACGTGCAGTTTGTGGCACTGCAAATCTTTTGCAGTGCCACACACTGCACGTTGCATGTTAAACCATACACCCCACTGCTAATTTGCAGTGCTGGGGTAAAATTTGCTACCAGGATTTCCTGGTAGCAAAAAAAACAAACAAAAAAC
Organism: Crocodylus siamensis; assembly: GCF_052110815.1. Taxonomy (NCBI): domain Eukaryota; kingdom Metazoa; phylum Chordata; order Crocodylia; family Crocodylidae; genus Crocodylus; species Crocodylus siamensis. Next base: position 65,184,703 of record NC_143398.1, read on the forward strand.
CCAAAAAACCCTGGAAAAAAGGTGTAAACCATGCCAAAGTGCCGTGTGCCAGGAAAAATGCCCAGCGCTGCCTGCTCCCCCATCTCCGCACCCTAGTCAGCTGCTCCCTGGCTGGCTGGAGCACAGCGTGCCATGAGACAAGTGAGCAGCCAGCCTAGGGAGCTGCCTACTGCCCTGTCTTGAGCCACACTGAATCCCAGCCAGTTACTCTGTAGCTGGCTGGGGCACAGTGTGCCTTGAGACAGGGCTTCGTGTGCCTCAGTGTGGGGGCTCAGCAGCACAGCCCCCGTGCTGAGGCACATGAAGACAGAGGAGCATCCAGCCCAAGCCTGCCTGCTCCCCCATCTCCAGGCACACTGTGCCCCAGTGTAGGTGGTCTGCAGCATGTGGAGATGGGGGAGCAGGCAACCCAAAGCTGCTTGCTTCCCTGTCTCCATGTGCTGCTCCCTGGCTGGCTAGGGCACAGGGTGCCTCAGTGTGGGAGCTGCCTGGTAGCTAGAGCTAGCTTAAAAACATTCTGACTTACTGGCCACTTCCATTTGAGCAGGAGCATGCACTGCAGCCCAAAGTAGCATTGCAAATTTTGTGCTGCTACTATTTGCATAGCTGCTCATGTGGACGTGACCAATAACTCAGAACACATTCCTATTTGAAATCTCTGGGTTTAGGTTTATCACATGAATCGTGTTTGCACCCTTAGCAGTGCTAACATTGAGTGACACCCTTCAGCACTCTTGAAAGGATCTCAAGGCATCCCAGAGTGCCCTGGTACCCTGGATGAGAAACAATAGCCTACTATAGAGATAAAATATAAGTCCTTCGGCATGTAAGTGACTGACTAATAAAACAGCAACGTGCCTGTTTACTGAAGTGCGGTTCAACATCAGGCTGTCGGTCACAGGTGTCACCAGTTAATTCTGCTATAACATACACCTGTTACTCCCATTTTTCATGCTGTGCCTTCTCACTAAAATTCTAGTCCCCTTCCCAGGCCCCTTGCAGAATCTCATTTAAGCTGAAATCGCAGATGGTACAATTTAACGTTGTTTCATAACCTTTGTACAGCTAAAAACTGACGCTGGTTTGGCTTTTTATTTTTGTTTTTTTCCCTCCTCTGCTCCCCCTTTAGTAACTTTCCCTGTAGAAATATGCCTGTTCTCTCCATCTCTGAACATATGCAGGGTGAGCTTTCAAAAGAAGAGGGAAGGGCTTGGAACTACCTGAGTATGATAACAGAAGATAGCCAGGACAAGCCAAAAGAGTAGAGAGGGTAGCTGAAAGACAGGAGAGTAAGAGAAATGGGCATGGAATTGTCACTAAACATGATGCCTGCCAGAGGAAAACTGGATTGATGCTTTCCAAAACATTGCTCCCTGACCTTTGTTGAAGAGTTTTTTATTTACTTATCAACCAGCTAGCTAGCAGTTAACGCTTTTGTTTATAGAAAGGCTGAGAATTATATTCTCATATATAAACAGTCCGTGATGTAGAAACACATTTTCATTCAGTGTAGTTACCCTCCAGCCTTTTGCCTTTGGGTTCTGAAAATTGGAAGTGAAATCCTGTTCCTGTTGAGGATCAGCAGTCTCTAACCTGCTCTTGACTACAGTGAAGCCTTGATTTCATCTTGGGTTTAAAAATCATTAGACAAAGCATCATTTTTCTTTACTAACACATGGGTATAAACTTCATGCTGTTGAAGTTGCCACACACTACCATAGCACATCTGCACATGTTTAGACACATCAGGGTAATCCATGAGAGTGTTCTTGCAACCATGCTTGTTGTCTGAGATTTGTTAACTAGCTCTGGTGAAGCCACTAAATTAGAGCACTTGCAAACAAGCTAATTACTGGCTCCATTTGTAGAGCTAATTACATGCATGGATACAGCGTTCCAATGTACTTTCTTCCATCCTATGAAGCTCTGAAGTATAGCATATTTTTTTAATACCAACATTTTGTTTTGTTAACTGCAGTGGCTATTGATTTCAGTGCAAGATGAGTGTTTGTCTGGAGCTATCAATCCTATATAGTTCCTATAGAAATGTGGGGTTACATTCAAATTGTTATTAGGTTATGGGTGGGTCTTTGAAGTGAGACTAAGGCTAGGGTGGGTGTGTCTACTTGTGTGCTTCATTGTGCATTAGCTTATTTTAATACGCCTTAAAGCGTCAATGAAAAAACTGTACTATTCAGTTAATGCACATTAAAATAAGCTAACATGCATTAAGTGTCATTAAAAAACCATGGGCACTTTTACATGTGTTCTGAGTTAGTGGGGGGGAGCTCTTTAATTAGAGTGGCTCTAAGAGCCACTCTAATGAAAGCACTGCCGCGTCTTGGTTATCAGCATCCCCGTGCTTAAAAGTGGTGGCAGGGGCACTTGAACTAAAGTTTATTAAATGCACACTTTTAAGCACAGGGATGCTGATACATGAGATACAGGAGGCTGCTGGAGTGCAGTCATTACTATACTCCAGCAGACTTGATTAATCACTGGGATTCCAGTGCATTGGAGCACTGGATCCTCCATGCTTGTGTACCCATGAATGCTCTTCAGTTACTGTGCATTAAGACAAGCTAATGCTCATTTTCCTAATACCTCACAATGGAAGTAGTAGACTTTAATGAGAATTAACTAAAACATGTTAATGTATATGTAGATGTGCCTGTCTAAAATATGTGACTGGCAACTGTAATTTTTGCCTACAGGTGACTAATTGGAAAAACCCTAGGGCTGCATCCAGATGAATGGAGGCATGCACTTGCAGCTGTGCAAATTTTCCTCAGTACATGGCCCTTCTCATGTGGCTCATTGCTGGACACATTGTTCTGCAACAGGCAAATTGCCCTTGCCCAGCTCCTCCCAGCTCTTCAGCTAAGAAGAGCTAGGGGCTGGGGCCAGCACCTGTGCTGGCTCCAGCAGTTTTACCTGGTGGCCTTGTAGCATGCTGGAGAAGCAGGAGCAGTACAGAAGCCTGGCCAGCAGCCAGAGCATTGCTCTGGGTGGCTTGACCTCTGTTTGTGTTGGTGCATGCCAGTTTTGTGTGCATTGTGCCACTTGTTCTGGTGCTTTTTTTGCTACTGTGAAATCCCAGTAGCAATTTTTTCCGCTGAGCTGCAAAGCATGGTACATGTGTTAACATTCACTGCATGTGATTTGTGGTGCCACAAAGAAGTTTGTGGCATCACAGACTGCACTCCCCTGCTCATCTGGAAGCAGCCTAGATGTACAAGATAAGCTCAAGAAATGCTTACCACTTTGGGACATCTCAATCTGGGGGCCTCCAACTGGGGTACTCTTGTGGACCCCAAATCTGTAGTAAGTAGCCTAATGTACAGTACATGGAATACAGGGAACTGGAACCCCTTTCAGGCTAGGGGAAAGTGATCAATGCTCCTCTGACACCCCCCCTTCTCCCCTCCAATTCTTACTGAGATAACAGTATTTTTCCCTGAGACCTTAGGTTGTTTAGCACCTGCTCCTGATTTGATTTGACGTTAAGGGCCTTATCCTTCAAGAAGCTGAGCATCTCTAGCAAAAGCCAATCTTCTCTTTGAATAAAAAGAATTTCAGTTGTAGCTATTTTAAAGAAATCTGATCTGATCTTTGAAAGTTATATTGTCCCTACAGTTCAAAATACTTCAATATGTCAAGAATTGCTTCAAATGAAACAAGTACTTTCTTTGATCATGCATCCTTTACATCTCAATAGAAACCCTGAGGGAATTGAGGTACGCAAGAGAGGTTGCTTGGTTCTAAGCAGGTCATACTTCTTAGGTCTTTTTGAAAAAGTTTTCCAGGTGGAAAGGAAATGGCAATTTACAATATTTTATCTTGTGGCTTTACTCATTGTAGAAAGGGGATTGCTGACTAGAGCAGAGGTTGGCAATGTACAGTCTGCGGCATACAAAGCTGCTGGATCTGGCCCGTGGAGCTATAGGGCTTTGCCGGTGCCCATACCCACACTGAGTTTGAGAGCCAGGAGCTGCAACAGAGCTGGGGAGCTGGAAGCTGTGCCTGTGATCTGCTGCTGCTCTCTGTGCCCCACCTTCCCTAGGGCTGCAGCATGGGTGAAGCTTCTAGCTGGAGGGGAGCTGCATCAGGATTGGAGCAGGGGAAGGAAGGATGAGTGGCTACAGCATGGAAGCAGTTTCCAGTTCCTAAGCCCCAGAACAGCTGCCCTCCAATTGAAAGTTGTGTTTTGAAACAAGGGAGCTGGGAGAGGCAGCAGTCATGTGAGCACAACTCCTAGCTGTGTGGCTGTGGTGGGGTCATAGGGGAAACCCCCACCGCCAATGAGATGCTGCACCCAGTACACGCTAGACTGGGGCCAAGTGGTTCTGGCCTATGTCTTGAAAAAGACTGACAGCCCCTGGATTACAGGACTGATGAAAATGCTATTAGCTCTGATCATGGCAACACAGTCCCTGAAAGGTTCTTCACTTGATATACTAAGGACTTCATGGGAGCTGTCTGGTAATCATTCAGAAAGGTGTAAGGCCCAAGCCACATCTATCACTCTTCTGCTGTAATGGTTTGAGTCTTTGGCTCTTTCCTACTGCAGATGGACTTTGAGATGAACTAATTTAATACATAAGGAAACAAATGGGTTTGGTAACTTTAATGGAGTACTGTGTCCAGTTTTGGGCCCACCCATTACAGAAAGGATGTAGACCGGGGTGGCCAATTATTTGGGGCAGAGGGCTGCTTACTGAGTTTCAGCAAACCATCAAGGGCTGCATGACAGGCAGCTCAGGGCAGATTAATATTAATTTTCTGAAATGTTTAGGGGCCCCGCAGGTTGGATAGAATGGCCTGGCGGGCCACATTTTGCCCACCCCGATGTAGACAAATTGGAAAGAGTCCAGTGGAGGGCAGTGACAATCATTAGGGGGCTGGGACACACAGCTTTTGAGGAGAGGCTGAGGGAACTGGGTTTATTAAGTCTGGAGAAAAGAAGACTGAGGGAGGATTTAATAGCAGCCTTCAGCTATCTGAAGGGGGCTTCGAAAGAGAATGGAAGTAGTCTGTTTTCAGTGGTGACAGATGACAGAAGAAAGAGTTCTGGTCTCAAGATACAGCAAGGGAAGTTAAGGTTAAATATTAGGAAAAACTTTTTCACGGGGGGGGGTAGTAAAGCACTAGAACTGGTTATCCAGAGAAGTGGTGGACTCTCCATCCTTGGTGGTTTGTAAGACCTGTAAAACCTGGTTAAACAAAGCCTTGGCTGGTATGATGTAATTGGGGATGGTCCTGCTTTGAGCAAGGGGTTGGACTAGATGGCTTCCTGAACTCCCTTCCAATCCTAATTTTCTTTGATTCTAAAATAAAAAAAAATAAAATCCCCAAAAGTATTCCTCTTAATAGTTTTTATTCTTTTTAACATTGTTAATGCCATCTGTCTAGCTCTGCTTGAACTTCAGCATTTCATAGCTTAAATCCAAAAATGGATATGCTTTTTACTAAAATATAAGTCCTTAACATTTGAAAACTTTACTTCAGGAAAAAGCCTCTAAAGAATCTTCTGGGGGGTTTGATATGAAACTGATTTTAGAGATGCTTGTGAAAGGGGTTAGACTGATTGATTGACATTGGACCCCAAACTCTTTAGCCAATCCTTAGAATTCAATAGTTGAATCATAGGGTTGGAAAGGGCCTTCTGGTACAGTCTCCTGCATGAACACAAGCATGCTGCTCCTAAACCAAACCAATGTTTTTCCACCCTTTTCTTGAAAACAAGTTGTAGAAGTTGTCACACCACACTGCCAACATGCTACTAGCCTGTCTTTGAAATAGAAAAGGTGATGCCTCCTCTGTATTTAATTTATCCTTGCTTTTTTAAATTAAATGAGATGTATTAAATGTTAATAAATCATTTTAAATGATCATATAAACTACTAGTAGTCCATTGGATTGAAACACATTTAGATAAAAACCACCTCCTCTGGATTTAATACAGGTATCTAGATGTAAAGACACCATATATTACTAGAAAGTCTCTAAACTATCCTAGTAACAAACTTCAAAAAATCATGTCTCTGCACCTGCAGATGACAATTTCCAGTATTTTCATATACTAACTGTTCTTGTAATCTCCTCTCTTCCCTGTTACTAGCCGATTCATTTCTCACATCATTAAGGCTAAGTACAGGCAGTCAAAAAGCCCAAGGCTGAATTGATTCAATCTTCTCACATTAGTCTAAACTGTGTAGATTGAACTGATAAGCAAGTGAACGGACATTCATTTTTTATTCCAGAAATGTAGCCACATGCCTACAGTGGCTCATGCCAGAAGCTGGGGGTGTTAGAGCATGCCTCTCTGCTCTGCTGAAGCAAACAGCTTGGGCCAAGACTAGCCCACCCACCCTGCAAGGGAGTGGTTGTGGGGGAGGTGCAAAGCATCCTGGGATGCTGGGGGACTGTGAGTTAAGTTGAATCTGGAGGGGATCTGGGACAGAAATTCAGTAAACAGATTTAAACTAGATCAATTCAGTCTAAATCCATCCAGATTTATCTTAAACCAATTTTGGTCATTTTGAAAGTGGTTTATGTGTGCTGGACTTGTGCTGTGTTATAGATCTGAACTGGTTTCTGTATTGAAGATACAGCCACAAACTTACGAAAGATGCTTGGTAGACAAGTTAGCTCCTCAACAGTACTCATTGCTCCCTGTTGAAATGTTTCTTTGATGCATGAAGAAACTATGTTATTGTTAATCACATAGAGTGATGGAGGCAGGGGTGGATTTGAAGCGGGGAGCAGGTATAGTGACATCCCCCTACAATTTCTGCTGCAGACATAAGGAGGATGGATCAGGCTTCTCACTGGGGCAGCAGGTGGGAGGGAAGGCAGCTGTAAGGGACCTGGCACAACTCTCTTGGGTTCTCTCCAACTTGGTGCCAGCTTGGAGGGTTGTGGTGGTGGGGTCAGGGCACAGGCATGGTGTGCCCTGGGCAAAGCAGGGTGGGCATGGGAGTAAATATAATGATGACCAAAAAGCAGAATTGGTAGCACCACTTGGGCTCCCACACCCCAGCTGCTGCTGCTGCTGCTGCGGGTTCTGGCTGCTATGGCTGTGTTGGTTACAGGAACCACAGCAAGGCTGGCTGCCAAATTGGTGTCTGGGGCTCACCCCTACTTGCTTACCCGTTCTCTGTCAGACAGCATAGTATTCACCCTTGCCCCCACCCCACTTCGCCAGATTGTGGAAGTCCTCAAGATCTAGGTGTGAGAGGAGGAGGAAGGGCTCCTCAAACTCCCACCATGGGGCTTCTTCCCTCTTCCTTACCCATTGCCCCCACTCCTGTGGCATGCCTCTGGGGGGCACCCCACTTTGGCAGGTCAGTTCCTACCTATATCAGCAAAGGGTGAGGCAGGGCACACCCTCTTTTTCTTTTTTCCTCTGAGCCAGAAGAGACCAGGCTGTTAGAAGACATGTTTGTAGAGAACTCCGTGAGGTCATGGGATTTCTACCTTGCTTTTCCTTTGTGGGGAGAGGAGTCTGCAGTCACATGGAGGAGTCTGGAAATATGAAGTTGCTAAGCGCCAGGAATATTGAGGGTCCACAGAACTCCAGCAAGTTCTCACCAAAGGGTTTTCCTGCTCAGATCGCTAGCCCCGCACAGCTGTAGTTCTCTTCATTGTACCCTTCACCACTGGAAACCAGGATATCAATGGGCAAATCAGGCTCTTTAGACTGCAGGTGTGGGCAAAATGTGGCCCAGGAGCTGGATGTGGCCCGTCAGGTCATTCTATCCAGCCCTTGGGGCCCCTAAAAAATTTAGAAAATTGCCCTGGGCTGCCTGTCATGGTTGCCTCGACGGTTTGCCAAAACTCAGTAAGTGGCCCTCTGCCCAAAATAATTGCCTGCCCCTGCTTTAGAGTCTGCTTCCAAGTGACAGGCAGTCCAGAAGCGGATATAATGTTTCTTTAACCATCCCTGACTGTAAAGTCTATAGGCTATTGAAGAAAATGGGGTGGAAGATGACTATTTTCCTGCTTTGCTTCCTTTCTGGTTCCTAAATCCAAAGAAGTTTTGACTGCAAAGTGTTTTTCTTAGAGGTCTTTCCATAGTCTCTGGAGCAGAAGGAACCTGGGAGCCAGCAACTCCATTTCCATTTCTCTTTCCTGTTAATACCTGGGACAGATTTGGCAGCCACAGAATTCCCTCTTTATCATGGAACTGCACTAAAAGTTATTAGTTTGTTGTTTGGTTTGGTTTTTCTTTAGTCGTGTATTTGCAGCCTACATAGTGAATGAAACAACCCTGGAAATATACATTAAGAATAAAGCAGTGCAGTGTTGCTTTTCTGAGTCTGAAAGCAGCCTAAGCATGGCTCTCAAAGGGGAAAACTACTGTGTTCCTCTCGGTCATGCCCTTGGATGCTACTACAGTCCAGAAGCCACATAATCTGACTTACTTGCAAGATGCTAGACAATTTAACATTGTGTTGCAGTCAAACATCTGGAACTTTGTTTTGTCTTCCTACTCCAGGAGACCTGATAGCAACCTGCTACTCTAGCTTTTCCACAGGGGAAGCTAGCTGGAGTACAGTGAATGCTCCCAGTAAGGTACTAAGGAGCAAGGTATTTCAAGAATCCACTTTCAGAGTTAAATGAGTGCATTAATGTAGGCAAAAAATTCAGAGTTATTGCTGCAGAAATTAGTCCCATTATACACCAGAGTATGTGGGCCCCTGCCTGTTGCTCTGTTCTGCTCCCGCTCTGCTCCTCCCAGCTGTAGATAGCATCTGGGCCAGTGTTTTTAAAGGGAAGTCACTATTTCATGTTTGTACATCCGTTAACACACACTCCTTCAGGCATTTGAAACTTTCAAGCCTTTCAGTCTTGTTCTAGTAAAGAATTTAAAAGGAATTTAACTAGCCAAATAGGTGACTGGCTTTCAGAAGTACAAAAAACCCCAGCCATCTGCTTTCCATCTTTCATATTTTAATGTTTGTTTTTGACTTTGTCAGCATTTTAAAGGACAATCATAATAAATGGAATTCTGGGTAATTAAAACTGCATCATGGTTTGATGATCACTAGTGGCAAAACATGTCTGTTGATACAAATTTCTCCCCTTTTCACTGTTTCGTTGTCTCTGGAACTCGGCTAAATCTATCTACCACCAATCTCAGGGGTTGGTGCCACAGGATACAAAATAATGAGAGTTGACTAGACTTAATTAGGGCTGGCTGCAAGTGTGTGAAATAGTTATAAAAAACAGACAGGGACATTCTGAACCACAGACGGCTGCTTTCCCTGTTTCTGCTGATTGACTCTTTCTTTGAAATATAGTGTTTGCCAGCTGTTTCATCTTCCCAATTATTCCAGTGACAGTGCAGGAGTGATCATGTGCAGTGGAGGGGCCGGGGTGGGGAGCAGGGTAAAAATAATCACTATCCTCATGGTTGCTCCAGTCAGTGCTGTGGCCTAGGGTGCACAGCTGCCCTGCTATGCCTCTGGTTATGTGCAGTGCTGTACTTAGAGGCTGTAAGTTCAGTTGACTCTTAAAATCCAGCTTTGTAACAAAACAGCAAGGGTGTCATCTTGAGTAAATGTTTTGCTAGTGGGAGCCCCCTCAAATTGTCAGGTACATCCCCATCATAGTCCGGTATTAAACAGTGGTCATTGCATTAGTTTAGGGTAGGTTTCATATAAAAAGCAAGCATTTCGATATAGCCAGATATGGCAAAGTCTAATTATGTAGGCATGTTTACTAGATTGTCTTGTGCACAAATAATCTGGAGCAGTTTTTAATGCAATAATCTTTTCCTCTTCAGGTTTATGAATTAAGTAAGCACCACATTTTATAAAACCTACTGTATTGCTCACACTTTGGATGGGAGTAGTTGGAGGGTCAATGCTTAAAGAGTTTTGGTGAAGTTTTGGTTTGGTGAGTCCTAAATACCTACACAGCTGTACTGGGAAACCTCCATAGTGAGGAGATCAGTATTATACCAGCAAAATACCCTGGTCTCCTAAACAGAATAAAATATCCCATCAAAAGTACTTCTTTGCTGAAAGCAAGGATTTATTTGGATGATATATTTTATTGGACCAACTGTATAGTTCAGATAGAGTTAGACAAGCTTTGGAATGCAAGACATTTTTCATCAGGCTTTTTTGCTGATATTTCTGCTTATGCATTAGGGTTTAAAGATGTGTTTCCCTTGTCACCTTGCATGGCAGTGCATAGACCTCTGCCCCCTGTCACATGGCAGCAAGAAAGGTGGCTGCCAGGGCCTGTGGGTTGCATATTAACCACTTATGGGCAGCATGCAGCCTGTGGGCAGCCAGCTGGGCAGCACTGACTTAAATCTTTGCTAGTAACATAATGTGCATTGGGATTCGCAACAAAAGAAATATACAGACAATATGGTCACTACTGTAGCACCCCTTTATTGAGCTACAACTGTTATTCATGAAATTGTTGCAAAATAATAAAAAATGGTTGGAAGATAAATACTGTGGATACAATCCCTAGAAACCACCACTCACTTTAATTGAGAGCAGCTGCAACATTGCTAAAGCCCAGGGAAGGTTGCAGTTCATATTTTCCCTCCCTGTCTCTTCTAAGGGAGCAAAATCCGTGGAAAATTTTTTTCCTGGATATGTTTTTCTTTCTTCTTTAAATGCTCCTAATCAGTGGTTTTGATCCCGTGACTGTCTCTAAAGAACATAGATGGTAGATAAGCTGACAGTCACTGTCTGTGTTCTAAAAGTATATGTGTGATGACTTGTGCCCATGAGACTTCCAGTTGCATGCACAAATGGGAAGCTCTGAACCCAAATGGGATTTTTTCACTAAAAAAAAATCAAAAAATGGAAAAAAAATTGTGCACATACATTGAATATAATGGTAGGAATAAACTAGAAAATTAAATATCTAGTTTATCTGGTCCAGCCCCCATTTTAGAAGTTTGCTTTGAGTCTGGTCTTTAAGGTTACTTCTGGAAAAAATAAGCATGATGTCATACAGATCTCCCAGAACTCATATCTCCATCAAAACAATTGCTAGAGCAAAGGAATCGTGAGAACCTGGTGTTCTTCCCTCTCACTTATAGACTTCTTGATTAGGGACTACAACACATTCCTGTGTGCATTTTTGGAAATACAAAACAGTTACTAAGGACCATTTAGCAGACAAACAACTAAATAGCCCAGGTACACAACTTAAATGCCTAAAACTGGTAGAAAACTAAATCATTTAATATTTCCAACTCAGACAGCCCTTCAGTTTAGACTTTTTGGACTGTATCAGAATCAACTGAACACACCTGCCACATGAACTGGTCTGGCTCTAGTTCTGTTCATTTACACAAAGGCCTTCAAAGGAAATACCAGCCAAATGCAGCAATTCCTACCAACAGATAGTTCAGGTTCTTGGGTTGAGATGGCTTTTACTTTGTGTTTTATTATTTTATTTTATTTTTTTAAGAGTGAAGATGGCAACTTGTAGAAGGCCATTGGACTTGGTGCAGAGAAAGTACTAGTATCATGTTGGGCTTAACTTGCAGGGCAGAATTCCAGCTGCATTACCAGATCAATGTCAAGGTTTCTTGTTTAAGAAGCAATCATTTGTTTTGGGGTTATTATTTTGCAAGTCTAGTCTTTTTCTAGTCAAAGACCTCAAAGATCTTTATAATATGAATGAATGATGCTTCACAATATTTTGTTCAGAGAAATCAATTTTATTATTGCATTCTTTTTTTTCCCCAGAGGAGTAATTGAGGGATAGATATTTTGACTTTCCCAAGCGGCCTCAGGAAATCTGTCCCAGAGTTTGGAAAAGTTTCTCTCCACAACAAGTCCTGCATTTTAGCCATACTAAATTCATACTTCCCTTCTTACGTTTAATCTACTGCAGTAACATTTTAGATTAGCTTTACAGCATGTGAAGAAAGAGTTCATAATGAGATTTTCGTCTGTGGAATTTTTCCGGGATTCCACCTCAATGTAATTTCCACCCCCCACCCCCACTCCCACCCTCCCAGCAGGACCATCCCTTCACCAGGCCTCACAAAAGATTCTCTGATGGAGATGGGACAACTTGGGAGGTCTGTGTGAAGAAATACACTTTGCTGGATAAACTCCTGCTGTTAGCAGATTGCTCCAATGGGAGGACTAGCCAACTAACTCACTCAACTGACAGGGAATCCCTATTTTATAGAGGATCTTTATTTATCTTTTATTAGATTTTAAAAAATAGGAGAGAGAGAGATCAGGTGCTACTTGGGCAGAGGAATGGAAGTCTAATGGGGTACGATTGCTTTCTTCCACTGTCAGTCTCGAAGGGGTCAACACCCCTCTTCACTGTGCATGCCTTGCTTGAAATCAGTCTTTATCCTTTCCTCATCTCTTTATTCAGTTCGCTTGTGGCTCTGTAACCTTAATGACAACTAGAATCAACTTAACCAGAAAGTTTATGGGGAAAAGAGAATTCCTTGCAGGTTTTTGAAATAACTGTCAAAGGAAAAACGTTCTGTGCAAAATCCATCCAGATCTTCTCAAAGACTCATTTAGACTTTTTGGGGCCAAACTATTCTGTGAAACATGAACCAACTGTTGTGTTGCCACATGCACAAATTGGGACTTGCCCAAACAAGCCTATAAACATTGCCCTAAAATTGCAGGCATTAATTGGAAGTTCCCTCTAGTCAATTTTTGGCAAAGTATGAAAGTTGCCTAAGAAACAAACATTTGCATTGTTTCAGGAATGGTTTCTCCATCATATAACAACTGCCCTCGGTTCTCTCAACAAAACTATATTCCCCCTTCTGCTGTTTGCTATGACTGAGCTCCTGTCCCACTTTTAGCTCAGGAATGTTCCCAGCTGACTAATTTTTGCTTCTGTTAGGCTTCTGGCAGTGATGCTGTTGATTTCCATGAGTTTCATGTGGCTTGGGTTAGCTTTTGAAAGCTGGTCACCTCTTTAAAAGGAGCAATGCTTATTTGAAACTGTGAGACTACCTTTGTACTTTTGCTATTCATAACAGCTAAATAAAGATAGGAAATAAATCTAGTTTCTGGACTATGATTGGAAACAATATTTAATACAAACTGTAGATTGAAGTGATTGTTACAAAACTGAGACCAGAAGCTTAACAAGATTAAAAAGAACAAATAAATAATTCTAATTGTAATCAGAAATAAAATTATAAGTAAAGGAGGAGAGTAGTGGAAGAGACAAAAGTCCTCATGCTTTGTGTAGCATAAACCAAACTCAACCTAATGAAAGGTGTGAATAAGATTCTACCCCTCCATAAGTGTGGGGCTTCTTGGTCTTTCATCTGGAGCTGGCCACTCTTGGAGACAGGTTATTGGACTGTATGAGCTACTGGGCTGATTCACTGTGCAATTCCTATGCCTTTGTGATCTGCACACCCTCATTAATTAGTACCTGCTCTTCTGTGGCTGTTTTAAAATCCACGGTGTGTCATATTTTCGTCAGCAGTAGAAGAATATATTAAAATAGTGTAGGTAGCTCTATAAAGAGCCCAGTTACCCAGGATTCAAGTAGGGAATGGCAGGGAGAAGAAAAGTGTCTCAAAGCTTAATCAGTCCATAGTAAATCACTTCCTTACAGTTTCTGGGGAAACTCACATTTGCACCAATAAGCCTTGCTTTTTTGGTTTTTAAACATCATAATTTTAGATGTGATGGTTTGCAAAAATAGTTTTTAAAAAATCAAATTTGATGAATAGACTGTGTATTTAGATTGCAATATCATTTTACCATTTCTTCTTCCCAGTAAAAAGATAGTAAGTGCTACTCTTGTAACCTTGTGAGAAATTTTCCCCCTCTTGGAGCTGTGGACCGGAACAACTCTGCTCAGGTTTGAGGTGGATTGATGTTCTGTCCCCGACCCCACCAACATGGCATTTCTCTACTGCTTCTCCCCTCCCCCTGGCTGTGGTGCCCATGCAGCTCTCAACCATCCAGCCCTGATGCAGCTTCTCACCAGCCTGCCCTGCCATGGGCACAGGCAAAGTCCCTCAATGCTGACACACTACAGAAGCCCTCCAGATCCAGTGGCTCTGCAGGCTAGAATCATTCTCAGGCTGTCTATTGCCAGTCCCTGTTTTGAGGTGTATGTATTGCCCTTGGGTGACTTAGTTCTCTAATAGTCTTCTATCTGAGTTTGGTCTATCAAGTGAGTGATTCTGTCCACGATAGATGCCATCATATGCTTTTCTTTTGGTTGTCTGTTGATAGCTACTACTGGCTGTCCTAATTTTGCTATTATATGGCAATGAAATATTCTTGCAGAAAACTAATATAGTGTAATTCAGCTTAACAGAACTGCAAGCCCTTTTGTTCAAATATGTTCCAGGGCATTCGTATACATCTCCTTCTTACCAGGCGTTTTGGTGAGATCAAGGAACTATGCACTTATATGAGTAAAGGTTTCATACTGTGAGAAAAGGGATAGTTTCATTGTTGGTAGGGTCAGAAGGAACCTTAGCAGATCATCAAGTCTGACCCCCTACCATGGGCAGGAAAGAATGCTGGGGTCAAAAGACCCCAGATAAGTGATCATTAACCTAGCCGGGGTTGTTTTAAAACCCCCAAGGTAGGAGAGAGCACCACTTCCCTTAGAAGTTGTTTCCAGGTCCTAGCCTCCCTGACTATGAAGTAGCGCCTCCTGATATCTAGCCTGAATCTACCCTCAGTCAATTTATGGCCGTTATTCCTTGTTACTCCCAGTAGTGCTCAGGGGAACAGGGATTCCCCCATTGCCTGCTGGTCCCCCTTGGCCAGTTTATAGACGGCCACCGGATCCCCTCTCAGCCTTCTCTTATGGAGGCTGAACAGGTTCAGGTCCCGTAGCCTCTCCTTATAGGGCCTGCCCTGCTGCCCCTGATGATGCAAGTAGCCCTCCTCTGGACCCGCTCGATGTTGTCCACATCCCTCCTGAAGTGCGGCACCCAGAACTGGATGCAGTACTCCAACTGTGGCCTGACCAGTGCCGCATAGAGTGGGAGGATCACCTCGTTGGACCTGCTCATGATGCATCTGTGGATGCATGACAAGGTGTGGTTAGCCTTCTTGACCACATCCCCACACTGGCAGCCCATGTTCATCTTGGAATCAATAGTGACTCCAAGATCCTTTTCTGCCTCTGTGCTGATGAGAAGGGAGTTCCCCAGCCTGTAGATCTGCTGCTGGTTCTTCCTCCCCAGGTGCATTACCTTGCATTTCTCAGTGTTGAAACCCATCTTGGTCTCATCCGCCCACCCCTGTAACCTATCCAGATCTAGTTGCTGCCTGTCCCTCTCTTCTAGCATGCCCACTTCTCCACACATCTTAGTGTCATCTGCGAACTTGAACAAGGTGCTTTTCATCCCCTCATCCAAGTCACTGATGAAGATGTTGAACAGTGTGGGACGGAGGACCAAGCCCTGGGGGACCCCACTGCCCACATCCCTCTAGGTCGAAAATGACCCATCCACCACCACACTCTGGCTGTGGCTCTCCAGCCATTTGCGACCCATCTGACTGTGTAGGCATCAACCCCACAGTCCCCCAGTTTCTTAATGAGAATGGGGTAAGAGACAGTGTCAAAGGCCTTCCTAAAGTCCAGAAAGACTACGTCCACCGTGACACCTGTGTCCAAGGATTTTGTGACCTGGTCATAGAAGGGAACCAGGTTAGTCTGACAGGACCTGCCTCTAATGAACCCGTATCGATTGCCCCTAAGCATAATCTCCCCTGCTGGCCCCTCGCAGATGTGCTCCTGGATAATCTTCTTACAGAGCTTCTTCAGCACCAAGGTAAGACTAACAGGCCTATAGTTTCCTGGGTCCGCCTTCCTCCCTTTTTTGAAAATGGGGACCACATTGACCCTTTTCCAGTCCTCTGGCACCTCGCCAGAGCACCATGAGTGCTCGTAAACCAGTGCCAGGGGTCCCGCAATGACCTCTGCCAATTCCCTCAGCACTCTGGGGTGGAGATTGTCAAGACCTCCTGATTTGAACACATCTAGTCCCACCAGAAGTTCTCTGACTAGGTCCTCACTGACCCTGGGCCTGGCTGCACCCCCCCTGGGTCCGTCTGGGATCCCGGTGGAGGGATGACCCAGTCCCTGCTCAGAAAAATGGAGGCAAAGAATTTGTTAAAGAGGCTAGCTTTGTCATCTGATGCAACCACCAAATTTCCAAGTGTGTCTTGCAGAGCCCCCACATTACCCAGTACCTTCTTATAGTTTCATAGTTGGTAGGGTTGGAAGGAACCTAAGTAGATCATCAAATCTGACCCCCTGCCATGGGCAGAAAAAGATGCTGGTGTCAAACAACCCCAGCTAGGTGGTTGTCTAGCCTCCTTCTGAAGACCCGCGGGGTAGGGGCGAGCACCTCTTGCCAGCACGGAGACGGAAAAGGATCTTGGAGTCGTCATTGACTCCACGATGAACATGGGCTGCCAGTGTGGGGAGGCAGTCAAGAAGGCCAACCGTACCCTGTCATGCATCCACAGATGCATCTCGAGCAGGTCCAGGGAGGTGATCCTCCCCCTCTATGCGGCACTGGTCAGGCAGCAGCTGGAGTACTGCGTCCAGTTCTGGGCGCCACACTTCAAGAGGGACGTGGACGATATGGAAAGAGTTCAGAGGAGGGCCACTCGTATGATCAGGGGTCAGCAGGGCAGGCCTTATGAGGAGAGGCTACGGGACCTGAACCTGTTTAGCCTCCACAAGAGAAGGTTAGGGGGGGACCTTGTGGCCTGCTACAAACTGGTCAGGGGGGATCAGCAGGTATTGGGGGAGTCCCTGTTCCCCCGTGTGCTCCCAGGAGTGACCAGGAATAACGGTCACAAGCTGGCGGAGAGTAAGTTTAGATTAGATATTAGGAGGCGCTACTTCACAGTCAGGGCGGCTAGGGCCTGGAACCGGCTTCCAGGGGAAGTGGTGCAGGCTCCTAGCCTGGGGATTTTTAAAAGGAAGTTAGATGAGCACCTTGCCGGGGTCATCTGACCCCGGTGCTCTTTCCTGCCAAGGCAGGGGGTCGGACTAGATGATCTACCTAGGTCCCTTCCGACTCTAGCTACTATGAAACTATGAAACTATGAAACCACTTTCCTTGGAAGTTGGTTCCAGCTCCTAGTTGCCCTGACTGTGAAGTAGCAGCTCCTGATGTCTATCTAGCCTGAATCTACTCTCTGTCAACTTATGAGCCTGAATCTACTCTCTGTCAACTTATGGCCGTTATTCCTTGTTACTCCTGGTAGTGCTTGGGGGAACAGGGACTCTCCCATTGCCTGCTGGTCCCCCTTGGCAAGTTAATAGGCAGCCACCAGATCCCCTCTCAGCCTTCTCTTGTGGAGGGTGAACAGGTTCAGGTCCCGTAGCCTCTTCCCAATGGGCCTACCTTGCTGCCCCTTATGTATTTAAAAAAGGAATTCTTATCTTTGATCCGGGTTGCTAGTCCCAGTTCCGTCTCCGCCTTAGCCTTCCTAACAACCCCCCTTACAATCTAGGGCAATGTAGGTATAATCCTCCTTGGTGATGGCCCTTCTCTTCCATTGGGTGTATGCCTCCTTTTTAGCTTTTCTTAGATGCACAAGAGAATGTCAGGTATTGGAAAAAAAACATGGTATCTGATTTAATTGAGGAGCTTTAGTTGTCCTGTGGGTGTGGACTTACCTAAAGCTGCAAAGCTTTGGATGGATGGTTGCTGCTCAAGTCTCTTCAAAACTCATTTGCATTGCATCAGCTGAGCTGCTTTATTGTCCTGGTTGGATAACACTCTAAGGATTCAAAACCATTTATGGAGCTGGACTGTGATTTGGATTCTTATTTCCTGGCATGGATGTGTGAACCCACTTACACATCCGCATAGGCCATTCAGACTTTGAGTCCAGGTGCACAAGAGTAAATGGGACTACAAACTGGCCTCACCTTGGAACCACTGGGCGAGCCTTGACTCTCCTGTCCTTAACTTGATGGCAAAGTGAAGCTAACCTACCATGAAGATGGGTATTTACATGTTGCTCCACCCAGCATTACGAAGTCTAAGTGACAGAGGAGTGTAAAGTTTATTTTAAAAAATGACTTGGGCTGTAGGGGCTGGAGTCAATGAAGGATTCAGGTGCCTCAAGATTAGGTGTTATACCAATTAACACTTAGGCTCCTAGCTCTGGATGTGGAATACAGAGCTGTATGCTAGCCACTTTAGGCAATTCACAGAAGAGTTAAATGTTTCTGGGGTCCAAAGCAACCAGCATGCTAAGCAGGGAGATAGCTAAAGTCAGCACACTTAAATTGCTGCTTAGAGCCGTGGTGCTCAACCTTTAGACCAAATGGGCCAAATGAGTGGTGTGGGTCCACTCCATTGGCTGGACTGCACCATGCATGCCAGGATTCAGCCCTGCACTACCTGCCCTTGGCACCACACTCAGACAGGCTCAGTGCAGCCTCTGCCTACCCCATGTGCCCATATCAAAACTCACGTGCAGGATCTAGCATGTAGGTCTATGCTATTTGGCTTCCAGGACTCTCAACAGGCTATGTGCAGATATGCAGGGACATGCACTTGTAGCAGCACAAATTGCCCTGCACATGCGTTTTGTTGCAGGACAAATCGTCCCACAATGGGCAAACTGCCCTTGCCCAGCTGTTCATCCAGGGAGAGCTGGAAGCTGAGGCCAGCACCTGTTTTGGCCCCAGCGGTCTTACCTGGTGGCCTGAAGCAGCAGGAGCACAGGTCAGGAAGCATGGAGGCCTGGCCAGCAGCCTATAAGTTCATCAGGGGGGCACAGAAGGGAATTGGTGAGTATTTATTCACCAAGGCCCCCCCGGGGGTTACAAGAAATAATGGCCACAAGCTAGAAGAGAGCAGATTTAGATTGGATATTAGGAGGAACTTCTTCACAGTTCGAGTGGCCAAGGTCTGGAACGGGCTCCCAAGGGAGGTGGTGCTCTCCCCTACCCTGGGGGTCTTCAAGTGAAGGCTAGATGTGTATCTAGCTGGGGTAATGTAGGCCCAGCACTCTTTCCTGCTTATGCAGGGGGTCGGACTCGATGATCTATTGAGGTCCCTTCCGACCCTAGCGTCTATGAATCTATGAATCTATGAATCTATGGCCTCTGTTTGTGCTGACGCACGCCTGTTGTACATGGGTAGTGCCTCTGTTTGTTTCAGATTTTTTTGCTACTGGGAAATCCTGATAGCAAATTTTGGCTCCATGCTGCAGTGCAGGGCATGTTTTAATGTTTGCTGTGTGCAGTTTGTGGCACTACAAAATGCATGCCCCTGCATGCCTGGACACAGCCATAGGTCTGGAAATTTGGCATCAAGGGAATGACCACCACTACCTATTGCCAAGTTTTGGATCTGTGAGGAGCCTTGCGGGGCAAGTGGAATGGCACTGTGAACCAGATCTGGCCTATGGACTGAGGATTGAGCATCGCTGGCCTAGAGCTAGCTAATAGGCAACTGCAGAGGGCAGGGATAATCTTGTATCCCATCCCCCAGGCACCTCACTCAGTTGCAAGGAAGTGCCCCCCCCCCTCCCCCCCCCCCCACTTACAATTTGCAAAGTGGAACACTTCTTGAACATAGGTGCTCATGCCCTTTTTTTCACAGAAGCATGCAGGGTCCATTTCTCTTTTAAAATGAGGTAGAAGTGTTGGTCCTATCTTCCTTTGTATGATGCTATAATGGTTAGAGCATTCACCCAGGATATGGGAGATCCAGGTTCAGGTTGTTCCTCTGCCAGAAGGAATTCAAACTCTCATCATCCAGGTTCATTCTCTAACCATAAGGCCAGAAGTTATTTTTGTTGGGTGGGGGGAGATGCTCTCCATTCCTCCTGTTTAAGCTGTGTAGAAGAGAATTTAAGATGTATAGGGCTAGAGAGAAAGTCTAAGTCAGCCTGACTCTGTCTTAAGTGTTATGTTGCTCACCTAAGTGGGGGAAGACCTGGTTTTTAGTCCTTGTTCTGAGGATTGTTTTTGCAGTTCATTCTAAACTACTTTCACATTTTAAGAGCACTTGCATCACAATTTTGGTGAATGGACCAGAACCCAGGTGAGTGCCCAAGGTACTAGGTAAGCATTAGGGTTAACTCCAGCCACATAAGTCTCAAGTCTTAGCTGTACAGTTTCAGCAGGAGAAGTGGAGAGTGCCCTCATGCCCTCACTCAAAGTAGTTTATAACAAAATGATTAAAGCACTCTTGTAGAAGAGGATGACAGTTTACATCCCCTGTGGCTGACCTGGAAATTGAAACTTGGTGTCCTATTACCTGGCCAAATACTTCAACCCCTTTCTATCCCAGAAAGAGGGACTTTTCTTCTGCCTGTATTTAAACAGAAGGCAGCAGCCACCACTGTGCTATTGAAAGGAATCCAGTCC
The DNA here is from genome assembly GCF_052110815.1 of Crocodylus siamensis. Taxonomy (NCBI): domain Eukaryota; kingdom Metazoa; phylum Chordata; order Crocodylia; family Crocodylidae; genus Crocodylus; species Crocodylus siamensis. The sequence goes on from NC_143398.1 coordinate 65,205,064, forward strand.
TGTTAGCGTATGTTATGTGTGATCTGAACATTTATATTGGCTTAAGTTCTTTATGAAACAGAGGAACATTTGGTCTAATGTATGAGTTAAACACCAAGCTGCTCAGCCCTGTCAAACCTGAAGAACTGTGAATGCTGAGAAGTAAAACTTTCTGGCATGTAGGGAACTTTAAGGTCACAGTCAGATAGGTGTGACATTTGAGTACCTTCCAAGTTAGGTAACTGTTGTGTCAGGGTTTCCAAGATCACAGTTCTGGAATTAGGTAGAGTTTAGCTATTAAGTCACTTGGCAGGTTAGCTGACAATTGGGGCTTCTAGCCCTGTGGCTCTTGGATGTGGTGGGAATTAGACTCCGAAATATTTGAGGGCATGTCTGCATAGAGAAAATGCTGCTTTGCTTAAGGTAAGCTAGCTCAGATACCAGACAGTCTAGCAACATCAGCATGGAGATCCTTTTTGAGAAGGGATGTGTATATGCAGATATAAACACACATATATTTGCATGTGTGTGTGTGTGTGTGTGTGTATACACATATGTGCATGTATGTAGAAATGATGATGCAAATCATTTTTAACACGTGCACATATTTAAAATATTGTCACAAGGCAGGGCAGGGGGTCGCCTTAGAGACTAACTAGTTTGGAGAGGTATAAGCTGTCATAGACAACAGCCTTCTTGGTCAGATGATACTATAAAATATTAAAAATGAATCCACAGAAAAATATTGATAAAACTAGGGAATGGATGGATAGATGTGGCATATCAAGGTTTTTTTTCTCCCCTCTGACTTCTCTAAGCAGCTCCTGGTGTGAGTAATAACAACAAGAACAACAAAAAGAGGAACGGAACATTTTTGCTTGGAATTTAGAAATAAACTTCCTTCACATGCCAATGAAATGCTTTCCTGAACCTGGCGTGACTGTTCAACTTGTCCTGTGTACACCTACAAGGAGCGGGGCAAGATAGGGGCCTGTTTTCCTACATCCTGGAATACCTACATAGGAGTCAAACTAATGTGTTGATGTTGTTATCTCTGACTCCAGAAGGAAGTGACTGGTACCTTTGCTTCTTGAAGGGGAAAGTGAGCTTTATATTTTTAAGGGGAACCCCATTGAGTGCTATCTTGAGTATATCATAAATTCAGTCAGCGCCCAGCCACCACAACAAAACACCTCAAAAGTCTTTTTCCTTGTTTGCTGGTGTGCTTGTAGAACCAGCAAAAGGAGATGAGCCACAGTTTGGATTGTTGATATGACAGTGTATTACAATACAATTAAGATTTAAATTTAGCTGATTAACTGAAAAGGCAGAGGGAAATCTATGCTTAAATGTGCCAATAAATGTATCAATATATCAATTAGCTGATGAAGGGACACCCAAGAAATTGGTGATAACTAAATGCTAATACTTCTTTTTCAGAGTTCAAACTTCCTAAACTCTTCCCTGCTTGTACCTCTTTTTATTTTTGCATTTCATTTGTTAAATAGTGGCATATATCGCCATTGTTATCAAAAGGACAACTTTTTTGTGGCTATGTTTATGTAAATCCATTGATGTCATTGCCTTTAACCTATACTTTGGTCTTGTATACCTGAGAGAAGAACTTGGCCCATAAATTATAAATTTTATTTTTGCTTTTGGTACAGTCACAATGTTGCCGGAAACAAGAAAGCCATATCAGGCCCCAAATCATAGAACTCCGTTTTTAAAGATATCAGTTTTCTTTTACAATCTGGGTGGCCTTCACCATGTCTGGGAAAACATGAACCCAGTGGCCCTGGTAATGCATCACCTGCTTTTTTCCAGACTGCTGTAATCAATTTGTCTTTATCCACCACTTTACCAAAAGACACTATTAAAGTTTGTATCAGAGTGTTTTCCCTAGAGTGTAAAACATCAGAGATCACTAGGTTTTTAGAGAATTTTCTTTTTTGTGTGGAGATGCAAAAGACTTTAATTGCATTTAAAGGGAGATCAAATTTATTTCCACAATAATTTCAGATACATCTACCAGATCCATATAAAAACCTTGCAACTCCCAAGCCCCCAAATTACAGCTTTTATTTACATTTTCTAGAACCTCAGAGCTTTTCTGTGCTGGAAAGTGGTGTCCTTACTTGAAGCTCTTAGGCTCAGCTGCCAATATTTTACTGTTTTATTCAAAGATGAGGTTTGCTTTAGACCCCAGGTTAGTAAGAATGCATTTTGGTCTAAATGACTGTTAGTAGTTTTTTTCCAATATAGTATTAATTGAAGTCTGAACTTCAATGTTTTGCTGCAGGCAAAATAATTGAAATCAATAGGAGTTTGGTCCAAGGAAGGGATGTGGAAGTACTGAAGTGAGGACTTTAGGATCTTTGGGCCAAATCCTAATTGTTCCCAATCTATCAGGACAGACATGATATTCCTTGATCTAAGGGAAGTTTGCTTCACTTCTGTATTAACATTCTTGGCACTGTTGTGAAGGAGAGAGACCTCAGCTCTTTCTCCACATTCCTTTCACTGCCAAGTACAATCCCAAAGGAGAAAAATGTATTAGAAAAAAGTCTTTGGGTTACCTTTCCCCTATTACATTGAAGTCATCTTCCCTTAAGCAAACAAGTTAGAAAAACAAACAGAAACCTGAAAAAAATAAGAAAAAAAATGGAAATATACTTTATAGAATTACTTTTAAAGAGCACTGTGGCAAAGATCCTCTAGGAGAAAAAGTTGCCAGTAACACCATGGCTCTAGTCTACCTGTGTGGCATTCACTTCCTCCATTCCACCCACGGAGATTGTGCTGTATCAATAGAAATTCTAGTGGACCCTAAATTGTTGTAAGGGACCCATCTTTCTAGAAATTAGACACTGTAACCCTTTGCCCTAGGGGAAATGTTTACATAAATGTGATTTGGCTCTTCTAAAGTTCCATTTGAATAACTCTATGCATCTCCTTTTGTTTTTTGTTACTCGTTGTAATATCACATGTCCTGTGTTCAATAAATATGTCCATTCTGTGTCCTTTACTATATAGCTCTAGTTCTAGTATAGCTTTCTGTATGTATGAAGATATGATTGCTAGAGCAAGATGTGCTATCAGCAAATAGTGTCCTTAAATGCGTTTGCTTCAATGATACCAGACTCCTGCACTAAATTAATACTAATTCCATGCCTGTAGCACATGCCACCCATCATCTTCATAAAATCATAGCAAAATTAGAGTTGCTAGGGATCTCAGGTACAATCCACTGCTCATAGCAGGATCATCCTCAACTAGACCATCCCAGCCAAGGCTTTGTCTTAAAAACCTCCAGGGACGGAGATTCCACAACCTCTCTGGGTAGCCTATTCCAGGGCTTCACTACTCTCCTTGTGAGTGTTTTTTCTAAAACTTCCCTTGCAACTTGACTGGTGCTCCTGGTTCTGTCTCCTCTGTCTTCTCTTCTGCAAAGTAAATAAGCCCAGTTCCGTCATCTTGTCCTCAGAACAGAATTTTCATTATCCTCTGCTGGACTCCCTTCATTTTGTCAGCATCTTTTCATGGGGGGAGGGGGGGCACACTACAGAACAAGACAGTACTCCAGATGTGGCCTTACCCATGCTGAATAATCACTTTACATGATCTGCTGGGAACGCTCCTCCTAATGCATCCAAGTACGCTGTTAGCCTTCTTCACAACAAGGGCACACTGTTGATTCATATTTGGCTTATTGTCCACTGTAACCCCCAGGTCTTTTTCTGCAGAGCTGCTGCTTAGCCAGTTGGTCCCCAGTGTGGTCCCATCCCGCTGCATGGGATTGTTCTGTCCGAAGTGCAGGACTTTGCACTTCTTATTGAAACTCATGACATTTCTTTTGGTCCAATTCTCCAATTTGTCAAGGTCTTTCTGAATCCTAGCCCTGCTCTCCAGCATATCTACTACTTCTGCAGCTTGGTGTCATCTGCAGACTTGCAGAGGGTGCAATCCATCCCATCTTCTAGATCGATGATGAAGACCTAGAAAAAAACCAGCCGAAGGACTGACCCCTGTGGCCATAGGCAGAGGAAGAAAATGATTTGGGGGTGGTGGGTGGGGATTGAGGGCTGAGAGCTTGTGTGCATGTGCCTCCCCCACCTCCCCAGCAGCTAGGTCTGTCATGGGGAAGGGGTGAGGGACAGACTGAAGTCCCCCCACAGTGAGGTAGGGAGTGGGGCAGAGACAAGGGCAGGGGCTGGGGTGAATGGGGCCCTGGGGCTGGGGCGGGTCAAGGGAAGCTCGGAGTCCAGGTGGCTCAGCTGGGGGAGGGGGGTTCCTGCTGCTGTGCACACCCTGGGGGCAGGCACAGGGGGGCATGTGTCCCCCAGATCTGTGCATGGGGTGGAAGTGGGCTGCTGCGGCAGGCTGAGCTCTGCCCCACTGCCAGTGCCATGGGAGTGGTGTAATGCCATGTGCCTCCTGCATGCTAACTGCACTGTGTCCCCTGTTGGCCCTGTGGTAGGAGGCATGTGGTGTCCTGCAGTCAGCCTGCCTCTGACCCACACACAGATCAGGTGGCATGTGCCCCCTGTTCCTGCCCCAGGGGTGCACGCTGTGGCAAGAGTCCCCCATGTCCCCAGATGAGCTGCCCAGGATCTGACCCTCCCATGACCCACCTCAGGACTCCATTGATTCCTTCCTCTGCGGGGGCCTCCATCTGCCCCCGCACTCCTTTCTGTCCACACATTTACCTGCTGGGTGCTACTCCACATACATCCGGGCTGGGCTGAGTTCCCAGCCGCCTGCAGGCTCCAGCTGCTTGTCTCTCTGTGCATACCCCTCCGCCCCTGCTGCAGCCACCTGGAGCCTGAGCTGTCTGTGTTTGGGGGGAATAAGCCCTGTTAGTCCCAGCCTTCCACCACCTAAACCTGTGGCACTTCACTTTATACTGGCTGCCAACTAGATAGTAAGCCACTGATCACTTCCCTTCAAGCCTGACAATCCAGCCAATTTTCTATCCACCTTAGTCTTTTCATCCAACCCATAATTCCTTAGCTTGCCTGAGAGAATGCTGTGGGAGACCATATCAAAAGCCTTACTAAAGTTAAGGTATATCACATCCACTGCTTTTCCTGCATCCACAGAGCCAGTTATCTCATCATAGAAGGCAGTCAGGTTTGTCAGACATGACTTGCCCTTGGCGAATCCATGCCGACTGTTCCTAATCTCCTTCTCCTCCAAGTGCTTAGGAAAGGATTCCTTGAGGACCTAGTCCATGATTTTTTCCAGGGACTGTGATGAGGCTGTAGTTCCCTAGGGCTGTAGTTCCCTAGATCCTCTTTCTGTAGTCTCAACCCCTGTAGTCTGTAGTTCCCTGGATCCTCTTTCTTCCCTTTCTTAAAGATGGGCAGGTATTTGCCCTTTTCTAATCATCTGGGACCTCTCCCAACTGCCACGAGTTTTCAAAGCTGATAGCTCTGCAGTCATATTAGCTAACTCCCTAGGCACCCTCAGGTGTATCACACGTGGTCTCATGGACTTTTACACACTCAGCTTTTCGAAACAGTCCCCAACCTGTTCTTTCACCATTGTTGGCTGTTCACCCAAACTGTGCTGCCAGGTATAGTAGTCCGGGAGCTGACCTTGCCTGTGAAGACTGAGATGAAAAAGGCATTGAGTACTTCAGCCTTTTCCAAGTCATCTGTCACTAGGTTGCCTCTCACCTTCAGTAAGGAGCCCACACCTTCCCTGATCTTCCTCTTGTAGCTAACATACTTGTAGAAGCCCTTCTTGTTAACCCTTCACATCTCTTGTTAGCTGCAATTCCAGTTGTGCTTTGTCCTTCCTGATTTCACCCTGAGCAATACTCTTATACTCCTCCGTCTTCATTTGTCCAAGATTCCACTTTTAAAAACTATCTTTTTGTGTTTTAGCTTACTGAAGAGTTCCCTGCTGAGCCAAGCTGGTCTCCTGTCATACTTACTAGTCTTCTTGCACACCAGGATGGTTCATTCCTGGGCCCTCAGCAAAGTTTCATAGATTTCATAGACATTAGTGCTGGAAGGGACCTCGGAAGATCATCAAGTCCAGCCCCCCGCCTGAAGGGCAGGAAGTCAGCTGGGGTCATAGGATCCCAGCAAGATAAACATCCAATTTACTCTAGAAGGTGTTCAATGTAGGTGCTTGCAGGCTGTTCCAGACCTTGGGGGCTCGGACAGTAAAGAAATTCTTCCTTATGTCCAGCCTGAAATGGTCTTGCAGTAGTTTATGACCATTCGACCTTGTCATCCCTTGGGGTGCTCTGGTGAACAAACGTTCCCCCAGGTACTGGTGGTCACCCCAATAAACTTACAGGTGGCCATCAGATCACCCCTGAGCCTGCACTTTTCCAGGCTAAAGAGCCCCATGGCTCTCAGCCTGTCGTCATAAGGTCTGTTTTCCTGACCTCTGATCATGCGCGTGGCTCTGGACTCTCTCAAGCTTCTCCACATCCTTTTTGAATTGTGGAGCCAAAAACTGGACGCAGTACTCCAGCTGCGGCCTCACCAAGGCTGAGTACAAGGGGAGAATGATGTCCCGGGATTTGCTTGAGAAGCATCTATGGATGCAAGCCAGCATTGTGCTCGCTTTACTAGCCGCAGCATCTCATTGCAGGCTCATGTTCATGATGACCCCCCAAGTCTCTTTCTTCCATAGTGCTAGCCCGCGTAGCATTGCCAAGCCTATAAGGGTGCTGCAAGTTTTTCCTCCCAAGGTGGAGAACGTTGCATTTTTCAGTGTTAAACACCATCAGGTTCTTGTCCGCCCATTTGCTGAGCCTGTCCAGGTCAGCCTGGATTGCCTGCCTGTCTTCAGGTGTGGATGCTTTGCCCCAGAGTTTGGTGTCATCAGCGAACTTGGCCAGTCCGCTTCTGACTCCAATGTCCACATCATTAATGAAGATGTTGAACAATATGGGTCCAAGGACAGAGCCTTGGGGGACCCCACTGATCACAGGGCACCATGACAATTGACTTCCATCAATTACAACCCTCTGGGTCCGACCATGGAGCCAATTTCCCAGCCAGCGGATTGTGGTGGACCCAAGGTCACAATTGGCCAGTTTCACCAAGAGGTGATCATGGGATACCAGATAGAAGGCTTTTTTGAAGTCAGGATATATGACATCAATCTAGTCTCCCTTGTCCAGGTGATAGGTCACCTGGTCGTGAAAGGAAATGAGATTGGTCAAGCAAGACCTACCCACAAAAAACCCATGCTGGCTATCCCTCAGGATGTTGGCATCTGCCAGTCCATTAAGGATGGCCTTTTAAAATAAATTTTTCTAAGACCTTCCCCAGGATAGAAGTCACACTGATGGGCCTATAGTTAGCCGGATCCACTTTCCTCCCTGTCTTGAAGATCGGCACCACATTGGCCTTCAGGCACTACACCAGAGTGCCAGGAGTTCTCAAAGATCCATGCCAGAGGCTGAGTTATGATGCTCGCCAGCTTCTTGAGTACCCGGGGTGTAGATTGTCAGGGCTGGCTGACTTGAAGGTATCCAGCCTCTCAAGGTGTTCCTTCATGAGGTCAGCATTGATGGAAGACAGGGGATCTCCCTCACCCGGACCTCCCTGTCCTTTTCTTTAAAATACAGCTAGCTATCCTGGACTCCTGTACCCCTCAGACTAGCCTCCCAGGGGATCCTGCCCATCAATTCCCTGAGGGAGTTAAAGTCTCATTTTCTGAAGTCCAAGGTCCATACCCTGCTGCTCTCCTGTCTTCCTTTCTTCAGGATCCTGAATTCAATCATCTAATGGTCACTGCTGCCTAAGTTGCCATCCACTGCTACATTCCTGATCAATATCTTCCCTGTTTGTGAGCAACAGGTCAAGAAGAGCATGGCCCGTAGTTGGTCTCTCCAACACCAGCACCAGGAAGTTGTCCCTAACACTCTCCAAAAACTTCTTGGATTGCCTCTGCACTGCTGTATTACCCTCCCAGCACATGTCAGGGCGATTTGAAGTCCCCCGTGAGAACTAGGGCTGTGATCAGGAAACTTCTGTTAGATGTTTGAAGAAAGCCTCATCCTCCTGGTCTGGTGGTGTATAGCAGACACCCACCATGAGATTACCTGTGTTGCTCTCCCCTCTGACCCTAACCCAGAGACTTTCAACAGACCTATCTCCAGTTTCATTTTGGAGCTCTGAGCAATTATACAGGTCTTTACATGAAGCACAGTTCTTCTACTTCTTCCCTGCCTGTCCTTCCTGAAGAGTTTGACAGTGATCCATAACAGTGTTGCAGTCATCTGAACTCCCACCACGTCTCTGTTATTCCAGTCACATCATAGTTCCTTGACTGTGCAAGGACTTCCAGGTCTTCCTGCTTGTTTCCCAGGCTCTGTGCATTTGTGTGCAGGCACCTGAGGTAACTAGATAATTGCCCTACTTTCTCAGGAAGAATGAGAAGGCCTCCCTTCTTGTCCCCTCCTGTTTGTGCTTCCTTCAGGTCACCTGCCTCCCTGCTTACCTTGAGGCTTTGGTCTCCATTGTCTGATGAACCTAGTTTAAAGCTCTCCTTACTACGTTACTGAGCCTGTATGCAAAGATGCTCTTCCCTCTCTTCATTAGGTGGATCCCATCTCTTCCTAGCAATCCTTCTTCATGGAACAACATTGTGTAGTCAAAGAAGTCAAAACCCTGCTGGCGCCATCATCTGTGCAGTCATTTATTGATCTGCAGGATGTATCCACTCCTGCATCCTTCTCCTTAAGGAGACAAGTGGTCAGGCCAGCAGATGGATGCCTCTGTCCTGCACAAAAGGGAGTCTCCAACTACCACCAGTGGTCTCAAGCTTCCACCTTCCTGGGAGTCCACGTCTTCTTTCTTCTCTAGTACTGCCTCTGGCGGTCCTTACTCTGCAGTCCTAGATGTCTCCTCCAGCACTGAATCATTCAACTCCTCATGGTGGAAGATGCTTTAGAGGCTTGCCATCTCCTCCTGTAGCTCTCTTTCCTGCTCCCTGAGGGACACCACCAGGAGGCACCACTCACATCGCATGCACTCCCCTACCTGGATGTCACTGGAAAGAACCTGAAAGCTGGAGTCTCTATAGCACCATATCAGGACCTGGGGGGAAGCCTTGACAGTGAGCAGTCCTGCCTGGACAGAAACCTCATGGGTGCAAACAGAGGAAGAGCTGGTAGTGGCAATGACTCTGGCAGTGTGACAGCCTCCAGCTATTTCTTTGGGTCTCTTAATCTGCTGCTTTTCTTTTCCTGCCCCTCTCTCCAAGCAGACTTTCCCTAGCAGACTCCCCTGTAAGCTGACCTGTTTGCTGCCAACCTGCATCCTCTCACCAAGCATATAGCGAAGGAAGGTAAGAGAGAGTTTTCAGCCAAGCTCCCTAGCAATCTCCACCTCACTCTTAATTCTAGTTAAACAAGGGACTTAAGTATTGGCCAGATTGCTGAGCTTGAGCTACTTACACAAAATAATATGTTGGTTAGTTACTCTTAATTAAAGAACTTCAAACAGCAGGGCAGCAAACTGACCTGTTAACTGCTTGCAAACTGCCCTGTTTGCCCCCCTTGCCTCATTCTCAGGTCTGGACTGCTTCCAGCCCTTGTTAGGGCTTTTGTCAGAGCTTTTGGGTGGCTGGGAGTGATCCAGCTAGCAGCACTCCCAGCCACCCAAACACACAGTCCACCAACAAACACTCAAGTCAAACACACAGGCAGCCCTAGCTCACAGATTGATCTAGAGGTGGGTTTCTCTTTATTGTTTTTGTACATAACTCCTAGCAGCGTATCCCTCCAGCATAAAAGAAATGACCAAGTAATGACATTAAAAGCAACTCATCTTTCCAAAAAATACCAATATTCAGTAATTATCCCTAGCCTCAGAGTACCCCCCAAAGCCTGAGAAGAAAAATCTTGTAGCATTCTCTGAAAGTGGATGCAGTTGGGCTTTATCAGAGGGTGAAAAAATGTCCTTGAAAGCAAGCAGGTTCTAGTCTGAGCAACTCTGGTGACTGCAGCTGTAGCAATAGGCCACAAAGAGATTTATAGCTTGCTAGAAGAGAATGTGATTGGGACTGTATTGCAGTATGTTCCGTACAATTCTGTTGGTTTCCACTAGTTTTTGTGTTGGTTAGATATGATTTAATAATTCTTGATGTAATTATTAATATATTAAATACATACAAATGTCAAATATGTGTCTTTCAGAGACATTCTGCCTTTGGGGTCAGAGTTTCACATAAATTAATTTTGATCATGGACTTACAAACATCTGAAAAATCAAAAGTTCAGATGATCAAGGTTTGAGGGATTTTAGATTTGAGCTTTTCAAAACCTCTTGAAGTCAATGGAAATATGTATAACAACTTACTTGGCCTTAGAGTTAGACATGGGTACTGTAAGTGGCTGTAAAAATAAAAATGGCATTGCCCAGCTCTGTGTATATATTAAAGTTTTAGCTATAGTCAATCAGAAAATATAAGACTATAGAATAATAATTGTATGTCAAAATGCTATTTACTGTACATTTTAAGAGACTTCTAAAATGTATTAGAACTGTGTATCCTCTAAAACTTGCATTATGGAACTCATGGTAGGTGGTAGTTAAGATAATAATTATAATTTTTCTTGTTTAAAATCCCTTGCTAAAGACCAGGGCATGGGCTGTCAGGGATAGTCATCTGACATATGGGCAAAGTCCTGGGCCATGTTCTCAGGGACCTGGGAATCCAAAGATGCTAGGAGTTGCAACTATAATTGGGAGACAAAGCCGGAGTCAGGAGCCAGAGGTAGGGTCAGAATATACCAGGAATCTGGAGGTAAGGCCAGGGACAGGAGCCAGAGCCAGGGTAAGGAATACCAGGAGTCAGATCTCTGGTTTTGGCTCCTGATTCTGGTTCTAAGACATGAAGTAAGGATACATACAAGGAGCCAGGGCCAGACAGTGGTGTAGGCTGGGTTATACCTTTAAAGGCTGGAGCAGGAGGGGCCTGTTGCCTGTGGCCTCAGGAGATTGGTCATTCCAATTGCCCCTCTAGGACCAGGGCTCTGATCCAGGCTTGCTGCAGGTAGTGCCTGTTTCCCTTGCAGCCTCAGGGGATCCTTCATTCCTTCTTATGTCCTTGTGACAAAGTATTTAGCAGAACTCAAAGATTTGTTTGAATCTGACAGGGCCGTTCCATGGGCACATCTCCTATGGCCTCAAACTTGCAACCCTTGGGCTGTCAACCATGTACCTTTAGTGCACCGGCCACCCCAGCCCCCAGCTCAGGCTATAAATTGCCCTAGTTCTCTGACTGGGACCAGCTGTGCCCAGAGCTGTGATCTGGCTTCATTATATCTCTGACCACAGATTTTCTGTGACTTTCACAGAAAATCATATGCTCTGCTGTCTGTTTAACACCCTTTCTTATAACCATGCTCAACCTAAGTGAATCACACACGACCTGTCTGAAATGCAGAAATATTTATTACCAAATATAGAATTTGCTCAAATAATAGCATTGCTTAGACTTATAGGATAAGCAATATTCTGCCTGAACTAGTGTTAAGTTCTAATATCTGCTTTCAAACTATCAGAGAATTTAAAGTTTATCCATTTGGGCTAGGGGCAGGCATTCAAAAAGCCAGAGCCCAAATTGATTAAACCTTTGCAGGTTTGTCTAATCTGCCTAGGTTGAACCAGTTTGTAACAGCACAGACAGTCCATGCCCTAGACTAGAGCATGCCCTTGGCTGCAAGGAAGCTGGGTGAGGAGAGGGGTGTGTGGCTAGCCTGGGCAGTAGCTTGGGCTGAACTGGCCAGAGACGGGGTATAATTCCCTCTCTTCCTGTCCCACCGGCAGGGACCCAAGCCAGGTCTGCCAGGCACTGCCCCCTCACTGCTGCAGCAGCGGACCGGGATGGCTCCTGAGGCAGAGGGGGCAGGGAATTAAACCCCTCTCTGGCCAGACCCCTGTTCCTGCCCATCCCTGCTCCGGCTGGGCAGAGAGCCCAACCCAGACAGCATGCCGGGATATTGGGGGACGTGAAGTGGTCTGGGACAGACATTGCATAAATCGGTTTGAGCCAAATTAGCTAGTCTGATACTACATTCAATCAGATTTATCTCAGACTGGTTTCAGCCATTTTGAAACTGCTTTATGTGCACTGAATGTCTGTTCTGTTACAGGTTTAAACCAGTTTCTGATCATTTAAACTGGTTATGTGTAATGTCTGTCCCTAGCCCTGGAGAGCTGAGAATCTCTTTTCCTGCGCTCTGCTAGCCCTGCTCAGTCAGAATATAGACTTTTTAATTGCCACATTATTTATTATTTTCAGTAATATTCAGAGATTTCTAATATGTGACTATAATATGGTTCTTCTTACTGCTCAGGTTGGTACATCTGGACTTAAGGCATCTGACTGTAATGGATATGAATAAAATATATTATTGATTTTTTTTTAATCTCTCACCATTTCTAAAAAGACACTTATCTAAATATGAGGGCCAATCCAGCCCTTTACTGAGGTTAGTGGAATTTAAATATTTAATTCTTCATTCCATTCAGTCCACTCAAGTAACATCAGGTCCAAGCAATACTTGATCTTACGGTGTGGTATAAAGCATCTGAAATAATGTGCTTCTGTGGATTTACTATTCCATGAACTGTAGTTATCTCAAACTCATGACAATAAGAGCAGAGAGTTGTGCCCATGTAAGGCTTAAAACTTTATCCTGGTTACTTGTATGGCAAGCATCCCCTTAGCAATGAGTAGTATCTGACTGTTTTCCATAGTTTGCACTGTAGTTTGTGCTATGTTTACAAACCGCAAAGTGTCTTTCTCTCTCTTTGGAAATTGATCTATTTCTTTTGGGGGGATACACCTTTTTTTAAGGAAAGCCAACTCAATTACATGACTTTTGTATTTTGATAGCGATTGTGGCCATTTTTATCTCTTGGAGGAGTGAAAAGCTGCCCCTGCCACAAGAGCCCAGTGGTTGTGGAGCAGCAAGCGCCCTGCCAGTGCTGCTGTGGCTGGTCTCCATGGCAACCTTAGCCTTGTTCAGCTGTACCTGGGGTCTCCATGGAGACCAGCCCCAGCCAGCGGGCAGGGCCTGCTGGGAAATGGTGTTCACTGCCAGCCAGATCTGGGCCACAGGCCAGACTTTTCCGCTCCTGCTCCAGTGGATGTAGCTCTTCTCGGAAGTCATGACCACTGAGTGAAGTGGTCTGACAGGCACTCTATGATGTGGTGTTCACAGCGACCCATCTCAGTAGACAGAATCAGTGAAGTTTTCTGTTTACTGTTCATTGTGAGGTGCTCTTTCAGGCTGCTTGTACGTGTGACAGGGTTTAGTCCCCTAAATTGAAACAGTGGGTTTTTAATTCTGATGACTGAAAATCTCCCATTTCAATTCAGGCTCTTCTGGCACTGTTATGGTGAGGTGAGTGATCCTTTTTTTTTTTTTTTTTGCGAGGGGGGTCAGGTCGGGGAGAGGATCTGACTTAGACCCAAGCTAAGGAACATTCCCCGACCTGCATCTAGCACAATATATATGATCTGAGGGGAGAAGCCTTCCCAGACATCAAGGTGGCTTCAGGATACGCACTGTATAGTACCAGGGCTAAAGTGATGCTCCCAGCTGAGGATCATGGACAGATCCACTACCAGACTGCTCTGATCAGGGAGGCCTTAGCTAACCACTTCCTGGGACAATGTTCTGCTGGTGGCAGGGGGTGCAAGGAGGGGCCTTCTGAGCAAATCTGAAGTCTTCATTTGTAATAAATATCTTTGATTCCAAGTGGTGGGGTTGATATTGCCCATTGCTTTGGAGTGTTTGCACTGGGAGAAGGTGAGGGCTGAATGGGATGGGAAAACTGAGGTATGGAGTCCTTTGGTTTTGGGGGAAGCTGCCATGGATGGGGGGCCAAGTGGCTCCTGACATGTGGGGATCCCAGTCATAGTTTCATAGTTTCTAGGGTCGGAAGGGACCTGAGCAGATCATCTAGTCCGACCCCCTGCCATGGCAGGAAAGAGTAGTGGGGTCAAACGACCCCAGCAAGATGTTCATCTAACCTCCTCTTAAAAACTCCCAGGGTAGGAGCCTGCACCATTTCTCTTGGAAGTTGGTTCCAGACCCTAGCCACCCTGACTGTGAAGTAGCGCCTCCTGATATCTAAGCTAAACCTACCCTCTGCCAGCTTGTGGCCGCTATTCCTGGTCACTCCTGGCAGTGCTCGGGGGAACAGTGACTCCCCCAATGCCCCCTGATCCCCCCTGACTAGTTTACAACAGGCCACAAGATCCCCGCTCAGCCTTCTCTTTCGGAGGCTGAACAGGTTCAGGTCCCGTAGCCTCTCCTCATAGGGCCTGCCCTGTTGTCCCCTGATCATATGAGTGGCCCTCCTCTGGACCCTCTCCATGCTGTCGACATCCCTCTTGAAGTGTGGCGCCCAGAACTGGACGCAGTACTCCAACTGCGGCCTGACCAGTGCCGCATAGAGGGGGAGGATCACCTCTTTGGACCTGCTCAAGATGCATCTGTGGATGCATGCCAAGGTGCGGTTGGCCTTCCTAACTGCCTCCCCACACTGTCAGCCCATGTTCATCTTGGAGTCAATGATGACCCCAAGATCCTTTTCCGCCTCCATGCTGACAAGAGGGTAGTTCCCTAACCTGTAGGTATGGTCCCGGTTGTTCCTACCGAGGTGCATCACCTTGCACTTGTCTGTGTTGAAACCCATCCTATTCTCATCCGCCCACCCTTGTAACCTGTCTAGGTCTGATTGTAGCCTGTTGCATCCTTCCAGTGTGCCCATGTCCCCCCACATCTTAGTGTCATCAGCAAATTCGAACAGGGTGCTTTTTACCCCCTCGTCCAAATCACTGATGAAGATGTTGAACAGTGCGGGCCTGAGGACCGAGCCCTGCGGAACCCTACTGCCCACGTCCTTCCAGGTTGAGAAGGACCCATCCACTACCACCCTCTGGGTGCGGCCCTCTAGCCAGTTGGCAACCCATTTGACTGTGTGGGTGTCTGCACCACAGCCCCCCAGTTTCTTAATGAGAACGGGGTGAGAGACAGCGTCAAAAGCCTTCCGGAAGTCCAGGAAGACTACATCCACTGCTACCCCTGCATCTAATGATCTGGTGATCTGATCGTAAAAGGCCAGCAGGTTGGTCTGACATGACCTGCCACTGATGAACCTGTGTTGGTTGCCCCTAAGCATGCAGTCCCCTGCTGGCCCCTCCTGGATGTGTGCCAGCATCATTTTCTCGAACAGCTTGCCTAGCATCGAGGAAAGACTAACCGGACTATAGTTTCCCAGGTCCTCCTTCCTGCCTTTTTTGAAGGTGGGAACCACGTTGGCCCTCTTCCAGTCCTCTGCTACCACACCAGAGCACCATGAGTGCTCATAAAGCCGTGCCAGGGGACTTGCAATGACCTCGGCCAGTTCTTTTAGAACTCTAGGGTGGAGATCATCCGGACCGGCTGACTTGAATACATCTAACCCCTCCAGAAGCTCCCTAACTAAATCCTTGCTAACCCGTGGCCTAGGTGTGCCTCCCCCGGGGCCCGAGGGGGGCCCAGCAGGGAGGTGGCTGTTTTGGTCCCTATTTAGGATGACGGAGGCAAAGAAATTGTTAAACATGTTAACTTTGCCGTCTGGTGTGACGACCACATTTCCCAACGCGTCCTGCATTACCCGGGACCTTCTTTTTACCCCCCACATATTTAAAAAAGGACTTCTTATTGTCCTTAATCTGGGAAGCTAGTCCCAGTTCCATCTCTGCCTTGGCCTTCCTAACTACCCCCCTACATCCCCGAGCAACTACAGAATAGTCCTCCCTGGTGATGACCCCTTCTTTCCATTGGGTATAAGCCTCCTTTTTAGCAAGGAGACATTCCCAGATGCTTTCGGTGAGCCATGGAGGCTTGTGTGCTCTCCTGCTCCCTTTGATCCTCATTGGGATTACCTTCCATTGGGCTTGGAGGATTGTCTCCTTAAGAAGCGACCACTCTCCTTGGACACCTGGCTCCCCTCCCCTGCGGGACCTCAGCGCTTCTCCAACTATCCTCCTTAGCTTGTTGAAGTTTGCCCTTCTAAAATCTAGGGCCGCTGCCTTACTGCATGCCTTTGCCACCTTGTGCTGGATGGTGAATTCCAGCAGGCGATGATCACTGTCACCCAGGTGGTCGAGCACCTGCAGCCCCCTCACCAGGTCATCACCCGTGGCCAGCACTAGGTCCAACAAGGCATCTCCCCTGGTGGGGCTGTGCACCTCCTGGGTTAGATGTAGGTCCAGCACTCTGGCCAAGAACCTACGTGAGCGTTCAGACCTGGCTGACTGTTCTTCCCAGCAGATGTCTGGGAAGTTCAGGTCCCCCATGACTACCACATCCTTAGCCTTCACTACCTCTGTGAGCTGACCCAAGAATTCCTGGTCAAGCTCTTCTCCCTGGTTGGGAGGTCTGTAGTAGACTCCCACCATTAAGTCTCTTTCCCCTCGACTGCCTTGTACTCTAACCCAAAGCACTTCAGAGTGCCCCTCCCCTGACTCCTTGCTAATTGACAAGGATGTGTATTCCTCCTTCATATAGAGTGCCACACCCCCACCTCTCTTTTCTATCCTGTCCCTCCTGTACAGCCTAAAGCCCTTGATATTCACCGCCCTTGTCCTTCCCTCCATGGCAGTGGTTCCCCCGGGGGCCACTTGGGTGGGGCTGCTAGCAAGCAGGGAAGGTCTGGGGCTATGGAGGGAAGGTCTGGGGTCCCCCCACAGCTCAGGGCCTACCAGCAACTCACCGTCCCAGGTGCAGGAGAGGTGGGCAAGATCCATGGGAGAGAGGGGAGATCAGGCCCCTCACCGTTCCTTTTTTCCTCGCTGGAGGTTACCCATGCGACCTGCAACTGGGCCATGGAGCCCATGAGCTGCAGGGGAGCCTGGTCCTTCTCTCTCGGTGGCTTGCAGGTAGGTGCTGCCCCAGGTCATAGGCAACACCCAGCCCTATCCAATTGTTCCCTGAGGCTGAGCTGGGGCAGCACCCGGGGGGTGCCGCCACCGAAGAAGGAAGGACCGGAGACCTCCATAGCCCAGGGGCTGCTTGGCCAACCAGCAGCCCACCCCCCGGCCGTGGGAGAGACAGGCAGGCTCCCTGGGGGTGTGGGAGGAGGATCAGCCCCTCACTGCTTCTGCCTTCAGCCCTCCTCTCCTATTGCAGGGGGACAAGCTTTTAAAAAGGCTGCAACGTTACAAATACCTTCATTGCAGACTAAACTACATGCAGATGTGGTTTAGTTTGCAATGTAGCAAACTCACTTAAATTGTCAAGAAAAAAACCCAATAAAAAACCCCCGCACATGTACAGTGTGACACAATTAAGATGCAAAAACAGCCAATTTTCATCACGTGTACAGATTTTAAAACAGCTCTCATCAGGTCTGAAAGTCATGAACACATAAATATCTGTGGCCAGCACTGTATTTGATATGAAGGGGATCTTCTGCCCACTTCAAGTCCTGTGTGTGTGTAATCTACTTGTGTTTGTATGTGTAATCTACTCACACATGCACGCACACACACTTTTTGCCACTGTGGCAGTTTTGGTATCAGAAAGGTCCCCAAATTTCTGGGCTGAATTAACAATCTGAGGCCAGATACTCTGCTTAGTGGAAGACATGATAAAGATATCTTTTGAAATGCTCCTTTCTTCCTGCCACCATCACTTCAGCATTGTCTGCATTCACCAGCTGCTTGTGATGCTGTTGTAGATTTCAGCTAATGGAGATATTGGAAAGAGAGTGCTGATCATACCTGATGTAAAGGGGCGGTAGGGTTGGGTACTGTCTGTGTGCTTTAGTCCTCAGTGCCCCACATTCTCTCAAAGCTTCACGTAGATGTTAACTAACATGGAGATCTGAGCTTTGAGGAACTCTGCAATCAAAGGATTTCAAGGCAAAGGAGTCTCTATCAGTGCTCTGTGTTTGGTCTGAGAGATGTTTTGGAGCAGTTCAATTCACCCCTGCAGCCTCTTGAAGACCAAAGAGGAGTGTTTGGTGACTGATTAATATCAAATGCGGTAGAGCATTCCGAATAGGATGGTTATTAATATACTTTCCTCTGAACAGGAGGATTTTTTCTACTAGAACAAGAAGTGCTATCTTTCTACCATGTCCCTAACATGCAACTGAGATGGATCCAAAAAACTGGCAGGTCATAATGGAAATTGGCTTCTAGTAACCAGCCTGGCCAGTGGGCTGTAGTTTATGTAAACACTGGTATTGAAAGACAGTTCTTTAGAAACAGTGGGGCTATCCAGAGTTGCAAGGGATGTTTCTGGTTGCTAAAAATGATACTTGACTTACTGTTTTCATGAATGGGCTGAGTTTTGGACGAGTGTGTCTGTAATTCTGTGTTCAGCTTGTTGCTCTTGGTTAAAGGGACCAACTCAATACAGTTTATATTCTCTGTGAAACAAAAGAAAAGCCAAATTCTTGGGTTGAGTAGTGAGTATGGGTTTACTATGTCACTGGTAGTCCCATGTTTCCCTCTACAGATTATTTATAAATAAGTATATGGAAACTCTACAGATGTTAGTTCATTGGATTTCCTTCAAGTTCTTCCATCGAGGAAACCAAGTTTGCCCTTCTTTGCCTCTCTTTGCAAATCTCTTTGATTTTGTGAGATCTTTTATTTGCAAGGGGATTGGTAACAGAAGGAGCTTTCCTCCATGCAGATCTGAGAATCTTCTTGAAAGACCTTTCTTGTGGAGTTCCCCCAACCCCTACCACCCTAGGAGCTGAACTCTGGAGAGGTCAGGTTTAAGCAGCGTAACTCATGCCAGCCACCTGAAACATTTGGGGGGCAAGTCTGTAGGTTGGCATTGGGAGAAACCTGAAATGGGAATAATGCCATTGTGAACCACAGATCTGGATCTCAACACAAGGGTGCTTGTGGGGCTGTGAAGAAAGAAAGAGAAATGTACCTTAAAGTGCATCTCCCAATTTTTCTGTTTCACCTGTGAAGCACCACTGCTTTTAAGTCCCTTTGTTCATGAAAGCAGAAGAGAACATGGTGCCCAGAAAAAAAGACTTCAGAGCTTGGTCAGCAAATATAAATTTGTTGGGCATGAGTCTCCTTTGTAACTCATTTGGTTTATACAGATTTATTTCTGATTCTCACCAGTGAAAGTGAGAGGAAATCAAACACTGTTTACAAAAAATAATCATGTAAAATGATTTGTAGCTCTGGAGTGGCTGAATTTAGAAGGCCGTCTAAGGGAGTGTATACCATGGCACCCTGAGGCATATGTTAATATCCTAGTAACACAGCTTGTCATCTTGTGTTTTTTAAATTTTAAGTCTAAATAAAATATTGCATTACACACAATGTGTACTTTAAAGTGCAGATGTACAATAAACATCTGTATTTATGACATACTTAAGCAGCAAAACATAATGAGGTGTGGTTCTGGTACAAATTTTGCTTCAGGTTTACTTTGTACTTTCAACCACCCCAGTTTAATTACACAGCTCAGCTCATGCCCTGGAGAGTTCTCATTTTCTTGTGATTATATAATGTTTTTTTACTAATCTCTTTATTTAAGAAAATACAAGAACATGAATGTTTTCAGATATCAGGTATGAAAATCTTTCATGCCTTTTTTTACTATCTTTAATCACACTTAAAACATTTAAACTCCCCCTCTGCCTTTAGGTAACTATATAACTTTATCTTCACGTAATTCTTTCTGTCCTAGCTAATTATGGGACCATCATGTCTGAAGGCCTCTGTCTTTTTAATATGTACATCCTCATAACATCCCTGTGAGGTAAGTTGGCACAAGAACAAAGGGTATAAGCTGGCCATGAATAGATATGGTCTGCAATTCAAAAGAAGGCTCCTAATGATTGAGCAGTGAAGTTCTAGTACAGACCTCCCATTGGAGTAGGAGCAATTAAAGATCCAAACTCCTTTTGAGATGAGGTGTGATAAGTTTATGGAAAAGATTATATAATATAGTGCTTGTAATAGGAGGAGACTGGATTTGATGACCCGCTCTTACATTCCTAACCACTGTAAAATGGAAACTGAGGTAGACAACTACATCTTCAAAGATAAAAACCAGGGAAATCAATGGGAGCTAGACACCTAAATACACTGAAGGTCCTCCCCACTCATAACCTAAGGTTGTTTTAGAGCAAGGAATTTAATACATGTCTCCTGAGCCAGGCTGGTGACAAATGCTCTGGATAATCCTTAGTTACTGTGTTTACATAAGGACTATCAAGGAAAATCAATTTAGTTACTAAAGAAAATGAAGAATTTGGAAATACAACTTCTGAAGGTCACTTAGGATGAGATGAAATTAAGATAAAACAGTAATATTTCTTTTGTTTACTATAACAGCAATATACAGTATTTAGGAGTGCAGTGAAAACATATGATTATGTCCTTGAGCCATATGGAAGTTAACTTTCAGCAGCTGTAAGTAACAATGAATACACTAGACATTTTTGGAAAGTTTGCATCAATTTTCACCAAGTAAGGCTCTCATCCCCCCCAGTTTACATTGTAAATAACTTCATTCAACCCATCTTATAATAACTGGTAGGGCCTGAGCAGCCTGAAAAAGAGGAGTCTTAATACATATTTGCATGAGACATATTGATTTGGGTGGGAACACTGACTTTTTAACACCTTCTAGAGTATCCACTAAGAATTTACTATATACCAAATAATTTACTACATAATTTATAAAAAATATAGTAGAAAAATATATTTAGCCCCTAATTTCTAAACTCAAATGGTAATATGCTTCCATGGTGTAATAAATTCTCCAGTAATGTGCTGAAGAGAAACATTTTTTTTCAGCTGAGCTCACTAAAAGCTCAAAATATAAATATATCACAGTGACAAATTACAAAATACTATTCATCTATTTAGGTAAAAATTGTTCATTCATTTGTTTGTATTTCACATAAATTGTAATATTGCTATTTCCAAAGAAAATACTGAACAAAATAATTCTTATTAAAAATACAAGGATTGTAAATGGGTCACAGCAGAAATTTTATCTTAGCTGAAAAAATGTTACAGGTATTTGGTATACTCTGTTTGGATTAAGTTTATTCCAGAGTACATGGGGATATGCAGCATCTTTTCTACCACAGCTTGTTCCCAGCCCCTACTCTGTGATTGTGAAGTGGTGAATGGGAGCTACCTGCATGGGGAGAGTTCACCAAGCAGCCTGGAGCTGGCTGGGATCTGCCCCTTCCCAGCCAGCCACAGGCTATGCGGAGAAGTCTGCATATGCAGCCTGGAGGTGGCTATGTACTGTCCTATTTCAGGTGGTCCCTAGTCAGCCCAGGGCTGCATATGCAGACTTCCCCATGCAGCCTGGGGCTGGCCAGGAGCTGTCCCAGTCAGGGGCAGGTCTCAATCCCATGCCCTAATCGGGCGACTGAGGCACAGGGCTTGAAAAGAGCTGCAGGGGAGGGGCAGATCCAAACTCCCTGCCCTGATCTGCCAGTGGGGCAGCAATGAGCCACTGGCTGGGTGGGAAATCCCTGTCCAGCCAGTTGCTCACTCCTAACTGCCCCACCAGTGGATCTGGGCAGGGGCCTGGGATCTATCCCTCCCCTGCAGCTCTTTCCTAGCTCCCTGTCCCTGATCATGGCTGGGAGTTCCTACTGCTGGGGCAGGGGGACATTGTCCTTGCCTGGGCTTCGGTGGCAGAACCCACCCCAGCAGTAGACAGCTCTTGGGGGCAAAGATCAATCTCCAAGCCCCTGTCTCCTGGCCCCATGCTCCCTGCCAACCCCTGGGCTAGCACCTAGGGGGAGCCTAGAGCTCCCTCTGGCAGCTGCAGGGGGCCAGTGCAGGACTGGAGGGGGTGATATCAGACTGCTGCCGGGACCCCTAAATTTGTTTCTTCATTCCCACATGTTGCCTGCCCAGGGTGCATTTTCTCTAGAGTAATTTACTCTAAAGTAAACCCACCCTGCAGGATTTGCATGTGTAGATGCACCTGGTATGTCACAAATAGAATCGCCAGTGCCAGGGCTTCTGTATCTCCTTATACTCGAAGGATAGGAGCCAGTCAATATAAGGAAGTTAGCGTGTGTTAAGCTAGGATGTTACTTTACAGCACACTAACTACTCTGTACCACTTGCAATAAAAACACTCTTGGCACCCAGTAAGTGTGAGATAGCTGAGGGCTTTGTTACATGTTACCTTTAGGCCAGGCTAAAACTGTGGAATGCGATGCAGTATTAAAGTTAGAACATGCTCTAAACAGGTGCAAATTGAGGCTTAATATCATCTCTGACCTGCACAGCTCTAACTTGCCAGTAGAGGGCTAGTGAGCAGGGGGATGGCTAGGAACCAGGATGCCTGGGTTGTTTGGGTGGTGGGGAGGGAGAAGGCTGGTCTCAGAAAGTGTGTATGATTTGATGGGCAGTCAAGGTTTAATTGGTTCCTGTGAAAACTGATCCACCTGCCCTACCCTTTAGCAAACGCCCCAGCCTTTCCCTTGGAGTTGGGCAAAAGCCATGGGAAAGTTCACTTAACTGTGGTTACTAGCAGTTCCCAAAAGCACCACTGTCTTCTCCTGATGAGTCAGCTTTATAGGGGTGTAGCTTTCCCTTTACACCCTCTGCATTCCCATCCTGGGCCAGGGATAGTTGTTGGAGAGGGCTGGGCTGGGCTGTCCAGAGCCCCCAAGCTGAGCCCAGCCAGCTGGCCCCACACCAGGCAGCTCCGCCAACTCCTACCAATCTGATTCCAGCTCCCTCAACCTGATTCCCACCCCTTTTCCCCTGCTCCCCGTTCCCTTTCCCTGAGTGAGCTGCACCTTTGCCCTGGGGCCAAGCCAAAGCCACAGGAAAGTTCAATTAACTGCTATTAACCACACTTAACTGAACTTTTCTCATACCATTTGGCTCCAGTGGTACCTAGAAACAGGTGTGTGCAATGGAAAGTGTTGATTGGTCAATCATCCAAGAGCACATATTCAAATCCCTTGGCCAGACACAGCACAAGGTGCCTTACAATTCCTCTTTGACTGAATGTCCAGCTGGGATCAGATAACAAGCGGCTTCATCAAGATGGCAAGTGATGGAGCTGAGCGAATATATATATATATTCAGGCACTCCATGCATTAGTAGCATCGCCTCCTGGTGAGGCACTGCCTTGAGGACAATGACAGTACCATGGGCATCATACAGGCTCTGCTGCATGAAGAACATGATGATGCCATGCAAGCTACAGCACTGTGGGCCTAGTATCAGTTGCTCACTGCTGAGCACTCTCAGCGAGCTTGGACTAGTGGGAGCAGCTCATGCTTCAAATCTGGAAAGTCAGCTAGTAGCAGCAGGACTTCGCACTGAGCTGGCCCTTCTGCTTCAGCACCAGGATGTTGGGTATTGGTGCCCCATGTCAGCTGAGAGATGTGTGGCCATAGTAATCTGGAAGTTGGCTAACCCCAATAGCCTTTGTTGCATAGCCAATCAGTTTGGTGTGAGGATGACAACAGTGATGATAGCCATGAATGAAGTGCAAGAAGCCATGCTACAGGAACTGCATCCCCAATCCACCCAGCCTGGGGACACACAGGAGTTCATCTCTGGGTTTAAACAGCTGGGCTTCCCATACTGTGTAAAGGCTATCAACAGCACCCACATGCCCATTCCATGCTCCCTCACTCGGATTACATCAACTACAACAGAATCTGTTCAGTTATACTCCAGAGCCCCCAGGTTTGCTTCACCTACATCACCATTCAGTGATCAGGATGGGTGCATGACACTCTAGTTTCCTGGAGATGATGGGCTTCCCACAGGCAACTTGGTTGAGCTGACTATTTATCCCCTGATCATTAAGAGCCTAGCATTACCTGCTCCTCCCCGTGCTCATGAAGCTATACACCAGGTGGCTGGACTACAGGAGGGAGTTCTTCAATTACCAGCAGATCATCTATTGGATGTTGGTGAAGTGTGTCTTTGGGCACCTAAAGGTGCACTAAAAGTCCCTGGGGATCTGATTTAGACCCAAGCTGAGGAACAGTCTCAGCTTTGTAGCATCCAGCACAATACGTATGATCTGAGGGGAGAAGCCTTTCTGGATATCAAGGTGGCTTCAGGACACACACTGTATAGTGCCAGGGCTAAAGTGATGCTCCCAGCTGAGGATCATGGATAGACCCACTACCAGACTGCTCTGATCAGGGAGGCCTTAGCTAACCACTTCCTGGGACAATGTTCTGCTGGTGGCAGGGGGTGCAAGGAGGGGCCCTCTCAGTAAATCTGAAGCCTTCATTTGCAATAAATATCTTTGATTCCAAGTGGTGGGATTGATATTGCCCACTGCTTCGGAGTATTTGCACTGGGAGAAGGTGAGGGCTGAATGGGATGGGAAAACTGAGGTATGGAGCCCTTTGGGTTTGGGGGAAGCTAAGGGCTGGCTGGGACAGGGAAACCGAAATACAAAGGACTGTGTCTTCTTCCCATGTTTGCGGAGGTAGAAGAGTGCAGGGCTGTGGGTAGCCCCTAAGCGGAACTCAGTTGTCTGGCCCCATGGCAGGCACCTTTGCTGACCCCTGGAAATGCAATGTTAACCCTCCAACCCAATCCCAGTCTCACCCCCTTCCCCTGGATTACCATAAAGACTGGCTACCTCCTGCCCATCCTCCCTTACTCCCCACCTTGTTTGATTTGAAGTGGGGGTTATTTGGTCAAATAAAGTTAGGACTGTTATGAAATAAGCAATTTTTGTGCTTCTTGTCCCCACACCTCAATTTGCCGGTCTCAGCCAACCCTTGCCTTCCCTCGCCAGAATAGTCGGACTAACCTTTTTGGCAGGCTTGCCACAAATCAGCCCCACAACCTCCCTGACTGCTATTTTGAACTCTTTCCCTTATTCAGTGTGCTACTCCCTGACCAAGGTTTTTCTCTGCTTTTTGGTCCCTGACTTGTGCTCCCTACTTGATCTGCTGCTCTGCTTTCTACTCCTTCCCCTATTTGCCACTGTTCTCTGCTCCCTCCCGAGTCTGTTGTGCCACGCACAGTGGCTGCCCATGCCATTTGTGGCACCAGTGCTGAAGGTTGGCCACCCCAATGAGTCTAAAATGAGGAAACATGGCAACGTTAAATCTGTTCTTTATCTGAAAACTATATATGAAAAAGGAGAATTAATAATTGTATTAGTAGAACATGCATAGTGAAAGGATGTGCTGGGATGATAAGTGTTAGTTAAAAGCAAGGACAAAGTACTACCCTGGAAGTCTGTGCCGTCTTTGCTCACTACCTGTTTTCACTTACATTACCATGTTTTTAAAATCACTTTTGGAATTAATGTTTTATCACTTTTCATTCCCAGCAGTTATATGCACCGTGAGCCACCTTTCACATATGTACATGCACGCATACATTCACACATGCATGTGCACACATGCACACACAGTATTCTATAACAGGACCATTATAGAAAGTGATTTAAAAGGTGGACTGTAGGCAATATTTAGATATGGTGTAGGATATTCTAGAAGGTATAAAAAGGAAATAACTCATTGCAAGGAAAAGTGAGCTACTCCTAAGGACTCTTAATCACAAAGTTTCATATAAAAATATATATTTAAGATGCTAGACCTAATATTGCGGGTGGGGAGGGGGAGAGTCTGATTCTGTAGATTTTTTCAGACAATTTTTTACCATGTTTTTCACAACTGCAAGTATGCAAAAGTATGCGTGTACTTTTGCATGTCACATCTTGTACTTGCAGAACACCCAGTATGTTACATCATGACCAGGCAAACCACTTAAGTACATGGATAAATATGTCTGCCAAGTACCATGCTACTTGTGTGGCACCTGTAATTTGAGAGCTCTGTTATGCAGCCCAACTAAATGTCATACAGCAGCTGGCCAGAGGTAATGGTCTGCTGCTGGGGATGGCTGTGGCATCTGCTTTGCAGGCAATCCAGCTCCTATCGCTTGGCCCGCAGCCTCATTTCTTCCAGCATTGGAGCCGAGTGAGGGAAAAGTAGCTGGCAGCAGCGGTGAAGATAGCAGTAAAAGACAGTTTCCACTTAGCTTCCTTCCTTCAGGCACCACCTCCCAGGCACCTCCGGCCAGATCCAAGCTTCCTACTCAACTTCTGTCCCTAATGCCCCTTATTTGCAAATACACTGATTAGTTGGTTTACTTGTTGGCATAAATGGTTGCATGTGAAAGTATCTCAGACTGGAAGTTATGATTTGCTGGACTGAAGTTTTAAAGTGAGATTTTTTGCCTGGGCCTGTACCGCCTCATTCTTGCAACCCTGACTTGCACACACTTTTTGAAGAATGCGATAGTTAATATTTGCCAGATTAGTAGTTTTCTGGAAATACGATATGCCTAAAACAATAGCTTTCTGCCAACTAACTGGGCACAGCCCCGGGCTCTCAGTTTTGCTCAGAAAGGGAGAAGGCCAATCCCCTTTTAAGAATACGCCTGAACAAGTGCTTCTGAAGATGCACAGAAACTAATGGGTGGATTGATTCTCTCTCTCTTACTATCACAGTAAGTACTGAAATCAACAGGAGCATTTGTGAAGTCAGATTCTTGTAACTACAAGCAAGACCAGCAGAATCAGACTCTTCCTTTCTTATTTAGCATTTAAAAAAAAAATCAAAATATTGATAAGAGCTTCCAGCTAGAGCCCAATGAATCAGAGCTGCATTTAGGGGAAAAAACCCCCAGACTTTCCATGAGTTACAGGCTGTTTGTGGAATAAAGAATTGAAAAGGACTTACCAAGATGAGAGATCTTCCTTTCTCCTGACACATCTGCAAATCAAGGGCTAGTGGGAAATAAGCAACAGCAGCTGGAAAGAGGAGAGAAACCAAACGGAAATCTAATAAATAGGAAAATTAAGTTATCAATGCAGCAAGTTTTGGCTATAGAACCTGCCGCTATTTCAAGGACTGTGGCAGAAATCCAGCAAAAGACCTGGATCCAGTTCTGCATATTTTGTTAGGATGGAGCTGAGGCCTTTTTGGCCCACGAGGTAAATATACTGCACTTCTAGTCTGGGTTGACATTGGGGAATTTCAACCAAAAAATCCCACAGTTGCTGATTCCTGTGCAGCTGCAGCAGTATTGGTAACAATGGGAGCCTTAGTGTAGACAGCTTTCTGCTCCAGCAGCCCTTTTCAACACTGTGTCAATTAACCCAGCTCTGAGCAGGGTTAATTGATATAGTGCTGAAAATGTCTCTGGAGATGAAAACCCCTCCATATCAGGGCTCTCAACATTATTAGTGATTATGCAGCTGCACTTACATGAGCTATGGTGGGAATTTTTTGCAAAAAATTCCCTGGTGTAGAGAAGGCCTGAGTGCGCCTGAAGTTTTTTCTGGGTCTTGTTTGTCAATTTCTGTTATGCTTCCCTAATGCATTATCTCAGCCATCTGCAGATTGCTGATTTTGAGGCAGCAGCCTCTTTTGGTCCCAGCAGTTGAATGAAAGGAAAAGTGGAAGAACTGCAAATCACTGTAGTCCATCTGATACATGCGCTTGAAGTGCCTGTGCCTGAGCAGAAGTTTCTCTTTCCTGTGCTTGTATTCCTGTAGAAAGAAGTGAGCCCCTTGCAGTGGGATCAGTGAAAATGAGAGTTTACTTTATTCATGAATATAAGTGACTGTTCTCTGGGATACAGTTATCCTCTTGGAAAGATCCATTTTCCATAGCAAAATATAATAGAAAAAAGGTTTTCTCTAAAGCAGTAGTTCCCAAACTCTGACAGATTGTGTACCACCGATTTACAATGATACAGCCTTAAATACCACCAGCAACATTTCCATACACATAGGTAACAGACTGTTGTGATCACTATGTTTGTTAAGTGGTCATGTTCGCCAATCAGAAAAAGTTACACAGTTATGTAACAGTTACTAGGCAGACCGTAGTTGTTTTTCTGCCATCAATGTAAGAGATAAGTGGTAGCTGGAACTTTCCACAAGGCGGAGTCCAGCGTCAGTCAGTCAGTGCCATGGGCCTATCGAAAGGTGCCTCATGCAATCACACCACTGCACGTCACCTAAGCTGTAAAAAGAGCCTGCACCTGATCGTCAGGGTCCTTTCTGCGTCCAATGGACTCGGAACGATTTACGGCAAATTGTTACGGACACGGCTCGGCCTTCGGAGTGGCCAGCCGAAGGAGGATGCAGAGACCCGCCTGATCCTGGCGACCTGAAACCCCAGAAACTACTCGCCAGCCAGGTTCATCGGTCTCGCGCACCATTAGGGCGCGTGAGGCATGGTGAGTTCTAGCCGCTGCACGGCTACGTTGTTAGTCACTAATAAAAGCTACCAAGCCTGTTCACTGTTCTCCCGCCTATTCGTGATCTGTGGTAAGCCCGACCAGGGAAAGATCCTGCAACATGGTGTCACGAACAGGATGGTCGGCTGCAGATCACGATAGGGACGACCAGTCACGGTGCCAGGTTTGTCCTTGGGCATCTGGCCATCGGACGACCAGAAGCTCTGATGAACTGTGGGGTCATTTACAGTTTCACCAGGCCCCCAGTCACGCAGATAACGACGGCACCCAACCGTTCTGTGTGTGGCATCGGTCCGACCCCTGGCGCCCCTGGGAAGTTCGCTTAACGGGCCGAGCACTAGGGTGTGTGCTGAGGGACTCAAATGTGTCATTCGCTGTCCCGTCAAACCAAGACGTCCCTGATGATTGTGTAGCAGCAGCCAAAGAGCTTCCCTCGGGCGACCAGCAAGATACTGACCCCTTTCAGGATTGGGACGCTTTCATGAAAAAGATAGTGGCTCTGACAGGCGAGAAGCGCTGTACAGAGGGGAGTGAATCTTTCTCAGTTTATTATCCCCGGCGGCGCAAGTCACCGGAGGTTACGGGGAGTCTTCACCGCTGTTGGGGCAATAAATGATAAGAAAAAGGGGAAGAAAGCGGAGTGCTTGCGTGCGTGTTTAGAGGGTTTTGTGGCCACGCTTGGGTGCCTTAATGATTATGAGATGGCGCTGATCGCCAACAGCCACACGGCGGGAAGAAATGACCCCCCCTCTGGCGGCAGCCATAAGTACAACGTCTTTGAGCCAGTATCCGCCACTTCAACGGCACAGTCTACTACTCCGCCCCTACCACCTTATCCGGAAGGGAAGGCGCTACCTTCGGTGGTGACAACGCTTTACCTGCCCCTCCCTGACCCAGGGGGCAGGGCCCAAGCAATGCCTTCTATGGACACCACTCCACCAACGCCCGGCCCCTTGCTCCAAGCCCAGCCTGTTGAGATAGTAAAGACTCGGCAAGACAGAGATGGGAATCTCATTACTGAGCGGACCACCCGAGATTGCGACCGTGGCGAGATGAACGAGCTTATTAACAGGACGGCAAGACAAGAAAATGAAACCCCAGCGCAGTGGCTCGGATGATTAGTATTGGAATGTGGCCATGAGACGCTCAGCTAGCGAGAAGCCATCAGTCTTGTTACGCATGGAAGTTTCAGTTTGGGACTCCTTCCCGGTTCGACTGTCCTGGAAACTGACAACACGCTGTGGCCTATCTCCCTCTCAGCCTTGGTTGCCGGTGCAGTACATGAAAAGCCACACCAAGTCCACGAGGGAGCTCAACCCATTCACGCCCCACATTCACAGCCATTCGTCAATGCCCTTGCAGGAGCTGTTTATCTCTCCTTGCCCAAGCGGCGGATCACAGCTTCACGCGCACCTCTCACAACACCAGCACGTTTGAGCGGCAGCACCGAGAGTTCTGATGAACTCGCCGATTCGGCAACAACGCCCACCCATGGTGGGGGACCGTCCTTGCCTCAGCGACTCCTTAACACATTCAACAGTTCTTTACCACCCACAACGTCCGCCATCATATGCATTTGCCGTATCATCCGCAATCGAACGGCGTTGTAGAGCGAACGATAGGCGAGCTAAAGCATAAACTCCTCTTAACCCTCCAACACACTGACTTCAAGGGCTGGGACCGCATATTACCTGAAGTCCTAATTAACTTAAATGCCGACAAAGCCCCTTGGGCCGCGCGTACCCTCCAAACTCAAAGAGGATGGCAGCCGAACTTTAAACCCGGAGACCTCGTATGGGTTGCCTTTCCCACTCCAACGCCCACCAAATATCCACCCGTGTTCCCAGGCGAGATTATCGAAGCTACAGCCCTAGCCCATACTTACAAGCTTCGCCTGGTCAATTCATCCGATGACCGCAAGCACTTAGTTCATCTCAATTGGTTAAAACCGCGTAGTGATTTATTGAACTAACATCTAATTATTTTACAGATCAAGTGACCTTCCAAGATGTTCGATCGACAA
The DNA here is from genome assembly GCF_052110815.1 of Crocodylus siamensis. Taxonomy (NCBI): domain Eukaryota; kingdom Metazoa; phylum Chordata; order Crocodylia; family Crocodylidae; genus Crocodylus; species Crocodylus siamensis. Next base: position 65,235,339 of record NC_143398.1, read on the forward strand.
GATAAAAGAGCTGACACCGAACCTCTCCTTCGCCAGACCACCATGCCATTGCCACGAGACCGGCGGGTGTCACCCCTGTCATTTGCAGGATTATGGGAGAGGCTTGTGGGAAGGTCGAAAGAACCAATAGCAGCTGTACGCCCATCCCACCGACAGCGAAAGCTTTGGCTAATTTTTCTGATTTACCTTTTACTATCAGCAGGTATCATTTTGATGTGCGTCTTACACCGCAGCATCCCCGGACACACAAAGCGGACTCTCATTACATCCCCGTCGTCCATCGCAGACAACCTGTTTCTCCGTACCTCGCGAGAGTGGATGCTGCTTACTGGGCACACATCAGGTTCAGTTTGTGGGCATACACCTACCTCCGCTGCAGACAGTTCCTTTCGCATAACTGTTACCCCTGTTAATTACTCGGATTTATTTTTAAGTTTTGTACGTGCATCCCCCGGTAACGAAACCATTCACTACTTAGCCTGTGACACAAGTTGTTCCATTCAATTTCTCACTTACACATGGGAATGGAATGGCACATCCCCAATCAATTGTACTGTTCAAGGTATTCCACAGGATTGTTTTAATTTCACCCATGGGCCACCTTGGGGGGCACCACACTCCATTGTGCCCGACCCCAACAATGTTACTCTCCCCATCCCCCCACTCCCTCAAACCGTCTTACGAACGGTGAAAATTAAATTTTCCACTCCGGGCACCCCGTGCTATTGGCCAGGATGTCATACCACTCCATGTGCTTTTAGAACCTCCATGGCGAGGAGGTCTTTTGAGGATGCAGAAGTATTTCGCCTATTCCCCTTAAAAGCATTTATAACAATGGGCAGTCACTTTGGTCCACCTGCTCATTGCGCTGCATTCAAATTCATTACCAGACGCTTTAGCCCACATCTAAAACCATTATTGGCCCTCTTTAACACTAGACACCCCGCACCAATAGCACTGATCCCACCTTCCCACGATACTATGTTTTATTGTCAACAAGACGACAGCTCAACCCAAGCTGTTCTGTACAGTCACTTTCCCTATCATTTCAATGTGTGTTGTATTTTGGTCCAAGTTACGCTATGCCCCTGTGAGTTTTCCAATGTTACCCATTGGACCGCCCCGCTTACATTTCCCAACCATGTCCGGAGCCCCCGCAATGTGATTCCCAATGAACAAATTACAGATGTCATGGGGGAGTCGAAATTCTGGTCTAATATGACTGAAACTGAGCACAGGAAGTTTACCACTAGGTGGACCCTGTATGGCATGTTTGTTACTGGAGCCTCCACCTCGGCATTGGCCATCCAGCAGCTGCAAACTCTGGAAATGCTAGCCAGACTGGCCAATAGTACGGCAGACGCTTTGGAAGTATTCAACCGGCAGTTGCAGGATACTTCTAAGGTTGCCTTCCAAAAACCACCTTGTGTTGGATTTCATGTTGGCCAAAGAAGGTGGGTTCTGCGCAGTGCTTAACCTCACTGCGCCAGACGAGACCTGTTGTCTCGTTATCTATAACTCTTCGGAGCCCCTTTCTAAAGCCATCAATCAAATCTGAAAGGTAGCTAAAGATACGCGTACAATTGTCCAGACCCCCTTTAATTGGCTAGCTGAAACATTCCAATCCGTATTTAACCTCCGGCTTTCACCATGGTTGGCGAATCTACTAACTCCCCTATTTACAGTTCTAATTGTTGTATTGATAGCATCCTGTTGTGTTGGTTTGATCATTCATTGCATTCGTCGTCAAATTACCTCGGCTATGCAGGTCACCTACTATGAGTGCTTTCCTCAAACGAATAACACTTGCTGCGAGATACAAAGTGTACTGTAATATTGACCTGGCAGCCTAATCGAACCTTGGTTTAGTTGATTAAATTTATTCACTTAACTCATTACAGTTGGTATTACGCCGCACTATTCGTTTGTCTGTAACCTCCCTAGCAGAGATCAAACGTGTTAAGTCTCTTTTGGTATCTGTTGTAAGTTTTTTGACTCACATGGCCAGGGGGGCATGTTGTGATCACTATGTTTGTTAAGTGGCCATGTTCGCTAATCAGAAAAAGTTACACAGAGTTATGTAACAGTTACTAGGCAGACCGTAGTTGTTTTTCTGCCATCAATGTAAAAGATAAGCGGTAGCTAGAACTTTCCACAAGGCAGAGTCCAGCGTCAGTCAGTCAGTGCCATGGGCCTATCGAAAGGTGCCTCACGCAATCATACCACCGCACGTCACCTAAGCTATAAAAGGAGCCTGCACCTGATCGTCAGGGTCCTTTCTGCGTCCAATGGACTCGGAACGATTTACGGCAAATTATTACGGACACGGCTCGGCCTTTGGAGTGACCAACCAAAGGAGGATGCAGAGACCCACCTGATCCTGGCGACCTGAAACCCCAGAAACTACTCACCAGCCAGGTTCATCGGTCTCGTGCACCATTAGGGCGTGTGAGGCGTGGTGAGTTCTAGCCACTGTGCGGCTACGTTGTTAATCACTAATAAAAGCTACCAAACCTGTTCACTGTTCTCCCGCCTAGTCGTGATCTGTGGTAAGCCTGACCAGGGAAAGATCCTACAACATCAAAACCTTTAGTAAACATAAAACATTGTTTTATCAGTTACGGTAACCATATAAAATGGCTAAAATTAAAAAAATTGATTGTAATTAATTGTGTGATTTAAAAAATTAGTTGTAATTAATTGAGATTTTAAGCTTACAGCTAAAAACTCAATACCGTTGTGAGGAGGGAGTGGCACAGGGGCATGGCTGGGGTGAATGGGCACCCAGGACTGGGACAGGTCATAGGACAGAGCCACAGGAGGCTTGTCCAGGGGCAGTGGGGGGACAGCGGTTCCCCACCATTGCATACATCCCCAGGGGAGGCAAGGGGGTCCATGCCCCCTGGATTTGTGCACAGGGTGGAGTTGGGCTGCCTGCTGCATGCTGGGCTCTGTGCCCTGCTGCCTCCAGCCCCGCATGGGCTGCCATGTGCCTTTCGTGCTCTGGCTGCACTATGTCCTCTGTCCTCCCAGCAGTGGAAGGCATGTGACATCCTGTGCAGGTCTGGAGACAGTGGCAGTGGGGTGCAGAGCCCAGTGGGCAGCCCACCTCCATCCCATGCACAAATCCCATACCTGCCCGAAGGTGCACACAGCAGTGATAGCCCCCACTGCACCCTTGGAAAGGCCCAGGCTGGCTCGGGAGAGGCCATGTCCTTTTGTGCTGGCCCCACCATGGGGACTGGGCATGCTAGCCTGAGGGGAGAAAACCCCTAGGGAGCAGCGGGCTGTGCACTGGGCTCTGTGCCCCACTGCCGCTGTCTTCAGACCTGCATGGGATGCCATGTGACTTCCATGCGTGGGCTGCATTGCATCCCCTGCCCACCTGGTGGTGGAAACTACATGATGTCCTGCATAGATTCATAGATTCATAGATTCATAGATGCTAGGGTCGGAAGGGACCTCAATAGATCATCGAGTCCGACCCCCTGCATAAGCAGGAAAGAGTGCTGGGCCTACATTACCCCAGCTAGATACACATCCAACCTTCTCTTGAATACCCCCAGGGTAGGGGAGAGCACCACCTCCCTTGGGAGCCCGTTCCAGACCTTGGCCACTCGAACTGTGAAGAAGTTCCTCCTAATATCCAATCTAAATCTGCTCTCTTGTAGCTTGTGGCCATTATTTCTTGTAACCCCCGGGGGGGCCTTGGTGAACAAATACTCACCAATTCCCTTCTGTGCCCCGCTGATGAACTTATAGGCAGCCACCAGGTCGCCTCTCAACCTTCTCTTGCGGAGGCTGAAAAGGTCCAGTTTCTCTAATCTCTCCTCGTAGGGCTTGGCCTGCAGGCCCTTAACCATACGAGTGCCCCTTCTCTGGACCCTCTCCAGGTTATCCGCATCCTTCTTGAAGTGCGGCGCCCAGAATTGCACGCAGTACTCCAGCTGCGGTCTGACCAGCGCCCGATAGAGGGGAAGTATCACCTCCTTGGACCTATTTGTCATGCATCTGCTGATGCACGATAAAGTGCCATTGGCTTTTCTGATGGTTTCGTCACACTGCCGACTCATGTTCATCTTGGAGTCCACTAGGACTCCAAGATCCCTTTCCACTTCCGTGCCACCCAGCAGGTCATTTCCTAGGCTGTAGGTGTGCTGGACATTTTTCCTCCCTAGATGCAGCGCTTTGCATTTCTCCTTGTTGAACTGCATTCTGTTGTTTTCTGCCCACTTGTCTAACCTGTCCAGGTCTGCTTGCAGCTGTTCCCTGCCCTCCAGCGTGTCCACTTCGCCCCATAGCTTAGTGTCATCTGCAAACTTGGACAGAGTACATTTCACCCCCTCGTCCAAGTCGCTGATGAAGACATTAAAGAGTATCGGTCCAAGCACCGAGCCCTGCGGGACCCCACTGCCCACACTCTTCCAGGTCGAAACCGACCCATCCACCACGACTCTCTGGGTGCGACCCTCCAGCCAATTCTCCACCCACCGGACTGTGCAGTCATCCAAGTCACAGCCCCTTAACTTGTTCACCAGTATGGGGTGGGATACCGTATCAAAGGCCTTCCTGAAGTCCAAGTATACGACATCCACCCCTCCTCCTGCGTCGAGGCGTTTTGTGACCTGGTCATAAAAAGAGACTAGATTGGTCAGGCACGATCTGCCTGCCACGAACCCGTGCTGGTTTCCCCTCAGCATAATTTGTCCTGCCGGGCTCTCACAAATGTGAGCCTTGATGATTTTTTCAAAGATTTTGCCAAGGATGGAGGTGAGACTGACTGGCCTATAGTTACCCGGGTCCTCCTTCCTCCCCTTCTTGAAAATGGGAACCACATTGGCCCTTTTCCAGTCCTCCAGGACTTGACCCGTGCGCCACAAGCGTTCAAATATTCCCGCCAGTGGCACTGCAATGATGTCGGCCAGTGCCTTCAGTACCCTCGGATGGAGCTCATCCGGGCCTGCCGACTTAAAGGCATCCAGTTCTTCCAAGTGACCCTGCACCACCTCAGGGTCCACGCATGGAAGTCTGGTGCCTTGCTGCTGCCTCCCTACACTCCCAGTGAGAGACTTGTCATGCCTCTCGCTTAGGAACACTGAGGCGAAGACTCGTTGAGGAGTTCAGCCTTGTCCCCTCTGTCCGTCACCAATTGTTTCTGCCCATTTAGCAGGGGTCCTATTCCTCCCTGGGCCTTCCTTTTACTCCCTATATATCTAAAAAACAATTTCTTATTGTCTTTTACTTGGGTTGCCATCCTCAGCTCCATGGTAGCTTTGGCCTGTCTAACTGCCTCCCTACAAGCACGAGCAGAAGAGGTATATTCCTCTTTGGTGATCTCTCCCTGTTTCCACTTTTTATGTGCTCCCCTTTTGGCCCTTAGTCTGCCCTGGATTTCTCTGGTCAGCCAGGGAAGCCTCCTGGCCCCTTTCCCTCTTTTACCTCGCACGGGGATCATCTCGCTTTGTGCTCAAAGGATAGCTTCCTTAAGGCACAGCCACCCTTCTTGGGCTCCCCCTCTGGAGGCAGTGTTAGCGGGGGGACCCCACTACTGTATGTACCCTGGGGCAGGCATCGGGGTCATGTGCCCCTCTGGTTGTGTGCACAGGGTGGAGGCAGGCTGCCTGGGCTTTGCACCCTGCTGCTGCCAGAATCATGCAGGATGCCATGTGCCTTCTGCTGCCGGGAAAACAATGCACACAGTGCAGCCAGCATGCAGAAGGCTCATGACATTGCATGAGGCTCCTGAGGCAGTGGGGCGCAGAGCCCAGTGGCAGCCCACCTTCTCCCTGCACACAGATCAGGGGGGGAACTTGCCCCCACACCTCCCTCAAGGTATGTACAATAGTGAGGAGCCCCCTGCACCCCTGGACGAACCACCCAGGCTCTGATTGGCCCACCACCTGCCCTGGGGCCTCATTCACTCCAGCCCCCACCCTACTCCTCCCTCACTGTGGGGGCCTCAATCTGCCCCTCCCACTCCCTTCAACATACTTACCTGCTGGGTCCTGCTCCACGTGTGGTGCTGTGTTCCTGGCCATGTGCAGCAGGCTATGGCTCGGCTCTGTGTGTGTGCAGTTCCTCCCTCCAGCCCTCCGCGTACCACTTGCAGGTCATCTGTGAACCACTGGTGGTACACATAACACAGTTTGGGAACTGCTGCTCTAAAGTGATCCTCAAGTATCTACTATAGGTCCATTTGGTTGCTCTGATGAACCATGATGATGTGGGGCAGGGTCAGAAATCTAGGGTGTGCTGGCCAGACATGGCCTATGGAGCTGGTAGGTCTGACCTGTAGCACTGGAGCTTTGGGGATGGGGTGTCTTGGCTGCAGTCATTCTCCCTATGCTGCGGCAGAGATGAGCAGTGGTGGCAGCTGGGTCCTAGCACCCACCCATCCTCTTCCCCAGGGGTGGGCAATTATTTTGGTTGGAGGGCCACTTAGCAAGTTTTGGTGAGCTGTCAAGGGCTGCACACACACAATCTTTTAAAAGACCTCTTTTAAACAAATTGTAGATTTAAAAAAATCCTGTATGAAAAATCAAATATCAATTATACCGTTTTAATTTTATTTCAAAAAATAATTTTTGTCCTAATGTATTTTTTTTAAGTAGCATATATCGTGAACTTTGCATGCCCCTGGAGGGTAGGCGGGGCCACAGAGACCTCCCACAGGTGGTGGCAATGTGGCGGCAGTGAGCAGGGAGCTCTTGCAAGCAGCTGTGGCTCTGTGAGCGGCAGTGGGGAGGGTGGCGAGCGCCGACCACCAGTTGGTGACCACCTGCAGATGGCTGCAGCGGTGGCCAGCAGTAATCAGGGACCACCCGCAGACACTGCTGACAGTGTTGGCAGTGAGGGAGACAGGTGGCGAGTGGTGACTGCCTGCAGGCACTGCTGGCAGTGTCGGCAGTGCTTTTTGGGCCTGATCAGGATATTAAACCCGTGGAAGCCATTAATTGCTGTGTTATTAAGCAGTCTAGGATGCAGTTAATGGCTTCCATGGGGTTGATCAAGTCTATGGAAGCCATTAACCATATCCTAAACTGCTTGCTAATGCATCAGTTGATGGCTTCCATGGGCTTAATATCCTGATCAAGACTGTGGAAGCCATTAATTGCCATGTTAGCAAGCCCTGGTTTGGGGCCATCTGTTTAAAAATACTTATTATTGATAATACATTATAGGTTCTAAACCTCCCTTATTCTTCTTAATCCAGGTCTTTCCCAAGTGCCTGGTAAAACAGAATTTGAACCACATAGTGAAAAATCAGTTTCACACTGTGCTGAACCAAGAAAGATGCACGTTCTATATACGAGAGCTGCTCAATGAGTACACCAGTGTTTCTCAACCAGGGTGCAGGTATTTGGGGAATATTAGGCAAATAAACCTCACCACGTCCTTTTTCTTAGTTGTTGCAGTGCTGTAAATCATTACACATTCAGTATATAAGAGCTCTGCAAACAGCAACCAGTGTCTGCTTAGCTCCATGTTGACATGGTCAGTTGCTTGTTATTTTCTGCATCATCCTGTGAGTCCCTCAGTAAAGCTCTGGTTGCTGATATTTCTGGTCTTAAAATCTATGAATTATTATTCACTAGTTAAATATATAATAGAGTTAATTATTTTTGTAAGATATGTTTCCTCTCTCCTTAATAAAAGACTCTGAACTCGTAGGTGTACAGACCAGGCATTATTTTATGTTTAAATAATATCTATCTTATTATAGGCTCTACTAAGAACGATAATTAAAATTATTGGGATAATAATTGTTGTCTCTTGACTAATGCTTACATCTTAGCCACAACCTCACATGGTGTTCCCTGGAGAAAAACAAAATATTCCATCCAGGGTGTCATCACGTTTTATTCTTCTAAATGCCGTGTTGTTCCCAAAAGACTAAGGAATTAAGCTCACAGAATGATATAGCTTGTTTATTCAGTGAGCCGTACTCTGCCTCTTGTTCTGCTAGTCCCTCCTGCAATTCCAGGGCAAATGTAACAACTTATACATAGCACTCTTTAAAGGTATTCACACATCTTCCCCTTTTATATGTAACATATCCCCATATAATACTAACATTAGCAGTTTAGTTCAACCCATAGTTAAAGCACATTTTAACAGATCCCTGGGCATGCCTACATGTTCATTAATGCACCTTAGATATTGTGTATTTTGTTAAGTACTTGCTTAATAAAGTACTAAGTAAATGCGCAACATCTAGAGTTACTAAGCAGTAGCGCCAACACTGGGTTATTTTGGATGGTTACTGCACATTAGCCTAATAACATGGCACAGTAGGCTATTAGCATGGTTTTTAGCCACCACATTACTACGTTATTAAGCTAATGCACAGTAAGTGTCTCATGTAGGCATTCCCTCTCTTCATCTTTGTGTTGGCTTTTTAGCTTTAAAGTGATCTTCTCAGTTCTTCTGCATTCTCAATCCTTATTGGTTCAGTTCTTGTTTGGTTTCCTTGTTCAGATGTCTCTACTTCTGTGTCCCTTTCAATCTACTCTGTCATTTTTGGTTGCTCTGTTAGCTCTGTTTCCTTTGGTAAATCTTGTGGTGCTGCTTCTTTCCTCCCCTTTATGAGCTGCATGGGTCATCTGTGTCTGTTCCTTCTTAACACCCATCCTTCCAGTGTGACTATTTAATAGGATCTGGGAGCTATAGGAAACTAATGCTTTTTGGTTCCACATTCATCCATCTGAAATAAGCACCATATCTTTGTTGTGCAGTTGTGGTAATTCCCTGGAAACCCTGCCATAGTACCATTTTTGTGTGAGTTTGTCAAATTTCTTAAATATTTTCACATCTTGCTTTTCATTCTAATGGCCATTATCTGAAAGATTTGGCAGCTTTGTTTTGAGTTTCCTGTTAAACAGTATTTCTGCTGAGGACAATCCATGTTCCATGGGTGTTGCTCTGTAATTTAAGAGTGACAGGGTAAACTTCGGTGTGTGACTCTAGCTTTTTTCTACAATTTCTTCACTATTTGTATTCCATTTTCCACCAGACCTTTGGATTGTGGGCATTTAGGACTTGATGTGTTGTGACAGAATCCATATTTGTTTGCAAATTCTTTAAAATCAAGACAGTTGAATTAAGGTCTGTTTTCACAATTTGTGGAATCCCATGGCTAATAAAAATAGATTTGATGTGAGTTATGACATGGTTTGCTGTTGTGTTTTCAAGTAATGCAATTTCAGGATAATGAGAATAATTAATAATACAGCACTAATACATATTTTTTCCTATATGTATGAATAAATGCCCATTTGATACCATGGAGCTATGGACTCCTCCATGACCATCATGGGTTCTTTTCTTACATTGATCTGTACTTTAGGTATGTTGTACAAGCCTTTAAAGCATCTTATATGTCATCATTTATGTTGGACCAACATAGAACACCCCTTGCTCTTCTTTCGCAGTTTTCAATGCCTAGATGCCCCCTATGTACTGTTTAACATGCCTATCTTTAGCGCTGCTGGAACAGTAAATTGTGAGCCGTTGAACAAAATGCCATCCAGCCCTGACAGCTCTTCCTTGAACTGATAGTAGGGACTAGGTATATGTTTTCCAGACCAACCAATGCAAGTAGCTGTTATCACATTTTGCAATGTGGTGTCCTGAGCAGTAGCTCCTGAAATTAGTGCCCACACTTTATCTGTGACAGGAATCGCTCTCTTAATTAGATTAACATGCACTATGTCTGAGTCTGGAATTCTGTCATTTTCCATCGTGTTACATGCTCTGGACAATGTATCTGCAATAAGTAGATGTTTTCCTGGCATGTACTGTATGTCTAGATCATATGTTTGGAGTAGAAAGAAAAGTCTCTGTAATCTGGGAGGCATGTCTGATAACCCTTTCTTTGCTATAGTTACCAAAGGTTTATGATCAGTTTCAGCTAGTACAGGCTTCCCATAGATTAATATATGAAACTTCTTACAGCCATATACTAGACCTAAACTTTCTCTCTCAATTTGTGGATATAGACACTCTGATTTAGAGAGTGCCCTAGAGGCATATGCTACTGGTCTCCAGCTATCCCCATGTTTTTGAAGCAAAGCTGCTTCAATGCCTTCTTTAGAAGCATCTGTTGATAATTTAGTGGGTCTTTTAGGGTCATAGTATTTTAGTATTGGAGCTTTCATTATTTGTTCCTTCAAGTTTTTAAATTCAGCGTCATGTTCATGTCTCCATGTCCACTGAGCGTTCTTTTGTAGGAGTGGTCTAAGGTCTTTGGTCTGCTCTGCTAAGTTAGGTAGGTATTTCCCTTCAAAACTGATTATTCCCAGTAATCGTTGCACTCCTTCCTTATCTGTAGGGGGTGGCATGTTTGTAATGGCTTTAACTCTTGCAGGATCAATTTGTATCCCTTTCTCAGAGAGCTTTCTCCCAGATATGTTATTTCTTTGACCCTGAATTTGCAGTTTCGTTTGTTCAGTTTCAAACCTGCTCTGCATGCTCTTTCTAGTGCCTTTCTTAGCCTCAAGTCATGTTCTTCCATAGTGTTTTCCCAAACTAATACATCAATATAAACCATAGTTGCATCAAGACATTCAAAAAATTGTTGCACCTTTCTGTGAAATACTTCAGATGCAGCACACAGTCCAAAAGGAAGCCTATGAAAGCAATACCTTCCAACAGGCATATTGAAGGTACATAGTGCTATTATTTTCTAGGGGAACTTGCCAAAACCCAGAAGAGGCATCCAAAATGAAGAAATATTTAGCTTCTAACATTGCCAGAAACCTCTTCCCTGGTGGAAATAGGAAAATGCTCCCTTTTCATGTACCTGTTCATTTGCTTAGGACCCAGACACAATCTCAAGGATCCATCTTTTTTTTTTCTATTATGACCACTGAATGAATCCAAGTAGGTTTCTCTACTTTTTTTCTATTATGTCCATGTTAACTAATCTAATTCCTTTTACACTTTCTCCCTTAGTACAAGGGGAACATTCCTTGCCACGTGCATGGTGGGAGTATTTGGTTCTCTTAATTCTATCCTGTACTCAGTTGACAGTTTCCCTGTGCCTTGAAATACATCATAAAACTCTTGTTCTATGTTCTTGCTTTCTAGTCCCCCAGTGGCATCCATTCTCTTAATTAAACCTAGAGTTTTACTTGTTCTCAACCCAATAATTGGCACTAGCTCTCCTGGGACTGTTACAAACTGAATTTTCACTATATTATCCTTGTGTCTCACATGCAGTGCACAAACACCCCTGGTTGTAATCATGTTCCCATTATATGCTCTAAGTCTCACTTTCTCATTCTCATAGTACACAGGTTTAGTTTTCATTTTTTTTAATAATGTATTATTGCATTATATTGACCTGTGCCTCTGTACCCAATTGAAAAGTTACCATTAGTCCATTGGTGTCCAGGGTGATTGTCCAGTCCTCAGAAGAATGATCTTCTTACATTGTGCCAATGAGGAATTCTTCATTTTCCTCACTGCATAGAGCATGAACCTGCTGTTTCTTGTGTGGTGCATCCTGTTTCTTTCTGTAAACTCTTGCAAAGTGACTGAATCTTTTGCATTTGTTGTAGCGATTACCAAATGCAGGGCATTGCATGGGTTTGTGGTAACCCCCACAGCATCTGCAGTTGACCATTTCTTCAAGCAATTTTCTTTGGCCTCTGCTTTCCTGCTTCAGGTTTTTGCTGTCTTGTAATCCTGTCTATATTTGCTTGTTTTGATTTTTTTTCTCCAGCCTCTGCAGCCTGGCATTTGTTAGTCCATCCTTTTAGCACATTCTAACTGCCTTTTCCAAATTAAGCCCAGGATCCTCTAGCTAGCAGTCTCTTCCTGAGGCTTGTATCCCTTATATCCAATACTATTTGGTCTGATCATGGACTCTTTTAGCTCTTCAAAGTTGTATGTCTGATTCAGCAGTCTGAGGTCTTTGTCAAGCTCCTCCATTGTCTTATATGCTTTCTGTTGTCTCTTGTGGAAATTACACCATTCAAAGGTTTCATTTTGTTTGGGTATACGGTATTCCTTAAACTCTTCTATTATTGTGCCATAGCTTTTCTGTTCTGCTTCTGACAGTTGTAGGCTATTCTAGACAGAGCTTCTGGGCCTGCTATATTTTTTTAAAATAGCTATCTTGAGTTAATTTTCTCTGTAGCTCCACTGGCTGTCATGGGTTTGTTGCAGGTAGGTCTTGCTTGTCCAGTCTCATTTCCTTTTATGACCAGGTGACCTATCACCTGGACAAGGGGCAAGAGATCAACATTGTATACCTCGACTTTAAAAAAGCCTTCGATTTGGTATCCCACAATCACCTCTTGGCTAAACTGGCTAACTGCGGCCTTGACGTCACCACAATCCACTGGCTGGGGAACTGGCTCCGCGGTAGGACCCAGACGGGGTCGACCGGAGCAAATCGTCTTGGTGTGCTGTGACCAGTAGGATCCCACAAGGCTCTGTCCTAGGGCCTATAATGTTTAATGTCTTCATCAATGATGTGGACATTGGTGTCAGAAGCAGACTGGCCAGGTTTGCCAATGACACCAAACTCTGGGGTAAAGCATCCACACCTGAGGAAAGGAGGGTGATCCAGGCGGATCTGGACAGACTCATGAAATGGGCAGGTGAGAGCCTGATGGTGTTCAACACTAAAAATGCAAGGTTCTTCACCTTGGGAGGAAAAACCTGCAGCATCTTTATAGGCTCGGCAGTGCTACCCTGGTTACAGATGAAAGGGACTTGGGGGTCCTAGTTGACCACAAGATGAACATGAGCCTTTAGTGTGATACTGCAGCTAGTAAAGCGAGCAAAACACTGGTTTGCATCTATAGGTGCTTCGCAAGCAAATCCAAGGATGTCTTTCTCCCATTGTACTCAGCCTTCGTGAGGCCGCAGCTGGAGTACTGCATCCAGTTTTGGGGTCCACATTTCAAAAAGGATGTGGAGGAGCTTGAGAGGATGCAGAGAGAGCCACGCGCATGATCAGAGGTCAGGAAAACAGACCTTATAATGAGAGGCTGAGAGCAATGAGGCTCTTTAGCCTGGAAAAGTGCAGGCTCAGGGGTGATCTGGTGGCTACCGATAAGTTTATCAGGGTTGCTTATCAGCATCTGGGGGAACATCTGTTTACCAGAGCACCCCAAGGGATGACAAGATCGAATGGTCACAAACTCCATTGTGACTGGTTCAGGCTAGACGTAAGAAAGAACTTCTTCACTGTCCGGGCCCCCAAGGTTTGGAATAGACTGCTGCCGGAGGCAGTTCAAGTGCCCACTTTGAACACCTTCAAGACACATTTGGATGCTTATCTTGCTGGGATCCTATGATCCCTGCTGACTTCCTGCCCCTGGGGTAGGAGGGCTGGACTTAATGATCCTCTGGGGTCCCTTCCAGCCCAAATGTCTATGAAATATATATATGTTAAAGCTCTGCTTAAATTTCTTCCAGTTTTCTGCTGCATTGCTGGACAGCTTTAACTCCTTTGGAATTCTGAGGTGCTCCATTTTTTTGCTTTTCTCCGCACCCCATTCCTGGTACCATGTGTTGTTCTCAAAAGACCAAGGAGTTAAGTTTATACAATGGTAAAGTTTGTTTATTCAGAGATCAGTACTCTGCCTCCTGTTCTGCTGTTCCCTCCTGCAATCCCAGGCAAATGTTACAATTTATATATAATACTGTTAAAGGTATCCACACAAATGCCTCAGCCAGTGACTGTACCATCAAAGTCATACACACTGGATCTTGATAAAACAATGATTCTTGCTTAAAGAGTTTTGAGAGTAGATGACTGGATCTTTTCTGTACTAGGGTGGGAGTAGCAGAAAGATACACAAGTGTTCTTCAGGTAAATCCTAGTTAGTCTCCAGTTGTCATGTTCTTAGTTGCTCATTTTTCTATTGTTGCCTGATGTAAATATATCTGCTTCTAAGCAGCTGCCTCTAAAGTTTTGTAATTTAGAATCCAGTTTGATGGCTGTATTGCCTATGTGCTAGTCTCTTCAGGTACCCTGGATATGAAAGGCTTGCATAACTTTCAGACTTGGACAGTTTTGGATGGTGTTCTAATGAGAATTTTGTCTGATTTTTGGCTGTACTTCGGGTGTACTTAATGTACCAGAGTATTATCATCAGAGCTGCTGAGAACTTAGGGAAAACTCGTGACAGAATTAACAGCCCATCTGAGATGATTCTGTAGGACAGGTGTTTTAAAGGTACAAGCCTGTGGGAACCTCTTGCACCAGGGCTGTCCAACTAGCAGCCCCCAAAGGCTACCCATCAGGATTCTGCTCCCCCAGTGATCTCCTAGCTGCTGCAGGAGTCTCTAGACCCTTCCTCCCTGCTCCAGGTTTTACTTCCTGGCTGCACCCCTTGAGGTAGGGCAGAGCTGGGTAGCCTGCAGAGCCAAGGGAGCCTGTGGCTAAGGTGTCTGGGGGTGCCTGAGGACCTTGTGAGGCCTAGGGACACTGGCTTGGAGACGCAGCGGCAAGAGGGAGGGGGACACTCAGTGCAACGGGGCATTGGCACACAGTGTGGCCTTCCTGGTATGTAGCTTGGGAGGTGTGCAGCCCAAACACCTCCGACAGCTCAGAAGCTGGATGGCAGCCCTGTTATATACCATTGTTTTAAGGAAAAATGAAAACTTCAGAAAAATGAATGTGATAAAAATTATTTGCTGCTATGCCTGAAATAATAGATTGTATTTTGGATGTACATTATAGACTTGGAAGGCTTATAATTTCTTTATTCATGGTGTGAAGATAATTGAATCAAGGCCTTTCTGATTATAAAGATCTCTCCATAGCCCTGAGATTTAACAGGTGGACTATCTTTGTCTTCACGGCTAGTTGCTTTGGAAGGCATCAGGGAGTCTCTAGTTGGCTTAAGAACACTCTGGGAATATTTTCAGCCCTTAAGAGCATTCTAGGATTACTTTTTTTGCTAGCCCATCTGCCTGCAATGGCCTTTTCCCATTTTCTGGCAGCTGTCCCCTCCCAGCAGCCTTGGATCTTCTAGAGCTAATAAATCAGGCATGGGTATTGTTATAAGTATAATAACTGCTGCTTGCCTATCTCTAGTCAGCTATGAATTCCTAATGTAGCTGTCACCTGTAGTATTCAGGGATTAAGTACATCAATTATTAGAACATTTTCTCTGGGTTACATTAGACTTGCTTAGGGCTGTTGTCTCTGCATTTTTTGTTTCTCTCTGAGGGATCCAGTAGCATAATGAGGAGTGGGTGATCAGGGCAACAGTCCTGGGTACCCACTTAGAGGAGGTACAAGAATGGCAGCTTCCAAGTTAATTGGCAGCTGGTCTAGCCCTTGCCACTGCTGCTGCCTGGGGTGCAGAGCCCAGTGGCTATGCTTTTGGAAGGATCATTTCTCGTTACCATTTAAGAGGGAGGCATTATCACTGTACTTTTCAGCAGCATTCCTTTATTGTCTGAACTCTCATGCAAGGAGGAGTACTCCGTCTGAAGAGACTTCTATGCGCTATCTTTCCCTTCCATTAAAATGTCATGCTGTGTGTTTTGTTTCCCTCTGGCCCCCATCTCTGCTCAGCTCCAGGGTCCTTGCAGATTGTTCCAAAGGACTGGAAAGGCAGTTCTAGAGGCAGCTGTATCTTAGCTTTTGGGGCTTTGAAGGTAATGACTAAGACCTGAAAGACTGTCTGGACTTGGAGGTGAAGCCACAGTAACATATGGAGTATTGATGTGACACTCTTAATATTTTTGTTTTAGCAGATGGAAAGCTGGGTTTAATCATTTGAAGCCTTCACATAGCCAGCCTCCACTGTGTAGAACAAGAATAGGCAACCCCTGGCATGGATGCCAGAGCATGGCATGTGAATGCATTTTGTTTGGCCTCAGGACAGACAGTGGGGAAAGAACTGGGGCTGTGCTGTCACAACAAGGATTGGGTCCCTCATGGCTTCCCCGCTGTCCACCCCTGACATATAGACATCTTACAAGTTGAGGCTGCAGGTGTATTTTGCACTGTCCAAAAACGTTGCTGACCCCTGGTATAGTTTTTAGAGTTGGAAGGGACCTGAACAGATCATCAAGTCCAACCTCCTGCCCTGGGCAGGAATGAGTGCTGGGATCATAATATTCCAGCCAGATATCTATCCAACCTCCTCCTGAAGACCCCCAAGGTAGGGGAGAGCACCACCTCCCTTGGGAGCCCGTTCCAGAGCCTGGCAGCCCTAACCTCCTGTAATGCCTCCTGATATCAAGCCTGAACCTGCTCTCAATCAATTTGTGGCCGTTATTCCTTGTTATCACAGGTGAGTGTGAGTTGCAGTAGACTGGGCTTGCCACCATGAAGGGATGAATTATTGTGCTAAGTCTGAGAAGATAGCATGACTGAAGATGGGAGATGTATTACTGAGCGATGAATTTGAAATTCTTATATGATGCTCTTCTAAGACAGTTGGAGAATGCACCATTTTGATAGAGGCTGTGATCAAAGATTTAGCCAGTTCCTAATGGTTTTCCTCTTTCGTATCAGCATTGCTTTCTACCCATCAGGTCTCATCTCAAGTCAGTTCTGTTTTACCCAGGAACTACTTTTCTTTCTGAGACTAAAGTCTAGTCTTGCACTACTGAATTTTGCCAGCAGAGTTATCGTCTGGGTCATACTCCCTAGTCAATGTAGCTGTGTTGGCAAAACCCCATATATGGTTGTTGCTCTGCTGACAGAGGAGGGCTTACACATGCTGTTCTTGAAGAAAAAGGGCCGAAACAGCAAGTGTCTCTGTACTAGCTACATGTGGGGTGGGCAATTATTTTGTGCAGAGGGCTGCTTACTGAGTTTTGGTAAGCCATCAAGGGCCACATGACAGGCAGCCGGGGCAGATGAATATTAATTTTCTAAAGTTTTTAGGGCCCCCGCGGGCGGGACAAAATGGCCTGGCTGGGCCACGTTTTGCCCACTCACGCCTCTGAGATCTTCCCATCTTCACCTCTTCCAAGCAAAGAGTCCTGAAGGTTCTTTTCCTATTTAACCTATAGATCTAGCCCAGAAGAGGTGAAGATGAGATCTCAGAGGTGTGAGAATGGTCAAGGGGTGCAAGAGGTTTAGAAATATGTGCTGGCTTCTACCTGTGACTGTCTGGGAGAGGACCTCCTGTATTTTGGTGCCATGTCTGGTGTTGTGTATATGTACACACACACATACACAATATGGAGTATTATGGAGTTGTGTGTGCGTGTGTGTGTTGGGGGGGATGTTGGCTGTAGCTGTGTTGGTTTAAAAACCTTGTCTGTGTGCACATACATATTTTGGTGCCACATGGGGGGGTGTATTATAGAGATGTGTATGACTTTTTAAGTGATTATCCCATTCATGAAAAACACCGAGCGATGAATGGGATGGTACAGGCAATATTCTTCAGCCTTTGTATTGCTTTTGCCCTTTTGTTGTTCCACGTGGCGTCTCCCATCGAGCCTGCAGGAGGTTGAGGCAGCGCAAAAACACTGGAACGAGCAGAAGAGCGGGGGATTAGAGCGGAAGCCTTGACAAAGCCCTTCTTTTCGTTTGTTTGCTTGGTGGGACGAGCTGGTTTCGGGGAGACGTGCCCTGACGCCCGCGCCTGCCCCGCGGGCTCCCGGGCTGGGGAGAGGAGGGCAGGGCAGGGCAGGGGCATCCCCGGCGCCCGCCCCGCCCCGCCCCGCGCGCCGCCCGCCGCCGGGCTTCTCCTCGCGGGTCTGGCCGCGCTCCAGCACCCGGGCGCTCGCTTTTCGCCCTGCCGCCGCCTCCTGTTTTTCCCCTTCCACAGCCCCCGCCTATTTTTTTCCACCCCCGGGCAAAGGTGTGTTTTGTTTTGCTTTTGATTTTCTCCCCCCCTCCCTCTTTACTCATCCTAGCTGAGTCCGTGGGCAGGACTCGCATCATAATGTTCTAGCCTCAGCCGCTCACATCCCAGGCACGAGCCGCGGAGCAGCTCCCTCCCTCTCTGTCTCCCTGCAAGTTTGCCTTTTAAATTTTGAATGAGTCTCTCTCTTTCTCTCTCTTTTTTTTTTTAACATTGGAGGTTTCAATGCCGGCGGCTTCTTGGCTGCGGGGAGTCCTGCGGTGTCACCAGTTGCGTTTTCAATGCGTTTGATCTCGAACCGGTCCTGATCCGAAACCCACCGCTTGCGTTCAATTTGGGAGACCCCCCTGCTTTGCGTCCCCTCTCCCAGCGGCTCCAGGGCTGCTGCGGCTCCCTCTCTCCCTCCTTTTCTTCCCCCTTGCACTGCTTCATGTTACTAACCCGTCCTAAACTGTGAGAGAGGAGATCCCCCCTCCTCCTCCTCCTCCTCCCGCACCAGCCCCGCGCCGCCACCTCCTCCTTCCCTTCTCTTCTTTTTGGCAGCACCAGGACGTCCGGTGCGGCGGTGGCAGCGAGCAGCGGGAGCGGCGGGAGCTCGGGATCGCCCACCCCCTGCCCGCCCCCTCGCCGAGGCGCCCGGGGAGCCGGGGCCGGGGCCGGGCCGCGCCGCAGAGGTCGCGATGAGCGCACGAGGCGAGGGATCCGGGCGGCCCTCCGCGCCCGCCCCGGAGCAACCTGCCACCTCCGCGCCGCAGAAGCGGGGACGCGGCAGACCCAGGAAGCAGCCGCAAGTCAGTGCCCGCGGCGGGACCGGGGGCGGGGGGGGAGGGGGGCTTGGTTGCATGCGGCTGCCCGGCTCCGTGCGTGCATGTGCATGTGTGTGTGCATGTGTGTGTGTGCATGTGCGCGCGCGCCAGGGCTCGAGCCCCTCCTGGGACCGGCGCTATTGTGCGCGCCTGGCCGTGTCAATGGGGACCCGGACCAACCAGCGCGCTCCGAGCCGCGTTTGAAATGGCAGGCCCTGTGTGTGTGCGTGTCCGTCCCGCCGGGGGCTGATCCTGCCCTGCCCCTGGGGTGGGGACGGGGCGCGAGGCTTTGTGTGCCCCCATCTCTCGGCTGCCACCATGAGGTGCCCAGCCCGGCGGCGCGGGCGGGGCGGGGGGGTTGCAACTTGTGCCTGCTCCCAGACAGGTCCTTGCCCCCTCCCCCCGGGCCTCGCAAGCCCTGCCCCGGGGCCAGGCTGCTGCCCGGCGTCTCCCGCCCCCTGCCCTGTGCAGCGGTGCCCGGGGGTTGCAGCCCCCCACCCCCGGGCAGCCGGTGCACTGGGAGGTTGCGCCGGAGGGTCGCTGGGGGATGCCGCCGCAACGCCCTTCTTGGGAGCTCTGCCCTCCATTCATTCGCCTCGGCTCGGCCCGGCCCCGGCCCCGGCCCCGGCCCGCAGCGCCGCGGGGAGGGGGCGGCGGTGCCCGCCACGCACCCCGG
Organism: Crocodylus siamensis; assembly: GCF_052110815.1. Lineage (NCBI taxonomy): Eukaryota > Metazoa > Chordata > Crocodylia > Crocodylidae > Crocodylus > Crocodylus siamensis. Next base: position 65,254,619 of record NC_143398.1, read on the forward strand.
GGGGGGCGGCCCCCGCTTCCCGCGCGGCCCCTCGGCCCCGCCGGCTGCAGCTCCTCTGCCCTACCCGGCGCGGGCTCGCTACGACCCCAATCCCGGCCCGGCAAGGTCCTGCCCATGCCAGGGGGGACCGCGGGCCGCGTTAGCATTTGAATGCGCGGCGGAGAAAGAGCGAGCGCTGCCTCCACATGTGCCCTGCGGCTCGCGCGGGAGGCGGCCCCGAGCCGGGCTGCCCCCTTCCTCCCTCTGTCCCTCCCAGGCGCGGGCAGCGTGAGGCATCCGAGGCGTTGCAGGCTGCTTAACAAACTGCATTTAATTAGCTCGACCACATCCTGTCCGCTGAATGAAACGCTCGAGGTTTGGAGCCCGAAGAGTTTGATAGTATTTATGATTCACTGAATAAATATTTGGAGTCCGCGCTATTAGTCACTCCGAGCCATGCTAATGACTGCTTTATTTACTATCAAAGCCCAGGGACGGCGCAGAGCGCGGCTCCACACCAGCACTTGCTCCCACATTGTGCACAACTTTTGTGTTTACTTCCAGATATTTGATTTCCACAAAGGGCTGGGGGTAGGGTTGTTTGTTTGTTTGTTTGTTTTGTTTGCCAAAAGCCGCCTCAAAGAAATCCAGACATTTCTATTTGAACAACAGGCACTTAAATGTGGCCTGGAGTAGAAGCCCCTCCACCCCCACCCCCTCTCAAACGACTGGTGCCCTTAGGAGAAAATAGATTGCAGATTGCTTTCTAGCCTCTCAGGCTCTCAACCCTTGTTTGCAAACGGGCTGGAAACTGCCGACAATAATTCTGTTTTATTCTGGGGAAACGAGTCAAGAGTGTTAAATTTTGAATGGTTCTCCTCCCACCAAGGCTTTGATAGACATCTTTGTTTTAAAATACAAACAAACAGCCCCCAACAAAACATGTTTTCAGGTATGTTTTCCTTTTGTTAGAAATTGCCAACTTTTCAGGGTTTTGTTACTGGATTGCAGTTGAAATGAAGCTTTTTATTTTTAAAGCTGCAAAATAGAGTTCTCTTTTTTTTAACCTTTATTATCCTTTAAATGTATGTCTCTTTTATACCCTTAATGTGTTGTGAGTAGTGGCTCAGTTGTAGTTTGTACTTGGATAGTTTCTTTTGGAGATTCTTGCCACAATAGCCTGTTTTCCTGTGTTTAGGAACCAACTGGAGAGCCATCTCCTAAAAGACCAAGAGGAAGACCTAAAGGAAGCAAAAACAAGAGTCCCTCTAAAGCAGCCCAGAAGGTGAGATTAGAGAGAGTCCCTACCATTGCCATCTGTTTAGTGGTTAGAGTCCAAATAATTTCATATATTTAGCCCAGAACGGTAGTGCAGTTTTAGGAAGGGAAGCCACCTATTGCCTGTATTTTACCTTTTCAGATCAGAGCTGATATTTGCTGAAGGAAAATCCTATTTCACAGAACATATACAGGGCATTTTACTTTTTGAATAACGTATAAACTAGTGATGTGACTTGGCACATTTGATATATTTATTGACCTCTTTGCTGTCTGCAGCAAATCTCAACCTTTTGAATTTTAGTTAGAATTTTTTTTAGTTTGGGATTTTAAAAGGAAAAGAAAAAAAAGTTAATTTCTAGCTTGAAACCAAAGCTGTATACTAAAAACTAAGTGTTTTGTCAAACATGGTAATTAGAAGTCATTCCAATTATGTGCAAATTTTTTGAAATGTACTGCTTTGAAAAAAGATGGTAAACTGTGAGTTATAGTGAAGGTTTGATGCATATTGTTTGGTAATCAGCTTCAAAGTGACTTTTGCTTGAAGGGATATTAGTCTTTTGTGCTATTAGCATTATCTGGTGTGGGTAGCTCCTGCATACTGTGGTGGTTCTGAATATGTTTAGCAAAGGCAGGGTTCAGTGAAGAGAGAGTTCAGTGATGTCAATCTCTTCTCCCAACAATTCATAGACGTTAAACAATAAATTTAATTTGAAAGTCTGCCTTAATTTTATTTAAATTAGCAAATGTGTAGCATAGAATAATGGTGACAAAAGGAATGATATAGATGAGGAGTTTTTGGTGAACATGAATCTAGTGTTGGGAATAAATACAGAGGTCATGTTTATGGAGACGGTTATACTGCAGTTAGCCCTCATTTGCAGGTACAAAGTTGAAAACAAAAGCTTACAAAATCTGGGAGGGAACTGTGGTGCTTAAATGTATCAGTTCATTTTGCTTTGGAAGGGTTAGGTGGCAAAGTGTGTGTTGGAATATGGTTGGGTGTTTTTTTAATTATGGTTTTTTTGTCAGTGTGCCTATGGGTACAGACCATGTTAGGTTTGATAGTTTTCAGTATTAAAAATTACCATGCTAGCTAGTGATAAATATTAATTTATTAGGGGTTGACTGTAGGTTCAGTTTCCATTTTATTTGAACTGTTTTGAGTGTTTCTTTATGGAACGTATGCTACTATGCTTAATATACCATTGTTACTGCCTGGACTGTAAAAAAACAAAACAAAACTAAGCATTTATTCTGTCAAAAGATCCTTAAATTGGTAAATATACTTTTCAGTTAGATATTTAAAATGGATAAACATAATTTGTGTTGTAGCCTATTTAGCTATGTAGATTTTTTCTTTAGATAGTTAATGTATATTTCAGATTCATTATCGAATGGTTTATATTTAACTCAAAAGAGATGGGACAAACTTTTACTATTTTGGAAAATCCAGATTTTGATGATTACTATCAGAAGAGTAAATTTTGCTTTGTGTCATGGTGCTATTTGTAATATTACAAGAGCAAATTTAAAAAATGGTAAAAAATATGTTTTTAAAAGAGGGTCCTAGTAGAAATACTGAAATCTCTTAATTAATCTGTAGGGATTAAAATCAACATAAATTAGAAAGGGCTTCCTTACTATAGAAATGGTATGCTATGCAGTTCAGTTATGTTTCAGATCATTTTGGTGCCTGTTGCTACTTTTTAATGTGGATTGAGACCTGAACAAGTTCATTGCGTCTTTTTGATTTTCAGAGTTCGCTAAGTAACTCAGTAACTATGACAAACTCCTACAGGATGTTGTTTATAATAAAATTTGACCAGCATGCAATTGTCTTATTTATCATTAAAAACATCCTAGATGTTTTCCCAAAAAAATGTAAGTCTGATTTTTGTTTTTAGCTTTTTTGATAACACGAATATTAAATGTATCCCAAATGCAAAATATTTACTCAGTCTTCCAAAGTGTAAAACAGTTATACAGCTTTTTTAAAGGGTGGGGGTAGGAGGGAAGCAAAACATTTTGGCATCATATTTCAAATAACTATTTTTCTGCCTTTTTTCAAAATAGATCTTTAAACCTTCCTTCAAATGTTGTAACTTCACATTTGAGTTCTTCAGGTTTTATTTTATACAATTTCTTTTTGATCATTTTTTGCTAGTAAACATGAATTGATAAGTTTACATTAAAAATGAAGATTCAATTGTATCTGTAAGTATCATTTTAAAATAATGAGTTTCATTTGTAACTTTCTGATGACACATCTATGTCTATATCTATATATCTGTATCTGTAAATGTAAGGGTTTCGCTACCCTCTCAACTCTCAAAGCAGTGCTTGTTAACTTGGCTCGACCCTATGCATGTGAACTTGGTTGCTATACATGCAGCTGAAAATTGCTGGAATTTCTAAAGAATAGTGTGTGGCCTGTGTTTTTCAAAGTGAGCTCATTGAAATGTACTATAGTGTTCACAACATGTAAGATAAACGTACACCACTAGAACCCACAGAGCAGACATGAGAAGGCACTCATGATTAATTGATTGGGTGTTCTCTTGCAAACCATTACACATCACAATTAAAAATGTATTACACAAACTGGCAGGGAGCTAAAAATACTCAGACAAGTACTGGGACTTTGTTTTATTATACTTTAAAAAAGTAAATACCTTTAAATCAGTTGAGGCACAATTTGCCCTGAGATTTTGATTGTGTTGTGTATTTAAAATTCCTTGGTGCATGGTGGGTGTTTTGGGGGTGTTTTTGTTTTATTTTACTTCCAAAGCTTGTGTTTGGCCTTAGTAAACTGGCCTTGGGGCATTTGAAAACAAACTCTGCTTGTTAGGAAATTAGCAGTGTGAAACTTGACAATATATGCAGAATGTTTCAAGACCAATTGGACAGCTAATAATGTAGCAATTACCTTAATTTCAGGTAATACACACATAAAACCTGATTTACATATAATGCATATCTGATTTATTTTCTAATGAATACAAAAGGTAAGCCTACCTTCTGCCAAACAGAAGGGAAAAATCCCAAAGCAGTCTCTCAGTGGGTTTAATTTTCTACAAAGAGTGAATACAAATAACGTGTTCAGAGATGACAAGTAGGAGACAGCCACAAAAGGACTCTAATTACCTTGCACTTGAGTGCTCTATTATTAAGGACTGTGTTTCTGAACAAGACTTGCTGTTACTGATTAAAATCATTTGTGAAAAAAATAGTAAAATAAGTGAAGATCTTCTGTTTCTAAGAAATAACTGTTTTACTTTGAAAAAAAAGGTCAAAATATTGACATCCCACTGTTCATGTTTTGGGTGCTCTAAAGTTGAGGTTTATTTTTTAGATAGAGCACTATTACTATCACATCTCCATTTTTTCTTAAGGATTCAGGACTTTTCTTTGTGTAGGTCCTGTAGTTGTGCTTGATAGAAATACTGGCATAAAGTTTCCCTCATTCAGAATGAAGAAACACTCTTATGGTGTAAGCACAATAGTAGTAGAGATTATGGGCCACAAGTGAAAACATCAGATGTGCAACCTGTAGCTTTAGAAAAATAAAAGTTCTAGGAAATTCACATTCAGTTGAGTTTTAAATCTACTTGAAGCTGTAACAGACAGAGTAATTTGTTTTTAATAGAATGAAATTAAATAACTAAAAAAACCAATTGAGTTCAGAAAAGCATACTTTACAAAACAGGATTTATAGTACTGTATATTTCTAAACTTTCTGTTATTTCCATTTTGTATGGCCATGGTGCCTTGCAGAGGGCCATGTATCATGTAATTAAATTGTCTAAGGGTGAAATCCTGGCCTTGTAAAAGTCAGTGGAAGTGTTGCCCTTGATATCAGTGGAGCCAGAATTTTATCCTAAACTGTACTTGGAAAATCCAGTTGAGTTTTCCATGCTTCACTTCTTAAAACTGGGACTGTCCATAAGAAGCTTAAAGGGAAACGGGGTCTGATGCACAAGTGGTGACTGCATCTGACAGTTAGATACCACAGAACAAGATGTTTTGAGTAATATGTGGGAAGGCAGGAGAAGAAGGCAAAACCCAGTTTAGAGTTAAACTAGGTCAACATGATGACATGGATTCTATCTGTTCAGTTCCTAGGTCTTTCAATTTTTTGTAACAAACTGACTTTCAGCAAAAGGGCCCCTTCACTGTGCAAGTTCTTTTGACTAGGTTTGACAACAGTGATCTGTGTTCGGAAAGCTATCAGTTACTCCAGCTGACCTATACCTCTGACACATTTTATCTTGACGTCTCAACAGATCATTTTGCAAGTCAGCTAGAATGTACAAAGTTTGGATTCTGTTGCATCTGGGTTCCTGCTTGACAATAGGTGGATGCCTGAGGAACACTTTATATCCATTAAATTATTCACACCCATCTTGTCTTGTTAATTGCCTTCAACACTACAATTTCAGTTTCTGCTTGGCAGTGCACACCCTTGCATCAAGGAGGTGGTAATAGTGGACAGTCAGGTTCTACCTTTGCTGAACCCATGGCATCCTTTGTTAGTGAAGCAAGGGGCAGGTAGCCTTATACTGCCAAATCTTAGATGATTTTCAAATCTGTCCACTGCCTATTAACTCTCTTTAGTCCAAACAGTCTTGGAACACCAGTTGTACAGACTAAATCCAGCTGGTGATCACGTGGAAAACACCATTTCTCAGAGGCATCTCTTGTGGTCAAAAAGTTTCTTAAACTACTTCTATTCCTAAAATTTATCACAAAAAAGATACTTTTCATGTTGTTCATAAAAATTTTAATATTTTGGAAAACACCATTAAACTGGTTGACTGATACCTTTCCCAGCCCTCCTATTTTACAGGTGGTATTACATGTGTCATGTTAGGGAGAGCGAAGTCAGGCCTCATCATGTTGTGTCACATGATGAGCTATATAACCTGCCTTAACGTATCTTACTTTCAAGCACAGCATCAGAAGATTCAAGCCACAGTTACCTTCGGCGAAGCAGGTATGAACTGTAGTGGGTAGTTGAGACTGCTTGCCTAAATAACACTCTCAGTTATTTTTGGGTGACTTGGCTTTGGTTTGTCCGTCACTCTAGACACAACGTTTTAATGAAAGCAAACAGCTATTAGGACAGATGGATTTTGTTGCTGTGAATATCTGTCAAGAGGCAAAGCAGTGCTCTTGGGTTGGTGTGCCTGTCCTTCTGTTAAGGAAATTAAAACTGCGTGGAAAAACATGAAATTATTTGACCGTCCCTTCAGATATTTAAATCAAACAACCACATTTAGATTCCAGGGTGAATGTGTGCTATGTTTACGAAACGAGTGGCAAAAAAAAAAAAAAAATCCAGCTGAAAAATAAAATGGGACTGCTTCTTAGAATTCTTTATCATCTACTTTTGAGCATTATTGTTCCTTCTTGCTTGTTCAAGAAGTGTTTTGTCTGTGGCCCTTCTTAGAAGAGAGATAAAATTTCCATTCTGGAAGTCCTTGTCATTCATCTTCTGCAGTTTAGTCTATGGAAACGTTCCTATTTACTTACAGCACCTCTCTGTACCAAAACATAATAACTGGAATGCATTGCTGTTGCCCAGATAACCTCTGGGAGAGATTTGATTTTGATAAGAGCCATGGAAATGTTTTTCTTCTAACATAAGGTGGAAATCATATACACCAGTAATGTAGTGCCTTTGAACCCAAAGGGTCCCAAAGTACTTTACAAACTGATAGACAAATGATACATTGCCGGGAACACTATCCACTTCTGTCATGTAGCCACCTCTGGGGTGAAATAGCATTGTTAATGGTAAACAGCTTCACTGCATGACAGTTTATAAGAGGAAGTTAAGATTACCTATTCAAAGAAATCTTCAGGTTATCCTTCTAATCAAGCTTCTTTACATAGTCTAGTTAAACTTATTATTTTTGTCTTTTCTTAGTTTGTTAAATTACACTACAATTTATTTGCAATAGTTTTCAAAATGGTCCGTGTTGGTTTTTATAGACACTAACAGAATGGTCTTTAATTTAGTTCTATAAAACTTAAAAATTGTATGTGCAGGGAGGTGTTTATTTAAGAACATTTAAAACAGATCTTTTCTTTAATATGTATGCTTCTGATTAGTTCAATAATAAACATAAGCACAGGGTATAACAGACATTTTAAGCTAAAGATCACTTTAGCTGCATCATCCAAAGTTATAAGGACATAAAAACAAAGGTTGTGAAAGGAAACAAAACCTCTGAAATAGACAGCTACAGAATACAGCAAATATACTTTAACATGTATTCTCATAAGAGGGTTTCACCTTACAAGTAACACTGGTATAAGTTATTAAAGAGTAAGTTTACTCTTTTAACAAGTCTGAGTGATAATTTTGCCCTTTAGGAGTGTGAATTTTATTTTTCACAGGTTTTTTCTTGGTGAGATTTATTTCAAAGTCATTCCACTGTACTTATAGTGCAAGGTTTGTAGAGATTGGCCTCAGCTCAGATTCTCTTTAGAGGGATTCACTTTACATGGCATGGCATTACAGTGCTTGTTACAGAGATTTGCCAATAAAGGATTTATATAATGAGACAATTGACTCCTGAGGGAAAATCAAACACACACACACACACCATGAAGAAGCAGGGTTTTGGAAACATATAATGCAGCAGGTATAAAACAAGTCTTCATTCAAAGGGAATATCATTGCATACAAGGTAAAATCCTGTCTCCACTGCAGTAAAGGCAAAACTCCCATTGACTTTAGCAGGGCCAGAATTAATCCTTTGTCTATGTACATGGCTACTGTTGTGATTAATCAGATACAGATATGAGCACAGCGATAGCGTCTGCCAATACATAATAATCCTTGAGATATACTCTTCTATCCAAAGATCACAAAGTGATTCACGAAGATAAATGTATCCCAAGCTCACCAAGCAAATTAATGGTGGAGTTTCTGGTACAACTCAGGTTTCCTTTATTTAATCCTGTGGTATCCAACACTGTACTTAAGTATGAGTTGTTATTCTGAGGATACCTCCTGTTCATTTTGCTTCAACTCTGGAAAATGAAGGCATGTTTTGGAATGATGAAAGATTTACTCAGAATTTAAAAGTTACGTTTGCATATTGAAGCTGAGATGCTTTTGTCAAGTATATGGACGAAGAACATCATCATTAGACTATAGATAAAAATGGCAGAATAAATACTCAGTTCTTAAAATCTGTTTCCTTCCTCTTGAAAGACTGTATGCTTTAACGCTATGCCAGAGGGAATTTTAGTGCTATGAAATGTTAGAAACAGGAAAGTAGGCATATTCACCCATAAGAGAGGTAGAGAGAGAGAGAGACTTGGTGCCATCTGTCGAATCAGCAGATATATCTCACTGGGTAATATTACAGGAAATATGTTCTCAGTTACCAGGACTACTAAATAATGTCGGAAGATAAAATACGTTGTTTTTTCACTTTACAGAAAGCAGAAGCCACTGGAGAAAAACGACCCAGAGGCCGGCCCAGAAAATGGGTAAATATTTCATTTCCAGTTATATAATCTATTTTTTCTTTATACAACAAGTTTTAAAATCACTCCTTTAAAAAAAAGCATTTAATCTGGAAAAAGAATTTCTTTCTTCCATTTCTTTCTATTCTAGTAGATCAATGAAAGGGTTAAGGTAGCAGAAAAGTTATCACAGCTTCCTACCTTTAGACTCTGATAGTTTGCTCAAGACACTTTTCTACTAAATGTTTGCTGGGAGTGAATACTTATGTGCGTCTCTTATCAGCATGAAAAGAGCCTCAACTCTTCCTTCAAAAAAGGGTAACAATGAGATAACTTGTTCAGTAATTGAGTAACAAAGGTTAAAGGGGGTATTAGGCTTCAGAAGGTGATTATGGAAGATGATAAAATTCAAATGCAGCATGTACAAGATAAAGTTAAAAAACCTTCTTTATCTCATTAATGTTCCCCTCTTCCTGGGAAGCGGAGTACGTTTCTCCTCAAATCCTTAAAAAGAACAAATATATACTGTGGGAAACTTGCATTTGATGTTTTGCTGTTTTGTTTTTCCTGTCTGGGCCATCTTAATGTCTCATAGACTAGGTGATGTGGAATATTTAAATTTAAAGTTTTGGTTCGGTCCCCCTGTCCTCCCCCTACTTTCTGTTGATTTCCTAGATGTTGATCTTGAAGCAATGCATTTTTGGAACATACATACCCTTGCTTCTCTGGAGACTAGAGATTTAGTGTTCTTGAGGATTTAAGTTGATGAGAAACCTCCCTCTGCTCTTTCCCTTTCTATTTCTTTCCCTGATGCGCACACTCCCAAAAGGAAAGCAAGGAGAACGGCATGTGAAAACCAACAGCAGGTGTTTAATGGAAGAAACTGAGGGTGCAACCATATGCTCTATAACAAGTTATTCTTCTAGTTTTCTTTCCTCAGTTACCTTTTACTTTCTCCATGTCTGGCCAACATCTTTTCTGTACCTTTTTCCTACCCTCTCTCTCTTCATCCCTGTCTTCATTCCTTCATTATGTTCCTTCCTCCTTATCTTCATCTGGATGCTGTCATTTTTTCCGTCTTTTGTTCATCTTATTTCTTTCCATTGTGCATTAAGACTGTTGTCAAGGCATCCATACTTCCTAGAGCTAAAACCACACCACAGGAAGCTTACAACTACGACTCAGGTTCTCCAAGGTGTCAGCAGCTAAGTACAAGAGGGGAGCAATGACTTTACGATACACCTTAAAAATAGTCCTGTATTGTCATCCAGTGATAAAAGGACCCCAGGATGTTCCTGCAATTTTGTGGAGCAAATTTAGGCAGTCATATACAGTGTGTACTGTTTATGGCTACAGTGTTTAGAGTAGGTAGACTATCAGTACACAAAGAAATCAAGTGACATTAGGAAATTAGATGATTTGTACAAAATTACATAATTTGGTAATATTCTCCAAAAGTGGATTACAGGAAGCAAATAATAAATAGCTCAGCAGTGCCATTCTATTAGATAATGTCAGCTCACTTGTAAGATTTTCCAGGATTTACTAAGCTTGACTATGTATTTATGAATATATTGTTTGTTACAACAAAGTCACCTACATTTGCATTTCACGATGTGGTAGCTGCATGAAGTTGTTAATTCTGTGGGAATGGAAGGAGTCACCATTTGAATTGTAGTTAGAAATTAAGAGATATCTTCTCTGAAGAGGAAAAAAGGTGATATATTGTTTTATAGTATGATGACCAGGTAGCAGTAGCGCAGAATTAAGTTCAGTAGAATCCTTCAGTTGAAGAGTTTGAACTGCAAAAATTATTGACTATCTTACAGAATATCAAGTCACTTTCTTCCAGCAAATGGTGCTCATTTCTTTGAGAGTAAGGTTTAGTTTCAAACACAGCAATATTGTCTTGTTGCAGATATCACAAGCAGATTTCTTTACACACTCAGTCCCATGTTGTATGATTGTTTTTTGTGAATTTTAGACAAAATGTACAAGTTTGCACCCAACAGTGATACAATGCTATAGATTCTGGAAAACACAAGTGCCATTTTCTCTTTTCTGCTTTGCTCTTTTACAGTTTTGAGTTAGGCTTATGGGCTTTGCATGTGGTGAAATGGAGAGTTATATTGTATTTTATCCATGAAAAAATATTGTTATGTGAGCCATTATCATGCCAACAATTTTTAGTCAGTGAGGGATTCTGCCTGAAAACAGATGGCAACATGTAGCTCGCTGTGTTTTAAAATCTAGCTTCTGTTCAGAAAACTCCTCCTCTTATCACATGAATTTCATGTACGTTTTTAAAATACATTAGCGGTTATTTTCTTTCTTAATCCAATACATTTATATTAGGTATTACTTTAAACAGTTATGTATCAATTAAAAGAAGGAATGTATAGATTTCCTTTTTCTTTGGGGCGGGGGTTGGAATTGTATACGGTAGATATTTTTCTAAGTTTGTAACTCTTTTTTGTGAGTCTAGAGGTTGTGTCATATATTGTTCATCAAATTGTAAAGTATTATTTCTGCTGTTTCCTTCAATATGCACATGTAGAGACATACTAGCTAACAGACCTCTGTAGAATTCCGGTAGCCAGTCTTTCTGCCGGTTCAAATTAAGTATTTAACATTTGTGACTCTCAATTTTTTTCAGAAGAGGGACTAAATCTTTTTGACTAGTATAAAACTGGGGAAGAGGGTGGGGGTATAAAGTAAGCAGAGTAGAGAGTAGTAGAGTACATACCTTGTTTACCAGAAGTTATCTTTTTAGTAAAGAAATATGTAGTTTGAGAAACAGTCCAAGATGAGTTCCTTGCAAGCCAATCTAACAATGAAGAACAAAAGACTGTTTTGGAAATACATAGTGAGCTATAAAGAAAAGCCACTTAAATGTAAAGACATTTGAAGAAGAGCATTTAAGATAACAGGGATGACCCAGATAGAATAACACGTTTGGGTTTAGAATTTAATTTCAATTGCAAGAGACCTCATCTTGCACAAGTTTTTTTGTTTTTTTGCACAGTTGCTCATCCATGAGCGCACTGAGGATTTTTGGTGAGAGGAGAATTCTGTTGTAATAATTAAAAACATCTCTTTATGAGCTTGTTGCCCTTTAATTTTAGAGATCTCGGTACAGGAATCTGACTTAGGTTCTCCAATGCAAATGGGACCTGCAGAGGAAGCAGCCTGGCTCTTTTTATTACAATACCATAGGAATGCATGACAGTGTCCAGAGATGACAAGGGCATGAAGTGCTCCATTGCAGTTGGCGGGAGTTTTGCCATAACAGGTCCCCATTGCCCTGCCTCAAAGATCTTGCATTCTAGGTTTTTTCTCTTTTTGCATTTGTGTAAGCCCAGTAATGAGTGGGAAATGATGGGGTGAGGGTTGCAGCAGGAGACTGAATAAGCAATTATAATTCAGTTTATTCCAAGGGATCGTTTTGAAAACTTCTGGAAATTTAACTGACTTCTAGTGCTCTCAAGCGTCAGTTTAATGGAGAAACCTGACACCGGTTTCTGAAGTTGATGCTTTAAAAGGCTATATAGATTTTTTTTTTATTTCCATTATTTTTGTTATGTCTCCAGATAGTTTTTTGGCATTGTCCAATTCACCTCCTCATTGTTTAAACTGAAACCCAGCTTCAGCATATGGCATTACAGCATCACATAAAATAACAAGGAATATCCAGAAACTTGACATGCGAATATTATAAATCTGTAAAGGGTTTTATGATGATGGGAAAAATGACTGACATAATGGAATGAAAACTGTCTGGTAATGGAATGTGTACAGAAGGGATGAAATTCTAACAATAACATGCTTATAACAACAGAATAGGAGTAGTTCATTTCCAAGAGCATATAAAGCATGCACTCACATACATATATCCACTAGAAAATAAAAGAGAGAAATGTGAGTTGTTCAGATAACCTGACTTTCTCGCTTTCATGAATCTTTTTTTCACCATACCAGATGCATTAAATAGTGCATTTCGGATTGGTAGGAAGTAAAACAAACACATACACAAAAGAAAACATGGTTTCTCTATGCACAAGTTACAGATGATTTTTACCATTCTAAAGGTTGAGGGTGTACTTCTTCTCCCTTGAAGTCAACGGAAGTTTTACCGTTTGCTTCATTGGGTCAGGATTTCAATTTATGCTGTCAAATCAGCTTAACTGTCTTTAAAATAAAGGAAAAGAAACTACTGTTTGATAACTTTTGCTTCCGATTATTTTACAGTGCCATTTGAAAGGACTGATCTATGAACTTGGAGGTTTATCAATAGTAGTTAATAATTTATATTACTGTAGTATCCAGGGGCCTGTATCAGACTCAGGGCCCCACTGTTCTAGAACCTGTAGAAGTAAGTATGAGGACAAAATTGTGGCTCCAGGGAAGATGGAATCACTAGATGCAGCATTAATTTATCAAGGCTCCTTCATTGCTGTAATTATGGTCTTTCTCAACCCATAATGTAAGAGACCTTTCTGTCTCCATCTGAAAATGTAGCATCTTGTGATGTGAAGATGTGAATTTTCTTATTTCTAACTCAGTGATTTGTTTTAAATAAGGAAGATTCTGTCAGTATCCCCTTAAATTGAACTATAGAGGTTCAGTTTTTAAGAATAAATATTGGAGTTAGGATAGGTGACTTGACTGGCAGTGTTTGGGACATAATGTGATTGCTGTAAAATGTGGAGAACTGACATGGAAAGGTTGGTATGCTTCATTATGCACATTGAGATGGTGTATTAAAAAGAAGGTTATTTATGTAACTGAAAATAGCATAGCTTAATTTTTATTAAATATTTTAGATGTGCATTCAGTTATGCACACCTGGGAAGCATAATGCTTTTTGAATAATGCTATTTAATATTCTTTCAACTTTTAATGGTACTGGTTGTTTCCTTACTACCTTGCTTAGAGCAAATCAGAAGGAGTTCTGCTATTGTTCCATCTTTTATACTACCTTAGTTTCTTCTTTTTTTAAAGTGATTGAGATTCTGAGTTACCTATGATATAATGCAATTTCAGCTTCTGTCATGTGCATGATATGCATCAACATAAGCAAGACTGTTGTCTATGAAGGGTCATAATATTATCCATCAAAAGATCATAGATGGACTTTTATAGCTCCCATAGACAAACTACCATTGTCCTACTTAAGCTGAAAGGGTAGGCAAAGACCATGAATTAAGCCATGAAAACTTTCACAGTTATTTATCTGGTTTCTAAATAGGATAATTTCCAAAACAGATCCTCTCTTGAAAGTTCGGAATGGTAGGAAAAGCAACTTACTTAGCAACATTAAAATGATCTCCCAGTATTGGCACACCTTTTAAGTTCTGTAATTTTGCCATTTTTTTGCCAAAGTTTTTTTCGCTCGTTATTAAGGAGGGAGAAAATGCATTCTCCATTCTCGAAGCAAATGGATGGAAACATTCATTAAAAACATATTCATTTTATCTTGGATACATTTAGAGAGATATGTACTACTTTATGTCTCTGGAAGCCATGGCTAGGTTAAAGATAAGAGTCAGTTAAATATTTTTTATATAATACCACACTTTTCTTTCCTGCTCAAACCTGGAAACTAAATTTCTCTGTTGATAAAAAGGAATGCAACTCACTTTGTCAAGGAGTGCTGCTCATCTATACCAGTAGTGATTTTTACACAGAATCTTCCATCATCTAAAATTAGCTAAGGCTTTCATTGATGTTATCAGAAAGGTCAACACATCAGTTGACTTCCACCCCTCATTAGTCATGTTCAAATTAGGCAAACAGTACTTTGCATTTCTAAAGTTATTAAAGGGAAATTATTCAATTCAGAATTGGCCAAAAAAAGTATATTTCCATGGGCAAAGGTAAGAGGCATGTAAAGATGCAGGTTCAGTATTTGAAGAGTACACTGACATTTTTTTGGTTTCAATTTATAATCTCAGGTATTAATGGCACTGATCAAAAAATTAGGTTGTATCTGTACTTACCCCTCGCTGTTGCCAGAACTTGAAGAGGCAGCCCGCAGCTACCGGTAACAGCCTATACTACTGAATGATCATGGCAGCCAGAAGAACAAGCAGGAGTATCTTCAAGTGCCTTTCATTTGTTGCTTAGTCCACTCGGCAGATATGGAGTAACTGCTGGAAGGAAGCAAGTTTGCTACTGGAGAAGAAGCTGTTGAATTTAAACGTGCTCAGAATTTTGTTCTCCTGGCAAAGCTTTGTATTACAGAGTAGGCCTTAGTTTCTTTAACATTAATTTTCAGTTGATGGCATTCCCTAATTTTTTACAGCCCTAACTGCCAGGTGTGTCCATTGATTGTACTGTCAACAGGATGGTCCACCTTTTTCAATATTTGCGCCCACAGTTCTGCTGTAGATGCAGTTCTCAGTTACTATGCTTCTAACAAGATAACTAGGTATTTGTAAACTCATCTCTGCTCCTACAGTTCAGTTTTTACAGTTGATAAGTTTGGCTGCAGATAAAGAAACCACAAATATCCTCCGTAGATGTTAACTGCCTTGCCCAAGGAAATCTGTGGAAGAATCTGTAGTAGAAATATAGTTTCCTGACACCTTGTCATATGCTTTAAGATCAAAGTCAGTGACATTTTGTAAATTACACTTGCATTCAGGTTAGATGATGGAAGGAAACACATTTGAACTGTACATCTGAAAATAACTGATTATACTAGTTTTTGCTGAACATTCATTCAGCCTGTGACAGGAATAGAATAAGGGAAAACTCGAAAGAGGCTTGCATATTTTTTTTGTACAAGATGGATGAAGGAGCGTCAACGTCAGTGGGGTTTCTGCGACTGGCTGTGTCCAGCTATCGTTTTGAGATGCACCTGACAAAAATGTGACTCCTGATGATGATGATAGTGTGTTCTTACGTCTTCCTTGTGCATAAAATTGTTCTATTTGCCCCGTCAATAGCATATTGGCTCCTTGGATGTTTTCAATTTAAAATAGAAGTGTGGGAGTCAGGACTTTTGCATTCCTTTTCCAGTTCTGACTCACTGGATGGTATTGGGCAAACCACTTACTATCTCTGTGCCTAGTGCTCATTTGCAGTAAGCCCTCAGCAGTAAAATATTATTTCCTTCCACTTTATGACCCTTTACAGTGCTAGTATGAAAGAACCTCCTTACAAATGCAAATCAAGCCCACCTGAAATAAAAGGTATGGTAATACCTATTACTTGGGACACTTAGGGCCTGATTTCTGCTTTCTTTAGAACACCCAAATAGGAGATCAGGACTCAAAAGGAATGCAGATTGGCACCTCTTCAATGGCGTTGTGATAATGTTAGGAAAGTGTGTAGAGGTGTTTGAATGAAAGTCCTGACATGCTGCGAGTGCAAGTATTATTATTTCCGTTCCCTTAATTGTAGAACTAAGCTTAGCTGTAATCTGAAATTTCAGTATTACATTTTAGTCTTATTATTGGATTTTCAGCAAGAAAGGAGGTTTTCTGCAGTAAGTACCTGCAAAATGTCCTCAGCAGGGGGTGGCTTCTAATTTTATTGTGTGCACCCCAGGCCACGAAAAGCATTTTTGTACCAACAGTAATGTACTTTGTATATGACTTAGCCTTACCCAGTTTTAACCATATGTCTACACACCATTCCTTTTCTTCCTAAATTTATTTGATTTCATGTTCAAATTTTAAAAGGAAAAAACCCCATCCAGCAAGATAATAATAAAGTAGTTGTTTTTTTTCCTTTGTAGAACCAAATAGAGGTGTTTTTGTAGACCTTAAATAAAAAAATTAAATAAGTACCATTTAAATAGTTGTTCAGAATACATATTTATCGACATTGTTACTGCTGCATCTTAAACTGCTTAAACTGGAGAATCTAAGTATTTTCAGTGTTCAGGGAGAACCCTCTAACAGGAAGCATCAAGGTTCCAAGAGGTGAAAGACTGCATGCAAAAGTCATATGTTGAGGAACATGTAATCGTGATGTTATAGATGATAATGTTCATAATGAGCTGTTCGTTTTCTAATCTTTTTGTCGTTCACTGTTGAAAGTGATTCTTATTTCACAGAATACTTTTATCGGTCTCCTGTCAAAAGCTGTTGATGAAGTATAATTTTCTTGTTGACAATAGGGAGGAATTGTCAGTCACTGTCAGATTTTTCTTCTTTGTCACTGTTTACTTGGTTTGTCCAAATTTAATGTTCTCTTGATTTCTTGGTGGAAAATGGACCTTTTTATTGTGTTATATAGCCACTGGACTATCTTAGTTGATACATTTGAGGAAAAGGGACAGCATTAAAATGGCCATCTCCATGGTTCATTGTTTTTTCCCTGGAGGGACTTTGCAGCATTCACTACATTCATGGAATGTATTGCGTGTGTGTTTTACAACATGGCTGAAACGACTGCGTAGGGTAGCTGCTTACCATGAAGCCATTTGCACATGAGCTCATTCCTCATTTTACCAGTTGAAATGGTAGTCAGTGTTCCCCACTTCGGATGACTTAACTTTATATATAATTTCACAAACTGAAATTATTATTATTATTATTACTGTAATATGTATATGTGCACACACACTGATGGGGAAAAGAACAATTTTGGGAGGCTAGTTGTGGTTAGTATATTATTTTATTTTGATTTCTACATTCTTTTTGAACATTGTGTTCAAACAGTTTGTTTGTTTTTTTCCAGACTGCCAGAACTGTATTTTGCAAGCTACACTCGGGACTATAGAACTGTATTGTGAACTACACTTGCAATAACTGTATTTGGATTTATGTTAGTATAAATGACAGCAGAGTCTGCCCCCATTGAGATTTGTGTGCTTTATTTTCCCAAGGGTTGTAGCCTACATTTTGGAGCCATTAAAATTATCAATGAATCAGCCAGGTTTAGAATTTTATGCTTTACATCCTGCCTGCTTAGAATAACTGCTGAGAGCTTAAAAATCCATTAAAATCTGTAGTTCCTGTACATAGTAAAAATCCTGGTTTTATCCAACATGCTATCTTAATCCATTTGGACTGTTTCATCAATTATCCTAACAGAGATCAATTGGGTCCTTTTACAAGTTGTAATACAAACACATATGTGAGCTTCACTATTATGATCTTATCAAAGTTGCATTGTGCTAACATATTCTTGGGGTTTCCTTAGTATTCACACAGAACTCATTCATATACTCACCACTCTTACTACATTGTTTCCTGTTAATAATGCTAAACGTCTTGATAAATCTGCTCAGGGACCTGGTCCTAGTATTTGTCTGTTTGAGACTTTAAAGTAAGATTACAAAACACATAGGACATTTGGGGAAAGAAATGCAGAACAAAAAGAGGCAGACTCCCATGGAGAGTGCTCAGAGGTTCATAAACAATTAATGCTGCGGCTGGGTGCAGCAGTGGTGGAAAGGCATAGGCCTCATTTTACAAATGCTTCATTCACAGAATTCCCATTAAAGTTAATGGCTGTTCCATGCATGAAGCAGTTTCATGTGAAGCCATCTGTGCAAGGTAAAGACTTTTAGTAGTTTCATAGTTTCTAGGGTCAGAAGGGACCTGAGCAGATCATCGAGTCTGACCCCCTGCTATGGCAGGAAAGAGTACTGGGGTCATATGACCCCAGCAAGGTATACATCTAACCTCCTCTTAAAGACCCCCAGGGTAGGAGCCAGCACCACCTCTCTTGGAAGTTGGTTCCAGATCCTAGCCACCCTGACTGTGAAGTAGCACCTCCTGATATCTAGCCTAAATCTACCCTCTGCCAGCTTGTGACCTTTATTCCTGGTCACTCCTGGTAGTGCACGGGGGAACAGGGAATTCCCCAGTGCCTGCTGCTCCCCTCTGACTAGTTTGTAACAGACCACTAGATCCCCCCTCAGCCTTCTCTTGTGGAGGCTGAACAGGTTCAGGTGCCATAGCCTCTCCTCGTAGGGTCTGCCCTGCTGCCCCCTGATCACGTGAGTGCCCCTCCTCTGGACCCTCTTCATGTTGTCCACATCCCTCTTGAAGTGTGGTGCCCAGAACTGGATGCAGTACTCCAGCTGCGGCCTGACCAGTGCTGCATAGAGGGGGAGGATCACCTCCTTGGATCTGCTCCAGATGCATCTGTGGATGCATGACAAGGTGCAGTTGGCCTTCCTGACTGCATTCCCACACTGCTGGCCCACGTTCATCTTGGCATCAATGATGACTCCAAGATCCTTTTCTGCCTCTGTACTGATGAGAAGGGAGTTCCCCAGCCGGTAGGTATGGTGCCGGTTGTTCCTCCCAAGGTGCATCACCTTGCACTTGTCGGTGTCGAATCCCATCCTATTCTCATCTGCCCACCCCTGTAACCTGTCTAGGTCTGATTGCAGCCTATTCCTCCCTTCTAGCATGCCCACATCCCCCCACATCTTAGTGTCATCAGCAAATTTGAACAGGGTGCTATTTACCCCCTCGTACAAGTCATTGGTGAAGATGTTGAACAGTGCGGGCCTGAGGACCGAGCCCTGTGGAACCCCACTGCCCACATCCCTCCAGGCTGAAAATGACCCATCCACTACCACTCTCTGGGTGCGGCCCTCCAGCCAGTTGGCGACCCATTTGACTGTGTGGGTATTGATACCACAGTCCCCCAGTTTCTTAATGAGAACAGGGTGAGAGACAGTGTCGGAGGCCTTCTGAAAGTCCAGGAAGAACTATGTCCACTGCTACCCCTGCATCTAAGGATTTGGTGATCTGGTCATAGAAGGCCACCAGGTTGGTCTGACAGGACCTGCCGCTAATGAACCCATGTTGATTGCCCCTAAGCATAATCTTCCCTGCTGGCCCCTCGTGGATATGCGCTAGAATAATTTTCTCAAAAAGCTTGCCCGGGATTGAGGTAAGACTAAACTGGCCTTTAGTTACCCGGGTCCTCCTTCCTCCTCTTTTTGAAGATGGGATCCATATTGGCCTTCTTCCAGTCCTCTGGCACCACACCAGAGCACCACGAGTGCTCGTAAAGCTGTGCCAGGGGTCCCGCAATGACCTCAGCCAATTCCCTCAGTACTCTAGGGTGGAGATCTTCTGGACCAGCTGATCTGAATACATCCAGTCCTCCCAGAAGTTCCCTAACTAGTTCCTCACTAACCCTTGACCTAGGTGCACCTCCCTTGGGGTGTAAGGAGGGCCTTGGGGGGGAGGGGGCTGTTCTGGTCCCTGCTCAGGAAAATGGAGGCAAAGAAATTGTTAAATATGTTGGCTTTGTCATCTGGTGTGATGATCAAGTTTCCTAGCATGTCTTGCAGGGGCCCCACATTACCCGGAACTTCTTTTTGCCCCCTATGTATTTGAAAAAGGACTTCTTGTTGTCTTTGTTCCAGGAAGCTAGTCCCAGTTCCATCTCCGCCTTGGCCTTCCTGACTGCCCCCCTGCATCCCCAAGCAACCTCAGTATAATCCTCCCTGGTGATGGCCCCTCCCTTCCATTGGGTGTGCACCTGCCTTTTAGCTAGGAGACATTCCCGGATGCTTTTGGTGAGCCATGGGGGCTTTTGTGCCCTCCTGCCCCCTTTGATCTGTGTTGGGATTACCTCCTTTTGGGCTTGGACGATCGTCTCCTTAAGGAGCTATCACTCTTCTTGGACACCTGGCTCCCCTCCCCTCTGGGACCTTAGTGCTTCCCCGACTATTCTCCTTAGCTCATTGAAGTCCACCCTCCTGAAATCTAGGCTGCTGCCTTGCTGTAGGCCTTTGCCTCCTTGCGCTGGATGGTGAATTCCAGCAGGTGATGATCACTGTCTCCCAGGTGGTCGAGCACCCTCAGCCCCCTCAGCAGGTCATCTCCCGTGGCCAGCACCAGGTCCAACAAGGCATCTCCCCTGGTGGGACTGTGCACTTCCTGGGTTAGATGGAGGTCTTGCATTCTGGCTAGGAACCTACATGAGCGGTCAGACCTGGCTTACTGCTCTTCCCAGGAGATTTCTGGAAAGTTCAGGTCCCCCATGATGACCACATCCTTTGACCTAACTACCTCCGTGAACTGACTTAAGAATTCCTGGTTTAGCTCTTCCCCTTGGTTGGGTGGTCTGTAGTAGACCCCCACCGTTAAGTCTCTTGCCCTGCGACTGCCTTGTATTCTAACCCAGAGCACTTCAGAGTGCCTCTCATCTGATTCTTTGCAAATTGACGAGGATGTGTATTCCTCCTTAATGTAGAGTGCCATGCCCCCACCTTTCCTCCCTGTCCTATCCCTCCTGTACAGCCTGTAGCCCTTGATGTTCACTGCCCAGTCATGTGTTGGGTCCCACCACGTTTCAGCGATCCCCACTATGTCTGGGTTGGTGTCAGCTAGCAGGAGGGTAAGTTCCTCTTGCTTGTTTCCCATACTACGAGCGTTTGTGTAGAGGCATTTTAGGCCTCCTGTGGATGTGTGCACTGGCCCCCTACTTTCAGCATTACCCTGGCCCCTGTCGCTTACCTGTGTATATGTTCCACTCATCAGCCTAGGCTGGGCTGTACTTGTGCTTGAGTGCTAAATACAGACAGTACAGGGCTAAGTACAGATAGCTAAAAATCCTGAGGCCGAATCGATTCAATCTTCACAGGTTAATCTAAACTGTGTAGATTGAGTTAATAAGCAAGTGAACAGGCATTCTCTTGATTCTGGAAATGTGGCCATATGCCTGAAGTGGCTCAGACCAGAAACTGGGGGGTGCTAGAGCATGCCTCCCTTCTTGGCTTGAGCAGACAGCTTGAGCCAAGACTAGCTTGCCCATCCTGCAAGGGGATGTTTATGGGGGAGGTAGAAAGCACCCTGGAATGCTGGGGGACTGTGAGTTAAATTGGATATGGAGGAGATCTGGGACAGAAGTTCAATAAACTGATTTAACCTGAATCAGTTCAGTCTGAGACTATATCCATCCAGATTTATCTTAAACCAGTTTTGGTGAGTTTGAAAGAGGTTTATGTGCACTGAACTTCTTTTGTGTTACAGATTTGAACCAGTTTCTGATCATTTATACTATTTATGTGTAACTTCTGTCCCTAGCCCAGGTGGCTGTCATCAACTAGATTAAGCAGAGAGCCCAAAGTCATGGGATACAGGGGAATATCTTGGTCCCATTGAAGTCCATGTCAAAATTCTCATTGAATTCAGTGGAACCTGGATTTCAGGCATGAGTTCTAGTTTTCCCTTTACCTATGGTGGGACCTTAGAGAAGTAATGTTTCTCTGAAACAAAGGTATAATCACACAACTCTGAGATCTGTTAATGAAAAAGTAATATATTCTTCTGCACATAAAAACATTTGTGGTATGTGCTGAGCATATTTCAAGCATATAACAGGTAATGGTATTTGATTCTCTCTGTAAGTTCAGTGAATAATTATGTAATGAAGTTGTGGTCAGAGGGAGGCAGGTACCTAGATCTTACCACATAAATAAAGGATTTGTTAGACTTGTATAGATTTTTATATATCAGGTTTTTTGTTGTTGCCAGTTAGATTAAAGGATTGGTCAGACCGTTTGGGAACTGGCTAAGGAGTTAAACCCAGAGAGCATTAGTGGATGGGCCTGTATTGTCTTGGTGGGAAGTGGCTAGTGGTGTCCCGCAGGGTTTGGTTTTTGGCCTCGTGCTGTTCAACATCTTTATCAACAATTTAGATGAGGATGAAAACATGCTGGCCAAGTTTGCAGACATTACTAAGTTATGGGGAAAAGCAGCCACACTAGGGAATAGGATGCAGATCCAAGTGGATCTGGACAAGCTGGAAAGGTGGGCAGGGTGAAACCAGATTCAGTTCAATAAGGATAAATGCAGAGTGCTTCATCTGGGAAGAAGTAACCAGCGACATGAATATAGGTTAGGAGGAGATGTCTTGGCCAGCACGATGAATGAAAGGGACCTCAGGGTTATGGTTAATCTCACAAGATGAACGCTTGAGACTGTGGTCAACAGCTAATAGCATACTGGGGTGCATTAGCTGACATATCAGAAGCAGAGCTAGGGAAGTGATACTTCCTCTCTACTTAGTGTTGATGAGACCCCCAGCTGGAGTACTGTGTCCAGTTCTGGATGCCGCACTTCAAAAAAGATGTGGAAAATCCTGAAAAGGTCCAGAGAAGGGCCACAACAATGATTAAGGGCCCGGAGGACAAAACTTATGAGGAAAGACTAAGGGATCTAGGACTGTTCAGCCTGGGGAAGAGAAGACTGAGGGGGGACTTGGTGGCCATCTATACGTATTTAAGGGGTGAATATTGGGAGCTGAGAGAGAAACTGTTGACTAGGGCACCCCAGGCGAGGACAAAGAGCAATGGCTATAAACAGTTAGAAGTTGGTTTCTGGTTGGAGATAAGGAAGAACTTCTTTATGGTAAGGGTGCTTGGAATCTGGAATAGACTTCCCAAGGAGGTGGTGCAGTCCCCAACCTTGGAAGTCTTCAAGAAGAGACTGGACAGACACCTTGCTGGGATCATTTTATCTCAGCAGTATTCCTGTCCAGAGCAGGGGGGTTAGACTTGATGATCTTTCAAGGTTCCTTCCAGCCCTTAATTTCTGTGTTTCTATGCATGCTCCAGGTAAATAGCATTACTACTTTAAAAATCCAAATTTTTCTTTTTCATTTAAATGAAGTAGATTTAGAAGTTTGAAACTAAGCAACTGTGTTAGCAGAGTGCTATAGAAAAACCCAGGTTTGAAAGGAATTTTAATTATTTTGCTATCTCATGTAGTGTAGACTTCATTTGAGGGCACATGTGGCATAGGAAGGTTGCTTGGATAGATTCCAGTACAGAGCTCATTTGAGATGCATAATTCTTTGGGCCAGAATCTCTTTAGGGCAAGGATTTTAGGTGAAATATTAGCTCCCCTGAAGTCAGTTCAGTAGCAAAACTCCCACTGCCTTCAGAGAAGCCAAGATTTCAGACCTATTTTATTTGTCTGTAAAATTCCTATGGTGCTGTATAAATAATAGGTCTTCTTGCAGTTTGGCTTATATAGTACCATTGACTACTTTAGTTTTTTTTCTGGAGAGGACTGAATTTACATGCTGTCTTGGGGGAGAAGTTTATGACTGTGATCTGTTTAAGAACTAGATCAGTTGTAGATAAAAGCAAGAGCCATTACATATTTACCAGCAAAGAAACATTTATTTTGATTTGCATTTCATAACAAAACATGTTTCAAAATTATACTTTTAAGAATAGTTCTGGCTTTAAGCAGTAACAATTTCTTCTACAGGGAATCTCCCGATGGCCTGTCCAGTAGTGGCTAACTGAGTGGCACTATCTTATAAAGTCCATGATAAAGAATAATAAACTTCTGTTGATAAAACAGTGAGGATAAAGATTTAGGATAACTCATGGCTATCATGATCTAAATAATTATGAGAGAAAAGTATATGTAAATCATCAGTACATGTAACGCTTCTGTTATTTCAAAGCAAACAACTTCACTCTTTAGTGTCCCAAGGCAGTCTTAACTCTGATATCTTTATGTTGATTTGCCTTAGCAGTTACAGGCCCAGTCCTGCATTGTTTGCACACATAAAGTATTATGGATTTTAGTGGAACTGTAGGAATGCAAAAGGAGATGTCTGTCTAGATTATTTAAAGTGCTCTGTTTGTTAGCTTTTTTATTATTAAGATTTTCTGGTTTGTACAAAAATGTTTTAATACAAAACATACCCTAAGTAGCTCAGGGTCTGATTCTTTTTTTAGCATTGCACCTTATCTCACATTCACAGAATTCACACAATTGTACCTCTAGTTGCATAAGTGTAAAACTTAACAAGCTGCAGGGTATGAAGGAATCATATCCACATTCTGCCTCAGTTTCCCATTGTTCACTTTCTGCTCTACATTTGAGAATTTAGTTTTCTCACTTCACTCATTCAGGGCTACAAAAATATCACAGGTACAAATTTTAAAAGAGTTTTTGTTTTGAGTAATCTGAGTAATAATAAGGCATTTGGAAAACTGAAAAAAGACTTTTAATTAAAACATGTCTAAATGGATGTATTTGGAACCTATCCAAGAAAATTATATTTGGTCTGAAACTAAGTATGAGAAATTTCAGGTAACCTTTCAGAGGACCGATAGCCAATTTTTAAGGAGGCATCTTGGCCAATGCTAATTTGATTTCCAATACAGCTACATGCAGATGGTAAGTCTGTTGTGGTGGAAAGGAAGGGGCATGTGAGGGGTTGCCCCCTGTGGTGAGGGAGGGAAGGAGTGGGACAGGGGCAGATGCTGCCCAGTTGGGGTGGGGCAGGGTGCAGGACAGAGCTGCGGCTTCTCAGGGTGCGGGTGGGAGCAGCTCCTGCTGCTGCATGCTCCTGCTGCTGCATGTAGGGGCATGTGCCCATGGATCGGGGTGGGGCGGGCAAGCTGTGGGCTCGAGCCACAGCTGTGCTGGGCTCTTCCCAGCAGGGGCTGGGCTCGGGGCGGGCAGCGGTGGCACTGGGAGGGGAGGTTATGGGGGGACTATGGTGAAATTTAGGGTGGCTGCAACGCCCCTGTAGCCCCCCTCCCAGCGCTGCTGCCTGCCCCGAGCCCAGTCTCTGCCAAGAAGAGCCTGGCTCCAGTCCACAGCTGCAGCCTGCCTGCTCCTTTCTGCCCTATGCCAAACTGGGGGCACCCCCTCCCCTGCCCCTGTGCCCTCCTGAGGTGCAGGCAGCGACAGGAGCCACCCCTCCCACGCCCCTGGATGAGGTCTGTCTCTGTTCCACACTCCGCCCCACCCCAGCTGGGCAGTGTCTGCCCCTACTCCCTCACTGTGTGGGGCATTGATCTGCTCACACCCCTTCCCTCCCTCCTCCCCTTCCACCACAATGGACATGCCAGCTGCTGGGCTGTGCTCCTTCCTGCCTGCATGCTGTGTTGTGGCTGTGCACATGCACAGGCATTTATCAGCCAAATTATTGGCCGTATTGGTCCAATTTCTGATACAGTCAATTTTCTTTATATAGGTGCCGATCCAATATTGGACTGATGTATTGGTGCACCTCTAGCATGCTGTATAAGTCTAAATACTCTTGCAGTGCTGTGTGTCTAATACTGGAAGCAGTATTAGATCAAATAATTGGGACGTGGGACTCTGGGTTTTTTCCCCTCCTCTTAACCCACTGTGGGCAAGATTGTGCCCTATTGCTCTGATGCGAGTGTTTTCTTGCACAATAGTGAAGCACAGTTGCAGTCCCTTTTTCCTAGAATGTAGGAAATGCATCTTTAGCAGGCTTGTTGGATTGCAAGACATGGAAGGAAAGGACAAAGAGTTGCTGGTGCCCTTGCCCTGGCCAAGTACTGGTCTGTATTTATTATTGATATTACTAGTTTCATAGTTTCATAGTAGCTAGAGTCGGAAGGGACCTAGGTAGATCATCTAGTCCGACCCCCTGCCTTAGCAGGAAAGAGCACCGGGGTCAGATGACCCCGGCAAGGTGCTCATCTAACTTCCTCTTAAAAATCCCCAGGCTAGGAGCCTGCACCACTTCCCCTGGAAGCTGGTTCCAGGCCCTAGCCGCCCTGACTGTGAAGTAGCGCCTCCTAATATCTAATCTAAACTTACCCTCCGCCAGTTTGTGACCGTTATTCCTGGTCACTCCTGGCAGCGCACGGGGGAACAGGGACTCCCCCAATACCTGCTGATCCCCCCTGACCAGTTTGTAGCAGGTCACAAGGTCCCCCCTTAACCTTCTCTTGTGGAGGCTAAACAGGTTCAGGTCCCGTAGCCTCTCCTCATAAGGCCTGCCCTGCTGACCCCTGATCATACGAGTGGCCCTCCTCTGAACTCTTTCCATATTGTCCACGTCCCTCTTGAAGTGTGGCGCCCAGAACTGGACGCAGTACTCCAGCTGCGGCCTGACCAGTGCCGCATAGAGGGGGAGGATCACCTCCCTGGACCTGCTCGAGATGCATCTGTGGATGCATGACAGGGTACGATTGGCCTTCTTGACTGCCTCCCCACACTGCCGGCCCATGTTCATCGTGGAGTCAATGACGACTCCAAGATCCTTTTCCGTCTCCGTGCTGGCAAGAGGGGAGTTCCCCAACCTGTAAGTGTGGTGCCGGTTCTTCCTCCCCATGTGCAACACCTTGCACTTATCAGTGTTAAACCCCATCCTATTCTCATCCGCCCACCGTTGCAACCTGTCAAGGTCAGCTTGTAGCCTATTGCACCCTTCTAGTGCGCCCACATCCCCCCACATCTTAGTGTCATCAGCAAACTTGAACAGGGTGCTTTCTACCCCCTCATCCAAGTCACTGATGAAGATGTTGAACAGTGCGGGCCCGAGGACCGAGCCCTGCGGAACCCCACTGCCCACATCCTTCCAGGTCGAGAAGAACCCATCCACTACCACCCTCTGGGTGCGGCCCTCCAACCAGTTGGCGACCCATTTGACCGTGTGGGCATCGACACCACAGTCTCCCAGCTTTTTGATGAGGACAGGGTGAGAGACAGTGTCGAAAGCCTTCCGGAAGTCCAAAAAGACTACATCCACAGCAACCCCTGCGTCTAATGATTTGGTGACCTGATCGTAAAAGGCCACCAGGTTGGTCTGACAAGACCTGCCACTGATGAACCCATGTTGGTTGCCCCTGAGCATGCATTCCCCCGCAGGGCCCTCCTGGATGTGTGCCAGGATAATTTTTTCAAAGAGCTTACCCGGGATTGAGGTCAGACTAACTGGCCTGTAATTTCCCGGGTCCTCTTTTTTTCCCTTTTTGAAGATAGGGACCACATTGGCCCTCTTCCAGTCCTCCGGCACCTCGCCAGAGCACCACGAGTGCTCATAGAGCCGCGCCAGGGGTCCCGCAATGACCTCGGCCAGTTCCTGTAGAACCCTAGGGTGAAGATCGTCCGGACCAGCGGACTTGAACACGTCCAGCCTCTCCAGAAGTACCCTAACTAACTCCTCGCTAACCCTTGGCCCAGGCGTGTCTCTCTCGGGGCCCGAGGGGGGCCCAGCAGGGAGGTGGCTGAACTGGTCCCTACTTAGGAAGACAGAGGCAAAGAAATCGTTAAATATGTTAGCTTTGTCATCTGGCGTGATGACTAAGTTGCCCATCGTGTCCTGCAGGGGCCCCACATTACCCGGGACCCTCTTTTTACCCCCTATGTATTTGAAGAAGGACTTCTTATTGTCCTTAATCCGGGAAGCTAGTCCTATCTCCAACTCTGCCTTGGCCCTCCTGACTGCCCCCCTACATCCTCGGGCGACTGTAACATAGTCCTTCTTGGCGATGACCCCATCTCTCCATTGGGTATATGCCTCCCTTTTAGCAAGGAGACATTCCCGGATGCTCTTAGTGAGCCATGGGGGTTTATGTGCCCTCCTGCTCCCTTTGACCCTTGTTGGGATTACCTCCCTTTGGGCATGGAGGATCGTCTCCTTAAGGAGCAACCACTCACCTTCGACATCCGATTCCCTTCCCCTCTGGGTGCTCAGCGCTTCCCCAACGATCCTCCTTAGCTTGTTGAAGTCAGCCCTCCTAAAGTCTAGGGCTGTTGCCTTGCTGCAGCCCTTTGCCACCTTACGCTGGATGGTGAATTCCAGCAAGCGATGATCGCTGTCTCCCAGGTGGCCCATCACCCGCAGCCCCCTCACCAGGTCATCACCCGTGGCCAGCACCAGGTCCAACAAGGCGTCTCCCCTGGTGGGACTGTGCACCTCCTGGGTTAGATGGAGGTCCTGCACTCTGGCTAAGAACCGACGTGAGCGATCAGACTTGGCTGACTGCTCCTCCCAGCAGATGTCTGGGAAGTTCAGGTCCCCCATGATGACCACATCCTTAGCCCTCACTGCCTCTGTAAGCTGACCTAAGAATTCCTGGTCGAGCTCTTCTCCCTGGTTGGGAGGTCTATAGTAGACTCCCACCGTTAAGTCTCTCTCCCCTGGACTGCCTTTTACTCTAACCCAGAGCACCTCAGAGTGCCCCCCCTCTACCCCCTTGCTAATTAACGAGGAAGTATATTCCTCCTTGATGTAGAGTGCTACTCCTCCACCTTTCCTTCCTATCCTGTCCTTCCTGTATAGCCTATAGCCCTTGACACTCACCGCCCAGTCATGCGATGAGTCCCACCACGTTTCTGTGATCCCTACTATGTCAGGGCTGGTGACAGCTAGGAGGAGGGCGAGTTCCTCCTGCTTCTTCCCCATACTTCGAGCTGCTTCTTCCCCATACTTCGAGCACTAAGGCACTAAGGTGCCTAAGAGTCCCAGTCTTGAAGCAGGGCTTTATTGTACCAGGTGCGTACAAACATTTAAAAAGTATCAGTCTCTGCCACAGAATTGTATTAGCGCATTTGAGAAATACATTGTACCTCTGAGGAGTCTAATTTAGCAGCAATACTTCTCATGTGAGCCAGGGTTTTCTGAAAGTAAAATTCCTTCTGAAGTGCTCTGTGTGTGTGTGTGTGTGTGTGTGTGTGTGTGTGTGTGTGTGTGTGTGTGTGTGAAAGAGAGAGAGAGATATCCTTCTGGAGTGTTCTGCATGTGTATGTGCAAATGTCCATTACATGGATGCAGTTACCAAGATCAGGTGATGTGGCAGCACCTAGGCCAATAAATGGGGATTGTTCTTAGAGGTGCACTGATATATTGGTGCCATATCAAATCAGCACAGAAAGAAAGGAACGTTAACATCAGTTATCAGCTTTTTTTGCCGGGGGTAGCTGATAATTCTAATCAATAAATATAATATGTCTTCTGGTGGCAGATGGTATGTAAGCGAGGATTCTCAGTAACAGATATATCATGGATCCTTTTGAGGTTAAAGCTGGAGTTAAGCAATGCTGCATCATTTATCTAGCACTCTTTTCAGTATTCCATACCATAACGTTACATCTGACCACCAACAAACTTCCAGTTGGAGTGGAGTTAAACTACCAAATGGATAGTAAGCTGTTTAATCTCAACCAGCTCCAAGCCAAAACCAAGACCACCCCAACTTCAATAGCTGAGCTCCAGCATGCTGATGGTAGCGTGTGCTCACTCAGAAGCAATTGTTGATGTCTTTACCAAGACATACAAGAAAATGGGACTGACACTTAACATTCAGAAGACTAAGGTCCTACATCTACAAGTTCTTAATGGGCAGTCCTCATCTCCAGTAATTGAGATTTATGGTGAGACTGGACAATGTTGAGTATTTCCCATACCTTGGAAGCCATCACTTGCAGAAGGATGACAACAAAGAAATCCAACATTGCCTCAAATATGCAGGTGCAGCCTTTGAATGCCTGATGAAATGGGTGTCCGAAGATCGCAACGTCAAATTTGAAACCAAGCTCATGGTTTATCAAGCAGTCATGATCCCTACTTTACTATACAGAGCTGAGATGTGGACAATGTATAGGAGATGTCTGAAGTTGCTGGAGATGCACCATCAACATTGCCTGTGGAAGATCCTTTGTATCCAGTGGGAAGACAGTTTCACCAATGTTAGCATCCTCTTGCAAGCAAACACCATGAGTATCAAAGCAACGATGATCCAACATCAACTTTGTTGGGCCAGACATGTCATCTGTATGTCTGACTCCAGTCTCCCAAAGCAAGTTTTATTCTCCCAGCTCAGTCAAGGTGTACCTTCAAGAGGAAAGAAGAGAAAGTGCTTCATGTACATCCTTAAGGCCAACTTGAAAAAATGCAACATCAATGTCAACTCATGTGAGGCTATTGTCCGGAACCGACCCAAATAGAGGAAGAGTCTGCTGCAAGGATCTCTGTACTCTGCAATTTCACAATGACAACAGGAGATGGAAAAGTGAGAGCGGCAGAAACAGCATGTTATGGACAGAATCAAGAATCTAGAGCTGCCCACCCCTCATGTTCCCAAGTTGCATTAGAACCTGTCGATCCTGGATTGGCCTTGGCAGCCATCACTGGACCCATAGATAAGACAGTCATCTTCGACTGCTGCTGCTGATTAATTTTTTGTAGCCATTGTGGGGCTAAAAGGACTAATCAGTGTTAAAACTGGCAGACTGTAATTCTCCTTTGCGTTCTTGTCTATATGCACATTGCATAGTGCATCTACCTGAACCTTCAGCACTGTCTATTGGGCCAGTGTAGCAGGTTCAGGGAATCCCGAACCTGTAGTTAGCTCAGGCAGTCCTTCAACTATACACAGTCCTTTATTTCCTGGGCCTGCTGCCTCATAGGAAACATCTTAACTACAAGTCAGTCCTCAATACATACAACTTAGCATAGTCCAAACAGGGCACGCTTATAGACCAGAGTCCTCTGTAGCTTCTGGGAAGGTGCCTATGTCTCCCTGCACTGCAGGCTTGCTTCCCAGATTGACTCAATCTCAGTTCCCAATATGTGGTACTGCTGCTTCTGATCTTGCAGCTCTGGGTCTCTTGTCAGAACTTGAGAGCCCCTGACCTGGTATGGCAGCTAGCTATCCACTGCCAGGCAACCTTCTCTCCCTGTGTCTGTCTCTATTTCTTGCAGTTCTTTGTCTCTGTTCTTCGCAGGACCCTGACACACACACTCTCCCCCCCCCCCCTCTCTCTCTCTCTCTCTCTGTCTTTTTGTGAAGGAACATCTAGAGAGGCTGGATATCTACAAGTCAGCAGGACCAGATGAACAGCATCCAAAAGTGCTGAAAGAATTGGCTGACACCATTGCACGACCCATAGGAATACTATTTGAGAACTCATGGTGCTCAGGAGAGGTTCAAGAAGACTGGAAGAGGGCCAATGTGCTGCCTATCTAAACACTGGAAGGAAGGAGGATCCAGGGAATTACAGGCCAATCTGTTTGACCTCAATCCCTGGAAAAATCCTGGAAAAAGTATCAAAGAACACATTAGCAATAGGCTAATGGAAGGCAACATTCTAATAGAGAGCCAACATGGCTTTGTTGCAGGCAGGTCATGCCTGACCAAACTCATTTCCTTCTATGATCAGGTAGTATGCCACTTAGATAAGGGAGACAAGGTTGACGTCATATACTTTGATCTTAAAAAAGCCTTTGACTTGGTCTCCCACAATGTGCTCATTGGGGAACTGCATTCTCAATAACCCAACAGTCCAGTGGCTAGGAAACTGGCTCAAAGGCAGGACTCAGAGAGTAAGAACAGATGGAACTGAGTCTACATGGCACTTGGTGACCAGTGGTGTCCATCTGGATTCAGTACTCGGACCAGTGCTTTTTAAAATATTCATTAACGATTTGGAGTTTGGAGTTAAAAGTGGACTGGCAAAGTTCACAGATGACACCAAATTATGGGGGAGTGTGATCACACTGGAGGGTAGGCTGGGGATACAGGCTGACCTGGACAGGCTCACAAGGTGGGCAGATCAAAACTTGATGATGTTCAACACCAGGAAGTATAAGGTGCTCCAGCTGGGGAGAAACAGTCCACAACATGCTTACAAGCTTGGCAATGCTACACTTACTAGCACCACAACCAAAAGAGACCTGAGGATCTTGATAGACCATAGAATCAATATGAGCCACCAGTGCGAGGCCATAGCCAGCAAAGCAAACAAAACACTAGCATGCATCTGTCAATGCATCTAAAACGAGACTAAGGATGTCATCCCCCTGCTTTACTTGGTTTGGTGAGGCCTCAGCTGAAGTACTGCATCCAGTTCTGGGCACCACACTTGAGGAAGGATGTGGAGAGGCTTGAGAGGCTCCAAAGCGAAGCTACACGTATGTGTCCAAGTAGAGGTATGGACAGCAAGCCATGTGATGAGAGGCTGAGAGACATGGGTCTGTTCAGCCTGGAGAAGAGAAGACTTAGAAGGGACTTGGTGGCAGCCTATAAGTATATAAGGGGTGCATAAGGGACTGGGAGAATGTCTGTTGACCAGGGCTCCCCAAGGGAAGACTTGGACTAACACGCATAAATTGCTAGAAGACTGCTTTATGGCTGACATAAGGAAAAACATCTTTATAACTCGAGTGTCAAGGGTCTGGAATAGACTCCTCCAGCAGTGGTGCAATCACCTACTCTGGATATCTTCAAGAAATGTCTGGACACTCCCCTTTTTCCTGCCTAAGCACAGAGGGGGCTGGACCTGATGATTTTGAGAGGTCCCTTCCAGGCCCTAACATCTATGAATGAATTCTGTCTCCCTTAACTCTCTCCCACTGACTGATTCTGGCTCCCTTCCCTGGGAGCCCTTTTAGCCAGCCAGCCTGCTACAGTCATCCTCAGACTGCAGATGTGTGAGTTTCCTTTCAAGAAGACTGTCCTTGTCTAATAAACTCAGCTGTGTCTAAGTGCACTTAAGAGGGTTCAAGTGGGGGAATTCATCCTGCAGTTCCTCAAGGATATGCCCTCTTCTTGCTTCTCTGTCTCTGAGATTTCATGGCTCCATTCATATGCCTATGAAGCTCAGAAGAATCCTGGCACCAACACCTGGTTCCAGGAGGTCCATCTCTTTGGTGCTTAGGGAATATCAGGACAAGCATTCAGTGAACTTTGTACCCTTTCCTTCAGCAACTACCTGTTGTGTTGCTGATTTTATATTGCTGTGGCACCAAGGCAACTGGCAACAGCTACTTCACTAAGACAGGGCATCTCAGTGGTTTCTTGCCACTCTTTCCTGTTCACCAGTTAATACTGCCTTGTTTTACTGTGCCCAGCAACCTCACCAACCAGTCTGAACTGGGATCCCTGTGGTTCTTTTTGACTCAGTTGATACTAATACTGGATTCATCAGCTTCAGCTCTTGTTCCAGTCAGAGAACAGTCCTTGGTTTCAGGTCTGTTGGCAGCACTAGCTGAGGTCTTCTTATCTTTTTTCCTAATCTAAGGGGGACTGTAGGTCAAATATATATGTGCATTTTCACCCTACCATGACTATGGAACCCTTTTGGACATAAATGTTGGAAGTCTGGAGTACCGCTTATTTCACTCCCTGAAGAATCTACTTTCATCTTCCCCCTTTCTCCTTCCAACTTTTTCTCTTTGGAGATTGGAGATTGCTTAGCCTGTTTCCAACACTGTTGCGTCAACACCTTACTACAGGTGATTGGGTCTTAAATACCTCCACGTCTGCTTATGCCATACAGTTCAGCACAGTGCTTGCTCCTTATCCCTCTCCCCTGTCCCTTTTCAGGGACTTTTCTCATGATATTTTGCTCTGACAGGAAATTTTCTCCCTCCTGTCTTTGGGTGCCATAAAAGAAGTTCCTCTACAGCAAAGGAGAAAGCTTCTACAGTGGTTAAACCTGGTTCCAAAGAGAAAAGGAGTATGGCATGTCAATTTAGACTTCAGAAGGCTCACCTTCTTTATCTGCAGGTTATGCTAGCCATTATAATTTCATCCCTGAAAAGAGGGGATTGCTTTTCTGTTGACTGTCAGAACACCTTTTTCATAGAAAATACCTTTGATTTATGGCAGTCCAGGATCATTGCCAATACAAGGTCCTCCTGAATGAACTCTTAATAGCTCAAAAAGTGTTCACCAAGCCCCATAGGATAGTGATGTTCCACCCAAGAAGGAACAACATCATGGGAATTGGCAACTGAAGAGCAGCTCCATCCAGGAGATACAAAGAATCTTGTTTAGCAAATTGGGCCCTGTGGTGAACATCCAGAAGTCACCTTGATTCTCACTTCAAGGACTGGAATTTAGAGGGGCCAGTCAGCTGGAACCTGCATTCCTCAAGACTAGTTCCAGTCCTTGTGGTGTCTCGTTGTCTAAATTGAAGCTAATCTGACAACACAATCACATTTTCCCTATCCATGCTATCTTGTAAGTCCAGCTACGCTTTAAAAGGATGCAAGCATGTTTACAATCCCTCTGTTCCTTGGAAAGACAGACACTCCCTTAATACAAGTAAGTGGTCAGCCACTGGATCTGGAACATTTGTTACTCAGTATATGTATTGGTGCACTTATATCGGTGCACAGCATACCACAATGCACATCCCTGATCTTCAGAAAACCTGAATGGACAGCTTCACTTGGCATACATAGCTCCTTATCATACTAGAGCCAACCGGAGACCAGCCCCTTCCTCTCAGACATTTAGACATCTGGACATTCTGCAGCAAAAGAGAACTCATCTTTGTCTCACTAAACTGGTGAAGGGGCTGGGTTTTTACTCAAATGCTGTGCAGAATAATTCTCCCTGCTAGGCTTCCTTTCCAGCTATTTTAAGATTACTAAAAGTGAGATGTTGTTACCTGTCCCTCAGCCCAGTCCAAGTGCATGTAGCTGCTATCTTAGACCACTCACCACCCATCTATTTTCATCCAACCGGCAGCGTTGAAGTTTCTTAAGGGCTTTACTGAAATATTCCCTGTGGTCAAAATTTGGTGTCTTGGAGACCTGGTTGTTGGTGTCCTGATGAGCCCGCCATTTGAACCAGTGGTCACCTGCTTACTACCCCATCTGGCCATGAAGATGGCTTCAATGATCCATCACTTCGGCAAGAAGTGTGGGTGAGGTCTGGGCACTGATGGTAGATTTCCCCATTGCTATGTTTTACCTTGACAGGATCACTCTGTTAAGTATATATCAGCATTGTCACGGAATTTCACCTTGATTAGTAGATCTACCTGTTTGTTTTTTTAACCCAAGTCTCACCCTTCAAGAACTGAAGCAGCTCTACCTACACTGGTTGTGGGGAGATCCTTGTCTTTCACAGGACCAAGCCTTTCTGGAAATCTCAGCTATTCATTTCCATAGCCAAGAGATCAAAAGGCACAACAGTTTCTATTACAAGGCTAATTGGATCTTGGTCTGTGTCATGACATGCCACAAAGTTAGTACAGTGGAGCCACCAATTTTAATCAGATCCCATTCCATTGGAGCCCAGGTGACTTTGGCAGCTTCCCTTTGAGAGATTCCATTCTCAGCATCTGCATAGCAGTCATCTGGATTTTCATACAAACCTTAACCAAGCACTGCTCTATCACAGAGCCTTTTAGAATGGTTGCTTTATTTGGCAAAGAAGCCTTCCAGTTCTGTGATTGAAACAGTCCTACTTTCAGGAAGCACCTTCAGGTACTGCTTTAAGTCATCCACAGTGCAGTGTGCGTGTGGGCAAACACTGGAAGGAAAAAGAGAAGTTAATTTCCTGTAACTGGGGTTCTCTGAGGTGTGTTGTCCACAAGCACAGGGGTTGGCACATACAGCTCGTGTGCTGGATCTCATACAGTTTCTTTTTTGCTCCCTGAAACGTGAAGTGCAGAATCTGAACTACAATGTGTCATGTAAATCCTATCTTACCCTAAATTAGGCCAGCATGTCACTTATAAAAGGGCTGAATTTGTTTTTTTCTGGGTATTTGTACAAATATACAAACAACTTTGAATAACTCCAAAAAGGGCATTTTGCACTAGAAGAAACTGGATAATGGTGAAAATGTGTATGTGGCCAGCGAGGTTCAAAGGCATTTTTGCTGTTCTCAAATATATTTACACTTTAATGTAGGTTCTCTGCCTCACATGATGGTTGTCTTTCTGCTGGGTCCTTCAGCAAAGGCATTGATTGACATCATAATCTGTAATCATGGAAATTACAGCAATCTCTCGAATTCATTTTTATGGTAATCTGTGATGGATAGGGAAAATGAGCTACAAGGGAGGAAGTTACTGTTTAAACTCAAATACCTTTGGTAATTATCAGAAATAGAGAAAGTATTAAGACCTAGCTCTGTAGGGCCAAAGTCATCCTGGGTGTAATACTGTTAAAGTCAGTGGGTTTACCTCTGAGAAGAGTTTATCCCTTTGTGTCTGGAATGACTTGATAGCAAACATGTGAAGGGGAAGTAAAATTATGCTCCAGTCTAATATATTGGAAAGTTTTCCCTAGTCTGAAAGTCTTTCTTTATCTCCGAATTTCCTGGATTTTGTGGATTTATATTAGATTCTTAATGTTATTTCAGTGTATTTTTTTGGTATTTAATGTCTTTTGGGTTGTATTTATTGTGTGTGTGTGTATATATATTTAATGAAAATAAAAGCAATCTTCTGTTGTGGATGTAACAAAGTTTTCATGAATACTACATAGGTTCCAAAGGCAAGACCGCCACTTAAAATGTTTGGTGCTGTTATGTGTTCAGAGGGGAAAAAAGTTAAGATTTGAACAGCTCTGACTGAGCGTTTCAGCATCTGCTTTCCAAACTGAAATGTTATTGCCCTTTTTAACTCTTTAAGAAAGAATTGCCTTTGTAGCATTATCTACGAAATGCTGGAAAGGTTTTAAAATTAGTGACCTACAGTATTAGTAAAATACAGTACCTCATTAAAAGTGAAAAGTGAATGGTCTTTATTCATTAGTGGTAAAAGAATGACATATATCATATTTAAGCAAGCTGGCCACTTGGGTTTGATTTCCCAAGTGAAAAGTATAGTGAACTGAAAGAACCAACATGACTTCAGTTCGTACCATTTTTCCCCCCTACTGGTGAAACTCAATCAGATTGAAGTCAATCTTCATTTACACAGTAATATGCTTGCAAACTGAGTTAGACACCCAGTGGGTGCATCCAGACGAGTATGCAAATGCCTCTTGCAGCATCTCAAAGCCCTTTGAGATGCTGCAAGAGGCACATGCAGGGATGAAAAAATGTTAGATCCTATATCCGGGGGTCAGAAAAAAACACAGAGGAAAAAAGTGGGGCAGGCCTGAGGCAACTGGAGGCTGGGTCGGTACAGAAACACTCTGGTAGTCAGCCAGAGTGTCTCTATGGTTGACCCTTGCCCCAGTGCTGAAGCACGCTGCCTGCTCATGCAGGGAGGGGGGGCTAGAGGAGGGGGGAGGGGACCAAGGGGGGACCCTTGCTGGCCCCGAGCCCCATGATGGCTGCCCTGTCTGTCCCTATCCCCCACGTGCCCCCCAACCCCCCTGATCACTGCCCTACCTGGCCCCAGGATCCCAGCAATTAACATCTCCCCCACCCCCCTGCAACACGCACTCACTGGCAGTAGCAGCTGCCATCAGGGGCATTAGGGCCTCATGGCAGACCCCCCTGACAGCAAGGGCCTGGGTGATAGCCGCAGTGGCCCCAGCTGGAGCTGCACAATGCCCTGCCGACCAGAACCCCCACAGCCCCTGCTATTGCCTGTGAGTATGAGGCTTTTTTTTTTGAAATACCTGGAAGCTGGGCCTGGGTGGGGCAGCCTTTGTGGGGGCTGCAGGAGCCGGTGGAGGATGGGGCCAGGCAGGGCAGCAATCCAGGGGTTGGGGGAGCAAGCGTGGGTGGGGCATGTGGGCCTTGCAGGGGAGGTGGTGGGTCCTGCTGGAGGGCAGTCTATGAGATGTGCAGAGGGGCTGTGCCCTGTGTGGGGCAGGGGACCTACTCCTCCTGAGCAGCCCCCCTGCACAGTCCCTCCACAATGCACCCATTCCTACCCACACACCCCATGGCCCCCCACATCCACCCACATTTCCCCAGCACACACCATGCATGCCCAGCTGCCAGACAGAATGACATCTGCTGGCAGGAGCTGTGGCTGCAGGGGCAGCTGTTCCTATATCCTGGTTAGTGAAGGGGTCACAGGGAGCTCTAACTGCTCTATGGTAAGAAAACCAAAGGCATACAGCAAAACATATAGGTATTTAGAATTCATTTTATTATGATGATAGAGACACTGGTAGGCTTCCAAATTCTTTAGCACTGTAGAAATATTAATAAAACATTGCCCAACTGGTCACTGTCTCTCAGTCTCTCACTCTCTATATATAGTGGTCTTTTGTTTTAATTGTGTAGGAACATGGGTTTCTGGGTATTTTACAGAGTGACTTTGGGATTTTTTTATCAGGGATTTTTCAGTTTTCCAATAGGGAGCACCAGAATTCCTGCTAGGGAGGCAAGTGGCAGCACCTAGGCAGAGGAGCCTGCTCAGAGCTGGCACAATAGACCCAGCTGGAGGTGGCTGACTTCCTGGCCAACTGGGGCCAGGAGGACATGCTTTGACAGTTCAAAGCAGGCTATCATACTGGGAACATCTTCCGGGAGATAGCTGGCCAGATGGGTGGGCAGGGGGTACACATGGCAGTAGTGCCACACAAAGGCCAGCTTTGCAGCCACAGCCTACTGTCAGCTGGCCCAGAGGGGCAGATGCCTCTACTGACCGTGCAGTCCCCATCCAGGTCTAGCAGGTGTGCAGCAGGTCACAGCCAGGCAGCAGCCCCCACTGCAAGACTGCTGCAGTGGGTAAAAGGGTCAGGGAACTCTCAGGGCTGCTTCAGCAGTCCAGCTGGCACAAGGGATAGTGTCCCAAGGTACCAAATAGGCTAGGCCCCAGAAGCTCCTGAGACCGAGTAGCCCTGAGCTACTTCACAGGGTAGCTTTTTGTACTGCTGCAGATCCGGGAGAAGCCAGGCAGAGTTATTTTGCCCCAAGTGGTACAATTTGCCCCACATCAAAGTGCATGTCCAGGCACGTGCACTGAGGCAAAAAGCCCCGACTCAAATTTGCATCACTTCTATTTGAGCTGTTGCAAGTGTATGTGCTTACATGTGTGGATGTGCCGAGTATTGAATCATAGTGGGGTATTTGCATTGAGGATATATGTTTTTAATGCACAGAGGGGCAGAGTATTGGGTCCAGAGGGCCTGCTTTGTATTAGAGTTATGTATGTATATTTAATGGGTGCAACTAACTCATAATTAAATTAAAGTCCTTCTGTATATAGAAAGCCAAAACATCTGTCTTAGGATATAGGCAAACTAAAAATGCAGTGTGGTGTAAATCAGGACAGTGTATCAGCCAGTCCACAGTGGCTGCCTGTGTGTATGCTTGGTAAGTTTTGGAAGCTAAACTATGCAGTAGTTTTATCCTTAGTAAAAGACTTGAAGTGCAATGAAGCCATTCTACCGTTTAACCTGCATTACATTGTTTGTATATACATAACTTTAGAATGTCTATGCTGTGTACTTCCCCAGCTGGCACAGTGCTGCCACCTTGCTTTTGGTTCTTGGCATGGGGGATAAATCTTTGGGAAAGATGCCTCTGGGGACACTTCTTTCATAAGGCTGATATAGATACAGAACACCAACTATTTTACATATAGGTGACTGAGCCAGACAATTGCATCAGGAACAGCAGAGTATACTGGACAGTTTTTAATTTTCCATTGTGCATCGGGTATCCGCATCTCCCATGGTTTGTGCAGATGCGGTTTAGAGTTGCCCATGAGCATCACATGAAATCAAAGCCAGGGACCTTCTGCATTGGATCTATTGCAAGATGTTTATTTGGGATTTCCTGTGAACTCCATTTGGTTTTCTAAGCTTCATCAGGGTTGAAGTCACGTTGTTGAAGGTTAAGTGCATAGATCCAGAAAGGCTTGTACGACTAGGCAGTGGTGAGGGATGTTGTTTAGGTCCTGGTGGATGGGAACATTGACCAGAGTGCAGCATGCCAAGTAGAGGAATAGAGTAACTTCCAACTGCCCATTGACGTCCCTGGAGTTATAGCTGATGTAAGACAATGTAAAGGAGAGTAAGCACTGGTCCAGAACCCTAACAGACACACTGTTGTAGTGTAGCCTTGGTTAAAAGTATTAATTAAATGTACAGGCAAAGCTGTTCCTATCCCTGCCTTAAGTGTACCCTCATGCTCAGGAGCAGGGAAAGTGAGGTACCAATGGCCTGTCTGATGAATTTGAACATGCCGTTGTCTTGCTAAATAATATCCCTGCATTGTCATGGTCCTATTGGGTGTATCTACATGTGCAATTAATTTGAAGCAATAAACTCCAGAGCAACTTGAGATGGAGTAAACTACTCCCTGGCACAGCATCTACACATGCACCTGGCACAGCAACAATTTGAGCTGGGGTGGAGTTGTTTACACCAGGGCTGCTCTTGCCCTGCTCTGCCCTGATCTCCAGGTGGCACCATTGAGTGGTGGAGGGGCTGGTTGGGGCACAAGGGTGCTGAAAGTGTGGAGTTATGTGGCTGGGTGGCAGGCAGGAATCTGGTCCCCTGCTGGCTGGGACTGACTGGGTGGAAGTTACACCTGTGGTCAGAGTCTACATGTGTGTTTAATCACAGTTAATTACTTCACTGTAAGATGCACTTAGGTAAGGCACAGTAATATCTTACAGCAGTATTAATTAGGTTACTGCAGCCTAGTACTGTCACATGTGTAGACTGTGACACTTTACTCCACAGCTAATAAGTCTACTCTGCAGTAAAGTGCATGTGTGGATGCAACCAATAAGGAGTTGGTGTTTCTTTTTCCAATAACTGAAATGCAAATTCCACAAACCTCTTATCCCTTATGTGGAGAATCTGATTCTCTTTTTTCCAAAAACAGCAAAGGCAGAAGGCAAGAAGTGTCGTCTTATGTTTGTCATGTGACATGCAAAGCACAGGGAAGTAAAATAAATCTTTCTAAGTGCTTCACTTCTATAGGAAACCAGCTTTTGTAGGACAGAGGGCTTTGTTTATCACAAGAACAGCTAAGTAGTGCCCCCAGGTGTTCAGAGAAAAAGGATTCCAGAAGAATTCAGAGGGTATATGGTGGGCAATAAAAGTTATAGGAGGAGTGGAGAGCAAAGATCAGTGTATATGGTAGGAACAAGTAGAAGAAACCTTTTACTGCTCTTGTTCTTCTGCTGTCAATTTTCACCCAGATTCCTCAAGTGTATGCAGAGACAAAGCGGACATGGACCATTCATTTCCTTAGGCAACACAGTCTTCTAGT
Organism: Crocodylus siamensis; assembly: GCF_052110815.1. Lineage (NCBI taxonomy): Eukaryota > Metazoa > Chordata > Crocodylia > Crocodylidae > Crocodylus > Crocodylus siamensis. Next base: position 65,295,960 of record NC_143398.1, read on the forward strand.
TCTGTAGGGGCACTGGGAACCAGCCAGTTACCCATGTTCTCTGGCTTCCTTTGTAGGGGACAAAAGTCTTTGTGGTTGTTTTTGTTAGGGTTACCATATTTCCAGTATCAAAAAAGAGGACACCTGTGAGGCGGAGTAGGAGGGAGGGAAGAGGCATATGAGTGTGTGGGAGGGGGCAGTGATAGACCAGTACCCTGCCTCTGCCCCTCACTCTTAAACCCCTGCCCCCTCAGCTCTGCCAGTCCTGCTTCACTCCCAATCCACAGCCACCTGCCCTGCAGTGCTGCCGGTGCCCTGCACTCCTGACCTGCAGACCCCTCCCCCCACCCTGCCAATGCCCCTTGCTCCTGATCTGCATACCCCTGCCCCCTCAGCCTGGCTGCCCAAGCAGCTCCCGTGTTGCACACACATGGATGCACACACATACACACACACTGTCTCTTTACCTGGGAGTGGCTTCCGGGAAGCACATGACTCCTGACAGCCAATCACCTTGCCCGCTGCTCCCAGCCCCAAGCACCCAGCCTGGGAAAGCAGAGAAAGAGCAAAAAACCCGGACATTTCTTTCATTTTAAAAACCTGCCCAGGCACGAGGACAGGGGACCAAGAAAGAGGAAATGTCTGGCAAAATCCAGATGTATGGTAACCCTATTTTTGGAGTTTCACTTTTGCTACAACATTGAGAGGATTTGGTGGTGAAGGTTCATGTCTCTTAGGTCTGATGGCCACTTTTGACCAGTAGCAGCTAATGTATTATTTGCACAGGAAAAAGAACCAAATACAGCCACTGGTTTATTTTGGCTGCCAGATAGTGAGCTTGATTTCTCAACTTTCCATCTTGTGCTTCAGAGCTACTACACTGCACACCTTATTTTCCTGAGAGTAGGAAATAATAGCCTTATGTTCACTACAATTTTTTGGGAGGGGGAGCTATATGCTTACCCTTAGAAGGCAAGAGAAGCACAAGGATAATTGTGATGATAAGATCCTGTGTCCTGCCAGGCTAGAAACATTTATTCAGACTGCTCTTTTACAACTAATAAATATTTCTAAACACTAGCCCTGGACCAATCAGTGATCATAAAGAATGATTTTCCATTCCTATTCTGTGAACAGCCATACATCAGGCTGTAGGGAGCATTTTTATTTCCTTACATTTTTATTGCTGGGACCATTTGTAGGGAAACAGGCTCTTTGTTTTTTAAGGATTCATCTGCTCAACCTGTTTATTCCATACTTAAAATTTTATTAATTCTTCTTTGGAACAACATAATTTCCACAGCAATTTATTGTGATGCTGCAAACAAAAGATTATAACTTTAGGTAGAGAATGAGCAGATGAACTCCTAAGAAATAGGTTTTCAGGTGGAAGAAGGAGATTAAAATATGATGTGTGGTATTGGAAGAGTTGTCTCAGATTAAATACTTTCTAAAATTTCCCATAAGTTTGTAGCATTTAAACTGAAGGCAATAAAAAAGACTCGTATGAACCTACCAGAAATAAATTTTTGACATCTTTATTTGTGAGAAGTGCCATTTAAAGCTGCCTGTTTATTTGTTAGAAACAAGTTTTATCCTGATAACTGGTGTGCTGAGTTTCAAGACACTGCAGTTTTAAACACCAAAAGTCTAACCCATTGAAATCTCAGAAGAAAGTTGGAATCAGCATTCAGTGTGGCTGTGAGTAGAGTTAGAAATGGATCCTTCAGTGTAGCACTGAAGTGCCTCGTTGCACTCTTGCTCATCGAAAAGCAATTGGAAGCTCTTTAAATGACAGCTTTTCAGATCTGGGGCTGTATCCTTCCCATGTACTTGGGAAGTACCTACCGCATTTTGGGCACTATTGCAACATAAGTAAAATTTAAAAAAATGATTGCCTTTAGGGAAGCTGGTGTCTGCAGAAAAGCATGAATTTACTTAGTTTCTGCAAGATAGTAAAGTATCTTTTCCCATAATTTGTATATGGTCAAGGGTATATTAGTTGATGGCTTGTTTAGAATAAAATGCAATATAATCAGAGGAGACTAGGTAACTCCTAGAAGAATATTGGTCCTTTGTATCCTGAACTGTATCTCTGATTTGAATTTAGCTGAGATCACTGTTGACAAAAGTCACCTTTTGTTGCAATCTGTAAGAATAAATTTCAGTTCAATCCCTGGAAGATAGGTGTCTGTAACATAAGAAACAGTAGGAACATGTTTTGCTGAATTATCCTCTCTACTGAGAATGCCACTAAAGATGCAACCGGACTGGTGTGAGCAATGCTGCAAATGCTGGTATAGACAGGGATTGAGTATTTTCAGCAGTTTGTTATGAAAACGTGCTTTCGTTAATTCATGATGCAATTGTAAGATGCCCAGAGCTTTTCATCCACATGGCTATACTATTGCTGGATGTTGTTGAGAGATAAAGGTTACTAATTTTTCTAGCATGGATGAAGTCCCTGATGTGGTTTTTCCAAGTTGGGGTTGAGGCTCTGTGGCAGAGCTGAGTTTGGCAGGTAGGTATATTGCTGTCTGGGCTGTATGTATTCCATTTTTAAAAAAGCAGCACATAGTGGCTACTTTATACATGAGGAAAAATAAGAATGGGCAGTGTTGTGCATAGGATAAGGAAGTCTTATCAGGACTCAGGGGACCTGGGTCCTGTTCTCAGCTCTGCCATTAGTTGGCTGTGTGGCTTTGGGCATGTCACCTCGCCTCTGTTTTCCCTCCTCCTGATTGTCTCGATTTAATACTTGGCCATAGAAGTTCTTCAGCCAGATACTGTGTCCAACTGCAGGTTTCTACATTTCTTAGCACAAAAGGGCCTTGATCTAAGTTTGAGCTCTAGGCACTACTGTAACATAAATAACTACCTGGAATTTTTACAAATTCTGGCATGTAGTTAGAAAATATATGCCTCCAGAAGGCAGCCTCTCAATTTTTGGAACAGCTGAATTGTAGTATGCCAGCTGCTGCCTCCTGAATTGCTGCATGTAAGCTAGGAGTTATAATACACCCTCAGATGTTTAATTGATGCAGATTCTAATCTATGGATTTACTACAGTTGATGGCCTTGATAAAATTTGTTTCTGAATTCATAACATTGTTTTATAAACTTCTCAGTTCACATCTGGAATTGATGATCTCTAGTATTCTGAGGGTAAGCTGGTATATGTCATTACCTGAGATCTATGGATAGCAAAGGAAGGCTAATGCCATAGATTCCCCAAACTGTAGGTTGTAAGGGCAAGCCACATGTAGGTAATGGTAGTGTGGGTTTCCTTTGGCTCTAGCCCCACAAAGCTCCAGTGCTTTATGGCTGAGAAATATACATATATATATATACACATATAAACAGATATACACATACACACATATACTTGTGTGTGTGTGTGTGTGTGTGTGTGTGTTTCTCAGAATTGCCCCTGCAGTTCTGGTGCAGTTGTTTTTTTGATATAGCACTTCAGTGTCACGAGTAGTGACAACATTAATTCTGTGTTGTAAAAGAAGAAACTGAAGCAGAGAAAGCCCCAAACATAGAACTTAGATCTTTTTTTCTTTTTTTTCTTTTTAAGTCCTATCCACATCCTGTCTTGAGCAGGGGGCTGGACTAGATGACCTCTTGAGGTCTCATCCAGCCCTACTTTCCTAAGATCCTATAAACAGGAGCTGTTGGATTGGGCTCAAAATAACCAAATGGCATTGGGGCTATTGTGTGCCTGTGATTTTTAAGAATGTGTATGTTGTGCTGTTGCATTTCAAAAGAACATTCCCCTGTGGAGAGAGATGGTTATGGCCAGGAAATCCTGTAAAAACCAAAAAAACCCCAAAAGCAAAAATATCCCCTGCCATCACCCTGCAATAACTGGAATGCCCTTCAACAAGCTTTCTTTCTCTGAGGCATCCAGACTCTCCAGAGAGGTGGCAAATTCCAAACCAATGAACTGTCAAACAAGAAGAACATCCAAAACAAGCACAATCAGACCCCTCCTCAGGGCTGTTGCCTCATAGCCAGCCTTGCTGGAGTTCCTGATGTTCTTCATGATCCGATGGACAAGTCTAATCAAACAACCTGAAAGACTTCAGATACAGTTCAGAACAAACAGACCAGTCTTCTCACCGGGACTTCTTTCTTCCCAGACATTTCTTCAGGGGTTCTAGACATCCTTCAGGGATTTGGCAGTCAAATCCAAACTAACAAAAGTTCTCTCTGAATCTGGCAGCAGCTCCATATTCATGCACAGTCCCCTGTCCCCTATCCTAGCATGCTTAACTTGGAAGGCACACAAATCATAGCAGTCTTGGGATTATGCTTCTTTTGATTCTCTGGTTAGCTAAGAGAGGCAAGAGTCTCCCCCTGTCTACATATGAAGGCCTGAGTTGCAGGCCCTGTGTAGAGTTAATAGCCTTGGTTGACCTCAAACCACAAACTGCCACCCTGGGACCACTTCCTCTCTCTGTGGTTGCCTTTTTTTTCCTTGGGTCTGTGTATACAGAAAACTTCCTGGAATGGGGTAGTGTAGTTGTGGAGTTGCCTTAAAGGACCAGGACAGCATGATAGCTTATCTCTTCACACTTGCTATTCAACCTCTAACAGATTCAGGCCCTAATGCTGCCTTAAATCTAATTGAAGTGAAATATTTCACTTAAGTTGTTCATCATTTGAGCTGGTTAGTTATCAACAGCTTTATGAAACTCAGTAATATTATCATATTTGTGTGCCTAAGAGGTATTCATCATATATTTCATTAAGTCCCTTTCCCTTTTCTGACAAAATCTGAAGTGTCTGTTGTAGGGATTAGTTCTCAGCCTTAAATAATTCCCAAATTTCCTTCACCTCTTTTTTTCTCACCAAAAGTTTTTATTTCTTGGATATTTCCCCCACAGGATTTGTTTGGATTTTCTCTAGCATTTCAGAGTTTGGACAAGGGACTCTTTGCTTCCTGTAGTTTTAACAATTACATTCTCTTTGCCCTGTCATGGGCTGCTAATTGACTTGCACACACTGAGTTGTGTGATGGACTTTCTGTTTGCATTTCTTGAAACAGAAGAAGGAGTTCTCACAAATGGTATTTAAGTAATAACAATGGAAGTGCAGAGCATTTCCTTGGAAGCACGACTGCCTGGGAGCAGTTGCTTGTTCCCAAATCACCTATGCTGAGGAAGTGTCTTGTGCTGAGGTTATTCTTACTGTTATGTGTTGTGCCCTGCAGGGTCAGGACCTGAGGCACAATGAGGAGAAGGTTCGTTTTGCCTTTAAGGGAGGGAGGGGTTTTTCCTCTGTTTGCAGATTACGGAGCCTCCTGATTGCAGAACAGGGCATGAGTTGTAAAGTGTAACAAGAAACTTTTATTTGTTTACTTACACACCGATGAACGAGGTGCATAGGTACAGCAGCTTGATCAAATGCGTTTTCTATACAAAACAAATTAACGACTCTCTCTTTCTCTCGCGGATCGCAGTTCGGTTCACTAATCGGGTCAGTGCGCAAGGAAGGGGTACGCCGGGAGAATCGGTGGCGGAGAAGCGCTGACGTGGTTGGCCAGACCGCGGCAGAAGGGACTGATCTGCGGGGTCCCAAAATGGCTTCTGCCGTGGTGTGGACTCAGCGAGACTTTTAAAGACTTCCCCCTTCTCCTCCCCCCGCTCCCCCTGACGTCAGAAGGGTAAGCTGTTTTCGCGCCTTTTCTAAGTTTGTGGGAGGGGCTGGGTGTTAAGCTTTGTGCTTACGGCACTTTAACTGAAGTGAAGTACAAAACATTATGAAGTGGAGGTGGACAATGGGCCTACCGATATTTTTATGGCTAATGTCTTTTTGGTTTTATTATGTGCAAGCTATTTGCATAGTATCAGTGGCCTGTTTAGGTGCCAGCTAGATTTCTTTAATTATCATTTATAATTTAATGTTTTGCATAGACAATACTTTCTCCATTTGAAACTTTGTCATATTTCAGCACTTAAAAGTGTCAGTCCAATTCAAAAGGCACCAGAGCTGCTTGAAAACCTGTATTAGGTTGTATAAGAATAAATGTGAGTTGCATAGTCAATTTAGAGGGTTCTTGGAATCAAATTTAAATGGCTGTTGCCTTTGTCACTAAGTAGTATATATATAACTACTAGGTCCTTGTATTTTTTCTCTTTCCACTGTTATCTACTGTTTTTTCTTTGTCTTTCTTGTGCCAAATCAGTTAGCTTCTTAGAGTGGCCATTGCCATTTTTGATCCCAGAAAGTTACTGTAGTGGTAGAGGTTCACCAGTACATCAATCCATATTGTATCAGCACCGATAAAAGGAAAATTGACATTATAAGCAATTGGCTTTTTTTGGCTGATGTGGTCGATAATGTTGCTGATAAATGCTGCGTGCAGCTGTAGCATGCAAGCAGCCAGCCCAGCAGCTTGGAGAGTAGCATCTGGCTGGTAAGTCTGTTGGGAGAGGAAGGGGTAGGGGAAGGGCGGGGGACAGATCAAGGCTCCTGGAGTGAGGGAGGGAGTGTGGCTGGGGCTGGGCAAGGGACTAGAACTGTAAGTGGCTCATCTAGGGGGTGCAGGGGGTGGCTTCTTCCCCATAGCCCCCACCCCCAGTGCCACTGCCACCCAGCCTGACCGTGTTTAAAACTGCACTGTCTTGATCTGCCCCCCCTCCCCTCCTCTGCTTTTCACTTTCACTTGCCACAGACTTATCAGCTGGATGCTGTTCTCCAAGCTGGCAGGCTGCATATCAGCAATCAGATCGATATCAGCTGATATGGCTCATTAATAATTGGCCATTGGTATCGGCCCTAAAATCTTTATTGGTGTACTCCTACCTAGTGGCCATGTAGCCTTCATCTGGAATTATGGATAAGAAATGAGCACAGCAAATCATTCAACATGGGATGAACCTTCTAGAATAACACTGAAATATGACTCTGCAGCCTACAACAAAGAGAAGATGATCCCTCTTTGCCTTTATCAGGTAGCTAGAAGTCAGTTTGTAATGGTGAGTAGTTACATATGGGGGGATAGTAGATACTTTTCTAATACACATACTGCATTTGAGGTTCACTGAAATCCTGTCTGAAGCATATTTAAAAGTTTGTCATCTTTGCGCAGAAACTACCATTTTTAGGTATGAGGTGGGAGGCTAGTTCCCTGTCAGTTTCACAGTCGCTGTACCTGAAATGATTATGTGAGTAACAGTGTGAGACATTTTCATTCCTGTCTCCAAAGCAGATTTTTTATTCTGTTAATTGTGATGAGAATTGATGCCAATGACTAGTTTTGAAAGTGGTTGTTGAACTATTTTGATACTGCTTATGCTTTTCACATACATCATAAAGCCTGCACAGTTGATGGGTGCATTATAATATCCTTATAATGCACCTTACAATGCTTGTGGTTCCAAGGTCATTTTGTAATGTGTATATTGCCTGATTAATGTCTTCTTAGGCTGAAGCAGATACATATGGTTGTGATTGTTATAGAGGAATAGCATTTAGGGAACAATGCACAGGGCTGCTAGGTAGGTCTGGTTCCAGCAGAATGGGAGATGGTAGGTGACAGTGTCCAGAAAGGAGAAAAAGGAGAAAGTCCCTGGGGAGGTGGGATGTTGTGTGAGGAAGAACAGGTCCATCCATATATGGTTTGTCAGGTCCTTAGAGACCCCCAAAATAAACAATCCTTAAATATTCCCCGGCAGAAAATCTGAACTGTGTGGTTGACCATTTCTTCCCTTAAGTAGTAGCCAGGAAATGCTACAAAATCCTATTGCAATTAAAAATTCAACAAAACAATATGGCAAAACCAGGAGTACAAAATTAGAGTTTCACTTAAGAAAAAAAAGACAAAATCAGAATGCAGATATATAAAAAGAAAGCCAAACACTTGGCAAGTATGTTAAAAGTTCAGTTAAAGTCATCCACACAACTTTTCTCTGCCCTCGGAACAACCAGAACTTTAGGGACAACTTCTTCAAAGACTACAGTTACATTTTAGCAACAACTAATAACACTAGAGGACTCGTTAGTCCTACAGCTACAATTGTTTGGTATATGTCAATAAAAACAAAATTTTGATAAAAAAAGAAGGAAAAGTTTCTTTTTACATTGTAATGCTCCATGTTCATATTAGCTCCACTCTTAAAAATGCATGGCTATATATACAGTTCTTAGGAATAGGAAAAAACTGCTTTTTCACATTTCACTAATGAAAATAATAGTATCAAGACAGCACTGTGTAAAATGCTGATGAAGAGACAATGCAAGACTGGTCATGAGCAAATAGTGTTGTTTTAATTACCCTAACTGTATGATTTTCTACTTTCCAACATTTGGGCCATTTATGAATGGAAGCTGAACTTCAAAACACCCAGGTTTGCAAAATGTAGCATGGTTTCCTAAAATGTAACACTTATAAGAGTTTTTCTGAGAAGGTTAGTATTACTGGCTGACTCATAATCATCTGGAAGTAGTAGACTTGTCTGTACCATGACAGTAGCACGTCCTGACAATGGCAGGGTGTGAGAGGGACTTGTTCAGTCAAGTCTTTTCTGGGACTGGCTACTGCAGCGGTATAGAAAGGCCCTCATGTATTTTTAGTTTGAGAGGTTCAGTGTATATCACCTGACAGCACTTGCAAGACAGCATGCTTTACAGAATCAGTTTCTGGTAGCATCAAGGAAGTACTTTAAAATGGGTAACAGTACTTTACAATGAGTACTTTAAATCAACAAGAATTTATCATCAGACTAAATAATTTGCTGAACAAAGCTGCCTTCATCTTTAAGGAATGATCCAGCTTAAAATCAAAGGAAGGACTTTTATTGACTTACAGGGGCGTTGAGTGGATTTTTACAAATGAGTTTAAGAAATAGATCTGTTTAAAGAATAGACTGAGATTATGCAGATAGGTCACATATTTCAAGCTTTATGATGTAATTGAAGTTTAACACTGACTTTTGTGTTAGGCATTTGGGAGTCCCAGCTAGTAGTAAAGTCCTAAAGTAAAATTTTAGTTTTCCCATCTCTGTACATGATTTTTCATTAGTGCTGGAATGGAATTTACTTTGCTAAGCATTTGCTCAACCATTTATTGAGCTAACAGCCAAGATTTTGATTTTATTATGCTTATCTCTCCCTTTTAAACCAGGTTGCAAAAGAGATGCATTCATGTTTCTGTTTTATTTAAAGTAAAGTGAAGGTGTTCTCTGTTTAAAAATCACAAATTCTTTGATTAAAAAGCCAAAATACACAATTAAAATGAAACAACACTATATATATATATATATATATATATATATATAGGTATCAATTTATATATTTAAAATTTTAAAGCAGTTTGGAAGCCTACCAATGCCTCAATCACTATAATAACAAAAATTCTAAGTACCTATATATTTTGGTGTTTAATTTAGGGTTTTTTAATCATAGAAAATCAGAGCTTCGCCTGCCCCCTTAGCTCACCAGGACACAGGCCCAGGCCTCTCACTCCCCTGCCGCAAACCCGCACACTGGGTTCCTAACTGCCAGGGCTATGGGGCCAGAGACCTGGGTCCACAGCCCTGTCCCCCACAGCAGCGCTCGAGTCCTGACTGCCACCTGTGGGAGGTGGCGTTGGCCACTTTGGGGGAGTGGAGTGTGGAGCCCAGCTCCCCCTTCTCCATGGGTAGCATCGCCAGATCATACCTCTTGGGCGGGGCAGGTGCAGGCTCAGGCTCCCCACCCTGCTGCCCTCCCCCCGGGGCCTCTGCAACCCACAGGCAGGACCCAGCACGGCAAGGTAGAGTGGGGTGCGAAAGCTCCTTGCCACTGCGAGCCCCATGGTAAAGCACCCACTGCCCACCTGGCAGCAGTGAGGGGCAGAACTCTGCGCTGCTGCCCCCGCTGCTGTTTGGTAGGCAGGGGGTGCTTCACCAGGGCAGCATGGGGCTTGCGGCGGCAAGGAGTTTCCCTGCCCTGCTGTGCCCTGCTATGCTGGGTCTTGCCTACTGGGTTGCAAAGGCACTGGGGCAGGGGTGGGCAAAATGCGGTCTGCAGGCCAGATGCGGCCTTCCAGGCCATTGTTTCTGTGAAAAATCCTCATGTTTCTCCATTAAAATGAAAAACCCGTGTTTTTCTTGGTTAAAAGGGAACATCCGTGTATTTTTCCGTTTTTCCATGGGAAACAGAAAACCTGGATCCCTTGTGAACACCCTGTATTTAAATTTTAAAGTATTTTTCACTGTTCAGACTTTAAAATATTCCTCTTATGTGTTTGTGTATTGCATTTTAAGGTCAGCTGGGAATCATAATGCTGAATTACCTGAGTGTTGTAGGACTAAAATCACGTCCTTTATGTAGCATTACAAAGTTTCAGGATATGATCATTTCCTTTGTTTTATTTATAAAAAAAAACCCCACACAGCATAGCGGTAATATCAGATACACTGGTAGCAGTGAAAAAATAAGATAACAATGTACAAAAGTCTGACTCCAAGTAGAATACTGTTTCTTTTCTGTGATTTTTATGTTCACCTCCCCTGCTGGGAACTTTGAGCAAGTCAAGTAGAATATTTAGTTAAGTACTATATCAGCTCTTAGGGAAAAAGCCTTTATAGTTTAATAGGGCTTAATTAGTGGGGTTATAAAGTTTAATTTGGTTCTGTAGTAATTTCTTTTCAGTCTGCAAAAGTCAGTATAATGACTTATTCTTTCTATAGTATTTTAAGTGTCCTACATAATTCTATAGCTAAGATGTAATTCTGAATGAAATATTCTGGGATCTTTTCAATTAAAACAAAAAAAACTGTAGCAGGGTTTTTTTTTCTGTTAAATTATGGGACTTTTCCACAAGGAGCTGTGAGAATCAATGTGTTGAATGTTACCCTAAATGCATATAACTTTGTTATGAAAGGCATTAGCAGAGGTTTAGAACTTTAGGGATATATTGTATAAAATTGAAGAAGGATTGAATAAAAAGAGATAAAATAGGCATAATAAGGAAAAACTGCATGTAGGAAAATTTATGTTAATTATCACAAATATTTCCAAAGAGTGAGATGAAATACATTAGGCTGTGGAACAGACTCCCTTAGGGATGTAATGGAAACCCCATTGCTTGAGTTACTTAAAGAAGAATTCTTAAATTAAAATGAAATTTGAGTTAAGTCTAGCTATATTTGCTGATACCCTGCTAGTTGGGCTTTGCTTAGCAGTAAGTATTGAAATATTTTTAACTATTTTGTTTCCTCCTCTTCCATGTTACAGGCCACTTAGGATACTCCCTGCTATGCATGCACCTTACTGCTGTGTTTGGGTTTCAAAATGCTAGTCTCTCAAGCCCCTTGGGTTTGGGTAGGTTTCAACACTGTCTTTTCTCTCAGTTTCTCTAACACGCTTCCTGTTCCCTGGCTTTCTGCCTGTTATCCCTTCACAGAAATGAGACTATGTGGTCTCATTTAAGCTGCTTCAGTGTCCACACTGGCTTAAGCACATGCTTTCCAAGAGCTCCAATACCATGGACACTCTAGTTCACTCTTCTAGGATATATAATATTTGAAAGTAAACAGATGCACAGACTTTATAAGGGGGCTGCAATTAATCTTTACTTTAAGTTGCACAGAATTATACAAAACTAGAGAAAACAGAAAATGCTGACGCACATTTACCTGCCTCAGTTTACTTACCACTTCAAGCAGGGGCACATGCTTGCAGTGGCACAAATAGTAGCAGAACAAATTTATGCCACTACTTTGTGCTGTAGTGCATGCCCTGCACGTGCTTCATTATGGGACACGTTGTCCCACTGTAAGCAAACTGCCCATGCCCAGCTCCTCCTGGTACCTGGCATGCTGCTCTTACTGGCCTCCATGTGCTGTGGGAATGGCTGGCTAGGGCACAGGGTACCTCCATGCACAGCTAGCTGTTAGGCAGCCCCTGCGCTGAGGTACTCTATGCTCCACCCAGCTGGGAAATGTGCTGCTGAGCCCCCGTGGTGAGGCACACTGCATTGGAAATGACTGGCTGGGGTGCAGTGTGCCTCAGGATGGGGGAGCAGGCAGCCCTGGGCCTCTTTTGGTTAATAGTTAGTTTTTCTGCAGCTATTGTCCATCATCCTCAGTGAGTTCCATGGGTTAAACAGGACCCCTGTTTCATTCAAGTATGCTTACCCTGCTTCCTAAGGATCATGTTCACAGAAGTCCTGTCCTTGGCCTCTTATCCTTTGTATTTTAATGGGCTGTACCAACACCTGGCTTTTTTGTTGCACCCTTGGGAAAATTCCACTGCTGTAGACCCCAGTCTCCAGCATGGAAGCTGGGGAAAAATGGATTTCCTTAAGTTTTCTATTGTCACAAGTACTTCCACTCAAATAGGAGCTACTTGGGGGAAATAACAGAAAGCAAACATTCCATCAGCTGTATAAAGTACCTAAATTGTAACGTCTTTACTTGAAATTCTCTAGTGAACAGGAAATGTCAAAAACAGTGCAGCATTCATCATTACATGATATCATCAACTTCATGATACCTTGACATTTAAGTATGTCTGCTAGGTTTTGGAGAAACTACTCCCTAACATATCTCTGAGGAAAAGTAAACTTTTCTCAGTGGATGCCATCAGCTTTTATAGAATGTAAGTACTAATTTTTAAAAGTATGTTACTAGCCTTTATGGTTCAAAAATAATCTACAAAATATAAACAAAATGTATTCATACAGTGTTGTCTGCTCATTTAGTGGCTATTTAGAGGCCTGTTGATGGTGAAACTCCCAACACTTAGGTCTGTTGTATTTTGCTGCTGATTAAAGGGCAGGAGAGGCAGGTATATACTTCTTTATGAAGGGAAGGTGGCTCAAAAATAGGGGTTGGAGGAGTGAGTGTATCTGAGACCATCTCATTGTGGTGGCAGAAAGAAGATATTGGAGCAGCAAATACAGAGAACACCACAAATTGAATACTCTTTTTCTCTTTCCTTACCCCTGGAGGCTTTCAGATATTGATGTAGGAAGGGATTCAGATTACAACCTAGTACCCAGAGGCTGATATGGAAATGAAGACACCAGGCCATGTGTGACTGGTGCCTCTTGAGCCTGGGGGGTACCTGCAGAAGCCAGCGGCAGCAGGGACGGGGCTGGCAAGCACCTGAAGAAGGTGCTGGCAGCATCGGTGGCAGGGACAGGGCTGGTGAACACCTGCAGAAGCTGCCGGTGGCATCGGTGGTGGGGACTGTCCTGTGGGGGAGGGCACATACCTCCTCCCCCACCTACCTGTGCACCAGGCCAGAAGAACCTGGGACACAACTCTGGGAGAAATCCCAGCAATATTCTCCCTCCTTTCCAGCAGCTGGAGGAGATTTGACTTCCTATCTGAGTGTGATTCCTGGTCATTCTGGGGGTGTATGTTGATCTTTTGTGTATGCCTTAGTTCTCTGGCAGTTGAGGGGTCTGGTAAATATTTGAGCTCTGTGACTCAGGGGTGAAAGAGAGAGAAAAAAATATGGGAATAAATCAGAAAGCAGAAGCATGGAATTGAGCTGGAGTAAAATTGGTGGGAAGAGGAAGAAGAGAGAAAACAGGTGTTAGAGCAGGAGCAGGCAATTTGGTTTGGTGTGCCACTTAATGGATTTTGGTGACCTGTCAAGGGCCATGCCTCTCTGTTTCGTTCTCTCTGTCCGTCTCCCAGGACTGCGACCAGTGCAGAAGCCTGAACCCACCCACAGCTTTAGTTTCAGACATCACACTACAGTGAGCGTTTCTGAAGTTAAGGAAACTAATGTAATTAGCCTACAGCATACACTAACCCCAATTCTGATGTAGCAAGAAGAAAACTTCTCATATGCCATGAACCAAACAGAATATTTCAGCTATTACTTGTCTCTTGCTAAGCAGGAAGAGACAATAACACAGAGCTGTTTAAATTATTGTCACCCAGGAAACTCCACACTGTAGTATCACTCTAAGAATATTTAGACAGCATACCAGTGTTGATTACTCAATGTGGTAACATACTTCTATCTCTTTATAATGTCAGCTAGAAAGCCGACTATTGCTATGATTCCTGATATTAGTTTCCAGCTTGTCTTAGTTTCAGTGCCCTTTTAATAGAGATGCGTCAGTTGTTCATAATGCATTCTATCTTAGGCGGGTACCAAATCGCACATGAATATAATAAAGTTTCCTAGAACACTGACATTATTTGACCATATCTGATGTTCCAGGAGTTTCCAACTTTATTCAATCACTCAGTTTTTCTTTGTAGACTTTCTGGAAAAAGAACTGTATCTATATTTTCACATGCAGGCTCTCCACCCACTTGTGCCATATGTTCCATTTATCATTCCAAGACAGGAAGCTTAGTAGAGATACCTTTCATTTTCACATCTAATGACAATCAAGTGCTTTACATTGAGTCAGTTTTTCAGTTTACTAGTTCCAGCATTTCACAGATGGAGCATTCCACTAAAAAAAGGTAGTTAGGAAAAGTTTTGCCTCTCTATTTGAGACTGCTGGTTTTTCAACAGTGCATTTATTTTTCAGTACTTTAGGAGGAAAAATAATCCAAAAGTGCAGTTTATGCACTAGAAAGCCAGGTTGTATAGACACATCTGAAACCTTTAAAAATAGGGAAACTTAGATAATGGGAGCTTCCCAGTTAAACTCTGGAAGGCTGACTACAAGCTCTTCATGAGTGGAACTGGGGGTAGGGGCTGAATAAGATCGCTGTAAATTGTCTCAGTTCCATTGAGGATCATACAACCTGGGGATCTCCCAAAAGCTGAATTCATAACTTTAAGGGCAGAAGCAATGAAAAGTACTGGAACTCTGTAAAAATGCTACCACCTGGATTCTCACACAGCATTCCAAGCTCAATGGGAACTTAAGTCAATATGCTATCTATTGTCAGAATGGAGATACAAAGAAAATATAGTTTAGGTATTGTGTGGAAGGATGATTCATGCTCTTGATATTTTCCATGCAAATTATTTGCATTTTGTTAATTTAATCCATAGAAAATGATGTACCTGAGAAAAAGAGGACAAATCTGCTTTAAGGTACATATACCTGTAAAGCTCCATTGAAACTACCAGGGATTTAGGAGTAGAACTCAGAGCAAACAGGCCATAAACATAGTCCATATTTAATGTGTGACATCTTTGTGTCACATTCGTGACCACTTTGTGATACAGGGAACAGATAGCTGGTGTGGCAGGACCAGCTGATCTTGTTACACTGGCTGCAGCCATGCTTTTTAAAATTCCCTGGGCACTTGGACACAGACAGTGGAGAAAGGCTCCTTGGTCTATGGCTCCTAGTGCCCAGGGAGCTTTAAAGACCATGCAAGGGAGGCTCATCACTGTTCCCCCTCCCAACCCTTGTCAGCAGTCTTTGATTCCCCTGTGCCTGGGCTGCCAGGCATGAGGTTTTAACAATCTGCTGATTGTTGGCTCGGCCTGGACAGCCCTGGTCTTGAAACCTGCACATTGTCTGGGTCCAAGTGCCTGGGGAAGTTTTAAAAATTGCTCTGGAAGCTCAAACCAGCCACGGTGCTGTGTGGGGTCTCAGCCAAAAAGTTCAACCCTGACAACCAGATGATTGTCAGCAATGGCTCCAGACTGAACTGGATCCCGGGCTTCCCCTACACTGACAAATAGCAATGGTATGATGGGTTCTGGTCCCTTATCCCAAGCCATTTGTGGCAAGGCAGGAGGAACAATTGTTGGGATGAAGGATCAGATCCCATCCCACCATTAAATGAACATGTGCCAGGGGCTTTGGGGACATAAGCAGAATATGGAACGATTTCTCTATGCTTATACACACGTGGACATGAACTTGCATGCACAAAGTCACCAAGATGTGAAATCTGACTAAGCAAACAAAACGTTGGTGCAGTTGCCCAACAGTTGGCCATGTTTGATAATCTACTTATACTAATTAAGAGCACTACTGAAGGACCCCACTGTAATGGAGTGCCTGTCATACTGTAACTTTTACAGCTTCACTAACGTGCAGCCAATATATAACAATTATGAACCTGGCCTTTGCCACTTCCTTCAGGGCGCTGTATTTCAGTGCTGCTAGTGATGGGAAGGAATTACTTTTATCTACAATTAAAAACACATTTTTGTTTTTGTTTTGTTTAAAGTTGCTTTCATTTTTGTGCCTGCAGTTTTGCTTCAGGAAATAATTGTGGTTGTCAGTTTTAGCACTTAGATCTCTAACTACCTAGTTGCACCTACAAATTAGGCAATTAGACATCTAAGAACTAGAAAATGGGCCTGCAAAATTGCACTAGCAGTTATTTCTGGAAGCAAAATTCCCACCACAAAATCAGTGAGGTCACGCCCTTGAAATAATACCCACCTCTCGACCCCAGGGCTTTTTAAATTAGTTCATCACAAAATGGTTCTCTGCCATAGATCTTGTTAGGCTTTGATAGGTCAAGGATGACTCAAATATTTTATTCATCTGAAAAAGCAGTGAGCTAGAGCAGTGATGAAAAGTATGGCTAGCAGCAAGAATCTGTAAAACAGACCTGTCTCTCTGGGATTTGAGTGCTGTGGACAGTTTGGGATGGCCTTGGAAAACAATATCCTGCATGCAGAGACAAATATACAACATAGCAAGAAAAGGAGGGATTGTCCCACAGTGTTCTACTAATGTACCCCAAACCACTGAGGGGTCACTCTAAATATGAGAGGGTAGTTCAAGCTCTGGGCTCTTATACTCTTGACTGTAAATCCCCTGGAAGGGTGCTACTTGAAACAAGGGATTCTCTTTATTAGGAACTAACCTGAGACCACCAGCTTATTTCATTTAAGCCATAGAGCAGCTGTCAGATTGTAACTACATTTGGTCATTAGCTACCTAGTCTGTATTTGAAATAGTAATGTGAAAGTGAAAGATTCTGTATCTCATTATCAATACCTAAGAAGGGGATGGGCAATTATTTGGGCCTGAGGGCATTTTGGGCCCGTCACAGGCCAAGTCAGCACCCTTCCCTCCCTGACAACAGCTCACTAAAACTCCCTAAGTGTCTCTGCTCCATGCTGGGTAGTTGGGATGGGGCCGTGTGTGGGGCTAGGGTGCGAGGCAGAGCCACAGTCCATTCCCTGTACCCCCCTGAGACAGATGCTGGTTTCGCAGGCACAGGTGTGCAGGGAGTGGATTGTGGCACTGCCGCAGGCCCCAGCGCTGCATTGTCACTGCCCAGCAATCCTGGGGTCTCCAAGGAAACTGTTCAGGATCTGTGCAGGTAGGGCATGCAGCCATGCAATCAAGATGGGGCTTTGTGTGGGTGAGGAGCTGATCCAGGAGTGAGACAGGAGGGCAGGGGCCAGGGCTGGCATCTTGGAGCAGTGACAGTGAGGGGCCAGGGCCCAGGGCAGAGCTGTCATTTGCTTCCCATATGCCCCTGGCCACGGAATCAGTGTCCAGTGTAGGGATGTGTAGGCAGTGGATTATGGCTCTGCCCTGGTATCTGGCCCCGTGCTATCACCACCCTGTGACTGCCTCATGATCGCAAACCTGCCTGCCTGTCCTGCTCCCAGACACCATTTCCCACGCACCCGCAGCCCCATCCCATTCATCTGGCATTGCACTCTGCCTGCACAGGTCCTGTCCCCAGTGGTGGGTGCAGGGCTGATTGGCTGGTGTGCCCAGGCAGCGGGGCTAGGTCTGGCATTGGGGCAACACTGGCAGTGGCAGCCGAAAGGAGCCTCCACTGTCAGGGCTGCCAGGAAGCTGCCACACTGCCCCAGCCCTGCTGTGTGCCTGGTGGGCTGCAGAACTGGCCGCATGTGCCACGGCCTAGGCTACCCCCCATGCCTGGGCTGGGCAGGGCAGGGCAGAAGGACTCACTGTGGGCCAAGCAAAATCCCTTGGTGGCCCAGATCCAGCCTGCAAGCTGTATATTGCCCACACCTGCCCTAAAACATCTAATCCATAATTATGACACAAAACCAAATCTATCATTTGCTTTTGAAATCCATATGGCAAAATGGTGTTGGGGCAAAGATTCCTATTGTGGTAGTCTTGTTCTTCCTTATTTTAGTGCTGTAAGGCATCCTTGACTTACTCATCAAATCTTACGTGAAGAATGAGATATTTGAGGCCAAACAGGGTTTAGGATTGATATTCTGCCAACAAGGGGTTGTTCTGTTTGTGGAGGAAGCTTCAGTTCTATGAGGAGAGAATAACATATGTATCTAAAGGAATAATTTTGACCTAGGAATGGAAATGGAACTGCATCTTCAGCTGTAACTACATCTCTTCTAAGATTCCACAAGTCAAAGGTTTAAAAATAGCCCAGGCTCCAAGTCATACAGTGAAACTGCATATGTATGTATGTGCGTGTTAGCTATCTGTTGATCTCTTGTTAATTCCTAGCATGTTGTAAATAAATTCTAAATGTTGTAGAGCTGGATGGAGCAATCCTTGTTTAACACTTAAACTTTGCCAACTGTTCAAACCTGGAGAATGCATAGCTTCACTGTCAGGAAGCAACATATACCTGGAAGTAGGCAGTTACTATAAGGATCTTTTGAAGTTTTACATTCTGATTCACTCAAATACACCTCAGTAATTTGTTGTGAACTGAAAGATTGTGAACACAGGTCTACCTAGGAAGTAATTCTCCTTCTACACTCTCCAAGACTTTCAAAAACAGTGGAACAAACCAAACGCATCTCTGGTAAAAACAAAGTCTATGTGTAAGTTACACCAGGGTGAACCTGTATCTTATCCACAAGATCACACTTTCTCCCTCTTCATTTATTATAGGGACACCAAACTCATCTGGCCAGGCAGGACTGGTTTGTGGGCCAAATGAACAATGCAGTGCTGTCCCATGGCCTAGATTAGGCTTTTGGACACCTCACTTCCTACTCCCACCCTTCCCCCACATGCCAATCCAGCATGTGCTGTGGCTGGTCTGGGATTGTGCTACATGTAGCACCCACTCCAGGACCCGTGCTGCACCCAGACTGGCTGGAGCGAGGGCCACGTGAAGCTTATATCTCAGACCATCCAGGGCAGGTACTAGACCAAATAATGTGGCTCTGTGGGCCAAACCCCACCCCTAAACTGTACTTTGGACACCCCTCATTTTTACATCTACAGGGCACTTTTCCACTATCTTTTTAACCAGCACTTCTGTGTTCGGGGGGGGGGGGGGGCTTTAAGACAAGTTTAATTTGCTACCTTACAGAGTTTCCTATCAAAGAAGGAGTAACAATGACAACTTACTTTAAAATATTATTAGGAAGACATAGCTAAATAATGTATCTCCCATGCTCATGTAGTTTACAGGTGGTTTAATCCTAGTGCTCCTTGTTTTACTCCACAAAGAACAAGAGTTTTTCAGGTGAATGCACTAAAAAACTTTGGTGAATATTTGAATATCCAGGGTGTAATACTGAGGCATTGCTAAAGCTTTTGACAACAGAGCAGCTCTTTTCTCTAAGCCAGTACTTTAAGAGAGAGAACTGAAATTCCACTCTTCTCCAGTTTCAGAAGTATGTGAGAGACATAAGGGGTTCCTACCTCCCGGCTCAGAATGCATTCTCTTTGGCAAAGTTTAGTAGCACGGAGACAGGGACAGCTCTTGCCAGGCCTGGGTTTCCCAGAACATTTGGAACGTTGTCAGGACCAATGTGGAACAGGGCACTAGGCAGGTCACTGCAAAACTAATCTAGCAGCGTGTGAATATGCAGTGCATCATTCCTTAGTGTGAATTTAAGAAGCTTAGTAAGGGAAAAAAAAGCCCTTGCTATACCTTGCATGTTCAGCACATGGACTTAAAAACACTCATAACTCAGTCAAATCAACCCTTGGCTGGAATTTCTTTTCTGAGAACCCCCTGCAGGTCTGAAGGGTGGGCCAAATGTCCAGCTTATTCAATCTCTGTCCTCTCCTACAGCATGAACTTGAGTAAATCCCTGTGCAGCATCCAGAGGAAAGGTGGCAGCCAAGGCCTTTTGTGCAAGGTGGGGAGGGAAGGGGATGATTCATATGCAAAATTTCCTGGGTATTATTATTTACAGTTTATATTACAGTAGTGTCCAAACTGTGCTCTGTACTATACAGACACCATCACTTTCCAAAGGGGATTACAGTCAAAACAGAAAGCAGGAGAAAGAGACATGCTATAAGTAGGGGTCTGCTTAACTCGAGGAGGTCGCCAGTCAATTTCACGAGAAGATTGTGGACCCAGCCTCCATATTCACAGGCTGATTGTGGCAGGGCAGTCCCATGCCTCTGGATGGCCAATGGGCTTCAGTGGCCCCACCTTCCACTGCTGATTGGCTGCGAGGGCTGCTTGTCATATGGCCTTGCCCCTCATCACTGATTGATTGCAAGTGTTGTTCATTATGCTACCCCACCCCGCTGCCTGTTGGTGAAGAGGATGGGCCACATGACAAGGCAACCCTCTCAGCCGTTCAGCAGTGAGGGGTGGGGCAATAGCCATCGTGGCCTGCCCTTTGTGCAGGCAGCCCCTCTTCACTCCTCCCCCCCCACGGCAGGCTGTGCAGGCTCTGGGGAGCTAGCATTTTACTTTCAGTAAGTTTTCTACTTATCTTTTTTCATGTATTTTACAGACTGCTAACTTTTGTAGGCAATACCAGATTTCACAAGTTCCACAAAATCTTTAAAATCACAATTTTGGTTGGTCTCTAGCTATAAAAAGTAAAGCTGTTGAGGGGTGGGGGAACAAATGCCACTCTTCTGATCTGCCCCACCACCTAGTTACTGAAGGGCCTTTTCTGTTCTGTTCAATACTATCATTTTCACTTTTTTCTAGATTTTAATTTCTTCTGGCTATCTTTATTTTTTGTTAAATATTAACTATCACCTACTTTCCACTTTAATTTCTTTTTAACACTACCTTCTTATTGAGCCTTGTCTCCCTTGTTTGTACCTCCACAATACTTGCATAGATTGATTTAGATTTAATTCCTAGGTAGAGGTTTTTACATAAGCCAGTGGCTATCAGTCAGGGCCTCTCAGTTGTGCAGACTTCTGCTGTCCCCCTAGATTTCTATGTTGGGTAGATGGAGAGGCAACTCTGTAATTCACTGTTTGTGTGCTCAAATAGATGTATGTCTCAAGTAGCAGGGACAGGAGATTCGGTCCTGCATGGTGACTAAGGGAAAAACCTTAGTTGCAGTTCTCCAGAGTGCTATAGCTGATTTCTGCTATGCTGCCAATACAAAGGAGGCTTAGAGCTGCAGAATGAAAGATTCTACTTGCCCAAGGAGAGAATCTAGAGCCTCAAAGCAGGTCCTGCACCTTCTCCTTGTGTCTGACAGATGGAGGAGATGTGCATTCCACATCTGTCTCATCCTTGCCTGCTATGAAATACAGAAGACCCTCACCATTCACGGGGGATACATTCTAGAGATCCCTGCAAATGGGGAAATCCACAACTACTGTACTGCAATGAAAACTTGTTTGGTCTTGTAATCCTTTTCCTCAATGATTTTAAGAAGCTGTGAGGGATAATCCTGTGCTGCTTCACGGTCTCCTGATGCCAATTCCCCCATCTACTCCACATTATGTAGGCTGTGCCTCTTTTTAAATTTCTTGAACCACCCCTTACTTGCAGAGTGCAGTAACAGTGTCATCACGCTGCATGGGGAGAGAGCGTGGGTTGGTGCGGCGCACTGCAAATATTTAAAACCGCAAATCTACGAATAGCCAGGATTTCCTGTACTCCTTTCCTCTTGACCCTCCCACCAAGGATTTTTCAGTCAGGAGCAAATATAGAGCAACAACAGCTTCAGTTTGCACCAGGAACTAAGTAAGTGCTTGGTTAACCTCAGTGTCTGGAGATTGCAAAGGACTCTGGAGATGCCCTTCACATTGCACAGACTACTTATTAGCCATTCTAGAGAAACTGTCCCACTAGCTAAAAATCCAGGGAGAGGGGAGATAGTAATTGTGTGGATCTTACAGAAAAGGTGTATGTTAAGATTTGAAAAGAGACGCAAAAATGATGAGTGGTAAAGTTCCAAGGACAGCATAGACAAGCGTGACATGAATACAATTTGCAATATTGAACAGACCGTGCTCTATAAAGTATGTTGTTATATTAGTATTGCGTATTGGATCACCAATGATCACTGTTTCCTTCCTTTCATCAAGGATGCCCTTTTTTAGTTTTGCTGGGCTACTCAAATCCCATAAGGCAGGGATCAACAATCTGTTAAGAACAGTGAGGGCACATTACTGCAGCTTGCTGTAAAGCAGGCTTGTCCAACATACGGCCTGCAGGCTGCCATGTGGCCCGCCAAACTATTTTATCTGGCCTAAGGCACTGCTGCCACCATGGAGCGCGGAGCCGCCGTGGCGGGGCAATGGCAAGGTGAGGCGGGCAGGGCTGGCCCGCAGGCCCCAGCTGGCAGGGAACTGCTTATCCCTGTGGGGCCGTGCTCTTCAGTGAGCCCGGTCCTGCCGCCGCTGCCCCGAGGGCTGCACGGTGTGGGGCTGCCCCAGCCGTGCCTGATTAGATGACCTGAGGACAGCGAGTGCAGCTTCTTCTCTGGCTCTACCCCTTGCCCTCGGTGTGTGGTTGGGGGAGCTGCAGCACGGCCTGCACCCTGCCCACATGCGTGGTGGACGGAGGCATGAAGTAAGTTTCCGCACGGACCTGGGGGCGCCTCGGGGCCAGGCTGGGCCAGGGCGGAGGCACAGGGTAAGTTTCTGTGTGGAGCTGGGGGCACCGCGGGCCCAGGCCGGGCCGGGCCAGGGTGGACAGAGGCATGGGGTAAGTTCCTGCACAGAGCTGGGGGTGCCTCGGGGCCGGGCTGGGGCTGTGGGGCACACGGTTGCCAGAGCTGGGCTGGGCGGGAGGCAGGAGGAGCCCAGCCCAGAGGCTGCATTTGTCCCTCAGACCGGGGACATCCAGGGTGGAGACATACAAGGGAGGGCACACATGCACACACACGTGCACATACACACATGGATGCACGCTGAAGTGTATGGCAGTGAATAGAGCTTACATTTTAGTCAAGTGTTTGGTATTATTTCATTCTTGCTTTTATATTGTTTTTACTTTGGATTTTAAACCACACTTCCAAACCCATTTCATTGTCACTTCCTGCAACTTCACTGGTGTCAAAGGTCACATGACATCACTTCCTGATGTGATACCACTTCCTGTGAGGTCTTTAAATATGGCTCGCCGGCCCACTGGGTGATAAAAAGTTTGTGATCTGGCCCCACATTCAAAAAGGTTGGACATCCCTGCTCTAAAGGCAGACCACCATACTGTCAAGCCGGTGCCATGCTACCAACCCAGCAGCTGTACTGCTACTGATGTCTAGATCTAGGCCATGGGCTGCAGGTTGCCAACCTCTGCCATAAAGACATTATTCTACAAAAGTACTGAGTCCCTCTTTCAAAGTGCTAAGTAGTATTGGTTCCTTTTGAAGTCTATGATACAAGCTGGCAATGTTTAAGACTGGCCTATTTAATCCTCTGAGGAGGGTTACCCTTTGCCAGAGATTGAAGTGTTCATCTAGACTGCATGTGAAAGTAAATTTCCTTTTCTGTGAATATTGCAGAACTAGCATAGTTGTCAGATTTCATTTGTGACGTATTCAGCACTAGAAAACCAGAGTGAGACTGAGATGCACTGGCAGAACAGTGTGAAGAAACCACCACAGCATGTGCCAAAGTCTGTGACTGTAAGTTGGCATTGCTTCATAGAAAGCTGCATCAGTTCCCTTTTTCAGAATCCATTTTCTATGAAGCTAGTAATTAAAGTTGTTGTGCCATCCGTTATGCTGGAAAATACCTATTAAGGTAATAACCATGAGATGAAGGTCCTAGAGCAGGGGTGGGCAATTATTTCAGCTGGAGGGCTGCTTCACGAGCTTTGGCAAGCTGTCGAAGGCTGCAAGGGTAGCCCTGCCCTTTGACAGGTGCCTCACTCCCTGACTGCCGTCTTGGGACTGGAACACCTTCCCCTGACCTTTGGCACCAGAAGTCCCATCCCTTGCCCCCAGGAGTAGATGTTAGGGTCAGAAGGGACCTCAGTAGATCACTGGGTCTGACCCCCTGCCCCAGGCAGGAAAGAGCGCTGGGGTCAGATGACCCCAGCCAGGTGTTTCTCCAGTCTCCTCTTAAAGACCCCCAAAGTAGGGGAGAGCACAACCTCCCTTGGAAGCCTGCTCCAGATTCTGGTAACCCTTATCAGAAAGAAGTTCTTCCTGAGGCCTAACCTGAATCTTCTCTGTTGTCAGTTTGTGGCCATTATTTCTTGTTACTCCAAGGGGGTGCCCTGGTAAACAGAGCATCTCTTATCCCTTCCTGTCCCCCTGATTAATTTATAGGCAGCCACAAGATCCCTTCTCAGCCTTCTCTTGTGGAGGCTGAAGAGATTCAGGTCCCTTAATCTCTCCTCATAGGGTCTTATCTGCAGGCCCATAACCATATGAGTGGCCCTCCTCTGGACCCTCTCAAGGTTGCCCACATCCCTCTTGAAGTGAGGCATCCAAAACTGGACACAGTATTCCACCAGTGCTGCATGGAGAGGAAGTATCGCCCCCCTTGACCTGTTCATGATGTACCTGCTAATGCATGATAAAGTGCAGTTAGCTTTACTGATCACTTCATCAGATTGATGGCTCATGTTCATCTTGGAGTCAGCTATGACTCTGAGATGACTTTCTGCTACAGTGCTGCTGAGAGTGTCATCCCACAGCCTGTAAGTGAGTACTCCTTTTGGAAAGGGGGTTTGCCGTTTGGAACTGGAAAAAAAATTATATACTAAAAGTCAAATATTTATAATAACATATTTTAATTTTATTTCAAAAAATATTATTGTCTTGCTTTGTGTATGAGTCCTGTGCATAGAGGTGATTGCATAATGGGTCAAAATTAATTCTTACTCTTGTAAGGAATACACATCCTCATCAATTAGCAAAGAATCAGAGGAATGGCACTCTGAAGTGCTCTGGGTTAGAATACAAGGCAGTCGCGGGGCAAGAGACTTAACAGTGGGGGTCTACTACAGACCACCCAACCAAGGGGAAGAGCTAGACCAGGAATTCTTAAGTCAGCTCATGGAGGTAGTTAGGTCAAAGGATGTGGTCATCATGGGGGACCTGAACTTTCCAGACATCTGCTGGGAAGAGCAGTCAGCCAGGTCTGACTGCTCACGTAGGTTCCTAGCCAGAATGCAAGACCTCCATCTAACCCAGGAAGTGCACAGCCCCACCAGGGGAGATGCCTTGGCCCTCTGGGCCCCCCTTAGACCTCAAAGGAGGCACACCTAGGCCAAGGGTTAGTGAGGAACTAGTTAGAGAACTTCTGGAAGGACTGGATGTATTCAAATCAGCTGGTCTGGATGATCTCCACCCTAGAGTACTGAGGGAATTGGCTGAGGTCATTGCGGGACCCCTGGCACGGCTTTACGAGCACTCGTGGTGCTCTGGTATGGTGCCAGAGGACTGGAAGAGGGCCAACGTGGTTCCAATCTTCAAAAAGGGGAGGAAGGAGGACCCGGGTAACTATAGGCCAGTTTAGTCTTACCTCAATCCTGGGTAAGCTTTTTGAGAAAATTGTTCTGGCACATATCCACGAGGGGCTAGCAGGGGAGATTGTGCTTAGGGGCAATCAACACGGGTTCATCAGCGGCAGGTCCTGTCAGACCAATCTGGTGGCCTTCTATGACCAGATCACCAAATCCTTAGATGCAGGGGTAGCAGTGGACATAGTCTTCCTGGACTTTCGGAAGGCCTTTGACACTGTCTCTAACCCCATTCTCATTAAGAAACTGGGGGACTGTGGTGTCGACACCCACACAGTCAAATGGGTTGCCAACTGGCTGGAGGGCCACACCCACAGAGTGGTGGTGGATGGGTCATTTTTGACTTGGAGGGATGTGGGCAGTGGGGTTCCGCAGGGCTCGGTCCTCAGGCCCGCACTGTTCAACATCTTCATCAGTGACTTGGACGAGGGGGTAAATAGCATCCTGTTTGAATTTGCTAATGCACTAAGATGAGGGGGGATGTGGGCATGCTAGAAGGGAGGAATAGGCTGCAATCGGACCTAGACAAGTTAGGGGTGGGCAGATGAGAATAGGATGGGATTCAACACCGACAAGTGCAAGGTGATGCACCTGGGGAGGAACAACCAGCACTATACCTACTGGCTGGGGAACTCCCTTCTCATCAGTACAGAGGCAGAAAAGGATCTTGGAGTCATCATTGATGCCAAGATGAACGTGGGCCGGCAGTGTGGGGATGCAGTCAGGAAGGCCAACTGCACCTTGTCATGCATCCACAGATGCATCTGGAGCAGGTCCAAGGAGGTGATCCTCCCCATCTGTGCGACACTGGTCAGGCCGCAGCTGGAGTACTGCATCCAGTTCTGGGCGCTGCACTTCAATAGGGATGTGGACAACATGGAGAGGGTCACATGATCAGGGATCAGCAGGGCAGACCCTACGAGGAGAGGCTATGGGACCTGAACCTGTTCAGCCTTCACAAGAGAAGGCTGAGGGGGGGATCTAGTGGCTTGTTACAAACTAGTCAGAAGGGACCAGCAGGCATTGGGGAATTCCCTGTTCCCCCATGCACTACCAGGAGTGACCAGGAATAAAGGTCACAAGCTGGCAGAGGGTAGATTTAGGCTAGACATCAGGAGGCGCTACTTCATGGTCAGGGCGGCTAGGGTCTGGAACCAACTTCCAAGCAAAGTGGTGCTGGCTCCTACCCTGGGGGTCTTTAAGAGAAGGCTAGATGTACACCTTGCTGGGGTCGTCTGACCCCAGTACTCTTCCCTGCCATGGCAGGGGGTCGGACTTGATGATATGCTCAGGTCCCTTCCACCCCTACAAACTATGAAACTATATTGTGGGTGGATGTGGTGGGGGGTACAGGTGAGTGGGTATAGGGTTTGTGGGGGTGTTGTGGGTGTGTGTATTTGTGGAGTAGGAGAGCATGTGCATGGGTATGTGGATATATGGGGGTGTGGTTGGGTATGGGGTTTGTAGAGGACTGTGGGTGTGTGGTGGGGATTGTGGAGTGTGTGGAGGGTGGCTGGGGGGTATGGGGGCATGTGGATGGTGGGGTGTGCCTAATGGATCTCCCCTATTAACACCACACCCCATCACGAATGACACATGCCCCCGGCAGCTGGAGGGGCATGGTGGTAGTAAGCAGGAGCTCCTGCAGATGCCACTGGCACTGTTGGTGGCATGGGGGCGACCACCTACAGATGCCACCAGCCAAGTGGTGGCTGCCTGCAGGCACTGCTTATAGTGTCAGTGGTGCCTTTTTGTAGGGGATGCACCACCATGCTTGGGGGGTACACGTGCATGTCACCCCTGCCCCCCATTGTGCAGAAAAGCAGTTCAGGGTCATCTTACATCCTTTTTGTAAAAAACACTAACAAATTTGCAATCTGGCACAATCATCTCTGCCCAGAAGAGGCTCCAAATGACATAGGCAGATGTTGAATGGTTCTGGCCTAAGATGCATTCACCAAACTAGCAGGAGGGGCTCTGTGCATTAAGCCCGACTGCCTCAAGTATGCTCTAGGACAGGGGTGAGCAAAATACAGCCCATGGACCGCATCCGCCCACCATGCGATTTCATCTGGCTCGCAGGCGGGTGCTTACCTATTCACTGTATCTGGCCTGGCCCCAGGCTGCCCTGCTGTGAGAAAATGGGGACAAGCCCTGCTGAGTCCCACAGGGGCAGCATGTGCCGTGCTCCCACCCTTGCCTGCAGGATGGCCCTAACCCTGGCCCTGTCAATAGGGAAGTTGTGGTGGGCAGGGGAAAGGCAGCAGTAGAGGAGGGCAGCAGGTGGGAGCAGGTGCAGGAGAAGGGTGGCAGGGACGGGCAGGGGAAGGGCAGCAGTGGTAGTGGGCAGGTGGATGGAGGGGCAGTGGGTGGGAGCGGAGCAGCAGCAGAGTGGGAGTGTGGGGCCTATGCCAGCAGAGGCCCACGATGGAGCAGCAGTAGCATGGAGCCTGGGCTAGTGGGAGCCCAAGATCCTCCTGGTGCAATCACATAGGGCTCCCTGGGCTCACATGCAGTTCCCGGGTCCTCTGCCCAAGTCATGCACCTCTGGGGGGAAGTCCTGCACGATGGAACCAGCGGCCCAGTCCCACATAGTGCCACATGCAGATCAGGGGGAACAGCAGGGAGCTCCGTGCTACGGAGCCGGGCCAGCTCTGTCCCTCTCTCTGCCATCCCAGCTGACTCCATGACCTGCACTACCAGCTTCATTGCAGGGTGCTCCTCTTGGCAGCACAGGGCTCAGGCATGCCAGCTCTGCACGATGGAGCTGGTGACACAGCCATGTGTAGTCCAGTGGCTTGCTAGGATGGCATGTCACAGGGGGCTCCACCTGCCTAGTTTCTAGTCCACCTGGTTGCTAAGAAAAGCTTAAAAATGGGACTGAAGTACTTTGAACAAAGTCTCAAAAATCCAAGCAAGAAATGTATTTTTTTCCCCCAATCAATTGTGATTTAAAATCAATCTTATGATATTGGGGGAGAAGGGTATGGTTAAATTTATTCCCACACTGTCCTAGTGACTCTGTGACAGTCCATTCTTGATTCTACTGGTGCCCAGTGCAAAAGAAAGAGAGAATTAAAAGGAGGGAGTTGAAGCTAAAATATCAGTGATGATTCTAAATTATGTCATAATTTTACAGTTATAAAAGATACACATTTTAGTATGGTCTTAATTAAAATTAAAGGCAAAAAGTGAATTAAAAGCGCATAATAAAACATATGTACTTGAAGGCTCTTTGAATTTCCTTGATAGCTCACTATATTTCAGTAGTCTGGTGGGCTGTAGAGTAGATTGTGAGTGTCAAATCTTACTTTGTGTTTATATCCTAAACTGCAAACTTAGATCTCTCCTATAAAAGCACTTTATGTTTAGACATGTTTCTCTTTCCCTTTCCTTTACCTGTAGCTTTTCCTTTTGTACTCTTTGGTATGGTTGCTCATGGTGATTTTCAAAAGCAATTCTATTCCAACAGGATGCAAGTCTCTGTCATAGTTTTACCGTTTTCCTAACATCAAACATTGAGGGGGAAAAAAAAAACAAAACAAAACAAACAGCAGCGTGCTCACACACCCACCCACCCTTCTCCCCCAATATCATAAGATTGATTTTAAAATCACAATTGATTGGAAAAAAAATACATTTCTTGCTTGGATTTTTAAGCCTTTGCTCAAACTACTTCAGTCCCATTTTTAAGCTTTTCTTAGCAACCAGGTAGACTAGAAACTTACTCCACAGAATGAAAGAAAGCTTTTATTCTTGTGTGTTCACTTGACTGCAACACTGGACTTCAGGAAGTACATATTGCAGATACTGCATGGGACTCCTTGCTAAAGCCACTTAAGTGCTTTAGAAAATGCTAATGAATTTTAACATATGTTTATATACCATTTTGTGAAGTAGCACTCTGATCCTGATTGGATTGTTGTTTTATTGACAAATATCAGTCCAGGCTACTTATGTACCTAAATGTTTCCAGGCCCGGGTACTTTCTGAATGAGAAGAACTGGTAGGATATATATCAGCAGAACATCTTTCAAATTGTGCCCAGATAACTTTCACATAAGATTATCAGAAAGTTTTTAAAAACTGGTGCAACATGTTCAGCAGGCTGCAACAATTCAAAAGAAGCCATTCTAATCTACCACATAAATGCATGCTTATAAATGATTTGTTCTGCTGCTGGGGTATGTTGGATAAAATATGTATTCATAACTAGCTTTTGCAAGTGTACCACAGGCCTTGTGAAATGAAATAGTTTTTTTGTTTGTTTTTTAGAGTAAAGCCACAGTCTACACTCAAGCAAATCTCCAGCTGGTCAGGTTAATTATTTATTCATTCATTAGATTTATATGCTGTCATTCCCCAAAAAATGCAAGGAAGTTTACAATAAAAGCAAAAAAGAATTATATGAACAATATTAAAATTGTGCAAAGGGAAAAAAAGTAAGTTTCTACTCTTCTGCCTCTGACTAAGGAGAGTGTACCCAGCTGTCCCCCCACCCCCGTCCAAACTTGCTTCTCAACCCACATCTAATTTCCCGGACACTCATATTCCCTAACTTCCCTACCCATTTCTGTTCCCTTGCCTGACACACAGCGGAGTTCCCCAATCCCCATCCTTCCCTCAAAACAGGGGCCAATCAGGGGACATAGAGGGTGAGTCTCTGGGGCCTGATTGGTGAGGAAAGGGAATCCCAAGCCCTCCAATCATCTTTTATCCTTTCAAAACCCCTGAGCCAAATCACTACCAGCTAGCAGGTCACACAGGAAATGGTTAATTTGGAAACGAGTCATAGTTTAATGTTAGTAATCCATTCACATGATCATCCACACCAACCCTTCTCAGTAGGGTTGTGATAAGCTAGGGCTGTTCTGAGACAGCTTGTTACTGAGATGACATTATGCTTTTACAGTAGTCTGTAAAGCAGTTTGAGTATGCTTTGGATTGTTAACACAAACTGTGAAAATTGAGCTTCAGTTGTCAGGTAGGCAGGCAGATGAGTGTTGTTTTTGCTTTTTTAATTGTGTTTCTCTGTCCCCGTCCCCCCCCCCCCCTTCCCCAATCTGCAAATTTAGACAGTTTGTTCAACCCCGATTTCTGCAGGCAGGGATGTTCTCCTGGCAGCTTGTGGACCATTGTGGTTCTACTGTTAAAATGATCAGGATGAGAAAAGGGTGTCAGAGTTTGCATACCCATTGTATATTACAGGGCCCAGCACTGTACAGAAAGCAGGTGGGAGTAAGATGAAGATCAACCAGAGAAAAGATCAGGAGTAGTATTAAGGTATCTGGTATGCAGACCTTCTTCCCCAGTACAGTTGAGAAGGTGCATGTTGGCTGAAATTCAGTCCAGGATGGAGGTCTTACACATCAGGTGAGCTCTGTATAGGACATACACAAAGGAGCTGCAGGCAAGTACTACAAACAAAGTGTTTCCACACCAGTACCACATAGGCCAGTAGAGAAGGGTGAAAAGGGCTCAGCAGATTAACTTTTGTAGGGATTCAGTACATTCAACCTGATTGCCATGGGGGGCTGCAGCTGGTGTTTCATCTCATCATATGAAAGGGCAGCCATAGGAAAAGCTGTATGTGAATCCAATGTGCCAGCTATGGCTGCAGCGGAAGGATTTAACTTCCCTGCCTATTCCACACTCCATCCACCTTCAGCCTGAATAATTGATACAAGGATGGATTCCACCATTGAGCATATGTAACACTGCCTTGCTGTAACCATAGGCTTGTGAGGAGCTACTGAGCACCCAGGCTGGCTACTCTGGAGGGACTGAGCCGTAAACTTGCCTCCATGTCTTTCCCAATCCTTAATGTAATTTAGCAAGGATCTACTATTTCTGCTAATCCAGGCAGTCAGATAAATTCCCATTTAGACCATATTCTGTCCAAGTGAATAATAAGAACTAAAAATTCTTATGAAATCAGAATTACCTACCTGCTGAGTTGTCTTCATGGTTAAACATCTTGGTCATAATTCTTTTATTTTCTCATCCCCTCCTTGTTAAGCTACCTGATCCTGAGATTAATTGCCTGTCAGGGTTCTCTTTGTAGAAATGGAAGATTATTATATGTACCATGCATCCAGTACTAGTAACCTTCTCATTTTTTAAAACATTAGTATAGCTTTAAAAGAGCCAAACCAATTATTTTTGAAAGATAGTAAATATTATTTGATCCCAAGCTGGCATCTGCTTCTGCCAGGTTCTACTCCATGAGACAGTTTTTATAGGCAGTTGGTAAACTCTTGAATACAGGGGTTTATAATGGAAACTGCAACTCTGCCTTCACTGAAGCTGTGCAGATGCAGCACAGTCATATAGATGTAATTGCACACTGTACACTTATTACTGGTAACAAAAGCAAAGGATACACAGCATTTTAGCATCACACACGCTGATTTTATTTGGGTCAGCCAGCAGGTGAAAATCTGTAGTGGAGAACTGAAAGTACAAGCCCTCAGTTGCCTGAATTCACTCTTTGCAGCACTGGTTTGTGAAGTGATTTATTTGAGCCACAGCCTATAGACCATACATCACCTTCCTGGTTGGCTTTGTTGGCACCTTGTCACATTCTTGCGGGCTTGAGGAATTCATTGTTCTTGTTTGAACTGATAAGAACAAAAAAGGATTTTCTGCCTGAGACCTTGGGAAAGGCAGAGGGGTTGGAATGTTGACACGGAACAGCAGGGCTGCACTTTCCCAAGCTTTTCAGCCTTTGCATCAGCCTGCATTCTTCAGTAGAGGGGAAGCACTGACTTTAGGTGTGCTGATTGCAGCTTTATTTGTTGTTCTCCAGAAGCAGGGCCCATGGTGGGGTGGAAGAAGTGGGGGACTCTTTCAGAGTGCGAGAGAGCACTGCTTGGAGGAGATTCTAGCGTCATCAAAAAAAATCACAATTGCCATAAAGGAATGTTAAACATGAAGTGTCTTTTGATTTGAACCAGTCCCCTGAAGTTCATCTAATTGTACGTGTTCATGTTAGGAAAGATACAGCATTGATTTCTGCCTCCATTGTGAGTAATGCATGAATGCCTCACCTATTACCCAGGCAGATTGCGTAAACCTGTGAGCTGCGGCTTGCATTCGAACTTCTGAAGGTAGTAAATGTAATGGATATTGAGAGCATCATCGTGCTACGCAGCTTGGTAATGTACTGTTACAGACAGCTTAGAGGTCAAAAGGATCAAAACTCGAGTTTGTTTCTTTATAAACACCTATAACTTTATGAAGTAGATGCATTTTATGTTGCTGTTAAAAGCACAGAATGTCATTAAATGTTTGAAGTATGGAGAGAAGAAGTATCAAAATTATGAACTGATAATTAGTAAG
Source organism: Crocodylus siamensis (assembly GCF_052110815.1). Lineage (NCBI taxonomy): Eukaryota > Metazoa > Chordata > Crocodylia > Crocodylidae > Crocodylus > Crocodylus siamensis. Next base: position 65,328,776 of record NC_143398.1, read on the forward strand.
TTACAAGAAATGCCAGTTCAAGGATAAAATTTTGCCCATAGACACAGTAAAGCTATCTCTTCTGATATTCCCTTCCTGAGCCGTGCCAATATTCTGTTTTCCTTATACATGCATTCATTGTGTGGGGGGAAATGTTACAGAAAAGAGGATATCAAAATGGTCCATACATAAAGGAGAGAGGGTATCATTATAATGATTATTTCAGGAGTACTTTATATTTTCAAAGCATTCTAAAACTTGAATTTGTCAATACTGATATTATTTTTTATGCATTACATAGCATAGGAGTAAGGAAGTGGTATGAAACAGTTCCATGAGTACAGAGTTGGAAAACCACTGCCATAGGCCAAGTAGTCTCCCAAAGTGGATTTGCCCTGCAGAGCGTAGGGTCCGTAGCACTAAACAAATGACTGTATAATTGTTTGAATAAGAAGGAATCACCTCAAGATGCACATAAAACCTAATCCTACTTCTGGTACAATATGCTGACAAGTTGAAACAAAAGATGAAAGGAGAAAAAGAATAGGATTTCTACTTCTTGCAACTCCTGACAGAATTTTCATGTTTGTGTTGCTGCAACTACAAAGCATCCAACACTGCAGTGAAATACCTGGAAGCTGCTAAAGGCTAGGACAGAAAGAGGAGGGACATACGTGGAGGAGAGACTTAGGAAGTGCTCCTCATCTGGACCCAGCATGTGGCTCCAGTGCCTCTTGCTGGCAGCACCAGTTGGGATAGGAACTGAATTGGGCTCCCAAGCTCTATAAAATATGCCCTCAACATCAGTCCTGAGAAAGAGAGAAAATAAAGAATTGGTCCAACTTTTGATCCTCACCTAAACCAATAGCCTCCTCTTCCTATTCTTGGATCACTACATGGGTCAAAAGTTCCCCCACTTCCCAATGACTTGAAAAGAATGAGTGAAAAATTTCCAGTCACCCCAAAAACCTGGAGCCCGATATAATTAAACAGTCAGTACTTGGCTTTGGGTAAAGGACAGCTTATATTTTGACTTCATTACAGACAAGAAATGTCTGTGCAGAAAGCACTGGGGTTTTAGAAAAGTACAGTGAGTCTTGCCCCTCCAGGTGTGCAGCACCAAACCATGCACCAATACTGCAGATTTAAATCTGCTCCAGGACAGCACCAGCACTTTTTAATTGTGGTATATGTTCCGGTTACTTTTTCCGTTGTGTTGAAAAATGTGTTGGAATCGAGCACTGGGAGACAAAAGGCCTGGGTTCACTGAATCATAGAAAAGAGGGACTGGAAGGGATCCTCAGAAGTCATCTAGTCCAACCCCCTGCCAGAGACCGGATGATTCCTATCCAGACCACCCTGTACATATCCATTGTCTAATCTCTTAGTAAAACTACACTGTCAATCCTAACACAACCACAAGGCATAACATCCTAACTTGCCACAGGTAAAGCAAGGGGAGACAGTTGGTGGCCAATGTCTTGCTGCTCAGTTCTAGACTGGACTCTCTCTGACTACCTTTGTGACATTGGGCTGGTCGCTTAACTTTTCCACACCTCAGGTCCCTCCTTTATAAAATGGGGACAACAATTTTTATTCAAGGTTGCAGCACATTTTGACATCCTCAGGTTAAAAACTACTATGCACACAAAATATCTGCAACTAGATAGGAGCTGGATGGGTGGTAATTGGTATGGATCCCTTGCACATGTGAAGAGGTTTTTATCAGGAGGGGTAGATTAGCTCTCAGGACCCAAGGGAGACCATTTATTGCAACACTGTTTAGTTCACAGCCATGAAACAGTTAACACTTATGGCTTAAGGAGCTGCTTTCATTTTTACCTTATTATGTACAAGTAAGACCTGAGCAGAAGGTACAGGGGTTGTAGAAAAGGCCAGAAGACCACTGTAAAGGGTAAAGTACTTGTGTATGTGTGGGAGGGGGAGGGAGGTTGATGTATGGATAGCTCATTAAAATACATCTTAGAGTCAATAATAAAAAAAATAGTTTATAATATTGGAATGCCTGTGTTCCCCTATGTGTTTTCTTCTCTTCTCTTCTGTTCTGGGAGCAACTCAAAGTATTTGCTTGCAATGGAGTGTAGGTTGCCAGATTTCTTTTGTTTGTTTTTTATGACCTGTGTAGTGTGTTTTCCAAACCTGTTACTCTCCAGCTATGGAGAGAGGTGATTAGAAGTTAGGATAGATATGCACCTTTATAAACTATATCTATCTAGTTCAGTTAATCAGATCTGTGAAAGAACTTGCAAAAAGCAGAATGTAAGAGAAAAACTAAATGATGACAAAAGACAAAGGGGTGAGAGAGACGGGGGCAGGGGGCAGTGCTGGGAGAGAAAAGCAAATGAGTAGTAAACCCATAGGAACAAAGGGGATCGATCACACAGTCCAGGTAATGAGACAAAATGGATTCTTAAAATGTTTTGAAAGCACCTGCAAATGTGGAGCCTGACTACAGCCCTTACTTGTTCCTTGCTTAAGCCATATTTAACACAGTCCTGTTTGTAGTCATGTTAGTCTGAAGTCAGGCAGAAGGCAGGAGAGAATGGCACATAGAGACCAATTAATTCAGAGAAACCAGTTAGCTAGCCTCTAAGGTATCAGCCACCTTGCTCTGCCTTCTACTATACAGAATGCTACTGGGATCACAGGCTTGTTCCTGGATTTCTTATTCAGATGAGTAACCCTGCTAAAGTCTGAAAGTAAGGGTTGCACAGTTAGACTGCACATCTGCAGGTGCTTTCAAAAACTTTTATTCTAAAATGACCCCTTTTTGTTGCCTCTCTTACTCTGAGTCCAGCTCTTCTGACATTCCTATTGGTAAGCCTGCCAGCTTTGAGCTTTTTGCCTTTCTCTCATGCTTGGAAGCTACCCTGCTTTCCAGGATTAAACTCACTAACAGTCTATCACTGCTCTCTGCTGGAGAAGCACTGAGCTGGGCCAGGCCTCTGGGTCTCCAGCTGGCTGCAGGAATGCAGGTGTGATGGCTAAACTGATAACCTCTAAGTCTACAAGATCAAACTTGACATAAGACCTATTCATGCTTGTCATACAGCACAATTTAGGAGCTTTGTTGTGCAAGCTGGAGATGGAGTTTTCAGAGAGGAGGATGAAAAGACAAATATAGCTACACAGGCAGAACCAAAATATCTGTAGTCACATGAGCTCCAAGTCCCTGGTACTACATTATTTCACACTAACACAGCTAACTAGCTCAAAATAGCAGTCATTGCACTGAACTTCACAGATTCCTGCATGCATCTAAAAACAGATTTTCTGATTACATTTGTATTCACATAATGCTATGAGCATATATAAGATTCATTCAGCTATTCACAGTGATACTGCTTTTCTATACATGGAGTGTGGAAGGGCATGGGGTCAGTAGGGGCATTTTGTTTTATCTTCTAGGTGTTGGTTTTGATTGGGTTTCATTTGAGACTTACAGATTAGTTTTCAGGAGTCCTGAATGTTAACCTGACTCTGGCATAAAGCCGTTCTTGAAAGCACGGACATGTGACCAGTGTTTCTCTGCAAAAATCACAGGTGAAAATTGTTTTTAAAATGACTTTTCTTGGCATAAGTCTGCTCCTCTGCCTCCCCTCCCCCCCACTTCATACTTCTAATTTTTCTGCTTCTACAGGTCTGGCATTTTTTTTGCTTAAAAACTACTTTATGAACATAAATCATAAAAATGCAGCTTCACAACAGCATTAAAGTGCTATTATATTCTACAGCATTCCAAGTGAATTATTGCTGTGCTGTCAAAGAAAACAAAAACATTTGGGAAGGACTGTTTATTTTACAGTGGTTGACCAAAAGTATGCAAGTGGTTATAAAAAAATGTAGACAGCTAAGGATAGGAGGTGCCACTTGCTCATTCTGAAACCCATTCACGAACCTTTGACTCAGACTTCAGATCTCTAGAGATAGTGACAGGCACTTCCAAATCACTTAAGTTAAAAAGAAACAAAATACACCATTCCCTTCATGCTTTTTCCACCACCCACCCACACACACAAAAGGGGTTTTTACAACTGCATGGAAGCATGTTCCAGGCAAGTATTTCCTTGGAGCTGTTGAGCTTCAGGATGCTTTTGCGCTTACCCTGCTCTCTGTAGGTCCATCTGACAGTGGGCTGGCACTTACAAAAGGTCACGCCTCTCTGAACAAGTTAGTCTTTAACTGTATTTCTAAGCTGCGTTCCACCTGACTTCAAAATAACATGGTAACTACCTGTCTCACTGCCATAAAGGGTAGTAGACAGGGCTATGAATTTAGGATTTACTTTCCTTGCTGAGAGCCTCCTAAGAATCCCCATCTCTTTTATTCAAGCAGCACTATTCAAAAAAGGTAGCAGGTGCTGTTTCTTGTCACCAATTGCCCTGGACACAGAACTCCCCAATACACGGGCATCAGTGTTTGCAAATCTGTGCTAAAACCAAGTGAAGAGATCCCACATGAGATTTTTCTTCTGCTTGTCTTCCTTACAGAGAGTAAAACAGCCAAAGGCCAATCCTGCCAGTGCTTAGTTTCTCCATGTTGCTAAGGAGGAGATGAGCCCCTTCATGTCTCACTAATTCTGCCCTGAAGCTGACACATAAGAGGGGTCAAGCACCTTGCAGGGTCAGGCCCAAAAGGACAGCCAACTCAGGCTGTGACATCATCAAAGACTCACTCAGTCCTGAGTTCCTTGTGTGTTTAAGGAGCCAGGCTGATGACTGAGTCCTGAGTCATTGGATCAGGAAGCTCAGGGGCCAAGTACAACCCGTAACATCCTAAACTCCCCCCTTCCCCGCAGCTGCCCTCTCCTCCTAGGACAACGTCAGTTGTTCACAAGATTTTTCTCTCTAAGGAATCCAAAAAACCAAGCAAACATTCAAAACTGTGGGCCTGATCCAGCACCCATAGACGTGACTGGAAAGCCCATTGACTCTAGTGAGCATGAAATCAGGCCCTCAGTGGAGTCCATATGCTCCTGGCAAGTTGCCAACTCTTCTCCAATGCTACTCTGTGACACTTAAGTTTGATCACTCTCCCCTGCTGTGCCACTCCTCTGTATGGAAAACAGCTTGCAGTTGACAGAAGCAGCCCTCTATTTACAGGCAAATTCTGTTGTCCTTTTGGAGAAACAAGCACTTTCCTTGCAGGAAATAATCTGCTTTTAGAAAGCCTTTCTGATATCTGCCTTCATTCTGGATTTATCATTCTGTTGTGGTTGATCACAACACAAACATTGGCTAAAAAAGAAAGAATCTTTACAGACTTACGAAACAAACTTTCAGTTCATAGTAAAACTAATAATAAAACCCTGAATCCTTGTGCTCACTGCAAAGAGGTGAAAGATCAGCTTGGGTCTGGATCTGCTTTTAGCTGCCAACATCTTGCTGAGGGGGAAAAAAGTAGGAAGAAAGCAAACTGTTAAAGAATTCGATCCACCAGCTGCCATACTTCATACACCCAGAAACGTGTGGACACTCAGAACAGTTGTTAATGAAGATCTGTTTATGAAGGAAACATGTTAATCCCAGCAAACCTGCCTTTCATAAATATGCTGGGATTACTGAGTCACTGCTGTTTACACATTTTCCTTCTCTGTAGCTGCACTCCCTTTACCATGTGTTCATGCACTGCATGTGAATTGGTCTGAGGAGAAATCTTGGTAGTCCTTGACTAAACCCCTTCATCTGGAATTTCATTAGAAAGTCAAGGTGGGGTGTATCTGTAAGCTGTTTAACACAGTTGATCAATACATTTGTCTTTCATTTACCACCCTTTTACGCCCCCACTACCAGACACTGCACAGTATTACCTTGCATTGCTACATAATTAAAACTATCTACCCCGACCAGAGGGAAATAAGCATGGAAAAGCCATGTGCTAATGTGTGCCAAAAGCAACCTTAGTCAATGGGGAGGGAAAAGGGGGGGGGAGGGGGAGAAGGCGGAGAGATTGTGTGCCTATTTTTTTTGCTCCTTGTATTAGAATCATATACTGCTATTTCTGTTGTTTTTGCCAATTGGCTTCTTTCCATCTTTTCTGTTCATGCTCAAGCAGTCAGGAACAGTACAGCGAGAGGAAGCCCCTTTTCATATGCTTCTTAGTGAGCTGCCACTGGCTTGTATTTTGTAGTGGATCCCACAACAAAACAAAACAAGCCTGTCAAATCAGCTGTGTTCATTAGCAAATAGATCAGGTGAATAATACTGTAGCAGCTTCTTGGGGCTTCTCTTCCTCTTCCCACTGCTGTTACAAGCTGTACTTGCCACAAAATAGTTCTGATTGATTTAAAGACAAAACAAAAGTGTACATCCAGCATTTCCCTGGGTGTAAATAGCTACTTTGTTAGACCAAGAGAGCCAGAAAGAAAACCCAAAGCCCCAAAACCGCCTTCAAGTTTAGGCAAAGGTGAACGAACTTAATCTGAACTGAACAAATTGATTAGATGGTTTCATTGAACTCTAGCACTACAGAAAAGTACAAATTTGTTACAATTTTTTCTCTGTAAAGGAAATGGTCAGTGCTTCATATAAACAGCATGTAATGAGAGAATCAGAGTCATCAGCTTGCATGTGCAGACAGCGTATGCATTTGTATGTCATGTGTCCAAGTTACTGCCACAACTGGAATACCTTGAAAGGCACTGAACAACTTGGGTGAGGTAGTCCTGTCTAGCTCTTTAAAAGAGATTCTGTAATGGAAGTAGCATACAGAAGGAATCAGAAGTATGAATACATCTTGGCAATTCTAATGCAGTTCAAATTGGAAAGAAAAGTTATCATTTTGTGATCATTACTAGAGGTATGCCAAACACAGCCCTGGTGGAAAGCAACACATTTTTATCTGCTTTAGTGGGCATTACTGCGTGGGTATGGGCTGAATTTGCCAGTGTCTAGAATAGATTTAAAAAGTTATTTGCGTGAATCTGATATCTTTTATCAGATCAACTTAAATAGTTGGGAAAAATTTTTCTTAGCAAGATTTTGGGTTTAAAAACCCTTTATCAGGCTGAGGAAGCAGCTTCCTTGTCTGCCTATGCCCTTAAACCAACACAGCTATAATATACACCCCTGTAGATTAAAAAAAGGAAACTTGGGTTGTTCTTCCAAACAGTGATTCTGACCACTCTTCTGCCAGTGCTGCTTATGAGCCCTCACATCAGGCCATTCATATTGAACCTTTAGCACTGCTTCTTTTCACTGACTTCAATGTGAGCCACTTCCTAGTTCTTGCCTTTGAAGACTCAATTTGGTCCCTAGTGCCTTTGAAAATAACTTGCCATCAGGAATGTTGAAGAGGAATGTTTCTCACATGAACGGTATGGTCTCTTTGGACCTGGACACTTTTATTTCTAGAATTTATTGGTGCCTGCCCATAATTGTGTCCCTTTAAGGTAGATGCTGCACTAAGAATGATTTATTCAGCTTTCTAAGATTTCTAAACTAAAACAAATGTAACATTTTGAAGAACCTAGCAATCATTTAATTACAATAAACTAACCCATAGTTTAAAACTCACCCTCTTTGAATTAACTGCTATTTATTCTTAACATTTCTGGAACACTGATCAGAAAACATTTTGATTAATAGTGAAATAGAATAATTTTAATATTTACCACTTCCACAGCATTTTGATGCATATGTCTTGAACTTGCATAAAAGAGAGCATCATCATCCATCTAGTAAAAGAATCAATAGACAAAAAATGAGTTAGTAGTATAGGTGGGAATGGAAGCTTCTTATTCTCGACGTAACCTCTTTGTCTATAAATATGTTCCACTAATAAAAATAATAAGTAAATATTGTCTTCTGGAACAACAGAAAAAATCTCAGCTATTCTGATCAATTTTAGAGATAACCAGGGCAAAAATGTATGAAACTATTTTTTATTAATTGAAATTAATTTCATACAAAGGATATTTCTGCTGCAATTTTAATTTGTACTTCAGTGTTCTTCATAGTTAGCAGTACCTTGAAATTGAAAATCAGTCAGTGAGCTACTCAGGTTATGTGGGCTGAGCAGGATTTGACCTTCCAGGTTTCCTGTATTGTTAATCACTGTCCCCCATTTATTATGATCTAAACCTTTTTAGAGAAGTGGGCTGGGTGTTTGTGACCTGGCTGCACTGTGGACCACCACTCCCCTCTGGTAATGGAAGTGGGGAGGCAGGGAGAGGGAAGGGAGGTTAGGTGGCTGCCAGTGTCAGGGAGAGGGGAAGGGAGCTTTCTTGTCTGTGGAGGGGATCAATAGCATGTTCAGGACAGGGAAGGGGATGCACCAGGCTAAGCTGCTTGCCACTGATCCCCTGTGCGGTAGGCTGGATCCAGTCACTTTGAGGGCTGGATTTGGCCACTGGGCCATAGGTTGAGTACCACTGCTGTACAAGAACACTCTGAATTGCTTAGTGGAAACACAAGGCAGTTCATCTGATATTCCTCTTCTAAAGCAATCCAAGGAATACCAGCTGGTTTTAAATTTGCGTGGAACCCCTCTTGCTTTGGAGCCCACATATGATGGGGGGCGGGGAGGAGGAAGGAGGAAGCCTAGTAAAAAAATGAGCTCAAAAGAAGTGTGAAGAATCGCTTACTCTCTCAACTTCAGTGGTCCTTCCTAATCCACCTACCTAGCTGTAATGTCTTGTGATCTTGGACATCTGCTTCTGGGAAGTCAGTACCCCCTGAGGTGTTGCAAGGGACTCAGTAACGTTACATGAATAGGAGAATGTATCAGACCATGGAGAGACTAGAATTTAATATCCTTTGGGGTGCCTTTTCTTTTTTGCTTTTATGGACAATGAGAGAGCTTGTGAGAGCAATGTAACCCTGGATTTACAGTAGATGTTTGAGGCCTCATATATTCTTTATGACAAAGTATAAACTGTAAAAGTTCCAGACACAACTCTATTTAAATTCAAAGGGCCAGTCTGTCATCTGGTGTAAATTGGTGAAGCTTCATTGAAGTTGATGGAATAGCACTGGTTTATAGCAGCCAAAGGTCCGACCCTGAGAATCTAATGCAAAACTGATGCTGTGTTACCAAATGCTGACCTCTTACTTTTGATCAGCTTACAACCACACAGAATCATCCACTCTCCTGGGCAAAACCATTGCAGTGCTCCAGTGCATTCATCTTGACATTTTTTTCAGTCTTTGAGAACCCAATCCTTCCTGAGTAGGGCCAGATTTAAATTCTCGTGTGTGTGGGGTTTTTTTCATAATAAAGGCACATGCAATTCATTTGCTCTGGGTTTATCAATGAGCAGAGGTTCTGCAGAGACCTACCACACTATTCCTCCCAACGGGAGTGACCCTTTCATACCTTCACACACAACACGAAAAGCTCCAGTATCAGTTTGTCTGTCTAGGATACTGCAGCAACAGACAGGGATGGTGCTTTTAGGTAGGGAGAAAGATTGGAGATTAGGGGAAAAACTGAATGGTTTCTTGCTACAAGTAGTTAGAAACTGGTATCTGTTAAACCCTCCGATCTTACTGGTAGTCTGCAACTTAAAGCCTTAACAAGACTCCTTCCTACACAAAGAAAATATTTTCCTTAGGATTTACAATAATATTTGTTTGGGTAAATAATACCAGTGCACTCATAGAAAAAGGCTTGAACATTATTGATTCCTTTGTCTAAATTCAGGGAAGCTCTGCAATAAATAGCTTATGGAGTTTCCTCTGTGTTGTGTTATTTACAAGGACTGTTGTGGGTACTTGGTGACAGTCAGTTAATGGCTTTATTTGAAAATGACTTGTGTACTCTGTTTTCTTTTTAAAATCTCTTTTAGGTTTTTATACTGCCACTAATCCAAGTAGTAATAACCGAGTGCCTTCCACAGAAAACATGCTACTAATAACAGAGTCCCTGGTGAATTCCATAGGTTTCTAGTTCTCCCTTGATTGGAGTCTGAATGTACTTGTTTTGTCTTTGGAAGAATATGATGGAGCCAACAGGAGTTACGGGCTCTCTGTGCCATTCTTGTGATAATAAAAGGGCTTTTTTTGAGGATAAAATCTCAGTCTTATAGACTCTTCCACTGCTTTCTTTAGCCCTTTGCAGCTTTGTAAACTGAAGAAAGAAACCTGCATATGTGATCACAGAAACTTTTAAACTTGATTGCCACTTGTTGGTACATTTGGAAGCCAACACAGTTCAGTTCTGTTAGTTCTCTTTCCCCGCCCCCATTCTTCTCCACTCTGTCTCTGTTTTTATATTAGCATCAGACTCATCACCGTGGCATCTGTGACCATGTTTGTGCGCTCACAGGCCGCAAAAGGGACCATATTTGAATCCTGTCTTTAGACATCAGCACCTGCTGGGCAGGGTTGTGGAAGCACTAGAGTTCTGTATGGCTAGAGTTTCTAAAAGGACAGTAATGGTACTTTGTGGAAGGTGATTAAAACTTGTTTTTCAGTCACCAGAATCAGTTGCATAATCTTGCTGTTGCTTTAGCACATCCACCACTTGGAGTTGTGCCTCAGTCTTGATTCTAAGACCCACTTTATTGATTTGCAAGTTTGGATGTGATACATTAAAAAGTTTTATGCGTGTTGCCAACCTTCTTCCTGTTCTGTAAAATAAAGTGCCATAATCTCTAGGTTAGTTTTCCTTTTTAACATGATCCAGCTTCTCCTCAGTTAATATCCTTCATCCCATCTTCCCTTTTGCAGTAGACTGGGGCCCAGATGCTACTGCTGCGGAAGATTGCTTGTGATAAGGTTACATGTCTTCATTGCTTTGCTGTGTAAGGAACTCTTGTTGTCTAAGAACTATGCAGCATTGTGCTGATCAGACATTGCTGGACAGATGGATTAAGAGTGTGGCTATAAATTCAGGGTGGGGGTAGAAGGAAGGAGAGCCTTGCATCACTAAGTATGGGCTGCAGAGTCCATTCAGTCACACATGTGTTCTTTCCTTTTGTCTCTCTCCATTTTTAGCCTCCTCCGTGCTTTTGCCTACACTTCCAAACACCACCACCTCCTTAGTCAGTCCTGTGATTACGATTTTATAACAATCTGCCTACTTGTTTCCTAGCTGAAGAATGAGAGAGAGAGCCCTGTCTCCCTTACTGACACTCACACTGATGGTCTTGGCTTGGGGACAGATACTGTTGGCAGAGATCTGAGAGGAACTCAGTGGTAGCAGAAGAAAAGAATTTGGCAGGGAGGTGAGCCACATGATTGTGATTCATACTGTACTCTTGAAATGTGGCAGCAGGGCTAGGAAAGGCTTTTAGTGCCAGCACAGAGTGCAGAGGCACTCACATTCAAACATCACATTCTTTTTATAGTACAGGCATGCCTCATAGGAAAAATATTGAACTTGGCCTTCCAGTATGAAGAAAATAGGCCCAACTGCGATTTTACTGCTTGACTCACTCACTTAATCAGTTACTGGTTGCATGTAGGAAGCCTTCTATTAGGCTGACTTGGAAAATTTGTTTTTAATTAATTAATAGTGACACTGAGCTGTTTTTTAATTTGCTCAGAACTGCTTTCATTTGTAGTTTCTTTTATGTAAAAACACACTTAAGATATTATAATTCAGAAGAGTAATTGCCCTAATTCATTCACTTGACATAAATGCCTTTTAGATAGTATTTTTTTTGTAATGAGTGTTAGCATTTTGTCAAAAGAGCAACCAAATTGTCTTGGAAACTTGAGTCCTTTTGGACCCCAACCCTGTTACCTTTACTAGTGTCAAATGGTCCCATGCCCCATGAGTGATCCCACACATGGAACAACTACAAATAAGGCGAATAGTCTGGCCCTTCAAGATCTATTCTGAAGGCAAAATGTGGCTGCAGGGAGACTGTATAACTAGCTTGTTTTAATTAGGTAAACCCCTCAGTTTCATTTTTGAGCAGAGTACAGCTCTATCTATCTAGTAATGCAAGTTTCCAGGGCCTGCACATTTGCAAGGCCCCTATTGGCTCAAAGGCTTATTGCTTCCCATGTGCCATAAATCTGTATCTGCATCAAAAAATGTAGAGGCCGTAGCGTATGGAAGTTCCTCTTCCTCCCTGAGTGTGTCTATGACAGATTTATATTGATGGCTGCACTGCACTACAGTCACAGACTTCTATTATATTCAAGCTCCACTAACTCAGTCCCTATTTCCTGTTTAAGGTGAGATAAGGTCCTGTATGAATGAAGGGTGAAATTACAGCTGAACTTTCTAATTGTTGTTAGTACAGGAGAACCTTTAAGAAAAATAGCAAGACCTTTTGTGTTCAGACCTACCTCCACTCTCTTTTTACCAGGTTGCTTTATGCTCAGTGTGTCCACATTTTTTCCTATGGAAAGAAAGTCAGTAAATATATTTCAATAGATCTCATTATATTTATAGAGCATACTTGCAAAACAGGTTAGAAGTGCTTTAATTCTTGAAGAAAATAGCTTATTTTGGTTCCTCAGAACTTTCAGAACCTGCCTGAATCTCTTAATTAAGGATGTGTAAAATGTGAAAAGTAAAGGATAAGCTTCAGCAGTGTTAGTTCAGACTTCTGGTTTAGATGTGCTACAAAAATACTGCACAGATCTCATTTTGGAAGAGTACCTAGCCCTTTGTAGATATACTAATATCCTGATGAACTCCGTGCAGGTTCAGAGGGCTAATCACAATATTCTTCTGTGACCTCACTGTTAACTACTTCCTGCTGGCTCATAGGAGATTGTTGAGTGACTGAGGGATATAGATATAAATGCTTCCCGTAATTCCTAAAGATGAAAAGTGAATACATAGTTTAAGTGATTTGCCTGATTTTATTTTTAGCACCATGTTGAGGTAAAAATATCTGGAGTTCAGGCTGGAATTTTTATTAAGTATCAAATGATTTAGGAAGAGAAGTGGCATTGACAAACAAATAATCTGGAAGCTTTGAACATACCTGATGCTGATCTCATACCTGTTAAGCACCATTGACTTCAGTGGAATCATTCCTCTGTGACATGATTGTACAATATGAAAGAGGCCTCAAACAGAGGCAGCACTAACTCATATTTAGAAAGTAACATGCTTACATTTGCCCTTTGCTTATCATCTGGAAATGATGACTCAGACATTTAATGGGTGGACACCTCACATATTATTTAATTGTCTAACCTACTAAATCTGTTTGGATTTTTATATTTAGCTTCCCATGCTGCTATCTCATCATCTCTCCAGTATATTTATGTATGATTGTGTGTATACAGGCCCTCATCCAAAGAGTATTCTCTGTTTGTGTGCACTTGAGCAATGGACAGGCTAAGAGGAGAAGCAAGGCATTAAAATGAAGGAACAAAGAAAGGCAGCTGTGCTGCCCTGACACTGTTTATTCAGGGACTGGTAGCTAGTTAGGAGGTGTGAAGGAGATATTATAACAGATCCTATGTCACTTGATGCAACCAGAGCATGGGCCATGCCCAGAAAAAAGGAAGCATGGCCAGATCTCCTGTATGCATTAGCAGTTTGGCTACTAGAAAGGCCTCAGGGCCTTGGGCAGCCTACGTTATAGAAACTAACCAGCCTCAGGATTAAGAGGATGCAAGGTAGCTTAAAGCAACCTTTGCATTTCTCTACTCTGCTGTGCTGAACACTGACTACAACTTAATGCCTGGGCCAATCTTTTGTTTTTCTTTTCTTGAAACTTTGCTTTAATCAGTAGGTTGTTTTTTTCTGGGGGGGGGGGGAGTTAGGTTTGGCTGTTTCTAGGAATCAATCTAAAAACATTTCTGGCTTTAAATGAGAAAGGACTTAAAACCCATTCCAGACACAAACCCTGAGGAATAAATGGAATCATAGGGCCAGAAGAGACCTGCAAGATCATCAAGTCCGGTCCCCTGCCATGGGCAGAAAGTTATTGGGCTTAGATGAGCTCAACAAGGTGCTTGTCCAGTCTCATCTTGAACACCTCCAAGGATGGTGACTGCACCACCTCTGCTGGGAGTATGTTCCCGATTCTGGTGACCCTTTCAGAGAGAGAATTTTTTCCAGCCTGAATTTACCTTCTACTAACTTATGCCTGTTGGTCCTCATCCTCCTTTGAGGTGCCTTTCTGAAAAGTTGTTCCTCTAGATCTTGATGATTACCCCTGACATACTAGTGGGCAGCTATCAAGCCACCTCTCAGCCTTCTCTTACTCAGACTGGCCTAGTTCCCAGAGTCTTTCCTCCATGCCTCTAACCATATAGGTAGCCCTTCTTGTACCATCTCAAGCTTATCCACATCCTTCTTGAAGCACGGTGCCCAGAACTGGACACAGTACTCCAGCTGTCGTCTTACCAGTGCCAATTTAGAGAGGGGGGAGCACCTCTCTGGATCTATTGGCAATGCATCGGCTGATGCACGCCAGAGTTGTATTTGCCCTGCTGGCAACCTCATCACAATGTTAGCTCATGTTCATCTTCTGGTCTGTCATGACCCTCAGGTCCCATTCAGATACTGTGCCAGCCAGCAGACTACCATCCATTCTGTAGGTGTTATGGTGAAGGTTCTTCCTACCCAGATGAAGAACCCAGCACTTCTCCCTGTTAAACCTCATCTGATTCCATTCATCCTACGAATCCAGTCTGTCAGGGTCATCCTGGATTTTTGCCCTATCTTGTGAAGTGCCTGCATTTCCCCACAGCTTGGTATTATCCATGAACTTAATAACTGAACTTTCCACCTCCTCATCCAAGTCATTAATAAATGCTGTATGTTAAAGAGCATGGGTCCAAGCACCGATCTCTGGGGGACACCACATGATCCTAAACTTCTAGGATCCAAAACTGTTCTTATATGGTCCCCATTATCATGTTATCCAAGCACCTAACAATCACTAATATATTTATCTTCACAACACGCTTCCAGGAGATGTTTTACAAAGGGGGAGATGAGGCACAGAAACGATTTCCTGTCTAGGGGCCTTGGGATGCAGGTAAGCAAGTATCTTGTAGGATTTTCAAAAGCACCAATTACTGATTTGTATTGAAACCATGTATCTGCATCCTCAGGCACCTAAGCATCTTTAAAATTTGACCCTTTGTTACTTATCACAGTCAAAGGAACTCAGTGGTACATGTGTCTTCCCAATCCTACTCCAGCATTCTAACAAGTGGACTTCCTGTCCTCTGTACTACATACTGCCTGATCTCAGCAACATATGAATTGCTCATAATTTTCTAGTTGGTTTTTTTTGTAATGTAAGATGGAAGTGAGAAAGATACAGTGGCCTTATAAAATCTCTTGGTGGTGATTGATTTGTTTTCTTTCTACTACAGTTAAGAGTTCTGAGCAGCTAGTAAATGAGTAGTTAATTCACTGAAATTTTTTAGCAGAGCCAAAGCTAGAAAGTAGTAAAAGAAGCATGTGTTTACATTATGCAACCTCAGTTTGGGAGAAAGAGCTCCACATTTTCACGCTGTTCCACGATAGCTTGACTGACCTGTAGAAAGCATCACAACATATTCATATGTCACACAAGTCCATCTTTTAATTAAATACAAGCAAAGATGTTAAGGGCTTGCTGGCAAAATAAAAATAAACTCTGATATTTTAAAACTTCAGCCAGCTGCTAGACCTAGAATACAGGGTTGGATAAATGTGGGGGTGGGGGCAGTGCACAGGTACACACGTACACACAGGTACTTCATATTATTTGATGACCTATTTTCCAAGTTGATATTTTATTTTTTAGAAGATGCTTCTAGGATTTATGCAGTTGATGGTAATGAAAGGTCTGTTTTGTAGAGATTTATTCCCCTTTTGGAGGGAACCTAATTACTGTCTCATTCTTTCAGAATATTTATTTTTCAGTGTCATTGACTGCACTGTTGTCTCTTGGGCTTGTAGGATCTAATTTGCAAGGTGCTGAGTATCCTTAGTTTCCATTGATTGTAAGGGGATTGACGTATACTTTGCACCAATAAGAGGCAGCCAGCAGTTGGAAGTCCTCTACTTCATCGTTTTCAACCATTTTTGTACCAGGACCCATTTATAAACATCCATGACCAGCCCCAACCCAGTGCCCCTCACTCCCAACCCACTTCCCCCTGCCTCAGTCTTTGGGGCAGGGGGTGGGTATGTGTGTGTGGGGGAGCGGGGGACCCAAGCAGCTTTTTGCAGAATGAAACTCTGCACAGCTTCTCACATTTCTCTCCTCTAAAGAAGAATCCATTTTTAAAGTTTGTTGATCCATTTTTCAAGTTTGTTTGTACCATTTCATATATTCTTCGACCCAGGTTTGGGTCATGACCCACAGGTTGAGAAATGCTGTTCTACTTCCATATCCTTCTACATAAGCTTAGAGATAATAGGAGTGAGAATTCTTATGATCCATGGTGCTTTCAGGAGCTTAACAGTTTTTTGTGGGGGTTTTTTGAAGGCCAATTCCTAATTGAGTTAGCTGTGAGTTGGGTTACTTTTTAAGGCATGTTTTGTTCTGTTTTGTTTTGTTTTTTGATTAAGGATTCAATCCTGATCTTGTTGCAGTAGCAAAATTCGTGCTGGTTTTAGTGGGAGCAAGAACAAACTGTTAGGACGCATCCACACATGCAAGCATGTGCGCTTGCAGCAGCTCAAATAGAAGCGGTGCAAATCTGAGCCGGGGCTTTTTGCCTCAGTTGTTTGTTGTGGAGCAAATTGTGCCACTTGGGGCAAAATAACCCGGATCTTCAGCCAGGGGGAGCTAGAGCCCAGGCCCAGCACTTGTGCTGTCCCCAGCAGTATAAAAAGCCTCCCTGGCAAGTAGCTCAGGGCTACTAGCTCTCAGGAGCTTCTGGGGCCCAGTGAATTGGTACTTGGGGACACTACCCCTTGTGCCAGCTGGACTGCTGAAGCAGCCCTGAGAGTTCCCTGTACCCTCTACCCACTGCAGGATTCTGTCAGTGGGGGCTGCTGCCTGGCTGTGATCTGCTGTGCACCTGCCAGACTTGTTTGTTTGGTTTTTTTGTTGTTTTTTTTAAAGTATGGGGTGGAGGGGCAGGGATTGTGGGGGGATGGGGCCAGCCAGGCCCAGGTCAGGGGCCTCAGGGGGAGTGGGGACGGGGGACTGGTGGGGGGAGAGGCCAGCCCCAGCAGCAGTCGGGGGGGCCTCGGGGGTTCTGGCAGGGGTCTAGGGGGCTGTGGGAATGGGCAGAGCTGTCAGGGGTCCCCCCCCGCAGTCCCTTCCCCCCTCCTCCAGCCCCCCAACCCCTTACTCGCCAGCACCGGAGCCCTGGTGCTGAAACATGCAGCCTAGCCGGCTGTGTGTTTCAGCACCAGGGCTAGGAGCTAACCATAGAGATGCTCTGGCAGCCAGAGCGTCTCTATGGAGGACGGAGCCTCCGGTTGCCTCAGGGCATGGTCAGGGACAGTGCGCTGTGCCACTTTTTTATACTTGGCTTTTTTTAGACCTCTGGATAGCCAGGGGTCAAATTTTCTCGCCGTGTTGCAAGTTTGCAGCACGGGGAACATTTTTTTTTGTTCCTGCACATGCCTGTTGCCCCGCCTCCAAGGGGTTTGAGGTGGGACAAGAGGCACATGCGTGCTTGTGTGGTGGATGTGCCCTTAATGGCTCAATATTGAAATAATTAGAAAAAAGCAAAACGATGGTTTTTTATATATAGTCTCTTTCATGGATTTTTAAAATAATTTGTAGAAAACAATGCTTTTAGCATTGCTAGGTTTTTACAGATAGCTGAGTACCACAGCACTCCAAGCAGACCAGCTTTTTTGTACACACAGTTCTGTAAGCATTCACTGCTTTTGCACTGTTTTATAGATGTAAATCCACCAGGACCAGTAAATAAAAGCGTTTAAAACAAATAGTAAAATGAACAACATTTGCAGAGCAATAAAGGCACCACCTTTGCAACAGCTTCACTGCCATTTTGAGAGAGGGACTCGGTCTCTAAACTTGCAAAGAAATAATGTTTTAGTAGGTTTCAGAGGTGCACGTGTACATGTGTTCAGAAATACACACACGCCACACAAATGGAGCCCGAATGGATTACATGATTATTACTTTGCCCTTCCTTATCCCAGCAAGTTCTTTCCAACACAATATAAAATAAAAGTCAATAACTGCATTTATGAGGAAACATATTGCAGTTTGTGGCATATTGTGAAGAAGTCATTAAGACTGGTCAGACCTTAGGAAGCTGGGGGCAGGAGGAGGAAATTATGTTTATTGAAAGTGTGTAGGTGAGGACTACATGCAGTTAGGCAGTTCAGGATTTTGGGAACAGATAAGATCTTCTCATTCAGCCATAAAAGCTATATCTGATTTTTTGCACCAAACAAATAACAAGAAAAAGTTTTGCTTTCTCTGGAGGAAATGGAGTAAAAGAGGCAGAGGGCCAACTTCTGACCTCATTTTTGCTGGTGTCAGTGAAATTAGTGGAGGTATACCCTAGTGTAAATGAGCTCACAATCTGGGCTTTGCATAGTTAGCATGGCATGGGGCCATTTTGACATAAAAGCAATTTCAAATGTGTTCTTGTTGCCATAAATTAGTTGACAGGATTCTGGTAAGCAAAATGGACATGTGACATGCATTATAATTTAAATGAAATCTAGCTGATGTGTCTGCAGCCTATAAGTACACAAGGGGTGTGCATCAGTACCTGGGAGAACACCTGTTCACCAGGGCACCCTGGGGGAAGACAAGTTCCAACAGTCACAAACTGCTGGAAAACTGTTTTAGACTGGACATAAGGAAAAACTTCTTTACTGTCCAAGTCTCCAGAGTCTGGAATAGACTCCCCCCAGAAGTGTTGCAAACACGTATGCTGGACATATTCAAGAAGTGTCTTGCTGGGGCTCACCTGACCCCAACTTACTTTCTGCCCTTTGGGCAGGGGGCTGGACCTGATGATCTCACGAGGTCCCTTCCAGCCCTAATGTCTATGAAATCTGGCTGTTCTGTTATCCTGATTCTCCGCAGACATGCACTGATTTAAATCAGGCCTTACCTTAACTGAAGTAAATGAACCACAGTGGTGTCAGGGAGAGAAGGATCATGTCCCATGTATTTGGACTCTCTTTATTTGCTGCCAAGTGCTGCGCTAACTCATACTTTACTAACAAATGTAACTTCTGGTTGGATTTTTTTATGCCCTCAGGATGAATCTAACCAGGCATGTCCTTCGTTCCATAGTGGTGTCTCATTACAACATTGCAGTTCCTGGACTAGTTATATTATTTTTGGAAATTCATTGACAACGATCTTCAGCTAGTGTAAATCAGTGAAGTTACACTGATCTACCACCTGTGCCTAAGCCCCGCTGTTTCTGTATATTTCTTCTATTTGATGTTTTGAGACTCATGGTTAAATTCATTGCTGGGATAAAATGCCATAGCTCTTCTCACCTCATTACAGTGGCTGAGAATCTGGCCCCTAAAAACTCTTATCAATAAATAAATGAATTAGAAAAAACAGACAAGAGAAATAAGTAAAGTTGTTCCTGTAGGGAAATGTTTAAATTATGTAATCCTAAAAAACTGTTATTTTGAGTATAGCCTTTTAGTTCATCCTAAACCGAATTAGTACAGTTTTAAAAAGGAGGAATGTCAGCAAGGTCTTTGAATGTTTTCTTCAAATGTTCCTTGTATCTGAGATCCCGTTTTGTGCCTTTATTTGCTCCAGAATACCGCCAGACTGCCAACAAAGGAAGGCCTGTGCTCCCAGGAATTTTCTGCATTCCTCTCTGGAGTAGGCATTTTTCTCAGCTACAAAGGCCCTTTGGCAAATTCTCTCTAATCATTGGATTTACCCTGGGCTCTGATAGGTGCCATTCATGGACTTGGTCTGCTGTTTGATGAAGCTGAGGCATTAATGGGATCTTTTCATGATAAACAAAACAGAGTAACTTTACTGAAGGAATCACAACGCTGCTGTTGTAGGGAAGCACGGTTCTTTCTCTCCCTAGTTTTTCCCATCTTCTCTTTCTCCTTAGTCTTTTCCACATTCTTGCCCTGTTTTTAGGAAAGTGTGTTCTTTTCCATCTATATAGCCATTTTTAGTAGCAGATCTTGTAACCTCTCTTCACCCCAGTAAGTCACTGGGCCAGACTAAGCTTTTGTTGTTCACAGAAGATTCTGTAAACTGATCTCCAGTAACTCTGCATCCTACGGGGAGGTCTGGACTCTTTCTAGTAGATTTTATGTATGATCGAAGGAGAGAGATGTAAGGATTCTGATTCATGTTGGGTAGGTTCTAGGTTTGTATCCCATAAATAGCTGGCATCGGGGGAGGACGGGAAGGAAAGGATGTTAAGGAATGTCTCACCTTGGCATCAAAATATAAATTGATGTTTCCACTGCTCTTAATCTCTGTCTCTGTGGATGCAGTTACTTTGTGGTGCTTTAGAAAATGCATCTGCAGTGTTTTTTTCTCTCCAGTAGCCAGTCTAACAAGCACTGTACTATCCTTGTAATGGCTGTGTTGTGAAAAGTAATATTCAGAACTCAAAGTGATAATACAAAAATTAGTTTTGCTCCACAAAAATTAATCTCAGCAACCAAAGATCAGACAGATCTGCATTTCATTGAAGTTATTCTTTGTTTGATAATTGTTTTGGGGAACTCTGTAATGCTTCTTCTAATAGGAAGTGTGTGGTTAATATTAAAAAAAAAGTTTTCTCAGTCTGATAGAGGTTTCAATATTTATTATTGTGTTTCTCAAAGTATCTTGGTAAAACTTTGTGTACTAACAAGGCTGAGCTTCAAACCTGCAAATCAACACATCTCAAGTGAACAAGTCTGTGTGGGCAAAGTGTTCTCCATCCTGTTGTCCCACTGAAAATTTTAAATGTTTTTTTTTGTAAAACCTCACATCATATAAGATGTCTACTCATTTTTACTGCTGATAGGAACAAAGTGTTTCCTGTGAGGAAGATATTTTTCTTCTAAATTTATTTAGACTTTTTGAAAATTTGAAAAATGCCTGGGTCCTTGCTGAGAGTTTCAAGAATGACATTTCAGCTTAAAATATCCTTTCATTTGGTTTTTTTTATGTCTTGGGTTTTTTCTAAAACTTAGAAGAGTGAAACATCATTATAAGGCAAAATGAGACCAGTTTTGCAAAAAAAAGTTTAGTTTCCATGGTATTGTACTTTTTAGTGGTAAAATTGTATGTACAAAAAAATCTTGTCCAGGGCTGCTAATTTTATATGCATATATAGAGGTACATAGACACTGAATATACTCTCTGTTGTACCAAATTTACCTCACTGACCCATGTTTTCCTGAAAAAGAGTTAAAGGAGAATCAGGCAAAGGAGGGATAATTAATTTGTGAAACAGTGGTGGAGGGGCTAATAGTCTTGACCCCACAACCTACAGCCTGCAGAGCCTTAGGATCCAGCCCACAGAGCTGCAGTTTCAATGGCATTTGGTGGTTGCGAACTCTCCCTGCATCATACCTCAGTCAGGCGGCATAGACTCCAACAGTTGAGCAGCTGGGAGAATCCAACGGCATGGGCTGGGCCCTAGTGACTGCCCTACTCTGTGCTGAGCTACGTCATTCCAGAAGTGTAAATGGGAGATCAGCAGTATTGCCAACCCCACCGCATCAAAAATCATGAGACAAACTTAAAGATCAAGGGATTTGGTATGTAGATCATGAGATGCTATTTTGTGTGTGTGTGTGTGTGTGTGTGTGTGTATGTTGGGGGTGTTATTTGTGAAGGTGTGGGGGGTTGTGGGTATATGTTGGAGCCCGGGAAGGGAAGGGTTCCCACACACCCTGGCAGGATGCGGGGTACTGTGGGTCAGGGGTGAGGGGCAGCAGCAGGGCTGGGGGGGAGGGGCTGTATCTTGGAACTGAGGGGCAGATACATACACATGCCAACAGCACCCAGTTGGTAAGTGGAGAGGTAGGGGGAAGGGACTGGGAGGGCAGATCAAGGCCACTCACAGTGAGGGAGGGAGTGGGGCAGGAGCTGAGGTATATGGGGCCCTGGGGGTAGGGCAGGTCAAACCCAGCATGGGTTTGTTGTGGGTGGGTCTTGCTTGACCAATCTCATTTTCTTTTATGACCAGGTGACCTATCACCTGGACAAGGGGGAAGAGATTGATGTTGTATATCTTGACTTTAAAAAAGCCTTTGATCTGGTATCCCATGATCACCTCTTGGCAAAACTGGCTAACTGTAGCCTCGACCTCACCACGATCCGCTGGCTGGGGAATTGGCTCCACGGTAGGACCCAGAGGGTGGTGGTTGACGGAAGCCAATCGTCTTTGTGCACGGTCACCAGTGGGGTCCCACAAGGCTCTGTCCCAGGGTCTATACTGTTTAACGTCTTCATTAATGATGTGGACATTGGTGTCAGAAGCGGACTAGGCAAGTTTGCCAATGACACCAAACTCTGGGGTAAAGCATCCACACCTGAGGACAGGAGGGTGATCCAGGCAGATCTTGACAGGCTCAAGAATTGGGCAGATGAGAACCTGATGGTGTTCAACACTGAAAAATACAAGGGTCTTCACCGTGGGAGGAAAAAAACTGCACCATGCTTATAGGCTTGGCAGTGCTACACTGGTTAGCACTACAGATGAAAGGGACTTGGGGGTCATGAATGACCACTAGATGAACATGAGCCTTCAATGTGATGCTGCAGCTCATAAAGCAAGCAAAACGCTGGCTTGCATCATAGATGCTTCTCAAGCTAATCCCGGGTTGTCATTCTTTCCTTGTAGTCAGCCTTGATGAGGCCGCAGCTGGAGTGTTGCGTCCAGTTTTGGGCTCCACAATTCAAAAAGGATGTGGAGAAGCTTGAGAGAGTCCAGAGGAGAGCCATGCACATGATTGGAGGTCAGGAAAGCAGACCTTATGATGAGAGGCTGAGAGCCATGGGACTCTTCAGCCTAGAAAAGAGGAGGCTCAGGGGTGATCTGGTGGCTACCTATAAGTTTATCAGGGGTGCTCATCAGGATCTGGGGGAACGTCTGTACACCAGAGCGCCCCACAAAATCAAATGGTCACAAATTCCACTGTGATTGATTCAGGCTGGACATAAGGAAGAACTTCTCTACTGTCCGACCCCCAAGGTTTGGAATAGACTGCCACCGAAGGTGGTTCAAGCACCCACTTTGAATGCCTTCAAGACACATTTGAGTGTCTTGCTGGATCCTATGATCCCTGCTGACTTCCTGCCCCTGGGGCAGGGGGCTGGACTCGATGATCATCCGGGGTCCCTTCCAGCCCGAATGTCTATGAAATACAACTGAGCCATGAGCAGCTTGTCCAGAGGCATGGGAGGAGCATGGCTTACTAGCTGCACAGCCCTCCAGGGGAGGCATGGCGGGCATGGGGCAGAGGCAGACTGTCTGCTGCAGGCTAGGACTCTGCTCCCCGCTGCCTTTGTGCACGATGCCACTGCCACCTGCCGGGCAGGCAAGGGACATGCCGTAGAGGTAGCACGCAGTTCCCGGGGCAAACTTTGCCCTGCATGGTGGCCACACCACACATCCGCTACCTGCTCAATGGCAGGAGGCACAGTGGCATCGCACAGATGAGCTCCCAGGACACAGAGCCCCATCTCGTAGCAGGCAACCTGACTCTGTCCTACAGGGGGGCACAGGCTCCCCATGCCTCTACCGCGGGGTGCATGCAGCTGTGGGGAACCATGCCCCCCTCCCTCCCCATCTTTGGATGAACCACCCGCAGCTTTGTCACACAACCTACCCTGGATCTGGGGCCCCGTTCACCCCAGACCATGCCATACTCCCTCACCATGAGGGCCTCAATCTGCCCCCCCCGCCCCTTTTCTTTCCCCCCGCCCCTCCTTCTCTACAGACTTACCAGCTGGGCTCTCTCTACACCTGCCAGAAGAAAAAAATCCAGAGACTTGAGGGTTCTATCATGAGATCATGAGTCAGAGATCATTTAACTTAGGAATTGCGAGTTTCACAATTTTTTTTTGTTTTTTTGTAAGAATTGGCATTACTGGATCAGTAGACCTCCAAGCCAAAAGAATATACTTTACTAATCTTTTTTTTTTTTGTTATACTGAACAAGTTTCACGGCTTCTCAGAATAGAACTTTTGAACTTAATCGCCCATTGCCAGTATCTGACTCTGTGGAACCATAACCTATTGCTGTAGTTGTAGCCACTTCAATTAATTCAAGCAAGTGAGGACACTCAGCTTTGCTTTGATATTTCATAAAGCCCCATTGGCCTGCATACTTCACTTCTGTCTATCTGTCAGCATTTATCTTTCCAGTAATCTGCTTGCTCAAATCACAAGCTTCAGAAGGATTCTTAGCTTATGAATAGATAGAAACAAGAAAAAACATATGCAAACTTGCTAGTTAGAATGTTAATAGGGCTCATTAAAGGAAATGTACCACTTAGATCATTGTCAGGGGCTGTAATGTAATATAAGTGCAAGAGGGTCTGATTCTAATCTCACATTAGCATATCATCATTACTGTCTGACTTGCCACTGATTAACAGAGATAGGTGAGTTTGGGATTAGGCACAAAGGCCCAGATTTGTAGGGGTATTTAGATAT
The DNA here is from genome assembly GCF_052110815.1 of Crocodylus siamensis. Lineage (NCBI taxonomy): Eukaryota > Metazoa > Chordata > Crocodylia > Crocodylidae > Crocodylus > Crocodylus siamensis. The sequence goes on from NC_143398.1 coordinate 65,353,237, forward strand.
TGCTCTCCTTAGTATGGCATGGCCTAAGTGGGTAAGTGCCATTTTCAAAAGGGACACATGCAAGAGGGACTTAAATGTTTAAACATGACCATCCAGAAAACGCCTTCTGCTGCCCATCCCTGTTGACATCTAGACTTCAGTTGACTTTCAGTTTCCTCAGGCCCCTAGAGTTGCCCCTCTGAGCCAGAACTGTCTCATTTTTGGTATCTTGCTCACACCTAAGCACTATTGGGCACCAGAAACAGCAGTCTCTGCCTAAGTCCCTAGAGTGTGTTCTCAAACCGTGCCTGGCACTAGGGTTCGAATTACACTTTGACTCTGGGGGCAATCTGAAAAAAGAGTTGGGCTGCCCATCACGATGCCCTAATAAAATTGAAGAAACACCCCTGCCCCGGTTATGATTTTAAATCTTACAGGGGGACTCTTGTCTCTTATGGGGGGGATCAGCCCCCCCAAGCTCCCCTGTAATTCAAACCCTGCCTGGCACACACACCAACAGGATTGGAGCCATGCAAAATGCAATTATGATTGCCAAGTTCTTTCCAAAGATATGTGGAGGATGGAATAGACTTCCTTTTTCTTATAGCCTAGTGCAGGGCTGTTCAACTTCTAACCGGCTGACATGGGAGGTGGGTGGGGCGGGTGCCACACTGGCAGGGGCCACAGCCCTCTCAAGTCACACACTGGGCCCCTCCTTCTGCCCTGCTGCACTGCATGGTGCCCTTTCTCTCCTGCAGCTGCTCAGCTGTGGGCTTCACTGCTGCACTATGCCATGCAAGTGCTCTGGGCTCCTGGTACAGTGGGCTGGGCTGCACCACCCAGCCCCTGGGGTGGAGGGAATGCACCAGAAGCCAGAAAAGGTAGGAAGATCCCTAAGCCAATGGTTGGCTGCAGCAAGAGCAATAAGGGTGGTGGTAGACATGTGGGAGCCACATGTTAACCCCTTGCAATCCACTAACAGTTACAGCCCTCCCCCAGGAAGATTGAAGACTGTCTTTAATTCCTTCTTTTACCTTCATGGATTTAAACCCACATCTCCCACTTCCCAGGAAGGTGCTTTAACCATCAGGCAATATATTATTCAAAGCCTCTTCTTCAAAGGTACTAAATGAGGCAGGCTTTGCACAGGCTGAGTCCCATTAGGGGGCTTTCTTGATATCTTCAAGACAGAGGTGAAGACTAACTGAGGTGACTGAATCAGCTGACAGCTCTAAAATGAAGAGGAATGTGATTACTTGAAAGTAAATAAGAGGAGAGTGTCTTTGATATGTGTGAAAGAAGTGTGAGAAATCACTCAAGTATAATGTAAGTCAATCAAGCTGGGTGGTCTATTTATGTGCTGACCAGAATGGACTTTGCAGTCAACTTATACAGTATTCTAATTAAATTTGAGCTGCAAAGTGAACTGCCCTTAACCAAGGGTGAACATTTTTATCTTGACAGATTTGGAGGGTCTGTGGTGTATAAAGAAAAATCATTGCTCATGCTGAGTCCCATTAGGTGCAATCAAAAAGGTATAGTCTGCTTAATTTTGAGGCTGGCTTCCCAGTTACCACAGATCAACATTCAAACCTCCAATATACAATTTATTAGTAGTAATTACTGTGAACGTTGCTGGGCAGCTAGCACTGGTATCTGAGGTCTTTAACACATCTTCTAAGGCACTGGTCACCAGTCAGTTGATCGAGATCTACTGGTGGATCCCAGAGTCTCTTCAAGTCAATCCTGGGCTTCGGGGGCTGAGCGTGTACATGTCTCCAGCCCAGCAGGTCTGTCAGTGGGGGAGGGAAGGGGCAGAGGCCCCAGGTGACACATGCAGTGGGGCTTGAGGCACAAAGCCCAGCCTGTGGTGGCAGCTGCCTCCGCTGTACACATATTGGAGGGACACATGCCCCTTGCAAACGTGGGGCAGCACCGGTGGCTGCACCAGCTCTGAGGTAGGCAGTGGGGCTGGAGCACGGGCAGATCCTGCACAGCTGGGGCAGGGCAAGGGATGGAGCTGTGAGTGTCTTGTCCTGGGATAGGGGCTACACAGCTCAGGGGGGGCGCATGCCCCCGAATCTGCATGTGGGGGGCCAGGTTCATGCCAGGGCAGCACTGGGCTTGGAGGGGTTGGGGGGCAGAGGGGAAGGTTGTGCCAGGCTGTTCCTGCTGGGCCTGGCCCACATTGCACTTGGCAGTGGTGATGAGAGTGGGGTTATGCCCCCCCCCAGTGCTGCCACTGCAACTAACTAGCCTGCGCACAACCCAGTGCCACCATGGCCCCAGCCTGCCCTGCCCCGCAGGCAGATCGGGAGCATGTGCCATCCCCCCATGCTCTCCTGGGCTGTGTGCCCTCGCAGCCCCTGGATGAGCTGCTCACTGCTCCATCCCCCACCCCGCCCTGGCTGTGCAGGGCTTGCCCCTCCCTAATTGCTGTCGGGGTGGATGGGGAGGGGACAGATTGAGGCCCCAGTGGTAAGGGAGGGAGCAGGTCTAGGGCTGGGGCCTCAATCTGCCCCACCTCCCCCTACAGCCTTCTTCCCTCCTCCCCCCCACCAGACTTACCTGCTGGATAGGGGAGAAGGGTAGATCTTCGGTTCCTTTTAAATTCCAGAAGTGATGTCTGACCTAAAAAGGTTGGAGACCACTGTTTTTGGGTATTAATTAAATGAGTCTGACATGTTTGATGTATGCAGTATTGCATTGGGCCATGTAGGCATAGTACACAGAATTTTATTGGTACACCTAAGTCATGATTGCATATTCATGATTCCAGTGAGTGCTCTGAGCTGTGTATTTTACATTTTTTTAATTAACCTTCCAGAACATTCAAAGATAGAAACACAACTATAACAAAAAAACAGGAATGCAACATTTGGTTTGAAATTGTGGTCATTAGTATATTATCTTAAATGTTGCAGAAATTTAAGGTTCATTTAAATAATGAAGTCTTTTCAGGAGGAATATTGTTCAATACCTACTCCGTTTTTTCAAAGAACAAATGCTATAAAATACCAATTACAGCTTAATTGCTAACCAATATGTTAATTTCAAATGATAGACTAAAGGTCTTTGAAGTCTAATTCTTGATTTCATCTAATAATCTGTTTTTTATAGTGCCTGAACTTTAAAACATAGGCCTGCAGCTAAACTCACATAGAGAAGCAGCCACGAGGTCACAGTTAACAGTGATTGAAAATGAAGTCCTTTTGGTGTTCTGTTGGAAACTACGGTAGGATCATCCGGGGGTCATTCTGGAGGTCAGCGTCTCCAGCAACAGGCTCTATTTTTGTGTAGATTTATTTTCTATGTACTTGACTCTCCAAAGAATAGTAGAAGTAAAACGGTCCCCTTGACTGTACAAAATGTTGATGTGTGAGTGTGAGAGGAAGGGAAAGGGTGGGCCTCTAGTAAATCATCTAAAAGACAGGTTGGTCTCAACAGTGATTCTTATGCAGTGAGATCCTTTTAAGGGTGGTGTGGGGTGCCATGCAATATTTACAATGTTAGGGATACAAACACTTACACATGATCCACAAGATAAACATAGAGATTTCAAATAGGAATCCTTTGTGCCAAAAACATTCTGATGTGTTGTGGCTTTTCAGAGTTCTCTAGAGCAGAATTACACTATTATTTTTCATTAGGCAAAAAATGAGGGAGATTGCTTTTTGAAATGGGGTATTGCTAAATTCAGAAAAGTCATGGTGAGGTGCCTGGAGGCTACAAAGGTTGCCCTAGATCCTCAGACAGCCTATCTTTGTATTTACACCAGTCACTTTCCACCAGCTCAGTTTCTGGTCCATAGTCAAAGGTTTTTTTTGATAATTTCATTCCTCCCGGTGACAGAAAAATTACACTTAAAAATAGAATCCATGCACCATTCAGGGTTGAAAACTAAAAGTGCGGAAAGCCTTTGAGAGTTGTGCATTATAGGAAAAACACAAAGCGAAGTCTTTTCCCTTCCTAATTCCCAGTGATGCTAATGGGATTTAATTACTAGCATCAAAGGTAAAATAGATGACAGCACACATGTACATGTTTTGGCCATTACTCTCTATCAGGAAAACAAAGTACATGTAGCATTTACTTCCCCCAGAAGTGGGTGTCCTAGTGCTCTCATAGGCTTCTTGTTGCCAGGTGTTTCAGAGCAGATGTGCTATAAGTACCTGCTTCCAGCTGTAGCTATGTATTCTGACTTTTAAGTCTGGTTTCCCTCTTACTTGCTATAGTATAAATCAAGAGTAAACTGAGTGGAAAATGATTAGAGTGATAAAAATCATTCCATCTTTCTGCTATCCATACCGTCCTCAAACAACTGATGATAGGATTCAAGACATACAATAGCTTGACCTAGTCTATGTTACATTTTGCTAGAACTGATCAGGATTTTTTTGCAAAAATATCTTTTTACCTGAAAAATGACAATTCTTTGAAAACAAAGAGTTTTGTGAAAGAGAGTAAATTTCTGATTTTAAAAAGCTTTATTTAACTAAAAAATGCATTGTAGAAGAATGGACCTGGACAGGACCTCAGGAGGTTATCCAGACAAACCACTTGATTAAGGCAGAAACTTCCCTGCCTAACCATCCCAACCAAGTGCTTACCTGACCTTGCAGTTTAAAAGGTCCAATGATGAAGATTCAACAACTTCTTTTGATAATGTATATATATTCTAACTGCCTTCAGTGATAGAAAGTTTTCCCTAATATCCAACCTCAATTTCCCGTGTTGCAATATAAGCTCATTACTTCTTGTCCTGTCTCCTGTGGAGCTGGAATAGTTCATTGCCGCTCCCTGTAACACTCACTCCTTTTTGTATTTGAAGACTGTTATCAAATCCTCCTCATTGCTCTCTTCTCTGCTAAATAATCCCAGTTTTTCCAACCTGTCCTTATATGTTCCATTTTCTAGATCTCTATTTGTTGTTGCTGTCCACTAAATTCTTTCCTGTTTGTCCATGTATTTCATGCAGTGCAGTGCCCAGAACTAGATACAGTACTCCAGATAAGGTTTTATCAGCACTGAATAGAGTGGAAGAATTACTTGTTGTGATTTGCATGCAACATTTGTGTTAATACATCCCAGGATTTAGTAGCCATTTTTGCAGGAGTACTGCACTGTTGACTTATAGTCAGCTATTCAGTTTGTGATCTCTGTAACCCCCAGGTCCTGTTCTACAATACTGCAGACAGCTACTCATCCTTCAGTTTGTATTTTTGCATTTCACTGTTCCATCCTAAGTGCAGTACTTTCTACTTGTCCTTTCTACTTTTTACATGTGCACTTAATTCCATCTTCCAAGCCATTAATAAAGACATTGACACAAGACAGACCCCTCAGAACTGTAACTGGTACCTTCCTCTAGTTAATTATAATTATTTTGAGTATATATCTTTTGAGCAAGTGCCCCCCTTACGGGTATTTCATTTTAGCTTACTTAGGAGGATGTTGTGGGAGATGTGACTTTTGACACTACTAAAAGAAGGGAATTCCATCATATCCACTGCTGTGTCTTTTCTGTCTTTCTGTAACTGATGTCAAATCAGTGTCATTGTTCATTCACTTTATTCTGCCTGTCCCATGTAGATAGTAGAGGGACACTGTAAGTAGGCCACATTATCACTGGACCAAAAAACATGGATTTTAATATCCGGGGTTCATTCACAAGCTTCTCTACCAGTGTTATATATGTCATCGCCTGCTTACAGTGCCCCTCTTCTGTCTACATTGGATAGATGGGGTAATCCCTGTGTGAAAGAAAGAATGGACATGAATTTGACGTAAATTCCAGAAAGACACAAAAACCTGTGGCAGAACACGTAGCCTCCCTGACTCTATTGCTGACCTTATGACAGCTGTTCTTAAACAAAGAAATTTTTTTAAAACAACCTGAATACAAAATTCAAGAACAAGAAATCATCCACAGGATGGATTGTTTTAAGTACAGTCTCAAGTGATTCTGGATTCTTACCTTGACTAGCTTTTATAACCCTCATGTCCCTCAGTGGGTTAACTACTTCGTTTATCCCTTTTGATTTCTTCAATCCACCTTCACTTCTCTCAGCCGTGTCCCACTCCCCTAACCCTTTTTTCTCCTGTCCTATCGTTTGTATTTAAATTATTTTATTCCTTTCTATATAGTACTCTGGATCTCTGCCTGTCCAGTCATAGCATCTGATGAAGTAGGCTGTAGCCTACAAAAATTTAGGACTCTCTGAATAGTTAATCTTTAAGGTGCCACCCTGCTGTACCTTCCCTATTCATTAAGGAATCTAGACTCCCCTGGGTCTACCACTTACTTTTCACATTCTTACAGAATGCTTTTTTTGTCACCTTTTACATCCCTACTGGCTGTATCTCAATTTGTGTCTTGGCTCTCCTGGTTTGCTCTCTAGCCATCCAAGCTATCCTCTTAAATTCATTGTTATTAACATGGCCAAATTTCCTTGTTTTGTGAGATTCCTTTTTAAATTTCAAATCACTGAAGAATTTACTATTTAGCTTGGCTGGTCTCTTTTTTGCTTTTCTTAGTCTTCCCTCACTTCAGGATAGCTCTTGTGCCTTTAATACTTTTTTAAAGGTATACACAGTTCTCCTGGATAGTTTTTTCTCTTTAGACTTGTCTTCCATGGGACCTTGTCCACCAGTTTTTGAGTTTGTGAAAGTCTGCTTTTCTGAAGTTCAGTGTTTTTATTCTGCTGTTGTACCCTTACTGCCTTTCCTTAGGATCATGAACAATCTCATTTCATGATGATTGCTACCAAGGTTGTCTTCTACTTTCAGATTCTCAACCAATTCATCCTAATTGATAAGCAGGACAGCAAGAAGAGCTGTCCCCCAATTAAGGAGTGTCAACTTCACCCTGGGTTTCAGGGTGGATCCAGACCACAGGGAATCTTCCCAGGCTGCAGTGAGTCTGGTGGAGTGGGGAGTGAGTCTGTGAGCAGCAGCAGAGATCCAGCAGCAAACGTCAGGTCATGCTGGGGTGAGAGAGGGCTCTAGCCACTCAGCCCTCATTTGCTCCCCTACCACTGATGACCATGCCTATTGGGGCTCACCTGGCAGGCCACACCCCAGTAAACCCACCTCCTAACTTCCAGTAGCCCACTAAACAACAATGAATAGTATGGTTTTGTGAGGCAGATCTGGCCAACAAGCAGTATGTTTGATACCTTGTTCATTTCTCCATGATCGCCACAATCTCTACCAAATTTGCTCAACTGTCTGTGCATTGCTGTGTTAGCTTGGTATATCATAGTAAGCCCTTGTAAGCCCCAGGTCTTGTGATGTGGATACTTCAGGTACTTTAAAAAAACCCAAAAACCTCTGTCCTAGTTTGGTGGTCCCTAGTAGACATCTACCTCTCACCTCTGTTTCCATACTGAGTATATCTCCTCTGGAACACAGGATTGTTTCATTGTTTTATAGGTTTTGTGTTGCAGAGCCAAACAGTGTGTACTTGGGCCTCACCTGAATTCCACTGTAATTACCTTTACAACACAGATCCGGTCTGTACCATATGAAATTCAGGTCCCAAGCACCTCTTTTGGAAAGGCTTTAGTTTATTTATTTATCTAAGAAACAGATGTTTACACTGAGTGATATATACTGGCTCTGGTTTTTTAGGTTTTTTTTGCTCCCATGTCCCTTCTATCACCCCCTCTTCCAAAAACTGTTTAACATGTCAGCACTTTATCTGCAGTAATCATGTTATCAGGTCAATCACATTATCAGTAAAATAATGTCTTTCCATAAACCCCTATGCCTTGTAGCCATGGTACTTTCAAAACAGTACACGTTAAAGTAAGCATTAAGCCTGGCATCAGCACAGACTTGTGCTGGGACTAGCCTCATTTAGTATAATTTTTATTACCTTTGCAAGTTAGAAGGATGTTCAGTGTAGCATGTCCTATGGGCAGGAAGCAAACTTGAGCTTGATTTTTAACTCTGGTTAATACCCAAATATTTAGTAGTATAGAAGTCACTAATTTCTGTTTAATCTTTTCAAAAGACATTGAACCAAGTTCTGCCCTAGGTACATATGCAGACTTCAGTGAGGAAGGGAGTGCCAGTATAACCAGTGGTGATATTCTTGATTTAAATCAATGTAATTGTGATTAGAATCTGGTCTAGAATGAATAGTTTCTGTGTATATTAAAGAGAGCATATCAGTCTGTGAAGCTTACTACTCCAAGTGGAATTTGAGGATAGCAGTCTTATAGGATGGACAGAAGCCAGTCCATGCTAGTTTTATTTTATTCAAAGCATAATGCTTCTTGGCATGTGATGAGATCACAGTTTCTATTAGAAGTTAATTGAATTTATTACGGCAGTTCATGCTGGTATCGCTTCAGTGGAGGTCTGTCAATGTTTCCATTATAAACTTTGTTTATTAGCAGTATAACACAACCATAAAAATTCTCTCCAGACTGAAATGTAGTGCACCAGTTCTCAACTCAGATCCAAGAACATTTTTCTTTTCCTCAATATTTGAAGGAATTGGTTTGGACATAATTTAGTTAAAAGATAAAAATAGTATTTTGGCTGGGGTTTCACATTTTTTGCCTTTTTTTTTTTTCTTTACTATAAAAGAAAAAAACATTTTATAAGTGTTTATAATTTTCTTTATTGTTTTCATGTTTAACAAAATCAAGGAGCTGGGCCATAAAAAACATATCACATACCTTTGCCTGCCTGCAGCAAAGTGTAGAGATGAAAAGCACATGTGTAAGTGTTATAATACTATATATCTCTTTATGTAGTAGATTCTACTTTAGGCCTGATACAATTCATCCTTCTCTTAAATATGACAGAGGTGAGGTGGGTAAACTCCAGGAGTGCTACTTAGAAAAATCACATTTAAAATCAATTACCCTTTCTTTGATTAGAACAGTGATTCTCAACCAGGATGCCACAGCTCCCTGGGGTGACCTGAAATCCTTTTAAGCAGGGGTGTCAAACTCATTTAGCCTCATGGCCTGGATGAGTGTTGCGGGGCTTGTCTTCAAGCTCCCTGTGCAGCACCCGCAGTGCCAGGTCCAGCATCACATACAGCACACACTGGCCCATGAGGCGAGCATGGGCCACGCTTCCTGCAGTGGCCTCTGGGACACAGGCTGCATGCAGCATGCTGGACCAACTCCCTGTGGTGCCTGGAGCACCGGGTCCAGTCCACATACTGTGTGCCGCATGCGCTCTGTGCCTGCCCCAGGGGTCACAAGCATAGAGTCCTGGGGCCAGTGCATGCTGCTGGCAGTGTGTGGAAATGGACTATCCTTGCATGCTGCATACAGCACAGGGGGCTGGCATGGGGTACTGGCTCTGGCTCTGTGCAGCATGCACAACCAGTCCAGCCCTGTATATGCTGTGTGTGCCATGTGCTGTCCCTGGAAGTGGTACATGGTATGTGCTGCCCACAGTGTGAGGGCTGGACCCAGTGCTGCATGTTAGGTGCATAATATACCTACATAGAAGTCACAAGATAAATCCAGATATTTTAAATAGAAATCCATAGTGTTGAAAACTTCCTTGCTTGTTGTGGTCTTTTTGAGTACTTTGTAACAAAAGAACTGCTCTTTTGTTTTTCCATGATCGAAAAATGAGTAGAAGCTAAGAGCTGGCATTTTCTGAAGAGTGCCTTGTGTCTAGCAAGGGGTGTCTTGAATCTAAAAAAGGTTGAGCTGGATTAGAGGAGTGGTTTTCATCCAGTGGCCCATGGACTCCAAGAGTTCATAGACTATGTCTAAGGGGTCTACAAAAGATAATTATGATCAATTAAAAGTATGTGAATACCCACACTTACAATTAAGGGGGGGTTGCACCACCATTCGAAGTTTCCAAAGGGGTCCACAAATGAAAAAAGGTTGAAAGCCACTAGATTAGAGGAAGAGGAATTGCCATGTTAGATCAGACCATTTGGTCCACATAGTCTGGTGGCCTGGGGTCAGCTCCAGAAAATTATGTAAAAATACCCATAATGAGCAATTGTAGAATAAACTGTTTTTCTGGGAAGGTTCTTCCTGGCTACAAGCTTTTAACGGTTGCCTTGCACCCTGAAGCATAAGGATTTAGGTACCTGTCTTACTGTTTCTAAACAGTGGAAAAACAGCTTTCCTCCAGTTTTTCAGTTCTCTGTTCAATCTGCTTTAGTTCTCAAAGCTATACTTATAGAATCAGGCCTAAGTAAACAATCAAAGAGCTGAAATCTTCCTTGAATTCCTATGCACCTTTACTCTGTCTTCCACTGGACATAGTGAGGCCTAAAGGGATGCGAGAACTGTGATAGTAAGTCACTGATGGTCCCTATCCCTTCAGTGGTCTCCATATAGGTCTCAAGCCTGTATGCTGGTGAGAGAATTTGATTCTCTCTCCCCTCCCCATTAACCTCACCATCACCTGTCTGAATGTCTACTGAGATCAGTGCTTTGACTCAGTGTCACAAGTGCCACTCTGTGATGTCCTATTGATACTTGCCAACATTGCCATCACTGAGGAGGGTTGTAAAGTGAATCTTGGGTGAAATGAGTTCTACTACTTCCCTTGTGTCTCAGCCAGTGTATGTGTGACAGCCTCAGTAGGAAAAAGACCTCACAGGGGCTATTATACCTTTCCTGGCAGCTAGTCTAGTAGTTAACACTAGTATGAGCTGAAGAAAGAGAGTATAGGTTGGAAAGGGGGTGTGACAAAACGAGGCAGCTTGCAGCCTGGTTGGGAGATCAGCCCGCTTGTTAGTCATTGGGTCAACCGCCCACCTCTTTCTCCTGCCACACCTTGATGTCCTGTTGTTTTGATAGACAGGAGGCTGCCTCTCGATCTGTTCTGATATGAAGGGCCAGATGTACACGCTTCAGCCAACCCTACATGTGTCCCATGCCTTGCAGATGTTTCCTTCAGCTAGCTAGCACTGGGACCCAAGCTCCGGAGTCTCACATGGGACTCTCACTCCCCACTGGAGCACAAGGTCCCAGCGCCCAGATGTTTCTAGGCCTAGAACCTGGCCGCCCTTCTGGTGCACACACCAGGCCTTCCATAACTGGCCTAGCATCCAGCTTCCAACTCGAGGCACACACCAGGCTTTATATATGTGACCTAGCATCCAGCCTCCAGTCAGGTGGCACACACCAGGCTTAGTTAACTGCCTCCTCCACCCTGGGGCCTCACAACACTGCCCCAAACTCTGGTCCTCACTACTCCACCCTCTCTTCAGGACATGCTACTCTGCCCGCTCTCTGGGCTCGGGGTCAACCACCCCTGTTGGCTCAAGTGGCACTCCACTTGCTGCGCCTGGCACTCCATTCTGCCCTCTTACTCAGGGCTCGAGGTAGAACATTTTTGCAGGCGCAGGTACCACTTTCCTGCTGTGTCTGACCCACCTCCAGGGTCTACCACCCCACAGGGCTCAGGTGCAGTTATTTGTAATGCCTGGCCCTGAACTGCCTTCCAAAGCTCACCCAAAGGTGGGGGTAGGGGAAGATGACTTGACCCACTTTACATCAGGATGGTCTTCAAACCTGGCATTTAAGTGGCCCTGCCCCACCACAGGCAGGACTACCAAGCCTCCCTATCCCAGCAGGGTACAGTTTCAGGTCATGTCCAGGACCAGTGAGGCCTCCTCCTTCCCCATAGCTTCACCCTTACCTCCAAGTAGTTCTCAGAACAGCTATTCCTCCAAGAGATATTGCTTCCTCCATGTCTGGTAGCAAACTGCTCTGCTCTTATACCAGGGCTCTCCAAAATGGCCGCCCTCATTAGACATCTGGCAGCTGGCTGCTCCAGCCCTTAAAGTGACAGAGCACTAAAGCTACTCCGTTCCCCAGGGGGACTTGGTTGCGTCTTAGTTCTCCTACCACTCTTGCAGCCTGTCAAAAATGAAAGCAACCTTTGTGTCCCTTCAACCATTGCATACTGTGCACAGTAACTGTTGCTGAGAATCTGATGATTCCCTTCTCTTCTATCCACCTGCCGAGTATTATTTTGTAGGTGTTAGCAGTACATCACATAAACTAGGTTTGTTTGGAGACTTAATTGTTGTGTCAGTTTAAAATTGCTGAGCCAACAGGGCTTGCCAGTCTGTTTTTTACAGGTCCATAAATATTTATATTGTCTCTTTAAATACTGTTTTCAAAAGTGAACTTAGTGCTTGTGAAGGTACTAGACTGGCAGCCCTGGTAATCAAAGTCAGTTGTTAATATCTATGATGGAAAATGTGCAGTCTAGGCCTGTCGATGCCTGGTGGTGAGATTCGCTCCATACTTATGTACAGTAGTAACAAGCTGGTATACTTATGCTACTGACAGCAGTCATTTCTTTGCTAAGAAGAGTTTTAACTAGTTGCAGTACTGGGACCTGAGAACGTGTCAGTTAGGAACTGAACTGACACCCCTAAGTTGTTTCACAATGGTGTAGGCTGTGAGACATATGCTATGTCTGCATTCAATATTTAAGGTTTTATACTAGAGACTTTATAACAGCTATAACCATTTTGAAGGACACAATAAGTTTGTGGTGTCAATGACCTGCACCTTAATCACTTCTGTGAAGTGTAACATACCAAGTACTTGACACAAAACACGTACCATGCTGAACTGCATCACATACACAGCACACCTCCTCTGAAGTGTCAGCCTTCTGTGCAGCTGACACTTCAAAGAACACTGCCATTGTGGACTAGTAATAGTGGCAGCCCACAGGGAAAGGGTTAATGTCTCTCTAACCTATACTGACATGATACATCATAAACTATACCATTCAAAGATCTTTTTATGAAAGCCCCTATATCAAGTATGGGCTGACATAGAATAATATTTCATCTCCCAAAACACCATTACATCAGATTTGACAAAGATTGGTACAGATGTGATGGAAAGATGACAGTGCAGCCATAAGGAGGCAGCTTGCAGCCTGGTTGGGAGATCAGCCCGCTTGTTAGTCATTGGGTCAACCGCAATTACAGACTTATGGAATGTAAAGTGACCAACGTATGTATTAAAAGATTAGACAGATTAGATTCTTTCATATTATGTATGTTTGGCTGTTAAAATAAAGTTGATATTGAATGAGGCCTTGATGGAATTTCTCACATAAACACCAACAAATATTTTTTGAGTTGAGATGAACTCCTGAAGTTACTGAGTTATTTCTCTAAGACTGTGGCAAGAAGAGGAGAGATTATTTCCACTTCTAAATATATGGGTAAATACTTTGAGGCCATGGTCGCAGGGGCTTTATGGATGCAGATATCCAGCCAGATGCAGACTGTTACCTTACACTGGATTACTACAATGTGCATTATGTTTGAATTAGGAGTGCAGCAATAAATATTTTCTTGGTTGATACTGGTAGCTGATTATTAACCAGCCATATTGGCTGAAACCGATCCTATAATTGATTTACAGGAATGCAGCTGAGCAGCATGGAGAGCTGCTCCTTGCAGGTAAGTCTGTGGAGGGGAAGGAGTGCAAAGGAGGGAAGAGGCATGGGGGGGTGCAGATCAAGGCCCCCACAGTGACGGGGGGAGTGGGGCTGGGGATGCTGCCAGGGTGGTGAATGGACCCAGGGTAGGGCATAGGACAGAGCTGTTGGCAGCTTGTTCAGGGGATCAGTGTCCCAGTGCTTAAAAATGGTGGTGTGGATATTTGAAATAAAGTTTGTCAAATGAGCTTTAGCTCAAGCACTGCAGCCACCATTTTTAAGCGTGTAAACACTTTTAACCAGAGCTGAGCGGGGCATGGGCAGATATGGGCTGGCTGCTGCAGGCTCAGGGCTTTCTGCCCTGCTGCCATTTTTTTGGGACCCCTGTGTTGGCCATGTGCCCCCTGCCCACCTGGCAGCGGAAGGCACAACTCACCATCCTTGCTGTTGCTGGGTGGGCAGGGGGTACACAGCTGGTGCAGGTCTTCCAAGGGGAAAGAAGGGTAGAGATCCCCACTCCTGCAGTGGGCAGCCTGCTTCTGGCCAGTACACAAACCTGGGTGAGCACTTGCCCCACCGTGCCGACTCCAGGGGGGTGGGGTGTGCAGCAGCAGGGAGACACCCCTGCCTCCCTACCCCTCTTGCAACCTGGACGAGCCACCCATGGCTCCCCACCCCAACCCCAGGTCCCATTCATAGCCCTGGCTGGACAGTGCCCCCAGCCCCTGCCTCACTTCCTTCCTTACTGTAGAGGCCTCGATCTACCCCCCACCCCAGCCATGCCCCTTCCTCCACACCCCTTTCTGGCCACATGCATGTGTGCAGTTGCACACATAGATGTGGTGTTTGGGGGCGCTGGCCAGAAGGCACGTTACATTTAGCGGTGAACATTATCAGCTACACTGGCCAAAAAAAACTGATAGCCCGTAATATTAATTTTGCTTTTATCGGTCCCAATATGATATACAACTGATATATCAGTGCACCTCTAGTTTGAATTCCATGTGGAAATCTCCCCTAGAATAGAATGTGTCTGTTCATTTGGGGTTTCACACCAGTAGCATGCTACATCTCTGCTCTATAATTTGTTCTGCTTGGTTTGTAGATTTTCATAGATTTCATAGACATTAGGGCTGGAAGGGACCTCGGGAGATCATCGAGTCCAGCCCCCTGCCCAAAGGGCAGGAAGTCAGCTGGGGTCATAGGATCCCAGCAAGATAAGCATCCAATTTACTCTTGATGGAAGGTGTTGCTTTTAACCTGAAAACCTTGAAATGCTTGGAGCCTGGCTTTCACAGAGACTTTTTCTCCTAGTCTGATATTGCAAGTTAAACTGAACTGTGGCACTTAAACTAATTATCTTCAAGTTTAAATGACAGGGAACAGGTAGCAGGGTATTGTCCACCGCTACTTTCTTAGCCCAATGGATCCTAGGTCCATTGATCTTCAGGACACATTGTAATGGTTATGCACACTGGGGGGTGAAAAAAGTGAGAGGATGTTGGTCGACTTGGGGGTTCTGTGTTGTGGGCAAGGATAGAGACATGCTGTTGCAATGGCATAAGTACTTATTAGTCATGACTGGGCAGAATTTTCCACTGAAACTGTTTTTTGTCAGATAATTGGATTTTCAGTTAAACAAAAATTGTTGAAAATGTCTGTTCCCCATGGAAGATTTTGAATTTTTGTTTTAAAAAAACCCCAACTGAAAAGTTTTTGGCCAAAACCAAATATTACACCAAAGTATCCCATCTTCCAAATTTAGTCTTTCCATGAAAAGTTGAAATTTCCAGCTGGGGAGAGTTGGTTGTAACTGTGTTGGTTTAAGGACATAGGCAGACAAGGTTCTTTGGGTAAATGTGATATCTTTTATTAAACCAACTAAATAGTTGGAAAAACTGTTTTTTGCAAGGTTTGGAGTACAAACACCCTTCTTCAGGCAAGGAAGAGTTTACAGTTGTTTTGTGCTACCTGGCTCTCACCCGTTGTCTCTCATCCCCTCTGACCCTCATTGCCATGCATTTGTACTCTCACTGACCTGCATTCTTGAATATTGGCTTTCATCCCAGCTAAGAGAGCACAAAAAAACCCTGCAAACTCTCTCTGCCTGAAGAACAGTGTTTGTACCTGAAAGCTTGCAAAGAGCATTTTTTTCCAGCTACAGTAAAAGCCCTGTTATCTAGCATTTTACTAACTGGAATGCCCTATTAACCAAAATTCCAGCCAGCTGACCGGACACCGGGGGCGTGTGGAAAGCTCACATGTGGCCACTGCTGCCACCCACCACCCTGCACTGCTGCCTCTCTGTATCCAGCTGAAATGTCCACCCTGCACTGCCGCTGCTCTGGCCACTGCCACCCCTCCCCCCCACCACTCTGCATCCAGCCAAAAACAGCTGGCCTCAAGTAGCCAGAATTTTTAGATACCCAGCACTCCCCATTCCCCGCTCGTGTGGGATAACAGGGCTTTTACTGTATTTAGTTGGTCTAATAAAAGATAACACATTCACCCAAAGAAACTTGTCTGCCAGCCTGGGGGGGTGGAGCTATTTTCTGACCAGCTCCACTCAGACTCTGCCATAACTCAGATCATCAGCATAACTCCAAGGTACAGTGAGAGATGCAGCAGCATTTCCCAGCATTTTCTGCTCCACGGCACACTTACCTGGCCTTCTCCACCCCATGGCACACTGGCTGAATGCAGTGGGAGAGGAGATGGTAAGCAGAGGGGCAGGTATCACTGCGGTTCGGCTGGGGCGCAGTGACGGCATGGCGCAGCGGTGGCATCACTGCCTGTAGCCATGCCTCTGCTTCTTCCCCCTCCCGTTCCATGGCACATCTGGACGTGGCTGGTGGCACACCAGTGGCCTACTGGTTGGGAATCTCTTGGGCATTATACAGGTGGTAGTCATGTGAAGTTTGGGAGTCAGATCTTCAGCTACTGAAAACTGGTCTAGCTTCATTGACCTGAAACTATGCTAAATATGCAGTAGAGGATCTGGTGCATTAGAGCAGATCTTGAACTCTCTGAAGCCATTTAAAAATCTTTCCTGCACTCAGAGCTCTACATGAACATGTATTTTAGAATTTAAAAAAAATAAAGCTAATTTTATGTAGGTTCTGTGGGGATTTTTTCTTTGTTAGTTACTTATGGTACTGAAAGCTATAGATTAACATGGATCCCAAAGAAGCATATGATTTAAAATAAGGAAAATTATTTTAAAGGAGAAACATCCAAGAGACCAATTGTAATTTATTTTATTAAGCCTATAAAGGTTGTTTAGATCTCTGTCCTGGCAATAATTCCTGTGTTTAGAGTGATGCTGAAGGGAAAATTATATCCAGCAGTTTATGAAAGGTGATACTATGTCAACAGATATGCAGTGGGTTGGGACATGTGACAATAATCTTCCACAGCATTCTGAGCATTCAGACCATATGGTTTAAAACATCAATAAAAAATATTGCAGAACAGCTTCCCCTCCCCGCCCCCAAGAAATTAAGAAAAAATGCATAGAGAATAGTGGGAACTAATGGAGTTGATTTACAGATCTCAGAAGAGGAACTTGGGAAAAGGAACCACTGTCTCGTTGTCAGAATGAATGAATTAGCCTGATATATGCATGAGGAGAGGGAAAAGAGACTGTTCACCGTTTACAGTACACAGAGCCAGGAAGTGAGAATTCATTTACTCTTTGACTACTCTTTAGAAAGCCACAAATTAGCCATGCAACCTTCTTGAGTGCCATTCCAATCCATTTACCTTATGTGTTCTGCTTTCTGCTCCCTACCCTGTGCTCCATTGACAAGCTGCTGCTCTTCTTTCTGCTTCCTGCTCTGGGCTCCCTGCCTGATCTGATGTTCTCCTTTCTTTCCTCCCTATCTGCAGCTGTGCTGGCTGTCCCACCCCCCAGTCTGCCACATGCCACATACAGAGGTTGCCCATGCCACTTGTGGCACCTGTACCACAGATTGGTCACCCCTGTCCTAGTGTATGTCAATGTCCCTTTGTTACACTGATGAAGGCTGTAGAATGCTTATAAACAATTTTAGAAGACGGGGTGGATTTGTACCTTAGGCTAACCAAAGTAGATACATAGCACAAGCTTTTGTGGACTGAAGCTCATTTCATCAGAGCTTCAGCCTACAAAAGTGTATGCTATATCTATATCTATGTCTAGATACATCTCTATATATAGAGAAAAAAGATCACTATTTATCTTTCTCTATATATCCATATATAGAGATGTATCTATATATTAGGGCTGTGTGACGCTTTGGTCCCTGATTCGATTCGGTAGATGTTCAGCCTAAGTCTGGCCAAATCTCTGAATCTGAATTGAATCAGAGGACCCTTTAATCCCTCTGAATCGAATCGGAACCCTCTGAATCAATTTGGAGAGATTTGGAAAGATTCGGCAATTTGGACATAGACACAGCTTTAAATGTTTTGTCTATGTACCTCTAGGTGGCAGGTGGTCCGTGAATGCTGCGATGCTGGGGCTTATGGAGTGTCCCACAGGAGCATAGGGGGGCTCCTCAGCACGCTTGGCAGGAGACCTGGAAGTGGACCAGAAGCAGTCCCAGTCCACTTCCAGGTCTACCGGGGAGCATGCTAGGGGCCCTGGTTCAGCGACTGCTGCCTCCTGGGTCTGGGGGCATCCCTCCACAGCCAATTGCCAAGCCAGGGGGCTGTGCAGGGGGAGTGCCCGCGCACTCCTCGATGGACCTGGTAGCAGACCGGAAGTAGTTCCAGCCCAAATCTGGGTTCACCACTGAACACGGGGGGGGGGGGGGGCCTGCACTCCCATGGGATGCTCCACCTGCCCCAGCATCATAGCATTCACGAGCCATGCTGGTACCTTGAGGTATGTAGAAAAAACATGTAAATCTGTCTGTGTCCAAATCACTGATTCTCCAAGTCAACATTGAATCTTCAGATTCGGATTCGGCCAAATCGAATCAGAGACTGATCCGAATCAACAAATCAAATCACTGTCCCTGATTCAGGCCAAATCCTAATCTGAATTGAATAGGGCCAACTTTGTACACCCTACTATATATAGATATAGCACACACTTTTATCAGTCCACAAAAGCTTGTATTGTGTATCTACTTTGGTTAGCCTAAGGTACAAATCTACCCCATCTCCTAAAATTCTTTATAGGCATTCTACAGCCTTCATCAGTGTAGCACAAGGACATTGACATACACTAGGACAGGGGTGGCCAACCTGTGGCACAAGTGTCATAAGTGGCATGGGCAACCTCTCTCTATCTACTTTGGTTAGTCTATAAGGTGGAACTCTACCCTGCCTTCTACTTGACTTCAGGTTAATGTGGCTAATTATGTCTCTAAGGGTGCTTACAGATGTGGGGGGGGGGGTGGAAAAACAAAACAGTGCTTTACTTTCAGCTCAGTGTGCCCCCACACTGAACACAGAACATACCCAGAAGAGGAATCGTGTTAGTTTGACTTGCCTTGCCTATTAGATCAGCCTATTAGTTAGATGATCTAATAAATACCAAAAAGCCCTGCTGAAGCATGTGAGCTATACAGACACTGGGGAGCCAGGAAAACGGATGGAATTCCTCTTCTGGTAAAGCACTGTTTCATTTTCTTCAGCACCCTAACATTACATAGAAGAAGACCAACTCTGATAAAATATTTAGGTATTTTTTAGCTCATTTGAAATCCATTGTCAAGATTAATTTAGCACCTGAAGCTACTGTCTACTCTCGTGTATAGTATAGGGCCTCTGGAATTATGCCTCTAATAGTTAAACCCTGAGAAAATTTGCAGTTCTGAACAACAGCATTCAGACTACTAAGCATGCTGGGAAAGAGGGAAAGCCCCTTTGAAAAAACAACACTATACCTTTTTGGCTTAGGCTAGAAAACTGAAAGTTCAAACAGGATGAAACACATCAAACCACAAATAAACTGTTCTGTTCATATGAAGGTAGTGGACTAAAACCTGATATTTATACTCAGGCAGATCTCTTTTTGAAGTCATTAAGAAATGTGTTTGACAAAAGACTGCAGGTTGTCATCTGGCGTTATTAATTAGAACTGGCATTTTTGGACCTCTTCTGGTGATGCTCATCTGCCTAAGAAACAGACTACATTTGCAAAAGGAGTGGCAAGGGAGTTCTGTGCAGAACCTATAAAACTGTTTACATTCTACATTTATATTGATTTAACAATCATAAAAAGAACGTAAATGTTTAAAAATTAAATATTTTTTGTTTAAATATTAAACATTGACATATTTCCTTCTGATTTCTTAACCAGCCTTAAAACAGGCGGGAAACTGCTTTACATTCCTAGGTCACTTTTCAGTGTGAAACCTGCCAGGCAGCCAAAGGTATCGAAAGGCTAATTGTAATTGAAAAGGTTATTTCCAAATGCACGTCACTGTTTATTCATGGTGAAAGGTGTTTCTTACCTTTTGAACTTTTCAGCTGCTGGCTCAAGCATTCTAGCATGTCAAGCAGATTGATACGTCTAGCTAAGTACAGCATATAGGGGAATAGCTCATTCAAGCCCATTTGACAAATCAGCAGCTGCTTTCTGATTGGAATAAGGGGCAATTCTGTTTTGTGAGTGTCTCTCAAACTCAGTAGTTTTATCTGTCAGAAATTTAAAAGGCAGTCTTCTGAATCAGTACTGGCATACCGGTCAGTATGCCCCCTCACTGAGCCATTTTTCTATCATCAGGTTGTTGTCACTACTCCTGTCTGCTTTTAGGAATACCTGCACATGACTGGCAAAATCACATAACTAGAAATAATGAGCTGATTCCCCACTGGGCTGAGATGCTTGTTGCAGCTCAGAAGCAAAAGAAGACCGATATAATCTCTGCAGCCCCTCTAGTCTCAGTTGAGGGGAGGGTCAGTTCAACCTGATGTAACTGAAAGATGCCCACAATACAACTCAGTGCCTCAGGATGCTTATTTAACAACTGAGCATTGCTGAAGTTCAAGGCAGCTCTCTTACCTGCACCAGGTCTAGGCTGATGTTGAGCTGCGCTGTTGACTCTACAACACCTTGAAGAAGCAGGGTAATCTGACTCATACAATGCCAGACCAGTTCAGCAAAGCTGCGTGGATGCTAGAAGAAAGGAAAGAGCACTTGGCCCATTGTGTCACTTCCCTGTTGAAGTATCCTAAAATTCAACACATTTTTCCACCCATTGTCTCGCCTGGGAATTCCTCATTAGATTCTGTCTCATTTAGAGGTATTTTTTAGTCATCCTCAACCTTGAATGTCTCTTAAATAAGATAATTTCTCTTAAGGCTGGCTGTAATATTGATTATTTTCCTCCTCTGTTTCTGTGTCTTTCCTTAGCTTTGACCCAACCCAGATCATAAGAGTATCCATCTCTTGATCCTTGACACAGGGTTATATCTCAAAAAGCCTTCATTGCTACAAAATCATTACAAAATATTCATTTTTATAGCAAAATTTGTGGATATTTTCTTTTAGGGTCACTACCAGACAACTAAATATGCCAACAAGTTCTTAGTCATGTTTTGTCTTAAGCCACCTGGTTTAGCTCCATTATGTTCCCACATAAATGAAGTTATTTTTAACACCTCAGGTCTTCATACATTCATTTTGGTTTGATCAAATTCATTACATATGGTTTCAGAGAGTGGTTCCTCCAAAGCCTGCTCTACCAATCAGTGCTTTGGGGCTAATCCCAGCCAGTACAAAATCAAGAAGAAAAGGCAAGATGGTCAAGGACTCCTTATCCTAGACTTTGAGAGGAAGCAAAAATTAAAATAAGGACTCTGATCTAAGATTCAGTTCTGCTCTGTTCTGTTTTATTCTTTGGAAAATGTAGCATAAATGTACAAGGTTGTAGCTTCCATCTTGCAGGTCTCTACCATCTCAAATGTCTGTGATCCCATATGTAGACAGGATTCTTTGGGTAGACGTGACATCTTTTATTAGACCAACTAAATAGTTGGAAAAATTGTTCTTTGCCAGCTTTTGGGTGAGCACCCTTCTCTTGGCAATAGGAAGTCTGTTGGTGTTTTTGTGCTTTCCTGGGTAGTATAGAAGCCAATATGTAAATGTAGGTGTGTGAAAATGTAGGTCTGTGATCCCATGTGAGTATTCTGAGAACCTTAAGGTATTTGTATTGGCGATTGCTTTAGTAATATCAGCAATAGAAAAATATAAAGGTTGAATTTTCTTCTGCAGTATTAACTCCCAGATCTTACGGAAGCTTTCGGAAGTTACAAATATGTAAACAAGGGCAGATTTTTTTCTAAGGGTGACCCAGAAGGACTTGATTTTCCAACCTGTTGAATAGCTGAATAAAATTCTGTTTAACCTGACAATCACATGATCTGAGCCTGTATACCATTTTAACAGAGTAAATCATGTGGCCACGACCATCACTTCATTCTTCAGCACCGTTTACAAAAGATGGAAAAATGCACTCAGGCAGTAACTCAGCCCTGAGTGAAATACTGGCCGAGCTGGAAGATACTGAGGGAACATGCTGAATTGCTACCATATTTTTGTAGGAGTGACATTGAGAGCTGTGTGTAAAGCATGCATATCTTTCAGCAAGGAGCTGTTTGTCTTCTCACTGTGCTTGTTAATGACCATGAAATGCCAGCAGGAGGGCAGCCAAGACAGTGATTCTCTTTCTTTCTCTTTCTCTTTGTAGCTTTCTGGGATTCTAACACTTTGAGATAATGAAATAATGTAGGTTGTCAGTCCAAAATAATAACACTTTACAAAGTGGAAATGCAAATTTCCTGTGATATCCCTGAATAGCAGGTGGTATTTCCTGATATATTGTTACTGACCTTCAGGGAAAATGATATTATGAATCAACTTGGGAAAATTAGTATGGTGTCAAGATCCAACATTTAAAGTAAAACAATAAGAACCTTTTCTGCAGGAACAGAGCACAAGAGAGTCAAGTAGAGGCTTAGATTTCATAAAGCTGGATTGTTTTTTAAATCTTACAAGCAGTGGGTAAGTGGGAGATGCAGCGGCAGCTTAATTTTAAACTTAGTGAGCTAAATATTCAGAGGTAGTGTATGTTTTTGTGTGGCCAAAATAATGTAAGAAAATATCTGTAAATATTTACAAAATTACATTGCTTTTTGGTGAAGCAAAAGGATAGTATGCATTTTTAATTGTATTCATGTATGCTGTCTAATACTTGGGTACACCAGATAAAAGTGTATATGCTTAATTATACTCCTAACAGTAAAATTGTGGGTAACCATGTCTGTATTTTTGTTGATCAGATTCTGTTTAGAGGATGTAGAATTAACTTACTTATTAGAATCAGCTCTTACAATGTTTTAAAATCAAGGGGCTATAAAAGGAGCTCATTATCTCCTGGATATCTTAGTCTTTTCCCCAGTGGTCATTTTGTATTCATTATGTTCATACATATGATAAATTATAGGATTAATTCTCTTCGTGCACAATGCTCCAGAGTCACACACACCTATAAGATCCTTACTTGAATATATTCTAATTGATTTCAGGCAGGTTTATTTCAGTGGCACTTATCAAATGAAGCAGGGTTTGCTACTGGGCCCTTGTTTTAATAGGTTTTAGTGAGCTCCTTAACTTAGTTTAAACCTCTTTACTGTATAACTGTATGTGTGCCTGCATGCATGCACATGTGCATATGTGTATATAAAGTAATATTTTTAAACAACTTTTCAGCAGTAATTCAACATGATAGATTGGCTGTCCCTAAAAATTGAAGATGAATGATAAAGCTACCTGAACACTGATTCCTGGACCTTAAAACTAGAAGGAACCATAAAATCAACTGGTATGATCTGTATAGTGCAGGTCAGAAAATTTCTTTCCTAACTAAGGAAGGATTCATGACCATTATTTGAAGTCACTGAATAGCAATAATCTGTGTTCAGGCATAACAGATAAACACTTTTTCTCATCTAGGTTTAATTTAAAAATTGGAGCAACAGATTTGCTCAGTGGGGTAGATGCTGCCCTGGAATTCAAGAAACCTTCATTATCCACCATTTCTGACACTGCCTTCTTCTGTTACAGTAGTCACTTCTTTTTTCTGTATTTCATTTTCGGGGGGGGGGGGGGTTTGCCTGTCTTCCGTCTTCAGAGAATGGGCTGTTTGGGGGCCGACTAATCTTTTACTGTGGTTGTACTGTGCCTAGTACAGTAGGGCCCAATCTTAGCTGGATGCTCCTATGAGAAATTAAACACACATGGCAGCTGGAAAATAGCATCTGAACTCGGCAGTCTCATTGCTGAGCTATATTTACAAGATAATTGTTGAAAAATGAACCAATAGACACTTTTTTTTTTCTGAAAAGAGAGTACACTTCACTGTTATGAGTAAGCTCCTCTGTGATTAACCAAATCAACATGAGCAGGCTTGGCTTAATCCCTGTCAGAGACATAACCAAGCAGCCAAGCACACAGGCCAGCAGTGACTTCCAGCCACCGTGCTGCCAGCATGATTGTGCAGTTGTGGTAGCAGCTGGTATTTTTCTGTCCCGCACCCCCAAGTCAGCACTTGGGGCTGCTGCCCCAGTCACCCTGCCCTCATGTTATTTATCTCTCCCTTAAATTAAGCAGAAGACCCCAAGGCAGTAGTGTCACAATGAATGAACATAAAGCAGTTGCACCATCATCTGTCTAGAAGTTGGGGAAACTGCTAAAATTTGGGACGTTCAGAGAGAGTGAAAACAGAGACATATAGAACTGGATGGGGTTTACTGAAACACATGTTCAGTCTCCTGCATTCACAGGTAGTCCATGTGAGGAATCCCCAAGCTCACCACTTCAAAACTTTCCCTGCAAGGAACAATATAAGAACCACCAAGAACAGCCCAAAATGTACTTTAAGGAAAATAGGAGAAAAGTATACCAAAGCCCTGCCACTGCAATGACCTGGAAATAGTCAGTTCATATATGGTCAGGAATTTCTAAGAAAAAGATCTTGCCCCCTTTTTATAATAGGAAGAAGATCCTTGTAATGAAACCATGGTGGTCTGCTGAATGCCTCAACTTTGAAAATACATGAGAATATACATTTTTAAAAAATGCCTTAGCATCAGCATTGTCTTGCAAGACCATCTTGTTTTGCTTTGTATCAACAACCATTTGTACCTCCTCATGCTGCTAGCTCTTGCAAGCTGTTTTAAACAGGGTCCAACAAGGTCAGTACTTGATACTTCCAGTGAACAACTGTCTGTTGTAGGATGTGGTGTAGGTGATATTCTTCCTACTGAATCGCTAATGAATTGAAGTCCTAACATAATATTAAGGAGCATTCTGCAGCTGGAGGTGTTTTTCAGATGAGATGTAAGACCCAGGTCCTGACTACATGTGGTCATTAAGAGTTCCCGTGGCACTTTCAAAAAGAGTATGGGTTTTGACTCTGGTGTCCTGGCCAAATTCCAATTTGGATAATTACATCCTTCCTCCCCTGCAGCTTAAACTGGATATGGTATTCTTCACCTCATGCCCTGAACGTATGTATGTTACCTTGGGCTGTTAAAACAGCTGCCAGATCTCATCTGAGAAATGGCTGTATTTCAGTGCAGAATGAAATGGATCCCTTTATAAGGGTTGCATGTCACTTTTAGTTTGTAAGTTGCTTTGGGTTCCACAGAGAAGAAAGAAATGTGCAAATGCAAGACAGTATATTTACTTACTATCATATTCCATATCTTTCTTTGTTGGATAATCCATATTGTTATACTTTTCATTAAAAAACAGGGTTAGATCTAGTAACAACACCTGCATAGCTTCTTAAAGATTGGTGCAGATTTCCCCCTTGCAGTGTATTGTATTTGATGTTTAATAAACATAGGCAAGCATGTTTTAACAATCGTACAATGTGTAGTGTAGTTTTAGCATCTAGACTTCGTGTATTTTTTAAAGGAACTGTGTTGCATATAACTATGTTAAAGGAACCAACCCTGTATTCTTGGTGTCAGCCAGTTCTTCCTGTCTTGGCTCTTAGGCACTGGGGGTCTGCATACACATTCAGGGAAGCTGCTCAGCACTTTGGAGCAGACTTGATTATTCGTGTCTGCTGAAGCGTGTTAATTGCCATGCTCCAGCAGACTCCAGCATCATGTGTATCAGTGTCCCCGTGTTGAAAAATGGCGGCGGGGTGCTTTTACCAGAGCTCATTTAACAAGTTTAGTTTAAGCACCCCTGCCACCATTTTTCAAGACAGGGACACTGATACATGTGACGCTTCAGGCACTTGCTGGCAGAGCTGCTCTAATTAAAGCACCCCCACCCCCACTCCCAGAGAACATCTGTAAATGCCCTGGGTGTCCAAGTTGTTCCCAAACTAATGAAGTATGCATGTATACATGTAGGCCCAATTCTCCAGTTTTGTTCTGTACAGTTAGCCTTTGCACCCTCAAGAGATCGGTTTGTGGAATTCAGGTGGTATAGTTCTTTCAATTCTCTTCAGTCTCCAGGGACTGGACTTTGTTTTTAATGGTGGTGTTATGAGGATGCAAAATCACTGAAGTGAATTTGCATTTTGCTCTAAGGGACTCTAAAGTGAATGGCCATATAAATCTCTTCCAGGTGCTTGATTTCCCGCACACAAGTCCAATCCATGAGATTGACAGTTTTTGGAGCTGCGGAGGAATGCAGTTATGATAAGAGGTGTTGATCATGTGGCAGGTGTTGTCCCCAGATACCTATGGACATTGTCACTGTTGGCCTTGAAGTGGAAGATCCAAAACCTTGAAGTAGACTAAACATTCACTAAGGGTTTGGTAAAGTGCATGGAGCATGGGGTTGCTGTGCTCTCCACACCCAGGTTTGCTGACCAGGCAGCTGAGGTATTCAGAATGCTTTGAAACTTTTTTGGTGGTGGTGGGCTCACTCCTAGGTGCCAAATATTAATCAAGGAAAGATATTACAGACACAAACAACGCTACACACATGCCGGATGTCTGGAGTGTGTTAACGTACTTCAGCAGCCTCCATGTCACGTCTGTTCAGCATCCCCACACTTCCAAATGGTGGTGGGGGCATCAAATGAACTTTAGTTCAAGCACACCTGCTGCCATTTTGAATTGTGGGAGGCTGAACACACATGATGCTATGGGAGTTTTAATTAGAGCAGCTCTCGGAGTCTCTCTAATTAAAGCGCCCACCCTTCTTCCCTGGAGCACATGTATAGATGTCCAAAGATTACCTCAACTGAGACTGAAAATGGAAAGAGAGGTCACAGTTTTCTCACCATCCATATGTTTCTCATGATTGTAGCTGCCTTTCCAGAAGATACTTGAAGCCACTAGTTTAGAATTTGGCCATTCATCAAAACGCTGTACTTTCCATTAAGAAGAACAACAAGCACAAAAAATAATAAAATATGCTAGGTAGCATGAAATTAGACTGTATCACTTGCATGAGTTCTGTGTTGGTTCAACCTCAAGAAGATTTCTAAATTCAGTAGTGAAGGACAGTTAGTAAAGGACAGTTATAAAATGTGGAACAAACAAGGCAACCACAGCTTGCCGAGGGCATGTGCCAACAAGGGCAAACAGAAATTAAAGTTAAAACGTGGCTGGAGAGGCCATATGTTTATTAATGTAAACCAATATAAATTAACCCTGGAGGCACACATTCCTGGTAAGTAATGAAAGGCAGGGAGGCACTGGTAATTCCTAAACCATCTCTGGCCCGCCTCCTTTTTAGTGCTCATATAACAATGAATGTCCTAGCTGTTCCACTTCAAGGCAATCTAACCACAAAACCTAAGCATACCTGATCTCTGCACAAGTTTCTGTAACTCTCACACAGTAGACTGTACAGGGAAAATGTGTGCTCCCATTATCCTGCCAGCCGAAGCCTGGAATGGAGAGCAGTGATTCTCAACTAGAGTGCTGTGGCACCCTGGGATGCCTTGAGATCTTAAGGGTGCCATGGGGTTCACTGTTAGTTGTGCAAACATGATTCACAATATAAACTCAGAGTTTTCAAACAGGAATCCCTACTGCTAAAAACTTCCTGACCTGTTGTGGTCTTTCTGAGTTCTTTGCAACAGAAAAATTACTCTACTATTTTTCTGTAGTCAAACAAACAGTAAAAATGAAGAGCCAGAATATTCCAAGGGGTACCTTGAGTCTATTGAGGGGTGTCTCCAGCCTAAAAAGGTTGAGAGTATCCATCTACTACTCCATGCAGTAGCACAATTTGTAAATCTGTCTTCACACACTGTTTCCTTTCACCACGTCTGGGAGCACCTCTTCACCAGTATAAGATGCATTTGGTCCTAGTAGCTAAAGAAAACCCAATGCACATACAACAAAATCAGTCCTTTCTGACTGAACCCCAAGGTACACTCTAAGTACTGCAGTGTCCTGGACATAAATCAAAGCCCCAAATCTGTTACTTCTTAAAAACAAGCAAGGCAGAGCACTAATTCAGCAATTGTGAATTATGATTTGGTTGCCCAGAAGGAGAACAGGAGGAAGTTGTGCCTATTCTTTTCTCCATGTTGAATGGGCAGCACAAGCTGAGTCCCCAGCCAGCCTTTGCATCCAATAGGCAGGAGGATTCACCAGTGGCAGCTAACTTTGTGTTTTGATGAGCACCACTGACATGATGGAACTTTTCATGGCATTTCCCCTGCAGAAGAATTCCAGCCTTATGGCTGCAGCCTCCTCTAAAACAAAGGACATGCTGAAGGTGGGAAATCTCGGCAATTGATGAAAGGACACTACAGTCTGTATGCCACTGCCAGCATCGCTGTTGTAGCTCTCCTAAATGAGTATGTTGTAGCTATCTCATTAGGTCTAAACAGTCTTGCAGTTACTCTCAAGCCACCACACTCCAGGTCTTTGTTCTTACATGGGCAGATTAGGTGCTGCCACAAACCCAACTCCCACGTGTCTCATACCATGTGTTGATGCCTAATTCTCAGTAAAGACATGCTTCATGAGCAAACCGCAGCAGGATTTTGAGGCCAACCATCTTCATTTATATCCCAATCCAGCAAGTGGTTTTTGCCCTTGCTGCCAGGACCACCTACCCGCAGATACCACTAACCTTGGATTCTATCTGCATTCTCTCAAGCCACATGTTAGACTCACCAAAAACATAATCTGTCTAGTTGGAAGGCACTGGCCTTGACATTGTGGGCTAAATTCTACAACTGTGTCCACTGAGAGCTAAATTTAATTCAATTTTTTTAATATTCTTATGGCAATTAATTTGTTTTAAAAAATAGTGTGCCAAAAAGAAGTAAATTATTGAGCACTATGATTGGCTGAGATGAATTGCATTTGGTAAACTGTTCCTTTCAAGAGAGCTCCTTAACAACAGCCCATTATAAAACCAGGCCACTTTCTCAGTGGCATACAATGCTTTGTGATACCAAAACAAGGAAACCACTTTAAGCTGTAACAGTTAGCACACTTGTAGTTGAGTGCTTTAGGCACTGCATTCTTGATGCAGTATCATGTTTCAGTAATATTACAAAAAAAGCTGCAGGGGATTTGCATGCATACCTAACACACACATCTTTGATGTTCACATTGTTGGCAACAAATGGCTTCTTCAGATCAGACTCCGCTTCCAAAAGACTATTAAATAACCTGAGGTAAACAATCAGGTAATAATTCTTCTAAAACGAGGTGGCCAATATTGGTCTAAATTGTAAATAATCCCACTGATTTCAGTAGTTCATCCAAAATTTCACTGGAATCACCAAGAGCAGACCTTTCTCTCTCTCCCTTTGCACACACACTGCTATTACCAGAATCTTGTGGTAAGGCTTGCATTTTAATCCACAGATCTTAATCTTGAATCTTAATCCACAGATCAGTTTTTAGACATCTGAGTTCCAGTTGAATAAAGGAGAAATGATCTTTCCTAACATCTTTTAATTTTTTTTCCTACTATACATGGTGAAGTTGCCATGATTATGTCCAGTTTAGGTTTTTTGCTGGTTTGCAAGGTTTTCACACAAATCATTAATTTTGAACCATAGAGGACAAGCACCTATAGTTGCCATTAAAATACAATGCTATAAACTGAGTACAGCAATATATGTGCCATGCCTCAGAAAGGTCTCACATGCATGAATCTCTTGTTTTCAAATCAGCAAGTGAATTACTTAAAATGATGTACCATGCAATCATTAGTAGAAATATCTTTGTATTTTACACAAAGGACAGTGATTTCCCTAAAAACTTTATCAGGACTTCATTAAATTCATTAGACCTCAGAAATACTTCATTAGTTTCCTGGAGGCAACTGCAATTATCAAATGTTTGATAGACAGACTTCTCTCAGACATCTGGTTATCCCAGACATTCAAAAACATCTACCACCAGCTATTTGTCCACCAACATGTCTGCTCAAATGGAAGAGTGGAAAAGTTCAAGATAAATACTCAGAGTGAGATCCTCAGCCACTGTAAATCAGTTCAGTACCAGTGGCTGGTGCTATTACTGTCTACATCTCCTTCAGAGGGAAATCCTACCAAGTCTGTAGCAGGGGTGTGGGAGGTCACAAATGGAACTAGCTTGCTGAGGAGGGAAACCTACTTAAGCGTTTTAGGGTGAGGCCCATGAATGCTTGGGCATGATAACCATATGCTCTGTACACATCTGAAAACTAAATCCCACAAGGGCAGCAACCATGCCAGATAGCCTAACTAGGCTTTCTACACCCTGCCACAGGCTGTGGCTGGGATCCCACTTCCCCAGAATCTGGGTTGGTCTTCTCTTCAAGGCTGATTTGCTAATTTGCTGCACAGCAAGCAGAGACTTATTTGTGCAAGGTGCTTGGAGTATGCTTCATGGTCCTGAATGGGGCTAAGTCCTCAGAATTATCACTCCAGCCTTGTTTCTGACAGACTTTCCAAATGTGCAACTGTGCTTGGGTCCACGTTGGCAGAAGGTTGTATATCTCTGCTACCAAATCTGGTGTTTGGTGTGCAAACCTGCATTACACCAAAGCAGTTCCAATTTTCAGGATGTTTCATGAAAACTGTCATTGAGAAGTCAGTCCTTATCTTCTTACCATTCCAAGGAGTAAGAGCAGTCAAGGGTAATGTGATACGTGTTCTTGGACTAATAAATTATAACCCAGAATCTTTAGAGTTTCAGAATTCCCTTTTCAAGCACTAGCAGATTCAATAG
Organism: Crocodylus siamensis; assembly: GCF_052110815.1. Classification (NCBI taxonomy): domain Eukaryota; kingdom Metazoa; phylum Chordata; order Crocodylia; family Crocodylidae; genus Crocodylus; species Crocodylus siamensis. Next base: position 65,383,789 of record NC_143398.1, read on the forward strand.
AAGGTATAAATCTAGGCATGCAGAGAAAGGTAACTGGTTGGCAACAGACCTAACCACAGGTTTGTAGATCTAGTCTGTTCCATGCATTCACTATGACCCACATCTCTGGGAAATTGCAGTGGGGCAGGACCAGTGGCCTGAATTTATTGTATGAGCACTGCTCCTCTACAGCAGGGGGTGGCTTAGCCAAAAAGGCAGAGAGAAGACTCTAAAAAAAAAAAAAAAATCAGAATGGGATGGTAATGTGATAGCATGCCTTTCACCTCTGGGTCACCAATTCAAGTCTAGCCCATTCAGAAGTGACCAAAAATTGTTTCCATATGGCCCACATGAAAAGAGTAGGGAACATAAGAATTGCTCTGTCAAAACAGACTGGCAAGTCCAGGGGAAGAACAATTATGCAATAACCTCCCCACATGGAAAGATTCTTTTCAACCCCAGATAGTTATTTATTGGCTTGTATCCTGAAGCAAGATGGTTTGTATCCCTTGTAAGTAAAATAATATTTATTTTTATTTGTTTTTAAAATGTTGCCTTCTAATTTCATTGGGTGATCCCTTTTTCATGTGATACTAGTAAAGGTGACAAGAGAGCCCAAAATGACTTTCTTTCTATTGCTAATGATATTGGTTCATTTTCAAGCCAGGAGCGTACACTCCTCACAGAAATGAGAGCCAGAGTTGGCCCTAATGGGACACCAGGCTGGCAATGTTAGCAAAGGGGGCTGCTTTCTGAGACTCAGCTGCTTTCTGTCATTTAAAGGTATTCCCTCTTGATTAGGGCTAAGGCAGTTGACTGGTGGTCATAATGGAAGCTTCCACAACAGAGTCTTGTGAGGTTCTTGCTTGGAGGATAAAGAAGGAACTTCACTTTCCACAGTTTTTAATCTGTCATCTTTCAAAAACCTTCAAAAGGCCCATAAATTAAGTTTTAGAAGAGAAGGTGGGGCTGCAGGAGAGAGATGCTGGAAGTGAAAGGGCAGCACAGAAGAAAAGCAGAATGGGAGATGATGATACAGCCACTGTAGTTGGGTCTGGCATTTACGCAGGCAACACAGTAAAAGTACCTGTCTTTGTGCACCCTCTCCAACAGTGTCTGTAAGCAAGGGCCAAGCCCCAGTGGGCTGTAACCTACAGCTCACAATGAAAACAGCTGCTACAAGTATTCTTCCATGAATCCAAGAGACTGTATAAAACTATGTTAAAACAATAAACATAATTTCACAAACCTTGAAGTCTAAACAGTGGGAATTCCTTATCTCATGGTCTGTTTATATGCAGTACTTTATGAAATTTAGTTTTCTGTCATTTATTAAGTTTTGCTCTATCAGCAAAATCTGTTTAAATATTTAGGACTATTTGGGAGGGAGCAATAAAGATGAAAAAATGTGGAAAATACTGAATTCATTTGACAAACCATCCTGTAAGTTTGCAGCCTGGAAAAAATCTTAGCAAGCATACTGTAGTTTTATACTTCATTACATCCTTCGTTTTCTTGTAAAGCCTCTATTTGGGAAAATCCCTTTTTGAAATATCAGTCCCAAAAACTGATGTGTAGAAAGTAGGTAGATAAGGATATGGTACATGTAGAACAGGCTGTAGTGGGAAATTGTATTAAATACTTCTCAGCGGCGTATGTTAAATTCAACCTTCCAGAAATAGTTAAATGGCAATATATATGGTTTTATCAAGTATTTCAAAATCAGTTTTGAGGCTATAGGTATAGCAAATGCTTCAGATATACTTACTTTTGCCTTGAAATCTGCTTTTCATTCTCATTCTGTGCTGCACCCTATGAATATATATCTTGACAAAACAGACCTGCCATGAACTATGTAAGACTGAAGAGGAATGAAGGCCTAGATGTTCAGATGACAGAATCCCAGTGGTTGTCAGCAGTTCAGAATATTTGAATGTCTACAGTTTCATCGTTACTTCTAAACTTAAAAATTAAATATACTGCCAGTAGATACATGTTGGTGATGCAATGCATTACATTCAATGCTTGGTCATATATTTTTTTTCATACAGTATTATCAGTTCTTTGTGGAAAAAAAGTGTGACCAGAGTTAATATGATTTTGAATACAGCAAGTATGGTGAATATGTGAATTCTGGGGTATATATCTAAAAAGTTAAAATTAAAACTTAACCATATTGCACTTTTACAGTGGGCCTTACTAGTTACATTTAGGTTTATATTACTGCATTGGAAAAGTAGGGCATCTCCAAAGGTTGAAAAGTGGTATGATGACATGGCACAGCTGGTTTCTGTGAAGAGAGTCTTGTTTTGCAGCTGTAACTGCTTTGACAGGTTTAGTATAATTTGGAAAGATTTCTTAGAATAGAATCATAAAAAATTAGGCTTGGAAGGGACCTCAGGAGGTCACCTACTAGTCCAACCCCCTGCTCAACGTAGGACCATCCCCAACTAGATCATCATGGCCAGGGCTTTGTTGAGCCAGGCCTTGAAAACTTCCAAGAATAGAGATTCTACCACCTCTCTAGGTAACCCATTCTAGTGCTTCACCACCCTTCCAGTAATAAAGATTTTTCCTAAAATCCAACCTAAACCTCCCTTGCTGCAACTTGAGGCTGTTGCTCCTTGTTCTGTCATCTGAGAACAGTCTGGCTCCATCCTCTTTGGAACCATCCTTTCACATAGTTGAAGGCTGTTATTAAATCGACCCTCAATCTTCATTTCTGTGGACTAAATAAGCCCAGTTCCCATAGCCTCTCCACAGAAGTCATGTACCCCAGCCCCCTATTTTTGTTGCCTTCCTCTGGACTCTCCAATTTGTCCACATCCTTTCTGTAGTGGGAGGCCCAAAACTAGACACAATATTCCAGATGTGGCCGCACCAGTACAGAATAAAGGGGAATAATTACTTTCCTCGATCTGCTGGCAACACTCCTACTAAGGCAGCTCAGTATGCTATTAGCCTTCATGGCAACAAGGGCACACTGTTAATAGAATTATATCCATCCCCAGGTCCTTTTCTGCAGAGCTGCTGCTTAGCCAGTTGGTCCCCAGCCTGTACTTGTTCATGGGATTGTTCCATCCTAAGTGCTAAACTTTGCACTTGTCCTTGTTGAACTTCATGAGATTTCTTTCGGCCCAATGCTTCAATTTGTCTAGGTCACTCTGAAACCTAGCCTTACCCTCCAGAGTCTACTTTGGTGACTAAATTATTACACTGTGCACACTTCTCTTTTTCTCTTCTGTCTTCCTTCCCTCCTTTTTACTTGTTTTTTTCTCTCTCTCTTTTTCCATTTATTGATAATGGATTACAACACAAATGTATGTAGGTTAGGTTGATATATGTGTATGTGATTTTTGTGTTGCATTTAAAAAAGAATAACACAAATTAAAAAGGAAAGAAATACAAATGAACACTCCTTTTGTACTTTTGCTTAATGATTTCCAGACATTAAATAGATACATTTTCTATGATGTGGTCTTTAAGCAACATCCACAGGAACTTATACGTCTAAAATTAGCTACTCAAAGGAGACCCATTTTCTATAGTATACAGAGAGAACATTAACCCTGAACTATAACATGCTTCTTGAACATTACATCTTGAATCACAGATTCTCACAGATCTTTTGTTGTTGTTTTAGCAGAAAAATAAAAATGCATCTTGGCAATCTGAACGCGGATAAAATTTATTGGAGAACACTTAATAGGGGAATTAATTATAATACATCCTTGGGAGAATTCAGATACATTTGAAGAGCCATGGTCAACAGCAGCTGAATTCCCCAGCAACCAAAATGTAGAATCAGATTTGTCAATATATTGATTTCAACAGAGTTCCACTAGTATAAAACTATAAAGTCTGACTTGTAGACTTTGTAACCAAAGATCTATGTGGCCCTTTAAATGAGTGTTTTATAACTGATACAGTTTAAGAGAGAGAGAATTCGTATTACAAGTGAAAAAAAACATTTTACATAAAGCAGAGTCAGTAAAAGTACATTCAGTAGGTCTTATTATGTTATGAGTCTGGGTTATGACTTGAATAAACTCTACTGAAGACTGATGACCAATGACTAATAGCTGACAAAAAATAGTGCCATTTTTCTTCTTTACTTTCTAACCATTCATTCCTTACCCAGAGGGGTGGGAAAATCGCTCTATTATGGATATTGGTCCAGATTCTTTATCTTGGTTACAGTGGTGTAAATCAATTGTATTATAGTAGAACGATACCATTGTAAAGAGTAAAATTTGACCAACTGACTCTTTCCCATGAACTTCTCTCACATTTTGATATTTTCCCACTGACTCTTTCCCATGAACTTCTCTCATATCTTATATTTTAATAATATTAGGAAAGTACTGAAAATATTAACAGGCTTGTAGCTTTTGTTGTGAAGGTCGCCTTCACATTGCTAACAGAAGGGATGAGGTTCTGGTCCCATAGAAGTCAATGGGCATTTCCCCAAAGTTTTATTATAAGACTTCAGTAGGACCAGAATTTCACCCAAAGTATTCCAAGGTTAAGATAATTAGGATCATATAAATATCTACATGGATAAAAATTGAGGCCCAGAAGTACAAATGATCTTAGGTACCCAGCTCCAGGAGTAAAATTCACAGCAGTAGCACACTGAATAGGAAGACATCTAAGCTAGATACTGGGAAATACCAAAGAGAGAGGTGGTATGAAATCCCATTGTTCTTCTAGAATTAGGTCTAAGATTTGCAGGCCAAAACTCTTGCTTGGACTTAGGTGCCCAAATTGTCCCTTTGGTTACAGGCATCTGGCCCACTTTTTTCTTTAGCACTAGAAGTGTTGGTGCCTACCTTTTATATAATAGCCCAGTGGTAAGACTACTTGCTTAGGAGTTGGGCATTTGCAGCTGTAAGAAGGCTCAAATCCAAATCTCCTCCTTCCCTACAAACCACTCTCTGCTCCTTCATTCCTTACAAAATACTGTCTGTTTCTCTTGTTAAAACTGGCACTGCAGCTAAAAGTTCAAGAGAATCACTGCTCTAGTGACTTTGTGACTACGTGTGCATTCTGTAGTAAAGAGCATTTGAATAAAATGCATAAAGAATTTGGGAGCAGGTCCTCAGGGCATGTACAGTAGCAGAATTTGTGGCACTTAAGTAATATTACTGGTGAAAATGTAAATGTCTATAGATTCTTAGGGCACCTATACGTGAGCGCAGAGGCTGCTCTGATGGAATTCCAGCATGTCAGAGCAGACCTGATTAATCAAGTCTGCCGGAGCGTAGCAATTGCCTGCATCTCGTATATCAGTGTCCCTGTGCTTAAAAATGGTGACGGGGGCACTTTATTTAAAGCTTGTTGAACAAACTAGTTCAAGTGCCCCCACCGCCATTTTTAAGTGCAGTGGCACTGATACATGAGACATAGTGGTGCTTTAATTAGAGTGGCTCTTGGAGCCACTTTCATTAAAATGTGCCCCCCCTTCCTCACCCCTACAGTACATGTAAAAGTGTCCTTAGGCATCTAGGTGTTTAGGTAGGGGTTTGTGGATCACTTGCTTGGATTTGGAGGCCTAGCTTTTACCTAAGTTGCATTGACCCTAAGGTACTATTGACTGTTGAGTCCTCATTTTAACAGATCGGTTTAGTGTGCTTGTTCTACTGAATACATAGGTGCATGAATTTTCGATTTTCTGAATGTTTGTTTGTAGGATTGACTTTTTAATATGGAAATAGGTAGTCTGTTAATTACTGTTTTGTTCATTCAGATATCTGAGATGCTTGCTGCTGTTCTGAACAAATAGCTATTGCAGTTTTAACATTGGCATCCGCCAGAGTTTATTACACTCTAGGGGTGCGAGTCATGGGATTTTGTGGGTTTTCTGTAAAACTATGTCCAGCAGTAGTAAAGGGAGGTCAGTTTAATAAGCCAATAAATATTTTTGAATGAACCTACTTTGTCTTTGTTATTAAATTCAAAGAGAAGCATGAAGTAGCATAGGGAAAAAAAAGAAATTCCACAGATTTTGCCAAAATATTCCACAGATTACTATTATCCCAGTTTCTGAGACTACACAGAGAGCTGAGAAGTCTTTGAACTGTAAGGGCCAGATGGTATTACTGTTCAATTCTAATGACCCGCGACTGTGTGCATACACAGACACCCTGGTTGCCAGTTGACTGCAAACATGCAGTGTAGGCAATAGAATTCATGACCTTTTGCCTCCAAATACAGGCATTTACTTCTTGGGATAGAGGAGAATCTTCACAAGCTTATGGTGATAACAGGACATATAAACTCTTTTTAGGTCTCTAACCTCTGAATTTCAAGGTCATATCCCGCTCATTACCTGCACTGAAACCAGGCATGCATATACACAAGCCAGTACTGTGTATGCATATACACATTCTGTATTGTGAATTTGTGCATGCAATTAAGAAACTAAAAGGTAGTCCATGGCCCCTGTCAGATATTCAGGTGATAGGTGTGTTAGGATCTGATGCATAATCTACACAATTGTGCTTCCTGTCATGCCACACGTGATTGTGGGATTCAGCAAAAGATCCTTTATTGCCAGTGCAGGAAAAGCCTGGGATTGTAGTCCTGGGCTCCCTCTACACTGGTAAGTTGCAGACTCCCACAAGTGAGCACCCACAGCAGACATTGGCATTGGAGCGTGGCCTGGCTCACTGTGTCATATCATGATCAAGAACTTTCAAGTGTTTAGTGATGTGAAACATGCTAGACTGATCCTAGCAATAAAAAAATTCCCAGTTTAGCCATAAAACAAGCACTGTATTAATGGTGATATGAAATCATATGTATAGGCTATTAAGAATCATGAAAAACTAATGCCAGCTGGGGTGGTAGTCACAGAACTGGCAACTGATAACTGATACAAACACTGTATTGAAACGGTCAACTTATGTGTTCAGGCAGGGGGTTGGATTAAGTGACCTTTAGAGGTCGCTTCTAGCCCTACTTTTCTATGCCTCTGTGATTCAGAGTTCACGCAAAACATTTGGGAGTAGAATTTAACAGTTTTATGTAAAATCCTACATAGTCCAGCAAATCCTTGCTGATCCACAGCATGTTCAATTTCAAAACATCAGGTTATTGAAAGGTACTTTAGACACTCATTCAGACTCAAAAATAATTCCATCCACAGATTTGGTAGCATAGCACAGTAAAAGCTCTGTTATCTGGCAACTGCCAGGAATGGGGGATGCCAGATAACAAAATATGCCAGTTAGTTGAGCAGTCTGAACAGTTAATTGAATACACGTCCTTGCCTATTCGGGCTGCCGCTTCTCCACCATGTCTGGGCCATCACCACCCCTCCCGCAGCATCACTGCCCCTCCCGCAGGCCCCACGGGACAGGGAGGCAGGCCTCGCGCAGCCATGGGGGCTCAACAGCGCAGGCTGCTATGTCCCAGGCCATGGGGGCTCGGAGAAACTGGAAGTGCCATGGTGAGCATTTCTGGTTTCACTTTACCTTACAAGTCAGCATGCTGGTTCATGGAGCATGCTGGCTTGCAAGGTTCTGGTTAACGGAACTTTTGCTGTAATTACTATTGTTCTACTAGTTTCATTCAATTTTAGTTCAACCTTGTTCCTCTTAGTGGATTCTTTATTATGGGCTCCTGCTACATAGAATCAATCATAGAAATTAAGGGCTGAAAGGGACCTCGAAAGATCATCAAGTCCAACCCCCCTGCTCTGGGCAGGAATACTGCTGAGATCAGATGATCCCAGTACGGCGTCTCCTCTTGACTTCCAAAGTTAGGGACTGACCACCTCCTTGGGAATTCTATTCCAGATTCTGGTCACCCTTACTGTAAAGAAGTTTTGCCTTACATCCAACCTGAAACCATCCTCTAACACAGGGGTTTTCAACCTTTTTTAAGAAGTCTACCCCTTCTGGATACACTTCTGGCTGAGCGGCGGGGTAGGGAGGGGCTTGTATATGAGGTGGTGGATGGGGGTGGCAGCATGTGAGCTTCCCCTGCCCCCCATGTCCAGCTGGCCGAGTGGCACCTGTGCAGCCCACAGAGGGGAGCTGCTGCCCGCGCCTCTCTCCCACCCTGCCCTAGCCCAGCTCCTGGGAGGTGGCAGCACAGCCTGGTTGGTAGCGGCACTCCGTCCCCACCTGCCTGTGTGTACCCCCTAGCTCCTCTCCAAGTACCCCCGGGGGTACACATACCCCCAGTTGACAACCCCTGCTCTAACTGTTTACTGGCATTGCTCCTTGTCCTCCCTTGGGGCACCCTAGTGAAGTTTTTCTCCCAGCTCCTGATATTCACCCCTTACATACATATAGATGGCCACCGGCATTCCCTCTAAGCTGTGTGGTGTGTGCAGCTACGCAGGCATGCCTGGCAGCATGGCATGATCGTGCCTGTGCGGCTGCGCATACCACACAGCTTAGACGGAATGCTTATGGCCACCAAGTCCTCCCTCAGTCTTCTCTTCCCCAGGCTGAACAGTCCCAGGTCCCTTAGTCATTCCTCATAAGGTTTTTCCTTCAGGCTCTTAAGCATTCTTGTGGCCTTTCTCTGGACCTTTTCAAGATTCTCCACATCTTTTTTGAAATGTGGCATCCAGAACTGGACATAGTACTCCAGCTGGGGTCTCACCAACACTGAGTAGAGAGGAAGTATCACTTGCTTAGCCCTGCTCTTGATGTATCAGCTAATGCATCCCAGTATGCAGCTCTGTTGACTATAGCATTGCACTGGAGGCTCATGTTCATCCTGTGACCAACCATAACCCTGAGGTCCCTTTCAGCCATCATGCTGGCCAGGACATCTCCTCCTAACCTATATTCATGTCACTGGTTACTTCTCCGCAGATGAAGCAGAGTCTGCATTTATCCTTACTGAACTGCATCCATTTCTGCTCTGCTCATCTTTCTACCTTACTCAGGTCTTTTGGCTCTGCATCCTATCCCCTAGCATGACCACTTTTCCCCATAACATAGTATCATCTGCAAACTTGGCCAGTGTACTTTCTACATCCTCATCTGAATCATTGATAAATCATGTCTGAAGGCATGATTAACCAGTTAATCTCCATATGCTTCCAGAGCTGGGGGTCCTGCAGCTGACAGCACTGCCATCCACTTGAGCACATGGTGAATGTAACTTGAAGGTGCATAACAATAGTAATTACTGTGCTACCAACTCCATGGATGGAGTTATTTTTGAGTTTGAATGAGTGTCTAAAGTACCTTTCAGTAGCCTGATATCTTGAAATTGAACATGCTGTGGACCAGCAAGGATTTGTTGGACTGTATAGGTCTAAAAGTCACTTAGTCCAACCATCTGCCTCAACAGATAAGTTGATGGTTTCAGTATGGTGTTTAGTTGTCAGTTCTGTGACCACCACCCCAGGTGGCATTTGCATGATTCTTAATAGCCTGTACATATGATTTTATGTTACCATTAGTACGGTACTTGTTTTATGGCTAAACTACGATTGTTTTATTGCTAGGGTCAGTCTACTACGTTTCACATCACTAAGCACTTAAAAGTTCTTGATCATGATATGACACAGTGAGCCAGGCCAAAATGCAACACAGTTGTGACAAGGTCCTTGAAATCTAGTCCTGGCCACACCTCTACTGAAAACTGTGTTGTGATGTGTCTCCTACTTCAGTGACAGGTACCACTTTAATAAGAAAGAGAGATCAAAACGCAAAATTTAGTACTTTGTAGCATGCCTTAGAGATTTGGGTACAGAAGTCAATAACTAGACTCAAGCAAACTATTCAAGTACTAGAGGTGTGCCGCTATATTGGATCAACGCTGATAAAAGGAAAATTAACGTTATCAGCTATAGGCGTTTTTTGGCGGGTGTAGTTGATAATGCACTGATAAATACACTATGCCTTCTGGCCAGGGCCCCTGAGTACCACATGCAAGCACACACCGCACATGGCCCAGCAGCATGCAGAGTACCACCCTGTGGGTAAGTCTGTGGAAGGGAAAAGGCGTGGGGGTACAGAGTGAGATGCCCATGGTGAGGAAGGGAGAGGGGCAGGGGCTAGGGATGCTGCCTAGCTAGGGTGGTGAATGGGACCCTGGGGCTGGGGTAGGTAGCGGGATGGAGCCACAGGCAGCTCGTCCAGGGTATTCAACAAGGTAGAGTGGGGAGCAGCTTCCCACTGCTGCACGTACCCCACTGTGGGAGGCATGTGCCCCCTGCAGATTTGCACAAGGGATGGGTGCAGGCTGCCAGCTGTGGGCTCTGGACTGTCCACCCTGCTGCCTTTTGCCCTGGGAACTGGTGGCAGTGGGGGCGATGAGTTGTGCCTCCACTGCTGGGCAGGCAGGGCTTGTGGCGCAGCCAGTGCATGGCTCCCAGAGCAAAAGACAGCAGAGTGGAGAGCCCTGAGCCCACAGCAGGCAGCCCACATCTGCCCCTGCCCCACTTGGTTCCGCTCCTAAAAGGTTTGCTGCACTTAAAAATGGTGGTGGTGACACTTGAATTAAAGTTCATTTAATGAGCTTTAGTTCAAGCACCACCGCTGCCATTTTTAAGCACCGGGACACTGATCCCCTGAATGAGTTACCCACAGCTCCATCCCACTCCCTGCCCCAGAGTCCCATTCACTGTCCTGGCTGGGCAGCACCCTCAACCCCTGCCCCACTCCCTCCCTCACCTTGGGAGCCTCAATCTGCACACACACGCCCCCACTCTCCTTCCCTCTCCCACACTCTTTACCCTCCAGATATACCGGCAGGGTGCTGTTATGCACACTGCCAGGCTGTGCTCCTGTAAATCAGTTATCAGCTTGGTATCAGCCAGTATGCCTGCTGAATAATCAGCTATTGGTATCGGCCAAGAAAATCTCTATTGGTGCACTCCTATCAAGTACAGTAATTTTTATAAATGTGTTTTCCTGTGGCTTATGTTATTTAAAGGAAAGTTACCTAGATTCTTCCAAGCAGCATTAAAAATCTCAACTATAAGGAGCAGTAGTCTATAATTATAGAGTAGGAAATACGACAAATCTGAAACTCAGGTTCATGCTACAAGCAACATGGATACAAACTTAATTTTACTTATTTTACAGTGGTATAGTGATATAGTGGAACAATCATTCCAAACCTGAAATGCAAATTGTAATATTTTGTAGCATGCTAGCAAAATGAAGGGCATGTAACACAGTTATTGATTATTAACTGACACAATGATGCCACAGGGCAGCAGTTATGACATGGTCCTTGAAATCTAGCCCTAGCAGGATTTCTACTGAAAACGATGTTGCAATATGTATCTTACTTCAACAACAGCCTACAGTTTACTTTTACTGAAGCTAAAGTGTGCTGATTTGGAATTTGTATACAGAAGAATAAATGGGGTGATGCTAAGCAGAGTAGGGTTATCTCTCTATTTCATATTGGTGAGACCACTCCCAAAACAATGTGTTGATTTCTGTAGCCTCTCTTCAAAGAGATGTTGAAAAAAATGAAAGATGTTCAAAGAAGAGTTGCAAGAAAGATGTAATGAGCTACTAAATAATATCAAACAGAAGGTTAAGAAGCAATTTGATTGGCATCTGTAGTGTATTATATTGGGAGAAAATACCTGATGCTGCAGAGTTTATTGGAGCAGACTTTTATAGTATTTGAGGCAGGATGCAGTGATTTAGCAAGAATGCCTTGAGATCCTTTCAGGAGTGTCTCAGGGTAGCATACAATGTTAGTACTGTTAGGTGTGTAAACATGATTCATGAGCTAAATCCAGAGTTTTCAAATAGCATAATCCATATAATTAAAAACATTGTGACCTGTGTGGTCTTTCTGAGTTCTTTACGACAGAAAAAATACTTTATTATTTTTCTGTAGTCAAAAATGAGTTTAAATTAAGAGATGACACTTCCAAGGGGTGCCTCAAGTGCAATGAGGGGCTTCTTGAGTCTAATGAGGGGTGCCTTGAGCCTAAAAAAGTTGAGAACCACTGAGCTAGAGTATGATCAGGCTAAGTGTAAGTGTAAATAAGATACCTGAAAGATCTTCCTATCTTGTCACCTCAAGGTTTGAGTATTTTTTTCCTTCTTATCAAAGTTATTTGACTTACCACAAAGGTATAAAGTTAATTTTGTTGTAGTTAGTACACTAAAATAGTAAGAACTCAAACATAGTCAAGCAAATCCTGCTTTCTTCTAGGGTCCATTTTGTAGTCAGATGAATTCTTGGTATCAAGGATGTCACAGGATATTTTTCATGCTTGCCAAAGTTTAGAAACTTTTGCTTTGTATTCCCCATTCTGTATTTAGGGATGCCATGTAATACAGTGCATTGGTGTCACATGTGGCCTGAAGAAATGAATTTTGCTTTTACATGTCCAGACTTCTGATTAATATCCATTCCATTTGAAATAGTCTAATTTGATACTAGGAAAAAATAAAACTTGAAAACTGTATTGAGCTAAGTAGTCCCAAATGTTAGTTCTGAAATAAAAGAAACTAAATATTGGATACTAGTCAGCTATACTACCCTTTACTGTACAGAAAACTGAAGTGATACATTCAGTTCGATGGAGCTTTTATTCAGGACTCCTGTGTTTTGTGTACAACATTATTTTACTCCAAAAGATTTCTTTCAAGTCCCTTGTCTTTTGCATTTTTATGGGATCCAATTTTTTTTTAGACTTACGGGAAATTCTTGTCACCCCAGCAAGCTGAACATTTAAATGCAACAGGCTTTTGAATTAGAGGCATCTCATTTCAAGCTCTTTGGAACATGCAAAGAACTGTTAACACACTGAACTTGAGGCTTAGTGAGCTGAGGCGGTTGCATCAGTAGAACGTCCAGAAGTTGGTAGAGAAGCTGAAAGATATATACTCACTAAAGTCAAAGAAAGCATTGCCGAAGCTGGACCCTGAGGCTATTTCTATTTAGTCAAATAGGGTTAGGACCAAACTGACTTAATCAGTTGCTACACTGAGGCCACATCTACATGTGCCCATATAGCACCATTATTACTGCACCGTACTCCAGGTGCACGGTTATTTTTAGCCACTACTTTGCCATAGTGGCACACTATAATGATGGAGTATGCCACTATGGCAAAGTAGCTGTTGGTCACATGTAGATGCATATGGTCACTACATCGCTGTATTGTATTGCTATGACAGTGCAGCATCATGTGTAGATGAGCCCTGAGACATTTAAGGCCTAAAATTTAAGTGTCTAGGCCTGGGAGGATGACCCAGATCAACAGGGTTAGGTGCCTTGGATCCATATACCATGAACAGGAAGACTTAGGGCACCTCCCAAATGGTATCTAGGGCAGGGATCAACAACCTGTGGCCTGTTGACTGATTTTTATCTGGCTCACAAAGCCTGGGTTTGTGTAGCAATTTAGCAGCAAGAGAATTCACCTGTCTGGCAGCAGGGCAGCGGGGAAAAGCAGTAGCAGTAGTAGTAACAGCCAGGTTGGAAGTGGTAGCTGAGATGGAAGTGATTGACCAACTTGAGTTATTTTGACCCACCACTCCTAAGAACTTTGCTGATCCTGGATCTAGAGCACTTCAGTGTTGAGCAGAAAGTCGTCTACAGCTAGTTAATAGTAAATACTAGGCTTTGTGATGTTTCAGAACTCTATCCTCTATCCAGAGCTGATGTGCTGACTTAGGGCAGCACAGTAGGTATCTTTGTCATTTTAGGATCCAGAGCACCTGGAGGTAATGGGGGTAGGGGGAGGACACACCTAACACAAACTGATTGCAGCACTGAGTTTAGTGAAAAAATCAAAACTTCTAGTCACTGATTCTCAGAGTGATGGTACTGTCTTGTAGCCTGGCTCCCAGGGTTATTTATTTCTCTCTCGTTTTTTAACTATTGACTATCTAATGTAAAATGTAATAACAGTGCAGAGGGCAGGGACCAAACCCAGAATTCTCCCCTCTCAGGGTAGTGCCCATATCACTTGTTACCAAGTTATGCCCTCTGCTGCTTGTTTACCATCTGGTCCCATAACTCTTGCACTTCTACCTGCCCAGTGGCCTAACTTAAGAAAGAAAGGTGGAAGTAGATCAGGGCTGGGCAAAATATGGCCCACATTCTGGATGCAGCCTGTGAGGCCATTCTGTCCAGCCCGTGGGTCCCCTAAAAAATGTAGAAAATTAATATTTTTCTACCCTTGGTTCCTGTCAAAAATGACAGGAACCAAGGGCAGTAGGACCCAAGAAAAGCCTGGCAGGCTCCAACAACAGCGGGGCCCACTGGGCCCCAGCCAGAAGCCCCAACCGGTGGGGCTTCTGGCCTGGGAGCACTGGCTGCCCCGCAGCAGAACCACAGGTAAGTGAGGGGAGGAGAAGGGTGGGGGAGACCCTGGGCAGGGAAGGGGGGAAGCTGTCCCTTCCCCACCCCATGCCAGCACCCCAGGCTGCGAGTGGCTGCAGCATGGGGCACCAGGCATGGGGCAGGCGAGGGGCTACTTCCCCCTCCTCTCCCCCAACACCACCTTATAACCCGGTCCTGCTGCCAGGCTGGCAGCAGGGCCGGGTTACAAGCTGGTGCTAAGCATGGGGACAAGTGGCCCCTCACTCGCCATATGGCCAGTGCCTCGCACTGCAGCCACTTGCAGCCTGCCTGGGACTGCCTGCACCTGCTCCAGACAGCCCCATGTGGACTGCAAGCACCTGCAGCAGGGAGCATCAGCCATGGGGTGAGTGAGGGGCCACTTTTCCCTGTGCTCAGCACCAGCTTCTTCCCTGCCAGCAAGCAGTGGGTTGGGGCTGTGCGCTGCCCCCCGCTTGTACTGCAGAACTGGAGGGCACTGGGTGTGAGTGGGCAGGGAGCCAGTAGGAGCATGGGGCCCACACCAGTGCCCCGGGGTCAGTGCCAGCAGGGCCCAGAGCAGGGTGGCAGGAGCACAAGGTCCCAGCTGGCAGGGGCTCTATGGAACCTGCTCTCCCTTCTCCCTGCTGGTGCAGCCCAGACCAGCTCCACGGACCCCTGCTAGTCTGCACCCCACTTTGGTGTTGGCGCTGGGACACTAGTTCCAAGATGGTGACCATGGGGTGCAGTACCTGTCAAGGGGTGGAGCACCTGTCAAGGGGCAGGGCTACCCATACGGCCCTCGACAGACTGCCAAAACTGGGTGAGTGGCCCTCTGCCTGAAATAATTGCCCGCCCCTGAAGTAGGTGCTCCCTTCAAGCCTATTCTGCAGCTTGCTTCTAAGCAACTTTCTTGGGGAAGTCAGACATGTTGGGTTGAGTCCCCTCGGATGAGGAGGACCCAAATCCTGACTAAGTGCTCTAACCACAAGGATATTAAAAAAAGAGTTGGGTGCTGTCTACCTCAGTAATTTTCTGTGATCGCTTACCAGATTAGAGATTTAGATAGAATTTTGGCACTTCCCTGTTGCAGTCTAGATCTCAGTGGAGCTTGGGCAGCTGTTATGCTCTAACTTGCTTCTAAGCATATTCAGTAACCCAAACTTAGGTTCCCAGGGAACTTTTCAGTCCACAATCGAGGTGACAATGTGCATGGTTTTTGTAGCTGTTGGAGCAGTATCAATCTGGATCATATTTTGTGACTTTGGTGCCTAAGTTCTGCCTAAATCCCACCATCGTCCTGTTTAGGCACCTATGGGAACAATTTGGATCTGACTGTTAAGTCTTGATTCTGTGTGGGTTGTGTACCCTTGAACTCCTTTGCCTTCAAGGTAGGGGCTTCCCCAAGACTCAAAGAATTAAAGTAAATACTACTTGACTACAACATTTTCAGTCCATAGTCAGACAAAGCACCATTGACTCAAAGTGGAGGAGCAAAACCCACAAAAATCATTGTATTCTAAGTTGCACAATTTGAAATGTCACAGCTAGTTGCTACATGGGTGCAAATTAACACAGCTCTTTGGTCTTGAATGGAGTATTCTGTTTGTATTAGCCAAGGATCTAACCCATGCTCTAAATCTTAAATAGCTACCCCTCAGCCCTACAGTTCTTCCTTATAAGGGTAGAAAGCATAAGAAGCAGTGTATCCAAGTTCAAAAATCCACATGAACCCTTGCTGGCAGACAGCAAACTGCTCTGAGCATTAAATATTAAGATAGCAAAGGAGCTGAATGAGTAAGTGTCTTATAAAGCTCTGTCAGTATCAGAAACAGTTTCCATTCGGGTGAAGTACAGTATTTTCCCTTTGCTTTTTATGAATGACTGTAGTTTTGTGCTTCAGTCAGAGTCCTCTGCTAAAGCCATTCATAAAAATAAAAACAAAACAAACACACACACACAAACTTTCTGGGTCCAGTCTGGAGCCACTGGGTGCCAGAGGCTAGGAAAACGTGCTGGCAGCTATAAGCTCAACTAGCATTGAAAGTATTCAAGGGTCTTTTTGGTGGTCTGAAAAGTATGAAGTGCTGTGTGGAAGGGCAGCTGATAGAATTACTGTGACACATACTAGGCAGAGAGCCAGAGCTGGCCTTGATTCAGACATTGTCTTTCCCTTCATTGAAGTGTCAGGACCTAATTCATGGAAAATTTGGTGAGTTGGCAGCTCTTTCAGAGGATTTCATTGAGCTACAGTGTGCAGGAGTCACATGAATGCAGGATCCACAGCCAAAAAATATGGGGATTTCTGAGCCGTAGGAACCAGTCAGCCTGCAAGAATGTCTGTGAATTTGATGTGGTCTGAGAGTAAACATGTGTACAGGTATAATCAGCAGGGGGAAAAGGCAGGAAAGCGCTGGTGATTTAGATTATTGAAGACCTCAGTGAATTCTAGTCTTAAAAGTGATTCTTTTCAAATGAATAATCTCTTTGCAGCCACCCTCATTTCCCAAGAGGCAACAGATATCCTAAATCATTCCAGGGCCTGCAGTACACCTGGGAAAGGCGTCAACAAAAAGAGTGTCTTTGTAATGGCTGTAAAGTAATTTAGAAAAGAAAGGATCTACACAAAAGAAAAAAGACCAGACCCAGTAATTGCATTTATTTTCCTATTTACTGTGTTCAGTACACAGTATAGAGCTCTGTATACGGATACAAAAATATATTAGTAACAGGACTCTATCGAAGGAGAATATTGTTGCAAGCAAACAAAGCATCTATTGTTAAAACAGAATGTTTTGTGGTGGGCAATTTGAATTTATGCCTTTGCATTTAATTTACATTTCCATTGATTTTTTTCCACCAAATGTTTCTCTTAAAGGCCAGTTACACCAGATTCTTTGCTAAGAAATATTTAAGTTATGTCGTACAAGCACTGAAATGAAAACTAGCCTTTGAACATCTAAGGAAACTATTATGCCCAAGACCCCAGAGTCAGGTTTTTTGTTGGGAGTAGGCAGTACTCAATAGAGCTATAATCACAAAAAAAAACCTCACTGAGTTTGATTCTTTGTTCTTTGGAAATATAAAATATGATGGATGAGAAAGCTCAGTCCCACTCAAGGCAATGGGAGGACTTTACTCCATGTGAGTAGTTTGTCATTTTGACTACTTGCAAACGTTAAAAAGACCCCAAAATGGTGCTTTAAACTCTGCACGCCTCCATGCCAAGCCCAGTGGATGCCCAGAAGAGGCAGCACATTATTTGGACTAGCTTACCTGTCTGTATAGATCAGGTGCTTTAGTGGGGCTTTTTTGGCCTTTTATCTAATAGCTGATTGAATCAACTTCAGATAAAAGTGCCAAAAAGCCCCACTGAGGCGCCGGATCTATACTGATGCTGCAGATCTGGGTCAAAGTAATCCACAGCTGCTTCCAGTAAAGCACAGAGTTTTTTTTGTTTTTTGTTTGTTTTTTTAAACATCTGCAAGCAGCCTTTGTGCTTTTCACAAGATCCACCAAGTCAACTTTACCCAGATCATCTGTGTTTCAGCACCTGCGTTTCAGGTAGAACATGGGCTCATGGAGTATGATGTTTATATGTTAGCATGAAAACTTGATGCCCCATTCCTCTGTTGCTGTCCAATTTTCTGCTGCACTTAACTGTGTTTTAGGGGGACTGTGGTGGAATTGTGCTCCCATTCCTAGGCGCTTAGGGAATGCCAGTACAGAAAAATGTCACTTCTGAGATATTAACATGCATCTCTGTCTACTGTGAAAGCTCTTGGAGACTAAATTGGGCTCTGTCTTATTACATTCTGTAATATAATATGAGGAAACTATTGAGTAATTTAAGCTGTCCAAATATGTATGTGTGCACATATTTAATACATTCTAACACAGCATTAATAAAATATATCTAGGCTACAACTTGTTTAAGTAGAAATGGGCCTAGACTGGGAATGGGATTTATATGTTCCCTTACAGTTTGCAACCTGGACAGAGCAGCAGTGTGCTAGTGAATGAAAAATAAGAACCAAAGTTAACAGGATAGTCTACTTTCATCCTCCAAGCCAAGCAAAGAACGGAAAATAAATAAAAAGCAAAAATAGAAAAAAATATATCTAGTTTAAAGAGTGTCAGCTTTTAATAATCATAAGGTGTTCCCAGCAATAGAGGAGAAAAAAACTGATCAGCGATAGTCTTCCTTAAACCTTGTGTAACTTCTCTGAAACAAGTTCAGAGGTTGTATTAGGCACTGTACAGTAAGATGGTCCTATACTGACAAAATCCCTTCAACTCAGGAGTCAAAACCCCACTCTTTAAGCAGTTTGTGGTTCTAAAGAGTTGGAGGAAAGGGTGTGTTAAATTAAGCTTTATCTTGTTTTCACTTCTACTTACGTGTTCTCTCTCTGCAACTCTCAGGGCTGCTTTACACATTTTGAGAGAGAGGATATAAGTAGACATAGGATTGTCAGAGTGACGGTAGGAAATGTGCACACACTTCATTTCACGTCATTTCTGAAATTTGTCTTTTGTATGTATTGTCATTTAATATGCTTCTTATTTAAAAGCATGTAATTGTGCTTTTCTCAAGACTTGTATAAGTTTCAATTAGGTGACTTGAATGTTTTTTGTTCCGTATGAAAGGTCTAAATCATGTTTTGTTTTTTTCCTTGCAGCCTCAACAAGTGGTTCAAAAGAAGCCTGCTCAGGTAAGGAAAAGTTCATATGAATTAATTCTAGAGGCTATTTTAAATTTGTTAGCTCTTGAGGACTTAAGTTAGTAAGTTTAGTATCATTTTAATGTAAGCAGTAACATTAATACTTCATCAGTGGAAAAATACATCCATCATCTAAATATTTTGCTAAATCTATGCAATTAAATAGACTCGACCTTTCTAAAACAATACCCTGCTTGGAGAGCCTCTGTTTAAGGGAGATGTAAAAATACCTCACCCTGCTATTTAAGTAAGTCTATTCCCATCCATTCATAAGCACATGCTTTGATGAAAAAAGAAAGAACTGCGGAATGAGGGCCATAATGGATATAGCACTGTTCTTGAAATTGGTCTACTTTTTAATGGAATAGTAGTTTTATCAGGCTACCATATGGTTTGAAAGTATTACTATAAAACAGTGCAAATTAACAATTAAAACAAATTTAAATAAAAACAGAAATTTGTAGCTTTGAGCTCAAGAGGTAAAACTATATGAGCCCTAAAAGCATATATAAGAGTCCAGTTTCTGAAAAAGAAATCAATAAAAGCTCAACAATGATGACAAGCATGCAATAATATTACTGTCCTACTGGCAGAGATAATATTCAAGATAATGTAGAAGTAACACCACACTTAAGCTCAGATTCAACCACCTCCCCCAGCAGTACCAAAGACATTTAGGTTCTGTGGTACAAAAGGCAACAAGAAGGGAGTGTGGGGTGTATGTTGTAGTGAAGGGTGTCACTGTACAGGTGGCAGGAAAAGGGAGAATAAAATAAGGAAGAACCACTGCTACCTGGTACTCCCATTCACCTCTACTCACAAGGGGCATCTACATGTGTGCTTGACTGTGGAGCTGATTAATTAGCTCCACAGTAAAACATCAATGTCTACACATGTGGCACTATTAGACCAGAGTAAACTAATTAACTCTCCTGTAGAATAGTACTGCCTGACACAGGTACTGTCCTATGGCATAGTTATTTAGTGCGCTGCAGTGCACAAGTAGACAGTGATCAGTGCTGGCTGGGGCACAAGGGTGCTGTTGTGTCGGGGCTGCCTGCCGGCTAGCCCTGCACTGTAGCACCCTCGTGCCCCAGGCAGCCCCTCCACAGCACATTGAGCTGGAGCAGAACAGCTCTGGCCTGGCAGGCTGACTCCCCCACCACCCCTCAGTACCCTGCCAGCCAGGGTTGTGCCGCCGTGGCTCAACATGCTGTGGTCACCTGGGATCACTGCACCTGGGAGCAGTAAACTGCAGTGCAAACTGTGGCAGAGTTTTTTCAGCCACACTAATTGTATGTGTAGATGAGCTCACAGAGGTGTTGCAGTTGAGAGCAGTTTTTGGCTAGTTTAACCAATGAGCCACAGTTGTAGCTTCTCATTGGCCAGGGATAGGGTTTCTTCTCCTTAATGAACAAGATTAAATATTAATCCCTTTGAATTTCCCGTGTATAATCTCTGCTTTTTACTGTATTTACAGAAAGCATAGTTGGGGGAGGTGGGGAAGGAGTGCTGTTTAGAAATCCAAAGTTATCACCAGAACTTCTAGATAAATCTTTATTTAAATTACAGAAATTATAAACATAAAAAGCAATTATTTGTTATTTGTTCACCAAATTTTCACTCATTTTTTTAAAGCCCTGGCAGTCCTATTTTCCACCCAAAAAAATTACTGACTGGCCGTGATACCTCAACAGTTCTAATAGGCATTGCTCTAATACTTACACTGACAAAAGCATTTGCTTTCACCAGTTTTGGTTGCCTGACAGTGAATGTAGTGTGCCATGGTGGGTGCACACATTCTGAAATGTCCTTCTCAAACTGAAAAGGAAGAGAGGTAGCATTGTGTAATCCTTGGGATGATCAGGAACTTGACAGGGTTGGTCTTCAGTTAGCCCAGTTGCCTTTCTCTCTTTTCTTTTTACACTTTTGAATTTCCTCTTAAAGGAGAGAAGTTCAGACTCACAATTAACAACAATAACATGAGCTCATGTGGGCTTCCTAATCTGAGCTGTCTAAGGAAATAGTGATAAATTACATAAACATGGGGACTACATGGAAGTTCATGGAGGATAATGTAAATCTTACACTACATTTAGAGGAATCTCTTCCTTTTCCATCTGTTTCCTTCAAAATATCCTCACAGATGGCTTTACCATGTGGCAGTCTGGATTAATTTAGAAATTTATCCCTTGTTCATCAACAGGGCTTTTAGAGGTTACGTTCAGGCATTGCTATGTGTTAGCAAGTAAGCTGCCGTTTGGTTCAGTTGGGAAGCATAATCCTGGGTCAGATGTGACACTGAATTCTGAGGTTTGAACTTCTAGAAATGTACATTCTTGAAGGTATTCTTATTAGTGTAAGTTTACATTAAACGATTAGCCCTATTGCCACAGTGTACATACCTGTTGGCTTGAAGGGACAAAACTAGCTCTATAGTTCCTCTTCTAGTCATAATAATTCTGTAAGTGTCACCATTTCTCATGCTTCTGGCACTCAGTCATTCTCTCAGTTTCTCCATGGATATCTGCTGCCCATTGTAGGGCCATGAAGATGTGATGTCAGCTTTTATCATTTCTTCAAATATCCACAGAACCCAGAAGATCTCCTGTCTTACAGGTGATAAATGCAACAGCAAAACCTATTAGAAAGTGGCACATCCACAGAATTAATACGAACCATTAAAAGCATGTGATCTGTGTACTCATTCCTGATGGTCTCCAGGTAATTTATAGCAACCAAGAGGCCAAATATTCTCACACCCCTGTGGTGAACTTAGAAACAGATAGCATATCTACTTACAAGGGACTAAATAAGTTCACATAGTCTTTATTTAGGTGGATATCTAACATCTCAAAAATGTGAATCTCAAGTACCCACTTAGATAAGTTCCAGTCTTCAGAAAATAAGCAAACATCTTAACTAGTTAGGTGTACTAGATTCTCATTAACGTGTCTAAATAAGCAATAGACATTAACCAATTTTCTAGTTTTTAGAAATTTGTAGCAGCTGGGTGCTCAGCTATAAAATGCCATATGGTTTTCCATACATACATTCTCAAGTAATACAAAGGAAATGGAGGGTTTTTTTAGAAAAAAACATCAAGGTTATCGAAGTTTTTTTGGGAACAGGGCATGTTTTATTTTTATCATTTCTGCAGAATAGAAATAGTCTGAGCCTAAAACAGTTCTTTGAAAATGTTTTATGATCCATATGGGAGGTCTTTTAAACTTCAGACCTTAGAGTCTTTTGAGCTCATAATTAAGTTCAGAAGATAATGTATTAGTCCAAGGAAGTTTTCCCAACTGTTAAGAAAACTTTTCTAACTGGTATCAAACAAATTAATTGCTTAAGACAAACAAAAGCAAAAAGAATAGAGAAAAGCATTATTTCTGAATGGCTATAAAGGCAAATCAACTGAATTATATTTTTCTGTTTCTTATGGGCTAACTGTTGTCTCAGTTTAGAAAAAGTGACCTTGCTTTATTAAAGTTAAGCACATGCTTACACACTCTCCTGAACTGGAGCCTAAACTAAGATTCTGGTGATACTGGGTGCATCTACAAGTGCAATTAATGCAACTAAGTAAACTTCAGCACAGTTTGAGCTGGAGTAAACTAATCCTGACATCACCAGCTACACGTGTGTTTAAATGCAGTAATTTACTCCGCCATCAGATAATACCCATGTCTGATGGGACTATCCAACAGTGCTGTAAATTAGTATACACTGGCCCAGTTGCCACACACATGTAGACAGTGATGCTTTATTGCACTTGATCTGAGCCTTCAAGAGGCCGAGAAGTGATTAGTTTACTGCACAGTAAAGCACATGTGTAGATGCCTACTGTGAAGTACTGAATAATCTTTGTAAGAAAGACTCTGCCTTCAGCGCTCATTGACTTAGTTAAAGCTCATGTTACTCAACCCCATGC
The DNA here is from genome assembly GCF_052110815.1 of Crocodylus siamensis. NCBI lineage: Eukaryota > Metazoa > Chordata > Crocodylia > Crocodylidae > Crocodylus > Crocodylus siamensis. The sequence goes on from NC_143398.1 coordinate 65,406,697, forward strand.
TGGTTTGTTTGCATAGGGGCTGATTTAGTGACCGCTGGATGCCATTAGTCTTCCCATTGAGTTCAGTGGGCTATGACTTCGTTCGTTAGAGCAGAAGTGCTCAGACTCTGGCCCCTGGGCCAGATATGGCCTGCAGAGCCATGGCATCCAGCCCATGGGCATCCCTATGGGTTGGACAAACTTGGCAGTGGGGAGTGGTGGAAGTTCCACATGGCTGGATCCAACTTTGCCTGGACCATTACCTGGGCAGCGGGATCAGGTCTACCCCTTGCATATCCAGATTGGGCTGATCTGCTCTTTCTGACCCCCACACCCACACATCCAAATCAGGGCTGAAACACTCTGCTCCAGCCCCCTCCTCCCCCACTCTCTCACCCCCCGTCACACATTTGGATTGGGGCCAGGCTGCTCTCCTCCACATGTCCAGATCAGAGCCATTCCACCCCCCTCCGCACCTTGCACATCCAGGTTGGGGGCACTCCCCGGATTGGGATCAGGGCTGGGCTGGTTTACCCCCTCCTCCCAGTATGTTTGGCTCAGAGCTGTTCCACCCCACACCTGCCCCAGGTGGACAGATCAGGATCTGGCTGCACAGCACCACACAGCTGGATTCAGCCTGCAGAGGAACCTGGCACCACCCATCCAGCCCACATGGTGAAAAGGTTGGGCACCACTGCCTTAGTGTGTAAGCGTAAATTTGTTTTTACATATGTACTGATGCAGAAAATCAAATGTTTACAATTCCTAGGGTGCAAGAGACCTTTTTGCCTAAAAACATATGTAGTTTTCTATCTGTTAAGTAGCTGTATGGAAGTGATTCACACTATTCTAAAGAAATCTCTGAAGTGCTTGGGTATATAATTCCTCTTCTCTTTTTCTTCTTTACAATATTCAGCTTTTCGTACTTTTTTTAAAGCAAATATTGAATGTTTTCAAAGACACTACAGAGGTTGTAGTAAGAAGATTTGTTAGAGCTTATGGAAAAGTTGTATAATGAAATGGTCTTTTTTCTCCTCAAATTGTCAATAGCTTCAGTTTTCTGTTTCTTGTGAAAGTTTCCTTGGATTTTTTTAAATCAAAGCTACACATGAAATCATAAACATTTTTACTTACTTAAAATGCAGCTTTCTCAAAACTAAAATGTTATATAAAGATTTTCAATGAGATTTTAATAATTGATATTTATAAAGTTGTTTAAAATGTCACAGAAACTGAAAATGAGCTGTTTTCCTGTGTTTGACATATTCTGTTGTTTATATTTTAAACAACCTAAACACTGTTTGGCATATAAATAATTAAAGTGACAGCAAGCTGAATTACAACCAGAAGGATTAAAAAATATAGAAGGTGACATTGCTGTACAGTGCAATAGAGAAGACTCACATTTAATCTTATTTTTTGGCCTTCTGTATCACCGAGCAGATTATTCTGTGCACAGAATAGACTTGAGGAGTTTGAGCTCATTACAAAAAATCCCTTCCTTTCAATAATGAATAATGCCATTTTGGGGTACATAGTTTCCAATGGAAGTCATCTCTTGTCTTTTTCTGTTACTGTGACATGGAACTTCAGGGTTGGTGTAATGAACAGGAAGAACGTAAAATCTGAAGGTAGATTTTGAGATTTCTGATGGTACTTCTGGGAAGAAAGAAAAGTAAAAATAAACAAGCAACGATCAGCAGTTAGTGACAGGTTTTATAAATGGATGAAGCACTAAAGTAACTATATTAAAAAACTAGGGCCTGGAAGAGGACATCAGGGTTTTTGGGGCAGGGAATTTCTTGTTTATATGACATAACTTCTGAACAGAATCTAAAGACTGTTACTCATTTCTGGGCTCCTTGTAAATACTCAAAGTGGTCTTGCATGTGGGTTTCCTTGGTTTTAAATATTTTATGAAGCTTTTATTTATTATGTAACATATCAGAGTAACATTTCTTCAGACTGCTGCTTACAGAAGCTCCATTCTGCATTAAGTCAATTGAGATTTTACATGGCCAAGAAGGAAGTGGGAAGAAGTAAAAAGCATTATCCCAAGGGAATAAAATGATGTAATATTCTGAGGCATATCATTTTTTAAAGTCACAAATTTGAAGACCTCAGTTCATATTGTAAGGCAGGAGTTGGCAGTTTGAAGCTCGCAAAGTGATTGGATGCAGTTCATGATGGTATAGGGGATTGGCAGCATATAGCTCAGCCTGGCATGTCCCCCTTCTCTGCCCACACTGTGGTGCTGATCCCCTCCACAGTGACCTTCCTACTGCTCCCTCCACCCCCCTATGGGAAATACAGCTTACCGTTGCAGCTGAATTTGCCCCTCCTTTGGGGATGGAAATTGGCAGCACAAGGTGGAAGCGACAGTAGCCAGGGAACTGCAAAGGGGAGCAGTGTCCTGTGATGATGGAGTGGGAGAGCGCAGAGTAGTGGGAGCAGTAGTTAGTCAGCTGCCTGTTCCAGCCCCACCACTCAGAAAAGTCACTGAGACCTGTTGTAAGATGATTTGAAAGTAAAAAGCAGCATATAATTGTTAAACATTATTGCTCAATTATTTTACATTTATATAGTACCTTCCATCACAAAGTACTTACCAGTTGTAGATATGCATAAGAATTGACATACAGCCACCTTTAAAGGAGAGTGTTACAAAGCAATGAGGCAGCACATATTATTCTACAGACTTAAAACTTTATTTATGAATGTTAAAAATCATAGTTATTTACATGATTTTGTGGAGATTTACTAAACACCAATACAGCCAGCTCTGTACATTCAACTTCACATTTATTAAAAACTACTTTTGATGACAGTTGATCTGATCATTGTCTCCAGAAAACAATGTTCAAAAGGATCTGTGACAAAAGTATGAAAATGTTTACTCAATGGCTCTTTTTATCAAGGAGTCAAAGAGTACTACCAGTGCATCTTCTAAAGTTAGTTAACAATATATGTATGCATCATGACCTACTCCTTCAAGGTACTTCCCTAATCCTGTCCCAAGAAGCCAGACTTTGCATTGGAGGGAGTTTACTGGAGGCTGATGGAATCCTTTTTGTTGGACTGTGAAACAGCCTTAGCTATAGCCTGAAGCCTGGAGTATCCATTGCTTTGTTTGTTCGCATCCGTGCTAGGCAATGAAGGATGACCTTGTGATCTGATGGAACTTAGGAGCCTAGACTTCGTTGAAAAATTCATAGAACACCTAGCTGTATATGTAGGTGTTTAAATACCTATAAAATGTGGCCCTTAGTCTTTATGGAGCTCTTTTCCTCATCTTGAGTGCCTTATAATCACTGAACAAATCCTGAACATGAATATCCTCAAAGCTTTTCAGCACAATTCCTACTGAGTTTCGGTGCCTTTGACCAATATATCCAACTCTAACAAATATAACTGAGTGCCATAATTTCTTTGTTCCCAACAAGTGACACTTTTAGAGAGGTCTGATTCCCAGAAACTGATGAGCACCTAAGAAGTATCAAGGAGGCCGTATATAAATGAAAACACCAAGAATCACTAGCTGTTTTTTTAAATATTACTGTATTTACTTGAATACAAGACAAGGTTCTTCTTTCCCCAGTAAGCATGGGGGAGAAAAAGTTTCTTGTCTTGTATTCACATAAAGGAAACCTTATTAAATACATTGTCTATATTTGAACTGCTGCCAAAAGCAGGATGTGCTCAATAACAGAAACCAACTGTGAAGCTGATTAAATACAGCCAGCACTGGGTGTAACTATAAAACACTGGACCATATTGGGCAAACAGCTGCTGGGATCCTACCATAAGACTAGGCAAGTGCGGTTCAACTGAATAAGATGCATGATGGTGCCCATTGTGCTCAGTTCCCCTCAAGGTGAACTCTTTCAAGTCATAGTGAGAACTGAAAACATTTCAGCTTCCCCTTCACTCCTGTAGCTGAGCTGCACCTTTCTTTCCCATTTCCAGTGATTCTTGTTTCTTCACCAGCCTTAAATGTCTGGCAAACGTCACCAAGTGAGGCCCCAAACAATTCACCCAGAATCCCTCTGTCACCTCCTCTCAGCTTGTCGCATATGATTAGAATCATAGAAAGTTATGGTTGGAAGGGACCTCAGGAGGTCAGTTAGTTCAACCCCATGCTGAAAGCAAGACCATCCCCAACTGGATCATCCCAGTGAAGGCTTTGTCTAGCCAGGTCTTAAAAACACCCAAGGATAGAGATTCCACAACCTCTCTGGGTAACCTGTTTTAGTGCTTCACTACACTCCTCATTATACAGTTTTTCCTAATATCTAACCTTGCTGCAAATTGAGACCATTGCTTCTTGTTCTGTTATTGGAGAACAGTCCAGCTCCATCCTCTTTGGAACCACCCTTCAGGTAGTTGATGGCTGCTAGTAAATCCCCCTTTAGTCTTCTCTTCTGCAGACTAAATAAGCCCTTTTCTCTCAGCCTCTCCTTAGAAGATATGTGCCCCAGACTGCTAACCATTTTCATTTCCCCCTACTGGACTTTTTCCAATTTGTCCACATCCTTTCTGTAGTGGAGGGCTCAAAATTGGATACATTGGGCATGTCTACACATGCCCCTACAGCGGCATTGTTACTGCGCCATCATTTAGTACTTCTCTTTGGAAGTACTAAAAGATAGTGTGTAGTTATTTTTAGCCCCTATGTTGCTGTACAACCCCTATGTTGCTGTAGGTTGCTATGGCAAGGTAGCATCACATATAGACGCACCCAGTATTCCAGACGTGGCCTTACCAGTGCTGAATAGAGGGGAATAATCATTTCCCTCAATTTGCTGGTATCATTCCCACTAATGCAGCCCAGTATGCCATTAGCCTTCTTGGCAACAGGGGCACACTGTTGTCTCATATTCTTCTTGTCCACTGTAACTACCAGGTCCTTTTCTGCTGAGCTGCTACTTAGCCTGTCGTTCCCCAGCCTATACTATATGGGATTGTTTTGTCCTAAGTGAAGGACTTTACACTTCTCCTTATTGAACTTCATAAGATTTCTTTTGGTTTGTTGAGGTCTCTCTGAATCTTATACCTACTCCTCCCAGCTTGGTGTTATCCACAAACTAGCTGAGGGTGTGGTGTATTGCATCCCATCTTCCAGGTTGTTGATGAAAATATTGAATAAAACTGGCCCCAGGACTGACCGCTGAGGCACTCCACTTGATACTGGCTGCCAACTAGACATCACACTATTAATTACTGTCCTTTGAGCCTGATGATCTTCTATCCACTTTACAGTCCAACGAATGTCCAACCCATGCTTCCCTAGTTTGCTTACAAGAACGGTGTCAGAGACTGTATCAAAAGCCTTGCTAAAGTCAAGATATATCATGGTCACTGCTGTCCCTGCATCCACAGAGACTCATCTCATTATACAAGACAATGAGGTTAGTTAGTCATGACTTGCCTTTGGTAATTCCATGCTGACTGTTCCTAATCACTTTCTCCTCCAAGTACTTAGAAATGGATTCCTTGAGGACCTGACCATGATTGTTCCAGGGACTGAATAGGTCAACTGGTCTGTAGTTCCCCAGATTCTCCTTTTTCCCTTTCTTAAAGATGGGGAATATATTTGCCCTTTTCTATGTGGCTGTGCTGTCCATGAAGTGGAGCCAGACCAGGTTGCCCTATGCCTTATCTATGTATACGTTTTTGGAGCATCCCAGGACTCATGACAAGAACACCGAGTCCCAGTCATGAATTGGGGGGGGGTGTGCTAATTAGCACATAGACCCTTTGTGGGGGAGTACACACACATACTGATCCAGTACTGGGCTATCATGACTTGAAGTGTTGTTTACTTTGCTGGGGCCCAGCTCAGTGAACTATATGGTATACCATAAGCCTTTTGGCTTTGCTCTAATACCCTGTATATATTTTTTTATGATATATAAGTAGATACAAAAGTGCTTCTTAAAAGTGTGTTTTTGGAGTATCTATGCTAAAACTTGCAACAGTTTTAAAAAGGTACAATGCATCACTTCTGGATTAATTAAGTCTATGGGTACCTGTAGTAATCTACCTATGTGCAAATTACTATAAGTATATTATTTCAAGATCATTGTTTTCAAATTTGCCTTCCACTTCAGGGAGAGCAAGGTCTGACACTAAGGAAGTGGGGGTAGGGATTGCAGGGGGAAGAAGTTGTTGGGGGGCAGAGGGCAAGGACCTCCCCCCAGATTTATTTTCTCTGTTGTACCAGTGGAAGGGGGACAAATTCAAGCAATCCTCCAATAATTAGATTCTATACCTGAAAAATTATAAGAAATGTATATGTTTTCCATATACAAAATCTAATTATTGGATCGGGGGAGTGATTTTATATTCAGGTTCATCTTATGGTCCAGTAAATATGGTAATACCATAAGTTTGTAACAGCAAAGATAAATTAATCAACAAGTATGATGGATTATGAGTACAATATGATGGAATAGGAACATTATACCAAAAAAGACATGTTTATACTCAGAAGATGGGAATTGAACGCCTCACTTTTTACAGTCAAGTTCATTTGTCCTCGTCCCAAGCCAAGAGAACTCATTGATTTCATTGGATTTTGAAACAGTTTTACATGCCAGGATATTCTAAAATAATACAAGGCCAACCCCGATCATCCAGTCTATAGTAAAGGGTAAAAGATAAACCTCTAAAACTTTAGATTCCGTTTCCCATGGAAAGATAGAGAAAACTACACATTTCCCATTTTATTATAGAAAATGCAGATTTTCCCTTTTAGCAGAGAAACCTGTGGATTTCCCCCTTTTACAAAGAGCTCTTCAGGCTGGCTGAGTTCCAGCCTGCAAGAGCTAATTGCAAAAAGGGCAGGGAAACCCCCAACCCTGGCAGGAGGGGAAGGAACAGGGGGAAAGGACAGGACCTGATGCTCTCACTTACCAGCTTATCTCAGGCTCATTTGCCTTCCTGGAGCCTGTAAGGTAAATGGGGCTGGGGGTTGCGGGGCAGGGCTGGGGAGAAAGCTGGCTGGGGGCTGAGGGAGCAAGAAGGTGTTGGAGGAAGACATGGAGTGCCTGCTGGCCCGGCAGACACTCCATGTGGGGCTTTCCCCAACACCTCCCCCTCCCTCAGCCTGGGAGACCAAGGATGAAGCAGGGCGTGGCAGTAGCATCTTCTCTGGCACATTCCCATTGCTTCTTACCTGGGGGAGGGAGAGGGATGCTCCGGGGGCTGCTGGCCCCAAGCAGCATACCATGGTACCTCCCCACCCCCTACTTCAGCTCAGTCTGTGCCTGCTCACAGGAGCAGGGCTGGGAGGGTGAGGACAGAGGTGCCCCTCTGCAGGCTGCACATGCCCCCCCAGCTGGGAGGCAGAGGGTCTCTCATGTGGTGGCCACTACCGCACCACTGCCACTGCAGTCTGCTTGCCTGCAGTCAGCCGCAGGTAAGTGGAATGGCAGTGGCCGCCACCGCTGCTGCTTTGCTGCTACTGCACTGCACTGCCACTTGCATGTGGCAGCCACCACTGCCACAGCACCACCGCACCCCCATGCTGCTTTTTAACGGCCAGATGCGGAAAAGCAGCATGGGGTGTGGCAGCAGTGGCGGTAGCCGCTGCTTTCGAGCAGCGGTGTAGTGGTGGCACGGCAGCAGTGGTGCAGTGCAGTGGCAGCTGCCAGTGGTGGCAGTGTGGTGGTGGTGGTGGCCATCACTGCACCGCTTGCCCATGGCCGACTGCAGGCAAGCAGCACAGTGGTGTGGTGGTGGCCGCCATGTGCGAGTCCCCTCTCTTCCCTGGGTGTGCAGCCCACAAAGAGGCACCATTGCCCTCACCCCCCGACCCTGCTCCTGGGAGCATGCACAGAGGTGCATTCCCCTCACCACCCTCTTCTTGATCTGCTCCCCGCAGCCCCTTCATTTTCACCTGCCCCACCTCTTTCCCCCACATACACCTACCTTCTGGGGTGTAAGTGTATGTGTGTGTCTGTGCCTGCATGAGTGGGATTGGGGGGTGTTGTGTGGGGAGTGAGGGGCACAAGCAGGGCTGGGGAGGCTGTGAGGGAGAGTGAGGGGCATCAACAGGGTTGTGGGGGGGGCTTTCATTTTAATCACAGATTTGGAGGGTTTTGTTGGAGAATTTGCGATTTTTTATATCAGAATTTGTGATTTTTTTTATCAAGGAAAACCAGAATCCCTGTTCATCATTTATTGGTGAAGTGAACATTTTTAAACATCCTATAGAAGGAGATGGTTTGGAGGGAAAACATCTATTGTTATTCTCTAGGGACTCCTCTCTTGGCATATTCTAAAGCCTCTTTGAAAACTACCAAGTCATGTTAGTCCAATATAGGGCTGGGAATCCAGTCAATTGACTAGTCACATAATGTCAGTTGACTACCTATTATTTGACCACAGTCAAAAATTGGCAGATAGTCCATGTAGCCAACAGTGCATGCACATACATACGCACACATTTATACATATGCTCCATTTAGCAGCAGGCATCCCCTGAGTTCTTCCACCATCCTTTCTCTGCCCCCTTCCCCACCCCTCTTCCCCCACATTAAATCACATGAGGCTGCAGGAACTACTCTGTGGGGTGCATCTATATGAGACACTTACTGCGCAGTAACCCAGTATTACTGCACAGTAACGTTGCATGGCAAAAACTGTAACGTGATGCTACTACACCGTAGCATCAGAAAAAAAGTGTTTGCTGGTGCTACTGTGCAGTAACTCAGATTACTGTGCATTTATTTAGTACTTGTTTATACAACTACTAAATAAATGTGCAGTAATGACTGTGCAGTAGCATCTTGTGTAGACACAGCCTGTGCTGAGATACCAGCAGCATAGAAAAGTTACTCCTACTGGCTCTCTTGTGTAACTGCTGTCATCTCCAAATGTAAGCAGCAAAGTCTTTGAAGAGTTGGCCTGCTGCCAATTGAATTATGTAGCATAATTGAATTTTAATTGCTGACTTTTGTCTTTTATAATTCCTATGTGCATTTTATTTCTGTTTAGTTTCTTTCTTTTTTCTTTTTCTTTTTTTTTCTTCTTTTTTCTTTTTTTTTTTTTTGAACAGTTTGGACTGACTCTGGGTTTTGGGATAAAAGCCAAAGAAAAGAAGAGCTGTTCAGTCTTTAATGTCCTTCACATTTACATTTCCCTAACATTGATAGATGTAAAGAATCATTAGATTTTTTTAAAATTGTATTTCATTGTTTCACAATAATAGTTAACTAATATGTTTGTAATTAGCATAAGCATCTAACCTGCTGGAGATCAAAGTTTCTCTCTTTACTCTTTTAATAAATACATGCTTAACATATTTGACAATATTTGATCAGTTAACTGACCACATATTTTTTGACCAGTCAGATACTCAATCCTAGTCCAACAGAAGCTCTATCATCAACCCTGTTTGGACTAGGCCAAAAAATCCTACCAGCTTCAAGATAAGAATAAGGAATATGAAAGTATTTTATCATTTTTATCTATTAGTGATGAACCATTTTAAAATAGTTTTGTTTTGTTCTGTTTTTTAAATCATTTTGAATGCCCTATTTAAGTGCTGATTGCTAACTTCAAAGTATTACTACATCATGTGGGTACTGGAGAGGAAATTAGTGTGGCAGCCAGTCATCCGGGCACTTGATACTGGTACCAAGTGTTCAGGTAAGAGGGAACTCCTGGCACCATGACAGTAATATGCAATCTTCCCTATCTTATATATGTAACTGAAGTGCAGGAAGCTAGATTCCTACTTGTAGAACCAAGTGGAAAGGGTTGAAGGTGCAGACAGGTGGCTCAGATGCTAGAACAGAGCACTAGTACCATAGTTTTCATAAGCACAGTGATTACTATTACCATGATGTTCTTGTGGCTGTAGACACAATGCAAAATTTAAAAGTACCTAAGTGTTTCAGTAGCCTAGGTCCAATTGAAAGGCAGTGTGATTTAGGCTTCTGATTTAGTTAACTAGCACTTCTTAAAATATGACACAGGGGCTTATGATAATGCTGCTTACAATCTGTTTTTAAAAATTATTTCTGTTTGTATCTCAATACAGTTGTATATTGCCATCATATCCCTTGTTTTGCCTGTCCTGTGAGCCTCTTGGCATCTGATGAATTGAATGGGAAAAAGCGCATGAAAAATTATTCCTGAACCCTACAGATTTTGGATAGCAGACTGCTGGAGGAGTTGTGTTGATTTATTTTGATCTCTGACCTCAGGTTTTGGAGATTATCTGCCGCTCAATAGCCATGAAAAAAAAGAGAAATGAAAAAAATAACATGTCACCCACATTCTGCCCAAATATAGATCTCTGGTTTCCCACATCCTAGCGTTTAATTCCACACAGAGTTACCAATTGCTGATCTCACAGGCAGGATTAGTGGGAAGAAAAATGAGAGCTCCATTGAAACCATACTCGGAGTCTGGAAGAATGAAACACTGAACTCTAGGACCCAGGAGATCAACATTCAGGGCAGTGAATGTGTTGTTTTTTCCCCTTGCCGTTTCCCAGGGCTATTTTGAGGCAAAATCTGGATACTTAAATCGGAAAAACAAAGGTGCATATAACTGTATTTTAGACAGCCTCCCCATCACTTCAACAGTCTCCCAAGAAGAGTGATCTACTGTGAGGCATTAACTATAATTTATATATTTTTTTAAGGTTTAGGAACAGAAAAATAGAACACTGAAGTATTGATTGCAGTAAGTCTCTCTTCTTCCTAAAAGAAAACACGTTGCATACATAGGTTTCTATTAGGTACCTTTTCTTTTGGTTATAGGGTTTACATGTGTTCAGCTGAAAAAAGAAACCCTCATAAAGTTCCTTTAGTCAAAAGGAAATAATCACTAACCATTAAATCAGATAGCTCCAATGCATTTTTAAATCAAGCTATCCAGAAAAAGAAGAGGCTTGGCCCCATGGTAACATGAAGTGCTTAACAGATGGAACTTGAAAACTTGGTTCCTGTACCATGCTGAAGAGGACCATACTTTATTGCCTTTTCTACCAGACTGCTTAGAGATATTCAAGAAGTTAAAAAAAATCTTTAAATGCATCACTCTAAATCCTTTAGGAGTTGAACATATTAAGATGACAAGAAGAGTATGTATTTAAACCTAACTACCCCTTTTGGATTACCGGGTATTTGTAGATTTATTGGCAAAATGGCTTAAATTAGGGATATATTTTTAACCTGAAGCATTACATAATAAAATAACAGCAGAATTCTGTGCAGTAAAACAGGGAGGGAAGGGGGAGTCTTATTAAAACCAACAGAGTTCTCTGATTTTGCTCTCTTGCCCGCACAAAGAGGTGCTCCATGGTTACACAATCAGCAAAGTTTGCAAAGAAAGCATTTCCATTACACTATTTTGCTCAGGAGTCGTCGCCCTGCCTTTCACTGCAGACCCGCTGTTTAGTCTGAAACTGAAAATTAAACCCAGAACTTCAGCTCTCAAAGTTAAATACTCAGCTTTACTGGCAGCACACAGCCTCACCACTGTCTGTGTGGTAAGATCTGTGATTAAACTCTTCAGACATTTTTAAAGCATTTTTATAAATCTGTTAAGCTTTAGTGTTTTGTTGTTGTTGTTTGGGGGGTTTTGTTGTTGCTTTTTTAAGGAAAAAAATCATTTAGCTGAATTATACCACAGAGCCTTGCATGAACTTTGTTGAACCAAATCAGAGGACGCAGCTAAACTATCTTTCAGAAATATGTTTCTCATTCTAGGGACTTTTCTCAGCATTCTTGGGGGAAGGTAGAGCTGTATTTGTTAAACTCTTTCATTCATGAGTGAAAGAGAGAGAGAGAGAGAAAACCATCAAGATTTAGAAAAAGTAATAATAACAGAGTTCGCCAACTCAACCTTTCCCCCTACAAAGAATGTACTTGTTACACCCCTTGTAGCAGCCTTCATTTTCTTTGTGAAGTAGGTTATGTAAATGACTGAGCTGTTCAGTGTTTAGAAGCCTTCATGACTAGTGCTCATAAAAATGTCACTGTGCACTTCCACTTTGAAAGCTTCTTTTATCTCACCTTCCTGAAGGCCCTTTCCAATGGCTAAGCATGCTTGACCAGGAAGCTGCAGCTTGGCCTTCCCACATAGCTAGGCCCTAATGAGGTGTGTGTGGCTCAGTTGGCTACAGTTTTTTAATCTCATTCTTATTATTTCAAGGCTCTTGAAGTTCAAATAAGCTTGGTTGCTTGGCAAAATTCTTCAGCCGTGTTTCAAATGGGAGTTATATACGTATATATGTGTGTGGATGTATTTGTGTACATGACCACACACACACATACACATTTAGTTACTTCAAAAATCACTGCAGTCACTTCTTCCATAAATGAAAAGTAACAATTTGTAAGAGGTAGTGAATTGGATTTGAAAGTCTTTGGGCATTGTTTACCAGTAAGCAACAGCAATCCTTCTTTTGAGAAAATATAAGAAGAAAATATATCTTTTTATAGTTTGGTCTCATGGTTTCATAGTTTCTAGGGTCGGAAGGGACCTGAGCAGATCATCTAGTCCGACCCCCTGCCATGGCAGGAAAGAGTACTGGGGTCAAACGACCCCAGCAAGATGTTCATCTAGCCTCCTCTTAAACACCCCCAGGGTAGGAGCCTGCACCACTTCTCTTGGAAGCTGGTTCCAGACCCTAGCCGCCCTGACTGTGAAGTAGTGCCTCCTGATATCTGGCCTAAACCTACCCTCTGCCAGCTTGTGACCGTTATTCCTGGTCACTCCTGGCGGTGCTCGGGGGAACAGTGACTTCCCCCAATGCCTGCTGATCCCCCCTGACTAGTTTATAACAGGCCACAAGATCCCCCCTCAGCCTTCTCTTGTGGAGGCTGAACAGGTTCAGGTCCCGTAGCCTGTCCTCATAGGTCCTGCCCTGTTGTCCCCTGATCATACGAGTGGCCCTCCTCTGGACCCTCTCCATGCTGTCGACATCCCTCTTGAAGTGCGGCGCCCAGAACTGGATGCAATACTCCAGCTGCGGCCTGACCAGTGCCACATAGAGGGGGAGGATCACCTCCTTGGACCTGCTCCAGATGCATCTGTGGATGCATGACAAGGTGCAGTTGGCCTTCCTAACTGCCTCCCCACACTGCCGGCCCATGTTCATCTTGGAGTCAGTGATGACCCCAAGATCCTTTTCCGCCTCCGTGCTGACAAGAGGGGAGTTCCCCAACCTGTAGGTATGGTGCCGGTTCTTCCTCCCCAGGTGCATCACCTTGCACTTGTCTGTGTTGAAACCCATGCTATTCTCGTCTGCCCACCCTTATAACCTGTCTAGGTCCGATTGTAGTCTGTTGCTTCCTTCCAGTGTGCCCACATCCCCCCACATCTTAGTGTCATCAGCAAATTTGAACAGGGTGCTTTTTACCCCCTCATCCAAATCACTGATGAAGATGTTGAACAGCGCGGGCCCGAGGACCGAGCCCTGCAGAACGCCACTGCCCACGTCCTTCCAGGTTGAGAAGGACCCATCCACTACCACCCTCTGGGTGCGGCCCTCCAGCCAGTTGGCGACCCATTTGACTGTGTGGGTGTCTACACCACAGCCCCCCAGTTTCTTAATGAGAACAGGGTGAGAGACAGTGTCAAAAGCCTTCCGGAAGTCCAGGAAGACTATGTCCACTGCTACCCCTGCATCTAACGATCTGGTGATCTCTTCGTAAAAGGCCATCAGGTTGGTCTGACAGGACCTGCCACTGATGAACCCATGTTGGTTGCCCCTAAGCATGCAGTCCCCTGCTGGCCCCTCCTGGATGTGTGCCAGCATAATTTTCTCGAACAGCTTGCCTAGGATCGAGATAAGACTAACTGGCCTATAGTTTCCCAGGTCCTCCTTCTTGCCTTTTTTGAAGATGGGGACCACGTTGGCCCTCTTCCAGTCCTCCGGTACCTCACCAGAGCACCACAAGTGCTCGTAAAGTTGTGCCAGGGGACTTGCAATGACCTCGGCCAGTTCCTTTAGAACTCTAGGGTGGAGATCATCCGCACCGGCTGACTTGAATACATCCAACCCCTCCAGAAGCTCCCTAACTAAATCCTCGCTAAATGCCTCCCCCGGGGCCCGAGGGGAGCCCAGCAGGGAGGTGGCTGTTCTGGTCCCTACTTAGGAAGACGGAGGCAAAGAAATCGTTAAACATGTTAGCTTTGCCATCTGGTGTGACGACCAAGTTACCCATGTCGTCCTGCAAGGGCCCCACATTACCCGGGACCTTCTTTTTACCCCCCTACATATTTAAAAAAGGACTTCTTATTGTCCTTAATCTGGGAAGCTAGTCCCAGTTCCATCTCTGCATTGGCCCTCCTAACTACCCCCCTACATCCCCGAGCAACTACAGAATAGTCCTCCCCGGTGATGACTCCTTCTTTCCATTAGGTGTAAGCCTCCTTTTTAGCAAGAAGACATTCCTGGATGTTTTTGGTGAGCCACGGAGGCTTGTGTGCTCTCCTGCTCCCTTTGATCCTTGTTGGGAATACCTTCCTTTGGGCTTGGAGGATCGTCACCTTAAGGAGCGACCACTCTCCTTGGACACCTGGCTCCCCTCCCCTCCGGGACCTCAGTGCTTCTCCAACTATCCTCCTTAGCTTGTTGAAGTCTGCCCTCCTAAAATCTAGGGCCGCTGCCTTACTACATGCCTTTGCCACCTTGCGCTGGATGGTGAATTCCAGCAGGCGATGATCGCTGTCGCCCAGGTGGTCGAGCACCCGCAGCCCCCTCACCGGGTCATCACCCGTGGCCAGCACTAGGTCCAACAAGGCATCCCCCCTGGTGGGGCTATGCACCTCCTGGGTTAGATGGAGGTCCTGCACTCTGGCCAAGAACCTATGTGAGCGTTCAGACCTGGCTGACTGTTCTTCCCAGCAGATGTCCGGGATATTCAGGTCCCCCATGACTACCACATCCTTAGCCTTCACTACCTCTGTGAGCTGACCCAAGAATTCCTGGTCAAGCTCTTCTCCCTGGTTGGGAGGTCTGTAGTAGACTCCCACCGTTAAGTCCCTTTCCCTTCGACTGCCTTGTACTCTAACCCAAAGCACTTCAGAGTGCCCCTCCCCTGACTCCTTGCTAATTAACGAGGATGTGTATTCCTCCTTAATATAGAGCGCCACGCCCCCACCCCTCTTTCCTATCCTGTCCCTCCTGTACAGCCTATAGCCCTTGACATTCACTGCCCAATCATGCGTTGCGTCCCACCACGTTTCCGTAATCCCCACTATGTCCGGGCTGGTGTCAGCCAGCAGGAGGGTGAGTTCCTGCTTGTTGCCCATATTACGAGCGTTTGTGTAGAGGCATTTGAGGCCTCCTGTGGGTGTGTGTACTGACCCCCTAGTCCCAGCGTTACCCTGGCCCCCATCTCTTACCTGTTTATTCGCTTCGCTCATTGGTCTGGGCTGGGCTGTAGTTGTGGGTGCTGTTTGGTCTGGCAGTCTGATGTTTTCTCCACCCTCATCTTTCCCTTCCCCCGATGAGCCTAGTCTAAAGCCCACCGGAGGAGGTCTGCCAACCTAGAAGAGAACACATGCTTACCTTTAGGGGAAAGGTGGAGCCCGTCCCATCCCAGCATGTGTCTTGTTGTGATGTGCCGGTCATGGCTGAGGAAGCCAAAGCCCTCCTCAAAGCACCATTCCTGTAGCCGCCAGTTGGTCTCCGCGATGCATGTTTCATGCTGTCTACCTCGTCCACTCACTGGCAGGATAGAAGAAGGTTCTAAGATAGAAGGCTGGGTTTTCAGCAATTATCTTCACTGTGGACTACCACATTGCCCCCTTTATTATAATGTTGCATCTCACCCCTTCTAAAAAGCAGATTTCACTGTACAACTGACTTTACTGATGTACAGATACCTGGGCTGTTTCACACATGGATTTTTCAGGGGAAATTTGAATGATGTCATTTCTATCTATGTGGGAAGGAACATTTCTCTCATGGGGTTCAACAAGGACAAGTGAGAAGTCCTGCACTTAGGAAAGAACAATCCCATGCACCAGTACAAGCTGGGGCTGACTGGCTTGGCAGCAGCTCTGCAGAAGAATGTTGGGGTTGCAGTGGACAGTAAGCTGAACATGAGCCAGCGGTGTTCCCTTGTTGTCAAGAAGGCTAATAGCATACTGCACAGGTGGGTGGCCAGTAGTTCAAGAGAAGTCATTCTTCCCCTCTATTCAGCATTGGTGTGGCCATATCTGGAGTACTGTGTTCAGTTTTGGGGCCCCCACTGCAGAAAGGATGTGGACAAATTGGAGAGAGCCCCAGCAGCAGGCAACAAAAATGGTTTGGGAGCTGGGTGACATGACTTATGAGGAAAGGCTGAGGGAACTGGGCTTATTTAGTCTAGAGAAGGGGAGACTGAGAGGGGACTTAATAGCAGCCTTCCACTACCTGCAGGTTGGTTCAAAAGAGGATGGAGCTGGACTGTTCTCAGTGGTGGCAGATGACAGAACAAGGAGCAGTGATTTCAAGTAACAGCAAGGGAAGTTTAGGTTGGATATTAGGAAAAACTTGCTCACTAGGAGGGTGGTAAAACACTGGAACAAGTTACATAGCGAAGTGATGGAATCTCCATCCTTAGAGGTTTTTAAAACCTGGCTAGACAGCATTGGCTGGAATAATCTAGTTGGGGATGGTCCTGCTTTGAGCAGGGGATTGGACTAGATGACCTCCTGAGGTCTCTTCCTATCCTAACTTCCTTTGATTCAATGATTCTGAACCTTTCAGTCTTCATTACTACAAAGGACAAAACTCTATGCTGAGACCTGCAGCTTGTCAGTGTACTGCATATACCTAAACACTATGACATAATTGGTAAAGGCGGGGCTGAGTGGTGATGATAATATTTATTCATCTCACATATACATGTCGAATCTGGACCAAGTGAATTGAGGATATCATCACCTTTCTTAGTATTTTAGAGGTGCCCATCAGTGTTGCTTTCTGAAAGGTCCCTGGCCTTAGAGTAAAACCCACTTCCAGTAAGAGGCAACACGTAGGGATGGCATGGGGGGGGGGGCATGTGTCCCCCCTGAGATTGGCCGTGTGCTGAAGCCACTGCCAGCTTCTGTGGGCGGTTGCCACCTGCACCTAATCCCCTCCCCCCACTGCCGACATCACCGGTAGCAGCTGCGGGCAGTCCTCACTCGCCACTGCCAGCGGTGGGTGGTCTTCGCCCACTGTTCACCACCATGGTGCCCCCCCCAGTTGTGGGAAGCACCAGTCATTCATGCTTTCCATTCACACATTGTTGGCACTTCTGCACAGTTTGCCATCCTCTGCAGTGAGGACATGTGCATTTATATTGACTGGGTGCAATCAGCTACACAGTGGTCAGCAGATATACACATTGGCATCCATTGTGGACATGGAAGTCATAATATAGCCAGACAAAACCCCACAACTAACACTGAAAGAGGCCTAACCCTAAGTCCCTGGGTTCTAGGCCCCACTTGCTCATAGGAGACTTGAAACTGCCTCTCTTCAGTTTCTTAGGACAGTGGTGTAATAGCCAAGCCATCGGTTAGACCAGGGGTGGGCACAGCCCACCAAAGGATTTTATCTGGCCCACAGTGGGTCCCTTCGCCCTGCCTGGCCCAGGCACAGGAGGCAGCCTGGGCTGTGGTGCATGCAGCTGATGTCAACACCTACAAGCAGGCGGTGAGGCTGTGGCAGTTCAGTGGCTGGACTCTGCTTCCCAGCAGCAGCAGATCCTTCAGGCTGTTGCCACTAATGTTGGCACCACCCTTGGTCCCACTGCCCAGGCACCCTGGCCTGCCAGCCCTGCACGCACTGCTGGGGACACCAAATGCAGTGGGTGGGTGGCATCTCCTTGGAGACCGGTCTGGGACCTCTGTGGGCAGGGAGCACTCAGCTGGGTGCATAGGGGGCTGTGGGAGGGCAGGGAGTGTTGTCCAAGAACAGGGTGGCTGGGACCAGGGCTGAAATCACAGGGTGGTGTCAGAAGAGGGCCATGCAGGGAATGGATCTGCCCTAGCCCCACCCCCAAAATCCCAGCTCCAATCCCACCCACCCATCCCACTCCTGAATGCCACTTCCAGCCCACCCGCAACCCCATCCCATGTGCCTGGCCAAACACACCCTGCCAGTGGAGACCCCACCCACCTTCTCCATCCAACACCCCCAGACCACTTAGGGAGTTTTGGTGAGCTGTTGTGGCTGAGGAAGGGTAGCTGACCCAGCCTGCTACAGCTCACCAAGCCTCCCTAAGTGGTCCTCCAGTCCAAATAATTGCCTACCCCTGAGTTAGGCATTAGCTCACTCCTGGGTTAGGCATTAGCCCATTCTTTCTCCAGCTCTCCTTTTGAAGCTGGTGCCCTGGACAGCCAAGAGAGGGAAATGTATGGGACCAAAAGGAAGAGAAGGAAGCATAGGAGGTGGGGAGATGGTTGCTGTTCTGGCAGGGAGCATGCCCTGGGTTCTAACTTTGACTCCTACCCAATGGGACAGAAACTTCCCCACTGTTATCCACCCATTTTTATCCAGCGGCTGTTAAACGCAAAGTGGTGACTCAGCTTCCAAAAAAATGCTAGAGTAGGGTCTGCATGAAATCTGTTCCATAACACGATGTTTAAGGTATTATGCTGGCATGTGGGAGAGTCTGAAGTTCAAATTCACTGTGTGCAAAGGGGGCAGGGGGATACAACTTGTGTCTCTTGCTTTCTCTCTGAGTGCCTTAACCACTCAGCTCTTGGAGCTAAAACACAAGAAAATGTTCTTCTTCCTAGCTTCTTCTGGGATTTATACTCAGGTGTATTCACATGTAGCTTTTTGTGTGCATGCTTATGTATCCATGCTGCAGGATCAGTAGAATTGCAGTCTGTACCTAAGTGCCAAAAAGGCAATTTACACACCTGGAAAGCTGCACAAAGGGTAACAGAATTTTGCCTTTCTCATCCAAGAATTTCTTCTTCTGTTACAGTTGTTGCTATTATATTGCTCTTTCACTCAGGAGCCATGGGTCTGGGCCCCATTTCACTGTGCAGTTTGCAAATGTAAATTATAGTCCCTGCCTCAAAATGTTTAAAGTCTCAAAAACAAAGATGCTTGGAGTTTGCTGGTCTACCACTAGGTTGTATAAGGTCACACTCTTGACTCAACCATGAACCAGTAGGAATAGTTCCTTATTTTCTTTACCATTTTATTTCACTCTCGCCTGATCTGGTTGCCTCTTTGGTAGTTTAGATAGGTATGATTAGGGGTTGAATTAGATCAGCGGCACTCAAACTCCAGCCATGGGGCCAGATCTGACCCACAGAGCTGTGTCATGTAGCCTGTGGGGAGCCATGTGGCCCAGATAATGGGGTCCAGTGTGTTAGGTCACATTGGCATGGGCATGAATCAGTGGGCAGGTTCATTCCGGAGTTGGATCTGGGAGTGCAGAGTCAGGGTGGCAAGTAAATGGATTTGGGCACATGGGGTCAAGTTGACGTGTGAGGCCGGATCCAGGCATGAAGGGTCAGGCCAGGGTGCAGCCTGATCTGGCACTCTGGATTACACTGACCCCACATACTGATCCTGCACCATTCATCTGGTCTGTAGGGCTGTAAGTTTGGGCACCACTGAACTAAATGATCTCCTGAGATCTGTTCCAGCCCTACTTTTCTATGAGTCTATGCCCTTAAGCAGTAATTCTCAACAAGGGTGCCTTGAAATTCTGTCAAGGGTGCCCTGGGGTGCCACATAATGTTGGGAGTAATTCTGGGGTGAGCACAGAAGGGGTGAAGAGAAGACTAAGGGCTTTTGTCTTTACCAAGACAGTGGTGTGTCAAAGCACTGTTAGGTGTGCAAACATGATTCATAAAATAAACTCAGAGATTTAAAATAAGAATCCAAAGTGCTGGAAACATTCTGACCTTCTAAGTTCCTGGCAACAGAAAAATTGCTCTATTATTTTATTTATCATCGAAAAACGAATGAAAACTAAGAGCTTGCATTTTCCGAAGGGTGCCTTGAATAACAAAGGGTTTCCTAATTCTAAAATGTTCTAGGGCAGTTGTGAATCACTTCTGAGCTGGTGCAACTGTCAGGAAGGGTAAAAATGTGGCTGAGTAAGGCATTTTGATATCTTAGCATGATTTGGGCCATATCACAAGGCAAAATAGAATGTCTTTCTACTTTAAAAAAAACTTAAATATTTAAAAACTCTGTGTCTCTTTTGTTCACTTTGACATACCATTGTCTTGGTATAGACAAAAGCCCTTGGTCTTCTCTTCACCCCTTCTGTGCTCACCCCAGAATTACTCCCAAGAAGCAAGGTACTCTCCATGTATGCCAAATCAAGGAAATTATGTGATATATAGTCACCTTAGATCAGCCATAGACATTTCCCTCAGGCTCTCCCTACCTTTGGTATGTTTCTGGGTATGCTAATTTGATTATTTATTAACACCATAAGAGGCAGTATTCTACAGTAACTTTATTGTGTTAAGCATTTAAAAAATACATTTTACCTGATTTTTAAATGGGTGCACACTGAAGCTACTACACTTCCCCTCTACAGATGTAACAGGAGCCACAGGCCTTTGTGATTCCTGCTACAATATGATTTTGCACACCATGGAATTCCAGATGAGTTAACAAGAGACAAAGGTCTACAGTGTGTAAGCTGTTCATGTCAGCACTTTTCTTTGACATATCACTTCAAGCACATCCTCTAAGACTTTTCTGATGCACAGTCAGAAAAATATATGCAAATAGCAAATAAGATGATTTAAAACAAAAGCCATGGCATATTCAAGGGATGAAGACTTAGCACTGCTAGAATATTTCAGTAATTCTTTCAAATTTTTCTTCAGATTGACAGTTCAGAAATGTATGGGCAGAAGGTGAAAAACTCAAGTTCCAAAATCTAACAAGCTTTTTGAGACAAAGCCAATTAATCTTGAAGTGTCTATAAAATAACTTTACCCCACGACACTAGAGCACAAGAAATACCATACTATGATAAACATTCCAAACTGTTGTTTTTTGCAAATGGGAAGGAATACAGGATTCAAATGAACAGTTATTCCAGAAGCACCAAAGTTTTGTGTTAAAACAAACTTCCAGGGTGAGTCCTAAAAGAGGTAAAGAAGAAAGGCAGCCAAGCTGTACACAGGTTCATTGGTGCTTTAGGATATCCCCCTGCCTCTCACAAAAGCTATGGACAGTACTTATACAAGATCATAAGGATCACCCAGTTATTTGCAGAGACAAACACAAGAAGCAAGAAATGGAGCCTGCAGGTGAACAAGACACTGCAGAAGGAAGAGAACTAAGAACAACAAACAGCCATGTGTTTAAAAAGGCCTGGGACCTCAGATATGACAGATGTTCATACCCTACTCTAGATGTTTCTATTCCTGTGTTTTATTAAGATCCTAGTGAAGTAGGGCTGGAAGTGACTTCATTATCCAGCCTCCTGCTCATGGCAGGACTGTCTCTGACTAAACCATTCCAGCCAAGTATCTATCCAACCTATTCTTGAAAATTTCCAGGGATGGAAGTTCCACAACTTCTCTAAGTAGTCTGTCCAACCATATAAAGTTAGGGTTGGCAGGGACCTCAGGAAGTCATCTAGTACAACCACCTGCTCAAAGCAGGACCATCCCCAATTAGATCATCCCAACCAAAGCTTTGTCTAGCCAAGTGACCATAATGCTTGACCATACTCATAGTCAGAAGGTTCTTCCGATTCTCCACCCTTAATTTCCTGTGCTCCAGCTGGAAGCCATTGCTTTTAGTCCTGTCCCTTATAGCCATCAAACAACCATGTGGCCCAAGACTGGATATAGTACTCCAGGCCTCACCTGTGTCAAACAGAATAGAAAAATCACTTACCTTCATTTGGAAAAGACATTCCTGTAAATACAGAAGTTGGTTGAATTAGTCAGTGGTTCTTATTGATATTCTAGCATACCATATTTTTATGTATGCCCCAAAATCTAATACACATCTTGTTTTTGAAAGGGAGAATGAAAGGGAGTGGGGGAAAGATTTTTACAAAGTTATTTTGCATACAGCAAGGACACAGCCTAATCTTCAGATGACAACTCCCCCACACACACACACTTTCCCCCAACCACCTCCCTGCTTAACTAAAGATGAAAGCCTGGCTGCTGCTGAAAGCTAGCATTAAACTCTATTAAACATTAAATGGAGGGAGGGAGGGTAGGGGAGAAGGGAGTGTAGCAGGTAAAAGTGGTACCTGGGGAGTCAGATGTCCAGCAAGTTGTAGTGTGTCAGAATTCCACAGCGTTAAACTGTGAAAGCATGGAGTTCAGCACAGACTGAGTTCATGAGTGTTTACCCAGCTTCTTGGGTAGGTTTTGCAATCTCTGCTAAACTTCATACTATAGTAGCATACCATCTGCCAGCCAGTTTCCTCCTCCACCACAGATGCTGCCAGTATGGGCCAAGGGCATGGCTTCCATGGTGAAGTCCAGAGGTACCAGACCCCACCATCAGGCAGGTAATGCTCAGGCCTTGGTGGCTGTCTATCTCACGGAGGATGTGGAGCCTCTGCTGTGCAACCCCTTGGCCTACTGCGTAAGTCACAGCCAGATGTAGCCACAGTTGCCTGGGAACACCTGTCCTGTCCACAGACCAGTGTTCCAAGCGAGAGGGTGTTCAACATTGCTGGTGATGTAGTGATGCCCCACTGCACCTCCTTGGATCCTGGTTTGGTGGAGCAACTGATGTTCCTCAAGGTGAACCTCCTGCTGCTGGGGTTCCCCAAGCTCCAGGTTCAGACAGAGTGAGTGCCATCCTCTTCACTCTGTCCGCACCTATTTCCTTTTGGTTTCTGGTTTCCGAACCATTTAATGCCCCACTCTCAGAGCTGGAGGTGGCACTCATCACCAGCCAGCGAGCAAGGGAAGAACATGTCCCTGCTGAACTCCGATGCCAGGATGAACTTGGAGGTATGAGCTGGGACTATGGGGAAGGAGGAGGCCCCAGGTCCTGGGCATGACCACTAAAAATGCACTCTGCCAGACTTGGGAGGTGGGACTGCTGGCAGCGCGGCAGCCCCAGCAAATGCCAGGACCAAGGATCTCCCTGGTGAAACTCCTGGTAGGAGGCACCATAACTTCCAGCCACCACATACACACACACAGTCCTGGCTGGGGAAAACCTGCAGTTGGTGTGTGTGTGCTGTTCCTGGATGGAAGGAATAGTAAAGAAGCCAGAGGCTAGCATGCAATGCAGCAAGAAAATCAGTCAGTGAAAATGGAAATGGAGGCATCAGGGGGTAAGGGACAGGCTGGGGTTGGGTATGGGGAAGGGGGGATGTAGCAGGTAAAAATAGAGAGGTACCTGGGGAGTCAGATGTCTAGCATGTTGTAGGGTGTCAGAATTCCAATGTCTATATTGAGTCCATGAATTTGTGTACCTAGGAGGTTGATGAAGTGCAGTTCATAGCCTCATCTATGAAAAGTGGTTTCTTGCCAGGGCAGGGCACAGGATGGAGCTGCAAGTGGCTCATCCAGGGGGCACAGGGAGGAGGTGGCAGCTCCTGCCACTGTGCACACCCTGGAAGGGCATGGGGGGGTATATGCCCCCAATCTGCATGCAGGGTGAGGGTAGGCTGCAGCTGTGGGCTGGGGCTGGGGACAGTGTCAGGCTTTGCCCGGCTGGGGGCTGAGCCAGGCTGTGCACAGGTCTGGCAGCAGCGGCACTGGGAAAGAGCTACAGCAAATTTTGGGAGCCCCCCTCCCCCTGCACCTCCTCTCCCAGTGCCACCGCTGCCCTGAATGCATCCCTGACCCAACTCCCCTCCCCAGCCCCAGAAGAGCCTGGTGCTGGCCCCAGCTCACAGCAGCAGCTCACCATTGTCCCGCGTGCAGATCTTTCCCCCCCCCTCCCCCCCCGCCCCACACCCTCCAGATGAGCCGCTCACAGTTCCACCCCATGCCCTGCCCTGGATGTGCAGCACCTGCCCCAGCCCCACTCCCTCCCTCACTGCAGGGGCCTTGATCTGCCCCCCCCAACAGACTTACCAGCTGGACACTGGTCTCCAAGCTGCCCAGCTGCATATTGGCAATCAGATTGGTATCAGCCAATATGGCTCATTAAAAATTGGCCATCGGTATCGGCCCAAAAAATCCCTATTAGTGCACCCCTGTTGAAAACCACTGTTTTAGAACACTAATTTTTTAGCCATATCTGTCAGTTTTAGCTCTTTGAAATTCTAGTCTCTGCCTCATCTGCCCATTCTCCTTTCAAATCTCAGCTGAAAACTAACTTTTTTCATGGGGTACAAACTGCTTAGTTACTTCAGTAAAAGCGCTTTCTTCACTGAAGTGATGCTTTATTATGAACCTACTTTTGGGTTTCCCAGAGTAGCAGTCATGTCAAGACATATCAAGCATATCAGCAGTGATTAAGTAAGCCAGTAAGTAATACTATATTTACTCACATGCCATGTGCAGCTTTTCAGCCCTCCAAAATTGGGGTGCATCTCTTCAGCTGATTTTTCTTTGCTGGAATAGGAAGAGGGATGAAAAGAAGCATGTAGACACTGTATTTAAATAGCTGCCAAAATAGTTGTTGCTTCTCCCTGGAGCAGAAAACAGCGGGGGTGGAATCCAGTGTTAACCTCCTCACCGCTGCTGGTGAGGCACTAGCTTTGGGCTTAAGAGCCACTGAGCTGGCTAAGAGTGAGCAAGCAACAGCATATGCAGTATGTTGTATCTTGATGAGGCTTGTGGTGTGGAAGCAACACTGTATTATTTATGGGAATTTTATATAAAGACTTACTTACAGTAAAGAAGTAAGTCTTGCTGCTGCTCTTGCAAGGGTCTGGGGACTAGCTGTACTGCTGTCATGCCACACCAGGAAGTTCCTGCTGCCTCATTCACACTGGTTCTTGGGATGCCAGGCTTTCTGATCACTCTTACATTTCTGGAAGGACTTACTCTGTCACACAATCAGCCATGACTCTGAAAAAATCTTTTTTTCCTACCTTCTGTCTTCCAAAAACAAAGTGCATGTCTTATGTATTTAGTATGTGAGAAAATATGGAAATTACTGATTATGCTCTTTACAAACATCACTTTTCAACACTAACTTCTGACTAAGTGTTTTATTCTTCAGTTTGCCAAGAAGGAATGGCTTGACAAAAGATGGCTTTCATTCTGCAATTCATTTTGCTCCCCTCCGAAGTCCAACAGCTTTCCCATTTTTGCCATGCTTCACAAAAGACTCTTCTTTGAGATCAAAGCAAATTTAGGAATGCAGCTTTGCTAACCTCAACAATTAAGCAATAATGGCAAAAGCACAAGAGTTAGAAATAGTAGGACAAAATATGCCTTTCCCCATGATAAAGTCTCTTAATCTGTCCCTGAAACATTTGCTTCCATAAACACATTCTCTAGTAGCTTCCACCTTGGGTCCCCCTTCCTAAGCTTACAATATATTCCCAACTAGTCAATAAAATGATGCAAATGGTAAAGTAGCTTGACTGTGGGCTATGTAGAATGGCATTCTAGAAAAGTCAAGAAACTGACTACTGTCCCTTACCTGTGCTTTTAAAAAAAGATTTCATGGCTGATCTTTATGTCATCGCTAATTAAATGTCAAAGCTGAAACAACTTCAAAGTCAATGGAAAATAGTATTTAAAAAAGCATACCTATGACTGTTATTTTAAGTAAAGAAAACAGAACCTAAGGTCATCATTTTTAGCTGAATAGTCACTGTGGCATTGAGCAAAGCAGTTGCTCTTCGTAGATCTTGATGAGCTGGGAATGTGCAAAGGTTCAAAATAATCTGTTTTACACAACTTCTGGCACTAGGTTCATGCCGCCCAAATGTCTGTTCATTAGATATCTTCAAATGCCTGTTTTCTCCTAGCCAGAAATGTTGCAACAGCCACTAGTGTCCTTCTGTGTGGCTGGGAGGATGAGCTGGGAAAAAAGGCATTGTATATTAATGTGATTTGATAAAGCATTAAAAAGATTCAGTTCCCTGAAGGCTGTGTGAGATGAAGTAAAATTCACCTAAGCATTTGCAATTCTATGATTATTTTCGTAGCAATCATTTAAATATAGTCCCTATTACAACTGGATGTGAGTTATTGTGAGGAAGAAAATTGTGGATCTGCATGATAGCTTGATGCCTTTCTGGAATTTAAATATTAATTGAAAAGGCAAGGTCAGAGGGCAGTTGACACTTGACTTTGCTCACTTTTGTTTGCCCATGGCTTTGATCGTGCTACATCTTTCTTTGTGGCTGGTCCTCCAGAGGGTATCCTAGGGTCATGGCCTGTTTCCTAGTCAAGAGGTATAAACCTATTGGCTTAAATATTTGAGGCCCATGGTTTAACTGAGGATGGGCATGAAGGGGGTCGCTTCATGCTTTCCACATTTCCTACATAACCGAGAGCAGACTAAACAAAACCAGTGTGAAATCTCATGGCTAGATGCTGCTGTGGTTATATTTTTTAAGCTGTCATCTATTCATTTGTACTTATGTTTATTCCCTAGATTTAAAGCTTTTTTCCAGCCTTTTTTTTTTTTTTTTTGGATGTTTGAAAACTTTTGACAATAGATTGCAGTAAGCAGTGGCCTGTGATTAAAGCCTAGTGGGTTTTTTTTCTCGATGCCGCGCTGGTGCAAAACTGTCACACATGGTAGCATTTAGGAGCCCTTCACAGCTGAGGTGTTTCAAACACTAATGAATGGAAGTTTGGTCATATAACGCAGGCAAGCTTTAAGGCATGCCTTACTGAATAGTGTACTGTAGCAGCCTGGGAAAGGAAGAGAGTTATAAATTGTGTCAGTTAGCCACCCAGACAAAATGAAGCCATGTGGAAAATCAAATCTATTAAAGTATGAAGACTGTTATAAGCTGTTTTAAGCTGGTCATTCTTAAAAGGTTTCAGTTTGCTGTAGGGGTAAATGTTTACCTATTCTTTCTAGATCTTTTTCATATGCTGTCGTACAAGATGATATGCAGCATTTGATAAAAATCAACTTCTCACTAACAGCCCTTTTATCAAAGATGTTTATTGTCTCCAGTTTTACCACCCATGTCCTGAAAGGTACTGCACATTTGTTAAATAAGCAGCATCAGGAAGATTGCAGACAGAACTGGCCTGCTAAAGGCAAACGTCAAAGCCAGGGGATAGAGTAGTAAAGGGCAGGTCATGTGAAGCGGGGACTCTGTCTGAGTTTATGTCAAATTTCCTGTGCGGAGCTAGTCTACTTTTCAGATACTGCATCTCAACACAGTGGCATTTTTACATGCACATTTTAGTACTAAGGCCAAATGATTTAACATATCTTTTTTTTACACAGCAGCTGAGAAAAATCCACTCAAATTCTCTTCTTGATCTTTTAAAAACGTCAAGTTAGAGGAAAGAAATTGCACCTTATTAAAAAAGTTGGAAGTAGCAACTTTCAGCCAAGAAGATTTTCCTCCTTGTCTTTCTTTTTAGAGATTATCTGAAACAAGAGGTGGTTCTAGTTTTAGAGGAGATGCTGCTCTTTCCTGTTTCACACCTAGCTGACTTGCCTTTGTCATGAGAAACGTGAGGCTATAATCAATACATTTTAAAACACAATACAACAAATAATTACTGTGGAGTTCAAATTCAAAACCCCTTCCATTTTCTGCATTTTTATTTAGTTTCTCCTCTTCCAGTTTGACATAATATCAACATGGGATTAAAAGTGGGAAAACTGGAAGGCAACTTGGAGAGAGAGCCAAAAATGAATTGATGTGATCAGCGGCCCCCTTTTCCCTTTAAAAAGGGATGGAGGAACAAGGTCCCAGAGCTCTTGTTTCTTTTTTTGTCCCTTTTTGGTGGTGAGAGGTCAGATTCTCAGTCTGCACAGATCTAGTTGGACCCTGGAGAAACTTGCCTCCCTCCTGAAAAGAAAGGCACTCCCCTGGACTCTTGGAATAATGTAGAGGTTGTAAAGAGTGTTGGGAAGTAATTACTCTTTGAAAGAAGGTCCTTGGTGCCAACATTATCTGCTTTTATATCTGAAAGGCATAGCAACAGGGATAATTGTATATTTTATTTGTTCATTCTAGGAAGAGACTGAAGAAACTGAAGAGACATCCTCACAAGAATCTGCAGAGGAAGACTAGAAAACCACACCATTCAATTTCTACCTCATCAGCAGTTGGGTCTTTTGAAGGGAGAAGACGCTGCCTTGACCACTTATTTTCTATTGCCATGGTCTTTCCACTTTTGCCTGGGGGGAGGGGGGAGGGGGATGGAAATCACATAACCTTAAAAAGGACTTTATTAATCACCTTTGTAATCCCTTCACATTCCCAGGTTTAGTGAAAAACTGCTGTAACACAAGGGGACACAGATTAATGATGCAACTTTTAATTACTGTTTTCTTTTTTCTTAACCTACTAATAGTTTGTTTGAGCTGCTAAGTAAGGGTGTATGGGTCAAGAAGAGCTTTGAATCAGGTTAAGTCATTCACTGCACTGCATACAAACAAGAAACTTGTAAAATATTAATTATAATGGGCATTGGAATAGGAAAGGTTTTGTGTGTAACACATTAGGCCTTACATCACCTCCAAGGACCCACTCCCTAGCTTAGTAACCTCCCTGTTTAGGACACCAAAGATAAGGGATAGATACTACTCTTTTTATAACCTTCTTGTAGACTTGTACTTGATTTTTTTAGACTTACTGTTATTTCAGGAAAAATTAAAAGCTGATATTTCACTTAATTCAGCTGATAAGCAAATGAAAAAATCAACAAGAAAAAGGTACTTTCATTTTGCAAAAGGGAAGAAAGACAAAGATATGTTGTATATATACAAATACAAACATATCGTCAGAAACAGTACTAATACTAAACAAAATTCCCAGCCCTCATCTTCAGGAAAGTAGGAATTCAGGTAGAGTTGGCTTTCCACAGAGCCAGATATTGTTTAGAAAATAGAGGTGACTGACACCAATATATTCTTAAGCCATGTAAAGACATAGTTTTATTAACTAAAGTGTTTAAAACAAGTAATAGAAAGGTACCTCAAATGAATTGTGAACTTACCTGAACAAATCAAAAATAACCCAGGTATTGGTTTAGCTTTAGCTAATTCCACCTACCATATATCAGTCTATCAAAGGGAATGAATCTCTTCTCATCACTCATCAGTCTTGATGTAAGAACCAACACCATGTACCTCAAGTGAGTTTATATATTACTTTAAGTAATATACTTTGACATAGGATGGTTCACTGGGCAGTTTTAACCCCAGTGACATTTCTCCATGTTTTCACTCAAAACAGCACTTTTAGCAACAGATGCAATATTACCCCACTATTCAATACTACCTCTGATTTTTACAATTAAGTCAACAGCCTAATAAATACATGCTGCTATACACATACAATGCAGGAAAATATTATTGGGTAGATAATCATAAATATCTGCATTTTCCCTTTATTTCTAACTTCAATACTTAATTGCAATTAAGAGCAATATCTTTAATGTGTTTCAGCATGACTACATCTTTTTCCTCCTTTTTAATATACTTATTCCTATTCTCTGCTAGACTTCTGTGTAATGTACTGTTAACTTGAATATATTTTTGTACTGAATTGCTCGTAGGTTTGTAAGGATGATTTTCTTCAGTGACACTACATGACATTTAAATATTACTGTCCAAGTTTGTACCTCAAATGAAATGTTTAAAGAAATGGACTAATCAATTGACAAAGACCTACCTCCAGACTTTAAATGGATTGAACTTGTTACTTTCAAGCATTTGAGACATTTTAAACAGTTAGGACTGCAACTAATCCCTCATTCAAAACTATTTTTGTAAAAGAACTGTTGGAAATGAACACATTTTAAATTACTTTCGTATTAAAAAAAAACCGCTTCAAAGAAACTTGAAGCTTTGTAGGTGGGAAGCAACAAGCTCAGCTTTTGCATAATGCAATCACAAATAAGTGTTTTTTTAAAAAAATTAGTAGATTGTAAGAAAATGCTTGACAAGTATTTTCATGTATTTTACACAAATGTGATTTTGTAATATGTTTCAACCAGATTTATTTTAAATGCTTCTTATGTAGAAATTTTTATTCCTTCCTCTGTTTTCTTTTTCCTTCTTTCTTTCTTTCTCTCCTAGTCAGTACTTCTACTTTGTACCATTGTATTATTAACTGGGCCAGGGGTAGTTTCTCAGGAAGTCTTCTATCAGTATGGCTTTAGTACTGAGCCAAATGCAACTAAAGATAACTACTTAGTGGCTTCTCCAAAGAGGTAATTATCAAGAAAAATGGACCTCTTCAAAAAGACAGCAGAGGGCTCATTGCTGAGATTTGCTGAGAAAGAGCTGATCAGAGTATTAAAATTAGTCATGTTCAAATCAACTAAGTTGGAAATACTCGTATTTTAGGGGCCAAATCCAATATCCAGTGAAGTCAACAGGAGAACTTCGGTTGACTTCAAAAGGACATTGAATCAGGCTTTAACAATTGAATAATTAACAGAAGGTTGGGGGGACGTTATTTGGGAGGGCTGTTTTTATTTTTTGTTTAGGTTTTGGGTTTTTTAACCACAATATTCAAGGGATGAAACATAGTGGATTAATGTAGGTCAGACTGCAAGCTCTGAGAGATTTACAGCTCTGATGAAGTTAATCATATATTTTCTATATGTTGTAGTACAATCAAAACACATTACTACCTCTTAGGGCCTACTTTACCTCATTTTTCAGACTGAAAAAATGCATGCGGCCATTGAAACAGTGAGAACATCATAAAATTTTTTATATATATAGTTTATTTTTGTGGGAGATAAATTTTATACGACTGTTCTTTGCTGTCATTGGTCACTGCTAAATAAGACTGGACATTTAACTTTTCTGTTATTTCTGCAAGTTGAGTAAGTTTGCAGGAGAAAAGTTTCAAGATGTTTAACTACAGTTTACTTTCTCCTTGAGTGTCTTCTAACTTTTTTGCTTTATTCTTCGTATAGAGTTGCTGTCTTTGATTGTACTTTGAATCGCTTGCTTGTTGAAAATGTTTCTTTAATGGATTATCACAGTCTGTTCAGCACAATAAACATAATAGCCTCTGTGATCCCCATGTTGTTTGATTCCTAGACTTTTGTCACAGTTCCATGAAATGGGCAATAAAGTTTGGTCACAGTGGACCAAATTTGTAAAAGTTTGCATGCAAGTCATTTTTGTCCAAGCATTGTAAGTACTGTGCACACGTTGCTGTGTGTGAAAAAAGTGGGCTTGCTTTTAAACGCTGTGGTAAATCACATGATGAATTTTGAGGGTTGTGGTACTGGCCCATACATTTACATTTACAACTGAGTCTCTCTCTCGTGATTTCTCAGCTATTATTTCTCCACATTTTTAGTTATCTACATTCTCCATGTTAATCTATTTGCAAACAATTTTTTTACTTACTTGATTTATCTAGGCCTTCTAAACCATTACTCTTCCTATTGCTTTGTGATATGTGTCTATCAATCAAGGTTACTGAGTAAGTTAAATAACCCTAAAACAATCACAAAACAAGTGCTAATATATCTAACTTCAGTGCTGAGACAGATCTGAGCAATTTCATTCACTGCAGTTTGCATCGTCTTGTCCTTTAATCGCTAATCTAACCTCTCTAATCCCACAGTGTTATGGGATCATTCCATTTTACATTTCAATCTTCCTGGTGGTCTTCCTCCTTCTGGTTGCCATCACTCAGCTCTTCCTGTTATTTTATCTATTATGCTCGAGCTTTAACCCACCCACCTAATGGATCAGCCAACTCACTGAACTTCTGTGACTTCGTGCTTAACTCCCCTCAACTTTCTGTAAGTCATTCCTCTAAACCACCTCACTCCCCATTTCCTTCTTGAGACATCTTCCATTAATGTTATCACAGTTTATATCATGATGGGACTGCACACCTATAAATAAACTTAATAGGTGCTTTCAGGATCAAGACCTATTTCGGTCCAGCTCCCAGGTTTCTGCTCTTCCCAGTACAAATGTGACAAAGACTGTGACAGACCTCCATTCTTTCACCTAGTTCCCATGACATCATTTTCTTAAATTTCTAAGGAATTGTTTAAAGTTAGTGCTACAGATGCTGGGTTGATATTTCTTTTAGAGTGCTTTTTCCCATCCATGGGTACCACACCAATTAATTTGAGATTCCCTACAGATTTTCTTCTGAACATCTCTCTCAGCGACCAGAGACTGAACCACCAGTTTGATCCAGTGGGGCAGTTCCTTTGTTCCTATAACCAGATAAGAGAATGCTGTTTTGTCATAGTTCAAGTGTCAGATCAGTTGAAACCAGAATGAAATATAGTTTTCAACCCCCCACCACTTAGCATTCCTTTACATTGAATTTCTGGCCATTTCCCAGTCTGTCTCTGGATTCAGCTGCTTTACAAATCCCATCATCTTCCTTTCCATATTTATGTGCGGATCCATACTTTACCTCTATTAAGAAGTGAGGGAAGGTCTGGTTGCTAGATCCTATCTTGCTTCTGAAACAACAGCTACCAGCAACATTAGTATTCTTTCCATCTGCTCAGCAGCGTGTGTGTTTATCTTACAGAAATTATCAAAAAATACTGTGGCTGCCATACTTTAAAAGCCAAATTATTTTTTGTATATTTGTATTCCATTTTGCATTTCATGGGTTGTCATCGTGAGTAGCCCTACTCTTCTGGTGCTCCCATCCTGCTCTGCTACTCAATAACAGTCTATACAGACACTACTGCTTTAAGCCTGGACCTATCCATATCATCTTTCTAGTTGATCTGTTACGTTGTACCTGTTACAGTACCTCTTTTTTAAAAAATTCCAGTCAGATGTTCCAATTGGGTGGCAAGTCTATCATGGGAGGGGCCACAGTGGACTTTAGTATTATTACATGTTTGCCTACAGTTGCAGTGGACTGGATTGATGACCCTTCTTGTCCCTTGCATTCCTCCATTCCTGTATGTTGTCCTAAATCTCTGCCTTTTTCTCTGTCTTCACTGGTGAACTTTACTGTTAATCTTCTTGCCGTTGCCTTTCTTGCAATGTGGAAAACCAGATTTCAAAAGCATTTCCCTTCAACTTTTACTTAATTTTCTTCTCCATCCTGATAATCTTTTCCCCTCATCTTCTGCATTTCTTTAATCTCTCCTGTTTCTGCTTTTTTTTACATCTGTATAATAGACTCTTTTCTTCAGCCTTTATTTGCACGTAAGAAAGGAGGGCTGGAAGGGTCTTCACACTGTCATCCACTATAGCCCCTTGCTCAAGGCATGATCGTCCCTGACTCAACCATCCCAGCCAAGTGGCAATCTAACCTCCTAAAAACTTCCAAGGATGGAGATTCCACAGCTTCTCTAGGCAGTCTGTTGCAATGCTTGACCATTCTTATAATTAGAAAGTTCTTCCTAATCTTCAGTCTAAATTTCCTTTGATGCAGCTTGAGGCTATTGCTCCTAGTCCTATCCCCTGAAGCCACAGAGAATAGCCTTTCTCCATCCTCTCTATAATTTCCTTTCAAGTACTTGAAGACTTTTATCAAATCTCCCTTGAGTTTTCTCTTCTCCAACCTAAATAATTCTAGATATTTCAGCCTTTTTTCATAAATCTTGCCTCCCAGGCCCCCAATCATTTTTGTTCCCCTGTGTTGTGGACTCTTTACAAATGGTCTATATCTTTGTTGAAGCGTGGGGTCCAAAACTGGACACAGTATTCCAGGTACTCCGGTACTGAAGAAAGGACACGTCTATACAAGATGCATTAATGCACATTACAGGCATGAAGCTACATCTGTGCACCCTTAATTCACGTTAAAAATGGTGAAATGAGGCTAATCATGCCTAAATTTCATACCACAAATGCAGGCATCAAATTTAGACACAATTAGTTAAAGTACTTTAATGCATTAGGGGCATATGGCAGGACTGCAGGGACACCTGCCATAAATTGCTTAATGCAAATTAAATTTAGGCATGTTTAAATGTACATGTAGATTTAGAGTAGAATAATCACTGTCCCTGATTAGTATGTGACACTCCTGTTAATACAACAGTTTATGACTGTTAGCTTTTTTTGCAATATATTTTTGACTCATATACAGTTGGTGGTCCACCAAAGCCCCCAGGTCCTTCTTTCATAGATTCATAGATTGTTAGGGGCTGGAAGAGACCTTGCAGATCATTGCGTCCTCAGACTCCTTCTCTAGGCAGGAAGACAACTGGAGTTAGGTTACCCCAGCGAGGTGACTGTCTAGTCTGCTCTTGAAAACCTCCAGGGTAGGTGACTGCACCAAGTCTGGAGGGAGTTTATTCCAGTCAGGACACCCTGATTGTGAAGGAGTTTTTCTTGGAATTGAGCCTGAAGCAGCCTTACAGGAGTTAGTATCCTGGTCTTCCCCAGGGGTTCCCTGGTGAACAGTTGTTCACAGAGCTCCTGATGCACTCCTCTGATATAGTGGTAAGCTGCTATCAAGTCCCTTCTCAACCTTCTCTTCTTTAGGCTAAAGAGGCCCAGGTTCTTCAGCTTTTCCTCATAGGCTTGCCTTGCAGGCCACCAACTTGAAAGTATCTAGCTTCTCAAGTAATCCTAACATGTTCTGCCCTTACTCTGAGATGTTTGTCTTCTTCCCTATCTCTGCTCCCAACTACACTCATCAGCTAGTATCTGCCCCTATTTGTGAAAACTGCGGTAAAAAAGGCATTAAATACATCCACCTTCTCTGTTCTTCCTCTTACTTTTAACGTACCTAAAAAATCACTTTTTATGGCCTTTCATGTCCCTTGCCAGCTGCATCTCAAATTGTGCCTCGGTCTTCCCCATTTTCTCCCTGCATGCCCATGGAATAGCCCTACAC
Source organism: Crocodylus siamensis (assembly GCF_052110815.1). Classification (NCBI taxonomy): domain Eukaryota; kingdom Metazoa; phylum Chordata; order Crocodylia; family Crocodylidae; genus Crocodylus; species Crocodylus siamensis. Next base: position 65,441,508 of record NC_143398.1, read on the forward strand.
TGTTTCCCAGTACTATGACCACTTTTTATATGATTCCTTTTTGAGTTTCAATTCGTTGAAGAGATTGCGTTTAGCCAGGCTGATCTTCTGTTCTCTTTCCCTTCTTCCTGCATCTTTGAGAGAGCCACTTTAAAGTACATCCAGCTGTCATGGACTCCCTTTTGCCTTAGACTTGCCTCCCAAGTGATCCTATCCTCCAGGCCCCTGAGTTTGTTAAAGTTTGCTTTTCTGAAGTCCAGTGTCATTATGGTGTTCTCCTTCCTTCCCCCCTTAGGATCTTGAACTCTTATCATTTTATGGTCGTTGTCACCTAAGTTACCTTTCACCTTCATGTTCTCAACCAATTCCTCCCTGTTTGTGAGCAGGAAGTCAAGACGAGATCTCCGTCCCTGCCTGCCATTAGCCTCTCTACCATGAGAATCAAAAAGTTATCCCTAACTCCAGGAACTTGCTGGACTGCTTGTACACTGCTGTGTTTGAATTCCAGCAAATGTTCCAATATTTGAAGTCCCCCATGAGAAAGAAGTCCTGCAATTTAGAAGCTTCTGAACCTTGTGTAAAGAAGGCCTTGTCCACCTTCTTCTCTTGGTTTGGAGTCCTGTAGCAGATCCCCACAATGACATCCCCCAAGCTGCTCTCCCCTCTGACCTTTACCTAGAGGTTTTCAGGAGGCCACTTTGTACTGCAACTCCAAACAGATGTACATCACCTTAGATAGGAAATGCCTCCTCTCTTTTTCCCCTGCCTATCTTTCCTGAACAAGCTACACCCATCTATACCATTTTTCAGTCTTGTGAACTATCCCATTACATCTCCATAATCCCAATTACATCATAATTCTGACGTACTAGGTCCTCTGATTCTTCCTAGTTGTTCCCCATACTTCTTGCATTATGAGCTTTTGTCTCCCATCCCCAGTGAACCTCGCTGAAAGCCCTCCTCACTTGGTTAGGAAGCCTGTACATGACACTCTTTCCTCTCTTCATCAAGTAGAGCCTATCCATCCATTCATCTTTCCAGCCAGCCATCTTTCTGCAACACTACCCCATGGTCAAAGAACCCAAAGTCCTGCTGGTGACACCTTCTACACTCATGTGTTGATTTCTAGGATGCATCTGCCTCTCTTTGGGCCTTTACCCTTGACTGCAAGGATCAATGAGAACACCATCTGGCCCCCCCGCACCCCCTCCATCCTTGCACCCAGAACCCTGTAGTCACTTTTGATCTGCTCAAGGTTGTCCCTGGTACTATCATTAATGCCCACATGGATGAGCAGCATGGATAGTAGTCAGAAGGCCGGAGAAGTCTGGGCAACCTTTCCACCATGTCTCTGACGTGGGCTTCTGGCAGGCAGCTGACTTCTCAAGCCAACAGGTTAAGCCAGCAGATGGATACCTCCATGCCCCACAGGAGGTAGTCACCAAAGACCATCAGCAACCATTGCTGCTTCTTGGTATCGATGGCCTTGATCCTCCCTCCCTTAGGGGTGTATGGCTTAGCCTCCCCTGCCACTGGACTGGGTTCCTTCAAAGATATTCACCTTTTTTTAAAGCAGAGATATAGCTAAAATACAGAGCTGTCATATAAAGTTATAGCTTTCCATTATCAGCACCTGGAAAGAATCAGAAGTGATTTTATTGTACACTATATTAAAGCATAATATTATAATAATCAGAGAAAAATAACATAACTAAGGTATGGTTGGGGGGTCAAAAATGGCTAGCAAAAAACTAATAATGAGTACAAAAAGACTACTTTGAAAGCAGAAGTCCTGGCATTAGAAAGGTTGTATCCAGTTGTGTGTGACTGTCAGCTACATCTTATTACATTGGACCATCAAAGATTATGACTTTTATCATAGGGGTCTTTTAATTCAGAAACATTATTAAATGTATATTGTCCCTCAAATGTATATTGATCCCAAAAGCTTGCAGAAAAGGACAGTTTTATTGCATTTTCCAGTTGGTCTAATAAAAGGAATCATTTTGGAACCAAGAGTTCTAGTTTTTTGCATGTCTTATTGTCCCTCAAGGCACTTTATTCTTAGTACAGGGAGTGAACCAAAAATAAGTAAACGTTTATTACACTGGAGAACAATTACCATAAAACTATAGTTTAAGACTATTAAATTATAAAATCTGAAATTTAAATCAACATTTGCAAACAAATAAACTCTGTAGATACGTGGAGAAGGCATCTATCCCTGCCAAGACTGCAGAGTGCCATCTTTAAAGCTATTGTAATCAGGTAAGATAAGGGTTTTATGGGGCATGGTTAAAAGAATGTTCTAAAAGGTGTTTACAATGAGTGGGACTATAATAATATAATAGTAGAGCTGGAGGCTGCAGGGCATCAGTCTCTTGTGCAAAATTTGCAAAGTTTCAAAATGTATTCATCTCAGATTGCTTCCGTTCATTCATCTCAGGCACAAACACCAGTGAAATTCCAGAGTCATATGCCATCATAAGCCAATTTTCCTTCAAGTGCCTCCATTTTTGTTCTGCCAGAGGAAACCATCTCTCACTTCTCTACAGTTTAGAAGCCTGGAATTTCATCTGGGCCTCAACCCATCTCTCTGGGAATTTTGCTGCAGAACCTGCAACTGTTACATGCATCAGTTTTTGAAATTCAGCTAACATACATGAGTCCACTAGTCTCATTCTTTTGCTCTGTCAGGGAGAAGGCAGGGCAGAGTGGAACCCTAGGGCACTTTTACACCTGTCCAAGGGATTGGGGGCAGGGGGTGTTGTTTTAATTAGTGCAGCTCTGAGAGCTAATCTAATTAAAGCACTGCCGTATCTTGTGTATCAGCGTCCCCGCGCTTAAAAATGGCAGCTGGGGTGCTTGAAATAAAACTCATTTGACATGCTTTAATTCAAGCAAGCCCACCGCCATTTTTAAGTGCAAGAACACTGATACACAAGACACAGAAAGCTGCTGGAACAGAGTAATTGCCACAGTCCAGCAGACACGGTTAATCAGGTCTGCTCTGACATGCTGGAATTCCAGCACACCGAGTAGCCTCATGCTCATGCATAGGCACCCTTAGAGACTAAGTCATCTGAGAGCCCGGAGCTTTCTTAGGCTGCCCCTTGTCAGATGCTGTGAATGGACCTGCAGAAAGCAAAGCTCTAAACAGAAGGGAATTCAAATACAAAGGATGAGAAGTGGGGGGGGGGACACTGCTGAGAGGTCAAGAGGGTTAAACAAGGCATCTAACACATTGAGGGACATGGGGCTTGAAAAAAGCAGGTCCAGGTATTAACGTAAGAACTCAGAGTCTTTGGTGAGTCCATACTTACCACAATCCGGCTACGGTTTTGTGGGTTTTAAGGTGGATTTTAAGGTTTTGCTGCTTAAGATGAGCCACTCTGAAGTCAGCTTCTCTCTTACCCCTGTCACCTGGTTTGTTCTCTGTCCTGGCCACAGCATTCACAACCCACTGCAATAAATAAATTTATAAAGATCTGTAAATGAAGATAAAAGATTCTGCATTTTGCAACCTTTCTCTCTTCCACTTACAGTTTCTGCCTGTCAAAGTTAGGCTACTTCCCCACCCCATGCCCCCTGTTCACTCTGGTCCCACACAGTGTTTGCTTAATGATGCTCTAGACCAGGGGTTGGCAACCTACAGCCGGCAGAGTCTTGGGATCTGTAGAACCACGGCTTTGGCAGTAGCCAGCTCTTCCTGCAGTGCTGTCAGACATCTCAGAGAAGGCATGAGCGCCAGTATAAGCTGGGGGGGGAGGGGCAAGGCTTTTGTCATGCTGTACTATGCTACAGCTGAGCCACAGGAAGAAGCAGCAGTGGCAGTGAGTCTTAATGCCCTCCTGGCACCAGCCTATACCCCCAGGCTGGAAAACACTGGCAATTTCTGCTCTAGGGGATGCAGTCCAGATCCTCTCCAAGTCTTCTCAATAAAGGTGCACAATCTGCCCCTAAAAATGGTAAATTGCCACAAGCACATAGATCAAGTTGGTTCAGTAAAACTTTTGGTTCAGTAACACCTTCTTTTTCCTATTGGTGGCAATGCCTCACCTCAGGATCTCATTATACACAGTGCCTGAAAGTAACCCTGATGCCTGTCTCACGCTGGACCTTAAACGTCATCCTTCCCTAGCCTATATGGAGAGAGAGGAGGTTCTTAGCTGGAAGCCCTGGACAATATCAAGGGAACCAAAGCCCAGGGTATAGAACCAAGACTCCTGAAAGCCATAATGAAAATCCCATCCTCAAACTATAATGGCAGTTGAATTTAACACCAATGAGTAGCTATCTGGTTTGTGTAGAATCAGCTGGGAAAAATGCAATAGAAGAAATGAATGTCATTTTTAGATACTAGAGGTCACTGCTGCTACAGAATTTGGTTCCTTTGGGCCGTAAAGCAAAGCCAGGACCAGAGCTCCTTGCTTCCTCATGTAATGGCACTCCCCAGTTTTCTGACTAGATCGCCAATTAGCCTCACAAATCCTTTGGTTCTCATTTTTTTGTGGTCTTGGCAGTGCTACACTGGCTAGCACTATGGAAGAAAGAGACTTGGGGGTCATCATTGACCACAAGATGAACATGAGCCTGCAATGTGATGCTGTGGCTAGTAAAGCGACCAAAACTCTGGCTTGCATCCATAGATGCTTCTCAAGCAAATCCCGGGACATCATTCTCCCTTTGTACTCAGCCTTGGTGATGCTGCAGCTGGAGTACTGCATACAGTTTTGGGCTGCACAATTCAAAAAGGATGTGGAGGAGCTTGAGAGAGTGCAGAGAAGAGCCACGCGCATGATCAGAGGTCAGGAAAACAGACTTTACGATGACAGGCTGAGAGCCATGGGGCTCTTTAGCCTGGAAAAGTGCAGGCTCAGGGGTGATCTGATAAGTTTATCAGGGGTGACCATCAGGATCTGGGGGAACATTTGTTCAACAGAGCGCCCCAAGGGATGACGAGGTTGAATGGTCATAAACTCCTGCAAGACCGTTTCAGGCTGGACATAAGGAAGAATTTCTTTATTGTCCGAGCCCCCAAGGTCTGGAACAGCCTGCCATTGGAGGTGGCTCAAGCACCTACATTGAACACCTTCAAGAGCAAATTGGATGCTTATCTTGCTGGGATCCTATGACCCCAGCTGACTTCCTGCCCTTCGGGCAGGGGGCTGGACTCGATGATCTCCTGAGGTCCCTTCCAGCCCTGATGTCTATGAAATCTATGAAATCTGATGATGTCTTTATTGCATCCCAGTGTATTTAGGCCTTGTTTACATCTCACAAACTTCTATTCCAAGTACAAAGAAACAGCCTGGCAATAAAGGCCTGTCATTAATTCTAGGCAAAGACACATGAATGAATTTCAGAGACATTTGTATCATTGTTTGTATAATGGGAAGTTGTAGCATTCCAAGGCACCATACTGCATCTGCAGTCAATGCTGCGTGTGGAAGAAGGAACAGAAAAGGTAGCATTACTGCAGCTAGTAGGTGAACACATTCAGGATCAAATTATACCAATCAGATACCCACACACAGCTCCCATTGACTAGAAGAGAGATTGGTCAGGTTTGTTTCAGTACGGTGTTTGTCTCTAAAAAACTCAACTTAGCTACATGGCACAAGCTAACTAAACTAACTGACATGAAGACAGTTCCTCTATTCCTTAGCAGCAGCATAAAATTAGATAGTGCCTTTCTCTAATTTCCAGAGGAAATAGGGTTAGGCCAGAAATATAGGAAATTTTCATTTCCTGTGGAACACAGGAAGCATTCACAATTCTCTATCTCCTTTCCCTTAACAACTTCAGGGTTCTTTCCATGCAATCCAATAATTAGCCTTGACCTGGAAAAGCTGACCTTGAGTATTACATTTTCCTCATGCAGAAAAAAATCAAGTATCAGCAGATGTCAGCTTGTACTGTGCATACACGCACACATATTTCTATAAACACTAAATTAGGAGGAAGCTCAAGGTTCTATAGATGCCTTTGGGATGTTCAGTCCTGGAAGTAACTAGTTGTGAATAAGTAATCACTGACTTCTACTTAAGCAAATTGACAATAAAGCTCCAACATGATGAACATACACAAGTTCCCTGTGAGAGATGTTTTTATGGCATTCTTTATAAAACTGTTAAAAAGAATTTCTGTATGTGTGTGTGAATGCTTGTGTGCATGACAGAGAGAGAGAGAGAGAGAGAGAGAGAAAGAAAGAGTATTTGTTTTGGGTTGGGTTAAGCCTCGTTGAAGCTAGTGGCATTAACAGCCACTGTGGATCATTAATAAATGTAAGAAACCAAGCTCCTTTATGAAACCGGAGGACTGAAACAGAAGCAAGCCCTATCCAAAACAGGCAAAGTCAAGACCAATACGAGTGACAGGTTGGAACAGGGTACTGTTTCGAAGGACTGCTGCATGGGAGAAGCAGGAGAAATAGAGAAGCTAAAAGAGAAGCAAGCAGAAACACCAAGGCTACAGTCAGAATAGGCAATGGCAATGGTGCCCATGGAAAACCTAGAGAGAGCTTTTGGCTTAAGTGCTGATTGGAAGTGGGGCTGGGACTGTGGGCAAAAAAAGCTATTTCCAATTGTTTGACCCTTCCTATACTCAGAAAAATAGGACTTTGTACATTCTTTGTAAATAAACAGGATTGCATCATTATCTATCTCCATTATCAGGTTCTCCTGAATGAAAAATCCACAGGACTCTGAATTTTAGCTAACTATTTGGATCAAAAATGGGTAATAATAAATATGATCACCCCCTCCAACACACAAACACTCAGAACTGGGGACTATCAATGTTTTAGAGTAAAATTGGCTGCATTACTCATAAGACTTGTTTTTATTGATAGGAACACAAGAGTTTGCATAGTACTAATGTTTAAGGTTTAGCACTTCTACACTAGTTTGCTAGGTCTTCAATGCACTGTGTAAATTAAGTGCTTAATATGCAGTTCCCAACAAATTTGTCATTTCGTTAATTTATAGTGTTTTTGCCTGAACTACAAGCTTCTCCAGTAAAATGAGAAGTAAAGAGCAAGCAGATCAATAAAACATTCAGAAGTAAATGCTCTGCCTGTTTCACATTATTAGATCTAGCACACTAATTCCATTATGCTCCAAGTTGTATTCACTTTGAAATAACCCTACTGGCAAGACTGAGGGTTGTTTTTTTTTAAGTCTATTTGAAAGCTCACCAGTTGCAGTGCATTCTATGGGCCCGGTCACCTCCCACAAAAGTCAATGCGAACTGAGGGTACTCAGCACTTTACAGGACCTGGCCCTGAGATTGGCTTCACATCAGCTCTCTCCCTAATGCTACAATGTGCAAGTAGAGCACGCTGTGCTCCATTGTTTTATGTGGCTTTTCCCTTTCAGAATTCTATTATTTGGCGGAGGTAAACGCTGATTGTAACAAACGTTGAATAAGCAGAGAAAAAAATAATCTTTTATCTGAGAAGCTGCCAAAATCCTTCTTTTTGGAGTTTGGCATGTGTTGTAAGTGCAACAATTTTACAATGGATGATTAAAAATAAGAGTGGAAGAGATGATGCTCTTAAGTAATTTATGCTGCATGAGGGACTCTACATGTTGCGCCATAACCAGTGTCTTCTGATGTATCTGCAGTGGGGATTTGAGCTGTGAGTGAGCAGCCCCAGGGACAACTTCATGTCCAGACCTCTAGTACAGACAGGGTAACCTACCCTCTGCCATTATTTGCAACAGTGCAGTTTACCAAGGCTTGATACTCAGATAAAGTGCGCTGATACAAACCATGTCTTGCACTAGCTTTGATCATCTACACTAGGGAACTGTACTCATGCAGCTACCCTGGTGGCCACAATGGATGCAAATCCCCAGTGTAAACAAGACCTTAATTTGGAATATAGTGGCACTCATTTTTGTATAGTGTCTGTTGTACAAAGCCAGCGGGGATTGAAGCCTGTAGGTCTAAATGATGCAGATTATCTAGTTTATCTGTATGAACCTAGATACTTCCGTTCAGACAAGACACGCAGGGATAAAATCCTATTAAGGATCTAATGCACCTCCGATCTAGCTTGTCATCTCTGACTGAGGCATCTCCTTCAAGGTCTAATCCTATTATACCGCCAAAGCACTGAAGGTTCCTATTGTTCCATGGTCCTGAAAACCAGTCCTATTGAATCCTGCAGAAGCACCTCAGCCTCCTGTTTTGGAGACTGGAAGGATGCAGTCTGGGCACCTCCAAAGGGAAATTCTATCTTGCAGGCCAGATCTATCCTTCAGACAGCAGTGTAGAGGCACAGTCGGGTGCCTGGCACAGCAACTTCTAGCTTATGAGCACAAATGTGCATCTGCCCCCTCTCCTCTCCCCCAAGTTGGTGACTGGGACAGCTGCTCTTGTTGACCCTCCCCAGTTATGCCACTGCCCAGGTCAATCCTATCCTACCCATAGGAAAAACACATGAACAATTCAGGGAGTAAAGCAAAAGGGTGCTAAGCTCAGTAGAGTCAATAGTCTAGCAGTTAGAGCAGGCAATTGGGAATGCGGGAGGAAGTGGTGTTATGGTCCTTGCTTATCAGACAAAATGGATAACTAACATGGAGAACAGCAGCCAGAACCCAGGGCTCCTTCCCTATTGATGCCATAACCCCTAATAGCTCTCATTCTGGGCTTCTCAGTGAGCCAGCTTCAACAGGAAGGGCCTAAAAGATATGCTTGGCCCTACCTGACCCACAGCCAGGTACGTAGCATGCTGTACTGGAAAGTGGGTGTCACACTTCTCCACAAAGACGGAGGCCTAGAACCCGAGTGATTCCATTTTCTGGGCAAATGCCTTAACTTTCTGGGTGGTCCCTGATTCCACTAGTAAAAAGGTGGGAAGTACCTCCATGCTGCATGCATGCATGAGTCACTGTGTATGGATCTCTCATTCAGAGATCCAGGAGCATGTGCAGAATTTGTGGCCTCCATGGAGCACAAGGATCAGAAAACAACCTTCTCAGCCTAGACCTGCTGCTTTGTGAATACACTCATCTCACTGGAGGAAGAGAGACAGGTATTTATGAGATACCAGCTTGTTAGCTATTGAACGCTCACCAGCATTCTCATTCTACACTTCCAATAAGAAAATAGCATCAAAAAATTAAAGCTTGCATGCCCAAACGTGATCAGATTCAGCCAACTACAAGTAACATCTCAATCAGACATATCAAAATAGTCCCACTTCCTGTGATTCATACTCTTTTTTTGCACCTGATATTTACTTCTAGCAGAAATGGCTTCAGGCTTGACTCCTCTGGGTTGTACCTAATTCTGTAAATAGTCTCACGTTTCAGTAACGCATTGGTAAAATCAGGCACTTAGCTAAACCTATATAACAACCACTTTATCCGGGGTCATAAAGAACAGTTTCAATGATTATTGTTCAAAATGTGATGTCACAATAAAAAAAAAAATCAAGAAATAATAAAAATACGATGTGCCATTTTGTTGCAGTTCTTCATGCCAGATCCCTTCTCCGGTGATACTCTGCATAACATCATCAAATGAAGTTAGATTTATACACACTTCAGCCTGTCACGTTCATGGGAAAAGGGCTGCAGAAGAAGATAGGCAGTCTAAGAGCTGAAACAATTTGAGATCAAGGGAAGATTACCAAAACTAAATTAGAGGACTCACCTACCTGCTATGCCTGTGTATATCAGGAACAATCCCCTTGAAACCAATGAAGTTATAAAAAAATGACAGAAATATGAGCTGACTCAAACCCTTTAAGATTTTTTTAAAACCATGTATTCTAATGTCACTTTAGATATCTCATGGTGAAGGTTTCCTGGTGAATGTTTTAAGTGCATTGGGCCTCTGGATATCTCAGCAATAAGTCTGTATCACACATGTCGTAGTATTTTACTACACTGAATAAAATGCTTATTTCACGACCAGGACTCAGTTGTAATACATAGCTCCCACAGAACTCAAATGCCCTACTTCCCATAAGCCATGAGACTGTCAGTATAGAAGGGATAGTTCCCCCAAACCAATGTACTGGTTCTTTCTCTGTGCCATCTAGACAGCAATTATATAACACTAATCATTAACCACAGACTCCTAGAACTGATACATTGCAATGCGTGCTAACTGACTCTAATGGTCCCACAATGGACACCAGTTGTGACTCCTGTTACATACAGGGCACATCTACATGAAACACTTTACTGAGCAGTAGAGCTAATTACTGCATAGTAAGCATCACCGTCTATATGCTGGCCCTTGCTGTACGATTATTTCCCCTACTGGGCAGTTAATTTGCTACCTGCAAAAACAAGTATCAAATTAACTGCTGAGTAATTACTGCACACTACAGCAAATGTAGATGGCTTACTGGTAGCAAATTTGCTGCCAGGAGCTGGGCAGCAGGGGGCAGGAGATTGCTCCCTGCCCCCAGGAGTTGCTTGCTGTCAGGGCAGGCTCCGCCACTGAAGCCAAAGCAGGGACAGCAGCAGAGATCTGTCAGTCCCCACTCCACAATCACAGAGTGGGGGCTAGGAACAAGCTCCCAGCCCCGGCTCCATGATCGTGGAGCAGGGACTGAGAGCTCCCTGTGAGTTCCCCGCCCAGCCTGGAGCTGGCTGGAATCTGCCTCTGAGCAATACAGTTCCCAGCCAGCCCTGGGCTGTGCGAGGAAGTCTGCACATGCAGCCTGGAGGTGGCTGGGGACTGTCCTGTTTTGGTAATGGAGGCACAGGGCTTGGAAAGAGTGGCAGGGGAGGGGCAGGTCCTAGCCCCTGCTTTGATTCACCGGTGGGACAGCTAGCAATGAGCCCCCAAACTGGGCAGGGAATCCCTCACTGGAATCCTCACCCAGCCAGGGGCTCACTGCTGGCTGTCCCACTGGCAGATTGGGGCAGGGGGCTGGGACCTGCCCTGCCCGACCTGCCCCTCTCCTGCAGCTCTTTCTAAGCCTCCTGCTCCCAGTTGGGGAGCCAGGCCAGGATCTCCTTGCTGCCTGGGCAGGGGGACATTGTCCTTGCCTGTGCTCTGCTACTGGAGCCTGCCTGGACAGCAGGAAGCTCCTGGGGTCAGGAAGCAATCTCCCAGTCCCCACCAGTTGACAGCTAGAGCTCTCCCTGGCTGCTGCAGGGGCCAGCGCAGGGCCGGAGTGCTTGGGAGCAGACTGCTGCCAGGAGCAACAAATCTTCTCCTGAATCCCTGCATGTGTAGACACCTGCCTGGGATGAATTTATGCTGGAGTAATTTACTCTAGAGTTGACCCACCCCACATCATTTGCATGTGTAGATGCGCCCACAATAAGTAGTTGTAATCTGCTGCCTACCTCCTCTATGTTGGTTACTTTCACCATTGCTAGAAGCAATCAGGGAAGGGGTAGAGAGGAAGGGCCCCTGCAGGCCCACTTATCCCTCACTTCTGAATGAGGGAGGGGTGCAGAAGGCGGCTCAAGGGAATCCAGGCTTCACCTTTCCAGACTGTTAGCCAGAAACACAGAGCAAGCATGGAAGAGGAAGCAGGCTGTGCCAGGCATTAGACATGACTGCCCTCTGAGTCACCACCTGCTCAGTTATGTGCTCTCTCTTATTCCGGCTTGTGGCAAAGCCAGCATTAAGCACTCGGGCTGAAATCCCTGCCCTGAGGGAGTTAGTGACTTGAGTAAGGGCCAAGAATTCACCCTTAGTGCTTCACTGAATCATAGCTTTACATGCTGCAATATCATGGGGGTAAGTCCATAAGGAAAAAAAGAGAAGAAAAATATGACTAGGAACACTAGCAGTAGTATCTAACAACCAGCTATCACTTTCCAAATATTTTTCTTTTATTAATTTTAAGGAGGAAATCACTTGGTGGTAAATGGTGGATAAACTCAAAACATCTGCAGCATGCTAGGCAGCTGTCAGGAAGCCAAACAAGTTATTTGGGTATAGAGGAGGTCTGATGCTTAAATCAAGTGAAGCTATTCCAGCAGTGTCAATGACACTGGTGAGAACACATTTTGAACATGATTTGTGTTTTTAGTCAAATTATTATAGGAAGATTATTGCTAAGATACAAAACACCAAAATGATTTGGGGTTGGAAGGAATGAATTGGACAGAAGATTAGTTGCAGTTGGTATGTATCTATTATAGAATAAAAGGAAACTGGTAGGGCAGAGAGGACGTCTCCTGGAGGTATATATGATGGGAGTAGCAGATTGATGGGATAAGATAGTTAACACAGTGTCTAATTTAAAAAACAGAGGTTATGGGCTGAAGTGGAGGAGAGGGCTTACCTGATAACAACTGAGAGGAATCCCTCTCTACCAGAGGTAATTAGATGTCAATGTGATTGCTGACTTTGGCAGTTCGTTCTAAGCAGTGAACGACACCAGCTCTGGACGGGGGAGACATTTTTGAAAAAGGAGTAAATGTAAGAGTATATCCCATCGACTAGATGTTTGAGATTACCTTAATGAGAAATAGGTTGATTTGTATTTCCTGAGTTTAAAAGGGCAGGTCTCAATAGATCACAGTGTCTCTGATTATTAATGTTCACGTGGGTGTGGGTGTGTTAAATAAGCACGACCATTCATCTGAATTTAAAAAAAAAAGTAAAAGGGTTTTTCAACAAAGTTCTAAGAGATATAGATGTATATCTATCTATCTATCTATCTTTCTATATATATATCTGTTTAGTGGAAGGAATCACAATTTATATTTCAAAGTTAGAACAGTTGCAGGAAACTGTTCCTGTGCCCCAAATTCCTTCATTTTTCATATGGTATCACTACTTTCCAAACATCATATAGAGTAAACAATTAAGAATTAACAAGCCCAGTGATCCATGCTGCCCATTAGTCATTCTTCAACAATGTTCATTCCTACATATTTAAGAGGAAGTGCTACTCCCCCATCGTATGCCTAATTACACAACACTATGTCATGTGGAAAAGCTTTGTTCTCATCCCAACTAGCAACTTATATTTTCACACTAAATAATATAACTGCATCTACTATCATTATTCACATGTCTAATACTTTTGTTCTACTGTATTATTTCCTGCCCAAGAAATGCCAGCATTTGTTATGTTGTGTAAAAGATAATACTTTTAAACTAACTTAGATTTAATTTCATTCAGTGTCCACTTGTTCATATAGTATAAGAAGAAGTAAAAGTCCAGTCATGACTCTCATATGTGAGAGTCATATTTTTGCCTCGTGCAGTATTGTAAATATTGTGTGAATATCTCTGTCAGCTCATCTGTACTCTCCAAAGGAAACACTGCTGGGCTGGAAGCCCTTTGTTTTCACTGGATTTTGAATCACCTCTCCTGAGTGAATTATACCACCCAGATAACAATTTTTTGTTTCCTTTTCAGTTCCTTATCATACATTTACACAATGACACTATAATGTTATAATATTATAATATCTGGCACACAAGGAGCCAGACTTGTCCCTCAGCTGATATCACTGGTATTATACCAGGAATCAGTATTGCCCATCCTCTATTGAAATATTGTATGTATTTTTCATTACCCTTCCCTTAATATAGCCAATAGTTTATTGGCTGTTTTGACAGAGCAGCCCCTTGCCCCTATTTCATGTTTTCACTGAACTGTCCCCAAAGACGATTACAATATTGTTCGCAAATCACATAACAGAATGTATTAGCAATACAGCAGGTTGTCCCAAAAATACAGTATGAAATAATGTCTTAGAAACCATGCAAATCCCTCTTAAACCTTTACCTCATTCAAATTTATATTTCATGTTTTCTAACCATTAATTAGGCAGGGAATGTTGAAAATATGGCCTGCAGAGCCATATCATCTGGCCCGCAGTGGTGCCTGCCACACGTGCTGGTTCTGACCCCATGAACTACATTGAAGAGCATGGAGCCCATCTGACATGGGCTAGATACAGCACAGGACTGGTCAAGGGTGCATACTGCATGCTGGATCCAATGGCCAGTCTGGATGGGGTGTATAGCCTGGTCCAGTGTGCTAGATCCAGTGTGCAAGGCTGGGCCGACATGAGCACCACATTCAACACATGCTCCAGGCCAGTCCTGTGTGCTGCATTTAGTGCACATCTCAGACCAGCCCCACAATCACATGTTACACATGGAACTGGGCCATTGCATAAAGTATGTGGAGCTGAAGCTGGTGCTTGCCCTTCAAGGAAAATACTCAGCTGGTCCAGGGAGCACGATGCATGCAGCACCTGTACCAGACCAGTCCTGCAGGCTGGATCTCACACATGAGGCTGGTCTATGGGCCTGATTTGGCCCACAGGACTGGATGAGTTTGGGACTCCTGGTTTAGGCGAACAGATCACTGTCCTCTTCCATTTTTGTCTTTCATAATTTAATGCCAAAGATGAGAATAGATAATCTAGGCCAATATGATACTATAATGCTGCATAATGTACTTAATACCAGCAACAGAGGATCATTAAAGTATAGTGACAGTTTTGAACTTGCGCAGGTGATAAATAAATTGTAAAGCAATTCTTCTGCAAACTGGCTGGAAGCAATGACCTGCTAAGACCACACATTGATTGATCTGTTGGGCCAATTTATTTATTTATTTTCTATATTCTATTTTTATGCCACCCTTGCAAACAAGGGCTCAAGGTAGCTTACAATAAATAACTGAAAAACAGGAGAATAGCAAGAAAACAAAAACAACAGGAGAGTAGCAACAAAACAAAAACAACTTAAGAGGGAACTAAAATGTCAATATAAAACAGAGGACCCCCCCCCCCCCCCAAACACCATCCCATCCTACCTTTGCTAAGGATCTGCCCAAATAGGAAGGTCTTGTAGCACCTCTAAAAGAAGTCTAGTGATATGACTGTGTGAAGCAGCAAGTATTTGCTTTGGATTCGGATTCAGCCAATTTGGAAGAACAGTGATTTGATTCAGTGATTCAAATCGCTGTCCCGATTCGATTCGGCTAATTTGGATATGAAGATTCGGCACCAATTTGGAGATTCAGCCATAAACTAAACAGGCAGCAGTCCTCAAGGATGCTGGACACAGCTGCCTCCAGCTGGTAAGTCTGTTGTGGTGGGTGAAGGGAGGAGGGAAGGGGTGTGGGTGCAGGCAGATCAACGCCTCCACAGTGAGGGAGGGATTGGGGCTGGGACAAGGTGCCTAGTGAGGGGTGGGGGGGCTGGCAGCAGAGCCGTCCCTAGGGGTGTGCAGGGCCCAGGGCGTATCAGTCTGTGCAGGGTCCGTGGAGGGTGGTGAGTGGCTGGAACCGGCGCAGCGGTGGTGTTTCGGGGGTGAGTGGCTGGAGCTGGCAGTGCACAGCAGCAGCACAGCCGGTGACGCTCAGCAGCAGTGGCGCATGGTGGCCACGGTGGGGCCTGTACAGGACTGTCCCCAAAGCGTGGGCCCAGGTGAGTTGCTCTGATTCTCCCCACTAGGGATGGCCCTGGGCACAGGACTCAAGGAGGAGGGCTCCTGCCACTGCATGCCGCAGCGTGCTGCCAGTCTGGGAGGTCATGGGAGTGGGCGTGTACCCCTGGACCTGCACGGAGTGGGCTGGGCCGGGCTGCACGCCAGATGGGCAATGGAAGGTCCTGGGAGTGAGAGCTGTGCCCTCCCGCCACTCACCCAGCCCCCCTACGCCTCCCAGACAAGCTGGCTGGGCTTCACCCCTGGTGGGCGGGGAGCGGCAGGGCATAGGGGCAGGAGTCTGCACCTGGATTGGGCCTGGCCCAGCAGCAGGAGCTATGGGTAATTTTAGAGTGGCTGCAGCCCCCGCATTTCCCCCACTCCACTGTGCTCTGCAGGGCGGATGGAGCCAGGGCTGTGCTCCAGGCTGCAGCTGTGGCTGGGGCTAGCCACCTGAAGCACAGCCCTGGCTCCACCCACCCCATGCCAATCCAGGGGCACACGTGTGCTCCCATGCCCTCCCAGGCCGGCAGTGAGTGATGGTGCACAGTGGCGGGATCCCCCATCCCTGAGTCCCATGCCCCTCCACCCCAGCTGGGCAGCTTGTTCCAGCCCCAATCCCTCCCTCACTGTGGAGGTGTTGATCTGCCTGCACCTGCTCCCTTCCCTCCCCCTCTGCCCACCACAACAGACTTACCAGCTGGAGGCAGCTGTGTCCAGCGGCCTCGAAGACTGCTGCCTGTTTAGTCTATGGCTGAATCTCCAAAACAGGCCGAATCTTTTCTGAATCAATTTGGAGGCTTCTGATTTGATTTGGAGCTTTAATTGGTCTCCCAGTTCAATTCAGATTCGTAGATTTGGCCAATGAATCGAGCCAAATCTCCTCTGAATGGAATTGGCTACTGAAGCTTTGCACAGCCCTGTCTAGTGAGCCTCAAGAGAGAGGGAATCCCAGAGCTAAGGAGCAACTGAGGAGAATGACCTCCCATGTGTTTTTGCCAAGCAAACTTGGCATACTGATGGTACTTGTAGGAGGTTGCTTTTTGATTATGTCATAGCAGTACAATGACTAAATCTCTATGCTCATTGTGAGATATAAGTGGCTGTGGTAATAGAAAGACAAAAATAAAAAAGTGATTGTAAAAACAGGGAGGGAAAGGAGATGAGAAAAGATAGCTGTCGAATAAGAGAAGAGTGAGGTGCTACCAGATTATTATTCATTACTCTTTTAGTAGCAGTTTATAGCCCATGCAGAGAATTTAAACTTTTTATTGTAAAGCTGCAAAAGGAGTGACGAGGAGGCTTAATTCCAAATGTAGCGTATGATCCTGCAATACCTTCATGCACATTAATTTTTTTTTAGATGAACAGTTAATTTGCAGAAAACGGTCAGCTTTGCATTGATCAAAACCAGCTGGGAATCAGGGCCAAATCTGGGGAACAATGTCAGGAAAAAAGGAAAAAAGGAAAAATGAAAAAGTTGCAGCTTTTCCTTTCAACATTTTTGAAAACAAAAGCTGATTTTTTCTCATGTCAAGCCAACATTTCTTTAAAATGCTGCAAAAAAATTGATTAATTGTTTTAAAATGGTTAAGAAAAAGAAAGAAAGCATTCTCTTTCAACTAGACTGAAACATTTCTGTTGACTCAAAATGGAAATTCTTTTGGTTGATCACTTTGCTGAGAGCACTGAAACAGATCCCTTTCCATTTTGGGTCCCATCTTACATGATGTGTTGTTGCTTTGCTTTCTGACAGCAATCAACTATTGACTTCACCCCACTCACAAGAAGCGCTAGCACAAGGCCTATGATTTTTAATAAATAAAAATGAGCTGGAAGTGGCTCCTGGGCCCTGAAATGCTGCTGACAGACCACCTGGGCTTCCAGAGAACAGAAAGGGAAGAGCAGAAAGGTGTCCAACCAAAATTAAAAGCTAATCAGCATGAGCAAGCTATTGACCAATCATTTGGCCTCATGCCTCTCACACATGAAAGGTGTATGTCAGCAGGATAACCCATTTGTGGCTTAAATATAGATATCTCACACCACTCCTCATTCAGCAACTGCTATGCAGAGTGGGGGACAGTTTAGGTGGGACAGTCCTGGATTTCAGAGGCTGGTCCCAGCCAGCTGTTAAGAATTATAATGGACATCCTGGAAATTCAGGAGCATGGGAGGCACTCTGGCCAGAAGTGGTGCAGAGGACCTTGCAGGCAAGCAGGCAGTCACCATCACCTGCCAGCATGCAGCCCTGCCCCCACCGACTTGTGAGAACATAGCAGGGGGCAGCATCCCAGATTTCCCAGATGCTCTCCTGGATTTGCAGGATTTTTGTATGGTCAGCCTAGCTATGCAGGGAAATTAAAACATGTTTATGTACTTAGCCCTGTATCAGTATATTGCATAAGGAGCACTTATGCAATATACTAATAAAAATCGCCCTGCCTCTGTCATCCTTCATATAATTTCATAGCTCCTAGCTCAACATCCTTACATGTGCACAGGGAACCAGATTTGTCCCTCAGCTAAAGCCACTGGCATTATACCAGGAATCAATATTTCCCATCCTCTATTGAAAAAAAATCAGTGGTGAATCAATTAATCCAAGTACTTTAAAAACCTATAGGCTTTTATGCCAATTTACATAATTCCTTCAGCCATTACAGCAGGTTTTGGTTGGTTGGGTGGCTGGTTTTCTAGGATTAAGGGACTGTTACAGAGCACACCCAGCAGCAATAGTTCCTAACCCTTATACCCATCTCATGCAGCAGCTGTTGTCAAACAAGAGTCTCTTGGGCTGCCTATACACATGCTCAGAGGTGGGGCAGGGCAGGGGGAGGTATTTTAATTAGAATGGCTCCCAGAGAGCTGTTCTAATTAAAACAGCTCACTGTCATGTGTATTAATATGCGCCTTTCCTCTCCCCTCCCTTTTTCAAAATGGCTGTGGGATGCTTTAACTAAAGCTCATTCAACAAGCTTTAGTTAAAACATCCCCATGGCCATTTTGAAACATGGGGTGAAGCTTAATACTTGTCATGCTGAGGCACTGCAGGAGCATTAGAATTGGGATGCGGAGCTGACTCAATTATTCGAAACTGCTCTGATGCTAGCTAATTAGAACACAAACCTGCACATGTATAGGCAGCCTTAGGCAGCCTATGGTCATTGTGAATGAGGTCAGACTGATTTCAGTGGAGTTCTACACGGAGTCACCAGCCTGCTTGCATGGATCTGTCTGTCTGTCTTAGAATCAGTGTACTTTTATTTTTGTAGGGACTTTGCTTAAACTTCAATTTAAAATATTTTGGTGTGGGGTAGAAGGGAACAAAACTCATCCGTGCTTGCCTGTTGAATCATACCCCGCTTAATTTTTTTTCCTTCTCCCATCTGCAAATAATGTAATTTGTAAAGTGTAAACATTAAGACAAAAAACAGCAACAGATCTCCAGCTCTGCTTTGAAACCTATATGTTTTATGTTACCTTTCCCACATGTTATCAGGAAAGGGTATTTTTTTTTAAATGGAGGAAGGGTAAACACATAACATGATTAGGACAGTCCAATATAAAGCATGGTAATGTAGCCACAGTGAACTGAACTCTCCTTCCTGGATTTTATTGTTAAACTACAGTGTTAGTAGCATAAATGCTAAATGTAAAGGAGCGATCTTCCTGTTTTTAATTCTGTACATTTGACCAGGATACATATCAACACTTTGAAAAGCCATTAATTCCACATACATCTGTAATTTGTGGAGTCACTCCAATAAAACTGTAGTAATCTTGGATTAGGGCAAATTGCTTACTCTCATCCTAATGTCCTGTGGTCTGTTCTTATCCTGGAATTACAACAGGCAGTAACTTGTTTATAGCCATCATTTTTGTGTTTTTCTGTGTTAGGAAAGTACTCTAGAAGACTTGCATAGACTTGCCATAGCATGCTTGAAGACTCTTTAGAATTAGTACAGATATAGCTTTATTTGTACTTTATCATGCATTAAAGAAACTGCCCATTTAGAGCCTGCAATCAAATTCAGAAAAAACTTCAACATGCTTAAAAGTTTCTTTCTAAATCTTCATGGGAGGGACAAGTCCTTTTTCTGGTGGTGAGCAAATAAATTAGCATTCTGTTCCTAAGTGCTCTTAAAATAGTTTTGCTATAGATCCATCAATTGTTTATATTTCTTGAATAAAGCTAGAAGTAAAGAAAGCCTTTCTGTGAAGGTTTATGAGCATTTTTCCATGAAGCAGAAGTCAAACAAAAGATCAAAGCAATCCACCAAAAAAAGGTTGAAAAAAAAAAATCAAGCAGCATATTTTAGGTGGGAAAAATCTATTTGGGGCAATTTAGAAAATACTTTTATGGCTTTTTAATAAAAAATGAATTACTCAAACCCAACAGACATAGTATACACATATTAGGATTTCAGCTTTATACAAAATGCTGATCTTGTAATATTTTAGCAGTCACATCATAGACTGGTTTGAAAGGAGGTATGGTAGTAGTAATAGAGAAACCCGTCTGCTATTAGAATATGTTCATTCCTGTGGGTTTTGCCATTGACTTCAAGGCCATTTTTTGCAATTGATTTCATCCTGACCTGCAATATGCAGATTTGTATTAGGCCAGACTGTAGCCTTTCTTCAAAAAGAACAATGCTTTGGGCATTAATGAAATTGCAACTGCTTTAATGTAAAGCACCACTGACATTAGAGGCATTTCATGTAGATCCAGCTTTCTGTCTGTGTGGAGGTATCTATACAATCAAGGGCTCAGCTGAGATTCTCAAACTCATTTCATCTGGCAGCTTAAGCCAAAGGGTATGTACAAGCGTTACATTTAGATAGCCCTAACTGAGCTTGGGGCATACTAAATGGCTGAGCATGCAAGCGTTCACAGGGCTTAAATCACCCTAACAATGGTGTTCCTGATCCAAAATTATATCTTGTCCGATGAGAACCAATTTTAGATCAGTAGTTGTTAACCTGATTTAAAATGGGTTAACCCAGCTTAACAAATGCCTGCACATGTTCACAGCACAGACCCAGGCCTGGGAAAGCCCAGCCACTCTCCACAGCCCCAGGGCTGTGCTGTTTTTAAACCTTGAACGTTGACTGAGCTATTTTTAACCCCTTCTTCCTCCCTGACCAGCACTCTCCCTGGACCTGCCAGACTCCCCATGGACCCTGGAATAGTTATCATGAAAGTACAGCTGTAAACATAATGGCCTTGATGTTGATCTGAAACCAGCATAACTATATATTGCAACAAAGCTCCTCCTGTTCATGATGATATGAGCACAGAGCAGAATTTAGCCAATATTCTCTAGTATGAACTTGATGTAACATCTGTTGAAGAAACACAGTAGTTCCCATATGATGGCTACAGGTCAAAATTGCAAAAAAACCTCTCTGTCATTTAGGAGTCTAAGCCTTATTTAAAGGCAATGGGACTTAGCATCCTAAATCATTAAAAATCTAACCCAAACTCTTAATAAATAAGTTCAGATAATCAAGTGCTAAACACTGTGCAACTGGCCTATCAAATCCAAGTCTCTTAATAGATTGGGGCTGCTATCTTATATTAATACTGGAAACAAAATAATAATTGTATAATTTTAAAAATATGCAGTTCAAATGGGCAGGGAAGCCCCATTGGGCATGGGCCTCACTGGCAGCCAACGTGCACGGGGCTGGGAGACCTCTGCCAGCTGCAGTGGCAGCTGTCCCCCAGCCCCATGCACATCAGGACCCCTTCTGATGTGTATGGGGCCAGGAAACAGCTGCCACTGTAGCCAGCAGAGCTCTCCTGGCCCTGTGTGCATCAGGACTGCCCCCCATGCCACCTGCCAGCCCCTGGGCTAGCACCCCAAGGAGAATGTGGAGCTCCTGCTGGCTGGGGGCAGAGTAGGAGTGGAGCATCCCTGGACCAGGATGTTCCCACTGGGAGCGAAGTTGCTCCCAACAGGGAGCACATGTAGACATGTTTCCAGGGAAGGCTTATAGTAAGCCTGTATCCTATTAATAGCATTTGTAGAGATGCTTATCATGTAATTAACTGCCCCATGTTGTACTGCGAAAAAGAAGCCCTATGCTGAAAATGGATATTATGTTATCACATCATTTTGGTTTTAATAACAGAAATAAGTGTTTTAATAAAAGAAAGACAGGGCAGAGCTGCACCCTACAGACCAAGGGTGAGTAAAATGGCTGATACGGCCAGCAGCCAGACTCCATTTCCCAGCAGCCCTAGCCTGTATGGCTGGGGCCAGTCTCCATGGAGACCCCAATCTCAGCTGCATGAGAGAGCACAAGGTTGGGCTTGCCATGGAGACCAGCAACAGTGGTCCTGGCAGGGCATGCGGCAGAGCAGGGCAGGGGCTGTTCTGGAGCTGCTGGGATCTCGAGATGGGGGCAGTTTGCTCCAGAGCCAAGACAGAGCCATGAGCTGTAGCCTGCACACTGTGGGCAGGTGCACACAAGCAGGGGCTCATGGCTCTGTCCCAGCTCCTTGCAGAGGTGACAGCCTGGTCTGGAGCAGGAGCAGAGCCACAATCCCCTGCTTGTGTGCCCCTGCCCAGAACACGCAGCCTACAGACTAAGGCTCTGCCATTGCTCCGGAGCAAGCTGCCTCCATTGCAAGACCCCAGCAGCTCCGGAGCAGCCTCCTGCCCTGCTCTGCCATGTGAGATGCCAGCTTGGCTGGGGCTGGTCCCCATGGTAATGCCAGGATTGAACTTTCCTGTGCAGCTGTGGCTGGGGTCTTCATGGAGACCGGCCCCATTCCATGTGCAGGGGCAGCTGGGAAATGGCGTCCATTGGCGACTGGCTCCTGCCTGCAGGCCAGACTTTGCCCATCTGTGCTATAAACTGACTGGTTCAGAAAGGCATGAGCTATAAGGTAGGCTATAAGGTAATTCATGAGATGCTATGATGAAGCAGGTTGTAGCCTACAAAAGCTCATGCCTCCCTGAATGAGTTGCTCTATAGGTGCTAATCAACCCCAATAAACAGGGATAAACCCTAACAATACAAATCAGCGCAAAGCTCTTCATGTCCATGTCAACTGTAAGAATCTGATCTTGCAATTGATAGCAAACGGGTAAACTGTTGCTCTCATGTGCTATCCAGTAGAGGAAGAGAAGCTGAGGGATTAACACCTGTAGAATTATATTGTTTATGGTACAGGCGTCCTCGTCTTACAACATTTTGAGTTACAACAAATGGCACTTACAATGTTAATAAATTGACACCCTGGGCACATCAAGATGAGCCTGCATGTGCCTCTTGCAGCATCTCAGACCCCTTTGAGATGCTGCAAGAGGCACATGCAGGAAAAGGTTCCCTTAGCTGCAAGTTTGCAGCATGGGGGCAAAATGGGACCCCTGGATATCCAGGGGGCTAAAAAAAACGGAGTTAAAAAAAGCAGGGTAGGGCATGGTCCTGGACTGTGCCCTGAGGCAACCCGAGGCTGGGTCCTCCACAGGGACACTCTGGCTGCTAGAGCATCACTGTGGTTGGCCCTTGCCCTGGTGCTGAAGCATGCTGCCTGCCCATGTAGGGCAGGCAGCGTGCCAGCAGCAGGGCTCCAGTGCCGGTAAGTAAGGGGCTGTAACCCAAGGGGAGGCTGTAGCCCCTGTGTGGGGGCTATAGCCCATGTGGGGGACTATAACCCCTGAGGGGGAGCCATAGTCCCTGTGGGGGGCAGCAGAATATATATTCATGAATTCATTAAACATGCATTTAGAGTTCAGTTTATTATTATGATAGAGACACTGGTAGTCTTCCAAATTGCTTTAACACTGTAGATATATCAATAAAACATTGCCCAACTGATCACTGTCTCTTTGTCTCACTCAGTCTCTCTCTCTTTATAGTGGTCTTTTGTTTTAATTGTGGAGGAACATGGATTTTGGGGTATTTTACAGAGTGACTTTGGGATTTTTTTATCAGGAATTTTTCACTTTTCCAATAGGGAACACCAGAATTCCTGCTAGGAAGGCCAGTGGCAGGACCCCGCCTACTCAGAGCTGGCACCTTAGGCCGAGCTGGCTGTGGCTGACCTCCTGGCCAAATGGAGAACATGCTTTGACAGTTCAAAGCAAGCCACCACACCCGGAACATCTTCCAGGTGATAGCTGTCCAGATGGCCGGGCAGGGGCACACGTGGCAGTAGTGCCACACAGAGGCCAACTGCAGCCACAGCCCACTGGCAGATGACCCATGATGCCTCTACTGGCTCTGCAGTCCCCATCTGAGTCTGGCAGGTGTGCAGCAGGTCACAGCCAGGCAGTAGCCCCCACTGCCAGACTGCTGCAGTGGGTAGAGGGCGCAGGGAACTCTCAGGGCTGCTTCAGCAGTCCAGCTGGCATAAGAGGTAGTGTCCCAAGGTACCAAATAGGCTAGGCCCTAGAAGCTACTGAGAGCGAGTAGCTCTGAGCTACTTGCAAAGGCAGCTTTTTGTATGGATGGGGCCTAGACAGGGCAGCTTTTTATACTGCTGGGGACAGCACAGGTGCTGGCCCTGGGCTCTAGCTTCCCCTGGATACAGATCCAGGAGGAGCCATGCAGGGTTATTTTGCCCCAAGTGGCATGATTTGCTCCACAGTAAAGTGTATGTCTGAGCACGTGCACTGAGGCAAAAAGCCCTGACTCAAATTTGCACCACTTCTATTTGAGCTGCTGCAAGCGCACATGCTTGCATGTGTGGATGCATCCTCTGTTTCTGTCTGACGTCAGTTTCAACTTTACGATGCTTGATCTGACACTGCCATGCCAGCGAACAAGTTTTCTGTGTTGCCCATCTCCCTGGAGAACATTTGTTCAAACTTCCTTGGACGCTTTCTTCAAGAAAGCTGGTGAGACTCCAAAAAAACCTGAAGCCAAGACTCCTGAGCAGACTCGAACGAAGAAGCTTTCAAAAAGTCCAACCAAGAGCCCTTCAAAAAGTCCAGCAAAGTCACCTCAATGAAGTCCTTCCAAATCAATATGATTACTATTTACAATATAAATACATTACTCATCTATAATTGATTGAGTACAAAATTCTGGGTTATTTTTAGTGATTTATAACATTGTTTCCTATGGGAAAATCAGTTCTGAGTTGCAACGTTTTGACTTAAGATGTGTTTTTCAAGAACAAAAGGACTGCATATACTCCTAGCTGAGTCAGGGCTATTGCACAGTGTCACCTAGCCTTAATGGGTGAGTGCTATATTTTCTTAAATATACTGGAATAGTTTATTGGGGGGCACAGAAGGGAATTGGTGAGTATTTATTCACCAAGGCCCCCCCGGGGGTTACAAGAAATAATGGCCACAGGCTAGAAGAGAGCAGATTTAGATTGGATATTAGGAGGAACTTCTTCACAGTTCGAGTGGCCAAGGTCTGGAACGGGCTCCCAAGGGAGGTGGTGCTCTCCCCTACCCTGGGGGTCTTCAAGCGAAGGCTAGATGTGTATCTAGCTGGGGTAATGTAGGCCCAGCACTCTTTCCTGCTTATGCAGGGGGTCGGACTCGATGATCTATTGAGGTCCCTTCCGACCCTAGCATCTATGAATCTATGAAAGTACTTCATATCAATCTTTTTGGTAGTTAAGACAGGCACCGCACATTCCCTCTTTTCTCGCAGCATAACAATATATTTTTTAAATAAACATTATCCATTTATACTTCCATTAAATCTCTTTTACTTCCCCCAGGCTTTCTCTGGGATCATAATTGTAAGCAGTTTGTGACGTAAGAATTCCAACCTATAAAGCTAATTCATAGACACTTTATAGCATATGCCATTTGTTAGGGTTTCCATTAAAGTTATTATGTTGCTGTACTTTACAGCCATAAAAAAGTAAATAATTTCAAAGGATTATTTGATAGGAGACTTCTGTTTTAAATGGAGCTTAGAAATATGTGGGAAATCACTGTCAGAAATGTACCTGACCCATGTCTGTGTGTGTCACGTTTACTCTGATTTCAAGTACCTAAAAAGATACCATTCTGGGGGTTTTTTGGTTTTTCTTTATCTAGTATGGTGATTCTCAGCCAGGCTGTTCTGGCACTGCAATGTTAGCACTATTAGGTGTGCAAAGATGATTCATAATTTAACTGAGTGATTTCAAATAGCATCAAGTAAACCATAGTGTTCAAAATATTCTGACTCTTTCTGAGTTCTTTACTGAGTTCTTTCTGAGTAGAAAAACTGTTTTATTACTCTTCTGCGGTCAAAAATGAGTGAAAAGTAAGAGGTAGTATTCTTAAAGGGGTGCCTCAAGCCTAAAAAGGTTGAGAACCACTGAACTAGTGAATGCTTAACATAACTAAACATAACTAAGTTGTCTCTTTTGTTTCTCAAATTATTGGCCAGAGTCCTACATTGAGCTGGTTGCAGAAACACACTGTGCTTGTGAAAACCTCTCTCTCCAAGACACCCCCTGTAGGTCTCTGTATGGCCAAGGTCTGAAATCCATGAAGGTCTGCTGCTAGTGCTTATACACTTGATGGTCATGCAGGATGTAAAGCTTTAAAACAAGTATGTAACCTTAATATCTTTATGGAGAAAACACTTTAAACCATTTTAGAGGTCTTTATTTTCTATTAAAAACTTCCCCAGTGTCACTAACAATTTCCACTGTTTTGTTTTTTACTAGGGAACTAACTATGCTAAAAGTTGCTAAATTTAGATGTAGTTGATAGAATATGAATTTAGAAATAAGTTCTGGTTCTCAGTTTGCTATAGTCCTGCTGACTTGGAGTTAGCCGTAATTTACTCAGAGAAGAGAATATGATTCCAAGTCTGAATCAGATATCCAGAAAATAACAGACAGGAAAAGAGAGTGGGGGCAATAATATATGGCTGAAAATATTCCCATTGTAACTTGCCTCAATACACTGAAAATGAACATTTTCATGAAAAAAAATCCAACCCTGTATTTCCAACTAGCTATAAAGTTCCTCAAAGAAGTTTTAATTTTTTTTTAATAAAAAAGGAGATAGATTGTTGTGAACATATTATATATTTTTCCCAACTAGAAGAGAGTCAAATTATTATAACACTGATGTATTACTCAGCCATTGTGATTTGTTTTTACCCTTGGTTATGTCATTATCACACATGTCATTTCTTACTTCACTGGTGTAAAACATGGTGAAGTACAGATAAATAAACAGACTGACCTCTGTCTAAATATCAAATTATAGCCTTGAGCATAAATAATTTGGGCACACGATTCACCATAACTTCTATGTTTATACTTTTTCAGAATCAGAATTTGGCCCTATTCTTTAAATTATAAAGCAACTGTTTTATCTCAGCTGTTTGCATCGTACTGAATAAAGTCCAAAACTGCAAACACTCACATGAATAACTTTATATACATGAACGGTCCCAATGAATTCAATGAGACTACTTACATACTTAAAGTTGCTCATATAGTAAATGCTTGTAGGACTGGAATCTGTGCTAACCTTTTTGTGATTTTGCTCAACTAATCAAAATGCTCTTTTGATCCACAAAGTATACAGTATTTGGTTCAGTGTGATACATAATTATATAATTGCATTCCCTTCATTATTTGATGGTAAAAGTGAAGATAGTAGGAAAATTATATCATTATTATTTTACTATATGGCATGATTGCTTTCGTGGAAGCTGATATTTTTCACTCACAATTGTTATCAGATATAACAGTTAAATTCTGTAGCTCTAACATTTAAAGAAAAACAAACATTTTTTGAATTAGAAACCCGCAGCTTACAACTGGCACGGAAACCAACATTTCAGCAGATAATTAACACATCAGATGTTTATAAACCTAGCTGTACTTTCATAAGAAGCAAACTCCAAAACAGCACGGTCCTACAACAAAGAAAAGTTAAATACAGAGAGGGCT
The DNA here is from genome assembly GCF_052110815.1 of Crocodylus siamensis. Classification (NCBI taxonomy): domain Eukaryota; kingdom Metazoa; phylum Chordata; order Crocodylia; family Crocodylidae; genus Crocodylus; species Crocodylus siamensis. Next base: position 65,468,758 of record NC_143398.1, read on the forward strand.
GGATCCTGCTCTCCTTGTAATCCACCGCCTTTCCTAGTCAGCCGGATTGGGTCCAACATGCAGACTTTAGCTATCCCATGAAAGGCTGCCTGTCTGGAATGTATTATGAAGCAGATATGCCACCAAACTAGAAACTTCACATAGGAAAAAAAAATCACATTGTGCTTTTGCCCTGATAGGTTGGAAATGATGTAATAGAAGCATTATGATTTATAACAAATTTATAAGCTATGCAGGCAAGCTATTCTCAAGGGATATGTGTGGTAAATGGAGAATACCAGTGGCAAATAGAATTTACATCAAAGCAATCCTGCAAACCTCAAACACTTATTACTCTATTCATGACCTTTGTTAGTGCACAGAAGGAGAATGCAGCTTAACATCATGTTAACATTTACCGAAAACTAAACATTTCTGTTTAAATTGCTGAATATGGGACAAAAACTTTGTATAACCTAGACAAAGTGCATTTTTAATGCTATGTGGTGTGCACCATTGTTTAGGGGAAAAATACCTTTAAATCCTGCAGAAAGATTAAATCAATGTATTTCAAAGTAGTGGGCTGCTTATCTGATAAAATATCCATTGCACACCTGAGTGATGATGATCAGAATCCACCCAGGTTCTAAGCATAATACTATTGTGGGCAAAGTTTAGGTTTTTTGTTAACATCAGTCCTGAAGGCAAAAAAGCAGCACACAATTCATTACAAATGGTGGCCTCCCTATGTAGGGAGACCCAGCATAACAGAGCTAGTGCTGAGGCTAAAAGCATGTCAATGCCACGTTTGTGCCACACCTGAAAGTGCAGACATGAAGCTTACCCCGCCTCTGTGTCCCCACTCCACATGAGCAAAGTCCAAAATATGAGACCACATAGGTATTTTGGTGTAGCCCTGAGTGTGTGTCCAGCACTGCTTTCAGGCTCTCATTTCTAGGATTTGGTGTGAGTTGTGCAGAAGCATGTGGCAGAGCTGGGCATACCAGGGGAGGGATGGGGCAAGGTTACAAAAAGCCTAAATAACTTCACTCCCTCAAAAGTGTACTGTAAAGTGTTCAGCACAACCCACACAATCATAATAGAGTTTGGGGGGAAACTTGCCTATTATTGTATGCATAGTTATGTTTCACCAGACCTGGTTTCTGCAGACATGATAAATAATGACATAGACCCCGTCCAGTCACTCCTCTCCCGGCCATACCAAGCGTAGAACTGTGCTAGCTAAAGAAAGCTTTTTGATGCCTCTTTTATTCCTTTTAGCAGTACAAAACCACATAACATTATGAATACTGAAATCTCCAAAAATCACTTTGGACCACTTCCCTAGTTGCTAGGTTTTAAAGGTCTTGGATTAATTTCAGAGATTGTCTTGACTTAACATCTAAGGCTTCTTATTTATTTTCATGGAACTTTAAACAGGGACAAATGTGGAGCTTACACTGCATGTTGTATAGGCTCTAAAGATTACATTTTTCTCCCCATTTAATCCTACGTAGAGTTAAAGATCTGTCTTTAAACAATAATGGGCTTCAGAGAAGTCATCACGTTGAGGGCATGGATACACATGGATTTGGACCCCTTTCAAAAGGGGAACATTTCAAAAGGGCAGCAGCTGTTACGCTGTAATTGTTATTTATGAATGAGCTGGGAGTGATTCAAAAGTATCAAAAACTACTTCAAATTTAACACTACTTTATCCCTTTTGAAAGGGCTCATATGTGTGTCTACACAGAAGAGGTCTGGAAAGCAACCTTTTCTTCAGCTTGACCAAGGAGTGTCTCTGATAAGTAGCAGCCTAGGACAGTGAGAACACAGAAAAACATCCAGATACTTAATAAACATTAAAGTGGATTGACAGGAACAAATTAAGGGGCAGATATAGAACGGTCCTCACACTGAATTGTATCATGGGGAAAGATTTTTTAAAGTTTTTGAAGTCTGAGGAACACAAGTCCCATTGAAAATCAGACTTGTATTCCTAAATCACCAAGGACAAGTGTGTCACAGCAAGAATGTTCCTGTTCGCCTGCTCCCAACCCAGAAATATTTCAGTGAGGCTGCTCCAGGGTTGTTGCCAGTGGCTGCTTTAAAGCATGCCAGAAATCAAGGTCTCAGAATAAACTGCTGAGTGTACATCGGCTAGATGTACACCTTGCCAGGGTCATTTGACCCCAGTACTCTTTCCTGCCATGGCAGGGGGTCGGACTAGATGATCTACTCAGGTCCCTTCCAACGCTAGAAACTATGAAACTATGAGTGATGTTCCAGAGCATCTTCACCAGCATATTTCCAGGTTTGGAGCGGGAAGGAAGTAGTGGGTCAGTGGAGCATGCCTCAGGAATGTCCTTGCGAAAACTTGCTACAACCTAAGATGTATTAGAAAATCCCATTCATGAGTAGGTCTGTTGAATTCAGTGGCCTGCTTATGGAATACACTCTAAGTCAGCGTGAGTAAGGATGTCATTATCTGGCCCTAAAAGTGGGTTATTTATCTATTTGTGATTTACAACAATATATGAAAGGCACAATCAGCTACTTTGTGTGAGATTGCAATGAGAATTCATATCAGATGGTCAAAGACCTCCCAGCATGTTATTAAAGTCGGCAAAATTAGGAATAAAAGTTAGGGGTCAGATCATCAGCTCTAGCTTCATTGACTTCAGTGGAGTTTTGCAAATTTAGAGCAGCTAAAAATCTGTCCCAAGATGCTTTTGGCTAGCCCATTCCATGCAGTTGAGAGCATATGAGACCCACACATGTATTGGTATGCATTTTACATGGAATAGGCTGACTTTGCTGGGTAGTCGGTTAGAAAATGGGAAGTATTTTCAGTCAAAAACCTCAGAAGAAATTAATTCCTGTGCTTATTGGTTATCTAGACCTGTTATGATTTTTCACTGAAAAACAGAAAAAAAGGTTTTGTTGTGGGGGTGGGGTGGGGGGAGAGTTAACAAAAAAGAAACAAAAAGAACATTTTTGCTTTGTTATGTTTTCAGGTTTTGAAATCCTGGAAAATTTCAAGCCAAATTAACTTTTTCTGCAAAAACTTTTTGTAAGAAAATTTTAGACCAGTACTACTCCACAGAGCTTGAAGTCTTGGCTTTGCCCCCTCTCCATTAAAGCAAGGAAGTAAATTGAACTTAAAGCATTAGAGAACTTTAACTTTTCCCAAATCTATAGCCCCAAGGCTGAATCTCAGCCAGTGGTCTGAGAATTCACTCCTCAATGGAGCAGTGCAGAGCCAAGAGTACCAGTGTAACCCTTTATCTCCAGAAGCTGAGTGAACTGTCATCCACAGAGACATCTTGGAACTGGGGATGTGCAAGATACTAAAACTAACAGTCAAAATCATATCTCCTGCTTGGATGTGTAATGCACTAATCTGAACCCACCAAAATAGCTCCTGCCATTTTTAAAAAATATTCAGGAACACTGCAGGAGTTAGAATCACTTTTAAAAACTCATGAAAACAATAGTGCATTTATCTGAAATTGAACTGACAAAGAAAAAGAAGGATGCTACAAGGATAAGCTGTTCAAACATAAGTGTAATGTTGGATGTCAAACAATAGCATATTGTAAATGATACCCAGAAAGGTTTACTTCTATAGCAACATTTGGAGAAAACATATGATAACAATAAAAATGATTTCCACAACCTTTTCACCACTTGTTCCATGTGGGAACGATAACTGATACTCCCGCTCTACATTTTTTAAGAAATATTCCTCACAAATAATACATTACAAGCTGCATGTACTGAGCCTCTATTGTGTGTCTAAAGTTATTGCCTTTCTGGAACATGAATTGTATTATAAGCATCACCTAAGATGGCTGTTTTGGAACCATTCTGAAGGTGCTGTTTCTAGCATTGAGCTCTACAAGAATTAAGAAAACAAGTTTAGATTTCTTTCATCTCCTATTGTCCACAAAAAGTCCTGCTTGCTCTGTTTAAATCAACTCTGGCTTAGCCCATTAACTCCTTTAAATCTCATCAGATCTTGATCTGGGAGGAAGTATTGCCAGGTACCTATTTCTTTATTTATCTCTTGTATTTTATTTTACAATTCTGCAGTCATCTCTGCATTTTAAGTATGGTTTGATTCATAACAGTACCCTAAATAGCCCTTACATGCAACAGGCTTTTGGAAACAATTCTTTGTGCTGCAGCCTTGCACCCTCTTTTTGATGGAATCACTGAGTAGTAATTATATAATATATCTCACTTGAAAGTCTTTTCTCAGAGGATCTCAAAGCATCTTTCAAACATGAGTAAATTAAGTCTCACTAAACCTTGAGAAGATAGATAAACATTGATGCAGAAACCATTAAAACATCTACATGAGTTGCAGTCCCATCTTTGACTGCAGTACATACCTATCCTAAGCACCAAAGCCAATAAAGGTGGGATAGATTCAGAGGCAGGGCAGTAGTATGGACACCTCCCCCCCCCACCGCTCCCTTTTTCTAATCACATTGCAGGAGCAGCAGCCAGGGACTTTTTTAGCCCTTGAAGAAGGTAGCAATTTCCTTCTCCCATCCCCTCTGTGTTCAAAGGTATGTCCTCTCCTCCCCACTTCCCTCCTCTCCCAGCTGCTGCTATCCCCAGTGTCCTAAGGGCAAGGGGAACACCTATCCTGCTCCACCTGGGCTGCACAGGGGCTGGGCTCAGCCTGGGACAGCAGCAGAGGTGGCAGCAATGACAGCGTGGATAACCTCTGCCTGCCTTGTCCCTGGAGATGCTCCCTGCCAGTTTGGAAACATGCTGGAAGGAGAAACCAACTCACTGCTGCCACCATAGCTGCTGTCCTGGACTGAGCCCAGCCTTCACACAGCCTGGCTGGGCCAAGATAGGAGCGTCCATTGCCTGGGGACAGCAGCAGCCACAGGTAGGGGAGGTGGGGAAGGGGAAGGGAGGGAACATGCCTCTGAGTAGGGAAGGGAATGGTGGGGGAGAGTCCAACTGTATTTGGGGACTTAAAATAGTCCCTGACTGAAGTTACTGCAACACAGTCTGCCCTTCGCAGTGGAGTGGGAGAGGGGAAAGCTGGGAGGGGTGGGCTGCAACCTCTGCAGTAACCAGCCACTGCTCCCCCTTTGTGAAATCCTGAACCCAGTTCTGGATGAAGGCTTCAGGAAGACTATAGGTGCCTAAGTTCAAAATTGCAATCTAAAAATCCACGATTCAGTTGCCACTAAACCTAGAGATACCTCATTTCTGACCGGATAATTTCTCAGTCACTTGTCTTTCTGCCTTCCATAAAGGTCTAGAATCACCCCCTTGTGAACAGTCTAAAGTTTTCTTTTAAATAAAACTTTTGGTCATCTAAGCTTCAGCCAAAGACCTGTAGGAAGCCAGTGTAGTGGCCCTTACATTCCTGGAGCGGTCCTATCTGATAGGCACAGTCTAAACATATCCACAGCATAGACTTCAGTATAAACACAGCCACTTCATTCAGCAGAGCCAATGGTAATGGTGAGGCCTGTTTCCACTTTTTATATCATAGCAGAGAGGTTGATATATGCCCATCCAGAAGTGGGAGACTTGGGTTCAAGGCTGTCCTTGGCCTGAGGGAACTCTGAGCCATATTTCCTGCAACCCAGACTAGAGAGTACGCTGGGTTGGAGTCATTCTCCACCCATCTTTTGGGAGTTGGGGTCCACCATATAACAAAGAATGGAAGATTCATGGGGCCAGAGAAGAGCAAGCAAGAAAGAGCATGACTCTGTGACCTAGTGGTTAAGGCTCTCAGCCAGGAGAGAGAGACCTGGAGTATGTTCTTTGGATTGTTTCTGAATTTTACATCAGATGGCCATAGAATAAGAAATGGAAATAAATCTGAGAACAGGGAACAAAATCCGATAACTCTGCCACACCTCTGAGGTGAGTGCCCTATTACGAGGCTCCCAAACTATGTTTTCACCTTCCTTACTCTTCCTCTGTCCCCTTGAGTCTGTTTGGGCTCCCTGACTACATATCTACATTGCCTCTGTGCCACTCTTGGAAGCACAGCACACCTTACACTTTTGCTCCCACTCTGTGTACTGCGACTTCTGGAAATGAGGCTGTATCACCACCTCAGAAAGGTGCTGACTACAACTCTTGGGCTTTCTTTTGAGGGTGTGCTTATTCGCATACCCTCAGCACCATGCCGAGATGGCTACATTGTCCCGTTTCTGGGATCTGTGGTCCCAGAGGCAGTATAAGTTGAATTATCTTCCTGTATTCTGGCCCTGCTTCACTAGGAGAGAGAGTACATTTATTCAGCTTGTTGTTTAGTCCGCAAGAGAGGGCCCTCTCCTGCGGGGTGGTAGATGTGGTTTGAATCCCATCTACTTGAAAATGTCTGGCAGTCCTGGTCTCCCACACCGTGAACAGGAGCTCTAACATTAGGCTTAAAACAGACAGGCAGCAGTACAGAGCCTCCTCCTGCTCAGTTCTTTTTTAAAGAAAGCTGTTGGGCATCTAACCCCAAGAGAAGACTGGTTTCTGGATCCCAGGTGATGGAGTCATCTTCCTTGTAGCCCTGACCCAGGCACTTATGCTCCAGAGCAGTGCAAGATTTCAGGCCCCTCTGCTCAGCATTTCCTACTGGCTAGCTCTCGCTGGCTTCTCGCTCATCTTGTGTATTTCTGGATCACCTTTCTGAGGTGCCTAACTACCTCTGTGCATTGTGTAGGGAGCCCAGGTACCTGACTGGGGTTTGGATTCTATTTCATGAACTAAGTTTCTAAAAGTTAGGTGCTATGGAACCTAACTTAGAAGTGCCCAAGTCTTTCTTTATATCTGGTCTTAAGTGACTCAGCTCAAGATCACCAATGAACCAGTGGCAGAGCTTGAAACAAAATCAGGAACTCCTTTATTCTAACCACTAGATTATTCTGGCCTCCTAATTCCTTGGGCTGGGTTTAATTATGTCTGCTTCCCCACTATCCCTTTCCTTTAATGAAAGGACTATATCTGACTATGAGGTTTTTATGGAATTGAAAACAAACCCTATGAAATCTAAATTTTTTTAAAAGAGAAATGATTCAGTGCCTCTATCTTGTGTACTATACCATCCGCCTTCCGTTGAATTATAGATACTCCCATTTCTTTCTGCATTTACATTTATCTGTATCTACCATTGCTAAAAAGGCCTCATTTAAAATTAGATAAGTTCCTTTTTTTCTCTCCAAGAAATGAAGTTTGTTTCCAAAAGCTGTATTTTTGGTAAAGTGAGGGAGCACAAAGAAATAGGCAATCATTGCTTTCTCTCCCTGATTTTTCTTTCTTCTTCATCTCTAGCTTTCACTCCTACACAGGTTATCTGAGGCTGGGTAAAGAATTCAGTACTGCAACACTTCTTACTAGTCTTGTTTTTTTTTTTTAGTTTAAGCTTTTGAGCTTTAGGTCAAACACAGACCTTCCAATGACCAGTTTTAAGTATCTTCCTTTCTAAACTGTAGCCTGGGTAAGGAATCTTAGTCAAACTTGCCTTTTTCACCATTTTATTCTTAAATTCACTAAAGATAAAGTGTAATTTCTAGTTGCAGTATAAATCAAGAGACCCCAGAATTAACTCCAAATAGTTGGTCCGGACATGAACTTCACAATGAGTCCCTCCTCCATCCTGGCTGACATTTTCCTATTAATTTCTCTTTCCCTTTCATCCATTCATTGGCTGATGAGCCTATAAATACACTTCATCTGCTTTTACTTTGCTTTTTAAGGAAAAACCAATACCGAACATATTGACTTGATTATGTCCAAAGGCAAAAGCCTTGCATACTCCCAAGCTGCAGCAATAGCTTGAAACTTGACTTTTTTGCTCATTATGTCAGAAAGGCTATTTTCAGTGAGTTGTTTCCTCATGTGTCTGTGGCTTTCAACAGACATTATATTTGTCATGGGACCAGTTGGGCTGTGACTTTTCCCAGGATGGACAAATCAGGGGGATTGGCCCGTCCACATCCTTCTAATTGGGTTTAAAGAGTGGCTGAATGCCCTGCTGCTCTTCTATTAGCAGGTGACCTGAGCAAGCACAGTGTGCAGTGTGCTTTGTGCTTGTCAAATGTCCATAGGTTCCTCTGATTCTATCAGTGCCAAGTAAAGCAGCCACTGGGTGTTTTAATTGTGGGTGGCAACATTTCTGAGAGAGGGATTTTTGGTGTGGCAAATTTTTTGAGAGAGGGATTTTCACAGTGCTGTTTGTCCCTGACTTCCCACCTCTATTTCCATTACATTTTTGCTGCCATCACTGACTATGACTTGGAGCTTCCACCACCATCAGCCACTGTAGATCTGTTTGTGGTCCTCGCCTTCCAGACCTTGCTGGACCAGTGTTGTGGACTCATAAGCAAAGCTGAGTGGAAAAAGCAATGTCAGAGGTCCCAGATGGCCAGTTAGTACGTCCATTCACATCAAGAATTAGGGAGCAGTATTTGCAGGGGAGAAACTCGTGTGTACTTGCCACCAAACAATAGCCAGTCCGCGACTGTCTGTTTCATAATCTGCAGCAGCTAGTGCCACCCTAAAAAGGTTTTGGCTGCAGGTGAGCTCATGTGGCTGGACAGGTGTGGGAGCACCTCCAAATTGTGGCACGGCATTTCTGGCCCAGAGAGATGAGAAGCAACTGGTGGGAGCAGATTGACATGGCCACCTGGGATGATGAGCAGTGGCATGCAAACTTCTGTGTCCAGGGGCCATGTAAACCTACACTGAAGCAACTCTGTAAAAGTGAGAATACTGGGTCCTGCTACTGCATGCATACACAGTGTGTCCTCAGGTGGCGGCAGCCCCCACTGGAGGATTGTTCAGGCCATGGGGTACACCTGCCTGAGGGCTGGAGCAGGAGGGACATGCTTGTTTCCAGGCCCACCACTGGGGACAGTGAAGCCCGGTGGCAGCATGTACCCCCAGGCAGCAGTGGACAGTTCCATTTGTCTGTCAAATACTCGGGTGCTGCAGACAGCATCAAGAATGGCTTTGGCTGCAGTTTCAAGGCAGACAAAAGGTAATCCACAGACTCTTGCTCCACCTTCACAGATTCCCTTAGCATCTCATTTGTCCACTCAGCAATGGCTGCATAGCTCTCCTCATTCTCTGCATGGTGCCTGCCAAGCCACATAGTTCACCACAATTCCTTGAACCCATGCCTGACCATGACCAAGTACTGAAGTCTGCAGCCTGCACCTCTGATGCGGAGTGCAAGTAAAAATAAACTTGTTTGAAACCATACAAGTGAGTTCCCTGCCTGCCTTTATAAGTCCAGATACCTGACGAGCGCACATCCCTTTGCGACCCGATCGGGGAGCAACTGTGTGTAGCCATCTTTCCTTTTTGAGAGTACTTTTTGCTTCAATCACAGTCCATCCCTGGGCTGAGTCATCCTATCCGAAGAACGTCCCCTTCATTCCCATGGTATGCTCAACACAGTAAAGCAAGATCCCTTTTGGAACAGAGGTGCCTTCCTGAATCAGCCTGAAGTTAGCAACCCCTGCAAGGATTTCTGCAGGGTTTTCACATTTACTCCTTCCGCCAGCGGTTTTAATTTGATATTCACCTCACCAATTCAATACAGTGAAGTTTTCAACCATTGGTGGCACAGTACAAGTTGCTATGCCAACTTCCTTTCTCTTCAAAACTAATGCCATGGGCTTGAATGACTGCAAGCTGCTGAACTTGAATGATGTTTCAGAACAAAGAAGATCTATCATGTTACATGCATTCTGGGTGAAGGGCGAGGAAAGAGTGGGAGAAGGATATTTTCAAGGCCACGCAGTAAAAACCATCTCCTATTGTATTGCTTATATTGCACAATGGCTCAGGATCCCATTGTGTTTGGTGCTGTATAGATACAGAGCGCAAGGTGGTCCCAGCCACAAAGACCTTCCAATTTAAGATAAACTGCCAGTGGAGACAAACAGACAGACATGCTATGATGGTCAGCACGATAAGCAGTGCTCTCAGCACCATTGCAAACCAGTCAGGTATTTTTCGGTGCTGGGAGGGAGGACATTTGGCAACATGGCAAAGAAGAGTTTTAAGTAGGGGCTTGGAGGAGGAGGAGGATGCAGCTCTGTGGATGTGAGAGGACTAACAGAAAGAGAAATTCCATTGAGAGTTAGGAACATGTCCTACCAGTCTCCTTGGAAAATCCGCCACATTTCACTGCAAGAAGATTTGCTCCTTGTTAGCTCACTCACCCCAAGTCATACCAGCTGGGACTTGAACTCAGATCCCCCACGTGGAAGGCAAGAATGCTGCCACATATGGGCACACACCAAAAACAGAATAGCTGAGCCCTCCTGGCACAGGAACGTTCGTGCACAAGGAATTACCACAGGATTATTGTTCTTTTTTTTCCCCTGAAGTCTTTTTAAAGGAAGAGATAGTTTGGAAATAACTGTTTTGAAACAAGAAACATAAACACCATTTTATGTTGTTTGTAAGAACTCAGCAAATATGTAATTTAAGGAACTGCCTTGCTTATGGTGCTGAGGAAAACAGCCATAACCAAAAATGCTTTCTTAAAAGACAACATTTTAACCTAATCAACCATTTTTAAAACATTTTTGAACACATAAAAGAAAAAATGTGCTTTGTTTATAAACTTCCTTTTCTGTACAGCATTGGCAGCCCCTCAGTACAAGGATGGCAGTCTTCCAGTAGATCGGGAAGCCACTGGTCAGTCCGTAGATGCCCGAGGAGGCTGAACCAAAATCCACACGTTCAATTGCAGATGTGACCAATAGTCCTGAAAGGAAAGAACATATCTTGACAATGATGAGTCTCAGTTCTTTTCCTTTGTCCCTCTTGGACCTGCCTCCATAGTGAGGCAAGTTTGCTTAAAATGATGAATGCCTTGTAGTACATCACAGAACCATGGGGGGCTGAGTCAGTGCTTTAGTCTCCCAGATATTGATGTTAATATTGTTCTTCAGATTGTCCCTCAAGGTGTCCTTGAATCTCCTCTTTTGGTCACCTCTAGAATAGTAACCCTCAATGAGTTGGGAGTACAGGACATGTTTTGGGAGCTGGTTATCAGGCAAACTGGTGCTGTATAAACATGGCTTCAGTGAGCCAATATGGTGGCATTCATTCTTTTGTCCTTCCAATTGTTGGGAGGACTTTCCGAAGACACCGTTGATGGTAATGTTCCAAAGCTTTCAGGCATTTCCAACACATAGGCCAAGTTTCACACTCATACAACAGGATAGAGATGACAACAGCCCGGTAGATGAGAAGTTTGGTTTGGGTCCTGACGTCATGATCAAAGACTTGGTTTCAGAAACATCCAAAGGCAGAACTGGCAGATTTTATCTGGTCTTGAATACTGTTGTCTACATTTACTTTTTGGGAAATGTGGCTACTCAGATAGGGGAAATGATCAACATTCTCCAAAGATTGCTCTCTAATTGTAATATATGAAGGAGCATCTGGTTGGCTTGGGGTGAATTGGTAAAGTATCTTATTTTTTTATGAAGCTGACAGTGATTCCAAGCATTTCATATGTTTCACAAAAGCAGTCAAGAGTGACCTGGAGCTCTTCAATTGAGTGGGCATATGTGACACAGTCATCAGCGTACTGAAGATTGGTAGTGGAGGTGTTGGTTATCTTGCATTTGGAACATAACAGGTTGATGTTAAAGAGATTCCTGTTCGTGTGATACTGGGTGTTGACTCCAGATGGAAGTCTATCAGCAATGAGATGTAAAATAGCTGTGATATAAATGGAAAAGGGGGTATTACAATCACACATCCTTGCATGCCTCCAGTTTGAATAGTGAAAGGGTATGTCTCCGATCCATTGCTTAGGATGGTTGCCATCATGTCATCATAAAGAAGTCTGACAATGAGAACAAATTTTGGCAGGCATCCAAATCTCATTAGGAATTTGCACAGGGCCTCTCTGTTGATTGAATCAAAGGCCTTAGTCAGGTCATGAAGGCCATGTACAGATCTCTGTGTTGCTTGCAGCATTTCTCAAGCAGCTGTCTAGCAACAAAGATCATAACCATTTGTACCTCTGAGTGGTCGGGAACCACATTGGGACTCGGATAGAATTTTCTCAGTGAGGAAAGTGAGCCCAGTAAAAAGAATGCAGGCGAGGATTTTCTCAGCTATGGACAGGCGTGCAATACCACAGTAATTTCTATAATCCGATCCATTTCCTTTCTTGAATATGGTAACAATTCCGGCATCTCTCAAGTCACTAAAAATCTGCCCATGTTTCCATATAGTCATAATAATGATGTGTAGTTGGTGAGAGCTTTTTTCCACCCTGTTTATAAATTTCAGCTGGTATTCTATCAGGACCACATGATTTGTTGTTCTTCCTATGCTCAATGGCTTTCAAGGCCTTGTGATAAGTTAATGGATCTGCAAGGTAGGGGTTTGTGGAATGAATTTGATGGTATTATCTTCAACATTAGAATCTTGTTCAGTAGCTTTTGAAGGTGTTCCTTCCACTGTGCGTTAACGGTGGAGCTGTCTTTAAAGAGTGTTTTTCTATTCTTGGACTTCAGAGAGGACCTTGTGTGCTTGGCCCAGAGATAGGTTTGGTTGTGCCGAAGAAACTATGTATGTTGTGGCTGTTGTGGATGTCAGCAAACATTTGAATTTCTTTTGCTTTGTTCTCCCACTTGTTCTCTTGCTCCCAAATTTTCCTCTGGGTCTCAGCCTTAATGTGGTGATAAGTAGCTGTACAAGATGGTCTAACAAGCTTGAAAGCCTTATAACAGTCTCTGCATCTCCAGCTAGCAAACGTGTTGCAGAGATACAGATGTCACAAAGACTTGATAATGAGATGGGATCAGATCTTGCTCAAGCAAGTAATAGCCAATACATTTGGACTCCCCATGAGAAGTGCATCGCTCATAGGTCAATATTTGCAGCCTGAGGAGTTAATCCAAAACTCACTGTAGTCAATGAAAAGAATGACATTCATTTCAATGGGCTTTGTATCAAACCCTTAATTTATGTTAAGACCCAGCTCAGTGAAACACATTTATTAGTTAAGATAAGAAGGCAGAATTATTACAAGCCATCCCAAGTTATAATAGAAACAGCAAGTTATCCTTCACTTCAGCAGCGATGCTGGGTGCTGTTGTAATAACAGGATACAAAACATCCTCTTACCAATGCAAGTGCTGCTGCTCTGATGTGTACTTAACAGTGTGTATCCAAGGCACTACTGAGATCTTGCTGGCAGGGTTCATCAGATTTGAAGTTGGCTTTTAAGTGTTAGTTGAAGGAAGTACTTACCTTATGCCTTTTCAGTATATAAGATTTCACTAGTTTTCTATATGATATTTGTAGTTTTTATATTATAATGATTAGTTTCTACAATCAGATTACAGATGAACCAGGAGTATATTAAAAAAAAAACCCTGTGAATAACAAGAAAAACAAAATGGTGGAAAAATGAGGATGAGATATTATTAGCAGAATTCAAACATAAAACTATAGATAATTCTGAGTCCTTCCTATCCCACCTATTTGCTGCTTTCAGTACAAAAGATGCACGGATTTTCTCCCTGTATTTTGCCAGGAAGGTTGGCCTCCATTTCTGTTTGCCTCCACACCAATGGAAGGCTGTTTATTTCCAGCTGTACCCTAATGTCTGTAATGCAGCAGCTATTTTCATAGGAATCTTCCAAAAGAGAAAAAATACCAGATTCGCATTCTTCATTCCTCCTTTAGGATGAATGAAGATGACCTAAAAAGGTTTTTGAAGGGTTTCCCCAATTTTCATATATTCACTAAATTAACTAACAAATTAAAGCACAGAAAATGAAAGAGAAACTAACAAATTATGTTGCTAAAAAGCCAGGCCAGATGTCTGCTATATCAAATTTCCACTTTAGGGACCATAAGGGAATTAGTGAGAATTCCTGAATTCTCAAGGTAAACCTGCACCAAGCATGGCTCCTGAGCTACCCTCACATGTAGCTGTTTGCTTCAACTATCCCTATTTATCTCATAGCTACAGCTTTACTTCAGACCTGCCTCTCCGAACCTCTTCTCCTCAGCCCAGCTCCCTTAACTTCTTTCCATTTAGCTCTTCTTCACCCCCATAATACATCCTCACAAATAATATTGTGGAACTCATCTGCCACCATCTCATTGTTCACTCTTCTTATGGGATCTATGGCTTCTCTCAACCTGTGCGTCACATCTGTTCAAGCTGGGGCTAGGACTGCCTGTGTTTGCATCTAGTACATGGGGTCCCTAGATATGGTTGTGCCTTAAGCTGTACCCTAATAAATATGATTACCAATAACTAGCAAAATGACAACTGACAATACTATCCAAGAGACTTCATGCCCTGTAGGGGCAGCTGGAGCACAGTATGCACAGACCCTGTTGCCACTCTACAGCCAGGGTGGATGGTTGTGTAGGAAGTAGGTACACAAGAGCTGCGTCAACCAAAAGTTTCCTAAACAAAGGGGACTCTCACCTGGTCCAATCCAATTGCTTGGCCCCAATTTTCAGCAAGAGGGTAGCACAAAGGGGCCAAACTGCAAAAGAAAATCTAGCCCAATAAGCTTACCTAATGATTTTTCATAGTGTAACCTTTGCCAAACATATCCCCTGTCCACATCCTTTTTAGTACCTTCTCCTGTTTTGCATCTAATGTAGACTGAAAAATCTTCAGGGAAAGAACCCATCTTTCATTTCCCTGAAATTGCCGTGCATAGCTATGACACTGCATAAAAGTAATAGTGCTCTCTAGTACAACGCCCACCTGCCACACCAGGGTCTAGTTGTGAGGCTACAGAAGAGGCTGGGTGAGGGAATACACTTCAGCACTCTTGCTAAAGCTGGGAGCCACGTTGCAGCCAGAATGCAAGAATCATGAAGCTAGAAGGAGAACAAGGAAAAGGGAGCCTGGCTCTGTAGCCCAGGGGGAGAGACCTGGCCATGGTTCTGGTCTCTTCTCTGAGGACTGTTTATGTATTTTACACTAGGCAATCTTTGAATAAAATTGGAGTCATCCTGAGGACAGGGACAAAACTTCAGACATTCCCCTCCTGGATGTATGTCCCAACCACCTAGGCTGCAGATTCATACCTTTTTTTGCTTACCCCATAACAGTTGCACTCTTGACTACACAATGGCTCAGCTTCGCTCGGAGGCGTTCAGGTTCCCAGGCTACAGCTAGCCTGGAACACAAGTCTCTGCTTTACCAGTGGGTGCTCTGATTGCTATGTTGGCAGCAACATCTTCCAGTCTTTTGGCATATTTTTGAATGAAAGTGACCTTGCCTTGCGTGCTTCATGCCGGATTTGATGCTGCTGCTGGTGGTACATGTGTTCTGGCACACCTAACCAGATTGGGTGCATCTGGGGGCATCAATACAGCTCCACTTTGTATTTGGGTTGCAACAGAACTTAGGCACGAGGTAGGTATCTAGCTGCTCAACTTAGAGTTTTCTATGAGGAAATGAAAGCCTAAATTTAAGCACCTACAAAACTTTGTGGTCCAAAACATAGGCATTAATCAAATGGTGGTCCTCTGGACCGAGTCTTTAGACTGCTGTGGCTAAATTCTACCTAGGTACCAGTTTGGCCTTTTCCCCACATACTACACTGCAATGAACAGTATGTCATGCAGCTATACTACCCTGTTATAAATTACTATTTATGTGCTTTGTGCTTCTAACATCCTTATTACCTAATTACCATGTCCTTATTTGAATGGAATGCAGTGCCCCACTCCCCCATCGGATTCTGCCTGACTTTCCCATGTCTCAGTTATTAATTCATTCAGTGCCAAGAATAGCACAGTGATGTAATAAGTAAATGCACTTTGAAATCAACATGATATAAAGGACTTCTTCAAGGCAAAACACTTAAACACATGCGTGACTTTAAGCATGGGAGTAGCAGTCCCATTGATTTCAACAAAGTTCTTAAAGATACATATGTGTATAAGTGCTTTGCTGGATCGGGGCCCAGTTCTGACAAAGAATGTAGGTTATTTCTACTAAGCATAGAAAATCACTTCTACATAATGTTCAGAGAAGAACATCAAGTTTCACGTAATCTTACAAAATGAAGTTGCGGGTTTGTCCAGATGCCATTGAAATCAATGGCAAAACTCTTATTGATTTCATTGGGACCAGGCTTCAGTTTTAGGAAGTAATTGTTACAAGCACAAATACTTGACTTAAATTACTTACAGGCAGTATGTGGAATAGCTAGGAGCATTAGACTGATTTTAATCGTGTTACTCTCACAGAAAAATCTTAACTTTTAAAGAAGCAATTCATTCCTGTCAACAGAAAAGAGTTGTGCAAGATGTCATGGTAAAGGAAGCTGACATTTTATTTGCTGATTTGTACCACTGTACTGTCACCTGAGCAATGACTACAACTGTTGTTGCAATCAATAACTAGTGTAAAAATACCAACCTGCTGCCAATCTGAGTTGTCTGATTGAATGTCACAGTCTGATTACAGCTTTGCTTGTGTATTATGGTGGTTTTATGGGTCATTCTTGAAAATGTTTCTGCTGTAATTAATATGCTTGAATATAATCCTCTGGAGGCAAACAATATAATTAACAAATAAAAGCCACTCATCCATCACCACTCAGGAGGAAATCTCCTGGAACTGGTTGTGAGTTACAGCTGGCCTATGATTTTGACCAGAACACTTTTTGTGCTGTGAAGTTATTGTCAAGGACTTGAAAATCCTTGAAAGGAAGAGATTAATAAAATTTTATTCTTGTGAAGATGACCATGAGGGAAAAGATGAAATACCGCACAAAGAAAATGTTTCAGCAATTTTTACGTAAATATAGTGAATGATAATTCAGAGGCTGTTTGAATAGAACTTATTAGGGCTCCTTCAGACTGCATATAAAAGTGGGGGTGGGGAGAAAAACAAGGAGACAATTCAAAAGGGGTTTAAAATTTATTCCCAAACCTCAGAGCTAAGCCTGGGTTAGTCTGCTACATTTTATTGCTTTGTTCACATGCACAAATTAGCACTGGAGATCCTAAAAGCCAGTTTAAAAAAATAATTTGCTCTTGGTGCCAATGAAAGAAAACATTTTTTCTTAGGCGATGTGATTATTTGGTTCCACAAAAGTTCAAGATGTGTGAAAAAATGGTGATACGTCCCTTACTGAGAATTTCCTATTAAACTATTTGAAAAGCCTAGTTCTGAAAGTGGTGCCCACGGAGCTCCTGCAAAAAGGAATAAAATTTACACTAGTTTTACTTTAATTAACTGGCAATATACCTACTGTATGACTAATTTTAAACTACTGTCACGACTGTTTCTGTCATCAAATACCAACTCCAGTGCCCCAAAGGAACCAACCCAAGGAACAAAAGGCAAAACCGAATGTTTTACTGAAGAAAGAATCCATGCTAACAATTGTACGTTTTATTAGCAATAATTTAGATGATTAGTTATCAAAATAATCCAGTAAGTCTATAACCATCAGCAGAATCATCTAAAAGCATTTAACATTTAAACTTTATCTCAAGGAAATCACTTAGATTTAATCTGCAATATGGTAAAGAGTCTAACTCCTACAGGTGAACACCTCAGGAGTTGCTGCATTGAACGCAATGGGGGGCTCACATAGGAAGAGGTAGGTTTATAAGCACTTTGCTGAATCAGCACCTCCCAAGCATACTTGTTTCCAGAGTCTATTACTTCAGCACTAACTCTATGTTGGGAATGGTCAAAATAGATCTTGTAAACATCACTGAACTGAAGATGTTCACAGGCTTGTTCTGAACATGTGATAGAGACGATTCGTATATCTTAGCATAAGCATAGTGTAACTATGTCATGTATATTCAGCGTCAAAACTTTATTTAAAAACCTTTCAACACTCCAGAGGCTGGCTATTACATTTACTAGAAAACTATATCTTAAGGATTTTCATCAGGTAAAAAATATTTGCAGTTTTCATTTGCCACACTCATAAGGTATAAGGTCATAATAGATTAAAAAACTGCATTTGCATCTTAAAATGTAGATGTTCCTTTTATAGATAGATTCAGCTAGACAGCCATGAAAAAATGACTACATAAAGGCATAACAGTGGTTTCCAAGTCAGCATGCAGATATTTTATAAGCAGAGCTGGACAAAAAGTTACCATCAAAACTGTTTTCAATGGAAAATTTCAACTGAATGCAAGTTTTTGCAAAAGTATTTTTCTTTCTCTGAAACAATTTCAACATTTTTGTTGAAAATTTTTAATGTTTTTGTTCAAATTTTCCACAAGGAAAGGGGAAAACAATTTTGAATCTGCTCTAATGATAATACTTTAATAATAGTGCAAACTCATGTTGGCTTTCTACACATTAATAGCATCCTGGAGATGAACAGATATACATCCATTTTTTCCTCTGACCTAGCTGAAATTTACATTGCATTTCCTTTTGAATAAAAAATGCATCAGGGAATATTTAAAATGAATTCTCTTATAGATGTTCCTCACCCTCACTCTCTTCCCCCCCCCACCCCAAACCCAACCTCACACACACTTCACTGTCTTTCTATACAAGGATTTTATATTGCTGCCCATTATCATAGTATCTGTGCACTTCCATGCAAAATTGATTAGCAATAGCCAAGTTCCTAGTAGACTTCCTGGAGTCTCTAGCTCCTCTCCCTCTCTTTTGTGTGGGGATTAAAACTATGCTGTATTCTCCTCAGAGAGGGAATTCAATAGGAATTTTGCCTTGTAATGTAAGTATTTAGGAGATACAAATATATCAATCAAACATATAGTTTTCAGCCAAAAACACTGATCCTACAACTAGTTCCACCCCTGCAGAGCCTCAGTAAGGCCCAAGTTATTTCTCAGAAGTCTGGAAATCGGTGGTGAGCTATCCATACTAAATGCAAACATTTTTCTATGGTATAATATTCACTCCCTTAGAAACAGTGAGAAATTATTTAGCTTAAAATGCTTTATAGGGCACATTCAGCATTACCTCAGGTGACCACCTACTCAGTGGGTGTGTAATAAAGCTAAAGGATTGAGGGGAGGCAACATCTGGCAAGGGCTTGTGAATTACATTTTCTTTTGCAAGTAAAAAACTATCTCCTGCATCAGGTCTCAGTGGGGTTTAATGCTGTCAGAGCACACAAAGTTTGTTTTGATCTGTTATGGAGTAACACACATAGCTTTTAGTTCGCACTGATAACATCTCCATGTCTGGGGTATACACCAATCCAGAAGCTACTAATTAAAGGTTAGAATTAACCAAACACAGTTGCACTACAACACATATGAAACTTATTAAAACTTAAAAGTGATTGCTGGTTCTCAATACAAGCAAAGTTAAAAATGCAAGAGTATTGTGGAAGGTTATTTAAGCACATTTTATTTCAGCATATTAAAAATTTCCTGTGTCTGCCAGTTAAATACATAACATTTTAAAGTCTCACGTGAAAACACAGGCCATGTACAGACATTCAGTTTCTCCTGGGAGAGTCACTATTCTCCCAGGAGAAACTACAAGTATACAGATGCTCAGGCTTTTTCTCCCAGAGTAAAAAGTAGATACTCCAAGAGAGAAATAACTTGGGAACAACCAGGGTTAAATCACTCCCAGGAAAGTTTTTCCTGAGAGTGCAAATAGCTGCAAAACTTACCCTTCTTAGAGGAGTTACAGAATAGTCCTCCCCCATCCCAGGGTGCTTTGCCCCTGTTCTCTTCCCCTTCCTAAGAGACAGTGTGTAACTCAGCCTATACCATGGGTGACTGGTGCCTCCTGAGTTGGGGGGGCACTTGCACCCCCTGACTGGACAGTCAGTGACCAGGGAGGGTCCCCCCACAGTTGATCCCACTGGGACCAATCCTGCTGACCTGCAACTGGCAGCAGCATGCCTCTGGCACTTCTAAGTCAGCAGGATCGCCTGCAGGGGGATCACTTCTCCTGGTGCACTCCCCTGCCAGTGCTCTCGGGGGGGGCACCAGCGCTTTCACCTGCCCCCCCACTGCCCAGGAATGCTGGCTGACAGGGAGTACACCAGCACTCTCAGGGGGTGCATGTGCACCCCCGTGTACCCCATATGCATCACTACTGAGTTGTACTCTACTACTCTAGCCAAGCAGGGAGTAGAATATACCCCACTTTACAATCTTATATTGCTCTGCAGGGAAACGCAAGCTGATCATGAGCAGTCTAGGTCAGCCAATCAGGACTACCCTGTGCACTGCTGCTATTCTGTCACCAGACAAACTGAGGGAGCCTACAAAGCACATTGACTTGTGTGCACAAGCGACCCGCACTTTGGGTGTGCAGCATCAGCACTGCAAACTCTTAGCTCTTCTAAGGCTCAGCATTCAAATATCTGTTCATGTGTTTCCAGATAAGATTTTCTAGCAGGAGAACCCTCACCCCTCCCAGAGAATTCTCCCAGGTTATTTGAACATGTGTACACAGGCACAAGGGCCAGCCCCTGAAAACCTTACATGTTGCTAAATGAATTCAGTGTGATTATTCAGTTGAATAAGCATAGTCCAGCACTTTTATAGAAACAGTACTTCACCTACAACCAGAAATATCCTCTAAAGTAGGGTAAGCAACAAAAACCTGTTAGTTTTTTCTTTTCTTTAATTCAACATATAAAACCAATACTGAGTGTGTAATGTAAATGCAATATAATTTATGTGATCAGTAGATATTCTTATTTACATTTTAAAAGCATGCCTGTATTAAGTTCCTCTAATGTTATCTCTGATCTTTGAAATAAATGCTCTTGGTACAGATACAGTATCTCAGTTGGCAGAGCCTCTTTTCCTCAGTTATGAGTGTTTTAAACATGCTACAGCCTGTTTATAGGGAGCTTGATAATGTCTTCATATAGCACTTAATAAACTCATTAGTCCTAATGCTGCTGTAACCAGATAACTTGTAAATTTACTCGCTTTTTAATTAGGTGTAGTCATCTGTGTGTATTGAATCAAATAATAAGACTAATTAATTAAAATAACAGACAAGGAGGATTAGGGCCTCTCAAATGGGCAAGAGCTAGACTTGTCAAATGATCTCATTTGCAGAATTAATTAACGGGGTACTGGAAATGAAACTTCAGAGTTAAGAGAATTTTAAAGAGTGGCAGGATTTTTTGTGGGTGATATCTTTTATTGGATCAACTGCATGGTTGGGATAAAGACAGTCAAGCTTCTGAAAGCAAGGAGTTGTAATAAATCATTATAGTCATGAGGGCTTTCCTTTAAAACAGTTTATACCATTGCTTGTCCTCCAGAATTCAGTGAGAAAAGACAATTAATAGAGGCACTGAAAAACATGGACTTGCGATAAACCTATGAGTTGTTTAAACTTGGGTCAGTGTCCTCTAGCTCCAAATTAAATGATGATAAAGGCTGAACTAACTGACCATAGATGTGGGTGTTTTTAAGCTAAGTATGCTCTGGTCCTCAGCCAAAACAAACTTCTCCCCCCCACACACTTCTTTTTTTCTATCAAGTTGTAACCTCATAAAGATGACATTACAGCATGCTTGAGAAGTGCCTAGCACAATGGGATTCTGATCTATGACTAGGATTACTAGGCAGTACGGTAATACAAATGATAAATAATTATAGTATTGTTAAACATGGTGTTGTGCATCAGATCTGTATTACCAGAGCTGGCTTCTGGCATCAGGTTATGAATGCCTGTGATACAGAAATCTTAGCCATGCCAGAGAGAAAACAACTTGCTTGCTAAAACCCAATCAGAAATGCATCCCTAGACACAACCCTAGGACATCAGGAGAGGGGACTAAGAGTGTATTGTGCTGCAAGTGCTGAGACTGACACCACTGGGGCTGCTACAAGTTCCCTCCCACCTGGTTGCTTGTATGGGATTAAGAGTAAAGGCCATTTGCCTTATGATCCTGCCTTCACCAAGGAGTATTATGGCTTTTTCATTATGTATTATTTGTAGTGGAAGTTTAGTAGTGAAAGAGAAATGAGTGAAGTCATCTAAACGAAGAACTGAGCACTGAAAGTTATATGACTGCCTCTGTAACATAGATACTAAATAGCACATAGGTAACAGATAAACCATTTATCTATTTGGCATATGCTCTGAATGCCCAGTTCCATTTCATCCTTTCAAATGATCTCTAAATTACCTCTGATCAGTAAATTAGCAAAAAAATATGACCAATTCCACATTCTGACAGCAATGGGAACTTTTTTAGTATCTGCTCCTGCAGGTTTCCTCTACAGTTTGTTTTCAGTTTTTATAGATAAGCATATTTTAATAAGATTTAGCATAGAAATAAATATTTTCCCCTCTTCCCTTTATCAGCCAGGAAAACAGCTGTTTACAGCTGCAATACCAATTACTTTGCTGTTCCATTTTCCTTCACTAAGTTCAAGAAACTGATTCCCCAGAGGTCCAATACTGTAACAGATAATGCATCATGAGATCTGTCAACATCTTTATAGTAAGGAAACAGTTATCTTTACTTGTAGTGGACTTCATGCAATTCACTCCATTTAAGATGTCTTTTACATACTGGGAAATTACCTAAAAGCATTGTGTCTGAGATGACTGTTCATGCTGAGGACAAATTCCTAGATGAATACTATGCTAAAGTGACTGACTAGTAACCAACAGGAAATACAATAAAGAATTTTTTATACAACTGAATTTCAATCCACTATAACACTAGGCAAAATCCAAGGTAAGCTAACTGTGCATTAGTACCTTTCATTCAACACTTCTATCTCCATCAAATATTTCTAAATGTTACATGAATTATGCTTCACAGGTTGTGAACAACTTTTTCCCAAACCTTTGACCCACTGTACAAAGCAGCACCAAAGTACAACGTCATTTTAATTCAAACAAAGCATCTGCAGTTCCTCTTGGATTACAGGTGTGACATCAACATGTTCACAAATTGGAGTGTAAGTGATCCCTATGGAGTCACAGAATTTTAATATAATAAAAGGCTTAGTCTGTCTGTGTGTCTGTCTGTCCATAATGCTTTTGGGCAACTGCGCATGTGCTGCCAAAAGGGCGGGTGACAATTGGCTGCACACCTGGGCTGCTCATGCCCAAGTTGCTGGGGAAGTTTGTGGTGGCGGCAAACATGTCCTGGAAGCCCAAGCAGTGGGGCTTCCACCCACTTCCCTGCCTGAGGGCAAAGTGGGGAACCACAGTGGTGACACCTCCCTGCCACCTTGCTCCAATGCCCCCCCAGAACAGCCGGCGGGGTGGGGGAGGCAGATGTGGGCCAGGTGGATGCAGAGCGGTGGGATAGAGCAGGGCCAGACCCAGAGCAGCGGGGGGGCATGGAACATGGCCGGACCTGGAGTGGCGGGGATGTGGGGTGGAGTGGGGCTGGACCTGGAGTGACGGGAAGGGGTGTGGAGTGGGGCTAGACCCAGAGCAGTGAGGTGGGGGGTGGAACAGGGCTGGACCTGTAGCGGTGGGAGGGTGTGGGGCTGGATGTGGGATTCTGTCCCTGTCAGCCTCCATCATTCTTGATGGGCAATTTGCTAGTAGTAATAATAGAAAGCCTATCCAATTTTCAAATGCATTAAAAGTAAAAGTGCTAATCCTCAAATGGAACTTACACAACACCTTTTGTAGATGAGCCTACGAACTTCACTTCATAAATCTACTGGATACAAAAAATCATGGACTCAATATAGATATTGGATTTATGACACATTACAACCTGCCTGACATCTGACTCACCAGGTACCTGCCAGACCTGACCTTTTATGATTTGTTTTCCCCCCACCCCCTCTCCTTTTTTGCCCTCTGTCTTCCTAATTTCCAGCCATTTCCTTTTTCACTTACAGCCTTTTTTCTACCGTGTATTACCAGGTCTATAGAGTCTCCCTTACTCATCTTTGGCTTTTTTTCCCTTGCTTTTCCCCTCCCCACTTCCTTGCTTTAACTTTTCTTTTCTTAATTTCCACCTATTTATATTTCACACTTTTAGCTTCTCTTGAGTCTCCCTAGGCTTGAAGAAGGGTGACTGCACCCAAAAGCTTGCTAAGAACTTTTTTCCAACTACTCAGTTGGTCTAATAAAAGATATCGCATCTAAAAGCAAAAGTACTTCTAGTTAGGCCTGCAATACAATTATGTGAGAAAAAACACAGGCATAAATTTATGCCTGCAAATTGCAACCACAAAAAAAGAGAAACAGTTCAGCTGCAATTCTGCTTTACACAATACACTCCAGTTTATATCGCCTCCAAAAATGGTACAAGATAATCTACTTCTCCAAGCACCTAAAAAAGGTAAACTTTTCAAGGCAGAAACACTTACTGTATGGCCCTGATCTTGTGAAAGCATATGCACTTGCTTAACCTTATTATTATGAGTAGTTCAGTTGATTTTGGTGCTATTGTTCGTAATGGTAAAGTCATGTCTCTGTGTAAAATAATATCAAGACAACAGTCACTGAAATGAAACTCTGTACGTCCACACTAAAGGCTTTCTCTTAGAAGAATATTGTATTTATGAAGCCCTCGATAAACACTGTTCATTGTAATTAGTAAATTTCTAGAACATGCATAATTCCAGGCTTTTAGAACCTGATCCAAAGCCCACTGACATTAATGAAAAGATCCCCAATGACTTCAGCAGACTTTGATCAGGCCCTTAGGGTAGAAAAATCAACTCATCCATGATTTTAGTCCTGGCATTTGATTTTTAGATTGTCAAATTGTATTACACAGCTACATGACAAACTAATGGGATAGGACATCCTTTAGATTTAGAGAATAATGCTTAGCTAAAAATAAAGATGGGAAAATTAAGCTAAGTTAATTTCTGAATCTCTCACTTCTAACATGAATGCAGTGTTGCTGAGTTTTCAAAGGACTGTACTTTGAACCAAAGTCTGCACTGCAAAGATATAAAATTGTTTTGCCATAAAGCATTTCCCTAGATGTGTTTGGGGTTTACTTTATAACCTGCTGCTCTCCTCTGTTATGCACGTTAAAATCTCTTTCAATAGCTCAGGAGAGAACCCCAGAAAGAGACCGTGTAATACTCATGTGATTAAAAGAGAAAGTAAAGACAAAGAACAAGATGGCCAATTCCAACAATGAGTTCTAAAACTGGCTTCAGTGCAACTTTTACATCTCTCTCTTTGAAACTGCATTACAAAAGGAGCTACTGTGAACTTCTCTAACATTTCTAAATATGAAAAAAAAATTAAATGAAAACTATTTCCTTTTTCTTCTGTATTTTTAATGAAAATATTTACCATTTTCTGACCAATTGCACAGCAGAGATAGCCTATACCAGGTAAAAGACCCACCATGTTATATGCAGGTTTCATATGAGTCTAATTACCTGTACTGGTCTAGATAAAGATGGCTCCAGCCAAATTATTAGATACTGTAAATCAGCATAACATCATTAAACCAATGGAGCGACACTGATTTACTCCAGCTGAAGATCTGGCTTCTGATTTTTCTTCCTTATTTTGTCTACTTTTAATATATTTGGGAGAGCTTTAGCCATCTGATCACACTTCTGTGGTATTCCCATGCAGAGTTGCTTATGTCATCATATATCATATAAATCACAAATAAAAGCACAAAATTAATCTGCATTTTGGGATCAGATTATGAAACTTTTATATATTTATGGTCTTACTCCACATGTCATCCCTTCTCTCTCTAGAGGAAATACTCCTACATTAACAAACTTCTCAATAGGAGTAAGGTAGGAAGAATCTGGTTCTAGTGAAAAAAGTCCTGTCGTGTTTCTGCATGAGAAAATAGATTACCTTACTGAAAGGTGCACAAATAGGCTCTTCTGCATTACTCTACACTCGCTGAAATTCTAGATTAAGATGACCCAAACTGCTATAATCCACAACATTCAGCCAGTTATTCAGGGTTTCCACCAAGGCCCTACTGGGTGGTGATCCACCACAATTTAATTTTTTACCCCTACACATTTCCTTCCTAGGAAGCCTCCACCCACTATTAACTTCATCTAAGATGAATGCCAACAGAAACAAAGTTGTCCTTAGAAAAAAAATGTTCAAGCTTCTACCGCAGAAACCACCTGATAGCTCAATTTTTTCTTTTCCATAAAAATCCTGTGGGTAACTCCTGATAAATAAGACAAAAAATAGTTTTAATTACAACATACAGAGAATGTGAACCTTACAGAGTTGCTCTAAACTTGCTGATTTCTATCATGATAGTTTCTCTCAAAAAACTGTACACACTGTAAATAGTTCTTTCATGGCTATACAAACTGTGGGGTCAGAGACATGAGTAACACTTCATTGTCCCTAACTAGTAAAAGTTAGTTACAACTGATTGGATTTGGTGTTGTGTGGGTATGAGTGTAGGTGTAGGATGAGGGGATGAGTGGTGTAGCAGGAGAGTGGGTGTACTAATATGTACTTAGAAATCATAATACAGCTGAGTCACAGGTTATTCAGCACTTTCCTCTTTTCTGATCTCTAGAGATTGCTATGACTAACACAATAGTCATTGCCCTGGCACAGCAAACAAACCTTTGAACAAACAGACATTTTAGGTCCAGCTCCAAAAATAGATTTAGACACCACAGTGAGGGCTACAATGCCTCTCACTCTCACAGACCTGGCCCCTGTAGTGGAATCCACAGCTCTGGGTTAAATGCATGGGCTTCTGATGTGTGGGGAGAGTTAGATGCCTCACATAAAATCTAGCATGCTGAGCAGAAGAGCTGCCTAAGCTAGCAGATAGGAAATGCCAAGGACAAAGGTGTGTCTGAAATCCTTCCCCTTCGAGCACTTACTCAGTGCCACCAGGGCGTTCTTCCTCTGGTAGGAATTCCCAGTCTGGAAGACTCTCCCAAAGGGAGGCACTTGCAAAACACAACTGAAGGAACAACTCAGTGGTTAAAGTACTCAGCCAGGGGGTGGAGGAGTAGGGTTCCATTCCCTATTTCGCCCAAAGGCCCATGATTTTTTTATATACATGAAACCAATGGTCAGGAGTGTTTTGTGATGGCATGCTGGAATGGCCCAGCTCAGGTCCTAGCAAGGCCAGCACTAAAACCCAGCTGTCACTTCTTCCTGTCCTGCCACCCAGCTGTGCTGAGGCATGAGAAACCTCCCTTCTGCCCAGCCACAGTGCAGTGTTGTGTGGTGCAGCACATGCAAAGCTCCCGCCACTGAATAACACCAAAGCCCCAGCTCTGTTGGCTGGATTTAGTCACTCTGCAGTCTGGATCCAGTGCGCAGACCAAGGCCTATAGGTCATTGACTTCAACATTAAAAACAATCTTTGGATAAAATATATGAGCAGGCTTCAGAGCAGGAATGTGAATCTAGGGCTTCTTCTCCAGAAAAATGCTGTAATTAATAGGATACAGCCATGCCCATTCATGTTTGTGCTCTTGGCCCAATACATATTGGCTTTCTTTATACAAGTTGAACTGTTTTGACAGGAGGGTTTGAGAGTACATTCAACCCTGTACACACCCTTACTCCAGTTTGACACTGTCCTCTGATGTAGAAGATGTGTGTTTGAATCCCTCAGATAGTCAAGGGGATTAAACTGAGGTCTCCCATATCATGGGCAAGTAATTACTGGGCTGATGTATACAAGGAGGCTTGTCTTTGTCTCCTCCTTCAGTTGTGCTTTAGAAGTAAGTGGTGGCTGCCATGGCATTTTGGGAGGAACTTGATCTTGCTGGTGTGCTCTGCCAGGCCCTACAATATTGGGCCCCTGAAGCAGGAGATGCAGAGGGAGGCCTAGTTTATGGGACCTGAGGAGGCTAAGATATGTGAGATGCATTAAACTATTCAGCCTAAATGAAGGTACTACTGGGCATGTGCAAATGTAGGACTTCAGGCACATGTGGAACCTTAGTGTTGAAAATTGAGGCACCTGTGGAATTTCAGGTCACCTATACACATGCCAGACATTTTCTCCAATGCATACTAACTAGCGCGTGTTGGAGCTGACTTGATTAACTGAGTCTGCTGGAGTGGACTAATTAGCATGCTCCAGCAACCTCTGCATCTCATTTATTCAGTGCCCCCATGCTTCAAAATGGTGGTGGGGGCTCTTTAATTAAAGCATCCCTGTGGCCATTTTGAAGCACAGAATGCCAAAAATTCGTGACACCCAGGTGTTTTAATTACAGTGGCTCTAAGAGTAATTAGAGCACCCCCCCACACACACACCAGAGAACATGTAAAGACCCTTTCTGCTCCTCCAGGAATAAGACTAGGCAATGGCTGAATGGAATTAGTCAAAGTGGATAGCATCTTTGAATTTAAGACATCTAAATACCATCTAATATTCACTGTAGGTGCCTAAATCCAATTTTGGAATATAGATGCTTGCCTCTTCACCCCAAATCACTCACAGTTTATGACAGATACTTCATATACTGACACACTTGTTTAACTTTACACATGTAACTAGCCCCGTTAGCTTCAAAAAACATTCTCCTGTGTTTCTACAAAAGTGAAAAGAAAGCCTACATGAATAATTCATCTATTTGTCCAATGATATATATTGTCCTCATTACTATAGTATCTGAGTGCTTCACAATCCTTAATGTTTTCGTCCTTAGTTCACAGGAAAATTAAATATATGTCTACACCATACCAGCAAGGAGGCTCCCAGCACACCTTGCCTATCTGCTTTACTCATGTGCTCCAAATTTGGAAACCCAAGAGAGAAGCTGACCTTAGAACATCCTTCTATAGTTACTCCTGAGACCTGTTTCCCACGTGCTTGAGAGCTTGGACCATTCCTGAAGTAGCTTCACTGGCCCATTTCTGGGTTTAGAGAGGGTGAAAAGGGCTTCTTCAGGGGTGTCCTTCCTGAAATAAACTGGAGATATGGCAAAGACACATACTGGGTGACTCACCTTAACCACTAAATTATCTATTTTCTCTACTTCATATGTTTTACACTCTTATTCAAATTGAATAGCACCTCATTTCTCAGATATTACCACTAGAGTTAATAGGATCATCTGTTGAACACAGTGGGTAATTCTACATGTTCAATTACCCTGACACAATAAATTCCAGTGCAGCTCAGGTCAGAATCAGCTGCTCCCAGGTGTAGTGTTTACACGTGCACCAGCAACTGCAGCACATTGAGCCGGAGTAGCTTTGGACTGGTAGGGGACCCATGGGGTTAGCTCTGGGCTCCTGGTGGAGGCATTGCGCAGTGGGGGAGCTGGCTGGGGCATGAGGGTTCTACAGTATGGGGCTAGGCAGCAGGCAGCCTTGGTCACCATCTACACATGCATTGCAGCAGCATAAATTACTCTGCGGTAGGATAGTACTTGTCCTGAACAGTGCTATCCTTATAGCAGAGTTATTTAATTTACTGCACCCTAATATGGGTGCATGTGTAGACAGTGATGCTCTACTGCTGATTTAGTCAACATTCCAGTAAAACACACATGTAGATGCACCCAGTTATGCCAACCCCCCCTCAAAAAGATACCAAAATCTAGTCCTAAGAAGCCACAGCAAAAGCAGCATTCAAGAAATTCTGAAAAGCTAACCTTAAATTAGTGTAATTTAAAATTTAAATAATTTATTTAAAATAAGTAAGAAGCCAGCTATTTCATTATTTTCTTCAGATACATAATCTTAGCCCTTTTAGGTACTACTATGTTTTCATAAATACCAGTACCTAGAAAACACAGTAGAACTTTCAATATCCATTTTGCCCTTCATAATTTGCCCACCCAAAAATGCAATCCCATGTTACTTCTCTAGCAGAAATAACATATCAGAGAAATATATGGAAGTGACATATATTACTAAGATTTGATATTACTTTTATCTAATATAGTTTAGAACGTTATTAGACCATAACGTGTCATAGTCATTGCCATCCTATGCATGTCAAGTGAACAAAGCACATTGTTTTTGGTGATTGTAAATTAAGCAAATGAATGCAGCACTCTGTAATGGGTTATTACAAAATATAAAATGTTATATATATTTTTGAGTTTCTTAATGACACTGTAGTTTGCCAGGATTAGAATAACATAACTTGCCAAACGGAATGGAAAGGCTTTAAAAAGGTTGTAAGTATTTACTTGATTGACTCAGCCACAGTATTTACATAGAAGTGTCATATTTTGACAGCAATCATACAGCATCACATCTGGTACTTCTAATTAAACTGTGGAAAGGGTGGCACTTCTGTTTTCATTATGTAGTCACAATAACATTGCTTGTGAGGACTACAAAAGTTTTCTTCAAGCTTACCGCTGAACGTGAATGGTTATGACAAGTACTTATAAAAATTAGTCTGTGATTAAAGCTTTTCCTTTTTTATTTATGGCTAAGTTGCAACTGAAATTTAATAATCATAATACCATGATTCAGTAAAGCCTAGGCATGAGCTTTGTTGTACTGAATCATCGTTATCCTCAATAGAGAACAACAGTCTTCTAGTAAATAGGGAAGTCGTTGGTGAGTCCAGAGATGGCTGAGGAGGCCAATTCAAGATCTGCATCAACTGCAGAGATGGCAAATAGTTCTGGGAAGGAGGAGTGGGTCCTGGTAATGCTGGGTCACAGCTCTTCCCCTTCGTCTTTCTTGTCTATCCACCTCCACAGTGAGGTGAGTTTGCTCAAAGTGCTCAATATCCACTGAATAGGAATAGATTAAAGCACATGCTTAAGTGCTTTACTGAATCAGGGTCAGTGAATATAATGAAATGGATGCTTTCAATCTTGCTGAAGGTGGGTTATCTGCAGATTGACTTCCCTTTTATATGTTTTGTATCCCGACTTACCTGATGGAAGGGAGAGGAGAATCAGGCCTATAAAAGGAAATTAACTCCAGTAGCGCTACACAAACAGTTAACAGCACTGGCCGTCTGTAGATGACACTTTTTAGTGGGTTTAAAGCAGGTCAAATACCGTTTGCATTGCTTTAATGGCATTGCTGTTTGCACATTCAGTGGCGTATTACGTGTTAATTCCAGCCGCTGTAGCACATTCAGTGGCGTAATACACCTTAAATGACTTTGGGACGCAGCAAATGACTTTGGGGTGCTGCAGAATAAAATACCTCTAAGTTTTCTACCCTACAGCCGTGGAGGGAAGCACCCGATGCAGCTCGGGGGCTGTGCAGGTAGCCCGTGCAGGCAGCCCAGCAGCGGCCCTGGAAGGCAGGCTCCACAGAAGAAGAAAAACAAAGGCAGCGAGCCTGATTTTTTTTATCCCTCTGGAGCCTGCCTGCCTGCCTGAGCTGTGTGGGGGTCCAGTGCTTCCCCCTCCGGCTGTGGTTCCCCCCAAGACTGCCCAAGCCGGGTGCCTGCGGGTGGCTGCCACGTGTGGGGAGCTGCCACTGCCATGGAGGGAAATGCCAGCCCCCCCGCAGCTCAGGGTCTGCTCTGCCCACCAGCAGCTTGCTCTCCCTTCCCCACTGCTGGAGAGGCAGGTAAGGATTGGGCTCCAAAATGGGTGTACATGACGCAATTATTTACTTTGCCTTAAATTGAAGCAGTGGTTTTTAAAAAACCACCGCTGCAATTTAGGGAGAATTAAACCCCTGTGTCGCCCATTGTCCCTAATTTAAGAAAGCACTTATGTGTGTGGTATGCTTGATCCTATATAGGAAAAGTTCAGCCACCTAGGTTCTACAGTGACTACCAGCCTCTCACTGGATGACAAACTTAATGTTTGCATTGGAAAGGCTGCCACCACCTTTAGCAGGCTAACTAAAAGAGCATGGAACAACTGAAAGCTTACCATCAGGACCAAAAGGCTAGTGTACAAAGCTTGCATACTCAGCACTCTCACGTGTGGTGGGGAAACATAGACAGCTCATCCACATCGAGAGAAAAGCTTCCACCTGCGCTGTTTACGCCACATACTCAGCAGCAAATGACAAGATAAAGTGTACTAATAAAGAGGTTCTTCATAGGGTAAATTTACCAAGTGTGACACCCCTGCTCAAACACAGATAACTGCGCTGGCTAAGCCATCTGAGCAGATCGGAAGATGGATGCATACCCAAGGGCATGCTATACAAGGAACTATCAGAAGGAACAAAAACAACAAGACGTCCCAAGCTTTGCTACAAAGGCATATGCAAGCAAGAGATGAAATAATTTCGAATCGATCCTGACCAACGGGAAACTTCGGCAAGTGATCGTAACAAGTGGTGGCATTGTCTCCACCAGGGCATCAAAGTCCACAACAGAAATTGGCTCCAAAAGCTTGAAGAGAAAAGAGCCCATAGGAAGCAATCAGCTCTCAAACAACCCAACCATGACAGACATTTGTAACGATTGCCACAGGTCATGCAAATCTCAGTTTTGGACTCTTCAGTCACATGAGACATTGCAAACCATCTATGTCATAGGCTGCAATATCCACCATTTCCCATAGATGAAAAGATGCCAAAGATATAGGAAAACACTTGGACATTCTAAAAACTTTAAGCATGTGCTTAAAAATAAATATGTGCTTAAATGTTTCCCTGAATCAGGACCATTGTTTAAAGAAATGTTCTTCTGGTGTAAAGCAATTATTCTACAATTATCCTGAAATAGTTTTCTCATTAGTTAAGTTCTCTGAGCAAACACCCAATTCTGTAGAGAGCTGTAACATATTAAAATAGCCACTGAAAGAATCAGTCAGAACTTGCTACAACATATTTACCCTTAATGCAAACAAATAATACTTTAAAACACTCTGTTTGTTTTCAAGTTGGAACTGGCTCCACTCTATTGCATGCGATGATTCAGTTATAAGTCATAAAACATACCAGAAGATTCAGATTTTGTTTTTCAAATAAACTTGGTCTCTAACTCAGGCAGTTTGAATGGCTTGTTTATAACCTTTTTCTTCCCTTTCTCTTTGTAACTCGCTTAGAGTGAGTTTAAAAATAGCTATTGAAAAGCTTTCCTGTGAATTGCTACTTTCCTATTTTTGTTAAAAAAGAATCGGTTATATCTTTAAAATCAGGAAATGCATGTAGTAAGAACATAATAAGTAATAAAGTCAGTGTTGATAGAAAAATAAATATAGCACTTTTGCCTGGGTTAAATGTCAGATGTTAGGAAGTGCAGAGCATCCTTACTTCCTATAGAATCACTCATCCTTCCTTTAATGAGGCTGCTTCCAAAAAGCTGCTATTAAGTCTGGGAAAGGATGTGACAGTAAAAAGATGGTAAAGTACTTGAACACATATGGGTTATAGACTTTTCGACCAGGACTCATTGCATTTAACAAAAGAGCGAAGGCATACACCATAAAGAAATGTAACACACAGATCTCCATATTTGTAGTGGGGCTTAGGTAATGCTCTACCATATTTGATTTAAAATGTTAAAATATTAACACAAGTTTTCTATAGCATAGTGTTCCTATCAAAGTGAAATGACTCATAAGAATGTTAAATTCAAACCAGATGGGCATAAACACTAACTGAAAAAAATCAGATATTTAGAGGTCAGCATGGGTCTTCATAAAAATGAAGACCTTGTCTGAGTTACTGAAAAATGAACTTCAGTGATAAAAAAGAAAACAAGAGAAAATATTAGCAATTTTATTTTAATTATACAAGCCACTGTCAATTAGAAGAACTAACATTTACAAAACTTTACATTGCCATTTTAATTTGAAAAAGATGACTCTGGTAATCTTTAGACTTCAGACAAACAACATGTCAGTGTCTCCCATAGAGTAAGGGAGTAAGGGATATATTAGTTGAATATGCTACACTAATATTCTGCTAGAGTCTCCGTACTTCCCACCAAGGAGTAACCCTGATTATAGATTTGTATAGTACAGAAATCTCCGACCACAGCTCTGCGGCATGATGCCAACCTTAGCTTCTCTTTGAACCAGACCACAGAAGGGAAAAAAACTCTCATTCCTGTTGTCAGACCAAAAAGTTCATACCACCCAATTTTTCTGCTGCTCTGTTGTTAAAAATGTTTTGTTTTCTTTTTCTTTCCTTATTTTATTCGCTGCTATCTACCATTTACAGATTGTCTGGAGTGTGTACTTATTTTAAGTACCAAAAGAACTTATTTTAACTACCAAAAGAAAAATATGTGGGCTCAAAATTAATATTGTTTTTGACTTATGGTGAAATTCCAGTAATGTTTAACTTGGACCACTAGACTTGTGCATTTTACAGAGTATAGAAAGAATATTTTTCAGCTGAAATGTGTAATGGGAGTTCCCTACTGTTTTGTTGCTGGAATCTTGGACAACAAGAAAAACGATAAGTATATAATTTATTCCTTTTAAAACACACAGCCTAAGTGGAGAAAATGAGAGCCCTACCAGTGCCATAACTATAAAGGAATCTGTTAGTATCCCTGTCCCCTGATTAATTTGTTAACCACTACCAGTCAACCATTCTTAATAAAAAATGATTGTTCAATATATATTACTGTCAACAATTTTACATTCCAAACCATAATCTCTTGGGGTACGTGTCAGCAAAAGATGTGTGTGGCTTCCATTGCACAGAATCCCACACAATGCTATGGAAGCCAATTTTTCTAGGCTTCTGGGACATCATGCAAAAGGGACATATTTATTCTTCATGCCTTTTACTACCAGTGGTGGGGATTATGAGACTAAAGATAATGGTGGAAATCTTAGCCCTGTTGAAGTTAATGGAAACTTTGCTACTGACTTTAGCAGGGCCATAGTTCCAGTATGGGGGGTCAAATGGATACTCTAAAATCTGTAGAGTTGTCTTCATAATATCCTCAAAATAACAAAAATGCAAATTTTATTGGCAGTGCCTTATGAATTGTCATTTTTATTGCAGTAGTACTTAGAAACTCCAGACGGTGATCAGGAGCCATTGATATAAGTTCTGTGCAAATACCTAAAGAAGAGACTTGTCCTGAAGAGTTTACAGCCTAAGCAGAACTAAAATAATTCAAAGTTACTTCAGAGCTGTACTACAAGCAGCACCAGACACAGGTGGTGGAGAAAGAAATAAAACTGGGGAAAACTTTTAACACCTAATGCTGGAAATGAATGGGTGAACACTTGAGAGAGCATAAATCTTTTAAGCAGCCCCGTGGAGGTCCCCTCTGCCACGTAAAGCACTGTATGTATATGCTGATATATTATTTCTAGAAAGAGGCCAAGAAGTGTCACTATAGATTATTTGAATTATTTTGAATTGTTCTTCCTTTCAAAATAGAAAAAGATTTTCCTTTCTGTGGCAACAGATATTGTTTGAATTCATATTCTGCAGAATCAAGGAAGACAATCTGGTCCACCAAGCCACAAGCCTATTATTATCAAATCAAGTCTTAAGACTTGCTTCTTCCATAATGTTCACATAGAGTCAATAATAATTATTATGCTCCATTTCCTATTATTATTATTATCTAGTTTGTATTATTTGTATCAATTTCCTATTATTATCATTATTTTATCATCATTATTATTATCCCTACCCTTAAAAAAAGACATTACAAAATGCCTTTGCAACCCCACCCCCTCCTGCCCATCTAAACTCTCCTCTTGATACTGGTGCTTTTACACACACAGACCCAAATGAACAAAAATTACCTCTATGTCTGGTTGCACAATTTTAGAATCCAAAATCCTTAATTCCAGAGGCACTCAGCCCCTACAATTCCAGTTAAAGAAAAGTAGCCACTTTACAAATCAAGCCCATTGCTCCCCAAGGTCCATTAGAAAGCTTGGCTGTTGACCAGATAGGAAGGAGTGAGTGCCACTGAAAGTTGTCCCTGGCTGCCACTGAAAGTTGTCCCTGCTGTAAGGGATAAACTGTGTGCGGAAGATGTGATTTGGAACAAAAGGAAGCTGAGTAGTAAGCCCAGAAGACTGAAGAGCCTTCATCATGAAACCATTATACTTTTCACACCTGGAAGAGAATCACGTTTGGACAAGCTAGGAAAGAATGCCCAACTGAAGGCAAATTTGGAACAGAGAGACATATACAAAAAGTACAGTAATTAACACCAGAAGTAATTCTGCAGCTTTTAAGAAACCAAACCCAACCATGGGAAAAAGTGGAAATAAACTGGATTACTTTCAATAATGAGAACTACACAGTCACAGTAGACAGAGCTCAAATTTCTCGGAGGTGGGCTGCAAAGACAGCCAAGAGACTGGTAGCAAAGACAAAACAGACAGGAAAGGATCTCTATCTGGCAATGGTGGACCATCCCTACTAGGAATTGGAAATTTCTTCATAACTAGGACACTTAAATCAATGTCTGTTGACCAGCTACCAACTTTCCCCCATGTAACACCACCTAAAATTAAGAAAGATCATGCTTCATTAATATTTCAATCATGGCTATCTCTAATACACTATTAGAGATCCAGAACTCATTAAAATCTTGTGTGAAGTCTAAAAAAAAATTCTGGGATTGAATGTGTGTCCTCAAAGTAAGGTCCCATGACACAATGGAGGATATTATGGGATACCACTAATGTCACCAATAAGCATTATGTCTTTCCAGAAAAACTTCCTCAGATTTGATTTACACAAAATCTGGTCTTCACTGGACCAAATAGGAACATTTCAGAACAGAAGCCATCATGATATATCAAAATAGCCCAAGATCTGATTGCAAGCATGAATTGCAGACCATAGACCACCAGTGCCAGCTTTGATCATTCACTGGGGAAAACTTTTAGCATGGTAATGTTTCTGACACCTATCTGGCTGCCGTGCAAAAGAAGTAGTGGTCACAACATGGCCTAACACAAGGCCTGATGAGCCAGAAAAAACAAGACTCTGCTTCCTATGCAGAGTCTATGGCACACCAGAAAAGATAGTCAGTATGCAGAATCTGCTAAGAAAATGCAAATCTAGGCAGCTGGCTTGCTATGACAGAAGAGCCATTATATGCTGGTGACCTGATCTGGGTCCAGCAACCAAAAAGCCACACAAAGCAATAACAAAAGCAACAGTCCAAGCTGCAGTGAGACACAAGTCATATGAGGTAGTTACAGAGTCAGCACAATGGTAGAGACAAAACCAAAGACAACTGCAGAATAATGGCAGCGCTCCCCCTAACACCCTTGCTCTCCAGTATGCTAAGCCATCATTAAACTCTGGTCTCAGCTGAGTGGAGTGTAGAGCAAGGGAGAGAGCTAGGAGGTGGGCAGATCACAGCAGGATACAAGAAGGCCCCTTATCCTACCTTCTGGCTGGAGTGTGGAGGTTTCTGAAAATGAGACAAAAGTGCTCATTTGAAAAAAAATGACAGGATGCCTGGGACAAATGTTTAAAATGGGTCAGT
Source organism: Crocodylus siamensis (assembly GCF_052110815.1). Taxonomy (NCBI): domain Eukaryota; kingdom Metazoa; phylum Chordata; order Crocodylia; family Crocodylidae; genus Crocodylus; species Crocodylus siamensis. Next base: position 65,505,972 of record NC_143398.1, read on the forward strand.
CTAGTCCAAAACAGGAAAATAGGATGCATAGTCATCCAAACAACTCTGTAAATAACTATTTTTTCCTATAAGCATGGAGTGCTCTTATGTGATGACCCAACATGTATTAAATAATCAGACATTTTGGGCACCTATACATGATGGACCTCTGCTCTTATGCATGATAATTAGTATGTGTTCATAAATTCATAGATGCTAGGGTCAGAAGGGACCTCAACAGATCATCGAGTCCAACCCCCTGCCTAGGCAGGAAAGAGTGCTGGGGTCAGATGACCCCAGCCAGATGCCTATCCAGCCTTCTCTTAAAAACCCCCAGGGTAGGGGAGAGCACCACCTCCCTTGGAAGCCCATTCCAAATTTTGGCCACCCTTACCATGAAGAAGTTTTTCCTGATATCTAGCCTAAATCTGCTCCCTGTCAGTTTGTGACCTTTGTTCCTTGTTACCCCAAGAGGTGCCCTGGTGAACAGAGCATCTCTGATCCCTTGCTGTGTCCCCCAAATGAATTTGTAGGCACCCACAAGATTACTTCTCAGCCTTCTCTTGCAGAGGCTGAAGAGGTCCAGGTCCCTCAGTCTCTCCTCATAGGGCTTGTCGTGGAAGCCCCTAACCATGTGGGTGGCCCTCCTCTGAACCCTCTCAAGTCTATCAATAGCCTTCTTAAAGTACAGCACCCGAAACTGGATGCAGTACTCCAACAGTGGTCTGACCAATGCTACACAGAGGGGAAGTATCGCCTCTTTGGTTCTATTTGTCGTGCATCTACTGATGCTTGATAAAGTGCGGTTAGCTTTGCTGATGATTTCTTCATGCTGACGACTCGTGTTCATCTTGGAGTTGACTGTGACTCTGAGATCCCTTTCTACTTCTGTGCTGCTGAGAGGGTCACTTCCCAGTCAGTAGGTATACTGAATATGTTTGTGCTCTAGGTGCAGCACTCTGCACTTGTCCTTATTGTACTGCATCCTATTGTGTACTGCCCACTTTTCTAACCTGTCCAGGTCTGCCTGTAATCATTCCCTACCCTCCAGAGTGTGTACTTCACCCCACAATTTAGTATATCATCTGCAAACTTGGACAGAGTACACTTCACACCCACATCCAAGTCACTGCTGAAGATACTGAAGAGTACAGGTTCAAGGACTGAACCCTGTGGGACCCCACTACCCACATCCTTCCAGGTCGATACTGACCCATCTACTACCACTCTCTGGGTGCGACCATTAAGCCAATTTGCCACCCACTGGGCTGTGTTAACATCTGTGTCACAGCCTCTTAATTTATTTATAAGAATGGGATGAGATACTGTATCAAAGGCCTTGCTAAAATCCAAGAAAATGACATCCACCTCTACTCCTGCGTCTAAGCATCTTGTGACCCTGTCATTAAATGAAACCAGATTGGTCAGGCCTGCTACGAATCCATGCTGGTTGCCCTGCTGCATTACTTTTCCCTCTGGGCTCCCACAGATATGGTCCTTCATAATCTTTTCAAAGACCTTTCCAAGGATGAAGGTGAGACTGACTGGCCTATAATTACTTGGAGACTTTTTGTTGTCTTTAATTTGTGTTGCTAGCCTCAGCTCTGTAGTTGCTTTGGCCATTCTAACTGCCTCACTGCAAGTGCAGGCCAAGCAGGTATACTCCTCCTTGGTAGCTTCCACTGCCTGTATGCCTTCTTTTTTGCTCTTAGGCTCCCTTGGATTTCCCTGTTTAGAAAGGAAGTTTTTTGGCTCCCTTCCCCCTTTACCTTGTACTGGGATCGTCTTCTTCTGTGCCCGAAGGATCGCTTCCTTTACAAATGACCACCCTTCCTGGACTCCCATCTCACCAGTAATTCTATCCTGCAGTGCATCATTGACTAGACCCATAAGCACACTGAAGTTAGCCTTCCTAAAGTCAAGCACTTCCATCCTACTAGCTATCTTACTCACCCTGCGCCGTATGGTGAATTCGATTGATTGGTGGTCACTATCCCCAAGGTGACCATGAATCTGTAGCTCCTCTACCAGGTCATCTCCCGTAGCCAACACCAAGTCCAGTAAGGTACCCCCCGTAGTGGGACTGTATACCTCCTGCATTAGGTGAAGGTCCTGCATGCAGGTTAAGAACCTACGTGAATGGTTGGATTTAGCTGACTGCTCCTCCCAGCAGATGTTAGGGTAGTTTAGGTCCCCCATGACAACCACGTCCTTACATTGTATGGTATCTGAGGGTTGCCTCAAGAATCCCAAGTCTAGCTTTTCCTCTTGGTGTGGTAGTCTGTAGCAGACCCCACCACACCAAATCCCTTTCCCCTCGACCTCCATGTATCCTAACCCACAATGCCTCAACTTTCTTCTCCTCTGATCCCACTTTGTTTAGGGTAGATGTATAATGCTCCTTTACATAGAAAGCCACCCCCTCCCCCTTTCCTCCCTACTCTGTTCCTTCTGTACAACCTGTAGCCCTCAATGTGTACTGTCCAGTCATGGGTAGGGTCCTACCAGGTTTCTGTTAGCCCCACTAAATCAAAGTTATTGTCTGCAAGTGGGAGTGGGAGTTCTTTTTTGCTTGTTCCCCATGCTCCTAACATTAGTATAGAGGCATTTGAGTCCTCCGAATGGTGCCTTTGGTGCATCCCTGTTCTGATGCCCGATGGTCCCCTTAGTACTTACCTAGGATATACTGTTGCATGTCTCACAGTTTGTAGGTTCTAGACTCTCTCCATCTCCTGACTCCCCATCCCCCATCAAACTGCAGCAGACTCAATTAATTGCTGCATTGGAGCAGACCCAATTAATTGGGTTTGCTCTGAGTCTGCCGGAGCACTCCATTCCAGGAGGGTGGGGCTGGGGGGGCATTCTAATCCCCTACATCAAGGGTCCTCTCTAGTCCTCATGTCACCGGCACCATCTATACACATCTTTAGTGCTCTGCAGGTGTCCAGGTGACCATCCTGGACCCAATATTTTGGGTTCCATGACCAGGCCTCCCATGAATAAATGAGGAGCTTGCAGACAAGGAAGACACTGAGGGATCTCTGGTGAGTCCCTTAGTTTCATAGTTTCGTTGTTGGTAGGGTTGGAAGGGACCGGAGCAGATCATCAAGTCCAACCCCCTGCCATGGCAGAAAAAGGTACCAGGGTCAAACGACCCCAGCAAGGTGTTCATCCAGCCTTCTCTTAAAGACCCCCAGGGTAGAAGCCAGCCTTGGAAGCTGGTTCCAGATCCTAGCCGCCCTGATCATGAAGTAACGCCTCCTGATGTCTAATCTGAATTTACGCACTGCCAGCTTGTGTCCTGGCACTGACTACAGCATGAAATGCCCACATTCTCCCTTCCACATGGAAGCCTGGGTTCCATCTTCTTGCTGTGGGAGTCGGGAGGGCTGGGACTCCCACAGCAAGCATCAGGGCCCAGAGGGATGAGCCTTCTCTAGCTCTCCAGGAGAATAGGGAAGGAGAGAATAGGGGACATTCTGCTAGGGAGAATTCCAATTTTCTGCTGTCCCTTATCTGCAGTGGTACTCCGGGCACAGTTGCTCTGCCAAACAGTGCCCAGAGGATTAACAGTGAAAACACACAGTTTCACCTGTTGGTTACACCTCAGATGTGGGGCGTGAAAAAAGCTTTCAGTGTATACTGAGATCAACTTGGGTTAGGGCTTGTGTCAGGTGGATCTGAATAAACACACTAGCCTCTCTCAGGAAAGCAACCCAAGTTTGAGGGATGGGGCAATCTGTTGACAATTACCCAGATTTATGGCCCCACTCAATGTAACACAGACTCATAAGGCCCGAACAACAGTAAGGGAGACCAAGCCTGGCACTGTACCTTCGCTCCAGGCCAGTGGTACAGGGGTTGGGGGGTTGTTTGAAAGGCATGAGGTCAGTGGGGTGCATCAATAAATTAGTATCATTAATCTTCCACATGGACAATTGTCAAGCCAAGAGCAAGCTGAAAGTCAGAATAAGCAACCACATCCTTCCCTATGAGTATATCTCAAGCTACCAAGGAGTTGCATTAAACTGTTCCCTCACCTATAAACATCACATTCAGAAGTCAAAAGTAAAGTCAACGCACAGGTAGCTGCCTTAAAATGTTTAGCCAGCACAACATAGTGTGTCAACTTCAAAGTGCTCAGAACCATTGCAAGTACAATGGTATATGCCCCGGCAGATTTCTGTGCTCCTGTGTGGTCCAGAAGTTGTCACAATAAAAAACTCGACACTGTACTTAACAGTATGCAGACACTCAAAACAGATGCATTCCCAGCACTCTTAAGGCTGTGTGTAGATAAAATGAGAGGCACGTGTGCATGGCACTTTAAAGCGAGCTAAATGGTTTTGCACCGCTTTAATGGTATCAGTGTTTGCATGCCTCAGCAGTGTATTGCGCATTAATTCCAGCCGCTGTAGGAAATTTGGTGCCATAATGCACTTTAAATGACTTGGTGTCATTCAACTCCTTGAAGGAGTTTTAGTTTGCTGCCCGTACTGCCACGGAGCAAAGCACTGGGTTCTGTGCAACTCCACAGCTCTGCAGGAAGCCCTGCAGGCAGCCTGGCAGCAGCCCAGGAAAGCAGCTCTGCCCAAGAAAAGCAGTGAGTCTGATCTCCCCTCCCCAACCCCTGAGCCTGCCTGCCTGAGCTGCACAGGGACCCGGTGCTTCCCTCCATGGCTGCAGTGCCCCCCGGGACCACCCGAGCCAGATGCCTGCAGGCAGGAGCCACCTGGGGGGCAGGGCTGCCACTGCTGCAGAGGGAAGCACCAGCCCCCCCCACAGCTCAGGGACCACTTTACCCACCGGCAGCTCACCCTGCCCTCCCTGCCGGAGAGGCAGGTTAGTCAGCAGGGTGTGTGTACAACACCGGGGTTTAATCAGCCCTAAACTAAAGCAGTGTTTTCTAAAATGTACTCCTTCAATTTAGGGCCCCTGTTTCGTCTATACATGCCCTAAGGCATTAGGCATAAGAAAGTTGTAGACATAAAATCTGATCCCCTCATTGTATGAGGTATCAGATAAAGATGTTACAAAATGTAGTATCTTTTGTAACTTGTGTCTGCAGAGCTCCCAGACTGTAGCTGTTTTCAGAATGGGAGGGTGGGAAAGGGATCAGAGGGAGTTCAGTCTGGGGGTTTTTTGGCACCCTCCCCCCAGAGGGTGGGGCAGGTGTCTTGCAGCCCTTCAAGGTAGGGGGCTCCAATTCACCCACTCCATCCTTCAGCAACACTTTGAAAAAATCGTATAGAGTTACAGCTGGGAGCTGCACTAAGAAAGAACGTAATCGCCCCCTTGGTGCCAGGTTTCTGGGCCCGTGGAGAGCCCAGCAGGCTGGGTACTGTGGCCTTGTGTGTTGCACTAAATTTAGATAGGAGTGGGGCAAATGGAAATGAAATGATCATTAGGAGTAATCCAGTCTGAAATCTATTCCTACAGCATTTTTTCACAGCACAAAATCAGTCCTCCATTGGTCACAACCTTGACAGAGAAGCATGGATCAAGTTGAACAGACTGAGATCTGGATACAAACACTTCAAAACAACACTGTTCAACATGAACATCTTGGACAGCCCCCTGTGTGAATGCCGTGCCCAGCAAACAGTACAGCACTTAATCAGAAGCTGCAATCTTTACAAATGCCCAGACAGGGTAGATGGAATCTGCACACTGAGGAATACTACCGGACAGTGGTTCATAACTGGCTGGAGGGAACAAGGAGGGGAGAGAGGTGGTTGGAAGCAGGAGCTTTTCTGCCTTGGGTCACTGAGAGCTGGGGGAGGTGCTGGCCGGGCACTCAGGCAGGCCACATGAGCTCTGGCTGAGGCTAGAGAGTTGCCCTGGGAGTGGGGGGTGGGCAGCATGTTGCAATGCTCCATGGGAGGTAAGCAGAATGCAACCTACCATGAGTTGCAATTGGATGTGGTATATATGGGCAATTTTACACTTGCTCCAATGTGTGCTAATTAGAAAACGTAGGAGCAGGCTTGATTAATCTAAATAATTAATCAATCAGTGGATTAATCAGAATGCTCCAGTGTGCTTCAGCATCTGATGTATTAAGAGTCCCCACGTTTCAAAATGGCAGTGGGTTTGCTTTAACTAAAGCTCGTTGAATGAGCTCCTGAGATCCACTTTAATTAAAACACCTCCTTTCCCCCACCCTGGAGCATGTGTATAGGTGGCCTATGTCCATTACAGTGCTTTAACCTACAGTACGGAAGTCTGATATCACATTCACCCAGGGTTATCTTAGAGCGGGATCCACCATTTTTTGGTTATAGCTGTCGAGTGTTTTCTGTGCACCTACCACACAATAAGCGTAACTTCTGTATTTGGCCTAAAACTTCAGTTCGAATGGAGTGCTGTCATGAAGAAGTAGGAAAAAAGTTGGGGTGAAGACTGTTGATTCTCAGTCAATCAGAAGAAAGAAGAAAGCGCGTCTAACTCTAGTTGGAGTAGACAAACAATAAAAATAGCCCTGATGTTTTCACTTCCCTTATTTACTGTAGTTTCCCTGCCACAAAATCTGACCTGCAACCACCACATAGGATTTTTAAAATCCTAACAAAACAAGCCTTTAGTAGGACAACAAGTCTTACGAATGAATAGCACAGGCAGAAAGAGGCAGGTTTGTGAAAAAGAACCAGCCAAACTGAAAGTGCTAACTAAACACTTGAACATTTTTTCACTTGCTTGATGGTGGAAGGTGCTATCAGGGATCATCCCAGTAGTTCAGGAAATTGACTGTACTGATGCAACTGTCAGCTCTTGTATGAAGAACTCATACGAACAAACACCTGGAGTGAAATACTGACCCCACTGAAGTCAATAACAAAACTTCCACTGGCATCACTAAGGAGAGGATTTTGTCTCTGGAGAACTCTCAGGTGATCCAACACTATATGAACAAGGAAAATTCCATTGACTTTCACCAGGATTTCACCCACTGGCCTTAGGTAAGGTTCAATATGTGCCTCTGTATAATGGCATATCTAACCTGCATCGTACTATGTTAGCAAATACTGTTGTAAGAACACAATCCACCCACGTATTCCTGTTCCAAAAGTGCCAAATGCAGGAAAAGTGGCACATGGCATCTCTGAGCACACCCAAGACCGAAAACCTGAAAACAGCTCTGGGCATATCTTGGGCATATTCCAAACATGGCTACATGACATTGTTTCCACATTCAACACATGCAGAATGGGAGCGAACGGGCAGGGCATGTGTTTTCATGGCAGCATTCCCCAGCACCATCCGACATAGTGCAGACACGACCTGAGGGCTATTTCAGATTGCTTTTCCTGAATATGAAAGTGCTTTTCCTTCTGAAAAATGTGTGTATAAAAGTCTCACACCTCTTTTTGTTGTTATTTATAGAATTTACAGATGGAAAAGCCCTAGTAGGTCATCTAGCTCTCCCTGCCAGCACAGGATTGTTCTCTATCAAACTTTTATTATGATCTTGTTTAGACTAGTTTTACATGTTCCAAGCAAAAAGGCTTTTGATACTTCCCTCGGGAGCTAATTCTACAAGTTAACGCAGCTCACTAAGAGGAAGTTTTTTGTCCAGACTATCCCGTCTCTTTTAATTTCATTCTCTCAGTTTTACACCCAAAAACCTATTTCTTGTGGGCTGTTTACAATCTCTGTCATTGCAGGATCCTGTCCATCCTTGATACGTACATCTTTAAGATCTGTGTGAATTGTTTTCATGCCCCCTGCCAAGCCCACTATACTAATTTGACTTTAAAAAATAAATTAACCCCTTTAAACTCTTGAGCATCCTTTCTCTAAATTCTCTCCAATTTATTAATCTTTCTCCAGTAATATGTTGTTCAGAATAAAAATAGATATTCCAGGTGTGATCACACCAGGGTAGAACTATGACCTCATCTGTCAAATGTGGTGATGTTTTATTATGTGTCGTGCATCCTGCAATGGCCTTTTGCTGCTATAATTCACATTCACTCCTATCTGACTTGCTATCACTGTCTTCAGTAAGCCCCCGTGTTGTCCCCGCTTTCTATATTTTTCCATCTTATTAAACATTTCACATTGAGATAAGCAAGGCACAGGCTGTCAGTTGGATCTGGCCCACAGAGCCATTTCATCTGGCTCATGGACTCCCCATGGCTCCAGAAATTTGGTGGAGAGGGACCGGTGGCAGTGTTAATTGCTGTAGCCCTTGGAGCTGCAGCAATTAATGCTTCCACCAAATTTCTGGACCCAAGGGGAGTCCCATGGGCCAGATAACAGGACTCTGCGGGCCAGACTCTTTGTGCCAGATCCAGCCTGCAGACTGGATCCAGCTCAGAAACTGACCTTGTGTGCTGGATCTGGCCAACGGGGCTGGATGGGTTTGATCAGATTATTTCTACTATATATGTTAACTTACATTTCACCATTTCATATAGTCAAACTGGGAAGCAGTCTTACCTGACTAACCTCATAACTTGACAGTCGCTGATATCCTGCAGACTGACGCACAGAACCAAAGACCTGAACTGAAAAGTTAACTTTTCCAAGCTGTGCCTGTGATATATTTAGATTATTGATGGGCTGAGCACAGAAAAGGGAAGAGTTCATACTCATTGGCAAGTTACACTGGGACATCTACACGAGACTTTTACTGCAGTTGCTTAATTAGCTTCACAGTAAATGTCTTGGCGTCTACTAGGCTAGAGTAAACTAATAAACTCTGCAGCAGGGTAGTACTTGTAAATACAAGTACTGTCCTGCTGAGAATTTTTTTACTCTGCAGCACTGCATGTGTAGACACTGACACGACTGCCGGGAAACAAGGGTGCTTCAGTGCAAGGGCTGCCTGCCAACTAGCCCTGCACCATAGCAGTTTTTTATGACCCAGCCAGCCCCTCCGCAGCATGTTGAACTGGGTCAGAGCAGCCCGGAGCTAGCAGACTGAACCCTGGACCTCTGCCAGCCAGGGCTGCTCCAACATGGCTCAATGTGCTGCAGTCCTGAGCACACATGTAAATGCAGTGCCCAGAAGCAATAAACTCTGGAATGATATGTGCCAGAGTTTATGGTGTCGCATTAATATGCATTTGTAGATGTGCCCAGTGCCTACTAAACAATAGCTGCCATGCTCTAGATGTAGCAGCAATTTTAAAATCTAGTCCTGTTGTCCTTAGTCATGAATAATGTAACTGAAATAATTTTTAATTCCTGCATAAGTAAGAAATATACACACTTACACTTAGGTTACATGTTAGGATCTTTAGTAGCCAAAGGAAACAGGGAGGCAGTCCTGAACACAGAGTTGAAAAACAAGGGGTGTAAGCTTTTCAAATAAACAATTTTGAGCCTCTGAAAAATAAATTGCTTTCTTGTCATAGCTGATTGTTTTTTTTCCAGGAGCCAGATAAAATAGGTCCTATAAACTGCACCCAAAAAACAAAAACAAAAAAACCCGGCATGTTTTGCAGCTATAAGTAGAAAGAAATGCCAATTAGTCTTAAGTAAAAATGAAACATGAAATAAAAGTGGTAGGAAAATAAAGTATATCTGTATCAAATTAAATTACAATTATTGAGTAACTTTAAACAGTACTTCATAACAGTATGCTGTATGAAACCCCTTGGATATTTTCACCCAAGAAAAATAAATTGAAGAAAGATGTCAAGAACCTATTTTCTTCATCAATGAATTATTCACTATCTTCAAATTCACTATAACTGTTTATAATAGAAAGCAATGCAAAGCCAAAGCTGGCAAATTAAAAATACTGGAAAATCAAGACAACAGTTAGACCAAGAACCACAAATGGAAGGGGATCATCTTGTCAATGGAAAAGAAAGATGAGGAATGTGAACACCAGATTTTTTCCCTAAACCCTGAACGTTGATGGTTCCATCATGCTTTAATTTTCTACCCCTGTACATGCCCTGCTCAGAAAACTTCCCACATACTTTCACTTAAGTTTAAAGTGTGGTCCTTCTCTAAAATCTGACTCTAAACATTTTATCGTAGGGCTCCATATTTAACGTCTGTCAGTGATTTTCAAATCAAAACTGTTCACTATACAAGTAAAAAGCAGATATTTTTTATTTATTTCTCAGAGATCTAGAGCAACAAATCCAATCTGCGATCTGAAAAGCAAACCAGGTTCTTTCTGGTTCACATATCACAAACAACTCAGAATCTTCAGTTGGAATTTGGTTAAAAATTCAGCTGATAAAGAAAAAGATCGAACTGAATCCAGCTTGCTATTCTATACCAGTTCAAAACCAACACAACAAAGAGGAATAAAATGCAGCAAAAACTTATTGTCCAAATTGTGAAGCCATACACTTTTAGCTCACCTGTCTGTCTGTCTCCATCCAATAGATTCCAAAATTCAGGGCAAGTTGTAGGTATCAATGATCAGAACCCCATTAACTGTAGGGAAAATAAGTCTGACACACTGGATGATTCATTTCAAGACAAATAGTAACCGTAGGGGACTACGGCCAAATGGTGCACATGGGGGCCAGGGGTGGGGGAAGGGCAGAACAGAATCCATGGTAGTGAACGGGATGGGAGTTGCACAAAGCCCATAGAAAGAGAGGGCTGCAATATGAAGAATCCTGATATTTGTTAAAGATGATTAAAAACAAAAAAGTACTAACTTTTGCACCAATGTAGCAAATCATTTAAGGATTTCCTCCCATTCATTTAATTTAAGTGTGTATTTAATTACTTCTCTGAATAAGGTATCAGTTCTATGGCCACTTAGGGGACTACTCAGGGTTGTGTGTTTTGCATGTGCAGGAAGGAATGTGGTGGTGCAGATTGCCCTAACAAGGGGAAGGAAGGAGCATGCAGGTGTGGGTGGAAGAGTGGAAAAGCTCGTTCTGGAGAGGATGGGACATAGAGAAAGGAAGCTACAGGAGGGAAGTTGGTGGACTTGGGCATGAAAGAAATAGAGGAACAGGGATACATACAGAGGGATACATACAAAGCAGTGGTGGGGTATGTTGAAACTCTGATGTGGAATGGGGGAAATGAAAACCCTGGGGGGAGTTGCAGGGAATCTCTCAGATAGAGAGGTTTGGAAGGCTGAGGTGTAGTGGTAAGGTGAACGGAGGAATGCAAGGAGCCTCTGGTGTGTGCCTGAGCTTGGACTATGAAAGCTCTAGGAACAGTCCTCTAGTTTGAGTCAGAAACTAAACTGATTATATCTCTTAATGCACACAGTTGAGTAAGGAAGTGCCAATTTTACTAGATACTCACTTTTCAGAGACCTTCCCACTGCTCTCAGCCAGAAAAGCATTTAAGAAAGTGCTAAGTTTAAGCACCCACTTACATCCTGTTGAAGCCAGCTTTGATTTTTCTTGAATAAGGGTGGTCTTAAGTGTATGCCTCCATACTTCCCTCAATGTATACATATAAAATGTACATAAACAGATGCATTAAAATGATTCCATGGCTTTTCAACTTCACTGTTTCCTAAAGGAAAACCTAACCACAACAATTAGTACAAGATTGATACTTGTTAAAGGTGTTTAAAAGAGAAAAAAATTACCCTTTTTGCCACAGCTCAGCAAAGCACTTAAGCATGTATTTAAATACATTGTTGAATGAGGTCCCAGTTCTGTATATCTACATAAGACTACTCCTGAGAGTAAAATTAAGTATGCATATGAGTGCTTGAAAGACGGGTGCCTATGGAGGAACTAGATCATGTGCCTAAGTGTCTTGCTGAATCAGAACAACCACAGGATTACATTTAATAATATGTTGGGACTAAGTTATTAACTTTGTGAAGCAGAAATGAAAAATAAGTCAGGGACAGAAAAGTCTTACCTCACCAATGAGGAGTTATGCTACTATTGTTAAGGTATAATGCTTCCACCTAGTGACCTATAGCAGTAGCTTATAGATTTTTCCTTTTAGAAGGCTGGACTGCAGAAGAAGAAATATCTTGAAAAAAATGTTGTCCATTGATGAGCGGTAGAATGTAATCACATTTTGTTATTGCTACCTGTACCTACATTGAAAATGCACAAGGAAAATTAATGCTTTTAAAATATAGGCAAATATTCATAGGATCCATCCTATAGATGCTTACAATGATATCAGCACTCAGCATTGGTACTGCAGGAACACAAAGGTCTGTGTGACCTCCTTACATAAATTACTGCCCCACTAGCCTTTACTTGCTAATCTAGCTCCAACTGTATATCTAACATGTGACAGCAAAATCTGATACTGGAACCGCATTGAGGCTGCTGGGGTAACAAATACCATAAAAGGCACTGCCAAAGGTATCAGATGCACCTTCCTTTTGTTTTAAAAGGTGAGAGTTTTTATTTAGTGTATTTTTATTTTCATTATTTTTAATTTTTATTTTATATATTCAGTAATGCAACAACGTGTTTGAGGTTAAGCCTCGCTGCTTAACAGCTGCAGCTGTCTCTGAAGTGCGAGCCCTGAATTCCAGTCCCTGCTCTCAAGACAATTCCCACACTGCACACAGTGACAATGACTAAGGGGCCAGGAATCCTTCCACACAGATGAGCTCCCTCTTGTGCTCTTCCGCTGGCTCAATTATTTTTTTTTCTGTACCATGTACTAGATTAAAACTGAGAGTTAGAGTATGCCCCAGTTCAACCTTCTCTCTACCCTGGTGGTTATCCTGGAGGTGGGAGATATGAGCTTGAACCTGCTGAGATTGGAAAAAGCATTTAAACTAGGTCTCACTTCCTTTTTGAGATGCCTAAGTCCTTCATTAGAACTAGTCCTAAATCCTTTTATGGATTTGGCCCTTACTCCCTGGGGCAATTAAGGGCTGATCCTGAAAGATGCTGAGCGTGTTGCCTTGATTCAGCACATACTTACCTTTATGCATAGGATTGGTGGCACTGAAAATAAAGAATTTAAAGTCAACTTAAATGCTTTTCTAAATTGTAACCTACAACAACTAAAGCCATTTCTACTCAAAAAATGTACTGTATCAGGCACCGACACTAAAGAACATTACACTGCTCAGGGCAGGCTGCTGCTTGGTGCTTCAGGTAGCCCTGTCAGCCTGTCCCTTTGCTAACTGGGTGCTCACAACACTGTCTAAATACAGCTATGCTGCTTCCAATTTGGGAGGCAGCACACACAGGATGGTGCAGCATGCTACCTGCCACAGTGAGTTTAGTGTGTAGACTGGTCCTGAGAGACAAGTTGCTAATACTGAGTGCTAAGTGGCTAGCACTCAGTAGCCTCATCACATAGACAAGATTTTTTTTTAAAGCTTGCTCAAATGTTTTTTTTTAAATCCCACAACCCTGAAAACTCACAAGGAAGTGGTGTAATCAGATACGTAACAGTTGGAAAATGGGAATACATTTACTTGCCATGGTAGCTGATATATAATCTACTCAAGGCTCCAGCTGATATAGACTTGTATGGTGGAGTTGATACCTTTGTGAAAGGTTGAATATCAGCATACTACCCTTTACTGTGCAGCTACAGCAATTACAATTTGAATAGCTTTGTTTCTATTGCATTCTCTCACGCTTGCGGTTAACTGATCCTACATTAAACTCCCCAGATTGTTAAGTCAGTGATCTAAAACTAGCCAAGGTTTGAAGTGAGTAAAAAGCCATTATCATTTAGCAGCTTTTTAGTGTTTCATGTACAGGGCTTGGTGCTCTCTTCCCCATACTGGTAGCTAGTCCTCAAAAAAGTGAAAAAAATACCAACTGTTGGTAGCACTGTTAGAAATCCAGGAGAGCCCAAGGAAACAAAAACAATTTCAAAATGGACTATGCTATCTTCCCTATAGTTGACCTCTCCAGCTACAGCATGGAACAGTGTGAGGAAACATTGCATCACTGACTCAATGGATAACCAGAGAGCTTCAAACTTCAGGGCTAACCATCCAGTATCTTTTATGATCACAAGGGAGATAGGGGGACCGAGCTATTCAACAGCAGCAAAATAAAGTCTGAATCTATGACCCTGGCCTACAGAAACAAACTATTCATATTGATTAGTTAACTAACTCTTGCTGAAAATATTAAATACTTTTCTGAGCTCCTGTTTGGTTTATTTTGATCTCTTTTTTTTTTTCCCTAATTTAGCCTATTTTGTTAAAATGTAGTTTTGTTTAAAGAAACCTGTGTATGGTAAAGTATTTAATTTTATGCTGTATTATGTACATATAAAAATCACATGCACAGTCTATGTTATGTTGCGTACAATAATAAGTTTAAAAACATTCAAATCTTTAACCTGACATACACACAAAAAATAGAAAGCGTATTTGTCCTTTTGCTATCCTGATAGTTTCTCTCCTTCTGCTGCTATATATAATTTTTTATGATTTGCTTCAATAATTACATTCATCAGAGATCTATTTTGTTCTTTCAGAGGATCTTTTACTGAAGGTACTGCTGCTTCTTTTCCACCATGGAAGAAACTGATAGTACTCAGAAAAGCCTAAAAAATTAGATTGGGCTTTTCAGATTTTTCTTTGCCTCCTTTCCTTCTGACTGGAAGTTCTAAAAATTCTGCAATAGCTGTTGATAGGAGATGAAGAGAGCTTACAGGCACTTGATTAATTCTCTTTTAATAAATAAAATATAGCTCACCAAAAACAATACTCTTGTCAAAAATACATGCAGTAAAATATATATGTTTAACTGTAGAAAAACATTAATCCTTCATCAAGTGTGTAATGAATACTGCATAAAATTGACACCCACTGCACATAAATATTAGGCAACCTATTTTTTTAAATGCATGATTGTATTTTCCCCAAATTTTCAAGGCTTTTAAAAACTTTAGACAAAAATTCCTATTAGTTAAAACTTTGAACATCCAGTCCTATTCCTGTTAGAATTTTCCGTTAAAATTGTATTTTAAAACGAAATCACTTGCCTGGGGGCATGGAATAGTAAATGGAATTCAGAGTCTCACCCTTTTGGGGATTATAGATGTTCTGGCACTGATTTAATGATCAAAGTTGTCCCCTTAGGACAGCTGTTAAGTATCTGAAGTCAAATATAAAATAGGTATTTAATGGTTTCTTTTGCTTTTAAATTCTTTATTAATAACTTCAGAATACTGTCCATAAATTTTTGACAGCTAAGATTTTAAAAACACAATTTTAATAGAACCAGGAAATTAATTAAAATAGTTAATTCATAGAGTTATTTCATACTTTGCAAGATTACTTCATACTTTATAATTAAAACGGTTACTTCATCAAGTTTTAAGGAAGTCAAGATTCAACTTTGCTAAAGTTAATGAATGAATCTTAAAGAAATTGCACTCCCATTGATTTACACTGGAATCCAATACAACCCTTTTTTCAGAATCTATCTAGATTTATTAGCAATCACCAGATGGGATTCTAGTATAACCTCAGGGAAGAAAACTAATGGGTTTCCCATCAAGTTATATTTGGATCTGATCCAATCGCTGTTAACATATCCAAATTCATTAAAAGCCACTGAATCCAAGCCCAGTTTAACTGGGAAAGGTACTTGGGAAAATAATTTTGTAAATTATTTAATTTCCTTCCCCTAGCAAATTCATATTATATTTAAAGGGGAATTAACTCTTCAAATGAGGACTGCAGGGTTCTGTGTTTCTCATGCAACAATTATGTTAACAGGGTAAGCCAGTAACTATATTCTTCACATTGTTTTCTGTGTTGATGAGGTCTTCAATAAAAGTAAGAAATAGTCAAAATTTAGCTGATGCTTTTACTTACACTGTCAACAAATAACTATCTGCAAATATTTTGTTTGAAATGTTCTCAAATTTCAAATCCTCCCATGTACTCAATTCAATACAAGCTTTTAGTCTCAAAGAACTTTTTACATTTATTTTATTTAGAACTGTTTTCTTTTTTTCATGAAAATCTTGCTCTATTTTAGGGTTTAATCGTTTCACCTACAGAAGTCCAAAGCAACATTCTGTTGGTTCAAACAGCACAGGATTAAATCCTGAGATGGATGCATGTCTCCAGTGTCCATGTCCAGTTTATTTTTAATTGCACAAATGAGTGCAAATGAATTCTGCATCTATTATCTTAGAAATTATATTTTTCTAAGTATAAATCCAGTTGCTCATGTTAACTAAATCTGATTTTTTGAATTCAAGTTAGTAGAGCCTCTTGGTTTTAAACATTAATCTGTAAATTAGTTGAGCTATATTACATTGTTCTCATTTTTTCAATAATTACCATTTTGAAAGGAAAAGTCTTGTTTTTTAAGATTCTATAAAGGACACATTTTGTACTTTTAAAATGGTTTCATCTTTATTTTATATTTGTATTTGTAACATACTCTTGAAAATTAAAAATGAAATAACTTTTCTGAATTAGCATCAATTACAGTTGAACAAATACATGTAGTTATGGGAATAGTTTTTGCTGGACAACTGCTTCTTCAGAGCAAAAATGAAAATAAAAATTATTTTCTCTGAGTTCTTAAAAATTATGTTTTTACTTTAATGGGGGGGGATGGGGAGGTTGTCAAGATATAATTCATTTTTAAATAACAAATGTTTTTTTCCTGCACTGTTAATAATACTTTAAGACTTTAAAAAATCTAATTTGCTTGTCATCATGTAAACTGCTGGTTTAATTTGTTGCACATCACTACATTTGGACAATGAAAACAGCCTAGACATTTCCCTTATGTTTTTGGGCAGTTTTACTTTCTGGTTTTTATGCCCCAATATTTGAGCAGCAGTTGACACACAAAGATTTTTAAAACCCAAATAAAAGAAGCAAACTACAGAAAATAACTCTACTTTCTCTGATTATTTTTAAAATCTCATGTAAATATTTAAAAGTTTACCAAAACCTTTACTTAAAGAAATAGAACAATATATTGGGAAAATAAATTTCCTAATATTGTTTCCTTTATATAACAAAATGACATGCTTTAAAACCGTAAGAGTGGAAGGGCATGCCTATCAAACAAACATTTTCAGGTTAAAATATGAGTATTAAATATTAATGATTTGATACTGAATTCTGTTCTCTTACAGCAACAAATATCAAAACAGTAACAAAAAGGGTAAAAAACCCGAAATCTGGCAGCAGCCTAAAACATTGTGAGAGTTCCTTTTTTTTTTTTTTGAGAACTCACATTTAGTGTTTTCATAAAATTGGCTTTAATGTTGACCAAACAGTAGAGGCAAAAGTAAACTAAGCAGGTTTTCCTTAACATTGGAGTGTTGGAAGTGAGTTTTAAAATAGTAATCAAAATTGTTTTGAAATACTTGATTAGTTCATTTTTTGCTGAATAACGTTTAGAAAGCAGCAGCAGGCTTCCTCTCTTCCTGTACCTGATGCACATGGTGCCATCTACTGGACAATATCTTTAAAGCAAATGTATTGTTTGCCAAAATAAGGAGATTTTATTTCCTCACAGCACAAATACAAAACAAGCTCTAGCAGCCCAGATTTTCCCACAGTGGCTTGTCTACACCATGGCAGTGGTGCATGGCAGCTTGGACAGATTCAAATATGCCTTGCCCATGTTCTGCCCACTTGCACCCTCAGGCAAACTCTGAACTTAGAAATTCACTAATGAAGACACACACTGTCATCTTGCTGCAGCTGCTCCTGAGAGCAGAAGAGATGCTCAGAGCTGTCTCATCAACATATTTTGGGGTTGTGCCTGCATGCAGGGCACCTTTGAAGCCATCTTGGCTTCACTGAACAGCTACCAAATGGTAACAGCTTTAAGTTACTGGGTGAAATCTGAAACAGTGGCATATAGGAGAAAAATGACATCACTCACTACCCTGTCCTGTTTGGCGGCCAGCCTACTATTTTTTTCTGCAAGAACACATGTATCTCTAGGTGAGCTGTAGCAAATACACTCAGCTCAGCTGCTTGCAGATGTTTCATAGACATTAGGGCTGAAAGGAACCTCGGCAGATTGAGTCCAGCCGCCTGCCCAAAGGGCAGGAAGTCAGCTGGGGTCATAGGATCCCAGCAAGATAAGCATCCAATTTACTCTTGAAGGTGTTCAGAGTAGGTGCTTGAACCACCTCCGCTGGCAGACTGTTCCAAACCTTGGGGGCTTGGACAGTAAAGAAATTCTTCCTTATGTCCAGCCTGAAACGGTCTTGCAGGAGTTTGTGACCGTTCCACCTCATCATCCCTTGGGGCGCTCTGGTGAACAAATGTTCCCCCAGATCCTGGTGGTCACCCCGATAAATTTACAGGTGGCCATCAGATCACCCCTGAGCTTGTGCTTTTCCAGGCTAAAGAGCCCCATGGCTCAGTCTGTCGTTGTAAGGTCTGTTTTCCTGACCTCTGATCATGTGTGTGGCTCTTCGCTGGACTCTCTTAAGCTTATCCACATCCTTTTTGAATTGTGGAGCCCAAAACTGGACGCAGTACTCCAGCTGCGGCATCACCAAGGGGAGAAGGACATTCTGGGATTTGCTTGAGAAGCATCTATGGATGCAAGCCAGCATGGTCACTTTACTAGCCGCAGCACCGCATTGCAGGCTCATGTTCATATTGTCATGTCAAGTCTCTTTCTTCCGTAGTCCTAGCCAGCGTAGCACTGCTGAGCCTATAAGGAAGCTGCAGGTTTTTCCTCCCAAGGTGGAGAACCTTGCATTTTTGAGTGTTAAACACCATCAGGTTCTCGTCCGCCCATTTGCTGAGCTTGTCCAGGTCAGCCTGGATCACCCTCCTGTCTTCAGGTGTGGATGCTTTGCCCCAAAGTTTGGTGTCATCAGCGAACTTGGCCAGTCCACTCCAAACTCCAATGTCCACATCATTAATGAAGATGTTGAACAATATGTTAAAAATAAATAAATAAATAAAGCACGTTACTGGAAAAAGCAGCACGTTACTACAATTCAGTTCTGCAGCGTCTGTAAAGATCAAAACCTTCAGCAGGACTTTTTGGCCCCTTTTAGCTAAAGCTGATTCAATCAGCTATTAGATAAAAATCACCCAAAAAGCCCCACTGAAGTGCCCGATCTTTATAAACATCAGGTAAGTCGGGTTGAAGTAACATGCTACCTCTTCTGGGCATATGCAGGGCTCAGCCCAGGAACATGCCAAATTTAAAGTAAAGCAGTTTTTTTTTTCCTTCTTTTTTTTAATGTCTAGAAAAAACCACAGTAGATGAGTTAATGTTTGGACAGTCCAACTGAGGAAAATATTTTACAAGCAGAAAGTCTCTTGAAAGTTTACTAAACTTTCATACAACTAAAAATAAATGGCCAAATACCATGACTGAGAGAAGGTATGCATCTGTAACATCATTCATGATTTCAGGAAGGACAAACTACATTGTATAAAAAAAACCCCAAACCAAGGTTCTTGGCCTGGTTCAGTTCCTAGCTCTGCCCCAAGCTTGTGTGGGACTGTGATCATTTTGACTTTCAATTCCCCTCTATGTCCTTGATTTTTAGGATTCTTTAATACTATTTCTCTACCTCACCAGATCATGGTCATAGAGAAGTAGGGCTGGAAGATACCTCTTCAGAGGTCATCTAGTCCAACCCCTTGCCTAAGGATAGATTACATTAATTGCTTCCTGGTTAAAAGTTTTATGTTCATAAGCTCTCTAAAATCTGTAAATTTGTAAAGCTGACTAGAAACATGCACTGTTTCTTGGGAGTGCAGATAGTTTTAGTGCAATTTTGGGAAGTCTCATGAGCAAGGGCTCTCAAGATAGTGTCCTCTTAACCCCCTCCCCCCCAGCATTTTAGCAAATGCATGTTCCTCCTGCTGTTTACTTACGCCACCCAGAGTTGCTATGGCTCTGATCCTCCCCAAGCTGTTCTCAATCATTCAGGATTGAGGAAAGCAAAACTGTAACATGTATTATGAGAAAGTCTGTAACTCTAAGCCATTTGCAACAAAACTAGATCTCCACTGAAGAGAACATTTGTAGACAGTCCACTGTCACAATAACAGGGAGACTCCAGGTGACATGCTGTGGTGATTGAACATACACTGCAAATCCAGCAGCTTTCAGGTAACTGTAGGTATAGCTGTACAGAACGTTGGAGTGAGCAGCCGGTTAGAAGAGGTGCTTTACTATCATGAGAGCGGTATGTGTACCATGGGACATGAAAAATGCCTTTTTTTGGTGAAAAGATGTTTGCATTTTTCAGTAAAGATGCATAAGGAATCTGGTTAGTGGCACTTTCAGGAGGTCCAGGTGCTCCGTGTAGAGAGAATGCAAGGTTTAATTCAGATGTAGGTAACTCCTATCTTTTGCCCTTGAAAGAGAGGCATACATGAAGAGATCAGATAAAAACCATTGTCACTGACATTTTCTTAATAAGAATTTACAAATTCCCTTATTAACAAATAGCCACTAGGCTTTATAAAGTTAATAACTTTCAAATGTTTCTAACATAAAAGCTAGTAACTAGGATCATAAGAATGAGAAATGTGTTTGACTAAAATAAGCCCCCACACCCTTGTGGTCTCTTAAAGTACTGCCTCCAACACAGGTGCTTAAACATCAAATGGCAGATAAAGTTCTTTGGGTGAATCCGATATCTTTTATTAGACCAACTTAAATAGTTGGAAAACAATTTTTAAGCAAGCTTTCAAGTTCAAAAACCCTTTGTCATGCTGAGGAAGTTTCAGCAGTTGGTGTGTGCTCTTCCTGGACGGAATGAGAAGTAAAGAAGCCAGAGGCTGGGCTGGTGTGCATACAAGATAGGCAGTCTGTGAATGCCTCTCACCCATTGAGGAATCAATGGGTGAGAGACAAGCTGGGTGTGGGAGGAAAGAAGGGGGATGAATAGTGAAGTACCTGGGGAGTGAGATGTCAGGCAGCTTATAATGCATCATAAATCCAATGTCTATATTTAGTCCATGATTTTTAGTATCTAGGAGGTTGATGAAGTGAAGTTCATAGGCTCATGCCTGGGAAGTGTTTTGTAAGCTTCCTTTGAGGATCAGGACTAAGAGATTGGAGAGAGAGTGATTTTCTTGTGAGAAATGTGCCCCCACAGGTAATTGGGTATTCCTGTCTTTGATAGGTTTCCAGTGTGCATTCATTCTGATGTGCAGTTGCTGTTTGGTATCTCCTACATATTTTCCATCAGGTCATATGGCACATTAGACAAGATATATTACATTTCTGGAATTTCTTGGCAAAAGAGGCAGGAGATAAGGTCTCCAAAGTTTCTTTTATATTAAGAAAGTTATACAAGCAGAACAGAAAGCTCTTACCTTACACTTCCAGAAGTTCCTAGAAAACTCCCTTGGTTCTAAAGACACTAACCTGCAGAAAGGATTTGAAAGAACTGGCATCATACATGCAATGTTTTCACATGTGCATGTACAGACACACAAAAGACCAGACAAAACCTTTGTGAAATACAGCCTGAAAAAACAGGGCCAAATTCTCATAACAGACATGACCTGAACTACAGGTTTCCCTCGATTTATGCAGTACATGCGTTCCCAGAGAATGGTGCATAAGTCCGATTTGCAAAAAGCGAATGCACTTTACAGTGTAACTAATAGGGATAAGTTCCCATGGTGGTGAGGGAGGGAAGGAGGGAGGGAGGGAGGTTGGGACTAGGGAAGGGGTGCTGCTCCTGGGGCCACACAAGGCAGCAGAGGGAACGGAGAGGCACTCGCCCCTGGCCCCGGCTGTAGCAGCCCCAGGAACAGCTGACTCCAGCTGCCTGTAGTTGTGCCCTGGTGCAGTCAGCTGGTGTCAGCTGCTTCCGGGGCCCCTCCAGCATGGGCTGGGGTGAGTGCAGACAAGTGGAGCCCCTAGCAACGCGGGGCACAGCACTCACCCCAGCCCCAGGAACAGCTGACACCAGCTGCTTGTAGCTGGGCTGCCCCATGCCTCAACCTCACCCAGGGCTCTGCTGGTCCCCACTCATGCCTTCCCATGCTGGAGCAGCTCTGGGAGTGGCCGACACCAGCTGCCTGCAGCCGCTGGACTGCACCATGGCCTGGTACAGGCATGGTGTGAGCTGCTCTCAGGGCCACTCCAGCATGGGCTGGCGTGAGTACAGACAAGCAGAACCCCAGGCAGCGCAGGACACAGCACTCACCCTGGCCCTGGCTGCAACGACCACCCCAGCTGCACCAGAGCCCCAAGAAGTTTAAGGCACAATGCAGCCCAGCTGCTCCCAGGGCAAGTGCTGTGCTCTGCACTACCCAGGGCTCTGCTTGTCTGCACTCACCCCAGCCTGTGCTAGAGCAGCCCTGGGAGCAGCTGACACCAGCTGCCTGCACTAGGGCACAGTGCAGCCCACCTGCTACGGGCAGCTGGAGTTCATAGATTTCATAGACATCAGGGCTGGAAGGGACCTCGGGAGATCATCAAGTCCAGCCCCCTGCCCAAAGGGCAGGAAGTCAGCTGGGGTCATAGGATCCCAGCAAGATAAGCATCCAATTTACTCTTGAAGGTGTTCAATGTAGGTGCTTGAACCACCTCCGATGGCAGACTGTTCCAGACCTCGGGGGCTCGGACAGTAAAGAAATTCTTCCTTATGTCCAGCCTAAAATGGTCTCGCAGGAGTTTGTGACCGTTCCACCTTGTCATCCCTTGGGGCGCTCTGGTGAACAAACGTTCCCACAGATTCTGGTGGTCACCTTTGATAAACTTATAGGTGGCCATCAGATCACCCCTGAGCCTATGCTTTTCCAGGCTAAAGAGTCCCATGGCTCTCAGCCTGTCATCGTAAGATCTGTTTTCCTGACCTCTGATCATGCGCGTGGCTCTCCTCTGGACTCTCTCAAGCTTCTCCACATCCTTTATGAATTGTGGAGCCCAAAACTGGACGCAGTACTCCAGCTGCGGCCTCACCAAGGCCGAGTACAAGGGGAGAATGACGTCCCAGGATTTGCTCGAGAAGCATCTATGGATGCAAGCCAGCGTTTTGGTCGCTTTATTAGCCGCAGCATCGCATTGCAGGCTCATGTTCATCTTGTGGTCAATGATGACCCCCAAGTCTCTTTCTTCTGTAGTGCTAACCAACGTAGCACTGCCGAGCCTGTAAGTGTGCTGCAGGTTTTTCCTCCCAAGGTAGAGAACCTTGCATTTATCGGTGTTAAACACCATGAGGTTCTCGTCTGCCCATTTGCTGAGCTTGTCCAGGTCAGCCTGGATCACCCGCCTATCTTCTGGCGTGGATGCTTTGCCCCAAAGTTTGGTGTCGGCCACTCCTGGAGCCACTCCAGAAGCAGAAGGGGTGAGTGGAGTGGAGACCAGCAGAGCCCCGGTGGGGTTGGGTTGGGCCACGGTGCAGCCCAGCTGCTACAGGCACTTGGTGACAACTGTTCCCAGCTCTGCTTGCCTGGACTCACCGCAGCCCATGCTGGAGCAGCTGACACCAGCTGCCTGCACCAGGGCACAGAGCACCCTATGAGCAGAGGTGAGTGTGGACAAATGGAACCCTGGGCAGCCCAGGACATGGCACTCACCCAGAGCCTAGGCGTGGAGGGAGAGGGGTAGCACAGTGCAGCCCAGTGGTTGCAGACACCTGGTACCGGCCACTCCTGGGGCTGCTGCAGCCAGGGCTGGGGCAAGTGGGGCCATAGCCCTTTCCCTTCCCCCTCACAGACTTACCTGCTCGGGCAGAGGGGATTGTCTATGTTGATCGCATAAAAGCAAATTTACCTTGCATATAGTGAATTATGGGTCTAAATATGCTCATCACATAAGAGCAAATTTGCAAATAAAGAACCTGCATAAATGGAGGGAAACCTGTATACACTTAAAATTTGTTTAATCTCTTTGCTCCTCCTAGGTGATTTAAATGTTTTCAAAAGCTCGGAATCTCTCTCCTCTCAGTATTCATAGTGAAACCCTTAATGGACAATACTTGTTTTTACAGAAATATAGGGTACTTGCAGGGAAATTTAGGTGTGTAAAAAAGCAGCTATACACTTTAGTCCGGGGTGGGCAATTATTTCAGGTGGAGGGCCACTTCCCGAGTTTTGGCAAGCCATCAAGGGTCATACGGGCAGCCCCACCCCTTGACAGGTGCCCCACCCCCTGGTTGCCATCTGGGGACCAGAAGTCCAGCCCTCTAACCCCTGACATTTGCCACCAGAAGTCCCTCCCTTTGCCCCCTGGAAGTACTCCTTTAAGCAATGGGGTTTGTCATCTATGAACCTGCACTCCTGCAAGCCCAGGCCCCATGCTCCCACTCACTGCCACTTGGCCCCATCTGCCACTGCTGCCCTTCTCCTGCCACTTCCCCATTCCAGCCTGCCGCTCTGGCACCATGTCCCAGCTGCTCTTGTGGTCCCCGGTGCTGCAGCTGGGAGCCACATGGTGCTGGAGTGGCCAGCTGGTTGGTGGGAGGGGGGAAAATCAGGGAAATGGCTGCGCCAGATTGGGGAAGGGGCAGTGAGCAGGCACACAAAGCGCAGGGCCTGTGCCAGTGCACCAGGGCCAGTGCTGGCAGGGACCAGAGTGGGGCAACAGAAGCCCAGGGCACAGGCTGCCACCACCATACCATGCATCCTCTTGATGTATCATGTACCCTGTTGCCTCTGCACTGCACTGTGTGCCTCCATGGTCCCTCCCTTGCTATACAGTACACCTGGATGCTCCATGTTACCCTTAGCTCTCCACCACAGGGTCCTCCACTGCATGGTGCTTCTTGGGTGACCCACTCCACATGCTACCCTAGCATGGCAAACTGTGCCAGACTGCACTGCCTCAACCTCTGTGGCTGGGAAGGGGAAGCCAGACGGACAGAGAGCTCAAAAACCCCAGCTGCTTTTAAGAGAGCTCAAATCTTGATGCCAACATTTCACATCTAATTTTGAACTGCAAAGTCTGCAACTCTTAACAATAAAAGCTGAATTAAAAGTACCATTTTCTATTTTACTGTACTATGGGAGTGATCGCATCCACTACATACATTACCGCAGTATAGATGTTGAGATGGATATACTAATGCTGCTACATAACACAGAAGTAAACGTCAAGTTAGTGAACTGACCTGATAAAATTTCCATTAACCAAAAGTCAATAATCAAACCGTACACAGGTTTCATCTCCCATATTCTAATAACTTCATTTTTATAATTGTCAGTTGGTTTTACTTGCATAATAGAAGAGAAAAACATCATTCTTTCATAATTCATAAAATATATCTCCCTTAGAAAATCTGAAATCCACACCAAGTCATCCACCTTTTTTGGTTTTAGCACAAAGTGCCTCAAGCTAGTAGAACTTTGTTTTCAAAAAGCATAAGGCCTATTTCCTATTTTATCACATCAGAATTGTACAGCAGCTGCAGACTGTTATCAGTAGGCAATCAGAGCACTTCAGTTCAAGCGTTGGAACAGACCTGCCTGCAAATCAGGTTCCGCATGGATGAAGGGTTCTTCAGAGAGCAACATACTGTTAGTCTAGTGCTTTAAAACTTCTTCAAAGATGGGAATGGTTATTGTAAAAAGGTAATGTTACAGGGTAACTAAGTTCTTGAATCTGTCATCACATATTATTCCCCAATAATATGCATAAGCAAATATAATTAAATGGTATTTACTACACAGTCATACAACATTTAAAATCTTGCTTACTATGTTGTAACAAGTAGACGCAAATGCCACTATGAGGGAACACTGACCTACTAAAAACACACGGGTACTGCAACACACACGTACCTTGACTTAGGCCACCATTGTTCACAATGTTTAAACTTTAACTTACTTCTTATTACTCATGGTTTTGCATTCTTTCAGATGGACAATGAATGTCAACCACATCAGTTTTGACTTCAATTCCTCACTGCTGCAGTACTTGGGTTGCAAAAACTAATGGAAAATGTCTTTATTGTAAGCAACCATTTCTTCTGGCCTTTTTTTTTTGTTTAAATCCAGGTAAAACAATTTTTTTTGTCTCAAGTTGTGACCTAAATTTCTGTTTACAGCATCCCTTTAAAAGTCGCATTGTTTCACTGATGTATTGGTTTTCCATAAAACATGTTCTATAGGAAAATTAAACAGGCTTTTGAAGTACTAAACACTTCTAAAAATGTACCTGCTATTAGTGCTATGGCTCACTTATTAATTTCTATCCAGTTTGTTCCCTCCCTCCATTTTCTGCATATTAAGTTTTATAGAGTTCTGCAAAGCAGAGGAAAAAATACAAAATCGGTAAGGCAATTCAAAAGCACTATTTTAGTACATTTTATTTTTAAATGAAGCAGTTTTCAATGGGATATTCTTTTCAGCTGCTTCTGATCTAATAAAACCCAACCTGTAATGATAATTATATCTGGCAGCTGAGCCCAGTCAGATTGTACACTCAGTCTTTAACAGTCTCTGTTTTCTACATCAAATCTCTTGCCCACTTTTCCACCTGTGTGAGAATCTACCATGCCAGTCCCTTGGCCACCTTGGACTTGTTTTTTCCTTTAACACGTTTTGCCTTAAGTTTCTTCTGCTGTCTAGGATTTAGCCAAACTGGGTACTGTCCATGTTCATCTAGGAGAGTCTTTTTGCTTCTTTTACTATCTGTGTCCATCTTGCTTTGATCTGGGGGACAGAAAGAAAAAAGGATTTAAAAGGGCATAAAATTGGTTAACCAGTTTCACATAGGAATAAAAACTCTCCTTTCATACATTCAAGAAAAAATCTCTTGTTGCACACACAGTTTAGCCCTCATACAGAGCCATGAGTTTCAATAAAGTGAAAGGAGTTGTATTCCCACATAACAAAGGCCTTATGTTTCTTCTACATAACACCATTTGCCTTAAGTGTAGTCTGGAAAATGACCATCCCACTTAAATGTGCCAGCTGCTGCAGGCAGAAGATGCCCGATGGCAGAACAGTGGGTGCCTGTACAGATTTTTGGAATTTAGGCATCAGCAACGTGAGCAGCTGTTAGGAGGGAGAAACAATACAGCGTGTGATATCAGTGACTTAGAATGACAAGATTACAGACACCAACTCTCCCCCCCCCACAAATACTGATAACTGAAATGAGAAACTGAGTATCAACTACAGCAAAGTTGCCAAGTTTCCATGCACAGAATAAATGAGTGTACATCAAAGCAAGGACCAATCTAAGTAAGAGCCTAATGGCCTAGGAAGACGCTATCCATCCTGTTATAATTAACTAGATGCACTTGTATATTCCTCTGTCTCCTCACAGAGTGGGCAAAACATTGCCCTTACACTTACTTGACAGCATTTCCCTATCTGGCTGCAACAGAACAATTAAGCAGTTTCCAGGAACCTTCCAGACCATCAACTGATTTAAATGAAAATCAGAAAGGACCAATAAGAAATGGCACACAGTACCATTGGTGGCTAGAAAACCTGCAGAGGCCAAAGAACTGCCACCATGAGGAAAGGGAAGGCTGGAAATATCCAAATAGAGAGGGATAACAGAGCAGCTTAAGAAAAGTTGGAGACATGCCAGGAAACCCATTATATACACTATTAATTTATAGAAATAATGAAGCATGTAGAACCCTGTAGCATAGATCAGTGGTGCTTTAAGATAATCTCTAAGTGGGATCAGAGTGGTGTGGATCAGAGCCTGCAGGCTGGATGCCTCATGGGGCTGGTGTACAGGGTTGGGCCCTGTGTGCCCAGATCAGGCCCTGCACCATTCTGGCTCAGCACTGTGCACTCGGATTTGGCCCAAACCATCCCAGCCTTGTCCGCCTGACTGAGCACGCAGGACTGACTTATCCAGCCCTATAGCCTTTCCATGGGTACAGAAATTTGGCAGTGGGGCAGCAGCAATTAACACTACCCCCAGTGCCAAATCTCTGCAGCTGTAGGGAGCCCAGCAGAGTAGGTGCCACTGGTTCAGCCCACAGCTGGGGACTGAGCACTCCAGTATAGCTCCCAAACACTGAAGCCCGACAGGTTGGGGAACCACAAGTGACTTGCACTAAGCAGTAACTCGCAACAGCTGATGCACCACCCTCGCAGCAGCACAGCTAGCCCGTACCTGTACAAGGGAAAAGTAGCACCTACGTCAATTCACAGCTACAGCAAGAGGGTGAGGGCCCAGGGCACTTATCACAGCAGCAGGGGGAGCATAACCAGCACCAGCAGAGACTGGTCTGGGAGAGTGCGTCCCACATAGGCATGCTGGAAGCCCAGGCACAGAGCCCTCATGCTCAAGATGAACGGACTCACCCTCAGGAGCCTGGACCTTCTGCGGCGGGACCAGGGTGGCCACATCCTGCACCTCACTCAGGAGGGCACCGGCTTTCAGGATGTCCCTCAGACGCGCCAACTCTTTGGGGCCGTTCTTCTGCCGCTTCTGCGCCCGCATCTTCCGTTTCCACTTGCTCCTCAGGCTCTTCGCCATCTCCAGCTGGGAAAGCAAAAGAAACCCCCAGCCCTTCCCTTCAAACCTCGGAGGCCGGTCTCCTCCCGGCCGCTGCGCCAGCAGCCAGGGCAGACGGCAGCGGCAAGGGGCGGGGAACTGGTGTGCGGAGGGGTGGGGGGGAGGGGCGCATGCGTGCGGCGGTGGGCTGAAGCCTCCAGCTGCCCCTGAGCAACGCCCCGGCAGGGGAGTGGGGGGAAGAGGCCCCGGGGAGTAGTCGCGGCAGGAACACGAACCCCAACTCACCCACAGCACCCACGAGCTCCGCACGCGTCCACCACTACCTTCACTTCCGGCGCCAGCGCGTCCGCTGGGCGCAGCTTCCGTACGCGCGTAGCAAGTCCCGCCCCGCGCCGTGCCGGTAGCGCGGAAGGGCGGGAGGGGGCGGAGCTAGCGCGAAAGGGAGCATTGCTCGAGCAAGGCGCTGCGGGCAGGCGCCTCCGCTACCTACGCCCTGAATCAGTGCTTCTCCCCGCTTTGTAGCAGGACCCGTTCGTGAACACCCATAGCCAGTCCCTCCCCCCCGCCAAGATGGGTGTGTGGGGTCATGGGGAGCCCCCAGCCGCCCCTCACAAGTAGCAACTCTGCCAGCCGGCCAGGGAGAACCCTCCATTTCCCCACTTTAAAGGAGACTCACGGGACCTTTTCATATGTTGCTTCAGGTCCCGTGTGGGTCGCGACCAACAGGCTGAGAAACACTGCTCCGAAGTGCTCCAGACTACACAGCCAGATTTTAGGACAGCCAGCCTCTTCTGCTTTTTAACAGGCTTGTTAATTGAGTGCAGACTGATCTGTACCACAGCACGTGCCACTTTTTGTCAACATGCTTATTACATTAATCAAAAATAAAGACAAAAGACAAGTGATTTTTTTAAGTGATATTTTGTCCTTAGTTATGCAATCATCCCATTTCTCTAAATAGGAATAAAATCTTTTAAAGGAAGGTACACACCTGACTGGTGGAATTAAAGGATTGTTACAGGGTGACAAGGTTAAGTGCAATTTTCTGTTTTGATTCCAAAAGAACCATCTCTGGTAGTTGCAGAATAGTTGAAATAGAAAACTCCACTGTTTAACTGCTGGCAGCAGAGCAAATTTGACTGGTGTTTTGATCATGAATCTTAGCTGCAAATTAAATGGAGCCTTTGCAACGGTAACTGAAACGGATACAGCATGTAATGAAATACATTTTAGAATAGACTGGTGTCAGCTACAAGAAAGCCCATTCATTTCTAAAGAGTCAATAACCATGGAATGAAAGATGCTAAGATTTAGTTTAAAAAATATACTGCATGGTTTGTAGATAGTAACCAACACTATTCAGTTGTTTAACCCTATGCACATCATATTTCCATTTAGACTGCCTTCAGTTACTTTTTATTGAATGCCTCCAGTAAACGCAGCAGGTGTAGGAATAGATTGATGATATCCAAATAGAGGTTGATTGAAGCCAGTATATACTCTTCAGGGGACAGCTTGTGCATCACCAAATGAGTGTCATAAATGATAAATCCACAGAACAGAAGAGCTCCACCAGCTGCAAATACCAGTTCCACTGTCTCACTATAGAAAAACAGCTAAAGCAAGACAAAAGTGTGAAAAGGAAAAACAGTGGTAAGTTCTATTTCATTAAGCAGATACACTTCAGTATTAAAAACTATTACTAAGCAATTTAAATTATCTTGGCCTTCTACTGGAGTATACTTACTGCACCACAACAGTATTAGTGGCAGGATGTTCCAAAATTTTGTAAAAATCTTGGGATTGGAACAGAAGAAAACAGTCATCACCTTCCAGCAGATAATTAGATGAGATTTTTCCAAACTCATTATATTTTTTAGACCCTAGTAGTGCAGATACTCGTATACTACTTTCAGTATGATTATTCCCTGTAGGGAATCACATGCAAGGGTGTTTGTAGTATCAAGGCCAAAGAGGTTTGCTTGGTATTAAGTCCTCTCCACACGGGGCTAAGCAAACTACTTTTGTAGAGCTACGAAGTCAAAGAGTAAGATCCTAACAGAAACTATACAAACATCCTCTGCACCAAAACTGACTTTTTTCCCCAGCTCCTCAGTTTGTCTATTTTCACTGAGCTCATTACACTGGAAGCAGTGCCTCCTCTTAGTGGAAGAAAGGATGCTCTGCCTCCATGATAGTAATGGTAGAAGAGAATTTAAGAGAGGAAAAAAATACTACTGAAAAAGTTAATCTCTTCTCCATACTAATTTGGATAAACCCAACCATTTAAATCCCTACCATCAATTCACAGCAGCAAGAGTATTCTAGTTAAGTTAATTTGAAAAGTACAACTGAGAGGTTATAACAGAACTTTTTCCAATAATAGCTCTAATCAGTATTTTTTTGCTGATGAAAAAAATCTAACTTGTCAAAACTAAACCTGTTTGTGAGAAAGGCCAGACTTGACCATGTTTTGGTACATACAGTACCATATCCACATTCCCTCTTTTGTTGACGTGACATCTAAGTTAATCAAAATAGTCTAAAGGCAGAAAGAGAGTGAGTGATTTTTTAACGTGCCTTTTCATACTTTTTTCTTTGTAAAACAATGATCTAATAGCTCTAAGAGTAAAAGCTTTTAAAAGCAGTGTCACATTTTACAGATGGAATTTTGGAAGTTTCATCAATCTAAGATGGAAAAGCAGAGAAACAGCTTGGAGATTCACTTGAAAGATGAAGACTTATGTTCAGTCCCAGCTCAGCTGTTCTCCTATATCCCATACATGTGTCTTAAGCCCCAGGACAGTTATTTTTACATGGGTCTCCCTCAATCCCTTCCACTTGAGCAATTTCACTTTAATATTATTTTGTTCTGGTGAACATTATTTATACAAATTACACAACTGCCACCTCCACATTTAGGACAAGCACTCTAACCACTGGGCTCCAGTAAATCCTTCTTTCTGGCCCAATGAATATTTATTTACACAAAATGAAACAGATTCAACAAGAAAGAGAGACAGGGAACACCTCCCCTTCCTCTGCTGGAGCAGTTGAGCTTTGTATAAATAAACATTCACTTGGCTAGAGACTGGCTCCATAGCAGTCCCCTGGTTATAATGCTCACTTTAAAGGTCAGAGACCCACATCTGAGTGCCATAACCATTAGCTGTTGGCAATTCTGCAATGTACTGTTTTTCTGTGGAAAAAAAAACAAACTTCAAAAAAGTCTGATTCCTCCCAGTGTGGAACAGGGAAAACCCCTGAAATCTAGACATGTTTCATAGCACCAAGAAATAATTTTTTACCTAGCAACTTGTTCATACGTTGCATCAGCAATTACCCTTAATTTTTAAGCATACACTACACAGATTTAAATTAGATTGTGACTGAGCAGTCTATAGTAATAGTTTGTTTATAGATATTGTATATTGTAATGTTAATGCTTAGTCTTATATTACCATTTTCTTATTTAGATCAACAGTGAAATAAAGGGGTGTCTGAGTGATTTGGAAGTCTCAGTCATATTGATTTTCTCTAAAATTGCAGAGAGGGCTTTAAATCTGATTTAAGGCATTAAAGTTTTACAGCTGAAATTTTTACTCCAAGATCCATGAGTCCCCAAAGTATCTGAAGCAAGTTCTGATCTAAAAATGTCTTAATTTTAGGAGGACAGGGGAAGGAAATTCTGAACTCAGCAACTTAAATAATAATTTTTAGTTCTAGACACAAGACATCTTACCCGCAAGAAACCTGAGAGGATTAAAATCCACAAGCAGGCAAAGAGCCTGGAATAAAAAAGACATTAGTGTATTAGTTTTATTACTGGTTGTTTAGATGTTTTTTTCAAGCTTTTTCCTCCCCACATTAAATAACCAGATAGCTAGGTAGTATATATAAAGTGTACACATATATTATGCACAATCTGAAAGAAAAATGTTAAGATTACACTGCCAATCATTCATTGTTATCAACACTAAAATCTTCCCATTATAGGAAGCAGTGACAACTGAAGTTCAGAATTTATTACATTTGATTTAGCTACCTGATAGTCCAATGAAGACACAAATACATAATTTGTTCGTGTAGTGCTATATTTTTAAAAGTTATAATAGTAATAAAATAAACAATGCTTCCACAAGAACAAGTACTTCCTAAAGGAGTAAAGCACAGAAAAGCCTTATTTTAAGAAGTAGTACAAATCAAGGCACCCTTTAGTGACATAAAACTGAACAACTCAGCTTCCACAGACCTGATTCATGTACTGTATATATAAGACTTGTGCATTTTGTGGTTTTGTTGTTACTGTCTCTGATAAGGAAACTTACCCAGCTCCAAATTTGCTGAAATCTCTCTTCGACTGCAGAGTATATGCAGTTAGCCCAAGAAACACAGCAGTAGTAAGAATAAAAGCTTGTAGGACAATGGATACATCATAGAAACTCACTGTAAACAGAAAAAGTAAACTGTCCTTTAAAAACAGCATGTTATGCATTTGCTATAATTGTTATTTAATCAAAGCTTAAACACGATATATATTTATTTTTATTTTTTTAATGTATAGTTTGTCAGACACAGGTTTGCATTTGGTCTAAAGTCCTCAAGGCTGATCCATACTTTAACATGTACCCCGTGTTTCTGCATTAGCAGGTTCTTGACCTTTTTTCTGATAAATATAGTTTTCTTAAATAGAGCTGCTAGATCTTTTATACTCATACTAAAGGCATTTTTGGACTTGGTGTGCAAGATTGGCCTAATCCAAGGCTTGAGAGGCTTCTAACCTCACTCACACAGTCTCTCTCTTGCTCATTAACAGTCCACCCACTGTGGTAGAGTAGAAGTGTGTAACTTCTTTTGTAATTAATAGTAGAAAGAGGTGCCTTAAAACCTGTTCTCTTCCTTCTGTTTTTATGTCTTTGCTACATTCATGGTGGAATCAAAGGATTCCTCATCATCCACACTGTATTTGGCAGTAAGCAAGCATGTTGGATTTCATTTCCATATTTTCATGGGAAACTGATGGGCAGTATTAGAATGACTATTGTTTACCTGCAACAGCAACAGTCAGTGCTTCCAAAAAGGTCTATGAGAAGTTAAAGAAATAGAATTTAAAACAAAAAGAAAAAAGCGTAAGCTCAAAGCGTTCACATGGAGACAACATTCAAAAACACCAGTTTGGAATTAAGGCATTTTGCTACATAAGTTTACCACATGTAAAATGTAATGTTTATTATAGAAACATGTTCATTTATTAAAATGTTTTCTGTTCTAAAGTAAAACTGTCAAGGTAGCAAGAAAATGGCAACTTCAATTGCTGTCGTTCCTGGACAGCAAGTTATATAACTGCTATATGCAATTTTTATTTTATAGCTGTGGGAAAGTGGCATCTCCCCAAAGTATTAGGTATTATATGGCTGGTTTTCTTCTTTCAAGCACTACATGTAGTAACATTAAGTTCAAATCTCCCACAGATAATAATAAATGATTAGGTAGGTTTCTTAGAACTGCTGTAACTGAACTCTTTTCAGCTTCCCTCCCCCATGTCTTTTTCAGTGGGAATTTCAGAAACAAACTGAAGTAAGCACTTATATTCTTAAGTCTTTGACTTTTTCCTAAAACTATAGTTTGAAATTCATATATATATATAGTTTAATTTACACATTTGTTTTTATATTTTATTTAAAGAAAGAACACATTTATATGCTTAAGACATTAATCCTTGGCTGTGTTTATCACATTGGTTCAAGTTTATTATAATAGGTCTTTTCTTAAACCAATTTATCACATACCATATTTAAGAGTTTTATCCTACTCCTCCCTGCTCACCACACTACACTGCAACATTTTATTAAAATGATTTAATCATTTCACTTGAAATTGGAATAAATATTGAAAACATTTCACATCATGACTTCAGAAGCATATACCTCTGCCTTCTACTGTATGGCTTCTGAAGAAATTATTATGTCTTATAAGCCAAGACAACTTTGTGGCAGTCTTTAAAATATTTGAAGAACATAATTTATACAAGTTCAGGTGTTAAAGCAAGAAATTCAGCAAGAAAAATGCAGCTCCTTTCTTTGGCAGATTGAATTGAATTATATGCTGGGTCAAAACTCCTTCAGCTATGCTAAGTAACGATGAAATAACGGCCCAATTACACATGGGTTGACTACTGGGCACAGTGTCCTTGGGTTGGAGACACACTCAGAACTCTTAGCACCGAAGGAAAAAAAAACATTCAAAGTATTTTATTTTTCTGTAGAAGTGCCTCTGTTTGTGTCGGGGACTGCTTCATCTCCACTAAAGACTCTGCTAAGTTAACTCCTGAACGTGTATTGTGACATAGAAGCTTCCTCAAGGCCCGTTTCTGACTCACCATCTAAAAGATAACTTAAGTTGAGGGACAAGGCAAAAACAAAGTGAAGGAGCTTTATAGAGATCTTTTTAAAGCCTTGATGCTATGTACTGTTTCCAAAGGAAATTACCAGGCTGAGTTGGAGGATTCCAAGAAAAAAAACCCAGACAAATATCTTGAAGGACTTCAGGAAGTTTATACTAGACCTTTAAAAGGAGTACAGTAAACATGGGTTAGGTGTCATTAGCTTATTTTAAAACGCTGTTTGCAAATTAAAAATGTTCTAAGGATTATTCTTAACGAATGAAGTTGGAATACTTACAAATCCAAACAGTAGGTATAAATTAACAGGATGCTGATGTCTGTACAGGGTTAGGGCTAAAATCATGCCCAAAGATCCAAGCACAGATAGCAGAAGCAAAGCAGGCCTGTAAAGTTTCAGACAAAAGTAACCATGGTTAAAAAAACACTACTTGACCCAAGATAAAAAACAACCACCCACAACAAATCCTGAACATCACACATTTTCTGGAATATCTGGGAAAGGAAACTGTAACTGAAGGGCAAGGGACCTGCTTATACCAGAAGTTATAGGCTGTCTAAAGATCTCACAAAAGCACCTCCAGAGAACAGAAAAGAAAATGTCCTCACCAAGCATGCAAAATATAAGAAACCTTTTGTAAAAAAAGCAAACTCACAATATTTACACACAGTTTCCAAGTCTATCAAAACTTGGGCATGTCTAACTTGTCCCAGTTTACAAGAAAACCATTAATTCACCATTGCAATGAAACTATTAAGGCAATTCTGCAAGAAAAACAAAGATGGTTCTGAACCAGGAGCAGGATTTCAGCTATAAATATAATTAATTGTATTTTATATGGTATCCTTTATGTAGCATTTTATCATAGTCATAAAGTACAAGAAAGTTAAAGCAAAATGTAAAGCATATCTGTTACAGAGTGAATGAGATGGAAAGCTGTAGAAAGAAAAATGAGGGGAAGAAAACTACAGGTACATGAAGAATTTAGGATACTAGTCTTCAGTCAGAGTCAGAAATGATTGGATAGAAAGGAAAGGTTATAGGGGAAGGCTATGGTACAGCTTCCTGGAACAAGACAGTGACTAACTGAAAAACATTCCAAATGCCAGAATCCTGAAAGGATACTTAGGTAGCACAAGAGTGATGCTGTAGCTGTGATGGTCCAGAAATTATGTGCGGCAAGGATTCCTTAGAACAGTATCTTTTATTGGACCAACTAAGTAGTTGGGATAAAGTTAGACAAGCTTTTAAATGCAAAACATTCTTCCATGCTGGCTGGGTCCTTGTGATAGACCTAAGGAAGAGTGTCTCGCATTCAAAAGCTTGGTTGACTTTATCCCAGCTTTATCCCAACTACCTAGCTGGCCAAATAAAAGATATCATCCTAAGAAATCCTTGCCTCTCAAAAGGATATGTAAGACTATAGAACAGAAACAGCACTAGTTAAGATACCATGTAATTAAGACATGGGTTTTAGTAGAACAGAATGAAGGTAAATATAAATTCTGGTATTGAAAGCAATGGGAAACAGAAAGAAAAAGTAAACTTCAAAATCTAGTCAGATTTCAAGACTTATTTCAGAGGAACAAAGTTAAGAGATCTGTTCAGACACAAAGTGTGGTTTTATTCAGAACTCAGTTTTCTCTTTCTGTCTCCTCAGCTCTCTCCCTTTCCCCACCAAAATTTGTACATGATTATCACACATTTTACATTACAGTACATTTTAGATATTGGAAAGGGTTCCCATTTCATTTTTAAAATTTTACCTTTCATGCACAAAGGTCTGAATGGTACTGGAGTAGAGGAAAACAGCGGATGTCACTGTGGTCAGAAGAACTTGAACTGAAAGAATGCTGTAAACTTTTCGTAGAAAAGCTAGGGTAAAAGAAACAAAAAATACCTCAACTTGGTCTGGTCATTACTGGATTACATTTTAGACTAAAATTAGACATATGTTTGCAATGGGATACGGAAATGCCAAAAAAGGTTCTTACTACACACTTACAGATACAACATAGATCAGTGATTCTCAACCAGGGTGTTGCAAGATCCTTTTTAAGGGTACCACGAGGAGTTGCACAACTGTTAAGTGTGCAAACACCTACAAGAGAAACCCAAAGATTTCAACTAGGAATCCATAGTACCTAAACATTCTGACCTGTTGTAGTTCAAGTTCTTTGGAATAGAAGAACTGTTCTATTATTTTCCTATAGTGAAAAAAATGAGTGAAAGCTAAGAGCCAGCATTTTCCAACGGATGCCTGTAATCTAACAAGGTTGAGAACCACCAGCATCAGGCAAAGTTCTAACAATCCCTTTTCCTTACAACTGATGCAACTGTTGCCAAATTACTGTGGTCATCATATTATTTGATAAATATGAGAGATTGTTCACGGAAGAAATTTACAGTAAGGAAAGATTTTAAAAGCTGTATCCTGAAAGGGGACATCCAGTACCAATTTACAAATATTTGAAAGGTATCAACACCAGAGGATGGAGAGCGATTACCTGGGTGGTATGTGGGGCTATATCAAAGTATAACAGGATAAAAGAAACAAAGGAAAAAATATTAGTGGTAATGTCTTTTACATTGTAGCTAGTTTCCTGAAATGGAAGACTTAACACTTGGGATTTTTATATTAGACTGGACAAATTTTTGGAAACCATTCTACTGAATAATTCTGCAGTGGTAAGACTTTTATGTTAGGAGAGTACTTTGAGCAGGACTTTAGGCAGTTCAATAACTACAGTATCTCCTAAACAGACTCTAAATCTCAGTTTAGAGTCAAAGGAGATTTTTTTTTTAATGTGTAGAAGGGATGGAGGATGGACTGTCTAAAGCTTTGCTTTCACAAAGCAGAAGATCATTCAGGTTGTTATTCCCACCCAGATCACCATTCAAGGGAGCCAGAACTCTCTGCTTATATTCCTGGGCAGTAATAGTAAGCACTGGAGGGTTTGTGCACAATCATCTGTGCCATGGGCTGGATAAGTCCTGCAGGGCCAGTTCATGTGCTATACTGGACCCCTGTACTTCCAAGATAGGCCCTAAACCACCAGATGGCGTCCCCTGTGTGTCCAAATCAGGCCCTGGGCCAACTGCTGGTGCTGATCTAATGTGCTCTCTGGCACAGTTCCCCACAAGTCTGGAAATCTGCCAGCAGGGGAGTGGCAACCCTTGTCACTGCTCCCCCAGTGCCAAATTTTCAGACATGCAGGGCTCCTGCAGATTGGAAGGCATGGCTGCACAGGCAGGATTTGGCCCATAGGCCAGGGTAGAGCATCCCACTCTAGAGAATCTCACTGCCAACAGCTTCAGGAGGAGGAATGCACTAACTTGTTTTAAAGCACAGATATGGAGAAAGAGAAGATTTGAGGGGCATGAGAAAGACTGAACTCATCTTTACTTCAAGTCTAATCAAGCTATGATCATAACCACATCTATCAGAAACCATAGAAGTCTCAATTCTGCAAATGCTTACACATACATAATTAAACACAAACAGAGCTAGTAACACTCTGTCCAAATTAGCACATGCTTCACTATTTGCCAGACTGGGGCCTAGTGTCACAATAACACAAAGAAGTGTACATGAGTCACTTGTTAAGTGGAAATGTTCCATGCTCTGAATTATTAAAAGCAGCATTGTGCTGTCTTTAACATCTCTGATGGCCATTTTCCTTCTTCAGAGCCCCGCAGAAACGAGACTGTAGGCTTGCTGGGAAAATCTAGCTACAAACTTAGGACAAGAATGTATGGTTAAGAGTGTCTGACAGAAGGAAGAGCAGATATACACCTTCACAGACTAACTAATTCAAGTTATATATACAGAGAGTGAGAAAGAGCAAAAGCTTTTGTCAGTCCAAGTTCACATCAGATGCTGTGAAAGAATGTGCAGAAAGCAGATCACACAGGCACCAGGTCTGCATTTGTGATGGTCCCAAAGACACATATAGTTTTTAAATTCACATGTTTGAGCTCATATTTCATTTAAAGAAAACATGGGTTTATGTGCGTACAAGAACCTCTCACTGTATTTACTGTGTTGGTTCAAGTCTATTATAATAGTTCTTTCCTTAAACCAATTTATCACGACATGTTTATAAGTTTTGTCCCCTCCTTCCTCCTCAATGCAATCCCTCTTCCACATCTTTCAGAACCTCCTGCTGATGTTCCAGCTGCACTTCTGCTCACACCTTTTCTGCTATGCGCTCCCTATCCATGACCCTACCAAGCTCTGGGACCTCCTAATCAACATCCTCCTGGCTCTGGATAAGCTGGCCATCTAGGAGACCGGCCTGGAGGCTCTGGCTGGGGGGAACCCAGGCAAGTACAGGGCTGTCTTCCTCTCATTTCTTTGTTTGTATCTCCAGGAAGAGATCCCCTGGTCAGCTTGACTCATTCAGGGGGTAGCAGGCACTGCTCAGTCCCCCTTCTGGATCCCTTGTTTTGAGCCTGTGACCCTCACTCCCATTCCTGTTTTCTTTTTATTTGTCCCAAGCAATCATAGAAAATTAGGGTTGAAAGGGACCTCAGGACATCATCTAGTCCAACCCCCTGCTCAAAGCAGGACCATCCCCAGCTAGATCATCCCAGCCAAAGCTCTGTCTGGCCTGGTCAGCCCAGCAATCAGCTGATGTGTCCTCACCGGTTTCCCTTACTAAGTGAGGATTATAATAATCTCTGATGGCCTAAACCCAAATTTATGACACAACAAATAGGCCTGCTCAGGACTACACTGAAACAGCCATAAAGAGAGAGCCCACAAGACATGACACTACAATATTTTACGAAAATGATGTAATCATTTCCCTTGACACTAGGATCAACGTTGGTAGCTTTCCATATTGCAAATCCATAAGAAACGACTTCTGCCTTCCAAGCCCAATTCACGTAAAACAAATTTTTCCAGCCAGGAGACCTTATGCCACCCTCCAGCTCCTCTGTGCAATACAAATTTTTCATTTCCACCTGGGGGAAACTGTACAGCTGTTGCGCTCTGCTTCGCCCAAGGAAAGGCACGTGCCCAAAAGCTTACAAAGAAATAAAACTTTTTTTTTTGCAATGGTCTAGTTGCTCTAATAAAAGGTAACTGCCTCTCCCACACGGACCGCTGGGCTGCCAGGCCCCCCTGGGGGGCTTTTGAAGAACTCGCCCTTACACCTTGCCAGTCTCGTTCAGCGCGCAGACCCCAGAGTAAGGACAAACCTATCCTCCCCGCCAGCACCGCCTCCCGGCGCCGGGCCATCGGTATGTCCTGGCAGGACGGGGGCACCTGAGTCCACTGGCCCGCAAGCGGGAGCGCCCCGCCGGGCCCACGCTGCGCCCCGCAGACCCACCCATGCGGACGTGGACGCTGGCCGAGGCCACGCTGCTGCCGTAGTTGAAGTCATCCTCGATGGAGGTGCGCGGGTAGCTCGGATCCGCCGCCATCGCCATCGCAGCGTCCTCACTTCCGGGTGGCGGCGTCGAGCGCCGAGCAATCGAGCCGCCACCGGGAGGGCAGCCGAGCAATCGAGCCGCTTGTTCCGCAAGTGTGCCCTGGCGCGTGCGCAGGCACGGTCCCGTCTGCCTGTGGCGCTGGGCCTGGACCTGCAGAGCGACTGCCGGGCTAGGCTGCGTTGCCGCTCGGGGCCAGGGGTGTAGGTGCCCCTGCTCCGCTGCCCGGTCCTCGCCCCTGAGCTGCAGTGCCCCAGGCTGCCGCTGCCCCGCTATAGCCCAGCCGCACAGCAGCAGGTCTGGTGTGTGCGTCTGGCCGTAGGTAGCCACAAGCACCGCGGGGCTGAGTCTTGTCACAGCGGCAGCCCAGTGTGCTCGCCCCTGCCGCCGTCGCGCCCCCGCCCGGCTCTCCCACTGCCAAGGGCTGCTGGGGGCTTTGAACAGGTCTTTTAGCCCCTCTGCCCCTCAGGTTCTTCCCCCCGAGAAGGGGAGTGATGAAGTTGGCCTGTGGCGATCTACTGAAGAAAACCTCTGCCTGAAAAATGATTGTTCTCCATCTTTTTAGGCTCGAGGCACCCCTTGGACAATGCCAGTTCTTAGTTTTCACTCATTTTTTGACTATGGGAAAATGCTAGAGCTGAAAGCAATTTTTCTTTTGGAAGGACCACAACAGGTCCGAAGGATTTTAACAGTACAGCTTCCCATTTGAAATCAAGGGGCATGGCCAGACAAGCAAGGAAGTGCGCTTCTTCAGGGGCAAGTAGCAGCGGCACAACTTGTGCCACTGCTACTTGTCCCCAGGAGAATTCCCATGCCACATGCATTTTGGTGGCTGGTTACCCTGGGTGGGATAGGGGAGGCTGGCCCAGCAGGTATGCTGGTCCCAGCAGCCATGCCTGGGGGGCTTCCTGGGTCTGCAGCTGCAGCAGAACACCTGGCCAGCAGATGGAGCGTGGCTGTGGCTGTGGCTGTGGCTGTGGCTGTGGCTGTGGCTGGCCAGGCTTGTTTTGGGCGGTGTGCGCTGCCGTCACATGAACCACGTCACTTTCTTTCCACCTTGGGTTGTTTTGAGCTCAGGATCTCCCGGGGTCAAAACACTGTGCTGCAAGGTAGCAGTGCGGAGAACGCCTGCATGTGCAGCACCACATATTGCACATCCACGCTCGTTCGGACACAGCCCCTGGGTTTATCTTGTGAGTCACGTTTGCGCACCTAACAGCGCAAAGTGCGGCATCCTATGATATCCTTGAAAGAATCTCAAGGCACTCCAGGATGCTATGGCACCCTGGTTGAGAATCACCAGCTGTGGGTTATTAATTACTGCTCAGCCTGATTGACTCTAAATTACCCTTTTAAGATAAAGCTTTCTTTGTAATGTAATAAGATCAAATTTGATAAAACATGCTTTCTTTGGCAGGCAGTTATGTACTATTGGAATATGGAGTGTCTGAAATTATAATGTACTTCACATTTACCAGTGAATAAATAGTAAACATCTAAAAAAGAGAGAAAAGGGATTCTTTGCTGTTTATGTGATATTTCTCCATAAATACATGAAAGGTTATTTTTTGTAGGGTAAGCTTCTTCACTACATTGACACAGGCCTGCTCCACTCACTGTTTATGGTGCTTTTATGCGGCATTTTATTTGTCTTATCTCCAGAAAGTCAGTTTTTCCTTTTTCAATTTTTTTTTAGTCTGAAGTGTCTGAGGGGTAATGCCTGTGGCTGAAAAAGCAGCTTCTCCAAAGTGGTCTTCCTCTTAACTGTTATGTGGAAATACTTCTCTTTCTTCATTCTGTCCAAAGAAAATGACTATTATATATCAGAGTAAAACTGCTATAAATGCCCACCTACAACTAAGTTTCGCCACTTTAAAGGTGCAGTAAACAGTAGACTTATTCAGACTTTCTTCTTACTGCAGGGCTGAGCCAGAAAGGTAATGCCTGTTGAATATCCTCAGTCTAATTAAGTGGGAAGTGAGGGAGCTCACCATCTTTGTAGAACAATGATTCTTAAATGGGGTGCCATGAGATCCTTTCAAGGGTGCCACACAATGTAAGCATTGTTGGGGGGTGCAAACATGAATCGCAAGATAAACCCGAAGATTTCCAATAGGAATCTATAGCGATAAAAATACTCTGATTTTTTGTGGTCTCTCAGTTCTTTGCAACAAAAGCATTGGTGATGCATAGGGAGTGCATGGAGGTGCATATGCACATGCACCCCCTGAGAGCGCTGGTGCACCCTGTCAGGCCACGCTCCCTATTTAGGCGATGTGCAGCAGGGCAGGTGGAAGTGCAGGTCCCACCCCTGCGAGCACTGACTGGAGAGCAGGGCTGCCAGCAAAAGTGGCCGTAAGACTTCTGGCAGCAGTGCAGACGGTCAGTGTAATCAGCTGTGGGGGACCCCACACCCTGGTTGCTGATTGATGTCTAGGGCAGGCATATGCCCTTCCCCGACTCAAAAGGCACCAGTTGCCCATGCACAGAAGAATCACTATACTGCAGCCAAAAGAAAGTGAAAACTAAGAGCTGACATTTTCCGAAGGGTGCCTTGAGTCTATTGAGGTGTGCCTTGAGTTTAAAAAAGGTTGAGAATCACTGCTCTAGGGGCACTAACCACATTGCACTTTCAGGTCTTTTGTATGAAGATTGTCCCTTGAACCATCACTTGGGTTGGTTATCATAAGCATCTTCTTTAGACAGAATGACAAATGCAAGACCACATGGAGACACCTTCACTCTAAGCACTGGCATCTCCTCGACTATGTTATTATTAGAGCCCATGATCAAATGGATGTCCATATCATGCAAGCCATGCAAGGAACTGATGACTGCTGGACAGATTGCTGTCTTATTAGAGCCATTATGAACATGCAGCTTGCTCCAAAACACTAAAAAGAGCCAAAAGCAATGCAAAGGACCCTCAACACCAAATTTCTTCAAGACATGAAGGTCTGTAAGGATCTCCATCAGTGTCTCCATGAAAATCTCTCTGCCTTGTCTGTAAATGAAGGCAACATTAAGGAACTCTGGAAGGGGTTTAAAACTGCTGTCTGTATGGCCTATGCTGAATCCTTTGGCTATACCACCCATCAGTACCAAGACTGGTGTGATGGGAGTGACACCGAGATCCAGGACTTCACTAAGGCTTTTGGTTCCATCAATCATGAATCTTTGTGGAAAGTACTTGTCAGATTTGGATGTCCTGAAAAGTACATCAAGGTCCTGAGGCTTCTCTATGACCTCCAATAGAACTGTGATTGTTCTGTTTAGTGAATCAGAAACCGATCCATTTCTCATCTGAATTGAGGTTAAGCAAGGATGCACCACTGCCCCAGCTCTGTTTTGCAGGGCTCTTTAACCTGGGATGTTTTTACTTGAAGACCCAAATACTCAAAACAACCATCCTTGA
Source organism: Crocodylus siamensis (assembly GCF_052110815.1). Taxonomy (NCBI): domain Eukaryota; kingdom Metazoa; phylum Chordata; order Crocodylia; family Crocodylidae; genus Crocodylus; species Crocodylus siamensis. The sequence goes on from NC_143398.1 coordinate 65,549,456, forward strand.
CCTTCGATACACTGGCGACTGCACCAGCCTTGCACACACTGAGGAAAACCTCCAGACAGCATTGGATCTTTTTGGAGAAGCCTGTTAAACTTTGGGCCTCTCTCTCAACATAGAGCACTTAAGTTTTCTCAACCAGCCTGCCATCAGTATGATTCCCCCGTCCCACATTACCACCAAGGGAAAGACCCTGGAGGTAATTAAGCACTTCCCCTACCTCAGTAGCCACCTCTCTCAGAGAGTGAACATTGATGAGGAAATACAGCACAGGATCCAGTGCACAAGTGTCTCCTTTGGGAAATTGTTTCAGCATGTCTTTATTCATTGTGATCTCGGAAAAAGACACCAACATCTATGCAGTCATCATCCCCACCCTCCTCTGCAGATGTCCAAGGGTGGGCAAAATGGTTGATCGGGCTGGTGGCCAGACTCCATTTCCTAGCAGCCACTGTCTTTGTGGCTGGAGCCAGTTTCCATGGAGACCCCAGCAGCAGCTCCACTGTGATAGGGTGAGGCCAGAGTTTGTGGAGACTGGCCCCAGCGATGCTGGCAGGGCATGCGGCAGGGCGCAGAGCTGCTCCAGAGCCCAGCTGGGATCTTGTGGCTGTGACAGCACGATCCAGAGCCAGGGCAGAGCCAAGATCTGCAGCTTGCATGCTCCAGGCAGGGGTGTGCAGGCAGTGGATTGTGGCTGTGCCCCAGCTCCTTGCAGCGGTGACAGCGTGGTCCAAAGCCAGGGCAGAGTCGCGATCCATTGCCCAGAGCATGCAGGTTGCTCTGCCCTTATTCTGGATCATGCTGTTACTGCTGCAAGATCCCAGCCAGGATCCATGGAAACCTTGGTCTCACACTCTTACTGCGTGGATGCTACTGGGGTTTCCATGGAAACTGGTTCCAGTTATGTGGTCAGGGGCTGCTGAGAAATGGAGTCCACTGCTGGTGGGATCCAGCCCATGGGCCAGACTTTGCCCACCCCTGTTCTAGTCAGATGTATTGCATGAACCTGCTGTCTGCAAGATTCTCTGCTTCTACCCCAGCTCCAGAAGCTATTTCTGCATGTCCCTGTTTATAATGCTGTTTTCTGTTAATTCTCTGTCCTCTCTCCTTGTTTAAGGAACCTCTTGTCCCTTTCCTGTCTAGTCCTCTGTTTCTCTCAGTAAAGAACATCTCTCTGCTCCTTTTTGTTCTCTTCTATAATGCTGTCAAAAACTTAGTAAAACTGTCAGTTTTTCCTTTTCTTTCCCTGGAAATTTGCCAAAAATTCTGTAGGGGATAATATTTGTCTTCAGGGCCACAAGGCATTAAGTGCAGCAGCTGGAGAAGCTGAGAAACAGAACAAGTAGTTCCCCTAAATTAATGTAACAGTATAATGTATTAAGATGCATTAATATTATATAGTAGCTATGGTTAGTTGAAATAGGTATGGTTCCAGTTTCTGTGGTAGCAATGATATAATGTTGTTTTTTCCTTTGATTTGGAATTCCATTTTAATAGTAATTTTCCTAGTTTTGGGCAATCTCAGAGATGGTAGATTTTTTTTAAAATCTAACCTCCCCTGTGCAGAGAACCACTATTGTAATCTAAGGTTAAGTGATGGACTAGGAGCCTCAAGGGGGATACATAACCAGGCATAGGGTTTGGGCTGGAATGTGTGTGGGCAAAGTACTTGGAAATAGAGTTTTGGAGAGGAGAGGCTTTTAACTGCATGTGCATCTTTATAGGTAGTCTTCACATTGAAGAAATTACCCTAATACTAGTCACTAAGAGGCAATGAACTTGTTCAAATCAGCAGAGCAATCAGCAGAGCACCAAACCATGAGGGGCTGTTATTCACCAGAACAGTCCTTACAGAGATGCTGCAGAACTGGAAGGGATGGTTATGTATATAGGCATTAACAAAACTGCATTTCTTGGGAAGCTTCATGCCAAATAAAGTATTACCTTTGCCATAAACTCTTTTATATCAGCTGCAGTCATGCCCAAAGTGCACTGTTAAATAAATGTGGTTATGCAGTGATTGTACTGAACTAAGTGGCTTAATGATGTTGAGAGTCTGGTTATGGCATGCTGAGTGCATCTAATCTCTATGTGATTTTATGCGTCTCACTTTGGGAAATATACCTTATAAAATGCTAAGTATGTCTCATAAAAAGCAAAGCACTTGTTATGTTGCTTTACTTTTTCTGCATCTGATGTTTTTATAAACATGCCTGCAACACACTAGTTTTATTTAAAATTACCACTGCACTGCAAGCTTCACTGGACAGGGACTGCTGGGTAGGCACTGTTCATTCTGATTACCTCTCCTTTGTTGCAACATTGAGCACAGTGCCCAAGGACCCTCTTTGTCATTTGCTGTCATAGATGGTTGTAAGTCTTCACATTACATCAACTTCTTCTCCTAAGGCAGGATAAAATAGACTCCTTTCCCCAGATTTCAAGGAAATCCATGACTTGGCTTCATGTGGTTTCATGTGGATGCAGGAGGTATAGCTGCTACAGGATCAGGAAAATAGGGCTGGAAGGAACCTTATATGGTCATCTAGTCCAGCCCCCTGCTCAAGGCAGGATCACCTCTGCCTAAGTATTCCCAGCCATGTGCCTGCGTAACCAGCTCTTGAAAGTTTTCAGGCATTGAGATTCCACAGCTTCTCCAGGTAGACTGCTCCAATGCTTGATTACCCTCATAGTCATCCTAATCTCCAGTCTAACTTCTCCCAGATGCAACCTGAGGCTATTGCTCCTTGTCCTGTCTCCTACAGTCATGTTGTTTAACATTCAGCATGCACAGACATTCACTCTCTCAGTAGTGACTCTTCTGGGAGTGATTTAATCCTCGTTGTTCCCAGATTTTCTCCTGGAGCAGCCATTTTTACCCTGGGAGAAAAAGCCAGAACACCTGTTTACTCATAGTTTCTCCTGGGACAACAGTAACCTCCTAGAAGAAACTGAATGTCTGTATAAGGGAATGCTAACTAAGATGTGTCATTCCAGGAGTGTTTTAAGCACAGGTGGGATGCTCCTGACTCCATAGCAGCATAGAAAGAGAAAAGGTGACATTTGGTCAATTTGACCCCAGTGGAGAATATTAACAGACTGGTCAGTTCTGGCACAAACAAGACAGTGAGGGATACAGTCGAAGGTGTCTGGTTAGTTTGATCAATGGATGCATTCACATAAGTCTTATTCTGAACTAATTCATCCTAAAATGTACTTAATCTGCTTTCAAAGTAGATTATAGAATTTTCAGTAACTGTCCAGTTAATTCAAAGAGGAATGGTGCCATGTGGACACAAGACATTTTAATTAATTGTTTGCATTAAATAATTCCTCTCCCTACCAGTGTAAACAATCCCTCAGCAAGGGCTGGAGACAATTTCACTACAAAGCATTTCTAAAGTACACTTATAAACATATACAATACACTATAGCTGCAAAATGTAATGAAGTTCTTATGAGTCAGGAAGACAGCATAAAGAAATTCAAAGACAGATGTGCCATCTGCTGCTCTAATAACCCCGATGGTGGATTTGAAAATCCACAAATCAGGGGAGCACAGTTTTATCTTCATTAATACCTAGGGTTTCATGAGACAGCTGAACTGTTACTCTGGCCTTCAGCAATCAGATGACCAGGCTGACCTTTCATTCTTCTAGGATAAGGTACTTCTATGAATGTTCCTTCAATTTGGCATACTCTTTGGCTTTACTTAATGAGACACTACATTGCTATTCGTCCCAAGTCCTGTCTACACAACAATGTTTTTCAGTCACATATTCCACAGTGTGTTCATGAACACATATTGTGAACATGTATTTTGTACTATTTATACTTTATTGGCATAAGGCTGTAATTCAAAGCCAGACTAATTTAGCAATGGCCTGCAGGTCTATAGGCCACTGGAAACATCTTGTGTGTGTAGATGTGGAAAAAATTTCAGCTATGCTAAAGGAACTATTGGGTTGCTTATATACAACTTTGGTGTATACCAGATTATTTGAATGTGGAGTTTTCTCCTTCTGAGATATCACTTAAAATTGGCCTATTTTCTAGAAGTTTTTCTGGGATGTTTAGGTTCTCAGTGACTAAGTGTCTGAAGGAAAAAACCTTCGAATATGCAGCACCTGAACCATCAGGAAGGTTTTAAAAGATGCTCACTCTGACAAAAACCACCTGACATGGCAAATGGATTCTGGTATATCACCATAATCACCAGGGATCTGGATTTCTGTTTGCAACTGGAAAATGCAGAAAAACCTGGATTTTTTCCTTTAAAGGTGAAAAACACTGGAAACCATGGGTTTCCCCTTGCAGGCTGGCAGAGTTCTAGCTTGCAAGGAGCTGCTTGGGGCTGGGAGGAATGGGAGGAAGATGATCACAGGCAGGGGGTACCATATGCATGTGCATGCATACACATCCATGTGGCATCCAGGCAGTGTGGTGGAGAGCAGCTCCTGCAGATCCCTGCAAGTCTGTGGGAAAGGAGGGTATAGCTGACACAAGGTGTGGGGCATAGGTGATGCATTAGGGAGGTTTGGGGGGGGGGCATGTGCTCCCCCCCAGATTTTTGCACCCACAGTGGTCACAGGGCTGTAGCCTGGCCAGACTCGCACAGGTAGGAGCCACCTCCACAGCCCAGCACATGGGACCTGGCATGAGAGGGTGGAGCAGAGTGATGGCACTTACTACTGCTGCCACAAGGGCCCCTGTGCCAGCCTCACCACCAGCAGTGAGAGGAGTAACAGACTAGGAGGGCAGAGCTGCCCTCACCTCGTCTCATCCTGCTGCTCACACGCTGGGCTGTGGCTCTACTCTGCCACTATAGCCCAGCTGTTGCTGCTTCCCTCAGACCACAGCTCTACTCTAGAGGGGAGGTGAGGTGAGGTGAGGTGGGAGCAGCATGGGTGGCTTGAGGGTTGCAGTGGCAGCTGGGTCATGGTGGCAGGGTAAAGCTGCAGCCTGATATGCAAACAGCTGGCAGTGGGAGGCGAGGGCTACTCAGCCCCCCTGATCCATTACTCAATCTGCTGTCAGTGTGGCTGGTATGGGGGTCCCAGCAGAGGCAGGCAGCAGCAGTAATGAGTCTTGCCATCTGGCTATGCCCTCCCATCCCATGTCCTGCCTGCTGGACAGCGGAGGCAACTCTTGCCCATGCTGGTCTGGCTAGGCTGCAGCCCTGTGCCTACTGTGGGTGCAAAAATGTGGGGGGGGGCCACATGCCCCCGCATTCCCCCCAGGGCATCACTTATCATTGGTCACCTTCATGCCCCAACCCCCACCTCACACACTGGGGAGCTGGGGGCCGAAGCCAGCAGGTCGGGAGTGAGGGGCAACAGCAGGACTTCGAGGGTTGGGGGCCGTGGGTTGGGAGTGAGGGGCACCAGCTTATCAGCACCACAAAGTAGTGGGGAGAGGGTGCTGCAGCTGGACCCACATCCTGGTGAGCAAAGGGGCAGGGAGAGCTCTGATTTTCTATGATTTAAAAAAAACACAAAATCAAATACTAAAATATATTATTTTATAATGATTGAGGCACTGATAGGCTTCCAAACTGCTTGACAATTGTAAGTCTATATATATATATATATATATATATATATATATATATATATATATATATATATGTATAAAAGGAAGTGTATGTCTGTATGGCTGAATGTATGTTCACTTATAACTCAAGAATGGCTGGTCCTATTTACTCTAAACCTTCAAAAAAAAAAAAAATCACTGAATACCATGTAAAGAAAGGTATAGGTGGGTTATTTTTCACTTGACCCTTTCTGAATCTTCCAGTGACTTTTTAAGGGAACAGTGCTTTTCACACAGTTATATGTGGCTTGCTCCAGAGTTGGTAATCAAAGAGGGTTGTATATACTGGTGCCAACAGCAAACACCGCGAACATTGTTTACAAAGTTCTACAATAAAGATCATTCGTTTGGATGTCATTTGACATGTCGCTCCATGTTAAATATTATATGTTACATATGTTGTACTATGTTTTTTAAAAATTTATAATATTTTTGACCTAAATATATATAAACAAAGATTGCAATTACAAAAATGATGACCTGTGCAAAGAACAGGTCCTTCTGCTAGTATATCAATAAAACATTGTGTTCAACTGATTGATATATATACCTATACATCTATCTATCGATATCTACCTATATAAATACATAAATAAAATCATGGTGTTTCATTTTAATTATGGAAAATGTGGATTTGGGGGGGACTTTTAATCAGAGAATTTTGGATTTCTTTAACAGAGAAAACCAGAATCCATGAACCAGGGATCTTTGCAAGCAGTGAGAGGTCAGCTGCATGCACTTTGAATAAATAAACAACAACAAAAATAGTCCTCTAGGTTGGCATCAGGAGCTGAGGCAAAATGAGACAGCAGTCCAGAATTTCCTAAAAAAAAAAAAAAAAAAAAAAAAAAAAAAATCACTGAGCAAACAGGGTTGTACAGTGCAGTGTAAATGAGCACATATTGTGGGCTGATGAGACAGAAAAGAATCGGTTTTTGGACACACTGAACTGTTTGATGTACCAAACAAGCATGTTGAAACATGATTACCAGAGCACAGTTCCAGTTGTAAATAAGGATTTTACTGCTTCCCTGCAATGCAAGTGGTTTCGTCTCACCACCTATTGCTGCGCATTATTTATATGAACAATGATGAATCAAAGTTGTATGTTAAATAAATGAATGTTAGCATTTAAAGCCTTTCTTTAAGGTCTCGGGGTCACTCCTTTTCAGACCTTTCAAACATCAGTACTCCTCATCTGAGAACTGAGATACATGTTTAATTGTTGGGCTCTAGGGCAAGCTAAGACCTGTCGATTGATTTTAATTTATCCTTTGTTATAATAGTAGTAGAGTAGTTAAAACCACACAAATTGAAAGAGGAGCACTATTTTATTCCATGTACAAGACTGAATCCTGTGGGAACTCTAGAGTGCTATAGTGACAAGCTCAGTTGAAGAAAGTAATGTGTTTTCTTTTTTTATGTTTTTGCTTGAAGGTAACATTACAATCCAAACATCAGCTTAACTGCACTGCTTGTGAAATAGAAGTATAAATGTTCTTGAATTTGTTTCTCTCAGTGAAGCATCTAAACGTACCACAAATGGAGTCTAATATTTTATTTTTCTTCAAACCTATTTAGCAATAAAAGTTTGCTTGAATTTTGGAAGTGCATATAATGAAGGCTTATGCATTTTTGTTTTACACCACATTTACAAACATCTGGCAATTAACTTCACTAGGCAGCATGCACCTATTATTCTGTCAATTAATTTATAAGTTTGCATATAGTTTTTAAGTGTCTGAACAGCAGATCTTAATCTTTGGTCGTTATGTTTGTATCAGTCTGTTCAATTTTTTTTCTGTTTTGTAAAGGTGTTTTAGGAAAGACATGGCAGTGAAAGCAGATGAAGGTAAGCTGAAAAAAGCCTCAGTGGGGTTGAAAGAATGGTCCTAATCTGCCACAGGGATGCAGAGGGGCCTGAATATCTAGTGAAAACAGAGATAAAAAGCACAAAGCACAGGTAGGATTTGGATAATGTGGAGGCACTATTACTAGACTACTATACTTTCCACCTTATTACTGTAGCTTATGTGTATTTTAAATACTATGGGATATTTAAGTACAATACCTGGGGAGACTCATTTTACAGAAACCTTTATATGATTCAGAATAATAAAGCTGTACATACATCTGGAAATCTTGCCTTTCTGCCATTAATTCCTTTATTCTTCATTCTCTTTGTGTTTATTACTCTCATTTGTGTCAGTCTGAATCAGTTCACTCTTCAGGGCAGGGGTTGAATCTCTCTGTTTACACTGGCAGCCTAATCATCGGCACAATAGTAATAAGGAGGATGGTAAGAATAGCAATAATGACTATCTTGTAGAAGGAAAAAACTGAGTTTAAAACACCCCAGGGCCTCAAAGCCTTGGCTATGTCTCAGGGTGAGAGTGAGGTATAAATTGATTGACTTGTAGCAGGACAACTGTAGTGCACAGCATAGTGCAGGCTGCAACACCCAGGGCTCCCCACGAGAAGCTGGGTGAGTGTCCAAGCTGTGCTGAGCTTTGCTCACAGCACCTAAGGCAGGACTGCAAAGCAGTAACTGAGTTATAGGCCCCAGGCATTGGCTACTTAGGCAAAAATGTAATTCAATGTATATAGTCACTGCCTCTCTCACGGCAACACAAAAAGGTGTAGCAGAACTAGGACCCAGGAGTGACTGTGCTGTGCCCTGGTGGTCAAAAAGCCACTGCCTTAACCTGACTCTACATAGCCTCCCCTCTTTCATGCCATGCCTTGATGTAATTATTAAATTGTGAAGGGGAAGTTCTTGGGCTTTTTTTAGCCCTAGAACAAGTCCTCATCCTTCCTTTGCCAATGGATCTCCTCTCAGACCCCACTAGCCTGCACTGAGTCTGTCCATAGTTGGGTCTTCCTGGCCCATATGTTCCTTGAAGCACCTGTTGCCTTAGGAGCCTCTTACGTGGCTCCAAACTGCCCCTTACACCATGCCCATGCCCATGCCTTGCAGGTGTTGTTTGTCCAGTTAGTCCCTCATAGGGGTCTGAGCCCACTTCGTCTTCACCCCTTTTCTCTTGCTGGCCCACTTAGCTCAGGATCCACTAGGTCAGACCCGGCTTCTGTGCTCCAGCCTTAGCTTTGCCCTATCAGGTTCTGGCTTAGCCCTCCTTGGGCTTTGGGCCACTGGCCCTTGTCTTCGTTCCTTTTAGGGGCCAAGAACCTAATGCCCAGATGTCTGTCTTCACCCTTCCTGGGCACTCAGCCCTCTGGCCCCAGACTATACCTGTCTTTGGGCTTGCTGCCTTCTTGGGCACCTGACTATGCCTTGAGCCTTACCCCAGCAGGGCTCAAGGCAATCATGTGCCTCTTGGGCACTAATGGGACCTCCAAACCTCCCCTTCATTCCCTTCCACAATGACCAGAGAAAACAGCGAGTTACATCCTGCCGCCTTGCAGTAGGGCTTCCCTTACCTGAGTGTAGCAGGGCTAGCATCTTGGTGGCAGTCCTGAGAGCAGCTCCGGAGTCAGTCTAGCATCCCCTTGCAGCCCACCTGGCCAGGAGCTCCTCATCCTGAGGCCTGTGCAGCTATACTCCTTGACTTAGTTTAAACCTAGGTTTCTATGTCATCTCCAGAAATAGCATGATTACAGTCTGCTTTCAGCAGGCAGCTCCCCTACAGGACTCCTTTCCCTCCTGCTTCCCAAAACATAGTGTGGGCTTGGGTTCTGGCCAAGGCTTATATGTCCAGAGTCCTGCCCCTTTCTGGTCATGTGCCCTATCAGCTGACCTGAGGCAAGGCTGCATATTAACCCTAGGCTGGCTGGCTGCTTTTGTCCAGTTCACAAAAACCCTTTAAATGGACCATTCCACTTTTCTGTAACAGGGTCAGGTTTCCTTGTTACAGAAGGTAGAAAACAAATCAGCGAGCTAATCCTTTATTCCATTAAACTACCCTTACCAAGTAAACACTTGTAGAAAGAGTTGCACTGAGCCTAAATGTCCACTTTGGGTCCAGTGTGGTTATATCAAAAAGGAAGAGAGCAGAAATGCTCTTCATTACAAAATCCCTATTACCCCAACAGATCTAAATAGAAAGATCATTAGCTAAAGCAGGGGTGGCCAACCTGCGACAGAAGTGTGAGAAGTGGCACAGGGAGCTTCTGAATATGGCACACAGCATATCAGGGAAGGGATAGGCAGCATAGTGGCTGACAGGCCAAGGAGCAGAAAGCAGAGTAGCAGATCATGCAGGGAGCAGAAAGCACAGAAGGGGATTGGGCAGGAGAAGGGGATTGGAGTGGCACTCTGGGGTGGGTACAGGGTACAGAACTAGAGCTTCTAAATCAGGGGTCACCAATTATTTTGGCTGGAGGGCCACTTAATGACTTTTGGTGAGCTATCAAGGGCTGCAAGACCCACCCCTTGACAGGTACCCTGATTGCCATCTTGGGACTGGAAGTCCAACCCTAACCCCTGAACTTTGACCCCCGAAGTACTCCTTTTGCCAGGCAGGAACCAGAAAAAAAAATCATATACTAAACATGAAACATCTACTATAACATATTTTAATTCTAGTTAAAAAAATCATTGTCTTCATTTACATTGTGTTTGCATACTGTATATAAAGGTGATTACATAATAGTTCAAAATAAAGTCTTACTTTTGTATATTGTGTGTGGGGGATGTGGCAGAAGGATGTGTGACGGAAGTGTGTGTGTGGGAATTATAGGGGTGGGGGGGGCTTGGAGGGGTGTGGGGGTGTGAGGTTTGTGGGGACAGTGTGGGTGTGGATGTGTGTGGGGTTTGTGGGCAGATGGTGGCCCCCCCCACCACACAATGGCACATAGCCCCCATTGCCATTGGCAACAGCAGCAGCCAGCGGCAGGCCTTCAGGGCACTCCTGGCCCACGGCAAGGAGAACCCTCCCCCCCCCCGCATGGCATGCAGCCCCAGCTGAATCCCAGGAACTGCATGTAGCAGCACAGAGCTGGCCCGGCCCAGCCCAACCTACTAGCACAAGCCTTCGAGCTGGACTAGGCTGGCTCTGTGCCAGCACTTGGGGCTCCCAGCACTACAGACAGGAACCGCGCACTGTCAGGCCAGATCGGCTGCCTGCCTCCATGTGGGGCTTCCAGCACTCCAACAGGGACCTGCACAAGGAGGCACAGAACCCACCCAACCCCATGGATCACAGACTGGGAGCCATGGGGACTCATGTGCCATCAGGCCAGGCAGGCTCTGTGCCTTCACATGTGGCTCCCCGCTATAGTGCTAGAAGCCCCACATGGAGGCATGAGGTTGTCCCGGCTCAGCTTGATGTTGTGTGGCTCCCACCTGTAGTTCCAGGAGCCCTACATACTAGCATGAAGCCATCCCAGCCCAGTCCAGTTTGAAGGTGCATGCCAGCATGCTGGGCTGGGCTGCCACGTGCAGCTCCTGGGATTCAGCCTGAGCCATGTGCTGCCTGCTGAGGGTCAGGAGTGCCGTAAGGGTCCACTGCCTGCTGCTGCCACCACCACCAGGGGCTGTGTGCCATGGCAGGGGTCTCACACCCACCCACCCTCTTGCAGGCAGGAGCTCCCCTTCCCCACTCACCAGCTGTCTAGCCACGTGCCATCGTGCTCAGTGCCTGCACATGGGGCTCCCAGATGGAGTTCCAGGAGCCCCACATAAGTGGAAGCACAGGGCCCACCCAATTCAATGGCATGTGACCTCTGAATGCCCGCCTCCCTCTGGCTTTCGGAGGGGCAGTTATGGGCTGGATAGAATGACCTGGTGGGCAAAATCCGGCCTGTGAGCCATAGTTTGCCCACCCCTGGCTTAATTAATCTTATCTGTCTCAGCAGCTAACTGGAAGAAAGGTGGACAGAGGATAGCCAAGATCCTTGACATACATGATTTCACAGTCTTAACAAAACAGCTTGAAATTTTACTATCAACTACATGCACCCAAACCATTTGTGTATGCAGCTGATGTTCTAATAGCAACACTGACATTAGACAAGTTTCTCTATGGCATAATAACTAAATTCTTGCCTGCAACATCTCTACTTTTTCAGATGTTCATATAACTCAATATGAACAACTGTTGCCTATTGTGAAAAATTCCTAGCTGCTTTGTGAACTGTACATGTATGTAAGATTTACAAATATATTTACACTTGTGGCCTGGGATTTACCAACATTAAGTACTGTGACACAAAACCAGAGCTTTTTTTGCTGGGGGCAGAAACATCACTCACTTCTCTGGCAGGCAGAGACAGGTTTAGGCCTCAAGATACTCAGCAGTAGATGAGCAAAGCATTGTGCCTCAAGAGACTCAACAGATGCAGCACCTTTAAAGAGACTGAAGCCTGTTTTTCCCTCCACAGGTAAATCTGCTGGCCATTTCTGAGAGGCAGATATGGCCCTGCCTCTTATTTCTAGAAGTAGGTACCATACATTATCCCTAAAAAGTATTTGCTGCCCTTTAGCATAAGGACTCCTATTGTACACTCTCTCTGTATCCTCTCTGCTGCCCTGGCACATGCTCTGGGGAGTTCACTACAGTGATATCAGTTTGGTAACTTTGGTATACATCATTCAGTTAAGAAAAGCAGTTTTTTGCAAGTGTCATTTTTAAAGCTCCCTTTTGAAAAACATGATGATGAGGACACAGGAAAACTGTCAGAATGATGGACAGGCTAGTAGTAAGAGGTTCAGTGGGCCAAACAAAATCCACTGAAGGGATTCCTGAATTTGGCCAAGTGAGAATAATAATGCTTAATCCTCTTTTGACATGTTATATGCCATCCTGAATGTGTGTCACTCAGTGCATACACATTATACAGTATCTTTACACTCTTATCCAAATAATGTTCCTAGCCTTCAGTAATCCTTTAAAATGTATTCTTAAATTATTTTAAAACTGTGTTACTTATATAACTTATATTTTTAATGACTCAGTAAGTAAAATCTAATACAGGGAGCTAAACATTAAACTTGTTCATTAATGCCTGCCAACAAAATCATTGTAATGATAAATGAGCCCTTTTCAATTTGGCTTTCTTAATTCTTGCCTGAAATAAATAATACCACAAAATTGTTCAGCAATTATTTTTAATCACTAGGCCATGTCATGAGTTAGCAGTAAGTCTGTGGATAATTTTACTTTTTGCCTAGCAAAAAATTACTGCTGTGACAGAATTTTAGTTAACCATCCCTAAGGGGCCTCTAAAGGGAGTGACAAAAATGACAGCCAAGGCATTAACATAATTGCAGTTATTTATTAGTCTTCTAATAATTTTAAGTGGAGGAAAAAATTATTGTTTTATGTCAAATATTCTTTTTTTTCAGGACAAACCTTGAATATTTTACAGGCAGAGAGTCACCCAATGGATGGATTCCAGGGTACCAATTTTAAGGTATGCCTAAGTAATAGAGTCTAGAGTAGGGGTGGACAAAATACAACTCGCAGGCCGTATCCAGTCTGTGAGGCCATTCTAAAATGACAGAAACCGGGGGCAGTAGGACCCAGGGGAAGCCCTGTGGGCTCCTACAACAGCAAGCCACCCTCCTCCCCCCAGGCTGGCCCCCCCAGCCAGAAGCCCCCAGGGGCTTTTGGCCTGGGACCATGTGACTGCACCAGGCCAGAACCTCAGGTAAGTGGGGGAGGAGTGGGGGAGAGGATCTTGGGGGGAAGGAACCCAGGGAAAAGTGGCCCAGGGAAAAGCTGAGCCTGGGGAAAAGTGGCTCCTCGCCTGCCCCGTGGCTGGTGCTCCCTGCTGCAGCCACTCACAGGACGTACAGGGCTGTCCTGAGCAGGTGCAGGTAGCCCCACACGGGCTGTGAGCAGCTGTAGCAGGGAGTGCTGGCCACGGGGCAGGTGAGGGGCCACTTTTTGCCCATGCTCAGCACCAGCTTGTAACCCACCCTCACTGCCAGCCTGGACCCCGTGCTAGCTCTGGGCTTGCCCACTGGGGCTCTGCGTGGCACCAGCAGCTTCGCCCACCCCTCTCTGCTTGCCACGCCGGGCAGTGTTTGCTGCTGCTGCCCACCCGGAGCTCACAGGCTGGGCAGCACAGAGGTGGCAGTGGCAAACACTGCCTGCTGCAGCAGGCGGTGGGGGGGCACAGCTGCTGCCACCGTGTGCAGCCCCAACAGGCGAGCCCAGAGCTGGCACAGGGCCCAGGCTGGCAGCGAGGTAGGTTACAAGCTGGTGCTGAGCACAGGACAAGAAGCCCCTCACCCACCCTGTGGCTGGCACCTCGCACTGCATCCACTCGCAGCCCACCTGGGGCTGCCTGTGCCTACTCAGAACAGCCCCACACGGGCTGTGAGTGGCTACAGCAGTGCATGCTGGCCACGGGGCAGGGGAGGAGCCACTTTTCCCCACAGTCAGCACCAGCTCAACCCCTGCCAGCGAGCCGGAGGTTGAGGCTGCATGCTGCCTCCCACCTGTACCATGGGGCTGGGGGGCCACTGGGAGTGAGCAGGTGCACAAGGCCCACACCAGTGTCCCGGGGCCAGCACTGGCGAGGCCCAGAGCAGGGCAGCAGGAGTACAGGGTCCTGGCTGGCAGGGACTCTATGGAGCCAGGCCAGCTCCCTCCTCTCCCTGCTGGTGCAGCCCAACCTGGCTCCACAGACCCCTGCCAGCCTGCACCCTGCTCTGGGCCCCACAGGTGCTGGTCCTGGGACACTGGTCTCAAGACATTGTAACATTGGTCCCAAGATGGTGATGGGGGGGTGGGTCACCTGTAAAGGTGCAGGGCTACCCATGCTGGCCTCGACAGCTTGCCAAAACTGGGTAAGTGGCCCTCCACCTGAAATAACTGCCCACCCCTGGTCTAGAGCCTAGAGTCCCCCTATACTCTAACATAAGAAAGGATTAAAATTTCTCACTTCATCTGGCTAAGTGCCCATACAGATATCAGCAGCTCGCTGTATCAACTCACGTTCATGCTCTGTCCCACAGCAGATGAAAGCTAAGATGCTGTAAGTCAGCCCTCATCCATTTGTGCAGCTTCTGTTAACTGCAGATAAGGGTGTGCTTATGGGCAATTACCAAAGAGCAGCTAGTGCACAGTAACTTTTTATTCCCTTTGCTTCACGGCAATTAATTTGTCTATACATTCCCTCAGAAATAGTTATTTTGGAGAAAATATTCCATACTGTGTGTGGATATGTGTGTTCCAGAATAAGAGCACATTCTTCTGGTTTAGTGTAATCCATAGGTGCTCAGCTCCCAGCCCGTGGGCCATATCTGGCCTGTGAAGTCAGGTCACATGGCCCAGCATGTTCCCACAAGTTTGCAAATTTCGTGGCGGGGAGCAGTGGCAACATTAATTGCTGCTTCCCTCTGCCAGATTTCCAGATCCATGGGGAGCCCATCAGGCCCTGCATGTTAGATCAGGCATGTCGAGCTGGGGTGGCGCAAGGCAGAATCTGGGGCAGTGCAGAGCCCACAAAGGATCCAGCCCATGAAATGACCCTGCACCACTCACACAGCCCATGGGGCTGAAACACTGAGCACTGCTACTTTAATCCAATCCTTTCTGAAACTGGAATGTAAGCAAGAAGCCTGACAGGCAGGCTGGAAGCTGAGAACCCCTAGTCTAGTCTGCTTTTGAAAGCTTCCAAGTATGGAGGTTCCGCAACTTTTCTAAGTAGCCTATTCCAATGCTTGACTAACCTCATAGCTAGAAAGCTTTTCCTAATGTCCAATCTAAATTTCCCCTGCTGCATCTTAAGGTCATTGCTCCTACTCCTGTCCCATTTGACCATAGGGAAAAACCCACCTCCATCCTCTCTGTAATCATCCTTCTGGTATTTGAAACCAGTTATCAAACCCCTCAGTCTTCTCATCTCCAGACTAAATAATCCTAGTTCTTTCATCCTTTCTTCATAAGTATTGCTTCCCACACCCCTAATAATTTTTGTTGCACTGCGGTGGACTCATTCCAGTCCACATCCTTCTTGAAGTGTGGCTCAGAATAGCATTTAGTGTCCAGCAAACCCAGTCATACCATTGTACTCTACAGGACACATGTACACAGGCATTAATGCACCATAATTACAGCACCTTAAGCTTAGTACCTGTAATAACAGGTACAAATTTAATGTGGGGTAATTGGCACTACTGTGCAGTAGCGCTGGCGTACGTCTTTTAAGTGACACTAAGCACAGTAGATTAATTCTACTGTGCATTAGCACATTAGCATGGCTTTTACCGTGACACACTAATGTGCAGCAGAATTAGTTTACTACACTTTTAGCTTCTTGTGTAGACACACCCACTGTGAATCAGAGTACTTCCTCAGCAGCTTTGAGATTATATGTTGTTCACATTCATTACTCTGGGCTGGTATTTTGCTTCAACTGAAAGATTGCAAGGGCCTTTTTGAAGTTCTACCCAGATATCAAAGGTAGTTTAAAAGGCTATATTTCAAAGTGTGTTAAAATCTATATTGATACTCAAAATGTTTTGAAAATTGCTAGGTTTTATCAGTGTTGTAGGTGGAGGTAGTGATATGCAGTGTTCAGCCATCTCACTTAGGTCCTGCCTTTATGTCCACTCTCTCCTAGCAAGAGACTATTTTACTGTTCAGGTTGTGTTAAAACCAACCTGCATAGGAAAATTGCCTTTAAATTTGCATGCCACAGCAGAGGCTGGTGTATAGTTTTTAGTGGTAGTTTCAGGTCATATAGCGAAGGGCTCCCGTGATACATGCGTCCTCAATGAGCCCATTTTAACATTTGCCAATTCTTACAACATTTTCAGTGCAGAGCTATGAAAAATTGAAGTTCTGGCTCTCTTGAAAATAATAGCACAGGCTGCTTCTGAGATGAGTTAGAGAACAGAATCAAGGACCAGTTTAGAACTATTTTCAAAAGTTGTTGCACACAAAAAGTGGTACCAGCTATGGTTGCAGGCTGTTCGCATCTGTGAATTCTGTTGTTTCTTTAGAAAAGGGTGAGTGACACAGTTAGTATTCTGCTTAGGCAATGGCTTGAAAAAAATAATTAGTATGCCTTGAGCAAAAGAGTCATGAGTTCAGCTCCCCTTGACCTGCCTTTTGATCGCTGTCAAGAGCTGGGAGAAAAAAATTATGAGGATTTGGCCTGAGGTGAATTAAGTACTTATTAAAGTTACTGTGTCAACAGTACAGGTAACTGAAGTTCTAGTTATGAGAAGAATGGCTATATGTATAGAAATTCAGTACTTGTGTAAACTACACCAAACCAATGTGCCTTAACCCTTTCGGCAGGAAACATCTACAGCAGTGGTACCCAACTCATTCGGTCCCGCAGGCCAGACGAGTAGTTTATGTATTGGATAACTGGGATGAGGCAGGTCTGCAGGCCACATCTGGATCCTGGAACCATACGGCTCTGGAAGAACTGCAATTTGGTGGTGGCAGCATTAATTGCTGCAGCTCTTGGAGGCATGGCAGCTACTGCCATTCATGCTGCTGCCAAACTTCTGGCTCTATAGACAGCCCCACACATCACATGAAATGGCTCCATGCTCCAGATCTGGCCTGTGGGCTCCTCTGGCTCTGGAAATTTGGCAGTAGGACAAGCAGCAGCATTACAGCTTCAGCTCAAGAACCTGCAAGAATTAATGTTGCCACCACTTACCATGCTGCCAGATTTTCAGACCCACAAGGGGCTCTACAGGCTGGATGACATGGCTCCTTGGGCCATATCCAGCCAATGGACCATATCTTGGTCACCTCTAATTTAAGGGTAAAGAGGTTAGTGCAAACATTAGTTCTTAGCCTCTTGCCTGGGACTACCAGCTAGTGTGCTAACTGGGGCCACCTGTGATTAACTGTTTTGATGTTTTGTCCATTTGAGGATAAATCATGCTAGTAAAGGTGTATTTTTTTTTTAACTAATACTGTTTTAAAGCAGTGTGCCATTTTTTGTAGAAGACTGCTACCTTAAAGTGAGCTGTCAAGTTTCAGAAATGCACTGGGAAGGATTATTTAACTGAATTGCCTTTTTCTCTGTCAAAATGCAGCTAATATAATACCTACTCCTAAATCTTGGCATTGAGGTAAGCATACTTAACTGTGTTTTGATTTAACAAATTTTAGTAGCACTGATATGAGAAAAAGTGGTCTTCCTAAACTCCAGAAACATCTGAGATTTATATTCATATGCAAATTGTAAATAGATTGCTGCTGGGAATATTGTTTGAGACACTTGCATGCTTTATTATCCCGTGATGATGATAAATTACAAAACTCACTATAAGTGCCTCCTAGCTTTCTCAGAAAAGAAATGGAAATTATTCCTTCAGAGAGATTTGCCAAGAGGCTTATTGTCATCTTGCATTTCTGAGAGTTGTTCTTTCCATATAGAATGGAAAACAAATATGAAATGGTGTTAGAACCTCACTTTTTCTTATCCTTAAAGCTGTATTCACCAGCAACATAGAAAAACAGCATCTAAATCAGAAATCATAGGGCTATCGTAGGGCAGGTCCACACATGCAGGCACGTGCACCTGCAGCAGCACAAATAGCAGTGGCCCAAATTTGTGCCAGAGACTTGTGACTCAGAGGATGTATCTGAACATGAATTTTGATGCGGGGCAATTTGTGCCACTTTAGGCAAACTGACTCTGCTCAACTCCTTCTGGATCTTCAGTCAGGGTGAGCTGGAGACTGGAGCCAGCACCTGTGCTTGCCCCAATGGTATCAGAAAGTGCCCTGGCGAACAGCCTAGCATGGGCAACTGGTGCCACCTTAGTTGGGGGGGGCATATGCCCCCCCCCCCCCCGAGACCCTGGTGGTCACTTTCCTTTCACTTGTCCATTCACATTTCCAGGCAGAGCACCAGTGGGCAGCGTCCACTGGCTCCTTGGGTGCCTTTGAGGACCAGTGGGTACAGCCCAGGGGGCTCAGCTTGGTGTCCCCCTCTGGAGAACTTCTTTTCAAATTTTGACCCTTTGACCACCATGTCACTCCTATCCTGTTTTTGCTTTTGTTGTCCAAAGAAATTAGTTGTATCTTTCATCTTTTGCTCCCCCCAGAGGGGCTATTAGTTAGCTGGGTGAACCTTAAGACCCACTTAATATGGACGATACAAATAGCGGACTTCTCAGGCGCAGGAAGTTGGTGTCTGGAGACATTAGCCTCCTGTGCCAGCTGGACTGTCACAACAGCCCTCACCTAGATCTAGACTGGCCCCTGCATGCTGTACCCACTGTAGTACTGTTATCCGCTGTACCCACTGTACTGTTATCTGCTTCTCTGTTCACTGGGATTCACCAGGAACCCCACAGATTAATCCCAAAGGTTACTGACATGTACTGTTCCAGTTCTCACAGAAAAGTCTGCAGTCTTGCATCAGCTTTAAAAACAGAAAGTTTCAGTAAAATGTTTCTAGTTGGAGAGGGAGCATTTGAGTTATGCATGGAATAAAAAAGATACTTTTGGACTAAGTAATGATGGCAAAGGACCGAGTCAAGACATGCGTGGACATTTGTTTCCCTGAGGAAAACTAGTGGTGGCGCACCTTGTGCTGCCACGAGTTGCCTCAGATAACACCTCTATGCGCGCATCCAGGGGTCGAAAAAACCGCTCTGTGCTGCTCTGTTGCAGCATGGAGAACAGCGGAATAACACATCTGTGGCACCACATACCATATGGCTATGTTTGTCTGGACATGGCAAAGGAGTACTTCAAGTCAGTAGAATTATGTCATTGTATTTAAGTGTGAATACATAAGTATTTGGTTGTGTATTCTGAATATTCCACCAATATATGAATGCTATAGAAGGCCATGCACATTAGCAGATTCTAACAATGTCTGCTTTAAAGACATCATGAATAATGTGAGATTTTTGTAAGCTAAATTTATTCATGCTTTGGTGTTATATTTGAAGGCTATTTTATCATTTTTAACTAGAAAAAACACAATTAAAAGTTCATTAAAATGCTACCTGGTGGCAGAAATGGAGAAAATAAAGAGAGAAGGGACTATTAAAATAATTTAACATGCATTTTCACATCAACACCATTATGAATGATTGTTTTTGTCATGTTATTGAGACATCAGACTTGATGGAGGCAATTGTAAACTTGTTAGTTTTCTTTGAACCATACAATTCTTCACAACTTTTGAAGTCATGGCTAAGAGACAAAGCTCTCTTCCATAAGATAGGCTCTCGGGGTTTTTTTTGCTTGCTGGTAATGGGATTTTTGCTATAGGATAGCACAGTTAGCCATGATTCTATGTATTATTCAGTATATAATTGCATACATCATAGAATGAATTATTATACGTATACTTGCACTAAGAGGAGTTTTATAGCAGACTGAAAGCTGCTGAATACTACAGTCCCTAGACTTTCATGTGCATTCATTATAGATGAAATCCAAATTACCTCTATTAGATAACTGACTAATTAAACTTTATGCACTGGGAAGTGCAAGACATGAGAAGATGACATGCTGGGCCCCATTATGTCCTGTAATCACCTTTTTCTATTGCTATTCACTGCTCAAGTTGAAGTGTAAAAATAGGTTGGATGCCTGTATGGCTTATTATCAGGGATCTGGGTTTTCTGTTTCCCACAGAAAAACAGAGTAAAATACGAATTTCCCCCCTTACCAGAGTACAACGTGAATTTCTCATTTTCACAGAGAAATCCATGAATTTAACTGTTTTGCAATGGCCTCTTCCCTACAGGGGGCTGGGAGGGAGCAAGAGGGTGGTCAGGCAGGGGATGCCATGTGCATGTAGATGCACATGGCCCCAGACAGCTTGGAGAGCAGCTCCAGGAGGGTAGGGGGAAGACTGAGGCCCCCATAGGGAGGGAACAGGGGAGTTGGAGATGCATGGGGCTTGGGGCCTGGGGCTGCAATGCACAGCTGCAGGGCCCCATCAGGAAGCAGGATGAGGCCAGGGGCAGCTTGTTCAGGGGAAGGGGTGGGGCAAGCTCCCCACTTTCCCATGAACTCCTGGGGGGCAAGGGGGATCCATGTCCCCTAGATCTGTGAGCAGAGCAGGGTTGGGCGCAAGCTGTCCGTTGTGAGTTTAGGCTCCTGCCCTGCTGTCCTCTAACGGGGCCTCCGCAGCTCAGTGTGTGCAACCCGGAGTGGCAGGGAAGAATGGGACCATGTAAGGATCTCCTTGCCCCTGCGCACTGCCCTGCCCATGTGTCCTCCATGCATGGGGGCAGCAAGACAAGTGGCACAGGGTTGTGCCACTCACTGCAGGGCCACTTAGAGTTCACAGGAGCGAGCAGCTTTCCTGTACAGCCTCGCTGTGCCCTGCAGTGCCAGATCATACATGCCAGGCTGCAGAGGCCCAGGGGGAGGACAGCAGGGCAGGAGCCCACAGTGGGCAGCGTGCAGTCCCTGCACTGTGCACCAATCTGGGAGGCATGAGTTCCGTGTGCCCTGGCACTGTCCTGGCAATGCATCCTCCACACACGGGACTGCGGTGAGTGGCACAATCCCACACTACTTTCCCCGCTCCCCTGTAGGTGGAGAATGTGTGGCCAGGGCAGTGCGGAGCTCACAGCACCAAGGAGATCCCTGTGTGGCTCCACTGATCCCTGCCGCTTGGGGTCCCACTCGCCGGACTTCGGAGGTCCCGGGGGAGGGCAGCAGGGTGGGAGCCCGAATCTGCAGCAGGCAGCCTGCACCCACCCATGCCCTGCACACAGATATGGGGGGCGTGGGTCTCCCCTGCCTCACAGCAGTGTGGGCAGTGGTGGGAAGCCAGCCCTGCCCAAGCCCCTGCAGTGGGCAGGCAGCAAGGGGGAGGATCCAGTCTTTGCTTTGCTGCAGCAGCCGCAGCCTCCTGCCAGGGACAGGGCTGTGGACCCAGGTCCCTGGCCCCATAGCCCTGTGGGCCCCCTCCAGCAGGGCTGGGGGGAGCAGGGGGCTGGGGAGTGAGGGGCACCAGCAGGGCTGTGGGGGCCCTTTTATTTTAATCAAGGATTTGGGGTTTTTTATCAGAGTATTTGCAATTTTTTATCAGGGAAAACCATCCCTGCTTATTATGGATACTGGATCTATACAAAGGCAGATCTGTTGCATCAGAAATAGTGGGAATGTCTTCTTTTGGAACTTGAAACCATATAATCATGAGAAGATATTTTGAGTTTGATTTTTTCATTGTTTATTTTTTTGTTGTCAAGCCATATGGAAAATTTCTGTTCCTGGTTGACTCAGTCTCTTAAAAGAGTCAGATTGGTTTAGAAAGATTTTAACCAGATTCCCCTGGTTCCATATCTAAGAGGCTGGTTAATGGTTGAATTTTAGGCTGCCAAATATAATTTATAAGAAGAAACTGGATTCAGCTGCAGCATATTTTTATCCTCTTCCTATCTTTATATTTTGTGAAGAGATGTTTATATTTCTTCAGTCTTATCAGGAAGAGAATGGTAAAAGCTTCAAGTGCTGTTCTGAGTTATTTTTTTGAGAACAGCTTTATGCACCCCCCTAACCTCTGGATTGAATTTGAATGATCTGATTGTCACGTATAGAGTCATAGAGAAGTAGGGCTGGACGGGACCTCCTGAGGTCCTCCAGTCTAACCCCCACCCAAGTTAGGCTCAGTCCTGTCCAAACTATCCCATACAAAACATAGTCTAAACTCTACATAAGACTGCTATCAACTCTGACACAACACAGGCCTAACACCCCAACCTGCCACAGGTAAAGCAGGGGAATCATGGCAATCAATGTCCTCCTTCTATAAAATGTTGTCAGTATACTATGTTCAAGAGGTCCTGGGTAAAGAGCCATGTCCCCTGCTACAGAGAAAGGCAAAAGCCCTGCAGTCTATACAAATCTGACCATGGGGTAAAATTCCATCCTGACCCCCAAATATGGCAATCAGCCTGACTCTGAACAGAGGGGCAAGACCCTCTAGCCAGGAACCTTTGGCTTTGTCTCAGCAGGAGCATTGGCATACCCCATTCAAATTCCTCAGCCTCAGCTGTACAGCAGGCTCCTCTTCCCGCAGGGAATGTTGGGAATACCCTGACATATAGAAGGAAAGGGGTTGGGAGGAAGCAAGGCTCAACCAGCAAAGCCCAGAAGCAGGGGAAATATCCACAGTAGAGCATAGGCATAACTATGCCTAGATCATCCCTGACCAGTAGCTATCCATGACTTCCCTAGGCAATTTATTCTACTACCTCACTATCCTAACAGTGAAGAAGTATTTCTGGATATCCAGTTTAAAATTACTTTGCTGCAATGTCAAGCCATTAAATTACATCCTCCTCTCTGCCTTCTTTATGGCAGTCCTTTGAGTATTTGAAGACTGCTATTATGTACCCTGTTAAGTGTCTTTTCTGCAAGTTGAACATGCCTAACTCCTTCAGCCTCTCTTTGTATGGTTTGCTTTCCAATTCATTTATCATCTTTTTGGGCAGTTGCAGTATCTGCACATCCTTTTTAAAATGTGGATCCTAGAACTGCATACAGTACTTCAGATGAGGTCTAACCAGTGCTGAGTAGAGAGATACTATCACCTCCTGTATCTTGTACCTAATGCTTCTATCGATGCATTTCCCAAAACCACATTTGCCTTTTGTGTGGTTTCATCATGCTGCAGACTCATATTGAGTCTGTGGTCAACCAAAATTTCCAAGTCCTTTTCCATACAACTGACATTCAGCCAGGTGTCACCTATTTTACGTTTGTGCTTTTGATTATTCCTCCCAAGGTGTAGCAACTTGCATCAGTGGGCCTGGGCTGAGGTGCAGCAGCACTTTCACAGAGCAGGTACCCCCATGCTGACACCTGCCCCAGGTCCCTGGCCAGACACCCCCCACCTGGGTCCTTCTGCACCACTCGCCTTAGCTCCATGCAGCCTTGAAGAAGGAGCTGCCTGCAATGGGGCCAACATTCCCTGCGGGAAGAGGAGCCTGCTGTACTAGCAAAATGTCAGCCACCCTCACCCCTGGGCAAGCCCCCCACCTGCCAGCCTTACCACGGTGTGCACACCCATGGGGGTACAGCCAGAGGATGGGGTGCAGGGCACCTGTCCCCCCGCCACTACCCTCCGCCTTGGGAGGGCACATACAGTACTGTACATAGTCTGCACAGGGAAGAGGGTGCTTTATTTGTGGTGGGTGGTGGAGGGACTCTGTGGGGAGGGAGTTAGGGGCTCTGTGGTTTTGGAGGGGACATTGGCGACATGTAGGGGGTGCACGTGGGTGAGATTGGTTGTGCACCCCCTGGAAGCACCAGCCGCAAAACCGGAAGTGCCAGCAGAAGTGCACTTCTGGTTTTGCCAGTTTCACCGCTGGTGGTGCCGCGCTCAGATGCTGGGGAACTCCCCCCGCACCCATTGGCAATGAGCTGCTAGGGGACTCCCTCCACCCGCTGGCAATCTGGTGCCCCCCAGACCACGAGGCACCAGCTGCCCATGGTGGGGGGTTCTGTTGTGGGTGAAGGAGGAGGGAAGGGCTCTGTTGTGGGGGAGGGACAGGATTTTTTCCTGGGGAGGGAGGGGGTGCCAGGGTTGGTGTTTGTGAAGGGGAATGAAGTGCTTTTCTGAAAATTAGCTGCAGCAAGCATGGTGTTGGAGGCACATGGTGGGGCCCCTGCAGCAGCCAACTTTAAAAGCTAGCACCACATGCTACTTCCAGGCCAGGAATGTAGGTGGCTAGGAACAGCCTGCAGCATGCTGGCACAGCCCTCTGTGACTGTCATGGGAGCCTGCTCCCACTGCACAACGGCTGCTCCACCCCAGGCTCTGGGAGTGACTCCTGATGGACACTCTGGTTGCCCTGCATTGCCACAGAGACTGCTACCTGGCCCAAGTCAGTTTCAGCCCTGCCTGCCCCCCTGTGTGGTGTGGCCATCTGGCCAGGCTCATTGTGGTATCTCAAGCCTCCTGCCACCATGCTGTTGCAGATCAGACCCTGCAGGGATGCCAAGGATGTGCATCGGATGCCATCACCAGTGCCGTCCATGTGCTCCTGGGGCTCAAGCCCCTAATGCCTGCACAAATAAGTGCCTGCCCAGAGCAGGTTTACTCTGCAGTGAATTACTGTGGAGTAACCCCATATTACAGTAATTGCATGTGTAGATGCACCCAGTGTTGACCAGGTTTTAGACCAATCTGGAGACTTTCATACACACTCAACTTAGTACAGTGTTAGGGCATAGGCACATGCACAAAACTATTGAGGTGAAGGTACATGGCGATTTACAGTGTGTGAGGTACTCTGGAATTACTTTTCCTCAGTCAAAGAGGGCTAACCTGATTTGGATTAACTTTCATATATTGCAGATAGGAATGTGTACATGGACAGTTATTAAAGAGTAGTGAATGCATTGCAACTGTGACAGGGGTGCCCCTCTCCCGGCCCAAGGTGCTCAGCTCACCCCCATTTAGAGAAGTCCACCCTGGTCTTTGCTGCCATTCCTTAATGTTAAATAGAATGAAGTCTAATGCAGGAGGCCACCCTTTTTTGTTGCCCTTGTGCCAAATGCCGTTCCACCCTTACACTGTGTTCCAAGCCCCACAGATGGCATCCAAAATTATCTAACTACCCTGGCCTTTCACCCTGCTGTCTCAGTCCCTCACTAGACCGCTGTCTCTCAAACCACAGGTTCCTCACTGAGCCCCTATCTATGGCCTCAGGCTCTTCACTGAGCCACTCACTCTTAGACCATAGGCTCCTCACCACCCCTTGCCCTTTTCTAGACTTCTGGCCCTTCCCTGAGACTGCTCGTCTCTCTTCTCTGGGCCACTCATTCACCCTCAACCCTTCTGGACTTCAGGCCATGCTCAATAGACCTTAGCCCGTGTTCTTTCTCTGGGCCTTGAAGGTCACCACCAGTCCCATAGTTCAACCCCCTAACCTAGCTAAATAGGTCAGGTAAGTCCCTTGAACATCCCAAAGTCAAGTCTGAAGCAAGTCCTCTCTCTAGGTCTGGCTTTGTCTCACTCAAACCTCCTTAAGGCCTGGTCTTGGCTTCCTCAGCCCTTCAGCTTGGCTCACTGGCATAGACCCATTTTCTTTGGCCTAGCTCCCCCGCTCAGGCTCCACTCTATGCCTTGAGTACCTGAACCCTCCTGGCCCTATAGTTGTACCCAGGCCCTTGCTTTCTCCTCTAGCCTTTCCCTTCCATGGGGTAACCCACAAGGCAGTGGGGGCTAAGACTTTCCAGCTCCCCATTCTCACCTTTAACTGGGGAGGCAGAGTTATGACATTTCCTGGGGGCTGCCCTACCATCAGCAGTCCCACCACACCATCCAATCCCAGCAATGTGCAGTTTCAGCTTTTACCAGGGACCCTTAAACCATTTCCTGGAGCCCTGCTCTCCTCCTCCATGGTGCCCCTAAACACAACCAAGGTTACTTCTCTTACTCTGGCAACTGTTCCATCACCAGCCTGGCCTCTTCCATTCTGGCTTCCAGGTGGTCCCCAAGGACCTCCCTTCATACGGGTACACGCGAGTCAGACCTCCATACCTCATCCATGATTCCCTGTCACCAGGTAAATTTATGACCTCTGAGGTCCTGGCCCCAGGTGGGGCCAGTTGAGCTGCCAGGCTCTCCACAGCTCTGGCTTACCCCTTTCCATAGGCCATAGCCCTTCGGGTCCCTCTGACCCTTGGCCTTGATCAGACCAACCAAGGTGGATTTCTGGCCCCTATGGTCACCAGCCCTCTCTCACACGATCCAAGCCATCCCTGCTAATGCTCTGCTCTTAGGCTAGGCCCTGGCCTAATTTTCTGGGGCTTGGTCACCTTTCTTCTCTCAAGCACAGTCCCAATTCTGACCCCATCTCTGGGCTCTCAGGGTTGTTCTCTTCCTTTCTCTTGTGGCCTACCTTCCTGGCCAGGCAGGCCTGCCCTCTCTCAGATGGTTAGTTTTTCTCCCCACCCTCATTCTGACTCCATTTCTGGGCTCTCAGGGTTGTTCTCTTTCCTTTCTCTTGTGGCCTACCACCCAAGTGCATGCAGCTTCCATACTCTCCCAGGGAACCACTTCCTGGTAGCCAAGGGTCTGAGCAGTCCTGGGCTCCCTAACAATCCCCCCACAGTCCCAAACAATGGGTTCTTTCTGCCCCTTCCTCCAGACAGTCTCAGGACCAACTCCAAACCCTGGTCCTAGCCTCCCAGGGCTGTGGATCCAGCTGATGTTCCCTGTCCACTCTGCCCTTTTTGTACAGCTCTGCCTGGGCTGGGGACCCTCTCAGGGTCCCTTGAAGCCTCCCCCATCTTCATGAGCTCCAACCCTTACCCTCCTAGGCTTTCTGTTCTTACTTAGCCATTAAGATGCTCTCCAAGGGCTAGCTTGCCCTCCTTTCCATTGATAAAGAACACCCACAGCAGCATGACTCCTAAGCTACAAACCTTTGACTGAATAAGCAGTCTCTAAAGGCACTAATATCTACCACCTGGTGGTCTGCTAAGTGTATTTTGCTCAATAAAGCTAGTCTTCTCTGGGGTCACTTCCCCAGGCAGGCAAGCTGACTTACTTTCTTGGAGTAGGCACCAGCAATGCCCTGCTCCTGAATGTTCTGGGATGCAGTCTCCTACCTGGGAGATGTCTCTGCTTCAACTTCCCAGAGACAACTACCAGCCTAATTCCTTAGGCCTGTACTTATATTTAGCCTGGGTTCAGCCCTTCTCCAATCAGGCTCCCCTTTGGTCAGGTGACCACATGATTGGGCCTGCACCCACCTGCTGGCTGCTCTGCAGCCCCACTGCTCCACCTAAATTGGCAGGCACCTCAAGTGCCTACCACAGTAAACTCCCTTCCACTTGTACCCCATATAACTTTGCTTGTGTGTTCATGCTCTTAGCTCTCGTATTAACCTTAAGAGAACTATTAAGACTAGTAATGTTAAGTGCTTATATAGGTCTTTGCAGAAACAGGTTCATAGTGTGCAAAGGAACTACATAAAAAATGGGATGAAGTCCTTCTGCTACCTTTTACCTCAAATATAATGCAAATGCACAGAGCCCTATGCAACCCCTTCAGCAGCTGCTACCGCAGGCTCAGTCCTGGAAATTACAGACTTGCTGGATTTGTTGTTTCTGTCTTATTCCACATGAAAATTCACTGTGTTGCAGAGGCAGCTGGGGAGCAGCATTAGGCAGCAGACGGTTCATATTTCTCATATATGAACCCCAGACCAGCTTGCACAATGGAACTGGGTTACGCCTACTGCATTTGTGGTTTACATTTATATTTACATAACTTACCTGCAATCTTTAAAAAATGAAGGCAATTCTGAATTGTGAGATTAAAAAAAATGCATCTAAAATAAGAAATCCTTGCCTCACATACTTTCTGAACCATCACAACTACAACATCATTCTTACACTACTGCAAAGTAATTATGATTTATGCTGCATAAATGGCTTCCTTTTGATTTTCTTTTCTTTTTTTTAATTTATAAAATGAAATTCACTCCTCAGAGAGGTTTTACTTAGCAAATGTATTGGCTTTTATACCCCCAAAAAACCTTTTACATCAGCAGTTTATAATGGAATTTGTGACAAGAGCATAAGTACAGCAATGCTGACAGCTGCAATACCCAGTAAATCTTACTTTAGAATATGCCACAGCATCACTTAATTTGGCAAATGTGCCCTTGTTAGGATTCATAGGATTTTTTGAATCTGCAAAAGAAAATACTGCTCACTGTACTCTGACAATTATGGGCTTGCCATGAGCTCTGAGGGCAGAGAGCTAGCACTACAGGGCACTTCTACACATGATGTTATTTGCAAAAAAGGGCAAATTTCAGCATTTAGTTTGCATGTGTGTTTTTTTCTGGCAATTTAAAAGTATTTTTGGAGATTTAAAGTAAAACACATCCCAATGTATTTTAGTTTGGATCACCAGAAATGAAACCAGTGTGTCCATGGATTTCTCACATGAAAACAAAAATGCATTCCGGTGTAATGAGCCCCTTTGTCCACCAGATGGTGCTGCAACTTTTATGTAGTTCATGCAGATGTCCCTTTGAATTGCAGATAGGTGGGGAAGAGGTTACCTTCCCTGTTTTGGTAACTGGGTTTAATGCTTTTCTTTGGACACCCACACTGTACTCTCCCTCCCCCCCCCCCGCCCCAGCCTCACCAGGGGCTACTATCCCTGCAGTTTTCACCCCTCTGTGGTGTAAGACATACATGTGACATGAGTTTTGCTATCAAGAATTTGGGGTGCAGTTCCTTCCAAACTCCTGCACTTATCTTCTTGAAGCTTGCAGGCTTCATGCTCTCAGCAGAGGCTACCTCCCCTGCAAGTTTCATCTAAATCATCCTTGAGGACTGTCTGTAGCTTCCACTGCCTGTATGCCTCTTTTTTCTTTTTCAAGAGGACTGCAATGTCCCTATTGAGGGCTTGCCAGGAGGGTTCCCAGGAAGGCTTGCAAGCCCTTCTGCTACCTTTCCTCTTCATGGGAACAATTTTCTTTTGTGCTTCGAGGATAGTGTCCTTGAGGAATGACGACTCTTTGTGCACCTCATTCACCTTCTATCCCTGGTCCCACATCACCCTTCCTATGAATGCTCTGTTGAAGTCCTGCCCTGAGTGCCTGTTGAAGTCAGCATTTTTGAAGTCCAGGACTTCAATCCTGACAGTTGCTTTGTCAACCTTGCGGTGGACAGTTAACCTGATGAGGTCATGGTTGCTGTTACCCAGGCTACTCTCAATGTTCAAGCCACACACCAGATCATCTCCTTTGGGCAAGACCAAGTCTAGGAGAGTGGTATCTCTGGTTGGCCCTTGCACTTCCTGGATCAGAAAGATTTCCTCAATTACAGTTAAGAAGCTACATGACCAATCCGACCTAGCCAAGCATTCTTCCCAATCTATATCCAGGTAATTGAAGTCACCCATGACAACCAAGTTCCTTGCACATGTGGCCTCTGTCAGTTCTTGGTTTGGTGGCCCGTAGTAAATACCTATAGTTAGGTCTCTCTCACCTCACCCTCCCTGAAGCTTATCCCAAATAGTTTCAAGCTGTTTATCTTTGGAGCCAGTGTCAGCCTCCAGAGTGGTGTACTGCTCCCTCACACAGAGAGCTATCCCTCTGCCTTTTCTCCCTGCTTGGTCCCTTCTGTCCAGGGTGTAGCCCTACACTTCAATCATGCAAGAAGTCCCACCAGAACTCCATGATCCCTACCAGGTCATATTGCCCACTAGAGGGCAGGAGGGCTAGCTATGCTTGTTTGTTCCCCATGCTCCTAGCATTGGTGTACAGGCAGTTGAGGCCCTCAACTGACACCCTCAATTTCCTGAGACTGTGGGAGAACCGTTCCATTAGCATTTTCAAAAACAGTTATCTTAGTGGCCTCCACATGGGAGCATTCCTGTTTGCCAGTCCCTAGGCATGCTCCTCTTGGAGTTTTCCTATCCCCCAACAAAGTCAGTTTAAAGCCCTGTCTAGTAGATCAGCCATCCTGGCTGAGAACAGGGACTTACCTCTCCATGTGACGTGGATGCCATCTCGTTCCAGTAGTCCTCTCTCCCAGTAGTCCTCTCTCCCTGAAGTGTGTGCTGGCGTCAAAGAAACCAAAGTCCGTGTGGTAGCGCTATTGTAGGAGGTGTCTGTTTACTTCTTCCACACAGCCTTTCCTCTTGGATCTGTGGCCTGTGACAGGGAGCACAGAAGAAAAAGCTACTTGATCCCCAGTCCCTTGAACCCAGCACCCAGAACCCTGTAGTCACTTATGACCAGGTCCAGATTACTCCTGGCCATGTCGTTCATGCCCATGTGGATGGTAGTAGTATGGGGGTAGCATGGGAGAGTAGTCAGAGGGGTGGATGAGCCTGGGGGTTTTTCTGCAACATCTCAGATGCAGGCACCAGGAAGGCAGCAGACCTCTTGGGCCAAGGAGTCTGAACAGCAGATAGGTCCCTCCATGCCCCTCGGAGAGAGTCTCCCACCACC
This sequence comes from Crocodylus siamensis, assembly GCF_052110815.1. Taxonomy (NCBI): domain Eukaryota; kingdom Metazoa; phylum Chordata; order Crocodylia; family Crocodylidae; genus Crocodylus; species Crocodylus siamensis. The sequence goes on from NC_143398.1 coordinate 65,579,894, forward strand.
ACCACCTGGCATCCCCTCCTAGGGGTGGGAGTACTTACCTCCTCCTCTGGTGTCTCTGTTGGAGTTTCCTCATGCATGATGAGGGGAGTGTACCTGTTATGCAGTGTCAGGGGAGGAGTAGCCCTAGCTCTGCATGCTCTGGAGCTGGAGACTACTGTCTTCTAGGTAGCTCCGGGAGGGTCTCTGTGGCCAGTCTTCTTCGTATCCACTTTCTCCTCCTCCATCTTCTTCTTCTCCACTTCTTTTTCCTGGACTAGGTCCTGGCAGTAGCTGTTGATGTAATCTTCATGGGCCCTGACGTACCTCCTCCTCAAGCTCCTTTACAGGCTCTGTCTGGGTGGCGGTCTCAGCAATGCCAAGATGCCTGCAGATACGATGAGTTGCTGCCATGCCTGAGAGTGATTGGGTGGTAATAGGTTATGCTACTACCCACAAACTGGTCAGTGAACTGTCAGCAAACTGCTTCCTCTGTTGGCAGTTCCTGTTTGCTGGCTCCCCGCAATCAGCTATTTGATAAAAGTGCCAAAAAGCCCTGCTGAAGTGCCCAATCTATACAGACATTGGGTAAGCCAGGTCAAAGTAATGCAATACCTCTTCTGGGCATGTGTCGTGCTCAGTGTGCCGAGTTTAAAGTAAAGCATCATTTTGGGGTTTTTTTGGACATCTCTAAGCAGCCTTAGTTTTTATGCTGTTTTTCCCTACAGAAAAAGAATAGATTTTTCTATTGCTAAGAACTCAGAAATCCACTGCTGTGTTTTTTCTATTTGAAATATAAGGTTGACAAACAGGATTCACAAGATAAACCCAATAGATACTGAACACTTCTGCTAGTCTATGTTAGTTAAGTGTGTGTTTAACTTAAGTGTTTAAAATTACTTAAGTAGTCCACTATTCATTGAGTTTAGTGATACTATTCAGCTTGTTACAGGTAACTGGTTTGCTGGACTGAGGCCTAAATACACAATAAAATATGCCTGGTGAAAAGGAAGGCTCCTATGTATTTGAATTTAATTTGCCTCAATTAAGAATAAATATAGATAAAGTCCCAATACAAACATACTTTTAGATGGGCATCTTCAACCAAGTTTATCAGATTTTTGCCATGCCACATCCAAAATCCTATGTGATATCTCAAAGCAAAACTATAAGTATAGATAGCAACATCATGAAATTCTGGAGATACATGCCAGAGGAGTTCCTAAGGCAGGGTAGACTGTCTTTGAAAACTGATGTGTATATATGACAGTAGGTATTGCATGTATCAATTTCTATAAAATAAACAACAAATCCTTCATTAGCAGATATTTCTGGGGGGAAAATGTATTAGCTTTTAACTTGTAGGCTTATTTTGTTTCATGTTAAATGGAATATTGTACAATGGTTTTAATGCAATGCAGAGAAAACATAATAAAGCATAAAACCATTTGGTAAAAAAATGAACTCATTATTATAGGTAATAGAAGCAGTTACTTATTCATGGTTGATTAATATTTTATCTTTAAAAAATAGTCTAACTTTAATCTGCACTTTTTCTAGGTAATAATGGAAGTTTTGACAGGCCATAAAGCAGTAATAGAGTCCAAAACCCTTTCTGCTAGTGTGACCCATATTCCAAATATGCATCTGTTTGCTTTACAAATATTCATTGGAATGTTACAAATATTTAACCTGTATCATTTTCCCAAAATAGAGAGACCTGGTTATAATGATGATAGGTGAAGGATAGTCTTGATGCTTGTTTTCCGTTGCTAGACAAGAACATGGTTCTGTGTCCACACATTTTCTCCCATAAAATGCTCACATAATAGCTTAATGGCACTGCATCAAGTGTAAATTGAGACCCACAATGGGAGAAGTATGTAATAGGGCCGTGCAAAGCTTTGGTAGCTGATTGAATTTGGAGGCGATTCAGCCCAGTTCCGGGACTGAATCTCCAAATCCAGACTGAATCAGGAGACAAATTAAAAGCTCTAAATTGATTTGAAGCCTCCGAATTGATTCGGAAAAGATTTTGCCACTTTGGGGATTTGGCCCCCTGCTGGCTGGGAAGTGGTGGCAGGGCAGAGCCCCCACTCCCAGTGCAGATGAGGAAGGAGCAGTGCTGGGACCCTGCCTTGACTGGGGACTTCAAGCAGATGGTTCCTTCTTCCCAGGACTGCGTTGAAAAAAGCATGCTAATCGTCTCCTCATCACTGCTAGCTAGCTTCTCTTATCTGAGCAGTTCAGTAGAATGCAGTTGTTCATCAGAAGCCTGTAGGTGCAGCATGGCTTGGCAAGGCACCATGTGCTGTCTAGGAGCTGGGGTGGCTCCACATGTCAGCTAGAGCCCAGCATCGCTCAGCCCTAACAGCCTCAGCTCCCAGGCAGCGCGCGGCGCCCTGCCAAATCGCACTGCACCTGCGCCATGGGGCAGCTATCAGGCCGGGGGGGGAAGAGGGGACAATCCCCACTGCCCACCACTGTCCTGCTGCACAGGAGGCTCTGAGGTAGGATCATCTGTCTCCAAACCATCCTATACAAGCCCTTATCTAACCTCTTCCTAAACTACACAATCAACCCTGCTGCACAAGTCGAAGGCATATGTGATACACTTACAATACATGTTGCTTTTAATGAATTTCTGTTTATTTTATAATGTACTTTTTAGGGTAGACTGCAGTAGTTCCTTTGAAGCTGCAATACAGATTTGCAATAAGATGCCTCATGATGAACCCTTTACAGCCATTATGAGGTATTATTATTATCAGCCTGTTGTAGGAAACTGTTATGAGATTAACAATTATACCCAGGAATACATGCTATGAATAAACTTAAGATGATGAATGCACAATAACTAATATTCAAATACAAATACCTTCGGGTCTGATTCTGCCAGCATATACAGTGTAACTAAGTCTTATAATATCAGCATAAAGTCTGACTATCTTTAGTGCAATGATGTTTTACTTTCTCAGACCTGAGGCACTCCTTTGGTAGATTCAAAGCACCATTCAGAAAACTTCAGCTCTTAGTTTTCACTTTCCTTTTTTTTTTTTTTGACTACAGAAAAACAAAGGAATTCTTCTGTTGCAAAAAACTCAGAAAGATCACAACAGGTCAGAATGTTTTTAACATAATAGATTCCTACTTAAACGCTGAATTTATCATGTTTGTACACCTAATAATGTCAACATTGTATAGCACACTATGGCACCCTTGAAATGCTCTCAAAAGGCCCCATGGTGTCATGGCACCCTGGTTGAGAATCACTGCTTTAGTAAAACTCTACTTTGTATGACCTGACCCTTGACTAGCAAAGTACTACTCAGTAGGTGTGTCTACATGTGCATTTGATGCAGGACCAGTTTACTTGCAAGTAAACTACTGACAAGTAAAGGCTCCTGGGTAGGTGTCTACACATGCAGAGACGTGGGAGCAGATTTGTGGCTCCTAGCAGCAAACTGACTCCGTTTCCTGCAACAGGCCCCTACCACAAGGGGGAACGGGAGGCTCCAGACTCAGCTGTTTGTGGTTGGAGGCCATCTTTAAAAGGCAGCCCCACTCTCTGCTCCTTGGCTAGCTGTGTTTTTGGCCAGGAGCGGCATGCTAAGCATAGGGGCCAAATGTGTCAGCTCCAAAAGAGAAGGCTGAGGGGGGATCTTGTGGCCTGTTATAAACTAGTCAGGGGGGATCAGCAGGCATTGGGGAAGTCACTGTTTCCCCGAGCACGGCCAGGAGTGACCAGGAATAATGGTCACAAGCTGGCAGAGGGTAGATTTAGGTTAGATATCAGGAGGCGCTACTTCACAGTCAGGGTGGCTAGGGTCTGGAACCAACTTCCAAGAGAAATGGTGCAGGCTCCTACCCTGGGAGTTTTTAAGAGGAGGTTAGATGAACATCTTACTAGGGTCGTTTGACCCCAGTACTCTTTCCTGCCATGGCAGGGGGTCGGACTAGATGATCTGCTCAGGTCCCTTCTGACCCTACAAACTATGAAACTATCATTACATTCCCCTTGGCAGAGATATTTGAAAAATCGTGGTGCTTGACTCAGGTCCCAGATGACTGGAAAAAAAGCCAACATGGTCCCTATCTACAAGAAAGGGATGACCCGGGGAACTATAGACCAATCAGTTTTATGTCCATCCCTGGAATAATTCTGGAGAAAATTGTCAAGGGATCCACCAACATCAGACTAATGGAAGGTAATCTTCTGAATGACAGCCAACATGGCTCTGTGACTGGCAGGTCTTGCCTGACCAACCTCATCTTCTTCTATGACCAGGTAACATGTGCCCTGGACAAGGGAGAGGACGTGGACATCATATATCTAGACTTCCAGAAGACCTCTGACCTAGTTCCCCATGATGTCCTCATGGTTAAGCTAGGGAACTGTGGCCTTGATCATCATACGGTCCGATGGCTAGGCAACTGGCTACGGGGTCGGACCCAAAGAGTTGATGGGAGCAAATCAATGTGGTGCATGGTGACCAGTGGAGTCCCTCAGGGCTCGGTACTTTGGCTGGTGTTCTTTAACATCTTCATCAATGATCTGGACTTGGGAGTCAGATGTGAACTGGCCAAGTTTGCAGACAATACCAAATTATGGGGGAGGGTGGTCACACCGCAGGACAGGCTAGGGATACAGGCCAACTTGGACACACTGTCAAGGTGGGCTGACCAAAACCTGATGGCCTTCAATTCAGAGAATTGTAAGGTGCTGCACCTTGGTAGGAAAACCCCCCCAACATACTTACAGGTTGAGCAGTGCTATGCTCATTAGCACCATGACTGAAAGGGACTTGCGGGATCTTGATTGACCACAAGATGAATATGAGCTACCAATGTGGTGCTGTGGCTGGCAAAGCTAACCAAATTCTGGCATGCATCCACCGATGCATCTCAAGCAAAACCAGGGAAGTTATCCTCCTGCTTGATTTGGGCCTGGTAAGACCACAGCTGGAATACTGCAACTAGTACTGGGCCCCCCACTTCAGGAAGGATGTGGAGAAGCTTGAGAGAGTCCAGAGGAGAGCCACTTATATGATCCAAGGCCTGGAGGGAAGGCCATATGAGGAGTCGCTGAGGGACTTGGGACTCCTTAGTCTAGAGAAGAGAAGGCTCAGAGGGGACTTGGTGTCAATCAGGACCTGGGAGAACAGCTGTTCACCAGAGCTCCCCAAGGGATAACAAGGTCTAAGGGCCATAAACTCCAGGAAGGCCGATTTAGACTCAACATAAGAAAAAAGTTCTTTACAGTGTGATGTCCAGGGTCTGGAAAAAACTCCCTCCAGAGGTGGTAAAAGCACCTACTCTGAACTCCTTCAAAAAACAGGTGGATGTATTTCTTGCTGGGGTCACTTGATCCCAGCCAACTTCCTGCCTATGGTGGGGGGGCTGGACCCAATGATCTCACGAGGTCCCTTCCAGCCCCCAGTGTTTCTGAAATCTGATGCCTGGCAGTGACAGCACCAGTTGCTGTGGTAGTGACAGCAGCAGCCCTCCTGTCTCCCACCTCCAAGGCCCCTGGCAAGCTGCATACACACCACTGGTGGCCAAAGCACTGGGTGTGAGAGGCACTGAGGAACCACCACTTTCTGCACTCCTCACTGTAGCCCACCTGGGCAGCTGCCCACAGACCCCCGCCCCACCACCCACACCTAGCACCATGCTTATTGCAGACAGCTCTCAGAAAAACACTTTATCACCCTCACAACAAACAGACCCCCTCCTCCTTCCCTCCCTAATACTAGAGCCCCTCCCCACCAGCAACAAAACACCTTCTTCCCTGTGCAAACTATTTACAATATGGTTTGTGTGCATGTCCTCCTGGGGTGTGCAGCAGTGGGGTGGGGGTGTCTCAGGGTGGATAGAGTTTGAATACAGGTGGCCAGCACCTCAGCCTCTTATCATGCCCCCATGGGTGCACATGCCACGGTGAGTCTAGATGGCAGGGGGCTCACCCAGGGGTTCCACCCAGGGGTGACAATGGTTATTGGTCCCCCAGCATGGGTAGCTCCCCCTCCAGTGGCCAGGGCTGGTGCGTAGTCCTGGCCCTGCTGCAGGCAGCTTCAGCTCCACACACATGTGGATCTGGGGCAAGTGGCAGCACTGGGCCCAGAAAGAGGGCAGGGTGGTGGGAGACCTGGGTTTGGGGCAGGGCAGGGGCTCCTGGCTGATGGAGGTGGCACTGGACTTCCACCCAGGCCCACCAGGGGGACTCCTACTGGGTGGTGGGTGGCTGTCAAGGAGCAGGTGGGTCTAAGGTAAGGGGCAGGGCAGTGGGTGGCACAAAGGTGACTGCCAGGGCCAGGATGGTGTCCAGCACCCAGCGGTCCCCCTCCATGGCCTGCACTACCCTGGCCACAACTGCACCCTGCTCCCATAGGGCCTCCATGTACTTATACCCCATGGCCGGGAGCTGTGCCCTGAACTCCTGGTCTGCCCATTCCCACGTGTCCTCATGGGTGACATTTTTTACCCACCACCTGTCCTGCGAGACAACATCCTTTGCCCTCCATGTTCACCAGCCAGTCCTCCGCAGTCATCACCAGCTGGTCCAGGAGGAGGTCTGATCCTGGGTCACCCTCTTGCAGAGCTGACACATCTCCATAGTTTCATAGTTTCTAGGGTTGGAATGGACCTGAGCAGATCATCTAGTCTGACCCCCTGCTATGGCAGGAAAGAATACTGGGGTCAAATGACCCCAGTAAGATGTTCATCTAACCTCCTCTTAAACACCCCCAGGGTAGGAGCCTGCACCACTTCTCTTGGAAGCTGGTTCCAGACCCTAGCCGCCCTGACTGTGAAGTAGCACCTCCTGATATCTAACCTAAACCTACCCACTGGCAGCTTGTGACCGTTATTCCTGGTCACTCCTGGCCGTGCTCGGGGAAACAGTGACTCCCCCATTGCCTGCTGATCCCCCCTGACTAGTTTACAACAGGTCACAAGATCCCCCCTCAGCCTTCTCTTTTGGAGGCTGAACAGGTTCAGGTCCCATAGCCTGTCCTCATAGGGCCTGCCCCGTTGTCCCCTGATCATACGAGTGGCCCTACTTTGGACCCTCTCCATGCTGTCGACATCCCTCTTGAAGTGAGGCTCCCAGAACTGGACGCAATACTCCAGCTGCGGCCTGACCAGTGCTGCATAGAGGGGGAGGATCACCTCTTTGGATCTGCTCGAGATGCATCTGTGGATGCATGCCAAGGTGTGGTTGGCCTTCCTAACTGCCTCTCCACCCTGCCGGCCCATGTTCATCTTGGAGTCAATGATGACCCCCAGATCCCTTTCCGCCTCCGTGCTGACAAGAGGAGTTCCCTAACCTGTAGGTATGGTGCCTGTTGTTCCTCCTGAGGTGCATCACCTTGCACTTGTCTGTGTTGAACCCCATCCTATTCTTGTCCGCCCACCCTTGTAACCTGTCGAGGTCTGATTGTAGCCTGTTGCATCCTTCCAGTGTGCCCACATCCCCCCACATCTTAGTGTCATCAGCAAATTTGAACAGGGTGCTTTTTCTCCCCTCATCCAAATCACTGATGAAGATGTTGAACAGTGTGAGCCAGAGGACTGAGCCCTGCGGAACCCCACTGCCCACGTCCAGGTTGAGAAGGACCCATCCATTACCACCCTCTGGGTGCGGCCCACCAGCCAGTTGGCGACCCATTTGACTGTGTGGGTGTCTACACCACAGCCCCCCAGTTTCTTAATGAGAACAGGGTGAGAGACAATGTCGAAAGCCTTCCGGAAGTCCAGGAAGACTATGTCCACTGCTACCCCTGCATCTAATGATCTGGTGATCTGATCGTAAAAGGCCACCAGGTTGGTCTGACAGGACCTGCCACTGATGAACCCACGTTGGTTGCCCCTAAGCATGCAGTCCCCTGCTGGCCCCTCCTGGATGTGTGCCAGCATAATTTTCTCAAACAGCTTGCCTAGGATCGAGGTAAGACTAACCAGCCTATAGTTTCCCGGGTCCTCCTTCCTCCCTTTTTTGAAGATGGGAACCACGTTGGCCCTCTTCCAGTCCTCCGGTACCTCACCAGAGCACCACGAGTGCTCGTAAAGTTGTGCCAGGGGACTTGCAATGACCTCGGCCAGTTCCTTTAGAACTCTAGGGTGGAGATCATCCAGGCTGGCTGACTTGAATACGTCCAACCCCTCCAGAACCTCCCTAACTAAATCCTCGCTAACCCGTGGTCCAGGTGTGCCTCCCCCGGGGCCCGAGGGGGGCCCAGCAGGGAGGTGGCTGTTCTGGTCCCTACTTAGGAAGACAGAGGCAAAGAAATCGTTAAGCATGTTAGCTTTGCCGTCTGGTGTGACGACCAAGTTTCCCATCGCATCCTGCAAGGGCCCCACATTACCCGGGACCTTCTTTTTACCCCCTACTCCAGGGCCCTGGCTATGGGTGGCAGTGACTCTGAGGCCTAATCCCAGCTGCCACCTGCTGTCTCTCCCCCGTGTGCAGCTGCAGAGCCATGAGAAAGCAGCTGTTTGTGAGAGTTTGCAACATTTCTTAAATTAGATACTCTTTACCAGGGGTTGTGCAGTGCTTGGCCTCAGATCAGGGGTTAAGTATACACGAGTGCCTAGGGACCATAGTAAATTAGGCAGGCAGGCCTGGACTCAGGCCAGGCACCATCCTTTCTCGCTCCCTAGGGCCTGGGTGCTGGCCGCAGGCAGCCTGCCTCCCCTAATTTGTTCCCAGGCTGGGACAGTCCAGGTTCCTAGCAGCACTTGCTGGCATGGCTCCAGACCTTGTTGCCCACTCCACCTGCAGGTCTGCCAGTCTCCTGTGCTGCCACCAAGCCCATGGTGCTCAGGCTCAGGATGCACAGGGCTCCCAGATGACTGGGATGAGAAGCTGCTCATGCAGCTCCTGGCAGACTCATCAGGCAGTGGGGCACAGCATGTGGGCTCCTGGACAGGGCCCCCCCTGCAGGGGAGATGGCACTATTCGTGGCCAGCAGTGATACAGATAGCCATGCCCCGTGTCTGCAGCTGAGGCTGTGGAGCTGTCAGGGCAGACACTGACCTGGGCTCCCTCAGCTGCTGGTGATGGAATCAAGGTATGACTTTGTTGCAATCTTGTTCATTTACAAAGCCCTGCTTCCCTGAACACAGGAAGGATCAAGCCACAGGATCTTTCTTTATATAAGATGTAAAGCTCTTTCAGCCAACCTCTGACCCACAAACCCTCTCTTTAGGCTTCTCTCAAAGCCACTAACATGAGTGGTACAGGCTATAACTGGAGGTTTCTTCCCTGCCTGTTCCTGTTTTCTTCTCACACTCTCCCCGTTTCACACCACACCCACACAAACAATACTCAGCAAAATTATCTACTCAAGTAATTCCAATTCCGAGTAGATTCACATTGCCCTTTGTTTTAGGCAATGCCCATATGAAGAGTGGTTGTTATACTCACCACTTTCAGTGAGGTTTAATCAGACCTGTCAGTATCTGGCTGCCTTCAGTGGGATTGTTCAGACTGCGAAAAATTAAACCCATACAGTTTTTCACAAAAATCAGAATCTCAGCTTTTAAACTTGCCAAGAAAAAAAATGAAGCTTTTACTTTTAAGAGATTGATTTTCTGCAACAGAAAATGAATAGCCTCATATTTACACTGCCCCATTTTCATCTGTCTTGCTTACACATATATGCTGACTGCATGCTGAGGCACTTCATGGCTTCACTGCATGCAATTTTTTCTGAAGAAAATGTGTCCCAGAGAAATTAAGTAAATTTAGACACACAGAAACACCCACATAACAGGAAGTCTCCTGTTTCTAAAGAGAGACTGGTTTCTTGCTTCCCCCCAGTCCAGCTCTGTTCCTAAGAAAGAGCCAAACACACTAAGATCTAGGAGAGCTATCTTTACAGATGAGTGCCGTAACACCAGCTCCATACCAGCTCAGAACAAAGGGAAACCCCGGTTACGCTACCACTTCTATATGAAAAACACTTTACGAATTCATTAGCACAGATAGCACGGCATTATTAACTCAACCTTGCTCAGAGACAGTGAAATCTAGTTCCTCCTGTAGCCTTACTGTATTTCCCATTCACCGGGACCTTTCTCTGCTTTGTCCCTCTGTACTGGTATTGTTCAGTTACTCGACCTCCTAACATCGGTCCTTTGTACCCGTCACCCCTCCCCCCTTGTTTACATTGAATTCCCTGCCTCTACCCACCAGCTGCTATACTGCCAAAATATTATGTGTCCCCTGAGTATGAAAATTATTGTGTTTCACCTATAGATATATGCATGTACACATGTGTAGATGTCTGTATGGGGTGGGGTAGGGTAAGCTGAGGCCAGTACTTGTGCACCCAGCAGCCTTACCTGGGGTCCTGGGGGCTTCCTGGGTCAGCAGTGGCATCAAGTTGGCCGCTTGGAGCCTGGCCAGCAACCAGAATGTTGCTCTGACTGGCCAGGCTCCCTTTCTGGTCGTGCATGCTGCTGCCACATGCACCATGCCACCTTTTTTTTCCCCTCCACGGTGGTTTTTTTGACACTGGGATCTCCTGGTGTCAAAAAACCCCACCGCACTGCAAATTGGCAGCGTGGTAAATGGGTATGGTTTGTGGCACCTCTGTGTGAGGTTTGTAGCACCTCAAATGGGTTTAAGGCGCTGCAAACTACATGTGTATGCTCGTTGGGATGCTCCCAGAGATTCTAGCATTCCTACAGTTATCTGCAGATCACTCAGTGGCATCCATTAATGCAGGGCTGTCTGAATTTAATGCATGGGTGGGGACTATATGCAGTGCCGGCATGCAGCAGGATGCATACATGCTGTGCAGCAGGCCGCCAGGATCCCCCCTTGCACCGTCCCCTTGGGTCCCTACTCCCTGCCACATGGGCACATCTCCCCTACTCCCTCCACTGCATGGGCAGCGCCAGTGTCATATGGCTCACTTTTAGGCCCTCCCCCATTGTGCAGTATTGGGATTGGCAGCTGCAAGGGCCTGGAGGCTTCATATTGGGCCCTCCCAGACTGCATGCATCCCACAAACCCCCAGTTTCATACTTGGTAGGGTTGGAAGGGACCTGAATAGATCATCAAGACTGACCCCCTGCAAAGAATGCTGGGGTCAAATGACTCTGGCAAGGTGTTCATCCAGCCTCCCTTTAAAGACCCCCAGGGTAGGAGCGAGCACCACTTTCCTTGGAAGCTAGTTCCAGATCCTAGCCGCCCTGACTGTGAAGTAGTGTCGCTTAATGTCTAGTCTGAATCTACTCTCAGTCAACTTATGGCCATTATTCCTTGTTACTCCCAGTAGTGCTCGGGGGAACAGGGACTCTCCCACTGCCTGCTGGTCTGCCTTGGCCAGTTTAACAGCCCTGGATTAACGTGTTTCCATATAACAATAGCACATTTCATTTAGTCTCATCTCTGCCCATTTTCCCAATAGTTTGTCACATTGACACTCTGAAAGATTTATCTCCCAATCAAATGATAAAGATGGGTGAAAGGGGAGGAGGATAAGACTGGGGGAACACAAAGACTCTGCCACAGGGAAGTGAATAGATTAAGAAAACTCTGGATGTGAGAGAAAGATGGAATGGGCTGTCATGGGGGAAGAGAGGGAAATGGGGTATACAAAAGCATGGAGGGGAAAGGGGCATAGGACTGTAAAAATAGCCAGTGGAAGGGAAGAATAGGGAACATACATAAACTTTAGCGGGGAGGGGGACAGAGAGGGGGGAGCATTCCTTAAAAGGAATTGCAGTGAGTCCCTGAAATAAAGAGGGATAATAGAAAATTAGGGTTGGAAGGGATCTTAGGAGGTCATTTTGTCCAAACCCCTGCTCAATCCCCAACTAGATCATTCCAGCCAGGGCTTTGTCAAGCCAGGCCTTAAAAACCTTCAAGGATGTTGATTTACCACCTCATATATAACGAAACAAATATAATGAATACCATGGCATAGCACTATATTAAGAGTGTTTGTATTGTTATTGTTCAACATACATTTTATGTTGCAGGTGAAACTCATACAGATACCAGCTGTCTCAGTGTTGGATAGAATGTGGCAAGGGAACTGATAAGGAATAAAATCTACCTCTATAATAAAAGTTTTCGTATAACATCAGAGTTATTTTCAAGTCAGACTTCAGACATAATAGTCTTTTTAAAGCAAGATTATTCATTAGAGATGATTTCTATGCCATTCTGTAAGTGCACAGACTAATTAAAATACAATTGCTGGTCCATTAAGCACCCAATTGACCCATATTTCTTTTTGTTTTATTATCTTAAGCATAATTTTTAAAGGTGTAAATTGACTTCAGCTAAGGGTCTATATTAATTTGTGACCATTGTTTTTACTTCTTGTGCCTGCGAGAACTATCCAGTGATTCTCAGCCTTAGTGCTGGGCACGCTGGGGTGTGGCGTGATCCTTTTAAGGATGTGTGCAGTATTGGTATTCTTAGGTGTGCAAGCACAATAATTCATAAAATAAGCCCAATAATTTCAAATAGGAATCCAGATAGTCAAAAACATTCTGATCTGTTGTGGTCTTTCTGAGTTCTTTGCAACAGAAGAATTGCTGTAGTATTCTCCTGCAGTCAAAATATGAATGAAAGGTAAGAGTTGGCATTTTTCATGGGGTTTCTCAAGTCAAAAAAAGGCTGAAAACCACTGACATAAACCCACTCTTTCCACCTTTAGGCTTGTGAAATTCTTGCTACAGTGAGCACTATACAAGCTGGATGCAAGCATAGGCAGATCCAGAGGGCAATGCTTGGGTGGGTGTGGTCATACCCTGCATCCATTGTGCAGTGCATGCTCAGGTAGCTTTCTGTGCTCACCAGGGGTGGATTCAGGATTTCCCAAAATCAGGTGTGCGAGCAGCAATCTGCACTTCAGGGGTGCTTATGCTTTCTGCACCCAGCTTCCTCCAGTGTGTGAAGACTTTAAGTCTCTAAATACCCCCTGCCCCTTCCTGCTCAGAGGCATGTCCCTAAATTCCCTCCTCTTCCCTCTCCCCACCTCTCAATTCCACTGCCTATTGCAGCTGCTCTCTTCACTGGTTGGAACCAGGGATGCTCCAGAGCCAGCCGGGCTGAGGAAGAGCTGTACTCAGCTTGGGAAGAGACAGCAGCAATAGCATGGTGGTAAAGTAGTTCCTCCTACCCTGCCCAGAGCAGGAACAGGAAATGGGAACCCATCACTGCTGCTATTGTCCCAGACTTCAGCTGAGCCCAGCCCCTGCACAGAGGGCAGAAATGGTTTTGGTATTTCCACACCCCTGGGACAGCAAGGAAAATTGAGTGGGGGAGGATGAAGAAAAGTGGGTGGAGAGGGGATGTACCTTCGAGTAAGAAGGAAAAGAAGGGGAGGATTTTGACATGCTTGAGGGACTTTAAAGAGTCCATGGAGGTTCCCATGCTGAAGGGCAACCCAAAAGAGGTGTGCAGCCGCACCAATGCACCCCTCTCTGCATCTTTCCCTTGAGCTCACTGACTTATCAGCACACCTCTGGAACCCAGAGGGTGAACTCTGCTGCTCACTCCTCCTCCTCACTTTCCTTGCTGTCAAATGTGGAGAGCTCACTGCACAGTTGAAAGAGGGGGGTGCACCTTGCACCCCTGAACACCCTTACACCTTGCACCCCTGTCCCCGAGTGCAGGTTAGTTGTAAAGTTGTCATGGCTCTGTTTCAGTTTTCAAGTTCTCATGGCCCTGTATTCAGACCATTCTATAAGAAGTTAAGATGTTTGGTGGGCTGACAGTTTGTTATTTATCGTTCATATTTGTTTCTTGGGATGTACTCCAACCCTCTCACCCCCATTCCCCAGCATATAAAAACTGATCTAAATTTCCGGTTCCAGATATTACAGGACAGTATAACATGCTCCAATATGCACTGAAATAACCAAAAATAGGAACAGCTGTAAATGCACTTTGTCAAGCCGGTGAATGTAAAGGAGACTGATCTTCCAGTAAGGAAACTAAAATAAAGAAGAGACAGAGAAATTCACAGAATCATTAGGGTCGGAAGGGACCTCAGGAGATCATCTAGTCCAACTCCCTGCTCAAAGTAGGACCATCCCCAGCTAGATCATCCCAGCCACAGCTTTGTCTAGCTGGGTCTTAAAAGTCTCCAAGGATGGAGATTCCACAACCTCTCTGTGTAACCTGTTCCAGTGTTTTACTATCCTCCTAGTAAGACATTTTTTCCTAATATCTAACCTAAAACGTACCTTGCTGCAACTTGAGACCATTGCTCCTGGTTCTGTCAAATTGCTCATAGCCACTTTTAGTCTCATCTCCAAGGAATGCAAGAAATGTACGACATGGATAGTAGAACTAAAACTAGCTTCTGGCCATATTTATTCCTGCACAATGAGAAGACTTCAGTGGAGCTTGCGTGCATGGGCTGCTTGCACAGCCCCTGAGCTGCATGGGGACCAGCGCTTCCCTCCATGGCTGTGTTTTACTTTGGAGGTGTTTTATTTTGCTACTGTCCCAGAGTCATTTAATGCGCAATACACCACTATAAACAGCAGCGCCATTAAAGCAGTGCAAAAAAGCACGTAAGCCACTTTAAAGGCCAATTTTGTGGCGTGTACAAAGGCCCCTTACATTCAGAGATAGGAAAGGCTGCTAAAGCACTTCAGCCTCTCAGGTCCTGGATGCAGCAAGAAATACTGTAACTTTTCTCAATAATAGGGTACCACCTACAGGGCTGCTAAAAAATAGAGAAGCACTATAGACACAGTTCAGGAGGTTTTACTGTGCATCATAGAAACCTGCCTAGATCAGCCCGTCACATACTTAAAAATGCTTGTCTGGTCCATATGAGCAAATGAGCTGCAACAGAGGGAGCTTAAAAGAGCAGTTAGAACAGACAAGGTTTTATACTGTCTGGTGCAGAAAAAGACAATTTATTGGAGAAGCTTCCTAGAACATTATATATGAATAACTTGCTTAAAGCAGCAGACTGAGCAGAGTCTGAGCCCAGAAATCAAGACAGCCCTAATCCAGCACTCCATGTGGACAATTTTACCATATTTACTCAAGTCCAAGATGAAGTTTTTCCCCCCAGTCAGCATAGGGGAGCGTGACAGGTGTACATCTAAAGGCCAGTGTCAACTTCAACCTCCACCCCTGCCTAGGGCAGTCTGCCCACCTAACTCCTGCCATACCTTGATGTTATTAATAGATGCTTTTCTAGGCAAGAGAACCTCTTGCCCTGTCTAATCCCTCTTAATGCCCTGTCTACTCAGGGTGTATTACACAGCTCCAACTGCTCCCTATCATGTCCCATGCCCTGCAGGGACATTACTTTGCTGTCTCCTGGTACCAGACTGGCATCTGTCCCTCTCTTTCCTGCTCTCTGACGCTCATCTCTCTGGCACCTCTCTCTGTCTCCTTCACTCTGGGCTTTCAGCACCTTGTCACTATGCCCCTCTGTCATTAGGATGGCTGGCCCTGTTGATGCACCCCTTTGGAGCTGGACTTTCTACATCCCATAGCTATGCCTCTCTGGCATTGGGCTCTCTGGCCCTGTTGCTATGCTACTCTGGCTCTGGGTTTTCTGCACCCTGTTGCTAATCCCCTCTGGCATTAGGCCCTCTGCCCAATCACTATGCCACCCTGACTCTGGGCTTTCTACCCCTGCCACTATGCCTTTCTGGTATTAGGCCTAGCTCTCTGCACCTCTTTCTCTGGCACCTGGCTCTCCATGCCAATCACTGAGTTCAGCCCAGATCATGTGCCCCTTTCTCCAAGCATTGAGGCCTCCAAACCTCCCCTTATAGCCTCATCCCAGTCCTCCAGTGGAACAATAACACAAGTACAAGCCCCTAGGCTATAACAAACACTAATGATAAACATAACACTCTGTCCCTTTACAAGCACAAGATTCCAAATTTCAGCTAGCATGCTCCCTTTCCCGGGTTACCTGAGAAGCTCTGGGAGTCTTACTGTCTTTATGTAGCCAAACAGGCAGCACCAGGTTTCAGGTAACTTCCCCCATGCAGCAGCTCCTTCCCCTAGCCATTGGTAGAGGGAGCCTGCTCAGGTACCTCCAGCCTGTGCTTATATATCCACAGGCCCCTGCCACTTTCTGGACATCTAACTGCCTGCAGGTGCAACCCAATCACTTCATTAGGCTGTGCCCTGGTAACCCACAGCTGTAGATCTTTGCTTAGCCCTTAAAGCTCCTGGGTCAAGCTGCTTCAGCTTTAAAGGAGCAGGCACACATTAGGGCTCTGCTACAGGGGGAAAAAGGCTCATTTTGGATTCATGTAGCAGCTGGGGCAGGCAATGGCTCAGCTCTGGCTTTGGTCCTGGGCTTTGGGCACAAGCTGGAGCTAAGCCACCCCCTGGCCTGGGCTGACCTCATTTAGTGGTGGAGGGGGCATGTGGCCAGGAGGAGTGCAGGGAGGCCTGCAAGGTGTTAGGAGGGAAGCTGTAACCTCTCCCACAACATTTCCCATGTCCTCTACTCCCTATTCCCCTGCCCCCAGCTGCCCCTTCCTCTCCTTACCTTGTGTACCAGCTCTATTTCCTCCAGCCCTGACCTACCTAGGCTGAAAGCTGATGCCACTTCTCCCTGACCTGGCTGGGCTGGGGCTGTGCAGCAACTGTGCTACTGCTGACTGCCCTTGAGAAGCAGAGCTACAGCAGAAAATAAGGGCAGGGTGGGCAGGGAGTTTTGGGGGTTAAGCACATGGGGCAGGGATGGGGTGGAGCAAGTCAGGGAGTGGGAAGTGCAGGCTGCAGGGGAGAACAGGAAGTGGAGGGGGCAAGAGACAGGGGGAATGGGGGCAGCCACAAGCATGGAGGCATAGGGACAGGCATAGGCACAGGGGATCTGGATCCCTGCCCTTGCAACTGCTTTCCCTGCCACAGCAATAAGGGGAAGAATTTAAGGCAACCTTCCACTAATTAGATTCTATACATGAAAATTATAACAAATTCATCATTTTCCATGTATAGAATTTAATTATTGGGGGTGAGGTCATCTTCAGTTCAGTCATCTTGGATTCAGGTAAATACAATCAATATGTGATTAATCTCTTTGACCTCAGCAAGGCAGCCTAGGTGCTTAAATTTATAAATGTGTTCAAATGCTTTGCTGGATCAGGTCCTGTGTTACAAAGCAGAGGCAATTTGAAGTCTGCTTCATAACTGATACTTAACACAAGTGACAGGGTTTGTCCATGTAGTGCAAGGTAGTGCTGTGCTGACGGGCCATTCTCACTCTGAGTATGCTAACTTCTGAACAGAAAGAAGTGGGGCTGAACTACTGTCAAAGATGACAGGAACCAGGGGCAGTAGGACCCAGAGGAAGGCATGGCAGGCTCCTGCAACAGCAGGGCCTACCTGGCCCTGCCCACTCCCAGCTGAAAGTCCCTGCCTAGCAGGAGCTTCTGGCCTGGGACCATGGGTCTGTTCGTGGATGCACCAGTGCAGGAAATTCAGGTAAGAAAGGGGAGGGAGGGATGGGAGGCAAGGGACAACCATGGGGATCACCCAAGTCCTTGGGGCTGGGCCAGATCCTGATGAGCCCTGTGGTCTGGGCATGCAGCTGGGAGCCAGCAGGCAGAGGGGAAAGTGGCAGCAAGGAGGCGGGGGGAGGGGAAAGGAAGTGAGTGGCATGCAGGAGTGCGAGGCCTGTGCTGGTGTCCCTGTGCTGGGGTCAGCACCAGTGGGGCCCAGGGTGGGGTGGTAGGAACACGAGGTGTGGGCTGGCAGGGTCTGTGGAGCTGAGCTGGGCTGCACCAGCAAGGAGAACAGGGAGCTGACCCAGCTTCATAGAACCCCTGCTGACTGGGATCCCATGCTCCTGTTGTCCCCAGGACACTGGTGCAGGCCCCACGTTCTCACCTGGCTGCCACTAGCACCCGCTCACTCCCAGTCCCCCCACTCCCCAGCCCCGCAGTACAGGTGGGGAGCAGTATGCAGCTCTGACCCTGCGTGCCCTGCGCTGCCTGTCTGGACTAAGGAGTGGTGGCAGGGAAGGAACTGGTGTTTATTGTGGTGGAAAAGTGTCCCCGCCCCCCTGCCACCAGTGCTTCCTGCTGCAGCCACTTTTAGCCTGTGTAGGGCTGTCCTGCCTCTCTGCCGCATCACCACTGCCATGTGGGGAGAGCAGGCACAGGCAGCCCCACACGGGCTCCAAGCGGTTGCAGCACAGGGATGGGGAGCATCCAGTTTTCCCCCGCACTGAGCACCAGGTCATTCACCACTGCTGCTGCTAGCTTGGGCTCTGCACCAGGTCTGGGCTCGCCCATTGGGGCTGAGCTGCAACAGCAGCAGCTGGGCAGAAGTGTTGTTCCCATACCCACATACACACATCCCCACAAACCCCCATATGCAATCACTTTTGCATACACAGCACAAATGCACACAAATCAGGACAAAAATATTTTTTAAATTCAGATATATTGTTATGAGTGTTTGATTTTTTTTTTTTTTTTTTTCCAGTATGTAATTTGTTTTTTCCCTCTAAGATGGCAAACACTCTTCTCCAAAGGAGTAATTCCAGGGGCAAGTGGAGGGACTTCCAGTGGCAACAGTCAGAGGTTAGGGGTGGGATTTCCAGTCCCAAGATGGCAGCCAGGGGGTGGGGCACGTATCAAGGGGTAGGGCTATCCATACGGTCCTCAACAGCTTGCCAAACTCAGTAAGTGGCTCTCTGCCTTAAATAATTGCTCACCCCTGCTCTAGTGTGACCACACTTCCCCATAGTTTGGTGTCATCAGAGAACTTAGCCAGTCCACTTCTGACATCAGTGTCCAAGTCATTTGTAAATATATTCAAGAGTATAAGTCCAAGAATGGAGCCCTGGGAGATGCCACTGGTCACCCTGTGCCATATTGATTCAGTTCCATCAACTCTCACTCTCTGGGTCCAACCACGGAGCCAGATCCCCAGCCATCAGACTGTAAGGTTGTCATGGCCACAGTTCCCTAATTTTGCCATGAGGACATCATGGGACACCAGGTCAAAGGCTTTTGAATATGATATCAACCTCTTCTCCTTTGTCCAGATGATGTGCCACCTGGTCATAGAAGGAAATGAGATTGGTCAGGCAAGACCTACCCACAATGAAGCCATGTTGGCTCTCTCTCAGAATGTTGCCTTCCGTTAGCTTGTTGTTAATGGTTTCTTTGATCATTTTTTCCAAGATCTTTCCAGGGATTGAAGTCAAATCGATTGGCCTGTAGTTCCTCGGATCTTTCTTCCTCCCTTTCTTGAAGATAGGCACCACATTGGCCCTCTTCCAATCTCCAGGTACTTCACCCAAGAACCACAAGTTCTTGAATATCCTCACCAATCTCCAGATGCTATCTGGGTAGCCCAACACCTCAGGCTCCTGACCTTGCGCACTGGATCCAGCTGCAGAGCAACCCCCACAGCAGGGCCACTACACTCTGGGACAATCTAGCATGCAAGACTATGTCATCCATCCTGCAAGATCCCCATGGATTTGGAAATTTGGCAGCAGGGAAGCTTCAATTAATGCTGCCACTGATCCCCCACTGCCATATTTTTGTGGCTGGAAAGGGGCAGCCAGCTCGTCACACAACTTTTCTACTCCTTCTTAATTCCACCCTGTTAAGGGTCATAAGAGCTTTTTTGGTCCCATCATGTTAATAAGGGTTCAAGTTCAGCTACTAGGGCATCTGATCAAGCATGCCCTGAACTACCACACCTGCCCCATATCCCTTGCTAATGCAACTGCCCCAGTTCTCTGCAGCTGGATTTGCTACTGAAAGTGCCAGTCACCCCTTACAAGTACTCCTGCAGCCTCAGGCTGCAGGCACACCTTGATGCAGCTTCAGCCTGTTCCAGCAAGCCTTGTGCTCACAGCAATCTGGTTCCCATGACTTTTGACCCCAGCTTTAGCTTTCCTGACCCTGATCTTGGATCTCCCCTGAAACTCAGCTTTGGCTCTTCCCTCTCTGGTTTCTCTGGAATTCTGGCTTGGCTTGGTGTCCTTGACCCTGATCTTAGATTCTCCCTGGAACATGGCACCAGTTCTCTGACCCTTGGCTTTTGACCTCAGCTTAAGTCTCAGATTACATCTCTTGGATCTCCCTTCTTGGTTCCCTTGGAACTGGATCTGACACTCCCTGTTCCACTGATTCAGTCCCTGACCTGACCACTGGTAATCTGTGCCCCACATCCTGCTAACCCTTGGTTGTCCTTGAGGTCCTATCTGTAGGCCTGGCTGCCTACATCCTAGCCAACCCCTGGCATCAGCTGCTGGGTCACCATGACCTCCATTGGAGATACATAGGGGGTGCACATACATGTCCTGAGATTAGCCATGCACCTCCCGGAAGCACTAGCCATCAACCGGAAGTGCACTTCCAGTTTTGCTGCTGGCTTAGCGATTGGCCACTTGGGGACTCCCCTGGTCAGTGATTGGCTGCTGGGGGATCCCCCTCCACCATCAGTGATCTGGTGTCCCTCCCCCCAGACTCAGGAGGCACCAGTTGCCCATGATGACCTCCAAGTCTTTTTTCAGAGCCACTGCTCCCCAGCATCTTCCATTCTTGTTTTTAGACAGAGGACTGATTTAATCATCTTGTTTGCTTACTCCCAGATTGCTAAGCAATATTATTCTGTCTTTATCAGCAATCTTTCCTCTTTATTACACCTCATTTTCCCACACTTTGTCATCTGCCCTCTATCAGTAATGATTTAGGTTTTCTTGTAGTTCGCTAACAGTACTGAATATCATAGGGTCAGAAAGTGGTCCTTCCAGGACTTACCTAGAATTAGGCCCACTTGATGAGTTATTGGTTATATTTTGAGATCTATCAATGAGCCAGGTTTTAATCCATTTAATGTGAGTTATGTTACTTTTATACCAACTCAGTTTCTTAATCAAAACTCTAAGCCAAGTGCCATACCGAAGTCTAATTATATTGCATGCTTACCTTTATTAACCAAACTTAAATCTTGTCAAAAAAGATAACCAGTTAATTCTAATAATATCCAATTTGTCATAAATCCATGCTGTTTGCATTAATGATATTATCTTTTAAGTCAGTGAGCCAACAAACTGGATCAGCAGAGTCTTATGACAGAAAGCCAGGAAAACTAAAGATCTACACAAGTCCTACAGACCTCAAAAGCCCAGTCAAGCGTGTAAAGTATCTTCTGCCAAATGTGAAAGAAATATGACTAAATCCTAGCAAAGAACTTTAAGTTCTGGATGTCAAAAATAGTTTTTGGCAAATTAAAGTAGATAAAGAAAGTGTTTATTTGACAACTTATTGGACCAAGCTTGTGCAACTGTAGTGGCTCAGAATGCCCTTTGGAACTTCAGTCACTCTAGTAGAGTATCAGCCGTGACAGGCTGAAGCCCTGAAAGGACTGCCTGAAGTGTAGTTCGCTCCAGATGACATTACAGTGCTCAAAGGGTCAAAACAGGAATAGCTGTCAGTGATTTCACATCATCTCTACTGCCTGAGAGCAAGAATGAATAACCTCAAGTTGAACCAAGACATGGCTTTAACTATGTATTTCAAGGCATTCATAGTTAATATTCTGAATATGCCTTAGCCACACAAGATGTAAGCAGTACAATGCTTTTATACATTTGCAAAAGCTCTATCCCATCCAGTCTGATGTCTATAAAGCTCCTATAACTGATGAAGATGCTGTCTGGAATGGGCATCTTGGCAAAGCAATTGAACAGACACTAGCACTTATCACTGAGGATCCTACTACAAAGATAATGAGAATGCTGCAGTTTAATATCATCAACTGGGGGGGGAAAGAGATACAACCCTGCTAGAGGAAAGGCTATCTGCAGTTTTTCAGCTGAGGTCACTTTTGCCTGCTGAACACTCCTTTTTCTGTGCAGCTGGAAAACAAGTACCTTGCTTTAGTATCCACAAATTAAGAATTTGATCAGGACCTGCCCAGTGGAGATGTGGCCAATGTTAATTCACACCATAAACTTCAAGAAAACCTGCTTTGTAAATCTTTACTGCAAAAAGGATAGTATATCATATTACAAAACCATCATTTTATTGAGAGCTGCTCTCCCTCAGATTTAGTCAGTGCAGACACCTCTGAGATGTTCAACATAATTTTCAATCCCCTTCCATTCTTCCCATTTCTTTTTTTTTCCACCCTAAAACAAGACTAAAGGAAATTTGCCCCAAATAGCTGCTAAGGTTTGAATCTTTCAGAAACTAATTTTATTGAAAAATGTTCTTTCCTTTTCCAAGTACCAACTGAACAGTATCAAATCTTATCTAGTCTTAGTCAGAATAACATCATAGATAGAGTAGGTAGGAATGTATAGACACAAGTCAATTCATACAATAAAATAACCATGTTTTCTGTGCTGCTTCTGCTATCAGTCATAACACTGCAACATCCCACAGGGTCATCTCTGACTCAGTTTGACACTTACAGTACCATATTAGCCATGAAGTCAAATGTTGCATTTGAAAAGCTCCAATAACTATTGTATAGACAACGTATCTTGGGAAGGAAATTAATTTCTGTCCATCACTAGTAGGAGAATAGTCATTGGACTCTGTAATTAGACAGAATGGAGGGGAAAAAAATCTCAAACTTGAATTATTTCTCCTTTCTTTTATTGTGTACAGTAGGAGTCCAAAAATATCTTTCATCTTGCTGCACATAATTTTATCTTTTCTTTACGATCACCTTCATCAAAAGAACGTCCATTCACATGTTAATGTTTTCTTCCTGAGGGGTCTTTTCATTCTCTTTACTGGTATTGAGACCAGTGGTTCTCAACCTTTGCAAAGTCACAGCACCATGAAGCAGCTTCACCATGAAGCAGGCCACCCCTTCCCCACTTTTTAAATGTGGCAACACCCTCAGCTGGGAATCACTCTTTTGCTCAACTTCAGTGCTTCCCTCCTGGGTGCCGCTGCTGCTGCAGCCAGGTAAAACTGTCCTGGGAGCCTGCTGTACAGCCAGACCAGGAAGGGCTGTAGCATGCACAGGTTCAGTTTGCTGAACGTGTGGGTCCCATCCTGGGGCGCAAGTCTGATCTGGCTCATGGGCCAGCCCTGCACCACTCATTTGGCCTTCAGGGCCAAAAGGTTGTGCACCACTGACCTAGACCAGGGGTTATTAACTGGGAGTACACATACCCCCAGGGGTACTTAGAAAGGTCATAGGGGGTATGCATGGGTGGGGATGGAGCACGCCTCAGGTGGGACACAAAGGCGGCATCTCCCTGGTGCATTCCAACACTTCGCTACTTACTTGGGGGAGAGGGAGAAAGAGGGGGAGGGACACACTGAGTGCTGCCAGCCCCACATGGCACACCATGACACCTCCCTGGCCCCTACCCCAGCTCGCTCTCCTGATCGTCGGGGAGGCAGAGTCCGCCCGAGAGCAGCAGCCTGCCTTCCTCACCCCCCGTCCATACAGTAAGCCCCAGCCCCCTGCACTGAGGGTACAGAACGGCCCAATGAGGGGAACAGGTGGGGAGAGGGGCTGGGCTGCAGCGCTGTGTGGACCCATGGCCAGCCGAGAGACGGTGCAGCTATGCGAGCTGGCAGTTGCACTGGACACTCTGCTGTCACCCCCCCCCCCAACCCTTATTAAAAGGAAGCATTTCACATGGCAGTGGGAGAGTGGGCAGCTCCTGCTGGCCTCCACCCTTGCTACGTTGTAGTTTGATAGTCTGTCTCCTGCCAGGGCTGTGTGGGGTTCCCCCCAGCTGCACTGGACACTGCCTGCACTGATACCTAGCCCTGGCAGTGGGGCCCCTGACTGTGCTTGTCTCTCTCCAAACCTGCAAGCCAGTGCCTGCATCTGGCAGGAAGCCAGGATGTGCCTTAACCCTGTGAGGGTTGTCCCTGGCAGCGCAGCTCTGTGCTGGCCAGGCCCTGAAGTGCTGGCCCCAGGGGGGCCAGGCAGGTGGTGGTGGAGGCGCGATTCCCCAGCGGGGCTCCAGCTCAGCTGTGGCAGCCCCTCAGGGAGCCCCGGAGAAGCCCAAGCTGGAGCACAGTGTTAGAGACCAGCAGTGCCTGCACCCGCAACCAGGCCCTGCCACACTGTGGGCGTGGGGCACAGCCCAGAGCAGGGTGGATCCACACTGTCTCACAGGGGCTGAGGCACTCACTGACTTTCTTCCTTCCGCATTTGAGTGATTTCTTCCTTTGCCCCCAAGCCCTGCTCATCCCTCACTCCTGGGCCCGCAAAGTCTCTGCCAGAGGCTATGGGGCTCCTCCTAAGGCCACCTGGTCAGGACCTCATCAGGGCTACAGGCCACTTGTAGGCTGCTACCGCCGCATGCAAGCCCCACCCTCCCCTCCAGATCTGGATGAAATTTTGAGCAGAAGGCATACATTTGTGAAAAACAGGTTGAAAACCCCTAATTGTGCTCCAGTTGTGCACCTCCTGATGATTTATACCACACTTTCTTCTTACACCTGGTCTATCACACGGTATGGAGCCGCACCAATTAAAAGACAGAGGGGAAAAAACCCCTCAATGAATAGAATGCATCTCTCATATTACTTTTGCTTGCAGGGAGAGAAGAGTAGACCCATACCT
Organism: Crocodylus siamensis; assembly: GCF_052110815.1. Lineage (NCBI taxonomy): Eukaryota > Metazoa > Chordata > Crocodylia > Crocodylidae > Crocodylus > Crocodylus siamensis. The sequence continues at coordinate 65,604,402 of NC_143398.1, forward strand.
ACAGGATAAGATATTGTGTAGTTGGGTGGAAATAAAGGCCACAGTAATAACAAATGAAGTAAACAAATATCTACAGTTGCCACAGGGATGTTATATAGTCATGGATAGGGTCACTGTTGGGCTGGCCATCCATAAGTTCAAAATCCAGAGACATGGCTCTCAGATATTATGGTAATACAGGTTTTGAATGCTCAGACAGCAAAACACGCAATGTGCGTGAGAATAATCAATCAAGAAGCGACAAAAATGTATCATACCAAATTGGTATAGATTAGCAAAAGCGACCAGAAGAGATGTGCTGGTACAGCACAGTGAAGTGCTCTGAACCAGGGATATTGAACCAGAAGTGTCACCAACTCCTTCAGTGCCTGGGGAAGGAGGAAGGGAATTATGTTGACCATTGGAGAGTGGATGGTGGGGCAGAGGAAGGAGACAAGGAGAAAAGTCATCTGTTGGAGCTCCTCTCACTTGAGCAGGAGCTGCTACTACTGCTGCCACAGCAGCATGGGCTCAGGTTGCTGCTGAGGAACAGGCAGCACAGGTTCCCCAGGGAGCTACTCCTGGTGCCCAATTTGCCCCCCTCACCCCCAGGGGCAGGGCTGCATCTCCTATGGGAAAGCCTCTGGGGGACTTCATTCTAGCCTCTTCTTTCCCCGGATACATTGCTGGGGTATGGGACTAGGTCTGTGCAAAGTGACTAGTACGCGCTTTGAATTTGGATTTGGCCAATTCAGGGGACAGCGATTCAAATCACTGTCCCAAACTGATTTGGCCAAATCTGATTTGGAGATTCGGCCACAGCCGAATTAGCCGAATTGTCCCCATTCCCTGCCCGCTCTCAATGGTTGCCCTGCTTGCTCCCCCAGTCCTTGGCTCTTTGAAAAAAAGCCAGGGACTCACTGGCTGCTGCCAGGTGGTGGGGAGAGGGGGAGAGAATCCCCACTGCTCCCCATTGCCCCATGCTACAGGGGGGGCTGTCATGATTCCTCTGACCCCTGCCTGCTATCCCAGCCCACACGTGGCTGCCCCACCTGCCCCAGCTCAGAGCCCTTAAAAAAAAAAAAAAAAAAAAGCCCCAACTCACTGACTCCTGCCGGGGGGGATAACCACTACCCCCTGCTCTGTGTGGGGCTCTGCCACATGCCCCAGAAGCCTCAAAGCTGCTACAGCAGCCAGTGAATGGGGGCTTTTTAATTTTTTTTTTTTTTTTTTATAAAGGGCTGGGAGCTGGGGCAGGTGGGGCAGCCATGTAGGGGCTGGGAGATCAGGCAGGGGTCAGGGGGCTCCTGGCAGAGCCCCCCATGCAGTGCAGGGCAGTGGGGGGCAGCAGGAATCACTCCCTGACCTGGCAGCAGCTAGTGAGTGCAGGCTTTTTCTTTTAAGAGCTGGGAGCTGGGGTTGAGCAGGGCAGCCATGGGGGACAGTGGGCAGGGGTTGGGAGGCGCTCAAGGGCACCACTGAATCAGGCCAAATCTCTCCCAAATTGAATCTGCACCTAAAGCTTCACACAGCCCTATATGGATCTGTGCCTGCCTAGCGACCTGCACCCCCTCTAAGTTGGCGCCCACTTGTCCCACCCTAGTTACACTAATATATGGCTTGTGGGCTGGATCTGTCCCATGGAGGTGGCTCATTTGGCCCATGGGGCTTCTCACAGGCTGCGCAACCCACCTCTGGATCCAGCTTACAGTCCTTCTTGGCATGGCTGCCAGAGCTGCTGTGTCAACATGTTTAGTACCAAGGGGCTTAATGCTGCCCTACATTTACTTGTTGGCAAATTTCCAGTTTTTGATGGCTCCCGGAGCTGCAGACAGCAGCAGAGTTAACTCCTGTGTGTTGGCTGTGCTAATACAGTGACTTTAAACAGCCACTGTGAGCAGGTGAGTCATCTGGCTCACAGGAAGCCCAATGGCCTAGATCTGTCTCACCACTCATCTGAGTTTGACACTCCCACTCTAAATGAACTAGTGTAGCACTTGACCTTGGCTTTCATACCCCTCCTTGTCATTTAGGGAGAACTATCTGCATGATGCCCTTAGTGTAAATGGGTTTCTGATGAGCTGTTCCAGTGCCATTCTGTGGTATTCCCAAAAGGGTAATAACTAATAACTGTCTAATATTTATCAGTGATTATTTTGTAGTTTCAAAAGCTTGAGATTCTGAGCAAACGTTCTCCCCAACATAGTGCAGTGCATCTAATGGAATATTAATCAACAGACAAACAGCTAGCAGATTTGGGGAAAAATAAGCCCCAAAGCAAAGTTACAGATCAATGGAGAGAGCTTCCTAATGGGTAGAGTTCTCCAATGAATGCAAGGCACAGACAGGTGCTTCGTTTAGCATGTCATGCTCAAGTGAATGAAACACGACTCCAGACTGCTGAAGTCAAAGATTATGAAAGGAATGCTAGAGCACTATTTTGGGCATTCTTCGTAGTGAAAATTTTTTTTTTTTTTGAAGTCCAGGGATCACTGAACTATCTTTTCAGACAGTTCAGGATAGAGGTGAGCTTATCTCTAAATGAAAAAGCAAAGAAAGGAGTAGGCACCTCTCTCAAGTAACAGTAAGTTCAGAGAGCGTGAAGGTAGATGAGCAGATATAATGGCCTAATTGGATGGTTCTTAGAGATACTAAAGGAATGAGAGCCATAATCATGGTAAATGAAAAAAAACTAAACTAGGCTCACTGCTGCAGAATCTGCAGCTTTCCCTGCTCCTGAGCCAAAGAAAAAACTGAATAGCCACCCTCAGCTGGCAAGAATCTCTTAGATGTGTTAAATTTAATTTTTATTAGTAGCATTAAATATATGAGGTCTGGCTGGTACTCATTTTATTTCAGGTAACTGATAGATGCAGCCATTTTGTATTTTTTTGAGTTCTTCACCTTTTCCCCACATGCTTAAAATGGCAAGGGAGGAGGAACTAGTTCAACTAAGAATTTAAAAGTTCTGTGACCTGGGCCAGAGATGGTGCCTTCTGCTGCTCCTCACCCCATTCCCTTTCTAACACTGCAGAGTCAAACAATAAAACCTCAGAATATAAATGTGTGAGGAGATTACTGTTAAAACTAGGCACCATTCAGAGTAGCTTGCCTCAATTTGATCAATACCCTGTTTGAGGTTATACATGTCAAAGTATTTTATGATGTGCATTTCATAGAATTGTATGAAAGCACAGTAGAAGATATAGTCCAGAGTATTTATCATGAGCTACATTTCATAACAGTTTATCAGGTTAAATGCATAGAATTTTAGCAGTAAACTTTTTCTGGGAACATTTTGCAGCATAAACTTGTTTACACGTGAGAAAAACCCGTTCCTGCCTGGGGCAGGGGGGTTGGACCTGATGATCTATTTATTATGCCTGTGTGAGTAGGCAGCTATTTGATCCGGCTTTAGATCCAGCCACTTTGGATCCAGAACTCCAGACTGGATTTCTGCTTTGATCCAGCCAAAGCGGCTCCAAAACTTCAGAGCCGCCTCGGAGATCCAGCCATAGGGTATAATGGGGAATCAAGGAAGTAGCTATAACTTGCTTGTTTTTTTGTCTGATTTGATGAAACTTGCAGTGGTGGTTGCCTCTGCTGAGAGCATGAAGCCTGCCAAACTTCAAGTAGATAGGTGCAGGGGTTTGGAGTGGGGGGGTGGGAACTGCACCTCAAGCTGTGGACAAGCAAAAAACTCATGACATGGGTAACACTGTGTGTGTTAAGGCGCAGAAGGGTGAAAGCTGCAGGGATAGTGGCCCCTGCAGAGCCCACGAAGCCTGCCAGCTGTTGAGGAGATAGGTGTGGGGGGCGTTCTGCACCTCTAGCTGCTGACAGACAAAACTCGCGACATGGGTGTTTGTACAACTGACTGTCTGTCTTGAGGTAGTTGATTGTCTGTATTGATTATTTCCTCTCCTTAGTCTCTGGTTTTTTAGGTGTTAATTGTTGCTAATTAACTGGTTACATTAGCTAGCAACTGTGTATTGAGCTGGTCCCTGAGTGAATCATGATCAATTGGTAACTGGTAACACAGTAGCTTAGCAGCCAGGCCTGCAGTAGTTCCACCCCCCCAAAACAGACACAGTTCCACAAGCATCCATGTCACGAGTTTTGCTTGTCAGCAGCTAGGGGCGCAGGGCTCCAGAACCCAGAAGCCCTGCACCTATCTCCTTGACATCTGGCAGCCTTCGTGGCTGTAGCACGGGCCACCATCCCTGCAGCTTTCACCCTGCTATGCCTTAACACACACAGTGTCACCCATGTCATGAGTTTTGCTTGTCCGCAGCTTGAGGTGCAGTTTCCCCCAAACCCCTGCACTTATCTCTTTGAAACTCAGCAGGCTTTGTGGCCTGAGCAGGGACCACCACCCCGGCAGTTTTCAGGCCACTGCGCCTTAACACACACAGGGTCACCTATGTCACGAGTTTTACCTGTCAGCAGCTTGAGGTACAGTTGCCCCCAAACCCCTGCACCAATCTTCGAGAAACCTGGCAGGCTTTGTGGCCTCACCAGGGGCTACTACCCCAGCAGTTTTTACCCCCATGTTGTAACACATAGACATGACATGAGTTTGCTTTCAAGAAGTTAGGGTACAGTTCCCCCTGAACCCCTATACCTATCTTTTTGAAACTTGGCAGGCTTTATCCTCTCAGCAGAAGCTACCACCACTGCAAGTTTCATCCAATTCAGACAGAAAACAAAAGTTACAGGTATTTCATTGATTCCCCATTATACCCTATGGCTGGATCTCTGAAGTGGCTCCGAAGCATTTCCGAACAGCTTTGGAAAGCCTAATAAAGCCAGTGCTTTGATTCGGACATGCTGCTTCAGATGCTGAAGTGTCCAAAGCCTCTCCAGATCCAAAGCATGTTCCGAAGCCTCACACAGTCCTACTGTTTAGGACCCTTCCAACCCTAAGCACTACAATACTATGAATACATAGAGACAGCAAGGCACTAATGAGGCAAGAGGCCAGAAACATTTACCCTGTTTTACTAAGGCATAAACTCTATCATGGGATAACTGTGGGCACAGGGAGCACCTGAAGGACTCTAAAGCCCCTCCCCCCCATTCACTGTGGACACACAATTATTGCTATTCTGGTAAAACCCTGCCTCCTATGTCCCTAAGTAACAGTAGAGCTAGGGGCAGAAATCACACATAAGCTAGTATAAATGATTGGAAACTGGTTTAACTCTGTAACACAGCAGAAGTTTAGTGCACATACACCACTTTCAGAGACTAAGTACAGACATTTGGGTGCATTAGAGGGAAGTTAAATCAATACAAAATGGCTGCCTCAGAGCAGGTAAGTCAGGATGGGACAGGCTAGCCAGCAGGTTGGGGGTCCAGCAAGCTGGAGGGGATTGAGGTTCCTCTGGAGTATGGGGGGGAAGGCATGACTTGTGGGTGGGGTGGGAGGGGCAAGCATAAAACCACAAGGAATAGGGGGAGCAGGTGCAACTGTGGGTGGGGGTGGCGGCAAGTGTGACCTGTGGGTGGGGTGGGAGAGGCAGGCAAAACCCATGGGTGGGGTTGTGGGTCCCCCCCCACAAGCAAAACTACACCCCCATCCCTCCTGCTCCTCTCCCCACTGGGACTTACTTGCTTAGCTCTGGCAGCAGCGAACACTTATAAAAACAGCTGCACCCAGACCAGCTTGTGGGATAGATGTTGCGAGTGCTGGCTGGGGGGAAGCAAAGGGCCGGAGGGCAAAAAATAGACCAGCGTAGGAAGAAAAAGGTGTGAAAAGAGCAGCCCCTAGGCTGGGGCCAGTGGCTGAGTTTTCCCAGTCCCAGAGCTGGCCAGGGGAAGTAGGCAAAAGTTCCATGCATTGTTTTGACCTAAATCAAATTAAGCTAATACTACATAGATCCTGGTTTATTTTAAACCAGGTTCTGCAATTTTTAATCCAGTTTGTGCACATCAACCTTCTGTTCTGTTACAGGTTTAGACTGATGGCTGGTCACAAGACCAAACCTGTAAGTATAAGTTTGGCACTGGGACGAGCTAAGTTTAAATCGGGCAGCTGTTTTGAACGTGGTTTAACCTCCTGAATGTCTGTACTTTGCCAAAATGGCTGAAACTAGTTTAAAATAAACCTGGATGGCTGTATTATCAGATTTAAGTGATTTAAGTTAAGTTTGGTTTATTGAACTTCTGTCCCAGATCCCCTCCAGATTCAAGTGAACTCACATTCCCCCGGCATCCTAGGATGCTGTGCACCTCCCCTGCAAACCCCACTCCTCACAGGGTGGGTGAGCTAGCCTCGGCCCAAACTGTCTGCTCCAGCCAAGCAGGGAGGCATGTTTTAGCACCCCCCCCCCAGCTTCTGGTCTGGGCCACTGCAGGCATGTGGATGCATTTCTGGAATCAAAAGTGAATGTCTGTTTACTTCTAATTGGTTCAATCTATACAATTTAGACTAACCTGAGAAGATTGAATCCATTCAGCCTTGGGCTTTTGACTGCCTGTACTTAGCCTAGGTACACTTCAGCTGTTCCATAGTAGCCATCTCTGTACTGGCTAGTACCTGACAATGAGACCTAAACCAGCTTACCCTTGGATGAAACAGAGTTAGTTGCCATCATTTCGTTTTCACTTTCAGTAGGGTGGCATGTGGGGCATTTTGTGCCTAGATAAGAATTTTCCTCAGTGCTCAAAGGCTAGGTTGATTACCGGCAGTTTTTGTAAGTATAAGTTATCTATCTACCTTGAATTTGTATATATATATTACATGCACATATATACACACACACACACTCTTATTTTTCATTTACACTTTAAAAAAATAAATTTATAAACACTTTATCAAAGTTCTATAAAACCATACTTCCAAACATGAAAGAACACTTCCAATACAAAAAAAATATGGCCCCATGAAATATTACACAAAAGCATAAAGAAAACATCACAACCGTAAGTTCCAGAACATAAAAGTTCAAAATCACCAAAGAGAAAAAATAAGTCAGCCTTATCTGGAAAGTAGGAACTCAAGGCATCTTCTACCATCTGTTGGTGGGCAAGTGCCATTTTGGAGGGGGCACCATGCCACAAATATTGTGCAAAATGCAGCATTAAGTTATAGTACACTGCAGGTATTGCTAAGGACATGAGCCTTGTCAGGAGATGCTACCATCTTCCTTCCAGTCTCCCAAGCGTTCCAATGTCAGCCTGTAACTGCATAGGTGAGAATGAAAAAGTTCTTCTCTATAATCCTGTTTGGTAAATGATGAGTCAGGCCTCCTAGAATGGCAATGGGAATACAAACACCATTCAGTAACAAACCTATATTTTTAAGGAGGAGAGCAGAAGTGGAAGTTCTTAAAAGATCCTAGCAACAGCCTTTTCAGACTACTACAGGTTACTACATGAATCTCTCCTGGAAGCTGGTAATCAACCTAGCCTTTGAGCACCGAGGAAAATCCTTTTCTACTTACGAGCTGTTATGGGGGTCACAGAAATAAATATCAGCTGCTCCAGGGCTCACTATAACTTTAGGTGTCCAAAGCCATCACTAACATCTAAATCTCATGTCCCACGCCATGCATACACCCATCAGAATAGCACCTCTACTCAATCTGCTTCTCCCCACCCCACCACTGCTACTGGACAACAACTCACCGCTTGAGACTAGCAAACTTTCAGATGGTAAGGACCTCAGGCTTCTAGAGCCCCTGCTGATGTGCTGCTGTTGCTGTGGGTTCAGCTTGGCAAAGATCTCCAGAAAAGTGGCCTTTATCATCTCCAAGTTCCTCAACAACTCCTGGTCACATTAGGCTTGTAGCATAAGCCTCTCTTACCAGTTGACACTTATTTCACAAGACCAATAATAGTACTGAGGGAAGCTGGTGCAAGAGAAGGTGACATACGAGATTCTGATCAGTTTCCTTCTCTTTCCACTGCTGGGATAGCTGCTTGTACTTCTGCCAAAAAATAGATGCAACTACTATTAAATATATGAAGTACAGCTAGTATTTGTTTTGTTCCAGGTACCCGAGTCGTGTGGCCACTTTGAATGAACGTAAGCTAGAAGTTATATCTGAGTCATCCCTCCCATCTCCCCTTTTTCATGGATCAACTTCCCTCAAAATGACAACCTTGCGGGATGGGGTGGAGGAGGAGGGACAGAGGGAACCAGTCAAAAAAATGCATTGCTGCTATGAGAATTGAAAAATTCTCCGGTCCCATTTGGTAGCAAAGAGGTTGACTTACATAGCTGAAGCCAACAAGTGGTAAGATGTTAAGTACACCTTGCTTAACCTCTGTAGGTTTGCAATGACCAACACTGTGGTAACAATATTTTGAAGATGGCTGCCATAAAGAGAGAGATCATGGAACAGCAGGATGGCAAACATGGGAATCTGTGAGTTTGGTCCTTTCCAAGTGTCTTCTGCTATGCATCCTGCAGTGAAGCATGGGAAAAACCCATGATGTATAAAGCCAGAGAGCAGGACAAGACACATTTGCCTATGTGCCTGGAATGCTGAGGTCTTAATATGGAAAAGACCTTGGCTGTATAGAAACAATGACTGGGACTACAGTGGAAATCAGCTGATTGAAAACCACCTAATTTATAGCTGGTTAGTGCAACCACAACTCAGTGCAAAAGAACCTCTCCAAATAGACAAGCTAAGTTATGTAACCCTTCTGCCAGATACCAGTCAGCAGCAACAAGGGCCAGGTTCAGATTTGGGGGTGCTCAAGAAGCTTGAGCTTTCACTATGGCTCAAGCCTCCACCCAAAAATCTGGGATCAGTGAATTTGGCTGGGGTGTGCTGCATAAACACCCCCCCCCAACAGTGTAAAAAGAAGATAAACTTACTACAGAAAACAAAAGGCAAAAAAAGCCCAAAGGAAACATGAAAAACAATTCAAACACTCTTAACTGCATGGTATAGTCTCTAATTTGCACTCATTTTGGGAAGACTCTACCTATGCCTAGGAAGTCCCAGGTGGGGGGTGGGGAGGGTTCATCTAAAAGGTTCATTCCAGGGGCCTGTACCCTGCTATTCAGCAAGCCAGCTGGACAAGGGGGGAGCACACCAAAGAGTCCTATGAGTTGCTCCTCAGGTTCACTGCACTCTGGGAGGCTGATAGAGATTGTAGGTCCTTCTGCAGTGCAAGGGGCCCCTCATTGCTCCCTGGGAAGCTGTAGACTAGTGTGACAATCTCCACTTCAATGTGGTGGCTTTGGGTTGGGGGGTGACTTGCAACTCCAGTCAACATATTGCACCCCCAAAATTCCTAGTCTCCCAAATCCCACAACAACTCCAGCTGGGACAGAAAATTGCAGAACTCAAAAGAAAAGGAACCAGGTGTGGGCCCCAACTGCAGATGGGTTTCCCTACTCAGTTAGGCTGAGATGCAAGAAAGTGCTACAGCAAAAAGGACCAGGCTCCCATCCTGACCCACACTTTTATCCGGATCTAATCCTGGTGGTTTGTTCCAGGGATTGCTACAACCCATAATATTATCTCATCCAAAAACCCAGGGAAGCAAAGGGAGAGTAGAAGAGTCCCAGATACAGAGGCTTTCTTCCTCCCATGTACCTGATAGTTCCCCTTCATATTGGCTCTACCCTACCTAGCTCCCTCTTCCTACGTACCTGGCACAACATCACCCTATCTTTCCCAGTCAGGGCTTGCTTGGCTTCTAGCCTTTCTCTCAACCAATTAATTTAAAAGAACACTGCCAAGCTTAGCTAATCATGCTACAGGGTCTGATTCCCCTGCTTAGGTGACTGAACCCAGTGCTTCTTGTTTGCAGTACACAGCAGGGTGTATTTACAAAGGGCCTCAACAAAAGGAAGCCTTTTCTGCCTACATGCAGAAAGCATGCTTCCCCTCAAATTAACAAGCAGCCAAGATACAGCAAATATGATTTAAATACAGCACATATAAAAACATGTTTAAATTAAATACATACTTTACTGTACAAAATGGCTTGTACATTTTGTGTGTGTTACATACGTTTTCAATACTTATAGCTGATTCACTACTGGATTACTCTGGTTTTACCCTGGTATGTGTATGGGGGTGGGAAATCAAGCCCTGATCAAATAGTTTACAGGCAGGTAGAGTAGGCAGTGCCCTCTTGACAGCAATCTCATCTAACTGATACATCTGTGAAGCCAATGGAGCCACAAGTATGCAAAGCTGGAATAACCGAGAGGCAAATTAGGCATGTTGTTTTTAATCCATAGTTTCACTACTTGAAAAGCAATTATGTGTGGCACCAGTCAAGCCCATGGTATAACATGGTAGCATTGGACAAGAAACATTTCCAAGGTATCAACAATATGAAACTGGTTAGCAATCCAAATCACAACAAACAACAAAATAAAATAAAAGCTCCATTGCAATCTACATTAATAGTATACAGGAGAGCTGTCAGCCAGTTGATATTATTTCCTCTAAATGTAACTGTTCAGAGTAGGCTGATGCTACTGAGAAATGAGATACACAGGATTAGAGTGAAATGCTGGTTTCAAATCCATTCATTACAGATAGGACACTGGAAGTGTAAGGCAGTAATTTCTGTGGCAATGATCATTTCATGGATCACAGTCTCATGTCCTCTCCGATGCATTCTGTTAGCTTTGGTGGTGCAGGATACCAACCATTACCTGAGAACCACTGCTATGTGACACTCATTCTAACTAATAAAAGAACTTCTGAAAGACTAATATACCTCCTCCTGCCACGAGGGGTCACTTTCTCTACATGCTAAGGAAAGAGAACACATTTAGCAAACGGAGTCACCATTAAAAAAAATAAGCAAAAAGTTAAATTTAAGTTGTTTGGTTAATGGAAGCTGAAACTGTGCCATGACTTACAAGCCTTGAAGTGGTGTTGTGTTGCCATATTTTTCTGACTTTGTGGATAATGGCAATATTCATATTTGCATTCAAGAAGTAGAAAATAAAATTGAACATGGCATTTAGTTCTCTGGGGTGAGAATTAAAATCACTGGACTCATGTGAAAGATATCCAAGATCCTGATCCCCTATAGCCATAAATATCCCATACTTGTGTTTTGGCAATTTTAAAGTTCCTGCACTTTTCAGTATTTCTAACTGACAACAGTAAGAAAATGTGATAAGAGAAGATTAGCATACTCCAGAAGAAACTCTGACTCTTTATAGCTGGCTTATTATATTTTCTTCCTAAATTATTCTCTGTCTAATCCTACCTAATTGTCCTTCTTCTAAGTGTTTCTGCTGCTTACAGTTCTGTTGACTGGAAACTGCTGTTCCTGTAACTTTAACTTAGCCACAGCTGGGCTCTTGTAGTTCTAATGGTTGATAGTAGCTAGGAGGTAACTAATAGAGTAGTACTCCCTGGAGCCAGTTATAGTAAGTAAAATTCTACATCCACTATTTCTCCACTTTACTAAAGAGAACAAAATCCCCCTCAATTAGGACCTTCTAATGGGAGAAAGTAACAAAACAAAACTTCATCTTCTAAAAATAACAAAAGATCACAAAATATATTGGAAAACTTTTAAAAGGAAAACCTCACTTAATTAAATGTATTTTAGCAAGTCATGCTCTTTATAACTGAAGTCTATTTTGAGGTCCGCTGTATTTGTTTTGAGCAATAGAGTAAAATCATAAAGGCAAATGCTATATGAAGGATGTGTGTGGAACCACCTGTCTTAGCATCCAAAAATACTGTGGAAGGAAAAAAAATACATGAAGAGCTTTCTTTGCATTGGTTTTTCATTTGTCATGTAGTCAATTTTGAATCATGATTATAGATTATCAAATAATAAGTTATTTACGTGAACATAATATAATGTACCACAAAAATTGTCTGTAGAAAATGACCCTGTTAATCAAGTTTAAAAAGGAATCTCTATAAAAATATTTTTTAATTGCTGTGTTTCATCTGATGTACCCTGAGCTACTTGTGAATTATAGAAATTAGATTCCATGGAGTGAACCTGTAGGACAGATCTGGATAAAACAATACTTATACATAACTTTCTTCTCTTCTGCTACTCACATGAATAGAGATGGCGGTTAAACAATTATTATGAGCTTGTTCTTTTTAATAGCCTTCAGAATTTTCAAGAGAAATAGTTAGGTCATTGATACAATCAAAAATTTGGAGAGAATGTTTTGAAGAGCCTGACAACTGTTTTTCTTTTATTAAGGTAACAGAGGAAACTGATAATCTAAGTAAAATGTTGATTTTAGCAGTTGCTGAGCACTCAAAACTGCCATTTAAAATTAAACAGAGAAAAAGCCACAGCTAAAACCAAAAGGCCTATGTAAAGTCAAATATGACGAGGAAACAAAGGTCAAGTCTAAAGCTGAAGAGAAGAAAATGCAGAATCAGTGAAGGAAGCCAGGAAGAAAGTTATTATTGTCATCAATGGGAATGAGTCTGTAATAAATGATGGCACAGTTCAGAGCTCATCAACAGGGAACCAGTTACCAAGTAGGCGAAATAATCCTTCTAGCAAGCTTGAAGTAGTTAAGTTGTCTACACAGGCTACTACTGAAATGTTATCGTTAGTTAGACCTCATCAGGCTTTTTGATAGTGTCAGTGTCAAGCGGTCAAGAACATAAGAAAGCACTTGTTTCTATCACCTTCACTTAGATCTTCCTAGTGTCCTTCTTATTTTCCTGCCTGCAACACAGTATTATATTTCTTGAACTTCACGGCTGTCACTGGTTCCTTATATGTACTCAGGAAGCAAAGAATAGTAGTAGCAATAATAATAATGATAATAAAAATATATCAAGAGGGTTATACATAACTCTCCTCATACTGATGCTGAGGAATATTTTAAAGCATGTAAAAATTCATATAAAATATTTAAAACATGTTTTGAGTAAAAGACATGGTATGACAAAGTCCAAATATTGCCTTCAGTGACAGAATAAACAAATCACAATAACTGTAGCCTTAGTAGTTTTCATATAAGAAATAAATGACCATCTCAAACATGCACACATAAGATAGCTCTATTTTAAATTGCTTGGAAGATATCTGTTAATATATGTTTTTCTGGTCAAACTTCACTTTCCATATCAGTATGTCTCAAGAGCAAATTACTGGAAGAAACAAGAGCTCTTTTGAGCCCTTTGACCCTTCTTCTACCTCCTAATATTAGTTCACTAATGGCCAGATCAGGGCTTGGCAACATTTTTGGGCTGAGTGCCATAAATTCTTATAAATAATAAAGTGTTGCTTCCAGACCACAAGCCTCATCAAGATACTACAGACTGCATGCAGTAGCTCACTTACCCTTTGTCAAGTAAGGGGGTTCTTTGGCCAAAAGCCAATGCCTCACTGTGGAGCCCCTGCACCGAGGCACCCTCTGCCCCCGCCACCACTCCCTGGCTGGCTGGGGCGCAGCGTGTCTCGAGATGGGGGAGCAGGCAGCTCTAGGCAGATAGCTGGCTGGGGTGCAGTGTGCCTCAGAGCAGGGGCTCCATAGCACAACCACTGCACTGAGGCACGCAGAGACAGGAGAGCAGCTGGCCCAGGGCTGCTTGCTCCCTCATCTCAAGACACATGGCGCCCCATGTTTCGCTGTGGGGAGGGTCACAGAGAAAACTGCCAGAGTGGTTCCAATTACTGCAACCTCCTCACCCTGTTGATAAGACATTCCAACCCAGAAATACATGTTAGCATAATCAATTCAAGCTCCCAACTTCCTCCGGATCCGTGACCCCTAAATGCTGCCGCAGCTGTCAGCTAACATCTTCCCAAACTTACATAAACAATGAGAAGTACCTAGTAAAAAGTTTAATTCCCGGATAATGGGAACTTGGGATAGTTTACCATTATACCCTTCTAAAGTGAAAAAAAAAAGCTTCCATTCTCCCTTGGGTCTGTGTGAATGATGGAACTGAATGCCCCTGTATTAATTAGCTGCTGGTAACCCTCAGTGGTGATGTATATCTGAAGGTGCCCCCGAGCTTCCAGGCTGAACTTAACTAGGACATTTGGTTCAAGGATCTGGCAACCCTATGTAGTGACATTGTATTCCCTTTCCTCTAGCAGAGGGGGGACAGAAGAGGCTGCAGCTGCTGTTTTTAACATTTCATTCTGGAGTTCTGCTGCAATAGTTTCACATTTGTTTAGCCACACAGTTAATTGCCAGTCTCACAGCCCTTCTGGTACTTTTTCATATTTGCTGAATTTTCTGAATAAATTCTCTATAGAGTAGCCTAACACACAAATGCACAGATTAGGAGCAAAATAACAGATCAGGTGATTGCCTGATTTGTTATTTCACTCCTTATCTGTGCCTTTACATTGTGCATGAGTTCTCCCTTTGTTTCCAAAGGTTATACCAGCTATTTTCCCCCACTGCTGTGATGAATTGAGGTTTCCCTTTCCATGTGTTTTTTTCTTTTTTGCAGAGGACCATGCTGCTTTACATCACTCCAAAATGGTTGTGTAAGCAGTCCCTGAGGTTACTGTAATGGCCATATATTTGACAATGCCAGAGTATAATCCTGAAATTATAATACTTTTATATAGATTATCATCTCAGTTGGAGTCTTGCGTTGTAATTTATACAGGAGAAAAACTTAGGTTGAAAAAACAGTCTTGGTGATTCCCCTGTTCTTTGGGTCATTTTTGAAAGGTAAGAGAACAATGTATCTTTTCCAAGGACTGCATATACCACTTTTCTATACACATTGTTTACATCTTGTGGTTGCCCCTCTGCAAACCCCTATTACCAGCTTCCTTCCTTGAGGCAGGCAGACCATGGCAGGGAAACAGCAGCTGGGAAATTTGTAAAGCCTCTGAATCAGATGAGAATCCCCTCCCCCTTGCTCATAACACTGCTCTCTTCCCTGTCTGTGTTCAGCAGCACCTCCTTTCCAACCCCACTGCCCCCCTTGCCCTCTCTACTTATGCCTCTGGGTGCAGGAAAAAGTCAGGGAAACCCACCCACGCTGTACTGTCCACTCCTACTCTTCTATAGCCAGGGCTGTGGAGAGCGGCTGTCCGGAGACCTGGTCTTGGCTGGGTACAGGGGCAGCGGCAGGTGGGTTCCCAGGCCTGTACCTGCTCCTTGGCTGACAGGGAGGGAGAACTCACTTGCCACTTGGATAGTTGCTGTACCTGGCTGAGCCCAGCTCCCCCCACAGCCCAGCAGGGACAGGACAGGAGCAGATCTGCACCTCCCCCCACTACAGGTCAGCCAAGGGCAGTGGCAGTAGTGGGCGGCAGGAGTATAATGGGAGTGGGGTGTGATGTGCAGTTTACCGTGGGAGAGAGAAGGATGGGGTTCCAAGAGCAGAGGGAGGAGGGGATTATTACCTGCTTCAGGGATTTAAAGTTCCTGGCCATTGCTCCTGCAGCATGGTCTGGAAGGGGTGTATGACCATGACACTGTACTACCTCTGGATCTGCCCTTAAATATGGCTGTGGAGTTCAGACACTTTCAGAACTACACAGCATCTGAGTCAGGGCTTTCTGAATTTCAGTTTCATACTGAAGTACCTAAATTCTGCCTGAGTCCCATTTTAAATGCCTAAAAGTAGATATAGTTGTCAGTTTTAAATGTACTGTTACAAGCTCTTTCCTTACTGTCAGCTAAAATGCAACAGTTCTGGCATGTTACCTGGGAAAGAGTAAATCTTCTACTGTACAGAGCAATTGGAAATGCTAAATTGAATGAGATAGCTTTTAAGGATCCAAGTCAGCTCAGAAAAAGTGATTACCTGGATTTATGAACTGGTATCTAATAAAATTAAATAATGACTTGCCATTCTTCTCTTACCAGATAGTTTAGTACTGAATGTGAAGATCTGATAGAGTGATGGTAAGAAGGGGCTGTGAGATTTGATATTTTATTTCCTGAAGCTATTTCAGTCCTCTGATCTGAAAATGACAGAAAATAGTGTCTGTGTAACAGAAGGTATAATTAGGATACAGTGAAAAACTTTAAAAGTAATAATCTCTGGGGTGTTTCAAGTAAATCTATCTTTCTCCAAAACTGTTCAAAGAGGTAGGGAAGCAGGCCTGGTGTGAAGCTTATTCTCTAGCATCCTATACCATAGTAGGGGGAAAGATTTGGGCCTTGGGTTTGTGAGAGCAGGATAAGGGGAGTAATAATTAACTTACTGAAATTGATATGACTGAATATTTTTAGAGATAATTATGGAAATAATCATGCTTTCTGATCTCTGTGCTCTGGCTAGTACTCTCTTAGAGAAGAAATATTCAGAATCCCAATCCCAAAGCAATCTTTTATTGAAAGACTAACTGTTATCCTTTTATTGAGGGACTACTTCTCCCACCACCAAAGCTTTTAGCATAAAGCAACTCATTCTGGAAACTTAACAGCACTGACATATGTTGGCACACTAGGATAGCTCAAATGTAGTCACGTGCCTGACTGAAGGTTGGGTAGCTTTGCTTCATGCATCTGGATCACTTTAGCCGAAGACGTCTACTAATAAACAGAGAAAACATGGTATATTAATTGATTTACATGCAGTGGTATTGCCAGTTTCTATGCACAGTGTATTGGAGGATGTAGCAAAATGGAAATTGTTCACAGAGAAAAGTATCTGGTGTTGTTAATACTTTACGTACCTAAGATCCTGTCAGGGGGAATCCAGGAGGTGCAACGGTGCAGTTGCACCCCTCTATGATTCTTGCTCCACCCAAACTTTAAAACCAATTGTCTGGCAGTGGCAGCTGCATTTCTATGCAGGCAGCAGTGAGGGAGTCAGGTAACTTCATGTCTCATTATAATCTACATGAACACTGCTAATCTCTGTCCACTCCACAGGTGTTAAGGACCCTCTCTCTTTTTAATGGTCTTGATGTTACACAGTTCATAGATTCATAAACATTTGGGCTGGAAGGGACCCCAAAGGATCATCAAGTCCAGCCCCCTGCCCCAGGGGCAGGAAATCAGCAGGGATCATAGGATCCCAGCAAAATAAACATCCAAATGTGTCTTGAAGGCGTTCAAAGTGGGTGCTTGAACCGCCTCCGGTGGCAGTCTATTCCAAAACTTGCAGGCTTAGACAGTAAAGTTCTTCCTTATGTCCAGCCTGAATTGGTCTTGGCAGAGTTTGTGACCATTTGATCTTTTCCCCCAGAAACTGGTGGTCACCCCTGATAAACTTATAGGTGGCCATCAGATCGCCCCTGAGCCTGCCCTTTTCCAGGCTGAAGAGTCCCATGGCTCTCAGCCTGTCGTTGTAAGGTCTGTTTTCCTGACCTTTGATCATGCACGTGGCTCTTCTCTGGACTCTCTCAAGCATCTTCACATCCTTTTTGAATTGTGAGGCCCAAAACTGGACGCAGTACTCCAGCTGTGGCCTCACCAAGGCCAAGTACAATGAGAGAATGACGTCCCGGGATTTGTTTGAGAATTATCTATGGATGCAAGACAGCGTTTTAGTCGCTTTACTAGCCACAGCATTACATTACAGGCTCATGTTCATCTTGTGGTCAATCATGACCCCCAAGTCCCTTTCGTCTGTAGTGCTAGCCAGTGTAGCACTGCTGAGCCTATAAGAATGCTGCAGGTTTTTCCTCCCAAGGTGAAGAACCTTGCATTTTTCAGTGTTAAACACCATCAGGTTCTTGTCTGCTCATTTCATGAGCCTGTCAAGATCTGCTTGGATCACCCTCCTGTCTTCAGATGTGGATGCTTTACCCCAGAGTTTGGTGTCATCGGCGAACTTGGCCAGACTGCTTCTGACACCAATGTCTACATCATTGATGAAGATGTTAAAAAGTATAGGCCCTAGGACAGAGCCTTGAGGGATACCACTCGTCACAGCGCACCACGATGATTGACTTCCATCAGCCACTACCCTCTGGGTCCTACCGTGGAGCCAATTCCCCAGCCAGCAGATTGGGGTGTGGTCGAGGCTGCAGTTAGCCAGTTTTGCCAAGAGGTGATGATGGGATACCAGATCGAAGGCTTTTTTAAAGTCAAGATATACAACATCAATCTCTTCTCCCTTGTCCAGGTGATAGGTCACCTGATCATAAAATGAAATGAGATTGGTCAAGCAAGACCTACCCGCAACAAACCTGTGCTGGGTATCCCTCAGGATATTGCCGTGAGCTAGTCTGTTAAGGATGGCCTCTTTGACAATCTTTTCCAAGACCTTCCCCAGGATAGAGGTCAGGCTGATGGGCCTGTAGTTTAGCGGATCTACTTTCCTCCCTTTCTTAAAGATAGGCACCACATTGGCCTTCTTCCAGTCCTTGGGCACTACACCAGAGCACCAGGAGTTCTCGAAGATCCATGCCAGCTGCTTGAGTACCCTTGGGTGTAAACCATCAGGGCCGGCTGACTTGAAGGTCAAGGTGTTCCTTCATGAGGTCAGCTTCGATGGAGGGTAAGGAGTCTTCCTCCCCCAGGCCTCCCACCCACAGTAGGAGGCCTCCCTGACCCCCATGGGATTGGTGAAAAATTGATGCAAAGTACCCATTAAGCAGGTTTGCTTTTTCAAGGGCATCAGTTGTCCCATCTGGTTTAGCAGGGGTCCAATGTTGCCCTTGCTTTTCTTCTGGCTCCCCACATATCTAAAAAAGAACTTTTTATTGTTCTTGATATTTGTAGCTAGCTGCAATTCCATCACAGCCTTGGCTTTCCTGGTTTGCTCTCTGGAGGTCCGGACCAGAGCAGAGTATTCTTCCTTGGTTCCAGTCCTTCATCCTTTGTAGGCCTTTCTTTTTAGCTGCTGGAGGTCCGATAGTTCCCTGGAGAGCCAAGGGGGCTGCTGTGCCCTTTTGCTGCCTTTCCTCTGAGATGAGATAGACTTTGATTGCGCGTCCAGGATTGCTCCCTTGAGGAGCAACTGCTTGTTTTGAACTCCCCTCCCCTTTGGGTTGTGGGCCTTTAGGGACTCACCGACAAGCCTCCTTATCTTGTCAAAGTCAGCTTTCCTGAAGTCAAGGACTTCTGTATTACTGACTGATTTGCCAGCTTTACAGTGTATGGTGAAGGTGATCAACTCATGGTCACTATCATCCAGCTTCCCTTCAATCGATAGGTTGCTGATTAGGTTATCCCCAGTTGCCAGTACTAGGCCGAGCAGCACTTTACCTCTCATTGGCCCGTTGACTTCCTGCGTCAAATAGGTCATCCACGCGAGAAAAAGCTTTGTGACCACTCGGATTTGGCCAGGCGCTTCTTCCATGAGATGTCTGGGTAGTTAAAGTTTCCCATGACAATCATACACAGGGAGCGCGTGGCCTCAGCCAATTACCTGGCAAACTCCTGGTCAAGGTCTTGACCCTGAGTAGGGGGTCTGTAGTAGTTACCCACCATAGTATCCCCTATGCTGTGTTCCCCATGGATTTTAACCCAGAGGGTGTCAAGTCATCCACCATGGGTGCCAATGTTGGCTTGCAGGGATGCGTAGCTTTCCTTGACATAGAGAGCTACACCCCTGCCCCTTTGGTCCACTTGATCCCTTCTGTACAGGGTATAGCTATCTATACCTGTGGCCCAGTCCCACCAGGTCTCTGTTATCCCTATGACATCATAGTTATTAGCATTTAGCAGGAGGACAAATTCCTGGCATTTATGTATGGGCCCTTGGGGGCCCTAGCATCACCTACAGTTTGTTCCAGGGCTGGGGCAGGGGCGGGTTCCCTTAAGTGCCTTGGGCGTCTGGCTTTGCAAGGGTTGCTCAGCAGGCCAGCAGTGGCAGTAGTCCCCCCATCCTCTGGTGGGCTTAGTTTAAAGCCCAGTGGAGCAGGTCAGCCGGTCTGGCTGAGAAGAGCCTCCTCCACAGTGGAAAAAGGTGGAGGCTGTTCCTTCCCAGAAGCTTGCTGCCTCTCTCACCAAAGAGCGGGATGTGGTCATGGAAGCCTAAGTCTTCCCGATGACACCAACACCCTAGTCTCTGGTTAACTACTTGGATCCTCCTCTCCCTCTTCAGCCCATAGCCCAAGACTGGGAGGATTGACGATGACACCACCTACACCCCTCTTTAGCAGTTCAAACTATACTTTTTTCTGCCATTTTGCTGTTTGTTGGCAATTCCTGGTAATGTCCTTCTTCTATTTCACAGCCCTGCAGACTGTTTTTAGCTTTAGCTAAAAATCTTAACTTGGGTGTGGTCATAGGCACTGACCCTCATAGGAGGCTCAAGGCCCACCCCCCACCCCTTGGGAAAAGGCCAGGGTGACTACCCAACCCTAACTGAAGACTGAAAAACCCAGGTTGCTGTGGACCCCTGCAAGGAACTGCGGGGAGTGGGATGTAGGGGATGCCAGATGCATATGTGTACACACACACATGCGTATGGCCAAGAATCCCAGCTGCCTGCAGGTAAGTCTATGGATGTATCGGGGTGGGGAGCAGATTGAGGGAGAGAGTGGGGCAGGGGCTGGGCCTGGGGGTATTGCCAGGCCATGACAGTGCATGGTGCCTGGGGCCAGGGCAGGAATGGAACAGAGCCACAGGTGGTTTGTCCAGGGAGCAGGGGGAGCCAGCCGCCACTGCATGCAGTCCTGGGGAGAGGGGTGGGGAAGGCGTGTACCCTACAAATTTGTACCATACAGAAAATGCACCATTCCATCTGCACCCCTCTTTTCAAAATCCTGGATCTGCCCATAGATCCTTTGTAGCTTCTATGGTTTTTGCTACCTGTCCAGATCAACCAGCAAAATGTAACTGTCTTTTGAAATGTTATGTTATTCATGTAACCTTGGGTCTTGCGAAGGGCTTGGAGGGTGGAGGGATAAACTGGGTACTTTGCTGTTGTCCAGTGTTATCTCTTCAGTTCCATTCCATGGTAGAGATTCATAGATTCATAGATATTAGGGCTGGAAGGGATCTCGGAAGATCATCGAGTCCAGCCCCTTGCCTGAAGGGCAGGAAGTCGGCTGGGGTCATAGGATCCCAGCAAGATAAACATACAATTTTTTCTTGAAGGTGTTCAATGTAGGTGCTTGAACCACCTCCAATGGCAGGCTATTCCAGACCTTAGGGGCTCAGACAATAAAGGAATTCTTCCTTATCTGCAGCCTGAAATGGTCTTGTAGGAGTTTATAACCATTCGACCTCGTCATCCCTTGGGGCACTCTGGTGAGCAAAAGTTCCCCCAGAAACTAGTGGTTACCCCTGATAAACTTATAGGTGGCCATCAGATCATCCCTGAGCCTCCACTTTTCCAAACCAAAGAGCCCCATAGCTCTCAGCCTGTCATTGCAAGGTCTGTTTTCCTGACCTCTGATCATGCACGTGGCTCTTCTCTGGACTCTCTCAAGCTTCTCCACATCCTTTTTGAATTGTGAGGCCCAAAACTGGACGCAGTACACCAAGGCCAAGTACAATGAGAGAATGACGTCCCGGGATTTGCTTGAGAAGCATCTATGGATGCAAGCCAGTGTTTTAGTTGCTTTACTAGCCTCAGCATTGCATTGCAGACTTATGTTCATCTTGTGGTCAATCATGACCCCCAAGTCTCCTTCTTCCTTAGTGCTATCAAACGTAGCACTGCCGAGCCTATAAGGATGCTGCGGGTTTTTCCTCTCAAGATGGAGAACGTTGCATTTTTCAGTGTTAAATACCATCAGGTTCTCCTCTGCCCACTTGCTGAGCCTGTCCAGGTCAGCCTGGATCACCTTCCTGTCATCAGGTGTGGATGCTTTGCCCCAAAGTTCAGTGTCATCGGCAAACTTGGCCAGTCTGCTTCTGACTCCAATGTCCACATCATTAATCAAGATGTTGAACAATATGGGTCCAAGGACAGATGGACCTCTTGGGGGACCTCACTGATCACAGGGCACCATGATGATTGACTTCCATCAATTACAACCCTCTGGGTCTGACCACAGAGCCAATTTCCCAGCCAGCAGATTGTGGTGGACCCAAGGCCAGAATTCGCCATTTTCGCCAAGAGGTGATCATGGGATACCAGATCGAAGGCCTTTTTGAAGTCAAGATATATGACATCAATCTATTCTCCCTTGTCCAGGTGATAGGTCGCCTGGTTGTAAAAGGAAATGAGATTGGTCAAGCAAGACCTACCCGCAAACAAACACTAGATGGCTAGTGGCACTAGTGTTAGAAGAAAGAGAAGGAAAATAATTCAAAGAGGAGATAAGTTACATTTTAATTAACACTGTTATAATGAAACATAGGAGAAGTTGAATTTAAGATGTAGCTTATCTGAAATCCAACAGATTTTTTTCTATTATGTTAGTGAGACCACAGCATGAATGCTGCATTTAAACTCAGTGCCAGAAAGGTACAGAAAAAATTGGATGCACAGCAACAAAGATGGTTAGTGGACAACAGGGATTTATTTATGAGGAAAGATTAATAACTAAGATCAAGTGGCCAATCTGAATGAAATAATTGGAAAGACCATCATGATCCTCTGGCGGGCTTTGCATCAGACTCCATCAAATTGAAAATCAAGGAGGAGGAAATTAACAACTGTTTAGAAACATTTAAATGATCTAAATATCAAGAATTCAGAAAAATTATGTAATTAGATAGGTGGATGCATAACTAGTAGTAAAAAAATGAAAATAAGCAAGGTAAATCTTCTGAATACTAGTACATGCTGCTTCCTAGCTGTGAACTTTGTCCACATTGTGATATTCATATCAAAGGGAAGTGGTGGATGTTCAAAACTCATAAAAGTGCTGGAAGAAATATAGTACAAACATCTTGCAGCTGGTAAGGGCAATAAAGGAAACTGAATATGGTGTTTTGGGACTATAGTAGGAAAAAAATTATTTGCTTTTATATAGTAACATAATTCTTCAAGGCAAGAGGTTTAAGGCAAGTAAAAAACTGTTTCTTTATAAACATTATCTTTGTTGAAAAATATTCAACTGTGAATGTCAGCAGTGTTTTTGAACCTTAATGTGATTTGACATAATGGAGCAAATTTGAGGATCTCAAGGACAAAGAGTAATGATTAAGGCAAGTATAAGCTACTGCTCAGATGTTAAAACCCGAGGACATAAAATACAGTGAATATTGTAAACAACTCCATGTAATCCTCCAAGGTGACCTTCTTTCTTAAAACTGAGAACATTGATTAGAACAAAAACATCAAGCTTGCTCCCCAAAAGCCCATATCCAGTGATTCTAAGGTGTAAGTGTTTTATTAGATTGCTTTGTGATGTGCATCTTTGATATTTACATGATGTTTATTCACTTTTTTGTCAATTCATACTTATATAATTTGCAAGTGGTGTTCTAGTGAGGCAAATAAAATTAGGTTCCGTATTATAACAAAATACTTTTGAGCATACATAACGTTAGATATTATTTACAATTAAATCTCTTCAGTTTCTGCTAGTACCATTTCCGCCTTTCATTATTAAGAGTTGAACTAGGGTAGGTACAGACATTCAAAAAGCCCAAGGTGGAACTGATCTCAGTAACTTGGTTTTCTGTAAGCAGCGTAGTTTAGATTGGTAGCAAACAGAACATACGGCTGACCTTTGTCGGGGCAGGGAACAAATATTAAACTGGGTTCCACCATTTTTAAACAAGTCTGTGTCTGTCAAAATTCTGTTCTGTTATGGGTATAGACCAGTTTTGTGTGCTGAACTCCATTTCTATTACAAATATAGATCAGTTTCACATCACGAATACAGGGTAAAAGTGTAATGTCTATACATGGCCTTAATGCTTGTATACTAGATCTCATATTAAATATGGAGAAAAGTTTCTTGGTAAACTTAGTTCTTCATTAAAGTTAAATATTATACTTATCTTCCACAATGAGAAACTGAAGTACGTAGTTGTAAAAAGACTAACCCAACTAACACAGCAGGGTGGTGACTGAATCCAAGTTGGAATGCAGAACTGGACAAAATGAGACTAGATAAAATTCGCAAATAGTTTAAAAGTGAGTCTAGTTAACAGTTGGGATCACTAAAAGCCTTTACATTAAGATTTGGAATCAGAGGGACATGCTTACCTTCCATCAGAACTTCTGGCCTTGATGCAGAATTTCAGGGGGGGTTGGTAAAACATTGTCGACTGTATTGTTTAAGTTTACGACCCAAAGATTTATTAAACTAAGATTCTACTAAACCATGAATCTCAACCAAGAAATTCACCTACCACCAAGTCTATCTTTAAAGACCCACTACTAGAACCTCCTACTAATCCCCATCCATTGAAGGAAGCATGACATGCCATCACTCAGCCCAACAACAAAAAGGCTAACCAGAGGGGCCCGGGCAGAAGATAGGAAGGGGTGCCCTTCCACTTGGGCTCCTCAGCAATGTGTGTCCAGGGCGTGCATGGCCACCAGGAAGAGCGCAAGGGCTTTAGCCTAAGCCGGGAGCATGCGGAGCCTGCAGGAAGGCGGGGGCTGGGAGGAGGAGGAGAAAGGAAGCTCTGGTCCTCACTGCGTGAGGTGCTGGCTTCCGGTCTGAGAGGAAAGCGGGTGGCAGGGCACAAAGCAAGCAAGCAAGTAACACCTAGCAGAGTGGCGCAGCGGGAGCCTGCTGGGCCCATAACCCAGAGGTCAATGGATTGTAAGCCATCCTCTGCTATGTCCCCTGTCTGCCTTTTGCTCCCCTACCTGACTGCCGCTTCTCCATCTGGCTTTGCCCTTGGCATGCCTGAGAGGGGCCGAAAGTTTCCTTAGATGCAGCTCTCTGGCCTCCTTCCCCAAAGGCCTCGGGGAGCATGCTCCCGGGACTGCCTTGGGGAAGGGTGGGGGCGGGTCTCTCCCAGGGGCAGCCCTGCCCACGGCGGGCAGGCAAGGGAGCTGTGGCCTTGGAGGGAAGGGAGAAGGTGCTCAGAAACAGAGAAGAGCCCGCTGGGAGTGGGACCTGTGACCTGGGCACCAGGCACTGCAGTGCACGTGACTGAAGCCAACATGGTTGCCAGGCCGCCGACCCATTTTCCTCCCGCCCCTGCCTCCAAGGTTGGGGACTAAAGAAAGGCGGGGTTGAGCACCTGTGCCTGTGTTGGAGGCGGGAGGGAGAGGGCAGGATGGCAGGAGGATTTGGGGGACTGGCTCTAGAAGGAGCCGGAGAACCTGGCGGCAGACAGTCCACAGAGCAGAGCAGGCAGGCTGGCTGTAAAGGAAGGGCCTGGGAGAAGGAGGCCTGCCGACAGCTGTGACTGCAGCCCCGAGGGCGTACTCCTCCCTGGGCAAGATGTCCGGGAATGCAGCTCCAGGCCCGAAACTGGAGCGTAGGGGCTGAAGAGGTGGCAGTGCGGGCTTTGGCCCAGGCTGCCAAAGAGGCTGGAGCCAGAACCTGGCCCTCAGCCTGGTCAGGCCCCATGACCTCCGGAGCTGTGTGCCGCCCGCCGTCTCCTGCCGGGCCCGGGGAGGTGGGGGCAGCTCGATCTCAGCACGGGCCCTGGACTTGGAGTGCGTTTCCGGCCCTTGCTCACTATGGGCCGACAGGGTGTTTAGCCAGAAATGGAGGGAGGGAGGGGAGAGAGCTGCTAGGTCCAGTGACCTCACACACCCTGGCTTTTGACAACTGCTCCGCCTCCCAGGAGCCAAGCGCCATTTCCCTCCTTGCCATGTCAGACTGCTTCTCTTCATCCTGCCTCCTGCAGGCTCCCAGGTCGCCCTCGTCCTGCTCACAACTGTGTATGGGACCAGGGGCAAGAAGGGCAGGCTGGAGCCCCCAGAACGTGGCGGCAAGGCCTCCAGAAAGCAGGGGGAGAGCGAGCAGAGTTTCCGCTCCAGCAGCCTAGGGGGTGCCCACTCACAGGGGTCCCGCCTGCAGGAACCTCTGGGGAGACAGCTAGCTGTGAGGGGCAAGGCCTCAGCAAGGGGACCTTCCCCATGTCCAAGTGCCACCTTGATGCTGCAAAATCTGTAGCAGCAGTAGGATTCAAACCCACACCCCTGCAGAGACTGGAGCCTTAATCCAGCACCTTGGACTGCTCAGCAGGGCAGGGTTGCTCACCAGCCTTGGCCTTGCTGCTTTCCCTTCCCCTGATGCCGCACCAGCCCAGCAGCAATGAAGCAGGGACTGGGGCTGTCCCTAGGGACCACCACTTTCCCTAAGGTCTGCCCTCAGCCTCTCCTTTCAGCAAGGGCTCCACACCTTCCAGCATCCTCTCCAGCCCCCACAACTGCTCTCAGTCAGCCACACGGCCATCTTCTGCTCCCCACACAGCTCTCCACTCCAGCTTGGCATTTTCCTCCTTCTCTGCTGCCAAGTAGCCCATGCCTTGCAAAGGCAAAGCCGCCAGCTTAGCCCCGTCATCCAGGGCACAAGGCACCTTCCTGCTCCCCAAGGGTCCAGGACAGGATTGTGGCATCCCAACCCAGTCACCTACCTGCTGCTTCAAGTCCTCCCCACTCTCTGCTTTGCCATTTCGGCTCCCTGCTCACTTCTTTACCCCATGAGCCTACCACACACCAAACAAAGCCTTTCTCTCAGCCCTAGCCATGGCCCTCAGCATTAATGGTGTGCACTCCCTTGGGCACAGGCAGCCCAGAAAGTGCCACCCGCACAGGCACACCAGCCACCTCCCTCCTAGGCAGCACGGGGGTGAAAAGCCAGCGGAGGCCAAGCTCATGCAGCTGCAGCCAGCCCTCACTCCCACGCAAGGGGCCAGGATCCAGCAGCAAGAGGCAACCTTGCCTTCTCTAAGGCTCAAACTCAGGACCTCCAGATTATGAGACTGGCGCGCTGCTGGCTGCGCTAAGAAGGCCCCCACACCCCTGCCCCCTGGTCGTCCACCACCACCTGAAGCTGTCAGCTCAGGGCACAGGGCTCTGTCCGCCACCTCTAGGACAAGAGACCAGGAGGGGGAAAAAATAGCACTTCTCCAGCTTGGAATGTGATGCTCAATCCCTCCATCGGGGCAGTCCCCTTCTCCACAACACCCCAACCGGATTCTTCTGCGGCAATTAGCTCTGCGAGCAAGCCCTCTGAGCTCTTGACACAAGCTGCTGGCCTTTTGCAACAAACAGCTCTGTTCAGGTCATGGGTCTGAAAAGACAGGAAGCAAAAGCACTCCACCTCCATTTGACTTCTCCCTGGCACCTGGGAAAGAGTGGCAGGGCTTAACATGAAGAGAGAAGACACGCCCCCAGCCGCACACAACATGGAGGGCACGAAGGACTGCTCAGGGCTGGGCTGGCCCTATTCAGGATGCAGCCTCGGGCATTTGTCCCCTTGGGCACAATACCTGGGGGCACCAATGGACCGGCGTGCTGGGGTGCTGCACAGTCCTGCCCCTTGGTCCCAGATCCTGAAAACGTTCTGCCTGGAGGCGGAAGCCCCTGACCTGCTACCACAGTGCACGTGACTGAAGCCAATGTGGTTGCCGGGCTGCCGAATGGACCACTGGTGAGAGGCTTTCATGGAATCAGCCTCCAGGCAATGAGCTTAGGCTGCTTCAGAGAGGAAGCGTGCGTTGCTGGGGACGTGGGCCCACAGGTGAGCCTGGCATCGGAGGGGAGGTTCTGACCCCTCCACCCTTCACTGCAGGAGGGACATGTTCACATCGATAGGGACCTGAAGGGGTGATGCTCCAAGGAAACCCCTCAGTAAGGTACTGAGTGCATGCCGTATTTTTGAAAATCATTTTTGTGTCAAGGTCTATATAGCTATTGGAATTCTTTAAGGAAGTTTATATGGTTTATATGTTCTTAATGTGTTAATATTCATATCTGTATTGTTACCTGCTAGTTCTAAGAAATATTGTAAACTTATTTGGGTTATATAAATTGATTACCTATAAGTGTTTATCATGTTGTATTCTTAACTATCTTGTTCATGCATTAATTTTTTTATACGTTGTAAGTTATATGGTTTATGTGAATTGTGGGATATTATATGTTGTGTTGTATGCTAAGCTTTATTGTAAATATTTCATGCTTTAGCTTAAGTATTTATTATAATAATAAATTGTATATAGTTAAGCAGTCAGTCTCGGCCTGACTCTATATAGAGGAGATGGAACTGCTCTAGTAGCCGGCCCCTCCATCAACACACTGCCTGTGCCCCACCACTGTCATTGAAGGACAGGGCACACCCACACAAGCATCGATTTTACCACAGTGTTTTGTGTCCAGCCCACAGGGAATTTTGCACACCATTCATCAGCTTGTGCTGTTGTAAGGGCTGCAATAGATTTTTCATTCATTTTTGTTATAATTGTATGCACATCTGCTTGCCAAGATCATAAGGGAAGTGTTTCTAACCTCCAAAGTATGCTTCTAGGCATATCAATAATAATTTGATAATTAATTTCAAATAGCCAGTCAGTTCCCAGAATCATATTTTTTGTCATGTTGGGAGTATGGATCAGGTTACCCACTGTCTTAAAGCCTTGAATTGACAGGGGAACCTGAATCCATTCTCAACCTAGCTTTTGTTTTCCTTGGAATGACTGCAGTGTAGTGGAGTGCATTCTAATCCCTTTAGTTGGAGCAAGTTTAATTAAAGACACTGTAGTGCCAGTGTCTACTAATGCCAAAGTAGGAGCATTGCTTCCCTGCTGGACATAAATGTAAGGTCTCCCTCCCGGATCCCATTTGATTTTCCACTTTTGAGCTCCTACATCATATAGCAGCAGGTGTGTCTATTCCAGACAAGGAGGAGGCAGAGGAAAAGGTGCACTTCAGGTTACACCTGCAGTCATAGTGCTTTGCTCCCCCTGCTTCTGTTCCCTTTGCTGTAACTCCAGAGCCTTCAGAATTATATCAGCCATGGGGGCTCCATCCCATTGTTCCTTATCAAGTCTGCGTTTCATTAAAATCTTCCAAGCCAAGCTGCAGTTTTCTGTGAGAGGTCCTGAAGAATCTTTAAAGGATGCATTCTGCCCACCGTATCTACAAGAATGTCCCCTAGCAAAGTCTCCTCTCTGTGAGCTCCATCCACTCTTTCACCACTTTAATTCAAGTATGTAACATGGTCTAAGGCTGCCACAAAAGGAGTACGCTCCTCTTTAACCTGAATTGGGGCTGAATGGATCATGATTTGTTGAACCTTTTGTCATAGAGCTGTTAAGGTAGCCGAGTGCCCAGGTTCCCAGACCCCAAATTTATTACCATAATATGGAAGCAATGAGGCTTCACAGTCCCTGAGGGAATCAGTTGAATACGGTATGTCATCAAGGCCTGCAGCACCAGGCCCCGGGACGACAATTCCAGCTGTAATTAGCATTAAACCTCATGTTAAGTATGGTGCAGGGTCATCATTTGGGTCTTGTGCAATAGTGGAAGCCTGTGTGACTAAATGTCTCCGACCCATATTATTTCCCAATTGAGCAAACAATGAACTATATGGGATGCCAGCTGATGATCCAAAGTACTCAATCTCCAGATAACCCCTTGTAACTTGGGGGCTGCACGTGCTGCCACCAAATTCTGCATTTCTTCTACCGTCATATCTTCCTTTTCAGCTAACTGAATTGCATGTACTGTCCATTTAGAGAAGGTGGTTCTCAATAAAGGTCCTAACATACTGGCCATAGCCTTCAAATCTGTGGCAGACAAAGGGATTATTGTGGTAGTGGCCTGGATCACAGGGGCTTCCCCACCACCATCAGGGGTTGGTCCTCTAGACTCCATTGTCGTGACCCTTTGCATTGTGGCCATGGGAGGAACTGAATCAATCCAAATGTCCCCATCCCAGGTCTCTTTGGGATTTGCTGCAGTATCTGTGGTATCAAAGGGTTCAATGCTTCTCGTAGTTATTGCTGCCACTTGTTGGCTGGCAAACCCCAGCTTCTGCCTTAAATGTTTAATCACAGTGGGAGTGACTGATAGGTCAGATGATTTAAAGCGTATTGGTTACACAGAAAATTTATTTTACTTATGCTACTGATGTGATGCAGCGTAGGCAGAGGAGTTGATTTATTCAGTTACAGCATGCAGATATCATGTTATCCAGCATTTACAGGGTGGGTAAGAGAGTTGCTTGTTACAGATTCCGAGCGATTCACACAAGCCGTTGCAGTCTGCAGGTTACTGAGAGCTCTTGATAAGAAAGATAACGAGGGAGATAATCGAGCCGGCAAGGCCGGAGTTACGCCGAGATAAAGATTGGAGGCGGGGAGATGTTTGTAAGAGGCTACTTTACAAACTGTATCTCCTGGGTGTGTGTGTGGAGAGTTCTCCGCTTTGGGCGGAAGTTCTTTCAGAGTTATACTTCACAAGGTGACCAATTACTACACGCCAGGCATGAATAATTAATGAGTTGGCACTTGTGCTCTCTTTGTTTGCTCAGGTTTCAGAAAAAAGGGGGGTTATTTTTTGCTTGGGTGGTACTGGTCCTGTTTGGTCACAGGAGGGCGAGCATAGTACATTATTTAATTTTACAACTTCACTAAAGTCAGCTAATTTGGAGTTTCATTTTTATCTGGTCACCATGAGTACCAATATCTTTCGTGCTAAGTTGTCAAGGTCAGTTTCTCTCTCTCGTATGGGAGCTCAAGTGTTTTGAAATGAGGCACAAACAGGGGTGTGTATATGCAACACTGTTACAAACTAAAGAATAATAGTGTGAGACTACAATTACAGAGTTTATTGTGTTAGCCTCTAACCTTTTGCCATCTGACCTTTTGCAATCGGCATCTGAAATCAAAGACTTTGATCTTTGACATTTACCATCCCCTGTAATACATGAGTCTCTTGTTCTAACTTAGCTTTTTCCCCTGCTTGTTCCTCTGAATTCTTGTTTTCTAACTTTAGTTCTCTTAGGGCATCTTGCAACGGTTCTGTATGCATTTGTGCCCCCGCTGCAGTCACTCTCAAGTTCTCTAAATCCCTTGTCATTTGAGTAAGTTGCTTATTCAACAGAGCCACTTCTTCCTGACTATTTGCCAGGTGAACAAAAAGATTTTTAGCAGCCTCCCACAAAAGCCAAATTGCTGGAGCTGCCTATTTCATGGAATGCGGAGGCTTCTCATACAATTCTACATATTTTTCCAAAGTTTTCTTCCAAATCAGTAGTACAGGCATCTGCTACTGCCTGTTCAGTCCAAGAGCTATGCCCACATTTCTGCAAAATTTGTTTGAAGGGGCTAACTTCCTGTATAAAGGGCAAAGCGTCCTGAACTTCTTCACCATCCTCCTTTGTTAGGTTTCTCTTAAACATTGTATCAAGTGTCGGGGAAAACCGAAGGATCGGGCCCCAAGGTCACGGTGGGCCGGGGTGGCAATTAGATACGGACAGGTGGGATTAGCGGCGTAGAGTCTGGAGTTAGGGACTCGGAGCGGATTGAGGAAAACAGGTGAATTTATTTGACTTACGCTTCAGGCGTAGGCAGAAAGGTCTTCAGTTACAGTTGGAACACAAACAAACAATTAACAACAAAGGGGTCTGTTGGCCCACGAGGTTCAGTCCGAAGACCTAGTCCCAGGGCTGGTCAACAGCTCATAAATGGGGATTACAAACAACGAAACAAACAATAAAACGAACTGTAACACGGTGATGTTGAACCGCGTGACGCCAGTCCACAGCAATGGACGAATCGGGTGGTCGAATGAGAAAAGCCGAGGTCAGTAGCCAGAAGGTGATGCAGCGGAGACGTCAGTTGGAGGGATGAGCAGAGTCGTAGGTTGTGAAGAAAAGCCGAGGTCGGTGATCCGGAACCGAGTTAAACAAAGTCCATAGGGTGATCCGAAATCGTAAGCCGTTAATCAGTTCGAAAGGTAAGTCAGGAAGCCAGATGAACGTAGTCAAAACCGCAATACAACGAGTACTAAGCCACCGAAGGAGGAGATCAATAGGCCCTGAAGCCTGACTCAGAGAACAGTCCCTGCAGCAGCAGCCTCTGTCTCTGGTCCGCGCGATCTCCCCCCACACACCACCACACACACCACACCACACACCACCCCCAGGGAGGGGCTCACAGAACTTTTATATCAATTTAGTAGCCAATCAACGTGCTCTCCGCAGAGAAATTTCTAGTCCGATTACCTCATGTCAGGTTCTGACTGAGCATGCTCTCAGTCAGGAGCTGACACAATCTGAGCATGCGTCTGTGGGGAAAGTAGGTCAACACTGATTGACAGCTCCGCAGGTCACCCAGGGGGCAAGGACTGGGTGAGCCTTGGAAATTTCCACTCACAGCTTCAAACCGCGCATGTCAGTTTAACCTCTTCTGTACTGGCAGCACATACTCAAAAATTTCCATGACATGCCCCCTTGCTGTCAGCACAGAAGCTAGAAGACCGAATTATACCTCCTCCCCAAAGGAACCATCGTTCCCGAATCTTTCATGCGTGGGAACGGTAGTATATACATAGGCTGACAGATTGGCGACTCTACGTGTTAGTATTTTAAAGATACAACTGATGCAACATACAATGATTATAAATATAAACAGAAATGACAATACGGGTGTAAGTAGATTCATTAACCATGACGACGGATTCCAACCTAACCACTTGAAAATGCGTGATAGCCATCCTTGTCCAATCCCCGAGATGGTATTTACCTCGTCTGCGATCTTTCTAATGGTATTTATTTGGTGTTGCAACGGGACCGACACGTTAGGGATAGAAATGCAACACATTTCCTTGGACAGGTTTAAATATTGGCATAGGCCGCCTTGTTGTAACAATAATGCATCTAGTGCCAAACGATTTTGCATCGTCATTCGAGACGTGGCCTGTACCTGTTCATTAATTAACGTAAAACCTGCAGCGGTATGGTTTGCCAAAAGCTCAACCCTTTCTGAAAGCTCTGCCAGTGCGATCCGAGCCTTGGCAATTGCATATCCCCATAGGAAGAAGCCCTCAACGGTCCAACTGAGGCCCTGCGTGGTCTTTTCCCCATGAGTCAGCGAGCTCCAAATCGGTGTAGCTGACCGTGTTTGGAGACGCGTGATCGTGGGACTAGGCGGATGTGCCGTTGAAGCCTGTAACGGGGGGCAGAATAAAATGGAGCTCAAAAAACATTTTATGCCTGTTAGTGTGGCCGGCAAAGTCGTGTATATCCGTCCATCTGAGCATGCCCAAGCTAGGCCAAATGGTGCTGGGGTGCTCAACTCATCACATCGGCCTGGGATTGGATAGGAAAGTGCTGGTCGTTCAGGGGGCCCCGATTGTCGAATTGGCTGTTCTAAGCCGTGACAGGCTGCATGGAGCAGTATGGCTCGGAGGGTCGGATGATAAAACCCAAATACAGAATTTTTCCCATGAGAGCCAGATTTCGTAAGGTCTACAGCTTGTGATTCATTCCAACTAGTTAAAGGAATGGCTTCGATCAGAGGTGTTAAAACAAATTCAGATGGTCCCCTTTTTTCACCCCGGGGGCTTAGGTCGATGTACCAAGGGGGGCTCATCACATGTGGATCCCATCTTAACGACATATCTGGTCTAGACCATTCGTCCCCCTGGGGGTGTATCCCCCATGGGACGGCGGAGCAGGCATACTGGGCTTCTCTATTAAAACAATCCAATTTTGGAGGGATCGTGACTTGAGCAATATCGTTTACCGAAAAATTTCTGGGCCAAGAATAGCTGGTTGTAACATGGCCCCCACCTTCTAAAGGGACAGAGACGTTGATAGTGGTCTCTTCCCCCTGGGAAACCTTTGTAAACCATTCGTTTACATCGAAAGGCACAGGGTACGGGGTAAGAACAGAATCTTCTACGGACATGGGAATTTTAAGGCATGCCGTTAGTCCCTGGCCTGTTTCATCCCCTGTGGCATTCGCCCAGAGGGATAATAGATAAAGAACTGAATTCGATGAGTGGTCAAATTCGGTAACCGGTTCTGCTGGCAATTTTACAATCACAAATCCGAAATATATACAATATACAATAATTAGTCCAAAATCCTTGGGTCTGGTCGCCATGGTGTCCGTCAGCTCTGATGGTGTCTGGTGATCTCGTCTCCGATGAAATATGCGGGTTGCAAATGGTCACGAATCTGAAACAATAATAAACAAATCGGCAGAACAGGTTCTTTCAAAAGGAACTATATACACTCAATACTACGGGCCTAATCTGCGCTATTAGTGACTGCCCTTCTGGTTAGCCAATTGTGATGGGCCAACACTTTCTTCCCGCTGTCTTCCAGTTCTATTAGGTAAGTATTTGGATACTCTTTGGCTTCTTGTACTCCTTCAGTCAAAATAGTTTCCGTTACGGTAAGTTTCATGTTCGATACGCTTGGGTCTTCTTGGTTTTGTTTCGATTCGTTTTGTGTGGTTTCGTTACGCTTCAGACTTTGTTTCGTTTTGGTACGCTTTGGTTCAGTTATCACGGTTTCTTCAAGTTCGGTTTGTGTTCTTCGCTTTACTTCGGTTTTTTCATTTCGTTGTTTGGATTCGCTTCGTTGAGTTTCGCTTCGTGTAGATTCGTTACGCTTTGATTCGTTTCGTTCTGGGTTACGCCGTTTCAGTTCGGTTTGTCCGCTTAGTTTTGCTTCATCACGTTTAAGTTTGCTTCGTTTCAATTCGTTAATCGTTTCCTCGTTTGAGTTCAGTTTAGGTTCGTCTCGCTTACGTTCGCTTTGTGTTACTTCGATTGCTGAGTCCGTTTGTCGCTTTTCTGAGCTGGTCAAGCCATCGATCGCCGGACTTACGCCGATGGCAATCACTCGTTTTTTGGCTTGGTCTTCTCAACAAACCCTAGAGCTCTGGCGAGAGCTCGCTGTCCTTCATCTCTTAGAGCCCTTAGTTGTTCTTTATTTAGGCCAGATTTTTCCAGAAGGAACCCAAACATTGCTCTTTCTAGAGGGGTCCTCTGGGGCGGTGAGTAACTTGTACGGGCTGGCGGCGGAGAAGATCGAGAGTAATATTTTCTTGTTTCCTGTGGTGACACTCGAGGTGGTTTCCGTTGGTTTTTATCAGTAGTTTTTTGATTGTGCTCAATCATGTATACATATCTTGATTCCCATTTCTCATCCCTGTCGAAGCTTACACTCTTTTGATGTCGTTGCTTCTCCATGGCTCCTCTTAACTGGTCGAGCTGTCCCAGAGTGTGTATCACCGGTCCATTTACTGATGTGCTTAGCAAGAGTCTTGCTGTTATACTTTGACTTCCTCCGTATATTTCCGTGGCTGCATCAACTGCTTCTTGCAGACAGGGTACGTCTCCAGATGATAATACATATCTGTGAGGCCATGCCCCCTGCACCTGAGCAGGTGTCAGATTTAGAGCTTGGTGGGCTGGGTTCCACATGGCGTATGAGGCTCCGATAACTGTATACACCAACGCGGTAGCACTCATATGGCCTGCATGTCCCTCATGCCATGTGTGAATCTTTCTCTGAAGTGCCTCAGTAACCAGAGCTGGAATGGGTATTGGCCAATAATAGTTTGCCAGCACTGGCACCGGGTCCACTACTTTCGCTCGGCTCCAAGCTGAATTGCGCACGAGCTGCAAGGCTTCATCTTGGTTGATTGTCTCACTCCCTGCTTCTGCTACTAGACGCCCCAACCAGGCAATCGGTGTTTCATCATTTCTTATGCCGGTTTCCTTTTTCAATTCATTCATTTCAGAGCGTGTTCTAGTTCGTGTCGTGATGGTCTGTCTTGTCTGACCCTGAGGATCAGTTACCCATTTTTGAACTGCAATGGGAAAAGCAGACACTAATTCTTCGGTGTAATTGTTGTGTTGTTGGCTTGGTTTATTTCGTGTTACTCTTATGAAGTCGTTCTCAGTTTCATCAGCACTTATAGTTTCGTTTGTATAATTCATCTTGGTTACTGGTTTAGTCATTTCGATTAATCCGTTGCTTGTGTTTGTTCCGATGGTACTCGTCTTAATTGTTAAGCTTCTTGTTACATCATTCGTATCGGTTCCAATAGTATTCGTGCTTACTCTTGATTTCCTTATGGTTACGTTGTTAGTCTTATCTTCGCTTGTTGTTTCAGTTGTTTCCGTTCCTATGCTGTGCTTAATTACTTTGTTGCAGTCTTCGTTGTCCGTTTGGGTGCAATTCTCCCGTACGTCCTCCTGGTGGCGCTGGCTGACGTACGGAGGCGGTGGCTTGCGTACAGCAGGTGGCGCTGTTGCGGGAGGCCGGCTCTCGGTGGGCGGAACCATAGACGGCGTTTTTCCGGAAGGCGGGCTCGGGATGGGTGGAGCTGGGCGTCGTGACGTCAGCATCGGTTTTGGCGCGCTGACAGTTTGGTCGGCGCCATCTTGTAATGGCCGCTCGGCCAATTTTTGTGTCACAGCTCTGGTTGCTGCCATGAGCTGGGCCCTAGTGTCAGTTAGCTCCCTCAGTAAGACAACATACTCCCGGAAAAGCACATTTATTATACGGCCTTTCTTCCAACGGGGTCCCGACCATTTTATTTTTCTGCCGTCCTTCTCCAGGCACTCTCGTAGCTGGACCAAGAGCTCATGCCCCCTAGACCCGATGGCAAGGGTCGGGCAGTTAAACCCGTCAGGAGGGGTATCCTCACCACCCTCCTTCACATACTTTATGCACCGGGCGAATTCTCGATCCGGGCCTGAGGTTGCCATGCCCGAAGGTTTCTTACGGGCCAGGGCTACGGTCCCGGTCTCCCCCCTTGGGTGGTAAACGGCCCGAGGGTCCTGGATAATGCAACCCAGCGCACTTGGGGTGAGCCGAACGGCCCATTCTTCCCCACTTTCTCCCCGGAGGGACAGGTACCCGCTCACAGTTCCTTCAGCCGGTGCGGCCTGATGGAATGCTATGTGGTCCCATAAGTCCTCGGCACCGATGGTCTGCCGGACTCGGTTGCTCCATGGGCAACTCCTTATAATCTCCGACTCCAATACGCCTCCCATTGATCCTGTTCGTGACGCCATGTCGGGGAAAACCGAAGGATCGGGCCCCAAGGTCACGGTGGGCCGGGGTGGCAATTAGATACGGACAGGTGGGATTAGCGGCGTAGAGTCTGGAGTTAGGGACTCGGAGCGGATTGAGGAAAACAGGTGAATTTATTTGACTTACGCTTCAGGCGTAGGCAGAAAGGTCTTCAGTTACAGTTGGAACACAAACAAACAATTAACAACAAAGGGGTCTGTTGGCCCACGAGGTTCAGTCCGAAGACCTAGTCCCAGGGCTGGTCAACAGCTCATAAATGGGGATTACAAACAACGAAACAAACAATAAAACGAACTGTAACACGGTGATGTTGAACCGCGTGACGCCAGTCCACAGCAATGGACGAATCGGGTGGTCGAATGAGAAAAGCCGAGGTCAGTAGCCAGAAGGTGATGCAGCGGAGACGTCAGTTGGAGGGATGAGCAGAGTCGTAGGTTGTGAAGAAAAGCCGAGGTCGGTGATCCGGAACCGAGTTAAACAAAGTCCATAGGGTGATCCGAAATCGTAAGCCGTTAATCAGTTCGAAAGGTAAGTCAGGAAGCCAGATGAACGTAGTCAAAACCGCAATACAACGAGTACTAAGCCACCGAAGGAGGAGATCAATAGGCCCTGAAGCCTGACTCAGAGAACAGTCCCTGCAGCAGCAGCCTCTGTCTCTGGTCCGCGCGATCTCCCCCCACACACCACCACACACACCACACCACACACCACCCCCAGGGAGGGGCTCACAGAACTTTTATATCAATTTAGTAGCCAATCAACGTGCTCTCCGCAGAGAAATTTCTAGTCCGATTACCTCATGTCAGGTTCTGACTGAGCATGCTCTCAGTCAGGAGCTGACACAATCTGAGCATGCGTCTGTGGGGAAAGTAGGTCAACACTGATTGACAGCTCCGCAGGTCACCCAGGGGGCAAGGACTGGGTGAGCCTTGGAAATTTCCACTCACAGCTTCAAACCGCGCATGTCAGTTTAACCTCTTCTGTACTGGCAGCACATACTCAAAAATTTCCATGACATGCCCCCTTGCTGTCAGCACAGAAGCTAGAAGACCGAATTATACCTCCTCCCCAAAGGAACCATCGTTCCCGAATCTTTCATGCGTGGGAACGGTAGTATATACATAGGCTGACAGATTGGCGACTCTACGTGTTAGTATTTTAAAGATACAACTGATGCAACATACAATGATTATAAATATAAACAGAAATGACAATACGGGTGTAAGTAGATTCATTAACCATGACGACGGATTCCAACCTAACCACTTGAAAATGCGTGATAGCCATCCTTGTCCAATCCCCGAGATGGTATTTACCTCGTCTGCGATCTTTCTAATGGTATTTATTTGGTGTTGCAACGGGACCGACACGTTAGGGATAGAAATGCAACACATTTCCTTGGACAGGTTTAAATATTGGCATAGGCCGCCTTGTTGTAACAATAATGCATCTAGTGCCAAACGATTTTGCATCGTCATTCGAGACGTGGCCTGTACCTGTTCATTAATTAACGTAAAACCTGCAGCGGTATGGTTTGCCAAAAGCTCAACCCTTTCTGAAAGCTCTGCCAGTGCGATCCGAGCCTTGGCAATTGCATATCCCCATAGGAAGAAGCCCTCAACGGTCCAACTGAGGCCCTGCGTGGTCTTTTCCCCATGAGTCAGCGAGCTCCAAATCGGTGTAGCTGACCGTGTTTGGAGACGCGTGATCGTGGGACTAGGCGGATGTGCCGTTGAAGCCTGTAACGGGGGGCAGAATAAAATGGAGCTCAAAAAACATTTTATGCCTGTTAGTGTGGCCGGCAAAGTCGTGTATATCCGTCCATCTGAGCATGCCCAAGCTAGGCCAAATGGTGCTGGGGTGCTCAACTCATCACATCGGCCTGGGATTGGATAGGAAAGTGCTGGTCGTTCAGGGGGCCCCGATTGTCGAATTGGCTGTTCTAAGCCGTG
Organism: Crocodylus siamensis; assembly: GCF_052110815.1. Lineage (NCBI taxonomy): Eukaryota > Metazoa > Chordata > Crocodylia > Crocodylidae > Crocodylus > Crocodylus siamensis. The sequence goes on from NC_143398.1 coordinate 65,643,026, forward strand.
ACAGGCTGCATGGAGCAGTATGGCTCGGAGGGTCGGATGATAAAACCCAAATACAGAATTTTTCCCATGAGAGCCAGATTTCGTAAGGTCTACAGCTTGTGATTCATTCCAACTAGTTAAAGGAATGGCTTCGATCAGAGGTGTTAAAACAAATTCAGATGGTCCCCTTTTTTCACCCCGGGGGCTTAGGTCGATGTACCAAGGGGGGCTCATCACATGTGGATCCCATCTTAACGACATATCTGGTCTAGACCATTCGTCCCCCTGGGGGTGTATCCCCCATGGGACGGCGGAGCAGGCATACTGGGCTTCTCTATTAAAACAATCCAATTTTGGAGGGATCGTGACTTGAGCAATATCGTTTACCGAAAAATTTCTGGGCCAAGAATAGCTGGTTGTAACATGGCCCCCACCTTCTAAAGGGACAGAGACGTTGATAGTGGTCTCTTCCCCCTGGGAAACCTTTGTAAACCATTCGTTTACATCGAAAGGCACAGGGTACGGGGTAAGAACAGAATCTTCTACGGACATGGGAATTTTAAGGCATGCCGTTAGTCCCTGGCCTGTTTCATCCCCTGTGGCATTCGCCCAGAGGGATAATAGATAAAGAACTGAATTCGATGAGTGGTCAAATTCGGTAACCGGTTCTGCTGGCAATTTTACAATCACAAATCCGAAATATATACAATATACAATAATTAGTCCAAAATCCTTGGGTCTGGTCGCCATGGTGTCCGTCAGCTCTGATGGTGTCTGGTGATCTCGTCTCCGATGAAATATGCGGGTTGCAAATGGTCACGAATCTGAAACAATAATAAACAAATCGGCAGAACAGGTTCTTTCAAAAGGAACTATATACACTCAATACTACGGGCCTAATCTGCGCTATTAGTGACTGCCCTTCTGGTTAGCCAATTGTGATGGGCCAACACTTTCTTCCCGCTGTCTTCCAGTTCTATTAGGTAAGTATTTGGATACTCTTTGGCTTCTTGTACTCCTTCAGTCAAAATAGTTTCCGTTACGGTAAGTTTCATGTTCGATACGCTTGGGTCTTCTTGGTTTTGTTTCGATTCGTTTTGTGTGGTTTCGTTACGCTTCAGACTTTGTTTCGTTTTGGTACGCTTTGGTTCAGTTATCACGGTTTCTTCAAGTTCGGTTTGTGTTCTTCGCTTTACTTCGGTTTTTTCATTTCGTTGTTTGGATTCGCTTCGTTGAGTTTCGCTTCGTGTAGATTCGTTACGCTTTGATTCGTTTCGTTCTGGGTTACGCCGTTTCAGTTCGGTTTGTCCGCTTAGTTTTGCTTCATCACGTTTAAGTTTGCTTCGTTTCAATTCGTTAATCGTTTCCTCGTTTGAGTTCAGTTTAGGTTCGTCTCGCTTACGTTCGCTTTGTGTTACTTCGATTGCTGAGTCCGTTTGTCGCTTTTCTGAGCTGGTCAAGCCATCGATCGCCGGACTTACGCCGATGGCAATCACTCGTTTTTTGGCTTGGTCTTCTCAACAAACCCTAGAGCTCTGGCGAGAGCTCGCTGTCCTTCATCTCTTAGAGCCCTTAGTTGTTCTTTATTTAGGCCAGATTTTTCCAGAAGGAACCCAAACATTGCTCTTTCTAGAGGGGTCCTCTGGGGCGGTGAGTAACTTGTACGGGCTGGCGGCGGAGAAGATCGAGAGTAATATTTTCTTGTTTCCTGTGGTGACACTCGAGGTGGTTTCCGTTGGTTTTTATCAGTAGTTTTTTGATTGTGCTCAATCATGTATACATATCTTGATTCCCATTTCTCATCCCTGTCGAAGCTTACACTCTTTTGATGTCGTTGCTTCTCCATGGCTCCTCTTAACTGGTCGAGCTGTCCCAGAGTGTGTATCACCGGTCCATTTACTGATGTGCTTAGCAAGAGTCTTGCTGTTATACTTTGACTTCCTCCGTATATTTCCGTGGCTGCATCAACTGCTTCTTGCAGACAGGGTACGTCTCCAGATGATAATACATATCTGTGAGGCCATGCCCCCTGCACCTGAGCAGGTGTCAGATTTAGAGCTTGGTGGGCTGGGTTCCACATGGCGTATGAGGCTCCGATAACTGTATACACCAACGCGGTAGCACTCATATGGCCTGCATGTCCCTCATGCCATGTGTGAATCTTTCTCTGAAGTGCCTCAGTAACCAGAGCTGGAATGGGTATTGGCCAATAATAGTTTGCCAGCACTGGCACCGGGTCCACTACTTTCGCTCGGCTCCAAGCTGAATTGCGCACGAGCTGCAAGGCTTCATCTTGGTTGATTGTCTCACTCCCTGCTTCTGCTACTAGACGCCCCAACCAGGCAATCGGTGTTTCATCATTTCTTATGCCGGTTTCCTTTTTCAATTCATTCATTTCAGAGCGTGTTCTAGTTCGTGTCGTGATGGTCTGTCTTGTCTGACCCTGAGGATCAGTTACCCATTTTTGAACTGCAATGGGAAAAGCAGACACTAATTCTTCGGTGTAATTGTTGTGTTGTTGGCTTGGTTTATTTCGTGTTACTCTTATGAAGTCGTTCTCAGTTTCATCAGCACTTATAGTTTCGTTTGTATAATTCATCTTGGTTACTGGTTTAGTCATTTCGATTAATCCGTTGCTTGTGTTTGTTCCGATGGTACTCGTCTTAATTGTTAAGCTTCTTGTTACATCATTCGTATCGGTTCCAATAGTATTCGTGCTTACTCTTGATTTCCTTATGGTTACGTTGTTAGTCTTATCTTCGCTTGTTGTTTCAGTTGTTTCCGTTCCTATGCTGTGCTTAATTACTTTGTTGCAGTCTTCGTTGTCCGTTTGGGTGCAATTCTCCCGTACGTCCTCCTGGTGGCGCTGGCTGACGTACGGAGGCGGTGGCTTGCGTACAGCAGGTGGCGCTGTTGCGGGAGGCCGGCTCTCGGTGGGCGGAACCATAGACGGCGTTTTTCCGGAAGGCGGGCTCGGGATGGGTGGAGCTGGGCGTCGTGACGTCAGCATCGGTTTTGGCGCGCTGACAGTTTGGTCGGCGCCATCTTGTAATGGCCGCTCGGCCAATTTTTGTGTCACAGCTCTGGTTGCTGCCATGAGCTGGGCCCTAGTGTCAGTTAGCTCCCTCAGTAAGACAACATACTCCCGGAAAAGCACATTTATTATACGGCCTTTCTTCCAACGGGGTCCCGACCATTTTATTTTTCTGCCGTCCTTCTCCAGGCACTCTCGTAGCTGGACCAAGAGCTCATGCCCCCTAGACCCGATGGCAAGGGTCGGGCAGTTAAACCCGTCAGGAGGGGTATCCTCACCACCCTCCTTCACATACTTTATGCACCGGGCGAATTCTCGATCCGGGCCTGAGGTTGCCATGCCCGAAGGTTTCTTACGGGCCAGGGCTACGGTCCCGGTCTCCCCCCTTGGGTGGTAAACGGCCCGAGGGTCCTGGATAATGCAACCCAGCGCACTTGGGGTGAGCCGAACGGCCCATTCTTCCCCACTTTCTCCCCGGAGGGACAGGTACCCGCTCACAGTTCCTTCAGCCGGTGCGGCCTGATGGAATGCTATGTGGTCCCATAAGTCCTCGGCACCGATGGTCTGCCGGACTCGGTTGCTCCATGGGCAACTCCTTATAATCTCCGACTCCAATACGCCTCCCATTGATCCTGTTCGTGACGCCATGTCGGGGAAAACCGAAGGATCGGGCCCCAAGGTCACGGTGGGCCGGGGTGGCAATTAGATACGGACAGGTGGGATTAGCGGCGTAGAGTCTGGAGTTAGGGACTCGGAGCGGATTGAGGAAAACAGGTGAATTTATTTGACTTACGCTTCAGGCGTAGGCAGAAAGGTCTTCAGTTACAGTTGGAACACAAACAAACAATTAACAACAAAGGGGTCTGTTGGCCCACGAGGTTCAGTCCGAAGACCTAGTCCCAGGGCTGGTCAACAGCTCATAAATGGGGATTACAAACAATGAAACAAACAATAAAACGAACTGTAACACGGTGATGTTGAACCGCGTGACGCCAGTCCACAGCAATGGACGAATCGGGTGGTCGAATGAGAAAAGCCGAGGTCAGTAGCCAGAAGGTGATGCAGCGGAGACGTCAGTTGGAGGGATGAGCAGAGTCGTAGGTTGTGAAGAAAAGCCGAGGTCGGTGATCCGGAACCGAGTTAAACAAAGTCCATAGGGTGATCCGAAATCGTAAGCCGTTAATCAGTTCGAAAGGTAAGTCAGGAAGCCAGATGAACGTAGTCAAAACCGCAATACAACGAGTACTAAGCCACCGAAGGAGGAGATCAATAGGCCCTGAAGCCTGACTCAGAGAACAGTCCCTGCAGCAGCAGCCTCTGTCTCTGGTCCGCGCGATCTCCCCCCACACACCACCACACACACCACACCACACACCACCCCCAGGGAGGGGCTCACAGAACTTTTATATCAATTTAGTAGCCAATCAACGTGCTCTCCGCAGAGAAATTTCTAGTCCGATTACCTCATGTCAGGTTCTGACTGAGCATGCTCTCAGTCAGGAGCTGACACAATCTGAGCATGCGTCTGTGGGGAAAGTAGGTCAACACTGATTGACAGCTCCGCAGGTCACCCAGGGGGCAAGGACTGGGTGAGCCTTGGAAATTTCCACTCACAGCTTCAAACCGCACATGTCAGTTTAACCTCTTCTGTACTGGCAGCACATACTCAAAAATTTCCATGACATCAAGCTCTAAAACCACAATCTTGAATGATAAACAAACTGTAACTTCTAAATGCCATAAAACCAATTATTCACAGAGCAAAAGCTCCCAAACTCCCCTGGTACAGAATACCTGGCACCTTAGCCCCTGGTATAACAGAGCAAACAGAATGAATACCTGGTACTTGGCCCAGAACAAACAGAATACCTGGCACTTGGCCCACCAGGCTGTGTGCACACCTTTAAAAAGACAAACAGTTCAATAAGCACAACATCAAGCCATATATCACCTCTCAATGCATTCTCCCCCAATTACATGTTATTAAATTGCCAATTGCTCAAAAGATGAGTGAGACCTTATAAGGTGGGGATAAGGCAAGATGCTGCATTTATTGATTACATAAAACAAAAGACATAAAATACAAAAACTTCACAGGGACAATCACAAAGACAAACACACTCATCATTCACACAGACAAGCATACTCTATGGAGATGTTACAGTTACCAGCTTGCTTTCTCAATGTTGGCACTGGGTGGCCAGCCCAGGCTCACTGAGGGTGATGGGAGCAGGGGTGAACAGACACATCTGTGCTCCAGCGAAGGTTACAGAATGTGAATTCCCCCCTGTAGCATTGTTGAATCCCACTTTTATAGGGATTTTAAGCCTTTGTTCACAGTTGAGAAGTTGAGGTACTTTTCCATCCACACATCCTTATCCAGTTGTTGTTCTTCATAATTCTTTGGTTATCTCAGCTCAAAGTCACTCCTACTGTAAAAGTCAGTCTTCCATTCTTGAAACTTGTAGGCTAAATTGCAGGATGTGCAAAATTCCACTTTTACCCTGTTGCTTAGATTATCTCCTCTGCACTTGGTCACAAACTGGTTCTTCAGCCATCCATTAATCAGTTCATTGTCTGTTAACTTTCATTCAGCGCCTTAGCAAACCTTCTCTTGCTTCCTCAGGCATAATAAACTTTCCCTACACTCCTCATTCATTCAATCAATCATACTATCATCAACGTACTATATAAAAAGTTCGTAGCTTGATTACATATATAAATAATTACACATTATATATATATATATATATATGTAATAACAGTATTATATTGACAATAATATGTTTGGTAGATAGATAGATATATACCAAACGTATTATTGTCACTATAATGCTGTTATTGCATAATCTAAACATAACCTATTCTAATATCAAGCCATCTAAGCTAACATGCTCTGACCTTGCATTACATATTGGTAAAACCTAATTTAATCACATACTCCATAGCCCCATGACTTGTGGTGGTGAGCTGCCTGGAACATGGGTGAGGCATTGGAAGGGGAGAAGGGTCTCTTGCCACTCCCCTCCAGTGCAACCTATTATGGGCCAGTAGGGGGTGCTCCTGCATTGACCCACCCACCTCACTGCGCCCAACCACCTTCCAGGCTCCAAGTGCCTCGCTGTGGGCACCTCATGTCTGGCCAACCCCCTTCCTGGAGCACACCTGCTAGCCTGGGGACAATGATGCCACCACCCAGGGTCTGGACTGATCCTGGCCCTGTACCCCCTGGGAAACACAGGCCTAGGAGTTCTTGAGGGTACTTGAACCACTGCAAGAACTTGGGGTGCTTCCCTCAGTCTGAAGCATACAGTGGTCTCCCTTAGTCAGCCAAAGCAACGGGACCCCAAGGCATAATCTAGATCTGCTCCCATGCTAGGTACAAAGGAGAACCTTATTAGTTACAAGGAATAGGTTTGGATAGGGCACAGGGTAGAGCAATATCAGAGAAATCTCATAGAGTAAACAGGGTGCGTGGGTAGCCTTTGATCACACATTTGACTTACTGCAAGCTATATATCTAGTTAGACCTCAGGTAGCTTACTCATGAATATCATCCAGAGGCAGATAGAGTTTCCCTCTGGGGGCAAGCAGTTCAATGAACATGAGTTTCGAGAGACAGAGCAAATTTCGCATGGTCCAGCTTTTCTCTGAGTTTTCATCATGGCTACTGCCCCTCCTCCTGAGCAGTTCTTAACTTATATAAACCTTATGACCTCATTTACCTGATCCAATGAAGGCCAGCAACTGATGACTGCCAGCCAACTAATTTGAAATCCATTACTGTTTTCTGGGTCGGCTGGCAGGGTCTTTAGCCCCCTTCAAGTCAGGCTGGCATTGCTTAGAACAATAGGGAGCTTAAGCCCCCCACTCAGGTATGTGATGCCAGTTACATAGGCAGAGGGAGCAGGTTTCCACCCTCCCTCAGGAATGTGTCCAGCTCAGGTTACAACTCAGGGTTACCTGGAGCCCATGGGATGTCTGCCGTCTGCAGTGACCATGGTAACCGAATTGTCACATTGCAGAGTTTGGGGAGAGACAGAGATGGTATTCTGCCACACAACCACCACAGCCTGCAGGGGCTGAAGCTCTGTGATAGAGCTTCAGCCCCTGCACTCCCCCAGCCTGGCCTCACAGCACATCTCTCCTGGCCCCTGACATTTTTCCTGACTTGAACTGCACCATTCAGTGCGCATGATTTGGCTTTCCACCCAAGTGGGAGCCCACTTCTTGAGACCTTGTTGTCATAGACAAGCTCCAAAGGAAAGACAGATGGCACCCAAGGCTTGGAGGCTTGGGTGCTGGCAGCAGAAGAGGGGTCCATGTCACAGGGTTCTACAATCCAATGGGGCAGTAAAGATGCCATCTGGGGTGGGCCAGGCTCATTGGTCTAGGCTGTAGGGCTGGGAAATCCATCAGTAAGGTACAAATTCTTGACATAGAAAAGCTGACTTCAATAAGCTAAGGATTTTCATAAGTAATGCCCTATGGGATCATGAACTGCAGGGAGAGAGTGTGGATGAAGAGTGCTCATTCCTCAAGGACATGATCCTCGGTGCACAGAAGTTGTCCATACCTATATGCAAAAAAGGTGGAACGGGGCTGGGAGGCCATCTTGTCTCAATAGGGAAGTTGCAGTTGTTCTGAAAAAAAAAGGGAGGCTTACCAACAATGAAAGCTAGGAATAGGCCTCAAGGACAACTGCATACGATTGGCCCACAATTGTAGGGGGCAGATTAGAAAAGCAACGGCAATGACCAAATTCAGGCTAGCAACCAAAATCAAGGACAATAAGAAGTCCTTCTATAGGTACATAGGTAATAGGAGGAAAACCAGCTGAAACATGGGACCACTGTTCAATGCATCTGGACATCTGATCACCAACACCAAAGAGAAAACTGAACTCCTGAACAAGTACTTTGTATCTGTATTCCACCAGTCTAAGAGTGATAGGCTGCCAAATGCAAATATGACACAGAATAGTCACAGTAGGGATGATCACTAGGCCCTGATCACTGATTCGATTCAGTGAAGATTCAGCCTGATTCGGAGGCCAAATCACTGAATCCAAGTTGAATTGGGAGAAAAATAAAAACCTCTGAATCAATTTGTAAAAGATCTGAAAAAAGATTTGGAGATTCATAAGGCAGCCTTTCAGGGGAACAGAAACTGAGAAAGGGAAGGGGGAACAGGGGATGGAAGACTGACATCTGTAGCTGGCCAGTGACTGTGATCTTTCCCTGATTGCCCTTCCAATCACAGTGGTCTGGGGGAGGGATGTAGAAACAGCATATAATTCTCTGTCTGCAGCCTTTCTGTGCCTTTTGTGAGCTGTTTCTGTCTGAGCAACAGCATCTGAAAGGTACTGAATTAGCTTGGGTTCCTACCTAGTCAGTCTCCTTCTAGTTTGTGTTCTTGGAAAGGATTGGATACAGCTTACTAACAAGAATCCCTCTACTTATCCCTATCCAATCAATTTCTTTCAACTTATTCTTCCCCAAAAAACCTCTTACTTGTTCTTGGGGGTGGATGGGGTGGGTTCCCCACACTTTTTAAAAGGAAAGCTGTATTTTCCCTTGCAGTGTGATCCATCACTGTGCAGGAAAGCACATACATTACACACACTCATACACATACATAGAGAAGAAGAGATATGATATAGTTACACACATAACAGTAAACACAACACAGAAAAACTCAGACACAGTTATTAATCAGAGAAGAAGAAGAAAAGATATTACAGCTGTACATACACAGAGACATTTTCCAGCACAGGAAAGACTAATATGAAGTGTACTCAAAAGGCAGATGCCAGGTCTTCTGACAGGGGATAAAGAGGGGCTAGAGGGGGTAGGGAGAGAGCTAGAGCTGCAGCCCCCCCCAACATAGTCACATCCTCTTTCCTGGCAGCCATGAATCTTCTGCTACCAGTGGGAGCAAGGAGGTGGGAGCAGTATCTGTCCCTACACCTGCACCACATCCCCTAACACCAGAAATAGGCACCAGCAGCAGAATGATAATCTCCACTACCCTAATTTCATCTCCCAGCATAAGCCTCCCAGTGCCAGAGGAGGAGCTGGATCTGGAATCAGGGGACCTGAGCACCCTAGCTAAAGAAATTCTGGGGACTGAGGGCGAATCTGAATTTGTGCTCCACATCTCCCAAATTTTCCCTAGAGCCAGGTCTCCTTCTCCAGAAAGCACCTCAGAGGAGGTTAAGGTTGTGGAGGCAAAGGTTGTGGAGTCAAGTAGTTCAGCTGAGTCAGCTCCTCCTGTTGTTGTGCCTCACCCTGCTGAGGAGGGGGTTAAGGCAGGATCCCCACCCTCAACCCAGATGCAAGGGGGTTGTGTAGTATGGGATCATTTTGAGGTGGCAGATGATCCCAAGTATGCTATAAAAAAAGCTCAGTTAGGCTCTGGAGTGGTGAGAGATGCGCGGGTGAAGCCTGCTGTGCCCCCGCTCCCCCGAAGCCCCACAGACACCCCCTCAGCAGCCACAGAGCCCCCTGCTGATCCCCAGCACAGCCGGAGGTAAGCGGGCTCGTGGTGGGAAGGGGTTAACTCCTCGCTCCCTGGGAGGAGGCCGCTGCCTGGTGCCGGGCCAGGTCAAGCCCCCGCCCAGGACCCTACTTGGCCCAGCCCCCCAGGGAGCCACTCGACTGGAGCCGCGCGAACAGGCTGCGTAAACAGGCGCTCGAGTTAGCGTGGAGTTCGTGCAGGAGAGGGCGTGGGAAGGCACGAGACCCTGCCTGCGACCCCCCCCCAGAGTAGTCAGCCCCAGTCATAGCCAGCCTACCAGAGGCATGACATGGATGGGCATGCGCCGCACCCCGAGGGTCCCCTCGGGCTCTGTGGCCCCCCCCCATTGGGCACCTCAGAGACGGCCACCCAGACGGAGCCCATGGTTCCGGGCTCCACGCAGACGGAGCCCCTGGCTCTTGGCTGCAGGGGCTGCCTGTCCCTTTTTCAGGCTCTGGGGCCCGGGAGCATGGCCACCTCCCCTTGCGGGGTCTGCTCCCTACTGGGGTCTCTGGTGCGCCAGCTGGAGGAGCTCCAGGCCACAGTCCAGAGACTGTGTGCCATCAGGGACTGCGAGCAGGAGATAGACTCCTACTGCCAGGCCCTTCTCCCCTGGGAGCCGCAGGGAAGAGCACCGTCTCCCTCCATGACTGAGGAGGACTCTGGGACCTCCCACTCTGCCCAGTCGGGGGCATGGACCAAGGTGGTTAAGGGCCCGAAGGCCCGCCGCACCAAGGCCCCTCCCTCGCCGGAGCTTAGCAACAGGTTTGCACCTCTTGCAGCCCCAGCAGAGCCTGCTCAGTTGCCAGCTCCCGCAGGCAACCCAGGCTCAACCGCAGCTACTGCCCCCTCTCTCCCCAAGTCAAAGCGAAAGGTGTTTGTTGTGGGAGACTCCATCCTGTGGGACACTGAGGGGGCAATCTGCCGCCCTGACCCCTTAGCCCGGGAAGTCTGTTGCTTCCCGGGGGCCCGCATCCGAGACATTGCGGAGGGGATCCCACAGCTCCTCCGGCCTACAGACCACTACCCCATGCTCCTTATTCACGTGGGCAGCAATGACACGGCTCGGAGCACCCCCAGCCAGGTCATGAGGCGCTACAGGGAGTTGGGAGCGGGGCTTAGGGGTCTGGGAGCTCAGGTGGTGTTTTTGTCGATCCTCCCAGTCTCAGGCTATGGGCTGAGGAGGGAGAGGAGGATCCATGCAGTGAACCAAAGACTGCGGAGCTGGTGTCATCGGGAAGGCTTTGGCTTCCATGACCACAGCCCGCTCTTTGGCGAGAGAGGCAGAGAGCTGCTGGGAAGAGATGGCCTCCACCTCTCTGCCCTGGGGAGGAGGCTCTTCTCAGCCAGGCTGGCTGACCTGCTCCACCGGGCTTTAAACTAAGCCTGCTGGGGGACTACTGCCACTGCTGGCCTGCTGAGCGACCCTTGCAAAGCCAGCAGACCAAGGGAGCACTTAACGGAGCCCACCCCTGCTCCAGCCCTGGCACAATCTGTAGGCAAGGCAAGAGCCCCCAAGGGCACACTTGACTGCCTGTACACTAATGCCAGGAGCCTGGGTAACAAGCAGGACGAGCTCGTCCTCCTGCTCAGTGCAAAGAATTATGACGTCATTGAGATAACGGAGACTTGGTGGGACTCTACCCATGACTGGACCACGGGTATAGAGGGCTATACCCTGTACAGGAGGGATTGTGTTGACAAAAGGGGCGGGGGTGTAGCTCTCTATATGAAGGAAAGCTACATGTCCCTGCAAGCTGATGTTGGCGACCAGCATGGACAGCTAGAGACCCTCTGGGTAACAATTCCTGGGGAATACAGCACAGGGGACACAATGGTGGGAGTCTACTACAGACCTCCCACTCAAAGTCCTGAGCTTGACCAGGAGTTCGCCCAGGAACTGACTGAGGCCACTTGCTCCAGGACCTTGGTTGTCATGGGTGACTTCAATTACCCGGACATCTCGTGGGAAGATCACTCAGCAAAATCCGAGCGGTCGCAAAGCTTTCTCTCGTGTGTGGATGACCTCTACCTGACTCAAGAAGTCTATGGGCCAATGAGAGGCAAAGTGCTGCTCGACCTGGTACTGGCTACAGGGGACGACCTAATCGGCGACCTAGTGATCGATGGGAAGCTGGGTGACAGCGACCACAAGCTGATCACCTTCACCATCCGCTGTAAAGCTGGCAAGTCAGTCAGCAACACAGAAGTCCTTGACTTCAGAAAAGCCGACTTTCACAAGCTAAAGAGGATTGTCGGTCAGGCCCTTAGGGACCATGACCCCAGGGAGATGGGAGTTCAAGAAGAGTGGTTGCTTCTCAAGGAAGCGATCCTCAATGCACAAGCTAAATCTATTCCAACACAGAGGAAAGGCAGCAAGAAGGCACAGCAGCCTTCCTGGCTCTCCAGGGACCTAGCGGACCTCCTGCAGCTAAAAAGGAAAGGCTACAAAGGATGGAGGACGGGATTCACCACCAAGGAGGATTATTCTGCGCTGGTCCGGTCCTGCAGGGAGCAAACCAGGAAAGCCAAGGCTGCAACTGAACTCCAACTAGCTTCAGGCATCAAGGACAACAAAAAGTCCTTTTTCAGATATGTGGGGAGCCGGAGGAAAAGCAAGGGCAATGTTGGACCCCTGCTAAACCAGATGGGGCAACTGACAACTGACGCCCAGGAAAAAGCCAACCTATTAAATAGGTACTTTGCGTCAGTCTTTCATCAGTCCCATGGGATGCCCATGCCTGCTATGAGACAGGGAGATCCGGGTGATGGGGATCCCCTACCCTCCATAAATGCTGACCTCGTGAAGGAACACCTTGAGAAGCTGGATACCTTCAAGTCAGCCGGCCCTGACAATCTGCACCCCAGGGTACTTAAAGAGCTGGCGAGCGTCATAGCCCAGCCCCTGGCACGGATCTTTGAAAACTCCTGGTGCTCTGGTGTAGTGCCTGAAGACTGGAAGAAGGCCAATGTGGTGCCAATCTTCAAGAGAGGGAGGAGAGTGGATCCGGCTAACTACAGGCCCATTAGCCTGATTTCTATCCTGGGGAAGATCTTAGAAAAGTTTATTAAGGAGGCCATCCTTGATGGACTGGCCCAGGCTAACATTCTAAGGGATAGCCAGCACGGGTTTGTTGCAGGTAGGTCTTGTTTGACCAATCTCATTTCCTTCTATGACCAGGTGACCTATCACCTGGACAAGGGAGAAGAGATTGATGTCATATATCTTGACTTCAAGATATATTGGACTCAAAAAAGCTCGGACCCAAAAAAGCTTTTGATCTGGTATCCCATGATCACCTCTTGGCCAAACTGCCCAGTTGTGGCCTTGGCTCCACCACGATCTGCTGGCTGGGAAACTGGCTCCGTGGTCGGACCCAGAGGGTTGTAATTGATGGCAGTCACTCATTGTGGTGCCCTGTGACCAGTGGGGTCCCTCAAGGCTCTGTCTTGGGACCCATACTGTTCAACATGTTCATTAATGATGTGGACATTGGAGTCAGGAGTGGACTGGCCAAGTTCGCCGATGACACCAAACTTTGGGGCAAAGCATCCACGCCAGAAGATAGGCGGGTGATCCAGGCTGACCTGGACAAGCTCAGCAAATGGGCGGACGAGAACCTGATGGTGTTTAACACCGAAAAATGCAAGGTTCTCCACCTTGGGAGGAAAAACCTGCAGCATCCTTATAGGCTCGGCAGTGCTACATTGGATAGCACTACAGAAGAAAGAGACTTGGGGGTCATCATTGACCACAAGATGAACGTGAACCTGCAATGCGATGCTGCGTCTAGTAAAGCGACCAAAACGCTGTCTTGCATCCATAGATGCTTCTCGAGCAAATCCCGGGACGTCATTCTCCCCTTGTACTCGGCCTTGGTGAGGCCGCAGCTGGAGTACTGCGTCCAGTTTTGGGCTCCACAATTCAAAAAGGATGTGGAGAAACTTGAGAGAGTCCAGAGGAGAGCCACGTGCATGATCAGAGGTCAGGAAAACAGATCTTACGATGACAGGCTGAGAGCCATGGGACTCTTTAGCCTGGAAGAGTGCAGGCTCAGGGGTGATCTGATGGCCACCTATAAGTTTATCAGGGATGACCACCAGGATCTGGGGGAACGTTTGTTCACCAGAGCGCCCCAAGGGATGACGAGGTCGAATGGTCACAAACTCCTGCAAGACCGTTTCAGGCTGGACATAAGGAAGAATTTCTTTACTGTCCGAGCCCCCAAGGTCTGGAACAGTCTGCCAGCGGAGGTGGTTCAAGCACCTACATTGAATACCTTCAAGAGTAAATTGGATGCTTATCTTGCTGGGATCCTATGACCCCAGCTGACTTCCTGCCCTTTGGGTAGGGGGCTGGACTCGATGATCTCCCGAGGTCCCTTCCAGCCCTAATGTCTATGAAATCTATGAAATCTGCCAGCATTGCTGAAGGCAGATCAGCCAGGACAAGGAGGTGAAATACTTCACTGTCATGGCCATACTGCTGCATCTCAGGAGGCAGCACCTCCTCGTTCTTGCTCTTCCTCAGCCTGGCAGTGGGAGCATGCCCAAAGAGAAGTTCCTCTCTCACTCCAAAGCCCTCTTCCCCATGAAGCAGAGGCAGGCCACCCTGGAGCAGTGGGGGAAAGCCGCCTACAAAGCAGGGTGTGCGAGTGAGGTCACCGAGAGCATTGTGGAGATGCTTGCTTTGGATGGCCAGCCCTTCTCCTTAGATGAGCAACCAGGGTTCAGGCGACTCATGGCACTTATGGCCCCATCCTTCCCAGTGCTCGCATGCACCACCTTTAGCAGGACGGTGGTGCCCTCCTTGTATGAGGCATGCAGGGAGTACTTGAGGGAGGAGCTGTGCAAGGCAGGGCTACAGGTAGCCTTGAACTTCATTTCAGACATCTAGAGCAGCCAGGCTGGAGATCACACCTACCTTTTCCTCATAGAGCATTGGTGTGATCAGACAGGCCATCGGTGGGCTCTCCTTCAAGCCAAAATGATGGAAAAGTCCTACATGAGAACGGAGATCATGGTGGCCATGGACTGCATGGTGCAGGGGTGGCTCACTGGGCAAGGCAAGCTCACCTGTGGGTTCGTGGTCACCAACAATGGGGCCAATATGTTCCAGGCAGTCTGTGATGCCAATTTTGTTGGTATCCACTGTGTGGCACACAAGTTCCACCTCATAGTCATGGACGCCTTGGAAATGGAGGCATCAGGTGGTGAGAGACAGGCTGGGGGATGGGGGAGGGGGATGTAGCCCTACCCAAGCCTGTGTCTCTCCCCCAAAAGCCTGTCTCTCTCACCCCCTGACTCCTCCATTCCCACTTTCACTGATTGGCTTTCTTGCCTGCATTGCATGCTAGCCTCTCGCTTCTTTACTATTCCTTCCATCCAGGAAGAGCATACACAAACAAACTAGATGCTTCCTCAGCCTGATGAAGGGTTTTTAAACCCACAAGCTTGCAAAGAAGAATTTTTCCAACTATTCCATTGGTCTAACAAAAGATACCAGATTGACCCTAAGAACCTTGTCTGGGCTATGTCCTTTGACCAACACAGCTACAACCTATACCCCGTAACACACAAAAGTGACACGAGTTTTGCTTTCATCAGTTCGAGGTGCAGTTTCAGTCACATGTCATGCGGTTTGCTTGTCAGCAGCCTGAGGTGCAGTTTCCTAGAAACCCCTGCACCTATCTCCTTGAAACTTGGCAGGCCTCATGGTCTACTATCTCTGCTCTTTTCATCCAAATCTGCCTTAACACACACACAACACGAGTTTTGCTTTCAGCAGTTTGAGGTGCAGTTTCCCCAAAACCTATGTACCTATCTCCTTGAAACCTGGAAGGCTTAATGGCTTCAGCAGGGGCTACCATCCCTGCAATTTTTATCCAAATCAGGCTAAAAATTACCAAGTTATAGGTATTTCAGTGATTCCCCATTATACCCTATGGCTGAATCTCTGAATCCCTCCAAATCAGTGCCGAACCTTCCAAAGCTGATTCAGCCAAATCAATTCAGGACAGTGATCCAAATTTCTGAATTGAATCACTGTCCTCCGACATGGCTGAATCTAAATCTGAATTGAATACTTCCCTATTTGCACAGGTCTAATGATCACCTACCAACAGTCAATGTAGAGCTGGTGAAAGAACAGCTCGAGAGGCTGGATATCCATAAGTGAGCAGGACCGGATGAACTCTATCCAAGAGTGCCGAATGAACTAGCTGAAGTAATCACAGGACCACTGGTGAACCTCTTTGAGAATTCATGGCACTCAGGAGTAGTCCCAGAAGACTGGAAGAGGACCAATGTTGCGCCCATCTTCAAGAAAGGGAGAGAGGAGCCAGGGAACTACAGGCTGATCAGCCTGACCTCAATCCTAGGAAAAATCCTTGAAAAATTTTTCAAGGACTCCATATGCGATAAGCTAGTAGAAGGCAAAATTCTGAATAACAGTCAGCAAAGTTTTGTCATGGGTAGGTCATGTCTGACTAACCTTATCTCCTTGTATAACCAGGTTGCTCACCACCTGGATAAGGGAGATGAGGTCGACATCATTTACTTGGACTTTAAGAAGGCCTTTGACTTAGTACCCCATAAGGCTCTCAAGGTAAAACTAAGGGACTATGGGCTCAATAATTCAGTGGTCAGATGGGTGCAAAAGTGGGTGTGGGGTCAGACCCAGAGAGTACTAATAGATGGATCTGTGTCAACCTGGCAGAAGGTAGCCAGTGGGGTCCCCCAGGGTTCAGTACTTGAACTAGTGCTTTTCAACATCTTCATCAATGATTTGGATGTGGGGGTGAAAAGCACACTGGCAAAGTTCACCAGTGACACTAAGCTTTGGAGAAATGCAACCACACATCAGGGTAGGCTGACAATCTGGGCAGACCTAGAGAGATTAGTTAAATGGGCAGACCAGGACCAGATGCTGTTCAGCCCTGAGAAGTATAAAGTGCTCTACCTGAGAAGGAAAAATGTGCAACAAACTTACAGGCTCGGTGGTGGTATGCTAGCTAGTACCACATCTGAAAGGGACCTGGGGGGTCACACTTGACCATAAAATGAATATGAGCCACCAGCGTAATGCTGCAGCTAGCAAACTATACACTGGCATGCATCAACCGATGCATCTTAAGCAAAACTAAGGAAGTTATTCTCTTGCTCTACTCAGCATTGGTGAGGCTGCAGTTGAAGTATTACATCCAATTCTGGGTGCCACATTTCAAGAAGGATGTGGAGAAACTTGACAGAGTCCAGAGAAGAGCCACTAGTATGATTAGAGGCCTAAAGAACAAGCTATACGAGCACAGGCAACATTGGGGGGGGGGGGTCGGGGGGGGCATGTGCCCCCCCGAGATTGGCTGCTGCCAAAGCCACTGCCAGTTTCTGTGGGAGGTCACCGCTTGCTACCCCCATCTCTGTTGACAACGTGGCTGCTGGCAGCTGTGGATGGGCCCCACTCGCTGCTCACCACCCTTACCTCTCCCCTGCTGCTGACACTGTCACCAGTGTCTGCAGGTGGTCCCCGCTCACTGCTCACCACCATTGCCACCAACGCCAGCATCTATGGGCAGTCCCCACTCACCGCTCACTTCCTTGGGCCCCCCCCCAGTTGCAGGAGGCACCAGTCATTCATGGCAGATACGGGACTGTTCAACCTAGAAAAGAAAAGACTTTGGGGAGATTTGGTGGCAGCTTACAAATATATCAGGGGAGAGCATCAGGGGCTAGGCAAACAACTATTCGCCAAAGCACCCCAGGTAGTGGTAGTGAGCTGCTCAGAACCCAGGTGAGGCAGGGGCATAGGAAGGAGAAAATTGGCTCATGCCACTCTCCCCCAGTGCAACCACACTTTTAATGCTATATCCAAGTAAGGTGCCAATAATATTTTCAGGAAGCAAGTAAAGTTTTCAAATTATTTCTGGATGTGATGCTATGAAGCTAGCTCTATGCCATACCACTCTACACCACTCCTCTACTCCCTGCCAATCTGGCGGTAAGGTGGCAAGCTATAGCCACCCCAGAATTGCACAGTCATGCATACAGTCGTGCGCATCTGGATTGGTATCCATGGATCTACAAGGTTGATTCCAGCCCCTAGCAATCTATGAAATGCTTTCTGCTACATATGTCAGGACGTTTTTAAGGTTCCCTCTTTGGGTGTTGGCTACATCCAAGGCTGGTGTTTTTCATTTTCATAGATTCATAGATTGTAAGGCTGGAAGGGACCTCAGAAGATAGTTTCATAGTTGGTAGGGTAGGAAGGGACCTAAGCAGATCAAGTCTGACTCCCTGCCATGGGCCAGAAAGGATGCTGGGGTCAAACGACCCCAGCTAAGTGATTATCTAGCCTCCTTTTGAAGACCCCCAGGGTAGAAGCCGGCACCACTTCCTTTGGAAGTTGGTTTCAGATCCTAGCTGCCCTGTGAAGTAGCGCCTCCTGATGTCTAGCCTGAATCTACTTTCAATCAACTTATGGCTGTTGTTCCTTGTTACTCCTGGTAGTGCTTGGGGGAACGAGGACTCCCCCAATGCCTGCTGGTCCCCCTTGGCTAGTTTATAGACAGCCACCAGATCCCCTCTCAGCCTTGTGGAGGCTGAACAGGTTCAGGTCCCATAGCCTCTGCTCATAGGGCCTGCCCTGCTGCCCCCGATCATGCGAGTGGCCCTCCTCTGGACCCTCTCCATTCTGTCCACATCCCTCTTGAAGTGCGGTGCCCAGAACTGGACACAGAACTCCAACTGCAGCCTGAGTGGTGTCACATAGAGGGGGAGGATCACCTCCTTGGACCTGCTTGTGATGCAGCTGTAGATACATGACAAGGTGCAGTTAGCCTTCCTGACTGCATCCCCACACTGCTGGTCCATGTTCATCTTGGAATCAATAATGACTCCAAGACCCTTTTCTGCCTCTGTGCTGACAAGGGAGTTCCCCAGCCTGTAGGTACGGTGATGGTTCTTCCCCCTTGGTGCAGTACCCTGCACTTGTCAGTGTTGAAACCCATCCTTTTCTTATCCGCCCACCCCAGTGTAACCTGTCCATATCTAGTTGTAGCCTGTCCCTCTCTTTTAGCGCACCCACTTCTTCCCACATCTTAGTGTCATCCACAAATTTGAACAGGGTGCTTTACACCCCCTCGTCCAAGTCACCGATGAAGACGTTGAACAGTGCGGGCCCAAGTACCGAGCCCTGGGGAACCCCACTGCCCACATCCCTCCAGGTCGAAAAAGACCTGTCCATCACCATTCTCTGGGTGCAGCTCTCCAGCCAATTTGTGACCCATCTGACTGCGTAGGCATTTTCGCCCAATTTTTTAATGAGAACGGGATGAGAGAGAGTGTTGAAGGCCTTCCTAAAGTCCAGAAAAACTACATTCACCGTGACACCTGCGTCCAAGGATTTTGTGACCTAGGTGTAGAAGACCACCAGGTTCGTCTGACAGGACCTACTTCTAGTGAACCCATGTTGGTTGCCCCTAAGCATATTCTCCCCTGCTGGCCCCTCGCAGATGTACTCCTGGATAATTTTCTCAAAGAGCTTCCCCAAAACCGAGGTAAGACTAACAGGCTTATAGTTTCCTGGGCCCTCCTTCCTCCCTTTTTTGAAAATGGGGACCACATTGGCCCTTTTCCAGTCCTCTGGCACCTCGCCAGAGCACCATGAGAACTCATAAAGCTTTGGCAGGGGTCCTGCAATGATCCCTGCCAATTTCCTCAGCACTCTGGGGTGGAAATAGGCAGGATCTAGCCCCCTGCACCAAGCTGGAAAGATAAATGGGGGTCAGGTGACTGTCTCCTCTTGAAGATTTCCGGGGTAGGTGATTGCAGGGTCTTTGGCTGAGGTGTGCCAACACTTCTGCTGGGACCAAAGCCAGAGGTGTATGTCCCTTTGCTCAGGGTCAGACCAATCCTCATATTTGGGGTCAGGACCGAGTTTTAGCCCATAGACTGTGTGGGGTTTTGCCCTCTGTAGCGAGGAGCATGGTCCTCTGCTTGGGATTCCTGTAGCACAGCAACCCTCAACATTTTTGGCAGGTGACCTGGATGGGCAGTACACTGTCTGTGCACAGTCTGGGTCCAGTGATGGTCCTGATCTTGCATCTTAGGTCATTGGCATTGTGTAGGGGGTACATGTGCACCCTGTGAAAAGGTGTTGCTGATACTGCTGGCGGTGCTGGCGGGCGGTTGGTTTGCCCCCCCGCCCCTGCTGACACTGCCGGCGGCATCTGCAGGCGGTCCCCAATCGCTGCAGCAGTGTCTGTGGGTGGTCACCAACTGCTGGTCACCGCTTGCCACCTGCCTGCAGGACCCCCTGACTTGCTGCAGCCACACTCCCGCTGCCCGCCGCCTGCAGGGGCTTGCTGTGACCAGCAGCCTCTGGGGGCCCACCGCGTGCATGCCTGAGGTTGCTGCCCCAGGGCCCCATGTGGCCTCGAGTGGGTGACAGTCCGACCCAAACCTGGCCCCTGGCCGAGGGGGGTGCTCGATGCAGCCCCAAGCTGGCGCCATGCGGGTGTGGGGCGAAGAGACCGGACACAGCCGAGGCAACATCAGTTCCCCAGCCGGGGGGAGCCCTGGGCTGTCTCGGACTAACGCGCTCCGGCGAAACAAGACGTCGCTGCCGCGGCTCCGCTTCCCGCGCGGCAGGGGCGGGGCAGCTCGGGAGCCTGAGGCGGCTAGGACTGGAGCCGGGGCCGGGCCGGAGGCGGAGTCCCCGCCCGCAGGCCGGGAAGTGGGGGCTCGCGCCGCCTTCCGGCCTCGGGCATGGCGCGGGCGGGCGAGCAGCGCGGAGCCAGGCCGGGACCCGAGCTGTGGGGGCGGCTGCTGCCGCCCAAGGACGAGCCGGGGCTGGGGCCGGACGGGGACGAGGACGAGGAGGAGGACGAGGAGGAGGAGGAAGGCTACGAGGACGCCGTGCTGGGCGAGCCGTTCCTGGCGGGCCCCGCCGAGCTGAGCTGCGAGGGCGCCGGGCAGGCGCGGCGGGCTGGTGAGCGCGGCGGGGGGAGGGGGGTCGACGCAGGCACCCCCCGCCCCGGGTGTAGCGGGTTTGTGGGGGGCAGGTGACGTCACCGCGGGGGGGGGGGTGGAACCCTCAAGGCTCCTCTCCAATCAGAGTGGACCTGTGGGGGGTGGGGCGGAAGAGGGAAGGAATTTACTGCCTGAGAGCAGCTCTAATTTGAGTGGATGTGGGGGAAGGGCAATTTACCGCATTTACTTACCGTAATTACTAGCTCGTGGGCAAAAACTGGTCCCTTTCCGCTCCTGATGCCCAGCCCCACATTCACTCCCTGCCTGACCTGACTTGGCAGCGCCAGGGGTGCCCCCTGCAGCTGGTTCTCTTGCAGCTGGCACTCGGGGCAGGCAGCAGAGGCAGGGGCTGCGCTATTCCCCCCCCCACGTGAACCACTGAGCCCTGGTCTATGCGCACCAGTGGCTGAATCAGCCGTGCTGGAGCGTGGTGTGAGGCCGGTGCCTGGGGATGCTCCAGGATGCCACTGTGCTGGAATGGGGCCACACTCCAGCCTGCCGGGCCACTGGTTCCAATGCCTGGGATGTGGCAAGTGGAAATTTGGGAGCAGGGGGAAGCAAATGATTGCTGCCCCCAGTCCCCCACTGCCAAATTTTCAGGCCCTTGGGAACCCCTTCGGACCAGATCCCGCCAGCTGGCCAGGGGCTAAATTAACACCTAGGGTGTGGGCACTTGTAGCACCTGGACCATTTTCAGTGCGTTTTAGCCGAGGTCGTCCAGACATAAAAGCTGGTTTGGTACAGTTTTAAACCACCTGCAATCTTTTAAAAGTACCCAGAAAATCCAGTGTTATTTGTAACTGGTTCTCTGGGATTGGGATCAATGTTGGGTGCAGACACCAGTGGTGCTGCAGGCATCCCACACTGCACTGTTTCCTTCTCCCGCTTTTCCCATTGGGCATTGGCTGATGTGGTTTGCTTGGTGCCCCCTGGAGCACTCCTTGGCAACTGCTGACCTCCACTTCTGTTCCTGTTACTAGTTTAAATTGTCGCAAGAAATCAGTTGATTCACACCTCTGAGAACATGGGAGCTAACCATTTCTCTGTGGGCACATGCCCTTGGTTTTTCTGTGCATCAAACAGGCTTTCTCCTCCTTCTCCTGCTAATCTCCACACTGGCTGCTCTGGTACTGCTCGCTGCTCAGGTGGTGTTGAGGAGGTGGTCTTTGCTTTGAGCAAAGAACAATTCATGGGCCAATTCAGCCATTTTGGGGTGTGAAGCGCTGCGCAATGTATTAGTTTTCTTTCACATAGCATTGACTTGACCCATTATAGTTTCCTTCCATATACATAGTCTTTATTATCTGAAACCTCAGACTAGGTTGTGCTATTTGATGCTTTAGTGAGCTATTACACTGCAATAACTGGGCCAAACCTTTTTTAATGTTTAAAACTGAAAGTTATAACTAGTTACAAATTATGCTTCATTGCGGTTGTGTACAAAAAGTGTCATGAATCTATTGCTGGTAAAGTCTGTAGAGAAATTTTTTTTTTTATTATTATCAGAGAAGCAAACCTGTCGGCAAGTTTTACATTAATTGAGAAGCAATAAACTAAAATCATGCTAGGTGCCAGATCCTACACCCCTGCCCAAGTGTAGTGCTGGGAGTAAAATTATTTGGGTGCATCTACACTTTCATTAATGAGCCTCAATTACTGCTCATTTAATTTAGTACTTGTTTAATGAAGTACTAAATGTACAGTAACTAGAGTTACTGTGCAGTAGTGCCAGCACACACTTATTTTGGGATTCTTTAGCCTAATAACACTATGCAGTAGGCTATTAGCACAATTTTTAACTGCCACGCTACTGCAGTGTTATCAGGCTAATATGCAGTAAGCATCTCATGTAGACACACCCTTTTGTTTATCAGCACTTGTGGAATTTGTCTCCTTGTTTGAACTCTTATAATGCCTGAGTCTCACTCAAAATTGGGTGTTAGACAAGAATATAACTGCATCTGGAACTTTTAGTTAGGTGAGATTTAGAGGTTTATTTGAGTGCCCTAAAGTTCCTTTTTGAAGTGGGAAGAGTCAGCACCTGGGAAAATTCTGGCACTACATGTTTACACACTGACGTCCTTTAAAATTGACCAGCAGGTCACTCTGGTTTAATTCCTGAACACAGGCTGAGGGATGTTGAGTTAGCTCTTTGGTTGTTTTTCCAAGCACGCATTAGTGTTTTCCTTAAGAATTGAGTTCCGATTGTGTTATTTTTTTTAAGTAGTTGTGGTTGCAGTTCAAGTTGAGAAGTATGTAGCTTTGTCTGGTGATGAGAAGCTTGCCTGTCTTTATTCTGCCAAGGGGTAGCATGCTCAAATCCAGTTAAGTTTGCACTCTATTTACTAGTTCTGTTAAATAAAACCTTGTCATTCTTGTAAGGAAAATAGGACAAATGAAAGTAATGAAGTTAAGCAGTTAACTTCAATTAACCTTCACTTCTACTAAGTGATAAACATCTCCTGGCATTATCTCTTGAAAGTTGCAGAGTGCTGAAGATGCTACCATAAGCTAATAATAAACTTACTGTTTCCAAATAAGCAGCTGTAGGAAAAGGGTGTTTCCCAAACAGTGTATCCTAATACCAATAAATTTTCCAACAACTCAGTTAAGCTTGGATGAGATTCGTAGGGGCACAGACTGAAAAGCGTCCCCTGGCCAGTGATTCATTTTCTCTGCATTAGCAGGTCTAAAGGCAGTGATGCTGAAGTAGAGTGCCACCTTGGAATGCCTTGAGATTAGCACTGTTAGGTTTACAAACAGGATTCACAAGATAAACCCAGAGATTTGAAATGGAAATCCATAGGTGTGGTCTTCCTGAGTTCTCTGTAATAGAAAAACTGCCCTATTATTTTTCTGTAGTAAAAAAACAGAGTGAGAACTGAGCTAGCATTTTCTAAGGAGTGCCTTAAGTCTAAAATGTTTCAGAACTATACTGACCTGAGGATTTCCCAGACTCATCTCATTAAACCAAAACACTGCCTCAGACCTTCATACACATCTATGTGGCAGAACAAAAATAAACTACGGTGGTGTTTCTTAACCTGAGTAGAGTCAAGGGACCCCTTGGAGAATGCCAGCTCTTACCTTTTGTTCATTTTCTAGCTATGAAAAAATAGCATAGTTCTCTTGCAAAGATATCAGAAAAATCGCAACAAATCAGAAGGTATTTGGCATTATGGATTCCTGTTTGAAATCTCTGGTTTATGTTGTTAATCATGTGTAAGTATTTACATACCTCTTAATGCTAATATTGTACAGCACCCTGTGGCACTATTAAAAGGATTTTGTGGCACCCTGGTTGAGAATCCCTGCACTACAACATGTCACAGATAAAAGCAGAGGCGACAAGGGCAGCCAGCTATCTTGTCATGCCAACGAGCATCACATCATGGTATGGAAGAAGGTAATCCCCCCCCGGCACTGTTCTATTCAATCTGAGCCAGGGGAAATAACCTTTTTGACTCCAGATTAGTCAATTAGCAGGGTTCTGGGTTTTCCATTTCCCATGGAAAAATGGACAAAAGCACGGATATTCCCCTTTGCCGAAGGAAACTGTGGATTTTGTTGTTTTGCAAAGAGCTCTCCGCAGATTGGCGGAGTTCCAGCCTGTAGGGGGCTGAGAGGGAGCAGGGGGAGGGCTGTCCAGCAGGGGTTGCCATGTGCACATGTACACGCATGCATGCACGTGGCTGCCAGGTAGCCTGAAGGATGAGTTGGGAGGAGGTGGAAACAGAGGGAGGGGGACTTAGCAGCAGCCCCAGCTCTGCCCCAGCTTGGCAGTGCGTGGGGCGTAGGCCCCGGGGCTGTAATGCATGGCCACAGGGCCCCAGCAGGGAGTGGGGCAGGGCTGCAGGCGACTTGTTCAGGGCAGCAGGGGATGGGCTGGCTTCCTGACATTGTGTGTGCTCCTGGGGGACAGGAGGAACCTATGCCCTCCAGCTGTGTGCACAGGGTGGGCGTAGGCTGCCTGCTATTCCCACCCTGCTGCCTTCCCCTGGGGCCTCCACAGCCTGGTGGGTGCAACCCAGCACTGCAGGGCACAGCAGTGCTGTGCAGGAAAGCTCCCTACCGCTGTGAGCTCTACACTGCCCTAACCACATGCAGCAGCCTTGGGGGCAGTGGCGCAGGGTTGTGCCCGTCACTGCAGCCCCATGCAAAGGGGACGCAAAGGCAGCACACAGCTCTCAGCAGTAAGCAGCTTTTTTGCATGGCCTTGCTCTGCCCTGCAGTGCCTGGTCACACCTGCTGGCCTGCAGAGGCCCTGGGAGAGGTCAGCAGGGGGGAGCCTAAGCCCGCAACATGCAGCCCACACCCACCCTGTATACAGATCTGGGGGGCACAGGTCCCTGCTGCCCTCCTGGGAGTGCACAGGAGCAGGGAGCTGCCACCCCCCATCAGAGCCTGCAGCAAGGGTGGGGAGGAGCTAGGTTCTGCTACTACCAGGGGAGCAGTGGGCTGTGGACCCGGGTCCCTGACCCCGTAGCCCCTGGCAGCTGGGAGCTCTTTCCAGCAGGGGTTTGGGCGGGGGGGGGGGAGTGAGGGGCATGAGCAGGGCCAGGCAGGGGGCTGTGGCAGGAGAGTGGGGGGCACCAGCAGGCCTGCAGGGAGGCTGGGGGTGGGTGTGAGGGGTCCGTCTGCCGACCGACCGACTCACTGGGGATTCCTGGTGAGAGGGGAGTGTGTCGTCCTCACTGCGCTCATGCCAGTCTCGCCTGCCACGACTTTGATGGTAACCTAGGGGTTCATAATTGTGGCGCGTGCAGTCCAGAACCGGCACTCCGTCTCCGCGGGGTCCAGGGGTCCTGAGGGCTCCTCCTCCCCTACACCCTCGCCCGATCCTCCGGGAAAGTGGCCGCCTCTCAGGGCGGGCCACTCGTCAGGGTGCTAGCCCCAATAAGGTTTGTGAAGGAGAAAAAAACTACAAAGTCCAACAAAAGTTCCTGGTTGGGGTTCACCGGGGTCGGGGTTTGTTTGGCCCCTCGGCTGTCCCCCCCAGTATCCCTTATCAGCTGCGGGCTGACCCCCTTCCTGGATCCGGGCTGGGATCTTCCGCCCTCTCCCAGGGGCCTCCTTCCGCCCCTTAGTCTTCCCGAGGATCACAGGCACGGTGGTTTCCCCGCCTGTGATTGCCCCTATATTACAGTACTTACGGTACCCGGCTCCTGCCGGGTGCCGCCGCTTCCCACGGCGTTAAGCCACTCGTCTCTCCACCACCGGTCGGCCGGGCCTCCTTGCTGCGCTGGGGCTTACCCCTGCCCCAGAAGGTCCTGCCTCGTCGCCAGGCGGCTCGCACCTGCTCCAGGGTGTATTCCCCGACGCCGGCTCTTCTCCCGCTCACCCCCGGATCTGCTACTCCCGTCTCCGCATCCGCCGGGGCCCTCTCCTGGCCCGCCGGGCTCCTTTTATCCGTCTGGGTAGGTCTCGGCCCGGGTACTTCCGGGTTCCTGGAAGGGGGAAACTTGAGTGCCTGGCTTTCCACCTGGACGTCGGGCCGGTTTCCGCCACCGTCGGTGTTGCCCTCGCCCGGCACCTTCTTCACCCCCTCACAGTGGGAGCAAGGGGCCTTTTAGTTAATCACAGATTTGAGGGTTTTAATGGGAGAAATTGTGATTTTTTTTCCCCCCCCCCCCCCGATTTATTAAAAAAAAACAAAAACAAAAAACCCCCCAGGATGATTAGTATGATCTGGAATGAAATTATGGACATCTGTCAAAATAATAAAGTTAAAACTATTTCTGAATTTGTTGACCTAGTGATTTGTTTTGTAAAATGTAGTTAAATTTAAAATCACAATTTTTTTTAGTCTCACCATTTGTAATTTATATTATTATTTTCAGTTATAATACAGGAGGAAACATCCCAGAAGAAATATGCCGTGGTTGGACGTTTTCCGTTTGTTGGCCCTTGGTGGAAAGTTAACATTAAAGTTAAACAGGTGGGATCAAAGAATGTTGCACAAGGATATCCATCATATTTTCTACAGACTGATAGTGGAGAGAACCAAAAAGAAGTGTTTTCTCTCTTCTTGAAAGAGTGTGAAGTTCCTGATGATTTTATACTAGCATTTTTTAATTGGCTTCCTGCGAATGCATCTTTGGACTTCAGAAACCTTGAAGAAATACTAGATGAGTTTCAAAAGTCAAAACTTAAGGGAAGAAAAAATCCCAGAGAGACCAAAGAATTTGATATCTTTGTTTACGTTATGAAATCGTGTAAGTACATTTTATGTATTCTCACATAAAAATATTGAAGTTTTTGTTTTCAGATTTTTTTTTTTCTGGCTAATGACGTAGCACACAATGCATTTAAATAAACGTTTATTTTACAAAAGATTTTTCTTGTTCCCATGCTTAGCTTCAGGTATGTGAGTAGTTCCACAAACCTGTTTAAAATTGAGCATGTACATAAGTCTGCATGACCTGGGACATGAAGGAGTCAGATAGGGGGAAAACATTTTTAGGTGGGGGGATGGCATTTAACAGACAGATCCATCCAATAAATTTTTATTTATCTCAGAACTAGTGATTCAGCTCTGTTCAGCTCTCCTTTATGTGACACATTGAGCTGTACATGATTCATGTTTCAGGTGATATGATTTGTATAAGTGCCAGCTAATGAGATTTCCTTTCTAAGACAGAAGCACAGGGCTGGAAGAAACTTCGAGAGAAACTAGCCCAAACTTCCACTTGCAGGCAGGGTTAAATATACCTAGATCATGCCAGGCAGAAATTTGTTTAAGTTTAAAACCAGGTGATAGAGTTCCCCCTCCTCCTCAACCCAAAACCTTTTATTCTGTATGCCCACTATCCCACCCTAAATACCTTTTAAAGTACCAAGGCAACACTTTCTCCAGGAGAACTGGGGCTTATTAATCATGGGAGTTTTTGCCATTTAAGCTGCATGTGATGCAGATGACTAGACTGTCTTGATGGGAGTTGGCCCCAGATAAACTGATTATCTG
Organism: Crocodylus siamensis; assembly: GCF_052110815.1. Lineage (NCBI taxonomy): Eukaryota > Metazoa > Chordata > Crocodylia > Crocodylidae > Crocodylus > Crocodylus siamensis. The sequence goes on from NC_143398.1 coordinate 65,670,550, forward strand.
TTTTTAGCTTATGATGAGTCTCCAATGAAGGAGGTTGCACAACATTCATAGATTGTTAGGGACTGGAAGGGACCTTGCAGATCACTGTGTCCAGCCCGCCCCCTGCTCTAGGCAGGAAGACAGCTGAGGTCAAGTGACCCCAGTGAGGTGGCTGTCCAGTCTGCTCTTGAAAGCCTCCAGGGTAGGTGACTGCCCTGATTGACAAGTTTTTCCTGGTATTAAGCCTGAAGCAGCCTTTCAGGAGTTTGTATCCATTGGTCCTGGTCTTCCCCAGGGGTGCCCTAGTGAACAGTTGTTCACCGAGCTTCTGATGCATTCCTCTAATATAGCGGTAAGCCGCTATGAAGTCCCCTCTCAAACTTCTCTTCTTTAGGCTAAAGAAGCCCAGGTCCCTCAGCCTTTCATCGTATGGCTTCCCTTGCAAGTCCCTGATCATACAGGTGGCTCTCTTCTGGACCCTCTCAAGTTTTTTCATGTCCTTATTGAAGTGCGGCATCCAGAACGGGATGCAGTACTCCAACTGTGGTCTCATCAGTGCTGAGTACAGCAGGAGTATCACTTAGTTTTACACAAGATGCGGCAGTTGATGCATGCCAGTGTGTTATTTGCCCTGCTGGCCACCACATTGCACTGACAGCTCATGTTCATGTGATGGTCGATCATTACTCCTAGGTCCCTTTTGGCTGTGGTGCAAGTCAAGCTGTCACCTCCGAGCCTATAGGTATGTTGAGGGTTGTTTGCTCCCAGATGGAGCACCATACACTTGAAAGTGTTAAACTTCATCTGGTTCCGGTTTGCCCAGCTCTCGAGCTTGTCCAGGTCAATCTGTATTTGCAACCTATCTTCTGGCGTGGCCACACTGCCCCATAACTTGGTGTCATCTGAGAACTTGGCCAGTGAGCTTTTCACTCCCCCATCCAAATCATTGATAAAGATGTTGAAAAGCACCAGTCCAGGCATGGACCCCTGAGGGTCACCACTGGCCACTTCCCTTTACATTCTGTTCCAGTTTCACCACCTTTACAGTTTTCATAATATCCAGCATAAGTTGTCTTTGCCCTAAATTATGCTCCTTCCTCCTGATCTTCCTCACAGTGTTCTTAGTCGCCTTTATAATAACCTAAAATAATTCATTATTTTGGGTCATGAATTCCATTGCTTTGAGTGCTGTTCTCTTGGAGACTGAGCAATTGCCTCCAAGAACTTGCTGGAGGAAAAAAGATCTTAGAGTCACTTTCTTCTAGGGAAGGCAGTTGATCAGAAAGCTTGATTTCTTGAGGTTTGATATACGAAATTTGAATTGATGTGGTTTACAGTATTTTTAAATAACAGGTAATTTTTTTAATATTCTTACTTGCTAAGGGAGTGCACAAGTTTTTTTTTAGCTCTCTCTTCAGGAGCATATAGTACTTTACAAAGAAGGACAGTTTTATTCTCATTTTACTGAAGCACAGAAAGGAAGTGACCCACTCAAGGTCAAGGTTGTCTAGTAGGCTAATGGTAGACCACAAAATAGTACCTCATACTCCAAAGTAGCTATTGTTTTTTTTTTTCTTTCCAGTAAGCCACACTGGCTACCTCTACATGAGATGTTGACTGCCATAGCCCATGAATACTGGACAGTAGTGTCATATGGCAGGAATCATAATGCAGTAGCTCATGACTACTGTATGGTAGCATTACAAGTCAGCATTACAAAAAAGCCATTGCTTGGCATAATTGCACAGTAACTCCAGTTATTGTGCAGCCAGCATCTCGTGTAGACATGGCCATTGAGTCTTTTCCCTTCCTTCCCCTGTAGTTTCTGGTCCTTTCCCTGTCCCCAAGTCCCCTGCCAGTTATTGAGAGTTTACAAAAATATTTACCTACTTTCTACTATGCTGTTCTCTTCTGCGTGAAAGCTCTCCACAAACTGGTAGTGTCAGTCTTGACTATATGTGTAAGCTGATTATATATAAAATGCTGTCAAATGCACAGTGTCGGCAAAACAAAAAAATAGGATTGTTTTTTCCCTAGTCTCAATTTGAGTAATTGTAGTTATTATTCATATCAATAGTCTGTAAAATGTTTTCAGATTATTAATAAAGTTGGCTATGCACTTTTTTAACTTGGCTTTAAGGAAAGGAAATGCAAGAAGTGGAAAACTAAAGAACAGCTGGATTTAAGGTTTTTGAGAGTAGGCCTGCTAATCTAAATAATGAAGTTGAATTGCTTTCTAGAAATGTTTTTTGTGGGTGTATTTTAAAAAGGCGTGGTTTGTGATGAATCTACAGTTACAGGAAAGATGGTATGGATTGCTTTGATGTTTCCAATGATACTGGAATTCCTGCCAAGACTTCTTCCACGTTATTTTTGCAAACTCTTGGAAGAAGTGGATTTGTGTAGAAAGACTGAAATGAACGGAGATGAGAGAGAAAATGCTTCTTATGGAATGGGAAGGCTAATAGCATTGAATAAGATATTAAAGAATGAACCATGGAAACTTGGATTCAGCACAGTAAGTTATATGGATATGTTATATTATTATCATAGAACTTAATACTGTTGTTCCAAGCTATGATCCCTGACTAATTGTATTGAGGTAAGCCTATGAAGATTGTTCTTCACTGTCTTGTGTCTCTACCTAGCATTCTTCTATGCAGCTGCACCAAACTGTAACTTTACTGCAATACCTTATCTAATCTTGTTAGCACTATTCCTGCTCCTTGTGCAAAAAATTCCAATATAATTTGGACTAAAGGAAAAGTTATATTTTTCTTTGTGTACGGTTTGCAGAAAATGAATGTTGCTTTCTGGTTTGGGGAACACAGGGGTTTCATGTAAAAGATACTGAGCCCTTAAAGATGATCATTGTAATGAGTTGGAGGAAAAGTAGTGAGACAGACAGATTTCTACATTGGTGTTAAATTATTAACTGCAGACGTGTGCACACTTTGAATATCATTCCAATTTTTAATTTTCTCAGTATACTTGCATGGGGGGGTGATTAAACTTTATTGTCATGGTTTCTTAATACATTGAAAAATCTCATGGTGGAAATGAATCATCTCTCAGTAGCTTAAGTTTTGAAGCTAATTCCTTCTTTTTAAGTCTCACTTTTTTTTTTCAGAGCTCTCATACCTCCTCTGATCCATGTTCTGGCTTTTCACGTCCAGTAACGTTATTTTGGGCTTTGTACCAGGTCTTAATTCCAAGACTAGGACACGGTTACTCCTTAACCAATAACATGCATTAAGCCCTTAGCAGTTAGAATTCTAATATTGTAGTTAGTCAAAAGCAATACGACATGCTCACTACCCTAAGATGTAATGAGCACTGTCACTGAATGGCCAGTCTGTGAGGTCCTGACTCCTTTGTCTGAGTTCTGAATCTTGGATCGGTGACCAGATCTTTCAGGAACAGGTTCTGAATAGTACACTCTCGCCTCTCTTTATGTACCATATACTTAATACATAAAATTAGCTTAAGCCTTCCTCCTAATGCATGTTAATAATCTTGCTTCTGTTTGCCAAATACGGTTACCCTTAACCTGAATTTTTTATTCTGAGGTAATATTTTCATTCCTAGCTGCGGTAGGTTTTGCCCAAACTATATTTATTCAATTTAGTTAGCCAACTTCCCAATTCTTTTAGAGTTGGGAACAGTATTTTCCATCTGCTCCTTTTCACCAGGCGCAAGTCTCGACCACAATTCAAGCTAAGTGCACAGGTTAAGCGAAGCGCAAAGTCAGAACCCAGGCCTGAAGGCCTCTGGGTCCCAGTAGGCTGGTTAACTGAAATTACAACATTGGAACAACAGTTTTGAATGTGTGCCTTTTAAAATCTTTACCATGCGCTTGATAAGCAGTAGGATCTCAAGATATTTTATGTCTGAACTGCTGAGTTCTATTGAGGCTAAATGAGTTAGTGTAGAGGAAAAAAGTATTGTTTGAACAGAACTGCAAAGATTGACAGGCTGTACAGCATATAGCAGTGACACTCAACCTTTTTGGCTTGAAGGCCAGATGGGTGTTGCGTGGTTGTTTTTGCTTGGGTTTGAGAAGGCAGAATGACTAGTGTTTCTTAAAAATGTCCATATATTTTTCTAGACTTCTTCATATCTTTTGAATTATAGCTTGTATTTATTTATTGCCAAAATCATTATTCCTGTATCAATATACCAGTGTCTCTTTTTATAAAATAATTTTAAACTTTTTTTCCGTTTCATGGGCAGATAACTTCACGAGAACTAGACCTTTTCCATTGTGAGGCAACTTGGGGAGCTTTCTGCCAGTGTGAACACCTCCTTTGGAAGATTCCTGAACTGCAGAAGAATGCATTAATAATATACGATGCACTGAAGCAAAGGTGTAGAGATACGGGACATACCTGTGAAGATCAAGATGAATTAACCAATTTGGTTTCTAAAGATATGCCCATAGAACATGCCTGGCAATCCCTTAAATTTTTGAAAGATGCGATGATAGTGGTCAGTGAGAAAAAACTTATATTTCTTGCTCCACTTTACAGAGCTGAAATAGACATTGCAGGTTCTATAAAACATCTGCTAGCAGACACCACATGGCAGCTACATAGTGATGTGCGAGAGGTACTCAATGTTAGTAATATTAACAAATCAAAAGCAAGAGATGATGATGGTAAAGTATCCAATGACCAGCTTTGTGAAGCAGAGAAACTGGAGGCAAGCCATATTCCAGATAGTCATGACAACTCTGACAATAATTCGATTTCTGGTGAACAGACACCAGATATAGAACCCATAAATGAAGCAGAATTGGATCTAGACCAAGTGAATGCTGTGAAGATGATTTGTTCTAATCCTGTGACAATCATAAGTGGAAAAGGGGGTTGTGGGAAGACTACAGTAGTTAGCTCTCTCTTTCAGTATTTACAGAAGATGGAAAAAGAAATAGAAGATACTTGTAAAAGTTTTGAAAATGACCAAGATGTATCAGATGAGTGGAATACCTTTCATCATTGTTCTGACAAAAATAATGTTCATGAACGCAAGCTTTTAAATGTATTACTTACTGCTCCCACAGGAAGGGCAGCAAGCCTGCTGAATGAGAAGACTCATCTTCCTGCTTATACACTCCATCAGGTATAGAATGTAGCCTTTCATACTCTTTCTAGTCATCTTTTTAGTCTTTGCTCTTACTTTGTATAAGAAACAGTTTGGTAACTAAACCTGTTTCGTAAAGCTTGTAACTCTACATTTAGATGTAGCTTCTCAACATTTAAGTCCAACCTTGTTTTACAAATCAGTATTATAAAATCATAACTGGATACATTTTTCACTTTCTTTGTATTTTAAATGGCATAGGATTAGGAGGGTTCCAGTTTATTTTATCAACTTGATAAAGCTTGAAAAATTTGTAGTATTTAAAATTGAAGAGAGCAGTCTCTCCTTTCATCCACATGGTGGCATATATCTACTGTACTGCTCAGGAGGCATAGAAATGCCATAGATATCCATTGAGAATATTGGAATTTAGGATGATTTTCATAGATTTCATAGACATTAGGGCTGGAAGGGACCTTGGGAGATCATCGAGTCCAGCCCCCTGCCCAAAGGGCAGGAAGTCAGCTGGGGTCATAGGATCCCAGCAAGATAAGCATCCAATTTACTCTTGAAGGTGTTCAATGTAGGTGCTTGAACCACCTCCGCTGGCAGACTGTTCCAGACCTTGGGGGCTCGGACAGTAAAGAAATTCTTCCTTATGTCCAGCCTGAAACGGTCTTGCAGGAGTTTGTGACCGTTCGACCTCGTGATAGATTCCTATGTAAATATTTATGTAATATTTAGATTTATGTTTAAATTTTAGAAAGTTAGTTTAAAAGTTTAGATTAACTTATGTTTTTGGAAAACATACAGCAGAATAAAACTATCAGTAAAAAATTGTCCCTAGCAACTATACTACAGAATAATAGTCTTAACATTCATACCATTTAACTAAAAAAAAAAAGAGGGCCTTTGCCCAGTGGGAGAATAGATTCTATGTTGGACCAATGTAAGAAGTGAATTACACTGAGTCTTCTGCTGACTAATGCTTCTCACTAACTTTCCAGTATAATACTTATTAAAAGAACTCAGCAAACCACATTTGAGTAAGGGCTATGTTTTTGTGGATATCTTTGCATGTTCCTTTGTATAAGCAGTCTTTATTGATTCTTCCATCAAAGTACATGTTTTTAGCAGACGTGTTTTTCTGGTAATTGAAGAGTAAGATTGAATGTTAATTTTGTCTCATTATGTCAGGGGTGGCAAAGATCTGGCCTCCCAATCCATGTCATTTGGGTTGTGGAGCTGTGGCATCCAGCCTGTGTGGCTCCCCATGGGGCTGGAAATTTGGCTGTGGGACAAGAAGTTTCTTGTCATGGCTTCCAGAACGACAGCAGTTAATGCTGCAGCTGTCTATTCCACTGCCAAATTTCTGGCTTCATGGACTGGATTTAGACCACTGATCCATGTTGTCTGTCCTGTGGGGCAGGAAATTGGTTGGTGGGAGCAGCAACAGCTACTGTGGCTCTAGGAGCCTTAGCAGTTAATACTACTAATGCCAAATTTCTGGCCCTGAAGACCTAGATGAGTTGACACCCCTGCCTTTTATGTAAATTGAGATTTTTTTTTTTTTATGATAGAGACAGGATGAAAGATGCCATGTTGTGCTTCTTACCACAAAAAGTTGTTTAATTTTGATAACTTCAGTTGTTTCTGGAATAGAAATACATTTTAAAAGTTTGGTTTATTTCTAGATCATCCATAGCTTTTACGCATGGAACTCAAAAGATACATGCTACCCATGGAAGTTTTCTTCAGTGACAGTTCTGGTTGTAGATGAAGGGAGCTTGGTGTCCGTACGACTTCTTAGTGCAGTTTTAAAACTTCTGTGTGCACATGCTCAACTTGCCAAGCTTATTATTCTAGGTAAGTGAAAAGTAAGAGGGTATATTTAGTTTCACGTCAACCAGAGAAATACAGCATGAGTTGTGCAGAATGTGAAAGACCTTGCTCTCTGTTGGAACAGGGCTGTTCAGCGCAGGTCGTGGATACTGGTGTGCTTGTCTGGGGGAGTTTTAAATAGAACCCCTACTGCATGCTCCACTATTGCTACCACCATGCAGATAATCCTAACCCTGCTGTTGCTATGTAAGCCCACCTCTGCTTCTGCCCACATATGGCCTATTTCCTGTCTCCCACCCCCTGGTAATGCTGCTGTGTAAGCAGTGTGAGCCCTTTTGTCCAAGCCCCCTCTCCCTCCCCTGCTGCTGCTGCAAGCAGCCACGCAGGCTGCTACCTCCTACCTGCCTCATGGACCCTGGCCCCCATCACTGCGGCTTCTGGAACAACGATAGGAGTGGAGGTTGGGCAGGAGTCTGCAGGCTATACATTGATGCCTCTCAGGATGTATGCAGTCCATAAGCTGTCAGGCTGTATTTAAAGAGTGTTTGTGATCCCATGATAGTTAGTGAGAGGAAATGCAGCAGAAACTTGCCAGTTTTACTTGATGTTTACATGGAATTTTTTTGAACCACCATAGAGACAAGCCAGCCTTTCCATGGAGATCTCTGTTCCTGCCATAAAATCATAAATGAAATGAAAAATAATTACATTATTCAGCCTACGTCCTTCTCAGTGCTCCTGTATGCATGGGTGGATCCAGGATGGGGACCATACTCCCCCTTGGCAGTGTGGCACATGTCCAGTGAGCTCTCTAAGCTCCCCAGCATATCAGTGCAGTTGCTGACAGAGGTCCACCAGTGTCGTGAGCTCTTTGAGCTTAGCACCTGTTTGGAGCAGACTCTGGCTAAGGCCCCTGCTTTCACACAACTGCAGAGCTCAAAGAGAGAATGCTACCATTAGTCCACCTTCTTTTTCCTCCTTTTCCCCCACTGAATTTGGAATAGAGGAGGTCAGGTGGCAGTAGCACTCTCACTTTCTGGACTCCTGGACTGTGGCCAGAGTCCAAGCAGTCAGCTGATAAACTCAAGATCTCACAGCATCGGCAAAACTCCAGCAGCAGCTGCACTGGCATTCTGCTGAGCTTAGAAACCTCATTGTGCATGTGCCACATGGCCAACTGGGGGGTGCAGCCACACTGCTTCAGCCCATCTGGATCCGCCCCGACTATGGTGGCTGGCATTTTGTCTGGTTCTAAAAGTATCAAGTAATGAGAATTTGATAACTTCCTCTTACATCTTTCAGCAGCCTGTTACGTCTTATTAGGAAGTTTTGCTTCATTCTATAATGTGACTTCAAAGATGATGTTGGTAGCATGGTGAACAAAACAGAAGAGAAGTAAAAAGCTTAAGGTGTGCCAGGAAATGAATGGCCAAATTGATTTGTTTTTAATCCAACAAACAGAACAGAGAAGCACAAAGAGAATTTCTCTTGTACTTTTGTGCCTGCTTTTGGAGGTTGCATATTTGCTTATCAGTTATGTTATTCATTTTTTTAAAAGTATGACATATTTTTTTAAATATGCCTGCAGACAAGTCTGACACCTCCCCACCCATACTCTAAGGATGTGTTAGTAATGACATTAAATAACAACTAATGATTCTCCTCTAGGGTGCCGTGGTTCCCACACAAACATGCTTCACAAGAGGAAACTCAGAGATTTTGAATAGGAATTCACAGTATTTAAAACATTCCGACCTGTTGTAGACTTTCCAAATTTTTTGCAACAGAAGAATTTCTTTATTATTTCAGTAAAAAAAAATGAGTGGAAATCTAAGAACTGGCATTTTCTGAGAGGTGCCTTAAGACTCATGGTGGTGCCTTTAAGTCTAAAAGGCTAATGACCACTGAACTAATAATAATGGATTTTAGGACTGGAAAGTAAGACCCCAACACACTGAAAATAGCAACACCTTAGAAGAATTAAGACCGTGCTACAATCTGATTTTTTAAAAAACCCCACCTTCAGTGTCTCAGAAAAAAGCAGTTCCACAAAATGTGTACGGAGTGTGCATGTGGTAATTGTGTCGTGGCAAAGGGAGTGGGGTGTTTATTTCTTGCACTGCCATGATTTAGGAATGTTTTTATAGCTACTCTTTCTGGTCTTTAGTACTCATCATGATTCTAATACCTTTCATTTAGGTGATGTTAGGCAGTTACCAAGCATTGATCCAGGTAATGTGCTGGCTGACATGTTTGAGGCTCTGAAGTTAAGAGGTGGGTCTGTGGAACTGAGAACTAATCATAGAGCTGAATCTCAGCTAATTGTGGACAATGCCACAAGGTAGGCTTTTATTTTTGGTGTACATTACTAAAATTTTCATACTAGTTTGGGCCATTAGCTTGCAGGTGACAATGTTGTTGAGGTATAACTAGAGTAAGTGGCTCACTATTTCTGTTTACAGAATCTTATATTCAAAATATAATTCTTTGATAAAAATCTCAGCCTGAAATTTCACATGAAATTTGCAGTTTAAACAAAAACACTGAGAACAGTTGTTGGAGTAGTCTTGGATAATGCAGGTTATATGTTAAATAAAACTGTAAACCTGCTAATATCCATCGTTTATATGACCACAAGAAAAAGTTTTGTTTATATTTAAGATCTGGGGCCAGATACTACTGAAAATCTAGGTTCCTATACAATCCATAGGGAGGCTTAGGCAGATCTGAAGAGTAATTCAGTTTGAATAAGTTTAGGCACCCAGGGTTCTCTATGGGGAAAGGGAGGCGATTCTGAAAGCATGATGGTGGGTAGAGGCAGCCATTAGGAAGTGCTGAGCACAGGCTTGCTGCTGAGCCCCTCTAAAGAGCTCAGGCACCTACATCTGACTGCACATTAGGTGCCTCCATTCGCTTCATTTCACTAATGAGAATGTTTGTTTATGTCACATTTATTATATAACATTTAATTTTTGTAACTTCAGTTGTTTCTGGAATATGAATTTAATTTTAAAAGTATGGTTTAATTTATTTATGAGCTGCTGAGGAGAGAGATGTTCTAGTGTAGATACTTAGCCAGGAGGTGGGAGATGTGTCTCTGAGTCCCTTTCAGGTGAGACAGGCTGAAAAACCACATTTACCGCTTCCCAGCAGAATGCCCTGATCATCACAAACTAGGCTTTGGGGTATACTAGCCACCCCTCCTTTGAACCTGCACAGCCAAGAATGTGAAAGTCATGGGGTCAGAAGGAAGCAACAGAAAGCCTGATTCCAGAGGCTGCTGGGTTAGGGCTTTTCTTTGGGATAGGGGTTGACCTGGGTTCTGGTCCCTGATCCAAGGGATATTTCTGTTTAACCAGTGGTAGCCTAATCTAAAATTATGGAGAGAGCTTAAGTCTCCCTGTTCTCCCAGGAGAGCGCTCTCATAGCTTGGCTGCAATCAGCTTCCTCCTTCTTGTTCTGCTTGCATTCTTGTCTTCCTGGAGTGCACCTTGAATGGGAGGAATGGGAAGTGTTTTACAGCTTCATGGTTAAGGCATTTTCCTGGAACACTCAAGCTCTCCAACTGAAGAGGCCCTAGAATCCAGATGTCCTGCTTGCTTTCTGGGTACTGGCCCTAAACTCTAGGCTACAGGGGAAATGTAGCATTGTTCATTTTGAGCTGAATTCAACATAGCAGGATAAAATAAATAAATTACTAGTGCTCATCTGTGGCCTTCACTTGTATATAGCAAGCGTCTTTCAGTTTTACAGAAAATGGGGAGGTACTCAGTTCTCCAAGCCTGGGGTGGCTAACTCATGACACAAGTGAAATGGACAGCTGCTGTATGTGTTGTGAGCCCTGGGCGCTCAGTGAAGGGAAGCACTGGAATGGAAACTGGAGTGGGGCAGGACCCTGCTTTGAGAGGAGAGTCACTGATAAGAGCCAGGTTAACCCTTTCCCGCAGCCACCAAATCCAGGGATTTGCATCCTTGCTCTTCATGTACTGTGATGGTTGCAGGGAAGTGTTAACCTGGCTCTTGGTAGTGACTCTTCCTCCCCCTCAGTATCCTGCCTCTGCTCTGTTCCCTGCAGCAGCTGGAGGCTTGAGCCCCTCCCCACCTACACGCTTAGTGTCCCAGGGCACAAACTCTATCAGATGCCTCTGGGGGATGGGGTTCAGAGAGGCACTTGGGAAGGGGGCAGCATTTGACTTGTGGCACACCTGCCAGAAAGGCTGGCCACCACTGGTTTAATAAACTTAAATGTGGTCTTGTCTGTACTATAGAACTTTTGCTGCTTATGGCTGTGGTGGTACAGCCATGTTGATAGAGCCCTCTAGCGTAGACTCATTGTAGGCTGACACTTTTTTTTTTTGCAATATGACTATATACCATCTTCCTTAAAGGCATGCATTACCTGAATGAAAGCCCACACTTGTCAGCAATGCGTTGGCTAGTAGGAGTGGTCCCATATCTCTGGTCAGCATAGCTCTCCTGGTACAACTTTGTAGTGTAGACCTGGCCTATGAATCAAAAGGTGCAGGTGCACAGCTGGAGTGTTTTAATAGGAAACTCTTTTTTCTTTTTGTGGTTTAGAATCTCACAGCGGAAATTCCCAGTATTTGATGCAAGAATCACAATCACTGGTTGGAATGAGAATGTGACCATGCCAAGCTCTGAGAAGAAATTTATTTTTGTGGTTTTGCCTTCCGAAGGAGATTCTGATTGTATGTTTGTATACCGAGTTTATGATCCATCTTGTAGTAATGCAAGAATTCTCCTCTTCCAGTTTTGCTAAAAGTAACAATTTGAAGATGAAACCAGTTTAATATACTGTAGAGCAGAAACAATTTCAGTACATTTGAATTGTTCCATTTAAAAAAATAGAAAAAAATTAATTAAATTATTAGCTCTTTTTGCATAAAATGAGTTTACCTGATAAGAGTGAATTGTTTGCAGTAATTAAAAAAACAAAACAAAACAAAACCTGTTAATATTATCAGCCTACTCGGAAAAGTAGCATGGCATCAGATACTTGAGTCATGAGAATGATCCAAGAGCATGAGCACTTGAGTTGCAAGTAGTCCTAAAACAGCTGACTCATGGAAGCGGGTCATTCAGCCTGAAAAACTTTTCCTGAGCTGGACACCCCACCCCCAGATCCAGTCTGCAGCTTCTTGCCATGGCTGCCAGAGCTGCTGAGTTGATGCAGCCAGCCAGGTGTTAACCCCTGTGTGTTGACCACGCTGTGGCAGCTGCAGCGAGAAGCCCTCTGGACCAGATTTGACCTGCCAACTCCTTTGGCACTCCCAGGTTAGATACAGGACACTAATAAAGGGAATATTTATAGGATAATGGACATTAGTTTATTTATTCATCTATTTATTGAGAGAAAGTCCATTGTCTTGTTTGGCATTAAAATGTTTATTAGGTAGAAAATAGAAGGCTACTAGGCATGTTTTCTATTTTAGATACCACAAAAAACAAAATATGGGGACGTTATCCTTGTAGTAGTTGTATACTTCTCATCAAGTAATTTATTCAGCAGTCAGTGTTTAACTTTTATATACTGTGTTTACTTAATTCTGATATGAGGGGTTTTTTCCCCTATGTAATGTGAGTGGGGGAGGGGGGAATCCCTTGTCTTAAAATTGAGTAAAGAGGTTGTGTGGGGGCAGGTGGCTGCTGTGGCTTGGCCATCAGCCCCCACCCAGGGTTAGGGCTGTAGCTGCAGCTGCTGCCTGCCCCTGGCACCCTGCCATCTCCCCACCCCCATCCCAAATGCAGCCTCTGGTTCCACCTTACCCTTTCTCTGTGCTGGTAAGCCCCATCCATGCTGTAGTCTGGGGCACTGGGCGTGGCCCCAGCCCAACTCCATAGCAGTGGTGCAACTTTCACAGCTGCTGTAGGGGACTGGGCTTGGGCTGTGTTTCATGCTAGAACAGGGATGGAGCCTCCAGTATGGAGCAAGAGTAAGCAGGGTAAAGGGAGGAAGCAGAGAGTAGAGGCATGAGAAGAGGGCAGGAGGGGGAGCAGAAGTGGAGAGAGAAGTGGGAACAGGCTGGTGGCAGGGAGAAGACACAAGCAGAGGTCTAGCTGTTTGACCTCCCCATACCACCTTCTCCCACATTGCTGGCCCCCCCCCCGGCAGCATTGGGAGGAGGGATGACTAAAAGATCCAATAATTAGATTCTGTACATGGAGAATTATACAAATATATAAATTTTCCATGTATAAAACCTAATTATTGTGGTGTTTGTCTTAAATTCAGTGTTTTCTTAGATTCCAGTCAATATGGTAGATTCTGATACAAAGTTTTAATTTCCTAGTTCTAGAGCTTTCTTTAGAAAAAAAACCCAACAAATTAGTATTTCTGCAAACTGTCCTGTCAAAGAATATCTTCAAAGCATGTTTTTTTAATTGTGTGAAACATACTGAATTATACCTGTTTACCAGATACGAGTTCTTCTCTGTTTCTCAATTCCCCATTTCCTCAGAGCTGAGCTATTAGAAAGCTGCACAGTGCTCATAACTTTTTTCTGGTAACCAAGAGTTGGCACTCTTGGGCTTATTAAAGCAAATAGTATAAAACCAGTATTTTCTTATTGAATTGTAATTTCTACCTCTCAGATTTCACTCTGCATTTTTATACTTTATCTTCTCATTCTTATAATCAGGCTTGCAATATGCCATAAAGACTTTACTTGAAAAAGGACCAGGATTGCAAGATCCCAAACAATCACAGTTCATTGCTTTCAGAAGGTAAGACAGCATGTATACAGATACTGTAAAACTCCTGCTTGTGAGCATGTTCTAAAAATGTCTAAATACAGTGAGTTAGAGATGGGTGTTATAGGCAAAACACTAGGGAAATATAGGCCACTTGTCTTTTATTTCCCTTTACCCTGTCTTCTGGTATTGAATGATTCTTTTATGTAGACTTCCAATACCTTGGGTTTTCCATAAGCTTAATGTTATCTCTCATCTGTGGAGCACCTTTGCACAGTACATTCTTGCCTGAAGCCATCTACATAGCTGATGGATATACTGTTCACACTTGTACTGGGGACCAGTATCTTTCCTGTCCATGATGGTTCAGTACAAAAAAATTTCACATGCCAGTGATGGTCCCCTAGCGAAGTCAAGTAGATGGTCTTTCCTGAATATTCCTCAGACTGGGGTCACCCAGTTTGGGGAAGATATGGGGTGAAGAGGAGGAGACGAGGTGGTTACAGAATGGAATACCTGCATGCTCCCTTGCTTAAAGATTTGTAGTGTTGCAGATTTCCCAGAAATTCTGCAAAGTTTGCAGTGCTAGAATTGAATGCCTGTCCACACACAAGTACTGATATATGAGCAATAGTGGGGGGGGGCACTCAGTACATGGACTTAGTACATGGTGCACTCAGGTCGGGCAGTTGGAGCCTGGCAGCTACTCCAGGGGTGTGGGTGGGGAGCTTATGCTGCTGCGTGCACCATGGGAGAGCTGAGGGAGGGGGAGCACATTTCTTCCCCGCACCATGCCTCTGGATGAGCTGCTGGCCTCTGATTGCCCCATGACCTGTCCCAGGCCAGGCTGGGTTGTGGGACAGTCCCCACAATGCAACAGGGAGTAGGGGCAGGAATGAATGATTTGCCCCTGCCCCTACCCCACTGTCTCCTGTACTGTGGAGGTGTCTACCCCCCCTCCCAGCTTAGCTGCCTGCTGGGCCAGCTGTGATCCTGGCTGTGCAGGGTATCTGAGTGCGTGCCCCTCCCCCTTGCTGCAGCAGTCTGCGGCTAGGCTGCCCTCCAGCCATACCTGCTGGCCCCCTGCATTTGCATTTGCGGGGGCTGAGCCTGGTTAGCACCCCCCCTTCTGCCATCTATGTGTATGAGTATAATTTTTCTTGGGTTCCTCTTCCTTCTTGGAAGCAAACCCAGATAACCTATATAAATTCTGCAGACTTATTTTTGCCTTGTAGTTTTATTTTTGGAATTAAACATATTTTTTTTCCACCAACATCTTCTAAATTGGCTTGTAATTAATGAACTTTTCTTTAGCTATCAGTTATAAGATTAGCATTGTTAATACTAAAGTGGGCATTGGCCCACTGTCTGTCCTGTCATGCTTAGAGAAGTCAACAACTCTGCCTTAATGTTGATGTATTTTTCTAGGATTTTGAAAAGACTTTATATGTAACTGCCTGCAATTTTTCTTACACCCTCCATCTATTGTTTTGTAAGGGAATAAGGCTCTACTTCTTGTTTCATATGTTTAGGCGAGATTGTGATCTAATAAATGAACTCTGTTGTCGACATTATTCAGATCATGTAACGAGGTAAGACAGAGTTTTGAGAATCAAGGCATGTTGTGTGAGTACATTTTTTTTTCTTCTCTTTTATCCATCTCAGTTTCTCTCTTAATACTGTTCGAGAAGCCAAAATTCCAAATTCACTAAAAACAAAAAATCTGCTTTAGATGTATTACCTTGTTTGTTTGATGCAAATAAGTAACAAACTAAACTAACTTACTTGTGATTCTCTTTACAGATTTTTAAACATACAAAACAGGGCACATGCTATTTGTTTTTTGTTACTGTACTGGAATTTAGTTTTTAGTGACTGTCACACTTAGTCATAGCATGTTTTGTAAAAGCCCTTTAACAGTATCTAGGTACATTTTAGAAATAAAGATTTCCCTTTGCTGTTTCCTAATTTAAAATATACAAATGGCTTTAGGTTTTATGAACATTTTATATGGTATGGGGTGCCAGCCTCATTCTGTACTGATGGCTTAGTGCTTTATGCTGTTACTCTTTAATTTCAATTTCTGTTTCTGATACAGAAACCATAAAAAGAAACTGGTTTTTCAATGTAATGACAAAATTTGTTGCACAAGGAATACCTATCTTACAAACCTTCGTCCAAGAAATACCAAAACCTGCACAAGAAATAGTGATTCGGATAATCCTAAGCAATGTGACTGCATGGCATGCTCAATAACGAAAGTCTCTGGCAATGAGCAAAGACCACGTTTTAATCTCGGAGATGGTGATAAGGATGGCAAACGACTATGCAATGGAGATATTTTTTTCATAACAGATGTATGTATGCTTTTACCACAAGAAGCTGGATGGAGTTCTCAATAACGGTGCAGACAGAAGTGACAATTTATGCCTGATCTGGCCACAAAAAGTTTTATAGCTGTGACCAAACACAAGTGCATGGCAGCAAATGGTTTAAAAAATCGCCAGTGAGGTGGCTGGTGAAAATCTGACCCCTCATTGCATGAGATATCAGATAAAGATGTTACACAATGTTCTGTCTTTGTAACGTGTTTGTGGAACTCCCAGCGTGTCACTGTTTTCAGAATGGAACAGGGGAAGAGAGCAGAGGGAGGTCAGTCTGGGGACTTTTTACCCCCAGAGGGTGCAGTGGTTGTATTACAGCCCCCCTGAGGTGGGGGGGCTCTAATTCACCCTCGCCACCCTACTGCACCAGCTGGGGAGCCCCAAGAATGAGCTCCTTCTGCTGCCTTCCCCCCCACTCCCATTCTGAAAACAGTGCTTGACAGAGCGCCCTGGCCATGGGAACCTGGCTGCAGGCTCCCAGCCCCAGCTAGATTCCCCTGTCCCCTGCAACCATCAGTGAACTTCTGTTTGAACTGAGTAATGTTGTAACTCAAGCTTTGCAAAAATCATTCTGAGTTGCAGCTTGGACCTGCACTGCTTGTCTGCACCCTAAATCACAAACAAAAATTAAAATGTAGTTTTCTCTCATAGTAAATATTTGACCTCACTAAATTCAGGTGATGGGTAACCCTTTTGCCTCTCAAGAGAGACCTAGGATTGTGGTGGCAGGTTTTTTTGGCAAAATTTAAAGGGCAGCGTTGATAATACCTGCTTGTTGTTTTGTTTAGTGCTGCATATTCCTTTGTCTTGAACCTCAAACATTCACAGTAAAAAAAAATTAATTTCAAGAAATATGGTATTTATTTCTAGGACGTAAACATTTGAAGGGTACATACCTGAGTGACAAGATAGTTTTCTAAAGATTGATGGAGGTGTTGAGAGAGGAGTTTTTAATGGGTAGTGGGACTTACTAAATTTAAGTAGTATGAAGCTGGCTTTTCTGGGAATCAATTAATTAAAAGATGGGATCCTTTTAGAACTGGGAACATCACGTGAGGGTATAACTTTCCACTGTTCAGATTTTTCTGCTTGATATAAAAAATATATTGGCATATCTCAGTTAAGTCGTACCCCCCAAAAATGTTTTTAATTATATTCTCTTATTCTTGACTGAATTGGATTGGTCAGCATGATGATATAGCTCTAAACATAAATAATCATTGTTATAATTGTATTTGTGGGTGTATGGGTGTGGTGGGAGCATGCACATTGGATTTCTGGTTGTTAAGTCTCTTCACATGATGTTTTTGTAGGATGTGAAAATTAATGGATGCCGTCTGTTGACTATCAGCAGCACATATGGCTCTGAATTTACTTTATTGTATAAAGCACTGAGAAGAGCATGTCGTATAAAACATGCATGGGCCAGAACTATTCATACATTTCAGGTAATAACAGTTAATACTTTTAGCAGAGTTCTGCCAACCAATAAAATGATTGAGCTTTGCATTGCTCTGTAACTTAATGGGAAGGCTCAGAGTTTTTGGGAGCACCATTCAAGCAAAAGGCTCCTTGAAGATAAAATCAGGAACAAATTTGGGGGTTAGGGAAAAGCAGTGGCTTCCCTACAGCCCAATGTGGGGATTGTGAAGGGGATGTGTTCTTTTTCCATGCTTGACTGGAATTGTAGAATAATGACACATTGTTGGTAGGATCAAAGCACCCTGGGATGGTGGAGGACTATGCTGTGGAGAGGGAGAACAGAGGCTTTCCCAAGAGAAACTGAATGTCTTTATGTAGCCTATGTTGAAGCACTGGTGTAGTTTGTTTCTATAGACTGGGCTTGTGATTGTTGCCTACGGGCTGCTGTTTGGAACACCAAAAACAAATCGAAGGGGTTACTGTTCTTATAGTCAATTTTAGCATCTTATTTAGGCAAAAACCACTTTTCATAGAATCTTGCCACCTTTGTTCACATTGGTATATGGCTCTGTAAGTAATGCTTAAAACTGACACAGTAATCACACCCACATATGGAGATAATTTTATCAGATATTTTTGAAGTTGAGACTCATGTGTTGCACTCTTACCTTTTTTTGCAAACCCTTTTCATTAACGCCTTGAAATTCTCTTAACTTGTTAAAGAGCTCTTAAAATTATGTGCGTTGCAGGGTTCTGAGGAGAAAACAATTGTCTACGTAGTTGGGAATGCAGGCCGGCAGCATTGGCAGCACGTATACACCGCTGTAACTCGAGGACGCTGCCGCGTCTATATTGTAGCTAAAGAGACTCAACTTAGGAAAGCAGTTACTAGCAGGAATTTCCCCAGAAAAACTCGCTTAAAACAGCGTTTAAAAGAGGCATTTGCAGAAGCGAGCAGCTGTCCAGAGCAAACAGACTTTCTTCTACAGAGTCAATGTCGGAGTCAAGAATATGACACCCTACCTGGTCTGGTGTCAGTAACTCAGGATGTTCCTGATGTTTCTGTACCAGCTGAAGTTGACGTCACCAAACAGGAGAAGTGTACAGTTCTTGATGAAATGGAGACTAGTAATGGACAGAGGATATCTGCTGCACTGGGCAGCGTAGGAAGAGAGACTGAGACGCCTGTGAAATTAAATGGATGTAAAAGGGAAAGGAGTTCTACATGGAATTCTGAGAGCCCTTTGAAAATAACTTTGGTAAGAAACTTTTGGAGGGAGGGCAGGATTTTTTAAATTACTCTGTTACAGCAGTGCAAATATTACTGATACCCATTACCTAATTTGTTAGCTTTTCTAATAATAGTCTGCTAAAACATTTCACTACTCAGAAAAGTGTTGAGGGATGATGCTTATAATTTAGGGGTACTGGAGGGGAAAAAACCTGGTAATTGTCGTAATAGTAATTTATAAATGCTACATAGAAGCTTTTTTGGCTTGCTTAAACTGAATTACCTGATGATGAGATTAAAGCAGCTCATTAAAACTGTGAGAATTGTTATAAATCTTGTTAATAAATAATTACAATTGACTTTTTATGAAAAAATTAACCTGTAGCTTGTACTTTAAATATTTTTTTTTCTTTCAAGTCAGTTCAGAACAATACATTCTTGGACAGTGGTCCCTTCTCTTGTCCACATGTTTTATTACAGTTTCATCATAACTGTTCTTGTTTTTGTTTGTCAGATGACTGCTGAAGAATCTCCACTTGGGACTGCCAAACTGAAGAATCTGAATTTGGGAAACTTCACTCCAAAAGCACTTTTTAAAAATTAACAAGCAAAGATATTCATTACTGTGCTACTTAACTATTTTGTACAATGAAAAATATGGTTTTGGAACAGAAACATTTTAAGTATTCATCTCAAAGCTTTTTAAATATTTTTCCAAGTTGTTGAAACACAGTTTATTTTAAAATGGACATTTTTTGGTCAACTCTATTTTAGCAGAAGTTAGAGAGAGAGATGTTGGTTTTCAAGAAAATGTTGATTATGTTGCCTTTTTATTTGGGAAGAACAGATAAGTTGCATGGACATCTTCAGATACAAAAGTTCCCTTCTTTACAAGATGGTACAGTCAGAGCCTTAAATGGTACATAAAATATTGGTGCAACCCAGAGGTATCTTCTAGTTTATCTCTCATAGTATTAGGGCTTGAGTAGAGGCGTCATTGCATATTCATACTGGCATCCTGCCCTTTTAAAAACCAAAGATTTATACATCATGTGGATTTTAATTTTCTATGTAAATTGATGGAAGTTTCAGTATGATAGTAATTAAGACACTACCACCATACATAAAATATTCTGCTGGAACATGAATTTGAATCAAACTGTAATAGACTGTACTGTGAATTAGACTATAACCAAGTTGCAATGAGTGATTTTCAGGGGTTTTCTCTTTGCACTGCATAGGGCCCAGAAAGTAATATGTCAGATTCCAGTTTTCTGCTCCTTATGTAAGTAGTAATGGGCTTCAAATGACTTTGTTTAGTTTTGCTAATGCATAGTAGGGCCAAGATACTGTGCACACAACACTCATTAGCAGTGTTGTATGTTAAGTCTTTGAAAAACAATGAAGCTGCAAGTGATTTTCTTTCTTATACAGTTTGCATAATTATGCGGCTTACTGCACTGGAATTTACAGGATTGGGTAAATGTTCCAGCCATTTCAACTGATATGTACTTAAACTGACATGGCTTTCATTTGCATGTTCCGTAGATTATAAGAAATGTCAGTGCTTCTCTAAAAAGTTGATTTGTATCTTGCTTGTAAAAATGCACATTTGTGGTAAAAGATTTACAAAAGAAAAATCCTACTTAAAAATAACCGAAAAATGAGGATAGTGAAGTGTAGCATATCTATAATGGTTTGCTAAGCCTACCGTTTTATCTACTTTATAGTACATAAGTTTTATACATGTGAATACCATCTTAGTGTTAATAACATTGTTTTTTAAATCACTGTTTATTCCATTTTATACAGCTTTCCATACAAATATTTGCAACAGTTTGAGTTTCCAAAAACATACATAGACGATAAATATCATGCTATTAAAGTATTAAATTTGTACAAAAATACTTTACAGTTTAATACTCATTACAAATAAAAATACATATTTAAGTGATTCATGATCCTGTTTCTTTACATGATTTCAGTTTAAACTTTTTTAGTGACTGATATTTTTCTGGCAGTGCTGAAATATAAATTGGACATGACGCTTGTGTATAGGGCAGGTGAGCTTGATCGTTTTACTGATTAAGGAAAACAGCAGTAGGGATACTCTTCCTAAACAATTTAAATTGACCAGAACGAATCTTGTTGTGAGATGATTGCTTAGGTATGAAGACTCTACAGTTAGTTAATGTACAAATCTGATATATTTTATATTCACTAAACAATAATTACCATAACAACTGGAATACTGGAACAAATCAAAACAGTTGCTGGTGAGCATAAAAAGCAACTGGCAGTATTTTATTGCTCTGAGGGGATGGGACAGGATTTATGATAAATTTGTAAAATGCATTTACAATTTAAATTTTCAAAAACTTTAAGGATAATTACAAGAAGGCTGAAAACAGGGCCTATTTAAGTGAATTTAAACTAATGAGTACCCCTCAAGAAATTCTTATTGGTAAGAAAAAGTTCATATGCAACAATACAAGATAGATTTGTAATGATCATTCTCATTGATACAATTAATTGATATAGTAAAAAAGATTTTTTTTTCTTTTTGTTCCGTGATTAAATAATGCATTTAAGGTTTAGGTTTTTTTTATTCAATAATCCTTCAGAATTTTTGACTACCTAAAAATCTCTCTTTGAAAAGAATCATACAGGTTGCAAGACGTATCCTGTTTAGTACTTCATTGCATAGGAAATAACATATAACGCCTAATAAAGTTTTACCACAGTTTTTGGCAGTAAACTTCACCACCACATGCTGCAGCTTCTTCCGTGCATTTTCTAAAACCATTTGAATAGTGCTTACTGTGAAGACTGCATCTCTTCAGCAGAACACTATTCACAAACACTACGTTCCTAGCCATTTAACAAATGACCTTCTTGGTGCAGCATACCACCATCTTGTAAATCCCTCATCCAGAAACCAGCTGGTTTACAAATTAGTAGATTTGTATTTAAAAACAAAATCTGGACACCAAGGTAAAAAGAGATTTATCCAATCTTTTACTTTCAAAAATGATGATGCTGTAAAGAAGGCAAAGAGCAAAAACAGTGTCTTTAAACACCTCCCAAATTTCTTAGGGAAAAATTAAGGCCATTAGCCATTTCTTTACTCAACATTGCCATAACTTTTATGGTAGTAGGCTTAGGTTGCAATGGCACTTCTCAGTAGTCATACCATCTGAAATAAAACTGCAACTCCATTGCTGAAGTAATATAGGCCTTGAAACAGATAGTTGGACCCCTTGCTCTTTTTAATGCCACATGGTATCTGTGCCTCAGTTATCACAGTAATCTTAAAAGGGAGTTAGCACCATATATGGTCTTTCGTTACCAAGTGTCCGATTAAAATAACTTCTTGCTATAACGTGTTTGTAGGTTCTCGTGTCTCCACACTAGTAATATGTCCAGTTTGTTGAAGGAAGGCATTATTCTGGTCACTCCATTCAGCGCCTGCTAAAGTCTGTTGGTCTGAAGTTCCCTTCTGAGCAGCCAGTGGGTTTCTACTAATAACCAGTTCCAGTTTATTGCCAGATTCTGCTATAAGGGGCACAACGAGACAGCAGTCAAAGTCTCTGGTACGAACATGATTTACCTGAAAGGTTAAAGGTTGAATTTTAGTCGAACTAAATGTGGGAAACAAGGTCATTCCAAATAAGTGACAATAAAATCTGCCAATATACTTTCATATATACATTTATGTATGTATACCCCCCATATTATATTATATGCATTTAACGTAATTAATAACTAAAATGTAAGATGCCAATAGTTTTTACCTGCAGAAGTCTATCATATGGTTTCAAACCACCCAGATCCCCAGGACCAGCTGGCCGAATATTTTTAACATATACACCTTTCTCCAGTAAACCATCTGAGACACTGAATCCAAAGTCCTCTGCATCAGAGTCCTTAAACAAAGTTACCTGTAGAAATAATTTAGAAAAATAAGAAAGCAAATGTTTTTCCATATTCGTGCACTGCTGCAAACAAAATGAGATTTTTTTTGTTAATTCCAAACGAGTAATCATTTGCCTTTTACTTTATATTGCTAATTTTATCCATAGCCTTTTCTTCAGTGTTTTTTCAGTAATGGAATGTCCAGTTTACTTTACTAATCATTATGTTTTATCCCCATCTTCTTGGTGTTTCTGAGACTTTTTTTTCCCTGTAAGTCCCTTTATTGTCTTGGTTTCCAGCTGTTTTATTTCCATAGATTAGCTGTACCGGGCAGGTAGAAGCTGTTAGATTCCCAGATCCTTTAAGATGTGGTACTTGGACTTAGGCTAAATAAATGCATATTTTGACTTGTTTTGATAGTTTTAGGCTGTATCAGCATAATTAGCTCTGAGAAATCCAGTGGGACTAAATAATGTAACAAGCTACAGTATCACCTGAGCTTACATTTTCAAGCTTCAGGATTCCAAATAGAAAAATCCTGTGCTGCAGAGCTCAAAACTGTCCAAAGCTGACCTATATAACCGCCCTGTGGGGAACAGATTCATGACATTTATAGTTTGCAGGCCTCTTTTCAGTTCCAAAGTTGAGTCTGAGCACTATTAACAAGATTTAGGAATCCCCAGAGGAAAGCTGGATGTGAGAACACAAAATGAACTAACCTTTTAAACAAAATTGCATTAGGCTTTGATATTGTACTGATTCTTCTGTAACTTCCACAGCAGTAACTACCACTAACCAAGCTAGTAATACCACTGGCAAGCTCCAGCCAGCCAGTGTTTTAGTTACATAAGGTCTAATGTCAGGAGAGCTAAAGGAGTATGTGTCTACAGGAAAACACAACTGTGAGATTGCTTCAGAAAAATAATTATGGAAAGCCATATGTTGCCCTTGAAATGGGGGATGAAGAAATACTGTCCAAAAGGAGAAAATAAAAGCTGGTACAATTAAATATTTTAGGGAGAAGGACATTCCCTGACGAAACACCAGGGTATTCTGAGGATGATCCTTTTTATCTTGCATTGTGTTTCTGATTGTTCTGGTCAAAAAGGATTCCAGAAGATTTTGAAAAGTTTTTCTTGTACAGACAGGGCATCATCTTTTCAAGCCATGTCCACCCTACAGATGCCTGGCAAAGATATGTAGGTTAGAGGTGCAAAGAGACATGATCTCTCAATGATGCGAAACTGCACTTTCCCTGGTATATGATGTTTCATGCTGCTACAGGGCAGGCAAGTTCAGGGAGACCTTTGATGATAACCCTATTTATGTATTGCTCCTGGTCCAGGTGTGGCTGCAGGCTAATCTAGTTGAAGCCCTGACACTTGGTCATATAAGCCAAGTTCCTGTGTAGCTACAAGTCAGCTGGCTTTGACCTAGCTGGCTAGCCTAGGTTCAAATGCATCTTAGTGGGGTGTATTAACCTAACCCAGCCCAACTGAAATGTCATGATTGAAACACATCCTTATTTACCCATGGAGACAGAGACTTGAAGACAATCAATAGTGTCCCTTACTGTACCGCAACCCCTCCTTTCTTTTCCTCCCTGTTCCCCTCTGTGGTGTTGGAGTGCAGTACACTATTACAAGGCCAGCCCAAAATCCTATCAACATTTAAGATTAAAATATTTCTCTTGTGCAGGGAAGCACACACTTCTGTCCTTCATTCTTTGTAAGACCTCTGATATTAAACTTTCTGGGGAATACTATATTAGAAAACCCACAAATTATTTCTACTGTTGCTTATCACACCTCAAATTTAATGGATTTCAGGAGTTGGAAGAGCATTTCAGCTACTGTACACTTACCTTGTGATTAAGAATAATGAACCTCAGAAAGATTGTTAGGTTATACTGACAGTTGATAGATGAGCAGGAGTCCAAGAAAACTCCTCCAGAAATCTGTTACTGATGGAGACTTTAGTCTGTGATATGGCAGCATGTCTAAGATTGTTTTGATCTCAAGTATATTTTCAAGCTGCTAGGAAACAGCCATAAGGCTAACATTTTAACAAGGCCAGAAAATAAATGGAGAAAATACATTTTGCTGACAGATTTGTGTGTACGGTTTCTGACAAAAAGAAAATAATTAGCAGTGGGCCACGGCACAGGTTCTCCTTAGTTGAGATCACTGTTTTCCATGCCAGTACAAAGGGGTTTCATGTGAACTGCCTGTTTTAAGATGACTGGACACAAATGCAAGGTAAAAAAAATATGCAGGGTCACAGAGCGGATGAGAATCAAAATGTCCTTTAATGTTTGTGAACAGATGGCAAACTATTTAAAAGAAGGTTTTCTCTTTCCTTCACCCACTATAGTGAAGTGGAACTAGATTCAATCTTAGCGGAACTGGGAGTGGTAACTTATTTCATTGCATGACAAGATGGGAATTAGCAAAGATGACGTGTACAATTCTACTCTATAGATCTGTGAGACTTGCCACACTAGCAAAAGCCAAAAGTCCAATTGGTCGAATACCTTGTCTCTGACTGCAACCAGCACCAGCTAGTTCAGGGGAAAGTGACAATTTTTGACACTTATGGGAAAAAACTTGCCTAAAGGACAATTCTGTTACTTATATAATGCTTTAACTAGTATGACTGTAATTGTGACTGCTGACAATAGCCCAGTTTTTGGTTGTAGCTGTGTTGGTCTTAAGGGCATAGGCCGGCAAGGTTCTTTGGGTAGATGTGATATCTTTTATTAGACCAACTGAGTAGCTGGAAAAAAGTTCTTAGCAAACTTTCAGACCAGCAGACTCCCTATGCCTGACAAAGGGCGTCTGCACCCGAAAGCCTGCTAAGAACTTTTTCCCAGCTACTCAGTTGGTCTAATAAAAGATATCACATCTAACAAAAGAACCTTGTCTGAAAATAGCCCATGATTTTCATTGCACTAATAGGGCACGCTCTCTGTAAAGATGTGTATAGCCAAGGAACAGGAAGCCTTATCCTTCCCTCTAATAGAAAATGACTTGTTTTTTTGGTAAGTTTTGATCCAGGAGACCATTTTAAGGGCTGATTGATTGCTTGTGTCTAAATGTCAAGCAACAAAATAAGGTGCTTAAGACAAAGACACCAGCTAGGACAACTGAACCTAGGAGTGCCAGCAGAAGCATACTGTAGGATAGTGGGAGAACCAGTTGAATTGGGGTTGAATACAGACCAAGCTTTTCCATGAGTTATTGTTTCAGTTGGTATAGTTATAAGTTCCTCTTTCCCAGCTCAGCAGAATATTTCAAGCACATTTGTTAAACTCTGTAAAGGCAATGGGATTTCAGAATGTATTTTTTGCTACTCAGGGACTTAGGTTATAATTTTGAATTTTATAAATTCTTACCAAAAGGGATCATTAGATCATCATTAATCTGACCTGTACAACTCAGGCCAGAGGATTTTACCCAATTACACCTGTACTGAACCCAAAATAACTTGTGTTTGGCTAAAGTATATTTCCAGGCTTCATCTGAAGACATAAAGAGATGGAGAATTCCCTGGTGGTTTGTTTTAATGGCTATCACATTTAGCATTAAATGAGTATATCGCATTTCTGTCCTGAATATGTCTTAAATTTCAAGCCACCGATTCCTGATACACCATTCTGTTCCCAGCATCGCCCACAAAGCAGAGGCATGGGCAGTTCTAGAGACAATTCTAGTCCACAGCATCACTTATGCCGGCCATGCCCCTTTGCCAACTTTCCACCAGAAGTTCTACTCCTGTGGCAGTCATCAGTAGCAGTTGCTTTACTCCCAACCCTCTTCTTTTCCAGCTTTCCTTTTAGTTTGCTTTTTAGACAGCAGCAATTACATACTACTCTTGCTTCTTGCCTCTGCTCCCCTGGATCAAGTATTTGGCAGCATGATGGTTTCACCCAGTCAAATCTGTTGCAGCAGTACCTTCCCAGCCTTGTCTTTTGACCCCCACAGACAGCGTGAGGGCAACCTTTACAGATCCTTCAGGGGTTGAATTATGCTTACAGTCAGTCACAGTTACCCCATACTCCATGGGCTGAGATTTACAGTTGGACACTGAGAAGCTGCAATTCCAGCTCAGAAAAATCCAACCAGGAGCCTCTGAGTATTTTGAAGAGAATTGAAATGTCCACCATCTGGCCAGTTTCAGGTATGAGACCTGGCAACCAGAGGAGAAAAATAATGAAGAGATCCCAAAGACGCATATGAAGTGTGTCTTCAGCTTTCCGGAGAAAAGAATAAGATTTCTATTGAGTTTTCCTTCCATTATGGGGGATTCTTGTGGTAAGACCTCCTTCACGTCAGGCAATAAAATTAGAATTCAGAATGGGAAGACATAAGGGGAAGCATAGCTAAAGGACTCACGTCTCTCCATTAAAGGGCTATGAGACCCTTCAGGGGTCATAGCCATGAAGGGACTCCTGCACAAAAGTCAAGAGAGGTGAAAAAACCACAGGAAGCACAACAGGGAAAGAAAAAGAAAAAATATTAAAAGGCTAAAAGACATTTGTCCTCTGCTTCAGACTCACTCTGGTCTCCTGCGGAGGGAGTTCCCATCAATTCCAGTTCTGAGCAGGAAAAGGAAATGAAACAGTTAGGATTTTTTTTTCCTGACAAATCTGACACCAGGTGCTGAAAAGCAGAGTCATCTACCATACAGACATAGCCAAATGAGCAACTTTGGGACAAATACCAGCTGGTAAATCTGAGCCTGAGAGCAATGCTGCTATACACCCTTGCTTTAAATGGTCAGAGATGACTAGGAACACCCTGGTCAGGGTATAAGCCTGTACACGCTTAAAATATTAGAAGATGCAGGGGTCACTAGGAAAGAGATGATTTTCCCATCCAAAGTACTTTTTCCCCTAAAGGTACAAGTGAAAGAGATAGAGGCCACCCTCTTTAGGGGCTCTGAGGCTTTCTTTGCTACACTGAGGTATGTCTATATCAACTCCTGCAACTTCTACCAACAAACAAGCCCTGCCCAGTTGCTCCTGTCCTGCATGCACTGCTTGCATAAAAATATTTTGTCGTATATCCAGGGACCTTCTCAGTTCTCCATTATCCCACAGAAATAGGACCATCAGCAGAGAGTCATACTCCTGACTCCTGAAAGTGTCCCTAAGTGTACCTGCCACCACTCTTAACAACAATCATATGATATACTTTCACCAGGCACCGTGTGTGGAGCCTGAGCAAGTGGGCAGTTTGTTTCTTGACAGTAGTCCTAGGATTCCTGTGGAGATGCTATAGACATATCCTGAGTGTCCACCTGCTTTGTAAGCACTACAGTATCTTGGCTGGGTGATGTAAAAGCTCTATGGGGACCCTTAAGAAAATATTGCAAGCAGCAGCTCTCCTCACCACTGACATTTTAACTGATGTTAAGATATTCTCAGCCAAGGCATCCAGTTTAGCAGACATATGCGACATCTGGCTACACTTCTGGACTGCAGATACCGCTTCAAGTAAATCCACTGCTCATTGAAATTCCCTACTTGAACAAATATTGGGCAAGACAGTATTATACAGTGCATCCAGATGGCAGCAGTCTCTCTTTTCTCTACTCACTGCCCAGAAAAGGTACCAGAGAAGTGTGCAAACCAGCAGAATAATACCATCTGTCTGTCCTCACCATAGGAATGATATGGGCACCATAGCAGTGGTACATCATGGGAAAATTTACGGAACTGTGGATCGAGCAGCAAAACCTGGAGTAAAAATGTCTCCAGGAGATTGCTGGGATAATAAAACGTGTAGCCTGATTGGAATCTAAGAAGAAAAATGTCCAACTTTCAGGGAAAAGAGTTTCTGTCAGCCACAGATAATCAGGTGAAAGAAGTAGGGAGTCTTTGGTTAAGGAGGTTTAACACTCTCACCCCATCTCTTCTTCAAATCACCCATCTAGCACAATCCTTTGACACATGAGCTGGTGCTGAACAAGATTTTGCACCATCTAGCTAGTTCCCTCAGAAGGCTTCTAGGGACGATAGTCCATGTTCTTTATTGTCTTGGTATATGCAGGGGTATACGGATCACAGATGGACCAACAAATGACTCAACAAATGGATGAAGGCCTATTCTCAGAACTCTCTTGCTTTGTATTTCAGTCTGGGCATGGGAAAAACTTGTTTACCCAGGAAACTGCTGCAGTTCACTTCTTTTGTTTCCCATTAAGGCAGTTTACCTGCTGGGTCTGCTATTGTAGATAACGATGGCACATTGTTATTTTTAATGGTGCAATTTCAGTCATCAGCATTACAATATGTAAAATGAATATGAAAAGTTTGAAAAGTAAAAGATTTATTAGACTTCTAAAATTCCTTTGATAAACCAGCGACAAAAAATCTATGCTGGAACCTGAGGGAAGTGTTCTATATAAAATTAAACTTTCATAAATTTAAATAGAAACTTACAAGTATTGAGTCTACAGCTTCTTCTTTTTTGGATTTGGATGTTAAGTTTAGAAGTGTAGTGCAAATCAAATGAGGCATTCAAATTTCTAGAACATTCTATAATTTTAGAAGGATAATATTACCTCATTAAATGGGAATGAGAAAATTATATGATGACTGTTGAAAAGTTTTGCTCTTGGGGCACCACTTTGCATGTGGAACTTTTTAATATGGCTCCTCTGATATTTTCTGTGTAGATCACATTAAGGAAGATATTAATTTTACTTGAATGATGATTTAACAATATGTCAGTTGAGTTATATGAACAGCTATTAATTACCATCTAAAGTTTTTTAACAACTTGGTATAACAGAATTCAGATTTGAAAGCTTTGCTCTCTCACAGCCAAGAGGAGTTCATAGAATAATTCACTAAACAATGCAATAAATTGATATGAATTTTAATAAATTCCTTAAGAGACAACCTGCACGAATACAGGAATACAATGTTGCTGTGAGTAAGGATTGCTAATCAGGTTTTATTTCAAGAGATATCTTACTATTTGCAAATGTTTTGCAAGGTCATAAGCTGAGCATAGAAGTTGTTCCTGCGACTTTATTCAGAGCATAACACAGTGGTATCCTAACACAGCTGGCTTGTAGACACTACTGCAAAGCAACTGTTATATAATAATTCTTAACCCAATTTTTTCTTTTTTTAAAATGTGCATAATTAAACCACACGTATTATATGGCTAAGCAGTATAATACAAAAGTCACGACAACTTAATGCAAAATCTGCACCAGTAAAGTCATTCAGTTCTATTAATTTCCACCATGGAAGGGTCAACTATTTGGCCAGATAATCCACTCACAATGCTTTATTTTTAGCCTTACTCATTTGTGCTTTTACTCTGAGCAGTTTTTATTCTTTCTCCCCCTGTATTGCAACAAGAACATTTACTTGCACAACTGTGTTTCTGGCAGGCTTTTCCTTCAGAGTATCACTGCATCTTTGTTCTTTACAATGGAAGGTGTTTTGACCACACTGCCAACTAAACTAGCACCGGTACCATTACAAAATGGAAAACTCAGTGAGACCTTGGGTTGCCTTCCCTCTTGTGGCCTGAAGTGAAAGTATGAGCTATTATGTAGAAGGCACATAGGTCCTGATTCAATAAGGCAGAGTTGTCAAAGATATGGTCTGTAGGCTGTATCTGGCCTGTGGAGCCCTACAATTTGGCATGTAGTGCTGCCTGCGGGTGTTGGACTGGCCCCATCCCACACGCTACATGCAAGACTGAAGCTGCTGTGTGTGCCGCCTGCAGCATACGGGCCTGGTCTGGGGTGTATGCCACATGCAGCATGTGGGGCAACACCAGCCTTGTGCACTGGATCCAGCACATGAAGCTGGTTTGTAGGCTTGAACCTGCCTGTGGACTAGTCCTGTACCCCTCATCTGGCCCACAGGGCTGGACGAGATAGACACCCCTGCAATAAAACATAGCCCAGTAAGACATCTGAAGGTGTAACACATACTGCTGCTGTGCTGAGACATACCGCACCTGCTCTGCACATTACCTCCTGAGCTGGAAGCAGCGCAACCATGTCAATGCAGTGCTATACATAGGCCAATACTCTATTTACCTGAATCCAAGACAATGTCAAATTTAAGATCATATCTTCCATAATTAGAATCTATAAATGGAAAATTATGAACACCTGCATGCCTCCCACCCTGAAGCCCTTGTGTGCCTCCCAGGTGGCAGATGCCCCAGGTCAGTCTTGAATCTAAGGCTTCCCCCCCCCATATATAGACTGGGAGAAAAGAGTTGATCTTAGATTTGTAAATATAGTAACTGCTGCTTCTCAGCTCCCTCTTGGTAGAGCTTCTTGGTGCTCATGTAGCACTACACAGTACAGGTCAATGAGTTACTAAAGGTATAATCTGAGTAGTCTTACTGAAGTTAAGGGGAGCACTCCTGAACTTAGTATTGAGTGCAGAATTAAATGCTTTGCTGCACTGTGGACTAGGTGGGTTGTTACTGATGTCTCTCAAAGGTTTCCTTGTCAAGTACAGTTTTCTATAACTGCTATGATTCCACAGGGGTCCTTTAATGTCACTGACTCAACTGTTTAAGGCTGGTCTGTGCAGAGGCTAGAACATTTTCAGCAACAGCATCTCAGCTATGGGATACTTATGGAAACACTTTTTTCTGCCACAGCTTGTTCAGCTCCAAATTAAAGACCAACCTATTTAGCTTTGTTAGTGATGATGGCATTCATCCAGGGTGAAGCCAACTGTGGAGACTAAAGAAGAGAAATGGGAGAAAACAAAAAGAGGAGGGGGATGGAAGTCGAAAAAAAGAAGCAGAGAGAGAAAAGTGTTTGCACACTGGAGAAAGAGGAAGGCTGATGGGATGGCAGGCGACCAGAAAAACACAACTAATTTCTCCCAACTTTGTTCTTGTGTCTTCAAATTCACTATCTATTCTTTTTACAGCTCTCTTCATTTCATAATGCTCCTGATCCTCTCTTGCTGCTGCCATCTTTTCCTAGCTTATTTTGCATTGCTAATTACTGGACCCACTTCAATTTCTTCTTCTTGAAAGAGATGAGTGATCTGAGAGAGACCGTAAGCTTCAGTTCCTGTGAGTTTATGCAAGCACAAACACAGTCTTACACCATACACTTAAAATGAAAACTCTTTTGTTTTCTGTGTCGCCATTTGTCCACTGGGCACTTATTAGTTAGTGACAGTAGAAGAGGAGCACAGCAGTTCTTGAACTCCCTTAAGATGTAAGTGACAGTATTATGAATATAACAAAGGTTTCATTGCACTGCTGAATAGCAACACAATAAAAATCATAAGTGGAAGTCATTGTATCTGTGTGGAGAATCATTAAAATACATTTTTCTACTTAAATTCATTATTCCTGCTCATATATAATGAATCTGACCACAGAGACTATAGTTTTGTCAGCTAGCCCACTATCTTCTGCATCTGAGAAAAAATGGGATTTCATGTCTTACAAAACATACTTATTAATTGCAAGAGAGAAAATTGCTCTTTCTGGAATCTGAATCCTCCAACACAACTGAGAGCTCAGAGACCACATGCAACATATCTCAAATTTTAAATTAATCAGTTGTATCTACAGTTCATATGTTTTGATCCATTAGGAAATAAAGTCATGTTGGTTTTTTTGGTTTTTTTTAAACTCACAGGGTCATTTATTGGTCCCTCTTTATAAATGTGCAGGATGGCATATAACACTCAGGAAGACTGCCTATAAAACAAAACATCCTTGAGGATTTAATTTACCTGATGCGTAAGCAAATCAATGGATAAAAGTGCTCCATTTTCTGTCATTCCCATCTGCCTTAAAATACCCTACAGAAGCCTAATCTATAGACTGCTTTATCTGTGTCCTGAAGTCAGGTGTTTCTGAAATCAGGGTTTCCCTTTGAAAAAAAACTCACTGATGTATTAGATAAAAAGACTAATCCACTTAATTAATTGCCTCTCTATTGGGCCACAGCTCCATCTACTCCCTCATCACACTTTCAAATTTGTACAAGTTTTCCTGCACATATATAGGCTACATGTCACTCCAGCTTCCCTATGGGAAGACTTTCTAAAGCAGAATAAAGACCCCTACTCCCTGGTTCCCTCACCTGCAGCCTGGAGCATTTCAGTTTTTCTCTTTTGGGTTGTATCCACCACATGACACCATCCCTAGACAGGAAGCACATGATACCTAATCTTTCAGATGGCACCCAGACTGTTATGTGCATCAGCATTCCTGTGCTGAAAAATAGCAGTGGGGATGCTTTCACTAAAGCTTGTCAAATGAGCTTTAGTTAAAATGCCCCCACCGCCATTTTTCAGTGCAGGGATGCTGATACATGAGATGCTAGAGTCTGCTGGAGTGCGGCAATTACCATGTTCCAGCAGATTCGATTACCTGAGTCTGCTCCAACGCAGTGTAATTACAGCATGTCAGAGCAGCCTCAGTGTACATGTATAGGTGCCCTACATTACCCCTTGAAAGAGGGCTTTCATCACTGTCTCAGCATTAATGTGAAACTTCAGCTTGAGGAGGAGTATCTGGCAGCTTTGCCTTTGAACTCCCATCCCTGCCTTCTTCTGTTACTATCTGACACTTTACAAATAGAGAGAAAAGCCCTTGGACTGAGAATTCCATTGAGATATAACCATCCCATCCCCTTTTCACACCTGGTCATAAACTGCCTGTCAAACACAGCAAGTGTTTTCTCCAAAATCATTGTTACTATGGAGCATTCACATCCAACTTCCAAGTGATATTTTGTGCAAGAATCCAACAATTTGGGAAATTACGCCACAATCCAACTTTTGGTTTCTCTTTTCTTCTCCAGGCGGACACTTTTAAAACCTGTGATTGTTTATATCACTGGGAAAGAGCTACTGCAGGAATAAAAAGTGAACCACAACAGTAAAAACAAAGAGAGAGAGATCAGCAGGTTCATGACTAAGGAAGAAGGAAAGCAACATGGCCTTTTGAGTCACATGCTAAAGAAACATATTTCTTGGAAAGTAATCTTTTTTTCTTAACAGACACATTTTGCAGAGATGAATTATTACTGTTGCTAGTTCCAATTTCCCAGCAGATCGTTCTTGTGAAAGAGCCATCCATAGGCACCAACTCTGTGGGTGCTCCAGGGCTCAAGCATCCACCCAAAAAAATTAGGAGGTGCTCAGCATTAATAAGCCAGGTGGGGCCAGCTGGGTTGAAGTAACACACTGTCTCTTCTGGGCATGTGCAGGGCTCAGCATGGGAACACCAAAAAAAAAGGAGAACTCACCAACAAAAACAAGATCCTATGCAGCCATCTCCCCTGAGGATTTGCCTTAAAAGTAAATAGTAGATGAGGATACAACTTATTCAGTTTGTTCCCCTATACGAACACATTACGAGCATGTTTGCAAGAAGAAATAATAGACCCATACTCAAACTTGTGGGGTCATTTATGAAAAGTACTTAATATACAGCCACACAATTAGAGTCCCTATGCTGTATATATTATGAAGAATTACCATTAAAAAAATTACAGACCTTGTGTAACTCCACAGGAGTCGGTGACATGATTTCTTTCATTTCTTGTTTAATTTTTCTCAGAACCACAGACTTTCTGCCCACATCTGATGGCAGGGTGTTGCTGCGGGTTGTCTGGCTGTAATGTGGCCTTGTGGTGCTTCTTTCCTGAAAACTGGCTTGCCTTCCCAACTGGCTGCGAGGCTGTGGGTTTTCATGATTCAAACTCATTGTACTTCCTGACATAATGGTGGCCTACAGCAGTAACAAACAGGTTTATTTTTTTAATGTATAATTTGGATTAAAGAAGGCCAAATTCTCTGTTCTATTTTCAAAACACAGTCACTTCAGGGTACAGCAAAAGGCAAGAGGACAGACATGAAATCTCCTTGTAAAGCCACTAAAAAAAGCTCTTTGGCAAAGGTTTCCATATGGAATGTGCCATTAACATGTCCAAGGAAGCTTTAATACCATGAAGCTGATTACAGCTTGAAGCCTGTGAAATGCAATCATTTATTTACACTCAAAATACGTTTAAAATAAAATGAAAGTTAAATTCTGGAGCCCTACTTTCATTAAATGACAAAACACTTGCAATAGCTTCTATTGTGCTCCCTGGTGAAACTGCAGCAGCAGGTGGGTTTGATAAATCTTTACCGTTTGGCTGAAGATCTTGAAATAAATAAGAAGGAAGTCTTAACCAAATAAGCAAGGTCAGTACTTTAAAACAAGTGGAAGTATGCTCAGGGAAGGATCCACGGGTGGGTGCAGTTGTGCTGTTGTACCCCTCCCCCCCCCACGGATTCCTGTTCCATCCACACTTTAAAAACTACAGCCGAGTGAGGGCAGCAGCATTTCTATTCAGGGAGTACTGTGGGAGTCGACTGACTTAATGATTCATTAGAATCTACTTGATTCCTGCTAGTTTCTCTTCATTCCATAGGTGTTAATGACTCTCTCCTTGATGTTCCACTATTCAAACTACCTTTTCTTCTGCAATTTTGCTGTCTGCTAGCCGTTCCTAGTAATTCCTCTCTTCTATTTCAGAGCCCTGAAGACTGTTTTTAGCTCTAGCTAAAAACCTTAACATAGGTGCAGTAGTATCTCAGATGACTGACAGTAAAGTATTGGAGGTACTGCCAAGACACTCAAGACTGGACTTCATTTTACGAGTTAGATTAAGAGATGTACATTTAACTATAATGATTACAGGACTAATGCAACATTATCTTTTGATTACTTTGACCATTTTTTGCCTAGTTTCTCATGTTTTTTAATGTTTATATATAATTGTCATGGCATGGGGTCCTAGGAGCGGCTGTGATCTCTCCTAGTGCCCCCTACTGTGCCAAGTTGGGGTCAATGCACCCTCATTCTCGCCCGCCACATCTTTGATGTTATTAACGTTATGGGAGGCTGCCTTTTTGCCCCCTTGGACACGGTACCCCGATGTATCCAAGTCTGTGCCCCGTCTGATGACTCTGTGCACTAAAGCCTTAGGGGCTACGGGTGGCTCCTACCACCCCTGATACCACGCCCCAAGCCTCGTAGATGTACCGGACGTTGTCTTGTCAAAATTCTACCCATGCCCTCATGGGCACCCTGGCTCTTCACAGGTTCCCTGGGGCTTCCTCCCCTGGCCCAGACCCTCACCAGCTCTCAGGCCTCTTTCTCACGGGCCTGTGCCCTCAAGGACGCTCCCTGGCCTCTTCTTCCTTGATATTGCCTGCGCTCCCCGTGGATGCTCTCTGGCATCTCTCACGGCTGTGCCCACACTGGGGCCTGCTCTCACGATTGGGGCCTTCCCTCATGGTCCTGGGGCCTTGTCTCAAAATCAGGACTCAGGTGGCCGTAGCCGTGCCTGGCCCCCAAATTCCCCTCTGGGGCTTCTCATCTGTGCGCCCTCCCTGGGCTCCGCCCACACTAGGGCCTGTCTCCGTGCTTGGGGCTCAGGTGGCTGTAGCTGTACCTGACCCCTAAATCCCCTCATTGACTCCTGTGGGGCTCAGGCGGCCTCGACCTTACCTGGCCCCCAATGCACTGCTCCCCTTCTCAGGGCTGGGGGCAGTGCACCCCTCAGTGCTTTGCCCTCTCTGGAACTGGGGTCCCCACACCGCTGTGGTGACCCTATGAAGCCTCCTCCAACCCCTATTAGCCTCACCTGGCCCTCTGGTGTAACAACAAAAGCAATAACATAAGCCAATTGGCTACAACTCAAACCTAAGCCTCCTGGCTAAAACGCAATCTGTAAGCCACCTGGCTAATTATCATTCCACTCCCTGCCAGGGCTTTCTCCACTCAGTCCTCAAACCGAAGCTGCCCAGGCCATCAAGCTCCCTAGGCTGCATACTCCAGCAAAGCTCCTTCTCCCTTGGACATTAGCAAGGAACTGCCTGCTTGGCCTGAGCCTGGGCTGTTTATATAGGCCAGACCCTGCCCCCTTCTGGTCAGCTGACCAATCTGCGGTTGCCCCAGCAACCGGCACCTGTACCTTTTCCTAGGAGCAGGTCGCTGAAGTGCCGTGCGACAATAATTAAGCAACCTAGCGCACATTCCAATAAAGATGTATTTATTTCGCTTTGCTTTTAAACTGAATACTATAGTGCTAGATCCTGGCTTATTAGTAAAGATCCTGGTTTCTCTTTAACTGGAGAATGTGTTGTGTTGTGTTGTGTTGTGTTTGATGATGTGCTACACAATCTGCTCCAGCCATTTTAAAATCCTAGATCTATCCATGAGCATAGCTAAACTTAGCTTTTCAAAAATCTTAAAGTTTCAAAAATCACACCACATAACCTACTGGGAATCCTAGTTCTATAATGTGACTTCTGGATGAATGATGTTTGTTCAGAGCTATGCAACTCAATACTGAGGTTGGTAAAGCAGAAGTACTCAGTTGCAATTCCAAGTTTTAATTTCTATACCACATAATTGATATTTAAATTACGGAAATCTTAACTTGCTGAAATATCCTTTCTTGTTATCTATTTCCACACCATTTTGCTGTGCCCTGAATAATGAAAACCATAAGTGGTACCATGCCAGAGATAACTACAAAATTAAACCAAACTGACATTAAGTATTTCCCTTAAATTTTTTGTCTTGCAATTACAAGTACATTGGAATCACATTATAATAACCATACATGCAATACAGAAGCCATAAATCTGAGGATGTACAATCAATTTAAACTGCAGAAATTTCACCCAGTTATGCCATTCACATTCCTTGTGGTTGCTAAGGGACTTTATATAACATAAAAATGAAAATGAGATTCTGCCAGTTCTGCAGCTCAGGGAATTTAAAAGAACATAAAAGAAAATATTTTAGGACTTTCCATTCCACAGCTTTAAAAGCGTCAGTATATTCTTAATTGTTCTGGTTAAACAAGTTACGGAAAATGTAATTAGACAAAAAAAATGCAGTTACTCTGCTCGTCCCCACCCGACCTTTACACGGTACAACACTGAAATTGAATTCATATCTGCCATTTACTCTAGGGCATAATGTAAAAATTCAGTGTGCATGTGTGCGTGCGTGCATGTGTGTGTGTGTATCTATGCTCTGAATGTTTCTCAAGCTGTTATATTTGTTTACCAAGTGATAAGGCTCTTGTAAAAATGTTTTAGGTGACATTTTTCTTTTATGTTCGCCTTAATCAAATTAAGTTCTATTCCACATACAAATTACAACATGCGAAGAAAAACTTCAGAAAGCAGCCAGAAGAGAACGGGATGCACTGCTGCTGGAAAATGATGCCCACGTAAAAATTCTGCACCAATTGCTGCATGTGCAGGCAGTTTTAGCAGTGCACACAGCAGAAGCTGCAAATCAGGAAGCTTTGGGGTGAACATGTTTCTAGAATTTCAGCTGCATTGTATGCAAGAAAATAGCTTTATTAAGGGTGGGGGAAGCAGCTGCACAAGCAAAAATATAAACATAAAGGTTAGGTACCAAGAGAGTCATGTTTCTCAAATACAGACGCCTGTCAGCCTTGTCCTGTGGAAAGGGGTTAAAGCTTTTAAATGAAGTTGTGTGATTAATGCGAACTAAAAATATACAGAAGAAAAGAACATAAAATGAATGTAAAACAAACAAAAATATTATATCTCTATATAGTAGGATGAATGGGTTAAGATTGTGCTACCTCTAGCTCCCTCAATATGCCTGACTGGCCACAGGTCTCTAAATCCTCCAGAGCCTGAGACCAGAAATTTTCCTCCTGGTCAGTCTCGGTGTTATCATGGGTACCTGCAAAGCTAGATTCACAAAGAGAGGTTCAGTCAAATGTACAAACAACGTACAGGCTTCATTTTGAAAAGTACCATTCAAACAAGCATCTTGCCACACATTGGAGCTGCGGTAATAGACAGTTGCAATAAGAAGAGGACAGACTGGGGAGGGGGGAGAGGTCACAAACCAGCAGCTGGTGGGATGGCCTATGTGAGTGAGAGTCACCCTCATATACTGGCAACTGTTAGCACATGACTGGGTAAGGAAGAGGTATATTTTGAGCAAAGGAAAGGGCTTAAGAACAATTTATATGCATTTCATTCTGCAATAACTGGGACCTCTCAATGAAAATTAGTGAACCAGACAGAATTACAGTTCATAGCTTATCAGTGCAATGCTATATTTATAATTAGACTTTCCCACCTCACAAACTTCCCTGGTGGTGTATAAAAGCAGCTCTCACCTTTGTAAATAACATCTTACAAACATATCTACTCCAATCCTGATGGTTTCAGCTGAGTCCTTCATTCTTGGCTATATTTATCATAATTAATATAACCCTGTCCCAGCCTCTGTCACATCAACTGTTGCAATTACTATACCTATGGGCAGCAGGATATATAGGCTCTTGTATGTTTACAACTCTATTTCACTGAGAAGTAGGCACCAATTCAACAAAGTGCTCAAGTATCTGCTTAAAGTCCATTTCTAGGCCATTCTTGTTGTTGTTGATTTATTCTTCGCCGTTTCATAAAAGTGCTGAAGCCTTATTACCAGCTCTTTCCTGCAAGAATTGGCTGAGTGATACATAGAATTGGTCAGCAAGAGTTTCGATAAATCCTGCCAATTATTGACTCCAGAAACACAATGCAGAGCTACAGTGCCACAGCATTTTATTGGGCTATCAGCATGCAAGATAGAAAAGGCATTCAGATGAAGAATAATTTACACTGCATTCAGAAGTGTCCAGCAGTCTATATACATAGGGAGCACCATTATGGAGACATTTCAGGACTTTCTTGATAAATGGTGTTTTGCCTACGATACTGCTAATGGGGTACTCTGTTAACATAATAGCTTCTAATGTCAAAGGTATTACAGCTTGAACACTTCACACACGACAGCTTTGCACCAAGAATGCTCTCTCACAATTACTATCAGTTAGGCAGACAGTGGTTGGCCTTTTCAGGCAAACCAGCCTCCCATCGCAATGGTTTTTTATAGCTCCAGTGTTTCTTCTAAAGTACTGTTCAGCAACGATGAGGATATCTACTCAGATCACTGAGACACTCCTCCCCAGGTGACACACACGATGTTTTAGAGAGGTCTTTGACCTCTGAAGCTGCAGTAATTATGAGAAAATTCCTTTTACGGTTGGTGCCAACTCTGCATAGTCAAAGAAGTCCAACATAGTATCTTACTATTACAATACAGTAAGCTAATATTGACCTATCATATATAATGGAGCTCAGTAAGTGTAGGAATCGGGTTACATGTGGGGGTTGTCTTTGATAACAGGGGAAAACTATGTAGCTGGGATAGAGATAGACAAGCTTTTGTATGGAAGACATTCTTCCTTGCTTCTCATATAACTTCTGAACCATCACAACAACATCACTATTACACTGCCATAAGAGGGGACTGCATTTAGTGAGCCAGATGGCCCAGCCTAGTCTTATGTAATCCCTGTAGAATGTATTAATATGCTAGTGTGAGAATCTCAGTCTTTTTTTTCTTTGATCTCTTGCTTGCCCCTGTAGCTGAAAGCTTCCCGATCTCTGGGTCCAACTAGGGCTGTGTAGAAAAAAACTGGACTTGTTTGAATTGAAAAATACATTTAAAATAGCTTTGCTCAAACCCAGCTTTTCAGTTTTTCTTGCTGAAACAAACCACTAATAATTTTTGTTCCATTTTTAAGAAAAATGTCCTGGTTAAACCCAAAGCAAGATATTTTATTTTCTGGTATTTGTAATAAAAGCAGGTGAAGGCCTAGAATTTCCAAACTGCCAAAGAAGAGGTGGTGATGCTGGTGTTTCTCTGGTATTCCATGCAACGTGAAACAGCTCCAACAGAAAGGATAATGAGGACCCACCCCAGTATGCCGTATAGCGGGGAATTATGAAAATTTCTGGGAGGTCCTTGGAGTCAAATCCCTACAGTAAAAGGACAGAACTGAACCTATTTCTGCTACAATCCCACTGAGAGCCTAAACCCCAGATTACTAAATAAAAGGGGACAAGAGCATCAATCTGGTGAATCTCACTGAAAACTTTTTTCCTCCTAATTATAAGGTACTTGGTAAATTTAATTAAAATCAGGAAGTTTTCAAATGACATTAGTCACTGTTTGCTTACACCAGTCTCAATGCCATTCCTTGGAGCATCTGATGAGTCTTGCCTATTTTCTTCCCATTTTTCTGTTCTGTCTTCTTTCTTTTTATGCTGATTCTCTTATAAATTGCTTTTCTCTTTTTTTCCCTCTCTTAGTGTGTGTGTGCGCACTCTTGGTTTTGTTCTCTGGATTGTTCTGCTTTTTCCATTCCCTCTCCTTTCTTTAGTTCTGTCCTTCTCATTCCACATTTCTACCTCTTGGCCCTGGGTTTTCCACTCCACTGCTGTTTGCTCTGCCTGATTTCTTTGATTCTTCCCGACTACTCCCATGTCTTTCTGATGCTGTGTGTTCTCCTTCTCTCTACAGCTATACTATACAGTTCAAAGGAAGTAGCATGTTGGGGGAAAGTATTTCCTAGTGTTAGCCAGAGGAAGGACAGAGAACTTTAGTAGAAGGCCACGGTGGCCCCAGAATTCTCCTGAAAAATGGAAGAGTAAGCATGTCTGTTAGCAGGACCAGCACACTGTTTTGTCAGTAGGAGTATAATCCATTTTCTAGATACTGTCTTCAAACAAGCCTTATTTAACTTATTTTAAATTGTGTCTCACGTCTTAGGATTTTTACACTGATAAGGAGGAAATTGTTCTAGGCAGCACACTGTTATTGATCTTTACTCTTAAAGCAGTGGTTGAATAAATGATGTTTATTTTAAACAAATTATAAACCTTATTACCAGATTCCTAGTTCAGATCTGATTCAATTTTTCAGCCTATTATTTAACTAATCCCCAAACAGCGTGTTTATCAGAGTCATGATTGCATCTCGTCTTGAGTTTGAATAGAGGGTAAAAGTGCTCCTCTTGTTAAAACAAAGCCATTAATTTAATAGCAATGGGAGGAGTATAAAAGGGAAGGGTAGTTTTCTTTATTACTTGTTTTCAGGCCAAGCAAACTGTGTTCAAGAAGCCAGGACTTCTGTTTATACCAAGTCACTGGGCTGCTGCCTTAGTTCTTCCTCTCCTCACTGCCCCTAGCACAGTACTGGTATGGAAATAACTGCCAATATCATGGGCTGGATGTTTGGCTACCTGACTGGAATAAAAACATTTTTTCTAGTTTAATGCCATCTGTCAAGTCTGGAGAAATTTCATTTAGAACAGATGACACCCAAATATACAGTGCTATATTAGAAACCAATTCAGCACCATCAGTTGCTTTGATCTAGGAGGCATGTAGAATGCTGTACTCTCCACTCTACTAGAGGACACTTGTTTCTTCCTCCTTGTTAAGGATCACAATGCAGCCTTGGTTCACCTCACTTTGAAAGGTTTAGACACTATGGGCACCTATACACATTCCCAACACTTGCTCCAACATATTCTAATTAGGTTAATCAATTAATTTAATTAGCATGCTCCAGCAGCCTAGGCATCATCCCTGTGCTTCAAAATGGCAGAGGAGGTGCTTTAGCTAAAGCTCATCAAACAAGCTTTAGTTAAAGTGCCTCCGCTGCCATTTTGAAGTGCAGGATGCTAAATACATGTGATGCTGCAGATGCTTCAATTAGAGTGG
The DNA here is from genome assembly GCF_052110815.1 of Crocodylus siamensis. Lineage (NCBI taxonomy): Eukaryota > Metazoa > Chordata > Crocodylia > Crocodylidae > Crocodylus > Crocodylus siamensis. The sequence goes on from NC_143398.1 coordinate 65,712,752, forward strand.
CTCCCAAAAGCTATTCTAATTAAAGCACTCTCCCCCTACCACCCTGGAGAACATGTGAAAACAGCCTTTCGTGATCAGCAATTTAGCGTAAAAGGAAATGAAAAAGAATGAAGTTGATTTGAATTAATCAGCTCCAAGGTGCAGACTATTTCACCTTTTATTTGGCTTTTTGGGAGATGTTTGTAGGCCTTATTAGATTACTAATTAAGACAAGCATTGACCAGTGTATATACAGCTCACCTAAAGACTCTTCTAAAGCACTGACCAAAACAGGAGGTGCGCACTGTGTGCCTATAAAATTGGATTGCCCATCTAATCTAAATTAGGCGATGAGTTCATGCTGGACTGCCTGAAGCATGAAGAGTATTGTCCAGGGCACAGGTTCCCTGGAAAGACTGTTCTAAAGCTGTGGTTCCCAACCTGCAGACCAGCACAGGAGCATGACAGGGCAAACACAGCCAGCTGCATCCCTCCAGGGACTGCCCCATTCCCCAGCTTTAACTCCACATGTCACTGCCGGCAGTAGAAACCGCTTGCTCAGGCAGACATATGGGGGTCTGAGTGTGGGGCTCGTGCCATGACCCAGCAGCCAACCCTTCGTGGCCTGGTATCAGGTCATGGCCTGGTGGTTGGGAACCTGAGTTCTAAAGCGTATGTTACATAAGAATGGGCACCTGTAAGTTCTTTATGATGCAGGACAGACCAAAAACTGACAAATATTTTGTTTTGATAGTGGTGATTTGCACAGGCCAGTTGGAGATATTGTTGACATAGATAAACGTCTGCTGAGTTCACCAGGGTCAATGTGTCTCTTGGTGAGACTGCAGTAAAAGTGAAAGCTAGATTGTTCACCTTCAATGTGGCCATCCTGCTCAAGGGCTACATTAACTTAGACTCCTTTACGTCTTTCTCTTACTATGATGAGTTAATCATCAAGCAACTGGCACTTTTTGTCTAGAGAGAGAAATTATGCTGTTTCTAACTGTAAGAGGTCTAAGATTTTCTTCAGGATGATTTTATGTTTTTTGTCCTTCTTGAGACGGTGTGGAATTGGAATGTGGATGAACCTGAAGTTTCTGCAAGTGCAGTATTATCTACTTTACTCACCTGTCTTCAACTGCTTGGAACTAGGTGACCACCTTACAGACAGACAGCAGCACTGAATATTTAAACTGGCATAAGGGGTTGGACCTACTCTTTGGCCAGGGCCTTCTTCTGATAGTCCAGGTTCATGATCTTCCCTTTGGAATAACAAAAGTCTCTCTGTACTTTTGATGTCATAGGAACAAAAGCAGCTGGGTAGGTAGCAAAAGCTTATCTATGACCACAGCTGTCATCTTATCAAGATTCCACTTGAAAATCCTGAGGTAGAAAAGACTTTGCTCTGAATAGCCAACTGATATCCAGGGCTGAAACCAGAGTTGGCACCTGACCCCTGACTTTGCTGCTGTGGCTCTCACATCCAGTCTGTCTTATCAGTAAGACAATAGCTGGATGTTTTCTTTATTATTCAGTTTGAATGTGTTACGGTTCTGGGATTTGAGACTTATTGGTCTTTGTGCCAAGAGACACTGGCATGTATTTCTTTAAAGGCAGAATATTTGAAATCCTAGATAAGCATGACTTCTATTTTCTTCTCTGCAGAAAATAACTTCTTGCAGCGGAAAATACTATGTTTTTTGCAGAGATGAATGAGCAGTAATTGGAAGAGACTTATAATAGACTTATAATGAGAAATCTTTGGTTTCTCATACTGCGCAATATCCCTTGGTTTTGCTGGTTTTGATGATGGGAGGTGTCTTTCAGTAAGCAAAAAAATGGGGCTGGAAAATTTTGTTTTGTTTTGGACAGGAAGTCTTGGAAGAGTCTTTGCCTCTCTCTCTTCCTGGATTGCTCTGATGACTCTTATCCTCGTTCCTCTGGTTTCTACCATGTCTGGAGGAAAAGAACGTCTTGTGCTTTGTTTGTAAGTTATTGTGATCCAGAATCAAGAGTTCTCATGGAAAATGAAGTTCTTTAGTGAGGTTTTGCTTCTGTCCCTGTCTTTTTTGTTGTTCGTTGTGTGCAGGGGTGGGAGTATGTAGGAGGGGGTTCTTTTCTTCTATCTGAAGCTTATTATAAAGGGATGTACCTACAAGTTTTTTTCCTGAACATTAACAGCTAATGCTGTGCTCTTTTATGCACAGAAACTTACCATACATGCCAGCCTTGCTTTCAGCTTCATAGATCATAAATCTCATGCAGCACAAAATGCAAATATTACATCTCAGTAGCTAAAGGAGAAGCTGGAAATCTGTGTTAGAAAAAGATGTTTTCATCCTGGACTATTAACATTAATTTAAAAACAAATTCTGCAGTCACACAGCAAATAATGTAACTATGCATGTGACTTACCCGCTGGCTGTTGGTCTGTCCCATTCATCATCACTCAATCCTGTGTCATGAAAAGGGTGGTTCCTTGACCTACTTGGAGGAGATAAACTGCCTCTTTGTTTTGGACTCCTCCATTCAAATGCATTGAAGTTGTATCCTGATGCCTGATAACTGGGTCCTAAAAATTAAATCATAATATGACTCCATGTCTTCAACCAACAATATTCAATAAATGCCTACTTTTATGACCTAGCTTTGCCAAGACCTGCACCTATGACTTGTAGGATGAAAAATGCTGGTATTTGTTTACAGTCACAATAAGTTTCATTGACTAAATCATGTTCTGATTTACTTGTGTTCAAAAAGGGGGGCTCTTGTGAAAACTATATAAAAATCAGAGATTAAATATCTCTACAAATTAAACCTATTGTCCAAAATTGTGTCTCTGTCCCTAGACTGTATCCCAGTGTACTAGGCTGGCCATTCTTCAGTCCCTACATTAAACACTGTATGTTGAACATTAGCAAAAATGTCTCAGCACTGCAGTGCAGCGCACGCTCTCATGAAATCATGGTGCCTCTATGCAACCAATCAATATGTCTGTCAGGAGAAACAAACCATGGATCATCTCCTGAGATATCCTGTAACACAACAATGCACCCCACAAGATTTGGCAACACCAACATCAGAAGCAGTGGCCTGTGCAGAATATTGGGAAGAGACCATATAGAAAGGTTGGACTGGACTGGAGACACAACGAAGAAGTGCAGGGTGCGGCTGCAATAGGCATTGAAGTCTAAACAAAATATGGTCATTCAATATGGTCATTTGACAAAAGGGGTTTAACCTTAGGGTTCTAACCAAACTCCATCTCAGGTAATTACATTCTGCCTACCTAAATTCCATTGCATGAATAAGGTATTATCATTTCTTGCCCCAAAGTGATGTGCAGTAACTACTGTGCTAGTTCCATTGCACTGGGGAAGAAGTGTTCCCTGGGTATGTTCTGTGTACTGGTTTAAACTTGGAAAGTGCTTTGAAATCCTTTGGGATGAAAGGCCCTATAAAATGTATATTCTAAGTATGATGTGATTTATTGAGGGAAAAGATTGGATTTCTCCCCACTCTTTGTAAAGGTCTTTGCCAAGGAACCTTTGACTTTTATGTGGGAAGTCAACAGCAGAAAGCAGAAAAGATCTGCCTCAGTTAAATGTCTTATCCTAAGCATGGCACCCCATCCCCAAGCCTCCCCGCTCACCCTAACTGGCAGTTAGACTGCTACCAACTGAGCACAATGAACTTTTCTGTCTCTGTTGATGGCTGAGCAGAGAATTCTTCATGACTGCAGGCTAGAACTACTATATAGGTTTGGGGACTAAACAGTTTACAGTTTAGTATTTCAATAGCATTTTTTTTCTAATAGAAGCAGAAGTGTGACCAGTTTTCTGTAAGAAGCCATGTGTGAGATGCATGTGCAGTTGCTTGTCAAACAAACTAAATTATAGCTGAACACTGAGCATTCTTCTCTCCATGAGGGAAATTAAATGACAGCAGCACAGTGCATTCTGGCACTCTGTCAAACTAACCTGCTTGTTCTCCTGAACTGAAATAGAGCAGCAAACATTCTTGCTTTTTCTAATGTAACACATCTTCATGCTATTAACAATGATTTTGACCTCCTGATTAGATAGAAAAATGAGTCAAAATAAATACCTAAACAAGTCTGATTAAATTTCAAAATAATTAGATTACTGAGGATTTAATTTAAAACAACCAGATTTGAGATGTTCAAAGGTTCAGCTGCAGATCTTTTGCTTTTCACTACAATGACCACTTTGCATTTATAAAACAGTTTTCATCTCAAAAGCTCAAAATGCCTTACACAAAATAAATTCAGCTTCACAGTACTCTTAAGAACAGGATGTGTTTTATTATCCTCGCTTTAATGAATGTGGAAATCTCAGGCACAAAAAGATGAAGCTATTTGCCAAAGGGATTTATCAAAGGTCACACTACAAGTTTATGGTGGAGTTTAGAATAAAACTCAGCCTTTCTGACTGCCAAGCTTATTATTTAATCATTACACCAATCTTTTTAAATCCCCTGCCTAGAGTGCAAGTTAGGACTGTACTGGGCCATTCTACCTGCATTAAATCAATAATACAAATAAGATAAAGCATTATCTGCCGCAAATGAAATTTCCGAATTTGCTTAGTCTATATGCTTATGCCAAGTAAAGTTTGGAGGAGAGTCAAACTCAAAGTGACAGGTCAGGCCAAAAAGTGTAATAGAAATATGGGGAACTTCAGTGCTAAGACAAAAGATATTCAGAATAAGACGTAACTCGATAATAATACTCAGGTTGTTTCTGACAAATAAAGTAAAACCATACAAGCATGTCCAGCATTTTTAAGGTTGACAAAGGAGACTTGCTTGCAGATGTAGGAAGGTGAATCATATACAATTGTTACCTATCCATTTGGAAGGGACTCCAGAAGGTCATCTAGTCCAACTTCCTGCTCAAAGCAGGACCATCCCCAACTAAATCATTCCAGCCAAGGTGTTGTCAAGCCGGGCCTTAAAAACCTCCAAGGATAGAGATTCCACCACCTCTCTAGGTAAACTCATTCCAGTATCAACATCACAAGTTCTATTTTATGGAGAATGACTAGCCATGGAATGGATTTGATTCCTCACCTTACCTACTGCTGGTATGTAAAATTTACCAATCTCAGAAGAGAGGGAAAACTTCTTGCTAATTGGGTATTGAAAGATCACCTTCTTTCAAGACCAAATCTAGGGGCATGGACAAATGTATATTTCAGCTGCTTTAAAAGGGGAGCAGCTGTTGTACCGTAAAGGTTTCCCTCGATTTATGCAGGTTCTTTATATGTGAATTTGCTCGTATGCGATGAGCTTATATAGACCTGTAATTCATTATATGCGAGGTAAATTCACTTTTATGCAATCAGCATAGACACCCCCCTACACAAGCAGGTAAGTCTGTGGGGGGAGAGGAAAGGGCCATGGCCCCACACACCTCAGCCCCAGCTGCAGTGGCCCTGGGAGCTGGTGGCACCAGCTGTCTGCAGCCACTGGGCTGTACCATGCCCTGAGTCCCCCGGGGCTCTGCCTGTCCCCACTCAACCCAGCTCCTGCTGCAGCTTGTCCTGGGAGTGGCCAATGCCAGCTCCCTGTAGCTGTTGGGCTGCACCGTGCCCTGGTGCAGGCAGCTGGTGCTCGCAGCTCCCGGGGCCACTGCAGCTGGTGCTGGGGTAAGTGCTATGCCCTGCTCTGCTTGTCTGCACTCACCCAGCCTGTGCTGAAGCCGCCCCAGGAGCAGCCAACACCAGTTGCCTGCACCATGGCATGGTACAGCCCAGTGGCTACAGGAAATTGGCATTGGCTAATTCTGGAACAGCTGCAGCAGGAGCTGTGGCAAGTGGCCAGAGCCCTGAGGGGCTCGGGGCATGGTACAGCCCAGTGGCTGCAGGCAGCCGCTGTCAGCAGCTCTCAGGGCCACTGCAGCCAGGGCTGGGTGAGTGGAGCCATGGCCCTTTGCTCTCCCCTGACAGACTTACCTGCTTCAGCTGGGGGGAGCTGGGCTGCATTGTGCCATGGTGCAGACAACTGGTGTCGGCTGCTCCTGGGGCTGCTCCAGTATGGGCTGGGATGAGTGCAGAGAAGTGGAGCCCTGGGCAGTGCAGGGCCAGCTGCAGCAGTCCCATCTATGTCCAAAGCCAGGAGTTAACAACCTTTGGCCCATGGACCTGTTCTAGCTGTGAAGAGGTTGGATTCAGCTCAAGAAGGTCCAAACTAGCACAGGGAATTGTGTAACAACAACTTGCACCTAGCTACCTATCCCCACCACAGCACTCTCCTCTGCAGTCCTTCCTGCTTCTCTCATGCCTGTAGTTCCCCTCACTGCTGAGGGGCTGTGTATCTGCAGCAAGGGCAAGCACAGGCAGCTTCAGGTCCCCTGGGGTTAAAATTCCTAGCTTATGGTAGGGAGCTGGTTTGCACACTCTAGCCTCTGGAAGCAAAACATTACCAATCCCTGCAAGATGGCGTGAGGAACGTTTACACTTTCACTGCCAACAATAAACCTGTTTTGGAGTTCTGTAGAGGAATTACCCCAAATAAGATCAAGTCATAGGCAAAACAGCTATTGATCTAGCACTTGTCCTAGCAATGTGTTCATATTCATGAAGCTAAAGAAAACACAACATAATGCATTGTAATTACCAGATCAAGGGGTAAAAGATACACAAATGGACCAAATTTATCCATCCCTATTAAAAATCCAAGAATATCAAAGTAACACAAGAGTGAATTTGATTTCAGTGGACTTGTCTACACGTGAATTTACACCCACCTAAACTTAGTGTGCTTTAGCTTAAGGCACATTAAGACAGTTTAGGTGTGTGCCTACAAGTACGTGCCTTAAGGCACCTTAATTTGGCTCACTCGGTGAATGTGTCTTCAGCCTGCTCTGGGCAGCACCCCGGAGAGCTCCCAAAGCCTACAACAGCATAGCTGGGCAACGCAGGCCAGAGCAGGCTGAGGAGGTGGGAGCCTCCAGTCCCCACCAACGTGATCAGTTTGGCTCCATCCATGGCTCCAAAACCCTCCCCATATTCCTGCTTCCCCAGCATCAGACAAGAGCAGGCTAGAGCTTAGGCGCTCTTAGAAGCCTATGCAAGGACTCCTGTCTGGAACAGCAGGCAGGGTGGACTATGTTTGGCTGCAGCACCCAGCATGGCTTTTCCTGATCCACCCACCTCTGTCCTGGGCAAGCGCCCAGCCTCCCTGCCAGACACTGACTATGGGATAGGCAACATGAGCTCCTGGGGGCTCTATGTGTATCAGTGCATGAAGGCTAGGTGCAATGCAGGTGGGGGCTAGGCTCTCTCCTTGGCCTGTCTGATCCATGGCCAGGCCCCCACGCACATTGCACCCACGCTGAACACCACACCACCCCTAGGACCTCACACCACCTTTCCCATGAGCATTGTCTGGCAGGGAAGCTGGGCACTTGTCCGAGTTGGAAGTGGGTAGAGCAGAGAAAGCTGTGCCAGGCCCTGGGGGCAGATGCAGTCCCAGCCCACCTGCTGTCTTGGCTGGGAGCCCCAGCATAGATTTCTAAGGGCACCCGAATCCTGGGTGGATAGTGAGGTGTCCCGCCCCAGCAGGGCTGTATTGCCTGGCCAGCAAACCCACCCTAAGACAGAGACATGGGGAGCTGTTAGCAATGGCCCTGCCCATGCAGCACTGCCCCCTTCCTCTGCAGGGAGTCATGGGGAGGAGGGATGGGGCTTTTTCTTGTGCTTTGACAGGAGCCCTTGTGCCTCTTGCCCCCTCTTCTGACTTAGTCCCAAGTTGGTCGGCACACCAACGGGTACCGCTGCTGCAAGAACTGCCGCTCCAGCTCCAGCTCCTACACCTTGGAGAACAGTACCTGCTACTTCTTCATCTTGAGGGCACCCACTGGCAGCGCAGGGCCTCTCAGGCTCTGCTCCAGCCCGTTCAGTCGACATAGAGAGCATTAAGGTACCTTAACTAATTGCGCCTAAATTTGGTACTTGCTTTATGCAGGTATCAAATTTAGGCATGATTAGCCTAAAATCACCATTTTTAAGGCACATTAAGGGTGCACACATGTAGACCTGCGCTCTTAATACACCTTAAAAATGGCCAATGTGCCTTAAATTGGAACATATATACACGCCCAATCACTGTAATGGGTATCAAGTTTCAGGCCACAGAAACATTATATGTAATAGTAAATTAATAACAAAACACAAAAAAATGCTCACAAATAAATGCCAAGAGAGAGTCTTCTGTTCCACACAGAGTTATTAGTAGGATGTACCTTGAAAGACCATTAAATCTAAAAATTAAGTAACAGAAAACCAGCAATCAAGGCTGGTATCAGCTACTTTCTCTGATACTATTGGCTAGGTCTCAAAGGAGTGTCAGACAGCAGGCAACAAATGTTTCACTGAGTAGACATACATTAATTGAAGATAAGCGATCAAAATAATCAGCACAGAACTTCAGTTAAGCAAACAAAGCATTGTGCCAGGTCCTGCTCCAATTTTCAATGGTGGGGAGGAAGGGGAAGAAAGTTTGGCCAAAAGATCTGACTGCCTTCTCTCACAGAAAACTGTTTACTGCAATGTAGAGATGAAGATACACTTGTAGGAGTACGTGCAATCAGAAAGCAGCAAATAAATTCCTTGGTGAGGCGATTTGTCTGTTTAAATATCTGTAATGTATGTACTGGGCACATCAGTAGCATGAAGTGTTTGTGTTTGTTTGGGGTTTTTTTGGGTTATCTAGAGTATTAAAGAGCTGCCTTCATTTTCTCCAGTTTAAAATATTGCTTTATATACATAAACTTAAGTTGAAACATTTAAATATATTATTAAGCAAACAGTCTAATAGAACTGCACATGTTTGCAAGAAAACAAGATTCCATTATTTCTTTAATTGAAATAATTTCTTTAAATGCAGTGATTGCTCCCAGAGCTAGACTTCGATATTAATGGCACATGGCTAAGGAAGGAATGCAAGCAAACAAATCACTGAATAATCTCTCATGCTTCCCTTTAAGCAGTTTACAATAAATCTTTACTGTAATCAGTTTTAAAATCACTGTGCATGGACCTCAAATACTCAAAGGAAGGAACATCTTCAATGTGTTGTGTGCCTTACATTAATCTAAGCTTGGTGGATAAATTCATTTAGCTGTGGATGAGCTATGGATTGGGCTATTCAGACATCAATAAAGCTACTGAAAGCCTGTTAATATATTGACAAATGCTTCATAATTCATCACACTGTCATGAAAGAATGAACTCGTGGCCAGCCAAGTGTAAGAAGGAACACCAGACAGTAAGGTGTGTGGGCATGGTGAGATACAAGCACACTCTGAAGTATTAAGCTGAAAGTTGGGATAAGAGGTAGGATTTTCTGTAAGGCAGATAAGGTTCAGCCATAAACTTGTACAAACATGCAAACAGTCTGGGAAAACTCTCCCACGTTTGTTCTCATGATAGAAAAGCTCACCCAGAGCCATATGTATAGACATTCAAATGCTAAGGCCCTGAAGAGTGGTGAGCTTGCAGTGCTGACACTGTGCAACCAGGGCAAAGTGGGGGTAGGGGCAAGAGAAGGAGAGCCCTGTGCACACATCTCAGTATTGGTTAAAGACTGCCTGGCAAGAGTGCATAGGGTAGCTCTGACTGGAAAACCCAGACTGTCCATGGTCAGTCTTGTGGTGTCAGCAGCTACAAAAATTTGCTCTTCCAGGAGAAACTCTCCTAGAAGTGATTTAACCCTGGTTGTCCCCAGGTTATTTTTCTCCTGGAACGGCCATTTTTACTCTGAGAGAAAAAGCCTGAAGTACAGACAGTCGAAAAGCCCATGGCCGAATCGATTAAATCTTCACAGTTTAGTCTAAGCTGCGCAGATTAAGCCAATAAGCAAGTGAACAGGCATTCACTTTTGATTTCAGAAATGCAGCCACATGCCTGTGGTGGCCCAGACCAGAAGCCAAGGAGCACTAGAGCACACCTCCCGCTCAGCTGGAGCAGACAGCTTGGGCCAAGGCTAGTCTGCCTACCCTGAAAAGGGGGATTTTCAAGGGAGGTGCAAAACATCCTGGGACGCTGAGGGACTATGAGTTAACTTGAATCTGGAGGGCATCTGGGACACAAGTTCTATAAACTTATTTAACCTGAATCAGTTTAGTCTGATACTATATCCTTTTAGGTTTATCTTAAACCTCTTTTCATCATTTTGAAATTAGTTTATGTGCACTGAACTTCTGCTGTGTTACAGATTTGAAGTGGCTGCTGATCACTTACACTGGTTTATGTGTAATTTCTGTCCCTAATTCTGTACACTCACAATTTCTCCTGGGAGAGCAGGAACTCTCCCAGGAGAAACTGAATGTTTGCATGAGGCCTATTTTAAGTCCTGTGTGAAATCTTGGTAGTACCTTGACTCCCATAGCTGGTGTCAATACCAGAGCCATCCCATGATTCCACTGCACTATCCACACTTGGGACCGTAGTGGAGTATATGTCAGAGAGTTTGCCAGTTTTCTGTGCAGCAGAGGTCTCATCTTCTATATCACTCATTTCACTTATGTGACCAGAGCCAGGAAATTTCTTGGGACTTGCCGCTGAATAGGATTCAAAAACAAAAGTGATTATTGGTTGATTGCAAACATATAGAAATGCTTGACCTCTTTTCCATTCATGACTTGTCCAGTGCTCTGTAAGGTGTAGAAATAAATTGGTTGACGTAACTACAGCCATACTCACCATCTGTCTGCTTTTTGATTTTCAAGGTTACAGTTTCTCCTGCCATCTGTAACAAATGTATGGCTTCACTCAGAGGTTTTCCTTTCAGACTGCTACTATTTATTGCTAGGATGCGGTCTCCTATGTGAATTGCACCAGTCCTACAATAAAGAGAATAAAAAGAACACTGAGAAAAGATGAACAGAAAAAGCAGCAAAATAAATTTATTTCTGTATTTACATTCTTCCTTTAATTTCTCATTAACATTATTATTATTGGAGTTAATTTTAATTAGCAACTTCAGTAAACACTGATGGTGCTTCAATTAGGAGCTTGGATTCATAGCACCTTTATACCCGTGTAAAAAGGAATATAGTCCTAAACTAGTGAAACTTACTTGAATCTGGTGTTAAATTATCCTTGGGAAAATAAGAGAAAAACCTCACCAGTCTAAGTAACACCAATGTATGTGTTTTGCATCCGTAATTTATTTTGGGGTAGCAGTACACTCAAGGTAAACCTGCTCCCTTCTACTACCTCTTGGAAAGCTGCAGTAATAGTAGTCCATTTCATAAAGCTATCCCAGAATAGCTGATGCTTTGTTCACTCTGTATGCTGGTTGGGCTTATATCAGAAAATAAAATTGATGAAAATTACACAGGTATAAATTGTTGTGTGTCCAGTCCCTAAGTCACCTCTGCTATACTACCAATAGCAAAGTCAATGTGCAGAAGTGGAGATTTTTAATTTCCTTTGCTCCAGCTAAGGATTCTGTGGTCATTCTTCATTAAAAAAAGTCTAAACTACTTTGATCTTAATGTAAATATAGGTTTTTCAGTGTGTAGTCTCACAATCAGAGGACAGAGACAGAAAATTCAGCAGAAATGAGAGCAATGAACCACTATCTCATTGTTATGCCAGTTCTGGTAGGATCAGCTCAAGAGAGGAACAGATATGCTCTGGGCTGTGTACTTATAGATGCAGTCTTCATTCTTAACAGACATGCTCCCTCCCTACGTCATTGTTTTTTGTTTGACACTGTCAAAAAACATGCCCAGCTGAGACAGTTCTATATACCTGCTCCTTAGGAAATTAAGCCAAGACTTTAAAAAATGACAGTAATTGTTGTTGACTGATTTGGGACACCTGAAAGGGAGGATGCCCAGACCTTTCTAAAAGGCCCTTCCAAGAAATGCCACATTGCACACCAAACACTACCATGCCCAAAAACACCAGCCAGGTTTCAAAATTTGACCTAAATCACTATTTACACAGGCTCTAAACATCCATCAGAGGCCTGTGGATTTGGCCAGGGTAAAACAGATAAATAATATATTTACTAGATGGAACTTGTCCGATAGCACAGTAAATTTATAATTTGCATTGAAAATGACTATTGCTGGAATATATTCAGTATAGTTGTACTAGAATGAAAAATGTTATAACTTTTCCATGGTTCATATACCTATGAGGTCAATACAGTGTTACTGCTTAACAACAACACATACACATGTACCAGATGTCCATAAAACAAATATAAGATTTTCTTATAGGTAAAATAAACTCAATATTTGCAAGTTCCCCTACATAAAATTTACTGTGTGAAACGCTGAAAACCATTAGGTAACATTATTGAAGATAACTGCTTGTTTTTAAGAGTGCCCTTACATTTATGTGTAAGTTCTTGAACAAACAGGCTGCATGTATGCATAATTTTTGTGTATGTGCATGTGTGTGTACACACATGTACTGTATATTTTTTTAAAAATATACATAAACACACAATCCTTTGGCTATTCCATTGCTTTAGGAAAGCTAAGGTTGAGGTTTAACATTGCTATGCTAAAATAGGCATGTTATTCTCAAGCCTGGCAAAAATACAGAAAACAAATTGATGACAGAAAGACTGTAAGCTGCTAAGCTGAGTCTTTCCCCTTAGATTTTAGGAAATCAACAAATTACTGTGTTAGTTCATGTGAATAGTGGAAGGCATGAAGCTGGTAAGTAAAACATATGTTACTATTTTTCCAATTTACCGTTCAGCAAGTCCTCCTTTAGTAAGACTGGAGATGATAATTGGGTCAAAGGGCTCTTCAGTACCAGAAATTGTGATTCCAAGAGGTCCACCATAGCGTTTGAGCTCCACAGTGTAAATAATTGCTCCAGAACTCTCTTGTTCATCTACAATAAAGGCCAAAGGGATGCAATTGGTTTCTTATGAAAGAAGGAATGAAAAGAACAATAGATTCAGAAAAGTGACTGAAAATAAGACAGAGCATTCTCTACAGGTTACATTTCAGATAGTCTTAATATTCAATATTTCACTAATTTATTTTGTAAAAATAAAAATAAAAGCATCTTTAATGCACTGTGCTTTTATTGTCAAAACTTGATCCCATTACATAAATGGTAAAGTTCCCACTCCCTTCAGCAGAACCAGGATTCAACCTCCAATATTTAAAATTGTAATATGTATGGTTCTATACAAATGTAATTTCAGGACCATTTTAGAGAGAATGAGATACTCTCCCTGTTGGGGAAAAAAAATGTTTCCAGTAACTGAACAAAATGGAAAGGGTTTAAAAACAGTAAAGTTGTAAGGTAGGAAGAGTTTGTGATCACTGTAGTTTTGCCAGTTTTTTCTTCAGCTGAGGACTTTTTTTCCTTAATTGCCCATTTTATTGATAAATATCAGATATCAATTCAATGCTTTTGATGGGCTTGTTTTGAGTCTCCACTTCTGGTATCACTAGAAGTATTTCCCAGCTTCTGTGCAGGACCGGAAATAAGGCTGTGCAATTAACGAACTAATGTCATTTTTTGTGAAGTCATTTGCATGTTTTTTGTTTTTTATCTTACCAAACAATAATCAGGAAATGAAGATGAGTGGCTGAAATGCACTGTGTCCTTTGTATCCAGAAGGTGTCACAGCAAGAGGTCAACCAACTGTAGCATGTGTCATTTGCAAGGGGATATTTTTAAAAATCTAAAAAGTCAAAGCTTTCTGGAGATCGAAATATCAAATGCTCTCCTGTCCTTGTTTATGATATTGGTATTTACTGAGGGTGTTTGGCCTGTCAGGCACGTGTTCCCAGAGGTGCCAGTAATGACATTTTGAAACGGTTCAGTAGGTACTGATAACCTTGCTGATGCACATTCAGCACTCAGTTAGGAAAGCAATTGTATGCCAATAGCAAAGTTCGGAGAAAGGGACACTTTAACACTGAACTAAGCATTTCATGAGAAGAGAGGGAAATGGTATTATCTTTAAAACTATGCAGCATCTTTCTGCTTTAGAGCCTCTCAGTGCCCTTTGCCTTGTTTCCTGCTCCGGTTTCAAAGAAAAGATGCATGTATCATCAAAGAAAAGGAAAGGTTTGTGTTAGAAGAAATAGAAACCTGTACTCACTGCGCCTTTCATATGTGGCACATACATTCGAAACTTATCCAGAACGCCTGTTAAATTAGGGGTTGACAACCTATAGCTGAATCTGGCCTGCAGTGTTTGGTAGCATTCAGCAGTCAGGATCTTGCCTGTGTCATATGACACTGTGTCATGGCTGGGTGGCAGGGAACTTTGCCTATGCCTTGACTGTGGCAGGGAGAATCAGTGGTGGTGAGTGGGCTTAGTGCTGGCCTACCTCAGACCTGAGCTGGGTCATTCCTGCCCACTGCTGGAAAACACTGGTGACCACTGTGTTAAATTTATTATATGCCCCCCACCCATGTCACTTGCCAGAAAATTGCTCTAGAAACAAATAACTAAAACCTAAGATTCAGCAAGAAGTGACTGAGGGTCATGTGCTGAGTAAGCACAAAACTGTGAACAGCAGAAAGGGCTGTTTTTCTGCACTTTGGGAGAATTATTATTTAAGTGTTTTGAGATCCCAGGTTTAATAAAGCTATATCAACATAGCCTTCCTTCAGTATAGCAAGTGAACTATATAGTTTAAAAAAGAAAAGGGTGGGGGAGTCGACCTGAAAAATGCAGTGGGCAGTGTTTAGTGTTGGTTGATCAAATATTGAGGTGTCTAGTTATCAACAGTAATATCTAAAGCAAAAATTAGTAGACATCATTCATGAAATAAACTATTTTCCCACTACAACAGCAAGTTTACAATGATTAGGGAACAGCAAAAGAGGAGGCCAGGCTCTATTTGTTTCTTCTCCTCAGTGCTAGTTAAGGAAATTAATGACAGAACAGAACACACGCAAAATTGCAGTATTACTTACCTTTAAAGCTAACTATTTAATAACATGAAAAATATTTGGCCTAAATACACAATGGCAGCTGCTTTGACAGTCTAATGGAAGACCTACATTTGGGTCGTGAGGATCAGGTCAATAAGGTGATGGAATTACCTCCTCTGGGGGAGAAGTTGGCAGGAAACAATGAGATTGTTTCCCTTCTGCTTATGAATATTTTCCCTTGAAGAAGGCATTTAATAAAATTTACATAATGCATACTGGGGCTTCCTCAGAGCCTGGTGAAATGTTCCCATGCTGCTTTTCTTCTGCTAATGCAGTTATTGCAATACATCTCAGTATTTAGGTCTCTGCTTTTTCATTTGATACAAGTAAGCAGTAGGGGTGTGTGAAATGGGCCGTATTTGATTTCAATTCGGCCCGAATCGGAGACAGTGATTCGATTTGTTGATTCGGATTGATGTTCCCGGTTACATTCAGCCAACTCTGAATCGGAAGATTCAATGCTGATTCAGAGAATCAACGATTTTGCCATGGACACAGCTTTAAATGTTTTTTCCATGTACCTCAAGGTACCAGGTGAGGCTTGTGAAGGCTGTGATGCTGGGGCAGATGGAGCATCCCACAGGAGCACAGGGGGGCCCTCCATGCTCTCCCCAGCTCAGTGATCAGTCACAAGGGGACCCCAGGTATCCCTGCCCCAAAACCTAGGAGGCACCAGTCACTGAGCTGGGAGAGTGCAGGGGGCCCCCTGGTGTGTTCCCCTGCAGACCCAGAAGTGGACCGGAAGTGTTTCTGGTCCACTTCTGGGTCTGCTACTGAGTGTGCTGGGGAGCCCCCCGTGCTCCTGTGGGACTCTCCATCCATCCCAGCATCGCAGCATTCACGAGCCACCTGGTACCTTGAGGTATGTGGAAAAAACATTTAAAGCTGTGTCTATGTCCAAATCATCGAATCTTTCCGAATCAATTCAGAGAGATTAAAGGGTCTCCTGATTCTATTCGGATTCAGAGATTCGGACACTGAATCAGACTGAATCTCCACCAAATTGAATCAGGAACTGAAGCTTTGCACAGACCTAGTAATCAGTAGCACAACTGGGGGGGAGGGGACAAGGGAGGAGGCGGCGCTGGCAGGAGCCCTGTGTACTCATGTACTTGCAGGGAGAGCACAAAACTAGAGGCGACCGCAGCTGTCTGCTGCTCCCAGCCAAGCTGCTGCCCCCCTGTGAGCCAATGCCATTGCCACACACAGGTTGCAGAACTGTTACATTTCTGCAAGTAAGCTCTTAATACTGTACTACCTCTAATATTGTTCTCTGGACTCTGCTAAGCAAAGTGTTACCTGCTCTATCCAGGCTCCTGTGTAAACCAGGAACACTACTAGAGAACCCTATTGGAAGGAACTACTCCATTCCTGACCTCAGCACTTGTGTTGGCTTTTAGGAGAGAAGCAGAAGCCAGGAAAATATTTGGAAAGATATAGTATCGCTTGATGGAGGAGGCAATAAGAGAGCTCTAAAGGAGGACAAAGAGAGGGAGAAAAAGTTTAAATAAAGGAAGCCAGGCAGAGAGTATGGAAATGGATTAAAAAACATATCAAATGAAAGAGAGAAAACACAAACTAGAAAGAGACAGGCTACTTAAGAGGGAAATAGGGCAAACATGACAAAAATAGAAAACTTACAGAAAAGAACAGGACCAAAGGATGGATTAAGACAAGAATCTAAAAATAAATCAAAGGTTGCAGCGTCCAGAAACTGCTTAGGTTTTAGAAATTGCTTTGGTGCCCATGCCTACTTATCTATAAACATGATGCTTTAGTTCTCTTTGGAACTTCTTAATGGTGTATTTTACTGAGTTTAAAGGAGTATGGCTGCTCCATATTGCCTGTGTTCAGAAAATAGAACTAGGCAACTATAAGTAACAAGTTACTTAAACTGAATTTAAGTTAAATGTCAGCTTTAAAAAAAATTTGTCACCATCATTTTAATTCATTTTCATTTTAGTCCCAGCAGAGTTTGAGAGTTACTTTGTAAAATTTTTAATCACTATGAATAAGCTGGCACTCATTCAATTGTTTTTATTAGTATAATCTATATGGAAAATTGACTTCATTATTTCTACAGTCTGGCTGAGAACCTAAATGGGGGTAGCTTCAATTATACTGGTATCTGTTGCACAGAAAGACATATAATTTAATGTGAAGCTAAAATAAATGAACCTCAGTATAAGTACTGTATAATTCAGCTATAAAATTAAGAAACATTCATTTGTTAAAGTGACCTGTGTAAGTAAGGGTCCTGTTCAGACCCTTGTGTTCAGATTAATGTGGCCACCACCAACAGAGGCACATGTCCCTCAGAAGGCTACAGATGCTGCCTCTGTGCAAATCTAGGGTGAAAATTTGGCTCCACTAAAGTCCATTACAAAAGTCCTATTGGATTCAGTGAGGTCATGATTTCACTGCTAGCCCTGTTCTGGGAAACAGTTAAACTAGGAGGTCACACTTGAGAATACACAGCCAGTATGGATTCATCAAGAATGAATCATTCTTGACCAACCTGATTTCATTCTATGACAGGGGACAGGCTCCATGCATTTGCGGGGGGACACACACTTGCAGATGTGATATACCTTGATTTTAGCAAGGCTTCTGACAATGTCTCCCCAGACATTCTTATTAATAAGCTAAAAAAATATGGCTACATGAAGGTGTAAGGTGGATACATAACTGCTTGGATCACTGTCCTCAGATTAATCATTAATGATCTAGTGTCTAATTGGGAGGGGGTATCAAATGGGGCTCCCTAGGTAGTCTGTCCTGAGCCTAGTACTGTTTAATGATTTCATTAATTATTTGAGTGATAGGATTGATTAGCAAATTTTCAGAAGATAGCAAGTTGATTGCAGGCACTGACAAGTAAGGCTAGGATCCAGAATGACCTTGATAAACTGCTGAAGTAGTCTGAAATCAACTGAATGACATGCAACAAGGACAAGTATAAAGTGCTGCATTTAGGACTGAACAATTGCACACACATACAGACTGGGGAATGATTAGTTAGGCTACGGGTAGTGCAGAAAAGGAGCTGGAAATTACAGTAGACAATAAGATGAATACAAGTCATGAAAGGCCAATAGCATATTGGGTTGATTTAACAAGACTGTCACCTTCAAATCAAGGGAAGTGATCCTTCCACCCTATTTGGCATTGGTGAGGCCTCACCTGGACTACTGTGTCCAGCTCTGGACTTCACACTTGCAAAAAGATATGAACAGATTAGAAAGTCTAGCAGAGAGCAAAAACAATTGCTTGCGGTCTGGAATGTGCAAGAACGTATAAGGAAAGGTTGAAGGAACTAGGACTATTTAGTCTAGAGAAAAGAAGACAGAGAGGGGTATTTGATAACAGTCTTTAAAAACCTGAAGGGAGATTATAAAGAGGATGGGGAAAGATGTCTTTGCAGCAACAGGGGACAAGGACTTAGGAGCAAAATCTCAAATTAAAGCAGGATAAATTTACTTTGGGATAGCTTTCTATAGTAGTTAAACACTGGAACAGGCTGCCCAGAGAAGCTGTGGAGTCTCTACCCCTGGAAATTTTTAAGGGCAGACAGAAAAAAGCTCTTGACCGAGATGATTTAGTCAAAGATGATCCTACCTTAAGTAAGGAGCTGGACAAGACGACCTCCTGAGGAACCTTCCATCCCTACTTTTCCTATGATTCTAAATTAGAAGACAGAGAGGCCCAGGGTGCTATAAACGTCTAAAAGACACCTCCAACTGTGTATAGAGAAAAGCTCTTAAATTTCCAACTGCTTACAGTAAAAACCTGTTCTCAGTTACCTGTCTAAAATGGTCTTCAGTTTTCTCCCTTCCTAAGGCAGAGGTTCTTTGAGTTCCATAAAAGACTCATCAGTGAGGGACCGTCTTTTTATCATGGTTTTGCCACACTGGGATCTATGGCTCTCTCTTAGGTGTTACTGTACTACAAATAGTAATTACTGTATTTACTCAAATATAAGACAAAGAAGTTTGGGGAAGAGGCAGAGACTAGGGAGTTGGGGGGAAGGGGCAGAGAATGGAAAGAGCAGGAGGGAGGGGCAGAAGCTGTAAAGAGCTGGGCATGGGAGGGTGGCAGTGGGGGCACGAAGGCTGCAGGGGGCAGAAGTGGGTGGAACAGAGAGCAAGGGGGGCACCTGACTCCCTCCCACCCCAGACACTTCTATCCTTGTTGCAGCAGTTGGGGTGAGGGGGGAGTTCAAGAAAACCCTACAATACTTAGATTCCATACCTGGAAAATTATAACAAATGACAACATTTTCCATATACAGAATCCAATTATTGAGTAGTCATCTTATATTCAGGGTCTTGTATTTGACTAAATATAGTAATAACAGTAGCTATTGTAATTGGACTGACCTAGTCCAATTTTTTGGTATTATATTGCCCAGCAGAACTCCCTCTGTGTGCACTTCTATGGAGCATGTGACCTGGGGGTAGAAACTGGTATACTAAATGGTACTTATTTCAGTTCACCTTTATGGGCTGAACCTGCAAAGTATCTAAGAATCCATCTAACTTTGGGCATATGAGCCTTACAGAAGCCAAAATTATAGATTTAAGATTAAATACACTCTTAACTGTACTGCTGGATCATGAACAGGGCTGTTGGCAATTCATGGGATACAAGAAGCCACCCTACGCATGATTCCCAGAATCGGAGAGAGAGACTTAGCTGGCAACATAAGAGCAAAACCAACATTATGAGGGGAAAGCATCTCACTGGAATACAGAATAGTTTCTATTGCAACAAAGTCCCTGTTGGCAACACTGCCATGGATATAATTTCAGATTGGACAACCCCTTATGTTTAACTTACTCTGACATTTTAAATTGTCATTAATAAATGTAAACAACATTTAACAAAAGTCCTTAACTGCAATCTACCTATTAAACAACAATTCTATGCTCTAAAAGATTTGTAAGTGCAAGAACTGTAATACCAGAGTTATCTTCATCTTTGCGGATCTTTAGCTTTACAAGGTCTTCACAGTGTTGAAGGATCTGAACAGCATCTTCCATGGAGCAGTTGTCTAGTCGAATATTGTCTATGGCAAGCAGTTTATCACCAAGCTCTAGTGTTCCAGTTCTGTTAACAAATAAACAATATTACATGGTCATTTTTACTACAATTTTAACATTACATTAAGGCACCATTCAAACTTGTCCTTTTAATGTTTTTAAAATTGAAGTAGGCTTGTGTACGGGGAAACAGTCAGTCTAAGCTACTGGAGATTAAAAACATATTTATTCTTCCAATAAAATCATTCAGTTGATTTGTAAGCTTGAGAGATGAACACTGATAATACTTTCCACATGTGCAGAAGTTAAATGAAATACAAGCTGGAAGCAACAGACTTTTGCTGCGAGTTGAGAGTTCTCACCTGTGAGCAACACTTCCTTTCTTGATATCAGAAATAACGAGAGGGTCACCTGGTTTTCTACTGGATGGAGCTGTAGAAAAAGAACAAACATACAGCCTTTTAGATACGTACATGATATGGATACACATATTAATTTATATATACACACACACACAACATATTACATACACAAATTATCTCTCTCTCTTTCTGTCTTTCTTACACACACACACACATACACAGAATTTATTAAGGCTGCAAGATCACGGTCAAGCTCTTAGAGGATAAGAAATCCCACAATTAAGGTTGCTCATATTATTTTAATTCAGCCCAACTGGACGTGTCTTATGACTGAGCCCACGTGTGCCCTTGGATGACTTTCATGAAACAGCTACACCACATGGCCACCATTTAGAAAGGCAGCACTGTACTTTTGCCAGTACAACCTGAGAACCCCATAAATAAAATAAGCTATACAGAATAAAGGTCATTTTGCCAACATGCTGGCATACATGCTGTTTTACACTAGAGGCTTTGCCACAATGACTCACTTGATCACAAACTGCACTTCATTATACTCATGACCAACAGAGTATGCTGTATAAAAGTCTACAGCACATAACTGGCCACAGTCTTTTATCATGTGTTCACATACTTCATTCAGTGCTCAAGATGCTGCAGATTAATGCATGCAAACAGATTTGATTCTGATAGATGGTGGGGGGAAAAACTTGCAGGCACAGAACACAGTTTCAGATTCTGATTCTAATACCCAACTGATTCCATTAGGCAAGATTCTGTCAAGTTGCAATACCTGTAGTACAATGCTGTTGGTTTGGTTGATGGATCTTAATGATAAAAGTTGGCTGAGTATACTCAGCAAGATTTAATAATCAACAGCATATTTGACCTGTCACTGCCAGAGAGCTGTAGCATTTTGAATGAACTACCATGCTACTGAGCAGCTTTGGCTCTGGTTTTGGCAGGTACAGTTACTTGCCTGCCTGTAAGTGCATGGTGGGAACAGAGAAGAAGGATGACAAGATGGATCAGCTGCCCCTAAATAAAATTTTCTTGCAAAAGTTTCACTTTCTCATATCTGAAACCATGAACAAGCATGGCCTGATGGAACAGCACATTTTCAGAGCAGTGGTTAGCAGTCTTTGTATGCTGCAGGTCGAAGTGACCACCTCATGTCAGAGGTGGAGGGTGGGTAGCCACTAGGATCCAGCTGCTGCTGCTGCTGCTGCTGCTGCTGCCCCTCCCTGCAGCAACATGGGAAAAGCTCCAACCACTTCTTCTTACAGTGAAATAGGGAAAGCACCTGCTACTAAAGCCCCACGTTCATATGCCAGATCAAATTGCTCCATTGCCATACCTGGCCTTCAGGTTGCATGTTGCCAACCCCTGCTCTAAACACTAAGCAGCAGTAGTGTAACTGAGGGCAAGCAACTGAGGCAGTAGCTGGGGAGTGTGTGCAAAATAGCTGTTGACACAGCTGGCAAATGGCTGCTGGCTGGATTGCTTTTGGAAGCATCCCAGCATGTAGCACCATCCTCTGTATAGAACTACCCTGTTACCCTAAAGAAAGCTCACGCTATAGCTACAGCATCAACACAGCAATGGAAACAGCTTCCATCTTTGTTCAAAAGCATGTGGTCTTTGCCATCTGGAAGCTTGACCGCTCCAACTGCTAGTTGTCAGTAGCTAAGCAATATGGTGAGAGTAGGCTGACTGCTTTGTGTTGTTAAGGAAGTGTGCACTGGAAGTTGCATGTTATACTGCAAATGCTGACATGATTACCAACAGCTTCATAAGCAAAAAGTTCCTCTATACACTGAGACAACTGATAGAAATCATATTCCTATTTTGTGACCCCTGTGCTCTAAGGGCATTTATACATATACCTTTCTGTCCTGCAACATGCTGGAGATCTGCCACTTTGGAGAAGACTATTAATCGAGTCTGCTCTGCATGCGAGCTGATGCGCACTGCCCTGCGCTACATGCAGTTGTATAAGTGGTGAAATGCACGTCAGCATGCAGAAAATGGTGACAGTGTGCTTTTTGAAATGCATGCCACTGCCATTTTCTTTGCGCTGACATGCATTTTGCTGCTTATACAACTGCATGCATCACAGCGCTGGGCAATTGCACATGTAAAAAAGTCCTAAGGCCTGAGCTAAGTCACCAGCAGCTTCCAGAATGGTAATAGAAGAAGGCCTTGAAAAGTTTGGATGGCAGGTCCCTTAGGAGCTCATGTCTCTTATTTAATGAAAAAGGACAGATTTATTTCCACTGGCCACTGTGCAGTACATCAGTGGCGTTAGCATTTCCATCTGTTGTTCTAGGAAACCCAGACTGCCCACTATTGTTCTGCCTGATGAAGCCTTTATCAGACGTTTGGGATGCAGGACAAGCCTTAGCAGCTGCAGAATAATGACAGTGTAAATTTGAGACCAAAAGGTGACTGCTGAAGGGGAAACTAGAGGCTGCTGTGCAATATCTCCTTCAATTAGAATTGGGTCTGGTATGCTGTACAGTGCTTGTGAGAGCAAGGGAGAGAGTCTTGCTGAGGGGTCGGGAGAAGAGAAGAGGCACAGAGACTTTTAGGAGACTGAACAGCCAGCAGGATGCCTCTGTCCAAAATGACAATTGCCATGTATATTACACACACACACACACACACACACACGCACGCACACACACAGAGGTATCAGTTGAACACAATGTTTTATTGATATATTTACAATTTTAAAACAATTTGGAAGCTTACCAGTGTTTCAATCATTATAACAAAATAAATTCTAAATACCTATATATTTTGGCATTTGATTTTGGTTTTTTACAGGGATGTGCAAAGCTTCAATCACCAATTCAATTCGGAGAAGATTCAGCCCGATTTGGAGGTTGAATCACCGAACCTGAATCAAATTGGGAGACAAAACCCCCCCCTCTGAATCGATTTGGAGCCTCCGAATCAATTTGGAAAAGATTTGGAAAAAGATTCGGAGATTAAGAAGGCAGTCTTTCAGGGGAAGAGAAACTGAGAAGAGGGAGGGGGAGCAGGAGGGGGAAAGACTGACATCTGAAGCTGGCCAGTGACTGTGATCTTTCCCTGAGTCCTCCTTCAATCACAGTGCACTGGGGGAGGGATATAGAAACAGCATATAAGCCTCTGTCTGCAGCCTTTCTGTCCCTTTTGTGAGCTGTTTCTGCCTGAACAGAAGAGGGAAAGGCAGCTGGTTCAGAAAAAGGCAGGCGGGCGGTGATGTAAATTGGCACCAGGAAGGGCTCCTGTTACAGGCTACCATCCCTGCTGTTTTCATCCAAATCTGCCTTAACACACATCACACAAGTGACACAAAAGTTTTGCTTTCAGCAGCTTGAGGTGCAGTTTCCCAGAAACCCCTACACCTATCTCCTTGAACCTTGGCAGGCTTCATGCCCTCAGAAGGGGCTACAATTCCTGCTGTTTTCATCCAAACCTGCCAAAAAATGACAAATTATAGGTATTTTAGTGATTCCCCATTATAGTGTATGGCTGAATCACCACATCTCTCTGAATCAGCACCGAATCTTCCAAAGCTGATTTGGCCAAATTGATTCGGGACAGTGATCTGAATCTCTGAATCAAATCACTATCCTTCAAATCTGCTGAATCTGAATCAACTACTTCCCTATTTGCACAGGCCTGTTTTTTTATCATGGAAAATCAGAGCTCCCTTGCCCACTTTGCTCACCAGGATTCAGGCTGTCCCCCACCCCAACTTTGTGGCACTGTGCAGCCTCCCACAGCAGGCCATGGGGCTGCAGCCTGGCCAGACCAGCATCAGCCAGAAGCTACCTCCACAGCCCAGTGGGTGGGACCTAGTGTGGGAGGGTCATAACTCTATGCCAACACCACCACTGGTGCCCAGAGACCCATGTCATCTGCAATGCCATGGCCACCAAGATGAGGTGCTGTAGTGGTACATGGTTGTGTCCCTCCACTGTTGCTGGACAGGCAAGGGGTACCTCACTTCAGCAGCCATGGAGGCATAGCACTCTTCTGTGGCATGTCCCACCCACTGGGCCACGGAGGCAGCTCCTGCCCAGTGCCAGTCCAGCCAGGCTGCAGCCCCCTGCTCTTTTTTGGGCACAGAAATCTAGGGGGGGTTGCACGCCCCCCACACCTCTCTGACATGTTGCTTAGGTTCTGCCCTACCCCCCTGACATTTCACCTATCTCCCCCACACATTGCTTATGCGCTCCCCTCACCCCATCAGACTTATTTGTGGGGAGCTGCTCTCCATCTCACTGCCTGGTTGCCATGTGCATGTGTACATGTGCACATGTACATGTTGCCTCCTATCTCTGATCATGCTCTTTCTGCCCCAGGCAGTCCCTTGCAGACTGGAACTCTGCCAGCCTGCACAGGGAAAACCATGATTTCCCAGGTGTTTCTCCTTAAAAACAGGGAAAAACTGTGATTTTTCTGTGGGAAACAGAAAACCTGGATCCCTGATTATGAGAGATTCCAGTTGTCCCTACCATGGGGATAGGGACTAACTTTTTATGCTGCATGGACTTTGTCAAAGCTTCCTTCATTCACGTCCACTGTATGTAACAGTTTCATACTTTGCTTGAGCTTAAGGAGTGGGTTCTCTATGTGGGGGCTTGTTTCACGCACTCTTGCTTTCTGTAAATTGAATACGTTTTTAAAAGTGCAGGGGCTGTGCTTTCACTCTTTGGTTTATGGCTATTGTCTTAATCGTTATTTTGTTGCCTGTTTTATAGCAGCCTGCACTTTGCAGTAAGGATACACATGATTTTTTATTAAGTGTTTTATATAAAAACTACCACAGCTGAAGGAAAACATTATATTTATTGTTCCACAAGGGCAAAAGAGCAAGTGCAAATGAATTAAGCCTGGAGAACTATGTGACAAAACCATTTGGAAAAAACAGAAGGAAGAATGGAGAAAAAAAGCAATGCAAAAAGTGAATTCTGAAATCCGCAGCTCACAACACAGTATTCAGCCTTCAGGCTTTCCTGCCGGTCACCCTTCATGAACCTCGCAGGCTGGTACATTGTGGTGGTGAGCTCCCACTTGAGTTGGAGGGATCAAAGGCAGGTACTAAAAGCTGTTGCCATTTAAGTCCTGAGGGAATTTCCCCGGCTGATTACTTGTTCCCAGGAGGAAAAGTTTTTTAAGGTCTTGCAAGACCAAGGCTAAAGCAGCTTGATGTGGCTGATGTATCCTGCTGAAGGAGGAGGGAGCTCTCACAGGGAGCACACTGTCCAACAATAGCCTTTGTATGTTCATGATCTTCCAGTCCATTTCAACAGCTTCCCAGGTTACTGGAAGGCTTTGCTCTGCCAGCTTCCCAATCATGGGGGGGGGGCTTTCCTCAGTCAGATCCATTTTTGCCTCTGTCCTGTTTCTTTTTTACCATTGAGAACCTGGTCTTCTGTGTGGCCCTGTCTCACTTTTCAAAGGCTGCAAGGTGCTGCTAGGAACAGATCTAGGATTTTGAAAAAGGGGTACAACTGGTAGTGGAGAGCTGACTGTGCATGTACTACACAGTTGAAAGGGAATGTGACTGAACCACTGCATGCCTGGATCTGCCCCTGGGTGTTGCTAGGTATTTCTTCATTTCTTTTTTGTTCTACCAAACAATGAAGCTGTTGCTAAGAGTGGTGATTTTGCAGGTCTGGCTGCACCCAGTGAGAAAAGTAGCAATAGCTTATTAGTATTCATTCATTTTCCATTGACACCAAAGATATATTCCTCCCCCTCAATAATTCTGAAATGCCATCTTCAGGATGGTTAGTCATTTCCCAATTTTTTACCATGCTCACAGAATATTTGCAATGACTGGTTTGCAATTGATGGTTTATTGGTATGGAGGATATGTTGGGCTACATGGCATATAATGAGTTTTTGCAGCCAGGATGAAGTGGGGGTGGGGAGAGGGGGAGGGGAGGGAGGGACGGGGAGGGGACACAACGGGGGCGGGACAGGACAACACGCAAGTACTTCACATTTGTACTTCTGCAGGCATTTTGATGTTGAAGAATGTGTCTTAGATTCTATGATCAGAAAGCAAAGACTATGCTTATGTGGAGCCCACCCAATTATGCAACAATGTTATTCATTAGAATGGTCCTACCCAATGTTCTGCATGGCTGAAAAGGCAGGGCTACCCATTCTGGAATGTGTGAGAATAACGTTCTATGTGTTAATGTTAATATGCACCAAAAAAACAAGTGTCACATGTATATAGTAGCATTTACTACCATTTACTTATAATTAAAGAAAACAATATAAGACACTAAAGGTGCCCTCTGCACTCCTCCTCACTACTTGGGTGTGACCAGGACTCCAAGGCTGGCCTGTCACAGAGCTGGAGAGCTGGGTTTCCAGATACCCTGCAGTATGCTTTTGCTCCTTCATCATCCACCTAATATCTTACGTGGCAAAGAGGTCCTGGGTCCTAGCTGTCTCCTCATCCTCAGAGTCACTGTTGGTTCAGGAGCTCCTTGCATCACCTGCCTCTTCACTGTTACTCCACTAGTAGGTCAAGATGGTGATGCCCCCCAGATAAAGGCAGCCCGAGAGTTTCTCGAAGCTTTGTTCTGGTCCTCTGTTTTCTGGTAACTTCTCTTGTATACAGTACTTGGTTTTAAACTGGCATATTATAGTGCCCCGTTTGTGACACTACTCAGTCAAGCCCCCAAAACACCTCTCTAATGGTATCTCACCTTGAGAGATCACAGAACCTTCCCCTTTCTCCAAAGTGTGAATATATCCAGGACCTCTGCACCACAGAAGGGTGTGTGAGGTATGGTGCAGTATCAAGTTACTAGAAGTGCTGACTCCAGGACAGCATAAGGGCAAACAGACTGAACCATGGGTGAGCACCATCATTTAAACTGGGTAGTGACATCCATTCGCCGCAACCCAAAAGCAATACAAAGCAGAGAGACCAACTAGTTGGGATAAGATGCAAGAAGGGGTGGAAGAGCCCCCAAAGGATCAATAAAATAGGACACAGCAGAGCCACCTAGCTCAGGGGTTGGTAGCATATAGCCTGTGAGCTGGATCCAGAGGGCTCTGCCTGATCCCATGCCTGAACCAGGGGTAGGCAGCTGGAATCTGCAGCTGCACTGCTGCCACCTCTCCCCACTTCTCCTGCAGCTGGTGGAGCTCTGTTCTGGGGCCTGGCAGATTCCAGCTGTGTATGTACCACAGCTGGAAGATGGGAGGTCTGGGGGGAGAGTGCAATGTGGGGGGTGGAAACTGATGGCACCATAGATGCAGCTTCCAGCTGCCTGGGCTTGGCTCAGTTCCGCACTATCTGGAAGCTGCTCCTGTGCTGCAGCTGGAAACATGCAGTGGTAGCACAGGTGCAGCTTCCTACTGTCTGGCCCTGGTGTAAGTGCTAGCAAAGCCCCACACTGCTGAAGCCCTCTGGCCTCTGTTGCACTGGAGCTGGTGTTCCAGCCTGCAGTTTCTAAAGGTTGTTGTCCACTGGCCTAGATGAACATCAGCATGCAGCAATTTACTGTGCATACATGTAAACCACAGTTTCAGACAAGAGTCCTGAATATGCATTTTCTTACCAATTACTACAGGCAAAGGTCTGCATCATATGGACAAAAAGCTTTTAACAGTGCAGCTACTGAGCGTAGCATGAAGTAAAAACTCCCCTTTATATGTCTATCCTTTAATGAGCAGATAATTCACATTCTGTTGTTTGCAGGATGGCCCCATGCCATATTTAGTGTACACTATTGAAAACCTGGTCTAAAGATTAAATGATTACTTTTCTTATGGGTTTTTCTATGGTATTCGTCACCACGGTGCAGTATCAGACTGATTCACAAATGTTCATGAATTTATTGTCAAAGTGGCCCTGGGAGATAAGGGGTATTGCTACCCGTGTTTTACTGAAAGATTATGATCAAAAGCATCCATTTGTTTTGGGTGCCAAATCTGAGATATCAAAGAGACAATATTTACAGCACTTGGTATAATATAGCACTTCATATATTCGAAGCACCAATCCTAGAGATTTTAGGTGAAGCTGTGAGTGTCAACACTTCTGCAAATCAAACTCCAGGGCCTCAATTTGGAAAATGAAATGACCACATATAAGAAGCGTGGATTAGCTGATTTGTCTAATATCACATGGGAACTCTGCAGGAGGGACAGGGGTAGAAAGAACCCAGTTCTTCAGGGCAGCATTCTAGGACTTCAACCATGTGACCATTTCCTTTCTCTTCATGCAGTTCCCTACCTTATTTACTACACACCTTCCAACTTCTGTAGTAAAGAAGACAGGTCCTACAGACAGAAGTCTCTTTCAGTAAAGAACCCCGTATAACCGTCAGAGCAGGTCCATTCAGTTCATTCAGGTATAAGGTAGGGATACAATGGATACTTCAATAAGGCAGGGATACTATGGAAAATATAGCATGGACTTAAAAGGGTGGTACCCCTACTACTTTAGTAATGTCTTACTCCTTGATTAGTCCCATTAGCTTCAATGGGAATATCCATGGAGTTTTCATCATTATTTTCAGTAAGACTATTACGGTCTTCTATTCATATCAAAGCATATAAAAGAATGAGCGGGCAATTATGGTTTTCAGATTATAGTAGTGACTATATCTTTTGAATGTCATTCAATATAGTTTTCAAATCTTTGGCTATGAAAAAGTGGATAGTGACACAAGAACAGGTCTTAAAAAAAAGTCTATATTCCATTATGCTGTTTCAAATCAATATGGTTGACAAATCAGATCTGAACACCTCACAACTACTCCTGGATGTTAGTCCTGCTTAGTAACTTTTATGGTTTGGCCCCTTTAAAAAGGGTGATACTGTGTAACGTATTATTGTGTTACATTTAGTTGCAAGGGCCCAGTTAAAAAATAGAGAAGTGCTAATTTCTCTAAACAGTTAACTGAGGGTGAAATTGGTGCCAACCGCAGCATGAAATGTATGGAGATTTATCTTGGCAGACTGCAAACTCAGTTTCTGTTCCAAAGCATGCTGAAAACCCTGAAAAAAGGATCTTTCTTAGGTACAGAATGGGACCACTAACTCAGGGCAGAATTTGGGGAAACTCAAAAAAAAAACATTGCCGAGAAGGCAAAAGGATATGGAAGGCCACCATAAAAATTGTGTATATACTCCCACTGCACTTAGAAACAGTTAACACAAGAAACTCATTGGTTTTCACTTATAGCAGGGGTACTCTATCCCCAGCCCACAGGGCAGATCCAGCCTCCAAGTGCTGTGTCATTCAGCCCATGGGCTGTGACCCTCCATACCACATTGGGCAGGCAGGGCAGCACAGGGCCCCCAGATCCTGATAGCAGTGGGGCAGGGGTGGTGAGGACCTTGGAACCTGACTCTGAGTGGGCAGGATTGAGATCTGAGGGGCCCCCTGCTGTCCCCATGTGCTGGGATTAGAGCCCAGAGGCTTGTGCTGCCCCTACCAAGCTCTGAATCTGCCCACCTGGAGGCAATGTGGGGCCTGGGGCCCAATTCTCAAGTGCGGGGACAGTGCTGGGCCTGATACAGCCCATGGACTGGCCCCATGCTATTCATAAAGGAAGCCAACACACAACTCTCTGACACCACCTACTACAAAGAACCACAAGAAGATCCTACTCCCTTTTCACCATGAAACTCAAAAATACCATCAAATCATTTCCATCAGAACTACAAGAAAACCTACAGAACTTGATCTCCCCTCATTACCCAACTCAGGGACTGTTTACATGTTCCCTAAAATGCACAAACAAGGGAACCCTGGCAGACTTATCATATCCAACCATGGAACCCTAACTGAGGAAATATCAGGTTTCGTCAAATCAATCCTAAAACCATGTGTCACCCAAAGAGCAATTTTTGTCCACAACACTACAGACTTTGCTATGGAAATTTAAAAACAGAGACCATCTTCCCAGCAACACCCTCCTAGTCCCCATGGATGTTACCAGCTAATATATCAACATCCCACACCAGGATGGCATCCAAGCCTGCCTTACATACCTACGAGAGCAAGGTGACAACTCATAGTACAGACCCAAAGATATTACTGACCTTATACATTTCATCCTCACACACAACGATTTCACTTTTAATAACCAACACTTCCTCCAGACCATGGGCACAGCTATAGGCACCAAAATGGCCCCACAGTATGCCAACCTTTTATGAGCCACCTGGAAAAAGAATTCCTCAAGGACTTCACCATCAAACCCTTGCTATACTTAAGATGTATCAATGACATCTTCCTCATTTCGACTGAAACCTACAATCTCTGATTGAGTTCCATCAGTTCATCATCATCCCTCCATCTGACTATCTCTTGAATACTCCAGCACCAACATCTCCTTTTCAGACACTATGATCAGTATCCAGAATGATAAAATACAGACCACATTATACAAGAAACCCACAGATCAACATATATACCTGCACAAAACCAGCACTTGCCCTAAACACACCAAGAAAGCTGTGATATACAGTCAAGCCCTCAGATGCCACTGAATCTGCACTGAGGAGAACACCCAGGTTTGCCACCTCACTAATCTTAAAAAGGCTTTCACTCAACAAGGACACTCCTCCAGAGCAACAGATCGTGTATTTCAAAGAGCCACCCGGATACCACAAGAAGAATTGCTGCAGTACATAAGAACCCCGCCCTCCCCCCCACCCCCAAATCGCACACTGCTGGTTATGACATACAGCCCCTCCCTCAAACCCATATAGAAAATCCTCAAACAACTGCAACCCATACTAGAAGGAGGCCCTATTCTTAAAGAGATCTTCCCAAAACCACCCATCCTAGCCTTCAAACAAGCACCAAACCTTGCTAACCTCATCACCAGAAGCAAATTTCCTCAGGCCCAGAACACACCAAAAGGATCCAGACCATGCCATGACAAGACATGAAAAACTTGCCAACACGTCTCCACCACCCCCACAATTTCTATACCCCACAACAGAGCCATCAGCAATCCTGCATCCTACAGCTGCACCTCCAGATATGTAATAAATTTAATCCAATGCACCAAATGCCCTGACTGAAAACACGTAGGAGAGACCAAACAACAACTGAGCATCAGAATAGTTTCATAGTTTCTAGGGTCGGAAGGGACCCGAGTAGATCATCTAGTCCGACCCCCTGCCATGGCAGGAAAGAGTACTGGGGTCAAACGACCCCAGCAAGGTGTTCATCTAGCCTCCTCTTAAACACCCCCAGGGTAGGAGCCTGCACCACCTCTCTTGGAAGCTGGTTCCAGATCCTAGCCGCCCTGACTGTGAAGTAGCGCCTCCTAATATCTAGCCTGAATCTACCCTCTGCCAGCTTGTGACCGTTGTTCCTGGTCACTCCTGGCAGTGCTCAGGGAAACAGGGACTCCCCCATTGCCTGCTGGTCCCCCCTGCCTAGTTTGTAACAGGCCACAAGATCCCCCCTCAGCCTTCTCTTCTGGAGGCTGAACAGGTTCAGGTCCCGTAGCCTCTCCTCATAAGGCCTGCCCTGCTGCCCCCTGATCATGCGAGTGGCCCTCCTCTGGACCCTCTCCATGTTGTCCACATCCCTCTTGAAGTGCAGCGCCCAGAACTGGATGCAGTACTCCAGCTGCGGCCTGACCAGTGCCGCATAGAGGGGGAGGATCACCTCCTTGGACCTGCTCGAGGTGCATCTGTGGATACATGACAAGGTCCGGCTGGCCTTCCTGACTGCCTCCCCACACTGCCGGCCCATGTTTATCTTGGAGTGAATGATGACTCCAAGATCCTTTTCTGCCTTTTTACTGACAAGAAGGGAGTTCCCCAGCCTGTAGGTATTGTGCTGGTTGTTCCTCCCCAGGTGCACCACTTTGCACTTGATGCCCTTTGCACAAAACACTTCTCACAGAAGAGCCTATGAACTTCACTTCATCAACTTCCTGGATACAAAAAATCAGGGACTAAATATAGACATTGGATTTATGACACATTATAACCTGTTTGACATCTGACTCCCCAGGTACCTCTCCACTATTTACCTCCTACATTCATCCCCTTCTCCCCCGCAACCCAGCCTGTCTCTCACCCATTGACTCCTCAGTTTGCATCTTCACTGATTGCCTGTCTTGCATGCATACCAGCCCAACTGAAAAGGCCTCCTCAGCCTCCCAAAAGGTTTTTAAACCCAAAAACGTGCTAAGTAACTTTTTTTCCAACTACTTAAATTGATCTAATAAAAGATATCAGATTCACCCAAGGAATCTTCTCTACCTATGCCCTTTTATATAACATGTAATTTCTGAACGGAGGACGCCTGGAGAATTTGGGACCTCTGAACAAATTTGACTATCATTTTTCAATAGAAGTGCAAGACAATATGCACCTATAATAATGGGGTCTTTCAGTCACAAAGACTACCACAGCATTCCTGCTCCCTAAGTCCCAGACTTAAAACCTCAGGCTTAAATAAAGCATATGCTAAAGTACTGAGCTGAACTACAGCCTACATTTCTCACTTATCCAGAAACCTGTCTTGTCTTGAATGTTCATCAATCAACTCTCATCTAGATCCAAATTAATCAAGGCAATTTGAAGGCAAGGATGGCACACTATGTATTCTTTACATGCTGATGCCACTGCAGTCTAACTATGTCATTATCACTCACAGAAAGTTTATTGCACAAGAGGGGTAACAAGACAGATCCCTGCAGCAACTCCCAGATAGCTGTAGTGGTACCTGCAACCAGCCCCCAAATGGAATGTATTTCACCTGAAGCCACATAGTAGTTGTGCTCAAAGCCTGATAGCTTCAAATATTGTGGGGCCTTAAATTTAAAGAACAGTTCTTCCAGTTCTCAATTCATTTTTGAAAGAAATAATTTAGCATTATGACAGTGTCATCAATAAATTTTACACTGATGTTAATATAGTATGAATGCTCTAAATTAAGGAAATAGGTGTAAAACTCCTCATCCCATGGTTGCCTCATTTCTTAGTAAAGTAGAACAGAAAAATTATTAAATCAAGCATGAGGGGCAACAATTCAACCCTTCCATCAGCTAAGTTTGCAAAGTTTGAGTCAATAAGTGTAGGATATAAGTTCTGAATCCTTTATATTCAAGCACAGAAAGAGAAGGAAGCTTAAACATATTATGAATGGATACATCAAATAATAAAAAGTGAGCATATTAAACATATTGGAGAATGAAACACAAGAAAAAAACAGGTCATTCATGTCTCTGTCCAGTTTTATATGCCAATAACTCCAGAAAATTATATTGCAAGTGTGGCAAGGATGCAAAGACTCTTAGAAGTTATGTTCACCAGACGAAACAAGTATAAGAGCTGTGCCTCTGGAGTTCTGAAAAAAAACCTAACAATAACTAAAATGCTAAAGCAAGCTAATTTGTAGAAGTAACTATGAAATCAAGATTGATCCAAAGTATAACAACAAAGTAGGACAATCTCTTTCCAGTTTTCCTCTTTGTTCAGTATGTTTATTTGCAGAAATATTTCTTCTATTACCACACTTTTTCCTGACAGGCCTATGATTTTAATTTGCTTCAAACTGCATTTTTTACTGAGCCTCACTGTTTGATTTGAATATATAACTAAGGGGAACATATTAATCCAAGCTTACAGTGCATCTCATTTGTTCTTTAGACATGAATCATGGTACTGAATTGTTCATTGCATTTCTGACTAATTTTATTCTGTGCTGCTGGAAGCTTTGAAAATAAAAATTAAAGCAGAAAACCCCCCTACAGACATTTTGCATATACATAACTCTGAATACAACTAATGGCCTATGTAACGCCACAAATGCAAAGAAATGTCAATGCATATCATACCTGATCCAGTCCTAGAATAACTGTTTAAAGAACAACACCCTTTAACTTTTATGTAGATCAGGGCAAACTTGGTACAATGGATCTAACTATGGCCAAACTTTAGCCTTTAGACAATGCTTGTTGGTTGCTGTAACAGTGGGGGTGAGGGGGAAGGGCCCTTTGATTTCACATGCAAAATGACAATGTCAAAGCATTTTTTTAAATTAAAATTTTCCCCCATTGTTGTATGAACAGAAGTTTGCTTCCACGGTAAGATTACGGCCCCCTCTATGTGTTACAAGTATGGTGAAATTAACTGGTTAACTGCACAATTACCTTGAGAGTAGCTACACATGAAAAGTATTTAACACGCCATAAAAAGCTCCAACCAACTATAAAGTTACACTTTGAAAATGTGTACTAACTTTAAAGCTGGTTGCTACTTAGTTTTAATTTACCTGTGTAGCAGGGTCTCCCCTGAGGCAGGGAGTCCCATCAGTTGATAGCTCCCAGCCACAGGAATGCATCATGTCCAGCCCAGGCTGGGAGTGCCCCAACTAAGGGGACTCTCAGCCCCAGCAGCTGTGGATACACGGTTCCAGCAGTGTGCCTCTTGGCAGCATGCCTGCCAGTGCCAGACCCTCTGGGCTTAGAGATCACAGCTCCTGCGATCTTCCAGTCCCAAGTGTGCATGGGGCAGCCTGTCCAGCTGGGAGACCCTCAGCTGAGGACTCCCAGCTGCAGAAGCTTGCTTGTTGCCAGTGCAGGGAGAGCCCAGTATCAGGCTCTCTCCACACTGGTGATAAGGCACGATGACATCTAATGCATGGCAGGAAGCATGATTGTGTGGATCTCGTAGTAGATCCCATTGTGCCTTTACCTGCATGTGTAGGAGGGGCCTATGTTTTCCTCCATGATGTGTACATTATTGGTGTGTTATTGCAGGACTGCCCAACTGTGCTGCTCTGCTGGCATAGAGAGATGTAAAAGGATAAGCCACCTTAAACCTCTTCCTCTAATCCATAAAGTGTGTGCATCCCTGTAGCCAGCAGAAGCCCCTCTTCAGGAGTCCCCTGAACTATGAGGATCTGTGCAGGAGGTCCTCTTCTGTGAGCAGGATTCAAGGCTTTACTTGGTACATACTGGCCCTTATTTAGGAAAGCATCCCTAGTTAGGAAAATACTTCATGCATCTAAGGCTAACTGACTTCTATTTTTAAGGTACTTACAATAGTACTTGAGCATACACTTAAGTTCTTTTTTAATTAATACATATATATATTATTATTGTATGCATTCCATACAGTTGCCCACTAAAAGGTATCACAAAAAATCGTTCTCTTGGACATTTATTGGAACATCCTGGCTACAACATACCAACCGTACTACACATATGTTGTAAAATAAGAAATAGATCACTGATAAAAGCAGGAATAAAAGTATATATGTTGATACCCATCTAGCTCATAAGTATATAGTTCACATATGAATATAATACCACAGAAGAGTGGGATTTAAAAAAAATCATTTTACTTACAACTTATGGTGATGCCAAGCTCCACATTATGCTTCTTTGGTAGTTTTACATGAAAGGTCCCACTGCTTGGTATAACAGATTCTGTAACAAAAAAGTTGCCTGGTTGATAGGATACTCTACTTCCAAATATGTGGAGCTATAAACATATGCCAATGAAAATATATTAGTTACTCTCACATCATACCTACCCATTAATACAAATGATACAGGTGCAGTGTACTTTATATCTGTGATGATAATGTCACTGCATAAGTTAAGGTTCTGTAACTCCATTTTTTTGGAGGTTTAAAACTAAATTTATGCAGAATGCATGGGTATTCAGGCAACTTAGTTTACTTGTTATCAGCTCAGATATAAGTGGGTTTCTTCTGTGTGCGCATTTAATACTAGCAAGTCATTTTAATAAAAAGTATATTAAAACAAAGTTCTTATCTTCAGGCAATGGGTGGTATAGGATGTATACATTTTTAAATGTCCACTCAATTAACTTCAGTGGTTTTCATATCTAACAGAAAGTTAAGGGGCAAAGGCATACGACACTAAGCAAAGGAACAGCACTAACTGAGTAAATGAATGTTTGAACTACACCTGAATCCTGACTTCTGGTATCTCTTGTACCCTGGATTTTGGCCTCTGTCCAAAGACTATAAATTTCATTTTAAGTTGCAGTAGTGTAGAGATGTAAACACATGCCTGCAAGCAGCTGGAAGTCTGATCCTGCTGCAGAGAAGTCAATGGTAGTTTTGTGGCAGCAGTTTTGTCACAAACATTCTAAGGAAAAACTGGTCTAAAGTTTGAAACTTTGAAACTTTTTTCTCTTGTAACCTGAAGCAGACTTAAAATTCACCCTCCTATTTTTTAACGTTGCATTTTATATGCATAATCATGGACGGACAATATCCAATAATTTCGCTTTTTAGATTTCAATGGCTATTGGCTTATGAAGTTGTCACTTAAAATTAGTACACTGGCAACACTTTGCTAGGATTTTGCACGTGGCCATTCATTTAAGTTTCATTTTTAAGTATGTGTACACCATGCAAAATCATAGCAGAGTTAACACTATACTAGCTTCTGAGGAGCTAATATAAGATCAGTGGAGTGTCTTAATGGTACAGCATATTTAGCTTAGGGTTGCACTGTGTATCTATAGAAGCTGACTAGTTTCTTCAAACGTGCTGTCTTCTGTTAGGACTCCATTTATTGCCATTACATATGCATATAACATAGGCAAACCATGGCTTTCTATGTCTACTGTACATGCTGCAACACCTTATCAAAAAGTAGAAAGGGGTAGTTAGCCATGTTAGTCTGAAGTCAGGCAGAAGGCAGAGTAGAAGTGCACCTGATAGACTACATGAATCAGAGATAGATTTCATAGATTTCATAGACATTAAGGCTGGAAGGGACCTCAGGAGATCATTGAGTCCAGCCCCCTGCCCAAAGTTCACTTCATTAGATACATCTCTGATTCAGCTAGTCTGCAAGATACACTTCTACCTTGCCTTCTTATCAAAAGATCAAGGAAGGCAAGATGCACTGGTCACTTCAACTACAAATTAATTATGATTTTAATTGGTATTCTTTCTCATCTAAAGAGGCTTCAACCTGATGCGTCACACAAAGGAACCATTCAGAGTTCTCCATTCATCCGGTAATAGCACACATTTCTATACAGCAAAGCATGTCATTAGCAGAGTATTCTGGGTAGAAGGATTTGTCCTGGCTCAGCAGAACATGCCTATCTCTGGAGAGAAATATGCTTGGATACAACTCAGACAAAGGGACTGTCACCAGCTTTTTCTACAGCACTTGTCATTACTATTTGTGTTCTGGAGCATGCTGGAGGGCGGAGTGCAATGAGAAAGCTGCACAAAAAGGCGCAAGTTTCAGAGGAGTTATTGGGCAAACAAAGGTCACAAATATGTGAAAATAAAGTTCCAGCCTAAAAGAATCCAAATGCACCTGGGATTCATTTCTAATACTGTCTTGCAAGATAAAACAACTGTACATTCATACCTGCAACATCAAACTCAATTTCCAAAGTGACCTTGTTGGTGATAGACGAGTCTCTCAGAAGCTGATTAGCTTCTTCAAATGTGCTGTCTTCTGTTGGGACTCCATTTATAGCCATTACTCTGTCTCCTATTTGTAGAACCCCACACCTTGGTACACAATAGCACAAGTTAGCCATCAGAAGTGCAGGTAACCAAGAGTAAAATAAATCCAATCTAACATGGATTTATCACAATTCAACAGCCTATGTACGTTGTAGGTCTAGAAGCCAGCAGTTGGACTGACTACTGAGCTAATGTGGAGCTGTATGAAACTGCATTATTATGAACAACAAATGTAAGCATGCAAGTACATTTTAAATATTCTAAAGATATAATTAATAATTCAGGACCAGTACTTCCTAAGATTTTATCTGAACTAAACTGCAGCAAAGACAGATGGGGTTCTCCCTATGGCACAAGAAATTTCTGCATGTCAGAGAATTTTTTATGGAGTGCCCTCTGCCCCCCCCCTTTAATTAACATAGCCTCCAGTTTCACTATGGAAGAATCTGCAAAGTAAATGCACTGGTGCTTGTTATTCTTCTTATACCTGTTCAAGAATATAAAATTTTATTGTCAGAACAAAGAATTCATTATGTATCATATTTCCACTGAGCAATGCTGCGTAATTTATCAGAAATCTCAAAGCGACCAACCCAAAATAATCCCAGGAACACTTAGGAAAATATAGTTAGGAGCAATCATCTCAAAAAGCCTCACCTTTCTGCGGGGCTGTCAGACTCAATATATGAAATCAGAGGTGGAGAAGACAACGTCTCAGTGGCAAACACGCTACCCTGGAGCTGTATCCCAAACCCTACAATGGGGTCAGCTGTCAGCACTACTTCTGTAGTTTCTGTGTGGACAACCTGCCCAGCCAGACCAACAGTGCTAGAGGCTAAAGACACTATAAAATAGAGCAGACCAGAGGGAAAGACATTCAGACACAGGTAGTAAAAATGTAATTGTTTTCTGACATAATTCACCTACTACACAATAAGCTCACTGAATTCCAGAGACTACCAGCCTCTTTCAAACTCTGTTGAGGGCAAAGTTTATAAATGATATTATGATAGATAACAGAATAGAAAACATCTGGTTTTACAATCTAATGTTATTCCCTTCAGCAAAAAAAAAGGCAGTTGTCTGAATAACTTTCTTGAAACAGGATAGACTTCTCAAAAGAACCTAAGGCCCCTGGCACATTATACTTAAGAAGTGATTAACCAGTTAATCGCATATAGAATAGTTACCTGGCCACATGTTAATGCAGTTAATGGTGTGTCAAAAGAAGGAAAAGTTGGTTAACTGAACTTATGTAATTCAAATAGTCAAACGTTAAGTTAATAAATAGTACAGCACTCACTACAGATAGTGAAGACATAACTCCTGTCTTAGCAGCATGCCTAGAGCATTTACCTAGTGCTAATATATAATGCATTAGAGTGGGATTTTCAAAAGAGCCTCTTCTGAGAATTAGGCTGAAAGTTTGTGGGAGTTGGACATCTACATCCTGTATGTTCCTGGCAGCTGTGCAATTAAAGGCACAATTACATATATTTTGTGTAATAACTTTGTGGCTAGTTCCTATCAAGACATTAATTGAACATGTGGCTAGGCTGGGGCTCCCAGCTGTTGGGGCACACCATGCACTCTCCCATGGCTGAGAGCTCTCAGTGATCTGAGCTCCCAGCTGCAGGAACTTGCTACTTACCAGTGCAGGAGGAGCCTAACACCAGATTTCCCCTGCACGGGCAAGATAGTGTGATGGGATCCCACAATCGCACCACCTGACATGCATGTGTGGCATGGCAGGAAGTATTATTGTAGGGATTGCACATCAGATCCTATAACTGCACATCTGCCAGAGACATACAGGATGCAGATGTCCAGCTCCCACTGACTTTCAACCAAATTCTCATAAAAGGCTCTTTTGAAAATCCTACTCTAATGCATTATGTATTAGCACTAGGCAAGTGCTCTAGGCATGCTGCTAAAAAAGAATTTATGTCTTCACTATCTGTCATGAGTACTATTTATTAACTTAACATTCAACTATTTGAAATACGTAAGATCAATTAACCAACTTTTCCTGAATTATAAACCAGTATATATAAACATATTTAAGGCTCTATATGGTTTTTCAGAAAAGCTGACGATCTCATACAGAAATGCTCCTCCATGCTATTAAGATACCCGTGTTACTGATAGGTTTTTTTATACTCTTTGTTTATACACAGCTCATCTGAACTTGCTGCACTGCAGGACAAGTCAAGAGAAAAATGACTGAGATTCGTCACAGATACTCAGAAAAGGAGCAGGCTGCACCTCGGGTACTTTGATATCTACCTAATGAGTTCTTTTATCATTGTTTATATGCAGACATTAGAAGACACATCTTATACATAGGACAGAGACTAATTCTTTTGGTTTCTAGTCAAACCAGCAGAGCAATACTGTAACAGTATTCCTAAGTTTTTCAACACTTATAGTCCTGAAATGTTCTCCCTTTATAAATCTATGCTACTACTCTGCCCTCCTCTAAATTCCTTCAAGGCCCATTTCTTCTGGCACTGCCTACAATGAATTAAGTAAGGTTTCATGGCTTATCTGAGGGCAGTTTAAGAGCTTTGTAAGGTTTTAGGAAGTAAAACAAAACTGCTGCTTGTTTTTGCATTTTAGATATTGTTAGAGCAACAGTCCTCAAGTCTCAGTGGTTTCCCTTCTGAGTAGGGTGACCATATGGGACAATGGGAAATCTGGAACACTATCCCTGCTTCTGCCCCTGTTCCCCCTCATCCCTGCAGGCTGCAGGGAATCAATGGCTTGTGTTTTTTTACTTCATAGGTATTAACCATCACCTGTGAAGTAACAATTAGTACTAATGGTCATTTCACTAATGAAGCTAAATTATTTTAAGGCAATTTTGCTGTTTGCTAGGGCTTCCTATTTCACAGCTCCTGCCGCTCTGCCTCCATACCCCATGCTTGTGACACTTGTTTTCATTTTCACTGGCCAGCCGGGACCGGCCTCCAAAATCCGGGACTGTCCTAGCCAAACAGGGAGATACAGTCACCCTACTTCTGAGGGACTACGTAAACACTTCCTTCAGTTTAGGGTTTAAAATTCCAGACGTTTGCTTTGACTTTCAGGTTCATATGATTCTACAAACTTGGGTCTTGATTCGATACCCATGGTAGTCAACAGGAAGCTGTTCAGGGATTTAGCTCAGGCCCTCAACACTGTCTCTTCCTTTTTTTCTCTCATCCTCCACACACTTGATGAGGCACCACCCTAACAATGATATGTAGCTCTTACAAAATCAATGTTCAAAAAAATTAAATAAATAATAAAAAAGAATACCTATAATCTTATGGACTATCATGAGCCCTAATTACTGATTATTCTTATCATCTTCCCTTTCTTATGTTGCCACATCCCTTCCTTTTGTCATCTTCCTTTTTTGTGCATTGTCTAATCTTATTCTACAAACCATTTGGGCAAACCTAACAGGCTTGGAAGACAGCTTCTTCACTCATGGAAGGCACATAATTTCCAGGATGAAAAGCTTACAATTCTGCAAGTAAAGCACAAGAACACAATAACTAAGCCACAGCCTAACTAGTTAGGTTTCCCAGTTTGCCATTAAATATCAATATACTTTTCTCAACATACTCTTCAGCTCTTAACTTGTCATAAAGTTTTGACAAAACCAATCTGAATGTGCTAAAATCACACTTGAT
Source organism: Crocodylus siamensis (assembly GCF_052110815.1). Classification (NCBI taxonomy): domain Eukaryota; kingdom Metazoa; phylum Chordata; order Crocodylia; family Crocodylidae; genus Crocodylus; species Crocodylus siamensis. Next base: position 65,754,254 of record NC_143398.1, read on the forward strand.
TAATGTCAAGCTGGCTACACAGAAGTTCAGATCTTTTAGGAACTGACAAAATTCTGAATTCAGTTGTCTCCTATGATTTAACCTGGACAGCTTTCCATCATTTTGGTGCAATGAATTGTGATATGACCTAGTTCCAAACATAGGGCTGGAGCAGAAATCAGGATCTTCAAGTTTAAATGTGAGATGAGAAAGAAGGAACTCAGATTATATCCTGCCAGTCACTTTTTAGCTTCTTTGTGGGCTGATTTTACTTGTGACCTTCGTATCAGGGTATACTTCTGTGAAATAAGAAACTGACTGGGTCTACAGCTTCTTTCAATTTGTTCTTGATTTTATGCATATATGATTCCTGCTCTTTGTTGCTAACTGAACAAAGACAAATTTACACTAAGACTGTGGGCCTTGACAGAAATGACAGTTTGTCATGCAGTTGGGCCCCTGAAGGTGCTCTATAGCCATGTCCTGACAGAAGCGTATAGCTGCAAAGCACTTTAAAAATGCCTGATTGTGAGACAATCTGAACCCCCATTACATGAAAATGCTAATAAGCTAACTGCAGTCATGAGCTCCAGTTTTCACATTTACTACAATAAAAACGTGAAATGGCCATTTATTTACTGCTTTCAACACTTTTAGATTAAAAATACAGATACATTTAGAAACATGTTATCAAATGCCCCAACAACCTTCTAAAACAAGGGTGGGCAAAATATGGCCAACGGGCTGGATTCGGCCCATCAGGCAATTGCATCCATCCCACAGGGCCCCTCCCTAAGCCCTGGCCCTGGGCATCCCTGCAGGAGGTGCAGCTCTGGCTGCTAAGCAACTACCCCCCCCCACCTCAGCCTGGCCTGATCTGCCCCCAGCCCTGAGCTAGGGGTACTAGAGACAAGAAGCCTCTGCCTCGTAGAGGCCTTTGCCTGGCCACCCTCAGGCTGTTTCCATCCCTCTGTCTGGAAGAATGGGAATTCGGGTAAGGGGCCCACTAGGGGCTTCCCACTGGAGGAAAGGGGTGGGTGCACAGGGAGCCGTGCGCTGTGGTGCCAGGCGGGGCTGGCCCTTCACCCTGACACCAAGTGCAGCTGGGGACTGGGGTGGGAGCATTATTGGGCCAGGCTGGGCTGGCCCCACACGATGCCACCACTTGCAGCTAGGGACTTGGGTATGAGCATGATAGCTACAAGTTATGAGGCTGGGTGGAGCTGGCCCTATACCCTGTCAACATGTGCGGTCAGTGCCTGGGGTGGGAGCACAGGAGCTGCGTGTTATGGGGTCGGGTGAGGTTGGCTGCACACCCTGCTACCACATGTGGCCAGGGGCTGGGCTGGGAATGCTACTGGGCTGGGTGAGGCTGGTCCCACACACTGCTGCCATATGCAGCTAGGGACTTGGGTGGGAACTGTGTATTATGGGGCTGGGTGGGGCTGGTGCCACACACTGCTGCCACCTGTGGCCAGGGACTGGGGTGGGAGCAGGGGGAGCTGTGTGTTATGGGGCTGGCCAGGACTGGCACCACCTGCAGACCCAGAGACTGGCATACTCCATGGACTCCAAGGACCACCCCCCACATACATACCATCCCACATACCCCCAAACACACCCACACTCTCTTCCACCCCGACCATAACCCCACACACCCCCACCTCAACCACATACCCTACACACACACCCCTCCACACCCACTCCTGACCCTTCTCCACACACCCCACCCACGCCGTACACACACATCCCCCACACCCCACCACACATACACCCCCTTACTCCCCTCCACACAATATATAAGTATATTTTGAGCTGCTATGCAATCACCTCTAGATACACTAGGAAAACACAAAGAAATCAGGACAAAAATTTTTTTTTAAAACAAAATTAAAATAAGTTATAGCAAATGTTTGATTTTTTTTAGTATATGAATTATTTTTTTTCCAGTTAAAAGATGGCAGCACCCTCCCTCCCAAAAGGAGTAATTCTGGGGCAAGTGGGGGGACTTCTGGTAGCAAAGGACAGGGGTTAGGGGGTGGGACCTCCAGTCCCAAGACGGCAACCGGGGGAGGGCGCAGCACCCATCAAAGGGTGAGGCTACACCAAAACTTGTGAAGTGGCCCTCCAGCTGAAATAATTGTCCGCCCCATTCTAGAAGTTTCTGGATCATAGCTTCCAACTTCACACAGCTTTGTTTCAACAAGCTCTTTTCCTAAACACTACACCACACTTATTCTACTCATTGGCCACATCCCTGTTGCCCATCCATGTCTCAATCCCTTCTTCAGGAGGCATCTAGGTAGCTCAATAACTTTGTCATTGTTTCTGCAGATACCTAAGGAGAACATTAATGGTTCCACTATTTTTCTTTTAAGAACAGTTAAGTGCAGGCTTAATTTTTAAGAATAGTCACAGATGGCTTAACATTAGCACTATTAACACTTTAACAATGTTGGTGTCTAGAAAGTAAATGTTGTTAACATTGAAGTAAAAGGAAAAAAAATCTCAATCAACCAATACATTTCCATGGGGCGGGGGTGGGCGGAAGAAGGGGTGGCACAATGCTGCTCTCAAAACCTACTTGTACAGTTGTAAGATGCCAACCTCTGTAGACACCCACGCAGCATTAAGGCTTTGGCATCTGTGGAAAAACTTCTAGATCCTGTATGTTTAAAAATGACAGCAATAGGGACCACACAAGTACCACATCCAGTTGCCTGAGTGACATCAAAAAGGCTCTGTAAATGGGGGAGGGGACAGCCTTTGCATGACAGCTCTGTCCCTTGAAAATTCAATGTCTGTGTGTGGGTAGAAATAACTTCTGTATATGATAAAAGGGGAAGAAGGGTTAAGGCTATCAGACCTCCATCTTAAATGGCATCATGGATAAATGGAGATAACAGGTTGGTTAGGGCCTTCAGAAACTGAGACAGTTTGGATAAACATTTGAATGTCTGGATGTTTCTTAGAACTGCACTCCAAATCTCTGGATGTCCTCCTGGTCCTATAATTTGTCAGGAATATGACTGCAAGCAGTCAGAGCCTGTGTGTGAAGAATACCCTTTAAGAAATAAGCCACAAGGAAGCAAACAGGCCTGCTTATTACTGGGCTTAGTTTACTGCATGCTTCTATACATACAGAGGACAATGAGATTGGCTGTTACAACAAATGCTCTCAATGTAAGTTATTAAAAATGCTGAAGGCTGGTTTGCTATGTAGCAACAATATGCAATGTTGAGTTTTGGGCAACATATTTCTTATTTTTATCCTCCTAAATGTCAAAGAAGCAGTATCAGAAGTATTTAAAGTGGATTAGGAGTATTATTTTATTAGGTTAATGTTATATTTAGCAGGGGAACATTGAAGAAGGTAAAATGGTTCGTATTTTTATATGCAATGGATTAATCAGCTGGAGTAACCAAAATATGATACATGAGGTCTTGTGAAAACCAAATCATATAGACTCAAGTCCAGCCCTAATTTCTACCAGGTGGATGTCTATGGTAACTATTACATAAGCACTTGGTACCAGTTTGTGTCTAGGCATTTATATAGCCCCATCGTATAGCTTTTGGGGGGTCTAAATTTTACTCAAACAACAATGACATTGTTTCCATGGTAAGTAACATCCTTCAAAGTTGAAAAGGAAGAGGAAGCTTAATGGTGAAAAACAAATTAAGTGGAATATATAAAAGGTGATGCAAGAGGAGCCTTCCATTTTATAACTCCATTTGGGAAGCCCTGCAGAAGTAATATGCCACTGCAAACTTACAGCAATGAAGTGTTTATTGTACCTTACCCAATCACACTTTATTATCACAAACATGGGATGATTATATAAGTTATGCATGTTTTCCTAAACAAGAAGCAATGAAAAATTCAAAGCACTCTTTACTAGTACATTCTTTTCTTACACCTCAGGAAACAGAAGTGCTAAAACTTGCATTTAAAAGATATCACAATCTGATTGGCTAGAAATTGGTCACCAAATCAAAAATATAACTTGCTGTTACCTTAACAAATAGCAACAGTCTATATCTGGCATAAACTTGGGTTGTCAAACAGGGACATAGCTAGTTTCCATGAGCTCCACACAAGAAGAGCAGTCTTGTCCAAAACCCTCTACTTAGCAGCAGGAGCAGTCATTTTCCTTAAGGATCATAGGAATTCCTTCACTGGATCACACACAAGGTTTATTTAATGTAGTGTCTGTCTCCAGGTACAGCTATCCTGTAGTGTACTAGACAATGCTATATTACAGTGAAAAAATATCTGATTACTTTTAAATTACCTGGTTCAGTGGCTGGTAACAGTTTAGGTACAGCAGGACAGAGTTCATCATTGATTCCAAAAATACCCCAAGAAGAAGAGTAAATTAGACTTTACCCTTCTCTGTGCTGTGCCTGGGACTTCAGTATGGACATACTTTCTGAAAATAGTTATTGCTACTTGCTTATGTGAAAGGTGTCAAACAAATATGGAATGACTTTCCTCCCTTCCCCCCTCCATATAAGTATCATCCTATATCTAACAAAGATTGTTTTAAACTTTGAAGCATGAAGATTAACATCCTTTCATGGTTGGCAGCTACCCCCCAAAGCTTTCTAAATGTAAAACTATTCTTAGGAGACTGCAATTGAATTTCTTATGGAATTGAACAATGACATTCTCTCTTATGCAAAGGACCAGTACAAAATCCATGAACCACATAAGTGGCTATTTTATGGGCCTTATATTGGTCCTTTGCACTCAGGTGAATTTCATGGAAAGACTTACATGCATTAAAAACAATTCTTAAAAACATAGTAAAACGAGTCATGATTGTCACCAGGGTCTATAGCAGTAATAAAATTGCCTTAGGTAATAAATGTTTCTTCAACTGAACAGACAGACCTCTGCTTTACAATATAGCAGAATCTAAGGAACTATTTTGCTATAGGCAGCATTTACTGTTACTGCTTTCCAAAGCAGTATTTATGTAATAATCCCACTATTTTTCCATGTGTGGACATATACATGCACATGCAAGAGAGCATACATACTTTTAAATGTCTAATTTCAGCAATCCCTTATTTGGGATTGACAGTTTTTCAAATGATGCAACAGAATGCATTAGCAGGTCAATACAGGTACTGCATTAAATGGTTGATCAGATTAAAAATATATCTATTTAAGGTTGTGTAAACACATTCAAATAATCTGGGAGAATTATCCCTGGTTTGGTCTCCTGATAGAGAAACTTGCCCAGAGCCATGTCTACAGACATTTGAATACTGAGGCCCTGGAAGCGGAGAGCTTATAGTGCTGACACTGTGCAGCCAAAGTAGGCCCCTGTGCACAAATCTCAGTGTGCTCTGCAGGCTCCCTTAGTCAGCCTGGTGATAAGATAGCGGAAGTGCATAGGGCAACCCTGACTGGCCAACACAGACTGCCCGAGGTCAGCTTGTATTTCCCTGCAGCACAACGTGGGGATTGTGAGGAGCACGAGTATCTTACTGTCTCCCTGAGAGAAGCAGGGAGCGGAGGTGCTGGAAGATCAAGTTCTCTTCTGAGAGAAGCCACAGTATGTACAGATATTCACTCTCCCAAGAGAAATTCTCCCAGGAGTGATTTAACACTGGCTGTTCCCAGGTTATTTTTCTCCTGGCATGGCCATTTTTACTCTAAGAAAAAAAGCCTGAACAACCGCACACATGGTTTCTCCTGGGAAAGCAGCAACTCTTCCAGGAGAAACTGAATATCTGTACAAGGCCTAAGAGTACAGCTACCTAAAAAGATCTGCACTCCTAAAGGACACGTAAAGAAAAAAATTCCCCTCAGTTTCACCTGGGGCTCTTCCCCACAAAAGTCAAAGCTGATTTACCTTGGCAAGAAACTGCCATTTTGGGGGGCAATAGTAAGTGTTTGCTTAAAGGTGATGACATGTGCTGTGGTGGAAGTCCACAGTTTTTACTCCCTAGATAAACTTGTCTGTTAGAGAAAACAGTAAAAGTTTATCTTTGTCCAGCAGTTCCAAAACCACTGACCCTGAGCTTGGATAACTTGATACTCAAGGGGCGTGTCTGCATGTAATGCTACATTGATGTAGCTTGTTGCTATGGTGACGTAGCATTGGTGGGCACAAACCATGACGCCGACACTGCATTGCCACAGTGATGAGCTATGCCGCCATAGCTCATGCCTATGGCAATGTAGCATCCAAAAATAAGCATGTGCCACCAGGACTGTGCACTACTAATGTACAGTCAGGGGCATGTAGAGATGCACCTAAGGTTGCCTCCACCACTATGTTTCTATGATTTCATCAGAGTGCTAGTTGGGCCAATCCTATGTTTGTGTAGAGCTCTATTTAAGTCAATGACAAATGTATTTTTTTTGTGAAACAAGGTTTCTATTTTTTTCTGCAAATACAATCATATATTAAAAAGGGAAGTATATAAAAACACAAAACTTAGCAATAATGTTATTGTTCTAACTGAAACTCACAAATGCATTAGCCAATACTAAATGTCATTATTATAGTCTTGAAATTCCATGCAACTTTGCAAAGTCTGCTTCCTTAGACTTTTCCTGAAAGAAATGGGGGGTAGATGGGTCAGCTAGGCAAGCTCCTGGGAAAGACTTTATTCTGATGAGGTTGGATGATTTTCTTTTCTGCATATTTATTCCAGAGTCTACATTTTTGTAATGAGTCTTGTAATTCTTTTGGTTTTTGGTTTTTGGTTTTAGATACAGTCTTATAAACTAAAAAATGAAAAAAATAAATTAAACTTACCAACTTGAGGACTTGGGGGATGTGTAAGCACCACAAGGTGAATTATATACCTATCCACCTTATTTTTTTTAATTTTAGCCACGGCAAGAGCATCCAGGTAATTCTATCCTGACAGTTTTAAAACACAGGAATTTTGGAAGCTGTTCTATCATGACTTGTGTCCCTGAGATACTTTTTATCAAAGGGGAAAAAAAAAGAGCTAATCGTGTTCTGATAACTGACACGATGGGAAGAGATTAAAGAATCCTAGCCAGTGTGTGTCTTGCCTATTGGAAACATGCCCTCCCCTCCTGAGTTATGTTTGTCATTGACCAATGGGGTCACATATGATGCCTTTTACAATTCTGTGAATAGCAATAAACAAAATCCTGGAATCAAGAGTTATCTATTGATTTTAAAAGCATTGAGTTACATGCCAAAGGAGTCCCATACTATTACTGATATGTACATGTAGGTTTTCTGTAGTTCATTCAAGTGTGAAGCTATTTATTGGGCTAACTGGAAAAAAGGAATTTTATTTTACAAAACAAATAATGATTTCAGCATTTGGCATTTCTCTTGTTGGGATGAAATTAAGACCTTCTTAAACGACTGTCATGAAAAATGAGAGTGAGAGATCGAGTGTGTTCCCGACCACACCCAGACTACTCAATAGCTCAGTAACAGAGAGAGACCCAGGTCTAAATCCCTGCAGGAGATTTCAGGGCAAACACTTGAACCAAAATTCTCCCATATCACAAGTAAATGTCCTAAACTCTAGGTCACATAGTCTTTTCTCTGCCCTGGTGTATACTTAAAATTCCATACAAAGTGAAACAACCCCAAGAGAAAAAAACTGAGAACGCTTCACCCCAGAACAAGTAAAAGTTCAGGTGTTTGGACACCTGCATGGGGCATGGGAAACCCTTGCGTAAGTCTCCATTCCAAATCATGGAGAGCAGGGACTTAAACCTGTCTCTCTCATATCTTTGGTGAAAGCTGTGATTTCCAAGCTAATGGCTAATCTGGTTTTGCACAATCTGTCTCTCCCCCTCAAGAAAATAAATACATTTCTGAACCAGACATTGATAAAAAAAAAATAAAACCCATAATAAAAACTGTAGCTGTGAAGATCAAATAGGTGCACGACTTAACCAATGCAAACATCCAATATAGTAAACTATACTGTTACTTTTACAGAAAATTATCTTCATCAAAACTTCAACTTTGGAACTGTATTACTGCAATCTGATAAAACAGTCCTCACTATTATCTTCTACTTCCCACAATCCACCAAAACATGCATATGTCTTTAAATGTATGTTCTATAGTTAGACTAGCTATGATGCTGTGGTAACGAGAGTGGAAAGCTGAATTTACCAAGAGTCTATTTTTGAATGTTTAACTAGGAATTCTATTCCCAAGGGAAAATGGGGAGAAGGAAAAGGCAAAAAAGAATTTTAATATCACTTTCATTACTGGAACTGCAAACCCATCCAGTATTTGTTGAGGCAAAGTATATGACAATAATATTATTACATAGTACATATAGGTAACAATATATCCATTATTAATATAGCAATGTATACATGGTATATATACACCTATATAGGTGTTATTCAAGCTAGATGTATTCAACTCATGCTACTCTTGGCTATAGTGCACTACGTACACTGTTGTCTCCTGTTTCCCAGGTCTAACACAGAAACAATGGTCCTTCTCTGATCACTTCTCTTTACTATAGTTACTTTATGCCTGAGCTCTGATTTTGTTTCCCCACCCCCTATTTCTCATACATTTCAAATACATGCTGTTATCACCTACACGAGCTTTTGAAGTCCTTTTTTTTCATTCTCCGCCTCATCATTGTTCCGCGTGGGCTGGTGGAGTAGAGGCTGCGAGGTAAGGTCCCCATGTTCAGGGAACTCAGGCTGTATGCACTCATGGAGGTAGGAGAGAAGGATGAAGACACCAAAGCTGCTGTAAGAAATGGAATACTTGGCACATCGTACTCTATCTCAGGGACTAGCGTAGTACATGCCTGTAACTCACTAATGAATCAGACAAGGTGTATGGCACACAAAAATGATTTGTGTGTATTTAGTAACAAAAAACATCTCTCAAACTTAGTGAGTGACCCTAGATAAAATCACAACCAGAATTTCAATGCCCTGTGAGATATGAAAGTACCTAGAGAATAGCAGACACACTATAGATACAAACATAAAATTAAATAGTTTCTCTCTTACTTTAAGCAAAGTACATAAAATAAGTATACACAACCATGAAGCAATGTAAATCAATGTGCCTGGACACATTGACTCCAGTCATGCCTTCTTGCTAGGTGATTTCTGATATCAATTTTGCAGGCCATTCTTTGTATTCAAAGCTCATGACCTAGTCATATTGCTGAAAAATTGGGTACCTGAAAATCTTAAAGCTTTTCTCCATCTACAAAGGCTGCTGATTGCAGAGACAAAAAAGAGGCCTGAGATGTCAGAAAGACCTTGGCAGGGCATGCTATGAAAAAAAGTAACAGCATAAAACTGAAAGATTTTAGTGCCTGAAATGAAAAAAGTTTGAGAGGGAGAGGAGGGAAAAAAGGAGGAGGAGGAGGACGAAGGAAAGAAAAATGTCAGGAGGAAAACGTGTGGAACATTACGAAGGCCTTTTTGAGGAGGAGTTTTCTGGCATTTCAAGGCTGGCATCCTGCAATGGTCAGGGTGGTAGGTGTTATAATGGTGATAGGTGAGGAGGCTGCTGTGGTTGCTGGCACTGGAATCCCACGCAAGTTGCCTGTTGCTCCTTTGAACCTTCACTGCCCGCATGAAGGGATGACAGGAAATCAGAAAACAAAAAGGACCAGAGAAGAGGGAGAGGTAACTGAATTGCATAAATAAAAAGCAACAAAAATGAAAGCACTTTGAAAGATAAATAAATAAACAAACATATAAATAAATAAGCAAACAAGCAAGCAGGCTCTGTCCCTTCACTGGCAGTCAGGGATGCAAACTTTTCTTCATCTCAGAAATAATACTTCTGATGGCTTTTTTTTTAAAAAAAGAGAGAGTAGTCTTTCTCATCTCCCTCTGACCTTACCAGCTTTGATTAAAACTTTCTTTAGAAAAATACTTAAGAAAACATTATCAAGATATATAATAGAGGATCACTAATTAAGGCTTTGCAAGTCTCCACCTGCATTAGTTGTACTCGTATATATTAAAAAAGGAACCATAAATCACTGTTCCCACAACAAAGTGATTTACACGTCAGTCATCTCAATTTATTGCTTTGACATTTTCATTTTGCCAGCATCCATCACTGGCATTATATTGTCCTGGGGAATAAACTACTTCTCTCAGCCATCAGCAAAAAAATCCTATCTTAGGGTCTGATTAATCAAATCACAGCAAAAATCCAATGTCACTATTTATTGTTGTGCAGTGAAATTCTCAGAGGAATTATTTCTTCCTAGATAGAAGTTAAGGCCATGTTTGAGTTCTTCTCATAAGAATGAGTCTGGGATGCTTCTTAATGAGGCAGGGTGGCCAACATTTGTATTAAAGGGGGATGTAAGAAGGATGTGTTGGCCAACAGGCCAAAAGCTCAGTACAGCAGATTAAAGATACCTCATTTTTAGAATAGAGATGAACTACTCTGCACAAAGTGGCCTGTACACTCTGAACAAGATGGAATACTGCAGGATAGGACCTGTATTTCCCGCTGGCTGCACTGTTGTATTAACCAACCAGGGCAGGGATTTGGCTGTATTGTCAAACACTATTACATTCAGTACATGAACTCTGCTATGGCCAGAAAAAAAGTTATAATTTTTCTCGACTTTTTGTTACAGAACTGCTAATCTTATAACTGGCTAAGACATAAAAGCTTTGGTGTATTAAGTAGGGTTTGCCCACATAGTGGGAAGTGCTGCTACTCAAAGGGTAGATGAGGCAATGGAAAAGGAAAGGAACATATTTGACTTGGAAAATTAAATTAAAATGTGTTTTTCCAACAATATTGTATAAGCCATGTGAGGTTAACTTGTACTGAAATTAGGACATTCAGTTCCAGAGTCAGGCTAGAACCATTTAGCTTCCCTTCACAGTACAATAGCCTGATGCCTGAACAGCTCACTGATCTACATCTAATAGAAGTAACCTCAAAGTGCTTTATGAAAAAAACAAATATAGCAAGGAGGATGACATGACCAAGAAAATCCCAGAAACACTCGTAACAACCTGAGCAAGGCAATATGTTTTAATGAATCAGATTTAACACAAATCGAATTAAATTGATTCTTCTTTTGATGCCCTACCCAGACTGTGTGATTTCTGAGCTTTAACTGTGGTATAAAAATTAACATCTGATAAGGATAATATGGGCAGTGGATTTTCCTTATTTTAGGCTGCTATGAGCCCTAATGAATTAAAAAGGCTGTTTCCAGCAAGAAATTATCTGGCAGCCTTTGATTTCTCCCTCTCTCTCTGGTTGTACTGTGGGTAGGTATAATAATTCCTTATGAGGTTGAATGTTACTAGTAATATAAATTAAGTTTGCTAGGACTGCAGAAAGACAGCCTAGATTCTATGAGACTTCTGTAAAAAATGTATAATATATGGCTTTGGTAAATTCATTAATAATTTGAGCTATTCCATCTTAGAGCATTTTACCGCTCTACTAAAATTTACGGAGCAGCAGAAGACAAAGAAGTGAGTTTGGCTAACTTGTATAAAACTTTTCGTTTTTAATTTGGTCTCCTTGTAATGAATACATTTTCTCTATTTTATTCTGGGATCAGAAATTTATTTTTATTAGATGTGAAAAAGGAGGACTTTTCCTTAAACCCTGGCATAACATTTGTAATATCAAGAAGCAGTAAACTAGAAAATGGCAGGGATTTTGAGGACACTGTACATAAACAAAAACTACTGTTGATAAGCATCTAAAATGAGTAGTGAAGTAACCTAAGTACCTTTGAGAAATATAGCAGGCAAGGATAACTTTATCAATAAGGGAAATTCAATTTTTGTTTTCTTTTGGGTATTTTTGAGTGCTTGGAAAAGAAGTGTCAAGAACTTATCTGAGCTCACAGAAAGTAGCTGAATCTACAGTCATTCAGAACACCTTTCCAAGTGAATATGCTGCCAAAAACTGGTAATGGTAGGTTTTTTTTCTGAATTCACTAAATTTATAAATACCTAGCTTGATTTTTTTTCATCTGCCTACAAAAGTATAAACCCCAAGTCTCTTTATGTTTTTAAATGAGAAGTAGTTACCCCCTCATCTTTAAGGCTCTTTGAGGGTAATCTGTGGTAAAATAAAACAAAACAAAACACAGCGCACAGTTTGCAGAAGAAATTTTCAGGAACACAATCTGGGCAACTGGAAAATAATAGTATGTACATAATTGGTTTGACATTCATTTTCTAGGAATGGTAGATGACGTGAAAAAGATTAAGTAAGATTAGAGGCGGAACCCAGGACTACACATCCCCTTACCATGTTCTGGCCCTTTTAGTGCCAGTCGAGTTTGATGGTGAGGAAGAATCTCAAGTTTGACATTATCTGCTGCATTAGCCAAGAACTGTGTTGCTTCTGCCAATGTACAGTACTCCATGCTGGTGCCATCGATGGACAGAATATGGTCTCCTACATGCAATGCACCACATCTGTGGAAATAGAGAAAAACTCAGCATGATGAAGTATGCTCCTTATTGGGAATATAAGTTTTACTGCCTTCAAACTGTTCATGACAACTATGAGTTTTTTGGTTTTTTTAAGAGAAGAATTTGTATATCCATAGGAACTGTCACTGTTTAAACTTTAAGTCTATTAGTACAAATCTTGAATACAAGTCAGTAAATGCAGTATATGCCAAGACACCACTCACAGAACTGGAATGGGGTAGCTGACTATTAATATATGTGTGAATGGCAGCAGAATAAAATGACAAGAGCTTAAAGAGATTTAGCTAACTTGCTCATATTCCTCACACAAGCACCCAGTTCATCATTTTTTGAGTTATTCATATTCAAACATGTATTAGTACAAAAGCTGTAAATGAGGATGAAATTATGCAGTAGTCAAACAAATAATGAAACCAGGGCTAGCATGGTGACTCGAGGAGTGGGGTGCGGGGGCGGGGAGGTTAGGGGCTAGCTGCTAAATCTTGCTGCACTCAAGAGACTGGCTACTGGATGAGTTGAGAAATGCAAACACAGCAGTCAGCATCCCGACGTACCAGTCAAGTGGACAGCTCCTTTAATTGGTTACCCCCTGTGGAATGGGAAAAAAACAGAGGGAGAAAATTAAAGCATCCTGCACCACTGAACTGGAGAGCGCCCCTGGATCAATGGCCGTCACTCTCAAAGGCTCTACTGTAGGGTAAAGCCCACAGCACAGCTGTAGACTCACTGCTACAAGTGGGTGCCACCAACAGCACCATTGCTAGAGAGAAATTACAAGGAAGGATGACTGGGGACATGCAGGAGAAATCTGCTGCTGAAACAGCATTTAGGGAATTTTTTTTTTAAAGATCCAACAGCTTCCATATAGAGATTAGAGTCTCTGGGGGAAAACAGCCAACAATTTTTTCTCCAATGTAAATATAATCTTATCTCCATATGGTGGATTTTTTCAAATGAAGCTGAAAAGGTGATTTGCCCCATCTAATACTGCAAAATAAGGAAGCCAGTCCTTCTAATACCTCAGTGGTATTCTAAAATATTAATAGGAAAGAAATCCAGGTATGTGGAGTTCCATTTCACTGTGCCATGAGAATGAATGATGCATCCTAAAAGAACACTTCAAGGTTGCAAGCCTCAAAACTTACTTACTTTGACAGCTGTTCCACACTGTGGGATTGACTTTAAGAATTCCAGCAAGATATTTATTTTTACTGTTAATCACAGCTGGAGCATTACATTTAAAACAGCTAAGCAAACCTCTACATTTTTTGCATGTCACAGCATATACAAACAGTCTTGAGACATGCCAGAGAACAGTGTTTCATTTATGGCATGACCTATAGTGCATTGAGGTTGGGTTGTTTTTCTGTAATTAAGGGAGGTGGGAATGAGCAAAAGTAAATGGTGTCATGAAATCCCTAAAACAGGAAACTGTCTGCCAAGAAGGGTTAATTTTAAGCTTTAATTGCCTTTAGAGCAACTTTCTTAGGCAAACTTATCTAAAATATCAAGGAAAGTTTTATTTTTAAACAAACAATCAAAACAAAACAAACAAAAAACCAAAAATAAAGATAAACATGGATGCATGAACCTGCAGTGCAGGCTGTCCCGTAGCACTCACCTGTCTGCGATACTTGCAGATTTGATTTTGTCTATGACAATGACCTGTTTGTTGCAGCACATCGAGGTAGTTAATGCAACCCCAAGAGCAGTGCCAGGAGTTTTGGCAACTTCAACTAGCAATGGCCCAGATGCTGTTGCTACTGAATCTGTTAAAATTAGACAAAAAAACCCTTCAGTATTATACCAATTCATATTCTTTCCACATAAAATCTGCACAGATGCTATTATTTCTTTAGACAGCAAATGAGTTCCAGAAGGAGCCATATGTAGGTTTATGGAATCAGTGGGTATGCCTATGTTTTGGATGTGGAATGAAAGAAAGCAAGTGTAGCTGTGTAAATGTGATTGTTGTGGGTGTTCAGAAGCTTGTGCTGGGCAAAGCTATTGCTGAGAATGCAGCATGCATGCAAGGTGCACATCTGAGGTGCACTAGCAACATGGCTCAATGAGCACGCAAAGTCAAAATTCAGCTGGGACACAGATTAATTAGTTCTGAAGGACTAATGCTGAGAAAAATGTGAAATGCTCCTGTATCTGAGTGGGAACAGCACATCTGTATGAAGTGAATAGATTAAAAGTGCATAAATGTGAACGCCAGTTCCACCTTTTGTGGAGAAGGGGAGGGCCTTAACCAGCAGCTGAAGTAGCAAAATAAAGATGGTAAAGGAAAATCGGATGGAGAGAGGAACTATTAGGGACCCTGCAGGGAGAGAGGTTAGAAAGTACAGTTGTGCAGAAAAGGGAGAACAGAAAGGGAGTGTGACAACTAGAAATACTAAGATAAATATATTCAAAGAAAAGAAATGCATAGGGAGCCACTCTGGGGTATACATATAATAAATACCCTGTACGTGACATAGGGGAAGAACTGTCCCACATTTGAAAGACAGTAACTCAACTCAAATAGCAGGTAGAAAGCACTAAACAAAGCAGAAAGAAAGATTGGCAAAGAGTTCTTATTGGTGACTCATTCTTATTAGCGTTGAATTGCTAATTAAGCCCAAGACAGAAGCTTGTTAGTCAGAACAAGGGGGAAAATAGGCTGCTTTTTAAGTATCAAAACAACATGTGACCATAGGGTGAAAACTAAACTACTAGGGAATTCCTGACAATCATTATTTATGAATCAGCAAATGAGGTAAGTGGCAGGAAATTGGATTATGTGAAGGTGCATTTCAAAGCTATAACAAGAACAGGGAACTAGGACAGAAGGAGTGGTCTTAACCTTCGTCTCACAACATCAAGTCAGTGAAGAAAGTAGAAAACTAGAGTAAAATCAATGGAAGTTCCACTGTGCAGGAGGGGCCATGGCTCACAGAGCAAGGGGAAGGCAACTGAATCTTTAGATATGACTGCCCTTCACACAAGTAACTGGGACTGAAATGAGTGGAGCTCATTATGTGGGCTTTAAAATAAGTGTGGAAAAGGAAGCAATGGGATGTTCTATTTAATTTTATATGATTTACAACATATAATGCACAGAATATGATGGAAGTTGGAATTATGCCAGAGAAGAGGAAGAATGTGAAATGGAGTACAGTACTGCTGTACCAAAGTATCAAGAGTGGGTAAAATGAACATGGATAACCATAGAACCCAAAATATTAAGGTTGTAGACTAGTGCGCACATAGGTGTGGTGTGCTTATAAGGAGAATATGCAGAGATACAAGACATATAGAAAAGAAAGGAAGCAAAGGGAAGTAAAAGGTGCTAGGTGGATAATCAGCATTACACCTAATTATTCCTCAACAAGCCCCTGGGAAATGCTTCAGTATTATTTTGATTATAGATAGAGAACTGGGAGAGAAGAACATTTTCAGAGGCACTCACCAATATGGAGCCTCAAGCTGCTGCCCAGGTGAGTCTTGGAGGGGTGGAGGGGGGAGAGGAGGGGATTTTGTACAGGTGTTGAATATCCAAAGCCACTACCGAAATCAGTGGAAATAAAGGACACTTAGTTCCTTTGCAAACCAGACCAAAAGGGCCCCAAGTCAAACTCCCAAAAATGTAAGCACCAAAATGCAGTAACATAATCAGGGAAGGATGGGGGAAAGGGAAAGTAAGGGAGACAAGTGGGGCAGAAGCCCTGGCACTGCTTTTGGGGAGATAGCAGGGTACAAAAATAGTCACCACTGCACTTGGTGGCTGTCATGCCCCTGTCCAGGGCATAGAGCTGTCCTCTTTTGCCTCCAAAAGCATACTTTTGAAAATTCTGTTTTGTGTGACTAGCTGAAAGTCAAACAAAACATTCCCCGTAGAAGTGGAACTGGAGTTTAGGCCCACTCCTGTGCTCATGGCACATTTTTTTCTTTGTTGCTTTTCTTCCCACTGATTTTTGGAGCTACAAAAATGCTTTTTGAGCATCAGTATCTCATAACACTATGTGCAGAACCAAGCAATTTTCATAAGAAATACTGTTGTGAAAGCTGCACCAAAAGAAGTGCTGCAAGTAATGAACTTCCACTGAGCACTGGGCCATCTAACAAGTCCTTTCCATAATGAATAGTTCCCCCTCAACAGCAGAGGGGAGAACAAGACGTTAATAATATCTGATGAGACTGAGTCAGTTTTTCAAGATACGGCCCCAGTGCTTGCAAAGTTACTTGTTAAAGGCAAGATTAGCTTATGCCTTGGCATTATTTCCCAGATGTCTGTTAAGATGCACTGGGAAGGCAAACTAAGGCAGACAAGGTGAATAAATAAGATAACAACATTAGAGAAAGCAGAAGAGACGAAATGGAGTGTGTCTAACTGAGAAAAATAAGCACAAGAAAGAAAAATCAGAAAGTGATAATCAAGTGCATATCCCCTGACAGAGAAGGATTAGTTTATCATGCAGAAGTAAAGTAGGGATATGAAAAATGAATCATATAGATATAAATTATTCATGTGTAAAGATGTTCCAGTCATTAAGATATTTACACCATGACTGAAGCACTTACACACTATGTTGATTTATTGGCTATGTAATTACATAAGATACACTGATGAATGTTTGCATGAAAAACACTCTAGTTTTTTTTATTTGTTAATCAGTTTTCCCACTTTCGAGCAGTGCATCTCAATCAGTACACAAGGCTTGATTAAAACCTCCCAGAGGCAGTCAAATTACTTTCTGCATGCTAATAACAACCTTGCTTGGTTAATGTTTCTTCAGTTAAATAGCAGGCCACCTTTTCATTTGTCAACTTCGCGTCGCAAGCAAAAGGACTCTTGTTCTTGATATACTGCTCCAATAAGAACAGGCAAACAGGCTTACATAAAATAACTCACACTCATCCCAAAATAAAAGCATAGCAAACAAGTCTGAAAGTAGAAACAGGAAGTCCAGTCCTCATAAATACCTTCAGGCTTCATCTGGCCAGAGCTGAAACAGCATGAGAACAGCATCCCTTCACAAATTCCAACCCCTGCTCCTAGTTGCATGCGCTCCACAGCTTTTGACTGCTGTACATGGAAGGGAAGGGGAGGCAGCTAGGAGCTCTGTCTTTTTTCAGTAATACAGTATAAACTCATGAATCTGGAGCAGCAGCCCCATGAGGAGCCACGGCTTGGGGTGGTGGATGGCAGTGGCAGCTGCCCCCTCCGGTGCTCTGGGACTGGCCACTGCTACTCCCCAATCTAGCGTAGTTTTAAAAAGTTCTGGATTTTTAAGTGTTCCAGATATTTGATATCCAGATTGACGAGGTTATACTGTAATTTAATTTAAAGGATAGGCGCAGCATCCACTGAAACATGCACAATACTCTTTTGTCTGATACTTGGGTACCTCATTGTATTTCTATTGTTAGTATGTTTAGTGTAGTAAATAGCTACCACAGAGTCTCCCAGAAAGTGTAGTCTTCCCACAAGTTCCATATCCCATTCACCTTAGAGACAAATGCTTGCTCTGGCTTTTCAGCTGTTGTTATGGTGCATGGTTCTTTAACCAAAACCAGTAAAAATGCTTTGAGCTATATTCCTAAAGTGTGATCAGAGCAAAATTAGTTGCTGAAACCAAGGCTCAGTGTTTGCCTCTTGCCTAATATGTCTAATTCTAAGGGGGAGGGGGGAACCCCTAAAACAATGTATCAAATTGTATCAGTTGTGAGCTTCATTAGTCAACATATGCTAAGTTCTAAGAAACCCTTGGGAGGAAAAGCAGTTGGCATTTACATAAACATAATCATGATTTTCAGCACCACCATCCACATTAAAGACTGGATGTGCACTTCAAAAAGCAAAACAAAAAACCCCCATAGCTGCTGCACTTAAATCTGAGTGGAAGCATAAAGGAGCTAGTAATGAAAGAGCATAGGCGATGAGAAGAAGGGAAATTCCTCTTACTTCATTTTAGGCTTAGTTTTGTGGAGACATTTGCTGTGGCTAATTCACTATCATCAGCATCCCACTACCAACCCACTGCCCAAAAGACCACTTTCCTTACAAAAGTTTTCCTAGGGAGGGTGAATATTTCCTAGCTTGTTTCACTGTACTATTTACAGATTAGAATCCAGTGGAAATTTATTACTTTTGATCTATCTTCATACTCCACTGCAAAGTGAATGGTTCCTAACAGCTGTAAGAGCACACTAAGATGCGCTCTTCACTCCAAAGCTGCAAATCCATATATACCGTATATGGCAACTGATCCTCAGAATAACTCTTATTACCTTACACAAAAGAAAGGGCAATTTGTCTGTTTTTTGCTACTTACGTGTGAAAACAACAGCTTCTCAAGCCTCACACTAATGTAAGCTTTAGCCTGAAAAAGAGGAGGGATCGTATTTGTTCCCAGCTCAGTTTCTGAACCTGCCAGGAACTGTTTTGCATCTCAGTCACCACTAAGAGAGAGAAGCAGCAGTATTAACATACTCAGGGGGGGAAAAAAAGGAACAGGAGCTCACATCTTACTCTACTTTCGCAGCTGTGACTGTTCCAAAGCCAAGTGCCTTGTCAATACATAACAACTCTAACTTTAGTTGCATAGTAATTTTTCTAGGTATTGCAAATCTCCTTTGAACGCAAGGGAATTATATTGCAGAAAATTTACACAATGAATGGTGGAGCTGGAGGAGGCAATTTCAGCCCTCCATCTTACACCATTGCTCTCCTGAATGTTGATGAAAGTGAAAAACCAGGACACTGGATGGGCGTGTCACAGAGAAGCATTTGGTGGGGATAAGGGAGGTTGTTGAGGAACTAGAAAGAAAAAGATATATTCATTTGCCTTTCCCTTCCTCTTTCAGAATGAAATTTGAGACATTGTGCAGTAAAGAGCAGCCTGGGCAAAAAAAAAAGATTTTCTCTTTGTGATTCTCCTCCTGCTGCCTTCAGCTATATGCTGCAGGGACCCCTGCCAGTAGTCATTCACCCACAGCAGGACACCCAGTTGTAGTGCAGACTCAAGGATACGAGACAGGTTTCTTCAGAGCCTGCCAAGACTGTGGAATGAACTCCAGATAAACTTCATGAACTAAGACCCAGCACAAACTAAGAACCACCACAATCATACGAACTTCTGCTCCAAGTTCAGAGCATATTTTTGATCTTACCTTCTTTAACAAATATATGGGGGGGGTGTATGTGAGTGCATGCGTGAGTGCACATGCGTGCGTACATGCATGCATGTGTAATTATGCAAAAATTACTGCTGTACACGCACTTCTCCCCATGAGTAGAAGCTAACAGAACAAACACATAGCAAATGTTAGTACATTGCTTGGCTCGCTGCTGGAAAGGCTCTCAGATACAGGCAACCCTCAACACGGTTTTGCTTGCCACAGTTTCTTTATAACGCTCATTTAAAATACCTACCTAGTTTCGCTCAGCGTTGAGCGCGTTTTGCTATAACGCTCAGTGCGGGCATGGGAAGAAGCAATGCTGGCAGGGGCGGTGCCGGCAAGGGAAGTGGTGAGTGGCAGCCAGCAGGAGCCCAGGGAGAGGTGGTAGGAGCCCGGGTTCCGCTCGGGCATGTGGTGCTGGAGCAGGCGGAGAGGAGCAATAATAGTGAGAAGGCGAGGGTGGGGTCCATGAGCTTGGAGCCCAAGCTGGCAGGGCCCAGGAGTGCAGGGTCTGCTCCAGCATGGGGTGCTGGAGCGGCCAGCGGGTGGGGAGGAGCAGCAGCAGCAGAAAGAAGGGATGGCTGGAGGGCCAGCAGGGCAACAGGAACGCAGGGCCCAAGGCCAGGGCTGGAAGGAATGCAGGGCCTGAGCCAGTGCAAGCTGAGCCCACAGAGCTCCCTCACTCCTGAACCTGCAGCAATCTGGTGGTGGTGGCTTGTCCCTGTGCTGGGTGCCCTGGAGGGAGCACCGCCCTGGGCAAAGCGAGGCATGGGCAGGTGGGTGGTCCCACTGCTTACCCCACACCAGAGCCCCGACTTAGGCCCTACGGGCTGGGTGGGGCAGCTTGGGCCATGCACAGGTGCACTGGTGGCTGCTGGGTGTGGGCCGTCAGGGGCCATAGCAGCGGGGGAACAATGAGGCTGGGAGGAGCTGATGCCTTCCCTGGCAGAGCCCACGTGATGCCTTGTCAGGAGTGGCCTGGCCAGGGCTGGCAGGAGTGCAGGGCCTGGGCCAGCAGGGCCCAGGGTAGGGCTGCAGGAGCACAGGGTCTGGGTTGGTGGGTGGTGTGGAACCAATTATCTTTATTTACATTAAATCCTATGGGGAAATGGGTTCCGCTTAACACTTTCACTTAGCACTCAGTTTTTCTGGAACCAATTAGGAGCACTAAGCAGGAGCTGCCTGTACTACAGTGATGAGCACAGTATGTCAAAACCAGCTTATAAGGTATAAGGTCTAGAGAAGTTCCAATCCTCTGGACTAGGGACAGACATTACACATAAACTGGTTTAAGTGATCAGAAACTGGTTTAAACTTGTAACAGAACAGATGTTCAGTATGCATAAACCAGTTTGAAAATGGCTGAAACTGATTTGAGATAAACCTGGTTGAATGTAGTATCAGATTTAACTGATTTGGCTCAAACTGATTTATGCAATGTCTGTCCCAGATCATTCACTGGTTTAAGATAAACCAGACTCCCCCAGCATGCTCTCTGGCTGGGCAGGGCTCTCTGCTCCACAGCAAGGCTGGCCCCTCCCCTCTGCTCCCTGGCCGGAGCTCTGGCAGAGGCTGCATGTACAGAAGGGTCTGCCTGGCTCCCCCCTGTGCTACCTCCCCTCACTGCTTGCTGGACATGCAGGGATCCCCCATCCCACAGCACAGACCCTAGCCCTATGGATCCTAAGCATGTGGTATGCTAGCTAATGACAAGAGGTGTCTGTGTGTGCTTGTCTCCCATTTCACTGGGACAGGCAGACAGAAAGTGACCACTTAGGGGTAATCAACAGGTCAGCTGTCAGAAAAAGCTGTTTAAGAAGAGTTTGAATTAATGGAGAGAGGTTATTGTTTAGCTGATAAGGTGATAAACACCATTATCATCTCCCTGATGGCTCACTTGCTTGTCATCTTGCTGCAGACAGTATAAAGAAGCAGGTAGAAGGATATTGAAAAGCTCTGTATCATCAACAGATGCATACACTGCATACAGTCCCTTGCCTCAGAGTCCTAGCAAGGGGCTGGCAACACTCCCCCCCCCACCTTGAGCAGCCAGCAGGGAAAAGCCTGGGATGATGCAGGCAGACATACCTAATCAGAGATCCTGCCTGGGTCTGGCCATCTCCCCTCAGCTCAGTGCTGTGGAATGGAGGGAGAGCTGCTCTAATGCCCCCGCCCCCCACCCAGCCTGAGCCACTGCAGGCATGTGCCTGAATTTCCTCAATTCAGAAAGAATGTCTGTCCAGTTACAAACCGGTTCAGCCTAGCTAGGTTAGACTGACCTGCAAAGATTGAATCAATTCAGGCTCAGGCTTTTTGGATGTCTGTCCCTAGCCCGGAAGCAAAAGCTGGTTCAGTCCCCTGCATTACATTGATTTCATAACATAGCACGTACAGAGTAACTGGAAGCTGGGGAATGATTAATGTAGCTTAGCTTCATCAAACTTCTCAAAGCCAACACACAAAAAGAATTACTGTCCCTTTTTTTTTTCACTCATCAGAGAGCTGAGGCAGAGAGATATTAAGGACAATACTGTAGAAATGATCAGTAATTTATTTTGGGTGTTCCTTGGGCCAATTTTCAGAAACATTGAGCACCACTGAATGCCAAGAGAACTGCAGCATGAATATCAGGGACGAGATATCCCAAGTTCAGCATTCAAAACCGGTAGCCACTTTTGAAAATTTTAACATAAATACCCTGTTCAAAGTTGCAGGAAGATTGAGGCAGAGCTGGTAACAGAACCCAGTCCTCCTTTCTTAAAGACCTGTGCTTTAAGTAGCAAGACTATTCACAAAGATCACTTCAGAGTCTTACACAATTTTTTTCACTGACAATGGGAGCAACACAACAGCACTAGGGATTCCAGATCTATTTTTCTTCATTAACCCTCAACACTACAATGATAAGCACGGTATACCAAAATAAGCATAGGACAGAAGAAAATAGGTATAAGGACTAGAGCAGATCCAGTCCTCTGAAGGCAACATAGTCGTTACTGTCAGACAGTATCTTTTGCTGCACATAACATGTCTTGCTGTCTTTCATGTTTTGTTTGCTTAACAGCCATTTTTTAACAACTGTCACCTACACAGGGAAAACTTGTGATGGCCTTCAGACACCCACTCTACTTCCTTCCAGCAACAATACAGAAAAGCTAATTGTGTCTGAGTTTTCTCATGGAGTAAAGGAGTGAACATGCTAGAATTACTGTCTCGCTTGTCATGTGGACACCCATAACTATCTTCTTACCATGGCACAACCCCTAGTTCCCCCAACTCTCCTTTCCAGGACTTCCCTAATCAGTCTCTATTAGTTCAGTGTTTTTCCCAAGATCACTTGCATAAAAGGTCACTGGTCAGAGAAGTTTTAAGGGGCTGCTAGGGCTGCACTGATAGAGATTTTTAGGAATGATACCAATAGCTGATATTTAAGGAGGCATATTTGCTGATACTGATCTGATTTCTGATACAGCTGCCTCCAACTGGTAAGTCTGGTGTGATAAGAGGGGAGGAGGGAGGGAAGGGGCATGGGGGGAAGTGAATCAATGCTCCCCATGGTGAGGGAGGGGGCAGGGGCAGGGAGAGGTGCTGCCCTGGCAAGGTGGGGGAGACAGAGCAGTGGCTCATGGGGAGGCGGCTCCTGCCACTGCTCAGAGGGCATGGGGGGGAGGGATGTGACCCAGGATCCGTGTGGGGTGGAGTAGGCTGCAGCCAGGGCTGTGTGGGGCTCTTCTTGCCAGAGGCTGAGCT
The DNA here is from genome assembly GCF_052110815.1 of Crocodylus siamensis. NCBI lineage: Eukaryota > Metazoa > Chordata > Crocodylia > Crocodylidae > Crocodylus > Crocodylus siamensis. Next base: position 65,777,598 of record NC_143398.1, read on the forward strand.
TGGAGTGGGCACTGGTAGTACTGGGAGGATGCTGCATCCACCACAAATTTTGCTGCTGCTCCACTCCCAGTGCCACTGCCGCCAGCCACCTGGCACAGCCCTGGCTCAACACTCTGTCTGTACTCACATGCCAGGGAGAGACGGGGCTGTACCAGGCAGCTGGCAGCAGCACTGGGAGCAGAGTGGCAGTGAAATTTGGGGTGGATGCAGCATCCTTCCAGCACTGCCAGTGCCCATGCCGAGCACAGCCCCTGCTGAAAAGAGCTCCATGCAGCCCCGGCTGCAGCCCACCCCACCCTACCCCATGCAGATCCGGGGGGCACACATCCCCCCCATGCCCTCCTATGGTGCAAGCAATAGCGGGAGCCACCTCCCCCGCACGAGCTGTGGCTCTGTCCCCCCTAACCTGGGCAGTGCCTGCCCCTGCAGCCTCCCTCACCACAGGGGGGCATTGAACTGCCCCCCCACACCCCTTCCCTCCCCCCTCCCCTTCAACAACACAAGACTTACCAACTGGAGGCATCTCTCCATGCTGCTGGCTATGCTCCTTGCTGCCTGAGTGCTGCACTGCAGCTGCGCGCAGCACAGGCATTTATTAGCCAAATTATCATCTCCTTTGGACTGATATACAATACAGCCAGTTTTCTTTATATCGGTATTGATCCATTATTGGACTGATGTATCAGTGCACCTCTACTAACTTCCAGTGTAAAGCCACCAGTTAGCAGTGGAAGGGAAGCAGTTTCTGGGATAGGGAAGCTTTCCTCTGCTATTCTGTTCTACCAGTCCATTGCCCCCGTTTTGCACCCTGAGGCAACCTGAGCAGGGTGTAGGACCTGGGGCAAATCAGCCTGTGCAAGGCCCTGCCCCCAGACACAAGGAAACCAGTGGTAGATTCAGCAGTGGGGGGGGAGGAGGTGCCAAGCAGCTGGAGGCACTGGATTCAGTGGCAGGGGGGTGGGGGGTATGCTGAGTGGCCAGACATGAAGTCGACAGGAGCTCAGCGTTGCTGCGGCCGCTCTGCCCAGCTCAGCGGGGCCCAGAACAGTTGCCCCGAAATCGTTACACCCATGCAGGCTCATCAGAGAGGATAATGGGGATGCTCTTGACAATTATTTTCCTTGATTACACTCTGATACCAGTAAGAGGTCCTGTGGGGAGAGGCATTTTGAGTGCTGATGTTCTATACCAAAAGCACCAACGCATCTGAGACCTACATTTTCCACTACTAGCATCTGATCCTCCTGTGTCTCTCTCACCTCTTTCTCTATGCTGCAGTCCCATTTCCCTTAACTGTAGTGGCATTTTCATTCATTCAGATTTTATGGCAAGCAGATGATTAACCCAGACCTCTGTCTCCCAGATAGGCTGATGGTTTCTTAATATCAATACTAATTTTCAGAGGGGTTACTTATTGGTTTAAACGTCTTCTATGCACTTCAAGGATGGCTTGTCCTCAACCTCCTTATTTGCAGGAAAGGATTAGTATTAGACTATTATGGATCTATTTAAAGAAAATGGGATTGGGTTGGTGGTTCAGTGATGTAGGGGGAGGTAGAAGCAGCAACAAGGAAAGCCCAAAGATTGGAGAGAAATATCTGCATTATTTAAAGGCAGAGGAACAATATTAGAGATGCCCTACAGCCGGCTATGACCATTAGCAATCACAGAGGAGTAACATTATTTTATTCTTCCTATTCCTGTGTCTGTAAAGGTCATGAGTATGCCACACATACAGTACTAGCATCTGTGTTCATTTTTACTAATACCACATAATGTTTGAACCCTAGCTTTGTTCACGCTTCATTAAGAAGAATAACCTTTTTCAATTCTAGATCTTGTGGGAAAATTAGAAACATTGTCAAGAAGCAAACCCTGATAATGGAGGCTGAAACGCCCAAATCGTTGACAGTGTTTATAATTTTCCCTTGATAGCTGAAATAAAGGAAATATTAATATGCTTAACGAAGTGTGAGAATTTACCAAAAACATGTTTTGGAATGGAGTAAGCTTGTGTTATACAATGCAAGCAACATTTGTGAGGGGAAGCTGGGAATGTTGTTTAATAATAAAACAGCTATTTAAAAATTAAATAGCATTCGTGTTCGAAAGGTCAGTGGAAACCTCAGAAGTCCAACATAAAACCTACCATGAAATAATATTTCATAGTGATCTTTTGATCTTGGAATGTTCCATAACAACTGAAAAATAACTAATGGCCACTTTAACTGTTCCCAGATTGGCCAAGCATAGGAAATGGAATTCTAGTGCAGAATACAGGCTTTATCACAAATATGTGCACAGACAGCTAGAATGGATCCCTGGCTAGATGGGTCTGGTAATCCAGAAACACAGCTCATACCACTCTGAATTAGAGGTGCCTATTTAAAAAGAGAAAAGCACGGACAACTTCATGAAGGTGCCATGAACGAAGGTTTGGGGAATGAAAGAGGTGCTAGGGAGATCAGGAAAGAGATTAACCCATGATGTCAGAGGCTAAGTACAGACAGCCAAAAAGCCCAAGGCTGAATTGATTCAGACTTTGCAGGTTACTAAGCTGCAGAGACTGAACCAATAAGCAAATGAACAGAAATCACTTTTGATTCAGGAAATGCAGCACATGTGTGCAGTGGCACAAGCCAGAAGCAGGGAGGGGAAGTGCTACAGCACACCTGCCAGCCACTTCCAAAGAGAAGAGAGACCTCCAAGACTTTTCCCTTCTCCCTGCTGGAGCAGAGGGGTATGGGCAGGCCCCAGCCCATGCTCTGCCTGGGTGGAGGACAGGAGCTGGAGGGAAAGGTAGTAGTGCTGGAGGGAAAGGTAGTAGTATTGAATTCATAAAAGCTTGAACAAGAATAGTTCTTTTTCTGAAAAACTATAAATGAAAAGAACTATAAATGCAGCTTGGACTGTGTGCTCACTTATTCTTCCGGTTTCCCCCAAGGTCTCTGGGATTTGCAGTTCAGACCCACAGCAGCAGGACTCTGCAGGGTTGCTCATCACATCTTCTTCCTGCTTCCAGATGCCTCTGGGATTTGTAGTCCACAGTAATAGGCAGTTAAGTTTTGGCAGAGCAGGGCATCTCTGTACTCAGGGGAAGGAGAGTTTAACTCCCCCCCACCCCCGGCCCCAGCCCCCAGCTGGAATTTGCCTGGGGCAGGGGCAGCGAGCCAGCCATTGAGGCTAGTCCTCACTGCTCCAGCTAGGGAGCAGAGGGGCAGAACCAACCCTGCTCTCTCGAGCTGACAGCCCAGCTCAGCCCAGGGCTATAAAGCCTTCTACAATGCTAGAGGACTGTAATTTAACTTAAACCAGGAGGTTTCATAAACCAGTTTGACCCAAATCAGTTAAGTCTGATACTACATTCAACCAGGCTTATCTTAAACCAGTTTCAGCCATTTTGAAACTGGTTTACGTGCACTGAGCTTTTATTCTGTTAGGCTAGGGAGAGACATTACACATAAACCGGTTTAAGTGATGAGAAACTGGTTTAAACCTGTAACAGAACAGATGTTCAGTTTACATAAACTAGTTTGAAAATGGCTGAAACCTGGTTGAATTTAGTATCAGACTTAACTGATTTGGCTCAATCTGGTTTATGCAATGTCTGTCCCAGACCCCTTGTTGGTTTAAGTTAAATCAGACTCTCCCAGCATCCCGGTATGCATTCTGGGCTGGGCAGAGCTCTCTGCTCCACAGCAGAGCTGGCCCCTCCCCTCCTCCCTGGCTGAAGCTTTGGCAGAGACAGCAGGTGTCTGCCTGGCTTCTGCCCCACCCTCCCCTTAAGCAGGAATTCCACCATCCCCTCTGCCTTATACAGACACACAGAATTAGCTAGAAGACCACATGCTGGCTACGGTTCATGCTGTAGCAGATGGGACCAAGGCAAATTACAGGTAGCTGGTAATGTCCCTCTGTTGTTTTCTTAATGGGGTGATAAACACTGAGTTATGGGTGATAAACACTGTGTTATCAATCCCCTGCTGGGCTGGTCAGGAGAGGGGGGGGAACCTCTCCCTAATCAGAGCAGCCTGCCAGGGCCTGGCCATGCCCCTCTCAGCTTAGTACTGGGGGAGGGAAAGGAGGGCTGGTCTAGTGCCACCCCCTGCCCCAGCTTCTAGCCTTAGCCACTGCAGATATGTGCCTGCATTTTTTCAGTCCAGAGGGGATGTCTGTATGGTTACAAACTAGTTTAGCTTAGCCAGGTTCGACTAACCTGCAAAGATTGAATCAATTTAGGCTCAGGCTTTTTGAATGTCTGTCCCTAGCATTACAGGCTTAAACCAGTTTCTGATCACTTAAACCAGCTTATGTGCAACTTCTCTCCCTAGCCAGAATGAATAACTGAGACACTGTGGGTGGAAGAAAAGGAGGCATTTCCTTTGACAGTGCTTTTACTTCATTGTCCTTCTCCCTATCTCTTATAGCCCCTTCCTGCTCTCCAGTCTATTTAGCAACTCTGCCATACATATCGGTATTTCATGCCCTCTTCTACTGACTTGCTGCTTCCCCCCTTTCTCTTCCCCTCAACTTACTCCCTCAAATAATCTATTTTTACCCAACTCAAACCAGTCAGCCCAACCTAGCTCCCTCCAAACTCCAAATCTCCCCAGTGATCCTCAACTCTTTCCAGCTCAAAAATGTAGAACCCGACTTCACCCAATTCCATTCTTTCCAGTCTCAACCATTTCAATGTGACCCTCCCAAACAGGTTTAACAAGCAGAGTTTGCACCCTGGGACAACCCTACTGGAGAGCCGGGGGGAGGACGGGGGTAGGCAGAGAAGCAGTTCTCAGATGGGGAGTGGGGCGTGCACACTTCCAAACATGGGGGATGCAGATGATTCTGAGGTCAGTGTGGGGTAAAGGGGTCACAGTTCCAAGAGCAGAGAGTGCAGGAGTCCTACTTATGCTGCAAACTACAGAACAGTTCCCAGCTGTGCTGCTGCTGTCACCATGTGCTCGGCCTGCCCTGGCTCTTGCATTTAAACAACTTGGGGCTGGGGCCCTTTTCTTCCACCCCTAGTTACACCCCTGGTTCCTACATTGAAAACTGCCTTGCAACTCAAAAATGACAAAGCTGAAAAGGCTGTGGGCAAGATGAGCCCACTCCTGGCTCTTTAACCTAATCCCTCTCATTTCCAATTGAGTCCTCTGGCTCTGTTTCTTCTAACCATGGGCCTATCTAAGCCCTCCAGACTCAGAAAATCCCTCCCCAGGCTTTGAAGCTTTTTCTCATCCAAGGGACACTTTCGTTCTTAAACAATCCTTCCCTTTCAGGCTCAGTGCTCTTTTACCTTCTGCTTGACTTCTCCTCAAGCTGCCCCAGAAAACCCAGATTCCTGCCTTTTACCCCATGGTCTTATGACCCCAGATCCAACTCAAAAGCTTAGAATCCACCTTTGCTGAACTGGAGATCAAAGAGCACAGAAGGCGTGTGCTTTTAGAAAGGCAATACAAGGACTCTGGTGAAGCTCATCTGACTGAACTCCAAAGAAACCATTAGTTTACAAGTGCTCCCCTCTGTTGCACCAGCCAGGTGCCGTGAAGTTACTGGAGTGCACAAGAGCTCTGGAAAGCCCCTGCTCTTCCATTACAAATCCTTCAGTGGCAGCAGACTCCACTGGCGTTGTCCTACAGTACCCATACAGCAATCTATTGCGAGTCTGACAACCAGGGCATTGGCCACCCAATTTCTAGTGATTAATTTCTCCTGAAGCCTTCCCAGAATTGTTCCACAAGATTAGAAACATCTACAAGGGATAACATGTGTACAACTTGGAATTTAGCCTGAATTTGATTCCAGGAACTGAATGTAAGGACAGTATTGCAACCTTGACTAATGTCACTACCCTAAGAAATAAGAGAGACTTTACAGCAGCAGATAAAACTGAAACTCTTCTGCTAAAGGATTTCACAATAACTAACCCCTGGGGCAGTGGTTTTGCCATTGTAGAGAATGTACAAACACATGAATCAGTACTGTTTTACTTGGTTGTTAAATTCTTGCAGGTAAACAGGACACTAAAATGTACAAGCATCCTGATCATTTCAAACAGCCAAGTTTGTGTAAGGTTCTGTACAAGGCTGTTCATAACTGAGCCATGAAACAGGAAGAGGTAGAGAGACTACACAATTTGCATGTGTGCCTGCAAACTAAAACACAGCTGGTGTGTCTGATTTTATGCTTGCCAACCTTGAAAGTGTGCCTTTAAGTGCAAACTGCTAAAGATCACATAAAACACTGCAGCACCCATAAATAAAGTTCAATTGCCACAGTGTTCCTAAGTTTTCTATTTAACAACAAAAGCAGTAATTAAAGAAAGGGAGGGGGCTGATTCCCTTCAAAAAGCCTATAGAACACACAGCCAACATGTAACAGATGGGAATGGCAACTTTGAATATTCAAACTTTCAAACTGTATGGAGCTGACAGAGTTCCCATCTGTAATACAGAGCTCAGCTCTACTGGTACAACAACATTCCTGAAAGCTTCTGAGCTAACAGGAGCCCTGGGCACTGCTCATGGCTTCCAAATACTCAACAACCAATGCAATAGAGCTGATATGCAAAAAATCAATCTTTTAACTCTATTTTGATTTTGGACTCAATTAGATGGATAATTTAATAAACGTATGTTAATAGTCACCTCAGTGCACAGCTAAGAATAATTCCTGTCTCGGAGGGTTTACTTCAGACTAGTAATTCTCAACTAAGGTGCTGTAAGGCTGTGAGATCCTTTTAAGGTTGTATCAGGATGTTATACATAATTTGTACCATTAGATGTGCAAACATATACAAGATTCACAAAATAACACAGAGATTTCAAATAGGAATAGACAGTGTCAAAACTATTCTAGCTTGCTGTGTGGTATTTTTGAGTTCTCTGAAACAGAAGAATTGCCCCATTTTGTTCTATAGTCAAGAAATGAGTGAAAGCTAGGAGCTAGGATTTTCTTTCAGGGCTTACTTGAATCTGAAAAGGTTGAGAACTGCTTCAGACTTTCTCTTACCAAAAACAGTGGACGCAAGTTTGTATACTGTTTGGTATAGGACTTCATACCTGTCTGTAAAATGGTTTATATCATCATTCCTGTTGAAAGAATAAGTTGACACAGTATAAATTAAAAAAAAAAAGAACGGATCATTGCAACAACAGCAAATACACATTTCTAAAGAAACAAGCTTACACACAATCATTTCTACCTCATATTTTGACATTCTGATTCCTTTTAAATAGGTTGTTCACTATTTAGGTGCTCAGGTGGTTCACAACATGCTGCCATGTAGAAAACTGAATTTGAGATCTGACCTTGATATTCACACACTAAGGTTCCTGGCATACATCACATTTAAGACTTGATTAACCTATTAATCACACCTTAAATAGTAACCCAGCCACATGTTCAAATCAATTTATGATGTGATAATACAGCAAATAAGCCAAAAATTAGGTTACATATTCCACATATAATGTGTAACCCAGGGGTGAGTGAAATATGGCCTGTGCAGAGTGATTTTGCCTGGTCCATGGCAGGTCCCTTGGCCCTGCCCAGCCCTGGCACGGGGGTACCTAAACCATGGTGCATGTGACCAGTCCTGGTGTCCCCAGGGAGGCATGGCATCCTGGGCAGCAGCCGCTACTTCTGGCTGCTGCTTTTAGACCCAGCCCTGCTGCTGGGGCACCCTGACCCGCACCCACTGCTGGGACACACACGGACATACACACGTGGGCAGGGCACTTGGCCAGGAAAAGGCCACAGGACAGTGACATCTGGGAGCAAAATGGGTGGGTAGGACCAGGGAGACCCCGGGATCTTGGGGCTGTAATAGCACAGGACTGTGGCCTGGAGCAGAGACGCAATCTGCTTCTTGCACGCTGCTGCAACGGGCACGGGTTCTGCAGGCAGAGACGTGCAGGGAGAGGTTAGCAGCTCTGCCTTGGCCCTGGCTCCACGCTGTCCCTTGGCCCATGATCCCAGCCCTCGCTCCAGATGCAGCTCCCTGCCCTGGAGGGCAGCTCCCTGTCCATGTGCCCTGCCTGCATGGCTCCAAGCTAGTGTCCAGGAAGGACAGAGGTGGCCAGGAAGATTGGCTGGGAACCACGTGGCCAGGGCATGCGGCCAGGTGGAGAGCTGTGCCTGGGGCCAGGATCGTGGGGTGGTGACAGTGTAGGGCTGGGGCTCCCTGCACATCCCTGCCTGTAGTACCATCACCTGTTTCAGGGGTATGTGGGCAGTGGATCACGGCTATGCCCTAGGCCCTGGACCCATGCTGTCAGTGCCCTGCAATCATGCCCCATTATCCTGACCTCCCCCACCCACCCTGCTCCTGAACACCACTCCCTGCCTGCTCATGGTTTCATCCCACATAGAGAGTTTTGATGAGTTGTTGTACGGGAGGGAGGGGCGGGAAGGAGGAAAGGGGGTGCTGACCCAGCTCGCAACAGCTTAACAAAACTCCCTATGTGTCCTGCCAGCCCAAATAATTGCCCACCAGTGTCCTTTTTGTAGCTCATTTGTATCACATCCTAAGCTGAACATGTAGCAGGTTAGGGTTAACCTACAACAGATTCTGATGCTCAGTTAAGTGTTAGGATCCAGCATGGGGCAGTCCCAGGATCTGGGCTGTCCCCAACCAATCAGGCTGCAGACAGAACTGGTTTCTGGACTCCATGGCCTCCAACCCCCATCCATAGAGGCAGTTGGGGGTTGCCATGAGCCTGATATCAGAGAGTGTCTCCCTGATCTTGGGGTTGCTGCTCTCCAGACCTTTAAAAAACAGGTGTGCAGCGGAAGTGCTTGTGGTGATTTTGAAGGTGCTGGCATGCTGATACTCTTGGATCAGGGAGCCACTCCTGATGTCATAGGATGTCAGAAAAAAAAGTGTGTGCAGCCCAGCTATGCGCATGATTTTCAAAGGTCCCAAGGGATACTGGACCTAGGATTGGGGACAGACTCCTTGATCCCACAGTCTACAGGTGCCGGGACCTTTAAAAATTGCATGTGCAACTAGATTTCTGACATCTTTGGTGCACAGAAACCCTGGGATCAGGGAAAGGTTCCCTGATCCCGGGGCACTGGTGTGTTGGGCCTTTTAAAAACTGCATGTGCAAACCAGTAGCACATGTGGTTTTCTGACACTGCAAGCTCCTAAGGACCACAGGATCAAGGAGCCTCACCATGATCCCAGGTCCTTGGGCACTGGGGATATCAGACAACTGCACACACAGAAAACTGCCCAACTGCATAGGCAATTTTTACCTATCGCAGTCTATGGAGACTCCAGAATCAGGCTGCTGCTGCCTGATCCTGAGGTCCCAGAACACCACGACTGGGTCAAGGAGCCTCTGCCCAGTCCCCAGGGTTTTGAAGGTGCAGGGTTTAACATCCCCACTGGGGGAAATGTTTAAACTCCTGCCAGGAACCTCTAATTTCCCCATGCCTGACAGCCTGGCCAGAGCTGCTGAGCACAGCCATACATGTACAGCATAGCAGGAGGTCTGATAGTTGGGACTGGGGATTAGATCCCATTGTTGCCTAAGGCAGTGGTTCTCAACCTTTTTTGGACCAGGATCCATTTGTAAACATCGATGGCCAGTCCCCACCCAGCGCCCCTCACTCCTGCTCCCCTGCCCCCCACACCCAGACTCTGCCCCCCAGCATGTGGGGCAGGGGTTGGGTGTGTGGAGCAAGGGGGGCATGGAGGGTCCCAAGCAGCCCCTTGCAAGCTGGAACTCTGACAGCCTGCAAGCAAAAAGCCACAGTTTCCTATGGTTTTCTCTTTTAAAGGAAAATCCATTTTTAAAGTTTGTTCGTGACCTTTTCATACATTTTTGTGACCCACTTTTGGGTCGCAATGCATGGGTTCAGAAATGCCGGCCTAAACGTTAGACTGGAGAGAGGTAGTTAGTCATGTCAAAATGAAGTCAGGTAGAAGGCATGTCTGGGTGGCACCTTAAAGACAAACCTTACAGAGGAACATAAAGGTTTTGTAGGCAACAGCCTACTTCATTAGATGCTGTGCATTGACTTGCAGAGAGCAGCAATTTACTACACAGCAAAGAATAAAATGATTTAAATACAAAAGATGGGGAAAGCACAGGAAAGAATAAGAGGGACACTGCTGAGAGAGGCAAAGGTGGGTTTGAACATAGGGGTTATAGAAGCTAGTCCTTGCAATGCGATAAGAATCCAGAGTCTCTGTTGATACAGAGACCAAATGTCTTGATGCTATAAAAGACTGCTTTCTGGAGCAGCTAATCCTGAAACCTACAAGAGAAAAGGCTATTCTTGACATAGCCCTAAGTACAGCACAGGATTTCATGCAAAGGGAAAATATTACTGAGTCACTTTGCAGTAGTGAGCACAATGCAGTTGGGTTTGACATGCATGTAGGAGGGGAGACAAGAAAATCTACCACTGTAGCCTTCAACTTTAAAAACAGATACCACACTAAACTGAGGAAGCTAGTCAGACAGAAGTTAAAAAGGTCCCCCTAAGGAGGTGAGGAACTTGCAAGCAGCATGGGAACTATTTAAGAACACCATATTGGAGGCATAGAGCAAATGCATACTGCAAAGAAAAAAAAATATGGAAAGGGGACCAAAAGACAGCCAGCACAGTTTAAAGGCAGAGTTGTAGGGGCAACAGAAAAAATAGTTTCATACAAAACGTGGCAGTCAGACCCTAATGGGGACAATAAAAAAGAGCATAAACTGTGGCAAATTAAATGTAATACTGTAATAAGGTTCTCTACGTGAGAATCTAAGGAGAAATTTGCTAGAGACAGAAAAGGTAACAGTAACATTTTCTTTAAGTACATTAGAAGTCAAAGTCTTGCTAGGGAATCAGTTGGGTCTTTGGATGATCAGGGTATAAAAGGGGCACTAAAAGATGACAGGGCCATTGCTGAGAAACTAAATGCGTTCTTTGCAACTGTCCTCACTGTGGAAGATGTTAGGGAAATTCTGTCACCAGATCCCCTCCTCTCTAGGGACCAGTCAGGTGAACAGAACCAAACTGAGGTTTGAATAGATGAGATCATAGAGGAAACTGATAAACTAAACAGTAGTAAATCACCAGGATCTGATGACACTCACCCTAGAGTCCTAAAGGAGCTCAGATCAGAAAATGCTGAGCTCTTAACTGTAGTATGTAACCTACCACTTAAAACAGCCCCAGTACCAGAGGACTGGAGGGCTGGCAATGTGACTCCCTTATTTAAAAAAGGCTCTAGAGAGGACATAGGGAACTACAGGCTGGTAAGCCTAACTTCTGTTCCTAGAAAACAGGTAGAAACAATAATAATAAAAAAAGAACAGTGGATGAAGTCATCACATGGCTTTGTCCAGGGGATATCATACCATACCAACCTAGTAAAGTTCTCTGATGGTGCCAATAAGCAGGTGGATAGGGGCGGTCCAGTTGACAAAGTATTTGGACAAGGTCCCCCCATCAGAGGCTCTTAACTAAATTAGGTAGTCACAGGATTACAGGGAACATCCACTCATGTATTAGAAATTGGCTCAAAGATAGAAACCAAAGAGTGATTATAAATGGTCAGTTTCCAGGATGGAAGGAAGTAAACAGTTGGGTCCCCCAGGGATCAGTGTTGGAAACAGTGCTATTTAACATATTCATAAATGATCTGGAAAAGGAGGTGAGTAGCCAGGTGGCCAAATTTACTGATGACACAAAATTACGGGAAGTGGCAAAGACCAAGGTGAGCTGCTAGGAACTAAAAAGTATCTGGCACTACTGCGCAAATGGGCAACTAAATAGCACATGAAATTCAGCGTAGATAAGTATAAAGTTATGCACATGGTCAAAAATAACCCAAACTATACCTACACTATGATGGGCTCTACATTAGGTCTTACCACACAGGAATAGTATCTTGGAGTCATTGTGGACAGTTAGCTAAGAACATCAGCTCAACAGCTGTCAAAAAGGCAAACAAAATGTTAGGGATTATTAAGAAGGGAACTATAAACAAAATGAAAAGTGTGATTATGCCTCTTTATAAATTCACGGTGCATCCACACCTTGAATACTGTGCCCAGTTCAGGTTGTCATACCTCAGAAAAGATATAGAAAAACTAGAGAAGGTGCAGAGAATGGCAATAAAGATGATTAGCAATATGGAGGGGCTCCCATATGATTAGAAACTAAAGAGGCTAGGCCTATTCAGTTTAGAAAAGAGATTCTTGAGGGAGGACATGGTAATAAGAGTTTACAAAATAGTAAATGGTGAAGAGAAAGTAAATAGAGATTTATTATTTACTTGCACACAACACAAGAAGTCACAAAATGAGACTGGTGGGTAGCATGTTTAAGAAAAAGTTCTTTTTCACACAGTAAAACAAGACGCTACAACAAGACACAGTTCTTTTTCACACGGAAGCAAGCTACACAAGACACTACAACGACATGAAGTTGGTGGGCATGAACCGTGACACCAGTGCTACTGCACAGTAGCTTGTTGTTACTGCACAGTAGCTTCAGAAATGACCTGTGTGGCATTGGGACTGCACAGCAATGTCCAGTGCGCATGTAGATGTGCCCAGTGTGTCATTACATTCTGAAACTCATTGCCACCAGATGTAGAAGATGACAGTTTAGCTAGATTCGAAAAGGGTTCGGACAAATTCTTGGAGGAAAGGAACATCAGTAACTATTGAGAATGGGAGTTAAGGATACAGCCTCTGAATTAGCCCTTAAATGCTAGAAGCTGTAAGTGAGAAAGGAACAGTGGAAAAAAGTTCTGGTCATACCCAGCTCACTCTCCCTTTCAGCATCCACTCTCTGCCACTATGTGACACAGGATACTGGGCAAGATGGACCTATGGTCTGATCCAGTAAATGGCATTTCTTATGTACTAAACACAAGCTAGTTTGTGGATGCCTTCTTGTTCTGCAACTTCGTGCTGGAATTTCACAATTTCATGTTAAGGGTTAGGCTGAGAATGCTGCAGGCTGGGTTGCAGGAAAGGGCACTGACTATTTTGCTATCAAATGTCAGCAGATGAAATGACATTTTGTGCTTTTTAGCCCTTAGGCTATGATCCAAGCAACAAAAGCATCCTGCCAGCCACACAGCACCCCACTGCTACTTGAAACTGATGAAGTACCTCATGGTACTGATACTATCTGATGGTCAAGAAACATCTACGTCAAGCACATCACGGGCCACTGCCAATATGAAGAGAACTGCCCAAGATGATTTGCCAGAAGTGAATCTATGCAGATTGACTGAACCCCTCCCACACTCAACGTTAACCGACAAAGACTTTTTATGCATAGGACTATTCCCCACCCCAGCAATTTGTACACCACATGCTAAACAGGTTCATAGATTGTAAGGCTGGAAGGGACCTCAGAAGATCATCAGGTCCAGCACCCTGCACCAAGGAGGAAAAACAACTAGGGTCAAGTGACCTGAGCATGGTGACTGTCTAGTCTCCTCTTAAAAATTGTTAAATAATTCCAGAGTAGGTGATTGCAACCCTCTGGAGGGAGCCTATTCCACACCCTGGACACCCTAAACCATTGTCTAAGAATGTCTCATCACATTGCACCTCTGTACTGATGTGGTTACCAGGTATGCTGTCTTGTTCTTTCTTCTCTGAATAGTGTTGCATTAAAATGTTTTCATCCCCTTTACCCCAGACTAATGTAGGCTAACCACAAGTTCTAGACTGGATCAACATACACCAACTATGCACCATGTAGCTACCAGGTGTGGGGTCCCACATTCTCTTCAATCTCTACAATGCCATGTACATAATCATGATTTTTAACATTCATATAAAGTTTAAAATGTATTCCTATCATTTTTTCTTAAAAAGAAGTACATTCCTTAATCGTCCTCATCTACTATTAAGCAAACAACAAGTGAAAAGTACAAATAGGGTTTTAATGGAGGACGGGATGAACGATAGTTCAGAATTTAGACAATTTAGCCCAACGACTTCATATTCTCTTATAGCATGTGTCCTTAGAACCAGCATGGTGGGCATGGGTTCGCTCATACTCATATATTAACTGCTGGTGCCCCTCACTCACCCCAAGCCCTGCCGAAGGGTGCTCCCAGCTGTCAGGGCTACTGGGCCAGGGACCCAGGTCTGCAGCCACCTGCCCCCGACAGAAGGCAGCTGCTGCAGGAGAAGGAGCATAGAGCTAGCTCCCCCCACTGCCTGCCTGGTGTGGGCTCAGGCAGGGGTGGAAGATCTATGCAAGGGGTGGGTATGCGCTGTAGGCTCATGCTCTCCACCCTGCTGCCCTCCCCCGGGGCCTCCATAGCACGGTGTGCGCGACCTGGCATGGCAGAGCACTGCAGGGCTGTGTAGGACAGATGTTGACCCCTTCAGGCTCCACACTGCCCTGGCAACACTTTCCTTGTGCGCAAGGCAGAAGTGAGGGACACAAGCCCATGCCACCACCTGCACTGTCTGCAAGCTCAGGGGAAGTGTTACCAGGGCAGCATAGAGATCACAGGGGCAAGAAGCTTTCCTGCACAGCCCTGCTGTGCCCTGCCACACTGGGTTACACAAACTGTGCTGCAGAGGTCCCAGGGGAGAGCACAAGCCTGCAGCACACACCTGCCCTACCCCTACCCCCCATACAGATCTGAGGGGCACAGGTTCCCCCTGCCCCCTGGGAGTACGTGCTGCGGCAGGGAGCCAGCCCCACCCATTCCCCCAAATAAGACACCTGCAGCCTCGTCCTGCTCCCCGCCAGGGCTCTGAGGCTGCACATTGCAGCCTTGGGCCCCAAGCCCCACACACTGCCCAGCAGGGCAGCAGCCCCAGTCCCAGACCTGCCCAAGTCCCTCCCTATGGGGGCCTCAATCCCCTCCCCTCCCCCCCCCCCCCCCCCCCACACTTACTTGCGGTAGCTGCTCTCCAGGCTGCCTGGCAGCCACGTTGATATGTGGAGCCCCCTGCCTGACTCTGCTCCTGCTCCCTCTCAGCCCCCTGCAGGCTGGAACTACAGAATCCATGGGTTTCTCTGCTAAAATGAGAAATCTGCATTTTACTCTGGTAAAGGGGGAAGTCTGAGGTTTACTCCTTTTCTGTGGGAATTGAAAACCCAGATCCCTGGTGATAAGGAACAACAAGCACAGATTCATCAAGGGCAAGTCATACCTGATCAACCCGAGTTTCCTCTATATTAAAGTTCTGTGGATGGCGGTATAGCCCTGGATGAAATACATCTTGACTCTAGCAAGGGTTTTGACACTCTCTCATGATATTCTCATTAACAAGCTAAGGAAATACAGACTAGATGAAAGTATGTAACTAGTTAGATAATCACACTCAATGAGTAGTCATCAATAGCTCAATGTTTAGTTGGGAGGAGGTACAAAGTTTGCTCTTAGCAATTTTGCAATGATACCAAATTGGGAGTTGGAGATACTGCAGAAAGTAGGGTTGGGCTCCAGAATAACCTGAACAGACTGGAGAAATAGTCTACAATAAATCAGATGAGATTAAACGAGGACAAGTGCTAAGCCCTGCAACCAGGACAGAATAATTGTATACATAAATGCAACTGGAAAATGACTAATTAGTTGCAGACCTGTAGGTTACAGTGGGTCATAAACTGAATGAGCCAACAGCGTGGTCTTGTTGCAAAAAAAAGCAAACAGCATACTGGGTTGCATTAACAGGATTGTTGCTTACAAATCAAAGTGATTTTTCCTGTCAGGCTATGGCCTCAAACCTGGGGCCTCATCTTACCTGGCATTCGCTACTCATCCCAATCTGCCACCGCCCCAGCTAAACACCCAGGCTGAACACATGTGGCCAAAATCCTAGCCCCCTGCCCACTCTCTGCAACTGGAATGAGCAGCTAAGGTCAGCTGACCTATCATCCCTGAGGACTGAGGAGGAATTTGGTAACAGTTATCAAATATCTGGAGGGCAAGTATAGAGAGGATAGAGTTGAGTTTATTTCTATGGCCATAAGGGACAGGACTAGAAGAAATGGCCTAAAATGCAACAGAGGAAATATAAACTGGAAATTAGGAGGAACTTTCTGACTATGAGGGTGGTCAAGCATTGGAGCAGACTGCCTAGAGAAACTGTAGAATCTCTGTCTTTGCAAGTTTTCAAGAGCTGGTTAAATGGACACTTGACTAGGATGGTTTATCAGGAATAATCCTGCTTTGAGTGAGGGGCAGAACTAGATGACCTTGTGAGGTCCCTTCCAGCCATAGTTTCCTACGATTTTTTTGTACCACTACAGGGAGTCTCTATTGCTCCCAGAGCATCTTGCATCTCCCCACTTCAAGCCTTTTGTGTTTCCAACCTAATGGCTGGAGGAGGAATGGAGAGTGTTGGAGAGCTCATGTGTGTGGGTTGTGTGGGGGTGAGGGCTGGTTGGGGAGCATGGGTCCCCCACAGGATCCACAGTTCCCCCAACCCCACAGGGCCCCAGCCTCCCATGCAGCAGCAGTGGCTGCTGGGTGTTCAGGGCCTGCTGTGGCCAGAGGCCCCAGTGGCACTATGTGGCCCCAATCTTCTCAGAGCCAGCGCCAGGTGTGCCGCCTGTTGCAGGACTAGCCCAACTTGGCTTGGCGCCACAAGGGGCTGTGCAGCTTCAGGTAGCACGGGGCCACTTGGGCTGTCACCCAGGGGCTGGTGCTGCTCATGGGGCCTGCATGTCGCACCGCACCCAGTCCTGCCTCCACAGGCCCTGGGTGCTGTTGGGCTGGGCCAGTTCCATGGAGGCAGGACCTGGCACTGTACAATACACCATCTCTGCAAGAAGTGCCAGCCCCTGGGTGACAGCCCGAGTGGCCCTGGTGCTGCCTGAAGCTGCACAGCCCCATGCGGCACTGCACTGAGCTAAGCCAGTCCCCATGATAGGTGGCACAAGTGGCGCCAGCTCTGAGGTGATCAGGGCTGTGCCGTGCTGTGCCGTTAGGGGCTCTGGCTGCAATGGGCCCTGAGCGCCCATTACTGTTGTGAGGGTGAGCTGTGGGCCCTGTGGGGGGCTGGGACCCTGTGGGGTGGCACTGGGGCCATGCAAGGGTGCAGGAGGACCCTCCAGTGGGGCATGTGGGCCCTGCTGGAGAGCATGTGGGCCATGCAAGGGGGACTTGTGCCCTGTGGTGGAGGGTGGGCTGTGGGCCCCGTGTAGGGAAGATGTGGCCCTCGGTGGGGAAGCTGTGGGGCCTGCGGGGGGGGGGCAGTCCATGTGCTGTGTGGGGGGCTGCACCCTGTAGGGGGGCAGGGGACCCACCCCTTTTGAGCAGATCCCCCCAACATAGCCTTCCCACACCCACAGTTTCCCTACAATCCACCTACAACACCCACATCCCCAAGCCACCCCCCACAAACCCCTCCCTCACATACTCAGCCACAAACCCCAAACCCCCACACAAGCCCCATACCCCCACAAACACTACACCCATATATTTAGTTTTATGTTTATGTATATTATATACAATTTATTAAGTTATAGTTAAGAACTTTGGTCTTGGGCTAACTCTACAGAGGAAAGAGGGATCTGCTCGAAATTCTGGCATCCCTCTCACAGCACCCCCTCCTGCCTACCCATCCCATTCAATTGAGAATAGGGCACATCCTTGGGCGCGCCCAGGTTACGCAAGATAAATTGGCATCACAAATGGCTCACCATGATTTCTGACATCAAAGGATAACATTTGAAATCTGGTCTGTTATGTGAAAGCCAGAGGGTAATCAGATGAAATTCACAGTAGCTGCCAATAGAGCAGTTTCTCAAGAATGCTCTAGGGAAAAGGCTTGGGCTGTAATCTTGATCCAAATGAAAACCAGGATGGGCTTTAAAAGTTGCTTCTAAACTGGTAATTTGATATTTCTATATCTAGTCCTCAACTTAGTACTAAAGATCCACAAAAAACCCACCCAAAAGAATAAAAGGTATCAGCCCAGAAATTAAAATACAATATCCTCTTTTCTTAAAGAGAAACAAACTGATCCCATCACAACATGCTGCAAGGCTACTATTCATAAAACACAAAAGATGATTTTTCTTTTTAAAGTGAATTGCAATTAGGACCTCACAATGTCAGAATAGATCTGGTCTACATTTGAGTTTTGATGTTTCTTCCCCTGAGTGACATAGCTGTGACTGCAAAAGCCCTAAAGTAGATGTGCCAATGCTGACAAATTTTTTAGTGGCTTAAGATCTGTCTTAAGCAAAGTGGGTAGAAGAATTGCTCTTCTGTCTGAAGAGCAAAATACTCTTTTGCTGGTATAAGCATTTGGGAAGGCATGGATTCATTGTATAGCTTCAACCAAAAAAGAAAGCTTTAGCCAGTGCACCAGTCTTTATTACCAGGGCTTTATCCAAAGCCCAGCTGATGTGAATTGATTTCAGTCAGCTTGGATCAGGCCTCAGTAACTTGTTTGGCTAACTTCATGAAAGGGTGCAGATAGCTGACAACGAGGCTTGCTTGAGACTGGAAAACGATCTGAAAGGAATAGGAATGAAATGCAGTCTCATGTGTGTAAGAATTTCTGATTCATAGCTTGTTTGCTTGGTATTAGATTAACTATTAAGGAGAACATCTGTGGACTTAATGATTTAGATAAATCCATTTTATGAATATATTGTTTCAGATAAGATAAATACACTATAAAAAGGTTGAAATGAAACCATTAGCCTGACATTTGCCTTCTGTGTATTCTGAATACGCTCTCAGTTTATCCTGATAGCCTTTATTCAGTATTCCAATATCATCTACATTTGTAATGACTAATGTGATATCATTAATATTGCTTTCAGATTATTCTGGTCAGTTTCTCTGAGGATAAGAAGTACATGCTCTGTCACAAAAAAAAGCAGCAAATAAAACTAATTTCTATGTCAACAATTAATTATAAGAAGAGATGTAAGCCATTTTGAGGGCTAAACATTGAATCTATTGCACAAATTACTGTACCAGCATTCTTTCCCTTTATAGAAGGAAGAGGAGCAAAAAAACTCAAGTGGAACTTGTCTAGGGTTCAGATCCAATACTGTCCAAAACTAGTCCCTCTCCTTGGACCGTAACCTTGTCATGGTGGAGAGACTAGTGTGTTCCAATGACCCTTAGAGCTACGTTGTCTCAAGTCTTCTACTCCTGGCAGGTCTCCCCTGAAGAGGTTTGAGGCGATGAAGCATGGCCCAAACTCCTGTCAAGTTTGTGTGGCTGTTGCTTGTGAACCAGCTTCCCCACATTAAAAGATGTCATGTGCAGGCCTCTGTCAGTAATATTAACATCTCCCACAAACTAAGTCCTATGGTGATGGATGAGTGGCAGTGGGGACAGTAACAGTGATCTCTGGGAGTCCCTAGTCACAACTCTACACACATGCAGTGGTTGTGTGATGGTCATTGTGCACTTACCAAGACAGAAGTACAATTTGGCAGCTGTGGTCATGACTGAGCAGTCCTTTTTAGGATCTGCTGTGCTCAACCTGAATAGGGAAGGGGCTAGAAAAGACGCCCTAAACACAGGCCATCTCAAAGCACCCTGGCTGGATTGCTGCATTCAGTGGGATCACTCTATGTGAGGCCAAAACCAACAAAATAAGGTGCTGAAATTTGCTACATGGAATGTCTGCTCTCTCATGGACTCCCTGATCTGTGAGCGTCCTAAAAGAGCTGCCATAGTAGCTAGAGAACTTGCAAGATATGACACTGATATTGCTGCCCTAAGTGAGACCTGCTGGGCAAATGAAGGCCAACTGAAAGAGGTGGCTACACCTTTTTTTGGAAAGGAAAGTTATCTGAAGAGAGGAGCATTTACAGGGTTAGCTTTCCCATCAGGAACAAGATTGTCAGTCAGCTCTCAGAACTCCCTGTGGGCATTAATAAATGCCTTATAACTCTGCCTCAAGCTCAGTAATGACCAGTATGCTAGAGTCATCATAGTGTATGCCTCCACACTTGATGATGAAGAAGTCAACAAGGAACAATTCTACAGCACTCATCCTCATGGGTGACTTCTATGCAAGAGCTGGGCAACACCGAACTCTGGAGTGGCACCACTGGGAAAGGGGGTAGGGAAAGTCAGTTCCAATGGTATCCTCCTCCTTAGCAAATGTGCAGAGCATGACCTGCTCATCACAAATACTATCTACAGAAAAATATAAGACCACTTGGAAACACCCACACTCCAATCACACTGGCACCTTCTTGATTATATTATTGTCAGAGCCTGTGATCAAACTGAACCCCATATTACCCGAGTCCTGAGAGGCACAGATGACTGTTGGATGAGCCACCATTTGGTCAGATCAGTCACAGACATGCAGCTTGCACCACAACCCTGTAAACAACTGAAAGGATGTGGAAGAGATTTAACATCAAGGCACTCCAAAACCAAGCTAGATAAGGGCTCTTCAGCAATGCCTCACTGAGAGGCTCTCTGACCTACCTGATGACATCAAGGACACCCAGGCAAACTGAGAGGAACTTAAGAACATTATTCAAAAGGCAAGTGCTGAATCAACTGGATACTCCAATTACCATCAACAATACTGGTTTGACTAAAATAATGAGGAAATCCTAGCACTTATCCATCAGAAGAGAACCATGTTCTGCAGTAGGCAAAATGAACCCTCCAACGAGCAAAAACAAGAGGTTTATCACTGGCTTAAAGCTGTAATTCAGATGAAGGTAGGGATATTAAAAACCAATGGTGGCAAAAGAAGGCCATGGAGATCCAGAGTTTTGCTAATCAACATGATATGAGAATCTTCTTTCAGGCAATAAAAGTAATTTATGCACCATGTTCCAGTGGCCTTAACCCCCTTGTGATCCCAGAACAGCTCCACACTTCTCACAGATAATGTATCCACCAAACAACGCTGGAGGGTGCACTTCATGATTCTACTCAACTGTGAATCTGAGGTCTCAGCTGCCACTGAGTCGACCCCTCAACATCCAGTACTAGCGTATCTTGCTGATCACCCATCCTTTTAGGAAGTCTGGAGTGCTGTCACTCAGACCAGGAACAATAAGGTGTCAGGACCAGATGGCATTCCCGCAGAGGTTTTCAAAGCTGGTGGAACAGCACTAGCACAAAAACTTCACCAACTTCCAATCAAAATATGGATTAACAAGGAAGCTCCACCTGGCATAAAGAATGCCAACATTGTGACCATCTTCAAGAAAGGAGACAAGTCAGTTTGTGGGAACTACAAAGGCATTGCCCTCCTCTCCACTGCTGGGAAGATTCTTACTTGCATTCTTCTGAAGTGCTTCCTCCCTGTTGCTGCAGATGTCCTTCCAGAATCCCAGTGTGGCTTTAAACCATCCCAGGGTACTATCAACATGATCTTTGTTGCATGACAGATCCAGAAGTGTAGAGAGCAATACCAGGAGCTGTTTATACCATTTATTGACCTAACCAAGGCCTTCGACTCCATCAATCATGAAGCCTTATGAAAGCTGTTGGGTAGATTTGGTTGTCCACTGAAGTTCATCAGCATCCTCAGGCTACAACATGATGGGATGACCGCTACAGTCCTTTGCAATGTATCAGACAGACCCACCATCTGTACCGGTGTCGAGCAGGTCTGCGTCATTGCTCCAACCCTTTTTCTCAATCTATCTTGCTGTAATTTTGATTCTCATCTGCGACCACCTTCCTCCTGGAATTGGGGTTGAGTATCAAATGGGCTGTCAGCTTTTCAACCTGTGGTGCCTTCACAGCAAAATGAAAGTTATGAAGACTAGTATCACTGACCTTTGTATACTGATGATGGTTATCTTTGCACACGCTGAGACCAATCTGCAGTCCAGCCTTGACCTATCATAGCCTGGAACTCTCCCTTAATATTGGGAAGACCAAATGTGCCATCAGCCTGCCCCAGCACACCAAATTATCATTGGTGAAGAACCCCTAGAAAACTTTGAGCATTTCCCATACCTTGGCAGCCACCTCTTCCAGTCAGTCTTGATGTAGAAATTGAACACAGGATTCTCTGTGTCAGCGTATCCTTCAGAAAGCTGCTTTGCCATGTCTTTGCTGATCGAGATCTGCAGATGGAAACTAAGATACTGGTCTATGTCATGGAAATTTTTGAGTATGTGCTGCCAGCACAGAAGAGGTTAAACTGACATGCGCGGTTTGAAGCTGTGAGTGGAAATTTCCAAGGCTCACCCAGTCCTTGCCCCCTGGGTGACCTGCGGAGCTGTCAATCATTGCTGACCTACTTTCCCCACAGACGCATGCTCAGATTGTGTCAGCTCCTGACTGAGAGCATGCTCAGTCAGAACCTGACATGAGGTAATCGGACTAGAAATTTCTCTGCGGAGAGCACGCTGATTGGCTACTAAATTGATATAAAAGTTCTGTGAGCCCCTCCCTCGGGGTGGTGTGTGTGGTGGTGTGTGGGGGGAGATCACGTGGACCAGAGACAGAGGCTGCTGCTGCAGGGACTGTTCTCTGAGTCAGGCTTCAGGGCCTATTGATCTCCTCCTTCGGTGGCTTCATATTGCTTATTGTATTACGGTTTTGACTACGTTCATCTGGCTTCCTGACTTACCTTTCGAACTGATTAACGGCTTACGATTTCGGATCACCCTCTGGACTTTGTTTAACCCGGTTCTGAATCATCGACCTCGGCTTTCTTCACCACCTACGACTCTGCTCGTCCCTCCAACTGACATCTCCGCTGCATCACCTTCTGGCTCCTGACCTCGGCTTTCTCATTCGACCACCCGATTTGTCCATTGCTGTGGACTGGCGTCACGCGGTTCATCATCACCGTGTTACAGTTCGTTTTTGTTGTTTGTGATCCCCATTTATGAGCTGTTGACCAGCCCTGGGACTAGGTCTTCGGACTGAACCTCGTGGGCCAACAGACCCCTTTGTTGTTAACTGTTTGTTTGTGTTTCAAAATTGTAACTGAAGACCTTTCTGCCTACGCCTGAAGCGTAAGTCAAATAAATTCACCTGTTCTTTCTCAATCCGCTCCGAGTCCCTATCTCCAGACTCTACGCCGCTAATCACACCTGTCCGTATCTGATTGCCACCCCGGCCCACCGTGACCTTGGGGCCCGATCCTTCGGTTTTCCCCGACAGTCTACAATGCAGTCCTCCATGCTCCTCTATAGGTGTGAAATGTGGGTGACATATTGAAGCCATCTTAAGCACCTGGAATGGTTCCATGAGCGTTGCCTCAGGAAAATCATTCACATTAGATGGGAAGACCACTGCACCAATGCCAGCATCTCATATGCAGCTAACATAACCAGTATTGCGGCAAAGATCTTGAAATATCAACTTTGCTGGGCTGGCCACTATGTGTGGATGGCTGACATCTCCTGAAGCAAGTCTTCTTCTCTCAACTTAGTCATAGTAAGAGGACCCATGGAGGACAGAGGATGTGCTACAAGGACATTCTGAAGCAGACCTCAAGGAGGGTGGCATTAACCTTACAAACTGGGAAGTCACGGTTGGCAACAGGTCTCAATGGCACTGCAGCATATATCAAACTACAACCCGCTTCAAGAGAACTGTCTTGCTCAGGAAGATGAGAAACAGCAGAGGAGGAAAGAAAGCACACAACATCCTGGCCAACAGCTGTGTTGTCCCATCCCACCCCCACCTTTCCAATGGCACCACTGGTCATGTCTTGTGGAAAAACTTGCAGAGCATGGATTGGACTCTTCAGCCATCTTAAAACTCACCAATAATCCCCCTCCTCCAGCAGACATCATCCCTGTATCGAGGTACATCCATAAAAAAGCAAGGGCAGTGCCAGCAGTGCACTGGCACCAGGTGCCTTTGCATGGGGGGAGGGTACAAAATCAAATGGAAGTAATTACCTAGAAGTGAGTAGGGGGACACTGCATGCATCTTGCACTGGGTACCAAAATGCCTGACTACGGCTCTGCTTATCCTTCCCTTTGTACCAGCGATAACTGAAGGCAGCAAAAGACAGGAGGTGGAATGCAAAGAGTCACTAGTAAACATCCTGTACTTCCACTTTGCTTGAACTGGATAACTACTCAACATATTGGAAGGATGGGTTAGTGTGGCTTCAGGCCCTAATGATTAGGCAGGTTTCCAGTGGGTGAGCAGAATTGCTGCTAGGGGGTGAGATAAGGAGTTTTAATGTAGAGGGTGGGTGAGTTAGAGCTAGAGTGAGCCTGACAGTGACTGGCCCTAAGTAGGCTTGTAGACATACCCTAAGATGAACTATGGGTATTTTAGTGAAGTTTACTCTGAACCACTAATGCATATTGAAACGACTAAACATAATATCAACAATGTCAGAAGCAGAATATTAAGTAACGAACTGTGAAGTATATCTCTGTGCTGCTAAATGGTATTCTAAAAGACGACATTCTGCAGACCATTGTTTCTGTAATTTCTACATCAAATTTGTTCACTTTACAAGGAGGAAAGATGCTTTTTCCTTCCTGAATACCAAGCCTTCAAACATAGGCTGGGATGAAAGTGAGGCCTGAGTGCTTTCTTTGTTGTGTGGGGTGCATCTTCCATAGGGCACATTTCATGCAGTGGCCCCTACTGAGTCTGATTCTGAATTCACATTCACTAGTTTTGCACCAAGGTAAATTTAACTTCAATCCAGGTGTGGGAAAGGAACTCAACATATGTTTAACCTTAAAGTACCTAGTTATTTTCATTCCTGGTCAGCCTAGGCGTCAACTTTGTTTTTTCCCGGTGGGCAATTGCAAACGTAAAAAACCCCCCAAAAGGCACTTTACTTTTAACTCTGTATGCTCCTGTGCTGAAAACCCACACATGCCTGGAAAAGGCAGTGCATTACTTATACCTGGCTCTGCAGCATCTGTAAAGATCAGGCACTTTAG
Source organism: Crocodylus siamensis (assembly GCF_052110815.1). Lineage (NCBI taxonomy): Eukaryota > Metazoa > Chordata > Crocodylia > Crocodylidae > Crocodylus > Crocodylus siamensis. The sequence continues at coordinate 65,802,423 of NC_143398.1, forward strand.
TGAGGTGTTTGTGGCAATTTTATCTAATAGCTGATTTAATCAGCCTTAGCTAAAAGTGCCAAAAGGCCCTGCTGAAGGGCCTGATCATCTTTACAGATGCTGCAGAGCCAGGTAGAAGAAATGCACTACTTCTTTTGGTAAAGCACAGTTGGGTCTTTTTAAACATCTGCGAGCATGACCCTGTGGATACTGAAGACCCACTGGACCTGGTACTGGCCAAAGGGGATGATGTAGTCAGTGATCTAAGAATTGATGGAAAGCTGGGTGATAGTAACCACGAGCAGATCACCTTTACTATCCATTACAAAGCTGGCAAGTCAGTCAGCAATACAGAAGTCCCCAACTTGAGGAAAGCTGACTTTGACAAGCGCAGGAGACTCGTTGTTGAGGCCCTAAGGAACCATGACTTGATAGGAAGAGGAGCCCAAGAGGAGTGGTTGCTCCTCAAGGGAGCGATCCTAACAGCACAAGGGATGGCCATACCATCTCAGAGGAAGGGTAGCAAAAGGGCACAGCAACCCCCTTGGCTCAGCAGGGAACTTGAGGACCTCCTACACCTCAAAAGAGAGACTTAAAGGATGGAATGCTGGAATTACCACCAAGGAGGAGTACTCAGCACTGGTCCGTACCTGCAGGGAGCAGATCAGGAAAGCCAAAGCTGCAACTGAGCTCCATCTGGCTTCACATATCAAGGATAACAAAAAGTCCTTTTTCAGATATGTAGGGAGTCGGGGGAAAAAAGCAAAGGTAACATTGGGCCCCTGCAGAACCAAATGGGACAGCTGATGACCAACACCCAGGAAAAGGCCAGTCTACTTAATGGGTACTTCGCATTGGTCTTTCATCAGTCCAATGGGACCGCCCTGCCTAACAAGATGCAGGACAGCCAGGGTAAGGGTGTATTTGTACCCAGCATCAGTGCTGATCTACTAAAGGATCACCTTGAGAGGCTGGACACCTTCACGTCAGCTGGTCCTGACAGATTACACCCTAGAGTAAATCAAGGAGCTGGCAGGTGTCATAGTCCAACCGTTGGCAAAAATATTCAAAAACACATGGCGCTCAGGTGAAGTACCTGAAGACTGGAAGAAGGCCAATGTGGTACCCATCTTCAAGAAAGGGCGGAAAGTAGATCCCAGGAATTACAGGCCAATCAGCTTGACCTCAATCCCCGGTAAGATTCTGGACAAAATTATCAAGGAGACCCTTCTGGATAAGCTAGCTGAGGACAACATCCTAAGGGATAGCCAGCATGGGTTTGTTGCAGGTAGGTCTTGCCTGACCAATGTCATCTTCTATGACCAGGTGACTTATCATCTGGACAAGGGAGAAGAGATTGATGTCATAGATCTGGACTTCAAAAAAGCCTTTGATCTGGTGTCCCATGACCTCCTCATGGATAAATTGGCCAACTGTGGCCTCAGCTACATCACAGTCCGACGGCTGGGAAATTGGCTCTTAGGTCGGACTCAGAGAGTAGTGGTCAATGGTAGCGAATCATTACGGTGCTCTGTCACCAGTGGCATCCCCCAAGGCTCTGTCCTTGGACCAGTTCTCTTTAACGTCTTTATCAATGATGTGGATATTGGTGTCAGAAGCACACTGGCTAAGTTCGCTGATGATACTAAACTTTGGGGCATAGTGTCCACACCTGACGACAGGCTAGTGATCCAGGCTGACTTGGATAAACTTATTAAGTGGGTGGATACAAACTTGATGACATTCAATACCGATAAATGTAAGGTACTCTACCGCAGGGGAAAAAACCTGCAGCATACTTATAGGCTCGGCAGTGCTACACTTGCTAGTGCCATGGCTGAAAGAGACTTGGGGTCATGACTGACCACAAGACGAACATGAGCCACCAATGCAATGTCACAGCTGGGAAAGCAAACAAAACTCTGGCTTGCATCCATAGATGCTTCTCAAGTAAATCTCAGGATGTCATCTTCCTGCTGTACTTGGTCTTGGTGAGGCAGCAGCTAGAGTACTGCATCCAATGCTGGGCTCCACAATTCAAGAAGGATGTTGAGAAGCTTCAGAGAGTCTAGAGAGCCACACACATGATCAGAGGTCAGGCGAATCGGCCTTCTGAAGAGGGGCTGAGATCCTTGGGGCTCTTCAGCCTGGAAAAGCACAGGCTCAGGGGGGACCTGGTGGCTGCTTAGCAGTACATAAGGGGTATACGTCAGGCCCTAGGACGATGTCTGTTCACCAGAGCGCCCCAAGGAAAAACAAGGACCAATGGTCATAAATTCCTCCAAGACCATTTTAGGCTGGACGTAAGAAAAAATTTCTTTACTGTCTGAGCCCCCAAGACCTGGAATAGACTCCCTCCAGAAGTGGTGCAGGCACCTACTCTGGACTTATTCAAGAAATGCTTGGATGCTTATCTTGCTGGGATCTTTGACCCTAGCTGGCTTACTGCCCCTGGGGCAGGGGGCTGGACTTGATCTTCGAGGTCCTTTCCAGCCCTAATGTTTATGAAATCTATGATTCTTTACAGTGGCTGCTTGACCCCTGGAGCACACAGAGAATCAGCTATACTAGCTAGGGACAGAAATTACACATAAATTGGTATATGTGATGACCAGAAACTGGTTCAAATCTGTAACACATCAGAATCTCAGTGCATATAAACCACTTTCAAAATGGCCAAAACTGGTATTAAGATAAACCTGGATGGATGTAGTATTAGAATTAACTGATTTAGGTTAAATTAGTTTATTGAACTTCTGCCCCAGATACCCTCCAGAATCAAGTTAACTCACAGTCCTCCAGCATCCCAAGATGCTTTGCACCTCCACTGCAAACCACCCCTCATAGGGTGGGCAGGCTAGCCTTGGCCGAAGCCATCTGCTCCTGTTGAGCAGTGAGGATTGCTCTAGCACCCCTGTGGCTTCTGGCCTGGGCCACTGCAGGCATGTGACTGCATTTCCAGAATCAAAAGTGAATGTCTGTTCACTTGCTTATCAGTTCAATCCACACATCTTAGACCAACCTGGGAAGCTTGAATTGATTCAACCTCGGGCTTTTTGACTGTCTGTATTAAGCCCCTATGTTTAAAGGCTTTTTCTAATCAGAACCTTATATTGCTATAACAGAGAACAGAATCTACCCTACCGTTTTCAATGATTACTGTTTAGTTACACCTGCCTAGGGTATCCCAGCCTATTGTCTACTCTAAAGGACTTTGCAGGCCAATATTATCATGCCCTGCATAGGCAATATACATCATGCCAATAAAAACTATCACAAAGAAAAACTTGCTCTATATCAGATTCCTTTCTTAACCAATAATTTTGGGAACGGTTTAGTTAAATGTGTCCTGCTAACCTTGTTTTGTAATGCAGACAGTAGTGAACTGCTTGCTGCTGCTGTTCATACCACTGCTATTCCTAAAGGGACAAGAATGTTAAGATATAGCCCAAGGGAACAGCCAAAGCCCTTGTTAATATGCAGAGAATCTAATCCTTCCTTAGTCCTTGGTGTCCTGGTTTGTTGCAATGCCAATGGCTGAAATTTGTAAGTGGATTTTTCTGATTATGGAGCTTTTCCTGCTTGCCACGTATGAAAGATCCTTTAATCTTTGGGATGCTTAATTATCATGCTTCTTTTGAAATAGCAGAACATTTTCACCCTGATTCTAAACACTTTGTCTGCCTTGTTCAATTATTTTGGCCTACACAAATTATGAGGTTTTACAAAGCCAATTAGCTTCTTTTTAAACAGCAGCAGCATAACAGATGAGCCATACTAACATTTGTCTACCCTCCACTTGGGGTTACTGTGTGCATATATTGGGGATTGTAATTCTCTTTCCTGTTGCATCCTCAAATAGTCTGTATAGCCTCCATTCAAAGTGGAGGGAAATTTGTTCAGTCCTTTTCCTGTCTCTGACATTACAGCTATACCTAGCAAAAAATAAACATAAGAGGATTTTTCCTCTAACCAGTAAGGAAGAGCATTGTAGAAAGTTCCTCAGGCTGGAAAGCTGCTAATATACACTGCACGGGTCAAATGATGTTTTTATGTTGTAGTTTTTGCACTTACTTTTTCTCACACTTTTTATTTCTAAGAGGCTTAAAAGTTTAGTACTAAACTGCAAACAACAGTTGAACAAAAAAACAAGCTCTTCATTTTTGAAGGCTGGATATTTTCATCAGGCTGGTGGCTGCTTCCCTATGAGAAAACCGTAAAAAGCACAAATACATCCACACTGTTGTATGATATATCCACTGGTTGGGATACCAGGGGACAACCTTTTTGATAGGCGTGACAAACTAGCCTTGCACCCTTCCCAAATGCCACTCCAATCCCCTTCCCCTGCTTTATCTGCTGTTCTGCTTTCTGCTCTCAGCTCTATTCTTCCTGCCCACCTTGCTCCTTTGATTTCTGCTTCCACCCTACCTGCTGCTGTTCTGTCTGTACCTTCCCTGATCTACCAAGTGCCACAAACACAGGCTGGCTGTGCCACTTATGCCACTCTTATACATGTAAGAGATCAGTTGGAAGTAGCAAACAATGAACTGAAAACAACAAAATATAAGTGAAATAAACTTGACAGTTACATACGTATCCATGTTACATATCCAATACCAAAACTGTGTTCAGATGAAGTGAAGGTCTGGTTAGTCATTTAAAAGATATGAACTAAAAATTATATATTGCACAGCTAAAACTATTAGAAGTGCCATATGGGGTCAGACCAATGGTCCATCTAGGCCAGGATGCTGTCTCCAACAGTGGCAGGAGATCATACTTCTCAGGATCAACATGCATTAGCAGGATATCATACTTCTCAGGCATGTCCAGGGTAACCCATCCCTTTTCATACCCTCCCTGGTACCTACCATCCTTAGTTTAGTGATGTCAGAAGATACATCCCTGACCTGTCCTTCATGAATTTGTCTAAGCACTTTTGGAACCTGGTTATACTATATTGTAATTAACACAAAACTAAATGCTAAAAACGCAGGGAATTTAGAGTTAAGGTTAAAGTGAAAGGAAATTCAAACAGCCTAGCTAGAGCACCCAACCAATTGTCACTCTTTCCTGATTGACACCCTAGAGCTTCCATATTATCGGGATTAGGATATTCTGGTGGGTTTAGTCCTGGATTAAATTAAATTGCTCAAGAGAGGCACACTGGATTTCTCCTCCCACCCCTTCTCCCCCATAGCATCACTTCAGGGATAGTTAAAGAGTTACAGACACATGGAAAAATTGAGATGCTTAATTACACTAATTAGTTGGGTTTTTTAAAGTTTGAGAGACCCAACAGGCATAGGATGGACTATCTGAGCTTTTTCTTTTTTCATACTTTGTTCAATCCCTTTTCAAATAAAGATTCCAAAATACATATAGAATTGTTAAATAAAGAGCATGGACAGCGTTTTAATGACCTTTTTATGTTAATTAGGTAATGTGACCTTTGCCTGGCTGTGTGCAGCTGGCAGAAAAAGTCTGACCATGCTGTCACAGAGCCCTGGTGAAACAGAGGCACAGCTCCACTAGTGTTGATGTACCAAGAGACATTCCAGAGATTGTATGTGGAGCTTAGCAGGGGGGATTATATGTTCAGAAAACCAAATGTTAAGAGACAAGTTATTCAGAAGCCATATTTCTTTAATAATGAGACAAGGAGAACATGGCTGTTGCACAGACAGGTGCAGCTTACCATATTTACTCAAATAGTAGATAAGGTTTCCTCCAATCAGTGTAAGGGGGAAAGATTCTAGTCTCAAATTCATGTACAACACAGAGGGGTGGGGGGCATCTGCTCCAGCCTTGGCTGTAGTCTTGAGTCGGGGTCAGGCCCAGAGTCAGACTCATAGCAGCCTCCTGTCCCCACCTTGGGCCTCCTCTCTCTCCTCTCTCTCTCTTAACAAATGTATACATATAAGTATGGCATGAAATAGTATTTTTCTATTATAAGTGGTTCTCTGAAGTGAATGAATTCCCCTCTTCTGTTATTATTTCTGATAATGAAATTTTAGTTTTACTTATCAGTAATAAGAAAATTTCAATTCACCTTTACAGTCTTTCTTCCATGCAGAACAACATTTATGAAGCTGCTTTTAATGAGGCCTCACTTTCAAAAGTGCCAGAGAGAAATGTTAATTGGACCTGTTAGAGTCATTTATATGTTATACGATATCACTGTACTCTCTTTATTTTTCTTCAGGGACAATTGGGAAGTTTTGTAAAGAAAGAAATATCACACCTTTAAAATATGAAGATAACTCCTCCCTCTTTTACTAATTTTCTACTCACAGATATAGCTACCAATTTAGAATGACAAAGAAAAGACAGAGGAAGGCAAGAAGGAAGCCAAATAAATTCAGCAAGGGGTGAATGTTATACATACAGCTGATGGTATTGTCATTATTAATGTTATCTGACACTTCCTGTTCTGAGATCCTGTTTTCAGTTACCATTAACTTTGCCCCTCCATAACCATTTGGATTAATAAGTTCAACGTTGATTGTTCACCTAAGGCAGTTTTCATTTTTTTTAAGTTCAAACAGTTCAGTTGTTTCTGAAAACAAGGTTAGAAAAAAATGCATTTCCCCTCCATTTTAAAATTCTGTCAGCCATTTCTATTTTTCCCTTGGAGCTATGGTATGCTGGGAGAACTAGGAGATCTGGCAGCACAGCATATTTTCACAGTGTTGGCCAAAAGCAAAAGCACAATCCTTATACAATGGCCACTTGGATGAGATATAGGTCTTTGAAAATCTCAGTCGAGTTGTTGAGATTCTGACCTCAGTAAGTGGGCTCCAGCTTTGGTGTGGAGCAGGAGTTCCCTGTAAACTCTAGTTGGAGTTCCTGTGGGTCGGACTGGCTTCAAGGTCAGATGCCTGAGCAAAAAATTGTCATGTGTAGGTAAAATGGGCAAAAGGGTCCATGATACTAGAATGCACTGCCATTCAGAGGCAAAAATGAAGCCCAAGAGTTCTGAACTTCAACATTCCTCTGCTACTAGCAAATGTCTCTGAAGCCCATTAGCTGTGGATCAGGGCTGTTATCTTTAGTACTGCTGCTTTCCTCTGACTACTACCCCATGCTCCTCATCCATGTGGGAACTAACGATGCAGCCAGGAGTAATCCAGATCAGGTCAAGGGGTTGGGGGCCTTTTCTTCTGTGCTCCCTGTTGCAGGCCGTGGTCCCAGAAGGGAAGGATGCATCAAGGAAGGCAACCAGGGACTCCGACATTGGTGCCACTGAGAAGGCTTCAGATTTCTTGACCACGGCACGCACTTCAAAGAGAGAAGAGTCCTGGGAAGAGATGGCTTTCACCTCATGAGGAAAGGTAAACTCCCTGTTCGCAGCCAGGATGGCTGATCTTCTGGACAGGGCTTTAAACTAAGATTGCTGGAGGACAGGGGTACACAAATTCAAACATGTCCGGGGACCAACATACAAGTAAGCCCTGTAGATAGGGACACTGGAAGAGCCACTCTTGTGGGAGCTAAGGGAATAGTTCTTCATCAGCAGAACAGGAAGACAAAGGCCTCAGTAGGAGGACTCAGGTGCCTACATACTAATGCCAGGAACATGCGGAACAAGCCAGAGGAGCTAGCCCTCCTACTCTCCAGTGGGTATTATGACCTAGTAGGGATTATGGAGACCTGGTGAGACTCCTCACATAACTGGAGCATAACTATAGAGAGCTACACCTTGCACAGAAGGGACCAGATAGGTAAGAAAGGTGGTGGCGTTGCTATGTGACAGAGCAGTACGCTCACAAGAAAACTGGAGGATTGTGGGCTTAGCTCCGAGACAGTCAGAAGGGTGAGAAACTGGCTGCAGGATAGGACTCACAGAGTCGTAGTGAATGGATCTGTGTCATCCTGGCGAGAAGTGGGCAGCAGTGTCCCACAGGGCAGTGTTTGGTCCAGTACTTTTCAACACCTTTATTAATTATTTGGATGTGGGGATAAAGAGCTGACTAGCCACGTTCGCAGATGACACCAAGTTATGGGGAAGCACAGTCACGCTTCAAGATGGTCTACAGATACAGGTGGACCTAGACAGGCTAGCAAGTTGGGTGGATCAGAATCTGATGAAGTTCAACGTCAACAAATATAAAGTGCTCCACCTTGGGACAAGCAACCCCCAACACACCAAACTGACTAGCACCATGAATGAAAGGGACCTGGGGATAGTAATAGACCATAGTATGAATATGAGCCAGCAGTGCAATGCTGTAGCCAGGAGGGCAAATAATACTCTGGCATGCATCAATCAATGCATCTCCAGCAAAACCAAGGAGGTGATTCTTCTGCTCTACTCGGCACTGGTAAGACTACAGCCAGAGTACTGCGTCCAGTTCTGGGCACCACACTTTAACAAGGACATGGACAAACTTGAGAGAGTCCAAAGAAGAGCCACCTGTATGATCAGAGTCTTACACGGCAAGCAATATGAGAAAAGGTTGAGGGATCTGGGACTCTTCAGCCTGACGAAAAGAAGGCTGAGAGGGGACTTGGTAACAGCTTACCACTACACTAGGGGAGTACATCCAGGGCTTGGTGAGCAACTATTCATCAGGGCACCTGAGGGGAAAACTAGGAATAATGGCCACAAACTCCTGGAAGACCAATTCAGCTTCAACATTAGGAAAAACTTTTTTCACAGTCAGGGAGTCCAGACTGTAGAATAGGCTCCCTCGAGAGGTGGTGCAATCACCTACCCTGGAGATCTTCAAGAGGAGACTAGAGGGTCACCTTGCTGGGGTCACCTAGCTCCCAGTTATCTTTCCTGTTTGGTGCAGGGGGCTGGACCCAATGATTTTCCAAAGTCCCTTCCAGCTGTACAATCTATGAAAGTTGTACAGTGTGGGGTGAAGGAGGTAGGGGATTGCAGAAGCGAAAGGAAATCATTTTATAGTTAGGGCAGTTGAAAACTGCCCTGGAGAACTGGATTCAATCCTTTTCACTGTCTCAGAGCTCCTGCATGATTCTAGGCAAATCACTTACACCAAATTGTTCAAAAGTGGTTACTAATTACATTCTTTTCATTTTCTGGATGTCTTGTTTGGTATTTAACCTGTGAGTTTGATGTGCAGAAGCACAGAGCACTCTGTAGAAGTAATTGGCTTACTTGACTAGAAAAACAGACAAAGACCAGAAGTGCTGATACTGCTTAATTCAGTTAAATATTCTGAGATAAGGAATCCTGCACACCTTGGGTTATCCTTAGGTTATCTAGATATCTGCCCTGTGCATAGAAAGTTTGTTTAAGTAAACTTCCTAAATGTCTGTGTAATTCACTATTGTTTTGTTTCTCCAAGGTGTATTCTTTATCTCTTTCTCTGTCTTAAGTATAAATACACTTGTAACCTTAGAGAGTCTGAGAAATCCTTTGAAACAGACAAGTGGGTGATTCCCCGTTGCTGTATAGAATTCTCCCTGTGATCACAGTATAGCCTTAAATAAAGAAAAGCTGGCTCTGTCAGTTCTGATTCAACCACAACACGAAGTTTGATTTCTTCCACAACTCAGAGCAGCAAGAGTTGTTCTCTCAGCAAATGAAGTGTCACATAATGCACTCTGAAAAATTTTGTCCAAGCATCTCATGTTGGACACCCAAGATTAGATGACACTTTGGACCTTAGTCTCTGTAAAATGGGGAAAATACTATCCCTTCATTTCACAAGGATTTTGGAAAATGAATTCATCAATAATTGTGAAACATTTAGATGCTCTAATGATGAATACCATAGAAAAACCTAGGGGGACATTAGGAATCTGTCTTTATGGAGTGGGGTAGATAGTGTACACTAAGGCCTGAAGTTACATGAGCAACAAGAATAAAACAAAATATTAAAGGGCTGCTTATAAAGTAATCACTGGCCATATGGTGTACTGACTGGCAGATGGGTTTTGTGGAAAATGTACGTGATGACATAATTAAAGATTCTGGATATATATGCATAGATCTAGGATTTTGCAAAGGGGGTACAGATGAAACATCTTTTTCTCCAGTTAAAGAGATGCTAGAAGCTTTGCTAATATGCTAAAGGCCTAGCACTATGTTATTCAGTTTAAGATCAAAGAAAAACAAATATAACTTTTTGGAATGTGTGCTAATTTGCTACATTGTATATTAAGTTAAAAATGCATGACCAGCTAGATATGAAATGGTCAAAATAGTCAAAGGATATTGCTTCATTAGTCCTGTAGTCATTACAGTTAAATGTATATCTTCCATACAAATTCATAAAACAAATCTAGTCTTCTTGAGCATCTTAACAGTGCCTCCAATACTTCAGTGTTGGTCATTGTGTACACCTGATTTAATATTACTAGACCTGAGTTAAAGTATTTAGCTTGAACTAAAAACAATCTTCAGGGCTGTGAAATAAGAAGAGGCATTACTAGAAAAAAAACCACACCAAAATTGCATAAAGAAGAATAATTTGAAAAGTGGAACTACCTCTGGAGGAGCTGCTTGCAGCTCTGCCCTGTGACCCACCTCAGCAACCCATTCACTGCCCTGGCTGGAGCACCTGCCCCTGCTCCACTCCCACCCTCACCGCAGGGGCCTCAATCTGCCTCCCCATGCCCCTTCCCTCCCCCACAGTCCTTCCCTCCCCACAGACCTACTGGCAGGATGCTGCTCTCCAAGCTGCCCGGCTGCATTCTTGGCTGTGTGCATGCTGAAGCCGCATGAAGCATTTAATCGGTGACATTGGCTACGCTGGCCAAAAAAAGCTGACTGCCAATAACGTTAATTTTCCTTTTATCGGTGACAATTTGATATGCCACTGAAGTATTGGTACACCTCTAATAACATGGACACCGACTTTCTGGGAAATGTGCAGTTGCAGAAACCTTCCTGAGAGTGACTGAACAGACAGCCCTTCCAGCCTGCAGATACCCCTTCTCTTCCACTCCCTAAACTGTACACTGTTATTTTCTACTGGAAGAGCAGTTTGTCCCGGTAGAAACCTAACTCCTGTACATGGTCTTAGGTAAGCTTTCAAATGAAGTGAAATTAACTTGTCTAAGTCTATCCCAACCATGCAGTTGGTCCAGTGAAAGACAGCACCCCCAGAAAGCCTTGCTTCATGAATATTTCCTGGACCATCTATAGTTAGTGACTGTAAAGATCTAGAACTCAAGAACAGGGCTTTTTTTTTCATTTTTTGTCACTCTGCAGAAAACAATTGTGTGTCACTTCAGTGAATTCACTGACACAAACAAATAACTGAAATAAACCAGAGAACCAGGCAAAACCTATTCCTTTGATTCAATAAATAATACAGGTCTCTAGCACTGATACAGGAAGAGAGCCTCTGATACACTGGTATGATGAAGATAAAATGTTATGTTCTCTCAGGTGCAACCAGCAAACAAATACTCATTCACAGACTACAAACATAACAATTGTTAATCATTTTGCTTTATCACTGTATATTTAGTTCAGAAATACCCTTTGCAGGAAAATTCAAGGGGACTGAAAATGGTAAACCTCTTGAAGGGGCAATGATAAGCTATATTTAGAACTAGAGCTAACCAAAAATGACAGAGGTCAGCATTTAGATCATGGTAACTATTTTCATGTCTAGGAACCAAAAAGACTAATTTTCTCCAAACCATCTCAGATATTTTCTTATTAGTTTTCAGAGTAAGTATGGAAATTTGCAAGCAAAACCAATTTTGTTAGTCAAAATTACAGGCTTATAATGGAATTATTTTTGCAACCTTAATTACAAAGAAACAAGAATCTTCCTAAAAATGTGATCAAGAGGGTGCTCGTATCTAATCTGCTCCCTAAGAAACTGAGACATAACTTTCATTCCTCCTCTTAAGAGAGGTGCAGTGGGAATCTGAATCAATACCTTGTGGCTACAGACATGGTTGAATAGCATTTCTCATCTGTACCTGAAAGATCCCTCAATTTCTGATTGCTCTTGAAGGAGGTCTTATTTTTAGATTTGTTTTCCTGGCAAATTATAATTTGATGTTCAATCACTATCTAAAATAAGCTGTTATGAAATTCATTAGGCTAATCACAGCATAGTATTTAAGGCAGAGATATCAACTCATTTGGTTTGGCAAGCTGGACAACCCACCTCTGGTGGCAGCATTAACCCCCACATACTGGCTGCTAGCTCTGCTGTCACCACTGAAAGACGTCTGCAGCAGGGATCTTAAATCAGAAATTTAGCAGCAAGGGTGAGAAGCACCCAGTGGTTTAATGCCACTATCAAAAGGCATCTCCAATGGGGATCTTAACTCAAAAATTCTGAGCTAGGGTGAGAGGCAGTGCCATTAATCCCGTAGATGCTGGCTTGCCCTACAGTGCCATTAATCCTGTAGATGTGGCAGCTGCAAGGGTACATGACACTGCCATTCTCTCTGTCACAGAATTTCTGCCCCCACAGGCTGGATCCAGAAGTGCGTCTCTGGGCTCAGAGAAACCCCATGGCCTGGTTTTTTGACACCCTTGATTTAACAAAGTAATTCAGGTTAACAAAATAATTTTCCGTTTAGAGATTTCTACTCTGTAACACGTCCTCTAGTAATAGATACTTATAGTACTTGTTATTCAGTACTGGAATGTATCTCTGGGAAAAACGTCCCGTGTGTCATCTTATGAAGCCAATCAACTTGCCTAATATTTTATCCTCTTCTTGAAGAGACGTTTTAAATCCCACGTTCATAAAGTGCCATCATTTAATTGATAGCTTTATTTTGGGACTACCATAACAAATGAAAAAGTTATTAAATCCATATGGTTTATGCTACCTTTGCAGATAGCTAACTTTAAGGAAAGATTATCACACCCACATGGCCTGTGAAGACACACATGACCTTGTGCCAATATTGCTTCTCAAAAATTAAGAAATACACATCTCACCTAACAAGTATGAGCAACCACCTTGTTTCATCTTCAAAACAGAATGAGCAGCAGTATCGGGATGTGTCTGGGCACCCTGGGTAAAGCCGAAGCGAGGACTTCTGGTTGTTGCCTTGTTGCAGCCTCTTTTTTTCACCCCCTCTCCTCCTCCACACCCAAATTGGTGCCGGAGGCAATTGCCCCTTTTACCCATTCCCCCTAGTTATGCCATTGAGAATGAGAAGGTTTGGGGAAAAGAAAAATACCAGACAAACTGCTATCTCTGTTATTCCAGGGTTTATCTAAACTTCAAATATACATACTTATTTTCCTATTACTTTCAGAGGTCCACCTATTATTTGTAATTCTTATTTTTTTCAATGTCTCATTAAACTACATACTAGTATCTGCCATAAATGGGTCTTTTAAACAAAGCACATTGGTCCAGTGAAAAGCAGGAAGCTGGGGGGAATTCCTTTCATAGGAGTGCCTTCTGTCTTATTCCCTGCCTCAGCCTGGCTCGATTCCAGAACCAATAGTGTACCACTATCTAGTGGCTTCAAGAAGATTACAGGCAAAGAAGCAAAACTTAAATGAATGTAGCATCTTTGAATCAGTTTGTGCATGCAAGAGTATAACAAATCAGTAATACTCTGGAGTCTCACAGCTGTAGACCAAATTTTAGCTGGAAAAAAAACAAAATGATTTTCTTCATCCAGCCCAGCTATTTCATATTAATTGACAATTTCATACTCTGACAGTATATTCTATGGGCCTTTACACTTAGAGTCATGCTTTGAAATAGAACTCTATAGGACGTTACTCAGTAATGCAGAAGTTTCTGCTGAAGACTGAAGATGGAAAAGGAAGTAATGGTACAAATACTCTTTCAAGTATATATTATAATGGAAGTTTTAACCACGGAGCTGGACCAAACTCAGATATATTTTTCAGATTAACTGCCAATATTCAGCCCTCTTCAAATATTTTCACTGGAAATACTACCCGGTCTCAAAACTGAAGCTCTTTATTCATCCCACAATTTCCTCCTTACTTTGCAGCTTTCAGGTCCTTTTGCTCCCCCACAATTCTTTGCACAGGATTTTGATTGTTCATGGCTTTTGCTATTGTGTTGCTAGCAACACTGGGAAAAGGAAATAAGGGCTCCTGTCAGAGCTAGTAAATCTCTCTTTTGTTTGACTGAGATAGAAATGCTTACACATCATTACCTATTATCATAAGCCAGTCACTGAGAAAGTTACCTCACCAGTATCCACAGAATCATTTTACTCGATGAACCACAAAGTAGTAAGACTCTACATTATAATAAAACACTGCTCACCTCTTCACGAACCTAAAAAGATGAATGAGATGGTGCTGATGGGAATATCTGTGCTACTAGAAGTATAACAGGCCATAATCAATTTTGAAGTAGCTTATCAGGCATGGATAGTAAAATGTCACAGATGGTTCCCAGAACTAAAGCTCAGCATTTCAACATACCCATTACTGAGACATCATATTCTATCAGCAGAGTTGCCTCCTGTCCACATTGTTTCAGAATACTCATGGCTTCAGCATGTGATGTTCCAAGGAGCCGAATTCCATCAACACTAAGCAACCTGTCACCAGGTTTGATTGTGCCCTCTCTGAAGATAGATTAAAGGAACAATTGTTATTAATTTAGTATAACATGGCTTGGATAAAATCACCATTTATGCTGAGCGATTCAATCCTGCCTTTTATGATATCCATCCCACTTGACTTTACTCTTAACGTTGTCTTTGACAGTAAGAGTGACAAGAGGGCACTGTGAAAAGGAAATTGTCTTAACTGGATAGTCAATAATTGGAACTATACATTATTAATTAATCAAATCACAGTAGATCACTATTAGGTATTGTTTTAGTTACAACATGTGTCCCCTCCCCACTCCCTTTTGCACACACAGGGCACGTCTACACATGCATATTAATGTGATGCAATAAACTCCAGTGCATACTGCACCACAGTTTATTGCTTTGGGGTCTGGATTTACAAGATCACCTGGGAGTGCAGCATGTTGAGCTGGGTTGGAGCAGCCGTGGCTGGCAGGGGCTGCAGGAGGTCAGCCGACCAGCCTGGGGCTACTCCAACCCAGCTCAGCATGCTGGGAGAGCTGGTTAGAGCATGAAGGTACTTCAGTATGGGGCTAGTCGGCAGGCAGCCACTGCACTGAAGCTTTCTTGTGCCTCAGCCAGCTGCATCAGCATTTACACGTGCGGTACTGCAGAGTAAAAAACTCTGCAGCAGGACAGTACTTATATTTACAAATACTACCCTGCTGCCGAGTTTATTAGCTTACTCCACCTTAATAGCCTTGCACGTGTAGATGTTGAGCTGTTTGCTGCAGAGCTAATTGGCAACTCTGCAGGAAATGTCTCATGTAGATATGCCCACAAACACCCAGATTCTGAAAAAAATAAATAGCAAGCAAAATACATTCTTGAAGAAACAAATTGCTGACTGTGAAGAATAATTTCCTGATTTCTCTCTAAAACATTCCTCAACCCATCAAGATAATTCTCTTCTTTCTTTTCTAATAATTTGAAAGAAAATTGACTAGGAATACCACTCTCTCTCCTAGGTATATATCATGGCACATCCTGAATTATAAGAGGAAATTAAAACATTTTTATCCTTGGCCTAGAGGTCAGAGACAAAGGCAGGGAGGGAAGGGAAAGAAAAAAGACAAAGGTTCTCTTGAACGTTTATCTATTTAGTAATGTTAGCCAGAGGCAAAAACTTCTAATGACAGCATCCTTTAAAGAAATAGCCCTTTCAACTTCTTTAATATTTTTAAGGGTGCACATGCCATTTCTGAAAATATAACTGATATACCAAGCCACTTATTAACATTTTTTCTTTTTAAAGATAGAGAATGCTGTTATATAAAGTACAGTCCGTGGTTTACCCTAAATTACTTAACTGTCTATCTATGACCCTCAGCCAGTTGTTATATCTATTTATCTATCTATCTAGATAACAGCATCTTTATCCAAATCAATGCATAATAATCTTGCCATGATTTTGTGAAGTACTAATCAAATGTTTTATTACATACAGCTATAAATATGATATAGACATATACTATTATGTTTATATCTTTCATGTAAGGTATAGTTGTGTATAGAGCCCTACAGAATTCATGGTGGAAATGGGCTGCACTGCAGCTCCTTTAATCTTGCAGGATTTCTCTGCATGCCTCCCCTCACCACTGACTGGTGGAAGGGCTCTGCTTGCAGATCACTCCTGATCAGCAGGGAGGTGAGAGAAGCTTGGAATTCCTTGGAAGCTTCTTTCATTCCTTGGCATCTCAGAACAGCAGAGACTTCCTATGCCTGAACAACGGTGACTGCGCCTGAAAGTTTGCTAAAAATTTTTTCCCAACTACTCAGTCGGTCTAATAGAAGATATCACATCTACTCAAAGAACGTTGCCTGCCTATGTCCTTAGACTAACACAGCTACCAAAAACCCAGCATATACACACACACACACACATCTATATATATAGATACACGCACACGCGCACACACACTCATTCTGGTAATATGTAAATTTTATTAGATCAGCAAGGCATTTCATCAGTATGACAGATCATAACTATTGACCTAAATATATGTATATAGTCACATATATGTAATAATTGTTACACATGTATAGTGTTACATATATAATCAACATAATAGATGTATAACAAATGGTATAAACAATTTATAGATAGATAGATACACATACACAAGAGTTACACCCACATTCACTCACTCACACACACACACACATGAATTAATAGATACATATATTTAGACCTATAGGGCATATACATGTGCTCTGGGAGTGGGGGAGGCGGGAGAATGCTTTAGTGGCTCCAAAAGCTGCTCTAATTAAAGCACTCAGTGTCACATGTATCAGTGTTCCCACGCTGAAAAAATGTTGTTGGGGCTGCTTTAACTAAAGCTGGTTGAATAAGGTTTAAAGTGCCCCTGCCATCTTTTTTCAGCACAGGGACACTGATACACGTGACCCTGGAGTCTGCTGGAATGTAGTAATTACCATGCTCATCAGAGCAGCTTCACTGCATATGTATAGGCACCCCTATTTATGATCTGTCATGCTGATGAAATCCCCTGCTGAGATACCATATTACCAAAATTAGTAAGCATGCTGCTCTGCCATGCTGTGTTCTTTATCCTGTTTATTGCAGTTACAGCTCTCTCTGAGATTAAATTCACCCTGGTGAAAAGGGCTTTGACAGAGTCCTCCACCCAGTCACTCTGGGCTGATTCAGTGGGAGTTGTGCCTCAGAACAGACTAAGGAAACTCTGAGCTCAGAACTGGGTCTAATTATTTTTTAAAAAATAATACACACTGGGTGCATCTACTTGAGATGCTTTATTGCGCACTAGACTAATCTAATGCACAGTGAAGTGTCATAATCTACACAGATTAGTCTAGATGGTGCATTAGACTAATCTACTGCAGTAGATATGGGTACTAGAAATCAGCACATTAAAGAGCACGTGTAAATGCTGATTGGAAACACATTGCTCCCAGTCAACCTAGGCAGCAGGGGGCCACAGCAGGTGGGAGAGCGGTTCCGAATGGGTCCAGATCTCCATGTGGCTGAGAGGCAGCTTCCTGCCCATCCAGGACAGTCTCCACCCCCTTTCCCCCCACTCAGGGCCGGCTTGATCTCCACCTGGCTGGAATGGAGCTGCCTGTCTAGCTGGGACAGCTACCCCCAGCCCTGCCTCCAGAGCTCAAGACTAAACCCCTGTGCCTCCTGCCAGCTCAGGGCTGGCACCCAGGGGAGCATGGAGCTCCTCCTGGCTGCTGCAGGGGGGTAGAGCAGGGCAGGAGCAGCCTTGGACTGGGCTGCTCCTGTCAGGCTCAATTTGCTCCTGATAGAGGCACACATGTAGATGTGCACTTGGCAGCACTTTAATGAGCCTGAATTTTCTGCACAGAAAATTCAGGCTCATTAAAGTGCTGCCAGTGCACATCTACATGTGTGCCTCTATCAGGAGCAAATTGGCACATTAATTGCATGTGTAGATGTGTCCACAGCCAGATAATTTCTTCATAGAGTGCAGAAGAAAAGCACTGGGAAATTCAATGCAGTGTTAAACTGAACACAATGGCTACACTGCCTGCTGTTTAAGCTGCAAAAAGTGTGCTGTAATCATGTCCTAGTATTTCTGGGGATTTTCAGGTTTTTTTCCTTAAGTCTGTGAGGTGCAATCCTGAAACAAGCAGCTAAATCTCTTAATTAAAATTCATGCCATGTTATCATGTGCCATGCTTCTGTGATTGCCTATTATGATTTCAATTAAGTGTATAATTTATGAATTTCAAAGGATTAGGTTTGAACAGGTCTACTGTACTCCACAGATTTCAGACTTGACTTCTATCCTAAATAATCTACTTTCCTCTCTCTTGCTACAGAGAAGATGAATTGTACCTGTCAGCAGGCCCTCCAGGTCTGACACATGTTATTACAACAGGACGAGATTTATTTCTGTCATCATGTGCTCCACCTAGAAAAGAGAAAGCAGGAAACACTCTCATTATGTTCTTTTTATGAAAACTCATTTCCAAAGTTCAAGTCCAGAAGTTTGTAGCATACATACTTATAGGTTGGTTAATGAGAGTAAAAACCCAAGTTACACATAAGCCAGTCCATATGAGGAGTAATATTATGGTAGTTTATGATGGAAATAGTTTTTTTCCTTAATGCTGATCTAAAATACTATTTCTTACATAAGTATATTAATTTCTTCAAATCTCCTGATCTCCCAAATTTATTTACTATATCATTCTCATTACAACCTGGACATTAAAACTCTGTATCCTGCACAGTTTCTCATACACGGAAAAAAGCATGTGCGCTCCATCTACACTCAGAATAGTAGATCACTGACCACTAAACAACTCTGTATGTTTTGTAACTCTATATTTTTCACTATGATATCTCTCAAATACCTCAATGCCTCCCAAGTCATCATCAAAAATAAATTAATTTTCTGATTTAGTTTGAGACCTTTCATGCTGCAGCTTGCAGATGTTACTAAACTATAAATTTCCATACATAATTTATACAAATACAACATTTATTGTATATCTCCTTTAACAGCAATAATCCTATTGCACAGGCAATTTCCCATTGACTTCAACAGTAGCCAGATTTGGCCTTCTGTGAAATGAATTCTGTTATGTTCTTGGCATATTGGATTCATTACTATCATGCTACAAATACAAATTTAGATTAGTTCATAAAAATAGTATATTAAAATGCAGAGATACCATGAATAAATCACACAAGTTTTTACAAACTGTAAGCCATCAATATTGAAATATGATTGCTTTTTATCATATTAATGTGTTGGTATTTTGCTTGTACGGACCCAGAAAATCAGACTTATTTACATTTTCACATTCACATTTACTTATTCACATCTTACCTCTTATTACGAACCCAAAAGTGTTCCCTTCTTTATGTAACGTAACTTCCACAGTTCTAAAGATGACACCTGATCCTTGTACAGCTGAAAAATTTAAAAAAAGCTTTTTTCTTTCTAATTATACTCATAACTTTGGACTGGTTCTAAGCTAAGCAAGCTGTGATCATGCAACTGGAAAAGTTAAACTGCAAAACAGTCAGTATTAAAGACCAATGTTAATTACACTTCATATTCTTCAGAGTAATTCGTAGGCCAGTTCTTTAATGGGTGTAAAAATCAACAGAGAACTATATCAATTTATAGCAGCTAAGGGGTCCAGCTTTAAATTATACTGTAGTTCTGTTTCTCATACATTATTGACAAATTATAGAAAAATATATACATCTAAGTAGATATAGTAGCACGAGGTTGTCAAGTCAAGTGCTCAAAGTTACCTACGGAAGCATCTGCTTAACTCAAGAACCCAAGAACCTCTTTTCACAGGGTATACTCAGGATGCTTAGGCAGCAAATCTCATCAACCTTAAACTGTCATATCGTCAACCTTAAATTTAACCCTCAACATAGATACAGGCTTGGTGGTGAGAGCCTGACCTGCACAATGGTCAAAAGGGACCTAGGGATAATGACTGATAATCACATGAATGTAAGCGTGACGCGGTTGTTAGCAGGGCAAATAACATGCTGGCATGCATCAACCAATGCATCTTGTATAAAACTAATGAAGTGATACTCCTGCTGTACTCAGCACTGGTGAGACTGGAGTTTGAGTACTACATCCAGTTCTGGGCACCGCACTTCAATAAGGATGTGGAAAAACTAGAGAGGGTCCAGAAAAGAGCCACCCATGTGGTCAGGGACTTGCAAGGCAAGCCATATGAGGAAAGGCTGAGGGACCTGGGCCTCTTCAGTCTAAAGAAGAGAAGGTTGACAGGGGACTTGATAGTGGCTTACCGCTACATCTGAGGAGTGCATCAGGAGCTCGGTGAACAACTGTTCACTAGGGCACCCCCAAGGAAGACCAGGACTAATGGATATAAACTCCTGGAAGGCTGCTTCAGGCTCAGTTCCAGGAAAACCTCCTTCACAGCCAGGTGTCCAGACTGTGGAATAAACTCCCTCCAGAGGCGGTGCAGTCACTTACCCTGGAGGTTTCAAGAGGAGACTGGACAGTCACCTCACTGGGGTCACCTAACCCTAGTTGTTGTCTTCCTGCCTAGAGCCGGGGGGGCCGGACCTGATCATTTGCAAGGTCCCTTCCAGCCCCTAACAATCTATGAATTTATATCATGAGGGATGAAAGATATTAGATTCAAAATAACCCTTTATAATTATGTCACCTAATCATTAATAAATTAATTAAAAATGCTTCAATAGTATTAAAGGCAAATGTTTTGTGCAACACTGCAACAGTGGCTGTTCCCAGATCCTTGCTGAGAAGGTGAACGAATACTGTAAGATGGTTGAACATGGTAAGTCATTTTTACAAGAAATGATGCTGTAGTTCTGAAAAACACAGGTAGTCATTTTCATTTAAACTCTAATAAAAAAGGAAAATTTTGGAAAGGATGGGGAACTGACATTTTCCAAATGGAAAAAAGATAAACTCAATGGAAAAAAAAATGGAACAGGAGAAAACATTTTCAAATTTCCAAGCTTGTTTTATTAGAAAATGCAGAGCACAGAAAAATATAAAATTATTTTTAAAAATTACTTGCTACCACTGTTCCATATGAACCTGCAATTACCATTACTAAAATGAAAATAGTTAAGAGGTCAGAACACAATCAGTAACACCTATACAAATATTTCTCCTCTCTGTGAATGGAAGAGAGAAAATTCTGGTCCATCCAGAGGGTGGGGTGGCGGCGGGGGGGGGGACAGTTAGCCCTACTTCTCATTCCTCTGAAGCCTAAAGGGTGGGTTCTCTGAAGGTCAAGAGGTGCAGGCAGGATTGGGATTACTAATCTCTGTCAGACTGTCTGTCACAAGGGTTTTGTGCACAAATTAATGTTGACTCCATTGTTATTACTTTACTGAAGTTTCCCTAGAAACTCACCTAGTCTTCTCAGGGAGTAAGCTGGCCCTGGGGGAAACAATGCAAACTCAGCATAATTTGGAGGATGACAGGACATATATATCAATATTTCTGCTATGGTACAAGACATCACACATATAATATCAGTGGAACTTGACAGGGATAGCACAACTACTATTATTCAGCATCATTACCAGCAATACTTGTACAAGAGGTCAGGAATCCTGAAAACTTAAATGAATGGTTATGATTACGGATGTAATGTAGCATAGCAGAAACATATTGCAACAGACAGAGGCTTACATGTGCCAACAGAGCCTAAACTGCAAATGTACATTTGAGTAGTTGTGAATGAAAAAATGCTAGTGAAATAATTGCATTTAGTACTCAACTGATCTCTCTAATACAAATGTCCTAGGTCTGAACATGAAGCTTAGTTGTTCCTAATAAACACAGACCTACAATAGATGTCCAAAATATAGCAAGGAGGTTGCCGAAAGTTCAAAAAGACAAAGAAATCCATAATTAGAGGTACTCTCCAGTAATCTGAGAACACTGGAATTCATTAACCCTTTTTTTGTTGAGCGTTGTAGTGAGTTCACAGTGCTCATTGTGCTGGTGGAAGTCTGGCAGGAGCCTATGGTGAGCAGACAGTAAACTCAGAGCTCATTGCACATGTGCAGCACTCCTACAGGGGCAGGGGGTGTCTATACCCCACTTCACCACTCCTGGACCTGCTGTTTTATGTGCATGATAATGATAATGGTCTAAAACAACCCTATCTTTAGGAGGTAGGTGATTTGTTGGCCAGACCTCACTTCTACTTTTGACTCTTCCTTCCACTACCAGACTCCTCAGGAAGGATCATTTGGACCATTTCATTCTTGCTTGTCCCTTCAGTAGATCATCCATCATATTAAAGCTGTCTGATACATCCCTGAGCCTCAAACTGAGTTACTGACACATGAACAACAATAATATTTATAATCCTGCTACTGCACAGGTAGGGCAGGTCTCCCATCACCCAGTAAAGTCATACCAGGAATCTATGGGCAGAGGACAGAATGAGGAAAGGACTTGGCAGCCTTGAAGATGTTAGAGGGCAAGTAGCTTCCACCCAACAGTGACCCCAGAAAACACGAAGTAAAACATTCACCTGCTGGAGCAGTATAGGGCCTTATGGATGGAAAGGGATTGATTGCCTCTTGAAGAAAGGATTACAGACACACTTAAAAATAATATGAATTATTATTTCTTGAAATATCTTATTCAAAGCTGTTATTAAGAGCTGAAAACAGAGGTTCATGAACTGAAAAAAACAAAAAGGGAGGTGTGAGTGCCTGGGGACTCCCCATTTCCTTTATAGATCTCTTGTCTCCAAATTTGATCAAATGTCCAATATCTCAGTTACTAGCTACCCTTAAAATTATAAGGAAACAGTGAATGATAAGTAGGTATAAACTCTTTGCATTGCCCATACACAGAAACGGACTGTCATGGGACTTCATTTGAGCACTTTTGAAAATGCAATCATAAATCGTCCTGTATTTGACAACAACAGGAAAAAACAAGTTATATTATTTTTCAGGTTTATTATATATAAAGCTCACACTGCATTAGTGTTCATAGAGAAAGAAGGCTGGAAGGGACCTTAAGATTCCACCCCTTAAGTAAAGCACTGGAACAGGTTACCCAAATAGGCAAAACCTTAGCTGGGATAATATAGGTGGGGACGGTCCTACTCTGGGCAGGAGGCTGACCTAGATTACCTCTTGAGGTCCCTTCCAACCCTAATTTTCTATGATTCTAAGTTAAGAAACCTTATATCATAAGGTAGAGAGAGCAAGAGCAAGTGAGAGAGACAGTATTCAATTATTACACATGTAAGGGGTTTTCAACTACTCGTGTTACTTACAGACTGGAGGGAGCTCGTATTCCACTTCTAAAACAACCCTCTCGCCAACGTTCTTGAGCAGGCTGATGATCTCATCATGGCGAAACTTGGTCAGGTTGATTCCATTCACAGATTTGATGTAGTCCCCTACATCCAGCTGGTCACTTCTGCAATAGGCACATTATCTCTTTAGTAAACTTGTGAGACTGTGACAGGTTAGCCAAGTTCCTTTCAATGACACTTTCAGCACTGACAAAAAAATCAATCTTGCTTGCATCTAAATTCAAACAAGCAAAAAAACTTCCTGTGTGAATCATGCAAATAGTATGGTGGCTTTTCAAGATTTTAGTCTAATCTACTTCTAGAATATAAAAAAGTATGTTATTAGAGCATTAGCATCTAGGTAAGAAAAGCTGCTGAATATGCCAGCTTTCTAGTTATAGTACAATTCATTTAACTACATCTGGTAGGACTTCACTTCCTGGCTGTCCTCTTTTAACCTGGAACCTCTCACCTGTGTTTGTTTGGGCTACTGCCAGAACTATTTTCTGGACAAAGTCATTACTTTCCCAGCCAGTATAACAATTATAGTAAATGTGGCACAGTCCAATGGCACATATTCTGCTCAGTCACTTGGAATGATTTGCCTTAACATCTGTCTCTCAACCAGATTCTTTCTCAAGTAACAGCGTGTCTGGCATTCCCTGTACAAGCAGGATGCTTAGCTATTTTTAATCTTAAACATTAAATGAATCAGCAGGAGTCATTTGAAACTATGGTGTTACTTATATTTCAGCTTTTCTACTGCTGTTTTGCCTTCACCATTTATCACCAATGCATTTTTATAGATTTTGGTCAAGCAAAAAAATCAAATTTAAAACATTTATAAAAAATTATTCCTTCAATGACTTTCAAACACATTGCCAGTATTTCTGGCTTGTATAAAAAAAGCTGTGAGATGCAGTGGCCTGAATGCTATTTACATGTTTCTTTCTATTAAAATGTATTGTTGTCTCTTTTCTGATGTGCTGCTTTTCAGATGCTGTTAGTCAGTTATTTATTAGTGACCTTTTTGATGCAGTATGTATTTCTGAAGCAATCACATCTTATAATGTATTTTGTGGCTGGAGATGTGGTTACCTAGCAGCAATTCCTCCTTGACGAAGGTTAGATACTCTTGGTTTCCCATCCTTGTCAATTCCACCCGATACTGTAAGCCCCAGGGTGGTGCCTTCTTTTTTCATTAATTCAACTATTGTTGAGCCCTTGAATTCCTCTGTTGAAAGAAAATTGTTGGCATTATTAAAATTTAAATAATATCACAGATGTTACTTTTTAAAAAAAAGTCATTAACTCTCAAGCAAGTAATTGTATATGTTAATATGAAAAAAATGTGTTCAGTGGCATATTCTTTATACTACTATTTATGGGCTTTGTACATATAACTCTGCATAAAGATAAATGTGTGGCAGATATTCTATAACCAGTTATTAAAAATGTACCAGTGGGGTAGCACAGACTACCAATAAAGTCTGACAAAGCTTAAACAAAAAGTCATTTTTTCCCTCTTTTATTCCACATACTCAAATAGGTAATTTCACAGTTGTCCTTGTTTTCTCTGTTGCCCAGGCTTTAATTATTTTATTGGGTTAACAAATTACTAGGATTAAAAAATAATGGTCAAATTATGCAAATTATTTTTTAATCCGAATTAATTTTGAGACTATAACTAGATGTCAGAACTAACCAAAATAACTAGGTATAGTAAGATTTAAGTAAAAGATAAAATATATCAGATACAATCAGGTCCCACTTTTTAAAGACAAAAGCAGTGCATTGTAAAGCACTTTCGCTAGGGACAGAAATTACACACAAACTAGTTTAAGTGATCAGAAACTGGTTAAACCTGTAACAGGACAGAGGCTTAGTGCACATAAACCAGTTTCAAAATGTCTGAAACTGGTTTAAGATAAACCTAGTTGAATGTAGTATCAGACTTAACTGATTCGTGTCAAACTGGTTTATGCAATGCATGTCCCAGACCCCTTTCTGGTTTAAGATAAGCCAGACCCCCCAGCATTCCAGATGCTTTGCAGCCCTGGGCTGTGTTGTCTGCTCCAGAAAGCAGAGTTGGCCCCACCCCTCTGCTCCCTAGCCAGAGGTCCTTGGCAGACTGCAGGCACAGCTGGGTCTGCCTGGCTTCCCCCTATCCCCCCCTACTTGCTGTTCAAGCAGGACTTTCCTCCACTCCCCCATCTCCCACAGCATGGACCCCAGCCCCATGAATCCTAGTCATGTGGTATCCTAGCTAATGCTAAGAGGTGTCTGTGTGCGTGTGTCTCCAATTTCACTGGGACAAGTAGAGGGAACAGTGTCCACTTAGGACTTTTTGGAGCTAATCAACAGGTAATGTCAGCTGGTAATGTCTCTCCATTCCTTCCTTGGAAAAAGCTGTTTAAGAAGAGCTTGAACTAATGAGAGAGGCCTTTGTTTTCTTGATGGGCTGCTAAATGCTGTGTTATCAGCTCCCTGCTAGCTCCCTCACCTATCAGGTTTTCAGGCAGTATGAAGCAGCAGGGAGAGGTAGATTGAAAAGCTCAGTAACATCAACAGATGCATGCACTACACACCCTTTGCCTCAGAGTGCTAGCTGGGACCCACGGTCTGGCAACACCCCTGCCCCTTGAGCAGTGAGCAGGGAAAAGCCTGGGACTGTGCAGGCAGGGTGAGGGTTAACACCCTTCACTAATGAGAGCATTCTGCTGGGGCCTGGCCACACATCCTCTCAGTTCAGCTGTATGGAAGGGAAGGGAGGGGTGCTCTAGTGCCCTCCTCCCCCCTCCTCCGGCTTCTAGCTTCAGCCACTGAGGCATGTGCCTGCATTTCTTCACTCCAGAGGGAATGCCTGCATGGTTCCAAACTGGTTCAATCTACTCAGGTTAAACTAACCTGTAATGATTGAATCAATTCAGGCTCAGGCTTCTTGAATGTCTGTCCCTAGCCTTTGAGATTTGTGAATAAATGATATCCTGGAAATGCTGCATATTATAATTGTTACTAATGTGGAGTCCACTTCATTGCACTGGGCACGTCTATACTCATCCTATAGGTTCTCTCTGCAGTGTTTGTCTGTTGACAGTGAGATACTGATGTCTCACCTGAGGGTCTGTGGTAAAGAACTAAAGAGGCTGGAGACTACCTTGGAGGGCCACAAGCAATGAGTTGTGATGGGTTGCATTTCTACCACTTCAGCCCCTCATTTATGGAGTCTCAACATGGATGTTTCTCTCCATGGTTCTTTTCAGCATCTACATGCAGTCATTAGGTAATTTATCAGAGTATATATTATGCATTGCCCCACAGCAGTGCATATTTAAATTAGCTAGCTTGGAAACTGATACCAGCCTGGTCACAGCAGCATGGAGTATAGTTTGAGCTGCAGAGCCCAGCTAGGAAACAGGAAAAATTAGCCTATGCTAAACTCTGTACTGCTGAGGCTTAACTTTTAGGCTACAGACAGACATTCAAAAAGCCTGAGCCTGAATTGATTCAATCTTTGCAGGTTAGTCTAACCTGGCTAGGCTGAACCAGTTTGTAACTGGACATTCTCTCTGAACTGAGAAAATTCAGATACATTCCTGCACTGGCTCAGGCTAGAAGCTGGGGAGTGTGTGGGTGTGCTAGAACAGCCCTCCCTTCCCTTCCCTAGCACTGAGTTGTGGGGGAGGAGGCATGGCCAGGTCCCAGTAGGTCACTCTGATTAGGGAGGGGTGTAAACTTCCACCCTGCCTGCACCATCCCAGGCTTTTCCCCACTGGCTGCTCAGGGGCAGGAGTGTTGCCAGCCCCCAGCCCCCTGGGGTCTGGCAACTGCACTCTGGGTGCAGTGCCTGAATCTGTTGATGGTACGGAGCTCTTCAATCTCCCTCTCCCTGCTTCTTCATACTGTCTGCAGCAAACTGACAGGGGAGCAATCCAGCAGGGGGCTGATTAACAGTGCTTATCACCTCATCAGCAAAACAAGAGCCTCACTCCATTAATTAAAACTTTTCTTAAACAGTTTACCAGCTAACCTGTTGATTAGCTCCAAAAAGTCCTAAGTGGTCACTGTTCTACCTACCTGTTCCAGTGAAATTGGAGATACTCACACATAGACACCTCTTAGCATTAGCTAACATACCTCATGCCTAGGGTCAGTGCAGCTGGGATCTATGCTGTGGGAGATAGGAGGGAGGAAGGGGGGATCCCTGTTTGGCTAGCAAGTAGCAAAGGGGGCGGGGAATAGGGCAGAGGGAAGCCAGGCAGACCCTGTTGTACATGCAGTCTCTGCCAAAGATCTAGCCAGGGAGTAGAGGGGAGGGGCCAGCCCTGCCCAGCCCAGAGAACATGCCAGGGTGCTGGGGGAGTCTGGTTTATCTTAAACCAGCAAGTGGTCTGGGACAGACTTTGCATAAACTGGTTTACCCATACCAATTAAGTCTGATACTACACTCAGCCAGGTTTATTGCAAATTAGTTTAGCCATTTTCAAATGGGTTTATGTGGACTGAACATCTGTTCTGTTCTGTTTAAACCAGTTTCTGATCACTTAAACTGGTTTATGTGTGATGTCTGTCCCTAGCCCTAGTGGTATATGAGCTAGCCAGTTTAAAGCTAGCTCATGCATGTCTATACTACACTGCAGGCACTGCAGACTCATACAATATAATACCCAAAATTTGCAAATTGCACATACAACTATACCTATTACTTCACTACTACTGTAATGAAGTATGGCCATTTCATTACCACCAAAATAGCCCAAAGCTTGGACAAGATCAGCTTACAAAAAATTAAGCCCCCCACAAGATAGCTGTGATACTGGTAGGCAAAGGAAGAAAAAGCAACCATGATGAAGATGCTCTTATTTTTCAAGGTACATTATCTCCAAGTGTTAAATTCAGTCTGTTGTTTATGAATACCCTTGGATTCTTTGTTGTTGCTAACCTTTTGCATAGCATCATCTGAGAGTAACACTTTCTGTTGTCCTGGTTGACTATAAGATTTCATCCCATTATTCTTGCTATCATCAGTTCTCACCGGGACTACAGAAATGTAACATAACTGGGCATGTAACTTTCAGATCTTAGGATGTGGTAATGGAATCTCCCTAGCAACACAGGCTACTGTAGACTTATAAATTAATGTTTCAGAGTCACAGGATATATTTAAAATACATTTCAGCATGATAGCAAGGCTCTCCAAAATGCACTGAAAAATTTATTGCAGTTGATCAATACATCATAGCAATGGGAAACACCACAGAGCAAAATACTGCTGTGCTTTTCTCTTTTATAAAAACATGCAAGTGAATCTAGTGCTCATGAGAGCAAGTTAATGGTTAGGCAAGTACAGTGTACATTGGAACAGCATATGCAGAAGATTCTCTATACAGCTGTAGCAACAAAACTGTGACCTCCAAACATCCCTGCTATTTCAGTCCCTGATAAGAGACAGGTAGAGACATGGCAAGTGTGACAAATTGTGTGGTGGCTTACAGGATGTACATAAAATGACAAGAAAATTACTTCCAACTTTATTTTAATTTGGGACCAATATAGGAACTGAAATTAAAAAAATAAAATACTATTATTTGTCAAACTGTAGATGGAACCATGTGAGCTTAAAAGAAATCTATAAATTGCAGTCTTAGCATGGCTATGCTTTGAGTTTTGCCTTCCACAACAACCTAAAAGGCACCAAGCATTATGTGAATAAATCATCAAAACAAATTTGTGATATGGACCACTATTTTAAAGTAAAAAAAGTAGGGGAAAAAAGAAAGTGCGCGTCAAATTTGTAAATAGCCAAAATCCACAGCACTTCTATTTCAACTTTACAATTGCATTTTAAAACTAGCATTTCAGACAACTAATAATAGGTGCTCTACACCCGTATAACAATAAATAAAGATTTTTTTCTTAGTGCTTAATTAAGAGCTTTGAGCCTGAAAAGATCTAAGCATATCCATCCTTGAAGGCTAGGGACAGAAGTTGCATATAAATCAGCTGAATTCATCAGAAACTGGTTTAAACCTGTAACAGAACAAAAGTTCAGTGCACATAAACCACTTTCAAAATGTCTGAAACTGGCTTAAGATAAACCTGGTTGAATGTAGTATCAGACTTAACTGATTCAGGTCAAACCAGTTTATGAAACTTCTGTCCTAGACCCCTTCCTGGTTCAAGTTAAATTACAGTTCCCCAGCATGCTTTCCAGCCCTGGGCTGGACTGTACTGTCTGCTCCAGCAGAGAAAGGTTGGGGGGGACCAAGGAGAGTCAGGGACTGCCCCCCTCTTCCCCCGCTAGACAAACACAGTCAGGGTCTGAAGCCAGGGACGGCAGTTAAACTTCCCTTCCCCTGAGTACAGAGCTGCCCTGCCCTGTTAAAACCTTACTGCTGGCTGCAGCCATAAACTACAAATCCCAGAAGCACCTAAAAGCAGGAAAAGGAAATGATGAGCAACCCTGCACAGTCCTGCTGCTGTAATTTTGGACTGCAAATCCCAGAGGTCTTGGGGAAAGCAGGAAGAGGAAGCAAACATACAGCCTATGCTATCTACATGCCAGAGAGCTGTGCTTTATTGCCCCCTGGCTTCTGGCCTCAGGCACTGCAGGCATGTGGCTGCATTTCCTGAATCAAAAGTGAATGTCTGTCCAGTTGTTTCATAGTTTAATCTCTGCAGTTTAGACTAACCTGAAAAAACTGAATCAATTCAGCCTTGGGCTTTTTGACTGTCTGTACTTAGCTCAAGTGCCTTGGTAGTGTCCAAGTGATATTGTTGCCATAATGGTCCAGGAAATAAGGGAGAGGCAAGAATTCCAATGGGCGACATTATTGGACCAGCCAAATGGTTAAGATAGACATAGGAAAGTTTCCAGTACCAGTGTACACTTCCTTAAGGAGAAAAGCACAGCACAGTTAAATACCAAATGGAATAAAAGCTTGCATAGAACTCCATGTGTAAATAAAAACAGGATATAAGAGAAATTATCAAGTATCCAACAGGCAGAAGAGATGCAGTAAAACCTTGATGAAGGAGGAACAAGATTGTTCAGGAGGGCCTCTAGCACCTGCAAAGTGCAGAGGTTAAGCAAATATAAGGTAGATTATAATGGACCTCGAAATTCTTGCCTATGTTAACTCCCTGGTACTTAGTGTCCAATAGGCTAATGAATTTCTGTTCCCATGCTCATCTCATAAGTGCGTTGGGTAGACTTCCTTTGAGCACAAGAACTATGAGATCAGAAAGTAACTGTTTTTTCTGTGACTCAATGTTCTCTCACTGATCTTCTAGTGTCTCTGCCCTTTATCTTTTTTCAGAGATCAATCACCATATGATATATGCCTTGTGAGTTGTCCCATTTTGCTCTAGTATCTAAGTAAGTTAATTAAGTTATTCTGACTATGTAAGACAGTCTGCCTAAATATAAATTTAAATAGTATTTTGAAATGTACCATTCTAAAATACAGAAAGAATTTGTATTTCCTGATTTGTATTTAGTATAATATAAAAGAAATTCTGGGATCAGACACCTCTCTTATACTATTACTCTCATTTCAATGAATTTGACTTTCATTAGCATCTCATTGGTATAACAAGGTCAATGTTTCCTCTGTACCCCACATGACTATAAATTATTACATAACAGGTGCTCAGACATAAAGGTGTTAAATATCAAGATAAAAAGGGGAGGGAGGGAAGGAAGGAATACAATGTTACCTAACAGAAATGCAGGGTGATACTAACAAACATTTTTTTCCAAAAAGATTATCATGATGAAGGTAAATGTGCTTTTCACTTTTGAATTTCAAATATGATCAGAATCTTTGGTCTGTTTGTTCAAATAAAGAAAATAATTTGCTTTATCTTTTCATGGCTGCCGATAACATATACTAATGACTAGAAAGTATTTTACAAAAATAAGCCAAATCATTAGGGCTGTGAAAAACAGCACTGTTCAGCTGTGAAAAACAGCACTATTCAGCTTTGAATTCCATTTCAATGGACAGTGTTTCAGTTTGAATTTTGTTTAATTTTGAAAGCACTATTCCATTTCGTTTCGTCGAAACTGTTTCGCTGTTTCAATGCTGTTTTGATGTTTTGCCCATAGGCTATAATGGGGAAGAATGAAACTGCCTATAATTGTGTCAATTCTTCTGAGGGCACAAAGCCTGCCAAGTTTCAAGGAGATAGGTGCAGAAGTTTCTGGGAAACTGCACCTCAAGGTGTTGACAAGCAAAACCGTCATTTGCCAGCAGCAGCAGCAGCCTCCTGGCTCCTGTCATCTGGCAGGCAGATTTTGGGGGCCTGCACTCCTCCTGATCTGCCTGCCAGATGACAGGAGGCTGCTGCTGCCACCTGGGACCAGCGCTTGGTGCAGCCTGCACCCAGCACTGGGAAGATTGGTGCTGCCGCTGGCCCCAGCCAGCAGCAACAGCATGCTGTCATTCCACGCACAGATCCGGGGGCCTGTGCCCCCAGGAGGAGTCCGGCAGAGCCCCTGCAGCCCTCCCGGGGATATGGGCAGGCCCCTGATCTACCTGCCGGATCACAGAAGGCTGCTTCTGCCACCTGGGACTGGTGGCAGCATCAGTCTTCCTGGGGCTGGGTATGGGCTGTGCCTAGTGCCAGTCAGAGGTGGCAGGAACAGCTTCCTGTCATCTGGCAGGCAGATTGGGGGCCAACACCCTCACGAGGAGTCCGGCAGAGCCCTGCAGCCCTCCCGGGGGTGCGGGCAGGCCCCCAGTCTGCCTGCTGGATGACAGGAGGCTGCTGCTGCCGGCTGGGACTGGCGCTGAAACCAAATATGCCCGGCTTCAAAACTCAAAACGTTTTGAAACTCTGAGTGCCCTTGTTTCATTTCAAAGGTGTTTTGAAGGATGTTTTGATTTTGCTGTTTTGAGCTCGAAATGCATTGAAACAGCTTTCAAATAAAACACTCAGCAAAATTTTGCACAACCTTACAAATCATCAGCTTTCAGAAGCAGGTGTGCCTTTCTCTTTTTAAAAAAGGAAGATTAAAAACTAGAATACAAGACAGATTTTTACAAAACAACGACTGCAAACTGAGAAAATATTTAATCAACACATACCTATTGCCTGTTTTCAAATCTCCCCTGATCACTGTAGCTTTAAATTTATGTATTAAAGCAACATTTAAAAATACATGAGCTTCTTCCAAACATTCAGTGTGCATGTCATTCTTCAAAGTGAAAATTAAGTTTTCATTAGTTTCAAGAAAATACACAGAATTCTTGATTTTCAAGGAATACTTCTATATGTTCAATGAATAATGTTGTGTAGTCTAGGAGAACTTGGGTAAATAACAACTGAAAAGAAAACCAAACAAAGCCTACTTTTGCCTCTTTACTTACTGTTTATTTTGTACCTTAATATGAATAGATACATGTATAATTAATGAGGGAAATCTGTGGAAATTTTTAGAAATGCAATAGTTGTGGAGATTTCACCTCCAGATCAGCAGAATATTTGTATAACTGCACTTACTAGCAATTGCTTTCTCTTTTAATTGCTTATCTATATGCATATTTCACCCCAGAAATATCAGGGCAATTTGGAGGCAGGTGTTTGAGCCTTATGTGAATGATGCCTGGACTAGCATTTTCCTAAGTTTGGAGTCCACTTTGGAAATCTGCACGATGATGTAGTACTTTGAGGAAGGCATAGCTGAGTCCTAAGTGGTTATTCTGCAGGACTCTGGAACAGACATGTTCCAAAGGGTGGCCACTGACAGCACTTGGACCACAGTGCCCATTGTCAGTGGGTTCATTCTAGAGACTTTGCAGCCTTCCCGGAGGCTGTCTGGCATCTAGTTAAACAGTCTCTGGGGAAAAAATATTAAAAAGACAAGATTATTTTTATGTTGCACATGTTCAGAGCTGTTCAATATACACGGAGTATACCTAAAGGGTGAAGATAACTTAGATCACACTAAGGGCACTTAGAACTCGAGTGTCTGCACATTAAAGTTCATTAACTTGTGCTAATTGCCCTCCACGTGTCTCGAAGTTTCATCACTTTAGGCCAGGTTTAACTCTGGACAATACTGCCTAGCTCATCTTAAGGGAACTTCAGTCTATTCCACAGAGATATAATGAGAAGTTTACAGTCTTCCAGCATGCACCACTCCCAGCCAACCCTCGCCCACCACCACCCAGAGCAGAGACAGAGCTCAGCTGTCGTGGCTCCTAGCCATGCCCCAGCTTGCCAGCCTACTAGTAACTAGTCAAAACTGTGCAAGCAAGGAACGGTATTAACCCTTAATAAGTGATTGCTCATAGGATAGTCTCACTTTAGCACCACTTAACATTTCACAGATATAATATGATTTAAGAATGATGTGTAACTTCACCCTTAGAGACTAGTAAGTTCAGAGAGGCATAAACTTTTGTAGATGATTACATCTGAGAAAGCATCTGGTAGCTTCTGACAAAGTAAGCTGTCACCTATGAAAGCTCATGCCTCACTGAACCAGATAGTCTTTAAGGTGCCACTTGCCCCTGACTTCTCAAGAGCACAGAGCATGAGAAGCAGGCATATGTTTCAAGCCATGGTTTTTTCTGACCACAACAGCTACACTGAAGTTCTCATTGCAGTTTCACCAAGACCAGTAGTGGAAGTTCAAGCATAAATAAGCCACTAATTTTGTGCAGCTTTTAACTCACTTTCTTGTGTAAACCAATTCTATTCCAGAGCTAGCCTGTCCTCTGCGGTGAAAGCTGACAGTACAAGGAGCAGTGGTCTCAAATTGCAGCAAGGAAAGTTTAGGTTAGATATTAGGAAGAATTTTTCTCACTGGGAGAGTAGTGCAACATTGGAACAGGTTGCCCAGAGAGATGGAGGAATCTCCATCCTTGGAAGTTTTTAAGACCTGGATAGACAAAGCCTTGCCTACGATGATCTAGCTGGGGTTGGTCCTGCTTTGAGTAGTATGTTATACTAGATGACCCTCAAGGTCCTTTCCAACCCTAATTTTTCTATGATTTCTATTCAGGTCAGATCTAATCTATCAGTCACAATCTATACTAGATTACAATTTTTATTCCCTCTGTGCTTTTGGCAAATAACACACATAGGGTGTGGCATATCAAATCCTTGATTTTAAATAAATGACCATAAAGAATAATTGCTACCACTCTAGGGATCTTATGGATGATGAAAACTACCTATGAGAGGTATGGCTTTGTGTTTTTGAGGAACAGTTGTAAATGGGATCTAACATAAAACAAAACAGAAGTGGAAAAGTTTTTGGAATAAGAATAGGATTCCTTCTTAATTTTGGCCTTTAGTTAGATTGAAGTGCTTGCAATTCATTTGCATAAAAATGTCCTTCAAAATAAAATGAAAACATTGAAAATAAACCACCAAAAAAAACAACCTTACAGGAAGAGTCAATGAGTACATATGCATGTGTTTACACCTTTCTATTTGTGTAGGGGTTAAGTAGAGAGAAGATAATTTGAGTTACCCCATCTGGTTTATTGCATCAGATTTCTTTAAGACATAGGGCAGCTGTGTTTCACTGAAGTGAAATTTCTTTCAGTTCCTGAAATGGCAGATGACAATGCTTGTAGAGCAATAAATCTATGTAAGTAGAAAGGAAGTAACATAAAAATAAGAAATATTTTTCCAGTCCACCTTGTTTTTGGAGGGCGGAAGACCATTAAAATGGCTATTTCTACAGACACTTTTTAGTAGGGCTGTGTGAAGCTTCAGTCCCTGATTAGATTCAGCGGAGATTTGGCCTGATTTGGTGGCCAAAACTCCAAATCCGAATTGAATCAGAGGATCCTTTAATCTCTCTGAATTGCATCAGAACCCTCTGAATTGATTCTGAGAGATTCAGAAAGATTCGGCGATTCAGACAGATGCAGCTTTAAATGTTTTTTCTACATTCCTCTAGGTACCAGGGGCTCATGGAGGCTGCAATGCTGGGGCACATGGAGTGTCCCACAGAAGTGCAGGGGGCTCCCCAGCATGCTCAGCAGCAGACCCAGAAGTGGACCAGAAGCATTTCTGGTCCATTTCCAGGTCTGCTGGAGAGCACGCTGAGCAACCCCCCCCCCCCCAGCTTGGTGACTACTGCCTCCTGGGTCTGGGGGTGCACCTGGGGTCCCTCAGTAGCTGATCACCAATCCAGGGGGTCCTCCCAGCACACTCCCTGGCAGATTCAGAAGTGGACTGGAAGTAGTTCCAGTCCATTTCCGGGTTCACCACTGAGCACATGGAGGGCCCCCCCACACTCCTGTGGGATGCTGCATCCACCCCAGCATCTCAGCGTTCACAAGCCATGCTGGTACCTTGAGGTATGTAGAAAAAATATTTAAAGCTGTGTCTATGTCCGAATCGTTTATTCTCTGAATCAGCATCAAATCTTCAGATTCGGCCAAATTGAATCAGGAACAATGATCTGAATCAACTAATTGAATCACTGTCCCTGATTCGGACAAAACCAAATCGGATAGGGCCCGCTTTGCATACTCCTATTTCTTTACTCACCTGTGTACTAAAAGAAGTACACAGATTTAGAAACATAATCAAACACTTTAAAACAAACTTCAAATTAATTAACAAAGACCCAGGTTAGTTCTTATCTTGAAGCCACCAGTAATTTCTTTTCAAAGACAAATAGAAACTTGGAAATAACCTTTATATTTTGCATCTTTTGCACAGTATTTTGGAGTCCAAATATCTCCTTTCCTTCCCTTCTCATCTCCCACAAAGTTTTTAACTTTTTAATATGTATTTTACTGTTTTTATACAAACATTTTTTGTTCTTGTCTTTTCTCTCTCTTTCAAAAAACAACAATTTTAAAACTTTTTCTTTAAGGAACAGTTGTATGACTTCAAGTGCAAAACAGAATTGCTAATAAAAGACACATATAAAATATACAGGTTCCAAATTTCTAAATCTGTTATGTGCAAGGAGGAAGGACTTGCACCACAATTTTGCATTCTCAGAAATTTATTAAAATGAACCTAGCAAATTTAAGAAAGCACAATTTGTTCAAACACAAATAGCATCTATAGTGACAGAACTATTATACATAATTCTTGAGTAGCCCTTAGTAGAAAAATATCAGTTAAAAAAGGAAAACAGTGGTATAAACTATACAAAATTAGGTATCCAGTAAATATGAATGCTTTATGTATTCTCATGAGAGGATAAGTATATTGGAGTCATTTTAGATACAAAATATTTCTTTATTTTGTATTGTTTTAGTCAGGAATAGTCATCTAACAAAAACAAAGGTATACTCTGAACTACAGACAAACTCAATCTTGAGTACTGGCTGCAACAAACTGACCCAGGCCAATTAATTAGATACTTGCAATTTGTAATGCATGTCAGACTTCAGCTGCTTCAGACAGCTATCTTGGAACAGATCTACAGAACAAACTTCAAGCTAACTGGATTACAGTATTTCCATTTCCCACTCTCTTGGGTTGTCTTCATAGGCAACCCCAGTATGTTAAGGTATTTGCCAACTAGTTTTTGTTCTTTTTTCAGTGACTGTGTAGGAAGTTTTGACCATTTGCTTCCAATTTTCTGCCACAATAACAGCAGTGGGTGAGCCACATGACTCCTGAAGAGAGACTGTCTCAGAGTACTACGTTAAACTGGTATGAAAGAGTTTTCAAAAGTGATGGCACTTGAAAATACAGTGGGGCTAGAATGCATGATTAACCAATTTTTTGTCTCAAGTTTTCAGGATCTCACACAGCAAGGCAGATAAATCTGAAAAGGAGAGGGGCACTTTAGGCTAGGTGCAGATGTTCGGGGATGTTAGGGGGAGATTAGATTGCATTAAAAATGGCCACCCGATCTAATTTAGTTCACCCAGGTGTGAACTGTACACTTAGATTGACTTAACTAGGGATTCAAGTGGAAACTGTACAGAAGTTCAGTAAATTTATATCAGTATAGAGACTGATGTAACTGAACTTTTGTACAGTCTCCAACACAGCCCTGGGGTTGGAGAAGCCTTGTCACTGGCCTTAGCACTGGGG
This sequence comes from Crocodylus siamensis, assembly GCF_052110815.1. Taxonomy (NCBI): domain Eukaryota; kingdom Metazoa; phylum Chordata; order Crocodylia; family Crocodylidae; genus Crocodylus; species Crocodylus siamensis. The sequence goes on from NC_143398.1 coordinate 65,839,782, forward strand.
CCACCCTTTTTCTACCTGCCTTCTGGCACTGAGCTATTTTAGGCCCCCGGGCCCTCACCGATCCCCCAGGCAGATAGCCCTCTCCCACAGACTGCTCAACGTCCCCCCCACCCCCAAGCCTGCCAAACCACCAATCCTGCAAGACACTTCCAGTGCCAGGAACCAATGGAAATAAGTTGGAGTGTGGGGAGGAGCGGGTGGGATTGGGGGGGGAGGGGTCATAGATTCATAGGGGCTGGAAGGGGCTTAGAAAATCATCAGGTCCAGCCCCCAGATCACTGGGTCCATCGCCCACCTGGGGTGGGGGTCAGAGGGCTAAAAATAGCTCCTGGTCCCAGGGGGGCAGAATTTCCCCCATGGACCCCACTAGCCTCCCCCCAATCCCTCTGTGGACCCTGCTTGGCCTCCCAATCCTACTAAACCCTCCCAGTCTCCACCAACTCCCCCATGTAACCCATTTACCTCCCCAATTCCCCCTGAAGACTCCACTTGCCCCCCCCCCCCAGTCCCACACCCATGAATCCTGTTTGTCTCAATTCCCTCTAAAGACCTGACTTGTTTCCCCAATCACCCCTGCTTTTTTCCATCTGGAATTTTCCCAGTTCCAAGCTTTATAAAAATCCACATAACTGGTACACAAAGCTCTTTGGCCAATTCTTGTAATACTTGTAGGAACAACTTAACATGACCCGAAGATTTAAAAACACTGAATAGCTGCATTTTTTACTTGCCCCCGAGACAGTAATGGACTAAACAACATTTCCTTATCAGCGTAAGTATGAAAACATCACCTGCTTCCATCCCAACTGACCTTAGATTGGGTGGCCATTTTTCACTCTATCTAACCTCCCCAAATGTCTGTATGTACTCTTAGAGCCCAGGGAAGCAACAAATGTTGAGTTTCAATTTGCTGACGATTAGTGAACTATGAGGTGATGTGGGTGGATGAGATGAGTCATGCTGGCCCTTTTCACAAATTGACTAAAATTAACACCAATTAAAAAAAACCCAACAACAATGACCTACTCTGTAAGAACAACCATTAAGTCCTTTAGCTTAAATTAGAGGGGCTTTTGCTTTTTGTAGAAATACTGGGCTCCCAATTGTAGCCCTAAAGTTACAGATGAGCTTATTAAACAGCTTAACACAGCTCAATTAGATGGTAATGATGAGGGAGGGATGGAGCTCTTGGATTCCATTAATTTTTCTACATTTCTGTCCAAATCAGATGCAAAGCTTAATGATCCCATTCAGCTGCTAGAGTGTACACAGCTAATAGGTATCTGAGCCAGGTATTTAGACTGGGTCTAAATGATACAGTTAAAACTATATCAGGTCTTGGTAAGGATTTTCCTTGGTGAAGATGCCTCCTCCATCTTTTTAATTAGATTTATTTAAATTTTTTTCTACATTTTTTATTATTATTTTTTATTACTGAAAGGTAATAGAAGGCCCTGAAGAACTGCTATTAACATGCTGAAGTTAGATCCAATATAAAAGTCCTAGATGACTGTTTAGATCATCTGCTCCTATAAGAATAGATCAAATGATATTTGAGCCCAATAATATATATATATTTAGTACTAAGACACCTTACACACATTTTAGACACATATCCAGTCTTGATCTGGAAATAACTATGGATAGACAATCCACTGTATGCTAGGCATCTTTTGTCAGAATTTGTCTAGAATGCATCACTTAACGACTTTCTGCCTTGCTTTAAAGAACCATCCAATATCATACAGATGTAAAACCTTGTATCTATTGGTATTTAAAGGGAATGGTTTTTAAATAAGTCCACCTCATACCTCTGAATTGCTGACCTGTCACTACTGGCCATGCCACTAATTTTTGAGTCATCTGCAGATTTTACTACTAATGATTTTATGTTGTCTTGTAGATCATTATTAAGGAGCATTAAATGGTGTCACTAAGAAAAAATCCTATCATGATCCAATATAAGCAACCTGGATGGATATCATGTCTTTATTTACTTTTACTAGTTTATATCACCTAGCCAATTTTTATCTGTGTCCAATGCATTAGGAAAACCTAAGTTTATCATATCAACACAGTTACCTTTATCAATCCAATTGAGTTCTCATCTAAAAAACATAAAGCTCCTCTAACAAAACTTATTTTCCCATAAAGCTTTATTGTCTGACATCAATTATGCAACCATACTTAAATTCTTAAAAAGTTACATATTTTGTAACTTTTTCATGAGCTTGTGTGGGACAAATAGCAGGATAAGTGACCCGTAAGTCATTTCATCTACCCTTTTTTTAAATATAGGCCCAGTATTTTCCCAGCCATGTGGAATTTTCCCAGTTCCAAGCTTTATAAAAATCCACATAAATGGTTTACAAAGCTCTTTGGCTGATTTTTGTAATACTTGCGGGGAACAACTTAACATGACCTGAAGATTTACAAGCATTTACTTTGAATAGTTGATTTTTTTTCACTTCCTCCCTAAACAGTGATGGACTAGACAGCATTTCCTTATCTGTGTAAGCTATGAAAACATCACCTGCTTCTTCCCAAATAAAAAAAATCACTTTTACATAGGAATTTATAATTTTACCATCCTTATCTAACACTGAACCACTATCATTAGGATAGGTTGCTTCCTTAAATCCAGAAATAGCTTTTCACAGACTGAGAAGCATTATTTATGTGAAACCATCTGACTCCTTGGTTTTGTTTAACTCTCTAACATTAGGTAAAGGTACTAAGAAATCCCTAAGGTTGCTGTAATTATCAATAATCTATATTTTTACTTTTTTAGTTGGATGGAGGTTTATAAAACACTAATTTTCATTGTCATTTTAAGGGATTCTGCTTGAAGCCATAAAGTAACATAATAGCACAGAAAGTATGAAGATCAAGGAGTATATGCTAAACTAGCATTATATGCCACTGGGTTTAACTGTTATACAAGTATATAGCTTGTTAGCGAACCTTAAAACTGAGAAAGAAATTTGAAGTTTTAAACAGCACAGACAAGACAAATTTCCCCCATTTTGATTAATGACTACATATTTAAAGTATTTAGGAGGTAGGATTCTTATTAATCTGTACGGTACACACAGTTGAAAAATCCTTTCCATTCTGTGTAGTATTCGGGGAGATTTGGCAGGATAATTACAGTAGATTTGTCATTGTCCCTGTTTAGAAGGATTAGTCTTTGTAAAATGAATGTGCACATTGTCTACAGATGTTACCTATTGTCCTTTAGAGAAAAGATATTAATGAGAGAGTGAAGTTTTTTTGTGATTCACGACTGGCAGGGAATATGATCGTGTCTTGCTCTTGAAGCCTGCCAAGGTAGTGAGAGGCCTTTTCCCCCCTATTCTGTATATAGCTTGTCAACTCAGGTTTGATAGAAAGACAAAAAAAATATGCTACTGGGGATTTTTTTTGTACATGCCAGTGAATTTAGTTACAAATGTGATGGATACAAGAGATCTGTCAAGCATGGCAAAGAGCTGTCTTAACCTGCGTGTGGTAATAACAGACACGTTTATTATTAGTTTATTCATTTGTTTAGTGAAGAACACAATTCCCAAATGCTTGCTATTGGAAAAATGGCAGTTTGAAAATAGAATAAAGTAAAAGGGAGCTAACAGAAGTTTATATAAAGAAGCTGACCTCATGCAAATGGCTTAAGAAGTGCCCTCTATTTATTTTTGATCAAAGATTTAGCATTCATCTAAAAAAATAAAACTTATTGATAAATGGAGCACAGAGATATTTTAGATGCTCTACAACAGAAGACTGCCAAGAATAAACTACTTCATTTAATCAGAAACAGCTACAGATGAAAGGAAAGTTATGAATGGTTACAAGAGAGGGATTGTTGAGGTTCACCCAGTTTTTACCCAGTAATTTGACCATTAACTTTGCATGTAGTAGCAAGAAAACATTCGAATAAAAAGTACTGTCAAAGCTAAAACAAAGACTGGATTAAAGTACCACAACATAAAATACTTGCTTATGTTAATACATGCTGAGTCACAGAAGTGCTAAAACCTCAGCTGCCAATATGTATTTGCAAACCAGAAGGATTTACTATTTCTGTTAAAGATGTTTGCCAATGGAAAAAAAAATCTATAATATGTGCATTTCCTCTCTGCTAACCTGTGCTCTGTATTTCACTAATCAATCTCTTTACTTTGTTCCCTAGGGTTTAATATATGCACAACGAACTAATGGCAAACACAAATGAAGGCAGATGCATTAATTTGCATGAGCTAACTTATTACACAGGCAGACCTACTGAACAAAGCACTGCAGTGAAACAGCAAAATGAGCGGGTTATAAGACAGCACTGAAGAGTTCTTTCTTTTGCAATTTAAGTGGAAATGTTTTGCACCAAATTAACCAGGAAATTGAAGCAGAACCATATTAGCACCCAGAACATTGGTGTGTGCAGCTATATGAAGACATCTTAGAGACTAAGACTGTTTTTTTATTTTGTAACAGGCAGTCATTGGCTAAAAAACAGAAATATTCTTGGCTGCCCAGTGACCTAGATACATGTGTTATTCTAGAGCTGGACCTTGGAAAAGTCCAATCCCTCTAGGAATTACCTAGAAACTCCTCTCCCACTTATTGGATAAATGCTTCAACCACTATGTTACTCAGCAAAAGGAAGGTTCGATCATCCCCACCACCTATGTTTCCTGGTGGGTGTGACTGGAGATGATCAACATAATGCACTCAGTGTGCGTTTAGGATCCTGGTAAGGTAGGTAGGCGCACAACCTCTAGGTGCTGTGGATCCCAAGATGATACTGACATCTAATATGCAGGCCCTCATCAGACTTATAAATTCCCAGAAAGAGTGAAATTTCAGACAAACTCTTCGGCCTCCCATTTCGTACTGCTTAGCTGTAGACACTTCCCTGCTCAGTAGCTAGGTACCCTGGATTGTCCTTTGGAGGCAGTTAACTCTCCATTGACTGAATGGGAACCATAGACACCTAATGCCTTCAACTGGATCCCCTCCCTGGTTCAAGGTGCCTAACTTACAGGCACTGCAATATTCAAGTGGAGTTACTCGTGAGTATGATTTGGATATGGACGGACAGAGAAGCTCTTAACATCAACAGAGGTCTCTGAACCAAGACCTGTCACTTATGCTCTGATTTCCTGAGATGTGGTCAATCCACAGGACATTTTGGTAGTTTCAAGTCTGGTTTTGTTCCAACTCAGAACAAAATCAAAGATTTTTGAAAATTCTCCTGAACTGAAAATTCTAAAAGATTTTTGTTCCAAGAACACAGTGGTGATATTTCAGAAATGAATGATGCTCCCTGAGATCCCAGCAGCTGCTGACTGAAATTGCCGTTTGTTTCAGCTTCACTGCAGCCAGTGTGAAGCTGGATCCCAGGGCAGCCCACATGGTAGATCTTGGTATTGTGGCTGATAGGCACTCCCGTCATGACTTGGAAACACAGGACTCAGAGCTGGAAACAATATCCAGGCTAAATTTATTCATGGCCAGTATACACTCATTTGTTCTTGTGCCAGCATTGGCTTTTGGTTTAATAGCTTTTATGCTTCCCTAGTGTTTACTTCCTTGATATATTTATACAGAGCAATTATATCCCCCTCTCAGCCTTGTCTGGCTAGGCTAAACAAATCAAGCTCTTTTAGTCTTATTTCAAGCTCTCTCTCTTCTTCGCCATTCTAGCAGCCTTCCTCTACACCTGCTACAGTCTGCATTCATCTTTCTTGCATGTAAATGACTGGCATTTGATACAATATTCCAATGAGTTCTAGTCAAGGTCTTGTACAATGGTATACTTCCCCATCTCTACTAGAAATCCCACACATGACACACCGTAGGATCATATCAATTCCACATAGCCATCCCATGACTGACTTAGAGGGCCAGGTCTTTCTCCTCCTTTGTTATTTTCAATTAATGAGCTCTCAGGTTCAGCAACAATTCTTATCTTCAGTCCCTTGCTTTTTGTGCATTACATTTCATTCCATTCCCGTAGCTCCAATGCCTCCTGTAGGACATTCTTAGCGCATCTACGTAGCATCAGTGGGCATGAACCATGACACCAATGCTACTGCTCAATAGGACATTGCTACTGCACAATAGGGTTGGAAATGACCCATGCGCCTCCAGGACTGTGCAGTAACAGCAGTTACTGCTCAGTCATTCAGTACCTTTGCCTGTTTAGTCATTTAGTATTCACTAAATGACTGCACAGTAACAATTTTGCAGTCATGCAGATGTGTAGACGTGCCTTCTGAGTACCTTCCATATAGATAATACTTCCCATTTTTGTAATTCCTATTTTTTTTAATACAAAGCTCATTAATGAAAACATTAAATAGAACTGATCACAAGACTGATGATGATCATTGAGGAACTCCATTAATAAGCTGGCCAGCTTGACACTTCTGCTTTCAGCACAAACTATTCTGGCGTTTCTTTAACCAGTTAAATAGACTGCAACCCTCTAACAATCCTCAGCTTCTTCATGTAGCATTGTATCAAATGCTTTACTGAAAGCCAGACAGGTTGGGTTTATCACAATTCCTTTGTATAGAAAACCTTTTAAAAAAATCAGGTTAGCCTGACATAATCTTCCATTGCTAAACCCACATTAAATCTTACCTTTTTATATTTACTTCCATATCTTCAATTATTCAAAAATGGTTCTACGGCCTTACAATCATGGAGGTCACACTAATGAGCCTGTAAGCATTCAGATCATTTTTTTCCCTTTCTAAATACAGGTATTGTGCTTTGCACTCTCCAGTCATGTGGTGTCACCCACAATTTGATGGATTAAAAAAAAAACCCCTTCACTATCCGACCTGCAATTTCATGCTCTAGTTTTTTTTCTGAGGCGGAGAGAATTTTGTCCTCTGACGTGAGAGCACAACACTCTGAGCTCCCTCCACCTTTGATGTAGTTATTTCTCTTTCCATACACTTACTTCCCGCTAGCAATCTTGCCTTTGCCAGCACATCAGAGATCGCTTTCCTTACTTAAAACTGGGGCTAAGTATTTGCTTAATTTTGGGGACATATCTGTATTATTTTTAACCGCAGTCCCATCTTCACTGCATAGTGGATTCACTTCTCTCTGTGTTTGCTCTTTTTTTAAAAATTTATAGAGATGAAGAACTTCTTGCTACTTGATTTAATATCCTTTGGAGAGACTAACTCAACTTAAGCCTAGAAGGTCAATGTGCTCCAAATTCAAGCATTAGGATTTTGAGGCTCCGGATAGCCTCACTTGAGTGGGGGACCTTAAAACTCCCGGCTTCTGAGAAGTCTAGTAGGCAACAGGTTTCTGTCAGAACCATTGTTGTAAAGTTCACAAAACCGTAAGTGTTTTTATAAAAGGGGTCAAGCTCCACAAACTGACACTGTCTAGCAAAACTTTCTTCAATGTCAACTCTCCAGCCAGATCTAGGGCTAGATGCTTGCACCTCCCAGTGATTTCAACTGGAGGTGCATGTGGCTGATTCTTTTTAACTGTACTCTGGTATCAGGCAAAGGAAGACCTTTAACAATCTCATAACTCCTGATTTTCCATTCAAATGGCTTTAGTGTAAAACAGCACATTTTAATACAACAATTAAGACTCAGGTTTTAAAACTGTTATTCTGGTAAATAAAAGTTTTGGTTACTGTAATGGATTGGGTTCATGTGTTTCAATTTTTAACCCATAGGGTACAGGAAAGGAAAGCTCTAGATTGAAGGCTTACTATTATTTTAGCTCATTGAAAATGTGGACCCATCTCTAACTTGCACCAGGGGTGCAAATGTATTTTTTGGTTTCTTTTTAATTTACAACTTTAGGCCTATTTGTAGTTTGGACACATGCATAAAGGACAGCATTTGAAAAACACACAGACACTTTTTGGCTTTATTGCTATTTTTATGACAGAAGCTCTACTTACTCCAGTTAATGGGAGCATATCCCATCTGTTCATATCTGTTTTAATGCCCTTTATGGAACTGAGATTTATCTCATAAAAAGCTGACATCTTAGGAGCTATTTCTTTTCCTTAAATATTCAATAATCATCAGCTCATTAAAATGGACAGAAGGGTTGCTTATGCCTAAGGCACGATTTGGGATTTCCTAAGTTTTATTCTATACCCTTGGTAAGGGGAAAAGAGAAACTGCTTAGAGTGCCTATTATTGGCAGCAGGTATTTGTCTAAGCTGGAGATGCAGAATAGTACCTTATATAAACACTTACCCTGTATATGAGGACCACTATAATTCCCCAAATTTCCCTTTCCCTGGTTCTTTGACAAATAGGCAGAAACAGTGGTTCCTGGCTGCCTCCATCAAAGTACCCAACAAAAAATTCTTTATCCTGATTTTTCCTTCTCGCTTCTGTAAAATATATTCAGCTGCTTCATGGACTTTTCTCCTAAACTAAATATTTACAAAATTCTTCTATATTAAGTCAGCCCTATGAGAAATGTTTTTCTGCTTCCAGAGAAGCCATGTAAGGACAAGTCTACACTAGAAAAGATCTTCTGGGTATGGCTATTCCAGCATAGCTATACTGAGGCTAGCCCTCCTAGTGCAGATGAAGTTATACTGACAAGAAGATGATTTTGCTGGTATAACCTATACCAGTTTGTCAAGTGAAATAAGCAACACAGGCAAGAACATTATTATGCCAGCGTAACTTCTTTACCCTAAGGCCTTCTTTGATTTAGGAATGTCACAAAAGAGAACACCCCTAGCTGATATGACTATCCCAGCAAAATCTTATAGTGTAGTGTGGTTTAAGGATCTCAGAGGGAACCTTATCTCAAAAATAGCAAAGGCCTGTTTTTTTTCAGTTTTTCCAATTCACTGCAAATCCTAAGAAGAGATTCCAATCTCACTTTTGATGGTGGTTGTGATGTTTTTGGTACTGATTGAAAATGATTTAATGGAGCAACAGACCTGGGCAAATGAAACATGTATTATATAAAAATGCCTAAAAGTAAACGGAGAATTTCCAAGTCTCTTTGAAGGCAAGTTGATGAACTGCCAGAACTTCTGGTCCTAAGGTTTGGGCACCACTTTTTTCTTTAACAAATTAGGATCCTGTACTGTGCTTTATAGAAATAATGTAATTAAATACTGACATTTGTATTTGGTCATTGGCAGTTTTCCATTTCAGTTTCAACATACATAAAATGGGGACAATAATACTAAATTACTACCTCTCACAGATCATGATATTTAAAATATTTGTAATTTGGACCATGAAGTGCACTTTGTTGCAGCACTGTTATCTCTTATTCTATCTGTCTAACACAAGTCAAACTTATTTGTTTTTTGTCCTCTGAAATGTAAGTAGTCTGAAGATCATAATATTTCTATTGTGCTTTCCAGTTTCTATGTACTTTTGATTGTATCTCTTTCTTAAAAAGCAATGATCTTGCAGTTAGCAGTCTCACTAACCATAATTCTGAAAATACACTGGACAAATATTAAGTTCTCATCGACTTTCTTAGATTGCCAAACTCAATCTGAAAACTTTTAGAAAAATTACACCCACTTACCCATAAACTCTGATTTTTAAAAATCAAATACAGACTTTGGGGTGACAATGGGGTGCTCTCGGGTGACAGCGTAGAGAGGCCCGGGAAGGATGCAAGTCCCCTGACAGTTAGTTCAGACCTAGTTAAGGATTACCTGGAGGGCTTAGATGTGTCCAAGTCAGCAGGCCTGGATGACCTTCATCTGCGGGTGCTGAGGGAATTGGCTGGTGTCATTGCAGAGCCTTTGGTACGGCTGTTTGAGGACTCCTGGTGCTCGGGCCAACTACAAGGCAGTCGGCCTCACTTCTATCCTGGGGAAGGTCTTTGAAAAAATTATCATGGCCACATTTGTGAGAGCCCTGCAGGGGAAGTGAGGTTGAGGGGTAACCAGCATGGATTCGTGTAAGGCCGATCCTGCCTGACTAACCTGGTCTCTTTCTATGACCAGGTAACAAAGATCTTAGATGTGAAGGAGGAAGTTTGTGTCATCTTCTTGGACTTCCAGAAGGCCTTCGACACAGTTCTGGTGGGCAAGCTGAGGGACTGCAGCGTTGATGAATGCACAGTCACATGGGTGGCAAACTGGCTCCAGGAGTGCACCCAGAGGGTGGTGGTGGACGGGTCAGTGTCGACCTGGGAGGGTGTGGGCAGTGGAGTCCCCCAGGGCTCAGTCCTTGGACTGGTGCTGTTCAACATCTTCATGAGCGACCTGGACGAGGGTGTGGAGTATACCCTGTTCAAGTTCACTGATGCCACCAAGCTGTGGGGTAAAGTGAATACACCAGCAGGCAGGGACTGCATCCAGGCAGACCTGGATAGGTTGGAGAAGTGGGCGGATCTGAACAGGATGCGGTTCAACAAGGACAAGTGCAGGGTGCTGCACCTGGGGAGAGGGAACCAGCATTATGGTTATAGGTTAGGGGCTGCCCCTCTCAGCAGCACAGAGGCAGAGAGGGATCTTGGAGTCAAGATTGACTCCAGGATGAATATGAGTCGTCAATGAAATGAAGCAATAGGCAGAGCCAACCGCACCCTGTCATGCATCAACAGGGGCATCACTAACAGATCCAGAGAGGTCTTGCTCCCCCTCTATGCGGCGCTGGTCAGGCCGCAGCTGGAGTACTGTGTCCAGTTCTGGGCGCTGCACTTCAAGAAGGACGTGGGGAACCTGGAGAGGGTCCAGAGGAGGGCCACTCGTATGGTTGAGGGCCAGCCCTATGAGAGGCTGAGGGACCTGAATCTCTTCAGTTTCCGCAAGAGGAGACTGAGGGGGGAATCTTATGGCTGTCTACAACTTTATCAGGGGCCACCAGCAGGGACTTGAGGAAAGTCTGTTCACCAGAGCCCTCCTTGGAGTCACTAGGACCAATGGCCACAAGCTGAGGGAGGATAGGTTTAGGTTAGATATTAGGAAGAACTACCTCATGGTGAGGGTGGCCAGAGCCTGGAATAGGCTGCCCAGAGAGGTGGTACTATCACCTTCCCTGGAGATCTTCAAACAGGAGACCTGGCTGGGGTCTTATGACCCCTGCCACCCCCAGTGCTCCTTCCTGCCCATGGCAGGGGGTCAGACTAGATGATCTGTCTAGGTCCCTTCCGACTTACTGATTCTGTGATTCTATGATTAAATTCATCATTCTTTTTTATGCAGTTTTACATCAGTCTTGGTCTATTAACAAGATTTCCCTATGGGAAGTTTGTTTTGGCCTCATTATTTTCATAACCAATTTTGACTTATGAAATACTATCCTGTAACAATTCAACACGATATAAAAGTTTGATTACTCATGGATAAAACTTCTAAGTCCCCCCACTATTCTAATACAGAGCTCTAAACTGTCTGCATCTGTGCACCAAAAAGTAGGTATGCAATGAAAGTGTAGTGAAATCATGAAAGGGTTAGGGGTCACAACGAATGAACAATTGAAAATGAGCTCCAAGTGTGATGCTGCTGCCAAAAGGGTTAATACAACCCAGAGATGTATAAATAGGGGAATCTTGAATAGGAGTAGGGCAGTCTGGAGAGCAAATCATTCATAACATAAGCCTGTTTATTTATATAGCATACAAAGATATAACAAGATCCAATGGCTAGAAATTGAAGGTAGACAAATTCTGACCAGAAATGAGGTGCAAAAAACGAGCAGTAAACCTAAATAATCCCTAGAACAACTGAACGAGAGTCATGATGGATTTTCTACCATAGGCAATTTTTAAAATGCACACTGGATATCTTTGTAAAAGATATGATAACGGATAAGATAGTTCAAATAAGAGTTAATTCATGAAAATCCTATGATCTGTCTCAAAATGATCCCTTCTGACCTTTAAATCTATGCATCTCTAATGGAACTATAACTGTTCTCTAAAAGGAGGTGACAATTACATATTGAAATACAAAGGATGAAAAGGCTAGTTTGTAATGACCCCATAACTGACTTGGATGTTTTCCACTCTTAGATAGCACAGACATTCCAAACTCTTGCCAAGAAAGCCTTCATATCAGACTATTATATATTTCATAAATATATTTCTCTTTCTTGATCTCATAGAATCATAGAAGTAGGGTCGGAAGGGACCTTATAGATCTTCAAGTCCGACCCCCTGCCTGGGCAAGAGAAAAACTGGACTAAAAATGAATCCAGCCAGGTAGGCATCGAGCCTCTTCTTAAAGACCCCCAGGGTAGGAGTCAGCACCACCTCCCTTGGAAGTTGGTTCCAGCTCCTAGCCGCCCTAACTGTGAAGTAGTTCTTGCGGATGTCTAATCTAAACTTACTCTCCAATAATTTGTGTCCGTTATTCCTTGTTATGCCAGGGGGTGCTAGGGGAAACAGTGTCTCCCCCAGAGCCTTCTGGTCCCCCCTAGTGAGTTTATAGACAGTCACCAGGTCCCTCCTCAGCCTTCTCTTGTGAAACCTGGTTTAGGTCCCGCAGTCTTTCATTGTAGGGTCTGCCCTGTTGTTCCTGGATCATGCGGGTGGCCCTCCTCTGGACCCTTTCAATGTTGTCCACATCCCTCCTGAAATGGGGCGCACAGAACTGGATGCAGTACTCCAGCTGTGGCCTGACCAGCGTTGCATAGAGGGGGAGGATCACCTCCCTGGCTCTACTTGAGATGCACCTGTGGATGCACGACAAGGTCCAGTTAGCCCTGCCAACCGTGACCTCGCATTGTCAGCCCATGTTCATCTTGGAGTCAATAATGACTCCAAGATCCCCTTCTGCCTCCATGCTCTCAAGAAGTGAGTTTCCCATTCTATAAGTGTGCTGCTGGTTTCTACTGCCCAAGTGCAGCACCCTGCACTTGTCAGTATTGAAACGCATCCTGTTTATGTCAGCCCACTCCTGTAACCTATCCAGATCTCGGTGCAATCTTTCCCTCCCTACTAGCGTGCTCATCTCACCCCAAATTTGGTATCATCAGCGAATTTAAACAGGTTGCTTTTCACCCCGTCATCCAAATCGCTGATGAAGAAATTGAACAGCGCAGGCCCAAGGACCGAGCCCTGGGGGACTCCACTACCCACATCCCCCCAGGCTGAATATGACCTGTCCACCACCAACCTCTGAGTACGACCCTTGAGCCAGTCTGCAATCCATCTCACTGTGTAGGCATCAATGCCACAGTTGCCTAGTTTTTCAATGAGGATGGGGTGGGAGACAGTGTCAAAGGCCTTGCTGAAGTCAAGAAAGACTACATCCATGGCGACACCTGCATCCATTGCCTTTGTGACCTGATCATAAAAAGCAATCAGGTTGGTCTGACATGACCTGCCCCTAATGAAACCGTGCTGCTTGCCCTTAAGCATCATCCCTGAAGCCCGCCCATCACAGATATGCTCCTTGAGGATCTTCTCAAAGAGTTTCCTAGGATTGAGGTAAGGCTGATGGGCCTATAGTTGCCCGGGTCTTCTCTCTTCCCTTTTCTGAAGATGGGGACCACGTTAGCGATCTTCCAATCATCTGGCACCTGGCTCGAGCACCACGAGCGCTCGTAAAGCTATGCCAAGGGCCCTGCAATAACCCCAGCTAGCTCCCTCAACACCCTGGGGTGGAGAGCATCTGGACCCACTGACTTGAACACGTCCAGCCCCTCCAGAAGCTCTCTAACCCGGACCTCCCCAACCTGAGGTCTGGAGGCGTTCCCCTCGAGTCCGTCTGGCATCCCAGCGGGGAAGTCCCGGTCCCTGCACAAGAAAACGGAGGTGAAGAATTGGTTAAAGAGTTCTGCTTTCTCCTCTGGCGCAACCACCAGGTTGCCCAGCATACTTTGCAGGGGCCCCACGTTACTCGGTGCCTTCTTCATCCTCCCTATATATTTGAAAAAGGACTTTTTATTATCCTTGATCTTGGATGCTAGTCCTAGCTCTATGTTTGCCTTAGCTTTCCTGACAGCCCCCTACAGGCCTGAGCAGAGGAGGTATAGTCCTCTTTGGAGATAGCACCCCCCTTCCACTGGGTGTACGCCGCCTTTTTGGTAAGCAGGCATTCCCAGGGAGCTAGCTGGGGGAGCTAGCTCTTGGAAAAGAAGCTCACTAGAGAGGCTTGGCTGCCTGTTCTACTCTGGGTAGGATTAAGGGGTTCCAGGAACTCAGAGACCCTGGCTTATAAGGCATCTAGTGGTGGGAGAAGTTTGATGTTTTAAAAGGGACAGAGCACACCTGGAACTGCTTATATTATGTTATAGCCCAGGGGCTCAGATTTTAGTTGCTGTTTGACCGGTGGATTGGGTTGAGGCTATTGGGGAAGCAGAAGGCCTCATTGGGGGCCCATGATAGTTTCAGTTGGTAGGGTCAGAAGGGCCCTGAGCAGATTATCAAGTCTGACCCCCTGCCACAGCAGGAAAAAGTACTGAGGTTAAACGACCCTGGCAAGGTGTTCATCCAGCCTCCTCTTAAAGACCCCCAGGGTAGGAGCCAGCACCACTTCTCTTGGAAGTTGGTTCCAGATCCTAGCCGCCCTGACCATGAAGTAGCACCTCCTGATATCTAGTCTGAATCTACCCTCTGCCAGCTTGTGACTATTATTTCTTGTCACTCCTGGTAGTGCTCGGGGGAACAGGAACTCCCCGAATGCCTGCTGGTCCCCCCTGACTAGTTTGTAAACGGCCACTAGGTCCCCCTCAGCCTTCTCTTGTGGAGGCTAAACTGGTTCAGGTCCCATAGCCTTTCCTCGTATGCTGTCCCTGATCATGCAAGTGGCCCTCCTCTGGACCCTCTCCATGTTGTCCACATCCCTCCTGAAGTGCGGCGCCCAGAACTGGACACCATACTCCAACTGCGGCCTGACCAGTGTCACACAGAGGAGGATCACCTCCTTGGACCTACTTGAGATGCATCTGTGGATGCATGACAAGGTATGGTTGGCCTTCCTGACCATGTCCCCACGCTGTCGGCCCATGTTCATTTTGGCATCAATAATGACTCCAAGATCCTTTTCTGCCTTTGCGCTGATGAGAAGGGAGTTCCCCAGTCTGTAGGTATGCTGCTGGTTTTTCCCCCCCAGGTGCAGCACCTTGCACTTGTCATGTTGAAACCCATCCTGTTCTCATCCACCCACCTCTGTAACCTGTCTAGGTCCGATTGCAGCCTATTCCTCCCTTCTAGCATGACCACTTCCCCCCTCAGCTTAGTGTCATCTGCTAATTTGAAAAGGGTGCTTTTTACCTCCTTGTCAAAGTCACTGATAAAAATGTTGAACAGTGTGGGCCCGAAGTCCGAGCCCTGGGGGACTCCACTGCCCACATGCCTCCAGGTCGAATAGGACCCGTCCACCACCACTCTCTGGGTGCGGCCCTCCAGCCAGTTAGTGACCCATCTGACTGTGTAGGTGTCGATGCCACAGTCCCCTAGTTTTTTAATGAGAATGGGGTGAAAGACAGTGTCAAAGGCTGATGATGGTGTGGGGACCCCAGTGCCAGAGAAGGGTGCAGCAATAAGGAGACCCCGGTGCCAGTGTGGGGTGCAGAGGTGGGGCTGTGGAGAGACAATGTCAATACCATCTGCTAGGCTTGGGGCGTGGTAAAGGGGTGGCTTTGAAGCCATGCATCTAGCCCAGAAGGCTGGGGGTGTCCTGTGAGTCACCCATTTTGAACCAGGATGCCAAAGGGGTCTAAGAACCCACAGGGTTCAGTGGGGTCCAGTTGATATGTGAGGCTATAACTGCTTGGACATTTTCCAAGCATCCAGATTGAGAATCACTATGAGGCTTAAAAAGAGCTACTGAATTTCTGCCAAACAAGCAATATTTACAAGCACATTCAAATATTTACCAATTGTTGTGGATTAGTCTGTGAAGCCCTTGATGTAGGAATGAGGTGCAAAAAAATATTTTCTTGGACCAAAACACCAAATCATGCTAAATAGCCTAATCTGTCCTATGTGAAAAAAATATATAAATCAAATTCAGCCCAAAGGCTTGAAGAGAGTCCATCCCTGTCATGCACACTATTGAAAATCACCTACGGTTAATGTTAAAAAGGAGGCTGCTACCACAAAAAGGGGGTTTGGCTAGGGGGTTGCACCCAGAGAGTGGTGGTGGATGGGTCATTTTCAACCTGAAGTGATGTGGACAGTGGAGTCCCCCAGGGCTTGGTCCTTGGGCTTGTACTGTTCAACATCTTTATCAGCGACTTGGATGAGGGGGTGAAAAACACCATTTTCAAATTTGCAGATGACACTAAGATGTGGGGAGAAGCGGGCATGCTAGAAGGGAGGGACAGGCTACAACATGATCTGGACTGGTTACAGGGGTGGGTGGATGAGAATAGGATGGGATTCAATACTGACAAGTGCAAGGTACTGCATCTAGGGAGGAAGAACCAGCAGCATACCTACAGGCTGGAGAATTCCCTTCTCATCAGCACAGAGGCAGAAAAGAATCTTGGAGTCATTATTGATTCCAATATGAACATGGGCCACCAATATGAGGACACGGTCAGTAAGGCTAACTGCAACTTGTCGTGCATCCACAGATGCATCACAAGCAGGTCCAAGGATGTGATCCTCCCCCTCTATGTGACATTAGTCAGGCTGCAGTTGAAGTACTGCATCCAGTTCTGGGTGCCGCACTTCAGGAGGGATGGGGACAGCATTGAGAGGGTCCAGAGGAGGGCCACTTGCATGGTCAGGGGACAGCAGGGAAGGCCCTATGAGGAAAGTCTATGGGACCTGAACCTGTTCAGCCTTCACATAAGAAGGCTGAGAGGGGATCTGGTGGCTGTCTATAAACTTACCAGGGGGAACCAGCGGGGAATGTGAGAGGCCCTATTCCCCTGAGCACTACCCGGACTAACTAGGATTGAGAGTAGGTTCAGGCTAGATCATCAAGAGGCACTACTTCACAGTCAGGGCGGCTAGGATCTGGAACTGACTTCCAAGGGAAGTGGTGCTCACTCCTACCTTGGGGGTCTTCAAAAGGAGGCCAGATAATCACCTAGCTGGGGTCGTTTGACCCCAGCATTCTTTCCTGCCCATGCCAGCAGGTCAGACTTGATGATTAGCTCAGGTCCCTTCTGACCCTATCAATTATGAAACATGAAACTAAGAATACAAACTCAATGGCAGCCTCCCAATTTACTAAAATTACCAGCAAGACGTGGCTGGTGAAAAAGAGGGTGCCTCTTGGGCAAGGTTGGCACGGTCAAGGAGCCCTAGAGGTATCACAGCCATCCCTGGGGATCCCATCCCGTGACACAAACTTGCTCAGTAGAATGAATACATTGTTCCGTTGCTGTTATTAGGTCTTATATTCAAACTAATTGTAGAAAATTAACTGAAAATTTATAAAAAACAAAAACATTCCATTAACACATTTGAAAATGTTATTAGAGGGAGCCTTAAAACTCTGTTATAGGATACATTTAATTACTTATCAAATCAAGATTAAAAATAAGTATGCCAACTAAGACTCAATCAGGGAACTGATTGTTTGCAAATATAAGCAAAATTATAAGGCACTAAAATCAGGATTCTCTAATGAAAGCTGTTAGACATCACTAATGCTCTCAGCTCTGCCTGTAATTTATGCATACGCAGCGTGTCACTTTCTAAATGTTGATTCTTTGAAATGTAATCACAGCCTTCTTTATCTTGTTGATCGTTTCATGATGTATGTGTTCCTTGAGGGATGACATTACCTCTAATATGCCTCTCGCATATTTCCTGGACAATCACTTCAACACTAGGCCTCTAATGCTATTTAAAATGTGACGAGAGTTCAAAGTAAGTTGCTTCCTCTTCACAGTCTTTTACAGTATCAACACAACTCAGTTTTTCAGTCTGAATAACGGCTCAGCAAGATAATTAATAGGCCACTAATGGGTACATGTGACCATGCAGAGCAGAGTCCATATTCATAAATTTTCAGCACCTTGATCCTACAGTAATTGCTGTTCTGCAAATACAATCCATAAATAGATCAATAATGATCTTGTTTATGCAGGGACCCAAAGTATTTTGTCTTCATTTCCTACAGACAATTGCTTTGGGGGCTTTCTGTGTATAAAATACATTTACATGAATCAATTATTTATTTGAAAATAAAATTGCAGAAAAATCCTCTTTCACTTGATGTTAAATGCTTGAAATCAAATTCATGAGTGTTTCAGTTTTGCAGGGAGGTGAAAAGAAAAATGTGCAACTCAGAAGCTGTTTCATAGTCTATTTCAAAAGCCTCCACCAGGTTAAACCAATAGCATACACAGTTTTTTAAAAAAAGGAAGACAGTACATGATATGGCAGTTTCAGTATCTCACCGAACATGAAAATCGGAGAATGGCTTTGCAGATATAATAAACACTGCAGATGCAGAGAAGCTTACTAAAGTGCAATCTGAATTTCACAGGTCAAAAAATCTGTTTCTGCTAGGAATCAACCAAAATTTGACTCTGACTGTGATTGCACAGGTTAATGCTAAATAGCCTACCTAGGACTGAGATTTAGTTAATGGATTTTGAAATGGTAAAAATGTCTTCAATAGCAAGTATGAGAACTCTAAGCTGATAAAATACAATTCAGAAACAATACCAAGCTAATACCATATCTGTGACTGTTTTACAGAACACAACAGACTTCTAAATGATGAAGCTTCAAAGCTTAAATAGGTCTGAAATCTTGACAATAAAGATTTAAAAATGGAGATTATTTGTGATAACCAGCCTTAGGATTAATGGGTCATCTGGATAATCAGAGATGCTGCACTCTTAATATACATCCTTTAAAAGAACTTTAATCCCCTAAAAGCTTCTCAGACTCTCTATAGGTTATACCCATTTTAAATACATTGAATATTTAATGAATTTAAAATAAAAATTATATATATTTAGATATCTGCTCATTAAAAAGTAGCTGTGTGTTAATTAAATGCAGTACTTGTGGTAAGAGTGGAATTTCCAGAGGTGAACCTGAATTCCTTCCCCATCTACATCTTCAACTTACCTTGATCATTAATTGGTGGGGCAGACTCAGGTGTTCCAGTTCAACAAGCTACTTAAGAGGGCGCCCTACTTGACATAAATATTGAAATTAAACTGAAGTCTTGGCAAAAGGGAGGATAACTCAGATCCCATGTGTATTTTCTAGGATCTACTGAGGCAAAAAGCAATGATCCTACGTATGATGATGTTTCCTAGATGTATGCATTTTCACTAGGATCTGGATTGAAGTTACTGAACTTGTCATAGGCTATCAAATAATCAGATTAGTTGATCACTGCTAAACTGGGTCAAATCTGAATGGCTGAGCTAGAGCTGGACTAACCTCTGAGCCATTTTCCGTTCCAAGCTATGTCATTTAATGAAACCATTATCTTCAGATCACATCAGGTGAGTATAATATTTTTTTAAATTTCTGCTGTCTCTTAATGTTACTTGCTATATCTCTCCCTACATTTACCAAGATTATGTTAATCTTGTAAAGAAGAAGTATGGCACTACAATTATTCTAGTATTATACTGTGCGATGATAGCTGTTTTCTCACTTAAATTGGACTATATAAAATAAAAATGTTAAATTCAGCCAATGTGATTTTTTTTTTATTTGGCTTGCTGGGTAAATTGAAACGCATAGTATACTGGATCAAATATTCCAATTAATCAAAACATTTACTATAATCTATATATGATCTGTTTATTACATTCACTCTACATTTTAATACTTTTACACTACAGTTACTTTCTTAAACTGTATATAACCTTTACTTAAGTTTTTTGGTTTTTTACAGAATCATTTCCTGTTCTCAAGATTATATAGCCATTTCCACAGATGACAAAAATATATGCCATGTTGAAGCAAGTGCTTTGGCCTTTAAAATTCTCTAGGTTTGTGTTGACCTATACTCTAGCCCGTTACTCTTGGGGAATATACAATCCCCTCAGGAATCTTACATTTGGTGCAGCCTCACACATAATAGAAACATTTGCTGCACAGCATGCTATGGATCAGAGATCACTGTGTTCATGTAAACAGATGAACAGCACCTGTACGCAGTCAAAACCAATGGCCGTAAGAAAACTGCTTGGCCCATTCCAGTCAGCTCATAAATGGTGTATTTATACACTGCATATCTCCTCTGAAAATTACATGACATGATTACAATAATGAACACTATATTATTAATACTGTATAGGAATATATTTTTCCTTATAAAGAAGTATTAAAAAAACTACACAGTGCAACGACTTCTTAAATATCAGCTTCATGGATCTTTTACTTGGCATTCATTTTAAAACAGTTTAGCACTTCCATGTGCTCCCTTAGAATAACAAACAAATTGCAGCCCAACAGCCCACAAATTCAATCTACCCCAAATTACGATTGTTTAATCCTGTATCCCTGACTTGTAACATTCTGTCAGCCAACTCCTCCAAAATGAGGTTGCCAGATTCCTGGATAAAAACCTATGCTAGTGTCTAAGCCACTAAGGGAAACTGCGAGGCAGGCTGAGCATTCATATATACTATGTTCTTCCTCCAGCCAGACTGCCAGCGTTGTTCTTGAGTTCAAACTGCATACTGCAGCAGGAATCTTGTAAACTGAATACCCAATATGCTTACAAGAATGAGGCCAAGCAGGTAGAGTGAAGGAACGATGCCAAATACACATGCCCTGCCTGTGAGCTGCAAGGACACTGATCACTTTAAATTTCGGATGCTGATGGATTGACATGACATTCTTCAAAACACAATAACCAGATGTAAAAAGTGACCGAACAAAAATACTTTAATATAATGAGATATAAAATTCTGATTTTAGCAAGGCTTTTGATACGGTCTCCCAAAACATTCTAGCAAGCAAGCAAGCAAAGGAAATGCAGTTTGGATGAATGGACTGTAAGGTGGATACAAAACTGGTTGGATCATCAGGCTTAACTGGTAGTAATTAATAGCTTGATGTCTAGTTGGCAGCCAGTAAGCATCAAGCGGAGTGCACCAGGGGTCAGTCCTCAGTTTGGTTTTGTTCAATATTTTCATCAGTAATTTGGGAGATGGGATGGAGTGCACCCTCAGCAAGTTTGTGGGTGACACCAAGCTAGGGGGAGTAATAGATACACTAGCGGGTATGGCTAGGATTCAGGGAGACCTCGACAAATTGGAGGATTGGACTGAAAGAAATTTCATGAAGCTCAATAAGAAGAAATACAAAGTCCTGCACTCAGGATGAAACAACCCTGTGCACTGGTACAGGCTGGGGACTGACTAGCTTTGAGCAAGGGGTTGGATCAGATGACCTCCCAAGGTCCTTCCAACCCTAACTTTCTATGATTAAGTGAACCTTCTACTCAGTGAATCTGGTACCGGTTTGGAGTAGGAAGATAGGGAGAAAAGATCGTAACATGGCCTGCATATCACTGCAGAAGCACAGCAATAAGGGATTTTGGGGAGCAAAGACAGTAAGAGGACCAAGCCAGACAGGATGGAACAGCTACTAAGCAGACTGCAGCCAGTTGCAGAAGCTAGGGTGTCTATACTACTGTTCTGCAGCTGAGAACAAGGTGATTTCTGCTCAAGAAAGGTTTCCACTGTGCAACCCACATTATTGGACTGGTTCTGGAATACCTGTAGAGCTCAAGGAGACTACAAATCTGTATCTAAGCAAGCCTTCATCACCACTGTCTATCCCTGGGATTATGGAAGACCCAGCCAAGGCATCTAAGTCTAATCACTTCACCAAAGAAGACAACCATTAGATGATACTTAGTGGTGCAATGGAGTTGCACAGTAATTTGTGACAAAGCTTTGACCACATTCCTTGCACTGCTAGCCACAATCCTGTGGCAGATACGCGGTCTTTGATTTCTGATGATGTCCTCCAAGCCCAGAGCATTTTTTATTGGAGACTGACGTTAGGCCTTTTTACACATGCTCCACCAATTAAAGCGCCCAGAGCATCTCCTGGCTTCAAAGTGGTGGTGGGGTCACTATGAAAACTGTTTGAACAAGCTTTAGATAAAGTGCCCACACAGACACTTTGAAATGCAGGGACATGGATACACGAGAGGCAGAGGCTGGCTGGAGCACACTAATTACCACTCTCTAGCAGCCTCAATTAATCAAGCCTTCTTTGACGTGCCACAATTATAGCATGGCAGAGCAGCCTCCTGGTCCACGTACAGGCAGCCATTATTGCTATTCAGAAAAGCCAACATGTTCTTTGGCATGTGGTAGTGATATCCCATCACGTCCTATCACTGCTTATCTGCAGCACGTGCTTCTTAGCAGTTAAATCGGTGTGATGTTCAGAACAAGGTGAAACTTCAGTAGGTCTTCAACCACTATGCTGGCCACATAGCAGTTGCTTACTCCTGCTCATGTATGCAACGTGACCAGCCCAACTGCGTTACACCTGTAACAGCTGCTGCTGCATTCACAGCAGGGCTAAAGATCCCTGTAAAGGCAGAGCTGGAACGTTTTGCAGCCACAGTCCTTTTACAAAAGCATATGCGTGTTTTTGATTGGCTCCTGAGGCAGGTGAAGGGGGGACACAGCCAGGCTCAGAGAGGAGAAAGGGGCCTGAAGGCAGGGGCCCTGGACCATGGAGCTCAGGCAAGAACCAGGCTGGAGCTGGCAGTGGCTGTGACTGGAAGCTGCAATTAGTAATGGGGAGAAGACAGACCTGGTATTCTTTTCTCTCTGTAAGTAAAGGGACCCGTGGGCAGGCAAAGGGTCATAAGGGAGACTTGTCTAGGACGGCATGGTGTCAGTCTGGGAAGGCTCTGGGGAAACTTAGCTGAGAAAACAGCCTGGGGCTGTGTGGGCGATAACTGAAACAATCCTTGGTTTATCAGCACAAGGGGCCATGTCTGGGAACTGGGGAAAGGTGCTTTTGGGGAGGGAGGACAGTGTTTTTCTTTTGCAGATACAACAGATAGCTGAACCAGAGGAAAGCTTCTCCTCCCCATGCAGGCTCTAGCAGAGGGGGGAATAGCACCTTCTTTGAAGCAAGCAGGGCTGCACCAGCAATGTTCCTATGTTGTTAATGTAAAGGAGAGCTGATGTTTTGCTAACCCTGTGCACTCCTGCTGAAATGCACTCGAGTCTCAGGGTTTAAGCTGGGGAGTTGTACAGAGGGTGTTTTTTATTCAAATGGTATAAAGTGTTCTTAGTTCACTGATGCTCTGGCTTTGACAATTAAATTATTGATATCCTGGTTTGACATTCATATGTTGACTGTTTTGTAAATAAACTGTGTAAATAGTTAGACTGTATCTACTCCAGTGCATGGGGAAACTACAAGAAAGCACTCCAGAGAAAGGTAGCCTGAGCCTTAGGGGCTGGGAGGTTGACCAAGGTTATTTGACACCCCAGGACCCTGAATCTGGACATGGCTGCGGGTAGCAACATGGCTAGGATTACACACTTTTGTTATCAACACTTCAGTGCTGTAACGACCAGCTCCTTGCAGCACGTTGGCAGTGGATACTCATTCTGTACCAATCTGAACAGGTGCAAGAGGCTGCAAGAAAAAACAATGACTTTCTCCAGCTGCTAGAAGTGCATCCTGTTCACCATCCAAGCTTTACACCCAGGAAGCAAAACAGTAAGAACTACAGCCTGATAAATGTTAACCTTAGTAGAGACCTTGATACCTTTTTACCTCCACTTGGTCAATATGTCAAAGGCAGCATTTTCTTTCAGGATGTGGGAAACAACTTCCTCATCAATATTAACCTGATCAGTCAGCATGTACACTGTACAGGTAGCAGAATTCAAGAGTCACAGGAAGCTGCTGCCTATTAATGTAGCGCTGGCAGCACAAAACTCTTGGTGAGTTCCAGCTGATATGTGATCTTGTTCTGTGCTGAATTAATTGTGTGCCCAAAGCTGTCAGTAGCTACAGTGAATTGGCCACCCCATACCTGGTAGAACGCATTACCAATGCACAGTTATCTGTAAAGAGCCACTGGTAGAGCAACCGAGTGGTGACTTCTGATCTAGCCTGCAACCTTGAATAACTGAACACTGTTTTAGAAGGGCAGAATCTTAACATCACACCAACCAGGATATCACCAACCATCCTGTCCACAAGTGCTGCACAGAACAGGGTGAACTAAATTGGTTCAAGAAAATAACCTTGTTTCACTCTGTTAGAGGTGGGGGAACACTTGGATAGGTCAGGGCCAATCCTTACTCTGCCATGCATACCTTCACAGAGCTCAAGCATGGGAACTTTTCAGAACACTAGAGCCTCTTCTGGAGGCTCCAAGAGTCAGTTTATCTGACCGTACTAACAAAAGCCATACAGAAACTGCTGTTATGCTTATGACATTCTTCTTTGATTTTTTGTGCATCAAAAGTCATGTAGTTTACTACAGCACTCATTAAAGATTATCCAAGCTAGTATTTCAGCTGCTGCTAACAGTGAGGCCCTCCCCATCTGACAGTTATTGCACTCGATTTGATCTGCTTTTTATGTTGTGCATCTGAACTGGAGCCACATCTTTCAAGTTCCTGAGGGACCATTTCCTCTTCCTAGATTTGGCAAAAAACCTTGCGTAGACTCTCAATCTGGGCTACACACTGTAACTTACAGATTTCTAATGCAGTACCATCAGGGCTATGAGCTTTGTAATTTTTCAGTATCTGCATGGCATTCAGGACTTTTCTCAATGTGGGTTCATAATTTAAAACCTAAACAAACGTTGCCTCAGGTAGGCCAAGCTGTGCAGCATTCAACTCCAATGGCAGCAGCATTTTGAGACCTTACTGAGCCTTCAGTGCTGTTGATGACACCAGGGTCAGCCTGTAACCCTCAGTGTCTTTCAGTGGCATCTAGTCATAAGAAATGGCTTAGGCAGCCTTAAATGTTGTGTAGAATTGCTGCTATGTCATTGAGTCAATGCACTAATGCCGTTATCTACTTTGGCAGTCCACCATTGGGGAACTGCACTTGACATAGTTGGACGTGAACACCCCAACAAATATCCTCATAATCCTGTTGATGGACAAGAAAAACAGGATGGTCAAGAAGTTTTTGATGGATAAGTACTGCCCTCCTCTCATCTTACAGTATCTACATAAAATTTGCAGTGTAACGTTCTAAATTGTGGGGCCCTGTGCAAAAATAAAGCACAAGACAGTTGTCAGGTGAGGGATTTATTACTGTTGCAGAGAAGCATTAAAAAATAATAATTTGCCTTTTAAGCACTCAGATGTACAAAGGGATTTTAACAAATTAATGCAAGATACAAAATGTTCCAATGCAAAGCTGCCGAAGTTTTGAAAAATGAGCTCGAGTTTCATTCTAACGTGCAGGAATCCTAACAGGACCTGGGACCATGGCCTTCTTTGCTCTACCACAGGGCCAAGGCCCCTAGCCAGTTCCGATTATTTATGTCAAACCACTCCTGCCAGCACTAGGTCACAAATTGCACAACTGCTTTAATGATATGATACCCATTGATCTGATGTGCAGTAGCATCTACAATACAATGTATGTCCTTAAGGACCAGACAAAGTAGAGGTGGCCTTAATTTTTCAACTGATTCGCATTCGACCTCCATGGAAATTCTACTGCAGCAAGTGGCATTTTGACTGAATTTGTAGAGGCAGCTTTGAACAAATCATCCAGCAACTGATCTAGAACTCAGCCTCTCACATAACTGGAATATCCCTGATTAATAAGGTCTCTGATACAATAACCTAAGTGCCACTGACAAGATTGTGGATGGGTCCATGAGAGTTCCTGCATTTCTGGTTGCCAGTAAATTGTATTGGACGTCAGCTCACACCTGATGTACAACTACATACATACACTGTCATTTGCACTGGCAGATCCAATGCTATGCCTTCCTAATATGTGACACTAGGTGATAAGGTCTTTCCCCATGTATACACTGAAGTATCCCAGGACAGCCAACCTCTGACTGGGAGTGGCAAGGATAAGCTGGTCCAGGTGCTGATACAGTAGAGGAAGGGGAGGAGAAATTCTATGCATTACAGTGTCCACACATTAATCAAAGTATCATCTGGTTCAGATGGATTTACATGCACATCCATTTTCAGATGCCTTCTGGAAGGCACTACAACTGCAGCTCAGACAAAATTGCAAAGCTGAGACCACAGAGTCATTCCTCAGCTGATCATATTTGCCAAAACGATATAGCTTGCTCCAATCACAGTCAGCAGCTCCTAAGAGGAGCAATATAAATCCTGTAGCCTTCTAGCTCTCTGGCAACAATTACAATGTTCTGGCAAGCTAGTTTGTTTGAGGTCTATCCAGCAACATAAGGATATTCCACAAGGCCATACTGAGAGAGCAGGATTTCTTCTTTGCCATTCAGCCAAAAAAACAAGGAGGCAACTCACCAGATGCTGCTATCTGGTATACTTTGTGAGAGACTTTTCTAGACCCCCTCCAGCTCTCTAAAGTTAGGGTGAGTTGTGTTGTTCCTAAAAACCCCACTCAGTCAGCCAGAAGATGAACAGGGGACTCCCTATCCAAAGACTATAATCTAGGCTGCCTGCATATACCTTCCTGGCTTTGACTTACAGCGTTTCCAAGCTGGTCGCTTGCCATTCCCTCATTGCTACAGGAATTTAGGAGATGCTGTGGCTGTCAGAGTGTACAAAAAGATTAAAGCCATGGTAGTTTGTGCAGCACCACTACTGCTGATTTTAATCAGCAGCCTTTAAGCCCAGTGAAATAGCTAAACTTGCTATAATTTGAAAAAATAAGAGATGCAGTCCTTATTTGTCAACCGAGCTACACTAAGTTCCCTTGAGTGAAGGCCATCATGGTTTGGTAACCTCCCACTGTTCTATGGCCAAGCACTGCACTCTCTTACCGTAGCACCTCAGCTGCCATTGATCTACACAGAATCATCTGCTGAGGGGGCATTGACCATTTACCTATTTTTCTACAATGTTTGCAATCACCAGGTCAGAAAACAGTCATTACAACAGGCCTCTACCTCTGAATCTGTCTGGAATGGGTAGTTTTATCAGCATCAGCAGCCATTGGCAGCTAAGAGACACCTGCGGCAATGAGAAGGTAAGCCAGGGGAAGGGAGCAAGTGGCGCCAGGTGTTGGCAATCGGGCAGGGGACTCTTTCCCTGCTTGACCCTATTTAGCCGCACCGGGTGGGAGCCACGCGAACAGGGAGTGCAAACAGGCTCGCTCTTTAGGGGCACGCCGGAGTTTGCGCTGGGGAGGGAAGAGGGCTAGGAGCTTGGAGGCCCGGGAGTCGACTTACCAGGGATGCCCTGGTGGGACGAAGTTCTGGCCAACAAGTGGGGTTCCCACAGGGGGAGAGGCTGCAGGCAGACACAGCTGACTGACTGGCTCAGCTGATTGTCCGATTGGCCCTGCTGACTGGCCTGGGAAATTTGAACTCAGATTAATTGGCCAGCCAGAGCAGTTAGCTGAGGACGCCGGAGGGAACACACGGTGTCCCCGGTATCCCCCGACCCTTGAGACAGCACCAGCACCAGCACCAGCACCAGCACCAGCACCAGCACCAGCACCAGCACCAGCAAGCAGGTAAGTCGGGGGAAGGGAGCGAGCAGGGCCAGGCGTTGGTGATCGGGCAGGGGGCTTTTTCCCCAACTGACCCTATTTAGCTGCACTGGGCGGAAGCCCCCCTCCCGAGCAGCGCGAGCAGGGAGTGCAAACAGGCGCACTCTTTAGGGGCATGCCGGAGTTTGCGCCAGGGTTCGCACAGGGAGGTGTGTGACAGAGGCCGCAGGCAGTGGAAGAGTAAACGGCGGCGGCAGCAGTCGTCTCCAGGTAAACGCGTGGGGGTGACAGCATGGGAGTTGTCACACAGAGTGCAGCCAGGGCTCCTGCCCCGCGGCTGCCTCCTGGCCTGGGGACAGGTGAGGCTTCCACACAGGTGGGGCCACCTGCCTGTGGGGGCTGCCTGGCTTGGTCCCTGGGGCTGGGGGGGACACACACAGGCAGGGGCTTCTCTCACCTGTCCCAGGATTGCAGTGCTGGAGGGGCAGGTGAGAGAGCTCCAGGTGGAAGTGAGCAGGCTGCAGGGATCAGGGCCATGAAGGATGAGATTGATGGGTACTTTCTCTCTCTGCAGGGCCCATCCCCTCAGGCTGTCACCACCCAGGAGTCGGTAGGAGGTGAATGGAGGACAGTCACCTCCAGGGCCAGGCGGCGTCACAGGCGGCACACAGCTGCATCAACTGTCACCCCAGTACAACTGGGGAACAGGTATGCAGCCCTGGCAGCGCTGGAGGAGACTGGGCATGAGGAAGAAGGAAGGGAGGAAACCACGCCCTCATCCAGCAAGCCATCATCCGTACCAACTGAGCATCATCCAGTGACTCAGAGGAAGAGACGTCAGGTCATCATCATAGGGGACTCCTTCCTCAGAGGAACGGAGGGACCCATCCACTGCGCAGACCCCAATGTGAGAGCAGTGTATCGTCTCCCAGGAGTCAAGCTGGAGACATTACAGGGAAGATCACTGATCTCATCCAGCCTTCCGACTACTATCCTATGGTCCTCATCCATGTGGGAACCAATGATGTGGCCTGGAGTAGTCCAGACCAGATCATGGATGACTACAGGGCTCTGGGGGCCAAGCTTAGAGAGTCGGGGGCCCAGGTGGTCTTTTCATCCCTCCTCCCAGTCAGTGGAGTGCCTGCATCCGTGAGGTGAACCGGCACCTCCAGAGTTGGTGTCGTTACGCTGGATTTGGCTTCCTGGACCATGACCCACACTTCAGATCAGAAGGCGTCCTTCGGTGAGATGGTTTCCATCTCTCCCCCAAAAGGTAACCACATGTAGGACCTGCCCAGGTAAGAGCCCAGGTATATACCAAGGGACCAGTTGTCTCTCTGGTAGGGGAGGTGCCCAGGGCCCCCACGGAGGGGATTAAGGTGTTTCTTCACTAATCCAAGAAGCATGGGGAACAGGCAGGAAGAGCTTGCTCTCCTGCTTGCAAGTAGTAAAATTGATCTGGTTGGCCTAGTGGAGACATGGTGGGATGAAACATTTGACTGGGTATTAGACATAAAGGGCTATAGGTTGTTTAGAAGAGATAGGAAGGGGAAAAAAGGTGTGGGGGGTGGCGCTCTATGTTCTACCAGTTCTACCTTCCAAATGGGACCAGAGGAAGGCCTAACTGAGACCCTGTGGCTCAAACTTCAAGGAGGGCGGGGGGAGAGGGATCTGGTGGTAGGGGTTTACTACAGGCCACCACATCAAGAAGAAGAGCTGGATCTGGAATTTTCCAGGCAGCTTGGGGAGGCTGTGCGTGCAAAGGATGTTGTGGTCATGGGCGATATGAATTACCCCGACATCAACTGGGAGGAGCAGTCGGCCAGGTCTAGCCACTCAGGAAGGTTCCCGACATGCGTACAGGACCTACACCTCGTGCAGGAGGTACTCATCTCCACCAGGGGAAACGCCATACTGGATCTGGTGTTAGCCTCTGGGGATGACCTGGTGGGGGAGGTGCTAGTACAAGGGAGGCCAGGGGACAGTGATCATGAAATGATCCAGTTTGCTATTCAGAAAAAGGTGGGGAGGGTAACTAGCAAAGCGCAAATGCACAACTTCGATGTGCTCAGGGCAGTAGTCAGGGAGGCACTAGGAGCCCAGGGAGTAGCTAGTATGGGGGTCCAGGAAAGGTGATCCCTTCTCAAGGAGGCTATCCTTGGGGCGCAGTGGGACGCAATTCCTCTGTGCAGGGAGGCGGGAAAAGGGTCCAAGAAACCTTCATGGCTGAGCGCGGCTATCCAGTCTGGCCTGAGGGCAAAGAAAAAAGCGTACTGGTGGTAGAAGCAGAGGGCAGGGACAAAGGAGGAGTACACCTCCCTGACCCGAGCTTGTAGGGATTTGGTAAGGGAGGCTAAAGCAGCACTGGAGCTTAGATTAGCTTCTGGGATTAAGGATAACAAAAAGTCCTTCTTTAAGTATATAGGTAGCAAGAAGAAGTCTCGGGGTAACATTAGACCCTTATGGGGCAGGGCAGGGCAGTTGGTGACGGACACACAGGAGAAGGCAGAGCTCTTCAACAAGTTCTTTGCCTCCGTGTTCCTGTCTGCTGACAATGGGGTGCTCTTGGGTAATAGCGTAGAGAGGCCCGGGAAGGACGCGAGTCCCTCGACTGTTAGTTCAGACCTAGTTAAGCCCTCCAGGTAATCCTTAAATGTATCCAAGTCGGCAGCTCCAGATGACCTAGGATCTGGAACCAACTTCCAAGCGAAGTGGTGCTGGCTCCTACCCTGGGGGTCTTTAAGACAAGGCTAGACAATCACCTTGCTGGGGTCATTTGACCCCAGTACTCTTTCCTGCCATGGCGGGGGGTCGGACTTGATGATCTGCTCAGGTCCCTTCCAACCCTACTAACTATAAAACTATTTATTTGAAGCAATCAACCTTCAAAATCACCAGTAATCTGCCATGCTGAGGACAGTACTTTCAACAGGTTTGCCGAAGAAAAAGTGCACTTATTTTACTAAACAATAAATAGGGTCAGGGAAAAAAATATTTAGTTT
Source organism: Crocodylus siamensis (assembly GCF_052110815.1). Classification (NCBI taxonomy): domain Eukaryota; kingdom Metazoa; phylum Chordata; order Crocodylia; family Crocodylidae; genus Crocodylus; species Crocodylus siamensis. The sequence continues at coordinate 65,870,270 of NC_143398.1, forward strand.
TTTCTTTTGCTTTTTGGTGGTTTCTTCATTGGTTTTTTGCTGACAATACAGTTTCAAGGTGACCAAAACTGTTTGCTGGACAGTTTCTATTATTCATGAATAGTTCAGTCAAAAACAGAAACATTTTAGAAAAGCAGAAGCCTTGCTTTAACAGTTCTCAAAAACAGAATGCTTTGATTTTTCATTCTGAAACAACTTGTAAAAATTTAATAATAGAAAGAAAATTAAAAGGATTCCACAGTTGAAACTAAAAATGAAACGACTTTTTATTTAGGGTTCAAGGAAGCATTTTAGCAAGTCAAAAATGTAAACCTGCCACTGTTTTCATTTTGTGTGTGGAAAAAAGTCGTATCTGGATTTATTCAAAACAATTCCCACCCCCTAATTTTCAGTTTGGCCAGAGAACCAAAAAAAACAAACCCCCAAACCCCAATAATTTGCATAGCTTTTGACTCAGATTCCTGGGAATTGCTCTAAGAGATGAGAATGAATACTTTTTTTCCCTGGGAAAGTACTTGTTTGAGTCCATCCCTATTCAGGAGAGCACTTAAAGCTTAACTTTACGCATGTACTTAAATTCCATTGTTCCCACTGGGCCTCTTCAACAGTGTCACTCATTCTTGCAATTTTGTCTCTAATCTCAAACATTTCATATTTTTCTTAATACTACAGCTCTGCAAAAATAAGGTTGACTTGAGAATCCTGGCATTTATCCAGAAAAAGAAAGAAAAAAAGGAAGGAGGGGGGAGAAGGAGGAGGATAAAGTGGCTTCTAGTCTTCTCAGTTGCAGAAAAAGGATGGAAAATGAGAGCATTAGAAGATCAAAAGACCAGAATGCAAATAAGATCATGACTAGGTATTTTATATCTAAAACCACGTGGTTTCTAAGCCATTTCCAAGACTATCTCGGAGTGCCTGACACATGAGTTTTGAACACTGGTAACTATTCTATGGCACGTACTGACCTGAATACAGATCACTTCCTAAACAGGGCCATGATTCTCGCCCCAAGGATTTTCACATGAGTACATGGACAAATTAACAATAAAACTGCATAATGCATCAGGTGCCAGTCTGCATCTGAGGTGACAGAGGGATGTTGCAGAAACGAAAAGCAAAAATCTGCTCCAGTCTTACTCTGTGGGCTCTTTGTCAATGCCAAAACTACTTCAATACTCAGACTTAACTTTACCATATATAATAAATTGCATAGCTACACAGTGATTGAAATAACTATCTGCATATCTATATCTAGACACACATATGAAATATTAATTCCAACATTTAAATGACAGTGTAGATATAATAATAATGCATATCATTTTAATCAACTATCATTACTTTCAGCAATTCTACAAATCCCTGTGAAAGAATCAACTATTTGTTGATTTTATGCCATATGAAGACATGACAGAATGACATGTATTTTCATGGTATGAATAATGCATCTACTCTGTACCTTAAGCAAGCACATTCTGCATCAGAGATTTAATCCAATTTCTTCTTCTGGGGATGAAATGAATAAAACTTACTAATTTCATGAAATGTGCTTGCTCAATTTATGATTATAAAATAATTATTGCAACCTTTTTTAGTCTGGCCTAAAAAATCAAACCCCAGACACAGGTAACACTTGTATTATAACACTATGTTGTTTGTGTACTCAGCCAGTCTCTGCCTTCAGACCTGATGGGATCTCAATGATACAGTTTTACAAAGCCTTAGGATTCATGCACTACTTTTTGTTCACATTATCATAGTAATAAAAACCAACCTCTCTGATAACTAGCCAAATGGAGGCTTGGGAGGGTCATAAAATTGTTTCAAGCAAATCCAAAGCCAGGAACATTTACCCAGAGGCACAGCAGGGCAGCGCAGAGCTACCATGGTGCTGATTGTGGTGCTGAGGTTAATGGCTCTTGTGGTACCAGCTATGTTTGTGTAATCCTCCGTCAAAGGCAACACCCAAGGCTGCTGCCTTGGTCACCCCCCTCAGTTACACTACTGCTTCTACCTAGAGAACCAAAAGAGTAAGGAGAAGCAAGGCTGATATTTGGAAGAGTAAGTGGGATGAGCCATGTTCATACTACTAACACAAGGGACATAACACCCAATGTACAGCTTGTGAATACTTTGGGGAAACTGCTTGAGGAAAGAGAGGGGAGAGGGTGAAGAGACCTTTATCATACATGCATCAGGATTACTTAGTCCTGCCCTGTATCCAAAAAAAAGAGCAGTTAAAAATGTGAACCTTCAATCATGGTTCAGAGTAAGGGTGAATCATAATCATAGAAAAGTAGGGCTGGAAGGGACTTTGAGAAGTCATCTAGTTCAACCCCCTGCCTGAGGCAGGATCATCCTTATCCAAACCATCCCATACAAACCACAATCTAAACTCTATATAAACCTAACATCAACTTTGACACAAAACACAGACCTATCACTTACTTGCCATGGGTAAGCAGGGGAACCACATCAGCCAACATCCTACTTCTATGAAGTGTTGCCAATACATAGTTTCATAGTTAGTAGGGTCAGAAGGAACCTAAGCAGATCATCAAGTCCGACCCCCTGCCGTGGGCAGGAAAGGATGCTGAGGTCAAACGACCCCAGCTAGGCCATTGTCTAGTCTCCTTTTGAAGACCCCCAGGGTAGGAGTGAGCATCACCTCTCTTGGAAGTTGGTTCCAGATCCTAGCTGCCCTGACCGTGAAGTAGCGCCTCCTGATGTCCAGCCTGAATCTACTCTCAGTCAGCTTATGGCCGTTATTCCTTGTTACTCTTGGTAGTGCTTGGGGGAGCAGGGACTCTCCCATTGCCTGCTGGTCCCCCTTGGCAAGTATGTAGGCAGCCACCAGATCCCCTCTCGGTCTTCTTCTGTGGAGGCTGAACAGGTTCAGGTCCTGTAGCCTCTCGTCATAGGGCCTCCCCTGGTGCCGATCATGCGAGTGGCCCTCCTCTAGACCCTCTCAGTGCTATCCACATCCCTCCTGAAATGCAGCGCCCAGAACTGGAAGAAGTACTCCAACTGCAGCCTGACCAATGTTGCACAGAGGGGGAGGATCACCTCCTTGGACCTGCTTATGATGCATCTGTGGATGCATGACAAGGTGTGGTTAGCCTTCCTGACTGCATTCCCACATTGGCGGCCCATGTTCATCTTGGAATTAATAGCAACTCCAAGATCCCTTTTTGCCTCTCTGCTGACAAGAAGGGAGTTCGCCAGCCTGTAGGTATGCTGCTCAAGAGATCCTGAGGAGAGGGCCACGTCTCCCACTACAGAGGAAGGCAAAAACCCCCACAGTCCATACCAGTCAGACCACAGGGTAAAATTCCTTCTTTACTCCAAATATGGCAATAGGTGTTACACTTAGACCACACTTACTCTGTGGACTATTAAGCAGTGTTAAAGTTAGAACATGCAGTGAGTAGTTGCACATTAAGGGCTAATACCATTTTTTATCCGCACAACTCTGAATTGTCACTAGAGGCCTGGTGAGCAGGGGTGTAGCTAGAACCCAGGACACTTGGGCTCTATCCCTACTTGTGTGGGACAGGGGAGGAGAGTCTGCAAGCAGTACTTCCCAAGATGCTGGAGTACTACAAATTGATCATTTTATTTCTGTGGAGCAGACTGAAATTACCCTAACACAAGGCAGATAGCACAGCCCAGGGTTAATTCTTTCCTGAAGTGGTATAACTCCGAGACGTTCAAACAGCACTCAGCATGAGTTAATGAGCAGTAATGTGTGGATGCTTGCATTTTAAGTGCCCTAAGTAAGGTTTAAGGGGGGGGGGGGAAGAGGCAGGTTTGTGAGAGAGAAGCACCCTGTTTCCCTAGCCACTGGTTGCTATAGCGAGGCTACCAAAATTAAAGGGACAGAGTACTTCTGTTTTTCTTTTGCAGTTTTGTTCTGGCATGAGTCTCACCTAAGGAGATGTGCGCTTTGGCTAGGCAGTTACCTGAAAGTTTTGGTCCTCACATTGCTACCAGTAGATTGGATGGGACTGATGGGGGAGGTTAGGAGGTCCCATAATGCCAGACAGGGACACCAGGCAGGAACTTGCCAGGACAAGGTACAAGCTGCATAGTCTGAGAGGGTGAGGACTGGCTGGCTGGAGAGGAAGATAGCAGGACAGACAGGCCCAGCACCTTAGTTCTGCCTCTCTAGGGTTGACCTATAGCTCAAGAGGGGCAAACACTGTGAAGAAATCCCCTTCTCTCTCTGTTTGGGTCAGTCCCGCTACCCCCACCCCCCCTTACAAAATGCTACTTGATTCAACCTGGTAACCTAGGTGACCAGGCTAGGTAAATTGCTGAGGGGAAGAGGGAGCTCACTCTCTTCCTCTGGCGGGCATTTTGAAAAGACACAAGCAGAGTACCTCTAGGCTGCTGTCTGGATGAATCGGGAAGTAAAGCTGGAAACTAGCTAGTAGATTAGGGCTAAGTAATTCAGACATGTATTAAAAGGGACACCGAGCCCATATTTGTATGACTCTATTAGAACTTTCTCAAGGTGTTTTTAATCTTAAATTCCAATGTCTACTCCCCACCTTCTCTCTGAACAATAAAGGTATTGGGTTACAGCATGAATAGCTGTTTTCTCTGTGAATGCCTGAGGGGAGAGAGGACAGAGATGCTTTTTGCTCTGTATTGACTAACTCAAGTCATACCTAAGATTTCCCTGGGAGGCTTTGGGCTAAAAGAAGCACCCAGAAGCTTTACCAGTGGGTAAAGCGCCCTCAAGACTTGCAGAGTCTGTGTATCCTGGGCTGCAGAGAGCCCTAACAGAGACCAGTGCCCGGGTGGTAGCAGTATTACCCTAGGCTTGTGGGTGTTCTCCAGGAAGGGAGACAGCTGAATATAGGCTCCCCAGGGGAGACTCCTGAAGCATGATTTTGAGCCTGGCACAATGAGGTCGGTGGCTCTGCGTAGTAGTACCCCTTACTGTGCCAGGGGCCTGCAGCCCAAGAAGGCAAGACCAGAGCCCTAGAAGAGCAAAACCAGGGCCAGGGGCCCAAGACCTAAGAAGGACAAGACAAGGGCTGGAACTCAGAAGCCAGGCGCAGCACAGTGGACCTAGGCTGAGGAAAAGGACAGAAGCCAAGAAGGCTAAACCCCAACAAGATGTAGAGGCCTAAGGTATCCTACTATTAGACTGGGGCAGAAAGCCCACAGAAATGACAAATTGGTAACACCTGTGAGGCATGGGCATGGTTGTAGCAGAGTCAGAGGCTGTGAATAGCCATTAAGGTGATTAATCCTGGAAGGTACAGATGGGCCAGGATTAGTGTCTGGGGGCATAATAGAGGGAGGTGGAGTTCATAGGGAATCTGTAAACTAGAAGAAGATGAAGGCTCACTCTCGGACCCTGGGGCAGCCTCCCTTACTCCCCAAATAAGATAAGAACAACAAGGCATGGTAGGAGAGAACAAGGAAGGGGGGGTGCCTCAAAGCCAGAGTGAGTGAGACAGGATTCCTGAGGCCACCAGGGGGCATCATGGCTGCCCCTGGGACTCAGCCCTAATACAAAAAGTACAGGGGGTAGTTGTGGGCTGTTATATTTGTTTATTCGTGCTACAATTGTTTATCCAGATATTTTACTACCATCCCAAAAACAACTCTTTATTGCATGAACGACATGTCCCTGGTGGCTCGTGGGGACACAGAGGTGGTAAGCAGGGAACTCCCACAGATGCCACCAGCGCTGTCAGTGGGGGGTTGGGTGGCAAGCACCAACCAGGGGTTGGCAACCACCTGCAGACACTGCTGAAGCAGTGGTGGCAGTCAGCAGCAATTGCTGACTGCCTGCAAAGACCACTGGTGGTGTCAGCAGTGGGGCAGGGGTGGCGAGTGGCAACACTGTCAGCAGCACCTTTTTGTAGGGGGTACATTGCCACACTCAGGGAATGCATGTGCACCCCCTATGCATCATCAGTGCTTTATTGTCACATTCTTCTGTATTTCTGCCATCAGTTCATGAGTGTGTATTTTTGTCTGTGCCCCCATTAAACTCATACATAACCCCATATGCTGGTCTGAGAGAGTCTCCCACCTTCTGGAAAGCAAGTGCTTCAGTGATATGATAAGAAGTACCTGAGAAACTTTTCTTCCAGATTGGAAACCTTTAATTCTTTTCAAGACATGATGTTATACAATAGTCAGACTCAAAAGCTGCTGATAGATGTGCTGATCTGCACTTTAATTAAAATGCTCCAGCACTGTCTCACTGTCACATGTACAGAGCCTTCCCCTGCATTTTAAAATGGCCACGGGGGCACTTTAACTAAAGCTCATTGAATGAACTGTAGTTAAAATACCCCTGCAGCTATTTTAAAATGCCAGGGGGGATTAATGCACATGACAGTGAATCATTAGAGTGGCTATCAGGGAACTGCTGTTTAAAACAGCCCCTCCCCACCCCTGAGAATGTGTATAGGCACCCAAAGTGTCACACTGAATAGTCAGATTCTAAAAGCTGTATCAACAAGGGATTTATTAAAAACAGTGAGCACTGTTAGAAAAGAGGCAAATTTTAAAAGTGTGCAATTCTTAAGCTAGCTGGGTCCGTTAAAATGGGAAAGTGAGTATAAGTACTCTCTCTGGCCGTTACTTAGACTGTATAGCTCAGGGATGCATCATCTGATGCACAGGTCTCAGGAACTCCAACGTATCACAAACGATTCAACAGGGATTTAAAATTTTGAAGGTACTGCTGTTCTATCACAATATTAGGCTGCAATTCCCCCGAGTACTTCAGTGACACAGTGTTTAGATAGGTGTAGCATTTTAGGGTAAATATGAGACACAGTGTTCCTCATATAAAGGCAAATGACTTATTTCTGCTAACTCCTCTATCAAGTTCTAAAAGATTTTCCTGACTTCCTTGTATTGCTAGATCTTGCATTTGAAAGGCCACTCCACTTGCACTAACAAAAACCTAGACAGTTGATTAAAGGCGTGAGAATGACTTAACATCAGTGTATGCACAATGGAATCTTACAAACACAAATACTGTAATTTCATTTCCCAGTAGCCTTACTGCATATAAAATATGAATTAATAGCAAATACCAGAATCTCCCTCAGAGCTCCTCAGATTGCTTCTGTTATTTTAAGTGGGCTATTTTGGATTTCTATTTAAGTTTTGTTTGGCAATGAAAGTCCCTAGTAATTTTTTAAGCCTTTTTCCTTAAGATGCATCCTTGTGCATTCTACATTTCAAAATAAGATTTATCATTCTTGAGACAACTGGTAAGGCTCCTAGACCATCTGCTTATTGTCTAAGGCCCACTGACCAAACACATTTTACTTTTCCTTGGGCAAGTGACTCAAATATCCATATGAACTCGCTGAAGTGAAAACACTTTGATGTAGCCCAAGTATATTTCTTCAAATATTGTATATTATCTCCACCAATCTAGACTTTCAGAGCAGTAGGTTAGCGGCTCCTCATCTGTGAAATACAGGTTAGAATGGTCCAAAATGCCCACATGACTTTTTTTAAGTCACCAAAAGCTCCGATATCCTCAAATCACGTTTTACAAACAATGCACAGATTTTTCAAATATGTGTACATTCCAACTCCTATAAGTATTTATCATGCCTTGCCCTTAGTCTCTTGAATCACTTAAACTCCATTGAAAGTGATACCCACTGTACTCTAATTCTAGGTCTGGTTAAGATTACAAAAGAAAAAACAGTAAGACTTTTGTTTGTTTTTCTTTCTCCAAAAACCTCCCACTATCTCTATTTGATTCCTACTTCAAACAGTGCTGAGGCAGAAATGGAGATGCAAGAACATATTAGGATAAAAGCAGTTGTTAAAAACTTTTAAAGATTCTCTAACATACAGAAAACCTGCCTTTCAGTTCTTTCTAAACTCTGCCTGCAGAATATATCTGTATTATTCCATGCAGGGACTCCATTTCCCCCAGAAGGCAAAACTTAATCCTCATCCCTCACAACTGTGCCCACAAACTCTTCCATGCTTTTGCCTTATTTTCATATTTTTTGTTCAAAAACTCTTTCATGTTCCACATTGATATAGAATGTAGGGTTCTTCACATTGTTTCATAGCTAGCCTCTTCTTGAAGTAGCTGAAAGCTATTAAATTTAGTAAGTACTCCAGAACCAGCTACCCTCTGAAAGCCTTCCTTTTTTCTGATACCTCTCATATATACATGAATCTAACATGAGATCCCTACCCCCACAATCAGCATGGGGAAAAAGCGCCTTGTCTAAGATTCATGTACAAAGAGGAAGCGGGGGGGGCGGGGGGGCGGGGGGCGCGGCAGGCAGCTGAGCCCAAGTCAGGGCTACAGCAGCCTCCACTTGCTCTCTACAGCTTTTGCTACCCCTCTGCTCCCTTTCCCCACCCCTGCTTGGGTTGAATTCCCCCCGGGCACTGAGTACAGAAGCACTGACGCTGCTGCATGGCCCAGCATAGTCCCCAATATAGCGGTGTGAGGGAGACATATTTAAGATAACCCTCCAAGAATTAGATTCAATACCTGAAATATTATAACAATGTTATACATTTTCCACATATAGAATCTAATTATTGTGCGGGGGGGTGCATCTTAAATTCAGGGCTGACTTAGATTTGAGTGAATATGATACTTCTTGCAGACACAGGGTGAAGCACTGCTTAAAACTCCCAGTTCTTGTTCATATTTCTGGAGAGTTTCAACACTGCTGGGACCTTAACTGCACCATTCTTTCACTCAGGGAATTTTCTTACATTTGCTCTTGTCCTAGTACTGTGTGTTGTTCTGTAACCACTCAGAGCCAAGAAGTCTGAGAGAGAGATCTGCTATACTTGGTGCCTGATGTCTATCTGGTCAGCATCGCCTAACATGAACCTACTGCTGTATTACATAACCATTACACCCTCTTAAAAGCACAGTTCTCCACGTTGTTAGCACAGGACTAATGGTTTGCTGTAGGATTTTATCTGCTAGCAACCTGAACAAAGAGTAATGCAATAAACCTGAGCAGAGAGCAGTGAAAAGCTTGTCTGGGGGTGCTCCGCCCTCACCAGGCAGAGACTAGTTGGGGTAGAGTGTGGGCTGGGGATGGCCCAGGACCCCTCTTGCCGTGTGCCATCCCAAGCTATGCCTCCCCTCTCCACCTGAGGAAGGAGCAGGGGAAAAGCCTGGCAGGGGCTGCTCCACACCACAACCCTCCACCCAGCTGGGGGTATAGGCCAGAGTGGGGTTTAAACTTTCCCCAACCCCCACCTACTCAGCAGGCCAGCCGGGGCCTGGCCACATTCCCCCCTCCCTGCTCAAGCTAAGGGGTAAGGCCTTGGAGCGCTTCTCTCCCACCTACCCTCCCTTCCTTTCCACAGTGGCCAGAAGGCATGCTCTAGTGCCCCCACCTTCTGGCCTGAACCACTGCAGGCATGTGGTCACATTTCCAGAACCAAAAGTAAAATGTCTGTTCATTTGCTTAGCAGTTCAATCTAAACAGCTTAGACTAATGTGAGACAATGGAATCGATTCAGCAGGCTTTTAGATTGTCTGTACTTAACACTGCTGCTACCCAGCCACGCAATCCAGCCTGCAATCAGTGTTCTGCAGTTTACAAGTGGCAGGCTTATCCCTTGCTGCCATGACAGCCATCCCAGCTTTGCAGTACCAGGTACAATCACCAAGTTAACTGGTCCAAATTGTCCCTCACCTAGCTTTTGGACATTACTTTTTGGTGGAGGCTGCACTGGGGAGGCAAAAGAGCAGCCCTCCAGAGCAGGGATGCCTAGGGCAGCAGCAGGGGTCTGAGAACTGCTGCAGCATCCAAACAGGCTGTGGTCTGCCATTAGTAAAAGCTTGTCAACCCCTGTTACCAATGAGGTGGTGGGAAGGGAAGTGGGGAGAAGGGATGTGTCAGGGACAACAGAAGCAAGATATCAAATACTGTAAGAGTTGCAACATTTTCATCCAGATGGGAGTAATGATTACAACTTGCCACCTGCTTGGCCAGTATGAAAGCTTCTGAAGTGCACAACAAAAGGCACCTCCTTGACCCAAGGCTCCACCCACCAAAAATCAAAGTCCTGTTGCAAATGACAGATAAAAGTAGGATTGAAGAAAGAGTTCAGAATTTTGTTATACGCTTGAATGTGAGGAAGTCTAAGTAGGTGGGGAGTGTCACTATGGTTCCCCATATACAATCTGTTTTACAAACAGCTTGGTAATACTAATGCAACATTTCCCTTCTTTAGCTTATAACTTAGGTTTGGGCACAATAGAGCAATGATCATTAAAATTAAACACAGCTGGTATACCTGGGATGCTCTGTCTTCTCACAGCCAATGCTCCATCAGGTGGTTTGGCTTGGTTTGCAGATTTAGTATAAGGACTCTCATCTAGGAAAAAAAAATAAGCTACATGAATCCAATGAAACTTCAGTTTTAGTTGAAACATATCATTTATAACATGCTCTAATTTCAACATAACTCATGGTGGAACTACACATTTACTTATTTGCTGCAAAAATAAACTGCTTGATTATATGCTAGGAAAACCACTCACTGGGGAACCATTTTTCCTGAGTGTTAAAGTGGGATACTATGTTTTTCTCCCCCTCACTTTTCAAAGGCAAAGAGGGGGAGGAGAGGGCAATGCACCAATGGCAGAGCGCTGGAGAAGAGCGCAGAGTGCAATGCTCGGGTGCTGTGGGATGCCAGAGGACCAGCTGAACCCTTTTGTAGCGTTTCACCGGAGAGTGCTGCTGCATTCCCACTGGAAACAGAACAAAAACATTCATTTGCTAAACCAACAGGACACTCAGGATAGGTGCTTAAACAGGACATAAAGTCACCCTATTACCCTATCAGAAATTCAGAATTCCTTTAGTATACTATTCAGGGAAGTAGCAAAACCTTACACACTCTCCAAATACAAGAATTGTCACTAGGTAAACTGCAAGGGTCAAGAAGGACCTTTTAGCACACGCATTCTCTCTTGTGACAAAGGCAGCAAACTCCAACTGAGTCACAGAGGAGGATAGCGCAGTCTAAAACTCAAACCGCAAATTCTCTTTAAGTCTGGCTGTAGGAAGTCTCACTTATTTTACTTTAAAATGACCTTGGGGAAGTAGAGCCTTTCCCCTTTTCACTTTACGAAACCTTGCCCTTTTTTTCATGACTTCTAGTGGGACACTATCCATATTCAGTACAGAGACCACAAAGCCAAAAGTTTTACCCCTTTATCAGAACTCTGGCTGTAAGAAGCCATTCCTTTGGATGTGGGGATCTGCACAAATCTTTTCTGTTATGGCAAGTGATCTGAGAGACTCAAATTGATAGTCTGGCCACGCACCTTCATGCTGTAAAGATGGCAGTATGACACTAACTAGCGGACATTACTGGGGTTGATCATTATCGATATATCTTTGAGAACTACTGGGTGGGCCTACACTAAAGGCAGCATTAGGTAGCAATGAGTAGCTTCCTGGATCCCTTGCAATACAATCAGTGGGGAAAAAAACAGTTGACACAGTAACTTTAAATATAAATGACAAGCTATAAAAACAGGAGAGATACTGTGCTAAGAATGATGTGTGTAAATCAAGCATTAGAACAGACAATATTTACTTCATAACCTCTGTCAAAAGGAACAAATAAGAGGAAAACTAGACTCCTGCTTTGCTTGTCTTTTCATCTGATGCTCAAAAAGCTCTAAAATGTACTATCAAATACTTCTACTTGAAGACTTCAGGTTAGAAAGGGCCAATTAGTTTTCAACATATGCATAGGTTCAGGCATGAATATAGATCAATGTGGAAAGGAATCAAAGTTATCTTGTGTGACATATTGAGATGCAACAGAAACCATCAGATGAATAATATAAACATATTTTGGGCAACTGACTTTTCTTTCTAACTGACCCTCTTGAGATTTCTTGCCCCCTTTGCTGATTACAGCATATGTGACTTGTAAAGGCTCAAAATCCTTCTGAATACTTACATCAAAGATGGCAAGTTCCCGCCTTCCACCCCCATTTTCAAGCAAGCAAAATAAAGTTTGGTCAGCATAATTTAAAGCCAGGTCTGATATAGAAGACACTATGAAGAACAGTTCAGGTTTTTAAACCACAGACTCTCTGCAATGATTTCTTTTCTGTAAGGCAAACTCAGTAACAAAAAGAGCTTGTGGAACATCACCAATAAGATAAAGGACTGTTGTAGCCCTGCAGCCTGAAAAGAATGCAGTAACTCATTAGGAGTATACACATGACATCTTAACAGCCAGATACATTGCTTCTGCCACAACAAAATTAACTCTTATTGCCACAGGACTATCATCTTAGGCAGAAAAGTAACAAAGACTCTGTATATACTGGATACTATCATGAAGCCAAAAAAAGAAAACCAACAGACATAAAACATGCACTTACATAGAAAGAAGAGGGCAGTCATGCATGTTTTCAGAAAGAGGCAGACTTTGGACAAGGACCCATTAATACTTCCATTTGAAATAAATAGAAAATCTAATGTTAATGTGCTGGGTGGGATGCATTGCCACACATTTTTGAAGATATCCAGAGAGTAGTTAGTGCTCATAAAAGAAAATGGATAGGTTCCCCAAATGCCCATCAATACTTCTCAACACTAGCATTCAAGGTACTTGAATATGGACTAGTTTGGTTACTGTATCCATTTAATCTTTAGCCGTATCTTGTGAGAGGGTGTTATGAGGGCAGATATTGAGAGAGAGACTTTTCTATGAAGAAGTCAATAGAGATCATAATCTTATTTCACAAAAGCTCATGAATGTTTGTGACTTTTGGTCACTACTTGTCTGGGCCACATTTTAATGGGTGATGTACATATTAGTATACTGAACAAAATAGCTGTCTCTGTTCATTTTGTTAAATATGAAATTTATAAATGGAATGGAGAGAGGACCAAAAGCAAGGAGGAATTCCCACAACCAAATATTTCCCATTCAAGCCTGGTGTTTAAAGAGATGAATGAATAGACTATTTTCTTTAGTGACAGCATAATCTTCCCTGTACCCAACCGCACCTTATGGTTTCTTGGTCTTGGAATCAAGCTTAATGTGCTTTCAGTAAATTCCTTGATTTGCTGGTGCCTAGGCAGATTAAGTGATTAATTTGTACTGAAAATATTTCAAAGAAACAATGCATGTTGTTGCCCTTTGAAGAAAAAAAAAAAGGGCCAAGGAGCCAACACCATGAAAATGTTAAGGGGTGAAAGGTCAGTGAACATCCATCTACCAGATAATAATTAAAGATAAGCTAATAGGACCAACATGCAAGAGCAAAGCAGGAACCCTATTATTCAGGTTAGTTTATATTCATACTAAGAAGCATAAACTGTCATCTTGATATAGTCATCATCTACATATATAAACTAATGCTAAGAGGAGGGCATTTATATATAGGCAACTCAAGCATCTCCATATCAACTGGCCAGGCCACTGCAGTGAAAACTGAATGGAGAGGACACTCCTTCTTTGCTACCTGCATGGGTACAACACAGAAGGGGAAGTCATGAGTTATAAGCTCAATTCAGCTGGTGTAGAATAGAGCACCACAGATCAATTCATTGGTGGGAGGAACCAATTGTGTTCCACTGCTCAGCTACCACCCTCCTTAAGCTGAGCGGGTCCCCAGCCAGTAAGGTGTTAACCCACCATGGTCTGCCCACCTCATTTGGTGCATGGGGTTGGATCAAAAGTTGAAAAACAGAGGGCAAGTCAAGTACCAAGCAACAAGAATAGAAACCTTGAAAGCTTCCGGCTAGGAAGCTGAAATGTCAGGACCATGTGTCCTGGCATGAATAACAATTTAGAGATGATGGACAAAGTCTGGAAGACATCAATGATTGATCAAGAGCTGCAAAAACTTAACATTGATATTGCACCCTTGCAGGAGACAAGACTGGCCAACTCATGCTCAATTTGTGAGGCCAACTACATCTTTTTCTGAGTCAGCAGGAGTGTAGAAGATACTTACCTACATGGGGTCAGATTCACAGTTTGCAACAGGTTGGTCAAAACCATCAGAACCCCCACTAGAACATCAGATCAAACCATCTCACTCTGAATACAGTCAACTAACAGTTTTATTAACATCATTAGTGCCTACGCACCAACTTTACAGGCAAGTTCGGGTGATAATTTCCATAATGCTCTGCACAAGTCATTGAGCACCTACCATCAAATGAGAGGCTTCTGCTCCTAGGGGACTTTAATGCTTAAGTAGGTGCAGATCACGACTTGGCCAACCCACCTGGGACATCATGACATGGGGAAAATGAATGAAAATGGCCAATGTCTTCTTGGACTCTGCACTTAAACCACCTGTACATCACTAACACCTACTTTGCAGGCAAACAGCATCAAAAAGTATCATGGAGACACCCATGATCTGGCCACTGGCATCAATTAGAAGAACTTAGCAAGACTACAGACTCTCTAGCAAGTGGAAAGGCACCAGGGGAGGATGACATCCCAGATGAGGTTCTCAAGTTCAGGAAGGCTAGCGTGCCACTACATCTGCATCAACTTCCAGTGTGCTTCTGGAAGGAATATCAAGTATCCCAAGACATGCCTGATGCTAACATCATTACTCTCAAGAGACATTACAAGAACAAGGGAGTTTAAGGGTGATTGCAACAAATATAGGGGCATCTCTAAGAGCCATGGGACTCTTTAGCCTGGAAAAGCGCAGGCTCAGGGGTGATCTGATGGCCACCTATAAGTTTATCAGGGGTGAACACCAGGATCTGGGGGAACGTCTGTTCACCAGAGCACCCCAAGGGATGATGAGGTCGAACAGTCACAAACTCCTGCAAGACCGTTTCAGGCTGGACATAAGGAAGAATTTCTTTACTGTCCGAGCCCCCAAGGTCTGGAACAGTCTGCCAGCGGAGGTGGTTCAAGCACCTACATTGAACACCTTCAAGAGTAAATTGGATGCTTATCTTGCTGGGATCCTATGACCCCAGCTGACTTCCTGCCCTTTGGGGAGGGGGCTGGACTCGATGATCTCCCGAGGTCCCTTCCAGCCCTAATGTCTATGAAATCTATGAAATCTCTCTCCTCAGCATTGCAGGCAAGGCTTTTGCCAGTCATACTGAAATGCTTGCTGACCGTGTCTACCCAAAAATCACAGTGTGGATTCAGAGCAGGGAACTTAAGAGTGGACATGATATTCTCCTTGCACCAACTTCAAGAAAAAATGCAGAAAACAAAATAAGTCATTGTATGTAGCATTTCACAACCTGACAAAAGCCTTCAACACTGTCAGCAGAGCAGGTTTGTTCAAGGTCCTGGTAAAGATTGGATGCTCCCCAACTTTACTCAACATGATATGCTCCTTCTATGAAAACATAGAGGCCACAGTTCAGTTTGATGAAATCAACCTCTGACAGGTTTGAGATGAACAGCGGAGTTAAGTAAAAGCATGTCCTGGCATCCACATTCTTTGGGATCTTCTTTTCTATGCTGCTACACTACATTTTTGATGGCCTGGAGGAAAGCATATACCTTCATACAAGATCAAATGGCAAACTCTACATTCTATCAAGTCTAAAAAGCCAAGACACAAGTGAGGCACATACTTATTAAGGAGCTCCTTTTTGCTGATGATACTGCACTCCCTGCCCATGAAGAAGACCAACTACAAATACTCATGAATTACCTCTTCCATGCCTGCAGGATGTGTGCCCTGACCATCACCATCAAGAAGACTGTGGTCCTAGGACAGGGTGTTCGCCAGTCACCATCTATCAGCCTTGATAACACCTCTCAAGGCAGTGAACAAGTTCTGCTACCTTGGATCAGGGTGGATAAAAATCAGTGATTTAAAAAAAATATATATATCTATCTATCTCAGATTTTTAAAAATTTAAAATGGGATTTTTTTTTAAATTGCCAATCAAATACTACATTTCTCTCTCATTTAAAAAATAAAAGTTACAATTAAATCTCATCACAAACATGCTAAACCTACACTTAAGTCTCATAAAAATGAATTAATGGCTCTGTCACACTTACAGACATTGAGTTACCTACCAGTCAGACATAGGCATTCATTTCAGTTTTTCATCTCATGAAAATGGCTCTAGTCTGTCTGTTCAACCTAACTACCAGCTCTTTATTCTTGAAAGTTCTGGGCTTTCAGTTTCTGTTTCTCAGGAGACTAAAGTTGCATGTGCAAAGACACAGGCTGGATAGGACTGTTGTTGTTCTGTGCTTATGTGGTGGTAGAGCTGGGCCAAGCAAGACCAAGGTGTTAGTTAAGACACTCTCTTAAAGACAGAGAGACAATGTAGGAAAGGCTGGAGGCAGAGTAGAAAGGAACAGTGGAGTGGAGTGGAAAGAAAAAGGGAAGACATTATTCAGTAGTACACATACAGTTTCCTATATTCCCCCACACTTCTGCCACAGAAAAACTGTTATGGCTTCTGGGCATAAGAGAGACCCTATCTGGGAATATTCTGAAGAAATTCCTTCCCTGGATAAAAAAGGGAACTGTGTCAAGTGTAAGCATTGCAAGGAGGAGATGCAGGGCCTAGTTGCAAGAATGAAACGTCATAATGAAAACTGCTTAATGGGAGAAAACAATGTGGATGAAGATGTAGAGATGTTTGAAGAATGACATAGATCAACTGGTTAGTAAATAATTTACTTTACAATGCATCATTCTTCTATGCCTTTTAGTATAACTGTGATTTAACAAGTAAATTCCCAGGCTGTTTGCTATGCTAGATGTTGCTAGAAAAAAGAAGTTTAGCTTAGCTAATCCTTATGGCTTGTTTAATCAGTTAACTAGGTTTAGAATCTATCACCCAAGTTTACGGGACAGAAAGCTGCAGTAAGAGAAATCTAGAGTTGCCAGTTGCCGCTGGGTGTCATTTTCTTATTTTGTATTACATAATACATGTCCCTTATTTTGGAACATCATGGCCCCAGACCATAGTGGTGATGCCATAAGTCTATTCCCTATTTTACTTCAGCATAACTCAGCTTTCCCACGGGAACCTTATCTTATACTTGTTTTCTCAAAAGACAGAAGTGCCAGTCACTTCAATGGGGCTTACTCCCAAATTAAGTGCATTCTAAGTGCAATTGGTCTTATCTTTTTTGGTTATTTGGAATCAGATCTGCATCCTTGCTGGAAAAAAAATGTAAATGATTAACTGAATAATAGAGTGAGAAGAACTGAGAAGAATGACTCTTCAAAAAATCATTTTTGTTTCAGGATCCCATTTAAGCACAAGAGACTTTGACTATCTATCTGCAACAACTTCAGAGTCATCTGTTGGTACTTTTAGCAGCAGTGCTGCAATTAAACGTATTTCAGACAACAAAGTATCAGTAACAAGCAAACGATTTTGATCATCCAATAAATCCACCACCATGGATGGGTTTGTAGCAAGGACCAGCAAATACCAACAAGACACCATGTATGAAAAGATTGCTCAGTTCATTTATGCCACAAATTCTCCTTTTCACATTGTTAACAAACATTTCATTGGCATGGTTGAGTCCTTATGACCACATTACACTCCACCTGGTAGAGCAGACATTGGTGAAAGGAACAGCATATGAGAAGGAACTTGAATAGTGTGCAAGAAATACTGAGGGGAAATTTGCCAGTTTAAGCCTTGATGGGTGAAGCAATGTACACAATGATCCAATAATATGTGCCTGTGTGACAACAGAAGCTGGGGTTGCATCTCTTTCAGAAACATGAGATACATTGGGAAATGCCCACACAGCAGAATATTTAAAGGAAGTGGCAGTGAACAAAAAGCTGTAATAAACTCTGAACAAAAATTCAACTGTCACATGCGCAGTTTTGTCACAGACAATGCTGCAAATGTGGCAAAGATGAGAGGATACTTAGAAGAAATGGAAGGATGCTCCTTAATAACATATGGCTGCAGTGCCCATTTAATGCATCTTTTAGCCAAAGAATTGAGCACTTCTCCAGGAATAGAAGAAAACATTGAAGTTGCAAAATACTTCGTAACAACCATTTTGCTTCAGCTTCACTGAAGAGAGCAGGAGGATCCAAACTAATGCTCCCTCAAGATGTCCGATGGAATTCTGCAGTTGACAGTTTTGAACAGTTTATTAAGAACTGGCCTGTTCTCATCAAAACTTGTGAAGAAAACCATGATAAAACAAATGGAAGTATCTCATCCAAAGTATCTAACATTGGATGAAAGAGGAATGTAGCAGATAGGCTCAGTATACTGAAACCTATATCCATAGCCTTAACCAAACTTCAGAGAGATTGTTGCTGCATTGCTGATGCTGTTGAAATTTGGAAGGCACTTCCAGAGACATTAAAGAAAGAATTAAAGAAAGAAATACCTAACCAGAAAGTTAAACTGCAGGCAGTAAAGAAGCAAATGGATCAAGCGCTACCTCCACCTCGTTTTCCTGTGAATATTCTGCCTAACTTCTGAAGAAGATGAAGCTGCCATGGCATAAGTGTCTCAAAATCACTTTTCATTTCAGAAGTTAGGCATCATTTCTGCCAGTCATTATACATTTCAGGGCTGGAGGGGAAGCATGTAAACAGTACATGTTTACTGATTATGTTTTGAACAAAGTCATTCTTTTGAATCGGTGGAAATCATTAGCCAGGCACCTTGAAACAGAGTTCCTTCAGTTGCTAAGCTAACTTTTCACAGCAGTAGCTTCCTCTGCAGGCACAGAAATAATATTTTCATCATTTTGGCATTATTCACTCAAAGCTAAGAAATCACAGCCGGAGGTGGGCGGGCTCGTGGTGGGAGGGGGTTGGCTCCTCGCTCCCTGGGAGGAGGCCGCTGCCCGGTGCCAGGCCGGGTCGGGCCCCCTCCCAGGCCCCTACTTGGCCCAGGCCCCCGGGGAGTGGCGGGAGAGAGGGTGGGGAGCTCACCGGTCCTCCTCCTGTGGGGCGGGGCCCCCTGGGTCCCGGGCAGGGCCCCCCTGACCTGGGGGGCTGGTGTTCCCCAACGGCAGGCCCACTGCGCATGCACGCAGTTTAAAAGGGCCCGCTAAACAGGGGAAAAAAGCTCAGTTAGGCTCCGGAGCGGTGAGAGAAGCGCGGGTGAAGCCCGCTGCGCCCCCGCTCCCCCGAAGCCCCCCAGACACCCCCTCAGCAGCCGCAGAGCCCCCTGCCAACCCCCAGCACAGCCGGAGGTAAGCAGGCTCGTGGTGGGAAGGGGTTAACTTCTCGCTCCCTAGGAGGAGGCCGCTGCCTGGTGCCGGCCAGGTCAAGCACCCGCCGAGGACCCTACTTGGCCCAGCCCCCCAGGGAGCCCCGCGACCAGAGCCGCCCGAACAGGCTGCGTAAACAGGCACTCGAGTTAGTGCAGAGTTTGCGTGGGAGAGGGCGCAAGAGGGCACAAGACCCTGCCTGCGACCCCCCAGAGTAGTCGGCCCCAGCCATAGCCAGCCTACCAGAGGCATGACACAGATGGGCATGCGCTGCACCCCGAGGGTCCCCTCGGGATCTGCGGCCCCCCCATTGGGCACCTCAGAGACGGCCACCCAGACGGAGCCCATGGTTCCAGGCTCCACGCAGATGGAGCCCCTGGCTCTTGGCTGCGGGGGCTGCCTGTCCCTTTTTCAGGCTCTGGGGCCAGGGAGCATGGCCACCTCCCCTTGTGGGGTCTGCTCCCTACTGGGGTCTCTGGCGTGTCAGCTGGAGGAGCTCCAGGCCACAGTCCAGAGACTGCGTGCCATCAGGGACTGCGAGCAGGAGATAGACTCCTACTGCCAGGCCCTCCTCCCCTGGGAGCCGCAGGGGAGAGCTCCGTCTCCCTCCATGACTAAGGAGGACTCTGGGACCTCCCGCTCTCCCCAGTCAGGGGCATGGACCAAGGTGGTCAAGGGCCCCAAGGCCTGCCGCACCAAGGCCCCTCCCTCGCCGGAGCTTAGCAACGGGTTCGCACCTCTTGCAGCCCCAGCAGAGCCTGCTCAGTTGCCAGCTCCCGCAGGCAACCCAGGCTCAACCGCAGCTACTGCCCCCGCTCTCCCCAAGACAAAGCGAAAGGTGTTTGTTGTGGGAGACTCCATCCTGCAGGGGACTGAGGGGGCAATCTGCCGCCCCGACCCCTTAGCCCGGGAAGTCTGTTGCTTCCCGGGGGCCCGCATCTGAGACATTGCGGAGAGCATCCCGCAGCTCCTCCAGCCCACAGACCACTACCCCATGCTCCTTATTCACGTGGGCACCAATGACACGGCTCGGAGCACCCCCAGCCAGGTCATGAGGCGCTACAGGGAGTTGGGAGCGGGGCTTAGGGGTCTGGGAGCTCAGGTGGTGTTTTCGTCGATCCTCCCAGTCTCGGGCTATGGGCTGAGGAGGGAGAGGAGGATCCACGCAGTGAACCAAAGACTGCGGAGCTGGTGTCATCGGGAAGGCTTTGGCTTCCATGACCACAGCCCGCTCTTTGGCGAGAGAGGCAGCGAGCTGCTGGGAAGAGATGGCCTCCACCTCTCTCCCCTGCGGAGAAGGCTCTTCTCAGCCAGGCTGGCTGACCTGCTCCACCGGGCTTTAAACTAAGCCTGCTGGGGGATGGAGGGACTACTGCCACTGCTGGCCCACTGAGCGACCCTTGCAAAGCCAGCAGACCAAGGCACTTAAGGGAGCCCACCCCTGCCCCAGCCCTGGCACAATCTGTGGGCAAGGCAAGAGCCCCTAAGGGCACACTTGCCTGCCTGTACACTAATGCCAGGAGTCTGGGTAACAAGCAGGAGGAGCTTGTCTTCCTGCTCAGTGCAAAGAATTATGACGTCATTGGGATAACAGAGACCTGGTGGGACTCCACCCATGACTGGACCACGGGTATAGAGGGCTATACCCTGTACAGGAGGGATCGTGTTGACAAAAGGGGCGGGGGCGTAGCTCTCTATGTGAAGGAAAGCTACATGTCCCTGCAAGCTGATGTTGGCGACCGGCATGGACAGCTAGAGACCCTCTGGGTAAAAATTCATGGGAAAAACAGCACAGCGGACACAATGGTGGGAGTCTACTACAGACCTCCCACTCAAAGTCCCGAGCTTGGCCAGGAGTTTGCCCGGGAACTGACTGAGGCCACTTGCTCCAGGACCTTGGTTGTCATGGGTGACTTCAATTACCCGGACATCTCCTGGGAAGATCACTCAGCAAAATTCGAGCGGTCGCAAAGCTTTCTCTCGTGCGTGGATGACCTCTACCTGACTCAAGAAGTCTATGGGCCAACGAGAGGCAAAGCGCTGCTCGACCTCGTACTGGCTACGGGGAACGACCTAATCGGCGACCTAGTGATCGATGGGAAGCTGGGTGACAGTGACCACGAGCTGATCACGTTCACCATCCACCGTAAAGCTGGCAAGTCAGTCAGCAACACAGAAGTCCTTGACTTACGGAAAAGCTGACTTTGACAAGCTCAAGAGGATTGTCGGTCAGGCCCTCGGGGACCGTGACCCCAGGGAGATGGGGGTTCAAGAAGAGTGGTTGCTTCTCAAGGAAGCGATCCTCAATGCACAAGCTAAATCTATTCCAACACGGAGGAAAGGCAGCAAGAAGGCACAGCAGCCCTCCTGGCTCTCTAGGGAACTAGCGGACCTCCTGCGGCTAAAAAGGAAAGCCTACAAAGGACAGAGGACAGGATTCACCTCCAAGGAGAATTATTCTGCGCTGGTCCGGTCCTGCAGGGAGCAAACCAGGAAAGCCAAGGCTGCAACTGAACTCCAACTAGCTACAAGCATCAAGGACAACAAAAAGTCCTTTTTCAGATATGTGGGGAGCCGGAGGAAAAGCAAGGGCAACATTGGACCCCTGCTAAACCAGATGGGGCAACTGACAACTGACGCCCAGGAAAAAGCCAACCTATTTAAATAGGTACTTTGCGTCAGTCTTTCATCAGTCCCATGGGGCGCCCATGCCTGCTATGGGACAGGGAGATCCGGGTGATGGGGATCCCCTACCCTCCATAAATGCTGACCTGGCTGGCGAGCGTCATAGCCCAGCCCCTGGCACAGATCTTTGAAAACTCCTGGCGCTCTGGTGTAGTGCCCAAAGACTGGAAGAAGGCCAATGTGGTGCCGATCTTCAAGAAAGGGAGGAGAGTGGATCCGGCTAACTACAGGCCCATTAGCCTGACTTCTATCCTGGGGAAATTCTTAGAAAAGTTTATTAAGAAGGCCATCCTTGAGGGACTGGCCCAGGCTAACATTCTAAGGGATAGCCAGCACGGGTTTGTTGCGGGTAGGTCTTGTTTGACCAATCTCATTTCCTTCTATGACCAGGTGACCTATCACTTGGACAGGGCAGAAGAGATTGCTGTCATATATCTTGACTTCAAAAAAGCCTTTGATCTGGTATCCAACGATCACCTCTTGGCCAAACTGGCCAGTTGTGGCCTTGGCTCCACCACGATCCGCTGGCTGGGAAACTGGCTCCGTGGTCAGACCCAGAGGGTTGTAATCGATGGCAGTCACTCATCGTGGTGCCCTGTGACCAGTGGGGTCCCTCAAGGCTCTGTCCTGGGACCCATCCTGTTCAACATCTTCATTAATGATGTGGACACTGGAGTCAGGAGTGGACTGGCCAAGTTCGCAAATGACACCAAACTTTGGGGCAAAGCATCCATGCCAGAAGATAGGCGGGTGATCCAGGCTGACCTGGACAAGCTCAGCAAATGGGCAGGTGTTTAACACTGAAAAATGCAAGGTTCTCCACCTTGGGAGGAAAAACCTGCAGCATCCTTATAGGCTCAGCAGTGCTACGTTGGATAGCACTACAGAAGAAAGAGACTTGGGGGTCATCATTGACCACAAGATGAACATGAGCCTCGAATGCGATGCTGCGGCTAGTAAAGCGACCAAAACGCTGGCTTGCATCCATAGATGCTTCTCGAGCAAATCCCGGGACATCATTTTCCCCTTGTACTCGGCCTTGGTGAGGCCACAGCTGGAGTACTGCATCCAGTTTTGGGCTCCACAATTCAAAAAGGATGTGGAGAAGCTTGAGAGAGTCCAGAGGAGAGCCACGCGCATGATCAGAGGTCAGGAAAACAGATCTTATGATGACAGGCTGAGAGACATGGGACTCTTTAGCCTGGAAAAGCGTAGGCTCAGGGGTGATCTGATGGCCACCTATAAGTTTATCAAGGGTGACCACCGTGATCTGTGGGAACGTTTGTTCACCAGAGCGCCCTGAGGGATGACGAGGTCGAACGGTCACAAACTCCTGCAAGACCGTTTCAGGCTGGACATAAGGAAGAATTTCTTTACTGTCCGAGCCCCCAAGGTCTGGAACAGTCTGCCAGCGGAGGTGGTTCAAGCACCTACATTGAACACCTTCAAGAGTAAATTGGATGCTTATCTTGCTGGGATCCTATGACCCCAGCTGACTTCCTGCCCTTTTGACAGGGGGCTGGACTCGATGATCTCCCGAGGTCCCTTCCAGCCCTAATGTCTATGAAATCTATGAAATGTTTTAGTGATCAGATTTGCACCGCTGTTTACCAAATATGTGAAGAAGTATCAGTGGGAAACTTGATTTAAATCAATGATTTAAATCAGAGTTTTCTCTTGATTTAAAGCATGACTTAAATCAATTATTTAAAATTGCCTTGATTTAAAATCAGTTTACCCTGCCTTGGATCCACAGTGAGCGACAACCTATCACTGGATGAAGAGCTAAACGTGTGCACTGGAAAGGCAGCTACCACTTTCAGTAAGCTCTCCCACCAAGTCTGGAACAATACAAAACTCACAATCAAAACTAAGCTGCTTGTGTACAAAGCCTGAATCCTCAGGTTACATACATACATACATAGCAGTAAGACATGGTCAACATATGCATATCAGCTTCCAGCGACACTGCTTATAGTGCATCCATAAATAAAGTGTCAAGACAGAATCACCAACACAGAGGTCATCACCAAAGCAAACCTGCCAGCCATCACTGCACTACTCAAAGAGTGGCGCCTAAACTAGCTTGGCCAACTTCATAGGATGGAAGACATGCACTAAGGATATACCGTATGGGCAAACTGCATGTGGGGAGGGAAGAGCAAGGCACCCAAAACTGCACTTGAAAGACATCTGCAAGCAAGATAGGAAGCCTTCTGGAATCAACCCAAACCTCTGGCAGGCTTTAGCAGGAGACAGGACAAAATGGGACTCCCTTCTCAATCATCCAACATCACGATGAGAAATGGTCACATGAATTACAACAGAAACATAACCAAAGGAAGCAGCCTGTTAGTACAGGAGCCTCTAACACCACGTACATCTGTGACCACTGTGGCAGGACCTGCAAGTCTAACATTGGTCTTTACAGTCACAAGAGAAAATGGACAACCAGTCAGTAGAATAGCTGCAATATCCACCATCATTCACTGATGAATGGATGCCATAAAATGTGGCGATATCCCTAACCCTTATGTTACATGCAAAACTAGACCAAACATTTTGTCATTGAAGAGCAAACGTACTTACTAAATCACATTTATATTGAGACCTGAAAATTTTGCCCCTTAATTCACTAGCTCGTCCCCATTTCTAGAGGAATCATGTTGCAGGTATCTACTTTTACTATAGTGGAAATGCATAGATAATACTGTTATACACAGATGCACTGCTTGTGCTGCATTTATTACATCACTGGACTTTTTCGTTTTTTAATTTCCTCTGGCTGAAAGATTAGATAGCCTGTGATAAACAAACAATCTCCATTAGGTCATTATATTGTACCGAGGTGACTGATATGGCAGCAGATTTCTCAGCCCAATGACTAATGAAAAAGCATTATATATTGTTAAAACTAATGTCCCATTTTTTGTAGGCTGGAAGACAGGGAATCTGGATGTTTTTTGTGTTGTTTATACACAATAGTGACCAAGTTACCTAAATGCTTTAATTTACATCTTTCTTGGGAGAATGTAGCAAAATGATTACTGACTTATAAACTTAATCACTAGAGAAGCAGAATGACCTTTCTTCTTTTGACTGTCACTTCTCCTCCCTAAAATTATTGCCCCAAATAACAGTAACAATTCACAATTACATAGTCTAGCGTATTACATTGTCAAAGTCCTCTAATTAATTAGCAATATACACGTCACCATTGACATCTTTACAAATGAAATATTTTGCACATAATTAATATTAGGGAGGTTTCTGTGGTGCTCCCTGCCTTATGTAGGGTGAAGAACACAATAATGTTATCTAGTCATTAAGATTACAGTAGAGGCCACTGTACATTGGCTAGACAATGCATGTGATGGATCCGCTTCTTTTAACGCTGATTAATGTTATTTTGTTTCCAGTCTCTAGCCAACAGTTCTATCTTATAATTAGAGAGTAATTTCTTTGGGGCAGGGACCATCATTATTTGCATCTACACATTTTCTTTTACGAAACCAGAGGCCTGATCTATATCCAGGACTACCATGTGCTATGGCAATAAAATTAATATATTGCTATAAAAAAGGTACACTGTACAATATGTATTTTTTTTAATTGCCTGCTGCTGTACCCAGCAGTACTGACAGTATGACAAAAAAATCTCTGGGTATTTGTTGTACTCATCTTACCTTCTCTTAAAACAAACAAGCAAGCCCTATTTGGTGACAAATTACAAAGAGTAAAAGGTAAATTTTAAGATAATTCCTCCAAGAAAGGTCTAATGATGATTTCAAAGAGGACTGTCCAACTGGAGGCCCCCGGGCTGAGAGCCACTGCCCCCACGGTTCCAGTCCCTGCTGGAGTCTCCAGGTTCCTCCTTTGCTTCCTGCCCCTGCCCTTGGGATTGGGGCGATGCAGTATGGCCTGCAGGACTGAAGGAACCTGCGGCTGGGTGGCTCAGAAGAACCTGGGGGCATCAGAGTGGCCTGTGGCCCCCAGTCACTCTGAACCTGGACAGCCTTGATTTGAAACATCACCCAGCATATGATGACTGATGCATCACTGACTGGTGTGTCACTACACATGGCTGTGCAAGTAATTGATACAGGGCTTTCTTCAAATACAAGTTAATAGATTAATTCATCTTCCAAAATTTTACTACCTGATGTGACTATTTCCTTCACTGCTACTTAAATTTGTTTGGGCAATAACTAATGAGCTTGATATCATCCTGACCCAAACCCTGAACAATAATCACACCGCCCGCACACTGCTGCACTGTTCTGCCCCAGTCAGCGTGGAGCAGCCCCACGTCCAGGTGTCACTCTCTCTCACTTCTGCAGAGGAATATCCTTCAGGACCACCCCTTGAATCTCTCCACCAGAAGGATACTGCTCCAATCTCACCTGGCTGGTTAGCCCCTCTACTCATTTCAGACCCACTCCTGACAGAAGTAAAAAGCTTCTAAAGAAGTCTCATTGCTATGACAGCAGGAGACAAAATGTCCATCTATAATGCATTTCAGACTTTACTGATGGCCATTTTCTTCAAGAGCTTTGAAATAACAGTTAAAAGAAATTGTAACAACCATAAATTTAGGAGGAATATTGGAGGTATAAGGCTTTTTCTCCCTGCAGTTGTTTTCTTTCTAGTTGCACAGCTTCCCCCACAGCAGTCTCATAGTAGGCTGAGTTGAATTTTCATCTATGAAGAACTGAACCCAGTTCAGTTCTAGAACCCACTAATCAGAAATGGGTGAAGAAAGACCTGAGGTATTTTTGATCGCAGATACTTTTTTTCCGAAGCATCCTCAGTTTCTACTGTCCCCCAGCTTTACCACCATACAGAGACACAGGGGCATGCCATTACAGCTTAAGTTTTCACAATGTCTATTGGGCTCCCACTAGGAAAGTGAATTTACCTATATTTGAAACATACTGTGCATGGAGATGTTTATATGTGGGAGCTATACAGAAACACATGACTTTCCCCTATAAGATGCCAAACGGAAATATTGAGAGGTGTGAGGACATTCTGGACGCTGGAAGAATTTTAAGAAGTGGTGCGATTATGATGATAACATCTTGTCCCAATGATAATTCCAAGAATGCAGAAATAAAGCGCCTCCAAATCAATTAGTCAAAAAAATAGAAAAATTAAGCACAAGCTTCATATTTTCTGCCACTAGCATTCCTAGACCTGATATATCTGAGTCACAGGAGGACAGCCCAGCACTCCTGAATCTCATAATGAAGAGTATTATTGTATTATTCTTTCGAGGCACAAAACTGTGTGGATACTGCTATTTCAGATAGATAAAGGTCTTGAACTACTGTACATTATACCTTTTCTGCTATATCAGCTCTAAATGACATCAGGTTAACAGTTTTAGGGATTACTCTTTGACCATAAAATACAAAAGGGAGTATATTTTCTAGCCTTATCTAAAAACATCAATTTCTGCAGACTGTCATATTTGTGGCAGCTGTTACATTCCAAAGGGTTCTGTTACTAAAAGTTCTTCAGTTACATGCATAGCCTTAAGCTAAAGGCCTTCACAGGCATAAAGAAACTTGCTGTAGCTGGCATTTGCTAGGTTTTGTTGTTTGTTTGTTTGGTTTTTTTTTTAGGCTAGTGTATGCTTAAAGAAACACTTGGTGTAAATTCTAATGCAAGTCCAGTCCAGAAAATACTCACTATGCAGAGTAGTACCTCATCCTAAGGCTGGGCAATTTCTTTACAAAGTAGTTGACTGAAAAATTCAGCTTGGGTCAACCTACACAATATCAATGAATTAAGGTCAAATTTGGCAAATAGTTTTGGCCAAAGTTGAAGGGGAAAAAAAATCTCACAAAACAGAGGGGAAAGAAGAAATGGGGCTCCTTCAGCTCAATGGTTAGAGCTATACATCACCCAGGATGTGAAAAAAGCAAGAATTTGAACCCACATTTCCTATTTCTCAGACAAATATCCTGATTACTACAGAGTAGGGCTGTGCGAAACACCTTCATTTTGTTTCGACATCTGTTTTGCCATTTCGATGGGACAGTGTTTAGTTTCATCGTTTTGTTTTGTGGCATGTAGCCCCACAGAGTTCAGCCTGGCAGCGGAGATGGAGTGCAGCCCTGGATCTGCCCACCTCCTGCCACTAGGGTGTGCTCCGATCAGTTCTGCCAGACCCATGGAGCTCAGCCCAATGGCGGGAGGTGGGCAGAGGCAGGCATGTGCTCTGCTTCTTGCAACTCGGTTGGGCTTTATAGGGCTCTGCAGCCCCGTGGAGCACAGCCTAGCAGTGGGAGGTGGGGAGAGCCAGGGCTGAGCTCCATGGAGCTGCAGAGTCATATGGGGCACATCCCTGGCTCTCCCCCGCTTTCCGCCATCAGGCTGCTTCAAAACTCAAAATGTTTCGAGTGCTCTCATTTCATTTCAAAGCTGTTTAAAAGCTTCTTGTTTAGTTTCAATTTCTCTGTTTCGAGCTCGAAATGCATTGAAACAAAACACTCGGTGAAATTTTCTACAGCCCTACTACAAAGCACTCTGGGTGAGCCTCTCTCAATGCCTCTTACTTACTGGGGTGGAGAGTGGAACCAGACTGTCAAGCCCCTATTCAGTGCCTTAACCACTCAGGGTCACTTAATTGGTCTCTCTCACACCTCACCTCAATGACTGTTTAAATATTTTACACACAGTGGAAGCTCCATAAAAGAAGAGATTGAGAAAGAACAGCTCAGAATAACTTATAGCCTGGTACAGCAGGAACCCTTTTGAGAATCCCTGCTCTGAATCAGAAAGGAATCTCCTGGGTCCCAGTTGTGTACCCCAACTACAGCACAGCTGCAACACTAGCATCAGTTCATGAGGCAGGCCTACCTTCCTTTGTAAATCTAGCCCTTCAATTCTAAATTCCATTTGGTTTTATTAAAAATGTTCCCAAATGAAATAACTTTTTCAACACAAAAGTAAACTTCTTGTTTGAAAAAAAGAAAATTTCAGGTCAACACATATTTTTTTTTAAATTTAGCCAGCAGTTTGAAAAAATTAAACAGTGTATAGCCCCAGCACCTACTGCTGAACAGCCGTACCAAAAGCAATAGCAAACATATACATCTCCCTCTGGACACTGAGATGTAGCTGTCCTGGATGCAAACTGATTGCTGAATATTTGGAAGTGTCCTCTAGATTCTGGATACTACAATTAACATAGCCATTTTTAGCATGGTAACAACTAGTGTTGAGAATGCAATTTTAAAAAAACCCACTTAAGAGGAAGTTCTTCTACTGGGGAGGGAGGAAGTTTTGGTAGATTTGCTTTTAAATAATGCAAAAGTCTGAATAAGGACTAATATCATGGATTGTTCACAATTACCACGGTGCCATTGCAGCTGCACTGGAGAATTTTATGGCCGATAAACTGCAGAAAACAGAGGCAGTATTGGCTAAGTATTTTCAACAGATGCATAATGTAAATAGTCTGAATTTATCTGCTTCATAAAGCAGCAAAATGTCAACAATTATCTATGCACATATATTAGCCCTTTTTTAAAATTGGTATGGAAAATACTGTCACCAAAAGACTTGTAAGTCACTTCCCTCTCATGGTTCAAAGGCACAAAACATTTTGCAAAAAGCTAATTCCCATTTTCATCATAAACTTCCAATAAAAATTCATCTCTTAAATGTTTAGGTCAGTTGTTTCTTTTTAAATGGCATTTAGGAACTTCTGAGATTTTTAACTAAGGGCTTTGAAATTCCAAACTTTAAGTCCCAGATTACTTAAAACCTCTAATCTTTCATGCACTCAAAATTCTGGGGTGCAAGTACAATGAATCATTCTCTTAAGAGAAACATGAGAAAAGTGGGTGTTAAAAATATTTGCCCTCCTAAATTTAGTGGATTGTCATATGCATATGTCATTCACAGGCAGCACAATTATCCAGTGGATAATCTTTTTTTCCTCTGTAAATGAGCATTTATACAATGTTCTTTCACTTATGGCATCTTTTATTCTCCGACTTCTGATAGATGGGTTTCCTTAGTATAGAACTATCCCAATTAAAATCTTGAGACAATGGGAGCTAGTGCACGCTCCAATTAGGTATAATGGTGAATTCTTTTCTTTACTGATACCTAGAATATCCAGCAAAATTAAAGGTTTGCTGAATATATACGTGGGGTCCTAGGGGTGGCCGTGATCCCCTCCAGAGCCCCCTACCGTGCCAAGCTGGTGTTAAAACACCCTCACATCTTGCCTGCCATGTCTTTGATGTCAACAATGTATAAGGGGAGGCTGCCTTTTGGTCCCCTCTGACACAGTGCTCTGATGGATCTCGGTCTCTGTTCTATTTTGGGTGACTCGGTGCACCCCAGCCTTATGGGCTCCACCCCTGTACCACACCAAGCCTCGCAGATGTACTGGATGTTGTTTGGTCGATTTCATTTTCTGCGCCCCATGGGTGCTCTCTGGCTTGTCCTGAAGCCTGTGCCCCACTGGCACTCTCTGGCTTGCCCACTTTTAGGGGCTTCTCGCCCTGGGGCTCAGGTGGCTATAGCCATGCCTGGCCCCCAAATCCCCTTCTCAAGTCTTAAACCTCCTGTGGGGCTCAGGCGGCCTTGGCCTTACCTGGCCCCCAATCCTCTGCTCCCCTTCTCAGGGCTGGGATCAGTGCACCCCTGAATGTTGCACCCTCTCTGGCACCGGGGTCCCCATGCTACCGTGGAGCCTTCCGTCCCCTAATAGCCTCACCTGGACCTCCGATGTAACAGCAACAAAAAAAAAACAAAAACCAATAACACAAGCCCCTGGGCTATAACACAAAGCTAAACCTCCTGGCTAAATGTTCTCCAAACCACCCCACCCCTCTCACCCATGTAACTAGCGGCTGGTACATCCGGGCCTTTTCTCTTTTCCACATTCAGGGCTGAGCTTTTTTTCTTAGGCAAGCAGTACTCCTTCCTTCTGGCTGCCAGTTGAGTGAGAGAGAGCACTCGCAGCCTCCAGCCTGTGTCTTATAGTAGTCAGCCCTGCCCCTTCCGGTCAGCTGATTTACCAGGTGTGGGCCCTTAGCTCCTCCTGGTTGCCCCTAGCAACCAGCACCTGAGCCCATACTGCTGCTTTTCAAGTAGCAGGCACCTTAGTGCCCTGCTATAATATAACCCACATTCGTCAATCTTAGGTGCCTAAAACTAAGCTTCTATCCTACATTTAAACACCTGAATGGAAATTCACAATTGTGAAAAGGGGATGAACACTAAGGCCACGTCCACACATGTAGGCATGTGCGGTCTGTGGTGCCACAGATCTCTTTGTGCCACCACAAACCACACGTGTTGCATGTTAAACCATGTGCAGCACTGCTAATTTGCATCACAGGGGCACAATTAGCCAAAAAAAAATCCCAGGAAAAAACAGTGCAAAGCATGTGAAAATGGAATGCACTGGACACATGTGGAGACAGAGGAGCCGACAGCCCTAGGCTGTAGAGCCCCCACATTGAGACACACTGTGCCTCAGCCAGCCATGTAGTATTGGGGTGCAGTATGCCTTGAGACGGGGGAGCAGGAAGCCCTTAGTTAGCTGCTCCCCTGTCTTCATATGCCACTCCCCAGGTGGTTGTGGCTCAGGGTGCCTCAGCGTAGGGGCTGCCTGGCAGGCAGCCCTGCAGCGAGGCACCTGGTACCCTATCCAGCCCCCAACCCAGCACATGGAGTCCAGCTGGAAGCCAGCAGGAGCTGGACTGGGCCAACTTGCCCATAGTGGGAAAATGTGTCCAGCAACAAAAAGCATGTGCAGGGGCGGGAGCTGCAGCACAAAGCACTGGCACAAATTTGTGCTGCTACTATTTGTTAGGGTTACCATATTTCTAGGATCAAAAAAAGGACACTGGAGGGGGCTGGGGGGAGACAGGGGGGGCATATGATGGTTTGTGGGGAGGCAGTGATATGCCTGTGCCCTGCCTCTGGCTCTCACTCCTAAGCCCCTATCCCTCCGAGCCCTGCCAGTGCCCTTCACTCCCAACCCACAGCCCCCTGCCCCACCCAGCACTGCCGGTGTCCCTCACTACTGACCCACAGCCCTGCCCCCCAGCACTGCCGGTGCCTCTCACTCCCAACCTGCAGTCCCTCCCCCCCACCACTGCTGCTGCGCCCTCACTCCCAAACTGCAGCACCTGCCCCACAGCACTGCCAGTGTCCCTCACTGCCAACCCAGAACCCCCTGCCTCCCACCCTGCCCTGCTGCATATGCAGTTTCCATGCATGTATGCGTGCAAACACACACACATTTCACTTACTTGCCAGAGCACGTGACCCCGACAGCCAATCACTTTGCCCACTGCTCCCAGCCCCAAGCATCCAAGCTGCTCATGCCCAAGAAAAATGAAGGCAAAGCAAAAACCCAGACATTTGCTCATTTTAAAAATCCACCCAGACACAGGGACAGGGGGCCAAAAAAGAGGACATGTCTGGGTAAACCTGGATGTATGGTAACCTACCCGTATGTGCTGCTGCAAGTGCATGCTCCTGTTCATCTGGATGCGGTCTAAGAACTCCAATAACTTTCACTTTTGAAATTAAATCCTTCTAAGAATACTTAACTGATTTTTTGGTTGTTTTTTATTTTTTAATATTGATTAGCTATAGCAGAGTTGGCTCAGAAACTGCTGGCATATAGTGAAGCTCAGTTCAATGGATTATCTAATAAAGAAGTAATCCTATTAAACTAATACATTTTAAAAATCTACCGAACAGACTATTTCAAATCCTATAAATATTTATTCTTTATTAGTTTGTAAAAAAAGTCAAATATTTGTTAAAGGATTAAACCCCAGTGCTATAAAATAGAATCATTACTGAACCATTAAATAATCGATCTCTCATTTTAGGATTTAAAGTGAGATTCTACAATGATGTCTTCAGTTTCCATGTTTATTGTCTTTCAAAATGACTTTCAGCAAGCATGAAATGTATGCAGTTGAATCATGTCAGTCTGAAATGGAAGACCTTGGTAAAGAGGAGAACTCACAGAAGTTAGGGCAGAATTTATTTCTTATATATAAATTCAATCTATCTCTTTGAAAATAGAGGATTTTCCCCTGGAAGTAGTTTTAATTATTTTAGTCAGTCTGGTTCCAAAAGGTAGGCACTCCAATCATTTAATCGAATCACAGAAAAGAAGGGCTGGAAGGGATCTCAGGAGGTCATCTAGTACAACCCACTACTCAAGGCAGGACCATCCCTCTCTAAACCATCCTATACAACCATTTGTTTAACCCAATTATTCTTAGCCAGAGTGCCAACAGAAGCCTGGGTTACCATTAGATCTTTTTAAAGGCATCATCAGGTGCCGCTCAATATTAGTAAGGTTTAAGTTATTCAAACATCTACATGATTCACAAGTCAAACCCAGAGATTTTGAATAGAAATCTAGAGTGTCGAAAACATTCTGAGATATTCTGGTTTTTCCTGAGTTATTTGCAGTAGCAGACTTGCTCTACTGTTTTTCTATTGTCAAAACCCAAGTGAAAGCTAAGACCTGGCATTTTTTGAGCAGTGTCTTGAGTCTAACCCAGGGGTAGGCAACCTTTTTTGGCTGGCGTGCCGAAAAAACCACAATGTCTACCTTGGAAAGTGCTGGAGTGCCAGCATGCCAGAAAAACAAAATGGGGGGGAGGGGGCAGTACATGGCAGGACGTACTGCATAACAGTGTATTTAAGAATCATAAATGTTGCCTTTGTTGTTGTGTATTCCTTTTTTGTTGAGCATGTTGCAATGAGAGAGAGAGAGAAAAAAAAAAGAGACAAATGAGAGCAAGAGGAGAGAGGAAAAAAAAAGTGAGTAGAGAGAACCAGACACACACACACATGCATACAGAGAACCATGTACACAGAGAACAAGAATACACCCAGAACAGATACATACACACACATCAAAACAAACACACAGAACCAGATGCACAGGCACACAGAGCCGGGCTCCTGGGCCACTGGATTAAGTCCAACCCAACAATGCCCTGGTCCCACCAGAGCCCCTGTGCTTCCCTGGATAGCCAGCCCCAAGGCTGCAGCACATCTGGCCAAGGCCCCAGCCCGGAACCTACCCACCAGCTCAACCACCCATCCACCCTGCACAGCTAAGCCCGCAAAAGGTGTGGTGCTCCTGGCAAGGGGCAATGCCAGTCTCATCCTGGTGAGGGGATGGGCTGGGGCTGGGCTCGGAGTGGGTGCGAGTCAGGCGGGCTCAACTGCAAGCCCTGCTGCAAGCAGACCAGGCTTCGTGGCTGGCAGCAGCTGCCTAGAACCCAGGCTAGCAGTGTACCGAAAAAAAATGGCCTTGTGTTCCGTGCTCGGCATGTGCCGGGGGTTGCTGACCCCTGGTCTAACCTATTCTTAAAACCACATAGACAACCATTTCATACAACTACCAGGCACAATGCTCCCAAACCCCCAAAACACTCAAACTTGCCACATGTAAAGCAGGGGAACAAAGGCACTGTCAATGGTTTGCTGCTGCAAGGACAGGAAGCAATTGTTAAGTTGTTTTTTAGAAGAAGATGCTTCACTGAAAAAGATCTCACTGACAGAATTTTACTGACTCGCTTTACAAGATCGATATTCAACCTAAATTTTCTCCTTCTAAATTTCATTTCCAGTTATATCCTAAACAGTAGATGGTAGAGTTTCACAGCTTGCTTTCTGTGCATTTTGCAGTGTTGTCTCACCTGAATAAAGCATTACCTACTGATGCTATGTCACAGCACAATGTGAGAAACTTTTATGAAAAATCTGAAAGCTGTATCCTTTGAGAAGACTTAGTAATTGAGACATTTATAACTAATATTCATACTAAAGTGTTTAGCATCACTGGCTGGTAACCTACCATCCACCAGAATCTAAACTTAAACTCTTATTTAAACAATGAAAGATAGAAAAACCTGGCCCTAGATTTTTTTTGTCAAATGTTAGCAAAAATTTAATCTCTTAGGAGAAACAACTTTGTGATATCATAATACCCCTAAAATGAAACAGTGAAAATGTGGTTCTTTCTTCTGCCTATCTTTCATTTTCTGGAGTAGGCATTTACCTTTGTGGCCCACCATTTCTTCTTTAATAAATATTTGTTCAGATTTGTAATACTTTAATGCTGCCTCTCTCTCTCCCCTTGCCATATCTACTAGGCCTCGCGAACAGGGGAGTATTCAACTTGGATTTGGATTCAGCTGATTCAGAGGACAGTGATTCGATTCAGAGATTTAGATGACTGTCCTGAATCGATTCAGCCCAATCAGCTTTGGAAGATTTGGCACCAATTCAGAAAGATTTGGCAATTCAAATTAGCCAGGGAGAGGCAGACACAGCTGGGCAGCTGCAGGTTCTCCCACGGCTCCTCCGGCTGTGCCCGAGTCTCCCGGGGCAGGGGAAGCCACAGAAGAAGCCCTAGCCTGGCCCCATTCCCCATCCAGCTCAGCCTTCTGGCAATAAAAAAAAGCTCCACACTCAGTGCAGCAGTGGCGATTGGGGCCTCTGGGCCTCCCCCCCGCCCACACAGCATGGGGCAGTGGGGGCCAGCGGGAATTGCCTCCCCAGCTTGGCACTTGTGCGGTAGCTGTTGCATCACATGGGTGCTGCACGGCTTGGCTCCCAGACAGCAGGCAGCACCCTGCTGAGCTGCGCTGCTCCTGTGTCATGGGGCAGCTGCCACGCAGGTGCCAATCAAGGGCGACGATCCCCATTGTGTGGGGGGGCTCTACCACAAGCCACCGCCAGAGCCAGAACCTGTGAGTACAGGGCTTTTTGTTTTTTAAGTGCTGGGAGGCTGGGCCGGGCAGGGGATGGGGCCAGGCAGGGCAGCCAAGGGGACTTCTCCCACAGTGCCTCTGGCTGTGCCTGCTTCTGTCCTCGCAAGCGGAGCCACGGGAACTATGCCCTGCTGCCGCTTGCCCAGCCAATGCGGGGGGAGGAGGGGGCATGATACAGGCATGGCTCGCTGCGGGCGGCAGCAGGACATAGCCCTAGCTCCCAGCACTGCCACACCCGCATCAGTGCTAGAAGCAGGGGCTATGCCCTGCTGCCACTTGCCCCCTTCCACCTGGAGTGAGCAGGGCCCACATCCCACCCCGCCCCAGCTGGGCACATGGCAGCAGGGCAGAGCCCCTGTTCCCAGTGCTGCCGCACCTGCATCACATGCCCACCTGCCCCCCTCCCCAAGTAACACAGCCCCTTGCTCCAGCTGAGCAGCTTGTCTCAGCCCAGCCCCAATCTCTCCCTCCCCCACGCCCCTTCCCTCCCCCCTCCAACAACCCCAACAGACATACCAGCTGGAGGCAGCTGGGTCAGTTGCCTGTTTAGTCTATGGTCAAATCTCTGAAGCAGCCAAATCTTTTATGAAGCTTTTCCAAATTGATTCAGAGGCTTAGAATTGATTTGGAACTTTTAGTTGGTCTCCCAATATGAGGGCCGAATCTCCTCTGCATTGAATCAGCTACCAACGTTTCACACAGTCCTAATATCTACTCTCTCCTACTATTTTTTACAGATCTACTGAGGTACAGTAGTGTTTGGCTGTATTCAGGACTCGTGCGTGCACACACACCCTGGTTCTGAGAAAGAGTCACCACTTCTCCAATATTAAGCTAGTTCTGAATGTTCTGAATTGAGGTAGTTCTGAATGCCAGTGTTCCCTTGACTCATTTTGGGGAAAAAGATAATATTGTTGTTGGCGGGTAGAATTTCATCTTGATACAGCTTCTATGGAAGCATGTGATGTGATTTATTGTTATACCTAGCCTCCTGCAGTTAAAATATGATTGGAGAATTTTTACTGGACATTTGAGCTGTGTATACACTGGATGACAATTCTTCTGTATTGGTGGACATAAAAACTATGGTTTTGTTTCTGGCACTCTGTTTCTTTGCCTTGTCATATACAGAGATTTTCCTGCAAACTGACTGCCTATGACTTAGAAACTGCATGACTGAAACTGTTGTTAGGTGTGGATTTCCCTGAATAGTTATATATGGATAATGCCCTTTTAGAAGGACACGTTGGAGAAGCCGCCAATCCCTTTTTTTTTCCTGTAGAGACAACAAAAATAACAGAACAAGCACATTCATGCTGGCTACTAGCAATATCGCTATATCGCTGATAGAGATTTGGGGGCGGTAGGCCAAGGAAAACATAAATCAGTTTTGTGGCAAAAATACCTTAAAGCTAGCTGGCAGACTGTCACACTAAAGTTAAATAAAAACATACATAAGAGTGGGTGGCGAGGGAGTAAGCGAGCAAACACACACATGAACAAGGGAGCAGCAGCAGCAGCACTCACATGCAAGGTAGCTTACTTCTATTTTTCATGAAGCCCAGTGTGAAGCAAAGTCACAGTCTTTATTTCAAAGGACAGAGAGGCTAGAGATGGTAATGTTTTTATTAGGTTATTTAATCCGTCTCCATTCCAATAAGAGACTAATGTTACCAGCAGTAAATCACGTTTTCCAGCGTACCTTTAAATGGGTGATGGAGTTTCCATTGCTTTCCCTAGGAAGGTATTCCACAGGCTGCATCAGACTGAGAATTATTTATTTTATATGAGACTACAATTTGTTTTCCTGTCATCCTGTTACCTTGCAGTCATATGTCTCTGTTCTTCCAAAGGTTTAAAAACAACTCTTTTCTCCTAACTGTTTATAACATCAAGATAAATGTAGACTGTAATGTTCCCACTTTTGGCCATGATCCCACCAGCTTCTACTTATGGGCACAGCAGGTTCACCAGAGCAAGGTTATCAGAAGACTCTGCCCTCTGATAAGCATGGTCTACATTTGATTTTTGTATTGGGATAACCTTTGGTTAAGACTAGAATTTTAGTTGCCTTTTTCACCAAAATACTTATACCAGCAGGACCTCTGCTGTGATCTCAGTTTAACTGGTATGAAAATACTGTATAACAGTACAGCCTACTCTCTCCTTCTGGAAAGGATATTTTCTGAAAACTTATTGTACGTTGTGAATGCATTGCATATATTTACGGCAGAGCTATCCAACTGACAGTCTGAGATGGATTAACATGAAGTCTACAAGCACTTACCTGGCTGCTACCCACCCTCCCAATTTGTCTTATTGGAGCGGTGGCCAGGCCCTCCAGGTTCCCCCTTACTCCTCCAATTTTTGTTTTCTGCTCCCATTCCTGCATGTTAACTTTAGTCTTAGTGACCGCTATTCAGAGGTGGTTCAAGCTTCTCCATATTGGCCCATACCACGTATATGGCAGGGGAGAGGCGAGGCTGCTCAGGACAAGACAGAAGGGGGCTGGCTGCATGGAGTGCCCACCTGGGAGGAGGTGGGGTTGCCCTCCCTGCACTCACAGCAGGGGAGGGAGACAGAGGTTAGGTTTCCCACATGTCAGAGAGGAGCAGAGGCTACCCACCAGCAAGTGGTCCCAATGGTGTGTGGCCCCCCCCCAGGCACCCAGATTCTGCCCTAATTTATAGAACCACACTAGTGATTTTTAATTCTAATAATAGAGCTATTTGATTTATAAAATCGTTCCAACATAACTTTTGTACATGTCTAGTGGGTATGTTAATATAATAAAATTTATACCAACATGACTGCACCTGCATTAACATTATTCTATTGTGGTCTACTTAAAGTAGTACAATTTAGTCAAAACTGTCGTGCCTAAACCTCTGAACCCTCTGGTGGTCTTTTGGCCAATGGATAGGGGTCTACCCAACTCAGAGGCAGGTGTCCAATTTCACAGGGAGATCATGGGACCAGCTGCCATTTTCACAGGCTGATCATGGCAAGCCCCCCTCCCCTCCATGCCTCGGATTGGCTAAGGGACACCAGCAGTCCTGCCTCTCCCTGCAGATTGCCAGATGGCCCAAAACCACATCTTAATTGCTTAATAGTGTTGCCCTTAATGGCTTCTGTGTGTATAATCAGGGGATTAAGCCCACAGAAAACATTAATTGATGCATTATTAAATAATCTAAGCATTTAATTAAACTTTAAACTGAAGTGTCACAACATGAATTGTAACTAATGCAATCACTATAATTTATTAAAGGACATTGTAAAAAGGAGTTTACTCAATGCTAACCTTGAGACAGGCAATACTTATCATGAAGACTTGTCCATACAGAGATAGCATGCTCTGTGTCCACTGAGTTCACTGGTATGGTGCCAGCATCTTGCCAGAGCATAGAAATGTGCAAACTGGTCACAGACAGAATCCCAAAACACAGACACAGGCACCCGGCACTCTGACAAAGTTCACGTAAGAAGCACATTCCTTGTCATGCTCTTTCTACCACCCAAGGCCTGATTTCAGCAGCTAAGGGTCACAACTCAGAACAGGCACCTGCTTGGGGTCCAAAACATGAACAATACTAAAGAAGCTGTTGGCAGTGGCAGCGGTGGGTTGTACTTGTGGTACTGCTTCTGCTTCACAGCCATTTCCTGGAACAGGTCCCTGCTCCACTGATTTTCACAAGAACAGCTTGACATTTTTTGTGATGTCCTGTCTTTGACCCAACTTATCAAATCCATCAACTTGTTGTGTGTATGGTGGATTACAGTCTGCTGACCTTCAGACAACATTAAAAGCTCCATGAACTGGGTGGCATTTTCAAGCACAAATGTCACTTGATCTTGAATGTCAACCCATCTTAAGAGATTTTAAATAGATTCCATCTATTGACTCCTCTGTAAAATCCTATGAAATATAAACTTTCATTTCTACCCAGAAAAACTTTTACAGTCTTTTCTCTGATGCCTGATGAAGGGCGTTTGTGCCCAAAAGCTTGCAATTAAAGACATTTTTGTGCATAAATCTTCTTGGTCTAATAAAAGATATTACCTCTGCCCACGAGCCCCGATTGCTTTTTCCTTTAGACCAATATGGCTACAACCTGGATACCAAAGCCCACCATTACATTTTCAGAATAGGTTTCTCCCACCTACCCTTATTACACATTGAAAAGACATTGTATACATGTATGGGACCAGAGCAGTGATTTTTAATTCTAAAGATGGGATTATCTAGTTTATAAAATGCTTCTAACACAGTAACCACAAGCCATAAAAAAATTATATAAAACCACATGCATTCCAAATCCAGATAAAGCTGACAGTGGCCACGTCTACATGAGATGTTACTGTGAAGTTATTCCTGTGTATTTATTTATTACTTATATAAACAAGCACTAAATAAATGCACAGGAACTCGAGTTACTGTACAGTAATGCTGGTGAATGCTTTCTTTTGTGAAGCTACTGCACAGTAGCCTAATATTACTGCGCAGTAGTGTCATGTCAGTTTTTGTCACACGATGCTACTGCACAGCAGTATCAGGCTACTGAGCAGTCAGCGTCTCACGTAGATGTGCCTAGTATCAGCTAAAAGACTTTCTGACCCGCAGAACACTTCAGCCCTTAAGGAAATAGCTTGAAATAACTGATAGGGCTTGCACTATGTTTTGAAAGTCAAACAGTTTCAGGGTTTGTCTATGGGGCCAACAAGCAGCAAATACCAGAATTGAAGGTATCTACTGAACACGCCCATTTTAGATTTAAGATTGACAGTGAGATCCCCCATTACGATTTCAGCAGCTGGGAAGGAGCACAGGGAGAAAGGCAGTTTGTGAGATACAGTGCAGAACACCTAAGTGGGCTTTAGAGATGTCAACACTGGAATGACACAATTAGAAGGGGTGGGCAATTATCTGGGTCGGAGGCTCACTTAGGGAGCTTTGGTGAGCTGTTGCAGGCCGGATCAGCAATTCCATCCCTAACCCCCCGCAACAACTCACCAAAACTCCTTAAGTGGCCTTCAGCTTAAAATAATTGCCCACCCCTGAACTAACGGCAGAGAGGTGAGTGGACAAAGGTTAAGGGAACCTAGCTTTTGTTCCCCCCTTATCCCTGCACTCCCCCCATCCCAAAATCCCCAGCACTTGGCAGGCATGAGCAGGTGCAGGTTATCTGGGCCCAGCCAAGTCGGTGCCGTGCCATGTTCCCACCTTCTTCCTGCACCTCCTCCTTAACCCCAATTGTTTGGTTTGTGGTGGGGCCAGTCTGGGCTGAGTTGGTGCTATGCTATGTTTCTTTGCATGGCTTCAGGCGATATGGGTGCAGCTGGTATGGCTCCCACCTGACCCAGCAGTGTGCTAGAGACTCAGATTGGGTAGCAGTTGTGCCATGGTCAGGCAGAAGCAGCACTAGCTGTTCCAGCTGTGCCCACATGGAGCAGCCTTAAGTGGCATGTAGGAATACAGCACAGCACCACGTTAGCAATACCCACACACCTACCATGCCCTGATCTGGCAGAGCCCAGATAAGGTGCAGCTCCTGGCTCTCTTCCCCATGCACCCCCCTCTTCTGCCAGTGGGGAGAACCTTACCTGAGCTTCATTCTTGCCAGAGGCTGGGCTGTTTGGTCTGTGAATGGCCGCAGGGTTGGACCTATGTGTAAACAGCCTCACTGGGCAGAAGTCTGTGCAGGAGGGTTAGTACTTCCTGCCTTAGAGCCATTGGGAACTGGGGGGTGGGATAAGGCAGGCCAGGCTGGGGAGGGGAGTGACTGCTGCTGAAGCCAAGAGGCACAAAGAAGGGAGAACAGCAAGAGGCATTGAAAGCCAAGGCAGCCACAGGCTGGATACAAGTCTCCTTTAGAGGAGCGGCCACAGGCCAGACTGAATCATCTGGTAGGCTGGCTCCAGCTCATGGTGTATATTTTGCCTGCCCTTGCTATACAGGGGATCTATAGCATGCTCCAGAAAATATCAAGACTAACAGCCACACAACGTGCTCGTTGAAAGCTTTGCCATGGTAGCCCAATGCAGAGCTCATTCCATGAGTCTAAACTGGTTGCAATTAAAAAATAGATATCTACAGTGGAGGATCCAGAGGGGAGAACTAGTGCACTTGCATCCCACTATACAAGTGCACCACCCAAAGCTTAAAAACAACTGCCTGGCAGTGGCAGCAGCATTTCTAGTCGGGCAGTGCTGAGGCAATTAATTGACCTCATGTCTCATTTTACGGATCATTGTACCTGATCCTTTCTAAACTCTTTATTTCACAGGAGTTAATAACCCTCTCTTCTTTTTAATGGTTTTGATGTTCCACCAATCAAGCTATCCTTTGTTCTGCAATTCTGAGGTCTGTTGGCTGCTCCTGGTAATAAAGCTCCTATTTCTTAGCCCTGCAGATTGTTTTTAACTCATTGCAATGAAGTTATATTTGTTTTTGTTTTGATCTTAAATTCAATAATACAGGCCGGGGCCCTTGCATATTACTAAACCTTCCAGATTATTTTTCACTGGAGAAAAATATGTGTTGTTTTATATATGATGATGCACCTCACCACCTACACCCCCCTTTTCAAAATTTTAGATCTGCATGTGGACAAAGTTGTTGCTGCTACCTGGAAATGCATAAGAAACTGCTATTCTAACACATGCCATAAGGTGTTACTAATGACAGTCTTAAGCAGTAGCACATATATTCTCAGTTATCTCTTGCTAGTATTTTGCAAAGTAAAGCCTCACCTTCATCTTACCTTTTTGCTGATTTAATTCCAGTCCAACTGAAGTAAATTGATAAATAATTCATTTAAAATAATTAACCAACAGTGTCTCCCAATGTCCTAGCCATTTCTCTGGAAAACAATGTTTATTTATGTAAAACCCCAGCACTTGACCCCAGATGAGCTATAGGAATTGACTACAGGACAGGGGAGCAGATGTGCATCTCTAAGTCTGTCATAGAAAAAATACTGCCACCCTACTCTCTCCCTATAGCCTCCAGCAATGAGTACCTTCATGAACACTGCTCTACATCACTTCCACAAGAAGTCCTTCTCCAGGCAGAACCAAAAGTAATGAGCCTATGAACACAGCTGCACCACCTTAGCATATACATGAGTCTCTTGATCTTGATTTCTACTTTCCTCTTCACATCAAAGGAGCACCATGCCATGGGGGGGGTAGGGAGGGGGCAATGGAAGTGCCAGGAATAAAGGAATAAAAAAAAAAGAAGAGAGAAAAGAATGTAAATGAATGTGATACAAAACACTCATGTAGTATATGGAAGTCAAAGGGTGCAGAAAATT
The DNA here is from genome assembly GCF_052110815.1 of Crocodylus siamensis. Taxonomy (NCBI): domain Eukaryota; kingdom Metazoa; phylum Chordata; order Crocodylia; family Crocodylidae; genus Crocodylus; species Crocodylus siamensis. Next base: position 65,913,252 of record NC_143398.1, read on the forward strand.
AAGAAAGAGGGAGTAAGGAAGGAAAGAACAGAAAGGTAGAGAAAAGTGAAGCAAAGGTAAAAGAAGAGTAAGGAGTAGCCCACATGAAAAGAGTACAGGGAAATAAAATCTAAATCTCTTTTAGCTTCCTCCACAGCATATAGATTCTTCTACATTCACCTTCCTGATCACCAGTAAGCCATATCCCCTACTTATATTTACACACCTAAATAAACATGGCTTGATTTAAAGTCACATTTTCAACCGTGACTTTAAGTTCCTATATGTGAAACCCATTTGAAAACCTTGGCTAACTTAACTTGACAGTGGATATGAAGACAGTGCCACTTGTGGATGATGAGGTCCCTCATTCTTTTGAATCACTACTCCCTCTTATGAATGGTAGTCATACTTCCTGCACATAAGCTGCACATGATAGGCCTACTATGTACTGTAGTTTGAAGTACAAAGTGGTTGAGGCAAGTGTAGATAGCCTCTGATATTGTGGAAACAAATTTCCCAGTGTTAGCCAACTTTTTTCTACCTTACTCAATAAGTAAAATATTTTCAATCAGAAACAATTTCTATTCATTTTTTGCTTAAAAAAAGAAGCAGGAGTATATCTACAATCACAGCAATTATAACCTATGATAGCATGGATGGAATAAACAATATAAAACTCTGACTGAACTAAATCTGAGGCAGCTGCATTAGCTGATGGACCGCATGATTTTTCATTAGTGTCAATGTGATTTTTTTTCTTTTTTTTTAGTGTTAATTTAACTCCAGGTGCTATCTCCTATTGTTCCCTGGATAAAATAGAAACCTACTGAAACTTTGAAATAAAAAGTTAATTAAAATTTGAATAAATGACTATAAAGATCAAACAAGGCCTTTTCCCTAGCTTATATGAAGATCTTTTTGCAGGAACGAGATATTGTATACTTTATGTTTTTCTTCTTCAATATGAAAGATGATGGAGAACACATTTTTCTTTCCTTTTTTTTTTTTTTTTTTTACTAATAGATGTCTCTAAAATGCATAGTTTTACTTTGTGATGACAGTGCAAATAGGTTGTCTGAAAGCAATGTTTTTCATTCCTTGGTCTTAAGCAGGATATCCCAGATCCTCAGTCAACTTCAATCTTGTCTAGTTACTAGCAGAAATACTTTTTCTTACTTAAGTGGCAGTTAAGGAAAGCATGCCTTCTTAAGAGAGCTTTTAAACCAGAGATGAAGTCTTGCTGAAGTCAGGGAGATTTAAGCACATACTTAAAAGTTAAGCACGTACATGGGTACAGCCCCAATTAGGTTTCATTTCCTGAATTGTGGCTGCTGGCCCTGACTCAGCAAAGACTTATTCATATACTTAACTTTAAGCATTGGAAGCACCTTCTGAAAATCAATGGGTCTATTCACTATGACCGGAATTAAGCTTGTGCATATTTTTGCAGGACTGGGTCATGCCATGATTTCTCAATATTATGAAAACCAATTATTTTAAAAACAATCACTAATCCCCCTATAATCTCTGGCTAAACTTTTAAACATGAGAGCTTAAATTTAATCTCCTAAATGCACCTAAATAAAAGTGGCCTGATTTTTGGAAATACTGAGTACTCACAAATCCAATCAAATTCAGTGACAGCTGCTAATGCTGAGATCCTGGAAAAAAAAAAAATCAGACTATTCCCACTTAGGTACCCAAATACAGATTTAAGAAACTAAATTTACAGAATCCAGGTTAGGACCTCAGTGTTTAAGAAAGTCTTAGGGTGGTGCCAAAATATTTGTACTCAGAAAGCTTTGAGAAATAAATGTTTCTAAAATAGCAATTTCTGAAAAAGAAGGACCACAGCATAATAAAGAGTTGATAAAGAAATCCTGTAATAGATCATACAATACACCTTTCTGGCATTCCACAATTCAGTGTAGGATCTTTAATGCTTGTGTGCATACATAATACCGTCGGGAATTTTTATCCAGGTATCTTTAAAAATTTTACTTTCCTAATATCTCCACTAATTATACTCTTCTACATGATTGCTCTCTATTCGTGCATTCTTATTATCTTTCACCACTAAACACACACACAGGCACAAACTCTTGCTAATTTCTCATGTAATACAGAAAACAATGAAATTTAGAGTTGATCAGTGCTAAGTGCTAAGGGTTTGTTGCACATATTTTAGTTCATTCTTGATCTAAACACATAGAGAAGACCCATTGTAGAAACACAACCACAGCTCTAATTTAAGTGGTTTCAAATACCTTGCTAGTTGCCAATTGCCTTTCTTGCTTTATCTCTGTTTTAGCTTGCTGTACTCCACCTAGGCACATCAATATGAAAAACACAACTTCTTGGTTCCAGCTCATGTTGATTGCAACATATGGAAAAGTCCAAAATATTTTTTCTCTCAGTTCAAATCAGTACACTATCAGTCCTTTAAGTTTCACCCCAACAGGATAATACTTCATGCCCAACAGTTGAAGCGACAATGATCAGCACTATTGAATGTAGTTTTAATTTAGCTGATTGGGTCAGCATGCAGATATTTGGCAGTAACACATTCCCATAGTTGTGTTCCCATTCCCACCACCTGCAGGCCTTAAGCAATTATTTTAGGCCAAAATCACACGACACTACTGAGTACAGAGCAGCAGTCGGCCTGCTTAGTAGATGATATAATTAGATTCAACAAATTATATTTTAAAAGCTAAACGTAGCTTTGGAATATGATATACCTGTACTGTTATTTTAATACCCATTCATGTGCTAATTTTAAATATAATGGCTTTTATTAAATTACATGTGATTTTTGCAAAAAAAAGAGATTGAACTTGACAATTTAAATCTAAATGTAAATCTAAATTAAATAAGATAATGTATAATGAAGAGACAATGCATTTAAGCGTTCTTATTATTTTGCAGTTATTCTCTTGATCCTGCCTTAATCCTTTCCCTGATCTTTACTGGTCCGTTTATAAAGGTTCTGGGCAAGAGCTTAAAAAAGGGAGGGCAGGGAGATGCATTGTTAATTCTAGTTATAAGAAACCGCAGTTGGAAGTAGAGATAAGGGAACTCCAGGTTTAGCATTTGCCTCCCCTTCGGCCCCCACCCCACTGCAAATGGAATAAATTGCTTGCAGTATCAGTACACAAACCAACCTTTAAACATAAATATAACAATCGCAGTCTCACTCCCCCTCCCCAGAGTGTAGGAAACATAACTCAATTTATTTAAGTGTGTTTTATTTTAATTTATGGATAGAATGTTTTGAAGAAAACTTTAAGTTGAAGAAACACGTTGTACATTAGTTTTGAATGCAGCGGGGCTCGTGGCTATTTCTGTCTCTTGCAGAACACAGTACCACTAAGCTAGGCTCAGCTTCAGTAAAGTTTGGTTACTTGCTTTGGCAAGTCTCTGCTGACTACTGAACAGGAGTTTACTGTCCTTGTGGAACAGGGCTGTTGTGAATGTCATGGGCACAGAGGAAGAAGTGTTTTTTCAGGTCATCAGAGTTATTCTCAGGAAGGTGCTCAGTATATCAGGAAATTGATTTTGTACTGTAATAAATGGGAAGATTCTGCAGAAAGCTTTATACTGGGTTTTGTATTGGCTGAAGCATTTTTTTTGGGGGGGGTGTCCTAGATCAAATGAGTGGCAGCAAACAAATAAAAGATTGTTTGTGAATCAGTGGGTTCAGAACTATACCTGTTAAAATGGACCTCATTTTAATGACCCATAATGGCTCTCAGGGATTATAGGAGGAAAAGGATTTCAGCCATTTCAGGGTTTTTATTCTGGATTTGATATTATTTGGGGGGTGGAACAGGACTGGGATAAATAACATCAGCTTCAGCAAAGAGGCCAGAGATGTGATTTCCTTGTCTGGGATAGAAGGTAAGCACTCACTAGAGCATCACATGCTGTCTCTGTACCTCTCCTGGCCTGAGGCTGAATGAAATTTGAGGTACTGGAAACTGATTAGCAGAACTGGAGTCAGTGCACTAATTTCTCTATTAGCCTGGTTGCAGCACTGTTAAGCTATAGCTCCCCCCTGCCTTAACTGTTTGGTGCAATTAAATACTTCCATGGTTAATTGAAATGATAGCCTGAAGTTTAGTGGAGGAAAAGCCAGAAAGCCTGAAGCTGCTCAAGCTATTAAACAGTCTCTAGCTCTTTCTTTTTTTCTTTTAACCTCCCATCTTTTCTCTTGCACAGCAGTCTTCACAATAAAGGAAATGCAGTAGAATAGGAAGTTTAGACTCACAGGCTAGGGACATACATTCAAAAAGCCTGAGCCTGCATTGATTCAATCTTTGGTTAATATAACCTGCCTAGGTTGAAGTAGTTTGCAACTGTACAGACATTCCCTCTGGGCTGAGAAAATGCAGGCACATGCCTGCAGCGGCTCAGGCTAGAAGCCAGGGGTGCTACAGCAGCCCTCCCTTCCCTTGAACAGTATTGAGCTGAGGGGAGGGGAGTGTGGCCAGGCCCAGCAGGATGCTCTAATTAGGAAGGGGTGTAAATCCCCACCCTGACTGTACAGTCCCAGGCTTTCCCCAATCACCGCTCATGGGGCAGGAGTGTTGCCAGACCCCAGATTCCAGCTAGTTCTCTGAGGCAAAGGGCGGGGGGGGGAGGAGGGGGGTTGTAGCACATGCATCCATTGATGATACTGAGCTCTTCAATCTCCCTATCCCTGCTTCGTCATATTGTCTGCAAACCTGACAGGCAAGGGAGCTAGCAGGGAGCTATTAACACAGTGTTTAACAGCCCATCTAGAAAACAAAAGCCTTTCTCATTAGTTCAAGCTCTTCTTAAAGAGCTTTTTCCAAGAAAGGAATGGAGGGACATTACTAGTTGACCTGTGATTAGCTTAAAAAAGTCCTAAGTGGACACTGTCCTGTCTGCCTTTATCCTGTCCCAGTGAAATTGGAGACACAGACACCTCTTTGCATTAGCTAGCATACCACATGCCTAGCGTCTGTGTGGCTGGGGTCCATACTGTGGGAGATGGGAGGAAGGAAGGGAGGGGGGAATCCCTGCTTGAGCAGCGAGTGGAAAGGAGGAGGTGGGGCAGGGGGAAGCCAGGCAGACCCTGTTGTGCCTGCAGTCTTCACCACAGCTCTGGATAGGGAGCAGAGGGGCAGAGCCAGCCTTGTTCTCTGGAGCAGACAGCTCAGCCCAGCCCAGGACTGCAAGGCTTCTGGGATGCTGGGGGACTCTGGTTTAGCTTAAACCAGGAGGGGGTCTAGGACAGACATTGCATAAACCGGTTTGACCCAAATCATTTAAGTCTGATCCTATATTCAACCAGGTTTATCTTAAAGCAGTTTCAGCCATTTTGAAACTGCTTTCTGTGCACTGAACTTACATTCTGTTACAGGTTTAAACCAGTTTCTGATAACTTAAACTGGATTATATGTAATGTCTGTCCCTAGCCACAGCCTGTTGGAATATTCCAGACAACATATTATGCAAAAACAGGATTACTCCCCTGAAACTAGAGCTTGTAATGCATAACTGCCACCACACTCTAAAGGAGGCATGTGCTATCTACATCTTCCCCAGAACAAGCTCCAAGGTTGCCACTGGGGTCATGCATGTGGTCCTAAAGAATATGCCAATCATTCACACTTACGGTTACACAAGACAACTAAGCATCAGATCTTAAAGCTAAAAAAGGTAGCCATGTTATTTTAAGGCATGGAACAGACCATGGGTGATATCAAACTCACCCTATTCCCCAGGTGGGATCTATCCCGTATGGCTCCTCATGTTGCTTGTCCCCCTCTGCCAACACGCATCCCCAATGGGGCTTTCTGACCCAGATTTTTGGCAGTGGGCCAAATCCCTGCTTGATCACTTGACCATTTGAGTCTTGCACGCCATACAATGTAATTTCACAAGATGGATTCATCCTGTGGGCTGTAAGTCTGACACCCATGACAAACAATGCTATAACATTAGTATCAATTAGATAAGGGTAAATTCTAGCTTTCCTAAGGTTTATTAACTTCCTAAGGTATTTGCCTGAGCTTTGGGTCATGCCCAACATACACTACACTCATTAATCCAGAGTGTATTAGCCCTGCCAGAATTAGGCTAACCCTATTCAATGAGGATGCACAGTGACTTTGAACACATATGTAAAAGTTTCTGTTACAGTACATGAAGTATGTAGTTCTGTTCCTCTTAAGAGCCCTTGTTAATTCAGTGTATGCAATATCTGAAATGTTAATTCAGTGCATTATTCAAGAACTTAGAATGTATAGTTTTTGTTATGTGTTTCATTTAAGTTTTTACAGTTTCCTCCTTCCTTCAACTCTTTTACCAAAGTCTTACTTAGAAAACCTCAACCTATATTACTTACTCTTTGAAGCAAGAACTTTGTACACATCTGTAAATTGCCAAGCACCCGTTTTGCTGTTTTGCACACAAATCTGTCTTGTGGATGAGGCCAAGAATTTGATAAAACATTTTTCATTACAAAGTGCAGATTCACTGCAACTGAACTTCCGTGACAACTTCAGTTTTAATGAAACTTCTGTTTGGAAGAATTCTCAGATCCAGCAAGAACAAAGGAACTCACCCTTCTCACCAGTGCAAGAAAGGTTATACTACAGAATCAATTATTAAACCAATGGTCAGTGATCTCAGGCCAATAGTCAGAGGCCAGGTACCCGTGCCGATACTTCTAAATATGTCTATGGCCATTGGCACAGCTTGTGATGAGGTGCTACTTACTCACCCACAGAAAAGACATGAAAAAACATAAAATCAACAACATGGGTCAATGGTCAGTGCCTTCCCTCCACAGACTCCACAGGAAGGTAGTGCTTGGTTGGCAGATTCATGTTCCCCTGACAGCACTCTGCCATGAGTCACGCATTTCTCTTTTCTAATCCTAATCAATGCTTCTAAACACTACAGTATTCATAAGAGATTGCAAGCTGCAGTGCTATCAATATGTTGATGGTACAAAGCACTGTATCTTTTTGATAAATCCTGATAAAATGTTTTCCTACTTTTCAACATCTGGCAGAGACAGGTAGCTGGTCTGAGCCAAATTCAGGTAAGAGAGAAATGATACTGACCCGCAAAGAGAAGTACTTGGAAGAATAGCTAACTAGGATTTTTGCTTCCTACAGCACTTCCTTGCTAAAGTAGTTTACAAACTTAAGCTATTATTAGACTCCTTCGATAAGCCAACACCAAGGACCAGAATCACCAGCAAAGGCAAAAAGTGATTTTATGGAACACAGGTCCATCTTCCATGAAAAGAGCCTGTACAGCAGTGGTCTCCAACCTTTTTAAGTAGATCGCCCTTGGCATTTAAAAGCAATCCAAGATCTACCATGCACCACCCCCTCCCTCCACCCAGCAGCTAAGTCTGTGGGGAGGGAGGGAAAGCAGATTGAAGCAGAGGGAGGAAAAATTATTTGGGGGCACACCCCAATAGCAGGTAAGTCTGTGGGAGAAGGGGCAGGGGGAAAAGAAAGGGCTGTGGGAGGGGCAGGGCAGATCAAAGCCCCAGCCCTAGTCCTACTTCCTCCCTCAACACTGGAGCTTTGATCTACCCTCCCCCACAATGATGGTGAGGGAGGGAGTGCGGCTAGGGCAGGCCCTGCACAGCCAGGGCATGGGATGGAGCCATGAGTGGCTTGTCTGGGAGGCGTGGGGGGGAGGGGGCATGCAATCCAGGAGGGCATAGGGATTGTATACCCCCGGAGCTGTACACCAGCTCTGCTGCTACGGGCTGAGGCTGGGCTGTACCAGGCTGTTCTCAGGCCAGGCAATGGTGGCACTGGGAGTGGGGCTACAGCGGGGGGATGCAGGCACCCAAAAATTCGCCATAGCTCCCCCCATAACCTCTCCTCCCAGCGCCGCCACCACCTGGCCTGAACGCAGTGCAGTGCAGTCCAGACCCCCACTGTAAAGACTGTGGCACTGCCTTCCAGCCCCAGCCTGCCCTCTCCCCAACGCAGATCCTGGGTGGGGGGTGGGAGGGGAAGAGGAAGGCAGTGCTGCACTCTTCATGGAGGAGGGCTGGGCTGGGGTGTGTTCAGGCCAGGTGGTGATGCTGGGAGGAAGGGCTATGGGCGAGGTTCCCTCTAAGGTGCGCACTTGCGCAACTGGGCACAACTAAAAGTGTGGCCACGCACAGCCTTCTCAAGGCTGTGCACCAGGAGAGGCTGGGTTGGGAGCCTGGCGTGGGCTCCGCCAGCTGGGGAGTGGAGCACTTCCCCGGAGCCAGCAGAGCCCACGCCAGCCCCCCCCGCCCCAGCCTCCATCCCTGCCTTGCCTCACCTCAGGGAGAAGCCACTGCCTGCTCTGAGTGAGGCTCTGCCAGCTCCGGGACACTGCTCTGCTCCCCTGCATGGCCTTGGGGGGCTTGTCCCACAGTGTCCCAGCAGAGCCTCACTCAGGGGCAGGCAGCGGCTCCTCCCCGAGGTGAGGCGAGGCTGGGGCAGGGGCTGGTGTGGGCTGTGGGGAAGTGCTCCACTCCCTGGCCCTGATGCCGGGGAGCGGAGCACTTCCCCGGAGCTGGTGGAGCCTGCGCCAACCCCCGGCTCCAGTCCCCAGCTCTAGCCTCCGGCCCCCTGGCCCCAGCCCTCCAGCCCCCAGCCCCCTTCAATAAGCGTCCCATGCCAGACCGAGGCAGTGCGCTCACAGACCAAGGCCGTGTGCTCACAGACTGCTACTCTTTAAAGGGAACATTTCAGTTGGTCTAATAAAGGATATTGAATTTACCCAAAGAAACTTTCCTGCCCAAACCTAACTCCAGAATTCTATCTTAGGTTTCATTTTGAGAGATACTTAAAAAATGGTCGCTGGATTCAAAGTTAGTGATAGCTTAGCTATAAGTGATCATGACCTGATCCCCTTTTACAGGCAGTCCTCGACTTACAACATTTCGAGTTATGACAAACAGGACTTATGACCTTTATAAATGGATACTCTCTTTTGAGGTTCCAACACAGGTTTCAACTTCACAACACCTGATACAGCTGCACCCAGCTGGTAAATCTGTTGTGGTGGAAGGGAAAGAAGCAGCTCAACACCCTGGCAGCGAAGGAGGGATTGGGGCTGGGGCAAGTGCAGGGGGGGGGCATGCAGGACAAAGGTGCGGCTCGTCCAGGGGAGGGCGGGGATGGCTCCTGCCACTGCACACTGTTTGTCTGGGAGGGCACAGGGGGACATGTGCCCGCAGATCAGCATAGGGCGGGTAGGCCCGGGGATACGCTGCATTCCGGGCAAGCGCGGCAGCACAGGGAGCAGGGGCTATGCCCTGCCACTGCTGGCCCAGCCAGGGTAGGGAGGGGGTGGTGGGATGAAGGTGTGGCTTGCTCAGAGCAGGTACGGCAGTGCTGGGAGCAGGGGCTATGCCTTGCCGTCACTGGCCCAGCCGGGGGAGGGCAGAAGGGGACAGGACAAAAGCAAGGCTTGCTCCTGGCAGGCCTGGAGGTGCTGGGAACGGGGGCTATGCCCTGCTGCCAGTGTGACGGCCAGAACCAGAAAGGTCAAACGGGCAGCTTTAACCAAAAAATTTTGCTTTCTGAGATATCTGCAAAGTGGTTGATGAAGCAGCTCCCTGTCTGTCTGAAAAAAGATTTATATATAGTTTTTTGTATTAATCTCCAGACAGCATGAACTTTAAAAAGCAGAACTGAAAAATTACAATTGCAGACAGCTGATTTATAAAATTTTGCTTAGAAACAGTAAAAAAAAAAACCTAATGTAATCACAAGATATAATTAACATAGTGGGTTGAATTTAGGTGGGAACATGTTAATCTCAAACCCTGAAGTGATGTGATGTAATTGGCTTATTGGGTAAACCCAAGCTTGGGCAGTGACTTATTATAAAGATTTCTAACACCTTTTAACCCCATAGGATAAGAGTTATAAAGTAACACTATGAATGGCTATATAACAAAAATTAGCATAAATAGGATATAAAAGAACACGCATGTCAAAATAACCCTCAGGAAGGACGGAACAGAAGGGTCATTGCTGTCCCATACTCTCATGGATCTCTCTTACACCCTGTGAGAGCAAAGACCAGATCCTGACTGAGGTGCCTCCCCCAATCTGTCCTTCCGACCACCTAGTTCACAGACATCTGACTTTGCTGAATCAGTTTGATGTGCATCTTTTAACTGAAGAACTATCGACAAGTTACTAATCAAATGGGAACTCTTGGTTAATTTCTTTATCTGTTTTATTATCACCGTCAATTTTAATCTGTATTGTTATGTTGTCTGTTTATTAACTTAACCTTTTTACTAACTGTAATATATGCAAACTATATCTTTTGTTGTCATAAGTAAAATTATTTTTTTTATAAGTAAAAATTGTCATTGCTTTCCTTCCCAACATCAGCTCCTTGATCTTGAACCAGAATAGCCCAGTGGCTAATAAAGTTGCAGTGCTCAGTCAGTCTGCAACTAAATTGATATACTCACAGTGCCCAGCTGGCCTGTGACATGCCAATCACCCAGCATGGGTGGGACAGGCGCAGGACGGAGCCACTGCACACTGCCTCTGGATGAGTGGCACCCAGCAGCAGGAGGGTATAGCCCCCACTTCCAATGCCTCTGTCCCACCCGGAGCAAGCTATGCCTTCATCCCATGCCGCCCTCCACCCTGGCTAGGCCAGCAAGGGCAAGGCATAGCCCTTGCTCCCAGTGCTACCATGTCCACTCAGAGCACAGCATAGTGCAGCCCCGGCCCTGCCTGCCCCGCACAGATCTGGAGGCATATGTCCCCCATGCCCTCCTGCACCAGTGGTGCACAGCTGCAGGAGCTGTGCCACACCCCCATCCCTGCATCCCCCAGATGAGCCACACCTTCATCTTGAACCCTCCCCCTGCCCTGGCTGGGTAGCGCTTGCCCCAGCCCCAATCCTTCTGTCGCTGCCAGGGCATTGATCTACCCCCTCCCCTTCCACCACAACAGACTTACCAGCTGGACACAGCTGTATCAAGCATCGTAAAGGAAACTAGCCCCCATCTGTAACATTGTTACTTTGGGAAAATTGGGTCCGAGTTATGATGTTTTGACTTATGATGCAGTTTTCAGGAACCAATTGTGTCATATGTCTGAGGAATGCCTGTATTAGCAAATACTGTAAGGTTCAAACCAGTAAAATATACAAACTGGGTAAATTAAATTATTAAAATGATGAATAATTATTATGAACCAAATCAGCTGGGGGAATGAATTTATACAGAAAAATCAAAACAATAATCAGAAACTGTTTTAGAATATTTTACTAGATACACAACATGCCACAATCCCCTTGTTGAGAAAAGAGGTTGTTAGCTATGTTAGTGTAAGGTGAGAAAGAAGGTAGGACAGGGTGGCACCTTAAAGACTAATTTGTTCAGAAAGGTGCAAGCTTTCAAAGCACAAGCCCACATTGTCAGATGCTAGGAATGGACTTGCAGGAACAGGGGTACTAAAGAAAAAGGAAAAAAGTAATTGAAATACAAAGAAAAAGGAAAGGGGAGGAAAGATTAGAAAGTAGGAACTGCAGAGAGGGGCAAAGGTGGTTTGAGAAAGAAAGCTACACTGATTTGACTCCCCCCCCCAAAAAAAACCTAGCCAGGTTTAGAGAAGAAATAAGAACAAAGAACATCTATAAAAATAATGTATATAAAAATGAATAAGCAAACGTTGATAGCAATGAATATAAATCAGAAACTAGCAACTGTAGATAGTTGATAAGGGAAGCAAGAAGACAAGGACAAGAGGACTTTTTCAAGTACATTAAGAACAAAGGGAATCCTAACAAATGTAAAAATCTGTCATTAGATGGGAATGACAGAATTGCCAGTAACAATCAGAAAAGGCAGAAGCATTCAATAACTGTTTTTCTTCTATATTTGGAAAAAAGTCAGATGATGTAGTATGTCATGTGGTGGTGGTTATAATGATATACTTTTCATTTTGACCATAACTCAAAAGGACTTGAAGCAGTTTTTTCTAAAGCTCTAGAAAACATTAGAACAGTTTCCTACACCTACAATATAATCTCAAAACCATAGGCATTTGAATCAGCAAAGCCAAACAGACTGGTACTATGATCCCAACCCCATGACAAAGACAAGAACCCTATGGTTGACACAGCCCCCAACTAGAAAGTCTTGGACACATCCTTCATGACCTCCAGACTGTTCTGGAGAACAATGACCATCTCAAAGTAGACTGGGGGAACAAGCTTCTCCTGGTTTATAGGTAGGGACCTACCAAATTCACGGTGGAAGTGGGCTGTGTGGCAGCTTCTTTAATCTTTCAGGTTCCCACCACGTGCCCCGCCTCTCCTCCCCGCCAATTGGGGGAGGGCCCTGCCTCTCACTTGTGATCAGCAGGAAGGCAAAAAATGCAGTTTTAAATATGGTGCTGTTTTTGCCTTCCAGCTGGTCAGCAGCAAGCACTAGGCCCACGGGGGCTCCTCAGGCAATTAGCAATGGGGAGGAGGGGACATGGGGGAACCTGCAAGATTAAAGTAACTGTCACATAGCACACTTCCGCCGTGAATTCGGTATGTCCATATTTATACACAACCCCCCCAGCCTCAAACCACCTCTTTCCATGAACAGGGAATGTCTACACAAGCTGTCTGCTGTACGGTTGTTACTGCACAGCCATTTAGTACTTGCATAACCGAGTACTATATGGCTGCACAGTACGATGGTGTTACCACTCAGAAGTATCCAAGCATGGTTGCTTAGTGACACTTACTGCACAGGAGCTCTTTATTACTGTGCAGTAGTGTGGCATCATGGCTCATGCGCAGTGATGCTACTGTGCAGTAAGCATCTCATATACATGCGGCCACAGACTACTTAACTCCAGTTCTCACCTAGTCACCAGACCTTACTACAGACCTAGATGCTAACTGTGCCTCCCCATTATCACAGACCACACAATCCCTGGAATTAACCACATGAACTATAGCATCCAGGATTCATTAATCTGCTCCTACACAAACATCATATATACCATCACCTGTTTACAGTGTTACTCTGCTGTCTACATTGGCCAACAGGGCAATCTCTACATAAAAGAATGAATGGGCAATGATTTGACATCAGTTCCAGAAACACACAAAAGCCCATGGCAGAACACTTCAATCTTCCTGGGTCATTTTATCACTTTGCTCAAAGTAGCCATTCAACAACTTTTGAGGTGCCACAAAATGCACATGGTGCACATGAATAGGTTCTCCTTGCCCCATATTTGCAGTGCAGAGGCAAAATTAGACACTGGGGAAAAAAACAAGTAGAGAAAAAATGTGGCGTGGCGCATGTGACAGCAGTGTGTGTCATCTGAAACTGAAACCTGGCCAGTGATTATGAAGCAACTGGAACACAGAGTTACTGCAACTCCATTACGGCATAAAATACTGCCCAGTAAAATCACTGCTGGGGCAAGATACACTGAGACCAGAATCTCTCCCAACCATGAAGTTAGTTCAATAAAAGATATCACCCCTCAAAATATCCTTCCCTCTCACATTTCCTGGACTATAACATCACTTCAACACTACCATTAAAAGATACTGTACATTTTCTTTAAAATAAACTGCACGTATGTTTTGCTGGGAGTCCTCATATATGATTTTTGTATAGCAAAACATGACACAATTTGCTGATTTTTTTTTAGCAAACAGAAGAGTGTTTCTAGTCAGGACTAAGGAGAATTTCAAAAGTAATTTGCAAGTCACTAACATTTTGCTAGGCCCTGCAGTTAATGCTATCAAGACCTTCACTTCCACTGGCAACAACATTAAAAAAAATCCTGACACATGAACCGCCAGTAAAAATCACCAGATAGATGTTCCTGTTTCACTGCTGAAAACACAGATTGAATATATCCTTGAAAATCAACTGTGAGTCACCCCACTAACATCAGGCAAGGTAAGGTACTAACCAAAGTGAATATATATTGCAGAATTGAGCCAATAACTTATTCTGGTTACATGGATTCATTTAATTTTTAGTCATGGTTGGTTTAAGTACTTACTCTGAGCTCTACTTTGAGCTCTGCAATTTAAATTCCCCAGTTGCTAAATCTGTAGTTTCAAATGCCCTTATAGTTCTACCCAGATGTCTAGTTTTAAATACACGCAGCTTAATTTGTGTAACAGACCTACTGAACACTAAAGCTGTTTTTTTTGCAAATGCTGAACCCCCACATGGCTACTGAAAACAATGCAAACTGAAAATACTCAGGACCTTTGCAAATCAGGCCATAAAATGGCTTATTATTACTCTCCAGAGCTGGAGAGATTATTTTAAACCTAAACAGATGGACATTCAGAAACTTTAAAAGGTACATAAATGGGAACTGAAGTATTTAACAGTGTCCCTTAGAATACAGAATTTTACTAAAGCTGATTCACTGGTCTCTCCATAGTAACTTCTTGAAATTGGGGTAAGACTCAATATACATTATAAAATATAAAATATTTATATTTTATATATATATATATGCCAATATATATTACTTTATTGTCTTGTTTTTGTTAGGATCATACATGATTAGTTCTGTTGTTCAACTCAGTCACAGTTCAAAATTTACATTCAGTATATTTTTCTACTATTCCTGGAAAGCTAAAAAATATACCCAATTAAAATATTGTAACCGAGTTCCAAGACCTCTTTTTTTTTGCACCCTCAGTTATTGAAAGCATTGTTTTTTTATGATTTGTACCCTTAACTGGATTTAACCGTATCTTTATCATTATTTTTTCCAATATCAGAACATTCCAAAGTATATACTATGATGTTCTATTTGCTATCATTTTGATGCTAGCTAGTTAAGCACACATGGGTTTTTAATGATTATCTTACACAAAAAAATCCCTTCATATGAGAGGCTTTTGTCTGATGGACTGCAAACAGACATTCCTTTGTACCACATTTTTTATGCTGGCACCAAAACTGAATCAACAGTTCTTAGCCCTGTCAAGTCCCAAATGCCTAAATTTGTGCTGCTGTCTATTCGCTTACGGCAGGCGGGAGAGTGTGGGCAGCCTGATGCTGCTCACAGTCTCCAGATACCCTGGGTAGGAGCCAGGGAATTCCTGTGGTTCATATCTGCAAGCATGGAGGAGGACTCCCCCACTCCCCCCAACACTTGCAGGTGTGTGACCCTAGCCGTCTGGGTCCCAGGAATCCCTCTGCAAGAGGTTTCTGTGGCAGCAATATCGTGCTGCTGCACCATGATAGCAAGTGCACATCTGCAAGTGGGGGATTTCTTACATTTGCAGATATGTGCCTCAAGTTAGGTCACAACACCTGGGCTGTTTTCCTGCAGGATTGGGCCCCTGAAGCCCTGGGAGTGACAGGTCCTTGAAAACACCCCCACAGACATGTGGTAACTCATCATAGCACAGCTGACCCTGTTCCAAAGGCAGTGACTGTTTCCAGTCTCAAGATCCCTATAGATATGCGGGGATGCTGCTCCGATGCACTGTAATTACAGCACGTCGGAGCAGACTTGATTAATTTTAGCATGCTCCAGCCACTTCCTGCTACTTAGCAAGTTCCAGCCACCGCATCTCCTGTGTTCAGCATTCCCACGCTTGGAAATGGTGGCGGGGGTGCTTTAACAAAGCTTGTTGAACAGGCTTTAGTTAAAGTGCCCCCACTGCCATTTTCAAATGTGGGACACTGAATACATGAGGCACGACAGGTGCTTTAATTAGAGTGGCTCTAATTACAGTGCCCTCCTCGCCCCTGGAATGCATGTAAAGACACCCTTAGAGTCCATCACTTATTCCTGCTCTTTTCCTTGTACAAAACGATGCACATATTTGTTCCTATTTGAAATAAATTTATGTTTGCAGCTTCTTTTCTTAACATGTAATAGTAAACAATGACTGTCTCCAAGCCAGACAGAAAATTTACTTTCTCTAATGTTTACTGAAATAGCTGAAGAAACCAAATAAGGAGACAAACAAACCAAAATGTCTGCTCTGACAGAGCCATTTAAACACATCGGTTCTGCTTAAATGGCATGTACATTTGTTTCTACCTCCTTTCCCTGTTAAACTTCTTCAAAGACTTAATAACCCAATTCAGGAAAACATTACTAATTCACTGTAGCACATAAGTATACTAAAGTCAATGAGACTTCAACACCTACTTCAAATTAAGCACATGGTTTAAAGCTGTGCTAAATTGGGGTCTATATTTAGAGCACACATACAAACTTCAGTGCATCACAGCCAAATTCTTTTTTTGTTAAACATACATAAAAATACATTTAGGTTTCAATATGCAGATACCTACTTAAGAATGCCTTGCGTGCATGCTTAATTTGGCAAAGACATGATTTTCATTGTAACTTGTTCCAGACAACTGAATGTTTTCAACTAATTTGCCATATGACACACACGCAAAGTCATGAATTTAAACCTTTGGGAGATACAACTTGCAGCTGCCACATTCTATAAAGCCAAATGCAAACAGCAATCCCACTGATCCTGGAGGCATTCACAGAACACACCTAACTCAGTCTAGCAGGACCCATTTCCTCAAAAAGTGCTACTGAGTTATTTTAAAACATGGCTAAAGGAGGAGGTCACAGTGCCCCTCTTCTTATGTAGTAGCTTATTGGCTCTAGCACTCACCTAAGAAGTGGGTTGACTCACACACTTCCTAGGAAAGTGCCCTAAACCCCCAGCTGTACACAAGGTCCTAATGGGGCCCTCACCTGTCTCCTTTTGGATTTGTGCTACTATGCAAAAAATAATTTAATTGGTGCAGAGGCAGCATACAAGAGGGAGCATGACACTGTACCTAGTGATCTGGGCCCTAAGTTAAGAGAAGGGAGACCGAGGCTGCAGTCCTTGCTCCCAGATTTCATTGTGGATTTTATCCAAAAACTATTTAACATAAAATACATACACAATTTTGGGAGCAAGAGCTGGAATGAGGAAGCATTCTCATCACTAGATTGCAGTCATGCTGTTTTTGATTTTTCTTCCTTCTAGTTGATACAATTTTGCATCCTTGTTTGCACCCCTTAAGAGAAAAGGTAGAAAGTGCACCCTCACCCCTTCCCAGCTTTGCCCGGTGATTAGAAATACTCTCCTGGGCTAGGGACAGAAGTTACACATAAACTGGTTTAAGTGATCAGAAACTGGTTTAAACCTGTAACAGAATATAAATTCAGTGCACATAAACCAGTCTCAAAATGGCTGAAAGTGGTTTAAGATCAACCTGGTTGAATGTAGTATCAGACTTAACTGATTTGGGTTTATCAAACCAGTTTATAAAACTTCTGTCCCAAACTCCTTCCTTGTTCAAATTAAATCAGAGTCCCCCAGCATACTTTGCAGCCCTGGGCTGAGCTGTGCTGTTTTCTCCAGAGAGCAGGGCTGGCTCCATCCCTCTTCTCCCTAGTTGGAACAGCGAGGGCTGGCTGACAAAGGGGGCAGCCCGGATGGGGATGGAGCCCAGTCTATGGGCAGTCAGGGCCCTCCCTGGGGATGTAACTGGGGTCTGGGGCCAGGGATGGGGGGTTAAACACCCCTTCCCCACTCAAACTTACTGCTGGCTCTGACTATAGACTACAAATCCCAGAGGCACCTGGAAGCAGGAGGAAGAAATGATAATCAACGCTGCAAAGTCCTGCTGCAGTGATTCTGGACTACAAGTCCCAGAGACCTCAGGGCCAGTAGGAAGAGGAGGCCAACACACAGTCCATGCTGGCTATATGCCAGAGAGCCATGCTCTAGTGCTCCCCAGCTTCTGACTGAAGCCACTGCAGACATGTGACTGCATTTCCTGAATCAAAGGTAAATGTCTATTCACTTCTGTTTCAATTTAATCTGTGCAGTTTAGACTAACCCACAAAAACTGAACTGATTCAGCTTCAGGCTTTTTGACTGTCTGTACCTAGCCCTGGGAAATGAGAGGTGTAGGTCTGAAACCTCTCATGCTGAAAAGGGCACACTACTCAGGTTTCCCATTTTCTGGCACTTATGGAATCAAGTGGGCACTAGTAGCATGACCACTATCTTCTTCTCCAACAGTTGTAGTTTCCAAAACAAAAAAAATATAATGAACTGCAGGTCTATATGAACAAGGAAAACTTAGGCACCTAACGCCAATGGGGAACTCTGGACTGTGAATCTGACTTTCAGGTAGGTGCTCAAGTCTGTGAGCAAGTGTTTAAATAACCCAGAGTGCTTTCTGTTTGCTTCTGTGGGCACTCCTCCACTCAGAATGCTGGCTGTTGTGACTCCCATACTTAGATAACTAACTCTCCCTATGCATCATATCAGGAGCTCAGACTCCTAATTTAGGACTGGGATTTTGACACCAACACCCAGGCACCTAACAGTTAGGGATCCTGATGCTGGGTGTCACCATGGATCTAGGGAACACTATGATGACACTCTGGACTTTGGTCTCCTTCATTTACTGTAAAATAGGATCAGCAAGCCAGTAAATTGACTAGTCAAATATTGTCAATTGACTGTATAGTTTTTAACTGGTCAAAGATGATATAAATTTTACAAAAAACTACATTTTTCATAGTTTTCTTGACAGAAGTATAATTCTTAATTTTTTTTTACACATTTCTTAATGAAAAATGTGTGCTTCTTTGTGTATTATTTGGACCTATTGGCAATTTTGTACCATTTTTGACCAATATTTGACCAGTCAATTGACTGAACTTTATTTGACCAGACAAATACCCAACCCTATTGTAGAATGAATCAGGTAAGTTATGCTGGAGCACAATTTTCTGGCATGGAGAGCACACACATAAAGAAACAAGTGACTGCAGTACCGATGCCCTGTTCATAGCCCATATCAATAGTTTTTGTTAGTTGGATAGGCTTTCACACATCACATTTTCCCTCCATCCATAATGAATCTTAGGTGTAAAGCTTCAATGCCCAGTACATGTTCAAGACAGAAAAGTCACTTGATCCAAATGTTTCTTGGGAACAATTCTGTGAGCACCCTCAGATTGGTAAATTCTGGAGCCTGGGGCCTGACTGGACTGAGCTGATCAGCAAATAGAATTAGGTTTCCTATCAAATGCTCTCTGCTGCATCTGAAAGATCTGTATTCTGTGTCCCCAGCTACAATGCCACACAGCAGATCCTCTTTGTCAACCCATTAATCCTGTCATTACTCCATATTCATTCATTTCCCTATTTTAAAATATGGAGAATTTTAATTTTTTTGTCACAAGATGCCTTATTGCTCTGTAGACATTCTGTGTTATAACACACAGGATTCCTTCCACTCTCATTTGATTCTTCATAGCTGTTTTCTCTCTCCCACTTTTCAGAAACACTACATACATACAATACTGAGTGTATATGGACTACATACACAGCACATGTACGCACTGCTTTAGAACAGACCCGCGAGCTTCACATGGGTTTTGAACAAATACGTAATGTGGTCATATTTATTTATAAGCATAATGCTGCAAATCCAAAAGAAAGGAATACATAATGAAGTGTGCCCTACTAATAATTACATTTGCATCAGAAAAACTTTAGTCGCCATCATCTATCATTTTCTAGTGATGGAAATTCATGGTTGTTTGGCCGTATTTTCTGTCAAATTGAGAACCCTATGTGCAGTATTACAAATGCTTGTTTTAGCTTATTAGAATATCCTTCAGAAGTCAGCAAGAAATATTAAAACATATGGTTTCATGTCTTGCCATTTTTCACAATTTACAAAACAGTGAGATTGACAGGCAATAATGATGCAACTGGCTGCTAGCCTAATTTGGGTAATGACCTGCATTTTACAGCTGTTAACACAGTTATCAGAATCACACCTTCAATATAATCTTACAGGCGAAGTGGGAATGACAATGCAAGGGTTTTTTTAGACAAAGAATTCAGCATTTAATCCATTAGTAACAGCAATCCTACAAAATATTTTAATGTGGTCTTCCTGCTAGAAAGTGCTGCAGCTCCTAATAAGAAGCAAGTCACAAAATACTTGCATCAAGGGTTCTATCCTGCAAATACTTATGCAGTCCCACCTCCTAATCAAGACCTAGGAGTCTAATATATCTGAAATTCCACTATAATTCAATTTATGAAAGAACTAATATGTGCAAACATATTAGAAATCTATCTATGCTCAACCTACTAAATGGAAAAGAAAACAAAGGTGGGGTGTATTGAGTAAAATTTGTTAAGAGCAGACTGCAATATAGAATAGGATCATGTATTCAAATCTTTCACATAAAACCTTTGACTTTTTTCTTCCTCCAAAAAATGTAGCTTCTTCATGAGTCTGTGAATTATTTAAATCGCTATTAGGACTTCATCTGAAGGCAATATGCAACTTTCCTTCACTTGCAGATGAATGCTCAGACTCCCATGTTAAAAATCATTAATCATTTTATTTGAAAAATACTTTGAAGTTTCATAATTTTACATTTTATAGTTTTAATTTCCCCAGAAATTAATGAAATATTTTTATGTATGCCAAAGTGCTTCTTCCTTACAAATCACATATGGTCTTAATATAATGTTAAATATTTTGAGTTTCCTGATGAAGTTCTTACAAACTTGGAATCCTAAGGTATTTTTACATGTGTTTTGGGACACGACGACAGGTGCTTACATGAACAAGCTGCGCTAATTAAAAGCGCCTGCGTGTCGTATGCATCAGCATCCCCACACTGAAACAATGGGGGCGGGGCACTTTGAACTAAAAGTTATCAAATGTGTTTTATTTCAAAGAGCCCCGCCACCATTTTTTCAGTGGAGGGATGCACAGGGATGCTGATACACGTAACAAGAAAGGGTGTTGGATCACATCAGTTTGTGCGCTCCAGCAGACTCGATTGACTGATTAATTGAGGCTGCTCTGATATGCTGGATTTCCAGTGCATAGGAGCAGGCTCCCCACACATCTATAGGAGCCCCTAGAAATAACAGACCTCAAAGTCCTATGTTTTTAGGTTCTGTGCCATTATCCAGGAATAATACTGGATTCACTACAACACATTTTCTAGCATTTGTCCAGCCTGCTGTTAAATCAATGGAGCTTTGGCTCATGGTTTATTGGACTTTATTGTAATAGCATAACTAGGGGTGGGAGAAAAGAGCATCAGCCCCAAGCGATGACTAACAGGGGGAGCAAGATTAGTTGCAATCGCTATTGCTGGCCTGCCCGCCACCACTGTCCCAGCCACTGCCACTGTCGGCCTGTCTGCCACCACTACCCTGCCACCTCCACTGTCCATGCCACCAAAACTGCTTGTAACCCCCTACTGCCACTAAGTTCTTTAGACAATCAGACCAAATTTTCTTAATTTCATCCAATTGTTCCTCATTATGCTTCCCCATATATCAATCTTTTATTAATTCCTCTCTGTCACTACTGTTTACATCCTCAAAACATTAGGAGATTGTTTTCACACATATAGTTGAACCCACCCTAAGCCATCCCTATTGTCTCTTCTGTATGAATTTTATGCAAGTCAGAGGGAGGCAGATTGGGAAGAAAAGAGGAAATTATACCTCTGCTGTATATGTACATAATTAGAATTGCTTAAAGGAGCTGAAATATTGGCTCTTTTAGTAACAGAGAAAGGTCACTGTAACCTTCAATGAAATCCAAAAGCATCTATTATCATGTCATGGTTCAGTGTTTAAAATTTATATAAAAACAGTTGATGTTCCCCTTTAAAATGAAACATCTATATTTCTATCTGAATTATATTTTATACCATTAGGAAACAAAGATATTTCTGGAAATAACTAGTGATTAATCATGATCATTTGTCACATTTAATCTAACTTTGGTTCCATGAAAAGGTTTTCCATACAATCCAAAGTGAAATTTACATTTTAATGTTAAGCTTTAGATTGTAGCAGCATACCCAGTATCCATTACCATTTTTTCCACTGAGAAAGTAATCTTCTAGGGTTGAGACTATTAAATAATTGCTTCTTTTTTGAAACAACTACTAAAGCTACATGTGATAAAAAAGTCTATAGTACTATTCAGCAATTACTTTCACTTATATTTATTTCTTTGCCATCAGTCTCAAAATATTTACCCTCCTCAACAACAAGATATTTTAACTAAGGGAGAATCCTTTGAGAAAGAATTCATCAGAGATGCTCCTACAGACTGCACATCAGATTGTATCAAGGAAGTGCTCTTTTTAATAAGACAAAAAAGGATGTGTTCGCTTTTTGGATGGAAGGGCTTGATATTTGTTTGGTTGAGTACTTCAAAAACAAAGGGAAGATTAAACCAAGTGCATGGTAAGATACCAAATGCGTGGCATGAACAAACCAGTGGAATTAAATTGATATATTGAATGTACTGCCTTACAGGTTGTAAAATATAGTTTCAATAAAGTTCTGTGGATTAACAAAGTATATTTTGACTAAAATTTCCAATCATGGTATTTTCTATATACGTGCTATACTCCTGCTTGACTATTCTGTACAGTGTCACTGTTTTAGTGAATCTGTTAACATGATGTACTAGGAAGAGAATTAGGAAGCTGTAAATATATGAAGTGTGCAACTTGAAATTTCAGGGTGAAACAGGAACAAGTACATAGAAGCAAGCTAAGTACAGCTCTAACAGTTTTCTTCACTGCTTAGCAGAGACAGCCAACTAAATCAGAATTTTACCACAGGTACTGGAAACCCATACTAGTGCTTAAAATGCATAATGAAATGTAATATTGCATTAAACAGGTTTACCCGTGACTTGAAACAGTTCCTCAGTTCAGCAGCCTGGTTCTAATACTGGCCCAGTCTTTAAAGCAGGTGTTAGAGCACTGAAAAACTTGCTTCCCAATATTTGAGTTCTACCACCTACTACAGTAGGTGCAGTTCAAGGCCAGCAGCCATGGATAGAGGCTGGAGTGGTTCTTTGTGAGAAAAAAAGCATAGTAAGAAACTGGACCAGAGAGAATAGTGGAGAGAGGAACCAGCCAGATCCCCCTGAGAACGGTAACGTTCAAAGTGAAACTCTAGCTAAGCACTTTTGTTTCTATATTACCAAAAAAGTAAAACCTGTACACTGGAACAATAACTCAGGGTCCATGGGCTATACTGCCAGTGGGGTAGGAACCCAGCATGGGTTTCTTATGGTGTAATGTTCCCACAGTACAAAAATTGTCAACAAAGTCTTAAATATGCCAGACAGACTGCAACCAAGATAAAACTGCACTGAAGGAGCAGAGTCGTGATTGAACTATCCTAGAGAGACCTGCAGCATCCTGTTTGAAATGAATTCATGCCAGGGTATTGCTTAAGAATTTAGTGGAAGGTCTCAACTAATGTTCACATGTCAAATTAAGTCCATCGCAGAAGAGGTGTACTCTAGTATTACAATTAAAAAGCTTATTAAAACATTAAGACAGATACAGGACAGTAAACTGATATCTTGTGAATAGTGAATCTTAAGTGTTCACCAAACACCAAAAGCTCTATGCCAAATAGTTGTCTTGGAGTAATAACATATGCAGCATAAAGTTCTATGGGCCCTGGTAACATGTAGCCAGGTATATTCATAAAAGTACTCCCCAGTATTGTGGCAGGTTTTTTTCTGCTGTCCATTTCTTGAAAATGAAATATTGCCACTACTCTAAAACCCACATTGAAACAAAAAGAGTTACAGCTCTCTGTTACAGAAAATAATTCTCATACATACATAAAATATGTTCTTCTCACCAGTGGATCAGACCCTTTTGTCATTTTGTCAGATCTGAGCATGAGAACCAATAACAAGACAAGCATTCAAGGGAGTAAAGCTTCCAGTGAAAAACATCTTTATCAAGGGAAATGCAGAAGGAAATTTTAAGAAAAAAGAAACCACAGTACTCTACTGAGTGGAGGTATAATCACATTGAATCCACCCCCTAAAACAAGCTACTATATCAGCCTCCCAGTATCTGAGTGTATCAGCTAAAAACATAAGTTTACTTGGACAAAGTTGCCATAACAAAAGGATTATTTTTATATTTAAAAAATCTTGAACACAAAATGACAACCAGCAGTGCTCAAGCAAAAGCAATCTAAACCACTGTCTTCTAGAAACATTAATTTGATATACAGTCACCTAAAACTGCTGGGAAATGCTATGAATCAAAATATACTCAACTGTATGTAATTATTTAGGTTTTTAGACTGACATTTTAAAAGTCAGTCAGAACAGTATTTACTTTTCACATAATAAATTCTTTGCTAGAGCTAAGCACCTAGATAGAGGTAGTATAACACAGTTATACACAGTTTTACATAGTTCTCTTACTTACAGAAATGTTACATTGCATCTTAACATGCTTACTCTAGAAAACTGCAAAAATGGATCAGAATGTGTTAGAATACAGAAACTAAATCCAGGCTAAACATTTGTCAAATTGATAACAATTTAACTTAAATTTTAAAACTAAAGCAGTATGGTATGGAGTTTCCCA
This sequence comes from Crocodylus siamensis, assembly GCF_052110815.1. Lineage (NCBI taxonomy): Eukaryota > Metazoa > Chordata > Crocodylia > Crocodylidae > Crocodylus > Crocodylus siamensis. Next base: position 65,937,695 of record NC_143398.1, read on the forward strand.
GTACAAAACATTTCATGCTCCCTCATTGAAGGTGCATGAAAACAGAGGACTACAGTAGGAACCTTATGGTAAAGAATACCCCATGTACAAATGTTTATGAAGAGTTAAATGGTTTATAGATGAATACTACAGATACAAGTAGTATGTGTTGTAGAGGGTTATATCAATGTGAGTTGAAGGTGTTATAGAGGGTTATACAGCATTATTATAAGTAGCTTTTAAACTCTTGAACTCTATAACAGTATTTTAAGCTGTCTGTTAAAGTAACTATTAATCACTTTTTAACCCTCAATAAATTAAAGCTTAATATATTATGTGATCTTTAATGGACTGATATGTTAGCTAATAGGCAGGTAGTGAGAAGTGAAACCTGAACGTACATTATGGAAACTTGTGCCCAATTATGAGAATGTAAAGTCACAGTTTCACAGAAGTTTAGACCTGGAAGAGATCTTGTGAGATCATCGGGTCCACCCCTCTGCTCTGGGAAGGAAAGACTGCTGGGGTCAAATAACCCCAGCAAACTGTGTGTCCAGTCTCCTTTTGAAGATCAAGAACAACTAAACATCCCTTCAAGCTGATACAGACACTCAGGGAGGGTGACTAGAGACCCTCTGGATTAAAATACATGGGGAATGTAGCACAGGGGACACAATGTTAGGAGTCTACTATAGACCCCCTAACCAGGAACAAGAGATTGACGAGGAATTCGCCAGGGAACTACACGCTCTGTGCATGGTTGTCATGGGAGACTTCAACTACCCAAACATCTCGTGGGAAGAGCACTCAGCCAAATCTGAACAGTCACAAAGTTTCCTCACGTGTGTGGACAAACGCTACCTGACCCAAGAAGTCTACAGACCTTCAAGAGGCAAAGTGCTGCTGGACCTGGTACTGGACCTAGTCAGCAACCTAAAGATTGAAGGAAAGCTAGGAGATAGTGACCATGAGCTGATCACTTTTACTATCCATCACAAAGCTGGCAAGTCAGTCAGCAATGCAGAAGTCCTCAACTTTAGGAAAGCTGACTTTGATAAGCTCAGGAGGCTTGTTGTCAAGGCAGTAAGGGACCAAGACTTGGCAGGGAGAGGAGTCCAAGAAGAGTAGTCGCTCCTTAAGGGAGCAATTGTGGAGGCACAAGGGATGTCCATCCCATCTCGGAGGAAAGACAGCAAAAGAGCACAGTAACCCCCTTGGCTCGGCAGGAAACTCGTGGACCTCCCAAGCCAAAAAAGAGAGGCTTATAAAGGATGGAAGATAGAAATCAACACAAAGGAGGATTACTCTGCACTGGTGTGTACCTGTAGGGAGTGAACCAGGAAAGCCAAGGCTGCAACTGAACTCCACCAGGCTACACATATCAAGGACAATAAAAAGTCCTTTTTTTAGATATGTGGGGAGTCAGAAGAAAAGCAAGGGTACCATTGGACTCCTGCTAAACCAAATGGGACAACTGACAACCGACTCCCAGTAAAAAGCTAACCCACTTAATGGGTATTTCGCGTCAAGTTTTTCATCAACCCCAAGGGTCTGCTTTTTGTAGAAAGATGCAGGACAGCCAGGGTGAGAGTGAAATTATACCCAGCATCGGTGTAGACCTTGTAAAGGAACACCTTGAGAGGCTGACAGGACTCAGCAGGTCCTGACAGATTGCACCCCAGAGTAATTAAGGAGCTGGTAGGAGTCATAGCCAAACCACTGGCCAAGATTTTAGAAAAGTCTTGGCGCTCAGGTGAAGTACCTGAAGACTGGAAGAAGGTCAATGTGGTGCCCATCTTCAAGAAAGGGAGGAAAGTGGATCCAGAGAATGACAGGCCAATCAGTTTGACCTCAATCGCTGGTAAGATTCTAAAAAAAAAAATCATCAAAGAGTCCATTCTTGATGAGTTGGCTGATGGCAATGTCCTGAGGGACAGCCAGCATGGGTTTGTTGCAGGTAGGTCTTGCCTGACCAATTTCATCTCCTTCTTCAACCAGGTGACATATCACCTGGACAAGGGAGAAGAGATTGACATCATAGATCTGGACTTCAAAAAAGCCTTTGATCTGGTGTTCCACAATTTCCTCTTGGAAAAATTTGCCAAATGTGGTCTCAGCTACATCACAGTCTGATGGCTAGAGAATTGGCTCTGATGCCGTTCTCAGAGAGTGACGGTCAATGGAAGCGAATCATCATGGCACTCCGTGACCAGTGGTGTCCCCCAAGGCTCCATCCTTGGACCTGTTCTCTTCAACATCTTTATCAATGACATGGATATAGATGTCAGAAGTGGACTGGCTAAGTTTGCAAATGACACCAAACTTTGGGGTAGAGCGTCCACACCAGAGGATAGTCTGGTGATCCAGGCTGACTTAAATAGACTAAGAAAGTGGGTGGATACAAACCTGATGACTTGCAATACCGACAAATGTAAGGTGCTCCACCTTGGGGGAAAAAAACTCCTCAGCATGCTTATAGGCTCAGTAGTGCTATGCTTGCTAGCACCAAGTCTGAAAGGGACTTGGGGTCATGATTGACCACAGGATGAACATAAGCCACCAATGCAATGTGGTAGCTGGTGAAGCAAACCAAACTCTGGCTTGCATCCATAGATGCTTCTCAAGTAAATCTCAGGATGTCATCCTCCTGCTGTACTCGGCCTTGGTGAGGCCACAGCTGGAGCAATGCATCCAATTCTGGGCTCCACAATTCAGGAAGGATGTGGAAAAGCTTGAGAGAGTCCAGAGGAGAGCCACACGCGTGATCAGAGGGCAGGAGAATAGGACTTATGAAGAGAGGCTGAGAGCCATGGGGCTCTTCAGCCTGGAAAAGCACAGGCTCAGGGGAGACCTGGTGGCAGCCTATAAGTACATCGGGGTGTACATCAGGATCTGGGAGCATGTCTGTTCACCAGAGCGCCCCAAGGGATGACAAGGACCAACGGTCACAAACTCCTCCAAGACCATTTTAGGCTGGACATAAGAAAAAACTTCTTTACTGTCCGAGCCCCCAAGGCCTGGAATAGGCTCTCTCCAGAGGTGGTGCAAGCACGTACTTTGGACTCCTTTAAAAAGCATTTGGATACTTATCTTGTTGGGACCCTTTGACCTCAAATGACTTCCTGCCCTTGGGGCAGGGGCCTGGACTTGATGATCCCCTGAGTTCCCTAATGTCTATGTCCAGTCCTAATGTCTATGAAATCTATGCAATCTCCAGGGTAGGTGCCTGCACCATCCCCACTGGAAGTCTATTCCAGAGTCTGGTCACATGAACCATGAAGAAGTTTTTCCTTATACCCAGTCTGAAACCCCCTTCTATGAATTTATGACCGTTGCTCCTGGTTTTCCCCTGGGGTGCTTTGGCAAATAGTTGTTCACCTAACCCCTGATGCTCTCCCCTGCTATATTTGTAAATAAAAAAAAAAATTCATGAGCATGCAATAAAGCAGCTTTGTCTACTAATGCTATATGGAAATGTTACAGCTGGAGATGACTTAAAATAATCCAGAAAGAATAAAAAAAGCAAAGAATTAAAGCCCTCAGATTCACATTATTACTATTTTAAATACAGACACAGCACAGGAAGTTTGAAGAGACTGTAGTAGAACTACTACCCCAGCACTTTTGTATGGAGATGTGCTGATAGTCAGACCTTTAATTTCTCTCACATACTCTTTGCCCTACACACATTATAGATCTATTTGGCTTTCCAGAAAGCCACTAGGATCAGCCTCCTCTTGCAGTAACAGAATCTTAAGTCAAAATCCAGGAGAAACACAAGAGACTAATCTCCAGACTGAGCATTCAGCTCCCTTCCTCACAAGCAAACTTCAGCTGCTATGGGACAGTCCACCAACTACAGGCATGCCTTGATTTCTGTCAACCTGTTCATCTAGGTTAGGCCCACTCTTTCCTAGGCTATGAAGAGATATTGCATCTGTCCCAAGAGAAAGCCTTTTGGTCTGGGATCATACAGGACTTGATCATACAGAATTATACAAAACTTGGTGCAAGACTACTATCCTTCATCAAGTCCCTCTGAAGTATGCCAGATAAAATGTAGCGATATTTTTTCCTGGGATATCTTGTTGTATGTCTGCATGGTTACTGAGGTTCATCTCAGGGATAAGCCTTTCAGGCTGTGTGTTTTACTGGTGAAGAAGCAGCAATGCAGCCAGGAAGGGCATCCAGGCTCAACCCCAGGACAATCAGTCCTGGATCAAATGAAACACCTGTTTACTTCTAAGTTTAATCAGGCTTCACTTACCAGACAGCTCCTCGCTCCAGTTGGGTTGTTTAACCCAGCCAGTGGCACTTGTTTGTTCTCCTTCACTTCTAGCTCCAAACTTCTGGGATTTCCTCTTTTTGAATAATAAGGCTAAGTACAAACAGTCAAAAAGACCGAGGCTGAATTGATTCAGTTTTTGCAGGTTAGCCTAAGCTGGAGAGATGAAACTGAGAAACTACCGGACAGACACTCACTTTTGATTCAGGAAATGCAGTCACATACCTGCAGTGGCTCAGGCCCGAAGCTGCGGGGGGGGCGACAGAGTATGGCTCTCTGACACATAGCCAGCATGTGCTATGTGATTGCTTCCTCTTCCTACTGTCTCCAAGGTCTCTGGGATTTGCAGTCCAAAATCACAACAACAGGATGCTGCAGAGTTGCTCATCACTTCTTCTCCCTGCTTCCAGTTGCCTCTGGGATTTGTAGTCCACAGCCACAGCCAGCAGTAAGTTTTTATCAGGGTAGGGCAGTTCTGCACGCGGGGGAAGGGAAGTTTAACCGCCCTCCCTGGCCCCAGCCTCCAGTTGGGGTTTGCCTGGGAGAACAGTCTCTGACTTCCTTCCCCCAATCACCCCCCCACACACTTCTCTGCTGGAGAAGACAGAACAGCCCAGACAAAGGGCTGCAAAGCATGCTGGGATGCTGGGAGACTGGGATTTAACTTGAACCAGGAAGGGATCTGGAACTGAATGTTCATAAACCAGTTTGACCCAAATCAGTTAAGTCTGATACTACATTCAACCAGGTTGATCTTAAATCAGTTTCAGCCATTTTGGAACTGGTTTATGTGCACTAAAATTCTGTTCTGTTCCAGGTTTAAACCAATTTCTGATCACTTAAACTGGTTTATGTGTAACTTCTGTCCCTAGCCCAAGTGTTAATTACACCTGTGTCTTTTATTTCCCCTTTCATAGCTGGGGGGGTGGGAGGAGAGAGAGGGGTTGAACATTTTGTTACAGTGAGCAGCGCATGAGCTGGAGAACTCTCTAAGGCAGTTAAGTAAAAAGTTCATGTTGGGGAGTATTTATTGATGGTAACAGGAATATTTATTTATTTTGTGAATGATACTCATACTGAGTGGCATTTTCACCCATGTGCAGTCATGCTGAAATCAGTAACAATGCAAGTTTAGGTTGATGCTACTCAATGTGAGGAGTGGTGGCAGGGTGAGGATTTCATTCTCAGGTTCTTGTTAATTTGCGTCTCCAAAGACCAAGATTTGCAACTACAGAAATAAACAACACTTACTATAATAGTATCCATAGTTCCTGTGGGCCGCCAGAATAGTTTTCCATAGTATTTTCCAACTACAAAGCTTCAGAAAGTTTTCCAGTTTTTTACCTAAAGTGATTTACATGCTTTGACATTTTTCTGCCTTATGGTTGGTCAGGTTCCAAATTAAGTGTTCACATAGGTAGTCAGAGATTTAAAAAACATTAGGATTTGCATATACACTTAATTTTTGGTATAAACGGTTTTTGCTACAAAGTTGGAGAATGCTTTTCTGAAAAATTAAAATCTAGATAAATAACACTGCAGAAACAGATCTGGGTGTGTGTCACTGGCGCAGGTATTAGGATCAGACCCGATAATAATTATTCCATCCTTCAGTAACATTAAAAAAGTAGGCTAAGAATAAAAACCTAATGTAGTACACAGTTCACAAAGATGGTAAAACTCCCCATAATATGCTAAATCCATTAGTAACTCCAAGGCAGACATAGTCCCTGTGGATTCATGTCACAAACACTACATTTACAGGAAGAATGTTCTCCTTTGCAAGAGAAGCTTACCAAGAATGAGAAGCCTTCTAATGAAAACCAGCAGACTAAGAAAACGAATTACTATAAATTCTGCGTTTCAGTGCATAGATAACAGGGTAGATATGAACTTGATTCCTTCCCCAATAACATCTTCTCTGACAGATTTTACTCACTTGACACTCCCTTGCCTTGCAGTCTTGCTATTGTGTTCATTTTTTTTTCCTATCAAGGATTTAAACTTTGAAATAAAGGGAACCATTATCATTTTTCCTTTCCTTTTTTAACATCTCAATGGAGAGAGATTTGATAATGCATGTGTGTACTAAGTCTTTCTTCATAATTCTTCACAAAACTTTAGCAATACACTTTTGAGACTGTTCTCATCACTTGCCAGAATTTTCCAGATACATAATTTAGGCCTCCGTCTATAAAATATGCAGAGGTTATATTCTGTAGAATATGTTGTGTGAAGAAAGAGCACCAGCCATCACAGTCAAAGCCATTAAAACATCTGTGAAATAACTGCAAATGTGAATGTATGGACAATGATTAATAAAGTTATCTTTTCAAGAACTGTAGTTGCTATGTATTCAGTATCTAAATTTGAATTACAAAATTGCTTATTTTCTTATTTCGCAAAGTATTAGTTATCAGATCAATAACAGTGGAAACTGAGATGCAGTTGTTATACTACACTACTCTTGTCTTAGAAGATGTTAAAAATCCCTATGGTAAATATTCATCCCAGGTAAGGGAAAAATTCTGATCACATACCTATAAGTACCTATGACCTCAAATCCACTTGTCAAAAGAACTTGGTCCCAGGACTTTGGACTGAGGTCTCAAACTCCCAAACAATTAAAAATTAAACACTGCTACTGCAAAAATTGTTTAAAGGCATTTCTCTGCATTGCACTGGTTTGGATTCTGAATTAATGTGCCGTGCTTTCTCTTTATTCTCTGTTCTCAGTAAATCTAACTATATGCTTATTTTTCTCCTGAACTTAATGTAAATTAAGAAGCCACTGCCACCACAAAGCAGAAAAAGTGAGTCAGTCCTGAGATTCCATAATTTATGTAAAATCAAAGACAAAAAATTGAATGCTTAATTTTATGGATGATATTCAACTAGGCTGAAATCTAGGTCTGCTTATATAATATAACAGTAGTCTACTCATCTTCTACTGCTTCCTTCTGCTGTTGCTGAATGCTCATTGTGATGGTATCCAGGGACAGATTTTACTACAACAGCCTGCAGTGTAGACAATAGCCTGATGGCTACTGAAAATATTTGCATTTAGGACATTCACTTTCATCTGCCTCAAATATCAAGTATACTTTATATCTTGCTTGCTTTTATTAAACTAATTATGGAAACACCACTTTCCATTGTAGCTATACAACAGGACAAGACTCCCACCAAGAGCTGTATGTACAGAAAAGCTGCTACGCTGTTTTATGCTTTGGTATTTACTAGACGTGCACCGATACAAAAGTCCAATTTTGGATTGGTACCGATATAAAGAAAACTGGCTGTATCGGATATCGGCCTGATGGGCCTGATAATTTGGCTGATAAATGCCTCAGGTAGCAAGGAGCACAGCCAGCAACATGGAGAGCTGCCTCCAGCTAGTAAGTATGCTGTGGTGGAAGGGTAGGGAGGAGGGAAGGGGTGTGGGGGGGACAGCTCAATGACCCCCCATGGTGAGGGAGAGGGTAGGTGCTGCCCAGGTGGGGTGGGGGGGAGGGGGCTGGAGCCATGGCTCATGCAAGGGAGCTTGCACCCTGGAAGGGCATGGGGAAGGGCGTATGCCCCCTGGAACAATGTGGGATGGGGAAGGGCGGGCTGCAGTCAAGGCTGCACAGGGCTCTTCTAGGCTCGGAGTGGGTACTGGTGGCACTGGGACAATGCTGCATCCACCCCAAATTTTGCCACCCCTCCACTCCCAGTGCCAGCGCCACCAGCTGCCTGGTGCAACCCTGGCTCAATGTCCCATCTCCACCCACGCACTGGGAAGAGCCAGGGCTGTGCCAGGTGTTCAGGGGCGGCAGCACTGGGAGCAGAATGGTGGCAAAATTTGGGATGGATGCAGCATCCTCCTAGTGCTGCTGGCACCAGCTCTGAGCCCAGCCCCCACCGAAAAGAGTCCTGGACAGCCCTCGGTGCAGCCTGCCCTGCCCCAACCCACACTGGTCCAGGGGGTACATACCGCTCCCTCTGCCCTCCCAGGGTGCAAGCAGCAGCAGGTGCCACCTCTCCCCCCCATCAGCCATGGCTCTGGCCCCCTTCCCCAACACCACCTGGGCAGCACCTGCCCCTGCCCCCTCCCTCACTGTGGGGGGGGCATTGATCTGTCCCTCCAATAAGAGCCCTGTGCAGCCCCAGCTGCAGTCTGCCCTGCCCCGCACAGATCAAGGGGGCACACATCTCCCCACCCCCACAAGTTGCAGCTCCAGCCCCTCCCCTGTCCTGCCTGGGCAGTGCTTGCCCCAGCCCCTCCCTCACTGTGGGGGGCATTGATCTGCCCCCCACGCCTCTTCTCTTCCCCCTCCCTTTCCACCACATAGGACTTACCAGCTGGAGGCAGCTGTATTGGAAATCAGATCTGTATCTGCCAATATGCCTCCTTAAATATCGGTATCGGCTTCAAAAATATCTATTGAAGCACCCCTAGTATTTACAGTGCATCTGATAGTATTTTAATATCATTTTAGAAACAACCAGTGATGCAAGGCACTTTTTCTTTTTCAGCTTGCTCTAACATATTGTCAATGTGCACTACAGTCCAATTTTACAAACCTAGGTTACCAGGTGGAGTCAAGCCACTGAAAGAACGTAAAGATTGGTAGTTTTAGACTGGCAAATCTGGAATCCATACATCCAATAGCAGCTTTAAGAATATAAATCTGACATTCTCTTCAGTTTTTCTTCTAAAGATTCAGCAATATGTCTCCCCTCAAATTTGCCAGTATAAGTGTTCAAATGTAAAAGGAAGGTTTCTTTTCATTCCAATTTCAACAAAATAATTCTAAGTGTTTGTCAGACAAACAGGAAACCTAACTTCAGCATATTTGAGTGGTGGAAGATGACAGAACAAGGAACAACAGTCTCAAGTTACAGCATGGGAAGTTTAGTTTAGATATTAGGAGGAATGCTCTCACTAGGAGTGTAGTAAAACACTGGAATGGGTTACCCAGAGAGGGTATGTGCAGTGGCCATCCTTGGAGGTTTTTAACACCTAGACAAAGCCTTGGTTGGGATGATGTAGTTGGGGATGGCCCTGCTCTGAGCAGGAGGTTGGACTAGATCAGCATTTCGTGACAATCCAAAAATGAGTAGCCAGAATATGAAAGGGTTGAGAACAAACTTTAAAAATGGATCAACAAACTTTTAAAATGGATTCTACTTTAAAGAAGAAAAACATAGGAAACCATGGCAGAGTTTCAGCCTGCAAGGGGCTGCTTGGGGCTCCCCCTGCCCCACAGACTAAGCGGGTAGGACTTGGAGGAAGGGAGAAGCAGATTGGGAGTGAGGGGTATTGCATTGGGACTGGCCATTGATGTTTACAAATGGGTCCTGGTACAAAAAAGGTTGAGAACCACTGCGCTATATGACTTGCTGAAGTCCCTTCCAACCCTAATTTTCTATGATTTTGAATAACAGGATTCAGACTTTTGTAGGTGGATTTAGTTACATGACTTTCTGGACATGGCTTTACAAAGCTCACTCATTCATCTAGGGCAAGATAAGTAGCTGATCGTTAGCCTATGGCCTCGTTATCACAATTATGGTTAAAGTATGTAAATTGATTTTGTGCCTGGGCTAGTAAACTTTTTAGGATAAAGATCATTTTGCAAGTGTTGCTTGGTACTATGCCCTCAATCTTGTGTCCAATAAGTTCCTGTTTGTCAATTCAAAAGATTGTTTCTGTACAATAATTGTCTTTACACTATCCTTTTATTTTCCTTACTTAAAACCATTTTATAGAAAAAGGAAATTATCTTCTTGTATTTCCATTTGTTATGGAATGTACTCTCAATATCATGACACTTAGCTGCACCAATGATAAGCAGCAAAGATATACAACAGATCAGGTATTTGTCCCCAATGTAACTAAATGGAATTAATTGAGTTCAAGTGTTGCTGTATTTTCTTTTTTTGTAATAATAAAAATAATGAGTCAGGCTGTAACATTTAAAACAAAAAATTAAGTCATTTGACCATCAAAATTACTCAGACAAAAAGTCTTTGAGACTATTAAGAAAAAACCTGTGGCATATTACCATGGGTGACTGATGCCTCTGGAGTCAGGGGTTGCACATGCCCCCCAACACCAGTCAGCGATGGGGGGCCACTGTATATCATCACTCAGAATGGTGTAGATCAGTGGTCACCGACCTGGAGATCCTGATCTACAGGTAGATCCCAGAGCCTTTTTTGGTAGATCCTGGGCTGGGGGGACAGCCGTGTTTGTGTGCATGTGCACACCTGCTGCCCCCAGCCCCAGCAGGTCAATCTGTGGGGGTTGGAAGGGATGGGGGCCAGACTGAGGCCCCCGTGGTGAGTGGCCATGTGGCCCAGCCAGGAGCAGGGGAAGGTAAGTGGGACCCCAGTTTGGCTGGGTGGTGGGAGGATTGCAGCCCAGGGGGGCTCATCCAGGGGTGTGGGGAACTCCCTCCCCATCTTCGCAGGGGTGGAGGCAGCAGAGGATGCTGCCACTAGACCTGGAGTCCCACTGTAGCTGGCCACATGCAGGACTCACATAGGGGTGGCCCCAGCTCAGCTGATGCTGGGAAGATCTGGTCATCCAGGGGTGTGTGGAGGGGGGCTCCCGCCACTGGGCGCAGCCCAGCAGAGGCCCTGGCAGCCCATGCTCTGCCTTAACTGTGCTTGGTAAGCAGCGGGCAGCCTGCAGCAGCAGCCACCTCATCCCGAGCACAGGTGGGGGGGCACAGGCCCCCAGGGCCTCCACCGGGCTGCACCTAGCAGCAAGAGCACCCCCTGCTCCACGTGCCCCTGAACCATGGAGACTTTCATTCGGGCTGGGGCCCAATGCCACGTTCCTTTGGCTGCCAGGTGGGTGCAGCTCCATTCAGCTGCAGCACAGATGTGGGATTGGGCCCCAGCTCGGCCAGGTCTGGGACACTCCATGGTCATGGGGCGTGTGGAGCGCAGGGGGGAGGAAGAGGCGTGGTAGATCCTGGGGTGATGTTTAGTTCCTAAAAGTGATCATAAAAAGGTTGGAAACCACTGGTGTAGATAGTGAACGCATATGAATAAAAAGACTTTCTGAGAAATCTCTTCTTGTGCAGGTTGAGGAAAGAAAAGGAAAGACCATATTACAAAAAACTTAAAAGACATTTTGAAAATTGGTACAACTAAACTATCTATCACCTAAATATGAGGAACCCAAATATTTTAATATATGAAAAAGCATATAATGTAGATAGGGTGCAGTGCACAAACACTGAAAACATCTCACTACAGCTCCAGAGAAATGAGTTTGAATCTTACTCTGCACTCATGAGAAAGACCACTCTGGTCACTCCAGCTATAAATCACTCAGGCTGGGGTGTTGGTAGACGCATCATCTCTTTGCCTCCTGTTGCCTCTAGAAACACCGCTAGCACTATGGGTTCCTAGTTTGGAAGGATCTTTGACTTTGCTATCACCTAAGCAATTTATCTCATAATTTACTCTGACATGCCATTTTGAATAACTCTTTTGATGTAAATCCTTTTTGCAGAGAAAATGTACACTAAAAGAGAAACAAATATTTGAAGAATGCAAAACTATTAACTCCTCCTTTTTCCTCTTCCACCTCTTTACCAGCCCTATTCTTTAAACTAATACTAAGTCCAAATACAGCGTTTTAACCAATACTGTAATCCTTATCTTATTTCTTTTTATGCTAACATCAAAATGAGTATTTACTGTCAAGAGATTTTAAAAAATTACTCACTTGGTTACTCTTTGACTAATTAGGGGTAAACAGAAAAAGAAAGCTCATTAGTGTATCTGTGTGTTTATAACAGCTCTTGAACAACATTTTAGACAGAATCAGCTCCTTCAGCTGCTGTGCACAAAAGCCTGTAAGTGCCAAACTTTCTTTGGGCAATACTAAAGAAATGGACTTTGGTCCATTTCTTAGCTAGATTAAAGCCAGCCATCATTCTTCAGTGGCATCAACAGTGTATAGCTTTAAAATCACAGCCATTTAGAATTCACAGATGAAAAAGACTGAACTACTTACTGTCCGTTCTTTTATTTATAATGTGTATTCAACTGCTGGCCTCAAGAATCTCCATATGTAAAAGGCATCAAAATAGGGAAAAAACAAGTACAGGCATACCTCGTTTTATTGCACTTTGCTTTATTGCGCTTCGCAGATATTGCGTTTTTTACAAATTGAAGGTTTGTGGCAACCCCGCGTCGAGCAAGTCTATTGGCGCCATTTTTCCAACAGCATTTGCTCACTTCGTGTCTCTGTGTCACATTTTGGTAATTCTCGCAATATTTCAAACTTTTTCATTATTATTATATTTGTTATGGTGATCTGTGATAGTGATCTTTGATGTTACTATTGTAATTGTTTTGGGGCGCCACAAACTGCACCCATATAAGACGGTGAACTTAATCGATAAATGTTGTGTGTGTTCTGACTGCTCCACCGACCGGCCGTTCCCCCATGTCTCTCCATCTCCTCAGGCCTCCCTATTCCCTGAGACACAACAATATTGAAATTAGGCCAATTAATAACCCTACAATGGCCTCTAAGTATTCAAGTGAAAGGAAGAGTGGCACGTCTCTCACTTTAAATCAAAAGCTAGAAATGATTAAGCTTAGTGAGGAAGGCATGTCGAAAGCCGAGATAGGCCGAAAGCTAGGCCTCTTGCGCCAAACAGTTAGCCAAGCTGTGAATGCAAAAAGATTACGACTTGCTGAAGGCTCAGATGATGGTTTATTTTTTTAGAAATAAAGTATTTTTTAATTAAGGTATGTACATTTTTTTTTTAGACATAATGCTATTGCACACTTAACGGACTACAGTATAGTGTAAACTTAACTTTTATATGCACTGGGAAACCAAAAAATTCGTTTGACTTGCTTTAGTGCGATATTCACTTTATTGCGGTGGTCTGGACCTGAACCTGCAATATCTCCGAGGTATGCCTGTACTAGCAAACCAGCTTTTCCTTTTCCTCTTCATTCTTGATGTCCTTTTCTACTTCATTCTTGATGCAACCAATTATATAATACCTTATTTTCACAGTAAATATAGCAAAAATGAAAAAAGTGAACTGCCATTCATCTCTAAAGAGTTGTGTTCAAAGACCACTCAGCTATTTCACTTACACAGCTTACTTATGGCCTTTGTCACAGTCACCCAGTCTGTTAGGAAAATAAGAACAATAGGTAGCTTGGGTTTCTCACTGTTGTTCTTACTTATTATGTCCAAATCCACAACCCAAGTCTCAGCAAAATAAGGACTGCTTAGGTTGACAGATATCTAGTAGGCAACTGTTGATCCTCTGGATCATAGTGTACAGCGTTAACAATGTTAACAACTGATAACTGATCACTCAGAAGCCTGTGTGCAGCTTAAAGCATCCAAATACGAGCCAGACATTGGAAAACTCATCAAGGAAAAGCAAGGGCAAGGATCATACTAAACTGGTAAGATCTGCATTTTAATTCAATTTTAAATGAAGCTTCTCAAGTATTTTAAAAACCTTATTTTCTTTGCATATGACAATAGTATACTATACTAATATGCAGTGCGTGCTGCCATGTACCTCCCACTCTGCCCCCCCGTTTTGTTTTTCTGGCATGCCGGCACACTGGCACCTTCCAAGGTAGACGTTGTGGGTTTTTTTGGCACTTCAGCCAAAAAACATTGCCTAACCCTGGTGTATACCTGAGGTCTAGTCAGGTGCCTGATGACTCCACTTGTACAGAGTCCTGAGATTATCACACAACCTGCGAAGAGCTGAAGACCCTGGCGATGAGGACATTTAATAGGATATTAAGGTTTCCTGGATGGAGGTTTCCTGTTAAATTGGATAAAGGGAAATACTGGGATGCACTGCAGCCTCAACTTGATTCCCCTGGGGTTGAGGTTCTTATGCAGCTGTCAGCCAACATAAAGCAGCTGTTATTCATCAGCAGTACTAGCGCATGAGAAGTAGAAGTCACACTGTAGGACTTCCTATTGGTACTAGCCTAGCTGCTTTGTCCAACTAACAGACTGGGAAAAAGAGGGAAGAAGGAACTGTGTGTTCCTAGACAGAGAAAGCTGAAAAGTTTCCTGAGAACAGAAAGCCTTCATTTGCTTCTGCAGGACACCGGCTCAGAAGCTGCACAGTGCAGAGGAGAAAAAGACGATGTCTTACATAGCTCCAGTGCTAAAATGCTGACACCAATGGGGCACTGCCAGATAATTCTGCAGATTTTTAAAACACGTTCAAACTATGTTTAAAACATTTTTTTTTCAAAAACTCTGAGTTCTGATGTATTTAGTTTTGCTTAGCAAAATGAAAGTTAAATGTGAAGGCTTCTTACAGACATTAAAAAAATCCAAAAAATGGCGTTTTATTTTAAATTTGGCATGTCCCCAGACTGAGCCCAACTCATGCCCAGAAGAGACAGTGCGTTAGTTAGACCCAGATTGCCCACTGCGTGTATAGACTGGACACTTTAGTGGAACTTTTTTGGCACTTTTAACTGATTCAGTCAGCTATTAGGTATTAAATGAAAGCACCAAAAAGCCCTGCTGAAGCATCTAATCTATACAGACGCTGCAGAGTCAGATCAAAGTAACACACTGCTTCTTTCCAGTACAGTGCAGTTTTGGGGGGGGTTTAAAGGTCTGTAAGCAGCCTATATTCCCAGATTCTCTTTCTCCTGCAATTTTTGAAAAGTGCATTGTAATTTTTGTTTGTATGGCTCTTTGCTTATTTTTGGCATGTGATATTTTGTTTCACCCTTAACTATAGGTTCAAAATTTTTTGCCTTGTAATTTTCCTTTTACTGCTCTTAGCACCAAATATTAACTTAGCATTTTATATGCATATTATCTTGTCTAATATTGTTAGTCTTTCTTGTCTCTCTGGATATTAACCCTCTAAAGCATGAACAGTATTACCTTACATTTTTTGTCCAGCAGAAGGCCTTGTACCTGTGGTGGATGCCACCACAACATGACTATTAAGGCACTGGGCCTGAAGACGCACACAAAAGCTTAACTTTAACCATATGAGTAGGCAAAAATACTAATTGTTTCCCTGGAGCAATCACCTTTGGATCACTAGAAGTACTCAAAGACTTATTTCATTAATTGGCACAGAGTAGAAAATGATACATTACATTAACTCATGCTTCTCAATGTGGCAAGAAGTAGCAAATGGCCTGCAAAGAACTGAGAGCAATTACGTGATTCTCTGCACATTAGATTTGTAGTAAAACCATAGAAGTCAACCTTTTCAGTAACTTCTCACACTCATTTTAAATGGAAAAACAAATGTATAAAGTGGTTTCTCTAACCAAACATGGTTATTTTCAGAAGATCATCACATCCTGCTTGATCGGAATAGTTAATGTTTCTTTGAGAAGTACTGCAGACCTGAATTATATTTTCTTGATGACATCTACCATCACAACATGATCATTCAGTCATACGAGCAGATTCATTTTTATTCTTGACACTAAACGAATCAGCTGAAATAAACAGATTATGCCTACACAGGATAGTATATTTCCCAGAACATTTTTTCCAGAAATGCTGCAATATAGCTTGCATTTGTATTTGTTGTAACCAGTCCCCTTTTAAGCTATTTTGATTATTTCAAAATACTCTGTAGAAGGTCTCCGTTTGTAATGCACGTGTAACTCCCAACTGCAGTAATAAGGAGACACATCAGCCAAGGGATGATCACAGAAGCTGCATAATAAACATCTGTTTCCTTATGATCAAAACACCTGTATTTTTTCTCCTCTTTGGGTTGAAACTTTCTAAACATTCAGCATAAAGGTGGATACATTTAGGCTGAAAATTAGAAGAATTTTCCTTGCTATCAGAACACTGAGGTTCTGAAACACCCTTCCTTCAATAATAATAATAGGGATAAAAATCCTATTCCAGTTTTAAGATGGAGGTTGAATTTTAAGAAAGAGTATATCCTGTAGTTACCAGCGATAACAGGGGACTGAATTCAATAGCCTTAGTGATCCTTCCTTTCCTAGTATTTTCAAAAGATCTGGTTTTAAACCATTCATCCTGATTTAATTTGATATACGTTTCCTATTGGATGAAACAGTTAAAAAAAGAATTAATCAGTTGCCAGCTCTTTAAACAACTCTTTAAAAGATGCAAGAGGCAAGGTTTTCTGTGGGTAGTAACTTTATTGAATCAACTGCATGGTTGGGATAGGCTTAGAGAAGCTTTCAAATGCAATACATTCCTTTTCAGGTCTGATTTTTCTGGGTATCGCCAACAATCACCACCATTTCTTGACTAAAGTTACCCAAACCCTTCCTGAAGAAGGGAAGCACAGTTATTTTTATTTTACAGATTGTAACCAAGGCAAGTTCCACAAAGATATTTAAGGACTTCTGGGACTTATCCAATGTCATACAAGACACACAGCAAGAAACCTAAGTTGCATAAGGTTGATGGTAGTGCCATGACCACTGTGTGTATCAGGATGAAAACATGCTATTCTATGCTGTTCTGAACTAATGTTCTCAAATTATATTTTCACTTATGGGAATATATCAGCCATCTGCTTTGGAATATTGTGTGCCTGACATAATAAGCAGTTCTCTCTGTCTGTCAAACTTTCATACCAATTGAGTAGTGTATCATTGCAATCTAAAATGCCCTGTCCTATTAATATGCAGTTAGCAATTCTTGACTATATCATCGGTTAAAAATGTTGCCTGTGCTTGTGAACTATGGTCAATTTAACATGGAAAACAAAACCATTTTCCTTCCTTTATTACTTTTTAAAACAATATGATCAAAGGGTTCTTTTGAACAAAAGACAATGTTTCAAACTACTTATTCTCATTAAATATAATAAATCTGCTTCTTTTGTTCTTCACACATGCAGTGCTGGAAACCCTAAGTAGCAATTACAGAAGAAACGTTTTCATAAGAAAAAATAATCAGTTTCCCTTTCCTTCAGCTGTTGCAAAGCTGAGAATGCCCATTTCAAAGCTTTCTTACACTGGCTATTTCAAGCTGAAGGCATTTTAAAGTGCAAATGAAAAGGTGAAGATAGAAGAAAAATCCAGGGTGCTTATTATATTATTTGCTATAATCTACCCTAGTCATTGTCATGCTTAGAGTCATTTCTAATGATTAACACAAGGATAAGAGTCAGGACATGTGAGTTCTAATCATGAGTGGGTGAATGTCCTTGGGCGCTCTGGCCACATCCAGATGAGTGCAGATGTTTGGTTCCCTGGGGACAGGTAGCAGTGGGACACTGTGCTGCTGCCAGTTGTCCCTGGGGAACGCCCATGCCATGCGCTCTCTGGCATGGTACACAGTTGCTGGCCCCAGCAGCCTTACCTGGGGGCCTGAGGGCCAGGGAAGTTGCAGCCACATCACTCCTCCAGCTTGGAACCTGGTCAGCAGCGGGAGTGTGGCCAGGCTCCTTTTTTTTGCATGTTTTTTTTTGGCCCCTGGATTTTCAGGGGTCAAACCCCACCGGAAAACCAAAACCATGTTGAAAGGTAGCAGCACAGGAAATGCCTAAATGTGTGGTGTGTGGGACCACAGACAGGTGTGCAGCACTACATACTGCACGGCCACACTCGTCTGGATGTGGCCTCTGTGTCTATCTTCTTGCCAAAGAAACAGCGATAACAGCACTTTTTCAGCTTTGTGTGGTATCATTATCTCTTTGAGATGCACTTCTTAAAGTAGTGTTATCTCTAGAAACAAGGTCACAGAACAGAAAAGTACGTCCACTCTACACCATGTTCCTGGTGCATCTTAGGAGGGTTGTTCTCGAGCACAACCTAAATTTCTGCTCCCACATACATTCAAGAAACCCAGAAATCCAGCAATAAACCTGCTGCACTGTGGCAATTCTCAAAATCTCAGTCTGAGCATCAGCAGAGGATGCCTCAGGGCAGCTTCACTGGCCCATTTCTGGATTTGGCATGTGTAAGTGAGAGTTGATAAGAAGGAATGCTTGAGACCACCCTTCTTAGGGCATGCTAGGAATGCAGCCTAGACATAACTTAAGATGGAGGTGTCAAATCCAAAAGTTGGTGGGCTAGATCTTGACAGTGGTTTTCAACCTGTGGTCTGCAGATCCCTGGGGATCCACAGACTATACTTAAGGGGTCCACAAATGGTAACTATGATAAATCAAAAGTATGTGAATACCCACACTTACAATTCAAAGGGAACTGTACCTCCATTTGAAAATTTTTAGGGGTCTGCAAATGAAAAAAGTTGAAAACCACGGATCTAGACCATGGGGCTTTTTGTGAACCAGATGATCCACTAACAGATCCAGCCTGCAAGGCTTTTTGCCATGGCTGCTGGTCCCACTATGTCCGCACCAGCAGCCAAGGAGTTAACTCCCATTGCTGAAGCTGCCAGAGCCAGAGAATCAGTGCAGCCAGCACGCAGGAAGAGAACACCGCAGCTCTCGGTTATTGCCAGTGGCAATCAAAAACACCATAACATTCACCCCTGCACCCCTTGGCTGCTAGCCACGTCCACACTGGCACAGGCAACCACTGTAACAGGGGTTGAAAGGCAGCTGCACCTACTACTTTGCTGCTGGCAGTTGTGGGGAAAAGTCCTGCAGGCTGGAAAACTCACCTCCACAGGCCATATGGCTGACATCCTTGCCCTAAGCAGTGTTTCCAAGATAGGCAATGTTTGTCATTTCCTGGTCTCGTGGACCAGGAATGGGTTGAGTTCTCACCAAAACCAAAAGGGCTTTCTAGAAACGACCAGTGATTTTTGTTTTAATAACATTAGTTGGTGGAAATTACAAATGGCAACTTGATATCGCTGAGGCCATGGGAAAAGGGATAAAAATCTTGCCACGTGCATAAGCCAAGCACAAATGGAGAAGGATTATGCAGAAACTGCTCTGACTGATAGGTTTTTCTGTCTCCTATAGACTTCCTTGAATCTTTTTCTGCAGCATTTGCTATCAGCAACTGTTGAAGGAAAAGCTACCTACCAGACTGGATAGACAGCTGATTTAATTCTGCATAGCAGTTCCAAGGTATCAGCTGTAAATGAGGCTTCAAAGTTTTACCACAGCCCTTTGCTTTCTCCTTAATAGGTTTATGCGTCATTCCAACTACAAAAAGGCATCAGAAATACAGGTCAGGTCGAGAAATGTCTACCCTTAATACCTGCATTTAAGAAACCATACAGAGAGCTCCTGAAAATGCAAAACCCAAAAAACTATTGCAAAAACCCCCCATATAAATGGGCCCTAACTACACCCTAAATATCAAAACTCAACAAAGTATATGTGCAACTGAAACTGCAGCTTGGGTCCTCTTCTAGCTATATTGGGGTCTATATTCAGAATTCACTGCACATGATAAATTTTGAATACTGTTTTTTCCAGAATCATTCTTGTCTTCCATAGTAAACCTCAGACTCAGCTTTATTTTTAATTTAGACTAGCTTCTGTCTCTCTCCTTTTTTTCAGTAAACAACCTACAAAAAATAAAAGGCCTGTACTTCAAAATTTATATTTGAGATTTCTTACATATTGATAGTTTGGCTGCTGTTACAGTCAATATAAGTTGATGGTCAGGAACAAAAGAACATCTGGACGAAGGTTCCAATATACTTTCCTCAACTGTCCCAAATCCTTTGCTACCATTATCGCTTTATACTTTTTGAAGATTTTTAAACTAAATTTTATGGAAAGCCTGCCTCCTTAATACAGTGACTCACCATCATTGGGAGCAGTCTTGTTAATATTATCTTGGCATATGTTTAAGGACAGATGGCTTAAGTAGCACCAGTGGAATTTAAAGTCCCAAACTTTAAACTTTGAGAGAACTATTTCACAGAACCTCCAGGAGAAATCAATGCCAATCCATACTTTAAGGAAGGCAGCTGCATTCATGAGCCCAACATTTATGCCCTGGTGTGTCTCATGGGATAAAATCCAAACATACAATTTAATATACAGTATTAATTTCACCTTTGCAGACGAGAGACTTGGAGGACATTCATATTCCTATATAGGCAATGAGTGAAAGGAATTAGTTGAGCTTGTCTTGTTCCTGTATTACTTTTGCAGTGGTCCTCTAAAATCCTAAAATAGAGTCATGGAGTTAAAGAGTAGTAAGGCTGGAGGGGACCTCAAAAGGTCATTTAGTCCAACCCCCTGCCTGAGGCAGGATCATCCCAATCCCAACCATATTATTGCCTAACCTCTTAAAAGCTACACATTCAAGTGTGAGAAAAGACATTACATCATAACTTGCTACACATAAAGCAGAGGGACCACGGCAGCCAATGTCCTGCTGCAGCCAAGGGTTGTTAAAAGATACTCGATACATCCCAACGGTATTCCTCATCGCAAAATCATCCTACAAGATAGATTACTTACCTTTATATGGGAGAGATCATCTTTTTCCAGGTAGCTTGGGGCAAGGTAGTAAGGTTTGTTTCTCACATAGAAGTTTGGCTAAATAATCAACAGTCCACTCTTTTACATTCATCTTCGTCTGAAAGGCTTACCCTTCTGGCTAACAGGTGACTGTCAGAACTTCTAAAGCGAATAGGAATGAGAATGAGCATAGGGCTGACTGAAGGAAACAAAGTTCCAAAGGAAGGAAAAAAGACTGATGGGAAAAATTTAGAAAGAAAAGCATATTATTTGAAAAAATAACCACAGAGACGAGGGGAGAAGCGAAATGAACAGGGAGAAAAAATATAGCAGGACAACACAGAGTAAAGAAAGCAAAGAGAGACAGAACTATAATGGAGCAGAGAACAAACTGGTGCTGAGGGCAACTCTTGAATAGATACGTTATAGGGGTGTGCAAAATGGGTCGTATTTGATTCGGATTCAGCCCAAATCGGGGACAGTGATTTGATTCGTTGATTCAGATCACTGTCCCTGATTTGATTCGGCTGAATCCAAATCTGATGATTTGATACTGATTAGGAGACTCAGTGATTTAGCCATAGACAGATCTTTAAATGTTTTTTCTACATACCTCGAGGTACCAGGTGTGGCTTGTGAACGCTGCGATGCTGGGGTGGATGGAGCGTCCCACAGGAGCATGGAAGGGGCCCCCAGGTGGTCAACAGCAAACCCAGAAGTGGACCAGAAGTAGTTCTGGTCCATTTCCAGGTCTGCTGAGGTGGGTCCCCCAACTTGGTGATCAGCTATGGGGGGACCCTGGATGCCCCCCCAGACCCAGGAGGCACCAGTTGCCAAGCCAAGAGTGCAAGGGGTGTGTGGCTACCAGCATGCTTCCTGCCAGACCCAGAAGTGGACCAGAAGTATTTCTGGTCCACTTCCAGGCCTGCTGCTGAGCGTGCTGGGAACCCTCCGCACTCCTGTGGGACGCTTCATCTGCCCCAGCATTGCAGCATTCATGAGCCGCCTGGTACCTTGAGGTATGTAAAAAAAACATTTAAAGCTGTGTCTGAATCTTTCCAAATCTCTTTGAATCGATTCAGAGGGTTCCAATTTGATTTGGAGAGATTAAAGGGTCTCTTGATTCAATTTGGATTTGGAGATTCGACCACCAAATCAGGCCGAATCTCCACCAAATCAAATCAGGGACAGAAGCGTCACACAGTCCTATTACATTAAGATTACACAGGTGTTTTATTGGGTTGAAATTACAAAAGATGTGGCTCTGTCAGGACACATTGGCAAGGGTATCATTTAATCTGGCTAGCAGACTCGGTCTCTGTCTAGGCAAGCATCATAAACAGCCCCAAGATAAAGCACCTGGTCTTTGAAACACTGCAATAATTTAATGAGAGGTATTTAATAATAATCCTATTGTTCCAACAGAAACCCATGTTTTCTAAGAGCATTGCCAGGGTCTGTATTTCCTGTATGCACTCTTCAGTTATAGCTTGCTTTAAAAGATTGTTTGTACTATCTACCTTTGAAAACAGGCTACACTTTTTTAAATAAAATATTTCTTCTAAAATGGCTCACATCTTACTTTTGTGTAAAAAGAATAAATAGAACAAAAAAAGAAAAAATGTCATGTGTGCACAAATGTGTCTTTATTTGTTATTTTATTGTTTCTTAAATTCACAAAAATTGGATTGTCTTACATTTGAAGAAATATAGTATAGTTTTGAGGAAGAGAGTGAGAGCAAGGGAGAGAGAGCGAGCGCAAGCAAATGAATGCAGGACTGCAACCAAGAGATTAAACCATGGAGTCAGCTAAAACAAAATAATCATGGCTTGGGCTATTGAAAGGTATCCTCCAATGTCTGTTGGCTCTTTAGGGCATGCAACAGTTAATTTTAGGAACTAGTCATTCTGGTTATGCTAATGACAGAACTGAAGATCTGTCCTTATCATACTCAAATCTTACCCTACGGCGAGTTATATTTTTGCTTTTAAAAAAGACAGTGTGCACTGCATAAGCACCGAACCATCCTATAAACAGGAGCTCCCCACTCCACCTTTTGTGTGAGCCTCATCTCAAAGTAGGTGGACCATGACAGCAAGAGAAAAACTCTACATTAGTTGAAAGGGTGCACATGCTGTAGAGGTGACATATGCCCGTGGGGTAGATTTGCTTTGTTTCTGGGTTTGACTGTGAAGAAATGCATCTGAATAATTTTGTAAATAACCATATACTGTACATGTCACAACCCACTGAAGCCCAATCATCATTTGAGCCATTTCAGGAAAAGTGGTAGTTAGTCAGAATGCAACACTATCAGGGCTAAGCACAAAATTACAGTGGAACCTACCTAACAATGTTCAGGGGATGGCACAGTTAACTACAAAGGCAATTTAGCTTTAAACTTTGGTAGCATACATATATCAGCAAGTTTCCATTATTGCTCTGCATTGCATATATAAACTTACTGTTGCTGTTATAGTATATTGCATAATTATGGTTTACCATGTACATTCGACATAAATGACTTTCATGGACCCTGGTACACACAAAACAGCAAAAATTATTGAAAGGTGCACTAGAAATGCATGTGAGAGTAAGAAAAATATTGTATCCCATTATGAGAAATATTATATTTATTCTTCAGGTAATTAAAGAACAGGCATTTGTAGAAGAGAAAGGAATTACAGCTGTACTTTGTTAGCTCAGTGGGAAATTTCCTATTTTTTGAACAGTCATTTGTGCAACGTTATCATTGCCTTTGAGCCCAAACCAACTCTCAGCAACGTCGATAGCAGTCTTTCCATTAACTTCAATGAGAGCTGATTCAGGTCCTTAATGCAGTTTTTTGGATTGTGGTTTTATAGGAGGACCCTAAACTTTATTACCAGTTAATGGAATCCAGTCTGCAACCTTTCAATTTGGTGGATGTGCCGCACATGAAATTTGCTAAGCTTTTAAAAAGAAACAAAATGAGGAATAATAAAATAAAAAAGAGCCTTTTTCCCTGAGCTTCAAAGCTCTGTGAGCTTGCAACAAAGTGGCAACAGTCCATCTAAACTCTATTCTGGAAGTTTCTGGCTAGACACTAACTACTCCAATGACCTGATCGACCTACTTCAAGAGGTAGGGTGGCCATTGATGCATCCCCAGAATACAGAACATCTTCTTGAACACCGCCCCACTCAGCCAACCAGAAGTGAAGAGCAGGGTTGCCTCCTCCTCAGCTAATCAGCAGTGAGGGGTGGGGCGATCAGGCCCACTGGCCAATCAACAGCACGGTGTGGGGCCACCACAAAAAGACTGGGAAAATGGCACTGGCTTTGGCTTACTGCAAATATTAATTCTTTTGTTTTGCACTTTTAATGACACTGAATGCAGACAGCAGTAACTGTGTTCATGAATACCAGTTTAATAACAAGTAATTATTATAATGTGTATTCATTTTCATACTATACCCATAAAACAAAATAAGCAAAAACAATAAAAAAACCAGCAAGTAAAATACAATAAGAAAACTCCCCCTGCCTCGTGGCTTCACATATCCCACAGCTCTGCCATTCTCTCCAGAGAGTCCAGCCTTGAGAGAACATGGCATAGTAGGTGCAAGGCTCAGGCACCCTCTCCTCCGCCTGGGATCTGGTCTCAGTCCAGCCCAGCTCCACGCTCTGGAGCCAGGGGCACGCACTGCACAGGGACCCCATCCCACCCCCATCGGCATTCAGCACAGATACTGGGGACCTGTGAACCTTCCTTGGCCACATTCTAGTCAGAGCTGGGCTGAGCAGGGTTGGTGAGCATTGGATGCCTGTAGCAGTGCAGCCAGCTGCCCAGCAGGACCTTCTCTTCCTTCCCCACGAGACAGACAGGCTCTCCCGTCCTGGAGGAGAAATAATGGCTTAACGAGCTGGCCCAGCCGCCCGAGAGTCCAGAGTCCCCTCTGCCCAAAACTCCCCTCCCTGTGCAGCAAGTCACCCCAGGGACTCACCAGGCTGCTCTGTGGGTGCAGAGATGGTGACAAGAGCCTCTTCCCAATCCCACTGGCATTCCAGCAGGTACAAATGCCATGCTCCACCTGCCCGCTCTCAAAGCCATTGCCTCGTGCTGAGGCAGCACAGGGGTGTGTGTGTGCACAACAACTGCTCGGCCCTGGCAGCTCAGCTACCCCAGGGCCTGGGCCCACCTGCACATGCCCAGCCCAGGCAGGGAGCTCAGGCACACAGCAGTGCCTTGGCCCTTGCGCAGGCGCAGAGCAACAAGCCTCTGCAATCCTCCACCTCTCTCCCTCCCTCCATCGGTGGCTCAGAACCGTGCTCCTCCTGGCTGTGCACTGCCCTACCGCTAGACACATCCAACAGAATTGTGAGGACAATGCAGTTCCACCACCAAACTGAAAAACGAGGACTTCTTCCAATCCGTTCCTCATTCAGGAACGGACAGGGGACACAGGGTTTTAAAACAGGAACAATGGCCATCCTATTAAGAGGTCAACCAGTGGGAACTCCTGTGCTGCAGAGCTCAGCAGCTGTACATTTGGGGAAATTAGTTTGTGCAAAACTCCTCAACAATTCTCACTCAAACATTGTTCTAAAAATTACTGCTAGATATAGATGGAGTCTGCAAAATTTCAGTCAAAAAGTTATAAAAGTTGCAGAGATTTATGCATGAATGAAAAGTGATGATTAAATCAGAAACTCCCACGCCTCCCAGCTCTAGTAACTGCTGCTTCTCTGTGTGACATTTTGTGTTTCTTCAACATTCTTAACTATTATTAGAGAAACTAGCAATCAAAAGGAGCCCTGCAAGAAACTTAGTGGGCCAGAAAATGGAAACTTTCCCTTAATTATTTTAAGAAGCCCTAATATACACCAAAAGTAAACTTCAGAACCAGTGTGCTATAATATACTTTATTTGGTAACACCTTTCATAAACACTTTGTCACTGAATGCAATATAAAATTAAACAGAATTCATTGCTTTATAGCTCTAATATTTATTTATGGCAAAAATACGGGGTTTTATTTTTAAAAAATGGGGTCCCCTCATTTTTATTATTGAAATTAATTACATCAGAAATAAAGAATAAAACAAATTAAGTTGTAGACATTATTATTTACATTAAGGAAATTAACCCAACAGTATTTTTTTATCACAAGGAATAATTTGTGCGTGCCCTCACCCACCTTTCTGGACTTTTGCCATATGCTATGTCCTACATTTGCCCTTTGCATGTTGAGTGGTACAAAGGACAGTCTGAAGATGGCTGTTCCAGGTGCCAGCTCCTGTAGATACAGTAGCAGTTTCACCACATGAAGCAAGGTGAAGGGAACAGAATGAGCTATTTACAGTACATGTGAGAAAGGACCAAAGCAAACAGCAGGGGAACAACCTTTGTAAAGACTCGTAAGGAAAGACTAGTGGGTTGTAAAAACATGGTGCCTAATTAACTTTGAACTGGAGCCTGGACTGAATGGGGAAACAAGAGAAATGTTCAAGAAGAGCTTATTGGTGATACAACCAGAACACTGTTTCAGCATGAGAAAGCAGAGACATCATTATGTGAAGATGGAGTGCTTATAGCTCATGTAAGCCAAGGAAAGGAACTGCATTAATTAAGAGAAAAGGGGATGAAGACATGGTTGAGGATTTAAGCATGGATACAGCAAGATAAACATCTTGTATACTAATTTGCAGATGAAAGATAGAAGGAGAAGTAGTGTTTACATCCAAAGAGGACACCAAGGTTGGAGACTGCAGTGGTACATCCCTCATGCTTTACCCAGCAGCATTTGATTTCTAAGTCCAAAGGAAAGAAAAGACGCACTGAGGAGACACAGATTTCAGTTTGAAGAATCTGGCTCTGCACACATATAGGCTAAGGGCAGAAGTTACACATAAACCGATATAAGTGATCGGAAACTGATTTAAAGCTGTAACAGAACAGAAGTTCAGTGTACACAGACCATGTTCAAAATGGCTGAAACTGGTTTAAGGTAGGCATGGAGGGATGTAGTATCACACTTAACTGATTGAGGTTAAACCGATCTATGGAAATTCTGTTCCAGATCTCCTCTCAACTCAAATTACCCCACAGTCCCCCAGCATCCCAGGATGCTTTGCAACTCCCACCAACCTCCCTCGCAGGGCAGGAAGGCTAGCCTCTGCTCCACTGTCTGCTCCAGCCAAGCTCAGCCAGCCCTGCCCCTGGCCTGTCACAGAGCTGAAGCAGCAAAGCCCCTCCTGGTGGGGAGTCTGGGAGTTGGCGACAGGGCCAACGGAGACCCCTGGCTCAGCCCCGCACCCCAGCTGGGGGCTACACAACACAAGAGGGCCCTGCAGTGGGGACTGCTCCGGGATTCCAGCATTCCTCCCCCTGCAGTCCACATGGGCAAGCGCTCCAGCCAAGCCCCCATGCCAGAGGCCAGGTTTGGCACAGGGGCAGGGCTGGGGCAATCACCCAGGTGGGCTACAGGGGGAGGAATGGTGGGCTGTGGGAGAAAAGGCCCCACCACCCAGCAGGCCTCCCCATACTATGCAGACCCCAGGTGGGCAGGGGGCCACAGCCTGGGTGGCTTTGGTCCCCCACCAGCCCCTCTACCAGCTCTGGAAGCCTAGGACTCTGCGCAAGAGAGGGCGACAGCAGGAGGTTGGGGGCATGCGCCTGACAGTCAATCAGGGATGGCTCGTTGATGTGCATGAACGCCCCCCACCCCCTTTCTAGCCAGGCCAGTGCAGGCACTCGCCTACTTCCCCCAACACAAGGGTAGAAGTGTGTTACATGTACTCAAGATCCAATCTGCACAGCTTAGAGAAACCTGCAAAGGTTGGATCAATTTTGCCTCAGGCTTTTTGACTGTCTATACTTAGCCAGAGTGTGGGACAGGCAAGTTTTGTGACTGGGGCTGTCTAATAAAATAAATCAAATTAACTCTACCAGGTGGCCTCAGAGACAGCCCCCCAAAAAAGAAAGAGATGTTAAGTAGCTGCTTCTGAAGTTGTATAGGAAGCTTTCATTGAGGGTAAGTAGTCTGGTAGGAGGGAAAAGGAAGTTTACGAACATAGGAATCAACTCAAGCGTGGTGGCCTCAACAGCTGAATGATGCAGAATAAAGAACTGCATCTTCTGTGAGGGATGGGTCTCTGAACCTGCACCTACTCACTAACAACTGAGAGAAGATCAAATGATTCCTAACCCAAGAGGTGGAATACTTTTACTGGCTAACATGGCACTGAGGTGCTTGGGATTTGACTAGCCGACTCTGGAAGCCCCTTTCAACCCAACTGATTCTGTAAAAAGAACCAAAGCCCTGCTGCCATCCTTCTCAGGGCCTGCAAAGTCCAGAGGACACATGCTACATAAAAGGGCCACAATGCGAAGACTGAGAAATTCTCTTTGAGGAAAGATCACAGAGGATCATGTTTAGATGCGTCCGCTAACACATACGTACGTTAATAACAACAGAAGGAAGCTCTTATCTAAAGAGTTATTCATTAGTGTTCCAAATGCTACTTACAGTGTTTACACTTAGTGTTTGTTTATAAAGAAATTGCATGGCATTTTCTCCTTGAAGCTCACTGGGAAATGATGTTAACATCTACATTCAGTTCTTTACACACACACAATAACCCTGAGGCTTAACTCTGTGTAATGCTTCTTTATATACTCTTGAAAAGGCAAAACTCTGACTTGTGCTTTATCAAAGAGTTAACACGAAGTATAGGTAGAAGGGAAATGGCTATACATATTATTGTCTCATAATCCCCTAACTGGTTAAGTGACAAATATGAAAAGCTGGAGATTGGAGATTTGGAGATTCTCTAGTTAGTCTGTGAAAAATTATCACTCTAAAATACTTAACCCAAAGAAGAAGAGATTAAGTATACTTTATCAAGGCAAACAGGAAACATTAAATGAGCCAAACAATACGTACAATTGAGACTCAGCAGCACAGAAGTGCTAGCTATGAAGTTAAGATTAGAACTTAAGTGTGTAACAAAAAAATCTCAAGCAGAACTAAAATATATGCATCTTATACAGAAATTGTATATATGTTTTTGCATAGCGGACTGTCATGAGATCAGACAGCAAAAACTGACAAAACAATGTGAAAGCAGTGCTTTTCATGCTTTTATATCCAAGAAACATATATGCAACATTTATTAATGTGTGATATAGCAATCAAGTGCATCACACACACGCATTTTTACTACATCAGGGTAAAGGCAAAAAGAGCAAAGAGGACTAAGAAATAAGCTTTTGGGTCTTCAGAGAAAAACAGAATTGGGATAGAAGGGACACTAACAGAGACAAGCCAGAGCAAATCATTTACAGAAAGGAAACAACTTGCAAAGCTGTGATGTCAGGCCAAGAAAATGGACAATCCAGTGGCAAAAAGTAACAACGTAAGAGAAACCATGAGAGTAAGGAAGGAGTGGACAGCTGACTACAAACAGAAGAGTCATTTTCATCCTATGACCAGATAGGTGAAATAAAAAAAATCCTCCTTCCCTGACATTTTGATCATGTTGACCAGTCTGTAATGGATGGTCGACATACAAAATTAGAGGCAGAGAATCCTAAGAATTGCGCTGTTAGAACAAAGTCTTGTTAAAAAATGATAAGACAAGGGTGAAATGCTAGCAACAAAAGACCCACAAACACAAAAGCAGACCCAAATTCTGCCCTTAGGTGCTCAAACCTGCTTCTTCTCCAAGCCAAGGAGCTCTACAAAGACACTGAAGAGCTTAATTTGCCTGACAGTCTTCATTCTCTTTTTCCTGTAGGGAACACTGCATCCATCAATTCATGGCTGAACAACTGTTCTATACTTGTTTGATCAATTTAACAACTTGTCCTCATTGTTATGAAATAGTTGGCACAGAGGTTCAGTTACAAAATTTATGATGTCTAGTTGAACAATAATGGTTTTAGCCTTGGATTCCAGCAAAATAAAAATACAAACCAAAAAAGGAATTAGAAATGGGTGCTCTCCCTTGCGAAAAAGACAAAAACAATCTCTTCCTCTTACTGCACCTTTGAAAAAAATCTTTTAAACCACAACGTGGTCACATTGTTTTCCTTACAAGTAACATACAGATTACTGCCTGGAAAATACATTTTTTTAAATGAGTAGAATTATATGGGTAAAAACAAAAAAAAGTTTCTGTAAAAATAATTCATGAACAATAATTTGAACCAAAGTGGTTATTAAATAAGCAGCCAGAAATATTGAACACTGAACTGGAATGAGGAGATATAAAGATTAAGAGAGGAAGAATCAAATGTTGTATATTGGCAGCAGCTTAGTGAACATCTCTCCCTCCATGTATACAGCAACAGTAGACAAACATAACGCACACTGTGTGATCAGTGGTTTCATACCTGTTCTTACTTGGGGGGACAAAAGAAGTTACAATTATTTCAGAGAAAAAACAGCTTGAATTATCTGCAATGGAAGTGTGAAAGAATTAAGGTGGCTATGATGTATGAGAATATTGATTATACCAGAGAAAATTGTATTCAAGTGGAGCAACAACTCTCATCACTAAGAGAGACGAAATTATTTTGCCAAAATCTGTCAAATAAAGAGCTCATCAGACAAAAAGGCTAGCCCCTTCACTCAGAGCTGTAAAAAAAAACCCATGGAATTTCAAGCTGATAAATTAATAATAAACCTCCAAAATTAAGCATATGCTACACACATAGGAAAACTAAACATTACAAGAAATAGATATGAGGTAAGAGCCCATCAATGAATGAATAAATAATTTTAAAAGATTTAATTCTGGATGTATTCTACGGGCCCTATGCTGCAACATGATGAGTAGGAAAATGAAATATGTAGTTTTAATTAAAATATTGTTGTTCTAGGACCCATCACACATAAGCAAAATAAAATAATTGATTTTGAGCTGAACTGCTGATTAATCAAGGAATGCTGATTTTTATGCTGATTTTTAAGCTAAGTTAATACACATGCTTTCAATAACATATTTATGCTTTTACAGTTCTAAAGTCATGACCAGTACTGGTTTCACATTAACAAGTCTAAAAACAAAAGCTTCTCATTTATTTCGAGACTCAATGTTAGAAGTTACTATAAAAATAACTTTCCCCTAGCACTAACCTTTTACAAAAAGCCAGTACAAACATTTCTGAATAATATTAATTGGAATTTTAAAAAATGATTAACAGGACTTCTTGACAAAATATACTCATTTGGGAAAAAAGCCATACTCTCTTGTCCATAAAGGTTTAAATACAGCTGCTAAAAATCACACAGAACTCAGAATAAGATTTGAATGTGTTTTAAAGTTTTGGAAGAGAAAACTAAAGGCTACAAAAATTTATGACAATATAAAATGCATATTTCTAGAATGGACAAATTAAAAACAACTGCCCAAGTGTAAGAACATAATCCAAGCCATGAAAACACCCAAACTATATATTTTTCATCACATACAATATACTGTTTGCCTCAGATATTTTCAATATGCAGAGAGGCACTCTCTGAAAGGTTATAAATGCTAATGCACAAAAGAACTGGAAACACAAAAAGACCAATAATCTTTGATACAGGTCCTAGGTATCCTCCTCAGCTGCTTTTAATAATAGACAGCACAGAGTAACATATGCAAGACTCTTCTGAGCAGTTACCAGGAATACAAAACAATGATATCCCATAATAACTTTGGCACTTGACTTAAAAACAAATCCCCCTTTAAGCAATGAAATCACCTGAAAACATAAACCTATCTTATGTTTGAATATGCATGCAGCATGGAGCACTAAAGGATTTCAACTAAAACAGACCCTATACCTTTATATATTCACAGAGTTCTTTGTTGTCTGACAATAAATTGTAAGGGAAGTCATATTTAAAAGTAAAACCATTAGGCTGTGTTTATGGATGCTACAACAGAGCCACTGAATGAATAACAAGGAAAGCACATTACCTTTAGCAAGTCTCCTCAGAATTTGACAACGGCATTTAAAAGAGACAGCTATCATTCTTGCTTACTGCCTTCAGTGGTAAAGTATACTCAAGGCTCTGCTCTGGTGGATGCAGCAGAAGCATATGAATTCCTCGCGCACATACCAGAAGAAAGGTAGTCCCAGTGGGGAGTGACAAAGCTTAATTCCTCTTGGCTGATGCAGAGATCAGCTTCATGTCATCCAGCAAAGCTGTGTCATTCACTACTACTACTACCACCACTATCACCACCTGCAGTATGAGATCAATGGCTTAAAAGCAGTATTTCTTTAAAAGCCACAAAGCATCCAATAGTATAATATACAGACAATAATACTACACGGAGCCATTCTAGTCTCTCACGTTTCCCCACTGTGCACGGAGCAATGGTTTCTGTTCCAGGAAAAGGGCCGTGCTTTTCAGCAAACGTAGGGATATTTTCCTCCCTTGCATCTCTCATTTCCTTTACAATTCTCCCTGAATAAGCAAGCAAAAGACTAGAAAACCTAGTTCAGGGTTGGGAGGAGGGAATATTTTAAAGTGAAAACTATATTTTAATTGAAAAGGAATTAGGTTTAACCTTAGAGAAAAGTAGGGAAGAAACAAATCACGTGTCTGCTTGATTTTATCATCAGAAAAACATTTTGACAATTACAGACAAGTATATTAAGGCAGTGGAACCAGAGAACCAGAGAGAGAGAACGAGAGGAAGCGCGAGTACGATACACTGTTATGTAGGCAGGACCATGAAGCATTTGATCACAAAAAAAATAAATAAAATGATGCTGCACAGAAAATACATAGCGAGTCAGGTTTCTTCCCCTTCCAGAGCCATGGGGGAGAAAGAAGAAGGGGTAACTAGGAAGAGAACAGCTTTTAGTGCATTTCAATATTTATCTTGTAACTAAATCTACCTAAACCTTACAACATTTTATATACCATACAGTATTGCTCCATTTCATCAGGAATTCTACATACCTATCTCTAGTCACACCTCAAACTAACCTCCCTTTGACATTTCATTCACAAAATAAGTTGAACATGGTGCTTAAATGACAGCTTCATCCAACCCTAGAAGACCAATCAAAAATGTCCTAATGGACAACACACCATACCGGTTCTATGAACTTATAGCACAAATTTAAAGGTAAAACTGTGCCCAGTTGACAAATGGTTCACTTGACAATAATCATCAGACAATTATCCCTCTATCATTCCTTCTCCTCCACTTTGGGAACACATTTAGCATTGCCTTCAGATATTTCCTGACCCATTTATTTCCTTCTGTTTCAAAATTAGTGAGGGTATTTCCTGGCAGCCTTAATAAAGGCTACACTGTATTTGATCAGCTAGTGCTAGGATGCATGTTTGCTACAATGAGAGTTAAGGGATGGAAGAAGAACCAGGTTTGGGTGGAGGGAGGGAGGTAAAAGGAAGAATGGGTCAATAAACATGTTCTAATTCATATGTTTCAGTTGTATTTTATTAAATGTTAGTAAAATTCAGCCAACAGACATGAAAAAGCCCAGCCAAACAGTTAGGTTTCATTTTCATTAGATCTAGATAGGTGTTGACCTCCTATCCTAAGTAGTGGGCAATCTGGTGAACATGGGTTTGGAGATTTGAAGAGGCTTTCTCTGAAACGTAGTTCTGATATGGAGATGTCGTGTATGGAAATTTGGGGGACAGGGAGTTGGGGTGTCCATGCATTGTTATTCACAGAAGTCCAACAAGTAATTAGGAAACATTTTGATATTATTTATTGTTTGGACCCTTGTCTTTCTGGAATGAAGAATTCAACCAGGGAGGTTTGGGATCCATCATGGGTGGAGATTATCATTACAATTTTTTAAGCAAGCAGTTTGCCAACATGACTTATTGTGCCTTTGCTCAAGTAACAATCTCAGTATCAATAATCTCGCCTCTTGCCATCATGTCCCATTTCCCCTTTTTTTAAAGAAAAGGTTCTTGAAAAGATGGTGCCTAAACATACCTGGCAATGCCAGGAATTGAAATTTCCTTTTCTCATGTCCCCACCAGCATTACCATATAGAGAATAAATTAGTTTTGTTGGCCAATGAGCTCCATTTGAGAGCAGACCTCGGATCAAGCATCCATACTGATTTATTTAGATCTGTCAAAGGACTAAGTTATTTCAATGGCTTTAGTTATGCCTCTGACAAAAATAAGAAAATATACTGAATGACTGTTCAGCTGCCCAAATAACTCTACTGTTTCACTCCTCCTGTTCAGTGTGCATACAGAAACACTGTGTAAATGTTGGGATAGCTGCAGATCCCACAGGCAAATGTTTCCCACCTTTTCATTTCATTGGACCCAGTTCACCAGCTCTCTACCTCTTCACTAGTTCACTATATCTCTGTCAGCCCCAAACTGAGATGACTGAGCTAGCAACACCTAGTTTGACGTTAGAGATGGAAATAAGACATTTTCAGCGACCACCTTCTGGAATTCACGTCTACTCGTTTCATCATCAGCTACACTTGACAATCTTTAGATCATATAAAGCACCCAGGTGTACCATGCTAAACACCACAAAGTGCCTGCAGCTCTCCTGGTGGAGGGAACATTTGCACCTGTGAACAGAAACCAGGCCATGCCTCTGCCTCTTTGTGCCCACCACACCCTGGAAGACACAGCTGAAGGGATACTTTGGGCACAAGGCAGAAGATGAAAAGCAGAGTTCTGACAGAGAAGCAAATCAAGCCCTGTGTGTTTTTAGTGTCTCGCACATTAGTCTCCATTCTGAATGTGTAACACTGCAATAATAAGAAAATAAATATATATATAGCCAAGTAAGGGCTGCACAAGCAAATAAATACATTGTCCTTGAGCTGAAAAGCTAATTATACTTTTTACTTTGTCTTGTAGATTATAAATGCATATGTTAAATAGTCTCTGAAGCATTGCAATAGCCACCTCTATCCAAATCGATACCATTACTTTTGTTTATGCTTTTTTAGATAGCTTTTCAATCCTGTCACAGAGCTGGCGTCCAAACCAATTTGAATTTCTCAAGTAAGATTTCATGAGGATTTTACTTTATGAAAGTGAAGATATATGGCAATTGCTGCATAGTCCATTCATCCACTATTATTTTTTTTATTATTGTTCAAGAAAGACGCTCAGGATAGTTTGGCACAATTTGTACTTTATATACTTATGGGCCTTATTGCTCGAGTTTTCACAAGTTCCCATATTTTGTAAGACATCAAAGTCACTCTTCTAAGAAAGCAATTGCCAAAATTGCTTCTCTATTCTTTCTAAGATCCTGATGCAGGAAGGAATTTAGCATGTCCTATTCATTTTTAAGAGCTTTCCTGAATAAGAGTGTGCCTCTGAATTGGAGTTTTACCACTTGGCAAAAGGTACTCCACTTCTGCTGCTAAATTCACTAGTATTACTCCAGTTGTTGGGCACTATTTTATTGAGATTAGGGTTGGATCCAAAGGACTGCAACATCACAGGGTGACATGCCAATGAGCTCTGGTGGGAGTGGCCATACACCTTCAGCTGTGTGGCACATGCACAGTGAGTTCTCTTCACTGTCCGCATACCAATGTCAAAGGGGTGTATCTCCCTTGCTGCAATCATGGATCTACCCATGCTTGGGATATGCTTGCTGATTCGATTCAGCAGAGATTCAGCCCAATTTGGTGGCTGAATCTCCAAATCCAAATCGAATCAGGAGACCCATTAATCTCTCCGAATCAAAACAGAAGTGTCCGATTTGATTCGGAGAGATCTGATGATAAAGACATAGACACAGCTTTATATGGTTTTTTTTCCATGTACCTTAAGGTACCAGGCAGCTTGTGAACACTGAGATGGTGGAGAGGATGGAGTGTCCCATGGGAGTGTGGGGAGTGCCACGGAGTGCGCGGGGGACCCTGCCAATTCCAGGTCCACTGCCAAGCACACAGGCCCCCCACATGGGACGCTCGATCCGCCCCTTCATCCCAGCATTCATGAGCCATGCCTGGTACCTCGAGGTATGTAGCAAAAACATATAAAGTTGTGTCTATGGCCAAGTCGCTGATTCTCCAAATCAAAATCGAATCTTCAGATTCAGATTTGGCCGAACTGAATCGGAACAGTGATCCAAATCAGTTAATCAAATCACTGCTCCCCAAATGAAGTCGAATCTGAATTGAATATGGCCTGCTTCATACCTCCCTAATATATATCATTTAAATCTAATAATTGAGCCAAAGTTCATTTTAAAAGAGGCTGGTTACAGTCAATAAAATAGGAATAAAAAGATCAGAATCCTAGTGAATGATAAAACAGCTAAGAAAATGCATAGCAAAACTGTATGGACATCTACAGTGTGTGTGTGTGTGTGTGTGTGTGTGTGTGTGTGTGTGCGTGCGTGTGTGTGTGTGTGTGTGTGTGAAATTTCAAGTGTATGCACTCATTCACTGTATTAACAAGGTGCTTGCCATCTCCTAGTTGACTATGATGCTTTATTACTTCATGCATCAGTAAAACACACACATTAGAAACTTCCCTAATTTACTTTGTTTCCTTATTAAACACTTGTCTCTAGTATTTACTCTGCTGTACGTGTAAAAACCTGGATTTTGTTTGTTTTCTTTCTGTTAACCTTTATTTCTTTGGGACCTATGCGTTCATAGTATCTATTGTGAACTCATATTGTTGCTTGTGTTCTTTTTCTTACAAGTTTTAAATGACTATAAATAGACATATTTATATGCGTGTGAGTACCAATGCATGTGTACACACACACACATGCACATAAATATGCCTATTTATAGTCATTTAAAACTTGTAAGAAAAAGAACACAAGCAACAATGAGTTCACAATAGATACTATGTATACCCACACACACTGTCTATAACAAGTATATATTATATATGCACTATATATGTCATATATATTACATATTACATTACATACACATTCTTCGATAACTAAAGTCCCATGGTAAATAATCAACTGTGTGTCAGAAAATGAAAGCACCTTATTTTCACATGAGAAAATAGGCAGCATCTATATACAGAATTTCCTTTAACAGGGCATCTTCTAGCTAAACTTTACCAAACCATCTTTGGGGAGAAACTTTTACAGTGACAACATGAGTTAAATTTCTTTGAAGTAAACATGAAATATAGGAGTAATATCAAGTAATTGTTTTAAATGGAATAGAACATCCTAACTTTTATACAGTATAAAATTTCCAATATGAGAACAGAGAATCTAAATGGCTGACGATAAGAATTTTCTGTCAACATGTTTGTTTATTTGAATAGAAAATGCAGTTTCAGAAAAATGGCCAAGAAATGTAATCAGAATTATATCACAAAAATGCATTTGAAATATTTAGTTTCTGCTTGGTTCAAATAACTCTGTGTAAGAGGAAAACAGGATTGGAAGAGACCTCCTGGGTCAGCCAAGTCTAGTCCTTTGCTCTTGTTGACAGTTATATCATGTAATTCTTTTCATATGCTGATCAAGCTCCACCTCAAAAGCAATTAATTTCCTTGCCTTTACAGATCTTAAGTCAATGTCCATCTAACATGCTATATCAATGCTATAATTTGGGTGCCACACATTCTTTATCTCCTCTGTGCACAAGGTTTCCTGGCTGGAATACAACCCCCACGATGCACTGCAAACTTCCATTATTAGTCAAGCCATCAAAGGTGCATGACAGGACATATAAACCAAGTCAGAACATCTACCCATACAGGAGAATAAGAATATGAGGCATTCAAACTACAATTCCTGGGAAGCAGTGGGGCAGCTTGAGGGCACACATTAATATCAATCAAGTCAAGCTAAAACCAAGCACTTGGACTCAGCTCAACAAACTGAAAATATTTTGATTCAAGGGTGCTTAATTGTTTTGCTTCTACTGGAAATGCTGAAGGGAAACATGTTAAAATATTTCTTTGACTTCCATATAAAAAGAAGTACTTTGCTTTCTACTAGTTCAGTATTTGATTTTCAACCAACTAACAAAAATTTACAAACACAATTTTACAAACAACTAGTAAATGTCTATTATAAGGCCCCACAGGTGCAGAGACAGATTTCATGGGGGTTCTGTGTAGTTACACTGGTCTGCTCACAGGCACCATATTACAGGATTGGGAACTCAGGCCACAGCTCATTAGTCAATTATTAAAAATGCTAAAAAAAAAAAGCTAAAACAATGGTGTATGTCCAGAACGACACTGAATTACTTAGGAACAAAATTTACTTCCTAGACCTTGATCTTTCCCCTCACATTCACACCCTCAGAAGTTCCCAGTGATTAAAAGGTAGTTGGTTTCAGCGTCACACATCTTCACTCATTCAGATAGATTGTACATATTTTGCATGTCACTGTGTATCTAATTTCACTTATCATATTTTGCATTGTCACTTACTAAAATTACACTGTAGATACCTGCAATATCATAACATTTAACATCGCTATCTACCCACTTGTAAAATATACAAATAGTAAGACTAAGAGGAGTCTGCAACCTTGCTTGCTAAAATAGTTTAGTGATCTATCAAATATTACCCAAAGGATGAATGAATTGTAATGGTGGCAGATTGTCACCAGAAGTTTAAAAGTTAATTTTAAATGTAGGTTTATTATGCTTAGCTAAAGAACTCAAAGGCCCCATTAAAATCAGAGTATAAATGTGCTAGACATGACATGAAGATGTAGTACAAAATAGCACTCGCTGTGAAGACTTTGACAAAAACCAACATTTTAAAAAATTCCTGCAAAAATGAACAATTGAAAAATTATATTTGAAAATACTGAAAAGAACCTACCAAACCAAAATGTTTTGGTTTGATAAAGTTGGAGTATTTTAATTGTATATAGGATATATTGCTTATATTTAACATGTTGCAGCATCCATAAACACAACCCAATGGTTTTACTTTTAAAAATGAGTGTCCTTAAAATTTATTGTCAGACAACAAAGAACTCTGTGAATATATTAAGTTGGGTCTGTTTTAGTTAAAATCCTTCAGTTTTCCAGGCTGTGTACATATTAGGACATAAGACAGGTTTATGTTTTCAGACGGTTTCATTGCATAAAAGAGGATTTGTTTTCAAGTCAAGTGTTAAAGTTATTATGGGAGATCAAGTGTCTTTTTGCTATAGTATTTTCAGATCTGAATAACACATGCAGATCCTGTCTCACAGTTCAATTCATTAAAAACAAAATATAACCTAGTCTTGTGAATACAGTTTATAAAATTATGTGCAAAATTAGATTTTAGAAAATGTACACCTCTTTTACATAATATCAGTCTTCTTGTGCATGCCACAAACAGAAAATAACCAGTTCATATACTATACCCTTCTAAACCATGCTGTATAACAGGTTCACAGAAATGTTAAATCTTTCCAACAAGCATGAATAATTGGTGAGGATTAAAATCCCCCCTTTCAGTAAAAGCATGATTTTTACTGCAAAAAAACAAAAACAACCCCCCCCCCCCCCCCAAAACCCTAAGAGATATTTGTGGAAGGAAATGGAAGGAACTGTCCTCAGTCAACCTTGGATGTAAGCTAGTAAAACTCAGATCTTCACTCCTAAACTCGTTTCATTTACTGTAAAATACATGGTTCATCTGTCCTGATCAAGGTTTTCACAACTACAAAACTTTTGCTTAAAAATTAATTGGCGGCTTAAGGGAATTATAATCTACAGATAGAAGAGTAAATGTTTTCGCTCGATCTGAGCCTTCAAGACTACATTGGCTACGAAAACAACAAATTTACCAGTTCCATTAAATTGCCTTTTTAAAAAGGCAATTATAAATATAATCTCAACTATTTGATAACTTGGGAGAAAAATCTATACAGATACAGTTCATAAACTATTTGAGGTATAGCACCACACCTGATTTAAATCCACAATATTGCAGCATGTTCTTGGTTTCCTTTCATGGAAGGAAATAAAGCAAAAAGGCACGCTTTCTTTCAGAAATATTACTGAGAATTCATCCTAGTATCTCTTCTGTCAGAATGATTCATAAAGGACCACTATTTTTTGAAATATAATGAAATAAATCACAACCAAGGCAATTTTTCACCAATACTGGAAGCAGAAACACTAATAAAAGATGATACAAATTAAAAGAAAATGAATTCTACACTTTCAGTACAGTTGCAGATTTCAAAGAGAGAAACAATAAATAACCCCAACCCCCCACCGTGTACTTAACTCAACACGCATATAATTACAGTCTTTAGGATTTCATGTAATCTCAAAACTAAGAGATGTCTCTGTCTTGCAAGTAGTTTCCACATGCTGCAGTACATGGCTAAAGACTTCTGTAATTACAATCCCTATAGGGCTTTGTACTTTTTCAATTAGTTACGAAGATGACCTTCCTGCAGATACACCAGTCTTTATCTCATGGAACACAAGAGTGTTTTCAAAAGCAAGACTAGTATGAACATTTGTTAGCTCCTAAAGGCATTTGATTTGAAAATCTTTTGGGGCTAGTCAGGGGATTTTTACCTGGTCTAATCAAATTGTTATAGTGTGGTTATGTTTATCCTTTATATGAGGGAGTAAAAATGCTAAATATAACACAACTTAAAAACTAAAATGTAATTAAGCATTTCATATGCTCAATATTATCATTCAAATGCGGGGAAAGCTTCTTATACTTAGGAGAAAACAGCTGCTTTGACTTTCCTTTAAAACCAGCAGATTATGCTAATACTACTAAAACTACTAGAACAAAAGTGGAATGAGTATACCTTTCCCTAGCCATTTTATTGTGTTTCTTCATTTATTTTTATGAATTAGTAAAACATCTAACCACCATGAAATCTGAATAAAGCATGAAAAATATAGTGTGTACTGTGAGAGATGTAACCATATTGTATTAAGTATAAGGATTATTTAGTATAAGGGTCTATTATAGGAGATGTTCAAGCATTAACTGTATATATTTTATAGACATACTTTTTTGTTCAAGATACCTTGAAGCAGACAAAAAGAGGTTATAAGAAGATGATGCAGCATAAAAATGAAGTAATATGGCTTACTCAGCTTCAACCCACATATTTCTGATATGTTGAAAATGCAGAATTGGACTGGAAAAGCTGATTCGTTGATAAAATGATATTTCTCTGCACATAAACCACAAGATGGCATGAGTGCATTAACTCCTTTGTGAAAACGAAGCATTTTTGTTTTGAAATTACGACCAGGAAGTGGTTTGTTGTTATTTGACTAGTGGCCAACCCGTTAAGAACCCCTACTTTTTTCCTAGCATTATAAACTGCTGTCAAAGCATGGCAAGTACAAATAGAATCAATATATCTCTAAAATCTGCAAGATGCACTGTGAAGTTCAGGGGGAAGGATCAAATACGTCACACAGGACAAACCTGGGTTGCAGTGGCTGACTGCGCTATGAACGTGTTGGGTTTCTTCTACAACAGAAGCTTTCAACCTGTGGTCCACAGACCCTTGGCAGAGAAAGGCTGGGGCTTGAAGGGGGGGTTAGCCCTCCAACTCCCAAACTAATTTTGTGGTGGCTAGCGACAGCAGCACCATCGTGGTGCCACTTGACGTACATCCAGGCCAAAGCGCCACATGTGTTCAGCTCTGCGTGGCTGAGGAAGAAGATGCTAATTGCGCATGTGTCACATTGTGCGGAGCACAATGGGAGTTGCAGTTCTCGTGCTGAAGCATGCACTCAACCCTCTAGAATAATATTTTCTCCCTCCGTCTATGCCATAGGACTCCACAGACTATGTTTAAGGGGTCTGAGAAAGAGGACTGTGATCAATCAAAAGTATGTGAATTCCCACACTTACAATTCAAAGGGGTCAGCACCTACATTTGAAATTGTTTTAGGGGTATGCAAATGAAAAAAAGGTTGAAGACCACTGTTCTATAATATGGGGAGTGGGACAAGTAGCTAATATGCTCAGTGTGTTGTTTACGTGTACAGCATGGTCTCTTAGCTCCTTTCACCATATGCCATGAAATGAAATAACAGCAGTAGATATAGTTAGGAGAGCAAAGCATTCTTGTGATGCAGTGGAAACAGCAAGATTTATACTGAGCATAGCAATATTTGTTGCAAAACCTGTTTGAATGATCTCTTCCTCTGAAGCCCATCCTCAGGGCCGGCAGTTTGCTTTCACATTCTCTAATCTCTGTTTCAGTAAAAGTATGTTTCAATAAAGTGCAAGGGAGAAAAAGGCTCCTGAATTATTGTATACTGTAAACATTTGTGTCCACTTTGTTGTATACCTTGGGACTTTCTCTAGTCCTCATCACCATGCTGTAAAACCAGTCACACTCACTAAACTCTTTACAGTTATAATTACATTTCATGCCTTTTATACTTTATATTTTATAAATATAACTCATTAGTAACTGAAGCACCCTTTGATCATTAACTGATCTGGAACTGAAAACCTTTCACCTAAATTTTAAAAGATAATTGAGATCCACAAGGGCTTATCTCCATGGGTGACTTCTCCACAGACAGATTGACCTCTAAGGCACGCTGTGCAGGACTAAACCTCTTCCTTTGCCTTTGCTCAGTTAGAGGAAGTCATATGGTGCAATCCGGAACCAGTGATGCTCAACTTCTCTGGCCCCACAGGCTGGATGATTGGTGCACGGTGCTTGGATCCAGAAGCAGGGTCAGGGCACAAGGTCTGTCTGCAGGTGTGGTTCAGCATGCCAACACAGTCCTATGGTCTGGATCTGGCCACAGAGCAAGCTCACACCAGAGTGATCTGGCACCTGGGGCCATGTCACGCAGACTGCAAGGCTTGCCGTGAATCTGCAAATTTGGTGATGGGGAGTAGTGGCAGTATTAATTGTTCTTGGAACAACTGAAGCTGTTACCACTTCTCCCGTTATCATATTTCCAGACCTGTGGGGAGCCCCATGTGCTGGATGACACAGCTGAGCAGATACCACTGGTTTAGTAAATTGTGCCCATTTGAACACAACACAAGTTCTAGGAACTAGGGCATTTATACACATACTTTTTTGTTCTGCAGTGTGCCAGAGATCTGCAACTTTGGAGCAGACTCAATTAATTAAGTCTGCTTCGCACATGAGCTGAGGCGAACTGTACTGTGCCGTGTGTAGTTGTATAAGAAGCAAAATACAATTTAGCGCACAGAAAATCATGGCAGTGCACTTTTGAACTAAAGCATCTCTAATGTATTTTAATTCAAAAGCGCACCATCACCATTTTCTCAGCACTGATGCGCATATACAACTGCAGTGCTTGCATGTGTAAAAATGCCCAAAGAACCCAGCCCACCTCTATAGAGCAGCAAACAGCAGCTTGGCAAGCAATTATACTAAAAGGACTTAGGGGGCATACTGGATAAATAACTCAACATGAGTTCCCAGTGTGACACTGTGCTAAGAAGGGAAAATGCAATTCTTGGATGTATAAATAGGGGAGCAGTGAGTAGGAGTTCGGAAATGATTTTACCTTTGGGCACTGGGAGACTGATAATAGGATCCTGTGTCCAGTTGTGACATCTACATTTTAAGAAAAAGACAGTGAAAAATTGAAGAAAGTACAGAAAAGAGTATCAAAAGTGATTTGTAGACTACAAAAAATTACTTGAGAGACTTCAGCCATTTTGAAAATAGGTTATGTGCAGTGAATTTCTGTTCTATTACCAGTTTATGTGTAATTTCTGTCCCTAGCCAAATGGATTTAAGATAAATCTGGTTGAATGTAAAATGTCAGACTTAACTGAACTGAGTTGGATGCCTCAACCGGTTTATGAAATTTCTGTCTCAGACCTCTTGCTGGAGGACTGTGATTTAACTTGAACCAGAATCTCCAGCCCCAGGCTAGGTTATGCTGTTTGTCCCAGCAGAGGAGAGTTGTGTGTGTTTGTGTGTGTGTGTGTGTTGTGTGTGTGTGTGTGTGTGTGCGCGCGTGTGTGGGGGGGGGGCAGGAACTGCCCCTCCTCCAGGAAAACCCCAGCTGAGGTCTGGGGTCAGGGACTTCCCTTCCCCCAAGTACAGAACTAACCTGCCCTGGTAAAAGCTTACTGCTGGCTGCAACTGTTGACTACAAATCTCAAAGGCACCTGGAAGCAGGAAGAGGAAGTGATGAGCAAACCTGCAGAGTCCTGCTACTGTAATTCTGGACTGCAAATTCCAGAGACCTCGGGGGCAGGAAGAAGAGCCCATTCTGGTTACATGCCAAAGAGCCATACTCTAGCTTCCCCTGGATTCTGGCTTGAGCCACTGTGGGTATGTGGCTGCATTTCCTGATTCAAAAGTGAATGTCCGTCCAGTTGTTTCTCAGTTTAATCTATATAGTTTAAACCAAACTTCAAAGACTGAATCAATCAGCCTCAGGCTTTCTGACTGTTTGTACTTAGCCTTCAAGGCTAGATGTTTTTGTTGAAGATATGCTTTAGCCTAGGGGTGGCAACCTGTGACCTCCTGTGTGCCAGATCTAGCCTGTAAAGCAATTTTATCTGGCCCCTGAAGCCAGGACACTGCAACAATTTGGTGCCAGTTATAGAGAAGGGAGAAAAAGAAGCCAGGTCAGAAGCGGTGGCCTTCTTAAGATCAAGGTCTGTTAATTTAGCCCACCAGTCCTAAGAGGTTTCCATCCCCTGCATTTAGTCAAACACAAGTTAATTGGGGGAATTTCTGTTGTCTGTAGTATACAGGAAGTCAGATCAAGCGGCCACTTTGGCTTTAAAAATCTATGATGTACCGATAACAATGTGACTACATCTTGCTGTCAGGTATCTGCTTTATTTCTTTAAACTGTACTTAAACATAGATAGGCAAACTTATAAAATGTTGGAAGGAACTATACCTAAGGAAAATATTTTCAGGATAAGAAAAGTAAAAAAATCCCCACCATGACATTATTGAACAACTTAAACCTATACACATGAAATTTAGTTACATTTGGAATCATGTGCAAAACCTGTTAACTAAAAATGTACTTTTAATAGCCCTCATTTTTAAAAATTATTTCAGCAATCACAAACCACGATATAAATATTGCCTTGTTAAACTGCCCTTGTATTATTGTTTAATGTTTTCATGTCCTAAACTACTGTATACGCTTACTATATTAAAT
Source organism: Crocodylus siamensis (assembly GCF_052110815.1). NCBI lineage: Eukaryota > Metazoa > Chordata > Crocodylia > Crocodylidae > Crocodylus > Crocodylus siamensis. The sequence goes on from NC_143398.1 coordinate 65,982,424, forward strand.
TACTGCTCCATTCATTCATTCCGAAAAGTGACAGAGTTTCAACAGCGGGAAACATCTCTCTCTCTGTAGGACCATTCCTCCTCCCTTTTGTAGTAATGTAAGTGCAAAGATCCACAGTGCCATGCTATAAAAATGGGATGCACAAGTACAGGTGAGATTAGAAGTTACAATTAAACCTTATTAAGGATTCTTAAAACATGAAGGATCACAAATTCACACTCAGCATCAAGTGTTAAGTGCACCTCTAGATGTCTTAAAGTTACACCATTTGAAATGAAGATTTTCTTTGAGCTGTGCTAATCAGCTTGACTTTACCTAACTTGTAATCACTGGTGATGTGTAGCAGCTCCTAGCCACACCCCTGCTCTTCAGCCTGCCAATGGCAAGTACAAGCAGTGAAAGTTAGAGGATTTTAGCCCTTAACATGCCACTGCTCACAACATGTGTTAACTTTAAACCCAACTAACATTCCTTAAAGTTAGTATGTGCTAACTGTAGAGTGTAGCTACAACCTAATACATATGATGTTATGTAGGTTAAAAAAAAAAAGACGACGTCTCTAATGTGTATGGTCAGAAAACCTTATCAGAAAAGGTCTCCAGATATTTTACTAGGATTAATACAACAAATGAGGGTTATACTTTAACTATTTGTAACCCATGTTTCAAGGAAGTGAAGGTTGATAATCCACAATCTCATTTTAATAGTCTTCTACCATGAGTCATTTATGTCTTAATGACCCCTCACTGCAATTCATTTCATTTTTAATACCTCCTTTTAAAGCTCCCTTAAAAATATAGAAGTCAAGCCAGATAAAGCTAACACATTAAACGTTGCATATATACTTGTCAAATTGTCACTGTCTCCATTTCTTGAAGTACAACTATAAATCTCCCAAGGTAAATATGGCATTACATATGAATGTTCAATGACAAAATGAGAACAACTAAACATGACATTTTTGCTGTGCATTTATCAATGGCCCAATAAAAACTAAAACCTGCTTGTCAACAGAATAAATGATTCCCCCCAGAAAACACATATGTTCATAAAAAGCTAAAGCAAAGTCAAAATATTCATCTGACTTCATATATATTCATCATTCATTCATATATAGAGTGTATAATCACAATGATTAATACATTCAAAGAATTATGCATGGATGTCATTCAGTTAGTAATAACGCAATGTTTTGTATTTTTTTCTAATGCTTGTTGAAATTTAGTAAATGAATTATCATATTCTGATTTCTCATGCACCAGTATTTCTAGTATTTTAAAATAATATTGCAAACATATCAATTTTTTTTCAATTTTGTATTGCCACTTATCATTTTCTAGAATTATTGTATAGGAACAGTAACAAATTCATAAGCTAAAACTGAGGCTAACATCCTATTAATAATGTCCAGTTTTCAGTTTCCCACCCAAAGATCCTGAACTCTTGAAATACTGAATGCCAAATTTCATCCCACAGTTGATAGAAGTGTCTGGGAAATGGGATAAAATATTGAAAAGGATTTTCAAAAAACTGAGATTTCAAAATTCACCATGTACCAAGAACAACTTTGCACGGAAACTCCAAGCTTGTCTTATTTTGAAGTCACTGCTAACTAGAAGTTGCCTTTTATCATTTTCACTAACATTCGATGGGGTTTCACAAATAGATTTATTTAAAACAGCTTGTAGTGTCCCGTACTGTAGTGAGCAAAATGGGATGAAGTAAGGACTGAATAAAGAAGAAAGAATAAAAAGGGCCAAATGAATGATGAAGGAGGGGCCCTGAGTTAAGGAAAATCTTGTACAGCCTGCTTTCTTTGAATATAGGATCTTTTATCTGACTTGCACTACTCAGACTCTGACTTGCACTACTCAGACTCTGGTGCTTGCCCTACAGGACTGAAAAGTACACTGCACAGAGCTGTGCACCTCGTTGGTGACATGGCTGTGTACAGACTAGAAAATACACAAAACCTTTCAAAATACAGAAATGAGTAAGACCTATCAGATCACCAAGTCCATCTCCTGCCCAGTACAGGATTCTACCAGCCGCTAGTACTTTCTCCAGTTTAATTTTACACATTCAAAACTGCTCCTTTGAGAGTTTACACAGCTTAATCAAACTCACCAAAAGGAAGATTTTGTTAATAAAAATGTTGCCTTGATCTCATGATGTTTCTCAGTTATAAACTTCAAAGTCTCCCTAAAGAATGCACGTCCTTCTTTCAAATGTTACATTCTCCTTTAACTGGTGCTCAGGTACAAGTAAGCTACTTGCATGTAACTACTTACTTTTATGTCATAAACCAGGGTCTCCAAGCCCTGACCTTTCTAGCTGGTCTTCGCTAACCTCCCTCCACTTTGTCAGTCTCTTATGACAACTGAATTCAGTGGTCTAGATGAAATCTAGCATGGACAATTCCTTCCCAAGTCTGTGGCATGAGGCCCCCAGACGGAGCATCTATAAGTGTTTTGCAAGTTGTGCTGCCATTTTCCATAGCAAACTCATGTGTAATTTGCTTTCCAGTATCTCTCCAGGGCTAAAGTACAGTTAGTCAAATAGCCCAAGGCTGTATTGATTCAGTTTCTGCATGTTAATCTAAGATGCAAAGATTAAAACAATAAACAAATGAACAGACATTCACTTTTGATTTAGGAAATGAAGACATATGCCTGCAGTGGTTCAAGCCAGAAACGGCTCTGGCATGTAGCCAGATTGGCTCTGTATTCACTTCCTCCTCTTCCTGCCACCAAGGTCTCTGGAATTTGCAGTCCAGAATCACAGCAGCAGGACAATGCAGGGTTGCTCATCATTTCCTCTTCCTGCTTCCAGGTTCCTCTGGGATTTGCAGGTCACAGTTGCAGCCAGCAGCACTAAGTAGGCAGGGCAGGGCAGCTCCATACTCAGGGGAAGGTGACTTTAACCCCCCTTCCTGGCTCCAGACCCCAGCAGAGGTTTGCTGGGGGAGGGGGATAACAGTGAGCCAGCCAGTGAGGCCGGTGAGCCAGCCATTGCTGCTCCAGCTAAGGAGCACAGGGGCAGGACAAGTCCTGCTCTCTGGAGCAGACAGCACAGCCCAACCCAGGGCTGCAAAATGCTGGGATGCTGGGGAAATGTGACTTAACTTGAACCAGGAAGGGGTCTGGGACAGAAGTTTCATTTATTGGTTTTACCCAAATCAGTTAAGTCTTATATCACATTCAACCAGATTTATCTTAAACCAGTTTCAGCCATTTTGAAACTAGTTTATATACACCAAACTTCTGTTCTGTTACAGGCTTAAACCAGTTTTTGATTACTGAAACTATGTGATCACTTAAAAGTTATGTGTAACTTCTGTCCTTAGCCCTAGTTGGTCCCTATGAGCAGTAACACTTTCCAGGTTTTCCCTTCATATCAGATCATCACATTTTAAATTATTTCCCCAAAGATATTTTAATTTTTCACCAAGTCTTGTTTTGCTGGGTTACATTTACATTGCCAGTTCCTCTAAGGACCCTGATACATGTTCAAATGAAAGTCGGAAAGAAACCAGCTTTTGAGTTGTTACACATTTTCAAGCACTAATTTTATAGCTTCTTGGCTCTTTTTATAGCTGGAGTGACATTTTGATTGTATGGTAATTGCTTAGCATGTATGGCTGGTCTAAATTTATTGCATGATTAACCAGTTAATTATGTAATATATGTAATGTGTAGCTGGGACCTGACACATTTCAGTATGCCTTCACTATTACTATTATTCAGATCACCCAATTTAATATCACTGTAAATTTTATGAATATTAGTATTGCTCCTAATTCCACATCCACCCTTCCACTTGGTATCTGCTACAACTGTCAAAAGAACAATATACTGCCATATATTATTAAAATATTTTTTATTCTTAAGCCAGTTTTCAATGTTTTTCATATCCACATAAATGTAAGTATTTTTCCAAGTAAAATTGTGAGACAGTACATGAAAGGCAGAAAGAAAATCCAGTCTACTACTACTACTTCTTCCACTAACTTCATAAGTAAAAATAATTGACTGCATCAAGATTTGGTAATGACCAACCAAAATTAGGAGTAATCTTTCCTTTTTAAAAATATTTGTTATTTCATTTTCATAGGACCTACAGTCATGTTAAGAGATGCTAACTGCCACGATCACTTTCCTTTCTTTCTTATCAGCAATTATGTTACAATATCCCACAGTATGTACATAATTTATAATTCATATGATGACACATACCTTGGATATAAGATCATCGAGTTTTGTATATACAACCAAGGGTGAATCTTGGCTGGGATGTATATTCTAATTTCCTTGATTTTGTTCAGGTGTCACAGTCTTTATAAATACAGTCTTGTGTGGGGACTCTTTCTCCCACTGCTTTTAGGACTTTTTTTATTTACTTTATCCAATACACATTTTAAGGATTATTTAACCTATGCAATGTGACATGCCAGCTGTTATACTTCAGCAATGAAAATAAACTTGGTATCACAAAGAGGGGCTGTGAACAAATCCTTTCTATGAACTTGTTTTGAAAGAGCTACATAAACTTAATTGATCAAAAGGGAGTCACAAAGGGATGAAATATTCTGCAGAGGCATATGCTAATGGTGCTGCACCAACCTCTAAGATCCAATGCTTACAGGAAAGGTCCATAAAACTGTTGAGATGATGGAAATGCTCCTGAGCTGCTGTTTGGAATGCAGAACTGCACGACAGCAGCATACTGTCTTTATTTATTTATTTTAAAATAAGGCAAGGAGGAAGGGGACCATTTTCGCAGGAAATTAGAAAGCTGACTGATACAACGTCACCACCTAGCAAGCTGAAAAACGTGAAGTCCCCTCCCCCATTTCCCATTACAGATCCCTCAGCTGTGTTTGGATGTCAGTGGTGCTACTAATGGATAAAAATGAAAACAAATGCATGCAACAAATCACTCTGTGCACTTGTGCCAGCTCTCCCATTCTGATCCATAATACACACAACTTTGTGTTACTCCTGCATATTAAAATCGATAGTCTGCTTCTTCATTACCACCATTATTCCTCTGTCATTTCCTTGAGGTTTGTATGCAGTGCATCTGGATGCCATCACATTAAAATTTGAATTCCTATCATTTTGTTAGGGCACAGAAACAGTTGGGGGGAGGGGGGGGAAGAAAACAAACCTGTGTCAGATGACAGACGATTATAGTCATCTATCTTCATCATTTAAAAATCTGAAGTAACTGAGAATTTTATCATCAGCTCATTTCACACCTGATAAGAAACTCTAAATAAAGATTGAATGCAGCATCTTCACTGATGCATGAAAATGAGATACAACTCAAGCAGAAGACATTAAAGATTCACTCTGTTTGGCCAGCACTGGGGCCCAAGATGCTTATGTCAACAGCACCTACTACACCAGAGACTCAGGTTTAGGTCACTGTGGAAAAGCTGCCATGCCACAGAGCATTTATGTGATACAGAAATCTAGAGCTAGGTCAGCAACAAGGAGCCCCACAGTGAACAAATGCAACTGAGACAGCACATGTTTATGGAGCAACAGCAAGCACTGGCTGGATTCCAGGTCAGAGAAGCCCATGCTGGCACTGCAGGCTATCATCAGGGATTCTGATATTGGCTTCAGAAGTACTGCTGAGTGTGTATGCAGGAAAAGGATGGAAACTGAAGTTAGAACTTCTGGTGGTAATATTTTAAGGCTCAAGGAATATAATTTGAAAAATATCAGATCTTGACTCTTTTTCTTGTTTACATATAAGTGAATAAAAAATCCTGAAAGGAAGGAACTCACAAATACCTTAAGCAGGTGACAGTAAAGAAAGTCAGTGTGTTCACTTCCCACCACAGCTGTGCCAGTGAGCGTCACTCTTATCTTCCAACAGTTTTGAACTTTTGGGCTAGGGACAGACATTACACACAAACTGGTTTAAGTGATCAGAAATTGGTTAAACCTGTAACAGAACAGATGTTCAGTGCACATAAACCAGTTTGAAAATGCCTGAAACCGGTCTGAGATAAACTTGGTTGAATACAGTATCAGACTTAACTGATTTGGGTCAAACCGGTTTATGCAACGTTTGTCCCAGACTCCTTCCTGGTTTAACTTAAACCAGAGTCGCCCAGCATCTCAGGTGCTTTGCAGTCCTGGGTGGGGCCAGGCTGTCTGCTCCAGATTAGAGCTGGACCTGCCCCTCTGCTCCCTAGCTGGAGATCAGGTGGTGGTTTGCAGGCACAGCAGCATCTGCCTGGCTTCCCCCTGCTACACCCTCCCTCTCCCCCTTCACCACTCCATGCTCAAGCAGGGATTCCCTACCTCCTCTCTCCCACATCTAAGACCATAGCTAACATGTGATATGCTAGCTAATGTTGAGAGGTGTCTGTGTCTCCAATTTCACTAGGACAAGCAGACAGAACAGTGTCCACTTAGGGCTTTTTGGAGCTAATCAACAGGTCAGCTGGTAAGGTCCCTCCATTTCTTCCTTGGAAAAAGCTGTTTAAGAACTTGAACTAATGAGAGAGGGTTTTGTTTTCTTGATGGGGTACTAAATGCTGTGTTATCAATTCCCTGCTGGCTCCTTCCCTGGCCAGGGAGAAACCCCTCCCTAATCAGAGCATTCTGCCAGGGGCTGGCCACGCCCCACCTCAGCTCGGCACTGTGGAAAGGAAGGCAGGGCTGCTCTAACATCTCCCGGCTTCTAGCCTAAGCTGCTACAGGCACGTGCCTGCATGTTCTCAGTCCAGAAGGAATTTCTATGCATATGTAAACTGGTTCAACCTAGCCAGGTAAGACTAACCTGCAAAGACGGGATCAATTCAGGGTCAGGTTTTTTGCATTTTTGTCCCTAGCCCTAGGCTTCTCCTTACAAAGAAGGCCAACTTCCCCTTGTCTCTCCCAAAAACACACAGTACATGCAAGCACAGTCCATGTCCATTTCATGTATGGGGAAAAAAAAATCTCAGCCCAACTGATACCATAACTGGTATGGCCCTGAGTAGATGTTCATCAGTCCCACATCAGATTGGCATCAATGTAAGGAAAATTAGCAGTATTGGCAATTGGCATTTTTTGACTCATGTGGCCAATAAATGCCCAATGCATGTGTGCAGCTACAGCGCAGCACACAGGCAGCCAGGAGCACAGCCCAGCAGCATTGAGAGCAGCTGGGTCCAGCTGATAAGTCTGTTGTGAGGGAAGGGGCATGGGCAGATTGAGGATCCCACAATGAGGAAAGGAGGGGGCTGGGGCTGGGGCTGGGGCAGGTGCTGCACAGCTGGGGGAGAGCGCAAGAAGTAACCACAAGTGGCTTGTCTGGAGAGCAGGTTGCTACTGTGGGCTGGGGTTGGTGCCAGGCTCTTTCCGGTGGGGAGTTGGGCTAGGCTGCGCTTGGGATGGGTGGAGGCAGTGCTTGGAGGGGGCTATGGTGAATTCTGGGGTGGCTGCAGCCCCCCCTTCATAGGACCCGCTGCCAGCATGACCACCGCCTGACCCGAGTGCATCTCTGGCCCAGCCCCGCGCCAGGGAGAGCCCAGCACTGCTCCAGCTCCAGCCTGCAGCAGCAGCCTACCCCTGCCCTGTGTGCAGATCTGGGGGCACATGCCCCCCATCCCCTCCTAGGGTGTGTCAAGCTGCAGAACCTGCACCCCCCAGATGAGCAAGTCATGTCTCTGTCCCATGCTCAGCCCTGGCTGTGCAGCACCTGCCCCTGCCCTAGCCCCACTCCCTCCCTCATCACTGGGGCCTCGATCCGCACCCCCTCATGCCCCTTTCCTTTCCCTTCACCCCTTTCCCTGCAACTGACTTACCGGCCAGATGCTGTTCTCCAAGCTGCCCAGTTTCATATCGATAATCAGATCAGCATTGGCCAATATGGCTCATTTTAAACTTGGCCATTGGTATTTGCCAAAATATCTCTATTGGTGCACCCCTAGCTCTGAGTAGAGGAGAAAGATTGTCTTAGCCTGGAACTTATGGGTGTCTAGTACTATCAGGGGTGTCACTGCACCTCAGATCAAAAACCCCATTTTAGCTATATCCAATGTTCCATTTACCAAAACTGCTTTCTAAAACAAGTCCATTTTAAAAAATCTAATATTGACAGCATCCCTTTAAGCTTTGGATGAAGGTGGGATGAAATCTCTCTTCGCACAGTCCCTCACAAAAGTCTTGTCAGAATAATAAATATGACTAAATCACAACAAAATAAGCTAAATTTTGGTACATGTGGTACATATCAAGCACTGTCTAAATTTTCTACAATGTTGTATATTGTTTCCCAGCCCTGAGGTCCCACTTCAGTCCTGAAGCCATACCCTATGTCCTGTACTGGGAGAATTCCTCCTCCATCTGGACCCAAGGCCTATAAAAACCTCATGTGCTGCTCTAACTCTTTTACCTAGGGGGTTGGAGTTATAAACATACACTTCGTATTTTTAACATGAAATTTTTAAGCTTGTACAACCACACACACAGCTCCAAAAAAACATAATTATTCAATCATGTGTCCAGCTAAAAAACAGTTATACATGAGGTTTTCTATGTGTAGTTTGGACTTAGCCCCAGTAGGGAGTGACTGATGGTTTCTAGTACCTGATGATTGCCTGGTGGCTTATGATAAATGATAAGCCAGATGTGCCAGCCACTGAGTCAACAAATCCTATTTAACCCTTTCCTTGAAGGTTCAATGTTTGCTTATGGGCAACATGACCCATCTGTTATAAGGCAACTTAGAAAGAACAGTTTAAAGCCAAACAAGCACCCTTGGAACAAGAGCTTCAAAGCAGTAGTACATGACCTGTATATACTCCATCACTTATATATTAGTTGGCATTTGCATGCCTTTTTATTGAAAGCATATTTTAGTACAGTTATATAATGCCCAACTAATTTGAACTAAAACATATTTTTGTAGCATTAAAATGGAGTATGAAAATATAAAAGCAAACTCAAATTTAAAACAGCATCTTAGAGTGCATTTTCCTGTTCACGTCAGTCTATGCAATTACAATAATCACAATCATATGCTACAATCATATGCTAGGTTTTATAACTCCTGATGGGAGGATGTGTAACATCTCAATATACTGAGCTATCATTAATACACATCCCACATTCTTCTCTCTCTAAGGACAGGAGTATTCAACCTGCATGGGAGCTCAATCTTAGGCTGTGGAACAAACACTACTATTAACACTGGATTTGAACGATGTTTTGTATCATATTCATTCCTCTCCATTAAAGATTATTCTGAGACCATCAAGCTCATTTCATTTATACCTGACAAGCAGAAATGAATTGTAGATTGCCTAGAAAGAAAAGAAAATTCCCTTCTCACTGCTGAGCTGTACTGACAGCATAATTAGTTATGAAGGGAAATCATACTCTCAAGCCTCCAACACCATGTACTCCCTCTCTTGATCACATGTATTTTCTCTTCTTTGCATATTCATCAGTTCCCACCCCGTCTCCTCAAGTTGTGGTCATGGTATGTTTGTCTTAACTGCTTAAAGTCCTGTAAAATCTTGCCTTTGGGGCAACAATCTCTGATCCTTATTTTAATAACAGTCTTATGAAAGAGCTCATGTCTATAGCCTGCCCTATGCATTTTACAAGCGCAAAGAAAATTGCATTTCAGAGATGGTACATATCCAATTACAAGGAAATGAGTTACAACAGAATGGCAATAAGAGGCTGTGTAATAAAGACAACCTCGATTAAAAGTTACAATAACAAAAGGAAGAAAGATACAATATAATGCACATTAATAGCCCGTTCAAAGTCTAAACAAAGCAGTGTTGGATATAGGAAGTTATTTTTATGTAACAGCTAATGAATCATTTTTGTTAACAAGAAAAGGCCTTGTCTTTGATCAGTGGGATCTAGGAATTAGCATTAAGCAGAGAAAACATCTCACGTAAGCCTCACAAAAGGCCATTCTGTTTTAGAAATCCATTTTGGGGGGTTTAGGTTTTGAAGCAATACTATCAAAAAGATGATGTATTTCTTTTCATAGAAGTGGGTTTTTGGTTGTAGCTGTGTTGGTCTAAGGACATAGGCAGGCAAGGTTCTTTGAGTAGATGTGATATCTTTTATTAGACCAACTGAGTAGTTGGGAAAACGTTCTTGGCAAGCTTTTGGGCACAGTCACCCTTCTTCAGGCATAGGGAGTCTCTGCTGTTCTAACACTCCAAGAAATGAGAGAAGATAAAAGTGTGGTGGGATGTCAGTGAGAACGTAAATAGGTAGAAATTAGAAAGACAAAAGGTAAAGCAGAGAGAGGAGGGGGAAGAAAGCCAGGGGAAAAAGGCTTAAAGGAGATATTACAATGATAGAATACAAGGTAGAAAAGGGACTGTCAGTTAAAAAGGAAATAGTTGGAGATCAGGAAAACAGGAATGAGAGAAGCTCAAAAGTGTGAGAGGATGTAGTAAAAATATAAATAGGTAAAAAAAGAAAAACAAAAAAGGTAAATCAGGGAGGGAGGGGTAAGAAAGTGTGTGGGGGGAAGACCAAAGGGAAACTACAGTGATAATAAAACAAGGTAAGAAAGAGGCTCTAAATGAAGAAGGAAATAATAGGAAATCAGGGAGACAAAAGGCAGAAAAGTAGGGCAGGGGAGGGAAGAAAAAGTGGAGACAAACAAGAATGTAAGAGGTCAGGTCAGGCAAGTATCTGGTGAATCAGATGTCAGACAGGTTGTAATGCATCATAAAACCAATGTCTATATTGAGTTCATGATTTTCTGTATCCAGTCTACCACTACTCTCTGTGTGCACCCCACTAGCCAATTTTTTACCCATCCAACTCTGCAGGCATCAATGCCACAGTCACTTAATTTATTGATGAGGATGGGATGAGAGACAGTGTCAAAGGCCTTCTTAAAGTCTAGAAAGACTATGTCCATGGTGACACCATCATCCAAGGATTTAGTTACTTGGTCATAAAAGGCAATCAGGTTGCCCCTGAGCATGATCTCCCCTGCAGCCCCACCACAGATGTGTTCCTTGATGATTCTCTCCAAGGTCTTCCCAAGCACCAAGGTGAGGCTTACAAGCACCTACATAGTTATTTCCTCCCTTTCTTGAGAATTGGAACCACATTAGCCAGTTTCCAATCCCCCGGCACCTGGCCAGATGACCACGACTGGCTCCATGATGACCCCTCCCAGCTGCCTCAACATCCTTGGGTGGAGGGCATCTGGACCTGCAGATTTAAAAATGGCTAGCCCTTCCAGAAGATCCCTAACTACATCTGCACTGACTGAAGGCCTGACAGAGCTATCCCCAAGATTGTCCCTACCTCTGGTAGGTGGGATGTCCTGGTCCCTGTTCAAGAAAAACGAAGGCAAAGACACTGTTAAAAATATCAGCTTTCTTGTGTGGCATAGCCACAAGGTTACCATTTGCATCTTGCAGGGGCCCTACATTGCCTGGTGCCCTCTTCTTGCTCCCAATGTACTTGGAAAAGGACTTTTTTGTTGTCCTTAATCCTGGACTCTAGCCTGACTTCCATCTCTACCTTGGCCTTCCTAATAACCCTCCTACACTCACGGGCCAAGGAGGAGTACTCCTCCTTGGTGACAGCTCCTCCCTTCCACTGGTTCTATCTCCCCTTTTAGTCCTCAGGCATTGCTGAATGCCCTTGCTAAGCCAAGGGGGTTTCTGAGCACTCTTACCTCACTTGCTTCTCTCAGGGACTGTTATCCTTTGGGCCTGGAGGATTGCCCCCTTAAAGTACGACCATCCCTCATGGACTTCCATCTCCTCTACCTTCTGGGCCCTCAGTGCCTCCCCCACTAATCTCCTAAGCTCAATGGAGGAGAAGAAGGTGATTAGAAATAGTCAGCATGGATTCACCAGGGGCAAGTTAAGCCTGACTAATCTGATTGTCTTCTATGATGAGGTGATTGTCTTTGTGGATGCAGGAAGACCAGTGGATGTGGTGTACCTTGCTTTTAACAAGGCTTTTGACATGTTCTCCCACAATGTTCTTGCAGGCAGGCTAAGGAAGTATGGGCTGGTTGAATGGACTGTAAGGTGGATACAAAACTGGCTGGAGCATGAGGCTCAGAGGGTAGTAATAAATAGCTTGGGGTAGTAATAGTTGGCAGCTGGTATCAAGGAAGCACCCAGGGGTCAGTCTTGGATCTAGTTTTGTTTAATCAACAACCTGGAAGATGGCATAGAGTGTATCCTCAGCAAGTCTGCAGATGACACCAAGCTGGGGGGAGTAGTAGATATGCTGGAGGATAGGGCTAGGATTCAATGACCTAGACAAATTGGAGGATTGGGCTGAAAGGAATCTCATGAAGACAAGTCCTGCACTTAGGACCAAACAATCCCATGTGCCAGTACAGGCTGGGAGCTGACTGGCTGGGCAACAGCTCTGGAGAAATGAACCTGGGGGTTATAGTGGACAATAAGCTGAATATGAGCCAACAGTGTCCCCTTGTTGCCAAGAAGGCTAACAGCATACTGGGCTGCATTGGTAGGTTGCCAGTAGGTCACGGGTAGTGATTATTTCCCGTTCTTCAGCACTGGTAAGGCCACATCTGGAGCACTGTGTCAGTTTTGGGCCCCCCACTACAGAAAGGGTGTGGAAAAATTGAGTCCAGCAGAGGGCAACAAAAATGGTGAGGGTGCTGGGGGACATGACTTATGAGGAGAGACTGAGGGAACTGGGCTTATTTAGTTTAGAGAAGAGGAGACTGAAAGGGGACTTAATAGCAATCTTCAACTACCTGAAGGGAGGTTCAAAAAAGGATGGAGCTTCTCAGTGGTGGCAGATGATACAACAAGGAGCAATGGTCTTAAGTTGCAGCAAAGGAAGTTTAGGTTAGATATTAGAAAGAATTTTCTTACTAAAAAGCTAGTAAAACACTGGAGCAGGTTACCCAAAGAGGTGTTAGAAGCTCCATCCTTGGAGGTTTTCAAAACCTGGCTAGACAAAGCTTTGGCCGGGATGATCTAGTTGGGGATGTTCCTGCTTTGGTCAGGGGGTTGGAGTAGATGACTTCCTGAGATCCCTTCCAACCCCAACTTTCTACAACACATAACCAAAAACAAAAGAAAATTGTTTGTAGATCAAATATGGCCTACCATCAGTTTAAGCAGACCACTTCAAAGCTATTGCCCTCATGTACTACTACTATTTTTACTAGCTACAATGTGTAAACTAAATGTTTGTAAACTAAAAAAGAGAAAAAAGAACTTCATTAAAAATCTTCCATGAATATGTTGCCCTTCGGGTGTTTTAAATCAGATCTATGTATTGGAAATCTGCTAAGTTCCATGCCAGAGGACACAAATGTCGGCCATAAGCAGAAGGGAATTTAGTGGTTTATATTGTTGGATGAAATACCAATGCACGGGTTCAGCAACAAAGATCTTTACTGAGTGACACACACAGATCAAGAGGGGAAAAGCAATGCTTTATCTAAAACCATTCATACTCATACACACATACACATAGGCCAATCCACTGGTGCTTAGGTTCAGTCATGATGGCCAGTTGTGGTGCCTCTGGACACGATGATCTTATGGGAGGGACGCCAGTAGTCAGAGACGATCCGAGCAGGGTGTGGGACCCAGGGCAAATCAGCTTTTGTGGGGCCCCATCCTCAGATGCGAGGAAGCCAGCAGCAGACCAGATGTCAGGGGGAATGGTGAGCAGCTGAATGCGCCAGATTCGGTGGCAGATTCAACGGCAGGGGGTGGGGAGGGGTGCCAAACAACCGGATATGAAGCCGGTGGCAGCCCAGAATTGCCGCACTGCTCCATGGGGCCTCCCAAACCACAGGGCCTGGGGTGGTCGCCCCAGTTCACGCCCCGAGGTACACCCCTGCTGGTAGTCTTATGGGAGGGACACGCGAATTGATGTGGATGGCATACGATGTCATTGGGGCCTGGTCTTCACTGTCCTTTTATACTTAGTTTAGGCAGACTTTGCTGAAGTGCCCTTGAGAACCCACTTAGCCAATCACCTTGCTGCTGTTGAGCTGGCTCTAGTCACATACCTCATGGCTTAGGTATGCAGCTGGATAGTAAGACTTAGACATGCAGATGGTAAGATGGATGGTAAGGAGTTACTTTGATTTACAAGATCCTAAGGCAGGGGAGACAAGGTATCTGCTTGCTCCTTATCTTCTTGTAGATGGTTTTGTTTGTTCTTCTCAAGGGTGCTTTCTCAGTAGACTGGGTATGCTCGATACCATATTCATTCACTCACTCATGCATTCATCTAAAATTAATTTTTGATAATATTCTCAACAATATTACTGGAAGAAAAATGAAAAATGAGATTTCCTGCCACATGATCTGCTCTTCTTGCATTCTGCTTGTGTTGAATCTCAGGGCTATGGACACATTCCTCTTTTTGTGCCTCTACCCTCAAGTGTTTCCAAGTGTAGTCATGCTAACATTCTTCACACCTCACAGAGGTTATCAAACAACTAACCTAAGGGAATGTCTGAAAAATGATAACAATTCTTCCTTTGTATCTACTGATTTGAGTACTACTGCATTGCTTTGCACAGGCATCTTCCCCCCGTAATTGGGGTGCATATTTAAGTGAGGAAGCTGATTTCCACATTGGAATGGGTATATGGGGACAGCTGTAATGGCCGCCTGTCAATGGAATAATGACAACAGAATAATAAGCACTTCTAGACTAATGCTAGAAGTCTAACACCAAAGGTGGGGAAACTTGAATGCTTAGCAGTAAATAATGATATTGACATAACAGATATCTCTGAAACATGGTGGAATGAGCGGGGGGAAAAAAAAAAAATCAATGGAATACTGTAATACCAGGATACAAATTATACAGGAATGATAGAGTAGGTCATACTGCTGTGGCGATGGTTCCCTACATCAAAGACTGCATTGAATCCAATAGGGTACATTTTTCAACTGCTAAGAGAGGTACCACAGGATCTTCATGGATAGAAATCCTAAATTTCAACAGAAAAAAGAATGTCTTGGGATATACTATCAACCCCCAGACAAGGGAGGCAGCTGTGAACTAGAAATGCCAAAGGAACTGAGAAGGGCTGTGACAGCAGAAAGCACAATAATAATAAGGAACTTCAACTATTGACAAATAGACTGGATCTATTTAACATCAGACCAGGGTACAAAGACCAAATTTCTTGATGTTATAAAAGACTGCTTCCTGGGGCAGTTAGACCTGGAACCTATGAGACAAAAGGCCATTCTTGACCTATGATTTTGTGTAAAGGGTAAGTGTTACTGAGCCATTCAACAACAGTGACCACAATATTATGGGTTTGACATCCATATGGAAGGGAAGACAAGAAAATCTAACACTGCAGCCTTTAACTTTAAAAAGGAACATCACACCAAACTGAGGAAGCTAGTTAGATAAAACTGGCTCTTAAGGAGGTGAGGAACTTGCAAGCAGCATGGGAACTACTTACGAACACCATATCGGAGGCATAGAGCAAATGCATACTGCAAATTTAAAAAAATGGAAAGAGGACCAAAAGAAGACTAGCACGGTTTAATGGCAGAGTTCCAGAGGCAATAAGCAGAAAAATGGCTTCATACAAAAAATGGAAGTCAAATCCTAATGAGGACAATAAAAAGCATAAACTCTGGCAAATGAAATTTAAAACTGTAATAAGACAACCTACATGAGACTCTGAGGAGAAACTTGCTAGAGACACAAAAAATAACAATAAAATGTCTGTAAGTACATTAGAAGTCAGAGACCTGCCAGGGAGTTAGCTGGGCCTTTGGATGATCAGGTTGTAAAAGGATGTTACTAAAGGATGACAGGGCCATTGCTGAGAAACTAAATACCTTCTTTACATCCGTCTTCACTGTGGAAGATGTTATGGGAAGTCTGTCACCAGATCCCTTCCTCTCCGATCCAGTAAATGGCAATTCTTATGTTCCTAGGTCCTTAAGTAAAAGGAGTCTATCCTTGAAGTACGATAAGTTATTCAGATCAGGGCTTGCTGGTTCTTTTCCTTCTTCCTCTCTCTGCCTCTTAAATTTCCTCAAGCCACAAGTACAACTTTCATATTAAGACAACCATTTGGGACTCTTGTCTAGCACCATTATCTCCCTCTAATATACATCTCCTTATGTCAGTGGAAACATCCTGGATCAGTTTTCCTCCAAATAACAGATGTTTTACACTGTGCGTTACTCAGCTCTGAGCAACAAAATCATATTCTATGGTAACTAGAAGATGACCCTTTTCCCCACATGTACTTTAATCAGTTGGTCTACTCATGGCAGCTTGACATTACCCTTTAAATCAAAGTGGCAGAGATATAAACACTTTAGATTTTTTTTTACTATTTATTTTCTGCTGAACCAAAAGTTTATAACTAAAACTGGAAAATAGAATTACTATATCTGCCAGAGTAGATAACTTCAAAGGTAGAGAGTTTTGGGCATGAATTAATTGTCCCAGTACCCTTTTAAAAATCAAAACCTGGATGGCTACTTTCTATAGGTCAAGAAAAGAGAATTTAAAAGGAGTTTTGCTATTAGGCATGCTAACACTAAAAGTCAACTAGACTTACCAAATCCTTAGGCATTACTGTAATTACAAGACAGAAAAACTGAAAACAGACTCCCCTTGAGTGTCTGTATATACCAGCAGCAAAGTGAAAAAATGCTAGAACATTATTCAACTCTCTTCTAATATAGGTAAATAATAAGCAAAAAAATCAACATATATTCTTCCTCATTTTTGATCCAGGAGAAAAGTATATTTAAGGATTTAGAAGGGGGCTAGGACATATGTAAAAGTTGTGTGTATATAAATAGTCCTTTAAAATAATCTACATAGACTCGTGTACTTGAGGAAAGCTAAAACATACACTGCATACTTTTTGTTTTTTGAACAATTGCTCACAGATCCCACATTAGTGTTAACTGACTCCCTCTACTGGCTAAATCTGGAAATTTCTTATGGAAATATGTGGCTATAGAAATGTGTGGCTATTTTGATCTTGCTGTTTATAAGATTTTGATATGCCTACACTTGATGGCTGCATGCTGCTTGATCTTTACGCAGGTATATGGAAACAAGAAAATGAAAACGGCAGAGTCTAGAAGGTACATGCATCCTAAACGACCATATAACATGTGGAATGCTTACCAAAACTATACCCGATGTTACCAAGGGATTATGAATTACTGTTTTAGAATGTATGCTGGCCATTAAAGTAAACTGAGCTTTAATCAGGTCCTGATAAATTCCACAAATAAGACAACGCTTTAACATACACACAGAATTAATTTTTGCTGTTAGTTTGTACACTCATGTTCCCAGCATGTACTCTGTTTTCCCTTTATATAAACTTTAAGATTTTATTATTTAAAACAGTTTTAAATTAAATAATGCATGAGCCATAAAACTCTACATTGAATTTCATTTTAAATATTTATGCAATTGTCTAAAAGGAAAAGATGTGCATTTTACTTTGAAATCTTTAAAAGAGGACAAGAGAGTTATGCATGAATGAATCTGATTCATTGCAAAGCAATTTTAACAGCGCCTTCCATTTGGCTTTCCTTTTTCCATCTGAACTGAGGGGAAAGATTGACCAGCAAGATTAGCAGGGAGATTTGAGCAAATCTGTTATATTTCTGGGTGGTTACTGACACTGTCTAAACAAAACAGCTCCTTTCCACAGTCTCTCATTTCTTAATCAAGCCTGTGAATAAAGGGGTTTTTGGATTGGTGTTTTTTTATGTGATGGGAGAAGTAGCTCACTCATCACAAAAATGGAAACAAAGTCAAACTATTTTTTTAATAAAAGAAAATTATGAATGTATCTTAAACACAGGTTAATCTAGTAACATCCCAGAGGATGCAAGTATCCAACAAAGCACAGACAAATTTAAAAATGTCTTGACAGGTATGCCAAATGAGCATACTGCATGCATAAAACCCGTTTTTAATGTTTTCCTACACCTTCTTACTCTTTCTACTACTTCAGCTGCTAGCACCAATAGGCACAGCAGGAAAGGGAGTCAAGATTTCCAATCTCTGAAGTGGTCAGTGGGGTGCTAGAGAGAGACATAATTTTATTTATTTGCCCTAATAGCACTAGAGTGCAAGAGGCTCAATGCAGCAGTGAGACAATAAAAGAAATGGGGAACAAGAATGAGCAGGAAGCCAGGAGGAATAACCAGTACTGCTATTCAGGTAGGAGTCTCAGAACCTCAAGCCCTGGAGTCATTCCAGAAGAGTAAATGCTGTTTCTCTCAAGCCAAGCAGGCATTAAAACAAATTAAAAACAAAAATATATTTGTTAAACTAAAATTTAAAACCATACAGTTAAAACAGGGTAACCTCTCTCTCTGTGGAAAAGTATGCATATGTATTCATAAGCAGAATTTTTATCTGTTTTCATGAACACTAAGGCCATGAACCAAGAAAATTAATTAAACTACTCCATGAAAATTTATGAAACCAAGAAACTGTTCATTAAGATTTCAAAAAATGCTCAGCCCCCAGAAGTCCCTGTCAAATGGAGCTGTTCACTGCTCAGTCCCTTCTGAATTCTTGTTCACGTACTTAAGTATAGTGAAAGCCAAGAACTTCTGAAAACCCAGATACACGGGATGCCTATATATGTGCTGTGACATGTTCTAATTACTCTAATCAAGTCTGCTGGAACCTTCTAATTAGAATGTTCTAATGTGCCTCATCATCACATGTATTCAGCACCCTGCATTTCAAAATGGCAAAGGAGGTGCTTTAACTAAAACTTGCTAAATGAGCTTTAGTTAAAGCGCTCCTGAAGATATTGTGAAACACGGGGTGCTGAATACACGTGATGCTGCAACGTTTTAATTAGAGTGGCTGTCCGGGACTGCCTAATCGAAAAGCCCTTACATTCATTTCTATTTCAGAGTGCATGCTATCATTTAAAAAGAAGTACACAGACATATTTTAAATACAAATATTTCTCTTCGTATTAGAATTTTCTCAGGGCTGTGCCCAAAAATCTTGTAAGAGATGCTTGTAAGCTCAATAAGGCATAGACAACTGTAAAAACCTCTTAATAATGCAGCAAACCCAAACTTATGCAGACTTTTAAAACATATGCATATCATACATATATTCTCCCTCATTACTACAGATGACTTAATACATATGCATGCATAATAAAAAAGGCAGCTGGGCTGTTAAAACTTTCTATCGTGACAGCTGTTGATCCTGCGGAGATCATGGTGTATGCGTAAGAGTCAGGGGCCTGATGAATCTGTTTATGGCTGGCAAGCCCAATCCGAGAGTGACACAGCTCGTTACAAGTTTCACAGACTCCTGTGTTGCCTGAGTTGGAGTCCAAGTTTACAGCATGTTTCATAGTTGGCAGGTTCAGAAGGGACCTGAACAGATCATCAAGTCTGACCCCCTTCCTTCTTTCTCGCTCCACTTCCATCCTCTGGATGTTGAGTTGCCCCTAGGGCCAGATGTTCCCTCTAGATCGGATGGGATTCTGTGCACTCCTCCCAGGTTTCTATGTTGAAGTTGAATGACTTCATATCATTTTTGCACACATGGTGGTACCACCATAGAGGGGAAACCCTGCTTTCTGGAGCCGTCTTGAACCTTGCTATACAAAATATTCTTGGGGATATGTTCCCCTGTTTTCCTGACGTGGCCAAGCTATTGCAACCTCCTCGTCTTGACAGTGGTTTCTAAGTGCATCAGTCTTGTGTGCTCCAGCACCTTTGTGTTTGACATTTTGTCTTCCCACTTTATTTTAAGAATCTTACACAGGCATCTCATGTGGAAGCTGTTCGATATCCTGATGTGCCTAGCATATGTAGTCCCTGTTTCTGAACCATAAAGCAGGGATGACAGTACGCAAATCTCATATAGATTTGCATTTTCACATTTAGTTGACAGTTTATTATTCCACACGTTTCTGTAATAGCCTGGCATTCTATGCTCCTTTTCTGATTCTGTAAAGTCAGTTCAGTCTGAAGGTCAAGCTCCTACTGATCATAAAATCCAAGTAGCAAAAATTGTCAATGATGCCAAGAGACTTACCCTCCAGCGATATCAGGTACTGGTTCTTACACCCCTTGGTACATGATCATAGTCTTCCTGAGATTAATGGTCAATCTGAAGCTCTTGTATGACGCAGAAAATCTGCCCAGGAGATTTTGCAGGGAAGGTTCACTATGGGCAACTAAAGCAAACCTAAACATTCTCAGCTATTTCAAATTATATGAACCTGAGACTATAACCACCATTTGAATGTAAACTGGATAAAACCCAATTGAAGTTTATTTTTGTTTTTCACAATTACTGTAAAGAATTCAAAGTTTATTTAAATAGATAATTATATGAAATATGGTAAAGAAAAATACTGCAAATGGAAGAGCTCATGGTCATTCTTCAACAACTAGGAAAAATACCATGCATGTCTCTATAGTTATTTTCTTGATTATTTTTTACTGGAATGGTCTGAACACTGTTCTGTATAGTGTGTCCCCATAAAAGCTTTTATTAGAAGAAATGGAAAAAAAATTGGATGTTTATGTATAGTGCCTTTCATCCCAAAGGGCTTTATATAAAAGTAAGGATTTAGAAGCTGCTAGTGCAGTGATTGTATAGGCAAACATGGCAGCCATTATGTGACCAACAATAGCTTACCCAGAGCCTTAGGCATCAGAATCTGTGTTATGGAGAGAAAGGGAATATTGGCTTGGATACTGAGGTCATGCTCAAGCTCCTTTCAAAAAGTATAAAGGGATCTTTAATATCCACATGCATAAGCTGGTAGAGATGTGTAAAAAGCAATCTGATCTGTCCCTTCCACACGATGGCACCCTCAAACAGAGAACCTTTCCATCAAACTCCACCACAGGGTTAACAATTGGTGGGAGTCCAAATCCTCTTGAAAAAGTAGTTAGCAAAAAGACTTTTATGATAGGAAGGAAATTCACACCTGCAGCAAGTCAACCACATGCCAATCTTATTTTAATTTGTCTTCAATACTGGAAAGCCAAAGGTAACAAAATTTATTTCTTGAATTCTGTAGATAGAGGGCAGCATGCTCCAACCAACAGCACTAACATACAGCTGTGTGCCAATTTAATTAAAATCTCACTCTCGCTCTCACTAAGAGAAAAACATCTTTGTGTGATGGTGATTCTTAATCCCAAGGATGCTTAGTCATTTAAAAAGAAGCTGACTGCATATATGTATGTCACTGAGAAAATTTGCTTTTATTATAGCTGGCATTTCTGCTCAGCATAAAATAAATTACTATGTGGTCCTAGTAAAGATGTTAATTCTCTCAAGTCAATAAAAAATCTGCACCAAAATGTTACCGCAGCTTTTCAGAAGGAACACGCAGAAACGATGAAAACTACAGTGGGGGGAATATGGAATATGCATTATAAATAACAACCTGTCTTGTCAAGCTCAGTCATCTTACAAATCCAAGGAATAAATCACCAAAATGATTCATACTGAACTGAAAGGATCTGAAGAATTTAATCTTAAGTGAATCATTTTTT
Organism: Crocodylus siamensis; assembly: GCF_052110815.1. Lineage (NCBI taxonomy): Eukaryota > Metazoa > Chordata > Crocodylia > Crocodylidae > Crocodylus > Crocodylus siamensis. Next base: position 66,003,953 of record NC_143398.1, read on the forward strand.
TAATTGACTCTGTAAGACTGTCATCAAGAGTTCAACATTTACTTAAGATAGTTCCTATCAGGCAGTAATTACCATGGACTTTAATTATAAGTGATAATGCATATAACTCCTACATACCTAATTGATTTTATACGATTAAATGGGAATAGTGCAGGGGGAGGGTGAATATTGATTTTAAAATCTACAAGAATGGCATATAAAACTTTCCTTCCTATTTCAGTTTGTCAAAATACTTAAGAAATTCATCTTCTTTCATAGAAGAAAACTGATTAACTATGTTTTGCCCCTTGGCTGACAATCCCAGGTATATTTGTGTTATAGCTCTTTCCCAGGCTTGAACAGTCCACTCACTCATGGAGAATAGGAATCTTTTTTGTTCTAGCACCTCAGCACCAAACATTGTAAAAACTTCAGTCACCAACTACCCACACCCAGCAGAAGGCAAAATAAGTTACTGAAAATGTAGCAAAACCTCCGGTTTTTCTTTTTTAATACATAGATATGATAGATATGCATTCCCTTCCCTTTCCCAACTATTTCTGACTTTTCTTTCTCTCCCTCTCTATTCCCTACAGACAAGCATAAGCGAGCTCAAACTTAGGATAAGCTTTAACATTTTTATTTTGGTAGCAAGTTTTTGGTTTTGGATATCCACTATTTTATTCTGTATTATTATTAGATTTGTATTGTTTCTTACTGTTGTATACTGTATTGTTATCATTTTCATATTGATTTTTATTGTTTCATATGGATATTGTATGGTTTAAGGCCTGTGTTTGTAAGTGAACCAAAGTCATGTGAAGTTTCCATTTTGTATGTCAAGTCTCCATCTTGTGTCCTCTGCCCGGGCATCCCCTGTGTTGCAACTGTATGATTCATGTACCCCTCCCATGTAAATTGGTTCCTGGATGAATGAGAGTGATTGGGAATGATTGAAATACAATGGTAGCAGGCCTCTACTAAATGGCCTGTAATGACTGGGCCATCACTTCGCATTGATTCATCCAGGAACCACGGACCTCACCCAGGAACAGAACCAAGAACCCAGCATTTGAAAGACAAAAGACCCTGCAGAACCAGCAACTCTACCATTGTACCCCACCATTACAGACACCCGAAAGTGCTCATCCCTGCATGGAGCACACATGCTCAGTATGCCAGGGGCTGACCCTTGCCTGGGCATGCTTCCTGTCACTAGGGTCAAACAAGGTCTGCTCCTATAAAAAAGAGGCAGTGAAGACAGACCCATTTCCATCCGGACCAGACCAGCTTCACATCACTATCCACCCCAGAGGCCCTGCTGGTGACCCCCTCTGGACAACACCAAGCTGAAGGAGACCCCAACTGGCCATCGAGGATCAACTTCCAGCCTGGGATAGGTAGAAATTACCTGCACACCTCCTCCTACAATTTGGACTCTCTCTCTCTCTCTCTTCCTGGACTTCAGTGTGTCATGCTCCAGCTGGACTCTGCCAGCTTTGCCCAGCAACAGATGCCGCCAAGCACTCTCCTCACAATCTGGAAAGCCCCTATTTGGCTTGCTGCATGGCCCCTGGCCATGTGCTGGGGAAACCCCATCCCCTGTGGAAAACCTGTGAACATCTAGCGTGAAAATGTGACCAATCAGGGTTTGAAATTGGGCTTGTCATCTGGCCTATAAAAGATAGGGTGGAGTTTCTGCCCAGGGTCATCATCATCTAGAAAAAACAGCTAGAGAGAGAAGCCGGAGCTTCCACCGCTCAGTGGGTAGGCCTGGCCAGCTTCCCACGGCTTCTCCTGCGTCCGGAACCATCAGGCAATCATTTGTGCACTCGATTATATCCGTTCATTCGTCCTTGTTCTCGTTCTCAGGATCCATCATTTTGTTTTTCAGCCATCCCTTATTTGAACCGGGACGGATTCAAGTGTAACTGCCTGCGCAGCCACATCCACACCAGTGGTGCATAAGTAAGAGATCAAATAAAAAATGTTCTGGAACCGTTACGAGTCCACCTCTCCCTCTCGCAAGCTAACATCAGGGGATAGAACCCACCGAGGCAACAGTCACAACCTGGCTCATGCCCCGCACACAGTGGACTTCAGCCCCTGCACCAAGCTTCTCTAAACCCTGCTGCCAGTGTGTGTGTGTGGTTGGGTTCAAGGAAACCAATAAGACATTGTGTCACCATCTCCCCTGTTCAATAAAACCACTGTCAATTTGCAACCCTGAGTTGGGTCATGTTTTACTGAATCCCAGTCCCTTCCTTATCTTAAATTCCAGCCTCGTTCTCTCTCTCTCTCAGCTCCAGCCCCCCTCCTCTCCACTAGCTTCCCAATCTCCTCCCAATTCCACCTCTCAGCCTCTCCTTGCTTTCCTCCTGTCCCTGCTGCCTTTCAGCCTGCTGTGCCATCTACTGCTTTTTCCCTGCGACTTTCTGCTGCCTCTCCTTGCTTTCCCGCTGCCCTGCCACCTTTCAGTCTCTCCTGCTGCTTTTCCTGTGATTGTCTGCTGGCGGTCTCTCTGTTTTCAGCCTTCCCCTCCCACACCTTCTGTAGTCTTCTCCAACCCTGCAGCTTCCTAGCTCCTTGTGGCTGTCCTGCAGTTTTCTCCAGCTCCCAGCAGATTCTCCCTACTGCCACTCCCTGCAGCTTCTCTAGCTGCCCCAGAGCCATCCTTTGGCTCCCCACACCCTGAGCCCCTCTTTAACACCCACACTTTCCCTTAGTCCTATTTCCCCTCTCCCCGTCTACCTTTTCAGCTCCCCCGTAGCTCTGGCTCCAGTCCCAGACTCTGTGCCAGCATGGCCCCCCTGTTCTGCAGACTTTGGGCTTGTCTTTTAATCAATTAAGATCAATTAACCTAAAGTTACCCCCAGCCTCAGTTCTTCAGCCCAGGCCCCTCCCTCTAGTCTACCGGTTCTAATCCCAGTCCCGGTCACTTTCACTCCCAGCAATTTTCACTCCCTACGCTTTTACTTTCTTACCTTAACCTTTCCCCAGGTATCCCAAGTACACCAAGCACATACATACATACATACACACACACACACACACACACACACACACACCACAACACCCAACTTAGGAACTCACCTGTGTGTATGTGTAGGTGGGTGGCATATGTGTGAATTAGTGAATACACATATATACACATATATAGATATCATTGTGCGTGTGTGGTATATGAATTAGTAATCCACGTATGTGTACTGGATGTGCAGGTGTTGGTAAATGATTCTGTCTAAATTTGGTGTGTGTAGCGTGTATGGACTTAAACTGGTGATAGGTGTGCATGAACCTAGACTGGTTATTTTGAACGTGTGTGTATCTGAATTGCTAGTATGTGTGTACGCCTAGTAGGGGAGTAGGCACCTAGTGAGTGTATGTGTGCATGTGCAATTATACACCACGCCCTGTCTAACAGTGCAATACTGAAATCCTGAGCATTGGCCTGACCCCTCATGGCAACAAAAACAGTAGCTTTTTCCAGTGAGACTGAGATTTCATATCATAACAAGCTTCCCTAGTTTGGGAAACTTAGGTCAAGCAGGTAACTTGTCTCAATAAACAGAACTCATCTTAATAAAGAGCAGCAAACTTGCCCTTAGACTGTAATATTTCAGTACCACACAAAATGTGTATGCTGCTACCCAGCTTTCACAGGGACACAAAGCTTTGTCATAAGGTCACTCAGTTAAGATACAATGAATGTTATAAAGTTCATGGGTAAAGTAAAGATAAAAGGAAGTGTCCAATTCTTTAAAAATCTTTAGTGGCATGCAGGGAATTTAATAACAAGGACCTGAAAGAAGTTCACTTACATTTGAAAATAGCCAACTATATCCAGACAGGAACTCTGACATAAATGAAAACTGCTGGAAAGGCAAATGGAGTGAACTTTGAGCATTTCGAGCCACTCAGTTCCCAGTGGAAATTACTGAAGCTGACAGTTCACCAACTTGACATTCAAGGAGTGAGCATCATGTACAAATATGACTTTGAAAGCTCAAATTCAGTACTTAGGATTTTCTGGTAGTGAAAGCAGTAAAATTCACAAGCTCCACAGAGCATTTGCTCTACTGGACCAGTAGCCCCTTACATCTATCCTGGCATGTTAAAAAAGATGCAAGATTATTGAAAGATACAAGATACGCATTCCACAGATACTCTTCCTAGAGGACCAGACAGAAGCCAAAAGTACTTTTTGGTAGAAGTGGAAAGAACAGGAGAGATTGATTTAAAACAGGACTTTTCTTGAAGGCTTTAACCCAGTAGTACATGTTTGCCATCCAAAATCAGTGAGAGCTAGTATGGCTTTGATTCCTTAACACCATAAATATATAATGCAACGTTGATGAGAAAGGTTAATTTATTTAGCGACTTGCATTGCCTCACTCGCTGTAATGTCTCACGCTATAATATGATGGTAGCTCCCAACCTGAACTGGATAGTTCATGGGGAGCAGAACTGCAGTTTTGCATTTAATAATCGGAATAATGTGAATCAAAAGCCAAAAAAAACCGGACAATGCTAGTTTTATTTTTTTTTTTAAACAACAAAGTGCCTGTACTCAGATTAGCTATAGTTAACTACACTAATAAACAGTGAACAACACATCTTAAACAGTAGAATGCATAATATTTAATGGGAGGTTGCCTTCTGAAAACTGACAGCACACTGGCATAATGCAAATTCCATATTTGTGATATCTCAGTAATTTCTACACCAGATATGCTTGTTTTACCTAGCTTCTAACCCTGGAAACTGGAAACCTGGATACCAATATCAATTATTTACAAACCATGTATTATTCTAAGTAATTCAAGTCTACAGGCCAAATAAACCACTATGTTCAGTGGATTGCACAGGTTTAAACTGACCAGACCTTAGGTTATGTTGATGCAGCACAACACGGTGCCATGCAGAGGTTCATTAGCTAGTTCAGAATGAGCTGGTCCAGGTACCAAAAGCAGTACTACTGCATTGGCTTAGCATCCTTTATGGGCTAATTGGATAGTTATGTCTTGAATACTTGAGTTAGCTTGGGGGCCTCTTATCACTGAGAAGCACTACATTGTGATAGGTAGATATACCCTAAGCAAATAATATGGATGGTGTATTATATGGAGTAAGACTGAGTTCATTCTGTGTTGACTTTCTAAGGCTTGCAGGAAGTTTCATTCAAAAGCAAGCAGCCTCTTCTCCAGGCAAGAGAATTTGGAACAATATAGCCTCAGATGGATATACCATACAAGGAAATATACCTGCCATTTAATTTGTCCATAGCCACATGTAGCTTGAACCAAAAGGTCAAGAGAGTCCCAACCTGGGGGCAAAAAGAGACTTAACTGATCCTGTCTCCACTTCTTTGCTAATTCCATCTAGCCCCTGAAATGAACTGACATTCACTACCAGAAAAGCAACACTAAACAAGTTTCCCCTACAGACTACAAGTGCTCCTGTGGGACTTGGCTCACATCATTAACTGATACAACAGCATACCGTACAGGAGCAGCTAGCTCACATGTCAGGGAAAAAAGATCAACTGAACTGTGTGCTATTAAAGAAAAAGGGCTTGCTATATTGAACAAAAAGTACTCTCTCCCATTCTTTGTCTTAACTTCTCTCTTCCCTGTTGCATTCAATAATAAACAATTCTCTAATTTCATAACACAAAGATCAAGACATTTCATATATTTGCACGTGTTCTTCTGGGCTCTGCTCAAATATTCCCTGAAGTCAGTGACTGTTTGTAGTGGGTGTTGGATCAGTCTCCCTACTCCTCCCAATGCATATACCATTTCAGCATTTGCTGGTGGCTAACCTTGATATCAGTTTGAACAAAACATGACAGCCATGACTTACACAGCATCTGGTAAGTATTTGTGACAGGACAGAGCACTACCTACATCTCAGGGAACAAGGGGTTAAAATCAGCTTCCTCTGTCCCTTCCTTATTAAGATGTCGAGGAACATTTGCAAAAGGAGGGGACATCTGGGTCTTTACCAGAGCCCTTGAAGACTGAGTGATCTGCAGATCAAGGAAATTTTTTGTTACTCTTTTGGCTGTTTTTGATTTTATTTACCAAAAGTCTCTCCTGTGGAGCAGACTTTGCTATCTGTTACTGTGGCGTGTTTTTCTCAAGTCATTCCACCAGCTTACAATGCTCTGAGGTTATTACACATGCCGCGTGGGGAAATTTTGGAATATGACCAAAAACAGCATGAACAAATTTTAAATTGTTGGAATAGGTTCTGTCTTAAAGACCTGCTGGTTTTTCATGGAATACTGAAAAAAAGCAATCTGTTCAGACATTATCTTTTACTTACATTTCCTATTTTTGTCCTCTTGACTCTTATTACTAGCCATATTTGATTCTGGCTGCTTATTCTTTACCTTACTTGTTAATGCAATTGACTGACATTACTTACTACTGATAATCATTTATATTAATGTAACATCTAGAGGCTTCAATGAGGTACATTTCCCACAAAGCCAGGCAGCGCACAAACATATGGTAAATTATGGCTCCGGGACTAGGAGCTTACAGCAGAAAATACACTACATGGGGCAAGATGATGGGGTAACAAAAACAACAAGTTACAACAAAAATAGAAAGTTTAGCACAAAAGACTTCAACAAGCCACAATCAATTAGTAGCAACATTCACAATTCACCAATTGACTGACCAATATCGTTTTCTGTATTTGTTACTGAAGAGTTCAGTTCTAAAGAGGAACCTGAAATAGATGAAGCTGAAATTTTATGGAACCTGAGATGGAGTTTCCCCTACATGTAGGAAGAAGCAATGTAGGAAAAATCCTGAAGGTGCTTCGGTGAGGAGTGATTTAAGATGTAGACACATAGCACTTTTATACTGGTTTAACTTACAATGCTATGTAAGTTATATTGGTCCCTGGTGTGGACAGATGACCAGCTCTTTGGAGGCAGCTGCCCACAGTTAGTACTATTAAAGCATCTCACCTGTAAGTGACAGAAGAACTAATAATAACCTGTTTACACTGAACAGATTTTTGTTATTTTGGGATGAAGCTGACTACAGCACAGATGCATGACTTGTACATGAGTGTACTTTATGAAGATAATTTTTTATTCTGATCTTAGCCTCTTAATTGCTGGCAATTCATGTCTGGCTAAAGAGCTACCGCAAACTTTGTAAGTGAATTCTGTACTCCAGCATCTGAGGCATTAATCAAAATACTGAGCAGACTGAATGCCAGGGCAAATCCATTCAAGACCCCACTTGAAATATCCTCCTATTCTGACAGCACATCAAGTGCTGTTTTTTTCAACCAGCTATGAACCTGTCTTCTGGAGATATCATTTCCATAGTTTGCTTTTTAGAGTGTCATGTGAGATAGTGTCAAAAGACTTACAAAAGTCAGGATGCATCACATCTATTGCTTCTCCCTTAGCCACGTGGCCACTTATCCTGTCAGGGCTGAAAATCAGATTTATTTGACATGATTCATTCTTGACAAATCCATTTAGGTGTTTACTGTAAGCTTTAGTTGCTTACCAATCAGTTAATAATTTGTCCTGGTTATCATCTTGCATATCAAAGTTAGACAGACTGGTTCATAACTCCCAGGTCCTCTACAGGTGTTTCCACCTACGCAGGCAAGCACACTTGCAGCAGCTCAATTAACAGTGGCACAAATTTGTGCCTTAGCACACGTGTCTGAACATGCACTTTGGTGTGGGGCAAATTGTGCCACTTGGGGCAAACTGACCCTCCCCAGCTCCTTCCTGACCTTCAGCCATGGGGAGCTAGAAGCTAGAGGCCCCAGAAGAATAAAATGCTGCCCTGGCAAGCAGCTCGAAGCTACTTGCCCTCAGAAGTTTCTGAGGCCCAGCCAGTTGGTATCTGGGAACACTAGCCCCTTGTGCCAGCTGGACTGCTGAAGCAGCCTTAACTAAGAGTTGCCCTTGCACCCTCTACCCACTGCAGCAGTCTGACAGTGGGGGGGCTGCTGTCTGGCTGTGACCTGCTACCACCTGCAACAGCATCCACCCCTTTGGACCTGCGGCCCTATGGCTGCGCACCTGCCAGAGCCAGACGGGGACCACACGGCTGCCTGGGCTGTAGTACAGAGCTGCCTGCACCTCTGGATCAGCTGCCAGTGGGCAGTGGCTTCACAGTTGGTCTTCATGTGGCACAGCTGTCATGTTTTCTGGTGCCCCCACCCTGCCATTTGGGCAGCTATCATCCAGAACATGTGCTCCTTGTGGTGGCCCACTTCAAATAGTTTGCCCTCTTGGCCCGTTTGCCCTCCAGCTGGGTCTCCGATGTTGGCCCTGGGCAGGCTCCTCTGCCCAGGTCCCGCCACTTGCCTCATTAACAGAGAACCTGGCGTTCTCTGTTTAAAAATTGCAAATTCTCTAATAAAACCCCCCAAATTCTCTCATTAAAATATGCAAAATCCAAGTTCTTCCACAATTAAAACGAAATGCCACTATATAGAGAGAGAACAGTCCGGCAATGTTTTATTGATACATTTACAATTTTTAAGCAATTTGGAAGCCTACCAGTACCTCTGTCATCATAATAAAATGAATTCTAAATATCTATACACTTTAGTGTTTGCTTTTTGGTTTTTTATAATAGAAAAAAAATCAGAGCTGTCCCTGTCCCCTTCACTCACTAGGATCTGGGGAGCTGAGCTGCACTGATATACCGGTGCCCTGCCCCTGCATTTGACCCTCAATTCCAACCCACAACCCCCCTAGTGCTCTTCACTCCTGACCTGCAGTCCCTGCCTGCCGCCACTAGCTCCCTCCTTGCCGCAGCTCCATCCCAGCAGCAAAACATGAGTCCAGCTACAGCTGTTCTGCCCACCACTTTGTGGCTCTGAGAAGTGCCAGCCCTTGCTGTTCTGCTCCCTGAGCCTGTACCCAGGCTTCAGCAAGTCCCGTGTTGTTCCCGGGAAGCCCTCAACTGGGGCTCAGGGACTGGACTGGTCAAGCCCTTTCTCTTCCAGGCCAGCCTCTAGGGGGCACTCTAAGCCCAGCTCTGGCAGCCTCTCCTACCTGGAGCTCCCCCCAATCCCCAACCCCTCTCTCTTTCTCACACACACCCCCTCCAACCCCTGCTATCACCTCCACTTATCCCCCCAGCCCATCACACACCCCCAAGTGGTTCCTGAGACCAGAAGCTCTCCCAGGCTGGGGCTGCATGTCCCAGCACTGGTGTGAGCACAAGGCAGAGCTGCTGTGTGGCAGTTGACCCTGCAGCCACAGCTCCCACCAGCAGGTCCTGTCCTGTCCCATCTGGCGGCTGGGCATGCAGGGTGTGAGACTTGTGGGCAGGGAGGCAAAGGAAAATGAGGCAGTGGGGAGGTGTAGGAAGGTTGGGGTGGTCTGTGGGTGGGTGTAGGGTTTGTGCGGGGGGGTTAGGCAGTGTGGGATTTGCAGGTGGATTGTGGGAGACTGTGTTGAGGTGGAGGGGGCTGGAGGCAGCAAAGTTATAGGGACAAAGTTATCCTTCTCCAGGATAGCCACTTTCAAAGATTCAGGGCTCATGAACAAATAACTTTGTCCCTAGAGAAAGGGGGTGAAAATCTTGCTGCAAGCCCTCCCATGGGTATTGTGGGGAGGGTGAGGAGGGACCAGGGAGGCAGCAGCCAGAAAACTCTGAATCACCATAACACCCACTTATCTGACCCTTTTACATTTGCAGATACACTGATTGCCCTGAAAGATCCCAAGAGTGAAGCTAGTTTAATGGATGTGTGGGTTAAGACAGTGGAACAGGCTGCAACACACTTTCCAAGCATCCACACTGTAATACAAGTAACATTAACACACTGTAAAACAAAATTTTACATGTTGATCATTAAATTAGTATCAAAATAGTTTGAAGATAAACTTACAGTCTGAACTCCTTCTTATTTATCCTAGCATAAATAGGAATAATTCAAAGTCAATAGTCAGTTGTGTGAAATGAGGTAATGAGTGGATAATCAGGCCTATAATGCATTGTCAGAGTCACAGGACGATAACAATGACAAAATGATGAAGACCTCACTTTGCACATACCTTTTATCTACCCGCCAAACAGTGCTAACATCTGATATTAGTGGCAGCCGCTTTGCTTTAAATAAAGTGTCAATTAAAATTAGAAACATTATTTCAACATGTTGCAGCTTACTCACAAGCATTTTTACTATTTGAACTTTAAGATTGCTGGGTTAGGCAAAATGGATTCAGTTTTCCTTTTAAGTAACAGACACCAAGGCTAAAGTATCCAGCAAGAAAGAAAGAAAATGTATATGCAATTATGCATGCCCTAATTCAACTGAGTTCTCATTCCCAAGATATCTATGAGCTTTTTTATGGGGGGGGTTTCCTCTTTTGAGCTATGCACAGATCCTTTAGCTTTTGACAACCATAGGAAAGTTATTTCTTGAACATATATTTCTGGAGCTAATTCCCAGAAGAAAGTTTAGAAGAGCCAAACATGGGTTTATGAGACAGGAACACGGTTAAGAATGTAAAAGCTCGACCTATATAAAAATTTTCTGTGAAGGGAATTCACCTACTATTTATGCCCAGCAAAGAATAATACGTGTTGTTGCAGGTGCAAAGCAGAGACACCCATTTGTTATAAATCTTCCATAGACATTTTAAACACACAGCGCTACAATCTATGCTTTTCAGGTCTTCTCATGAAAGGAAAGGACAATGATTAGGTGCTGATCTATGTTCCATTTCTAAAACAATTAGCCTGGAAACTATAGCACTTTCACCACAATTATGAAATGCATTGTATGATACTGACATGAAATATAAAGCAATGGTGCTCTTTAATTTCTCTCAGACTTGAAAGAGGAGGTAGTTAGTATGAATGAAATGGAAATGAATAACTGAACACAATATACCACAGACTTAAAAAAAAACCCTAACCCACAGGAAGCCAAGATCCTGTCCTGTAAGGGCAGGGGAGTGTAGGCTGCATAAGCCTTACATCTAGTGTAATAAAACCTCTCTTTTTATTTTTTTATTGTAGTGGCACACTCTCATTACTATAGTTAAAGTTATGTCAGCATTTTCATCCATATTTTCAAGAGATTATAAATCAACTGTAAAAATGTGTTTGGGTTGAAAATTGACACACAAGATTCAGCAGCTGTTCATTTTGGCAAATATTTTTTATTTACAAATATAATGACAGACAGACAAAATAGGGGTGCTTTTTAAATGACAGAAGTTAAATCTCCTAAATATCCCACCTTTTATTCTAATTTAATTTTCTATTTAAATAGATACATAAATTTGAATTCAAAGGTGTCCAGGAAATTACTTTGTGTTTAAATTTATCTTGCCAACTCTCTTTTGTTTTTGTTGCCTGCTCTTTTCCTTCCTCCCTACTTTGTTCCACTTCCTTTCCTTCACGTCAGTGGTTTTCAATTTTTTTAGACTCAAGGCACCCCTAAGCAAATGCCTCCTCTTACCTTTCGTTCCTTCCTTGAATACAGAAAATATTAGAGCAATTCTTGTGTTGCAAAGAACTCAGAAAGACCACAACAGGTCAGAATATTTTGAACACTATAGATTCCTATTTGAAATCTCTGCGTTTATCTTGTGAATCATGCTTGTTCACCTAACAATGGTAACATTGTGTGGCACCCTGCAGCACCTCTGAAAAGATTTCAGCATCACCCTGAATGAGAATCACTGCTCTAGGAGATCCTATAGTATCTTTTCCTGGGCTAATTATAGTTTCTCCTTTTGCTTCTCTTCCTCCCTCTCCCTTGTATCTATCCAAGTGGGCAGTGATTTGGGCTGGAGGACCACTTAAGGAATTTTGGTGAGCTGTTGTGGCCTTGTAGGCAGGGCGGGGGTCTTCTCTCTATGGAGACCATACCTACCTGCCCACTCTGCCTCGTTCCCCCACTGGTGGTTGTGGGGTGGATGGGCCCCACAACTGCCCACAGCTGCCCAAGCAGCAGAGCCAGGTCAGCTGGCAGCAGCAGAGATGCTGGCAGTAGCACCCAGTCAGAGTTAGCCAGCGCCACAGGGGCTGCCAGGAAGCTGAGTCCTGCCACCACACTGCCCCAGCCCTGCCACACACCAAGGGATTGTCGACACAGGCACATACACCACAGCTTAGGCTGCCTGCCGCGCCTGGGCAGGAGACCCACCGTGGGTTGATCAGAAACCCTTGGCAGGCCAGATCCAGCCTATGAGCCATATTTTGCCCACCCCGATCTATCGCTTTTCCTACAATGGTTTCCGATTCCTCCGACTTCATGCCCTCTTTCTCCCCCTGCCTCAAAGAGTCAACCCCTTTACTCCATACTCCTACTTTCTAACTGAATCCTATCAAATACATGCCATACCCCTCATTTTTTCACACACTGCACTTGGAAATGTTACCCAACCTCTATGGCTAAACCAAAATCTTATGTCACTGTACAGGAAGAAAGGCACTGCTCACGGTTGATGCCTGTGAGAGAAGTCAATCTTTTATCATCCCCAAGTGATCAAAGGAATTTCTACTCTGGACCCTTCTGGACTACAAGCAAGGTGAGGTGAGGCGTGGCGTCTTGTGTATCACTCTCTCCCAAACATACGTCTGATAAATGTGAAGTGTCACTACTGTACCTATGCTTGATGCAAGGCAAAGCAAAACTCCTCACTGGAGAGACTCCTGGTTTGCTATGAAGTTCACATATCTTGCCTGCCCCCAAGAAAAACTGCATGAATTTCAACATGGTTTTCCAACATAGCATCATAGAAACCTGCCTGAAAGACTGCCTTGGAGATTATAGCCTATAGCATCTGTGGTCATGCAGACTGCTCTGAAACCTGGGCTTCCAGACTTCCAGGCCAACTGGCTATCCAGGCTGCTTGAATCCTACAGCCAGATCCTTCTGGGGAGTCCAAAGGACTGCACTATGTAGTGGTCCCTTCTGGCCTTAAAAATGTATGGATTTATAATTGGAAGCTCAAGATTCCCTGACTCTAGCATTCAGTATGAATCCAGAGGAACTGAGAATCTTGATAACCTTCACAACTACCGACTAAGACAGCTGCCAACCACCAAATACCATGTGAAATTGAGTATCTTGGGGTACTTCCCAGTGAAAATTACAAGATTAATGTCACTTTTGGTCAGCACCTGGTAGGAACCCTACAAAAAGTATTTCCTTTTCTAAACACTGTATATCAGTGTTTCCAAAGGGAAATACTGTGGAAAATCAGTTCAGCAAAATTTTTCATCTTGAATTGAATCAAAGAATCATAGAAAGTTAGGGGTGGAAGGGACCTCAGGAGGTAGTCTAGTCCAAACCCCTGCTCAAAGAAGGACCAGCCCCAACTAGAAGATCTCAACCAAAGCGTTGTCTAGCCAGGTTTTGAAAACCTGCAAGGATGGAGCTTCCACCACCTCTCTGGGTAACCTGCTCCAGTGCTTTACTACCCTTCTAGTGAGAAAATCCTTCCTAATATCTAACCCAAACTTCCCTTGCTACAACTTGAGGCTATTGCTCCTTGCTCTGTCATCTGTCACCACTAAGAACGGTCTACCTCAGGGACAGGCAATTATTTTGGCCAGAGGGCCACGTAACAAGTTTTGGTGAGCTGGCGAGGGTGTGGTTGTGGGGCTGAGGAGGAGGGTATATGTGGTGTGAATGGGAGCCCTTGCATGTGCCCCCCTGAGCCAGTCAGCCTCCACCCTGCAACAGCCCAGAGCCTGTGCATCCTGCAGCTCTTCCCCCACTACAACCAACAGCGGCACAACCCCAGCATGGCCCGTGCCCACTTAGTGCTGTCTACCCTGGTGCATCCTGCTGCCTCTGGGCATGCAGTGGTGCTGGGGCGGCTCCTTCTGGCTGCTAATGACACTGGCCCCAGCTCCACAGCAGTGGCAGGGACCAGTACACGCAGCTCTGACCCCACATCAGATCTGGGCTGGACTGTCTGGGCTGAGCAGCGGTAGCAACAGCCAGCCAGAAACTGTTGCTCCATGTAGGGGGATAGTGGCTACTCCCCCTTGCCAGCACCGGGCAGTTTTTAGTGCAGCCACCCAGAGCCTATGCCACACCAGGCTGCCCCGCGGCTCTGTCACCACTGCCTCTGAGCTGCCCTGCAGCAGATCCACGCTGTCACCGCTGCTGTGCTGGGCAGCCCAGATAGCAATGAAAGCGCCACAGGGCAGCCTGGCACAGTGCGTGTACCAGGCAGCTGCAACAAAAACTGCCCAGCAGGATGGGGAGGGGCTGCTTTCCCCCATGCTGTGCAAATGTTTCTGCCCAACTACTGCTGCTGCTCAGCCTGGAAGGGTAAGCCTGGAGCCCAGGCTGGGGACCAGGCAGAGCAGCTGAGGTGTGGGAAAGAAACTGCTGTTCAGTACAGGATAAAAACAGCCTTTCCCACTACCATTGCTGGCACTTCCTGGTGCAGCCACCTGGAGCCCAAGCAGGACTGCCCTGCATCTGCTCTGTGTTGCCACTGCTGCCCCATGGGGCAGCCTACAGGCGGCAGTGATGTGGTGGAGATGTAGGGAAGCCCAACACAGGCTCCAGGTGTCTTCACCATGAAGTGAGTGTGCAGAGGAGGGGCTGTTTTTGCCCTGTGTTGAGTAGTTCTTCTTCTGTGCTCCTGCTAGCAGGTATGGGGTGCATGGGGTCTGGGCTGCATGCACTAGTCGCTGCTGCTGCCACTACTGCCGGGGACAGCGGTAGCCAGAAGAAGCCACTGCCGCCTGGGCTGCCTAAAAAGGCAGCCCAGCTGTGGAGGCGCCCCAGTCCTCCTGCATGCTCAGGGAGGCAGCAGGATGTGCCATGGCTGGGCAGTGCCTTGGCCAGGTGGGACCAAGACACCAGCTGTATTTTGCCCACCCCTGGTCTAGCTCCATTTGCTTTTGAATCCCCCTTCAAGTAGCTGAAGGCTGCTATTAAGTCCTCTCTCAGTCTCCTCTTCTCTAAACTAAATAAGCCCAGTTCCCTTAGTCATGTCCCCCAACCCCCTCACCATTTTGGTTGCCCTCCACTGGACTCTCTCCAGTTTGTTCACATCCTTTCTGTAGTGGGGGGGGCCCAAAATTGAAAACAGCACTCCTCCCTCCCCTCCCTGCTAAGCAGGAATTCCAGCCTCCCCTCTGCCTTGCTGAGGAGGAGTCTGTGTATTAGCTAGCAGACCACACGCTGGCTATGGTCCATTCTGAATCAACAGGCAGAATCAACAGGCAGAATCAACAAGTAGCTGG
This sequence comes from Crocodylus siamensis, assembly GCF_052110815.1. Taxonomy (NCBI): domain Eukaryota; kingdom Metazoa; phylum Chordata; order Crocodylia; family Crocodylidae; genus Crocodylus; species Crocodylus siamensis. The sequence continues at coordinate 66,019,165 of NC_143398.1, forward strand.
TAATGTCCCTGTGTTGTTTTCTTAATTGAGTGATAAACACTGTAATCAACTGCCAGCTGGGCTAATCAGAGCTCCTGCCTGGGCACACCCCCTCAGCTCCATGCTGTGGAAGGAAGGGAGGGCTGCTCTTGCCTAAGCCACTGCAGGAAGGAAGGGAAGCGCCCCCTGGCTTCTAGCCTCAGCCACTGCAGGCATGTGCCTACATTTCTGGGATGTCTGTCAGGTTACAAAACTGATTTAACCTAGCCAGATTAGACTAACCTGCAAAGATTGAATCAATCCAGACTCAGGCTTTTTGAATGTCTGTCTCTAGCCTAGGTGATTTGAACCATTATCAGAAAAAGAAATCACATATACTGCGCACACAAAGGGCATAATTATCCTTCTCCCGTGAGGATTTTATTAAGTCACTGCCATTGACTGGAAAAAAAAAAAGCTGCCTTGGCTGCAATACAGACATGATTGATTGCTTTTCTTGAACTTGATCTATTCTTTGCTCCAATTCTTGCCTCTTTTCCTTTGGCTTTTATAATGTTATATTCTTTTCCTTTGTCATTTTGTAAAGCAAGCAAATATGGTTTGGTAGTTTAAGGAAATGCTGGTTCTGGGAGTTTTGTGATCTATTCCTTGACCTATTACTGCTGTTGGACCCTGAGCAAGTCACTTACTTCAGCTACATATCTGTGTACCGTCTCATCAGAAAGATAAAGTATTTAGAAGCTAACAAGTACTTGTAATAATGCAAGCTGAGATCTGCGGATGGAAAATGCAACAGAAACATTTTTTTTAATTAACTTATTCTTCATTTGTAGAGTTGGCCAAAACATTGGGTTTTCCATAAAAGATATCCTTCTTTTTCTGTTGAAATTTTGGCATTGCCTTAAATGAAATTAAAAAAAAAATTCTGACCAGCTCACCACACTTACTCTTACTTTAATAAACTCCCACTAGAGTGTCAGTAGATTTGCTCAATTATCTACACAAGCACAACTTCCAACGTGAGCCAAACCTAGAAATAACAATCCAGTATTGCCTGAGTTATGTTGCTTTCAGCTAACCATTTTGTGCTAAAAAACTGAGTGTCAAATACCTCTGTCTCATGCATTTAGTTTGACAATTACAGTGTAATTCATGTATAATGAATTGTTACTGGTAGATCCATAATAATGTAAGGTTACCTTTATGAAAAGAGCATAAAGGTAGGTAATGTATAAAAAATAGATATTTCAAAATAAGGGGAAAACATTTAATAGAAAGCTAATATCTCATTTATGTAACCACTAAGGAAGATCATCCCATTGAAACCAAGGAAAAAATATGAAGTGAATTACACCAGTCCTTTCTGCATATACTGTGGAATTTGCCTAAGATTTTTCTCCAAGACAGAATTTTGAAGAAAAACATTTTGGAGGAGGTCCTGGAGCTAACATAATTACCATTAACAAGTGTAGAATAGGTCACTAAGAGAAAAGAACCAAGCCCCTAATGTTAGCAGCATGAAGAAACAGAGTATGTCAATAACATATTTTTAAATTGAAGATTATGATGTAGTGATTGGTTAAAGAAAGGGAAGAATGAGCAGAAATATAAGGAAGAAATAAGAACAACATTTCTGGATATAACTGAATGATGTTATTCAGCTGTTCAACTAGACTATGAATTCTGCTATAGAAGTTGAGGTCAACAGTAAAGATATACCTTACTGATTAACAACTTGGCTTTTCAGTTAAGGTTTTTATGAAGCAGGACCTTATTGTGCAAGATGCTGTACAACCCAGAAAAAACCATCTGGCCAACAGGGCTCCCCAAGGGTCAGGAAATTTGGCAGCAGGGGAGTAGAAATTGATGCCACTGCTTCCCTGCTGCCAAATTTTCAGACCCCTGGGGAGCTCTGCAGGCCAGACAACACAGCTCTGCAGGCTGTGGGTTGAGCACCTCTAAGCTAGGACTTCAGGACATGGGAAACATATTCTACTTTGCACTCTTTCTAGTTCTACTGCAAAGAAGGATCTATCATTTTTTTCCCCTATTGCCTTCTTTCCTCCCCAGAGTTTAATAATATGGCGAAATGAGTGCTGAACAACAATTCAACACAAAATGAGTTTTGGGAAGATAATATCAATAAAATCTATCTAAGCACATTTAAGCTTTTATGTAAGTGTGTACTAAACATAAATGCTTTTTGAAGACCCATTTAATTGACATGCGTATTTAGTTTTCCCTCATTACTGGTTCCCCAAAATTCAAATATATAGTTAGCTAAGCTGATCCATGAGGAGATCACTGTAAAACCAGGAAAAGGAAGATTTAATAACAAAAAAAAAAGGGCCCATAATGGACAATGAATAATCACAAACAAAAGAACATTCAAAGCCATATAAAACATAGTATGGCAGAACTTAATGTAATCAAAAAGATTACTGAGATTAAGGATGCCACATAAACATGTTGCAAAAAGTAGCATGTTGTTAGCCTGATTTCTAAATGAATTTTGACCATTACAAAAAAAAGAAACTATAAAGATTTTTGTATGTTTTGACTGAAAGAGAAGTTAAATTATAAGACATGAGAAAATAACTAATTCAATTATTAAGGAAAAACAGACGGCTAAACACAATCTTTGGCAATGACTGCTACAGAAAATAGATGTTTTTGCAGTGTACAGAAAAATGCTGTACCATGCCTAGTGAGCATTCCAGATCTGATAGTGAAAAGAAAAACCAGAAATATGCCAGTACATTTCAAGGTGACTGACAGTATGTTTTAAAAACTCAATTTAATCATTTTGCCAAGGTGACCCAGAAGTATGGAAAACAGAACAGGTTTTGAAAAGAGCAAATACATCACAAGAAGTGGCTAGGGAAAACAAAATTAAGCTATTGTATGTGAAATGAAAAGTGAACAAGAAGAATTTAACAACAATAAGAAAAGGATCAACATACAAGACTGAGATATTGTATTTTGTCATAATTTGAATAAAATCAAGATGCATAAGACATCAGTGGGGTATGATGGAATATATTCAAAGGTGTGAGAACATTACAATAAACAGGTCACTAAACACTAAATCACAAATTGACTGAGAGAAGAAAAAAAGTTCTGATAAGAAAATAAAAAATCTGATTACATTCATGCATGGAATTGACAAGCTTCACAAAGCTGTAAGAGTATATCAACATGACTACAACCAACAACCTTATACATACAAGTATAAATTTAAAGGGTGAAAAAAATTAATACAGGTACTGAAAAATCACAAGTGTAATATCACAGGAAGAAAAGTCTTTTCAGACAAAGGTTATATAAATGGATAATCATAAGCAATAATTCAAGTTGACCAGCTGAAACATGCTGAGCCATAAGCTGTTCAAATGAAATAAAAAAGGGAAGAAAAGACAATTTATATACAGACTTAAATGTAGCAAACATGACCCAAAGGGCAAATCTTCTGAAGAAAAGAATACCCTGAAGGAGTGCTTACACAGACAAAAATCATCACAAAATGTATTGCAAGTTTTTCCACACACCTCCCCACCCAAAAAAAAAAAAGAATATTGATTGAATTATTACAAGTGGCAACAAAAGTACAAGAAGCCTTTTACCAGTAAGCAATTGCCTATATGAATGAACACTCATAAAATACAAGATTTAGGAATGTGCCTACAGGGCTAGGAGAAGGTTTGGAGAGAAAGGCTAAGGACAGAAGTTACACATAAACTGGTTTAAGTGATCAGAAACTGATTTAAACCTGTAACAGAAAAGAAGTTCAGGGAACACAGACCAGTTTCAAAATGGCCAAAACTGGTTTGAAGTGCACCTGGTTGAATGTAGTATCAGACTTAACTGATTTAGGTCAAACCAGTTTATGAAACTTCTGTCCCAGACCCCTTCCTGGTACAAGTTAAATCACAGTCCCTCAGCATCCCAGCATGCTTTGCAGCCCTGAGCTGGTCTGTGCCATCTGCTCAGGGCTGGCCCTACCCCTCTGCTCCCAAGTAGTGATGGCTGGCTCACTGGCCCTCGCAGGCAAATCTTTGCTGGGTTCTGGGGCCAGGGAAGGGGAGGTAAACTCCCCTTCCCTCAAGTATGGAGTTGCCCTGACCTGCTTACTTACTGCTGTGGACTACAAATCCCAGAGGCACCTGGAAGCAGGAAAAGGAAATGATGAGCAACTCTACGAAGTCCTGGTGCTGTGATTGTGGACTGAAAATCCCAGAGACCTCGGGGGCAGCAGAAAGAAGCAGCGAACAGAACCACATGCTGGCTATGTGCCAGAAAACCATGCTCTAACACCCCCAGATTCTGGCTTGAGCCACTGCAGGCATTTCCTGAATCCAGGCGGCATTTCCTGAATCAAAAGTGATGTTTGTTCATCTGCTTATTGGTTCAATCTTTGCAGATTAGACTAACCTGCAAAGACTGAATCAATTCAGCCTCAGGCTTTTTGACTGTCTGTATTAGCTAAAAACTCTGTGGCAAAAACTGTATGGAAATGAAGCAAAATACATCAGTGCTGATCTCAGATATATCACAAGCATTTTACCTAACAGGCAACATGCGTGTTTATAGACCTGCTCTGAGAGCCACTCTAATTAAAGCACCTGAAGCGTTATGTGTAAATATCCCCATGCTGAAAAATAGCAGTGGGGGTGCTTTAACTAAACTCATGGAACAAGCTTTAAAAGCATCCCTGCTGCCATTTTTCAACATGGAGACACTGATGCATGTGGCGCTAGAATCTGCTGGAGTGTGGTAATTACCACACTCCAGCAGACTCAATGAATACTGTTTGCTCTGATGCACTGTAATTACAGTACATTGGAGCAGTCTTCCTGCACATGTATAGGAGCCCCATTTGTTTTTGTTTTTCCAGCCCTACAGCACCTTATTGGACTGCCTTTGGGAACAAGAAAGGCTTTCTAACAGAGGCCGTTTGTGGGCAAGTCAGAAATGAACATCTCTCTGGCACCATCAAAAATCCTGTAAATATGCCAGCGTTAAGTGCAGTTAAGAACTAAAATTTAAAATTTCCAGATATATGTGAACAGGTACTTAATACTACCTTGAAAATTATTACAAATTGCATATAAGCATGAAAATGTGGACAAGTCTCAAAACATATGTAAAAACATAGCGCCAACTTTAAGCCTCACTAAGTGGGCACGAGTCACATTAAAATCCTTGGGAACTGGCCTTATTTTATGAAACTCAAAATAAGTCAGTAAGAAGCAATTTCTTTTTTTAAAAAAAAATAAAGAGCACTGTAGTAAAAGTCATGGAATAATCTAAATACAAATCATATTAACTAAGAAATGCAGGAAGAATTGAGTTTCAATAATTAAGAATCAGGAGAGCAATCCACTCAGCAGCTATATATGTGTGTGTGTGTGTGTATATATACACACACACACACACACACACACACGTGTGTGTGTGCGTGTGTAATAACAACAAAGACACGACAAGCATCAAGCCCCTGGTCCCTTTAAACCTAACTGTATTTCTTTGAGACATTTTAGTGAATTTTCTTTTTCATGCAAAAATCACATCTTGCCAAAATCCCAAGTTATAAATTTTGTCAGGTAAATTTCCATTCTACTGCCTTGAAAGTTATATATATATTTCATTTCTTCAATTGTTACATGATTTTCATCCAGAGGTAGACAAGGTATTTAAAAGTCTATTATTTGTCTTGACATATTACTTCATCTTAAATCATCTTCACTATGCCTTAGATTAAATTATTTACTGCTCTAAACCTGTTATATTACCACCACTCCTTCAATTAACTCAAGAAAACAAACTTACTCTTGATGCAGCAAAGATAGGGAAGGAGTTCTACAACCAAGAGTAATGACTCTCAACCAGGTTGTTGCAGCACACTGGGATACCTTGAGATCCTTTCAAGGGTGCCACACTATGATTAGCACTGTTAGGTGTGCAACATGATTCACGAGATAAAGCCAGAGTTTCCACATAGGAAGCCATATGTTAAAAACATTCTGACCTGTTGTGGTCTTTGATTTATTTGCAACAAAAGAATTGCTCTATTATTTTTCTATATTCAAAAAGAAATGAAACCTAAGACATTTAAGGAATTTTCCAAGCGGTGTTTTGAACCTAAGGAAGGGTATCTTGAGTTTAAAAAGGTTGAGAACACAAGCCTAGAGTAATGGCAGAACAGGTTAGGGATTACTTAAAAAGTTAGATGCTTTCAGTTTGACAGGGCTGCATGAAATGCATCCTAAGATACTAAGGAATTGGCTATGGTAATTTCAGTGTCATTAGTTCTCTTTGAGAACTTGTGGAAGTCATGTGAGACCCTGAATGATTGGAAAAAGATCAAATATAGTCCCCATCTTTAAGACAGGGAAGAAGGTGGCACTGGGGAGCTACCTGACCATAATACCTGGAAAGATCATGAAGCAGGTCCTCAAGAAATCTATTGTGAAGCACCTAGAGAAGAACAAGGTTATCCGGGACAAATGGCACAGATTCACCAAGAGCAAGTCACATCTGACTAACCTGATTTTCTTCTATGATAAGGTAACAGGGGAGAGCAACAGGTCTAATATACCTTAACTTTATCAAAGCTTTTTACAAGGTGTCTCAAAACATTCTTACTAATAAACTAAGCAAACACAGACTAAATGAACATTTTGTAAAGTGGATAAAACATTGGTTGAATCCTCATGCTCAACAAATAGTCTTCAATGGCGCAATGTCTGTTTGGGAGGGGTATCAAGTGGGATGCCCCAGGGCTCTGTCCTGGGTCTGATATTGTTTAATATATTCATTAACTATTTGGATAATGGGATCGAGTGCACACTTAGCAAATTTATGGATGACATCAAGTTAGGTAGAGTTGTAGACACTCTTGGAGCATAGGGCTAGGGTCCAGAATGACCTGGATAAAATGGTCTGCAACCAACAAGTCAACGTTCACCAAGGACAAGTGCAAAGTCCTGCACCTGGGATGGAATAATTGCATTCATAAATATAAACTTGGGAATGACTGACTAGGCTTCAGTACTGCAGCAAAAGACCACAGGGTCACAGTAGAACATAAGCTGAATATCAACCGACAGTGTGCTCTTGTAAAAACCAAAAAAACCAAAAAGGTAAACAGTATACTGAGCTGTATTAACAGGACAGTTATTTGCAAATCAAGAGAGGTTATTCTTCTGTATTCATCACTGGTGTACACCTGGAGTACTGTTTTGGGCCTCACGTTTCAAGCATGTGGACAAATCGAAAAGAAACCAGTGAAGGGCAACAAAATTATTAGTGGCCTAGGAAGCATGACTTATGAGGAAAGCCTGAAAGAGCTAGGGTCATTTAGTCTGGAGAAAACTAAGGGGCAATTTGATAACAGTTTTCAAATACCTGAAGGGCAAGTGTAGAAAGGATGGAGATTGGCCAATCTCCGTGGCCACAGGGATCAGGACCAGGAGCCATGGCTTCAAGCTGTAGCAGGGCAAATTCAGGTTGCAGATGAGAAGGAACTTTCCAACTACAAGTATTCCTTTCCTTTTTCATGTCCTTGTGACAAGTTATTTAGCAGAATTCACAGATCTGCTGAAATCTGACAGTGCTGCGACATGAGTACTTCTGCTATGGCCTCAAACTTATGACATCTGGGCTGTCAATTGTGTGCCTTAGTACCCATGCGATTGGAACAGGTTACCTAGAGAAGTTATGAAATCTCTATCCCTGGAAATTTTCAAAAACAGGTTGGGTACAATTCACTAGGATGCTTCAGTCAATGATGATCCTGGTGTGTGCTACACATACTACTGCTTTGGTTTCAATCTGGTTTTTTTCTGTCAACTCTTAATAAATGCTTTTTTAGACAAGACCATTTAAGATTTAGATGGCTCTGTTATTGCTGCTCTGGTATATTCATGGTACTAGGACAGCTCTTTCCCCCAGTTATAAGAATCAGTCTGAAAAACAATGCATCTGCCTCATTCAGTTGTGGCAACTTGTAAGAAATGGCACAGCATCAACTATCTAGGTTCATTAGGGCACTGTGGATGCCTAGTGAACGTGAGGTGTGGGAAGAATAACAGAATAGGGATGTAATGCTGATGAGAGATTATATTCTTTAGCAATTTAAATGAAAACAGATATATTGAAGGATCCATAAAAGCATTAATTCAAAAAAACACACTGTGAATATTTTGATTTAAACTCATTTGAGAAAATTGTCAAATATGGGCGCCTAAACTTAGGATACTCAAAGTATGTTGCCTAATTATCAAAGGTGCTGAGGACCTCTCGCTAATGTTGTTTTCAGTGAGATCCCTAGATGATCCATCAGGGAGCTTAACTGTAAACCTTCAAATTTAACAACAGTATGAATGGATGGTGGGGATCAGATATAGGCAGATTTTCTTCTGACAGTGGGAAGTGACAGTCCATACCAAGATCTTCAGTCAAGGAAATCTCTGAATTGCAGAGCTGTTTCTCTGCCACTTGCTTGACAACTTTTCCCTTAAATGAAAGATTTGATAAAAGTTAATAGTCATCACAATGATAGATAATGACAGATGACTTCTTGAACAGAAGCTCCAGCAGCAATTCTTTAAAAATAACTATAATTTAGCCTCACAAAAGTAAGCAATGACAGTCTGAAAAACACCCTTAAGAGCGGACAAGTGATTTATGAATTGTAGCCAAGTTCCTGAAAAATTTGAGCTGCACATCTGTATCCTCATGCTTTGCCTCTTTCTCCACAACTGACCCTTGGTTCTTCCATGTCACATTCCATTAGATATTAAGATTACAATCCATTTAGGGTAGGCTTTTAATTTTCTTATCTATTAATGATACGTCTGGTGTCCAGAGCTAGGGACAGACATTACACATAAACTGGTTTAAGTAATCAGAAACTGGTTTAAACCTGTAACAGAAGTTCAGTGAATATAAACCAGTTTAAAAATGGCTGAAACTGGTTTGAGATAAGTTTGATACTACATTCAACCAGGTTTAACTGATTTGGGTCAAACCAGTTTATGCAATGTCTGTCCAGACTTCTTCCTGGTTTAAGTTAAATCAGAGTCCCCCAGCATCTTGGCATGCTCTCTGGGCTGGCTGCGGCTCTCTGTTTCAGAGAGGTGGGCTAGCCCCTCCCCTCTGCTCCCTGGCTGCATCTCCAGCAGAGACTGAACACACGGCAGGTTCTGCCTGGCTTCCTCCTGCTCCTCCCTCCCCCTCACCACTCCTCACTCAAGCAGGGATCCCCCAGTCCTCTCTGTCTTACACAATCACCTCTCAGCATTAGCTAGCATACCACATGCTGGCTACAGTCCATGCTGTGGGAGACGGAACAAAGGCAGACAGGACTGTGTCGGCTTAGGGCTTTTTGGAGCTAATCAACAGGTAGCTCCATTCCTTCCTTGGAAAAACTGTTTAATAAGAGCTTGAACTAATGGAGAAAGGCTGTTGTTTTCTTAATGGGCTGATAAACACTGAGTTAAGGGTGATAAACACTAGACCCATGTGAAGCAGCAAGTATTCGCTTTGGATTCAGATTCAGCCATTTTTGAGGCTGACAGTGATTTAATTCAGTGAAGCCTCCAAATTGATTCAGACCTTTTAATGGGTCTCCTGATTCAATTCGGATTTAGAGGTTCAGCCACTGAATTGGGCTGAATCTCCTCCAAATCAAATCGGCTACCAAAGCTTTGCACAGCCCTAATAAACACTGTGTTATCAACTCCCTGCTGGGCTGCTTGATAGGGGAGGGGAGAACCCCTCCCTAATCAGAGCATCCTACTGGGGCTTGGCCACACCCCCCCTCAACTCAGCACTGTGGAAGGGAACGGAGGGTTGCTCTCAGGCCCCCCAGCTGCTAGCCTGAGCCACTGCAGGCATATGCTGGCATTTTTTCAGTCCAGAGGGGATGTCTGTATGATTACAAACCGATTTAGCTTAGCCCAGTCAGACTAACCTGACTGAATCAATTCAGGCTCAGACTTTTTGAATGTCTGTCCCTAGCCCTGCTGACAAAAGGCACAGCTTGTGTCCCACAAACAATGTGGGGGGAGAGGAGGGGAGGAGAAGGAGTAGAGAGAGTGCTCACCCTTAGAAGGATCAAAGGGTGACAGTCTCCTTTGCTCGCAGACATCAGCACTTGGGGTTGTTGTGAGAGGGTATGAAAGAAGAGATGGGTGGGTACCTGACACACTGGAGTAGTTAAGAGATCCCAAAAGGGAGCTTGGGTGGCAAACAGATAGTTACTCTCTTGGCAGGACTGTCACAGAGCTTAGTGCTCCTTGAAGAAGTAAACATATATCTTTCAACGATGCCATGACAACTGAGCTATGAAACTAGATGCTGGTTTTGAGAAAGATGGCTGACTTTGTATCTGTTCCTGAAAATGCAGTTTGTGAAAGAGCAGCTAGGTAGATATATTAGCAGTGGATCTGCTCAGAGCAACTCTGAAAAGCCAGAAGCAATGAGGTTTTTTTGCTCCTCCCTTGTGGCAGAAGCAATTTTCTAGGTAGCATTAAGGATCAGCTGCTTCTGGGGTATTTTCCCCATGATGGATTTACAGGCAATTTTCTTATACCTGGCAATTTGTTGTCATAAGGTCTCTTTCTCTTCTTTTCAAATAGAGACTTAACGCTTTGCCTTGCCTCATGTTTTATGGTTCATTTGTGTTTATTCTTCCCTCCTAATGAATATTTTCTCTATACAACATATATTTTACATACATATATCAAGGCAATACACTGACACACACTTGGTGCAATAGGAAAAAAGAAACCCTTCAGTGCAATCTCTTTTCTCTGACAGTGTTTTCAGTATCCAACTTCTTGTAGACATTCAGAATGATGGTAAATAATTATGATCTGCTGTGATCTTTAAGAACAGCAGCAGTTTTCCTACCAACAAACAAAAAAGGCAGAACAGTAGATGTTTATATTAGTCACTCAAGCATGTCCTCACAACAAACTGGCAAGAACAATCTTTAAATCGACTGTGCAAATAACTATACAGATAATATAAGAAAACCAAACTTTCAGCTATAGTTTATCAACTTAATTTCAAGCTACTAAGGTCATAATGCAGCATATGCAGCACTACTGCTCACAGTACAGTCCACATTATTTGGGGAGGAAGTATTTTGTATAATGGCAGCATTGGTTTCACACTGAGAGCCATATTACATTTTTCTCAGGCTTTTCATTCCATTATACAAGTGAACCATATTTTTGAAACCCCAATATTCTTTCTAATTTATTCCAAACCCCAATATTCATTTATTTTAAAACACAACAAAATATTAAAAATAAGTGTAGCAAAATATAAGAGTTAGCTCTAGTAACTGAGAATATAGAACAGCATACGGGCAAATTTATCCCCAGAGTAACACTGATAAAGTCAAACTTACATTATAGAGGAATCCAACTAAAAGTATCTGTCCTCCAAATAATCACAGTATAAATAGATGTTTATCACAGTTTTTAAAACAATCATGTAATTTCAGACTCCCAAACTAACTGAAGAGGGCTACATAGTTTAGTACATGAATGAACAAAGAATTAGCCTCATTTGTTTGCAGATTAAATACAAGCAAAGAAAAAAAGGTTTGAGATAAGAAAACAAGAGGCTGAAAAATGTTTTTAGATTTGTACTTCACGGTACCAAAAAAAAAAAAAAAAATCAGGGCCAATGGTGATGAGAAAACACTTAATTTTTTTCATGCAACCATGCCTGGGGGTGACTGAGCATCTTCAAAGACTAAAATAAATAAATTAATTAATCCAAGATAGGAAAGAATATTGATTAGAGTTTTCAGAAGTCACTTGAAGCCAGTTCCACAGAAAGACTTATGGAAAGGCATCAGCACCATGAGCTTCTGGGTGTCCAGACCACATATTTTTATGGTAGGTGCCCCAGCTCTTCACACAGTACATGAAATGAGTTCAGTACTTCACAATGGAACCGACAACAGGCTGAGCTGGGAGCTTAAAAAGGGAAGGAAGGAAGCTAGCTTATAGAAAATAGTGGAGAGAGGTATGTCTATCTGAAATGTCACTTCTCACCAGAGTTTAGGCAGCCATCACATTTCACCAGAGCGTAGCCAGACACTTGAGAAAGATGGATTCACAGCCCGAAATTCCCTCTGGGACACAGGTGCCAAAGTGTCCCTTTGGGTACTGATGAATGGCTCGCTCTTTTCTTTGAAAGCATGATAGTTGTAGGGGGAGTGAGAGCAGCTGTTAATACTCAACCTGGAATTAAACAATCACAGAAAAAAATACAGCAATAGCCCCTGAAACAAGAAAGGGAACCTCAGACTCTCTCCTCCAAGGTGACTGCTTGCATCAGCCGCCCCAACAGAGCTATCTTTCCTCTTGCACTCTTTCTTTCCGATCCCATGGATCTTGCATTCTTTGCTGCACGTGCCACAGCTTCAGCACAAAACGGTGGGAACCAGCCCCAACCAGCCTTGTCTCTCTACCCTGCCTGGTGGTTAGGGAACTCTCATGGAAGAACCCCATCAAACTGAGGATGGCATTGATGTCCTGGTCTCCCAACCTCTTGGGCAAAAGAGGTAACTTCTTTTCCATGATAAAGTCATGCACATTATACTCAAATATACTCATCGAGGTGATGTCAGTTAGCTAATTTCTTAGGAAGAAAACAAAATCACAAGACACCTATCTGAAAACTTTACAGCAGCCTGTTTTAAAGCCCAATTCATCTTACCTGCTTTTGTCCTGAAGGAAACACAGTGAAGCTATTTTAGGCCTCTGAAAAAGGAGTGAAATTTTACTGCTTCAGAATTATCTTCTGCATGCTAAAGTGCTTGAAATATTTCTATCTGAAATGCAAAACCTCTATTTCTTACCATTTTCCTAAGTGAATAACTTCTCAAATGTAACATTTGACACAACTATTTTGTCTGCCTGTCCAGTGACAAGTGAGAAGATCATGACTGTGCAAGAAACAAAAATTAAATGTCAGAAAATTCATTGTTCCACAGCACATTAAAATGTTAGTTATTTTGGACACTGTCCTTATGTGATACTTTTCCTTTGTACTGTGAAGACAACCTCAGAAGGTCTGACAACATAATAAAGCTAGGGAAGACAACCCCATTATTACTGCTGCAGAAAATAAAACACGGATTAATGTCACCATAGCACATGTCAGAAGAGATAATGATGATGCGTACAAATGAATCTTCTCATCATGAGCAAGGAACATAAGTACCACCTAAAACTGAATAATAATTATATACACATCACAAATGGCACTGCCATCTGCCAAGTGTGCATTATTCTCTAACATTTCCAAAGGGTTTGTTTTATATTTTTTTCCCTAAAATTTGCTACATCTTTCCTTTCTATACAGGTGACATAAATTATAAAGTAGTGTTACAGGCACTTACACTGCCTAACAAGATGAATGCTGGCTCCAATGGGTGGCTCACTGCATCGTCCTTTCCTAAACTATCAATTATGCCAAGACGATGTTGCAGTTGTGCAACAACGACTGACAGCAGAAAAAGGTATTTTTGCTTCCATAACTGAAAATAGACAAACAAACCAAAAATTTAGAGCCCAAGCCTAGTTGCCATACAATATTTGAGGCATTTATCAATAATGCAAGCATTTTTTTCCATTACGTTTTAAACATTGTTTTGATGCACACTCCCAAATGCATTGCTAGTAACCTGACTGAGAGAATGACTATAAAATACTTACATTTAAGAAACAAAAATATTACTGATCGTTACCCTATCTAAATTAAGTTAAGGGAATTTGGCTCCTGATCTTCCATTTTCCTCTGTTCAGGACTGAATTCCATATTGTAAGGTTTAGGGATTCTTTTTTGTTTGGTAGCTTGTTGTTTATAGTGAATTCTAACTTTGTAATTCTAACATATTCAAAACAGAAACTAAAAAACTGGAGTAAATCACACAAAATTACACTGCAGAAACAGTTATATGTAAAAAAAAAAAAAAAAAAAAAAAACCACCGGGCATCTTTTAGCAATATTCATTAAAACTGAATTAGAATTCTGACACACTGAAAATGAAAAAAAAACCTAATGTTATACAGAAAATAAAGCATCACAGTTGTTAACATTTATTGCACCTAGATGGATGTACTTTATCAGAAATGTCAACATCTGCATCCAGTTCTTCGTCTATAAAAGGGTTGTTTTATTATTGAACTGATATAGTAAAAAAAAAAAAAAAAGCTTTATGTTATTACAATCAAGAGACTAGGAAGCAGTGTGCCCCTTTAAGGACATGTGGGATTAATGGAGAACTGTTTTTCTTTTCACATCTTTGGCCCAGAAATTGTTTCCAGAAGTCTAATGCACTAATTTTGTTACACTGAAGTTAGGACTGTGTAATATTATTCCTTCTTTATACCACATAAATACATTAGCATCACTGAATCGTAGAAAAGTAGGGCTAAAAAGAACCTTCAGGCTAGGGACAGAAGTTACACATAAACAGCCTTATGTATAAACAGGAACTCATTTAAACCTGTAACAGAACGTAATGTCAGTGCACATAAACTACTTTCAAAATGGCCAAAACCAGTTTGAGATAAACCTGGTTGAACACAGTATAATAGTTAATTGATTGAGGTCAAACTGCTTTATGGAACTTCTGTCCCAGACCCCCCCCGGTTTAATTTAAACCAGAATCCCCCAGTATCCAAGCATGCTCTGCAGCCCTGAGCTGGGCTGTGCTTTCTGCGGGGAGAAGCGGAGCGGACAGAGCTGCCGCAGACTGCCTGGGGTGAGAAGTGGCGGTGTACTAGGTAGGGCTTGGAGGACAATGGCCACTCCTGCGAGCCCTGGTGCCACTGCTCACTCCGCAGTCTGTGGCTGCTCTGCCCACCCCACTCCCGCCAGCAGTGCAGCCCCCCACTGGAAAGAGGCTTGCCTTCCCAGGATACAATCACAGGGGTTGCTGCCCCATCAGGGTCCCTCCCCCTCGTTGCTCCAGTGGCAGGGGTGGAGACATGGCTAGAGGCTGGCCAGCATGGCCCCCTTAGGTGAAAGGGCCAGGGAAGGGGTTTATTTCCACCCTCTCGCATCTGGCAAAGGGGGTAGGAAGGGGACTTACTCTGCCATTCGCCCCATGCAGGGAGCAATCAGCGGCCAACCCCCCTGCTACTCTGAGGGGTGTTGAAATATTCTCAACATCCAAGGAAGATGGCCACACCCCCTTGCAACAAAGGAAGGCAACCCCCTCCCACAGCGTGTACCAATTTAACCATAGGGTAAAATCCTTCCCAGGCCTAAGTATGGTGTGAGGGGTACAGGACCCCGCGGGGCCCGGCCCGAGGGAAGAATCCTGAAAATCCGCCCCGTTTCCGGGCTAGGACCCGGAAACCCGGCGGGGAACTTAACGGGTGCCGGAACCTGAACCGCGCCCGCGCGGGATCGGCGCGGGAAGATAAAAAGGAGACACTTACCCGCAGAGGGGGAGGGAGGCTTCATCCGGAGCCCACTCCAGGAGCGGCGGAGCCGCGTGTGGTAAGGCCGGGAGACACGCGGCGGGAGCCGGCGGCAGTGGAGCCAGGAGCCGCGGACGGTGAGTCAGGGAGCGGCGGAGCCGGGAGCCTCGCGGCGGGGGCTGGCGGCGGCGCGGCCAATACCGGCGGAGCCGGGAGCATCGCGGCGGAGGCCGGCAGCGGAGCAGCTGGCGGAGGCGGAGACGGAAGCCCCGCAGCAGAGGCTGACCGCAGAGCAGCCGGCAGAGACGGAGCCGGGAGCCGCGCGGCAAGAGGCAGACGCGGCGTCCCGGAGGGCGGCGAAGCCCCACACGACCCCAGACGGACCAGCGGCGCAGGAGACTGCGGAGGCAGCAGCGGCAGGAGGCCGCAAGGACAGGAAGGTAACGCGGACCCCGGGGGCAACCGACGGGGGCACCCTTCTGCAGCGACTGCGGGACAAGTGGTCGCGCAGGATGACCCGTGGGCGGGGAAGGCCGGCCGTGGAAACCCCGCTTGGCGGGAGACAGACGTACGGGGTTTGGGATAACCCCAGACCTTAGGAGCCAGCGGCGCCAGGGGGACTAGGTGCCGCAGGAACACCGGTGAGGGTCCGGCCGGGGAAGGCCCCCCCCCTTTTCCCACCGGACTGGGACTCTACCAAAGGAGCCCCTCACAGAGGCTCAACCCGGAGGACCGGGCGAGGGTGTAGGGGAGGAGGAGCCCTCAGGACCCCTGGACTTTGGAGGTACCGTACCCCACGTGGACCGCCCGCTTCCCGGCACGGGTGAACCCCATATTTTCCATCAAGTCGTGGCAGGCGAGAGCGGTGAAGCGGGACGGTCCACTGAGTACCCCTCCTCTCCAGGGGACATCCGGATTCGGGGTCCCACGGTACGTGGTACACCCCCAATCCTTACATATGGAAGCTGATCTGACCCTGAGCAGAGGGGCAAGACCCTCTATCTAGCTAGGAACCTCAGAGTTTTAGCCCCAACAAGAGCACCGGCACATTCAAGTAAAAATTCCCAGCCTGGGTGGCAGACAACACACAGTATTTCTGAGGAGGGTAACGTGCCACCTCGTGCCCCACCAACATATTTAGCAACAGGAGAGGAAAATAATTGGTCCCAGGCCCATGTGGCAAAGACAGGACATACTCAAAGAAGAGCATAGCACAGCTACTCCTAGATCATCCCTTACCAAAACCTGTCCAACTTCTTCTTAAACACTTCCAAATAGAAATTCCACAAGTTCCCTAGGGGGTCTATTCCATTGCTTCACTATTCAAACAGTGAAGATGTCTTTTTCTGATATCCAGTCTAAACAGACTGTGCTGCAACTTCAAGCCACTGATCTTCATGTTACTTTCTACAGCAAGAGAGCAAAAGTTTTCCTTCTTTATCACTGTCCTTCATATATTTGAAGACTGTTATCATATCCTCTCAAGTGACTTTTCACAAGCTGAACATGCCTCTTCTCACATAACTGCCTTTCGAGCCCTTTATCATTTTTGTCACCCACCTTTGGACCCCTCCTTTCATTTCTCCATGTCCTTTTTAAAATGTTGCTTTTTAAAAACACACACACAGTTGTTGTACATGTACTAAAACTTATCTTCTTCTCCATCACAAATATATATTTTTCTTTCATCTGTGTGATGCAACCATAACTTATGCTGATTATCAGTTGATATCACATTAAACTAAAGGGAAAAAAAACTAGCATTCGGGGGGGGGGGAATCGAACTAATGACTGGAACAGAATCAAGTATACCGAATATTAGTCCCCCCCACCCACCCACAAAGATACATAACACAATACCCCAATCACCTCAAACACAAGACCACATTAACTTTTATAACCTTTCTGACAGCTTTAGGATACAATCACTCTTTTGTGAGAAACACTGCTAAAATAATGACAGCACTCTTCACAGAAGAAATCACCAGAGCGAAGTGGTAGAGGTCAAAAAATCAACAAATAATTTCTGTCCAACAGTTGTATTCAATTTGTTTGCAGAGCCAATATCAATTTGCCTCAGCAGTGATTAAATAGTTCCTTATCCTTGATGAAGCACTCTATAAATGTTACAAGCAAAACAGGGGTGTAGGTTGTAGCCATGTTGTTCTAAGGACATAGGCAGACAAGGTTCTTTGGGTGAATCTGATATCTTTTATTAGACCAACTTAAATAGTTGGAAAACAATTTTAAGCAAGCTTTTGGGTTCAAAAACCCTTGGTCAGGCTAAGGAAGTTTCAGCAGTTGGTGTGTGCTCTTCCTGGATGGAATGACAAGTAAAGGAGCCAGAGGCTGGGCTGGTGTGCATACAAGATAGGCAGTCAGTAATAACTACTCTCTCTCCACAATCTCTCAGTCCTGATCCTCAAAGGAAACTTACAAAACACTTCCCAGAGACAAACCTATGAACTCTACTTCATCAACTTCCTGGATACTAAAAATCATGGATGAAATATAGACATTGGATTTATAACACATTTATAACCAGCCTTCCCAGGTACTTCTCCACTATTCATCCCCCTTCTCTCCCCCACCCAGCCTGTCTCTCACCCATTGACTCCTCAATCTACATCTTCACTGACTGCCTGTCTTGTATGCATACCAGCCCAGCCTATGGCTTCTTTACTTTTCATTGAATCCAGGAAGAGCACACATCAACTGATGAAACTTCCTCAGCCTGACGAAGGGTTTCTGAACCCGAAAGCTTGCTTAAAAATTGTTTTCCAATTATTTAAGTTGGTCTAATAAAAGATATCAGATTTACCCAAAGAACCTTAACGAGCAAAACAGGATACTGTGGCACTATTAAGGTGCTTTCTTATTGCATGTTTTTACTTTGTTTTTCATATTGCACATTTTGTAGTTCATATTTTATAGTGGCAATCAGGGTTATCATTGCACATATGGGCCTTACTGTTAAAAGCTAAAATGGGAACTTAATTAATGAGCACCAGTGAAACAAATATGGTCAAAAACACTGATATACTTTATAAAAAACGTAACATTACAAAATGTAACTAGTTATCCAAATTTCACATAGGCGTTTTGAACTGTTTCTTATATTCTCATTTTTACCCATTAAAGATAATTTCACATAATACTAAAATGGCCCACCTAAATTTATCTGTCCCCTCCTGGCAGATTCAATAAATGATGTTACAATGTAGTGCTTGTGACTGCACAATTGCTACTACAGTGATACATTCATCTGGAGTGTTTAATAACTTGGCAATTACTAGATGCCAAAGGAGCCTTCAGTTCCAAGGAACAAGATGACACCTAACTTCTATGAGCTAGGAGAACTTTTATGTACCTGTCTTAGAAATCAGGATACCAAGAACAAAGCCACACTGTGAAAGGGTCACAAAAGAAGATTTTCAAGGGAAAGTGGCTGGCCAACTCTATGGCAGCAAAAGAAAGGTAGAACATGCTGATGGACAATTTCACAGACACGGTATGTTGTGCAAAGTGAAACTATAATCAGCAATAATAGAAAGCCAGGTTGTCTTCACCTGGCAATTTAGCTAACGTGATCCAACTCTCATACAAGGAGAGACTAAGAAACTACGAAGAAGGGTAAGAGTTTCTTTGTAGCATAGGAAGAAATGCCTGGTCTGTGCTGCAGCTTATATTACTATAAAATATGAAAAGCAGAAGTGAATTTATGAGAGTATCTGCTTAGATCTCCAAGAAAATGTTTTGTTTCTTGGAAGTCATTTCTAAGGGAAATAAACTACATTTATCTGACACTGGCTCAACCAACTTATTAGAGATTGCTGATGGTTATGGTTATGTGAGGAGGTGAATAACCTAGCATTACGATGTCTATGTTGGATTCTTCAGGTACCATCTTCCTCAGTTTGCATTTTCCGCATGGTCAGTTTGGCCTATCATACGTCATAGTCAATGCTACTGGTACATGTACATAAGGAGGTTTCCCTTACAAGATGTCAGTACCTGGTTGTTCCCTTGTATGCAGTTTCCCTTTTCTATGGAAGCTCTATGAATGTAAGCAGACATTTTTGAGTAAATTTAAATTATTCTTTCATTAAAAATATCTAAAATAACCTGGATCTCTTGACATTTAGGACCCAGTGCAAATTCCACCTATTTTCTCATGTTTTTTGGGGACAGCTGAGCATTAGGAAAACCTGGACCTTTAAGTATACATCACAATTATGGTCATCCATCAAGTACCAACTGGTGATCAAAAGTGCATGGGGGTGTGTTTGTGTGTACTTATGGCAGTAGTTCACTCCACAGCTTTCAGATTCTGTAGGAATACATTCCAACCAGAAAAAAGACTCAGTCTGGCTGAGTGAACAGAGGTTGTGCTAAGGCTGACAAATCTAGGAGTCCATTCACAGCATCTGACTAAGTAGGCTATAGCCTACAAAAGTTCATGCTGCTCTGAATGAGTTAGTCTATAAGGTAACGCTGCCCACCCTTCTGCCTGAGCTCTAAAACTCCTGTTTGAATATTAAACTCTTTAAATCACAGCAAGACTTTTTATACACAAAGTCTGCAAGACAGCCACTAGTACCATTTAAAACAAAATTGGTCCCAGAAGCTTCAGTATTTGTGGCTTGATTTATTTTACCTTATATTAACTAATAAACCTCATCTGGAAATATGTTTAGTGTTCTCTTTTCCTCACTCAGTATATGAAAAATATTAAATCTCCCTTGGAAAGTAATAGTTCATGGTCTTAAAGTATGTGGTTACTTGGGAACTGCTCTCGCTGTCTGCATTTCATTTTACTGGTCGATATGGGAGGAATCGAGTACATTCTTCAGCCCCTCAGTAGGGAAAATGAAGCTGTGACCAGCCATAGGAACATACAATATGAATAACCAACCTAGTCTCCATACATTTAGGGACCTCCATTTACAGAAGCATCCCTCAAGGACATGCCCACTAGGGCTGTACAAAATGGCCCCACTCCTTTTTGCCTTGAGTTTCAACAGTTTGATGGAACAGCGTTCCGTTTCGAATTTCATTTAGATTCAAAACAGCTGTTTCATTCCGTCAAAAAAGAAGGCTGTTTCGATGCTGTTTCAATGTTTCGCTGGGGATGGAGTCAGCCCAGCTGGGCTGCTTTCTCATCCCCAGTGCTAGATTGCCCCCCCATCTAGCGCAGGGGATGGGAAAGCAACCCAGCTGGGCTGCCTCCTGTCTCTGGTGCACTCTAGTGCCAGGGATGGGGATCTAGTGCTGGGGATGGGAAGTCAGCCCAGCTGGACTGACTTCCCATCCCCAACCTATGGTCAAAATGCTTTGACTAGCCTCGTTTTGTTTCAAGGCTATTTTGACGGCCCTTGTTTCATTCTGATTTTGCAGTTTCAACCTCAAAATTAGTCAAAACAGTGTCAAAATGAAATGGCCAGTGAAATTTCGCACAGCCCTAATGCCCATGGCCAATTTACCATTTGGCTAAGCCAAAAGAGTTCTGACTTTTCCACATAACAGATACTTTAATCTCTATCTTTCAGAATGGGCAGGAGAACTGAGATTAATGCAGGAGATAGGAGCTTTTGGTATGTTAAGCTCCAGAGAATCTATCAAGTTGCTGTAGTCAACAAGGTCTAAGAAGTATTTTCTGCATACCCAATATGTGTTTCTAAATAGTCTGATCTTTAGCATCTGCCTTTAGAAAGTTCATATATCTGACTTGGATTCACAAAATATTTCTTAATAAGGACACACTAAAGTTGACCTGAAAAGTAATACGAATGAAACTCCTGGTGAACTACAACTTCAGCTATTAAAAAGTTTTTCATTCTAGTATGTTTATTTTCTTCCATGTCTACTAGACCATGGAAAAAAGAGTTTTATAGAAGAATTATGAGACATACCAAAGACCTTATTTGGAGAGCAGAATCTTTGAGAAACTGATTCAATATAACATTGTTAGTTCTTCAGCATTGTACACCACGAATTTGTTGAGGGGGGGAGGTTCTGCTTATTTATGATTCATTTAAAAAATGTTAGCTCCCCAGAGATTTCAACAGATTTTGTTTACTACAGTGACCGTATACTCCACCTGAACTGAACAGAAACAAGCATAAACCAAAGAGGCGTCAGAAACATTTGCTACAGGCCCTATCCTGTTTGTTAAAAAACACTTTAAAATTAATATTCCACTAGTGCCATAATGGAAAATAGCAAATAAGTGTTCCTGCTACAAAAATCTTGTTTGGTAATGACTATGAAATTCAAGCTGAGCTGGGCCTACTCACAAAAGTTAAAATACAAAATACTGATGACAACTGCATAGTGCAAGAAGAGGTGAGTCTGTCACGAGGCCTTCTAAAAAGAAATACTGAGGCATCAATTCCAGCTTATCTTACTATATTCATGATGATTTTAAGAAGGCTTTTGGTATGTAACTGTGTGAAATGTCTATCCTTGATTAATTAGTATGGTAAATATTTCTTTTGCAATTAACTCATGTTTATGTGCAGGAAGAGACATTTTCCATATGTGATTGCTGTCTCCTCCTGATTCGCTCTTGTTTTGCCTTAGTGGTTCCCTTGATCTTCCAAGGATGACTCCTCAAAAACCTTGCATTTTTCCTGGTTATTAATCAATGTCCTCATACATTTCAACCAGAAATGGGGTAGCCTCTTGTCACCTAGGAAGGTAATTCATTCAAATTGGGACTTTCTGATAACCAATAATGAGCAGTTTGATTAACAGGATTTTCCTGTCCATTATTGCTTGGGACTCTCTCTTGATTTACTGAACTATAAGAATACTTTGAAGATGCTGAGCCAAAGGGTGTAAAAGAGGAATGAAACAGCTAAGAAATTA
This sequence comes from Crocodylus siamensis, assembly GCF_052110815.1. Taxonomy (NCBI): domain Eukaryota; kingdom Metazoa; phylum Chordata; order Crocodylia; family Crocodylidae; genus Crocodylus; species Crocodylus siamensis. The sequence continues at coordinate 66,041,475 of NC_143398.1, forward strand.
CTCTGATAGTAACTGCTACTGCACCCCACTGCTCTTTTATGTGAAAGGATCCACACCTCAAGAAGCTGACAAAGAAACAGACTGGCTCTTTTGCCTGTATTGACTATCACTTTTACAACTAAATACTGGACTTTGCTTTGCTTAAGGCAAGGGGTGGGCAATTATTTCAGCTGGAGGGCTGCTTAACAAGGTTTGGTGAGGTGTCGAGAGCCACAAGGGTAGCTCTGTCCCTTGACAGGGGCTCTGCCCCCAGATCACCATCTTGGGACCAAAAGTCCCATCCCCCAACTCTGTCTTTTGCCACTGAATGTCCCTGCCCTAACCCCCAGAAGTACTCCTTTTGGAATCAGGGTTTGCCACCTTGGAACCAGAAAACAAATAAATTATGTACTAAAAATCAAACATTGACAATAACATATTTTGGTCCTGATTTTGGACCAAATAAATTTTTGGACCAATAAATATTTTGGTCCTGATTTGTATGCTTGTGTGTGGTGTATATAGAGGTGATTGCATAATAGCTCAAAATGAAGTTATACTCTTGTATATTATGCAAGGGGGGTGTGCGGGGGAATGGGGTTTGTGGGGATGTGTGAATGGGTATGGAGTTTGTGGGGTATGTGGAGGAAGAGTGTGGCTGGCAATATGCATGGGGGGTGGTACATGTGTGGTGGAGAGTATGTGTGTAGCAGTGAGCAGGGCTCCCCCCAGAGATTCCCCTCTCCACACCCCCATGCGTGTGTGGGGGGGGGGTGTGGAGATGGCTGTGTGGGATTTGTGGAGTGTGTTATTGTTTGCAGGGGAGGGTGTAGTTGTGGGATTTGTGGGTATGATGACATGTGCATGGGAGGCCCTACCTGTCAGCTTCCGCCCCTGCCCTGAAACAGCCCAAAGCCTACGCTCCCTGCAGCACCTCCCCACCACCGCCAACAGTGTAGAGCCCCACCCCACCCCACACCCACTCTGGACTCACCCGTGCCAGAGCAGATGAGCTGGAACCCAGGCACAGCCCCAGCCCAGCCTACCCTGGACCACTCTCCTGTGGCATGTCCCATCACCCCCTGGGTATGCAGAGGGGCTAGGATGGACCCCAGCTCGACCACCTTTTTATGCAGCCCAGGTGGCGGCAGTACCTTCTGGTGGTACCAGTGGAGACCCGCACTGGACAACCCTGACCCAGTGCACACTGTGCCTGCTCTGGGCTCACCTACCCAGGCTCAGCAGTGGCAGTATGGAACAGAAGCTGTTGCTCAGCATGGAGGAAGGGCAGCCAGAAGGAGCTGCCACCTCCTGGGCTGTCTAGAAAGGCAGTCCAGCTGTGAAGCTGCCCCAGCTCTGCTGCATGCCCAGGGGGTGGCAGGACATGCCATGGCTGGACGGTGCCTGGGCCAGGCGGGACTGAGGGACCCACTGCAGGCCAGACAGACTCACCACATGCTGTATTTTGCCTACCCCTGCTCTAGGCTCATTTAACAATGAGTCCTTGTAGTAAATAAAGGTTTTCTGTCATTCACTGAACAAGCAGTTATGTCAACACTAGTCCTGAATCCCATTTGATTACTTAACATTTGACAAGACGTATAACTTGATAGAAGCCTTTGCTCTGACTGAATGTCATCCAGAATACTTCTTTTCAGATTATGAGCACCTTTTAAAATACTGAACATACTTATTCACACTATTTTGTTGAACCATACGTGTGTTTGGTTCATATATTACATACATATATTACATAAAATTGCAAAATATTGTTAACATCCTCTTTTTAATTGTATTATTACCCTCACAATTCTATCAGTTTCATATAGGTCCTCCTATATGAAGAGGATTCTAAAAAGCACCTCAACAGATGCTTCTGCTGAGACAAGCTATTAAACCGCTTGACCTCATATTCAAATCAGACCTGAAAAAGGGCTGCTGGAACTAGCATTGTATACTACATTGCTCTAGATTGCCTTTAAAGTGGACCGTTGCTCTTGTTTAGTTGTTTTTCATAGGTTAAGAGGTTAGCGATGTTTGCTACCTTTGGGAAAATTATGGGAAAATGGGTCTGGTATACCATAACTGTGAGTAGTCAGGCTGCTTGCAGAGAAAGGAAATATTGAGAAGGAAAATCAGTTCTTCCAAAAATGACAAAATTGGGGCTTTGGCAGCTGTTCAAAATTCAGAGCCCAAAAAGCTTTCCAAAAGCTACAGAAGGGGAAACACAAAGCCCTTTTACTTGAGAGGATTTGTCTGCAGTATTCTATTAGCTATTAACAGTATTTATATTTTAAAAGTAGATCATGTCTGTTTAACAGGCACTTTTCCTAACTTTGTTTCTTCTTTCAGTTCATATACCAACATAGTACATAGGCTTTAGGATGGTGCAGTCTACAGATCACAATTGGATTTGCATAATATGACTTCAATAAGAAATGCTTAGTATTTTAGCTAATACTGGTATTTTAGCACAAAATGCAAGTGTTCTCTGGAGCTTACAGAGCTGCAATTCCACTGGGGTGTTCTAGCAATGTCAAATTACAAAAGTGAGGGTAGAATGAGGTAGCTTGTAAGTATTTGCTGAGAATGTTTAAAAAAAATTTGAATTTGGTATCATCAGAAATTGTTTATATAGCATGCTCTTTCAGGAACTGAGAAGTGCTGGGGAGATGCAGTAACAGAAAAAGCACACAGTAAATGATTTAAGAAAAAAACAATCTGAAGTGTTTCCACTACAGAAGAACTACTGCTCCTTCCAGCTAGGATAAGGAGGGGTAAAGTTCTGGAATTGTCCAAAGGGAAGGGAATATCATGGGTTGGAAATCTGTTTTCTTTTGGATATTGGTTGTATAAACTGATGAGACAAGTAAAAAAAATAGGTGAGGGGAGGAGGTAGTGCTGATCCCATCTAAAACGTTCATATTGTGTGGAGAAAACTCTTCTTTTTAAGGCTGCTGGCAACATCTACACCTCCCCATAGCCTTGGCAAAATTGGCAGTTTCACCTCATCTCCCACAGCCACCCTCTTGCTTAAATGTTTAGAAACAGTGGCTTACAGTATTTGGGGTCCATGCTCATAAGAGTAAAAGGAGGAAGTGATAAGAGAAGCTGTAATTACCACCTGTGAGATGATATTGTTCTGCCCAACAGTGCACCTCTTTTGCTTTGCTTACCCAGTCCTGGAGTACAACAAAGCAGCTGAGGGTAAAGATTCACCAATAGCTTCTCTCCTGTTTGACTGAAGGGAGATTAAGTCAGTGAAATATCTTTGGTGCTGTATTTGGATAAAAAGGAATAGTGAACAATACGAACAGGATAGATTTAAAGGGGAACCCAGTCTACTATTTTTTTTTTAAATATTAAAAATATAGCTCTAAACCAGGAGCAGGAAATTATTTCAGGTGAAGGGCCACTTACCAAGTTTTGGCAAGCTGTTGAGGGCTGCATGGGTAGTCCCACCCCTCGACAGGTGCCCTACCCCCTGGTTGCCATGTTGTGCCAAGAAGACCCGGCCCCTAACCCCTGACCTTTGCCACCAGAAGGTCCACCCCTTACCCCCAAAAGTACTCCTTTCAGCAAGGGGTTTTGCCATCTGGGAACCAGAATACTGAATTCTATTCTAAAAATCAAATACCTGCAAAATTAATTAATTTGATTTCAAAAAATACTTCTGTCCTGATTGACATGTGTTTGTGTAGTGCACATAGAGGGGATTACACAACAGCTTAAAATGAAATCTTACTCTTGTATACCATGGGAATGGGGAGCGGTGTAGGTGTGTCTGTGGGGGTTTTGTTGGGGGGTGGATAGGTGTGGGGGGTGTGGATGGGGGAGGGATCATGTGGGGGTGCATGGATATGTGGGGTGGGTATGGGGGTTCTGGGGGGCGAGTGGCTGGGTTGTGTGAGGGGGTGTGGATAAGGGGGGTCTGCATGTATGTCAGTGTGAGGAGGGGGCAGGTGCTTGTGTATGGTGGGCTGTGTGTGTGGGATTCACCCTATGAATACAAACACACACACACACACATAAACACACACACACTCTGTCCCTCCCTCATTATGCACGTACACACACACACACACACACACACACACACACTTCCCTCATTGCAAATATACTCTCCTTCTCGTAAGATTCTGAATGACAGCCAGCATGGCTTTGTCATGGGTAGGTCTTGTCTTACCAATCTCCTTCTATGACCAGGTCTCTCACCACCTGGACATGGGAGATGAGGTAGACCTAGACTTCCAAAAGGCTTTTGATCTAGTATCCCACGGTATCCTTGCGGGAAAACTGGAAGATTGTGGGCTCAGCTGCTCGATAGTTCAGCGGGTGGGAAACTGGCTACAAGGTAGGACCCAGAGAGTTCTCATGAATGGATCTGTGTTGTCCTGGCATGAAGTAGCCAGTGGTGTCCCTCAGGGGTCCGTGCCTGGACCAGTCCTTTTCAACATCTTTATCAATGATTTGGATGGGGGAGTGAAAAGCTCACTGGCTGAGTTTGGGGATGACACCAAGTTATGGGGCAGTGTGGTCATGTCAGAAGATAGGTTTCATAGTTAGTAGGGTCAGAAGGGACCTGAGCAGATCATCAAGTCCGATCCCCTGCCATAGCAGGAAAGAGTACTGCGATCAAACAACCCCAGCAAGGTGATTGTCAAGCCTCGTCTTAAAGACCCCCAGGGTAGGAGCCAGCATTACTTCCCTTGGAAGTTGGTTCCAGATCCTAGCTGCCCTGACAGTAAAGTAGTGCCTCCTGATGTCTAGTCTGAACTTAACCTCTGCCAGCTTGTGACCGTTATTTCTAGTCACTCCTGGTAGGGCTCAGGGGAACAGGGACTCCCCCATTGCCTGCTGGTCCCCTTGACTAGTTTGTAACAGGTTACTAGATCCCCCCCCAGCCTTCTCTTTTGGAGGCTGAACAGGTTCAGGTCCCACAGCCTGTCCTCATAGGGCCTGCCCTGCTGCCCCCTGATCATGCGAGTGGCCCTCCTCTGGACCCTCTCCATGTTGCCCATATCCCTCTTGAAGTGCGGCGCCCAGAACTGGACGCAGTACTCCAGCTGCAGCCTGACCAGTGCCGCATAGAGGGGGAGTATCACCTCTCTGGACCTGCCTGAGATGCATCTGTGGATGCATGACAAGGTGCAGCTGGCCTTCCTGACTGCCTCCCCACACTGCCTGCCTGTAGCAGGGCTATTGAGTTGCCTGCTACTGAAGATAGGGAATGGCTTAACTGCCAGTTAGTACGGCAGCAGGTGTTAGCTGTTGGGAGCTGATTAGATCAGCTGACCGCCAGGGGGCGAGGCTTGGCCTTCATAAGGAAGGGAAGGCTGAGGCCAGACAGTCCCACTCTGGCAGCCACAGGAGCAGGAGCTCTTCGGGAGAGCTGAGCAGCCCGAGTCAGTGGTTGCAGCCTGACTGGCTGCGATGATGCAGGGTTGGAGAGAGCCCTGACAGTGGTATGTGAGAGAGCCAGCATAGTTTTGTGGAGTTGCGATTATTACACCGGAGGACCGGGCGAGGCTGTAGGGGTGGAGGAGGCCTCAGCAGGAGCTCTCCAGTAAGGTGGGGGAGTTTCCGGGCACTGTGGAAGGTGCCACATTGTGGGGTTGTCCCGACCCCAGCCCATTGGGGCGACTTTGGGAAGAGTCGAGTAGAGGCGGAAGCCCAGTAGGGTGCGGGCCCAGGAGGGTGGGTCTAAGCAGTGGGCGAGTCCCGCCCCCAGCCCAGCATGGGCATTACCGGGACAGGCCCCAACTGGGAGCCCCAACTGGGAAGAGCCCCACTGGGGCGTAGGCCCAAGTTGGGCATAGGAGGCCCGAGTGCGGGCAGCAAGCGCAAGAGGCGCGAGCAAGGGCCCCAGTGGGGGCATAGGAAGGCCCGAGGACGGGCAGCAAGCGCAAGAGGCGTGATTACAGGCCCAAGTGTGGGCACGGAGCTCAAGAGGCGTGACCACAGGCTTGAGTGCGGGCACAGAGACCTCAGGGAGCATGGGACGCAGGTCAGGACGCTAGTGGCCGTGGAATATAAGGGAGGCAGGCCCGACTGGGGCGCTGCCTGGGAGATACGAAGCCCAGGAGGGGGCGTGTGTATTGAGTTGGCCCCGGAAGAGGACCAGCACTGGGACTCAGAGAAAATCCCAGTATAGTAAGATCAGCCCCGTGCCAAGAAGGGTAGGAAGGTGGCCTCCTTAACTGAACTAATAAGATCAAAGACGTGGCAGGCGAGACGGAGGATGTGTTAAAGACCCAGACTTGGCACAGTAGGCAAGGGTACTAGGGGAGGTCACGGCACCCCTAGGGGCCGTCCTGCCACACTGCCCATATTCATCTTGGCATCAATGATGACTCCAAGATCCTTTTCTGCCTCTGACCTGACGAGAAGGGAGTTCCCCAGCCTGAAGGTATGGTGCTGGTTCTTCCTCCCCAGGTGCATCACCTTGCACTTGTCAGTGTTGAATCCCATCCTAGTCTCGTCCGCCCACCCCTGTAACCCGTCTAGGTCCGATTGTAGCCTATTCCTTCCTTCTAACATGCCCACATCCCTCCACATCTTAGTGTCATCAGCAAATTTGAACAGGGTGCTATTTACCCCCTCGGCCAAGTCACTGATGAAGACGTTGAACAGTGCGGGCCTGAGGACTGAGCTCTGTGGAACCCCACTGCCCACATCCCTCCAGGTCAAAAATGACCCATCCACTACCACTCCAGCCAGTTGGCAACCCATTTGACTGTGTAGGTGTTGGGGTCACCCCCAGTTTCTTAATGAGAACGGGGTGAGAGACAGTGTCAAAGGCCTTCCAAAAGTCCAGAAAGAACTTGCAGATACAGGCTGACCTGGACAGGCTCGAGAGCTGGGCAGACTGGAACCAGATGAAGTTTAACTTTGCCAAGGGTAAGATACTCCATCTGGGGGCAAACAATCCTCCACATACATACAGGCTTGGTGGTGACATGTTGACTTGCACCACAGCTGAAAGGGACCTAGGGGTAATGACTGACCATTGCCCCTGTTCTAAATGTTGCCCTTAAATCTACCTATGAAATGTATTAGCCATTTTTTCTCCCCTGTTGCTCTATGAAAGACCTATGAAAATATGGAAAACCAATTAAAAATTTTGAAGAGATCTAAACAACATATGGGGGTGGGAGAAGAAAGGAAAACATTCCCCCTTTATTTGTCTTCCATTCTAATACTCTTCCAACATGAACTACTGAGATTGTTTTGAGGTAATGAGTAAGACTTCCAGGGTCTTCTTAATTCACACTCCAGCACTGCTGCCTTGTACAGACATTTTAATCTTTGGTGTTCAAACTTAAAAAAACCCAGCATGACATTTATTTTTTCTTTCGAAGTGATTTATGGACTTGGAGAAAGTTAAAATACAAAGTGTCAGACAGCTTTTCCTTCATACCAGATTATTAACATTATTTAAATGTTGGAATTTGATTTTGCCTTTTTCTTTTTATTAGAGTGTTTAACTTTGACTTCCTGCAAGTGTTTAAAAATATTATCTGCAAAATCTGGAGAGTTCCTTGACTGAAGTTGAGCATAAGGTAATAGCATCCTAGGATTACAACAAGAGAGTGCCTCAGTTGTCCTGATTCTGGGATGTATCATATTGTAATAAGGGAAACAGAAGGGAATAAGAGACAGGAGGCAGAGTTGTATTGTTATTTTGCAATGACATAAAATAAGTAGCATCAAAGACAATCTAGCTAATTATAAAAAACTGGGGGCTTTGCAACAACTTTCCTTATGGGGACAAGGTAAACCAGTGAATGTGCTATCAAATGTTTTAGGGGTAGGAGAGGAAACTCATGTGTGATGGCTTTATCATAGACTCCTTTATGTGCCTGGCACACCATTTTGAATATATTGGCATCTTGATGCCCCATTTTAAAGATACCTGCATCCAAAGTTGGTTAAATTCCTTTTTTAAATATACTTTAGGTTTGCAAGCTCTGCCATTTCTAGATTCTTGTTATTTTGCTGTTAAAACTGCATGAAGCAATTTCCTTTTTTAATATGCACTTCTTCAATGCAATCTTGAAACTGAGTAAGAACAGTTTAGCTTAAAAGGCTTTCAAAAAAACAAAATTAGATTATACGTTTTTCTTTAGACTTTTAAACCACAAAGGTTAACTTATTCCACAGACCTCCTACCTAACTGTTAGTCTATTAAAACATATTACATCAGTAAGTTAAGTAATAGTACTTTAAAATTCTATAGTTCTATTTCAAAATATTTTCTAGTCAGTCTGTTTGTGCAGCTGTGATTCTGAATATACGTAAAACATAGATTAAGTTAAAAAAAACCTTTTTATATTTTATATTGCTTTTCAGAGCAGACCCACACCAAAGAAAAACTAGATAAAGCACAAACGTACGACTTTATGAGCAAAGTAAAATGAAAAAGTAGTTCATAAATAATAGTGACATGCTTAAAGATCTTGAGCACAAATCCTGTATTTGAAATTAGGATGGCTTACCAAAAGCTATAATCTCCATTTTACACTCATTAAGTAACATATTCCATACTCTTTCATGATTTTGCATTCTAGGTGGTTAGTTATGCTACCTCCAGACTTCATGAACTATTTCTCTGCCTATAAAATAGGAATAACAACAATGCTTTCCCAGCTTCTAAAATGCACTTTGAGATCCTCAAATTTCAAGCACAAGTTTTATTATTACTAAGGACCTACCTAAATTGTAGCAAGACAAAGGATTTTTACACCCAGCTCCTGCATGCAGAGTCAATTTTGTGGGCATTCCACAGTGGCGCCAGCCCTTGGTGCCAATTGAAAGAGAGTTCCGGGGTGTAGGAGAAAAAGTGGGGGTGGACACTCTTGCTTGCTGGCTGCCCTTTGTGCCGCCCCACCCTTCAGTGCTGATTGGCAGAGAGGTGCCGGCAGCAAGAGGAGGGACGAGGAATCTGCTGCCATCTTGTCTGTTGCCCTTCATGCTGCCCCTGCCAGCCGGCACCTTCCCCTGCCAAGAGTGAGGGCCACTGGCTCCACTGGGGAGCGAGCACTTTAAGGTTGTTGTTTTTTGCTTGTTGTTGATTTTGTGGACAATCCTGGATTTCATGCTTTCCAAAAAATCCACAAAACTGAATTAAATAGGTACCTAATTATGACACAGTATTATTTTGTAACAAGATGCATATTTGCTCTGCTTTATTATTTCTTATCCTCTGCCCAAATGATTATCAAATTCCCTGTTGTTTCTACCATTTCTAAATCTCTCCAGAGTCTATTTTTAATTAGATTCATGTAGCAAATCTTGGTTCTTAATCTTTCCTGGATATCTTTAAAACATCCCTGTATTTCTTTATATAAATATTCAAGAAATATTGTTTCTCAGATTAAGGACAATAAGAAGTCCTTTTCTAAATACATAGGGGGCAAAAAGAAGGTCCCGGGTAACGTGGGGCCTTTGCAGGACACATTGGGAAATTTGGTCGTCACACCAGACAACAAAGCTAACATGTTTAACGATTTCTTTGCCTCTGTCTTCCTAAGTAGGGAACAGAACAGCCACCTCCCTGCTGGGCCCCCCTCAGGCCCCAGGGGAGGCACACCTGGACCACGGGTCAGCGAGGACTTAGGGAGCTTCTGGAGGGGTTAGACGTATTCAAGTCAGCCGGCCCGGATGATCTCCACCCTAGAGTTCTAAAGGAACTGGCCGAGGTCATTGCAGGACCCCTGGCACGGCTTTATGAGCGCTCATGGTGCTCTGGTGTGGTGCCGGAGGACTGGAAGAGGGCCAACGTGGTTCCCATCGTCAAAAAAGGGAGGAAGGAGGACCCAGGAAACTATAGGCCAGTTAGTCTGACCTTGATCCTAGGCAAGCTGTTCGAGAAAATTGTGCTGGCACACATCCAGGAGGGGCCAGCAGAGGACTGCATGCTTAGGGGCAACCAACACAGGTTCATCAGTGGCAGGTCCTGTCAGACCAACCTGGTGGCCTTCTACGATCAGATTACCAGATCATTAGATGCAGGGGTAGCAGTGGACAGAGTCTTCCTGGACTTCCCGAAGGCTTTCGACACTGTCTCCCACCCCGTTCTCATTAAGAAACTGGGGGACTGTGGTGTCGACGTCCACACAGTCAAATGGGTCGCCAACTGGCTGGAGAGCCGCACCCAGAGGGTGGTAGTGGATGGGTCCTTCTCAACCTGGAAGGACGTGGGCAGTGGGGTTCCGCAGGGCTCGGTCCTCTGGCCCGCACTGTTCAACATCTTCATCATTTGCACGAGGGGGTAAAAAGCACCCTGTTCAAATTTGCTGATGACACTAAGATGTAGGGGGATGTGGGTAAACTAGAAGTAAGCATCAGGCTACAATCGGACCAAGACAAGTTACAAGGGTGGGCGGATGTGAATAGGATGGGATTCAACACAGACAAGTGCAAGGTGATGCACCTCAGGAGGAAGAACCGGCACCATACCTACAGGTTGGGGAACTCCCCTCTTGTCAGCATGGAGGCGGAAAAGGATCTTGGAGTCATAACTGACTCCAAGATGAACATGGACCGGCAGTGTAGGGAGGCAGTCAGGAAGGCCAACCGTACCTTGTCATGCATCCACAGATGCATCTCAAGCAAGTCCAAAGAGGTGATCCTCTCCCTCTATGCGGCACTGGTCAGGCCGCAGTTGGAGTACTGCGTCCAGTTCTGGGCGCTGCACTTCAAGAGGGATGTGGACAGCATGGGGAGGGTCCAGAGGAGGGCCACTCGCATGATCAGGGGACAGCAGGGCAGGCCCTATGAGGAGAGGTTACAGGACCTGAACCTGTTCAGTCTCCGTAAGAGAAGGCTGAGAGGGGATCTAGCGGCCTGTTATAAACTAGTCAGGGGGGATCAGCAGGCATTGGGGGAATCACTATTGCCCCGTGCACTGCCAGGAGAGACCAGGAATAATGGCCACAAGCTGGCAGAGGGCAGGTTCAGGCTAAATATCAGGAAGCGCTACTTCAAGGTCAGGGCGGCTAGGTTCTGCAACCAACTTCCAAGAGAAGTGGTGCTGGCTCCTACCCCGGGGTTTTTTTTAAGAGGAGGTTAGATGAACACCCTGCTGGGGTCGTTTGACCCCAGTATTATTTCCTGCCATAGCAGGGGGTCGGACTAGATGATCTACTCAGGTCCCTTCCGACCCTAGAAACTATGAAGCTATTAGAGATATTTGGTACATCTACTGTAGATTTCAATGCTAAAAAAAGAGGTCTTGATCCTGCAAACTTAAAAACAAGTACTAAAAGCAATGTATACAAGTTGTATACCAGCTCTTAACTACTGAAGCCATGCATAATTCTTGAAATCTACTCATGGAAGTAAGTTAGACTTTTCCTCATATTCATTGTCATGTGAAGAAAAGAAATAAATGTGTAAAAATCTCTGCTCATGAGAAATGGTTTTATCTCTGGAGGATATTCAACAGAACTATCCTTGAATCTGGCACATTTTCTTCCCTGAAGTTAATGTCACTTATTTTATGTTACAGGCAAAAGTTCATATGCATGCTGGAGTCTGTGGGCAGGTGGCAATCACTCTGTTTCACCTGGTACATATGGTCAATCCTAACAATAAACCTACAGCCCAGAAAATAGTTAACTTACGTAACAGTAAGAAAAAATACATCCCATCCTACATATCCTTCCAAAGCTTTGCTGTTCTTAGGGCTTTCTTTAAGACATCTTTGCGTCACTCATCCCCTTAGAGCCTTGTGGAAATTAACAAGCCACACCTGCTGCAGTAAGCAGTAAAACATGCTGTTGGGAGGGGTTTGAACTTTGCATAAAAGGAAAAATGTGGGTCAGTAAGATAGGCCAGGGTCCCTACAGTCATACATCTACCTACCCACTAAAGCTGTCATTTTTCTTTTGTACTTTATTGTCCTCCTTTGTCAGAGTTGCTCTCTTCACTGCTCCTGCAAAACTTCACATTTTATTTTTTCCAGGCTTTCCAAGCAGTGCAATAACTCGTCATACCAGAGACAATATATGAAAAACAACAAATCAGCAAGATAGCGGCAGCTCTCCTCCACCAGAGCAACTTGGGTCCTTGAGTAAACTGCTCCTGCACTATCCATAACAGTGCCATTCACTGGCCAGCCATCACATGAAGCTTTTTGACCGAATATATTTGTTGCCCAGAACATCTCCTAGTTACCCGATTCAAGTGTGGAGTTGGGTGAACTTGTGGGAAGCTCATCATACAGCCAAATATCTCTAGCAAAACAGAATCGACACCGCTTCATGTAGATACCAGCTACATTCAGCATATTTTCATTAATTACATTCTCACATTTTCTGCAATACACAAATGACTTGCCTCTTTCAAAGGATGGGATAATAAAGAAAATGGAGTCACTTAGCATTGATTTACTATTAGCTCTAGAGACCACTATAACCACGTGACTGGTCATGGCACTAATGCTGGAATGGAAAATTATATTCTGCATTAAGACTTTAACGGCAGGCACCATTATAGGTTTCTACTAAGAAGACAGAGAGAGCTTGCAGTTAAAATATTGCATGCACACACACATACTGAATATTGCTTGGAGTATATAGCTACCACTAGCACAGCCCAGTTAAAAAGAAGCCTGAATCAGTACAAAAAGATTCTTTATTTTTGTGCTCAGTGTGATATGAGTGAATATGGGCATGGAGACATACTAAGAAGGCAATTTTATAAATTATCTCAGGTACTGTTATTTGAAATCACACATAGTTTCTAACAGTTTGTAGTCTCTGCAGTTGTACCCAAAATAACTGGTATAGATGTGGGTGTGCACAAAAGTGACTGTGTGGCCCAGTGTGGCTCCATGAGCTCAGTGGAGGCTGGTTCAATCCAAGCAAACTTGGAACAACCTCAGGATCTCTACCGTGCAAATCCCTGCAAAAGCCCCTAATTGGCCCACACAACAGCCAGTGGGTCACCATACCCACTCCTTCAACCATGCTTCTCAGGACAGAGCTACTCCTATGCGACTTAACAGTGGGAAAATAGTCAGCTCCCTTCCTCTGATCATCCTAAAATAGTCAAAAGGATAAAGAATGGGGGCACTGGAGATCTCACCCTCTATATTCAGATTTTCTTTGCTTGGGAAAAAAAAATCTCCATCCAGGTTTTTCTTCAAAAACTAATTACAATATATTAATGTCAATCAGTATAGTAACATTATTTACAAATTAAAGGCGAGATGAAGAATGTGAAAGAACTATTCTGTGTTTCAAGAGGACATAGTAACTGTTAGTGTGTATATATTACTATTATATTTTGCAGTGTCTTATCACTATGGCTAGAAATTAGGGTTGAGAGGTATGAGGAAGGCAAGGGCATATTCCTCTGACATTTGATATAACTGCTTTGATTAATTATTAAACCTCTTGATACATACATGGTACATGAAATGGCTTTTCAGAGGGGCCAGTGTTCCCATTAGCAAATTACTTCTACTCTTGACAGTTGGCACCAGCTACATGGAACAATGACATATTTAAAGTATTTGAATACCCTCCACTTAGTCTACCTAATTCATTTTTTTTCAATACCAATCTGCTCTAAAGCTTAAGAGTGCTCTCTCTACACTACAAAAGACCTGTATTTGGTAGTAATAATATGGCCTGATGTTAATTTTTGAAAAATTCTGTCATAATTTTATACATTAATCACATCCACAGTTAATATCATGCAATCTGCTCAACCACTTTAACAGCCAAAATACTTTATAGTATCCACGCTGTCAATTAAAATGATTACAAAGACATGAACAAAAATTGTATTCAGGCAAAAATATAGCCAATAGAATATAATTCATTTAGGAAAAATCAATCACTAAATATAATTTAATAGGATAAATGATAATGAATTCCTGTGGAAATAATCAATATAATATTTACAACCTAAATACTACATATATAGCCTTTCAATATACTACGTGTATTAGGTATTCTGCAAGACACCTTTGCAACACTCACCCCCTCAGAGCCACGTTGACTCAGTGAATGTAATACAGCACGAGGCAGCAGCATGAGGCAGACAGATGCAAGGGAAAGAAAAACTAATGATTTAGTAAAAGCAATAGACAAAAAACACTGATAAGAATGAAACTTATTCATCTACAATTGGTTCGTTTAAGACTTGTTATGAGCATTAAAAAAATATATTTTTCAAAAAAATGTAAAAAGAGCATTAAAACAACTCAATGAACATTGCCATTACAAAAATGTTCTTATTTTACTTAGTTACAACATATTACTCAACTTGAAGTAAACTCCTAGGGAAGGATAAGGCAATTTTTATTCTTCATTTATATCTACAAGCCAAAGTGAACCCAATGTGTGAATACTACAAATCTACTTATCTTCACTAGGATTATTCCTTGTGTTAGTTATTAGGTGCTAGCCAACCTATACTAAAAACACATGTTTCTGCTGGTGAAAACAAGGATTGAAAGTAGGACTGGTGTCAGAGAGCACAGATAAAGTGGATCTTCTTCAACTTGGTTGTTAAAGAACAGATGTGGCTGTGATAAGAATATCCCTTTCAAAACTTCTGGCTTCCAGAAAGTGTACCAAAGTGATTTCCTCTAGTTTCCACAGGAAACATGCAGCTCTGCCTTCTCTGAAGCACAAGCAAGACCACGGATGATGACAGGAAAGAAGGACCACAGAGGCAAATGTGTTTGGAGCTCCAGGCAAAGTTAAAAGTGAGATAACCCACTGAGATGAGGGCATCAACCATACTTGTCTAGTCCTGCATCATCGCTGGCAGTCCCTCAATACAAGGATGACAGTTTTCCAGTTAATAGGAGAGTCATCAGTGAGTCTGCAGATGACTGAGGATGTTGATCCAAGATTTGCATGTTCAACTACAGAGGTGGCAAATATCTGGGAGGAAGGAGTAGATGATGTCAGGGTGATAACAGATGGTGTCAGTGGGTGATGTCAGGTCATAGCTCTTACTTTTGGCTCTCTTGTTGATCTGCCTCCATAATGTAGCAAACAGCATTAGCTACACTGCAAACACCTACCTATTTAGCAAGAAGAAAATGGCTTCTTGGTACTAGCAAGAAGTTGAAGCAGAGGTATGTATAAACATTACTCACCCCATCCACCTAAATGAACAACCTTCTTCAACTCTCAAGCTAAGTTTCAGGACAAGATCTGGATTGGCCTTATTGCAAGCAGACAATAATCCCATGCTAATGTGAGAAAAATCTTTTCTTTATGGGTGGATTTATTAAAACAGAGTACCTATTTCAAAGATTGAAAGGATAATAGTATGGGTGGAGCAGGAGAAAAAATTAGTCAATATGCAAGGATGTTTAAACATTTTATAAATATCTGTTATTTCCTTGGGGGAAGGGGGAGCGAAAAGAGAGAGAGTTGGAGAAATAAATGTGAAATAAATATGTGGAAGTCTGTAGGAGCCACACATTTAAGGAAAGGGAAAATCTTCTGCCTACTATTCAGAGAAATGTATCAAATGCCATAAGAGGCTGAATAATTCAAATACATTTACTTTTATGGAGAGGCAGTTGAGCTCCATGTGAAGGGTAGGCAGAGATTTAACATGGAAAACACTTCCACATGCGGCATTCTTAAAATAAGTGCAGGCTTAAAGGAAATTTTTCCTAAATTAGAACCAAGGATTTGACCCTTATTTTTTATACTCTTAGGTCGGTCACGTCCAGACAAGCGCACGCATCTGATCTGCAGCGCTGCAAACCACACACACCCCACATGCAGACGTACACTGCACTGCTAACTTGCCATGTGGTGGGGGGGCGGGGTTGACTGGAAGATCCATGCCTGAAAAAAAACCACGCCTGAAAAAAGTGGGGCAGCACACATGGCAGCAGTGTGCACCAGAGTGAGCATACACAGGTGTTACCCAGGGACAGGTAGCAGCAGGACAACTACTGCTATTTGTCCCCAGAGAAATGCACACATATGGTCACCTGGACATAACCTTCGACTTAACAGTTTTTCTTACTAAGGCAAACTTTTTTTATTGTTTAATATCTCAGTGGAATAAAAGTGAATATTTTTCCCTCAGAACACTATTATTACCTTACTTACAACTTCCTCTTATTGATTTAGAGGTTCAGACCATAAAATATGTTGATGGACTGAAGCTATATTCTTTGCTTTTCTGTTTCAATCTTAAAGTCAAGAACTAAAAGTTCATTCTATACCAGGGGTGGATGGCTAACCTGTGGCACATGTGCCACGACTGGCACAGGCAGTCGGTGTGTTTGGCATGTGGCAGATCAGGAGGGAACAGATGAATGTGGATGGGGCTCAGAGTGGCCATTTGGGCAGGGGTTGAAGTTTGGCATAGCAGCTGAGGAGAGGGCAGGGATTGGTGTTAGCTCAAGAGTTTGGCCCTGTAGGAGCTGTTGAAGTACGTATCACCAAAATCAGTGCTGCTGTGCTTTACTGGTGACAGGATTCAGCAGCACCAGATGACAGAGGTGGCTGATTATTAGAGTCATACTATCTGCTACACTGGATTCAACTTGTAATGTGTTTGGCAAAAGGGATGACCATCATTGACATTTCACAAGTACAGCTGGTTGCTGTCTGTTTCTGCAGAGGCATAACTGGCTAGTTCTGTGCCCAGGGCAGTGACAGCACACAGTGCAGGGGAAGTGGCTGGCAGAAACAGAGCAAGCTTGTCAGACATTCACTGCTGTGCAGGAGAGTTGTCTCCTCCTTTTTTGTACCATTGATATGCGTGTTAAGTGGCAATTTTAAAAATGATTTTTTTTTTGGTGGCAAAAAAAGGAGGCAAGACAGTTAATCCTCTCTGATACCTTCCCCATGCCAGAAAGACCCTGTTTCTGCTGCCCCTGTGCCATGTGCTGCCGCCACCCAGGTGCTGCAAAACCAAATCACTGCTGCTCTGCCCTTCTCTCTGCCATGGCCACAGATATTGTGTGGAAGGTGCTGGGTGCAAGGAGCAGGGTGCCCTGCTTGCCCACCCATTATTATGCTACTACTACTTTTCACACATCTGAAGAAATCAAGCCAAACTGTCACAATAGTGAAATCACAGTGAAAATAAAACTTGCTTTCCCTCTTCACTCTTCTGAACATAATTGACTATCCATGCCTCTGAGCCCTTACATGTATACTTAATAGAGCCTACGCATACAGAATTCTCCTGTGTACTCAGCCTTTGTCCAAGAGAACCCAGCGTAATTCCAAGCTCCTGTTTCGGTATGATCACTGAATTGAATTTTATTCCCAATGTCTTGAACAACTGGATCATATACATTAAAACAGGCAGAAATCTATCTTAAATTCTACCCAAATGTCTACTTTTGTGTGTAAAATAAAAAGAAAATTACCCAATGACTGTATTTAATAATTCCCTTAATGTTATCTATTACAAGTCAGCCCAACTTTTCTTCATACTTCAATACATCAACATTTTGGGGTCATGGCTAAATAACCTTTATTTAATTTTCTTATTATAGTATTGTATTTTAAAACTTTATTTAATTTCCAAGTGCAGGCCCAGGCATAAAATATACTGGCAAGAATAATTGACTTTTTCAAAGAAAAGAAATCAACAGTAAACTGCATTAGACTGAGTAATCAATGTTTATTGAATTTTTTGCTCCAGGCTAGTGTTTCTGTCAACAGAGGTCCTTCAGACCCAGGTTTTCTACTTCAGTTTTAATGAATAAGGTTGAAATCGTGAGTTGAAATGAAATAATGCAGAACTAATAAACTCTTTGTTTTTAGGTATGAAAGATTCCACCTGCAAAGCATAGTGGAAATACCGCATTACAGTACAAAACTATCTTAAAACAAGCAATCAACCTAAAGTGGTCGATCCATCTTGAAAGGAAAATTTTTATCCTTGCCAGATAGTGAAACACACAAAAAAAAGACTCAAGAAATCCATGTGGAGAAAAGCCCGTAACTGTGATAAATGGCAAACCTCTAAGAAATAATATTGTCATTCCAGCCATGCGTCATTTAGTCAAGCATGTATATTAAGGGTGCAGTGCTACAAACCTCTACAGATTTGAATACCTTTTTACAGTCAGTGGAATTGTTCGGGTGAACGAAATTACTCGCAGGCGTAAGTTGAACAACTAGAGCACTTATTTCAGACATCTTTTGAAGATACTTCATTTGATTTTCTCTGTGGCAGTTAAACCCCCCAAAATGTTCATATGCATTTGGAGACCCACTGTAGAACCCTTGCAGACTGCATACTGAATAAAAGAGCTGAATTTGCATATCAGAAAGCTGTTGAAATTTCACTTCCCTGGCTTCTTCCCTAGATAGCTTGCTATATAATTAAAAAGCAAACCAAAAAAACCAAAACAAAACAAAAAACAATCCAAAACAAAAATTTGGCCTTAAATTAAAGACATTCCCAGCTGTCTCAAGTTAAATCTGAAGGCAGGCAGTTACATGTTTCAAACTCTGGATTTTTCTGTCATGTCAACAAAGTATATTTTTTCTCCTTTGTGGAGTACCATTCAACTCAGTTACATAAAGAATAAAACAAATCAGATGGTAATACCACCATGAGCTCAAACCTCTTAAAACAAAAATGTATACTGTTCAATTACTTTTATTCCTATAATATTGGGTCAAATACAAATCTATTAATTTAGCATTTTCAATCAATAAGTGGGAAAAAAAATTAAAACCCCCACAAAAACAGCACCTTAATATATTCAGGGAAATAAGCAGTTTTGAATGGGATGTGTTCACCTTCCCTTCACCAATATGACTGTTACCTGGTTATATGCCACGATAAATCAAGTGAAAATGCTTTTTCTCAGAACAGGCTTTCATGTGCTTCTGTTGTTCCAGATACAGAATTTCTGCAACTCAACTATTTCTTCTCGCATACATAACCCTCCTGGCACTGTATGCACCTTGGGAAGGTCAGTGAGACCCTCTTGAGCATGTTCAGGGGAAACTGGTGGTTGCTAGCATCCATTTTGCAAGTACGACTGAGGTCAAGGGAGAAAGAAAATCTCTATCCTAGCAACCCTGGGAATTCAAACGACCTCTCTCAGGCACAGGCATGCGTGCTGCTCTGAGCACTGGCTGGGAGGAAGAAATGTGCTGGATCCATCCAGAGGCTCCAGAGGCGGTGGATTCAATCTGCTGCTAACCAGTCTCAGTATACAAGGAGTATCACGGACAGTGAAACCGGTTAGCAGCTAATTCAGTACCAACAAGCAATACAATATTTGTATATATGTTGTGATTTTTCATGTTTTTCTTTGCAAGGTTCTCATTTGTTGTCTGTTGTTATAGTAAAAAGATTCCTTTGGATAGTTTTTTTGTTCATTATTATTCACTGAGGAGGGTTTGATGCCAGGTGTCCCATACTGGGCACTGCTGGTTTTTATACATGTGTAGTGAACCCAGAGGGGTTGGGCCTTTGGCAATGAACAGCTCTTTCACATACTAAAACATCTTCTGTTTATATTTCAAAGGAATCCAGACTTAATTCACAGAATCTTAACATTTATGCTTTTGAGAAAACAACTGCGTCATCCAGTAACTCAAGATCCACTGCAAAAATTAATATTTTAAAACCGAAGTAAAAAAAAACCCTACAAGGTATACAGCAAATAAAAAATTAATGCGAAGCGACATACCACAAAATACATCTAGCAGACTTGTCTTTGCATTGTGACTTAATATGGATCACAGTGTAGGGAGACAGGTTACTACATCAAGTCAAACTTCTACTTCATGAGTGCTACAAGCTGAAAGTGCGACCTGATGGAGAGATTAACTAGCTAATTAATGCTTCTCAGAAACTCAGTATTTCCAAATGCTACTACAGTAATAAAAAGAACAATTCACCACACTTCATTCGTTTATTGTAGTCCTCTGAATGACAGCTGGTTATTCAGACTTTTATTTTATTTGGCTTTAGCATCACATGATGAATGCTCACTTAAAAATGCTACCTACTAAAGGTGAACTTTAGCAATAGTAATATGCATAAATATATAAAATAACTTTATTCTATATATTCTTCATTTTATACAAATATAATATTCTACAAGTTGGTACACAGCTTGAAATCCATCACCTTATTTGTACGGCACTCATTTTCAGTTCATGGTAGCTTGCATCTATCATGGGCTGCAAAGCTGTAGCTGTTGCTTGTCTCCCATTACTCACTAATCATGTAAGACATGCCACATTTTATCACTAAATGAGAAATCACTAATCAAATTGCATTTTCTCCACCTACAAATCTACTAACAATTTACCAGAATACCAAGATATTCAAGATGTATGAGCCCCATTACAGACAAATGTTTTCATAGAAGATTTTTTAATAGTCTTCACATTAAAGGTTGTGTGAGAAATAAACACAGCTTGCACACTTCCTGGAAAAAACAATTTAAATTATCTTCCTACATCAGAAAAGTGCTTTCCCACCACTTTTCTTCTCTTGGTACTGATGCAAACCTCTGAATTATATTAATTGCACTAACTGCACTTAGAGAAAACTGTGCATCAGATCCTAAAACAAGTAGCTAATAAAATTCTATGGTTCTGTTTTACCAAGAAAATACTCCATCATGAACAGAAATGGGGTTGTAAAAAGTCCAATTATCTGTTACACATAGTGGCCCACCAACCCTTTGGGCTGTAACTAAAATGACCTTCTGCTGTTTTGCTCAGTCTCTGGAAACAATTGTTGTGACACAATCTATCCTATTAACTCCATGAGCCATTAGGACTCTTTAAGCAGTAGTGAAAAAGTAGTAGTATTGTTTTCTATCAAACAGTATAAAAAACAATCAAATGAAAAATTATAAATTGATCCCATACAATGATTTCCAAATGGCTTTCTGTACTTTCAGGAGCACAACAGTTTAAAAGGACAGTTATAATCCCTTCAATAAGCAAACACTGTCTTATTTACTTCCTCCATCACTGCTTGCAATGGACTATCCATTGCTGAAAGCCTGAATATAAATGTTTTAAGAAATTTAGAATATACTGCCTCCTCCCCTGAGCAGTGGGTCTTCCCCCCGGCTCCCTGCTTCCCCTTCCCTCCTCACTCCCCTCCGTCCCCATCGCCTCCCCCTCCCTGCTAGCTGTTAGGTGCGTGCATGCCTGCTTCTCCGCCTGGACCTGCGCAGCCAATTGTTACCTGCCCTCTCAGTGGCACATGCACAGTTGACCAAAAGTGTTAAAGACAGACAGACTAAGCCCTTTATTATATTAGAATATATTTCAAATCTGTAAAGAATTTTGTGAGATTTTTAAAATACATGGAGAAGCATGAAAAAGTTATACAAAACATCAATATTAAAACCTCAAAGAGAGTCTTCACAATTTATATGTGGGAGAAGGAAAGACAGAATTGTAACGAGTTAATAACAGGACCTCCAGTAATACAAGTGCTAGAAGCTCCAAATACCAGTTTTTGGATACAGTCCTGAGACTTCCAGGTGAACCACAGGTGAACTATTGTGTTTATCAAGCTCTCACTATATCCGCAGGAATTGTAAGGGCCCAGCAGTTTATCATTTAATTGCATTCTACATTATTTAATTATTAATGAACAATTATATTCACCACCCTAAACAGCTTTGGTCTCAATCTTTCAGAAGACACCCTCTCTTCCCTCTAGCACAAAGACTAAAGATAACATTTTAATGAGATGCTAACATGAAATTCCACTATTACCCAATGGAAAATGCATGTCCTTATTTTTAAAATTCTAAATGCCATTGGAGATATTTAGATTTACCAATGAATGACTTCAGCACTAGTGGTGCTGGAAGCACTATCATTTTGGGCAGAAATTTATACTCTATCCCAAGTTTCTCACACACGCACACACACACACACACACACACACTTCATCCTCCATGCAGATTTCTTACTTCCCAGAGAAGTAAGGATTCAGAATCAGAGGTAAGCAACCCGATCAACTGAAGTTTCACAAATACTTAACTGATTATACAATTAGCATTCAGCAGCAATATATATGGCCTTAAAAAGAACACCTCCTCATCCTTCAACTAACAGAGAGTTTCAACTAGTTCATAGAAATGTAATTCAGGTAACATTTATTACCATAGCTTCACATTTTTACCCTCTAGCCTTAGGAATTAAACAATTACCCAGGGAGACAAATTCCTGTGCTTCTGTGCCTATCACAAAGTCCCAATTTCCATAATTTAAAGAACATACTTTAGTACTATTTTTGTGTTCTGTATTTATTTGCAATTTTTAAAGGGTGATTTATTAAAAATTGATATTCAGCATGTAGAGCTGATGCAATACAGCAACTAATTAAGAGTGTTCTTACAATAAAGCTGATCACATTTTGTTCACTATTATTTAACCATACCTAATTATTGTGTCCTTTTCCTTCTTTTTTCACCTTCTTTCTTTTCTTGGCTTCACTTCATTATTTTCTTCCAATAACAGATCATATATCAACTTGTTTCTGAGTTGTCTTTAGTCTGACTTCTTTTTTCCTCTCTCTGCCCCATTGACAGGTACCTTTTGCCGTCTTTAAAGATCTCCATATTTGTCTGTTCTCCTCCCTTCAAAATTCCTTCCCTATACCTTCTCTTTTTTTAATTCATCCCATTCATCCCATAAATTCATCTTCCTTCTCTCCTCCTACATTGGATACCTCCGGTGGCTACATCTGTTCTTGCTCAAACTTTTTTCAAACAGAGGAGAGAATGAAACTGACAGAGTTTTTTTCTATTTCATGGTTGCCCGTTATACCTTGAATGATAGAAAAAAAAACACAAGGAAAAGCACTGGAGAATG
This sequence comes from Crocodylus siamensis, assembly GCF_052110815.1. Taxonomy (NCBI): domain Eukaryota; kingdom Metazoa; phylum Chordata; order Crocodylia; family Crocodylidae; genus Crocodylus; species Crocodylus siamensis. Next base: position 66,064,280 of record NC_143398.1, read on the forward strand.
AACAGCACTGTCCATCTACCTACTGGAGAATGAACAGCATGGTCACTTCTGAAAGGTTAATTTTAACACTGTACAAGATAAAAACCTTTTGTGTTTATTGGTTCTAAATGAAAGCTGTAATTCTATGCATATTGATGGTAATTGCCCAGGAAGGGGCATATGGATTTTTATTACATAGAACAGAGCTCTCCAAATTCTTTTTGGGCCAGGGCCACAAAGCATGAGCCACTTGTAACGCCAGCCAGCCACATCCCCCCAGGGCTGCACAATGCACAGTGCTATGTCATGTGCCCCACCCCATGCTGCACCAAGCTGTGCTGTATGGGCCTAATAATGCAGCACTCTGCATGGCATTTCCCCTACCTCCCTAGCTACCACACCACACTGCACTGAGTCCCCAAGTCCACGTAGCTTCCTCAGCCCCAAGGGGCAGGCCACATCATCTCTAGAGGCAGGGGCAGGAAACAGAAGCTGGAGGAGGAAGGGGATCCTGGAGACCAGGGCTGCAGCAGATGATAAGCAATGAGGGGAGTCACACCTGGATCTGGGGCCACAGATTAAACCACAAGGGCCAGACGGAGCCCACATGCCACCAGCTGGACATTACTGTTGTAGAATATGAAATTGTTAATTTAAATTATTCTGATGCTCTACATTAGGTGCAGATAACCCCTATGTTAAGGCTGCAAAAAGTCAGGTATTCGAAAGTTAAGACATATCAAGGTTCCCTATGAAACCTTCACTTGGTCCCCTTGTGTGAATGACTTGTGATGCAGTCTTTATTCCCCAGAAGTCTCTGCCTTAATGCACTAAATAAGCAGTGCCCCCCTCATGAGCAGTTCTTTAATACTGTTTCCTTTTCATTGCTTACTGCATGACTCCATGCTTTCTTTAGTGCACATTACTCAAACCTTGGTCTGAAGACAGAATTATTAATTTCACCAAAGGCTTTCCTATAGGGATGATCACTTTCGTAGCTGAGTGCTTCACAAACATTAATTTACTTTCATAAACATGTTACTAGGAAAGATGATACTGATACCCCCATTTTACAGCTGGGAAATTATGGCATAAAGTGATTAAGGTCAAAAGTGTCCATTAATATTGGGCATCTTGAGATGTCTCAGGCTTGATTTTATCAGAGTACTTAGCACTATATAGAACTTTGTATATTTGACCTTCAGCTGCAGCTGTGACCGTTCCATACTTCTGCAAGTCAGACGTCAGGTTTTTGTGTTGAGCTCGCAGAAAATGAATAACATGAAATTACTGTATTTATTTAAATACAAGATCAGCCATAAAACAGCACCCCTCCAAATAATTAGATTCTATATCGAGACGACAATTCTAATATAATAGAGGGCTTAGTCTGTCTATATGCATGTCTGTGTGTCTGTTTGTGCTTTTCGCTAACTGCACATGCACCGCTGAGAGGGCAGGCGGTGAACGGCTGCATGGGCCCAGGCTGCACGGGCCCAAGTTTGAGCTGCTGCCAGGGAAGTCTGTGGCGGCAGTGAACAAACCCCAGCCACCAGAGCAGTGGGGGTTCCCCACACCTCCCTGCCTGAGGGTGATGGGAGGGAAGGAGAGGTGGGGGGAAGCCCCACTGCAAGGCAGAGGTGGGTTGGGGGAGGAAGCCACCATGCCAAAGGCTGGAGGAGGAGGCAGCAGTGGAGGAGGAAGTGCTTACGTGGCCGTCATTCTTGATGAACAATTAGCTAGTTTTTTTATAATTTTCTAGGTATATTCTAATGATTGGTGGTTTGCCTTGAAATTTCCCCCCTCACTGCTACAACAGGGAAAATAAAATCCAGGGGGAGAGGGGGGAGGGGCAGATAGCCCCCTTACCCTCTGCCCTTACCTTTACTGTCAAAACTGGTCTTTCTAGGCACATGGAAGTGAGAGGCACAATTTGTATATAAGCAAATTACAACAGGTAACAGTGACTAGGTTCAGCCAGAATTGATGAAGTTTACCTTTTTTAGATTGCTGCAAATTTTAGTACAGATACTCCACAAACACACACTTTTAAGCAGCTCTTTTTGTACCAACTTATATACAGTACAAACTGGGCGTGTCTATATATTCATTAATGCACCGTAATTTTGGCACATTGAGTTTAGTCCCCATTATAACAGGTACTAAATGCCCCATAATCAGTGCTAGTGTCTATTAGCACAGATTAACACTTTTTGTACAATGTTTAATGCCCAATGTATTAATCTACTGAGCACTAACACATTAGCATCCTTTTTGCCAGCCATGCTAATGCTTAGTAGAATTAGTCCAGTGGACATTAAGCATCATGCATAGATGTGCCCACTATGCATGATATTAGTTCAAAACCAAAAGGCTCATGATTTACCACATAGTTCATTGAGCTAGGTCTCACAGATTCGGAAGAGTGCTTCGAGTCACGGTGATCCCACAGCTCAGCACTGTGTGTGTATTCCAGATTTCCCCCAACCCCACCAAAGATCCATGTGCTAATTGGCAACCCTCCCCAGTCATGACTGGGATCGGGTGTTCTAGTCACGAGTCCTGGGATCCTCCAAAAATGTATATGCAGATGAGGCACAGGACAACCTACATGCAACAGATTGAGAGAGGGAGTGACAGAGGGATTCTGGATCAACTGTTTGAGGCCTCATTTGGTGACATCTGCCAGATATTTAAGGCAAGTGAAGAAGCAGTAAAGATTGGCAATGGGAAAGAAAGGCTCAACTCAGCTGCAGGAGTGAAAAGGAAGTTAAAATGTAGTCAATCCAGTGGCTCACCATAACCTGAAAAAGAGTCGATACTGAGGGAAATTGCATGCAATGGTCTCTAGTACATATTTTTTTGAGATGGGCTGCACTAATGGGTGCACCTGAGTCATGCGTTTTATAGTAATGTTCACTTTGGTTCCATTTAATCAGCTTCATAGTTGGTTTCTAATTACTGAGTGGATCCTGCTTTTGGCAGTTGTTTAACAATAAACAATGTATTCAATGAGGTCTCCTTGTATATGAACATAAAATGGGGGGCTTTTTTTCCCCCCATTGCTAATTGGGGGGAAAAAATCCTCATCTTGTATTTGAGTAAATAAAGTAGTGAACATCTACAAAAGCCAGTTACTTAAATGACTTGCTTATCATTAGATAGGAATTCCTACACAAAGAGAGAATTCAGTTGTTCAGGGCATCACCTAAATCATGAAATTATCCTTTCTGTTCTTTCAGTCCCCTGCCTCATTCACTACATTCAACCTCTGTAACAAATGAAGATGTCTTGCAGAAAAGTCTTCTTTGCCATATAAACCAATTGTTTTTAGTAGAGGTGAACCGAGATATTGGGCGCGTATTGGACTGGCACCGAAAAAAGGAAAAAGAATATTATCAGCAATTGGCTTTTCTTGGCCGATGTAGCTGATAATGTCACTGATAAATGCTGCGTTCATGCGCACAGCCACAGCATACATGCAGCCAGGAATACAGCCAGGCAGCTGGGAGGCACCCCACACACACACACACGCACCCTCTAGATGAGCTGCCCACAGCTCTGTCCCACTCCTGGCAGTCACATTCACTGCCCTGGCTGGGCAGTGCCTGCCCCCTGTCCTCTCCCTCCCTCACTATGGGGGCCTCTATCTGCCCCTCCATGCCACTTCTCTCCCCCACTAACTTAGCAGCTGGACACTGCTCTCCAAACTACATTCCTGTAAATCAGCTACTGGATTGGTATTGGCCAAGAAAATCTTTATTAGTGCATCCCTAATTTCTAGGGTATTGTCTATTCCATGTATTGTATAGACTGTATGTTGTCATGTAAGGCATAATCATAATACATATGTCAAAAGAGGCCAAATTAATGTTGCAGTGACAGCCTGAGTTCTGGAATTCCCTTACTTTTGAAGTACTTGACCTTGCAATCATAATGTTCTTTAATGCAGCCCTGCATATAATTTTGTAGGTTTTTAAAAATAAAACAGGGGGAAAAAAGGGAAGTTCCATCCTCCGAAATTATACTGAGACCCACATGGGTGATCAGTAGGCTTGAAACATGTAGAACCCCTGCTGACTTTTGCCATTTGAGGTAATGGAGTTACTGATCACATTAGTAGGTTGTTATTCCTCCAAGGACCAAGACTAAGGAGAGAAAAGACCCAGGTTCAGCATTTCTTCCTTAATTTGGAACAAGCCTTTTTGTCTGATGGTTTCAAAGAGACTTCCTGAGAGTCAAGGAATGGCAAGACTGATGGACCCTGGATTCTATTCTAGGCTGTAGACAGAACTATCTTCTAGACTGGACAGACATTTCCTTCTAACCATTATCCCTTCTGCCCCTGTTACCTCCTTTCCCCCATCAGTCAGCTGTTCATCCCAGGCTCCCTTGGGATGCCATCCAGCATTGTGTTCTAGACCCTTGCCCAGCTGAGATCCCCATCCAAGTTCTGGTCTTTCTCTTATATCAGTTCCCTTGTTTCCTCCTAGGCCTTCTTATTTCACACTCCTCACTCTTCTCTAGGTTCTTTTTTCAGTCAGTCCCAAGTTGCTTCTAACCTCAGGCTCCTCATTCAAAATTATCTGTCTCCATGCAAGCTTCTTGCTCAGTCCGCTCCCTCTGTCACCTGCCTCATCCCTGGTAACTTCTGCAATCACCAGGTCTTTTCTTCCTCCACATTGCCTAGCCACCAACTGGGGAAGTATCAAAAACACCAGAGAAGAGCAACTCTGTACCTCATGCCACAGTCAAGGCCTACAACTGTAGAAAAAAGCCAGGTTCAGCATTTCTTCCTTGATTTGGAACATACTCAGTATGGACAGACTCTTCAGAGATTTTAACCACAACTCTCAAAAGATCTCTACAGAGCACATGCAAACTGAAATGTCTTCAAAGGTTATAACTTGGTTAACCTGTGCTGTTTTTCATGAGAAAGAAAAGATACAAAAGACTTTCCAACAGGTTTCAACTCCCTGCTCCAAAGAATCTGGGCACTAGTGCTTCTCAATTAAATAGATTTTTAATAGGGAAATAGCAATGAATTTCTCTCATTTGAAGAAGGAGCTGAACCATTTTTGCTGAAACTTTCAAAAGCATTCAGCGTGAGGCAGACACCTAGCTTAGTAAATTTAAGCCTGAACAGTACAGAATGAGCAATTATAAAAAACTGAAAACAGTGTTACAGAAAGTATCAAACAAGCCTAAGCAAAGATACTGTTATACTTTCCATTTATAATGTAATGTCTAAAACATTCTGTTGTTTATCTTATGTAGCTATAATTCAAGACCAGCTCATACTTATTTAGTTTGACAGTTTATTGTGAATAACAACTATATTCTACTGAACAAAGTAGTAACAGTTCATTCAAAAAGTAGAGCTTAATTTTGAAAAGGGTATTATTATGTGTTATTTTTTCCTCCTTTTTAACCTCTATACATTTAGTTTTCCATCAGTGTGAATTGCTGTATCAAAGTAGATGGTTTTACTGATGCTTTTGTCTCTCTGATTAACTTTAAATTCTCTAACACTGCATCCATATCAACTCAAGGTTTTGAAGAAGAAAGGATAACCTTATCCTTTTACATTCATAATCAGACTTACTATGCTCAAGATAAATGCATGTATTTACACATCCAACAAAAAACAGAAAAGTTAAATGGCTACCACTGCTCTCTAAATTTCCAGTATTTGAAATTTGAGTCAAGTTATAAGAAAAATCTGATACCAAGATATCAGGCAAATAGAATATACTGTTTTTTTAATTACTGGATATTATAGCAGAAGTAATTTTTAAAGAAGGGTAGCTGAGGGATGGAGTTTCAGGTAAAATGTATATTTCTCATGCAGGGGCATATAAACAATGTTTTTATTTAAATAAGTCAGTAACAAGAGTTAGACTTGTAGATGAAAGAACGAATAAAACGCTAAAATCTACACTCCTAATCGCTAACAACAAGAAGTACTAATATGATGTGCAAAAAAATAACTTACCAAAGTTTCTTCTCTGTTGCTACTGCTACCTTCTTAAAACTGCATAACTAAATCAGTTTCTATAGAATACACAGAATAATTTTAATGGAATAAACACACATTTACACTAAACATGCAAAGCATGGAAAGCTATACTTTTGCTTCCCCCAGCCCCCTTCCCTGGTGACCTTCATGACTGGAGTCTGCGCCTAGCAGAGCAGAAGTGCCTGCAGGGAACTATATGTACTCAAGTGTCTTACTGACAGAATTGTATAACCGGGTACAATAAGGCTGCAAAAGTTAAAAAAGCAATCTAATTAGATGTGAATTTATAACAACTACATAATTTAGCAATAGCTACTATTCAAACATTCATCGGCATCCGTAAGCATAAACAATAAAATTTTCATAGCTAAAACACGCAGGATAAATAAAAAGCAGGAAATGAAAATAGAATTTACTTCTTCACAGTTCTGTAGCATTTGGAACATGGAAACTTTCCTGTCAAAATTTCTAAAAATTAATCATGACCTGCTACATTTTTTCCCTTTATAACAACTTTCTTTCAGTTCCCCATCTATAAAAAAGGGTTTAATATTATAATAGAGTTTCCCTATGTCAGGGCTGTTATGAGGATCAATACATTAAAGATTCCAATCATTCAAATTCTGTAGTAAAGAGGAACAGAGGAGTATAACCCACAAAAATTGCCTACCAGTGTGCAAACCCAGAGCACAGTTATCATGATATATCAAACTGCATCTGGGACAATGGTTGTCTGCACCACAGTGACAAAAATGTCAGCATGGAAGAGGAGTCGCATTCTTTGTATGTTCTGCTTTGCAGAAAATTAACATGTTTGACCAACAGCAGGCATCAGTGTCAACGTGCACAGTCTGAGTTTAAAAAACCAGCTGAAAAGGTTGCTATTTTATTTGAAGAAAATGATATAACTAGTTCTTTGTTCATGGGAAGCTCAAGCAGATTGACAGCTGATGAAAGGTGATAGTGCCATTGTCCCCATCCTCCCCCAACTTCCTTCATTCCTATATCAGTGAAAGGGGAAGCCAACATCCACTGCTACCACTGAGCCTCAAAACATCTCATTTTCCTAGCTGCCTTGTGCTGAGGGATAAGGTGATAAGAGACAGGATGTACACCACTCCTTACTGACTTCAGCCCAGTCACTGTTGGGAGAGCAATTTGGTCCTCCAGCCATCAGAGATACATAATGATCCTACACCTATTGCCAACTTCAAGCATTCAAAATCATGGTTCAGAGTTAAAAAAATAGTAAAAATGGAAGAAGAAATCATAAGACATTTATAAATAAGTTATTTGCAAACCTTTAGGATACACCCTGGTCATGTTTTTCAAGTTGTCATCTGCAAACTGTTAGAAACTTGCTATATTTAAAAATGAAAGCTGAGATTCTCGGGTACTCGCTTGACTTGTATTGGGACAAATATCATGAGGCTCCCAAGTAAAACTGCAAGAGCTGACAATATTGCTGTATACAGAATGAAAAACAGTTGCCATGAATGAACGAAAGCAGTTGCCAATGGTTGCCTCACCCTTAAGATAAATTAATACCTAAGCAATCTGAGCTGGAAAGCCATAATCACCTAATAAAAACACGACTCAGAAAACTGCTAACGTGTCATACTAGCACCAGAAAAACCTCTTAATGAAACTATGACAAGCCTAACAACGGAAAAGAAGAATTTCTCATACCACCAGTAAAAGCAGGGATGGGGGGAGAATTTTCCCGGTGGGGAAGAATGAGGCTGCTGCAGACAACAGCCTGATTTAAAGAAACCCCATCTTGTACATAACCCAAATGCTGTCAGGTACAATTTGCCAGCAGCCTCAGTGACAAGACTGACAAACATCTTCAAAAAGCCAGAAAAAGCACTAGCACTGAAGTTCCTTCAAAGCAGACACTTTGCAAAGTAGCTTGAGACACAGATTAATATAGTACACGATAGGCCAATATTATTGTTGTTCTTGCTACAGTAGAATTCAAAGGAGCTATTATTCTTGAGAAGTTGTCGGAGTTTTCCTTATAAACCCAATACTCCAGTGCAAAACAATGCAATTTGGATTTACAGTAGAACATGAAAGTGTGACTTTTGTACTTTTGGACTAACTGCTCCCATTGATAACAGGTCTCATAGGCTTCAGTTGAGCACAGGTAGGTCAACACTGGCCGTATCTACACGAGCAGCAGACTGCGCAGTTGTTACTTACATAAGCAAGTACCATCGCTGCACATTTTTTTTCTCCCGACACTACTGCACAATAGTGTGTTACTACTGGACAGTATCATTGCTGCACCGTTAGTGCCTCACAACACTACTGCACAGCAGATTTTTGCTACTATGTGCACTAGCATCTCATGTAAACATGCCCACCAAGAGCTAATGAAAACTGTATGTAGTTACACAGGTCAACAACTGATTTTTAAAAGTTTATGATTTTTCACCACCCTGGATTTAAACATTAATTTCAAGGGGGGGAAATCTGAACTTCATTTTTTCTAGTAAACTAGTTTGAATTTTTAACTTTATATTAACCAATTTTACATTATAAGAAAATAAGATCTAAACAAATAAGCAAACCAAAATAAAGATCAGAAATCCTGGTAACAATAAATCTATGCAACATTCCTTTGCACTATTTTACCATATTTCCCTTAATCCAAGACCACTTTGAATTTAAGACCCTCCCCCGCATAATTAGATTCTATACATGGAAAATTTGTTATCATTTTCGATGCATAGAATCAAATTATTGGAGGGTCATCTTTAATTCATTCCCCATACTACTACAGCAAGAGGCAGGTGGTAGAGGGCAGGGAAGTCAAGTGGCCTGACTGCTGCCCTTTGCCCCCCAACACCTTGTCCTCTGCCACCCATAGCCCACCACCAATACCCCTCTGTCATTTGTGCCCCTGCCTCTTCCCAGCTTGCTCCCCCCCACTGTCCCGCTGCCACTGCTTACACTCCATTGCAGCTCTGGCTTTGGCCTGGGGCATGTAGCTCTGGCCCCCACTGGGCCCAACATCAGTGCATGCAGCAGCAACAGCTCCAGTTCTAACCCCAGCCCTGAGACTGGGTCAGAGCCAGAGAGCTAGGGCAAGGGCCAGAGGTGCCACCATCACCACCACTACTCCTGTTGGGTGGGGGGAGGGACTGGAACCAGCATGTCCTCCAGGCCAGAGCTGCAACAGAGGGTAAGCAACAGCAAGGGTGAGAAGCAGAGGCTGAGTGTGGGGAAGGCAGGAGGACAGATGGGGGCAAGGGGGCGGGGAAGGGGGCAGTAGCTGTGGCTCTGACTGACCCCTAGCCTGAGTTGGGGCCAGAGCCAGAGCAGCTGCCTGACCTTTCCCACCCCTGCCCCCACCTTCCACACAAATCCAAGACAAGAGCTCCACTCCCATACTGAAGGAGGAAAAATCTCACCTTGGATATAAGTAAATATTGTATATGTATTTTATAGCTTTGGTTAGCATTCAGAAACAAAATCACTGATATAAATAATTGCTTACAAGGATAACAGTTGAAAAATCCCTGTGCCTCTTGATTAATAAGAGCAAAAATATCAGAAAGCAAAACAAAGGTATGTCATGTTCCTTGGCACTTAGTGCTGGGAATATTTCAATAACAAGTCTGTTCTCTCATACTTAATGTGATTTTCAAGAAGATCAGGGTGTGAAATGCAAAGACATTTTTCCCTATGTGATTTTATAGTTAACACAGGTCCACGACACGTTCCTGTATATTATCACTGGAAAGAAACGTTTTGATCTATGCAGTTTTTCTGCAAAGGGTACCCTTTTGCAAAGACATGCTCCTGAAAGGCTTATCACAAGGTTAATTAATGTTCATATTCATTATTATTAATCATTCCCAGATTTGTCAGTTAGAAAAAGGCGCATTCACTTTTCAGCTCTACATAACTAGTTACGTGTTCCTTCATTCTGAATTTAATGCCAACAGTAAGGGAAATCAAACTACCAAGACTGCCATAATTTAGCTATGAACCAAAAATTAAATACTTCACTTAAGTCTCCATAAGGATGATGTCATATGTGGGTAGAAGGCAGGACAGCAATTGAAAATGATGATACAGAAATGGAAATGACCATGTCTGAAGTGGAAGCAAAACTTGAGAGGTTTAATGTGCTCAGTCTCCACCTCAGAACTGGCATCTGAAAACACAGATCCAGTATAAAAATTTTTAAGACATCATAGAATCATGGAAAATGAGGGTTGGAAGAGACCTCAGAAGATCATCTAGTACTACCCCCTGATCAAAGCAGGACCAGCCCCAACTAGATCATTCCAGCCAGGGCTTTGTCAAGCTAGGCCTTAAAAACCTCCAAGGATGGAGATTTCACCACATCTCTAGGTAATCCACTCCAATGTTTTACCTCCCTCCTACTGAGAAAGTTTTTCCTAATATCTAACCTAAACTTCCCTTGCTGCAACTTGAGACCATTGCTCCTAACTCTCATCTGCCACCACTGAGAACAGTCTAGCTCCATCCTCTTTGGAACCACCCTTCAGGTAGCTGAAGACAGCTATCTAATCCCCCTTCAGTTTTCTCTTCTGCAGATTAAATAAACTCAGTTTCCTCAACCTGTCCTTAGAAGTCATGTGTACCAACCCCATAACCATCTTCACTGCCCTCCACTGGGCTCTCTCCAACTTGTCCACACCCTTTCTGTGGTGGGGGTGCGGGGTGGGCAAAACTGAGCACAGTACTCCAAATGTGGCCCCACCAGTGCAGAATAAAGGGGAATAATTACTTCCCTCAATCTGCTGGCAATGCTCCTACTAATGCAGCTCAGTATGCCGTTAGCCTTCTTTGGAACAAGGGCAGACTGCTGATTTATCCTACCCTCTAGTGTATCTAATACACTCCCAAGCTTGGTGTCATCGACAAACTTGCTGAGAGTGCAAACCATCCCATCTTCCAGTTCGCTAATGAAGATATTGAACAATACTGACCCCAAGACTGACCTCTGGGGCATTCCACTTGATGCCAACTACACGTCAAGCCATTGATCACTACCCATTGAGAGTGACAATTCAGCCAGTTTTCTATCCACCTTACAGCAACACATACTTCCTTAATTTGCTTGCAAGAATGTTGTGGGTGAGCATATCAAAAGCCTTGCTGAAGTCAAGATATGTCACATCTGCTGCTCTTCCTGCATCCACAAAGCCAGTAACCTCATCATTAAGGGCAATCAGGTTGGTCAGGCATGACTTGTCCTCAGTGAATCAGTGCTGGCTGTTCCTGGTCACTTTCTTCTCCTCCAAGTGCTTAGAAATGGATGCCTTGAGAACCTGCTCCATGATTTTTTCCGGGGACTGAGGTGAAGTTGACTGGTCTATATTTCCCTGGATCCTCCTCCTTTCCTTTAAGATGGGCACTATATTTGGCCTTTGCCAATCATCTGAGACTTCCCCTGATCACTATGAGTTTTCAAAGATAATGGCCAGCAGCTCTACAGTCGTATCAGCCAACTCCTTCAGCACCCTCAGGTGCATCTCATCTGACCCCATAGATTTGTACATGTCCAGTTTTTTAAATAGTTCCTAACCTGCTCTTTCACCTCTGAGGGCTGCTCACCTACTCCCCAAACTGTGCTGCCCAATGCAGTAGTCTGGGAGCTGACCTTGGCCTGTGAAGACCGAGGTAAAAAAGACATTGAGTACTTCAGCCTTTTCCTCCTCACATGTCACTAGATTGTCTCCCCTATTTAGTAAGGGACCCGAACCTTTCCTGATCTTCCTCTTGTAGCTAACATACTTGTAGAAACACTTCTTGTAATTCTTCATATCCTTTATTACCTGCAACTTCAGTTGTGCTTTGGCTTTCCTGACTTCATACCTACATGCCTGAGCAATACTCTTACACTCCTCCCCAGTCATCTGTCCAAGCTTCCACTTCTTGTAAGCTTCCTTTTTGTGTTTAAGCTCACCAAGGTTTTCTGCTAAGCCAAGATGCCATATTTGCTATTCTTCCTGCACACTGGGATGGTTTGTTCCTCTGCCTTCAGTAACATTTCTTTAAAATACAAGCAGCTCTCCTGGACTCCTTTCCCCCTCAGACTGACCTCCCAGGGGATCCTGCCCATCAGTTCCCTGTGGGAATCAAAGTCTGTTTTCCTGAACTCCAGGATCCATACTCTGCTGTTCTCCATTCTTCCTTTTGTCAGGATCTTGAACTTTAACATCTCATGGTTACTGCTGCCCAAGTTGGCATCTACTTCTACATCCCCCACCAATTTGTCCTTGTTTGTGAGCAGCAAGTCAAAAAGAGCTTGGCCTGTGGCTGGTCTCTTCAACAGCCACACCAGGAAGTTGTCTTCAACACTCTCCAAAAACTTCCTGGTTTTCATTTGCACTGCTGTATTTCCCTCCCAGCAGATGTCAGGGTGACTGAAGTCCCATATGAGAACCAGAGCCTATGACCTGGAAACGTCCACTACTTGTCTGAAGAAAGCCTCATCTACCACATTCTCCTGGTCTGGTGGTCTATAGTAGACCCCCACCAAAACATCACCATTGCTGCTCTCCCCTCTAACCTTAACCCACAGACTTTTAACAGGCCTATCTCTAGTTTCATACTGGAGCTCTGAACTATCATACCACTCTTTTAGATACTCTACCTATTTTTCCCTGCCTGTCCTTCCTGAACAGTGCTCCAGTCATGCGAGCTATCCCACCAACTCGCTGTTATTCCACTCACGTTCGCTCTATGCATTTGTGTACAGACACCTGAGGTAAATAGCCAATTGCCCTACTTTCTCGGCATGCTTCTCCTGTTGCCCCCTCCTCCTCATGCTTTCTTCAGGTCTCCTGCTTCCTCACTTTCCTCAGGGCTTTGGTCTCCATCCTGCAGTGTACACAATTTAAAGCCCTCCTCACTAGATTAGTGAGCCTGCCTATGAAGATGCTCTTTCCTCTCTTCATCAGGTGAATCCTGACTTGTACTAGCAATCCTTTTTCTTGGAGCAACATCTCATGGTCAAAGAAGCCAAGGCTGGATCCCTGGTGGCAACACCACCTGTGCAACCATGCATTTATCTGCAGGATCTGTCCATTCCTAAATCTATCAACTATAAGCCTGTTTGCCTAACGCCAATACACAAGGTTTCCAAGCAAATCTTGAGGAAAACAATAATTAAGTACACAGAGGTTAAATATAAAATGGGATAAAAGAGATCCTGGGTTTACTAAAGGTAAATGGTACCAGACTCACCCAATCCCTTTCTTTGATAGCCAACATTTAAGAAAAGGTAAATGTGTTAGATCTATCTGAAATTCAGTAAAATGTTGGATACAAAGGAAATTAACTGTACTGAAACTATACAAGCTGAAGATTAGTATAACTTTGAAGGTGGATAAGCAAGTGACTATAGAGGATTATGCTGAAAGGGAAACAATCAGGTTAAAGAGAGAATACTAGTGGAGTTTCTTGAGGTTTGGTCACAGAACCATCTGTAGGCTTAGATCAAGTGTAGTAAGTATGTAGTATGTGAGGTTGAACTGAAGTGTGATCATTGCTAGTTGAAAACTTTTCCCTACTGGCTTTGTCATCTTTTTGGATTCATAATTCTAGACATCTACTAATAAAATTCAATCTATGCATTAACAACCTTGGCACGGGAAGTAGCATGCTAATTAAATTTGATGATGACACAAAGATAGCAGACATTTTGATGCAGGGGAGGATTGGAATATCACACAAGATGAACTGCCTGACCTTGGAGATATTGGAGGAATAGAAATTAAATAATACAAAGTGCAAGGTTATGCACTATCAACAGGAATTCCTGCCACAAACTGGGAACTCCTCAGTTGCAAACAACAAAGGAGAACAAAGGGTGACAACGGGTGTATTGGTCAACTGCAGGTTGACAATGAGCCACCGAAGTGACGCAGCTGTGAAATAGCTGGCTGCAATCCTAGGATGTGTTAGTCAAGATATTTCCACTAGATGTTGGAAGTATTAGTGCTACTGTATAAGGCACTAGTAACATTGGAATACCACATACAATTTTTATCATCCATGTTCAAGAAAGATTTATTTAAACTGGAACTATTGCAAAGAAGGGCTATGAGGTTGCTCAGGAAAATTGATATCCTATTTTATAAGAGGAGAGTAAAAGATTTTGGCTTATTTGCCTAGTAAAGATTAAGAGGGTATATGACTGTTCTCAAAACATAACATCAGGGGAATAACAACAAGGAAGAAGAGATATTTAAGCTAAAGAACAAGCTGGCACAGATAAGTGGGTATAAACTGACTCTGACTCAATTTAGGCTGGAATTAGAAGATTTCTAATAATCAGAGCAGAGGGATTCTGGAACAGTGCTCCAACAGAAGCAGTGGACACAGGGAATCTAACCAGTGCATGAAAGGGATTATGCATGGTTGCCTATAGGAGCAGTGGATGAGGTCCCTTTTAGTCTTCTATGACCGTCTTTGGTGACAGCATTCTTCTATGTTTAATCAGAAACTGTGAAGTTACATCTACACAGTAAAAAAAAGATGTGGTTGCAGCATGTGTAGACATATCACAGCTAGTCGCTCAGGAACTAACTATAGTATAGCTTCAGCGGCACAAGCTATACAAGTACTGGATATGTACTTACTTGTACAGATGTCTATGCTGCCACTGATCCAGGTACCCAAGGTGCCAGGATGAAAATGAAGCTCAGATATATCTACCTTTGCTGTAATCACACCTATTAGCAGAGTAGATGGACACTAAACAGAACAACTTTGGCATTCATATCAGGTCTTTATGCCTGCACTGCAACTGCTTTTTTTTTTATTCCTTATAGTACAACTAGGGAAGTCTGGTCACATTGCTGCTCCAGATCATGCTTTCTCAAAATGTAATGCAAATTAGAAAGGATGAGTGTAGACTATCTTCTGTAACGACTATCTTCTGTAACCTGTAACTGCCAATCTTCCCATTCCCAATCATGCAACTTAACTGTTGTAATGACAGTAACTGCTTCCATAGAAAAAACAAGAGTAGGAAAGCTTTTTTTAAACAAACAAAAAATTAAAAGTTAGCCATAATCAGTACAATGAATGAAAAAAATTCATCTCATCATCTATTGTCATTCTTCATTCTGGTTCCCCTCACATCTCTTTCATTCCTCTAAACACTAGGGGTGGACAATAAAGACTTTTTCGGCTGATACTGATGTCCGATTATTAATGAGACATATCAGCTGATACTGATCCGATTGCTGATATGCAGCCCGGCAGCTTGGAAAGCAGCAGCTGGGTGGTAAGTCTGTGGGGGGGGGGAAGGGGCAGGGGGAGGGAAGGGTTGTGGGGGGGCAGGCAGAGGCCCCCATGGTGATGGAAGAGTGGGGTTTGGGGCTGGGGCAGGGGAAGGCACTGCCCAGCCAGGGGGTGCAGGGAGTGGGACGAAGATGCAAGTGGCTTGTCCCTGGGCACAGGGAGAGAGGAGGAGTGGCTCCCACTGCTAGAGTACCCCAGGAGAGGCACAGAGGGGCACATACCCCCTATATCTATGCATGGGGCAAAGGCGGGCTGCTGCTGAGAGCTGGGCTGGGGTGGGGCTGGGCTCTTCCCAGCAGTGTGACTTCATGTGGGGCAGGCAGTGGTGGTGCTGGGAGCGGGGCTATGGGGTGGGCTGTGGCCACCCCAGAATTCACTGTAGGCCCCCTCAAATCCCCCATTCCAGCGCCGCTGCCACCCACCCTGTGCATAGCCCTGGCTCTGCTCCCCCACCAGGGAGAGCCCGACACCGCCCCCAACCCCAGCCTGCAGTGGCAGCCCACCCTTACCCTGCACAGATCCAGGGAGCATGTGCCCCTCTGTACATCCCCTGGGGTGCACAAGCAGCAGGAGCTGCCCCCACCCCTGCATCCCTGGACGTGCTGCTCACAGCTCCATTCCACGGCTTGCCCACCCCGGCTGGACAGTCCTTCCATATGTACTACTTTGTTGTTTAGTTTACTTCTCCCTCAGATGTTCTGCTTTCTTTTCTGGTTTTCTTCTCCCTCACTCCCTTCCCCACTGCTTTGAATGCATTCTTCCCCGCATCTCTCAAACTGGTGGCTACTATCCAACATCTGTTTTAGAGGGCAGATGTTGCAGCAATGGTTTCTACTATTCTAAAATGGCTTCTCATCCTCATTTCCAGGCACCTTTAAAAGGCATCCAAACTCCCATGCATCTGAACTACTGTGGACACAGCAGATAAGAAACTCAGAAACTTATGGGCTTCTATGCCAAAGAGCTTAGAAACTCCAGATTTATTCATTTGCATTTATATTTCTTGGGAAAAAACTTCTATGTTACCTTTACCATTTATCTGCTCTTGCTTACATTACATGGAGTTCTGAAATTGAGAATGTGGGCCAGAATTTCTATGGCAAATAGCAGATTCCAGCTTTCAGCATGGAACTTCAGACCAAAAACATCCAACTGATCTAATTAATTGTTTATACTTGTACCAGTCAAGATGTTTCGTCAGGTGAATCAATTCTGTATATTTTGAATTGTCAAATATGGCAAGTCAGTTCAGCATTAGTGCTTTTATAGCTTCCCTAAGTGTGCAATCAACTAGCCTTAAATCCATCAAAGTACTTAAGCTCATGCTTGTTTTTAAGCACATGTACTCATGGGCTTAAAGTTATGTTTGAGTGTTTTCCTGGATACAGGCTTAAAATATTTGATCATATTGTATATTAGCAATTCAATTCTCTCCCACCTACCAACTATGACATGTAGTAGGTTCCCCCAGTGTTTCAAAAAATGACACATCCAGAAATTACTGAATAACTTGTTTTAAAAGTTTTTTACTAAGAATATATAGAGACATTGTTACATAAAGTTTGGACTGACTGTATTAAATGCCTTAACTATTAAACAGACACCAGGCTGATATCTGATACAAAGATTGCCACTCGGAAACGATACCATTTACACAGAGCAAATCCATGATTCTGAAACATGCATGAGTAGCTTTACTCATCCAAATAATTCCATTTAATTTTGCAGGATTTCTCATGCGAGTGTTTGCACCACTGAGGTTTAAATGTATATATCAGTAAAACATCTAAAGCAGCAAATGATTTGTAATTGTTGCTGCTCTATAATATAAAAGTTGCATTTTTTTTTATAGAGAAGGTAAAGACTTAAATAACTCTCCTTTTCAAAATATCCTATGAAAAACAACATTAAGGTATCAAAAGAAATATTAAAAGTTTTATATGCTTTGTTTTACTGCAAGATTTCCAGTAATCCAGTGGCCTAAACTTCAATAAGTTAAACAAACAAATTATAGATATGTATAATAATAATAATGGCAAAACTAGCAAAATAGATCAAAATGTACAAGTAGAAAGGGTTTTTTTCATTTAAATGCATAGGCTTGCTTATCATAAACTGGTGCCTTTACAGAGTATACACTGAAAAAATAAGCTAGCTACTGGAATGTCATACAATTGTATTGTGCAATTTTTACTAAGAGTGTATTATAGTATCTTTTCTGAGTTCTATCTGCACCCCAGATAAAGTGAAACTGCTAAAATCCTCCCCCATTAAACTATCTTTTCCAAAAAGATCTAATCCTGTAACCACTGATGGACACCATCTTGGAGGCCATAATTAGTGCTTGGAGATATGGGCTGAATGCTTTGGATGCATCCCTTCCTGAGTACTTAGCATAAGAACAAACAAAAACATGCCATCTCTGCTACAGTTTTATCCATCTACCACACAATTTATGCCCATATCCAGAAGCCAAACTACAATTTATTTATTTATAACTGTGAAGCCAAATGAAGTTGGGCGAGTAAAGTTTTATAAGATTTTGTAAAAATCTTACAATTCATGATGATGCAAAAGCCATTTCATAAGGTCTCCTGCTTAAATGTGATGATTAAGCAGCATGGTATACTCAAAGCTTTCAGTCTTTTTAATGATTTAAAAACAAAAGGGTGGAGTTTGAATCAACCTAAAAAAATCAGGCTGTGTAACAAAGCTGGCTGGAGGACAATACTTTCATTTTGTGACAACTTGTAAGGCTTCAAATGTTGTTTTTAATTCTAATGAAAAGAAGAAAGAAAAGCTTTTAAGTGCTTTTGCCAGGGCAGGCCCACAATTTTTTGGGGCCCCCTGTGAGATATAGTTTTGGGGCTCCCTAATGTGAAGAAGCCAGTGGTGGTGGGGAGGCCTTAGCTGCAGGACCCCTGCAGCTGCAGGTTTTGCAGGATAGGGTGGGCCAGCCCTGGCTTTTGCTAAAACAACATTTTACTGAAATACCCATTTTTAAAATGAGAAGACCAGGTTTCAATTGGGGGTCATTCTCTGATTAAGAGGGACCAATAGGAGCGCCCTCAATCTTAAAAGCTTTCCTTTGGAAAACTTGAAACCAAAACATCTTGGTGAAATGTACTGGCTTCAGTGAAAGAGCACTTTTAATTGGCAAAAACATTCCAACACCCCTTGCTATGTAATATTCTTAGTGTTAAGGTTCAATCCAAGTAACGTAGTAAGGCAGCTTAGCTGTCCCAAGACTCAGCAAAAGAAGCAGGTTAGATGGTGGTGTTTTCATGCTCCCCAAGGCATCTTATGTAACAAGCACCATGTTTTCTAAGTAGCTTGAGATTTCATTACTCATTTTTGCAATGTAAAGTCTCACTGAAATGAATGTGGCACTATTACTGCTGTGCAATAGGAATGCTGGTCAGTCACATCAATGTTGTGTAGCACTATGCAAAAAATTGCATGCCACAAAAATAATAATCGCTGTGTCTCCAGTGAAAAACCAAGCCAGCCTTTTGCCTGTGACTTGAGAGTAAACAAAATGCAACCAAACAGTAGCTAAATCTGAAAAAAACAAGAAAACTCCGGAGTTGAGGTCAGCCTTTTGCCAAGGCAGCTTTATTAATATTGCTTTTACCCTATTGGTGCACCACTCATTTGCTCTTCCATGAAGGAGGCTTCAGAAAAATGGTGCTATTCACTGTGCATTATGAGCTACAATGTCCAGGCACAATTGGGTTAAGAATAGAGCTCTGTCTAACTGAGATTCCCAGACGCCTTTTCAATTTTTAACTATTTCCTTTCGCTTGTGTGGTTGATTGACTCTTAAGGTATTTTTAAGTAGTTTTTTGCATTTCTTATTGATATTGCACACAAACTATTACATGTTAACATTAAAAAAGAACAAAAAGAAACATTACATGTAAAACTCTTGTCTTAAGATACTACCCACAAGCACCCTTGCCTCATATTTCCTGGACCATCATACTTACAACATCACTCCAACACTACCAAATTGCTTGTCTTAAGCAATTCTCAAATCCAATGGGTAAATTAAAACACAAAAACAAAACACAATTTTTTTGGATATGAAAAATACTGTTTTGGGAAACAAACCAAGAAGACAAATGTACACATACAGGAAATGCTTATACTTTTTGAAGAAACAAGTTTTTGACTCCACTAGCTCTGATCTGACATCTCTATTGGTAAATATGGTAAAAGACCTTCTGAAGCATGCAAAGAATTTTCTAATTTTTTATTATGCATACAAAACAAACATCTATTAAAAGGCTTGTATTTCCCCTGAACTCATATTGTAAACAGTGATTAACTGATGCATTATGTAGTAACACTGAACTATGAAATGCACATTTCATTTTATAATTTACATGAAATGTAGGCTCAACAATTTTACATAGCAGAAAAATGACATTTTGTATATTGACTTAAGTGGACATTGCACCTACCCAACTAATACTGACCCATGCAATGTATGTGCTATCTTTATAAGTGATTCTTTGCTACTTGATGACTAGCCAAATCTCTAGAGCTTGAGTCCTCTGTGACACATTTTAAATAGCTGTTAGAAGTTGGATGCACATGGTGCTTGCAGCAACTCTGCAGAACTGTATATTATATTGCAGGTGACTATTTAATTCTAAAAAATATAAGCACTGATAGAAATGACAGCAAAAATTCCTCATTTTAAAATTTGATATAGGAGATGCAGCTTTCCAGAAAGTATATCCACCCACTTGAAAAAAACTGTGTGGCAGACAACCCTGACAGGCTCAAGTGCAGAGAAAGAATATCCTTTTATTAAGTGGAGTAGAAATGAAAAGAATGATCACTATTAGATGTTTGGCCCAACTGAAATTAATAAAAGTGTGCGTGTATATGCACGTGCACACTGCTTGTTTACTTGTTTATTTATGTTAAGGGGTTTTATAACAATGGCTTATGGAAAAATGTTAACATAACTAATCTGATATATATGATATTCATAAAAGCTGACAAAACCTAGACAATGCATATTTTAACTCAATTTAATTTAAAATTTCTACAGTGTTGTACACTTTCTGGTGCAGTGTATTCATATTTCTAATGCCAATTACCTGCCATGTTATCTTTGCATATAAAGAAATAAAGGGCTTTTTAAAAGATCCTGAACAATTAAACAAATACACAAATTATGTTGAAGTTATTCATATAGAAATGAGGCTGTATAAAAGGCAAAATTCAAGGAATTTCACTAGGGATGGATTAGTTTAACACCCAAACAAAATTCACACCTTATATATTTGACTGATCCTCCAAACTAAAGTATTTTACCAACAGTAAAGGTGTGTGGAGAGTGGGGTATCAAAACAATAAATAAGATGTTGTTACTGCATATATTTCCATAACATGTATGCACTATTTTTCTAAATTATAATTTTTTTCAGCATTTAAGCCAAAACTAATACTTATCACAATTTAGTTAAGTAAAATGGAAGCAAGTCTAAGTGAGGCAAATCAAAACTGACAGCCACTCAAATAATACATGCATAAAAGTATATTCAAACTTCATGTGCTCAGGAAAAAGCAGACTCTCAGCAAAGCCCCTGAATCACAGGCCAAAAAAGCAGAAACCTTTTAAAATATATATATTTTTAGTGCATGACTGATTATACTGTCAATACCTTTCACTTACAGAATGGAATAATAAACTCAGTGATGCCTCAGTGTTGCTTCCTTCCTACTGTCCCCTCAGGCATTTCTGGGCATTTCCAATCCATTGGGATAAGTCAGAAAAAGACCACAAGCTCAGAGCACTGACAGGTACAGAGAATCATTCCAGTGCAATAGCAGTTTGCAATACAGATTTTGAAAGGGTTTTAAAAATGGGTGTAATATTTTGATGTATAGGGACTATTCCAGACATCTGACAACCAAACAAACAAAATGATTGCTTAATTCCTTACAAGTTCTGAATAAGCACCAACAAAAAAAGCCCACTTGTGTTACTTTCTACTGAAAAGAAAAGGTCACAGCTCAGGCACAGAAGACTGACTTTTACTCAACAACACACATTATCAACTTGAACTTATGAAGGAGCATTTTTTTCCTCCAGAAAGATTTTTTTTGACAGGCAAAAGCATGTTTTGTATAAACAAAGTATTCTGATAGAGCCATCCTATCACTGTACAATACAAAGTGTTTTAACAAAAGGCTTGCAACAGTAAGAATCAATTAACTGCACCTGAAATATTAACCATGTCTATAAACCTCGTCTGGTTTAAAAGCTACAGTACCATTATAGCTTCCTTTTATGTCTTATCAGCAAAACCAGACAGATAAATATGCAGCAGAAGAATAATGCCTTAATAGCTGCAGAAGACCATCTAGAAGAAGGTAAAAACAATACTAAACATTTATCACAGAAAACGAAAACGTGAGGTTATACAAGGCTTACTTCGAAAATGCTCTGAAGCGTAGTAATAAACATCCTCATAGCCCTCATGGTAATCCTCCTCTGGTCGGTACTTCTTGCCTTTTCTTCTTCTCGACCTTCTTATCTGCCTGACAAAGCCTAAGAACCGTTCCATCTCTTTCACCTGCACACAGGATCAGCCCAGTTTACCTTTTGCTGGTGTTAGCCAACAGCTAAGCTTCACAAAAAGCTGTCTGAGCATTAATAAACAGCAAAGAGAGATGTGGAACTGGATCCTCTGACCATCCACTCCGATAATATTAAAGAAAAACCACAGTTTCAGCTCTGATGAGGAAACATATTGTTTTACCTTTAAAAAGAACCTCTATCCAATCCATTCATTGGAATAGTTCAAAATGTAAAGAAGCTAAAGGAGGGAAATAACAGTGCAAAAAGGGACATGCAATCTCATGCAGGTTTTTAAACGAAACAGAACAAAGTTCAAAAGATCTGCCTGCCAGCAAGAGGAATCCCAGCACTATAATTTCACTATCCTACGTCTCCATCATTTGAAGGGGGCTGGGGGGCGGGGATACACATTAGTCAATGGACTGAACCATATCTGAAGACCAAACAGGTTTTCTGTAGCCTGTTCATCACTACCCTAATAATAATTGTGGCACATGCTCAAGACCCCGTTTGATGTCATTTGTTCTAAAAACAGAAGCCACGATGATCCATCTCTGAAATAAACACATCCTGGATGAATAAACAGCAAAGTGGTTTAATCCATACACACAGCCCACTCACAGACAAGTGTGTATGCTGAATGTGTTAATTGGAGCAGCAGGGAGAAAGCTAGGCAGCTGCTTAAAATGACACGTTTACCCACTGGGCATTAGTGTATTCCAATCATTGTTTGATCTAAATATTAAAATGCACTTCACAGACAGGCTCTTCATAGATCCAGTAAGGCTATATAGAGAAAGGCAAACAAAGAAAGCTGCATCAGGAGCACACTATACAGAACTCAGCTAAAATCCTAGCTGAGTTGTAAAACTTCAAAATTATGCTCCATCAAATCAGCTGTGCACCAAGTAAAACTATTTGTTTTGTATAAAGCCTAAGAATGCACACAGCATTTTTCTGGTTACTTGTCTGCATTCCACCAACGTTCTCCAAGATAAGGCAGGAATTTCACAAGCACTTATAACAAAGTCCTCCTCCTTTACAAGAACAAAAACAATGTCCACACACCTCCAGTCAGATGAACATTTATCACAGAATTTACTTCGTAACCCCCTCGACAAACTGAGTAACAGCAGGACACCACCAGCCTGCCGCTGCAAGTTTGGAATGCAATCAATCATATCCATCAAATTATCTGCTAAGCATAATACCCAAAACCCAGGCACCCATGAAATACCATTCCCCTCCCCTCCCCCCCGATGATTAGGAAATCTTCAGTTTTCTTATAAAATCCATTTTATAGGACCATCATCTGGGAAACAGCAGTCTATTCCTAGTGATAATGACAACAATTCACTATTTTCCATAAAGCAGGTTGAATTTTGACCATATTTGAGCAAATATTTAAACACTAAGGCACATTCTGGTTTCACTTAATTGTGTGAAGTTGTAGAATGTATAAAGCTACTAATACACAAACTCTTCCATAATGGAACTATTATTTGGTGGGGTGACAATGTAGCTGAGAGTCCATTGTTTCAGGCCTGCCTCTAACCTTCTGATTAGTTGTCACAAGAATGATGTTTCATGCTGGCATTTGTAAAATACCTACAGGCTCTGATTTTCAGACTTCTAACAATTTTAGGCCTATATGTATTATGGTATCTTGGTGCATAAAGTCACTCAATCATTGATATCAGGCCAACTGAGCAAATGCTTGTCAAAAGGGAC
This sequence comes from Crocodylus siamensis, assembly GCF_052110815.1. Taxonomy (NCBI): domain Eukaryota; kingdom Metazoa; phylum Chordata; order Crocodylia; family Crocodylidae; genus Crocodylus; species Crocodylus siamensis. Next base: position 66,087,907 of record NC_143398.1, read on the forward strand.
GAACCAGTAGCCATCTAACTGCTGCCACCTTACCTCCTCAACCCCATCTCTACCCCAAGAAGTCACACAGTTGACAAAAAGTTAGGTCCACTCTACCCGGAAAGTGGGAACCATTCCTACTACAAGCAGAGGTGCTACAGGTAAGTTCAGTCATGCCAACAATACCTGGGAAACTACTATCGACTCAACCTGGCTTGGTATCCAAGCTTCTTCTGACCACCAGCAACAAGTAACTGTATGGGTGGAACAAAAGGAGGACAGTTTCTGGTGGAAGCAGGAAAGGAAACAAAGTCATACACGAGAAAGAATAGGAAGTTGGGACATGGTATTCTTCCTCCTCCTGTACACGCCTGAGCTCCCTACTGAAACATATTAAGTTTCTTCATACACTGTGAGAGGAATTCCAGTTTTTCCACTCTGGAAATCTCGCCACTGTAGTAATTTGATTAACATACTGAAGGTACCACCAGAATTAGTTTTAGTGCAGTATTTCACATGGTAATCATCTTTTGTTATACAGACTGAGTTTGTGTAATAATGCAAAAGAAAATCAGCTGACTGGCACATTATATTTAGAAACCAAACCAAACAAAAAATCTAACCCCAAAATAAAACATACCTTAGGCCTTTTTTAAAACAGCTCCCTAAAGCTCCTGCATATTCCAGAGGTCTTACTTAGCTTTCTTATTTTTGCCATGCTGCTTCCAAATAGTAAAAACATTCAATTAATATTATTATAGTTTTTTGACAAACATTTAAGGTATTATAGCAGATGGGGTAGTGGAGAGCAAGGTTTTGTTATCATCAGGGACCTGGGTTTTCTCTTCACAATGGAAAAACGTGGTAAAACCCAGATTTTCTCATTTTAAGGAGAAAATCCCAGCTCTTCTCCTTTAAAGGAGAAAAACGTGGGAAACGGTGGGTTTCCTCTAGCAGGCTGGCAGAGTTCCAGCCTGCAAGGGGCTGGGGGGAGTAGGAGAAGGGTGGTCAGGCAGGGGGCACCAAGTACATGTGCGCACGTACACATGCACAAGGCCACCAGGCAGCATGGGGAACAGCTCCCTACAGGTAAGTCAGGGAGGAGGGGAGATTGAGGCCCCCATAGTGAAGGAAGAAGGGAGTTGGGTAGGGCTGGGACCCCGGCTGGGACTGGGGCTGGGGGTGCTGCCCAGCCCGGGCAGTGTGTTGGGCTTGGGGCCTGGGGCCAGAATGTGCAGCCGCAAGGCCCAGGTGTGGAGCAGGACACAGCTACAGGTGGCACTGCGCCACTGCATGCACTTCTAGGGGGTGTCATGAGGAGCATGTGTCCCCCAGATTTCTGCACGGGGTGGGGGAGGACGTGGGCTGCCCACTACAGGCTCTCTGCCCTGCTGCCCTCCCCCTGGGGCCTCCGTGGTCCAGCCCCAGTGCAGCCCAGCAAAGTGGGGTGGACAAGCTTGATGCCTCCGCCGCAAACCCTGTGCCACCATGGAGAAGCACCACCTGCCTGCCCAGCAACAGTGGGGGTGGCAGGGCGGAGTTGTGCCCCTTGCTGCTGATGGGCGGGCAGGGGGCATTTCACCATAGCAGCACAGGGCTTGTGATGGCACCATCGAGCTTTCCCGCCCTGCTCTGCCCTGCAGCACCGGGGCTGGGCTGTGGACGCTGCAGGGGGAAGCCAGTTCCATTGTCCTAAACAGTAAATGCACAATCCACGTGCATACAAAAGAGCTTTCAATGTACCTATGACAAGTCACAGATAAAAACAAGCAAACAAACAGGAGGAGAAAATGTAGTAGCCAAACAATCTTGACTAGTTTAATGAACAGCAGTTTTAGCATACCAACTGCCAAGCCATTTGCTAGGGAAAACTGAATTTGCTTTTGCAGAAGCTCAAAACTTAGTCAAATATATACTGAACTTGCAAAATAATTTTTCCCCCCTTGCTATGCTTGTATGGATTCATTATGCATGCCTGTGGCTAATAAAAATAGTGAAAAAGTGTACTTAATATATTGTTTCCAAAAGCTAAGAAAAGGGATTCTATACATCTTGTTAAATATGAGAAGTCTGAGGGTAGACACCTGCAGAATTTTAAGAAAAAGCACGGGGGGCATACTGAAACACATCAGCTCAGAGATTTTCAGCAAGTGTGCTACAGTACCCGGAGTTGCCATAAGATCTTCTTAAATGTGCTGTTGGGTGCCACACAGTATTAGCGCTGTTAGGTTTGCAAACACCTATGCATGATTCACAAGAAAAACCCAGAGGGCATGTCCAGATGATCATGCATATGCGTTTTCCTGGGGACAAATAGCAGCAGCACATAGTTGTGCCACTGCTACTTGTCCCGGGGGAACACTCATGCACGTGTGCTCTGGCACGCAGCAAACTGCCTTGGGTGGAGTAGGATGTGCTGGGGCCAGCAGCCGTACCTGGGGTTCTGGGGGCCTTCCAAGGCTCCAGTGATGGCAATCCAGCAGCAGGTGCCTGGCTGGCAGCCAGAGTGAGACTGGCTAGCCAAGCTCCAGTTTTGGGCAGCACATGCTGCCGCCATATGCCCTGCCCCCCTTTTTTCTAGTGCAGGATTTTTTGACATCGGAGTCTCCTAGTGTCAGCCCCCCAACCGTTCTCCCCCACACACACTGCAAATCAGCAGCATGGGGAATGCCTGCATGTGTGGTGTGTGCGGTAGTTGGCACCGCACATAGGTCTTCAGCACCACATAACCACAGGTGCGCATTCATCCAGATGCGCCCAGGTTTCAAATAGGAATCCACACTGTCAGAGACATTCTGTCCTGTTCTGGTCTTTGAGTTATTGGCAACAAAAGAGTTGCTCTATTACTATTATTTAGGGTTGCCAACCCTCCCAGATTGGCTGGGAGCCGTCCAGAATTGGCATCGATCTCCCAGTGACTATTGAAAGCAATCTGGAAAATTGATATTGTGAACACGTTGAACAGTACAATTAATGATATTACATCACGTTGGGAAAAAAATCTCCCGAAACAGCTTCAGTCAGAGTTAGCAACCCTACTATTATTTTTTCTGCAGTCAAAAAATGAGTGAAAGCAAAGAGCTGGCATTTTTCAAGGGATACTGTCAATCTAATGAGGGATGTATTAAGCCTAAAAAGGTTGAGAAGCACTGCATTATTACTTTCATCATTGCAACAACTTTTGTTAACAGAGGGCAGGTTCCCACTTATAAAACTAGCAGTACAGAGAGACAAATTATACCGCAGTAAAAAAAGGGGGCATGGGCGACTAACTGGATATTAGCCCCTCTGTGGTAACTGCTTCATTAGTTGGTTACCTTATCCTTGTTTCATTAAGGTTAAGCTACTCCACTTTAGTTTTCCATAATCACAAGATAGGGCTGGACATCTAAACAGATGCACCAGAATACCTGAATAGAAGATAACTCCTTATTTCTTTAAGCTGGTATAATTTCTTTGTCTGTCCACTCCCCTCTGGAGCTAGAATAGGGTTTTATGGTTTCTAGTGAAAATGATAGGTGTTTTGCCAAGACTATTTTATTCCTCTGATTTATTTAAAAATAAGGTTTATCTTTTGCTGCTATTTTTATTTTTGCAGTTAGACCATTTTGAGAATTTTGTTGCTATTTTCTTGTAACTAAATCTTCTAGTGTTAAATACAAACCATAGGAATGCACAGAAAAAATGTAGTCATCGCCTATCTAATATCACGTGGGGGTTATTTTTAAGCTGCTGAGCCAATTTGCCGTATTTCTAGTTTTACACAATACTTTACATTTAGAAGCAGTAGTTTAAATTTGTTAAAGGCATGCAGCAGATTTTATACTTAACTTTTACACTACAATTATAACTGCAAATCTAAAAAAAAAAAAAAAGTCAACAGTTGCTTGTAAATATACATCATAAAGCAAGGGTTCACCATGTATGGTCAAAACTCCTATCTGGATTGTTAACAGGTATTGAAGATGCAACCCCCCTGCTCTTCTCATATTGCTAAATGAAAGAGGGAACAAGGTATTGTAACAGAAAAAGTGACCAGGGGGGTGGGAAATGGTTTTGAATCTCAGTCTTAGAGACATAAAATATGTTAAAGAACTCCAACTAAAAATACTACATAACAAAATGAAACTTTTTAAAATATGAAAAACGTTAAAGAACAAAAAAAAACCCCACACACCTGTGAAACATCATGCATCTAAAATGGGGTGGGTCCTATATTGGATTATTTAAGAAATGTTATAATAATTAAAATATATTTCATAATGCATAAGTACAAAGGAGAAAGCGTTAAGCTTGCTTCACAATTCTGACCATTGAGTGAGTCACTGTGACTTAAAGCTTCTAATGTAAGCAATACATATTTTGTACAACACAAATAGCATTTAATGCTTTGACTGCTTTCAACATTTCTTTCAACCCACAATTAATTAGTCCTCACAGTACAACTGCAAGCATATCATCATCATCTCCCTTTCCAAATGGATAAGCAGAAGGCCTTTTAACTAAATGTCACAAACATGGCTTCTAACAATGAAAGAGTTATCACATCCTTTTTTACCCCCATCGCTTCAACTATCTAGCAATCTGAAGCTATTCTTGGGAACATTTCATTGCTCAGTGGGTGCATCTACTTGTGTACTTTAATGTACAGGAGCCTATTTTACTGCGTATTAGAGTGTCACAGCAAAAACTGTGCCAATATGCTAATTAATGCACAGTAAAATAAAGTTACTGCACATTAAGTGTCACTAAAAAAGTGTGCACTTTCGCTACTGCGCATCAGGGCAGCCTAATAAGCATTTAGTTAGTACCTCACATTAGAGGTACTTAACGCACAGTAGCAAAAGCACGTTAATGAATGTGTAGTTCAGTGGTTTCCAACCTTTTTAAAGTAGGAGATCACCTTTGGCATTTAACAGCAACCCAAGATCTACTGTGTACTGACACCACCCCTCCGCTCCCCCCCACCTTCAGGTAAGTCTGTGGGGATGGAAGGGGGGTACATATCGAGGCAGAGGGAGAAAACATTATCTGGGGACGTGCCTCCCCAGCAGGTAAGTCCCACCTGGCCAGGGCCACACTTAACTTACCCTTGCTCCTGCCTCTGCTGCACTGTCCCTCTCCACGGGGACCTCAATCTAGTCCCTGCCCCTTCCCTCCCCCATGGACTGACCTGCTGGGCTGGGGCATGCACATGTATGCACATGGGCACTCAGCCCTCCACCCCAGCCTCGGATCAACTCCAAGAGGCTCCAAGATCACAAGAGGCTCCAAGATCTATCAGTGGATTGATATCTACTGGTCGGTGACAGCTGGTGTAGATGTACCCAGTGGCAATGAAAAAGTTCATCTCAATCTTTTGACTCCATTAATTCTTGTTCGCCCATATTAAAACCTTCTAGAAGTCAAACCAGACATATGGAACAAACATATCACACAGTTTTTACAAAGGAGGTGCAGTGGGATGGGAACGGGAAGATCAAATGAGTTACATTCCATTGACCAGAACGGCTAAGTGACTTGGGCTGTTGATATTCCCTCCCCCCCACTCTTCCTCCCCCCATAATTAAGGTGAATTTTTGCAGAAACAACAGACCTTTCATTATAGCAGAACTTTTAAGTACATAGTTCCTGGAAGTTACAATACCACAAATGGAAGCTATAATGTTGACATGGTTTAGGCTTTATGGCTCACCAAGTCTCCAAATGACTTGGCTCAAAGACTTGAAATGCATTTTACTCTCTTGGTTCTGGTAAGGTGTAGTCCAGTGGTCACCAACCAGTAGATCTTGATCCACTGGTAGATCTTGAAGCCTCTTGCAAATAGTGACAGGAGCTTAAGCAAATACTTGCTTCTGCGTAGCGTGCAATATAATGAAAAAAATACATTGATAGAAGCCTGGAAGAAAAATGTGGTTTGTTCCACAAAATAACATATTGTCTATGGACCGAACAAGAATGAGCAAACTGGATAGTGTTAAATGCCAGAATACAGCCTGAAACACCTTAATCTGACTTGTCTAAAGAAGTTTTATCAGTACTTAGGTGGGAAACAATTTGCTGACTCTATGCGTTGTTCACATCATATGTTTTATGAATAACAATTAGATATGTACCAAATCTAGGTAATATTTCATGAATATCAGATTTCTTTTCTGCAATATTCATTCTTTTAGTATAAGTTGGGGTTTTTTTAAATAACATTTGAAGGAAAGAACTGAGGGAAAACAATGCTTATGTCCATAATAAAAAGGTATGTCATTTAACGGGGTGAGTGGGATTACAGTCAGGGAACCCTGGATCAAAAATGTAAGAGATCTCAGAGAATTATGGTTCTGTAATACTTAGCTCCCTACCGACTTTATTTAAAAGTATTTTAAATAAACATTCTACATGTAATTCATCACTGTGTCACAATTTTTGAAAGAAGAAAATTTTTTTCACATGGATAATATATACCTGCACCCCACCTTCTCAAGCCAACCTGTAACATACTCCTGTTACTGGGAGGGAACACTGTGTTTGCCTCATTAAATTCTGACTGGACGGTAACCATGCAAGAGGACACAGCAAGGCAGCACAAGAGACCTGTTTAATGTTACCCCTCTTGGGACAAAAACACAGCTGCATGTAAATTGTTTACAGAGGCTGGCTAAAAACAGAAAAATCTTGAAAGGAAAAATCTCTTGAGTTACAACATTCACATTTTGCATTTTCTATGTGAAACTTAAATGCATCACACTGGTGCAAGAGAGAGAAAGAGCGCGCTTGTCCTCTCTACTCCTCTTTAAGGGTGGTGTTACAGGTTACTTTTAAACTGTCAAAAACGCACTTAAAATGGGATCATTCATTAAAAGATGTTACCCCTTCCTAAGTATCCTCTAAATGTTTTAAAGCTATACCATTTCAGATGACATTTTAAACCTATACCATTCCTTCAGCATCCCAAGATACACTTTTCATAGCCCTTCCCACTCCTTTGCTCTGTAGACAAAATTTCAGTCCTCCTAAACTCCACTGCACAGAAGGGGTGGTGCTGGCCCCAAGGCAACACCCCCTCCTACCCCCATGGGTATAACCCTGTACCATTCTGAGCACCCAGATGCAACTCATCAGTTTGCTACTTGCTCTAGCATCCCCTGTGCAAACAGCAACAAAGAATTGAAAGAATCCTACTACCTGCCTGTATGAAAAGAATGAGCCTGAGAATGGAAACCAGGTCTCAGCTCTGCTCCAGTGTAGCATGCAGTGATCCTTCTGGGTCTCAATTCTGTGCTGCTATGGCACATAGCAAACTCACTGGGTTTCAGCTAATTTAAGCCTATTTCACTTTAGTTGACAACTAGTCATTATTTAGGCATTTACTATTCATTAGTTGCCATCTGTTCTCTGATCAGACTATCTAAGCATTATGAAAAAAAAAAGAGTGGCTTTTTCTGTTTCAAATGATCTATGACTATTCATAATTATTTGACAAATCTATTCTGCAAATAGACACTAACCTGTCAAAGTAGCCTTGCAACCACCTCTAACCTATACTCCAAGGTATTTCGGCAAGGATTTTTGTAGGTGATTTGTTTTATTGAACCAACTTCATGGTTGGGATGAAGTTAAACAAGCTTTCAAACATAACGCATTCTTCATCAGGTCTGAGTGAAAAAGTAGGAACAGTATAGTTAAACACAAGTATTTACTTATACTGGAATTCCTGATGCTTTTGTTCTCTGCAAAACACCCTACCAAATGAAAAAAAAACCTGTGTATGAGGAAAATAATGGAGGAGAAATTAAGTCTCACACACTTTGGTTTGTGTGCATGCAGAAGACAATTATTTTGGCTGGAGATGGAGGGAGGGTGGGGGAGCAGCCACAGGGTCCCAGGCCAGAAATCTCTGCTAGGCAGAAGCTTCCAGCTGGGGGTGGGGTAGGGCCAAGCAGGCCTTGCTGCTGCCACCACTGGGTCCTGCTGCCACTGACGTTTGTCATCTTTGACAGGCAGCCAGGGACAGATAATAATTTTTTAAAAACTTTTTAGGGGCCCTGTGGACCAGATAGAATGGCTTGGTGGGGTGGATCTGGCCTATGGGCCACATTTTGCCCACCCCTGATTTAGGAGGTATAGTAGTGCAGTCACACCATCTTCCGCTGTCACTGCTGCAGCAGCTGCCAACAGCTGACCCAGGTTCAGAGGAAGCCCCAGAGCTACTCCTGGCCTGCTCCAGCCCCTGACCTGTGGCTGCATGGGTTGCCAGGCCAAGTGCCAGAGTGGCAGCAGTGGAGGGCCAGGGTCATCAGCTGAGCAGGTATCAGGCACTAGAAGGAGAAACCTGTGCACCACCACTTCTGTCTTTAGCTGAGTTTGGCTCAGTGCACTGCCACTCCCCAGAACCCTTCACTGGAAAAAGGGCTCTGGGGTTGCCTGCACGCTCAACTCAGCTAGGGACAGCAGCAGTGGCAGTGGTAGGCAGCTCCCTCCCTTTATATGCCAGCTCCCTGTGTGGCTCCCTTGTGTTTCCCACTAGTTCATGGACTCCAACCATGCCTTACTCCCATCCCTATATAGTCTGAGGGGCAGCATGTCACATCCCTTTTTAGTAAATCCTAAATCTGCCTGTGTGTGTGTGCTATGCAAGCACATGCACACATGTCAAAATATGGCATGGATATACAAGAACTTCTAAGAAATCTTTATAGTACTACTTAAAAGGAACACTGGCAACTAAAATTTGACACACAAAATATGTTTTGGAGAGAAAAATGTTATGCTTCATTTTTTCCATTTTTTATTTTTAAATGAAATGCAAGTTATACATTTAGCCCTTTTATCTGTTTTTAGCTGCCTGCTAAATACTGCTTTAAAGTGACAAACAGCTGTGAAATACAAAAGTGATTAAACTAAATCTAACATGACCACTGCCATAGAGACACTCACAGCCCTGACAAAATTATACATCAAAACTTGAATTCACTCAGTATTCTTTTCACATGGACAGAGGCTCTATAGTGAAGGGTGAACTGGATTTACCTCTGACGAGACTTTAAAGATTTTATGAAGATGAAGCATGGAGACTGACCTAAAAATATTAAAAGTAGAAAATATTTTGAGAGAATCTGAATTGATTGGATTGAGTTGCTGGTCAAGCATTTGATTTTTTTTTTTTTAAAAAAGGTTAAAGAAAAAAGTTCTGAAATTTTGCCAATATGTTGCACCTAATTTTGTAAATAAACCATACTCTACACTGCAGTGATCAGAGTTTAGTGAAGGTAGTCAGGCATGAATGAGAAAAACTACAAAGCAACTTTTATTCTGGAAGAACAGACAACCCTCTGTGGTCTCTTTGTCTGTAATTAGCTACTGCCTAAGTGGCTAGGGACAGAAATGACACAAACTGGTAGAAGGGATCAGAAACCAGTTCAAATCTGTAACACGACAGAAATTCAATGAATATTAACCATTTTCAAAATGGCTGAAACTGGTTTAAGATAAACTTGGCTGGATGTAGTATCAGACTTAACTGATTTAAGGTAAACCAGTTTATTGAACTTCTGTCCCAGATTTCCACCAGATTCAAGTTAACTTACAGTCCCTCAGCATCTCAGGACCCCATCGGCACCTCCCCAGCAACCCTTCCCCCCATCCCCCCCCACCCCCTTGCAGGATGCGCAGGCTAGGCTTGGCCTGGCCCAAGCCATCTGCTCTAGCCAAGCAGGGAGGTATGCTTAAGTGTCCCCCCACCACTGCAACTCCGTCTCATGGCTTCTGGCCTAGGATACTGTAGGCATGTTGCTGCATTTCCAGAATCTAAAGTAAATGTCTATTCACTTGCTTATCTTTTCAATCTATGCAGATTAAACTAACTTGCAAAGATTGAATCAATTCAACCTCAAGCTTTTTGACTCTTTGTACTTAACCAGTGAAGAACCATTTCCCAACTACCTGGTTCCTCAGTCTCCTTAGTTAGAAGGCAAGTCTAAATTATAACTTCTAACACTACACAGACCAACTTCAAAATTAATTCAGAAGTAACCATCCTCATTTCAGCCACAAACTGTTTCTTCTATTTCAGTCTTCTTCAAAAATAAATTGTTTCAATATAAACAATAATAGAAACTCTAAACCAAAGCTGAAGTTCTACCCAAGGAGACAAAAGAGTGAAAAACAACATATACACTGTTCACCAGAATATACATCCCTAGCAAATATGTAAAGCCCTGGTAATTTTGCCGATATTAGTTAAGACTTTTGTTATGCTACAAACTTGAGAATTAAATTACATACACTATGTATGTTGGTGGTATAGGGAATTTATCTGTAATACCCTTATTGAAAGTGATGAACATGAGGTGTGACGGTTAAGCTAAGTACAAACAATCAAAAAGCCTGAGGCTGAACCAATTTCATCTTTGCAGCTTTAGACTAAACTGTGTAGATTGAACCAAGAAATGGGAACAGACATTCACTTTTGATTCTGGAAATACCACCACATGCCTGTGGTGGCTCAGGCCAGAAGCTGAGGGGCGCTAGAGCATACCTCCTAGCCTGCTGGCCACTGTCAAAGGGAAGAGAGGGAATCTGGGAGAGAAGCCCACAAAGGCTTTTCTCCCACTCCCTGCTTGAGCTTAACCCCTGCTCAGTGTGCTGCCCAGGGCCAGGGCCTAGCCACACACCCTGGTCTCCACTTGAGCAGGGAGTGAGGAAAAGCCTGAGCAGCTGCTTCCCACCCTGCCACTCCCCAGCCAGGCAGATCCTGGCTGGGGTCCAGAGCCAGGTCCCCCTCCTTACCCCCTCCTTAGCCAGCCAGAGCAGTGATAGTGTGGGGCTAGGGAGCAGGCCAACCCTACTCCATTGGAGCAGACAGCATAGCCCAGGGCTACAAAGCATCCTAGGATGGGGGGGAACTATGAGTTAACTTGAACCAGGAAGGGTACTCCTGGTACTCACTTCAGTCCCTGGAAAAATCATAGAGCAGATCCTCAAGGAATTAATTTCTAAGCACTTGCAGGAGAATGTGATTAGGACCAGTCAGCATGGATTCACCAAGGGCAAGTTATGCCAGACCAACCTGATTGCTTTCTATGATGACGTGACTGGCTCTGTGGATGCAGAGAGACTGGTGGATGTGGTGTACCTCAATTTTAGCAAGACTTTCGATATGGTCTCCCACAACATTCTTGCAGGCAAGCTAAAGAAGTATAGGCTGGATGAATGGACTGTAAGGTGGACAGATGACTGGCTACAGCATCAGGCTCAGAGGATAGTAATCGATGCCTCAATGTCTAGTTGGCAGCCAGTATCAAGTGGAGTGACCCAGGAGTCAGTTCTCTGGCCAGTTTTGTTAAATGTCTTCATCAGTGATCTGGAAGATGGCACAGAGTGCACCCTCAGCAAGTTTTCAGATGACACCAAGCTGGAGGGAGTAGTAGATATGCTGCAGGGTAGGGCTAGGAATCAGAGTGGCCTAGACAAATTGGAGGATTGGGCTAAAAGGAATCTCATGGGGTTCAGCAAGGACAAGTACAAAGTCCTGCACTTAGGATGGAACAATCCTGTGGACCAGTACAGGCTGGGGACTGACTGGCTGGGTGCAGCTCTCCAGAAGAGGGCCGGGGGTTACAGTGGATAATCAGCTGAACATGAGTCAAGAGTGTGCCCTCGTTGCCAAGAAGGCTAATGGCATACTGGGCTGTATTGGTAGGAGTGTTGCCAGCAGGCCAAAGGAAGTAATTATTCCCCTCTATTCAGCACAGGTGAGGCCACACGTGCAGCACTATGTTCAAGTTTTGGGCCCCCCACTACAGAAAGGATGTGGACAACTTGGAGCGAGTCTAGTGGAGGGCAACAGAAATGGTGAGGGTGCTGGGGGCAAGATTTATGAGAAAAGACAGAGAGAACTAGGCTTATTTAGTCTAGAGAAGAGGAGACCGAGAGGGGACTTACTAGCAGTCTTCAACTACCTGAAGGGGAGTTCGGAAGACAATGGAGCTGGACTGTTCTCAGTGGTGGCAGATGACAGAACAAAGAGCAACAGTCTCAGGTTGCAGCAAGGGAAGGTTAGGTATTAGGAAGAATTTTCTCACCAGGAGGTAATAAAACACTGGTACAGGTTACCCAGAGAGGTGGTGGAAGCTCCATCCTTGGAGGTTTTCAAAGCCTGGCTAGACAAAGCTTTGGTTGGGATAATCTAGGTGGGGCTGGTCCTGCTTTGAGCAGGGGATTGGACTAGATGACCTCCTTAGGTCTCTTCCAACCCTCACTTTCTATGATTCTATGGTACAGCACAACCCAGTGCCAGCGGAGCTGGCAGCACAGACCACCCATGAGATGTGGTTCTACAGGAGAGCTTGCAGGAAGCTACAGTTGAGGTGGGGTGCCAAGCTGCACAGGGAAGCACCTTCCTCTGTGCGTGGTGCAGCTGAGTGAGGGGGTGCCCACCTGCACAAGCAGGCATGGGACAGGCAGCCTGGAGGGCCTGTGGCCCCTGCTTGTGCTGTCCCTATGGTATGCCACTCCCCTCCTCCCCACCCCAGTGCAGCCTAAGAAACACGTGGCCCTCGGACTCTTTGAAGTTGGACAGTTGTACTCCAGACTTTTTTCTTCCCTTTCCAAAGGTGTTTTAGAGGTTGTTCTCTATATACAACAACAGCAGCTTTTAGAAAATATTTTCTTTGTGAGAATAGCAGAGATGGCTGTAGAAAAGCAATAAACAAATTAATTCCTTCAGAATTGCCATTCATCCTTTGGCCATAAGCACATCCTTCCAATTAAACCTAAAACATCTTCCCTCATTGTGTGCTCTGCCCTGACTGTGCAAAAGTTCTATGCATAGAAGTCACTACAGGATCAACCGTGTTAGTTCTGTCACCTCTAAAACCCCTCCCCCACTCTAAGTCTAGAGAAAATTTAAAAGGTTGGATTTAGCATAACAGGTGAGCCAGATGACGCAGTGCCAAATCTGGCCTGCAGACCAGGGATTGAGCATCCCTGCTCTATGGACTTGCTCAATAATGCTGAACAACCAAAGTAGTAATAATGAGGTGACAGGGAAAAGCTCATTCATGTATCCCTTTCCTGAGATGATTCACCAAAGTGCTTGATCAGAGAGAAATCAACTGTTTTGACACAAGGCCTTTGTTTAAATACTTGAAGGAGTAGCTAAAAGGAATGGAGAAGAGGCTTAGTAAAGAAATCTGACTACTGAACAAGGAAAGCCTAAAACCAGAAATCATTGGAAAATAAATGCTAGAAAAACTGTGCACCCAAAAGGTAAAAATTAATCTTATGCAAGGGAAACATAAAGCTAATGAACGGAAGGATTTTATTGCTGGTTCACTCAAACAAGCAAATTTTGTTCAGTGAGCACAAGAAGACAAGCATGTGAGAGGACTCTATCATGATTGACAGGAGACAAGGTTCTTTGAGTAAATCTGATATCTTTTATTAGACCAACTAAATAGTTGGAAAAAATTTTCTTAAGCTTTCAGGTTTAAACACACTTTGTCAGGCTGAAGAAGAAAAATTTTCTGAACTATTTAGTTGGTTTAATAAAAGATGTCACATTTACCCAAAGAACCTTGTCTGCCTACTTCGTTAGATCAACACGGCTACAACCTATACCCCTGTTATTATGATTGAATGCATTTGTGGTTAAAATATGTAAATATTTATGCAAATTAAGCCAGTCATCTGAAATCTCCAGACTTTAAGGTACAGGCCAACTGAGGCAAATTAACCCTTCTCATCCTCTACAATATGCCATTTTTCCTTTCTTTTTAAATGAATGCTGATGAATGCTGATGATAACATCTAGTTTTAAAAACGGCCTTTTATTGCAGTAACAGACAACAGTAACAAACAAGCCAGGTAAAAAAGGTTAGAGGAGGTGGCCAATTAGAAAAGGAAAAGGGCAAACATGCATATATATATAAACATCATGATAAGGCATACCAGTATGAAATAGCTCAGTTTTACCAGAACCCTATGAGCCTGGAAACTATCCATGATGCACTAGTAGAGTAGTGGGGGAGGGGGCGGTGGACTGGGGAAGTAATTATGGGGGGGGAAGGTGTGTGTTGTATGTAAGAAAATATGGCAATTATGACAGAAAAATTTTGTAGTGCACATAAGGCTTAATCTACTCTGCTGTTATTAGGTTCTAATTTCAGACCTGGTCACGCCATGAACTGTAGGTCTACATGAGAAAACCAATCATGATATGAAAAATTAAATTCATGTTGGTAGAAAAAGTGAGCTCCATTCCCAAGGCTTATATTACAACGTATACTGGAAGCTTAGGGAAATATTCGACATTTGATTTTCCAAGAACTCTAAACAACCACAATAAATTTACAAATGTAGACATGCCACACTGTTAAATTTCATTTCACGCTCAGTAAGCAAACATTACCAAACTATAAGTACTGTCATCCTCTGTCTTTTTAGCTAGAAATCTTGTAGCCAATAAAAGTTTGACCTTGAAATATTTTACAGATGGATGAATTGACTTAATTTACTAGTCAGTGTCTTAAAGAATTTGCAGACCAGCAAAGTTAGGTCACATTTACTGTTCTAATTTCAGGCAAGTGTCTATATCGCAAATTTTACAAAACCAGACATTCACTTCAGCAACAAAAATTTCCAAATTAGCGTATATTAACGGACCACAAGTGCCTCATGGTAGAAAAATTTCAGATTTGAGAGAAGGGAAGAAAAGGAAGAATGATATCCTGATATCATTTCCTTGTATTTAAATATCCCAAGATATGCTTTATTATGAATAAATGAATTCCGTAAATTCCTCTGCAAAGTTCCTAATAATTTCACAAAACTACAAAAACATCTCAGTTTATGAAGCAATGGAAAATATACAGGATTGTAGAAAGGATGATTAACTGTCACAGCAGGGTGACATAAGACACTGTTGATTAGTTTCTTACATGGATTTCATCTGCATATCAGAAAGAAAAATCACAAGCCTTATTTACTCAAAGGGTATTTATGCTTTTCTGATATTGCTGCTTCATTTAAAACTTTGCATCACACCATCTATGCAAATTAAAAAAACAAAGATAAAAATGTTCACATTTTACTTATTTGGAAACTAAATCTGTAGAACTGTAGAACTATAGAACTCTGTAGAACTATAAAACTCTGTTCAACTAGCATAACTGCAAGACATAAGACTACAGCATGATTCATTATCACATCAAATCTCACCTGACAGTAAATCTATTTAATTTAATGTTATAGAGAATAAATATTCAGTTCAATCTAATTGCCACGTGTTAAAGCTACAATTAAATATGAATTGAAAAACTATGGCAAAACCGATTCAAGCAGTCAAACAATCAGTAATAATATATTGTGTATCAACAGTTTTAAAATAGGCATTGTATTTACAAAGTAAACTGAATTTAAAAAGGGGGCAAAATCCTTGTTCTCTTCTAGACAACTGCATTTGTCTCTCACTCAAGTGACTACATATTGACAATGACATCAGGCTCAATCCTGCAAAAATGAATTCAGGTTGCTTATTTTAACATACTGTGAGTGCTTACAGTAAAGTCAATGGGACTATTTAGAGTGCACACATCCTCATCTTCTCTTGCTTTTCTTGTCTTAAAATTATGGCCTAACAATGTTGGGGTGAGAGTACTTGACTTTCTTTCTTCCTCTTCCCTTGCACTTTTTTCCATTCTTCCAATCTCCCACTCACGCATCTCTACCTTTTGTATAGTTCTGAACTTAAACTTAGATTGCAAGCTCTTTGGGACAGGATGTTATACTGTTCTCTCTGTGTTTTATTTTCTTTTAACAGCACAGCGAGGTCCTGGTCCCAGGCAAGAGCTCTCAGGGGTAACAGGAATACAGACAACAAATTATCCATCTCAATCTTTGTTCTGTTATTCTTGCCTAAAATCCTATCACAGTAAAAGAAAAGGCAATAATTATTAGAAATAACTATGCAAGTCAGTTATTATTAGAAATAACTATGCAATAATTATTAGAAATAACTATGCAAGTTAAAGCCTTTAATCTGTTCTCCTGAGAAATAAATCAATCTTCCTCAATATCACCACGTGCTATGTATACCTACTGGTGATGATAATGATACTGATTCTAAAAAATTGAACTCTGGCATCTTTAAAAGTAGTTAAAAAATAAACTGCTCCATACTTATGGCAGATCTAGCCTACTGAAGTCAACGCAAAGATGCACATTGACTTCAGTGGGTTTTTCATCAAATCCCGTTCTGAATTTGGAACTGAGTTTCTGCTGCAACGATTTTAATGCTATCAAGTACCAATGCAAAGAAGGCAGGGAGAAAATTATAATATTTCTTATTCTTTTGATATCTTCAGATATTACAAAGGATAGATGGAAACCTGAAGCTGGAATCTGACAGACAAATGAAAGCGAAATCTTAGTTAGAAAGAAACAACTGCTTTGTGGTTCTGTCTTTAAATTCAAATAATTTTGTAATAGAATGCATATGTATTACAGAAATGATAAGCGTCAAGATGCCATTTTTGTAACAGAAACATATTTAGGAATGCAAATGTTTCTGTCACTAACTGCAGAGGAGGACATACCATCTGTTTTTGGGAAATTATGCTGTGTTCTTTAATGTAGTGTGTATTGACTAGGTAAAAAAAATCTTGAGTTGTATATTAATGTATGCATTCATGATTCATGGACACTCTTGTCTTTTATTTTATACTGCATATTAAGAAACCTCTTGAGGGAAAGATACAGAATTATGAGTCATATTTAAAAGCGTATCAAATAAAGATTTAAATTAGATTTAATAAGACAGCTCATCTATATCAATGCAGCCAATCTTCTCTAGAGACACTTCTGGTACAAGACTCAAGAGAAGAAACAAACAAACTGATAGTAGATACTAACCAACAGATGCTACTACCAATTTTTATGATTTATCATGAGTCATGATGTGTGACATTCTTCTTAAAGCCAAGGTCCTGGAGTCAAGTAAATACTTGAGAATCTCAACTTTTACTTAAAAATAGCAGCATCTAGGCTTCAGAATTTGCAGGAAAACCCTCAAAAGCTGAATGGAAACACTCCTGGCTTGGAAGTGATAAGACGAATTAGAAAGAAATTATTTTTTATCTCAACAATCTTGAAACACAGCCCATGATTTTTTAATTTTTGCAGTTTGCAATATTGTGTCATTCTGGAGGTACTTGACTGGAGTTTATTTAAAGCCCTATAACATTTGTGTGACAAGAAATAAATCCATAGATTAAAATGCCTTTTTAAAAGGAGGACATTTACAAATAGCTGTTGGGGGAAATAAATATTAGCAAGAACCAACATCCTGCTAATAAATGAAAAGGAGAGAAAAATTCAAGTTACTCAGATGATCGAGTTCCTATACTTCAGCACAGTGATTCTCAAACTTTTGATCCTGAAATCCAGAGCAGCAACTACAATATAACCCCCACAACTTCCAGACTTAAAAGGAGAGTCAAAGAATCAGAGAAGTAGGGCTAGAAGGGACCTCCAGAGGTCATCTAGTCCAACCCACTGCTGGAATAATCCCTATCCAAACCATCCCATATAGCCATAATCTAAACTCTACATAAAACCACCCTCAACCCTGACACAACGTAGACATAACACCCTAAACTGCTACAAGTAAAGCAGGGAAACTACAGCAGCCAATGTCCTGCTTCTAGAAAATGTCTCAGTAGATGCTCTCAAGAGGTCCCAGGTAGAAGGCCATGCTACCCCACCCCACAATCCATACCAATCTGACCATGAGGTAAAATTTCTTCCCAAACCCAGCTATGGTGACCTGTCTGATTCCTGCCTACAGGGTCTTGAACCCTGAGTGGAAGAATCTCTGGCTTTGCTCCTAGGCAGAGGATGGGCACACCCCAGCTGACATCCCCAGCCTTAGCTGTAGCCAACACCCAATGCCCCCGGGAAGGCTTAAAAACACCCTGACACATACCAGGAAAGAAACAGGGAATGGAGGGACAGGAGCAACCAGCAAAGCCCAGAAGCATGAAAAATATCCATAGTAGAAAACAGGCACAGCTACAGATCATCCCCGACCAGTAGCTATCCAACCTCTTCTTGAACACTTCCAGTGATGGAGTGCCCACAACTTCCCTAGCCAGTCTATTCCACTGCCTCACTATATTCACAGTCAAGTTTTTTTCTGGATATCCAAGCTAAATTTACTTTGCTGTAATTTACTTTACTTTACTTTGCTGCCAATGATCTGTGTCCTCCTCTGCAGCAAAAGAGAAAAGGTGCTTTCCATCTTCTTTATGGCAGCCCTTCAAGTATTTGAAGACTGCTATCATGTCTCCTCTTAAGTGCCTTTTCCCCCAAGTTGAACGTGCCTAGCTCCTTCAGCCTCTCCTCATATGACTTACTTTCCAAGCCCTTGATTATCTTTGTTGCCTGCCTCTGCACCCTCTCCAACTTTTCCACATCCTTTTTAAAATGTGAACCCAGAACTGCACACTGTACTCCAAATAAGGCTTAATCAAGCACTGTCGCCTCCCACGTCTTATACCTAATGCTTCTATTTATATAGCCCAAACCTGCATTGGCTTTTTGTGCAGGTGCAGTACACTGCAGATTCATATTGAGTCTGTGATCTACCAGGACTCCCAAGTCATTTTCCACAGAGCTGCCATCCAACCAGGTGTCCCCCATTTTCTATTTATGTTTTTGATTATTCCTCCCGAGATGCAGAAATCTTGCATTTGTATGCATTGAACTTTATCATGGTAATTGTAGCCCAATTTCCAATCTGTCAAGATCCTTTTGAATCATGCTCACATCCTTCAACGTGTTCACAATCCTTCTAGGAAATGGAAGTAGGTTAAGTGGAACCAGCACCAGAGACGACCCTAGAGGGGTGTGGGCCCCCTTAACACTGCACAGGGCCATGGTACACCTGCAAAGTAGGGGAGGGATTCTCTGTGCTTTTTCCATGGTATGGGGCTGAGCTGCCAGCTCCAGGCATGCCCCATGGGAGGGGCCATGGCTCCACGGGGCCCCCCACAAAGCACAGGGCAGTTGCTGATTCACCATACCCTAGGGACAGCCCTGACCAGCATCATTGTATCTTAAGCCACCATAATGCAATCTGCTATGCTACATAACACAGACTCGGAGTCATAATCGAAGTCACAATTGCTCCTATATCTTCCAGGCCAGGTCTGACATGATTTACTGCTGCCATTAAAAATATGTCTTATTTCCTGCCATCTACCCAGAAGGCACTTCTGCAGGGGCCTTTAGAATGAGGGACAGAGAACAGAACTCTGTCTGTGTTTTTCACCCCATCAACCACTTTCTCTTTTGGGAAAGCATCCAGAGCTTTGTCCCTGTGTTCCTCCAAGAACCCTGACCCAATATCCTGGCAACCCTCAGCAAGGGTGAGGAGGACAGTTTGAGGGACCTTTCCTCTGTAGTTATATTATGATCTATAATCTTTCCTTTATATTTGTAAAACATACATATCAGCATGGGTATTTTGCCAAATAGTGCATGCTCAATCGGTATAGGCTCATTTATATAATTACATGGATAGAAGAAATTAATTGAATAGTAGCATGTTACTTAAAAGCTACTAAGCTGTAGAAGACTTCAATTTTAAGTTTTGCCAAATAGCTAGCAAGTTAAATTTTAACTAACTAGTCTTTCAGGTGACATACACCAATATTTATCTCCTATGCTTTTCAACACAATTTTAAACTGGCAGCATAGAAATAGACAAGGGCAGCTTGTCTCGTGAAACAGATCGTGCTTATGCATATGTGCATTTGCTGAAAAATTAATGGAAAAAATGTTTAAATAATGTTAATGGTCTGACTCAAAAAGAAGAAACAGAATATTCAAAGCACACAGAGACCCTCTTTTAAACTCATGCTGCTGTATTTTTAAAAAGACACATCAACATTCATTAAGGATAGAGAGCTTTACTTAATTTCACATTCCTCCAATTATGGTTAATATGATTTAGACTCCTATATTAGTTTCAATTAGCCCTGAAACCAAAGCCCAGACCTCTTAAGATCTTTAGAAGAGTCCACAGTACTTTTGTACAAGTGTAGTGAACCTTTGGCCCTAAATAAAACATCCTGGTTTGCCACTGAAAAAGTTACATTTCACCTTCCTTCTTAATTAAAAAAAAACGTTGTATGATGTTACTGGTGCAGAACATTTTGTCCAGAGGATATTGCACTTCACTGGTGGATAAATAATCCCTTTCTATGGAATACATGAAGGACTCTGAGATACTACAGGAAAGAAGGGCATGGAAAAACCAATGGCTCAGTCCATCGTGCTTGACATTGCTAAAGTGCAGCTTCAAATATGAAAGGAGTGGAAGACTTTTTTTAATATTAATTTTATAATATATAACTTTGTTATAGTTTAGAAAAGCCTCCTTTTCTCCCTCAATACCTATGTTCTCACTATACATAGGGTTGGTAGAATGAATTATTATTAAGGCTCCCTGACTCTTTCCATTAAAATAGCATCTGAGTGTAAGCTCTTAAAACTTTGTTACATTTGAACCACTTATATTAATTTAAATTTTTTGGAAATTTTCAGCCAAAATGATCTGGCCAAAGGAAGCTTACGAAGAAATATGCTATTTTTCCCATGTTATTCAGTTCTATAGAATATTAAATACTCTGAAAATTAAGGTCCTAAGTTTTTCAACTTGTGAATCGAACTGTTGATCTTAACCTCTCTGTGCCTTATTTGTAAAATGGAGATAATATAATCTGCCCTTCTCATAAAAGTATTGTGAAAATAAAGTAACATCTATGAGGTATTTGGATTACCAAGCATCTAGGGTTGAGTGCCCTAGGAAAAGCCCAAGAGGAGATCAACAATAGCCCTCAGAGAAAGATCTGAATAGTAAGCAGTAAATGGAACAATACACTGAGGAGAAAACAAAATATTGAAATATTAAGTATACACAGAGGGCCTAGAAAAAAAAAAATACTGTGATTGTGTAATTAAAGACTATATTGTAATGCATATGCAAAATGGGTCTGTATTAAACTAACCTTAGTTCAAGAAGACAGGATGGATATGCACCTTTAAAAAGACTAATTAAGTAAAGTATAGAGGGAGCACAAGCTTTCGTAAATCCAAGTTCACCTTCTGTGAAAGGACAACAGAGAGCAAAGCATAAAGTGGAGCAAGTGATTTAAATACAGCAGGTAGGCCTAAGCACTCACTCCACTTTATACTCTACTCCATACTGTCCTTTCACAGCATCTGATGACATGAACTTGGGTTCACAAAAGCTTGTGCTCTCTTTCTCTATATATCTTATTTCTTATATATCTTATTTAGTTAGTCCATAAAGATCCCTATCCACCCTGCCTTCTGACTGACCTCAGACTAACAGAGCTAACTACTGCTCTCAACCTTAGTTCAGGCATTTCCTAAATTAAGAGACTGGACTTTTCAGCCTTAATAATGCACTTTTTATTCTTGTGATAGTAACATTTTGTTTAACCTTATATTACACAAATTGCATCTTTCATCTTCACCTTCCCACCTAATATTGCCTTGAAATTATATAAACTGCACCAGCCTTGAATCAGCAAAAGATGGTGATATAAATCAGGTTGGACAAACCCTGTAGCTAGACCTTCAGCCTCCTGAAAAATCAGAGCTGTAGCGAGATGAGAGAAACTACCCTGATTCCTCTTTCTTCAGTGTACTCAATTTAACTCTTTATGCCCACATCTATATCAATTATAGCTATAATCATCCAGCAAATCACTGTGACTTGGTTGTGCCTGTATGTTTGGAAGTATTTGGCTTACATAACTACTTTGCTGGGGAGGATGGTGGAGAGGTAAACTTCAAAGTTTTGACTTCATTCTGTAATTTATGTTTCAAGGCATTTAACATGACATAGGCATTTAACATGACAAAATAGACTTGCAAATTCTTTGTATAACCATCATGAATTTACAAAGTGTTATCCTTAACCTTTATTCAGTCCCCTCTGAAAACTCCCTGAAGATAGCTTCAGGTACAGCTATTAATAAAGGATGGCACTATTTAAACCCCAGGAATGGATCTTTAGATTACAGCACCCATGTTTATCTCCATGGTCTCTCCTGTTGAGAACTTAGTCTTACATGGAAGTAAAGTGAGACATGAAGATTATTTGGGGGCAATATATTTATTGAAACAAATATATAGTTGGGATAAAGTTAGACAAGCTGCTGCATGCAAAGCACTCTTATTCAGGTCTGAGGAGGAAAGCAAGCACAGCAATTTCTGACAACAGTTGGTAGGAGCTGTGAAATTATAGGGAAGAGAAAATCCATAGGGTAGCAGACAATCGGCAGAAGAAAAGAGGCATGATTACTAGGAAATCAAGACCTATCAAAGGGAGGAGGGTTATCATCACCTGTAGCATGTAGGAAGAATTTCAGGAATCAGATAGGTTTTAGTGTCATAAAAAAAATATCAGTGTTCAGTTCTTGCTTTCTAGGGCACGTCCACACATACAAGCACATGCACTTGCAGCAGTTCAAATAGAAGCAGTACAAATTTGAGCCAGCGCTTTTTGTTTCAGCACACGTACTCAGTCATACACTTTGTTGTGGACAAAATTGTGCCACTTGGGGCAAAATAACCCAGCCTGGATCCTCCCGGACCTGCAGCCAGGATGGGCTAGAACCCGGGGCCAGCACCTGTGCTGTCCCCAAAAGTATAAAAAGCTGTCCTGTCCTGGCCCCAGCACTATAAAACCCTGCCCTAAACAGCAGCTAAGGGTTACTTGACCTCAGGAGTTTCTGGGGCCCAGGCAATTGATATCTGGGGACACTAGCCCCTTGTGTCTGATAAACTGCTGAAGCAGCATCCCAAATTCACTTTTTAAAATACCCCAAAATCCACATTCTTCCACAGTTAGAACAAAAGAGGGAGAGAAAGGGGGCTTGTTCAGATAGGCAATGTTTTAATGTTATATTTACAATGTTAAACAAATCTGGAAGCCTATCAGTGTCTCTAGAATCATAGTTTCATAGTTTGTAGGGTCGGAAGGAACCTGAGCAGATCATCTAGTCCGACCCCCTGCCATGGCAGGAAAGAATACTGGGGTCAAATGACCCCAGCAAGATGTTCATCCAACCTCCTCTTAAACACCCCCAGGGTAGGAGCCTGCACCACTTCTCTTAGAAGCTGGTTCCAGACCCTAGCCACCCTGACTGTGAAGTAGCACCTCCTGATATCTAACCTAAATCTACCCTCTGCCAGCTTGTGACCGTTGTTCCTGGTCACTCCTGGCGGTGCTCGGGAGGAACAGTGACTTCCCCAATGCCTGCTGATCCCCCCGACTAGTTTATAGCAGGCCACAAGATCCCCCCTCAGCCTTCTCTTTTGGAGGCTGAACAGGTTCAGGTCCCGCAGCCTGTCCTCATAGGGCCTGCCCTGTTGTCCCCTGATCATACGAGTGGCCATCCTCTGGACCCTCTCCATGCTGTCGACATCCCTCTTGAAGTGCGGCGCCCAGAATTGGATGCAATACTTCAGCTGCAGCCTGACCAGTGCCGCATAGAGGGGGAGGATCACCTCCTTGGACCTGCTCGAGACGCATCTGTGGATGCATGCCAAGGTGCGGTTGGCCTTCCTGACTGCCTCCCCACACTGCCGGCCCACGTTCATCTTGGAGTCAATTATGACTCCAAGATCCTTTTCTGCCTCTGTGCTGACAAGAGGGGAGTTCCCCAACCTGTAGGTATGGTGCTGGTTGTTCCTCCCGAGGTGCATCACCTTGCACTTGTCTGTGTTGAAACCCATCCTATTCTCGTCCACCCACCCTTGTAACCTGTCTAGGTCTGATTGTAGCCTGTTGCATCCTTCCAGTGTGCCCACATCCCCCCACATCTTGGTGTCATCAGCAAATTTGAACAGGGTGCTTTTTATCCCCTCATCCAAATCGCTGATGAAGATGTTGAACGGTGCGGGCCCGAGGACCGAGCCCTGCGGAACCCCACTGCCCACGTCCTTCCAGGTTGAGAAGGACCCATCTACTACCACCCTCTGGGTGCGGCCCCCCAGCCAGTTGGCGACCCAATTGACTGCGTGGACATCAACACCACAGTCCCCCAGTTTCTTAATGAGAACAGGGTGAGAGACAGTGTCGAAAGCCTTCCGGAAGTCCAGGAAGATTATATCCACTGCAACCCCTGCGTCTAACGATCTGGTGATCTGATCGTAAAAGGCCACCAGGTTGGTCTGACAGGACCTGCCACTGATGAACCCATGTTGGTTGCCCCTAAGCATGCAGTCTCCTGCTGGCCCCTCCTGGATGTGTGCCAGCATAATTTTCTCGAACAGCTTGCCTAGGATCGAGGTGAGACTAACCAGCCTATAGTTTCCCGGGTCCTCCTTCCTGCCTTTTTTGAAGATGGGGACCACGTTGGCCCTCTTCCAGTCCTCCGGTACCTCACCAGAGCACCACGAGCGCTCATAAAGTTGTGCCAGGGGACTTGCAATGACCTCGGCCAGTTCCTTTAGAACTCTAGGGTGGAGATCATCTGGGCCGGCTGACTTGAATACGTCCAACCCCTCCAGAACCTCCCTAAGTCCTCGCTAACCCGTGGTCCAGGTGTGCCTCCCCCGGGGCCCGAGTTGGGCCCAGCAGGGAGATGGCTGTTCTGGTCCCTACTTAGGAAGACAGAGGCAAAGAAATCGTTAAACATGTTAGCTTTGCCGTCTGGTGTGACGACCAAGTTACCCATGTTGTCCTGCAAGGGCCCCACATTACCCGGGACCTTCTTTTTACCCCCTACGTATTTAAAAAAATACTTCTTATTGTCCTTAATCTGGCAAGCTAGCCCCAGTTCCATCTCTGCCTTGGCCTTCCTGACTGCCCCCCTACATTCCCGAGCAACTACAGAATAGTCCTCCCTGGTGATGACCCCTTCTTTCCACTGGGTATAAGCCTTCTTTTTAGCAAGGAGACATTCCCGGATGCTTTTGGTGAGCCACAGAGGCTTGTGTGCTCTCCTGCTCCCTTTGATCCTCATTGGGATTACCTTCATTTGGGCTTGGAGGATCGTCTCCTTAAGGAGTGACCACTCTCCTTGGACACCTGGCTCCCCTCCCCTCCGGGACCTCAGCACTTCTCCAACTATCCTCCTTAGCTCGTTGAAGTCTGCCCTCCTAAAATCTAGGGCCGCTGCCTTACTGCATGCCTTTGCCACCTTGCGCTGGATGGTGAATTCTAGCAGGCGATGATCGCTGTCGCCCAGGTGGTCGAGCACTCGCAGCCCCCTCACCAGGTCATCACCCATGGCCAGCAATAGGTCCAACAAGGTGTCCCCCCTGGTGGGGCTGTGCACCTCCTGGGTTAGATGGAGGTCCTGCACTCTGGCCAAGAACCTGTGGGAGCGTTCAGACCTGGTTGACTGCTCTTCCCAGCAGATGTCCGGGAAATTCAGGTCCCCTATGACAACCACATCCTTAGCCTTCACTACCTCTGTGAGCTGACCCAAGAATTCCTGGTCAAGATCTTCACTCTGGTTAGGAGGTCTGTAGTAGACTCCCACCGTTAAGTCCCTTTCCCCTCGACTGCCTTGTACTCTAACCCAAAGCACTTCAGAGTGCCCCTCCCCTGGCTCCTTGCTAATTAACAAGGATGTGTATTCCTCCTTCATACAGAGTGCCACGCCCCACCTCTCTTTCCTATCCTATCCCTCCTGTACAGCCTATAGCCCTTGACATTGACCGCCCAATCATGCGTTTCATCCCACCATGTTTCCGTAATCCCCACTATGTCCGGGCTGGTGTCATCCAGCAGGAGGGTGAGTTCCTCCTGCTTGTTGCCCATACTACGAGCATTTGTGTAGAGGCATTTGAGGCCTCCTGTGGGTGTGTGTACTGACCCCCTAGTCCCAACGTTACCCTGGCCCCACTCTCTTACCTGTTTGATTGCTTCGCTCGTCGGTCTGGGCTGGGCTGTAGTTGTGGGTGCTGTTTGGTCTGGCAGTCTGATATTTCCTCCGCCCTCATCTTCCCCATAATAAAATAAAACCTAAATATCTAAATGTTTAAATGTTTCCTTTGGGTTTCCTTATCACATGGTGGGTGTGTGATAGGGGGATGTGGGGTTTGCAGGAGGGGGTGGGGAGGGGGGTTGGGGTATGTGGGTGGGTGTGGAGGGATGCGAGTCACTGTGTGTGTAGGTGTGGGGGGACTGTGGGTGTGGGGGCCACTTAGGTTTGGTGGGTCCCCTGCATGGATGCTGCATGCCCCCAGCAGCTGGCAGGGCATAGCGGTGCTGGCAGCAGTGGGAGCATGGTGGCAGTGGTAAGTAGGGAGCTCCTGCAGATGCCACTGGCACTGTTGACAGTGGCGGGGAAGGGTGGTGAGCAGTAAGAACCCACAGACAACACCAGCAGCAACAGCAGTGGCCAGCAGCAATCGCTGACTACCTGCAGACACCAGTGGCAGTGGAGGGGTGTGGGGGGGTGGCAAGCGGCAACCACCTACAGGCACCACCAACAGTGTCAGTGGCATTTTTTGGGGGGTGCACCGCCATGCTCAGGGAATGCAGATGCACCCTCTATGCATTGCCAATGGTCCCCTGCCACAGCACATGGACTACCCTGCCTGCAGGGTCACAGGCTCCCCCAGGGGTGACAGCTCCCCTTCCCACACACCCCCGCGCTGGTCTCCAGCCCCTGCTCATTCCCCTGCTCTTCTCCAGCCTCTGGAGGCTGGAGATGAGCAGAAGAACAAGCAGGAGGCTGGAGAGAATAGGAGAATGAACAGGAGGCTCATTCCCCTACCCCTGTTGGTTCCCCCAGCTCCCCATTCATTCCCCTGCACACCATTCATTCCCCCCATCCACTGTTCATTCCCCCAGCTCCCTGCTTGATCTCCCAGCCCTCCCCCCCCGCCCACACACTCACTGGCAACAGCAGAGAACAAGCACAGGAGACAGGGGAAGTTTCCAACTTATCTCCAGGGGCTTGTCTCCAGCATCCTGCTGATCTCCAGCCCCCTGCTCCTTCCCCTGCTTGTCTCTAGCCTTGGGAGGCTGGAGACAAGCAAGGGAAGGAGCAGGGGGATGGAGGCAGCTCTGGAGACATTCCCCTGCTGTTTCCTGATCTCCCGAGGCTGGAGATAAGCAGAGGAATGAGCAAGGGGATGGAGACAGCCCCGGAGACATTCCCCTGTTGTCTCCAGCCTTCTGCTCCTTCCCTGCTCCCCCAAGGCTGGAGAAAGGCAAGGGAAGAAGCAGGGGGCTGGAGACAGCCACGGAGACATTCTCCTGCTGCCTTCAGCTTTGGGAAAGCCACGCTGGGCAGGCAGTGTTCTTCAGGACCAGGGAAAAGTTTAATCATAGAGACGCTCTAACACTCTCCCAGAGGATCTCTGGAGGGCTAAGCCTCTGGTTGCCTTGGGGCACAGTCTGGGACCGTGCCCTGACCCAGTTTTCTCCCCCGGGTTTTTGTTTGACCCCTGGATATCCTCCTGCCCCACTTCAAAGGGATTTGAGATGAGGGCAAGAGGCACGTGCACACTCATCTGGACGCACTCCTAGTGTCCAGCCGACTTATGAACTTTTGTTCCCAAGCTGACCTTTTCAAGAGGTTTGGTAGAAGCATGCTAAATACTGGGATCTGTATTGACACAGGCAAGTTTTCCAAAACAATCACATTACTCAGCTGAAATAAAGCTGAAATAACCCCTTATGTTAGTATATGACAGCCACATTTAAGACTGACTCTGTTTCAGCAACCGCAGTTGGCCAAACACACCAAATTCTCTAGGAGCTCATCTTGCCTCTCCGTCTTCATCTCCTGTGTTATGCTACAGAAAACGTTAAAAATAAGTTTCTTTTTATATGGACCCTTTGTTCCAACTTCCTTGGTCCTTGGCCCCTTTGTTCCAAGTCTCAATAACTGGAAGCCAGTATCAAAAATATTGATGTCCCCTTCAAGGAAACAGTCCTCAATAGCCCAGATCACTACACTGCATTTTACTATACTCTCACTCTCTCAGTTCAGAGTAGATGGTATTTCATTAAATCCAGTGGAGAAACTATACAGAATGCACAAGTAAATTACAGCCATGCATACATACTTTTCTGCGTAGTTAATGGGCTGGTTAATCCACCTTTTGTCTGACAGTAACTAAGTTTTCTTTAGTCCCTGGGACAAAGCTTGCCACCTACTTTGCGAACAAAACTACCCACATCAGGCATGTCTTGGAGACCTCCACTTTTCCTGCAGTCAAGTTTGGGGTTGATGAATCATAGTCTAGTCCTATTTATATGGCTTGTTGTAAATTGCTATCACCTATTGATGCAGACAATTTGTTTCAGACTTTTCCAGATTGTCCAGATTTCATCTTTTTTAAAAGTAATTCCCAATTTAATTATTTCATCCCTGATACTGTTATTGTCAATGTGCTTTCCTGTATAGATGAAGAATTAGGCACCAAGCTTACTTGTATAATAAAATAAGCATCTGAAAATTATTTTCCCCCAAGGATTTGTTCTTTTTTATACCTGCAGTAAGCATATTTGTTTATATGCTTAAATAACTCTCAAACTTAAATACATGCCACACCAGGGAGGACTAAAATTACACTGGTCATTCTTCTTCACTATACATACTTGTTTATGCTACTTGAAGTTGTCTATGGTGTTCATGAAAACTTTACTGGGAGACAAACCTGCAAACTTGACCAATTTGGTTTTTTTGATCCATTTATACTTTTACTATATGAAATATTTGTAATGAAGGGATATAGGATTTCATGCTGAAAGATTTCTAAGGGATCAAGGACTCAACCTCATTACAGATAGAGAAGAGATTGCTTTGCTAGACAATGATTTATTTATTAGTGGCTCTTCATACATAACTTTATTAAATGAAGACTCTTGAAAAAATGTTCACCTAATCCCCTATTTTGGAAAGCAAAACCGCATTGCCCTCCACGCTCTCACTATTCACTAACTGTCAGAAAGCCTCACTCCCACTGGAAGAAACAGTCAATAAAAGCATATACAATGAAAAGCACTGTCAGAACTAATCAGTCTAAAATACTAAGATTAAGTTTTCCTTGAGGGAATGCCCGGTGGATTATTGTAAATCAGGTATATGTATATATATATGGATATGTATAATGTTCATCCTAATATTCTCGTGAATACTTAGAGGTGTGGCAGACCATTCTCATGATAAACATAAAAATCTTCTGCTGAATTTCTGTAATTAGGTGACAAATTATTTAGACATAGGCCCACATGCTTCTCCCTCACTTATTTAAAGAAATTGCTGCTAAAGTTGTTAACATGTAAAAATTACTTTCATAAATTAGAATCAAAGAGTCTGAAACCATTTTCAGTAATCCTTGCTCATGTAAGTAATCCAACTGAAGCTGGAAGCCTGGGGTGACTGGTGTCAAGGGGAGAACTCATATAAGTACTCCCCTTACTTGGTCAGGTCCCTAGGACCTCGTTACACCTTACACCAAAAACTGTACAAATGTTAGTCGGCTTAATATTGCTTAGCTTAGTGGAGCAGTCCCACATTAAGGCGAAAAAACCATCTTTGACTCTTCTTCATATGCACAGCTGTGACTTGCCACCAGAGCCTTGGTGGGAAGGGCTGAACTAGGAGCTAAGGGTAGGACTGACTCACTGCTCCTGCCAGGCAGAGCAAACTGGTCCAAGAAACAATGGGGGGACAGTGCCTCCCACCACTGCTTGGACTGGCTTGCTGCTCCTGCTGGGCAGAGCTAGTCAGTCTAAGCAGTGGTGCACAGCACCACAACCACCAGGGCTGGAGCACTCACTACGCCCGACATGCCTAGGAGGCAAGGCAGCATTCCCACTCACCCTGACTCAGGAGAGGCCACTGCATCCTGGGATACTGGAGGACTTCTAGATGGGCACAACAGCTCTGGCCACAGCTTAATGCAACAGGAGCAACATTAGATGAATTAGAGATAATCCTACCCTGGAGTGGCATACCTTTAAACCAAATAGCAAGTATTATAAATCACTTGAAATGTGTTAATGTGCAGCCAATCCAGGGGCTAAGAGCTCCTAAAACTACTGTTTAACAAGGTCGTTAGTCTTACTAGTGTTTTAGTGCTGGAAAAGTTACCATTATCTTGTATCTGTACACTGTGGAAAAACTAGAAAGGTAAGAAAAA
Organism: Crocodylus siamensis; assembly: GCF_052110815.1. NCBI lineage: Eukaryota > Metazoa > Chordata > Crocodylia > Crocodylidae > Crocodylus > Crocodylus siamensis. The sequence continues at coordinate 66,118,090 of NC_143398.1, forward strand.
ATACATTTTTATACCAGTAAGAACCAAAACCTCTGTCTTCCTAAGTAGGGACCAGAACAGCCACCTCCCTGCTGGGCCCCCCTCAGGCCCCAGGGGAGGCACACCAGGGCCAGAGGTTAGCATGGAACAAGTTAGGGGGCTTCTGGAGGGGCTGCATGTGTTCAAGTCAGCCTGCCCGGACGATCTCCACCTTAGAGTTCTAAAGGAATTGGCCAAGGTCATTGCAGGACCCCTGGTACAACTTTATGAGCACTCGTGGTGCTCTGGTGTGGTCCCAGAGGACTGGAAGAGGCCAACGTGGTCCCCATCTTCAAAAAGGGGAGGAAGGAGGACCCAGGAAACTATAGGCCAGTTAGTCTGACCTCGATCCTAGGCAAGCTGTTCGAGAAAATTATGCTGGCACACATCCATGAGGGGTCAGCAGGGGACTGCATGCTTAGGGGCAACCAACACAGGTTCATCAGTGGCAGGTCCTGTCAGACCAACCTGGTGGCCTTCTACGATCAGATTACCAGATCATTAGATGCAGGGGTAGCAGTGGACAGAGTCTTCCTGGACTTCCCGAAGGCTTTCGACACTGTCTCTCACCCTGTTCTCATTAAGAAACTGGGGGACTGTGGTGTTGATGTCCACACAGTCAATTGGGTCGCCAACTGGCTGGAGGGCCGCACCCAGAGGGTGGTAGTGGATGGGTCCTTCTCAACCTGAAAGGACGTGGGCAGTGGGGTTCCGCAGGGCTCGGTCCTCGGGCCCGCACCGTTCAACATCTTCATCAGCGATTTGGATGAGGGGGTAAAAAGCACCCTGTTCAAATTTGCTGATGACACCAAGATGTGGGGGGATGTTGGCACACTAGAAGGAAGCATCAGGCTTCAATCAGACCTAGACAGGCTACAAGGGTGGGCAGATGTGAATAGGATGGGGTTCCACACAGACAAGTGCAAGGTGATGCACCTCGGGAGGAACAACCGGCACCATACCTACAGGTTAGGGAACTCCCCTCTTGTCAGCACGGAGGTGGAAAAGGATCTTGGAGTCATAATTGACTCCAAGATGAATATGGGTCAGCAGTGTGGGGAGGCAGTCAGGAAGGCCAACCGTACCTTGTCATGCATCCACAGATGCATCTCAAGCAGGTCCAAAGAGGTGATCCTCCCCCTGTATGTGGCACTGGTCAGGCCCCAGCTGGAGTACAGTATCCAGTTCTGGGTGCCGCACTTCAAGAGGGATGTGGACAGCATCGAGAGGGTTCAGAGGATGGCCACTCGCATGATCAGGGGACAGCAGGGCAGGCCCTATGAGGAAAGGTTAGGGGACCTGAACCTGTTCAGCCTCCAAAACAGAAGGCTAAGGGGGGATCTAGTGGCCTGTTATAAATTAGTCAGGGGGGGATCAGCAGGCACTGGGGGAATCACTATTCCCCTGTGCACTGCCAGGAGTGACCAGGAATAACGGTCACAAGCTGGCAGAGGGCAGGTTTAGGCTAGATATCAGGAAGCGCTACTTCACAGTCAGGGCAGCTAGGATCTGGAACCAACTTCCAAGAGAAGTGGTGCTGGCTCCTACCCTGGGGGGTTTTTAAGAGGAGGTTGGATGAACATCTTGCTGGGGTCATTTGACCCCAGTATTATTTCCTGCCATGGCGGGGGGTCGGACTAGATGATCTACTCAGGTCCCTTCCAATCCTAGAAACTATGAAACTATGAAAACTACTGCACATTTCCATTCTGGTTCTATAGTCCTTTATTATTAATGAGTACACAGTTGACTAAATAGAAAATCAGCAATTTCACGGGTTTGTTGCGGGTATGTCTTGCTTGACCAATCTCATTTCATTTTACAACCAGGTGACCTATCACCTGGAGAAGGGGGAAGAGATTGATGTCATATATCTCGAATTTTAAAAAGCCTTTGATCTGGTATTCCATGATCACCTCTTAGCAAAACTAACTAACTGTGGCCTTGACCTCACCACAATACACTGACTAGAGAATTGGCTCCACGGTAGGCCCCAGAGGGTGGTGGTTGGTGGAAGTCAATCATCGTGGTATGCTGTGACCAGTGAGGTCACTCAAGGCTCTGTCCTAGGGCCTTTACTTTTTACCATCTTCATTAATGATGTAGACATTGGTGTCAGCAGCAGACTGGCCAAGTTCACCAACAACACCAAACTCTGGGGTAAAGCATCCACACCTGAGGACAGGAGGGTGATTCAAGCAGATCTTGACAGGCTCATGAAGTGGGTGGACAAGAATCTGATGGTGTTTAACACCATCGTGATGCTCATAGTATGGGGAATAAACAGGAGGAACTCGCCCTTAGAATAGCCAGTTCATACCCAGACATAATAGGGCTTACAGAAACGTGGTGGGATTCATCCCACGACTGGTCAGTCAGCATTAAGGGCTATAGGCTTTACAGGTGGGATAGAGAAGGAAGAAAAGATGGGGGTGTGGCGCTGTATGTCAAGGAGCAATACACATCCTCTTCCAGCAGAATGGGGTCAAAGGAGGGGCAAGCTGAAGTGCTCTGGGTCAAGATACAAGGGGGCCGTGGGGAGAGGGATCTAACAGTGGGGGTCTACTACAGACCCCCCAACCAAGGGGAGGAGCTGAACCAGGAATTTTCAGCTTGCCAGAGGCATTTAAGGCAAAGGATGTAGTTGTCATGGGTGATTTTAATTACCCGGACATCTGCTGCGAGGAACAGTCAGGCAGGTCAGACCATTCCAGGAGGTTCCTGGCTGAGATACAGGGCCTCCACTTAATTCAGGAGGTGCTCAGTCCCACCAGAGGAAATGCCCTGTTGGACCCGGTCCTGGCCATGGGCGTTGACCTGGTAAGGGGCCTCCAGGTTCTCGACCACCTGGAATTCACCATCCACCACAGGATGTCAAGGGCCTGCAGCAAGGCAGTAGCCCTAGACTTCAAGAGGGCCAACTTCAATGAGTTGAGATTAGTGGGAGAGGCGCTGGGGTTCCCGAGAGCAGGGGAACTCAGTGCACAAGATGAGTGGTTGTTCCTTAAGGAGACAATACTCAGGGCCCAAGGGGTGACCATCCCAACAAGAAGCAAGGGGGGCAAGAGTGCCTGAAAGCCCCCCTGGCTCACCAAGGGCATCCGGGAATGCCCGATTGCCAAAAAGCCAGCTTACAACCAGGGGAAGGGGGGTGCTATCTCCAAAGAGGAGTATACCTCCTCTGCTCGGGCCTGTAGGGGGCTGTCAGGAAAGCTAAGGTGGACATAGAGCTAGGGCTAGCGTCCAAAATCAAAGATAATAAAAAGTCCTTTTTCAAATATATAGGGAGGATGAAGGAAACACTGCGAAATGTGGGGCCCCTGCAAAATCCTCTGGGCAATCTGGTGGTTGCGCAAGAGGAGAAAGCAGACCTCTTTAACCAATTCTTCACCTCCATTTTCTTGTGCAGCGAGCAGGACTTCCCCACCGTGATGCAAGATGGACTTGAAGGGAACGCCTCCAGACCTTGGGTTGGGGAGGACCTGGTTAGAGAGCTTCTGGAGGGGCTGGATGTGTTCAAATCAGCGGGTCCAGATGCTCTCCACCCCAGGGTGTTGAGGGAGCTAGCTAGGATTATTGCAGAGCCTTTGGCATGGCTTTACAAGCGCTCGTGGTGCTTGGGCCAGGTGCCCAATGATTGGAAGATAGCCAACATGGTCCCCATCTTTAAAAAAGGGAGGACCCGAGCAACTATAGGCCCGTCAGTCTTACCTCAATCCTAGGGAAACTCTTTGCAAAGATCATCAAGGAGCACATCTGCGATGGGCCGGCTTCAGGGATGATGCTCAAGGGCAACCAGCACGGTTTCATTAAAGGCAGGTCATGTCACATCAACCTGACTGCCTTTTATGAACAAGTCACAAAAGCACTGGATGCAGGTGTTGCTGTGGACGTAGTCTTTCTGGACTTCAGCAAGGCCTTTGACACCGTCTCCCACCCCATCCTCATTAAAAAACTAGGCGACTGTGGCATTGATGCCTACACAGTCAGATGGATTGCAGATTGGCTGAAAGGTTGTACTCAGAGGGTGGTGGTGGACAGCTCATATTTGATCTGGGAAGAAGTAGGCAGCAGAGTCCCCCAGGACTCGGTCCTTGGGCCCATGCTGTTCAATTTCTTTATCAGCGATTTGGAAGATAGAGTGAAAAGCCACCTGTTTCTGATGATACCAAAGCTGATGATACCAAAATTTGGGGTGAGGTGAGCACGCTAGTAGGAAGGGAAAGACTACAGCAAGGCCTGGATAGGTTACAGGGGTGGGCTAAAAAAACAGGATGCGTTTCGATACTGACAAGTGCAGCATGCTGCACTTGGGCAGTAGAAACCAGCAGCACACTTACAGAATGGGAAACTCCCTTCTTGAGAACACGGAGGCAAAAAGGGATCTTGGAGTCATTACTGACTCCAAGATGAACATGGGCCAACAATGCGAGGTCACAGTTGGCAGGGCTAACTGGATCTTGTCGTGCATCCACAGGTGCATCTCAAGTAGGGCCAAGAAGGTGATCCTCCCCCTCTATGTGACACTGGTCAGGCCACAGCTGGAGTACTGTGTCCAGTTCTGTGCGCCCCACTTCAGGAGGGATGTGGACAACATTGAGAGGGTCCAAAGGAGGGCCACCCACATGATCCAGGGACAACAGGGCAGACCCTACAATGAAAGACTGTGGGACCTGAACCTGTTCAGCCTTCACAGGAGAATGTTGAGGGGGGACCTGGTGGCCGTCTATAAACTCACTAGGGGGGACCAGAAGGGTTTGGGAGAGACCTTGTTTCCTCTAGCGCCCCCTGGCATAACAAGGAATAATGGCCACAAGTTGTTGGAGAGTAGGTTTAGATTAGACATCCGTAAGAACTACTTCACAGTCAGGGCAGCTAGGATCTGGAACCAACTTCCAAGGGAAGTTGTGCTGGCTCCTACCCTGGGGGTCTTTAAGAGGAGGCTTGATGCCTACCTGGCTGGAGTCATTTGAGCCCAGTTTTTCTCCTGCCCAGGCAGGGGGTCGGCCTTGAAAATCTACAAGGTCCCTTCCAACCCTACTTCTATGATTCCGTGAACACTGAAAAATGCAAGGTTCTCCACCTTGGGAGGAAAAACCTGCAGCATGCTTATAGGCTCAGCAATGCTATGCTTGTTAGCACTCTAGACGAAAGAGAAAGAGACTTGGGGGTCATGATTGACCACAAGATGAACATTGGCCTTCAATGTGATGCTGCAGCTATTAAAGCGAGCAAAATGCTGGCTTGCATCCATAGATGCTTCTCACACAAATCCCGGGACGTCATTCTCCCCTTGTACTCAGCTTTGGTGAGGCCGCAGCTGGAGTACTGCATCCAGTTTTGGGCTCCACAATTCAAAAGGATGTGTAGAAGCTTGAGAGAGTGCAGAGAGCCACGTGCATGATCACAGGTCAGGAAAACAGACCTTAGGATGAGAGGCTGAGAACCATGGTACTCTTCAGCCTGGAAAGGTGCAGGCTCAGGGGTGATCTGGTGGCCACCTACAATTAACAGGGGTGCTCACCAGGATGTGGTGAAGCATTGCTCACCAAAGCGCCCCAAGGGATGGCAAAGTCGAATGGTCACAAACTCCACCATAACTGTTTTAGGCTAGGCATAAACTGTTTTAGGCTGTCCGAACCCCCAAGGTCTAGACTAGACTGCCGCCGGAGGTGGTTCAAGCACCCACTTTCAATGCATTCAAGACACATTTGGATGCTCATCTTGCTGGGATCCTATGATCCCTGCTGACTTCCTGCCCCGAGGTAGGGGGCTGGATTCAGTGATCCTCCAGGGTCCCTTCTAGCCCTACTGTCTATGAAATCTATGAAATTAACTGGCTATAAAAAGATCCCTGTCTCTACAAAATGGATGGGGGGGAGGAGATATCCATAATTTCAATTTCTCTATCTTCACTCATTAAAAAAAAAAAAAAAATTATACAATCCCCCAAATTGTGCAATAAAATTATCTTAAATAACATCAGCATAAGCAATAAAATCTTATTTTCATTTTCAAAGAAAAAGCCAAACCAAACCCTCATATGCACGCTTTCTTAAAAAAATTGAAGACCAAATTGTGATACTAACAATAAACATTCCTGTTTAATTTCCAAAATTTCAAACCGTATGTTAAGCAAATCACTGGTAATAGTTATAGCTCTTTTTTCCCCCCGATATACAATTATAGTGATTCCCACCATGTAAAATATGTATACTCACATAAATATTAAGACCAATATCAAACATTGGAGCTTTAATCCTGCAAGCAAGTCATTCCAGTGAACTCAAGTTATTTAAAGTTAAGCAAATGCCTTTACAAGGTCAAGACCTTCTATGTCTGTATCTGCACATGAACACACACTACCCTGATATAAAATACAGTTCTTAAAAGCTAAACAAGCTGTACCTAATATGATTCTACTGTTCCAGGTTTTCTCCAAGGTTAACTTTGTAGCCTCTCAAGACTATGCTTAGGATTTGCTTTTGTAGAACATGAATATAGTTTGTTGCCTAGGAAACAGCAAAATCCATGTGCAGTACACATAAAATATTCAGAAGTTCTGGCTGAAACTAAACATTCTAAAATGAGGGGAGGGGGTTCCCTCCTTACTCCCCTAACATTTCAGAGAAAATTAGCAGTTCTGCAAGCAGTTTGCTATTGACATAGATATTACATGATTAATGGTAAAAAGAAAAGTGAATGCTATCTAGTATAAAAGTTGACTATTTGGTATCAAGTTTTTCATTAACTTTATGTATAAAATAATAATTTGGTAAATTTTTCTTTAACCAAATTGAAACTTCTCCTCTTATCCCAAAACAGCAGGCGCCTTCTATATTTCATCTGTTCACCCATGCAGCAGTTTATAAAAATTTTAAGCTAATGGTACAACACACTCAAAGAATGATACAGCAGTCAGAAGTTTATGCAACAATAAATAAGTTATGAGACTCACAGAGCATTATAGTTCAGGGGAGTGGCAGTAGACTTGAAAGAGGATGGTGCCGACCAGCAGCATATGGGTATCTAGAGCACAGGAGCAGCAATAACTTCTGGTTGCTGTCAGAACTGCAAATGTAATCATGCCCCTGCCTGTAACATCTCCTTTTTATTGTCCCTTACCCTGCACTGGCGTGCAAGGAACTCTGTCTTGCTATGGCATTGGCTTTGGCACTAATACTTGACTGGAAGATAAGAACTTTCTGCTTAAGATCAAAAGCAAAGGCAAACTGTTTTCAAAATGTAAAATTCTTAGTTGATTTTCCTGCCATTGTGGAGGCTCCACATATAAAATCATGTCACTGATTAAGCTTCTGATGTCTGAACCCTACGTTCATTTGGACTACATCGTCAAGTTGAACAAATCATAGTTTCATAAGTGGTAGGTTCGGAAGAGACCTGAACAGATCATCAAGTCCGACCCCCTGCAATGGCAGGAAAAAGTACTGGGGACAAACGACACCAGCAAAGTTCGTCTAGCCTCCTTCTGAAGACCCCCAAGGTAGGAGCCAGCACCACTTCGCTTGGAAGTTGGTTCCAGATCCTAGCCGCCCTGACAATGAAGTAGCGCCTCCTGATGTCTAGTCTGAATTTGCCCTCTGCCAGCTTGTGACCGTTATTTCTAGTCACTCCTGATAGTGCTCGGGGGAGCAGGGACTCCCCCAGGGCCTGCTGGTCCCCTCTGAGTTTGTAAATGGTCACTAGATCTCCCCTCAGCCTTCCTCTGTGGAGGCCAAACAGGTTCAGGTCCCGTAGCCTCTCCTTGTAGGGCCTGCCCTGCTGACCCCTGATCATGCGGAGTAGCCCTCTTCTGGACCCTCTCCATGCTGTCGACATCCCTCTTGAAGTGCGACACCCAGAACTGGACACAGTACTCCAGCTGCGGCCTGACCAGTGCCACATAGAGGGGGAGGATCACCTCCCTGGACCTGCCTGAGATGCATCTGTGAATGCATGATAAGGTATGTTTGGCCTTCCTGACTGTGTCCCCACACTGTCGGCCCATGTTCATCTTGGAGTCTATAATGACTCCAAGATCCTTTTCTGCCTCTGCACTGACGAGAAGGGAGTTCCCCAGTCTGTAGGTATGCTGCTGGTTCTTCTTCCCCAGGTGCATCACCTAGCACTTGTCAGTGTTGACACCCATCCTGTTCTCATCCACCCACCCCCATAACCTGTCTAGGTCCAATTGCAGTCTATTCCTCCCTTCTAACATGCCCACTTTCCCCCACATCTTAGTGTCGTCTGTGAATTTGAACAGGGTGCTTTTTACCCCCTTGTCCAAGTCACTGATGAAAATGTTGAACAGTGCGGGCCCAAGTACCGAGCCCTGGGGGACCCCACTGCCCTCCAGGTCGAATAGGACCCATCTACCACCACTCTCTGGGTACAGCCCTCAAGCCAGTTAGTGACCCATTTGGCTGTGTAGGTGTCGATGCCACAGTCTCCTAGTTTTCAAAATTGTTTAGCCCATGCAAGGATACCTGTATTTCAGTTTCAATGATACAATTAGATTTTATCCACTTACAGATTTTGCACATAATTTTACCATCTGCACAGCAGTGTGTTAACCTTTTTATTCACTAGTGTAGTGGAATATGTGTTCTTTAAGATAAGGCAAAGGACATGCTAGAAATAGAAAACAGGGCTTGCACTATGGGCAGCAGTGGAGGCAGCAGAGGCTGGGCTGACTATAACTGACAGTGCCACTCTTGTGCCCCCCAAGTGGATGTCCGGGGCTGGTGTCCCAATCTCCCACTGCTGTTTATGCTACTAAAAGAGATCAGACATGCAGCCCAACTTTCTAGATGTATTATTTAAACCAGGGGTGTCAAATTTATGACCCACAGGCTAGACAGAACCTGTGAAACTGTCTCACATGACCCACAAAACTCCAAGATGGGCCAGGAATTCAAGGACAGAGCAAACTGGGGCCGTGTTGACATCAATGGAAATACAACACAACCACACATGTGCAGAAGTCTTTACATGAACTGGGCCTTATTTTTGTAAACTTACACTTTATCTACAAATGAAATACATTTTCAGAAGAAAATTGAATTAAGAGAATAATAACATTTTAAAAAGCATTCATGATTCCAATATTTATATAAATGATGGGAGAGTATATTTTGCTATTATTAGGAACTCACATCCAAACAAGGGGGTCCAATAAGAGACTAGAAATGTTACACTATGGGAGACCTGGATTTTAGTAGAAAACTAATTGTAGTATGCTGATTTTTATCCAATGCTTTTGAAGTCAAAGAGAGGAAGGAGAACAAGCTCAAAGAAGCTCAATTCACATAGATGTTCGTTCAACCCAACCAAGATGACAAAAATGACAGAAGGGAATGTCCTGTGGTTTGGATTAGAAAAGAAAATGATCTTTACTCACAACAATGTAAAACAAGGGGAGAGCAAAGCCCAAAATCCCACATAAATAAAGCAATAACGTCATAGAAAGTATAATGCAAATACATGAAGTAGCTTCAATGTCTGCCTTGGAGATATTCACTTGCTTGCCAAAACTGCCAGCTAGAATTAAAATACCGAGGAAAAAGAAGCTAAATATATACAATAGGAAAAATACATGTATAAAAGTTATATTATCATTTTTCTTTTCCTGAACAAATTATTTTGAACTACCAGTCATGATTTTTGTTTTGTTTACAGCATAGTACTTTCCATCCTATGATACTATCCCTCCTATTCCTGATCAGTATACTCCCCTCTCTCCTCCCCAGAAAAGAGGAAAAAGGAAAAACATAGTGTGCTTAAAATATTTTAACATAAGGACAGCTAACCAGCAAAGGGGCAAAGAATAATTAAAATTATGCCTTAGATTTATGGACAGGATGTACACAAGTAAGGACCCATTAGCAAGACAGAAGCCTGTTTGCCTGAAGCAGTAACTAAAGATACAAAGACCTGAACAGACAGGATTACTGTCTGGAGTATATGGCCAAGAGACTGTCACAGTCATCCATGCATGGGAATATACAGCCTTAGATATAACATGAGAATATCTGATTATGAGATTTAGGGAATCTGACTAGTTTTTAAAAAAAGGAATATACAAGGTCAAACTGATCTCCCTTGAGGAGACATGTTGTGAATCAGCAAGAGTTGTTCTAATGGCAAAATTAGCTGACTGATCCTTTTGGCTGTGATGGATGGAGTGTCAGGGGCATAAAAGCTTGAGTGCTAGCTGGAAAAAAAGAGAATTATGCTACATCCAAGAGAAAAATAAGAAGGAATACACACACAGGCATGTATATGTACATGTACATAAACACATCCATGCACATGATTAGAGATTAGATATAATAAGACCAATGTTAACTACTGTATTTACCCCAAAACAAACAACTTTGATTTAAGGCAACCCCCTGCCAAATAATTAGATTCTATACATGGAAAAGCATAAAAGTGTAACAGTTTTCCATGTATAGAATCTAATTAGTGGAAGGTCATCTTAAATTCATACCCCCCACTGCTGTGGTGGGCAATAGGCCAGGCCCCCACATTATGCTCCCTTCCCCTCCCTGCCACATGCCTCCCTGCTGCCTGCCCCTCCATCCCTGACTTCAACTTCTAACACTTGTCCTGCCATGCCTGCCTTGCATCCGTTGCCCCCTATGCCTATTATCCCACCCTCACTCTCCCCCTGCAACTTGTCTCCCAATCCCTGCTCCCCCCTGCTGCCCACCCATGACTTGCACCCCTATGATTGTGCTGAGCTGAGAGCCATAGCTAAAGCTGAGCTGCTGCCTGCCCCAGGCACCAGTACTCAAAACCAAGACAAGTCTTTCCCCCCAGCTCCCCAGTTATTTGGGAGAAAAAATCTTGTCTTGGATTTGAGTAAATATGCTATTCGAACCTCAAAATCTAAGTTCTGAAAGATATGGAAATGGAAATTGTAGGGTCATGTGCTCCACTATGCAAGACCCCTCAGAAAGAAAAATTACCATACTGACCCACATCTAAGACAACATCAAATTTAAAACAACCCACAATAATTAGATCCTATACATGGAAAGTTTTAAATTTATTATAATTTTTCATCTATTGAATCTAATTTTTGGAGGGTCTTCTTAAATGTTCTACCCCTGCCAGGTGCCCCATCCATTGCCACATGTTCCCCTTGCCACTTGCCCACTCTCGCACTGCCCCTTGCCCCTCTATGCTTCAAGTTCCCAGTGCCTGCCCCCCCTCCTTTGCCCCCCCGTGCCTGTACCTGACCCTTGTCACCTGCCCTCCCCCACATCTTGCCTCCTACCCCGCTGCCTACATTTGCCCCAGCTGCCTGCTCTCCCCCTCTAGTACCTACCCCCTCACCATTTACCTTCTGGGATGCTCTGGTTTAATCAGCAACAGCAACAGCCCTGATCCTGGCTAAACCTATCCAGGCAGAAGGAGCAGTGGAAGCTCTGGACCGGACCAGGCCAGGTCAGGGCCTGAGATGAAGGTAAGCGATAAGCAGGGTTGGGGCAGGGGGGAGTAGCTGGGTGGCAGGCAGCAGGGGTGGGGCATTCTGTGTGGTCTCTCCTTTGCATGTGGAACCTGAGGCAGGTAACAGCTCAGGCCAAACCCAGAGCTGATTCGCTGCCTGCCCCAGGCCAGTAGTCAAATCTAAGACAAGGCTTTTTGTTCACATAGGAACTAAAGAATTTTATTCCATGCTAAATTGCAATCACTTTAAACAACAAATACAGAAGTGTCAAAAAAGATAGCTATAAAGGAAACCAAAATCAGGTGCGGTCAACTACATTCTAATACAGGGTGTGCACAATACAGGCCCACCAGGCCATTCTATCTGATCCATGGGGCACCTAAAAAATTTAAAAAATGTATATTTATCTTCTCCTTGCTCCTGTCAAAGATGACAGGAGCCAGGGGCAGTAGGACCCAGGGGAAGGCAGCAGCAGTCACTAACAAAGCCAGCCTGGCTCCACCCCATCCACAGCCCCCCGCCACTCCCGGTAGTCTCTGCCTGCCGCAGCTTGCACTGCTTTGCTGCACACGGCCGCTCCAGCACCAAGTGGCCCCAACTGCATCACCAGAGCATGGCCCATGTGCGTACACCAGGACCAGAAGTGGGAGGATGTGGGAGCATGTTTGTGGGTCTGTGTGTCCCTGCAAGGAGGGAGGGGGAGAGGCTGTGTGTGTCTGGGCAGGGTGGGGAAGAAAGGCTGTGTGTGTGTGTGTGTGTGTATGCGCACACACACGTGTGTGTTCATAGGGCAAGTCCCATACACATCCCCCACCATACACATGCATCCACACCCACCTCGCACTGCTATACACACAGACCCTCACACCCACACCCCTCACAGCCCAGCCACCCTCCCCCACACATAACCGCCCGCAAACTCCATACCCACCCACACCCACATCCTCACACACATCCACACACTCCATCACCCCACACTCAACACCTCAACACCCACATCCTCCCCCACATACCCACACACTAACAGCCCCCCACAACCCTAATCCCATTCCCCCACTAAAACATACAAGAGTAAGACTTCATTTTAAGCTATTGTGCAATCACCTCTGTGTACACTACACAAACACGTGGGTAATCTACTGCTGGATTTGCAAGGAAAAGGGTGGTAAGGTAGACTTGCCTAAGCAGGCAGGGTGTTGATCTGGGAAGGCTCTGGGGAGAGTTAACTGAGAAACAGCCTGGGGCTGTGTGGGTGATAAACCCAGGGTTGTTTCAGTTACTAGCACAAGGGGCCAAGTCTGGGAATTGGAGAAAGGTGCTCTTGGGGAAAGGGGATAGTGTGCGTTTCTTTGCAGATACCACAAACAGCTGGAGCAGAGGAGTGCTCCTCTTCCCCATGCAGGCTCTAACAGAGACCAGAACTTTCTGAAGCAGCAGCACCACCCATGGTTATTGTGTTGCCAATGTGAAGGAGAGCTAATGTCTTGTTAACCCTGTGTGCTCTTGCTGAAATTCACTGGAGTCTCAAGGTTTAAGCTGGGGAGTTGTACTGAGGGTGTCTTTGATTCAATTTGTATAGAGTGCTTTAGTTCATTTATACCTTTTTGACAACTAGATTATTGATATCCTGTTCTACTATTAACCTCATTCATATATTGACTATTTTGTAAATAAACTGTGTCAATAGTTAGACTGTATGTACTCTAGTGTGTGGGAAAAGCACAAGAAAGCACTCCAGGGAGAGGTGGCCCTAGTCTTAAGGGCTGGGAGGTTGAGCAAGGCTATTTGACACCCCAGGACCCTGAATTCAGATGTGGCTGCAGGTAGCACCGTGGCTAGGGTTACATGTGTAAATCAGGACAAAAATATTTTTTGAAATCAAATTAATTAATGTTGTAAATGTTTGATTTTTAGAACATAATTTGGTGTTTTTCCGGTTCTGAGATGGCAAAACCCCTTGTTGAAAGGAGTATTTCTGGAGGTAAGAGGAGGGACTTCTGGTGGCAAAGGGCAGGGCTTACAGGGCAGGACTTCTGGTCACAAGATGGTGACCAGGGGGCAGGGCACCTTTCAAGGGGTGGGGCTACCAATGTGGCCCTCAACAGCTTGCCAAAACTCGGTAAGCAGCCCTCCACCCGAAATAATTGCTTGCCCCTGTTCTAATATATATTTGGCAAACTTTCTTTGTGTAGATACAATCTCTACTGGCAGAAGACTGCTTTTGCCTATGGTTTTCCAAAAGAAAATAAGCTATACTGACAAAAGCATTTTTGCTGTGCAGAAATGGAATTAAAAATATATCACTTGCTTAACAAACACTTTATACAGAAAAAAAATATTCTAATGTATACCTGACCTAATAATCCTGAGATGTGTATGATGATGTATTACATGTAAGCAAGCAACCTTCCAGTAAATGAAGTATAAACTTTAAAAAAAGTTACTATTATGATAGGAGCAAAAACCTCCAGTTTTATATTATTTCCTATACTTTCTAAATTAGAAGGTTAGTTACTCCACTAGCACTTTTATGAAAAGATGTAGTTTATGGCAAGCATACATTTTTGGGAGTGCAGTGCTTGACTTCAATATTTGGCTAAGAGGAGGATCAAAGCAGGTTAATTATGAAATAAACGTGCCAACAAAAGTGCTTAGGGAATGTGGGGGCAGAATGAGGATACCTAATATTCTCCAGTCATTCTGATTTCTTGTCCATTTAGTGATATACCAATAGGTTGTCCTCTGAAGAGAAGACTGCAATCCTCCTTCCTATAACTGATATACAGGCTGCCACTTGTACTTTTCCTACCTCTGGAAAAAGACAAAAATACATTCCTCAGTATATTCCTCAGGAGACACCCCTTTAATTCTTATCGACTTCAAAAAAGGAAATCTAAGTCCTGGAAAGGAAAAGAAATCAGAAGTAAAAAGTTCAAAATCAAAACAGCTAATATAGGCATACTGATATTCCCTTCAAGCTACCCTTAAACATTCAAATATTGAATTTTTAGTGTATTTATTATATGATAAGTTCAAAGGAGGGCCGCTTACCCAGTTTTGGCAGGCTGTCGAGGGCCACATCGGTAGCTCCACCCCTTGACAGGTGCCCCACCCCCGGTCACCAATGTCTTGGGATCAATATCCCAGGGCCAGCACTGGTGGGGCCCAGAGTGGGGCACAGGCTGGCAGGGGTCTGTGGAGCCAGGCTGGGCTGCACCAGCAGGGAATGGGGAGCTGGCCTGGCTCCACAGAGCCCCTGCCAGCTGGAACCCTGTGCTCCTGCCACCCTGCTCTGGGCACCACCAGAACTGGCCCCAGGACACTGGTGTGGGCCCTGTGCTCCCACTGGCTCCCCAGCCACTTACACCCAGTGCCCCCCAGCCCTGCAGTACAGGCAGGGGGCAGCGCACAGCTCCAACCCCCTGCTCGCCAGCAGGGAAGAAGCTGATGCTGAACATGGAGAAAAGTGGCCCCTTGCCTGCCTCATGACCAGCACCCCGCACTGCAGGCGATCGCAACCCATGCAGGGCTGTCTGGAACAGGCACAGGAAGACTCATGTGGGCTGCAGGTGGCTGCAGTGAGGGGCACTGGCCATGGGGCGGGTAAAGGGCCACTTTTCCCCATGCTCAGCACCACGCTGGCAGTGGGGCCAGGTTACAAGGTGGTGCTGAGCACAGGGGGGCAGAAAGCAGCCCCTCCCCACCCCATGGCTGGTTCCCCACACTGCAGCCGCTCACAGCTGGCCTGAGGCTGTCTGTGCCTGCTCCAGAGAGCCCCATGCGAGCTGCAAGCGACTGCAGCATGGGGCATCAGGCAGGGGGCAGGCGAGGGGTTGTTTTTCTCCACGCAGGGAAGGAGTCCAGGGAAAAGCTGAGCAGCCCCTTCCATGCCCGGTGCCCCGCACTGCAGGCACTCACAGCCTGCATGGGGCTATCCGGAGCAGACACAGGCAGCCCCATGTGGGCTGCAAGCAGCTGCAGCGTGGGGCACTGGGCATGGGCAGGGAGGGGCTGCTTCCCCTTGCCCCCATGCTCCTTTCTTGCCCAGGGTCCCCTGCCTCCCCTTACCTAAGCTTCCCACACCGGGGCAGCCATGTGCTCCCAACCCAGAAACTGCAGATGGGGCTTCCAGCTGGGGGCAGGCCCCGCTGTTGTTGGAGCCCACTGGGCTTCCCCTGGGTCCTACTGCCCTTGGTTCCTGTCAAAAAAATATTAATTTTCTACATTTTTTAGGGACCCCACAGGCTGTATTTTGCCCACCCCGGGTCTATCTTCATCTGATATTTAAAAGATGACAATTACCAAAAAGTATTTTTTCAGAGCACTGTTTAAAATGAGCTTTCAATCAATACATCCTCCCATTTAAGTCAGTAAAAAAAAAAAAAAAAAAAATTATAATAAGCCATTTTCCAAATTATACCCACATTTTATGTTTATTTCAAACATTCATTTGATAAGGAAGTTATTAATTGTATCACTGCTAGAGATATTCACTCTCAGTAAGCAAGAATCCTTTGGATAGATTCCAATTACAGTTTCTTTTGTACGGCCAAAAATTGCAAGTGGCACCTTACTAAGGCAGAATTCATTAACATATTAATTGAAAGCCCACAGTGGCATCTCATTTGTGTTATATGAAGGTCAGTGTGTTTAAAGAACATTTTGTTTAAAATCAATAGAGAACACAACATTTAAAATACTGAATAATGATATTAGAACATTAAATATTGGACATTTAGGATTACCTCCTTTCACGAACTGTTGTATTGAAACAGTAACTTGAATTTTGAGGGGAAATATTTTGAAAGCTATAAAACATAACATAATTAAAGCTGGCTCTCAATAAATATTGGTATGTGCTTCCTACAAGAAGTCGTAAGACTTGAACATACAAAATCCAGACAAAAAGTCAAAGAATCATTTTTGTGTACATGTCAACTTTCAAAATATTTGATTTACAACTGCTAAGCCTTTTTAATTGAACTGAACTGTTTTATTTAGGTTTGTTTCAGCACTGAACTGTGTCCACCCAAATCCCTTCAGTATCTTATGGGAGTTGTAGTTTGAGTGCCTCATGCCTATCCATCTCCTCTGTGGCTTAGGCTCTCTCTCTGGCTCGACAGCACCTCCCATGATGCACTGTACCCACAGGAGTCTTATTATGCACACTGGCAGTTTCAGAGGCAAAAATCACAGTACATCATAGGATCTGTATTGCAGCCAGAAGTCCATCCCATTAAAATGAGGCCATAGGACAGAAGCACAATTCCTCATTGGAGTTCTGCGCAGAGGCAGTTCAAGGTTGAACGCACCAGCGATTAAACTATTTGATTAAGTTTGCCAAACAGAAATATTTCAAATTAGGTTGGCCCAACACTTACACAAAATAATATTTTAGTTTTCCCATGGGGGGAAAAACATCTTAAAATCCAGCTTCTGGGGAGAAAATTTCAATTTTTTTGGAACGTGTATGTTCTGTCAAAAATACTAAGCAGTTCTAATAAAGATGTATGCAGTCAGCCAGTTTAGTGTGATTATTTACATGTGAGAACAGAAAAAGGAGCAAGTTGCACCCCAGGATGGGAAAGAATCAGATACAGCAAGTATGAGATTTTGTAAAATGAACAAATACATCCTTCAGTTGCAGTATAAACAAGCAGCAAAAATCTTAATGCATCAGACAATACCAGCTTCATTCAGAGATTTCAAGATCACAAAAGAACGTTATGATTGTTTTATTCTGTCCTCTTTCTTTACACTGTAGAATTTCTCCCAGCTGTCAAATTTCTCCAAGCAATTTCTGTGCTGAGCTATGTAACCTATGCTGTGCTAGTAAAACATCTTTTAGAAAGGTATCCAAAGATTCCAAGGGTAGGGACAAACATTACACATAAACCAGCTTAAGTGATCAAAACTGATTTAAACCTGTAACAGAACACATGCTCAGTGCACATAAACCAGTTTGAAACTGGCTGAAACCAGTTTGCCGTGAACCTGGTTGAATGTAGTATCAGACTTAACTGATTTGGGTCAAATCAGTTTATGCAGCATCTGTCTCAGACCCCTTCCTGGTTTAAGTTAAACCAGACTCCCCCAGCATCCTGGCACACTCTCTGGACTGGGCAGGACTCTGCTCTATAGCAGAGCTGGCCCATCCCCTTTGCTCCCTGGCTGGAGCTCTGGCAGAGATTTGCAGGCACAGAGCATCTGTCTGGTTTCTCCCTGCTAAACAGGGATTATTCCCCACTCCCCTCTGCCTTATGCAGACACCTCAGCATTAGCTAGCAGGCCACATGCTGGCTACCGTTCATGCTGTGAGACGCAACAAAGGCAGATAGGTTTTTTGGAGCTAATCAACAGGTAGCTTCATGTCCTCCCTTGGAAAAGCCATTTAAGGAGAGCTTGAACTAATGAGGCTTTGTTTTCTTAATGGGTTGATAAACACTGAGTTAGGAGTGATAAAAATTCCCTGCTGGGCTGCTCAGAAGGGAAATAATCAGAGCGTCCTGCCAGGGCCTGGCCATGCCTCCGTCAGCTCAGGTACTCTAGTGCCTCCCAACTCCTAGCCTGAGCCACTGAAGGCATGTGCCTGAATTTCCTCAGTCCAGAGGGGATGTCTTTACGGTTACAAACCAATTTAGTCTAGCCAGGTTAGACTAACCTGCAAAGATTAAGTCAAATCGGGCTCAGGCTTTTTGAATGTCTGGCTCTAGCCCCAATGAGAGGAAATGACTAAGTCTCTGACTCAAGTGGGAAATTATCCTGTGAACCTTTGCATTGTATTTCCAGTTTTAAACGTTCTATTTCAGTGCATTGGAGCTGCAATTAACTGTAGTGCTTTGTGTTATTTAAGTTTTAATAAAAAATTCACACCAGGCTGAAAATTGATAGATGCTTATGTTCCTCACTCTGCTTCTGTGTGGTGTCTCATATCCTTATTGCTTTTTAAACACAAAGAAATTAAATGATGCATCAAAATATCATCATACTGATGCTGACAACACTAAAGAAGAGACATACCTATCACTCTCTTACATTAATTTCACATCAGTTGCTGCTACCTATCCTACCAAAACTGGGTTGATCTGGTTTGAATGGGTCGTGGATAAATAAGTTTATTGGCAGGTAGTGTTTGTTTCCCCAAATCTTAGACTAATTACAGGCAGTCAAAAAGCCTGAGGTTGAATCAATTCAGTCTTTGCAGGTTAGTATACAATGCACAGGTTAAATTGAAACAGAAGTGAACAGACATTTACCTTTGAATCAGGAAATGCAGCCACATGCTTGCAGGGGCTCAGACCAAAAGCTGAGGGGGGGGCTACCGCACAGCTCTCTGGCATGTAGTTAGCATGGACTGTGTGTTTGCTTCCTCTTCCTGCTACCCCCGAGGTCTGTGGGTTTTGTGGTCCAAAATCATAACAACTGGACTCTGCAAGGTTGCTCATCACTTCCACTTCCTGTTTCCAGGTACCTCTGGAATTTGTAGTCCAGTCACAGTCAGCAGTAAGTTTGAGTGGGGGAAGGGATGTTTAACTCCCCTCCCTGGCCCCAGATCCCAGCCAGGGCTTGCCTGGGG
The DNA here is from genome assembly GCF_052110815.1 of Crocodylus siamensis. Taxonomy (NCBI): domain Eukaryota; kingdom Metazoa; phylum Chordata; order Crocodylia; family Crocodylidae; genus Crocodylus; species Crocodylus siamensis. The sequence goes on from NC_143398.1 coordinate 66,137,142, forward strand.
GGAAGATTTCCCCCTACCCCCCCGACCACAGACTGGGCTGCATCCCTAGCTGGGCTTAGCCCCCTCCCCCACTCTTGTCAGCCAGTGCTGACTGCCCCAGCTAGAAAGCAGAGGGGCAGGGCCAGCCCTGCTCTCTGGAGCAGACAGCCCAATCCAGCCCAGCCCAGCCCAGGGCTACAAAATATTGGGATGCTGGGGTACTCTGATTTAACTTGAATGAAGAAAAGGTCTGGGACAGAAGTTTCATAAACTGGTTTGACCCAAATCAGTTAAGTCTGATACTACAGTCAACCAGATTTATCTTAAACCAGTTTCAGCCATTTTGAAGCTGGTTTATGTGTACTGAGCTTTTGTTCAGTTACAGGTTTAAACCGGTTTCTGATCACTTAAACTGGTTTATATGCAACTTCTGTCTCTAGCCTTAGTGCTCATGGTTTTCTTTGGTGGTATTCTCAGAGATTATGCATGCATTTTGTCATGAATTTCACTAGGCACCTCTGCTAAGAGAAAAACAGAACCTCCAGGATAAGGAGTCGTTAAGGAAAATGCTAAGTGCTAAATAGGTTTTCCTTCAGAACAAATAATTCTGTTTGTAAGGGGGTGCTTAGCCTTCAGGGGCTGAAACCCAACAGTAGGTGGTTAGCAGTTATTATTTTGCCTGGGTGGAAGGTTAGGAGTAAACTGCAAATGATGACTAGTAAATGAGGGTAGAAACACAAGGAAGGTTAAAAGCTCTAGGAGCACAGCGTAATAGAGGAGAGGAGGCTGTGGTGCTGAGGTTGCCTGGGCTTCCCCCTTCTCAAGTTCTGAAGAAAGACAGAAGGTTTTGGTTTTGTCTGTGTGCACACCTGCTTGTTTTGTTGTTTCATTTACCATGGAGGACAAGGCAGCCCCATGTGAAATATACTAGCTAAAAACCCTGAGCTGACTGGCCTTGATAAGGAAGTGAGGCAAGTGACCAACTTACACTGTTCCACTAGAGAAAATAGAAAAAGAGGGTAATTTGGGGAATGGAAGCTAGCTTATCTGACTCAGTATCATGACAGCATTCACACTGCATGCATGCTTTGCACTACTATGATGATATTTTATGCCTTACCATAATTAATGAACAACTTAACTTATACATGCATTAAAAAATGCAGTGCACCATTAGACAAATGTATTTTTCTCACATCTCTTATACATTATCTACCCCACAATCAAGGTATACCTCCTTGGTTTGCTGCATCTACTTAATGGTAAAATGCACTGCATGACAAACCCAACACTAATGTCAGCACCTGATTGCCAAGACACACGTTTCAACTCTGACATAGCATGTGACCTGTAGCCTAAGGATACACATATCACTACTACAGTTTTCATGCAGTTGCCATTGACTCAAAAAGAAGGACACTATGAGCTTCCTGTGAACTGGATTTTCCATTAAATTAATTATGGCAAAATTTCTACTTATAAACCACTTGGAAATAGAAAAGTGCTGCTATCACTTAATCCCAATATATAACAAAAGTATCCATTATTTCACAGGTGGCCAACTGGCAGCACAGGTGCCACAATCAGTCCCTGTCTATGTCATGTGGCAAATCAGGGAAAGTCCAGCATCAGATGAGCCAGGAAGCAGAAAGCAGAGCAGGAGATCAGACAGGGAGCACAGAGTGGAAAACAAAAAACAAAGCAGGATACTGGACAGAGGAAAGGGATCAAAATGGCACATTGGGAGGATGTAGGCCTAATTTGTGACATCTGTCAAAAAGATGGGCTTCCCACTGCATTATTTCATATGCTCTTTGTCTTTGTTCAGACTTGCCAAAAGTCCTGTATTGCCAGCACTAAGCCAATGACTTTAAGGAAAACCAGAACAGCTGGCCCAACCCGAAATTGGGATCAGAAAAAAAGAAGGACAGACAGACTGTTTTCCTTTGCCCACCTGGACTCATCCACTTGGCATTCAATTAAAGCTTATAGACAGCTGAGCAAGGAAAGTGGCAACAGAAATACTTATAAGACAATAGTAAGCACCTGCCTACTTGAAGGTTTCCCAAACTCAGGCCTCCACCACCACCTGGGGATACAAGAACTTGTGTGTTTAGTGTGCATCTCTCTCTCTCTCTCACACACACACACACACACACACACACACACACACACACAGAAAGAACAACAGAAATATAGAAATGGGAAACTGAGGGAATGAGGACAGATGGAGGTCATGATAACCTAACCTAACAAAACAAAGAAAAGAGAATTTTAAGTTACCCTTTCCCTCCTGGAAAGAAAGAGGGAAGGGGAAATGCATGTGTTTGCAAGAATATGAACCTACATTCACAGATTTCATAGACATTAGGGCTGGAAGGGACCTCACAAGATCATCGGATCCAGCCTCCTGCCCAAGGGGCAGGAAGTCAGCTGAGGTCAAATGATCCCAGCAAGACAGACATCCAAGTGTTTCTTTAAGGTGTCCAGAGTAGGTGCTTGCACCATTTCTGGGGGGAGTCTATTCCAGGCTCTGGGGACACAGACAGTAAAGACATTTTTCTTATGTCCAGTCTAAAACCTTCTTCTCAAAGTTTGTGACTATTAGACCTCGTTTTCCCTTGGGGTGCCCTGGTGAACAAATGTTTTCCCAGTTCCTAATGTATATGCCTTATGTACTTATTGGCAGCCAACACATCTCCCCTGAGCCTTCAATTCTCCAGGCTGAAGAGTCCCACAGTGTCTCCTCATAAGGCCTGCTCTCTTACCCTCTGATCATGCACGTGGCTCTCCTCTAGACAGTCAAGCTTCTCCACATCCTTTCTGAATTGCAGAGCCCAGACCTGGATGCAATATTCTAGTTGTGGCCTCACCAGGGCCAAGTAAATCAGGAGGATGACTTCCTGGGTCTTGCTTGAGATGCATCGGTAGACACAACCCAGGGTTTTGTTTGCTTTGCCAGCTGCAGCATCGCACTGGTGGCTCATGTTGATCTTGTGGTCAATCACGACCCCCAGGTCTCTTTCGGCCATGGTGCTAGTGAGTGTAACACTGTTGAGTCTGTAAGTATGGTGTGGATTCTCCCACCCCCAAGGTGGAGCACCTTGCATTTCTCTGTGTTGAATGCTATCAGGTTTTGATCTGCCCACCTTGTAAGCCTATCCAGGTCAGCCTGAATTGCCAGCCTATCTTCTAGTCTTCACACTTCCCCATAATTTGGCGTCATCAGTGAATTTAGCCAGTCCACTTCTGATACCGTAATCCAGATAGTTTATAAGTATATTAAAGAGTACTGGTCCAAGTATGGAGCCCTGGGGGACACCATTGGTTACTGTGTGCCATGTTGACACAGTTCTATAGACTATCACTCTCTGGGTCTGACCATGGAGCCAGTTCCCCAGCTGTTGGACCATAAGGTTGTCGAGACCACAGTTCCTCCCATGAGGACTTCATGGGAGACCAAGTCAAAGGCTTTTTTAAAGTCCAAAAAAATGATATCACCCTCTTCTCCTTTGTCCAGATGATGAGTCACCTGGTCATAGAAGGAAATGAGGATGGTCTAGCAAAACTAACCCGCAACAAAGCCATGTTGGCTATCTCTCAGAATGTTGCATTCCATTAGCCTGTTGTTAATGGTTTCTTTGATGATTTTTTCCCAATATCTTACCAGGGATTGAGGTCAAACTGATTGGCCTATAGTTCCCTGGATCTTTCTTCCTCTCTTTCTTGAAGATAGGCACCACATTGGCCCTCTTCCAATCTTCATGAACCTCTCCTGAGCACCATGAGTTCTCCAATATCCTCACTACTGGTTGCACTATCATGTCAGCCAGTTCCTTTAATACTCTCGGGTGCATTTTATCCAAGCCAACTGATTTGTGAATGTCCAGCCTCTCAAGGTGCTCCCTCATGAGATCTTTGCCAATGATGGGTGTGTGTTCGCCCATACCCTGGTAAGCCTGCATCTTGTTAGGCAGGGTGATCCCCTTGGGCTGGTAGAAGACCAACACAAAGTAATCATAGAATCATAGAAAGAAGGACTGGAAGGGGCCTGTAAGATCATCAAGTCTGGTCCCCTACCATGGGCAGAAGATAATTGGGCTCAAACGAGCTCAATGAGGTCCTTGTCCAGTCTCCTCTTGAACACCGCCAGGGGTGGCGACTGCACCACCTCTGCTGGAAGTATGTTCCAGATTCTAGTTACCCATACTGAAAAGAAGTTTTTTCGTATGTCTAGCCTAAACTTTTCCTTAACTACCTTGTGCCCATTGGTCCTCATCCTCCCAGAGGGTGCTTTTCTGAAAAGCTGCTCTCCCAGATCATGGTGTTCTCCCTTGACATATTTGTAGGTGGCTATCAAGTCACCCCTCAGCCTTCTTTTACTCAGACTGAACAAACCCAGATCCCAAAGTCTCTCCTCATAGGGCCTGTCCCCCCAGGCACTTGATCATGCAGGTGGCCTTTCTCTGTATCCTTTCAAGCTTATCCATATCCATTTTTAAGTGCAGTGTCCCAAATTAGACACAGTATTCCAGCTATGGCCTCACCAATGCCAAAAAGAGGGGGAGGAGCACCTCTCTGGATCTACTGGCAACACATCTGCTGATGCACACCAGAGTTCTATTTGCCCTGCTGGTGACTTCATCACACTGGTGGCTTATATTCATCCTCTGGTCAATTGTCACACGCAGGTCCATTTCAGATACAGTGCCAGCTGGTGGATCACCACCCATTGTATAGCTATGGTGAGGGTTCTTCCTACCCAGATGAAGGACCTGGCTCTTGTCCCTGCTGAACCTCATCTGATTGTGTTCAGCCCATAGGACCAGCTTGTCAAGGTTGTACTGGATCTTTGTCCTGTCCTCGGACATGCACACTTGTACCTACAGCTTGGTATCATCTGCAAACTTAATCATTGTGCTTTTCACTCCCTCATCCAGGTCATTGATAAAGATGTTAAAGAGGACAGGCCCAAAATGCCTCTCCAGGATGATGCCACCCTATCAATTACCACTCGCTGGGATCAGCCACTAAGCCAGTTGCCAACCCACCTCACTGTAGCCTGGTCTAAGCCAGTGCTCTCCAACTTAATTGAGAAGATTTCATGGAAAACAGTATCAAAAAGGCCTTGCTGAAATCTAGGTAGATGATGTCCACCTCCTGTCCTATGTCCAGCTGGTAGTTACCTGGTCATAAAAGGACACCAGGTTTGTTAGGCATGACCTCCCCTCGAGAAAGCCATGCTGGATGTTTCTCAGTACCCCACTAGTTGCGAACTTGTGGTTGATAGCCTTCTTGACAATTTTTTCAAAGATTTTTCTCAGGACCAAAGTCAGAGTGACTGGTCAGAGGGCCAGACAAGTTTTGGGATCCTCTCAGCTACATCCTGGATAAGGGTCCCTGGGAGACAGCAGACCTCATGGGCCAAGGGGTAGGGGCAACAGATCACTTCCTCTGTCCCCATCAAGAGGGAGTTACCCATGATAATCACTCTGCATTTCTTCCTTGGAGTGGTTGCAAGATGTCTTTCTTCCTCCAGTGCTGGAGCTGGTGGCTCAGGTGGCTCTGCAGGTGCTGCAAGGAGTACCTGTTGCAAAGGTCCAGGGGTGCAGTAACCCTGGCACAGCATGCCGTGGGGCCGGAGACAACCTTTGTCCAAGTGTCCCCTAGCTGGACTTCATGGAAGCTTCTCTTGTCCACCCTTGTCCTGACAGTCATCCTTGCACTTCCCTCTTCATTCTTCATGTGAACAGTCTGACAGTAAGAGCCAATCTCCTCTTCACCATTCCTGATGGTACACAGCCTCTGCACCACATCCTGGAGCTCCCATAACCAGAACTCCAGAGACTCCATTGCAGAGCAAACCTCACAAGCAGAAGTGACATTGCTCCTGATCCCAGGTGCCTGCAGTCATTCCAGGCAGCCCCCACAGCCAGGAGCCAGCTGAGATTCCTCTCAGATGATCACATATTTGCTTTATGGCACCATCCACGATATGCTAGACACTATCCAGAGTATCTCCTTTATTTATTCAAATCTAAGAAGATGATTTTTTTCCTCCAATCAACATGGCACAGAAAAAGCCTTGTCTTCAAGTACTGGCCCAGAGCAGGTAGTGGCTCTGGTACTGGCTCACTCATAGCCAGGGTGGCTCCTGAAGTGGGGAAGGGAGCTCATAGTGGGAGGAGTGCAGGGGAGACCATGAAGGGTGAGGGAGGTGCATAGGAAAGACCCATGGTAGAGGTGGGGGGTACATGAGGAAATGACATAGCCTGTCCCCCTGCCACCTCCCTCTTCCCCCTTAGCCATCAGCCTGGGCTCCAGCTGGGCCTAAAGCTTCTGCCTGCCAGGGCCAGGGCCAGGGCCAGGGCCACGTCCACGGCCACCACTTCCCTTTAAGGTGGAGCCAGAGCCACCACAAAACTGAGTGGGTGGAACAAGTGAGCAGGTACAGGTGGCAGAGGGTGCAGCATGCAGGACAGACGTAGACATGGGAGGGCAGGGGGCAAGTGGCAGAAACACACAGGCAACAGGGGTGCAGACACAAGGGAAAGGGTCTGGCCCCTTACCACAACTGTAGGAGTGATGAATTTAAGATCCAAATAATCTTAAATTTATAATTAATTTATGTACAGAATTTGATTATTGGGGCAGTTGTATTACATTCAAAAGGTATCCTGGATTCAGGTAACTCTAAGTATTGTAAGACAAAGTCCTCTAGAAGATAACAGAGGTCCTGAAGGGTTTGGAAGAGGGCAGCTTACTACTTTCCTGTCAAAAAAAGGATGCATATAGAAGATGCATATCAGGACTGATGGATTATCCAGGGACTGAGAAATTATAGACCCCTACAAGAGGGCTTCAACATCTTAAAATCAGTTGCTTAGCTGAAGTTCTCATTTAAACTCTCCTAATTAAAGTATATTAAAAATAGTCTGAATGCCATAATTACATGGGTTTTCCCATGTAGCTATGGGCCTTGAAATCTATTTGCAATAATAAGTAGAACTTTCTGTGGAAAAGAGCAGGTTAAGCAGTATTAGCTATGCCTTAACTTTACACTCTGTCCATGATGCAGCTTACCTCCAAACTTAAAAAAAATACAGATTTATAACATCACAATAGTGTTCCCACTTGTCCTTAAAAGGGTAGGGGGGTTTGCATTTTGAAAGAGGATGGATTTTTTATTGGCTTTTTTAAACGACCTTGTTTGATTTCTAGTACAGCTAAGAGAATTTTCTTTTACGCATGGTTGGAGCATGGATTTCTACAAGCTACAGATTTCAAATAAACAATTTAACAAGCAATTGAATCGCCAGAAGAAATGGGAAGCTGCTCATAGTAAAATACAAGCAATAGAAATTAAAGTAATCAACTCAGATTTCAGCTTCTTTCCAAAAAATTTTAGAAAGAAGCTATGAAAGAAAGCACTGCACCATAAGAGTTTTTGTTATAAGCATTAGCAGGAACATCAGAACTTCAATGGCCAGTGCTCAGTTAACTAGCAGGATTTCTTGAGAAACTGATTTTTCTTTAAAAAAAAAACAACCAATAATGCCAAACCCAATTATCCTAGGCTATACTCACAGTCTGCACTCTGCTTTCCAACCCAAAAGTGATTAAACTGATAGGCTAGGTAAATGTAATACTGCTCAGAGTTACTCATTTATTTCCATTTATTATTCGTTTACTAGAATAAAATGCTTTTACTTTTAATTTAACTTTATTTCCTTCGCACAAGAGGTATTCTCATTATGCATAAGACCACCACGGCTTAAGTCTTTTGCTGTCTACACTGCTACTTAGGGCCACCTTCCAGCACAAATCTACAGACCAACTATATTAACTCTCAACTCTTCCAACAGCAGCAGTTCAGTCTGCCCCTGAAAGTTCTCCTGAGCTCTGGTGTTGAAGGTCAAGCCTGCCCCTAACCTACCCTCCCTTTAATCTTCTTCAGCTCTGTGCCGCAGACCAGAAACAGCAACTTCCTGTATCTGACTTCTGGCCCTTCAGTATCCCATCTTCCTGACTCTAGCACCTGTAATCATTGAAGGAGAGACAAGTCAAGGCCAGACTCATTCCTCGAAGGGCTGGCTCTACTTCTAGGAACACTAGAACATTTGCCTCAAGCAGAAGTCAGTCCACCCAGTTCTTGTCTTTCCTGCATTTGACTTGAAGCCGTAGTAGGGTAACAGGTGGAGAAGGCTGGCTCACATTGCGCTGGGTATATGAAGGTAACTGTGGACCGCCCTAAATAACAGTGTAAATACTACTTTTACTTCTTCCTTAATCCTCACATATTTCTTGGGTATTTAAAGGATATTCTATTGTTGTTGTTGCAACTGGACCAAACACATACTTCCAAACAGTTGGATCTAACAGCATCCAATCGTCTCCAACCCCAGGCCTCTAAGGTACACTAATGGATGAAGGCTTACCCTCTGGATCTTTTCCCTGGAACATGGAACTAAACAGTCCAACTGCCCTAGGCCTTTGAAACCCATGCCAAGACCTCCCCCATGCTTTTCCAGTTGCTCCCCAGTTCCATCTCCATGGATCATCTGTTTTGCACTGAGGCACATGACAGATTAAATTAAGAACATACACTTTACACAGAAACACAATGCCTTTCTCTCTCAAAGAATTTTCAAAGAAAAGAGTTGCAAAATTTTAGGTCTGCAAATACAAATGCATTCCTCTATACTATCCCCCTTGAATCTTTAGTCTCAGTCAGATGGGTAGGTAGGAAATCCCCATCTCACTAGGACCCAGGCTGGGAAAAATCACATTCCTCAGGCCTCCTAACTTTAGCCTGTACTAAAACAGTCATTAAGACAATTGCTGTTGATAACACTTGAGTCAATTTATTCAGAAAATTGTCAGGCATACAATGGGCTGCCTTGCTCTGTCACTGACCTTTCAAGGTAGTCATATACTAAAAATATAAAAGTCATATTCTTCAAATGATGGTTACAATGTCAAGTGAAGGTCACGCTATAACACACTTGTAAAGACTAAATTGGTATGCTGCAGACATTTTAAATAATGCAGATACATACATGTCTACATGTACATTCTTATGTTCCCGAGGGCTTAACAGACTCATGGCTAAGCAGTCTGTGTGCATTATTTAAAACATGAAGCTAGTCCAATTCTTTTGTTTCAATGCCTCCTCCCTATATCAGCTTTTAAATGATTGTTGCATAATGTTCAACCAAGCACCAGCTCAACAAGAGCTGTAGAATCATTCTCCCCCAATCTTTTCCTTCACATTGGATTTATTTTAGCATAAAAGATAGTCTCAGTCTGGTTATGTGTTAGTCAAATCTCATATGAACAGGCAATGCCAGCTATAAATGCAAATACAAACATAGCTATCTACCGGAATGTACAGATCTTAAATTTTATGTCCTTTTAAAAAGAACTTACTGTAGTATCATATATATAAATATATATATAAATATTGTTCATATATACAAATAATGGATAATGAGTATGCATTACATACAATAAACATACACACACACAATAATACTGTGTTACTGTGCACATGTGTATGTAAGTATGTGTAATGATACCAAATGGCAATTATGCAATTTTCATGGAACCACAATTTCAGGTGGACTCCACAAAAAAGCAAGAGCTAACTGGAAAAAAGGAAACTTACTGGCACGTAGAAAAGCCCTACAGTCTTGGAGCAGGGTGGGGAAGAGGACAGAGTGGGAGCAAGGGAGGAGCGGCAGGGCTGCTTGTGGCAGGAGGTGCTGAGGCAAGGTGGGGCAGGCAAGGAGAGGAGCCAGCAGCAGAGGGCGTGTGGCAAGGAACCATCCCCAGGCCTGACCCTCTGTCTCTGGGCTAGCCACCCACCTAATTCGCCTGTCATGCCTTGACAGAACAATGATTATGGTGTTACTCAGGTGAGAGGCTGCCCATTTATTACCCCAATGCTAGGGGTTGCTATCCACCACTCCAAACCTTCTCTACATGGTGGCCCACACATTGCAGATAATATATAACTGTTGACCTGTACCCTAGGGCGTTTGGTTGACTCACTCCCCATCACTGTGCCTCTTGGCACTGGGGTCTGCCCCCATCTCTGTGGCTCCTGGTGCTGTGCCCCCTGGCACTGGGGTCTGATCGCCCTCCCATCACTGTGCCCCCTGGCACTGAGGTCTGATAGTCCCCTCATTGCTACACCCCCCTGGCCCTGGGGTCTGACCACCCCCGTGGCGCTGGGGCTTTGCACAGTAGTGTGCCCCAATGAGGCCTCCTCCTCCCCAAACAGCCTCAGCCCAGTCCACCAGATAAAACAATAACATAAATATGAGCCCCTGGGCTATAACATAATACAAATTATAAAAGCCACACTCTGACTCCTTAAAACCCCAAACTGCTCCATGTGCATTAAGCACCACCCCAGCTCTGGGTACCTTATAGACTCGTAGAGCCTCATTAGCTACAGCAATCGTCTGGCCAGTAGCCACAGCATTCCTGGGTAGTTCTGCCATGGCTCTCTTCCCCTGGCCGCTTGCCGGAGACCCCCTCATGCCAGCCTCAGCCCTGGGGTACATGTGCCCAGAGGCCTATCCCCTTCCTGTCAGCTGACTGGCTTAGGTGGTTGGGCTATTAACCCCTACCCTCCTGGTGCTTGTTGTTCCTGTAGACTTAGGTCTTAAAGGGACAGTTCTGCCTCTTAGTTTCCATGGTACTGGGCAGCAGTGCCAGAAGTTCCTAACAGCTGGGCTGGGGTGGGCTGAAGTGGCATGGAGCAGGGTGTAGGCCAGTGTCAATTAGAAATAGCCAGGCCAAAGTGACTGGTGGGCAGGATCTGCAGCATCGCCCTGCATTACAGCAGGACCAGAGTGGGAGGGGCAGAAGCAGAGAGCTAGCACCCCAACTCCTGCCTTGCTCTTCACTGGTGGCATCCAGGGACACAGCAGCAGCTAGAGCACAGGCAGACAGGGCAATACAGGAGTTGCCCCTGCTGCAGAGGCCTCCAGCCTGCACCAAGTGCAATACCCAGGTCTGTGGGGCTTGGGGCCACCAAGCCAGAAGCAGAACCCAGGCACCCATGGGCTGCACTGCACTGCAGGCAGGAGGTCCAACCCATCCATCCATCCAAGTGGGCATGTGAGGCACTCCCCGACTCCCTGCTCCCTCCCCAATTTTCCAAGACTGCAGGGCTTCTCTACTTGCCAGTAAGTTTTTTTATTTATTTATTCATTTTTGCAGTGAGCTGCTGCTTGGGGATGGCCAGAAACTGCAGTTTAACTACCCTGATTAAGGCCGAGGAAGCCATTAATCCACATTTAACATGTGGGTTAATGACTTCCCCGGCCTTAATCAGGGTAATTAAGTTGAAGGTCTGGGCCACGTGGCAACCTCTGGGGAGGAGCAGGACTGCTGGGGCCCCTTGACCAACCAGAGGCATGATGGGCTCTACCACACTCACCCTGCGAAAATGGCAGCTGGCCCCAGGATCTGCTCATGAAATTGGCTGGCCAGCTCCTCAAGTTCTTTAGACCCCTAATAATGAATAAATAGCCCACAACTTGTGGCTTGCAGGTCTAGAGGATAGGAAATTGGCTATTACCCTGTTTAGTTAAGAAATGAATCAAGCAGCCCAAAGCTTCTTGATAAGTTTGGCATTTACCCACAACTCCACAGAAGTATTCCAAGGGGAAGAAACTCACCATCCATTGTTATAATGAGAAGATCTACAACATGCAGAAATCTACCAAGTGACACTTCAGAGAGTCACCAGAATAGCATACAAACTCTGAACTGGATAGGCAGTGGGACAGAACAGATAGAAAGAGAGAGAAGGATTTCTTACCTTGTGGGAAGAACTCTGCTGAAGCACCAATCTCCGAAACTGAAAGAGGGTGCAAGATGATGCCAATGGGCCTCTGAGAAGAGGTAGCTCTGCTAAAGGTGACAGCAGAGCTAAGTTAATACCTGTACCCCTACCCAGCACCAATAAAGCTAAAATAACTACATCTGGATTAGGTAGTAAAATGCCAACCCACAAATGAGGAACTAAAGTATTGAAGGTATATGCCTATCAGACCTTCATGCAGATGGGAGGGAAACTATTAAAAGGAATCTGCCAAAGATGTCATTAGAATGGTTATTTTAAATTATGTACATTTCGTGGTTGGCCTTTTCTAACATAAGCCTGTGTTCCTACATGCCCAAATAGGTTTCCTTTGTTTACATACAGCCTCAGGAAAGTGCTGCAAGTTAGGGACACCTAGAGAAGAGAATTGGCTATCTCAGCAGTTCTTAGTGGAGGATCAATACGGTGGCAACTTATAAGGAGCCCCCAGACATCTGGACCTGGCCTTATTGCTGACAATGACACCTGGAAAAAAGGTTACAAATGCAATCCATCTACTCTATGCTAAATCCATAACAGAGATCAATACATTAAGTCAGTAAAGCAATGCCAGCCCCTTTCACCTTCCCTTCCCAGTAGTGACAGATCAAAGGGTTGAACTCTCCCTCTCCATTACAACTGTATCACAGTAGCCTCAAGTTTTACTGGCTAAATTATTTTCAAAGGCTCATTCCAGTCATTAAACAGAAATCCAGCTCAGCAATGGGCAAGATGCAGCTAGGGGAATGACTCCAAAGCACTTTATTTACTCTTTAAAATTAAATTCATGGCCTGACAAACAAAAAAGTCTAGCAGCTAGCAGTGACCAAGTAAAGTTGTTTGGGTCATTACAGGAACAATTAAATCCATCTTGGGAAAGCAAGTACTCCAGAGCCAATTGGCTGTTCTACAACTTGAACATCGGGCCAATCACTAATAAAGAATCACTCCACAAATCTAACTCCTCATGACAATATCCATAGAAACGTTGTTATGCCAGTAAGCTGTAGCTAACAAATGTCAGCACCAAGTGATTAGGATATATCAAATATTATGAAGACAAACAGGATCACCTTCATACAGGGTGCAAGTAATAAATAAAGTGATATCAGCCTGGAGCTCTGGCACTCTGCTAAACATTGTAATAGACAAAAGACCTTGGGAAATGAAGTTCAGGCATATCCCTGGAGGAGACGAGCTTGATAAGTATGAAAAAGAATGAGAACAACTCACTGCCAATGCATCCTTGATCCAGAATACAGTGCTATGTCCTCCCCTAAAACTCTCAATCTGTTTAATGGCATACAACCAATGGCTAAGTGCAGACATTCAGGGGGCTTTAGGGGGACGTTAGATCATGTTCAAAATGGCCACCTGATTTATGGTAAGTTGGAATGGAGGGGCTGTCAGGGAGGCAAGCAGGCTCAGGGGGAAGGATCAGGGGTCCAGAAGGGAATTGAGGGGTAAGCAGGACCTACAGAAGTGGTGGGGGAGCAGGCAGAAAAGATCGGGGAGATAGGCAGGGTCTATGAGGGGTTCCTGGGGTTCAAGAAGATTTGGCAGGATCAGAGGGCCTTGTGTGGTCTGCAAGGGGTTTGCATGGGACCAGAGGCTATTTTTAGCCCTCTAACACTCCCCACAGCAAACCTATACCCCCCCAACACTCCCATCCCTCTCCCCACCAATACTTACTCATTTGGCTCCTGGCAGCAGCAAACATGGATAAAATAAGCACCAGGAGCAGCTTGTGGGCTGAGGGGAAGAGCTGGAGGGCTAAAAATAGTCCAGTGCCAAGGGGGTAGGTGGGAAAAGTGCAGTCCTGGGACTAGAGCTGAGCAGGTAACTACTCTGAAGTTCCATGCACCAGTCTAATCTAGATCAATGTAGTTTGAGTGTACTTTGATACAGGTCCATCTTAGACCAGGTTCTGCCGTTTTTAGGCTGGTCTGTGTACATGGAACTTCTGTACAGTTATGGGTTTAAACTGATTTCAAACCATTGAGACTGGGTCTAAATATAAGGTCCACACCTGAACAAACTAATTTAGATCAGGTGGTCATTTTGAACCCAATCTAACATCCCCTTAGCCCCCACAAACATCTCTACTTAGCCAGTGTTCTCACTGTCAGCCCTGTGCTGGATAGAGAAGGGCAGACTGGGAAGGAGAAATTCTGCAGCATTCCAAATTACTCCAAGATGTGCCAGAAAAAAGGATTATTGTTCTGATATGTGTGTGAATTTCATAGCCCAGGACCATCTGAAGGCAGAAGATGGTATTTGATTTTTTTCAGAAAAAAGCAAATTGTTTTGTTGTCAGAACTGAATTTAGTTCACCTTTCCACTGATGTGTTAGTTCCAATTTACATTCAATATTAAAATATTAGTTGCGTCACCAATATCAGCAGGAACCAAATCTTTTTGGGTACCATTTTTCACTTTATTTTGCAACTGGTAATTACATGAGTGTTCTATGGGAATGACTCAGTGGCCTTCAATTCACTGTTGTTCAATTAACTGACTGAGGCTTAAGAACTGAAATCTGTTCTTAAATAGTTTCTGATTTTGGGAGCAGTTCAGAAGTCTCAATTAATGAACAAAAATTAATCTGATAATCATAATAATTTACTAAGCAATAAAGCATAACAGGAAACCTAATCCTTAACAAAAGGTAAATGCTACATATTTAAAATAATGCACTAGTTAAGAAGTTCCATGATTTTTCCAAACTCAGCAGAATTTTAATATACAAACTTCCAATTTTTCTCTTACTTTTTAACAGCAATTTCTATTTTGTGTTGTGTTTTATTTCTGATTTATTCTATTTTATTCCAAATCACCCTATTCAACTAAAAGAAAAATTTAGAAACAGCTTGTTTTCCCCAAGAAACCAAATGTGATGTTGCTCCTTTTTGTAGGAAGAATAGTCTACTGATTCTTGTGACCACGACTGAGGCCATATAAAAGTTTCCCAAACCTTAATTTTTATTCCTTAAATGATTTACTTTTCTCAACCATCGATAATATAAGTTAAGGGGTCATCTTATCCTGTCTTACTGGGAGTTCTGCATTTAAAGGGTTTGGACATCAGGTTCGAGCCATGATAATGCAGAAAATAAGGCAATTAGCATTCTAATTACACTTTTCAAGTTAGCCCTTTATGTAATATTGAACTAAATTGTCATCAACCGCTAATCAAATGAATGCCTCTTTTCCTGTCTCCACTACACTTTGCAGGCTGAACATCAGCCCTTTCTTCCACCCCTGCATGTATGTCAATTCTGCAAAAGCAGCAGATAAAGGGAAATGAGGTGAGTCAGATGCTAAATTGAGACCCATATGGGGACTTTAGAAGGCAACTGATTTTTGCTAGGTAGAGGCATACAGAGATTATGCTGCTGGAAAAAAGACAGAGATAAGGCAAGGGGCACCCAGTTAGAAAAAAAAAATCTTGATTTTTTTTTAACCTAGGGCAAAGGATAAATTAGTTATCAAGTATTGTTCAGAATCTTTGTTTTAAAGGATGTCATTCCCTAGAGATATTAATGATTAACAGAAACATAACTTCTGTTTAAAATATGTCTGAAAATGAAACAGAAATGAAGCAACAAAGGTTTAAGAAACTGGGTTTAGAGTTTTCTAACTTTGCCACAACCTATCAAGTTATTAAAATGTAAAATTACTTCTTGGTTTTGGTTGTCAGGGCCATCCCTAGAAGGTGGAAATCGTAGCAACTGCCCCAGGCCCCACACTTTGGGGGGCCCCACGGAGCCGGGCAGAGCAGTGCAGAAATTCCACGCTGCCGCCGGCTTCACATCCAGCCGCTCAGCACCCCCTGCCCCCCGCCAAATCTGCCGCTGAATCTGGCACATCCAGCCACTCACTACCCCCGCCACCGAATCTGCTGGCTTCCTCATGTCCAGGGACGGGGCCGTGCACAGACTCATTTGCCCTGGGCCCCGCACTCTGCTTAGGTTGCCTCTATTGGTTGTAAAACATTTGTTTTAAAATCTTTCTGGATTAATGATTAATACTTGTTTGTTTAAAGCTTGGGTGCCAAACCTATGGCCCACAAGCCTGCAGAGTCTCTGTATCCCACCCACAGGGTTACCAGAGAGCACTAGAAGTTGGGTCCCTTGGCCTTGTTTGTCACAGCCACTGGCGGTGAGCTTAGCTCACTGCCACCCCCCACCCCTGCCAGACCCCTGCACTCTTGCTCCTGCCAGACCTGGCACTGCCCATCCCACCAGACAGTGCGCTCCTGCTCCTGCCACCATTGCAGTGGCCACTTTGGTCCCACCCAGGTTGGATCTGGCCCACAAAAAGCCCCACAGTCTAGATCCAGTCTGGGGCCTGAGGTGAATCTTATATCCCCAGGAAGGATGTTTGTCAAATAGATGAAGAACAACTGGGTAGCATGCACAATTAAGTGCTCAGAGATGTAGTTAGCTGTGTTATTCTGAAGTCAGGAAGACGGTAAGACAGGGTGGTACCTTAGGGTATTTATACACATGCTCCAGCAGGTGGGGGCGCACCTGGAATGTCATGTGTATCAGCATCCCCATGCTGAAAAATGGCGGTGAGGCACTTTAACTAAAGCTTTACATGAGCTTTAGTTAAGAGCACCCCCACCACCATTTTTCAGTGCGGGGTCACTGATGCATGTGACACTGGAGTCTGCTGAAGCACAGTAATTACCATGCTGCAACAATCTCGACTGAATCTCCTCCAACATGTTGTAATTACAGTGCATTGGAGCAGCCTCAATGTACGTGTATAGGCACCCTTAGAGACTAAGTGGTAAGAGAGGCATGAACTTTCATTGGCAACAGCCTACTTTTTTAGATTCCAGAGCATCTGAGCACTATGTTAAAAGAACAACATACACATTTACATTTAAAAGAAAAAAAAAAGCTGCTAACAGTAGTGACCTTTATGAGACATTTTATACATTTCCTCTTGGGAAAACAGAATACCCTGTGGCCACACTACACATCTCAAGAGCTACAGAATTTCCAGCATCTGCAAGGACAGCTGCCTTGATGGTTACAGCAGCTGTCTCACTTGGATTATGAAATTGTACATTGCCCAGGGAAAGCTTTCAGCATAATGTAAAGAGTGTTACACGAATCTGAATTCAAGTCACAAGACAAATGAAGGCATGACAGAACACAGTATCGAGGTGCAAGAGTCAATTCCATGAGCCACTACACTCTTTAATCTGTTTGTTTTTATTCTCCATGGTTTCTACCTCAAGAGGCATGTTAGTTTGAAGGCAAGTGAAATTTTAGTACTTTTATCAAAATCTTAATGAAAAGTGACATGCTACATATAGGTAGTCCAAGCTTTTCAAACAGTTTATCAGAAATGTACAGTTTTTGAAGAAACTGATTTTGAAAGTATACATACATCAGTAAGACCCAAGTCCCTGGGAAGACTGACATTATTAAATTAGTTAACTTGGACTAATCTGAACACAAAGTTTATCTAAAATGTTTTACAGCATGAGAAATCACTTCTATTTAATACAGTGAGGCAAGGTCACACGAAAAAATAAACCTAGCCAGAGTTCAATCAAACTTTCTTAAAATGTTAATCTTTGAGTCCATAAAATAAGCATCATATATATATCAAATCAAAGCCTAAACTTCCTGCCAAAAGAAAATTATGCCCCTGTTTACTGATAGCCAAAGTGAACCATAACTTAACATCGCCATTGTAACATTACATTTCAACAAAATGTATTTCACATATAATAATACAAATTCTACATCAAACCATAGTAATAACCTACCTAATACCAAACTGTTACTAGAAATTTAATTTGAGGAAGAATTTCCTCCCAAATATTCTCTGACTTGCTGCAGAGAAAGCTTGTACAAACCTGAAAAGGCCCCTGAGATCTTCACAAAGTCTCATATACCTCTGACTGGCTCCCACATTTTTTGCAGCATGGCTCCTCTAGGTTCACCCCTTCTTGAAGCTAGAAGTTACAAAGGACTCTGGGAAGATGTGTAGAAGAAAACATCTAGAAAAAGTTTGAGACTATGAATATGCTTATATTTGTTTCTTCCAAGGAGCCAATATGCATCCCCCTCAGGCTTTACAGTTTAGCCCAAGGGTGGGCAATTATTTGGGCTGCAGAGCCACTCAAGGAGTTTTAGTGAGCTGTTGCGGGCTGGATCAGTGCCCCCTCTCCCTACCACGCTGGGTCATCACCCTCCCTCCTCGTAGTGCAGGGCCAGGGTCTCTGACAGAGCCACAGTCCTCTCCCTGAACACCGTTTCCTGTGGAACCAGAACCCATCACAGGGGCATGCAGGGAGGAGATGGTGGCTCTGCTCCACGCCCCATGATCTCAACCAAACTTATCCACCCTGCTCCCAGATACCACTCCCTGCTTATCCACAGCCCTATCACATCCACCCAGCTGAGCACACCCTGCCTGTGAGGGTCTCAGGCCAGTTACCATGGAGACTCTGCCTGCCCACCCACTCTGGTGGTGGGTGCAGGATGGATGAGCCGAGGTGCCCGGGCAGCAGGGCCAGGTCTGGTGGCAGCAACAGTCAGAAGGAGCCGCAGAGACTGGGGCTGCCAGGAAGCAAGTCCAGCCACTTCACCACTCCAGTCCTGCTGCATGCGTGGGGGCAGTGAGATCAGCCACATGTGGCATGGCCCAGGCTTCCCCCCATATCCGGGGTGTGTGGAGCCAAGGAACCTGCTGCAGGCAGAATAAAATCCCTTGGCAAGCTGGATCCGGCCCATGGGCCGTTTTTTGCCCACTCCTGATCTAGCCTCACATCTATCCCAAGCCACAAAGAGAACCTTCCCACACAGGATGGTACAATAACCCACCAATGGAAGACAGCCTTGTACCTGACGGATTGTTTTGCATACAGATTGAAGGAGACATAGTCTGATACCATTTATTTTGATTGTATATCCATTTCAAAATTTAATGTGTTGACTTACTCATTTGGCATTTTAGAAGTGTTCTAACCATCTCAAATTCAGAGAAGCAAGCCAAAAGAGGTAATTTGTAAAAGCAGAGAATGAAGTGTAACAGGACAAAGCTCTAGGCCCTGGGCAGCTCTGGCCCATCTCCCAAAAGACAGGACCAAAGACTGTTGCCCAGTTGCTCCCTGTAAATTATGCTACAGAGAATAAAAACCTTATAGTACAGAGTCCTAGTGAATTGTTCCCGTATTTTCATAATACATGTAAACACACTAAATAGCACATATTAATCTAGTATATTTCAAAAATATAAAGATTATAAATCAAGAATTACAGCAACTCTCACTAGAGGTTGGAAATACTATCCATAATATGTTAACCTCTCATCTTTCAAAACCGGTTATTAAAAACATTCTGAAGAATAGTGCAATTTATTCAGTACAATTTAGTATGGAAATCAACAAATTTCCATTATCCTGAAACCTGCAATAATACCATTGATAACAGGCAAAATCTACATTAGGCTCCCTATACATTTCTACTAACATCAAAAAATATTAAATTATTCAATTTATAATTCAAGACAAAGTAACTGCATTTAAAACAAGTTTTACTCTTAAAATTACAAATTCTTAGGTGCTATCAGCATCAGGACCGCAAAAGCATCAGAACAATACCTTAAAATAGAAACCCTTCTTATTTTGCAGGAACTACTATGTCGAAGTATGTGCTAAGCTGGCAAAATGCCATTTAAGTCTCCTTGTGACAAACTAGCAAGTATTAGATCCCAGAGGAAAGGATTCAAGAGTTCTAGTAAAAAATCCAATGAACAGAAAACCAATAAAAGACTTCAGTATCCCTGTTTAGGATCATATGCTATTGATTAATTTCTGAATAGAAATGCTGAACACTGAATAGCTTTGCACACAAGTAACTTCTTCTGGAACACTGTCATGCCATAATGGAGTATGGATAGGTGTTTCATGTTTACTGTCCCACATACAATGGAACAAGGTCATCCACTACACCAAAATTATGGTCTACTTCAATCAGTTTAGCAGCATTCAAATGCTTCTACAACAGCAGTCAGCAATGTTCTTTGGATGTGGGCCAAAATCACCAAGTCTGGGTGAGAAATGGACAGGCAATCACTAGTATCCAGCCACTGTCGTTGCTGCTGCCCACAGCAGTATGGGAAAGTGACCACTTTGGAAGCCTCCTGCTGCCAAAGCAACACGTCTTCAGGCCAAAACAAATGAGTTGGATCTACCCCATGGGCGATAGGCTGCCAGTCCCAGATCTACAAGAATTTCTAAGGTACCCTAGATTTTGACAAGAATTTTTCTATCTGCTTCAGTTTTGTCACATACCTAGAATTCAGTCCCATCCCAAAGGACTGACTGAGAATGACATCATTTCTACCTCCCATGTTTCATAGGTTTCATAGACATTCAGCTGGAAGGGACCCTGGAGGATCAAGTCCAGCCCCCTGCCCCAGGGGCAGGAAGTCAGCAGGGATCATAGGATCCCAGCAAGATAAGCATCCGAATGCGTCTTGAAGGCGTTCAAAGTGGGTGCTTGAACCACCTCCGGTGGCAGTCTATTCCAAACCTTGGGGGCTCGTACAATAAAGAAGTTCTTCCTTATGTCCAGCCTGAATTGGTCACAGCAGAGTTTGTGACTGTTCGATCCTGTCATCCCTTGGGGTGCTCTGGTGAACAGACATTCCCCCAGATCCTGATGAGCACCCCTGCTAAACTTATACATGGCCACCAGATCACCCCTGAGCCTGCACTTTTCCAGGCTGAAGAGTCCCATGGCTCTCAGCCTCCCATCATAAGGTCTGCTTTCCTGACCTTTGATCATGCACGTGGCTGTCCTCTGCACTCTCTCAAGCTTCTCCGCATCCTTTTTGAATTGTGGAGCCCAGAACTGGACGCAGTACTCCAGCTGTGGCCTCACCAAGGCCTAGTACTATGAGAGAATGATGTCCCGGGATTTGCTTGAGAAGCATTTATGGATGCAAGCCAGTGTTTTGCTCGCTTTACTAGCTGCAGCATCACATTGAAGGCTCATGTTCATCTTGTGGTCAGTCATGATCCCCAAGTCCCTGTCATCTGTAGTGCTAACCAGCATAGCACTGCTGACCCTACAAGGATGCTGCAGATTTTTCCTCCCAAGGTGGAGATCCTTGCATTTTTCAGTGTTAAAAAACCATCAGGTTCTCATCCACTTCATGAGCCTGTCAAGATCTGCCTGGATCACCCTCCTGTCCTCAGGTGTGGATGCTTTACCCCAGAGTTTGGTGTCATCGGTGAACTTGGCAAACCCACTTCTGACACCAATGTCTACATCATTGATGAAGATGTTAAAAAGTATAGGCCCTAGAACAGAGCCTTGAGGGACCCCACTGGTCACTGTGCACCATGACAATTGGCTACCATCAACCACCACCCTCTGGGTCCTACCAAGGAGCCAATTCCCCAGCCAGCAGATCGTGGTGAGATCAAGGCTGCAGTTATCTAGTTTTGCCAAGAGGTGATCATGGGATACCAGATCGAAGGCTTTTTTAAAGTCAAGATATATGACATCAACCTCTTCCCCCTTGTCCAAGTGATAGGTCACCTGGTTGTAAAAGGAAATGAGACTGGTCAAGCAAAACCTACCCACAACAAACCCATGCTGGGCATCCCTCAGGATATTGCCATCAGCTAGTCTGTTAAGGATGACCTCTTTGATAATCTTTTCCAAGACCTTCTGCAGGATAGAGGTCAGGCTGATGGGCCTGTAGTCTGCCGGATCTACTTTCCTCCCTTTCTTGAAGATAGGCACATTGGCCTTCTTCCAGTCTTCGGGCACTTCATCAGAGCACCCGGAGTTCTCAAAGATCCATGCCAGGGCCTGAGCTACGATGCTTGCCAGCTGCTTGAGTACCCTTCAGCATAAACCGTCAGGGCTGGCTGACTTCAGCCTGTCAAGGTGTTCCTTCACGAGGTCAGGAAATCATGCATATAAAAACTCAATGAGCAGACATCTTCCTTAGCAACTTTAATAATTCTGCTCACAGGTGGTAATTAATAATGGCAAAATCATCATCATCATTAAAAAGCTCTGTATATTTGTAAATATTATCTAAGCATTTGTATGAAGCATTACCACTATCTAGGATATTATTAAGTACACTGAAAAGCATAATCCAGCACATCAGGCTAACTTTATTAGAGATGAGATAATGAGGTCTGCTCATCTACCTAAACATGACTGGGAATTGAGAAACTTGATCCATTTCAAGGTGGGCTAGCTATTTCTGTGTGTGGTAGGTCAATTTCTGATGGGGCCACATGATATGTTGTCTCCAATTTCAACTTCACTAACATCCTGGATGCACTGGAGTTTCTCTCTACTGTTTGGGTCAAGGTTCCATATCAAGGAAACAACTGCTGGACCCACAGGTGAATGAGCTCATTAATGTGACCTAAACAGACACTAGATACCAATACCAGTCACACAAAAGATTACTTCTCACAGCAGCATCAAAATATATGAGGTAAAAGTAACTACAATACTCAGCAATGGTTAGGGCACAGATACAGTACTGTTTCCTGCGTTGGGCATTGTATTTTAAGAAGAATGTAAAAAACCTTAGTTGGTGCTAAAGTGACTGACAAAGATAAAGCAACTGGAGAACAAGCCATATGAAGAAAAGCTGAAGGACCTTGATATATTTAGTTTAGAGAAAAGGAGAGTAAGGTACAAGACAATACCAGTTTTCAAATGTCAGAAAGGCTGTTTTAAAGCAGAGAAACATTCTCCTTTGCCAGAGAGAAAAGAATATGCAGCTATTATTTTAAACTGCAGGAAAACAGCTTTAGGTCAAATCTCAGGAAAGAGCTCCTACCTGTAAGAGGACAATGGAACAGGATGCCTAAGGAAGCTGTGATATCTTCATTATTGAAAGTTTCTAAGAAAAGCCTGGATAGGCAACTGCTTGGCATGATCTGGAAAAAATGTATCCATCATCTGTGCAGGGTTTAGACTAGATGACCCA
Source organism: Crocodylus siamensis (assembly GCF_052110815.1). Lineage (NCBI taxonomy): Eukaryota > Metazoa > Chordata > Crocodylia > Crocodylidae > Crocodylus > Crocodylus siamensis. The sequence goes on from NC_143398.1 coordinate 66,160,000, forward strand.
TTGCAGGCTTGCTGATTTTAGTAGAGGATACTGAAAAGGTGCAATGAAGTAAAATTCTAGAATTACTGACTTCTCTAATTCTGTCCTAATTATGGTACAAAAATAACTTGGTCTCATCTACTGATAATCTTCCCAGGTGAATGGAGAAAGCAAATAATTACAAGGGGAAATATTCCAAATGACCACAGATGTTAAAGGGTAACTCTCCTTGCTCACCCTCACTACGTCTCTTGTCAGGGATTATCCAGGTTTTAACTTGCCCTTCATCCTAACTTAGTATGTTATTTTACAAGGTGCCAATGGGAGAAACTGAAATGGTATGGGCTTTCTATTCATGCTAGGTATGATTCAAGTCCTTGATTACAGCATTAAAAATGTAAGAGGGATGAATTGTACCGATATGAGATGCCAGCTCCTCCCCTTGCACTGTCATAATAGCCAATATAACAAATAACTGGCCGTTGGGAATAAAAGTATTTTCAACCAAGACTCCTAGATTAATGTCTCCTACTGATCTGATATGACTCATGTCTTTGCTGAGGTTTGTTTCAGAATCCATCCCGTACTTTTGTATTTTAAACAAATACTGTATATTTTTGCATTCCCAGAAACACTTCAAAGAGTACATCAAACATAATTGATAAAAATCTCACTAGTTAATTAGACTCATAGGAAAGTAGTGTGATGGGCTGGCTGGCAGTGACCTAGCCCAGGGGTTTTGAAAGAGTAAAAGATGATTGGAGGACTTAGGATTCCCTTTCCGCACCAATCAGGCCCCAGAGACTCACCCCTGTGTCCCTATTGGCCCCTTGGGTCACCTGGAGGGGGATAAAAGGGGCAGCATGGGCTGAGTTAGGAGAGAGACCAGCAAGGAACAACAAGGAAGGGGCTTCACAGAGCTGCTAAGAGCTGAGTCAGCGGGGTAGAAGCAGTGCCCCAGAAGAGCCTGAAAGAGCAGGGCCTGCAGGCAGCAGTTGGGCCCTCAGCAGCACGGTGTGCGGCCAGCAGGAGAGGCCCCCCACTGGGCTCCAGGTTCCCCAAGGAGAGGCTGAAGCCAGCAGGAGAGGCTCCCCAGCTCCAGGAAAGATCTGAGCAGTGACCCGAGGGGTTCCCAGCTCTGCTTCCAGGTCCTCCAATCAGAGGCCAGGCAGCTCGACTTGAGACCAGGGCTCCAGGAAGGTCAAGACCCCCCAGCAGGCTGAAGCAGCGCTACCACTGGTGGCTGTGTGGCAGTGTTCCTGACTACCACATGGGAGAGCTGCGTTCAAGTCCCAGCAGAGGTGATTTGGGGTGAATAAGATAAAAAGAAGTCAGTCTTCTTGCCATGAAAAAGGGGCCATTGTGCTTTCTCCCCCTCCAGGTACCAAGGCCCTCTGTTTCCTTGTCATTTGATATTTTGCATTTTGTGCCTTTTTATATTTCACCAACCCACATTGTTTGTTCTGCTTTTTGTGTTTTATATTTTGTTAACCCTGTTTTTGTCAATGATTGTAAGTGTCTAACCTTTGTTGAATCCTGTCCCCTTGGGGCATTGTAGCGTCTACTGTACCCTCTGATTTATGCCTGTTATGTTCCCAGTATTAAAAGGTATATGGTTAAGTCCCCATTGGTGGTCTAGCTCTGCTCTATAGGGGAGGAGTGTTCCTACACCTCCCACAGCGCTTGTGCACCTGCTTTGATCCCTTCAATTGGAGAGGGGGTACCTCTTGGAGTACAGCCTGGGTTACAGTAGGGCTAACAGGGACCTCCAAAGGTCATCTAATACACATTCCCCCAACTGACCAACCTCAGTCTCTTAATCTCCAACCAAAATGTCCCCTGCCGCAGCTTGGGGTCATTACTCCTACTCCTGTCCCCTGCAGCCACAGAAACAAGGCCATTTCCATCATAAGAGGCACTAGAAAATATTATCTGGTGGGGGCTGGGCAGTGCAGAGCATGCCTGCCTGACCCCACCCCTCCCTCCTGCAGGGCCTGCCTGACCCCACCCCTCCCTCCTGCAGGGCCTTTCTGGGGCCAGCGCACGCTGATGCCGTGCTTGCAGCAGCTGAGGAGCATGCAGTGAGGGCTATGGCATGCCACTGCAGTGGCCGTGGTACTGGTGCTGCTGTCACTGGCCCTGTTTGGCGGGTGCTAAGTCCCATTATCCCCGGCCTTCCTCCATCTATGCCCCATCCTCTATACTGTATATTCTGTTATCAAAACCTCACTCAGTCTTCTCTTCTCCAAACTAAAGAGCCCTAGCCTTTTCCCCATGTTTCCTGGGCCAGGAAGCATTTTGGTTGCTTTCTGCTGAATTCTTTCCAATCCATCCCTTTGTTCTTGAAGTATGGGGCCCCAAACTGGATGCAATACTGAAGGTGAGGCCTCATCAGTGCCAAACAGAAGAAAATAATCGCTTCTCTTAATTTGCAGGTGACCAGCCTCTTAATAGAACACAATACAGTATACTGTTGATCTGTTTTGCAGTAAGAGCACACTGTTGGCTAATATTCAGCCTATGATCTTTTGTAACCCTAAAGTCCTTCTCTACAGTACTGTAGCCAGCACATAGCAGTAGGCTAGTATACAGTACAGAATTGCTACAGAGTGAAAAGTAGTACAGAGTTATTTAGTATACAGGTATCTAAATACTAATGCCCCCCAAAACAGTTTAATGCCCCACTAAAACCAAAGTATGGTAAAATTAATAAACTCTTGATTTAGAGAGCTACTCCTCAGCTAACAAAAGAACTATCGCTGCGATGACACAAAGTACTCAGATGCTACAGACCTGTCTTAGTGAATATTTTGGTACTAGAAGGAAATTAATATCTGCAATAGGTCCCCAAATTATCACTCATTAAAGTAGTGTGCATTAACACGCAATTTATTAACCATTTAAAATCATACCATATAAATTATAAGCAGTTGAACTACTTTATATAAAGTATACTTTTATATACTTTGTATAAAAATTCTTTTAATTAAACAATTACACATATTGATCTAAATGAATTAACATGCCTCTCAAATTGCAATGTAAGTGATCTACTTCAGATTCTTTTAAAAACAACTAAGATCCCTAAATTGTGAGGTAAATACTGCCATCTACTGCATATTTGTTGCTGTACAGTTGACAAACCTTCCAATCCAAAAATATAATATAAAAAACCTTCTTAACTAAGTTTTTTAAATAGATTGCACTAATGCTCCCTTACAATATACAATTTGGCCACTCATGGTTTATATGAGAATAAGACTGAGCACTGCATTTTCAATTCTGCAAGCATAAAAAAGGCTGCACAGATGTATGCTAGCATATGGGTGGCTGTTGAATACAGAAATCAAGTGAGACAATGGGAAACATTGCTTCAATTTGCCACAGATTTTTCCGGGCACAGCTGGAGTCTGAGTATCTTCTTCAATAAAATATTAATATGCACATTTTGCTGCATCCCCTCATTAACCATAAAAGATGACACAGACTACAAGAAAGCTGCCAATTTTCACACATTTCAGCTTTTTCCAGCTTCCTCCTGTAAACACTTACTGCTTTGAAAAAGAAAGAAGTTAGGGAAAAGGGAAAACAAAAGAAAAATGATGGTAAGATTCCACCAGAGAATTAGGAAGTCCTCTGTGAAATATTGTTAACATTTTACACCTTAGGAGTAACACTGCGCAATATAATTTTTTATCACTAGTTTTTGATTAAAATTAATTGTAGACAGTGGATACATCTATATGTACTATTAAGACAACACAATAAACTCCTGAGCAGTTTGTGCCAGAGCTAACTGCTCCCAGGCACAATGTCTACATGTGTTCCCAGAACCGCAGCAATTAGAGCCAGGGCGGAGCAGTCCTGGGTTGGCAAGGAACACAGAGGGGTTAGCCCCAGGCTTTGGGTGGTAGTGTTGGGCAATGGAGGGGCTCAGGGGTCTGGCCCCTAGTTGCTGGGCTGACCAGGCACAATTTGTGCCCAGCAGTCACCATCCACATGAGCATTTGATCATAGTTAATTAATATTGGGAACAGTGCTGTCTTACAGCAGAGTTAATTAATTTACTGTGCCCTAATACTGGCACATGTGTGGACAGTGATGCTTTACCATAGAACTAATTAGTCAACTCTGCAGTAAAGCACACATGTAGATGCACCCCGTGAGTAGTACCTGCACTATTTGCTGCCATATTTATAACTTATCGTTCCCTGAGAACCCTTAGAAGCTCAAACATTCCTTCATCTTTCCATTAATTTTATTCTTTCCTTGAAACCCTAAACAGACTTCCTTATTTCCTTTCACATAGCCATAAACCAAGCTCTCTTTGCCTAACAAAACATAGAAGTTACCTCTCCAGAATTTGGTATTTAGGAGGCTTCCTCGGACTGACCAACAGTAGATGCTAATACCATATATGTATGCCACTCACTCAAAGCACACATGCACAAAAATATCTAGGCCTATATAGAAATTACACATAAACATGTGTAAGTGATTGGAAACCAATTCAAATCTGTAAAACAACAGGGCTAGGGACAGAAGTTACACATAAACTGGTTTAAGTAATCAGAAACTGGTTTAAACCTGCAACAGAACAGAAATTCAGTGCACATAAGCCAGTTTCAAAGTGGCTGAAACTGGTTTAAGATAAACCTTAAATGTATCAGACTTAACTGATTTGGGTCAAAACTTCTATTATGAAACTTATGAAATAATGAAACTTCTGTCCCAGACTCCTTCCTGGTTCAAGTTAAATCACATTTCCCCAGCATCCCAGAATGCATTCCAGCCCTGGGCTGGGCTGTCTGCTCCAGCACTGAAGGGTTGGGGGAGGGAGGAAAGGGGAGGCAGGGGCTGCCCCTGCCCCCAGGCTGTTAATAGACCCCAGCTAGGATCTGGGGCCAGGGAGGGGGGTTAAACTTCCCTTCCCCCAAGTACAGAGCTGCCCTGTTAAAAACTTACAGCTGGCTGCAACTGTGGACTACAAATCCCAGAGGCACTCGGAAGCAGGAAGAGGAAGTGATGAGCAACCCTGCAGAGTTCTGATGCTGTGACTCTGGACTGCAAAAACCAGAGACCTTGGGGGCAGCAGGAAAAGGAAGTGAACAGAGAGTCATGCTGTAGTGCCCCTCAGCTTATGGCTTGAGCTACTGCAGGTATGTGGCTTCATTTCTTGAATCAAAAGTGAATGACTGTCCACTTAAAATAACCTGCAAAGACTGAATCAATTCTACCTTGGGCTTTTTGACTGTCTGTACTTAGCCCAGAAGTTCAGTACACATAAGACTTCTACAGATATGAGCCAGCTCTGATGTGGTAGAAATCCAGTGCAGCACAGTAGACTTACTTACATCAAGTCTGCTGGAGCACAGAAACAAACGCACTCAATGAGAATTCAATGAGCTTTAGTTCAAAGTGTCCCACCACCATTTTTCAGCGTGGGGGATGCTGATACACATGACGCTTGGTCATTTTAAATTAGCGCAGCTTGCTAATTAAAGTGTTCCCCCCCACTTCACTGAATGATTCAGCCTCAGGCTTTTTGACTGTCTGTACTTAGCCCTAAGGTCTTACTGGCTTAAGCAGTGAAAGTCTCAGGGCACTTCCTCCAAACTTAACGCTCCATCACTGCAGCACAAATGACAAGGCAAAGCAGCTAGCTTGTCAAATAATCTGTAATGATCCATAACAACATGTTTTAAAAAAAATTAAGAACTCCCTACAGTTAGCAAGAAATACATTTTAGCAATTTGGAGATTAGGAAAAATAGAGGAACTGTGGCAACTTTTGAATTACTAAAAACCTAAGCAATACCAACTCTTTTAGTAGCTTGCTTGGAAATACACATGCAGCACATTTCAGTGTATATAGGCATGTAAAGAAACTTTAAGACCAGTTATGAGGAAACAGAGGCATGGTGACGTGCACTACCATATTCGGGAGCTAAATTCTATTGCTGTTATGCAGTCACAGAAGAATTTCCAGAAATGTCTGGCATGTTTCTTTTTTCTAGAGTAATACTGAATATGTCGTATCTTTTATTCAAGTAAAGTTTTTGCATTATAATAAAAGGACAACAATATTTTAAGATGCAAAATATGGGAAAACAAATGTGTAATTTTTAGGAGCATTTGGGCTCCTGTAGACAGTCATTTCATATTTTCATTGCACTGGAATTAATTTAGAATGTAACAATATATTTACTAATGTTTTATGCATTAAAAACTTGTTGTAAAGTCTCTTATACTGAAATATGCTGCAAGTGTATTTCCAAGTAAGCTACTAAAAGTCTTGCTATTCCTTTAGTTTTTAGTACCTTGAATGTTGCCACAATTCTCACAATACTTCTCTTAAATTTTCCTAATCTCCAATGGGGTCTGAACATGAGCCATGGGGTTACTCCAACATTCTGTAATTACAGCACTTATTAGCATGCTTTAGCCAGCTTCTGAGTCTCATATATCGGCATCCCTGCACTTCAAAATGGTAGCAGAAGCACTTTAACTAAAGCTCATTCAACGGGCTTCAGATAAAGTGCTCCCGCCTCCATTTTGAAGCACAGGGATGCAGATACACGGGATGCTCCACGTGCTTTACTTAGAGTGGCTCTCAGAGCTGCTCTAATTAATGCACCCCTCCCCACCCCTAGAGCATGTGTAAAAACACCAAGTTGCTAAAATTAGGATTATATTCAAATATCAGTTTTCATTAAAAAACAGTGGTTTTTAGCAATCGAGTTTACAAAAAAAAAAAGGGAAAGCATGACTCAAAGCTGAGCAACCATAAAGCAAATCTAAAAATCTTATTTTTATTCTAAGCCTATGATTTTGATTGCTTGAAGTGGAAACACTGCATATGGTTAATAATACCTTTAAAATAATTTGCTGTTGCTTGTTACTTGTGCCTAATTTAAAAATAGACCACAAAACCCTGAAAAATGACAACAGCATACATTTTTGGTTCAAGTTTGCAAGAAAATAGATAAAACTCTTTAGTCTACATAACTTCATCAACACATGAGGAAGAAGCTTTCAGAAGTAATGAAATATTTAGTAAGACAGAAGTCTTATTAAATTAATCTAAATCTGTTGAGCTGTGATATATGTCATCAATTTTTAAAAAAATAAAATGTGTGAAGACAACATAATAGGGAGATGGCAAATGATTCTGTTGAGCTACACTAATCCTACCAACCACAAAATATATACAACAAAGTTATTGAAGCCACTTACAAATTAGTATTTCCTTTAGAGAGAATTTCAGAAATGTGAATCAGTCATGGCAGCTAATTTTGGTGTTAGCACAGGAAAATGGACAAATGTAAATAAATACATTGAAAAAGTGCTAGTGCTGAATATTAAATTTTAAGGTCTATGTATCTGTGCACAAATTTTATATTAGCATTACTAAAAATTATTTAATACAAATCCAATCTGAGACTAGAAACCAGTCATGAAGTAATCTGGAAATAGTAATGCTCGAGAACGTGGGACATTTATACACATACATCTGTTTGCTCCAATGCACTGGAGTTCTGGCATGTCAGAGCAGATTCAATTAATTGAGTTTGTAGAGCACACGAGCTGATGCACCTGGTGCTGCATCGCCTGCATTTGTATAAATGGCAAAATGAGCATCAGTGCTGAGAAAACGGCAGCAGTGTGCTTTTGAACTAAAACACCTTCGATCTGTTTTAGTTCAAAAGTGTGCAGTCATTTTCTCAGCACTGACATGTATTTCTTTCTTTATACAAATGCATGTGCCATAGCACCAGGCATTTTAAAAGCATGCGGTGTAATCATATGCACGAGGTCTTTAGCTAATGCACATTAAAACAGGCTAATGCACATTTTTGTAGTGCCTCACAATGGAGGTACCAGATTTAATGCGCATTACCTAAAGCGTATTAATGTAGACACACCATCTGTGGAGCATAAACTAGTCCTGATTTCAACCCCCAGAAACTGGAGGAAAAACTGCCATGGCTGCAGGTTGCAAAAAGACCCTATTTGGGAATATTTTCAATAAATTCCTGAGCCTCTGGAAAGAGAGGAACAAATGCTAAATGTAAGAGTGCAAAAAGATATAAGGCCAGATAACTCAAATAAAAAATTATGAAAAATGCTTTTCTAAAGATTATGAACTTGACGATGATGATGTGGACATGTCCAAGCCATCTGGATCAACTGGTTAGTGAACTTACTGTTTTTGATCCATTCTTATGTATTGCTTACTATATACTGCAATTCTAGTAAATGATAAATTTCTTACAATAATTTAACTATTTTGGGTAGATTACTTATTAATTTCAAAGTGTTTGTGTTCAGAAACTAAGGGATGTGCTACTTTGTGGGAGTATTTGTCGATTATACATTTTTAATATTACCTGTGCACTTCTGAAAGCAGCTTTATTGCTCAGTATAAGAAAATATACAAGCCTAGACACTGATATCCTGTCCAGAATAAAGTTTGAAAAGGAAATTATGAATTTTAAAATAATAACGTTTTTTCGAGCTGTATTGATAAAGGTTTAAATACAAGATAAATGTTATCATTTATTGAACATTTTCCCTATAGAAATGGGTTAGGAAAAATTATATCGTTTAAACACAGGTTTAAAAAGTTCTGCTGCCAGAGGGATCTTTCATTTATGATCTCTTTTTCTTGTTCTTTCTTTCCTTTTTTTTCCCTAAGTAATGCACTGGGTAATACTCAGTAGCCACGTCTACATGTGCCACTATGGCGCCATTGTTACTGCGCCATCATTTAGTACTTCCTTTTGGAAGTACTAAAAGATGTCACAGTAACAGCCTGTACTGCACTGTGGTCACCATGCAGTTTTTTTAAGTCAGTACATTACCATAGTGACATGCTATAATAAGGGAGTGTGTCACTAGGACAACGTAGCTGCAGTCACGGTTTTTGCCCGTGGATGTTATGTCGCCATCGCACATTACTATGGCAACATAGCATCAAGTGTAGATGCACCAAGTGTGAGTGACTCTTTTACAGTTTTGTTTCAGGGTCCAGCTTAGTTGTAAGAAATTATGAGTGTTCATCATCTGCGATCTCTGCAACTTCAGAATCATCTACTAGTATCACCAGCAGTATCGCAACTAAACATATCTCAGGGTGAATTACCTATCTTTTGGTTATTATTTCTAAGAAAACAGAGTTGATTACCATGTTAGTCTGAAGTTAGGCTGCAGGTAGGTAGGGTGCCACCTTACAGACTAATTGTATTCTGAGTTCTTGAAACAAACCATTTGATTTCAGTTTCATAGTTGGTAGGTTCGGAAGGGACCTGAGCAGATCAAGTCTGACCCCCTGCCATGGCAAGAACGTACCGGGGACAAACAACCCCAGCAAGGTGACTGTCAAGCCTTGTCCTAAAGACCCCCAGGGTAGGAGCCAGCACCACTTCTCTTCGAAGTTGGTTCCAGATCCTAGCCACCCTGACAGTGAAGTAGCGCCTCCTGATGTCTAATCTGAATTACTCTCTGCCAGCTTGTGACCGTTATTTCTAGTAACTCCTGGTAGTGCTCGGGGAAACAGGGACTCCCCCTATGCCTGCTGGTCCCCTCTGACTAGTTTGTAACAGGCCACTAGATCCCCCCTCAGCCTTCTTTTCTGGAGGCTGAACAGGTTCAAGTCTCGTAGCCTCTCCTCTTAGGGCCTGCCCTGCTGCCCCCTGATCATGCGAGTGGCCCTCCTCTGGACCCTCTCCATGTTGTCCACATCCCTCTTGAAGCACAGCGCCCAGAACTGGACGCAGTACTCCAGCTGCAGCCTGACCAGTGCTGCATAGAGGGGGAGGATCACCTCCTTGTCCCTGCTAGAGATGCATCTGTGGATGCATGACAAGATCCAGCTGGCCTTCCTGACCACATCCCCACACTGCCGGCACATGTTCATTTTGGCATCAATGATGACTCCAAGATCCTTTTTTGCCTCCGTGCTGATGAGAAGGGAGTTCCCCAGCCTGTAGGTATGCTGCTGGTTCTTCCTCCCCAGGTGCATCACCTTGCACTTGTCAGTGTTGAAACCCATCCTGTTCTCATCCACCCACCCCTGTAACCTGTCTAGGTCCGATTGTAGCCTATTCCTCCCTTCTAGTATGCCCACTTCCCCCCACACTTAGTGTTGTCTGCAAATTTAAACAGGGTGCTTTTTACCCCCTCACCCAAGTCGCTGATGAAGGTGTTGATAACATAGCATCCAAAATCAAGTAATTCATTATCATAAAAATATTAAAATAGACATAGATATAATGCAGAGTGGGAAAGCTCTGTAAAATAAATTAATGTAAATGTCTATTCAACATGTACACATGTCCGCCTTTATTTACAGTCAACTCATAGGTAGCAATCTACAGCTGGAACCAACAACAGTACTTACTCCTTTACTTCAAGGGGTGAAGATCTGAGTTACTGAACCCTGGCTCATATAATATTACAAAAAAATATAGTTTTTTTGTACTGTTTGCATAACACAGGACTTGGCAGCCTTTTGTTGGTGCAGGCCAGAGCCCTGCTCCACACTGTGGGCCAGAAGTTGTCCCTCCGCCCCCCTGTTCCTGCTCTCCCAAGCAGCTGGCTGTCAGATTCCCAGTTCCTCTATAGAAAGGAAAGATCAGACACTGCAGAGCTGCAGGGTCAGTAAACAAACTTGGAAAAAACAAATATTTTCTTAATTTAGATAAGATAACAACAACGGAAAACATTTCATGGAAAGGTTCTTTTCAAATGCCAGCCTTCTTGCAGTTCACCATTACCAAGTACCTGCCCTCTAATTCATGTTTCCTATGTCTCTACATCAATTACAGTAGGAATATCAAACTCATCTAGGCCACTCAGCATGGGACCAGTCCATTGGACAGGATTGGACCCCATAGACCCTCATAGATATGCCAGATCCAGTGCCCACAGCACCTGACCCAGCAGGTCTAGGACTACACTGCCTATGAACCTTGCTCCATTCAGTCCAGAACCTATGCTGTATACAGCAAAACCAGGGTGGGTGCCACCTACAGCATGGATTCCAGACTGGACAGTGCAGGCATCATGCGAGAGTCAACTCTTAAAACCCAGGGGCAGTACTGGAGGCCAGCTTCAGCTTCACAGAATAATATTAGATAATTGCAGTTATCTGCTTTGAATGCAATTATTTTCATTTCTGAGAAAAAAGTCAATCTTGTTTTCTCTTCTGCTAATGACACCCCACATTACCTAGATGAGTTGTTTCTCTCTGCTGAATGCAAAGAGTCCACACCATGGGGACACCAACAACCAAGGAACAGAGATGCTACATGACATTTTAATATGTTACAGGGCATTTAAGTTGACACCCTGCCTGATTTCAGGCATTTTAAGAGTTGTTCCTAGAACTGTCCAGAAGTCAGCTGAACTGCTGCTTAGATTCCTTACTCTCTGGAATCTCTATATGTCAGCATTACCTAAATTACCCAAAAGAAAAGCCCGGACATTTTTCAGTACACAAAATCCCTCTTTGCCAAAGTCTGAAATACTGAAAGAGGAATATTGAAAGAAAATACTCAGACAAATTAACTACTTACAGGGTTATTATTAAGTTACAATCCAACTCATATAGTTTCTTTTAGTTATCCAAGTCTGGTTTTCATTAGCCAGAATAACAACTGAAAATTTTGATTCAAGAGCCCCATGTTTTAAAACTAAAATTAAATTTGATCTTCTGGGGATATTATTTAGGCAAAACAATTCACTTCTAAACAGCCCCTTTTCAGAGGAACATACTGAAACAGAGCTGCCTCAAATACAGATATTGTTGCTATATCAGTGTTATATTATATTTCAAGACTAATCACCAGAAAGAAAATTAGCCACAGGAAATTAACTACTACTGCTTTGTCACTGTTCAGAACCCTAGAATTCCCCCTGCAGACAGCAGTGAACAGTGGCTACTATACCAGTCTGCATGCTGAATTAGCTACTGTGGAGTAGCTATGCTGGGAGTCATGCAGCCTGCTGGTAAATGGGGATTCCTGATAAAACCCATTCACCCAAGCTTTCAGAGGGAAAGAGACAGAGTGAAGTTCGTTTTTGACGCACATTCTCAAGGTAGCCTGCTAAGCATGGCTGAAAGTTGAAGTTTTTACAACTCCATAAATATTATTAAGAAACAAAGGCGGCAATGGAAAAAGCAGTCTAGTCTAAACCAAGTCTATCATTAATTATTCAACAGTTATACCATACTGTATATATACCAAGTAGTAATTTCTGTTTATTATTGTATATATTCATTACAATTAAGCTGAGGTATAAATCTTATTGACAAACAGAAAACAGTAATTTCTATTTTTAAGGAAGCAGAGTACTTCCTTTAAATCAGTATTTATATAACACTTGAAATATACCAGACAGTAAATTTGCAACATTAATTTCAACCACTGAAGAACTGCAAGAATGCTCGCAATTGCATTTGAAGGGATTATTATTCACTTTCACTATCAATGATTTTACGTTTTCCATTTTAAAAAATAATGAAGAAATGTTTAAGAATATATGCAAATCAAGAATTAACTATTCAACTATTCAGATCTACTTTTTCTTTTAAAAGATGCTTTTAAACATGCATACTGAAAATGGGAGATTTAAGGTCTGATTGCAAATATCAGATTCATCCCTTCAAATAGGTGAGAAAGTATCTTCTATTTTAGTAACTGCCTAAATTCTGATAATATTTCCATACTGATATTTCTCTAACTGCTTCTCTAGATAAATGTTCATTCAAAGAAAATAGCACTGATGTGGCAGACTCTAGTTATTTCTCTATCCTATTAGACTGAATTCTTGGCAGAGCCCTGCAGAAGTGAGAGGCTGCACTGTGTCCGTTATCTCTCCCTTCCCCTCCAAGCCCTACAAGGCTGTGTAGGCAGGCCTGGGGAGCTGGTCAGTTGTTCTGGCATAGGTAGGCCGTGGAGTTTTTATAACATGGAAGGGGAGGGGGGCTCAGGAAGAAAAAGGTTGAGAACTGCTGATCTAGTCCAAGCACCTGCTCAAGGCAGGATCATCCCCGACTAAACCTTCTCAACCAAGTGAGTGTCCAAACTGCTGTTGAAAATTTTCAAGGTTGGAGATTCCATAATTCCTCTAGGTAACCTGACCACCCTCACCGTCGGAAATCTCATTCTAATCTCCAACCTACCGCTTCTTCTACTGTAGCTGAAAGCCATTGATCCCAGCCCTGCCTTCTAGAGCCACGGAGCAAAGCCCATCTTAGTTTCATAGTTAGTAGGGTCAGAAGGGACCCGAGCAGATCATCAACTCCAAACCCCTGCCAAGGCAGGAAAGAGTACTGGGGTCAAACGACCCCAGCAAGGTGATTGTCAAGCCTTGTCTTAAAGACCCCCAGGGTAGGAGCCAGCACCACTTCACCTGGAAGTTGGTTCTAAATCCTAGCAGCCCTGACAGTGGAGTAGCACCTCCTGATGTCTAATCTGAATTTACCCTCTGCCAGCTTGTGACCGTTATTTCTAGTCACTCCTGGTACTGCTCAAGGAAACAGGGACTCCCCCTATGCCTGCCGGTCCCCTCTGACTAGTTTGTAACAGGCCTAGATCCCCCCTCAGCCTTCTCTTATGGAGGCTGAACAGGTTCAGGTCCCATAGCCTCTCCTCGTAGCACCTGCCCTGCTGACCCCTGATCAAGTGAGTGGCCCTCCTCTGGACCCTCTCCATTTTGTCCACATCCCTCTTGATGTACAGCGCCTAGAACCGGACGCAGTACTCCAGCTGCGGCCTGACCAGTGCTGCATAGAGGGGGAGGATCACCTCCTTGTCCCTGCTAGAGATGCATCTATAGATGCATGACAAGGTGCAGTTGGCCTTCCTGACTGCATCCCCACACTGCCAGCCCATGTTCATCTTGGCATTAATGTTGATTACAAGATCCTTTTCTGCCTCTGCACTAATGAGAAGGGAGTTCACCAGCCTGTAGGTATGGTGCTGACTGTTCCTCCCCAGGTGCATCATCTTGCACTTGTCAGTGTTGAATCCCATCCTATTCTCCACCTACCCCTGTAACCTGTCTAGGTACGATTGTAGCCTATTCCTTCCTTCTAGCATGCCCACATCCCCCCACATCTTAGTGTCATCAGCAAATTTGAACTGGGTGCTTTTTACCCCCTCGTCCAAGTCACTGATGAAGATGTTGAACAGTGCGGGCCCAAGGACCAAGCCCTGGGGAACCCCACTGCCCACTCCCACTGCCCACTCCCTCCAGGTCGAAAATGACCCGTCCACCACCGCTGTCTGGGTGCGGCCCTCCAGCCAGTTGGCGACCCATTTGACTGTGTCGGTGTCGACACCACAGTCCCCCAGTTTCTTAATGAGAACGGGGTGAGAGACAGTGTCGAAGGCCTTCCGAAAGTCCAGGAAGACTATGTCCACTGCTACCCCTGCATCTAAGGATTTGGTGACCTGGTCGTAGAAGGCCACCAGGTTGGTCTGACAGGACCTGCCTGTAATGAACCCGTGTTGGTTGCCCCTAAGTATAATCTCCCCTGCTGGCTCCTTGTGGACATGTGCCAGAATAATTATCTCAAAAAGCTTACCCAGGATCAAGGTAAGACTGACTGGCCTAGAGTTCCCCAGGTCCTCCTTCCTCCCTTTCTGAAGATAGGAACCACAGTGGCCCTCTTCCAGTCCTGTGGCACCACACCACAGCATCACAAGTGCTTGTAAAGCTTTGCCAAGGGTCCTGCAATGACCTTAGCTAATTCCCTCAGCACTCTGGGGCGGAGATCGTCTGGACCTGCTGATTTAAATACATCCAGTCCCTCCAGAAGTTCCCTGACTAGATCCTCCCTGACCCTTGGCCTCGGTGTGCCTCCCTTGGGGCCTGAGGGGGTCCCAGTGTGGGGGCTGATCTGATCCCTGCTCAGGAACATGGAGGCAAAGAAGTCATTAAATATGTTGGCTTTGCTGTCTGGTGTGACGACCAAATTTCCCAGTGTCCTGCAGGGGCCCCACATTACCCGGTACCTTCTTTTTGCCCCCTATGTATTTAAAAAAGGACTTCTTGTTGTCCTTGATCCGGGAAACTAGTCCCAGTTCCATCTCCGCCTTGGCCTTCCTGACCAGCCCCCTGCACCCCTGAGCTTCCGCAGTATAATCCTCTGTGGTGATGGCTCCTCCCCTTCCATTGGGTGTACGCTTCCCTTTTAGCTAGAAGACATTCCCAGATGTTTTTGGTGAACCATGGGGGCTTTTGTGCCCTCCTGCTCCCTTTGATCCGTGTTGAGATTATCTCCCTTTGGGCTTGAACGATCCTCTCCTTAAGGAGCGACCACTCTTCTTGGACACGTGGCTCCCCTCCCATCCTCAACCTCAGTGCTTCCTTGACTATTCTCGTTAGCTCATTGAAGTCCGCCCTCCTGAAATCTACGGCTGCTGCCTTGCTGCAGGCCTTTGCCTCCTTGCACTGGATGGTGAATTCCAGCAGGCGATGATCGCTGTCGCCCAGGTAGTAGAGCACCCGCAGCCCCCTCACCAGCTCATCACCCGTGGCCAGCACCAGCTCCAACAAAGTGTTTCCCCTGGTGGGGCTGTGCACCTCCTGGGTTAGATGGAGGTCCTGCATTTGGGCTAGGAACCTCTGTAAGCGATCAGACCTGGCTGACTGCTCTTCGCAGCAGATGTCTGGAAAGTTCAGGTCACCCATGATGACCACGTCCTTTGACCTAACTACCTCCGTGAGCTGACCTAAGAATTCCTGGTCTAGCTCTTCCCCTTGGTTGGGTGGTCTGTAGTAGACCCCCACCGTTAAGTCTCTTTCCCCTCGACTTCCTTGTATTCTAACCCAGAGCACTTCCGTGTGCCCCTCCTCTGACTCTGTGCTACCTGGTGAGGATGTGTATTCCTCCTTAATGTAAAGCGCCACACCCCTGCTTTTCCTCCATGTTCTGTCCCTCCTGTACAGCCTATCGCCCTTGATATTCACCGCCCAGTCATGTGTTGGGTCCCACCACATTTCAGTGACCTACCAAAGGAAATATTGTAATTAGATTTTGTACCAAATTGGGATGACATTATTTTTAAAAATTCAACTTTTCAAATTCCAAACTGTATGCCAAAGTCCTCAGATCAAAATGTTTAGCTTCAAACCACTGACATTTCGTATTCAATTTTCCTGATAGAAGTTTCATTTATAACCGATCTACAATTTTTCCCACGACAAACTTTGATTTTGACAAAAGAAGGAAAAACATTTTTGAAGAAGATAATTTTGAAGTTTCTGGAGCACTCTCAGGAAAGGTAATGGTGACCTGCACATAAGAAATTGGTATCAATAAGAAATACACATGCAAAACATGACAATAGCAAAACATTTTAAAGGCAAGATTTTTTTAAGGTCAGAAAAGAAGAATCTCTCTATACTAAAATTCCAACTTTTCAATGCCTAGAGTTGAAAGTGAACCTCACTCCTCCCTTGCAAATGCCCATAAAGATATGTAGCAGCTAGCAGCCACTATTTCATCTGGGCACTGATGACTTTGCACCAATGAACAATCAGAAGGCAAATGACTCAAACTGTCACTGTTGTCAACCCATTTGTGCATAAAAGGCCTTCAAATTATAATGACAATTTTTAGTGCCTCAGCTAGATAGAGGCAAACTAGTGTAGGAATTACAGTTATGCTAAGCCACGTTACAGTAAACTATAGTTAAGCTAAGGCTCTGAAAAGAAGTTTGAGAAGAACAAGCCTCATGATCGCTGAAAGATCCAATAAGAAATGTAAAATATAAAACTGTTAATGAGTTAAGAAGCTGATTCAAGGAAGGGAGTAGCAAAAATAGTAGCTGAATAACTTGAGGAGTAATGTAAAAATAAAAACACACTAACACGGATGGCACAGATCAAAAGAATTGAAGATTCAGGTGTGCAAACCTGGCAAAAGAGACAAATAGAAAAGACTCTCTCAGCAGAAAGACAAGTAAACACTAGCAGGAGATTAGCACATTTTGGGTATAAACACAGGGGCTGGCAGACTCATTTTTCACAGCAACCTTGGGGAGCATTACTGACCTACTGTGTCATTACCTATCCTGGGCAAAATTCACTACATTGGGTTGACTGTTGAACAGACCAGCTGACATACAGTCCAAGTGATGGTAAACCTCCCTGAACTTCATCAAGGAACACAAATTCAAGTCATTCCATTTTTCATCACCTCTGGGATCTGGAAGGCTGCTTGCTAGCTTCAGCCTCCCAGAACATAGACCCCAGCAGCCTACACACCAAAAGTGACAGCAGGAAGAGACCACGCATCAGAACTAGATCTTCTTAGCTCCCCAGGGCGCAAAGAGACAATCACCATCATGCCACCATATTTTTTTTTAATGGCAACACAAGTTATGAACAATTACCTATCTGTTGTCATGCTCCAACTGCCCAAAAATGTTTCCATGACCAAAGCTAGTAATGTGGGGGGGAAGAGTTCCTGTGGCATGCATATCAGGCTGCTGTGCCACAAATTAGGGCATGACACCCAAAAGCCCTTGTCCTGCAGCATCAGGTCCCTGAAGCCTTGGGAAGCAGCAGGGGCCTGACCCTACAGGACAACAGCCCTGCTGACATCTGTAGTTGCCATTGAAGCAGATCAGCTGTGCCAGGATGCATCCTGGCATAGCTGATCCTGTTCCAAAGACATCTGTTAATAGCCCCAGAAAATCTTCATTGTTTTCTGTAGTACAGACTATTAAAAGAATAGTTTTATTTTGAAAAGTGACTGTGTAAAATGGAACTTTCTTATTCTGCAGACCTACTTCCTATGTATTCAGTTGCAGCTATATTCAATGATTAATATGTTTTCACTTTCGTTAAAAGTGCAGCACCAACAGTTACTCAGCATGAGCTAGATTATGTTATCATGCCCACATCATCAATATAATTTATATAATTGTTGGGGGCATATTCTGCCTTCAATTTTACTAGTATATTTCACTTAAGATAATATGATGGAACTGGGACTGGTGAATACAGAATCTGGCCTGAGTGTGATGATGTAGAAGTAAATAGGGAGATAGCTGAATATTTATTGTCCATTTTGCATTTGTATGTATGGCAGTTAGCCATGAAACAACATATATTCATTTCCAATTGAGCAGATTTGTTACTGAAGTCACCGAGGACTAGATGTCTAAGTGGTAAAACATCTGAGTCCAATATACAATAGAATTTACACTACTGATAATATTGGCGATGCTGCATCATTCCTAGGGGGAAAGGAAAAAAACAAAAAACTAAACAATTTCCAAATACAGACTCACCTAAAGTCTTCAGTGTGGAAACTCCCAATGTCACTGGCCCAGGGTCATAAATACTGGTTATGTTCACAAGTTATGAAATACAAGAAACACTTGTTCAAAACAGAAAATTTTTTTTTTAGGGGGAACACAAGTGATATGAAGAGATACAGTAACAGAGAGCAGTATTTGTTAGAAAATTTTGCTTTCAGTCTACTAGACAAGAGGTGAATATAGTTGATAAAGATAATATAACAAGAGGGGAATTATGAGACTATAAAAATCACAATAAAAGACTGGCATCTATTTAATAATTAACTTTTGAGATCTGCATAGAAACATGTATGGTTAGGAAAGAAAACTAATTAACTTAAGATACACTCAAACTGTTGCAGTTTCTCCTTCTCCACAAGGTCATGCATAAAGGGTTAACCCAGATCATTACTTGCAAAAAAATGTACAATTTACTTTCAATAGACAAACATTTTCCAGTAGTGCTGAACTTGATATTAATATTTGTCTATAAAACTACTGCTTTACACATAGGACCATCACCCATATAGGTTCTGATTTCTTGTCATGTCACAGAAACATCACAATTAGGTGTTTTCTTAACATTGTTCTTTTCCTGAGGACACAATGTGTCAGCAAATGGAAGCATAATGCATATTAAAATGGAACAAAAAACTTTCTAAGGAATCAAAGTGTGATAGTTTTCTATTTTCAACTTACAGATATAAAATAGTGATACTAATTTTTTGATACATAATAGTTAATACAGTGATTACAAAACAATCAAACTGACTGGCTAATTCTATTAAAATAGATTTCAAAACTGATAATCAAGCACCAAACCAGACCAACTTAATAGTACAAATATAGGCCATAATTAATACTATATTATATTACAGATCATTAGATCATCCTACTTCTTCCAACAGCAGCATGGAAATAATTGCTGTATAAATAGTTTTCTGTTACACATTATGCTTATAGGGTATGACCCAAAGCCCGCCAAAATTAATGGGAATCTTCCCACTGATGTCAAGGAGTTTGGATAAATATTGGGAAATTCCAGAGCTGGCACCGGGCCCCAGGAGGGGTGGTCCAGCTCTAAATTAGGCACCCAACTTCCCCATCTAAACCATAGAGAAAACTAGGTACCTGTGAATTCCATTCCTAACAAGCAGCATACTATGTAGTTGGGGTACACCAATAAAAGTCTTTGGGGCTGATACAGATGGCCAATTATTGACCAGCCATATCACCAATACCAACCCAATTGCCAATATGCAACCTGGCAGCCTGGAGAGCAGCATCTGACTGGTAAGTCTGTGGGGGGGAAAGGGTGTGGGGAAGGGAAGGGGCATGGGGGGTGCAGATTGAGGCCCCCCATGGTGAAGAAGGGAATGGGGCTGGAGCTGGAGCAGGTGCTGCCCAGCCAGGGAGAGGCTAGGCTTGGGGAGGAGGGGGGGGGGGCTCCCGCTGCTACACACACCCAGGGGAGGCATGGGGGGCATGTGTCCCCCAGTCTGTGCATGGGGTGAGATTGGGCTGTCCACTGTGTGCTCGGAGGCGGCACCAACCTCTTCCTGGCAGCTGTGCTCAGGGTGGACAGGCGGGGTAGGCAGCAGCGGCTAGGAAGAGAGCTACAGCCACCCCAAAATTCACCATGCTCCCCACCCAACCACTACCATCTGCCCCATCCCATCTAGCCCAAGCGCAGCGCCTGGGAAGAAACTGGTGATGGCCCCGAGCATGCAGCAGGCAGCCCACCCTCGCCTCACACACAGATTCAGGGGGCACATGACCCCCATGCTTCCCCTGGGGTTCACACAGTGGCAGGATCCACCCTCCCTCCCGGATAAGCTGCCAGCTCCATCCCATGCCCTGTCCCTTCCCAGCTGGGCAACGCCCGCCTCTGCCCCTGCCCCAGCCCCATTCCCTCCCTCACTGCAGGGACCTCACTCTGCCCCCTCCCACACTTCTTCCCTTCCCCATGCCTCTTCCCTGTCATAGACTTATAGGCTGGATGCTGATCTCCACACTGCCGTGCTGCATTCCTGACCGAGTGTATGCTGCGGCTGAGTGCATGCATGCTGTATTTATTGGTGACATTATCAGCCACATCAGCCCAAAAAACCCAATTCCTTTTTATCGTTGCTAATATGATATGGACCGATGCATCAGTGCACCTCTGCTATGTAAAGAGATATCTAAGCTAGCCAGTAGGGAATGCTGACGAAAGAGAAGTGACTGACATTTCATCTCTCTCATGGAAATGCCTACCTGCAGCCCTGATTATGCACTGATGTTAGACCAGGAATCAAAGCCCAAACCCCCATTCTGTGTCATGAAAGAGTGGCCAACACTTTGGTCTGAAACACAGCTGGAGGAGGAGAAAAGAAATGCTGGATCCCACCTTTGATGTGGTAACTTAGCACATTTATACACATGCTCCAGAAGGCAGGAGGGAATGCTTTAATTAGCACAGCTCTGGGAGCATTATTAATTAAAAGCGCCTGGAGCATCACATGCATCAGCGTCCCAATGCTGAAAAAAGCCAGTGGGGCACTTTGAACTAAAACTCACCTAACAAGCTTTAGTTTAAAGTGCCCCATCACCATTTTTTACAGCAGGGATGCTGATATACGTGACGCTGGAGCTTGTTAATTTCCATGCTCTGAGAGACTCAATTAATGGTGTCTGCTCCAATGTGCTGGAATTACAGCATGTTGGAGCAGGCTCCCTGCACGTATATAGGAGCCCTCAATGGTTAGACCACTAGTCCAGGAATGGAGAGACTGTCCATTTGAGAGGACTCAAAACCACATCTCCCATTTCACAGGAGAGTGCTCCAGCCACTAATTTACAAAAGAGGCCATACTGGGGATACCTCTACTCTTCCACTTGAAGCTGGGCCACTGGGCAGAACAGAACACAAGTCATGAGGCCAGAAAGGTGAGGGATCCTAACTCTACAGCTCATTGATGAGGACACTCACTGGGCAAGGGAGAGACTTGGAATCAAACCCATGTTCCAGGACTATTTATGCAATTTATCCAATGACTGTTTTTGTAAAATGCAGGAATGGTCCTGGGGTAGGGCCCAGAAATCAGGACACTGCTAAGGCAATCATGCTGCTTCTTGTGCACTAATACTCTGACTCAATACATTTTTAATACAATATTTCATGCACGGTGGCAGAGGGGTAGCGAGTGCCATCACACAATTTAGCCTTTAACCTATTAGTTAAAACATCTAAGAAATGGAAGAAGTGGGTTTAACTCTTTCACCCCATGGTTTGTTTAGACTTGGATGTTTCTGCAAATGGATAGTTAACTTCATGGATGAGACACGGAAATGGGGACAACTGAACGAAATGGCATTTACACAATTTATCCAATGACTGTTTTTTGAAAAATACAGAATTGGTCCTGGGGCAGGGGCAAGAAATGAGGACACTGTTTTTGAATGCAAGCACCTTCCATGTTTTTTTTTAATGCAAGTGACTGTCTGTTCTGTCATGTTGATCCCAGTCTGTCAGTCTGTGTTAGGCATAATCCAAGCTGCATGCCAAACCTGGCCCCTCACACAGGGCACAGGAACATGAACGCCTAGCTGGCGAATCCCAGTTAGATTTAAGGGTTACATAGACATTCAAGTGCTTCACCTTGCCAAGGTGTCAGTAGTTCTGGGCACGTACGAAAGCAGAACTTTAGGTCCCCTCATCCTTTTCTGGATCAGACAAACTAAAAATGACCAGTTATGAGCTAGTCTTTAAGAGGTATTAGTGACATCTTCCTAATAAGCAGTACTTTTTTGCATTAGAAATTTTCTTTAGTATGACTCTCAATTTACTAATCAGCATCAGAGATAGAACCATCAGGCCAGGTAGTAAATACATACCATGATACATTCTTCCATTTTTCATTCTGTTGTCCCCATTTCAGTCTACACCCTAGTCATGAAGGTAGCTATTCATTTGCAGAAACATCTAGCCCTTCAGCTCCACACCTCTCTCCACTGCTTGTCTATTGATAACAGACTAAGATTTGCCCTACAGATAACTTCCTAACCCAACAAACCCTAGTTCCAACTACCTGTGTTGAGACCTTGCAATTTCATCATAGAAAGTATGACAGCTTATGGACATTCCCCTTCAGTTTATAAAATATGTAGGTCCTCACCAACCCCCAGGAGTGAAATACCTGCAGCTGTCAATTGCTCTGGAAAAATCACCTTTACCACAGATGAACACTGAGGCCCCCTCTAAATGATACAGGAAGCGCACAATTAACTGGCTTATTGCACAATTACTTGGAGACGAGTTACACATGCAAAGTAGCTATCACACAATAAAAAGCTCCAACCAGGTATAAAGTTAGACCTCAAAAATGTGTACTAACTTTACAGCTGGTTGCTATTGAGCTTTAATTTGCACATGTAGCAGGGACTCAGCTGGGAGCCCATCAGCCACAAGACTGAATCATGCCCAATGTAAAAAATCTGGTGATTGTGGCTGCCACAGTCCTTAGAGCTCAGGGGTAAAGGAAACCCCCAGACCCTGGGGATTGCTGCTGCCAAGATCCCTAGTGCTTGGGAGTGTGGCGAACCCCTGATGCCAACATTTTCACACACCCCCATCTGGGGAGATTGCCGCAGTGGCAAACCTCCCACCCTGGGGATTTCCCGCACCCCAGAAGCTGGGAGCCACTCAACTGGGATGCATGGGAGTCCCAGCCATAGAAGCTTGCTTCTTGCTGGTGGGGGGGAGCCCGGGATCGGATACAATGGGATCTAACATATAATCCAACAAAAACGTGGCATGGCAGGAGGTGCAATTATGTGAATTGCATATTAGATCCTATAGCACCTTTACCTGCATGGGTAGAGAGGGCCTGAGGTAAAAGAAAACAGAAAAAAGGTTTATTACATAAGGAACATAAATTGTATAAACAAACTGTAGCAGAGCACTTAGTTTCTATTTCTACTCTTTAAAGGAGCAGGGCACCTATTAGGGGAAGAGCCCTAGCAGTGAGTGGGGAGCCCCAGCTGCTGGTTACCAGGGCAACCAGAGTGAGCTAGTGGCCCACATCGGCCAGCTGACCAGAAGGGGCAGGGCCTGGCTCACATATAAACCCCAGGGTTGAAGCCAGGACTGCAGTTCCTTGCCAGCAGCCAAGGGGGAAGGAGCTTTTCCAGAGCAACCAAAGGGGAGAGGCCTGACTGCAGGAGCAAATTCTGACACTGTTGAAGGACAGAGTATTGTTTGAATGATGTGGTAGCTGGGCAGCTTGCATTTATGTTATAGCCCAGGGGCTTGAGTTTTGTTTGTTCTTTAATACCAGTGTCTTGGGTGAGGCTATTAGGGGAGGGAGGAGGCCTCATAGGGGACACATGGCAGCGTGGGGACCCCAGCACCAGAGACGGCACAGCACTTTGGGGTGCATTGAACCCGGCGCCAGAGAGGGCTCATCACTTTACAGGGCTGCAGAGAGCCCGAGGACCAGGGGCCCAAATTGTAACAAAATCCAGAACGAACAATGTCAGTTCTATCCGCGAGGCTTGGGGCGTAGTAAAGGGGTGGCTGGAGCCACACACAGCCCATAAGGCTAGGGTGCCCCAAAACACCCATGGGATCAGAGTACAGCAAAACAGTGTCCAAGATGAGGTAAACACAGCCTCCCTAATATATATTCACCAACAAAGATGTGGCGGGCAAGAATTGAGGGTGCCCATTCGGCCAACCTGGCACGGTAAGGAGACCTTGGGGAGATCACGGCCATCCTGCAGGACCCCATACTGTGACACACACTTAACTGTAGGTGGGAGAAACAGAATGCCAGAAATACAGAGAAACATGTTCTCTCATTCTTCTCTTCTTACAAGAATGCAGCACCACACTCTGACCAGTATACTGTCCCACTCCTCGTCAGCATTTCCTGACAGGTAGAAATATTCAAATCCCTCCAGGCAGACTGAGTGCTAACTTTCTTAACCATTAATTACTAATTTAAGAACTGAAAACTACAGTATTTATTTGAATACAAGACAAGGTTTTTTTCCTCCAATTAGAATGGAGAAAAAGACCTCTCCCACCCGCCTTATATTTGCATACAAGGAAACCTCATTAAATACACAGTCTATCACTAACCTGCTGCCAAAAACAGTATGGCTTCAGTAACGGAAGCCAACTATGAAGATGATTAAATGCAGCCAGGACTGAGCATGACTATAAAACACTTTTCTTTCTTTCTTTTTCAAACACACACACACACTATAAAGCATAAAACATTAAAACCAAAACCACCCAAAACCAAACATGAAACAAAATCTCATCACCCACCATATATATTAAATACCAATATCCCATAACCAAACCGCAAAACTCATCTTAAATTCCATGATGTTTCTTTCTTATCCTTTCATTCATTCCAACATCAAATATAATTGTCATAACCTCTTTAGTTTTATATTCCATGCCCCATGTACAAAAAAAAAAATCACCTTTCTTCAAACAATTGTTCCATCTTATTTGTATATCTATGCTTAATTCCAAAGCAGCATATTTCTCTTGAAACATCATAAACCCATGATTCTGGTCACAAATAAAACAACAAGCTCATATAAATTTTATAAATTTCATCTACATTAGGGCTGGAAGGGACCTCACCTTGTAAGATCATCGGGTCTAGCCCCCTGCCCAAGAGGCAGGAAGTCAGCTAGGGTCAACGTAAGCTTGGGGGGTCAGACAGTATAGAAGTTTTTCCTTTTGTCCAGCCTGAAACGGTCTTGCAGGAGTTTGTCACTGTTGACCTTGTCATCTGTTGGAGCGCTTTGGTGAACAGGCGTTACCCCAGAGCCCGATGCACACCCCTTATATACTTATAGGCTGTCACCAAGTCACCCTTAAGCCTGTGCTTCTCCAGGCTGAAGAGTCCCATAGCTTGTAGCCTGTCTTCATAAGGCCTATTCTCTTGCCCTCTGATCATGTGCATGGCTCTTCTCTGGACTCTTTCAAGCTTCTCCACATCCTTCCTGAATTGCGGAGCCCAGAATTGGATGCAATACTCCAGCTGTGACCTCACCAAGGCCAAGTAGAGTGGGAGGATGACATCCTAGGTCTGGCCACAGTTTCCCACATTTTTCGCCTTTAAAGGAGAATCAATTTTTAAAGTTTGTTCGCTTCCCTTTCATATATTCTTGCAACCCACTTTGGGTTGCAACCCATGGGTTGAGAAGCACTGACCTACACCAGGGATCAAAACTTCAACCTTGGTCTTCTGTCACTGAGTCACTGAGGGGCCTTCAAGAACAGAAATCTCTTGAAAGGTATGTGGGATGGGAGGGAGATTAAGGCTGATGGACTAAAATCTTGAGAGCCCAAGTAGCACTCTTAAATTTAAGTTATTCAGCATGCCTTTCAAATGAGAAGCATAAATATAGCATACAGGTTCAAAGATGGGAGAAAGGCATAAGGATCTTTATTGTGTTGCTATGAAATCACCATGTATCAGGATCTGCTTAATTGAAATATTTAGCAAATTATTTTATTACAAATGAACAAGAAAATCAGCACTATTAATGAACAAAATTTCTAGGATGTTTAAGAATGGATGTCCTCTCGTGATTAAACAAAGAAATACATACTTTCTAATGGAGATCTATTTATGAAATGATATATAATGTATAAAAATCTTCTTCCAATAACTGGGTCTTAAAATTTGTTAACCTTTGCAATTCTGCCTTGTGATAGACCCCTGTTTCAGAACTAGCTGAGGAGATATTATTGGTTTTGACAAAGTCATGAAAGCTCAGATTAAGCTTCTATTAAAACTTACATTTTATGACAGTTTTGTCAGGTTTAATTTACTGCTCAGACATATTTCTGGTTCAATAGTATCAAAATATCCCAATCTGAGATTTCAGGATTTGATTTCTACCAGGGTAGAACATATTATTTGGTAACAAATTACATAAACTAAACTTAGTTTGGTTCAAAAAGATACCCTAAGAAATTCACTACAAAACAAATTTTATTCACTCTTTTTACATCTTTGCACTGCTACTGTTTATATATTCTACAAGAAAAATATGTAGAATGTATTGGTACAAATTATTATACACTACAAAATGAATATGTTTATATATTTATATGCACACATATGAATATGTTTTTATATGTACACATATACACACACACATTTTATATATATATTACACACACACACACGTTCTTAGTTACCAAAAGGTTCAGTTTCCCATCAATTCACATACTTTATTGTTACTTAGAACTGACTTATGAAAATTATACACAAATATGGGAGAGCCCTTAATAACCAATTATAAAGGAGAATAAAAAAACCCCAAACCTGAAACTGTATTTAAAGGCTGAAACACCCAGATGTCCTTTCCTCATGCACCTGCCAATTCATTTTAGGTTCTTAGAACAATTTAAGGATACCCTTCTTCTAAATATGGATCCTCACCTTTTCATAATTCCTTCACTCAGGCACACAAGCATGTTTTCTACATATTTATAATATCCTCTAGAATAGCAAAATATAGTGAGCTGCCATTGTTCTAGATGGATCAACTTCCTTTTCAAAGGCAACCTGAAGGATCTGGCCCCCTCACTTCCACTGCTGGGTTTACTTTCAAGAGATGAACTAGTGACCTGTTCAAGCCATATCACTCAATCCAAATGGGAATTGTGTTACAGTTTTGAACTGCAGGGGTGGGGTATGATGGAATAATGACTTAGACAAAACTTTGGCCGGACTGATGTAGTTGGGGATGTTCCTCCTTTGAGCAAAGGGTTGGACTAAATGACCTCCTGAGGTCCCTTCCAACCCTAACTTTCTATGATTCTATGGGACCTGGAATTTTCATTGTAAAATAACTGGACTTTATTCAACATATGCCATTCTGCTCAACAGAAGCTCAAGGTAGCTTACAATAAGAGAACAGAATAACTTAGAAAATAGGAGAAGAATGTGAGGGTGCAGGCAGTATTCTAAGAAAATATGGATCCTAATACTAAATGTACTGGGAAGAATAAACTATCCAAATACTAGACTGAAGCCACCAAGGGATCTGTAAAAAGGACCTCTTAGTGCCTGAAAAGAGGTAGTTAGCCCTGTTGCTCTGGAGTCAGGCAGAGGGCAGGGTAGATATTCACCTTATAGAGCAATTAAGTAAGTTATCTAGAGCACATAAGCTTTCATGAATCAGAAAGCTTCAACACTTTGTTCACTTCATCAGATGCTGTTAAAAAGTACCTGAAGAACTACATCAGGAGTAGCAGCACTGATGAAGATGCAGCACAGACACATAAGAGCAGGGGCGAGCAATTATTTGGTCCCATGTAGGTAGTTCTGGGGAGCTGCCACAGACTGGTCAGCACCCCCTCCCCAAAACAGCCTGAAGCCAAGCACCCTAAAGCTCCTCACTGCCAACAGTGCACAGACCCGGCCCTGACCCCAGTCCACCCCGCACCCATTCCAGACTCGCCCCAGCTGGAGCAAACCAGCCAGAACCCCAAACCCAGCCCACCCCACACCTACTCAGATTCCCTGCCCATGCTGAGTAGCAGTGGCAGATGGGCAGAAGCTGCTCGAAGCAGGGGAAAAGTGGCTCTGCCCCTCACCACTGCCAGGCCCTTCTTGCTGCAGCCACTGAGCTGCCCTGAGGCTTCTCTCCACCGCCATCACCACCACCTCCAGGACACCCAATGGAGCAGAGGTGGCAGTGCAAAAGAGCCACAGGGTAGCTCAGGTGCAGGCTCCAGGAGGCTGCAGCAAGAAGGGCCTGGCAGCAGTGAAGGGAAGGGGCCACTTTTCCCCTGTACCAAGCAGCAGCTTCTGCTCAGCTGCCGCCACTGCTGTCACTGCTCAGTGACATGAGATAAATAGGTAACTTTGTACATGGAATTTACAACCCTAAAAGTATATTGAGTTCAGTAATGTGGCCAATGACATCAGTGTCAGTTTTTCAAGACAGAAATCTTGTAAACTTTTTAACTCAAACCTCTGCCATGGTTTCTTGTTCTTAGATCTCAAGTCAAATTCTCTATGGCCCCCTGCTATGTAGAACTTCAACCAAAACTAATGGAAGCTCCACTTCTTAACATGCTAATTAAGTAGCATTACTCTGTCTTGTACAGGTGCCACAAGGTTCTGGGCAACCAAGAATCTCATCTATTTTAATTAATACTGGATGTGTTTTATTATCTACTTATCAGCACAAAGCCTGGTCCACAGAGGGCTATGAATACATCCATTGTACAAATAAGGCAAAGGCAAGATACAGGAAATAATATGTTATTAAAAATAAGGAATGCAATTGGCTGTTCTACTTTATCTGAGTCATTCTCTCTCTGCTGTACAATTCTTATCTTTCCTAATTTACTTAAATGCTTCCTATCTCTAAGGAACTAAATCTTCCTTAGCATACTGCATGTAATAATGTTAAAAAGGAAAGTTGGAAAATTCTTACTGTTAAGAAAAGCACAAGCTGCAGCTTTTCTCAGTGCTACAAATTCTGGGCCAGGAAGGGCCACCTCTGATAAAACAGGAGTAGAAGCGTTTTCTAAGATTTACTTGACAATTTAACAGTAAAACCAAAAAGACAAAATGTACAGTAGAGAAGAAATGGGATTCATTAAAGAAGTTACACATGCTATTGTGAATCAGAATTGAATAAGCTTGATGACAGAAGAGAGTCTACAAATTTAAAATGGATGCAACTGAAAACGGTGGTGCTTAGATGGGGGAGAAAAACAGGTAATATTTAAAAGATTTTGAAGTAAGAACTGCTAAACAGACCATAAAATGGGGAATCCTAGGAAATGCTATTATAGCTACAAGTATCTAAACAGAGAAACCTTATACTGAAAAAAACATTTCTGAGTTCTTGGTTTTTCATGTACCACACAAGAGGGCACAGTTTACATTCAAAAGTGCTTCTGTGCTGCTAGAGAGAAGAAAATTGGGATTATAGCTTAGTAGCTAAAACAAGACTATCTGGGAACTTCTTACTCAGAATTTATGTCAGTTCATGTGCCCTAAAAAAAAAAAAAAAAAAATCTTTATGACAGCCTCATGAGCACAGCCAACTATTCGCTTTCCTCAGTTTTTTAACTTAGTAGCATTCTAGTTTTAATGTTATTGCCAGAATATTTTCAAATGCTCAAAAACAGTTTTATCAGAAGGGAAAAATAGATTTTATTTAAAATTAAAAAGAAAAAGCTTCAATATTAATAAATTAAACTGTTGCATCTCTGCCAGGTACATGGCCCCCAATTCACAAAGACAGGTAAATATCAATACCTCTGACTGCTGTCTTGCATTGGGCACAGGCTTAAGTATCTTCCTGAATCAGAAACCTATTTTGCAGAAGTGGCCTGACTTTATTATGTAAATAGAACACCCAAAACAAATGCATTATATCAAAAGCCTGAACATTTCTCCATTGTCCTCAATGTTAGTTACCTTTGATTTCTGTAAATAATATCCTCCTGATAGCTGCATGTGAAACTATGCAAAATAAAGACAATCTACCCATCTTTCTTTTACTGAAAATAGCACAACATACAGGATATTAAAATAGATGATATTTCCAAATATTTAATTACCATGCATTTAAAACATGATGGGCAGCAACAAGAATAAAGTCAATAAAATCAAAGCAGGGTGATCCTTGTTACCATCAGAACCAGTCCTTGGGTTGAACCAAGCTGTTCTCAGTGTAGATTCTCAGGGGTAGTGTCAACATGATTGTGTACCACCTGCCTGACCCTACAACAGGGGTGGGTAAAATACAGCCCGCTGGCTGGATCCGGCCTGCAAGACCATTCTATCTGGACCGTGGGGCCCCTAAAAAATTTACAAAATTAATATTAATCTGCCCTTGGTTCCTGTAAAAAATGACAGGAAACAAGGACAGTAAGACCCAGTGGAAGCCCGACGAGCTCCCACAATAGCAGGGCCTGCCCAGCCCCACCAATGGGCGAGCCTGGAGCTGGCGTGGAGCTTAGGCTGGGTTACAAGCTGGTGCTGAGCATGGGGAAAAGCAGCCCCTTGCCTGCCCCATGCCCGGCACCTCAGACTGCAGCCGCTTGCAGCCCATGTGGAGCTGCCTGTGCTTGCTCTGGACAGCCCCACGTAATCTGTGAGTGCCTGCAGCAGGGAGCGCCAGCCATGGGGTGGGCAAGGAGCTGCTTTTCCCTGTGCTCAGCACCAGGTTCTTCCCTCCCAGCAAGCAGGGGGCCAGGGCAATGCACTGCCCCCTGCCTGTATCATGGGACTGGGGGGGCACTGGGAATGAGCATGTATGGGAGCCAGTGGGAGCACGGGGCCTGCACCCGGTGTCCCAGGACCAGTGCCGGTGGAGCCCAGAGCAGGGTGGTAGAAGTGCTGGGTCCCAGGCAGCAGGAACTCTATGGAGCCAAGACAGTTCCCCCCCCCC
The DNA here is from genome assembly GCF_052110815.1 of Crocodylus siamensis. Lineage (NCBI taxonomy): Eukaryota > Metazoa > Chordata > Crocodylia > Crocodylidae > Crocodylus > Crocodylus siamensis. The sequence goes on from NC_143398.1 coordinate 66,190,739, forward strand.
GCTGCTGGTGCAGCCCAGCCTGGCTTTGCTGTGCCCTGTTTTGCGCCCCATCGGTACTGGCCCTGGGACATCGGTCCCAAGACATTGGTCCCAAGATGGTGACCAGGGGGCAGGGCACCTGTCAAGGGGCGGGGCTACCCATGCAGCCCTCAATAGCCTGCCAAAACTCAGTAAACAGCCCTCCGCCTGAAATATTTGCCTGCCCCGGCCCTACAATCACCATTAGCTGTTTACACCATGATCCCATGGCTCCTCTTAGTTGTGTTAATTTGTAATAGCCTGCTACTACATCTCTACAGCTCAGGCAGTTATGCCACCACACCAACCATGTTGGGGGAATATAGGCAATTTAATGCCCACTGTTCCTCCCAAACTAAAAACTTTTCCAAAATCTGGAAACATCCCCCTAAAACATTACATGTATGGGCCTCTGTCAGATGAGATTGACCTGTAATATAACCAGAACAATTAGAAAGGAAGAAAAAAAGTGGAATTTTTAAAATTTCTTTTAAATTACTCTCCTAATCTCTACTTAATTTTTTTGCCAAGTCTGAATGGTTGAAGGATGCTTTTAAGAGCGTGTTTGGCTTGTAGCAACAGATCCTGGTTTGCTACCACATTCAGAAGAGTTGAAATGAAGGAAGAAAAGAGTTACGGATAAATGACTCCCCAGCTCATTTGGCTTCAATTTCTCTGAAGAGCTTAGCAGTTTGACAAGGTTGTAACAGCAGCTCTACCCAGTACCTCTAGGTGACACCACACTGCAAAAAGTGATTCAGCCTCTGGGGACTTTCCATAAGGCAGCGTGCATTTGATAGACTATATAGGTTTCAAATTCCAAAGCTCTACAAAGAACACGAAGGGAAAAAGTCACATGCACAGCATGGTGATTGTGCTCAAAAAAAGATAAAGGATGCGTTTTTCCTTTTCCACACAATAGATACCTTTTGAAGGGGGCTATTTCCCATAACATGTTCACAGTTTAGGCATCTAAAAATAAGAAATACATCTGAAATTGGGTAAGGGCAGAAGTGTCACTATGTGCAGAATACCTTTGTGATCCAAAATGCTACAGAAAAGCTTAACCTTATCGCCTGTAAAGATAAAAAACATTTTTGTATAAAGGCAGAAGACTCAGTAAGAGAAAACGGTAATAGCAACAGTAAGGGCCTGAAAAAACAATAGTCTGCAGTGAAAGAATTAATTAAATTACTTCCCTTTAACCAACTACAATTAATCTACAATAAGGTACAGTGTAAATTTACAGGGCACCAGATACTCTGTATTAGCACTTACTGTGTTATGCAGGAATTAAGTAGCTTACTCCAGGATTGGAAAAATCTGTCTAGCAGAAAGGCACTCTTTTAGGCTAGAGACAGAAGTTACACGTAAACCAGTTTAAGCAATCAGAAACCTGTAACAGAACAGAAGTTCAGTGCACATAAACCAGTTTCAAAATGGCCAACACCGATTTGAGATAAACCTGGTTGAATATAGTATCAGATTTAACTGATTGAGATCAAATTGGTTTATGAAACTTTTGTCCCGGACCCTTTCCTGGTTTAACTGAAATCAGAGCCCATCCCAGCAAGCTCTGAAGTACTGGTTTGGGCTGTGCCATCTGTTTCAACAGAGCAGGGCTGGCCCCACCCCTCTGCTCCCTAGGCAGAGCCAGATGCAGTCTGTAGCAGTGCCTCCCCCTGCCCTGAGGAAGAGGGCTGCACTCCCAGGGGCACCATCACAGGTGCTGCTGCCCCATCAGGATCACTTGCTTGTCATTGGTCCAGCAGTATGCATAGGGGGGCATGGCCAGATGCTGGCTAGCATGGCCCCCTGAGCTGAAGGGGGCAGGAAGGGGATGTATTCCCCCCTCCATCCCTTCCCCCCAGGGAAGGGTGCCTGGCTGGGTGCAAGCAGCAGAGCTGGCAGCTGGGTGGCCAGCTCCCACAGCTGGGAGCAAACCCAGCTGATGGTACTCCTAGCTATGGGGGTGCACCATGCACCTCTGCAGCTGGGAGCTCAAGTCAGCTGCGGGCTCGTGTTCCCTCCCCTCCCCACCAATCAGCTGGTGGGGCTCCCAGCCATGGAAGGTGCTCATGGTCATGCAATCAGTTAATGGTGTGACAGGAACCAGACAGTTATTAAATATTTTTTGTGGAATAACTTTGTGGCTTATTCTTCATTTTATCACACCATTAATTGATTGAATGTGTATCCAGGTTACAACTGTTTAACTGTTTAAGTGTTTAACTGGTTAATCATGCCTTAAGTGTAACACATGGCAAGGACCTTAGCAATTCTATCCCATTTTGCTCCAGTCCCCACAAAAGTTTAATCTGTCTACTTATGTAATATGCTTTCCTCTTAGCCTAAAGACAGCCACAAAAAACATCAATAGTAAGATAACCTACCTCTTTGTGTTAACAGTTTTTTGGGGACTTCAGAACAGTGGAATAAATGCCCTTAGATGACCAACAGGTAGAACACAATTTAATCTTAAATCATCCATACAGGGAATTAATATTAAGTTGTGATTTACTGTAAATTAACACCCCAGTTTACTGTAGACTAAATAATGTTGGGTAAGCAAACCTGACAACTGGTAGACCATACTAGTCAGAAAATAGAAGAGATTAAATTTAAAACGCTTTTGTTCTTTGCATTTCATCTCTACAGTTCACAACCAAACTATTTTGTTTCATTTCATCTGTGGTTTGGTTTTGACTTGCATAGGTATCAGGAGTAGGCCGAAGGTCTCAAAAGAGAACCAGTTTACCCCTAAGGGAGAAAGAAATAAGAAATCAGATTAATCTGTCCAGAGGTACCCGAGGTCAGGGTAAGATGGTACACAGTAGCTGCCACCTTCCTCCAGAGCCGTAGTATAACAAAAGGGATGCTACAATTCATACTGTAGAGTCCTTAGACTAGGGATCACAGAGAATGAATAACCCTAATTCCACTTAGTTGAAAAGGCAGAACTGGCTCATATTTGGGAATAGAACCGAGAGTGAAACTATTTATGAATAAGATAGACAATAAAAAAAAAAAAACCTGAATGCCACCACATTGCCATCATATACAGATATATACAAAACTTTTATTGTACTTTTTTTTTCAGGTGTAGGTATGACTGACTGATAAAAAAAAATTCCATTTTTATGTTTGTAAAGCAACTTTAAGCTGAATGAAAGTGTCACAAAAATAACTGTAATTGTGACAACTAAATTGAGTATTATCAGGATACCAAGACAACTGGAAGGAGTACAAACATGCACTGATGTGGGTGTGTGTAATGGGGAACCCCTATCCCATTAGTGTATGGACAGTTTAAGGATAGAGGGGAAGGTTCCTTCTGTGGCAGGAAGGGGCAGGGCCCTGGAATATACAAGCCAGGGCAGGAGAGGAGCTGATGAGAAAGGAGAAAAGGAAAATGGAAAGAAGCTTCCTAAGGAGGACTGCTACACTGGGTACAAACAAAGGCCAAGGTGCCTGTAGCTGAGAACCCAGCTGGATTTGAGTAATGGACTGAAAATCCCTGGGTTTTTTGGCCCCAAGGCAGGGAACAGCTTACTGGGGGAAAAAAAGGTCATTGAGGTTATTCATGGAAAGTGCAGTGCCCATTTGGTTTGCAGGCTGTTGTGAACGAGGCACCCAACCTTGCAGGAAAACCCAAGGAGGGTGGTAAGCCCTGCTGAGATTAATTGAGGGCTAATGAGCTTTGGAGAAACTGATCAGCAAGGATTTGGGTTTTCTCTTTGCTGAGGAAACATGCAAATTTTCTCCTTTAAAGGAGAAAAAACCAGGAAACCACAGGTTTCCCTTTGCAGGCTGGCAGAGTTCCAGCCTGCAAGGGGCTGCTTGAAGGGCAGAGGGATGCATGGGTGCCACACGCATGCACACACATACACATGGCAGCCATGCAGGGTATATGCCCTGCAGCTCTGTCCAGGTAAGTCTATGGGGCAAGGAGGGAGCACAGGTGACATGGTAAAGGGGCACATATCCTCCCAGATCTGTGCTGACAGTGGGGTGCAGGGCTGCAGCAAGGCTGGATCAGCTAAGGGCAGAAGTGGCCCAGCAGGCAGGACCTGGCATGGGAGGAAGCGCCACACCACCATGTCCACCAAGGTGAGGTGGCCCCAGCTCACCCAGCAGCAGTGGGGAGCACAACTCTGTGCTGCCATTGCACCTCACCTTGACAGCCATGGCAGTGTGGCACTCCCTCTCATGGTGGTTCCCACCTGCTGAGCCAAGGAGGCAGCTCCTGCCTGGAGCTAGTCCAGCCAGGCTGCAGTCCTATCCCCTGCTGTGGGCACATAAATCTGAAGGGGGGGGGCACATGCCCCCCATCTCCCATATGCATTGGCTGTGTCCCACCACCCCTTCCTTGCATGTCCACTCTGTTTCCCACACATTGGGGCTAGGGTCTGGGGGTGAGGGGCAGCAGCAGGGACAGGGGGGCTATCAGTTGGGAGTGAGGAGCAATGGCATGGGCAAGGGTGGGGTACCGACATATCAGGGCTGCTCAGTCCCATAAAGCAGCAGGGGGGACAACCACAGCTGGACCCATGTCTTGGTGAGCAAAGGGGGCAAAGGGAGCTCTGATTTTCCATGAAAAACAAAATCAAATGGCAAAATATATAGGTATTTAGACTTCATTTTATTATAATGATTGAAGAACTGGTAGACTTCCAAACTGCATTAATACTGTAAATATATTATCAATAAAACATTGTTCAACTGATACCTGTATATAGTGGGGGTTTCATTTTAAACAGTGGAAAAAGTAGATTTGGGGTTTTAAAATATGAGAATGTGGAGGTGTTTATCAGAGCATTTGGGATTTTTAAAACAGAGAAAACCAGAATCCCTGCTGATCAGGGGAGACAAGAGCCCTAAGACTTGAGCTGGGATCATTAAAGCCTTGCAGATTGGAGGTGAGGCTTAACTAGGCCAAGGACTGATCTGTAACAGAAGGCAGGTCAAGCCAGGGAAGCTGGTGAGCCTGAGGGCTCATTAAATTAGCAGACCTCAGAAGCCAGCAAGTAATTGCTTGTGCAAATTCAGCAGGCAGTGATCTTGGCTTGGCCACACTGAAGACAGTCAACTGAAGAGCACCCGAGTGTCACTCCGGCAGAAATGAGGGCTGGCCTGCAAAGTATATAAAAATAAAATGCATGGCAGATGAGACCAGGAAGGCCACCAGGACACCAAAGTAAGAAAGCAGGCTCAGCCTGACTGCCACAGGGCTTTTAAGACCATGAGCTCTAATATCCAGTTTGCTTCAGTGGGGGGTCTGCTTGCTCTTTTCTGTTTCAGTCTGTTTTGATTTTTCATAAAACAACATTTGCCAAGGGAACATCATTTATCCCGATCAATGCTTCGAATGATGAAGGAAGCTTATGCCATTTTCTGTCACACGTAATAGATAAATGCTATTCTCACTCTTGGGTCTGGTAATACGTAGGGATCTTAAAATGCTTGCATTCCAGCATCCTTTACATGGATGGCGCACAGTTCCACCAATTCTCCTAGCTTCTATGCACCTAGGACCAGATCCAATTCCACTCATTAAGTATTTAGGTATCCAAATACAACCCTACCCCACCCTCTTCAAGTCCTTAAAAAATAAAATAAATAAAAATTAATGCATCTACTTTTACCCCAGCTCCAGACCATGCTGTCACTGCCGCAAGATCCCAGCCCTGGTCCCAGAGCTGCTCTCCACCTAGCTCTGCACCCTACCAGTGTTGCCCTGTGAGGTGAGGCCAACTCTCAGGATCTCAATATTGCACTGTTAGACAGAAGGGTGTGACACAAGTGTACATATACAAATATACAAATCAATTGGGTGCATACCCACACACACTACCATGTCATGCACATACTCATCCAAACCAGCCTAGGTAAATGCATACCTATCACCAATTCAAGCACATACACTATACACCCCAAAAGTTAGACAAAAATCAATTGTCCATACCCTCATACTCAGTACATATACACAGATCACTAACTCATATACCATGCACATAATGACATTATATATAGATACACACATACACACACACACACACACTCACCAGTTCACACACATACAACCCAAATACACATACACATAAGTAAGTTCCTAACTTGGACAGCACAGTATGTATGTGTGTGCTTGGGGTACCTGGGATACTTGGGGGAAGGTTCAGGTGAGACAGAGTTAAAGTGTAGGGAGTGAAACTTGCCAGAACCAGGATTAGAACCGGTGGACTAGAGAGAAGCTAGCTAAGGAACTGAGGCTTGGGGTTACTTAAGGTCACTGGTGCAAGGGAAAAAGCCTGGTGGCAAGAAGGAGACAAGCAGGAAAGAGAGAGAGAGAGGTAGAAACCTGGGAGCCTGGGGCTGGAAACTGAGGCAGACAGCTGAGAGACTAGAGGGGCAGATAAGTGGTGGCAAGGAAGAAACAGTCAGGAAATAGAAAAAAAAACCCAACCCGGGGTTTCAAAATAATAGTTTTATTAAACAGACAACACAGTACACAGCTCCATGAAGTTACTGGTCCCCCCCCCCCCCACACACACACACACACCAGCACTCACAATGACAGAAGGAGAAAGAGACTTAGTAGAAGGGTTGGAGTGCAGGTAGGAAAGAGAAACAGAGTCCAAGTCCTTGGTTGAAGACAGGGTAGGGGTGATAGCTACCTATCCGGGCTGGAAAGGGGTCTCTGTTCAGTAGGTGTTGTCTGGGGTCAGTAAGGGGGGTCACCAGCAGGGCTTATGGGTGGATAGGTGGTGTAGCATGATGCTGGTCCAGATGAAGAGGGTGTCCCAAGGATTCAGGTCTTCACTACCCCTTTTTATGGGGCAGGCTACCTCTGATCTCCTATGGGGAGGGCATGTCCAGGCAATGTCAGTCCTATTCTAGGTGTTTTTACTGAGCATGTACAGCCTTGGCACAATGGTGGGTTGCCTCATCTTTTGTTTCTCGAATGCTGAGGGTGGTTCCAAGGGCTGGGTCGCTGCTCCAGGTATTGGTGTTGATGATTCAGTCATTCAGGGGAAGCTATTTTTAGATCTACTGCCATTGTCTCTCAAGCAGCCTCATTCACCCCCATTCATTCAGGAACCAAGTTACATAGGAGTGGTAGGTATGAGTCATAGCTTACACAACAGGCATGGGGAAAAGATGGAGACTTGACAAACAAAATGGAAACTTGACATGACTTATGGTAACTTACATATGTAGGCCTAAATCATATAGTACCAGTAAAACAGTAATATAGAACAGTAAAAAAAATCAATATAAAAATAATAATTATACAATATAAAGAAGGAGAAAAAACAAAACAAATACAACTTGCTACCAAAATAAAATGCTGAAGCTTATCCTATGTCTTAGCTCACTTTTACTCATCTATAGGGAATAGCGAGGGAGAGAACAAGTCAGACATGGTTGGGCATCCGGAGGCATGCATTTTAAAAGAAAAAAAAGAAAAAACTGGGGGTTTTGCTACACCAGCACTGCTGAGGTTGGCCTCCACAGAAATCCTGACCCCCAAGCTGTCACAGCCCCACCGCTCCTAAGGTCTCCATACAACTACACAGTCAGGGTTTGCTGGGAAATGAAGTCCATAAGCTGGACTTTGCCTGCTAGAGTATACACCCAGAATTCATACTAAGATGGGAAAACATTGCAGCCTACTCAAACCAAAAAAAGCTTAAGTCAGTGATTCTCAACCTTTTCGGACTCAAGCTGCCCTTCATTAGACCCAAGGCACACCTCAGAAAATGCCAGCTCTTAGGTTTTCACGCATTTTTTGACTATGAAAAAATAGAGCAATTTTGCTGTTGCAAAGAACTCAGAAAGACCATAACAAAGCAGAACTTTTTTAACACTGTGGATTCCTATTTGAAATCTCTGAGTTTATCTTATGAATTATGTTTATACACCTAATGTTCTCACATTGTGGCATTCAGCAGCACCCTTAAAAGGATCTCACGGTATCTGGGTTGAGAATCACTGGCTTATGTGCACTTGGGTCTAAGGGTAAGATTACACATGAGTCTGTGTTATGGTTAACTAGTGCTAGTGATGATCAGTCACACGTTCGGGGTTGTTGCCTTGTGTAATATGCACGGCTGAGACCTGCCATTAGAGGGCTGGAGAGCAGGGGCATGGCTAGGAGCTGCAAGTCTGTTGCCTACCCTACTTGTTGGCTCTCTAGCCACAGCATAGGCAAGGGAGGAAGGGGGAAAGAGTCCCCCAGGGCACTTGGCTCATTCCCTCCATCCCCCAAATCACCCTGCTCCCTCCATCAGCCACCAGCTTCCCCCTCCACCCCAAGGTCACTGCCCTGCCACCCCAAGACCAGTGGTGGTTGCACCAGCGGGACGGGGGGGAATTCTCCCTCCCTGCCTGCTTTCAGGCTCCATGCAGCCTGTGCCACTCCCACATACCTGGTCCAGCCCCCACCAGACTCCACAATTGCCTGGCCTTCCTTGCCCCCTCTAATCCCAGCCCTCCTCACTACTTCCCCACCCAAAAGCAGCAGCCCTGTGACTGGTGAGCCATGGGGGTGCTCTACCAGGGCTGTATGAAACAAGATAATCCTCTGTAATATTATCCTTATATTCAGGTTTGTCAAAATATTACAAACACTCCAAATCCTTCTGGGTTCTATTCATAGCTTTCACAACCACAAGACAGAATGCAGAAATGACTGACCATGACACATTGCAAGAGATCTTCAAGACCTGGCAAGATGCAGTGATTAACATGGTTATCTACCTCTCTTGTTTCTTAGATGCAGGAACTACACACTAAATCCTAAACTGCATTCCCAACACAGCATTCTCCATGTAGTGACATCTGTAACTCAGGACACTGCCTTTACACACACAAAAAGAGAACCTTAAAGAAGAAAAAAAACACTCCTACAAAAAATAAATTACTTAATTCATTAATTTAAAAAAAAGGCACAGCAGTTGCCTTTTGTATATCTGGTAAGTAGAAAAAAGTGCTGTTATGTTTGTAAGAGAATTTAGCTTATGTCTTTGTTCTTAAACCAACCAAGAATGAAAGGAACATGTCAAGGGCTAAGTACAAACAGTCAAAAACCCCGAGGCTGAGTAGATTCAGTATTTGCAAGTTAGTCTAAACTGCAGAGATTGAACCAATAAGCAAGTGAACAGACATTCACCTTTGATTACAGAAATGCAGCCAGATGCCAGTCGGTGGCTCAAACTAGAAGCTGGGAGGTGGTAGAATAAGCCCTCCTTTTACTTCAGCAGTAGCTAGAAGGCTGGAGGGAAGGTGGAAGAGAAGCCCTCAAGGCTTTTCCCTGCTCAGGCTGGAGGTGGGGGGCATGGCCAGACTCAGGCACGTCTGCTGAGTACGATTGGGAAGGGGTTTAAACCCCGACCCTGGCCTGCACAGACCCCAAGTCAGGGTGTGCCTGGGGGGAAGGAAAGGAGGGGGCTAGCAGCCCCTGTCAGGCTTTTATCCTGCTTCCCACTGAAGTGGAAGGGGGAGAAGGAAGAGGGAAGCATGAAGTGTGGCCAGCCCCTGGCCCAGGCTGGCATGATGAGGCAGAGGGGAGAAGTGTTTAAAACCCATCCCCTACCCACACAGGACCCCAGCCAGGGTCTGTTTTAAAATTATCACCTCCATACACAAGAAATTACACATATACATACTGAAGTGTCCATACAAGCCACACCAAAACAACTGCCACAATAATTTACATATTTAGCCATGTTTTATTTTTTATGTTGAAACATGCTTATTTCACCCTGAAACAATATTTTCTAATATATATCTTAATTAAAACAAGAAAAAGTTTTTGCACTAGTTTAAGTGAAATCAGGATTTTTTCATACCCTTTTAAATGAGAGCATATCCAATACTCTTCAGCATTCAGTTTTGTTATTGATTTAAACTTTTTTTTTATGCAGCTTCAGTGCTTAAGACAGATCTTAATTTTATGATCTCCTTTTTTGGGTAAGGGAGAGAAAAAGGCAACATACATGTCTTTTTAAATCAGAAAATAAGGTACCTAGCCGCTTAGCAGAGGAATTAAGCTAATCTGACTGTAAAGCACTCTGAAGATGAAAGCCTTCTGTATAAATATTTGGTATAGATGAGCAAATCTATAAGTTTGTGAAACCAACTAACTCAAGGACAAGGCACTAGGCTAAGAGTCAGGGTTTCACCTACTATGTGGCCTCAAGATACAAAAAAAAAAAAATCTCTGTTCTTTTGTTTTCTGTTCCCATGTCTTAGGATCACAGAAAAGTAGAGCTGGAAGGGATTTCATGAGGTCATCTAGTCCAGCCCCCAGCTTGAAGGCAGGATGGTAACTGACTAAACGATTCCAGACAGCATCTGATAAAGTGAACTTGAGTTCATAAAAGCTCATATGCTCGCTCACTCTATTTATATGCATATCTTATTTAATTAGTCTATAAAGGTGCCTTCTGACCAACTTCAGACTAACACAGCTAACTACTTCTCTAAAACATCACAGGCAAGTGTCTGTCTGACCTGCTCTTGAATATTTGAAGGTGTTGCCCTTGAAGAAAGGGAAGAAAGAGGATACGGGGAACTACAGACCAGTGAGCCTCATCCCAGAAAAATCATGGAGCAGGTCCTCAAAAGTCCAGTTCTACGCACTTGGAGAAGTCTTACAGAGCATGACAATGAGGCCTCATCCTGAGGCTCCTTCACAAAATCCCCAATAAACATATGTTCCATCTTCTGCAAAAAAAATCATCTTCAACCATTAATTCACCCTTCATATTGGAAAAGACACATCCAACAGGCACTCTCTGAAGAACAGTGTGCCTCAGAGCTCCATCCTAGGACCCTTGCTCTTCAATATCTACATCTCAGACTTGCCCCCCATAACATCCAAAAAATACATATATGCAGACAACGTCGCCTTAATGATCACAGGAGGAAACTTCAAGAATCTGGAGCAAGGTCTCACAAAGGACCTCACTACAATGAGCACTTACTTTCAGAACTGGAGACTCAAACTGAACATTACCAGTTGGATGAATGGACTGTTAAGTGGATAGAAAGCTGACTGAATCACGGGTCTCAACAAAAAATAATCAATGGCTCAATATCTAGTTGGCAGCCAATGTCAAGTGGGGTCCCCAGGGGTTGGTCCCGGGGCCAGTTTTGTTCAAGATATTCAGTAATGACCTGGAAGATGGGACAGATTGTACCCCCAGCATGTTCACAGATGACACCAAGCCAGGAGGTACAGCAAATATTCTGGAGGTAGGGCTAAGATTCAGAGTGACCTGGACAAATCGGAGGATTGGGCCAGAAGAAATCTCATAAGGTTCAACAAGGAGAAGTGCAAAGTCCTGCACTTAGGATGGAAAAATCCCAGGCACCGCTACTGGCTTGAGAGCAACTAGTTAAGCAGCAATTCTGCAGAACAGGGCATGTGGGTTACAGTGGACACTAACATGGGTATCAGTCATCAATTTGCCATTGTTGCCAAGAAGGCTAACAGCATATTGGGCTGCATTAGTAGGAGCACCACCAGCAGAGCAAGGGGAGTAATTATTCCCCTCTATTCTGCACTGGTGAGGCCATATCTGGAGTACAATTCCAGTTTTGGGCCCCCCCCACTACAGAAAAGATCACAGAATCATAGAAAATTAGGGCTGAAAGGGACCTCAGGAGGTTATCTAGTCCAATCCTCTGCTCAAACTGGGACCATCCCCAACTAAATCATTCCAGCCAGAGCTTTGTCAAGCCAGGCCTTAAAAACCTCCAAGGATGGAGACTCCACCACCTCTCTAGGTAGGCTATTTCAGTGCTTCACCACCTTCCTAGTGAGGAAGTTTTTCCTAATATCCAACCTAAACCTCCCTTGCTGCAACTTAAGACAATTGCTCCTTGTTCTGTCATCTGTCACCATTGAACAATCTAGCTCCATCCTCTTTGGAGCCACCCTTCAGGTAGTTAAATGCTGCTATCAAAACCCCTCTCAGTCTTCTCTTCTCCAAACTAAATAAACCCAGTTCCCTCAGCCTCTCCTCATAAGCCGTGTGCCCCAGCCTTTGAACTACTTTCACTGCTCTCCACTGTACTCTCTCAAACTTCTCCACATCCTTTCTATAGTGGGAGATCGTAATTATGCGGATAGTTGGAGGGCAAAAGTGGTTAGGGGGCTGGGACCTATGTCTTATAAGAAGAGGCTGAAGGAACTGGACTTATTATTGGCAATTGACTTTTATTAGCCGATAATATCACTGATAAATGCTGCATGCATGTGCACAGCTGCAGCATGCACATGGCCAGGAATGCAACCTGGCAGCTTGGACAGCAGCATTTGGCCAGTAAAATCTGTGGGGAGGAAGGACAAGGGGGAGGGAAGGAGTGTGGGGGGGAGAACAAGGTCCCCATGGTGAGGGAGGGAGCGTGCAGGAGTGGGGCAAGGACAGGTGCTGCTCAGCTGAGGCAGGGAATGGCGGGGGGCAGGGCAAAGCCATGGGTAGCTTGCTGGAGGGTGTGGGAGGATGGGAAGGGAGGGCAGCTCCACACCACTGCATGGACCCCCAGGGAAGCATGGGGGGCATATACCCCCTGGATTTCTGCACAGGGTGAAGGTGGGCTGCCCGCTGTAGACTCTGGGCCGAGGACTGTGCTGGCTTCTTCTCGGCAGGGGAAGCTGGAGGTAGTGGTGCTGGGAGGAGTGGCTGCAGGGTAGCTATGGCGAATTTTGGGGTGGGTATAGCCCACCCCATAGCCCCACCCCCAGTGCTGCCACCACCCACCCCACACCCGCCAAACCCGAGTGCAGCCCAGTCCAGCCTCCCCTGGTGGGAAGAGGCAGGCGCAGCCTCCAGAAGGCAGCCCGCTCTCTCCCTGTGAACAAATGGGGGGGGGGCATATGCTCCTCCTGCGAGTGCACACAGCAACAGGGAGCCACCCTTCTTCCCTGTCCTCCCAGATGATCTGCCCATAGCTGTGCCCCGTGCCTCACCCTCCCCTCACCCTCCCTCCTTCACCATGGAGGCCTCAATCTGTCCCCCCCCCATGCCATTTCCTCCCCACCCCCCAGATTTGCCAGCCAGATACTGCTCTCCAAGCTGCTGGGCTGTATTATCAGCTATCAGATTGATATGGCTGGTTAATAATTGGCCACCAGTATCAGCCAAAAAAATCTTTATTGATGCACTCCTACTATTAAGCTTCTTTATGTAATCACGTAGCTTAAACAATAGTAACCTCTTTCCCTCAACACCAACCAACAAAGAGACAAGGGCAAGGCAAATAAACTTTTACTTTCATGTGTCCATGAGAGGTACAGAGGAATGAGTAGAGAAGCTGAGAAAGAAGATAGCCAAGAGCACTAGAACCATAGATGTACCTGTAGCAGCTCATCCCGGAGTTCCAGGGGGCAGCTCCCTGCCACTACATGCATCCCCAGGGGAAGCACAGGATGCATGTGCCCCCCTCCACCCCAGATTTATCTGCAGGGTAGAGACAGGCTGCCTGCTGTGGGTTGGGGCTCTATGCCCTGCTGCCTTTGCCCCAGGAGCCATGCTATGCCATGCTGTGCCTCCCACCACCAGGCAGGCATGGGACATACAGCCAGCACATGGCTCTCAGGGCAAAGGCAGCAGGGCACAGAGCTCCAGCCCATAGTGGGACAGCCCGCTTCCACCCTGCACACAAATCCAGGGGCCACTTGCCTCCCGTGCTTCCCCTGGGAGTGCATGCAGCAGCAGGGAGCCACTCCCCACTGACGTCCCTGGATAAGCCAGGGGCTCAATCCCATGACTCGCTGTGACCCCAGGGTCTCATTCACCCCTGCCCCATTCCCTCCCTCACTGTGAGGGTCTCAATGTGCCCCCTCTTCCCCTTCTCTCCCCCCACCCCTTCTCCTCCCCCTTCACAGACTTACCCGCTGGGCACTGCTCTACATGCTTCCAGGCTGCATTCCTGGACACATGCATGATGCCACTTCACACCTGCACACAAAATGCATATATGTGTGTGCATTTCCATGGCTCCCTCTTCCCAGCCACCACCTGTTGTCTTGCTGCAGCAGCCCAGAGCCCATGCCCAGGCTGCCCTGTGGCTTCTCTACACTGTCACTGCTACCCCAATGGGTAGCCCAGAGGCAGCGGTGGACACAGGCTCCAAAACCATGTGTGCAGTTAATACATTAAAAAAATTAACGTGTTAATTTGTTTTTGCATTAAATCACACATGTTAACACCTGACTGTGAGTTAACTTGTTTAAGTTATTTCTTTCAAGGCCAAAGCAAACCACATCAGTAAGTCTTCCAACAAGAACACTTAAACGGCTAAACCAAAGTTATTTTTCACAAAATAAAATACTTTTTATGAAATGTCTATAAATTAAGCATACTTCAGTTAAAGTTCCGTTCCAGGTTTCCAAGAGCTTGGAGAGGAAGAAAACACTTTGCAAATAAATTAAAAGCAAAAGCAAAGACGATTCTTCACAAACATTACAATACCGTATTTTATTAAACTTGGACTGGCTTATTGCTTATAACAAAGTTGTTAAGCAATGGCTACATTTAGAAAACTATTTTCAATGGTGCAGGCCAAGTCCACAGGCTGCGTAAGTTTTCAAATAACTTCCTCTCTTAAGGAAGTCTGTCATATAATCAATAACTCAATAAACAGCAAATTAAATTCATCAGCTACAGTTCGTACGACAAGGCAGTATTGGCTACAAAGTTTATAAGAGAGCTGATTGTTTCCCACATTCAATTAAAAAGAATGTCACCATATTGTTGATAAATATGCTAAAGAATCTTCTGCTGTAATTAAGCAGAAGACTAATTATTTATAAAAACCATTTACTCATTCATGCTAGATACAATTCAAACTTCATGGCCCGTGAAACACACTAGCATTCATTTGTATATGTGTAAAATAAAATTTCAGCTCCTGCCTCACTTCCCATGGACACAGGACCATCACAAAATTAAGAATGCAAACAAATAATTCAAATTTAGATACATGATTGGAATATAAGTCAGTCAAAGGAAAATATATAAGCCAATAAGGAATTAGAAGCAACATATCATCAATCAAGACAAAGTTATGTTTTTCTATGTTAATTAAAAAATTCACTGACAACTAACTCTTCCATTGACAGTAACTAAACTTCAGGCTTTAATGTTTGATATATTTTTTCTTAATAATGGGGCTTCAGTTCAAGCTCAAGACTTTGAGTCTACCCCAAAACAGTAATTGAATATGAGCTTAAAAAGCAGCAACCACCCATGAGAGGAAAGAAAAAAGTTATTCAGCACAAAACACTAAAATAAATCACTACCTTTCATGCAATTACACCTTAATACAAGCTGTGCAAAAAACCTGATGGTCCATGCACCTCTACTGCAATATTGCTTAACTGATCTCCAGTATGTACACCAAGGAGGTATAACTACTGCTTAAATCCATAAAAGTGCAGCATATGCATCAGCAGAAGCATGTAAATAAATCAGACCCAACATCCCACACCTGGTCACAGGCTTTACATTCATTTATGTACAAAAATCCCAACATAATTCCCTAGAAAAAGGAAGAGGGAAAGGAAAAGCCAGGCAGCAGCAACCCTAGGCAACACTTTTCTACTTTCACTAAGAGGCTTCACATCAAAATATCAGCACCTGCCTATGTTGCTCTGAGAGGCTTGGTTTCTGACTTCCTTCAGAAGGTCACAGAGTGCAGCCATAGCTTCAGAATAATGAAAGGAAAACAACCTGGTTGTTATACTTTCACTAGATGGAACTAGGTTAGCTTGGATCTGCCAGCCTGAGCTGGCAAACCTGCCATTGTCTTCCATAACACTTCACACATTCCTGCAGCAAGGCAGAATATCAGGTATTCAACTGGACACCTGGGCAGCTAGAGGGCTTGGGCTGCAGGTTCATCTGGCTACCACTAGACTAAGTACAGATAGTCAAATCTTCGCAGTTAGTCTAAACTGCATAGACTAAACCAATAAGCAAGTGGACAGACATTCACTTCTGGTTCTGGAAATCCAGGCCATAAGCCATGGGACACTAAAACATGCCTCTCTGCTCAGTTGAAAAACAGCTTAGGACAAGGGTAGCCTTCCCACCCTGCTACAGTTGGGGGTGGGGGCGGAAGGGGGAGTTGCAAGGAGGTGCAAAGCATCCTGGGATGCTGGGGGACTGACTGAGTTAACTTGAATCTGGAAGGGATCTGGAACAGAAGTTCAATAAGTCAATTTAACCTCAATCAGTTGTCTGATATTACATCCATTCAGATTTATCTTTTCAACCATTTTAAAAGCAGTTTAGGTAGACCAAACTTCTGTTGTGTTACAGATTTGAATTGGTTTCCAATCACTTATAGGCTAGGGAGAAAATTTACACATAAGCTGGTATGAATGATCAGAAACCGATTCAAATCAGTAACACAACAGAAGTTCTGTGCATATAACCCACTTTCGAAATGGATGAAATCAGTTTAAGATAAACCTGGAAAGATGTAGTATCAGAATTGATATAGGTTAAATTGATTTACTGAACTTTGGTCCCAGATCCACTCCACTTTCAAGTCAACTCACAGTCCCCCAGCATCCCAGGATGCTTTGCATCTACCCTGTAAAACCCCTCCCCACCAGTTGAGCATGATGGCATCCTCTAGTGCCCCCAGCTTCTACCCTGAGCCATTGCAGGCATCTAGCTGCATTTCCAGAATCAAAAGGAAATGTCTGTTCCCTTGCTTATTGGTTCAATTTACACAGTTTAGATTAACCTGTGAAGATTGAATCGATTCAGCCTCAGGCTTTTTAATCGTCTGTACTTGGCCATACCAATTTGTGTATAATTTCTGTCCTTAGCCCTAGGGACTCTTAGTTGGTAGATAGGAAGCACAAGGCAAAACAGATATTCTCTATTCCTTATCATTCCTGTATTCCCTGTAACACCTCCCTCCTCCCGAGAAGAAGAGAAAAAATGGATTCAGTGGTGATAATACAGTTAGAATGCTATGACTGTCTAGGAAATGTACAAGAGGCAAGGGGTTTTGCAATATCTTTTACCAAACTGAACTGCACAGTTGGGAGACATCTTGGACAAGCTTTTGGACACAAAGTGCCCTTTTCCAGGTCACCTCTTTAGACCTGTCACCATACACTTGCTCAATGTACTAAGAAAACCTTTTAAGAAAAAAAAATCTACTGTATCCTATCTTCCACAATATTCCCAGAGTATATTTTGGGAGCTGATGTTTATGGACCTATGCAAATTGTTTGTAAATATGCAGTCAGTAATGAAATAATCTGACAAAAATGCCATATGAAGCAACACAATCTGGCAGCTGGAGTGGGTCCAGCCTCTCCTCTACCTAGGTTCAACCCAGAATCTTCCTACTGAGGCCATAGTAATTGGGAAGGGTTCCTGCAGAAGCCAATTAAAAGTTTTAATAAGAATGAAGGGGGGGAAAGGACCTCCAAACAAGAATTATGTAGAAGAAATGAAATTGCATCTAAGCTACAGGAAACCAGGAAAAGAGCAGTTAACATCTAACATATTTATTTTTTTAAAGGTAAATACATTAACTCAATTACTGACTGTTACTGACCTGATGGGTACCCTTGGTCAGCTAACTTCATCTCAACATACCTCATTTTCCCCACAAGCAAAACGTGGACAACAACAGTGACCTCTCTTTGTAAACTGCTTTGAAACCTAGTGAGAAGGATTATGTGAGAAATGAATAGTACTATTAATTAATTTTAACAGTCTCCCTCCCCCAGCTCTGGCTGGCCTGACATCTTTATGGTAAAAGAGCGATTTTTTTCCTCTTAGACATGCCAAGATTCCCAAGTTTGTGACTGCTCAGCAATTTGGAAATAAATTACATGGATTCTACAAAGCCTTCTTGCCACTTCCATTCAGAAATCATGTGGTCATCCCAAACTGATTAGTAAAAAGAATTCTCTCTTTAATCTTTTTAAATAGATAATTCATAAAAATCATATACAGCAGCATACACTTACACATTTCCTTACTGTGGTGGCAAGAAGCCCCCATAAACACTAAGGGTGCTGAGGGCAGCCCCGTGTGTTCCCAGGGTGAACAAGCAGGCCCCCTGTGCCCCAGTAAACTTACCACTGGAAGCAGAGCTGGAGCCGGAGCTGCACAAGCCGTCGCTACGCCGGCTTTTCAAACAGCTGCTTCCCAGGCAGGGCGGCAGCTGGCTAATTGCAGCAGCTGATGCCGCTGCCGCAGGAAATTTAAAAACCCCGCCGGAAGCATGAGGGGAGAAAGCCAACAGAGAGCTCACCGGGCAGGCGGTTACTCCAGAGGCTGGCAATAGCAGCACTGCAGGCACTGCCCCCTGCATCCAAGGCAGGGGGAGCAGCGTCCTGCTTCAGGCTGGGGACAGCCATTCCCCAGCCACCTTAATTTCAAAGCTTATAGGAGCATCTCTCTCCCTTGGAGGGAGAAAGACACCATAGAACAGGAGCTCAGCCCTCTGGGATCAGGTTCTGAGGCTCCAGGAGCATTAACATACAAGCAACTGGCCAGCGCTGAAGCTGACACCAGATCCCTTTGAAAAGGGGCTTGCAAGGAATGGCGAAACCATGAGAAGAACACCCAAGCGGTTGGCGAGTGAATAGGGTGTAGGAGAGGCGGAGCCCCAAGGAACACTGCACTACTGCTGTGAGCACCCCATCATCAAGTTGCTTCGGAATAGTTTAGGACTAGAAACATGGTGATTGGTCCTGCTGTGTTGCCATGACTATGAGAGAAGAAAAGCTGTAGGGAAGCAAGGAGGGAATTCCCTCCATGCAGCTGGGACACACTGTAGCCTTGGAGGCATAGATCCCTGGCTTTCCATTTCCCCTTCAACCCACAACTATGTCTATTTCACAGTCCTCATCAATACTGTAGGCAATTTGGCAGAAAGAGGGGGACAGTATGTTCAGAACTTTAAGTCATACTGCACTGTTGCGTTCCCATATTCATAACTGTTGCAAAAGGGGCAGAAATCGATGCTGAATTAACACATTGTTGTTCAAATATAGGCAATTTAAAATAAAACTCTTATTTGATGCTATTCATTACTAAGTCACAATTCTTCCTCTATTTCTGTGTTTCTGCACGTCTGTCAGTGTGTGTAAACTGAACTACTATCAAAGTTCTTAGGACAACCTAATGTCATACAAACATGCTGATATCAAACTATGAATTAGTCTAGTTGACAGCACAGTAAGTAGTATATACTGGGATTTATTACATATGATAAAATGATCCAGCTTTCTATATGAGGCAAGGAAAAACATCCCAAGGGAAATCTGCATCAAATCATAAACCACGATAGAAAAATGGAGATTAGAATCCTAGAAGCACTGCATATAAATGACCAGTATACTCTTCTAAATCAATTGAAGCGAATTCAGTACTTTTGCTATTATTATAGTGTAATAAATGTCATTTTGAAAGGTGAAGGTTGCTTATTTGAAAGGATTCCATGCAGCAACTCTCTTCCTACCTGAAATTTGGTATTTTTAACCTGTGGTATCAGGCAGCCAAATGCATGGATTAAACACCTTAACGAGGTGCACTTAATCAGAGAACATTCATCAAGGAATTTAAAAATAAATCTCAATTAAATGACCTAAATATTACAAAGCAAATCACCCAGCATGTCTTCTGTAGACAACCATGTATGAAAATTTCATTTCTTATCTTATAATTAAACTGCTGGCTTGATACTTTGCATTTCTATAGTACCTTTCACCCAGGGACCTTAACACACTTTATGAACATTATCGGTTTTTACAGTTAGCTAGTTTTTGTGAGGAGATTTGTAATCTAAGGTTTTATGCTAATTACATAAGTAAAAAGTATTTTCGCAGGTCACACTAGGTATCATAAGGTTCATCTGACCTACTGAATTTCTGTGAATTAGTGAAAAAGTATACAACAAATGAAAAAGGCAGGGATATTACATCACAAAATGTACCTTGTTTATATATTTTTATAATCATAATCTCACTGTTTTTGTAACAATATTCCCAGCATGACAGTAAAAGTACTAAACTAATGTAGCACATTTTTAAAGATCTTTCAGAGGAAGTTAAAAAAAAAAGCCTGCTCTATACCTTTGATAGTTTTAAGAAATAGTGAATAAACAGCCTGTGTATTAATTATCAAGTTTGCATATTTGCTTCCTCTAACAAATGTGAGGGGACTAGACACACATGATGATACAGATGACAATACAACCTTATGTTGGCAGCCACCTTACTGACCTTTTTTTATGCTAGTGGTAATGTTGTTGATGGAGCACTCTAATGCTGCATTGCTCCAGGACCACTATTAAACCCAAGTGTGCTGAGATTTAGGCTATCCCAGGAAAGTCAAGACAATTTAAATACTAGAAATGCTGCCAACATAGGAGGTAATGGAGTCATTAAGGGTCATCTACAATAGCTTTCTAGTCCCCACAACTGCCATCAGTGTTCAATAAATAACAGATACTAAGGGAAGGCTAGATTCAGAAGCAAGTTAAATGTGTTGCAATGTTAACAAAATAAAATATTAAAAACAATCATTTTAAAGTCATGAATAAAATATGTATGGTGCTTACTACTTCAGGAAAAACGAATCATCTTTATGGCACAAAATGACAAATATTTACAAAATACATTAAATTAGACCATAAATGATGATGTGCTGAGATATAGTACAAAGGTTTTTGAATCAGCAATAAATTGGCATGGCCTCACTATTCACAGGAGTTATACAGGTCATCCTACATGAGTCCCAATAAAAACATCACATCCCAGCGCACCATGTATTCTACACATGCTACATATCTTACATAAAGAGAAACACTTTAGAAATGGTTTAAAGAGTTTTCAAAAGTTTATTGGAGCTATTTCTTTAACTCTCCACCTGAGATGTCCAGCTCCCTTTTCTACCACAAATTCAGTAATACAGGATTCACAGAAAAAGAAAAATCAGAGCTGATAGATTATTTTTAAAAACCTCCAAAAATGGCTTTTCCTTACATTATTTTGGACTCCTCAAGCAAAGCAAAATGTTTTATATCCCACTTAGAGAGTGACAGACAGAGATATTCTAGCTCTGTATGGTTACATTATTAAAACAGGTCATTGCTTCAAGACTGGTCTGATGTGCAAGATGGGCAGCGGTCAATGTAGCTTTGCAGCTTTGGGTTCCCACCCCCATTTTTCCCTGTGTTCCCCCCACTCCCCTGCTTGCCCCTCCCACCTTTCCCTTACCTTGACCCAGCACCACCAGGCCCCATCTCTGCTGCAGCCTGAGGCACAGAGCACAGCTCCAGCCTTGCCTCATAGCAGCAGCACAGAGCCAGCCCTGCTACTTGGCTGGGAAGTGCTCCATGCTCCAAGTTGTAACAGAGACAGAGCCTGCCAGCACCAGAGCAAAGGTAAAAAGAGGGAGGGGGAGAAGGGCATGCAATAGAAAAAGGAGAAGCGGCACAGGTAGGGTTACCATGTTTCCAGTTCCAAACGAGAGGACACCTGTCAAGAAGATGCCTCACTCTCAACATGCAGCCCCTCATCCCTCCTGGCACCCCTCACTCCCAATCCACAGCCCCCCCCAAGCCCTGCCAGTGCCCCGCGCTCCCAACGCACAAGCCCCCAATCCTTCCCGTACCTTCACTCCCAAGCCACAGTCCCCCCAGCTCTGCCAGTGCCTCTCACTCCCAACCCACAGCCCCCTGCTCCTCCCAGCCCTGCTGGAGGGGGCCCCAGCTGCCCCCGTCCCAACCAGGCTGGAGTGTCATGACTCCAGTTTCTACAGACAGTGGCGGAGTGAGTCCAGCCCCAATGCAAATGGGAGAGAAGAGGGAGGGAGGTCTGTGGCACCTTCTGCCCCAAGCTGGGGCTTCCACACTGTTCCAGGCATCCTGGCCTGGCCATGGCTCCCCCGCCCCTTCCTCTCCCCGGGCAGCATCTCCTGGCCATCCTCCCTCTATGATCACAAGCACTGGCCCCTGTGCTGCCAGCTGAGCCATGGAGTTCCCTGCTGCCCTCAAAGGGCCCCCTCATCCTCTTCCCTGCTAGAGGGACAGGCACTTCCCCCCACACCCTAATGCAGCCCCAGTGCTTGGCCATGACCCCCCAGTGCCACCAGGTACCCATCTTCTTCACACACCTATTTCCTCCACACACATGCACAACTCCCCCAGACAGTCCCCAAGTCCTGGCCCTCCACCCCCCACAGACTTACCTGCGTCCAGCCTCCAGAGCTGCTCCCACTCCCCTGCCAGGCTGCATGTTGTACACACGTGTGTGCATATGTACATGCGCATGGCGCTCCTGCCTCTAGTCATCCTCCCCGCACTCCTACCAGCAATGCAGAGTAAAATCCTGGACACTGGTTCAGGTTTCAAAAAACTGCCCAGACAGAGATGGGAGGACTCAAAAAGAGGACATGTACAGGAAAACCTGGATGTATGGTAACCCTAGGAACAAGGGAGATGGGGCAGCAGGGGCCCACGGCTGCAGGGAAAGAGCTGTGGCAGGGGTACAGATGCAGCAGTGTTGGGGGAGGGGAGGTTCAGGCAGCAGCTATGGCTCTGGCCCTTACCCAGAGGCCACAGCTCCTGCCTGCCCCTGCCACTTCATAATTATAAAACAAGGGACATTAACCCAACACATTACATGGGAAAAAAACATTGCCTTTTAATCAAGTAAATACGATACTTGAAGGGCTGCCATAAAAGGGAAACCACCTTTCCTCTCACTGCAGAGAGTAAAACCCAGATCAGCGGCTTGAACTTGGAACAAAGTAAGTTTAGCTTGGATAGCAGGAAAAAGCTTCTTTACTGTAGAATAGGGAGGCAGTGGAATAGACTGCCTAGGGAAGTTGTGGACTCTCCCTCAGTGGAGGTGTTAAAGAAGAGGTTGGCTAGAGGGTCTTGTCCCTCTGCTCAGGGTCAGACCAATCGCTGTATTTAGGGTGGGAAAGGAATTTTACCCCATGGCAGATTAGTACAGACTGCAGGGTTTTTGCCTCCTCCTTTAGCAGAGGGCATGGCCCTCTGTCTGGGATCTTTTGACTCCATATTAACACCATTTCATAAAAGCAAGACATTGGCTGCCAAGGTTCCCCCGATTTACCAGTGGCAGATTGCAGTGTTAGGTCTGTGTTGCATCAAGGTTGACTGTATTCTTACATAGAGTTTAGACTGGATTGTATAGGATGGTTCTGATAGGGCTGCTCCTGTCTCAGGCGGGGGGTTGCACTGGATGACCCCTGGAGGTCCCTTCCAGCCCTACATCTCTAGGATTCTAAGACCTCAGAAGACAAAGCAAGCAGCAGGGGACAAGCAGTCCAAATGAATACAACAAATACATGTATCACATGATTATGTAGCTTATCATGTGGCTCCACATTTGAGAAACCTGTTTCCCCTCTCACACAGACATACATGGACACAGCCCCCCATTTAGAGATCAATGAGGTTGCATTAATATATACATCATCCACCCAGATCCTTGAAAGCATTAGTGTAGCAATACCCCCAGTTTTTCTTTCTTTTTTTTAACTTAAAAATACACTTCCTCCCCTTCCCTTAACCATTTCTGACTTTCTCTCTGCCCTCTCTATCCCTTATAGCTGATTACATGTAGTACTAGGTAAGCTAAGCTCTAGTATACTATTATTGTAATAAGCAATATTTTTTATATATCGTAAATAGTGTTCTGTTAGGTTTGTATTGATTTTTACTGTTTTATATTGTATTCCTATCATTTGTGCATGGATTTTTATTGTTTCATATTAATATTGTATGGTTTAGGCCTGTGTCTGTAAAATGATGTCAAGTATCCATTCCCATCTTGTTCCCATATTGTCCCCATGCCCTGTTGTGCAACTATGTTGCAATTCTGCAACCTCTCCCATGTAAATTGGTTTTCCTTGAATGCCTGAAACACAAGAGTGAATGGATGAAACACAATGATAGCATGACCCCCTACTAAATCACCCCACCATCAAAACCAACAAATGGACCAACAACCCAGCCATTGGAACCACCTTCAGCATTCAAGAAATAAAGGGTGAGGCAACCTACCATTGTGCCAAGGCTGTGCATGCTCAGTATGAACATCTAGAACCCTCTGAAACAGGACTGACATGCCCTCACCATAGGAGGTCAGAGGAAGTCTGCCCCATAAAAAGGGGTAGTAAAGACTGAATCCTTGGGACACCCTCTTCATCTGAACCAGCACCACGCCACACCACCTATCCACCCAGAGAGCCTACCGGCAACCCCCTCTGGATAATTCCTACTGGACAAAGACCCCCCTTCCAGCCTGGGTATGTAGCTATCATCCCCATCCTCTCTTCAGCCAAGGACTTGGACTCTGTTTCTCTTCCCTACCTGGATTCCAACCTTTCCACTGAGTCTTTGTCCTGCTATCATTGTGTGAGTGTGTGTAGGAACCAAGCTGTATAGTACAGTGTTTATTTAATAAAACTGTTACTTGGAACCCTGAGTTGGGTTTTGCTTTACTAAGGTTCCAATCTCTACTCCTTGCCCCTCTAACTTCTCATAGATTTCATAGACATTAGGGCTGGAAGGGACCTTGGAAGATCAGAGTCCAGCCCCACGCCCAAAGGGCAGGAAGTCAGCTGAGGTCATAGGATCCCAGCAAGATAAGCATCCAATTTACTCCTGAAGGTGTTCAGAGTAGGTACTTGAACCACCTCTGCTGGCAGACTGTTCCAAACCTTGGGGGCTCGGACAGTAAAGAAATTCTTCCCTATGTCCGGCCTGAAACGGTCTCACAGTAGTTTATGACCGTTCGACCTCGTCATCCCTTGGGGCGCTCTGGTGAACAAAAGTTCCCCCAGATCCTGGTGGTCGCCCCTGATAAACTTACAGGTGGCCATCAGATCACCCGTGAGCCTGTGCTTTTCCAGGCTAAAGACCCCAATGGCGCTCAACCTGACCTCTGATCATGCGCATGGCTCTTCTCTGCACTCTCTCAAGCTTCTCCACATCCTTGTTGAATTGTGGAGCCCAAAACTGGACGCAGTACTCCAGCTGTGGCCTCACCAAGGCCAAGTACAAGGGGAGAATGATGTCCTGGGATTTGCTCGAGAAGCATCTATGGATGCAAGCCAGTGTTTTGGTCGCTTTACTAGCTGCAGCATCGCGTTGCAGGCTCATGTTCATCTTGTGGTCAACCATGACCCCCAAGTCTCTTTCTTCTGTAGTGCTAGCCAGCGTAGCACTGCCAAGCCTATAAGGATGCTGCAGGTTTTTCCTCCCAAGGTGGAGAAACTTGCATTTTTAAGTGTTAAACACCATGAGGTTCTCATCTGCCCATTTGCTGAGCTTGTCCAGGTCAGCCTGGATCATCTGCCTTTCATCTGGTGTGGATGCTTTGCCCCAAAGTTTGGTGTCATCAGCGAACTTGGCCAATCCGCTCTTAACTCCAATGTCCACATCATTAATGAAGATGTTGAACAATATGGGTCCAAGGACAGAGCCTTGGGGGACCCCACTGGTCATAGGGCACCATGACGAGTGACTGCCAATTACAACCCTGTGGGTGTGACCACGGAGCCAATTTCCCAGCCAGCAGATCATGGTGGACCCAAGGCCACAGTTGGCTAGTTTCGCTAAGAGGTTATCATGGGATACCAGATCGAAAGCTTTTCTTGAAGTCAAGATATATGACATCAATCTCATCTCCCTTGTCCAGGTGATAGGTCACCTTGTCGTAGAAGGAAATGAAATTGGTCAAGAAACACCTACCCACAACAAACCCATGCTGGCTATCTCTTAGGATGTTGGCATCGGCCAGTCCATTAAGGATGGCCTCTTTAATAAACTTTTGTAAGACCTTCCCCAGGATAGAAGTCAGGCTAATTGGCCCATAGTTAGCCAGATCCACTTTCCTCCCTTTCTTGAAGATCGGCACCACATTGGCCTTCTTCCAGTCTTCGGGCACTACACCAGAGCGCCAGGAGTTTTCAAAGATCCGTGCCAGGGGCTGGGCTATGACGCTCGCCAGCTCTTTGAGTACCCTGGGGTGTAGCTTGTCAGGGCCGGCTGACTTGAAGGTATCCAGCTTCTCAAGCTGTTCCTTCACGAGGTCAGCATTTACGGAGGGCAAGGGATCTCCCTCACCCGGACCTCCCTGTCCTGTAGCGGACATGGGCGTCCCATGGGACTGATGAAAGACCGAAGCAAAGTACCCATTTAATAGGCTGGCTTTTTCCTGGGCGTCAGTTGTCAGTTGCCCCATCTGGTTCAGCAGGGGTCCAACATTGCCCTTGCTTTTCCTCTGGCTCCCCATATATCTGAAAAAGGACTTTTTATTGTCCTTGATGCTCGAAGCTAGTTGGAGTTCAGTTGCAGCTTTGGCTTTCCTAGTATGCTCCCTGCAGGACTGGACCAGTGCAGAATAATCCTCTTTGGAGATTACTCCCGTCCTCCATCCTTTGTAAGCTTTTCTTTTTAGCCTTAGGAGGTCTGCTAGATCCCTGGAGAGCCAGGGTGGCTGCTGTGCCCTCTTGCTGCCTTTCCTTCAAGATGGAAAAGACTTAGCTTGTACATTGAGGATCGCTCCCTTGAGAAGCAACCACTCTTCTTGAACTCCCATCTCCCTGGGGTCATGGTCCCTGAGGGCCTGACTGACAAGCCTCCTGAGCTTGTCAAAGTCGTCTTTTCTGAAGTCAAGGACTTCTGTGTTGCTGACTGACTTGCCAGCTTTACGGTGGATGGTGAAGGTGATCAGCTCGTGGTCGCTGTCACCCAGCTTCCCATCGATCACTAGGTCACTGATTAGGTCATCTCCTGTAGCCAGTACCAGGTTGAGCAGTGCTTTGCCTCTCGTTGGCCCATAGACTTCTTGAGTCAGGTAGAGGTCATCCACGCATGAGAGGAAGCTTTGCGACAGCTCACGTTTCGCCGAGTGATCCTCCTACGAGATGTCCGGGTAATTGAAGTCGTGACAACCATGGTCAAGGAGCATGCGGCCTCAGCCAGCTCCTGGGTGAACTCCTGGTCAAGCTCAGGACTTTGGGTAGGAGGTCTGTAGTAGACTCCCACCATTGTGTCCCCTGTGCCATATTCCCCACGAATTTTAAGCCAGAGGTCCACCCTAGTCGCCAATATCAACTTGCAGGGACATGTAACTTTCCTTAACATAGAGAGCTACACCCCCGCCCCTTTTATGTACACGATTCCTCCTGTAGAGGGTATAGCCATTTATACCCTGTGGTCCAGTCATGGGTGGAGTCCCACCAGGTCTCTGTTATCCCAACAACATCATAATTCTTTGCACTGAGCAGGAGGATGAGCTCCTCCTGCTTGTTCCCCAAGCTCCTGGCATTTGTGTACAGGCAGGCAAGTGTCCCCTTGGGGGCTCTTGCCTTGCCCACAGATTGTACCGGGGCTGGGGCAATGGTGGGCTCCCTTAAGTGCCTTTGCCCGCTGGCTTTGCAAAGGTTGCTCAGCGGGCCAGCAGTGGTGGCAGTCCCCACCATACCCCAGTGGGATTATTTCTGTCTCATTTCTCCCTCCTGCTTCTGGCTCACTGCCACCTCCAACACCTGTCCCATGCTCCTGTGGTTCCAGCAGTCCTGAGCTCCTCTCTGCCTGCAAACCTCTGTTTCTTTGCCATAGTCTCATCCCCACTGCCTTTTCCCCTGATCTCTGCCACTGTTATTGCCTTATCCCTACTGCCTTTTCCCCACCAATCGCGGGGGGGGGAGTCCCCTAGCAGTGACCAATCAGAAGCGCTCGCAGCAAACCCAGGTCCTGCCAGTGCTTCTCTCAGCGCCCCCACAAATCTCAAGGGGGACACTGGCCATTGTCTCCCACTCCCCAGCCAGAAAGTGTGAATCTCAGGTGGGGTATGAGCCCCCCAACCCCGGTGCCTTCCTACACATCACCTATGAAACCAAAAAAACTTTGTTGTTGTTCTGCAATGAAGTTTAAAACCCAAAAATCGGCTGAACTTGGAAGATGCCGAATTTATGCCGATTTTGGATTTTAAACTTCACTGCAGAACAACAAGGAAGTTTTTTTTGCCTCCCTGCCTGTCATCTGACACCTCCAGGGAAGGAATTCTACCTGATCAACACATCAAAGAGCTACTCAACAGCTCACAAAGACACTCTTGGACCCAGAGGGACAGCCTTCCATCTTCAGCTCTCTCTGTGCAAAAATGAAGTTTATTTCCTACTTATGGGAACTTTTTACCATCTTGTACCATCTACACTTTTCCCAGAGCCTGACGAAGGGACATTGATCCCGAAAGCTTGCAGAAAAGGACAATTTGCTTGCCATTTTCCAGTTGGTCTAATAAAAAGTATCATTTTGGAACGAAGAGTTCTAGTTTTTTGTATGTCTTAATTAAGAGACACTATAATGTAAACTATAAATAACCTGCAACAAATGTGACAAATTTAGCCTCTTACATTTGCAAATTGTCCACAAGCATTGTATCATTCTCATATTAACTGGTTTGAAATTCCTGTAAGAATACAATACTTTTAAATAGTACTCGGCAGATGTAGATTTTATAGTGTTTAAGTAACTTTGAGATAAACAGTTCATTTTAACTATATGTTATAAATAAAACACTAGCTGAACTGGTTATGTTTAGTTATGGTATTGTTTGGGCACACTGTGCAACTCTTACAATTAAGTTCTTGGTGAGAAGATACGAGTTGAAATTTAGTTCCTGCTCAAGATTTTCTAATATTAACTTAAAATGGTTCACGTGTCAATACTTCTTTCAGTAAACTTTTCCAATAGACTATTTACAAAAGCAAACTCAGAAGGGATATGAACCTAGTAGAGGAAATGTCACTGTTTTCCCTTGGAACAAATACTCACTTTTTATCTATATAAAAAACACATTGCCTAATTGATCAGTCTCTCTCTCTCTGTCATATTTTTTTTTTATATATATATATGAGAGAGACAGACAGACAAACAGAGACCGATCAGTTGGGCAAAGTTTTATTAATATTATATTTACAATTCTAAAGCAATTTGGAAGCTTACCAGAGTCTCTAAATTCTAAATATCTAAATGTTTTGATGAGTGCTTTTGGTTTTATCATAGAACAACTGGAACTCCCCCTGACCCCTTCACTTAGTAGGATGTGGGAACAGCTGTCCCTGCAGCCACAGCTCCTGCCAGCAGGTCTTATCTTGTCTGGCAGCTGGGCACAATGTGTGAGTGGCTGTGGAGCAATGCGGGGCATATGGGGTATGTGGGTAGATATGGGGGATTGTGGGGGGGTCTGGGTGGGGGGTGGCTCCCTTGCCCCCCACAGGGCACAGCTCCCCCAGTACATGGACTGCTGCCCCCTACAGGGCCCCAGCCCAACCCCACAGCAGCTGTCCTGTGCTCAGAGCCCATTGTGGCCAGAGCCCCCAGTGGGATAGCCCCAGCCAACTCAGACCTGGTGCTGCCTGTGCCACTCATTGCCCTTCAGGCAGCCCCAGGCTGCTCAGGCTGTCATCCAGGGCCCTGCACCACTCATGGGAACTGCCTGTCACACCAGGCTGGGTCCTGCCTCTGGCGGCAGTGCTGCTGGACCCACCGTGTGTGCAGGGAGAAAGCACGCAGCGGGACCTGGCCCAGCACAGCCCACTAGCACACCTTTAAACAGGACAAGGCGGCATGGGAATAGGACACGCGATTCCTGTGACTTGTCTGCTCCTACTGCCTCAAGAACTGGTGGAAGCAAGTCTTTAGATTATATGGACCAACAGTATTTTCTCTTCAAGCAACTCATTCCATACACTTATTTATTTGCTAGCTGGCTGACTAGCTGTCAGCAAGAGAAAAGCCGACTCTTCACCGTGGGACATTCAGGTCTTTCCTATAAAATAACACCATTATACCACCATAATAACACAAACATATGTCCAACCAATGAAACAAGAGTTCTCATAGTTTTCATCTGTAGGATTCTCCCAGTTCCTTTCAAAATGGGTCATGAAAAAGAATAAGTTCCTTTACTGCTGTCCCTTGAAAAGTTGACTTTCAGCTCCACTGCCTGACTTTTTAATCTGTCTGATTTTACATAAACATCATAATTATCAGGTGAAACAGCTGAGAAAAACAGCAGGAAGTAGCTGAATACTATCTTTACATTAAGGTAAGGAAAAGCTGGATCTATGGTTATTACATTCAAGGTCTTGTCAAATGTAGAGATGTTTTTTTCCTCAAACATGCCTTTTCTCTTGTACAACTGCCAGTAATGCGATCCTACAGCAGGGTACGACCACTGACTGAGCAGAACAGTTTTTGTATCCTGCAATAAGGAAACAGGGAGATTTCTCAAAATGTGTTGACATAACCATTTCTCCTTGAACTGCCATTTATCTGGCATATAGTTAAGAAGCCATATCCCAGTGCCAGTGGGCATGTCCACACATGCAGGCACATGTGCTTGCAGAAGCTCAAATGGGAGTGGCACAAGTTTGAGCCAGGGATTTTGCCTCAGTGGATGTGCTCAGACAATCACTTTGGTGTGGGGCAAAACAAACATGCCCACAACCACCCACACTGATAAACTACCGCACCTCCACATCCCTACTTACGCATGACAGTGCCTGGGTCCCGATCCTTGCCCTGCTTCTGCTTGCCCCAGGACGATAAGGGTTCATGCCCTGCATGCTGGGGCAGCAGAAACACCATAGAGATGCTCTGGCCAGAAACCAAAGCATCTCTCTGGAGGACCAGCTCCCGAGCTACTTCTGGGCATGGTCAGGGACTGTGCCCTGCCCCACTTTCTCTCCCCACCCCCCATGTTTATTCTGATACCTAGATAGGTATCAGTGTTTGAGCCCATGCTGCAAATATGCAGTGCATGGAACATTTTTCGACCCCGGTATGCCTCTTGCTGCATCTCAAACTGCTTTTGAGATGTGGCAAAAGGCACATGCAGGCATGTCTGGATGTGCTCAGTGAGTCCAAATGGTGCTTTGATGAGGAATAGATGTCCTTAACAAATTTAATTATAGACCCTAAAACTAAGTTTTTCCACCGAAACAAGTTGGAGAAAAAAAATATGAACACTTTCCCTATTATATTTCCAAAGAACTGTGAACAACATATTTGACAGAGTACTTTGCTATCACCAACACATTTACCATAACCTCACACACTGTGACGGACCTGGGGACTGTTTTGTAAGAATTTTGTATAAGTTCTCGTTATAGGAATGCCCATGTAGGCTGCTTGCAGATGTTAAAAGATAAAACAAAACAAAACAGCACTTTAAATTCTGTGCACTCCCACGCTGAGCCCAGCACATGCCCAGAAGAGGCACCATGGTAGTTGCACCCAACGTTTGTATAGATTGGACACTATAGTGGTGCTTTTTTGGCATTTTTATGTAATAGCTGATGGGATCAGCTTTACATAAAAGCACCAAAAAGCTCTGCTGAAGCACCTGATCTATACAGATACAGTGAAGCCCAGTCGAAGTAACGCATTGCTCCTTCCAGTAATGCGTGTTTTGGGGGATATTTTTTAATGTCTGTAAGCAGCTGTAGTCACTTAAATCAGGCAGCAGGATTGTTAGGAAACACTGACAGGAAGAAACATATAGCCCTGATAGTTGCCCCTCCACAGGCATGCAGGACTACTAATTTTAATGTTCCTTATCCCACCCCATCCTCTACCTTAACACCTGCTGAACTGATACTCCTTCACTGTTTCTTGAAGTGGCTTTTGTATCCAGAGACATACTCTGTTCCAATGAAGGAATAAACATACCCTGTTCACCTTACTGCTTTCTAACTTAAATTCTTGTTGTTCTGGTAACTGGTTAAATCTTATAACTGATGGTCATGTCACACACATGATTTTTTTTTTTTTTAAGGTTACAGTAGTTTTAAAAATACAAAGATTGCAAATGCATGAAACCAGAAAGATAGGCGTCAGAAAGGTAACTGTGTCTAACAGTTTCTAGAGTCACTTCCTAATGAGATGAGTGGACTAATTTCCCCAGAGAAAAATCATATTACATCTAGCACAGCTGCTTGAGAATAAAAGACAAATCGTCTTCTAAGTATGAAAATATAAAGCAATATTCTACGTTTATTCTAAGTTAACCTGTAATAAACATGAACATTTGTTAAAAGCAGTATTTCACATTGGTTGCCACCACAGCCAATTCATCTAAAACCGGTCCTTTCAAAGAAGCTCACGTTTACACTGCCAAATAAAACTTAAAGACATTACTAAAAAAATATTTCAGTAAGTTTTCAATTAATTAATTGAAAATTAAGATTCCTCTGCCTCTCCTGTTAATATTTTTAGGTTCTGTTAAGCAATGGGGATCTGAAGAATTTGGGACTTCTGATTAAGACATGGAACTGGTATACTAGAAGCATGGGTTTAAACTCCAGCTGTCACAATCTTCCTGAGTAACCCTGTACAAGTCACACAATCTCCATGCATCTCAGTTTTCTACTTGTAAAATGGGTACATTGTTGCTGCTTTTCTGCCACCCTTTTTGAATCTTGTTGAATTAGACTGTAAGAGAATGTTTTATTATGTGTATGTACAATGTCTAGTACAGGCGGACATCAATCCTGTTTAGGACCTGTAGGCACAACTGTGGGACTAACAACTCTTCCCTGAGTACAAAAGAAGTCAGAGAAGCAGGCCCTCAGAGAAGCAGACCAACCAAAACATTCTGCCAAAACACAAAATTAAATCGAATAAAAATCTGCTCACTTATTTTGGTTATGACTCTCTTGGGTGCTCCCTCCAAATATAATAGGTACTTAATTTTCAGAAAAATATTATTTCAACTTGACAGTCCCTCAGTGTTTCTCAGTTTAAAAAGGTAAACAGCTGTAAGTATAGCTGTTAGCACCAGTATATGTATGGACGTGACCAATAAAATCAGAAGCTAGGGAGGTTATAAGTTCCACTGAAAATATAAATGTAAGAACTATAAAGTCTGGGTAATTTGTAAGCACAAGTTGTACACAAACAGCATCATGAACCTGCAAAAGCCTGCTAGTTGGAAAAAAAGAAATGTAGAACTCTTAGACAATGCCTGGTTGACTCTTTAATAGTAGGATTAAACTTGACTCTTTAATAACCAGTACTGCAAAAAACTAAGCTTCCCTTTTTAAATATTCAATGGCAGAAGACCCAATTTATTTATCAACTTGAGACTGCAGGGCTGAGCCAACCCTGCCTAGATCAGAACATTTTGCTCCACAGAGACTGCATATTTAGGAAATAAACCAGTTCCCTGGAGGAAAGGCTACAAGCTCAATTGTTAACTCTATTCTTCCTCTTTCCTCCCTTAAATCCAAAAAAGTGAAAGACAGTAGAAGCAACATTTTTCTTAAGTTATGGTTTATTGGACCAACTGTATAGCAGGAGATGTTAAGATAATCTTTTAGATACTAAGTACCCTTCCCACAGGTCTTGGAAACATGCAGATGCAGCTTGATAACTACCAAATAAAACAATGGCCAGTGTTTTAATTCCATGTATAAAAGAAAACTTAAAGAAGTATACAACAGCCAGAGGCTCCCATTATTTTAAGGGAGAAGCAGCAGCAAAGAGGTCCCCAGGTGGGGGAAAAAGCTGCTATTTAGGGGCTGCCTGCACGAAGGCAGACAGCCAGAGACCCGTGGGCAGCAAATGCCCAGTGCTGGGCTAGCTGCGCAGCAAGAGGCTGGTAGAACAGAGATAGCTCTGCCTGAGCAGCAAGAGCACTGCTTTAGCACCTAGAGTAGGCCAGAAGCGGTTCGTTAAAGAGGAACAGCTGTGCCAGGCTAGAGTCATCTGACCCAAGAGGGGCTGAGAGCCCATGGGACAATGACTGAAAAAACATTCTTTAACCCGGAGTGGGAGTAAAGGTTTTGTCAAGCGGCTGCTTGTTTTGTTTGCTCAAGTTTACGCTGGTAGACTGGAAGTGGCTATCAGGGGTGGATGAAGAGGCCTCAGGGGGCCACCTGAGGGTGCACCAGGGCTTAAGCCACATAGCTACAGAAGCTGAGAGGGCCAAAGCCCAAGCTGGGAAGGCAACAGTGCTGCCCTGAGGCTGGGAGGGCCAGAGGCCCAAAGCCCAAGAGGGGCTGGAGCCCAGAAGTTAGGCCCAATGCAGTGGCAACAGACTAAGGGACCCACCTAGAGAAAGGGGGTGGAAGCCAGGAAGGGGGAGGCCCCAACAAGGGCATGGAGGCCTGAGGAGTCCTAACAATGTAATGGGGCGTGGTGCCCCACTGGATTAAGAATGAGTAACATCTGCAAGGCATGAGCGTGGCTGTAGGGGCAGAAGGCAGCCACAATTAGCCGTTAAGGCAACTGGTGCCCTGGGGAGCATGAACAGGGCCAGAAGGGCCCCACTTAGTGTCCAAAGTCAAAACTAAGAGCGACTGGGTCTGGGAGGGACCCACTGGACAAAGAACTGAAAAGAGCTTACTCTGGGATCCTGGGGCAGCCTCCTTTTTTGAAATCTAATTATTCCAAAAAAGGCATGGTAGACAAGAGATGGAGCTACCCTCGGAGCTGGAGCAGGGCAGGAGCCACATGGCTATCAGGGAGCACCACAACTACCCTTGGGGCCTGAACTTGTGACAAAGTGTAAAAAAGCACTTGCTTCTTACGCATTTCCTGAATCACCATGGCTGCAACACTCCAACTCTACTAAGAACAGTGGACAAGGTGAGGGACATGACTGAGGGCCTACATACACAGCTAGCTTTACTTGATCACATGGGATTCTTATTATTTCTCTGTAGTCAAAAATTAAGAGCTGACATTTTCCAAGGCATGCCTTGAGTTTAAAATGGTTGAGAACCACGTAGAGCAGAGGTCAGCAAAGTTTTTTAAACGAGTGCCAAAAAAACCCACAACCTGTAGTTCAAAAGATGTTGGTGAGCCAGGGACAAATGGTGGGGGAGCCATGAGGGGCCCAAACCTTGCCATGGCAGCACAGCCCTGTCCCCTTCCCCACTGTCCTCCCAGAGATACGCATGCAGTTGCTGCTGGCAATGAGCTGGGACAGGGCTCCTTGTGGCTGCCTGCTTCAAGCAGGCCAGGCTCTGGCTCTGTACTGCTTGCAAAAGGCAGCTGCAAGTCTGCAAGCAACTGTACTGGGGTCCTGACCCTGGCCCAGCTCATTACCGGCAGTGACTGCACACAAGCCTCAGGGCAGGGAAGGTACCTTGGGCAGGACAACCCCAGCCCTGTCTCGACTGTGTGCCCTGAGATGCGAGTGCAGCCCCTACTGCCAGAGCCAGGCCGGGGCTTTGGACCCCAGTGCATCTGGTTGCAGCCTGCTGACCACTTGCTGCAAACAGCCTGGGATTCATGGCAGTGGCAGCTGCACATGTGCTTCAGGGCATACGGCAGGGAAAGGGTCTGGCCAAGACCCTGTTGGTGCTGTATAAACACTGAACCAAAAAAAGAAAAAAAAGCTTTCTGGAGCAGGGACCACTATCATCTAAGCACAGCTAAGAGACAACAGAAGGATATAGATATGAAAACAATGAAATTATACCACACTGATGACTTTCTTACCAATTCTCATCACTCCGGTTGTCCACATATCACAACAAAAAATAGTTTTAAGGGAGGAATTTAAAGAAAGATCATGAGGAAGCTTTGCAGATTTCTACAGGGAGCTCCTACCAAATGAGAAGGGCAGGTACTCATTTGAAAATCTAACAAGTAGCAGATGAAGGATACCATCCTAGGCTGACTGGGTATGACAGTCAACTTCTACATACTGCAAGGGAGGATAGGATGTTAGGATGAGAATAAGCTGTGAAAATGGAGATAAATACTTTATGGTTGATGCCATAGAAAATGCTGTAGAAAATGAGGGAGAAATGGCAAAATGGATGTCATGGGTAAAGTAACAAGCTTGGAAAATGAACTTTGCAGCAGCATTGTGGATGGCTATAAATGAAAAGCTGAAGTTGTGAAGGCCAGAGAAAAGGACTTTGCTATAATGATAGTTTTAGCTGTCTTCTGTAAAAGCTTAGCAGTCTGGTGAAAATCTATGCATATCTTATTTCTTTCAGGCAGCCCCAGCAAGCGTTCAAGTCTCAGTCTGGTTCTTTTCTCCCTTTTAAACCTGCCAGAAATTTTCTGTCCTACAGAAGTCATGGACATTTTCCTGGTCAAGCCAGAACCAGTTTTAAAGGTTGGCTGAAGAGGAGGAGAAATTATTAAAGCTCTAGCATTGTTCCTTGAGCACTACTAAATGTTTACTAAGGCATTTTTTCTTTCTATTCCAGATACTTTGCTGAAATTAATCAGGATATTTGTACAGTAAAAATCCCAATAACTAGATCAACATAAACTATTCAGATGCTCCAAATCAATCACAGTTATTGCTGATTAAACCATGGAGTTGCCACTGCACAGGAAATTTCAGCACTTTTGACATTATTTTATTCCAGTTGAGAACACACAAAGCCAAATTCTTAAAGTATCTCATCAAATTAAAAAAAAAAAAAACACATTTGGAATGACCCAAACATGGTGCTTCCTAAAGTAAATATACTACTTAGATTCTAGCAACTGCTGAGCAAAACATACATTTCTTGTCAAACTCACTGCTGCCCTCCGTTGAATAACAATGCTATTCAGTGGAGGGCTTCAGTGAGTTTGATAAGAAACCTGTCAAGTTCAGGCAGCAGCTGCCAGGGCTTATGAATCCTGAACACACCAATTCCCCAGACTGAGAGAGTTCTGCCACCCAAGTGCCAGCTCGTATGGGAGTCCTGAAGACCAGTGGTCCCCAACTGCAAACCAGACAACATGTGCAAGTTCCTGGTGTAGACCATATATATTGGTGCTACTCTAGATCCACAGTCCCCAGTTAGCCTGCTTGTAAATCTGGTATGAAACCTCTACCAATGGCTTAAAGGAAGTTTTCCAAAATAATGTGCTTTTGCAAAGCATTTTGGTTCTGATGCATCAGCATTTTATGATGAAATCACAGTTCAATGGAAAATTCCCAATCAGCTGTAATCACATCAACATATTCCAGGCTTTGTTGCTTCAGACCAGCCTTCTCAAGGGAATGCTGGTAAGTATTGTGCATCTGAAAAAGACAGAGACAGACATGTCTGGTTTAGCTGTTCAAGCAAACCATCACACCGTGCAGCAAAACAAAGACATCCTACTGGTTATTAAGTAAAAAATCATTTTTAAGGACTCTTTCTACTGGTCACAGATGTTAATTCTCTCAGTTTCTGGTCGCAAGAGATTCATATTGCAGGACTCCTGAACATTTCTACTCATCAGCAATAGAGCAATAAGTAGAGTATCAGGTGAGACTCTTCACTGCCTCAGCTGAAAAGAAAAAATATGCAGCTGCAGCATACACATTGCATATGCTGCAACTCTAATGAGGGGAAAAGGGAGGACTGCAAAGGGAAGCTGCCTTCCCTTTGAATGAAAGCAGAGATGCACAACAGCTCTCACAGAACCACTATTCTAAGTTTAATCAGCAATTATTTCCAGGCTGACTGGAAAGTCCATAGGCTGACTTTTATAGAACAGGGATATAGACCATTAGTTCCCTGGCTTGATCCTAGCACACAACAAGCATTCCCACCACCTGACAGAAATAAAAAATGTTGAGACCACACACTAATTGCCTCCGGTTAAGAAAAATCTCTCCTATTGTTCATGTAAATGTGTCCTAAACATGTCCTGTGATTCCCTAGGTATTAGTCACTGTTAGAGACAGGACCATAGTAGTAAACCATAGTGAGACCCAACCTGGCATTTTTTCTGTTCCTAATAACTTAAAATAATAGCCAGGAAGTCCTTCTCGAAGACCAGAGGTTATGAAATGTGAAAATGTGGAAGGAATGAAGAAAGAATATACAGAGTCATTTATGTTTTCAAGAAAACCAAATAGAGGGATGACCAAAAAAAGCTCATTTTCTATTAAAAATTCAGCAGAAAAGAGGGTTTAATGAATGAAATGGCAGGAAAATAATTCTCATTCTTAAAAATGGATGGAATAAAAGTGACTCAGAAATGACTACTGTATTGTTAAATGCATTTGTTTCTTATTAAAGGTAGACACTTGTTGAATCAGGAATGAAGAAAAACCTTGTAAACGTGACCACAGGGTCAGGAGGAGAAAAATCTCAATGTGTGGAGCTGTTCATTTGATTCCTCATAGGAAATTTGCCCTTGAACATGCAAAGCAATATTCTCCATCAAGAAAGGCTCAAAATTAGTCCACAGATGAACATGTGGAGAAGAGCTAGAAGGTAACAGCATCTCTTTGGAAGTCAGTTGCACATGGAATACTCAGACTAAAGCACCTTGTTATTAAAAGGATAATAAGAAGTTGGAAAATGGTCAGAGGAGAAAAAGCGAAGGAATATGGAGTGAAAAAAAGATAGCTTCACTTTCCCTTGCTACATGATTTTGCTGGCATAGCAGGCCAAGAAGAGTTAAGGCACATATGCATAAGAATCCTGTCTCACTCACTTGAAACTACTTGAACCAAGAATTGTGTCCCCTATTAGGACTTTGCATTCATAACCACATGGAAATATAAACATAATGGCCTACATTTTCTAACCAGTAATTTGAAAGCTTACTAGCATTTGACATCTCAGTCCAGCTCCTACTGGTTAATACAATGAAAAGCACTACAAACAGGCCAATATTAACAGAGACACCAGAAAATCTAATGAAGGGGTGTAGCACAACATGTGCTGCCTCCTCCCCAATCTGCTGTCAGGCAAGAGGGAGGTCTAATATATACATCCTTGTGCCAGTTATAGAGTGATCTATGGCTCATGCTTTCAGAAGCAAATGCACCTCAGTTCAGTTAAGTAGTGACACAAAAAATACCAGCATCTTTCTAAAGAAACGCTTAAAACCTCGATCATATAATAAACTATCACAAATAAAGCAGAATTTACTAGTGTGAATTTAC
The DNA here is from genome assembly GCF_052110815.1 of Crocodylus siamensis. NCBI lineage: Eukaryota > Metazoa > Chordata > Crocodylia > Crocodylidae > Crocodylus > Crocodylus siamensis. Next base: position 66,229,707 of record NC_143398.1, read on the forward strand.
TAGCTTGGCACTTCATTCAGTTATTTTTTAAAAGCTTTCAGTATGTAGACCAATAGTGAAATAGAATAGCATAAACTTCAAACAATTACTTAAAATATTACTACTATGCCTGAAACACCTCAGGAAAAGATTTTGGAACTACAAAGATGATTTTCTCATGCCCACGGCCCCAAAAATAACAATAGTGTTGTCAAGAAAGCACTTTGTTACTTTTATTCAAATGGACAGAATCTAGACCAAAGACACAGAATCAGCAACTCCAAACCCAACCACGATGAAGTAAGACAATTCAAATGCCTGGAAGTAAACACAAAATAAAGAAAAGGTATTTGAAATACATCAATATGTGCATCCAAAAAACACTGTCAATGTGTGTAACACTCAAAGAAGAAATCTACAAGACAAATAAATGTTATTAAATCGCAGTATGCTAGCAACAACACGACAGCTAGGTAAGATCTATGTATATACCATGAGATGTGTACAGTGTAACAACTAGTACATATCAAAATGTATAAAAACATAATACACTCCCCCACTAAAGATAATAGAATAAAGAATAAATATATTAAAACTTGCAAACGTAAATAAGAACTCTGCCCAGCCCTTCATAATTTGGACTAAACCAAATTATTTTAAAGCAATAATATCATGCCTAAAGCCTGACTGAACAAAAGCTTTGTGGCATGATTTGAAGCTCTCCAAGCAAATGATCTGATCGGCAATCAGCAGAAATGAATTTTGAAGGCAGAGGCCCTACACTCCTCAGAAAAGTGGTGTTTTTCTGCCAAACTCTTCACATGAAGAAAACCTTGACTTTGTTCCAGTGATTATTCTTCTTACAAAGTCCGGTAATAGAGATTCAACAAATATTATAGCAGATGTGTAGGACTGTAAAAATTCTTCCACGCTGCAATCAATCAACTTAGATATCTGCACAGTAGTCACAAAAGTGACTTTTCTGCAAGATAAATTAGCTAGCATCAAGCTCCATGCTACTAGAGGCCGATTGCTATTGACCAGTTAGTTAAAGCAGGCCCAAATAACTCTATGCTACACTTCTGTGAAAGTAGCGTAGACATAACTTTAAAATAAGTCTTTCACTACTACAGATTCAAATTGTAGGTGTCTCATAATCCCTGATATAAGAATGATGCAAGAGGGAACAAGACCATATGCTTCATAGATACCAGAGTATTATATCACATCATGACATGTAGCAGAGTATTCTAATGGTTGTGTAGCCTTGGTAACTCAGGTGTATACTCCCCTTCTCCAATTGAAGGGAATTGTTAGCTGGCAGGTGTGCTGTGGGGGAATTGCAGACCCTCAGTTTCCTTCTCTCCCTATAGAACCAGGCCAGAACAGTCAGGGTACTTAACTATGTACAAATTTATTTACATTAACTTATCACAAGGAAAAGAAACATGGATATAAACATATGGACTCCGCCATAAGAGATTTTATATATTTATGTATATAAAAATCTCTACACAAATAACATAAACAATACCCTCTGGGTAAATGACATAAAACCTTACACCAGCGCTCCAGATATAGCTGTGTAAGTATCTGATCTGAAACAGGTAAACCCCAAAATAAACACAGATAGCAAACAGATAAACTATAGATAAGTATGGGTGAACAATAAATAAGCCACAAATAAATACAAGTGAACAACAGGTGAACTAATAGCAACAGGGGGTCCCCAGCAGAGCCCTAGGACTCTACTCATCTACTAATTTACAAACATAAGAGTTCACAAAATATCAGGCACAACATCACACCACTTACAGCACAAAAACCCCAAAGATAAACTTAATCCCAAGGGGAGACCCCAAAGCCCTTGGGCTTTTCCCAATCCCTACAAGGAAGCTGGTAACTTTAGGGGGGCCTCCCAGTGGAGGGGCTTTTAGAAGCCCTTAACTAACTACGGGGGACTCCCCCTCCCCTGTGGGAATCCTCTCTTCCCTGCAACTCATGGCTCCCAGGCCTGGTGGGTGGCCCTCGTTCTCTGTGCCAAGCTACTCTCTCACCTGCAGTGGGCTTTGGGGGAGGACGGGGTAACTGTCCCCTGGAACAGGGCTCTGCTATGCACAGCTTCTGGGGCCTCTGGCTCAGCCCTGTCTGCTGGCTCAGTAGCCAGAGCACCGTCTAGCTCCCTGGACTCAACCTTTTGCTACGGGTTGGAGGCCTGGGCTGCCTTGTGCAGCACCAGGCTGAGTCCACTCCCAGACCCTCCATGCAGCGCCTCCTGCACCGAGCTCCCAGCTTCATTCTGAGGGTTGAGGACCTGAGCTACCCGAGCGCTCCAAAGATCCTGCTCCATGCACCAGCCTGTGCACCGTGTCTCTGGCCACACACCAGAGGTTGCAGACCCGAGCTGCCTCATGCAGCTCCCAATGTCCGGACACCATGCATCGAGCTGCACACCGAGAACCTAGCCACTGGAACCATCTGCCGTTCTCTGCCGATGGAAGTCTTTAGGGGCACTTCTAGGCTACTGCTTTGCCCTGCTGAGCAGCTCACCTCAGCTCTTCTAAGCCCTGCTCTTCTCTCTTCTCTGTCCCAGAAGTGTTCCCCTCGTGCTGGGCACGCAGCTCCTTTTATACTCTCCAGGGCTCCACCCTTGAAATCTTCCAGACCTGAGTGTTGCAGTCTTCAATCAGGCTGGGGGAAGGGGCGGGGGGGAGGAGGAGAGGGAGCACCTCTCCTCCTGCTGTCATGAAAGGGGCATGACTTAACTCCTCTTGTTGCCTCCTGATTTGTGGATGGGCTTCACCAATCAAAACGGCAAGATTTCAAGCCTGGGACTCAACCCAAGCTCCGAAAGGCAAGCCTGCTACAGTTGTATATAACAGAGCCTGAAAAAGCTTGGAAAACAGTCTAGAATTACCCACTCTGGAGGACAGACCATCAAGAGATGTCACACTCCTAAAATCAGGGGATCAAGCCAGAAGTAAAATTAATATGTTTGTGTCTACATTATGATTTACAGACACTCAATATTTAACAACTGAGAAACTGGCACCCAAGTATATAAAAAAACCCTCAAAAAATCCAGGATAATCTCTGGTCTCCATGGAACCCAAAACTCCCAAACCAGTGTTAATTTGAACGGCAAATGTTATTGTGCCTCAAGTCCCCAGCCAAGCTGCACACACACTCAGCTTCAGAAAAAATCTTGAAGAATAGTTAAGATGGGGGGAGGGGGTACTTTAACTGGAGCTGCTCTAATTAAAAGAGCCCGCAGTGTTTCATGCATCAGCGTCCCCTCACTGAAAAATGGTGGCAGGGGCTCGTCAAATGAGCTTTAGTTAAAGCGCCCCCGCCGCCATTCTGAAGTGTGGGGATGCTGATACATGAGATGCAGAGGCTCCTGGAGGCGTGCCAATTAGCATGCTCCAGCAGGCTATCAAGTCTGTTCCGATGCACTGTAATTACAGTGCATCAGAGCAGCCTCCCTTCATGTCTACAAATACTCCATGACTTATTTTTTCTGAGAATATACCTTAGAAAGATCAAAAAGGTTCGTATTCTTATCACAGGATTTGTTTATTAATTCAGAGATAGTTAAAGAATTTTTCCCCTGCAAAAATTATTTCCAAGAAAAGTGAAAATCATTTTTCAGAAATAAAAATTCGAAGGAAAAAAACTTTAATTTTCATCTTCAGGTAAACAAACCATGAAAAGCAGATTTTTCTGTAAAACAATTACATTTAGTTGAAAGCCAAATTTTCCCACCACAGAACAGTTTCAACAGAAAATGTAACCAGAAACAACAATGACCAACTACAATCTACACTAAGGTCTATATGTTTTCACTAATTACAATACTTCTAAATACTTGATGTTTCTACTATACAACAAAAAATAAAAAAAAAGGAAAGCACTTTAATGCACAATAATCATTTTTTCCTGCTAAATAAGTCACTGGGGCATTTCTCCCCACAATAACTACATTCAAGTATAGTACTGACTAGAAATCAGACATTTCCCTGAAGTATTGGTAAAAGAAATTCCAATAGTCTGCAAGGGAATTCGCTCTCTAATGTTAACAAGTGTCGTGACATAAACTGTTGAGAATTAATTAACTGTTTTGTCCTTGAGATTGGGTTAGTCTCTGTAAATAAGTGGCTTATCTCAACAATTGTAAAACTTGTGTCTTATCATTGCAGAACACAAGCCACTGCTTTTATAAGATAGTACTCTTAGATTTTGTTCCTGATGAATCCTCTGTAGAACAGGGAAAGGCACCTCATTTCTAAATGATAGATTTTGCAAGCATACCATCTCTGGAGAATAACCTTTAGGGTAATCTTAAAATACGCATCATCTTTACAAATTAATTAGAAATAATGCAAAAGCACATTATAATTGTATAATCTAAACTGAATCTAATTAATTAACTCTATTCAATCACTACATTTTCCGCTACAGGAAACACTGAACCAACTTACAACCATAGCTTAAGTTTAACAATGGGAATCAGCAATGGCAAAAAACCTGCCAAATTTATTTCTAGCAGGTGAAAAATATTTCAGTAATCTCTCTAAGAGGATAGTTACGAAAAAAAGATTTTCAACAGCAAGTAAAATGCATTTCTATAGCAGAGTTATTCTGACTGATTTCTCTCATATTAAGACAGAAAGTTATCAATTACATTTAAAAGTGCAATTAATTTAAAAATAAAAGGAACAATTCACGTAAAGAAAATGCAAAATGTGAAACTTTGGATCAGCGCTGAGGGCAGAATTCCAGGAAGGCCGAGGACACGTATTTGGATGAGTTTTGGAACAGGATGCTTCAAAAGGCTGGGCAAAAGAAAGTCATGTGGTAGGACAGGATCTGCAATATAACAACTATAAGAAAATGTAATGAAAATAAAGCCTGTCCTATAAAGTTAATCAAGGTCAAACTAAACAGTTGGCCAGTGCAGCAGGCTTGCTAACCAGTTGCAGCCTATAGAAGCAGAGACAAGCCCAGCTGAGCTTGCAACTATTCTAGTCTCAAGCTACTAGTATAACAAGAAAAAGCAAGTAAAGAAAAAGGAAACAGTGCCAGTTCCCCCGCATAAAAATGCTAGCAGTGTTCTACACAGGCACCCATACCAGGATTGCAGCAGATCCTTGAAAGAGACTTGACTCTCCATACCAGAAGGTAATGAGAAACATTAAAGGAATATTTTTCATTTAAATATTTTTTTTTTATTTAAACATATTTTTCTTCTAAAAAAATTCTTAAATTTGAATTTATGGTAACCTATGTGAATTCCTTAATTTAAATGATTTTTTAGAGATTACTTTAAGTCAAACAATAATATTAAGCAGTACATTTATTGTCAAAGTATTAAAGAAAGTCGAACCACCAAACTGGCCGAAGTCACTGGCTATGTACCTGGACTCAAAAGTTTTCCAAAATGCTTACCAGCTTTAGAAAGCAGTTGCCTCTCGTGCAGCTGCAGAAAAACCATTTACCATTTTTTCATTTATTTAACTACTTCAGTTCAATGACTAGGTCATTCAAACTTAAGAACCAACTGGGAATTGAGAAGGCAGGAAATTGCTAGGACTACAATGACAAAGCCAGAATTTCCCTATAATTATTTCTCTGGGATGAGATGGAGCCTGAGAGCACAGAGCCTCTCTCCCCTACACTTTCAGTGATACTCCCTTTCTTTTGCCATCCAGGCCTCATGAAGGGAGAAGCCATCTGAATTCAAATCCAGATAGGGCAGAAACCAGACAACAGGTACTACATTGAAGAGTTGGGCACCTGGATTCAGACAAAAGTCTGGCTGGCAGTGGAAATGACACCTAGGCAGGTAAGCTGAGACTGATATGGCATAGAATAAGTCTGACATCCAGGGAGAGAAGTGGAGTGGGGAAACTGAGATCAGATGAGAAGAAATGGCAAAGGGAAGACTGAGGAAAGACCTGGAATATCTGGGCAAAAAACATAGACAAAGAACGAAAGCAATGAAGACAGCCGGAAGGGATGAAGCAGAGTCTGCGAGCCAGTAGAAACAGAAAACACAGCCAGGTGGATGACTTGAAGGGTTGGGGGAAGGAGCAGAAAGGATAGCTTGTGAATGAGCAAGGGAACTGGTATCAACTGAACAAAGAGACTAAGAAGCAGTTGATAGGAGAACTGCTACAAATCACTCAACAATGAGACTGGTACTGACATCAGAAACCTTAATTGTAGAGAGTGGAAGTGACTAGAAGAAGAGAATGAGTCTAGAACTAGGAGCCAGTGGTGGAACAGAGAATGGACTTGGACAAATCAGGAAGGATTAAGCTTGGGGAGAAACAGCCAGCATATAATCCAAAAAAGCAGTGGGGCCCAAACTATTGGACAGGCATGCCACAAATTAGCTCAGCACCCTCAAGCGCCACTCAAATCTCTTTCCTTTATCCAAACCGCTGCTCTGCTTTCTGCCCCTTCCCGATGCTCCCTGCTTGATCCAATGCTCTGCTTCATGCTCTCTGCCCTACTTGCCACTGTACTTCCTATCCCCTCACCAGTCTGCTATGTGCCAGTTGTAGCACCTGTGCCACCCCTGCAGTAGAATACACTGCACTCACTTCCACTCCAGTGGAGTCAAGATTCCTGAGTCTCACCATACCTCTGCTCTCACTAGGGGCACAGACAGAAGTGACAATTTTTGCCTGATCTGGCCAGAGAAAGCAGTTTATTGCCAAGTCAAAACAAGTGCAGGCCGCTTCAAAAATGGCCAATTCAGCGAAAAATCTTCTGAACCCTCACTCACTGCATGAGGGTTCAGATGAAGATATTTCATAACAAAGCATCTCCTTTTAGTTCTGTCTGAGATGCCTCCCAGCCTCCAGCTGTTTTCAGAATAGGAGGGAGGAAAGGGAGTGGAGGGAGTTCTGTCTGGAGTTTTTTTAGCCCCCACTAGAGGATGGGGCAGGGGTATTGGAGCCCTTTTGAGGTAAGGGAGGACTCCAACTCACCTGCCCCACCCTCCAGCACCAGCTGGGGAACCCCTAGAGCCCCCTCTGCTCCCTTTCCCCACTCCCATTCTGAAAACATGGACAGGCTTGCAGAGAGGAGGGCCCACTGCAAGGGAAACCAGCTGCAGACTGGCAGCCAGCAGCTAGATTCCCTTCCCCCTTGGGACCAACAGTGAACTTCTGTTTTGTCAGGAGATTGTTGCAACTCAAAACACTTCCTGCAAAGCGTTCTGTGTTACAGTGGGGAGTTGCACTTCTGTCTGTGCTGTATATGTGAGTGAAACCCTCTAACAAAATCTCCTGTTTCTTCTAAGGGAGTTGACTTAAAGGATGACAACCTCCTACTGCTATCAGTTACTTTATTTCCTCAGTTTGCAGAAGTGTACATAGTAAATCTGAAGATTTAGTTTCATTTACATGATCACATCTACTTTTTCCATCCTCCTTTGGAATTAATCAAGTTTGTGATGTAAACCAGCGATGAGCCAGATGGGCAGTGCCCTGTCCACCCACAAACCAGATCTGGTCACAATCCAGCATCCGAGCCAGCTGCAGCAGGGACCCAGCTGCAGGGGTGTGGAAGGAAGGAGGGGGATAAGAAGGGTGTGGCTCAGCCCCAACCCACTGTGCAAGGCTTGGGATTTTGGCAGCATGCAGGGTAGCAGTATTAAACTGCCACTGCTCCCCTGCCCCAAATTTGCCAACCTGTGGGGAGTCCCATGGACCAAATACTGTGGCTCCATGGGCTGCATTTGTCCCACAGGCCAGAGGCTGAGCACTCCTGATGTAGACTCTTGTTTATAGGAACCCTACTATTTCTGTTGCAAAAGTCAGAAGGGGTGTAGTGAATGAAAGAGATGACTGCAAGAAGCAAAAGGATAATTTCGTGGTGAAAGCAACTGGAGAAATTAACTTTTTATCTTTGCCTCTGCCGGAGTTCCTACATGCTGCTAAGCAAGTCACTTAAACTAAACTTTTCAGCAATGGTTGCCAATTGTGGATTCTCATTTTCTGAGCTGATTTTCTAACTTGATACTTGGGGGCCTGATCTGTGTAAATGCCCACCACTCACAGCTTTAACTTAAATCAACAGAGGCAGCTACACTTTCAACACAATCCTGAGAACTGTGAAAATCAGGTCCTAAGCATCTCAAAACTGAACACCTATATTTAACGGACATGTTTTGCCTTTGAGCCTCAAATCTCATACCTATAATAGTGCTCCTTCACCCCACTTCACAGAATCATTGTAAAAATAAATTGGCAATGGATACTGTGGTGATGAGCACCATAGAAAGCCTATGAGGGCTCTCCTCAGAATAAGATTTTACTGATGTACAGTAAATAGAGCCTGGGCCACACAATAGAAGAAAATAAAACATTGAATAACTGCTCATGAAAGTCACTGTCCATTCACTGTGCACTGAATGACGCAATGGGGGAAAAAAAGATCATGTAATTATAGACTGAATTATAAGGTTTAAGTGTGCACAGGCAATCTGAATACTGGCATTTTCTAACCTGAGTGATTTTGAATTGCTAGATATTTCATAAACTTCTTTTATCATTTTTCCTGTATAATAAAAGACAGAAAACTTTAATAAGTAAAAAAAATCACCCATAGTTTCTAAGTCTGGATGAGAGAGGACATCTCCAGAGGGAACAAATCTCCATTTTTAATGAAATTTCTCTCAGTGACATTTAAACACTAACCACTGAAATATAAGGCAATGACAGAAAGTAAGGAGTAAACACAACAGCAATGATAAAACATAATAAAAGGGGATTTTTGTATCCAATTTTTCTTCCAATGAAGTCAATGGCAAAAGTCCTACTGATACTACTGATTCAGCCTAACGCTCAATGACAACCAATATCTGTAATTTGAGACAACAAAACAGAACCCTATCTTGCTGAGTGCCCCAACATGGCGAAATTTCACCAGGTGTTTTGTTTTGAAGCTGTTTCAATGCGTTTCAAGCTCGAAACACTGAAATCAAAACTAAACAAAAAGCTTTGAAACAGCTTTGAAATGAAATGAGGGCACTCAACATTTCAAAACTTTCGAAATGTTTTCTTTCCTAAAAAGGAAAGCCTACAAAGGATGGAGGACGGGATTCACCTCCAAGCAGGATTATTCTCCGCTGGTCCAGTCCTGCAGGGAGCAAACCAGGAAAGCCAAGGCTGCAACTGAACTCCAACTAGCTTCAAGCATCAAGGACAACAAAAAGTCCTTTTTCAGATATGTGGGGAGCCAGAGGAAAAGCAAGGGCAACGTTGGACCCCTGCTAAACCAGATGGGGCAACTGACAACTGACGCCCAGGAAAAAGCCAACCTATTAAATAGGTACTTTGCGTCAGTCTTTCATCAGTCCCATGGGACGCCCATGCCTGCTATGGGACAGGGAGATCCGGGTGTTGGGGATCCCCTACCCTCCATAAATGCTGACCTCGTGAAGGAACACCTTAAGAAGCTGGATACCTTCAAGTCAGCCGGCCCTGACAATCTGCACCTCAGGGTACTCAAGGAGCTGGCGAGCGTCATAGCCCAGCCCCTGGCACGGATCTTTGAAAACTCCTGGCGCTCTGGTGTAGTGCCCGAAGACTGGAAGAAGGCCAATGTGGTGCCAATCTTCAAGAAAGGGAGGAGAGTGGATCCGGCTAACTACAGGCCCATTAGCCTGACTTCTATCCTGGGGAAGATCTTAGAAAAGTTTATTAAGGAGGCCATCCTTGAGGGACTGGCCCAAGCTAACATCCTAAGGGATAGCCAGCACAGGTTTGTTGTGGGTAGATCTTGTTTGACCAATCTCATTTCCTTCTACGACCAGGTGACCTATCACCTGGACAAGGGAGAAGAGATTGCTGTCATATATCTTGACTTCAAAAAAGCCTTTGATCTGGTATCCCATGATCACCTCTTGGCTAAACTGACCAGTTGTGGCTTTGGCTCCACCACAATCCGCTGGCTGGGAAACTGGCTCCGTGGTCGGACCCAGAGGGTTGTGATTGATGGCAGTCACTCATCGTGGTGCCCTGTGACCAGTGGGGTCCCTCAAGCCTCTGTCCTGGGACCCATCCTGTTCAACACGTTCATTAATGATGTGGACATTGGAGTCAGGAGTGGACTGGCTAAGTTCGCCGATGACACCAAACTTTGGGGCAAAGCATCCACACCAGAAGATAGGCAGGTGATCCAGGCTGACCTGGACAAGCTCAGCAAATGGGCAGACAAGAACCTCATGGTGTTTAACACTTAAAAATGCAAGCTTCTCCACCTTGGGAGGAAAAACCTGCAGCACCCTTATAGGCTCGGCAGTGCTACATTGGTTAGCACTACAGAAGAAAGAGACTTGGGGGTCATCATTGACCACAAGATGAACATGAGCCTCCAATGCGATGCTGCGGCTTATAAAGTGACCAAAACGCTGGCTTGCATCCATAGATGCTTCTCGAGCAAATCCCGGGACGTCATTCTCCCCTTGTACTCGGCCTTGGTGAGGCCGCAGCTGGAGTACTGCGTCCAGTTTTGGGCTCCACAATTCAAAAAGGATGTGGAGAAGCTTGAGAGAGTCCAGAGGAGAGCCACGCGCATGATCAGAGGTCAGGAAAACAGATCTTACGATGACAGGCTGAGAGCCATGGGACTCTTTAGCCTGGAAAAGCGTAGGCTCGGGGGTGATCTGATGGCCACCGATAAGTTTATCGGGGTGACCACCAGAATCTGGGGGAACGTTTGTTCACCAGAGCGCCCCAAGAGATGACGAGGCCGAATGGTCGCAAACTCCTGCAAGACCGTTTCAGGCTGGACATAAGGAAGAATTTCTTTACTGTCCGAGCCCCCAAGGTTTGGAACAGCCTGCCAGCGGAGGTGGTTCAAGCACCTACATTGAACACCTTCAAGAGTAAATTGGATGCTTATCTTGCTGGGATCCTATGACCCCAGCTGACTTCCTGCCCTTTGGGCAGGGGGCTGGACTTGATGATCTCCCAAGGTCCCTTCCAGCCCTGATGTCTATGAAATCTATGAGTTTCGAAGCCAGGCTTGCTTCTAGCTAAACAGAAACTAAGGAGAGGGAGGGGGAAGAGGCGGAAAAGACTGCTCTGATATTGACATCTAGCTCCCTGTTAGATTTCCCAGCTCTCTGATAATTTCCCCAGTTCTTCCTGGGGGGCGCAGGCCCCTAATCTGCACGCAGGGCTTCAGCAGGCTGAAACTGCAGTGGCAGCCTGCTGAAACCCAGCATGCAGATCCGGGGGGCCATGTTCCCCGAGAAGAGATCAGAGAGCTGGGGAATCAAACAGGGGGCTGGAGAATTGATCTTCCCCCAGCTGTCTGATCATTTCCCTTAGCTCTTCCCAGGGGGTATGGGTCCCCGGATGATGCAGGATGACAGCAGGCTGCTGCTGCCAGCTGGTGACAGCAGCAGCTCTGGGCTATTTCCCCAGCCAGCACCAGCAGCCTGCTGAAACCCTGCGCACAGATTCAGGGGCCCCCTGGATCTGCACGTAGGATGACAGCAGGCTGCCACTGCTGGCTGGGACCAGCACTCAGTGCAGCTTGCGCCGAGTGCCAGAAAGACTGCTTCTGCTGCTGGTCCCAGCCGGCAGTGGCAGCCTGCTGTTACCCTGCATGCAGATCTGGTGACCCGCACCCCCTAGGAGAGCTGTGGAGCTCTGCAGGACTCCTCCCAGGGAGCGCAGGCCCCTAGACCTGCATGCAGGATGACAGTAGGCTGCCGCTGTCAGCTGGGACCAGCGCTGGGCACAACCCAAGCTGAGCACCAGGAAGACTGATGCTGCTGCTGGCCCCAGCCACCAACAGAAGCATGCTGTCATCCCGAACACAGATCTGGGGGATCGGCCCCCCTGAGAGGTCTGTGCCAAACTCCTCCTAGGGGGTGCGGGCCCTGGATCTGTGCACAGGATGACAGCATGCTGCTGCTGCCAGCTGCTGCCAGCGCCAGCAGTGGGTTGTTCCTGGTGCAGCCTGCACCAAATGCCAGGAAGAACCCAGTGTTGGCACTGGCTCCAGCCAGCAGCAGCAGCAGCATGCTTCCATCCTGCACGCAGATCTGGGGGCCAGCGCCAGCACTGGGTTCTTCCCGCCACAGCCCACACAAAGCACCGGGAAGAACCCAGTGCTGGCGCCGGCCCCCAGATCTGCACCTGCATCCCAGGTGCAGATCCAGGGGCCCACAGCCCCCAGGTAAGAGTCCAGCACAGCCCCACAGCCCTCTCAGGGGGGCTCTGGGCCCCCAGATCTGCACAGGGGATGGCAGCAAGCTGCCACTGCTGGCAAGTGATAAGTTTTGCTCTGAACATTTTGAAATGCAGTTTCCCAGAAACCCCTGCACGTATCTCCTTGAAACTTGGCAGGCTTCATGCCCTCTGAAGCGGGTACCATCCCTGCAATTTTGATCCACATCAGGCATGAAATAACAAAGTTAAAGGCATTTTCATGATTCCCCATTATAACCTATGGGTAAAACGTCAAAACAGCATCGAAACAGTTTGGACTAAACGAAATAGGACAGTGCTTCAAAACAGCGAAATGAAACACTGTCCCTTCGAAATGGCAAAACAGAAGTCAAAATGGAACAGTGCTGTTTCACATAGCCCATGGCTATGAAACATCTTTGGCGAAAAAAATTTGGAATTATGCAGGTATGCATAGTGAGTGCTCCCGCACAAATGCCAAATAGGTAAACACTTGACAAATGTCTTCCATTTTTGAAAGTCATAGAATCTAGTGGATTAGGTCTCAGTCCTTAGCTATGATGCACGCATCCCAGAGAAATGCTCTCAAGCTCATGTGTTTTAGTTCTGAACACCAGATTTTAATAGCCCTGATTAAGCCCACAGAAGTCCAGAGTGTAGCTGAACCAACTTTTTCTCCTGAGAACTCCTTCGGTATAGTTACCAATATATTCCCTAGAAAGGGGGAAATTTTTCCATGCTGTTAGTGTAACAGTTTGCTTTGTGAGTGCAGCCTCTGCTCTATCAACTTTAAGGATAAAAATATGAAAAAGCCTTCTTTTATAAAATTTCATGCACTTCCCATTTATTCAAAAAAGGCTATTCTGCTTTCATTATGTTCTCCTAAGGCAGGGTGAAGAGGAATGACAAGCTTCTTTTTGGTTTGTATTTACTAGAGGGATTCTTTATAACCTCCTGTTCATTCTGGATGCCAAGAATCTTAATTACATTTTGGCTATTATCACAATAGAGTATTTCTTCTGACATCAGATAACTTTCCCTTCCTTCTTCAAAGAAAATGCGAGGATATCTACATTCATCTCTTATTATTGTATTTCTCCTTTTTTCTATTTGAAAAAGAAAAAAATCTAGCTCTTATCATGAAAGAAGGCTTCAGAGTCAATGGAATTTATACTTGCACTGGAAGATTAAATTCCATCTACACAATATTCCAGAGGTACCACAGAAAATGAGCTCTTTGCCCATGTTAACCTCTCTAAGTAGATTATTTTCTCCTACAATTTCTACATTATTAATATCACAAATTATTAGGGCTGTCCAACACTTCCTAGTGTAGCATCCTTTTTGCAGTTACTCATCAAATTTTAACTGCCGAGCTTGACATTTTCCATGCCACTAATCTACTTCTGACTAGCCTTTTTGGGAAAGGAGGGGGAAAGTTTCAGTAAGTATTTGCATGTTTTGACAGCATAAAAATATTTTGATTACCTTTTATTTTAAATGCTGTATTCTACCTCCCCCCCCATATTTTAGTGGGGAGATTTCCCCTTCCATGCTGTTAGTGTAACAGTTTCCCCACAAATGTGTTTTCTTGACATTCCTATGAAAATACAGGAAACCCTTGCTATTCGCAGGTTCAGCATTCATGGTTTCAAATATTCGCGAATGCCGAACCCGCATTTTAAATACACTTTATGCACTTTCAGAAGCTCTTCGGGAGCTCCGCACTTGCTGCCACCATGGTCCTGCCGTCACCACCGAAGCTGTGCCCACCCCCGCCGCCGCAGCTGCGGGGGGCACTGTGCTCATGAGCACAGTGCCTTATTTACGGATTTCACCATTTCACGAGGGATACAAGAATGTATCCCCCACGAATGGCAAGGGTCACCTGTATACCCAAATTTGGCCAGTATATAAACCCTTAAAATCCTTGCAGTTTGCACATGACCAGCATGAAACATTTTAGAATTTAGCCCAAATCCAACTCCCACCTTTATATGGATGATGTATGTAAGTGGCATTTTGGGGCTACATATGCTGATTTCATATCCTATCCCATTAGGAAGGCAGGTAACTTTATCAAAGTCACAAAATGATGATTGGAGCAGTGGCAGCTGTGAACCTTCCTATCGTTCAGCCCAGCAGCCTAGTAGTCTAGGGAGTGGGAGACCCAGTTCCTAGGGGGGTTGAACCTATAACTCCCACCTTCCAGCCTACCTGGAAGTCCATGGGCTAGACATCACCAAGAACACTCCCCACCCTTCTAGCAACAGCTGGCCCACTATGCATCCAAGACGGAAAGATATGAGAGGCCAAAAAGAAAGCAAGTCAAAAGGAATATGGCTTAACTTAGATGGCACAGGCCTAGAGCAGGGGCGGGCAAAATAAGGCCTGAGAGCTGGATCCAGCCTGCCAGGCAATGTCATCTGGCCCATGGGTGCCCACCAACTAATTGTACCCCACCCAGCCCACACACCTCACTCCCACCCTCATGCATGGAAGGGCCCAGACCAGCCAGCATGAAACTTCTGGGTGGGGATGCTGCTGCCATTGATGCAGCCACCAAGGGACCTCAGCATTCAGCGGCTCCAGCTCATCTCATTGCTGCATTGAATGATCCAGGAAGCATGTAGGGAAGCGGCAGGGTCAGGGGAACTGGAGCTGGGCAGGGGTGGGGAGCGTTGGGCTGCGGCTGGCAGGAGTGCGGAGCCCATCCCCAGGAGACAGCAAGAGCACAGGGCTCAAGTGGACAGGGTTGGGGGGTGAGGAAGGCTGTGGGGGAGTGTGGGGGACCCCCCCTCACATATTCTGCTCCATGGCACACAGCCCCTGCCACCTCACTGAAGTATGGGAAACTGGGACTGATTGGCAAAGAGAATGGGGATGACTCAGGGATGCACAGCAAAAAAATAAGTTTGCAAAATTCCTGTTTTATTCATTGTATAAATTGGGAACTATGTAGGAAATGAAGCAAAAGACTTCAAAAAGATACTAAGGCTGGGAAGGACAGTATTAGGCCAGGAACACACTGCTGGGAATGAGACAGCAGAGCGGGCAGGAAGGTCTATAACAACAAGTCATCTCCAGAAGCTACAATGGATTCCAATCCTTGGCTGGCTGTCAGAAAAAATATCTGTGAAATCTACTGGCAAAGCACTTCCATATAGAGGAACTAGGCTGATCCATATAAAAGGAGCTAGGCTTTTAATGTATAAAATATTATATTAAACTAGGTAGCCTGAAAAATCAGAAACTGGGCATCTCAAAAATCGGATACTAAAGATTAACAGACACTTTCGCAGTTCATCTTCCTGTGCCTCAGTTCCTTGTCTGCAAAATGGGAATAACAATGCCGTTCCACCTTGTGCAGTACTGTGAAAATAACACACAAGGCACTCTTCAATATGTAATCTGTATATATTATGGAAAAGCTTATGAGGAAATTTAACAATTCTTTATTCAAACAGGGTTTGAATAGCATGCAGTAAATAAGCCCTAGGAACACACAGTGAACAGCCAATAGGAAAAAAAAAATCACTGCAATTAAGTAATTAAAGATTACATCACAATGTAGATACATGAGAATTGAATTACTTCTTGCATTCCCTAACTTTTTAAAATACTGTACTTGACTTTGTACTTTAACACTTCTAGTGTATATTTGGATGTGTAATTATATCCTCACTAAAACATCATATGCTAAATCATGTCTGGTTTTCTTATAAGACCACAGCCTAAGTGAAGGAAAAGGTGTAGCGGTGACATGAGAGACAGCAGAGTCAATTGTGCCTGACACTTATCTGTCCTTTGTGGGGAGGTGACTGCAAGTAGACAGCAAGTCACCCTGAGGGACCAGTCATGAGTACGACCTTCTCTTTGCTCTTCAGAAGTCTGTAAGGCAGAAAGCTATCCCTCAATCCACAACTGTAAAAAGCTTTGTCAGTGATGAGACTTCAGTATTTAGCTTATTTTCTTCTTAAATAAATTGATATAGTGAAAACTCGCTCATTGATACACTCGGACACAGGGTATTCATTTAGTGACGAGCACAGCTTTCCAGTAGTGACATTCAAAAGTAATTATTTTACAACAGCCACATCCTACAAATGCAAGTTTCCGCAACACTGAAATTTCGAGTACTAGGTAGGGCCAAGCACACTGTGTCCACAGAAAGAGTTACGAAACATCTGCAGAATGAAGATAGAATCATGCCACTAAATAAAAAAAATGTGTCTAGGCTTTGTGGTGGTGAGGAAAAACCTAAAGATGTCCCAAGAAGCTAAGGAAGTATGGGTTGGATGAAGGAACTGTAAGGTGGACAGAAAGCTGGCTAGATTGTTGGGCTCAACAGGTAGTGATAAATGGCTCAGTGTCTAGTTGGTAGCCAGTATCAAGTTGAGTGCCCCAGGGGTCAGTCCTGAAGCCAGTATTGTTCAGTATCTTCATTAACGATCTGGAAGATGGGATAGACTGCACCCTCAGCAAATTCACGGATGATACCAAGCTGGGGGGAGTAGGAGATATGCTGGAGAGTAGAGCTAGGATTCCGAGTTACCTAGACAAATTGGAGGATTTGGCCAAAAGAAATCTCATGAGGTTCAACAAAGACCAATACAAAGTCCTGCACATAACACAGAAAAACCCCATGTACCACTACAGGCTTGGGATCAACTGGCTAAGCAACAGCTCTGCAGAAAAGGACGTGGGGGTTACAGTGGACAGTAAGCTGTATACAAGTCCGCACTGTGCCTTTATTGCCAAGACGGCCAACAGCATACTAGGCTGCATTTGTAGGAGAGTTGCCAGGAGACCAAGGGAAGTCATTATTCCCCTCTATTCTGCACTGGTGAGGCCACATCTGGAGTACTGTGTCCAGTTTTGGGTCCCCCACTATAGAAAAGATGTGGACAAGTTGGAGCAAGCCCAGTGGAGGGCAATGAAAATGGTTCAAGGGCTGGGGCACACAGCTTCTGAGGAGAGGCTGAGGGAACTGTGTTTATTTAGTCAGCAGAAAAGAAGATTGAGGGGGGATTTGATAGCAGACTTCAACTACCTGAAGGGTGATTCCAAACGGAATGGAGCTAAAGTGTTCTCAGTGGTGGCAGAAGAGCAATGGTCTCAAGTTGCAGCAAGGGAAATTTAGCTTGGGTATTAGGAAACCTCTCTTACTAGGAGGGTAGTGAAGCACTGGATTGTGTTACCCAGAGAGGTGGCAGAATCTCCATCTCTGGAGGTTTATAAGGCTTGACAAAGCCATGGCTGGAATGATTTAGTTGGGGATAGTCCTGCTTTGAGCAGGGAGGGGATTGGACTAGATAACCTCCTGAGGTCCCTTCCCAACCTAATTTTCTATGATTCTCAAATCTGCAGTTAGCCTGAAAACTGTCAATTCCCCCATTCAGTAGAGGGGCAAAAGGCTGGATTTTAATTCTGGAATCTAAAAATCACAAATATTTTACACTGAAAATTACATAACTGCTAACTGTAAGAGAATCAGTCACTTCATGACTGACTCGTGCACTCCCAGGTGTCAAAACCTGCAGTCCCCCGTCCTCCCCTAGCAAGAGCCACCTAGCTCAAACGCATAGAATCCTTCAGCCCTTATCAAAACTGAGCCATTATTATGCATTATCAGTGGGGTTAAAAAAATCACAAATTGCAAATGCGAGGACAGTAACATACAATGAATTATTCATACTGCAGTAATGCCAAAGCCACCAAGGAAAGATTGTAGCTCCCTTTGTGCTAGATACTGTTAAAAAAACAAAACCAAACCCGATGCAGAACACATAGGGGTTCCTCTCTCAGGCTCTTACAATTTAAACCCTCAATTCCAAAAGGAACAGTGTGTGTGTGCACGGACTCCTGCACCTGGGCAGAGAATCCATTGAGATTAGTTTAGGCACAGCAGCCTGCATATGCATTGGAGCTGGAACAACAAGAGGCAAAAGGTGAAAGAGAAAAGGCCATGAACAACAGGTGATGACAGGAACATGGCTCTTTTTCTTCTTTTAATTTAAATGTTTAACATTATTTTGATTACTATGGCAATGTGTATTAATACAGCTGAATGATGGGAAAGGCTTGAGGAAACAAGAATAAGGGATGGCAAAAAAATAAGTAAGGGTACGAGGGACATGGAAAAGTGGAGACAGGACAGAATTATAAAGCAAAACATGGTGGGAAAGGAGAGAGTGATCTCAAAGTTTCTCAGGAATTGGCAAATAAAATAAAACCAAGTGGGAGAAAATTACCAAAGAGACAGATAATCATATACTAAGTCCAAACAGGGAAAAAAATTAGACATTACTGGAGGTGAGAGCTATAAACGGTTTTTGGGGTTCTGAAAAAGTTTCCAGTATTTCTAAGAGCTGGATCTAGCATCAAGGTGCCTAATTTTGCACCCTCCCAACATAGCTAAAGAGAAGCAGTTTGGTACTCCTAGAGTGAGACTCTCCAAGGTAAAATCCAGACCACAGTGGCAGGAAACCCAGCTGTGGAAAGTAACATCAAAATAAATCTGTAGTGGCCTCCATATATTATTCACTACCATAAATAATTCAAACTTGCTTAAAAAACTAGGTTTGTAAGATCGAAGCTGCCCCAGATTTTGCATTGTAAACCTCCAATGACACAGAATCTAGAAACACCGACAGCAAACCTGGGCTCTGTTTGCTACACAGCACACAGGTTTAAAAGCAGTTAACCTTAGCTTGAAGAGAAGGCTGAACAGAGACCATGAAGCTGTATAAAAGCTGGACATATTTTTATTGCTACCATTTACATTATGTACTCATGGCCTAAGGCATAAACATTAGTTCCATTAACAAATACACACGTCCTCCAGCAAGCATCCACAGGCTTACCAAATCATTTTTCTATAGAAGACACCAAGTAAGTGGGCATATGTACAATTCTAATGACTCCTGCATCTTCAAAAAAACATTAGTACATCACCAGAAGTAAAATGAGGAGTAAAACAATCCTCTGCATCAAATGGAAAGATTGCCACATAAATACCTAGAGCCAAGGTTACCAGCATCAAGCCAGTGATCCTCAAGCACTAACTTTACTGGAGCAGACATCATGTGCAGATGCCCGACTCCTGACTCCCCAGATAAGTGCTCTATTCACAGCTTAATTGCAGTCTGAGGTCTTACAGTGGCCAGAGGAAATGCTACAAGAACACATTAAAGGTATACCTGAAGAAAACAGATGCCAACATCAAGAGCTAGGAGAAGCTGGCTGCTGATAGACACTAACGGCGCCATAACATCAGCTAAGCAGCAGCCCACTGCCAAGTAAAGTATCTAGCCCTCAAAGCAGAGGAGAGTGGAGGAAGGAAAATGAGAGGAACTCTGGCCTATGACCTACTCTCCCCTGTGAAAAGACCTGAGACTTCTGCAGATAAATCAGTGGCTCAAAGACTGGACTCTTAAGTCACCTCAAGACACATCAATGAGATACAGTAGAAGTCATCTTGAAATTGAGGGATTGCCAATAATGATGACACTATGCAAATAGCCCCAGAGTTTCCAGGCTCTCTTGCTAAGGTAGCAGGAGTCTTAAACACTGAAGGCCCTGGCTTAAGCTGGAGACTGTCTTCTACTTTTCTGAGGATGTGGAAACCAATAGGCTTGCTCAGTCCCTGAGGGTCTAAGCCCCAAAGCCAGTGTTAAAATAGAACAAACTAATTACCAAAGAATGAGAGCTTGGGGCTCCACCACTCCTTGAAACGTGCTGTGGTGCACTGGGTCAAAAGGGATGGCAGCAGGGAATCGGAAGTTCCAGGGCATCCGTGCTCTACAGCCTGGCGATGCATTTTTCTGTGTATTATTGTGGGAAACTTAAAAAACAAAATGCCATAACAGCAGCAATGGAATTTCAGCACTCTAAACAGAAAGGAAAACTCAGGTTTCAACTGGGTCTACTTTTAACCAAAAAAGGTAAGGAGACGTATGCCAGAAAGCATTGCGGGCCTGCATGTTAAAGATTAACCAAATCAGAAATGAATAAGTAAACCATTTACTTCATCAGATGCTATGAAGGGACTACGTCTGTATGTATGCAAAAGCAAAACATCTCTACCTCATGGATGGGAACAGGCATACTTGAAAGCTTAAGTCAAAGCCCTGAAACCAAATAAATACTGATTGACCAAAATCCACATTCTTTTACTTACATAATTGCTCCTATTGACTCGCATGCACTTGGCAATAAGAATTTGACACCATATACATTTAAAGTACAAATAAACATTTAATTTATCATAGGGAAAGGCAAATAGCAGACTACTATAGTGCAATGAAGTAGCAAAATATGATAGTATAAAATTATTTAGGATAATAAAGATGGGAATAGATTGTGAAGCACTTCTGGAACCTTAGGAAACTAATTGAGAATGGGTAACAGTGGCAGGTAAAATCCATGCTGACAAATGAAAAACAATGGAAATTGGAGGGAGTATTCTGAACTGTACTATAACTTACTAGGCTCTAAATTAGCTGCATCAACTCAGAAAAATGAATGAACATTATTGTGGATAACTCAATGAAATTTTCTACTCAATGAGCAATACCAGTCAAATACTATACAAAAATGTTAGGATGCATAAGGATGGGGTTCAGTAGTAATGCCCATCATGTAAAATAATAGTATAACCTCACCTGGAAAGTTGTGTTCAGTTCCAGTCTTTGTTTCAAATAAGGACAGGGCAGAAATAGAAGGAAATTAGAGACCAGCGGTGAGAATGCTAAGGACTGTAAAAAGGTATCATACAAAGACCGATTGAAAACACTAATGCTGTTGGTCTTAGAAGAGACACAAAGAAAGGAAGGATGAGGATAAAGCTAAAAAAAAGAGGGGTTTGTTCACCCACTCATTAAATAAGGAAAAGGAGACATTCATAAATTGAAAATATAAATTCAAAACAGGAATACTTTCTCACCATAGGAAATGCTGTCTCTCATATAGTCTCTCACCATACACAATTGGATGGTGAACAGTTCCCACAAGCTATTAGAGACCAAGAGATTAACAGGATTAAATTAAACATGTATATAAAGTAACTGGAATATCCAGTTATGGCCGTAAATATTAAAAGCAAACAGGAGCTTTAGAAAAGGTATAAATTGTCCAACTTATGCCTCTAGCTGTTGGGGGTTTAAAAATAAATGTCCTAGAGGGATAACTGTGCTACATTTTATTACTACAGAATATATTCTCCTGAAGCAACTAGTAGTGGGGACTGACAGAGATAGAATACTGGGTCAGATGGATCACCGACCCAATCCATACATAAATGTTCATGTTCCCATTTCAATACAATTCTCTTTCCTCCTTTTCTATTTTACAAAAAATAAAATCAAAGGTAAAAAAAAAAATCCATCATTGCAACAGTGTAGCTAAGATTATAAATGTATAAAAGAAATCAAAAGATTCAGGGTTACATAGAAATACTAGCCATAACACTGCAATTATATATAAAGGAAGTAAGGTTAACATGACACATGGCAGTACAGCATATTATTCTAATGGCTTAGTCAGGGTTGCTGACTGTGAAGTCTTAACTTAAAATAAAATCAGTCATATTACTGGCATATTATTTTTGCACTTAAGAAATATTTGAATTTTTACTGTTAATCAAGATTATTCAAATACAAAAAGGGCATCCTAAGTACGTTTATCACTTCACAAGTACACTTCACAACGAAACAAATACCTCAAAGCACTTTTGCAAAGCAGCATGGAAGAATATTAGTGTGTGCTTTGAAAAACAGAATTTTCACCCCAGGAATCTTAGCTAATTCTTGAATCTAAATATCCTCATCTGACTTTCAAAGAGTAAAAATAGAAAAGCTATTTTCAAAATAAGTCATGCCCTGAATTTTAAATTATATGTATATAGTCTATACGGTATATAAACAAGCAGCCCAAGGAACTGCTAGACCTTTAAGTCATGATTTCTCCTAATCGAAGTGACATCTACTTAGAGTTACCTCCGTCTGGAGAATATTGGTTTGTGTCTTTGCATATGCAACACAATTTCCCATTTACTGTTTAGTCAAAAAACCTAACTGAAACAATTTATTAAAAATAGGTATGTTATAAGAACACTCATCAGTTAGGTAGGATTAATATAACTCTACGTTATGGTCTCAGTCTAATAAAGCCCACTTCATAATCAACCATGTTTCCTCTTAGCATTTTTCCATAAAAATAGCTACTAACTTACCGCAAACCTGTAATGCCACATTCAGTACTACCATAAAGGGAGATCGAGAATCTGAAGGCGAACAGAATTAACTCTTGGGCTAAGTACAGACATCTTCCTGAGCAGGGACTGGATCACTCCCCCACCAGAACCCCCTCAGGCCCCAAGGGAGGCGCACCAAGGCCAAGGGTCAGTGAGGATCTAGTCAGGGAACTTCTGGAGGGACTGGACATATTTGAATCAGCTGGTCCTGATGATCTGCACCCCAGAGTGCTGAGGGAATTAGCTGAAGTCATTGCAGGACCCCGGCACAACTTTACGAGCACTTGTGGTGCTCTGGTGTGGTGCCAGAGGACTGAAAGAGGGCCAACGTGGTTCCCATCTTCAAAAAAAGGCAGGAAAGAGGACCCCGGAAACTATAGGCCAGTTAGTCTTACCTTGATCCTGGGTAAGCTTTTTGAGAGAATTATCCTGGCACATGTCCACGAGGGCCCAGCAGGGGAGATTATGCTTAGGGGCAACCAACACGGGTTCATTACAGGCAGGTCCTGTCACACCAATCTGGTGGCCTTCTATGACCAGGTCACCAAATCCTTAGATGCAGGGGTAGCAGTGGATGTAGTCTTTCTGGACTTTAGGAAGGCCTTCAACACTGTCTCTCACCCCATTCTCATTTAAAAAAAAAACTTGGAGACTGCGGTATTGACACCTACACAGTCAAATGCGTCACTAACTGACTGGAGGGCCGCACCCAAAGAGTGGTGGTGGATAGGTCATTTTCAACCTGAAGGGATATGGGCAGTGGGGTCCCCCAGGGCTTGGTCCTCGGGCCCGCACTGTTCAACATCTTCATCAGTGACTTGGACGAGGGGGTAAAAAGCACCCAGTTCAAATTCACAGATGACACTAAGATGTGGGGGGGATGTGGGCATGCTAGATGGGAGGAATAGGCTGCAATTGGACCTAGACAGGTTACAGGGGTGGGCAGATGAGAACAGGATGGGTTTCAATACTGACAAGTGCAAGGTGATGCACCTGGGGAGGAAGAACCAGCAGCAGACCTACAGGCTGGGGAACTCCCTTTTCATCAGTGCAGAGACAGACAAGGATCTTGGAGTCACTATTGAATCCAAGATGAACATGGGCTGCCAATGTGGGGATGCAGTCAGGAAGGCCAACCATACCTTGTCATGTATCCAGAGATGCATCTCGAGCAGGTCCAAGGAGGTGACCCTCCCCCTCTGCGCAACATTGGTCAGGCCACAGCTGAAGTACTGCGTCCAATTCTAGGCACCACACTTCAAGAAGGATGTGGACAACATGGAGAGGGTTCAGGGAAGGGCTACTTGCAGGATCAGAGGTCAGCAGGGCAGGCCTTAAGAGGAGAGGCTTAGGGACTTGAACCTGTTCAGCCTCCACAAGAGAAGGCTGAGGGGGGATCTAGTGGCCTGTTACAAACTAGCCAGAGGGGACCAGCAGGCACTGGGGGAGTCCCTCTTCCCCCAAGCACTATCAGGAGTGACTAGAAACAGTCACAAGCTGGCAGAGGGTAGATTCACACTAAACATCAGGAGGCACTACTTCACAGTCAGGGCAGCTAGAATCTGGAACCAACTTCCAAGCGAAGTGGTGCTGGCTCCTACCCTGGGGGTCTTTAAGACAAGGCTAGACGAACACCTTGCCAGGGTCATTTGACCCTGGTACCTTTTCCTGCCAAGGCAAGGGGCTGGACTTGATGATCTGCTCAGGTCCCTTCTGACCCTACAAACTATGAAACTATGAAAAAGCCTGAGCCTGAATCAATTCAATCTTTGCAGGTTAGTCTAACCTGCACAGATTGAACCAAGGTGCAGGTGAACAGATGTTCACTTTTGACACTGGAAATGCAGCCACGTGCCTGCAGTGGCTCAGGCAAAAAGCTAGGGGACATAAAAGCAAACTCTCCCTTCCCTTCAGCAGTTGCTAAAAGGCTGGAAGGAAGCTAACCTGTCCCACCAGCATGGACCCCGGCGGGGGTCTTCCAGGCAAGGACACAGCAGCCCCCCCACTTGTGGCAGTCCCCCCACTTGCCACTGAAGTGTAAGGAGGCCATGGCCACTCCCAGCAGCAGCCTTAAGCAAAGGAGGGCCTCCCCCGTTCCCGGTTTGCTTGAAGCTGCTGCTGGGGCTGGCCACACGCCTGCTACTCCAGCAGCATGTGTGGGGGAATGAATGACAGGAGCCGCTGTGCCTTGGCCAGGAAGACCCTGGCTGGAGTCCCCCAGAGGGAAAGGAGAGAGGGGGGAATAAACTCCCTCCCTGCCACCTTCACCTCAGGGGGCCATGTCTGCCAACCTCTGGCCACACCCCTGCCCCTGAAACAGCGAGGGGGAGGGACCCTGACAGGGGCGGTCTATGCCCTGGCCAGGCAGACCATAATGGGGAGAGGGGAGGGAGGAAGGAATAAACCCCTACCCTGCCTCCTTCACCTTAGGGGGCCCTGCCGGGCCATCATCTGGCCATGCCCCGCCCCTGCTCCAGCTAAAGAAGTAGGGCAGGGCCAGCCCTGCTATCTGTAGCAGGCAGTCCAGCCCAGGTCTGCAAAGCATTCTGGGATGCTGGGGGACTCTGCTTTAACTTAAACCAGGAAGGGGTTTGGGACCACTTAAACTGGTTTGTGTGTAACTTCTGTCCCTAGCCTAGAAGTTCTGCAACCCAGGATAAACTTATTAGTCTGATGAGTCATCATCATGAATAGGCAGCATTCATCAGGTCAAATTAAATATGGCTCTTTGTGCTATGTATTCCAGCATCTCCCCATTCACATTCTTAATAGAAACTGAAAAGACTTTCATAAGACAATTTTCTTAAGTCATTCAGAAACTCTTACAACTCAGAAATTATACACCTTAGTTTCAATGCAAGGAAAAAGCCTGTGTCTCCCAAATTTCTTCTAGGTTCTTGGGCAACAATGTGTTATTGCCCAGAACAGGGCAAAATTGTGGCCATGGGCCTTTTATTTATTTTTTCTTCCAGATGGGGAAGGAAAGATGAAGTTAGCAAGATTCTCTCCCTGGGCTGGGCATCTATATTCGTCCTGAAAAAAATCTGGTCTCAAAATCCAAGTGCTGCACAGGAATTCCCTGAGAACTTAAAATACTAAACACTAGGTGTTTCTGTATTAAAGAAGTACCACTAGAAATTTGCTGGAGTAGTCAATTCATACATGAAAGCTGTAAAACAAGGTTATTATAATACACAAGTCATCTTAGAGATAAATGAGTACAAATATTAATTGGTACGCAGAACATTAATTTCACATTTTCCATTTACTGAAAAGATCTGAAACATATAAAAAAGTTTTAAAGTAGCATTCTGCTGCAAAAAAATCAGCACTACTTTTATATAGCTTCCAAACACATACTATTATTCTTTCTTTAATACAGTTAATAATCTGATACATAAACATATATCCACTTATATATTTTCTAAGTAAGAGACATAACCATCATTTATACATAGGCTCAGGTATTAAACCTAACTTAGTAGATCCCATGAAGTTTTCTATTTGACTTTAGCTTTATACACCAAAGTCCCTACCAAGAACAAGAAATGACACCTCCTGATGCACACTTTCTTCATACACATGACCAGGAGTCCCTTGCTGGTTTTTTTTCCCCTCTTAAAAAAAAAAATGTTGCTTATTCATTCACTTTTGGCCTACACATATTTTCCAAGTATCTGTCACAAAGAATCTGACAGATTTTCTAACCAAGAACATGAGCACAGTTTGGAAAAAGGGTTTTTTATACTTTGAGAACATGACAAAAGTTCAAATTTCAGCAAACAGATCCTCCATGATCTTGCACAAGTCATACCATCTATTGCAATTTCTTCTTGTGATAATACCTACCTGACAGTAATGAACAGCAGGTGGAGGAAGGAAAGGGTTAATATGTAACATTTACAAAAGATTTTTTAAAAATGAACAGTACAGTATAAATATACAATACTAATACTATTAGGGGACAGACCAAGCAGTTCCAACATTAACTTTATTTTCTTTAAATCATATTTGTTACAGTAGTACCTACCAGGTGCTAAGCACTCTCTAAGCCCAAAGAAAGAAACAGCTAGTACACAATAATAATTCAATTTAAGAATGAAAAAGAAAAAAAAATGCACAAGCGCAAAAACAAAACAACAAAGTAACATGTTACTTTGTATTTTACATGTGTGTTATATACAGGCACCATTTGTGACAATATAGGTTCCATCAACTAAAAAAATAAATTAACCTGACAATTGGTAAAATGGACAATTTACAATTTCTCTTGCAGATAAATATGTTCAACTTATTTTCACAGTACAAACAAGAAATAACCAGGTCATCACCTTTTCTTTATAATTACCTTCCTTCTCTATTAACTGTCTTTTGCAGCAGCATAACAAGGGGTGAGCAAGAAGGACCCCTACTACAGGCATCAAATTAAGAGAGGCACCAGAATCACCCCCTAGCCGCACAGTCTACTTCCTGGCAACATATCCATGGTGGGAACTCCAGTTGCTGGTGCTGCTGCTTTAAGAGCAACAACTACAGTGGGGAAAACACACTAGACAACAGCACCAGTGCAGCTGGGGACTATTTAGAAGTTCCAGGCATATGTAAGACTGTGAACTGCAGTACTGCCACCTGTATCCCTTCCCCTACTCTAGTGCAAGGTTTGCCCCAGGTGCCAACTTCATTTATTAGGCTACTGATCTTTTGTTTCTAAAGTAGTTTGAAGATTAAAATGACTTTTAATTCCCCATTTACCTACCTTCCTTCTTTCTCCCTACAAAATCTACATTGAGTTCAATCACAAGAGTGGTCCTAACTACAATAGTGCCTGTATGCAACTAGTCCTTAATCCAGCAAAGCATTTATGCACCTGCATAACTTTAAGAACACTGACTTCAAAAGAACTACCCATGGGCAAGTGCATACATGCTTAAGAGATTTGCTGGATTCACGCTTTAGCCTCCATCTGAAAACATAACTAAAATATACTAGGGATATAATTAATACTAACATCAAGCAAACTAGTGCCAGCATGTTCTGTCCTTTTCATACAGTTTGATCCTAGTGAAATAATGAGCCCCAGGGGCTGGTCTAAAAAAACAATTAGGTATTTTAAGTGCTTTGCTGGATTAAGGTCATAATGCATAATAATTTCAGCTCAGAATCACATAACGAAAAAAAGAAAAAAAAGAATAGGGTTGGAAGAAACCTCAGCAGTCAGCTAGTGCAACCCCCTGATCAAGGCAATATCATTCATATCCAAACCACCCCATAAAAATGTTTGTAAAAGACATTCTTAAAACTATACAACAACCCTGTCTCACAAACACCAAGAACACTTCAACCTGCCATAAGTAAAGCCTGGGGCTGAGGGTCCTGTTAATACCTTGCTGCAAACCCTCAAGGAAGAGAACCATGATCTCAGCTACTGAGGAAGACAAACCCCACCCCCCAGTCTGTGCCAATCTGAAAACAGGGTAAAATTCCTTCCTGATCCTAAAATATGGCAATCAGTCTGATCCTAAGCAGAAGGGCAAGTCCTTCTAACCAGGAACAAAATCAAAGGTAAAAAAAAATCTATCATAGCAACAGTGTAGCTGAGATTATAAATGAATAAAAGAAATCAAAAGATTCAGGGTTACATAAAATACCATGTTTTCGCGCATATAGCCCACACACTGATATAACCCACACCCATGCATAACCTGCGGAAAATTGTATTTTTGTAAAATAGTTTGTGTATTCCCCACACCCATCTATTCCCTGCTCCCCCGAGACATGGCCGCAAGCGTGGGCTCTGCTGGGCATGGCCGCCGGACCTGGAGCTGGAGCCAGCTAAAAGTGGCGCAGGGGAAGGGAGGGATGAGGAGCTGCAAGCCCTGCTCCCCTCCACCGTCACCAGCAGCCTCCCCCAGAGACATGGCCGTAAGTGTGGGCTCTGCTGGACACAGTCATGACGTCATCCCACAGTCAGGGACAGGAAGGGATGAGCTATGCTGTTCTAAAGACTCTGCATAGTCTGCACCCTTGTATAGCCTGCACCCATCTGTCAAGTTTGTAAAAACATGTATAGTCCATGGACTATATGCGCGAAAATACGGTACTAGCCATAACACTGCAATTATATAGAAAGGAAGTAAGGTTAACATGACACATGGTGGTACAACATACTATGCTAATGGCTTGGTCAGGGTTGCTAACTGTGAAGTCTTAACTACAATCAGTCACATTACTGGCATATTACTTTTGCACTCAAGGAATATTTGAGTTTTCATTGTAATGAAGATTATTCAAATACAAAAAGGGAATCCTAAGTAAATTTAACCAAAACATTTCACAACAAAACATCCAGCAGAAGCATCAACACATCACAATCAAAATGCCTAGTCTTGGCTGCAGCCAACACCCAAAGAGGAAGGTGAAAAAAAAAAAAGTGATGCCCATAGCAATAGGTACAATGGGGAATTCCTTCCTGACTCCATGAGACCATTAGCAAAGCCCAGAACCATGGTATCAAGCCCAGTGTGCCCACATTAATGATACAGGAGCACAGGTTTATAATTAGACTTCCCAATCATTAAATCCAGTAGCCTTCAATCACAGGCCTCCATGCAACAGACATTTGTTACATAAAAACTTCCACTCTGGCCAGTCTGAGGTACCACAGCCACAAAATACCAAAAGCAAACAAACAAATACCACCAAATACAATGTACCACAGAAAGTGAGCAGGAGACACAAGGGTACCACCAATGCCTCTCTCACAATGGTGGGAAATTTGTTAGGTAAATTAAATGAATCTTGAGACCAATCTGCATTACACACTACAAAGGAAGATTTAAAAACCCAATGGCCCTTTGACAGTCTGACTTGAGAGAGAATTCCTTCCTGACCCAAAATATGGCTTCTGTAAGCATAGCATTAAAACAGGTCTACTTTTTTTGTTTAAATGTTGAATAAGGTGTTGACTGATTGTGAAAAGATGGATTTTGGATGGGAACAAGAGTCTCTGTGAAACAGGGTATTTAATTTACATTTAGTATAAATGCAAAAGTTATCTTAGATTCATTTTGGGAGAACAGTACTGCATACGGAGTTGTTTCCAGCACACTATACCACAACCCATGATACGAGTACACCTCCAAATTAAACAAATTAAAATATTTGGCTTGGTTCTGTAAACACTTACACATACAATTAATTTTATTACACCAGTTAGTCTAATGGTACCTATCACTCAGTGTGGTAAAGTTAAAGGGAACCAACCGTGTTACTGGATCAGGACTTTCTATGATATGCTCAATGACAGCATGTGACCAAGAATTAAAAAGTGAGATACTATTATTCATGCTGAAACAATTTTAGAGTGAGTTACATTTTGGATTTTTATATACAGTATTAATTTTTAAGACTAATTTTGCATTACTGCGTAATCTAGGAGCAATCTTAATAACAATACATGTAAAAGAGTGGGGGAGTGATATCTCTATGTACCTCAGAAAAAGTATTTTGCATGAAGATAATGATTTTTCTTTTTTTTTTTTATAAAACTCAGAAAAGCCTTCACATTTACCAATTAAAGATTTTTTTACAATTCATTTCACATAAATATACTGCCATTTTAATAATTGGAAGCAAAACTGTGCAAATTGAAGGCAACAGACTGTTTATGTAATTAGTGCATGCGTTTAATATGAAGCAAATAATAAAAAGCACTTTAAACAAGTCAATTAAAGAGCAGTTTTTAATTCATTTCTCTAGAGTCCTAGCCTAAGTATGAAGGAGTTGCCTGATTTTAAGAAACAAGGCCATCATACTATAATTTGTTTTACCGATTTGCTTCTATTCAGTAGAAAAACATCAAATATGCCTAGTTACAAAAAGAGGTCAGAAAAAGTACTGTCAACCCTGGTAAGATCACAAAGGATAAAAAGCAAGAAATGCAAGAAAAGGAAAAAATGTTAGATAAAATCGAAGCAGGGCAAGAAAACCATTAAGGCAAGTATTTCAGATTGTCTAGTATATAACAGTATAACTGTAAATCATCATCATCATCATCAATCATCATCTAGGATACCTATTTAGGAAGGTCACAGACTTTCCATTGTATGCATGTGTTTTAAAACTGCATGGAATGAACTACAGCAATACAAATCTTAGAGGAATTGGGTTTGTTTTGCTTTGGCTTGTTTGTTTGTTTTCTTTTTTTGGTGAAATACAATCATTTCACTGTTTATTGACCATCACCTTCCCATGAAAATGGGGGACACAGTCCATAAATACTCATTTCTCACCGCAGCTGGCCTAGAGACAGAAGTTACACACAAACTGGTTTAAAGTGATCAGAAAATGGTTTAAACCTGTAATAGAACAGAAGTTCAGTGCACATAAACCAGCTTCAAAACGGCTGAAACTGGTTTAAGATAAACCTGGTTGAATGTAGTATCAGACTTAACTGATTTGAGTCAAACTGGTATATGAAACTTCTGTCCCAGCCGCCTTTCTGGTTCAAGTTAAATCACAGTCCCCCAACATGCTTTCCAGCCCTATACTGGGCTGTCTGCTCCAGCAAATAAGTATCCGGGGGGAAGAGGCAGGGACTGCCCTCCAAGGCAAACCCCAGCTGGGGTCTAGGGCTGGTGAGGGGGGGATGCTGAACACCCCATCCCAGCTCAAACTTACTGTTCACTGTGACTGTGAACTACAAAGCCCAGAGGCACCTGGAAGTAGCCCCTGCCTGTGCCTCAAAGAGTCTGGACTGCAAATCCTACAGAGCTTGGGGGGCAGCAGGAAGAGGATGCGAACACACAGCCAGAAAGCCATGCTCTAGCCCCCCCCAGCTTCTGGCCTGGGCCACTGCAGGCATGTGGCTGCATTTTCTGAATCAAAAGTAAATGCATGTCCAGTTGTTTCTCAGTTTAATCTTTGCAGCTTAGATTAACCTGCAAAGACTGAATCAATTCAGCCACCGGCTTTTTGACTGGCTGTACTCAGCCGTAATGTTTCTAAAAAATGTAGTCTAATGAGCAGAAATTGATCTAAAGCAGTGCTGTCAAAGTTCTTAGCAGCTGGACGCCAGCAAGAGCCACATCAGCTGAGCCACACCACTTTGTTCTGCTCCACCACCTAGGGTTGGGGCAGGAAGTAAAAGTAAAGAAGGGAAGCCTAGAAACATAACTACAGCACCAGCATCCAGAGCACTAAGAGGAACAGCAGCCAGGGGAAGCCTGGGGTCTCTAAATTAACCTTTCCTTGTTCCCAGGTGGCCCACAGGCTGCTAGTTGGACACCCCTCGTCTAAAGAAATAATAGTGTTCCAGATTTTCACCACGTGCAAGATGAGTCCACATAATAGTACCTCCTGTTGCAATGAATTAATAATTTGCCAAAGCTGACAGTTTCATAATTAAATAATAAGACTTTTCCTAATTCATTTTATCTAAAAGGTTTGGGACAAATAAAGATAAATTAAGCCTGCCAACTTATTAACTGTATATGTACAAGAAAAAGAAAATCCCACAAAGAAAATATATTCACCAACCAAAATTAAGTTCCAGGTTTATTTATATTTACCTGTAAATAAGGTAAAAAGCCCATAATTCCCCTGCATTATAACCATGAGGCTGTTTTCTGAATAGCACAATACCTTGAAACTATCTTGCTGGCTTCAATCAAGAATAGAAACATAAAGGCTTAAAGTCTTACAGTTGTGAAGATAACCTTCAAAATGTAAACCCAACATTAACTCAGGCAATAATGTCTGCCTGAGTCTGAACACTGCCTGAAGGAAAAGTTAAGAAAGATGTGAAATCATGACAATGTTGTTAACAACATTGTTAACTGCTATGCAAACCATATCTGAAAAAAAGAGATAATTATGAAGATTTTGTAAATTGTGTCTCATTTTGGCATGGGTAAATCTTGAGTGGTATTACCATCTCTACTTTACCAGTCTGATCCATATGAAACTGACAGTCACACTAAATTACTAAGACTCAAAAGAAAACAATACCAGACAGTTTTCTTACTGGTAAATATCCTCTAATTTGCAAAACAGTATGCTCAAACACAAAAAGTCCCAAAAATAAAGCTACTAAATTATTTTTAAATACATTAGCCGTTTCATTTTTTGCACCATACATTTAATCAAACACTTTACTTTTGAGATGCAAATCCTGGAAGTTTATCTATCTCATGCACATTTTTGCAAACAGACTTATCAGTCTTAGTGAGCATAAGGAGAATTAAATGCACCAGCAAATCAAGTTTTAAAAATGTGTTTTTGTAACACAGAAGATTCACTTAACTGTTTCTACCATATCACAGTAAACATACAAATTCCAATATTAATCTTAAGCCAAAATATATACATGGTATGTTTCTGATTTACTTTTAGCAAAGGGGGGGGGGGAAGAGGGAGATACGGTTAACAACTCTTAAGTACTTTGCAGATGTATCCCTCAAATAACTGCAAAATTTCCTGAATATTTTTTCTGGTCCTCATAAAAGGGTTGAATGCCTAAATCCTCTTACAACATACAAGATATCGCACTATCTACAAATATGCCAGAACAAGTAAAATAAAAAGCACAAATCTGGCAGGAGGAAAGATGAAGGCAGCAATGTATTTTTACTAATAGTTCCCTTGGCATTCTCTGAAAGGAGCTCGGAATACTGTAAGGAATCAATGCCACTAAGGGATACAGAAAGAGACTGCTAGCATAAGGAACTCAATCACACAAAATTCAATGAAGCTGTACCCACTTAACCCAGCACTGAATTTAGCTCTCTTATTCTGTGGAAATATTGTTCATATGGTTACACATCTAGTTCCAGCTTGACTATCATGCACATACTCCATCCCTGACACACGAGTGCTCAGAATACTTAATTTACATAGTATATAACAGAAGTCAAGCTGTTCTTTGAGTAGCAAAACAATCCGATTATTCCAAAAGAGCCTCATTTTCAACATGGATCCAACTGCTGCACAGATACAAATCCTACCAAAGTCAATAGGAGGCATGTATAGAGATGAGAACAAGATTAGGTCTTTAGCAAGTACAGTTCTAGCAGGTATGATGCATCAGCTTATTTGCTAACACTTAGTTACCCATCTGTACATGGGGCAAAAATTATATCCAGATACCAGCAAATTTTCAGACAGGATAACCAAGATCAATTAGGCCTTGTCCATTCTCTTTTCCAGCAGCATAGTTGGTGGTGGTGACAAAGACATATACAACGTATACAAAGCATCCAACTCCTCACTCTCAAATTTAAAAAGCTGACAGCTAAAAATGCAAGAGTGTATGTGCGTACGTGAGACAGAGAGACCACCCCCCCACATACACACCAAACTACACTCTGCCCTCAGAGCTGACAATGTACACAGACAAGGTAAACCAACGAATGTACGTAACATGCATTTCTGTACATACAGACTTATAACATCTTTCGCTCCCCTGCACCTAACCAGCTCTTATATCCTGTCTAATTTAATACGCTTTTCTTGATTCTACCTACAGCAGAATCAAGTACAGCCTGTGTACTAGGAAGAAAAGGAGAAGGGGAGAAATAGCTAGTACCTGTCATACAATTATTATTTCCACAAACTGCATTGTGTTAAATATGGTCTCAACTCTTATCCCATTTCCTAGATTAGATTTTACAATCCTAATGTCCCTCAGTGGGTTAACTGCCTTGTTTATCCCTAATGAAGGATTCAACCTTTTGGGGAAAAGGGTTGACCAGCTACTGCGTAGCACCCATACACCAAAGGGTGTGCTCATACACCGAACAGCACTGGCCACATCCCGTCTTTGGGCTCGTTCCTAGCCACGATCAATTCAGCATAGAACAAGGGAGTGTCCGTATGCTAGTTTATTGCTCTGCAGAGGGGTTACTCAATGTCACAAAGACAGAGAGCTCCCCCAACCTGAGTTTACAGCTTGGTATTTATACATCAACCGTTACATTGTTGTGCGCGCATTCAGGCTTTTCTGCTTGCGTTACAAAGTTGCAAGATGCACAGAACAAGTTTGGGCTGCTTGAGACCAGTTAGCAGCTAACATTTCGCTTACTGCCAGCAAAGGGGAAAGGGTCATCTGCTTCTCAAGGGTCATCTGCTTCCTTTTTTATGGTTGTTTTTCTTACAACCCACCTCTGAACCCCCTTGACCAAACAGTATTCCCTCCCTCATTAGTTGTACATCAATTCCTTGCTCTTTAGAAGCCCTGCTCTTGCAAGTTCATTCATAGCATCTGGAAGTAAGGTTACCTAAAAAAACCCCGTATCTTTCCATGAACCAGTTAAATCTCTAAGGTTGCCACCCTGCTTTGCCTTCTGCCTGTCACAACTGTGTAGGCACATCTACACTGCCTCTCTCAATGAAAAGGAAGCAAGGGATTTTTTGTATTATATTCCATTGGACCAAGTGTATAGTTAGATGGGAAGTCTGACAAGCTTTCAGGCATGCCTTGAGCACACCTGGGAAAGGACAATGGGTGCCCAAAAGCTCGACAAGCTTCTCTTCCAACAATGTAGTTGATCCAATAAAAATTATCACAAAAAAAAAAAATCTTGCCTCTTGCACACTGCCTGCTAAAACACCAGACCAGCCCTACTCCCTCCAGGACACGCACCCCCATCCTCTTGCTCCCACTTGGCATGTGCCAATTCCCCAAAATGAGGCAATGTAGCTTCCTTAGAGAACCCTGAGAATATGTCCAGGGCCACTCAAGCTCTCTGCCTTGGGGATCTCTCTATTGGAGCACACTCAAGGCCACTCCAAGGCAAGCGCTCTTGCCTCATTTTCAGGATCTGGTACCCACAAAACAGGAGCAGATAGACACAGAGCACTTCACAGCAGTACAAGAGGATGAAAAATAGATGCCATGGAAACATACCTAGTGATGGAAGAGCATAGCAAATCTCGACACCAGGGGCAGGCAAAGTACAGCTCATGGGCTGGATCGGGCCCATGACAGACTCCATTTTCTATCAGCCCCTGCCTGCATTGCCATAGCTGGTTTCCACAGAGTCCCCAGGAGCCATGGGGCTGTGACAGTGAGGGGCCAGGGTTTCCATGGGGACTAGACCCAGCAATGGGCAGGGGCCTGCAGGCAGTGGATCGTGGCTCTGCCCCAGCTCTAGATCACACTGTCACTGCTGCAGGATCCCAGCCCCAGCCCTGAAGCAGCTCCCTGCCCAGCCACACACCTTGCCAGAGTTGCTGGGGCCAGTCTCCATGGAAACCCTGACCCCATACTGTCAGGGCTGTGCCACTCCTGACATCTCCATGGAAACCAGCCGCAGCAATGCAGGCATGGGCTGCTGCAAAATGGAGTCTGGCCACTAGCCCGATCCACCATTTTGCCCACTCCTGCTCTATGCCCACTATCCTCTAATTTAGCAGCTCATGTAGGCAACTCCCACTTGTTTTATCCTGACACAGTCTATATCTCACAGAATACAAAATCCTTCACAGATATCATACACACATAACATTTCCTGTCTAGCTCAAATGTATCTTCAAATTCAGGTAGAGGCACTTAAGGCAGGGAGGGGTGGGCAATGTTTTTAGCCAGAGTACTGGAAAAACCACCATGTCTACCTTGTAACGTGCCAGAATCCCAGCATGCCATAAAAATACCATTGGGGCGAGGGATACATGGCAAGACTCAATGCATATTAAATAGTTAATCATCATGAAGGGTTTCTTGGTTTTTTCTTTTGGTTTGGTTTGGGGTTTTTTTGTTTTTTACAGTAAATACCAGATTTTCTATTCATTGTCACCAGGTTTAGAATTTTTAGAACTTCATTGTTGTTAAGCATGTTCTGAGAGACAGAAAAAAAGAGAAAGAGAGAAGAAAAAAAGAAGAGAGAGAAAAAAGAGAGAGGAGGGAAAGAGAAAGAAGGAAAGAAAGAAAAGAGAGAAGAAAAAGGGGAGAGAAAAAGAAGAGAAAGAAAGAAAGAAGAAAAAAGGAGGACAGAAGATAAAAGCACTAAGCACCTGGGTGGGAGCAGGGTGGGCCACGCCTCCTGGACGGCACTGGGCAGGTGGTGGCAGCCCAGGCAGTGCTGGAGGGATGGTTATGAAAGCACAACTGCAGACCCCTCCCCCATCATCCACTTTGAGGAGCAGAGCACAGAGCTGGGGAGGGGCTGAGGCGATGCAACCCTGACCCCTCCACCCGGAGGCATGCACATGTACCCAGCCTCAGGCCCTTCCCCTGTCTGTGCCCCAAGGCGCACATGCAGTAGCCAGCAGAACAAGACTGATGCCGGGGCTCCGGAGCCATGGCACCAGCTCCGTGCTGGTGGCGACTACACCCATGCCACAGTGCAGACAATGGGGGAGGGGCCTGGGGTTGCACTGCCTCAAGCCCCTCCCCCACCATCCACCCAGAAGGGTGCATGTAGCCCCTAATGGCACAAAGCTTGGCTGGGGCTCTGGAACCCAGTGCACAGGAATGGTGCCAAAGGTTGGGGGGGCTATAGCCCCCCTAAAATTCACCTTAGCCCCCTCTGTAGCCATACCTCCAGCACCACCCAGGCTGCCATTGCCCACCCTGCACAGCTGAGCCAGTCCCTTCCAGCCTGGTCATGCAGCCTGCCCCCCCTCCCAAAACCATCCACTTTGCTCCTGCTGGCAGCTCAGCCCCCCACCCCACATAGCCCCTCCACTGGGAAGAGGCTGATGCCACCCCTGCAGCCAGCTCAAGCTTGGAGTAGCTGCTGCCAGCCATGGAGCTCAGGGTGCTTGCAGCAGGGCTTGCAGCCTCCTAGTCACCTGCTAAGAGCTCTGTGGCTGGCAGCAGCTGGCCAGAGCCTGGGTGGGCAGTGGCATGCCAAGAAAAATAGCCTTGCATGCCATGCTCTGGTACATATGCCAGGGGTTGCAAATTCCTGATTTAAGGGATGCTGTCAATCTGAAATTAGTTTGAAAAAGAAGTAGTTACAGGTCATATATCTGTCCCTAAACCCCTATGCCTTTTTTTGTTAATACTGTTGGGGGAGGAAAAAAAAAAAAAGAGAGGCATTACAACTAATCAAAACCTTAAGATGCTGCCTGAAAAAATGCATATGAAAAAACGTTCAGATGATGTCCCTTTAAATTCTGTAGATTGCTATTTTACTCATCAATCTATTATATAGACTAATTGAGATGCAGTCCACTTCTAGAAGATGAATTAATTAGGGTGACATTCTTTTATTAGAGATGAAAAGGCTATAAAAGACTTCATATGTAACCAATTCTTAATAGAGGCATCTGCTACTGTGGTATTTACAACACAAAACTTACTGAATCTGTTGGGAAATTGTAATTCTGTTGTAAAACAATGCATTTGGTCTAAGAATTCCTTTCATCTTGAATAAAGATTTAAATCTTTTATTCCCAAATGAGTTCTCTCGTCAGAAACAAAAAGATGCTTGTTCATTCAAACAATAACCTAAAATCAGGTGTAGTTCAGACCTTTTCACCCATTTTACTCCACAGATTGTTTCTTTCTTAATATAAGGTTTGTACAACATGCTGCCAGCTGTTTCCAAAAAATAATCATATATCTCTGTTTTCCACTAGTTATTGCTTTACATTTGTTCATCTGAAAAAAAAAAAAAAATTCATACCAACCCTTGTATATAAAGGATGGAAACGGGCTTTTCTCTGGGGCCACAGGGGACAGGATTAGAACCTACTGCCTCAAACTGCAGCAGGGTAAATTTAGCTGCAAATTAAGAGGAATTTTCCAACTCTGGGAGTGGTCAAGCACTGAATCAGGCCACTTGGAAAAATTGTAGAATCTCCATCCTTGGAAATTTTCAAAAACAGACAGACACTTGGCCAGAATGGTTTAGTCAGGGACGATCCTGCCTTGAGCAGGAAGCTGGAGTAGATGACTTTGTGAAGTCCTTTCCAGCCCTGCTTTCCCATGATCCTATGAAAACAGTAAAAAAAAACCCCCACACCTTGGACCATAGAACACCTAGCATCCATTTCCTGAAGCTGTTAATAGAAAACTCTTTAAAATTTCTGTGTTAAAATTAAGCCTCAAAAAGAAAAAAACTTGAAACATTAAGTTTGGTCTCATAACTATTCCACTTAACCATGTGTGCCCATCACTGTACACATGAGATTTCCTGAATCATCAGCTATATCTTAAAATCACCCAGATTTGTGTTTTTAACTCAAGGGAAACTCCAAGATAAAGTAGCCATTATCACCCTAATAGGTTTTTTGATTTTTTCCATTTTGATACACCATACTTTCCAATGTTTTTGGCATACTGACTATAGGGTGAGCAAGAGCACCCTCTCTTATCTATGAGGTGAAAGCTTGACTGTTCTTCAACTTAATGTTGAAGCCACACCTCGCTCAAACAATCAGTGCTGGAACTCATCACAGGGAAATGAAAACTCATGGAGTCCTTCTACAAGAAACATATAGAGAACTGTGGAAGATGAAACTTTTAGGCTACAGGCTTTGCAGACTCTGTAGCCAACAGGATTCATGGCCTTGCTACTTTCATCAGAAGTGACCTGCCATACTTTATTAAGCAACATAAAACCTCCCAGAGCGCAACAGAATGGAGCTCTGTCCAGGTCAATGACATCTTCATTGTCAACATACATAAGCCTCCCTCTGCCGTGTTGTCAATCACAGCCCTGCAGATTTATGACCAGTTGGCCTTACATGCAGGTGACTTCAATTGTCAACATCAAGATTGGGGATACACTGTCAACAGTAGCAACGGAGACTGTCTTTGTCTCTGGCCAAGCCTCAATGATATAACCCTCATAAATGACCCCAGATAGCCACATATCTACCGCTCTCAACCTTCAACTATTCAGACAAACCCAGATCTCGCCCGGTGGAAGGGCAACGAGTAAAATACTGATAAAAAAAGTACTTGACAAGTTTCCATCATCTCAGCACAGACCCTCACTCATCTGCATTGACAATATGATTTTTCAGCCTGCGCCATCCCATCCATACGAGCCACAAGATGGAACTTTCAGAAGGCAAACTGGCAGAAATATAAAAGGCTGACCAAGAAGAAAGCAAACTGATTACAGGATGCATCAAAAAACAACACTGATCAAAGTTACAATACGTTTACAAGCTGCCTAATTGAAACAGCCAAACTCTGCATACCTAGAGGCTATAAGAAGCCACTATACACCACGCTGGGATGAGCAGTGTGAACAGCTCTTTTAACACCATCAAGTAATGCAATGACCCTGCAACCATGAAAAAAACTACGGAACAGCTAGCTACCGCTTTGAATAATATCAAAAAGAAGAGATGGCTCACTACTATAGAAGGACTGTATATGACTCACTGGAGTAGACAAGCATGGTGCACCAGTAATCACCTTACAGACAAAGGTACCAAAAAACATTACCCTGTGTCAGCCAACTCCATTCCAAAAATACTGTGCAACAACAGTACAGTAACCCAAGCAAACACAGAGAGCAACGATTATATATCTGACTCTCAAACAACTTAAATTAAGGTTGGTTGTGGGTGATTTAACTGCCCCCATCTCTGCCAACAAGCGTGACACAACTATTAAAGTGATCAAGACTGGAAAGGTTCTGGAACCAGATAAGATATTTCTAGAATTTATCAAGCTTGGAACCACAATAAAATATGGCTTCAGAAATTCATGTATAAATGCCTAAGAAGTAACAGGCTTCCAAAAATTTGGAGAAAAGCTGATGTCAGCGTTATCCTGAAACCCAATAAATCACCAGAGGGTTTGAAGAGCTACTGATCTCTCTCACTACTCTGCATTACATACAAACTGACGGAGTGCATAATCCTGAATAGAATAGAGAACATCGTAGATCCCCAGCTCCCAAAACAACAAGCTGGCTTTCAGAAAAAGCAGTGTACCACTGACCAGGTTACATTACTTGCATCTGACAAAGAAACTGGATTTGAAATGAGGCAGAAAACGGGCACAGCCTTTATCGATCTTATAGCCACCTATGACACTATATGGCATCAAGGCCTCAAAGATACATTGCGCTCCAAGATACCTGACCACAAGCTATGTGCTTTCATCATAAATATGATCTCCAACAGATCATTCAAACTATTACCAGCCAAGGAGAAAAAAAACAAAACAGTGTACAAACCCTGAAGAATGGAGTCCCTCAAGGGTCA
The DNA here is from genome assembly GCF_052110815.1 of Crocodylus siamensis. Classification (NCBI taxonomy): domain Eukaryota; kingdom Metazoa; phylum Chordata; order Crocodylia; family Crocodylidae; genus Crocodylus; species Crocodylus siamensis. Next base: position 66,270,330 of record NC_143398.1, read on the forward strand.
GTGCTAACACCCATATTTTTCAATGCATATAACTCAGACTTCCTGCATTCAACTTCTAAGTGATACATGTACGCTGACAATGTTGTCATGGTAGCCCAAGAAAAAAAGACATCACAGAACTGGGAAAGACACAAATGTGGAACTCATCACTTTCTCCACAAGTGGTGCTTAAAGTTGAGCATGAATAAATCAGTATCATCACTCTTCCACCTAAATAATCTTCAAGCCAAGGGCATGCTGAATATCAGACAACGCAACACCATCCTTCTCCATTAGCATACCCCAACCTACCTAGGAGTCAGATTAGTTATATCAATCCCTCCCCTCTAAATATCAAACACTTTCCTGCATCTCTTCTGAATGTGCACTGGTAGCTGCCTTAAGATGTTTAGCCAGCATGACATGGGGTGCCAACTTCAAAGTGCTCAGAACCACTGCTCTTCCAATGGTATAATAGTATGTATTGTGCTCCTGTATAGTTCAGAAGTTGTCACAATAAAAAGCTCAACACTGTATTTAACAGTGCACGGAGACTCATAACTGGCTGCACAACTTACACATACACAGATGTACTTCCTGTATGCTCAAGCATGAGACCAAGGGACATAAGACAAACCCTAACATCACTTTTGGCAGTGGAGGCAATAGATGATGAATATGAACTGCTCCACCAATTTTTAACTGAAGTCCCAAACAGTTGGAGGCTTAATAGGCTTAAAAGTTGTAAACTGTTTGTACACGAAGCCTACAAGCTCCTGAAAGAGACTGGGAATACCGAGTCAAAAAATACTTCACAAGATGAACATCTTGGACAGCACCCCTATGTGAATGTGGAGTCCAACAAACAGCATGGCATTTAATAAAAATCTGCACTCTTTACAAATGCCCAGATGGGGCAGATAGAATCCACACATTGAGCAATACCAAATAGTGGATCATAGACTTCGAAGTTGATATCTAACACCATACGAAAGAACAAGACCCAGAAATGAAAATGATGCTAAGTCTTACACAGCCAAAGGTAAGTGGGCTCGTGGTGGGAAGGGGTTAACTCCTCGCTCCCTAGGAGGAGGCCGCTGCCTGGTGCTGGGCCGGGTCAAGCCCCCGCCCAGGCCCCTACTTGGCCCAGCCCCCCAGGGAGCCCCGCGACCAGGCTGCATAAACAGGCACTCGAGTTAGCGTGGAGTTCACGGGAGGGCACGAGACCCTGCCTGCGACCCCCCCAGAGTAGTCAGCCCCAGCCGTAGCCAGCCTACCAGAGGCATGACACGGATGGGCACGCGCCGCACCCCAAGTGTCCCCTCGGGCTCTATGGCCCCTCCGCTGGGCACCTCAGAGACGGCCACCCAGACGGAGCCCATGGTTCCGGGCTCCACGCAGACGGAGCCCCTGGCTCTTGGCTGCGGGGGCTGCCTGTCCCTTTTTCAGGCTCTGGGGCCCGGGAGCATGGCCACCTCCCCTTGCGGGGTCTACCCCTACTGGGGTCTCTGGTGTGCCAGCTGGAGGAGCTCCAGGCCACAGTCCAGAGACTGCGTGCCATCAGGGACTGTGAGCAGGAGATAGACTCCTACTGCCAGGCCCTTCTCCCCCGGGAGCCACAGGGTAGAGCACCGTCTCCCTCCATGACTAAGGAGGACTCTGGGACCTCCCGCTCTGCCCAGTCAGGGGCATGGACCAAGGTGGTCAAGGGCCCAAAGGCCCGCCGCACCAAGGCCCCTCCCTCGCCAGAGCTTAGCAACAGGTTCGCACCTCTTGCAGCCCCAGCAGACCCTGCTCAGTTGCCAGCTCCTGCAGGCAACCCAAGGCTCAACCACAGCTACTGCCCCAGCTCTCCCCAAGCCAAAGCGAAAGATGTTTGTTGTGGGAGACTCCATCCTGCGGGGCACTGAGGGGGCAATCTGCTGCCCCGACCCCTTAGCCCAGGAAGTCTGCTGCTTCCCCGGGGGCCCACATCCGAGACATTGCGGAGAGGATCCCGCAGCTCCTCCGGCCCACAGACCACTACCCCATGCTCCTTATTCACATGGGCACCAATGACACGGCTCGGAGCACCCCCAGCCAGGTCATGAGGCGCTACAGGGAGTTGGGAGCGGGGCTTAAGGGTCTGGGAGTTCAGGTGGTGTTTTCGTCAATCCTCCCAGTCTTGGGCTATGGGCTGAGGCGGGAGAGGAGGATCCACGCAGTGAACCAAAGACTACGGAGCTGGTGTCATCGGGAAGGCTTTGGCTTCCATGACCACAGCCCGCTCTTTGGAGAGAGAGGCAGCGAGCTGCTGGGAAGAGATGGCCTCCACCTCTCTCCCCTGGGGAGGAGGCTCTTCTCAGCCAGGCTGGCTGACCTGCTCCACCGGGCTTTAAACTAAGCCCGCTGGGGGATGGGGGGACTACTGCCACTGCTGGCCCGCTGAGCGACCCTTGCAAAGCCAGCAGACCAAGGCACTTAAGGGAGCCCACCCCTGCCCCAGCCCTGGCACAATCTGTGGGCAAGGCAAGAGCCCCCAAGGGCACACTTGCCTGCCTGTACACTAATGCCAGGAGCCTGGGCAGCAAGCAGGATGAGCTCGTCCTCCTGCTCAGTGTTAAGAATTATGACGTCATTGGGATAACGGAGACCTGGTGGGACTCCACCCATGACTGGACCACGGGTATAGAGGGCTATACCCTATACAGGAGGGATCGTGTTGACAAAAGGGGCAGGGGTGTAGTTCTCTATGTGAAGGAAAGCTACATGTCCCTGCAAGCTGATGTTGGCGACCAGCATGGACGGCTAAAGACCCTCTGGGTAAAAATTTGTGGGGAATACGGCACAGGGGACACAATGGTGGGAGTCTACTACAGATCTCCCACTCAAAGTCCTGAGCTTGACCAGGAGTTCGCCCGGGAACTGACTGAGGCCGCTTGCTCCAGGACCTTGGTTGTCATGGGTGACTTCAATTACCCGGACGTCTCCTGGGAAGATCACTCAGCAAAATCCGAGCGGTCGCAAAGCTTTCTCTTGTGCGTGGATGACCTCTACCTGACTCAAGAAGTCTATGGGCCAATGAGAGGCAAAGTGCTGCTTGACCTGGTACTGGCTACAGGGGACGACCTAATCGGCGACCTAGTGATCAATGGGAAGCTGGGTGACAGCGACCATGAGCTGATCACCTTCACCATCCGCCGTAAAGCTGGCAAGTCAGTCAGCAACACAGAAGTCCTTGACTTCAGAAAAGTCGACTTTCACAAGCTCAAGAGAATTGTCGGTCAGGCCCTCAGGGACCATGACCCCAGGGAGATGGGAGTTCAAGAAGAGTGGTTGCTTCTCAAGGAAGCGATCCTCAATGCACAAGCTAAATCTATTCCAACACGGAGGAAAGGCAGCAAGAAGGCACAGCAACCCTCCTGGCTCTCCAGGGACCTAGCAGACCTCCTGCAGCTAAAAAGGAAAGCCTACAAAGGATGGAGGACGGGATTCACCTCCAAGGAGGATTATTCTGCGCTGGTCCGGTCCTGCAGGGAGCAAACCAGGAAAGCCAAGGCTGCAACTGAACTCCAACTAGCTTCGAGCATCAAGGACAACAAAAAGTCCTTTTTCAGATATGTGGGGAGCCGGAGGAAAAGCAAGGGCAATGTTGGACCCCTGCTAAACCAGATGGGGCAACTGACAACTGACGCCCAGGAAAAAGCCAACCTATTAAATAGGTACTTTGCGTCAGTCTTTCATCAGTCACATGGGACGCCCATGCCTGCTATGAGACAGGGAGATCCGGGTGATGGGGATCCCCTACCCTCCATAAATGCTGACCTCATGAAGGAACACCTTGAGAAGCTGGATACCTTCAAGTCAGCCGGCCCTGACAATCTGCACCCCAGGGTACTCAAGGAGCTGGCGAGCGTCATAGCCCAGCCCCTGGCACGGATCTTTGAAAACTCCTGGTGCTCTGGTGTAGTGCCCGAAGACTGGAAGAAGGCCAATGTGGTGCCAATCTTCAAGAAAGGGAGGAGAGTGGATCTGGCTAACTACAGGCCCATTAGCCTGACTTCTATCCTGGGGAAGATCTTAGAAAAGTTTATTAAGGAGGCCATCCTTGAGGGACTGGCCCAGGCTAACATTCTAAGGGATAGCCAGCATGGGTTTGTTGCGGGTAGGTCTTGTTTGACCAATCTCATTTCCTTCTATGACCAGGTGACCTATCACCTGGACAAGGGAGAAGAGATTGCTGTCATATATCTTGACTTCAAAAAAGCTTTTGATCTGGTATCCCACGATCACCTCTTGGCCAAACTGCCCAGTTGTGGCCTTGGCTCCACCACAATCCTCTGGCTGGGAAACTGGCTCCGTGGTCGGACCCAGAGGGTTGTAATTGATGGCAGTTGCTCATCGTGGTGCCCTGTGACCAGTGGGGTCCCTCAAGGCTCTGTCCTTGGACCCATCCTGTTCAACATGTTCATTAATGATGTGGACATTGGAGTCAGGAGTGGACTGGCTAAGTTCGCCGATGACACCAAACTTTGGGGCAAAGCATCCACGCCAGAAGATAAGCGGGTGATCCAGGCTGACCTGGACAAGCTCAGCAAATGGGTAGACAAGAACCTCATGGTGTTTAACACCGAAAAATGCAAGGTTCTCCACCTTGGGAGGAAAAACCTGCAGCACCCTTATAGGCTCGGCAGTGCTACGTTGGATAGCACTACAGAAGAGACTTGGGGGTCATCATTGACCACAAGATGAACATGAGCCTGCAATGCAATGCTGCGGCTAGTAAAGCGACAAAAACGTTGGCTTGCATCCATAGATGCTTCTTGAGCAAATCCCGGGACGTCATTCTCCCCTTGTACTTGGCCTTGGTGAGGCTGCAGCTGGAGTACTGCATCCAGTTTTGGGCTCCACAATTCAAAAAGGATGTGGAGAAGCTTGAGAGAGTTCAGGAGAGCCACGCGCATGATCAGAGGTCAGGAAAACAGATCTTACGATGACAGGCTGAGAGCCATGGGGCTCTTTAGCCTGGAAAAGCGTAGGCTCGGGGGTGATCTGATGGCCACCTATAAGTTTATCAAGGGTGACCACCAGGATCTGGGGGAACGTTTGTTCACCAGAGCGCCCCGAGGGATGACGAGGTCGAACGGTCACAAACTCCTGCAAGACCGTTTCAGGCTGGACATAAGGAAGAATTTCTTTACTGTCCGAGCCCCCAAGGTCTGGAACAGTCTGCCAGCGGAGGTGGTTCAAGCACCTACATTGAACACCTTCAAGAGTAAACTGGATGCTTATCTTGCTGGGATCCTATGACCCCAGCTGACTTCCTGCCCTTTGGGCAGGGGGCTGGACTCGATGATCTCCCAAGGTCCCTTCCAGCCCTGATGTCTATGAAATCTGTGAAATCTTCAGCCTGATTTTAACTGGTAGTTCTAATCTTCAGTATGATACATCAGTACTTCATGATCTGCACTACTTGCCTATGGTCTTCCAGAGAGAGGCTGAGATATGATTTTGCCTTACCTATCTGAGAGAGTGCCATTTACTGTCTGTAGAGGTTTTCAAACTGCAGCCCTCTCTCTAACGCAGAGAAGGCTGCTGTCAAGGCATCCCCCAGGCAAGTCTGCTAGCTTTCAAAAAAGTAAACATCCTTGTGTATCTGGCCCTCAGTCCAGCATTTGTCGACCTTCTGGATATGCTGCAAATATCTTTCATTTTTTCTGGCTTTCTAGGCAAGGCAAGAATTGAGAGGCTAGGAGATGGAGGAGAAAATAAAATAGAGATGCACCAATATATCAGACCATATCAGATCGGCACTGATAAAAAGAAAATTAACATGATGAGCAACAAGCTTTTTTTGGCTGGTATAGCTGGTAGTCACTGATAAATGCTGTGTAAATGCACGCAGCCAGGTATGCAGCTTGGCAGACTGGAAAGCAGCAACCAGTCAGTAAGTCTGTGCAGAGGGAAGAGGCAGGGGGGAGAGAAGGGGCATGGTGGGGTGCAGATCGAGGCTCCCACAGTGATGGATGGAGTGGGGCAGAGATGGGGCAGGCGCTGCCCAGTCAGGGCGGTGAATGTGACCCCAGGAGCGAGGCAGAGCTGCTGCGCACACATCCCATTACTGTGTCCACCCCTGGGATGCATGTGCCCCTCAGATTTGTGCATGGGGTGAAGGCGGACTGCCCGCTGTAGGCTTGGGGCCAGGGGCTGGGCCAGCATCATCCCAGAGGCGGGGAATGGGCAGGGGCGGCACTAGAAGGGGTAGCTACAGGGAATTTTGAAGTGGCTGTAGGCCCCTCCCAGCACTGCCACTGCCCACCCCAAGTCCAGCTCCAGCCCACCCCCCCACCAGGAAGAGGCTGACAAAGCCCCAGCCTTGAGCTCACAGCAGGTAGGCCACCTTCAACCCATGCACAAATCTAGGTGGGGGCACATGCTTCCCATGCCTCCCCTACGGGTGCAAAGTGTGACAGCGTGCTCCTTGCGCTGCACAACTGGGACTGGGGTAAGGGCAACCACTCTCGTCTGCCATGACTTGATCTTTGTAATTTGGGAGGAAGGTCTTAACCCCCGTGGATGCTGTCCTTAAGCCAGCTCTGGCACAGTCTTCTGGGGCTCCACCTCCCCTATACCTTGCCTCAAGGCAACCCTCAAGATTATCAAATAGATGTAGTGGACACACAGGTTATACTTTCATGTCATGCCCTCTGAGATAGGTAATATATCAACCAAAAAACAAGCACCATGTAACTCAAAATAGCACACTGGGATTTAATCCCATTTTGCAGTCTTCACATCCAGAGTTGGACCACCCAGGTCCTTGCCTCATAGGACCCTCTTGCAATTTAGGGTTCACAGTACACACAGTCTCCAGTGAACCACTTTGGGTCCCCTGTATTCACAACCCTTCTCTCTCTGCTTTTCCAGGTACAACGTCCCCGCTCAAGTCCCAATCTTCAGTCCCTGACAACCAGGATTCACCCACAGGCAAATCGTTTGGCTCTTCTGAGCCACCTCAGTGGGTTTTCTGCCTGCTGGCTGTCTTCCACTGTTCACCCCTCCCACGTCTTCCAGATCTCACTTCCAATCCTTCTGTCTCCTTGCATTAGGCTCCTTTTAACCCAGCCATAAGGTTCTGGCCCTTTAAGTGCCGAAGGCACGCACTTATAAAGCGTGACCATGCTGGCATTGGCTTCTCTCCAGTGCTCGTCTTTTCTGTCAGTGCTACTTTTCACCACTACTCCGCCACCTCGCATTGGCTCAGCAGGTAAGGTCTTTCTTCTTCCCCATCACAGGCCGATATGGATGGTTAATATAATCGGCTATCAGTGTTGGCCAAAAAAGTCTTTATTGGTGCACCCCTACGATAAAGAATTTATTTTCTTTATTGTCTTTTTTGTTACTGGACTATAGCATGGACTGCAAAGCACAAGAGCATGGCAGTTAATTATGCGAGCTTTATATTTAAAAATGTGCCAAGGATGCCTGGAGGTATCAATGTGCTAATACTATTGTATAGAGATCAAAATAGATATAAATACAACTTTAAAACTACTGGTAATAACTTTATGAACTAAAGGATACCAAGCAGTACAGCAGGGGACACATAAGATAAGATGTTATTATCTGCTACGCTTCTATCAAACTTGATCAGCTATGAAGCTAACACTGTAGTCCCCAAAATGCTTTCATTTAACTTGATTGGAAAGGATATTAAATAATATTAATTCCAGAAACATTTTTCTTCTCAAAGTATTTGCTCAAGTGTCATCTCAAAAAGTGGTTTAGGTGGTTTATAAATGGATTTGTTTTAAATTAGGCAGAAAATCTGGGGTGGAAATGGGCCTGAATATTAATGATATATCTTGCACGAATTAATTTTAACATGTCACTTCTGAAGTGACAGGGTTTACTGCAACAGCTATGCATTACAACTGCATTACCCAACACAGAGTGCAATTCCACACCTCTAAAAGAGAAGCTTGCTTATGGGAAACTTGGCAACAGAATCCAAGAAGGAACACAGTTACTTCTGAATGCTGTTTCATTACAGAGGTAGAAATAGCTTCTCTACGGTTACAGGTCATGCTGCAATTCCTACTTAAAGACAAAAAATCTATTCTACATTTTACTTATTAAACTTGGTCTCTAAATTTAGCACAATAAATTTCCAGATGAAAAGTACATATTCTTCACAATTTTTTTAATTATTAATATTTGTCATATATTGTACTCTACTTATAAGCATCTTGAATAATTCACTTACTTGCACAATAAGACAACACTAGTCCCAATCATTTACCTTTTGCAATAAACTCTGGTTCTCTGCATATTGGATAAGCATATAAACAGCATAGGTACATAGAAACTCTTTAACCCTGCTATCTACTTTTTTAACATTGCACTCCCTTTAACACCAAAATTGGTGAAACTACAGAAGAGACCTGTTTCATGGTTTCTGAAGCAGCTCTGAATTGACCAGGTCCTGTCAAGGTCAGGCCTGCTCTTAGAGGCTCTCTGAGAAAAAAAGGTAACACTTAGCAAGGGCTGTTTCTGTATTTATTGAGTGTTATGTATATTAAACTTTGATAGGAGTACCCTCCCCCATAAATGTATAACCTTTTCTCAGACTGCACTTATCAAATGTTTTCTTTTTCAGCATTGCCCTATTTACCTCCATTTACAGCGGATTCTTCTAGCTCAACAGCTAGTGTCCCCCCGCCACAAACATTAAGACATCTCAGACATAGGTATTATGAAAGTTTAGAATTACACATAAAGTTGTCTACCCCATACAGAACATAAATAGAGTTTTTCTGAGGTTATCTGAAATTACTCACAGCTGTCAGTTCCTTTGTCTGAACTGACTAAAATGTTTCTAATGAAACTGTTTGCTTCGAACCTTTCTGGCCAACTGTGTTCTTGTCATACCAGCTCAAACACATCTCAAACAAGACAGCAAGCTATGCAGCAGGCATTACTGAGCGGGCCGTCAAAAAAGAGTACGCTCAGTGAAGTCAGGTGGGGGCAGATCATGATATTGATACACTGGGCTTGTGTACAGCTTGGAGAAAAGGTTTCAAAGCTGAGCAGGGAATCCAGGCTGAAGTTAGTACAGTGCATCTGTGCCAATATATTAGTATTAGGAAGGCTCTTTAGCGCACCAAGGCAACAGCTCCATGGAGAGTTCTGAAAGAGTCAATGCCCTTGAGCAAACACTACTGCACTGATCCTGTTGCTTCACCCCTGAAGAAGTGGACGAATTGAGCATTTCATACTTATATAACAGCATTTGAAAGACTCCCCACAGAATTACTGGCTTGATTTAGTGGGTAGCAGAAGTATCAGTATTAGAAGAACCCTTTATGCATGATGCTTTAGAGAGGCACCAGACACCAAGACATTGAAACAGCCCCCAACTCTCACCCAACTAAATCCTTCTACCCTTCACTGTCTGCCCAGTACCTCTACTTATACACATCCTAGATTGTTCAATATGCCACTTGACAGCTCCATAGGTGAGCTGCTTGATTCAGGGGCTTGTGCAGTGAACAGAGACATTAAAGAGGAAGAGAAGGAAGGTGTCAATAATGTAGAATGAAACAGAAATGGCCTTGAGAATGGGAATGTGTGTTCTAACCAACCAGTGAATGTCGTAGTAGGACTCCTCTCCCTCCCAACAAGGTTTTTTCCAATTTAAAACTCACTTTCTCCCCCATCCAACCCTCATCTCTACACATTCCATTTCTCCCTTCAAGGCTCCAGTTTAAACCCCTTCCACACCCACTTTCATTCTGCACATAACATTCAACACCCAAGATGCAGGCTTCTCAACATATTCCCTACCATACACAATACTCCCTATTACAGTAAGCATTTAAACTTTAGTCCATGCCCTATGTACACACATTGATGTTTAAAGTTGGAGATGCAGAAGTAGAGTAAAAGGTTATGGGACTGGGTTCTTCTACAAGAGAAGATGAAGAAAGAAAGCAGCTCTCCAAGGTGTAGCCCCTAGAAAAAAAATAATATAGACCTCTGTAGTTTGTACGAGTTTACTTGAGGTCACTCTGGTAGACTAATCACAGAAGGCAATTAAATCATGCCAAAAAGGCAAAACAGTGACAACAGACAGATAAAATTTTATTAAATACATGCACAAATAATGCCACTGAAGAATAACTCAGAAATATGACATATGACAAACAGCTGCTCAAACACCATGCAACTCACACTCTTAATGAGCAGGAAAACACATAGCTGGTTGACAGGACAATAAAATAAAGAACTGCATTCTTTAATGTCCTCTCACAACCTTAACACACCAAGGCTTTATGTCTTTATAACCTACTTTTGCCACAAATACACACTTCCTCAATGCTGGCCTCATCGATCTCCCCCAACACTATTTAAACTCCATTGATTTTAAATTATTTGGTCACCCCCATCAGCATCTACACAAACTGCTTACCTTGGTATTTGGCATCTTATTGCAGTCTTATTGTGGGTTTTCAGTATCTTAGTTCTTAATCATTTTTACCCAGGTTTCATAACTAAGGATCACTCACTAGCCAAAAACTTCACCCATACTATGTCAATCCTCAAAACATGCAAGACAGTTAAACTGTGAATTTTCTTGGAACAGAAACTACAGCATATCTACACAGGACCTACCACAATGAGGCTCTGACCCCTGTTTAATTCATATAATACAAATGATAAACGATAATCATTTAAGATAGCTGAAATTAAGGCTGCATATTAGTTGTTCTCTAGGCTGTTGGCAAGATGTGGTGAGAACTGCTGATTGTGGAAAGAGGTAGCGGAGGCTGAGGAGGACGACTGAAAACCATAGTGCAAAGGAGCTGGATAATGACTTGGCTTCTTCATTCATTGTTTGGGGAGGGGGGAGAGGGGGAAGGGTATAGGTCATCAAGAAACATTAACTCAAAGTGATGGGACTATTTTTATGTTGCACTATACATACCAGTAGACTCACTGCTGGTCAGACAACGTTCAGATGGCCACACAATAGGTAACTGACTAAAATTTGCCTTTTTTCACTAACAGAGAAAATGCCGTTTGAAAGCGAGCAAGTGACAAAAATATATAAACACAAAACAAACAGTAAGTGTATAAACCATATATTTTATTCTGTACTATTCAATATCTTGCATGGTAATGTTCTATTAACTCTGCTGTAAGAGATGGTTGCAATGTTTGGCTAAAATAGGTTCTACACACACACAAAATCTTAGGCAGCATGATATTTGTAAATGTTCTGTAGGATATATGAATGGAAATATTGTCTAGAAACAGCAGAGGGGGATATTAGCACAACTGGCCAAGAACCAGAATTCAACTGTATTTTAATTGCCTTTCAAGTCAATGCCATACTAAACTCCAACATTAGCTAAAAGATGCATTTTACTTCCTTTCATTACTACACCGGCCTTTTTTTCCCCCCAGGTAGTTTGAAAGATTTATCTAATCTACTATATTCTTCATGTTTAAGGACAACTTAAATTCAACTCTGATTACCAATTTGGATCACTTGTTTGCCCTAATTCCAAAGGAGAAAGAGTTTAATCAAACTCCAGGTAGCACTGAAATTCTGCTAAAACTGATTAGTTAAGCTTAAGCAACATACAACGAACTGTGTATTAGAAAAAAAAATTTACTTTAGGTTCTGATGAGCTTTTTATTTACAGTGTGTAAATAATACAGGAAAGCACCAGGGGCAAGAGTTTCTAAACATAACTCTCTTGAGCTCTATAATGAAAACAGAAATACCAGGTAGGAAATCTGAATAAAATAAACAAGCATAAGAACTGTTTGCAAATCATCATTTGAGCCGGTGTAGGGGGAAAAAACCCAGAAACATCAAAGCAAAAAAGATACCCACTAGCAATTGTTCCATCACACACTACTAAAAGAGATAAGGCAGAAAGCACAATATCCATTCCTAAATCAGATTTCTATGCATAGTGAAACCAAACAACAAAAAAGCCTTCCGATCTACCCAAATCAGAGCAGCTCTGAAAATGTTCCACATTTCTAAAAAGCAGGGAGCACACTGTGTCAAAAATCTACCTTGTTTCTGCGGTTCGCTACCTACACATTCAGCTTCGTTTGTACATGAACTTATATATGCACACACCTTTCAGCATGTGTTTGGTAATGACTGACAGAAGAGAATGCAGTTTCTCATAACCAAGACTCATGTTCCCTTGTCAGCGGTTTTGAAAGCAGGTGGCACCTTGGGGTCTTGACCCCTGCAGAGGAGGATTAACCATAAATGAAACATTTCAGACAGAAGCAGACTGTCATCCCCAAGCGGGAGAAGAAGTTGCGGAACACTGCACCTACCAGGAAGTCCCATTGTCAATCTTTTGCAGGCTTTCCTTCTTTACACAACATCTCTGGACTGAATAAGAAAGCAAGGAGAGAAAGAAGCCCCCTGATTCAGTAGCCCGTGGGCAAACCAAGGTATATAGAGGAATATCAGGGGCTATACATTAACCCTTCATTGACATGCCGTATACCAAAAAGACCAAACAAAAAACCCTTACGTTTCTTTACAGATGAGGATGATGGGGGTGTAGCAGAAACTTCCCAACTGTTAATGCTCGTTTCACCTGGGCAATTCACCTTGGCATCCCCCCATTTCCCACACACCTCGTGCAGCAAGCAGCGACAGCTGATGCAGCACCTGTCCCTTGATCCCTCACGGAGCCCGGCCACAAGCAGCCTCGCGGCCGCGGAAAACCCCGGGGCACGTCCTCCCGGGTGAGCCCAGCCGCCCTGCCCTCGGTCTCCTCTCCAGCCGGGGGCCGAGGGCGCTGCGGGGCTCCCCCCGCCCCCCGGGGAGACGCAGCCCTCCCCCGCTGGGGCTGCCCGGGCCGCGGGGCGGCCGCAGCGCCGGCCGAGGGGCCATTTTAAGCGCCGCCAGCAACTTTCCCTCGCCGGGGACAACTCGGAGAGCAGCGTTGGGACCTCCCCCCACCCCAGCCCCGGGGCTGCCCCGCAGTCGAGTCAGAGGGCAGCCCCCCCGCCAGCGTGAAGTTTGCAAAGTCACTTCGGAGCCCCCAACACGCACGCACCGGCCCGGGGGAGCCGCAGCCTCTCAGCAGGAGCTGGCGCCGGCTGCCCGCCTTCCCGCCCTCCGCCCGGGGGCCTGCGGCCGGCACTGCGGCACCCCCGCGCCGCGCTCACCTCGCTCCGGCTCGGCTTGCAGGCAGATGGGGATGTTCTTTTTCCAGCCCGGCATGGTGCCCTGGCCCCGCTGGTGCCGCAGCCGGGCGCGCAGCGCAGTCCTCCGCGGCGGCGGCGCCTCCTTCCCGGCGCGGGGGGCGGGAGCGGCGAGGGGAGGGGGCGCGCCCGGTTCAGGCAGGGACAGGGGGCGGGACGGGACGGGCGCACAATGGCATCCCCTCGGAGCCGCGGCCGCCAGGTGAGCGCCGGGGCGCCGCGGGCAGCGCTCACAATGGGCCGGCGGCTCGTGCTCGCTCCGGCAGGCAATGGAGACGCCGCGGGCCCGTCAGGCAGGGCGGCGCTCCCGCCGGAGCCCTGCCTGCCTGCTGCTGCCGCCGGGCTTTGCCCTCTGCGGCGGAGCTGCGGGCCCCGCCTGCCGCCCGGCCGCGGCCCCGATGCACCGCAGCGGCCGGGCCCCGCCGGGGGGGAGCCGCCCGCGCCGGGCCCGGGGTCTCGCTGCCCCTCAGGCCGCTGCGGTGCTCTCCCGTGGCGGAGTCCCCCGTGAGGGCGGCCAGACCCGGGGGGGTTGGGTCGAGGGACCGAGCCCTCCCGCAGGAGCCAGAAGCAACCCCGAGACACCCTCCAGGAGGGACGCTGGCCCGGTCTAAGGGAGGCCCCGTGGGGTTAGGGCATGTTTCCCCTGTCGTGCTGTCAAAGACAGGGGCGAAACGGGTGGGAGCCCAGCTCGTGGGCCACGAATAGCCCAGCCCCTCTCTGATCCCCTCCCCTGTGCTTGCCTGTCCCCTCCCCCCTCGAGCTAAGCTGGCCCCATATGTGACCAGGGAGGAGGCTCTGGCCAGGAGGACCCCCAGAGCAGAGATGTCACAGCCCTTCCTTACACAACAAGGCTGGTGCATAAAACCTTCCACAGATCCATCACCTTAGGCCTCCCCCACCCAAAATAAGAGTTGGCACCTATGCCCCAGTGATAGCGGGGCCATGTTCCTGTCCCTCATCCCGTCACCTCTCTGGGTGGTTTCCCTGGGCAGTGTCCACTGGCTCCTTAGATGCATTCAAGGGCCAGTGCGTGCTGTGCCATCAGTAGACTCTGCTCCGTCTCCTTTCTTGGTACACTTATCCTGAACCTTTGCCCATCACTCCTGTCCCTGTTTTGTCTTTTATTTGTCCCATGAATTTAATTAACAGAGCTAACTTGCTCTGTGGTCCTAAGGCCCACATTCTCATTATGTGTCAAAAAAAGCCTGTCCCCTCCCCACCCAGCCATCTATCGGACCAGGAAGCAGGCTTTAGCTGGGAAGACTGCTGGTGACAATGGGGCCTGAGCTACCTTCCTGTCCTTAATCCAGTCATGTCTCTGGGCAGAGTTTTACTTAGAGTTGTTCAAGGAGCCAGTGGGGACTGGCCAGTGTGCTCTGCTTGGTGTCCCCCCTTGCAGCACTTGTCCTCAACCTCTGGCTGTCACTCTTATCCCTGTTACTGTTTTAAATTGGCCCAGTAAATTAGTTGGTGCACACCTGATAGTCCCTATAAAAGGGGGCGCTAACCCACTGTGGGCACACATGCCCATGTTTTCTCTGTGTACCTGATAGGCCTGTCCCCTCCCCTTCTGCCAGGTGTGATGCACAGAGGCTGCCTGTGCCACTTGTGGCATGCCTGCCACAGGCTGGCCACCCCGGGACTGAACTATTGGGAATGGAAGAGTTAAAACTCAAGCTTTTAACTCCCTCCACCAGTTTGGCACATGTTCAAACAGTAGGGTTTTGTCTATGCTAGACTTTCAAAACATGTTAGTTAACACATTAGCTGACATGTGCTAATATCACACCTTACATTTTATTCTAGTCAAATGATCAAAAATGCCATTCATGCACAGTTAAGTCTGACCTACATTGCTGCCTTTACTCTTCCAGGTTATCAAGTGTATCTGAAAATGTAGAAATAAAGATTTAAGGTCAGGCCAAATGCCTTTAGTAACAGCTATTGACAACCCTTTGATTAAGTGACCCCAGATTTGCACAAAAAACTATACCGTTGTCCACATTTCAAAGCAGTCTTCCTTTGTACATGGATTTTAAACTAATGTAAGTAGTAGAGTCAGCTTCCTATTGGGACAATGATATCTAAAGAACTCCTTGACTACTCAGCTTGCATCTTTAAATCGGCTCCCTGGCATAGCAATATTCAGATGGATCAAAGAGCCTTCTTGATTAAGGTTACACTAGATTTTTCTTCATTTTGATAGAGTTCTGCAATTTTTGGTGGGAGATTAGAATATTGTTTTAAAGTGCCAATTGTAGCTTGCCAGCTGAGGCTTAATTTTTAAAGCAGTGGGGGAGGGATATTGTAAAGTTTGCTATGACTGTTCTGAAAACAGCCATGTGACTACTAGTTTTTTTACTGTTTGACATTTTCCTCTATTCACAGCAACAACAACAGTTTGAGTGGTTAGATTCGTAGATGTGAGGCATTTAGTTATGTAGATTAGATGAATAATTGTAGAAAAAAGTTCTGGTTTTTTTTAAGATAAACAGAACTTACTGCGTTGACTAGTGACAGAATCCTGGCACTACTTTTATCACTGGTGACATCACACTGGTCCTCAAGATGGCTCCTTGACCTGTCAGAATATTGATGTGCCAGGGGTCATTATTGTGGGTGTGTTTCCATATACCAAGCAATGCTTTAATCATATTAATGTGTATTAGAAACCCAGCTAATTGCTTTTCTTTCATCACACTCAGTCCCACAGTGCTGGAAAAGGCACAATTACCCTAATGCTGCCACTTCCTGCTGTTGTCCTTTTATTTAATTAATGTTGTTTTCCTTGTCAATACCTCTGAAGAAAGTATGTGTGGATTTCAGAACATTCTGAAATTTTAATTCTTTTGACCAGAAGCTTTGATCTCCAGCAAAAATTTCCAGAAAGTGGCCTGGTAATAAGTTATTTTGTCTTTTGCTGTAAGAGCCTTGTTGGGGACAGTAGCATATACATCTAATAAATACATTTACAAATTCAGGAAGAGAGCAAAATTCTTAAGAACTCAAGATTCAAATTCAACATCTGTAGATCCCAAGCAGGTTCACTGGCCACATATATCACCAAAATACTCATTATGATACTAGTCTGCCTGCAAATGGACTTGCAACAAAGTTCTATTCCTGCTGTACATACAAAATGACTTTCTCTGGCTTATCAGTCTGGTTCAAGCTACACAGTAGAGCCAGGGCCTTGCAAAGGGCAGATGAGGAAGTTCTTCCTTGTTTTTTTCCTGCGTCCCAATGTTTTTTCCTCAACTAACTTTTGATTTAATAAGCAACATTGTTTACCCCAAATTTTCAGTCTATTCTCTTGAACGTTCATGTTTTGCATCTAACATCAGCACCATTGTCATGCTTTTTATTTGTATGTAAAGATAAAATATGTTTCTTATATATAAAAAGAAAACCCCTCCAGATACATATGTTTCTAATTCCTTTATCACTTCTTTTACAATTGCATGAATGCAGACTAAAGCTAGTAGCAAGCAAATTAAGCTAAATTGACTGTAACCACTTTTTTTGTGAAACAGGAATGTTTAGATGCACTGAAATAACTATTTTTTTATTCAAACCTTTTATTACTTCAGTGCAATATTATGTGCAGCTGAGCTCCAAGAATCTACCCATTCTCCCCATGTACAAGTACACATGTACTTAGATTTTTAATCTTCCCTGGCCTCTCCTTATGCTTCTTACTATATGTATTTACTATCATCCTGATAATTTAAATACACTGATTTCTGCTTTTAACCTACTTCCGTTCTATTTCTGTTTGATTTTTTTCTTCAGTGTTAAAAAAAGTCCTACTGAGCTACAGGACTGAAGTCCTACTGTAGACATTTCTGAATCTTAAATTAAGATTTGTAATATATGTTCTTATGGAAAATCTGTCATGGATTTCATCAGCAGAAGGATTCAACCTTACACGGTCAAAATTACATGGAGGCATTTTTTCTCCTACTACCATTAATTCTAGTATGCACCAATGGCAAATTTGTCAAAAGAGCCAACTTCTAGTAGCCCAAATCCTATTTTCAAAAGTGACTTTGGCAGATAGACTTCTAAGTCATTTTTTTAAGTAGGACTCAGGCTTTTAAGTCACATGTGTAATGCAATAAAATTCCATCCACATTCCATACCATTGGGTCTCATCTACTAGCAGTGAATCTGAGCTTTTCCAATGGGATTTCCAGGTTAGAAGGAAAAAGACTTAACATTTCACTTTTTGACCTTCATGTTTGCTCCTTGCCATTGTTGACCTTCTGCACAATTACAGTTCAGATAGATTATCTCTGTATAGTGATGATCATGGTTTTCTCTCCAGCCCATAGCAGCGCAGTTCTAATTACGTCTCCATAGTGTCATCATTTGTAAAAGGGGTAAACATTCCTTGGGAATGAATGCAGGATTTTGCAGGTTCTCATGGGAGCCATAAAATACCAGCTGCTGTTTTGGATTTGGTCCAGAACTATATATATAAAAAAAACCCCACAGTATTTTTCCCCCTAAATGTGGATTGACTTTTCAGGAATATGCACATTGAAGATTGAACAGACATATGACAATACCTGTTACATTGACTAGGAAGTATACTTTACTCTTTGTCATGTGCAAGCTTTTTTGTACAGTTCTTCTATTTTGTACAGCCTTATTCTATTTAGTTTGATGGTATTTTGTTACTGACATTGGCTGTATTAAACCAACAAATGCTTCTGGATGTTGAGACAATGTTAGTGGTAGAAAGTAGGCATCAGTTTTTAAGGGGCCTTTCTTAAATATCATATCAACACTGCTGTGTACACAGCTTTCCAGTTCCTCCCAATCTTCAGGTTTTTACTTGAAAGTTTTAAATGAATTGAATCCTGATCTGTAACGAGATATCTCTTGTTTGATACTGCAGCACTGAAATCATCTAAGGTGCTTTAGGTAACACACCTAGTTAGTTTAATGAAGGACTGTGGAAGTAGGTATTTTTTAAGGAAGTATCTCAATCCTTGAAACATCCCATCCACCCCAATTACGAAGTACATTTGTTGGTTTTCTGGTCACACTGCAAAGTTCATTTGTTTTCCAATATCTTTTCCTAGGTTGAAGGAATAATTGGATGGGGGTGAGCAGTGAAAGACGACATGTTGGGAACTAGTTGGAATTCGGCAGCTATTTAATAATTGCACATGACTTGAATACTAGTGTATAGATCTAAATTGAAATATATGTCTGAGGATTGTGGAGCTCTTAACTCTGAATTCTGTTCCAAATGCTTAACACAATCCATGTTGACACAGGCATTTGGATTAAAAACAGAACTAAAAAGGCAGACAGGGAGAATCCTGTGTCTAAAAGTGTGTCCTACATGCCCTTTTTAAATCACTGATAAAATATTTTTGCAACTCTCACAGATGCTGTTCCTCTCTTTCCATGCTGGCAAGTTAAGAGCATAGCTCCATCTTTGTATTGTCCCTGAACCTGAGACTAAAAACATAAGCTTTGCTGTTGGAGAAGTTTGTGCTGGTGGAATATCATGCACCACAGCTTGAGTGGTCTACCTAGTGGCTAGCATGAGCTGGGTTGAAACCACAGGGCCAGAGGCTGAGACAAGGCTGAAACAACAGGCAGAGCAAAGTCAGGGAGCAAGCCAGGTTGTATATCTGTAGATCAGAGTTCCAAACAAACCAAGTCACAAGACAGAGGCAGCAACAGGTCTCTAGAAGCAGGAGATAGAAGTGAGAAGTCAGCAGAGCATTCATTGCAAAAGTAGTAGGAACCTTCTTGCTCTGACAGCTTCCTGTTTCCTGCCCAGGGTTTATATAGCCTGAAGAGATCAATCAATTAATCAAGAGCCAGTAGTAGGCTGGCTTTTCAATTTGGTGCCTCTTCCCTGCTGTTCCACCTCTAGTCATAAGCTTTAGCCTAGTGGAGGGCTGAGTTAGTGCTTGCTCCCTGAGTCTCCAGGTTGAGGGTTTGGGACTGGGACCTACCATTACCCTTTGCTTTTACACCTGACATCTAGGCAGTCTGATCATAGTTTTCCTGGATACTTTTCACAGAAGTCCTGGAGCAGTACAGGGGCACATATGTTTTCTATGGTTCCCAGGTGTGATCTTCTGGATTGCACCCATCCCAATCCACCAGGAACCCCATAGCTAGCCATGTTTAAATTCTGAATCTAGGATTTCATGAACCTTTCCCCTTTATGTGCACAGGAGAAGGAGGCAGTTATGTTGTGTGCAGAAGGGAGTTCTCTGTATATGGCTTCAGCAGCAATGTGTGGAAAACTGGAGAAATACCATAGTCCTCCTTGTTTAATCTTGCAAGGTTTGCTTACAATTTCTAATGCTCTTGAGTCCATTTTTTGCAAATTATAGTGTTTGCCCCCAACTCCATGCTGAGCTGTCCTCAATGTCTCCCAAACCTGCAGCCTCTGAATGGGTGCAATATATTCATTAAATAGAGGGACATCTGAAGAACTGAGTAGACCAAGCTAAGGAAAGCCAGAAATGATAAACCAGTTGCTGACATCAACCAGGCCTGACCTATGTCATGGGTCAAAAGGTATGGTTATCCACCAAGCATATACACACCAAAAACCCTCCCACAAATTGAATAATCAGTTCCTTGGTCCCTACCAAACAATCCACCTGATTAACCCTGTCACATACACGCTGCAGCTGCCATGAAGAAACTGGTAACCCTTTGCTTCTATCTAAATGTAATTCATGTTTCAATGGCTACTAATTAATAATTATTAACCAACAGAAGTACATTCTAGTCTCATCAAGCATATATATCTTGCTCTTCAGTTTGTGATATGCCATAACACAATTGGCAGCATATGTTTGCATACATAACTAGCAATAAATATTTGTTCAGTGTCTGCCATGAAATAAACTTCTATTTTCATGAACATCTGTTAGTGAAAGTGTTAAAACAAATCTCAGAAATTCAAGCACAGGTGCACTCTGGATGTCTAAACCATGATCCTTTTGATATGATATTCAGGAATGTGACAAACAGCTTCCAAGATAAGCAGCCTTTTTAATAAAAGGAAACAAAGGGGAGAAAAACAGAAAAGCCTACAGAGAAGACAATAGCATAGATAACAACAGTTAGCCCAATACTAACTAAGAGAAGATCTGTATCACCTTGTTAAGGGAATAACATCACATTATTAATACAATTTGTACGTGTGTATGAAAACACTAGTTGTATCTACACAAGATGCTACTGCACAGTAACAACAAGCTACTAAGCAGTACCTCATTCCTACTGCACTGTAGTGTTGGTAGGCACTAACTGTGATGCAATGCTACTCTGCAGTAGGAATGAGCTACTGCATAGTAGATTGTTGCTACTGTGCAGTAGCATCTGAAAAGATCCATGTGGGGACACTACTGTGCAGTACTGCCGGTTACTGCACAGTCATTTGTACTTGGTTATGCAAGTACTAAATGACTGTACATTAACAACTGCCGCTCATGTAGATGTGGCCACTGTGTATGTTCAATAGCCCTAGTGTCAGCACAACCTAGGGCTCTATCCCTTATTGCTGGCTGATCAATGGGAAAAACTTAAGCATGGTTGCCATCCAGCCAGCACAAGGCAAATGTTACAATGCTACCACTACAAGTATGGTGAACCCATACATCCCAAGAGGTTAAAGTGTTCCACCCCTGAAATTAGATTTGCTTTAATGTGGTGGTCCCTTCTATCTGTGTGGAGTGTTGCTAACCTCAGTAGGGCTCTGCACAAGCATAAGAGTCCACCTGAATGTATCCGAAGAGAGATCAATATGATCAAACACTATGACCAATATCCAGAATGGTAAAATACAAACCATCATATACAAGAAATCCATGGACCAACAAACATATCTACACAGAACCAGCTATCTCCCTAAACACACCAAGAAAGCTGTAATACACAGCCAAGCCTTCCAATACCACTGAACTTGCGCTGAGAACACTAGCCATCATCACCTCACAAATCTCAAAAGGGCTTTCACTCAACAAGGACGCTCTCCAGAGATATAAATTGCACTTTTGAAAGAGCCACCCAGACACCATGTGGAGAATGGCTTCTGTAAAGAAAATCCCCACTAATTACACACCATTAGTTATGACATACCATACTTCCCTGGAACCTATATGGAAAATCCGCAAACAACTGCAGCCCATACTAAAGAAGACCCAGTTCTTAAAGAGATCGTTCTAAAACCACCCATCCTAGCCTTTAAACAAGCACCAAACCTTGCCAACCTCATCACCAGGAGCAAGCACACTGAATGGATCCAGCACATGCCAGGACTAGAAATGTAAAACATGCCAACACATCTCCAACACTCCTGCTATAACTACACCCAACAACAGAACCATCACCATTGCTGGATCTTACACCTGCACCTCCAGAAATGTAATTGAAATGCACTAAATGCCCTGGTGGAAAATATGGAGAAACCAAACAACAACTGTACCAGAATGAACACACACCAAAAATCTATCAAAGACAAAAATACCCAATTACCTGTGGGTGCACACTTCTCATAAGACAGCTACTCTCCCTCCAATCTCTTAGTTCTAATCTTCAAAGGAAATTTACAAAACACCTTTCGCAGATGAGTCTATGAACTTCATTCACTTCATAAATCTACTGGACACAAAAAAATTGTGGACTGAATATAGACATTAGATTTATGGCACATTATAACCTGCCTGCCATCTGATAACCCTAGGTAACCTGTCTGCATTTTACCAGCTACACTCTATCATCAGTTCAACATTCCGTCCTTCCCCGCCACCTACCTGTCTCACACCTATTGTCTCCCATGCCTTCTGACCCTCACTGATATACATTTGCATTTTCACAGACCTGCAATTTGCATCTCAGCTTCCGTTTTGCCATGGAAAACACAAAACAGCAGACTCTTCCTATGCCTGAAGGGTGTTTGTGCCTGAAAGTTTACAAAGAACAATTTTTCCAACTATTTAGTTGGTCTAATAAAAGATATCACATTTACCCAAAGACCCTTGTCTGCCAGCAGAGAGAGGTATGTGTAGTTCTTTCCAAAAGGAATAGAGGTATGGATAAAGATATTTCACAATGATTAGTGATTTTTTTGAGTCTCTCAAATTGTGGTTGTCTGAAAGGAGGTCATAAAGGAGGCTTGGTGTATCAGAAAATGCTGAGCATTCATCCCCTGCAAAAAAATAATAAAGAAATGATAAATACAAATTGGAGCTTGCAGGTGTGTTGAGTTAGAAACTGAGACAAGCAATATGTTTAGTTACTTTGGAAAATCTTGGCCACCATCCCTGTCTTCTCTTCTGTGTGCCATTAAAATGAAATGCTCTAATTAGCCCCCCATAACTGTGTTCTTACAGAAAATTAGTTTTGTAAATCACTTAAAAAGGACTACAGAACTACCAGCTTAATGAAAACAGCAAATTATGTAAATATTTACAATCCAATTTATGTTCTGTCTTTTTATGCAGATGTTGAATTATAGACCTAATTAGATTATTAAATAGAAATAGACTCCTTAAGAAATAAAAGTGCTTGAAACTCTTTGTGGTGCATAAGTTCTATGATTTAGTGGCTAACACGGATAATAAATAATGTTGATTTTTAAAGTACCTAAGTGACTTAGGAATCTAGTTCCTATTGACTTTCAAAGAGACTTAAGATCTTTTGTGCCTAAAGAGTACATCTACATTACAAGTATGCCCTAATTGCTATCCATACTTAAAATCCTTAAATGCACATCTGGATCCATGAATCCATGCTGGCATGCTCATCTCTGATGACGAGGCAATGGATATGTAGACTTGTGAGCCATGTAGCAGTCTTGCAAATTGCCCTGGGGATTTCCCATTAATTAGTATGTTCTTGCCCTTCATGCTCTCTGTATACTTCCAGTCTATGTATCTTTGCCTGGTATTTAACTCTGTTTCTGCATGGCCTCTGCCAGTTTCCATACAGTTCAGTCCAGCTCTGCCAAACACCTAGATTCCCCCCACCCCGCAATCCAGGATTCTGCTCTCTAAACCAGACCTTGTGGGTGCTTGCTACTCTGACCAATGCTGAGTGTGAGCACAGTAAAAGTTTTGCAAGGTTAAATCAGTTCTTCTGCCAGCAAGTCTCTTCATCCTGGTTCAGTACCATCATGGCCCAATCCAGGATTGTAGTGACAGGGGTGCGGCTACAGCCCCTTTGGCTTTATGACACACATGCTCTCTTGATTGTGCATGTGGCACACAGCCAAAATGGAAGTGACCAAAACACTCACTGTGATCCTGGATACCAATGAGTTTCAGAGCTTCTGCTGGGAGTTCTGCATGTATGTATTATCTATGAGCTTGCTGGCTGGTTGGGACAGGGTCTGCCCAGAGTCCCTACTTTCAAGCAGCTCCAGAGTCTGCTGCTGTTGCCTCCTCTTCTGTGCATATAATGTACAGCAAAAAAGTGAGGTATTATTGCTGCTGTTCTACCTCTGGCTCCATCCCTGGCTACCCTGCTAGCATTAACTCAAATTCTCTCAAACCTTGGCCAAATGCATCATGCAGAAAAAACTCAAGGATGTTTGCAAGGTTCTTGGGGAGATAAAAATTCCAATGTTTGCCCTTGTAGCTTTTCATTCTGCTCCATTCTTTGATATGCCATTCTGTCATCAGACAACACCACCACCAACAATCTCTTTTACATAGACCAATGTCTATGTCTATGGCATTGGCTGGGAGAGCAGTACAGCAGTGAACAAGTCACCCAGGAAGTTTCTGGAGAGTGTTGGAGACAACTTCCTGGTGCAAGTGCTGGAGAGGCCAGCTAGGTGCAGTGCTCTTCTCAACCTGCTGCTCACAAACAGGGAAGAATTGGTGGGGGAAGCAGTAGTGAATGGAAACAGGCACCAATGACTATGAGATGATTGAGGTCAGGACCCTGAGGAAAGGAAGGTGAGCAGCAGATTACAAACCCTGGACTTCAGAAAAACAGACTTCGACTCAGTCAGGGAACTCATGGGTAAGATGCCGTGAGAGGCCAGTCTGAGTTATCTGACCCATGAGGAAGGCCAGGCTTAAGGCAGATGTAAGCCCAGGCCCTGAGTAAAGCTGACGGTAAGATCTTGGAGCCTGCTGGGAAAGCACTACCTCAGCAGGATGGCAGGAGCTCCAGTGGGTCAGCATGGAGGGTAACATCTAAATCAGTCTGGAGGTTTGGGAAGGAACTAGAGGGGTGGAGGAGGTTCCTAGAGACCCAGAGAGGGGTCCAGAGCCCAGTAGAATGGGGCTGAGAGTACGGGACCTATTGAGAGGTCTGGGTGAGCCCAGAGAGTGAGGGACTGTGTCTATAGGACATACTGAGGACCCTGGGTGAGCCCAGAAAGAGGGGCTATATTTATGGGACCTATTGCAGGGTCCATGTGAGCCCACAGAGAGAGGCCAAGTGTGGGGGACCTATCATGGGGTCTGGGTGAGTCCAGAAGGATGGGCTGAGCCTGTGGAAACTGATGAGGGGTTTGGAGCCTACTGAAGGGCTGAGTGTAGGAGCCCAGAGAGACCGGGGCAGAGAAAGCCAAGGGCAGAGGGCCTGGAGGTGAGACTGAGCTGGGGGCAGAGGCCTGGGGGCCTATAGCCCAAAAGAGGCAAGGAATGGGGCTGGAAGCCCACAGCCCAGGAAAGGTGTGTAACATCAGGATCATCAGGGCAAGATAGCCTGGAGGTGGGTCCTGGATATGACCAAAAATTGCATCCTACTGAGGTTGGTGGTCACAGTGGTAGATCTGCTTGTGGCAGGGTAGCCTCTTAAAAGTGCCACTGGTGGCAAACCCCAGGGAAGGGCAAGTATGGGGCACCTGAAAATTCCAGCCCCTACTGCCTGGTGCGTTAAGGCGGGGGAAGGCTAGGGAAGCACTGAGAGAGAAGCAGTAAAAAGAGGTCTCTAGCAGTTCTAGGGCTGAGTAGAGCGCCCACAGCCAGAGTGGTTACCAGCAAGATCAAAGAGCCCATGGGCCTAGGGGCCCAGTGGGAGGTGGATTGAAGCCCAGATGTAGGCCTGAGAGGGCTTGAGCCTGAAGAAAGGGCATTTATTCATAGTTTCAAAGTTGGTAGGGTCAGAAGGGACCTGAGCAGATCATCAAGTCTGACCCCCTGCCACGGGCAGGAAAGAATGCTGGGGTCAAACAACCTCGGCGAGGTGAATATCTAGCCTCCTTTTGAAGACCCCCAGTGTAGGAGTTGGAAGTTGGTTCTAGATCCTAGCCACCCTGGCAGTGAAGTAGCGCCTCCTGATATCTAGCCTGAATCTACTCTCAGTCAACTTATGGCTGTTATTCCTTGTTACTCCCAGTGGTGCTCAGGGGAACAGGGACTCTCCCACTGCCTGCTGGTTCCCCTTGGCAATTTTATAGATGGCCACCAGATCCCCCCTCAGCCTTCTGTTGTGGAGGCTGAACAGGTTCAAGTCCCATAGCCTCTCCTCGTAGGGCCCACCCTGCTGCCCCCTGATCATGTCACCCCTTTGGACCCTCTTGATGCTGTCCACATCCCTCCTGAAGTAGGGCACCCAAAACTGGACACAGTACTCCAACTGTGGCCTGAATAATGTCACATAGAGAGGGAGGATCACCTCCTTGGACCTGCTCGTGATGGATCTGTGAATGCATGACAAGGTGCGGTTAGCTTTACTGACCGCGTCCTCACATTGGTGGCCCATGTTCATCTTGGCATCAATAGTGACTCCAAGATCCTTTTCTGCCTCTGTGGTGATGAGAAGGGAGTTCCCCAGCCTGTAGGTATGCTGCTGATTCTTCCTCCCTAGGTACAGTACCTTGCACTTATCAGTATTGAAACCCATCCTATTCACATCTGCCCACCCCTGTAACCTGTCTAGATCTAGATGTAGTCTGTCCCTCTCTTCTAGCCTGCCCACTTCTACCCACTTCTACCCATTAGTGTCTTCTGTGAATTTGAGCAAGGTGCTTTTCACCCCCTCATCCAAGTCGCTGATGAAGATGTTGAACAGTGCAGGCCCGAGAACCGAGCCCTAGGGAACCCTACTGCCCACATCCTTCTAGGTCGAAAATGACCCATCCACCACCACTCTCTGCGTGCGGCCTTCCAGCCAATTGGCAACCCATTTGACTGTGTGGGTGTCAACACTACAGTCCCCCAGTTTCTTAATGAGAATGGTGTGAGAAACAGTGTCGAAGGCCTTCCGAAAGTCCATGAAGACTATGTCCACTGCTAGCCCTGCATCTAAGGATTTGGTGATCTGGTCATAGAAGCCCACCAGGTTGGTCTGCCGATAATGAACCCATGTTGGTTGCCCCTAAGCATAATCTTCCCTGCTGGCCCCTCATGGACATGTGCCAGATTAATTCTCTCAAAAAGCTTGCCCAGGATTGAGGTAAGACTAATTGGCCTATAGTTTCCTGGGTCCTCCTTCCTCCCCTTTTTGAAGATGGGAACCACGTTGGCCCTCTTCCAGTCCTCTGGCACCACACCAGAGCACCATGAGTGCTCGTAAAGCCGTGCTAGGGGTCCCACAATGTCCTCAGCCAATTTCCTCAGTACTCAAGGGTGGAGATTGTTCAGACCAGCTGATTTAAGTACATCCAGTCCCTCCAGAAATTCCCTAACTAGTTCCTCACTAACCCTTGGCCTAGGTGCACCTCCCCTGGGGTCTAATGCGGGGTCCGGGGGGTGACTGTTCTGGTCCCTGCTCAGGAAAATGAGGCAAAGAAATCATTAAATATGTTAGCTTTGTCGTCTGGTGTGATGACCAAATTTCCTAGCGTGTCCTGCAGGGGCTCACGTTACCCGGAACCTTCTTTTTGCCCCATATGTATTTAAAAAAGGACTTCTTATTGTCCTTGATCTGGGAAGCTAGTCCCAGTTCCATCTCTGCCTTGGCCTTCCTGACTGCCCCCCTGCATCCCTGAGTAACCACAGTATAATCCTCCCTGGAAAACAGATCATCAGGTCTGACCCCCTACCCCAGACAGGAACAAGTGCAGGGTCATAACACCCCAGCCAAATATCTGTCCAGCCTCTTGAAGACCCTCAATGCAGGAGAAAGCATCACCTCCATTGGGAGTCCATTCCGGAGCCTGTAAAGTGAAAAGGGCTTGTCCGGGATTTGAACCCGGGACCTCTCACACCCGAAGCGAGAATCATACCCCTAGACCAACAAGCCATACTATATGCTAGCAGTCTTCTTTGAAAAAAATGGCACACTGTTGGCTTATATACACTCGGTGACCATCGTAACCCCTGAGTCCTTTTCTGCAGAGCTGCTGTTTCGCTTGTCAGTCCCCAGCCTATACCTGTGTATGAGATTATCCTGTCCTAAGTGCAGGTCTTTGCACTTCTCCTTATTGAACCTCATGAGATTTCTTTTGCTCCAATCTTCTGAAACAAGGATTGGAATCTGTGGCAGGGCATTGTGTGTGTCTACCACTTTAAGGGCCTGGAGCTGGCAGCTGCCAGGTGCCTGATTAGGGCAGCCATTTTGGGAGCTGGGGCTGCCCATATAAACAGGGCAGTTCTGCTGCCTGAAGGTTAGGTAGCAACATTGCTTGACTAGAGGGCTGTTGTTATCATCTGGAGATAAGGGAGGTGGTGTAGGGGATGGTAAGGAGGGTCCTGGTCCTGGTCCTGGTCCTGGTCCTGGGTATGACCTAAAACTGCACCCTGCTGGGAGTGGATGGCCTGGTGGGGTTCTCAGTGGTGCAGGAGCCCCCAGGAAATACCAGGCCAGTTACTACCCTGGTGAAAGGTGGGTCAGGGTGTCTTAACCCCTAGCCCCCACAACTGGGTGGGTTACCCCTTTGTTGGAGGGTTGGGAAGGTGGACCCTGTGGTGAAAGAGTAAGGGCCATAGATTCAGACCTGTCTGAATTTCCCCTGACTGACCCATGCTGGGGTCAAGACTGGAAGAGTTGAAGTGCCAGGGGCCCACTGCAAGGGACACCCAAAAGCTGAGGGCCTAGGGTTCTGACTGGCCTGGAGGTAGGCCAGGTCTAATAAGCTGAAGGTCTTGGTAGGGGATCAGTTCAGGCAACTATGTTGCCTGGTATGATG
The DNA here is from genome assembly GCF_052110815.1 of Crocodylus siamensis. Taxonomy (NCBI): domain Eukaryota; kingdom Metazoa; phylum Chordata; order Crocodylia; family Crocodylidae; genus Crocodylus; species Crocodylus siamensis. Next base: position 66,298,615 of record NC_143398.1, read on the forward strand.
GTGGAAGAGACTGCCTGAGGGGAAGAATCCAGGTGGGGGTTCCCCAGTAAGATTCTGGGGCCTAGTGTGGAGGCTGGTGACTATGAGATTGATAGATACCATCTGCGAGGCTTGGGCTGTGGTGTAGGGGAGGAATGGAGCTGCAGATGGTGCCCCCTGGCATTGGGGCAGGAAATGGGCAGCCTCCTGCTTAATTACATCTTTAAATTAATTAACAACAAGGTGTGGCAGGAAAGAATAAAGGCGGTTAGCCCAGGAACAGGTGGGTGGGCCATGGTTTAATTGGCCCCCTGTTATAGAATCCATACTAGGTTCTGGAGATGACTTGTTATAGATCTTCCTGCCTGATCTTCTGTCTCACTCCCTGCAGTGTGATTCTGTCCTATTACTTTCATTCCCAGCCTTAATATCTTTTTGAAATCTCTTGCTTCATTTCCTACATAGTACCCAATTTATGCAATCAATCAGACAGCAGTTTTGCAAACAATTTTTGCCATGCATCCCTGAGTCATCCCCATTCTCCTTGCCATTCAATCCCAGTTTCCCATACTTAGGCTTCTCAGACTCATTTCCCAGCCTGTCTCATAGCTAATTTCTCTTCATTTACTCCCAATCTTCTTTTCTAGTAAGTGGTTTTCCTCTTCCAACTCCTCAGTCTCAAGTTGCAGGAAGGGAAGCTTAGGTTTGATACTAGGAAAAATCTCCTCACTAAGAGGGTAGTAAAACACTGGAACAGGTTATGCAGACAAGTTGTGGGGACTACATCCTTGGAGGTTTTTAAGACCTAGCTAGACAAAGCCTTGGCTGGGATGATCTAGTTGGGGATGGTCCTGTGTTGAGGAGGGGGTTGGACTAACTGACCACCTGTGGTCCCTTCTAACCCTAAATTTCTATGATTCTAATTGTTCTCAACCTTTCTAGACTCAAGGCACCTCTAGAAAAATGCCAGCTTTTATCTTTCACTACTTTGAATACAGAAAAATAGAGCAGTTTTCCGTATTTTCTGCAAAGAACTCAAAGAACACATCAAATCCATAATTTCTTTTACATTCCTATAGATTCCTACTTGAAATCTCTGGCTTTATCTTGTGGATCATGTATAGGTGTTTCCATATCTAACATTACTAATATAGTGCAGTACCCTGTGACACCCTTAAAAGAATCCCCTGGCAATCCAGGGTGCCACGACACCCTCATTAGGAATCACTGCTATAGACTGATGGGATTTCACCAGTAGCCAGGGCAAATTGATTCTTTCTTCTAGTCTGGGCTTTCCCAAATAAATCTATCTTCTGTGGCTCCCCCAGCCTGAAATAATGTTGAAACTAAATTGTTATAAGGCCCTGATCCGATTATGCTAGCTGCCTTCCCACATCAGATGATGACGATGATAATTGTATTACTATTAAATGGATGAAGTTGGAAATAGCGAGTAAGAATTTAATTGCCCTGGCAGGTGCTTAGAGTTCAGCCACACCATTCCTGCCTTCTAAGACTCTTACAGATCAGATCCTCAGCCAGTCTGGGGACAGGAAAATTGTCAGAGATTATGGCCAATGTTCCCCATAATCTGTAGCAATGAAATAAATCTCTAACTTCTCTGTGTTTATAAGCACTATATAATTGTGGGTGAGCAACTTGGATGCTAGCAAAGGCTGCCTTAATACTTTATTAATAAATATAAGTAAAACATTTTTTTTAAATGTTTGGTTGTACAATATAGTGGAGTACAGTGATTGGAAAAGAAAGAGATGGGAGGTTTTATCCCTGTGCAGAAGAGCAAACAAGCTAAAATATAACCACCTCGTTGATAATATTATTGGAAGGAAATAAGGTCCCTGCTTGTCCCAAAAGGGAAATGTCTATGAACCTAATTGCCTCAGAACTCCAACATCATATATCTTTCCTGGACATCCCACATTCATGTTCAAAAGAAATGGTGAATGGATGGTTTGATCACAATCTGTTAGTACCTACTAGTCAGAAATTTGATAGTTGGGGTTGTAGAGATGTTACAACACAATCCAATAGCTGGAAGCTGAAGCTAGACAAAAGTAGATTAAAATAAGGTTCAAATTCTTCAACACTGAGCATACGGGAACAAGTCCAAGTGTGGTGGCTCTCCCTCACTGAAATACTTTAAAATAAGAGTGGATTCCCTTCCCTCCAAAAATCAGTGCTCCAATTCAAACAACTGAAAGAAATTGTAGGGACCTGTGTGAGACAAGAGGTTAAACTTACATGGGTTTAAACTTCCCAATGCTTGAAGCCCTTTTAAAAAGGCAGCAGCTGGTGCACTCTAATTGTTATGTGTGGAGGAGCTGGGAACAAATTAAGTGCAGCAAACCTTCTCCAACTTTAACACTGTGTCCAAGTCCTTAAGATCACCACTAGTCTCTTCTGGTCTTGAAATCTATGGATCTCAGTGCCTGATCCTATTCCCATAAAATTAATATCAAAACTTCTAGCTTTGCTGGCAGCAGGATCTTGCCCTATGTACGGATAATGAAAGAACTTTCATTAGTGAGGTTACATAACTTTTTTTTTAAATCAATGTGTTTGACCACAAACATTTTCTCATATTAGGAAATATTTTAATGTTTTTTCTAATCGGTTCTTTTTCCGGAGACTTCAGCCAGATTTGATATTACTTATGCCACGAGTGGGCAAAATGCGGCCTGGGGGCTGGATGCAGCCCACCAGGCCATTCTATCTGGCCCATGGGGCCCCTAAAAAACTTTAAAAATGTATATTTATCTGCCCTGGGCTACCTGCCACGCAGCCCTTGGTGGCTTGCCAAAACTCAGTAAGTGGCCCTCCGCCCAAAATAATTGCCCACCCCTGACTTATGTATTTAGTTTGGTAGATTGTTTGGTGAGGTTTTTTTTTTATTTTTATAATTGTTCTTTTTAAAGACTTGATAAAAATGGAAAGATTTCCAGACCAAGTAGCTCAGACCCTCACATTCTTTAGTCATTGATGTTTAGAGAAAGCAGCTGCAAGTTTTTACCATTCTACTGTACAGTGATTCTTGATCCAGTGTTCAAATCTTCCTCAGTATTACCTTCTTGACCAAATTTCATGATTGTATCTGCTGTTCTTGACAAGTTTCTGAAAAAGGGACTAATAAAAAATTGTTCCTAGATCACTGCTGCTGAAGGGCAAAGCTAGTTAGCTGAGGCATGATAATAGAAAAATACAATTCTACTACCTCCCAGTTGAGAGCTAATTAGCTTGTTCATAGCTCTGCATTAACCAGAACTAAAAGAGAGGTCAACTACATCCAGTTTCAGTGATCTGTGGAGCATCTGGAAGCATGTCCTGGATTTAATTCCCTGAAAGTTGGCCACTTTAAATATTACACTAATACTTTTAATGCAGATACGTGAACTTAAATAATTATTATGAACAGCAGTAAGCTTGTTTAGGGTTAAATTAACACTATTTTTTGAAGTCCTAGTTGAAACTATAAAAAAAAATAATTTGTCTAAATACTGCCCACACATTCATCTACAGAAAATCTTTGCAGTTATTTGAACAATGGAAATAGGACCATTAATTTCAATTGGGGCTTTACTCAAGAAGGGACAGTATCAAACCCTTATGCAAATTAAGAGGAAGTTTTAAATGTCTATCATGGATAATTTTGGTTTATCCTCTATTTCTTATATATATTGGGAATAACAATTCCACTTCCTTCCCCTATGCTGTTACACTCTTTCTAAAAAGCTTATAAAACACTCATTGTATTTCTGTTTTATTCCTTGAACATTTTTATTGCTTCTCTTTTTACTCTTTATATTGATTGCTATAACAGATGCCTGTAATAACAGTTGATTGCATTAATTATAAAATAATAATTTACATTTGTGTTATGCAACTTATCCTCATAGGATTCCAAAGCAGTTCACTAACTACTGTGCTCTCTGCACAATAACTAACATAAAAGTTTAAGAAGGTTGATCTTTTTAATCTAATTGAAATGTTTTTAAATTGTCCCTATAATCTTTCCAAAAGAAGGGGTGAATAAACCAATTTGAAACTAAATAGCTGTTAAACTAATCAACATCAAGTGTTTGGTGGAAAAGTCATTAAAATCACACTTTGTTTGTGACAAACTTAAACTGTTGGGAAATGAATTGGTTCTTTATCTAAGAAGACACAATTGCATGAAGCGCCAAGCATTCTCTGATCCTTTTGTAAATGCTTTCTAGTTTTCAGAAGAATGGCCAGGATGTTGCAGGATGGAGCTCTTCCATTTTGGAGGAAACTTTAGGGATTTTCATAATACCTGAAAAACTAAGAATGGAACATAGTAAAAATCAATTAATATATAATGGAGAAAATGGCACTTCTATGAGTGAACAGAAGCACAAATGCTTTCTGCTGTCCTTTTCTCTCGCATCATAAAATAGGCAGATTTATATCAAATATAGATATTTGTTTTTAATAAAACTGCCTAGCTAGTAACTTTCACTGTGGTGTACTTTGAGAATGGGATGAGACTGTGCTGAGGAAAGAATCGCTGGAAGGCTCCAGGAATAGGGTATAGAATACCATAAAATATAAGATGCCCTTTGTCAACAACAGAAACTAACTGAACAGAATAAGATCCTTCGATGTAAAATTAATTACCCATTAAAACAATCCAGTGGTAGTGTCCTAACAATGGCACTAAAGAGGTCCCCCTTTCCAAAGAGTTGAGATTCTGTCATATTCAGGGGTCAGCAACCTATGGCTCCTGGGTTGCAGCTAGTCTGTAAAAAGGTCCAATCTGGCTCAGAGAGGTTTGATTTGACACATGGGCTCTGTGGCCATCTTCCTGTGTGATGATTGTTTATCCCCCTCACCTGCAGTATGCTCCACTGTGGAGCCTGCTGCTCTGCCACCTCTGTGCTTCCCTTGTAAGGAAGGAGAAACACAGAGGCAGCAGAACAGCATGTGTGCAGGCTGCTGGGGAGGGGAAAGCAGCATAGATTTCAGGTCTGTGGCCCAGCTGGGTCATGAGATCCAGCTTATGTCGACAAAAGGCTGCCAAATCCTGTATTAGATCCTTCCTGAGAGACAATATGATACCCCAGCTCAAATTTACCAGTCAGCAGGCTGAAAAACCCTAAGGCCAGATCATGACTTCCCATGTTACAATTCCCATGCAAGGCTTTTGTTGAAATTTCTGCTAAATTTCCCTCATCCCATTCTTCAACTATTGGATGATTTGCCCCCTATTCCAGCAAAGGTACCTGGGAATCTATCACCCCAAACCTGGCAGACACCAAAGATATTCATCCTGCTTGGAACTTTGCACTTCCTCAGTGGCTCTGATCTCTGGTGTCCTAGTAGTATGGACATTAATGGGCACTTTATCATTAAGTAAAAAAAGGCTGAGATATACATCCATAGATTTCATGGACATTAGGGCTGGAAGGGAGATCATTGGGTCCAGCCCCCTGCTCAAAGGGCAGGAAGTCAGTTGGGGTCACTTGACCCCAGCAAGGTGAGCATCCAGGCATTTCTTGAAGGTATCCAGAGTAGGTGCTTGCACCACCTCTGGGGGGGAATCTATTCCAGTCTCTGGAGGCTTGGACAATAAAGAAGTTTTCCCTTATGTCCAGGCTAAATCAGTCTTCCAGCAGTTTGTGCCTGTTAGACCTTGTCTTCCCTTGGGCTTCCCTGGTGAACAGACATTTTCCCAGTTCCTGATGCACCCCGCCTTATGTACTTATAGGCTGCCACCAAGTCCCCCTAAACCTTCTCTTCTCCAGGCTGAAAAATCCCATGACTCTCAGCCTCTCCTCATAAGGCCTACTCTCATGACCTCTGACCATGTGCGTTGCTCTCCTCTGGACTCTCTCAAGTTTCTCTACATCCTTTCTAAAGTGTGGAGTCCAGAATTAGATGCAGTACTCCAGCTGCAGCCTCATCAAGGCTGAGTAAAGTGGAAGGATGACTTCTTGGGTCTTCCTTGAGATGCATTAGTAGATGCAAGCCAGAGTTTTATTTGCTTTGCTGGCTGTGGCATTGTATTGATGGCTCATCCATGCAATATTTCCCTATGCCTCCCTTCCATTGCAAAATACTGCTGTTTAATGTATGCAGTTTGTTTACCCTCCTAATATGGAAATATTGAATTCAAATCAGTCTGACAGTTCTGAACAATATTTTAGAAGATGCTCAAGTGTTTTAGGCCCGATTCGGGGACCAAATCTCCAAATCTGAATCAAATTGGGAGATCAAGTAAAAGTTCCAAACTGATTCAAAGCATCCAAATAGATTTGGAAAAAAATTCAGAAAAGATTTGGCCATTTTGGAGATTCAACCATAGACTAAATAGGCAGCTAACAGCTGCCTCCAGTTGGTAAGTCTGGGGTTAGAGGAGGGGGATAGAAGGGGTGTGGAGGAGGGAGGGATTGGGTCTGGAAAAAGCTGCTCACCTGGGGCAGGGAGTGCATTACTTGGAAGGGGGCGGATGGGTGCAGGATGCAGGCATGACAGCACTGGGAGCAGGGGCTCTGCCCTGCTGCCACTTGCCCAGCTGAGGCAGGGGGGCAGGATGCGGCTGTGGCTTGCTTTGGACAGAAGGGGCAAGTGGCAGCAAGGCAGAGCCCCTGTTCCCGGCACTGCCATGCCCGCATCCCATGCCCTCCACGCTGCCTGGCAAGCGGTAGCAGGGCAGAGGGCCAACTCCCAGTGCTGATGCGGGTGCAGCAGCACTGGAAGTGGGCGGTGGCAGGGCATAGCCCCCAGAGCAAGCCACACCTGTATTGTGCCCCTACCCTCTGTGCCAGCTGGGCAAGCAGCAGCAGGGCATAGCCCTCATGGCTCCCCCTGACAGGGCAGAGGCACGCACAGCCAGGGGAACTGGGAAAAGCTTCTGTGGCTGCTCTGCCCAGACCCATCTCCTGCCTGGCCCAGCCTCTGACACTTCAAAAAAAAAAAAAAAGCCCCACAGTCACCAGCTGCAGGAGCAGCAGTTGGGGCCTCTGAGGACTTATGGCAGAGCTCCCCATGCAGTGGAGGGAGTGGTGAGCAGAGGGGATTGCCCCCCTGCCTGGCACCTGTGGCAGCTGCCCCATAGCACAGGTACAGCATGGCTCGGCAGGGCGCTGCTTACTGTCTGGGAGCTGGGGTGGCTCCAGCAGTCAGCCAGAGCCCAGCACCGCTCGGCCCCAGCTCCCAGGAAGCCCACAACGCAGTGCTGAGCTGCATTGCGCCCGCGCCATGGGGCAGCTGTCATACGGGTGCCAGGTGGTGGGAGCTATCCCTGCTGCCCAGTGCCGGGGGGGGGGGGCGGCTCTCTCTCTCAAGCACTCGAGGCCCCCATCACTGGTGCTGCATCCAGTGAGTATGGGCCTATTCATTTATTTTTTTTCAAGTGCCAGGACTGGGATGGGGATGGGGATGGGGATGGGGATGGGGATGGGTCTGGGCAGGGCAGCCATGGGGGCTTCTCCTGTGGCTCCCCCTGCCTGGGGAGAGGCAGGCACAGCTGGAGAACCTGTGGAAGACCCTGCAGCCACCTGGCTGTGCCTGCCTCTCCCCGGCTGATCCAAATCACCGAATTGGCAACAGATCTTCTGAAGCTGATTTGGCTGAATTGATTCATCCAAATCTCAGAATTGAATTGCTGTCTTCTGAATCAGCTGAATCTAAATCCAAATCAAATACTGCCCTATTTGCACAGGCCTACCTGGTACCAATAAGTGTCATCAATGTCTCTAGTGGGTTATGGAACAGAGAAAGATCCCATATAATTTACTGATTCGTTTGGTGTGCCTGGCTGGGGGAGTATTTAGTTGATTGCATGATTTCACAATGATTGCACACTTAATTCATACAACACAACTTTATTTTAAAATTCCTTGCTACATGTATAACACTGCTTAGCTTTAAGAAATACTTCCCAAACAATGCTATAAGAATTAGTATTACAAAAACAACTACAATTACAAGTAAAGGTTATTTCTCATGGTATACTTACAATCCTAGAATTTCTAGAAACCAAATCCCCAGATATATACTTTCATTCTTTAGTTATGGTTTTAGAGCTGGTCTCAGCAGTGATGGGAACAAGTCCCCTTCCTTCAGTCCCACTTGGGCGCTCCTAGGCTTCAGCATGAACGGGAGTACTTGTTTATGGAGAAGGTGGTTCAGGTGATCAGTCTGATCCAGCCTACACTTGCGATTCTTCCTTCAGTGTTCTGCAAGTGAGATTACCTCCAAACTGGGACTGTAGGTTACAGTTTTTATTGGGTGAGTTGCTGTCTTGGGCCCCTCCTACCCAAACCTGTCACTACTCCCAAATTTGGGCTCAGATTTTTTACCCAACAGATTCTTTTCCTGGGTCATCTTTGAGAAATTTTCCACACCACCACTGTGACCTCTAGTGCCAACCCCTTCCAAAAGCCCCTAGGTTTCGATCTCTCGGAATGTTTGCCCAAGGGTCGCTTTTAGGTTAACTTTGTTAAAGGCCTCTAGAGCTAAAATTCAAAAACCAAGACCTTCACCACGTAGGCAAAAACAAGCAATAGCCTAGATAAGAAGATGAACCTTGCCTTTTTTTCTAAACTGACTAATGGGTATTTATTACAAATTCAAACTCTTACATTCAATATGACAATCAATGCACTATTTTCTTTCAAATAAGAAGGAACACGGGTGTCTCCAAAAATTCTGCAGAAAACTGCTCCAACTCTTGGAATACTCTGCAAATAAGAAGGGAGGAAATAAAGTTATGTGTAGTAGATCCAGAGAATTGGTGAGGTGCTCATTTGTAGTTCTAGGATTTTAATTTCCCATCTTTTACCATAACTTTGTCCATCCTATTTTTTTTTACCATTTTTCCACTGTAACACAAGTTGTTAATTTTGTTTGGTTAGCATGAAGAATAGTTTGACGTTTGTATTCAACTACTAATGGATAATGAATTTTAAGCCTGAAATGATTAGAGTTTACTTGTTGGTAGGAATACATTGTTATTGAACAGCTGGAAGCCAACAAGAATGATAATTTTTCTAAGTCAGTGCATGAACATACAGGATGTTTCTCCTTATTAAACTACTGAAATACCAAGCGTATATAATCACATTTGTGGAAAATAATTTATTTTTGCATGCTCTATATGAACTGTTTACATGCTTTTTTATGCCAAAAATGTAAGGGGGAAGGGAACAGACCAGAAACTGATCATTCATTAGGAAATGATCACATATGTTGCTAAATGTCAACAAATGTGTTCTTCCTCCTGCTTTTCTTGAGCAAGGGGAAATATGTCCCCCAAGAACTCTTGAAAATGTATGCCGGTTATATGTGACTGGTTATTTTTATATATGTATATTTGGGGATAAACATACCATACATATTAAATATATGCATACAAACCCCTGTATCCTATATTTCTTGGACTTATGTTGAGTCTTTTGCAATGAATGATAAACTGCATGAAAGCAGAGGAATATTGGTCAAGACATTTAATAGCCTGCCATATTCATGCGTGAGCTTGCCCTGAAGTAATTGAGTCTGTACCACACTTACACCTTATGCAGAGCAAATGGAAGTCATTCCACATATCAAACAAATGTCTGCCTTTTATCGGGGAACACATACACAACTATGATTCAATGGGAAATTATTAAAATAATTGGAAAAACAATATAAAAGCAATTTCTAAAAAACGGTGTATTACAGATGGTCAGTGGGGGCCATGCATTGCATCAAGATGATGAAACAGGGTGGCATAATCCTTATCTTGAAATCAAGCTGTCTCTTTTTTGTTTTAATTCATATACAGTGTATGTATATACTAAGAATGCCTTGGCATACAAACAGCTGTATACTCCTTATATTTCCCTTCTAGAGGGAATACAGCTATAGGAATAAAGCTGCACTTTATACTAGTAGAATAAAATAGCTCCCACAGGCACAAGAAGCTATGGCAGTAAAAGTGCTGTTTTGCTTGTATATTTGCATCTCCCCCAAAGGCTTCTGCCTGTGCAGCTATATCAGTCATGGGTCCCACCTCTTTGCACCCCTGATAAACATAGCTTTGCTGACAAAAGTCTGCAGTATTGACATTGGCTGCAATATAGCCTTTCACAGCCTTTTAAGATTCCTCCAATTTACATTTTACTTTTCTCAGACATGCCTTTTTATCCCACACCTTTCTATATCATCATCTTGAAAATGTTAGGGCTACTTGCATGCAAATAATACAAAATAAAATCACAAAGTGTTTCTTTGAAATTCCATTAAGCACACTTTGAACACCCAACTCTTTGTTGAGGATGATATTAACTTGTATTACTCTGTTCAGAATAAGGTATCCTATAATTTAACATAAACAGCAACCTTAGAAATAGATGGGCCCTCCCAATAACATAGCTTCACAGGTGATAACAGATTGGATTTAATCAGTCCTTTCTGCTGTACTTAAAATGATAAAATTGTCCTTTTACATTTTCACTAAAGTACCAATGAATTTGAATGCATGTAATGCTTAGATCTGCTAGATTTAGTGAATGTAGATTTCAACATGTTTTAAATGCCAATTAATTCTGAATATAAAGCTTGAAAATTTATGAATTCCCCTTTACTAGGGCTGTTCTTTATTATAGCAACATAATGGTAATAGTACTTACTCTATCACTGCATAATAATAGTGCCTCTTTCTTTGACACCAGCTCAAGTGCATGAAGCACATGCTTCCTCCTTACCAGTATTCTGAGAGAAGGATCCACTGAGAGCTTCTTCACTGCCTCTGTGCCAGGTCTATTCCAGACTGGCTGCTTTGCCTCAGTTCCTGGATTTGGTGCACACAAAGCAGGTGGTGTTTGCTTTACAGAGGTGCTTCCAGGTGTGTATTGTAGGGTGGAGAGGCTCTGAGGCTGAAGTCCTGGATCTAGGCCTACCAAAGTCATTGTGACTTTTGCTGTTAACTTCAGCAGGTCCAAGATTTCTCCCTGAAATCTCCCTTGTGGGTGAGCATTCAAACTGGAGGAAACCTTTGCTTGCTGCCTTCCGGCAGGAGGAACCTATGTATATACCTTTGATTTTTATATCAGGCCATACACAACCCATGTTAAGGTTGCTTTCTTTGGTACTTTAAGTAGCTTATACAGGCTAGTGTATGAGAAGCAAACCAGGTCAGTGAGCTGTTTCACCCTGATTTGTAGACCCTTTTTAGAATGCATCAAATCTTTCATTAGGATTTTTCTAATCGTTAATGCCATGTCTACCCAGTAAACTTACCATCCTGGCAGCACCACTTAGGTTGCTCCACCAAAGGCAACATTGCTTTGTCTGTGCAATGCCACAGGCGGGCTAATTAGTTCAGGGAATGAAGTAATTGATCTGGTAACTTGGTAGTGCTAATTAGCCCTTCCAAATCATTGTGCTGCCCCAGTTTCCATTTTAAGAAGCAGCCTCCCTATAGCAGTGTGGTGTTCTTGAAAGCCTGGTTGTTGGGAGCAGTATGTTTTCCATATAGGTCTAAAACAATCTGGTTTTCCAGCCTTGCAACTATCAGAATGCATTACACTAGTGGTGCTCAGCCTCTAGGCCAGAGGTTCTCAAACTGGTCCACAAGCTTCATACGGGTGGTACACAGAAAGGTTGCAGAACAAGTCACGAATATCTCTAACTGTAAGGTAAGACTACTAATATTAAAATATGAGTTGTGTGCTTTGATTTGTAGAACAAAAAAAGTTTAAGTGGCCTGCTGAGACCCTTAGCAATTTTCAAGTGGTTTGCAAAAAAAAAATGTTTGAGAACTACTGCTTTAGCCCATGGGCCAGATCCAGCCCACAGAACCATATTATCCAGCCTGTGTAGCTCTCCATTGATCTGGAAATTTGGTGATGGGAGAGCCATAGCAGCATTAATTGCTGTTCCCATGCTTCAAAACGTCTAGTCCCGCTGGAAGCCCCATTGGTTTGTGCACTTGACTAGATCACATAAGCAGGGCTGTCATGCAAGGTTGCTCTGGGGCCAGATCTGGCAAGCGGGGTTCACAGCCAGTTCACAGCCAGATCCAGTGCACAGGGCCAGGCCAATGCATGGAATCTCACATGTGTGCCAGCCCTACACCCAGGATCTGGCCTGCAGATAGGCCCTGTGCCACTCATCTTGCTCTTTGCCTTCGAAGGTTCAGCACCACTGCATTAGACAATGAAAGCTGCCTTTTGGGTCCACGGTGCAGAAGTAGGGGAAAAAGCTGATATGAGCTACAGGTGAATCTGGAACTTGAAAAAGGGGAAGTGGTAATTAGAGTTAGCCTGTGGAGGAGCAAGCCTGGAATTTGTCCATAACTGGGAAGGATGAAGGAAGTCTTCTACAACCTTCTTGTTTCCTTTATCTTGTTCATACCCATCCTGTTAGTCACTCCAAGTATGCATGTAGCTCTGCTGCTGTCCATTTTTTTCTGTCCAGTTTGCCACTCTTCGCCCTGCCTCCTTTCTCTTCTGTCAGCAACTGATTGATGCACCCAAGGCCTTCTCCCCGCTAACAGCTTTACAATAGTTGGGTACCAGCTGGGAAAACATTAAAGGCAGATGAACACTACTGGGCTTGTTGCAAGGGGAGTTGCATTTAGCCCCTGTGGAGTACAGGAGATTCCAATATGGTTAGTATGAATAGGGGTGGATCCAGGGGGGTACACTGGTGAGGTTGCATCCCCTTTTGATTTCTGGCTTACCCAAAATTAAAAGTAACTGCCTGGCAGTGACTGCAGCATTTCTATTCAACCAGCTGTTAGGGAGTCATTTGATTTCATGGCCCACTGTAATCTACCTGATTCCTTCTAAACTCCTTATCCCACAGGTGTTAGAGACCCTTTCTCCTTCTTTTAAAGATCTTGATGTCCCACTAATCAAGCACTTCTTTCTTCTGCAATTCTGCTATTACCTGCTTTTCTTAATTTTCTACTCTTCCCCACCCCCCCGCAGTCTTGCAGGCTGTTTTTAACTCTAGCTAAAAGCATCAACTCAGGTGTGGAAACATTAACTGAAGGGAATGTTAATTTACGTGTGGAAATAACTTTCAGTGAAGCATTGGATGCAGTGTCAAGATGCTCAAGAAGGCTTGATTTTATTTTATGAATCTGAAATAGATGTACACTTAATTCTATTATCAACAGAACAAAGGAAAGAATATCTTTTGATTATGTTCTTATCTATTTATTGTGTTTTTGTATATAATAGAGGCTATAGCAATTAATGAACATTCTAATAAAGTTATTAGTTTTTGCTTTGATCATAAACTGAATAATATAGCCCTACGTTCCTAACATATTACTAAAGCTTCCAGTTTCTTTTTATTTGGAGAAAAAAAAAGTGTGTTGTGTTACATGCTGATTTCCACACCACCTGTATGCTCCTTCTTAAAATCTTAGATCCACTTATGGGCATGAATGGGTGATGAGAGCAGCAAGCATGCACATGTCACTAGGCAGCTATGGATTAGTGAAGTCCCTCACCTTATCTATAATGTGTTCAATGTCAGAAGAAAACAAAAGGTTCTATACAGCTTCCTGGTACTGTTTTGTGATAGTGTACTCCATCAGGTTTCCTTTATCTCAGAGAGAAATTAGCATTATGCACCTGAATTGATTATCTTTGATAGGAATTTTCAACACATGCGCTCATAGTATAAACCAAACTGTCAAGGCTGGATTCTTTACTACTTTGCACCCTGTACAGTCATTTATACCCATCTACAGTGAGCACAGAGTAGATATACAAGGCTGCCAAACGAAACTAAATTTTGCTGTTAAGTAAATGTGTAACATGTGGACAGAAGTTATAAAGGAAAAAGCAATTAGCATGCAGGAGATGGTTCAGATTACCTGAAACATAGCTTCCAACTATAGTAGTGATTCTCAACCTTTTTATACTTGAGGCTCCCCTTGATAGACTTAAGAGCTGGCATTTTCTAAGGGGTGCCTCAAGTTTTCACTTGTTTTTGCCTAAAGAAATATAAATAGAGCAATTCTTCTGCTGCAAAGAACTCAAAGGGTGGTGAGACAGGGGCACTACCACGCTGAGTCACCTGCCTTACTGCCCGATCAAAACCATGCTTCGGGTGTCTGGCTAACCTCCTTCCTAGAGCACACCCACAGGCGTAGGGTAATTGCTGCCACTACCTGGGTTTTGGTCACTGTTAGGGCTCTATGTAGCCTGTTCTTTCACCTCGTCACCGCCCTGCTCTTGCCTGCCACATCTTGATGGATCGCCAATGGGGGGGAGTCATCTGATGGGTTCTCTTTGCCCGGGTCCATCCGACGGTCGTACATGGGGCTCCAACCACCCCTGCACCCCGGCCTTTCACCACCTTCTGGAGCTGGCCCTGAGGAAGTGGCACGGGGCTCCTCTTGCCTTGCTGCTGCCTTCCTTTGCCCCTTTTCCCTATACTCGGAGGGTCGAGCCTCTATAGTTATGGATCTGGCTCCAGACCCTCAGTCCTTAGGATCTGTGCTTCTAAATGGGCTTGGGCATCCGCAGTCCCTGCGGCAGCCCCGCCCCAATCTGGCTTCTCCTTATGGGCTCTTGCTGCCCTACCACTCCCTGAGTGCACCTGGCTCTGGCAGGTCCTCTGCGGTGACTTTCTTTCGCCGCGCTCCAGTCCCGCTGCCTCCCGGATGCTGCCGCCAGCTCCTTCCCTCCGGCTCCTCCAGCTCTGGCTCCTCGTCCCTCCTCGGATGCCACGGGGCCTCCCCTTCCTCCTCCTCCGTCGGCAGATTTCCCTCTTCAGGGCCATCCGCCCCGATCTTTGCAGCTGCAGCTGCTTTATCTTCGCCGGCCGGCGTTCTCTGCTGATGTCACCGGCTGGCCGCAGCTGTATAAAGAGCCGGCTCACAAGCCACACGGCTTTCCCCGGAGCATCAATTCCTGCTGCTGGTAAGTTTTTGGGGTCACCCCAGCCCCCGGGATAGTTTCCACAAGTGTGAATGTAACAGATAGCTTTATTGGTTAAAGCGGGAGAAGATGAGGAAGGGGTACATGACACAGGAATATTGAAAGAAAAAAAAACACCACCTTGAGCAAAACAGAATGGGCTTGTGTAATAAGTGGGCCTCCTGGGGCCAGTCAACTGGTTGGCCCACCCACTTGCAAACCCAGGCAAACCACCTGCCTAGCTCACCTGCCATGCCTTAATGATAATTATTAAGATGTTACTTAGGCAGGAGGCTGCCCACTTACTTGCATGATGCTAAGGGACTCCTATCTTCCCTTATTATGCCCTATGCCTCCAGTGGCTCATGCTGGGACTCATGTCTCACCGGGACTCTCACTCCCCACTGGAGCTTGTGGTCCCAGCACCCTCATCCTGGGGTCTCTCTTTACACACATACTGGGCCTCCAAGCCCTGGGCCTCAGGGCCCACACTGTAGGCTTCAAGCCTACACTATAGAATTGGACCTCCAAGCCCTGTCTCCTTGCCCTCTCTGGGCTCTCCCCTTATCCCTGGTCCCAGGAGCTTCCTTAAAGGCTCCCCAAGGCTCAGGACACCCTTCCACCCCCCAGAGCTTCACTCTAGCTCCTATAGCAACCTCAGGGCTCACAGTAAACCTGGGCACTGCTCCAGGTCCCTCCACCAACCTGGGCCCTGCCTCAGGACTCCTATGAGCCTGGGCTCCCTCTGCCTCATCTTAGCCTACCAGGGATGTGGGGGTTGGGTTAGAAGGCACCCCATACTCACCTTTCACCAGGGAGGTAACTGGCTTGGCATATCTGGGGGACTGTCTCACCACAGATAGTCCCACCAAGCCACCTGTCCCTGGGAGGGTGCAGTTTTCAGTCCTACCCAGGACCATGAGGCCTCTTCCTTCCCCATAGCTCCAGCCCTTACCTCTTAGGGTGTTCCATGAACAGCAGCTCAGCCAGGTGTTGTTCCTTCGGCTGCTGGTAGCAAACTGCTGCTGCCTTGTTCTTCAGAGCCCTGCTCTTGTAGGCAACACCCTTTTCCCCAATCAGGTGGTGGCATCTAATTGGGATTGCAGGCAGCTGCAGACTGCTCGGTCCCCTGCAAGTAACAGAGCACCTTACATAGACATCCAGAGGATTTTGGTAGTCCATGCTTCTGTTTGTGTTTCCAAAAAAATGGCTCCCTAAAGGAAGAACCCAGACCAGGTGACCTGACCCTTAAATACCTCATCACCTGGCTCTAACCAGAAGCAAGCATTATTTAAACCCAGCTAAGGTATACCAATTCTTTTAAAAGTTGTCAGCATCCCCAGGTGGAGTGACCAGGGTCACTTGGGTTGTTCAGTGGGAAACTCAGGACAAAGAAGAGAGAGCTTTCCCTCCCTATGGAATTTTTACAACCCTATCACTTAGCTTGACCAGGGGGATCCAGCAGGCAGTTTGAAAATAGATGGGATCTGGGCAGACTCAGATCAGGGAAGCAGACGAAAAGGGGGATTTCTTCACAAACAGAACAGAATGTTTTTACACTGCAGATTCCTGTTTGAAATCACTGGCTTACCTTGTGAATCATGTTTGTACAGCTAATGGTGTAATGGGGCCCCTACCCCATTACTGAGAAGGGGGAAGAAGCCCATGGCCTGCTGGCCAGCCCCAATCCTTTGAACAAACGTAACGGTGAAAGGAATCTAAATAAGATGTCTGCCTACCACAGGTGTAGGCAGTGATTGGCAGGCCTGGGGCAGTAGTAAAGGGTCAGGTGACCCAGGGAGAGGTTCAAAAGCCCAGGGCTCAGCCCAGAAGAGACAATCTGGCCATAAGAGGTAGAGATCCAGGAGTGAGCTAGTCTGGATGACCTGCAGGCAAAGACTGTGCATCACAAAAGGGTGGAAGACATTGGTGACCCACTATGCATCGCCAGAACTGAAGGAATGCATAAATACTACCAAAATCTCCGGGATTAGCAGTGCTGCCAGGCCATTGCAGGCTACATCATATGCAAAATAATAATAATAATAAAAATATTCTAAGAATTTCCAAAATAAAAATGGATTAAAACAAGATTCAGCCTTGAGTAGCTTCCCTGGAATAGAATAATGGGTTATTCAACCTGCCAATTAAATATTCAAGTTTATGAAAAACAACCCCTGGCGCACAGAACAGTTTCTGTAAAACTGTAAGGAGACCGCTTGGCTCCTTGAGTTGTTATGTGAAGATCAGGGCTCTTAACTGCCTTTAGGAACAATGTGCAGAGAGGGATGGAATACAGGTAGAAAACATTTCCACGTCTGCTTATAAATGACACTACAGGGAAAAAAAACCCAACATGGAAAATAGGGAAAAGCAGCACATTTTCTTGCACCCCCTGAGATTGGCTGTGCACCCCTTGGCAGCGCCGGTGGATGTGCACTTCTGGTTTCGCCACTGACTTAGTGATCAGCCACTGGGGAACCCTCCCTCGCCCCCCGTCGTTGATCTGGTGCCCCCCCAGACTCGAGAGGCACCAGTTGCCCATGTAATGTAGGGAAGAGACCTTATATTGCAGGTGACATGAGAAAAATACTTTGCACCTTTTGCATTTGTGTGTCCCCAGGATAAGAATTAACCCTGACAGGCGAGTAAGCATTTGGCAAGTTTGGTGTTTGAGAGCAGACATTCATACTTTGATTTACATTTGCACTGGGAATCAGGATGGCTGTAAGAGCTGGATTGGAGGCCACTTGGGTGCAGCAGAGGCATGTAGTTTACAACACTTCTACAGGGCTGGAGCCCGGGGATGTTGTGTGTGTGCAGCAGCCCAAATGTGTTACAACAGATAGGCCTGTGGCATGTCAGAGGACTGGGTATCTGGCTGCAAGACTGTGAGGTAGTGTAAACCCCATCTCCGCAAACAGGGTATGCCAAGTGGCCCAGAGCCCACAGAGGGCTGAGCTGGGATCTGAGAACTTAGGGTCCTGGTGCGCTGAATGCTGGGCCGCAGCAGGACCCAGCCAGAGCAAAAGTGAGCCCTGGCCCAGAAGGGCCTACGTTCAGACAGGGACCCATCCCCCAAACCACACATCTGCCTCCTCGGGCAGTCTCCCTATGAACCTATAACATGAGATTGTTGCAGGTGATATAACCATGAGAGGGCAGGATGCAGGGATCCCAGAAGTGAAGGTAAGGAGACTGGAGCCTGGTGACCAAGTTGGGCTGGGAACCTTGTAGCATCAGCACAGAACATTCAGCATTACACAGTGGTAACAATGCATTGTAAAGTGCTGTAACAGTGAGAATGACTTGTCTATGGATTTCTGGTTCTGGGAAGGTACCTAAAGCCAAGTCTTCATGATAAACTCACCAGGTTCAGCGGTGCTACCCACACACATATTTTGCTGTTCCAGGTGGTCTGCATCCAAAAGCAGAAGCAAATAGTATGACTTTATCTATATAGCACTGCAGACAAGCCAATAAGCACAGGGGCTAGGGGTTTGGTACTGTCTGACCATGTCTTAAACTTGCTATCCTTTGCAACAGTGCCCTCAAGGATGTGACATATAAATTGAAAGGATAGCACTTAACCAGGAAAGATTTTGGGCATTAATTTCTTGCCTCCTAAACCAGCAAGAGTGTTGTCAAGTCTGCATGGTGCCACAGATAGGCTAAGTAGCATGGAGGCAGGCTAAATGACAGTGTCACTCTGCACTAATTAGCTAGCCTGAAGCATGGTACAGACAGGGTTACACGGCTTCCAGTTTAGCAGTCCACCCAAAACAACATAAGCCAGTAGTAAGCTTGCCGTGTAGATATAGCATCACTCAACAGTGCAGATTTTCCCCCCAGAAGCAGCACCTGGACACAGCAACAGTGCTTTTGGTTTAGAAGGCAGCCAGCCTGCAGCAGCACAGTGTCCTTGAGGGCATTGCTGCTAGGCATGGTAAGTTTTGCATGTAGATATGCCTTATTATATTTTTATCCTGAAACACATTAACATAATGTTGTTTTGTGCCAAGGTTCTCCTTCCAATGTCTTGTAACAGACCCCAGGAACCCCTCTTCCTGACAGGGAACCTTTTGGTGCTGCTAAACTATTAATATTAGAAACAGTTAACAACATTAAAGATTAACAAAGTGGTCAAGGTTTTAAATTATAGATTTCAATATGTGTTTTCCAGCAATCAGAAAAAAGCATCTAGCTGAAAATACCAACATATTTCAGTTAGTCTTCAGTATAGTAGTATAACCTACATCCTAATATTCTTATTAATTTACCACCAATTAGTATAGACTGTTGCTTTTGTAGATGTCACGTGATATTAAGAAAATGAAATTTAAGGCTTTTTTGTTTCCTGCTGACAATTCAGAGCCTTAAATGTAATGATAATTTAGTGGGCATTGTCCTAGATTCACTGTTTTACTCAGAGGGTAGTTTTATGAACAGCATAAGTATAGAATATGCCCCTGAGGTTGCTTCTTTAGGAAACTGCATCATATATAATACAGGCAACATGATTCACCATTCCTAAAGGCAAGAAATTAATGCCCAAAATCTTTCCTGGTTAAGTGCTATCCTTTCAATTTATAAGGCACCCTTTTTGCTAATGGGTTAACCCTTACAGACAGTTAATGCTCTCTGTGCTTCTACCAGAATACATTTGAAATAAAATATTTATACGGGTCCTTTGGAATTAGCATTTTAAAGGCTAGTTTGTTCAAGATAATGGCTCTAAAGAAGAGTAAAAGTGAAAACTAGAAAACTAGAAATAAAATAGTAAAAGTGAAAACTAGAAATAATAACATTCTTTCTAAACTATGGGCAACAATGGAAGAACTACCCAGGAAGATTATAGGATCTTCTTCCACTGTAGGTTTTTAAGAGGAGGCTAGTTAAGTATTTGTCTGTGATGGTTTAAGAATAGTACATATGGACCTGTACAGGGGGTAGAATAGGAGATCTTCAAGGTCCCTTCCAAACCTATAGGATTGTATGAACTGAGAAACTTTACATATCTGACGCTGGTATTGGAAAAGGTTCTAAATCACTGGCCAAACTAGTGCACTTCAGCATTCAGATAGTTTGGATGGATTTACAGAGGCAGAAACACTCTAGTATTCTCTGGCTGCCCCGAAAGTGTCAGGGGTGGGGGACAGGGGCCAGAGCAGGGGCGGAGGCAGGGGGGAGGCTGTGTGGAGTGATCTGGACCATTAGGTGAGGCTTCCTGTGAAGAAAGGGGGAATGGAGGTCCTTGGGTGAGCGAGCTAGCTGTAAATGGGGAGAGGTTGACCCCAAGAGATTTTAACAGGAATTTATATAAAGGCTAGGTCTGAACATAGGATAAGGATTTGGTGAGTTTTGCTGTCATGCTGTGGTTAAAGCATTTGATCACTTTTTCATACCATTTGTTCTTCCTTTTAATAAACCCTTTTTTTTTTCTGTTACTTTACCAAAGTGCCTGGGGTACAGCATGATTTCTGGGCAAATTAATAACCTGGGCATACCCATATAACAAAGTGGGGGACCAATAAGCTTACAAAATCCTGGGAGTGGGGGACCAATAAAGCTTACAAAATCCTGTTTCTCTGGGAGCACCCTGACCCCCTAGGTTTTGTCACAAGGTTGTGGCTAGGAAAACTGGGTCTGAAAAAAGGAGACAGAAGTTATCAGCACACTGATGTTATTGCAGGCCAAAATGTCTCTCAGTCTCGTAGCTCATGTATACACTGAGCACATAGGGTGACTGGATGAAACTATGTGTAACTCTGCAGAGAAAAGTCTTCAGGGGAAAAAAGAGCTTCAAACTTTCAACTGCAATCTCAGTAAAAGGAAAAAAATGTTCACTGAAGCAGCACCTACCAGCTTCTACCAGATCCTGCAAATAAATCAATACCTGGGGTTCAGTGGGATTAAAGCTTATAGACACATAAAACAAAAGCAGGGAATCTTACCAGAAAGTGGTAAACAGCCAAGAGTATTAGTGTAGTCTGAATTCCATACTTGAATATAAAATTCACTAATAGGGATTCACATAGTCCAAGTATGTCTGGATGTAAACATAACCTTTTGCTCAGTAACTATGACTAAGAAACAGAGGTGGTTAGCCATGTAAGTCTGAAGTCAGGCAGAAGGTGAGGCAGGGTGACACTTTGAGGACTAATGAGGTAGGTTGTTGCCTAAGAAAGTTCATGCTTCTCTAAACCAATTAGTCTCTAAGGTACCACTCTGCCCCACCTTCTCTCTGAGACTAAGGGAAGCTTAATTTTTTCCTTTACCAAATCTCCTGCTTTGTGTCATCTATAAATTACAGCACCCTCAAAGGATGATGCAGAGAGGGTTGTGTCCTGATGGCACTGCATAAATATTTCTGAACAGATAATCCACAGTTTTCCACAACTGCAGCCAATAGTGTGACCCAATGACTACAAGTAAATATTCTCCAAAGCAGTTCAGAAACTCAGTCAACTGATAAAGAAAAATCTTCATAGTTTTTATTAGGAGAAGTTAAGAATATATGATTTATATCCCTGCCAATATTAATTAATATTAATTCCAAATAGGGAGTATGGAAAGGAAATTGTTCAAATGTATTAAATATGAATGTGGTGTAACTCAAAGCTGAAATAAAGAAAAGATTCGACCCTAATTTCAGAGAAGTGCCTTATAAAGAAGGCATTTGGTATATAGAGACTGGAAGTGCTCAGTAAGTATGAAGTCATAGTCACTTTCACAAAGTTATTAAATACATGATTTCAGGGCTTGAATGGGGAAGCATAGATGAGAATGAGGTCTCATTTTGATGCCACAAATAAGTGGCACTCAGATGGTACTGCCACTTGGTTTTCCTCACCAGTCAAGATGAAGCCAAGCATTAGAGTATCTGAGCCTCACCTAATAGAAACAAAATGGGAATTGCTTAGCAAAACTCTTTGGTGACTTTGAACTATGATAAGGAGTAGCTAGAACCATGGAGCGCACCACAATATGTGTAACTACATTTGTTATCATTTGCATGATCCTACTGTGAATTGTGTTTCACTCTGAAAGCTTATTTTGTGTGCAGCAGCTGGAGGAGCACCTGTTTTTTTTTCTCCAATGAGTCCTGAACCAAGGCCCTAAATATAAAGTGATTATGTAGCTTTGCAGCTAGTTGCATAATCTTCCTGTTTGCAGATTCACAAAAAAAAAATAAAAATAAAAATCCGTTCTTCATCATTTTTCTAATTCCTGAGCCTATCTGTCTGTGTCATTCCTTCTTATAAAGAAATGCCTTCTAGGGCTGTGCAAAACAGCAGCATTTCGTTTCAACTTCCGTTTCGCTGTTTCAAAAGGCCAGTGTTTTGTTTTGTTGTTTAATTTTGTTTCGAAGCACTGTTCCATTTTCTTTCATCAAAACTGTCTTGATGTTTCGATGCATTTCAACATTACTTCCATAGGCTATAATGGAGAATCATGAAAATGCCTAAAACTTTGTAACTTCTTGCCTGATTTGGATGAAAATTGCAGGGATGGTATCCCCTTCTGGGGGCATAAAGCCTGCCAAGTTTCAAGGAGATAGGTGCATAGGTTTATGGGAAAATACACCTCAAACTGTTGAAAGGAAAACTCATATCACTTGCCAGCAGTGGCAGCCTCCTGTCATCCTCTGCGCAGATGTGGGGGTCTGTACCCCGAGAGGGCTGCAGGACTGTGGCAGACTCCTCCTGGGGCTGCAGACCCCTGGATTTGCACAGGGGATGACAGGAGGCTGCCGCTGCCACCTGGGACTGGCACTGGGTGCAGCCCATGCCCAGCATCAGAAAGATTGCTGCTGCCACTGGCCCCAAACAGCAGTGGCAGCCTCCTGTCATCCCACATGCAGATCTGGGGGCCTGCACCCCCAGCAGGGCTGCGGGGCTGCGCTGGACTCCTCCTGGTGTGTGGGCCCCCAGATCTGTGTGTGGGATGACAGGAGGCTGTCGCTACCACCTGGAACCACTGCTGAAGCCAAGCAAGCCTGGCTTTGAAACTCAAAACATTTCAAATTTTTAAAAATATTTCAAGTGCCCTCATTTCATTTTGAAGCTGTTTGGAAGCCTTTTGTTTCATTTCGATTTCACTGTTTTGAGCTTGAAATGCACTGAAACAGCTTAGAAATTGGACACCTGGCAAAATTTTGCACAGCCCTAGTGTCTTTCACAAAAAAGACTTCTTTTGCTTGCTCCTGTGCTTTTTCCCTTTAAATAGTAGATTGGGAGACAGAAGGAGATTCATCTCTGCATGGCCAACAGCAAAAATAAGAATGACCTGCTGGACAGCATCTTTTCCAAAAGAAGGGAGGAGAAGCAGTGAAAAGACCAACTTGGGAGAGGAGAAGAAAGAGTCTGCAACTGAAGAAAAATCCCATGCAGCATTCTAAACCTTACAAGAATGGATCCTTGATTGTGCAATTTAAGAAGTGCAGAAAAGAAGAAATCCCCTGCCACAAGGAATTACTCATCTTTATAGATCACTGCTCCTGTGCATTTTGGGAGCTGCAGAGTCCATCATGTTGCTATATTCCCACTTCTTTTTCCCAATATAACAAATAAAAACCTGTCTCAAAAAGCTCCTGGCTATACAGAAGAATTATTTCAGTACTTCACCACAAGTAAATAACAAACTCTGGTGATCATTTCCATTTGTGGTATAATTTTAGAATTCTTTCAGTGAAACTGAGGGTTACAAAATGATTTTGTAATCATTAACACCTATGTATAATTCAACACAGCACTGCTACATAAATCAGAGGATCTTGACACACAATTTAGCCTTAATGTGCTTCACTGTACTAGCATTTATCTTCATAGGTCTTTGAATGTTGTCTTGATCTTTTTTCCCTTGTAACTTTTTGTTAAATGCTCCTAGTAAAACAGGAGGAGCCAGTAAAAGAATCTGCCATTATAAAACATTGCTAGAAAAAAATAGGCACATAGAAAAAAAGATATTGGATACAAATGCTGCAGAGATATAGAAAAATGGACCTGAACAGCTCATATAGAACTCCATTCTCCCCAAACCATTACTGTTTCTTTACACAAAATATGTGTATTGATTTTTTTTCTAACTGAATGGATATAATAATGTGATTAATTTCAATTCTGCTTTTTCATTTATGAACAGGTCTCCACAAGAGCTGGAGTATATTGTCTTGTGCTAAACAGAAAGAATGAGAACAGTTCTTCTAAACCACCTTAACAATATCAACAAAATGAAGTGATCTGAGAGTATATTAACCTGAGGGCAACCATATGTTAAGAAAAACTCTGCTGTCTCCTTCTAATAAAGAAACCTGAATGAGTGAACATCAATAGCAATTTAGTAGTCTTTTATTGAGTGCTGGATTGCTTAGGATATTTTTTCTAATGGGAAAGATAAGAAATTAATAATAGGGAAGGGAATAGTGGAAAAGTAGTGTGTTTAATATGAGGCAAATAATTAAGTTGGTAACAATTATAATAGTAGGCCTCAAGCTGTGATCTAATCAGCTATCACAGCCTCAGCAGGATTGAGCTTCATCAGTACTTGCATGGGAAAACCCAAGATGCTTCTGGAAGTAGTATTGATGATTCAGTAGAAGTAAGTTTTGGGGGGTTTCTTAATCTTACCCATGTACGGGTGCATACACAGTAAGCTGACTTAAGCCAAGTTGGAGTGTACACACATGCAGCTCTTTGACACGGTAGCAGCCATCTTGCGAGCTAAGTTGACTTTATTAATGCAGCTCAAGGTAATATATCTTGGATAATATACCTCAGTGTATTATCTTGCTCTGCATTTAGTCAACTCTGCTCCACATATGTGTATACACTCTGACAGTTAATTTGGCTTAAAAAAGGGTAAGCCAGCTTAACTATCAGAAAGTTAATATGTATATATGCATCCGTAGTAAAACAAAGCCCCCACTCCCTGCGCAGCCTGCCCCCACTCCCGTAGCTGCAGGCAGGACACAGTTCAGAACTTTATTGAGCAGGGCTGGGAAACATTGCCTGTGCCTGTGTCATGCTGGTGCTGTGACACAGGAAGCATCAGTCCAGAGGTCACAGTGTGAAGGGTGTGCTTTTAAGTGCCGGCAGCTAGCTGTGGCTTCAGCATGGCTGCCAAGTGCTGGTAGCCATGTGTCCAGAGGCTGCCCCACGGTTGCCACACGGGCACATGGCAGGTGTGGACTGATCTGGGACTAAAGTTAGTCCCAAATCCTACCACATGTAGACACCTGCCAAAACCCATTTAATCCACATTAGATTAATGTACATTAAATTTAAAATCATGTGTAGACATACCCAGTGATTCTTGGAAAATGCCCCAAATGACTCACTTTACTCACTTATATAGTGACATTGAAAGTTATAGGATTGCTTCTATGAGAAAGCTGGCCCATAGTTTTGCAGCCAGGGTGAAATGTACCTGAGCAGAGATTGAACACCAGGATTATGAGCCACTTAAATTCCCCTTCAACAGTATAGTGTATTGAATGGTATGTAGGCTTTATGTGTGCTCTCTACACAGGGGTGAATTTCACCCCCAGATTGTAAAGCACTTTGCACACTACTTAGATATAAGTTTCTACATAAGTATAGCACTGCTAACAGCATAGAAAGGAATCATAACAATACTAAAAGAGATCAGAGCCATAAATTTAATTAGATATTCAGTTTTCATGAAAGAACATTTAGTAGAAAGACTAAAAGTATCAGGCCCACTGTTCAGCATAATACATTGTTACAGTGGAGCAAAGGTAATAACTCATTCTACATATGGGAGATAATGTGCTAGAGGGTGAATAAATGGACCACATCGGTCAAGTCTGTCATATGAAGTATGGAATTATAATAACCACATGGCTATGCTAAGAGATGGAGCCTTCCAGGAAATAGTAATGCACTAGTTAGCAGAAAAGAAACAAACCTATGGTTAGGAGGGAAAGCTTGTTTAAAACAGCTAACAAAAACACATCATAATAGTTCAGAATGAATGTAATTGTCAGGATTTTGTATATCTAGCAATTATACTGCAGACAAATATTTGTGTTTAAAAATGACTTAGTAAAAGTGCCAGAGCATATGCTAAAGTAAAGCTTCATACATTTTTGGCACCACAGGATCAGCACTGGTTTGCCTATGTATGATTGAACTGAATGTGACTCGTGATCTGCTATGAATAAATATGTACGTTTGGATTTCTCATTCTAATATATGCTGTTAGTTGTGTTAGTCTAAAGTCAGGCAGAGGAGAGCCTTTATAGACAAAATAAATCAGAGGTGTATATCATAAGCTTTTGTAAGTGGGTGGCTTACTTCATTAAATGCTATGAAGGGACTTCAGGAAGCAGAGCTGCTAAATATAAAGCAGTGCTTAGAATACAATGGTAAGGAAGTTGGGAGGAAGAAGGAGATGCTGCTAAGAGAGGCAGGGTGGGTGGAAGAGATTAAAACAGAATTGCTAACCCATTGAGCATTGTAGGGCTTATAAAACTAATCCAGGTAATGGATAAGAATCCATTTCTTGGTTTAGACCACACCTAACACAATCCAGTCTGAGGATGATTTCTTGTTCTGCAATTTCCCATTCATTTTTCAAATTTTTTGTTTAAGACTAGCCACTATAAGTGATGGAATGTCCAGGGAGTTCAAAGTATTTTGTCACAGACTGGTCTGTCTTTCTGGTGTTCATTCATTCTTTCATGTAGGAATTGCCCCATCTTTCCAATGAAGACAGCAAAAAGGCCCTGTAAGCAGGTGATCAGTGTAAAGGGAAATGAACCTTGGACTTTGCAATCTGTGTTACATGGTGCAGTAATGTTGTGGTCTGTGTGGATGGGGGGGCACAGCTGGCATCTGGGCCCAGAGCAAGGTCTGGTGCCTTGGTGAAAATAGCAGTTTGGTAGTCTGTTGCTGGTTGAAGGCTGCCTGTAAGCCAGGATGGGTTTGTCCCCCATGGCTACCTTATCATTTTCCAGGTGGGGTTGGAGATCATTAATGTGTCTGATGTGTTCAAGCTGGGGGAGGCAGGGGTATAGATGACAACAAAGGGATTCTGTTGTCCTTGTCTCAGGGTTGCTATTGTAGGAGGGCTAGAACTAGACTGAATCCAGCTCTGTTGATCTGAGTGGCTACAGTTTTGAGATTGTACTGTAATTGCAGGAATCCCTTCTCCAGATACTAGTCAGTAGGATCAGAGCATATATGGCTGTAATATTGGGCTTGACTGTAAATGATGGATCTAGAGGTGTGCTTAGGATGAGAGCTACTGGTGTGGAGGTAGCTGTGGCAGTAGATTCGTTTCCAATACAATTTGGCGGTGATATGACCACTGCAAACTTTCAGTGGTGTCCAATAAATGAATTTGCTGTGAGGAATATTTCATAGACAGTTTGATGGAGGGATGGATGTCTTAAAGTCCTGATATAATTTTTCTAGATTTTTTCTAGATTTTTTCCCATGTGTCCTTATAATGAAGATGTCATCTGTTTACCTTAGGTATACCAACAGGAGACCTATGGAGGAAGCAGACTTCAAGGCCTGTCAAATATATTGGGCTACCTTTGGGTGGGGCGGGGAGGGTATACATGTGCCCATAGCAGTACCTTTCATTTGTAGGTATAGAGGTCCCCAAATCTGAAATAGTTTTGTAATTATTAGTCTGTATAAAGACATATATATTAGTTTGTGTAAATAAATAAATAAATAAATATTAGTTTGTGTAAACATATATACATCCTTTCTCATCCCCTTGGTATACCTACATATCTACACAAACTAATACATATGTATTTTAGCATAACACAAACTATATAAATAGTGTATACAGTGTAGCCCACATATGTAGCATAACATACTATATAATATTTATATCAGGGGTTTTTAACCTTTTTTAACAAGTGTACCCCTTCTGGTGGCAGTGGCTAGGCATGAAGCGGGGGGGGCTTGCATGCGGCAGCTACCACCACAGCCACTGCCACCACCATTGCCCACTGCCCTGTGCTGCCACCACAACTGCCACCCGCTGTCCCGTGCCGCTGCTGCCACCCACTGACCTGTGCTACTGCTGCCACTCACTGCCCTGTGCCACCACCCACCACCAGGCGCCGCTGCTGCCGCCACCCACCCCACTGCACCATCAACTGCTGCTGCCACCACCACCTATTTCCCTACACCACCAACCACTGCCCTGTGCCGCCACTGCTGCCATACCCTGCTTTCCCACAGCCGGTCGCAGGTGCAGCTTTGTGGGCTGCTGACAGGCCACATGCCCAGCCAATCGTACGCTGCCTTTTGGCAGCCCGTGGAGCTGCATATGCGACTGGCCATGGGAAAGAGTGTGTGGAGGTGTAGGGTGGTGGGTGGCAGAAGTAGCCACTGTGCAATAGCTGCCCCACCCCACATCCATCCTCAGAGGGGTGTTTCCTCACCGTTGGCTAATTGCCAATGGCAGCAGCCCAGCAATCAATCAGGAAAGGGAGCTGGGGTCAGAGGCAGAGAGGCATCATGGTGTGTTGCATGGTGCCAGCGGGGCCTGGTGCACCTCTCCTCCTCCCCCATGTAAGAGGTGACGTGTGGGAACATACTAGGCGAGACACCACTGCCACGGCCTGGGGCATGCTCCGTCCCCACCCACCTGCGCATGCACCCTTTGTACCAATCCATATATATATAATATACACTGATATATATGCATTTTATCATAAAATACACATGCATAATCCTTTCTGTAGACCCCCCACCCAGATTGTCTCTTCCTGAAATTCCAGAAAATATTCTGTTGTGTGCATGTGCTTTACATGTGTTTATCAGTCTGTCTGTGTAATTTTTTTGGAATTGTTATGGGTAGCATCTCTGGGAATCTATTTTACAAAAAATACCTATAAAACAGATGATGACAGTTCCAAGAATAAAATTATATCACAATTTATTTGTGTTCTTTCTTTTACTTTATATTTTTGAATAAATTTAAAGGCTATAAAACAACCCTGGTTTCTACAAACTTCTTTAACATTCTATGTTGTTACTTTTAGGCAAACATAGTTACTATGTTAACTAGCAGGATTTCTGAAGCAAGGGTGAGCAACATACAGCCTGTGGACTGGCCCCACACACTAGATCTGGCCTAAAGATTGATCTTGCACCACTCATCTGGCACCCTAAGCCAGATGTAGGGTTACTATACATTCAGGTTTTCTCAGACATGTCCCTTATTTTGGCCCCCTGTCCTTGTGTCTGGGCAGCTTTTTAAAATGCCAGCAAATGTCTGGGTTTTTGCTCTGCCTCTGCTTTCCCAGACTGGCTGCTTGGGGCTGGGAGCAGCATGCAAGGTGATTGGCCATCAGGGATCACATGCTCCGCATGCCCCAGGAAGCTGCTGTGAGGTAAAGAGACACTGTGTGTGTGTGCGTGTGTGTGTGTGTGCACGCGCGCATGTGTGTATGCATGTGGGAGCTGCTTAGGCAGCAGGGCTGGGGGAGCAGGGTGCTGCAGGTTGGAAGTAAGGGGCACTACCAGGGCTGGGGTGGGGGCAGGGGTCTGCAGGTCCAGAGTGAAGGACACTGGCAGGGCTGGGGGGCAGAGGCCTAGGAGTGAGGGGCAGAGGCAGGGCAAGGGAACATCACTGCCCCACCCCCACAATCATATGACCCTCCCCTCCTCCTCTCCTCTGCCCCCACTCCTCCCCTCACAGATGTCCTCTTTTTTGATACTGGAAATATGGTAACCCTAGCCAGATGAGTTGGGCACCACTTTTCCTATGACTTATTTGATTCTTTAAGAAGAAGGAACCAGGTTAAATGAACGAGGTATAGTGATTGAATAAAAATAGTTTTATTGTAAACAATAAAATTGTTTACAGCTTTTCTTTAGAAAACTCTACAACTTTAGAAAACTTTAGAAAAGATCCTAGATTGAACTGTATCCACCAGAAGCCTTAGGTTTCCTGATTTTTTGGAATAAAATGGGGAAAGAAAGTTGAAGCATATTACTAGTAACTGCCTTACTTTTTCATTTGTAAAGTAGGGCTGTGCAAAGCTTTAGTCCCTGATTCAAGTCAGTGGAGATTTGGCCTGATTCGGTGGGCGAATCTCTGAATCCGAATCAAATCAGAGGACCCTTTAATCAAATCGTAACTCTCCAAATCAATTCTGAGAGATTCAGAAAGATTCAGAGACTCAAACATACACACAGTTTTAAATATTCTTTCTACATATCTCTAGGTAGTAGAGGCTCATGAATGCTGGGATGCTGGGATGCATGGAGTGTCCCACAGAAGTGCGGGGGGCTCCCAAGCACACTTGGCAGCAGACCCAGAAATGGACCAAAAGCACTTCTGGTCCACTTCTGGGTCTGCCGGGGAGTGTGGGGGGGCCCTTGTGCCCCTCAGCTCAGTGACTGGTGCCTCCTGGGTCTGGGGGAGGCACCTCAGGTCCCCCTGTGGCCGATCACCAAGCTGGAGGCAATTGGGGGTGGGGTTTGCCACCGAGCACAGGGAGGGCTCCCCTCTGCTCCATGTACCCCAGCATCACAGTGTTCACAAGCCACACCTGCTAACTCAAGATGTGTAGAAAAAACTTTTAAAACTGTGTCTATGTCCAAATTGCTGATTCTCCGAATCAACATCGAATCTTCAGATTCGGATTCGGTCGAATTGAATCAGAGACAGTGATCCAAATCAATGAATTGAATCACTGTCCCTGATTTGGGCCAAATCCAAATCTGAATCAAATAGGGTCCACTTCACACACCCCTATTGTAAAGTCTTAAGGAGGGAAATAAACAATATGTAAAGAATGCAGCTGCAACGTAAAAGTTCATCTACAAAAATCTTCACTACTTAGCATATTAAGTACATAAGTCACCATATCAGTTTCTTTCTGGAATGCTTCTTTTCAAACTCATTATTGTATTTTGTACAGAGAGAGAATAAAAGTAATACGAAAGCCATCAATTTTCATTTGATTACGACTCAAATCTGATGACTAAAGAGAATTATAAAATTGTCTACCTTCTTAGCTACTAAGGGATCAGCTATAATCTTTCCCAAGGGTGTGTTCTATTTTTAAATCCTTTTCCTTCTCTTTCCCTTCATGTTCTGCCAAGAGTAATTTTCCTATTGTCTTCTTGCTAATGGGAGATTAATTAGTCTAAAAGGAAAAAGGTCAAACTTTTTGGAGTGGATCAGTTCTTATATAAAACTTTATTGTTAATCCAGGGATTATTTTGTTTATGAAGAGCTAATGAATTACTAGTTAATAGTCTCGGCTAAAAACATTTACTCCTAAAATGCCTATCAGGCACAAAACACTGCTGATGCACACCTTGTGCAGTTATTTACCTCAGTTTAAGGTGGGTGCAAAAACACTATTTACACCAGAAACAAGACAGCATAAGAATCAAGATTTAGAATAATATTAAACTACTTCCTGCAAGAAATTATTTTATAATGTTCAACCTCCATCTTTTGATCAAACCATCCTGGTAAAGCTGTGTGAGTCAAGATTTACCTTTTTTTCAGCAGAATGATCAGATAGCAAATTGAACCAACTGCTTGATCAATCAATCTACAACCTTAATGGATTCCATTCTGGAACAGGTTTTATGCATGAACAATACATATGCTAAGACTCCAGGGAAAAGGTCCCTCCAGAGATCTGTCAGAAACAGCTCAGAGATAAATTCATTCACAGCAACAAGTGACCATCGTGGTATAACTAAAATGAATAATTCTCTCCAAAAAGAAGGTTTCAACTGCAGTACAACTGAAATCAGCTTTTGTATAAAGATGGCAGTGTTCATGAGCTTAGAAAAAGTAAAGAGAATTCTGTAGATAAGTATTTTCAAATGTGTAATGACTAAATAGGAAAGATGAATTGCCAAAATGTTAGTTTGGGATCTTTCTTTTTCTTTGTATTGTAGCTTCAGAGGGGAGATGAATGGCTCAGAGCACTGTTAATACATCGTGGACACTTAACTTTATCACTTCACCTTGGTTATTAGTAAGTAAGTTTACTAAGATCCAAAGGTTATTCAGTGACCATATGAAATAAAGTCAGTGGCCTCGACAATCTCATCACACATTTCATGCTGACTTCAAACATTGTTGACTGTCTTAATGGAGAAATCAAGAATTTCAGCAGGGTACCAAGCATTATTCTCCTTCCCTTTCAGGTTAGTCTTCAAGTAAATGGGCAAGGAGGCATAAGGAAGCTTTCAGCATTGTAGCTTGCTGTGCCTGCTCTATGGTAAACAGCTCCTACTGTGCTACTGATGAAGCAGAGTGTTGCCCATGAAAGCTCATGCCTCTGAAACAGTTAGTCTCTGGGGCCAGGTACAGAAGTTATATTTATTGTCTACTTAGGTGCACAGAAAGTGCTCTACAGCTGTAACCAAACAGATGGTCAGGGCCCATAGAGCACTATAAAAAATGGCAGATTCCACTCTAGGATAACCTTGGATGGTCGTGGTATCAGTGCTGTAGGTTAGAGCGCCAGAACGAACATCTGTATCACATCCTATTGTGACTCACATTACATCACATTCCACCAACATCCCATGGAGCATTGTGGCACCGCCCTCCCCCTTCCTCATGGAGCAGTGATTTAGCCCAGTGCTCAACTCTTATGCCCTAGTGCCAGCCCAGCCCTGCCCCTGGGCTATCACTGACAAGAGTCAGCAAAGGCCCAGTTTCCAGCCTTGCACCCCTTATTCCCCCCAGCCAGCTATGAACCACTGTCTGATATTATTGCTTAGAGTGTAGATTCCACCTGCCCCATCTGGGCATTTGTAAAGATTGCAGCTTTCAGTTAAGTGCTGCACTGATTGTGGACACCATGTCAAAGATGTTCAAAACTGGGTTGTTTTGAAACATCTGAATCCAGATTGCAATCTGTTCAGCTTGACCCACACTTCTCTGTCAAAGTTGTGCCCAGTGCAGGACTCTTTTGGTGTTGGTATAAAATGCTATAGAAATAGATTTCAGGCCAAAATGAATGATCATTTAATTTCATTAACCCCATTCCTTATCTAAATTTAACATAACAAACAGGGCCACAGTACCTGGCCTGCCAGGCTCTCCATGGGCCCAGAAATCTGTCAGCAGGAGAAGACTGATGATACTGATTTACTGATGCTCCCCATTGACCTTATGCCTCTCAAACACCACCCTTTCAACCCTGTATCACTGGTCTGGAATAAAGCTGAGGCTTGGTCTCCCCTACTGTTGTTGGGGCTTATCAGTTCATGTTACATTAAGTGGGGCCATAAATCTGGGTAATTGTCAACAGACCACCCCATCCCTCAAGATTGCATTGCTTTCCTGAGAGAGGCCAGCATGTTTATCTGGATCCACCTGATACAAGCCCTAAGCCCAGCAGACCTGGATATACACCTAAAGCTTTTTTTGACCCTCACAGGTGCCAACAAGTGAACCTGTGCATTTTGACTGGTGATCCTTTGGGCACTGTTTGGAAGAACAGCTATGAATGAGTAGTAGTCATCCCAGCCCTCCCAGATCCCACTGCAGGGATATGGAAACCAGATGTCTGGGTTTTCCCATCTGGGAAGCAGAATGCAGGCCCTTCACAGCATGGTCAATGCTGAGTTGTGATCAAGTATGCAGCTTCTGGCTCCACATAGTGAAACAGTGGCAGGGGACTCACTCACAAAAATGACAGGAACCAAGGGCAGTAGAACCCAGGGGAAGCCCAGCGAGCTCCACAACAGCAGGGCCTGCCTGGCCCCACCCCCCCAGGTTGAAGTCCCAGCCCCGGCTTCTGGCCTGGGACCACGTGGCTGCTCCATGCTGGAACTCCAGGTAAGGGGGGGAAGGCAGGGGAGGACCCCGGGCAGGGAAGGAGCCCAGGGAAAAGTGGCCCAGGGAAAAGCTGAGCGCGTGGGGGAAAAGCAGCCCCTTGCCTACCCTGTGGCCAGCGCCCTGTGCTGCAGCCATTTGCAGCCCACCTGGGGCTGTCTGTGCCTGCTCTGGACAGCACTGCGCAGGCTGCGACTGGCTGCAGCAGGGAGCGCTGGCCACAGGGCAGGCAAGGGGCCACTTTTCCCCTGCCGCACCCAGCTTTTCCCCAGGCTCCTTCCCGGTGCGGAGGAAAGTGGCCCCTTGCCCACCCCATGGCCAGTGCCCCACACTGCAGCTGTTTGCAGCCCACGCGGGGCTGTCTGGAGCAGGCACAAGCAGCCCCACATGGGCTGCAAGTGGCTGCAACAAGGGGCGCCAGCCATGGGGCAGGGAGGGGCCACTTTCCCACCCCTACGCTCAGCACCACTTTGTAATCTGGCCCCGCAGCCAGCCTGGGCCCTGCACCGGCTCCAGGCTCACCCGTTGGGGCTGCACATGGTAACAGCAGCTGCAGCCCCCACCCTGCTTGCCGCACCGGGCGGTGTTTGCAAGCTGTTGCCTGTGGGCTGCCGACCGTGTGAGCTCCAGGTGGGCAGCAGCAGCAAACACTGCCTGGCACTGCAAGAGGGGGGCTGCAGCTGCTGTCACCATGCACAGCCCCAATGAGCGAGCCCCAAGATGGCATGGGGCCCAGGCTATAAGAGGGTGCTGAGAGCGGGGAAAAGTAGGCCCTCACTCGACCTGTGGCCAGCGCCCCATGCTGCAGCCACTCGCAGCCCATGTGGGGCTGCCTGTGCCTGCTCCAGACAGTCCCGTGTGGGCTGTGAGTGCCTGCAGCAGACAGTGCCGGCCATGGGGTGGGCAAGGGGCCCCTTTTTCACCATGCTCAGCACCAGCTCTTTCCCTGCCAGGGAGCAGGGTGTCGGGGTTGTGCACTGCCCCCTGCCTGTACTGTGGGGCTGGGGGACACTGGGAATGAGCAAGTATGGGAGCCAGCAGGAGCACGGGGCCCACACCAGTGTCTTGGGGTCAGTGCCAGCAGGGCCCAGAGCAGGGTGGCAGGATCAGGGGGTCCCAGCCAGCAGGGGCTCTATGGAGCTGGGCCAGCTTCCCCCTCTCCCTGCTGGTGCAGCCCAGCCCAGCTTCACAGACCCCTGCCAACCTGTGGCCCGCTTTGGGCCCCACCAGTGCTGGCCCTGGGACATTGGTCCCAAGACATTGCGACATTGGTCCCAAGATGGTGACCAGGGGGCGGGGCACCTGTCAAGGGGTGGGGCTACCCATGTGGCCCTTGACAGCCTGCCAAAACTGGGTAAGCGGCCCTCCGCCCGAAATAATTGCCCACCCCTGGGGTAGGCCATGTCCTCAACAAGGATTGTGAGACAATGATGTGTCTGATGACAGAATTGGAGACCACAAGAGCGTAGTGCCTGTTCTCCATCACCCTGGGGAATGGGGAGTTGTGCAAGGGAGGCATCGTCCACATCAGTTGCGTGAAAATCAGTGGCCCAGTCATGCCTCAGACACCTGGGTTCTGTGTGGGTGTGTACGGGGAGCAGCATCCAGATGGGCAGCCATGATGTCCCTACCAACCAATCAATCAGGGGTGGCTTGGCTGTTCAGCTCCACTTGGGAGTCTTAGGCAGCCCAGGGAGCCTGCAGGGCATGCTGGGAGGTGTGTGAGAGCTCCCCCCCTACCTGCTGCTCTCAGGCTGTGCAGACAGGATCCAAGCCCTCTTCCCCACAAGGGCTAACATCTGTTCTGTTTCCTCCTGGCTGACTCTTGGGTGCTTAGAGTAAAGCTCAAAAGTTAAAGCACTTCTGCCGTGGGCTTCTTGAATGCCTGTTCTTAGCCTAAGGTGCCACCCTGCCCTACTTTCTGCCTGACTTCAGACTAACATGGCCAACTACTCTGTTCAAGGTTAACAGAGAGTTTTTGTGACCAGGATTTTAAATGGAAAAACTTTCATAGGCACTAAAAATTTACACAAAATCATTTAACCAAATGTGTACTAGGTGTTTTTCACCTTTGATCTGAGCTGAACCATCATACTCTTATGTGAACAGAATCTTCAGTTTCATTTGAAAATGCTTTTAAAAACCACCCCTAAAAGGCTCCAACTATGTCCCTGTACTAACAAATAGTATAAACAGTATGTTTTCTCCAGGGTTCTGGGCCCATGTCAGCCTCTGGGGAGTTCAAATCTACATCTTTCCCATCTCTCAGAAAAATGTCGTAAGCACAGTACTAAAGGCTAGGTTGCCCCTCTCCTTCTCCTACTTCAGCTGATAGGACATAGTTCAACCACTATTATAGTCAAGTCTGTCGGATTTATGAATCTAGAATGATGATTCTCAACCATGGTGACAGGGGATCTTAGCAAGGGTGCTGTGATGCATAGCCTCTTTGCCAGGAGGAAGACAATCAATTCTCCTCTCTCCTAGTATTGGGAGCCCCAGCATCCTACAGACAAGCAGTGCCTGTGGCTGCTCCCCACCCACACAGCTCCCAGATAGGTCTCTGTGCTGCCAGCAGTGGGCTGTGTTGTATGTGTACATGTGAGTGGATGGGAAGTCATCAGTCCATGGGGCTGCACTTTTCAATCCAGCTTGACCCCCTCCCCCATCCCTCCCATGCTCCCAGGGCTAGTTGGGGGGCAATGGGTACATGTGTCTTCAGTCACTTGCATTCAAGCCATCAGAGGAACACCATTTGCTCCATCAGGTATAGACAAGAAGCTGAGAGAGGGCAGATGGTGGAAAAAGTAGGGCACAGTAGGGTGAGGGCCTGTTCCCTATCACCCTCACATGACATGAGCTAGATTCTAGCTCAGTGGTTCTTAATTCTGAATAATTATGAAGGGGTGCCTTGAGGCTAAGAAGACTGAGAATCACTGATCTAGAAGACAGGAAGCAGGAGGGGGCATGTATCTGTAACCCAGTTGTTAGGCCATTCAGCTAGTGGGGAGGAAAACTAGGTTCTGGTCCCTGGACTATTTATGCATTTTACAATGTACAATGTACACTAGAGAAAAACAATAAATAAACCCGAAAGCAGGAGATAGAAGCTGTCCCAGCTTAGTCCCTAATCACTAGGCTGCAGAGTCCAGCTCCATGTTATGCTGTGTTTCCCCAGCCTCATCAGTCTTTCAGTCTTTGCTGTAAAGTGGCCTAGTTTCAGCAGCAGGGGAAGAAAGGAGAAAATAGTATCCTTGCCTTCCTTTACCTTGGTGATTAGGGCACAGTTGAGAGTTGTTTTCAGTCCTGAGGCTGAGACTATTAGGACCATGTTGTGGGTAATCCAGTCCATTAGTTAGAACTAGAGCCCAAGGTTGCCAGGGTGTCAGGATAACAGTCCCAAACTCAAAAGCCAGAGAGAGGGACCAGGATGCAAGGTGGAGTTCAAAAGCCTAAGATCAGTCCAAATGAATCAGATAAGCAGGAACAGGAGGCAAGACAAGCAGGCTATAGCTTTAAAGGCAAGGGAGAACCAGGGGGATTCAGTCTGTAGTCTATAGTACAGTAGTCTGTAGAGTATTCATTGAGTAGTCGTAGAACCCAGCTCTCCCACTTCCTAGACAAGTGCCCCAACCACAAGGCTCTTGTACAGAAGGTGAATACCGTCCCTACCCAAGTAGGTGTTTACCCTAAGGAAAGGACACAAGCCTCTAGATCCCAAGTGAACAGAGGTGCATAATATGTGACACCGAGTCAGATGACTAAGCACCAAAGAGGGGGTGGAGATCAGATGTACTCAATGTTCAGCACTTCTACTGTTTAGCTCTACAGTTCCCAATCAACATGAGGGTTTTTCATAGGTGCCTCACTCTCCCCATTGACTGATGTGTCCAGCTGCCTAAATTTTAGATGTCACAGCCTCTAAGTTGGATGTGCCCAGGGTGTCTATGTCAATCTGAACATGCATCACTAGAAGAAAGGAAGAGTCTCAGTTAGCAGTCCCTTTAGCTGATGCAAAGGCATTGCTGACAGACTTTAAAATAAGCCTTATCTATTCAAACTCAATCATCAGGACACAGGACGTTAAGAACAGAGCATTAAGCAAGGACAAATGCTGGGAAACCAAATGAGTAGGCAATTTCCATGACAGAATATAATGTGAACTCCCATAAAGAAATACATAATTTATTTCTTTTACCCAAGCTTTTATTAAACAAACTCTGTTAACAACCCTATAGGCCTTTGTTTATGGACTCTTACTCTCATTCTGAATGTACACAATTCTTGTTATGAAATGGCTTTATTATAGCACAATAGGAACTTTCTGATTCATGCCATAATTGTTATAATAATTATGTTTATTGTTATCTCTATGATAATGATATTTAGAAATTCCAGCTGAGACTGGGGGTATTGTGCTAGGTGCTGTATATATAAATAATAAATGAGAATACCTGCCAAAACAACTCCAAACTGGAACAGAAAAGGCAGACAAAGGGTGAAAGAAAGGAAATAAAGTTATCTCTGCTACATTTGTAATTTTTGCCCAGTGAGCTACACACTTCCCCCCGCTTTCTTCCAAATTAATCTCCATGTTACACAGCACTTAACTTTTCTCTTTTGATTTGATATTGCACCCTACTACATCAGGTTCATTCCCATAGGCTCTGATTTGGCCTCTCTCATCAGGCCACACTAATGGGACTTAAGCACATGTTCAAATGTTCTCCTGGATAAAGATGGATTTAAGAATGTACTTAAATACTTTCTGAGCTGGCATTCTGATTCATGGTCAGGCTCAGAAGTACAGAATACCCATTTTTTTGAAACTGGACCAAAAACTATTATTTAGAACCTAGAAATGTATTCATACTTTTAGGGCAATAGTTTATGTAATCTAACATAAACCATTAGTATTCAGCTAGAGCATCTTGTTCTAGATCTGCTGTTTAACTCAAAGACTTAGAGAGCATGTAACAATCAGCTCCTAAAATCACAGGACTGCATAACTCGTTAGGCTTATGATTGTATTTTTTATTCTTTTTACCAGCGTTGGAGAAAAGAAATTCAGTTCAGCAGTTGTTTTCAATCAATCAGTGCCGATAGGGTGCTTTTAGGTTTTGTGATTGGCATAGCAAGTTCCCCCTTCCTACTTTTAACTAATCCTAATTGCATGGATTTCACTGAATGTGTTCGCAGAATAGGGGTAACACAGCAGGATGCAGGATTGCAGAATCTGTCTTTCTGTGATGAGTATCTGTGCCTTGCTGCACCACTGCTACTCAGTTGACCTATAATCTGCTGCAGCTTGTTTGAACCTCTGGTCAATAAGCATAGGCTTACAACCCTTTGAGCACTATAGAAAAGCTCAAAAGGGCTGAAACTACATGTGCACAAGTAAGAACCTTTGTGGTAGGCTCTGAACTTTAAAGCTCTGGAAAATCCAGATAAACCTCAGAAACGATTTTTTTTTGCCTATGGGAATTTCTGATAATGGAACACTACTTTCCTGGCAAAGCAGCCAAGGCAAATTTGACTTCTCTCTTTCATATTCCCATGCCACGTTCTGTATTCTAGCCTTTCAATTTTCCTTCAAGTCATTCCTTAAATGTGCTTTTCCTGTTTCTTTCAACACTTATTTACCTGTCTAGCACTGTAACTTATCATGTGTCATTTGTAACATTCAGTTTATACCGTAAACTTACTATACACTGTGTACAGTTATGGTGATTTTAGATAATCAGTAATAAACATTCACAAAGAAGATGGTTCTGTTTTTGTTCAGTGGTAGGCATTCCATGATAGTGGATATAATAACATATTGTTCCTTTATAAAGTGCTTTTTATATCATCTTAAAAATACTGAGTATATTGGCCATCTAGCACTGTGCTTGAATTGAATAAACTGCAAAGAGGGGAGAGTTGCCTGAATCTATAATTCTTCTGTATTAAAAATTGGAATTAGATTCAGGCCTCTAAAAATGTAGCCATAAATGTTGCTCACAATCAGCCAGGAGGTTTCTCTAAACAGCAGCGCAAAGGTAATTGTCCTTGAGGAGCTAAGTATACTACCAATACCAATATAATATTTCAGCAGAACTTCTACTGCTTAAAGGGATAGTAATTACAATTTTATACAAAAATCAAAACTGGGCAAGGTTAAAAAAATCATCAATTTAGAAGCATGACCCCAATAGACAGATTTTCATACACTTGTTGATACTGAAAAAGAAAAAAAATGTTCTCTTTATAACATTCCAGGTACTTGCCTGTAACGGAATATAATTATCTATCCTGAATTTAACAGCCACAAACCAAATATTACCATTATGAACATTTGCAAAGAAAAATATTCTCAAGTAACTTACTATTCTGCTTTCCATTTGCTGACTTTGATGACATTTAAAAAAGCACACATTTTTGCCAATGGAGGAGAATCCAATTATAAAGAATGTTAGCTTTGAAATGACACATTATGCTGATGGGAAATTTTATAGAGATGACAGTTACACTAAGAAATCGATTTGAACATGGTGTGCAAGATAGGTAGTGACCTCATTATGTTTCTATTATTTATGAAAACCTGCTTACCTGTTTGTAAGGGTTTTGATATTTTAAAATAACACAACTCTGTGTACACAGCCATAAGTTAAAAAAATTATGACATACTGTTGCTTACTATAATGATCCAGTGCTTTAAACCGCTGTTGAATCCATCAGGTTTTGTTTCTGCAGTATAGCTTATGATCTTTTGCTTTCTACTTTGGGTTGTCAGCTATACATGCAGATAATGTGGAACATTAATTATGCTCACCCAAAAGGCATGATGCCTCTTTAGGTCCTGTACATTTGCAATTACTCTCTACTGAAGTTCCCAAGGTGCTATTTGAATATACTTGCTTACCTTGCCAGC
This sequence comes from Crocodylus siamensis, assembly GCF_052110815.1. Taxonomy (NCBI): domain Eukaryota; kingdom Metazoa; phylum Chordata; order Crocodylia; family Crocodylidae; genus Crocodylus; species Crocodylus siamensis. The sequence continues at coordinate 66,339,229 of NC_143398.1, forward strand.
AGCTGTAGAAGCTCCCCAAATATACACAAATCTTCTAAATATGAATTTAAATGAAATCATATTTCCATTATGGTTGTTTTCATTTGCAGATCGTAAATAATTAAAAATGTGATAGAGACTGAAAATTAGTGTTCTATATACCATTTTAAATAAAAATGAGAAGACAAGTTATTCATCATGATGGGTGACTGTTGTGACAATGAAGTCAATGGATATTCACCCATCGTGTAATATGAGTATCATATTTTGAAACCACAATCCATGCCAGGTGAATGAAGCCAAAAAATAAAGATCAATTCCCTTATATACCTACTGCTGTCACACATTGTTAGATGTAAGAAAGACTTTATTATTAAATATTTTAATTTTTTGAAACATTGAAATTAGCAAGGAAGAAAACACATGAATGTAGTGCTTTTGGTTCTGAAGGTGCTACACCCATCAGAAGACTTCTCCCAGATTTGCAGCATTTTGCAGATTATATTAAGAAAAGGGATGGGCAATTACTTGGGCCAGAGGGCCATTTAGGGAGTTTGGGTGAGCTGTTGTGGCCCAGGTCAGCCCCGTTCCACTCCGTCACACTGGGTCAGCACCCTCACCTGCAACACCTCTCCAAACTCCCTAAATGGCTCTGTCCGGGGGCCTGGCCCCGTGCTGTCACTTCCCAGTAATCCCGAGTTCTCCATGGAAACTGGCCCGGGACCCAGTGAGGGTGTGCTCAGCCAGGCAGATGGGATAGGGCTGTAGCCTGCCTCTGGAACCAGAGCCCATTGCTGGGATATGCTTGGAGCAGATTACGGGTCTGCCCTGTCACTGACCCACAATCCCAGCCCCAGTCCTAGCTCTGGCCCTGCATACCCATCCTGCTCCCAGATGCCATTCCCTGCCCACCATCTGCCTGACTGAGCATGTCCTGCCTGCATGAGTCCCAGGCTGGTCTTCATGGAGACCCTGCCTGCTTGCTCCATCCAGCACCCCTAGCAGTGAGTGTGAGACACAGGGGCTGGCGTGCCCGGGCAGTGGGGCCAGGTCTGGAGGTAGTGGCAGCGACACTGGCAGTGGCAGTCAGAAGGAGCCACTGCTGGGGTTGCTGGGAAGTGGAATCCCACCACCATGCCACCTCAGCCCTGCTGGGAGCAATGGGACCAGCCACTTGCATCATGGCCTGGGCTAACCTCTGTTTCTGGGCCACATGGGGCTGAGGGACCCACCATGGGCCAGATAAAATCCCTTGGTGGGCCAGATCCAGTCCATGGGCTATATTTTGCCCATCCTGTGTTTAAAAGCACAAAAGCATGGGCACAGTTAGTCCAGCCACAAATATGAGTATTACTACACCAGTCTCTTGTTACCAGATCTTCCTCTTACAGGTCTTTACAGAGCTTGTTGAAGTCAATGACTCCCAATGGCTTCAATCAACCTTGGATCAATGCCTTCATTATAAACCTCTGTAGTAAGCAAATTGCAAAACTGCTTCTTGGTCCAACTGCATGTTCTGTAACCCACAATGAATCTTGGCAAGTTGGAGAAGTTGCCCAATACATCTGAGAAATATTGTCCTAGATAGAAACATCATCCAGTACAATTATAATAATTATGTAACTTAGATTTTAATTTTTTCCAAATGTGAAAAGAAATATAAATGTAAAAAGGTATATAAATACAACTTTTCCTTAACTGTGGTTAATGGGAATATAGGTAATCCATGGTGGCTGTCAGCTAATACATAGTTATCATACTAATCAAGATATATTTCAAAATATTGTTTAGACTTGTTAACTTTACAATTAGTAGCTAAAGGGCATGTATGTCAAGCTTGGGGGCTAGCAAATATTTCCAGACAATGTAATCTATTTGAATGGCCATATTAGTATGAGGAGGAGACGTTGTTTAGCATAAGCTAATAGCATTATAGGCAGATTCTTAGACTCATTGTTAATGTGCAGACAGCATAGCAGTGAAATAACTGCTTTGTGTAAAGACAGACATCTCCACAGTTAATGGGAAAGAGTGGGATTGCCTATTCGCTCACATTCTTGAGCATCTTCTCTTTAGAAACTTGACACTGATATTCTCCTAGACAGGCATCAGCAAAGCCAGAACACATCTGTGATGTTATCAGTCCAAGTGGGCAGGATGCAGCAGCAGAGTGGTTAAAGCATCTTGCTACAGTTCCAGGGGTTTGGGTTAGAGCCAAAGGCCCAAACTTGTGCTAAAGGCTGCTTTCTGTTCTCATAGCTTAAATGGGCACCTAGCTATTCAGCTGGTGTCAAAGACATATTATTATGCTGCTAACCATATAGCTTTGTTGTTTTGCTGTAGGTTGTTGAAACTGGTGTGCCTTAACTATGTTATCCCTTGGAGCCATTATGCTTGTGGTGACTGTTGACCTTTCTTTGCTGAGTCTGTAAGGTTTTATAAGTTACATGTACTTAGATCAGGATGGGCAAAATACGGCCTGCAGGCCAGATCTGGTCCACCAAATGATTCTGTCCAGCCCCTGGCTGTTCCTCTGAAGGAGAACTGTATCTGGCTCATGGCTGCCCTGGCTTTTGGCACCTCTCACCCTTCTCCCTTCCCTATATCATAGCTGGCTATAGCAGCAGCAGCTCCACCTCCACCTCCAGTGGCCAGGCAGCCAATCCCCTCCCCAGCCAATCCCCTCTTCTGTCCCACAGTACCTGGTGTATGGTCCAAGGCAGGGGGCACTGAGCTCCTGGCCAGGCTTCTGCCCAGACAGGCCGTCTGCATGCAGCTCCAACCCTGTGGCTGTTCACGGACCACACAGCCCAGCCCCCAGTGAGAGTCAAAGCACAGGTATGGGTCTCCCCACTGGTGCAGGACAGGGTGCAGGGGGAAGAGGGCCATGAGCCATGTGTTATCCGTGCTCTCCCAGGCCAGACTGGGGCCTGGTAGGGGCATGGATGCCACTAACATGGTGCCATGCTGTGTTCCCACGTGCTGCTTAGGGCTGTGACACATGGGCACAACTGGTGCAGATGGCATGGATTCTACCTGAGCCTGGTGTGGCTCCTGGTTGACTCCAAGTCCCCAGCACATGGCTGAGTCAGGCAGGAGCTGCACCAGCCACTCCAGCTGTGCCCATGTGGTCTGAAGCAGTGCATGGGAACACAGCATGGCTCCAGTCGAACCCGGCCATGTGCCAGGGACTTGGTGTGGTGGAGGAGGTGCAGGAAGAATGGGGGGAACACAGTGGAGCACCAGCCTAGCCCAGCACAGATAACCCACGGCTCCCAGCCCCTTCTCCCTGCACCCCATCTCCCACTGTGAGCCCCTAGAACATGGCCAAGCCGAGCTGGTGCCACATGGTGTTCCCACACATCACTTCAGGCCACGTGGGTACAGCTGGCTGGCATGGCTTCTGCCAGACTCAGCTACATGCTGGGGATATGGGATGTGGGAGGGGTCTGCAGGGGGAGCTGTGGGGAGCTTGTATGTGTATGTGTCTGTGCGCTTGTGTGTGTCTGCACGTGTGTGCAATTATTGATAGTGCTTAACACAATGTAGTCTCAATCCCTGACGAGAGGCTCTACTGAAATATGAATAGTAACAGTGTTAGGCTAGCAATGGTTCCTCCAGTATTTGTCCGAGTGTTTATGACTTCCGGTATGGTGCTCCATCTCATTCTGTTAAGTAGCCAGTAAATCTTTATTTTATTTAAGCAATACTGGACTGTTATTCAAGACAGCTTCTGCTAGGCAAAACCAAGCAAAAATTGTTCATCTTGGGGGAGGTGAAATCATGTGGATATAACTCTGCTGTGCCATGGCTCACAGGCATGAAGACTGCAAATATTCCTGAAAGGATCAGCTAGTAAGGATCACTGCAGGCACAAAGAAGGTTAAATGAGCTATAGGGTATGAAGTTACAACAGCAGTTACAATCTTATATCAGACTCCCAGGTTCCCAGATTTTGACTTGAACGCTAATTACAGAGCCACAGTCATGTCTTCATAAAAAATGCTGCAGGAAGCTTTCTATTACATGATGTTTTTTGTCATGAAAGGCCTCTTGATGGAATGCTTGCATGTGTAAGAAAATTTAAAGGATAACAGTCTCACAACAGATCATCTTTGCTGATGTCCTATTAAAAGTACCAGTGAATGAAAATATATGCTCAAGGCTGATACTTAAAATAGACACAAAAGAAATGAAGTAGATGTTTTCTTTCCTGTAATATAAACCGTCATATTATCCATCCTTACTAGGTTGTGGTCACATCAGATCTCCTGAGCGAAGCAAGTTTTGGATGGAAGACTTTTATGAAACTAATGACAGCTACAGGAAGGAATTAGGTATTCAAGAGATAGTATTCTTCCTTCCACATAAGTATACCGGCATGATGCAAAGGGACACAGTGCTGCTAGAGGTCTTTTGAACAAGATATACAGCTAAGGTTCACATGGCTTTTCACAAGAGAAATAGGTTTAGGTGGTCCCATAACTAAATTTGATGCATAATAATGTTTGACTTTAAATTATGCTGCAGATTTACTTGGATACAATAACTGTATTTACTGTTCTATTCTTTCTATAACAATACTGTGCAAAATATTTGTTATATTTCATTGCAGAGATGACTTCATTTTAGTAAGAGATGTACTGATCCTGATGACTGAGCATAGAAAAAGTGTCAATTGATAGTAGTCTGCTCAGGAGTAAAAACTTTTCATAAAATACAAACCCAGTGCTTAAATTTAGGGCCCTTAAAACCCGTGTGCCATGCACACACCCCCACACTTACCTGCCTCTCCGGTGGCAGGGAGGGGAGGACAAGCTGCCAGTGGGTGGAGTGGTCCCTAGGCTGGGCGTGGTGGTGCTGGTCCTTTCTTCCACAGCAGCAGCGCCCCCCTGGTGGCACCCACCCACAGGCACCCAGCTTGAGTGGTACCGAGGGGTACCGCAGCCACAGAGAGAAGCACCAGGCCCTCGCACAGCTCAGGCAGGCAGGATCTGGAGGGTGGGGGAGAGTGGAGATCAGAGCCTGGTGCTTTGCTCCATGGCTATAGGGGCAGTTTACTGCACCCTGAGTCATTTAAGGTGCATTACGCTGCTGAATTTCCTACAGTGGCTGGAATTTATGTGCAATATGCTGCTGAGGAGTGAAAACACTGACATCGTCAAAGCAGTGTAAAAGCATTTAGCCCATTTTTAAAGTGTCGTGCACACAGGCCCCTCGTTTCATCTACACATGGCCAACCTTTCTAGATAAGCAGAGACAGACCCAGTAGTGTCTGCATCCTATTACAGGTTTTTATTTTAATCTGTAACTTTGGGACCCTTGGGAGGAAAGGCACTGTTTAAATATAAGACATTATTATCATCCATGTGTCTACAGCCAATGTGATATCTGAATACTTTTTGCTGACTTTATCATTCAGAAGGCTTCTTTTTTTCCTTTAGACTTTAAGTTAAATCACAGTGTCCCACATCCACTGTTTCAGCAACCATATTTGGAATTAGAATTTTTTTTTTCAAAACATGGGAACTATTATCTTTGCAGGTAATTCAAGTTTCTATTTAAAAAAGCAAAGAAACCTTCCATGATTTTCAGGCTCTGCTGGAATTCTGCAAGTAAGAAATGTAATTTACACTTAGTAATGAAACTTGAACTGATTTGTATTTTAAAAAGCAGGGTAGTATATGCACCAGTTGCTCACAGACAGATCAGAATATTAATATGGAAAACAGATTTTGGTTTCTGGGAGCAGCTGACTTACTGCGCCCCACTTGGGTGATGCGTCCACTGTACAGAGATGATTTCAAAGAACTGCTTAATGTAAAGTTGAGCAGGAAAAAAATATGAATTAAAAACAGCCAACTCAGCTGGAAGCTCTACAATTGCAATGTCACTGAAATTAACTTTCAGCTGGTGAAATTTTTACATCTATTTATAGGGGCCCATCATTGTATTATCTGAGAGCTTTCAGTAGGTTGAAAACAAGTTGTCATCATTTGAAGACACTTCTGAATGGTAAACAGTTCAATTACAAATTCTTTGCCATTAAATTATCTTTTGTTAATTGCTCTTTTGCATGTAATTATCAGTGTGGATTTAATAAGCACAGAAATATCACTACATGCAAAAAGTAAAAATAAAGCTGGGGAAAAAAAGACTAAAAAAGGAAACCCATGCTTGGCAATCAAACTCTTTAATTAATCTGAGAACACCATTTTGGCTTATTCTTTCTCAGCAAGCACCTCCGGGCAAGAGAGTCATCATAACAACTCTGTAAAGTAAAGTAAGTGATAGGCTGATTGCCATGGATGGAAAAATTTGGGTCATACTGGGGTAAACATCTGGAAGGGAACATTGATGGTGCTGAGGACAAGGCTAAATTTGTGGGGAAGAACATACAAGATTTAACAATGCTTGGTGAGAGTGGCTAAACTTTGCATGTAGCGATTAAAATTAGAGAGGGGCAAAACCAGAATATTTTTGAATATGGGTTCATTGGTAGGTGTGTAAGGGTGGCTAACTTATGCCTTTGCTACTTGGCCCCACAACTATGTGCCTGTATTGTGTATATGGTGATGTACAGACAGGATTGGCTCTAACTGAAGAATCTAGAGAACTTTATACATATAGTAGAGAGATACTAACATGTACTTGTTGGGAAGTCAAGAGAGAATGGCTATTTCTGATATACAGGACTAAGAATCATAGAGAATTAGGGTTGGAAGGGACCTCAGGAGAAAGAATATTCAAGACAGATTCATCAAGTATCATGTGCATGAACATAATAAAAGTTCCAAAATGTGGACTATGGCAGGTCTAGCCCTTCTGGGTGGTAGTAACAGCCAGCAGGTGGCTAGTGTGCCCCCCACTGCAGCTCTTCTGAACTGCCACAATGCATCTTGCCTGCCATGCCCTGATGGAACAACTAATTCTGCAGAAGATATCCCGAGCCTTAGAACGGGATTTGCCTTTGGGTCACTTGTCTCCACCCTTTTCATACCAAGGTCCTGACCCTCTTGGTTCAGACCTACTTGCTTTAGCTCCTACCTTTAGCCCTAGGCCCACATATTTCAGTCTTGGCAACAGCTGGGAACTAAGTCCCATGGTCAGGGCTCTGGGCCCTCCTGAACCTCCAGCCTTGAAGGGGTTAAATCACCCCCACACACACACTATGTGACTCTCTTAGCTACAAGGGGCAAATCTCTCAGGGTGCTTTAAGGAGTCTGAAGTGAGGCATCCTTATTCTGTCTTGGTCACATGGCAGGGAAAAACATTCTTACCCACCAAGACTCCTTTTATTGCTTTTATTGCTTCTAGGAACTGCTGGGGTCCGCCTGGGAGTCCAGCTTTCTCTTCAGCCAAGGCTCGAATGCCCTCTCACCTGGGGCAAGCAGCTTTCTTGCATGGCTCCACTCTGCCCTGTCCTGCTGGGCTGCGGAGGCCCTGGGGGAGGGCAGAGCCTGAGCCCATATTAGGCAGCACATAATCCCCACCCCATGCACAGGTCTGTGAGGCATGAGTCCCCGCTGCCCCCTCAAGTGTGCACAGCAATGGGGAGGTGGCCCCACCTCCCCCCACCCCCCAGACAAACCACCCACAGCCCCATTCCACTGGTGCCCTGCAGCCATGCATTGTGGCCCCAGCGCCCCAAACCTTACACAGGCACCAGCTGGGCAGCACTAGCAGCCCCAGACGTAGCCACAGACCCAGCCGCAGCCCTGCCCACCTCCTTCCCTCCCTCCCTATGGGGGCCTCAATCCCCCCACCCCCACTTACCTGCTGGAGCTGCTCTCCAGGCTGCCTGGCGGCCATGTGCATATACATACTCATGGTGTCCCCTGCCTGACTGCCCTCCTCCTGCTCCCTGCAGCCCCAGGCAAGCTGGAACTCTGACAGCCCACAGACTGCTCTTTGCAAAACTCCAAAGTCTGTGGGTTTCTCTGCTAAAATGAGAAATCTGCAGTTTCCCCTGGTAAAGGTGGAAATCTGTGTTTTATTCTGTTTTCTGTGGGAAATGGAAAACCTGGATCCCTGCTCATCAGTCTCTGCTGCCTCGCAAAGTGCTTGCCCTTTGGCTGCAATTCCTTCAGCATTCAGCCACTCTTTGGCAGAGCCATAGGCTGTTCTAGGGACCTTATCCCTCCTCCTTGCACTGCTTGCTTTTCCCTGGAGGCCCCTACCTTTCCTCCCTTGAATTTCTTTCTCTCTGGGCTATAAACATCCTGCTCTTAAAGGACCTTTGCAGATCCTGCTGGTCCTGTCATCTTCCCACAGTTATAGGGCAAAGGTTCCCTGTTACAGGATCCATTGCAATCAGTGGCTAAACTCCCACTGGCATCAACAAGAGAGAAGTCAGACTCAAAACATGTTCAACTCCTTATGTCAGCCAACAACCCACATGAACTAACAAAGAAGATTCAATAGAGGGAACAGTAGATGTGCATCTAACTGTTGTTACAACTCTTTTACTAAGAGAAAACATTTATTTTGGCAGTTGCTAAGCAAGTTAATAAGCTGCTGCAGAAGATTAAAGAAGAAATTATTACCAAAAGAGAAAGTGGTATAGCATTGAGTTCTGTTTTATTTTATTTTATTGAGAAAACAAGAACGGATCTAGCTTTATATCTTTTTTTATTCTAAAGATACTGTTTTATTTGGTGTTGTTTAATGGTACTGCATAGACCTGAAAATTCTCTGTCTATAGTGAACCACTTCCCACAGTGCTGTAATGCTGAGCTATCCACTCCCTTGACTAAACAAAAAAATTGATACTGATAGCCAAACTAAAAGGTGTGTGTGAGGTGGGGGGGGACAATTAGGGTACTAATCCAAGGACACTTAGCAGGGGTGCAACAGTCTTAGCCATTGCTTATGCTTCTTCAGCTCCCACGCCACTGGAAACAGTCTGATCCTGTCCACTGCCTTCAGGATGAAGAACTGCCTAGCTATGCTTCTGATTGATATACTAAAAACCATAGATGAACAGTATTATTGTAAACCTTCTTGTCTTGCCTGGCCATGGGCACATCTAGAATTTTGAAAAGGGGGGTGCAGATAGTGTGGTGCATCATCACACATAAAACAGCACATCATTTTCTCCAGTTAAAAATAAACTAGAAACTTTACTAATACACTAGGGGCCTAGGGCTGCATTATTCAGTTTAAGATTGAAATACAAACAAACTTCATTGCAATGATTTAAAAATAATCTGCAGGGCTATGAAATAGAAGATTCATTCCCAGGAGCAGCTAACAGACTACAGAATTGCAGAAGAAAGGCTAGCTTGCTTAGTGGAACACTGAGAAGACTAAAAAGGAGAGAGGGTCATTAACACCTGGAATGAAGAGTTTAGAAGAGATAAGGTAGATTATAATTCATCATGAAGTCAAGGGACTCCCTCAGTCACTACCTAACTTGAAATGCTGCCACTGCCAGGCAGTTTTTTTAAACTTTGGGTGGGAATCAAAGGAGGGGGTATGTGTGCACCAATGTACCCCACTGGATCCACCCCTGCTCCTGGCCAAGATTTTCCAGCCAAAACAGGTGGACCCCCTTAAGGATTGAGAGCATAGGACATTGTCCAAGTCTATTTTTTTGGATCTTCCCCAGGAGATAAATAAGGGAGACAATTATGAAGAAAAGTTTTTGCATGATATATATACCTATTCACTTGGAATCTGGAGATGTAGTCACTAAATGACCATCCAATGGCAACAACATTTAATCATAGTTAGCCTAACTTGCTAATAGTGAAGACAAAATGGAGGCAAAGAAGTAACAAAAAACTATGAAATAGCATGAAAAAGCCCCTCATTACAATTCTGTTTCATGCACAGTGGTTAGCATGGATCAGCCATGTGCTGCAAATGGAGGAATCAAGAAACATCAAATGATCTATAGGCATCAACCAACAGGGGGATGTTCTCAAGGTAGACCTTGCCCACGACTGATAGACAAGATAAGAAGAGACCTGAGTGAAGGTACTTAATATAGGACAGGGAGGAGATAGCTCATGATAAATGAGAATTATCAGGGAGGCCAAAGTGCTAAAAATGCTGGTCAGCCATTGGAAGTAAGTATCTTAACTTGCTTTGGACTTGAACAAATAATCTAGTGATAAAGGGTATCACAGCCTTTTAATCCATTGTTTTTTATACTTCTTTTAATAGTATTGTTGTTATCAGACACAGGCACACAAGCTTAAGCATCTTTGTATTTTGCCAACTGGATTTTGAAAACATTCTTTTTTACCAGCAAAATTCCTTGGACATCCAGATTGTGAAGATACAATTTGATTGTCCTCAGTACAGTTAAGTGTCTTAGAATGAGAATTATTATTTAGACTTCTGTTGAATATGAAATTGTACTGTGAAACTTATTTACAGCAAAAATGACCTTTCTGCTGGCTTGTTAGGAATCCTCTATAATTACAATTACAATAAAATTATCTAAATTATGAAGGGGTAAATTTAATATTTTTTTCACCACCTTTGAACGATTTTGTAGTAAGGTAACTCTCTGGAATTAACAGCATTATTTTTCTGATGCAGTTTTAACTTTCTAAGCTAGAACAGGGGAAAATAGACCCTGATTGGATCTCCTTAGCAATGTATCTCTTCAGGATTTGTGTATCAGAGTAGATTAGATCATTCTGAACTGATGTGATGCAGAATGTCCATATCTTCTGTGCAATCAGGCCCCCAGGTTTGGTTTGAAGGGAAAAGAATAGAGCTACAAAATTTGAGTGAACTTATTTTTATTATTCGAATCATAAGATTTATTATGGGCATGAAAACATTACTGTAACTGGCACAGTGTATGATTCATCTTTACATATTGGGAGCTCTAACTCTGTAGCATCAATTGGACTTCAGGCATGTTTACTTCTTTGGGTCCTTATTTCCATGTAATACTACTATCAAAGAGAGACAACTTCATGCTTGAAAATCAGTGCATATACTATATTTCCTTTAAAAATCTTCCTTTTGTTTAAATCACTTTTTATTAAATATTCTTTTGATACAGTGTTTTTCTTTCTAAATAACAGATCATCAGGTGAGCAGAGTGAAGGAAAAAAAATGGATCTATTACTTGAAAATAATCCATTGGCTGGCTGCAAGTAATGAAAAAAAACAGTGACATCTGAAATGATGACTGTCCTTAACAATCTGAATCCAGCCATTATTACACTTGTTGATCATCTTCAAACAATGAAATATGAACTGTAATAGAGCATCACTCTTAGTGAGTCTTCTGTCATCAGATAATGGATTATGACTGCTACCTAATTCTGCTTCTCCTCTAAAAGGTGACACCATGGTACAAAGAGCAGCTGATTGCTCTATTAGTTTTTGATACCATTTAGTATACTTCTGACATCATCAGCTATGATTTTTGCATTCCCTAATCACTGCAAGTGCTTTGGAGCCTCTTATATAATTTGACATCCTGCCACTATCCCAACTTCAAAATCTGCAGTTGACTTTATGCTCCCTCAGCAACCCTGCAAAAAAGAAATTGTAACCTTTTCATCTCTGGAGATTTGAAACACCATATTATTGTAAGTGTGACTTATTTTTAGTTTATTCTTTGTGGGCTCATAGGGATTGCTAGTAAATTAAACAAGAACACAATAAATAGCAATTTGCTAGATTTCAGTATGTGCTCCTTATGAATGCACACTGTAAATGTAGTCTCTTATGACTTGCCATTTTGTACCAATGCTTTGGTTATTTCTACACAGAAGTTTACCTCCTGTTGTGAAGGATGAGTTAAAACTGGGAGTCTATCAAGCCACTGTGAATCCCAGTTGATTTATTAATAGATATTCTGGGTACCATGACAGGAAGCATCATCCATGAAAGCTATACTTCAGAGACTCAGACATCTGTGCCAGCCTCTGTTAGTTCAACAGGGTAATATGCATTCAGCAATTACTCCTCCATTCTGCTTCAGTGGCTCTAGTTAGTCAATCCTATCATGGAAAAAGATTTCCAGGTCAGTTGGATCCAATTTTAATGGCCAGTCTTCTAAAATGAAACTTATAATGGTGATGGTGTAGCTCTATATGTAAAGGAGCAAGCTGAAATTGGTACTAAGGAGGGCAACTTGAGACCCTTTGGGTCAAGATACAGCGGGGAGGGGATGCAGTCAAAAGGATCTAACTGGAGGAATATATTATACACCTCTGAATCAAGGAGCTAGGTCTGGAATTCTCCAGAAAACTGGAAAAGGCTGCAAGAGCACGGGATAAGGTCGTCATGGACAATTTTAACTACCCAGACATCTCCTGAGAAGAATACTCGGCAAGATCTGACCGGTCTCATAGATTCCTGACTTGTATCAATAGGCTCTACCTGTCTCAGGAAGTATAAGGGCCAACCAGAGGAAATGCCCTCCTAGATTTAGTTTTGGCCAAGGAAGACAACCTGGTGAGTGATCTGACAATAGAAGGCAACATAGGCGACAGTGACCATGACACTGTCACTTTTACCATTTGTCATAGGGCTGGGAAATCTGTCAGTAAGGTGCAAATTCTTGACCTGGTGAGTGGACTGTGGGTTCTCGACCACCTGGGCAATAGCAATCATTGCCTACTCAAATTCAGCATCCAGTGCAGGGTGTCAAAGTCCTGCAGCATCCCTTGACTTCAGGAGGGTGGCTTTCAATGAGGTAAGGAGACTAGTCAGGGAGGCGCTGAGGTCTCAGAAGGGAGGGGATTTGGGAGTCCAAGAAGAGTGGTCATTCTTTAAGGAGATGATCCTCCAAGTCCAAAAGATGACAATCCCCATGTGACTCAAAGGGGGCAAGAGTGCTCAAGAGGCCCCACATCTCACCAAAAGTATCCAGGAATGTCTCAAAGCTAAAAAGGAGGCATACACCTAATGGAAGTGAGGAGCCATTACCAAGGAGGATTATACCTCCATTGCTCAAGATTGTAGGGGGGCTGTTAGGAAGGTTAAGGCGGAGACAGAACTGGGACTAATGACCTGGATCAAAGATAACAAGAAGTCCTTTTTTAAATAATAGGGAGTAAAAAGAAGGTACCAAGTAATGTGGGGCCTCCGCAGGACATGCTTAGAAATCTGGGGGCTGCACCAGATGACAAAGCTAACCTCTTTAACAGATTCTTTGCTTCCATTTTTCTGAGCAGGGACCAGAACATTGCCCCCACTGGGATCCTGTATGGACCCAGGGGAGGTGCAGCCAGGCCCAGGGTCAGTGAAGGCCTAGTCAGGGAACTTCTGGTGGGACTAGACATGTTCAGATCAGCAGGTCCTGACGATCTTCACCCCAGAGTGCTGAGGGAATTGGCAGAGGTCATTGTGGGACCCCTGGCACAGCTTTACAAGCACTCATGATGCTCTGGCGAGGTGCCAGAGGCCTGAAAAAGGGCCAATATGGTCCCCATTTTCAAAAAAGGGAGAAAAGAGGACACAGGAAACTATAGGCCTGTTAGTCTTATCTTGGTCCTGGGAAAGTTCTTTGAAAAAATTATCCAGGAGCACATCTGCAAGGGACCAGCAGGGGAGATTATGCTTAGGGGCAATCAACATGGGTTCACTAGAGGCAGGTCCTGTCAGACCAACCTGGTTGCCTTCTACGACCAGGTCACAAAATCCTTGGACACAGGTGTCACGGTGGACATAGTCTTTCTGGACTTTAGGAAGGCCTTCAACACTGTCTCTCACCCCATTCTCATTAAAAAATTAGGTGACTATGGTGTTGATGCCTACATAGTCAGATGGGTCACTAACTGGCTGGAGGACCGCACCCAGAGAGTGGTGGTGGATGGGTCATTTTCAACCTGGAGGGATGTGGGCAGTGGGGTTCCCCAGGGCTCAGTCCTCGGGCCTGCACTGTTCAACACCTTCATCAGCGACTTGGATAAGGGGGTGAAAAGCACCTTGTTCAAAAGCACAGATAGCACTAAGATGTGGGGAGAAGTGGGCATGCTAGAAGAGAGGGACAGGCTACAACTAGATATGGACAGGTTACAGAGGTGGGTGAATGAGAATAGGATGGGTTTCAATACTGACAAGTGCAAAGTATTGCACCTGGGGAGGAAGAACCAGCACCATACCTACAGGCTGGGGAACTCCCGTCTCATCAGGACAGAGGCAGAAAAGGATCTTGGTGTCATTATTGATTCCAAGATGAACATGGGCCGCCAATGTGGCTGAGAGGGGAGCTGGTGGCCATCTATGAACTTGCCAAGGGGGACCAGCAGGCAGTGGGAGAGTCCCTGTTCTCCTAAGCACTACCAGAAATAACAAGGAATAACAGCCATAAGTTGACCGAGAGTAGATTCAGGCTAGACATCACTGTGTGAGAGAGAAGGAGCCAGCAGGCTCCAAGGCTCCCGGGCTAATCAGAGGGTCAACGGCCCCAGGTCCACAGCCCCAAGGAGCCCGGCAGAAATTCCCCTTACCCAGGTGTGTTGGGAAGGGAGGGGCCAATATCTTCCCTGGCGGTATGAAGAAGAGGCCAGGACCGGAAAGCGGGAGCAACGCAGAACCGGAAAGAGGAGGAGGAGCAGGCCGGCGCACACTGAAGAGAACGCTGAATGCGACGTTGAACGCTGGTAGGAGACTCTGGCAAAGATCAAAACCCCAGCAGGGTTTTGGAACACAGTTTACTGGCCCCGGCGGGGCGTAGAACTGTTTATTTACGGGCCGGGAGCTGGCTGAGCCCGGCGGGAGATGGGTACCGTAATAACCCCAATAGAGGGGCATTATTGACTTTGGGTACCGTAGTCCCTGTAATAGGGGCACAGTTCAGTAGTGAACTTAAGTTGTTAAAAAGGAATCTTGTCAAGCCCTACAAGGGAGCTCTCCGAGAGCCAACAAAGGGGTGCTTGACCCCTTGAAGATCAAGCTTGAGTTGGAAGGCGGCTGCAGACAGACGGAGCAGATACACAGATCAGGGGAACCTTCTTGGTTGTCATGTTTGTTTTGATTGACCTTTCTGTTGTGGATTATCTGGGAGGAACTGAGGCTACGTGGCCGGACCAACCGGCTGGCCACCACCTGGTGGAATGGGCGAGGGTGTAGGGGTGGTGGAGCCCTCAGAAACTCGGGACCTTGCGAGATGCCGGGGAGACTCATAATTGGACTACACGCTGAGACATATGAACCAACTCCATTAATATCAAGTTGTGGCAGGTGAAATGTACGTGTGTGAGACCCCAATTATAGCTGATGACACCCTAGGCAAGTGGCAGGGGGTGTCTGTTACGTCCACAGGGGACGGTGATCCTCGACAATCAGGAGGTGCTACTTCACAGTCAGGGCAGCTAGGAGCTGGAACCAACTTCTAAGGGAGATGATGCTTGCCCCTATCCTGGGGGTCTTCAAAAGGAGGCTAGATAATCATCTAGCTGGGGTCATTCTTTCCTGCCCATGGCAGGGGGTCAGACTTGATGATCTGCTTAGGTCCCTTCTGACCCTACCAGCTATGAAACTATGACTTTAAAAAAGCTGACTTCAGTGAACTAAGGGCTTTAGTGCGTAATGCCCTATGGATCATGGACCACAGGGAAAGAGTATGGATGAAGAGTGGTTGTTCCTCAAGGATACAATCATCAGTAGACAGAAGTTGTCCATACGTGTACACAAAAAAGGTGGCAGAAGGGCCGGGAAGCCATCTTGGCTCGATAGGGAAGTCGCAGATCTTCTGAAAAAGAAAAGGGAGGCTTACCAATGATGGAAGATAGGAATAGGCCCCAAGGAGAACTACATAAGATTAACCCACACCTGTAAGAGGCAGATTAGAAAAGCAAAGGCGGTGACTGAATTCAGGTTGGCAACTGAAATCAAGGACAATAAGAAGTCCTTCCAAAAGTATGTAGGTAACAGAAGGAAAACCAGTGGAAATGTGGGACCATTGCTCAATGCATCTGGACATCTGATCACCAACACCAAGGAGAAAACTGAACTCCTTAACGTGTACTTCGCATCTGTATTCCACTAGTCTAGAGAGTGATAGCCTGCCAAATGCAAATATGACACAGAATAGTCACAGTAGGGATGATCATCTACCAACAGTCAATGTAGAGCTGGTGAAAGAGCAGCTAGAGAGACTGGGTATCTGTAAGTCAGCAGGATCAGATGAACTCTGCATACAGGCGCTTGAGTTAGCGCGGAGTTCACACAGGAGAGGGCGCGGGAGGGCACAAGACCCTGCCTGCGACCCCCCAGAGAAGTCAGCCCCAGCCGTAGCCAGCCTACCAGAGGCATGACACGGATGGGCATGCGCCGCACCCCGAGGGTCCCCTCGGGCTCTGCGGCCCCTCCAGTGGGCACCTCAGAGACGGCCACCCAGACGGAGCCCATGGTTCCGGGCTCCACGCAGACGGAGCCCCTGGCTCTTGGCTGCGGGGGCTGCCTGTCCCTTTTTCAGGCTTTGGGGCCCGGGAGCAAGGCCACCTCTCCTTGCGGGGTCTGCTCCCTACTGGGGTCTCTGGTGTGCCAGCTGGAGGAGCTCCAGGCCCCAGTCCAGAGACTGCGTGCCATCAGGGACTGCAAGCAGGAGATAGATTCCTAATGCCAGGCCCTTCTCCCCCAGGAGCTGCAGGGTAGAGCACCGTCTCCCTCCATGACTAAAGAGGACTCTGGGACCTCTGGCTCTGCCCAGTCAGGGGCATGGACCAAGGTGGTCAAGGGCCCCAAGGCCCGCCGCACCAAGGCCCCTGCCCCGCTGGAGCTTAGCAACAGGTTCGCATCTCTTGCAGCCCCAGCAGAGCCCACACAGTTGCCAGCTCCCGCAGGCAACCCAGGCTCGACCGCAGCTACTGCCCCCGCTCTCCCCAAGTCAAAGCTAAAGGTGTTTGTTGTGGGAGACTCCATCCTGCGGGGCACTGAGGGGGCAATCTGCTGCCCCGACCCCTAAGCCCGGGAAGTCTGCTGCTTCCCAGGGGCCCACATCCGAGACATTGCGGAGAGGATCCCGCAGCTCCTCCGGCCCACAGACCACTACCCCATGCTCCTTATTCACGTGGGCACCAATGACACGGCTCGGAGCACCCCCAGCCAGGTCATGAGGCGCTACAGGGAGTTGGGAGCGGGGCTTAGGGGTCTGGGAGCTCAGATGGTGTTTTCGTCAATCCTCCCAGTCTCGGGCTATGGGCTGAGGAGGAAGAGGAGGATCCACGCGGTGAACCAAAGACTGCGGCGCTGGTGTTATCGGGAAGGCTTTGGCTTCCATGACCACAGCCCGCTCTTTGGCGAGAGAGGCAGCGAGCTGCTGGGAAGAGATGGCCTCCACCTCTCTCCCCTGGGGAGGAGGCTCTTCTCAGCCAGGCTGGCTGACCTGCTCCACCGGGCTTTAAACTAAGCCCGCTGGGGGATGGGGGGACTACTGCCACTGCTGGCCCACTGAGCGACCCTTGCAAAGCCAGCAGACCAAGGCACTTAAGGGAGCCCGCCCCTGCCCCAGCCCTGGCACAATCTGTGGGCAAGGCATGAGCCCCTAAGGGCACACTTGCCTGCCTGTACACTAATGCCAGGAGCCTGGGTAACGAGCAGGAGGACTTGTCCTCCTGCTCAGTGCAAAGAATTATGACATCATTGGGATAACGGAGACCTGGTGGGACTCCACCCATGACTGGACCACGGGTATAGAGGGCTATACCCTGTACAGGAGGGATCGTGTTGACAAAAGGGGTGGGGGCATAGCTCTCTACGTGAAGGAAAGCTACATGTCCCTGCAGGCTGATGTTGGTGACCGGCATGGACAGCTAGAGACCCTCTGAGTAAAAATTCGTGGGAAAAACGGCACAGGGGACACAACGGTGGGAATCTACTAAAGACCTCCCACTCAAAGTCCTGAGCTTGACCAGGAGTTCGCCCGGGAACTGAATGAGGCTGCTTGCTCCAGGACCTTGGTTGTCATGGGTGACTTCAATTACCCGGACGTCTCCTGGGAAGATCACTCAGCAAAATCCGAGCGGTCGCAAAGCTTTCTCTTGTGCGTGGATGACCTCTACCTGACTCAAGAAGTCTATGGGCCAACGAGAGGTAAAGCGCTGCTCGACCTGGTACTGGCTATGGGGGACGACCTAATCGGTGACCTAGTGATCGATGGGAAGCTGGGTGACAGTGACCACGAGCTGATCACCTTCACCATCTGCCGTAAAGCTGGCAAGTCAGTCAGCAACACAGAAGTCCTTGACTTCAGAAAAGCCGACTTTCACAAGCTCAAGAGGCTTGTCGGTCAGGCCCTCGGGGACCGTGACCCCAGGGAGATGGGAGTTCAAGAAGAGTGGTTGCTTCTCAAGGAAGCGATCCTCAATGCACAAGCTAAATCTATTCCAACACAGAGGAAAGGCAGCAAGAAGGCACAGCAGCCCTCCTGGCTCTCCAGGGACCTAGCGGACCTCCTGAGGCTAAAAAGAAAAGCCTACAAAGGATGGAGGACGGGATTCACCTCCAAGAAGGATTATTCTGCACTGGTCCGGTCCTGCAGGGAGCAAACCAGGAAAGCCAAGGCTGCAACTGAACTCCAACTAGCTTCAAGCATCAAGGACAACAAAAAGTCCTTTTTCAGATATGTGGGGAGCCGGAGGAAAAGCAAGGGCAACGTTGGACCCCTGCTAAACCAGATGGGGCAACTGACAACTGACGACCAGGAAAAAGCCAACCTATTAAATAGGTACTTTGCGTCAGTCTTTCATCAGTCCCATGGGACGCCCATGCCTGCTATGGGACAGGGAGATCCGGGTGTTGGGGATCCCCTACCCTCCATAAATGCTGACCTCGTGAAGGAACACCTTGAGAAGCTGGATACCTTCAAGTCAGCTGGCCCTGACAATCTGCACCCCAGGGTACTCAAGAAGCTGGCGAGCATCATAGCCCAGCCCCTGGCACGGATCTTTGAAAACTCCTGGCGCTCTGGTGTAGTGCCCGAAGACTGGAAGAAGGCCAATGTGGTGCCAGTCTTCAAGAAAGGGAGGAGAGTGGATCCGGCTAACTACAGGCCCATTAGCCTGACTTCTATCCTGGGGAAGATCTTAGAAAAGTTTATTAAGGAGGCCATCCTTGAGGGACTGGCCCAGGCTAACATCCTAAGGGATAGCCAGCATGGGTTTGTTGCGGGTAGGTCTTGTTTGACCAATCTCATTTCCTTCTATGACCAGGTGACCTATCACCTGGACAAGGGAGAAGAGATTGATGTCATATATCTTGACTTCAAAAAAGCTTTTGATCTGGTATCCCATGATCACCTCTTGGCCAAACTGCCCAGTTGTGGCCTTAGCTCCACCACAATCCGCTGGCTGGGAAACTGGCTCCGTGGTCGGACCCAGAGGGTTGTAATCGATGGCAGTCACTCATCGTGGTGCCCTGTGACCAGTGGGGTCCCTCAAGGCTTTGTCCTGGGACCCATACTGTTCAATGTCCACATCATTAATGAAGATGTTGGAGTCAGGAGTGGACTGGCCAAGTTCACCGATGACACCAAACTTTGGGGCAAAACATCCATGCCAGAAGATAGGCGGGTGATGCAGGCTGACCTGGACAAGCTCAGCAAATGGGCAGACGAGAACCTCATGGTGTTTAACACCGAAATATGCAAGGTTCTCCACCTTGGGAGGAAAAACCTGCAGCATCCTTATAGGCTCGGCAGTGCTACATTGGATAGCACTACAGAAGAAAGAGACTTGGGGGTCATCATTGACCACAAGATGAACATGAGCCTCCAATGCGATGCTGTGGCTAGTAAAGCGACCAAAACACTGGCTTGCATCCATAGATGCTTCTCGAGCAAATCCCAGGACATCATTCTCCCCTTGTACTCGGCCTTGGTGAGGCCACAGCTGGAGTACTGCGTCCAGTTTTGGGCTCCACAATTCAAAAAGGATGTGGAGAAGCTTGAGAGAGTCCAGAGGAGAGCCACGCACATGATCAGAGGTCAGGAAAACAGATCTTACGATGACAGGCTGAGAGCCATGGGACTCTTTAGCTTGGAAAAGCGTAGGCTCAGGGGTGATCTGATGGCTGCCTATAAGTTTATCAGGGGTGACCACCAGGATCTGGGGGAACATTTGTTCACCAGAGCGCCCCAAGGGATGATGAGGTCGAACGGTCACAAACTCCTGCAAGACCGTTTCAGGCTGGACATAAGGAAGAATTTCTTTACTGTCCGAGCCCCCAAGGTCTGGAACAGTCTGCCAGCGGAGGTGGTTCAAGCACCTACATTGAACACCTTCAAGAGTAAATTGGATGCTTATCTTGCTGGGATCCTATGACCCCAGCTGACTTCCTGCCCTTTGGGCAGGGGGCTGGACTGGATGATCTCCCGAGGTCCCTTCCAGCCCTAATGTCTATGAAATCTATGAAATCTATGAAACTCCATCCAAGAGTGCTGAACAAACTAGCCGAAGTCATGACAGGACCACTGGAGAAACTTTTTGAGAATTCATGGCACTGAAGAGAGGTCCCAGAAGACTTGAAGAGGGCCAATGTTGTGCCCATCTTCAAGAAGGGGAGGAGAGAGGACCCAGGGAACTACAGGCTGATAAGCCTGACCTCAATCCTAGGCAAAATCCTTGAAAAAATTCTCAAGGAGTCCATATGCGATAAGGTAGTAGAAGGCAAAATTCTGAATGACAGCTAACATGGTTTTGGTGTGGGTAGGTCATGCCTGACTAACCACATCTCTTTGATACTACATGCAGGTTACTCACCACCTGTATAAGGGAGATAAGGCTTTTGACTTGGTATCCCATGAGGCTCTCAAAGTAAAACTAGGGGACTATGGGCTCAACAATTCAATGGTCAGATGGGTGGGAAACTGGCTGCTGAGTTGGACCCAGAGAGTACTAATAGATGGATCTGTGTCAACCTGGTGGAAGGTAGCCAGCGGGGTTCCCCCAGAGTTTCGTACTTGGACCAGTACTCTTCAACATCTACATCAGTGATCTGGATGTGGAGGTGAAATGCACACTGGCAAAGTTCACCAATGACACAAAGCTGTGGGGAAGTGCAGCCATGCCTCAGGGTAGTCTGACAATCCAGGCAGACCTAGACAGATTAGTTAGAAGGGCAGACCGGAACCAGATGCTTTTCAACACTGAGAAATGTAAAGCACTCCATCTGGGGCCGAAAAATCTGCAACTAATTTTCAGGCTTGGTGGTGCTACGCTAGCTAGCACCACATCCGAAAGGGACCTGGGGGTCATAATTGACCATAAAATGAAGATGAGCCATAAGTATGATGCTACAGTTAGCAGAGCAAACAATATGCTGGCATGCATCAACCAATGCCTCACAAGAAAATCTGAGGAAGTTATTTTCCCTCTCTGCTTGGCCTTGGTGAGGCCGCAGCTGGAGTACTGCATCCAATTCTGGGCACCACACGTCAAGAAGGATGTGGATAAGCTTGAGAGAGTCCAGAGAAGCGCCACTTGTATGATTAGAGGACTGAAGAGCAAGCCATACGAGGAAATGCTGACAGGTATGGGTCTGTTCAGCCTAGAAAAGAGAAAACTATGGAGGATTTGGTGGCAGCTTACAAATATATCAGGAGAGAACCTCAGGGGTTAGGCGAACAACTATCCACCAAAGCACTTCAGGGGAAAACAAGGAGCAACAGTCATAAAATCCTAGAAGAAGGTTTCAGACTGGGTATAAGGAAAAACTTCTTCACAGTTCGTGTGACCGGACTCTAGAATAGACTCCCAGTGGGGGTGGTGCAGGCATCTACCCTGGAGATCTTCAAAATGAGATTGGATGCACACCTTGCTTGGGGTTATTTGACCCCAGTAGTTTTTCCTGCCCAGAGCAGGGGGCTGGACCCCATGATCTCACGAGGTCCCTTCCAGCCCTAAACTTCCATGAATCTGTAAAGGTTTATAGCCAACAAAAGAACCACTGAACCACTTTTCTCACTTTCTTTTTGTTCAACAGCTTTTATAAGCATTTGCATAATAATAAGACAGCTTAATATAAGAATAAAATAACAATATCACTAGAGTGCAGAAAATAAAGTAGCCGAATATAAAAACTTTTGGCCTACAGAGAAATGAAGGGTTCATTTGTGAGAACAAGAGACCTGCCCTTTTTCCTGGGGCAAGTGTGTAATTGTTGGATGAATATTGACTTGTAACCGTATTATTATTTTAGAGAAATCTAAAATCATTGAGCTGCCTCTTTCCTTTTCCCCTGGTAGAAAGCCTACAGTCTGGGCATTTTCACTAGCTCCAGAGAATAATTTTATAATGAGGATGGACTATAAAGCTCAATACAAAGAGAAAAAATTGCTAATTTGGTACCCTTAGCTGCACAAGTAAAGTAAAGAAAACATCTCATTTAATAACTAATGTGATCCCCAAAGCCTGTTTCTTTTCAACAGATGTCACTTAATCTTTGAGCAGCAGATGCACAAATTGTCTTAAGGCTGAAACTACAAACAGACTGATTTTGCATGGAACACTGTATGTGTATGGAGACATTGGGAACAGTGATAGCATGCCATTTCTCTCTCTCTTTCAGTGCTACACCAAACACTGGCCTGGCACCTTGCCTTGAGAGAGACCTTTTTTCAAGAGCTAGTCCTCTTGTGAGGATGGTTCACCATCCTCTATGCTGCTGTCATCAATGCGTAGCAGTTCCTGTGAAAACTGAGCTTCATTCTAGTTCTATTGCCAATAATTCAAATGAGTAAATGTGTAGTGAATTATTTATCTACAATATCCAGGTGAGTACTAACAAAAAAGAATCAAGCATGCTCAATATTTCCTACCAAGAATCCTCAGAGCTCTGGAAATTTACCCACAGCACTCAGCACCAGTCAGAGCTTCATTTTGTTCACAGAAATCTGTCAAATATAGGTCAGCCCTGCAAGGTTCAGGGGGACCTATCAGTTGACTAATGCCAGCCCCTTCCCCTTGATTCGGCAGGTTGCAGAACTGGGCCCTCAATAAGGGAGCTGAAAAGTGGCAGGTTTTTTCTGCAGCTACATGTTCAACTTACTCAGCAAAGCAAATATGTTAGCTAAATAAAGCCAAATCTCAAGAGCTTCAAATTCACCATGCTAAACAAGAAGGATGAGACACTTCTGTCTGCTTGATGCACCTGCAGTATGCAACAATGTCCTGAACCAGCAAAGTACTTAAGTATGTGCTTAACTTGAAGCACATATTTAATACAAATCACTTAAAACTAAGTACTTAAGTGCTTTAGTGTATTCAAGCCACTACACAATGGATGATTTGAGATGGGTCACGTTCTCTGCCCCAGCTAGGCAATTCCATATATCCCCAGAAGTCTGGGGCACAGTATCTCTGCCAGCCTACTTTGGCCACCCTATAGATACTATGCTATTAAATGACTCATTGGATGGAACTAGAATTTGGGAACCAGCTTTCTTAAGCAAATTCTTTTCCTTTTGTTTGTGGACATAAATCTTACCATGGTTCCAAATGGAAAATGGACTTTCACAAATAGCTCCGGAATTCTACTAATCCCCTGCCTTCCTCCTATTGCAAAATTCAGAATTTTTATTGTGCTAAATTTGGCAATATGTACAATTTGGCCTTTGTTGTCCAAATACCCCTCTACTCAAAATCAGAACCACTTTCTGTTAGGTGTTGCAAGCCGTGCACTGCTAATAGCTAATGAAGGGTTTCCTTTAGCCCCATGTGGAGCCCCATTCTCCTTCATCTGCCTATGAAGAAGAATATATATGTTACACTGTTTCTAGACTTTTGCTAGTCAGGCATGCTATTCTGATTGTCACTGGGGGAACTCAAGGGAAAAAGAGTAGATGGTGAAAGTGATATCAGGCACAAAAATTAAAGCCCTAAGTGTAAAGAGTCTGCAGTGACATCATGATGGCAAACATGGGGGAGAAAATATGGTACTCCCCCCCAAAAAACCATAGTAGTTCACCAAATGCATTGAGAGTAAAGCTAGTGAGAAGAGTCGATAGGCTTTGGGTGCATGTTTCTTACTGTACCTAGAATCTTAATAAATGCAGGGGCAGATCCAGGAGGAGTGTAATGGTGCACCTACATCCCTCTTTGATTGCTGGTCCACCCAAAGTTTAAAACCAACTATCTGGCAGTGGCAGCAGCATTTTTAAAATGGCAGCTCTTAACAGAAGAGAGTCAGTTGACTTCCTGGATCATTATAATCTATCTGGTCCCTTTGAAACTCTTCATTCCATAGGTGTTAATGACCCTCTCTCCTGTTTAGTGATCTTGATGTTCCACTAAGCAAGCTAGCCTTTCTGTGCTGTCTGTTACCAGCTCCTATTAATGTAGCTGGTATTTCATAGTCATTCAGAATAGTTTTTAACTATAAAACATTAACTCAGGTGTGGAAATAACTTTGAGTGAAGCACTGGATGCGCTGCCAAGATACTCAAGAAGGCTAGAATTTGTTTTAGGACAATGAAAGATGTATATTTAATTATAAGAACTACAGGACTAATGTAACATCGTTTGATTATTTTTTGCTTAATTCATTTTGCTTTTATACATAATGTATAATATAGCAAACTCATGCACATTTAAATAGTTATATTTGTTTTTGCTTCAATCTTAAACTGAATAATTTAGCTCAAGGGCCCTAGCATATTAGTGAAGCTTCTAGTAGCTTTTTCACTGGATAAAAATGTGTGTGTGTTATATGTGATGATGCACTATATCATTGCATCCCCCCCTTTTTGAAATCCTAGATTCCCCCATGTACAAAATGCTATAGAACTGTAACAACAGCATTTTGCAGAGGATGATACAGATCTATTTCCTTCCACTCCCCAGGAATGGCTTGTCCTGCTATCTCCCACCAGAATAGAGCTATAGGATAGTCCTATAAATCACTGCTGTCAGGCTGTGGCCTTGAACCTAAGGCAGCAGCCTGATTAGCATAGGCACTCATCCTGGCCTGCCACCCTACATCTTATCACTTAGGGTGGTTCCAGCCCCTTCTGAAGTGGCAAGGGCCAGCTGACCTTTTAGTTGCCCCATATTAATCCTTGACCTAGAGCAGGAATTGTGTGGGCAATAGGTCTTATTCTGATTCCAAAATCCCTCTGGTTTGTGCTCTAACTCCTTGATCTCCTGGCTTTTCAACCCAGCTTTCTCTTGACTTTGCACCCTGCCAGATCTCCTGGCTTTTTGATTCAGCCTGTTCTTAGGCCCTGTTCTTGGACTAACCTTTGAGATTCCTGACCTGGCTTGTCCCTGGAATCAATTTGGTCTTCTTGATGCTGGTCAGCACCTCAATTTCCCAGTGGCCTCAGATATGGTTGCCCAGGACCCAGCATGACAGTTTGCTCATCCATTTGGTTAAGAGAGCACTGTATGAAGCCTAATCCCTTGGCAGGGCCCTTAGACTCACTCAGCATGGATGCTGCAGCTCAAGGAGGCCAGCAGGCTGAGCAAGACCTGCTGAATCTGCCTGCCTCTGCCCATCATATAGTGGAAGCCTGAGTGGAACAGCTGCTGGCCAGGAATCCCTCTGGGTGGTGTACCAGAAGGAATGCCAGGTTTGCAGTGAGGTTACTGTGTTCCAGGATCATTTCATGGAGCCTTATGCACCCTCTACCTGAAAGGCATGATGGAAACTGGCAGTATGGGACAGGGATTCTTGTCCAATGCCACCTCTTATTCCTAGCCCAACCCAGAACCTACACCAGGGACCAGGCAAAGGTGAGCCCTCAACTATCAAATTCTGCCCCAGTTTAGGAACAGAGACTATTTTAATTGGCGGCTAGGGGTGCTGCCTACCCACTAATGCCAGCTGGGACTGTGGGTTTCCAGACTAGTCAACAATTCTGATATAGTCTGCTGTGGACTTGAGCTCTTTGGCTTTCCTGGTTCTTGACCCTGGTTTTTGACATGTTTTTGGATTTTGGCTTCAGATTTCTCTCCCTGAACCTGGTAGCTCAGCTTCTGACCTTCTGGATTCTGATTCTGGCTTGTAATATAGATGCTGTTTCAGCTTCTCCCTCCAAATCTGGTCATTTGCTCTTGGATCCTTATATTTCCCTCAGAGACCTGATTCCTGTGCCAGACTACTCATGAACTCAACACCAGGCCTGGACTTCAGAGGCCATAGTAAGGAACCTTTGCCAGGGGAAAGGTAGTACTGTTGCCTATGCTTCCCTTTTCTGCTTGTAGGCAACAGGCACCTGCTGAAACAAAGCAGCCCAGCTTTACCAATTCCAGTGGGGGTTGTAGGAAGAGGTAAAGGGCGAACTAGGAAGAGTAGAACTGCCCTCAGGGTTCAGTGTTTTTGTGGGTCTGGCAGTCTGCATCGACCAATGATTCCAGGAGCTGAGGGAGGAAAAGAAATACTTCTAGCCCCCTTCTGGCCCCTGTTCTGATGTGGTCACTCCCAAATTCATGCAGATTGATCGTGGGGTACAGTTGCCTTATGCCGGAAGAAAGGTAGCAATGCTGCCTGCAGGATCTGTGCCTCTATTATGGGGTTCCAGGACACAGACTCACCAAATGTCCCAAGGAAGGTGACCATGAAAATGAGCCTGGCTAGGAGGGCCAGGTTGAGGTCATCACAAACTCCCTTCACCTACTCAACCATGGAAGTCCTCAGCAAACCTGATCCTTGGAATCCTCCGATACTGCTATATGCCCACCTTAAAGTTCCTGGGTCAGATCTGCCCACTTGGACTCTGGGGCAATGGGTAATTTCATCCATGAGACTGTAGCCCAGGCCCTTTGAATCCCATTAAGGCAGCAGTCCAATCCATAGACCATTGAAACTATAAACAGCTCACCTCTGGCACCTGGTTCAAAGGAGTGGGAGACCACCCCTCTAGAGATGAATATTGTTGGGCATCATGAAACACAGTGTCTCAAGACAGTCCATTCCCCTTGATTCCTGGGGTTTTCTGGCTCACTTGCCATGACTCCTAGTCAAGTGGAAAGCCCAGGAGGTTTTCTTTGATTCCAGCTACTGTCAGTAGCACTGCTGTAAACCCAGGATAGTTCCCCACCTGAGGACTCAAGCAGGGTCCCTGAACACTGTTGCTCCCCAGGGGCACAGACCTTGGAGGACCCAGCCTGCTTCAAATACCAAGAATAGGTTAATGTATTTGAGGAGAATGCAGAGGTTCTCCCCTACACTGGGATTATGACTGCCCTTTTGACCTACAGCTGGAGCAAAGATCCCAGTAGGATGTATCTGTGTCATATTAGAGCCAAAACTTGCGGCCTTCTGTAAATATTTGCATGAAAACCTGGCCTGGGAATTCATAAGGAAGTCCACCTCACCTACTAGAGTCCCTGTATTATTCACTGAGAAGAGGTATGGGAGCCTCTGCCTCTGTGTTGACTATTGGGGCCCTGAGCCATATCACTATCTGCAATCAGTACTCCTTATCCCAGAACTGCTCAGGTGACTAAAAACTCCCCACATACTCCAGAAGTCTTGACTTCCAGGAGGCATATAACCTGGTGCAAATCAGAGCTAATGATGAATGGAAAATTGCCTTCTAGATTCGGTACAGGCATTTTGAGTATTTAGTTATGCCCTTTGAAGTTGCTGATGGCTGCTTCACTTTCTACTGCTTCATCAACAATGTATTGTGAGACCTCTTAGACCAGTTCATTGCCTAATTGAATGATATTTTAATTTTCTCAGAAGAACCTGAACCATACTTGTTGCATGTTCAGGTAGTATAGGGGAGGCTGCACTAAAATGGCCTTTAGATATGCTGGAAAAATGAACTTCTAACCAAACCTCCACTATGGTTCTTGGTTTTATGTTAGCTCCAAAGGGCTTAAAAATGGACATGCAAAAAGTTCAGGCCGTCAGAGTGGAAGGCACCTGGGAATATCAGGGCTAAGTACAGACAGTCAAAAAGCCTGAGGAAGAATTGATTCAATCTAGGCAGCTTCCTCTAAACTGTGTAGATTGAACCGAGACCCAGCTGAACTAATGTTCAGTTTTCAGTTGGGAAAGGCAGGGGGAGGCCTGCACTGACCCCGGCCAGTAGGCAGGGGGCACTAGAGCATGTTTCCCAGCCTGCTGGCTATTGCCAGCCCAGCCAAGTGGGGCCATACCAACTGGTTCCCCAGTACATGTCCCCAACCACATGTTGTCCCCCCACAGGGGGTTAAAGAGCCCCCTGTCCAGATGCTGGCCTAAGGCTGAGCCTCACCCTCAGGGGGTTTTCCCCAGCCTCAGTCCCCCAGGCAGGCAGCCCTGGGGAGCCAAGGAGACCCCCCACCTCCTTCCCAGTTGCTGATTGCTTCAGCCACTGCCACAGGAGGGAGGGAGAAGGAGTCCTCCCAGTTGGGTGCCTGCCAATCCAGCCCAGTGTGCCCTGCGCCTGAGAGCAGAAACAGCTTGGGAGAGACCCCTAGTGGGGTCTGACCCTTCTTAAGTCCCAGGCATGAGACCAGGAGGGCAGTCAAAGGAGGAGGAGCAGCTCGGCCAGTGCAGACAGAGGGGAGAAGCCTGATTGCTGCTGTGGGTTGGAGTATTTCCTGGTAGGGACTGAAAGTTGTTTGGCTGGACAGTTTAGCTTTTTATGTTATAGCCCAGGGGCTTTGTGTTTCTGTGTTCACTGTTTTGACCGGAGGACCAGGTGAGGCTATTAGGGGTTGGAGGAGGCCTCATAGGGGCTCCACAGTAGTGTGGGGACCCTGCTGCCAGGGAGAGCATGGCATTTTGGGGTGCACTGACTCCAGTCCCAGAGTGAGAAGCCCCAGAGCAAGGGGGGCAGTGAGAAGCCCCAGGGAAGTCAAGGAGAGGGCCAAAGCACAGCAGGGCCCAGGTTAAAACCACGTCAGTACCATCTGCGAGGCTTGGGCTGCAGTGTAGGAGAGGAAAAGGAGCGGCAGATAGCGCCCCCTGGCACCGGGGTGCATAAAGTGGGCAGCCTCCTGCTAATTACATCGATTTCTTAATCAATTAAGATTAAGGTGTGGCAGGAAAGTAAGCAGGCAATTGGCCCACAACAGGAGGGCAGAGTCACCAATAGAAGGGCTCTGGTAGCGATACTCCTGTTTCAGGGCACCAGGGAGCTCCTACCCTGGGGGGCTTCCCCAGCCCGGGGAAGTCCAGGGGAGCTGAGGGGAATACTTCTCTTCTTGTACCCCACAGCTGCTTGACTGAGCCCCTACCAGTCTAAAGGATAGCCCAGGCAGCCTCAGGGAGCAGAGGAAAATTCTGCTTTTGACTCAGCTGCTGTAAACCTGAGGCAAAACCAATTTTTGGGGAGCAGAAGAATTTCTCTCTGCTCCCTGAGGCTGCCCTGGGCTATCGCTGAGACCCCTAAGAGAAGCAGCTGTGGGGTTGGGGAGGGGAAGAATTCCCCTCAGCTCCCTGGGGCTGCCCCGGGCTGGGGGACCCTGGGCTGGGCTGGGTAGCCCCCCATGGCAGGGGCTCCTTGATGCCCCCATGCTGGGCTGGTGCCATGGGCAGGCACCTGGCCAGAGGGACTCCTTCTTCCTCAGTGTCTGAAGCAATCAGCAGCTGGGAAGGGAGAGTGGTGGAATTCCCCTTGGCTCCCCAGGGCTGTACCTGCCTGGCCTGGGGACCCCTGGCTGGGGTGGAGGAAGCCCCCTGGGGTGGAGACTCCCTGGTGCCCACACTACCTGGGCCTTAGGAAGTCCTTCTGCCTCCCTTCTGTGGCAGCAGCTAAGGCAAGCAGCAGTGCAGGGGAGGGGGAGGTGGGGCATTCCCCATGCAGCGGGGGAGGGCTGTCGAGGGTCAAAAAGCCCCCACCACAGGGGCTTTCCTTCCCCATGTGCTGTGTAGACCCTGCCTAGGAGGATCTGGGGGTCTGTTCCTGTGCCCCTCCTCCATCCCTATGGGCTGACGGACGCAGGCAGAAGCAGGCTCAGGAGAGGGGCAGGGCAGTCCCTGCTCCACTGGAGCAAACAGCATAGTGCAGGGCTGCAAAGCATCCTGGGATGCTGGGGGCCTGTGAATTAACTTGAACCAAAAAGGGATCTGGGTTAGAAGTTCCACAAACCAATTTGACTTAAATCAGTTAAGTATGATACTACATCCAACCAAGTTTATCTGAAACTGGTTTTGGCCATTTTGAAAGTGGTTTATATATACTGATCTTCTGTTGTGGTACAGGTTTAAACCAGGTTCCAATCACTTAAGTTGGCTTAAGTTCCGTCCCTAGCTCAAGAAACTCTAAAGATTCATGGGGTTTACCAATTTCTACTGGTAGTTCATTGCCAACTTTGCCCAGGTAGTGGCTTCTCTCACTGCACTGCCACATAAAAACATCCAGTTTTCCTGTCTATGGAACCCCAAAAAAGCCTTTGGGTACCTAAAGCAAGCCTTTACCTCTGCCTCTGTGTTTGCCTATCTAGATTTTGGCCCTTTTTTGTAGAAACAGATGCCTCCAGTACTGCAATATGTGCAGTTCTTTCTTAACAGAAGACCTGAAACAGGTCCTGCAGCCCCGTGCCTTCTTTTCCCACAAGCTTACCTGAGGATCAACATTTTGAGTTCTTAGACCACAAGACCTTGAAATTTCAAAAGCTTGAAATGTTGAAGCTCTTGGCTGTCAGACCAGCTTTTGAGGAGTGACAATGTTACCTTGAAGGAGCACAGGGGTGCAGATTCTTACCAACTACAAGAACCTGGAGTATTTCCAAAAGGCTAAGGCACTCAATCAGAGGCAATTTCAGCAGGCACTCTTCTTTTCCTGATTTTACTTCCAAATAGCTTACCAGCCCAAGCCTAGAAGTGGGAAGGCAGATGTCCTCTCCCAGATACAAACTCAATGCAAGACCACAGGAAACTAGCCCTGTTTTGAAGCCTTATAACTTTTATCAATGCCATGTTGCCAACAG
The DNA here is from genome assembly GCF_052110815.1 of Crocodylus siamensis. Lineage (NCBI taxonomy): Eukaryota > Metazoa > Chordata > Crocodylia > Crocodylidae > Crocodylus > Crocodylus siamensis. The sequence continues at coordinate 66,369,999 of NC_143398.1, forward strand.
ACCTGCTGCTTTCCTTGCTCTGTGCTGCCACCTGAAAGAGAACTCCCCCAGAAGAGCAGACTGTCTTTACACAGCAACCACACTGGTCCAGGTTGGAATCATATTTACCTGAGGAAATATGTACATGCCTCCAGGTTTAGCTAAACTGTCCTGCACCTAATGCATGATTTCTTCCCGCCCTGCCCCTCCCCCTCTTCCCTCCTTCAGCAGACCAGCCTGGAACAGAAAAGAGCTACCACCTCATCTCGTGCAACTTTTGGTGGACATGACCACGAAAAAACTGTGCAGGCTTTGTCCACTTTCTCTAGGTTTTGCTTGCACCAAGAGACCCCCTCAGAAGACTTGTAGACTCTTCTAACCTTTCTCCACCCCACCTTGTCCATAGTCTGCAATATCTTTGGACTATCATCATATAGCTGCCAGTCTCAAATGTTTGCTTTATGACCCTGACCATAACCAATTCACAAAAATGGCCCATTTTATCCCATGCCAGTGCCTTCCCTCATTGAAAGATGCATCCCAGCTGTGACTGGACCATGTAGCATGCCTCTATGGTTTCCCAGACTGCATCCACCCAATTTATCTCCTGGCTCTGGCATGAAACCCTGCCTCTACTGGGAATCCACACCCATCTCATGTCAGCCTACCATTCTCAGACAAATGATCAGTCTAGAGGACCAATCAGGTCTTAGAACAATACCTTCACTGTTACCTTACTTTTCAACAGGCTTATTGAAGTTTCAAACCTAACACCTGTAGAACTCTTGTACAATTCCAAGCATGCCTCAACTAGGGAAAGCTCTTTCTTTACAAACTATGGGTTCTACCTCTAGTTGCACCCTGCCTTAGCCACAGACTTGGACAACCCTGAAGCAGCACAATGGGTATACCATACTCAAAAAGTCCAGCGGGAATTAAAGCAACACCTGGAAAGGGTAAAAAGCAGGGTATAAGCAGCAGATGGACCAGCCCCTCCAGTCAGCACCTGCCTACTCTGAGGCAGGAAGTTTGAACATCTTCATGCAGACTGACCGTCGTGGAAGCTGGATTACTTCTTCCTTAGCTCTTTTGCATAACCTGCCAAATAAACTTGGTAGCCTTCCAATTACAACTCTCTGAGACACTGAAGATCAACCTGATATTCCAAGTCACTACTCAAGTCTCAAGCCATACACAGAGAATTCTTTCCCTCACAGTACCCAACCACCACTCCCAGTAACAATACAAATACAAAAAGGACAGAAGGAGGAGGTACATAGTTCACAAAATCTTAAATTCAAAGTAGAGAAGGAGGAAATTGCATTACATGATAGACTAGGAGATATGGGCTTGAAGATCACACAGAAGGTACCCATGCCTTGGATCTGTTGAAAAAATTCCACAAAGACCACCCTGAAAAACCTGAACCAACACCCCTCAGTTCCCAGTAGCTCTATGTTCATGCAATCCAGAGAGTATGACTTTTTTAATTCCCCACCCTCCCTGCCAGTGCCTGAACAAGATGAAGATTTGAATGAATGTGACCTAAGCTTGACTCAGCCTAGATTCAAACAAATTAATGCTCACAAGTGTGGAGGAGCACTGGGAGAAAGAGACAATTTAGGGATCTGTAATGAGATCTTGAGCCTGAGTCTCTCTTGCTTTGCATCATGAATAATTATTTATGCTGCTGCAAAGTGTCTATAACACTACTCTGGTCCCGGAGCATTTTGTACATACTCTACGGTTTTGAAAATGACCGTGTGAGGTATAAGAAAGTGGAGAATCAGGTAATTTGATCTGATATATTCCCTGTGTTTTGCTAAAAAATTGGAATTTCAAAGAGCAGCAAAAGCTCAAATTGCTGTTTTAAAATCTTAGGTTTGCTGAACAATCTGGAGAAGAAGTTGCAACCTTTCATCTCCAGTGTAGCTCTCACAATGGTTTCCCATAGCTTTGAATCTCCAGGTTGGACTACAGCTGTAGTCTTAATGTACTGTTGCTTTCTTCGCCATTTAAAGCACTTTATTGCCATGACTTAACAGAAGCGCATGGCTTTGCAGCACATTAAAAATGGGTACAGTGTTTTTAATAAACTCTTGTTAAATGAGGTGTTGCATTTGAAACACTGTATTTTACAGCACCATAGCAATCTACAGTACTTTAAATCACTTCTGTATGCTGGTCAAATTTCTGAATAGTTGAGAAGCCCCAGGAGGCTATGGAGCTCCCCCGGGAAGCTCAGAGGCACCCCCACCAAACACTGCACTTCTGTCATGTTTAAGAGCTGTAACTTTGCCATAAAAAGTACTCAGAGGAAACAGACAGAAGTGACAATTTTTGCCTGATCTGGCCCCTGGAAGCACTCTCCAGCCATGACCAAACACAAGTGCATGGCTGCAGAGCACTTTCAAAAAAGCCTGATCCCATGACAATCTGCACCATCATTACATGAGGGTTGAGGTACGGAGCATCTTCATTAACTTGTGTCTGTATGCACCAGGAGAGGTGCTGAGCTGATGCAGCCCAGCACTGTTTTCAGAATGGGAGCGGGGAAGGGAGCAGAGGGAGCTCATTCTGAGAGTTGCCCAGCTGGCACTGGAGGGTGGGGTGGGCGGATTGGAGCTGCCCACACTCTAGCAAAGGCTGGGGAAACCCCAGAATGGATCTCTCTCCCCTGTCTTATTGTCCCTCTACTATCCTGAGACAGCATCAGGAGTGGGGAGGGGAGGTGTGGAGTTCAGGGAAGAGGCTGCAGAGATATAGCCTCTCTTCCCTGGATCAGCTCCAAATTGAAGCTCAATCTCCCACCCTCCTGAGCTAACAGCCTGTTGAGTTGGGAGGATCAGTCTAAATCATGGCGCTTTCTGTGAAGTGCCATGAGTTATGTTGGGGAGCTGCACTTTTGTCTGTGCCTTAAATTACAGCACTGTAAAACATGCATGGAGCACTTATGTACACTCTAAGGAGTACAGGACAGATGGTAAGTTATTAGAAAGGAGACATTTTTTTTTAATCCTCATTAGCCCTGTGTTTGAATATTTCATCTAATGGAAAAATTAATTTTTTTCTTATATTTCTTAAAAGAATGATTCGGACCACAGATAGTGGCTTAAATAATCTATTTCATTCTTTCCACTCTGTCTATATATGGGGTCAGAAAGCACATCTACTTATAGCAACAGCACATCTCATTTGTGTGAAATGCAGTCTAATAATGGCCTCTCATTTGTGGTTTTGTATTTTAGATAGGTAGATTTCTAGGCCAAGAGTGTTTCTTAATCCTAAAAAGATGTTTGAGAAGAACTCACTGTCTGAATATCTGTCTGCAACTTTAATTCTTGAATTTTAATTCTTGTTTTAAATATGGGGAAGAATAACGGATCAGAGTGTCAGCAAATTTCCCCAGTCATTTGTCTGGAGAAAAATATGTATGTTATATAAATATCCAAATAAATATTTATTTGGAAGAGAAGAGACTTTTAAAATGCATTTCTTAAGATATTTGATTAGGGTACAGGTTCTAATTTTTATCCAGTAATGTAGAGTTCTTAATAGAGCTAAAGTGCTCACAGTGAGCAGCTCCATTTCAGATTGAATTAGTCCCCCATTGTAGGATTTAATAACGATAAAAGTCGCCTTAGAAAGTAGTTAGGATTTTTTTCTATTTTTGAATGAACGATAGGGTCAGCACCCCATGTTCTGCTCCATACAGTAAAATAGACTACATTAGGTCTGTAGACCTTAGTGCTGCCCGTACTGCTGTTATACCAGTCTGACTGTAAAAGGATAAAAGTGGTAGATAATTACATTATCCCCAAAGACAGAGTAGCTAAAGTGCAATAAGACAACTGATTCACTTGAGGTAGAAATTAACAACAAACCTCGTGTTTGAGCTATATGGTGGAATCCTGCTCCCCTTAGAAATCACTGTGAGAGCACTGTGGCCTTCTTAGAATTCATCTTAGCTGCTTAGGTTACCAGACCTCTGTTTCCTCTACTAGACCTGTGTAGCAATGTATTCTCCAGAATACTGGTTTTTATTTTAAACAAAAGCCACCGATTCATTATAAAATAATTTCCAATCATTCTATTTCTGAATATAAAGAAAAATGCATTCTAGACTCTTTACTTAAAAAAGATTAAATAGTAAATGACAAACCATCTTGAGAATGTGAAGATGTTATCAGAGACAAAAATAATGCATCTCAGAATTTACATGCATGAGAAAAGCAGAGTTTTTACCAGATTGTTTTATTTGTGTGTTTTTAAAGTTTTGTTTTTATGTCACATACTGGAACATCAGATGCGTCTTTTGTCTTGAAAATGTTAATAAAATATCAATTCTCCTTTAGAACTATCAGCACCATTAATGCCTATGGAAATGATGAGCGGTGTTTCTGAAAATGGTTCTGAAATTTAAGCACATATTTTCAATATCTGTATTTGTTATTGGCACATAATGATTTGTTGACAGTATTGTAAACAATACCATTGGTATCCTTTTAAAGTTTATTCCAACTTGAATAATATGTATGAAGGATATAAAGTTCTTGGCTACATGTTTCTGTTTCCTAGATACTGGGTTTTGTATTTGTCATTCATATACAGATATTCACAAATGAGCCCTACCAATTCCTGGCAGCCCTATTTAATATTATGCATATTCATTATGAATAGACCAGGAATTACACATAGCTCCAGGCCTCAAAAATTCTAATGGTGGTAATTAGAGTTTCAAATATTTACAATTGAATATCAATCCTGAAAGACTGGAAAAAGAGGATTTTTAATCATTTCATCCCTATCACATTATTATAATATATGGTTGATAATGGTAAAGCCAAATGAAAAATCTAACCAAATGGATTTCAAAATTTTTCACATCTATGCTACTCTAAGTATTTACTAACATTTTGCACAAAGATGTAATCAAAAGTTTGTACCCAGGAGAAAAATAAATTTTGAAATAAATCATGATCATGAAAAAATGCAATGTTGTTTTAGTCTAGACTGCTAAATGAAATGTAACCCTGTTTAGTATTAAAATGGTTTCCCAGCTCGAAGGCCTGAGCAGGCCTCTTCATTTCATCCTTCTGATACCACTGCCTACTCAGAGGACTACCAGAGAGCATACTAATTGCTGGTACACAGGAAGCTGAGGGATCTTGCAGAGAATGATCAGGTGCCAGGCACTATACATCTTCATTTGGAAAAGATGTGCGCTCTTAATTTGACTTAACTTGAATGAAGTAACACAAGGTGAGAGCCTAGGAAATAAGGCAGTATGCAGTTTTTCAATAAGTTAACAAAGTGAGTTAATGTCAATAGGGGCAGCAAAACAGCTGCTTTTTAAATTAGGTTTGCATAAGATGCAAAGGATTCAAAAACAGAGGGCCTTGTGCAGGAAAAAGAGGGCAGGTCTAGGGCCATGAATGGAAAAAGATAAGGACACTATTCTGTTCTCATAGTAATTTCCTCAGTCTATTGTACTGTTGCACCTTTGTTCTCTGAACATCATTAATAATCACAGGAAAACACATAGATACAATCTGGTTCCAAATAACTCTGTTTATTAACTATATCTAAACATTCGAGGTTTAGTTATATGCACTCTGGCACAATACTAATGACTTCTGTAATAGAGAACAGGGATGCCCCTCACTGGTTCCCCCAAAAATTAAAAGGCTATTACCCAATTCCTGCACACTATGGTTGCCTATGTATGTGCCAGATGGCTGCTCTGACGTGTTAATTAACACGTCAAAAAAAGACTCTATTAAGTTTGCTGGAGTGTGCTAATTAGCACACTCCAGCAGCTTCCATGTCACAGGTATTAAGCATCCTCGTGCTTTAAAATGGTGGAGAGGGAACTTTAACTAAAGCTCGTTGAACAAGCTTTAGTTAAAACACTCCTGCTGCCATTTTCAAGTGTGGGATGTTGAATACACATGATGCTGCAGGTGCTTTAATTAGAGTGTTTCTCAGAGGCACTGTAATTAAAGTGCCCCCCTCCCCACCAGAGCATGTGTAAAGATGCCCTATGTGTTTTCTTTTTTCAGTTCATTTAAAAATTCAGTAACATCTTGATTTGGACAAATATAGAATGTGATTTGCAGTCTGAGTCTTGTCTGTAATGAAGGTGAGGTTATTTACATTATTAAATTGCTGATCTAATCTGATTTGTAGGTTTAGCTAGTTTTTCACTAGATCTTGAATACTGCAGTTGTAAGACTTGCTGAGAAATATGTATGGAAATGTTTGCAGAAATCATATCCAAACAAGGCAATATAGAGGTAAATTCACTGAAGACTGTAGATTTATAGAAGTACACTGTGTAGCTGAGGACACGATTTGGCTTAAAATGTGTAATGGTTTCATACTACTAGTCGATGTTTCAAATAACTTTATTTAAGGAAAAAATCCAGAATATAATTTTACTAGGAGAAATTTTCCAGCTCTCAGCTGTAAATTGGTTGTGAACTACAATATCCCTTTAGTAAAACTTTCATATGGAGCGGGGAAAAATTGACCCTGATTGTTGCAGCTAATAGAGACGTGTCTTGACAAGCAGTGGACTACCACTGTTGTTCTAGTGATGTTCCCTGGCATGTGTCATCAGCTCTAGAAGATGAATGGCATTTAATCACTTTACCTTACACAGCTTTCTTGATGAATCAGTTTTGCTCCCAGAAACCAGACTCTACATATATTGTTTATACTTTTATATGACTAATACTTTCCAATTTATTTTTAACCATTTAAGTTCAATTTGGTTCATGAAAGTGTATTCCTATTTGTCACCTTTAGACAATCATTTATAGCCCGAAGAAAGAGATGGTAAGAATACCTACATCCTCCACAAATACATTGTCCTTAATCAAGAATCAGAACCAATGCTTTAAGAATGCTAAGAAATGACAGAGAGTAGTCAGCTTTGATTACATGTTGGCTATTTACACTGGATTTTCCAGGGTGCAAGTGTAGTATTGTATCTAGAATAACTGACAGATTAGATGTCAAGCTCTAAGTATCCCAGAGCTGCTGCCTTCTGAACAACATATCAAACTATGCTGAGTTGTATGCTGATCTTCACAGTATATTTCTTGCACATTCTTTATAATGTCCCATTCATTTTTAGGCAGGGAATATAAGGAATAGGTATCAGATATTTTTCCTCACTAATGCTACTAGGTGGGATGGCAAGAAAAGTTTTAATTATGTAATATTGCATTAATATGTGCACCTTGTTTTGGGAAGGAAGAATGAAGAAAACATTTTTTCCAGAATCTTAACTATCACAGCATGAGTACAGGATGAAGGCTGGCCTCAACAGGAGGGAGGATCCTGATTCTCAGTGTTACTCAGCTCTGACCTATAGCTTCAGGACTGCCCAGTGGCTGTAACAAGGTTAAAACTAACTGTTATCCTGAAAAGTGCACTCCACCTCTCCCTCCTGGGCTGGGAAATAAGCACAGCTCATAGAAGCCACTATTACATGCTTCAGTTCCAGTGCAGAATCAGCTTCCCCACATAAAACGCACCCCACATTTAGAGGGTTTTCTGGGGGGAAAGGTGTGTGGGGTAAAATATGATAAAATTTGTAAACTGCATGTTTTAATCAAAATGGCCAGGACATCTACAGCTCAAAAGAGGCAATCTTTTTTATGTTGTTACATTTGAAACCAAGTAAATAAGTACAATTTCTGGTTTAAATGTTCTGACTTTACAGTGTAGAGAGAGACATCTCCACAACAGAAACAAAGAGAAGCAAATGATTTCATGCTCAGCCACTATCTTTTGGCCTAGTTGCTGTGGACAGGATCATGCATAGAGCTGTGGCTTGGCTAACTCTGCTATAAGAAACCCTAAAATCAACACAACCAAAAAGGACCACACTGTATTTTTACCTTCTTGGTAATCATAAACAGGTTTGTTTACTACCATATGTTCCAATCAGTTACATGCCTGCAAGTTAAGTGAAGGGGATAGGACTGTAAGGTTGTCCCTGAGGATATAACCTGAAGACAACTGAGTTGCATGGATGTAAATGAAATAATAATTTGGCCTGCTGAAACTTCAGCTTCAAAGCTCTGTTAATGAGCAAGAGTGCAACTGGCTACTGTTCAGCTGGCACATGGGAAAAGAGCCTGGCTTGATTTGCAGAGTGCAGAATAAGTTTGCGGAGTTGGCAGTAAGAAGAAAATAATGTTTGATTTGTAAACTGAGCTCATTTGTTATAGAAATAACTGAGAGATGACAACTGTGGAAACCTCATTATAGCATATTTGCAGACTTTTGTTTTGAAGCTGAATTTCATTTGAATGGTCTGACATTTTATTCTGAATGGTATGTCTGAAATTTTTTTTGGACTGTGAAGCCTGCAAATATACTTACTTTTTGAATCATCCGAAGGTGGAATGACTTTCAGACTTTTTTGATTTACAGCCTTCTAAAATTTCTCTTCTGCAGGACTTTATTGGAGTTAGGCTCATTTTTAAAGGTAATTTCAGCCCCTTTGACAGCCCTTTCCAATCCATGTCTTAATCATATGCATTTGCTATTTTCAGCACTTTGGTCCTCATCTTGCTCTTTCTGAAATCCCTGGGATCAGTAGGCACTCAAACAGTTTCCTTTGCTTTTGAAAAGGGCTTATCTAGGCTAGGTGGGTAAGTCAGCCACACAGCTTTAAATGATGTCCTATTCCCCTCTGTACATTTCTAGAAATCTCTAATAACACCATTTTTAAACTGCTTTTGGAGAGACATTTTGGGATTCTTTTTTTAGCTTTCTGATGAATAATTCTTTATCTTTAGGTAGAGAAAAGATTTATAAATATTTTTCTCTGAAAGAAGCTGTCAAGCTGTTTAGTCCTTTAATGCACCACTTCAAAATTATTGCAAGTTGCTCTGAAACCTCACCCAGCAGCACAATTAGAAAAATGAGAAACAACAGCAAAACAAAACAAAAAAACAACCAAAATTCAATCTTCCATCAAAGTGATGTTATAGTCAAGATGCTAATGTTAGGAAATACGAAGTTTTTGTTTTTGTATCTATTCTAACATTATCTCCTATATATAACTCCATGTAACATCTACCTTAATATCTATATTCAGACACGCAAAGACACATAAACACACAAATATTCCAATGTAGGTCCTGCTGTTGCTGGGTTTTTTATTTAATATTTCTTTTAAAGAGTCTGTAACTTTCCTCTCTCTTTATTCTACTTTTCTAAGCCTTTTTTTTATATTTAAATCCAGGCAATACCTTCATGTTACCACCAGAGAAACAAGGACTTTTTGAAGCATTGCTTTCAATATATCTTTTTTTCAAGATTCGAATTCTAAGATATAACCAAACAAAGCACAAAACCTACCTAAATGACAAACCAAGTCTGTGTAACAGTTTCTTTGGCTCAGAATATCTGGTTATAGCAGCTAGCTACATTTGACTTGAAGTATTTTTTTTCCTTTTATTTTCCCCAAACCAGCTGTAGAAACTGATAACCAGCTTTAAATTTGTCATCTTAAAGGATTACTTTTAAAAGCTAGTAGAACAGTATAGCAGAGTTCTTTACATACTGATATGGAATGATGCAGTCTATTTTTTTTCCTTTTCTGACTGGTGAATTCAGAGTTATTGCAATGAGTGAAAGAGCAACTGTAAACTAATGGATGTATCTGTAAGCCAATTCTGCTTTTTAGTTGCTGTCAGCAGTTTGGACATATATTTAAAAATGTAAGGCAAGATATAGCCTTTAAGTTCCAGAATGTAACTAAGATTTCAAATACCTCTGAGAATAAAATGAGATCATCATGCATCTATCTACAGGATCAGGAGTGCCAATGCAGGTGTGAAAGCATTGGTTATCAATTGGAAAATATTTATTTCCAGTTATTCAAATTAATTTTTAACTCCCTCCATAAAATTTGCATCTACTGAACTTCATTTGTAATATGCAGCCATGACCAGAAAGTGTACAGGTTGACCAAATTAGCGAGAATTTCTCAGACCAGTATTAAACCCTGCTTTGAAGAGAGCCAAGCTGAACAATCTTTGAAATTTCTCAGCTGGTATGGTCAAGAAAGAAAGGATAAATGATGTGAAAACCATTTCTTAATAGTAAGTGTTCTTGACTAAACAGTCTGTGAAAAGTCATAAATCAAAGCTACATTTGGTGGCACAGGGGGCGCAGACAGAAGTTATGTTTGTCACAACTGTCCCCCTAAAAGCGTTCTACAGCTATGCTGTGACACAGGTGAATGGCTGCAGAGCACTTTAAAAGTGGCCAATTGCATGATATATTAACCCTCTCAAAACAGGAATCGGATGAAGGCGCTCCACTTTCCAGCATTCCCACCCTCCCAGCTACAGCTTCTAGGCAAACCTCAGGCTGCAGCTTGCTATTCTTCCTCTCCCCCGCCCCTGCTTTCCTGCAAATAGCACTGGAGTGTGGAGGGGGAGAGGGGTGACTCATCTGCTGTAGTCAGGCTTGATCCCCCCTGCAGCCCAAGAGACAAACCTCTGTTGGGGTAGGGGTAGGGTGCTCTAACTCATGGTACTTTATGTAAAGTGCCATGAGTTGGAGTGGGAGGGCCTACATGTCTATCAGCACCTAGAGGGGGAAAAAGTATCCTCTTAGGAGTATCAATGACTACCCACCAATGAATCCCATTGAATGAGGGGAGGAAGCCTGTTTCCAGGAATCCTGTTTCTCTTCTTCCCTGGAAGAATGTTTTGGAGAAAGCCCATACAATGACCCTAAAATCCCAGTGGGAGCAGAAAGAAACAGCTAGTTCCAGCTGAAATCCAACAGATATTGAAAATTAGGAGACTCAGAGCTGACAGTTCACCTCTCCCGTTACCTCCAGAATCTTGGAGTGGAATCCAAGGACGTCTATAAGCTCTTTCTCCACAAAAGCTGAAAGTTCTTTCTGAATCTGATTATTTTATCTGTAAAATGTGCTGAAAACTCTCAAGGTGTAAAGCATGTAATACTAGGTCTGACTGGAAATGATGAGATTTCAAAATGTGAATTAATATCTTGAATGGATCTGTGGACAGCAGACATCTACAATGTGTTGTTCTGCAACAGTGGCGAAGGTGGATGAATGCTTTACAGACATTAGAGATTTTTGCATTTCCCAGAAGTGCTTGGCTCCCCCCCTAGCCTGCTTATATAGTAAAACACAATGCACACAACAATACTTTTAGTGGCATGTGTGTACAAAATAACATTTGGATTAGAATTAACTTTAGCAGCTCTTTAGCTGTGACCATTATACTGTACAACTAATTTCTACTACTAATGCTCTAATCCTTGCGTCTATCCGGAATATTTAAGTGCCAATGTAGATGCAAGTCATTACCAAAATAGCACATTAGGTTCAAATAATTTTTCATTATAATCCAAGGGTCTCCCCGTGACATCTGGAAACCTCTGAGAATCAAAGTACTTCTGGGATTCTCACAAGTCATTGCAACTGAATGGCCTAAAACACTGCTAACGTAAACAGGGCATAATATTAATTGGTTTGAGCATGTGAACATGCAGAACCATGTACTACAACTGCCCCCAGCTGCGTCCTTTAGGAACAATATGGTTGTTTAGGGCAAACATTGCTATAGAACAGACAGGTGAAAAATGGGTTTCAAAAGTTACAGGTGACAGATAACAGACTCCTCCCCCCTATCTGCACAATTCACGTCTTCTGACCCAGGAGGTATTCAGGCAGCAGGGAGAAGCCAGGCTCACTCTTTTCATGGTAATTTCTGACGATGATGATGGAGCAAGTGTCGCCACACTCGCATCAGAAGCACGAGAGCCAGAAAGCCACCACCAGGTAGAATGGTCAATATCAATAAGACCATGGGTGCCCAAACAAGGGCCATACGGCATTTTATAGATATGTGATCCAGATGAGTTTGAGCACCACAGCTGCAGCCAGCATTGTTACAAAGGCCCCCATGCATGGTGGCCTTAAACTGCTCAATGCCCGTTTTGAGATGGTTAAGAGCCATCTGGGCCCTGCAGGGGAGCTGCCATCCTGAGGGGCAGAAGCTGGTGTTAGGGGTGAAGTTCTTTAGCTGCAGTTCTTGTGCAGTTTATTTCCTGCTCCACTGATGGAAGGTGCTTTGATGAGCTTATTGGCCCAAGGGGAGAACAAGGTCCGAGACGTCAGGCGGGAGCTGGTTTTCTGGCACGCACGTGCTAGGCTGGACTGCCAAGAATGGTCCTGATGATGCTTAAAGCGGTTCGTTTCTCTGGAGGCCACCAAAATCACAGACACACACTCATTAGATGGCACAAAAGGTGTATTTGCAAATAGGGTCAGAGCAGAGTCAAAAACTCAGATTACTCTGAACCCACCAAAGGAATTTTGCAGGCTATATTTATCTTTTTCCTCCTGGGCACGTGTGCAGAAACAGGAACTCTTACAGCTCACTTCGTTTCATACAAGCATACATGTGGTTACATCACTACATACATTGCATGTATAGTATAATTAACTACTTAAGTATGCAGGGCGGAGAGGTAAATATGCATCAGCTAATTAAGCATGCTCAGAGACTACTATAGGTCACCAAGAGTTCAACCCCCACCCTTTCAAGGACACAGTCAGTTGAATTCCAGCTTCTGTAATCTGTATGAGAAAGGCTAGGGAGAAGCTGGGGGAGAGTCTGTGATTTAGTATAAGAAAAGCTGTGGCAAGGCTAGGAAAGGAACAAAGTCCTTGGCAGTGTTTCTTTCTTATCGGGTGCAAGATACAAGCTGTGCATTTCTAACAATACTCCATTTCTAACAATATTCCGTTTCTAACACTGATCTTGGGGTTGGAGTAGTACTCTGGTGTAGTGCTTCACCTTTTCAGACTTCAGGCACCTGTAAGGAGACTTGCACCACCCCTGCTCTTTTCACTCTTAATTTTCCCCTTACAGAAAAATACAAGAGTGAGTTTAATGTGGCAAAGCCATCAGAAAGGGCACAAGAGGCCAAAAGGCTTTTGAACACTGTGGGACCCTACTGGGAATCTCTAGGTTTGTCCTGCGAGGCAATCCTAGCAAGGCTTCCACCCTGCCTGCCTGCCGGCAGAATCGCAGAGGTAGGGGCTGCGCCCGCCCATCCAGGAAGCCTCAAAGCGGGAAAATATTCAGGCTTACGTCCACCTCGGCCCGGGCGGTCACTGCAAAGCCTCTCCCGACGGGCTGCGAGGAGCGAGCTCGGCAGCCCGGGGTTTCCCGCGCACAGAGGCGGACAAGGGAGGAGGCGGACGCGCCCTGTCCCCGCCCCCTCACGTCATCCCGCTGAGGCGACATACTTTCATGCCAAGGACAAGCGCGGGCGCCCCCGGGCGGGGACTACGGGTCCCGGCATGCAGCGCACAGAACGAGCTCTCCGCCTCTCCGTGTTCAACGCGCGGCGAGAGTCGCGGAGGCCCAGCATACCTTGGTCCGACCCGTTGCACGCCGGGATGGGTAGTCCTCGCAGCTCGCGCGCCTCCTCCCTTAACCGCTGCCCCGGTCCCTCCCGCGCACGTCTTGCGCCACGTCCGCTCTGACGTCACGGGGACGCCACCAACGGCCCCTCCAGACCAATCGGTGGCGGCGCCGCGCGGCTCGCGAGACTCTCCGTGACCTTTGACCTCGCCCCGAGCGCGAGCAAGCGAACGAGCGAGCGGCTGCCGTCGGCGCTGCCCTTTCCCTTCCCCCGCCCCGCGGCCATGCGCCTGCCCGCCCCGCGCCGGCCTCGCTGATCCGCCGCTCCCCAGAGCCCGGCCCCGCCCCCAGCACCGGCATCGGCGGCGGCAGGCGAGGTGGAGCCGGCGAGAGCGAGGAGAGCCGCCCCCCCCGCGCGGGCCCCTCGATATGGCGAGCGCCTCGTACCACATCTCCAACCTGCTGGAGAAAATGACGTCCAGCGACAAGGACTTCAGGTGGCCGCCGGCCCCGCCCCTCCCCCCCCACCCCAGCCCGCTCGGCGGCTCGCCGCCCTTCCCCCCCCTCCCTCCGGGAGGCCCCGCGTGTCCGCGGCCCGCGCCTGCTCCCGCTCCGCCCTCGCGCGGCGGCGGTCTCGCGGCCTAGGCAAGCGCCGCGGGAGCGGCCTGTGGAGGCGTTGAGACCTTCCCCGCCCCCAAAGGCCGCCGGCTGCCCTGACAGCCTCATCCGGAGCCCTCCAAAGGCTCGTCCTGTGTGAAGGGAGAGCGCAGAGGCTGGCTCAGGACCTGGCACTGCCACCCTTTAATCAGATACTTGTGATGTGGGCGAAGGTGGCTCCCCTCCCCCTTTTTCAAAAAAAGAAACCAAACCTGGAGCCAGCAGTGGGAAGCCAAAGGGTTCAGCTGCTTGAAGGTTTTAGGTTAAAATCTTGTTTTGAGCCCAATAAATAAAGTCCAGAAAAATCTAAGTGGCAGGTATGCTTCCTGCTGCAGGCGGTGGAAAATATATGAGATGGTTTAAAAAATTCTAGACAAAAGTGAAAACAAGCTGGTTTTCTGGTTCTCTTGTATTGCACTGAACTTCAGCACTCGGCCTTTAGTTGCTGCGGGAGCATGTGCCTCCTAACCAGACTGCTTCAGAGTGTTTTTTCTGTGCAGTAGGAAAGAGATGGTCTGTGGGCTCTGGTTTACAGGTATATGTGTTTTATCTGTGTCTTCTGGGAGCAGTTGTAACATTAGGGACATGTGATTGGATTTCGCCATTAGATACTGATGGGAGTTTCTTTCTAATTCACAGTACAACGCCCTAAAAATGGTCTAGGCTTAGGCTATACCTTTACAAGGGAAAGTATATTAGTATGTAATAGCCTTCTAAATTACTTGAAAGCTGGTATTTTAACAATCAAATTTTAAGCCTTGAGAGTGGTTTCTCTTAAACCTTATCTCTTGAGCTTTTTAAAATTTAGGCAGCCTTTCCCAAACTTGTTCTTTACACATGCTTAAAGTGAGTTTTCTTAGATTTTTGTGGTGACTAACTTCTGGAGAGGTCTAGTCACATGACTACTAAATGCAGGTTTGAGCGGGCTTCAGTATTTTGCCCCAAAATGACCTGTGTGAGACCAGACATATTTGGCTGAACTTGAAAGCAAAAGAAAAAAGTAGCTAAAGCTTATTAGGCATTAATTGAGGAGTAGGAGTTCTGTACTAGGTATTTTTCACCTCAAAAGGTATATGTGTACTTTGTGAAACTGTTTATGTATTTATATATTTCTTAACTTTTGATTAGTCTTTGAATTTGCAGATTACAAGATATATGATTAAGAATTGAGATGCATTGAATTTGTCATGTATTTGCATGCAGAACCAAGTCTTTGTGTTAAAGATCAGTTTTCTTATGGCTCCTTGATGTTATAGGGTGTTGAGTAGTTCAGAGAACATAGCCATTGAAAGAACAACAGTTTAGATTAGGGTCAGCAAAGTTTTTGGGTAGAGTGTGAAAAACACCTGCAACCTCAACTTCTAAGATCCAGTCCTTGTTGTGGCAGTGCCCCTTCTCTGTCATCTGCCTTGAGGCACGTGTGCCAAGTAAAATGCCTTTGTTTGACACACTCTGGCACCTGTGTGGGCGGTTGCCTACCCCTGATTTAGCTGTAAACATGCTATCAAGGAAAAGAATGAACAAACTAAGTTAGAAAACACCTTGTGAAAGTAATGAATAAGTAACAGTTTACCTATCTAAAAAAATTAAGATTCAGTTTAAATCTAAATTATCCATCATTTGTGATTAGTTTAATTTTTTCTTTTTCGATTAGTTGCCCTTACTGCAGGGCCATCACCCCTGCTAAAGCAGGCACAGTCTGTTCCTCAGGAAATAGAGCTGAAA
The DNA here is from genome assembly GCF_052110815.1 of Crocodylus siamensis. Taxonomy (NCBI): domain Eukaryota; kingdom Metazoa; phylum Chordata; order Crocodylia; family Crocodylidae; genus Crocodylus; species Crocodylus siamensis. Next base: position 66,385,802 of record NC_143398.1, read on the forward strand.
ACTTGTAAGTGCGATCTGTAGCAGTTATTGGGACATCACTGCCTGATTGTCCTCTTCAGGCCATGTTGAGTACAGCAAGTCTGGGGAAGAAAGGGGCTGTGATGAAAAACCAAGCCCAGACTAGGGAAGACTAGGTTTTTAAGTGCCAGTTATTTTTCCTAGTTGTATATGATTTAAATTGTCACTTCATGTATATGTTACATGGAAGACTGTGTGGGAGGGCTCTTGGCTTGCAGTTTTGAAGAGGGAGCTGTTGCTGGACTGAGAGAGCATAAGTTGAGTTGTTGGTGGGTAAAGATTGAGAAAATCTGAGGTTAATCAGGCCTGGGAAGTAGATGTTGGTGATCAGGAAATGAGCCCAAAGTAAACCGGGTATCAAGTGGAGTTAGAAGAAGGAAGTGAAAGGTAGTTCAGAAACTGGATTTAGTTTTATTGAATGTATGCCTAAGTGCTCAACTGTCTTGCTTGTGTCCATATTACCATCCCACTCTTCCGTTTTCTTTACTTTTCAATTTTGACTTTGTCTCCAGCTGTTTTCCTGGTCTTGCTTAAATGTAGGTCCTGTTGAGACTAATCATTTAGATATTTTTGGCTCATCTGGTCCCTCCCAGGTTAGGATTGGCTTCAGTGGGACTAAGCAAATCAAGACTGCATGAGGAAGGTGTTCTACTTCATCTCTGTATTTAAGGCTGTAGGGGTAACTTTCCAGGTGTGACCTGAGCTTGGATGATGCTGAGATGTCTGCCTGAGTCCCACTGAAGTAATTAAAGCCCAAATATCAGCATTAGCTGCTTAAGTGTTGATCATTTCGGTAGCTAAATGGTAGCATGTGATGGTATAGAACAGTGATTTTCAACCTGTGGTCCGTGGACCTCTGGGGGTCTGCAAACTGTGTCTTAAGGGGTCTGTGAAAGATGCCTGTGATCAATCAAAAGTATGTGAATACCACACTTACAACTCAAAGGAATCACCACCTCCATGTGAAATTTCCAAAGGTGTCTGGACCTTCATTTGAAATTTTTTAGGAGTCTACAAATGAAAAGTGGAAAACCACTGGTATAGAAGCATACTTAGTTTGAAACTCAAAATAGATGCAAGTGCAGAATGAAGAAGAAATGTAAACAAAAAGGAGAAATATAAGGCATATGTAGTGGGGTCCTAACAGGTAGTTTTTGCAGGAATGAATGGACATAAAACAAATTGCTAAATGATTAGTTACAAATAAATACCACTCTCTTCACTTGAGTTCTATATACTCTGGCCCACAGATCATAATTAAACATAGAATTTGGTAGTCTTCTCCAAAGGAGCATGGGAAATCAAAACTAGGTACTGAAAAATGTGTAAATGACCATGTTTTAGGTCTGAGAAACCTATAGTCTATCTAGGAGAAAGAAAATACAAAAGATAAATGTAAAACAGTTTAATTATCTTGTCTTCAGTTAGGTTTTGCTTCAGTTAGTTTTGCACAGTTAGACCTGTGACAATGCTTTTTTTGGTTTTAGATTTGGAAAAGTTTTTTACAAAATATCTGAAGCCATTCATAATATTGCTTTAAGACTAGGAATGGATTCCATTCTTAACCTGTGCTTTTTATTCTCTTTGTAGATCTCTAGTCCCTAAAATAATGTAAACACTAAAAATAAAGGTTGTACTTCCCCTTGTTCTTAGGGAAAACTTCAACATAAATGTTGTTCTTGATGTATGAGAAATACTATAAGTGATTTTTCTTGAATTAGCTTTTCCCCCAGTATAAGTAGTTAAAATAGTGCTTCTGACCCTGTAATAATACTTCTGACTGGTAACATTAATATAGTTTTAAATAGACTAAATTTCATCTGGCATGAAGAAAACATAATCTTGAACTGTATGGTTAAATGGATGCAGGCTATTTATGACACAATGGTTTGATTTTTCTTTTGGGCAGGTTTATGGCTACAAATGACCTGATGACAGAATTACAGAAAGATTCCATCAAGCTCGATGATGACAGTGAAAGGAAGGTGGTGAAGATGATTCTAAAATTACTAGAGGATAAGAATGGCGAGGTGCAAAACTTGGCTGTCAAATGGTATGCATTCTCTCTTTCATGGAAACAATTGTCTAATATTTGGACAGCATAATCTACTTCTGTATAGCACTTGACTGTTCAAATAAATGTGACAATGTTCAATTTATCATCTTTCAAGTGATTTCTTCCAGGGGTTTTTGCTTTAATAATAGACTTCTTACGAAGTTGTTTTTGTTTATGTTGCTGTTTCTAAACTGTGATGAGCTGGTTTGCATAGCATTTGCTGGTGATCTTTGGAGACCTAGTCTTTTGCGATTTTTCTCTCTCTTCATTGCCTGTTGTAAAACAGCATTAAAAAAAACTTAATTACCCTTCCATTAAAATGTACTTCAGGAGGGATGTGAACAACATGGAGAGGGTCTAGAGGAGGGCCACCTGCATGATCAGGGGTCAGCAGGGCAGGCCCTACAAGGAGAGGCTACAGGACCTGAACCTGTTCAGCCTCCACAAGAGAAGGCTGAGGTGGAGATCTAGTGGCCTGTTACAAACTAGTCAGAAGGGACCAGCAGGCATTGAGGGAGTCCCTGTTCCCACCAGGAGTGACTAGAAATAACAGTCACAAGCTGGCAGAGGGTAGATTTAGGCTAGACAGCAGTAGGCGCTACTTCACTGTCAGGGCGGCTAGGCTCTGGAACCAACTTCCAAAAGAAGTGGTGCTGGTTCCTATCCTAGGGATCTTTAAAAGGAGGCTAGATGAACACCTTGCCAGGGTCGTTTGACCCCAGTACTCTTTCTTGCCATGGCAGGGGGTCGGACTTGATGATCTGCTCAGGTCCCTTCCAACCCTACCAACTATGAAACTATAAAATGTTTCTGTAGTTGCCATATGGATGTTCCTTGTCTAAGGAGAGGAATTTGATCTTCATTGTCTTAAATGCAGGACAGGATTCATGCTTTTATGATTGTTTTAAATACAAATCCAAACACTCAAAGTAATATGAATAGTATAGGTTTGTTTATCAAATCAACCAGCTTTTTGTTCAATACAGTTTAATGCATTCAGCATTTTAAGTACTTCAGTTTCAGGCCTATGATACATTGACCGAAGACGGGTAAGGATATAGAAGAGACTATAAGCTGGTTTCAGGTACCTCCACTGTTAGTCTCTCATCTTGCCCAGATTCATACACTGAGGGTGTTTTCTCATTAACCACCTATTCTCCTTGGGTGTCTAATTTATTAACACATTTTTAAACAAGTCTTTTTCTCAGTTCTCCCAACTGGTTCCTGTTCCCTGTAGGCATATACTTTCCAGATCCTAAAAAGAGAGTCTCTCCATGTGAAGAAATTCACACAGCCCTCTTCCTCCGGAGTACTTTTTGTGACTGAAGTTGGGCTGCCTTTATCTTTCATTTAGCCTGGTTTTGTCAGTCACGTGTTTGTGTCATGTGAACTGTAAATTGAAGTAAATGTTATAGGTGAGGCTGAACACAAGTCTTCCTTAGAGGCAGCTCACCTTGCGGTTACTTGATATTGCACAAATATTTGTTTGAACAAAGCTTATAACTAATGCATGTTCACGTTTTATATGTAGGAAGTGCTGGAAGTGTCTCTGTGTTGTTTAATATTAGGCTGGCCAAAATACTGGGAAAAGTACCATTAGGAAGCATCAGGAGGCAGTAGGCAACTTCTTTCTTAGTTTTAGGGTTTTCTTAATAGTATGCTTATATAGTTATTGATATTCATTACAGTGTCCCTTATAAGCTGCAGTACTAGCTAGTATCTCTTTCACAGTAGTTCTACTTCATTAATTTGCTGATTACAGTGGGCCAGTTCCTGTTCAGCCTGTTAGGCACTTGAGTGTACTTTAGTTGCCTTAACATTGTCCCATTCTACTCTGTTTGGTTTTTTTTTAAATGCACTAACTCAAAAGATGGGCGAGTACTTCTTCTCTTTACTGTCTTTTTAAATCTTAGTTTTAAGATGATTTTATGATACAAAGGTGGACAAGTTAATGGATTTTCAGGGACGTATGCAATATGGAGTAGGATTTTACCCAGTCTTTGCAGAAGCGTCTGTAGAATAATGATTTTTACACAATAGAATGAAAGCTGTATTTTTGTGTTACTTTGTTTACTTCTGAAATTACCTGTGGATACGAAGTTGTACCATCTTCCAATAAAAGGCTTTATATTGTACTCAAGCAGGTTAGACAAGTGGTGCTTAACCTCCAGCCTGTGGGGCCATGTCACCTGGCCATGGATACTTCCCAGGAATATGGAAATTTGGTTATGGGGGAGCACTGGCAACATTAATTACCACAGCTTTTAGACCCACTGCTCTTTTGCCACCAACTTTCTGAGCCTGTAAGGAGCCCAGCACGCTGGATGACATGGGTCTGTGCACTGAATCATTCTGGCATGTGGAGTTGCTCTGCAGCTGGAGTTGGTGTGTGGATTTACACTAGATTGTACCTGTGGACTCACCCTGTGTGCCAGCTACATGTGAGATTCAGCCTGCTGCTAAGCCCATGCCACTTATCCTTTGTCTAGCCCACAGGACCAAAAGGCTGTGCACTACTGAGTTAGACAGTTAAAGACAATAGTAACCAAATTTGAGATGTACACTGTTTGGTTATAGAACTTGGTTAAAGCTTGACATGGGTAATACAAAAATATAATGAAAAATTAGTGCTGTAGTGTACACAGTAACACTTAGTCATAATTTTCAAACTTGTGAGCGTAAAATTAGGTTCCAAATCTTCGATTTGGGAGCCCCCAGATCTCATAATGTATTCTAATTAGTATTGTTTATGCGGCAGAAGAAAATCTTTTTTGTCTTGGCTTATATTTACTTAGTTTATGTTTATATTGCTTTAGAAAAATGAATAGGATGAGGAAATACAGTGGATTAAATTTTGTATAGCTTCATGAGTTTATACCATTTTCTTTGGCATCCTCACATTTTCACTTGCTGGTTTGCTTTGCTGTACTAACTCTAGAAACAATGACTTTTCTAGCAAGTTTCTAGGTAGTGTCCCTTGATATGTTAGGGAAGGAAGAAAGGTGCTTTAGGCACTACTGTGAAAAACGTAACACTCAAAAAAAATAAAGGGAGATGAGCAGCTCCAGTTGCAGCATGCACTCTGGGAGGACATTGGGGCCATGTGGCCCTGGATTTGCGTGTGGTGGGCAGGCCACAGCTGCAGGCTGGAACCAAGGCTGCACTGGGCTCTCCTTGCCAGGGGCTGGGCTCAGGACATGGGCTACGGAGGGGGCTGCAGCCAACCCAGATTTCACTGTAGCTCCCTCTCATTGCCACCATGTGTCTGGCGCAGCCCCAGTTCAACCCCTGCCTCCCCCCACACTCTAGCAAGAGCCGAGGCTGCGCCAGGTGCACAGCCACATTGGTAGAGAGCTACAACAAAATTTGGGGTGGCTGCAGCCCATTCCGTAGCCCCCGCCCCGAGCCCAGCCTCTGGTGAGAACAATGTGGTGCAGCCCCAGCTCCAGCCCACCCCACACAGATCCAGGGGCACATGCCTCCGCCTGCCCCCTCAACCCCCCCCGGTGCCCTCCTGGGGTGGACACAATGGTGGAAGCCACCTTCCCCCCCGACGAGCCATGGTTCCATCCCGCACTCCGCTTCGTCCTACCCTGGGATGTGCCTGCCCCTATCCCCTCCCTCGTGGTGGGGGTGTTGATTTGCGCCCCCAGGCCCCTCCCCTCCCCTTCCACCACAACGGACTTAACCAGCTGGAGGCAGCTCTTCACACTGTATTAGAAATAGGATTAGTATCAGCCGATATGCCTCTTTAAAAATTGGATCTTGGTATCGACCCCAAAAATTGGTGCACTCTTAGTGGTGGTCTTTAAATAGAAGTATGCTAACATAAGCTAGGGTGGTGGAACATCTGAACTTACCCTGAAAGGAGACAGTAGAGAAGCAAGCAGGTGTAAACTAAATCTGACTAAAATGCTCAAAACTAAATCTCCAGTCCTTTAGAAAAATTAAACACAGTAGCTAATGAAAGGACCTCCTTTAATGAATCTGTTGATTTAATATTTAGTTGACTGACATGGTACTTCATTAGTTATTTATGCACAACATGCTGCTTGTTTCAAACTTTCATGCAGTGTATGAAGGCAAGGTTCTGCTCTTGGTTTTATTTTACCGTGCTGTATCTGTTATCCATATGAAAAGGAATATTTATAGTGTTTTTGCTAATTGACTTGAATTGGAAAGTCATGTAGAATTTACTCTCAATGTCTTCAGCAGTGAGATGGAAGCAATAATGTAATGTTGTTTTGTGCAGGATTGAACATAATATGATCAGCAGTTTGTTCTGGATCAGGGGTGTCAAACTCACTTGACCTCATAGGCCAGAAATGGGGTGAGATGTGGTGGTGTTAACTGGCCCTGCTGCAAGGGGATGGTGGCTCTGGCAGCTGTGAGAGTTAATGCCACTGCTTGCCCTATCGCTGCAGGATTGTGTTCTCATTGTTGCTTACTGTGATGTTTTGTATAACAGTCCAAATAATGTTACACAACAATGTTGAACTTACCACAAAGGGGAAGAGAAATGTAAAGGAAAAATTACTGAGCAAACCATAAAGCATTGTTTAAATTCCATTTGCAGGTTTAGGCAGAAAAAAAGCTATAACTTCTTGTGAGGTCACTCCTGTTAAAAGGTGTTTAAAAACAGTTCTCTGGCATGTCCTACTCAATAGTTTGTTTCTGTCTGATTAGATAGAACAATGTTTGTTCTTTCTTATGCTCCTTATCTTTTTCATAGCTGGTGATGGGTACTGTGTAGTGAAGGCTTGTTCTTGTTTTGCTTTCCCAATGAAGCACCATTCTGATGGTATCATGTGCCTGTCAAAATTGGTCTCAGATCTTGGGGTTTTATCTGGGATAAACAAGCCCCAGCCAAAGGGCATTTTAGATTAAATTAGTTTGTTGGCTTATTAATAGGTTAAATGAGTCTAGGATGGGGTAGGCAATGTTTTTGGCCAGAATGCTGAAAAAAACTCACTGTCTACCTCGTAAGCTGCTGGAATGCCGGCATGCCAGAAAAACAAAACTGAGGTCGGGGGTACGTGGAGGAACGCACTGCATATTAATATAGTTAATCATAAATGTTGCTATGTTCTTTTTTTTTTTAATACAGTAAATACCAGGTTTTCTAAAAATTCGAAACTTGGTGACAGTAAATAAGTTCATATACTGCCTTTGTGTGCAATTGGTGTTGTGCTGACCTCACCCTTGGTGCTTGTGGCTGAGTTTGCAAAGCTTTGTGAAACTCTCAGCATCACCACAGATACAGGTTCAGCCTCCCTGTCTGTGCCTGCCCCCTCCTCGCCCTGGCCCTGGTGCTTACCTGGCGCTGGGAGCTGTGGCTGTGCAGAGAGCCCAGAGCAGCAACTTGGGAAAAAAAAATAATTTTTTGTAAACGTTTTCCTCGGCACACCTGCTGGCACGCCAAGGAAAATGTCTCCACATGCTACTAATTTGCACTCATGCTGGGGGTTGTCTATCCCTGGCCTAGGAGATATAGTATGTCTTCTCTGACAGGACATTTTTGAATGTGAATATTGTTATTTTTCTCAGTTTTTAATGTTGCTCAGAAAGAGATGTGGCAGTGAGATATTATTTGCATTGCAGTGATACCAACATGATGAGGGGCATGATTTGATAGTCTTTATGCAGCTAGCCTTCTCAGGTTTGCTTGTGTTTTGTGCAGAGAAAGTGTGTTTTGTTCTTGGGTGTCACTCCGCTAATTTGTATGTCCTGCTTGTCTTTGGAGGCCACGCAGAAGAAACTTGCTAGGTTGACATGTGGGTGACCCACTGAAGGGTGTGTCTAAGTAACTTGATCTGTGTAGCTGATATTGTGTACAGGGTGGTGCTTCAAGTAAACTTTTCCTTCAGGCTTTTATATTTTTTTAGTGTGTCTGTTAGGGTGGAGGTCCTTTTCACTTAAGTTAGTTACTTCATATGGACACAGTAGATATGGATGGTAATGACACTGATAAAAAAAATTCTCTGTTCAAGGTTAAGGCAAAGGTGTTTCTCCAAAGTCAGTTTCTGCTGCTCTGATTTAAGTAGATAGCTCACATTTTACATCTAAAACAGCTCAGAGAAGCCTAAAGAAGATAACTACTTTTAGGCAGATACAAGAATAATGCAAAAGAAGGGCTCCAGTTTTTTTTCCTATTTGGTACTCTAGTTACAGCATTTTAGATGGGAATTAGAATTTTCTGTTTGAGAGAGTAGTCCTTTACATCCTTCAGGGAAGTTTTTGCTAACTTGAAGCACCCATTGGTATGATTGGGTATAACACATAGATGCCAGTGTTTTGGTGCTGTTCAGCAAACTTTATTTTTTATTTACTAGTCAACTGGCTGTTGACTTCTCAAGCTTAAAAATATTTTGGTGGTTCCTTGCTTTTTGCTAAAATTATTCCTGTTAAAATGATTACAGAACTGGGTTTTGAAGACCTTTCTTTCTGCTGATGTTTCTCTGATGTCATCTATAGCATCATTTTCTACAGTCTTTCTATTTCAATTGTAACATGACATCCTGTGGATTATAGCTTGTTTGAGAAGACTTACATCCACAGCAGCTGTAATCGTACTTGCCAACAAAGGACAATGGTTATTTTTAGAAATGGGTTGATTTTTTTTTTTTATTCAGTATTTAAAATATGATCCTGATTGTAGTCGTCTCAGAGGCTATGCATGTTAAGCAACTTTTTTTTTTTTTGTTAAAGTGGTGATGGCTGATCAGGTTTCTAGGATCAGGTCTCTTGAACCTCTCTCTAGTCAATTCAATTATTTTCAAAAAGAGGTAATTTGGCTTCTGGCACAAAAACACAAGATGGCTTGCTAAATCTAGCAGAAAAAATAAATAGCAAAAGGTTTTCTTTTTGCCTTTCAAAAGGCTGCAAAATAGAGAACTAAAGTGGAGCATCTATACACTAAGGGTAGAGTGGAGTTTAAGGATAATTTAGATACAGTACAAATACTGAATTAATTCTTTGTCTAAGCCTACCACAAAGAATTAAGGTGCATAAGAGGAGGTGTCTAATGGGAATGAGGATGTGTTAATGGCAGTCTCCACATCTAGGGTGAATTCAAAATTTTGCTCATAGTGACGAGAACTGAGGGAGCGGGCTTGGGTTTTATATCCATTCTGGATTATTGGAAAAAATGGCTATAAAATTACAAGTTGGTGATGGATTAATTAAAAATCCTTGCTAACTGGCTGGTTGTACCCTGTGACTAGAGAATAGCAAACTTGGAGTCATTTTATGTATTCTTTGTTAGACATCTGAATGGTACTTGGCTATCTAAATGTGTTCCTATTCTGCTCTAATTGAGTCCCTGAAAACCATTAATGTGTTTATTTTTGCAAAATGCCTTCATCTTAGTTTTAAGACTAAATTGCAAAAAGTGGTGAAGACACACTTACCCTTTGTATCAGTTGTTTTACAGGGACTCATGCAGGATGGAATAAGATTGTGCTTAGACACTTAAAGCTTGTCTGTGCTTCCGGGATGGACCTTGGCATGGCATATCTGTATCTCCTCTGTCTATGCCTTCCATCATGCTCCAAACAACACGTACATGGTGAGGTACTCTGGGCTTGGCCCAGCAGTTGCTCTCAAGATCAATGGCATAAGACAGAGGTTCCCAAACTTTCTTATTATGTACCCCCTTCCAGATTTACCAGCTGCCCACATACTCTACCATCATATATTTTATATTTTAACCCCTTAAATGCTGATTATTATTACCGTACAAGCCTTGTTTTCTGGAATGAAGGGGGTGCTGGTAATCTAAAAATGCCAGTTACCTTGAGGCACAGGGGCTTCTGGCCGGACACGGAGCAGGTGGAGAGGGGTGGTGGCCGCCACACGTGGGAGAGGGGGCTGGTGGTGGCTGCATGCAGAATGCTGGCAGCGCAGGGTGGTAGGTGGTGGCTACTGCCATGTGTGAACTTTCTTCCCCCGTCGCATCTGGCAGGACAGCCTGAAATTCTAGTTAATAGAAATGCTAGTTAGTAAAATGCTAGATATCAGGACTTTTATTGTATAATGAAAATTAAATCCACCATTACACAATTGCTCTCATGTACAGTTTCTCCAGAAGTACACGTACTACGGTTTGAGACCCCCTGGTGTAAGCAAACTTGCCAGCAACTTCCTTGATTTGGATTGTGCCCATAGGCATGGGTGGGTGAGACAAGTTGGCTGGGACGTACAGGTGCCATGGTGTAGACAGGCACTTAAAAGCCTAAATTCCATTTCAGTACTTTATTGGTGGAATAGGATCTGGTCTGTAATGTTTCTAGTCACAAAATTAGGAACAAGAGATCTGTACCTGTTAGTTTGACCTTGATATAATGCAGACTTTACAGTTTAAGGGATGGTATTGCCAAAAACAGCAGTAAAAAGAAAATGGGATAAAATGCAATGTAGCATTATCCGAGGTAGATCATGTTGGACTAACCTGAGATTGTTCTTTGGTGGGATAACAGACTTAAGAAAGAGCAGTGAAATTGATCTAATCTGTATAAACAAATCATTTGATGTTGAACCACATGGGAAACATGTATGTTGGAGAAGATGAATATGAATAGTAGAATTGTATCCTGGATAAAGAGCTGGTTAAAGGGAAGACTGCAAAAAGGTAATACTGAAAAGGAAATCATAAGGTTGGAGAGAGGTTACTAGTGGTGTTTCTTAGGGATTGGCCTCAAACAGTAGTGTTTAGATTTTTCATTTAGGTGTGTGCTTACGAAATTTCAAGGTGACCCAAAGCTGAGAAGTATTGCCAGTATGGGGAGGAAAAGATGCACTGTGTATTGGAGAAATAGGAGCATGAAACTTAATAGTTTGAGCTGCAAAGTTCTTAAGGGTTAATACCAAGGCATTTTGCAGTAAACTAGCAGCTAAGATTGGAGACAGCAGAAGAATCATCTACATCAGTGGTTTTCAACCTTTTTTAGGAAGTATACCCCTGCTGGCCCCCTTTTTAGTAACTATACCCCTGGGGAGGATAGTGAGTGGCCCGACATGAGGGGTGTGGGGGGGCATAAGGCGCTGAGCGGTGGGTGTTGAGCAGCCAGACGCGGAGCAAGGGCACAGTGAGCAGCAGCAGTGCAGCGTCTGTGCAGCCCTGCTCTTGCCCCACCCTGGCCCTCCTTCTGTGAGGCAGCAACACGGGGTGGTGGCACTCTACCCCTGCCCACCCCCTGTGTACCGCCTAAGTCATTTCAAAGTACCCCTAGGGGTACATGTACCCCTGGATGACACCCCGATCTAGACGTATTGGCTGATTAGTGGCTCAGGGCCATTCTGCAGCATTGATGCAGCCGTAGTAAAGGCTGCTGTTATTCTGGGAAATATTAGGCAATATTGTTGTAGTAACAGCAGAGAAGTATTAGTTCTATTGTACATCTGTTGGTAAAATTGCAATTAGAGTACTGTGTGCATGGCTTGTCATCTATGTTCAGAAAAGATTAATTCAGTTTATAATATGTAGTTTTCATAGTTAGTTAGTTAATAGGGTTAGAAGGGACCTGAGAAGATCATCAAGTCCGACACCCTGCCATGGCAGGAAAGAGTAGGTGATTGTCTAGCCTTGTCTTAAAGACCCCCAGGGTAGGAGCCAGCACCATTTCCCTTGAAGTTGGTTCCAGATCTTAGCCGCCCTGACAGTGAAGTAGCACCTCCTGATGTCTAATCTGAATTTACCCTCAGCCAGCTTGTGACTGTTATTTCTAGTCACTCCTGGTAGTGCTTGGGGGAACAGAGACTTCCCCAATGCCTGCTGGTCCCCTCTGACTAGTTTGTAACAGGCCACTAGATCCCCCCATCAGCCTTCTCTTGTGGAGGCTGAATAGGTTCAGGTCCCATAGCCTCTCCTTGTAGGGCCTGCCCTGCTGCCCCCGATCATGCAAGTGGCCCTCCTCTGGACCCTCTCCATGCTGTCCACATCCCTCTTGAAGTGTGGCGCCCAGAACTGGACGCAGTACTCCAGCTGTGGCCTGACCAGTGCCGCATAGAGGGGGAGGATCACCTCCCTGGACCTGCCTGAGATGCATCTATGGATGCGTGACAAGGTGAGGTTGGCCTTCCTGACTGCATCCCCACACTGCCGGCCTGTGTTCATCTTGGCGTCAATGATGACTCTGAGATTCTTTTCTGCCTCTGCGCTGATGAGAAGGGAGTTCCCCAGCCTATAGGTATGGTGCTGGTTCTTCCTCCCCAGGTGCATCACCTTGCACTTGTTGGTGTTGAATCCCATCCTATTTTCATCCACCCACCCCTGTAACCTGTCTAGGTCTGATTGTAGCCTATTCCTTTCTTCTAATGTGCCCACATCCCCCCACATCTTAGTGTCATCAGCAAATTTGAACAGGGTGCTTTTTACCCCCTTGTCCAAGTCACTGATGAAGATGTTGAACAGTGCGGGCCCGAGGACCGAGCCCTGCGGAACCCCACTGCCCACATCCCTCGAAATCGAAAATGACCCATCCACCACCACTGGGTGCAGCCCTCCAGCCAGTTGGTGACTCATTTGACTATGTAGGTGTTGACACCACAGTCCCCCAGTTTCTTAATGAGAATGGGGTGAGACAGTGTCAAAGGCCTTCCGAAAGTCCAGGAAGGCTTTGTCCACTGCTACCCCTGCATCTAAGGATTTGGTGACCTGGTCGTAGATAGCTAGCAGGTTGGTCTCACAGGACCTGCCTGTAATGAACCCGTGTTGGTTGCCCCTAAGCATAATCTCCCCTGCTGGCCCCTCGTGGACATGTGCCAGAATAATTCTCTCAGAAAGCTTCCCAGGATCGAGGTAAGACTAACTGGCCTAGAGTTCTCTGGGTCCTCCTTCCTCCCTTTTTTGAAGATGCGAACCACATTGGCCCTCTTCCAGTCCTCTGGCACCACACCAGAGCACCACGAGTGCTCGTAAAGCCGTGTCAGGGGTCCCGCAATGACCTCAGCTAATTGCCGCAGCACTCTGGGCTGGTGATCATCCGGACCTGCTGATTTAAATACATCCAGCCCCTCCAGAAGTTCCCTGACTAGATTCTCACTGACCCTTGGCCTAGGTGCGCTTCCCCTGAGGGGGGCCCAGTGGAGCGCTGATCCGGTCCCTGCTCAGGAAAATGGAGGCAAAGAAGTTGTTAAATAGGTTAGCTTTGTCTTTTGGTGTGATGACCATATTTCCCAGCGTATCTTGCGGGGGCCCCACGTTACCCGGAACCTTCTTTTTGCCCCCTATGTATTTAAAAAAGGACTTCTTGTTGTCCTTGATCCGGGTAGCTAGTCCCAGTTCCATCTCCACCTTGGCCTTCCTGACTGCCCGCCTGCATCCCTGAGCAACCGCAGTATAATCCTCCCTGGTGATGGCCCTTCCCTTCCATTGGGTGTGCGCCTCCCTTTTAGCTAGAAGACATTCCTGGATGCTTTTGGTGAGCCATGAGGGTTTTTGCGCCCTCCTGCTCCCTTTGATCCGTGTTGGGATTACCTTCCTTTGGACTTGGAGGATCGTCTTCTTAAGGAACGACCACTCTTCTTGGACACCTGGCTCCACTCCCCTCTGGGACCTCAGTGCTTCCCCGACTATTCTTGTTAGCTCATTGAAGTCCGCCCTCCTGAAATCTAGGGCTGCTGCTTTGCTGCAGGCCTTTGCCACCTTGTGCTGGATTGTGAATTCCAGCAGGTGATGATCGCTGTTGCCGAGGTGGTCGAGCACCTGTAGCCGCCTCACCAGCACCAGGTCCAACAAGGCGTCTCCCCTGGTCAGGCTGTGAACTTCCTGGGTTAGATGGAGGTCCTGCATTTTGGCTAGGAACCTATCTGAGCGGTCAGACCTGGCTGACTGCTCTTCCCAGCAGACATCTGGAAAGTTCAGGTCACCCATGATGACCACATCCTTTGACCTGACCTCACTACCTCCAAGAGTTGACTTAAGAATTCCTTGTCTAGCTCTTGACCTACCCAAATTGTGATTATGCAGATTTCATGGAAATTGCAAAATAGGGTGATCACTGCAAAGTATGCAGGGGAGAAAAAAACTTACTAAAAATAAAATGCTGGCTCCCTAGTGGGAACTAGTGGTCCTCACAGCTACATTGCCCCACACAGGGGGGGCTGCTGGCACAAGCAAGATTGCTGGCGCCTCACCTCTCACTGCTGATAGGCCGAGAGGGCTGCCTGTCTTGCAGCCCTGCCCCTCTCCACCAATCAACAGTGAGGAGCAAGCCTACATGACAGCCCTCAGCCAGTCAGTGGTGAGTGGTGGGGCCATATGATGGATAGGCATCTGCAATCAGTGGTGGTGGGGAGGCACTGGTCCCTCTGCCAATCAGAAGCCTGGGGGACCCTGCCACGATAAGCCCTCAAATAGTGACTAGCCCCATGTTCTGCCTGTAAAATCAGCTGGCTACTGCTTCAAGTTGGGTAGACCCCTAGTAATAGTCCCCTACCAAAGAAGGGCCATACGGGTAAAGGAAAATTTGTGTTCTAAAAGATTAGAAAGATTTGGTTTCTTTAGCCTTTAATAGAGAAGTGGGAGTAGGGATACGATTAGTTATTTTTTATTAATTCGTTGGAGGTCTGAGTCGATATGAAGCATGGCGAAAAACTACTAAAATGTAGAAGATAAGACTTGTAGATTTATGACATGGTTTTGAAAAACTAGCCTGTGAGTTAGACTTCTAACCGTTGGGGAGCAAGGGACTAATTTTTTTACAGGGAGTTTGTGCAAGGGGTAGCAGGTTGGAAGTGATTTCAGTGTTAGCAATAAAAGCTTATGATGAGGCTTCTAGTGTTCAGTTTGTTGGTAGCTATGACAAAAGTGTCATGGCAGGTTAGGATGTTACATCTTTGTCTTGTGTCGGAGTTGACTGTAGCTTTGCTAAAAGGTTAGATTATGGTTTAGTCTCAAATCATGTGGATAGTGATGATCTTGTCTCAGTCAGGGGGTTGGACTAGGTCAGCATTTCTCAGCCTGTGGGTCACGGTCCAGAATTGGTTGCAAGTATATGTGAAAGGGTTGCAAACAAATGCTAAGAATGGATTCTCTTTTGAAGGACAAAAATGTGGGAAACGGTGGGTTTTCCCATGCAGGCTGGCAGAGTTCCAGCCTGCAAGGGGCTGCTTGTTCCCCACCCCATATACAACAGGCCTGGGGGGGTAGTGGGTTGGGACTAGCCATTGATGTTACAAATGGGGCCCAGTACAAAAAAGATTGAAACCACTGAACTAGCTGACCTATGGTGGTCCCTTTCAGTCTTACTTTTCTATGATTTTATGAAAGCAGACTTCATCACAGTGTGGGATGCTTGCATGTGAGGAAGGTGTTTGGCATGCATCTTCTTGACTGAATTGATAGTACAGGCAGGTGTTTTGGTGGAAGTTGAAAGGTAAGACATGGCTTCCTTGCATTAGAGTGAATTCAAGCTTTGGAGTGGTGTTTTACTTTCAGTGTAGAGGCTTACAAATATCTCAGTGTTCTTGAGATGAGATCTGAAATCTTTGTAAAGATGTGCTTTAGTTTTAAATTGTATAGATATCTCTAGTTTTCATATGTAAGCAAGGAAGTCCAAGCCCTGTAGTTGGGATGAATCTTTCTAGATTAGTTTTTCTTTCCTTTGTGTTCATTGTCCTTCCTCTTTAGCTTTAAATATGCTTACAGACTCTGTACTCTATTTGTGTCCCATGCTTGAGGGCTTCTGCCAGTTAAAGTTAGGAGCCAGGAAGAAGTTTGTTTTCCTCTTGAATGCATACTTGGCTTCTGATGCCTTTCTTTCCTTTCTTTCATCAGGGACCTCCTCAAAGGCAGGCAGTTAAGAAAATTCAGGGATGTAGTCTAAAGATCAGAAGTGTTTTCTTTGACAAAGCAGGCACAGATGCCTATTTTCTCCCTTTTACAATCCCCATTGTTTTTATTTGTTAATACTTGGTTTGTGTGTATATTTTAAATTACTTCCACGTGAGTTGTGCTCAGTTGGCAAATAAATGTTTTTATGTGCTAGGCTTGCAGACTCAGCTTGGTGTCTGCCTGTCAGACTGGCTTCTTTAGATTTTGCATACAGCAGCATCAGTTGAAATTTAGTTCTGTAACTTGGGTTTTACCTTCAGTGACCTGTGAAACTTGCATTGTGTTTTACAAGGTTAATTTTAATTAATAAATATTTTTGATAGATTTCTAAGGTAAAATCCAGTCCACTTTGAGTTGTTTTTGTCTTGCAAAATTATGTAAGTGTATTAAAAACTTTTTGCTGCAGTCAGTAGATATAATCGGGAAAAATTAAACAAAAAAGTGAATTATGGTCATTTTGTAGAGTTACAGTTAACATGTGCTGTCAAAACAGCCTGCTTTTATGTTGTTGGGTAGTTAGTTACACAGTGGCTTATTTGTCAGCTTGCAAGATGCTATCAATCTCCTTGCTGTCTTGTTCAGGCCTAGTCATTTAGTCTGGCCTTATAACTTGTACTTCTGATCTTGAGGGGAGTGATTCTAACATAGGCGGTCTTCAGAAGCACGTGAAACTGGTTGGTGTAGACAAGATGAAACCTGGCCATAGAAGGTGCTGTCTTTCTAGTCTTGCAGTAGGGTGATTAAATTGGACTGAGAGCTCTTATCTCATCTCATTTATTAAATATTCCCACAACATGGGCTTGGCAGTATGTTTCTCTTAAATATTCAGTTACGTAAGTTACTACCTTGATCTTTGACCAGAGAGAGGTATTTAATCATGTTAGTCTGAAGGCAGGGTAGATTTGCACCTTAGGCCAATTCTCAAACTTTTTAGACCTGAAGTACACCTTGGAAAATGCCAGCTCTTCATTTTTGCTTGTTTTTTAATTGCAGAAAAATAATAAAGCAATTTTTTCTGGTGCAAGAAAAAACAGGGCCCCTGCACCAATCAGCAGTAAAGGGGGGACGACTGCAAAATACCCACAAAATCAGCCCTATGCACTGCAAGCAGGCCACAAAAAAAACCTTCTGTCTTGCTGTGACTTAGGTCCCTACTTATGCATCTCTGATTTAATAAATGCTGCTGACTGGCAAAGGGTGCCTTCACTCAGTCTACGTCAGTACCACTTTTTTTGGTTGATTTTGTGGGAAGTTGCAGCCAATGCTGGAGTTCCTGGGAACTGTGGACAATCCTGTTTTTTGTGGTTTCCACGAAATCTGCAAAACTGCGAGTTGGGCAGGTCCCTGTGCATAAACTTATGCATCCATGTCTTCCAGCTTGATCTTGTCAACTGCATTTTAGTTTAAAGATGTCTTTGCTTGTTAGGCTTCATGATGATGTTGAGTCTGAGCCTAGTGTCATGGCCATGTTTTTTAACTAGTGCCTCTACTTTTGACTACTCTTAAAGCTTGGATTGTGGTAACTGATGGTTATCTATTGGTCAGGCTGTTTCTACAGTCCTTCTTCATACTTACTCACTGACCATGGCTTGTACAGTCCATTAATTCAATTATCTGCAATTATCTGCAATGCCTACCTAAGGGCACCTCTATTCAGAAATATTACAGTGGATCCATTTGGTTGCTCTGGGTACATGATATTAACTCTCTAGAACTGAAATGTGTTAGGGTGACAATATTTGGATCTTGGGGAGCATTGGATTTGCAACTGAATAAAGGCATGATCTGTGGCCTAGTAGAGCTGCTGACCACAAGGCAGAATGATATCTAAGCCAGCCATTTGCTTATGCTAAGTAACCATCTTAGCTGTGTCAACCATTTTCTGAGAAAAAAGCAGCAAGTGAATCTGCTGTGAATGAGGTGATGTTTTAGGAATGTGGAAGATAGTAAAACGTGAGACAGAAAACCAGATTGGAATGTGAAAAACAACATGTAATTGGTAACAGAATCTGAGATGAACAGATGCGAAAAGGTGAATGGTGATTGGTGAAGAAGCCTCCAGAAGCTTCCAGTTTTGGTTAAAGTCCGCCCATTGACCAGTCTTAGACGTGCTCGTAGCAAAAAGATGTAAATGAATGAAATGCGAAGGCAATTCCACGCTAATGAAGCAAACAGTAAACAGAGGTGGAGCTTGAAATAGGAGGAGAAATGGGTGGAACAAAAGGAGGGACAGGGTAGAATAAATGTTAATGAGCATAAACCAAAGTGTATAAATGTGGGGGGGAAAACTACTATTTATGGCTGCTCCCCGTGTTCATAGACTGGGTGTGTGTAAGGGAGCTTGCCTGAAGCTGTCTCCATTCTAAATAAAGCTGTTGTAAGCAATATGTGCAAATAACATCTGCTCCCTGTCTGCTCTGGCTAATGAGTAGCAGGATCCATGAGTGATTGGATCATCATCTCCCTAGTTGTTGGGCAGCGCATGGAGTTGGGGTCTAACAAAAATGCATTTGAGTAGGTTTTTCTCTGCTGGTTTAAAGTGCTTTTAATTATTGCACCAAGCAAGCTCTGTATTTGTTCAGATGAACTGTGCAGCATGCTGTACAGCTATCCCTTTGTGCAGAATTTTACCATTCAGCTGTATACTTAAAAATTTTTTTGTTGCAGAGCTGTGGTTTTTAGATTTCCTGAAGTCACGGAACCCCTTTCATATAATTTCTTCTGCCATGGAACCTCTACCTGCGGCTGTGAGCTGATGGGGAGCCAGGTTACTTTGCTCGGTAATGGTGGCATGCCATTATCCAGTCCACTCTGCTATTACCCCCAGTTGATTTGTGGAACCCCTGATGACCTGTTGTACAACATCAAGGTTTCATGAAATGCAGTTTGAAAACCACTGTTGCAGAGTGTTGTGAAATGCCTGCTAGGACCTATGTAATTTTAGAGCGGGGGATTAAATTGTATGGTTCCTCCTGGTTTTCTTTTAATTCATCTGTTTTTGTCAGTGTCGTTTTTCAAACTGCCCAAACCGTATGGAAGGTCAGTGTCATGTACATGAAAGTTACTAATGTGAAAAGGAAGATAAAAATGTATTGGAAGTTGTGCACCCAGATTTGATTTGGGAGCTTTAGAGGGCTTTGGATACCATAGTAATATAACTGTAGGTGGAAGAATGGCAGAAAATTAGAGTAAAATTACCTTGGGGATGGATTGATTTTTAAATCGAAAGTACCTAAATCGCTGATTTAAATTAGCTAACAGGAAGCCTTGATTGAAATGACTGACTTTGATCTTAACTTGCATTTGTACTTAGTTATTTTTGTAAAAAGTGATTTATTCTCACTGGTTGGTAATCATTAAAACATGTTGAATTGCAAATGAATATACTCCTTAACGTGGCATTTTGTACTATTGATAAAAAGGGTATTCTATATATTTATTTTCTCAGTTATGCAACTTAAAATACATTTATTCTGATTTTTAATTTCTCCTTTTTATTTTGAAAAGGTAAATGATACGTTTAGTTTACCAATCATATTTTTTTTACTAGTGATTTATCAGGTTGCATTTGGATGGAAATAGAAAATCAGAATCCATAAACAGCATTTCAAAAACTGTTAGCTAAATGACTAGATAAACTAGATAAAAATATTTCTTATCAAAACATTTTGTATTTAAAACTGATCTGTTAATGAAGTATTGGTTGTAATTAGACAAGTGAACTGGCTGTTACTGGTCATTGGGTCTTGCTATAGTAGATTTTGTTCTTTCTCATCTCATTTTTATTCATAGATTGGTAGGTGGAAACAGCCTTTCCCCTTTTTTCAGTTTCCAACTGCTTTCTCAGTATTGCATGAAATACATTGAAGCAAAGTAGCTGAGTAAATGGAAATGAAATGTTTTCTCAGGAGAGGCAGAAGAGGTTACTACTTTAAAAAGTGGGTCAGTAAAACAATTCCAGATGCTTAGTCAATATCCTCTACCTAGTTAATGATTTGTTTAAAACTTAAGCAGCAAGTGTTCTTCTGCTTGATTAGTTGAAATGATGCAAAAGAAATAAAGTAATATCCTATTCGGTTCTAAATGGGGTCGGAGAGGGCTTGTTTTAGAATCAAGTGAATATGGTAGTTGTACAGCACACTGAATTATCACCCGGTGATAGAACTGTATTCTGCAGGTATTTCCATCTGTCGGAATTCAGTTCTTTTGTTTTGCAGTGTGCTATATTTTATAATTTTAGTCAATATGGCCTACAAGCAATGGAGGCCACAGTCCAATTTTGGTGTAGAGGGGAGTGCAGTGTGAGAGAGCAGTGGAAGGACTGCAAGAAACAGTAGATAGGAGTTTGTCCATGCACACTTGAAAGTGATTAATTCACTTAAGAATATTTTTGTTTCCAAGCAGATTTATTTGTGTGATTGAAGATGAGAATACTTGAGACCATTTAGGGGTAACACCATATTTAATATGAGGTAACATCCCCCTGTTTACAGTCCTTAAGACGGAAGTCATATACCCTTGAATATCCAAGTAGGAAAAAATGTAGCAACCAATCTGCAATCTACATTACTGTGAGCACATCAGCCGTGTGATCTGCTGTCCACTCTAGTTCATTCACTGAGTACACGGTTCATAGGTACTCATATAATAGGCAGACTTTTCATCTGTCTTGGCCTTGGCTGCATGTAGGTTTCTTATCTGAAATGGTGATTTTCATGTTTGACTGGAACTGTAAACTATCCTCTCACTGGGACTGCTCAACACAGGATCCAGAATTGTGGTAACTGTTGGACTTAACTCTGGATCCAGTTCTCTTGTGAGAAAAGACTGCACTACAACCACACTACAAAAATAAATGCAGTTCTCTAACCGCACTACAAAAATAAATGCAAAATTATTCTTAAGGTAGCGTTTCTCAGTATATACTTACTACAGGTTTGAACACATACCTGTAGTTTTTTTTTTCCATTTAAAAGCTTTTGGAGCTATCTGATACAGCAGGGAGAAGGGAGAAGTGATGCTTTAAGTTCCAAGATAAAATTTAATAAAGTAGTCAGTTGTGTAACATATATTGTCAATTCTTAACTTAGATTATATTCCTTTTTGCGCACCTAGTCCTCTTTTGAAGTATTGTTAATTTTTTGTTAGTTTGGTCTGTGCTTTTGACATCCCTGCAGATTTTTCTTGAGACATGATGTTAACTTAATTCCAGCAGGATTCTTGTATACAATCTGCAGTTCCATAAAATTATAGCAGCAGCACTCTATTAACCTCCTTTACTTCAGAAAAAACTTATGTTAAGTGGCTAACCTGGAGTCTGAAAGGAAATAGACTCTGCTCATCCAAATAGTATCGTTCCAGTAATCTGATAGTCAAAGTACAGAAGTATTTAGTTTCTTCATCAGACCTTACGGGAATTGTGTAGCAACATTTAACAGATAGGGTTTAATTTAATATTATGACTTTATAATCCCAGTATTGTTCACTAGAATCCTTGCAGCTAGAAATTTTTATCATCATGGAACCAGTATTCAAGTTATTTGAACTTGATTTTTTTTCAAGGACTTCAAAGGCCTTAAGGACTGTCATACGAATGAAGCAACAACTGCAGTTTTAGTTAAATAATCAAACCTTGAATCTGAACTTTGTGGCTAGAAGTCTGTTAGCTTTATACCTATTGCTGTTCTTCCATATTGGTAATTTTTCAGTGATTACTACTGCTGTATTACTCTAGTACCCACTACTTTTCAGGAGGAAAAGAG
The DNA here is from genome assembly GCF_052110815.1 of Crocodylus siamensis. Taxonomy (NCBI): domain Eukaryota; kingdom Metazoa; phylum Chordata; order Crocodylia; family Crocodylidae; genus Crocodylus; species Crocodylus siamensis. The sequence continues at coordinate 66,407,472 of NC_143398.1, forward strand.
ACTTTTCAGACACAGGAGGAAAACGTTTTTTCGTTGAAGACCGGTTGGGGGTCTTTACATGTGCTCCAGCATAGGGGCTTTAGTTAGAACAGCTCCGAGAGCCTCTCTAATTAAAGCATCTGCAGTGTGTGGCAGAAAGCCACCTTGGTTTCTCCCCAAATTCTCTGCTCTGTGACAATGAGATTAAAATAGGCCCAGCACAGAGGATTCACACCTCAGCCTGTCTCTTTAGGTAACCTGAGCTGGCTGCATTCCTGAGGGAGGGGGGAAACCTGCTCCCTCTGCCTACGTGACTGGCATCAGTTACCTGGGTGAGGGGCATCTACCTGCTGAGCTGGAATCTGCCCGGTGACAGATGATGTATTTCAAATTGGTTGGCTGACAGCCAACTGGGGCTGACCTCCACTGGACTAGGTGAATGAGGTCACGGGGGCTATACTATATAAGTTAGGATGGGCTAGGAGGCGATCTCTCTTCGGCCATGAGGTGAAGCAGCAGCCACACGGGGGACACAGAGAAGCTTTACCATCTGAAACTAGCTCTCTCTTACCCCAAAACTCATGAGCAAGGAACTGCCTGCCTCCAAAGGGAAACTTCACCTGCCTTTGGAAGATGCTTGTGAGTAAGCTACTCAGTCTGATTAGATATTTAGCTGGCAGTAACACAGATGCGTAATCAAAAGGCTACCTCAGCCACACTGTTTGCTCTTTAGGATTTCTAAGATATTGCTCAATCCTGTACCCTAGTTTACCCTATCCCTTGTAATCAATAAAGTTCTCCTTTTTGACTGGTGTGGGAGACTTATTGGGGGGGGGAGGGTCTTAATTATGCCTAAGAGACCCCTTAGGTCTGCGGATTAAGGGAGACTTTACTTTTTGCCCCCTGACTTGGGGAAGTGCCCCAAGTGCCTGTACCGGGTGGAGTACCCGTCGGACTATTAGGCCTGTGTTTCCCCGAGGACGCAGGGCCGAGACAGTCCCTTCTCGGGGTGGTGGCGGTGATGTTACCCCCAGACTAGCGAGTGTGCTCTGGGAGAGGGGTCGGCTGAGCATAAGGCACCCCTAGGGAGGCATTCGGAGCCTGGAAGGTGGTCAGGCGCAGGGAGGTGGGCGGCTCAACGCAGGAGCGCCTCCTACTGGCCCACCACACAGTGTCGCTGTGTATTCAGTGTCCTGTGCTTCAAAATGGCGGCAGGGTGCTTTAACTAAAGCTCGTTTGGCGAGTTTCGGTTAAAGCGCCCCCACTGCCATTTTGAAGCTCAGGAATGCTGAATACACGTGATGTGGAGGCTGCTGAAACACGTTTATTAGATTTATTGAGTCTGCTCAACTGGAGTCTGTTGGGAAAAAAAAATCTGGCACCTGTATAGGATGCCCCTGTTGCATCTAAAAACTATTACAAAAACTGAAGAAAAAGGATACAGTAGAGTCATCAGGGTGACATTAGTCACGGGTCTCTAGGTAAAAGTTGGTTTATTTTTTCAGTTAAATCTATTAGTTTGTATTTATTTTTAGTTTCATCTGCTTGTTCAGCTTTTGAATGTTTCATATATTTTAATAAGGTTCTGACTGTGGTAACTTTTGCAGCATCAGAAGTCTGATGTTTTAAGAGACAACACTGGTATTTGGAAATTTAAGCTTTCCTAGGTTTTTTCCCCGTTATCATTAAGCTTAGTTGCTTTGATCACAGGCATTTAATTCAGGTATCTTACAGGTTTTCAGTTTGATTGCTGTTGAAATAAAATAAAAAAGCATGCGTTTTCTCGCATACTGCATGTCACCCAAATAAGACATGGGCCTTGATTGATTGATTGATTGATTTAATTTTTGGGTTGTTGTTTTTTTTTTTTTTTTTATTTCTAGAACCCAAATATAGGAAGGAGTCATGGCCTAACCTTACTTTTCCATGGAGAGACTGTTGGAAAATGGCTACCTGGTTCTTTCTCAGCTAGCAAGCTGTGCTGCTATGAGGGGGTTAACTTTGGGCTTTGCCTCCTTGCAGAGAAGTTGGCAGCCAGTTTTCAACACAGCATCTTCATGCTTACCTTCTGATGAAGAAAGCCAGTGTCCTTGCTTAAAACATGCACCCCAGTTTTGGAGGGCTGATTTTCTGGGTTCATGGTGTGTGTACTATGTGAATAACTATGGTATTCAAAATTAATGTTTAGGAGATGACATCTCAGTCTCCCAAATATGTTGGTATTCCAAGTTAAATGTGAAAAATAAATATTTGGATTCAGGCAGGATGGTTTTATATCTTGGGTAATTTGCTTCTGAACAGCTTTGTTTAGATGTTCTTGTATGTATATTGATTTAGCACATTGTAGTTCTTTGTGGTAGTGATCATCCAAAGTAACAATGTTGGCTATCAGGCTGGCAGTCTCTGAGCAGCAGCACTTTCTTTACAAAATAATTACCTAACAAATAAATTTCTCTTCTCCCCTCCTGTGTACACACCCAAAGCCTTAACCAGATATTTATAACAGGTTGCTTCAAAGCTTTGACCTTACTGTTACTTGAAGGTTGCATTGTGGATAAATCTTTAGGATTGCTTCAATAGCTTCTGACCCTGCTGATTGTGGTTTTAGAACAGATCTGTGTTCTGGTATAGATGTATGTAACAGTGCGTGACTCCATTTTGAAAGCCTCTATTGGTTATGGGAGGATTGTAACCATATGCTGTTAAACCAATTTGTTGCATTTCTTCAGTGGCAGCAACTGAAGTGGCTCTGTTTGCCTTAACATTCAAAATAGGTAATGTTGTCCACTTTGACAGAAAGAGAAATAAATTGTGGCCTGACAAGCATACACTCATGTTTTTGCAGGTGCTGCTGACAAAGAACTATGTTCCATGCAGTATTATAGAAAGCACTGAAAAAGGGCAATGGCAAGAGGTATATCAAAAAGTATAAGCAGAGGAAGCTAACGAAGTAGGTGTTTAAGACTTAAGCTAGCTATTGTGTGCATTAACTAAGCTGGGATGTTTTTCCATTAGCCAGGTTGTGTTTGGAATACTTGTTCTCTGTTTGATGGTGTTAAAGGAGGTTAAGGAGTTGGTGATAGGTGTCTTAAAAGATTGTCTTTCTTTGAAATAATTGGAACACTTCATCCCAAGCATGGGGAAACATTAATAGGTCTCGAAAAATGAACACACAAGTCCAAAACAGCCAAGATGGGTGAGAGAGAAAGGTGTGTTGGAATGGGATTTTGAAACTTGCTAATGCATTTTGCTAATGCAACCATGCAAATGAGTGAATTTTTAAAATTAATCTTTAACCAGATGATACCTATTCCTCCCCTTGACTCTTAAAAATTGGGGTTAGGTGTAGACTGAGCTTCAGTCTTACAAGATGAAAGTGACTAAGTACAAACAGACTGCAGAAGTTTGGTCTTATCAGACTTGTTCTTATTTAAAGACGGATTTTGTTTCTAGCTACCATTATTGTAGCACTTATGCTCCTGGTCCATGATTAGGGTTTGTGTTGTGGTAGGTGCTGTGCCAGCGGAACAGAAAGACGGTTGCTGCTCTAAAGAGGTTATAGTCTAAGTCAGTGATTCTCAACCTATTCAGGGTCATGACATCCACCTCCACTTTGAATGTGGAGGCCTTCTCTAGCTGAGAACCTCTGTCGGTGCTGCCTCAGCTTACCTCAGTGCTCAGTGCAGTTATGCAGCCTCCAGGTGAAACTGCTCTGCCTGCCTGTAAATGGCTAAGCCATGTGTACATGCTCCCCCTGCATTAGGGCTCTCTGTTCAGCCTAAAGTAGGCAACAGCTGCCTTGTGTAACCTTACCTAGTCCAGCACCCCCTACACTTTGGGAAACAGAACTTACCTGTCTGCTTCGACTTGCCCCTGTTTCTGGGGGGAGTGTAGGGAGTGCCAGATTAGGAAGTGCTATATAGCACAAGAGAGCCATAATGCAGGGGGAGCCCAGAAGGCAGTTTTACTAGGATACTTCCACAGTACCCCTACAGCAACCTTACAGCACTCAAGAATGCCACAGTACCCAGTTGAGAACCACTGATCTAAATATAAGGGACCTACTAAATTTGTGATTAAGAGATTTGTGTAGAAACCATGAAGAATGACAGGATTCCCATTTTGGCAGGCTCTCTGCAACCACTGCCCCCTCCACCCCCCCCCCAAAAAAAAAAAGAAAGAAAGAAAGCCTTACCGGTAGGCAAAGAAAAGGGTGAAGGGTCCTGCAGTCTTGAAGCATGGCGTGGGAGAAGGGAGGGAGCTGCTTGCAGCAGGGGGCATATCCCCCCCACTTCCTCCCTGCCCTCTCCCCTCTGCCTTCTTCTCCATGCTCCAAGACAGCGGGGCTTCTCACCCTTTTCTCTGCTTGCTGATAGGGTTTGGGGTTTTTTGGTGTGTTTTTGCAGTGAGCCTGCCAGAATCGTAGAGTCTGGTGCTCAGGGATGGCCAGAAACTGTGGCTTAATTATCCTGATTAAACCCAGGGAAACCATTAATCCATGCTTAACACATGGATTAATGGCTTCCCCAGGTTTAAAAAGGGTAATTAAGATGCAGTACTGAACCATGTGGTAATCTGGGGGGGAATAGTGGGACTGCTGGGGCTGCTCAGCCAGTCACAGGTGTGGGGGAGTCCTGCCATGTTCAGTCTGCAAAAATGGCAGTGGGCCCTGGGATATGCCCATGAAATTGGCGAGCTCTCTCCTTGAGTTTGGTAGACTCCTAGGTATAAGATGAGGAGCCAACAGGTGGCTGGGTAGGACAGTACAAGAAAACAATGAGACTTGGCCAGTGTGATAAGCAGTGGTCTCACCATTCCAGCAACAGAAACAGCCCCGCAAACTAAATTTGGGATATGAAAGTCAAGCTGTAATTACTTGGTCATGCATTATTGCCAATAATGATAGGCCAGATTCTAAAAATTTTATGTAATTGTGATAGAATTTGGCCATGTAGTTGAAATGTGCTTATATCTTTTGATGCATGAGCCAGTAAAATCCAATTTATTCTTCAGCTGTGTTTGTCTGGAATCAGAAGAATAAAGTTAGCAACTCTTCTCCTGGATAAACATTTCAGTGCATAGAGGTAACAGTAGCTTGGGAAAAGGTGTTGCTGGGTTTTTTATTGTTTGTTGTTTGCCACTTTTGATAAAGAATCATAGTAACTATGGGGAGAGAGTGAAAGAGTCAGTGATGTGGAGGACTGAAAAAAGCTTAAAGCATGCTCTACTATTTACCATTTATAGGTAAACACCACTTGTAGGTACTGCATTGTAGGTTTTCCAGAAGTCATGCTACTTGTTGCTCAGTGATGTGCCAACTTAGAACCACAACATTGTTGTACAAATGGAAGTATGTGAGTCAGAGGGTATACGAGACTGACCTGATCATCAGAATGGATAGTGGGATGGTTAGGGAACCAATTTCAGCAAAACACTGAGAAGACAAAGAGAAAGATATTCACGCTAGGGTAAATGGTTGGAGTCTACAAGAGCTTGGACACCCAGTTTCACACAGCATAATACTAGAAATAATTTTTGTCTAGTTGCATGTCAGATTGAGCACTAATCAAGTCTAAAGTAAAGGTGCCTTAATCAGTTAGTTCACCCTTTAACATTTTGCGCATACTTTAGTTTGTGGCTCAAGTATGCACTTGTAGCTTAGTGCACATACTTGTGTACAGTGGTTATGGTTTGGCAACTGTTGATCCTTCCAGATCATGATGTACGCATGAGAGATCACCCAGACCTTCGATGCATAAGCCTAAGTGAAGGCTGCCCAGATCTTCTATCTCCCCTTTAGGCCACTGAAACAGAATCCAAAAGCTAGAATAGGACCAGACATTTGGTGCCTCCATGGCTGTATTTTGTGTAAGTGTCCAGGAATTGAACCTGTCTCTCCTGTGTGACAGACAAGGATTCTACCACTGAACCTCAGGGGACTCCTTCAGTGGATGTGGTAGTTTTGTTTTAAATTTTTTTTTTTTTAGTTAAAAAGGTGTAGGTGTTACTCTCGGTTTTGAAAGCATGAAGTACCAACATTGGTACAAAATGTGTTGGATCTAAAGGGCTTTAAACTCATGGTATGAAAGCAGATTTTTTTTTTTTTTTTAAAGCATGGTGTCTGGGTATTTACAGGGGAAAAGTCATAATCAATGGAAACTTGGTTTGCCACTTCAAGAATGCTATTCAATAAAAAGCACAAATAATAGCAATTATCTTAATTTAGGACAATCACTGTCTGACTAAATGAAGAATACTTTTAAATGGAGAACCCTTAACGTGATGGTTGTATATGTAGGTGGTTGTCTCTTCTGTTTAAAACTGCAGATTTAATTGCTTTTTGCGTGGCTTTGTTTTTTGTTACAGTCTTGGCCCGTTGGTCAGCAAGGTAAAGGAATATCAGGTGGAGACCATTGTAGATACGCTCTGTACTAACATGCTTTCGGATAAAGAGCAGCTGCGTGATATTTCAAGCATTGGCCTCAAGACGGTCATTGGAGAACTTCCACCGGCTTCCAGTGGTAAGAAATTATGCCCTTTTCCCTTCCCACTGTTTACATAAAGCAGGAGTGGGCAGTGTATGGCCCGTGAGCTGGATTTGTGCTAATGACACTGGCCCCACTTTCCACTGCTCCCTAGCAGCAATTTTTTTCCCCTTCTATTGGATGCACGTTTCCGTATGTGAAGGTAAACATCTGGTCTGCAGAGCAGAAGCTTTCTGGGTGTTTGGTCTGGGGGTGGGGCTTCGCCTGTGTTGCTCTGTGCCATGACTGTGTGGCCAAGTGTTTTGCTTGTGCCACACTACAGCCCAAGCGCCAGCCCACTGCTGGACAACGTAGTCAACCCCCAACTTAAAGAATAAGGTATGCTGACTTAATTTCTTCTCTGCATTCAGTTCATCATTTTATTTTATTTTATTGAAAGTGAAGTAGGTTCAGATGTACATCTGCTAGCATTGACGTTGAAATTCATTGTCATCAGATGAAAATTAATTTTTTGTGCGTCTTTTGTGGTTCTTTTGTTATAATCAAGGGTGGGCAAAATACAGTTCATGGGCTAGATCCAGCCTGCCAACTGATTTGCATCCAGCCCATGGGTGGGTGTCCACCACTTAATTGGATCTGGCCCACAGCACTCTGCATAGGGCTGAGCCCTGCCTGCTCCCACCTGAGGCAGTCCATGCCACACTCCTGCCTGCATCCACTGGACAATCCTGGCCCTGGCCAGCGCACACAGCTTCCCAGCAGGACTGCTCCCAGTGTAGCTGCCTAGGTACTGCTCAGTTTTCCCTGCCTCCAACGGCTTGTCCTCCTCTTCCTCCTGCTCCTGTTGCTCTGTTCCAGTTCGGGGGTGGGGAGGCTTCAGCCAGGTGGCTGCTGTCCCAGCATGTCAGGCTCTAGTTCCCAGCAGCTTTCCATTCATTCTACCTGCAGGTCATCGCTCTGGATGACTGAGTGCATGGAAGGCAGCCAGGAGCTAGAGCCCTATGCACTGGGGCAGGAGCCATTTAGCTGCAGCTTCCCTCTTCCCCCTCCCTCCCCCCCCCCCCGACCTGGAATGCTGTAGCAGGGGCAGGAGGAGGAGGAGCCACTGGATGCAGGGGGACCCAAGCAGTATGCAGACTGCCCTGGCGGGAGCAGGCACAACAACTTCATACAGAGTGCTGCAAGGGCAGCCATGGGCTAGATGCCGGTGCAGTGTGGACCGCCTGGGCGAGCTTTGCTGCACATACCCCCTGCCACTCCTCCCTTTATTCTTCCCCCTACCTCTGGCCAGCTCCTGGCACCAAGCATATGGGCAGCTCCCCACACACCTGCGTGAACCCCTACCCCCTACATGCTCCTCCAGCCTCTCCCCAACACAACATACTAGAGAGAAACTTTATTTTGAGCTATTATGCAGGCGCCTCTACTAGGGGGGAAAAATCAGGAAAAAGTTTTTTTTTTTAAATGTTATAGTAGATGTTTGGTTTTTAGTATATGATTTTTTTAAATCTATAATTTGTTAAAATGATGTCTTCTAATAGATTTTGTGTGTGTAGCCCTCAACAGCTCCCCAGACCTTAAGTGGCCCTCCAGCTGGAATAATTGCCCACCCCTAGTATAAATACTGTTACTTCTTTCATACTGAAATAGACATAGACTTGCTATCAAGTCAGTTTTAAAAAGGTCATGAAAATAATTTTAGTTTATATCTGCTGGGAAGACCCTTGCTAACTTTTATAGTTTTTATACTGGTTTTCCAATTAATTGTTTTGTTTGTATAAGACTCTAAGCAAGCTGTTTAGGCACAGGGACTAATGGAATGACATATGTGGGTAAAAGAACATTGTGTGTGTGTGTGTGTGTGTGTGTAATACTTGCTACAGTATTCCTAGGCACTTTTTAAAGTGATATTTATGGAATTTAGATATTTTTGTCCATGTTTATTCAGTATGTTTTGAAGTTTCTAGTATTTCAAGCTAAAATTGCAGTATACCAGACAACTGTTAAATTAAGGCAGTCTCCTGTTAGTGGATAATAACACACTTCACTTTCAAATTTAACCGTGTTGTTTGGTGATCTGATTATATAGAGAGTTCAGTATGTGAATTTGAATGGCATAGACATTGGTGAGAATACAACTCACTACAAACTTGGAGAATCCAGAACTCTCTTTTTGGAGAGTTAGACTAATGGTTATCTGTTAATTTAGAAAATCATTGTCAAGTTTATGCCTGCAATCCTTTTAAGGTCTGCATATAAAAAAAGGCCTTGTTAGTTTCACTGCTAGCAGAAACTTCGTTCCTTTTTATGTACATTTCATATGCAAGAATGGTGAATGTTATCTTGTTCAGTATCTGTTTCTAGGTAGGGCAGCCTTCAGCATTAATGCACAGCAGTGAATTCAGATTTATTTTGGACAGTCATTAATAGCTAAAGGTTCTCCAAATGACTTGAGAGAAGCAAGAATTTCTTAAGCTGATAGTCTAATAAAAGCTAAGTATGTATTTGGGATAGAGTTAGACAACTTTCAAATGCAGGTCTGACCAGAATGAGCCATTCACAGCATAGTATAAACAGTAGTTTGGAGGGGCTGAGAGAGATTCCCAGGGGTAGCAGACACACAGGCTGCATCCAGATGAAGAGGCTGTGTGGTATGTGGCGCTGTAGATGTCTGTGGTGCTACATACCACACATTCAATTGTTCTCCACGTTTCAAGGGAGCAGTGCAGAGGGCTTTTTTGACCCCTGGATATCCAGGGGTCAAAAAAAACCTGTGGGGGATTAAAAAAAAAGCAGAGTGGCGCACATGGCAACAGCATGCACTGCCCAAAGCCAGAGCCTGACCGTCTGGAGCTGCAGTTCACTGCCAGCCAGGTTCTGCGTGGTAGGATTGCTGCTGCTGCAGCCCTGGGAGGCCCCCAAGACCCTGGTAAGGCTGCTGGGGCCACCCCAGTGCTGGCCTCAGCCTCCCCTGCCCCACCCAGGGTAACTTGCTGCATGCTAGAGTATGCATTGCATAGGCATTCCCTGGGGGCAACTAGTGGCTGTACAAGGTGCCCCACTGCTAGTTGCCCTCAGGGAACCAAACATCCACACACGTCTGGGCGCAGCCCCAATTAGCAGAAGAAAAGCTGATTACTGGGAGATTGAGACACTGAGGAGGGTCAGTCCCATTTTTTTGTGTTTGGAAAGAATTCAGGAGTCGGGTAAAATATAGTGTGCCATAAAACGAATATCTGTGTTTAGTCCTTGGTTCTTAGTATAAGCCAACTGATAATTTTTTGTTCCCAAGTTTGCTTTTTTAAAGTGTTAGGTAAACTTCATTTGAGTGCGAGGATATGGAGGTCAGAAAGGAAGTGGTTGTTCTGTGAGAAATGTGCTCCTAATGGCGTGTCCAAATGACTTGTCATACTTTCACATATTAAATTTGGTATTGGACTTGTATGTTTTCACTAGGAAAATGTCATGGTTTTGTTTTTTCAGGATCTGCCTTAGCAGCCAATGTTTGTAAAAAGATCACAGGGCGTCTTACTAGTGCTATAGCCAAGCAGGAAGATGTGTCTGTTCAACTAGAGGCCTTGGACATAATGGCTGACATGCTGAGCAGGTAAACAACTATTCCACACAATGCTGCACTTTAAGTGGATAAATTCTGCACACCCTTCCCCCCCACAAAACCGCCCCCAAAATTTTGTTTTCTACTGAATAACCTTAACATGGTTATACTTTAAGCTTTATAAAGATGTGAAATAGTTGTATAACTTGATCCATATTAAGGAAAGTGAATAAAAATGAAACTTTGTCAAACAAATGTGTTAAGATTAGAATGCATTTAAGCTTAATGACTGTTGGAGTAATTGATTGCTCTATCTTGGCATTGCTGAAGGTCTCTTAAAGTTTTATTAATATGATTAAAGTGTGTCTGAAAGCAGTAACTTTTTCTCCTAAATAATTCTAAATAGGATCTTAATGTAACTATTTGTATGGTACTTTGGGAATAATTGTGGTACAATATAAGAACAACATCTTTTCTATGTTCAGTTGGTTTGAGTTTGTGTTTTGTCTGTTTAAAGGCAAGGAGGACTGCTTGTTAACTTCCATCCTTCAATTCTGACCTGTCTGCTCCCCCAGCTGACTAGCCCCAGACTTGCTGTGAGGAAAAGAACCATCATTGCTCTTGGTCATCTGGTTATGAGTTGTGGCAATATAGTTTTTGTTGACCTCATTGAACACCTCTTGACAGAGCTGTCTAAAAATGATTCCATGTCAACAACTAGGACCTATATACAATGTATTGCTGCTATCAGTAGGCAAGCTGGTCACAGAATAGGTAAGAGAATGCATATATTTTTTTGGTAACTCTAAGTATTTTTAGATGTGACTAATTACTATTCCAACTTTCTTTATCAGGTGAATATCTTGAGAAAATAATCCCTTTGGTGGTAAAATTTTGTAATGTGGATGATGATGAACTAAGAGAGTACTGCATTCAAGCCTTTGAATCCTTTGTGAGGCGGTAAGTTGTTTTTTTCAAGTACCCTTAAGTTTGGATTTTCTTACCGATTGTGTACTGTTTGATTACAATGGTAGTTTTACTGCTAGTTCTTGAGCAGTTAAAAAGCATTGTAATAAACCACATAGCACATGGTTCCTTTACTAATGGAGATGTTTGTTATGAGAGATCTTTGCTTATTTAGTTTTGGAATATAATATAGCTTATCATATTTTATTAGTTTTTTATTATTTAACTGCTAACCACCATAATATTTCTTGACTTGCACAAAACTATGGCATTTTAATGCTATTCATGCCTCAGGGACAAAGTAATAAACATTTTACTTCATATTTTAATCAATACAGTGCTCGTGGATAATGCTTGATCCTCATTAGTGGAAACTGAAAGAACATAGTTTCACAAATAGATCATGAGATTCTACAACCTGTGTTTAAACAGGAGATCACATTGGGTAATTTGAGGGGCCCTGAATTATCTTTTTTTTAATCTTTGAAACCTAGACAGTGTAAAGCATGCTTTCTTTGCTGTCTGTCCATTGTGCTTTTTCTGAAAGAATGAGATTTGCTTGCTTCCTTTACCACTGTTTAATGATGATAGCAATTATTATGATAGCATTTTGGGTATCTAAATTATGGAGAACAAGACTGTACCACTGCCAAGTTACTAGTGAACTATATTTGTATTTTGCTTTCTGTTCTGCTGATAGAACTCCATGTTCTCTTTCTAGTTCTGCAAGCTTATCCTATGTCTGTTTGTATTCTTTGTGGCCTGAGGTCTTGTGTGCCAATTTCAGATTGGATTGCATTTTTATAGCTGAGTGAGTTGAATTCTGGAAAAACATCTGCAATGAAGTTTTGACTATTTCAGTTTTGCTAATGGATCCCATAACAAAGTACCCAGTGTTAAATGCCTTTTGTTTGTTATTTAATTCTTGGAGATGAGGTTTTTTGTGTGTGTGTGTTTATCATGCAGATGTCCTAAAGAAGTTTATCCTCATGTGTCTACCATTATAAACATTTGTCTTAAATACCTTACTTATGATCCCAATTACAATTATGATGATGAAGATGAAGATGAAAATGCTATGGATGCAGACGGTGGTGATGATGATGATCAAGGTATATATTTTTTGGCTTTGGGAAGAAGAACGTGTGAACCTCAACTAAATCAAGGTCAGATACAAACATTACACTTTTACTAGCATAACTAATTGGAAACCAGTCTGTACCTATAACAGAACAGAAATTCAGCACACGCAGACTGGCTTAAAAATGACAGATCCTTGTCTTAAGATTTGCCCCCTTCCCTCCCCTCCCTCACCCATCAAAGGTTGAATGTGTGTTCTGTTTGGTTCCAATCTAAACTACACAGCTTACAGAAAACTGCATAACTTAGATCAATTCTGCTTTGGGCGTTTTGAATATTGGTACCTAAATACTGATGAGCTTTGGCTTTCAGTGATCGCTGTTTGCATATTGAACCCTCGTTGATGAAATGTCATCTGACTGTAATTCCAGAGTGTCACAGTAGATAAAATCAACTATGTATTAAAACTAGAGATCTCTTCAATATTGCAGCCAGATCTTCTGCTGGTATGGTATCTGTAATAAGAGTAAAACATCATGAACAGACTAGCTTTCAGAACTTTGGTTTGCTGTTAATTTTTGCCTTGTTGTACTTCAAAAATTCAGTGATGTCCTAGATGTAATGGAAGAAACCCAGCCCCTTCTCACAACAGAAGTTAATGAGGGGCCAAATGTGAGAAACCTGTCTGAGGAAACTAGCAAAAGAAGTAATTAAAATTTAGATTTGAGGCAGCTTGAACGACCTTTTCTTTATCTTTGGCTATAGACCAAGTGATTCTTAAACATCCCGTAAACTAATGTCTTTGGTATGTCTTATCAAGTGTAAAGCCTTTCCATGCATTTTATGCATGAAATGGGTAAAATACCATTCTGTACAAAACTTGGCCTGAATTGTCTAGTTTAGAATTTCCATGTGATTAAATTATTTTATTTTTTCAAGGGAGTGATGATGAATATAGTGATGATGATGATATGAGCTGGAAAGTGAGGCGTGCAGCTGCTAAATGCTTGGATGCAGTGGTTAGCACAAGGCATGAAATGCTTCCAGAATTCTACAAGACAGTGTCCCCTGCTTTGATAGCAAGATTCAAAGAGCGTGAGGAGAATGTAAAAGCAGATGTTTTCCATGCATATCTTTCTCTCTTAAAACAAACTCGACCTGTGCAGAGTTGGCTTTGTGATCCTGATGCAATGGAACAAGGAGAGACACCTTTGACAATGCTTCAGAGTCAGGTTAGCTGCCATCATTTTTGTTTCTTTGATGGCCCAAAATGATTTATTCTTTACTCCTCTGATACCATGGAGTTTGGAGTTGTATGGTCAGAGCCCGTATGCCAGCACATATAAAATGGTGTAGGATAAGTTGGCCCCTAAAGCTGCTATTGATTTGGGAACTGGAATTACCTGTTGGACTCAGAAGCACTTACCTGACTTGAAGATTTCACTGTCCTCTCTAAGAATGCTGTGGAGTCGAAGCACTGAATTCTGCCTGTTTTATCTGCTATTATAACTGTTCAACTAAATTCAAAATATGAAAAGAAATCATACAATGGAAGTGAAGTGACATGATGTTTACGAAGAAGGCAGAGATTTTTGGAACACTTTTCTGAAACAATAGAGGTGTGGTAGTGCAGACAAAATACACTTTCTCTGAACTGTTTTAGTACAGTGGTACAATTAATACTTATTTGTAAAGATTTTATAAAAGAACAAACCTGATATTTAGCTAAGTAAGATTAATTTTAAATCTTCCTAAAATTTCTCAGTATATGGGTTGATTTGAACATATGAAACTTTATCTTCAGTGTCAGTTTAAATGGGAATAAAGCTTATCTAAAGAATCAAAGTGAAGGGAGATGGGTTTTCCCCCCATGATCTAGAGTAATTGTGCAAAGGAAGTGATAACTGCTAAACTAATTAACAGGCATGTAATAATTTCAGGTTCCCAATATAGTTAAAGCCTTACACAAACAGATGAAGGAGAAAAGTGTAAAGACTCGTCAGTGTTGCTTTAACATGCTAACTGAGCTGGTAAATGTGTTACCTGGAGCCCTGACGCAACATGTTCCTGTACTTGTTCCAGGTATGAAAGACATACTAGTGAATTCTAATATTATAAAAGCCTCTGTCTGTCTGTCCATAACACTTTATTTGCACTCTGATTGGTTGACTGAAACAACCGATCAGAGTGCGAATACAGCATTAGGACAGGAGGTGGCGGTGTGGCAAAACACCACTATGATGGTGGGGACACAGGATGGAGGGGAGGCAAGAGAGCAGAGGAATGGGGTGGAGGTGGCGGCAATGGAGTGGCCAGCCCTCGCGGCCCCCCCCCCCCCCCGCTCTCCGGAGGCGGTGATGATGGAGTGGGGTGGGGGGGAGGTGAAACCACCGGAGCTTGTCTGCCCCCCTTGCTCCTTGGAAGTCGGGGGGAGTGGGGCCAGGACCCCAGACGGGTGGGGCCAGGCCACCAGCATTAGCCTTGGCTTGCCTCTCCCCCTTTCTGTTGTCACTGCCTGCAGGGCAGATGTGGCAGCAATAGGGGGAAGAGCAGGCATGCTATGGTGGGGGGTGGGGGGAAGAGTGGGCCCGGGCTGACACAGTGTGGGGCGGGGGTGAGTGGAGTGGGTCTGCAGGAGAGGGAGAAGGCAGCCCACCGCGATGGTGAGGGAGAAGTGGGCCTCCCCCACACCCCCCACATTGGGCCTGAGCCCGCTCCTCCCCTCCCCTCCCTCTGCCACTGTGGTACAGAAGTGGGGAGCAGACTTGGACCCCAAGCGGCAGGAAGGAAGGGGGGAGCAGGCCTGGATAGGAGGGAGGGAGCATAGGACTCCATCCCTACCTGCCTTCTGCCCCCTTCCCCCCCCGGCAGTCATTCTTGACGGGCAGTTGGCTAGTGTAAGATTAGCAGTGAGTTAGATTTCAAACATTTTGATAACTTTAAAGAAAGAAAAGCTTTAAAATGTAAAATTAAAAGAAAAATGCCATTCTTGAAGTAGCTTGATGTGAATCTGAGTGTATATTTTAGAGAAATTTAATCTTACTCCCCTTAGCAACAAATAGCCAATATTGTTTGTGACAAGGTCAACAGAATTCTTTTCCTCTTGGTGTATAAATGGCTATCTTGCATCTAATTGCAAGGCCAATTTTACCCATGTTATCACCTATTTTGGGTGAAATACTGCCTGTATTTTAGTCTTTCCTGCATATGCAGAATCTTTATTGGTGACACTGCCAAAGCCAAAAAGCTTTTCTTTTAGATTAATTTCCTGTTTAAAAAAAAAAAAAAAAAGTTAGAAACTCTTTAGTGCTTAGCTGATGATATCTTTTTCAAAAGAAAACTTAGGCATATGGAACGTCTATTAATTTCTATATAACTTATGTAAAACAATTTTGTAATATAATGTATAATGTCAGTGCTTAGTTCCAGGTACTACTTTAAACTTCTTTCAGTCTTATAAAGTAGCTGTGTATGTGTGTGTGTTTTTAAGTACAGTCATTTTGAACAGTTGTGTTCCAAGTGTTCTCTACTAGACAAGAAAAGGGCATTAAGTGGGTTTAGTAGAAGAGGTTTCTTTGATTTCTTTAGTACTAAAGTGTAAAGGAAGCTTTCATAAAATAGGGTTTGGGAGCAGAAAATGTCAGCATGATTTGACTGCAGTCCCTTCAAGACTAGGGAAATTTTTGTGTTAAAACCCAGCCTGTAAATAACAGTGTTTCCTTTCTTTTACAGGGATAATTTTTTCACTGAATGACAAATCAAGCTCTTCTAATCTGAAGATAGATGCTTTGTCTTGTTTGTATGTGATCCTCTGTAACCATTCTCCCCAAGTCTTCCATCCTCATGTTCAAGCATTGGTACCACCAGTTGTAGCTTGTGTTGGAGACCCGTTTTACAAGATAACCTCAGAGGCACTTCTGGTTACACAACAGCTTGTGAAGGTCATTCGCCCTTTAGACCAGCCTTCTTCCTTTGATGCTACTCCATATATCAAAGATTTATTTACTTGCACGATCAAGAGATTGAAGGCTGCTGATATTGATCAAGAAGTAAAAGAGAGGGCAATATCTTGCATGGGCCAGATTATTTGTAGCCTTGGTGATAATCTGGGTACTGACCTGCCTAATACGCTTCAGATATTCCTGGAGAGACTGAAGAATGAGATTACTCGGCTAACTACAGTGAAGGCCTTGACGTTGATTGCTGGCTCTCCTTTGAAGATAGATCTCAGGCCAGTCCTTGGGGAAGGTGTTCCTATTCTTGCGTCTTTCCTCAGGAAGAACCAGCGAGCTTTGAAACTGGGAACGCTTTCTGCTCTAGATATATTAATTAAAAATTACAGTGACAGCTTGACAGCTGCAATGATTGATGCAGTCCTGGATGAGCTTCCACCTCTCATAAGTGAGAGTGATATGCATGTATCACAGATGGCAATCAGTTTTCTGACTACACTGGCTAAAGTGTATCCTTCCTCCCTGTCAAAGATCAGTGGGTCCATTCTCAATGAACTTATTGGGCTGGTGAGATCACCCCTACTGCAGGGTGGAGCACTTAGTGCCATGCTAGAATTTTTTCAAGCTTTGGTTGTGACTGGAACAAATAATTTGGGATATATGGATTTACTACGTATGTTAACGGGTCCAGTGTATTCACAGAGCACAGCACTTACTCACAAGCAGTCTTATTATTCCATTGCCAAATGTGTAGCTGCCCTTACACGAGCTTGCCCTAAAGAAGGACCCGCTGTAGTAGGTCAGTTCATTCAAGATGTCAAGAACTCAAGATCTACGGATTCCATTCGTCTTTTAGCTTTGCTTTCTCTTGGGGAAGTTGGGCATCACATTGACCTAAGTGGACAAATTGAGCTCAAGTCTGTAATATTAGAAGCATTCTCCTCTCCTAGTGAAGAAGTGAAGTCTGCAGCATCTTATGCACTGGGCAGTATTAGTGTTGGTAATCTTCCTGAATATCTACCATTTGTATTACAAGAAATAACTAGTCAACCTAAGAGGCAGTACCTTCTTCTGCATTCCTTGAAAGAAATAATTAGCTCAGCATCAGTGGTAGGTCTGAAACCATATGTTGAGAACATCTGGGCCTTATTGCTGAAGCACTGCGAATGTGCAGAAGAGGGTACAAGGAATGTTGTTGCTGAATGTTTGGGCAAGCTTACTTTAATAGACCCAGAGACTCTTCTCCCACGGCTCAAGGGATATTTAGCATCAGGTGAGTGGTTACTCATATCATATGTTTGTATACACTCACCTATGTATATATTTAAATATTGGCTTCCTGTTAAGAGAGAGGTTAGATATAAAATTTCTTCCAAGGAGTTCAGTACAAAAGCTATGAAATATTTATATTTTATTGTTGAAAAGGTGTGCTTTTGAATTCTGTGGGACTGTTGTTTTCCATACCATTGCGGCCCATATAATTAAGCTAACAAAATTTTACATATTGTTCATGAATGCATTTGAATTTCATATAACATTTATAGAGTAGTGAAGTGATAAAAGTCACAATTCACATAAAGTTCAACTGAATTACTGTCCAATTTATACTTTTGAAATATTAAGCATTTTAAAAGTATAACATTTTCCTTAAGCTTCAGAAATAAGTCAATGTGACTTTCCTGTCCTTGTTTTTGACAATGGAAGGTGGCTTTTGTTAGAGTTCTTATAAAGTATGTAAATGATTTCAGAGAATAAGATGGAGACATTATTATTATGCCACTGGCAGTGGGATAAATTTGAAAGATTCCTAAACTGCATATCAGAATAATTGTGAAATATAAGGAGGGTTAAGGAGTAAACACTATATTTACTTGAATACAAGGACAAGAATTCCCCTCTCCCCAATCAGCATGGGGAAAAAGCCCCTTATCTTGCACTTGAATACAAAAAACCCCTGATTAAATACATTGTCTATCATTAAATCGCTTCCAAAAAGCAGCATGTGCTCAGTAATGGGAACCAACTATGAAGTGGATTAAATGTACCAACATTGAACATGACTATCCAACACGTGGCTATGCTGGGCAAACATGCTAATGGAAACTTGCTACATGGCTAGGTTAGTGCAACTCATCTGAATAAGATGTATAGTAGTGCACATTGTGCTCAGTCCCCGCTCAGCTCCAATTGTTTTTCAAGTCATGGTGAGCCACTACATTGCATACATTTCTGCTTCCTTTTCACTTGCAGCTTAGCTGTGCCTTTCCCATTTCCAGTGATCCTGGTTTCTTCGCCAGTCTTAAATGTATGGCAGACATCACTGACCCAGGCCTCAAATAATTCACCCAGAGTAGCTCTGTTTGCCTGTTTCTTACCTGTCACTTATGATTAGTGTGGTGCTACACTAAATAGTGAATTAACTAAATTACTACAGGCATGTTTATTTCAATGTCAGTGTTTTGAAATTTGCCTCTCACTTTCAGGTACTCAGGGAAAGCAAGGGCTGATAGTAAAAGCGAGAAGTGGCTGTAGGGGGAAAAAAATTAGGGGGGCTACGGGGTAAGGGGCCACCTGATTCCCCAAGCTTATTTCCCTGCTGTAGCAGTGGAAGGGAGACAAAGTCATGGCAAATTTCCAATAATTAGATTCTATACCTGAAAGCTGATTTAAAAAATTATAACTTATTGGGGGGTTGGTCTTCTATTCAGGATCATCGTGTATTCAAGTAAATATAGTACGTCTGTTGTATGTAATTCAGTACTCCAGATTAATTTGTAAGACTTGACAAACATTTCTATACTTGCTGTCATGTAAGACAGAATTCCTGTGTTGAATGCATTGGGATGTGGTTTCAAGTTGTCCATTATTTAATTAATATTGTATAGAATGTAGACTTTAATATATTTCGAATTTTTATTCTTCATTTAAAATGTAATAGGACATATATGAAGAAAAAACAACATAGTGCTAGGCAATCTGCAATTGTTTTATTCTTATTATTCAGAAGTCAATCTCAAATGCCATCCTTAGGAAAATTAATATTTTGAAATGGAGCCCAAGAGAAAGTCACTTGCAGTGAAAGAATTTAGTAGTCCTGTTTTTTCAGTAATTCCTAATCCTTAAACTTCCTAATGTTTTCATATCAGGATCATCATATGCTCGAAGCTCAGTAGTTACTGCTGTGAAGTTCACGATTTCTGATCATCCACAACCCATAGATCCACTGTTGAAGAATTGCATAGGTATGTTTCTTGCACTTTTTTAAAAAAATTGAAACAAGTTTAGTTTCAAGCAATTGCTTCATATTTGTGTTGAAGTGTGTGCATTTTAAAGAATCCATTTTTCAAAAAAATAAATACTTTCCAGTTTCTGGAATTTGTCACTTTGCTCTTACTAATAGCAATTAGTATCGGTTATAAGCTGTAGACTGAAGTATTTGGGGTCAATAGTGACATTTCACTGTTTCATAGTTAGTAGGGTCGGAAGGGACCTGAGCAGATCATCAAGTCCGACCCCCTGCCATGGCTGGAAAGAGTACTGGGGTCAAACGACCCCAGCAGGGTGTTCATCTAGCCTCCTTTTAAAGACCTACAGAGTAGGAGCCAGCACCACTTCTCTTGGAAGTTGGTTCCAGATCCTAGCCGCCCTGACAGTGAAGTAGTGCCTCCTGATGTCTAGTTTGAATCTACCCTCTGCCAGCTTGTGACTGTTATTTCTAGTCACTCCTGGTGGGAACAGGGGCTCCCTCAATGCCTTCTAGTCTTCTCTGACTAACTTGTAACAGGCCACTAGATACACCCCTCAGCCTTCTCTTGTGGAGGCTGAACAGATTCAGGTCCCATAGCCTCTCCTTGTAGGGCCTGCCCTGCTGCCCCCAGATCATGCGAGTGGCCCTCCTCTGGAACCTCTCCATGTTGTCCACATTCCTCCTGAAGTGCGTCACCCAGAACTGGATACAGTACCCCAGCTGCAGCCTGACCAGTGTCACATAGAGGGGGAGGATCACCTCCTTGGACCTACTTGAGATGCATCTGTGGATGCACGACAACGTATGGTTGGCCTTCTTGACTGCATCCCCACACTGTCAGCCCATGTTCATTTGGCATCAGTAATGACTCCAAGATCCTCTTCTGCCTCTGCACTGACTGTAGATCATGGGAACTCAGAGCTATGGTCATGATAGATATTGCTAAGCATTTGCTTGCAATT
Source organism: Crocodylus siamensis (assembly GCF_052110815.1). Classification (NCBI taxonomy): domain Eukaryota; kingdom Metazoa; phylum Chordata; order Crocodylia; family Crocodylidae; genus Crocodylus; species Crocodylus siamensis. The sequence continues at coordinate 66,427,700 of NC_143398.1, forward strand.
GTATAGGAATACTACACTTTCAAACTATTTCCAAACATTTTATCATAAATTCAAGCATAGCCGTGTCATTCTTTTAAAATTTAAGATTTACTGAACTCTAGAATTATTATACCTATTGAGGAAATAATCTGAGCTGTATAATTGTGCTTTTTGATTTGTTAATAACATAATATTTGGCACTAAGGTAATATTTGGCATGAAAAAACAAGCTTTGTATTGCTATATGATTTTAATCCTCAGATCTACTTTTGTTCATGACAAACCATTGAAGCTAAACCTGCCATGGAGAATTTTTTTTAAGCCGATTGATTAACATCCATAGAAAATTTATACTTCCTACTCTCTTAGGTCTTGTAGGAATGTAAAACATTTGGCATATTTTCAAAATCATGCATTTTCAATTACTCTTTGTTCATGGTGTGACTAGCTAGTCTCTGTATTGGAAATGTTTGTGTACTTTTTTTTTTTTTTTTCAAATCAAGACTGGGTTGCAGTATGATGCGCAAGCCTCTAAATCAGAGATGCTTCCTTTTAGAATCATTTGTTATTTATGGAGCAAGAAAAAATCCTAAAAGAAATCAGAGTTCTTGTAATGGCTTAGTGAACAAGGAACCAGACCTAATGGCTGTCATTGGACCTCCATCAGTATCAGTATTTCTTTGTCCTGCTTCTTTTTCTTCATTTTTCCTGTTTCTCTTTGTATGTAGGAATAGGTGTCCTTTACTTTTCCCTTTTTATATTCTGTTTTTCACAGCAACTGGCTATAATGTGAGGTAAACTTTAAAACAAAATTCTTGTCTCGTTTACCTTATTGTGGAAGTATAATACAAATGATTTCTGCAAAGGCTGAATGTTAACTGTGGTTGAGTTTGGGAAGTAGTTTTTCATTAATAGGTTTGAAATCTCTTACTCATTTGCTTGCTCAAGTTAAGGACATGCAATAGCAAATTTGCTCGCTTATAAGTTAAGGACATGCAGTAGCAAAGGTATTTAAATACACTTTGGTAGGTTTCTTAGAATTACATTTGTATCAACTCCTTGATGTTAGAGTGGATGGTAGCACACTTGTAAACAGGTTTTATGAAAATTAGTGGGGGAGGATAGAGATGACTTCAAATAGCGTTTTCTTTGTTTTGTTTTTACTAATTATGTAAGGCTTACCAGCGAAAAATAATGGTATAAGTTTATAAGTTCACTTTGAAAGTGGTAATTGAAATCAGTGGTACTTTTGTGCATAATATGCTTGTAACAAGTGGGTGCCCCAGGGCTGGTCTAAACATAGGCCTACCCACTTGTCTTAGGGCCAGCCTCCCGCCTTCTTGCCTGCCATGCCTTGATGTTAATAATTATCCGATGGTAATCAGGCGGGAGGCTGCCCATGTCTCTGCCCTGATGACAAGGGCCTATGTATACATCTCTGACCTCCCCTTATCATATCCCATGTCTCGCAGATGTTTCCTCCAACTAGCTAGCACTGGAACCCGAGCTCTGGAGTCTCACGTGGGACTCTCACTCCCAGCAGCGCTCTCACCCTCACGGTCCTAGCGCGCTCACCCTGGGTTTTCTCATTACACACATACACTGGGCCCCAGGCCCTGTGCACACTCTTGAGGCTCTAACCTCACACCTCTGGAATCAGGGCTTCAAGCCCTGTCCCCAAGCCCTCCCTGGGCTATCTCCTTATCTCTGGCCCTGGGAGCTTCGTTAATAGCTCCTCAAGGCTCAGGGCCCCACCCCCTGGAGCTTCATGCTGGCTTCTATTTGCAGCCTCAGACTTTCACCAAGAGTCTGGGTGTTGTCACTGGTCCCTCCACCAACCTGGGCCCTGCCTCAGTACTCTAGGTGAGTCTGGGCTCCCCCCGCTTGATCTCACTCACCAGGGATGTGGGGCTGGGCTTAGAAGGTGCCCCATACTCTCCTTTCACTGGGGCTGTAACTGGCCTGGCATTTCTGAGGGACTGTCCCACCACAGACAGTGCCACCAGGCCACTCATCTCCAGCAGGGTGCAGTTTCGGTCATGCCCAGGACCATGGGGCATTCTCTTTCCCCATAGTCCCAACCCTTAACTCCAAGATGGTACTCTGAGCAGCAGCCCAGCCAGATAGTGTTGCTTCCTAGCTGCTGCCTCTTTGCAGTTCAGGGCTCAGCTCTTAATAGAGCACAGCTGGGCCCTGCTCCCAATCAGGCAACTTTGCCTAATTGGCATTGTAGGCTGCCTAACTGCCACTCAGGCCCCTGCTAGTAAGTGCTCTGTTACAATGCTATTTATTTCTCAGTGTGATACTAATGTATATAATGCTGAACCCAAAGTCCAGATATATGGTATATTAAGTCACAACATTATAGCCAGTTCTGTGCACTGTGGCTAAAAGTAGCAATGGCCATTTCTGTTCACCTAAAACTGTACTCACGTTAAGTAGTTCGCTATTAAAAGCTGAACATGAACCCAATATGGAGAAATATTTATAATATTAACAAACTAAAAAAATTGTTTTGTAACTGATTTATTTCCATGGTTGTAGGTGACTTCCTGAAAACACTGGAAGACCCAGATCTCAATGTAAGGAGAGTAGCTCTAGTGACATTTAACTCAGCAGCACACAATAAACCATCATTAATAAGGGACCTTTTAGATACTGTGCTTCCTCATCTTTACAATGAAACAAAAGTGAGAAAGGAGCTAATAAGAGAGGTAGGTGAGCCAGGAAAAACCTCTAAACAAAAATTAAGAGGACTTTTAAATATGACTTCCTAACATTTTGTTTCTGTGTGCAGGTGGAAATGGGACCATTTAAGCATACAGTTGATGATGGGCTGGACATCAGAAAAGCTGCTTTTGAGTGCATGTATACGCTTTTAGATAGTTGTTTGGATAGACTAGACATATTTGAATTCTTAAACCATGTTGAAGATGGCTTGAAGGATCACTATGATATTAAGGTTGGCTATCATCTCATACGTTTTACATGTGAGCATTCTGTTCTAAGCAATGATGTACTCTTGCTTATGTAAATATTGAATAGACCAGCAGGCTGATTGACAAGTATCATCAGGCAGTCTTTCTTTTTAAATGATCCATTCTGCTTGAATTCTATTTACGTTAAGTATTGCTGTAGAGGAAAAGGGCATAACTTGTTTCTGAATTGACTTTCCCCTCAACTAGATGCTAACATTTTTAATGTTGGTGAGACTGTCTACCCTGTGTCCAAGTGCAGTACTACAGAGGTTGGATAGACTTGTTGAACCCTTACGTGCCACATGTACAACAAAGGTACTGTCTTAATTATAACTACTCTTGATTAATAGAACACAGCAACAGAAAAAAGGTCATAGAAATAGTGTGACTGAATCAGTGTCTTGAATCCAAAATACAGTACTGTTTGAAAAGTTATCATTATGAATTTATTCTGTCCTGTAGTTGTAAACTAGGCTTCAACAAGGTTTGCATGAATGTACTCTTTATAATCAAATTGTATTGTAAGATAAGATGCCCAGAGTGGTACCTTCACCCACACATAGTACACCTTTAGTCTGTCATGGTTTGGTAAGTTATATTCAAGAATTGTTATAATTTGAAAAAGTTTATAAAATGTTTTGAAGGACTTGGGTATATATGTACAATTTCTAATGGAAATTCCTCTTCTGTTCTGAATATACATGCTAATGTAAATATCCCTGGATCATTTGCTTACCTTGTCTGAGGTCAGTCAGAAGCTTCACTGCTGTTTCAGCACTTGGCAAACTCAAGTTTCATTATGTAAATGAAATATGGAATATTGAGTGTTACTATGATTTTTAACAATGATTTAAAAGTTACAGAAAACTTGCAGTTGGCTACTGAAAGGGCAAACATGCAGTATGAAATGAAAGGAGTGGCATAAGACTGCTGTTTTTTCCTTTTCTGAATGCTTTATTTACCTTTATGATAAGCTGTTTGAGGCAGTATGTTTTATTCAGCACCTGGCATAATGGTGTCCTTGTTCATGGCCAGGACTTCTAGATGTTGCATTAAATTTCCCCTGTTCATTTTGTTACTCACTTTTTGCAGTTATTCTGCTTCTTGTTTCACGTGATGGACTTGAGACTTTTTTTTAGTGATGAAGTAATATCTGTATGATTGAAAAGTTTTGCATGGCGATGCCATTGAGGTTCTAACATTTTATAAAAATTTGGCTTGGTAAATATGCCTAGAGCTGTCATTTAATTTTTATAATGCTGCTGACCTGACTAAATGAAGATTGGGTACTTCTGCTTTTAATTGGTATATGGATTGGCTATTTTTTTTCCTCTAGTACTAATTTTTGCCTATTCTACTATTTTCAAGACAAGTCTATTTGTAATATTTTTTTGTTTAAGTACATCAAACATTAGTTTACAGGTTTCTAGTCTCCTGTGATGGGCTCTTTGCTTTTTCAGTTTTTGAGTACATTGCAGCCAGTACAGTAGTAAACCATTTCAGATACCTGTTTAATGAAGGTGTTTTATACATAAAAACAAAAATGTCCTAAAGTGCCTGTTTTTTTTATATATATATATATATATATAAAAAATAAAAAAAGAAAAATTAAACTTCCTAAATGCTTTTATTCCTCCTACCCCAGGTAAAGGCAAATTCGGTGAAACAGGAGTTTGAAAAACAAGATGAACTCAAGCGATCTGCCATGAGGGCAGTAGCAGCACTTCTAACTATTCCAGAAGCAGAGAAGAGTCCATTAATGAGTGAATTTCAGTCGCAGATAAGCTCTAACCCTGAGCTGGCAGCCATCTTCGAAAGTATCCAAAAAGATTCATCATCCACTAACTTGGAATCAATGGACACTAGTTAGATACTTGTTCAAAATGGGGACCATTACGTTGAACCATATGATGCACTGATTTGACAGGTTAAAAGTAAGAAATGGAAAAATACCTAATCTTCACACTTGTTCCATTTTATTTACCTTTATGGAAACAGTTGGCTTTTTTCCCATTGTTGCTTTTCTTACATTTATTCCAGAAATGTATTTCCATAATCCAGAGTTTGTAAAGCACTCATGTTTTAGTGGATTTGGCCACATTTGGAAATAAAAAGTTTAAGCGCATGGTGTATGGAAATTAGGTTCCAACATCCATTTGCCACGTAATGTTTAGGATTAAAATGTTAAAATTTCATGACCATGGTTTTTTCTTTTTATTAAGTTTCTCTTCCTGTAAAAACAAAACCACCATGTTTTTGTACAACTTTTATTCTTTTTGTTTTAGTTACATAAATTGATTTGGCTGGCAGATGAGAGATTCTTCTGTGTAAGATTTATTATTACTGAGGGTTTGGGGACAGTTTTAAAATACAGACATAAATACGTGTCATTTTTAAAGGTGTGGGGAATTAGAAAAGTAATATCCCTGTTGTGCACACTAATTTTGCATGAGCAAGTTTACAAATATATTGTCTGTAAAACAGCATGTGCAGTTTATTCATAATACAAGTTAAAATAAGTACTACTGTATCAGTGCGATTTGCAGGTATTATTTTTACAAAGAAAATGTTCATAGAAGAGGGGAGAAAAGAGAGAAGGTTAAGTTTTAATACAAGTTTCTAATTTCAGTTATGGTGGTCTATAGGTAAAGTAATCACTATTCCAGTGTTTCCCAACCTGGGGAATGAATCACTTGGAAGACAAGTCAGGAGCTTGTGCGGGTGTGGGGTAGGGAAAAATTCACAGAGTAGGTAAAACATGGAATCCTGGACCAAATTTGCATTCTACTATAAACATACCCAAGCAGGTTGTTTCTCAGAAGATCTCTGCCTTCCATCCCTTGTTTTGCAACTCCCAATAGATGAAATTGCATAGTATTGTAGATTCATGCATCTACTTGGTAGACTGCAATTTTTTTTTGCTAGTCAGAAGTGATAGCAATATGGTGGCCAAGGGACCTCACTGGCAAGCTCACACACTTCAAGCATCATGTAATCTTCTGGTGAGTAGGACTTTGGAGGTGGTGGTTATTGCAAGTGGAGGCTTCATCATGAAGTTGGGAACCACTGCCTTAAACTGAAGTTTGTCACTTCTTTGATTACAGTTGTTTTGTGTTAAAATTCTGGTCTTCATGTTTTTCTCTGGTTTCATTTTACTTGATAACTTTTTAGCCATTTACAAATTCTTAAAATCAAATATTGCTGTTGTCTGGCATACATTGACTGTTACTGGAGTATCTCACGCATGCATTTTTAATGAACTCTGAGAAGCTCGTAGTATGTCAGGATTTGTTAGCTATCAGATGAATGGTTTAATTTTGCTTACACATTTGCAAACTGGTGGGGTTTGATGCCTTTCTTTTTAAAAGGACCTGTATGGAGAAGTTTACATGAACTCAAATGGTAGTTACAATTGCAAGTAACACTGCAAAGTAATCATTTTGATATTGTAGCTTATCTATCTTCAAAGTCTTCATGCTCATGTAACAAAGTTGTCTTTTGGAAGTAGAAATAAAGGACATCTTAAATTGTACCAACATATTTAAATATGGTGGAAAAGGATGATGGTCAACATTAGTGAGAAATGCCGTATGTTGGGGGAAGGGAAGAATATACTTTTATTATTGGGACCATGATGCAGGAGAATTTCATACTCCTTTGTATTTCATCTAATTTTAACCATAGTGTGATGCTCTGAATTAAAAATCTATTGAGATTGTTAGTCATCATTACTATTAAATTTCTTCACTGATGTTTTCACTCGCAATGAGTGAGAAAGTACTTATGGACTTGATCTTGGATGTGACATGAAAAAATGTAAGGTCTTATACCTGGTGGGTTGTGGTGAAAGATTCCATGTAGTTGTAATAGTCATGCTCTGTTAAGAGATTAGATGTCGCAAGTAATTATTGAGAGAACAGAATGTCACATATGAAGAACTGCTATAATATAGATGATGAAAACCAAGACACCTTGTGTATCAATAACTGATTTCACAATAAACTGAAGAACAGTAAGATTTGGGACTAATCAGGAAGTTGAGTTTCTCCTTAATAGAGAGAGAAAATCACCATTCTGTTTTCGTGGCACGTGGTTCTCAAGTCATTTGAAAAGCTTTCATACTTTAATTTTTGGAGTGGTTAGAATTACCGTAAACAGCTGAGCTCATATTGTATGTTATTGTAAATATCAGTGTGTTGACACTTTTTAAGAGTTGCCTTCTATTTGCCTGCCCTAGGAGAGTTAAATAAGAGAAGTTAAAAGAACCTTAAGGAGTGGTGATGGAGTTGGGGGGGGGGGTACTACTCTCTTGCAGTATTTTTACAGGTTTTCTTTGTTACAGTGAGTTTAGAGCACACATTTTTAGCCACTTGTGAGGACTGGTCAGTCACTTCTATTGCCATTTATGTACCTCTTTTTACTTAATTCCTGTCATTTCCATTTGTACAAACTCATGGAAGAGGAATGTGTGTCTGCATAACTATGGCTTTTATTTGAGCTGTGTAAAAACTTTGTTACATGGTGAGGTGGGAGAACAAAACACACTTCAAAAATGTTTTTTAATTGGTCAGTAAAGTGCAGTAAACATTAAGTGTAGTTTCAAAATGAGAAATAACTTGTTTGATAGATGAAAATAGGTCAACATACTTTAGGTGCTATGTCTGGTAATGAGGCCCTTTTCCCCAAAATGATAAATTGACAGTTACACATTCATAAAGGATTCCATATTTTAATGATGAAATATAACTTGGAGGGGAAACTAAACAAAACTGCAGTACGTATCCAAAAATGTGTTGACAAATCCAAAGATACTGGGCAACAGCTATATGGAAACTATCCCAACTATTAAGAAGCTTAATACAGTAGAACCTGGATCAAGGTGTTTCTCAAATTTCTTCATTTTCACTGAGTTGCTGAATGAATTCAGAGCTGTTTACTACAGGTAACACAGCACCTTCTGAAATAAAAGCCACAGCAAACAGCTGGAGCACCCTATCAGTCCCAATTAAAGAACTGTAGTTCTTTTGTAACCCCAGCTACTTTGCAAACCCTCATTTGTGCAGGGAGCGGTTATAGAACCTAACCTGTGACATGTATAGGTTTTTCTGTATCCAGCAACTTACCAGGTAAGCAGTTCTTGGTTACAAAATCCTTTTCTTCCCTGTTTCTGGTAGAACCCCTTGCCCCCCTGCCTTTTTTTTTTCTTTGTTTGAAGTTCAAAGGACCTATACCATAACACTTCCCTCTCTACCCCTTTTTCATATGTCAGTAGTAGTGTTCCTTCTGTGAAAAGGAGGAAAAATGCTGCTCAGATCCAGAATATGTAATCTGATGCTTCAGGCAATGATTTTTGTGACAGATATTTTATGGAACCCATTGCATGGTTAGGATGAAGTCCATTTACAACTCCATGGGGCTGGATGGGATGCACCTCAGGGTGCTGAAAAAGTTGGCTGATGTGATTACAGAGCTGCTGGCCATCATCTTTGGAAACTCATGATTTATCAGGAGAGGTCCCAGATGATTGGTAAAGGGCAAACATAGGGCCCATATTTAAAAAAGGGGAAAAGGAGGATCCAGGGAACTACAGACCAGTCAGTCTGACCTCAATTCCTGATAAAACCATGGAGCAGATCCTGAAGGAATCCACTTCTAAGCACTCAGAGGAGAAGAAGGTGATTAGGAACAGTTAGCATGGATTTACTAGGGGCAAGTGATGTCAGACCAACCTGACTGCCTTCTATGATGAGACTAACAAATTGCCTGTTATGAATGACTGGGGGGATGGGTAGGTGGGAACAGAGCACCACCACCAGTGCCCTGTGGTGCCACCGTTCCACCACTGGCTTCATGAGACACTGCCCCGCCCCCCCCCCCCCCCCGTTCCAGCCCGTCAGTCCCACTCCATCCCTGCCATCTGCTTCCAAGGAGGCTAGCACCACTAGCCTCGCCTGTGTGCTCCGGCCCTTCAGCCCCTGCCATCCTGGTGGCACTCCACTGTGTGTGTCTGTATGTGCAGAGGGCTCTGATTGGTTGTTTCAGTCAACATTGTGATTGGGTGCCAAGACAACCAGAGTGCGAATAAAGCATTACAGACAGACGCACTAAGGCTTTTATGTTATCAGAATGAGCCTGTGGTTGCGGGGAGAGCAGATGTGGTATACCTTGATTTTAGCAAGGCTTTTAATACGGTCTCCCACAACATTCTCGTAGGCAAGCCAAGGAAGTATAGGCTGGATGAGTGGACTGTAAGGTGGATACAAAACTGGCTGGAGCATCTGGCTCAGAGAGTAGTAATCAATGTATTGATGTCTAGTTGGCAGTCCATATCAAGTGGAGTGTCCCAGGGGTTGTATTCTATATTTTCCTCAGTGACCTGGAAGGTGGGATGGATTGCACCCTCTGCAAGCTTGCCGATGACACTAAGCTGGGGAGAGGAGTAGATACACTGGAGGGTAGGGCTAGGATTCAGAGTGACCTAGACAAATTGGAGGATTGGGCCACAAGAAATCTCATGAGGTTCAACAAGGATGAGGGCAAGGTCCTGCACTTACCAGATCAGACTAGATGATCTGAGGTTCCTTCCAACCCTCATTTTCTATGATTCTAATGCACGGCATTTTCATCAGATCACTTTGCTTTCAAAAACTTATCTTTGAACCAACTATGCAGTTTCCTGGATCATTCCATCTACATCAACATTTCAATACTGCCTAGGCTGATGCTTCTACTTACTTGCTCAAAATGTTTCCATTCATACTGTTTTCACAGTGTAAATTGCAAATGAAGTGCAAATGTAATTCGTACAGTTCGAGTGCTATGAAAAGGTTTTAGATTAAACGAGTCCTGATGAGTTCTGAACTTTTAAACAGAGATGAAAGTTCACTGCATTGGTCTTGGAGGAATCCTTGTCTCCTGTCTCTGGTGCTGCTTTTTAATTTGCATTTAAAAGCTCCTATTGTCAGGTGAGCATGTCACCTTAAATTCTGATGGCTAGTCGCAACATATTCAGGTGTGGTCTGACTGTGTTAGTTTAACTTCAAATAAAGCATATTTTGGGAAATGAGGAATGGATCTGTTTTAGTCAGTGTCAGCTTGCATCTAATTAAAAGCTAATAAAATTTAGTTTGACCATAGAACACCTCTGAGTTACAGGTTTGCTGACAACACTGTACAAATCATTCACCAAGTCTTTCCATTTTTCACTCTGTGCACTTATTCTGTTGGCTGTTATATCATCTAAAGCTTTTATGCTGTAGTCTAGGGGTGTCAAAAATATAGTTTGCAGAGTTTTGTATGATCTGGCCCATGGGTCTGGGACTGACCTGGCATAGGTGGTTTGTCATAAGGTTGGCACAAGAAGTTGGTCTGGAGTGCACACTGGACTGGCTCTGGGGCTGGGCTGGTTTGGGCCATGCCAGTGTCCGTGCACAGGGCTGGTCCAGCGAGACACTGCTTTAAGCTCAATGAGACACTGCATTAAGCACCTGTCTCATGTTGGCTGCAGGCAGTGCACATGGCCAGCCCAGTGCTGCATGTAGCATGCACACACTAGTCCAGTACTAGGGCTTGGTCTGTATGTGGTGCACAGGGCACACATTAGGTTGGGTGTCATGCCAGATCGCCCTGTGTGCTGGCTCTGGTGTATGCTGATAGCCTGGGGCTCAATTTGGACCTGGCCCAGAGCCAGTATGCAGGGCTGGTCTGGTGGAGCATCCTATGTGCAGAATGAGCACTGAAACTGGGCCAGAATGTGTTGTGCATGGAGCTGGAAAATCTGCATGCACTGCACATAGCACGGGGGGGGCACAAGGCACATGCATGCAGTGCCCCACCAGATTGGCTCTGCATGTTGAATCTGGTATGGCCTAATCTGCCCTGCCTTCAGCCTACGTTGGGGCTAGCAATAAGTAGTAAATCTGTAGCGGTGAATACTCTGTTTAAATTCAACCTGTTTCAGAATGTGAAATGCTAGTGGTTTTATTTAAGCACTTACAAGGAAAAATCCTGAGCACATAAGAAGTTTTGATTTCAGTAAGTATTTAAGGGAGGGAGCATTACTTGCCATGTAAGATGTAGTAGTGATCTTCCATTTAATGGTTCAAATTACGTGCACAAAGAGTTCATGTGCTACTATGGTAGGCCCCTAGAACAAGCCAAGTAGAGTGTTACTAAGAACAGTTTCCTTCTACGCATCTTGCACTTTGCCTCTTCTGTGGCTCAGAATTTTACTGTGGGTTTTACTTATGGCTATGACTGATGGGCACTATCTTTGTACCCACTAACTGCTTTCATTGGGAAAACATTCAAAATCAAAGTAGTCTGTTTACTTCAGTTTCTAGATCCAGCTAGTCAGAATCTTTAGATAACACTTTCTGAGCAAAACCAGGAAGTTAATCGGCTCCCCAGAGAGGTGGTGCTCTCACCTTCCCTGGAGATCTTCAGGTGGAGACTGGATAGGCACATGGCTGGGGTCTTATGACCCCTGCCACCCCCAGTGCTCCTTGCTGCCCATGGCAGGGGGTCGGACTCTGTCTAGGTCCCTTCCGACTCAGTGATTCTATGAATCCCCAGATCCTGGAGCTTAGTTGTTTTTGTTTTTTTTCCCCCTCATGAATACTCAAACATCTATTCTTCTGGTTTAAACAGAGTTGCTCTTCAGTGCATTCACCTTTACTCACTGCCATATCATCTATTAAAGTTTAATTGGCAGCAATAGTAAACAGCTGCCATTTTATTCTCTTCCCCTTCCCTCCTCTGTTCTGTCAGGACCATATCACTTGAGTGTATACAAAACAAGACCCAACGCATGACCCAATGCATGAATGGGCAGTGAATATCAAGGGCTATAGGCTGTATAGGAGGGACAGGATGGGGAGAAAAGGTGGGGGTGTGGCACTCTACATTAAGGAGGAATACACATCCTCACCAGGTAGCACAGAGTCAGAGGAGGGGCACGGAAGTGCTCTGGGTTAGAATACAAGGCAGTCAAGGGGAAAGAGATTTAACGGTGGGGGTCTACTACAGACCACCCAACCAAGGGGAAGAGCTACAGGATTTTTCCTTGTCAGTGCTTAAGTCAGCTCTTGGAGGTAATTATGTCAAAGGACATGGTCATCATGGGTGACCTGAACTTTCCAGACATCTGCTGGGAAGAGCAGTCAGCCTGGTCTGACCACTCACGTAGGTTCCTAGCCAGAATGCAGGACCTCTATCTAACCCAGGAGGTGCACAGCCCGACCAGGGGAGACGCCTTGTTGGACCTGGTGTGACGACCTGGTGAGGCGGCTGCGGGTGCTTGACCACCTGGGTGACAGCAATCATCGCCTGCTGGAATTCACAATCCAGGGCAAGGTGGCAAAGGCCTGCAGCAAAGCAGCAGCCCTAGATTTCAGGAGGGTGGACTTCAATGAGCTAAGGAGAATAGTCGGGGAAGCACTGAGGTCCCGGATGGGAGGGGAGCCAGGTGTCCAAGATGAGTGGTCGCTTCTTAAGACGATCATCCAAGCCCAAAGGGAGATGATCCCAACACAGATCAAAAGGGAGCAGGAGGGCGCAAAAGCCCCCGTGGCTCACCAAAAGCATCCAGGAATGTCTTCTAGCTAAAAGGGAGGCACACACCCAAAGGAAGGGAAGGGCCATCACCAGGGAGGATTATACTGCGGTTGCTCGGGGATGCAGGCGGGCAGTCAGGAAGGCCAAGGTGAAGATGGAATTGGGACTAGCTACCCGGATCAAGGACAACAAAAAGTCCTTTTTTAAATACATAGGAGGCAAAAAGAAGGTTCCGGGTAACGTGGGGCCCCTGCAGGACATGCTGGGAAATTTGATTGTCACACCAGAAGACAAAGCTAACCTATTTAACGACTTCTTTGCCTCCATTTTCCTGAGCAGGGACTGGATCAGCCCCCACACTAGGCCCCCCTCAGGGGAGGCGCACCTAGGCCAAGGGTCAGTGAGGATCTAGTCAGGGAACTTCTGGAGGGACTGGATGTATTTAAATCAGGAGGTCCGGATGATCGCCACCCCAGAGTGCTGAGGGAATTAGCTGAGGTCATTGCGGGACCCCTGACACGGCTTTACGAGCGCTCGTGGTGCTCTGGTGTGGTGCCAGAGGACTGGAAGAGGGCCAATGTGGTTCGCATCTTCAAAAAAGGGAGGAAGGAAGGACCCAGAGAACTCTAGGCCAGTTAGTCTTACCTCGATCCTGGGAAGCTTTCTGAGAGAATTATTCTGGCACAAGTCCACGAGGGCCCAGCAGGGGAGATTATGCCTAGGAGCAACCAACACGGGTTCATTACAGGCAGGTCCTGTGAGACCAACCTGCTAGCTTTCTACAACCAGGTCACCAAATCCTTAGATGCAGGGGTAGCAGTGGACATAGTCTTTCTGGCCTTTCAGAAGGCCTTCGACACTGTCTCTCACCCTGTTCTCATTAAGAAACTGGGTCGACACCTACACAGTCAAATGGGTCACCAACTGGCTGGAGGGCTGCACCCAGAGAGCGGTGGTGGAAGGGTCATTTTCGATTTGGAGGGATGTGGGCAGTGGGGTTCTGCAGGGCTCGGTCCTCGGGCCCGCACTATTCAGCATCTTCATCAGTGACTTGGACGAGGGGGTAAAAAGCACCCTGTTCAAATTTGCTGATGACACTAAGATGTGGAGGGATGTGGGCATGCTAGAAGGAAGGAATAGGCTGCAATTGGACCTAGACAGGTTACAGGGGTGGGCGGATGAGAATAGGATGGGATTCAACACTGACAAGTGCAAGGTGATGCACCTGGAGAGGAAGAACCAGCACCATACCTACAGGCTGGGGAACTCCTGCCTCATCAGTGCAGAGGCAGAAAAGGATCTTGGAGTCATCATTGATGCCAAGATGAACATGGGCTGGCAGTGTGGGGGTGCAGTCAGGAAGGCCAACCGCACCTTGTCATGCATCAGCAGATGCATCTCAAGGAGATCCAAGGAGGTGATCCTCCCCCTCTATGCGACACTGGTCAGGCACAGCTGGAGTACTGTGTCCAGTTCTGGGTGCTGCACTTCAGGAGGGATGTGGACAACATGGAGAGGGTCCAGAGGAGGGCCACCCGCGTGATCAGGGGGCGCAGGGCAGGTCTTATGTGGAGAGGCTATGGGACCTGAACCTATTCAGCCTCCATTAGAGAAGGCTGAGGGGGGATCTAGTGGCCTGTTACAAACTAGTCAGAGGGGACCAGCAGGCATTGGGGGAGTCCCTGTTCCCTCGAGCACTACCAGGAGTGACTAGAAATAACAGTCACAAGCTGGCTGAGGGTAATTCAGATTAGACATCAGGAGGTGCTACTTCACGGTCAGGGCGGCTAGGATTTGGAACCAACTTCCAAGCAAAGTGGTGCTGGCTCCTACCCTGGGGGTCTTCAAGACAAGGCTAGACAATCACCTCGCTGGGGTTGTTTGTCCCCAGTACTCTTTCCTGCTGTGGTAGGGGCCTGGGGCAGGGGTGCCCCGCAGCTGCCGCATTGGGAAGCACCAGACCCACCCCAGGGCCACTCCATCCATGAGCAGCTCGCCCTCACCTCCCCACCAGAGGGGCAGGTAAGTCAGTGGGATGTATGCATGACATGGGGGTTTTTAAAACCCACTGCTTCAGTTTACAGCCCCTGTTTCATCTACAGACACCCCTACTAGGCTCTTGCTTTTTTGGAGCTACCTGCTGAGCTCTGTTTGTCTTGGTCCTTATGACACAGCATGCCAAATAGGGGAAGCTGAAGAAGTAATCTCTCTTCTGTGCTTCAGAAGAGGAATGCTGTCTCCCTATTCTAAAACTGTGTTATGGCTGGGTATGGAGACTGCAGTTTGGATGGCATATCAGAACCTGTGCCTGACTTAAAACCACTCGAGGCCTGCAAAACCCTCTCAGTAGGATGAGGCAGTCCCCATATCAGAGGTGTCATGCTGTTTATGATGTGTTTGGGATTAGACAGCTTTTACCTGTGAGCAAAGAATCTAACTTTCTAACTCCCCTTTCACTTTTGGTAGGGCATCTGGGTGTCTACAGTGATGCTGATATAATTTTTTCAGTCCCCTTTCAAAGAATGAGGATATAACACGGTAATGGTCCTATGTAGCGCTGTAACTTAAAACAGCAGTTTCACCTAATGAAGAGGGTTCAGACTGGTGGCAGGCGTAAGAACATTTACCAAAAGACAGTCATCTTTGGGCTCTAGCTTTTCCCTTAAAACATGTTTTAGAACATAAATGAACTAAGGAAAAAGGTGTGCTTTTCTAATGTTATCTGTGAAACCCTGGAGAGAAACGCAGAACTCCTGATATCAAGCAAGAAGAGGGAGCCAAATGTATCAGTGAGAGGAGATACTAGAAGCAACATTCGAGTCTGTGAATTCCAGGCAGTGTCTGTTTATGATGAACAAGGAGTGAATCTACAAACAGGTAAGAAATTTCTCAGTTTATTAAAACAAATGGCTTTATATTCTCAAGCTGGTACCTGTCTATGATGTACTACAAATGCTTATACACAATCCATTTGAGTCAATGATAACCACTTTTCTGTAGCTCCTTTTAATAAAGATAAAATTTATTCCAATAAGCACATTAACAAAGTATCTGCAGTTGTTTTCTCTAGCAAAAGCCTTATGAAATTGTTCTGTATCTCCCTGGAGGTCATTCATTCTTTTTTTGCAAACCTAAACATCAATAAAACCTGTTATGAAAAATATAGTTTTCCATCACTAGTAGGGTCAAGCACTACGTTATTAAAGTGTATTCACTGACACACAAAATGATTTCACAGAGAATCAGTCTGAGTTCCTTAGAGGTTTGTTGGGGAGAAAAGACCTTAGTAAATGAAAAAGAAAATCTGGAAAGCTGCTAGCCTGGTTATCCATTTGCAGACGGAATACTAGTGTGCTTAGGTGCTTTACCCGTAAGGTTTCACACATACTCTTCATCACCCCTGACATAAAATTAGTCCCTTGGTCAGTATTTTTTTCTTGTGGCAACACCACTCGAGACACCCACTTTGTCAGTTCTTCAGCTATTGGGAGCATTCACTGTCCTCAAAGGAATACCATCCAGATATGTTGTTGCATAATCAATAATTACTAATACAAATTGGTTGCCCTTTAGTACTTTTTGGGAAGGGCTCTGCTACATCTAGGGCAATTCTCTCAGAAGGATCTTCTACAATAGGCATTAGTATTAACAGTACCTTGTGGGGGATTAATATCTTACACCTGGCATACAGGACAACTTTTACAAAATTGCTCCACTTGGTTAACAATCCCAGGCCTGTACATCCAACATTGTAATCAAGCTTCTGTCTTGTCCCTCCCTAAATGCCAACCCATAGGCAGGATATGCGCAATGCACATGAGGGCCCTTCTTTATGTCTGAGGTAGTAGTACGTGAGCTATCTCTGAATCATCTTGATGCCCTTTCTCTATATGGTACAAGATCCCCTTTCTTACCTCTAAACAAGAATATACCATAGGGAGATCCAGTCGTACCACTTCTTCCTGTCTCTTAGCCAACCCATTTCATAAATGTATCTAAAGGTGGGCTCTTGGTGCTGCACCTCTCTAAACTGGGCCCTCATTGATGAAATCTTACAAGTTGATATCTTCTTCCTCCTGCCCCTGTTCCAGGACCAGGTGTTCTTCTAAGAAACCTTCTTCCTCCTCTCCTTGTCATTCTAAGTTTCTTTTATATCTCGCCTTTCACCCCATGGTTTGGTTGATCACTTCATAAAAGCATGGCCAGTCCCTTCCTAATAACATGGGACATGGTAATATTTTCTTCTAATGGTACCATTGCATTCAATGGTCTGTTATGGCCAGCGTATTCTAGTTTTATAGCAATATGACTCCCCATGGATGCAACCATTTGAATAGGGCCTTCCTCTGTGCCCACCTGAGAAGGTACCAGGTTCACTTTCAACATAGTTTGAGCACAGCCTGAATCACCTGCAGGCAATAGAATCATGGAGCCTAATCTTGTGTCTACCATGGCCTTTGGTACACTGGAGGGACCCACCAGTCTCCCAAAGCTACAATCCATGGCTTCATTGTGGTGCCAATCTGGTTTACAGATCTCCTGGTCTAGGGTTTACCCGTTCTCCCAACAATCCCTCTCTGCCTCTTGTGCAGTTTTGTGCCACATGACCTGCTACTCCACACCTGTAGCTCACTGGCTCTCTGGGTCTCAAATTCTTAAAACCCCATGTGATCTTTGTATCCCTTCAGTCCTTTAGTTCCCTGTGTCCCAACATGTGTCAGCTGGCCCCATTGAGTCTGTCCCTGGCACTGGCCTTCCCTTCAATGTTTCTTCTTCAGCAGCCGCAAATGCCTCAGCAAGTTGCAGCACCTCTTCAATGGTTCGGGGTTGGTAACACCACCCATTTCTGCATTCGTTCTTCTAAATCAGTTAACTGTTCCAGTGTGAACAAATCTATCACTTCCATAACTGTTTTCTGGTGGGGTTGTATCCAGCATTTATTGTCTCTCTCAAGTATTGGGCCAATAGCTTTGGATGTTTTTGTTCCCATTTCTTTTTGGCTCTAAACTTTTGCCTATACATCTGTGGTACTGTGCCCAATTGGTATAGGATTGCTTCGTTTGTTTTATAATCATTTGCTGCTTCTCGCATTAAGGCTCTATAGGCTGCCTGGGTCTGACAAGGGGCTTAGCTAATTGGCCCATCTCTCAGGACTCCAGTCTTCCACTAGGGCTGCCCTCTCAAAGGATTCTAAATATGCTTCCACATCATCCTCCGTCATGCTCTGTCGTCTTTGGCATCCTTAGACTTTCTGCCACCTGCAATAACATCGCCAGTTGGGCCTCAATTTTCTTGCTGAGCTGCTGTTGTGCACCAGCCTCTAGTAATCTTACCTGTACGAGTTCTTCCATCCCATGCCTGTTGATTTTGAAACAGCTGAATCATCATACTTTGGGCCTGTTGCCACTCTGGAGCCTTCATGCTGAGGTCCATTTTTGTCCTTGAGGTCTTTCCTCAACTGTAGGAGACTTACAAGTCTCAGAAGCCTCAATTTCCTGGCCAGTGTACCACTTGTGCAGGGTGCTGTCAGGTCAGATAGTGGATCTCCCACTTAGGTTCAACACTCCCCTGCCCTTAGAAGTCTCATCTGCCACAACTTTGCTGGAATTGTTGCGGACAGAATGAATGTCTGCCCTGTGGGTTTTCCGTCTGCTAATTCTTGCTGTTGATCTTCCCTAGAGCTCTTTTCCTCCCCTAAACCCTGGTCCATCACTCTCTCAGGGTGCTTAACAATTACGGATCTCAACATCTGTTCTCTCAGCCTTCTTCACTTGATTGGCCAATGACTTACTCCTGGCCGATCTTGGCTGAAGCCAGATACACTAATAGTAGGCAGTCTCTCAAGACAAAAGTTGGTACCTCTGGAACCTCAGGATCTGTTTAATGTCTTCATTGTCCCACCCTAGATTCAGGATACATCAGGTTGCCTCTTGATCCAACCCACATTATTTAGAATCCTTATTCACTCACAGTATCTCAAGGCCTCCCTCATCACAATTCAACTCTGAACAAGTAAGCCCATCTTCTTTTAATTTCAACTCTCAGGTTACATGACTGTCATAACGGTCTATACCTGGAGCCAACAAATATCTTCCAGAGGCCCTGGTCAGTGTCTCAGGTTCTGGGCTATCAGTTGTTACTCCTTTATAGTCTTTTAGCCAGTAAGGTGATCAAGAGTTCTCCTTGGCACCATCATTGTAGAGAGAGAAAATGAGCTCACTCCCCGCCCCCCGCCCCCAATCCTGTGACAGACTCTGTCCAGAGAAACACTCCTTAGCTTCTTCTTTAATCAGTCCAGCCTGGCTACCTTCTGTGGGTTGTGGCTCATTTCCATCAAGCATCTAATTAATGCACAACAGTAGGTTGTTTCTCAACCCATCCTTTGTTCCCTCTCACTTCTTTCTCTTTTCTGCTCCCTCAGGGTCATGTTCATGCTTCCAAATGGGACCTGGATGGCTAGCTCTCCTTTTTATGCCCCCACTGGGGACTTGTTCTGCAGTTCGCTCTGTTAGTGGCTTGCTTGCAGCTTCATGCCGACACAGAGTCAGTACACTTTACTTCCCCTGTTTCAGGGGGAGTCCATACCCTCGGATGGTAGGATCTAAGTTTCATAGATTTCATAGACATTAGGGCTGGAAGGGACCTCGGGAGATCATCGAGTCCAGCCCCCTGCCCAAAGGGCAGGAAGTCAGCTGGGGTCATAGGATCCCAGCAAGATAAGCATCCAACTTACTCTTGAAGGTGTTCAATGTAGGCGCTTGAACCACCTCCGCTGGCAGACTGTTCCAGACCTTGGGGGCTCGGACAGTAAAGAAATTCTTCCTTATGTCCAGCCTGAAACGGTCTTGCAGGAGTTTGTGACCGTTCGACCTCGTCATCCCATGGGGCGCTCTGGTGAACAGATGTTCCCCCAGATCCTGGTGGTCACCCCTGATAAACTTGTAGGTGGCCATCAGATCACCCCTGAGCCTGCGCTTTTCCAGGCTAAAGAGTCCCATGGCTCTCAGCCTGTCATCGTAAGATCTGTTTTCCTGACCTCTGATCATGCGTGTGGCTCTCCTCTGGACTCTCTCAAGCTTCTCCACATCCTTTTTGAATTGTGGAGCCCAAAACTGGACGCAGTACTCCAGCTGCGGCCTCACCAAGGCCGAGTACAAGGGGAGAATGACGTCCCGGGATTTGCTCAAGAAGCATCTATGGATGCACGCCAGCATTTTGGTCGCTTTACTAGCCGCAGCATCGCATTGGAGGCTCATGTTCATCTTGTGGTCAATGATGACCCCCAAGTCTTTTTCTTCTGTAGTGCTAACCAACGTAGCACTGCCGAGCCTATAAGGGTGCTGCAGGTTTTTCCTCCCAAGGTGGAGAACCTTGCATTTATCGGTGTTAAACACCATGAGGTTCTCGTCTGCCCATTTGCTGAGCTTGTCCAGGTCAGCCTGGATCACCCGCCTATCTTCTGGCGTGGATGCTTTGCCCCAAAGTTTGGTGTCATCGGCGAACTTGGCCAGTCCACTCCTGACTCCAATGTCCACATCGTTAATGAATATGTTGAACAGTATGGGTCCCAGGACAGAGCCTTGAGGGACCCCACTGGTCACAGGGCACCACGATGAGTGACTGCCATCAATCACAACCCTCTGGGTCCGACCACGAAGCCAATTTCCCAGCCAGCGGATCGTGGTGGAGCCAAAGCCACAACTGAGCAGTTTGGCCAAGAGGTGATCATGGGATACCAGATCAAAAGCTTTTTTGAAGTCAAGATATATGACATCAATCTTTTCTCCCTTGTCCAGGTGATAGGTCACCTGGTCATAGAAGGAAATGAGATTGGTCAAACAAGACCTACCCGCAACAAACCCATGCTGGCTGTCCCTTAGAATGTTAGCCTGGGCCAGTCCCTCAAGGATGGCCTCCTTAATAAACTTTTCTAAGATCTTCCCCAGGATAGAAGTCAGGCTAATGGGCCTGTAGTTAGCCGGATCCACTCTCCTCCCTTTCTTGAAGATCGGCACCACATTGGCCTTCTTCCAGTCTTCGGGCACTACACCAGAGCGCCAGGAGTTTTCAAAGATCTGTGCCAGGGGCTGGGCTATGACGCTTGCCAGCTCCTTGAGTACCCTGGGGTGCAGGTTGTCAGGGCCAGCTGACTTGAAGGTATCCAGCTTCCCAAGGTGTTCCTTCACGAGGTCAGCATTGATGGAGGGTAGGGGATCCCCCTCACCCAGATTTCCCTGTCCCATAGCAGGCATGGGCATCCCGTGTGACTGATGAAAGACTGACGCAAAGTACCTATTTAATAGGTTGGCTTTTTCCTGGGCGTCAGTTGTCAGTTGCCCCATCTGGTTTAGCAGGGGTCCAACATTGCCCTTGCTTTTCCTCCGGCTCCCCATGTATCTGAAAAAGGACTTTTTGTTGTCCTTGATGCCTGAAGCTAGTTGGAGTTCAGTTGCAGCCTTGGCTTTCCTGGTTTGCTCCCTGCAGGACCGGACCAGCGCGGAGTAATCCTCCTTGGAGGTGAATCCCATCCTCCATCCTTTGTAGGCTTTCCTTTTTAGCCACAGTAGGTCCGCTAGGTCTCTGGAGAGCCAAGGGGGCTGCTGTGCCTTCTTGCTGCCTTTCCTCCGTGTTGGAATAGATTTAGCTTGTGCACTGAGGATCGCTTCCTTGAGAAGCAACCACTCTTCTTGAACTCCCAACTCCCTGTGGTCATGGTCCTTGAGGGCCTGACTGACTAGCCTCATGAGCTTGTCAAAGTCGGCTTTTCTGAAGTCAAGGACTTCTGTGTTGCTGACTGACTTGCCAGCTTTACGGCGGATGGTGAAGGTGATCAGCTCCTGACCTTTCTCTGACTTTCTACATGGGTGAATGCTTTCTTACCAGTCTGCAGCTGCGGTTGGTGCCTCCATGGCCTTGGCGTTCCTTTCTTGGCAACAGCAATGGCAAAGGCAGTCCTCTTGACTTTCCAGTGATGATTAACCCACCCTTCTGTGAAGGTTCCAGCTAAAGTTCCCAGTCTGGCCTCTTTCCAGGGACTTCTCTTTTTCTGTCTCTCACTGCCCTTTTTCTCCCAGTGGCCTTGAATTCCTAGGGCCTTTTGGGGTTCTGCTTCTGCCCCACCATACATGGAAGCACCAGATTTAAAGGGCCCGTGTCTGCAGTGGTGACTCTGCTGCTAGACTTCCATGTTGGGAAGCCAGCGGAGGTGAGCGTAGTGGGGCCAGAACTCAACTCCTTGGTATAATTAGCATATCTGGATACATGTTATCAAAGCTTTATAATAGACTAGGACTTGGTACAGACCTTCAAAAAGCCCAAAGTGGAATTGATTTAAATTATATGTGCGTGGTGTACTTTAGGTCAGTAGCAAATAAAATACACATTCACCTAGGAGTTGTGGGGGGCAAATCTTAGACTGGGTTTTGCTATTTTTAAAGCAGTCAGTATTGAACTTCTGTTACGGGTATAGATTGGTTTCCGATCACTTACACTGGTAAAAGTATAATGCCTGTACCTGGCCTAGATGCTGATGCTGCACATAAACTAGGAAGTGTGCAGGTATGAGTGGTAGGACTGCCTTGGTGGTAAACAGAATCTTTGTGTATTTGTTTTGCCTGGAGAATTGCGGGCTTTTAATTTGTTAAGCAAGTTTTCTTATCTAATCAGTATGTCTCTACTCAGTGTATTATAGTACGTGTGCATGTTGTCTTGTCAAAGAATTTTTGGGCAACTTTTCACTTTATTTCTTTTTATCACAGGGGAAATCATAAACCTGTGAATCTTCAGTAATTTTTTTTGTATGCTTTAAGAAAGATATTCTTAAAGGAAAATTAGAAATAGTAACAAGGTCTAATGGCTTAAAAACCTATCCTTTAAACATGTCTTCATAGCATTAGAGCAGGGGTTGGCAAAATATGGCCCACAGGCTGCATCTGGCCCACCAGGCATTTCCATCTGGCTCATGGGGCCCCTCTGTAAGCCCTGGCCTTTGCTGCCATTCTGCAAGCTGGATCGTCCATGCCTGGCCTGACCTGCCCCAGTCCCAAGCTAGGGAATACTACAAGAAGCCTCTGCCTGGTCACTCCATGCCTGTTCCCAGCCTCCCTGCTGGCAAGGATGAGAATTCAGGTAAGGGCCCCACTGGGTCGAGGCCAAGGATTCCTGCTGGGGGAAAGGGGTAGAAATGTGGGGAGCAGTGTGCTATGGGGCCAGGCTGGGCTGGCCCTGCATGTTGCAGGAGTGCAGGAGCTGTGTGCTACGGGGCCAGTTTCATAGATTCATAGATGGGTAGGGTCAGAAGGGACCTCAGTAGGTCATCAAGTCCAAACCCCTGCCCTGGGCAGGAAAGAGCGCTGGGGTCAGATGACCCCAGCTACATGGTTGTCCAGTCTCCTTTTCAAGAACCCCAAGATAAGGGAGAGCTCTGCCTCCCTTGGAAGCCCATTCCAGATTTTGGCAACACTTACTGTGAAGAAGTTCTTTCTAATGTCTAACCTAAATCTGCTCTCCATCAATTTATGGCCATTGTTCCTAGTTACTCCAGGGTTTGCCCTAGTAAATAGAGCATCTCCTATTCCCTGCTGCCCTCCCCTGATGAATTTATAGGCAGCCACAACATCACCTCTCAGCTTTCTCTTGTGAAGGCTGAAGAGATCCAGGTCGCTTAGTCTCTCCCCGTAGGGCCTTGCCTGAAGGCCTTTGACCATACCAGTGGCCCTCCTCTGAACCATCTTAAGATTCTCCACATCCCTCTGGCAGTGCGGCGCCCAGAACTGAACACAGTACTCCAACTGTGGCCTGACCGGTGCTGCATAGAAGGAAAGCATCACCTCCCTGGACCTGTTCATCATGCACCTGCTAATGCATGATAAAAGTGCAGTTAACCTTGTTGATCACTTCATCACATTGATGATTCATGTTCATCTTGGAGTCAGCTATGACTCCAGGATCTCTTTCCACTGCTGTGCTGCTGAGAAGGTCATTCCCCAGCCTGTAAATGTGTTGGTGGTTTCTTTTGTCCCAGGTGCAGCACTTTGCACTTGTCTTTGTTGAACTGCATCCTATTTTGTTCTGCCCATTTTCCAACCTGTCCAGATCCACGTGGATCCATTCCCTACCCTCTGGTGTGTTAACTTTGCTCCATAATTTGGTATCATCTGTGAACTTGGACAGGGTGCTCTCCACGGCCTCATCCAAATTGCTGATGAAGACATTGAATAGCACTCGTCCAAGGACCGAAGCTTGCGGGACTCCACTGCCCACATCTTTCCAGTTCGATATCAACCTGTCCACCACTACTGTCTGGGTGCAATCCCTAAGCCAGTTTGCCACCCACCCGACTGTGTAATCATCTACATCATGGCCTGTCAGTTTATTTACGAGAACCAAATGAAATACAGTATCAAAAGCCTTCTTAAAGTCTAGGCAGATGACATCTACCTCGACTTCTGTGTTTAAGCATTTTGGGACCTGGTCATAAAAAGAAACAAGGTTAGTCAGGCAGGATCTATCTGCAATGAATCTGTGCTGATTTCCTTTCAGCATTATTTCCCTTGCTGGGCTATCACAAATATGATCCTTAATGATTTTTTCCAGATTTTTCCCAAGGATAGAGGTGAGACTAACTGGCCTATAGTTTCCTGGTTCCTCCCTCCTCCCCCTCTTGAAAATAGGGACCACACTGGCCCTTTTCCAGTCCTCTGGGACCTGACCAGAGCACCATGAGTACTCAAACAGCCATGCCAGCAGCTCTGCTATGATGCTGGCCAATTCCTTCAGCACCCTTGGATGAAGTTCAGGGCCCACTGATTTGAACAAATCCAGCCCCTCCGAGTGCCTCTTCACTAAGTCTGTGCTAACAGTTGGTGGGCTGGTGTCCCTCCTGTGTCTATCTATGATCCAATTGGGAGATTTGCCTTGGTCTGTGTCTAGGAATACAGATGCAAAGAACTCATTGAAGACCTCAGCTTTGTCCCCCCTCTTTGTCACCAATTGCCCTATTTTGTCCTGTAGGGGTCCTATGCTACCCTGCACCTTTCTTTTGCTCCTCATATACCTGAAGAAGGACTTTTTGTTGTCCTTAAATCTTGTTGCCAGCCTAAGTTCTAATCCTGCTTTCGCCTTCCTGACTGATTCCCTGCAAGCGTGAGCCAGGGAGGTGTATACTCCTCCTTGGTAGCTACCCTCTGTTTCCACAACCTCTATACCTCTTTCTTTGCCCTTAGGCTTTCCTGGACTTCCCTGCTCAGCCAAGAGGGCTCCTTGGCCCCTTTGCCCCTTTTTATGTGCAATGGGATTGTCTCCTTCCACTCCCGTAGGATACCACCCTTGAGGAACAACCACCCTTCCTGGACCCCCATTTCACCGATGCTCTTGAGGTTTAATGCCTCACTAACTAATCTGAGCGCACTGAAGTTAGCCTTTTTGAAGTCTAGCACTTCAGCCCTGCTGGTCAGTTTACCCACCCTTCGCCGGATAGTGAATTCAGTCAATTGACAGTCACCGTCCCCAAGTTATCTTGTACCTGCAGATTCCCCACCAGGTCATCTCCTGTAGCTAACACCATGTCCAGGAAGGCATTTCCCCTGCGTTAGGTGGAGGTCCTGTATGCAGGTTAAGAACCTACGTGAGTGGTTAATTTGGCTGACTGCTCCTCCCAGCAGATGTCAGGGTAGTTTAGGTCACCCATGACAACAATATCTCTTGACCGTCCGGCCTCTGAGAGCTGTCTGGAGAATTCCATGTCTAGTTCATCCTGGTGTGGTAGTCTATAGTAGATCCCTATTACTTTCCCCCCAACCCCCTTGTATCCTGACCCACAGTACCTCAGTTTGGCTCTCCTCTGATCCCATCTTGATTACAGAGGATGTATATTGTTCTTTAACATAGAGAACAACATCCCCCCCCCATCTCTTTTCCCCACTCTATCCCATCTGTACAATCTGTAACCCACAATGCCTACTGCCCAATCATGAGTAGGGTACCACCAAGTTTCAGTTAGTCCAACCAGGTTGAAGTTGGTGCTTGCAAGCAAGAGTGCAAGTTCCTCCTGCTTGTTCCCCATGCTCCTAGTATTAGTGTAGAGACATTTAAGTCCCCTGATGGGTTCCTTTGGTTAGCCCCCTGTCCTGATGTCTATCGGACCTTTAGTGCTTACTTTAGTTTTTACCTGGGCTGATCCAGTGCATTGCTCGTGGGTCGCTGATCCTAGGTTCTCCTTATTCTCTGCTTCCTCGTCCCCTGACAAACCTAGTTTAAAGCCCTTTGGAGGAGATCAGCCAACCTGTAAATGAGCAGACTCTTACCTTCAGAAGAGAGATGAAGACCATCTCATCCCAGGATGCCTCTTTCATGGAAGTGTGGACTGTGGTTGTAGAAGCCAAAACCTGCATGATGGCACCAACTCCAGAGCTACAGTTTGACTTCCCTGATGCAGGTGCCCTGCTGCTGATGGTAGCTGTTTACCAGAAGGATGGATGAGAAGACCACCTGTGCTCCTGACTTACTAAGCCTCACCCCCAGAGCCCTATAGTCACTCATGATGTGGCCAGGACTACTTCAGTTGGGGCTGGCCCTGCACATTGCCACCATGTGCAGCCAGGGACAAGGGTGGGAGCGCAGGAGCTGCAAGCTATGGGGCTGAGTGGGACTGGTCCAGCCTGCTGCCACCACATGCAGCCAGGGACTTGGGCAGGAGTATACGGAGCTGGGTGGGGCTAGCCCTGCACACTGCCACCACATGTGGCCAGGGCTCAGATGGGAGTACTATTGGGCCTGGTAGGGCTGGCCCCACACACTGCCACCACCTGCAGCCAGAGGCTGGGGTGGGTGCATGGGGAACTGCACATTATGGGGTGAAATAGGGCTGACCCACATGCTGCCAACATGTGTGGCTGGGGACTTGGGTGGGACAGGCCCTGGATCCTGCCACTACTGCAACTGGGGATGCAGGAGGGAGTGCTATTGGGCTGGGTGAGGCTGGCACCACACACTATTGCCATGTGTAGCCAGGGACTTGGGTGGGAGCTGTGTGGGCTAGCCCTGCACACTGTTGCTACCTGCAGCTGGTATATGATTTGTTTTTTTTCTGGGTTCAAGATGGCACCTTCCCAAAAGGAAGACTTCCAGGGCCAGGGGAAAGACTTCTGGTGGCAAAGGCCAGGGGTTAAGGACAGGACCTATGGTCCGAAGATGGTGACTAGGGGGAAGGGCACCTGTCAAGGAGTGGGGCTACCTTTGTGGCCCTCAACAGTTCACCAAAACTCTTTAAACAGCTCTCCAGCCAAAATAATTGCCCACCTCTGCATTAGAGAAATCACATACCCTCTATTTCTTTGTCTGTAATGGAGATAATGCTCTTTCAAAGAGTTCTGTGGGTTGATTGACTGATTAGTGTTCGAGCACTTGGGGACCATCAGGTGGAAGTCATAAAATGCAAATAATTTCATGGAAATAAGATTTTTTGGCTCCTTCTCAACTGAAAGATTTACTTTCTGTAAGGTGGCTGTACATGCTAGAATCAAAATGTAAAACTGAAGGGGAAAACTAAATCTGCCACATACGAGGAAACTGAATGTGCACTTGCATCACATTCCTGGCCAGTAAATGATTGTTAACTGTTTTCCTCCTGGTGTTTTCCTGCTCATAGTTAAGGCACTCATTGCTCCACAAGTTTTCATAGTGTCTAATTGAATACGTACTAATTGTAGTTAAAGCTAAAAATGTAATAGGTAGCAATCTTAAATTACATTAAGAATCCCAAAGGCCAGAAGAGGGAGAAGGGGAATGAGATGACTTGGAGGGAGTGGAAATTGGAATAGAGCAATTACCTGGGTTTGCAGGTCACTTCCAAGAAGAAACTGCTTATTTTCTGACCTGTAAGGTAGCTCTAGCTTTAATCACTGCCTGTTTCAGGCAGGAAGACCCTTACAAGTGTTACAGGGAAAGAACCCTGCAGACTATCACAAGACTTCTCTGTGCATTAAAGACCTGCCTCTCCCAGCTGGGGAAGAAGTCTGATCTTTAAGGCTTCTGTTATATACTCCATTAAGTGAAGCATAATTACTTTGTCTAATTGAATAAACCTGATAAAATCCTGTATAATTTGTGAGGGTAGATCTTTAGTTAGGAGACTTGGACTATGTTAAACACATTAAAGGAATGAAACAATGTTTTGCCCTTCCTTTGAATGCTTAAAAGGAGGTGTAAGAATTACTTTAAAATAAGTAGCCAGAAGAAACACTTGATGTTCAATATAATATTCAAGTTGTTTACCGGCATTTGCATTTTTCTATTGTAAACTGATCACAGTTTTTATTATAAATATGCAGTTTTGGGTGGGTTCTGTATACCAGTGCCATCTCAGGGGAGGAGGGAACAGGGAAATTTTTGTATTCTTGATTTCATCAAGCCAATCTCCCCTATTGTCTCCTCCCTATCTGAGCCTGTAGCAATAACTGACTGAGCTGATGTTACTTGCAGAACACAGGTGCCCTAGGAGACCAAAGAAACATCCAAGGATTGTATACAACGTTTGACTACATAGTTGCCAGTGCAACTCTGTTTCAAGGAGTACATTTATTTTTTTGACAGCGTGATGGAGATGGATTTATAAAGGGGCAGAAATATAAAACACTTTTGAAAAATAAGCTTATCTTTATATCTTGCTAAAATATGGCTGAGAAACAGATTAGTCAGTGAGGTCCGTTTTCATGGGTTATCACTTTTCTTAAAGAAAAAGGATACTATGTTTAGTTTTGTTAATGGCATTATCAGACACTGGTAAATACTGGCACAGTGCTGAACATTATTATTTTAAGAAGTAACTTGCAGCCTTGTGCAAGAGAACATGTGTTGGGTCTCTAATTGATTTTTCAGTAGTCATGTTTGGTAGGAATTGCAGACATTACTATATTCAGTGAATGGACACAGTGAAATATCCTGAGAGAGAGTATTTTAACGACTTAAGGTTTCTCAAAGTAAAAAGCAAAATAGGTTTTTTGTTTTTTCACTTTCTTTTAGCTTTTAAAGGGACTTGGGATATCAGACTTCAAAGATATGGTACTTTTAATGCAATAAAAGTTCTTTTGGGTAATATAGTTAATTTTCCCCTTTGAATCTTGTATAGGTACACATGGCTGCCAATGCTCTCAGATGTAAAGATAGAATAACATAAAAGGAGTATATTGATAGTTCTTACATTAAAATAAAATATTTCTAAATATTTAATATTAAATCTTTCTAAGTATTAAATGGTAAGTATGTGATGCACCTTCAGAAAGTCATGTGAAATATTTGATTTTGCTCCTTTTGGGATCTTCTACTTTTACTGTGTTATTTTAAACCCTTATTATATCACCCATCATATATTCTCTGCTAACCAGGTAGCTGTACAATTTATTGCATTGGTATTACACCCAAATATACATGATTTTATTTGTCTATGGTAGTGAACAAGTGTGTGTTTGCATATTCTCTGAGGATTTTTTCCAAAAATTGTTCTTCCTGGGTGTAATTACTTAAGATTTGCAATAACAAGTAATTAGTATTGTGCTGGGGAAAACATTTTTAATAATCAGAAAAAAAACCCATAATGAAATAACGTTCTTTCAAGTACTGGATGAAATACTTTCTTCTTTTTGGACAAATATATACAAAGGCAAAAATGTATTCTAATATTCAAGTATATAAAGAATATAAGGAATTTATTTTAGTTACTATACACAAGAATTTTGCAACCTTCATTAAATAACATAATATTTGATCTAACAGTCATAAACTGATAATCTGCACCATTTTATTTTCATTTAAATTCCAGTTTTTTGTAAAATTGAGTCTCTTGTTCACTTGTCTTTCTGCAATCCAATGATCTCCATGTAGAAACCCCTATGATTAATTTCTGTTTGGAGCAGCTAGTGGAAAAAATTAACCCCCTGAGATCAGATCTGTGCTCCCACAGTGTTGCTGACTACCAAGATGGAATCTGATGTCACCTCTCCAAGATGGAGCATAAACATCTCCTCTCAGAGGATTATGCAGTTTTTAGTTGACCTCAGCATCCTCACTGTCCTATTGCATTCATTGATATGGTATGGGGCACAACTAATAACAACTTGCTTATAACATTTTTTTGCTTTCCTAGCCATATATACCTTTGCTGCACAGAATGTAACATACTGGCTTGGCTATGTAATCATCACTATGAAATATTATATTAGCTCCACTGAATTCCAGCTACAATTCCAGTTAGTTTTTTCTTTTCTCCCAGAAGATGGCACTGTGCCTTCATAAACACACAACAAGACTGCAAGATTTCTGCACAAATAAATCTAATGTTCATGTTGCACTACCTTTTGGTGGATTTTAGCAAATATTTTTCCTCACCAGGCTCTTGAAGGCTACCACTATGGCTGGCTCAAATGAAAATCAGTTTAAAGCTTTCAAGAGTAATCTACAACCTTTGTTTCTGTCGAGCATATAGGTTATCTATCTATCTATCTATCTATCTATCACAATGATTACAGTCTTCTGAATGAACACTATTCCTATGCTCTTTCAGAAACATTGTAATGCGAGCTGTTTTTAAGACAGAATTTATAAGATGTGCTTGTCTCTTAAAAATGTATGTTCTTACCCCCTTTGATTATGATCTGAAACCAGTTTTTTTTCCCGAATTGAGCATTCAGAGAAACTGTGAAACAGATGCTACTTTAATTATGAATTAAAACTTGAAAAATGGTAAAGCAAATGTCATGGCATCACTAATCTACTCCCCGTATATTATATAAATAGCTAGTTGCTTTTTCCCTTCCCCTGTGCTTTTAGCACTAGACCTGAGCAAGAATTTCAGCATTGAGCACTAGATTTAGTTTATCAGAAGTGGTGATAAACTAGTGTTTGGTTTATGATGTCAGGAGTGCTTTTTTTGCTGAAATATGTGATATTTTTCCAGGGCCAGATTTGGCGGGGAGGGAGCTCAATGGTACAGTTACATGCCCACTTCTGAAACTGTCCCCACATGATCCAGGTGCAGAGCTGCTCCTGCCCTGCTCAGCAGTTCTGTGGGGATCTGGCCTTGGCTGGCAGAGGATAGTGGCAGCAGTGCACAGATCCCTCCTTCTAGCACTTGCTCCCTTTTCAGCTTCCCTCTGCTGTGTCTTTCACTGGTCAGGAGCATGTGCTGGAAGGAGGAAACCCCAGAGCTGCTCCTCCCTGTGCTGCAGGAAGCAGCTGTGCAAGAAGCCAGGCTCACTTGGGGACAGCGGTGGTGGTGCACAGGTTCCTTCTTCCAACACTTGCTCCCTGCCAATGTGAGACACAGTGGGGAGAGAGTATAGGCAGGGAACTGGCACTGGGCACAGGAATTTGTACACTGCCACCACTATCCCAGGCCAAGCCTGGCACCCTGCACAACTGCTAGCTGGAAGCAGCCCACAGCTGTGGAGTGGGGCAAAAGAGCAATTCTGCAGCCTCCCCGGTCCCTCCCCTCCCAGGTCAGCCAGAGACAGCAGCAACCGCGTTGGCACAGAGCAGGTTCCTTCTGTGCCCCCTGCCATCCATGCATCTGTTCCCCGCCCTGCTCCCCAGTGTTCTTGCCTGACCCATGCCCCCATGTTTTGAATGATGGTGTCCTGTACCCACCTGGAGTAAATCCTAGATCCACCTATGTATTTTCTTAGGATTAGATGTTGAAAGTACTAAGTGGTGTCAGTGACAACATTATTGTTCTAGCATGCTCAGCGTTTCCTGGAAAACAAAATTAGGCTGAAACCTCGGAAAAATCCTGAGGTCTGTTTTAAGGAACTTCAATTATGAGCTCTTTAATATGTGCCCCTCCCTCTTCCTTTCCCTCTCCCTTACTCAGCGCACTTCATGACAAACTCTTTTACAGGATGGTATTTCTCCCTCCCTGGCACCTGGCGGCAGAAATATCTCTGAAGAACTCTCCAGAACTCTCTGCCTCCAAGCTGCATGCACAGCTGACTTGGAGCTTTCAAGGGATTTCTCAAATAATTATAGCTATGTATCGGTCTGTTCGATAACTTTTAACCTGTACCTCTCAGCTTTGCTGTACTTCACTCTCGTGGGTTTTAGAGGCAGATTGGAAGGGCACAGCAACCACAGTTAGTTGCAGGAACTTACCTTCCAGCTGGCATTTTGGCAAGGTTCACACTGGTATACTGGAGGAGCAACCAGCAGAGGAACATAGTTTCTGCCAGTGTGGGTGAGGTGCAAATGGTAGTGAAGCATGGCTCCTAGCTTGGCTGCACTGGGGTTTAGGTCAAAGGGTGGGGTTGAGATCAAAGGGAAGTTTCCATCACTGATACCAAACCAAAATCAGTGATACAGAACTTGGAATTAGATCCCTTTTCTCACCATCAAAGATTACTTTGTGGCTCATTTAGGCATTCCCACAGAGCAGGAATAAGCATTCACTGAATCCTCCTGAAACTGGGGAAGGTACAGTCCCCTCCCTTACCCACAACCATAGAAACTAGAGAGAAGAAATTCCTGTTCCCAGCTAGCATGCAGGTGTGAAGGAATGGTTGAAAGGGCTTGTTGGAAGAAGTAAAGTCCTTTTTATCTATTTCATCCTCAAGGTCATAGCTCCCATGAAAGATGCAAAGGTTTGTGACCATTATGATACCAGTGAGATGTAGGTCTGCAGTAGCTCTGGCTCACTTCTTCTCTGTGGTCAAACCCTACTCAGCTTGACCACAGTAGCAAGCAGCTGGGTGTGAAGTGATTTCAGATCCCCTTCCTTGGGGAAATGACCCTGCCTTGTCTTTTACCCTCCAGTAGGCTTAAGGGAGTTTAAAGGGTTATTACTTTCTTTAAGCTGACGTGTCAGACACACATGCCTATAAATCATCCCTTCAGTTTCTGGTAATGTGAATTTCCCATCACAGGCAATCTCTCCCTTTCTTTCAAGTTCTTACCTCAAGGGTACCTAGTGCATGTAGATCAATTAGTTCCTAGAGAATAAGCTTAAAACCTCTCATGAACGTGTCACCTCTAAATCCTCTAAAGCAGGGATTGGCAATCTTTGGTCATCATAAGCCATTGCTTGTGACCTCTCCCCCACACACCCACAACCTCACCCTACACACACACTGTAGGTTGCAAATCTCCATATCCCCTAACAATCAGCAGATGCTACTGAGGGAATCAATGGGAAAGGCTGGTGGTAGGATCCTGGAGATACTTCCTCTCTGGTCAGACCATGCTACTGATCCCCCAAGCAGTAGGGGCTGGATCATAGACTGGTCACCTGTGCTCTAAAGAGAAGGTGAAAACTTCAAATCTGGGACTTTGAAAGAAAGACCTCAGACTCTCAACTAAGCGTCCCAGAATTGACTCTGTAAGAGGTGTTCTAATATTAAAGGCATTTGCTTTTAGAGAATGAAACACCCGAGCAATACAAACACCAAAAAGCCTTTTGTCAAGTTAGAATCATGTAGACAGGTCTTCCTTCTCATCCACTTTAAAGCTGAGGCTGTGATTAAATTTAGTAGGAATTATTGTACATACTTGTACTTAAAGACCATAAACTCTTGATTCCTCTGTCTAATGATAAACCTGCTGAGGCCTTCTCACTGAAGTCCTTACTCATCTGCTGAGGAAAGATTCCTACCAAAGCCATGCATGGAAGAATAAAATCTTCACTCAGTCTAAACTGAGATACAGCAGCCTTGGCCTGCAGGGACTGCTTCTCTTACTGAGGGCTGGGAGCTCACTGTGAATGTGTGAAAAATAGCACTATATAAAATCTACTTCAAATTGCTTTTCGGCTTTTTTTTTCAGAACTAATTCACCTGACAAAATTGCTGTACACTCAGAGTTTCCAATCACGGTACCATTTGAGAACTGGAATTGCTGGCTAAATTCTGATATCCTTCCAAATATCCTCTGGGAATGTAAAGATAAGCATTCACTGAGCAAGGAAATGAATGAAAGAATAATTTATCTTCCTTATCTTATTAGGTATCTTCTTCAAAGCTACAGCTACTCAAATGCTGTATAGAGATTATGCTTTACTTGAGAGGCCACTGCTGCCTATCTTGAACTGGAAGGCCAGGTGAGGATTCTTTGGAAAACCATCTAATCCAGCAGTTCCCAAACTCTGACAGATTGTGCACCACCAATTTAAAATGATACAACTTAAGCACTACCAGCAAATTTTTGTCATATGAAGTCATTATAATAAATCTGTTAAGGCATACATCTGACAGGTTGTCTGTATACCACTGGTGGTACCTGTACCACAGATAGTGAACCGCCGATCTGATGTTTCACCCAAAACGGTTCAGCTGTTGTCAAGAGGGAAGCAGAAATACATTGTTAAAAGATTCTGCTGATCTCTTTGGTGCTGATACCTCCATTCCTTGGAATAGCAAATTAAAATATTGGCCTTTGTCCCAGGGACGGGTCTTTGTCGGGTCTGTTGAACAGTTGTTCAGATTTGTCCAGCTTGTTATAAACTGTTGAAAACCTGCCATTCATATCTGCTTAGTAGAAAATTTTGAGTTTAGTACTGAAATGTCTGAAGAGTCTGTCCTTGCTGATTTGTGCCCCAGTACTGGCCTAGTGGTGCATGTAGTATCTTACAGCTCCTGATGATGACCACACCACATATATGGCTTCCCCACAGAACAGCTGAGCATATTCCAGTGTGGTGTTGCATGGTGAAGATGGACTTTACGACTCTCATCCAGGGTCAGACTAGGTGCTGAAACTGAAACTAGGACTTGGAAAGAGAGGTGGAAGTATGGCTGGTAGCCACATAGAGTTGAGGATAAGAGAGCTGAACCAGGACACTGGGATAGGGAGCTGTTGAGGAAAAGTGGGCAAACACTGAAATCAAACGAGAAGTAGTGGTGGAAGTTGGGAGGGAGAACTGGCTGGGCAAGCAGATTGGGAATAGGGACTAGTAAGGGAGGAATGGGAGTGGTGGCAATGTCTGACAAGATGTGGTTTATATCTTCAGTTGGCTTTTTTTCAGTGGACAGAACACCTGCAGTGGGGATGAGCCAAAGGTATGTATTAAAAGGAGGCTGTTTGTTATTTGTTGTAGAAGGTGGTAGATATATAGTGAGAGAAGCAGGTAGTTTCAGTAAAAGAAAGGATGGTCTCATGGTTAAAAAACTTGAATTTTGTCCATATCTCTTCAAAGGCATTTTTATGTGAGAGGTAAGGCCGGTCACTTATCTCTCTTTTAGGGAGGCCTCCGCTTTCCTTATGGTTCATGTCCTAAATGAAGATATGGTGGGGATGTTAGGCTTCAGCTCCCATTTCTGCTGCTTCCAGTACTTCCAACCCTTTCCCCTTCCTCCTTTACACTCTGTTCTATTTGAGTAGAATTTGCTCTTCTTTCTGTCTCCACACTGATGCCATCTGCCCTCTTCTATGTCTTTATTATAAGCCTTTCTTTGAAATTTGACTTCTAACTCATTCTCTCTTCCTCTTAAAATCATAGAATCATACACAATTATGGCTGGAGGGGACCTTGGGAGGTCATCTAGACCACCCCCCCCGGCTCAAAGCAAGACCATCCCCTACTAGATCATCCCAAATGAGGCTTTATCTATCCATGTCTTAAAAACCTCCAAGGGTGGAAATTCCATCACCTCTCTCAGTGACCTGTTCCAGTGTTTTACTACCTTCTCAGTAAGCAAATTCTTCCCAATATCTAACCTAAACTTCCCCTGCTGCAACTTGAGACATGAAAGTTGGTTGGTACACATTATTTTAGAAACACTTACTGTAGAGAATACAATGACAAACTTCCCTCCTTACGTTGTAGTCGGCCCATTTTCCTTCCCCCATGTCTTATAATTCTGATGCATTTCAAAATCTTGCTCCACAGGAGATTTGACATTGCCTTTCCCTTTCACTAGCTGACTTTAAATAATATCTCCACCAAGAGATTTCCCTGAAAGAGATTTCTATTAGCTATAGGAAAAAGGGCACATTATAAGTATTCACAGGTTACAATGTTAGAGAGTAATATCCATCTACAGACTGAAGTACTATTATTTACTGTTCTTACCCAGAAGAGGCACTATTGCAGTTCTAGCCATGGTCTGAGGAACTCCTATTGTTTATAGGAATGCAGGGGTTACCTACGCATATCAAAAGGCAGAACTTGGTTGCCAGTAATGCATTTATTTCATATTTGTGTATACATTTCTTTTGTATTGCTTGAGAAAGAAAGGGACTGTCATGTACATTATCTATACATTTCAAATGAGAGTACAAGTAATGGTATTGGCAATACCAAAGAATCAATATATGCAGACGAATCAAAATAATTTCTTTCCTGTGTCCTGAAAATATTGATTTCTAGAATTACTGCGGCTCCCTTTATTGGTTTCTCTTTGTGAAACTCCAAAACTACTTCAGATTCTTTTTTTTTTCTTCCAAATCATCCAAAGTGATTGACAGAAATGTATCAAATTAAGCATTAACTGATCCATTAATTTTGGGCTCAGCCTTTCATTCAGATATCACTGCTGTACCATTTGCTAAGTCAGGGTTCCTTTAATGAATTAATGCCAAGCTTAAAAGAAGAAGGCAAATGCTTTTAGTGGCTCATGAAAAATACATTTGGAGGAAAGATTTCATTTTAAATGATTAACTAGAACGTTGAGGCTACAGTGAAATGCTTAGGGACTTAAAACCAGCATTTGCCTACTGTGAATCTAGGTAGCAAGGAGATGATCATTTATGATGCACTTGCAATGTGAAGGTGCCAGTGATGGAAAAGTCAGCTCATTTTGCTGTGTTGCTAATTGAGAAGAAAAAGTTGTCAAGGGATGATTTGTCACATTTAGTTAACTAAATCTTATCTTTAGTGAATTGTTCCATATTTCCATTTTTTCTGATGTTCTGTGAAAAGGATTCATTTCACAAGTAACAAATGCTGCACATTTTCTTATACATGGCTTATCCATAATTAATGTGAGAGTCTGAATTCAATCTATCTTCTATGAGAGCTCTGAAAAAACGCCAGGATGTGCAGAGTCCTGGAAACAAGAATGTTTCCATCAGAAATGCTATTTACAGTGGATTAATGTAAACTGTTGTAAATACTAAGTATCATTGCCACTTGAAACATGTCTAGTGTGTTGCACCAACACATTCATTCACTCCTTGGAAAGAGGACCTATGAAACAAATGTGTTTTTTTTCCCCCCTTATGAAATTCATCCTGTTCTACATTGAGGGGAGAGAAAGTGGAGAAGGAAGGGGAGGGAGAAAGACAATTCCAGGGTAGCCAGTTGCTCAGCAGTTAGGGCAAAGAGATGCACTGTGAGGGAGCTGTAGGTTCAAGGCTCTGATCTGCTTCATAAGATGAATTCGTGTCTCCCATGTTTCCAGATGAATGGGTAAACAAGTCTACTTGCTATTTTGATACGAGTCTCACTTAATCAGTCCTGTTGAACTGTTCACTTTTTATATTGAAACAAAGATTTCATCACCTTCCACAACTCAGGTGAGTGCCCCAACTGCTGGGCTCTAGGGTCCTCTCTCTCTCTCCCCTAATTAACACTGAATTACCTATACAAAGGGGAACAGCTGGAATAGGAGGGACTGAGAAACACAAAGGCTGCCTCAATAGTCTGGTGAAGGGACAATCCTTTGGCATGCAAGAGAATGACAGAGCTGGAGCCTGAACCTCAGTTTCCCATTTGCACAGCTTTTAACTCTTCTGGGGGCGGGTGCTGTCTATCATTCCATTTGAAAAACACTTCCCAGTGAAAGCTTAACTGAAACAGGTAGGTTTCCATGGAAAACTTTGGTTTCCAGAGATGCCCATTGTCCTACAAATAGACTTTTGATCAAAAGATTCTCAATATGCTGTACAGGGGAACAATTTCCATGTGCTGATCCTTGGCTATGGTGTACCTTTGGTCCTGCATAGCAGCCTGTAACAGAGCACTGACTGATTATCAGCAGGAGGTTAGCTTCAGAGATCAAGGATAGAACGTGGTCCTAAAGCAGTGAGTAAGCTTTTAGCTGTTGTTGTTTAGTGTTTATGAAATACCTCATCATGTTAATCATTACTCTGTTGGGGAACATATGGTATAATAGAGCAATTTTTTCTGTTGCCACAAACTCAGAGGGACCATAGTAGGTCAGAATGTTTTTAACATTATAGGTTCCTATTCAAAATGCCTTGGTTTATCTTGTGAATCATATTTGCACACCGAACTTTGTGTGGCACCCCACAGCCCCCTTGAAAAGATCTCAAGGCACCGCAGGGGTGCAGGACACCCTGGTTGAGAACTACTGTTCTAAATATACAACAGAGACAAAAGGCTGGAAGAAAAGCAGAGGCATGAAGAAGTGAAGTCATTTTGCTTAAGGTTATACAGCAGGTCAGCAGCAGAGGCATGAACAGAAGCCAGCTCCCCTTGAGCCTCAATCTAATGGCTTATCCATTGGACTTCACTGACTCTTCCCTTTCCCTGCCATATCTTTCCTTTTTGTTTTCTCCTTATACCATCTTCCAGATCCTTCCTGCACCCTTTTCCACTCCCCTGACTGAAGTAATCCACAATGCATTGATATTTAAAGGATCATCATTCAATTTAACTCCAAACGAAAGGAAGAGTGGTTTGTTTGCCTTTCTCAATCTATTGTTTACAGATTTGGGAAGATAATTTTGCTCTAGTGAATACTTAAGTGAATTTCAGGAAGATTTTTTCTTAGCTGTGAAAATTTTATATTGTGCAGAATCTGAAAGTCATACAGGACATATAAGTAGCTGGAGTTAGGTACAACTTGGCACCACTGATTTAAGTGAATTAAGATCAACTCCTGAATATGACTGTGGGGAGATAACATGAACAGCTTGCCGCTTTTAAGACCACTGTTACATTGTAACTTTGTAGGTGTCCTTAACTTTGACCTACATTGTCTTACTGTATGGTGAATATGGAACAGTTTTTGAACTAGTAGCCTTTTTTTTTTTTGCCTATAATTAGACAATTTATATCTGTTTTGCTTAATGTAGCAATCACTTGATATAATTATTAACACAAGTTAAGTTTAACCTGTTTAATAGTTCAACATGGGGACCTTGAGGAGTCCCAGTTCAGTGCCAGTCCCTATATCCTATTGTCCTTTAGTCTCATGGATTCATTTGTTTTGCCTGATTAAAATACTTTGTGAAGGTCTGCAAAAATGTAAGTGAGGTTGTGCATAATGGGACAGAGATGCATTGAACAAACTGTCCCACAAAATTTTGAATTGTGTTGGATACAAGTTTCAGAAGGTGCAGAAAGCAATTAGAATTGACATTATTATAGACTTTCTTCAGATTAATAGCAAAGAACTAGTTGAGAACGTGAAAGTGGAAGATAATTTTAATGACAGTGATTTATGCAATTAAGAAGGAGATGGAAAGAAAGGAAATATTGTAAGGGACTAACTTCACATTGTGCTGAAATCCAAGAAAGAAGCAAAACGTAGCTAGCTCAGATTATTAAGTATAAGAAGAACAGCATAAGCAAGTAGGGTTAAAATCAGAAAGGTCAAGAGATGAAATGCAACTAGCAAGAGATATAAAAGATAATGAGAATATTCTGTAAATTCATTAGTTATAAGAAAGTATATTCTTCCATTACTTGATGGGAAGAAAAGGTGAATAATGGATAAGGCCAAGAAGGCTGAAATGTTTAATGCTGCTTTTTTTTTTTTTTTTTGCTTCAGTCTTCACTAAAAAGGTGAACTGTGATCAGATGGCTAACACAATTAACATCAGAAACAAGGGGGATGAAGTCAGGATAAGATAGGAAAAAATAAATTAGAGACTATTTAGATAAATGAGGTGTTTTCAGACCAGCTGGGCCTGAGTACTTACGGAACTGTTCTGAGATTGCTTCAGTCTGTTATCCTTTATTTTTGATAACTTGTGAAAGATGGGCAGTGGCCTAGAAGAAAAAGGAAAACAGTGTTTTATCTGTCAAAACTAGGGAAAAGAAGAGTTTAAAAATTACAGACTGGTCAGTTAATTAATCAATTGGCTTATAAGCATCTAGAATATATGAAGGTGGTAAGTAACAGTCAAGATGGATTAATCAAGATCAAATCTTGTGCTGACTAGGTTCTTTCTGTGACTGATATCAGGCCTTGTGAACAGGGGAGAAGTCATAGAGGTATTGTATTTTGACTTAAGTGGTCTTTTGATACCACCTCACATAACATTCCTATCTCCTTTCACATGGCTTTGGGAGCAAGAGCTATGGTCACAGTTTTAATTCCAAATTCCTCAACCAAACCAATGCCCTGCTGGAAAGCAAGTGTAACTCCAGGATGTTGCCCTCAAACTTGTATCTGGGGCAGGATGTTATGTGCTCCATGGTTTGGTCAGGGTTTCCACAATCACAGCCAGGAGAGGTTTTAGTTCTTTGGGTGTAATCTGATATCTTTTATTAGACCAACTTAAATAGTTGGAAAACAATTATTAAGCAAGCTTTCAGGTTCAAAAACTCTTCATCAGGCTAAGGAAGTTTCAGCAGTTTGTGCATGCTCTTCCTGGATGGAATGAAAAGTAAAGGAGCCAGAGGCTGGGCTGGTATGCATGCAAGACAGGTAGTCAGTGAAAATGTAAATTGAGGAGTCAGTGGGTGAGAGACAGGCTGGGGGTGGGGGGGTGGAGAGAGAGAGAGAGTGAAGGGGGATGAATAGTGGAGAGATACCTGGGGAATCAGATGTCAGGCAGGTTATAATGTGTCATAAATCCAATGTCTATATTAGTCCATGATTTTTAGTATCCAGGAGGTTGATGAAGTGGAGTTCATAGGCTCATCTCTGGGAAGTGTTTTGTAAGTTTCCTTTGAGGATTGGGGCTGAGAGATTGGAGAGAGAGTGGTTTTGTTGTGAGAAATGTGCCCCCACAGGTAATTGGATATTCCTGTCTTTGATAGATTTCTGGTGTGCATTCATTCTGGTGCACAGTTGTTGTTTGGTCTCCTACATATTTTCCATCAGGGCATTTGGTGCATTGGATGAGAGATATTACATTTCTGGAGGTGCAGCTGTAAGATCCAGGAATGCTGATGGCTCTGTTGTGGGGTGTAGTAATTGTGGGGGTGGTGGAGATGTGTTGGCAGGTTTTGCATTTCTTGTCATGGCATGGTCTGGATCCTTTTGGTGTGTTCTGGGCTTGAGGAAGTTTGATTCTGGTGATGAGGTTAGTGAGGTTCAGTGCTTGTTTGAAGGCTAGGATGGGTGGCTCTGGGAAGATCTTTTTAAGAATAGGTCTCTTTCTAGTATGGGTTGCAATTGTTTGAGGATTTTCTGTACAGGTTCGAGGGAGGGGTGATATGTCATAACCAGCCGTGTGCGATTTGTGGGGGGTTTTCTTCTGTACTGCAGCAATTCTTCACATGGTATCCGGGTGGCTCTTTCAAATGTGTGATCTATCTCTCTAGAGGAGTGTCCTTGTTGGGTGAAAGCCTTTTTAAGATTGGTGAGGTGGCAATCCCAGGTGTTCTCTTCAGTGCAAATACGGTGGTATCTGAGGGCTTGGCTGTATATCACAGCTTTTTTGGTGTGTTTAGGGTGATTTGCTTTGCTGGTTTTGTGCAGATATGTATGTTGGTCTGTGGGTTTCTTGTATAACGTGGTCTGTATTTTATCATTCTGGATACTGATCATTGCATCTAAAAAGGAGATGTTGGTGCTGGAGTATTCTAGAGAAAGTTGGATGGAGGGATGGCGATTGTTGAATTTCTGATGGAACTCAATCAGAGATTGCAGGTTTTCAGTCCAAATGATGAAGATGTCATCAATATATCTTAAGTACAACAAGGGTTTGATGGTGCAGTTCTTCAGGCAGTCTTCTTCCAGGTGGGTCATAAAAAGGTTGGCATACTGTGGGGCCATTTTGGTGTCCATAGTTGTTCCCATAGTCTGGAGGAAGTGTTGGTTATTAAAAACAAAATTGTTATGTGTGAGGATGAAGTGTACAAGGTCAGTAATATCTTTGGGACTGTATTCTGAGTTGTAATCTTGTTCCTGTAGATATAGGTAGGCTTGGTGCCGTCCTGGTGTGGGATGTTGGTATATAGGCTGGTAACGTCCATGGTGGCTAGGAGAGTGTTGCTGGAAGGTGGTATCTGTTTTTAAGTGTCCGTAGAAAGTCTGTAGTGTCTTGTACAAAACTTGCTCTGTGGGTGACGAGCAGTTTTAGGGTTGATTCAATGAAACCTGATATTTCCTCATTTAGGGTCCCATGGTTGGATATGATAGGTCTGCTAGGGTTCCCTTGTTTGTGGATTTTAGGGAGCATGTAGAAAGCCCTGGGTTAGGTAGTGGGGTGATCAAGGTCTGCAGTTTC
This sequence comes from Crocodylus siamensis, assembly GCF_052110815.1. NCBI lineage: Eukaryota > Metazoa > Chordata > Crocodylia > Crocodylidae > Crocodylus > Crocodylus siamensis. Next base: position 66,469,558 of record NC_143398.1, read on the forward strand.
TTGTAGTCTTGATGGAAATGATTGGATGGTATTGTTGAGCTTCTTGGTGAAAAGGGAAGTAGGATCTTCTTGTAGTTCTTTGTAGTAGGTGGTGTCAGAGAGCTGTCTGTTGGCTTCCTTTATGTAATCTTCACAGTTTAGGATGACTGTGGCTCCTCCTTTATCTGCTGGTTTTATTACTATTTGGTGGTTAGATCTTAGATTCTGTGGCCTTTTTCTCTGGTAGAGAGGTTGTTATGGTGGCGTGTGTTGCTGATTATTTCATTGTTCATTCTTTCCCTGAAGCAGTCAACGTAGTGGTCAAGGTTAGGGTTTTGTCCACTGTGAGGTGTCCAATCTGATTTTTTGGGGTTTTCTGGTGTCGATCTTCTCCTGAATGTTGTCAGAGGATGAGCTGTTGTTAGGAGTGGGTTCAGTTTGGTTGTGGAAATATTCCTTGAGGCGGAGGCGGAGGCATCGGAAGAATTCTTCTAGTTCTCCACATTGAAGCATTTTATTAGGGTATTTTTCTGTACAGAAATTTAGGCCTTTAGAAAGGACAGATTTTTCAGTTTTGGTAAGCGTGTGTGTGGAAAGATTGATAATATTTTTGGGTTGGTTGCTGCTTTCAGTTTTATCAAGTCTGAGGCTGGAATGTTGTCAGCTGTTGGTGTTGTTCCTCTGATGGTTGTTTTGTGGCTGGGGAACTTGTTGTTGGAGTAATTTGTTCTATTTCTTCTTTTTATGTAGGATGAATGTTGTAGAAAGTTTTTCATAGTCTCTTTGTATCCATTGTATATTGTTAGGGAAGATGATTGGATTTCTGTCTTTTAATTTGTTGCAGTATGTGGTGATTTCCTTCCTGAGTTGGTCTCTTTTGGAGTAGGTTAGGTGAAGCAGACGATTTCTAATTTTCTCTGAAGCTCTTCTGCATAGCTGTGAAGCATATTTGTAGTCTGGTGTAGTAGTCAGGATTGTAGATGTTTATTTGTCCGCATGCTTTGTGGGTGACTGAAGCCCAGTTTTTGCATTGTTGGGTCAGAAACAAGGTGTTTTCGGGGAAAGTGTTTTCTGTCCAAGATTTCCTCCAAGATTCTTTAGTGTTGTGGCATAAGAGGTGCTTGATTCATGTCCAAAAAGTTTGTGAAACCATGTAATGAGTTGGGAGATCTTAAAGGTCTCTGTAGATGGGAAGGTCCAGAATACTATTGATAAACATTATTTCTCTGTATGTTACATCCGGTTGAATAGAGGGAGGGGTAATGTTTGAAAGTACTGGTAGCCACTGCACTGGAGTTGATATCAAAGTCCCAGAGATAGTCCTCATTACTGAGCAGAATTGTGTGTTGATGAGTTTAGTTATGTCAGCTTGAGGCCCAAATGGATGCACTGTACTCAGCTGTTGAGAAGACCAGTGTTATGGCAGAAGTACGGAGGATGATGGCTTTTGCACCCCAGCTTGTGCTGGCAAGCTTTTGGATGATGTTCACTTGTGCCTTTGTTTTCATGGCAGTCTTTCAGAGGTGATAATGGTAGGTTAGGGGGTGGTCAAGGTTCACACCAAGATAGGTAGGAGTTGGGTCATGGCATGCTTTTTCTCCACAAAAGGTGATGTTGAGTGTGTCATGTGCCTTGCAATTGTCAAGATGGAATGCGGAGATGATGGACGTGGCTGGATTTGTTCGTGGTCTCCACTTACGAAAGTATTTAGCCATTATGGATAAGTCAGGGTTCAGTGTGGCTTCAGTATCCTGAAAAGATTTTGCTTGTATGGTCAAAGCAATATTGTTGGCATAGATACATTTCCACTATGATGTGTAGGGCATATCACTTATGCAGTTGTTAAAATGTGTCAGTGCCAGAACACTACCCTATGGGAGGTTGTTGTTATACCCCCTACAAAAAGGCACCGCCGACACTGTTGGTGACGACTGTGGGCAGCTGCTGCTTGCCACCCTGCCGACATTGCTGGCAGCATCTGTGGGTGGTCTGCAATCACCACAGGCTACTGCCAATGCTGCTGGTGACGTCTGTGGGTGGCTGCCAACTTCTGGTCAGCGCTCACCACGGCACTGGCACCATCTGCAGGAGCGCTGCACTTACCACTGCCACGCTCCTGCCACTGCCAGCACAGCGGTACCCCACCAGCTGCTGAGGGCACGTGGCAGCCCCTGTCTTGAGCTTTCAGTGAAAACCATCCTTGATGTTTGTAGTGACGGCAAGGATGTGTTTACAGCAGCTACAATGGGGTCTAAACTCAGCCTGTTTTTGGGGGAGTAATAGGTTGATGATAGGGTTAATTCTTAGAAGGGTGAGCCACTCCAGGAGCTTATAGGCTGTGCAGAGCAAAGAGATGAGCCTGTAGCTGCCAGGGTCCAATAAGCAATCTAAAGAAGTATGATCTAGATCGGGGTAATCAAGACCTGGTCCATAGGCCAGATTTGACCCATTGAGTCATGTTATTTGGCCTGTGGGCTCCCCACAGGTCTGGAAATTGGGTGGTGGGTGAGTTGTATCAGTGCTAATTGCCAAGGCTCCCAAAGCCACAGCAATTAATACTACTGCTGCTCAAATTTCTGGACTGAAATTTCTGCCACTGGTCATATTTCTGAAAACATAAGTGACCCACAATACTGTTGACTGACCCTACATGCTGGATTAGGCCTGTGGGGCTGTATTTTGCTACTATAACAGGGTGCGCACACAGTTGGAAAACCATACTCAAAGAAGAGTTAGTAATAGTTCACTGTCTAAATGGAAGGATATATTAGGTATATTTCTGCAGGTAGTTATCTTGGGTATGATACTATACAATATCTCGGTTAATGACCTGGGTAAAAGATTACTGAAAATAAGAATGTAATAATTTTCCATGCCCTCTAGGACAAGAAATAATGGGCTTAAACTACAAGATGGCTTTGATTGCCGATAATTAGGTGCAAGTAAAAATATCCCAATATTAAGAAAAACTTTCTAACATAAGGATAGTTAAGCCCTGGAATAGATAACATAAGGTAGTTGTAGAGTCCTCATTATGGAAGGCTTTTAAGCACAGGTTAGCTAAGCATTTATTAGAAAAGGTTTATGCAGGATTTATCCTGTCTTAGGATAGGGCAGGAGTGGAATAGATAACTCTTGAGGCATCTTTCAGTTCTGTGTCCTATAATTTTATGGAATTTTTAATTCTAAACATTCAGAAATCAATTCGGTGCCCCAGAAAATCAGAGCATTTGATGTAAAACCAAGCAATTTAAAACAAATCAATTTGTCTTAGTTTTCTTAAAACAGATACCAGCCCTTCTGGTTTTTGCTCCCTTTTATATGGTGCTTTTTTCAAGCTTTTCTTCACAGTAATGAGAAGCTTAATATGTGTGCATAAATAAATGCCTGAGCTTCTTGCATAATCACTTACCTTCAAGAGCGGAGGTTTTATGCAACACATCAAATATTATAAAACTCACAGTAAAGTTTGTAATAGATAGCAACAATACATACATCCAGTAATTATAAATCCATCCATTAGGTAAATCTCATTATTTATTTCTGTAGCATGCTCTCTCTGTAGTGTTGCTGATTCATGTACTGTAGTCTTTTGCCATGCTAGATACAGTGCACATGGCACTTTTTCTTGCTCAGAGATTGCTGTTGATCTGTCATGATTTGAAATTCAAATGACATGTTTCAGAGGTTGGATAGAACAGTAACTAAATGGCAAGCAACTCCTTGTTCTCTCATTTAACATTCATATACTCTTTGAGGTATATGAAAATAAAAGCTAGAACTATGCCAGTTTCACATCCTTCCCTTCTAATAATCAGGTCTCTGTAATTAACACAGAGACAGTGGAACAGGGAGAAGTTTTGCTGGCTGATGTTGCTTTTTTCATAAAGCAAAGCAATACCTTCCACCTAAGTCAAAGCCAGGTCTAGAATTCCTGTGTCTACCCAAACTATTCCCTTCCTCCACAAGGTAGGAATGCTAAATGGTAGGGCTATGCGAAGCTTCAGGTGGTGATTCAATGCGGAGGAGATTTGGCCTGATTCAGTGGCCAAATCTCCAAATCTGAATTGAATCAGGGAACCAATTTTAAAGGTCTGAATCGATTCAAACCTCTCCAAATCTTCGGCAAAGATTTGGAGAGCTTTGATGATTTGGGCAGTCCCCAGTGGCTATAGCAGGGAGCTGCTGCCACTCCAAGCTGGTAAGTACTAGGGCCGGGTGGTGGTGGTGGGGGGATCATGGGGAGCAATGCATTGGGGCAATGTTTTAGAAAAAATGCTATGCTTGGGAATATGGTAATATTGCTTATTTGCAAAAGTTTGAGTAAGAATTGCTACAGAGCTGAGAGACTATTGCAGGTTACAATAGTCATTCCCTAAAGGGAATGTTACCAAAGAGGTGAAATTTTGTTTAAAAGCTTGATGCTGAAAGAAGTTAGTTTGGGGAGGGTGTGGGGGGGAAGGGAATGGTTTTAGTCTCTCTTTAATAGCATTTGGTGCATTTGAGATGGCTTTGAGCTATACCCAATCAAAGACTTAGATGCCTACAAGCTAAGTGCTGAAATGCCTAACGTTTAGGTGCCCAACTCTTGAAGCAGAATCCAAAGCTCATGGTGTAGGAGCCTTAACTTGTGTAGGAGCCTTGTCCATGGTTTATGTGGAGAGCTAGATGCCTCATCATAGCAATCAACAACCCCTTGTGCTAGTCATGGAGGGGCCGAGAACTAGCCACTAGGAAATGTAAGCACAGATGTGTGTCTCTAAATCTCACCCCTCACCAGAATTTAGGTATGTAAGTCAGGATTGCCATGTATATCCACTTGGGATCCAGGGCCTGGAGTCTTCTCTTAAGGACAGGTAACCTATAGCTGTTCCTTCAAAAGATGGAATTAAGACTCATTATTCTTCTGTTCAGAAGAGGAGACGGTGTGAGCGTTTTGTTACCCACTATTTCCATAATTACCCTGTGGCTAGTAAGAGACTATTCCTCCTTTGCTTGAAGGGGTTCAAACCCACATTTCCCCTAATTGCTAGCCCATATGCTAGCCTATTCTGTTTAAGCTGTGTTACTGTGCATGAAGGACCCAAGACTGACAGAGTCAGGAAGAAAAAGGAAATCCAGCAGGTGATGTAATCAGATGGGTCTCAGTCTTGGGGGCAGGACTGCATCATATGCATTGCAATGAACAGTTACTGCATAAAATACAAACAAATTTGAAACTAAAGCTGAAATTAAGGCACACTTTTATAATTGTATCCATATTCAAAATATGTTTGCATCTCTAGTTTACTGGAGTGAAAAGGAGAACAGGTTACTAGTCCAGCTCCAGATATGCACTGTAATGGAAGGTCAGTCAACACTGTGTGGCATGTCAGGAACATGAGGCACAGCTCTGAATCCTGGGACCAGGGGATATGGCTTAGAAACCTTTTTACAGAATAAAAAGTAGAAGCTAACACAATTAAGAGGGGTGATACTATAATTCAGAAGCAGTAACAAGATCCCTTACGTACACGGTTCAAGATGTGTTGCTGTAGCATATCTTTATGCATAATCAGTATAGCTAATAGTAATTTTATATTAACAAAAGGGCAAGTACTTTCATTGTTCTGTGTAATAGAGGTAATGAATGGGTGTTGTGTATGTAGAGGAAATGAAGAACTTATCCATCTTGAGGACTCGGTCCTCAGGCCCGCACCATGCAACATCTTCATCAGCGACTTGGATGAGGGGGTAAAAAACACCCTATTCAAATTCGCAGATGACACTAAGAAGTGGGGGAGAAGTGGGCATGCTATATGGGAGGAATAGGCTGCAATCAGACCTGGACAGATTACCGGGGTGGGCGGATGAGAACAGGATGGGTTTCAACACTGACAAGTAGAAGGTACTGCACCCGGGGAGGAAGAACCAGCAGCATACCTACAGGCTGGGGAAACCCCTTCTCATCAGTGCAGAGGCAGAAAAGGATCTTGGAGTCATTATTGATGCCAAGATGAACATGGACTGACAGTACGGGGATGCAGTTAGGAAGGCCAGGACAAGTACCTTGTCATGCATCCACAGATGCATCTCAAGCAGGTCCATGGCGGAGATCCTCCCCCTCTATGCGACACTGGTCAGGCTGCAGTTGGAGCACTGCGTCCACTTCTGGGTGCTGCACTTCAGGAGGGATGTGGACAACATGGAGAGGGTCCAGAGGACCAGAGGAGGGCCACTCACATGATCAGGGGTCAGCAGGGCAGGCCCTACAAGGAGAGGCTAAGGGACCTGAACCTGTTCAACCTCCACAAGAGAAGGCTGAGGGGGGATCTGTTGGCTGTTTACAAACTAGTCAGAGGGGACCAGCGGGCACTGGGGAAGTCCCTGTTCCCTCGAGCACTACCAGGAGTAACAACAAATAACAGTCACAAGCTGGCAGAGGGTAGATTCAAGCTAGATAGCAGGAGGTTTTACTTCACTGTCAGGGAGGCTAGGATATGGAATCAACTTCCAAGGGAAGTGGTGCTGGCTCCTACCCTGGGGGTCTTTAAAAGGAGGCTAGATGAACACCTTGCTGGGGTCATATGACCCCAGCACTCTTTCTTGCCATGGCAGGGGGTTGGACTTGATGATCAGCTCAGGTCCCTTCCGACCCTACTAACTATGAAACTATGGATAAGTAGCATTTATGGGGTGAACTTGGGTGTCTAAATGACATTTCAGCCCACTTACAGGTAGGCACAACTGTGTAAGTTGCAAAATAAATTAAGAACAGCTTTCAATCTTATAGCTAACTACTCTAGTGGTTTGGGCACTCACCCAGGATCTAAATTCTTCCTATATATATATATATATTGGAGATAACATCTTCTATTTTGTGAACTGTATTTTATTACACAAATTTGAACTTTAATCAAGTTTAAAGTTGCATGACCTTCATTGAAATCTGTGTTGGGTAGTATAAGATTAAATGGATATTATCCATAGTTTATTTTATTGTGTATATGTCTTGTGCATTTTATAATTGTAAATTTGTAGTTAATAGAGTTTAGAGTATATAATTTTCATTCAGGCCCTGCTGGGACCCTCCTCTATTATTTATTTGGTATTTAGCAGTAACATATTTGTATTTTTAGGGGTGGCAGACCAAATATCCATTGATTGATCGATACTATTTACTGAGCAGAGTTGTGTGCCAATGAGTTTGCTATGTTGACTTGAGGCCCAGATAGATGCATAGTACTCAGCATCTAGATACTATTAAACTATTTAAACTACATATAAAAAAAAAAGACTCAGGGACTTAGAAACCAGTCAGCCAGAGTTCAATACCTGGAAAGTTATAGGGAGCAAATTATTAAAAATAAAAAAATAAATAAAAGGCAATTTGTAAATAGTGGGAGGAGGAAAGAGTGATTGCTAGCAGCCATCATGGATTTTTTGAGAATAGATCATGCCAGACCAACTTGACATCCTCCTGTGGCAAAGTACCTAGTGCGTGAATACCTTTAGGAGCGTTATGTATAAGTTGTTACATTGGCCTGGGAATTGCAGAAGGGAACAGCAGATCAATAGGCTAGGAAGGCTCTCTAAATAAGGAAGCTTCATTATTTGATAAGTTTAACTCCTGTCTTTTGAGAATAACACAAGTTACCAGGAGTGGGGTGCAAAGGACAGAAAAATGGAGCATCTGAGAATTCGGGAGGAGTTAAAGCTGTCCAGCAATGCAGCAGAAAACTGGAAGAAATTTAAGCAGAGCTTCACGATATATGTGACAGCCAGCGGAGCTACAGAGAAGGAGATGATCTGGAGCAGGGGCAGAGCCACAATCCACTTCTTGCATGCCCCTGCCCAGAGCGTGCAGGCTGCAGATCTCAGCTCTGCCCTGGCTTGGGAGTAAGCTGCCTCCATCGCAAGATCCCATTGGCTCTGGAGCAGCCTTCTGCCCTGCTCTGCTGTGTGCCCTACCAGCTTGGCTGGGGCTGGTCTCCATGGCAACCCCAGCTTTCACAGACAAGCTGGGCTGGGGTCTCCATGGAGACCAGCCCCAGCCATGTGGGCAGAGGCTGCTGGGAAATGGAGTCCGGCTGCAGGCTGGATCGCCCATTTTGTCCACTCCTGGTTTATATTGATGTTTGGGGAAATTATATTAATGTCTATTAGTTTGGGGAAATGCTATGGAAGAACATGACTTGAGGCTAAGAAAGACGCTAGAAAGAGCTTGCAGAACAGGTTTGAAAGTGAACAAACAAAAATGCAAATTCAGGGTCAAAGAAATAACATATCTGGGAGAAAAACTCTCTGAGAAAAGGGTGCAAATTGATCCTGCAAGGGTTAAAGCCATTACAAACATGCCACACCCTACAGATGAGGAAGGAGTGCAGAAATTATTGGGAATGATCACTTTTGTAGGGAAATATCTACCTAACTTAGCAGACTAGACCAAAACACCTTAGATCACTCCTACAAAAAATACTCAGTGGATATGGGAACATGAAGATGAAGCTGAATTTAAAAAACCTGAAGGAAAAAAAATGAAAGCTCTGGTACTAAAATAACATGATGCTAAAAGTCTCATTAAATTGTCAACAGATGATTCTAAAGAAGCATTTGGAGCACCTTTGCTTAAAAAACTGGGGGATAGCTGGAGACCAGTAGCATATGCCTCTAGGGCACTCTCTAAATCAGAGTGTCTATATTCACAAATTGAGAGAGAAAGTTTAGTGCTGGTATAGGGCTGTAAGCAACTTCATATATCCATTTGTGGGAAGCCTGCAATAGCTGAAACTAATCCTAAACCTTTGGTAACCACAGCAAAGAAAAGGTTACCAGACATGCTTCCCAGATTACAGAGACCTTTCTTTCTACTGCAAATATATGATCTAGACATACAGTACATGCCAAGAAAGCATCTACTTATTGCAGATACGTTGTCCAGAGCATATGACACAATAGAAAATGACAGAATTCCAGACTTGGACATAGTATATGTTAATCTAATAAAAGAGTGATTCCTGTCACAGATAAAATGTGGGCACTAATAGCAGAAGCTACTGCGCAGGACACCATATTGCAAAATGTGATAAAAGCTATTTGTGCTGGTTGGCCTGCAAAATATATACAGTAAAAATTCTGTTAACTGGTATCTTACAAGCCGGCATGCTCTACTAACCAGCGTGCCAGCTTGTAAGATAAAGTGAAACCAGAAGTGCCCACCGCGGCACTTCCAGTTTCTCCAAGCTCCACAGCCTGGGGCAAAGCAGCCTGTACTGCTGAGCCCCCATGTCCCGGGGGCATAACAGGCTGTGCAGGGCCCGCCTCCCTGTCCTGCGGGCCCACAGGAGGGGTGGAGAGGCGGCAATGTCGCTGGAGGGGCAGAAGGACGCCCCAGATGCGGCGGGGGAAGTGGCGGCCTGGGCTGCTCAATTAACTAGCGTATTTTGTTATCTGGCATCCCCCATTCCCAGGGGATGCCAGATAACAGAGCTTTTACTGTACCTAGCACCTACTCTCAGTTAAAGGAAGAGCTGTTGCTGCTGGATGGCATTTTGTTCAAAGGCTCATGACTTATTGTTCCAGCAGTGCTAAAGAAAGATGTGTTAAACAGAATATATGAGGGGCATCTAGGCATTGAAAAATGCAAAAGGAGTGCAAGGGGTACTCTATATTAGTTCAACATAAATAATGGCATAGAAGATTCTGTAAAGGCTTGTACAACATGCCTAAAGTACAGATCAGTGCGAACAAAAGAGACCATGATGGTCACGGAAGAGCCCATACCTCTATGGTATCAAGTGGGCATTGACTTATGCACGCATGCAGAAAAAAATTATGTATTAGTGCTGGATTATTATTCTCACTATCCCACCCCCGGAGTTGGGTTGCTCAAAAGCACAATAACAAAACCTGTCATAACTCGCATCAAATCGATTTTTGCTATATGTGAGATTCCACAAATTGTGAGAACAGGCAATGGACCTCAATTCAACTCTCTTGAGTTTAAGGAGTTTGCAAGCAAATATGGTCTGTCACAGCACTTCAAGTCCTAAATACCCACAATCCAATGGTCTGGTGGAAAATGGAATACAAATAGTGATGAAATCATTGAAAAAAAGCTAGATTTGCACACTGATGTTTTTCTGTCACTCTTAAATTACACTAAAAAACCAGGAAACATGGATTGTCCCCAGCAGAAATACTGTTTAACAAGAAACTCAAAACCAGGCTGCCAAATCTTGTGGAATGATGCTCATCAGAATGAAAAGCAAAATGTCAAAACATTTTAAAAATTTGAGAAACTCTGACCAAAATGGTATTATGACAGGGGGAGTTATGGCAACTGCACAACAAAGATATGGTGCTTATTTCAGCTGGACAAATGTGGAAACAAAAAGCACTAGTTTCCCATCAAGTAGCTCCCAGATCCTATCAAGTAGTCACATGGGAAGGATGGGTGTTAAAAAGGAACAGACACAGATGACACTTGCAGCTCATAAAGGGGAGAAAAGAAGCAGCATCACAAGATTCAGAGCTAACAACAAAGCAACAGGAAATGACAGAGGAGATCGAAAATGACACAGAAGTAGAGACATCTGAACAAGGAAACCAAACTAGAACTGAACCAATAAGGATTGAGAATGCAGAGAAACTGAGATCACTTAGAGCTGAAAATCCAACACAGAGACTAACAGACGCCTGTTAAAATGTGCTTTAACAATGGGTTGAGCTAAACTTCCAATGTTAGTATTACTTGGGGATATGTTGTATATAAAGGGGGAAGATGTGTGGATATCTTTAAGAGTGTTATGTATCAGTTGTTACACTGGCAAGAGGAAACAGCAGATCAGTAAGCTAAGAAGGCTCTCTGAATAAACAAGCGTTATCATTTTATAAGTTTAACTCATTGGTCTTCTGAGAAAAGCACACCTAGCTGGATGAATATGCAAAGGAATGCAGTAGACATATTATACTTGGACTTTGGAAGTATTTAAAAATCCTTACTATATGACATTTTCATAAGTAAATTGCAGAAAGTAGGCTAGACAAAATTATGATTAGACTGAGCCAATTATGTATGTATCTTAAGCAAAGAGTAATTATAAATGAGTAAATATCAGGAAGGTTCAAGTGGGGTTCCACAGGGGCTGTCAGGGGTCCAGTGCTGTTTAATATGTCTGTTAATGATTTGGTTACTGGAATAAACTTCCTGATCAGGCTTACAAGTGACAAAAAACTGGGAAGGATTATAAAATAATAGGAATAGATTAGACAGCTGAGCTAGAGACAATACGATGAAGTTCAACACAGATGAATGGAAGTTGCTACATGGAAGGAAAAATAACCAAATATGCAGTCATGATAGCTGGCTAGGCAGTAGCATTGCCGAGAAAGATCTGAGGGTTTTGGTGGATCATAGACTTCATATGAGTCCATAGTATGACGGTCACAAAAGAAGCTAATGTAATTTTGGGCTGCATCAACAGGAGTAAGACATGGTAGTACCACTTTAACTTGGTGCTGGTTAGGCCTCAGCTATAGTATTCAGTGCAGTTCTGGGCTCTGCATTTTAAGATGGATGTACAGAAGCTGAAGGGTAACAAACATGATAAAGGGGTTGGAAGGCATGCTGTATGGGGAAACATTGAGAGAACTCTGTATGTTTAGCTTGGAAGAACTGCTATCAGTTATCAAGTATTTGTAAGACTATCATAAAGAAGAGGAAAGCAACTGTTTCTCCTTTACTGCAGAGGGTAGGACATGAAGCAATGGTTTTAAACTGCAGAAAAGAAGATTTAGTTTCTTGCTGTTTAGAACAGTGATGCATGGGAATAGAAGGTCCAGGGAAGTTAGTCTCCTTCTTTGCAGGTTTTCAGGAGAAAGCTAGGTAAGCATTTGTTTGTGGTCATTCAGCACACCTATATTCATGCATGGGGTTGGACCTTTGGATCCCTTCCAACTCTGGTTCTAAGTGTATTTTTATTTCACTTTGTGGTCCATAAAAAAAAATAATGTAAAAAGTAGATGGGTTAATGCTAAAGGAGGGTGGGTCCTGTTGAACTCCAGTGATGTTCTGGGGACCAAAGAACGTTCAAGAAGCCTGTTCCACAAAAATCACATGCTCTAAAAAATGTTAATGACAATTTTAATATTGAAATACAAATAATATATGAATGATACAACAGTACAGGTAAGCTATAACAAGGCACTGATTAAGAATAATTAACCTAAAGAAACAATAGAATCTAATGTCCCAGAAACAAAAATAAATTGATCTTAAATTTACTGAGTCCTAACGCCTTAAAAATCACTGACAGGTGGCCAACATATCAAGGAGAAGAACTTCTTACCTATGTTTTAAAGGCTAAGTTTAAAAAAGCTGCTTATTTCCTCCGCAGATGGGCAGTTCAACAAGAACTGGAGTTTAAGATGGAAGAGCAAAAACTCTGTGGTGGACTTAAATTCTATGCTTGATTACCAGACTTTAAAAGCTTGCTAAATGAAGGTATCTCAAATACAGTTAGTAGATATGTGAATATCCCTAATATGTAATCTAATCAATGATATGAAGTTACACCTATTCTAGTATGACATTTGAATGTACCTTATCCAGGGTGGCTATCATAGAGGACAGTCCGGTTGTCCTCTGTCCTCTATCGATACCAAACTGGATGCCTTTATGTCCTTTATTTTTCTCTTAAAGAGAGACAAAAGAGAAAAATAGACATAAAGGTGTCAGGTTTCATATCAATAGAGGACAGAGTAGCAGAGAACGGAATGTCCTCTATGATGGCCACCCTAACCTTATCTGTTACCCAGGAAATATGCCTAATTTTGTTACTGCTATACAAGCACTTCTGTAGTAAGACCAGATATAATTGGCATGAAACCATGGACATAGATATAAGTGATCCCAAGCTGACCTAGGTAGTTTAGCCAACCTTTAATCTACATTTTTGTCTTCTCACATACGACTTTTCCTTGCCTGTTACCACTTCCTTTGCTGCCTCTTCTTTTAGCTTTGCTTCTTGACCTAACTTGACTTATGATAATTATAAATCATCCTAAAACCTATAAGGGCACTTTTACACATGCTTGGGGGTGGAGCGGGGGAAGGGAAGGGAGTGCTTTAATTAGAGCATCTAGTGTATCAGCATCCCTGCACTTAAATGGTAAGCACGACAAGCCTTAGTTCAAGTGTCCCCAATGCCATTTTTAGGTGTGGGAATGCTGATACACGAGACGTGGGAGGCTGCTGGATTGCAGCAATTACCACACTCCAGTAGACTTGATTAATTGAGCCTGCTTTAATGCACTGTAATCGCAGTGTATTGGAGCAGCCTCCGCTCTCATATACAGGCACCCTAAGAATCTTGTCCTCTATGTCCTTGCTGCTTTGTGACCGTCTGAAGGCCAAGATCAAATTGTGTTACAAAAGTTAACCAGTTAACAGGTTTTTCAGGGACTGAAGTGAAGTGATTAGGACTGTGCCAATTTAGGTGCCTTAGGCCAAATCCTATTTCACCTGTACATGTCCCACAAGGAGACATGAACAGCAGAGGAGTCTGAATAGCAGTGGCAGCAGATTCCAAATTCAGGTTTTGTCTTCTGGCTCCTGCCCTCTCATGGTCTGTTTCTGGAAGGCAATATTACATTTTTGACAGCCTCTTCACTACAGCATGTACTTAATTTTAAGCCAGTATTGTGCTGAATTGAAGTTTTGCAATGTACACAGACTACCCCTGTAATGCTAAAACTTGCACTGGCATACCTCGGATGGACTTTGCTAAGTGGAACAGCATCTTTGACTACAATACCTAGCCATCTTTTTGCAGATCTGGTGTTTTAGGTGGAGTGGCACATGGCAGGTCGGGGCGGGGGGGACAAGCAAGACAGTAGCAGATAAGGCAGGGAACTGAAAGCAGAGCAGCATATTGGTCAGGTAACATAGGGCAGGGAGCAGAAAGCAATAGCATGAGTGGCACTTGGGGAGAATGTTGGCTTAATTTGGGTATGCCTGCCAAAATGGTTGACCCCATTGAAGTAATGTATCTAAAAAACATTTATTTATTTTATTTTTATATCCTGTATATATAAAGTGATGGTTAAAATTATTGGCAGAGACCCGATGTGCTCATCACATGTGTGTACCTAAGAAAGACAAAGAAAAGGCTGAGTCTATGAAGGCAAGGAAACTATGTATGCAGCTAAAGAAAACAAAAGACTAAATATGCATCTCAAGAGAAACTTGTAAAAAGTGCATTGAATATAGGAAAGATATTCTGTACCTGACATCGTCACATTTTTCAAAACAGGAATTCAATATCTAAGGTATTGCAAGTGTTTCAACCATTCAATTCATGACTGGAGTTTTGTAAATAGACCATCACTGGTACAAGCTATTGCAAATACCCAAAGAAAGGTCCAGTAATCAGTGCCTCTAAGCATCTTGTTTGACCACTCAAGGCCCATCATTTGTAATTGACCTGTAATTGCAGTGGCTGAGAAAAACACAAGTCTTCACACCTAGAGAAATCCAAAAACAGGAGCCAGGCAATTTAACAATTGTAATATGATGGTCACCCTTTACCTCCCTGTTTGTTGGGAATTTAATGTCCAACTATCAAGGAAACATGCTTTGAATTTATACAATTAAACAGTATAAGAAGTAAGCAAATCTGCCAGCAAGGTGTCTGCAGTCCAGGAAAGACCAAGAAACCACCCTGCCAGCCAGCCAACAAGTGAAGGATCCATGCTTTGAGGCTGTACAAGAACTGCTTGCTGCCTATGTTGAATAAAGCTCTCTTAGCAGCTAAGACAATACAAGGACTAATAGCGTGTTTTATATTGGGAAAGAGTCGTTTTCTGTTATTTAGTTTTGTAGCTTATTGGTAGTTATTAAAACAAGCCTTTCTGCTATTCATCAACTGAGTGTTGTGTCAATTCTCAGAGCACTAGGTTTAAAAACCCACTTCTAAATGCAACACCTATCCAACAACTTAGAGCAGTTTATCATAAACAGACAAAACTCACAGATATTATTCCTCAAACAACAATTCAGCACCTTTTGCATGGTTTTAAATCATTAAAATGTAGAAGGGGATGCATTGTATGTTTTCCCCAGTTTATCTTTCCTTTTCAGCACCCTGTGTATCTCTGGCCATTCCTCTCTGGCTTGGCTGTATTTAAACCTGGGAGTTTGCTTCAGCCAATCATAAAGATAATGGCCATCTACATTACTTAGGTGCAGATACTAGCAGTACGTAATTCAGTAATAACAAATTAGGAATAAATAGATAGACAAGTTGATAGTGATTAGTTCTGGGATTTTGCTTGGAACCAACCCCTAGATATAAAGAAAATGTTATATTTATGCTTCTTCAATATGCTTTCCTTTAAAACCTTACTCCCACTTTGCTTTTTGACATGTTTTTCTTGAATGACTACCAAATGTATTTTTTTCACAGAAAACTCTATTTAGTAACTAGTGCCTTCTTTTCAAATGCTGCTTATTTATTATGAGTAGAAGTATGTAAAATTCCCTTGAAATTGAGTTTCAAGAAATAAATGAACAGTTGAAGAATAGGTCCTTCATAAACAGGCAGCTTTACAAATGTGCCATACATTTTCCTTTTTAGCACATTTAAAAATATTTAAAGGGTCACATCCTATTTTACCTTTACACGTTTTAGAACTGCTTATGTAGCCTCAAGAATGCCATTTTTGGTACCTGCACAGATTTTACTAGTGTAGTTTTCCTTCCCTACTGAGCAAGTTCAGAAGGCTTCACTATGGCTGTATATTCTCTAAAGTAAAATAGAGATGTCTGGATCTGCTCAGCTGTGTGCAAGTCCCAGTCAGAGAGAAACTGTGATTAGTGACTGTTTAACAGAGGAGGCAGAGGGCCATCCCACTTTTAGCCCCATGATTAGGACAGTTGCCAGACAGTAGAATATGCAGCTTCTAGATCTCCTTCACCCAGGAGTTTGAATCTGCATCTCTCACTTCCCAGCAGTGTGTCCATGCTATGAGCTATGTACTGTACAGAACATGTTCCAGTACTTCCTGATATGTGGGGTAAGGAGGAAAGCAAGTCAGAAGACATGGGCTCAGTGAGAGAAATACTGTCTTGGCAGGGAGGAATCTTTGGGCCCTAGCACTCTTGCCTGCCCCCATGGGCAGAAATAATTCCAATGCTTTTTATTAATTTTACTCAATAATATTGAATGCAAGATGCAGCTAAGTTATTGGTGGTAGGGGTCTGCCAAATTCATTAGTTCTGATATGTTTATTGATGTCTGACTTAATTATGGTTCAAATTTGATTTTCAGCTGCTTGCAGTTAGCGCTGTGGAGCAAGGAAGGCATCTCAAGGTTCTGAACTTCTGCATAGATGTTTTAAGGAAGGTCTTGTAGGTGACTGTGGAATTGTGTTGGACTGGGCTGGGAAGAACTGGGCAGGTTCCTTCTGCATGGGGGCTTCATGGAAGACGGTCTCAAAGAAGAGCAGGGAGAAAGAAGATTATAGGTATAAATTAAAATGCTTAGAGGTCTGAAGACTATTTAGTCTTTTAGCTTTGGAGAAGAAGAGGCAAGAAGAACAGCAAAAATTGATGGATATAAAGAAAGGTTAAAAAAGTATGTAATGTTTCTGGTTAAAAGGCTGCCTTTTAATTATGAATATTCAACAATTTTAGGAAAGTTTACTAATAGGTGGCATGTCCTACCAGGCCCTATACTCCCAATTGTAATTATTCAGGAAGAAGGAAAGCTCTAAGCTTAAGCTAGCCTGGGAAATCCCACATGATCCATCCCTGACTGTAGCCCCTACATCCCTATGTAACTGTAAAAAAAGAAAAAAGAAAAAAAATTGCCAGTGTCTAGTCTTGTAAGATACTGCATAGAAGGTCTTGTTAGGAGGTCACTATTTGGTTAAAGCTGTGCAAGCAGTTGCAGATTTTTTAAGAAATAAACATTGTCAAGGAAAGCGGGAGGAAGATATGCAGAAAAAGAGGAAGTATGCAAATATGGGTGTGTTTATGCATGAAGTTTTAGAGAAATGCCTAATAGTAAAAAATCTATTATGTAAATAGACTGTGAATAGCAGTAGTAGTAATAGTAGGAATAATGACTATGCAAGAAACAAAAGGTAGAAAAAGTTTGGGACCAAAGGGACACTGCACTACTGGATTACTATACCCCTGAATGTCTCAACAAGACCTTGGACTGTCTTGGAACAAGACTTGCTTCCAAGGTACGTTTCTTAACATAAGGGTGCATGCTATTTGCTAAAGAAACCTACATTAGTGAAGTGAAAACTCTTCTCTCTCAAGCATTTGTTCTCTCCACAACCCATTGGTTCTTCCATCCAGGATTTGGGGGGTAACTCCTATTGAGCCCAAGACTAATGCTAGTTGGGGGCCCTATGGGGCTCGAAGTCTGAGGGTAACTGCCCCATCCCTCTCTCTAGGGGACTTTACAGGGTCCAACCCAAACCTAACCAGGATACCTCTGCTGGACTCAACCATGACATTATTTGAGGATGCCTTGTTGGGCCCAAGGTGCCCTGCTGGAATGAAGTCTAAAATTCTTGATTCTAGGTTGGGGAGACTTACCTATTCCATCAGTACCCCATGCTTGGCAAGCATTTTCATTCCTAACCAAGTTGCTTCTGCCAGGCCCCTAGCCTGGGACTCCCTAACTGATCCTTAGGCAACCAATCCTATCCCTAACTTTAGGGAGTCCTACTTGTTTAATCCCTATAACAAGTTTGGGGAGCCCTCTTGGCCCACAGTAATATCCCAAGCAGGATACCCCTGCTGGTCCCATACCTAATCCAAATCCTGAGTGCCTTGCCAGATCCACACCAAGCCCTAGCCCTGAGGCGCCTGACAATCACCAATATTTGCCTGGGGGTGCCCTGCTGAACCCTAGACTTAACCACAGTCTGGAGACTACCCACACCTATCCCTAGCTAGGGGAGCCACACACATTACCTAACCAGAGACCCCTGGTAGGTCCACTCCTAACCCTAGCATTGGGAGTCCTTCAGGTTGAAACTATAACCTTATGAAAGGGGAAGGAAAGGGCCCCAAAATTAAATTAGTTTTATAAGAGCTCCTTAGGAACCATCCCTGGACACTATCTATGTACCTGTCTTGGGAAGTGCCCTAATGCCAGCTGACGAGTCCTACCAAGCCTAACCTCAGTGGCAGCCAGGGTCTAGCTTGAGACACATATTGAATAAGGAGAGGTGAGACACATATTGAATAAGGAGAGGACAGAAATAAAATCAAAGACCATATATAAAAGTTATGCAAGTAGGGTTTTACAATGGAATTTTGCTATTTATACTTGAGTGAGGAGGGAAATAGGATTTGAGAGTCAGGATTTCTACTCAGCTAGTGCCTACAAACTCAATGAAAAGCAATTTGGCAAAAACTTTCTCAATGCTTTCCTGAATGCCATATTAAGTTACATTTTATTGAAGCTTTCAGATATATAACTGCAGCGTGAGCCAAACTTTTTGGCAGGCATGCCATAAATTAGCCACACACTATCTCCTGTTGACACTCTGGTCGCCTTCCCCTGTCCAATCAGCTGCTCTGCTTTGTGCTCCTGCCCTGTGCTCCCTGCCCACTTTACTGTTTTGCTTTCTGCTTCCTACCCTATCTGCCACTATACTACCTATTAGGGATGTGCGAAATTTCACTGAGTGTTTTGTTTCGAAGCTGTGTAGATGCATTTTGAGCTCAAAACAGTGAAATAGAAATTAAACAAAAAACGCTGAAAGAGCTTTGAAACAAAATGAGGGCACTCAAAAAGTTTTGAGTTTTGAAGCAGCCTGGTGGCAGGAGGCAGGGGAGAGCCAGGGCGTGCACTACGTGCCTCCACCAGCCCCATGGAGCTCAGCCCTGGCTCTCCCCTGCCTCCCACTGCCGGCCTGAGCTTCATGGGGCTGGTGGAGGCAGTCAGAGCGCAGCCTGGTGGTGGGAGGCAGGGGAGAGCTAGGGCTGTGCTTTGACTGGCTCCGCTAGCCCCATGGAGCTCAGCCCGGTGGTGGGAGGTAGAGTGCAGCCCTGGCTTTCCCCACCTCCCACTGCTGGGCTCTGCTCCAACCATCTCTGCCAGCCCCATGGAGCTCAGTCCAGTGGCGGGAGGTGGGGAGAGTCAGGGCTGTGCTCCATCTCCTGCCACCAGCTGAGCTCCATGGGGCTGGTGGAGTGGGTCAGAGTGCAGTCTGGTAACCGGAGATAGAAAAAGCCAGGTCTGCACTCTGACCAGCTCCACCAGCCCCACTAAACTCAACTTGCCCTCCCAGTACTGCTGGACTCCTCCCAGAGGTGCAGGCCCCCAGATCTGCATGCAGGATGGCAAGAGGCTGCCACTGCTGCCTGGGGCCAGTGGCAGCAACAATCTTCCTGATGCTGGATGTGGGCTGTGCCCAGCGCTGGTCCCACGCAGCAGCGGCAGCCTCCTGTCATTTGTTGTGCAGATCTGGGGGCCTGCACCCCCAGGAGGAGTCCAGCACAGACCTCCTGGGGGTGCAGGCCCCTGGATCTGCATGCCGGGTGATGGGAGGCTGCCGCTGCTGGCAAGTGTCATGAGTTTTCTTTTGAACAGTTTGAGGTGCAGTTTCCCAGACACCTCTACACCCATCTCCTTGAAACTTGGCAGGCTTCATGCCCTCAGAAGGGGCTACTATTCCTGCACTTTTCATCCAAATCAGGCAAGTAATGACAAAGTTTTAGGCATTTTCATGATTCCCCATTATAACCTTTGGGTGAAATGCATTGAAACAGCAAAACAGTTTCAATGAAACAGAACAGTGCTTCGAAACAAAATGACAAAATGAAACACTGTCCCTTTGAAACAGCAAAATGGATGCCGAAACGACGCTGTTTTGCACAGCCCTACAGTGCCCATCTTTTCCCTGGTCTGCTATGTGCCATCCACACAGAAGTTGCCTATGCTACATTGTGGCACTTCGTGCCTCCCTGGTTGGCCATCCAAGTGCTACTGTATATTTCAACATACCAGCCCTTGCCAGACCTAAGAATCGGCCCTCTTGATTTATTATCTGACAGTCTGAGATCTGGTAACCTTCCTATAGTAACTCTGACTAGTGACTTCAATAAGCCCATTAAATTTTGCCACAAGATTCTTGGACTGTCAATAATTGCTTTTGATTTGCATCAAGTCCAGGGTATTTCTATCCCTTCAAGCTTAACACCCAGGTTTCTGAGATACCTAAGCACACAAAGCTGCAGTTGAAATTATAGGAGCTTTAGTTGTTTCTCTGTGTTCTGAAAATCAGGCTTTTACTGCATTAATCCAATAGATAACAGAGCTATTCTTTTAGAAGGAACCTTCAGACTTTTTCTGTGTGACTGTGCCAGTATGCTTTCTAGAGCCAATAATCACAAAATGTCAGCACTCTTAAATGGGGCCAGTAAATCTTCCAACAGCTCCATAACATGATTTTACTAGTCATTAAAAAGGTCAGGCTTGAACTGTAAATAAATTCTTGCCTCCCAGCAACGTGCCTCTTCAGTTTAGACAGTAAATCTTTATTGAGAGAGGCGTTCAAGCAGCTAACATCCTTCTTATGGTCCTAAATTTTGCTAGTTGTGCAGCTGCTCTCCAGCAAAGATATAGAGTCCCCTGCTAGGGTGCTAAAAATTTGTCCCTATGAAAGGGAACATGAAGAAAATGAAATCTATTACAGAAACGATCTGTGCATAAGTTTGAGATACTTGATTATTTTCTACAGTTAGATTGGCATTCTTTTTTTTTTGTGAATGCTGAAATTCAGTGGGGCAGGACATCTAAAGTCTGATCTGGGTCTAAGAGAAGAAGAATGTAAATCCCACATCCCTGCTAAAAGGAGGGGGAAGTTCCTCTCCTTCCTTACATTTTACAGTGCAGGGAGGTAGAGAATTTCAAGTAGGAGCTAACAAGCAAGTTTAGCTAGTGACTGGTAGAACAGCAGCCCATGATGGGGAGAGGAGTTATTACCCCTTCTATTCAATAGTTTGCACATCATAGCAAGCTCTGAATAGTATCTATTTTTTCTTAAAATCCTGGAAGACTTTTAAATCTTGAAGGACCTGTGCTGTATCCTGAATGAAAACTGAGATGCATGAAAAAAGGGAGAAGTTAGTCCAGCTAAAGGGATAATAATTGATAGTCACAGTCAAGATCGTACTTAATACAATCTAGTCTGTGACTGAGTTTTTGTTCTATAATTTCATGTTCCTTTTTAAAAAAGTTTTACTGAGAACAGCTACTCTGAAGTGAGCAGTGGAGTGTCCAAGGAGGCTAAAGTGCTCTGCCACCAACTTCTGTGTCTTTCTGGAACTGGTGTCAGATCTGTGTTTGTTCACTAAGGATTGCAGAAAGCAGAGGGGCACTATAAGCAGGTGATAGTGTACATATGACATTGGTAAAGGTGCAGGTGAATGAACCGCAGATGTTAAAAACAGTATTCCTTGATCTAGTGATTTTTCATAGATTTCATAGACATTAAGGCTGGAAGGGACCTCAGAAGATCGAGTCCAGCCCCCTGCCCCAGGGGCAGGAAGTCAGCTGGGCTCATAGGATCCCAGCAAAGTAAGCATCCAATTTTCTCTTGAAGGTATTCAATGCAGGTGCTTGAACCACCTCCGATGACAGTAAAGAAATTCTTTCTTAGGTCCAGCCTGAAATGGTCTTGTAGTAGTTTATAACTGTTCGACCTTGTCATCCTTTGGGGCGCTTTGGTGAACAAAAGTTCCCCCAGATCCTGGTGAACACCCCTTATAAACTTACAGGTGGCCATCAGATCACCCCTGAGCCTGCGCTCCAGGCTGAAGAGTTTCATAGCTCTCAGCCTGTCATTGTAAGGTCTGTTTTCCTGACCTCTGATCATGCGCGTGGCTCTTCTCTGGACTCTCTCAAGCTTCTCCACATCCTTTTTGAATTGTGGAGCCCAAAACTGGATGCTGTACTCCAGCTGCGGCCTCACCAAGGCCGAGTACAAGGGGAGAATGATGTCCTGGGATTTGCTTGAGAAGCATCTATGGATGCAAGCCAGTGTTTTGCTCACCTTACTAGCTGCAGGATGATATATTGAAGGCTCATATTTGTCTTGTGGTCAATCATGACCCCCAAGTCCCTTTCATCCATAGTGCTAGCCAGCATAGCACTGCTGAGCCTATAAGGATGCTGCAGGTTTTTCCTCCCAAGGTGGAGAACCTTGCATTTTTCAGTGTTAAACACCGTCAGGTTCTCATCTGCCCATTTCCTGAGCCTGTTGAGGTCAACCTGGATCACCCTCCTGCCCTCAGGTGTGGGCACTTTACGCCAAAGTTTGGTATCATTGGCGAACTTGGCCAGTCCACTTCTGACTTCAATGTCCATATCATTAATGAAGATGTTGAACAATAGAGCTGTTGACAGAGCCTTGAGGAACCCCACCAGTCACAGGGCACATGCCGATTGACTTCCGTCAACCACCACCCTCTGGATCCGACCACAGAGCCAGTTCCCCAGCCAGCGGATCATGGTGATGATGTGGTCTTTATTGATGAGTGGGCAGAGTTGGCATCTGGAGGTTTGTGTACACGTTCTCCTAGGTGTGGGGGGTGGAGGGGGAAGGGAAATGGCATTTTAATTAGAGTGGCTCTTGGTAGACACTTTAATTAAAACACCCACAGCATCTCATGTATTCAGTGTCCTGTGTTTCAAAATGGCAGTGGGGTGCTTTAACTAAAACTGATTCGAATAGCTTTAGTTAAAGCACTCTCACTGCCATTTTGAAACATGGAGATGCTGAATACATGAGATGCTGCAGCAGCTTTGATTAATTGAAACTAGTCTGATGTGTTTTAATCAGAACGCACTGGAACATATGTAAAAGTCCCCTTAGTCTGCTGCAAGCCCTGGTGCCTCGGTGAGAATGGGAATTAAGTAGCCTGTTGCTTCTGAGATGCAGTTTGAGCTTGGGGAGTTGTCTGCAATCCAGGACAGATTTGTTCCCTTGAGATAGTCATTCCTTTCCAGGAGGGGTTGACATTAATGATGATTAATCTGAGGTGTTCAAGTTAGGAGATGCAGGTGACAACCAGAGGGATCCTGTTGTCCTTGTATTGGGATGAGCATCATAGCAGTTCAAATCAAAGTCTGAGTCTGGCTTTGATTCGAGTGGCTACAGTTTTGAGATTGTATTGTAACTGTAGGAATCCCTGCTCCAGATCCTTAAGGTGAGCATCCCAGTAATGTAGAGCTTGGCTGTATGTGGTAGATCTTGTGATGTGTTTGGCATAAAGTGGGTGGCATGAAGGTAGCTGTGGCACTTGGTGGCTTTTCAATACTACATGGCGGCAATGTGGCCAGTGCAAACCTCCACCACAGTGTTTAGGAAATTAACTCTGAAATACTCCACCTTTCTTGGGCAGGATTCAGTTCTATGTATTCTCTTTCAGTTGTGAAGTTTCATACAAACAAAGAAGACATGGGAAAGACTGTAGAAATGCATTATTTTATACCATCATCTGCTGTGCAATTACTCATGAAATTTTAGTGGCAAACCTTAATGCACATTAGTTAATTCTGGTGAGGAATTATTTATATGGAGTACTGAGGCATACTAGCAAATGCAATTAACTTTCACATGTGAGAGAGAAATGAGCACTCTCCTTAAAATAAAACCTCAGTTGAGAAACAGTTGCTCTGTAGAAGTGAATGTGACTGATGGTAAGCCAGTTTCTCTTCTTCTGTTCTCACCACTATGCCCATGTGTCCCTCCCTATGCCTAGCTGAAAGTTCCCACGGTGCTTCCTTTTTTTGCAAGAAACATTTGAGTCATTCCCAGATCCAACCTGATTTCTTTAAGTCCAAAAGGGACCATTACATTATTCAGTCTGATTTTCTGTGTAATGTAGGCCATAGAATTTCACCTGGGCCCCGTCTACATGTTACACTTAAGGCAGGATTAACCAGTTAATCACACTTTATGTTGTGACCCAGCTACATATTCAACCAATTAATAGCAGTGGCAATGTGAAGTGAGTGCACGTGCACCCCTTGAGAATGCAGTGCACCCCCTGTCAGGCCATGCTGCCTGTTTAGCCAGCAGGCAGCGGGGCAGATGGGACCACCAGTGCCCCCCCTGTGAGCACCAGCTGGGGAGTGGGGCCGCCAGCCAAAGCGGCCACGCCACTTTGGAAGTGGCCGTGGGACTTCTGGCAGCAGCGCGGCTGCTTTTTGGTGAGTGCGATTGGCTGTCAGGGTAGCCCCCCGTTCACTGACTGGTGTCCTCCCTGACTCAAGAGGCACCAGTTGCCCATGATTAATGGTGTGCTAAAACAAGCAATCTACAGAGTTATTCCACAGAAAATAAGTAATAAGTTTGTAGCTTGTTCTAATAATGCCATTAATTGAATGGGGGGACCAAGTGCTCCCTTGTGGCTAGGAGCCCCGTCAACTGAGGGGCTTCCAACCACAGAAGTGCATCACCTGCTGCCAGCCTTGTTCACTGCAGGGCTCGCAGTAGGCAGTGGTGTCAGCTGCAAGGCTCATAGCGGCAGCAGTGTTCTGCCCTCTGCCCCCACTGTGAGCCCCGCACCGCATGAAGCTCACAATGGAAGCAGTATTTTCCCTGCTGCGAGCCCTGCCAGATGTGGTGCTAGCAGCTATAGGACCAGCTGGTTTAGGGGGAGCCCAGGTTTGTGATCCTGGGCTCCCCCTGCTCCAATGATAAGGTGCAATGGGATCTAATGCACGATCCCACAATCATACCTCCTGCTATGCACGTGTGGCATGGCAGGAAGTGCGATTGTGTGGATTGTGCATTAGATCCCATGCGCCTCTACGTGCACATAGAGAGGGCCCCCTAGCTATGTTTGCATTAAGTCTAATACAGGCATTTGATAGGAGTCTCTCCAGGGAGACATCCAGTCTCAATCTGAAAGCTTGAAAAAAGGGTGGAGGAGGAATGCCACCATCTGCCCTATTTGGGTTTTTTTTCCAGCCAGCTGATCCCTTCAAAATACATGGGAAAGCCAGTTTAAGTAAATGTTGTGTTGCTATATCCCTTAACTATCAAGCTGTTTGCATCTGCTGATTGATTTATGTTCATATTTTCCAAGAAGCTCCATTGCTATTTAAAAGTAATTATTGTATGGGTTGTATTCTGCCATCTTCAGTTTGGTAATACCTTATTTTAACATTTGTCATTGTTTCCCAGTGGCAGGCTGGAACAGTCCAGGTTAGGTCTGAGGCTGGCAGGTGCTAGGACCTGGCTGCCACTACTGGCACTGCTTCTCTGTGCTTCCTGGCTGTGGCATGGCATGGGAAAGCTCTCTGCCACCCAGTTGTCTGGCTGTGGTGCAGTGCAGTGCCACTGAAACCTCCTGCTGCCAAACACCACCAGAGCTAGTTCTGCAGGCCGGATTTAACCTATGGGCCATAGGTTGCTGACCCCACCTTTATTTTATAGTCTCATTGACTTTTCTTGGTCCAGCTGCAGAATAAGAGAGATTCTCCTGCATTTAGGGTTATCAGAATCTGTTTCTATGTTTGTCTTTTCTTCCTACTGATCTAAATATATATGGCATTTCTTTTTCCTTTTGATTTCTAAAAGGAGCACAGCCTCTCAGACATGAATCATTAATTCCCTCTTATTTCTTCATATATAAATAGACTGACTTTCTTTTTAGCTCCTCTTCCTACCTCAGCATACCCCTTAGGCCTTTTCACTAGCATTGGGCTCTGCTGTTATCTTTGTCATGCACTTATCTTTTTCCTTTCAAGCTATAACTAACTCTGACTTCTTTTTTGTTTTTTGTTTACAGGAGATTTTTCTGTTCTTACTTCAGATATTTAAGCAGTCCCTCAAGAAGTCGCTATGCCAGTTGTTTCCTGTGGGGTTTTTTTACATTCAAAGGAACTTATTTACAATGTCCTTTCAGGTTCTCTAGCTCCTTCCTGCTGGTGGATTATAATATGGTGTCCCCTCAGACTCAAGTCAGTGGAGTTCTTCAAAATTGGCTTTAGTAGTTTTATAAACAATTCCTTGGAGGGCAGATTTATATTTTTTATTTTGTTTTGAGGAAATGAATTTTGCAAATCATTATTTAGGCACATCATTCATCATCATGCTCTCCTCTAAGTGATTACAGGCAAATCCCAAATCCTCCTTCTGCTATGTGAGGTATGGGAACAGGGAAGGGTGCCAGGATTCCCGAAAAGGGAGTACAAGCATCTGGCATGCTATGGAGTCCAATTCCTCAGGAGCTCCTTGAAAGAATGTGAGATAATAATAGTCTGCTGCTAACTATTTCTCTGTTACTTTTTTACAGATGCTGCACTCTCATGGAGAAGGGTATGGGCATATGGTGGCTTGGATGCTGCAGCTCTGACCAAGAACTGGTGTGGAAGTTGTTCCCATAGCTTATTTAAAGGACATTTTCCTTACACAGATTGGTCCTGGTGAGTCTTAGGGATGAGCAGCACACATAAAAACAGTAATTCCATGCTAAAATTTGTTAACGCTGGTTTCCATCTGCACTGTCCCCTCCCTGTACTGTCAATGGGAGCAGCTGTCAGAGGTAGAGCACGGTCATAGGGACCCAGTGGCAGAGAGAGGAGAGGGGTCCAGCACAGTGGTTCTCAAACTTTTTTTTCGTGGACCACTTGAAAATTGTTGAGGGTCTCAATGGACCACTTATTAAACTTTTTTTTGTTCTACAAATCAAAGCCCACAACTCGTGTTTTAATATCAGTACTATTACCTTACAAGTACAGATATTCTTGATTGTTCCACCACCTTTCTGCAGGCCACCTAAGTGGAGCTCGGTCTGCGGACCAGAGTGTGAGAACCTCAGGTCTAGCAGGCTTGGGAGAGCCACAAAACCCTTGCAGGAATCCGTGCCTGCAGTGCTGTGCTCCTGCTCAGACAGTAGGTGGTGCTGCTGTACTCAGGTTTTATGGCTGCTCTAGCTTTTTTCCTGGGTTGGGGGCTTAAAGGAGTGATAGTTCCATGTTTTTAAGGAAAGGAAAATCTTTTTATGGATCTTTTACTGTCAGGTGTTTTTAGGGCAATTTTTTTTTTTTACAGCATATCCATAAATTTATGGACAGTTGGCAACCTTGGCAACTGCACTGTGTGTATTTGCTTGACTTGAGGTCTGTGCTGAGCTGATAAGGCCAGTGAATCTGTGATTGACCCTAGTGCTCCAATGTCCACTGTAGGACACATGAAATATTATGATATGCGAATCTAACCCCAGAAGGGGAGTGGTGATCAGTGCTTTGGTAAGTCTTCCATGCCTTACTAGTAGACTTCCCCTACAGTTACTGAATAGCTTCTTCCCACAATGTCTGCTTCCTCAGATGTTCTGTGTGGTATGCTTTTGAATGAATTCCACAGACAATATTTGATATGGAAGAATATTCAACTTGGTATATGGCAATATTAATGGGCTGAAGCCAGCATGCAAAAAATGGCTTTAAAAATTAACCAAACCAACAAGAGCCAATCCCTCCAAACAAACAAAAAGAATGCAATACAAAACAACCCCCTCAAAAACCCCAAAACCTCATATTATATGGAGTTAGGGGCTTGTTTCCTGAAAACATTTAATAGCTTGTATATATAATATCTGACATTAAACTGTACACACAAAAAGTGGTGCAAGTTGAACGGTCAGTTAACTTTGGCAGTTTTCCATCCATATTTATTTGATAACAGATGGGTAATATACACAGCACATTTTATTAATAACGTGTCTCATTTCTTGGAAAATGTCATGTCTATGAAGTAGAGTTATTGGACCCGACAGTACTGAGAAACGTACTAACCCATTTCATTCAATTATTAAAAGTTAATTATTTGATCCAGCTAGTACAAAGAATAAGTGTGAACTCCAAACATTAAAATACAAATGTTAGGGAAAAGGTACAAGGGAATTACCTTTAAGAGTAGAAAGCATAAAATAGAATGCCATATATACTATACCTTCTTATTATAGCTCTTGTTGTTTATTTGTATCATTAAAGCAAAAGGCATTTTGCTCACATGTTCTATCCATCTCTAACATTTTACTTGTTAAATAAAAATTAAGCAGCTTATGTAGTGTGAATGGTCAAACATGCCAAAAACTAAATTCTGATCGTATTTGAAGACAATGTTAAAAGCGCATTGAATTAAGTGGAACCAGGATTTTGCTCCCAAAATGCATTTCTTTTACCAGTAGCCTGTCAAGAACAAAAGGTTTCCTTCAGTACTTTCTAACATTCCTTTTATTCTATAATTAACAACCATCTTTTGCACAAAAACAGCAGTGAGAACTTCCCCTCTTTTCAGATGGATTTATTTCTCCCTGTTTCTTTTCCAATCTTCTTTGTCCAGTGCACAACCTTTGTTCTTACAAGTAGCAGACCATCCAGGTTTAGCAATTTCTTACTTTAAATCATTCTAAACATCCATAAAAATGGAACCACTTAAATCTCCTGAAGTTGGTGCTATGGCCACTAGCAGACATTCATTTAAAGGCACCGATCCCAAGAATCATAACTCCTGCCATACCACACAGGCACGTCAGGAAGTGCAAATCTGGGATAGGGGAGTAGGTCCTAATAACGCTGTAGAGATCCTGGACTCTCCCTGCACTGGCAAGCTGGAAGCTAAGTGCCAAACAAATAGCTGATTGTCAGCTTGGGTTTTTAAGACCTGGGTAGACTGGAATGGGATGATCTAGTTGGGGATGGTCCTACTTGAGCAGGAGGTTGGACTAGATGACCTCCTGAGGTCCCTTCTAACCCTAGCTTTCTATGATTCTACGTGGAATAGCTTTGTGGCTCACTTGCTGCACTATTACACAATAAATTGACTTGAATGTATATCTGTGCTACTATTTAAGGCATGATAAAAGATTTATCGTGGCTTAGGTTCCTGGCAGACATTACACTTATATGGCAAAGCTGGGTGTTGCAGTGCACTAGCCACAGAAGCTGGTTACAAGAATATGTAATGTGATCTTTGCTTGTTTTTAATATACTCATTGAAATGCTTTATGACTAGACTGAACTATAACTGAAAACATAATTAGAACATTAGTATAAATGTTTATTCTTGTGATATATGTCATTTTGTGGAAAAACAATATAATTTTGGCATGTTACACAGGGAATTAAGAGAACTCAGGTTATTTCTTAGTTAAATACAGGCCTAATTCTTTTGACCCCACACTGAAAATGGTTCCTTATCAGAAGAGGCAGGTGTTGCACTGTACTGGAACACATGTCTAAAGCATGTGCATAGGATTGTTTCAAATGAGATTAAAAGAAACAGAGCATTTCAATGATATACCATTGTTTAGAATCCAGGCCAAGTAATCATAAATCTCCATTAGCTGAGGTCTGTTCAGTGGCTGTGTGAAATGAGTGGATGAGCTCAGTTTGATTTCTTGGCAGGAAGGGCAAAATCTGGGGGAGCCATGTGCAGGGGGGACCGTGTGCAGTGGTGCAGGTACACTCTTTCCTTTGTTTCCTGCTCCAACCAAATTTTAAAACCAACTGCCTGGGAGAGGCATCAACATTTCTGTTTAGGTAATACTGAGAGAGTCAATTGACTTCATGGCTCATTATCATCTCCCCGATTCCTGCTAATCTTTCTACGTCACAGAGGGCTTAATGACCTTCTCTCCTCCTAATGGTCTTGATGTTCCACTATTGAAACAATATTTTCCTCTGCTATTTTGCTGTCTGTTAGCCATTCCTGGTAATGTCTCTCTTCTATTTCACAGTCTTGCAGACTATTTTTAGCTCTAGCTAAAAACCTTGACTCAGGTGTAGAAATGACTGACAGTGAAGTATTGGAGGCACTGGCAAGACACTTGAGGGCTAGATTTTATTTTATGAATCTGAATAAGAGATGAGCATTGGACTATAATGCATAAAGAACTAATGATGCTATCTTTTGCCCTTGTTTTCTAGTTTGTTGTGTTATCTTAAACTTTATATATACTCTAGCAAATTAGTGCACATTCCAATAGTTAATTTCCTTTTGCTTTGATCTTAAACTGAATAAAATAGTGCTAGCCCCCTACCATATTAGCAAACCTTCTAGTTTCCTTTTAACTGGAGGAAAATGTGATGTGTTATAGATGATATGCCTCACCATCCACAACCCCTTTTTTC
Source organism: Crocodylus siamensis (assembly GCF_052110815.1). Lineage (NCBI taxonomy): Eukaryota > Metazoa > Chordata > Crocodylia > Crocodylidae > Crocodylus > Crocodylus siamensis. The sequence goes on from NC_143398.1 coordinate 66,499,698, forward strand.
AGAATCCTAGATCTGCCCATGTTGTGATCTACACCCCAAAACTAAACCAATGATATTTTATATTTTGCTGAGAATTGCAGCAGAGGCCTAGCTAGCAGAGACCGGTAAGGGGAACCGCCTTAGCTTCCTAGCTGTAGAGAGACTTCCTAAATTTCAAAGTTGTTGTACCCGGTGAACTGTCATAGGAGTCTTTTCTTACAGGCTATGTAAAAATCTAGATGTATTCTGCCCCAGTGTTGTTAGGCCTCCACAATGGAACCCTGAAATTAGGAGAGGCAAGACTTTCCTTTTCCAGAGGAAAAAACAAGAAATAGGATTTTAGAAGTGTGTTCCCACCTCAGAGAGAGATTCAGGGTATGGTATAGAAAATGCTTTTCCCAATGTTAGAAATAGGGAGGAAAATGCTGACTGCTTCATTTATGTAAAGGAAATACTGAGTCAGGGAAAGGGCGTGGTTTCTTATGTATTCTGCTCTTAGTAAGTGTCTGTAGAAAGCAGAAGAGGAGGTGGTATCATGAGGTTGTGGTGTGTTATAACATATTAGAAACTCAAGTAGAGCCTCCCCTGTTTAAAAAGCCTTTTGGTTAGTTAAAGGAAGAATCTTTGGGGTAACATTAGTGTTTTGATCTCCGCTGTGCTCTGGGGGATTGGGTTCTGCATAGTTTTTGTGTTTCTTGATGTAACAAACACTCATGGGGTGCATCCACACATGCAGGCATGTGCGCTTGCAGCAGCTCAAATAGAAGTGGTGCAAATTTGAGTCGGGGCTTTTTTGCCTCAGGATGTGCCCAGACGTGCACTTTGGTGCAGGACACTTAGGGCAAAATAACCCTGCCTAGCTCCTCCCAGATCTGCATCCAGGGGGAGCTAAAGCCTGAGGCCAGCACGTATGCTGCCTCCAGCAGTATAAAAAGTTGCCCTGGCAAGCAACTCGGGGCTACTGGCTCTCGGGAGCTTCTGGGGAAGGAGCCTCTGGGATTAAGTTGGCCATGCCCCTTCCTGTCCCAGGCTACTGTTGCTGTGGCTGGTTGCTGCAAGCTTGGTCTCAGGAGCTTCTGGGGAAAAGATGGCCAGGCCCTTTCCTGCCTCTGGCTACTATTAGCTTCTGACGTGGTCTCAGAGCTTTTGGAGTTAGTTGGCTGCACCCCTTCCTGCCTTGGGTGGCTGCTGCTGTTGCTGCCCCCCTCCCAGGAGGGTGTCCTCTGCTGCACATTGCTACCCCCCCCTCAGGGAGGGGCCCACTGCACTGCACTGCCCCGCACCCTAGCTTCTGCACCCCTGTTCTCGTCTGCGGTCCAGCCTGCTGCCGAGCTGCGGTTGGGGAAAAGCCTGGGGAGGGAGCCTGCACGATCTGTGGGCCCCACCATCGCTGTCAGAGCCCAAAGGAACCTTGCCTGCCCCAGCTGCCTTGGCAGGCCACCCCCACTTTCACCAGAAGCACACCTTGAGTGGCTAAACTGGAGGGCTCCCACCATCACTGCTGCTGCTGCTACTGTCCCCTCTCAGGAGACAGGGAAATTCCCTGCTGCACCACCTGACACCACACCTGCACTGGATCACTTCCTAATTGACTGACTGCTCCTACTCTCCCCCACTGCTACCTCACTGCATCTGATCCTGATTTGTCTTCCTGCCAACTACCCTGCTGCTGAGTGACTGGCTGGAGGCCTGAGGGGCTTCTGGACAGATCTTCCACCAACAAAGACCCCCACTGCTGCAGCCATCTTTTACACCTGCCTCCACAGTCTTCCCTGTGTGTTTTTTGCCCTTGTGTGGTAAGTCCTGTGGTTCACTCCCCTGGACCTGGTGTTTGTTGTGTGGCTGAGTAAGCCAGCGTGAGTTTCCCCAGCACTTGTGTGTGTGTTTTCCCCCTCCCTGCCCCACATTCTCAAAATATCGGCCTCCCGGTTCTTTTTTTTTCTGTGGGGCTGTGGCTCAGTGAGCTTTGGCCTTCTTTCTCCCTCCCTCCCTACCCTTTTCTGCCCCCACAACCCCAGCCTGCTCCTACTAGATTCACCAGCCCTGTGGGATTTTTTGTTTTTCTTTATTGTCTTCCCCACCCTCATGTGAAACAATGGCAGGGCAGGAAACTTCTGGGGGGAAGATGCTCCCACAGAGCTTCCTGCAGCCCCCACTATAGGGGTGGATCCTAGCCAAGCTCCCAAGGGGATGCATGCCCCTGCAGCCTCCACCCCGGAGGCAGAGTCCAACCAACCTCCTCCAAGGGTGGAGAAGCCTGCAACCTCTGCTGCAGAGGCAGGTGGGACTCTGGTAGGGGGCTAACAGGGCCATGGGGTCACCCCTGGATAGGTCCCGGCGGGTTCCCAAGCCCCCTCTCCCATCATCGGAGGGCAAAGGCAGTGGGAAGGGCTCCTCTTCAGCCTCCTCCACAGCTGGGGATGGGAAGGGCAAGGGCCCTGCCTGGAAGCTTAGACCACCAGCACCTGAGGGGACCAGGTGCACTACATCAGCCAGCACATCCACTCAGCCTGTCCCTAGCCCTAGCTCAGACCCCACCAACATAGCCCTCCTGGGGAGGGGGCAGGGAACCGCAGCTATGCACAGGCAGCTGTGGGGAGACCTGAAGCTGGGGGGGCCTGGACCCTCCACTGGTGGCGGGGTTGATGCCGGGAGCTGGCAGTGCAGCTGGTCCTATCAGCATATGCTGATGATGTACTTCTCATGGTCCAGGACTCAGGTGACGTGATGCAGGTGGAGGCCTGCCAGGCATTATACTTGGTGGCCTCCTCTGCCTGGGTCAACTGGATCAAGAGCTCTGGCTTGGCAATGGGTGACAGGTGGCGGGTGGGCTCACTCGCATCCATGCTCTGTGGGATCTGCTGGGGCGTGGGCTTGCTGCTCTACTTGAGGGTCTACCTGTCCCCCAAAGACCCCTCCTTGCCAGAGAACTGCCACCAGCTGGAGGCAAGGGTGGTGAAGTGGCTCTGGGTGTGGGCAAGGCTCCTGAGGTGTCTCTCCCTGTGTGGGAGAGTGCTGGTGCTGAACCAGCTGGTCCTGTCCATGCTCTGGCACCACTTACACACCCTGCCTGTGCCCCCTGAGGTCCTGGCAGGACTCCAGAGATGGACGCTGGACTTTTTCTGACCAGGACAGCACTAGATTGCTGCAGGGATCCTGAGCCTCCCTTTGTGGGAGGGTGACTAGGGCCTGGTTTGCCTGTGCAGCCAGGTCTTGGCATTCTACCTTCAGGCCCTGCAGTGACTGCTATACAGTGTTGCCCCATGCCGCATGGCTGCCTACCTGGGGTGCGCTTTCTTCCACCACCTCCAGGGGCTCTGATACAACTGGCAGCTCCTCAGCCTGTGGGGCTTCTCCCTGAAAGACCTGCAAGGGCTGCCAGATTTCTACCAGGACTTCCTTTGGGCCTGGAGGCTGGTCTCCACTTCCAGGTCCCCCGCAACAGTCAGCCAGGGTGCCAACCTGCTCGTCGAGCCCCTCCTCTGGAACCCTCATCTGGAGGTGCTGATGGCAGAGGAGCCCCATTTGTGATAGAGGTTGATCCTGGCTGGTGTCACCCATATTGGAGACCTCCTGGACTACGATAGGCAGGAGTAGGTGCACCTCTCTGCGCTGGCCCGGCGTATGGGTCTACCGTGACATGTGCAACCTGCTGTCTGGCCCAGGAGGTGAAATCTGCCCTACTGCCTGATGCACTTGCCTTTGTTGACCAGGTCCTGCACGTTGGCAGTCCCTGCCCCCCCCATGTCCTCCAGCCCACCAGAATTTGTCATGGGGCTGGCGCCTCACCTGGCTTCACAGCACTCCCCGCTCCACCACCTGAGCTGGCTGGAGGACACCAGACCGGTCTGCTTTTCCACCGTCCATTGCCATCACCTCTACGTGGTCATGTGCCTCACTGTCCATCATGCTGTCCCACCCAGACTCCAAGTGGTGGGACCTGCTCGATGAGGGCATGGTTGGGGCACCCCAGTGGCTGAGTCTGTACTCCACCCCCATCCCATGAGCCACTGGGCATGTCAGCTGGTGGCTCCTCCATGGAGCCGTTGCCATGGGCGTGTATGTGGCAAGCTTCACAGACACCCCAGTCTCCTGCCCCTTCTGCGGGCAGAGGGAGACCCTGGTGCACATGACCCTTGAGTGCACCAGGCTAAAGCCCCTCCACCTCCAGAGCCTCCTCTTGAAGTTCTGGTTGAATTTCACCCCCCACCTTTTTGTTTTTGGTCACCCCATCCATGGCCCCCACCAAGTCCCGGGACCTCCTGGTCAACCTCCTCCTGGCCCTGGCCAAGTGGGCCCTGTATTTGACCAGGAAGGAGGATCTGGCTGGGAAGGTGCCCAAAGACTGCGGGGCTGCTTGACCCCCAGCTGCCTGGCACCCACCAGCTTGGCAGGGTGCTGTGTGCTGTCTGGCAGCTCAGGGCACTCCAGCAGTCATCTGGTGGCCCTGAGCTGCCCAAAAGCATGCGGTGCCCTGTTGAGTCAGGCCTCATCTGTGCAATGTGGCACAGCAGCATGAGTGCCAGGCAGTTGGGGCTGGGTCCCACTGCCCCACACCATATGGGGGAGCTCTGCTACGAGGCTCCAAGTGGCCCCAACCATCATTGCTAATGCCAGTGAGTGCGAGCTGTGCAGAGGGATGGGTCCAGGCTGGGGAGCGAGTGGGAAGCTGGGGAAATCAGCGGAGGCTGGGGGAATGAACAGGAGGCTGAAGGAATGCATGGGGAGCTGGGGAAATGAGCAGGGGCTGGGGTAATGCATGGAGAGCTGGGGAAAACAGCAGGAGCTGGGGGAACGAATGGTGGGGCTGGAGGAATGGATGGAGAGCTGGAGGGGCGAGTGGGGGCATGGGCTGGGGCCGGGCAGGCCCTTCCCATTGTCCTGTCGTCCAGACTTCCCAACTTCCTACTTACCTGGCACAAAGCCGGGTCCAGGTCCCTTCTCTGCGTCCTGCACTGCTGCTTGCCCTACATGGGTAGGCAGTGTCTTGGTTGGCTACCAGAGCGGTTCTGTGAAGTACCCAAGCCTCCAGTCCTACCACACTTTTTTCCCCCCAGGGTATTTTTTGGTGCCTAGATCCCCAGGTATCAAATTTTGCCCCCATGCTGCAAATATGCAGCATGGGGAATGTTTTTTTGTTCCCACATGTGCATCTTGCAGTGTCTCAAAGGGGTTTGGGATACTGCAAGAGGCACATGTGCACTCGTCTGGATGCACTCATGAAGCTGGAGAAGTACTCTGTCTCTGTTCTCGTTTGTATCTGTGTCCTAATTTATTACAGTGACTTGAATGATGATCAAGACTGGTAAACCTGAACTACAGGTCATCAGTCTCAAGGTCCATCAGACTAGTACCTGTTAGGGGCAATTAAGCTTAAAAGCAACATCAAAATGAAATATACAGAAATCCAAAAAAAAAAAATCCTAGCTCCCCCCAAAAACTCCACCACAACAGATACTTGCATTAAACAGGAATCAAAATGACTGTATTCTAGTACTATCTCTGAAGAAGCCTGTTGTCTTCGGAGCAGCTACATACATCCTTTTATTCTGTCAGGCCCATGATGCCATACTGAGGTTCCTGCCACGGTTCCTGGAGTTTCTTCTGGCAATTAAATAGTACTTAAATGCTCATGCTCTACCACTGTCTTGTCTTGTTGGGAGCTATTGGCCTCCTTTGCACATTTCTATCCCCTTTTAATTCATCTTTTGTTCATTTGGCTAGCTAGTGGTGCAGGTTGAAAAACTTGCCAGCCTGGAGGTAGACACCAGGTTTGGGAGGTTTCATTGGAAAGAGCGACCTCTAGTGTTCTGCAGACTGATATTCCTGGTGTTGAATACTGCAGTTTTCTTTTAGGTTTCTTTTTATATTAAGTCTGGGTAAAATAAATTCTGCTGGGTAAAATAAAATGTACAATTTGCATCAGACTGGGGAGTAGGGGGGAGAAAAGGTGCTTTAAGAAAGACTTCAAAGCTTTCTATTTTCTCAAGATGTTGAATTAAGATTCTTTCATCTTCCTCTTTCATTATTTGCCAAAATGGCAATACTTTTATTTAATTTTTTTTAAGTATAATTGCTTTTAAAGCAGGAGTTGATGTTCTTAGTAACAGGACTCTAGAGAAAGTAATATGCGAGCTTCCTTATTCAGCTTCCTTACCTCCCTGCAGGAAAACTTTTCCCTGCCAAATGACTTATGTGTTTGTTTTATCTTTGGTTTCTTTATCTGCAACAGGCCTTAGGTTATAGCAACCTCACTTGCTGCTTGTGTAAGTTAGTCTCTCTAGCCTCTACTTTCTACCTGGACAATAAAGCTAGAAGGAGGAAGGGCACCATCTCTTTTAAGTTAGCTTTGGGGAAGGCACTGAAGTGAATTCTGTGCTGGTACCAGGATCAGTCAGGATCACTAATGAGGAACTGGGGGTTGTGCTCTGACTGGTGGGACAAGTGTATTTTTAGAGGGCATTTTTGCAACAGTATTCATAAGGTTATAGCAGCCACTGCCTAATTCAAGTATAATGTGCCAGGGGATGCTGAGGCAGTATTAGAAAGAACTGTTACAATCCCCTTCTTTCTGCATCTCAGCTTTAATCTTTGCCAAAGGTCAGACTAGAGTCTTTCCAGGAATTTTCAGGAAGCATTATGCAGTTAAACCTGGGGAATTTTTCTGTAAAATTGGTAATGAAGTGGCTTTAGTAGTTCTTAGCCAAAGGCATGTCCTAGGGACGGAGATGCTAAGACGGACAGGTGTAAAGTAAAGCTGGGGGGAAAGGCCTCTGAAGATGGTTGGAGCAAACACCAATTATGCACAGGGGAGAGAAATTCCAGTCAGACCTGAAGGAAGTTCTGAGCATTAGAAAGTCCCTTCTTTGGTACTTTTGCCACTGTTTCTACCAGCTGGAGTGTCTGGCTAGTCCCTCTCTGTAGTTTCCCTTCCATGCTTTCATGCTGGGCAGGTGGGAAAGAAAGGCATCATCCAGGTCACAGTTTTCTTGCATGCAGAAGTTTGAAAAGTTTGTTCTAAAGGATTCATTCTTGGTGGCACTGACTGAGGAATGATACAAAATATTCCAGTTCGGATTATATTAACACCAGTAAATTTGAACATAGAGCTAATGATAAGCAGTAGGCCTATGTACAAAACTTGTTTTGTGACATGCTCCATCAGCACATTAGCACAGTTGTCAGGAAACATGCCTCAATGATTGTATACTAGCTGATCACCAATTGAGGGAATAGGTTGTTCCCCCCCAGCTCTTAATACAGTCTTTTGCTATTACCTGTTGATTTCAGCTATTCAGAGTCCTATCAATAGCACTGATGACATTTGGAAAGCCTATAAAATCTGCCTCTAACTTCCTGCTGAGAATTTTGTCTTAATGGCAATGAAATGTAATTAGGCTTCCATTGTCTCAACCCCTTGGCTACCTGCTCCACTTAACTGCTAATTTAGGAATCACTATGACCAAACAGTGCCAGCACAGTAGCAGAGATAGCTCGACTGTAAGTTTTATATATGGGCAGAACTAGCATTTCCTGAACAGGCTGGGTACAATTGTTATTACAGCTCATGACCCCCAACTTTATTATAGTGATGTCCATAACACCCCTAAAGTTTGTATTAGCACTTCTACTATAAACTCCCTATTTTCAGTAGTTTGATCTCCAAAGTGTTAGCTATATGGTCTTTCAAACAATCTTGGGTAAAAACAATGTCTACTTCCCACATTTTTTGTGATTCTAAATGGGTTTCATATCAGTAGTTTAAAACATTCATCCCCTCAGTGTAGGTATTGCTATGGAAGTGTTGGCATGGCTAAGCAGTTGGTGTCTGTCTCACATATGTGGACCCCACTAACTTTATGGTCTGAATTTGCAGCTCTTGCTCAGACAAATTTGCCATCCAAATCTTACTTCAATTGTGAGGACAGGGGGCTGCCTGTGTCCAGAGTGAGTAAGAACTGAGGAAGGTCCCAAGATTTGGTCCACTCTATTAGATACAACTTTCTCTATGCAACTAAGCATTGCTTAAAATTAGAAACTCAGGTGCTAAATGGGCTTAATAAGTTCATGTAGAAAATGATGCTTTGCTTTGGGAACTCAGGATGGTCCTGAGCCAGAGAGTTTGGAGATGCTCAGATTTAGAGGTTTGGCTTGGCCCATTTTGAAAATGGCCTGATTTGAATCTAACAGGTTCTTAGTTGCATTAATGCCCTTCTGTGCCATTCTGCCCCCCAATCAGTTGAATTTTTAAAGCCTCTGGCCGCCCAACCAGTGGCGGCCCCTGATTTTTAGTGGGCTGGGCCCACGGCCTTTTTAATTCAAATAGATGTGCCATTCTGACAGCATTAAGGATCATTCAAATCAGCAGAAACTGCCCTTTGAGCATTCTCCAGGTGTCTAAGGCCTCTTTACAGACCTTGCTTTCTGCCTTAGACATAAAGAAGGTAGATCAGAGACATAACTAGCAAGTTACATGCCCTGTGCAAAACCCTGCCAGTGCATGTGTGTATGCTGAGTGCCAGAGTACAGGAGTGAGTGTCAGTTTTACCTGCCCCAAGGTCTCAAATCCCCTGTGCTACTTCCACCACACAATCTCTCTGAGCTTCAGCTGCAGCAGTACAATGTCCCTACACCCAGCAGCTGCTGCTGTCATGGCATAGGCTCTCCTCAGGAGCTGGGGTGGGAAAGGTGCTAGTGTGGCACCCTCTTTGAGATGGCATGCAGACCTGGTGCCCTGCTTGCCCTCCTTCGGTTATGCTGCTGAAGGATATGTATGGACTGTACTACATTACAGCTGTTCTTTACATTCTAGGGCTTATAGATGGCTCTGGGAAGCAGAGTATACACTAGTGCAGCCTGAAAGCTTCTTCAGCTTACACTAAGGACCAGAAGGGTCCCTGTGTATCTCCTCAATATGGGATGGGCAAAGATGATAGGAAATCATCTTTCCTCCCCAGAATTTCTGCCCCAAATATGGGAATGGAATGACTGAGAATTAGGCTCCCTGGACTGATCTCTAATGTATTCTCTCTCTAGCCAGATGCAGTAATAAATGCAGTAACCTAAGAGTGTTCATCTTCCCTTGCAGTCTATTCCAAGCCTTTAGCACTACCAGTTAGCCTGTTTCACATCTGCTGAATTAAAGCACTTTCACCTTTCACTAAACACTGTTATTACTCAAGCAGCTTATTGCAGTTTTGGAATGAAAAAGCTTATCTCTATAGTAACACAGGATGGGAATGGGCCTAACAGACCATCGTGTCCAGTCTCCTCATTCACAGGAAACCATTTATCCAGCAGCATCTACAAGATTGTCTCTCTGACCTCTTGCTCCTCTTGCATCCACAGAATTCCCCAAATCTGCCTACAACGTGCTAGGGGTAAGGAGCAGGGGAAATAAGGGCATGGACAATGCCTACAGTGGCCGGGAGTTTGTTAAAGTAATAAATATTCAGATGATCCTAGGAAGGGGCCAAGACTTATACTACAGAGGAAGGCAGACAAACCTATGTTCCTCCCTGACCTCAGTTCTGGCAATTGGTTTGACTGTGGCTGTTTAAACAAGCCCTTCCAGCCAAACACCTTAGAGGTTTCTAAGAACTGGTAGGAGCACCAGAACACCTCAGTGAAACCCCCTATGGTCTCTTGTTGCTGTCAAAGAGACCACAGAGAATTAGACTGAGGTGTTCTGCATGTCCAGTACCTCCAGGGAAGGTGAGAAAACCAAGCAAAAACCAGAATAACCCCCCACGAAACAAAAGAACTCACAGGTCATGTCCCCACATGCAGGGGTGTTTGCCAGCAGTGGCAAGAAGGTAGCAGAACAAGTTTGTCCCACTACTACTTCCCACTGTGCATGCCCTGTGGCATGTGCCATGCTGCTTTTTTCACAGCATTTTTGTTGTTGTTGTTATTGTGTTTTTTGTTTGGTGCTGGGATTTACCAGTAGCAAATTTTGCTCCCATACTACAAATTTCCAGTGCGAGGTACATTTTAACATTCCAGGCATAGAGTTTGTGGTATCACAAAGAGGTTTGCGGTGCCATAAATCACATGTGCCTGTACATTGGGATCCAGCCACAGAAGCTTTCTCTGTGATGACAAATTTTTAGTGGTAATTTTAGACCAAAAAAATTAATAGGTTATAAGTATTTCTCAGTGCATCTAGTGCAACTACACAGCTCATGTACCATACTAACACTGAGAATAACAGTTCAAGTACAATAATTGCTTACACAATGGGAAATCAGAGCTAAGTACAGATATGAAGAAGTACACTTTTGTTGTCCACTCCCTTCCCCACTCCCCTCCAATCTGATTGTGGATTTGTACATGCAGTGTATTGTTGGAAAGAAAATGATCATTGCAGGAGCTGACTGCTCTCAGTACATGGTGAAGTGGATTGTTACACTATGCACGATGGGCACTTGTATATGTGATGCCATTAACATGTACATGTCATGAAAATGTCACTGTGTGTGGCTTAATGATGTCACAGTGTACATGTACAAGACTTTTGGGAGACATCTGGATATAGTTTAGTTTGCAGCTCTGCAAATTGCAATGATGCAGCTGTCAGTTTGCCCCCCAGCTGTGGGAGAGGTGGGCAGGCTCTGCAGGAAAAAAGAGTTGGGCCTCTCGCTGCTTCTCCCTTCAGCAGCTACCTGCCGAAGGCAGAAGTGGTGATGGGCCTGATCCTTCTTTTTTCTTTTTTTTTGGTGGAGCCTTTCTGCTTCTCCCCCAGCTGGGGGCAAGCTGCCAGTAGGCTGAGTGGCCTCTGAGCTGCAGGAGGGCAGTGGTGCCCCCTGGGGCCACCTAGGTAGACTGCTAGCAGGCCAGATGCTGCTGCAGCTCAGGGTTGGGGAAGAGTTGGATCAGGCTGGGTGTTGCCTTGGAGGTGGGGCAGCACCCAGCCCACTAGCGGCCTGCCCAGGCAGCCCTGGAGAGTGCTGTGACTGGAGGGAAGGACCGGGCCCCTGCAGATTAGGGGGTACTCAGTCTGCTGGTAGCTCACTCCCCAGATGCAGGAGAGGCAGGCAGGCTCCACTAAAAAAAAGGGTTGGGCTCCTTCCCGCTTCTCCCTTCAGCAGGTGCCTGCTGAAGGCAGAAGCAGCAAGGGGCCCGATCCATCCCTCCCCCCCCACTGTAGCCTGCCTGTGGCCAGGGGGCAAGCTGCTGGCAGGCTGAGCAGCCCCTGAGCTGCAGGGGCCCCAGTCTTCCCTTTACAGTGGCAGCACCGCAGAGCCACCTGGACGGGCTGCTAGCAGTCCAGGTGCCACCCCAGTTCAGAGGCAGCACTTGGCCCGATCCAGCTCTTCCCCAAGCTGGCCTGCTGGAAGATTGCTGGGTGCTGTTCCCTAGGTGGGCGCAGGAAACAGTTGGATCAGGTGGGTGCTGCCTCCGAGCTGGGGCTGCATCTGGCCTGCTGGCACCCCAAGGGGTGCCACCACCGTGGAGGGAAAGACTGGGGTCCCCCACAGCTCAGGGGCCACTTAGCCTGCTGGCAGCTCACCCCCCCCAGTCCCAGGCAGGCTCTGGTTTCAGCTCTGGCTCCAAAAAAAGGATCAGGTCCCTCATTGTAACAGGATGGAAAAACTGAAATGGTTTAGGACTCAGGGTTTTATTCTATGGCCCACTGTTTCAATTTAGGGGGCATAGAATAAAACCTTGGGGATTAAACCCCCCCGTGAAGCAAGATGGCAGGGAGTCCACCTTTGAGGCTATACCTGGCCTCATCTATCCAAAGGACTCCTCTTTGCTCAGTGCTGGGGTCCCATTTCTGAAACATTTTCTGTTCAGACTGGTTCATTTTTTCTCCCAGAAGGAGAAGAACTAGTATTCCACGTACTTACCTGGAGTCTTGTTGCATACTTACCTTTCTTTGATACCACTGTACCTAAAATGACACATTAGAACTCACTTTTCCTCACGTCAAGAAGAACTCTGCCTACTTCATTGTTTTTCCAGCGCTTCATCATCTATTTGACCTTTTATGTTGCTTCTGCCTTGTGCTTGGATTTCATCTGCCTCCCTGAACCTTATGACTAAAGAACTTGCATCTTCTATTCAGAGCTCAGATACCATGATGATGGATGCGCTGGACTATTTAGATGGATTAGGTAGCTCTCAGGAGTTTTATCCCAAGGGATGACCAACAGCAATACCCTTTTTCCATCTCCTTCTTCCCCCAGATATCAATGAAACCTCTAAGAATGAGCTTAGAAACATGAATGAATTGTAGGGATTTTTGGTTTTTTAAGAAAAAAAGTTTGAAAGATTTTTTTTAATTTAATACTAATAATTTATTTAGATAGCTTAAGATTTTTCAATTGTTTCAGTCTATATACATAGACAATAGTGTAGGGAGATAACTCTAAATTTTAACCTATACAGTTTTTTAGTGTGTTCTTCAACAAATCTGTGGCTTGGGTTTCAGGGCCATTTAATTATGTCTTCTTAACACTTGGAGAAGTTACACTTACTGTTCCAGGTGCTTTGCCATTTGTTCAGAAAAATTTTCCAATAATCCTGTTGGAGGCAGCAAACAACAAAGAAACTCTACTAACACAATAATACGACTTCTGAAAGGAAGCCAGAGTACATCAGTCACTACAAATCTATTTGTAACAGCAGTTCAGAGACTCAAGGGCATCTCCCAAGGTCTATTGTAGAGGTAAGGTGAATTGGTACGGGAAGGCATGAATACTTTAGACATCAACGTATTCATCTACCATCCAACAGCGTCTATATTTTACTAGCTGTAATGTACCCATTCCTTAATGGCTTCTGTCATTTTTACTACTGTGTCTGCCTAAACAAGTCCTTGGAGAATTTAACTTAATGGAATCATTCCTCTCATCTCAGAAGGAGCTTGGCTTCTTACATTGTCCTATATCCTTGTCACAATGCCTGAGGGCAGCCATTTTAACTTGTTTTCTAGAATGAAAGTGAAAAGAACGTGTAGGTAGTCACAGGAGAAATCTTATGAACTTAAAAAACTTGAGATACTTTTAATAATGTAGATTAAATAGTTTTAAAATGCCTAAGATATTGGTATTAATGGAATTGCAACAGCAGAGACTGTGGCATGTTTTATTTGACCCTAATGTTATTAGTATTTTGAGGGACTCTCAAGGGCTTTGTTGAATGGTTCCAGAGGAAGAGGGCTGCATGATCAGATGGGTGAAGTTTCAACTGGACAGAAAAATGAAATAAGATTACATTACCTATGTTTTCACAAATATATATATCTATGGCAGTGTAGAGTCCACAGAAATCAGGGGTTATCACTTAGCTCGGGATGTCTGTAGCTGTGTCAAACACATGATTTTTTAGTCACAAGCCACCTTTGACCTTCATAAGCTGAGTCAGTGGGTACGTCTATGTGTGAAATTAATATGACTGAATATACTCAGCTCAATTTGAGCTAGAGTAAAATAATCCTGACATCACCATTCTACACATGTGTTTAAGCACAGTAACTTACTGCACTGTTGGATACCACTTGTATGTGACGGGACTATCCAGCAGCGCAGTAAATTAGTCTACTGTGCCCTAATAGCCATGTACATGTAGATGGTGACACTATACTGTGCAGCAAATTAATCTGTGGCACAGTAAAGAGTCTCATTTAGATGCACCCAGCGATATCAGCCTCAGAGGACTGGAGAGATGCTTTATTCTCAGATAGGCTTGCAGAAAGTGACAAACTTATAAAGTGAAAGCCAAACATCCTATGCTGAGAATATAGCATTATTATCATAGATTGAGGCCAAGCTCCAACAAAATTGTTGCAAAGACATTTTTAGATGCCACACTGAGATTATATTGTGGCTTTTCTACTTGATTTACCTGGTCTAACTCTTACTTGTCCTCTCCCTCTTTGTGGGGTTACAATGATCATACGTACATATTGCATGCTGATGTGGCCCTGTATGCTACAGGAGTGACAGTGACACTCAAGAACCACAGCACAAGACTAAATGAGGGTAACTTCTGGTCTATTACTTGTTGCTTTCTTTCTCCTAGCTGCTAAGGGGACCCATGTTTCTCCTGTTTGTTTTAGGTTTTTTCCCCCGTTTTCCCTAATTTTGGCTGCTCTTTAAGAGGTTCTGTATGATCTGCCCACTAACCCAAGAATCCTTGTCTCTTGTACTCAGGCATCCTGGATGATGTACTCATGAAAATTGTGTTCGGTCTTTGACCTGGCTGAACAAGAGAAACTAATTCCGGAAGATTTCTAAAGTCCATAGGGAGCACATCTTTAGTGAATGCTTAACTACCATTTTAAAATATAACTTTTAGTGAATATTTTTAATATTAGATGATTAAGTGAAGCTGTGCTTCATTTTTTTCTCAGCCCTGAAGAGAAGTGCCTTGCACTCAAACTTACCTAAATCAATCCCAACCTTGTATTTCATCCAATAAAGGATCTGACCCACAAAAATCTTTGCCTTCACTGAAGGTGAAGAACCCTCAGAGTGGCTGGTCTTGTACCTATAGTCCTTATTCAATAGTCCACTAATGCAGAGTTCAAGTATTTTAGAGGGCCTTGCTCAGACTGTTCCCTGGGTTGTACCAGTAAATTTAGTTTAGAAGGAGACTTGGGAGGAAGCTCAAAATCTTATTAGAAAATTATGATAATATGATGCTGACATTGTGGGACATGATGAGTAAATTACATGGAGTGGAGTTTTCACAGATTCTTTCTGAAGGGGTTCTAGTGCTAATCAAATGCTGTATGATCTCTTTCTTGCTGCTTCTGCTGCCATCCATTTTTTTCTAATATCACCATCTGGGAAGGATTATAATTTCCACGAACAGAGCAGGTTTCTGCTATTTTTAGGTCCTTTTAATTAGGCAAAGTTAATTTCAAGTTCAGCTGCATCAGCTGCTTGAATTTCGTGAAGCCTGCTGGCCTTGCTTGGAAGGAAGTCACAGGTCCCACTCTGATTTCTTTATAACTAATTGCTATTTCCTACAGATCTATACAGAGAGCACAGGAGCAGCACATTTAGAGAATCTGGGCAGGCTAGAAGCTTTGGCAAGAGGAGTCAGGGAGTAATAGAGCGAGCTGCTGATTCAGGGTCCTACAAACACAGCTGATCTCATTGCTGTGAAAATAGGTCACTAATGACATGTGGCCAGAATCCAAAAACTAGCCAGGAAAACTGAATGTCTACTGGCTGCAAAATCTCTTTTACTAGAATGCACAGAAAGAAAGCGATCTGCTTGAATCTGTTTAAAACAACGACAGGATGATGCGACCAGGATGCTAACACTGTGATCTCCCTCCCCCGTTATTATTTTAGGCAAGCAACTCATTTATTGTTCTACCTCATCCCTCACATCCATTCCCATGTACTAAAATAACTCCAATTCACGCTTCTGTTTTATTCCAAATTCAAGCAAGTGGGTTTGATTCTTGAAAGAAAAAAAAATAGCACCAGCCAGGATGCTGCTGGCACTAATTTCTTTTAGTCTTCTGTCTAGCGAAATGAGTTCCAGGCTTGTCTAGTCAAAATTGTATCTATCTTAAAAATAGCATCGAGGCTCTTGCTTTTCCATAAGGCAAAACAATTCATTTCCTTTTAGATCATTCGAGGAAGTAGAGCAATTTGCTCACCCTGACATCCTAAATGATTCTTTCTGTAGGAGAGATCTTCCAGATAGAAGCAAAGTTGTAGGTTGCTGGCATCCAGTTAGTGACTACTATATGCATGTGTGCCATAACACCAGTCAATATCCATTAATCCATTTTTCCACTGTATAAATGCTTTCTTACCAGTCAATAACTATTTTAAAACTGGAGAAGAGAAATTGAAGCATTATAAAAATAGGCATCTATTATGATTTCAAACTTAGACCGGTTGTATGTTTAAGAGTGAACATTTAGGAAGCAAGAGATAAATTGGTTCAAGTCCCAGTTTTCTGATTGACCATAATCAATTCAGGTAATTTCTTTATGCTCTGGTTATGCAGAGAAGAGGCATTACAGAACTTGATTCAAAGTCTGTTAAAAATGTTTAAACCCTTCAGTAGAAGGAGCTATAAAAATACAAAGAATATTTAGAATTCTCAAAAGGATTTCAGAAAAAGATAGAATTATCTGTGTAGTTGAACTGCAGGCACAATGTATTCCTGTTTTTAAAACAGTGACAGACCTATGCAAGTTTAGAAATAACTACTTTGTTATATATAAGTATAAACATAGATGTTACGGGGTACCCCCCAAAAACAAATTTGAAATACCTTGCTCTATGGACAGTCTGCCCAGCTTTCTCCTGCCATGCCTTCATGTTAGTTGATGTACAGTGTGGGAGGCTGCCCTGGTCTTGTTACAGTGACCACCCAGATTGTGGTCCTGGCCTTATGGGCCAATTGCATGGTTCTGTACCTCCCTTACACCATACCCCATGCCTCACAGATGGCATCTACTATTTGCTGATGCAGACCCTCTCTGGGCTTTCTGACTCCTTGACTTCTCTCAGCCCCACTCTGGGCCTACAAACCTCTTGATCTCCCTGCACAGCCCCTTCTTGGTCCCTCCATAGCCAGACCCCTCAGTCTCCCTTGTGGCCCCACTCAGTTTGCCAGGCCCCTTGGTCTCTCCTTCAGCCCCTCTCTGGGCCCTCAGACCCCTTGGTCTCATACAGCCAACCCCTGGGCTACCAGACCCCTTGGTTCCTCTCCTGGCCCCTCTCCAGCCTGCCAGCTACTTTTGGTTGCTCGTCCTGGACCCTTTCAGTTTTCTACTTTCCTGGATGCTCTCCAGGCCCTAAGACCCATCTGGTTCTGAATTCTATTCCCAGCCCCTCGCTGGGCTGCTGGACCCCTCTGGTCTCACTATGCTTGCTGGGCCTCAGGTCCTTCACTGGGCCTCACTACATGCCTCAGGCCTTTGGACCCATCTGGTCCTGTACACTATTTCCCAGCTCCTCACTGGACTGGTCTTCCCTGCTAAGTGCTTTTCTGTTGGGGTGTGCTCCTCTAGACTTCCCCTCCATGGCATAACCCCCAAGGCAGTGGGAGCTGAGGCTTTCCAGTTGGTTTTTTCCTGCTGAGCTTCAGGAAAGATCTAATTTGTTACTTTCCTCAGGCCCAATATTCATAGGTGGTTGATTTGACATGCTAATATTTGATCTCTGATTGGTTTTTCTTAAATTTCTTTGTTGCACTGGAACTTTCAGAACTGGATGGAACTAGATTTTAGTGGCCCTGGGAAAGGGATCAAGAGATCAATTTAGCTAAGGCTCTTTATTTTAGGTGTCTGACCCCAGTCTGTTAATCATCTGGTAATCTTTAATCAAGATCTTGTTAATCAATTGACATTTATATTTCTGAGATAGCAGAAGGACAGATTTCTTATCTTCTTTATGGCTTGCCTTTTGGCCCTTGGTCAGTTATTTAGTAACTGTGGCCTGTGACCTAACAAGACTGCTTTGCTCTTTCCATCCTCAAGGCTGCCTTTGTGTCTATAATCGTTTGAATATGTTAGCAAAATACATTTTTTATAGCAAAATAACTATTAATACATTTTATTACCTTAGTAATGTTTTAGGATGCAATTGTAATGCAGAATATTTAGGATATAGGCTCTTGGCTTGCTGTTCAGTCATATTTTTGCAGCTTTGACTTAGGTTCCCTGAAACTGGCCAGGCTTGACATCCTCACTTTCCCTGCAGTTTGTTTTTGCTTTGGATAGCATATGTCTGATTCAAGTTATAGTGCTATTTGTCACCCACAGCTCACGCTGTGCAGGCCTATGAATGGCTACTAGGGGATTGTGTGCCTCAGTGAGAAGGGCACTGCCTTGGAAGAGAGGTTGTGCTGGATCTGGTCCCTGCTTCTACCCCCAGTGGTATTTCTACATTTTGTATATTATGGCCATAACATAGCTTCTGTCCTAACCTGCTTCTGCAGAAAGAGCAGAAACCAGAGGGTTAGAACTCATGTCGCTGAATCATTGGCCCTCTGAGTTACTTCCCTTCTGGCCCCACATATCTTTTGCTCAACAGAATAAAGCCTGTTGCTTGGAGATTGGACAGTGTGCTGTAAGGTAGAAGATATAGGTTCAAACCTGCTCTTCATGAGTGGGGAGCATAAAGCCTGGATCCCCTAGCCTCTGGGCAAGTGTCCTGACCACTAAGCTATTGGGTGGGAGAGCTGCCTTCCTTCTCTGGTGTCATTCACTATTTGTGGTTTTCCTGCACCTGCGCTGGAGAGGCTGGAGCAGGTCCTTCTGAGTGTCTGGAGCCGGGTCCTTTTAAGCATACTTAGAAGGACAAAGTATCTTGTACAGAGAGTAAGATCTACATCTTCATAAATGACACTTAACTGTTACTAATTTGCCTAAGGGGAGTTGGATTTTGGTCTTAGTTTCATTCTGTGATTCTTGAATGTCATTGCTGTCAGTGATGGGAATGGGATCTACAGTATATAGGACCACTTCAATTTGTGAAATATAAATATGAGCTTTGTAGCAAAGGAAGTGGTGCAGGTAAGAACAGAATATGGCCAGGCGCATCAACTGGAAAAGCCACAAAATAATCTTAATATGGCATTGTAAATCTCTTTGCAGTGACTTTGCTGTCGCTGGTCTCAATGTGTGATGAGGCAGTGTCATCACTATGCGATGTCTGGATTTCACTTTACAACAGTTTGTGACACTCTGTAACTCTAGTTGATGATAAACTGTCTCTCCAGTCCTCTAAGGCTGATATCACTGACTAAGCTGATTTGGGTCAGAAATGGCTTTTGATGAAAAACATTATGTGCTTGTCAGGATTTTACCATGCAAGTTAAGTACATAAATCATGTACTGAGGGATAACAGCTGATTTTCTAGGGATTTTACCCAATTGTAGATGAAACTTTCTAGGAAACATCAGTCTGGCATGTTGCACAGAATTAGACTGATAGCAAGGGTTTGCACAATAGAACTGTAGACAACTATAAAATCATCTAAATCTGTATGGTTTTATCTTTGGGGGAAAAATTGGAATTAGATCAAAGACTGATTTTGCATATTCTGTCACTGTGTGTGTCTGCATCAGAAGGTGATATGCAAATGCATAGTAGTTGATATTAACACAGCTCTTTTTTCTATTATATAAATTCTTTCTCCAAGGCAAAGCTGTTTTCAAACAGAAGGAGAAAAATGAAAGTGTTATAAAACTAGACACCTAGGGATGAAACTCTAGGCGAGGCTTGCGGTTCAATTTTGTCCCTTTATAATACAAAAGCTACAGGTTCAAGTCCTAGTTTGACCACTAACAATATGTCTTAGCTGAGGGTATGACCCCTAAAATCTTATATAAGATACACAGACACAGCAAATAGACAGCCAGCCAAAGGACATGGTTTCTTGATAGTGATATTTGAAGAAATGCGCCACGTTGAATTGCTTAGAAATCCCAAGTCCCTTATATTTCATTCTCTTATTCCAGTGAGGAGAACATCATAAATGAACCTGAGAGTAAAGGGAGTTTCATATTTTGATGAAAACTTTTGATATGAATTAACATTGTGGACATTTAATTCAAACCCTAAATGGCAGCTGGTCCCTAGGATCCACTAGCAGGTGCGTGATTTAGGTAAGAGCAGCTTCACGCTGAGATGTGTGACAGCTCGTTCTGGAAGAGCTAAGAGAAGCCTTCCTGCTAGTTTTCATGGTAGCGATGCTGTTTAGAAAGGACTTAATATGTTTTGAATGCTATATACAACAGTGAAGCTGTGTAGTCCTGTAACTGGCTGTTTGGAAAAACCAGTAAAGTCCTATGAAAACATTAGGGGTTTAAAACCTTCTCTAGCCATGTATTAGAAAGTGCAATCTTTCGAAAAGTGACATTTGTTTTACTCATTTAGTAAATCACTTTCCATCTGCTTTATAGGTATCATAATGCTTACCTAAGCTTAAATGCCATGTTGCCAGTATTAATTATGAATTACCTCTATATACTGAGCTAGTTAATCCCAAGAGTCCTCCATGCTGATGAGAACTGAGGAAAACGAGCCACACTTACACCACCATTCCTTCATCCTGGGTGCATCTACACATGCAATTAGCATGTACCAATAAACAGTGGTGTAATTCACACTAGAGTGTATTACTCCCAGTCACTGAGTTAACACAGCTGGGAGGAGCAACACCACCTGGCAGGGGACCCCAGGAGTTCAACCTGCCAGCCAAGGGCTGCTCTGCCCCACTCAACATGCTGAAAAGCAGTGTGGGGATCAGCAGGTAGCCCCCGCACTGTAGCACCCTCATGTCCCAGGCAGCCCCGGTCACTGTCTACATGTGCATTTTGTCCCATGCAACTATTCTGTTGTAAGATAGTACTTGCCCCATACAGTACTATCCTACAGTGGAGTCAATTTACTTTACCCTAAAACAGGCACACGTGCAGACAGTGATGCTTTACTGCAGAGCTAATTAGTCAACTCCACAGTAAAGTGCACATGTAAATGCACTCCCTGAGACCTAAAGGCTTGAATCATACAAATAGAGTAGGTAGGGACTGGTTACACCGCAGCAAGGAGAATAGAGGACATAGTGTTTAAGAAATTACACCAAGAACAGTTCATCTTTTCTGAATTTCTTCTGTCTAGGACTCTAGGACTCTATGGGTGCCTATACATATGCTCAGGGGTGGAGGGGCAGGGGCATGATTTAATTAGAGTTGTTCCCAGAATGTGTGTGCTGCTGCGGTGATGCTAGACTGTTGTAATTAGAATGCAGAGCAGGCTTGGTTAATTGAGTCTGCTCCAGCACATTCTAATTAGAACGCATTGGATAACGTGTATATGCACCCTAAGAAGCCATGTGTTGCAAGGGAAGCCTGACAGCATAGTAAGTGGAATTAGTCATACACAGAACTGATAAGGAATGGTGGGGTTTCTAGAATTACTGTGGAGTTGTCCAGAATCTGAGCAGAGCTCTTTGGCCCCTAAAGATAACTGGATATCTGGGGGTGGTTTAAGGATCCTGTTGTAGGAGAACCTTCTCCCAACTGATCTGAAGGAATGCCCAGGAAGAGATTCTTTGAGTTTTTCGTTCCCTAAACCTTCTAAGAGATGACCTAAGGCTTAACTTTTTTAATGCAATACTGCATTTAAATAACAAGTCTTGTACATGAATAGCCTTGGCTTCCTATTGATCTCCACTTATCCATGTAGATTAAGATTAAGTCCAAGACCTGCTCAGGAGGAGGAAGACTCTGATAGAAATAAGGGGAGAAATTTGTAAGGGAAAGTTTGGATGGGCTCAGCCCCTGCCTGCAGGTTTTCTAATCAGGCATGTAATGATGAGATGATATATGTTTTGAAAATGCATAGGTAAAGCCAACCAGGCTGCAGATGCTCAGTAATATAGCTTGGGGCAGGCAAGTGGGGCACCAGGCCTGAGTGCCAATTTAAGATTTATGCCAAAAGCACCCCCACCTCTGCAGAGTCTACTCCCTGGCAGCCCCACAGCCTTGCTATTGCAACAGCAGTTGGATAGATTGTTGGGTGAACAAAAGTTGGGGCAGGAAGATTATGATGTCGTGACAGCAGCAGCAAGGGACTGTTTTTGATTCCTTGGTAGAGATAAGACTCCTGTGCCCTGTTTCCTCCCTCACCATTCTTCCTCAGCATTGGCTATGGCAAAAAGCCTATTAATTACACTTTTACAGACTCTACCAACATGGGTGACTGGTGCTTCCAGGCTCTGGGGGAGCATCACTGGCTGATTGCTGATTGAGAGGGGTTGGTCTTCCAGTGGTCAATCACTGACTGGGGGGAGGGAGGGGGGGGTCCCTCAGCAGCTGATCCCCAACCCTGGAAGTGCCACTGGCAAACCGGAAGTGCCATGAGAAAAAACAAAAATGCCATCAGTGCTTTTTGGGGCGGGGGTGGGGAGAAGGCACTGACCAGTGCTCCCCATTCCATGAGGGCCAATTTCAGGAGGGGCATGTGCCCCGCCTACTCGTCACCTATGCCTGCCAAACCTGTTAGTGGGTAGACCAGTGCCAAAGGATGAAGCTAAACGGCACCCTTTGGTGTTGTCCTTCAGCAATGACAGAGGGATGCCTGCTGTTTCTTTCTATAATTCTTTAAACTGAATAATGTGCTCATCATGGGGAAGGGGAGGATGAATGGGTTTTGGGGGCAGTCATAACTCCCTCTGAGGTGGAAGGACTACAGGCTTGGGAGGGGTAGTAGGGGAGGAAGGAGGAGACTTCCTGGGGAAGCAGGGGAATGGGAGTGGGTGGGCTGGGAGGAAATACAGGAAGAAAATTTCTGTCTTTAATAAAGAAAGTGACTGAGGTTGGAAGCAAAGTTGGGCTGTGCAAGGGGGAAGGACACTCCTTGGTAAGAGGCAGAGGAGTGGGAGTGCGTGGGGTGGATTTTTTAAGTTTTGAGGGTATTGTGATATGTTATTTTAATACTTTATCTGTTTTATTGTAAACTGCCCTGAGCTTTTTTGAGGGAGGGTGGCATATAAATCCAATAAAGAAAAAAAGAAAAAAGCCTAGTTAATCCTGCTGCTTGCTTAATCAGTCACGTTATGAGAGAGGCAGTGGGAGAGGTAAGAGCTTCAGAGCTGTTTACACCATATGTAACGTGCACAAATATTTTTGTTAGCAAATCTTTTCTTTCCTGATCTCTGCAACGAAGAAAATGATAGAAAGCAGCAGACAATGAATCCTTTGAAAAATTACCTGTTGGGTGTTCTGCTGCACGTAACGCAGCAGAAAAGCAAACCTTAAATGACACTCTGTTAAATGACTCCCTAGGACTGCCCTCCAAGGATTTCTCCAGCAAAAAAAATCTTTGCTCCAGGCGCATAATGAAATGTCAGTCTATCCCTTCCCCCTCAGTCTATCCTTATCCCTCACAAGACCAAACTTCTTGTGTAAGACCATAAACCAGTTCCAACATAGCCAGTTCTGTGTTGTTGGTCAATGTTGGTGGCTGACACTGGCTAACGTATCCTTTATCCTAACCTAATACATATATTGTGTAAAATCAGCTAGTTTTGTAAGATCCTTTGATAAAGGAGCTTTCAGTGAGAGAGACATTTACGGAATGTCATGCTTTTGGACATGTTCAGACGGACATTGCTGTGGCTTAGGATATAAAGAAATGAACAACTTACATCAAGCTAACAGGTGCTTCATGAAATGGAGTCACTGAAATGACTCTCATTGACCTTAATGGGATTTTGTTTGGGATATTACAAGAATAAAACTAATGATTATAAAGTGCCCTAAAATTATGAAGATAGGGGAGGTATATAAACTGTCTAAATAGGTAGATGTAAAGTCAGTTTATTTCATATGCTGCCTGGTTTTCAGAAACAAGGTAGGGACTCCATGATAGCCTTTAGCTCAACTTAATACACACAACCAACACACAATCAAATGTGTATACAAAGAACAAGCTGTTAAGAAACTTGTTTTGCTTTGTGTACACAAGTGCTGTTTTCCTTTAAAGCTAGGCTGAAAAACGTTACTGAAAAATTTACCCGCTAGAAAAATGGGGCTTAAAAAACATGCACACCCTTTTTATTTTTAAAGAAAATGTAATTTTCATAATATTTGTAATGTTAACGACAAATTTAGGAACTAAATGAAATAAGAAAAATTATTTGAATTTTTCATTTTTAAAAACTGAAAAGACAATTTAAAAATTTTGGATTTTGGTTCCCTATTTTTTCTTTTTCCTTGTGCATGTGTGTGTATATGAAAACTAAATATATAAAAATGTATATAAGGTTAGTTGGAGGCTTTCCTCCCAGTATCTCTTTCTCTTTTTGCCTTTTGGTGTTTTTTTCCTATTTAATATCTAAAAACACTCCTATCTTTGGAAAAATTACAGAATAAGAAACAAGAAAACCATGAAATTATACTTTTGCTACTTCATAACTTTTCTAAGGTTGAGGAAATATAAAATAAAAATATTTTTTTATTTAGATCTAAAGAAAATTAACTATTAATTAAAATACCAGTAAATAGAAAGTTGTTTTCTTTAGAAAAATCCCTGTTGAAGAAAATGACAAATTCAAGATTAACATTTTTAGTTTTGAAATTTTCCATTCTGGGGAAAAAATATTTTGGACAGTTTTATCTCAAAGACCCTAGCCCAGATTTTCTGAGATGTTAATGTTGCTTTGCACTGTGTCACTGAAGCAAAATGTTTCTTAAATTAGTGGAGTGAGCTAGACTTCTGCTGAAGTATAGTTTATATAAGAACTCCTACCCTCTTCTCCCTGGAGCCAGATTAGGAAGCATGGCCTTATTTTGCTGATCATTAGGAACCCTGGTCTCTACTTGGGGCCACTGGCAGCAGAAGTAATTTAGAGCAGCCCTCAGGCTGCCCTTGTGTAGACTGGTAAAGCACGCTGCTGGCTTGGGATTGGGGAGGTAAAGTGTGGGCTTTTGTGCCCCATATCTTATGCTGTTTGCTTAATTGTAGCGTCTGTTCCTTGCTTGCGTAAATGACTGAATATTCAAACGCGACTGTGTGTAAATACAGGTGGTATTTTCTTTAGAACTGGCCCTTAAATTCTTGTGAGGAAATCTTTTGTTTAGGGGCTTTCTGGAAAGATGGTTTTTGACCTCACAGATTATAGCATTTTCGAATCAAACAAACAAAAAATAATAAAAATAAGATCAAAAGAACCACTGCTTTGAGTACTTTTACTCTCAATTATTTTGACATTCTGTTTTTTGGGATATTTACTTGCACTGCTTTCCAATGGACTTCAGATCATTCCTTATAAAATGCATTCGATTTTGTGAGCATGTGAAAAGTTTTACTTGTTTAAGCTTGTTTTTTGCATCTAGGCAATCCTGTTGTCAAAATAAATGCTAAATTGGGTGACGCTAAGATGTTGACCAGCATACCTGTATATGTAATATCATACCACTCAGATGCTTAAGTGAAGGTAATAAGTTACAGCCAAATGATATATGAATACGAATCTGATGGCATTAGGATAGACCCTAATAGTGGTTATAGACACGCTCTGGATGGTGGGGGTGCTTTAATTAGAGTGGCTGATTAAAGCTGCTCTAATTAATTAGACAGGCTAATTAAAGCAGCTTTGAGAGCTACTCTGATTAAAGCACCCAGAGTGTCACATGTATCAGCGTTTCTGCGCTGAAAAATGGTGGCAGGGGTGCTTTAGTTAAAGCAGCTCTGAGAGCCACTCTAATTAAAGCGCCCAGTGTCACATGTATCAGCAGGCCCAGGACAGCAATTGTCAACCTGTTTGTTTCACCTACCCCCTGGCTTTTTAAAAATAAATGCATTAAAGTTTATTTTTGCAGAGTGAGTTATAATTATGATTGGGTTAATACTTGGAGAGGCACCAGTGTTGGGGTACTATCAATTTTTATACTTTAGGCAATGCCAAAGCTATCAACCCTGAGTCCCAAACCCAATTCAACCTTCAGAAAGAGGGTGACCCATGTTTTTTCCATGACCCATTTCAATTCCATAGCATTGACAAACTAGGCTGGTCAGAATAAAAAGTAATGGAATCCTTTGACCAGTTTTTCATCTAAACAAGGCTCGTTTCTTTTGCAGCATAGCAAAATCTTGGGAGATAAATACTAACACACATCCTTGTATAATAGTATCTAACAGGAAATAACACTACATTTCATTAAAACACTAAATAACACTAAGCTTCATCCTTTAACCTAGTTTCTCCTTGTTTTCACTGAGCTCTTGGTTTTACTGGGAAGAGCAATATGCCCTGAAATCTGCAGGCTGAGAACTATTGAAAGAATCCAAAACCCTAACTGGCCAAAGCAAAGAATAGAAAATGCTCAACTGGAATTTCTATGATATGATAGAGATTGTATTTACTGTTGTTGTTGTTATAGGAGACAAGCTTTTGTTCTTGATCATGAAATGCTGAGAGAAAAGATTGTGATGACAGCAGAAATTAGTGGCTAATGTAAAATCTGTAAAAAAAAAAAAAAAAAAAAAAAAAAAAAAAAAAAAAAGTTCTGTGGCATCCAGTCTTCCACATCCCAGGTGGGGGATCTAACCTCAGTACTTCTAGTTATAAAGGGGATTGCTGCTTCCACCATCTGATTTTTTTCAGGGCTGATGAAATTAGGGCTGAGGATTCCACGGGGCGGCAGAACACTCAAGAGTTGCAAATCTGAGCCTAAGGCCCCTTGGTGAGTTTATTCTACCCAGTGCTGTACAGTAGGTCAAGATCCTTATAAAGGAGCCTGGAGACTGGGAAAAAAAAAGATCTGTTGCTTTTGGAAACTGGTTTCAGAATTTTTGGGCCCTTTGCTTTGAAGTTGCCTATAGTAAACTTTATGTTGTGCCTTCATGCTTTTGGCCATGAAAGTGGTATTTTTCAACGTATTGTTCTGTCTACAACAAACTACAATACTCAGGTGTTGAAACTGGTGTCTTTCTGCTTTGATCCACTAGTAACCTTATAACTTGATAAAAATGGGCCTGAAAACTTATCTGTCCAGAACATTTATTTATATTATTAGAACTGATTATTTATATTACTGAGGGACCCAAGGGCCCTAATCTTGAACCAGGAACCTGTATTATTGGATGTTGTAGAAACACAGAATGGATAGATGATCCTTGCTGGGGACCTTTCCATGTAAGTATGAGAATCAACAGGTGGATTTAGGCAGTTGGGAGGAGAGGTACAAAGAGACGATGTGGTAAGACTGGTCAGCAGCACTGGTGGTCATAGCATGCCAACCACTTAACCACTTTCAAGATTTTCTTTATAGTCCTTAAAGCAAAGGAGAACTTGAAAGAGGGTGTTGGAATTAAAAAAGAAATGTTTATTTGCAATATTTACCAGGGAGCAGCATAGGACAAAGCACAAATGCTTACTAGAAAATTTAAAGGGATAATGGAGGTTGGCATCAGGCAAAGTGAAGGCAAGAGTTGACCTTTCAGTATTGAATCAGATGGTAGGTAGGGTAGGACTTTCAAAGTAAAGACCAGTAGCTTAAGTTTAATAAAATACAGAATAAGTGCGTCAGTGCAGGGAAGCAGAGAGGAATTAAGTGCTCAGTGAAATTGGCTAGATCAGCAGTCTAACTGGCAGCAAATGGGTTGCATGTGGCTCACGAGGAGTTAAGTTGAGGCCGCTAAGCTCTGACCTGGTTGCCATTCTCTCCAGCTGCAACATACTGAGAGGTCGAGAGCTGATCTTGTGGCTGTCTACAAGTTCATCATGGGGGGTCAGCAGGGAATAGGGGATTCTCTGTTTACCAGGGCGCCCCTCGGGGTTACTAGAAACAATGGCCATAAACTGAAGGAGAGCAGATTTAGATTGGACATCAGGAAAAAAATGATTTACGCTGAGGGTTGCCAAAACATGGAATGGGCTTCCAAGGGAGGTGGCGCTTTTCCCTACCTTGGAAGCATTTAAAAGAAGGTTAGACAAGCACCTGGCTGCGTTACTTGACCCCAGCGTGCTTTCCTGCCCAGAGCAGGGGAGTCGGACTTGATCATCAAATAAGTCCCTTCCAACCCTAGAAATCTATTAAATCTATACCCCCCCCACACACACGCACACACGCCTCTACATACACTCCCTTACTGTGTGGGCTATGTGGTTTCTGTGGGAGATGTGTGGGATTATGGTAGGTTGGGGTGGGGGGGAGAGAGAGAGAGAGATGGGGCTGGTCTGATGGCTTCATCATGTGCGAGTCTTGTGAACTGTGTGAGCACCTCATGCAATGCAGACCCCATGCCCAGGATCCAGGCTCCTGCTGCCCTACCCTGGGTCCCAGCTCGCCCCAGGGCACTGGCGTGGCCTCTGTGCTCCTGCCCACTGCTTCTACTTCTCTGCTATTTCCCTACTTTTCCTCCTGGATGCCTACCTGCTACTGCTGCTGTTGCTTCCCAGCCACCACCACTCCCCCTCCTGCTGCCACTTCCCACAGCCCCCACCGCTCCCTGCACTGCCACCACTTCCCACGGTCCCCTGGCTTCTCCCTGTAGTTTTCCCCATGCCATTGCTGCCTCCAGTGGCTCTGCTGCAGGTCCCCCTGTTGCTCCCCACACTCCTGCTGCTTCCTGCAGCCCCCCTGCCTGCCACTTCCCAAGGCCCCCCTGCCACCTCCGCTACCCTCTGCCCTCCTGCCTGCTGTTCCCTACAGCCCCCCTGCCCACCACTTCCCACACCCCACCCCAACCCCCACTACCTTCCACCTCCTTGCCTACTGCTTCCCTCTTTGGGTCCAGCCCAGCCTGGCCAGCATCATGGAGCTCCCAGCTGCTGGGCTGATCGCAGTGGTTTCCCTCCATCCAATCTCATCTTACTTTCAACACTGAAGGAGGCAGGGAACAGCCCAAGGATTGTGACCCCAGAACCTGCAGAGGCTTAGCCACTGGGTCCTGGCATTAGCTTCCCCTGGGTCCTGCTGTTACTGGATGGCTGTCATCTTTGACAGGCAGCCAGAGCAGATAAAAATTAATTTTCTAAAATTTGGAGGGGCCCCATGGGCCAGATAAAATGGCTTGGTGGGAAGGATCTGGTCCACAGGCTGTATTTTGCCTCTCCCTGCTTTAAAGGAGGAGTATATGCTTTAGCACATACACAGTATAAACTGTTTCTTTATTTTTTATTTGTCCTATTGAAAGCATGTAGATAGGTTGAAGTATTGTCAGAGCTTTTTAAAAATATATTTTTGCTTACTGGTTAATCTAGAAATAAACACAACAAGAGATTTCTCCAATTGTCAGTTTCAAAATATGACATCATTTTATGATATCAGATAAGGCATAAATTAGATGGTTTTTTTTTTAGCAGTGTTTAAGTATTTGCAGTGTGGAAGTACCACATCAATTATGCTTGATGTTTCTTTGCTCATTTGCTAAAATATCTCCTACCATCAAATTTGTTGCTAGCAGAGACTACTGTAGTGGAGACTGAATAACTGTTGACATTAAGTAGTTGTATCACACCAACCCAAGATGTTCATCTTTAAGGGCTGACATGTTTTGTTTATCTTTGAGGGCTACAGCAAAACCTCTTGAGCCATTTTACTTAGGAAGAGATAGGGTGAGAAAATAATTTGAACAATGTGTTTGCAGGTATTCTTTCTTTTTTGTGACAAAGGAATAACAGCACAGAGGAGGCAATTACTCCTTAAGTGCATGTGTAGGTGGTGGATATGTATGCATGCTTTAGGTGACTTACAAAGTTTCTGAACATTTGAAAATGTGGTAATATTTTAATTATCAACACATAGCATTATTTTTTTTCTCTATAGTGTAAGGTCTGTGGACTTATCTACACTATACATAAAAGGACTTTCAGGCACTGAAGTAAAAGCCTTCAGAGAGGGCAGTTATAAGAATTTAACTATTTCTCCTTTTCTGCTGATGTCCAGGGGCCTTTGCCACACAAAATTGGCCTTTAAACTGGCTTAAATGCCTGTTTGCACCACTTCAATGGTGTTGCTGTTTGCACACGCGGCGGTGTATTCCGCTTTTTAAATGACTGGTACGTAGCAAGATAAAATGCCTCTGAGGTGTTTTAGTTTGCTAGCAAACAAAGTGCAACAGTTCACAGGATGCTGGAAGCTGATGCACTCAGGGATTGGTGGGACCTGCGCAGCTCAGGGGCTGTGGGACCTGGTGGCAGCCCATGCAGGCAGGCTGCATTGAAGAAAAACAAAAAATGCGGTGAACCTGATCTTTTTTTTTTTTTCTCCCTGGAGCCTGCCTGCCTGCCTGAGCTGTGCAGGGGCCTGGTGCTTCCCTCCACAGCTGTGGCATCCCCCAGGACCAGCCAGGCTAGGTGCCAGTGGGCAGGTGCCATCTGGGGGGCTCCTGCGCTGTTCAGGGACCATTCAGCCTGCTGGCAGCTCACGCCCTCCCCCCCACCAGCAAAGAGGCAGGTGAGGATCGGTCCCCCACCCTTGTGTACACACCATGGGGATTTAGTTCAGCTTAATTCTCCTTAAATTGAAGCGGTGTTTTTAAAAACCCACCATTTCAATTTAGGGAGAACTAAACTGAATTAAACTCCTGTGGCATGTACAAGCAGCCCTTAACTAGAGACCGTCATCTACTATTCCTCTCCTTCTCCCCACAATGGGACTGAATCCATCTGCCATCATGGGACTGATGTTTGGGACATCCAAATAGGGGAGCAGCGTTCCATGCTAAGGCCAGAGTCCTACAACTCCTACTGCTGCAGATGGGTGTGCGAAGAGTAGAACCCATGTAGACAAGCAAAGTATAGGTGCAACTTCTACCTCACCTGGGGCATGTAAGTGTTCCTGTTCTCAGTATACAGGGAGATGTGCAGACATTTTCAGTGGACAATTCCATTCCATGCCTGCCCTTCCCTGGTTGTAATGAGGGCAGCATGCTTCCTTTGGAGGTCTGTGCAGCTAGCTGCTGGTTACTTGGGAAGGCTGGATGGAACCCAGAACTGCTGTCAGCAGCAGCAGAAAGGAGCAACCCTGAGAAGGAGATGCTCTTGGGATACTCCCTCATCCCAGTGTACTCCCAGAACAAAAGTGTTTCTCACAGGCAGTTCCTTCAACATGGTAGAAGCGGCAAAAGGATGCCAACACTGTGTGAATCAGGGGCCTAGCAATGGCATCCTGCCTTACTCGGCTGTATGTGCATCGAGCACAGCATGGTTGAGGGGGATTGCAGAGCCACCTCACTGGGAGACACGGCCCTGGAGTCACCTCCACTCACAAGTGTAGGCTGCAGCCTGCCTGGGGACAGACTGAGTCTAATGGTTTTGTAAGGACAGAATTAAGGAGATGGCTTGAACCTTATTTATACCTTTCAGACCTTCTCCTGTGTCATGCCAAATATCCTCAACTCCTTATGAAGTTGATTACTCACCCAGGGGTGTAACAAGAAGTTTATGCACTGTGGGCAGCAGTAGTGGCTGGGTTGGTCAGAGTGGCCACTGTGGGCCAGCTCTAGTGTTTAGGCTGGTAGTGGCAACCACCATTCTTGGCCCTTCTCAAAACTGCTGTCTGGAGCTGGTGTCCCAGTTGTTCACCCCTACTTATGCTATTGCATACAGCTCTTTTCAGGACTGGGCCTCTCCTTCGTTTTGCGTTCTTGACACCCCCACTGTAACGCTACAGAACCTATTCTACCAACCAGCTGGCAGATGGTAATAGCTTTGAGTCACTGCTGATTCACATCAAGATGAGTGACTACGTAAGGGATATAATTCAAACAGCAATCAACCGAGAAAAGGAGCAAAACCAGCAGCCGACATCTGGTGCCTTTAAGAGACTGTATATTTCATATAGCATTTAAAATTAAACCTGATTTCTAAGTGACCTGCTGTAAACTGGCGCAAAACTAGCCTGACGTGCTATCCTTTTGTACTGATATTCTCTCTGTGCTCACAAGCCAAGCAGAATTAGACCAGACCAATACTTAAACTGGGGCAAGGGAAGAGGTGACGTCAGCCCTTTGAAGGGTACGCTTATGACTTAAATTGCTTCTAAGACATGTTCCCATCATTAATTGTCTCAGTCCAGTAATTCCCAGTCATTTATTTATCACCAGGCCCTTCCCAGTGTCTCTCCCTGATTTCATACGTTTCCTCAGAGCCCAATCCTTAGACTTGCCTACGTCAAGACAATCTGCCTCTGCAGAAGAAAGCAAGGGAGAGGGTTTCAGAATAGAAGAGTCAGTGTTTCATGTCAGGCTACACTTTCTTGTCTGTTTGCTTTTTCTTAGTACTCTAAGGATGGACCTCTCAAAGAAAGTTGGGTCAGAGCTGTCTTTTTCCTAAGTGCTAGTAGATGAGACTGGGGTGGTGCGGGGATGAACAAGCAAGCCTGAAGGATGGACTCTGAGCCTGCTGCAGAGCTGTAACAAGAGTTTTCAGGCTACTAACAGGCTCCAGGGAGCAGCACAATACTTACTTGTTTTATGACTTGACTGAATATTTTTTTCTGTTGTAATGTGATCATAAACAGAAGTGGTTACAAAACACTGCTCTTCAGTAAAGAGAGGGGGAAGAACTCATTTGAATCTGACTCTCAGCCACTCTAGTAATAGTAGGAGGCAATGGAAACAAAAGTGATGTATTTCTTGGCAAGGCATGATGGGAAAAGGGAAGGATCTGGAATTCTGCTCTTTTAGGTAGCTGTAAGGAAGAGGAGAGTGCTGAACTGAGACTGGCTCAGCAGCAATTGCCGCCAAGGAACCTGGACAGTATTTGACCTATAAATATTGTTATGTTGTACAACAATGATTCTCGACCAGGGTGCTGTGAGAAGTATCAACAGGTGCTGCACAATATTAGTACTGGTAGGTAAGGAAACACCTACCCATGTTTTACAAGATAAACTTAGGTATTTCAAAATGGAATCCTGAAGGTCAAAAACTTTCTGACCTGTTGTGGTCTTTCTAGTTCTTTGTAACAAAAAAAATTGCTCTCTTTTCTGTAGTAAAAAATTAAGTTTGAAACTAAAAGCTGAGATTTTCTGAGGGGTCCCTTGAATCTACCCAGGGGGGTTCTGAGTGGAAAAAATAGCGAGAACCACTGTTATAGAAATTACAGGAATTTATCACCTTTCACTTTGGGGAAATTGCTCTGCATGCAAGTCATTTTTGTGTTTTTCAGTGGATGGTGCTAGACTAGATTCCACTGAGGACCTCCTCTTGCTGTCCACCCTTCCACACAATAACATGAAAATGTAGGACTTGCTTCTAACACATAGCAATGTTTGGAGAAGTTGCCTGCACATCCCAAGGTAGGGGCAAGGCTTAGTACTAACTTCTACACTCAAGTAAATCTGGATATGGACTTTACCAGCATGGACAACTGGTGCTGCCTTAGGGTGGGGAACATGCCCCCCACCCCAGCAACCAGTCAGTGACAGGGGGGTGTCCCCCCATGGCCAATCCCGCTGACTGGGGGTCCCTCCTTGGCCGATCTCACTGACCCAAGGAGTTCCCTATGGCCGATTGTGGGACTGCCGATCACTGCAGCCAACCGCTGCAGCCGCTTCCAAAAGTGGCTGCGGCCACTTCCAGGAGTGGCTGCTGGGAGAACAACAGCCCTCTACTCCCCAGCTGGCACTCGCAGAGGGGGCATTGGTGCTCCCACCTGCCTCCCCTGCCCATAGCCTAAGCGGCGAGCACGGCCAGTCAGGGGGTGGACGGGTGCTCTCAAGGGGTGCACGTGCATCCTCTATATGTCGCCACTGTTTACCATCCCTCAGATTGGGGTTGATTTTCCTTCTACCCCACCTACCTTCTCCTGATAGATTATAACAGCAGTGGGGATGACAGCAGTGGGCACTCTTTTTAAATGAGACTAAGTTTCCTTATGTCCTGTGCCCCAACTCCTATTTGAAGACGTTGCTCTTATGGCAGTCAGGGGAGGCAGAGCAACTGGTGGCTAGGTTGGATGGAGAATGCACAAGAGATGAGTCAGCATAGCCACTTTATACAATGCAACTTAGTGCTGTATGGATACAATCAAGGAGAGGGAAGTCTATGGCACAGGTCTTATTTCCCTAGATTGGCACTGTTCTTGCAGGGAAACTTCCTTGAAATACCAAGCACCTCAAGTTATGGGGCTGGTAATTCTTCTCTTTGCCTGGATGAATTTGGTGCTAAGGAGCAATGTGCTGTATAAGGAACCTCAGATAAGGTTAAAACTGAGTTTTGGCTCCTTATACACTTTTAGCAATCAAATGAATTTTATCTCTTTGGATAAATCCTAACTTAGATAATGACATTCTCCCTACATTCCATTTTTAGGTCTCTCTGTGAACTGTTTTGGGATCAGAGGTACAATATAAATGCAAATGTTTTGTCTCTTTTCTTTAATAATAGTAGTAATGAGACCTGCACAGTAGCTGGGGGAAAGCAGATTTTTTATTACATTGAGAAGAGTATGCATTCAAAATATAAAATATCTCAGGAGGGAGTAGTAAGGCCTTCTGTCCAAAAACAGAGAAAAGAGATGCAGAAAATGCTAACAAGAAATTAAAAGAAAAATGTTTGTCCAATGAGGCAGCCAGGACAGCTTATCAGTAAAGGCCACTATGCAGAGTGAGAGACAGCTTAGCTTCAGGCTGGTGGATAAACCCCCCGGGGTTGAAA
Organism: Crocodylus siamensis; assembly: GCF_052110815.1. Classification (NCBI taxonomy): domain Eukaryota; kingdom Metazoa; phylum Chordata; order Crocodylia; family Crocodylidae; genus Crocodylus; species Crocodylus siamensis. Next base: position 66,533,780 of record NC_143398.1, read on the forward strand.
GAGACCAAGACAAAACCCAGGTTGGCTATTTGAGGAGAGCTAAAATGTAACATAGTTGCAATTAGGATCTTGAGATAGTCGAAACCCAGAGATAAAGTGACCTTTTAACACTCCAAATGATTTAGACCTACCTGTCATAGAGAACTGCATCTCTTCTGGTCTTTTGAGTACTCCCCCACTAGTTTTCAGGGCACTAGTTTTCAGAACCATCACTTCTCATTTAGATTGTAATCTCTTTATTTTCTCACTTTCGTACCAGGCTTATTCTTAATCTCGACAGGTGATTTGGGCTTGGGTCCTTCAGTCCTTTTCAGGCCAACAACAATGCCAACCAGTGACCAAACAGCCTCTTCACCACAAAGTATTATTTATATAAAACAAAAGCATTTAAGAGGGAACAGATCTTTTAAAATAATAAGCAGAGTATGCGCCTGTCTACTTTACCAAATGTTTACCAAATATCATCTTCAACCTGCTACATCATAGGCCGCAGTTTCTACCCTATAGAACTCATCTGTAGCACCAGATTGGAGAAGGGATGCTCTGAAATAACAGTTGACATGCTTCAGTGGTCCTGAGTAGCTACTTACTGGGTCTGCACATGATCCTTGGCTTGTTCATAAATCTTCATCTTCTCAGGGGACTAAAGAACCTGATCTGTGAAGAATCTGGGTTTGAATGTAATTTTGTTACTGGAGGTAAAGATATATTTAGGATATTCTCAGGTGAGAAAACAGCCAGATTAGATGAGGATAGTAGGTAGACAGCTAAACTTGCTCCTTGAGACAACTTGGTATCCAAAATTTGGAGATTTAATTTGAGAGAGAGAAGACAGCACTGACCCTGGCTCTACATTCTGCAAAAGGCATCGCTTTCCCAATTTTTGGCATAAAATGTGCACAGATGGGACAGGGTCCCCAAGCCATATAACATCAAAGAATGCTCTTTTGAGGCAATAGGTGAAATATCTTCCCAGAAAAAACTCCTGTTGGGTTTATTTTGGTGGTCAGTCACTCCAGTGCAGAAAATATTAAGCATAAGATGTAAGCACAGCAGGAATGGCTTAGCCTGAATACCTGAAGCTATCAGAAAATGAAGTGAAACTGGAAAACTGCCAAGGTAACATGTTGTCTGGCAACCATGCAAAGGGAAAAGAAAGATATTGCAGTCATAGTTCCAGGGCAAGCTCATCACAAATGTATCATTAGTAGGTGGCATTAAATTATGTTGTGGTAAACGGATTGTTGGAAAGCATTCTGGAAAAGGATTTTCTGTTTGATGAAGCCCCCTGAAAGTGAGTCCTTCCTCCAGAATTAAACATAAATCACTGTCCAAATAAATAAAAAAGCAGTAGGAGACCAGAGCTGAAGGTCTAATTCTAATCTTGCTTGTGCTATTGTAAAGCTATGATAGCTCAGCTTAACTGTAGGCAAAACCAATGAGAGATCATGAGCAGGTTTCAGCTACACTCTTGAACATCATTTCTAGCTGGAGGGGAAGGAAAATCAACAGTCTCCCTTAAACCACTCTTCTGGGCATCTCTGTCTACTGGGAGATTAAGCCCCTGTTTTTGTTAGCATTGCAGAATTAAATCCGTCATTTTTCAATGTGATTTTCAAATAATACCACAATAAAACCCAAGCATTAACCAGTTTTAGAAGCTGCAGCAGTGAACAGCTTGTTTAAAAAAAATACTGCCAGTTTTTAATTGAACCTGCTACACTGTCTGTTGTATGCTGGGAGCAAACCCACATTTATGGCTACATGCGTGGGTACAGATGCACACCACGTACCGGCACATTATGACATAGTTTAATTTCCTATGGGCAACAACTCTTATTGTAGCTACCAAGAGTTTTCTTTTTGATCTTTATTGGGTCTTTTATTAGCATCTAGTGTTTAACTTCACACACTGTCTGTGTGGTGAAATTAAATCTACTATATTGTTAACTATATTGTTAAAATGTCCAATATCCTATGCAATAACTATATTGTTAAAGTGTATAGGAATAGGATAGTAGCCCTTTAAATAGTTTGTGAGCAGTCTAACAGTATCTAATCTATCATGATAAGTTTTTGAAGCTGGTAGATACAGCCAGAGCAATAGTATGTAGCTAAGCATAGCTTATTTGTGTATATTTAGTAGCCTAGGCTTATTTGGATCCTAGCTGTACCCATGTGGTTCCTTCTTATGGTATTTATTCTGTTAACAACAGATAGCACAAAAACTGCGTATATGTCATGGCATGCTGACTTTGGGCAATGGGGGTTATCCTCTGGGCTGGGGACAGTGAATTGTCCAAAGTATTTTTACATTTTGTAGTTTGAAATTTGCCCCTGGAATGCCATACATTGCTGTTTTACTTTCTTCTTTCTTGCATTTAAAACTGGGCAAATAGTTGCTTGATATTGTTTTGTTTAATAATATCAAATACATGTTAAAAACTGGAATTGTCTCATCCAGGACCTTATTCTTTTAAACATACATGGCCACACCATGTTTGTCGTGAACTGGCATAGCTGTAATTAAGTTAATGGAGTGCTGTTAATTTACTGTAGCTAAGAATCTGGCTCACCAGCTACTAGTTCAGGCAACACTGGTTGGAACCAAACCAGGGTCTCCATACTAGCCTTCCTGTAGGGCTAGTTCTGAGTGATAATCAGGGAACCTTGTTTTCTCTATTAAAAAATCCCACATTTTCTGATAAAAATTGCAAAATTCTCTGATTAAAAACACCAACATCTGCATTTTTCCATGATTAAAATGAAACACCACTAATGTATATATTATCTAATTATATATATAAGCCCAAAATAAAAAGCCAAAATTTCTAGGTATTTAGAATTAATTTTATTACAGTGATTGAAGCACTGGTAGACTTCCAAATTGCTTTAAAATTGTAAATATATCAATAAAACATTGTATTATACATACATACATACATATATAAAAAAGGGAGGAAGGAGGACCTGGGAAACTATAGGCCTGTTAGTCTTACTTCGATCCTAGGCAAGCTGTTCGAGAAAATTATGCTGGCACACATCCAGGAGGGGCCAGCAGGGGACTGCATGCTTAGGGGCAACCAACATGGGTTCATCAGTGGCAGGTCCTGTCAGACCAACCTGGTGGCCTTTTACAATCAGATCACCAGATCATTAGATGCAGGGGTAGCAGTGGACATCGTCTTCCTGGACTTCCGGAAGGCTTTTGACACTGTCTCTCACCCCGTTCTCATTAAGAAACTGGGGGGCTGTGGTGTAGACACCCACGCAGTCAAATGGGTCACCAACTGGCTGGAGAGCCGCACCCAGAGGGTGGTAGTGGATGGGTCCTTCTCAGCCTGGGGGGATGTGGGCAGTGGGGTTCCGCAGGGCTCGGTCCTCGGGCCCGCACTGTTCAACATCTTCATCAGCGATTTGGATGAGGGGGTAAAAAGCACCCTGTTCAAATTTGCTGATGACACTAAGATGTGGGGGGACGTGGGCACACTGGAAGGATGCAACAGGCTACAATCAGACCTAGACAGGTTACAAGGGTGGGCGGATGAGAGTAGGATGGGTTTCAACACAGACAAGTGCAAGGTGATGCACCTTGGGAGGAACAACCGGCACCATACCTACAGGTTGGGGAACTCCCCTCTTGTCAGCACGGAGGCGGAAAAGATCTTGGAGTCATAACTGACTCCAAGGTGAACGTGGGCCGGCAGTGTGGAGAGGCAGTAAGGAAGGCCAACCACACCTTGTCATGCATCTACAGATGCATCTCGAGCAGGTCCAAAGAGGTGATCCTCCCGCTCTATGCAGCACTGGTCAGGCTGCAGCTGGAGTACTGCATCCAGTTCTGGGCGCCGCACTTCAAGAGGGATGTTGACAGCATGGAGAGGGTCCAGAGGAGGGCCACTCGTATGATCAGGGGACAACAGGGCAGGCCCTATGAGGAGAGGCTACGGGACCTGAACCTGTTCAGCCTCCAAAAGAGAAGGTTGAGGGGGGATCTTGTGGCCTGTTACAAACTAGTCAGGGGGGATCAGCAGGCGCTGGGGAAGTCCCTGTTCCCCTGAGCACCGTCAGGTGTGACCAGGAATAACGGTCACAAGCTGGCAGAGGGTAGGTTTAGGTTAGATATCAGAAGGCGCTACTTCATGGTCAGGGCGGCTAGAATCTGGAACCAGCTTCCGAGAGAAGTGGTGCAGGCTCCTACCCTGGGGGTGTTTAAGAGGAGGTTGGATGAACATCTTGCTGGGGTCATTTGACCCCAGTACTCTTTCCTGCCATGGTCTGCTCAGGTCCCTTCCGACCCTAGAAACTATGAAACTATATTGTGTGTGTGTGTGTGTGTGTGTGTGTGTGTGTGTATCAGTTGAACACAATGTTTTATTAATATATTTACAATTTTAAAACCAAGGAGCCAGCTCCCCCTCCCCACCATCCTCTGGACAAGTCACCTGTGGCTCTGTCCCACTCCTTGCCTAGGCCCTGTGGCTGCACGTTCCTGCCCTGGCCCGGGGTCCCAGGCCCTATGCACTTGTTTGGTTGGGCAGCATCCCAGCCTCAGCCCTGCCCAACTCCTGCCCTCCCTCACTAATGGGGCTTCAATCCTCACCCCCACCCCCCAATTTACCTGCAGGGAGTTGTAAGAGCTGCTGTCTATGCTGTCTGGTGGTCAAGTGTGTGTTCATGCATGCACATGGCATCCCCTGCCTGATCACCCTCCTTCTGCTCCCTCCAGCCCCTTGCAGGCTGGAACTCTGGCAGACTGCAGGGGGAAACCCACCATTTCTCGCATTTTTCTCCTTTAAAGGAGAAAATCTGCATTTTTCTCCTTAAAATGAGAAAATACATTTTTTCATGGCCAACAGAAAACCCAGATTCCTGATGAGCATGAACACACTGATCCTGATCTAGCAAAGAAGTGCCTTGTAGGATTGAACCCCAACTGTATGGCTGCTGATATCCTCTGAACAGAAGTATCCATGTCTATGTACATGTCAGTAGAAGAAGACTTTGCAAAGTTATAATATATTAGCATCAAAATGGGCATGAAATATGCCTGAAAACTATGTCTTGGCAGATGTAAAGCAGTTTTAATCCAGATCATTTTAATTATGAAACACCTCAAGAGAACAGAAGACATTAACACATTTTCGTGGCTGGGTTATTACTTACAGTGTGCAAATAGTTTTGAAGTTTTATATGAAGTTCTGCTTTCCTGAGCTTGGGATCCAAAATCAACTATAAAGGTTGGTTTCTGTCCACAGTAGAAACAGCCTCAAAACAGTGGTCTGTTGTGGAAAAGCAGTCAACTCAGTGGGTTTGCTAATGATAACAGAATGTTGGCTGAAATCTACTCCAAGTTAGATGTAGCTATTACCTTGAATATATCAGTAGCATCACCTTCTTTCATATGGACTTCATCATTCCGTCCTCATATCATGCGTCCTTTCTTTGCTACAGCTGCACATTGCTAAAGGCTTTGAAAAAAGTTGCATGATAATTTATAATACCCTTTCCATTCCATTAGGTTCTCTTGTTGCATATCATCATGTTTTCCTAAGATTTTTTTTTCATAGTCATGCATACTGAACTATATTTATTCACTTTGCAGAAGCACTTAAGTGGTAAGTCGATTATTAGTTCATCTGCCTCTCATCTGTAAACTTGGCAATTTGTGCTTTCAGTATTATCATCTAAGTACATTTCTATTTTAAAAAGTGCTATAGGCTGATCCCTCTGTTATCTCCCTGATTATTTTCTTTCTAATCTGAAAACATAAATCTTGTTTTTGTCCTGAGTTGTAGCCAGTGTTCAGTGTAATGATTTCATAGATTTCTAGAGTCTGGAGGAACCTGGTAGATCATTGGGTCTGACTCCCTGCTCCAGGCAGGAAAGAGCGCTGGGGTTAAGTAACCCAGCCAGATGCCTGTCTAATCTCCTCTTGAACACCTCCAAGGTAGGGAAAGCACCATCTCCCTTGGATGCTCATTCCATATTTTGGCAACCCTTACCTGAAGAATTTCTTTCTTATGTCCAATCCAAATCTATTCTCCTTCAGTTTGTGGCCATTATTTCTGGTAACCCTGAAGGGTGCCCGTGTAACCCCGAGGGGCGCCCCTATTCCCTGCTGACCCCCCCCAATGAGTTTGGAGGCAGCTACAAGATTGCTTCTCAGCCTTCTCTTGCAGAGGCTGAAGGGATTCAGATCCCTCAGTCTTCTTCATAGGGTCTTACCTGCAGGCCCTCAACCATATGAGTAGCCCTCCTCTGAACCCTCTCAAGGTTATCCACGTCCTTCTTGAAGTGCAGCACCCAAAACGGGATGCAGTACTCCAGCTGCGGTCTCACCAATGCTGCATAAAGGAGAATGATAACTTCCCTAGACCTGCTCTTGATACTCCCGCTGATGCAAGAAAGAGTGTGGTTAGCCTTGCTTATTACCTCGTCACACTGGCAACTCATGTCCATTTTTGCATCAACCAGGACTCTGAGATCTCAGTTCCACTGTTGTGGTTCTCAGAATGATCCCTCCCCACCCCCCTCAGTCTATAGGTGTGTTGGAGACTCTTTCCCCACAGCTGCAGTACCTTGCATTTATCCTTGTTGAATTGCATCCTATTCTGATCTGCCCACTTCTCCTGTCTGTCCAAATCTGCTTGAATTTGCTCCCTGCCCTCCAGTGTGTTTACTATGCCCCATAGTTTAGTGTCATCTGTAAATTTGGACAAGGTGCTTTCAACACCTTCATCCAAATTGCTGATGAAGATAGTAAACAGAACTGGTCTGAGGACAGAGGGGACACCACTGCCCCCATCCCTCCAGGAAGAAACTGACCCATCCACCACCAGTCTCTGGGTGTGTCCCATAAGCCAGTTTTTCACCCACCTTACTGTAAAAAAAATCCACACCACAACTACTTGGTTTGCTGGTAAGAACTGGGTGCAACGCTCTGTCAAAGTCTTTTTAAAATCCAGGTAAATAATATCTACTTCCACTCCTGCATCTAAGCACTTTGTGACTTAGTCATAAAAAGAGATCAGGTTAGTCAGGCAGGATCTTCCTACTTATAAAACCATGCTGGTTGCCCCTTGACATTGTGCTACCTGCTGGGCCCCTGCAAATGTGATCCTTTATGACTTTTTCTAAGGTCTTGCCGAGAATAGAGGTGAGGCTAACTGGCCTATAATTACCTGGGTCCTCCTTCGTCCCCTTCTTGAAGATAGGGACCACATCGGCCCTTTCCCAGTCCTCTGGGACCTGTCCCAAGCACCACGAGCACTCAAACAGTTGCACCAGTGGTTCTGCTATGTCATCGGCCAATTCCTTTAGTACCCTTGCGTGAAGATTGTCAGGGCCCACCAACTTAAATATGTCCAGCTCTTCCAAGTGCTCCTTCGCTAGATCGGTGCTAACCATTGGTGGATTGGTATTACTCTCACTCCAGACTAATGACTCATTGGGAGGTGTATTTGTATCCATGTCCAGGAAAACAGAAGGAAAGAAATTATTAAAGAGCTCCGCTTTTTCCATCCTATCGGTTATGAGTTGCCCTCGTCCATCTGTAGCGGCCCTGCGTTACCCTGTGCCTTCTTCCTGCTCCCTATGTACTTGAAAAAGGACTTTTTGTTGTCCTTAATCTTTGTTGCCAACTTGAGTTCTGTATCTGCTTGGCCTTCCTCACTCCCTCCAGGCAAGTGCGAGCCAAGCAGGTATATTACTCTTTGGTGCCTGCCCGCCCCCTGCTTCCATAGCCTCTAGGCCTCTTTTTTCCTCTGAAGGCTCTTCTGGATTTCCCTGCTCAGCCAAGGAGGTTTTTTAGAAGTGGAAGTGAATCCCTAAATTTCCACAGCTGGGAGTACGTGACATCCTGACAACTAGCTGTCTCTTGCTTGCCCATTAATATCCCAGGAATTTAAAATTAGTTCATGCTGTAAGTGCCCTTTTTGACACCAAGTATCTGGCACTGACTAGCCCAGTTGTTGCCAAGCATTTGTTCTTAAACAGCCATCTCTAATAGAGAATTGCTCTTGTTTTTAGAGCCATTGTTCAGACTTTGATCTTACATCTTTTTCATTTCAGTGTAACTTAATTGACTTAATTGGAACCACCAATTTTTATTTATGGCGGTGTAAATGAAAAGGCACTGGGTCTTTTATGTGTTTTAATTCTCGTGGAGGGAAAAAGACCTCAGATGTCAGTCATCTAACATTTAAGGAAATCTGTGAGATCCTCTGCTGTGTATAAACATGTAAAGGTTTAGGGTACAACTATAATACCATGTACATCAGCACTATGGAAAGAAACTTTGGGTAGAATGGTGCTTTCACTCCACTAGAAATTAAACATGCTTGTCTGTAACTTTCTTATGGTTTTTTGTTTGTTTGTTTGTATTTCTGTAGTTTCTAGAAGTCCTAGTTATGGACCAGTACCAAATTATGCAAGACACTACACCGCACATACACAACCTCGTTTCCAGGCCCTATTGATCTTTCTGTTTAAAGGAGAAAAAGTGCACCCTGTTTATTTAGGCCAGAAATACAAAATTGCACATGTTAACAGGCACTTATCAAGGAAAACAAACTATGCAATGTATTTGAAACTGAAGAGCACTGGCTTTACTCACCCAAGAAAAGAAAAGTCTGATCATGAGCAGAATCTACATCCCTGATAACAGTAAAATAAATCATATTTTAAAATGTACTTCACTAGATCTTAGCTTACAGTTCTTCTGTGTATTACTCTCTTCCATTAAAATGGCATTTTGTCCTTATAGTGTTCTGCATTTCAAATAGTTTGAAAGGAATACTGGTGGGGAAGAACATGCACAATCACTTCTGAAATCCCTTGGTCAGGAGATCCTGCATAAAGGTCCCTAAAGTGTGAAGTGAGATGCTGTAGCAAACTTTCTTAATGACCAAATTGCTATATAGCCGGCAACAGAATATACAGCTGGCTCAAATGTTGAACAGGAAAAAAATTAGAGAGGAAATATCTTGGCATTTCCACCCACACCTCCCCCGCCCCCTTTTGCTACCAAAATAATTAGTGAAGGGTCCTCAAATGATGTATACAAGAAAATAATAGAACATTCTTTTTATAAGTTAGGGATTTTTTTCTGTGGTGCAACTGACATTATCTGTAGCTTCAGTTGTTCTGGGATTAAAGCTAACGTGTATAGATAAAATATGAATGAAGGTAAATTGAATAGGTTCTGCTGCATGAGAGCTCAATTCTTATTCCTTCCATACCAATATCTTGGTACATCTTGATGCGTGTGACATCGGCTTCCTCTTGTATTTGCTTGGGCTGTCCCATGGAAACCGTGTCCCCATGATTTCGACAGAACCATATCATTCTCCGTCTTGGGACAGAATTCTTTGTATGTGTCTATGCATATGAAAGAAAGGGGTACGAACAGCTCCTAAAGTCTGGGTGACTATCTTTATTGGTTTTGTTTCCTCCTATGGATTCCTCAGATTCTTTCACTTTTCCTCCTGACGATTCCCGTTTTTGTCCAAAATGTCCCCCCACTTTAGGCTTTAGCTAAGGTTATACAGTTTTCTCTGGTGCTTAGACTCTATGTGGCCTTCCCTTTTCCCACAAACTCTACCACTGTGGCCAGTTGGTATCAGTGCATCTATGTCTGTATCTTACCAGGCAGATTTTATATATAAAATAATAAACACAAAGTTCCTTAGTTTAGGACTGAGGGTGTGGCTGTTCTTTTGTGACTGCTATTTTGCATGGTCTCAAGATTTATGGGATTTCATCCATTTTCTCCCATGCATCTTGAAATTGTATATGTTTAGTGGTCACAAATCCTTGCTTTTTACCCAATAACGCTTTTTTAATCTCTGGCTCCCAAAGGGTTGACACAGCGGAGTTGTAGCTCCTCGAAAGCAAGGCAGTCGTTGAGGTAAGTATCTTTATGTGAGGGGGAACGAATGAAGCATGTAAATTTTAAGAAGATCGTGACTTAATTGTATTCTGTGCAAAGGAATATGTCCTATGCCTAGTTATGGAAAGCCAAATTTGTTATCTCATCACCTACATTTTTACTGCATCATTAAATGCATCTTGGAACAATAAGAACCCTTCTATGGTATTTTTATATGTTAATTAATGTCAGTGAGCCAAATTCAGTAGTTGTCCCACCCTGTTATAAAATAGGCACACACCTTTGTTTTAGTTTTCTCTCTCCTATTTTATGACTCATGCTGCTGTGGTATCTCCAGCCACACCTCCCACTGTATTTTACTGCTAAGTCAATATAGTCCATAAATAAATGTTAAGAGGTATTAAACTAGGAGAAAAGGCAGAGGGGTAAAGAATAGTTTATAAAGACTAGTATAATTAGCTAAAAGCAACAGCATTGTAGTGGTGTGTTACAATGATGCTGTTCCTTCCCTTTTGGTAGGGTCAGGGTGTTATTACTGGGCTGCCATACTGCTAAATGGCCAGTTGACATTTAGCAGACCAGTTTACTGAGGCATCAAGTTGACATTTATAGCTCATATTTCATCCCAAAGTGCTTCATGGACTAAACTCATACATGGAGCTGCACTGAAATTTAGTCGCCTCTGGAGTCAAGTAGAGGAATAAGCCAGCAAAGAGAAAAACAATGTAGGAAATGGTAATTATGGCCACAGATATTGATTCCTTACTCTAAAAAAACAGCACAAAAACAAACAAACAAACAAATAACAACAACAAAACTGGAGGTCCTACCCATAGGTAGATCCAGGGTTTTAAAAAGGGCCCACTGCAGCAAGTGAGTTCCCCTTCCCTGTGTCTGTTCTTGGGCTCACTGGGAGGGCCTGAGCAGAGGAGGAATTCACCTGCCACCACTGTCTCTAGCTGAGCCCCGCTCCCTTTATAGCTTGGATGGAGCAGCTTTGGAGCTTTCCCTGTCCCCCAGGTCAACAAGGGACAGTGGCAGGTGAGGCTGGAGGGGATGGGAGGGGACATAGTACTGAGCATGGAGAGGAAAGGAGGGGGTGTTGAAAGCTGATGTGCGGGGAGGGGAATCTTATCTGGTTTGGGGATTTAAAATCCCCAGGTGCTGCTCTTGCAGCATCATTTGACGGGGGGATGCAACCGCGCCATTCTACAACATCTAGATTTGTCCTTGATCCTGACTAGATAGTTCTGGTTAGGTACTCTTGCTCAGGGTCATACTAATTGTCAAATTTGGCTTTAGGATATAAGTAAATTTTCCCTTAAGTCATATCGGCACAGACCAGCTGGGCTTTTGCCTTGTCCAGTTGTGTGGGGCATAGCCCTTTTCTAAAGATCAACTGAGCATCAATTAACCAACTGCCAGGGTTCAGTCATTGCAGCAGCAGGCCTTTGGCAGTATCCTTGTCCTCTGCTTTTACCTGTGGCATACTGTAGGTTGTTTTGGTGTTTCAGGTATTGTTCTCTGTCATTTTGGAGAAAGGATTGAAGTGATGCTTTTGGGGATTCTTTTGGTTAATGGTTGCCTATGAGTACAGAGGACTGAACTCAGTGGCCCAGGAGGCTCCTTCCAGACATAGGTTCTTTGAAGGGAAATATCAGGAAATACGTCTTGAAAGTTACAGACAGAGGAAACAAGGCTTTGATTATTTAAGTCCCATCCAAAACATGTGTGTGCGCGCATACACACACACACACACACACACACACACACACACACACACACGTGCAATAATCTCCGATGTGCTAATTTAACTGGCCCTGAAGGGGATACAGAGCATACAGCTCCACTTAGATTTTAAATTAGTCTACCCTTGATTTACGAAACAGTGTCAATGAACATATATTCATGCTCTCCCTGTTTTGAGAATAGAGAGAGGAATTTATGTTCCATATTGTTGATATGGCAAGTTTCATGGGCTATATATTCACCCTGGAAAGCATTAATAATGCAATAGATGTTAAAATACTTGAATAGTTTTGGTAGCAACTGAGTAGCATACAGCAGTAATCTCACATGCACACACAGCTCCTGTGTGAAGTATACTGTCTTGATTGCATTACCTTCTTTCCCAGGTGATTGCTGAAAAAAAATTGTCACGTGGCCATGCTATCCTTGGCATGAGTTAGACCAGCTGAATGGCTCAATCTACATGTGTGCTGACAGGCTTTATATTTGGACTTATTGTGCTGAAGTGGCACTAATTATCCTGTCAGTGTTATGAAATGATGGGAATGACAGTAGAGCCCTAACTGCACTGTAATAGTGATTACAGAAGCCATCCTCACATGCCCTCTGAACAGATTCTTTTTCAGCTGCTTCTGCTGAGTACACCTGTGGCATATTAGTAATGCTGCCTTGGGTTGCTTACAGTGTGTGGGAGAGTCTCAGGATTAAAGACAGCAAAATAGATCATTCTTCACTAATGACTCCCAGGATGAACCAGAGCCCTATTTGTAAACTGACTTTCATCTTCACTGTTTTTTTTCCCAGATCCAGTGTCTTCATAATGATATCTGCAGCAGCTATTGGTAAGTCTCTTACATAGGTTAGCAATGCAATGCATTGCATTATGCAGAAGAGGAAGAATTTAAGAGATTTGGAAGGAGTGTCATTGTATTCATTGAACCACAAGGCTTCCCCAGAATTCAGGGGTTCATCTACACATTTATTAATGTGCTTTAGGTAATGCACATTAAATCTAGTACCTCCATTATGAGGTACTAGAAAAAGGAGCCTTAGTTTATTTTAATATGCATTAACTAAAGAGCATAGTTTTTTTGTGATGCTTTAATGCACATTAAAATAAGCTAATGCACATTAAAGTGCACATGAAATGCCAGCATTCTGCCAGGCTGACCAGGAAAGATTTTTTTCTTCTGTTTATCTTTTCCTTTGCGTTAAACACTTTGAGCCAAGACACCATGGTCATGTCTACACAGGATGTTTACTGCGGAGTTGCGTAATTAACTCTGTAATAAATGTCTCAGCATCTACACATGCAGGGCTATTAGGACAGAGTAAAAACAAGTACTATGCTATGGTGGAATTTTATACTCTGCAGCAAAGTACGTGTAGATGCTGATGGAGCTGTCTGGCACGGGGGTACTTCAGTATGGGGGGCTACTTGCTGGCTAGACCTGAACTGGAGCACCCTCAAGCCTGAGCCATGTTGAGCCAGATCAGAGCAGTCCTAGGCTGGCAGGCTGACCCCCTGCCAGACAGGACTGTTGCGACCTGGCTCAACATGCTGCAGTCCCAGGCACATGTGTAAGTGCAGTGCCCAGGAGCAATCTGGAACCAACTTCCAAGAGAAGTGGTGCTGGCTCCTATCTTGGAGGTCTTTAAGACAAGACTAGACAATCACCTTGCTGGGGTCATTTGACCCCAGTACTCCTTCCTGTCATGGCAGGGGGTCGGACTTGATGATCTGCTCAGGTCCCTTCCGACCCTACTAACTATGAAACTATGAAAACACTCCAGTGCAAAATGCGCCAGAGTTAACTGCTGCATATTAAGAGCACATGTAAATGTGCCTTGTGTTTCACAAAGGTGGATAAGTTAGTAAGCAGTCAAGGAACTGTCAGGTGCAAAGTGACAAATATGGTGAGGTTTATCTTGGTGAGCATTGTTGTAGAATTACATATTTAAGCAGTCAAGGATCTCTTTAGCTGCAGGTATATTGGTGGTTGCTGAGTGACTGGATACTTATAGTATTGCAACATTCTTGGTTAGAAAACCCCCATCTGTATGAAAGGGGGGTATCCTATATTTTACCTCCTGTTCCTTGAATGTCTTTCAGCCAACAGACTACTGGAAATGAGTTATTCAAGGCATACTGCAGAAATCCTGACCAAAATTTTCCAAAATAGGAGCCTAAAGTGAGGCTCTAAAATCCGGCATCAGCTCCTTAAATATGTGATCTGGTTTGGAAAAACATGGAACAGCCAACAGCCCTCATTAGCACTAATGAGAACTGATAGATAGTGTTTTTGAAAATCAAGCCACTTAGATGGACAGGTATGGATTCAGGATCTTAAGACTCCTGTTTCTGAAATACAGTAAAGTCCTTGTTATGCGGCATTCTACAAGCTGGAATACTCTTTTAATAGGAATTTCTGGGCAGCTGGTTAGTTGACTGGCTGGTCACAGGAAGGTGCGGCAGGGCTTTCAAAAGGTTTCCTGCAGTTTTGCTTAGTTGTCGAGATTCGAATCAGATTTTATCTGCTGCTGGAAAACTATCAGATTTGGTATCCTTTCTAAAGAATTAGATTATTTTTGATTTTCTTGCAAAATGAAAGTAGGAAACTGAATCCAGTTCCTGAAATGATACCCAGAATATCTGCCTTGGAGTATGATTTTTGCCTCCTGACAATTCATACAGTAATTAGATGGGTGTGCTTTAATTAATTGCATTTCCAGTGTTGGGGCAGTTGGAAGAAAACATTGTCTTTTGTCACTTTATTAAAGCATTATTGGATGGTTCTTCTGTCATCTGTGCTAATCCCAGGCTTTTCACGAATTAATCTGAACCAAACCAAGTTTACTAACAGTAGTGAGGTAAAGGAAGCCAGTCCTTGGACAGTTGTGGCTTTCTTGCTGTTGATGTGCATTTCTTTGTGCTCCTGTATAATTACTGGGGAACCAAGAACAGAATCTGTTTAATCTAAAACTGGGTGTGCTGTTTTCAGGACCTGTTTGTGTGATTCTGTTCCAGTATACTTGCTGCTATCTATCTAATGCAATAGATATGAAATGCATAATTACCTTTATTTATTACAAAAAAATCACCATTGCTGTTAAAAGTATAATACAGTTTGCAAGTCCATTTAGTATCACCTGCAGTGCAATTATTCCTATGTATTATTTTCACATTTAATGCTATGAGATGCATCTGTGAGCTAGCCTCCACATTTTCAAAACCACGCAACTAAAATTATGTTTGTAAGGCCTTATTTAGGTATCTAAATATTTGGTGTTAGTTACAAAGTTGACAAGTACTCAACAGCCTTAATTGTTATGGTTCATTTCTTGAACTTTTTATGGGCTTTTTAACATGACTTGCCCATTCTGCAGGTGGAAAAATGAGTAAGAGGATAAATGAGTTGTCCAGCGTGACACAATGATTTACTGACAGAACTGAGATTAGAACTAGCAGTTTCTGACTTTTAGCCTTCAGGTGAGTATACTTGATGGCATTATCCTTTTATTAAGTACCAACTTGTCATTGTGATACTAAAGCCTTTAGTATAGCATTTTGAAGGGCCTTTCATTTTGTGCATGAAAGATATCTAAACATACACACAGACAAACATTTATTTAGGCAAACCATGCTGTTCAGACTTACTATGTTGAGAAGCATCTTGCTGTATGAGTAATCTCACTATAATCAACATATCTCCTTGCATAGTAATTATGGATGGAAATGCCTATTTGCATACAAAAATAAAATTTTTCTTGGCAGGGAGGCACATAGATTTTGCCCCCTCTGCAAGAAATGTGTATTTCAATACAATGCAGCCATTTGTATCACAGCTTCAGTCAACTGTTATTTGTAGTACATCTAATATATATTTCACATAAATCTTTGAATTTTCAATAATTACTGAGTAGTGCAATGCTTTTTTAAAAAATATATCCAGGACAATTTAAACTTTTCATCAAAAATGTCCCTCCCCCTGTATCAAAGCCTTTTGACTGGGAAGTATGTGAAAGAAACTTGACATTTTCCATAGACAAGTTTGCATATAAAAAAAATTATGTATCTTCAAAATCCAATTCTCTGTCAAAAAACTGTTCAGATGGGAAAATTTTAACTAGTACTAAACATGACTCTTTTTTTTTTTAATTGTCACTATGGCCACATGCTCTGAATTGACCCACACCTTTAACAAATAAAACAGGTTAAATGAGGAATGGAGTTCGACCCCTCACTGACCACATAACAGTCACTGAAGCTAGGAGGTGTTCCACAGTTGAGTCTCTTCTAAAGCTGATTGAAAAAAAAAGAAAGACCATCATTACCTACCATGAGTTTCAGGTAAGCTTCATGACTTTCTACATGAAGATAGAGTGTGGGCACAGATGTACAAAATCACTAAAGCCACAAAGCATATTATTATTCAGGGCAGATACCCTGGAAATATCCCAGATAAATAGATTATCTAGGAAGTGTACAAGTGGTTTCCACTGAAATCATTGGGAACTTCATGTACATTTGGGATAAGGACTTTATAGTGTTTCATAGTGGCAGAACCTTATTTATAAATTCAGTAGCATAGGAAGTTTTTATCAGTTCTTTCAGGACAATTTAGTACTGCTTGGAGAATCAGAGGAGTAAGTATAATAAGGATTTATTTTTTTCCAGAATTACTTGGATTCTGATTACTTGGGACGGACAGGCACTTTGGTGGAGATTAGGTGCACTGTGGAAGAGGCTGATTCGGTCTCCAGAGACACTGAGTTCTGGTGGTTCTAACTAAAAGATGCGCTCTTGTCTGACTGCCTCATGATGAAGCAGTTATAGCATTGACTTCAGAGGAAGCTATTGACTTTTCTTCAGGGATTAGTAAAACTATCACACTTGAAATTGTCAAGTGAAGAGAAGAAGTTAATTGGAAGGATAAAGAGATGGAAAATTGGTAACATTAAAGGGTAGGAGCAAGGAAATTGGAGGATCATCTTGCATTCCACTAGTCAGCAAGCAAAGAAGGAACTTGAGCGCTACTTGGGTCTCTGTACAGGAAAACATTTGGGCATGTGTTTAAAGTTAAGCATATAGTTTGGTGCTTTCCTGAGCTAGGGCCTGTTAGTCTATAATTTTTTTAAAAATGCTAAATAAACTGATCCTCCATTGTGGTTGCAGTATGGTATTGAACATATTTGTTTATTTTTAATTTTTTAAAATTATTTTAGAACTCGTGAAAAGTTTCAACTCAAATGCCAGGGAAAAATCCATTTAATCGTAGTTACCGTACACTGCAAAAAACTACAGAAACAAGCTGTTTTCATTTCTCAGCAATTGCAGACTTCTGTCCTAACATGGCCTTTCTGAGTTCTTTGCAAGAGAAGAATTATTCTGGTATTTTTCTATAGCCAAAAATGAGTGAAAAGTAAGAAATCAAACCTCTGTTTATTCACAAACTAAGTACAGCATGGAGGGCACAGAAGTGCCCGTGCAGGTACCTCTGTACCTGAGAGCACTTTGCAGGAAGTGTTCTGAGTTGCAACAATCCCCCGGACCAAACAGAAGTTCACTGTTGGTCCCAGGGGGGAGGGGAATCCAGCTGCTGGCTGCCAGCCTGCAGCTGGTTTCTCTTAGTAATGGCCCCTCCTCTCTCCCAGCCTGTCCCAGTTTTCAGAATGGGAGTGGAAAGGGAGCCAGAGGGAGCTCATTCTAGGGATTCCCCAGCTGGCACTGGAGGGTAGGGTGGATAAATTGGAGTCACCCTCCAATTCACCCACTCCACCCTCAAGCAGGGGCTAAACCCCCCCCAGCCCAAACTCCCTCCACTTCCTTTTCTCCCTCCCATTCTGAAAACAGCTTGGAGGCTGGTAGGCAGTACAGACATAAGTTACAGAAGATGCTGTGTTTTAAACCCCCCATGCAATTTTTCTCCTGATCAGCTATTTGTGAAGCTGTCTGCTGCCGTGCACTTGTGTTTGGTCATGGCTATAGACTCCTTTCTGTGGCTAGATTGGGTGAAAACTGTCATTTCTGTCTGTGCAGAACATTAATGCAAACTTCCCTACGCCTCTTCACCAGAATGTCTCTCTCAGCCCCCCCACAACAAAGTGAAAGAGGCATTCGGCTTCTGTATTCAGCTGCACCTTGTCTTCTTTACTGAGACTGCCAACAAAGTTCCAATTAGTACCAACTGTAAGCTTATTGAGCTTCTAGGAAGAATATCCATTGTGCAATTGCTGGGAAATGAAAACAGCTTGTTTCTGCATTTTTTTGCAGTGTACGGTAACTACAATTAAAAGGGTTTTTCCCTGGCATTTGAGTTCAAAGCTTTTTTTCTATATAACAGCTCTACATCTCTGTGTGAACTTCCTGATGTTTCATTACACAAATAGATTTCATTTGCAGAAATAATGAGCTGCTGGGAAAAAAATCAAGTACTTGAATTACAGGTATTCTTTAGGTGGGAAAACTGTCCAAGATAATGCATTCATAGGTCGAGTCTGGCTCTCAAACTCTGATGTTGCACAGGTGATTTGAAAGCAGAATTTATTTTTAAAAGGAATGTAGAACTCCAGGTCTTTATCTCAAGTGAAAGCAACATAGAATCACGGGACTGGATGGTACCGTCAGGATCATCTAATCCAACTCCCTGTATAAATGCAGTATTATCTGTTTCTAAAGCATCTCAGATGGGTATATATTCAGCCTTTTTTTTAAAGCCTCAAATGAAGGAGATCGTACACCTTCCCTAGGTAGCTTCTTCTATTGCCCTGTATCAGTAATTCTCAACCTTTTTACACCCATGTCATCCCAGTTTTGGGATGAGATACCCCTCCATTCGACTCAAGACATCCCTTGGAAAATGCCAGCTCTTTCTTTTCACTCATTTTTTAACAATAGACAAATGCCAGAGCTTTCATCATGGGTGTATTATATACCATGTGTGATAGTCTCTTTACTGCCAACAGTGAGTCCTGCCTGATAGGGCACCTACCTCGAAAAGGACTCCAGGATCTAAATCCGGAGTGGATTAGGAACCTCACATGTGCAACTGTGAGGCAGGTACCTAAGCTTAAGACATGGGTGTAAGGTCAGACTTAGTTCCTGCATGTGGCTTTTCCTACTGGTTAGGAAACTGGTCAGAAATCCTTCACCAACCGTGGGCTAAATTACCACAGCTGAGACCCAAAGCAGGATGGAGGCAGTCATTTTTAGAACTTCTGCTGCTGGACAACAACTTTATGCAGAATTTAATAACAATGGAAAGGATAATATTACTTTTGAGCATGCTTGGTGGGTCAGATAGACTCTCATCACAGGCTGGATCTGGCATGCAGGCTGTAGATTGCCAGCTCCGGCTTTACAGGCAGCTTCAAGCTCAGCATGTGGGTAAATCACCTTTCTAAAGTGCCTAACTCTTTTCATTCACTATGAAAAATTGTTGTGAGCTGCCTTGGGAATGCTGGCTGTGTATATAGCTGAGGGACAGAATTCCATTAGCCATCGTGTGCCTAAATGTCAGTGGCCTTTTTGGCACTTACACACAGCTTGTATTTCTGTTGCCCTCGCAGTGTGGATGCATAAGCACACACAGTAGGGTGTGTTGGCTGGGTAGGTACACAGTTACATGTAGACATTCCTGAGTACAGGTCTGAGGGATGAAGGGGGAAGGATTTCATCCCATGGTTCCTTGAATAATGTTTTGGAGATATAAGGTACCTAATGTACCTCTCTGTATCTTGCCCTTAGTCTTTGAATCTCAACTAAGTGCCTGGACTTGCAACTCATGAGAAAAACCTTCATCACTCTCCCTCCCACCCTTACACACAAATGCTGCCATCACTATTCCTGCCCATGCTCAATTTTGGGACCCTTTTGATTCTAGGGTAGCAGATTTATCAAGGTCTTGGCTTGCTTTCCTGCTTTTTAATTTTTTTTTATTTTATTAAAAACACATATCACTTTTACATCACCAACTTCATACAACACTAATAACTTTTTTACATAATCCACTTTATACAACACATATAACGCTTACGTAAACCACTTCTTAGAGCACATCAACATCAGTAATGTTTATACATGAACCCCTTCTGTCATATATGTAATATAATGCTTCTTGTTTGTTTTATACTTTGAAATCTTACCCCTTGTCTGGATATGGCATTCCTACTCCTTCTCTTTACCCTTCTCTTTATCCTCTTCCCACCAGTGCAAACAGTCTGTTCCAGTTTATATATTTCCATACCGTATGTAGATACCGGTCTTGGCCTCTGTTCTGGTCTTGTCCCATGAACTTCCTCATTTCATAGTACCCTGACTGTAAACATTCTGTCACGGTAAAACATAAGCCCTTGGTAACTAATAAGCACCTGCCTTTACATAGAGCAGCTTTCATTTCCATGATCACCACTTCAGCTTCCCATTCTCTAGGTCCTCCTTCTACCAACCCATACATCACTTCCTCAAAGGAAACGTCTACTCTCCATCCTATCTCAGTCAAAAACCTTTGTACTCTTCCCCATAGTTTCTTTGCAAAGAAGCACTCCCAGAACATATGGTGTATTGTGTCCTCACTGTTGCACAGTTCTCTTGGGCATTCTGTTGTTCATACCAACCCCCATCTGTGCTGTGTTTCTCTTAGGGTTGCTACCTACAAAGTTAGATTAGTGCAGCCCAACTAAACAATATATAGTGTCTATTACACTCAGTCCCCTTCAGGACTAACTCTTTTTCAACTCACGGTGAACCACTACGTTGAATATATTTTGACTTCCTTTTCATTCCCACAGTTGTTCTTTTTTGTTTCCAATGATTCCTGTTTCTTTGCCAGACTTAAATGTCTGGCAAATATCACCAAATGTCTGTGTAAATGTGAGGCTTTATCATCCCCTCTTTTAGCCTGTTGCATGCGACTGGTGTGGCCCTGTCCTCCTTGGGGTAGAGCCAGATCAGGTGGCCCTATGATTCATCTGCATATAAGTGTTTGGAGGGTCCCAGGACCTATCATGACAAAAATATAATGAGTGGAGGCATAAATAGTGCAGGGATCCTTTGTGAGGGGTATCTGGAGTACACACACATACTGAGCAGTGCTGAGCTGTGGTGTCACCCTGGCTTGAAATGCTGTTGACTCTGATAGGGCCTCATCCAATGAATTATATGATAAATCATGAGCTTCTTGGCTTTGGACAAATATCATACATAGTTTGTACTGTGTATAAGTGGAACAGAGGACAGTGACAGCAACAGCAGCAGTGGTTCTCCAGTGGAAGCTAGAGTGACAATGGCAGAGATGGCAATTGAACTGAGTATGTGACCCTGCAAAGTGGGGCAAGTGTGGAAAGGAAGTATGGTCTGGTCTGAGGGACCAGCATGGACTTAGTTGTTTTGTGTATGTGGTGCATGTTGTGGATATTGTAGTGGGTTCGTGTGGCCAGTGGGACTTTGTATGGGTGCGGGGGTACATTTTTTGTAATGGGAAAGTTTTTTTTTTCCTTTTGTGGTGTAATTAGTAGAGTGTAGATATATATAACCTTATATATATAGAGAGACACATATTTTTACAAAAAAAAAAGTTTGTACTGTGTATAAGTAAATACAAAGGTGCTGCTCAAAAGTGTGTTTATTGAATATCTGTGCTAAAGCTTGCAGTGGTTTGCAAAAATACAATGCATCAATTCTGCATAAACTAAGCCTATTGGTGCCCATAGTAATTTGGATATATGAAAATTATTACAGGTATGTTTATTTCAAAGTCACTGTTTTTTGGTCTCTTGCATTTCAGATAGTTTCTGCCTTTCGTCCCTTACTGTTATGCATGCTCTGGGAGAGAATAGAGCTTGAACGGGATCTGGCAATAAGAGAGAGAAGGGGCTGCAGGGGGAAGAAGTGTGTGGGTGGGGCAGAGGGTAAGGAGGCCACTTGATCCACCCCATCCATTATTTCCTCTGCTATAGCAGTGTGTGTGGGAGGGGGGAGAGAGAGGGGTGGTGAGGGGGGAGGCGTTTTTCCTATGTAGAATCGAATTATTGGGGGGTTGTCTTAAATTCAGTGTCATCTTAGATCTGAGTAAATATGATATATATTTCTGTTTCGTGGCCTTCCTGTAGCTTCTGATGGGAAAAATTCTGAGTTCAGTAAAAGAAGGATCAAAACCAGCAAACAGATACATCATTCTTTACTTAATATCTTTGCTTATATTAATAATTTGCTTTACACAGAGTAACAATCATTTTTCTGTTTAAAATCTAGTGCAGGTTTCCTTTTTACTGGGATTTCATAAAACATCAGGGCAACAAGGCATCTTCTCAGGCTTTCCCCCAAGTTCAAGGATGTTTGAGAGGACATTATGGGCTTACTACACTTAGTACACGTTAGCCTACTAGACAGCTTTCAATAGATTGGAAATGGATCTTGTGTGCAAGGGCAGCTTGGAGAGAGAGATACTCAAGTATTCTCCTTTCTTTTGCATGTGCATAAGTGCCTCACCAGATTAGCAGTCTTGCTTTGGGAAAGCACATGGGTAGCTTCTGGACCTGCACCCAAAAGGGCATAGTCAGATGTGTGTGGGGGGGTGATAATATTTCACATACCTCTCTAGGCAGGGCTGTAGCATGAATGATGCAGTTGAACCCCATATGACATACTGAGCATCTCTGTAGGATGCTAATGTCTCAAGTCTGTGCGCCATTCACAGGGAGCAGTGCACTCGGTAGGCTTGTCTTCATAGCTGCTGTTACACAGTTATTACAAGGAAAGATATTTTTCCCTCCCTTCTGCTTTTCAAAAACAAGGTCCATATCTTATTTCATGGTGTATTGTATGCAATAAAATATGGCATGAAGTTTTGAGGCAGTTGAAAGTTGTGTTTCAGTCAAAATCAAGGAAATATTGTGGTCACCTCATAATTTTTCTTTCTTTTTTTGTTTTTTTGTTTTCAATTCTTCATTACAAAGGGAAAAAGAAATATTGCTTTAAGCAACAGGAAAGGAAAAAACTGTTTTTGTTATTAAATTCATCCATTAAAGAAAAAGGAAAAACCAGTCATTTTCACAGTGTGGAATGGATGAATATTACTGCCTGGTTGGTAATAATTTTTATTTTGTCACCTGGGCTTCACTGGGGGTAATACAAGCTAATTGATTAAGTAATGTCACTTCAAATGCTGATTGGAAATTTCGAATTTGTTGTTATTTCTGCTGATATGCCTTTTAACCTCTTTCACCATTGCAATATATAGATGCCTGTAGTTCCCAGATTGCAACCTGTTGATAGTTTTGCATTTCTAGTATCTGCTTGTCATACAATATCTACCTTTGTGGGTGTGGGTGTACAGAAGCATATCCACAATTATATTTTCCAGCCAGGAACTGATTCATTTAGTTGATAAATACAAGTAGGCAAAGCTCATGAAAATCTGTAATGGGCAGGGAAATCTTAAATTGCAGAATTACAGCAGCTACTAGGGGTGTATGAAACAGACCATATTTGATTTGGATTCAGCCCAAATCAGGGGACAGTGATTTGATTGATTAATTCAGATCACTGTCCCAATTTGATTCAGCCAAATCCGAAGCTGAAGATTTGATGCTGATTTGGAGAATCAGCAATTCGGCCATAGACACAGCTTTAAATGTTTTTTCTACATACCTCAAGGTACCAGGCATGGCTCGTGAGCACTGAGATGGTCAGGCGGATGGAACATCCCACAGGAACGCGGAATGAGATTAAAGGGTCTCCTGATTTGATTTGGATTTGGAGATTTGGCTGCTGAATCAGGCTGAATCTCTGCCGAATTGAATCAGCGGCTGAAGCGTCATACAGCCCTAACAGCTACTCTGCTATTCTGGGTTCACAGTGATGGAAGAGGGCTGCAGATTCTACTCACTGTCTGTGAAGGAACTGACTCCGAGCTACTGTGGAATTGTGGAAGGCCGCATGTCTAGCATTCGTGGGGTCAGACAGGCTTATCTGTTCTGCATTTATAATAGCATTCACCTCGTGACAACTAACAAGTTACCTATGCAGAAAGGTGTAATTGCAAAAAAAAGCATGCAAGGTTGTACCAATCCCTTTGACAACCGCATGTATAAAATGCT
Organism: Crocodylus siamensis; assembly: GCF_052110815.1. NCBI lineage: Eukaryota > Metazoa > Chordata > Crocodylia > Crocodylidae > Crocodylus > Crocodylus siamensis. Next base: position 66,557,520 of record NC_143398.1, read on the forward strand.
AAGCATATTTGTGAAAAAGAAATCAAAGAGCTGACTGAAAACAAATGCTGGCAAATTAACTGCAGTTACATCCCACTGCAAATATGCGATTTTTTTTCTGCAACAATTGTAGATTAACATTTTATCTTTACAAGTATATGAAGCTAACATTCACTACACCCTGTTTACCATTTTCCATGTATAATTTATGAAGCTTTTAGTGTAAGCTGATTTTCCTCTTTTTTTTCTTCTTTTTAATGTAGACATTTTGTGATTTAATTTGTATGTCCTTTGGGTAAAATAATAAAACCCCGAAGCATAATTTTAATTTTTTCCATATTCTCATATCACCAAGCGGAAGCAGATGAATGTTAGGAGGAAAGAAAGCAGTACATATGGCATTTGTTAAATCCTTCAAATTAAAAAATAAGACAAATCTCAAACACAGAGCTCCCATATCTAGTATTTTCTTCTTAATGAGGCCACAATGAACTCCTCTGAGATTTGATGTGAGAATTAGGTGCATCTCAAACGCTGCTTCCAGATTAGGATGAGATTCCAAACAGTTCTGTAGAGAGGAGGTGTGGTAATAACTGAATAGGAATCGAGAAGAAAGCAGGTGGACTCATCACTTTCATCATTCCTGCTACATTCAGTCACATCTCACTTACTTATGGACTAGAGGAATGTATAGCTCTAACAGGAGTGTAAACTTTGCTTTAAAAGGATGAGCTGAAAAGTACTGTATGTTTTACTGTACTGGAATGCATGCAGTATTCCCAAATTAAAACTCCTAACTTAAAACAAATATATATATATACACACACTTAATGCAGGATGTTTTATATATATAACATGTTGCAGTAAACACAAACAAGAATAATCTGAAAAGGAGTTTGCAGCATAGGTGCACAAAAGAAAGACATTGACTTCTTTTATCCCTACGTTGGGGCTGCCCTTGGCTTACAGGAAACAGGCGAGTCTTGCACTGAGGGCAGTGCTAGAAACTTTGTGAGAAATGAGCCAGAACCTCATTACTTACCTGGAACCCGGAGGCAACTAGAGAAAATAGGCCAGTGAAGTGCAAACCACTCTCTATTAGAAGGGTGTGTGGTTACAGCCACCGCTGTGCATACTTCCCTGGGCTCCTGAAGGGGTTACCAACACTTAGGCTTTTATCTGGGTTTTTATCTCCCTTCCACTCCACAATCATGAAAGAATGAACTTACTTCAAATGAAAGTTGAGATTGTTGTGTGATCATAGGAATCTGCAGCTGCTATGTTAGAAATACATGAAACAGCCTGAGACCCAAATAAAAGCCTAAGTGTTGGTAACCTCTTCAGGAGCCTGAAGGAGCATGCACAGCATGCTTCTAATAGAGAGGGGTTTGCACTTCACTGGCCTATTTTCTCTAGTTGCTTCTAGGTAAGTAATAAGGCTCTGGGCTATCCCTAACAAATTTTCTAGCACTGCCCTCAGTGCAAGACTCTCCTGTTCCCAGGCTAGCCACCACATAGGGATAAAAGAAGGCAATGTCTTCCTTTTGTGCTCCTATGCTGCCAACCCCTTTTCAAATGAATATTGTGTTTAATGCAACCTAGCCATGTGGTCTCATCTCAAGTGGTGTTCTTTCTTCTCTGGTATCTGGTGCTCTATGTCTTACTGGTTATTTAAGGAATTAATTTGTGCTATCAACAATTCTGCTTTCTTTTATTAAAGATTTAGCTTTGCTAGCTCATCTAACACTCTGATGGAGTCTTTCTCAGCAAAGCTGAAATTTGCCCTTCCTTAGCAGTCTATATTCTCTCAGGATAGACATGCATGTCTTCCTAGAAATAGGACATCCAGCAAGGTTGCCTTCAGGAAAGTGTGAAATTCAATAAGGAGGCCATTGCTCAATATATTTGAAAGCTTCACTTAACAGCTAAGGTTCAACTGTTTCATTGCTTTCTGTTCAATTCAGTTCTTTAAGATTCAGCGTGTTCTGGCATGTAGGAGAGCCTTTTCTGGTGAGGCTGTGCCCGCTGAGCTGTGCACAGGAATAAAAAATGGCATCACTGAGCAAATGCCTGGCACTATCATTCATGCAGTGGCTTTATAGGTTGGTGCACTAGTACAGTAGGACAGACTAGAAGATTTAGGAGGTTCTTTCAATTCCATTATTACTGCTATAAAGATATGTTGCCTGAAGATGGTAACAATCCACTGAAGAGAGGCAGATGATTAGGAAAAATAGGATGGAAGGCATGGGGTCTATACAGATCAATGGCAGGGCAGTTATCATTGCTGCCATCCAATCTACTGGCAGGTTGGGGACCAGTTCACTGTGGAATTATTTTCTTCTGCATAAAATTTGTTCCTTTGGTTTCCATATCTGGAACTTGGCATATATATTTGCATTGCTCCTCCCTTCCATTGGCTCAGACTGAGCTTCTAAGAATTGTGACAGAAATAGCTAAGACGTAGGCCCTTTAACCAAATGTCTATGTGTTCTACTGTGATGACTCTTCTGACCTTCCCTATTCCGCATTTATGAGTGCAGACAAATAGCCCATGTTTTTATGTATTTCTGTGTCCAGATAGCAGTTTTCAGTATCCAGTACAGACATGGATTTGATGGAAGGGGTGACCCTCTGGTTAAGGCACAGGGCTATGTCAGTACTTACAGGAAGGATGGAAGGGGCCTTTGGGAACAGATAAGAAAATGAAACTAGGGGATGAAATAGCAGGGATATACAGTTATCATGTGTTAGAAAGTGCATGAGAAAGAGGAGTAGTGGTTAGGAAGGGGAAGAGTGTGGTGTCTGGAGTGGACTGAGACTGGGGGTCTGGGGTATCTGGAGGGGACTGGGTTGTGTGGACACAGCCCAGACAGGCTGCAGATACAAGCAGACCTAGACAGGCTGGTTGGCATGTTGGGCAGAATGGAACCAGGTGATGTTCAACATACAGAAATGCAAAGTGCTGCATCTGGGAAGGAAGAACCCCCAGCACAGCTACAGGCTAGGCATTGCTAACCTGACCAGCACTACAAATGAAAGGGATCTGGGGGTAACAATAGACCCCAGCATGAATATGAGTCGGCAATGCAATGCAGTAGCCGCTAGGGCCAATAAAACTCTGACATGTGTAGCAGACTCACCTTTCAGAGCTTGGGTTGAGTCCCAGGCTTGAGATCCCACTGTTTTGATTGGTGGAGCCCATCAGAAGGCAGCAGAAGAAATAAAGTCCATGCCCCTTTCCTGAGGGGAGAGGGAAAAGAGCTCTCCCGGACCTGATTGAAGACTGTAAACTGTCAGGTCCGGAAGACTTCAGGGGGGGAGCCCTGGAGTATAAGAGGAGCTGCATGCCCAGCATGAGGGGCAGGTGCAGCGAGGGAGTCAAGAAGAGCGGAGCCAAGAAAAGCTGGAGAAGCAGACTTGGGAGTGGTGTGAGACTACTCGGGCTGTTGACGGTGCTCAGGGATGGTGTGCGGAGATCTGGCCTTGGGAGCAGTGTGAGACTGCTCGGGCCCAACAGTGCGTGGTTTGGTGCATGGAGCCCAGGCTTTGGGAGCTGCAAGAGGCAGCTCAAGCCTGCAACCCCGGCAGGCCAGCGGGCCACACAGTGCCTGGGGCAACGCATGGGGCAAAGGCTTTGGGGCTGCAGTGCAGTGGCTCAGGCCCCATCTCCTGGCAAGTGGCCAGGTCCCACGGTGTGCGGGGCGGTGCACGGGCACAAGCCTTGGGAGCCAGGGAGCAGCGGAGGCTGTTTGGGTTAGCCATCCAGCGTGAGGACAGCTGGCTGGAGCCTGAAGGGCTCAGCCTGTGCTAAGGGAGCCCTCAGTGCCAAGCCAAGGCATGGGGAAATGGTAGTGCTGCAGCGTGAGGCCCAGCACCAAGGAACCAGCAGCAGTGGTGCAGCAGCTGAGAGGAGCTGAGCCCTTGATGCCCAGAGTGGGGCACAGGGTGGGGAGGCACCCAGTGGCATGGGAGAGGCCTTGAGAGGTGCTGCAGCAGAGGAGACCCCATTGAGCTGCGCCCTGACCACCACCACCTGAGGGAGTGTGAGTCATTGGGCCCTTGGGTCACACAGGGGAAAGATGTTTGGGGCGGGCAAACCCAGAGAAGGGGCTGGGTGAGCAGCGCCCCACCTAGTCAAGACCCTAAGGGGAGAGGCCCCTGGTGCTTCTTGGACACCCCACAAAGGACCCCATTGGAAGGAGGATGATCTCTTGACATGGGTCAGGGACTATATTAAAAAATAGATGTTATTAAGGTTGTTTATGTTTGCGCCTTATATTTTGTAATTGAAACATTGTATTATGATGTTGTAAATAGTGTTATTTAGGGTTTGACCTTGGTTATTGTTAGTGTTCTCTGTGTAAATATATGTATATCATATTTAGTTTTATGTTTACGTATATTATAACTTAAAAAAATGTATATAGTTAAGAACTTTGGGCTTGGGCTAGCTCTATAAAGGAAAGAGGGATCTGCTTGAAAGTCTGGCATCCCTCTCACAGCACCCCCTCCTGCCTACCCATCCCATTCAATTGAGGGCACATCCTTGGGTATACCTGGGTTACACATGCATTAATCGATGCATCTCCAGTAAATCCAAAGAAGTGATTCTCTCACTTTACTCAACATTGGTGCAGCCACAGCTGAAGTATGGCAGCTGGAGCAAGCCATACAAGGAGAGGCTGAGGGATCTTGGACTCTTCAGCCTAAAGAAAAGCTGGCTGAGAGGGGACCTGATTGCAGCTTACCGCTATATCAGGAGGCATACATCAGGGGCTTGGTGAACAACTGTTCACCAGGGCGCCCTGGGGGAAAACTAGCAACAATGGCCACAAACTCCTGGAAGATAGTTTCAGGCTGAACATTAGGAAAAACTTCTTCAGAACTAGGGTGTCCAGAGTATGGAACAAGCTCCACCCTAAGGTGGTGCAATCATCTACCCTAGAGGTCTTCAAGAGAAGACTGGATGGTCACCTGACCCCAGATGTCTTTCCTGCTGGACCCGGTGATCCTTCAGGGTCTCTTCCAGCCCTATGATTCTAGGAATCAGATCCTGCTTAGTCTGTCATTGTTATATGATGGCAATCACATGAAGTGTAAACGGGGCTATGGTGAATTTTCAGATGCTGTAGGATGGGATCTTCTGAACAAAATTGGTTAATTCATAGAGGAACTCTGATTTATTTTGCCCTCTATCCCAGTTTACTTTTATAATCTGGTATATATGGACTTGTACTTCTGAGGATGAATCTGTTCTGAACCTAAGAATCATGAGAATTGGAATGTGATGACTCTTTTGGGAAGGGACAGTTTTCACATCCTTGAGATCTACAGGGTGCACCTCCACTCCTCTTACAGAATAGGTTGCTTGCAAAAACAAACACTGAGACCATCAGGCAGCAGGTTTATAGAAATAATGGAGTCAGAATAGAAATAATGAATCCAACTAATTAAATATTGGGAAAATCTACCTTTGAAGAAACTAAGATAACTAACAAATTTAAAAAGTGTTCTGTACATGTCATACAAGTGACAGAGGACAAACTAAATTAACTTAATTAATCAATAGCTTATGTGCTCTTGTGCTTTATATATTTTATTTGATAACCCTGTTCCAGTTTTGCATTTCTATTTTAGAACTAAGCAGCTTGCTTAGTATGCATCTGTGTGTGTGTGGTTGTGTTGTGGCGGGCTTGCTGCTTTTTCCCAGTAAGCCTGGCTTGGAGAAGGACACTTTGGATTGGTGGAACATTTCTACCAATTGGGTAACATTTCTACCAATTGGCTTGCCTTGCCCCTGCTTGGAGGGGGGGGAATGCGAGGACCCCCTGGACCTGATTGAAGACTGCTTTGCAGATCCAGCAGACTTCAGGGATGGAGCCTCCGGTGTGAATAAAAGCCCAGCGTACTCAGCACACTGGGCAGATGCAGTGAGGGATGGTGAGGAGAGAGGAGCTCCAGAGAAGAGCATCATCTGGGCCCCACCTGAATCTTGATGGTGTATGGATTAGCTCACAGAGAGCCGGCCCTGGGAGCAGCTCATGGCTGCTCAAGTTAGCCCCAGCTCAAGGCCAGATAACTAGAGACTCACAGCATGGCTCCACATTAAAGTAAAAGAGCCCCGGTGTGCAGAGCAGGGCCCGTGAAGGGGAAAGACCCCTGGCGTGAGGCCGGGGAACTGGCTCCAGTGAGGGTTTGGCTCCCATAGGAGCTCCCTGGGTGCCCAATGTGGGGCCCAGGGCCCAGAGGGAAGAACCCTCAACTCAAGGCCTATGGCTTTAGGGGACCTGAAATGGTGTGAGGACCCAGAGGCCAGATCGACAGCCCCCAGAGGAAGGACCGTGAGTTACTAGGAACCTGGGTCCCACAGGTGAGGCATCCCCGGGCAAGGGACCCTAGGGGGAGTGGGCCTAGGGGAAGAAGACCCTATTCCATATGAGGGGCCAAGTGGTTGGAACCTAGATGGGTGCACATAATATCTGGTATAGTTATGTTTCCTATTTAGTATCTATTGTTATTCTTGGTGTTATAAATAGTTGGGTGTATTCTGTATAATGAGCTCTGTAAGGATGTCTTTATTAGCTAGCCCACTTGTGGTATAAGCTTGCTGGATTGACTGTCCTGGGATCCACCCCTCTTCTGGGCCTGGGGCATGGGTACTTACCTGAATGCCCTCCCTAGGGCCAACTTCCCCCAGCTAACAGGCCGTTATGTATATTTGTATCTATATCTGTAATTATATCTATCTTAAAGAGTTTTGTGTGTGTGTGTGTTGGTAACTCAATAAATTGTATATAGTTAAGAACTTGGGCTAACTCTATAGAGGAAAGAGGGGTCCACTTGACCCCTGGCATCCCTCTTGCAGCACCCCCTCCTGCCTACCCATCCCATCTGATTGAGAATAGGGCACACCCTTGGGTGTATCCAGGTTATGGTGTACGTGTGTGTGTGCGTGTGTGTTTTCTCTCCTTCCTTTGAAGCATCAGCCTTGGCTGCTGGTTGATTGCTTAGTTTTAACTGAGATGAGCAGCCAAAGCCTAGCTGAAAATCTCTCATGTTTCTGGTTCTTCTGCTCAGGGTGAAGCCTATCACCAGATTTGGGGGCAGGAAGGTGATCTAATCTCTCTAACTGGTGGGACTCATCTGGTATGGTATTGGCTGGTAGTACCCTTATGTCCCCTGCTTTTTATCTGTTACAGGTGGGGTGTTTGGGGTTTCATTTTCATAAGGGAGTTTGTGCTCATGGTGATAGGATGAAGTATCAGATTTATCTGAAGAGTCCTGAAAATCTTTGCCTGTAAGTACAGGGTATTTGATGTGATAGCCTAGGCTAGGGTTGGCACAGTTTTTGGCCAGAGCTCCAAAAACACCCCAATCCTGACCCATGCTTCAACTTCATTCTAACAGTATACAAGGTGCCCTGAGAAACAGGGGTTGGAATTGTTTGGCCCATGGGAAATCCATGTCCAACAGGTGGACACTACTGAATACATGACTGATGAAGAAGAAATAATGGAAATTAGAGATGGAACCAGACCTAAAACCTAGAATGAAACAGCCACATCTAATCTAATATTAGATTCAGATATTTCATAGCCATTAGGGCTGGAAAGGACCTCAGAAGATCAATTGATTGAATTACACTTCTGGAATCACACTTGGCAGGCTGGATCTATTTTTGACTGAAATATATGCTGCATATGTCTTGAAGAGGAAAAAGGACATGTATGTTGATACATCACTAAGATTAACTATGGGATTCAGCTAGGATTATAAATGTTAGATCACCAGCCCTGAAAGACACTGAGCGCTTCCTATGGACATTGTCAAGGAAGCAGTTCCAAATGCTTGCTTCTTTCTATGCTCATATTCTACTTCTCTCCCTCACTTTTTTGTTAGTCTGTTCACTTTATTCTGTAGAAACAGAATGACAAAAATGATCCTCTGTGGATGCACATTCCAAGTCGATCTGACTGATTCCCAGTGGATTAACCCGAATACATCATGTTAGAGTAACCCAGTAACCTACCCAAGATACAGCCATGTAAAGGACACACACCACATACTATGCTCTATTTTTGTCTCAGGATTCTAAAATTACTAAGCTACATCAGGCAAACAGAATTCCGCACATGATAACAGCTGTTATCCGAACACCCAGATCTATTGTCTGGAGTACTGATGGTCACCTGATAACAATAATCATAGCTGATACACTGAGAATAGCGAAGAATGAAAAATTGGTTACATGTCTAAAATTACAGATCCTAGGTCAGGTCCTGACACTTCCCACCAGCTCTTTGCATTGTTTGGGTAGCACTAAGGCTCCTGTGCGGATTCCCCTTATTTATGTGCCTCTTTGTGTTGTATAAATTTGTTACAACAACTCCAATATTGTTCCTTTAGGTCACTAGAATAGGGAATTTAGTCAAAGTAACAGAAACATAATTGGTCATCTCAAGCTAATGGGAAGAGCTTGATGAGTTTGTGGGAAGCCAGTTAGAGCAGCCTTCCAGTTGCTTTGTTTTTCCTGGCAACTGGACTGGATTCAGGGATGCTTAGAATCTATCAGGAGAATCTTAATATCTGAAGTGACCCGGTCCTTCTTGTTATTTTAATATATTATAATTATCATAGCTGATCAAACAGCAAATATTTAAAATAGCGGTGGACTACATTTTCAACCGTCTTAAATCCAAACAGCTGGTGTTTCCCATCTTCCACTGACATTTTTCCTTCTTCCATGCCACTCTGGAATACATTTGTCAAAGCTGATCTGAAAGCACATTGTTCAGTGTTGTAGCACTAATTGTCTCCAAATACTAAACAACAGACAATGAGGATGTTTGGTCTTTGGACCTCCTGTTTATGTACTTTTACTACATAATAGTTCAGGGTCCTAAGTTCCACAGAAACCCCTGAAGCACCTGTACTGAAGAGTACTGGAGTTGTAGTAATTTTTTCCCCACTTGGGATAGACACAAAACGCAGCAGGTGATTCAAGTGCATGGGTTCCGTGTTTTCCTAATGCTTATGTTGTTCAGATGTCTGAGAGCCTGTAAAACTCTGCAGATCAAGCAAAGGGAATATATTGAAGAGTACGCTGACAGTGGCAGTAATGCCAACTGTTGGGAAAGCATCGTGAGACTTGGGATTTCTAAGTCACAATAACTCCAACTAATGATCTCCAACTGAACCCTCAATTCTGTGAATTTTCCCAGCTGGTAAGTCTTTGGAGGGGAAAGGGGGGAGAGAGGGGTTGGAGTTCGAGCTCCCCGTGGTGAGGGAAGGAGTGGGATAGGAGGAAGGGCTAGGGTGAATGGGGCCCCAGGGCTGGGGCAGATCATCCAGAGGTGCCAGTATGCTTCCTGCTGCCAAGCGGGCAGGGGATAAGCCACGTGACCAGTGCTCCCAACATCCCCTGTCAACCCAGTTGGCTGCAGTGGCATCATGCAGCTGAGCTCCTGGGGCATAGACAGCAGGGCACAGAGGCCTAAGCCTGCAATGGACAGCCCTGATATGCCCCACGGGGGGCACATGCCGCTCATTCCTTCCCTGGGGCTTTACGCAGTTGCAAGGAGCTGCGCCCCCACTTCCCCCCATGCCTCTAGACTACCTGCCCCAGCCCTGGAACCCAATTCACTTTAGCCTCTGCCCCACTCCCTCCCTCACCGTGGGGGCCTCAATCTCCCCCCCACCCCTTCCCCTCCACTTACCAGCTGGGTGCTGTCTGGGTATGTCTGTGCCTCTGCTCCTCACTCCCAAGCCACAGCCCCCACCAGCCCTGCTGCTGCCTATCACTCTTGACCCACAGTACTCCGCATCCCACCATGGTATGTGGGGACCTGCTCTCCCCGGACTTCAAACCCACATCTTCACAACGCCCCCCCCACACACACAAACACACTTAAAAATAGGATCTCATGACTTACATGCCAATTTCTTGATTTTTTTAAAGTGTTTGTCTCATGATTTTTGGCATGGTGGGGTTGGCAATACTGCAGTGGGTTATGTGGGTGAGTATGAACTCAATACGCAGCTTACCATAAAGCTATGTATGGTAACATGAGGCTTTTTTGGTACAATAACTATAAAGTTTAATAGCTCCTAGAGCAAATTCTAATTTTAACAGTATTAATGTAGTACTTCCCATGTTCAAAGGGAACAAATTAATGGCCATAATATGGACAAATTAATGGCCATAATAACACACTGCCTATTGTGAGTCTCAAGTGTCGTTTGGTTCACATGGATAAAACAGTTGTTCAGATGCTCTATCATTCTATCTTTATAGCATGCCAAGTTAGGATCTGCATGTTGCCTTGTGCACACTGTAAAATTCTTCATGATCCAATGTGTTTTTAACAGTGCTAATATTGGATTTAATTCACAGGCCATCGGTGTCAATGGAAAGAGTCACTGCCTTTCGACTAGGCTCATTTTGAGATGCAATGCTAACCACGTACAGTTCTCCCCATTGCTACAATGTGGCATGCCAGTTTCACTGGAGTTTGTATGATTTAAATTCAATGGACTTCACCAATGATGGATTTGACATTGAAATGACATACTTTATCTTCATTTGTTCTACAGTCAGGTTTACACTGCCCCACTGGGTGTAATTTTGCACTGTAACTTACAAAGTAAAGATCTAAAACCTGAGTGAGAATTTGCCTAAAGTACGTTTTTGTCATATTTGGTATTTCAGAGTGACTCAGGGAAGGCACCAATTTTTCATTCTTTCAACATTCAATCCAATCAAAGGGCAATGCTACTTCTGAAAGGTGCTGTTTTTAAAGAGAAATCAGTCTCTTTAAATATAATAGATATGTTCAATAAGTTTTGCAATTTTTCTGAAGGCCATACAACAGAATATTGATCTTGGGTACTTTGGATAAGAAATGAATAACAAGAACAATTTTGTTTTAAAATTTCATGTGAATTCCAGAATTGTATGACACAAATGATGGCAGGATAGTATTGGCAGAGCTCTTCAAGTTCAGAAGAAAACAGCTACTATGTTGATTTAGAAGAAAGTGAAGGACTGTTTTGATATGCATCTTTAATGTAATCCATTTTTGAAAACAGATAGATATAAGAGAAGAATGTATCAGTCAGAATGCCTTTCTTTTCCCATGCAAGAAATCAGACCCATTAGAAAAAAGTTGATTCACTTAGGTAGCTGTTTAGATGCATGCTTACTTAGGTGAGAAGATAATAGGTTACATTATTCTTTGTTATGCTGTGCTGAGACAGATATAGGAAGCAGAGGGATGGGCATAGGAGGCCCTGGCATAGCTGCCACTGTAGGAGGTAATTAGATTTCAGTTCAGAGAAGTAAAATTAATCACCTATCACAAATGTACATTTGTACCAACAGGCACTACTTTACTGTCTGTGCCAGGCCCAAATCACTTCTATGCAACTAAATGTGACAAAGGTAAATGATTCCTTTCCATTATCTTAAATAATGCAGTGTTTAAGTTCAATGAATCAAAGACATCTGAATGTTCTGCCATCATGTAAGTACTTAATTTTTATATACTAATACACAGGTGTGCTCTCTTTCCTCTCTTTATATGCCGTTAAATGCAGCGGGCACATCCACACATGCAAGCACATGCACTTGCAGCAGCTCAAATAGAGATGGTGCAAATTTGAGTTGGGGCTTTTTGCCTCAGTGCACATGTCCAGACATGCACTTTGGCATGGGGCAAATTGTGCCACATGGGACAAAATAATCCTGCCTGGCTCCTCCTGGATCTGCAGCCAGGGGGAGATAGAGCCCAGGGCCAGCGGGTGCGCTGTCCCCAGCAGTATAAAAAGCTGCCCTATCAAGTAGCTTCTGGGGCCCAGCCAGTTGGTACCTGGGGACTCTACCCCTTGTGCCAGCTGGACTCCTGAAGCAGCCCTGAGAGTTTCCTGACCCTTTACCCACTGCAGCAGTCCGGCAGTGGGAGCTGCTGCCTGGCTGTGACCTGCTGCACACCTGACAGACCCAGATGGGGACGCATGTCCAACTGCCAGTGGGCTGTGGCTGCAAAGCTGGCCTTTGTGTGGCACTACTGCTATGTGTGCCCCCTGCCTGGCCATCTGGGCATCCATTGCCTGGAAGACATTTTGGGTGGTCAAAGCACGTCCTCCTGGCTCCAATTGGACAAGACGTCAGCCACCTCTACCTGGGTCCAAGATGCTAGCTCTGAGCAGGCTCCCCTGCCTGCGTCCTGTCACTTGCCTCCCTAGCAGGAATTCTGGTGTTTGCTGTTTGAAAACTGAAAAATCCCTGATAAAAAAATCCCAAAGTTACTCTGCAGAATACCCCGAAATCCATGTACCTCCACAATTAAAACAAATGACCACTATATATATAGAGGGAGTGAGAGACAGTGACCAGTTGGGCAATATTTTATTGATATATCTATAGTGTTAAAGCCATTTGGAAGCCTACCAGTGTCTCTATCAACATAATAAAGTGAATTCTAAATACCTATGTTTTGCTTCCCCCCACAGGTGCAACAGCCCCCCCCACAGGGGCTGCAGTTCCCCAACAGGGGCCAAACTATCCCCACAGGGGCTACCACTCCCCTGCAGGCCCCACATGCCCCACCCCTGCTTGTTGCCCCAGCTGCCAGATTGCTGCCCTGCCTGGCTCCATCCCCCACCAGTTCCTGCAGCCTCCCCATGGCTGCCCCACCAAGCCCCACCCCTAGTCCCCCATAACCCCCAATGGCTGCCCTACCCTGCACCAGCCCCTGCTTGCACCTCCAGACCCCTGATAGCTGCACCCACCACCCCAGCCTATGGCACTTAAAAAAAAACAAAACAAAAAAACCCTCTACTCATGGCAAGGCAGAGATTGGGTGGGCTGGGGCAAGGGTTGGGGCCAGGTGGGGCAAGGAGCTTGGGGGCTAGGCAGGGGATGGGGTTGAGGGTGGGAGAGGTATTGGGGAGCAGGCAGGGAATGGGGTTGGACAGGGCAGGGATGGGGGGGCTCAGGGGGCAGGCAGGGATGAGGCCAGCCAGGGCAGGGATTGGGGGACCAGGTGTGGCAGGGGTTGGGGGGCAGGTGGAGGATGGGGCCAGGTGGGGTAGTGATTGGGGGGCTGGGGGAGCAGGTGGAGCTGGTGGGGGTCCCCCCCATGGTATCCTTCCCCCTCCTCCAGCCCTCCCTCCCCTATTTACCTTCACTGGAGCCTGGGTCTGGCTCCCTGAGGCTGGCATGCAAGGCAAGGGCCAGCCATAGAGGCACTCTGGCTGCTACCAGAGCATCTCTGTGGAGGATCTAACCTATGGTAGATAGGCTGTCCTGCCCTGATTTTTTTTCTCTGCAGGTTTTTTGCCCCCTGGATATCCAGGGGTTTAATTTTGCCCCTGTGCTAAAAATTTGCAGCACGTGGAACATTTTCTCATTTCTGCATGTGCCTCTTGCAGTGTCTCAAAGGAGTTTGAGACGCAGCAAGAGGCATGTGCGGGCTTGTCTGGATGTGCCCAATGTGTTGCTATTAATACCAGTACTTTTCTATTATATCATGAAAGTCAAAGTGACAGCAGGTGGTGATTTTTTTTTTCAAATCTCCCCATCTGGATTGGAAAAATGGTGATCTTCCTTCAGCTGTGGTGTTTAGATAATGGCAAAAAGAGTACAAGTTGCCATCTAGAAAAGAACTATGATGTGTTCACATTCTACAGTAAATGCACCAGCAACATAAATGACTGCCTGTGGTATCTGGACTACTTTTAGAAAGCCATATCTTGTTTTTAAGAAAGTCAACATATTTAAGTCATAGTTCAGGTATGGGGGATGGTCAAAACCTAGGCAAGAGCTCAACCATTATACAGATTCATGGGTTCTGAACAAGAACAGATCTAGGATTTTGAGTGGAGGCAACAGCAGTGGCAGCAGAGCCAGCAGCGGGGGCAGCAGTAGCTGATCCCCCTAAGGTAAGTGGAAGAGGGGCCGGCACAGCTGGGGTAGATCCAGAGGGGAATCTCCCTGGATCTCTTTTAGTTGAGCTGGCAGGGAGTTGCACGTGAACAAAGTGCGTTGGTGTTTGCGCCAGCATTCGTGCAGGCGGGCAAGTAGGAGGGGATAGGAGAAAGACTTCAGCAAGGGTAAGGCGAAGGCACTGCACCCAACCTCCCCCCCAAAAAAAACAACAGTGTGGACATGGAGTGCTGCTAGGACCCCTTCTAGGGGGTTGCCACCCACCCGGGGCTTCTCTGAGGCCTCCACCCAGCCAGAGCTCATGGGGTGGCTAGAGTCACCTTGCCCCTGGCCTGTGGGGGATGCCCAGGGGGGCAGGGGATGGGAGCCCCCACACCTGTCCCACAGGTGCCCATCTTAGGGCCTTGGAGGGGCAGGTGAGGCAGCTCCAGGAAGAGGTTAGCAGGCTGAGGGGGTTCAGAGAAGCAGAGGATGAAATTGGTGGGTATTTCCTTTCCCTGCAGGGCCAAGCACCAGAGGGAGAAGAACCCCAGGAGATGCCCTCCACAGCGGAATGGCAGACGGTTCCCTCCAGAGCCAGGGCTGCTTGCAGTGGTGCAGTACCAGTTCCCCCGGTCCAGCTGGGGAACGGGTATGAGGCCCTGGTTGCATTGGAGGAAGAGGAAGGAGATGAGGACACCTCTGGAGAGGGGGTCAGTCTATGCGTGGAACAGGCTGAAGGAGGCAAGCTGACCTGGAAGAAGAGACACTGGGTGCTCGTCATAGGTGACTCCATCCTGAGAAATACAGAGGGTCCCATCTGTCGCCAGGATCCCATGTCACGTGAGGTCTACTGTCTGCCTGGAGTGAGGATTCAGAATGTGATGGAGATGATCCGGGCCATTATCCCACCCACTGATTACTACCCCATGGTCCTAATCCATGCAGGCACTAATGATGCAGCCAGAAGCAGTCCTGATCACCTGATGAAGGACTACCAAGCCCTGGGGAGCAAGCTGAAGAAGATAGGGGCACAGGTGGTCTTCTCATCTGTCCTTCCAGTCAGCGGACATGGACAATGCCATGAGTCCTGCATCAGGGAGGTCAACCTGTGGCTTTGGAAATGATGTCTTGAGGCAGGCTTAGGCTTTTTGGACCATGACCCATACTTCAGGCCAAGAGACAAAGCTTGGGTGGGATGGGCTCCACCTCTCCCCCAAAGGTAAGCGTGTGTTCTCTTCCAGGTTGGCTGATCTCCTCTGGCAGGCTTTAAACTAGGCTCATTGGGGGAAGGGGAAGTTGAGGACAGAGGGAGCCAACACTGAACAAAGAGCCATCCACAAGAACAGCCCAGCCAAGACAGGCGATGAGCACAAGAAATACCCAGGTAAGAGACAGGGGCACAGACAGTCCTGGGATTAGGGGGGCAGTGCGTGCACCTTCAGAAGGCCTTAAATGCCTCTACACTAATGCTCATAGTATGGGGAACAAGCAGGAGGAACTTGCCCTTCTGCTAGCTAACACTAACCCGGACACAGTGGGGTTCACTGAAACTTGGTGGGATCCAACGCATGACTGTGCAGTAAATATCAGGGGCTGTAGGCTGTACAGGAGGGATAGAACAGGGAGGAAAGGTGGGGGTGTGGCGCTCTACGTCAAAGAGCAATACACAACCTTAACAAACAGCACTGGGTCAGATGAGGGGCAGGCTTAAGTGCTCTGGGTCTGTATACAAGGGGGTCATGGGGAAAGGGACTTAACAGTAGGGGTTTACTATAGGCCACCCAACTAGGGGGAAGAGCTAGACCGGGAATTCTCAGGTCAGCTTGCAGAGGCAGTTAAGTCAAGGGACGTAATCATCATGGGTGACCTAAACTATCCAGACATCTGCTGGGAAGAGCAGTCAGCCAGATCTGACCGCTCATGTAGGTTCCTAGCTGAGTTACAGGACCTCCATCTAACCCAGGAGGTGCACAGTCCCACCAGGGGAAATGCCTTGCTGGACCTGGTCCTGGCCACGGGTGACAACCTGGCAAGGGGACTGTGGGTTCTTGACCACCTGGGCGATAGCGATCATTGCCTACTGGAATTCACCATTCAGCACAGGGTGTCAAAGGTGTGCAGCAAGGCAACAGCCCTTGACTTCAGGAGGGCTGATTTCAATGAGGTAAGGAGACTAGTCGGGGAGACACTGAGGTCCTGGAGGGGAGGGGAGTTGGGAGTCCAGGAAGAGTGGTTGTTCCTTTAGAAGAGGATCCTCCAAGCCCAAAGGGTGACAATTCCCACATGGATCAAAGGGGGCAGGAGTGCTCAAAAGCCCTCATGGCTCACCAAAAGTATCCATGAACATCTCAAAGCTAAAAAGGGGGCATACACCCAATGGAAGGGAGGGGCCATCACCAAGGAGGATTGTATCTCCATTGCCCGAGATTGTAGGGGGGTTGTTAGGATGGCTAAGGCAGAGATGGAACTGGGGGTCCCGGGTAATGTGGGGCCCCTGCAGGACACGATGGGCAATTTAGTCGTCATGCCAGATGACAAAGCTAACATATTTAACGATTTCTTTGCCTCTGTCTTCCTAAGTAGGGACCAGTTCAGCCACCTCCCTGCTGGGCCCCCCTCGGGCCCCGGGAGAGACACGCCTGGGCCAGGGGTTAGCGAGGAGTTAGTTAGGGTACTTCTGGAGAGGCTGGACATGTTCAAGTCCACTGGTCCAGACGATCTTCACCCTAGGGTTCTACAGGAACTGGCCGAGGTCATTGCGGGACCCCTGGCGCAGCTCTATGAGCACTCGTGGTGCTCTGGTGAGGTGCCGGAGGACTGGAAGAGGGCCAATGTGGTCCCTATCTTCAAAAAGGGAAAAAAAGAGGACCCGGGAAATTACAGGCCAGTTAGTCTTACCTCAATCCCGGGTAAGCTCTTTGAAAAAATTATCCTGGCACACATCCAGGAGGGCCTTGCGGGGGAATGCATGCTCAGGGGCAACCAACATGGGTTCATCAGTGGCAGGTCTTGTCAGACCAACCTGGTGGCCTTTTATGATCAGGTCACCAAATCATTAGACGCAGGGGTTGCTGTGGATGTAGTCTTTCTGGACTTCCGGAAGGCTTTCGACACTGTCTCTCATCCTGTCCTCATCAAAAAGCTGGGAGACTGTGGTGTCGATGCCCACACAGTCAAATGGGTCGCCAACTGGTTGGAGGGCCGCACCCAGAGGGTGGTAGTGGATGGGTTCTTCTCGACCTGGAAGGATGTGGGCAGTGGGGTTCCGCGGGGCTTGGTCCTCGGGCCCGCACTGTTCAACATCTTCATCAGTGACTTGGATGAGGGGGTAGAAAGCACCCTGTTCAAGTTTGCTGATGACACTAAGATGTGGGGGGATGTGGGTGCACTAGAAGGGTGCAATAGGCTACAAGCTGACCTTGACAGGTTGCAACGGTGGGTGGATGAGAATAGGATGGGGTTTAACACTGATAAGTGCAAGGTGTTGCACATGGGGAGGAAGAACCGGCACCACACTTACAGGTTGGAGAACTCCCCTCTTGCCAGCACAGAGACGGAAAAGGATCTTGGAGTCGTCATTGACTCCACGATGAACATGGGCCGGCAGTGTGGGGAGGCAGTCAAGAAGGCCAACCGTACCCTGTCATGCATCCACAGATGCATCTCGAGCAGGTCCAGGGAGGTGATCCTCCCCCTCTATGCGGCACTGGTCAGGCCGCAGCTGGAGTACTGCGTCCAGTTCTGGGCGCCACACTTCAAGAGGGACGTGGACGATATGGAAAGAGTCCAGAGGAGGGCCACTCGTATGATCCGGGGTCAGCAGGGCAGGCCTTATGAGGAGAGGCTACGGGACCTGAACCTGTTTAGCCTCCACAAGAGAAGGTTAAGGGGGGACCTTGTGGCCTGCTACAAACTGGTCAGGGGGGATCAGCAGGTATTGGGGGAGTCCCTGTTCCCCCGTGTGGTGCCAGGAGTGACCAGGAATAACGGTCACAAGCTGGCGGAGGGTAGGTTTAGATTAGATATTAGGAGGCGCTACTTCACAGTCAGGGCGGCTAGGGCCTGGAACCGGCTTCCAGGGGAAGTGGTGCAGGCTCCTAGCCTGGGGGTTTTTAAAAGGAAGTTAGATGAGCACCTTGCCGGGGTCATCTGACCCCAGTGCTCTTTCCTGCCAAGGCAGGGGGTCGACTAGATGATCTACCTAGGTCCCTTCCGACTCTAGCTACTATGAAACTATGAAACTATGACCCAGATCAAGGACAACAAGAAGTCCTTTTACATAGGGGGCAAAAAGAAGGTACTGGGTGACGTAGGGCCTCTGCAGGATACACTAGGAAATCTGGTGGTCACACCAGATGACAAAGCTAACCTCTTTAACAATGTCTTTGCCTCCATCTTCTTGAGCAGGGACTGGGTCATCCCCCCCACTGGGATCCCCGATGGACCCAGGGGAGGCTCTGCCCGGCCTAGAGTCAGTGAGGACCTAGTCAGGGAACTTCTGGTGGGTCTAGACATGTTCAAGTCAGCAGGTCCAGATGATCCCCACCCCAGGGTGCTGAGGGAATTAGCAGAGGTCATTGCAGGACCCCTCACACAGCTTTATGAGCACTCGTGGTGCTCTGGCCAGATGCCGGAGGACTGGAAAAGGGCTAATGTGGTCCCCATTTTCAAAAAAGGGAGGAAGGAGAACCCAGGAAACTACAGGCCCGTTAGTCTTACCTCGGTCCTGGGGAAGCTCTTTGAGAAAATTATCCAGGAGCACATCTGCGAGGGACCAGCAGAGCGGATCCTGCTTAGAGGCAACCAACATGGGTTCGTTAGAGGCAGGTCCTTTCATACCATCCTGGTGGCCTTCTATGACCAGGTCACAAAATCCTTGGATGCAGGTGTTGCGGTGGATGTAGTCTTTCTAGACTTTAGGAAGGCCTTCGACACTGTCTCTCACCCCATTCTCATTAAGAAATTAGGTGACTGTGGGGTCGATGCCTGCACAGTTAGATGGGTTGCAAATTGGCTGGAGGGCCACACCCAGAGAGTGGTGGTGGATGAGTCTTTTTCAACCTGGAGGGATGTGGGCAGTGGGGTTTCCCAGGGCTCGGTCCTCCGTCCCACACTGTTCAACATCTTCATCAGTGACTTGGATGAGGGGGTGAAAAGCCCCTTGTTCAAATTTGCGGATGACAGTAAAATGTGGGGAGAAGTGGGCACGCTGGAGGAGAGGGACAGGCTGCAACTAGATCTAGACAGGTTACAGGGGTGGGTGGACAAGAACAGGATGGGATTCAATACTGACAAGTGCTAGGTACTGCACCTGGTGCAAGGTACTGCACCTGGGGAAGAGGCTGGGGAAGTCCCTTCTCATCAGCACAGAGGCAGAAAAGGATCTTGGTGTTATTATTGATTCCAAAATGAACATGGGCCACCAATGTGGGGACGTGGTCAGGAAGGCCAACTGCACCTTGTCATGCATCCACAGATGCATCACGAGCAGGTCCAAGGAGGTGATCATTCCCCTCTATGTGACACTGGTCAGGGTGCAGTTGGAGTACTGCATCGAGTTCTGGGTGCCGCACTTCAGGAGGGATGTCAACAGCATCAAGAGGAGCCACCCGCATGATCAGGGGGCAGTGAGGCAGGCCCTATGAGCAGAGGCTATGGGACCTGAACCTGTGCAGCCTCCACAAGAGAAGGCTGAGAGGGGATCTGGTGGCTGTCTACAAGCTGGCCAAGGGGGACCAACAGGATATGGGAGAGTCCCTGTTCGCCCGAGCACTACTGGGAGTAACGATGAGTAACAGCCGTAAGATGACTGAGAGTAGATTCAGGCTAGAATCCTGAACATCAGGAGGTGCTACTTCACAGTCAGGGTGGCTAGGATCTGGAACCAACTTCCAAGGGAAGTGGTACTCACTCCTACCCTGGGGGGTCTTCAAAAGGGGCTAGATAATCACCTAGCCGGGGTCGTTTGGCCCCAGCATCCTTTCCTGTCCATGGCAGGGAGTCAGACTTAATGATCTGCTCAGGTCCCTTCTGACCCTACCTACTATGAAACTATAATTGACCATAAAATGAATATGAGCCATCAATGTGATGCTACAGTTAGTATAGCAAACAGTACACTGGCATGCATCAACCAACGCATCTCAAACAAAACTAAGGAACTTAGTTTTACTCAGCACTGGTGAGGCCACAGCTGGAGTACTGCATCCAGTTCTGGATGCCACACTTCAAGAAGGATGTGGAAAAGCTTGAGAGAGCCCTGCCCCAGCCACTCGTATGATTAGAGGCCTGAAGAGCAAGCTGTAGGAGGAAAGGCTGACAGATATGGGACTGTTCAGCCTAGAAAAGAGAAGACTTTGTGGGGATTTGGTGGTAATTTACAAATATATCAAGGGAGAGCATCAGGAGCTAGGTGAATAACTATTCACCCAACTGCCGTAGGGGAAAACCAGGAGCATTGGTCATAAACTCCTAGAAGGAGGTTTCATACTGTGTATAAGAAAAAACTTCTTTATGGTGTGGCCAGACTCTGGAATAGACTCCCAGTGGGGGTGCTGCAGGCAGCTACCCTGCAGATCTTCAAAAGGAGATTGGACGCACACCTTGCTGGAGTGCACCCCCACCATTCCACCCCCCTCCTCCTGAATCTGCCCCTGGCTATGAAAAACTTCAGGAGAGGTATGTTGTGCTTGGGAAAAGGTATTCCATCTTGGGCCTCTAGATGCTTCTGCTCCAACTTTGCGTGTAGATTACATCTCTCCAGATCTCACTTTTCTCTATTTGCTCATTTTGGGAAAGAGGTTAGGGCAAATGTGGCACTCCCAATCCAATCCTAGCTCCTTACTACTAAAAATTCCAAAAGTTTCAGTGGGAGTTTTGCTAGTATCAAGAATTCAGGGTTGGACCTAAATATAATAATTTATTTTATTTCCAAAATACCAATCTCAACAAAGTGCTGTGTGACAGCGATTAAAGCGTCATAAAACAAAATGATCCTAACTCCCCATGGAGCTCCTCTGGATTTATAATTCATTTCAGTGGAGTGGCAAAATAAAAGTGAAGTTAATTCTGGCTTGAGAAAATTGTTATAAATTTTAAAGGAATAAAATTAACCAATGCACAGTCTCTGATGTAAAATATTATGAGAGGGGCTTTGGAATGACAGCAATAAATATTTGGTTTCATCACTGTCAAAGTATTCAGCAAACTTATTATATGCAGCTAAATATTGTCCTTCAAGCTTCTTGGAAGGCATAAGTATGGAATCTCTTAAGCATACTATAGTTTAGAGGAGAGAGACCAAAAAAATGGTATAGAGCTGCTCAGATTTTTTTTGTCTTTAGAAGAACCGTTTGGTTGGTTGCTTAAGATTATGGAGCTTGATTTTCCTGTTACTGCAATGTACTGTAGTGAAGAGAATAATCAAGTTCTCAGTACATGTTAACATTACTATTTTTTCTTTATTATTGCAGTGGAGCCTAGAAGAGCCAACCAAGATTGGGCTCCCAATGTACTACAAATTGTAAGGGATACTGGTCACAGAAAGCTTACTGTCAAAATAGAAAGGAGGTTGAAGGGGAAAGGGAGACCCAGAGAAGTGAAATGACTTCACTGTGTTCATAGTAGCCAGACAGGAATAGAGTCCAAGCTACCTGATATCACCTGGTCAGAAATTGTTCTCTCCTTTTCGTGCCACCAAAGATAATGTAGACCAAAACACAAAAATCAGTTTCCATAAAAATTTTTATTCATCTCATGTCTCTCATACCAAAGTCATGTTGATGGTGATGGTATTAGAGGAATTGCAAGTTACGTGAAACCTGGTGGAACCTGTTATGAGCACACTTCTGCCATGTGTCCCACCAGCGGAAACTGACTTGTTTGAGGTCACACAGGATGTCTGTGGTACTGCTGGGACTTGAATCTGAGTCTCCACAGCTCTAAGCTAGCATCTTTATCTCTTGCCAGCTTTCTCCCTAAGTGGTCAATGGAAAAACCTGCGTTTCTACCAATGGGTCGTGAACAGTCACATGAGAAAAACTGGGCCAGAGGGGTTTTATGGGTAAAGCGGTGAGAATGGAAGTAGGAGGAATTGTGAGCAATTACAGCTCCTGGTACTATTTTTCATTTCCATCTTCAGTGCTTCCTCCTCCCCCTCGCCACTTTAAACCTGAAACAATGAGTTGCTGTTTCCAGTATCATTTCCCTTGGAAAGCAAAACTGAGACTTTAGTGAGTTCCATTCTGTGTCAAGAAAAAAATAATATGACTATGATACTGCAAATAGCCCTTCACTGATGTCTGTTTAAGCTTCAGTCCCTCCTGCTGGATCAGTTCGACTTTTTAATAAATACTTAAATTTTCATTGAACAAGTAAGAGAGAAAAACTCTGTCCTTGGAGCGGGACAGCAGGGTTCTGATTCCTGATTCAGTGGCCCTTCAATTAGTTGTATGAAGCAGAACAACCAACCAGAGTGAGTGAGAGAGCATCACCCTTGCTTGGCCAGTAGCCTGCTGCTGGAGATACGAACATAAGCAGATAAGCAGTGTCATGCTGGATCAGACCACTGGTCCATGAAGTCCAGTCTCCTGCCTTTAACAGGGACAGGAGCATTAGAGGGAGAGCAGGATATATCTAGAATAATCTATCCAGTCATGGTAGGAAGATCTAAGATCTTGCAAAAGGTAGTGCATAATGGGGTGCTGCATCATCACCTAACACAACACATGTTTTTCTCCAAGTAAAAAGAAACTAGAAGCTTTACTAATATGCTAGGGGCCTATGGCTATAAGATCAAAGCAAAAACAGGTATAACTTTATTGTGCATTAATTTGCTATAGCCAATATTATGTATAAAAACACAACAAACTAGATATAAAAAATTAAAAGATGTTTAGTTCTGTAGTTATTAGAATTAAATGTACCTCTTTTTCAGATTCATAAAAACAAAATCAAGCCTTCTCAAGCATTGTGACGCTGCATCCAATGCTTCCCGGAAAGTTGCTTCCATGTCCAAGTGAATGTTCACTTGAGTTAATGTTTCCTTGCCTGCATTAATACTTTTAGCTAGAGTTAAAAACAGTCTGCAGTGCTGAGAAATAGGAGCTACGTTACTAGAAGAAGTTAATAGTTGATTTGAAGAAGGAAGAATAACTTTATCAATGAAATATCAAGACCATTAAAAAAAGGAGAGAGGGATGTTAATGCCTGTGGGATAAAGAGTTTAAAAGGAATCAGGTAGATTACAATGGGCCATGATGTCAAGTGACTCCCTCACTGCTGCCTGAATAAAAGTGCTGCTGCCACTGCCAGGCAACAGGTTTTAAACTTTGGGTGGAGCAGGGAGCAAAGTGCACCACTGAAACCCCCGGATCCACCCCTGCCTGTCCACTGTCAGTTCAAATCTTCTTAGGCAGAAGACCTAGCTCTCTCGTCTGATCTAATCACTGGGCATCTGACTAAAAGAAGGGGATGCCACTACAATGACTTCTTTGATTTTGCCCCTTCACTTCCAGTGTTATTTTACAAATTCCCAAAAATGCAGTGTTTCCTTTTAGGTTTAACAGCATGTCTTGCTCAAAATAGCAACTTGCTCAATAGTCAACAAATTATCAAGAGAAAAAAGTCTGGATGTGCAGGTTAGGCTCATTTAATAGGTATGAAGTAACTAAGTGCCTGGTTTTTATTTTGTATGTATGCTTAGAATTTACGTCTGTCTTTTTTTGAAGGAGACGGTCTCATTAGAGTTTAATCCTTGGAGTTGTATATCAGAGCTTTGGGCTCCCGGACAAAGAATAGCCAATTTTCAATTTCTTACTGAGATTTCTTTAATACAGAAGTTGTAATGGAAAGACCCACCCCATTCAGTGCTCACAGTTCATCTCCCTTTAATGAGAGCCATATATCTCCCTTTAACTAGAGCTGTGTGGGTAGTGGATTTTTGGTTTGGTAGGTGAATTGTAAAATTAGAAAAAAAAGTATTTGGGGTCAACTTGAACTGTTTACTTGGACCCAAAATAAAAGATTTTGTTTGATTCTGAATGAAACAGAAGCAGAGACAAAAAGAGAACCCAGGTCATTAAGTACAGACCTTGTCCAAAAATTTCTTCACCGTTTTTCAGTCTAGCTTTCATTCAAATATTTTTTTCCAGTTTTCAGGTAAGAATTAAAAGTTAAGTTTTCCATTTTCTGATGCAAATCAAATTTTTAGCTATATTAATGCATTATCTAGTCTTTTTTACATTTTAAAAAGTATGGTTTAATTTAATAACATAAATGTGTTTGAATAAAAACTTGAATCATTTTATTTTTTAAATGTCAAAATGAAGCATTTCAACTTTGCTTAAACTATTCAGCAATATTTAGGAATCAATACATGAATGCATATATTAAATACATGCATTAATAACTGAAGTTATTTGAAGTGATTTGGCCATCAGGCGGGGTTAATTTTCGTGGCATTGAGAGAGTTTGTTCTTATTACACATTATTTTACTTTAACATTTTTTTCTTTCTTTATAATTTATCTGTTTTGCTTTGTAAGGCACCCTGACCCTCTTTTGGGGAGGGTGTTCTATAGATTTACTAAATAAATAGTAAATACATAATATTCCTAATTTTTTGTATTAAAATATCAGCTGAATTCAGCCCAAATTCACAAATACTTTCAGTCCTCTCAGAAATTAGAACATTTCAGTGAAATTATTATTCATTGAAAGCATTTCACCAAGTCTGCTCACAACCCCACCTCTTCCAACAGGGCACTTTCCCCCTTTGTGTTTGTTTTTATGCAGATGTCACTTTTTTATTGCTGATTTCCATTTCATACTCAAACAGTAATTAACTGTAGCCTTTGTTTGAATGCGTTGTGAACTTTGTAGCTATCGTTACTTTGCTAAGGTAGGGGAGTGTCCTCGAGGCAGCTGTTGGAAACACTCTTCTTCTGGAATTCTGAGCCAAGAAATAATACTCTCGTGGGGAGTATGCGCAGCACTTAGTGGGTTCAGCATGCGCTCTGCCACCCAACACTAGGAAATGCACAAAGTGACTGTGGCTTCATCTCTGCTGCACCCAGCACACCCTTTCGGAGGTGTGTGCTAAGCTATGTGTGTCAAGCAGTGTGTTGTGCCATGTCAGCCCATTCCCCGGTTGTGTTAGTCAAGGACCAAAAGAGCTGGCAGCCTTGCTATTTTTAGTGTTAATCTGTGTATTGAAGAAGGAGACCCTCTGTATGTTACATTCATTCATACAGTTGCATATTCTGATAACCCAAATCTCTACGCAGGTTAGCTTGCTCTCTCTGTGGGCAGTCCAATGTACAGCTTCATCCACTTTACTTGAGAAAGCAATCCACCTGGGAGGTCAGTAGCAACAGCACAACGTAGAGGCAAACCTTGAATTGCTTACCAAACAAACCAAAATCCAATTTGGAAAACAAAGCCACCAGACTGTGTGGCTCAAGGGACTGGTAATGGGATCCAGGGCTCTGTACCTCTAGCCCCTTTTTTTTCAATCTAGCTCAAACTGGCAGTGACCAAAAGCCTTTACTGTCTGACAGCTGTCATGGTCTCATATGAAAGGAATTAGTAATGTCAGATGAGTTGCTACTGAACAGGTGTCCGCATCACAAAAGCATCACCACAGATGGCATTCATTGCCAGCTCTGTTGGCAGCAAAGAGGATGAGGACTGAATGGGCATTGATGCTACCTTCCCACACCTCTGGTGAGCCTCCAAAAGAGGCTTGGAATGCATTGGCAGGCCTGTGTGTGAGAGCATGCCCAGCTCCTGCCCACTGTATGGCTCTCTGTAGATGAGGAATGTCAGTCTTGCCCCTTTAATTAGCACTCTGTTCAGATAAAGGAAAATAACTATGTCCAATGGGGGGAGGGAGGGGAAGACACCTGAGACACAGGCAGGGTCACAGTGACACATATTTTACAAATATGTCATGATAAAATAAACAGTATCATACAAATGTGTTGTCTGCCACAAGGCAAACAAGGTTCTTTGGGTAAATACGATACCTTTTATTAGACCAACTAAAATAGTTGGAAAAAAATCTTTGCAAGCTTTTGCGTATAGACATCCTTCTTCAGCCAGAGGAAGCGTCCGCAACAGTACAGTTACCCTGTTTTAACTTGGTCAAGTAGCAGATGACCTCATTTGAACATGATCACTACATACCAGTGCCCAGGTTTGAAAGATTTACAGCTGGATAAGGAAATGCAGATTGGCCACATTCAGTGAGAGATCATAGGATGTGGCAAATTCGATTAGACTAGATTTTAGACAAAAATTCTAGCTAATTTATACTCTGCACAATCCAACTGAAGGACAACAATGAGGTTGTCTAGGCTCTAAGTCAGCACAGATTGTAACCCTAGGATCAGTGGTTCAAGTTCAAGAATTTGAAGGCAGTAAACACTGTTCTGTAGCTCTCTAGTGATGATACTAATTAAGAGCAACAGGACCAAGCTATTTCCCTGTGCTGCGACTTTCATGCCACTGGTACACAGAGCACCCTTGAATCCTTGAGTATCGGAATAGTGTCTTTGGGGCCACGGCCAGCAACTGCAGTTGAGAAGAGCAGCTCCCCTGCTCCAAGATGTATCTTCAGCTCGCCTCTGGTCTTGGCTGATCCAAAATCATAATGTTGACTTAATTGCCCTTTGTCAAGTCCCATAACTTCTTTGTTCCTCAGCTTTCTCACCTACGTCTAAGGGCTGCTGTGAAAATTCACTGCTATTTGCAAAGTGCTTTGAAGATACTGGAGACAGTTCTGGAGAAAGTATTGTTACTTCTTCCTTGTATGGCAGACGGAATGGCCTCCATTCAGCTTCATTTATGTACTCTTGGCCTTTTCAAGAGCTATACGGTAATTTAATATTACCCCAAAAACTTGACTGTGCACAACAAATTCTCATTTATTCAGTCTGCTCTTACAATTTGCAGGACTAAAGCTCTGAGTTGTCATGTGGGAGAAAATTCAGCAAGGCTTTGGTTAAACCGGCAGAGAGAAAGAGTTAGGTTAGGCTCATGAGCAAGGATCTGGGTTTTTCATCTGCCATGGAAAAATGAGGTAAAAAGCAGATTTTCTAATGTTAAGGAGAAAATCACAGATTTTCTCCTTTAAAAGGAGAAAAACACTGGAAACAGTGGGTTTCCCCTGGCAGGTTGGAACTCTGCCAGCCTGCAGGGGACTGGAGAGAGCAGGAGAAGGTGGTCAAGCAGGGGGAACCATGTGCATGTGCACATGTATGCATGCACATGGCCGACAGGTAGTTTGGAGAGCAGCTCGCGCAGGTAAGTTGGAGGGGGATTGTGGTCCATATAGTGTGGGATGGAGGGAGGAAAGGAGCTGGGCCTGGGGCTGGAATGCACAGCAGCAGGGCCTGGGTGCAGAGTGGGATGGAGCCATGAACAGCTCATTCAGGGGGGCAGCAAAGGGGGATGGCTCTCTGCCACTGCACACACTCCTGGGGTAGGGCATGGGGGCACATGCCCTACAGATCTGTGTGTAGGGTGGGTGCAGGCTGTCTGCTGTGGGTTCAGGATCCCATACTGTGCTGCCCTCCCTCTGGGGCCTTCGTGGGCAGGACCTAGCATGACAGAGCAGAGTGGGGCCAGGCAGGGAAGCTCAGCACTTGGCTTGTGGCAGTAGCACTGCGCTTCCCTGCCCTGCTCTGACCCGCCACACTGGGTCGCCCCTGCTGGGCTGTGGAGGCTCTGTGGAGAGGGTAGCAGGGTGGGGAGCTCAAGCCTGCAGCAGGCAGCCCACCCTGGGGGCTCTGCTCCCCCACGGGCTCTGCTCTGGCCATGCTGCCCACAGGGGAGGGAAAGCTGGGCTCTGTGGTCCGTTCTGCGGCAGCCACCGCCTTCCACAGGCGGCAAGCAGGGCTTGGGCGCTGCTGCAGAGGGCAGGGGGCTGCAGATCCAGCTCCCTGGCAACTGGAGGGCCCCTCTTACAGGGATGGAGGGATGGGGGACTGTAGGTGGGTAGTGAGGGGCATCAGCAGGAGTGTGTTTGGGGGGGTGTGGATGGAAATTGATGGATTTGGGGGGTTTTATCATAGAATTTGCAACTTTTAAATAAAGAAAGCGAGGATCCTTGAGATACTGTGAGAGCTTTCCAGAACATGAGTCCCAAAGAAAATTAACCAATGGTCTTATATCTAAGACCAGTTCTGCTCACTGTTTTGCAGATGATCTGAAAGACAATTGCAACAACTCCAGAGGTGGTGCTCTAAATAAACTCAGTGTTGCAGCTTTGACCTTCAGAGGGATAAGGATACCATGTTATTATTCTTTATGATGTAGCAAAGCTCTTATTATTGAGACATTCACTTGGTTCCCTGGAGATAACAAGATCAAGTTTTCTTCCAAGGTACTCAGTAAATGTGACAGTGTTAAATAGAAGGAATTTCAGCCAAGAATAAGACAGGCTTTTAGCATGGCAGAGACGGGGAGATTATTACTACAATAATCACATCTCGCATCTCAGAGGGAATGATATGAAAGACACAGGAAACATAATTTGCAGTAATTAGAAGACCAGTGTCACCCTTGTGTATACATGTTTTAGATTTCAGCATGTATCCAGTTGTATTAGTATAGGTCATGAACAGAAAGGGTGGAGAGGAGATGGCCAGATGGCATCAGCTGTTAACACTTGGGAGATCCCAGATAATATAAATAGCAGTACAAGAGAGCCTTCACTGAGCACTTTTGAAAATGGTGTAAAGGTAAAAAAACAAACAAACCCCTAAGAGTTAAAGATTCTTAAGGTCAGTGATCGGGATTAAGGGGGGAAAGTTTTATATTATATGGGTACAGGCATAGGCTAGAAGACAGGGTTTGCTGAAGCTTGTCTTTTAAGCAGACTACTTCAAACAATGAGATCAAAATGTTCTTCAGCATTTCTCTCCCAGACTCTGTGGGGCTGTGCTGTCTGTGCTGCTGACCTCTGGAGGTCCCTTCCAGCCCTGCTTCTCTATGAGTCTATGATTCTTCTCTCAAACTCATTTCTGTCTGGCACCAATTAGGACGCTTTACTTTGCATTTTCCATTTGGCTAAATTTTCTCTACATTTTCCATTTCTGTCCTGCAAAGAAATTTGTTCTGAATTACTTTTTGTTGATCCTCCCCTTTATCTAGGCAGCAGCCTCCCTCCTTGGACTTCCTGGTTCATGGCTGATAGGGCTATATTTGTGATTGACCTCTTCCCTGTAAATGAATGTTACTGATTAAGTTAAGAAAGGTGGCTAATTAAGTGTAACTGAATAATCCTTATCTTCCTAATGGAAATTAGAAGAGACTGTTAACATTCTTTAGCGGTCTCTGTGGAATAGTACCATTTCTTTTGTTTTCTCTTGGTAGCCCAGGAAGTCCAGGATTTGTTGAAGCCCAATAGTAAATCCTTTGCTTTTGTCCAATACCTGGTTTCTAGCTGGAATTAGTAGCAAACAGTTGCAGGATTTTAACTGTAATTTTCTCCAGGGCTGGAATCTCTTTGTTAGACACCATTTCTGGCCAATCTTTTGGAGTAGATTTTATACAACAGGTGTTAGCCACTCCTATGAAGTACAGGGAATAGGAGACAGGTGCAAAATGTTGTGCCCTGGCTAGTTTCTTGTTGTACTTGAGCCAGGAGAATTAGCCTCACCCACTCACTAAGATGTCACCTCCAGCAGAGTGTACCCCTGTATTTAAAAAAAAAAACAGTCTTAGATATTTAATATTACCATATTTTTAAGAGCTTCCAAATGATTTGGAACCATCACATTTGATGTTGTGGTAACCTAAACAAGGTTTCCTTGTTACCTTTAATCACTTTTCTTCAGCTGTTTATTATCCTCTTGGACTTAGAAAAAGGGCATAGTGCCTAGTGGAAAAATGTTTCAGTTGAAACAAATGTAGTGGCCACACCAGCTCTGCCTTGATTCCATAATGAAACAGTTTGAAGCCCAAGATAGAAATGTATTGACTTCAACTAAGGATAGACAGAGATATATCCTGTATCTGAGTAGAAGATAGACTGTTTTGTAAGCAAGTGATATTCCAGGCAAAGTGGTAGGTAAAAAATCTTTGTTGAGCAGGCATAGAAGCTAGTAGTACCCACTGGGTGCATCTACATGTGCAATTAATGTGCAGCAATAAACTCTGGTGCATATGCAAGCAAGGTTCTTTGGGTAGACGTGATATCTTTTATTAGATCAACTGACTAGTTGGAACAAAGTTCTTTGCAAGATTTTGGGCCCAAGTACCCTTCTTCAGGCATAAGGAAGACCCTGCTATTGTTCTGAGATCTCCAAGGAATGAAAGAAGCTAAATGTGTGACAGGAGGTCAGTGAGAATGTATATAGGTGGAAATTAGGAAAACAATGGGTAGAGAAGGGAGGGAAGAAGGGGGAAAAATTGGAATGAGGGAGAAAAATAGGTGAAGGAATGCCAAAGGTAAGCAAGGGACACTCTGTTATAATAATGAGTTCTCCAAGGTAGAAAAGAGGCAGGCTGTGCAAAAGTAAATAGCTGGAAATTAGGAAAACAAAGGGTAGAGGAGGGAATGAGAGAAAGGGGCAGGGTTGGGGGAAATGTAAATGGTAAGTTCAGGCAGGTACGTGGTGAATCAGATGTCAGGCAGGTGTCATAAATCCAATGTCTATATTGAGTCCATGATTTTTTGTATCCAGTAGATTTATGAAGTGAAGTTCGAAGGTTCATCTATGAAAGGTGTTTTGTAAGTCCCCTTTGAGGATTAGAACTGAGAGGTCAGAGAGGGGGAATGATTGTCTTTTGAGAAGTGTTCACCCACAGGTAATTGGATATTTTTGTCTTTGATGGATTTTTTGGTGTGCATTCTTTCTGGTATGTAGTTGTTTTTTCATCTATTGTACGTATTTTCCATCAGGGCATTTGGTGCACTGGATGAGATGTATAACATTTCTGGATGTTCAAATGTAAGATCCAGGAATGGTGATGGTTTTGTTATGGGGTGTGGTTATTGTGGGAGTGGTAGAGATGTGTTGGCAGGTTTTGCAGTTCTTGTCCTGGCATGGTCTGGGCCATAGCGAATTTGCTTCTGGTGATGAGGTTGGTGTGGTTTGGTGCTTGTTTAAAGGCTAGGATGGGTGGTTCTGGAAAGATCTCTTTAAGAATTAGGTCTTCTTCTAGTATGAGTTGCAATTGTTTGAGGATTTTCCATGTAGGTTCTGGGGAAGGATGGCATGTCATAACTAATGGTGTGTAATTCATGTGGGTTTTCTTTTTGTACCGCAGCAGAACTTTGCCTGGTATCTGGGTGGCTCTTTCAAAAGTACAATCTATCTCTCTTGAGGAGTGTACTTGGTGGGTGAAAGGCCATTTGAGATTTGTGAGGTGGCGATCATGGGTATTCTCCTTGGTATAAATTTGGTGGTATCAGAGAGCGTGGCTGTAAATTACAGCTTTCTTGGTGTGTTTAGGGTGATTGCTAATTCTGTGTAGATATGTATGTTGGTCCATGAGTTTCTTGTATTTTACCATTTTGGATACTGATCACAGTGTCCAAAAAGGAAATTCTGGTGTTAGAGTATTCCGGAGATAGTGTGATAGAGGGGTGATGATTGCTGATTTTTTGGTGGAAATCAATCGGAGACTGCAGGGTTTCAGTTCAAAATATGAAGATATCATCTATGTATCTCAGGTATAGCATGGGTTTGATGGTGCAGTTCTTCAGGTATTCTTCTTCCAGGTGGGCCATGTTGCTGTGCTGGATAACTTGGCTCCTGGAGTTCCAGAGAGTGGGGGGTTTCCCACCCTGACAAGCCTCAGGCAAAGGGGGAGCTCAGCCCAGTGTGGGCTGAGCAAATATCTACTTTCCTTCCAGCAGCCTGGGGCAGGAACATTGAGACACGCATGGTGTCTCCAGCCTGATTTAAAAGCATGCTCCCCCTGCACATGAGAAGGTATGCTTCTGCTGACATAAAAAGGCATCCAGGGCACTGGCAAGCCCCGGATGCCAACATGGCCAGAGGAGTGACCCCGCTGTGGGGAATGTTCCTGCTGCACCAGAGGGAGCCGGCCCAGGCAGGCTCACTGGGCAGATATCTTGCACTGGCTGGCACAGCAGCCAGGTAGCCCACACCATCTGGCACACAGCTGGAGAGCCTGGCATGCCCGGCAGTGAGGGAGAGCAAGGGGCGACTCCCTATTGGAGGACCGATAACCTCACCCTGGGAGTGACTGGTGGGATCCGCTGCCAGAGAGGACCCACTGTGGGACATCAGACGCATGAATCCCCAACCCTGGGTGTTGCTGTGTGGGGCACAAGGGAGTTTTGATTTCCAGTTTCTTTTTTGTTGGGATGCTATTTCAAGCAAAGCTGGGGTCTCCACAGGGGAGCTTGCCCTGGCATACCCTGAGGGAAACTCATAGAGAAAGGCCAGCAGACCTGAGTTATTTTCTTTTTTTAACAGATGACCAGTGGACCATCACACGCTGGTCATGCCAAACTTGGACCCAAGAGAAGGGAAGAGACGCTTTGAGATCAGAAGGGATAACATGTGCATGGCTGCACTCAACATGGGCCTACACTGCGGCAGCATTTTGGTTGATGAGTAGATGAGGTATAGGAGAGGCAGAGCCCCACACCACTCGCTATTACACCTAGCCAGCCCATGGGAGAGGAATGTGTCATCTCCCAAGGAACCTCCCCCTCCATCAAGTCACGGCAGGCAAGTTAGAAGGGGGGGATTCACCTCTGGCACTGAAGCCTCAAGTGCCCATCAGACTGTCCTCGGGCACAGGTCATAAAAAGGATGGCATATTGTGGGGCCACCTTGGTGCCCATAGTTGTGCCCATGGTCTGGAGGAAGTGTTGGTTATTGAAACTGAAGTTGTTGTGTGTGAGGATGAGGTATATGAGTTCAGTGATATCCTGAGGTCTGTACTCTGAGTTGTAATCTTGCTTTTGTAGATATGTGAGGCAAGCTTGGATGCCATCCTGGTGTGGGATGTTGTTGTATAATCTAATGACATCCATTAGATTGGCTAGGAATGTGGTATATTTTTTCGGGTTTTCACAGGAAGTCTGTTGTGTCTTGGATAAAACTGGTCTTTGGTTGAGGAGCAGTTTTAGGATAGATTCAATGAAACCTGATATTTCTTCTGTTAGGGTTCCATGGTTGGAAATAATAGATCTCCTAGGGTCCCTTGTTTGTAGATTTTTGGGAGCATGTAAAATGTCCCAGGATCAGGGTCTGAAGTTTTTCTTGTAGTTCAGATGGAAAAGATGTGATGGTAATTGTGAGTTTTGAGGTAAAAATGGGAGTTGGATCTTCTTCTAGTTTTTTATAGTAGGTAGTGTCAGAGAGTTGTCTGTTGGCTTCTTTTATGTAGTCTTCATGGTTAAGGACAACTAATGCTCCTCCTTTATCTGCTGGTTTTATTACTATTTGGTGGTTGGATCTTAGAGATATTATGGCCCTTCTTTCTGAGGGGAAGAGGTTGTGTTATAGTGGTGTTCATTGTTGAGTATTTAATTGTTCATTCTTTCTCTGAAGCAATTAATGTAGCAGTCAAGGTTTGAATTTTGTCCATTGTAAGGTGTCCAATCTAAGGTTTATTTGGATTTTTTGGGGTTAATTTTGCCAATGTTGTCACCAGATAAATTTATGCTGAAAGTGAATTCATTTTGGTTGTGGAAATATTCATTCAGACAGAAGTGTTGGAAACTTTTTTCTAGTTCTCCACATTGTAGTATCTTATTTGTGTGCTTTTCTGGACAGAAATTGAGGCCTTTGGAGAGAACAGATCTTTCAGCTTTGGTAAGTGTGTGCATGGAGATACTGATAGCATTAGAGGGTTGATTGGTTCCTTCTGTTTCATCAAGTATGATGGCTGGAATGTTGTACAGTATTCGTGGTGTTCCTCACAGGGTTTTGTGGCTGGAAGAGTTATTCCTATGATAATTGGTTCCATTTCTTCTTTTTGTGTTGGATGGATGATGTAAGAAATTTTCGGTAGTCTTTTTGTGTACATTGTATAATGTTTGGGAAGATTGTTGTAGCATGTGTTGATTTTCTTCTTGAGGTGATTTCTTTTAGAGTAGAGTAATGTGAAGGAGATGATTTCTAAGTTTTTCTGAAGTTTTCCTGCAGAATTGTGAAGCATATTTGGAAGTGTGTGTGGTGGTCAGGGGATTGTAGAGGTTCAGTCCTCTGGGAATGATGTTGTATTTCTTGCACAGGTTTGAAAAACTGTATGTTTCTGTTGAGGTAAGCTTCTTTTTTCTTCATGTTGTGAAGTTTCTTGGGTGCATATCACACTAGAGTTAATTGCTCCCAGGAGCAACATTTGAACATGTGCCCACAACCGCAGCATGTTGAGCAGGGTTGGAGCAGGCCTGGCTGGCAGGGGGCCCCTAGAGATCAGCTCTGAACTGGCTCAATGTGCTGTGGAAGAATTGTCTGGGGTACAAGTCAGCAGGCAGCCCCTGCACTATAGCACCCTTGTGCCCCAGTCAGCCCCATCAGCATCTACATGTGTTAGCTACAAAGTAAAAGCTCTGCCATAGGATAGTTTTTGTGTTTATAAGTACTAACTTGCAGCAGACTTAATCAGTTTACTCTGTTCTAATAGCATTGCACATTTAGACACTGAGACATTTACTGCAGAGCTAATTAAGCAACTCCGTAGTAAACATCTTGTGTAGACATGACGACTAAGAGGCAAGGCTGAGAACAGAATGAATTCCAGACAGCTTGTTTTGCAGACTATTACTTCAAATTAGGTCCCTCCTGAAATCTTCTCTTTTTCTTCACCCCCTCTTACCATAATACAAGGACTGCAGTAATATGCTTTAGTGAAAGGATTGTTGGGTAGCAGGGCCTGACAACTTCCATAGATTTCATATATTTCATAGACATTAGGGCTGCAAGGGACCTTGGAAGATCATCGAGTCCAACCCCCTACCCCAGGGGCAGGAAGTCAGCTGGGGTCACAGGATCCCAGCAAGATAAATATCCAATTTTCTCTTAAAGGCGTTCAGAGTAGGAGCTTGAACCACCTCCGATGGCAGGCTATTCCAGATCTTGGGGGCTCGGACAGTAAAGAAATTCTTTCTCATGTCCAGCTTGAAACGGTCTTGCAGGAGTTTATAACCATTCAACCTTGTCATGCCTTGGGGGGCTCTGGTGAACAAATGTCCCCCCAGATCCTGGTGAGCACCCCTTATAAACTTATAGGTGGCCATCAGATCACCCCTGAGCCTGCACTTTTCCAGGCTGAAGAGTCCCATAGCTCTCAGCCTGTCGTCGTAAGATCTGTTTTCCTAACCTCTGATCATGCGTGTGGCTCTTCTCTGGACTCTCTCAAGTTCTCCACATCCTTTTTGAATTGTGGAGCCCAAAACTGGATGCAGTACTCCAGCTGCAGCCTCACCAAGGCTTAGTACAATAGGAGAATGACATCCTGGGATTTCCTTGAGAAGCATCTATGGATGCAAGTCAGCATTTTGTTTGCTTTACTAGCCGCAGCATGACATTGAAGGCTCATGTTCATTTTGTGGTCAATCATGACCCCCACATTTTGTGGTCAATCATGACCCCTAAGTCCCTTTCATCCATACCGCTAGCCAGCCTAGCACTGTCAAGCTTATAAGGATGCTGCAGGTTTTTCCTCCCAAGGTAAAGAACCTTGAATTTTTCAGTGTTAAACACCATCAGCTTCTTGTCTGCCCATTTCCTGAGCCTGTCAAGGTCATCCTGGATCACCCTCCTGTAGTCAGGTGTGGATGCTTTATCCCAAAGTTTGGTATCATCGGCAAACTTGGCCAGTCTACTTTTGACTTCAATATCCACATCATTAATGAAGATGTTGAACAACATAGGCCCAAGGACAGAGCCTTGAGGAACCCCACTTGTCACAGGGCACCATGCCGATTGACTTCCGTCAACCACCACCCTCTGGGTCTGACCATGCAGCCAGTTCCCCAGCGAGTGGATTGTGGTGGACCCGAGACTGCAGTTGGCCAGTTTTGCCAAGAGGTGATCATGGGATACCAGATCGAAGGCTTTTTTGAAGTCAAGATATACAACATAAATCTCTTCTCCCTTGTCCAGGTAATAGGTCACCTTGTCATAAAAGGAAATGAGATTAGTCAAGCAAGACCTACCCACAACAAACCCATGCTGGCTATCCCTCAGGATGTTGCCATCAGCCAGTCTGTTGAGAATGGCCTCTTTGATGATTTTTTCTAAGACCTTCCCTGGGATAGAGGTCAGGCTGATGGGCCTGTAGTTTTCCTGATCCATTTTCCTCCCTTTCTTGAAGATAAGCATCACATTGGCCTTCTTCCAATCTTTGGGCACTTCACCCAAGCACCAGAAATTCTCGAAGATCCGTGCCAGGGGCTGAGCCATGATGCTTACCAGCTCCTTTAGTACCCTGGGGTGTGAATTGTCAGGGTTGGCTGACTTGAAGGTGTCCAGTCTCTCAAGGTGTTCCTTCACAAGGTCAGCATTGATGGAGGGCAAGGAATCTCTATCACCTGGGCATCCTGATGAAAGACCGACGCAAAGTACCCATTTAGTAGGTTGGCTTTTTCCTGGGCGTCGGTTGTCAGTTGTCCCTTCTGGTTTATCAGGGGTCCAATGTTGCCCTTGCTTTTCCTCCGGTTCCCCACATATCTAAAAAAGGACGTTTTATTATCCTTGATCCTAGTAGCCAGTTGGAGTTCAGTCACAGCCTTGGCTTTCCTGGTTCACTCCCTGCAGGTCTAGACCATTGTAGAATATTCCTCCTTAGAGGTGGATCCCCTCTTCCATCCTTTGTAGGTCTTTCATTTTATCTGCAGGAGGTACGCTAGTTCCATGGAAAGCCAGATCATCCCCAGTTGCCAGTACCAGGTTGAGCAGCGCTTTACCTTTCATTGGCCAATAGACATCTTGTGTCAGATAGAGGTCATCCACGCATGAGAGGAAGCTTTGTGACCACTTGGATTTAGCTGAGTGCTCTTCCCATGAGACCTCTGGGTAGTTGAAGTCTCCCATGACAACCATGGACCGGGAGCATGCGGCCTCAGCCAATTCCCTGGCAAACTCCTGATCAAGCTCCCGACTTCGGGTTGGAGGTCTGTAATAGACTCCAACCATTGTGTCTGCTGTGCCTTGTTCCCCATGGATTTTAATCCACAGGGCCTCCAGTCACCCACCATGGTTGCCAATATCAGCTTGCAGAGACGTGTAGCTCTCCTTGACATAGAGAGCTATGCCCCCCGTCCCTTTTGTCTACTTGATCTCTCCTGTACAGGGTATAGCCATCTATACCCATGGTCCATTCATGGGTGGAGTCCCACCAGGTCTCCGTTATCCCTATGACATCATAATTATTTGTGTTAAGCAGGAGGACAAGTTCCTCCTGTCTGTTCCTCAAGCTCTTGGCATTCATGTACAGGCAGGCAAGTGTCCCCTTGGGGGCCCCAGTCTTTCCTGCAGATTGTTCCAGAGCTGGGGTAGGGGTGGGCTCCCTTATGTGCCTTGGCCTGCTGGCTTTGCAAGGGTTGCTCAGCAGGCCAGCAGTGGCGGTAGTCCTTTTGTCCCCTGGCGGGCTTAGTTTAAAGCCTGGTGGAGCAGGTCAGTTTGTAATTACTTCTGCATACTTAAGAGTGGGTTATGATAAGCTTGGGAAGTTGCTTTGTCTGGTGTTAAGAGCTAGATCCTCCTTGCAGAGAAAACTGGAATAAAGCATTTTTCTACTGGCATCAGTCTTAAGCTGCAAAATGTCTTTCTGAAATCTCATTTGAAACCTTGCCTATGGAGATATCATGTATCCTGTCAGTCTTATGGCAGACACCTTGACTAAAATATATATATTCTGGGGTATGGACAAACATTCAAAAAGCCCGAGCTTGAATTGATTTAATTTTTGCAGGTTAGTCTAAGAGCTTGAACCAATTTGCAAGCAGATAGACATTCACTTTTGATTCAGGAAATGTAGGCACATGCCTGCAGTGGCTCAGGATAGAATCTGGGGGGGCACTAGAGTGAGCCCTCCCTTCTCTCCACAGTACTGAGCTGAGTACTGACATGACCAGGCTCCAGCAGGACATTATGATTAGGGAGGGGTTTAAACCCCCACACTGGCCTGCACAGTCCCCAGTTAGGGTGTGCCTGGAGGGGGAGGGGGAAACAGCCCACACCAAGTTTTTCTCAGCTTGCTGTTCAAGGGGCAAGGAGTGTTGCCAGATCCTGGCCCATGGCGAGCACTCTGAGGCAAAGGTGGGTGGAGGGAGAACTGCTTGTGTGGAGTGCATGCATCTGTTGATGATACTGAGCTTTTCAATCTCCCTCTCCCTGCTTCTTTATACTGTCTGCAGCAAACTGACAGGCAAGCAAGCCAGCAGGGAGCTGATAACACAAAGCTTATCTCATTAGTTCAAGCTCTTCTTAAACAGCTTTTTCCAAGGAAGGAACAGAGGGATATTACCAGCTGAACTGTTGATTAGCTCCAAAATGCCCTAAGCAGACACTTTTGTCTGCCTTTGTCCCAGTGAAACTGGAGATACACACAAACACATCTCAGCATTAGCTAGCATGGGGGTGGTGTGACCATGACCAGATGCCAGCTGGGGTCTGTGCCATTGGGGTCTGTGCTGTGGGAGGGCAGGGGAAGAAGGGAGGGGGATCCCTGCTTGAGCAGTGAGCAGCAAGCTGGGAGGTGGGGCAGCCGAAGAAGTGATAGTGCTCCAGCTAGGGAAGAGAGGAGTGGGGCCAGCCCTGCTCTCTGAAACAGACAGCCCAAACCAGCCCAGGGCTGAAAAGCATACTGGGGGACTCTGATTTAATTTGAACCAGGAAGGGATCCAGGACAAAAGTTCCATAAACCAGTTTGACCCAAATCAGATAAGTCTAATACTACATTCAACCAGGTGTATCTTAAACCAGTTTCAGCCATTTTGAAACCAGTTTATGTGCACTGAACTTCTGTTTTGTTAGAGGTTTAAACCAGTTTATGATCACTTAAACTGGTTTATGTGTAACTTCGGTCCCTAGCCTAAGAGTAGTTCTAAGGTATCTGGCACCTACTCTAAAAGCCAGAAAAGAATTTTGGGCTTTGTTAGTTTTAATAGGCCCCCCAAAAAACTATGCGTTAATTTTTTTTATTTTGAGAGTACTGGATATTAGTCCTGAAGGCAAACTTCAGAACCTGAGCTTGCTTGACATATTGCATACCTATATAACATTTCCAGGAATTTATACAATCCAATATCACTGGATAGTGAGCTCAGAAACTTTATACCAACAGTTTGCATCTGAGGCAGTTTCTCAAAATCCAGTGGCTCAGTCAATTCAGTATATCTGTCTTTTCTTTATGGCCTTAAAGAAATCAAAATGTAGAACCATCATCAATGGTTCATTTTTTCCTGCACATTCTGAGCAGCTCTGAGAGAATGCACTAGTCGCCTGAAGCAAGGTGACAAACATGCTAGTGAGCAGCCTAAAGGTGAGGGTGAAGCCTGCAAATGAAGAGCTACTCAGAAAGATTGTCGCCTTTGTTAACAATATTCAGTGCATCTTTCTTCTGTAGTAAAACACTTGGTGAGAACAATTACAACATATTGGCAAAAGCACAATGATTTTAAAGTGGTGTTAAGCATATCTGCAATATGATATGTTCAGCTGGATGTCTTTCCATCTGATAGTAAATGCTTTTAAAATAGTGGCAGAGGTGACATCTTTTATTAGACCAACTAGATATTTGCAAAAAAATTTTTTTTGCAAATACTTAGTTGATCTAATAAAATATATAACCTCAGCTATAAGTTTTGACTCCTTTTGCCTCTTCTAGACCAATATGGCTACAACCTGGATATCTTTAAAATAGTGGGCATCTAGGGCTAAAACCAAAGAACTATCTGATTTGAGTGTCTTGGCAAAGACACTTAAATCTCACACCTTGGAGGTAGACAAACCCATTGTCCCACATTAAGTACCTGTAAAGTATCGAGACAAATATTTTGCCTCAAAACAATTGCAACTAATTCAAGTTAATTGCCACTTAAGCCTTGGGTATGAGACTGTGCCTCTGTTTTAATACCTGTCATATCCCAGACTAATCAGAGCTGCTTTAAACAGGTTGAATGTTTTTAGCCTAGACAGCCATAAGCATTCTTTTATGTGTGGTTGGCATTATCATATGCATACTTTGTATGCCACTGGCTGCTGAAACTGCTGTCTTGTAACCACACTTGTCTGCTAGTCCTTCAGGCAAGGCCAGACCTTTGCCTTTTTCCCATATAAATATATAAGGTAAGTGTTAACTGTCTGCCTCTTCACCCATCACTAACTTGTTGACTCCTAGGTGTCATGGCAAGAGTGAGTTTGTGAGGTTTGAAAGATGAGAGGCCTTATTGATCAACCTGGGAGCCTGTTTCTGTGTGGGAGTATAGCACTAGGCATGAAGGTGTTTGTGTGAGAAGCTGATAAATGGGTGAATGAGCTTGGCATTATGCTTAGCAGAAATGAGTTTAGCAGAAAGCAAGGGGGAGGACAATGAAATAAAAGACAAGATTGGGTAAACAAGAACAGGCAGCGTTGTAAAGTGTTTTGATGGTGAGCTGAAGTAGCTTTAACTCAAAATAATGAAAGGGAGGGATACTATGGTCTGTTTGGGTTGAATTAGATGAGAGTAGTATGTGTACATAGAGTAGAAGGAAGGAGGGTATAGTATCTGAGGTCAGAGTAGACCAATGCCTATATTTTAGGGATGTATTTGGTAGCCATGTGGATCTGAGACAAAAAGAAACTCCAGAACTTTTGGTTCAGAGATGATACCTTTTATTAGACCAACTAAGAAATTGCAAAAAAAAAAATATTATTTTTCTGCAAGGTTTTCAGCATATATACCCTTCCTCAGGCTCAGATAGTAAAAAGTCCTCATAGATAGAAAATAAACTTCATTTTTGCACAGAGGAAGCCGAAGGTAGAAATCTGTTCCTCTGGGTCAATGAGAGTGTCTTTAATATTTAACATATATGTATATGTGTGTGTGTGTGTATATGTATATACACACACACACATATGTATATGTAGGTATATGTATATATGTGTGTATATATATTTAATATACAATATTTGTATATTAGAGTTTTGACTGCCCAACACTTTTACAGGCAACACGCTATGTCAGTCTTTCCTTTCAAGGAGGCAGTACAATAATCTGCAGGAGAATGAGGAAGTAGGAGCAGTGAACATTTTAGGAGGCATTCAGCAGCAGAGGAGGAAGATATTGGGGAGGAAATGTCAGAGTTGTTGATCTGTATAGATCACAGTTGAGGAATGGACTTTATAGTGGGAAAGAAACAAAGGAGTCAAGAGTAGAAGTACAATGGATTTAACAGAGAGAAGAGACAGCAGAGAGGAGGATAAAGAGAGCAGCATAGTCATCTCATCAGTGAGTTAGAGGGTACTTAAGGACTGAGAAAGCAGTAACATGGAAACAAGAGGTCAGAGTTGGAGAAGTTTGAAGAATGCTTTGAGATCAAATACTTTTTTTAGATCAAATACTTTTTGAGATCAAATACAACCTGGATTCTTGAGATCAAATACCTTTTATCTGAGCCTAATTTGCATAAAATGACCTTTTCCAGCTAGGAAAACTTGTACCACCCTCCAGCTCTCCTGTACAATATAAAGTTTCATTTCTACCTGGGAGAAACTTTACAAACTTTGCATTTTCCTTTGCATGAGGAAGGGCATGAGAGCCAGAAAGCTTGCAAATAAGGATTTTTTTTGCAACTATCTAGTTGGTCTAATAAAAGATATCTCCTCTCCCACACTGACTGCTCGAGATCAAATAAGGAGATGATGTTTGGAGGTGGGTAGTTAATGCATGAGACAGGGCATCATTGTGAAAGCTGAAGTTGCTGAGGGTGAAGGATGGAGATGGAAGAGGGAGAAGGAGGTACCAAAGATAAAGGTGAAGTTTGTCTGGGAAGAATAAATGAAAGGCAAGGAAGAAGCAATACTTTATAATCTTACATGTTATATCTCCTGTGTAGCTCTCCTAGCTCTTCTTCTGCCAGAAAGTTCACGGTGTAAATTTTATTTGCATATTACTTAAAGTACCAAAATTACACAGCATATCCAACAGATTCCATTTTAAAAAGTTTTGGGGAAAAAAAAGGATCTCTCACCAATCTAGGGCCAAAACATACAAAAAAAGAGCTAGTGTCAAATCCATGGGCAGCTGTCTATGAAAAGCTTTGGGCCAAATCTCGGTACATTTATACTGTTTGCACCCATACCTTTAAAAAGCCACATATCAACTAATTCTAAACTTTCTGGTAGACTGAGATTTTAGATCAACTTTAAATTCCAGAGTAAATGAGTTTGTCTGAATTCTAGGGCCTGCTTGTCCTTTCATGTTTCTGTAAAACAAGAATAACTGTTGAAGTCAACAGAGTTAGACCAATGTAAAATTAGAGCAAGTCAGAAGTGAATCAGGCACTGAGTCCATATAAATGATTGTTGTAAATGAAATGTCAACACATCTTCTTATGACAGCGCTGTGAATGTCCTGCTAAAACAAAGTTATGACACTTCGGTTGTTGTGATGCTACATTACTCAGCTTCTTTACTGGACAAATACCTCAATGCCATAGGTGTAATGAAAGTGGAATTATGCTGCTGGAAATTATGCATGAAGATGCAGCAACAGTACAAGTGGATGCAGTGTTTAGAAATTATAGATTTCCACAGCAATTCATAATTGAAGCTAATATAATGTTGACCACTCACTAAACAGCTTGGATTGTGCTCAAATTATTATGCTATGGAAATCATGAAGTGGGAAATGGCTAGTGAGATTATACATATGCATGTATCACTATTATTAATGATTATCAGTCATTTACATGGCACTTTACAATCCACTAAGACTACAAGAATACAATACAATAAGAATAAAAGTAATAGGTGGAAATGAGGAGGTAATTTGTCCTACGTTTCATATCCCG
Source organism: Crocodylus siamensis (assembly GCF_052110815.1). Taxonomy (NCBI): domain Eukaryota; kingdom Metazoa; phylum Chordata; order Crocodylia; family Crocodylidae; genus Crocodylus; species Crocodylus siamensis. The sequence goes on from NC_143398.1 coordinate 66,600,424, forward strand.
GGAGAAAACAATGCAAACTTCATGTGCAACATGAACAGCCTCAAAACACATGAATGCCAAAATAAAGCAAAACAGATTTCCAAAATGGCTCTGGTGGACAGTTTGCAGGCAGAAAAGGAAGTTATCACAAAATACTGATGGCTTATGAATTCAGGCCTAATGAACAAATCAATGAAACAACTCCTGTAGCTCTTAAGTGCACTACAATATCCACTCTTCAGACTTAACTAATTAAGCACAACTTTACTGAGTCATCATATATGAAAAATATTTGTAATTAATTCCCAAATTGTTCTCCCCACTAACGGAAATAAGGGATTATCAAACTTGTTCAAATACTTGGCATATCATTTTGCTAGGATCTGTTAACTTTGACAGGGACATATTCCATTATATTATCTATCTACTGTTGGAAGCTGTTGTGCTCTCTAGTGTCACAATCAACCTTCCAGCCAATGGCACAGCTATATTTGGAAACATTTTAAAGCTATGTGCTGGCTGCCAATCTATTTTCTGTCACCCAGGAGGCACAGCTTGGGAAGATCCCCTTATCCTATGGAGAGTCAGCCTTTTCCTACGAGTCCCTCTGTGACATTGCCTGGTTCATTTGACTTAGGGGGGCAGATCACAAGCTGATGTAAATCAGCGTAACTCCATTGATGTCCATTCCATTGACTTCGGTAGGACTGCTTTGATTTCAGCTTGCAAAAGCTCTGTTCTATCGGTATTGTCCTAGTGTAGAAGGAGGCATTTAAAGTGAGAGAAAAATTTGAGTGTTACATGGATAAAGCTCTGACTGGGTAATTTTTATTTTTCATGAAGGAGAATATAAAGCATTCCAACAAACAGACTATAGTAACTTATGGCTAATCAAAATAATATTACTTCTCCCAGTAGAATCCAAAGGGATGTTGGAATTAAGAACAGTGAGTCAGATTCCCACCTGGTGCTGTTCAAATTAAGAAAGCTAGAGATCTGATCATTGTCACTGTAACCAATCCTAGAAACCGGTCTGGTCCACTCACAAGATGGAGTTTTAGATGCTGTCTACAACTGTCCTTGATGAATAGCACTTCCCATCCTCATTTTAAACTACCAGGTCACTTCTAATCCAAACTGCTTCTTTTTTCCAGTGGAAAATCTGACTCCTTGCTCTAATCAAAGTTAGGTTCTAGTTTCCTTAATAGTGATGTTTGGCCATGCAGCTTTTAGTGCTCATCTTAACACAGCGGGAGAGGGATGGAAGCTGAGGTACTACAGAATCCAGGAAAAAATGAGAGTCACAATCTGTGCTTTTGAGGAATAAAAAAAGAGAATTAGGCCTTAATGTTTGGGCCTTAACGTTATCCTTTTTTAAGGCTTTATGGTACTGTAGATATAGTTGTGATAACTCCACAAATCATGTTACCATATATTTTAACTTTTTTTACCTGTTTTGAATGCTTAGTTTATCTTGTTGGTCAGTGTTTATTGATGGATAAAGTGGCTATTGCTTCCTAAATAATAACTTCCATTGGGATTGTACGACAGTTCTCTCATACTTTTATCTATGGCGAGATTGCACTCACTGCTTATTAGGGGTGTGTGAAATGGGCCATATTCGATTTGGATTCAGGTTCGGCCTCAATCAGGGACAGTAATTCGATTTGGCCCAATCTGAATCTGAAGATTCGATGCTGATTCGGAGAATCAGAGATTCGGCCATAGACACAGCTTTAAATGTTTTTTCTACATACCTCGAGGTACCAGGTGCAGCTCATGAATGCTGCGATGCTGGGGCAGATGGAGTGTCCCACAGGACCTTGGGTGGGCGGGCGCGTGCTTGATGGCAAACCTGGAAGTGGACTGGAAGGACTTCTGGTCCACTTCCAGGTCTCCTGGGGAGTGCGTGCTCCCCCCCCCCCCAGCTTGGCAGTTGGCCATGGAGGGAGCCAGAATGCCCCCTGCAAGCCAGGAGGCACAAGTCGCTGAGCCGGGAGGGTGTGGGGGGCCCCCCAGCACACTCCCCGCAGACCCAGAAGTGCTTCTGGTCCACTTCCGGGTCTGCTGCTGAGCGCGCTGGGGACCCCCCCATGCTCCTGTGGGATGCTCCATCCACCCCACCATCACAGCATTCATGAGCCACCTGCTACCTTGAGGTATGTAGAAAAAACATTTAAAGCTGTGTCTATGTCCGAATCACCGAATCTTTCCAAATGGATTTGGAGCATTCTAATTCGATTTGGAGGGATTAAAGGGTCTCCTGATTCAATTCAGATTCAGGGATTTGGCCACCAAATTGGGCCAAACCTCTGCTGAATTAATCAGGAACCGAAGCTTCACACAGCCCTAGTGCTTATATGGGTGAGCTATATGCATGTCAGTGAAAACACTTTGTACACTTTACAAAAGTGCATGGTAAAGTTGCAGTTCCTGTTTATCTAGAAGGGTCTATAAGAGAAGGGATATAATAGCTTTGCACTATCCCTCACCTGTGAGCAGAAGGGAAAAAGTGGTACTCACAAAAGTGTCTAGTGGCAGGTATGCAATTTCAGTGCAACCATTTTCAATCATGACTAATGATTTTGGGTGTCTCCATTTTGTGATATCTGACTTGCAACATCTCAGCAGTCACCATTAGAAGAGCAGGCAAGCTCTTTCCTAGTATTGCAGGTATGAACTATTCCCCAATCAGGCCTGTTGATAAATGGAATATTTTAGTCCCAAGGTACTTAGTTTTCCTAAGTGCTGTGTCATTTTTCTCTTATTTCTCAACATACGCCTTACGAACACGTACTCTGTTAATTTTATGGAAACCTGCTGTGAAGTACATTTGTAATATTTATATTAGACCCATTAGTTTTGTCTTTCATGCAGTTTATTTCAAACAAGCTTTTCTCTTAACTTGTTTGTGTATAGTAGCAAGCCTGATTCTCATTTTCAGTTAAACCCCTCTGGCCTTGTAGAGAGGTCTAAATATAGCCATAAATGATGTTTTCATTCTGCATTTTGTGAGATGCTGCACTCTTGTATTTTGTCTGAAGTGCCCTTAGTGTAACTAAGAGTTGGTTCCATTAATGTCTACAAATAAAGACAAGGAGCATCAGTAGGTTTTCACACTGCTGTTTCCTAAGCACCTGGCTTTGCTATTCCTCCCCCTTCTATTCGGCACAGATTAGTGCCTTCAGGAAATGCTGAATATTTTCTTTTCCTTTTCTTCTGTGGTAGTTGTTGTGCCTTTTGAAAGTTTTCAGCTGCTAAAGGTATAGAACTATTAGATAGCTTAATATGTTTTCCCTGTTTCCTACTCCAGTTACTTTTCAGCATTATTTGTCCAAGATATGTTTAAAAAAATCCTTTAAAATTAAAAAAAAAAAAAATGTGTGTGAAATGAAAACATCGGACCTTCAACTTTATTTATGAACATTCTGGTGTGATTTTGATGGTGAGTGCTGTGCTTTCGGGCAGGATTTGCTCAATTAACTCTCACTCACTAGATTTTCTTGAATATATATGTGGCCCATATTCACAGATTCACAGAAGTTTAGGGCTGGAAGGGACAGTATTGCCAACCCCACTGTGCCAAAAATCATGAGATGAACTCTTAAAAAAACAAGAAGACTTGCATGTAAATCATGAGATGTTACTTTTGAACTGTGGGGGGGGCGGTATTTGTGAGGGTGTGGGGGTGTGTGGGGTTTGGAGCCTGGAGAGGGAGGTCCCCGCACACCCTGGCAGGATGCGGGTACTGCGGGTTAGGAGTGTGAGGCAGCAGCAGGGCTGGGGGAGGGGGTGCTGCAGCTTGGGAGTGAGGAGCAGACACACAGAGACAGCACCCAGCTGGTAAGTGGAGAGGAAGGGGCAGGGGGAGAGGGAAGGGGCGGGGGCAGATTGAGGCCCCCACAGTGAGGGAGGGAGTAGGGCAGGAGCAGGGGCTGGGATAAATGGAGCCCCAGGGCCGGGGCCGGTTGTCCAGAAGCAGAGAGGGGGAGGGGTTGGTGTACATCTCCCCACAGCAGCATGTACCCCTGGGGGAGGGAGCAAGTTTGACAAAATTTACTCTAGTATTTAATAACATTAATGTACAGTAGGACATTAACCCCCATTTCATGCAATATATTAGTACAGGCAGTCCTCAGACTTATGACACAATTGATTCCTGAAAACTGCATCTTAAGTCGAAACGTTGTAACTCAGAACTAATTTTCTCATAAGAAATAATGTTATAAATGTGGGATTAGTTCCTGAACCAAGGCCTGATACCCTATTTTCACCAAAAATACCCCAGAATTTTGCACTCGATCAAATGTAGATGAGTAATATAGCTACATTAATGTATTTATATTGTAAATATCAATCATATTGATTTGGTGACTTTGCTGGACATTTTGAAAGGCTCTTTGCTGGACTTTTTGAAGGGTTCTTGGCTGGAGTCTTCTCAGGAGTCTTGGCTGCAGGTTTTTCTGGAGTCTTGTCTGCTTTCTTAAAGAAAGTGTCCAAGGAAGTTTGGACAGATGTTCTCCAGGGAGGTGAGTGATGCAGAGAACTTGTTTGCTGATGTGGTGTCACGTTAGATCAGGCATTGTAAAGTCAAAACTGATGTCATAAAGTCAAAACAGGCTGTCAATTTATAAATATAAGTGTGAAATGTTGTAATTTGAAACGTTGTAAGTTGAGGATTGCCTGTAATTGATCAAGAGATAATAATATTCAATAAATATTGAATGACACTCAATAGAAGTAATACGCAATTTACCACATATTTAGTGTTATCGACAAGTGATATGTACATAAAAAGCTACATAAAGGCATCTGGAACATGAATCTATAAACACAAGTATAACTGAAACATGATAACAGAGGCTCTTCGATCTAGCAGACAATGGTACAAGAAGAACCAATGGCTAGAAAGTAAAGGTAGACAAACTCAGAAAAAAGGCCTAGTTCTTTAACTTGAAAAACATTTCCAAGGATTGCGGTGGATTTTCAGTCACTGGAAATTTTCAGATCAGGACTTCATGGTTTTCTGAAAACTATGCTCAGGTTTGATCACAACTACTGTATCTGGAACAAGAGTTAATTCAAGGAAGTCCTAAGGGGAGAGTTTCGCAGGATCACGACAATGGCGATCATCACAATATATCATCACAATGGCACCATCTGATCTTAAAATCTATTAACTTAATAGTTGAAACTATTTTGAGAAATTATTCAAAATTCTGATGGCCCAACCAACATGGTAGTAGCTTTGGGATGTTTTTAATTTTACTCCTAGATACTTTTGAATTTGGAACTGCAGTTAATGCTCTTGTATCACTGGTGGTTACCGCTCTATTTTCTATAACAGCTGCTTTTTCTTGCATCTTTTTTTGTTTCCTGAAGTTGAGACCCTGTTGAGCAAGGTAAGTTTGAGGAGAAGGGCTAGATTTGGAAGCTGCTCTTCAGCTATCTAACAAGAAAAATGTGTGTAGTCTGAAAAAGGAATGATTGATCTAGATCCACTTCACAGATTGATTACACTGAGAAGATCTCAGCTGATCTTCAACTACTGAACAAGGACTAGAGTGTAATCAAGGGCATATTTTAGGAAAGCCTTCAGGACAAAAAAATGCTAACAGATACTGTGGGTGGGAGCCAAGTGCTATACTTTGGGTAGTACTTGTTTGCTACTTCGACACCCATTAGCTATTTAGGGATTTTCGCTTTGTAACCCTTTTACTGACAGGTTTGGAAGACAAATGTTATAGGAGGGTCAGAATTAGTGAATGGAACTGTCACTGTCACAAGATTTCCCCTGGCTTCGAATTGTTCATTTCCATCATGCCAAAAGCAAGAATGAGTCTTGAAATCCCATTTTAACTGTTCACAGCATTTGTGATGTCCATCTGTTCTTAATGCAGTAGGAGTTATTGCTTCTTGAGAGTCTCATTGAGCTGCTTTGCCTGTGAGATTCCTTCTTGTTACATATTTTGTATAAAATGTAAAAGACACAAAAGGCCTACTTGTGACTTAGTGTAAAAATAGAGATCTCCTTGTGTAGTAGAGGGGTGTAGGTTGTGCCGTGTTGGTCTAAGGACATAGGCAGACAAGGTTCTTTGGGTGAATCTGGGATCTTTTATTAGACCAACTGAATAGTTGGAAAAAAATATTTAAGCAAGCTTTTGAGTTCAAAAACCCTTCGTCAGGCTGAGGAAGTTTCAGCAGTTGGAGTGTGCTCTTCCTGGATGGAATGACAAGTAAAGGAGCCAGAGGCTGGGCTGGTGTGCATACATCTGCACTAACTGCCTATCTTGTATGCACACCAGCCCAGCCTCTGGCTCCTTTACTTTTCATTCCATCCAGGAAGAGCACACACCAACTGCTGAAACTTCCTCAGCCTGACGAAGGGTTTTTGAACTCAAAAGCTTGCTTGATTTTTTTTTTCCCCCCAACTACTTAAGTTGATCTAATAAAAGATATCAGATTCACCCAAATAACCTTGTCTGCCTTGTGTAGTAGAGAGCACTTTTGGTAGCAGACTTCAGAGCAAACATTTTCTAAGGTAGCTCACAACTCTGGGTGTGTGTCAAGCTTTGGGCGTCCAACTGAAAAGATTGTACAGGGCCTGATTTTAGAAGGCATTGGATATCCACCTTCTGAAAAATGTTGAAGGTGATTCCACTTGGGCACTAGTTGTTTTTGAAAACCTCAGTCTGGGTTTCTGACAGCTTTTTTTTTGTAAGTGACCTTTACAACAAATTGGAGCATACTCAAATAAGAAGCCAGTGGCAGTCTGAAACTAAGCAGGCAATCTATATAGCGAAAAAGACCACTCTGGGGACCCAGTCCTCAGGCATATCATCTATCACTCTAATCCTTGCTCCCCACATCCATACTTTGTTTTGAGCTAGCCCTTGCAAGCCATGGCACACATTGAATTCCCTAGTTTTACTCCAAGCTCACTGATTGCATTCCTCTCCTTATTGTACCTTTCCCTTGCTCATCTTATTTCCTGGTTTCCAGATCTATTTGTGTAAGCATCTGAGGCTGCAAAGCCTCCAAAACTGGGACATTAACCACAGCCTACAGGTGCAAAGTCAGAGGCAGGTGATGGGAGGCAGAATAGGGTTTATTGTGGACATGCAGAGGTGGGGGTGTCATAGGGGAGAAAGCTGGATGGAGGCTTGTATTACACAGTATTCTTGCCCAGGTTTCGACAGAAATAAGTGTCAGTCCTGTTAGGACCTGCAACCACTAACGGAAATAGTTCTGTATATTTAAAAAAAATACAGGATGTGCTGAGATCCTAGGGATTAATAAATTTGTACTGTGCCCTAAATTTAAAAGAAAGTTAAAAAAATGCAAATTCAAAAGCCACTCTGGATGGAATACCACCAGTGAACATGCTAATGTCATCACTAGTTAGAGCTAGAAGGCACCTCTGTACAAAATACTGGTAATTCTTGAAGGTTTGTGGATTTCCCCCTTTCTCTCTTTTTCCTTTTGTGTGTGGCTGAGTGAATGTAGTAGTGGTAAAGCATTGTATTGACAAGCGTAGGGACCAAGTCCATTGTTTCTCTACAGAGTACATACAGCAGAGAAAATAGATCAAGTTTCTGCACCTCTTCCTAACTGATGCACTGCTACTCAAAACTACAAGAGCAATGTCACTTGGGTGCACTGGTTGTCTGCATGTACAGAATAGGAAGATTGTTGAAGTCAATGGAAATATATGGGCTCCTATACATGTACAGGGAGGCTGCTCTGACTCACTGTAATTACAGCACATTGGAGCAGACTCAATTAACTGAGTCTGCTGGAGTGTGGTAATTACCACACTCCAGAAGACTCCAGCATCATGTGGATCAGTGTCCCCATGCTGAAAATGGCTGTGGGGTACTTTAAACTAAAGCTCATTCCATGAGCTTTAGTTTAAAGCGTCCTGCCACCGTGATTTCAGCACGGGGATGCTGACACATGTGATGCTCCAGGCACTTTAAGTAATGCGACTCTCGCAGCTTCACTAATTAAAGGCCCCCCCCACCTCCTGGAGCATGTCTATAAATGCCCTTTGTGTTGACTTTCTGCTGATGCTGATGCTGTTGCCATCAAAGGCTGACAATTAAGGTAGGGTTTTCTGTCACGTGGACTGGCAGTTAGACTGAAAACATGATGTTATATCACATTGGCCAGCAACTAGTCATTATATATGTCAAGACAAGTTTTCAGTCTGCACCAGCCTGAATCAGATTCAGTTTACCATTTTTTCTGATAATACCCATTATTATTATTTTTTACCATTTTGCATTTTCTCAGAGATTATCCACATTGCAGTTGATTAACCAGCTTTTAAGATTTGTGTTAAGAACCTTATGTTTTGTATTTGCTCCAATAGAAGGTCCTGATTTTGTTCTTATTGAAGTTACACCAAAATGCCTATTTACTTCATTGAAATCAATAGCAGGAGCATATCAGATCAGCAAGCACATGGGGGGAGAAAATGATTCAACTTGACAGTTTACTAGTAGTATGAAAAAGACATACAGGAGCAAGGTATTTCTTTGTTTCCTAATCTCAAGAAGACATGACAGTAGCCTAGTTGTTTTTCAAGCTTATACAGTTTTTTTTTATAAAGGGTTCGCTTGCGTCTAGTTGAAAAAAAAAAACTTGTCTGACATGCCTGGGCTAAGCTGACAAGCATGCTGCATGGGTGATTTATATTTAGAGCAGAGCCCCAAGGTGTCCAGAGAAATCTAGTTTCAAAAGTAAATATTGTCATATTTCTGAACTGGTCCTTAAAGAAAAAAATGGACTTCAGTTTTCTGGGAAAAGGTACAATAAAGAAAACTATGACGGTCACAGGGGAAGATATGTATGACATTTAATGTTACTGTCAGTAGTAATTTTAAACCATGGTGCGGTTAATATTCATGGTTGAACAGGTATTACAATCTTAATTTAATAAGCAAATTGGGAATTTATTTTCTGCAAGAGATTGATGCTTTCCTACAGGTTACTGACAACTGTACTGTTCCCAGGTTGCTGGCTGTTCATGTATGTGAATCATCTCTATCTTGTTTTTCATATACTGCTCATGGCAGAGCTGTGATGCTGCGTGTTTTTCTGAAAGACCAGTGTTGTCATCACAGTTCTCAGAACCATATGTCCCTGGGGCACAATGTCTAGCTAAGCCCTTCTCCTGGTTCTTTATTAATCTGTAATTACTGTCATTTCAAGGACTTCATGTCACAGTACATGGGGAAGGAGGGAGATGAAAGGGCCTCCTCATAGGACATTGGATTGCTTGAGGTTAGATTTTTTTTCCCTTAAAAAAATGTATATCCTGGCTGGATGTCTGTTCAAAGATTCTTAAGTTTCAAAGACTGATGTGTTGTCTATCCATTCATCTTAGATTTTGGGGATCTTCCAGTGGCAAAAGAGGTTTTTACATTATTGTAGGAGTGGGGTGAGGCAAGGGGAAAATGTTTTTACTTCCCTGACATTAGTTCCTCTTATAAAATTCTAATCACTTACAGCTTTCTCTTTATGCAATATCCAGTGTTCATGACTCAAGAAAGGATTCATCATCTTTTAGGGGTGGACTTCAAAGATCTTGTCAAGAGTGTTTTTTTTCTATTTCCTTAGGCCTACTGCATGATATATGAATGCCTCCTCAGAAACTCCTCTCTTCTCCGAAATCATGTTCTTTCAAAAGATCAACTTTGCCTGGTAATTCACTTCTCCTTTTATTAAACAAATATATGGAGTGAAACAGGGTGAAACCAGGGATATGTCTTAGCCCCCATGCTCTTTAATATCTACTTTTCATTCCTGCTTCTTCATTCAAGGACAGCAATGATGGCATTTATCTTTGAATCAGACTAGATGGAGGCTTATGATTACAAAGTTTAGAGTGCAAACCAAGGTGAAAGAGCTTGTTCTGCGAGATTTCCTGTTTGTGGATGATGCAACTTTGGTTGCCAACAGTGAATCTTTCCTGCAAAATTTCTTAGACAGATTTTCTGAGTCACGCAAGAGCTTTGGGTTGACAACTGGTCTCAAGAAGACTGTGATTGTGTACCAAGGGGTGGCAGAACCAATACTTGACATCACTCTGGAGAGCAAATCTTTTGGTGTCGTTGACAGCTTTTTCAATTTGGGTTTTATGATCAGCAGAAATCTTGGCCTTCAGACTGAACTGACTAAAAGAATTGGAAAAGCAGCTAAGAATTTTGGGCTATTACAGAAATTTGCATGGAATAACAGCAAGCTGTTAAATGTGAATCTATGAGACTTGCATGTTGGTTCAGAAATATGGACTACATATGCTAGGCACATCAGGGGATTAAACAGCTTCCACATGAGATGCTGGTATAGGATCCTGAAAATAAAGTGGGAAGACAAAATACCAAACACAGGTGCTAGAGTGCACAGGACTGTCAGACTTAGACACCACTGTCAAGAAGAGGTTGTGATGGCTTGGCCCTGTCAGGAGCATGGGAGAAGGCTGTATCCCCAGTGGCAACGCGTAGAGGGTACACAGGGATGCGCGTGCACCCCCTGAGAGTGCTGGTGCACCCCCTGAACGGCCATGCTCCCTGCTTATGCGATGGGTAGTGGGGATGCCCCCACCTGTGAGTGCTGGCCGGGAAGTGTGAGAGCCAGATGTAGGCTGCAGCTGCTTTTGGGGGCAGCACAGCCGCTCGCTGTACGGTAAGTTTTGCCATGGGGGGACCCTTTCCCCCCTCAGCGAGATTGGCTATGCCCCCCCCCGTCACTGACTGGTTGCTAAGGTGGAACCAGTCGCCCATGTGTATCCCTATGACAATTTTGTACAGTGAGATTTGAGGTGGCTCCAGAAAGTTGTATTGCCCTCTCGGGTGGTGTCCCTGTGCAAAAATGATGATATAAAGTAATTCAACTTCAATGTAGAAAGCTGCAAGGAGTCTGTGGAATCCCATCTGATTTGGTGGGAACATCTGGCACTGGGTGCAGCTCAACATGAAGCGGCTTTCATCCAGAGGGTGGAACCAAAGGGAGAAAGAAGAAAGCAGCAAGCTGTAAACTTGGATTCCAACTTAGACAACACTTGTAACAAGCTGTGGCACTCCTGCATTGGGCATGTCAAGCAGATTCATCAGGCATCTGACTAGACCCCTTACACAGAGATTTCAAATAGGAATCTATAGTCTCAAAAGCATTCAGATCTGGTGTGGTCTTTCTGAGCTCTTTGCAAAAGAAGAATTGCTCCATAATTTTTCCATAGTCAAAAAAACAAGTGAAAACCAATAGCTGGCATTTTCCAGCCTTGAGCATGTCGAGGGAGTGCCTTGAGTCTGAAAAGGTGGAGAACCACTGTTTGCCATGAACAATTTCCGTAAAATGTCCAAGGAGAAATTTTGGACAGGGTGGGGTAAAAAGAGTGCAACAACTCCATTTTAAAGTATTGGGTCCTGGAAGCAGCCATAACTGTTTGACTGAAAGCTGGAAACAAACAAACAAACCTCTTTAGAAGTTGATTCAATTCTTCATTAACCTCTATACTGCTGAGGCCACAGTCTATCTGCTATGCAGCTGGCACTATAGTGATGATGACTTTCATAACAAAAATGAAAACTAAGTTAAGCCCAGATTTCTGTGCTGAATTGATCCCAATATCCAGCCTGTGAGGGACCTTTGTCAGAGAAAAAAAAATGTATCTAACCATTTTAAAAATACAAATTCCCCCTCTGTCACTGACACTTCATACTATTCTGATGATAGCTCAGAATGCAGTGTGTGAAATTATCTCATATATCACATGGGCTACCCTGAGACTTCTGTAAAATGGAGCCATTCAGCATGCTATATTTACTCACATACCACATGTTCCTCTTTCCCAAAATCAACCATTCAGAAAACTGGGATGTGTCTTAAGTGGGAAAGCTGATTTTTCCTAGTTAGAATAGGTAGACCCCTGCGTAGAGAGGAATCCCAAATGCTGTAGAGGCAACTCAAGGCCCATACAGCAGTTGCAACACAGAGCTGTTCTAAAGCCATGTTTACAAAATTGATTTACCGTTCTTTGCAGCAGCTCCCTGCAGCTCACAGCAATGCTCCACAGAGACAGTGGCTGGGGTGGAAGCTGTTACTGCCCCCTCTATTTGGGCAGCTGGGGCTGGGGCCCCAGTCACCCACTGTTTATTATGCTACTGCTGCTCTGCATAGCCTGGTTCCTAAGCAGGAAGCTAACTATATCTACAGAACAAAGTAAGCAGGTGAATTTGCACTCGTTCAGCATTGCTTCTTTTCGTGCTCAAAGTATCACACTATACTTCCAGTGCAGAGACAGCTTATTCAAAACAGTGCGGTTTGCTTGAGCATGCCACTGCCAGGAATCACAATTTACAAGGCTGATGTATCCTAATTTGTGCTGGGATCAAATTGCTGTCTGGCCATCCCCAAATTATGTGGAGGAAGTATAGAGAAGAGATAAAGTTACCTCTGATCAGTCCCCCTTAGTTCCTACCCTAAGATGCCAAAAACCTGGGTCTATGTTAAGGCATGTAACATTGCCTACCACCACAGGAGGTCTGTGAGACAGTGAAAATATATATATATTGTATACACACGTGCGCGCACACACACACACACACACACTCATAAGTGCTTCACTGGTATAAGAATACCAGTACACTCTTAGTTTGAATGCAGCTCTACTACTGAATCTTTACTTTATACCTCTATAGTAAAACTACCACCATCTCTCTGAAGAAAACAAGCTACACCAATACAAGCCTCATTTTGCTTTTATAATTGCAATAAGTGCTTCTGCCAGCACAACTGTGTTGCTCAGGGAATGATCATGACCCATGTAGCTACATTGATAGAAGCCTGTAGTTTAGGTCTGGCCTGACATAGTTCAATTATAAGTGCTATTGAAGTGTCCAGAAAGGAAATATAAAAAATTGCAATATAGGGAGATGCACAAAACCTATAGGTTACAGAATTCTACATGATAAAGTATTAAATAGCTGTATCCAAGGTTTCTAAACAGAGTCAATAATAAATATGTTGCAGAAATTTAACTATTGGGAGACTATTAAGAACCCCAGACTTTGCTCCTTGGAAATTTTGAGACATTTCCCTTGCTTTTTACTGATACCCCTCTAGAGCTGGGGTGCAGTTATTTGGGCTGGTGGGCCACTTAATAAGTTGTAGTGACCTGTTGAGGGTAACACCTCTCCCCCCTCCTCCCTCTCCCCTCTTTCTTGCTGGAAGCTTTGCTGGTCCCTTGTGTCCAGCCTGGAAGCCTGAACCTGCTTGCAGTTTTAGCATGCCTCCCCACCCATGGCTGGAGTCCACCCACCCACAGCTTTACTGAGCCCCACACCTTCCTGAGTTTGAACCTGGCCACTGCCAGCCATGTCCAAAGCTGTCCAAATGCAGCTGGCAGCTTCCAGGTCAGGGCCCTAGATGTGGAGTGGGTCAGGGTGAGCTATATCTATGGGCTGTGACCAGCGTGGAAGCCTGAATCCACCTGTAGCTATAGCACATCCCACTGTATCCCCACCCCACTCTCCCCCTGTGCACCCAGAGCCCTGACCTGAAAGCTACCAGTTGTGTTTGGGCAGCTGTGGACATGGTGGGCAGCCACCAGATCCAGACTGGGCGGTGGGGGGGGAGGCGGACAAGGGAGGAGGGGAAGAGTGGCCATGCTACACCTATGGGCAGGTTCACACTTCCATTCTGGTGGCAGCCTTGATCCAAAGAGAAAGAGAAAGCGTTCCCAACATGTTGGAAGGAGCTCTGGCCACCTGGCATAACATGGCTACTGAAGCTGGAGTCATCACCCATCTGTGGGCAGGATCCATTTACTTGGTGGGTACCCACCCCCTGGCCAGATCCAATCAGCTGGCAGGCTGAATCCGGTCTGTGGGCCAGATTTTGCCCACCCCTGTGTTAGAGAGTTAGGAATCTGGACAGTAGCATCAGCAGAGTTTGAACTGTCTCTGTTGCAGTGAAAAAAATCAGAAAAAATTCCTGGAGTGGAAAGGTTGTACATTGTGGGAAGGAGTGTTTGGTTTTGGGGTGGTGTTATGTTTTTTACTTCTGGGAGATTTATAGAGACATGGAATAATAAGTACAGGTTGGTAAAACATCCTTCCAGATTCCTCAGCTTTACTCAGATTCTTGTTCCCAATCATTTGCATACAAGACATGAGCACTCCTTATTACACATCACCTCTGAGTTTGGCTCACTGAGTATATAGCTAAGTTAAATGGAATCTAGCTCAGTGTAATGCCAGGAAAAGGGATATGGTAAGAAAAACAAAATAGGATATGTAAGATAGTGTAAATTAAAGCCAGACAGCCTTTTCTTTACTACCCATGTTGTTACTCCTCCTTCCTCTTCCTCAGTGTACACAGTACACTAACTTAGCCTGCTTTACACTCATGTACAATCTAGTAAATGGGCTTAACAGAGTATAAAGGGGTAAAGTTTAATGTACAACACCTTGAAGCTCATTTTTGAATGTGCCTCCTTAGAGCATTTACATTGATTGCACATGACACCAGAGTCTTCTGGAACTTGTTTATTTCTGTGCTCCAGCAGACCAAATTAATTGAGTCTGCTCCAACGCACTAGATTTCCAGTGTGTCTGAGCCAGCTCCCTGCATGTGTGTAGGAGCCCAAAGACAGTGAATTCAGAAGCACACTAATGGCCAGTGCAAATAATGGAGAATTGATATAGGGAAATGGCAGGATAGGTATGGGGGCATCATTCTTAATAATGATATACAAATCAGTCATTATTTCCATGTATATATAACTGGAGTATATGCAAATAGCATAGAATGATGTATGTACAACATTTCCAGTCTATGGTTCAACTCTGCACAGTTCTGTTTCCTGCATCATTCTCCTTTGCTGAGTCATGACATGGGTAGAAGCTGCAGACTGAAATTTGCCAGAATCCTGATTTTTGAGTGGCCAGAACTAACAACCAATTGATGCTTTTCTGATGGAATGTTTTCCACTGGAAAATGCTGTCCCATCAATACTTAATTTTCCAAAGGAATGTAAATAACAGAGCCTTTCCATTTTCAAAAAAAATAATTGAACTAAATATTTTGATGATGTTAAAGTATTCCCTGTTCAGAATGGAATATTCTGAGTTTTCATTTTGAAATGACTTTTCATTTAAAAATGCTCTTATTTATTTATTAAACCTTCTGATTGACCTGAGATTTATTGTGTCACAGAAATGTCAACATTCTAAGAATGAAAATAAATTTTGAAATCGCCATCTTTTTTTCCTGCAATAGAAATTCTAGTTCTGGCAGAGCTCTAGACAGTGCTCCAATACAAGGACTCATTTCTGCCTTCACTTATCAAGGATAACAAAAAATCCTTTTTCAGGTATGTAGGAGTTAGAACAGAAACAAGGCTAACATTGGACCCTTGCTGAACCAAATGGAACAGCTGACACCCAGGAAAAGGCCAGTCTCCTTAATGGGTACTTTATGTCCGTCTTTCATTAGTCCAATGGGACCACCCTGCCTAGCAAGATGTGGGACGGCCAGAGTGAGGGCGTAGTTATACCCAGGATCGGTGTTGATCTAGTAAAGGATCACCTTGAGAGGCTGGACACTTTCAAGTCAGCTGGTCCTGACAGATTACACCCTAGAATAGCCCAACCATTGGCAAAAATATTTGAAAACTCGTGGCACTCAGGTGAAGTACCTGAAGACTGGAAGAAGGCCAATGTGGTACCCATCTTTAAGAAAGGGCGAAAAGTAAATCCTGGGAATTACAGGCCAATCTGTTTGACCTCAATCCCCGGTAAGATTCTGGAGAAAATGATCAAGAAAACCCTTCTGCATAAGCTGATTGAGGGAAACATCCTGAGGGTCAGCCAGCATGGGTTTATCACAGGTAGGTCTTGCCTGACCAATCTCATCTCCTTCTATGACTAAATGACATATCACTTGGACAAGCGAGAAGAGATTGACGCCATATATCTGGACTTTAAAAAAGCTTTTGATCTGGTGTCCCATGACCTCCTCATAGAAAAATTGGCCAACTGTGGCCTCGGCTTCACCACAGTCCGACAGCTGGGTAATTGGCTCCGAGGTTGGACCCAGAGAGTAGTAGTTGATAGTAGTGAATCATCATGGCACCCCATGTCCAGTGGCATCCCCCAAGGCTCTGTCCTTGGACCAGTTCTTTTTAACATCTTTATCAATGATGTGGACATTGGTGTCAGAAGCGCACTGGCTAAGTTCGCCAATGACACTGAACTTTGGGGCATAGTGTCCACACCAGAGGGCAGGCTAGCAATCCAGGATGACTTGGATAAACTTAGTAAGCGGGAGGGTACAAACCTGATGACGTTTAATATTGATAAATGTAAGTTACTCCACCTTGGGGGAGGTGTGTGGGGGGAAACCCACAGCATGCTTATAGGCTCGGCAGTGCTATGCTTGCTAGCACTATAGCTGAAGGAGACTTGGGGGTCATGATTGACCACAAGATGCACATGAGCCATCAATGCAATGTCGCAGCTGGGAAAGCAAACAAAACTCTGGCTTGCATCCATAGATGTTTCTCAAGTAAATCTCAGGATGTCATCATCCCGCTGTACTCAGCCTTGGTGAGGCCGCAGCTGGAGTACTGCATTCAAGTCTGGGCTCCACAATTCAAGAAAGTTGTCAAAAAGCTTGAGAGAGTCCAGAGGAGAGCCACATGCATGATCAGAGGGCAAGAGAATAGGCCTTCTGAAGAGAGGCTGAGAGCCATGGGACTCTTCAGCCTGGAAAAGCACAGGCTCAGGGGAGACCTGGTGTCTGCTTATAAGTACATAAGGGGTGTACATCAGGATCTGGGACAATGTCTGTTTACCAGAGTGCCCCAAGGAAAAACAAGGACCAATGGTCATAAACTCCTCCAAGACCATTTTAGGTTGGACATAAGGAAAAATTTCTTTACTGTCTGAGCCTCCAAGACCTAGAATAGACTTCCTCCAGAAGTGGTGCAGGCACCTAGCCTGGACTCATTCAAGAAACGCTTGGATGCTTATCTTGCTGGGATCCTTTGACCCTAGCTGACTTCCTGCCCCTGGGGCAGGGGGCTGGACTTGATGATCTTTGAGGTCCCTTCCAGCTCTAACATCTATGAAATCTATGAATTTGAATTAATAGAAGGGGAGACTCTTCAATTTCTAAGAAACCATTTTGTTTATGCCACTCTTCTCAGATTTTACATTATTAGGTAGATTTTAGTATGTTCCACAATGCCCCTAGCACCTTCTCAGGTGGACTCTTTTACAGGTAAAGTCATTCTAATTGGAACCCTGAATACACCTGAAATCGGAAAGGATGCCAGCATTACCCCTATGTGCGTTTGATTTTCACAGCACTATCTTGTACCACTTTGCCAAGGCTCTGTATCCACCAGCCAGACCACTGTTTCTTTGAGTTAGTGTCCCTTCTCATCACTGCTAGACCCCTGAATTTTCAGAGAGTATCAGGTAGCTGTCTCCTCTTTCTTTAGCTATGATGGGGATTGCTGTTGTCTGGCTAAGTCCACCAGCTCTTTTAGGATGTCAGAAATCAGAGTAAACCCCCCTCTGACAGAGGGAGAAGGAAAAAAGAGAGAAATAGAAATCACGGAAATGTAGAACTGTAATAGACCACCTGGTTCATCAAGTCCAGTTCTGTGCCATCTGAGGCAATTGTAATTTACATTTAGTCATGAAAGGTCTGCCAGAATATTTACTTTGCCTTATTTCACTATCATTGCCCAGGACAAACATAGAGCCTTTAGTGCAAAAAACTCCTGAGCCTTGAAAAACTATCATGTCCTACAGGAAGAGCGCAGAAGACCAGGGTATGACCAAGGCCTTGGACCCCTGCAGTGGCAGGGAATTTGTTGGGCAAAAGATGCTTAGATGGTTCTAGGAAATGGATCACGTCCCCTGCTGTTGACAGGCAACCCCTTGCTCCTCCTGCCCTTGTCTTTGACACCCTGATCATGGGGAAAATTATTTCCTGTCCCCAAATGTGGTGATTGTTTAACCTTGACTGTGAGTGCTAGGTATCTGTGAGATTGCTTAGTAACTCTAGAAGTACTAATCCTTAAATTAACTGGAGATACAATTGTACTTGTTCTGAGGGCTTCCTCTAGAATTATTTGCTGATCTGAATGTGATAACACACAAGTCATCTAGTCCAACTCCCAGGTAGATGCATGAGGCGCTGTTTCTAATCCATCCTGGATATAGATGTCTGTCCAGCCTCTTCTTGAAAATCGCCAGTGAAGGAGATTCAGCTATTCCTGCAGATAGTTGAGGAGTGCAGTGCTGTAGGAAAAGAACATTTCTTCTTTCCTGTTGTTTCTCCAGGCTGTTTCCTCTCAAGTCCTATAGCTCTTTGGATGCTGGAATAAAGTAACCAAGGTGAAGTGGACTCCCACAGCTAGATGGAGAAGGCAGCCACCTGGTACATCATGAAATCAACAGAGATTGGGCACTGGTGTTCAGTAGCAGCCCAGCAGGAAGGGAAGGTCCTCCCCAGAAGGCAAGAAAAGTAAGAATTGGGAGTCCTAAGGCCTGGGTGGCTAGGGACCTCTGAATAGTGAGGTTCCTGTGGGATGCAGCTTCCAGAAGATTCAGGTTCTCTAGAACAGTGGTTCTCAACCTTTTGCACCTTATGTCCCATCTACTTAAGGTAAAAAAATCCTGGTCCCATCGGTCAATTGGGGGAGGGGGAAGGGGGAAGGGGAAAAGGAAGGGGAGGAATTCCCCTACAGCCGATTGAAGAGCACAAAACCAAAACCAGAAGTCCTGCTGTGGCACTTCCAGTCTTGCCGCCACAACCTGAGTCCCACCTAGAAGATGAGTCCCACTGGTTGAGAAACGCTGCTCTAGAACACATACCTCCAAGTGAGCTACAGCATGTCCGAGAAACCCCGCACACTTCTCAGCTATATTAGCAGGAGCTCAGCTGGGAACTCTCCAAGTTCCAGTTCATGAACCCATATAAACCAGCCTCTGCAGGATCATTAAGTCCTAGTTATTTTCCTTTTATTGCTGTAAGTTATTGATATTTGAAATGCTGCATCATAAAATGTAGGACAGAGAAGGTACTTTTTATGTATTCTATTGACCTCAGCCATCATTGTTTGGGTATGGAGAGATATAGAGAGAGGGGAAGGGCTCCAAGGAGACAATGCAAAAAGACCAAATACAGAATAGAAAGCAGTGGGAGACGGACAAAAAGTTTATACAAAACAAAAGAGAACAAGTGGAGACAACACTGAATGGAGATGCAAAAGAGAGAAAGGTCACTGCTAAAATGAAAATCCATGCCCCAAAATAAAAAATGATTGTTTTTTCATCTTTTGGCTTCCCTTTACTCCTCCCTGTTTCTACCTGGCTCTCCACAATCTTCTTTCTTGTTATCTTTCCTACTGCATATCACTTGCCCTTCCTTTGTGCCAGCTATTTATGACCTAGCCTCTGGTGTTTTTCTGATTAGCAATAATGATCATTAACTTGTATGCACTGAAGTTAAATTGCATTTGAATATACTTATCACATCCTGACACCTGATTTGACAAAGACATTGCATGCTACCTGTATTACTTACTGCAATACTTTACCAGAGGGAGTAAATAGAGAGAATTAATGGGCTCTACACAACACTACAAAGATAATTTTAAATAAAATGAAAATAAAAATGAGTGTATATAGTATGTATCTATAGTACTTCAAAACATGCATTAATAAGCTTTGATAAGGCTCCTTTCAAAGAGATTAAAAATATTTGTCTCATGCATTTATGCTCATTTTACAGATCTAAGCCAAAGGACAGAGCTATTAGTAGGCTAATTTTCTGAGGTGTAAGTACTCACAGTTCCTATTCAGCACCTCTGAAAATGAGGTCATAAAGTTAGTTCCTAAAAGGGACTTATGTGCTTAAAGGAGGACCTAAGCAGAATTAGGAACTCAAGTCCAGATCTCCAATCCAAAAAATCTTTGCTTAGCAGCCCACAGGTCCATAGACATCTTGCTTTTTGACTAGGCCCTGGTGCCTAAAGCTGCATCTCTGTGTGTGCCCAGAAGGGCCCCAGTCTTGACAGGGCTGAGTGGCCTTTTTCTGACACCTAAGCATAATCAGGAGGAAGTGCTCCTTTACTTAAGTCCTCTGAGGGACCTGATTCAGGAGGCATTCTCTGGGCACATCAGGGCTAAGCACAGGCAGTCAAAAAGCACAAGGCTGAATTGATTTAGTTTCTGTGGGTTCACAGATTTCATAGACATTAGGGCTGGAAGGGACCTCGGGAGATCATCGAGTCCAGCCCCCTGCCCAAAGGGCAGGAAGTCAGCTGGGGTCATAGGATCCCAGCAAGATAAGCATCCAATTTGCTCTTGAAGGTGTTCAACGTAGGTGCTTGAACCACCTCCGCTGGCAGACTGTTCCAGACCTTGGGGGCTCAGACAGTAAAGAAATTCTTCCTTATGTCCAGCCTGAAATGGTCTTGCAGGAGTTTGTGACCGTTCGACCCCGTCATCCCTTGGGGCGCTCTGGTGAACAGACGTTCCCCCAGATCCTGGTGGTCACCCCTCATAAACTTATAGGTGGCCATCAGATCACCCCTGAGCCTACGCTTTTCCACGCTAAAGAGTCCCATGGCTCTCAGCCTGTCATCGTAAGATCTGTTTTCCTGACCTCTGATCATGCACGTGGCTCTCCTCTGGACTCTCTCAAGCTTCTCCACATCCTTGTTGAATTGTGGAGCCCAAAACTGGACGCAGTACTCCAGCTGCGGCCTCACCAAGGCCAAGTACAAGGGGAGAATGACGTCCCGGGATTTGCTCGAGAAGCATCTATGGATGCACGCCAGCATTTTGGTCGCTTTACTAGCCGCAGCATCGCATTGCAGGCTCATGTTCATCTTGTGGTCAATGATGACCCCCAAGTCTCTTTCTTATGTAGTGCTAACCAACGTAGCACTGCCGAGCCTATAAGGGTGCTGCAGGTTTTTCCTCCCAAGGTGGAGAACCTTGCATTTATCGGTGTTAAACACCATGAGGTTCTCGTCTGCCCATTTGCTGAGCTTGTCCAGGTCAGCCTGGATCACCCGCCTGTCCTCTGGCGTGGATGCTTTGCCCCAAAGTTTGGTGTCATCGGCGAACTTGGCCAGTCCACTCCTAACTCCAATGTCCACATCGTTAATGAAGATGTTGAACAGGATGGGTCCCAGGACAGAGCCTTGAGGGACCCCAGTGGTCACAGGGCACCATGATGAGTAACTGCCATCAATCACAACCCTCTGGGTCCGACCACGAAGCCAATTTCCCAGCCAGCGGATCGTGGTGGAGCCAAGGCCACAACTGGGCAGTTTGGCCAAGAGGTGATCATGGGATACCAGATCAAAAGCTTTTTTGAAGTCAAGATATATAACATCAATCTCTTCTCCCTTGTCCAGGTGATAGGTCACCTGGTCATAGAAGGAAATGAGATTGGTCAAACAAGACCTACCAGCAATAAACCCATGCTGGCTATCCCTTAGAATGTTAGCCTGGGCCAGTCCCTCAAGGATGGCCTCCTTAATAAACTTTTCTAAGATCTTCCCCAGGATAGAAGTCAGGCTAATGGGCCTGTAGTTAGCCGGATCCACTCTCCTCCCTTTCTTGAAGATCGGCACCACATTGGCCTTCTTACAGTCTTCGGGCACTACACCAGAGTGCCAGGAGTTTTCAAAGATCCGTGCCAGGGGCTGGGCTATGACGCTCGCCAGCTCCTTGAGTACCCTGGGGTGCAGGTTGTCAGGGCCAGCTGACTTGAAGGTATCCAGCTTCTCAAGGTGTTCCTTCATGAGGTCAGCATTGATGGAGGGTAGGGGATCCCCCTCACCCAGATTTCCCTGTCCCATAGCAGGCATGGGCATCCCGTGTGACTGATGAAAGACTGACGCAAAGTACCTATTTAATAGGTTGGCTTTTTCCTGGGCGTCAGTTGTCAGTTGCCCCATCTGGTTTAGCAGGGGTCCAACATTGCCCTTGCTTTTCCTCCGGCTCCCCACATATCTGAAAAAGGACTTTTTGTTGTCCTTGATGCCTGAAGCTAGTTGGAGTTCAGTTGCAGCCTTGGCTTTCCTGGTTTGCTCCCTGCAGGACCGGACCAGCGCGGAGTAATCCTCCTTGGAGGTGAATCCCGTCCTCCATCCTTTGTAGGCTTTCCTTTTTAGCCACAGGAGGTCCACTAGGTCTCTGGAGAGCCAGGGGGGCTGCTGTGCCTTCTTGCTGCCTTTCCTCCGTGTTGGAATAGATTTAGCTTGTGCACTGAGGATCGCTTCCTTGAGAAGCAACCACTCTTCTTGAACTCCCATCTCCCTGGGGTCATGGTCCCTGAGGGACTGACTGACTAGCCTCTTGAGCTTATCAAAGTCGGCTTTTCTGAAGTCAAGGACTTCTGTGTTGCTGACTGACTTGCCAGCTTTACGGCGGATGGTGAAGGTGATCAGCTCGTGGTCGCTGTCACCCAACTTCCCATCAATCACTAGGTCGCCGATTAGGTCATCCCCCGTAGCCAGTACCAGGTCGAGCAGCGCTTTGCCTCTCGTTGGCCCATAGACTTCTTGAGTCAGGTAGAGGTCATCCACGCACGAGAGAAAGCTTTGCGCCCGCTCAGATTTAGCTGAGTGATCTTCCCACGAGATGTCTGGGTAATTGAAGTCACCCATGACAAGCAAGGTCCTGGAGCAAGCGGCCTCAGTCAGTTCCCGGGCGAACTCCTGGTCAAGCTCGGGACTTTGAGTGGGAGGTCTGTAGTAGACTCCCACCGTTGTGTCCCCTGTGCCGAATTCCCCACGAATTTTTACCCACAGGGTCTCTAGCTGTCCATGCTGGTCGCCAACATCAGCTTGCAGGGACATGTAGCTTTCCTTCACATAGAGAGCTACACCCCCGCCCCTTTTGCCAACACGATCCCTCCTGTATGGGGTATAGCCCTCTATACCTGTGGTCCAGTCATGAGTGGAGTCTAAGATGCACAGATTCAATTGAAACAGAAATGAAAAGACATTTACCTTTGATTAAGGAAATACAGCAAAATGCCTGCAGTGGCTTAGGCCAGAAGCCAGGGGGCACTAGAGCACAGCTTTCTGGCATGCAGCCAGCATGGACTGTGTGTTTGCTTCCTCTTCCTGCTGCCCCTGAGGTCTCTGGGATTTGCAGTCCAGATTCACAGCAGCAGAATGCTGCAGGGTTGCTTATCACTTCCTCTTCTTGATTCCAGGTGTCTCTGGGATTTTTAGTCCACACTTGCAGCCAGCAGTAAATCTGAGTGAGGGAAGGGGTGTTTAACCCTGCTCACTGGTCTCAGCCAGGGTTTGCTTGGGGAGGCAGTCGCCCCAACCCCCACAGACTGAAATCAGTTAAGTCTGATACTGGTTTATGTATGTGAGCTTCTGTTTTGTTACAGGTTTAAATCACATTCAATTAGTTTCTGGTTCCAGGCCCTAGCCACCCTGACTGTGAAGTAGCGCCTCCTATTTGTGACCGTTATTCCTGGTCACTCTTATCCCCCCTGACCAGTTTGTACCAGTTCATCCCTGCTGACATACGAGTGGCCCTCCTCTGAACTCTTTCCATATTGTCCACGTTTCCAGCTGCGGCCTGACCAGTGCCGCATAGAGGGGGAGGATCACCTCCCTGAATGCATCTGTGGACATGATAGGGTACGATTGGCCTTCTTGGTTTCCTTTTCCGTCTCCGTGCTGGCATGTGTGGTGCCGGTTCTTCCTCCCCATGTGAGCTTTGTAGCCTATTGCACCCTTCTAGTGCACCCACATCCCCCCACATCTTAGTGCTTTCTACCCCCTCATCCAAGTCACTGATGAAGATGTTGAACAGTGCAGGCCCGAGGACCGAGCCCTGTGGCGACCCATAGGGTGAGAGACAGGTTTGCGTCTAATGATTTGGTGACCTGATCGTAAAAGGCCACCAGGTTGGTCTGAATTCCCCCGCAAGGCCCTCCTGGACGTGTGCCAGGATAATTTTTTCAAAGAGCTTCCCCGGGATTGAGGTCAGACTAACTGGCCTGTAATTTCCCGGGTCCTCTTTTTTTCCCTTTTTGAAGATAGGGACCACATTGGCCCTCTTCCAGTCCTCCGGCACCTCGCCAGAGCACCACGAGTGCTCATGCCAGGGGTCCCGCAATGACCTCAGCCAGTTCCTGTAGAACCCTAGGGTGAAGATCGTCCGGACCAGCGGACTTGAACACGTCCAGCTTCTCCAGAAGTACCCTAGTTTGGCTGAACTGGTCCCTACTTAGGAAGACAGAGGCAAAGAAATCGTTAAATATGTTAGCTGATCACTTAAACCATTTTATGTGCAACCTCTGTCCCTAGCCTTAGTCCACTGGATCAGACTCACTAAGCCATGGGGGTTTATGTGCCCTCCTGCTGCAATTGTACAGGCGACCCTTGCCATTCACAGGGGATACATTCTTGAGATCCCCATGAATGGTGAAAAATCCACGAATACGGCACTGCGTTTATGAACATCATGAACGCAGTGCCCCCGGTGGCTGTGGGGGGGAGAGGGCATGGCTGTGCTGGTGGCAGCAGGAGCCTGGTGGTGGCAGGAGCCCTGTAAATGTATTTAAGATATTTGTGCCAGTTGGAGGGGGAAATGTGTATTTAAGATGCGAGTTCGGCATTCGCAAATATTTGAAACTGCCAATGCTGAACCTGCAAATAGCGAGGGTTTCCTGTTGTTGCTTCCTCATTAAGACTGCAGTGGTGGCAATAAAGGTCTTGAATGTCCTAACCAAGTGAAATCACTGGAAAATGAGACACCCAAGTTCAATTCCATCTTCTCCTGAGACCATTCAAAACTACACCTTCTGCCTCTAATGGGAGAGTCCTGACCACCAGGGCTGAGGCTAAAGACACTCGCTGTATCTGGTGAACCTAGACAACTGCACACCAGTGAATTCAAAGACACTGTCCTGGGAGAGTTCCAGTCCTCAGGGACTGTTTATCATAAAGCACAGAAGCAGTCCAGTAAGCACTGCCCCCAGTCGGTGGGACACTGTGCCTCTGTTACTTGTCACCAGGGAATGCCTGTGCCACGTGCACAATGGCACCCCAGATGGGCTAGCAGGGGCCAGGGCCAGCAACTGTGTTGGCCCCAGCAGCCTTACCTGGGGTCCTGGGGGCTGGGGAAGTTGTAGCTGTGGTGCTCCTACAGCTGGGAGTCTGGCCAGCCACTGGAGTGTGACTCTGGTTGGCCAGGCTCTGGTTTTGGATGGCACATGCTGCTGCCACATGTGCTGCTCTTATCTTTTTTTGGATGTTTTTGACTCCAGGATCTCCCAGGGTCAAACCCTGCCCCCATGCTGCAAGATGGCAGTGGCAGGTGCTGCAGACCTCATACCACATGGCCACGCTTATCTGGATATGGTCCTTGAGGTAGAGGAGGGAATTTAACTCACCTCCCCCATTTCCTGGGTGACTGCTCTAATGATTTCATAAGCAGAGGCATTATAATGACTGTATATTTTAAAAGAAACAGGAAGATATACTCAACTCCAATAGTGTAAGCAGGTATAGGAGATCAAAGCACTAGGCCCTAGTATCAACTTAGAGGGGGAGCAATATTGGTGGCTGCTGCTGCCATCCAAGATCCAAAAATAGCTTGTTATGCCTTTTCTCAAATCTTTGAACAAATTGTGGCAGGACCCTACCCTTAGGAGAGGATTCTGGACTGTGAAACCCAGATGTCCTGAAAGAGGCACCTTAACTGCAGAGGAAGTCATATATCCCATATTGCAGACATATTCAGGCTCTCTGCATCTTTTATTTGATAACTCTGAGTGGTTCCCTCTTCAGTGTGTTCACTGCTTTGCATCCTATTCTAGGGTGCTGAGGGGCATGTTTTATACCACCCCAGTATGGCTCTAGGGAACATCATGCAAATACAGCCTTCTTTATGAAAACTGCCAAATGAACCCAAGTAGCATAGCTGGCTTAGTATAGCACTGGGCACACTTCAAGAAGCTCTCCTGAGAGGCAGGATTTCTGGCTACTCTACTTCCTCTTTAGGAGGTAATGTGCACAAAATGGGCATGACATGCCCCAACACAGCACTCCCTGATGCTGCTGTTATAGTGCTTTAACTTTTCCCATGCTTTGTTGAAGCCTAGATGCCTAACATTAGATTCTCAATCCTAGTTTGGTGGAGCCATGCACCTAAACACTAGGTGCTACTGTATGAAATTTTGGGGCATCTAAGTATTTCATTGGATCTAGTCCAGAACGTAATGGTGACACAAATAGGTCCAGCTAATCATATATAGAATTTTGAGCATGTGAGCAGTCCTTTTGAAATCAATTGGTATGTCCCTATGAGATACTTACTGTGGAGCTGACTAATTAGCTCTGCAGTCAAACATCAGGGTCTACACACACCATGCTATTAGGATGGAGTAAACTAATAACTCCACCATAGAATAGCACTGCCAGACACAAGTACTTTCCTACGGTGGAGTTTATTTTGCTGCAACACATGGGTAGATGCAACACGTGTAGACAGGGCTAGCTGTGGCATAAGGGTACTTCAGTGCAGGGGCTGCCTGTCAGCTAGCCCCACACTGAAGCACCCTTATGCCTCAGTCAGCACCTCCACAGCACACTGAGCCAGGGTGGAGCAGCCCCAGGCTGGCAGGTTGGCCCCCAGAGCCCCCTGCCAGCCAGGGCTTCTCCACCCAGGCTCAACATGCTGCAGTTCCAGGTGCACATATAAATGCTGTGCCTGGGAGCAATAAATTCCTGCATGAGTTTTTTTAGTCACCTTAAAAGCACATGTAGATGTGCCAAATAGGATTATTTTAATAAGTAAAATCCCATACACATACTTAAATATTTCCTGCACCTGCTAAAATCTTTCCTGGGGGGTTATCTTCTTTTTCTACTTGCAAAATGGTTATGAAAAGAATCCTCTTGCATTTACTTACCATTCAGAATTATTCAGTGATTTTTTTTCAGGTTTTCCCTCCATGGATTGATTGTGAATGGTTTGTTTCTGTATGTGTATATATAGGGGAAAAGAAAGATTACAAATGATGATGAATTACGACTTTCTACTCCAGTTTTTCATTCAATGACAAAATAATGTATTTGCAGTTTATCAATCCCATTCCTTTCTCACCACACACACACATCAAATATGGGTGTGAACATACATGTGTGGATCTAGGATTTTGAAGAAGGTGCAGGTGGTGTGGTGTGGTGCATCACAATAACACAATACACATTTTTCTCCAGGTAAAAAGAAACTCGAAGCTTTAGTAATATGCTAGGGGGTCTAGGGCTATATTATTCCATTTATGATGAAAGTAAAAACAAATATAACTTTACAGGAATGTGCATTAGTTTGCTATAGCTTATAATATATATAAAACACAACAAACTAGATAAAAACATAATCAAACTATGTTTTTCCTTTAGTCTTATTGACATTAGAATTAAATGTACATCTCTTTCAGTTTCATAAAACAAATTTAAACCTGTTTGAACATCTTGACAGTGCATTCAATGCTTCATTGAAAGTTATTTCCACACCTGAATTGACGTTTACTTGAGTCAAGTTTCCACACCTAAGTTGATGCTTTTAGCAAGAGTTAAAAACATCCTGCTGGGCTGTGAAATAGGAGTTACATTAAAAGGAGCAGCTAATAACAGAAGGGCAGAAGAAAGAATTGGTTCATTAGTGGAACATCAAAACTATTAAAAAAAGAGAAAGGGTCATTAACACCTCTCCTGTAGGACAAAGAGTGTAGAAGGAACTTTTTTTTTTTTTTTAAAACATTTTATTAGAAAAACTGACACTGGGTAGATTACAGTGAGCCATGAAATCAAATGATTCCCTCATTGTTGCCTGAAAGAAATGCTGTTGCCATTGCTAGCGATTGGTTTTAAACTTTGGGTGGATCAGGAGTCAGAGCTATAAAACTGCACCCCCTGCCCCTGCCCTTGTGTACACACTGATCACATTCTTATTTCTGTCTAAATCTCTTAATCTAAAACAGTGGGTTCATTTAGAGCTTGTATCACCCTGAACTGTACTGGGAAGCAGAGGTGCCTAATGATTTTGTGTCTATGCATGACATTTAAATGCCTGGGGAAACATGATAGAGATTTTCCTTGTACGACCATACAGACAAGTTTAGCCAGCGCTTACTCCAATATGTCAACACAGGAGGGAGGCATCATGATCATACTCTTGCTTCACTCACCCTTATTACTACTAGCACTTCTGATAGTGCTAGGTATAGGCAGCTACCTCTGCAGTGCCTGGAGCCATCCAGACTATGTTTTGCACCAGGATGTACAAAACGCAGAATGGAAGAGCTCCTAACACATCTCTTCTACTTCAGGTATTCCCAACCAGAGGAACATGCAGCTTCACCCAGAATGTCAGGATAGTTCCCTTCTTGTTGCCTTAACACAATTCCTGAATACATCTTAATGAAAAAGGGTTTTCCCAGTATGCAGGCTTAAATTTGATTTTTTAACACTTAGTTCACAGCTTTACCCAAAATTTTAAGTGTAAATCCTGACAGTAGATCACATCAGTTAATAATGTAATAGTGGGCCTTGGGATTTACACTTCTTTCCTTAGTTGTAATGAATTATTTTCCTGTTAAGATTAATACATTCTTCCCAGGATCAGCCTGGGAAAAAACTGGGTTGGAGTTCTTTTTGGATTCTGAATTTTTTTGACCCATTATTTTTTACTTGAGGCTCACTGTGGTACTTTTGAAGAGTGATGCTTTTAATGAGCTTTATTGTAGGATATCTAGATTTGTAGTTTTGTAATTTGAGTGCATCCTGTGGGAGGCTGAGCTCCCTCTGCTTCCACTGATTTCAAAGGGAATGAAAAGCACTCAAAACCTTACAGAATTCAACTCTACCTTTTCAAAATAGTGCAGTGTAATAGAGTTCCCTTCTCCCCACACCCTTTACTGGGAAGCCTTTCATTCTTAGTGAAGGGTGGGAGGAGTAAAGATTACATGAATTTCTATTGCTGAGACTGACCCAACCCATGTATGAACAGCTGGTTTTGAAATACATCATAGAAACTGATTCACCCACACAGTGGGTTCAGGAAAGGTTACAAAGAGTTTCTAAATTGGCTTTCCAGGTGGATGTTGAGGGGAAACAGAGACCAAGGAAAGACACTGGATTTAACAAACTGAAACTGTTTGTTACTAGATTTAATTACCCCTTTTGCTTAGTACTTTCTATGTTATTATGTTCGTTCTGATTGAGTTATTAGGTTGTTTCTGATTAAGTTTTTAGGAAAGGTCAGGAGGAAGATGGTCATTTTCAGTCACATCTAAGAGCACATGGCAACATCTTTATCTCAGCCCTTGGAGATGCAGAGGGTGCATGGGAATAGGACAGAAGAAGAATGACCCATCGGAAGAGAATAATTTCCCTTCACCCTCTGTCTTACCGTTCATCTTCTCAGGAATCCATGTAGATTAAAGCTCTATCAACCACTGAGAAGAAACAACCATCTTTAGACATGGAAACCTATTTTACAAGCTTGTTCAGAGGTGGCTGTTGCTAGAAGTCATGGACTTCATAGAAAAAAGGGGTGAGTACCAGCAGGCATGGGTGACAGGCAGCACTGCGGCACAGCTCTGCATGAATTTCCTAGCTTCATTTAGACCCAGAGAAATCCATTCAGATTTTAAAAGGTCCCTGGGATTTGTATCTTTTCTTTATTCTTCTGGTAAGCAATCTCCTGCTGCCCATTCTGATAGAAAGGTTTGGGAGTGGAATCCATTAGGAGAACTTCCTGGGTTTTTTTTTTCTTCCTGCTTCCAACCGAAAATTGATCTTTCAGGAGGAGTTAATCAGGCCTCAAGGGCAGCAGAATGAAGCCTCTCTGTCTCCTTTCCCCCTGCCCTTTACTTACTATATAATCTTTAAACCTTTCTTCACTTCCTTTCTCCATCTTTTTATTCCCTTCATTTTTCCATTTCACCTTCATTTGTTTCTACTTGTCTTCTTGCATCTCCTCTGCTCATTCTCCCTTCCTTCACTGTTTGAGGTATATTAATCTACATTTCATATATGTGGCAAAACAAAGAAACAGGACTTGTGGTAAGGGAGTGGGAGATGAGAATATTTTAACAACCCTTGTGGCAACAGGACATTGACTTCTGTTGTTCTCCTGCTTTACCTGTGGCAGATTAGGGTGCTATACTCTGTGATTGTATGATAGGGTTGACTGTACAGTTTTATGAAATAGTTTGGATAGGGATTATCCTGCCTCAGGCAAGGGGCTAGATTAGATTGGGGTGTCAAACATAAAGCCTGTGGGCTGGATCTGGTCCATGGACCCTCTCTTCTTCCCCTTCCCAGCTCAGATTCCAGAGTGACTGCAATAAGCAGTGCATGAAGTGCAGTGTGGCTAGAGCAGTAGCTGTGCTGCACATGGCCAGACTGCACTACATGTGGTGCCCACTCTGGAACATGCATCACACAGTGCCCACTCCAGCCAGTCCAGGACCTGCACTACATGTGGTGTTTGTAGGTGCCATATGCCATGCAGGTCCTGGACTGACTGGAGTGGATGCCATGTACAGCCCAGTCTTGGATTTGTGGGGGAGGCTACTGTGTATGCATAGCAGCTGCTGCTCTGGTCAAAGTGTGCCTGTTCCAGTTATTCTGGGATCTGTGCTGCATGCATGGATCCTGGACTGGCTGGAGTAGTCACGGGATCAGGTATGCTGGCGGAGAGGTTGGGGAGGGGGGTGGGGGGAGTTTCTGGGAGGGACCTCTGGAGATGATGTAGTCCAGCGGTGTCAAACTTATTCAGCCCTGTTTGACACCCCTGGACTACATGATCTCCAGAGGTCATGTAGTCCGGTCCTTCCAGTCCTACTTTTCTATAATTCTAAGAATGAAGAAAAGCAACCAAGCTGTTTCTGTTCCTACTGCATGATGGACCAGACTTCTGCTGCAGATGGCCGAAGGAATGTTATAGACTGTCCTTATATAACATGCTAATTTTCAGTGTAGCTAATTCTCAGTGTAACTAATTCACTATGGAAGTTAAAATATTTGTATCTGACTCTTTTCCTCTTACATTAGTTTTGTACCAGTCTTACTTCACAGACAGTAGCAGTAGCTCCTGATTTACAGCACTCTAACTGAAAGCAAAATGGGACCCTTTGTCTCCAAATTACTCCATGCAGAGAGCTTACACAATAATAAATGGTAAAAGGAAAAAAAATCTAATATACTTGAGAACAAAGTCTGGAAAAAGAAATGACAAATTGCAATAGAGGGAGATCTGGCACAGAACACTTTCCTTCATCATCTGTGCAAACTAAAATGAATGCACAGACCGAACATTAGTGCTACGTGACTTGGGGGGAAATATAGAGGTTAAGAAAGATCTGAGGTGGAGGGATGGATGGTGGGCATGTCCTGTGATCTGAATATACTGGATGGAAATCTCACAAAATAACTTTAATAATATAAGAAGAAAAATTACTCTTTGTCCTGCAGTCTCATATAGAACCTTGGAACATGTTTTTAGGGCATATTCATGGACCAATAAAACATCCCTTGTTGTATCTTAATGCTATAATAAAAGTAGCAGCTTATGCATTCTTAGAGAGAAGTATGACCGAATATTTGAAAACAGAATAAACTGTGTGCAAGTAGTTTAGCTGGAATACAGTATAGCTGGAGGTTTATGAATGCCAACAAATACTTGATCCTTACAAGCTACTTTAGCTTTGCACTGTATTCTTACCAGTGCTAATGCACTTTCTATAGTTCTATGGCAAGAATTCTCCTCCGCACTCTGAATGTATATATCAATAACAAAAGCGCAGCTTTATTTTTAAAAATTATATTGGAATATTATATAAAACTTCCACTGCAATAGGTATTTCAGTGAGAAAATAATATTTTTGGAGGGGATAATAAAAGATGATGCATATCAGCTTCAGAAAGTAAGACTTGATTCTGCTTACACAAAAGCAATTGGAAAATTTCTGTATATTTCAGTGGGATCAGGGTTCTAAAATAATTTCAAATCAAATCTCGACCTTAGGTCTGTGTCTCTGTTCCACCCAAATCCTGCCATTTACAATCACTTATTTGTAACAGTTTCATTGCAATTCCCCTTTCTATATGCCAGTCTTCAGAGAGGCCATAATTTGCAATTAATACTGATTAAAGGTACTCATTGCTTCTCAAGAATTGTTGATATGTCTATAATTCCTACAGTACCATCACTGTAGCATACTGTGGTATGTTGATATGAAGGCTGAGGTGCTCAAAGATATTTAGAGGCTTAACTCCCATTGATGCTGTTGAGGATCGGAGCCCAAATATACTATTAGGCAATGCAGCATTCATCCAAAAGGATAGCACTCTCCAGCTCTCCTCTCTATGATTTTGCCATTGCTTTCTAAGAGGGGATGTTCTCCTGGTTCTTTCTTTCTAAGTAAAGAGCTGTCAGCCATTTAATAATCTTCACTGCAAGAAGAAATGCTTGAACAGAGGTATCTTCCATTGTGCCTGAAAGTGTTGAGACAGGCTTATCCTGATCCCCAGGTTCACTCTAGACTGCATCAGCCACAGTCACCGTATTGATCAGAACTGTCAAGGTGGATTGGACAGAGTGAGAGAGAGGCTTTAAATTATCTATCTGGCCCACTGGGAACTTGAAAAATTAGCACCAAAATTGTGAAGTGGATACAGAATTGGATGGGAGCCAGTCACTGATGTGATGTGCTCTTTTTTTTGGCCTGCCTTATCTACCAGATGGGGCACTACGTGATGGATCAGCTGAATCTTAATCTATGCGGTTGTACGGTTGGATAAATGAACTGCAGTAGGCCAGCCTTAGATGACACGGGTAAAGTGCACCTGTTAGGGAGACAGACTCTGCCCTATCTTGCTGAAACAGGAAAAAGCCCTATTTGGCTTTTCTGAAGTTTGGATATTTGGAGGAAGCAGTGAGTCCAGAGGAACTTACAACTTTCTCTCCCCTTGACAAACAAGCCAGACACCTTTCACAGAAGTGAAGTCAGAGCTCTTGCTAGTCCTGTGAAGTGTTTCCCTTGTTTCAATATCACTTCTCTCTTATCTGGACTGAGTTTGAGCCAGCTGCATTTTCATCCCAGTACTTATCTGACTTACACTTATCTCTGCCTCCATATATAGGGATGCTGCAGTTCTCTGGACCACTCTTTGGAACTCTAAGGCATTTCATGGGAAATATTCCCATGGTGCTGACTGTTTGGGGGATTTGCTGGTATGAATTATGGGACCAGAGTGGTAGTCAGACACCAGCTTCATTTTGAAAGCTTCACTTTTTAAAAGCTTCATCGGACAGCTGCTGTACAAACAGGATTCTCTTCTAATCAGTTTCCTGCTCTGCCAATAAAAGAAACATTTCCTGGACCATCATAGCTACCACACCACTCCAGACCTATGTAAAAGAAAACTCATTTAGATCACTGAGATAACATGTTACTGTTATTTTTACATTCACAGATGTATCTCAATGTGGTTTCTTTCTATGGGCTGTGAAGAGAGTGTGTGAGGGGCAGTGAATCTCTTTTGTAATAAGGGGAAAGGTCAGCTGTGTGCGAGAAGGAAAAGGTATGGTCATTTTTCTGTGTATGGCAAGAGGGGAAAAGGAAAGTATCTTTTTCTCTGTACCAATGGGGGAAGGAGAAGGGGGAGGTCTTTGTGCATGTTTGTGCCCCTGGCAGTGGAGGACAGAGGGGGAGGGGAAGGGGAAGACATATCTGTAGCAGTGGGAAAAGGAGAGGTTTGTTTTTACTTCCCTGTGAAAGGGGAGAAAGGAAAGGATGTCTGTCCGTCTGCCTACCTATCAGCATTTCATCAACAAATGTACAGCATCCAGAAAGGGGTGAGTGCAGGGGGGAGAGTTCACTAGCTCAATCCCAAACTGGGCAAATGTTCAGATATCAATTTTTCAAACTGACATTGAATCTACAGTTCAAACTGACATTGAATCAGGAATCCTTCTGATTCATGTGATCTCTACAGCATACATAGGAAAATAATAATAATAAAAAAATCCCTTGCTCTGTTAGTCTTTTCTTCCCCCCCTATTCAAATTGAGGCTTTTTTGGTATGTTTCAGAATCTGCTTTCTGTCAGATGTGTTTTTTGGTAAGACTTTGTCCCTATAAATGTTTCAATTTATTTTCCCCTCTGAAACTCTCACCATGGCCCCTGGCAGCTGTTCTTCTCTGTTTTCTGTCTCATTGCAGCTAGTGTTTGTCCTGCTCTGCCCCCAGCCCCATTTCCCCCTTCCCCATTTCTGTTACCCACTCCTGGCCTCTCCCCACTGCTGTCTTCTTGGCCCATGCTCTCAGGAACGACGGGGTCTGGATGATGCCTTCTCCCCTCCCCATTCCAGTGAGGGGGTTGAGGGGGCTGGCTTTTGGGGGGAGGTGCGGGGATACCTGGCTTTTGAGGGTATCACCCTCTAAGATGCAGGCATACCAGGCTTTGGGGTATTGGCCTCTGTGGTGTGGGGATACGAGGCTTTTGAAGGTATTGCCCTCTGCAGTGTGGGGATACGAGGCTTTTGAGGGTATTACCTTCTAAGGTGTGGACGTACCAGGCTTGGGGGCATCGCCCTCTCCGTGACTGAACTGCCTGCCCCTGAGAAAGCGGAGGACGACTTCTCCCCCTCTCGCAGGAGCCGGCCCTTGCCTTGCCCGGCGGAGCCCAGGCGAGCGCGGCGCGGTGCCGGCGGGGCAGAGGAGGGAGTTTTTGCCCGGCCCGCGGGACGCAGGACCCGCCGGCCCCGACACGGGAGGCGGCGGGACTGGGCGGGAGCGGGTTTCCGAGGTGGGAGCCGGCTCCTCGGCCCTGCACGTGCCAGTCCTCCGCGGGACTGGGGGGTCGCTGCTCCGCCAGGGGGAGGAGAGAGGCGGCGGCGCGGGGCGGGGATCGCCCCTCGGCCGGGGGCGGGAGCGGCTCCGGGCGCGCGGGGATGCGCCGGGGCTGGGGGCGCGGGCGGCCGGGGGCTGTGCCCGGCGGGCCCGGCGCCAGGGGGCTGCGGCGGGGCGTCGCCGAGGCCGCAGCCGCCCGGCCAGGCCGAGCCGCCCGGCGCTGCTGACATGCCGCTCCCCCCGCCGGCGCCGCAGCGGCCATGTTAACCAGGAAGCCCTCCGCCAGCGCCGCTGCCGCCGCCGCCTTCCCAGCCGGTGAGCAGCGCGGGCCGCCCAGCCCTGCACGCCGGGCTCCGGGGGGAGAGGGGAACCCGCGGGGCGGGGCGGGCCGGGCCGGGCCGGGCCGGGGTCCCTCCCCTCCTCTCGCGCCGCCGCTCACCGCTTGCTCTCCCCCCGCAGGCCGGGCAGGCGAGAGCGGCCGCCAGCCGCAGCCCTCCCCGGGGCTGGGAGCGCGCACGGCCGCGGGCGCCGGGCCGCCGTCTCCCATCGCGCTGCCGCCGCTCCGGGCCAGCAACGCCGCGCACACGGTGAGAGCCGGGCCGGGCCGGGCCGGGCCGGGCGGGGGGCGCGCTGCAGCCTGGCCGCGGGGCGACACCCCCCTGCCCCCCGGGGCTCCTGGGTTCAACAGGTCTCGTGCGGGAGCGGGGCAACATCTGCTCACATGTGGGCGCACGGTCAGGGCCGCTGAGAAGCTGCTTTGTTCTTGACCCCCTCCCACCCCTCCATGAATCCGTTTTTAGCAGGGATACATGAGCCCTTCCCTCGCCGCTGGGTGATGTGCCAGGGCTGGGGGCTGGGGTTGGAGGCCTGACCTGGAGGCTGCTCTTTGCTCATTGATGTGTCTCATGAACCGCCCCAGCTCTTTCCCGAAGGAAGGTGGCGGGAGGGGAGGGGAGGGGAGGGGAGGGGAGGGGAGGGGATGGGGGGGGTGGTTAGCTCCCATCCTCGCCCAGTCTTGGCCGATCCGCCAGCCATGGGACTTCCCAAACAGGCCGCTATTTCTGGAGGGGTGGGTCTCCCTCTCCTGGGTGGTGCGTGAGCCCCAAATCTCTGCCACGTCCGTCCCTCTGATTGCCTTCTCGGTGGCAGAAGGTGTCCTTATCCAAAAGGCAGCGCTCGCTCCTGCGTTTTGCTTCAGACTAATGATTGCCCGGTTGGATGCTCACATGCTATCTCCGTAAACATATGGCAGAGCTTTACACTGTAATGTGATTATGGGCTGGTGGAAGGTGAAACTGTCTGTGTTCAGATGTCGGCGTTGCAGCAGCTTTCTGCATAGCAGTTGGGATACAGATATCTTACTCCGATCCACTTACCGTAAGAAGAAGCTTAAGGCTTTCATTTTCTGTTTTGTTTTTTTTAATTGGAGATTATATTTAGGATGCTCCATAAGAGAATGACCTGATATTCTACAAATCAAAGATGGGTCTGTGTTCAGCATCAGTATGTTTTACACACATGCACACTCTCTCTCTCTCCCCGCAGACCCATCTTTCATTTGTAGAACATCAGCTCATTCTCTTATGGATCATCCTAGTATACATAGAAATTCCAGGAACAATTGCAGGTTCCTATGGACAAGGTGTATACTTTATCCTATAGTGATGAGCATTATGGTATACATTTATATTTTTACTGGGCATTAGCTACAGAAATAAATTCAACTGGTAATCTATTCCCAGTTTGAGCACACTGGACCCAATTTAAATAGTATAACTGCTACAAGTGCTATATATATCATTATATTTTACACATGCATGCATACATACAAACACACACACATATATGTATGTCATATATGATTATATTTTTATATATATAGCATGTGTATATACTGAAGCTACTTCTGTACAGTACTATATGCCTGTGTAAACACAGAGGCTAAATTTTGTTTGTAGTTTAACAGATGCAGAGCTGGTAAAGTGCTGGCTGAGTTAAAACAATGTGGAGGAAGTTTACATTTTTCTTTTGAAGGAAAATATAAGACATAATAGTAGAAACATAGAAAATGGCCATGCAAGTGTCCTTGAACAGACATGTGCATCCACCCATGGACTGATTTAATGTGGGCTTCATGCAGATATAGTAGTCTTCATGTCTATCTCTGCTTGCTGGCCTAGGATCATGGTGTTGATAGTACAGACCCCTGATGGGTTTTTTAGCAGAAAAGAGCAAGCACAATTTTGTGGCATTTCAGGTCCCTCTAGCTCTCACTGTTAAAATCTGTCTCTATGATATGCCACTTATTTAGCCTTGAGTACTATTTTAGAAGTATTGTAGGCTGCCTCGCTGAATTTCGCAGGTTGTTATTTTGTGGTTGGTAGAAGATGTGAACATAACTTTTTATGGTAAGAATCAGATGTTACATCAGAATGGTGGATTGTAACTTTTAAAACCATTTGGATATGTTGGTTGCAAGATCATCTAGGATCTGCAGTTGCAGTGACCTCCCTTAACACTGCCTGACTGAACTCCCTTTAATTTTATTTCCCACCACTTCCTCAAAACAGAGCCAAAAATGGAACTTCTAATTTTTCTTTCTAAATTGCCTCCCCTCCCACTGTGCATATACTTACATGACTCCCATCACCGTAGTTTCTGTACCTCCCATGCAGCTAAAAATAAAAATAGCAGTCTCTTTCTTTTGCCTTTTAGGAAAAATAGCATGTTTAGTTTTACAAGATGTCTGTGTGCGCATGCATGCGCGCATATCTGAAGAACCTATAGAGGGAAAACAAAGTTGAAGAACTGTATAATGAAAGTGAAGGGGCCCCACTGCCATTCTTAACTGCTTACACAGCTGAGCCATATGCTATAGGTTCAACTTCTGTGAAAATCCTGTCTCGTCTTATTAGTCAGCAGGGTCAGACAGGGAGAGGTGCCTTCCCTCAGAAGGCTGTGAACATCAGGACAGAGATATGGCTTCAATCTCTGTCATGGCAACCTGTGTTGCTAAGCAGACAGACTTAGCAGTGTATTGCACCAGGTTGTGTTGGTTAGTATGTTTGTTTTTTAAGAGCGTGTGACTCCTTTCCTTCTCCATTTTCATCAATACTGCCATTATTTTTCTGGACACTGAAGCTTGAAAATGTTGGAGGGATCATCACAGACTCCTAGTCTTTTTCTCCAAAATCTGCCCTTTCGTATCTGTTTCCTACTTTCAAAATCTTTAGTTCTTGCTTTGTTTGCTGTGAACTTTTTTTTTTTTTACTTCAGTCTTCATCTCATATCTCAACCCTTGTATCCACTCTACGTGCTGCGGCAAAGATAATCTTTGCCAGCTACTCTGCTCATGTAAATCTCCATCCATCTGTGAGTACCTCTACTAGTGTCTTGTGTCTGTCCTCTGCTTCGCCTACATCTCTGTTCTTCCTGTTGCACTCACTCTTCTGCCCTGTACTCTTCCAGTTTCTCTTCCATTATTGCAGTTTTAGTCTCCTCCTGCTGTTTAGGCTGGGAACAACTGCCCTTATACAGTGCACCAAAAGACTTTGTCATCTTTGTTCAAGCCCCTCCTAATATTTCCCTACTTTCAGTTAGCTGTCTGTTGCTCACCAGCTTTCATTAACTCATGCTGTTTGGCCTCAACTCCATATCAGACAGTTTAGTTTACATTTCAGTATAATATCCTGAGTTTCTGAGACTCTTGTGATTGAAAGCTTGTGGATAGCTATGCTGCAAGTTCTGTTTATTCCCAGCACAGGTTTAAACCTATGACCGTTGACAAATACGATACATGTTTCCTTATTGCTTCCGACCCCCCTCATGGTGTCACAAGAATGTTGTGTTTTTTTAGGGAAATATCTGTGAGATCAGAGGCACTCACAGAACCATCGCTCTTGAGGTGAGGTTCTGCTATGACAGTATTTTAAAGCCATTGCAATGCAAGATCAAAGTTAACTTTTCAAAAAGGGATTTGGAGTGGGATGTGTGCCAGAAGTAATCAGTCCACTATGGGTGAATTTTGTTATATTTAATATTGAAAGCAAGCTCTCCAGGGCAAGGACTTTGTCTTCTCATGTGTAAGAAGTATAGTAATTATAGGATCATTATAACAATGGCACCATATTGCTAGTGTGATAATAAACAGCTATTTTTAGAAGTTATAAACATAGATACACTGTTGAATCCATTTATCCCAGAAAAAAAGACTTTCAACCATATGCACACTATAAGTTAAATAAGCTCTGAAGCATGCTACACCTGATACCTATATGCCTGTGGCATGACAGGCACAAAGCAGCTGAAAGCCAAGCACCTGGAACTATCCTAGAGAGCAGAGTATGTTGTGTAACACGCTTTCTGGAAGTGTGCTATTTATTGCCATGGCAAAACTTTCCCTTCCCTAATATTTTTGTCACATCAGACTGGCATGTCTTGTTCTACTGAATGTCTTTACAGTTAGAGCCCCTGTTCATCCTTTGCGTGGTGTGCGTGGTCATTTTTTATTAAGATTCATTTCAGGAATCATTTTTTGGCATTCTGATGACAGCATAAATAGCTGTTTATGTTTTTGATGGACCCGATTGATTGTAAATAATTATAGCTCATTTCTTTGCCTGGGGTGGTTTGCATGAGTACAATTCCTGAAGCTGAATGACTTTAACAAGCAAAGATAGAAAATAATTTCCTAGGTATTGATTACATATAGTCCCTTATTGTTAGGAAATGTCATTAATAGATGGAAATACCAAGGTTTATACTATATCCTACAGTGATGGACATAGTAGAAAATACTGGGATAGAGCTTTACGTTTACTGGGCCTTAGCTACAGAAATAAACTTGACTGCTAATCTGTTCCCAGTTATAGCACACGGGATCCAATTTAAATATAACTACTACCAGTGCTATAGTAATGATTGTAAAATATTTTTCATTCTAAAATCTTGTCTTGAAACATTCATAACATGCTGGAAAAATGGTTTCTGTATTCATTTTTTCTAAGGATGTATGTTTTTTAACCAGTTCTCTCCCCTTCCATAAATGAACAAATGAAGTAGTAAGCAAAATGGCAGTCACATTTTCAGAGTTATGAAATAATAGAGAAAACATGTTTATTTAAATATTCTTCTGTACTATTCTTCTATAGTTTAAATATTCTTCTATAGTTTAAATATTCTTCTATAGTTGATTTTCCCAGATAACTTCAGAAAGTAAATTTTGCAAGTTCAGACATGGTAGCCACATAAAACCAGTTTTGGTGAGAAATTCATGCTTTGATATTTGAGAAGAAATGAGCTTGAGAAAATGATAAACCTTTATAAATATGAATTGAGGGGGGGCAATAAACCATGATGTGAATGTACCCAGGAAGCTATATGGCTGTGCAGCTATTTGGTTACTCACCTGTGGAAGCAGAAGCTGATATTTTGTAAACATCTTAGGTTTACACATTCGTTTTAAAGCCATTTATGTTATGGCTTTAGTTATGGTTCAGGGAACTTACAAGCTCCACTAGTGAATCCAGTGGCGTTTGTAAGCTGTACAAGCTTGGACTTGATAAAATTGTCAGGACCCTGGGGCAGAATTCTGTTTCATTTAGTGGTTGTCCAAAGTGCAGCTCAGTGGCGACGCATAGGAGGTGCCACGTAGGGGGTGCACATGCACCCCCTGACAGCCGGCGTTCCTCAGTTAGGTGGCAGGTGGCCCTGCAAGCACCGCCTGGGGAGCAGGAGCACTGTGACTGTTTCCAGGAGCTCTGTGGCCACTCCCAGCCAGCAAGATCAGCAGCGGGGGCACTTAGGGTACAAACAGGATGTTGCCCATGTGCCACCATAATTTTTTTTTGTTGTGGCACAATTTGTGAGCAAATGATATCCTAGCCTTTTGCCATGCCTCAGGTCCCCAAAAATGTTTCTGGGACCAGAGGTAATCACAGTTTGTGATTCTTTAAATGGGCGGACATTTGTTTGCCCATTGTGCACCATATGAATGCTTTCACACCAGTAATGCTTCCGGATGCATGCCTTGGCAATTCCCCTGTACCAGTGAGGCTCACAGATACATGCCCTGGGAATTCTCCTGCGAGGTATTCTTGTAGCGCATGCATCTCTGCCACTCCTCAGCTCAGGGCCACATCTGTGCAGGGTGAAACCCTGGGAGCAGCATGGGCCCAACCCTGCAGAACGACAGCCTCGGTGGCATCTGTAGATGCTAGCGAAGTGGATCTGTTCTTCCAGGGCACATCCTGGCACAGCTGATCCCACTCCAAAAATAATGTCTGTTTATAGACTTGGCCACAAGCTGCCCTTTGCACATCCACTAGGTGAAACAATTCTGCCCCTATGACCAGAGGCTGAAATGTAGAGGCAAATCCCTGGGGAGACTTCAGTCTTCACCTCTCCAAACTGCTAGGTAGAAGAGCTCTGTGATACTATCTCTGTATTCCACTAGCCTGTGTGAGGGAGGGAAACTCCATCTTATATTTCAGCCTCTGATTGGTAGGCCTGATAAATCTGAAACCCTCTTCAGGTTATTTAAAGGGAGAATAAGCAGTTTCACACCCTGTAGCTGTGTGGCTACTGTGTGAGTAGGTTCTCAAGTTATCTTTCAGCCTTTTCCACTCTGAATATGTCCAGTACTAAATTCTGCTTCCTTACAAGTGTGAGCACAAAGTGCATGCATTGCTGCTATTTAGGATCAAATGTAGATACAGAAAACCCAGGAAGTCCTGGTAATTTCTTTCTGCCCCTTCTAAAAACTATGAACAGCAGCAGCAGAAATGCTGAAGAAGTTTAAAGACTCAGGCAGGCAGAACAGCTTTGTTTAAAATTTGAAGTGTTATTTGCAGTCATGCTCATTGGAAAAAGAATCCCTGCTCACTACCAATGGATGGATAAATTAATTTTGTTAAGACCTTTGTACAAGACAAAGAGTGTCAGTTTGAGGAATGTACAGATTCATCTAATGAAAACTGCAGTGCTTGTTAAATGCAGAAAACAATGAACTCTTATCATCCGGAGAATCAAATTAAGAAAATGAAAATTAATTCAGGTTTAGCACTTTAGTCAATAAATTTCAAAAAAGAGGGTGTCTTCTTTAGCACTGGCTCAGACTAATTGCCCATAAATGTTATTTCCTATTGTTGTCCTAGCTTGTTGATAATGTGCATCATTAAGTGTGGTTAAATTAACGTGCCAGAAGAAACTTTGACTTCTATAATTTCTTGGCTTGGGTTGTTCCAACTTGTACATTGCAGAATTTTTGTGCTAGTCTTATCAATATAGTCTTCCTTATGCATTTAATCTTTTTGCTCATCTCCTTCCAGAATCAAGCCAACTCCCATTAAGTGCATTTGGTTCTTATAGTTTCATAGCTTGTAGGGTTGGAAGGAACCTGAGCAGATCATCGAGTCTGACCC
This sequence comes from Crocodylus siamensis, assembly GCF_052110815.1. Taxonomy (NCBI): domain Eukaryota; kingdom Metazoa; phylum Chordata; order Crocodylia; family Crocodylidae; genus Crocodylus; species Crocodylus siamensis. The sequence continues at coordinate 66,642,767 of NC_143398.1, forward strand.
CCTGCCATGGTGGGAAAGAGTACTGGGGTCAAACAACTGCTCTGAGGACTAAAGTCTTCTTTTTGGCTGAGTGAGAAGAATAGATGTAGAAGAACAGGGCGCTCTTCCAGGAAATGCCAAACAAATATTCTTCAAACTTGACCTGGAGGAATTGCCTTTAGGAGTGACAGAGCACTTAAGTTTCCTTGAAGGCTTAATTCCCGGTGTTTCTGAGATTTCAAACAAGGGAGGCAATTAGTGTCAATATTCTATATATCTTCACTGTGCTTGAATGTTTCAATCTCCTTTGCTTCGAATGTTAGCATGTCATAACATTTCTTGCAAGATCAATCAAATTTGATTACCCATGCCCAAATGACTTTGCAAATAAACATATGCAGTTGAATCACAGTGATGAAATAAAACAGGTCTGTTATTAGAGCTGATTCAAAATGGATGCGGAAGAACAGTAAGCTCAGCAGAAACAACTCCCAGGAACTCTGGAGAGTTTCTTTGTTATGCAAACCTCAGATGGACAAACTGAAAGGATATGATCAAAAACGTGTAGATAGTGTCTAGGTTTTTCTATTTGCGGGGAGGGAGGGCATTGAAGAATTATTTTATTAAAAATGTCTTTGTCACAACACAGTAAAAACTGTGAATAGAATCTGACAGTATGGTATAATCTGCTCTAGATGGACAGACTTTCTCATGGGGGAAGTCTGTCATTCTTTCGTAGTTAAAACAGCAGACTTCGTTGCCTGAAATCAGAACCCACTCTAGTTATTTGTGAATTTAGTTTTAGCACATTTTTTAAATGATTAGTGAAGTAGTTTTTTTTTCTTTGGTTGCAAGAAGAGAAAATGAGAATCAGATATGCAAGTGTTCTTACTCTAATGAGGTTCTTCTGCATAATAGTTTCAGTGAACTTGTGTGAGTGATTTGGCATCAATACTGCAGCTGGTATATCAGGTGGAGAGATAACAGTAGAATTCTTCTCACACTTGTGTAAGACCAAACTGAAAGAAAGGAGGGTTGTTTGTATAATGGTAACATGTGGCCCCAGCCACCAGTGGTACTCCGTTTTGTCCAGAGCGATGCTGTACAAACATCTAGCAGGAGACATTCTGCACCCTGAACAGCTTATATTTTAAATAAATAGGCCAAGAGTAGAAGAAAGGAAAGATTTTCTCCCATTCTGTCAATGGGAAACTGAGACACAAAAATATTTAAATGTCTTGCCTGTGTTTACACAGGAAATATGCAACGAAGCCGGAAAGTCAATGGATAGGGATATATGAGATATATCTGAAAAACCTCCCTCTTTCCTATTAGTGGGAAGAACTCTAAGATGCTCTTGGTAACACTTGACCATCAAGACATTCGTCAGGTCATTTTTATCCAAAACATTAATGGGAGAGAGGGTAATTGGCCAAAGATGACACCCTTATTTTGCTTCTTTCCTGCCAGTATACTATCCAAGACATGCTAAGAAGAAGACCCTGTATTTTAGTTTGAAAAATATTTTGAACTGAATCCAGTAGTGAGCAGTTGTTTACAATCCATGGCTTGGTATCACAGTTGTGAAGTTACCTTAAAAAACTGATGCACTGGTGATTTTTTTTGTTGTTGTTCCCATTTTTGTAAATGCATCTTCAGCACCGGTCAGTCCCACAGCTATAACTTCACTTACTTTCTTGTGAATTCTTTGCAGTAAATTCATGTAGAAAATTCAGGCCTCATATAGTCATACCTAATATTTCTAAGTTTGCCACATATGGTCAAGGAGCCAAGAGAATGAGTTTAAGTTCCTAAGACCTGTTTTTTATTAATGCCAAGAACCTGCAGCATGTACACAGGAGAGCATTCAGAGTTGTGACTATTCACACTTGTTAGGTCAGGCCCTAAGAGCCAGAGTAGCTCCTTGTGTAACTATTGACTGTTACCACCATTGGAATCCATAGTTTCAGTAAAGCTTAGTTTTATTACTCTGTTATTCTCAGATTCATATGTGTTCCCTCATTGGCTTCAGTGAATTACACAAAGGATAAATGTAAGTTAAAAAGTTACAGAAAAATTATTTTTATGTTAAAGATTTAAATTTATACATGAAATTAATGTGTTTAAAACTGCTGCAATCCTTTCTTAGGGACAGAATAACTATCCTCTGCATAGAATAAATAAGGAATTCTAATGGTGTCTATTTAGGTGACAGGTGTATGCTTGCATATTGTTTGCTTCTCTTTACAAAATGTGGTAATGCACACTAGTTGTTTTTACCCTTCAGTGCTTCAGGTCTTTTATTGTTTGAGATCACTGAATGCTCATGTTTGATCTATAATTAAAACTAGAAAACCAGACCTATTTTCTAAATTACAGAAGTATCAGATTGTGTTTTCTTTTTTTTTTTCTCTGTACCATGGCTAGTACTTCATGCTACCTAAGTGCTATTGTAATAGGCCTTGGTTTGCCAAATTGCTTAAGCATACACTTAGGTCCAGTGAATAAAAGCTTTGCTGAAAGAAGGCTGTGGCATTTCCATGTGTTAAACTTACTTTCTTGGATTTTTATAACTTCCAGATTCTTTCTTTTTTTTAAATGTCAAAGCATATTCCTTGTAGCTTAAAATTATATGTAGCAGCTGGTTTCCTACTGCAGGCCTGTCCAGCCAGCAGCCCATAGACCCCTGCAGCTGTCCTCATGGGTGGTTGGTGTGGGGGGTCCTGTGTGCTGCCAACACTGCCCGTGTGCCAGGCAAGGGGGATTCTGCAGGGCCATGTCATGCCCACATGGTAGGAAATGTGGGGGACTTCCTAGGGGGTGGGGGTGGGGGAGGGGCTGTGCACGACCGGAAGATGGACAGCCCTGTCCTACACCAGATTTTGAGTTACAATCCTAATTGTTATGAATTTATACTGAAAGGGAACAGAAAGAGCCTTATCAGTAGAATTGCTGGCAGGCATAATGTGAATCTCAGGCTTAAGTCAAACTGCTACTTGTATTTTGTAGCGTCAGGTTTAATTTCCCTCTAACATACTTCTTGATATGACTGGACTATTGCCATACCGATTGCCCAGAGAAATACTTAGCTTATGGTACTACCACATCTTTGTTGCAAACCTTTAATTTAAATAGTCGTGGGAGAGGGAATCTTGCAAATGCAGCCAGTATTGAAAACATCACGACATATTGATCATACATTAACCTAACTATAGACAAATGACTTTTAGAAAAATGGTTAATAGAAATAATTCTGACATAGTGGGGTGGAAACATGGGGAGTTTTGGAAATCTAGATCCTTCAGTTCTATGTTCTTTTTTTAATTGGAAACATATTGTTTTGAATTTTAGGCTGGAGGTAATAAGCACACAATGAATGAGCACCTACATGTTGGTAGCCACGGCCAGATCCAGGTTCAGCAGCTGTTTGAAGACAACAGCAACAAGAGGACAGTCCTAACGACACAACCAAATGGACTTACAACAGTAGGCAAATCTGGATTGCCAGTGGTTCAGGACAGACAGCTGGATAGTGCTCACAGGCGACAGGGGAGCTCCAGCTCTTTAAAAGCTACAGATGGAACAGGGAAGGTAAAAGCCTCCCCTATGACACCAGAGCAAGCAATGAAGCAATACATGCAAAAATTAACAGCCTTTGAACACCATGAAATTTTCAACTACCCTGAAATATACTTTTTGGGTCCAAATGCAAAGAAACGGCAAGGCGTGATTGGTGGGCCAAACAATGGTGGATATGACGATGACCAGGGGTCTTATGTGCAAGTACCCCATGATCATATTGCATACAGGTATGAAGTCCTGAAAGTAATAGGGAAAGGAAGCTTTGGGCAAGTTGTAAAAGCCTATGATCACAAGATACATCAGCATGTGGCATTAAAAATGGTGAGAAATGAAAAACGTTTCCACCGCCAAGCTGCGGAAGAAATCCGAATTTTGGAGCATCTAAGGAAGCAAGATAAGGATAACAACATGAATGTCATTCATATGTTGGAAAACTTCACATTCCGCAACCATATCTGCATGACATTTGAGTTGCTGAGTATGAACCTTTATGAACTAATAAAGAAAAACAAATTTCAGGGCTTCAGCCTGCCTTTGGTTCGCAAGTTTGCCCACTCAATTCTACAGTGCTTGGATGCTTTGCACAAAAATAGAATCATTCACTGTGACCTTAAACCAGAGAACATTCTCTTGAAGCAGCAGGGTAGAAGTGGTATTAAGGTTATTGATTTTGGCTCTAGTTGTTATGAACATCAGCGTGTCTACACTTACATTCAGTCACGGTTTTACCGTGCTCCAGAAGTGATCCTTGGTGCTCGTTATGGGATGCCTATTGATATGTGGAGCTTAGGTTGCATTCTAGCAGAGCTTCTAACAGGTTATCCACTCTTGCCTGGAGAAGATGAAGGGGACCAGCTGGCTTGTATGATAGAGCTGCTGGGCATGCCCTCCCAAAAACTGCTAGATTCATCCAAACGAGCCAAAAACTTTGTAAGCTCTAAGGGTTATCCCCGTTATTGTACTGTTACAACTTTGTCTGATGGTTCTGTAGTGCTCAATGGTGGCCGTTCCCGGAGGGGAAAATTGCGTGGCCCACCGGAGAGCAGAGAGTGGGGGAATGCATTAAAGGGATGTGATGATCCCCTCTTCCTTGACTTTTTAAAACAGTGTTTAGAATGGGATCCTGCTATACGTATGACGCCCAGCCAGGCTTTACGTCATCCCTGGCTTAGGAGACGTTTGCCAAAGCCTCCAACTGGGGAGAAGACATCGGCAAAAAGAATAACAGAGAGCGCTGGTGCTATAACGTCAATTTCCAAGTTACCTCCAACTTCAAGCTCAGCTTCAAAACTGAGAACTAATTTGGCTCAGATGACAGATGCCAATGGGAATATTCAGCAGAGAACAGTGTTGCCAAAACTCGTTAGCTGAGTTTGAAAACCCCCACTGCTGGTTATACAAGAGATACTACATGGCTGAGCCTTACTCATATGAAGAAGTAGCTCAGATTTCTATTTTTATTTGCTCAATAACTTTATTCATTTGTATCTTTCAAGCACTCATTTTAAATGTAAGAAAAGTTGATTTTCTTTTTATAAAATATGGGGACGATGCTTTAAGTTTTTGTACTTCTTTTTAAAAATGTTTGTCTTCTAAAGTACAATTAGCCTTACTGTAATTAGTGTGGCACAGTAATAAACATCAGTGGCAGGCCACTGGTTACAACGTGATTGTCATGCATTACAGCTTGGCATCAAAGATGTTAACCTTTCTTTCCATGGTTTGGATTAGTTTTTCTTTAGGATAATTTTGTAATTCTCTTCCATACTTACAGATGATGGCCCCAATTTGGCAAAAAATGAACGTGTGCTTGACTTTGGTTTGCTTGGTTTGTTTGAGATTACTCAGATGAGTAGTTTGACACCTGGGTAAGCACTTTCAGAATTGGGGCCATAGCATCTAATATTGTCATTTTCTCCATGATGTTTTGAGGAAGCTGAGACTTCATAATGATACAGCCACATCCTAGAGAATTTTTAAAAAATGAGACATAATGTTAATGATTAAAACAAATGTGCAGGCATCAGTGCAAAAAAAAATTGCTGGGACTAAAAATACCATATTAGCATTCATACCGTGTATTAAAAGGAGAGGAACAGACCAGTGGGAGGATGAATGAGGGTGGGATTGTATGTGTTCCTCTAAATCTTAATAAGACAGATGAGCCACTTTCTGAAGATGAAGAAATGTAAAGGAAAATGTTTTGCACTTAATTTCAGGTGTACAGCCAACATCGCTCCCTTTTGGTTTCTTTCTTTTTTTTTCTCCTCCTATTTTCTCCTCTCTGCTTAGGTGAAGCCAGGGCTCTCTACATCACATTTGCAGTTGTTGTCATCTTTATACTGTACCTCCCAGACTGTTAATGCTACATAGATTTCACAGATATTTTTTTCCAGACAATCTCTAGTTGATGGATTATGACCTCATTGGTACATTGTAACCTTCTGATCAAATCTGTATGCAGGGACAAAACACTTTTTTGCTTTTCTAGAGAACTACCATGTGAAGATTGTTAAATCTTAGCATGTTAATTGCATCCTCCGTGGATGACATCAGCTTAATTGGTGGAATAGCTGGTACATCTCTAAGGGAGAAACATCAAGGGAAAGTTAAGTGATTTGAATTAATCTTTAGCATGATAGCTGAAGAGAACCTTGAAGGAACAGTAGAGATTTATGTTGATATGTGTGTGTGTGTGTGTGTGTGTGTGTGTGTGTGTTTGTGCGCACGCGCGCACATGTATGTGTTTTGATTGCACTCATGGAAAGAAAGTGGTCCTAATCAAGGGATGAGAACCAGGATTAAGTAAGAATTACTGTGCAGTGCAACATTTTTTAATAAAACTGTTTGAAACGTAAAATCAGTATTAAATCATATGCAGTGATAATAATCTACATTGGATTGTGAAGGACATGCAAAGGGAATTTTAAGGAAAGTAGAAAATAATCTGGAAGGGTTTGTGGATGTTTGTGGAATGAGTGACATTAGGATGGATTTCATAAAACTTCAGTAACTTTATTATAAACAATGTTTATGTGCACAGATTTCACTACGTTACTTGTAAAAATGGTTAAAAATACTTAAAGCACGGTCCCCAGAGAGGCTAAGAAAGTTTCCGGTTAAATTCTCTTACATATTCATTGAGATTTTCACTTTAAACTTAAATTGCTCTTAATTATTTTAATTTAACTTAAGATTCTGGGGGTGTGATAGTAATAAGAAAAGATAGAACTCTCAGGAAACCTATAACTGTTTGCCAAAAAGTCAATACATAAAGAAACCCCAAAAATAATTTGTGAAAAAGGATGATGTTTATTAATTGCTAACTTTAACATTAGAGCTTTGATAAACTAATGTTCTTACTATTTTTTTAAATTAGAGTTCTCTGTCCCAGTGTTAAATGTACACAATTTTATACAGTGTGTGTAAGTGCAATATGTAAGCTTTTATGGAATCATGTTCAAAACTGAGATACAATAATATAACTAAAATAAAAGTGGCATTGTAATCCAAATATCCATTAACTTATGATTGGTAATTTCTAGGTCTAGAAAATAGACTTCTAGGCCTATTAGCTTTCATATAAAATAAACATATTAGATTCCTATGATAACTATATTTTTCTGCAGTAACTGGGATTCTCCCCTCTCCCATTAGCTGTTTAGGAAATTCACAAATGTTAAAGCATGAAGATTGCATTATGAGGGAAGGAAATAGGTTTTCCCCATCACATTTTTGTTCCTGGTTTCAGTGTAAATATAAGGAGAAAACATTACATGATTAATGGGCTAAAACCACTACATTTTCTGTTTCATGTAACCAGTTCTTAAATGCCAATAATGCATTTGTGATTGACTTTATTCGTGAATGCTACCGGAAACTTTTAGGCCAAAATATAGTGTGCAGAGCTATTTTTTTAACCCAATGCATTGAAACTTCAACTATACCTAAAGAAGCAGCTATGTTATGGTTTTTAGTAATCTAGCTGCTTTTTATTGTAGCTTATTTCTAAATGTAAAAAAAAAGGAAAAAGGAAAAGGATGTTGCCTCTTGCTTTGATGTGATTTTATTATAAGGGCTCTGATAATTAGGCACATAGAAGTTGGCTTGGAAACAGTGCTTAGTCTCACATGTAACCATTGTCTAGGGATGTCTGAGCTATTTTCAGATTTAGTAATAGCACAGTGTTGTCTTGTCTTTGATTGCAGTCTCTTTTGGCTCAGTTACTTGCACCACTGGAGTGTTCATTACCACTTAAGTGTTTTGGAACAACAAAGTGATGCAAGATGTGTAGATTAACAATAGAGGATAAATTGTGCCCTTGGTGTTAACAATGTGCCTTTTGTTATAAATGCCATGTTGTAGGGCATGCATTGTGGCCTCTTTAACCCTTTGAATACTAGATAGTGAGGATGAAATCTATTTTTAAATGCTCTACCTGTCTTAAAAACATCCTGTACTTTTTCAAGGCCTTAATAGATACCATAAGGCAATCATACTACTATGCTCGATAGAACACTCTATTCTTGTAGTAACTTCCATGTTGCGTAAAGGGGTTAAAGATGGCACTTCCTCATTGGTTGTACCTTAACATCAGACTGGTTTTTTTTAAATACATTTTTGTTACGATAACACTAGAACGAAATCAACTGTATTTGTAAAAATTTACCTCAAACCATTTAATTTTATAGTGTGATTTAATCCCAGGGCATTTGGTATGAACCAAAGTGCATTCCTTTTATATGTGCCTGGCTCTAATAAAGGTGGCCAGGGATTTTTACAATTTGGGTGCAAGGCACTTAAGCCACTTTTAACTTGATAGGTGGTGTGGAGTTCTAAATGACTCCCGGAGAACGTTAACACACTTTAGGCATAAGTAGCATTGGGCAGTATTAGAATCTTTAAGAAGAGCGTGTATTATTTGCTACTCTCCATTTGGTAATATATATATTTTTTTCCATCAATGATGTTTCCAGTAAGTAGGAAAAGAACACTTTGTTCCATGTTGGTAAAGATTTTAATATTGCCCAACTTACTGCTCCGGTAGCATTTAAATAAAATATACATTTGTGAATTATTGTTTCTAGGGGCTTGTACATCTCTGCTACAAATTGTAATTAAAATCTCAGCTCAACTGCTACAACTGTCTAAGCAGTAGCTTGGGTTTTTATTGAGCAACGACTTAGACACGTGACTGTAATATGCTGCAACTGTGTGTACTGAAAACGTGAAAAACGATTGAATGTTGACTGTGTATATATGTATGTATAATTTTCTGTGAGATGCTGCTGTCGCCACTTAACATTAAAGATGTTGTAGTGGATTTTAATCCTAGTGGCCAGTTTTATGATACTGTATGTATTGTACAGCTGATGACAGGAGTAAGACTGTTTTAGTGAATATTTGTTACATTTTGTTGTTGTGGCCAGAGATCATTTCAGAATAAAACTTTATGTCCTACTTTACTTCTTTCCACTGCAGTTTGGATTTTGTTTGATCATACAGGTCCCTCAGATCATTGGCATTTCTTAACTAGGTAAAGCCTGATGGTATACACCTTGAAGTTAATAACCAAGCTCCTTGTACTGTAACCAGGAATGCAGATGCTTAGTGAGATCTATATACAGTATATACGTATTGATGGATGCAGCCTGTTTGGTTCATTTATGTTTAGACAATATCTAAAGGACAGGACAGGTCCATCAATAGCTGTTAAGAGTCAGGGATGTATCCTCTAACCTCCCCAAATCAATGATAGTTGATGGCAGAGAGGGTATAACAGGGCTTGGTTTACATTAGATATGCCCTGTACTTCTTCTTCTTCTTCTTGCAGTCCCTCACAGTCAAGGATGAATGCCTTCCATGACTGTGTTATCTGTGTGTCCAAAGATGGCTGATGAGGAGGACTTAGCCATCTCCTTTATCCCAATAAAGCACCACCTCCTTGCCATGGTTGGAGACAGGATACTAGTCTAAATGGACCTTTGGTCTGACTCAGTATGTCTTTTGTATTCTTACTGAAACCTTTGAATGTTGCTCAAATGTTTCTTGGCCTGAGTTTTCTAATGTTCATCTTAGGTACCAGGGCTTAATTTTTCTTTATTCTTTTAAACATCAAGTTGTTGCTACACTTTGAAGGAAACAGGTCTTCAGTAAGAGTTTTGTCTATATAAGGAAGACAGAATTTAGTTTTCAGTTTCTTTTAAAATTTAAAATAATCATACATTTCTATTGTCAAAAATCTTTTATTGAAATCAAGCCTTGTACTATCTTTTCATCCAAACTTCTGTAAAATAAATGAGATTCCTAACTGAGGGAACTGGTCAACATGACAACCACAGCAATATTGATACTTGCTCTCCAGTATTTGGCAGAGTGACAGGTAAACAGACCATATTGTCAGTATTAAATAGGTTCATTGAACTAAATTCTGCTTGCAGTAAAGTTGGAATAAGTCCAGAATAACTTCATTATTCAATACCAGATTCTGTGGGTCCCAATTATATTTTATTGGCTAAATTTTCCCAGTTATGCCAGTGAAATCTAGAGGATCTTCCCTGAAGAATCACACTTCACAGTGTTCTTTTTTCAACACGGATGGGGAATTTCTGCAACAGATTTATGTAGTTTCTTCAGGAAGGCCCTGCATTCTTAGATATGTGTGTACTGATGATAAACCAAGTATGCGTTCCCACATCTTTAGCTAACTATCCTAAGAGTGAAAATAAATATTTGTAAATAAAAACCAGACGTGTCTATCATATTTTCTGAGTTCAAGACAGATCTTGAATAAGGATCTGTTACGCTGTATAAGGATAACCTCTCTGTGGCTACTCCTTTCTTTGCAGTATTTCTCTTGGCCAGATAATCACGGTGTTCTATCATGACCGAGAGCTGGAGAATTAGTGATCCAAATAAAGAATATGAAGAGCATAAATATTTACAATCTGATACAGAATAATATTCCTCAGTGGCACTGCTTCGTTCATTTTAAATCCCTTTCAGGCTTTCATTTTTAAGACCTTTTTTCCATATAGAGTTGTTGCTTATCATATCTGAAAACATGAGCAGGCAAGCTTCTGATCTGTTGAGGCAGCTGTGGGTGCAAGGCACGTAAGCCACTTTCTATGAGAAGGGATTGGATGTGCAAAAACCAGAGAATTAACAAGAAGTTTGAGGTAAGTGTTTCCTAGAGTGAGGAATGTGATATAACAAATTATTTTGGTTTCACTGAAGGATCGAGTAAGATTACAATATGGTACTGAGAAAGGAGTCACTTAAAAGTTATTTAAAATGTTTGAAAACTATTTAGGACTAATTTAGTATAGTCTAAAGCTGTCTTTAAAATCAGTGTCACTCTTCTCTTTTGAAGCTTGTCATTTTAAACTCTTTGCTAATTAAAAGATAGCTTTCAACCATGATTTTTATGCCAAACTCTTATAGCATTGTTACAATTTTGCTTTAAAGATGTAATTGCTATTCAAGTAATGGGAAGAAAAGGAAAAGATTTGTTCTTTAGTTTCAAGTACTGCATAACCATGACATCAAATGATAGGAAAGAAAAAAGAAGAGCTAGTGGATTTGGATTCTATTGCCAGCTCTGTCAAAGACTTTCCTCTTGCTCTGGAAAATCCACTACTCAGTATATTTGAAAGCTGATTTTGTTAATCAGCTGAGAGAAGCTTGTAGTGTTGAGAACTTCCTCTATTTGATCACTAAAATGGCTCCTTAATGGTTAATGCCCAAGCCTAAGAATACAAGCTGAGTCTATCAACTTCTGCTTTCCGAGAAGAAATAATGTTCTAAGGCCAGGCTGAATTCTAAAGCTTATGTCCAGAGGAGTTTTTAAGAGCCAACTATATGCCTTGGCATCCTGATAAAATGGGTCATTTACAATACAGAAAACAAGATGACTTGATTTTTGGCAAACCCTCTTTACAGCCTCCAAAAGTTAAGATGTATTCACAGATATCTCTGTAGAGACATCACAGATCGTCCATGAGTACAAGATGGAACATGGAGTGCTCTAGACTAGAATGGGCATAAATGCCGATGCTTCTTGCCCAACAGCAAGAGTTTCTCTATGTATGTGCTATGAGCAATTCAGTCTGCCTCAGGATGCAAATGGAGGTTTTATATGAAAAAAATACAGGGTTGCAATAAGGAAAATTCTATTTATATACCAAGTAGCAGAGTGGTTAGTGATTCGGATTGGGATTCATGAACTCCTAAGATTTGTTATCCCTACTGGCAACTGATTTAGACCCTGATTCTGCAGGCTCCTCTGCATTGCTACAACTGCACATTTAGTGCTTTCACTGGGTTTCTCCGTTGGGACAGGTGTCCATCTGCACAGAGCAACTGCAAGTTAAATAGTGTGAGGACCTGATCCCATGAAGAATTCCGTATGTGCCTAAATTTATGCACTGTCAGTAGTTCCTTTAGGCTTAAAAAAGACTCCTCACAGCATGTGGAATTAATCAATTAATGACTCAAACCTTAGCCATGCGGCCTTTGGCAAGTCACTTATGCCAACGCTTTCTGACTTAGGTGCCTAATTTTATATACTTAAATAAGTGATCTAGTTTTCACACCCACTGGTTGCATTCACTGTGGCATGCATGGAGGTTCCTATCTTTGCACACACATTTGAAATGTTGACCCTAATTTCTCTGTCACTTGTTTCTCTATCTGTAAAATGGGCTTACTATTTACCTATAGATGAGTAGCTAGAATTAATAGAACTCTGAAGTTATACATTGCTATCATAGCAGCAAGCAATCACAGGAATGGCAGGATTAGTATCAATCACTTGTTTATGTTCTCAGTTAAGTCCCTTTTTGTGATTTGAAATAATCCTTTCTGGTTGGGATGTAGCTATTCTGTGCATAGTCTTCAAATATGGCAGGACCTGAAGAATTAATTTTCCTGCAGTACAGTTTTTTTTACTGTTGCCACCAGTGGAAGAACACTCTTAGAATACAAGATAATACCAGGAGCTGGCTTTATACAAGGTGGCTTATGCTGTTCTGCAGCCCTCAGCATAGTAGACATATAGTGAGTTTGGAGGCCAAAGGAACAAGGCTTGATGGCATAGATAGGGGCTGTAATGCATAGTGCTGTGGGGATTTGCAGCAACTTTTCCACCCATAAAAACAGCTGCAGACAGGCTGACTTTATCTTAGATCCCAGGCATGACTGAAGTTATGTCTGTAATCCTATTGAAAGTTGTTCCTAGGCTTGTCTTTAAATCAAGCCTGCTGACCATCTATATTACAAATCCCTTAGTTCCCCCAACAACAGTCCATCCCACCTCCAGTAGCTCTTCCCAGCATTGGACTTCAAGGTTGAGCTTCATCCTAGCCAAGCACTTGCTCCCTTGAGATGTGTTCAATACTCTCACAAGCACTGTTTGGCATAGCACAGGTCTCCCTCTGACTTTTTCTTCCCCCTGCTCTTTTCCCCCTCCCTTCGCTGCTTTTACTTTTGTCTTGCTTATCTCTATCTATTTACATTTTCACTGACATCCCTCCACACTTTTAGCTTCTCTCATTCTTTGGAGTCTCAGACCAGCAGAGATGCCATATGCCTGGCAAAGGGTGACTGTGCCCAAAAGCTTACTAAGAACTTTTTTCCAACTTCTCAGTTGGTCTAATAAAAGATATCACATCTACCCAAAGAATTCTACCCCTGGCACTTTTGCACCCTGCATCCTGTCTATCCTGCACATAATTAGAGTCAAACCTATAAGAAGAGGCAAGTAATGTGTGATCCTTACAAAGGCTTCAGTTGAGCTTCTTGTTCTTGGTCTGCCCATATATTCTTACTCTGACTGTTTTAATCCCAGTAGCAGCCAAAATCAGGAATGTAGCAAAAAAATCTCAGCCCAAGTGGGATTTTGTGGGGGGTAGGAGTGGGGAAGGGGTTCATTTTAAAGTAATGCTTTCCCTTTCTCCTAATGCAGTGTTCCATTTTTTTCCCCCAATCTAGGCATTTCAGGTAAAACAAGATCCACACTTGCACAATGGAAAGGCTATATTCTGAGTGACTAAATGATTTATAATTAGGAATTAACTAACATCAATGTTCTTCACACATTAGCTGAGAATTGCTTGCAGCTAATAAATCTGGGCAGAGTTGTCAGAAAGGAATGCTCGTGTGTGTTCACGGTTCCGGAGGGCAGATGCTTTGCAAGCCAGCGTTCCTTTTTCCCCCAGATCCTGACCGAGTCCACCACATTCACCAGGTGAGTGAATGGCTTTCATTCTGAAGACGTGTAATAAAATACTTGCCAGTTTATTTTTATAATTAGTGTTTGGGAAGCGGTTGCTTTGATGGCATTTACAGAGCTTGTGCTGGGGTGTGTGCACTCCATGCTTCACAAGACCCCAGACAGAGGCCCTGCTCCTTTCTGTTGAAAAGGAAGCTTCCCCAGTGCCCCCTGCTCAAGGCAAAGTTTATCAAAAGTGATCAAAAGTGGGGAGAGCACAAATTATTTCTCTTCTTGTATAGACTGGGTTCTGTGAACCTGGGGTGTTCTGACCAGGGAAAAGCCAATAACATGCTGTAGTCAAGTCAAAGCAGACGACTGAGAGTTAAGCCTATAATCTTTATTTTGGCTTCCCAGGGCTGAAGTAGTAGATCTGCCTGCGTTTGGCAGTGGATTCTCTCCTGCAGCCTAAGGCTTAGTTTTGACTCTCTGAAAGTCAAACCAGCGTTCCCTGACGGCAGGCCCACTGTGCATGTGCATAGTTTAAAAGGGCCTGCAAAACGGGGAAAACAAACAAACAAACAAACAAACAAAAAAAAACCACACTCAGGTAGGCTCTGGAGCGGTGAGAGAAGCGCGGGTGAAGCCCGCTGCACCCCCACTCCCCCGAAGGCCCCCAGAAACTCCCTCAGCAGCCGCCAAGCCTCCTGCTGACCCCCAGCACAGCCGGAGGTAAGTGGGCTCGTGGTGGGAAGGGGTTAACTCCTCGCTCCCTAGGAGGAGGCCGCTGCCTGGTGCTGGGCCGGGTCAAGCCCCCGCCCAGGCCCCTACTTGGCCCAGCCCCCCAGGGAGCCCCGCGACCAGGCTGCGTAAACAGGCACTCGAGTTAGCGTGGAGTTCACGGGAGGGCACGAGACCCTGCCTGCGACCCCCCCAGAGTAGTCAGCCCCAGCTGTAGCCAGTCTACCAGAGGCATGACATGGATGGGCACGCGCCAAACCCTGAGGGTCCCCTCGGGCTCTATGGCCCCTCCGCTGGGCACCTCAGAGACGGCCACCCAGACGGAGCCCATGGTTCCAGGCTCCACGCAGATGGAGCCCCTGGCTCTTGGCTGCGGGGGCTGCCTGTCCCTTTTTCAGGCTCTGGGGCCCGGGAGCATGGCCACCTCCCCTTGCGGGGTCTGCTCCCTACTGGGGTCTCTGGTGTGCCAGCTGGAGGAGCTCCAGGCCACAGTCCAGAGACTGCGTGCCATCAGGGACTGTGAGCAGGAGATAGACTCCTACTGCCAGGCCCTTCTCCCCCGGGAGCCGCAGGGTAGAGCACCGTCTCCCTCCAAGACTAAGGAGGACTCTGGGACCTCCCGCTCTGCCCAGTCAGGGGCATGGACCAAGGTGGTCAAGGGCCCCAAGGCCCGCCGCACCAAGGCCCCTCCATCGCCGGAGCTTAGCAACAGGTTCGCACCTCTTGCAGCCCCAGCAGAGCCTGCTCAGTTGCCAGCTCCCGCAGGCAACCCAGGCTCGACCGCAGCTACTGGCCCCGCTCTCCCCAAGCCAAAGCGAAAGGTGTTTGTTGTGGGAGACTCCATCCTGCGGGGCACTGAGGGGGCAATCTGCCGCCCCGACCCCTTAGCCCGGGAAGTCTGCTGCTTCCCGGGGGCCCGCATCCGAGACATTGCGGAGAGGATCCCGCAGCTCCTCCGGCCCACAGACCACTACCCCATGCTCCTTATTCGTGTGGGCACCAATGACACGGCTCGGAGCACCCCCAGCCAGGTCATGAGGTGCTACAGGGAGTTGGGAGCGGGGCTTAGGGGTCTGGGAGCTCAGGTGGTGTTTTCCTCGATCCTCCCAGTCTCGGGCTATGGGCTGAGGAGGGAGAGGAGGATCCACGCGGTGAACCAAAGACTGCGGCGCTGGTGTTATCGGGAAGGCTTTGGCTTCCATGACCACAGCCCGCTCTTTGGAGAGAGAGGCAGCGAGCTGCTGGGAAGAGATGGCCTCCACCTCTCTCCCCTGGGGAGGAGGCTCTTCTCAGCCAGGCTGGCTGACCTGCTCCGCCGGGCTTTAAACTAAGCCCACTGGGGGATGGGGGGACTACTGCCCCTGCTGACCTGCTGAACAGCCCTTGCAAAGCCAGTGGGCCAAGGCACTTAAGGGGGCACTTAAGGGAGCCCACCCCTGCCCCAGCCCTGGCACAATCTGTGGGCAAGGCAAGAGCCCCCAAGGACACACTTGCCTGCCTGTACACTAATGCCAGGAGCCTGGGCAACAAGCAGGATGAGCTCGTCCTCCTGCTCAGTGCAAAGAAATATGATGTCATTGGGATAACGGAGACCTGGTGGGACTCCACCCATGACTGGACCATGGGTATAGAGGGCTATACCCTATACAGGAGGGATCGTGTTAACAAAAGGGGCGGGGGTGTAGCTCTCTATGTGAAGGAAAGCTACATGTCCCTGCAAGCTGATGTTGGCAACCGGCATGGACAGCTAGAGACCCTCTGGGTAAAAATTCGTGGGGAATTCGGCACAGGGGACACAATGGTGGGAGTCTATTACAGACCTCCCACTCAAAGTCCCGAGCTTGACCAGGAGTTCGCCCGGGAACTGACTGAGGCTGCTTGCTCCAGGACCTTGCTTGTCATGGGTGACTTCAATTACCCGGACGTCTCCTGGGAAGATCACTCAGCTAAATCTGAGCGGGCACAAAGCTTTCTCTCATGCGTGGATGACCTCTACCTGACTCAAGAAGTCTATGGGCCAACGAGAGGCAAAGCGCTGCTTGACCTGGTACTAGCTACGGGGGACGACCTAATCGGCGACCCAGTGATTGATGGGAAGTTGGGTGACAGCGACCACGAGCTGATCACCTTCACCATCCGCCATAAAGCTAGGAAGTCAGTCAGCAACACAGAAGTCCTTGACTTCAGAAAAGCCGACTTTGATAAGCTCAAGAGGCTAGTCAGTCAGTCCCTCAGGTACCATGACCCCAGGGAGATGGGAGTTCAAGAAGAGTGGTTGCTTCTCAAGGAAGCGATCCTCAGTGCACAAGCTAAATCTATTCCAACACGGAGGAAAGGCAGCAAGAAGGCACAGCAGCCCCCCTGGCTCTCCAGAGACCTAGCCGACCTCCTGTGGCTAAAAAGGAAAGCCTACAAAGGATGGAGGACGGGATTCACCTCCAAGGAGGATTACTCCGCGCTGGTCCGGTCCTGCAGGGAGCAAACCAGGAAAGCCAAGGCTGCAACTGAACTCCAACTAGCTTCAGGCATCAAGGACAACAAAAAGTCCTTTTTCAGATACGTGGGGAGCCGGAGGAAAAGCAAGGGCAACGTTGGACCCCTGCTAAACCAGATGGGGCAACTGACAACTGACGCCCAGGAAAAAGCCAACCTAATAAATAGGTACTTTGCGTCAGTCTTTCATCCGCCACACGGGATGCCCATGCCTGCTATGGGACAGGGAAATCTGGGTGAGGGGGATCCCCTACCCTCCGTCAATGCTGACCTCGTGAAGGAACACCTTGAGAAGCTGGATACCTTCAAGTCAGCTGGCCCTGACAACCTGCACCCCAGGGTAGTTTCATAGTTTCATAGTAGCTAGAGTCGGAAGGGACCTAGGTAGATCATCTAGTACGACCCCCTGCCTTGGCAGGAAAGAGCACCGGGGTCAGATGACCCCGGCAAGGTGCTCATCTAACTTCCTTTTAAAAATCCCCAGGCTAGGAGCCTGCACCACTTCCCCTGGAAGCTGGTTCCAGGCCCTAGCCGCCCTGACTGTGAAGTAGTGCCTCCTAATATCTAATCTAAACTTACCCTCCGCCAGCTTGTGACCGTTATTCCTGGTCACTCCTGGCAGCGCACGGGGGAACAGGGACTCCCCCAATACCTGCTGATCCCCCCTGACCAGTTTGTAGCAGGCCACAAGGTCCCCCCTTAACCTTCTCTTGTGGAGGCTAAACAGGTTCAGGTCCCGTAGCCTCTCCTCATAAGGCCTGCCCTGCTGACCCTTGATCATACGAGTGGCCCTCCTCTGAACTCTTTCCATATCGTCCACGTCCCCCTTGAAGTGTGGCGCCCAGAACTGGACGCAGTACTCCAGCTGCGGCCTGACCAGTGCCGCATAGAGGGGGAGGATCACCTCCCTGGACCTGCTCGAGATGCCTCTGTGGATGCATGACAGGGTACGGTTGGCCTTCTTGACTGCCTCCCCACACTGCCGGCCCATGTTCATCGTGGAGTCAATGACGACTCCAAGATCCTTTTCCGTCTCTGTGCTGGCAAGAGGGGAGTTCCCCAACCTGTAAGTGTGGTGCCGGTTCTTCCTCCCCATGTGCAACACCTTGCACTTATCAGTGTTAAACCCCATCCTATTCTCATCCGCCCACCGTTGCAACCTGTCAAGGTCAGCTTGTAGCCTATTGCACCCTTCTAGTGCACCCACATCCCCCCACATCTTAGTGTCATCAGCAAACTTGAACAGGGTGCTTTCTACCCCGTCATCCAAGTCACTGATGAAGATGTTGAACAGTGCAGGCCCGAGGACCGAGCCCTGCGGAACCCCACTGCCCACGTCCTTCCAGGTCGAGAAGAACCCATCTACTACCACCCTCTGGGTGCGGCCCTCCAACCAGTTGGCGACCCATTTGACCGTGTGGGCATCGACACCACAGTCTCCCAGCTTTTTGATGAGGACAGGATGAGAGACAGTGTCGAAAGCCTTCCGGAAGTCCAGAAAGACTACATCCACAGCAGCCCCTGCGTCTAATGATTTGGTGACCTGATCGTAAAAGGCCACCAGGTTGGTCTGACAAGACCTGCCACTGATGAACCCATGTTGGTTGCCCCTGAGCATGCATTCCCCTGCAAGGCCCTCCTGGATGTGTGCCAGGATAATTTTTTCAAAGAGCTTACCCGGGATTGAGGTAAGACTAACTGGCCTGTAATTTCCCGGGTCCTCTTTTTTTCCCTTTTTGAAGATAGGGACCACATTGGCCCTCTTCCAGTCCTCCGGCACCTCGCCAGAGCACCACGAGTGCTCATAGAGCCGCGCCAGGGGTCCCGCAATGACCTCGGCCAGTTCCTGTAGAACCCTAGGGTGAAGATCGTCCGGACCAGCGGACTTGAACACGTCCAGCCTCTCCAGAAGTACCCTAACTAACTCCTCGCTAACCCCTGGCCCAGGCGTGTCTCTCCCGGGGCCCGAGGGGGGCCCAGCAGGGAGGTGGCTGAACTGGTCCCTACTTAGGAAGACAGAGGCAAGGAAATCGTTAAATATGTTAGCTTTATCATCTGGCGTGATGACTAAGTTGCCCATCGTGTCCTGCAGGGGCCCCACATTACCCGGGACCCTCTTTTTACCCCCTATGTATTTGAAGAAGGACTTCTTATTGTCCTTAATCCGGGAAGCTAGTCCTATCTCCATCTCTGCCTTGGCCCTCCTGACTGCCCCCCTACATCCTCGGGCGACTGTAACATAGTCCTTCTTGGTGATGACCCCATCTCTCCATTGGGTATATGCCTCCCTTTTAGCAAGGAGACATTCCCGGATGCTCTTAGTGAGCCATGGGGGTTTATGTGCCCTCCTGCTCCCTTTGACCCTTGTTGGGATTACCTCCCTTTGGGCGTGGAGGATCGTCTCCTTAAGGAGCAACCACTCCCCTTCGACATCTGATTCCCTTCCCCTCTGGGTCCTCAGCGCTTCCCCAACGATCCTCCTTAGCTTGTTGAAGTCAGCCCTCCTAAAGTCTAGGGCTGTTGCCTTGCTGCAGCCCTTTGCCACCTTACGCTGGATGGTGAATTCCAGCAAGCGATGATCACTGTCTCCCAGGTGGCCCATCACCCGCAGCCCCCTCACCAGGTCATCACCCGTGGCCAGCACCAGGTCCAACAAGGCGTCTCCCCTGGTGGGGCTGTGCACCTCCTGGGTTAGATGGAGGTCCTGCACTCTGGCTAAGAACCGACGTGAGCGATCAGACTTGGCTGACTGCTCCTCCCAGCAGATGTCTGGGAAGTTCAGGTCCCCCATGATGACCACATCCTTAGCCCTCACTGCCTCTGTGAGCTGACCTAAGAATTCCTGGTCGAGCTCTTCTCCCTGATTGGGAGGTCTATAGTAGACTCCCACCATTAAGTCTCTCTCCCCTGGACTGCCTTTTACTCTAACCCATAGCACCTCAGAGTGCCCCCCCTCTACCCCCTTGCTAATTAACGAGGAAGTATATTCCTCCTTGATGTAGAGTGCTACTCCTCCACCTTTCCTTCCTATCCTGTCCCTCCTGTATAGCCTATAGCCCTTGACACTCACCGCCCAGTCATGCGATGAGTCCCACCACGTTTCTGTGATCCCTACTATGTCAGGGCTGGTGACAGCTAGGAGGAGGGCGAGTTCCTCCTGCTTCTTCCCCATACTTCGAGCATTCGTGTAGAGGCATTTGAGGCCTCCAACGGTTGTGCCCACTGACCCCCTAGTCTCAGCAATGCCCCGTCCCCCATCACTTACCTGTTTTTCCCTTTTGACCATTGGTCTGGGCTCGCTGGCTGTTGCTGGGCCTGGTAGTTCATCATCTCCTCCACCCTCATCTTCCCCCTCCCCCGACGAGCCTAGTTTAAAGCCCGCCGAAGGAGGTTCACCAACCTGGAAGAGAACACACGCTTACCTTTAGGGGAAAGGTGGAGCCCATCCCATCCCAGCATGTCTCTCATCACGATGTGCCGGTCATGGCTGAGGAAGCCAAAGCCCGCCTCGAAGCACCATTCCTGTAGCCTCCAGTTGGTCTCCGCTATGCACATCTCGTGACGTCTGCCTCGACCGCTCACTGGCAGGATGGAAGAGAAGACCGCCTGTGCGCCCATCTCCCTCAGCACGCCTCCCAGAGCATGGTAGTCCTCCATCAGGCGATCAGGGGCTCTCCTGGCCGCATCGTTAGTACCCACATGGATGAGGACCATGGGGTAATAATCGGTGGGCTGGATGATGGACTGGAGCATCCCCTTCACATCCTGAATCTTCGCTCCGGGCAGGCAGTAGACCTCACGTGCTGAGGGATCCTGGCGACAGATGGGGCCCTCCGTACCTCTCAGGATGGAGTCACCAATCACGATGACGCGACGCTTCCTCCTCTTAGGCAGCTGGAGTACTGCATCCAGTTTTGGGCTCCACAATTCAACAAGGATGTGGAGAAGCTTGAGAGAGTCCAGAGGAGAGCCACGCGCATGATCAGAGGTCAGGAAAACAGATCTTACGATGACAGGCTGAGAGCCATGGGACTCTTTAGCGTGGAAAAGCGTAGGCTCAGGGGTGATCTGATGGCCACCTATAAGTTTGTCAGGGGTGACCACCAGGATCTGGGGGAATGTCTGTTCACCAGAGCACCCCAAGGGATGACGAGGTCGAATGGTCACAAACTCCTGCAAGACCGTTTCAGGCTGGACATAAGGAAGAATTTCTTTACTGTCTGAGCCCCCAAGGTCTGGAACAGTCTGCCAGCGGAGGTGGTTCAAGCACCTACATTGAACACCTTCAGGAGTAAATTGGATGCTTATCTTGCTGGGATCCTATGACCCCAGCTGACTTCCTGCCCTTTGGGCAGGGGGCTGGACTCGATGATCTCCCGAGGTCCCTTCCAGCCCTAATGTCTATGAAATCTATGAAAGTGGGCCTAAGCAGAAAGATTCTGCACAGACAGGTATGTGCTATAAACAGGCTGTATTTTATTTCTCTCTTTGTTGTGTTGACTGCTGCAATCCAGGTGTGCTCTTGTACAGGGACTTTAGTATTGGCAAACAGTTTTACCCATAATTACTATTGCCAACCTTGAGTGTTCAAAAAATCATGACTCAGGCCTCTTAACATCTTGAGATTTTATTTTATTAATGATAAATCTAATATGCATTTGATATGTCCTCAGGGTTTTCCCTTTTTATGTTTATCCAACTGTTTTTCACAACGATGAGGGGTAGAAACTTCTTTGAAATATAGGACTGAAAGGGACTTTCTGAATTATTTGGTGCAGTTCCTGCTATCACAAGTACTATGTCATACAATCCTTTAAAGAAACTGATCAAGTTCCATCTTCAGACCAATTAGCTTTTTTGCCCTCACAAGTCTCAATGAAGGCAGTTCTAAAACTTCACTCCTCTGATAGTTAGACATCTTCTGATTTCCAGCTTAATTTATTCATGGCCATCTAATGCCCATTTGTTCTTCTGTTAGCACTGTCTTTTAGGTTAAATATTTTTAATTTTGCTGGTGTTCACCCTGGGCTTATTTCATAGATTTCATAGACATTTGGGCTGGAAGGGAGCCTGGAGGATCATCGAGTCCAGCCCCTGACCCCAGGGGCAGGAAATCAGCAGGGATCATAGGATCCCAGCAAAATAAGCATCCAAATGTGTTTTGAAGGTGTTCCAAGTGGGTGCTTGAACCGCCTCAAGTGGCAGTCTGTTCCAAACCTTGGGGGCTCAGACAGTGAAGTTCTTTCTTATGTCCAGCCTGAATCAGTCACAGTGGAGTTTGTGACCGTTCGATCTTGTCATCCCTTGGGGCACTCTGGTGAACAGTTGTTCCCCCGGATCCTGGTGAGCACCCCTGATAAGCTTATAGGTGGCCACCAGATCACCCCTGAGCTTGCGCTTTTCCAGGCTAAAGAGCCCCATTGCTCTCAGCCTCTCATCATAAGGTCTGTTTTCCTGACCTCTGATCATGTGCGTGGCTCTCCTCTGGACTCTCTCAAGCTTCTCCACATCCTTTTTGAATTGTGGAGCCCAAAACTGGATGCGGTACTCCAGCTGCGGCCTCACCAAGGCCGAGTACAATGGGAGAATGACATCCCGGAATCTGCATGAGAAGCATCTATGGATACAAGCCAGCGTTTTCCTCACTTTACTAGCTGCAGCATCACACTGAAGGCTCATGTTTATCTTGTGGTCAGCCATGACCCCCAAGTCCCTTTCATCTGTAGTGCTAGCCAGCGTTGCACTACCGAGCCTATAAGCATGGTGCAGGTTTTTCCTCCCAAGGTGGAGACCCTTGCATTTTTTGGTGTTGAACACCATCAGGTTCTTGTCCACCCATTTCATGAGTCTGTCCAGATCTGCCTGGATCACCCTCCTGTCCTCAGGTATGGATGCTTTACCCTAGAGTTTGGTGTCATCGGTGAACTTGGCTAGTCTGCTTCTGACACCAATGTCTACATCATTGATGAAGATGTTAAACAGTATAGGCCCTAGGACAGAGCCTTGTGGGATCCCACTGGTCACAGTGCACCAAGACGACTGGCTCCTGTTGACCACCACCCTCTGGGTCCTACCGCAGAGCCAGTTCCCCAGCCAGTGGAGCATGGTGAGGTCAAGGCCGCAGTTAGACAGTTTAACTAAGAGGTGATCATGGGATACCAGATCAAAGGCTTTTTTAAAGCCAAGGTATACAACGTCGATCTCTTCCCCCTTGTCCAGGTGATAGGTCACCTGGTCATAAAAGGAAATGAGATTGGTCAAGCAAGACCTACCTGCAACAAACCCATGCTGGGTATCCCTCAGGATATTGCCTTCAGGTAGTCTGTTAAGGATGGCCTCCTTGATGATCTTTTCCAAGACTTTCCCCAGGATTGGGTCAGGCTGATGGGCTGTAGTTTGCCGGATCTACTTTCATTTCCTTTCTTGAAGACAGGCACCACATTGGCACTCTTCCAGTCTTTGGGCACTTCACCACAGTACCAAGAACTCTAAAAAATCCATGCCAGGGGCTGGGCTACGATGCTCGCCAGCTCCCTGAGTACCCTGGGGTGTAACACATCAGGGCCGGCTGACTTGAAGGTATCCAGCCCATCGAGGTGTTCCTTCACAAGGTCAGCTTTGATGGAGGGCAAGGAATCTCCCTCACTTGGGCCTCCCTGTCCTGTAGTGGGCAGGGCCGTCCCATGGGGCTGATAAAAAACTGATGCAAAGTACACAGTTAGCAAGTTTGCTTTTTCCTGGGCGCCAGTTGTCAGTTCCCCATCTGGTTTAGCAGGGGTCCAATGTTGCCCTTGCTTTTCCTCTAGCTCCCCACATATCTAAAAAAAGGACTTTTTATTTTCCTTGGTATTTGTAGCTAGCTGGAGTTCCACCACAGCTTTGGCTTTCCTGATTTGCTCTCTGCCAGTCTGGAGTTCATTGCTGCAGGGTGCACAACTGCACATGCCCCCAGAATTCCAGCACATTGAACCAGGGTAGAAAAGCCTCAGCTAGCAGGGGACCCAGGGGCTCAGCCTGTCAGCCCACAATTGCTACCCTGGCTTGGCATGCTGCAGAGGGGCTAGCTGTGGCATGAGGATGCTTTAGCACAGGGCTAGCCAGCAGGCAGACACTTCACGGAAGCACCCTTGTGCCCCAGCCAGCCCAGACAGCATGTTTATTGTGCAGCTAAGTAGCCAACAGCACAGCAAATGTCTCATGCAGAAGCACCCTCTGTGATGTATTTATAGGGAGCAATCAGATCCACTCTCATCCTCCATTTTATTAAGCTGAATAAGACAAACTCTTGTAGTCTCTATCAGTAAAATAGGCTCCCCAGTCTCCTAATCCTCAGGGATCCGGATTTTCCATTTGTCAAGCAGTAAAATCTGGATTTTCTCATTTTAAGGAGAAAAACCCAGATTTTATCCTTTAAAGGAGAAAAATGCAGGAAACAGTGGGTTGCCCCTTGCAGGCTGGCAGAGTTTTAGCTTCAAAGGGTTTGGAGGGAGTGAGAGAAGGGTGGTGAGGTAGGGGGAGCCACTAACCTAAAAGACAATGCTGACAGAAGAACGAATGGGCAATAGATGGCCATGAATAAATTAGGCATGTACACATGCACATTGTGGCCGGCAGCCTGGAGAGCAGCTCCTGCAGGTAAGTTTGGAGTAGCGGGTAGGGGAAATTGAGGCCCTCATAGTGAGAAAGGGAAAGAATTAAGCAGGGCTGGGGCTGGGGTTGCTGCCCAGCCCAGGCAGTGCATGGGGCTTGGGGTCCTGGGGCTGGAGTGCATGGCTGCAGGGCCCAGGCGGGGAGTGGGACAGATCTGTGGGTGGCTTGTCTGGGGGATGGGGAGGGGTCTCGCTCCCTGCTGCTGCTTACACTCCCGGGAGGGGGGCAGGGGAGCATGTGCCTCCCAGATTTGTGCTGGGGAGGGGAGCAGGGGGCTGTGGTTGGGGAAGGAGGGGAACTAGTAGGGTCAGGGGGTTGTGGTTGGGGAGTGATGGGCACCAGCAGGGCTGGGGGCTTGTGGGTCAGGAATGAGAGGCAATGGCATAGGCAGGGCACTAGCATATCAGGGCTGCTCAATGCCAAGGTGGGGGTTAGACAACTGCAGCTGGACCCACGTCCTAGTGGGTGAAGGGGACAGAGGGAGCTCTGATTTTCCATGATAAAAAACCCAAAATCAAAAGCCAGAAATTCTAGGTATTTTGAATGTATTTTATTATAGCTTCCAAATTGCTTTAAAATTGTAAATCTATCAATAAAACATTGTGTTCAACTGATACCTATGTATATAGTGGCGTTTCATTTTAACCACAGAAAACCGTGGATATCAGAAGTTTTAGCCGGAGAATCCACAATTTTTAAACACAGAAAACCAGGATCCCTGCTGATCATCCTAATAGCCCTGCTAGCCTGATTAATGGCACCTCTTCTAGTCTTTCTCTAACATGGGTGACCAGAATCCTACACAGTATTCCAGATAAACTCTCACTAGGGCTATGTACAACAGTCTTAATAATTTCCTGTCCCTCTATTAGAAAATATCATGCTTGATGCATCCTAAGATCACATATACCTTTTCCACAGTTGCTTCAGAGGTGGCTCGTAGTTACTTTGTGATCAACTCATGTGCCCAGATCGTTCTTGTTATTAGTTCCTAAATGCATGCGTGACCTCATACTTTGCACTCTTTCATCTCATTTTATTTCCTACAAGAAATTAAAACTCAGACTCAAGCATCACCATCTGTGATGAGACAAGAAAATAACAGAGAATTGCCAAAGGTATTCATGCTACTTTCTCCAATACAATGGAGTTCTAATCAACCTGGAAGCCTTGAGGCATTGCAGTTACATGGGTAAATAACAGAAGCATATCCGATACAGTGTTGCCAGCTCTAATGATTTTTATCAGTTTTGAGGGAGATAGATAGATAGTATCCTTTTTGATGTCCCAGCTCCTAGAATTTTATTACTATGCAAGAAGCTCTCCCTTTTCAATGAACACAAAGGTTCTATTCCTCACAGCTACATATAAAAATTTGAAAAGAGAAGGCTATAATTATAAACTACAACGCCAGAAAGCAATTTGTGAGGCAGCACGTATAGAAAAACTGAATCTCATGATTGTCAGGGTCCAAACTGTGGATTATTTTTGCTTTTTTTATGAGTGTTTGGCATTGGCAATATTGTCACCTGCATGCACAATGAGGAGTTTAGAGCAAGTAGCTTCTTCTGATTTTTCTGAGGGTCAACCTGCTTGGTCTCATTCAAATGTGGAAAACAGAGTGTGGGGGTGAATTTATTTAATGATTCCAAGGGACTAAGAGCCATGCAAAGCTTCACCATGACTATTTATTTCACAGTTCATGGGAAAGTGTGAAACAAAGCGCTCTTCTCGGTCGATTCGCACTCGTAGACCTCTGAAGAAAAGGTTATTCAGCAAGGGGCTTGGTGTGTTGACATATGAAATGCAATAGCTCTTTAATCTATGATTTCAGTCAAGGATTTGAAACTACCTCTCCACAAGTGAGATTTCAAATTGAACCCATGATCCCCACAATCTATATTTAAAAATGTGGGCAACTCTTCACAAACCAAATCATGCATTTTCTTCCTGGTGGCCAAGCAAGGGTTGTAACTGTCAGGTTCCACTAATTGTCTTTTTTTTGGTTCTGTTTTACAGCAAATCTCTATATGTGAAGGCACTTGATTTTGAATTCTCCACACATGGTTCTTAAACATTACAACCCCCCTCCCCCCGACCTACAATGCTAATGGAGAAGAAAAAATGAATCTGTGGGAGGAGGGTGAATGTGTTATGCCCAGAGTTGCTTTAAAACTGGGAGAAACATTTCATGCACATTCTGAAAGTTTCTGATTTGGAAAGTTTCTTATTTTTTAAGGGGGCATGTGCCTCTCCCCTCCCGCCCCCCTGCTTTTCTATGTTGCTATTAGAAAAAGGGCAGCAGCAAACTAGCTAACCTAGTTAGCATGTTTTTCAATTTAAATGTTAAAATGAAAGTAATTCAAAAGATTTTCCCATGAGCTTTCAATTTCACAAAAAAGTATTTTTTCAGTGAGAAAATGTTCACTTGTAGCAGTTGAATTAGTTCACTTAATATAGTACAAGTTTAACCAGCTCACATACTTCAAGTGCATGCTTATTTTCATATATTAGTATTCTCAATGGATTCATGAAGGTATTCCAAAATATCCTTCTTTTTTTTTTCTTTTTTGCAGGATTGGGGCATAAGGGTAGATGAAAAGGGAAACTGTTATGGTACAGTTGTGTGAAATTCTTTGGTTTTTGTAGGAGACTGTTTATAGGATTTATATTTGGTACAGTATTTCAAAATGCTACAATTTCAATCTGTTTTTTTATTATTGCCTTTATTTTTAGGCTTTGGAAGGTATCAGGAGAAAAAGAACCATCAAAGCAACAACTTAGTTAACTGGTGATGGAGTCTATAAACACCACAGCAGGGCAACTAGGAGTCTACAATAACCAAGGTCTTCCAGCTAACCAGTCAAGAGATAATAGTCAAGAGTTAACCTACAATAGAAGGAAGGCTTGGGTCATCTAAAGAGACCTGTGAAGAACTGGCATGACCACAGGCAGCCACTGTGAGAGAAGTGATTAGACCTGCAGAGAGTATGGAAAGAACTGGACTAAAGCCATGTAGGACAGGAAGTAAACTGGGGGATATAGGTAAGAATGAAGCTGCCATGAAAACTTGTCCTTGTGGTTCTGAAGTGGGACTCGGTGGAGTGCCAGTGTCTCAGGGCCCCTTATACCCACTAACCAGTGAAGAGGATTTAAATGGCTGTCTCTTTGGGAGTTAGACATGATAGCAAAGGGACCTTTAACCTTCACAGCCTGGTAGACTGATATTAGACTGAAAGTGAAACTGACCTTGACCAACCCCAGAAGAGGAGGACCAAGTACTTTTAACAGACATGAACAAGAGAGGTATGTCACTGTGAAGAGGTTTCAGTGATACAAGCTTTATTCCAAAGTCCTGTGTGAAATATTTAATTGTTCAATGCTTTAATATCTTGGAGAATTTTTACAAAGTTAAAAGGAAACAGATCCATGCATTTGAAATAATAAACAGTTTTCCTTCTGATACACCTTTTCCGCTACGTTTCTAGTATTGTCTAGGACAGGGGTGGCCAACCTGCCACAAATGGCACAGGCAGGCTCTGTGTGGGCAGATCATGGAGGGGGCAGGCAGCAGACTGGGTAAGGAGCACAAAGAGGGAGCAGAAAACAGCAGCAGATTGGGCAGGGGAAAGGGATGGGAGTGGCATCTAGGGAGGGTGCAGGGCTTAATTTATGGCACACCTGCCAAAAAGATCCCCCCCCCCATTGATCTAGAACATAAGAAAAAAGGTAAGACCAGATAATAGGTTGATTATCTGGAAAATAAGAACTAGAGCACACAATAATAGATAAATACTTACACATACCTATTACTTTGTATTTATTTAAGAGGTTAGCAAGCTTACCATGGTTTTGTCCTACCTAGGATGTTATTTGGATAAAGCCAAGCAAAGATCATGTGTTGATGGCTACGCAACTGGTAAAATGCCATGGTTATTATTAGATATGCTTTAGTGTGCAAAGGATTTTGTTTCTGGCATTTACATTTGTTCATCCAAATCCATACAAGTAGCAGAAGCTGTCTGTTTTTCACTGCTTTCCTTACCCAACAGGGTGATTTACAAATAATAGCCAACCCAACCTTACCCTCAAAACAGACCAGGGAATGAACCCGTAAGATGATCATCTTGATGATAGAGGAGAACTGGTAGGCTTGTGTGTGCTGAATGGTGTGAAAACCAAAGGTAAAGAAGGGACATGTTTTGATTACTGGCAGCTGCTGTCCAGCCGGTGAAACTCAGTAATTGCCTGTGACAGGCAGAAACCATAGAAGATACAAGTGAAACTCCTTGGGGAGTTGAATATATAAATAATTCATTAAAATGCATTTTATAGTAGGGGTCAAAAGAAACTGAAGACAGCTTAAGCATTACCTCTAAAGGAGAAACTACTTTGGAGAAGCCATGTGGATATGAAACAAAAGCAAAATGAAAAGCAAATGGAAAGGCAGTAAGCAGGTTAAGGGAATAGAGAAACAAGAAATAATGATGAAAAATGCAAATTTTCTTTGAAAACCTGAGAATTAATGATGGTGGATAATGGTCATAATAAGAGTAAGTATACTACTGCAGTGAGTTGCTCTATTTTAAAAATGACTGGATTTGGATAAAATTTCCTGACACTGTATTTCTGTTGGAACCTGTCAGTTGCTCAAAAGTAAAATGTTCCATGGGAACAGATCAAATTTGATTATATTTCTTTTTGAAACCAACATGAAGCATTCTGATATCTAAAACACTTCCCTTTGACAGCATCAGACTATGCCATTCCAACTTTCCATTTTGAAATGAGACGCTTCAAAAATTTTGCTTCTACTTTTTTTATCTTACAAAACGAATAACTAAAAACACTTTCATTTCACTCAAAACATTTTTTGGCTATTTCATGGAAAATGTTGAAATGAACTACTTTGTTTTGATTTGGAGCAAAATCTGCAAAAGGTCAGAGTGCTATTCAAAGTGGCAATTCCTAGTTTTGACCAGCTCTTATATGATATTGTACAAATCTAATTGTAATTCAAAATGTATAGTATGAATCTATAGTCATAAAATGTTGCAAGTGCCTCCCCAATAATCAGTTTTGTTCACTTTGTTCATAGTTTGGAGTTGACTTACCTCCCCAGATACCTTTGTTTAAAATCAATCAATAAAATATGGCTTGACTAATTCTGTGCGAAGAACAGAAACTGTAGTGTGGGATTTCCTCATGACTCTCAGGAAAACTGCTAGCTCATGAACTCTACATCTGATGTCTGACAAAGGCATCTCTTTGCTGACTGTTCTGTGTTGCTTATTCACGCTCATCATTACCCAGCCACATTCAGAGGCTCTCCTAGACCTGAATTTTCTCTTCCTTTTTATCAGTGTTACAGTGTTGTTCTAAAAATGTTTTCAGACTAACACTTAGTTGCAATGAAATCCAAGCGTGAGCCAGTATTCTTAACTCCTCGTTTCTAGGGCTCAACGTTATCAGCTGAACGGAGATCTTTTGTCCTAGTTCTACTCATTGTGTTCTGATACATAAGAAGTGTTTCTTTATCTATCAGAAAATTATTCTGCTGCTATGTGGGATTAAATTTTGTGTTTGGCAGTTTCAAATACAAAATACTATCATGATTTTTTTTTTACTTTGTCAGGATAAGTGCTTTCAACATCTTTCAGGAAAGGCTGGCTTAGAAATGTTGGTTTATTATTCCTTGAAAATATCATGCAGCCTGTTTACTGTCCATGAGTTTCCATTTAGGCTCATATTTTCAAAGGTGGCCTCTAATTTTGGTACCTAAATTTAGACACCTAGGGATGGATTTCCAGAGATGCTGGCTGCCCATGAGTCTAACTTGTGTCGACTTTTAATTCCCAAGCATATCTTCACATAGGTGGTTTACTTCTCAGACCTTATTTTATGCTTACTCAAATTCTTATTTCTTTATTTTCAATCGACTGTTGACTTGCTGGTACAAAACATATTTTCCATGAGGTAAGATATTAATAATGTCTAAAACTGGGGAAAGGAAACATTTTTCTGAAACTGGCAGTGACTTGGAGGCAGATCTCTCTCTCTCTCGCTCATGCTTTTACTTGTTTTCAAGAAAAATATAGCTATACCTGTTCATATAATCAAATACTACAATGAGTATAACCCCCCCCCCCCAATATTATACTTGATACTGGGCATACAAGAATACAACAGATTATGGATGTTGCACTACATTTCCGTAGTAAAATTAAAAAAAAAAAATAGGGGAAGTATCATCCCTTGTGCAGAAAACTCATGGTAGCTTTACTGTTTTGAGGCAGGGAGGGCCTCTCTGTAGCTGAACTGGAAGTAACTATGGTCCCAGGAAGGTGGCTAAATTTCATTGTATGCCATCATTTTAATATAATAAAGGCCTTAGTTCGTCGTCCCTCTGTCAGTAACGCTCTTGGAGCACTCTGATTGGTTACTGAAACATGTGCAGCCATGACGGCAGGAAAGGAGGGGACAGAGCCGGGTACTGGCGGAGGGAGATGGAGGGAACGGCAGGGCAAGTTTCCTCCCCCCAGCTCCTGGGAGGTGGTGGCGGTGTAGCAGGGGGTAGAGTTAGCAAGCTTTGCTGTCCCTCCTCCCCACCCGGTCATTCTTGATGGGCAATTCACTAGTATTTATATAAGGGTCTTACTGATATCCCCACAGCCATTTTTCTGTGCAGTCTAGTGAAGATCGTAAACAAAGAGTCTTCTTGGTGCCTGGGTTGAGTGGAGTTGGAGAGAATAATCAAAAAATGCAGTGCCATGCACAGGGAGTTTTTAAACTCGCAGAAGCCAGTGGACTTGGCATGTCTGCAGGGGAATTTTAACTAAGTGGGCTTACAGCTCTTCTTAAACAGGAACTTTTGGTCCTTGATCAGATAACAAATTGAAGTGTGATGAACTGCTTTATATGCAGAAGCTAACTGTGGTGTATAGAAAAATGATGTGCTTGTAGTAATGCATCAAATTACAAAAGTGAGTAAAAGGACATCCCAGTGAAGGATGCTATAAATACTTAGAGGAATAATGGTGCTCAGAACATCAAGACGATTGTGGGGTTAATAATACCTCTCATTGACTCAACAGCAAACAAGTTAATCATTAGAAAGGTTGAAAAAACACAAGAGGGATTTTAAGGGTTTCAAAAGACACAAAACACAGCTCTTCCATGGCAGCTGTATTATAACTCCAGAGCCAAAAGAAAAACAATCACATTATAAATAAATTCTTTGTGACACATGATCAGACTGTTTATCTGCTGTGTTTTGGACTCTGTCCAGAAGGCATCTATAGTTAAACCAGCCAACCAACCCCTTTCCTTTTTGCTACTTGAAAAATCACTCTATTTAAAATACCACAGATAATACGTTGCAATAAGCTGTGGATGCCTCTTTCATGGAAATCCACTCAAAAGAATGAGGAAGTCAGCAATAGCTTCATGTGAAAATCTTTGAGAAAAAGATATTCCACCTGCCTTTATTTCTGCATGCCATAAACTATGCACTTGGAAATTCTGGCATTCCTGAAGAGGACTGTATTTGGTTGAGTGAACAAGTTACAGAATGTTAGAAACGAAACGCTGATGCACACCATTTGCTGTGGAAATACCAATGGGGCTCTTTCTACAGGTTGTCTTGTGCAACAAACACAGTGCTGATAGGTATTTTGGCAGGTCCACTTGACAAAAAAGGAACATTTCCACTCTGTCAGAAATTGCAGTTAATTGGCTTAAAAGGGAGAAGGGTAGAATCATAATGAATGAAAGGTTGAAGGCCGCAGGCATTCTAGCTGAGAAACTCTTTGAAATGCATGTAGTTTCTTCCCAGTATTTCCAACTGGGACTTAGCTTGTTGTCAGTTATATTTTAACCATAGCCTGGGCTTGAGCTATGTATTGGGTTTTGCTTTGTGTTTTAAACCGATC
Organism: Crocodylus siamensis; assembly: GCF_052110815.1. Lineage (NCBI taxonomy): Eukaryota > Metazoa > Chordata > Crocodylia > Crocodylidae > Crocodylus > Crocodylus siamensis. The sequence continues at coordinate 66,675,353 of NC_143398.1, forward strand.
TCACATTTTATACCTGCAGCTGATTGAAGGTGGAGGTGAGGAAATGGACTAAACTAACTGCAGTCATGAATGGTATTGCCAAATTCCTTCTTTTGCGGGTGCACCATTGAACCTGGTAGAGGCAGTGGTGATCAGTGTTGAGTACCTTTAATGTTCTGACCCTAAACATTCAAAGCTAAATTTTTCCTCAAGATTTCATTTGTCCACAGTTATATTAGAGGCCAATCCTAAAACCTAACCTCTAAAAGTATGGCTACAATACATAGAAGCATCCTTTCTTTTCAAGATCACAAAAGTCATATTTAAAATAATATAGATATACGAGCAGCACTTAACTTTGCAATACAATTAATTAAATATGTATCTAATAAACACTGAATGCTTTTTCAGATAGGACTTGCTACCTTGCAGGTCATTTAACCTTTCAGTGTTTCAGTAGAAAAATATTAGCAAACCACCTCAACCTTACAGAAGTTATTGGTATGGCTGAAGTAAAATGTCTTTGAAGCAAGGCATTAGAATAGCCTAGAATCCAGATAAGAAAATACTTATCACAAGCCTAACACCCTTCATGAATAAACCCTTCATGGCTCTCTGCTTTTCCTGCCAATGTAGTTAAATAGAAAAATGTCAGCATTCCCACCTTTTTCTATGTGGTTATCCAGTCAACCCATTGCCCTGTAATATCTGTACACTTCTTGAGAGCAATTTCACTTCTCTAATGGTCTTGCAGAGCAGGCTTTTTTTATGTCTCTTCTATAAGACCATACTAAAAAGGAATATTCATTCTGACTTTTGTGTGCGAGGACATGCCAATCGTTCTAAGGAGCATTCAATGCTTCAGTAATTTTTATAGGTGCTGCTTTTTCACATGTATTTGCCAAGTTTGGTTAACATCCCTTTTCATTATTTGTGCTGAATCTAAAGATTAACCTGTAGCAAATTATTATACCTAGACTTCACTTCAAGACTAAAATACACTTTAGGCTGAATAGGGATCCTTTGTGAATGTGACATTATTATGATGCAGTCTAGTGAACTGCTGTTTATAATACCCTTCTAGTACCATATTCTCTGTATTGATCCTGAGAATGACAAATTCCATTTGAGAAAGGCAGCACTTGAAGGTATTAAAGAATAGTTTACAGTTTCATTTACTGGGGTTCGAGAATTGATTCCTTTAAATGTATGTAACATAGCTGACTTGAGTCCCATGGGACTTCAAGCTGTATTGTAAAATACCAGCAATTCCTAGTTTCCTTTGTAATCATTTAATGAAGCTAAACTATCCTTTGTTAAATGAACTCTTTCACCCTCTGGTTGAATTAAATGCAATTATATTTTAACTTTCATTTAGACTCAGAACTAAATGAAAATCATATACATGTAAATAATTGCAACTCCAAGCCTGAAATTCCTGCCTAATAAAGTAACAGCTCTTGCTCAAACAGATTTTTATGTTGCATGAATAACTATAAATCCTTACTATATAATTATCTTAAATTGTACAGGATTATTTCAATGTATAGCAGAAGGAGCTCTTAAGGGAATAGTTAATAAGGTTCTCTCTTAGTGATCTAACTGTAATTCAGATTCTACATGTGCCTGATGCCTTGTGTGAAAGGATATTCACTACAATTCATGTCACAATGTTGTTCAATATTCCATTAGAAATTAGGTGTGCTTGTTAAAGTTCCATGCAAAATACTGGTACACTGTCTCAGGTGAACCACATAGTTCATAACTATTGAATGACAGTAGTTTGATAGGGCTGTTTGATACTGGTTTCTGTGGACTTCGCAGATCATTCTTATGGTTACAAAGTAGAAGATGCTTTAGGATTCAAATTACACCTCAAGAGTAACTTAAAGTTCTATGCAAGCTTCCTATTTCCAACTATTGTAGATATATGATATATCCCAAGCTCTTCAGGTATTAAGTTTAATACAGGTTTATTTAGAGGCTGTATAAAAATGACCTCATAGGTGACCTGAGGGAGGGTCTGATAACTTGTCCAACAAGTTATAGGGATAGGGACAATGCAAGAACCTGAATAAAGTTCTCCGTTACACAATCCTCTCTCCATCATAAATTTTGGTTTAGTTTTAGCATAGCTAATCTTTTAAGGAGAAAGTTGCAAATATCCACCGAAAACCCATGGGGAGAGACAAAGTTTTCTGGCTTTTTCTGTTTCAGCAGCTCAGCTGCAGGCCTTTGTATTGCTGTCTCAGAGAAGTGAGCATGGAAACACTTGGTACAAGCCCAAATGGTTTGTTCAGGTAATTCTATATACCAGCAACCTAGAATGTCTGTGTATGTCAAGGGGAAGGTATCCTTCTCTCAGCTCAGGGGATTGATGTTCGTGGTTCTGGACTGCTTGCTAATGCTATGCTATCAGATATTCTGAGATGTTCCTAACACTTCTTACCACTCCCAGTTGGCTAGAAGATCTCATCACATCCCATCCAGGTCAATGATGACCTGACTCTGGTTACCTATACTTCCATTATCTGCTGTCTAGACTACACCAACACAAAGTACTGGGAACAAAGCCATCAGCCTTTGGAAATTCCAGGTTCTACAGAATGCAATAGTGTACTTTCTTGACAACATTGACAGCTAGAGGCCTAACTGGATACTTGATACCCCTGGGCTATAGTGGTGCATGAAGCAGCATTAGGGGCTATTCTGCTTGTAGCACCATCTAGGTCAGATGCACAACTGATGCTATTTTTGTGCTCCTTTCCCTCTGCCTCCCACACCATCCCCCTGGCCTACGCCAGTGGGGGGGGATGAGATGGGACAGGCGACTAATAGCTCAGTCACTCCCCTTCATTACTCTGCTCTTGACAAGTGTAAACATGTTGGACCAACCTTCCCTTTCATTATGTTGACTTCCCATAGAACAGAGGTGCTCAACCTCTAGCTAAATCCAGCCCGTGAAGCTGTGATAGCCACCCTGTGGTGATCCCAATGCGTCAGAAAACTTGGGAGCAGTGGAAGCTCCATGCAGCTGGGTCCAGCTTCACTTAGGCCATTGCCCACATGGTGGGATCAGGGCCAGGCCTTCCCCCTGGGTGTCCAGATTGGGCCAGGCTGCTACCTCTCAACCTACATGCCTGAATCGGGGCTGAAAAGCTCCCTATCCCCCCAGGCCCTCTGCATGTTGGGACTGGGGCCAGGCTGCGGCCCTCCCTCCTCACATGCTCATTTGGGTTGGGGCCGCTCCACCCTGCCATCTGGGCATGCCTAGATCAGGGCTAATTCATCCCTCACCATTTGTGTATCTGGATTGGGGCTGCTCATTTGTGTATCTGGCTGCAATGGGAGGTGTGGAGTGGAGTCTCCCACTCCACACCTCCCATTGCAGCCAGATTGGGTCCATTGGCTGGATACAGCCTACAGAGGGACCTGGCACTGCCCATTCAACCTGTAGGGTGCAAAGATTGGGAGCTACTGCCGTACAACATGGAGTCAAATTTAAGGTTTTTGTTCTAACCCTCCACACCCTGGCCCTGAAAATTTAAAGATAAAAACAATAGCCATTTCTAAGTGTGGATAGATGGGGAATTACCATGGCAGAGATTACTTGACAAAGTTATCATTGTATCTGGATGCTCATTTGATTCCTTTGTGGCAAAGTGTCAGGCTCTGTGGATAGGGGAGAGCAGTGGATGTGATATACCTTGACTTTATCAAGGCTTTTTATATAATTTTCCATGACATTCTCATGGAAATACAGGAGGAATGCAAAGGAAATAAGATCTAGATTAAATTACTGTAAAATGGTACATAATGGGCTGGATCAGTATGCTCAACAAGTGATCATCAGTGGCTCAACATCTAGTTGGGAGGAACTATAAAGTGAGGTTCTCCAAGGGTCTGTTCTGATTCTGGTATTGTTTAATATCTTCACTAATGATTTTGAGGATGTGATTGAGTGCACACCTCAAAAAGTTGCAGACGACATTAAGTTGGGTGGAATTGCAAGCACTCTTGCTGGTAGGGTTAGGATTCGGAATGACCTTAATAAATTGGAGAAGTGATCCAACATTAATTGAATGAAATTCAACAGGGACAAGTGCATTTGGGATGGAACAACGGCATGTATAAATACAGACTGGGGAATGACTGGCTAAGCTGCAGTGTTGCTGAACAGGACCTGGGTGTTACAGTGGACAATAAGATGAATATAAGTCAACAGTGTGCTCTTGTTGCAGAAAGAAGCTGTTTTAAGTCAAGGAAAGTGATTCTCTCACTTTATTTGGCACTTGTGAAGCCTCACCTGGAGCTCTGTGTCCAGTTTTGGGCCCTTCACTTCAATAAAGATGTGGACAGCAGTGAGAATGGATTCAGCAGAGAGTGACAAAATGATTAAAGGACTGGGAAACATGATTTATGAAAAGGGACAGAAAACCCTAGGATTATTTAGTCTGAGGAAGAAAAGACTTGGGGTGGAGGAAAGGGATTGATAACAGTCTTCAAATACCTGAAGGGTGCTTCTATGGATGATGGAAATAGGCTATGCTCTGTGGCCAGAGGGAACAGGACAAGGAACAATGGTCTTAAATTAGAGCAACAGAAATTTAGGTTAGGTTTTAGGAAGAACTATTTCACTATGAGGGCAGTTAAGCATTGGAACACTCTATCCAGAAAGACTGAGGAATCTCCATCCTTGGAGATTTTTAAAAGCAGATTATATAGACACTTGACTGGGATGGTTTAGTTAGGGACCATCTTGCCTTGAGCAAAAGTTTGGATTAACCCTACTTTTCTAGGTTTCTGTGAATGCAACAGTTTTTCTTTGCAGCACAGCTCCATTGTCATCCATAATAAACCCAAGAACACTAAGATTCAATAGTATTTTTGTTGCTGTAGATTACAATTAAATATATGCTAAGAGAAGCTTGTTTTCATAAGTCACTTCTGATGGTGGAGACAAGCTTTTAGGAATGACACTGAGTGGTGACATTTATCTTGTCAAGTGTTTTTCCACTTGTCACAGCAATTTTGAATAAGTGAACATGAATTCTTTCTCTTGGATGATTTTATTAAGTTGGATACCGTTTAATAAAGATTATAATATGTACATGAAGGAGAGTGACAGCAGGATGTTAGACAATGGCACCTGAACAGCTATTATTTCCTTGACTCCTCACTTTAAGGGAAAGAGAGAATTGTAATGGTGAGCTGCGTGGTAATTTTAGCTACTGCACTTCATTTTGGGGTGACCAGTAGGGCTGTGTGAGTCTTCAGATCCCGCTTTGTATGCTTTGGCATCCGAAACGGCCCTTCCGGGTCGAAGCGGGATATCAACAATGGTGTCCGGAGCAGGTCAGGGGCATCAGAAGTGTTTTGCAGCCGCTTCAGATGCTTTGGAGCCACTTCAGCCATTTGAGGCAGTTAGAAGAGGGAGAGGCAGTGGGCTGGGGGGAGGAATTGGGGGGAAGACTGACGTTTATAGGTAGCCAGTGAGAAGGATTTCTCACTGGCTACCTTTCATAGTTTCATAGTTTCTAGGCTCGGAAGGGACCTGAGCAGATCATCTAGTCCGACCCCCTGCCATGGCAGGAAAGAGTACTGGGGTCAAACGACCCCAGCAAGGTGTTCATCCAACCTCCTCTTAAATACCCCCAGGGTAGGAGCCAGCACCACTTCTCTTGGAAGCTGGTTCCAGACCCTAGCCGCCCTGACCGTGAAGTAGCACCTCCTGATATCTAACCTAAACCTACCCTCTGCCAGCTTGTGACCGTTATTCCTGGTCACTCCTGGCAGTGCTCGGGAGGAACAGTAACTCCCCCAATGCCTGCTGGTCCCCCCCGACTAGTTTATAATAGGCCACAAGATCCCCCCTCAGCCTTCTCTTTTGGAGACTGAACAGGTTCAGGTCCCGTAGCCTCTCCTCGTAGGGCCTGCCCTGTTGTCCCCTGATCATACGAGTGGCCCTCCTCTGGACCCTCTCCATGCTGTCGACATCCCTCTTGAAGTGAGGCGCCCAGAACTGGACGCAGTACTCCAGCTGCGGCCTGACCAGTGCCGCATAGAGGGGGAGGATCACCTCTTTGGACCTGCTCGAGATGCATCTGTGGATGCATGCCAAGGTGCGGTTGGCCTTCCTAACTGCCTCCCCACACTGCCGGTCCATGTTCATCCTGAAGTCAATGTTGACCCCCAGATCCCTTTCTGCCTCTGTGCTGACAAGAGGGGAGTTCCCCAACCTGTAGGTATGGTGCCGGTTGTTCCTCCTGAGGTGCATCACCTTGCACTTGTCTGTGTTGAAACCCATCCTATTCTCATCCACCCACCCTTGTAACCTGTCTAGGTCTGATTGTAGCCTGTTGCTTCCTTCCAATGTGCCCACGTTCCCCCCACATCTTAGTGTCATCAGCAAATTTGAACAGAGTGCTTTTTACCCCCTCGTCCAAATCACTGATGAAGATGTTGAACAGTGCAGGCCTGAGGACCGAGCCCTGCAGAACCTCACTGCCCACGTCCTTCCAGGTTGAGAAGGACCCATCTACTACCACCCTCTGGGTGTGGTCCTCCAGCCAGTTGGCGACCCATTTGACTGTGTGGGTGTCTACACCACAGCCCCCCAGTTTCTCAATGAGAACAGGGTGAGAGACAGTGTCAAAAGCCTTCCGGAAGTCCAGGAAGACTATATCCAGTGCTACCCCTGCAGCTAATGATCTGGTGATCTGATCATAAAAGGCCACCAGGTTGGTCTGACAGGACTTGCCACTGATGAACCCGTGTTGGTTGCCCCTAAGCATGCAGTCCCCTGCTGGCCCCTCCTGGATGTGTGCCAGCATAATTTTCTCGAACAGCTTGCCTAGGATCGAGGTAAGATTAACCAGCCTATAGTTTCCCGGGTCCTCCTTCCTGCCTTTTTTGAAGATGGGGACCACATTGGCCCTCTTCCAGTCCTCCGGTACCTCACCAGAGCACCACAAGTGCTCGTAAAGTTGCGCCAGGGGACTTGCAATGACCTCGGCCAGTTCCTTTAGAACTCTAGGGTGGAGATCATCTGGGCCGGCTGACTTGAATACATCCAACTCCTCCAGAAGCTCCCTAACTAAATCCTCGCTAACCCATGGCCCAGGTGTGCCTCCCCTGGGGCCTGAGAGGGGCCCAGCAGGGAGGTGGCTGTTCTGGTCCCTACTTAGGAAGACAGAGGCAAAGACATCGTTAAACATGTTAGCTTTGCCATCTGGTGTGACAACCAAGTTTCCCACGGCGTCCTGCAAGGGCTCCACATTACCCGGGACCTTCTTTTTACCCACTACGTATTTAAAAGAGGACTTCTTATTGTCCTTAATCTGGCAAGCTAGCCCCAGTTCCATCTCTGCCTTGGCCTTCCTAACTACCCCCCTACATCCCCGAGCAACTACAGAATAGTCCTCCCTGGTGATGACCCCTTCTTTCCATTGGGTATAAGCCTCCTTTTTAGCAAGGAGACATTCCCGGATGCTTTTGGTGAGCCACGGAGGTTTGTATGCTCTCCTGCTCCCTTTGATCCTCATTGGGATTAACTTCCTTTGGGCTTGGAGGATCGCCTCCTTAAGGAGTGACCACTCTCCTTGGACACCTGGCTCCCCTCCCCTCCGGGACCTCAGCGCTTCTCCAACTATTCTCCTTAGCTCCTAGCTTCCAATGGCAGCATTCGTGGGGTGGGACTAAAAAAAGTATAAAAGCCTCTGTTTTCAGCCCTTCTGTGTCTTTTGCAGCTTGTTCCCTGTCAGGAGCTTTGTGAGAGAGGAACACTGTAACTGAGATCTGCCTGCTGCTTTTTCGTGTTATAAAGGAGTGGTTAGGGTTTAGCTTAGTTTAGCTTTGCTAGTCAATTAAATTATTAGTAGCATTACAATTCAATTTATTTCTTTGACTTATTTTTTGGAAAACTTACTTTGGAAACTTTGCAAAAAGACAGGTGTGTTTTCCCAGCCAGTGTTATCTATCACTGTGCAGGGAGGCACAGATTGCTTGCTTGCATGCATGCATACACACACGCACGTACACAGAGAACCAGGATATAGAAAAAAAATCACAGCAGATGAAGACAGACAGATATTTGCAGAAAAGCAAGACACACGGGTACACATGCAAATAATTTCATTCACAGCACAAGATAGACATAGACACAGATATTTACAGGAGAACAAGACAGATATACAAAAGGATTCACACACACACACAGACTCACACACACCTTTTGCAGCACAGGAAAGATCAATATGAAGCGTGCTGGAAAGGCAAGTGCCAGGTCTTCTGGCAGGGAAGAGAGAGGGGGTAAGGAGAGCCAGAGCTGCAAGCTCCCCCCATCCCAAACACAGACGCATTCTACTCCCGAGCAGCCCTGACATTGGTGCTGCCCATGGAAGCCAGGCGGTGGGAGCAATGTCTGCACCTAACGTCCCTGCACCTGCACCACCTCCACTCAGTCCAGAAGTGGGCACCAGCAGTGGAACCACTGCCTCTTCCACCCCAATTTCAGTTCTCAGTGTGAGGCTCCCACTGCTAGAGGAGGAGCTGAGTGCGCTGGCTCAGACAATTCTGGGGACTCAGGGGGAATCAGAGTTAGTGCTCCACATCCCTCACGTTTCCCCTAGACCCAGGTCTTCTCTGGAAAGCAGCTCTGAAAAGTGGTTTCAGTTGTAATTTGTTCCTTCTCAGGATCAGGCCTGAGAGCCTGAAGGCAGAGTGGTTTTTTTTGGTGAGGAATGTGCCCCCACAGGTAGTTGGGTTTTGTTGTCTTTGATAGATTCTGGTATGCAGTTTGGGGAGGTACTGGAGATAGTTGGCAGGTTTTGTGTTTTGAGCTGTACGAAGTTGGCTTCAGTTCTGGTGATGAGGTTAGGTGCTTGTTTGAATGTACAAACCACTTTTCAGAGCTGAGCCTATGAACTGCACTTCATCAGCCTCCTTGGTAGTAGGTATAGAAATTCATGGACTCAATATACACAGTGGAGTTCTGGCACACTGCGACCGGCCAGACATCTGACACCCCAGGCACTTCTGCACTTTTACCTGTGCTGCTACATCCTCCTTTCCCCTCTACCTCCCCACCCCAGCCTGTCCCTCTCTCCCTGACACCTCCATTTCCATTTTCACTGACTGGTTTTCTTGCCTGCATTGCAGGCCAGCCCAGCCTCTGCCTTCTTTACTATTCCTTCCATCCAGAACCAACTGCAGGTACTTCCTCAGCCTGACAAAGGGGTTTTCAACCCTAAAGCTTCCAAAGATACTTTTTTTTAAAGTACTCCTTTTTTTTAATAATACACACACAGACATAAAAACACAAGATAAGCCATCACACCATGAATAACATCGTATGTCCAACACAACACAACATCTTTACTACTTGCTGTCAATTCCTTTATAAAACGACAGGCTCTGTGACAGTTCTGTGTGGGTACCTTTGATGCCACTGCTGCCGTTTCTGGTGTTGAGCCAGCTAAATTATTGTACTTGTTGTCACGTAAAGCGGAGGACTGGGCATGAGGCTATCGGGGAGGAGGAGGCCTCAGTGGGGCACGCTGCCGTTTTGTGCAGAGGCCCCAGCGCCAGGACGGGTGCACCTTAACACACATAGTGTCACCCACCCACATCACGAGTTTTGCCTGTCAGCACCTTGGGGTGCAGGGCCCAAATGACAGATTCCCCCAGTGAGACACACAGCTGGCAGGCAGACTTCGTGACTTGGCAGGGCCCAGCACTCACTCAAGCCTGCTCTAGTACACACCCCTGCATTTTTCAGCCCGCTACCTTAACACACACGGTCATTTGTGTCAAGACTTTTGCCTGTCTGCAGCTTGCGGTGCAGTTCCCCACCAACCCCTGTGCCAATCTTCTTGAAACTTGGCAGGCTTTGTGTTCTCAGTAAAAGCAACCACCCCTGTAGTTTTCAGCCCTCTGTGGTATAACACACAGCCATGGCATGACTTTGGCTTTCAAGAATTTGGGGTACTGTTCTCCCCCAACCCCTCCACTAATCTTCATAGTTTCATAGTTTCTAGGGTTGGAAGGGACCTGAGCAGATCATCTAGTCCGACCCCCTGCCATGGCAGGAAAGAGTACTGGGGTCAAACGACCCCAGCAAGATGTTCATCTAACCTCCTCTTAAACACCCCCAGGGTAGGAGCCTGAACCACTTCTCTTGGAAGCTGGTTCCAGACCCTAGCCGCCCTGACCGTGAAGTAGCGCCTCTTGATATCTAACCTAAACCTACCCTCTGCCAGCTTGCGACCGTTATTCCTGGTCACTCCTGGCGGTGCTCAGGGGAACAGTGACTCCCCCAGTGCCTGCTGATCCCCCCTGACTAGTTTATAACAGGCCACAAGATCCCCCCTCAGCCTTCTCTTCTGGAGGCTGAACAGGTTCAGGTCCCACAGCCTCTCCTCATAGGGCTTGCCCTGCTGTCCCCTGATCATGCGAGCAGCCTCCTCTGGTCCCTCTCCATGCTGTCGACATCCCTCTTGAAGTGCGGCGCCCAGAACTGGATGCAGTACTCCAGCTGCGGCCTGACCAGTGTCACATAGAGGGGGAGGATCACCTCCTTGGACCTGCTCGAGATGCATCTGTCGATGCATGCCAAGGCGCGGTTGGCCTTCCTGACTGCCTCTCCACACTGCCGGCCCATGTTCATCTTGGTGTCAATGAAGACCCCCAGATCCCTTTCTGCCTCCGTGCTGATAAGAGGGGAGTTCCCCAACCTGTAGGTATGGTGCCGGTTGTTCCTTCCAAGGTGCATCACCTTCATAGTTTCATAGTTTCTAGGGTCGGAAGGGACCTGAGCAAATCATCGAGTCCGACCCCCTGCCCACGAGTTCCCCAAGGGAGTCAAAGTCCGCTTTTCTCAAGTCCAGGGTTCTTACTCTGCTGCTCGCCATCCTTTCTGTCCTCAGGATCCTGAACTCAATCATCTTGTGGTCGGTGCTGCCCAAGGTGCTGTCCATAACTGCATTCCCCACCAGCTCTGCCCTGTTTGTGAGCACCAGGTCAAGAAGAGCACGGCCCCTAGTTGTTCTCTCCAGCACTTGCACCAGGCCAGAGGATTTGATATATCACAGCAGATACAAAGCAGAGCACAGGGCCAGAACAACAGGGGCCATCCTGCCCCATGGCCAGACCACAGGCTTTCTCCTTAAAGCAACAGGCCAGAGGAGAAGGGGGGCAAAGAAAAGGGTAAATACAGAAAAACCCACCCAACACACAACAACCAAAGGTGCACACTCTGTCACACGCAGCACACATGAGTGTGGGTGTAACAACATTACGCCCATCTGCAGGGGTGAGATTACTAGCACTTCATTCTGGCATCAGGCGGTACTGCTTAGTTTCCTTTTTCACCATTTCTGCAGCTCTTTTGTAACACTCTGCAAGTCTTTGTGAGGGTTTCACTTCTCCAACAAAAGAAATATCCGTCACAATTGATTTTGGAGAGAACCTTTCCCTCCAAGGCCTAATAGACACAAGTCCTCACCGTGGGATCTGACTGACTTGCACGTGCGGCAGCTGTGCATCTGCACACAGCATGGGGGTTGTTCCCTGAGGCTGATTTCCTTGGTCGCCAGGATGGGTTTCGCACTGAGACTCACTTCTGCTCCTTGCGTTTCCCCGGCATCAACACCGCTGGATTTTGCCATTGCTGTGTTAATGTGCTGGGACGCTCACCGCTGCAGGGCCTGGAGGTCTGAGGTGTGAGATCCGTGGTGCCCGGCCAAAGGTTTCCTCTTGCTCCAGGTAAACCAGAGCTTTCTGCACTTGTCTGTGTTGAAACCCATCCTATTCTCGTCCACCCACCCTTGTAACCTGTCGAGGTCTGATTGTAGCATCCTTCCAATGTACCCACGTCCCCCCACATCTTAGTGTCATCAGCAAATTTGAACAGGGTGCTTTTTACCCCCTCATCCAAATCGCTGATAAAGATGTTGAACAGTGTGGGCCTGAGGACCGAGCCCTGCGGAACCCCACTGCCCACGTCCTTCCAGGTCGAGAAGGACCCATCCACTACCACCCTCTGGGTGCGACCCACCAGCCAGTTGGCGACCCATTTGACTGTGTGGGTGTCTACACCACAGCCCCCCAGTTTCTTAATGAGAACAGGGTGAGAGACAGTGTCAAAAGCCTTCCGGAAGTCCAGGAAGATTATATCCACTGCTACCCTTGCGTGTAACGATCTGGTGATCTGATCGTAAAAGGCCACCAGGTTGGTCTGACAGGACCTTCCACTGATGAACCCATGTTGGTTGCCCCTAAGCATGCAGTCTCCTGCTGGCCCCTGCTGGATGTGTGCCAGCATAATTTTCTCGAACAGCTTGCCTAGGATCGAGGTGAGACTAACCGGCCTATAGTTTCCTGGGTCCTCCTTCCTGCCTTTTTTGAAGATGGGGACCACGTTGGCCCTCTTCCAGTCCTCTGGTACCTCACCAGAGCACCACGAGTGCTCATAAAGTTGTGCCAGGGGACTTTAAACTTGGTAGAAATTATGCTCCTAGCAGAGGCTACCATCCCTGCAAGTTTCATCCAAATCATATAAAAAACAACAAAGTTATAGATCTTCCATTGATTCCCCATTATACCCTATGGCCAGATCTCCGAGGTGTCTCCACCACATTGAGGCAGAAACCCAGTCTGGAGGTCTAGATCAGATCATGGCCATCCGAAGCAGCTGGATCTGAAGCCAGATCAGATCACTGTTGACTCGCACAGCCCTAGTGACCAACTGTTATGACATACTGGGTGCATCTGCACATGTGCATTTACTGAGCAGTAACCAAAGTTATTGCACAGTACGGGCACATGTCTACATGTGCATGTCTGTACTGTGCAGTAAATATGGCAACTTATGCAGACTTGAGCATGAATTCAATACTTGCATGATGCAGGTATCAAATTTATGCCTGATTAGTTACTGTACAGTAATGTATGTGTAGAGGCCTTACTGCACAGTAACACTGTATGTGGACTGACTTGGAACTAACTTTAGTCCCAAGTCAGTCCACGCACAGAGTTAATACACTTTAATGCCTGCATGTGTAGACGTCAGCCTATTCCCTCTTACTGTGCAGTAATTTACTGTGCAGTAAATTTAGCCAGCATAAATGCACGTTATAGATGTGCCCACTGCTGTGGTTTATACACTAAGTTAACTGTTGTGACCTAAGTCGTGGCTAGCTTTATTGTATAAAACTGCAGGAGTAGATTTAATTAGCTGAAGAAGTTTCTTGTGCTGTTTTTAATTGAGACTTAATAACTTATTATTAGTTCTGTATATAAATTAACATAAAGTACTACAGTGTCAAACTATATGTGGTGATTATGCTACTCTAGGAAGCAGGGGGCAATGGTTCAGGTAGTGGGTTTTTTTTGAAAGAACTCATTATTTGGAATATTACCTCGTGTAAGATATGTCTTGTAGCATTCTCTAATACAGTTTATGCCCAGAGAACGAGAACCAGTCACCCTTGTAATTTTATCCTATATAATTTAATTGAAACTGAATTTTTAAAAAACAAAATCTAGTTTTCTTTTTTTACTCAGACTCAACTGTTTGCCTCCCATGGCAGTGAACTCAACAGATCAGTGAATTATTCCATATCAAAGCCCTGTCTTTCTTTAATTATTTAATTATTTCCTTTTTATTTGGAGTTACATTTTCTTGTGTGCTGGTTTTTTACTTTATTATGGGAAATGGTATAGAGTAATGTCAGCCTTGCCCTTTCCATTTATTATCCTGTAAATGCATCTGGCTCTCCATTAAATTACCCCTTGCTTTTCTCTGCATTAAATATTTCAGGGCTCTGATATTTCAGTTGCTTTTGAGTAACTGGAGTTGTGGTTGATCAGCAGAGATCTAGATTTTCCATTTGCAAGAAAATATGGATTTTCCTCTTTAGGGAAGAAGAACATGGGAAATTGCACGTTTCCTTTTGCAGGCTGGCAGAATTCCAGCCTGCAAGGGGCTACTTGGGGCTGTGGCTAGTGGAAAGAGGGCGATCAGGCAGGGGGCACCATGTGCATGTATGACACACATTGTAGGAGGAGGGAAGGAGCCCAGGCCACACACTGGGTGGGGACGGAGAGGGGGAGGAAGGAGCACAAGCCATGCAGTGGGGGAGGGGGCACAGATCACATATTGGGGGGGCACAGGTGACACAGCATAGGGGGCATGTGCCCCCTAAGATTTCTGCACCCACAGTAGGGTTCAGGGCTGCAGCCAGGCTGGACCAGCTCTGGGCAGGAGCTGCCTCTGTGGCCCAGTGGGTAGGCCCCAGCACAGAAGGGAGCACTGCACTGCCATAGCTGCCAAGCTGAGGCCCACCCTGCCCACCCGGCAGTAGTGGGGGCACAACTCCACGCTGCCACTGTCACTGCTGTGTCTCACTGGGTCCTGCCTGCTGGGCAGTGAAGGCGGTTCCTGCCCAGAGCTGATCTGGCCTAGCTGCAGCCCTGTGCCCTGCTGTGGGTGCAGAAATCTTGGGTAGGGATACGTGTCCCCCTGGTCATATCATCTGTGTCCCTTCCACCTTTCCCACACACCCACTCCCTTTCTCACACACTGGGGGAGCAGGGGCAGCAGGTTGGGAGTGAAGGGTACCAGCAGTGCCAGGGGGCTGTGGGTCAGGAGTGAGAGGCACCGGTACGGTCGGCGGGCAGCAAGTTTGGAGTGAGGGGCACTGGCAAGGCCAGGGGGTTGTGGGTTGGCAGTGAGAGGCAACAACGTGGGCATGGGCAGAGTATCAGCATATCAGGACTACTCAGCACCACAAAGCGGCAGAGGAGATGGCCACAGTTGGACCCCCGTCCTGGTGAGTGAAAGGGGCAGAGGGAGCTCTGATTTTCTATGATAAAAAATACAAAAATCAAATGCCAAAACTTAAAGGAATTTACAATTTATTTTATTATAGCTTCCAAATTGCTTTAAAATTTATTATAATGATTGAGGTGCTGATAAGCTTCCAAGCTACTTTTAAACTGTAAATATGTCAATAAAACATTCTATTAATCTGATACCTATATATATAGCAGTGTTTCATTTTAACTGCGGAAAAACGTGCATTTGGGGGTTTTTAATCAGAAAACATGCATTTTTTATCAGAGAATTTGTGATTTTTAAACAGAGAAAACCAGGATCCCTGCAAATGATCAGAAATTCTAATAATCTGGTGGGGCAAGGATGTGACTTTCAATCTCAGCTGAAGTCTTTTCCCTTTATTTCAAATGCTGTTTGAAACAATTTCACCCTTTTGTGACTTTCTCCTTTCTTTAATGAGTTGAAGTGACTGATACTACCAAAAGTCTCATGCAGTGTTATTTACCAACAATTCCTATGCTTCATGCAGTAGTGTACATAGCATATTATAAACAATCATTTTTTGTGTTGTTTTTTCCTTGACCATTGTGGCAATTGTGATGGTTCACTTACACTTGCACTGTTTCCTGAGATATTAAAACTAATTTGGAACAGATCTTTGTTTGAAAATAACATTGTAAATTGCCCAATGCAATTGTGAACATTGAATTTCATTTACTATCATGTTGTCACATTGCCTTCTCATTTACCATCTTATTTTACTTCTCCCATTATCTACAAAAGAATAGTAGGTTGATTCTTTTTTGCAGTGTATTTCCTTGATACTGTTTACATGTTTAGATTGGATACCAGGAAAAACTTCTTCACTGTGAGAAGAGTGAGGCAGTTGAAAAGACTGCTGATGGAAGCTGTGGACTCTCCATCACTGAAGGTGTTCAAGAGGAGGTTGGACCACTACTGTTTGGAGTTGATATAAGCATAGCTCTGCCTATGTCCTACTATGGGTATTTCCCATGGTTCGGGTCTTTACTGGTTGTTGCATCAGATTGGAAGGGAATCCTACATGTTCCTGCTCCTCCCCCACTTCCCACCCTCCTTTCTGGTATACATGTCAGGAATTTTTTTCTTAAGCCCTCCTCACATAAATTGGGTATTGGCTGCAGCCAAGGCTGGGGATTTTGACTGGGGTATGCCACTGTTTCTGCTGGGCCTTAAAGTCAGAGGTTCCTGGCTAGAGGGTCTTGCCCTTTCACTCAGGGTTAGGCTGATTATCATATCTGGGATTAGGAAGGAATGGTTATATTTGTATAAACTATGGGAGTATTTGTCTTCTGTAGCAGGGGGCATAGTCCACTATCTGGGATCTCTTGAGCGTATATTAACAACTTTTTACAGAAGCAAGATGCTGGCTGCTGGGGTCCATCTACTTTACCTGTGGCAGATTCAGGTGTTATATCTTGTGTTGTGTCAGGGTTCATCAGGGCCATCCCAGGAAGGGGGGAGAGAGGGGAAATTGGGGCAACTGCTCTGGGCCCTGTGCTTTGGGGGGCCCTGTGGAGCCAGGCAGAGCGACCATAGCAAATCCATGCTGCTGCTGGCTTCATGTCTGGGCACTCAGCACTCCCAAAACAGGCTGATTTGCCCTGGGCCCCATACCCTGTTTGGATCATCTCTGGGGTTCATGGTAGTTTTACTAAGAGGTTAGATTATGGATTTATATAGGATGGGGGTCTGGATAGGGATGATGCTGCCTCAGGGAGGGCTTGGACTAGATAACCTGTTGATTTCCCTTCCAGTCCTACTTCTCTATGATTATGATATAGTTTTATTTCTGAATATTTCAGGATATCACTTAGCTGGAGAGCAGTAGGCAGAACTTGATTTTAGTTTAAGAATAATTTGAGAGGGAGCTCTAAACTGTTGTTATTTTACTGACTTTGGTAAGGTGGCCCAGGCTGTCCAGGAGAACAGTTTTGTTAAAAGACGCCAAATAACATGCTGTCTGCACTTCATCTGTTGAACCAGCCCTCTGTCTGAGATCACTTATATTTCACCTTTTTCTGTGATTAAGACTTGTAGGCACCTTGTTATTATCTCACCCTTGCACTCTATATGCCCTCCATCATGTTATGTTTATCAAAAGAAATGTTGAAAGCCCCATTGTATGGCTGTTTATTTTTAGCCTGGATCATTTTAACACATCTCAGTAGGAGATAACGAGAGAATTTGCTTGATGAAAGCAGAGGTGTGACCATAAAGGTCTGCATCCTGGATGGTGATATCAGTAATGAGTGGCCTCACAGCAGCTGTGGCTGCCATTCTTGTGCCACCTCTAAATGGGTCCCTGGGCTGCTGCTCCAGGTGCCCACCTTTCATTATGGTACTGGATGAAAGCCCTAACTGATTTGTGACGTATGGACTCCAAGGCTGCTCGAGACATGGCAACACCAGTTCCCACAGTCCGGCTGGAGAACAGGTACGAAGCTCTGGCAGCCCTGGAGGAGGAGGACGGAGAGGACAAAACCGGGGAGGAGGCAACTCCACACACACCATGTCCCATGCAAGCTGAAGGAGGCAAGAAGGCCAGGAGGAAGAAGCGTTGTGTGATTGTCATTGGTGACTCCAACTTGAGAGGTACGGAGGGCCCCATCTGTCACTGGGACCCCTCGGCACACAAGGTATACTGCCTACCTGGAGCGAGGATTCAGGACGTGAAAGGGATGCTTCAGACCGTAATCCAGCTCACCGTTTATTACCCAATGGTCCTAGTCCATGTGGGCACTAATGATCAGCCAGGAGGAGCCCTGATTGTCTGATGGAGGACTACCACGCTCTGCGGTGCATGCTGAAGGAGATGGGCGCACAGGTGGTTTTCTCTTCTATCCTGCCAGCGAGTGGACGAGGCAGACGGCATGACATGCATCATGGAGACCAACTGGCGGCTACAGGAATGGTGCTTCGAGGAGGGCTTTGGCTTCCTCAGCCACAACCGGCACATCACGATAAGAGACATGCTGGGATGGGACGGGCTCCACCTTTCCCCAAAAGGTAAGTGTGTGTTCTCTTCTAGGTTGGCGGACCTCCTCCGGTGGGCTTTAAACTGGGCTCGTTGGGGGAAGGGGAAGATAAGGGCGGAGAAAACATCAGACTGCCAGACCAAACAGCACCCACAACTACAGCCCAGCCCACACCAACGAGTGAAGTGAATAAACAGGTAAGAGATAGGGGCCAGGGTAACGCTGGGACTAGAGGGTCAGTACACACACCCACAGGAGGCCTCAAATGCCTCTACACAAACGCTCGTAGTATGGGCAACAAGCAGGAGGAACTCACCCTCCTGCTGGCTGACACCAGCCCAGACATAGTGGGGATTACGGAAACGTGGTGGGATGAAACGCATGATTGGGCAGTCAATGCCAAGGGCTATAGGCTGTACAGGAGGGACAGGATAGGAAAGAGAGGTGGGGGTGTGGCGCTCTATATTAAGAAGGAATACACATCGGCGTTAATTAGCAAGGAGTCAGGGGAGGGGCACTCTGAAGTGCTTTGGGTTAGAGTACAAGGCAGTCGAGGGGAAAGGGACTTAACGGTGGGAGTCTACTACAGACCTCCCAACCAGGGAGAAGAGCTTGACCAGGAATTCTTGGGTCAGCTCACAGAGGTAGTGAAGGCTAAGGATGTGGTAGTCATGGGGGACCCGAACTTCCTGGACATCCGCTGGGAAGAACAGTCAGCCAGGTCTGAACGCTCATGTAGGTTCTTGGCCAGAGTGCAGGACCTCCATCTAACCCAGGAGGTGCACAGCCCCACCAGGGGGAACGCCTTGTTGGACCTATTGCTGGCCACGGGTGATGACCTTGTGAGGGGGCTGCGGGTGCTCAACCACCTGGGCGACAGCGATCGTCGCCTGCTGGAATTCACCATCCAGCGCAAGGTGGCAAAGGCATGCAGTAAGGCAGCGGCCCTAGATTTTAGGAGGGCAAACTTCAATGAGCTAAGTAGGATAGTTGGAGAAGCGCTGAGGTCCCGGAGGGGAGGGGAGCCAGGTGTCCAAGGAGAGTGGTCACTCCTTAAGGAGGCGATCCTCCAAGCCCAAAGGAAGTTAATCCCAATGAGGATCAAAGGGAGCAGGAGAGCACACAAGCCTCCCTGGCTCACCAAAAGCATCCGGGAATGTCTCCTTGCTAAAAAGGAGGCTTACACCCAATGGAAAGAAGGGGTCATCACCAGGGAGGACTATTCTGTAGTTGCTCGGGGATGTAGGGGGGTAGTTAGGAAGGCCAAGGCAGAGATGGAACTGGGGCTAGCTTGCCAGATTAAGGACAATAAGAAGTCCTCTTTTAAATACGTAGTGGGTAAAAAGAAGGTCCCGGGTAATGTGGAGCCCTTGCAGGACGCCGTGGGAAACTTGGTTGTCACACCAGATGGCAAAGCTAACATGTTTAACGATGTCTTTGCCTCTGTCTTCCTAAGTAGGGACCAGAACAGCCACCTCCCTGCTGGGCCCCTCTCAGGCCCCGGGGGAGGCACACCTGGGCCATGGGTTAGCGAGGATTTAGTTAGGGAGCTTCTGGAGGGGTTGGACGTATTCAAGTCAGCCGGCCCAGATGATCTCCACCCTAGAGTTCTAAAGGAACTGGCCGAGGTCATTGCAAGTCCCCTGGTGCAACTTTACGAGCACTCGTGGTGCTCTGGTGAGGTACCGGAGGACTGGAAGAGGGCCAACGTGGTCCCCATCTTCAAAAAAGGAGGACCCGGGAAACTATAGGCTGGTTAGTCTTACCTCGATCCTAGGCAAGCTGTTCGAGAAAATTATGCTGGCACACATCCAGGAGGGGCCAGCAGGGGACTGCATGCTTAGGGGCAACCAACACGGGTTCATCAGTGGCAGGTCCTGTCAGACCAACCTGGTGGCCTTTTACAATCACATCACCAGATCATTAGCTGCAGGGGTAGCAGTGGACATCGTCTTCCTGGACTTCCGGAAGGCTTTTGACACTGTCTCTCACCCCGTTCTCATTAAGAAACTGGGGGGCTGTGGTGTAGACACCCACACAGTCAAATGGATCGCCAGCTGGCTGGAGGGCCGCACCCAGAGGGTGGTAGTGGATGGGTCCTTCTCAACCTGGAAGGACGTGGGCAGTGGGTTTCCGCAGGGCTCGGTCCTCAGGCCTGCACTGTTCAACATCTTCATCAGTGATTTGGACGAGGGGGTAAAAAGCACCCTGTTCAAATTTGCTGATGACACTAAGATGTGGGAGGACGTGGGCACACTGGAAGGATGCAACAGGCTACAATCAGACCTAGACAGGTTACAAGGGTGGGTGGATGAGAACAGGATGGGTTTCAACACAGACAAGTGCAAGGTGATGCACTTCAGGAGGAACAACCGGCACCATACCTACAGGTTAAGGAACTCCCCTCTTGTCAGCACGGAGGCGGAAAGGGATCTGGGGGTCATCATTGGCTCCAAGATGAACATGGGCCGGCAGTGTGGAGAGGCAGTTAAGAAGGCCAACCGCACCTTGCATGCATCCACAGATGCATCTTGAGCAGGTCCAAAGAGGTGATCCTCCCCCTGTATGCAGCACTGGTCAGGCCGCAGATGGAATACTGCGTCCAGTTCTGGGCGCCGCACTTCAAGAGGGATGTCGACAGCATGGAGAGGGTCCAGAGGAGGGCCACTCATATGATCAGGGGACAACAGGGCAGGCACTATGAGGAGAGGCTATGGGACCTGAACCTGTTCAGTCTCCAAAAGAGAAGGCTGAGGGGGGATCTAGTGGCCTGTTATAAACTGGTCAGGGGGGATCAGCAGGCATTGGGGGAGTTACTGTTCCCCCGAGCACCGCCAGAAGCGACCAGGAATAACGGTCACAAGCTGGCAGAGGGTAGGTTTAGGTTAGATATCAGGAGGCGCTACTTCACAGTCAGGGCGGCTAGGGTCTGGAACCAGCTTCCAAGAGAAGTGGTGCAGGCTCCTACCCTGGGGGTGTTTAAGAGGAGGTTAGATGAACACCTTGCTGGGGTCGTTTGACCCCAGTACTCTTTCCTGCCATGGCAGGGGGTCGGACTAGATGATCTGCTCAGGTCCCTTCCGACCCTAGAAACTATGAAACTATGAAACTAGGGTGCCTCCATTATGTTTTACTTTAGTGGTTGGGCAGGATGGATTAAGAGATCCTTTATGATCCACTATAATAGAGATCTTCATGCAATATGGAAACGGGGAAGTTATATAATATCCATTATTTTAAGGACTGTGCAATTGTAGCTGCAAAGAAACTTTTTTTTCCCCTCTTGTACTGTTGCACCTGCCAAATGCCATCCAGCAAAACTATTTCAGGTGGCAAATAGCTGGTTAAATCCAGATTTGTTTCCATGTGGCAAATGATTAATCTATAGTCCATTGTGATGACTTTGCCACCTACTTTGTAGAAAAAACCACTTGTCTTTGGCTCAGCTTGATGACCAGCTTTCAGATGCAGTCTAACACTGGGGATGGGGAAGCTGAGTCTTGTCTGCTTCATATGAACCAGTTTCAACTCTTGTCACTTCAATGCAGAGGACATGGCAGACCAGTTGTGACCTGGACCTGTATCCATCCTGGCTTGTAAAAGTCAGCCAGGGGCCACTGCTGTCAGGGGTTTTCAGTGCCTCCCTTTGGTAGGCATATTCTTGAGACTGCAATTGTCCACTCTTTACTATAAAAAGCATTGCTTGACACTGACTCCTCAGCCATCTGCCACCTTGTCTCTAACCTCCCATTTTTGGGGGATGGTTATTTCTGGATGCTGTTGGATTTGTGCACCTCTGTGTGCCTAGCTTTCATTCTAGGTATAGTACGGAGAGTGCACTTGTGGCCTTGGTTCACAATCTTCTCCAGGAGATTAACAGGGGAAATTGCTCCCTGTTGATCCTATTAAAGCTTTCAGCACCTTTGATAGAGTTGGCCATGAGGTATTGACAAAACATCTACTAACCTGGTGGGTATTAGTGGTTCTGCTTTTTCCTAACAGGGAGATTGCAGATGGTGGTTATGGGTGAGTGTTCATCTTCCCATCAGAAACTTTCCCATGGGACACCCCAGGGTTCTGTCATATTGTTCTTCTGTTCAAAATATACCTGAGGCTGAGATTGTGTGGAGATTTGGAGATGTACCATAAGTAAGCAAATGACATCCAGCTCTGTCAGGTCCTGTTGTTATGCAGTGGCCAGCTCAGTTGGGGACTGGGTGTAGGTGAAGCTGATTGCAAAAAAGACAGAAGTGATGGTGATGGGCAGACCTCATGGTGTGGGGGATAGGGACACCTGTTATTGATGGGGTTCAGTCTCCCTTTGTCATTCAGGTCCACAGTACTGGGGTGATTCTGGATCCCTTGATGCACCTGGATGCTCAAGTTGTAGCAGTGGCTAGGAGCACCTTGTGTCAACTCATTTGGTGTGAAGGCTACAACCTTGTATTTCAGATTTGGATCTGCCTACTATCATCCGTTTCTTAGTAACCTTGTGGCTACTACTACAATGTGCTTTATGTGGGACTGACCTTGAGCACTGTCCAGAAGCTGCAGTGGCCCACCTTCTGATGGGGGCAGGTTGCTGGGAGCAAAATACTCCAGTGCTCCAGGGTCTGTACCAGCTTCCAGTATCTTTGTTGGTACAATTCAAGTCCTGGTCTTGACCTATAAAACCCTAAATGGTCTCAGTGTACGTATGGGACTGCCTGCTTCCTTATGCTCCATCATGATCCCTGAGGTCAATCAAGAGCAACTTCCTGAAA
This sequence comes from Crocodylus siamensis, assembly GCF_052110815.1. Taxonomy (NCBI): domain Eukaryota; kingdom Metazoa; phylum Chordata; order Crocodylia; family Crocodylidae; genus Crocodylus; species Crocodylus siamensis. The sequence continues at coordinate 66,697,948 of NC_143398.1, forward strand.
GTATCATCTATGCCCCAAGTTTGTTTAGTCAAAACACATGGGAGGTAGTTCTTGCATATTGCTCCTCAACTCTGAAATTCCCCCTTTATTGAGGCTGCCAGAGCCTGAGCCTAGCCATTTTTTGGAAGCAGTGTAAGACCCTTTTATTTGGGCAGGCTTTCAGCAGGTGGGGTTTAATTCTGGGTATTCTTTGGGGTACTGTTTTATTGTTTTATTATTTTATATGTTTTTATTGTTAGGTACTCAGAGCCTTTTTGGGGAGAGTGGTGTAAACATCAAATAAATATATAAATACCTTGATTTTCAGGAGTATTGGATGAATGAGCAGATTAATATTGGAAAGCACCATCACTCATCAAAAGCTGGTTGTTAGGGAAGTACCTTAAAATACTTTTAATGTAAAGGCAACTTGGCATATGTGAAATAAGTTGCTGGTCACAGTCCAGTTCCTATTTAATGGCAGCTGTGCCACAAAGCTGCCGAGGCCATTGGGACAGATGGTCACCATTGCTGGCAGGCTGAACAGACCGACAAAACTGCCCCCCACTATGACCAGAAGTGATCCTTCCAGACAGAGCTGAAATATGTCAGCAGGCAGCTGCTGTTGCTCTGTTGGTCTTGGATGTGTTCTGTGGGTAAGGGGGTAGGCTCCAATTGCCAGAACTGTCACAAGCAACTTTTACAAGCACTGCAGATTAGTTATTTTCTTTCTTGTAACTCTTGTGAATATTTTGATACTGGTCTCATGACTACTTTTTGCCTCTTTATCTGCCTCAAACATCAATCTAAATGCTAGTTTTGAGCTAAAATGATGTTACTAATGTGTACTCAGTGACTACAGTCCTTTCCCTGCCAGCCCTGACACAGGTACATATGCAGGTGGCAAGATTAGCACTGGATAGACCTCCTTCTTCCTATTATTACCATCTCTCATTCCACCTCAGCTTTAGTTGCATTGGAAAGCTAGGCTTGGTAAAGCTCTCTGAGGCCAGATTTGAATGCATCATTAGTTTAAATGTTAGGTAAATAGTTTGCTTCCCATTTACACTATGTGTTTTGTGTTATTTTGCACTTTTTTATTAAGACTAGGGTTCTTCAGTGTTTTTGTCAGTTTCGTTCCTAATTTTTTAATTAAGAAAGGGTGGAAGAATAAATGAAAAACACAAAAAGCAGGACAAGAAGATGGGGAAAAATTGTAATGCAAGCCTTGAAATGTAAAACAAAATCCTTAAAAAGTGTAAAAGGTAAGAGCAGGCATGTCTAAAACCAGGGGAAACACCAGTTTCACAACCACACAGGGACACTACCACCAGTCAGTATTTATAGTTCCTTAGCAGTTCAAAGTAAAGGTATTGGAGATTAAGCTTACCTGTGGGTGCCTGCAAGCTCTTGGAGTGTCTTGTGTAGCAGAGTCCCCACATTTCAAAATGGCAGTGGGAGTGCATTAACTTAAGCCTGTCGAATGAGCCTTAGTTAAAGTGCCCCCACTGCCATTTTGAAGTGCAGGGATGCTGATACATAAGACGCAGAGGCTGCTGGAGTGTGTTAACTAGCACACTCCAGCAGACTCAATTAATCGGGTCTGCTCTGACATGCTGTAATTGCAGGCACCCACATCATAGTTGTTTCTTTTCTGTCATAGTTGCTTCTTTTCCTTATCTTCTTTTTCAGGAGCATTTTGAAAAACAAAAATGAATTTCCATTCTTAAATGTTCCCAGGTCAAGCCCAGTTCCCTGTGCAGCTCCTCTCCTCTGCTCTACTTTGGAGCTGGACAATCTCCAGCACAACCAGGGCACAAGAAGGTCACAGCACAGTTTTCACAGACTTGTACCTTGTTTCAAGAAGAGAAGAAAAATAGTACGACAGTAGCTTTCCTTATAAGCCATTGCGATATGTTCAAGAGAGTAAATTCTTTAGTGGTCATAAGACTATAAACACAGCTGGAATCCGTAGTCAATTAAATGGTTACATAGAGCTTGGTTGCATTATTTGAAACCTGATTCATGATTCTTAGGAGCCTAAAATTTTGGAAACCCTGGCTTATGTCCATATTTAAAAATGTCTGCTCTGACTTCCAGTATCTTTTGAAGTCAGTAGGGGTTCAAGGGCTTTTGGGTATTGAACACTACTGAAAAATCAAACTGCTTAGGGGCCTAACTCAGTTATGTAACTTTAGGCTCCCATTTTTAAAAAAAATAAACCTTAGACCAATACTGCACTATGGAATGCATCTGGCTGTCTTTTGGAAGTTCGGAAGTTATAGTACAACTTGTGGCCTCAGCTTTGCTGGGCCTGTCCCTGCTACCAACAGTCTTATCTGATTAACTATTTATATTAGTTATAGGCAATTTGTTACTTTGTGTTTTGCAAAACTGTAGCACTCAGCCTTTTGGCTATGCACAGGCTCTTGTCTCTTTTCCTACCATAGCATCACATGGACATATCTCAGTTATTTTACCCCAGACTAATGTAGACTGCATAACTAATGGCATGATTTAAATTGTGGTAATGTACCACAGCTATGCACCTAAATAGCTAGCATGTACAGTGTGCTATATTATTTTCCAATTCTACCAAGATATGTAACAATTCAAATGTTAATATTTGTTTCAATAAAACTATTGAATTGGAGAATGCAGGTGAGATCCTATGTATGCCATAAAATGAAATGTGCATTAACACTTGAGTGTAGCTTACAGGTTTTGCAAAACAAGTATATTAAGGTGCAAGAAAAGATTTGAATCTCTTGCTTCTCAAATGTTGCTATTTTTCAAACTAATCTCTGTGCACAGAACATTTTTCTCTCTCAGTATAATTCTTCTAAGCAGTACTGGCTTTGAGGGTGAAGTCTACAGTACAGGAGCAACCCAGTTCTTGACAAGGAAAGTTTCCTTGCAAAGGACCTCGGCACCATTCTGAATAGACTTCTGGGCAGCTGGGGCTACATGCTGCACAGGCTGCTGTCCCAGGAGCCACACGAAGTGCAGGCTGCACACTGAGGACAACTTGCCACGTGAGCAGCCCTCTGGTTCTCCCTCAGTGCACAGGCAGCCCGCCTCCGCATCCTCTCAGTTGCATGTACAGCAAAAGCAGCTCAGCTCCCCCACCCTGCCCAGGCATGCATGCCCCATGAGCATCCTGGCTCCCCCTTTACGCTTGTTGCTGCATGTGCTGCATGGGGAGTCCACCCCACAGGAAGCCCAGACCCCCCTGCCACACATGTGGCACCTACCTTCCCTCCTGATCATGTGCCTACCACAGTGCAAGCACCCTGTCTTTCTTAAGTACAGTGAGAGTAACTTGCTCCCCTCCCCTGCCATGCATGCAGCATGGGCACCCCAGCCCTGTTCCACTGTGCCATACTGTCTCACACCACTAGGAGTTGGGACAAGAAATAGAAGCTAGAGGAGGGTGGGGAGTCTGAAGAAACTGGTTGCTGTGGTAGGAGCAATAGCCAGGGATGTGGAGCAGTGGTTATTATTCTGGGAGCCCACGGGCAGCATGCTAACTCTTTGGGGACCATGTGCAGCTTGTGGACTGCCAGTTGAACAGCCCTAGCCTAGAGGAATGGAAACATGTTAGGTATGTGGCTTTTCCACTGATGGTGCCATCTACCAATTGCAAGGTGGGCAAGTGTTTAATAGGAACTGAACTGGGACCATCAAATTGACTTAACATAAACCATTGAACAGCCATTCATTTCAGATGGCAGCCTTGAGGGGAAAGACTTTGTTCCATTAACAGTCCTTCCACCACCTTGCCATTTTTTATCTCTCTTCTTAAGTCAGAATTAAATGGGTACCACTTTTTTCTACTTTACAGATAAGCTCTTTGACACATGAGTATTCAGAAACCATGGTGATGAATGCAGAATATGGTAAATATCTTGAGAGATGGATGATGTTTTTAAGTATGGAATTGAGCTGGTAATAAGGAAAAGAAGGTGAAGTAGTGGTTTTTAGATTTGGCAGGGATGGCTCCCATCCCTACAATTTGTTATCTTCAGCACTGAATGAACAGTGACATAAGAAATCAAGCTATATTACCTACCGAGATAATTAGCCTTCAGTAAACAGATAAGCTTGCAGATGTTAAGTGCTAAAAGCCTGTGGTAAAAAGTGTTTGTGCTGTCCTTTAATATGTTGCAGCATTGATAGTAATAACCAGAGGTTGTACCAATGAATAATCTTATGCAAGATTTTGGCCAGATGTTAGGTGAAGTCCCTGCATTAAGGGACTTCAGGGCATCACAAAGGGTGCTTATACATGTGCTCTGACCTGCTGTAATTACAGTGCATAGATTATGTAATCAAGTCTGCTGGAGTGTGGTAATTAGACTCCAGCATCACATGTATCAGCATCCCTGCACTATAAAATGGTAGCAGGGACACTTAAACTAAAGGTCATTTGATGAGCATTAGTTAAAGCATCCCTGCTACCATTTTTCAGTGCTGGGACACTGAAGCACATGATGCTTCAGGTGCTTTAATCAGAGCAGTTCTCAGAGCCCCCCACCCCAAGCATGTGTATAAACGCTCAAAGAGTGTTTTCTTTTTCCAAGCTTTTTATGGGAAAGAATAACAACCCCTGTTCTCAGGGAATTATAGGGACTGCTCCCTTCCTATTTCCATAGGATATATGGCAACCCAAGGGCTGTGAAGAAGGGAGGAGGATTATTAGAGGTGCTTGGGAATTCTCCAGTGGAACTTTTTTGGTGGAAAGGCTAATTCATCCATACCAGGGGTGCTCAACCTCTGGTCTGCAGGCCCTGGCAACTGGTATGTGGCCCATGAAGCCATGGCAACTGGCCTACAGGGGCCATGGGTACTGAAGGTAACATCAATAGTGATGAAGATAACATTAATATGGCAACCTTTCCCTGCTGCCAAATTCCCATGTCTCCTACTCTCCCACAGCCAGATCATGGTTGGGTCATGCACCCTTCCCCAGAAGCAGCTGGATTGGGGCCAGGTTGCCCCTCACCCTTCTCTGCATGGTTGGATGGGGCCCTGCCATGCCTGCCCCAGGCACCGGATTAGGGCCACCAACTGGATCCAGCCTTCAGATGGACTGGAAACTGCCTATTCAGCTGCTGGGGAAAAGGCTGTGCACAACTGATGTATACCATATCATTTTGTGGAAATATACTGACAATTTGTGCCACAACAAAGGCAGGACCTTAAGTGGTTTCCTGGCTGTTTGTTCAGCAGGCTTCAGGGGACCCCAGGTCATCTAAAGACCTTCCTTGACTCTGGAACAGCTCTGTCCTACAGACCGCCCGAGCCTGGGAATCCCTGGCCTTTCAAACGCTCTGCTGCAGGGCATGGAAGTCCTCAGAACACAAGTTCAGATTAATATTTTATTGGAGTGTGAATATAGAAAATTAAAATTGAGACCACAAGGGAATTCAACAAACAACAAAATAACTCCATTCAGGAACAAAAATACCAGTGAAAGGGAGATGCATCACTAGCAATCGATATATAAACAGAGTATACAAATTTCTGTTCATTGTGGTACTTAGCAAGATTACACTAATTTTGAGTCTAGCAGGTTGTGAGAACTGAATCTACTTAAGTGTGTGCTTGCATTACAAGAAGACAGTATTCAGGCTTTATGATGTTCCTTTTGGCTATCGTGGCTCAAATCTTGACAGTTTTTTTAGGAAGAAACCAATTATTCCAGAACATATTTAAACCAGAAGAAATGGGAAGAAATGTACCTATAGACACAAATAAAAATACCTAATGCAGAAAGAGGGAACTGATCACAGTGGTCTGTAGCTAATGAACTTTGTGCTAGGTGCAGAAGCACAGCTGCCAAAAGTGCAAGTCATTCAGGTCCCAGCATAAAGACTCAGGTCTATCAAGACTTAGAGGAAAAGCTTCCTACCAAAAGCAAATCAGAAACTGTATCTGCTGCTTTGTCAGTCTGAGAAAAATGTGAAACCTGGAGAGAGAAAAAAAACAACAAACCAAACCCTCACAGGGACTTCTTAAAAGAGCTGTAGGAAGGGGGAGTGGGAAGTTAAGCGATAAAGACTCACTCCAAAATGATGTGTTAGTAACCCCTCCTCTCTAGATGGCTGTTAGTGGAGTTTTATGTTAATTTATTTTTGTAGTTATTGTTAAGTGGGAAGATGTAATGATTGAAGTTATAATATAGAGCTGCTCCCTAACTCTGAAGGCTACAGGGGTTGGGAATTGGGAGACTGTCCCCAAGTCAGGTTAATCAGTGACAGACAAAGGGTCTATAGAGGCTTGCCTACTGCTTCATAAATAAAGCTTGTTTTTTGGTTTTTCTCATTCGTGTATGTCTGTGTTTATTGATGATGATCACTACACTACACTACATGATCTAGGGCAGGAGTAGTAGAGAAGCTTATACATATGCTGCTCATTCAGCCCCAGATCTTTTTTGAGACTGCTAACAAATATGTCAAGCTTGTGTTAAGGACTGAGGTATCATGCAAATAATTGCCAAAGAGGTAGAAACTAATAACAACCTTGGCAGTTGCTAGCCACCTAAAAGTTAAAATGAGTCAGATAAAAATTGGAATCTATCTGGATGTAGAAACTTGCTATACAGGAGATCAGCTGGGTAACCTCTCAAAATCCTTTTCCATTTCTTCCAAATGAGGGCAAACATTTTGAGCTGCCCCCACTCTGCCCAGCTCAGAATCAATGAGAATCAAAGAGGCTTAAAGGACACTTGCCATGTCATAGTCTGCGTGGGGTTGACTCATGGTGTGGCATCCTGATGCCATGGCTTACCCAGCTCTAGTATCTTAACTTTGGAAAAACCTGTCTACCTCAACCTCCCTGACATCTTCCAAGGAAAGGGAGAGCAGTTTTAAATGAACCACTATAATACTTGAAAAACCACAAGATATTTTAAGATATCAGTAGCAAGGAGCAGACACCCTAGTGTCCACTTAACCCCTGCCCCCATTCTAACTCCTTGGAGCACCCTTTCTTCTTTCCTGCCTGCCATGCTTCATGTCATTATTTTTTGTGTGAGATGGAGGCTTCCCCAGGGTCCTAGAGTGAGCCCAGTCTGGATCCACATTTCCTCTTGGACACTGTCATGGTTGTCCTGGCCCTATTCATGCTTCAGCATACTAGTTGACTTATGGGCTATTTGTGGCCTCCATCCATACACCCCTATAGCCATGCCCATGTCTCACAGATGTTACCCTAGATCCACTCAGCCCTCTTGGCTTTAGCTTGCTGGTTAGGCTCAGTGTAGACTGCCAGCCTAGACTCACTTCCTCTGGCCCAGCCCCTGAATATCAGCCTCTTGACCCTCTCGGCTGAAGCCTGCCCCATCTCACTCAAGACTGGCCCTTGGCCATCTTGGCTTGAGCCTGCCCCTATCTTGCCTTTGGGGTGCAGACTCTGGCTTTCCTGGCCTTAGTGCCTATCTTGTCCTTGGGGCACAGGCTCCGCCCCTCTCAGCTTTGGTCCATCCCAGAATAGACTAAGAACTTGGAACACCTCCTAAGCACCTCTGTGTGGCCTCCTATCCTTCCCTCCAGCCACTACATGGTCTTCTGGTTTAAACTACAACACAAAATAACAACTGACTGCTCCTAAATTATCCCCCGCTCCCCAATCCATCGTACTGCTGCAGAAGCCCTCCCCCACTTGCTGGCTCTCTCAGCCTCTGGGGTACCTGGTCTGGTTTGAGCTTTTGGTCCTTACCAGCTCAGGCTGGTTGGAACTATTCTCAACATGGATCTTAGGGCAGCGCTAGGCCTCTGCTGAAGGAACCCAGGCTTATCCCCTTCCCAGTTAGGAGCTCTCCTGACCAGCCGCAGGTACGTTCTCCCAGCTTGATGAGCAACTTACTGTGCCTAGGCTGCAGTTACTCCCTTGCTGCCTTTCCTCCTGCAGCTAACCCCTGTTCAGCTGCATGGGGCCCTTTGGTTGCAGTCTCTCTTTTGAAGTAACAGGACCCTCTGGGTCAAACTAAAAGACTATTTTATCTGATGAATGAATATTATTAAATAACTTTCGGTAGTTCATTTTTAACTGTTAAATGAGGCGTGAGTTCAGTGAAACCATCTACTATGTGCATTAACTGGAAAAAAAAACAAGACACATCTTGGGAAATGCTGGTGGTGCCTTTGTGCCCTATTAAAAAACAGTCAAGGGTCTGCCCAATCCTAGGTGGGCTAGCTTGGGTAAGCTTCTGTAGCCAACAGCACATGTGGAAACGATAACCATCCTTGACTCCTCAACTTAAACAAACAGGCACCATGTACAGCTTGGTCAACTGAAGGTGGCTCTCAGCACAAGTCCAAAGAAAGGCTTGAATTCTCACCTCCAGACCTATGGCAGGAAGCTTTAACTGGTCCATCACAACTCTCTTTGTGGTCCATAAAGCATGCCTATGTCAGGTTCACGTATGTTACATTATAAAATGTACATACACAACACACCCTGGTACAAAACTACACTAACTTCTTTTGTGGCTATAATATAGCCAGCTCAGCATTCATAAAGTGCCCTCCCCAGTCCTTTTATGTACAGGAATAATTTCCTAAGTTTTTCTTCCTATGTGTAAAATGCTTGCTTTTGTTCTGTTGTTAAAATATGGACTGCTTTGTGAAACTGCTGTATTAACCACTTTTATTGTGTTCTGCCATGTTACAATTGACTGCACCTTAACGTTACTCATCTTTATAACTGTAATAAACCCCTAAAATTAAGGCAATTTCATTTTGAAGGGAAAAATGTGATGAGCACTTGTGTGAGGCTCCAAAGGATTGCAGTTTTTCAAAAATAAATACTAAAAGCAATGCAAAATCCCTATGAATTCTGATGAGAAATCTTTAAAAAAATTCTCCTATTGAATGTTATATAATAATTTAGCCCAATTATTAGGATTTTTATATACGCCATTGACATTTGAATATCCAGGGCATAATTCCAAAGTTTGATGTCCTTCCTAGATCCAGTTAATGAAAGAAAATATGCCTGGATTCTACCTACACAATATATTGGCCAGAAAGTTAAAGGAATTGACAAAACATCAGATATTTTACCTCAGTCCCATTATCACTAGCAAACTAATAATTTTACTTAACACTTATACTGTGGTTGTGCCTAGCCAACCAGGTTGGAGCCCCATTGTGTTAAGTATTATCTAGGAAATCATTGCCCCTGCCTCGGCGTTTACAGTCTATACAATCATACTAAAGAAGTAGCTGAGGCAAACAAGCAGGCTGTGCAGGGGAAAAACAGGGAAGCAAAAAAAATGGGACATTAGCAATGTTTTTGCTAGTAGGGAGCTATGATCATGCTCTCTGCCTGCCTAGCCGTTAGTAGATTGCTATCTTTTGCAGGCCTGGTGGCAGTTGGTTGGAAGATAAGGGTGGTATTTATATGCATTTTTTACTCAGACTTTTCTATATGCACGTAATCCCAGATGTAGAGAGAAGTAGTTAGCCATGTTAGTCTAAAGTCAATCAGAAGGTAGGGTATCCCCCAATGTTAGGGCTGGAGAAAGTGTTGGAGATAGTGTTGGAGAAAGTACAAAGACATTTGCAGGAGAAATGGAAAGTCAGATTATCAAGGCTGGTACGGATGGTAGCAGGCTGCCACATAAAAACAGCAGGGTGGTGAAATATGATGAAGGTTTTTGATGACCTGGATATGAAGTTTGTGTTTCCATGTTATGAAAAGCTGACTTCAGAAGGATTTGCGCCCACTGAAGTCAGCCAGGATTGATTTTTATCCCAAGGTCTAGAGACGATTCATTTTTTGTTGTCCTTTGTTTACGGCCCATTTCTTTTGGGTGACCCCTAGATTGTACATTGCTCTTTGTTTTGGGTTAATCAGGTATTTGGGAGGATATTTAAATAAATACAGTTTCATATTTCTTCCATATCTGACAGCCATTGTCTCCCTATAATAGGATAACTGATACTGGAGTTCGTAGGTGATAATATGGGTTATTACTTGGGTAACTATTGATGTGTTAAAACAACCTGCTTCCAAGTCACTGGTTTTTGTCTTCCTTTGTTTACAGCCCATTCCTTTTGGGTGACCCCTAGATTGCACATCTCTTTGTTTTGGGTTAATCAGGTATTTGGGAGGATATTTAAATTAAATACAATTTCATATTTCTGACATTTTTACATAGGAGACTGAGAAGCTGTCTGTATCTCTTGGGTTTCTGACCTGGTAAGCCTGTGGACTTCTGAATGAGATGTTCAAAAATGCATTTTGCTGGAGGCAGAATGAGGACAATATTCTGTCTTAAAATCTTAACAGATATTATGTAGAAACTAGCAATACAATGGAAAATGCTTTGCATCCTAGGATTTTAGGTTGTGCCACAAAATGATAAGCACATTATGGAATATCAGTTGTAATATGTGTACTATGTCATAAACAGATATGCAAGGCTAGTTATATTACTGTTTACCTTGTGTCTCTCAAATGCAGATGGAGAAAATCAATATTTAAATATGTTTATGAAGTACTCCTCCTGTTAGAAATATGAAATGAAACATTCATGTAGAAATGTGGGGTTCAGGTGTGGTGTGCCATTCTGCACTGCTCAATGTGGCGTCTCCGGATTGTGCAATGGGGCAGCTAGTTGTTTGGCCAGCCCCATAAAGCAGATGCTCTTTTCCAAATTTGTCAGGAATCCACCTTCCTGAGAGGAGTGTAATTCCAGCCAAGTCAAGTCAGGTGGGTTCCCAAGCCATAACTTTGCAATGCAGAGTAAGTTCAATAGACATTTTCATATTGTAGTGGAGTAAGAGTATGACCAAATAACTCAGTTACAACAGAGTAATTGCCCCAGGTTTTACTCCCTAGACAATTTACTCTATGGTAAGGAGTGGAAGCATGACCAGCTGTTTTAAATTGTTTGCCTATAGCATGCTCTGTAACAGGACCCGGCTATTAGGGAACAGGGGACTGGTTCATGTTGAGCAAATGGCTACTCCTTACTTCTGAGGGATAACTATACCTTAATGCAGGGGTTTTCAACCTTTTTTAAAAAGTGTACCCCTTCAGCTCAAGTACACCTTTATATTTTTTTCTCATTTTTAATGTTGCCAATTATGCGCTATAAGGCAGGCTGTGGTGAGGGAGGGAGTGGGGTTGGGGCTGGGGCAGGGGCAGGTTCTGCACAGCTGGGGCACAGCATGGGGCTCATCTGGAGGGTGTGTGGGGGGGGGCAGCTTTCACCACTACATGCACCCTGGGAAGGCATGGGGGGGGGCATGTGTCCCCATATCTGTGCATGAGGCGGGGCAGGCTGCCACTGTAGGCTGCGGCCAGGGCTGCACCAGTCTGTTCCCAGCAGTGGGGTTGGTTGGGCTACACTTGGGGCGGGCAGCGGTGTCTGCAGCGCTGGGAGGGGCGCTACAGGAGGGGCTGCAGCCACTCCAGAATTCTCTGTAGCCCCTCCAACCCCCACCGGGAACATCTCAGTTCTGCCCCAGCCCCAGCCCACAGCAGCAGCCTGCCCTCACCCTGCTTGCAGATCTGGGGGCACACCCCCCCATGCCCTCTTGGGGATGCTCATAGCAATGGGAGCCACCACCCCCCAGCACGCAGCTCAATCATGCACCCCACCCTGGCTGGGCAGCCCCAGCCTCAGCCTCAGCCCCAGCCCCAGCCCCAGCCCCATTCTCATTCCTTGCCTCACTGCTGGGGCCTCTATCTTCCACCCCCACATCCCTTCCCTCACAACAGACTTACCAGCTGGACCCAGCTGCTCTTCACACTGCTAGGCTGCGTTCCTGTCTGCCTGCATGATGCCCTGTGGCTGTGTGCATGCACACGGAATTTATCGGCCACTTTAGTGGCCACATCAGCCAAAAAAAGTTGATTGCCAGTATGTCAATTGTCCTTATATTGGTGCTGATCTGATATGGGACCGATGTATCGGTGCACTACTAAATTCTTTTTATTTGTTCTGCGTACCCCCTATGACTTTTTAAAGTACCCCTATGGGTACCCCCAATTGACAATCACTGCCTTAATAGAATGACATTTACTGATGTAACACTGCATGTCATTTATTTGCTCTACTTCTATCATGGAGAAAGATCAACTTACTCCATTGTAAGCATGTCATATGTCCACATTCTAATGCAGTAAGCTAGGGGTCAGCAACCTATGGCTCATGGGTTGGATCTGGCCTGCAGACCCATTGGATCTGACCTGCAGACACGGGGCTTTGGTGGCATTCAGCAGTGTGTGGTGTTCTCTACATGTGCTTTCTCTCTGCTGCCACGGGACAAGCAGCAGCAGTGGCTATGGCCAGATCCTAGCACCTACCCACCTGCCTCTGACCAAGGGTGTGCCATTTCATCTGGCAGGACAAAAAGGTTGCCTACCCCGCAGTAAGTTTCTTTGGCTTCTGGTGTAGATTTTTCTCTTTTTACTATGACACTTATGACAGATGCTCTTTTTGTCTATTTGTACCCCTCTATATAGACCCCTGACCTGTTGTAGTCATGGGAAGGGACAGAAAGTACACATAAACCAGCATAAGTGATCAGAAGCCAGTTCAAATCTGTAATACAACAGAAGTTCAGTACACATAAATTGCTTTCAAAATGGCCAAAATTCATTTAAGATAAACCTGGATGGATGCAGTATTGGACTTAACTAAATTAGGTTAAATCAGTTTATTGACCTTCTGCCCCAGATCCCCTACAGATTCAAGTTAACTCACAGTCCTCCAGCATTATAGGATGCTTGCGTCTATCCCACAATTCCCCTCTTTGCAGGGTGGGCAGGCTAGCCTTGGCTCAAGCGGTCTGCTCCAGCCAAACAGGGAGGTATGCTCTAGCACTCTCTCACTTCTGGCCTGGGCCAATGCAGGCATGTGGCTGCATTTCTGGAATCAAAAGTGAATGTCTGTTCACTTGCTTATTGGTTCAGTCTCTGCAGCTTAGACTAACCTGTGAAAATTGAATCGATTCAGCCTTGGACTTTTTGACTGTCTGTACTTATCCCTGAAGTCTTTGGAAAGTAATAGAGCTGTTGCTTTGCTCCTGCACTTTTGTATCTTAGTCCACCAGTTTGCCCTCCTTATGCCATTAGAAAGGGGGAACAGGCATGAACAAATTAGAGATGCTTTGCCCAGTTCATTGGTTAAAACAAGGTCAATTTTGCTTAAGGAAGCTTATTGCTTCTGCATTGAGAATTCTTTTCTTGAGTTTTGTATTGTTATTACCTGAATCATCTCCAGTGGTGCCCTGATGTCTCCAGTGGTGCCCCAAAAGTCCTTTTTTAAATACACAGGGGGCAAAAAGAAGGTACCAGGTAATGTGGGTCCCCTGCAAGACACGCTAGGAAATCTGGTCGTCACATCAGATGACAAAGCTAACCTATTTAATGACTTCTTTGCCTCCATTTTCCTGAGCAGGGACCAGATCAGCCCCCCCCACTGGACCCCCCTCAGGCCCCAGGGGAGGCACACCTAGGCCAAGGGTCAGTGAGGATCTAGTCAGGGAACTTCTGGAGGGACTGGATGTATTTAAATCAGCTGGTCCAGATGATCTTCACCCCAGAGTGCTGAGGGAATTAGCTGAGGTTATTGTAGGACCCCTGGCATAGTTTTACGAGCACTCGTGGTGCTCTGGTGTGGTGCTAGAGGAGTGGAAGAGGACCAATGTGGTTCCTATTCTGGCACATGTCCACGAGGGGCCAGCAGGGGAGATTATGCTTAGGGGCAACCAACACAGGTTCATTAGAGGCAGGTATGGCAGGACGGTCCCTAGGGGTGCCGTGACCTCCCCTAGTGCCCTTGCCTACCGTGCCAACCTAGGCCTTGAATGCACCCTCTATCTCGTCCACCATGTCTTTGATCTTAGTATTGTCAGTGGAGGCTGCCTTCCTACCCTTCTTGGCACGGGGCTCATCTTACTATACCAGGATTTTGGTTCTAGTCCCTGTGCTGGTCCTCTCCCAGGGCCAACTCAATACACGCACCCCCCTCCCGGGGCGGCTCTCTGACTGTGCCCCTTCTCACCCAGCTCGGACTTCTCAATGGGCTTACGCCCCACTCAGGGCTTCGTAACTTCCAGGCAGTGCCCCGCTCAGGCCTGCCTCCCCTATGTTCCGCGGCCACTCACGTACTGGCCTATTCCGTGCTCCCCGCGGTCTCTATGCCTACACTCGGGCCTGTAATCACGCTCCTCGAGCTCCGCGCCCGCACTCAGGCCTGTAATCGCGCCTCTTGCGCTCTGCTGCCCTGCCCTGGGGCCCTTTCTTGCGCTCCTTGCGCTCATCACCCGCACTGGGGCCTTCTATGCCCGCACTTGGGCCTGTGGTCGCACCCCTTGCGCTCCCCGCCCGCACTCAGGCCTGTGGTTGCGCCCCTTGCGCTCCCCGCCCTCACTTGGGCCTGTCTATGCCCGACTCGGGCCTACGCCCCACTGGGGCTCTTCCCAATTGGGATTTCCAATTGGGGCCTGTCCCAGTAATGCCCACACTGGGCTGGGGTCAGGACCCCCCCCACTGCTTAAACCCATTTTCCTGGGCCCGCGCCCTACTGGGTTTCCGCCTCTACTGGACTCTTCCCAAAGTTGCCCCAATGGGCTGGGGTTGGGACAGCCGCACAACGCGGCACCCTCCGTGGTGCCAGGAACTCCCCCACCTTACTGGGGAGCTCCTGCTGAGGCCTCATCCACCCCTACAGCCTAACCTGGTCCCCCGGTATAATAATCACAACAACCAACCAAAGTCTCCCCCTCTGGAGTCACAACAACTTCAAAACCATAACAGAACACAGAGCCTCTCGGCTGTAACATAAACCTTAAGCCAACCTGGCTAACCTTCCGTCATCTCCTTATCAGGGTCTTCTCCACCCTGTATCTGCATGCCGACACTCAGGCTGCTCAGCTCCTAGTCTGCTCCTCAGCAGAGCTCCTGCCACTTAGACTGCTGGGCTATTCATACAGGCCCGGCTCTGCCACTTAGGCTGCTGGGCTATTTAGACAGGCCCGGCTCTGCCCCCTTCCAGTCACATGACCGCCCAGTTGCCGCAACGACCAGCACCTGAGCTGCCCCTGGAGATTGGCAGGTCCCCTTCTCCACTCCTTAGAAACAGGGCACCTAAGTGCTCCTGTGACAGCAGGTCCTGTCAGACCAATCTGGTGGCCTTCTACGACCAGGACACCAAATCCTTAGATGCAGGGGTAGCAGTGGACATAGTCTTCCTGGACATTGATCATTTTGAAGAAACTTGCTTTGCTATAGGGGCAGGTAGAAGGGAAAGAGCTGTGACCCAACATCACCAGGGTCCATTCCTTGCTTCCAGAAGTATTTACTATCTATTCAGGCAAACATGTGGATCTTGGATAGGCTCGCCAGTCTTCCATGGACTCGCTGATCACTTCCAATTTACTGGAAGAATGTTATCCTCATAATGAGGGACTGCCAAAAACAACAAGGAGGTTTGGTAAGTTTTTTTTTTAAGGAACTCATCCTCCCTTTAAAACAGTAATAACTATCTGGAATCTTACTTTCTTCCAGCTATTTGAGTTGGTCTACTAAAAGATATCAGATTTACCCAAAGAACCTTGTCTGCCTGTGGCTAGCTAGAGTATCTGAGTAAGTTCTAAATTAGTATGAGCGGTGCCAAACATATCAGTGCTATGCCAAAAATACAGAACCTTAGAGAACAAATTATTCAGTGAGCTGATGTATATTCATTAACCTCTATGAGAACAGAATGAAATAATGTACAAATGGAAGAGAATGTTTGTTTTTCCTGTCTCTATAATAATATTGAAATGCAACTGGCTTTGTTTAGCTATTTAAGCTCTATTTTAAAAAGTCGCTCTTATCCCCAGCGAACAGTTGGATAAACAATAGCTAATTTCACTTATCATCTTTGGACATGCACAGCTGTGAATGGGAATGAAGGATCCAGTTTGGCATGAAAAACCTTTCAGAGTGAGCTTTGTTGGATCTAATCTATTTGAAAATAGTGTTCTGTTATGTTAGTAAAACCAAAACTCCTATACAATTGGATAAGTTCAGTTTGCAACTTAGGATATTCAAAGCTGTGGGCTTACTCTGTGTGGTGTTGCCTAGCACTGGCAGGGTCTTGCACAAAACTTAATACAGTGGATTCCTCTTATTGGAATCACTTTGGGAAATGGTGATTTGATTCTGTTAATCATCTGATTCCTTTAAAAGGAGACCCAATTTTTTTAAGAACCCAGATACTCATTTCCCTGCCACGGCACCCTGGCCCTGCTCATGCCTCTCACTCACCCCTGCCCCACAGCTGCCCCAGCCCTGCTGGAGCCCACCGCCCACAGCCCCCTGGCCTCCCAGTCCTGTGGAGGGGGCCCCCAGCTGCCAGGGCTACAGGGCCAGGGACCTAGGTCTGCAGCCTACTTCCCCCAGTAGGAGGCAGTGGCTGCTGCTGCAGCAAAGTAAAGCCTAGTTTCCCACCTGCTGCTGCCTGCTGTGCGCTTGGGCTTAGGGGGTGAGGCCAGCTCCCTGGCATGGTGCGCACTCCTGGAGAGGCGGGGGGGGACCTGCAACCCCAGATCTGTGCGTGGGGTGGGGGTGGGCAGTGAGGGCAGCAGCATGGGGTTTTGTCCCTCAAAGCTACCATGCATGCAGGGGGCACATTGCCAGAGAGCCTGGCCCCTGCCCCCCAGACAAGCTGCCCGTGGCCCCATCCCACTTCTTGCTGGGGCCCAAGCCCTGCCCAACTCCCTCCCTCCCTCCCTATGGGGGCTTAATCTCCCCCTCCCTCACTTACCTGTGGGCACTGCTCTACAGGCTGCCTGGGGCCATGTTCATATACATCCACATGACGCCCCCTCCCTGACTGCTCTCCTCCCACTCCCTCCCAGCCCTCTGAAGGCTGGAACTCTCTTAGCCTGCAGAGGGCTCCTCACAAAACTGCAAAATCCCTGGGCTTCTCCAGTAAAATGATTCCAAAAAATGAAAATTGTGATTCTAATATGAGCAATTTTTACATGCAAAAATATATAAATGTTTTTGGTTTTTCCATATTGATTCAGATAAATGGCTGATTCTATTAACCAGCGATTCTATAAAGTGGAATTCATTGTAGCTGGTAAGAATGACCTTGAGCACAACTGGTTACAAACAATAGTAACTTGCAATGAATAAACCTCACTCAAAAGTGTTAAAGTATTCCCTACTTTTCTTAAACACAAGTTAATAATGCCACAAACTTTATCTAGTACTGCTTGTTTATCTGTTTTGATACTTTCATAAGGTGCCCATTTAACTACCTTTCTAAATACTACTAATCTTGAAATGGGTAAAAAAGGATCAACAGGTGGTTTATTATCACTCTTCAAGAGAATGATGTATCATAAGTGCACTTGTTACATCAGTATCTTCAAGTTCTCTATAAATCCACAAAGCAATGTGAAACCAATGAAGGATAGCTATTGTGCCTCAGTAGCATAAGACAGCTGGCAGAGTGTGCCAACACATTGCATAAACACTTCCAGTTATTGAAACCTAGCTTTTATGATTTTTTTTTTTCCTCTTCAGGATAGTGCACTCAGAGTAGATTCAGCTTTTGGCAGGGGAATTATGATCAGCAAAGTCAGTGTAATTTCCTGCATTATTTGAGCCTACATTGTTAGGAACTTCAACTGAGATGTGGTGGGGTTCATAGGCCCCACACAACAAAGAAAGGACTACACAATATCCCCAGCAGCATTAGAACCCAGCTGCCTTTCAGCCTGCAGCTGCAGCCCGCCTTCCTCCACGCCCACCATCCCCGGGGGGGAGGGGGAGGCGGGGAGGGAAGGCTGTGCTGGGCTATTCCTGGTGGGCCTTGTGGCAGAAAGCCACCTTGGTTTCTCCCCAAAATCTCTGTCCTGTGACAATGTGATTAAATCTCTGTGCTGTGACCATTTGATTAAGATGGGCCCAGCAGAGGAGACACACCCTTACCCTGTCTCTTTAGGTAACTTGAGCTGGCTACATTCCTGAGGGAGGGGGGAAACCTGCTCCCTCTGCCTACATGACTTGTATCTTCTACCTGGGTGAGTGGCATCTACCTGGCGGGCTGGAGTCTGCCCGGCAACTAGTGATGTATTTCAAATTGGTTGCCCGACAGCCAACCGGAGCTGGCCTCCACTGGACCAGGTGAATGAGGTCACAGGGGCTATATAAGTTAAGACTGCCCAGGAGGAGGAGGCAGCAGCCATACAGGGTACTCAGAGGAGCTTCACCATCTGAAACTGGCTCTCTCCCCCATAACTCATGAGCAAGGAACGGCCTGCCTCAAAAGGGAAACTTCACCTGCCTTTGGAAGATGCTTGTGAGTAAGCTACTTGAGATCTGGGTAGATATCTAGCTGGCAGTAACTCAGATGCATGATCAAAAGGCTACCTCAGCCAGACTATTTGCTCTTTAGGATTTCTAGGATATTGCTCAATCTTGTACCCTATTTTCACCCTACCCCTGTAATCAATAAAGTTCTCCTTTGTGACCAGTGTGGGACACTTATTGAGGGGTGGTCTAAATTATGCCCAAGAGACCCCTTAGGTTTGTGTACTAAGGGAGACTTTCCTTTTTGCCCCCGAATTGGGGAAGTGCCCCAATTGCCTGTATTGGGTCGATTACCTGTAGGACTTTAGGCCTGTGTTTCCCCAAGGACACAGGGCCGAGAGTGAGTCCCTTCTTGGGGTGGTGGCAGCTACGTTACCCCCAGGCTAGCGAGTGTATTCCAGGAAGGGGGTCAGTCAGACGTGAGGCGCCCCTAGGGAGGCATTCGGTGCCTGGAAGGTGGTTGGGCGCAGGGAGGTGGGTGGCTCAACGCAGGAGCACCCCCTACTGGCCCGCCACAGGCCTGGCCTGCTCTACATTCATTGGTGGTGCCCCCATGTGTCCTCCCGGGCTGCGTGCCCTCCACCTCCCCACATCCCCCGTTCCTGCATCCTGCCCCAGCTCTGGATTTTGTGCCCGGAGCCCCACTGCACATGCCCCCTGGGCCTCTGCCTCTGCCCTCCCCCACCAATTGACCTGCTGGGCTTGGGGAGGGGGGTGGAATATGCAGCCCAGGATCGACTTCAAGAGGCTCCCTTATCCACCGGTTGATCCTGATTGACCATCCACTGTAAAGCTGGCAAGTCAGTCAGCAACACAGAAGTTCTTGACTTCAGGAAAGCCAACTTTGAGAAGCTCAGGAGGCTTGTCGGTGATGTCCTAAAGGACCACAACCCCAGGGGGAGGGTAGTTCAGGATGAGTGGCTGCTACTCAAGGGAGTGATCCTCAATGCACAAGCTAATTCTATTCCATCTTGGAGGAAAGGCAGCAAGAGAGCACAGCAGCCCCCTTAGCTCTCCAGAAATCTAGCAGACCTCCTGAGGCTAAAAGGAAAGGTCTACAAAGGATGGAGGATGGGATTCACCTCCAAGGAGAAATTATCTGCACTGGTCCGGTCCTGCAGGGAGCAAGCCATGAAAACCAAGGCTGCAACTGAACTCCAACAAGCTTTGAGCATCAAGGACAATAAAAAGTCCTTTTTCAGCTGGAGAAAAAGCAAGGGCAACATTGGACCCCTGCTGAACCAGAAAGGACAACTGACAACCGACGCCCATGAAAAAAACAACCTATTAAATGGGTATTTTGCATCAGTCTTTCATCAGTCCCATGGGATGCCCATGCCCACTACGGGACAGGGAGGTCTGGGTGAGGGTGATTCCCTGCCCTCCATAAATGCCAGCCTCATGAAGGAACACCTCGACAGGCTGGATACCTTCAAGTCAGCCGGCCCTGACAATCTACACCCCAGGGTACTCAAAGAACTGGCGAGCATTATAGCTCAGCCTCTGGCATGGATCTTTGAGAACTCCTGGCACTCTGGTGTAGTGCCCGAAGACTGGAAGAAGGCCAGTATGGTGCCTATCTTCCAGAAAGGGAGGAAAGTGGATCCAGAAAAACTACAGGCCCATCAACCTGACTTCTATCCCAGGGAAGATGTTAGAAAAGTTTATTAAAGAGGCCATCCTTAATGGACTGGCCTAGGCCAACATCAGCCAGCACAGGTTTGTTGCGAGTAGGTCTTGCTTGACCAATCTTATTTCCTTCTATGACCAGGTGACCTATCACCTGGCCAAGGGAGAAGAGATTGATGTCATATAACTTGACTTCAAAAAAGCCTTCGATCTGGTATCCCATGATCACCTCTTGGCCAAACTGGCCAATTGTGGCCTTGGGTCCACCATGATCCGCTGGCTGGGAAATTGGCTCCGTGGTCGCACCCAGAGGGCAGTAATTGATGGAAGTCAACCATCATGGTGCCCTGTGACCAGTGGGGTCCCCCCAAGGCTCTGTCCTTGGACCCATATTGTTCAACATCTTCATTAATGATCTGGACATTGGAGTCAGAAGTGGACTGGCCAAGTTCGCTGATGACACCAAACTTTGGGGCAAAGCATCCACACCAGAAGATAGGTGAGTGATCCAGGCTGACCTCAACAGGCTAAGCAAATGGGCGGATGAGAACCTGATGTGTTTAATGCCAAAAAATACAAGGTTCTCCATCTCGGGAGGAAAAATATGCATTATCCTTATAGGCTTGGCAGTGCTACGCTGGCTAGTACTATGGAAGAAAGAGACTTGGGGGTCATCACTGACCACAAGATGAACATGAGTCTGCAATGCGATGCTGCAGCTAGTAAAGCGACCAAAATACTGGCTTGCATCCATAGATGCTTCTCAAGCAAATCCCGGGACGTCATTCTCCCCTTGTACTCGGCCTTAGCGAGGCCGCAACTGGAGTACTGCATCCAGTTTTGGGCTCCACAATTCAACAAGGATGTGGAGAAGCTTGAGAGAGTCCAGAGAAGAGCCATGCGTGTGATCAAAGGTCAGGAAAACAGACATTACGGCGACAGGCTGAGAGCCATGGGGCTCTTTAGCCTCGAAAAGTACAGGCTCAGGGGTGACCTGACGGCCACCTATAAGTTTATCAGGGGTGACTACCAGGATCTGGGGGAACGTTTGTTCACCAGAGCGCCCCAAGGGATGACTAGGTCGAATGGTCATAAACTCCTGCAAGACCGTTTCAGGCTGGACATAAGGAAGAATTTCTTTACTGTCCAAGCCCCCAAGGTCTGGAACAGTCTGCCAGTGGAGGTGGTTCAAGCACCTACATTGAACACCTTCAAGAGTAAATTGGATGCTTATCTTGCTGGGATCTTATAACCCCAGATGACTTCCTGCCCTTTGGGCAGGGGGCTGGACTTGATGATCTCCCGAGGTCCCTTCCAGCCCTGATGTCTATGAAATCTATGAAATCAAGGCTCCATCTGAACTAATAACGATGATTCTAGAGCTAATAAAGATAATAATTAAGACAATACATTTCCAGTTCCAGGGTGGTGTTGGACTTGATAAATAGCCCTAAAATCTAGTTGCCCATGATAGAAAGGAAACATCATCAAGAAGATATGAACAATGAATAATTTTCAGATGCCACTTGCCAACAATGATGTGTCTTGTAATTTTAGGAAAGGGAGACGCTTAAACACAAATCTCCTGCTGGATTTTGCTGTAGGGAAGGTCTGCTGAGGCATAACAACTGTCTGGCTTGCTTTTCATGCTGCCACACACTATGAAGCTAGATTTTAGGAAAGTGAGAGGAATCTGCTCAGGTGTGCTCAAGCTTTCAGAACTGTTGGCATTGTAAAGTACACAGTACAGGAAGAAGCACTTGGCTAGATGCTGGATGAAATAATGTTAATACTTATTTAAACTTCAGAATCAATGAGCGAGAGTGTAAGTGTCAGGGCTGAGCTGATTGAAGACATAACCTTATTGTCTGTATGTGGCTTAGTTTAAGCATTCTTCATTTTATAGGGACTATACTTACCAGCACATGAACAGCAAGAAGTAATTGTGTTGCAGAGGGACAAAGCTATCAGAAAATGAAATGGAGAGCTGGGGAAAAGCTGACTTTCAAAGCACTTTTTTTCATAATAGAGCCCTTTGAAAGACAAGCTTTGACATTTGAACCATCTTTTTAATGTTCTAAAAGTCTTCTAGCTAAAAAGAATACTGTAGGGAGCAAATCCTAGAACAACTGGGATTCAAAACATCTATCAGCACAATTTCTCAAAGACAACTGGCTCTTTTGAGACCCATCTTGTTGTAATTGTTTTTAACAAGCATGTTGGTTGTGGTTACAGGTGTCCTACATAATTGGTCATTTGTTTCCACCCCAGTAGTGACAGCCTGATGAGAGAAGAGGCTGGTGAAAGGAATACTCTGTTCAATGCAGTGTATCAATCACTGACAATTTTTTCTTTGACATAATAAAAAGATAAAATTATGGTCACATTAACAGAACCAAAATTATATATGCCTGGGTCATGTTAACCCCTTAAAATGTGTTTTTGCTGCAGAGATGATGGGGGTGATGTTACCAGGAGTAGCCTATTCGAGTTGTGAGCAAAACCATACTAGAGTTACTGCGTTATTACGGGTGCTGTGTTCCACAGTGTGTGTTCTTATGGAGACATATCTCAGGGAGAATCCACAAGGGGTTGCAGTGGCGTGGTCGCACCTCCTTTTAGGTCCTGGTCAACCCAAAGATTAAAACCATCTGCATGGCATTTGTGGCAGCATTTCTATTCAGGCTGTAGAGGGGAAGTCAATTGACATCATGACTCATTATAATATACTTAATTCATTCTAAACTCTTCATTCCACTGGCATTAATGGCCCTCTTTCTTTTTAATGATCTTTAATGATTCCACTAATAAAGCTTTCTTTTCTTCTGCAATTTTGCCGGCTGTTAGCTGCTCCTGGTAACGTAGCTCCCGTTTCACAGCCCTGGAGAAACTAGTGTTTCTAGTTAGAGTTAAAAACAAACTGAGGTGTGGAAATTTTAACTCAAGTGAACATTCACTCAGATGTGAAAATAACTTTCACTGAAGTATTGGATGCACTGTCAAGATGACCAAGAAGGCTAGATTTTGTTTTATGAATTGAAGAGAAATATATATTTAATTTTACTGATTATAGACTAATGAAACAACAAGTTTTGATTATTTTTGTCTATATTGTTCTGGTTTTATACATACTATATAGCAAATGGGTTTTTCATCAGCTCAAAGTGACTGCCCTGATTAGCATGGTGCAGGACAGCCCAAGTGAGGGCAAATTCATACCCAGCACCAGTGTAGACCATGTAAAGGAACACCTTGAGAGACTGGACACCTTCAAGTCAGCTGGTCCTGATAGATTGTACCCCAGAGTACTTAAGGAGCAGGCAGGTGTCATAGCTCTACCATTGACAAAAATATTTGAAAACTCATGGTGCTCAGGTGAAGTACCTGAAGATTGGAAGAAGGCCAATGTGGTGCCCATTTTTAAGAAAGGGAGGAAAGTAGATCCGGAGAACTACAGGTCAACCAGCTTGTCCTCAATCCCCGGTAAGCTTCCGGAAAAAATTATCAAAGAGATCATTCTTGACAAGCTGGCTGATGCCAACATCCTGAGGGACAACCGCACAGGTTTGTTGCAGGTAGGTCTTGCCTGACCAATCTCATGTCCCTCTATGACCAGGTGGCACATAACCTGGACAAGGGAGAAGTGATTGACATCATATATCTGGACTTTAAAAAAGCCTTTGATCTGGTATTCCATGATCTCCTCATGGAAAACTTGGCCATTTGTGGCCTTGGCTACATCACAGTCCAATGGCTGGGGAATTGGCTCCAAGGTTGGACCCAGAGAGTAGTAGTCGATGGAAGTGAATCATTATGTGACTCTGTCACCAGTGGTATCCCCCAAAGCTCTGTCCTTGGACTGGTTCTCCTTAACGTCTTTATCAACAATGTGGACACTGTGTTAGAAGTGGACTGGCCAAGGTCGCCGATGATACTAAACTTTGGTATAGAACGTCCACACCTGAGGATAGGTTGGAAACCCAGGCTGACTTGGGTAGGCATAGAAAGTGAGCGGATATAAACCTGATGATATTCAATACCAAAAAATAGAAGGTACTCCACCTTGGGGAAAAAAACCCCACAGCACACTTATAGGATTGACAGTGCTATGCTCACTAGCACCACAGCCAAAAGAGACTTGTGGGTCATGATTGACCACAAGATGAACATGAGCCACCAATGTGTTGTCACAGTTGATAAAATGAACAAAACTCTTGCTTGCATCCATAGCTTCTTCTCAAGTAAATCTCAGGGTGTCATCCTCCCGCTGTACTTGGCCTTGGTGAGGCCGCAGCTGAAGTACTGCATCCAATTCTGGGCTCCACAATTCAAGAAGGATGTGGAGAAGCTTGAGAGAGTCTGGAGGACAGCCATGTGCATGGTCAGAGGGCAAGGGAATAGGCCTTATGAAGAGAGGCTGAGAGCCATGGGACTCTTCAGCCTGGAAAAGAGCAGGCTTAGGGGTGACCTGGTGGGAGCTTAAAAGTATATAAGGGGCATGCATCAGGATCTGGGAGAACATCTGCTCACCAGAGCGCCCCAAGGGATGACAAGGTCCAACAATCACAAGCTCTTCCAAAATGATTTTAGGCTGGACATAAGGAAAAATATTCTTTACTGTCTGACCCCCAAGGCCTGGAATAGACTCCCTCCAGAGGTGGTGCAGGCACCTGCTCTGGACTCTTTTAAGAAAAGTTTGAATGCTTATCTTGCTGGGATCCTTTGACCCTAGCTGACTTCCTGCCCCTGAGGCAGGGGGCTGGACTTGATGATCTTTTGAGGTCCCTTCCAGCCCTAATGTCTATGAAACCAATGAAATCTATAAATTAACACACATTTCAATATATTTTCTTGCTTAGATCATAAATGGAATAATATAGTCCTAGGTCCCTAGCTTATTATTAAAGCTTTTGTTACTTTTTAACTCAATAAAAATGTGTTCTATTATGTTTGATGATGCTCCACATCATCTGCACCCTCCTTTTCAAAATCTTAGATCTGCACATGGACAAATCCTGATTTTTTTTGGGTAGAATCAGATCTTCTTTGATTCTTTTCCATTATCCTTTTCCTAGTAATTTTGTTTTCTTCTCATATAAGATTAATATGTGTATAATCCAGTACAGCAGGCCCCTCTGTACTGGGCACTATACATTAAAGCTGGTTGGGATTCCCTCTCCATCTACCAAAAAATCCTCCTTTAAATTTTTCTCATGGAAATATTTTAGTTTCCCTTTCAGGAAAAAAAAATGTGTTTTACTTCCTTGTACTTTTTATTTATTCTAACCCTTGCTGTTTAAAACGCAAAGTGTTATGTTCTTCTGAAAGTGTTACTAAGCTAGAGAAAGTGGCATTTTCAAGTGTAATAATAGTAAGCATAATAGTAAGGAAATATGTGTATGCACTAGCCCCAAAAGTTGATAATCTTTTCTTTTATTCGTATGACAAAAATGGTGCATCAATCGTATTTCACATTGGACAGAGCTGAGCCATGATCGAGACTGGTTGTCGAGGGCATTGAGGTTTCCAGGGCAATGGAAGACAGGGCATTCTGTAACTATGTGGTTTGTGGTCTATAAGGGGGTGCCACATTCACAAGTGGCACTTGATGTCAGGCACATTTCATGCATGTTGTGGCAGAAGTGGCCATAGCTGGTTTGAAGCCTATTGAGGCAGACCCAGGAGTGTCTGTCCAAATCAAAGCCAAGAGGTCTCGTAGAGAGGTTTGGGATGAATGTTTTGAGCCTGCAGTTCTCAGAGGCCCATCATTCTTCCCATAGTTGTGCAGCCCAGTTGTCTGGGGAAGAGCCTTTAGAAGTAGAGCACAGGTGGTACAGGTAGGTGATGATGGGCTTCCTAGTTCAGAGGTGCTGCCCAACTGGAGGGTCTGAGCAGATGTGTGGGTGTAGGTAGTGATTATGGTTGATTATGAATCAATAAAAATGCCAAAGTTTATCATCTGAATAGACTAGACGCAGAAAGGCTAAGAGAGGAAGAAGTACTGTCTCCTTTTTATGAACAGGGAAGTGAGACTTTGTGGAAATTAAAGATCTGATCCAGCACTGCATGTATGATTTTTAGGTAAAGGAATAGGCCCATCAGGTTCCAATACACATGCAGAGAGGCTGCTCCGACATGCTGTAATTACAGCACATTGGAACAGACTTGATTAATCGAGCCTGTTGGAACGTGGTAATTACCATGCTCCCGCAGACTCTGGTGTCGTGCGTATCAGTGTCCCCAAATTGAAAAATGGCAGTGGGAGCAGTTTAACTAAAACTCATTTGATGAGTTTTATTTAAAGCACCCCTGCGGCCATTTTTCAGCATGGGGTTGCTGATGCACATGACACTCCGGGCGCTTTAATTAGAGCAGCTCTCAGAGCTACACTAATTAGTGTCCTCCTACCCCCTTCCACAGCCTCTGTATAAATGCCCATTGACTATAAAGTGCTGCTGGTTTTCCTCAGTTGGAGCCAATGTGGTCTCTGTAATGCTCTTTAGGATGGATTTTTGAATTTTCTTGTTTTCTCTCCAATTATTTACTTAGTATTTTCCCCAATGTCCATAGTTATACCTCTCCAGTCACAGAATATAATTATTTTCTGGTTTTTTAGACTTTTTCGATTTCTAGTTCAATATGCAAGGAACATATTAGCACCTATATTCCACTTGTATATTCTCTTTTTTATCATTCTCTTATTTATTCATTTAAAACTTATTTTACTGTAGTGTAGGAAATGCCTCTTGGCGGAAATATCTTCTTTTTAATCTTGCTGTCATATTCTGAGAGTTTTCAACAGATTGCTCTGTTAGTTTTAAATCTGAAGCTAACCCATTGACATCATCCCAATTTATATTGTTTTTGTTCATTCTTATGGAGCTGGAAGATAATGAAGTCTGTGAAAAAGATTTTAATGGGGTTGCACTTCACTTTAAAATTTAGGGGCAATTGTTCCTTCACAAATGAACCAAACTCATCTAAAATGTCTGTTTTAAAATGAGTATATTTATCTTTATTTCCTTGCAACACACTTCCTTGTATCATATTGCCTTTTTACCAATTTCTACTGCTAGTATTTGTATAAATATTGTAAAATTATTTGGAATTTTAAGGCTACAGTTTACTAGAATTCAGTAATTATGAATTGCATTGCTCAATCCCCAATGAAAACCGTGGGGGTTTTTTTCCCAAAGCAAACATTTAGTCTCAACAGCCACAAATTTAGAGGCACCATTTGTGTGTTTAATTCTGAGCAAGCAGAATCAAAGCAAATATTTTCCCTTATATTTTCCATTGTGAAGTTTTTAATTGTAATTGGGTTTTTTTTCTTGAAAACTGTTCTTTTAACAATAACACTAAAAAAACTTCTGCGAAGAATTAGAAATAATAATACCTCGTGTGATTTTTTTTTTTTTTTTTTTTATGACAATAGCATTTTCTAAACAGCTATTCCCTCTGTCACAACAGTGGTAGTCAGAAATCATAAGACTTGTTGGTTTTTTGGTTTTTCAATACTAAAATGTTGAAGGAGACAGGTTGCTTTCTGGTGTCCTAGCCTTCAGTGGTCACAATTTCAAGTTTTTCCGCAACAATCATGGGGATTAGTACTTCCTGTTATTTTTTTTTTAATTGAAGTTGAGATTTAATGTAATCAAATGAGTCTAGGAACTGGAAATGAAAAGAAAAATACCAAAGATTGTAAGACTCAACAGCACTGGAAACATTGGTATCATAGAGCATTGTTAAAGTGTATGTGTAGTTGTGTTTTTGCCTACATTACCTTTCTCATCTGGTGTACAGTGATATCTATTGAGACCAACTGGTGCCCCGTCCTGCAACCTTTACTTACCTGGGGAATCCTTAGGAATATGCTGTTTATGCATTAAGTGGCAGGAAAATAATTCTTCAATGGGACTAAATTTGAATAATATCTTTGGGTAAATCCAAAGCCTTAGGCACTGGAACAATTACACTTTCTGATGGTGAAAGTGTCCTTGATTCCATTTCTAGTATTGTTTCCTATTGTATCTAGTATTGTTTTCCTAGCATCATAAATGACAAAGTCATTCTCTGGGCTCCCAGTTCTTCAACAAATAATGATTATATGGTTAACATGAAATTCTGTTACCCACATTCTTTCTGAATCTCTATTTTCCTAAAGGGAAAATATAATGTGGATTTAGTAAGGATATATAGGAATGAAATTTAAGCTATGCCTCAAAACCTACTGTTGTCAATGTGAGTTTGACCATTGACTGAGCAAGCTTTGGAGGAGATCTTTAAATTTGCAAAGTAAATACAGTCAAATTAACTAAGGGTTACAGAGTTAGACCATAAGCTGAATATGAGCCAATAGTGTGCTCTTGTTGCCAAAAGGCCAAATCAGGGGAAGTGACCAGGAATAACGGTCACAAGCTGGCGGAGGGTAAGTTTAGATTAGATATTAGGAGGCGCTACTTCACAGTCAGGGCGGCTAGGCCTGGAACCAGCTTCCAGGGGAAGTGGTGCAGGCTCCTAGCCTGGGGATTTTTAAAAGGAAGTTAGATGAGCACCTTGCCGGGGTCATCTGACCCCGGTGCTCTTTCCTGCCAAGGCAGGGGGTCGGACTAGATGATCTACCTAGGTCCCTTCCGACCCTAGCTACTATGAAACTATGATTTTTTGTCTCTCTCCATTACTGGTGAGACCTCACTTGCAGCACAGTGTACCCTGCACTAAGTAGGATGTGGACTGATTGAAAAGAGTCCAGCACAAAGCAACAAAACTGATTAGAGGTTTGTGAAGCATAACTTGTAAGGAGAGTCGGAAAAACCTAAGGTTATTTAATCTGGAGAACAGAAGACTGAGAGGCAAATTGATAACCATCTTCAAATACCAAAAATGTGATTGTAGGAAAGGTCCAAATGGGCTTTTCTCTGTGGTCATAGGTAGGGACCTACTTAAACTGCAGTGAGAAAAAGCTTTTTTGACAGTCCACCCATGGCAGACAGAGCCAATTTTGTGGGCTTTTCATAGTGGCCCTACCCCTCACTGCTGATTGGCAGAGAGGCGCACCTCTGGGTGCTGATTGGCAGAAAGGTCCCAGGGGGGAGGAGGAAGGAGGGGGCAGCTGCCATCTTGATTGTTGGTTGCTCTTCATGTGGCCCTGCCCCTCAGTGCTTATTGGCAAAGTGTCCTCAGCAGGGAGAGGAGGGTCCAAGGGGACAGCTGCCCCATGAGCCAGAGCCTTCCCCTCCTGGCAGTAAGGACAGCTGTCTCCCACTGGGAAGCCAGAATTTTATTTTGAAGGGGTTTTTTTGTTGATTTTGCGGATTTTGCAGATTTTGCACACAATCCTAGATTTTGTGGTTTCCATGAAATGTGTAAAATCGTGAATTAAGCAAGCCCCTTGTCATAGTGAATAGGGCTACAAGTTTCATAGCTGGTTGGGTCAGAAGGGACCTGAGCAGATCATCAAGTCCAACCCCCTGCCATGGCAGGAAAGAGTACTGGGGTCAAATGACTCTGGCAAGGGACTTCTCTTGGAAGTTGGCTCCAGATCCTAGCCGCCCTGACTGTGAAGTAGCGCCTCCTGATATCTAGCCTAAATCTACCCTCTGCCAGCTTGTGACCGTTATTTCTTGGCACTCCTGGTAGTGCTTGGGGGAACAGGGACTTCCCCAGTGCCTGCTGGTCCCCTCTGACTAGTTTGTAACAGGCCACTAGATCCCCCCTCAGCCTTCTCTAATGGAGGGTGAACAGGTTCAGATCCCTTAGCTTCTCGTCATAGCGCCTGCCCTGCTGACCCCTGGTCATGCGAGTGGCCCTCCTCTGGACCCTTTCCATGTTGTCCACATCCCTCCTGAAGTGCGGCACCCAGAACTGGGTGCAGTACTCCAGCTGCAGCCTGACCAGTGCCGCATAGATAGGGAGTATCACCTCCTTGGACCTGCTCATGATGCATCTGTGGATGCATGACAAGGTATGGTTAGCCTTCCTGACCACGTCCCCACACGGTTGGCCCATGTTCATTTTGGCATCAATAATGACTCCAAGATCCTTTTCTGCCTCTGTACTAATGGGAAGGGAGTTCCCCAGCCTGTAGGTATGTGATGGACTCAAGCTGCAGTAGAGGAAATTTAGGACTTCAGGGTTAACTTTTTGACTGCAAGGGCATCCAAGCATTAGAAGAGGCCTACTAGAGAAACTGTAGAATCTCCATCCCTGGAAATTTTCAATACCAGGTTGGACAGACACTTGGCTTGGCTTGGCTTGGCTTGGCTTGCTTAGTCATGACGATCCTGCCTTGAGCACGGGGTGCACTGAATGACCTCTGATGACCTTCCAGCCCTAATTCCCTGTGATCCTATGAGTCCTACTTGTGGCATTATGAAGGAAACACAGGTTACTTAAAATGAGTAGTAGTAGCAAAGGACATACAATTCTGCATTCTTTAGGTTTACAGAACAAAGGAGAATGAAGTTCCTGGCTTTTATCCAAATGAGAACTCTCTATAGACCCTCAACTTTGAAGTCCTTGACAGACACTGCTTTCAGTCCTTTGCCTGTCATTTTTCCCTTGCAAACATGATGATGTTTAATACCAGATGAATACCTCATATGGATTGCTTACGGAAGTGAGGGGGCTGACACTGGCAAAACTCACATTTAAGTTAAGCATATTTTTACATGCAACTTGATTGGTCCCCATCTTTGTAGTCTCAGTGGGTGTGTCTACATAAGACATTTACTGTGGAGTTGACTTATTAGCTTGGCAGTAAATATTGCACATCCACATGTGCACCCCTATGAGGCTGGAGTAATCTAACCGACTCTACAGCAGGGTAGGACTTGTAACTACAAGTACTATCCTACTGCAGAGTTTTTTACTTTGAATCAGCACCCTTGTAGACACTGTCCCAGCTGGCTGGGACACAAGGGTACTTTAGTGAAGGGGCTGCCTGCCAGCTAGCTTCACATTGAAGCACCCTCATGCCCCAGCCAGCCCCTCTGCATCATGTTGAGCTGGGGGGAGCTGCCCCAGGCTGGGAGGCTGATTCTTGGGGCCACTGCCAGCTGTGGCTACTCCACCCCAGCTCAACATGCTGCAGTCCCTGGCACATATTCACCCAGGAGCAATAAATTCTGGTGTTTATTGCTTTGCATTAATTGCACATGTAAATGTGCCCAGTGTGGAGTATGAATAAGCATACAAACTACATCTTATCACTCAATTTGACCCTTTCAGGACTTAGCTGAAACACATCAGCAAGCACTGTAGGGGAAATTTGCATAGGCAAGCTGCAAGCTTTACCTGTTCTGGAAATAGAGGATTTTAATCCCCTTGATGTACTTCATGTTGGGATAGGATACAATGTTTGCTCTCTGCAAAGGAACAAGAAAAGGAAAGATGAAAACATATCTGCTAAAGATGACACTTCAGCTGAAGTAACTATAATAGCCTGCCTTCAGTCTTTAATAGACTTCTATTTTCTGTAGCTGTGCCACATCAGTGATAACAGCACCAGACAGGTGCACACAGGCTCTTTCCAGTACCACATATTTAAAATACAGCTATTTGAACAACTGTGTTTGTGGTCTCTGAAGCCTGAAATTAAAGTGATCAGACAGAAGACAACGTGCCTGTCAGTCTGCCTCCCCTACTCTCAATTGTGTATCACCAGTAAATATATCATACTTCTTTAACTATGTGAACATAAAATATGATATCCACAATTGGAGGAATTGACTGCAGGAAAAGCGCTTATTGCTAAGGCAGTAATGAGCTGGAAAAAAAAAAAATTTTTCCGAGGGAGGATACTTAAACACAACAATCATGTAACATATTTATGAATGAAATTAATAGTTTTTCATTTTAGCTTACTTTTCCCTGCTCAAATTTATTTGGACATGTGCTGTTGAGTCAGATTAACTTAAAGCAGTTGCAGGAACAATTATCTGTTCAAACTGGATCAGCTGTATTCTTGCAAAAGAATTAATATTACAAATACCCAGACCTAGTTCTGGATTTTTGTGTGCACTTTAATCTCAAAATTGAACAGACTTTTGTTACAGCCTTAGGGTTATATATTATGCATCTGGATAGATTCATTTTTGTTAACAAAACTGCTCAAGCTGGCTGACAGCATCTGCATTTCCTGTATTTAGCATAATTGCTCAATTTGCTAAAAAATATATTTAAGCTTGAAATTTAAGAAATGTAAAACTATTTGGAGGCAGATGTAAAGGAGAAGGAAACTGAGCTCTTAAGTGAAAATGAGTTTCTTCAGCACTTTGGGTGTTTATACACATGCTCCAGGAGGGGTAGGGGGCACTTTAATTAGAGCATGTATCAGCATCCCTGCACTGAAAGATGGCTTGAATGAGCTTTAGTTAAAGCGCCCCACTACCATTTTTCAATGTGAGGACACCAACACAGGAGGAGACTTGATTAATCAAGTCTGCTCTGATGTGCTGTAATTACAGCACGCCAGAGCAGCCTTGCTGCAAATGTATAAGCACTCTTTATGAACAAACCTTGAACTCTACCTAAAGATTTTGGACCAAAAATATGCCTCTAGAGGGCCTGCACCCATCTTTGACAATGGAAGCAGAACCTCTAAATGACCACATGTTTTAAGGAGGCTTCAACCTGAACCTCCAGTTTTTCAGTCCTATGCCCCTACCAAAAGTACCAATGGGAGTTAGGCATCTAGTCCCATTGACCTGTAATCATAGACTAAAAGCTGCCACTTAGGGTCTCATAACTTTATTCCTGCAAATCCTACTGTTTTATGAGCCTGTCCTAATTGGAAATGATTAGGGACCTAATGAAATGGAGGAGGCAGGTGGCTGATTTTGGGAGCTGATCATGGGGCTGGCCACCATTTCTGCAGGCTTCTCGCGGTGCCCCATCTCCACCCCGCTGATTAGTTGACGGCCAATTGTGGCCCTGCCCTTCACTGCTGAATGGCCGTGAGGGCTGTCCATCATGTGGTCTTTCCCTTCGCTGATGATTGACTGAGATGGGCAGGGCCATGAGATGGACAGCCTACTCAGCCAATCAATGAGGGGCGGGGGGGTGGTAGCTTCCATCTTGGCTGCTCCTCTTTGCACTGGCAGCTCCCCCCTCCACCCACTTTGGGCTGCGAGGCTGGATTGAAATGGTCATGAGGACCTCTGGATCTCACTGGGCATTCAGCATTTTATTTTTAGTAAGATTTTTTGTGGGTGTGGATTCATGGACAATGCCCAATTTCAGAGTTTCTGCAAAATCTGGGAAATTGTGAACTGAGTAAATCCCTAGATATGATAGACAATAAAATTCAGATGCATGTATAATCTATGCTTAGAGTGATTTGTTCAGACTACCGCTGGAGTGGGAGCATCTCTGCTAAGAACCTACTGTTAACTGCAACAAATATGTTTTATGCAACATACATGCTTTTCTTTTTTCTGGCAGTACCTTCTTTTTTATATTAGCTACCTACCTTCAACTCTAAGTTTGTACCACTTGTTTTGAATGAAGTATAGCTCCTGCAGGAGGCAGGGGAACCAGAGTGGCTGTGAAATGTAAGGTGAGCATACCATGAGGGCTAAGCTGATTTGTGACTTTTGAAGATTTGTTTTCACTTCAAAATTCATGTGGGTTTTTAGTTGGGTGTTGTCCCTAACATAGTGTTCATGCAAAGACAAGTGCTTTTTGTTTGATCATGGTGGTACTTTAAGCCAGGCCACTTGGCCTATTACTAGATACACCCTGGAGCCCAGGCACTACTGACATTTGGATGGTAATCTGTCTGCACTGCAGTGTGGACATAGGCTTAACTAAGGGAGTTCTAATATCTAGTACTTTAGCATTGTCTTCCTCCCTCAGTGCTCTGAAAGGCAATCAAGCTTCCCACAATACAACTGGGAAGAAATCATGGAGAAGCTCAGTTAAACCATAGGATATGTCCCCAGAAGCAGTAGCTCCTCCACACTCACACAAGTTGGTTGCTTGTACCAGAGTGCCCATCACCTGAACTAACACTTGAGTGAAAAAATGCTGTCCTGTATTGCCTTTAGATCATGAATCTAGTCTATCTCAAGACACGTGTCATGAACACTTCAGGTTTTTTGAGAACATACCTTATATTATTCTGAAAAAAGTTTGAACATATGACTAGAAGGAGCCTCTTGAGAGAATTGAGTCCAGTCCATGTATTTTGCAGGCAATATTTTATTCAAAGAGTCCTAAAAAATTATCCACTCAACCCCTACATACCACAACTTCAAAGCATATGTAAAAATAAAAAAATAGCCTATAACATATTATAGGTAAAAAGCAGTAGAGGCAAGGCATGGTCAATGCTCTAGTACTGCAGTAGCACAAAAGCAACCAGGTATTAAAAAAAAAAAAGTTGTAAAGATATAAAGTGCAGTCTAAGACCCCTTCAGAAAATCAGAATAAAGATTAGAATTAAAATTAGATCTCTGTCCTTCAGCTTTCATCCAGATATACAAAGAGATGTACAAGGAACCCATCTTGCTTCGAACTTCTGACTATGGGCTGAATTTCAAGTGAATGAATTAAAAATTGTAAGGTGAAGTTGATGGCTTCATTCTGCAACTGGACTAAACTGAGTGTTTTGCACAGGTTTGAGCCCAACTTATTAAAAACCACCATGCATTTACAAAGATGAATTTGGAAACCAGTGATCCAGGAGTAAAGTTTTTAGCAGCTGATAGGCAGCCTGGATGAAATACTTATCCCTGTGGGGTTAGTTAAGGCTGAGCGTCTCAATCCATCCTTCAGAGAATGGTCAGATCAGGAAGAGGGGAGCAGTTCACTGATGTCATGGTATCAAAACAAGACCCCTAAATATGAGGGATTCAGTAGGGAACTAGTTTAAATAAAATAAAAACTAACATTTTTTCCACCTCTGTGTATATTAAAATATATATTTTTTAACCTGAACTCATTTATCCATTCTAGTATTAATTAAAAGTGCTAGATATAAAATACTATTTTCCATGTTCCAAATCTTTCCTGAAGACATATATAGATTTGTCTACAGTGGGCCAATCTTGTAGCTATATTATTTCAATATGTAATTTTCGGAACAAGTCCTCCTCTTAATTTCAAATATAGGTAACACATACTACAGACAAACTACTTTAGAGGGAGTCACAGCCTGGGCTAAATTCATACAAATTCAATATGTGAAAACACACTATTTCTAGGAGCAAAGCCAGAATGCCCATCAGAATAAAACAGAGCTGAATAATAGTGTTTTTGCATTAAGTGTCCATCTGATACAGGGTAAATGAGAAATTTTAAAACTCTCTTAGTATAGATTAAATTGTGATGGGTCACATTCATTTTCAAGGACGTTATGTGTTTGGTAGAAAGCACTTGAACACCGGAAGAGTTTGGGGTTTGTTTGCTGTAGCATAGGTATTGGCAACCTTTAAGGAGTTAGGGGTAGCAAATGAACAGAGCTTGCTCTAAAGGCTGGCAATCGCTTCGCCCCATTTGCGACACTACCACCAACCTCCCAGTTTTGCAGAATGGATAATATTACTTAATGGGGTGGATTTGATCTGTAGGTTGCTGTTTTGAACAGTGCAATTGTAAAGCTTCTTACCAAACAAGTTCATGCCACTTCTTACAATGCAATTTTAAAATGAAATTTATGCAGTAGTGTCTAGCCCTTTGCATGAAAAGCCATTATATGACTGACTGTGTTAACAATTGTTTCTTTCTCCTAATTTTGTTTCTGGATTTCTGGGAAAGTTACTAAACCATGGAAATGCAGCTACTGGGTTGGGGGGGGGGGGGTTCATCTTTCTATAACCATGTTTCAACTCTAGAACCTGTTAATGGCAATGACTATTCCATCTATTGTACAGGTATTCTACCTTTGCCAAAGAGTTTTCCAGAATTTCATCCGTCTGCTGTCAAATTTGCAGATAACTCCTACCACTTTTTCCATTTGTATCTACATGTAAGCTTACAGCCTTACTTTAATGATGTTGGCTTGACTGTAGTCATACATGCTTTTGTTATATCCAGGTTACACTACGCAGTGTGCCATTTTTGGAGTTACATTAATGAGAAATGAGAATTTATCCTAGAAGATATTTTAAGAACTTGACTGTTTAGGTGAGGGGATCAGCAACATTACACCTTTGCTGTGTGCTATTCTATCTAATCCAATGATGCTCAGCCTCAGGCCTCTGGGCTGGGTTTGGTCCACAGAGTAGGGGGACCATATGTCCCATTTTAGCTGGGATAGTCCTGGATTTTAGAGGCTGGTTCCAGTCAGCTATTGGGAATTATAATAGGTGTCCCAGGCATAGGCAATGCGTAGGGTGGGGCACAGGGGGACATGTGCCCGCCCTGAGATTGGCCACTGCCTAAGCCACTACTAGCAGGCAGTTGCTGCTCCCCCCTGCTGCTGTTGACACAGCTGCTGTTGACTGCGGGCGGTCCCCACTTGCCACCACCGACAGTGTGGACAGTGGCTGTGGGTGGTCCCCACTTGCACCCCCCTCACTGCCGACACCACTGCAGCTGCCTGTGGGCAGTCCCCACTTGGCCTGCCCTCACTGCTGATGTCACTGTGGCCACCTGCAGGCAGTCCCTGTTTGCCACCTCCACACACCCACGGAGTTGGGCTGCCATTGTGTCTGTATGTGGCACATGGGGTCCTCCTGTGGCCAGATCTGGTGTGCGGGGTTGGATGGGATAGGTTGAGCACCACTGATCTAATCTATCCAATCTCCTTCATTTTGCTATATGAGCACTTCTAATAATTTATTATGCTAATTGAACTGAGTTTGGAACCCAACTTCATTTTAAGTGGGGCAAATTTCAATTGAAGCTTTTTTAAGAAGTACAGACTGCCACAGCAAAATGTTCAAAGAATTTGCATCTGTTTTGCCTAAATTTTGTATTCCTCCTGAACAATTTCTGCCCTTCTATTTTAACATTTTCAAAATGAAACATTTTCATTTGAAATTGTTTAAGTAAAACTTCATTTTATTTAAACAAAAAAATTTGACACCTGAAATCCAAACAAAGAGTTTCATTAGACCCTTAACTATTGGGTTGAGTTTTCAGAACTGTCAGGCCAACAGGAGTAGATGAAATAAGCTAGTGCTGTTTGAAATAACCTTGCACTTGCTTTGTATCTTAGTCAGAAAGATAGGCAAAAGGGTCTCTAATGGCACATACCTCTTACTTTGGATTCCCATTCCAGAGCCTAAAAGAAATTCCCACCTTCCACTCTGCCAGAAAATCATAGAATCAAAGAAAATTAGGGTTGGAAGGGATCTCAGGAGGTCATCTAGGCCAGTATTTCTCAACCCCTGGATTTTGATCCCAAAAGTGGGTCACAAGCGTATATGAAAGGGTTGCAAACAAACTTAAAAAATGGATTCTCCTTGAAAGGAGAAAACCACGGGTAGCTGTGGCTTTTCCCTTGCAGGCTGGCAGAGATCCAACCTGTGAGGAGCTATTTGGGGCCCCCTCATGTCCCATACACATCTACCTCCTGCCACACACCCTGGGGGGCTGGGGCCTGGGGGCAGAGGGCAGTGGGCAGCAGGTCAGGAGGAGCACTGTGTCAGGACTGGCTAATGTTTACAAATGGGTCCCAGTACAAAAAAAGGTTGCAAACCACTGATCTAGTCCAACCTCCTACCCAAAGCAGGACCATCCCCAGCTAGATCATCCCAGCCAGGGCTCTGTCAAGCTGGTTCTTAAAAAGCTCCAAGGATGGAGATTCCACCACCCCTCTAGCCCACCGTGTCTTTTCTTCTGACCACATCCAGATATCTCTGCATCTTTTTTTTTTTTTTGCTACTGTAAAAGAGAAGCATTTTAGTGTTTGTCACTGCACAATTCTGCATGCTAAAGCGGTCTGCATCACGCACTGTGGTTCGGATGCCCGTACAACAAAAGGTTAAGCCGGAGCCTCTGTAGAGCGGCATCTGCTGTATTTCCTGTGAAGTGGTTCATTTGAGGGGGATGGTGGGGGAGGTCCGTACAGCAAACCCAATTTACCCACTAGAATCCCTGTCAAAGCCCTGATTGGCTGTGACTCTCTACCATATTAGGAGCGTGTAAAGCAAAGATTAGGAGCATGGTGCAAGCTGCAGGAACTCTGCTGTCAATCTGGAGAGTGGGATCTATATTTAGTAACAGGCACATGGGAATAGCAGTTTAAATGTAGGAGGGGGTTGGTAGAATGCAGACATTTATGTGAATCTCTTTGACTTGCTGAAAGCAGTAAGCATGCAGATCAAATCATGCACTTTCTTCAGCAAAGGGTCTGGTGCAAAAATGAATGGTGATTCCCAATTTTTGCAATATCATGGGAAAGCAATTCTGCCATGTTATACTTTTGATGCTTGCTAAATATTACACAGCAAAATAAAAGCCCTGGTAAGTGTTTATTTACCCCCTTGCCTTGACAGACTGCAAACTAATCAGCAAATGTGCATTGCATTTAAATGCAATTATACCAGCAATTATATTGTGAACAACAATTTTGTTCCTAATAGACATTGGACTACAGTTTTGTTGCTTTAAAAAGGGGTCTTGGTTTAAAATGAGAGACATGCTGGTTGCCTGTTAGAGTTTCTGGAGCCTGATTAAAATCCCCAGGTGTGAGACAATGGGCGTTTAAGTGTGGTTGGTGTATGTATCAATAGATTTGGGCCCCCAGATTCTGCTCCACTAATAGCCATAAAATATTGCCATGCTCAGACAAGAGAAAAATTTAAAATGAAGAACCAATAAAAGCCTAATATTTCAGGCCACAGGTTCATTTGAAATAAAAGTTGCTTCACAGAGATATATATGGGCATTGTATATACATATTTATCCAGGGAAACTCCCAAGAAGAATCAGGTTTTCCAAAGGCTTCTCTTATTTTTCCTTGAGATGTCCAGATAGACTAACTGTATCTCAAGGATGTCAAGTGACTGCT
The DNA here is from genome assembly GCF_052110815.1 of Crocodylus siamensis. Classification (NCBI taxonomy): domain Eukaryota; kingdom Metazoa; phylum Chordata; order Crocodylia; family Crocodylidae; genus Crocodylus; species Crocodylus siamensis. Next base: position 66,736,856 of record NC_143398.1, read on the forward strand.
CTAAGGTCACACAAGTCAGTGGCTCAGCTGAAATTAGACCTAGGATCCTCTTGGCTCCTACTCATTTGCAAGTCACTGAACCACGTAACCTGCTCTGAAGACCATGTGGGTCCAAAGCACTAAACTCATGGGAAATGTGCAAGTGGGGACTTTAAGGGAGGGACATTCTGCTAAATTCCTTTCATTGAATTTTTCTCAGCTTGTTCCATTTGTGAGAGGAGTCGCAGGAGACACAAAGAAGTGTCAGCATTTTCCTGAGACTTGTGGGTCCTGGAGGATCCACAGCCTATTCACATATCAGCCTAGTTCTTCTGTTTTGGCTCTGGTCCTGGGTAACAGAACAATATCATTATTACTATGCTCCATGCCAAGCCTCCATCCTTCACTCACCACACCTCTCGTCTCTAAAGATTGTTTTTCTAGGAAAAAATATGCTCTTGTTGCCGTTTTCCTATTTTGTAATGCTATTTAAACAGAGACATCTCAGTTGCCATTGAGGGACAAAAAGGGGGCCCAGAAATGGTAATTTTTTCTCATTGTCTGATTATTATTATTATCACTATCTCTGGTGAAGCAGAGCCCAATACTAAAAGTTCACCCAGAGCTGCCAGGAGTTTAGGTGCAGTACTGCTAATTAATCATAAAATATTTTAATTTTATTTCCCCGTATGTATTGCTTTTATAAGCTGCCATGTACTGTCATGTGTGCAAGTCCTGTAATAAGGGTAGCATGCACACTTACATTTTGTTGTGAAGCCAGAGTTGAACAAGATCTCTGGTCTTTTCTGACTCAATTTCAGTTGTATTCATGGTTGATCATAAGCCTGCGATTCATGTTCTGCTGCATGTTCCAATAGCAGGCCTTTCTTTCTCGAGCCGTTCCTGTTCACCCTCCTACAACACACAGGCTGTATGTCTTAAACTAGGTCATGTGCTAAACTTGATGCTTTTCTGAGAGCCTAGGTAAGTAGCAGAGCGAAACAAAATCACAATGGTTTGGAAATCAGAGACTGATTCCCTTACACATTCAGCAACACAGTAAAGAACTACAAGGTGTGGTACACTAAAGGAAAAGTTTTCTCTTTCCGATTATGGAAAGATTCTCCATGGCTAAAGGTAAAGTTATGTTTCTGACATAAATACCTATTTTCAGCCTTCTACTTCCCTAGATAGTCATCTGATATTTCTCAGGTAAGTTCTTTCACTGGCACGGATTTTTTTTCTGAAAAGCTGGAGGCAAATCAAGGAAAGCATCTGAGTTTAAAAATAAAGGTGATCTGACGCTGACCACTTTCTCTAATGTGTTCAAAAATTCCACGTTGTAATAATTGATTGACCTAGTAGAGAAGCAGTTCTTCTAACTAGTTACAGAGAAGAGGGAAACAAGAAGAGTTGTTGAGCTTCAACTTGCATCTTTACTAGCAAAAGTGAACAGCAGTTGCCTATTCTTCTACTTTTTCCTCTGTTGCTCAGGGAACATGATAGAGAAACTACGCTTTGATCCAAAAGTTCTCTCTCTTCCTGCTGAGAATTCCTCATTTTGAGTAATGGGGTCTGGTATATCGCTTATACACACATGGCTTGTCCAAGAAGTTTTATCACCCTTGTTAGTTAGATAAATATGGAAGATATAAATGGATCTGGATCAACTGCAATGTTGCAATGCATCTGAAACAGGGGAAATCTGTACTGTCTTGTCTCAAAATGGCAACTGAGATGGCTTACTCAAGCACAAAGCAAACATTGACATGTACAGTTGTCATGACAGCTGTGTGTCCATAATATATTCATCACAGAAGGAAAATACACACCTACATTCTGTTTTGCCGAAAGCGTGGTCTCTTTCTTGAAGTTTCTCCTTCAGGAGGAGAAAGTAGGTGGACAAAGATAACTAGTCATGCTAACAAGTTAAAGTGCACAGCCTTTGAGGTACATAAGTAACTAGCAACACAGGGTGTGAACCATCCAAACACACCTACACATGCTTTGAGGCAGATGCATCTGCAGTCAAATTACATCTGACCTTAGGAGAGGACCACAATGTTGTTGTTTCAGGGATCTGGGGAAATGAATCTGTGTCTCTGTGTACTGGCAGAGAGGCCCCCAGCTTAAGTGTTGCACGAAAAATTAATGCAGCTCTACTTAGAGAGGTAAAGTCCAGATTCATAGATTCAAGCTCAATTTCTCACTTTTTCTGTCTTGTAGATGAATTTTGAGAGAATGCCTGAATGATGCTAATTAATAAATGCTGCTTTGTAATAATACCTATGAAATACTGTACAAACAGAGGGAAAGCCACTTTTCATAAGAAAATATTGTTATCAATAAATATCTCCCCATTTATCCATTATACACAGCTGTATTGCTCATCTCAAAATAATTCTGATATCCTATACGCATTGATTTCCCTGCATGTGAAAAAGCAGATTGATTGAATGGATGAACTCTTTCAAAAAGTCAGATGCGTTAAGTTGACTTTAAAATATTCCAACATGCCATCCTGAATTGAGCTCACAAAAATTACCAGTCCAGAAAACCTTAAGTTTATGCTTGGTGACTCACTGGTTTGAAAGCCTTGATCAATGAGATGGCAAAGATAAGGTTAGGGATGTTTTTCCCTAACCACCAGGGCTAATTAATTGCATTTTCCTGAAGTATATTGACTTAAGGTCAGATATGGATCTGTTTAGAACTATTCACTTGTGTCAAGTACATGGATGTTCTTTTGTTTGATCTCTAACTATAAATTATATGGCAGTCCCCCCAGACCTCCCTATATCTCCAGAAAACAGAATTCTAACTCTCTCCTTCTAGCTGGTAAATGGAAGCATTTCTTAGCAAGAGTATCTATAAATTCCTGTTTTCTACCGTGACAGGGGGCATGTTCAGGGCTGGGTCTCAACCTCAGACCATCCACCTGTTTATATGGGGCAGTCTACCCATAAAAAACTGGTGGTAAACGTGGTATAAAAAACTGAAGGTAAATGTGGGAGGTTGTCCATTATATGCTGTGATGCCAGGGGGTGCTATTCACAGCTCTGTACCTGCCTACACCCAGGCCCATGCCTTGCAAATGACATCATAAGTTCTTAACAGCTTCAGCACCACACTGGGCCCCATAACATTCTAGTTTCAACCCCAACTAGATCCCTCCTAATCAGGCAGTCTACTCCACCCTCATTCTGGACTGCCAAGCTCCCTGCACATTTCTCCATCTCAGCAGTGGCCCCCTCTCTGGGACCTTTGGCCACACAGGCCCTGGCCCCACCTCTAGGCCAGTCAGAACCCCAAGCCCCCTGGCTCTGGGCATCCCTCGTGGTGGGCGCTTTACCCCTTTCGACTCATCTTGTCCAGGCCCCAGCATTGACCAATTGAGGCTGCCTCGAGTCAGGCTTCCGAGAAGCTAGCCCACTTTCTATTATATGGGTTTGCCTTCTTGGGGTCTACTAAGGAGTCACCCACTTGGTTGTAGGGGCTGGGGTTTTAAGGCGCCCCTCCTCACCTTTTACTGGGGAGGTTCAAGGTCCTGGTATTTGAATGGCACTGCCCCACCACAGGCAGTCCCCCCAGACCTCCCTATCCCAGCAGGTGCAGTTTCAGGTCATGCCCAGGACCAGCAGACAATATGTGAAATGGAAGTCTGTGAAAATGCAAATGCATGGCAGTGAGGATCAGAGGGAATGGGGGACACTGGGTGTGAGACAGATAGGTGGTAGGGGGGGAAAGGGGCAATGTTAAATTGGTGATAGAATGATTTACTAGATAGAATTACTGATTGAGCAACATGGATAAATTGAACCTGTGAGCATTATTACTTCATATGTCCATGTAACAGGGGGGCTTCTCAACTGCCCCCTCACACCGGGGCCGATCTCCGGGAGAACTGCCCACCTGTTCTTGGGCTAACCACCTGCCTTCTCTCCTGCCATGCCTTGGTCTTAATTAATTAATTAATAGATATAATTAGGTGGGATGCTGCCCATTTTCTGCCCCACTGCTAGGGGGCGCTATCTGCGGCTCCATTCCTCCCCTACACCGCAGCCCAAGCCTCACTGATGACATCATGATGTTCTCATCCATGCCAGTCCCCCATGATGGGGCTCAGAATCCTACTTTAGGACCCCATCTGGGTTCATCCCTTCAGGCAGACTGCTGCCATCATACCAGGCCATATATCGCCCTGTCATCAGTTCCCCTTTGGGTGTGGTCCCCCCACTGGGACCTTCAGCTCACACTAGCCCCGGCCCACCTCCAGGCCAGTTGGGACCCCAGGCCCCTGGCTCTTGGGCCTCCTTGCCCCTCTGATCCTCCTGGTCCTGGCCCCCACCTAGGCCAGTCAGGAGAAGCTCTGGCAGGGCCTGATGTATGACCCAAAGTCTTATCCCGGGGTCCCCCTCTCCAGGTCCTCCTTTACGGACGTGGGGAGCTGTGATACCTCACACCATGACTGCCTCAGGGTCTCACAGGGGACTCACACTCCCTCCCTAGGCAGCAGATTGTGGTACTACGACCAGTATTATCTTTAACCCACACTCTGCCTCCCAATGGTGGAGGACTTACTGGGGTCAGGGCTCAGCTCTTGCTCTCTCTGGCTGAGCCCCCTCTCCCTTCACAGGGCTCCACATTGCCCTCTCTGGGGCTTCTGATCACTGCCCCCTCTCGCTGTGGTTCCACAGCACTTGTCCCCTCTCAACTGGGGCTCAGATATTATATTTGACCCAAACTCTGCCTCCTGGCATTGGCAGACTTACTGGGGTTGGGACTCAACTCTCCTGCCCTCTGGCTGAGCCCCCCTCACACTGGGGGCTGCTCCGCACACTGCCCCCCTCACACTATGGGATGCTCTGCATGCTCGTAACGCCCCCTTTCCTCGGGGTCTCGGGGCTTCCCCCCACAGGTAGGCTCAGGTGGCTGTAGCTGTGCCTGGCTCCAACTCTCCTCTTCGGGGTCTCGAACCCCCCACAGGGCTCAGGCAGTCTTGGCCACATCTGGTCTCCAACTCTCCTCCTCAGAGCTTGCACCCCCACAAATACCTCGGGTGTATGGGACCCACCCGAAGGTGAGGGCTAGGGGTTAAGGTGCCCCAACCTGCCTTTCACCAGGGTGATCACTGGCCTGGCATTTCCTCTGGGCTCCCATGCCACTGGGAGCCCCACCAGGCCACCCACTCCTGGCAGGGTGCAGTTTTAGGTTCTACCCAGGAACAGGAGCCTCCTACTATCCCCTACAGCTTCTCTCTTATCTCCAGATGAAACTCAGGAGCCCTCAGGCCAGCAATGTTATTGTCTCCCCTCCAGCAGCCAAACTGCCTTGTTTATATAGGCAGCCCTGAGCCTAAAATGGCTGCCCTCATTAGGCACCTGGAGGCTGCCAGCTCCAGGGCCTTAAAGTGGCAGGCACACATAGTGCCCTGCCACAGTCCATTGGCCATATATTTAAAATCTGTGAACCTGCTATAAAGCTCATTGAAGTCAATTGATTTGTTGACTTCAGAAAGCTCTAAATCAGACTCTGTTCTTCAAACTGGCAAATACGATTTTTTTTCTCTGTACTCAGGACTGATCTGGGATGGAAAGTCTCTTACATATACTTTTAAGGTAACTGAGAGAAAATAGGAGGAATATTTTACTGTTTGATGTCCCACAGTCATCTAAGATAGTGACAGTTAAAGAGTGAAAGAAATTATATTGAAGAGAAAGCATAGTGTTCTTCTATTTCTTCCTTCTATTTCTTCTCATTTCCTTCTATGACCAGGTGATCTATCACCTGGACAAGGGAGAAGAGATTGATGTCATATATCTTGACTTCAAAAAAGCTTTTGATCTGGTATCCCATGATCACCTCTTGGCCAAACTGCCCAGTTGTGGCCTTGGCTCCACCACTATCCGCTGGCTGGGAAATTGGCTTCGTGGTCGGACCCAGAGGGTTGTGATTGATGGCAGTCACTCATCATGGTGCCCTGTAACCAGTGGGGTCCCTCAAGGCTCTGTCCTGGGACCCATCCTGTTCAACATCTTCATTAATGATGTGGACATTGGAGTTAGGAGTGGACTGGCCAAGTTTGCCGATGACACCAAACTTTGGGGCAAAGCATCCACGCCAGAAGATAGGCGGGTGATCCAGGCTGACCTGGACAAGCTCAGCAAATGGGCAGATGAGAAGTTGATGGTGTTTAACACCGAAAAATGCAAGGTTCTCCACCTTGGGAGGAAAAACCTGCAGCACCCTTATAGGCTCGGCAGTGCTACGTTGGTTAGCACTACAGAAGAAAAAGACTTGGGGGTCATCAATGACCACAAGATGAACATGAGCCTCCAGTGCGATGCTGCGGCTAGTAAAGCAACCAAAATGCTGGCGTGCATCCATAGATGCTTCTCGAGCAAATCCTGGGACGTCATTCTCCCCTTGTACTCGGCCTTGGTGAGGCCGCAGCTGGAGTACTGCATCCAGTTTTGGGCTCCACAATTCAAAAAGGATGTGGAGAAGCTTGAGAGAGTCCAGAGGAGAGCCACGCGCATGATCAGAGGTCAGGAAAACAGATCTTACGATGATAGGCTGAGAGACTCTTTAGCCTGGAAAAGCGCAGGCTCAGGGGTGATCTGATGGCCACCTATAAGTTTATAAGGGGTGACCACCAGGATCTGGGGGAACGTCTGTTCACCAGAGCGCCCCAAGAGATGACGAGGTTGAATGGTCACAAACTCCTGCAAGACCGTTTCAGGCTGGACATAAGGAAGAATTTCTTTACTGTCTGAGCCCCCAAGGTCTGGAACAGTCTGCCAGCGGAGGTGGTTCAAGCACCTACATTGAACACCTTCAAGAGTAAATTGGATGCTTATCTTGCTGGGATCCTATGACCCCAGCTGACTTCCTGCCCTTTGGGCAGGGGGCTGGACTCGATGATCTCCCGAGGTCCCTTCCAGCCCTAATGTCTATGAATCTATGAATCTATAATGCAAGGCTGTCCAACTTCCAAGAAGCCGAGGAGCCACATGCCCTATGAACTGCACCAGCGGGGGCCATGACCCCCTGGGCTAGGGACAGACATTACACATAAACTGATTTAAGTGATCAGAAACTGGTTTAAACTTGTAACATAACAGATGTTCAGTGCACATAAACCAGTTTAAAAATGGCTGAAACTGGTTTGAGATAAATCTGGTTGAATGTAGTATCAGACTTAACTGATTTGAATCAAACCAGTCTATGCAAAGTCTGTCCCAGACTCTTCACTTGTTTAGGTTACACCAGACACCTCCAGCATCCCAGCATGCTTTCTGAGCTGGGTGGGACTCTCTGTTCCACAGCAGGGCTGGGCCCTCCCTTCTGTTCCCTGGCTGGAGCTCCAACAGAGACTTGCAGGCACAGCAGGGTCTGCTGGCTTCCCCCTCTCACCACTTGCTACTTCAGCAGAGATCCCTTTCTCCTCTCTCCTACAGCACGGGCTGTAGCCAGCATGTGGTATGCTAGTTAGAGCTGTGTATGGCAGTTTGACAGTGTTCGCTTACGTCTTTTTGGAGGTAAGCAACAGCTCAGATGGTAATGTCCCTGCATTCCTTCCTTTGGAAAAAACTGTTTAAGAAGAGCTTGTAATGAGTGAGGCTTTGTTTTTGGATGGGGTATTAAATGCTGATAACAGATCTGATAAATTCTGTGTTATCATGGATGGGGACCCCTCCCTAATCACAGTGTCCTGTCAGGGCCTGGCCATGACCCCCTCAGCTCAGCCCTATACAAGGAAAGGGAGAGCTGCTCTAGTGCTCCCTGGCTTCTAGTCTGAGCCACTGCAGGCATGTGCCTGCATTTCTGGGATGTCTGTCTGGTTACAAAACTGATTTAGCCTAGCTAGTTTAGATTAACCTGCAAAGATTGAATCAATTCAGGCTCAGGCTTTTTGAATGTCTGTCCCTAGCCCTGGACCACACACCTCATGCTCACTGCCCTTCCACCCCCTTCCATCCAGCCCCGTACCACATGCCTGCACCTGTGACTCACCATGCTGCACTGCACCCCTTTGACCCCCCCAAGCTTTCCCAGCCTCTGCTGCACTATGTGCCTGTGACCTCCCACACTGCATGGTGTGCTCCAGGCTCATCCTCAGTTCTTTATGCTGCCACACTGCCCCAGCCCCTGGGGCTGGGGCTGGTAGTGAAAGCCAGAGGAAGAGTGGGAGCCTGGAGAATCTAGCTGCTATTGCAGCTGGAACAATCAGGGGAACTATGGCTGAGCAAGAGCCTGGGAGCCACAATTTAACCCCTCATGGGGTACCTGCAGTCCACAGATTAGACAGCCCTGCTATAACAAAGGAAGTTTTGCTATTATTTTCTCTAGGATCAGGAGTGTAGCTAAAATTATCACATGTTGTATAGCCACAACTAAGCGAAGAGGGAGAGATGCACATGGAAAAATAACTCACTGAAATAGATACTTGTGTTCAGGTACTGTGGAGAGGGAGGAAATGCAAGTATCTGGGTGACTAGATGAATAAATAAAATACTGTTCAAAATAATTTTGGAACCTGCTTCATCTGGAGCTGAGTGCTACTTGCATTATTCAAGGGAAATTATTCCACCTATTGCTCTGAATAAAGGAACAATAGGGTGACTGCACAGCTCTGGTAAAACTTCCCCAACTGTACACTCAACAATTTCCTGTGTTTTGAGTTCTGTGCTACATGTTCTAACCATTTCCCTTGCTCTGAATAGGCTGCAGCACTCTGCCTCCCCTTGGCCCCTCTAACACATTTCCTGAGCACAAGCTTGCAATGTCTTACCCTTGCATGAAAAATAGAACCTTGTAATGCAGCTGTTGTAGGACCCGAAACCAGTGCTGATACTCTGGGCTCCCCAGTAACTGATACCCATTCTCAGGGGTCCCTTGGAATGGATTTTTTCAATTTAACAGCCATCTATTGTTAACCCTATACCAGCTGCAAGAATTTCTCATTTTGTGTCACTTTCTGGGAGAGAGATGAGCACAGTTCAAAATACAGAATAGAATTAATTAGCTGTATATAGATGGATTTATCTAATTGTCATGTTGATAGTTTTCTGGGTGGGCAGGATTTATCCATCGTTATTTCACTGCTAGTTCCAAACAAACTCTGGAGTATACAGCCAGAAGTATTTATTTGAAAGGGCTCTTATTAATAGGTTAACAACTTAGCACTGGTTTGATCACCAACTTCTTTTTAATACTGAACTCGGATCAAGTTATAGCGAGTGCTGTCTAGTATAGAATCACTTCTCTTTTCTGCAGGGATTTTATTTTCTTTAATGTATATTAGAGGCAAATGCTTTGTTTAGGGGTTCACTTCCCTTTTGAATTCTATCTCTAACAAGGTAGTCCATTCCTTTAAGAGAAAGCCCACTTGTGGAAACAGCATTAGGAAACAGCAGCAAGAGTAGATTTTGGGGGGGTCCAGCTGTGGGGTATTTGGGCAAGCAAGGAGTGTCCCACTGGGGGTACTCTGGGAAGAGGGACCAGGATGCAATACTGGGGCAGAATGAAAGGGGCTCTGCTCATAGTGTCTGGGACAGGGAAGGGTGCTTTGTTTGAGTTTTTTTTGTTATTTTAAAGACTGAACTTTGCTTCAGAGGGCTGGCTGAGATGCTCTTCAGGGAGCAAATTCTTCTACAAAAGACAGTTGATTAAGGCAGTGGTTCTTAACCTTTGGCAATTTACATCCCAGTCAAAGAGCAACCGGGGGGGAGGGGGGGGGAGGGGAGGGAGCTGATCAAAGCATGCAAAAGTGAAACCAGAAGTCCTGCCATGGCATTTCCAGTTTTGCCACTGCAACCTGAGTCCCACCTAGAGGACCTTCATGTCCCACCAGTTGAGAAACCCTGGCAACTCACACACTCAAAAATAAGATATCACTACATTGTAAATGCTCAAACTGCAGATATACAGCATGGAATAGACTGAGCTTAGTGCAGTTATTCTCAATGTAAAAATTAAAAGGTGCTCAAACAGGGGATTTTTGAACTGTGGAGGGATGTCAGACATGGGAGAAAGGAATGGAGTCGCCAGTGCAAAGGCAAGGGAGCTGTTTGAATTCTGGGAGAAGGCAGGAGTTGTGACCTTTTGGAGGCCTTGCCACTGGACCTGTTTGCTTTCTGTGTGTGCTGGATTCATTTGCACCACAGTTCTCTGCATAAGAAAAAGCAAATGTTTGGGATGCAACACACTGCGGGAGGGAGTTTTTCCCACCAAATTGAGGTCAGTGCAGGAAGCCGAAGTCTATTGTTCTGTAAAGATGTTTCAGTTAAATAGTTGTCCCTCCTTTCTTCTAAGCCATATGTTAAAAAATAATATCCACTGAGTTTTGTTAGCTTTCTCTGCTCCATTACATGGTGCTTAAAACACTCAGCATTCTTGCATTAGGAATGGTACACTTACAATTATGCAAACTATTTATAACAATTTCACCCATGATATTCAGCATGGCTAAGTTAGAAGGAATTTGAGCCAGCTCTTTTGTGCTGACACGTTTCATTAAAACCAGTAATTAGCCGGTGTGCATGTGTGTATTCTGACAATAAATCACACTGCTGAGAGAAAATGCATTAATTCCCAAGCAATCTTTTGTACATAGCCAGATTCATAGCCTCAGTAACCCTTGGCTTTGGCAGAGTTATATCTGAAATTAATCTGACCCCTTTTGTTTCCTGTAATAATAATGTGTATATGATTGAATGGTTGGCCAAATTGTAACATAGGTTGGCCAGCTGCTATTACATTAAATTCAATATGGCTGCACCTGTTTATCCTAGATCTGGTGCTCATTTGCCATTAGTTCATGTTTGTATATTTACAAAGATGTCGTTTATCTTTTTTTCTCTCTCTCTCCCTTTTCTTCTTTTACTTCAGAACATTTTGACTCTCTGTACATCTACTGTTTACAAGAAAGACACTGATGACATATTTTGTGGTTTTGAGTAACTCAATAGAGAAATGTGTAGGTGTGTCATCATGACAGAACCCTTTGTGTCAGGGTCATTATGACACTGGAAAAAGTGCTTGTGGAATGGAAGATAGTTAGCATTGAATGGATTTATCTCTTTCGTCCTAGTACAGAGCAGGAGTGAAAGCAATGTAGTGACCAATTTACTCTCAGTTATCAGTATAGTATAGAATTGGAGTTCACTGACTTATAAAGGCTGAAAGTGTGTTTTGTTCCTATCTCATTCTCAGAGTGTAAATCAAAACACCTCCTTTGTGAGTTATAATCCCTGCTGAACAGGTAGCTTCCATTTAGCCTGCTAATTGCTAAATATCTGTAATTACCTTCTAACCTCACTTCTCAGTCTCTCCTCCTCTAGTATATTCTTTTATACAGGCCACCTAGCTGCATTAAAACCATTTAACTTGCTCATGGTATGAAAGTGCTTCTTTGTGAGTCATATAAAGTAGCTCAGAAGGGTACTGCACTTGCACAAATACAATGCTATTCTTTTACAAATGGAGTTTCTAAGATTGTCTGCAGTTGCTGTAAAACAAAACAAGCCAGCTAAAAGTCCTATTAATTTTTATCTTAAATAGTATTTATCTAATTGTTACAGCATAAAATGCAAGCCATAATTATTTGGGTTGTTCTGCTACTCCTGGGGAAGCCAAAAGGCAGAACGTGACTCAGTCATGTGAGTTTCCCTTTGCTTTAGGGATTGTACCCTGCCAGGTCTTACCCTGCAGATCTGTACTAGCAGGATGTACTGCCCCCCCCCTTTCTCTCCCCCCACCCTCCAAGTAAGGCTACACATGTTGGGGTAGCAGCATAAAGAGGAATGCCTCTGGACACACCTCATCTTGTCCACTTATGCAGTCCTTGCTGAGTTGTCTCTGCCCTACTCCCATGCGCTGCTCTGCAAACCAGGGGAGTACTACAGCCTCAGAGCATTTCATATTATTTGTAGTTTATGTTTCCTGATGTTTCTTTTGGGGTTTTCCAATTTTTTCATTTTTGGGGGGAAATCAATGATGGTTCTTGATTAAGGGAGCCAATTATGTGTCACTAATCAGATAACATACACAGGGCCTCAAATGCTTTCAGTGGAATGATTTATAAAGAAGTAAACCAAATAAAAATAAGGAGAGAACTGTCATGCATGCCCATACCACATTTCTTTCTCTGTCTGTCTCAGTCTTTATTGGTATAATTATAGCACTCCTTCCCATGTTCCCTTAGCAACAAATGAAAAGGTGGCTGGCAGCATTTTTTGTCTTGTTCATGGGGTGTCGTATGTTGTGCTGTTCTGAGAACCTTGAATCTCAGTCAGAGCTTCCTCCACTTGCCTCTTAGGTCTAGACCAAATAAGAGGGGAAATTTTACATTTCATACAAGATGGCTTAAATCTGTAAGCATGGTAAAATACCTGATGGCATTACTTTGAAATACTAGACAGAGCTCCTAAGAATATTGTTGGGGTTTTTTTTCTCTCACTGCCCCAACAATAAGGACTAATACTGCTGTGGTTGAAGTACTCTTCCTAATTTCACTTCATGTTTAGAAGATACTCATTTCTAGATGGTGTGCACTTTGAAATGTTACCACTTTCCTTCTTAGAACACTTTGTTTTAAGATTACAGAGTCAATTTCATTGACTTCCTGCAGTGTCACTGAGGAATGGCAGACATCGTGATCGCTGTGGGCTTTTTCCTACAGAGATTCTGGTCTGAGTGCTCCACAGGACCTCCCCAAGTACGAAGGGAGAGTTAAATTACCACATTCCCTGCCCATTTCTACCCAAATGTAGGTAAGCAGCAAACCTCTGTATTTCCTGTTCCTAACTGACATCACCCCTGGCAGTGTGAATGCTGTGGCTGCTCGCTACTGTGGATATAGCCTTCCTCACAGCTACGTTTTCTGGTAGAAGTAAGCCTGAACTCAGGGTAGATTTAACCTTTGAAAAGCTAGCTTTCTGTGAATTGCAGTGTGTGAGTTTCACAGCACTCTTTATGTAATCAAAAGGATTTATCTTAAACACTAGCAGTTAATGAGGAATTATAAACCTTAAACCTCAATCACAAAGTCCATATCCTTTCCCTAAAAGCACACTATGCAGATCCCAAAATGGATGCCTTGACAATACAATACAATCAACAGCACGCCAATACAGTACAATTATCAGCACTACTATTTCCTTAGTACTGCTATGGTCCATACTCAGGAAATACTCAGGAAAATCATGTAAAAGCAAACTTGAAAAATTAACTCTGCATCTGCAAGCCGGTGGGGATGGATTAAAGCAGGGATGCCCGGCCACAGGCCAAATCTAGCCTGTGTAGCCATGGCATCCACCTCATGGGGATCCCCACTGGTCAGAAAATGTGTCAGTGGGGCAGTGGTGGAAGCTCTGTGCAGCTGGATCCAGCTCTGCCTGGGCCATTGCTGTGCAGCAGGAGCAGGGCTGGGCCTGCTTCCCACACATCTGGATTGGGACCCGGCTGCTCCCTGCCAGCATGTCTGCATCAGGGCTGTTCCACCCCTGGCCCTGGACCCCCGATTCCCACCCTGTCCAGATCAGAGCTGGAGACTGCCCTCTCCTCTTCTCTCCCTGCAGATGGATCAGGGTTGGGCTGTGTTGCCCCTCCCTATGGCCAGATCAGATTCCCACCACACTGGCCCCATGTACTGGATTGAGCCCACCCACCAGATCTTGTTCACAAAGAGACCTGACAGCGCTCATCTGGTCCACAGGGTGAAACAGCTGAGTACCTAGAGATTAAAGGACTGGTCAAGATGGCAAATAGGCCATGGTTGCTACATGTTGGTCCCATTCACAACCTTGTCCTGGTTTTTGATTTCAGTTCATTTGTTTACTGAAGCTCTATCTTTATAGCTATATCCATCAGCAGATGTAGGAGAAAATCCTTAGAGTTGCACAAGAAAAGCAGCAGCTGAAAATAATGTGATTTATAGCCAATATAATCCATAGGCTGCATTGTAGTGTTTAAACAGAAGTTGAATAATGGTAAAGGCTGAGGAAGTATGACTTCTACCAAGCATTACCTTCCCAAACAAATAAGGTCACATTTTATCTTTAAGGTTTTTAATCTATGTACCAAATGATGCTTTTCTCTGGGATTACAAACACAGTGCTCTGACACCTGCTTAGTACAGGTTTATGGAGGACCATGAGAGACCCAGTTGCAGCTTCCTGACTTTGTGGGTTGGCCTGTGCCAAGCCCAACATAAGCACTACAGTGCTGTACATCATTAGTGTATATTCCCCAAGGGACCACCTGGCAGCCGAGAATTAGTAGAGGGGAGCAGAGCAGTGCCCTGCAATAACCATAATCCAAAGAGCCCTCACACCATTCTTGTTGCCTCTCCCATACTGAACTGAGAAAGAGAGAAGAGAAATTCCCAGTGACTTCTTAACACGGCACCATCACCAGGGTGAATTGGAGAAATTTTATTATCCCTGACCAGCATTTACAAGACCAGAGCCAGTAGCTAAACAGGGATGGAGGAAGCAGGTCTCTAACTGTGGGCACCAACTTAGAGGGGGCACCAGTACGGTTCCCTCCCCTCCCCGTGTTCTTGCCACAGCAGGCGCAACCCAGCCCCAGGAGCTGGGCAGGCTCAGTCCCATGTCCAGTAATGAATCTTGGGGGTGGAGGGTGAAATGATGCTCCTGAAGGTCTTGCCATGGAAAGCACCCTGTTCCTATGGGTGGAGAGATGAATAGGGTACCACAAGCAGTCCTGAAGGAGCTGCCCTGCCTGTCCCTTAGTGGCAGCAGCAGTAGCAACCACCACTAAGTGAGGAGAGCTCCAGCATAAATTCTGCCCCCACGCCCCACCCCCCATCATTGCATGGGTGCTAAAACAGCTTGCCATGTCTTTGACTAGGGCTCAGGTATTTCCTAAGTTTCCCATTCACAGAGCACATAATTTTGTTTAGTAAGGAAGCCATATGAAGACCCAGAAGTCTCAGAAATTCTGAATTCCACAACTAAGTGAACATCTTGTCTTTCTCTGTTTATTAGGTTTGAAGAAACACAGCTACTCATGTCAAAAGGAGCCCTGTCAAATCAAATCAAACCTATTCTGTTTGAAACTGCATCTTGTATGAAAATTAATTGTAACTGCTTGTTCTGAAACAATTGTTCATGCCACTCAAAATTTCTTTTATGTTTCCCTTGCAGCTAAAACCCTTGGATTTTTTAAGACTCCACTAAGCCATAACAATCAGTGTTTTCTTCACTGTGCATCCCATGCAAGCTGTGGGTCTGGGCTCTGCACGTGTCTGGCCTATTCATTAGGAATACATTAATTTAAATTATGGAAAAAGGCTGGACTACAAGTGAAAAAGTCCTTCCACCCTAAATATGCTCTACAGTTGGCCAAGGAAGGCCTAAAAACTATCCCGCCCCCCTCCCCCCCCCCCACACACCAGTTTTAAAAATATTCTGACAGTGTGTAGCTCTTCAGTCATAAATTGTTTTCTGGTTTGTGTATTCAGATGGCAAAATAGGAAAGTATTTTGCTTCTGAACAAATAAGCTTTTTAAATGCAGCCAGGGACACTTGGGAGGAAAGGGCAGTCCTCTGTGGAGAATAATGTGATATTAATACAAGATTTTAAAATCAAGTTAGTATTACAATGTGCATCAGTCTTCTGATCAGTATTTGGGAGGGCTGCATCCATATATTGACATACAAGACAGTTTTGCCTTCACTTGAGTGCAGGGAAGTGAGGTGAGTCAAATATTTTATCTCCTTGTGCTCAGTAGAGTGGACGTTGGAAGATCTAAATTACAGCTGGGCTCTACTGGTGTTGAGGCAAAGGCCTTCATGCAAATATATACAGGTAGTGTTTTTTGCTGGCTGGCACTGTGGGAAATCTATAGTTCGGTTTCTTGCCACAGTAAGTAAAAACTCATATAGGAGGTCCTTTGAATTTTTTACATTTTTGGTAGCTTGTTGGATGGTTGATTTCATAGGGCCTTTGAATGTGTCTTGTTTGGGGGAATGAACTGCAGACTACAATGTCTGTATCAAATTAGGGTCAATATTGCTGCTGAAAATAGATACATTCTGACTATCTGTTGACTATGAACAGAAGTAACCAGCTGTTGGCAGTATTGAAACCATGCAAAAAATGTATGTTGCCTGATGTAGCTTGGCTCCCACCCCCACCCTCTGGCACTGAGTGACAGCTGTAGAAAAATCTTTGGAAAGGCTGAGTGCTTCCTCCTTTACCCACTTCCAAAAACAGAACTGGCCTTGGCTAACAGCATCTGAAGGCTACAATGATTTATGTGCCAAATGCTGTGTCCAGAATGCTTATTTGGTCCCAGACAGCATATAAACAGATACAAGATTAGATCTGATAAATTGTAAATGTAGACTGCTTTTTCATACTTCAGTTCTCCTTATAGATCTAGTTAATATGTTCTTTTAAATCCAGCTCTGGATTTTTTTGTAGTCTCCTCAGGACTGGCTCTGTCTCTGAGGCTCACTGAGATTACATCAGTATCACAGAGTAACCTGGTATCTTTGATGACAAATACACCCACAAATATGAACTCTACAGAAGGGTGGTCTGTGACCCCGACAACCTTTCCCTTAGGGAAACATGCAGGGTGGCGGACCTTGTGAGGCGTGTACATAATCACCTTCAGAGAAGACAGAGCGTGTGCCCTTTAGATCAGGAAACAGGTCCAGCTTCCAATATCCAAGGATCACTCAGGGTGCCTACACACATGCTCATGTAAGAGGGGGGAATGTTTTAATTAGATTGGTTTCTGGAGAGCCGCTCTAATTAAAATGCATTGTCACATGTATTAAGCCCCTGCATGTTTAAAAATGGCCATGGGATGCCTTAACTCAAGCTCATTCGACGAGCTTTAGTCAAAGCACCCCAGCAACCATTTAAAAACCCTCAGGGGCTCATACACATGATGATAAGGTGATGCTAGAGTGTTCCGATTAGAATACGGAGCAGACTTGATTAACTGAGTCTGATTCGAGGCGTTCTAATTGGAATGCGTTGGAGCACATGTATAGGCATCACAAGAGCAGAATTATCTCCAGCAAGGAACTGTGTCCCTCTACAACCTCTGTCCCCTCATGACTCCTTTCTGTATTCCTGTCACACCATCCTGGCTAAGATATGCTAAAATGAAACCTGTGACACCGGTTATGTCTATAGTTCCACTTCACTGAGGGTTCCACAGGAATACTTCTGAGTTTATCTAGCTTCAGGCTATATTTGCTTCCAAGCAAATCCCTTCTAAAATGGGTGGAAGGCAGTATCATAACTCTGGGTGGGAGACTGGGGTACCAGCCTCAGGCACCCACTAAGTGGGGGTGAAAAACAGCAGTCTCCTGTACTTTGATAAGGGAAACAATAATTAAACTTATGTTGGAAGCCTGTCTTTTCTAGGGAAAGGACTTGAGACTGTTTCGATATTCACTGAGGATCAGACCTTCAAAATAGCTCAACTCACATTTAGTAATGCAAATGAAGTGGTGAAATGTCTAAAAATACTCAGAACTTAGTAGTTCCTGCTTGTTCAATAGGAGTTGGGAGCAGTTTGGAAGACTTGGTCATAGTTTTCTAGGGTGGTCTCTTACAGCCAGATTCATCAACCTTGCTCGTGCTGAGTAAATTATTTTCTCATTGAGTAAGCCGTAACCAATTTGAGTAAATTAAGTATAGTTTAGCCATTAATGGTCCCTATCATCAATGCCTACAGCCATAAGGACTAATATTACTACTGTACAAGTAACCCAGCCCGCCATATACTGAGATCTAAATTTAAGGCAACAGTGCTTCCTTCAGCAGAAGGAAGGCTGGAGGGGGAAGAATACATAATAGACCTTGGTTTCCTTTGTTCAGCCCTTTCCTAAAAAAATTATAACCACAGAGTACCAGGGCAGGTTAGCCTCCACCACTGACTGCTAATAAATATGGTTGTCATTGCATGCTACATATTACAGAAATCAGTGTATTTAATTCTCTAGTTTTTCAATATGTTTCAATGCTCAAGCACATATAATATTTGTATTCCTAATAACTGGGGTCCTTGCTTACCCCTGTATGTTACAATTAATAAATCAGAAACCCAAACTGTTCTAAGCCCCTCAAGTCCTCCTTATTCCTTGAACAGATTATATTAGATCAGCACAGTACCAGGAAAAAAAGGAGTGGTTCAGAATTTCATTTCTATTTTTAAAACATAAATGTCTTCTAAATACCATAAAAGAACCTAGGGCAGCATTAGAAGTGCTTCAAAAGTTTGCTCAAAATTAAAATGTATGTTGTATGTGCTGTAGGTTGTGGCCTTGAACCACTGTTTTTTCACATGAAAAGGCCAACTCCATCATCTTTCTGAAATGCATTTGAAATGACTGGCAATAATAAGGATAAAACTGGAGTTCCATCTTCTGCCTTTGCACACTGTTTATATCAGAGGGATTTTTTGTTAATCTAAGAAAAATACACACAATTTATTAAAGGTTTGTCTCAGTTCTATACCCCCTCTGTTTTATTGTGGTATTGACTATAGCTGCTTTAACAGTACCCTTTTGTGTTGCTTATAGGCTGGTAAGATGAGAAATGTTGGTTCATTTCTCCCTTCACTTAATACTGCCTTCATTTGTGAGATGGCATTCATTATACTTTTGTCAAGAGAGAGAGATATATTTCAATAACAAACAGGTCAACATTAAAACTTGATGCTAAGTATTAAAAGTAGATAGTACTTGTCAAATTTCAGGTCTCTGCTCCAAAGCATGGAGGAAGAGTGAAGAAAAGTTCACTTTACCTGTATTGGAAATGCCCTTTTTTTTAACTTAAACTTGCTCTTAGAAACAGCTGAGAACTTTGAAAACAATTTTCAGTGAAATTAATATCCCCCCCCAACAAAAATATAATCTGAAAACTTTCAACCTGAGTTTTTGATGTTCGACAACATTTTATGAAGAATGAGAACAGGCTTTTTTTCTGCAGTGTCAGACTTGACTATAGATGTGATGGATTTTTATCCTAATAACTTTTCAAAGATAGAGGTATTTAGCTGTGGGAGTTGGAATTCAGACAGAAGGCAGGGCAGGGTGGCACCTTATGGATCTATAGACTAACTTGTTAATGAGTGAGTCTATAAGGCTGCTTGTACACACCACAGGAGTTTAATGTGGTTTAGTTCTCCCTAAATTGAAACGGTGTTTTTTTTTTTAAAAACACCACTTCAATTTAGGGAGAATTAAACTGAACTAAACATCTACACAAGGGTGGGGGCCTGATCCTTACCTGCCTCTTTGGCAGAGGAAGCTGCTGGCAGGCTGAGCAGTCCCTGAGCTGCGCAGGAGGGCCCCCAGGCAGCACCCAGCCGCTGGCACCGGCCCAGGGGGTGCCACAGATGCAGAGGGAAGTACCTCTCCCCACCCCCCAACCATGGAGGAAAGCACCAGGCCTCTGCACAGCTCAGACAGGCAGGCAGGCTCTGGGAAGAAAACAAAAATGATCAGACCTACCACTTTTCTTTTTTTTCCCTTCAGTTGCACCTGCCTGCATGGGCTGCTGCCAGATCCCAGAGCCCCTGAGCTGTGTGGGGCCTGCCAAGCCCCAAGTACATCAGCTTCCATTGCCCTGTGCTGAGGGAACACCTCAG
Source organism: Crocodylus siamensis (assembly GCF_052110815.1). NCBI lineage: Eukaryota > Metazoa > Chordata > Crocodylia > Crocodylidae > Crocodylus > Crocodylus siamensis. The sequence goes on from NC_143398.1 coordinate 66,756,480, forward strand.
AGGTGCTTTATCTTGCTACATACCAAAGTCATTTAAAGCGGAATACACTGCCAAGTGTGCAAACAGCAATGCCATTAAAGCAGTGCAAAAGGGCATTCAAGCTGCTTTAAAGGCCAATTTTGTGGCATGTACAAAGATCCTATGGTGCCACCCTGCCCTGCCTTCTTTTAGGAATTGCTCCAGTATGGTAGAAGAGTTAGGATTACAAATGCTGGTGACAGAAGACTGGTGAACTTAACTCAGTCAATGGAAGGAATGTTTCATGGCCTACTTCAGCTTTTGCCTGCTGTGAGAATCAGACTCCTTCCTCTTTCTTAAGCGAGGATATAATTAGGATTCTGCTGATACACAGAATCCCACAGCTAGAGAGTATAAATCATCTGAAGAGGTTTGTATTACACCCAGTGTTTTATATAAATGTATTAAATACATAATGTGTACACTTCTTCAGGTTAAATGTAGTCACTATCAGCAGGATGCTGTTATTAACCTTCCTGGGAGACCATAATTCCATAAATAGAACTATGCATTTGTATTCACATTTTTAATACTGTGTGTGTATACACACATGACCAGATTATCAGAGTTACAGGTCAGATCCATGCATACAGTGCATGACAAATATCATATAATAAAGTGTGCAACAGGCATCTGAGACATAGTTTCAGAACTATTTACAGAAAACCTCCCTCAGTTTTCTGTAACTTCTTACGGATATCAGCAGCAGATTGACCAATAAACATAAGATTTACCATGCGCTGGTTATCCGGGGCTTCTGGATCCAGATTCGAAAACCTGCGAAACGCCTCATACAGCCTCCCAAGGAAAGCTGAGGGATCCTCCTCTCTTCCTTGTCTCACCTCATACAATTTAGACAGATTGGTAACCCGAGGCACTGCCTTTCCCATTGCTTCCACTATAATTCCCAGATACCGTGCACTTAGCTCTCTGCCCTCTGCAGTATGATTATCCCATCTTGGCTCCTCTACAGGGCAGGTATCACGCAGAGTACGACTAGCAGCACCTTCTGACTCAACTCTAGCTGCCGCAATACGTTCCGCTGTCCCCAACACTAATCTCCTCTCCTCCGGGGTTAGGAGGGTCTGGAGCATCATCTGGACATCAGCCCAAGTGGGTCGATGAGTCTGCCCAATAGATCGGAACAGGTCCCTCATCTTTTCAGGGTCTTCACGAAAAGAGGGGCTCTGATTCTTCCAGTTAAATAAATCTGAAGTGCTAAATGGGGTGTAGACAAAAGTTGCAGTGCCTCCTTCCCCAATAACCTCTCGCATCGGACAGTTCAACACCGGCTGTGACTCTACAGGCTTGCGCAAATAATAACCCTTATTTCCTGATTCAGATGAGGCACTTGGCTGAGGCTCATGCTCTAACTCATTAGGTATGCATTGGTACGTCGGTGGTGGTCTCTCTAAGGGAGGGGGCGGTGGTGCAGAAGGACTGGACCCCAAGGAGGCATCTGACTCATCTTCGCTACCCGACAGGGCAACCGGAGCGCGGGTCCGGTACTCAGCCAATTCAGAATCCCCCGCCTCATTAGACTCAGGAAGTACAGGCGTCCGCCCCCCGAGTCTTTTCCTTAACAAGCATCACATGAGACTTTACTAAGTAATTCTTAATCCAAGGTGGCTGATTTTGAACCACCCACAACCAACAATCAATATAAGGAAACTGATTCCAATACCCATTCTGCATAACAATTTCATGGATAGCTATCACTTCTTTTAGCACAAAGGATCCTTTTGGGGTCCAGTGGACCCCAAATGTTGGCCACTCGAGTTGACAAAACTTAGTTAAATCACCTTTTTTCATTTTTATTCCATAATCGGCCGGCTTTGCAAATTTATTAAAATGACGTAATAAGACTTTTAGAGGGGTATCAATATTGTTTTCTACACGAGAGCGACTCGTACCCATTTGCCCACAAAAATGCGCCCAAGGCACACCAAATACCAAAAAGATCTCAACAACAGATGATTTACAATGAGAGCTGAGCCTAGAATTTCTCAGCAAACTTACACATCCTTTGTTTAGATCCGTACACCAGATTGGGCAAAGGGAATTCGTATACTCACTCAGATACCCCAGAGATCTCGATCCAAATTCCAAAGTGTGTCTGCCTCTCCAGAAACTTAGAATTTACATGGGATACTTCAACTTCCCGGATATTCTGACTTAAACCTCAAATTCCAGGGGCGAGTCCAAAGTCGGCTCGGTGCGCACTTCCCCTGGTACCGGAGGCGCTCCGTCACTGAATTCCGGGGTAGTCCTCGAGAAGCCCCACGTTGGGCGCCAATTATTGATGTAAAAATCGCGGTTCATTTCTCGGGAGGCGAAAAAAACCTTCAGCCACAGACACACTCTATTAGCAACACAAAAGGTATATATTTGCAAATAGGGTCAGAGAGAGAGACAAAAGATCAAACACTCTGCTGCCCCCAAGGGAAGCTGCCCAGCTGGCTTTATCCCCTCTCTCCTGACCACGTGTGCAGAAGGAGGAACTTTTACAACTCATTTCCGATTCATACAAACATGTATGTGAATACGTCAAATCATACGTCGCATGTGTATTATAATTAACTACTTAAGTATGCGGGGCGGATAGGCTTATATGTATTAATTCATTGCGCATGGGTAGAAAGTACCTGAGGTTACAAAAGTTTGAATTTTCCTTGCTTCAAGGCTAGAATTGCAATTTACTCTTATCTGCATGAGAAAAGCTGAGGAGTATATGCTTTACTGTAACAAAGAGATAGTAACTTTGCAAAACAAAGAGAGAGTGATACCTTAATACAAAGAGCTCTCAGTAGCTCTCCCAGTTCTCTCACCAGGGAGGGCTGACAGCTGCGCTGTTTTAACAAGACTTATTGATAATGCATTTTTAATAATATTTCTAACAGTTTCAAGGTGAACTAGTGGTTCTGAATTGTACTTAATCGTCTCAACCAATAAGTTACCTATCAATCTGTAAAATGAATATAATGTTTAGCTCTCTCTAGGATCGTGTGAGACTTTTTAATACTTCTATTTTGTTACTAGTTCATCATCCAACATTACGAGATTCCTGCCCCCAGCAATTGATTGACAGGTACTTTCATTCTCAGCAGGGTCAGGAACCTGGTGGAGAAGCCCCCCAAGAGAGACATGCTGCAGCGATATGGCAGACAGTCACCTCCAGAGCCAGGGCTACTTGTGCTACCATAGTGTCAGCTCCCCAGGTGCAGTTGGGGAACAGGTACAAGACCCTGGCAGCTGAGGAGGAGAGGAGCCAGTCCCACTCCATACACAGCACAGACTGAGCGATACTGAAACACCAAGAGGAAGAGATGCTGAGTCGTCATCAGCGATTCCATCCTGAGAGGAACCGAGGGGCCCATCTGTCACCCCGGTCCCATGGCACGTGAGGTTTGTTGCCTGCCTGGAGCTTGGACATCACAGAGATGATCCCAGACCTCATCTGACCCTCTGATCAATACCCCATGGTCTTCATCCATGTGGGAATGAATGACACGGCCAGGAGCAGCCTGGACTGCGTCATGAGAGACTACAAGGCTCTAGGGGCCAAGCCTCCATGGCTTAGCAAAGGCTTCCAGGAATGCCTGAGGGCAAAAAAGGAGGCGTACAAACAGTGGAAGCAAGGGGCTATTACCAAGGAGGATTTTACCTCCGTTGCTCGTGACTGCAGGGAAGCTGTTAGGAAGGCCGAGGCAGAGATGGAGCTAGGGCTAGCGACCAGAATTAGGGATAACAAAAAGTCCGTTTTCAAATACATAGGGAGTAAGAAGAAGGCACCAGGTAATGTGGGGCCCCTACAGGACAGGCTTGGCAATCTGGTGATTGCAGCAAACAAAAAAGCTGACTTCTTTAATGTTTTCTTTGCCTTCATATTCCTGAACAGGGACCGAGACATTACCCTTACTAAGATTGCAGACAGACCCAGGGAAGGCACCACCATGGGATGACTTAGGAAACTTTTGGAGGGGCTGGACATGTTTAAATCAGCAGACTCAGATGCTCTTCACCTGTGGGTGCGGAGGGAATTGGTGGGGGTCATAGTGGGGCCCCTGGCATGGCTTTATGAGCACTCGTGGCCAGGTACCAGAGGATTAGAAAAGGGCCAATGTGGTCCCCACTTACAAAAAGGGGAGAAAGGAGGACCCCAGCAATTATAGGCCAACCAGTCTTACCTTGGTCCTTGAGAAGATCTTTGAGAAAATTATCAAGGAGCACATCTGCAAGGGCCCAGCAGGGGAGGAAATGCTCAGAGGCAACCAACATGGATTCATTGAGGGAAGATCCTGCCTGAATAACCTGGTTTCCTTTTATGATAAGGTCACAAAGTCCCTGGATGAGGATATCGGGGTGGATGTTGTCTTCCTGAACTTTAAGAAGGCCTTTGATACTGTTTCTCACCACATTCTCTTAAAAAAATCTAGGTGACTGTGGCATTGATGCCTACATAGTCAGATGGGTGGCAAACGGCTAGATGGTCACACACAGAGAGTGGTGGTGGATGGGTCATTTCCAACCTGGAGGGATGTGGGCAGTGGAGTCCCCCAGGACTCTGTCTTCAGGCCTGTACTGTTCAACATCTTTATCAGAAATCTGGATGTGGGTGTAGAAAGCATGCTGTCCAAGTTCGCTGAAGACACCAAGATATGGGGTGAGGTGAGTATGCTGGAAGGCAGGGACAGAATCCAGCTAGATCTTCAAAGGTTACAGAGGTGGGTGGATGAGAATAGGATGGAATTCAGCGCAGACAGGTGGAAGGTGCTGCATCTAGGGAGAAGTAACCAGCAACACACCTATAGGCTGGGGAACTCCCTTTCTTATCAATGAGGTGGCAGAAAGGGATCTTGGAGTCATTGTTGACTCCAGGATGAACATGAGCTGCCAATGCGAGGAAGTGGTCAGTAAGGCTAACTCCACCTTACTGCAGGCTACAGATGCATCACAAGCAGGTCCAGGGAGGTGATCCTTCCCCTCTATGCGGCGTTGGACAGGCCACAGTTGGAGTATTGTGTCCAGTTCTGGGTGCCGCACTTGAAGAGGGGTGTGGCTAGCATTGAAAGGGTCCAGAGGAGGGCCACTTGCATAGTCAAGGGGACAGCAGGGCAGGCCCTACAAAGACAGGCTAAAGGGCCTGAATCTTTTCAGCCTCCACAAAAGAAGGCTGAGAGGGGAACTGGTGGCCATTTACAAGCTCACCAGGGGGGACCAGTGAGAATTGGGCGAGGCTCTGTTCCCCCAGGCACCACCTGGGGTTACTAGGAATAACGGCCACAAATTGTTAGAGAAAAGGTTCAGGCTGGACATCAGGAGACATTATTTTACAGTTAGGGCTGCCAGGCTCTGGAATGGGCTCCCAAGGGAGGTGGTGCTCTCCCCTACCTTGGGGGTCTTCAAGAGGAGGCTGGATAGATATTTGGCTGGGGTGTTATGACCTCAGCACTCATTCCTGCTCAGGGCAGGTGATCAGACCTGATGATCTTGTGGAAGAAATCAAACTTCACGTTGTGGTTGAATCAGAACTGACAGAGCCAGCTTTTCTTTATTTAGGGCTATGCTGTGATCACAGGGAGAATTCCATACAGCAACGGGAATCACCCACTTGTCTGTTTCAAAGAATTTGTCACACTCTCTAAGTTTACAAGCATATTTATACTTAAGACAGAGAAAGAGAAAAAATACGACCTTGGAGAAACAAAACAATAATAAATTACACAGACATTTAGGAAGTTTACAGGGCAATATATCAAGACAGACCCTGGCATGCAAGATTTCTTATCTCAGAACATTTAACTGAAATAAGCAGTATCAGCCTTCTGGTCTCTGTCTGTTTTTCTAGTCAAATAGGTCAGAAGCTCAACTAAATTACTTCTACAATCTGTTTAGGTCTCTTCTGACCCTAAGCACTATGAAACTACTATGAAACTATGAGGCGTAACATCTTATGAGTAGTGTATTTTTTCCTACTAAATTGGTGGCTTTTGAATCCAATCTGTACATGTTGGAAGTTTTGCAGTGTCCAGTCCTTGTGTTCCTTGCCTGCGAGCACTTTCTCATTCAGTACTGGTAGTAGCTTTGGCATTCTGCTGTATCTCCTACTGGGTTGAAATTCTGGGATCCATATTGAATTTATTCTCCATTTTTATTAGCTCCATTTTAATTTTTTAATGTAATCTTTAACATAGGGACATCCCAATATTTCAAAATAGGGTCAAATTATGGTTCTGCAATATTCTCCCATTTTTGACACAGGAGACTATTTGCTAACGTGATACTCAAACTCGTACAACACTAAAAATCTTCAGCTTATGGATTATGAAGGGTATGTTTGTGGTGTGAGGAGTTGTCAAGACTTTATTCCTTAAGGAAGCACCTGTGCTTGGCAATATGGTACACATTGTTTTTCCATTCTTAGCATTGCAATTGTTCATAGATGGTTTCAGCTATCATATGACTTGTGATCTCCCCCACCAACACTTCAAAATACTAAAGGCACTTTTGTTCATCAAGGCACACCTAATGAATTTGAATTTCTACAACAAGGCATAATAGTGAACATCAGGAAATTTTTTCTCCTTTGCTCATTTCCCATATTTCTGCCTTCCTTGTCTTTCAATTTCCTAATTACACTTATGGAAAAATAATTGTGGTACTAATTACCACCATTATGTTGATTTGTCTTCCCAAGCTCTGTTTTCTTGTCTATGTAGGCTGCTGGGTTATTCGGGCAGGGTGTGTATGTGCTACTTTGTTTCTATAGTGGCTAGAGCACTGGGGCCCTGCTCCACTGTCTCTTTTATCTTTATATTATGCTTAGGAAATCATGTGACGGGGCAACTCTCAGGGCCAGGTCTCATGCTGACCTACCCACCTGTCCCTCTGAGGCAGTCTGCCCAGTCTTACCTGCCATGACTTTGTTGTTCCCATAAATTGTTGGTATAATGAAAGTCCCATACTCAGCCCTGATGCCAGGTGGCACTATCTGCGGCTCTGAACTGCCTCTACACTGCAGCCCCTGCCTCGCAGATGGTATCTAAGTTCTTGATGTCTCCAGGCCCACACGGGGCCTCATAACCCTCCAGGCTGGACCCCAGCTGGATCCCTCCTATCAGGCAGCCTACTTTGCCCTCATTCTGGGCTCCCTAGCTCCTTGCACTCTTCCCCCTCTCAGGTGCAGTCCCCCAGGACCTTTGGCCACACAGGCCCTGGCCTCACTTCCAGGGCCAGTCAGAACCCCAGGCCCTCGGCTCTGGGTGCCCCTTGTGGTGGGCCCCTGGCCCTTTTGCCTTCTGGTCCTGGCCCAGCATTGACCAGTCAAGAGTGCCTCAAGTCAGGCTTCCAAGCATCTAGCCCACTCTCTCACATGAGTCTACCTTCTCGGGTCCACTATGGGGTTACCCACCCAGTTGCAGGAGCTGGGGTTATTAAGGCAGCCCAACCAGCCTTTCACCAGGGTGGTAACTGGTCTGGCATTTCCTGGGGGCTCCCACACCACTAGAAGTCCCACCAGACCACCCATCACTGGCAGGGTGCTGTTTTAGGTCATTCCCAGGACCAAGAGCTTCCTAGCCATCCCCATAAGCTCTTGCCCTTACCTCCTGGTAGTTCCTGCTGCAGCTCAGGTAGACAATGTTTCTGCCTGGGCTGGCAGCAGTAGACTGGAGCCTTTATATACTAAGTGCTCAAGATGGCTGCCACCATCAGGCACCTGCTGAATGCCTGACCCAGCCATTAAAGTGGCAGGCACCAACAGTGCCCTGCCAAAAATGGTTATAATTTATTCTTTCTAGCTAGTCTACAAGTAGATGTATTATTCACTGAATAAACATAATCTGACAGAGATAGTGATTTGAAGTAATGTTTCTAAAAATATTTCTACATCCTGCAGTCTACATATCTAAAGAATGTAGAAGGCTTTTTCTCTGTTAAGGACATTTGTCTGTATGAGAAATAAAAGAAGAGATGAATCATAGTTAAAAAGTACTCATTTTCTATTAACTGAATAAAAAGGTCAGATAATCTTTGATGTTCTGTTTTTTTACTAGGTTGCCTTAAAATATCATTTAATCTTTATGTTGTCATCTCTGATGCTGAAGTCCAAGTGGTGTGGGATTTCTGGAAAGAAAAGCCTCCATGTTAAAGTTATGTTCTCTTCAGCTTAAATATAAATGAATAATGATATCTGGATACTAAGTGCAATAGGCTATTTAGCACCTTTAAGTCTCATAAGGCTAACTCTCTTAAGTCAGTACTATCCTATTCTAGCTAGACCTAGGACAGGGAAGGGGGAAGGGAGATGCTTAAAATGAAGCAAAGGAAGCAGAATTGGTGTATGAAAAAGAGACTGGTAATGCCCTTCATGTTAAGTTCTGAATCTGTGGGTTCATCAACATGTGCATTAACATGCCTTTTCTAACATGCATTAAATTTAGTACCTCCAATATGAGGTACTAAATTCATGTGTATTAGGTTGTGCTAATGCACATTAGCACATTTGCATGCTTTTTAGTGATGCTTAATGTGCAGTATACTATTTTACTTCACATTAGTGTAAAGTCATGGTTTTTTACATGACGCTTTAATGCACAGTAAAATAGTCTACTGAACATTAAAGTGCATGTGTAGACGTTAGGGCTGTGTGAAGCTTCAGTCCCTGATTCAATTTGGCAGAGATTTGGTCCAATTCGGTGGCCAAATGTCCAAGTCCAGATCGAATCAGGAGACCCTTTAATTTCTCTGAATCCAATCAGAACCCTCTGAATCATTTTGGAAATATTTGGGAATTTGGACATAGACACAGCTTTAAATGTTTTTTCTACATACCTCTAGGTAGCAGGTAGCTTGTGAATGCTGCAATTCTGGGATGGATGGAGCATCCCACAGGAGTGTGGGGGGCTCCCTAGCGTGCTTGGCACCAGACCTAGAAGTGGACCAGAAGCAGTTCTGGTCCACTTCTGGTTCCACTAGAGAGCGTGCTGCCTCCCCACCCCCCACGTGCCTTCCTGGCTCAGTGACTGGTGCTTCCTGGGTCTGGGGGGCAGGAAGCCGTGGCTGATCTCTGGGCTGGGCAGGTGTGGGGAGGCAGAGATGCCCTGTGTACCCCCTGGTGGACCTGGAAGTAGACCGGAAGTACTTCCAGTCCTCTTCTGGGTTCACTGCAAAGCACATGGGGCCACCTTCCCCTCCCCCGCACTCCTGTGGCATCCACCCTGGCATTGCAGCATTCATGAGCCATGCCTTGTACCTCAAGGTATGTAGAAAAAACATTTAAAGCTGTGTCTATGTCCGAATCACTAATTCTCTGAATCAGCATTGAATCTTCAGATTGAGATTTGTCTGAATCAAATAGGGGACAGTGATCCAAATCACCAGATTAAATCACTGTCCCCATCCGATATCCAAGAGAGTAGGCAGACTAAGAAATCCAGCAAGTATTTTCTGAGGAAAAAAAGATGCAGGAAATAAGCTATTTTTATCTTGTTCAACTTTTTTCCATACCAATTTTCAATTTTTTTTGTATTCTTTTTCCTCAAACACATATTAAGATAACAAAACATGCAAAACGTATTTCTAGACCTATATTCTGGTATGGGCTACTAGAAAATAAATGGTCCAGGTAAAATAGAACCCAGAGAGATTTTAAGGGGTGATCTATTATGGCCTTTCTGCATAATTGCTTTGAAGTAGCTACCAACCTGGCATGTTTGGAATGATTACTGTAGTTTTGCTGTCTTTGGGGGCAAGTTAAAATTAAAATATCCATTCAACAGAAATTTTAACACATGTGCAGGGTGCTTGTAGATGTAAACATCCCCCCCAGGCACTTAACTTTTAACTCAGTACGTTCCTGTGGCGAGTCCCATGCATGCCTAGAAGAGGCAGCGCCTTACTTCATCCTGGCTTGCCTGACATCTGTAAAGATCAGGCTCTTGGCTGGGACTTTTCTGGTGCTTTTATCTAATAGCTGATTGAATCAGCTAACTAAAAGTGCCCCGCTCAAGTGATGGATCTTTACAGACACTGTAGAGTAATGTGCTGCTTCTTCCAGTAAAGTGTGGGGTTTTTGTTTGTTTTTTAATGTCTGCAAGCAGCCTGAAAAGGATATGGGCCTTTTTGTTTTTGTTTGGCCTGTAACTTTATGTGCTTCGGTATTTTTCCCTCCATCTAGTTTTCTGAACTGAAAATAGCCAGAAGTATTTAAAAGAGCACTTATCATTGTCCTCACTTGAAAGCAATAAGTACATTCAAACTGGAAAGGAAGAGAAACTTCTTTAATGTGATATGGGGAATCAGTACAAAATAAATGTAAATTTCATTCTTATCCTGCAATTAACTTTGGACTGGAACAAATGAAGTATTTCAGTTTTATGTTCTGTATTAAAACATGTATAATGAGTCATGTAGACATAGTTTAGGATCTGGTAGACATAGTTTAGGATTTGTTACCTTTGGTAGGTTAACCCATTAGCAGTTCTCATTGAGTCTACCACTTTTCTTGTATTACCTTTGAATCACCATGTATGCAACAGAAACTTTCTTTGTGCATCCAAAAAACAGTGAATGATAGTTTTGTCTGTGATTGGGGAAAGACGAGTACTGGATTTAATATACAAAGAAACCACTAGTCCAGCTTGGAAAATAAGGTATCGTCATATACAATGCAAGTGTTGTATTGCAGTGATACCACTAGGCATGCAGATAAGTGCTACTAGAAAGTGACCTTGTTAGTATAATGCATCTGGAATATATCTTCCAGATTTTCAGGTCAATACTATCTCAGACAGAACCAATATTTAGCACAGCCTGACAGTCATCTAAAAACAATGTAGAAGACATGCACTAACATACAATGTACATTAATATGGTAACAGCAGACAATGATGTCTTATACTATGCAATGCAACAAACTTTTTCACCATGGTAAAAGATGAGGAAAGTCTTTAAAAAAGGAAATAATTATTCTTCCTAATATGACTATCATAATGGTTTGCAATAGTTGTTAAATTAACCCACCTCACCTCTGTCATTAAGCCTGGTTATTAGTTAAGCAATAATAATTGAAGTGCAGGGCCCTTTCAGGGGATTAAAGACAGCCTGGGTGGAGCTGATGAACCAAATCACCCTATTAGCTTCAGTCAGTCATTAGTTTCCAGGACATTGTCTGTGCTGGGGATTACTTCTGTTAGAGGGAATGAAAAGGGGGTAGACAGTCATAGAGATGTTGAATGAGTGGTGTTCAGTTTCACTGGCAACCAGGGGAATTTAGGCCACAGCTCAGCAAAGAACTTAAACATGTGCTTTGCTTGAGTAAACATGAGTAATTTTTATAAGTTTCACTGAGCATTTTGGGTATGGCCTAAAAGCCTACTGAGTCAATGGAAAGTGCAATTAGCTCTGGCAATTTCAGCAGAACTTGCTCTGGTTCTTAAAGTTAAGGATGTGGAGAAGCTTGAGAGAGCCCAGAGAAGAGCCACTCATATGATTAGGGCCCGAAGAGCAAGCCATAGGAGGAAAGGCTGACAGATATGGGACTATTCAGCCTAAAAAAGAGAAGACTTTGGGGGGATTTAGTGGCAGCTTACAAATATATCAGGGGAGAGCATCAGGGCCTAGGCAAATAACTATTCAGCAAAGTGCCCCAGGAGTAAACCAGGAGCACTGGTCATAAACTCCTAGAAAAAGGTTTCAGACTGGATATAAGGAAAAACTGGATATAAGGTTTGTATGACCAGACTCTGGAACAGACTCCCAGAGGAGGTGGTGCAGGCACCTACCCTGGAGATCTTCAGAAGGAGACTGGACACACACCTTGCTGGGTTTATTTGATCCCAGTGGTCTTTCCTACCTAAAGCAGGTGGGCTGGACCCAATGATTTTATGACGTCGCTTCGAGCCCTAAACTTCTGTAAACTTCTGTGAATCTATACCTCTCAGCATTCAGCTGAATTTACAGTGGTCTTGGACTAGCTGTTTGTTACAGTGCTCAAGGCAGTCCAGCTCATTTCCATATTAAGATTTCTCTCTTATTCACATTCCAGTTCCATTCAGTTGTCCTTGACATTGTTTTGTATCCCATTCACAGAGTTGAGAGAAGAGCTGTCCATACCTCATCCAAACTACAAATGACAAAACATGAAGACTGCTCTACAAAGTTGTGTGTATCTTTCTTAACTCCCCCTGCTTTTTTTAAAAACTTGATATTGCTTATACATTAAAACTCATGGATATTAGCAGGAGTTCTACTGCCACAGAGATTAACACCTATGAAATGATTTTCCAAATGAATTTGACACAAATAATTTTCCCATTATCATCAGTCATGAATATCTCTTTCCCATACGATTAGACTTGGAGGAGGAAAACATGCCTGCCATGATAATCCCAATTTCTATACGTATCTGTATTTCTCTTCTTTCCACTTATATAATCACTCATTTGTGATATGGTGTAATGTCATCTTTTGGAAAAACTTTGCAAGACTCTAGTGAAATGCAACAATCATTAAGCTTGTTATTTTACAGATTTACTGTGGGTTTGAGAAACCACATTTTACAATTCCTTTTTGTATGGGAAAATTCAGATCAACCCTTGTCCCACTTGCTCATATCCCTGTCACCCATTGATGCTTGCTGCACAGGATCTGAAAACCATAGACTTTTTCATTTCAGAATATGGAGCATCAGTTGACAAGTATGAATAGGAGCAGATTCTGAAACACGTTAATCACTTCTGCATTCTGAATACTAAGGGTTTCTTTGCCTGCTTACTGGGTTAGGCCACCTGTTCATGATGTCCATTATGTTATTGGTGTGACCAAAGGTGAGTAGTTGCACATTTGGGGACTAGAACAGTACAAGTAATATACTTATTCTGAAATATGGAAGACTGTGGGTCTCTGTTACTTTAAGGAAGAAGCTGCAGCAGTGATGTCCCCAAGTGGGAGAAGACAGCACATTATGGGCTAGCTGCAGGGGAGTAAGGACCCACAGGCTGTAAGTACCTATTGCAGGCTGGCTGCCTAGCAATAGGAGAGTAGTACAGAGCCCTGATTAGGCAGCAAGGGCCCAGCCCAGCCTAGCCACTGCAGGCCCTGAAGAACATGGCCAGTTGGCTCCACATCAGCTCAATCAGGATCAACATGACAGCTGGCTCCAGCTGGGGCCAGCAACAGCACCAATCTTTCCAGCGCTGGGTGCGGGCTGCACCCAGTGCCAGTCCCAGCCGGCCAGAAGCAGCCTCCTGTCATCCAGCAGGCAGATCAGCACAGTGCCACAGCCCTCTAAAAGTGTGGGCCCCCAGATTTGTATGCCGGAGGACAGGAGGCTGCTGCTGCCAGCAAGTGATAGTTTTACTTGTCAGCACCTTGAGGTGCAGTTTCCCAGAAACCTCATCACCTATCTCCTTCAACCTTGGCAGGCTTCATGTCCTCAGAAGGGGCTACCATCGCTGCAAATTTAATCTGAATCAGGCTAGAAATGCCAAAATTATAGGCAGTGTCATGCTTCCCCCTTATAGTCTATGGGCAAAACGTCGAAACAGCATTGAAACAGCAAAACAGTTGAGACAAAACAAAACAGAACAGTGCTTGCTTACAAAACTTGAAACAAAACACTGTTCTGTGAAAACATCAAAACAGAAGTCACAGTGGAACAGTGTTGTGTCACACAGCCCTAATGCCCACCCCATATTTTGATAGCTCTTCCTCAAAGCTGCGGGCTTGGAGCCACTCTCAGCAAAAGACCCCTTTCCTAACCAGATCAGGCTAGCATTTTTATTTTCTGCTTGTATCTGGACTTGGTCCATCACCGCAGTAGCCTAATAAGTGGTGGGTGACCAGGGAACCAGTTCCAGGTTTTATTAAAGGGGCGTAAGAATCATAGTTGCTACCACCGCTGACCTGGCCCCTGCTGCCACTATCATGCAGAATAAAGACCCTGGTTGTTATGCTGTATACAACTAGTGGTCTAAGGTGCCTTGGTTGCTTCTGGGTCTCACCATTTCATGTGTTCTTGTTTAACCTGTTCATTTTGTGGGGCATAGTATCCTATCACACTTGTCACCTTCAGTTAAGTAACTTGTCCTCAGCAAGACAGGATATTGCTAGGGTGCACACAAATATAACGCAATGGAAGAAAATCCCAAGGTGGATTAAACTTCTAAACTTGTTTTTTAGCCCTCTGTGGGTTGAGCACCTCAATTAACTGCTATTGCCAAACTTTCCATCTCTATTCTATATAATAGGGGACTTCTTTGTAAAGCCTTCATGCTGGGGCTAGTACATAGGCTCCTAAACATGACCAAGTATGGACCAGTTCTCTTTTTTATCAGGAACCCTAACTTGGTATATAAATATTCCCAGATAATCACAGGTGCAAAGCACAACAAAAAGGCTACCTATAAATGTATTTGGAGGTGGGCTGGAGAGGAGGAGAGGGGAGTTTTAATTAGAGCAGTTCCTGGACAGCTGCTCTAAATAAAATGGCTCAAGTGTATTAAGCCCTCCTCTATTTTAAAATGGTCGTGGGGGCACTTTAACTACAGCTCATTTGACAAGGTTTAGTTAAAGCCTTCTTTGCAGCCATTTTGAAAAGTGTTGGGGCTTAATATGTGTAACGGTGAGGCAACACTGGAGCATTTTAATTAAAACATGGAGCAGACTTGATTAATCAAGTCTCTTCAAATACACTTTAATTAGAACATGAACGAGCATGTCTATAAGCAGTCAAGAGCATGGAATACACTCCCACCACACTGGTTTTGCTGCTTGCCCTTCTTATTCTGCTATAATTTGTCCTCCACCTGAGCTGTCATTTACTGTACTGTATGAGTTAACAGAATAGTTAAATGGCTGGGGAGAAAATATTAAACTATGTAGAAGCTCTTCAGCTCCACACAGTCCCCAACAAACACACATAATACTCTAAATAAATTACATTGGTAAGGTAATCACCCCAAGGGGTCTTGTGCACTCCAAAATAAAAAAACACCACAAAATTCAAATATGGGCCAGACTCCATCACTTATCCTCATAGACACTCCCAGGGCTTGTATTGAATAATCAGAGGCCTGCCATGCCAAGACCTGAAATTTTGTACCCCAGAGCCCTGCCCCTGGTCAGGTGGGCTCAGGAGCCCATCTGAGCTGTTCATTGGTTGGAGGAAAAAAAATCCTTGGTACCCTAGGAGCAGAGCCTCTAAACATCAAGGAGGGCTGCGGGTAGCCTTGAACTTTTACCCTTCCCCAAGGCTACTGAGCAGGTAGTTGGAGTTGCCCTCTCTCTAGGACTCTCAATAATGTATGCCTTGAGGGCTCATGGGGGCCAAAAATGGGGGGAGGGGGGGAAGGATTTGCCCACACAGAAAAGCTTGCAGACCCTTCTGCTTCTTACCCATTGCCAAGAACCAGAGTCACCAAGGATACACGGTGAAGTCCTGGGGCTTGTTAAGGCCCCAAAGTCTTGGCTGCTCCCAGATTTAAAAAAAGGAAAAAAACAGATTTGGGTCAGACCCAACCACCCATCCTCATTGGAGAAACAGGGGGTCTCTCTATTTCTCATATAATATAGGAATAAAAAGCAGATAGAAAGCAGCATATGAAAAAGATTAATCTACTCTTATAATAAAAATATTAAATATATTTGGAAGTTGTTAAACAAAATATGTAAAATCATTGCAAAAATATCTGACACACTCTACTTTGAATATGAAGCTCCATTTCAGAATATTTCAACCTTTGTATCTGAAGCTTCCCATACGGATTGGTTGGAAAATCATAATAAACCTTCTGTTTGTTTCTTATAGCAAAAGAGTTCATATTTTCTCTCTCATTACATACGGAGTCCTATAATTCCCCAGAGGGATTAAAAGCAGGAACCTCATCATGAATGTTATAAATTCCACCTTAGGACACGTTCCATTTCTACAGAAAAAATTGTAATAAAAATAATTTATTTCAGTAAAAGTACATGTCCTATCACCTTTTTTTGCTTTTAGATAACATTTTGGAAAATTATACAAATTGGAGAAGTACCAAAACAACAGGATGCATAATAATAAAATGGGGCTTTCAAAGGCTTTTAACTATTTCACCAGTCTGTATCCCCCTGTTCACAAAATGCAGAGGCCACATTAGTAGCCTAATCTGTGGTAGAGCCAACACTAGAGTCAGATCTGCTGAAGCTGTAACATGGATGCCTTTTTCCTGCTGGAGTGAGCTGAGTAAGGGAGAAGGACCAGGTTTTAAAAGGAGTAAGCTTTTAGCTTTGGCAGCACAATTGAACAAAGACAGTCTTCCATACAAGGCCCAGCAATGGAAAGCGTAAGCAGCAGCTTGCTGCCACCCATTAAAGTTCTCAACATTTTAGAAGGGCCAGACAGACACGGAGATGAAATTGTTACAGTCAGTTTGTAAAAAACTTTTTTTTTTTAATTAGGTCTGACCCAAGGTAATTTGTGGCAGGGTGCAATGACTATACCTTTCCTCTTAAAGGGCAAAATCAGTATGAGATTTCTTATGGTAATGTACAAACTGTCACCATTAGTCATTTGTATTATGATAGTTCCTAGAGAACACAACCTGGACTAGAGCCCTGTTGTGCCAGGGACTGTGCTAACACCAGTTGAGAGTGATGCTAGTACACCAATGGAAGAAGTCATGGAATCTAGGGATTAAATGATTTGCCCAAGTTTGCAGAGCAGGTTGGTAGCAGAGGACCTACCAACTCCTCTCCCCATCTACTGGACCATGCTGACTTACCTCAGTCTGAAAGCTTTACCAATTTTTTTATGTTCCTATATAATTTACCCTTTTCTCTTAAACTTAACCATTTATGATCCCTCAGCCATAAATCACCAGAATATTAAAATTCATTTCTGGGATTTTTTTTTATATCTCTAGCAAGAGAAACCTAACCTGTGTGGGTTACTGAACTGCAGGCTCAGACTCAGTTTTGATCACTGATTTTCATGCTTGTTTCTTCCTAAGAAACACTGCTGCATTTTTGTAGTATGTAGCATGGTATTTTGTTGAATATAGCACCTTTCTGACTCAAGGTATCCTCTCATGTTTGCAATAATGAATTAGTAATTGCCTGTGCAATGACTGTAGGCAAACTTGGCAGCAAAAGCATGATCATCAACAGATTACACACAGCCTAGGACATCTGCTGTACTGTGAGGGAATGTGAACCAAATTCCCTATTCATTTTTGTTTTCTTCCCTTTTTTTCTGAGTAACCCAACATATTTTACATCTCAACAGCCACTAGTGATGGGCTGTAAGGTTTAAGGATAATTTGAAAGACAGATCAAATAGTACAATATTCCTCTAATAGTGTATTGTATATGGTAAAAACCTGCCTTCCATCACAGAATGGTTTAGATCAGGGCACAGCAAGATTTTCTAGGGGGGCCTGGAATGACCCAGCTTGGGTTGGAGGTAAGTCAGCATTAGGACCTGGCTGCTGCTACCACTGTTCTCTTCTGCTCAACTGTAGTGCAGTGAAAGCTCCCCCACCCTGTCCACTGGAGCCCTGAGTGGAAGGGTATAGGCAAAGGGGTATAGGCAAAGTCTTCACAGGTTGGATTTGACCCATGGGCCATAGTTTGCCAACCCCTGGCTTATATTATATCCTCCTTGCATTTCAGTGGGAGAAATAATAATGAAAAAGCAATTATACATATGACTTACATTTACATGATACCCCTTAACTGTAAAGGGCCTGAAATACTTCATAAAATCCACAGTGGATTGAATGAGCTCAGGTTCCTGTGGAAGAAATACACTCTAATCATGTAATTAAAGATTATATCATAATGCATATATACCACAAGGCTGAATTAAGGTTGCATGGATACTGAGTCCCCTCATGCTGGTAGTAAAGGTAGATATGGAGTGGGAATCTAGTGCCTGGGGTTGCAACTATAGGTTGAAATTTTTATTTGAATTTATATTTTCATTAATATAAATACATGTATTTAATTAAAATATTTTTATTGTTTTCCAAGTACATTTCCTCAAAAAGATGGTTTTTTTCCAGAGCTGGCAATGAAGGCAGGATTTCTTGTACCTCAAAGCTGAGAATGTGTTATCATTCATGATTCACTGTGCACAATTGAATTCTAAATTATTCCTTGCTTATTATTCCATGTATGTGTTTCTATGGAAGCAAGAATCAATACACTCAGAAATAAAAGCATAGTCCATTACTTTTACTGCATTTCTTTTGAAAATGCTATATAAAACATGGCAGTTTTAGCTTCCAGTGGTATAAAGCTGCCGCAAGTAAAACACTATTCAGTCAAATCGATAAGATAATATGTATATTAAATCCATGACAATGCATCAGGATTGCACCTCTGTGGCAGATTTGTTTTGGATGAATGTCTTCAAGGGCTCAGTCCTGCTGGGACAAGCTTCATTTACTTGTACAATGATTAGACTAAAATCTCTTCTTCATATGGAACATAGGGTTTTATGCAGAATTTCAGTTGCTAGAAGGCCAAAGAGAGGATAAAATGCAGGGAAAAATGTGGGAGTGGGAAGGAATGGAAAGGTTGCTACAGAGCACATGGGAGCAACATTAAATAGGTTTAATCCTTTAGGGTCCTAAATACTATTAAACAGGGGTGTGCGAAGCGGGCCCTATTCAATTTGGATTCTGCCTGACCCAGGGACCATGATTCGATTAGTTGATTTGGATCACTGTCCCTGATTTGATTTGGCCGAATCCAAATCTGAAGATTCGATGCTGATTCGGAGAACCAGTAATTCGGACATAGACACAGCTTTAAAGGTTTTTTCTACATACCCAGCATGGCTCATGAATGCTGTGATGCAGGCCACATGTAGCGTCCCACAGGAGTGTGGCCCCCCTGCCGTGTGCTCAGCGGTGAACCTGGAAGAGGACCAGAAGTACTTCCAGTCCACTTTTGGGTCCACTGAAGAGCATACAGGGGCCCCCCTCCCACACTCCCCTGGCTCAGTGATTGGCTGCAAGGGGACCCCAGGTGCCCCCCCCCATACCCAGGAGACACCAGTCGCCAAGCTGGAGGGTGCAGGGGGGGCCCCCCGGGCTCTCCCCAGCAGACCTGAAAATGGTCCACTTCCAGGTCTGCTGCCAAGCACGCTGAGGAGTCCCCCGCACTTCTGTGGAACACTCCATGCACCCCAGCATTGCAGCACTCATGAGCCACCTGCCACCTAGAGGTATGTAGAAAAAATATTTAAAGCTGGGTCTATGTCCGAGTCTCCGAATCTTTCTGAATTTCTCTGAATCGATTCAGAGGGTTCCAATGGGTACTTGGATTTGATTTGTATTTGGAGATTTGGCCGCCAAATAGGGCCAAATCTCCGCCAAATCAAATCGGGGACCAAAGCTTCACGCAGCCCTACTGTTAAATATCTGGCCCTTAGTACTCAGCTTAGGAATGAAATGCTTTGCACTATTACAGTTTGAAGGTGGGTCTGCTCTAGCATCTAAGGATGGACAGAAATGTAGGATGATGCTACTCCTGTTCTTTTTTTCTGTCTGACTTTCTTGCCCCCTGCTGTAGTGAAATGAGCTAAATAGGTTTTGGAATAACAGGTGTGTTTCATTAACATGTTAATCTGAGGATTTTTAATTTTCTCACAGAGCAAGAAAGACTAGTAACTGATTTCCCAGTGGGAAATTGGCTCAAATGGCTCTATACTGTAGGCTATTGTAAAAGGCACCTACAGAGAGCTACATCAGCATGGAACATATGTTTAAAATTGACTTTTAATATAGTAGTGACTGGGGATTAACTATTATCACTGTACTGGAAAATAAGCTCCAATGTCTTTTAAAGATGGCACAGGGACTTAAATCAGAGCATTAATCCACATTAAATCCTTGTAGCTCATGCAAAAAAAAAAAATCCTTAAACTCTGGTACGTGTCCCTAAATACCCTGATAGTTAAACAGAATTTGACCAGTACTTTCCCCTTATGACTGCAGCTTCCTTTTCTTTGAAAATTAACAGTATAATAGTCTCAGTCCTCCTTTATTTTTAAAGGAAATCCTTTTTAAAGGAAAGCTTAATTAGACTCATTAGTTAAATTAGTTTTTAAGGATGTGCCTAGAAACAGAAAAGAAATCCATGCACACAATGGCATTAAAATTAAATTTTATTAAATATTGATATTCTGAAAGAATGACAGTCTTTTTTGAGTGGATTTTTGTGTAGTATTTCATTTCCCACACAAATGCCAGCAGGTGGGCAGTGTTACTGAATGTATTTGATTGAGCTGTTCCTCAGTCTATTCAATGCAACCTTTAGGACTCCAGCCAGCTGTAGGAACCATCCACCAAAAGACGGCTTAGTCCCTTAGCACGTCATTTAGGAGAAAACTAAGGCTAGGTTCTCAGTGGCATGTGATGCACTAGAGACAAGATTTTTCAGAAAAAGCCTAAGGTCTTCATACCTCACTGAAGTTTACTTGGAGTAGGGTGGCTCTTACTACCTTCAGACTCCAATGTTTAAAATTTCTATCCAGACTTGGAGGAAACACTGTTCATGGTTATATGGCTTTGTCCCATTGGAGTCATCTGGAAGGTCTTACTTATTGGAGATCTGCCCTTTTTTTGGCCTTGTCTGTACAAGGGTCCTGCAGTTTTGATTCTAATGGAAGTGTGATCCCATAGAGGTCTGAAAACTTGCCAAAATGTAAACAATAGTGCTTTGCAATAAAAAGTCCAAATTGTTAGAGCATTAATCTACTGTGGCAGCATAACAGCTCTGTTCCCATGATTACCAGCTTTTACTGTAAGTGGTAAAACATTTGGTTCTAAATGCATTCCTCTGCTTCTTAACACTTGCCAACAATGAGAGTAACTCATAAGAAAACAAAGCTACCACCTGACCGTCTTTGTGAACTCCCACTCATTACTTAGGGGAACCATAAACCTTTTCTAGTTCAAGTTAAGATGTTTGTTTCCATATAGCAGTGGTTCTCAACCTTCTTAGACTCCAGGCACTCTTTGGAAAAAGCCAGCTCTTAGCTTTCACTTGTCTTTTGACTACGGAAAAATAATAGAGTAATTATTCTGACAATGGCTCAGAATGATTTGCCACTGTGGATTCTTATTTGAAATCTCTGGGTTTATCCAGTGAATCATGCATAGGTGTTTGCACACCTAATGGTGCTAAGATTGTGCAGCACCCCACAGCACCATCTCCTGTCACCCTGGTTGAAAAATCACTTGGGCAAAGGAGAAGTAGAGAGTAGAGAGGAGCAAGTGCAGGACCATTTATTCTACTTTGCTGGAACAATGTTTTTCTATAATATCTATGAGCTGCTGCCACTGTTCCTTGTCATTTAGTATTACCTGCTCTGGTTCAGCCAGTCTATGCTCATTCTCTTTGAGGCTTATCATTTCCAACTTCTTGGTCAAACTGATCCACTCCTTCACTTCTCTCTTAACTACCTCAATAGAGTCTTTCCTGGCCATGAGGTCCTTCTCCTTTCTCCTCCTTCTCTTGCCTTAGAAATATTTTCTATTTTGGAGCTTCCCTCCCACACTTCAGATGCCTCTATAAGATCCTTGGACATTTTCTATTCTGTTCTCTTTTTCTTTCCTCTCAGGTTCACTAAATATCATGCAGTTGTCCCTGAGGGTCCCAATATTGTGAGTGCTGAGAAAAGTAGCAAGCTGTTATCGGTCATTGTTCGATTTCCATTGTTCGGTGACAGACATTTTTTTTTTCACCCCAAAATTGTGGGATTGTCATGTATGTAGGCTCTAAAAGGAGTCTTTAGAGACACTGTAAGTTCTTTCTCTAACCCATTTTCTACTCATGGTCTTTGGTCTGCGTAAATACTCCTTGGCTTACACAGGTGGTGTCTAGTGGGTAACCAGGTGAATTGCTGCTATGCTATGCTTCATTTATTGTTTTGGAGGCTATATGAGGCCTGATATCTAATTAACAGTGTAAGTGGAGCATGGTCAGGGGTCAGAGTTTGGGATGTGAATCATGATGATGCCAAGCTAGTGATCATGTTTGTATACCTGGATGTAATCTTAACACTGGAGGATGGGCCTTGATCCACAGGAGGGAGCAGAAAGAAAAGTACTTATTGCCAGGGACTCAAGGGAATCCAGTAAGTTTTATATTGCTGTGATTCATCAGAATCATGTCCCCTGGCATTTTGTACAGCTGGAGGGGAATAGGCACCTACACAGAATCCAGGGAAAATGCAGTCCTGCCTTTCCGGGTTAGAGCCCTGTTAAATGACTTTTCATACTTAAAATTCCATTTTCTATCCCCTCCGGACATGGTCAGAGTTAATTATTCCACAGACATTTCAGATATCTAGGGGAGCAAGAGTGTTTGTATCCTGGTATTTGTCCTTTGCAGTCTGTCACCTTTTTAGTATTATTTTGCATATAACAGTAATATGATTCATAAGAAAATTTTAAAATCACATTGATAAAGGTTAAAAATAATTTGTATGGTTTTTGTTGATATAAAAAAAGCCTTTTTAGGATTTATGTTGATATTAAAAAGGCTTTCTAATGCATTATTGAGAAAACACTGTGATGAGTTTAACTGAAAAGAAAGCTCCTTTCTAAGTTTTGTAAACGTAGCCAAGCTGCACTGATTTTTCTGAATTAGTTCCCTATGTGATCACAACACAGAAACATACAAGGCCTCCAACACATCTCTATATTAAAACTTCTGATGTGTTTTAAAGCTAAGCATATGACAGGTGGATGGGAGTGGCAGCTGATGGTGGAGTTACACATCAGAAGCTTTCATGCAAGCTTTTGGGCACACATCCCCTTCTTCAGGCTGAGGACAAATCCAAGATTGCAAACATCCTCTTAGGTAGAAAATAAACTTAATTTTGCACAGGGGAATTTTGAGGCTGGAAGTCTTTCCTAGTTGGTCTAATAAAAGGTATCATCTCTGTACGAAGAGTTCTAAAATTTTGCATTTCTTTTTGTCTCGGATCAACACGGCTACCCAATACATCCCTGAAACATGAAAGATCCTGTATTTTAGCTGATTTTGGAAATATAATCTTCATTGCTGAACAAGAAGGAAAGATTTTTTGAGCCTCCCTGCCTTTCTTACATCTGACACCTCCAGGGATGAGAACAGCCATATTTGCACATCGAGTTACAACTCACACAAAGAACTCTCAGGGACCCAGGAGAATAGACTACCAGCTTCAAAATTCCCCTGTGAAAAATGAAATTTATTTTTTACCTAAGAGGATTTTTACGATCTTGGTTTTGTCCTCAGCCTGAAGAAGGGTGCATGTGCCTGAAAGCTTACAAAGAAATATATTTTTTCTGTGATCAGTTGTTTATTTTGGCATGCAATAATGATCACTTACAAGAAAGCCACACCAAGTGATGCTTACCGTTCTTTTGTGTAATAGTGTTTGCAATCAACATGTTCTTGGGAGCAATGGGGGTAGCTGAATATCCAAGTTGTTTGTATAGGGAAGATTTGCTTGGGCTCCTGCAAAATAAAGACTGTGTGCCTGTCTGGCACATCTCCTTGGAGGAGTTGGTCCCATTCTTATTGGCATCCTCTGGTTCCTTGGATAAAATACAGATCCTTGTTCGTGTCACATGACAAATACCATTTAATGATTTATGGTATGGAGAGGTAGCTGGAGTGATTCCAGGCATATGCTTTTTGTCTTTAATCAGAATGTAAATTGCCTTAAATTTATTTCGTCTGTGTGGCACTGCCTGGCCCAGGAAGCTGTCACTGGCACAAAGCTGCCTAATAAATTATGCTGCATCTGTGAGCAAGGTAGGTTGACCCCAATCTTATGAGAGTGCAAAGAGGTGCATACTGTATAGCAGCACTTGAACTGACTGGTAACACTGGGTCACCGTGGTCTGAGAGTAATAGAGGCCATACAGGTAAATGGAATAGCCAGTGGTGACAGAACTCAAAGCAGCAGCTGAAAGGTCATCAGTGTGTACATAAACATTACCACAGGTGTGACAAATTCTTGTGTGGAATTATTCCTGATCCCAAAAGGTATAATATCTCTGGACTAGCTTGTTAGTTTCCCTGATACTAGGGGTTGTCTCACATGGATACAGCATTTTTTTTATATGAATGCAAATGGGTATACAGGCAGCCCTTGACTTACATTGTTTCAAGTTACAATGTTTCGCACTTACAACGTTTATGAATTGACACCCTGTTTCAACTTTCTGATGTCAGTTTCGACTTTACAACACTTGATCTGACACGATGCTATGCCAGCAAACAAGTTCATTGCATCACCAATCTCCCTGGAGAACATCTGTCCAAACTTCCTTGGATACTTTCTTTAAGAAAGCAGACAAGACTCCAGAAGAACCCGCAGCCAAGTCTCCTGAGAAGACTCCAGCCAAGAACCCTTTGAAAAGTCCAACCAAGAGCCCTTCAAAATATCCAGCAAAGTCTCCTCAAATAAGTTCTTCCAAATCAATATGATTGCTATTTACAATATAAATACATTAATGTAGCTATATTATTCAACTATAATTGATTAAGTACAAAATTCTGGGTTATTTTTGGTGAAAATAGGGTATCGGGCCCTGGTTAAGGAACCAATTCCTATTTATAACATTGTTTCCTATGAGAAAATTGGTTCCAAGTTATAATGTTTCGACTTAAGACATGGTTTTCAGGAACCAGTTGTGTCATAAGTCTGAGGACTGCCTGTATATCCAGGGTATGACAGAACTCAAAGAGGTGTTTTAACAGCTTTCATTACAGAAGGGATTTATGTGCTTATAAGCACAGAAGTGCCCCCTACCCCACCTCTCAGAGGCAAATGCCATACCTACTATGTTTTTCTTGCCAAAAAGATGTTACTTCTTGCTGCAAAATCTTCATATGCCTATTAGAGTTGCAGTTTCAATAATGGGACAAAGCATGAAGGAGAAAGGGCTTAAGCTACTGCAGCATGATGATGAATCCACATCATACTTATAGGCTTGGCATTGCTACACTCACTAGCACCACGACTGAAAGAGACTTGATGGGTCATGACTGACCACAATATGAACATGAGCCACCAATTCAATGTCGCAGCTGGCAAAGCAAATAAAACTCTGGCTTGCATCTACTGATGCATCTCAAGCAAGACCCAAGAAGTTATCTTCCTGCTTTACTTGGCCTTGGATGCAGCTGGAGTACTGCATCCAAGTCTGGGCTTCACACTTCAGAAACGATGTGGAGAAGCTTGGAAGAGTCCAGAGGAGAGCACATGCGTGATTAGAGGTCAAGAGAATAGGTCTTATGAGGAGAGGCTGAGAGGCATGGGACTCTTCAGCCTGGAGAAGCAAAGTCTCAGGGGTGACTTGGTGGCAGCTTATAAGTATATAAGGGGTGTGCATGAGAAACTGGGAGAACATCTGTTCACCAGGGCACCCCAAGGGAAGACAAGGTCTAATGGTCATAAACTGCTGGAAGACCATTTTAGACTGGACATAAGGAAAAACTTGTTTATTGTCCAAGTGCCCAGAGTCTGGAATAGATTCCCCCTGAGAAGTGGTGCAAGCACCTGCTATGGATACCTTTAAGAAATGCTTGGATGCTTATCTTGCTGGGGTGATCTGACCCCAGCTGACATCCTGCCCCTTGGGCCCAGGGATCTCGCAAGGTTCCTTCCTGTCCTAATGTCTGTAGAATCTATTAAATATTTTTTGCAAACCCATAGGCATGGCAAATACTGCATTACCATTTGCACAAGATTTTTCTGAATATTCTTCATGGCTTAGCACAGCACTGGCTCTTGTTCTTTAGCAATGGTTCTATGCTAGCTCTGGTTCTGGAGGTAGTATAGCCAGGATTACAAAGATCTTTACCCAGTTAACTAGTTCAGCTGAGAAGCAGGGTTTATTAGGTGGGGGTTAGTATCTGTGCATGCTTTATTGCTTTTGCTTGAAGAGCTCTAATGCATGTAGACTTTCCTTGGGTGTCTCCACCTGGCACTTCATTGTGCCATGTAGACATGCATTGTATCACACCTCTGAGAAGCATTCTCTGCTGATACGGGACTGTGTGTGATGCCCTTTTATGGCATTCTAAAAATGTATCCTTTCTTATTATTTTTTTAAAAGAAAAGCCTGCATCCCTTCCAAAGCTGGTCTGTCTTCATTTCACTCAAAATGAGGAGATCAGCTTATCACCTAACATACTAATAGTACCATCCAGTAGGGTAACTGCGGGTAAGCAACTGGGACACCAGCTGTGGACACCAAGGCCAGGTACAGACGTTACACCTTTACCAGTATAAGTGATCAGTACAACTAACTTATACCCATAACAAAACAGAAGTATGACACACAGAACGGGTCTATGCCCATAACAGAACACAAGTTTAGCACACGTAGCCTGGTTTAAAAATGGCAGCACCATGCCCCCTACCCCACCAAAGGGTGAGTGTGTGTTCTGTTCACTACTGATCTATGACACTTACAGAAAACTGTGCAACTTAGATCAATTCTACCTTGGGCTTTTTGAATATCTGTACCTACCCAGTTTAGAGAGGGCACAAGAATGCTGTCTGCCACCCCTGCCAGCCTAGCTGCTGCTGCTTCCAAGGACACAGAAATTGCTTGTTATTCCTTTAGTCCTGTCCTATATTTCTCCCCCAAATCTTGCAGTTGTTTAACATAAAATGTACCATGAGCCATATGTTCATGCGGTAAGTAGAGAATCAGAGCATAATGGGGCAGGGTAGGAGTCCCATGATACGGTTTGACTCACAGCCCTTATTCAGCTGCCTGTTCCCTTCTAACTCAGGGCTGTCCAACTTCCATGGCCACAGACCCCGAGGCCATGCTCTATGGGGACTGCATGCCACCATGGCCACAGACCTGGGGGAAGAACTCCACACAGGCAGGTGCTCCACCTTCATTGTGCGAGGTGGCCACCCCCTGCACCCACAGTGTGGGCAGCCCAGCTCCCTTCCCCTCCTGACTGCACATGCTGCATGGACTGTACTGTCTTCATCTCCCTGCTGTATGTATAGTGTGGGCAGTCAGCTCCCTCCCTCTCCCAGCCATGCATGCAGCCCACCCTGCAGCAAAGGCAGCCTGGATCTCCCTTACCACTATGCACACAGCCCCCACCCTCCCTTTGCTGGTCACATGCACCAACCATCTGCAGCATGGGCAACCCCGCTCCCTCCTTTATTGAGTGTGCAGCTTGGGTGCTCCAGCCCTTTCCCAGCTGCTGGTGCAAGAGTAACTGGTGAGAGAAAGGGAGTGGAGGCTGGGCCAGAGCTTGTGGGCAGCATGCTAACACTTTGGGGGCCGTGTGTGACCTGCAGGCTACCAGTTTGGCCTGCTCTAACTGAACAAGATAATCACTCACTGTCCCTGATGCAAGTAAAGGGCATCCTCTGATTTTCTTTGGTCTTGAATTCAGAACCATGCTGACTAGTCTCTAGCTCTCCAACATAGTGCCATACAATTTTTAAAGCTGTCACAAAGCACTCTTCAGAAATCTTTGTTCCACTTTCCATTCCTTTGCTGGCCAACTTTTTTATCCTTCTCTGTTAGCCCATCATTCTTTCATTTCCTTTTTTTTTTTTTTCAGTTTCTGGGACACCTCAGCTTCTTCTTTGTTCTACATTGTCCTCAGTCTCCAAAGATCAATAATACATGCTTGGATATGTGAAAAGTAAAATCCCAATATGCTTTTCTTTCAGATACCGTAACTGTAACCAAGTGTTATAACATGGCAACAATAAGTTATTCGTGACAACAGGAGTAAGTCTTAATAACAACAGGCAAAAGTTACTAAGTTTCAGGTTTACAAACCTAGAATTTACAAGCTAACTCAAAACGCTTGTGAACCTGTGCTGAGTTGTGAGCAAACTCTGGTTTATAACAGTGTTGTAGAACTCAGCAGTTTCAAATGGTTTTGACTTGAAACGAGACAAAGCTTAAAAGCTAATGATTTCGGAGAAAAGACACTGAGGTTTTGGAACTGTAAGAAAAATCGAAGCTCAATGTCAGTTTCTGGGGCGGGGGCTGAGCTCATGTTAACTGAAGCCAGAGAAAGATTACATGCAACGTGTGAACTGAAAACCATTCTGTCTTTTACTGCACTAAATGTAGTTCTTAGTTTTACTGCTGCAAGCCAGAAGTAAGGAAAAGAAATGTAGAGAGTCCAATTTTAATTTGTTTTCTTGGCAATGTGTAGGGATCTTAAAGTGTGTGTAATTTATACCTATATTTGGGTTAATGAGAATGAGCATCATACTGTATTTTTATTAATGTAAATATTGTCAATGCCAGCTGGTGGTATATATTTGGTATATACTTCTTCTCTGGGACAGGTGTTATGCATGTGTTGGGATCAGCAGAACCAACACACCAAAGGAATTGATCTTCATGGCTTCAAATCCTTTCAGGTACCAAATATGCCTGTAGTGGAAGAACATAGTGCTTAAAAAACAGCATCAGGAGTCAAAGAACTGTTTTCCACTCTGCTGCTGACTTAGGGGTAGACTCAAAAGGGAGCCTGTGATTGTGAGTTTGCGACATCTTTTAGTCCCCTGGTCCCTGGAGAAGAATCCAGAGCTGTGTCAGGTACCAGGGGCCCTCACATATTCTATGTACAAATTAAAACTCTGAGAGGAGGTAGACAGGGGAATGCCTTGTTTCTGGAGCCTGCTCGAGCAGATGTTTGAGTAGCATGAAATGGTTCAGTATGGTCAAGATTTGGATACTTCTGGGCATGAACTTTTGTGTCTAAACCCCATTTCAGGTATCTATGTCCCTTTTTGGATCTGGTCCTTACTGTGAACTCCTGGCAAGTCACTGAACTTCTTTATTTTTCAGTGTTCTCTGTAAAACTGGGATGATAATCCTTATAACTCTGGCTGCTAAAGGAGGGAAAGGCTTGTTGGGTAGATCAGCTTCTCTCATTTCCACTTGAGAATTGTTTACTGACAAACATTTCCTAAGGCCTCCCTCATTTCCCAGATAAAAGGAAAATTTACCTAAATGTTATAATTCTCAGCAGTAATGCTCTCAGATGTGCTATACTTCCAGGGCTGCTGTGGGCAGGCTGCCCCTAAACTGGAAACAGTTGTAGTTATGTCTGCACAAGTGGGCACATTAACACCAGGTGGGCAATTTGCAGCATCATTCAGCATTGCTAGTTACCAGCCCCCTATTCAGGTGCAGGTGGTTCCAGTGTCTGGTTTAAGAGATAGTTTGCTCAGAAAGGTGCAGCATGCTGAAGGGGATGGGGCTGGGAAATTTATCACACTGATATGATCATTAGTATTCTTGCTGAAAATGTGTGGCCGGAGTGACTGTAGTGCTTCAGGGGGTTTTTTGTAAAGCATTTATCTCAGCTCCAAGATGTGATCTGTTGCAAATCTTAGAACAAGCACACTAGATATGCAGGCCCTATTTATGGGCTGCTTGTGAGTCCTATACCTATTTCCAAATTGGCGCTAGTGACAGATATTGCATAACTGATCAACCGATCTGAGGGAGGTTTGTTCGTGGGGCTTTATGAGGCAGTAAGGATTTTAGACGAAGTCAATGAGAGATTAGCAAAAGCTAGCGTGACCTTTGGCGGACTCCGTAAGTCAGTCTGGGGCTGCAAAGACATCAGAATGTCAACAAAACTGAAGGTTTACGAAGCCATCATCTTTCCAATCCTCCTTTATGCCTGTGAAACTTGGACTGTTTACCAGCATCATGCCAAGAAACTAAACCACTTCCACTTGTGCTGCCTGTGAAAGATACTAAAGATCAAGTGGTAGGACAAGATTCTGGACACCAAGATGCTTGGAAGATCAACTCTCCCCAGTATTCACACCCTGCTGAAACTAGCACAGCTAAGATGGGCTGGCCACCTCTCAAGAATACCTGACACTCGCCTGCCAAAGAAAGTCTTCTATGGTGAACTGTCAAATGGAGTATACTTTTGTGGCACAGCGGAGAAGCGGTACAAGGACACCCTCAAGGTGTTCCTAGAGTTTCAGCATCAACCCAGAGTCATGGGAGCAAATCGCTCACAACTATCCATCCTGGAGACCCCAAATCCAAAACAGAGAATTGGCCTTTGAACAGCAATGCACGACAGAGGCAATGAAGAAATGCATGACCAGGAAAACAAAAACCTCCCATATCCAGTCCTCATCGCTCTCCTGTCCCTGCTGCAGCAGATTGTTCAAAGCAAAGATCAGACTTATAAGTCACCTGTGTACTCATGTGACCTAGCCTCTACCCCCCTTCATTCTCTTCCCTTTCCCTTTTTTCTCCTTTTCCTTCTTTCTCCTTCTCTTTTTCTTTCCCACTTCTTTCCTCCTGCCCCCTGCCCCCCCCGGATGCAGTCATCTTTGCTCATGAAGGATGAAAGTATTACTATAAGGGTTTGAGAACCTTCAATGGTTATTAACTCCAGCAATATTTAGTCCATTTGTTAAAAATGGATTGGAAATCTGTTAATTGTAAATGGAGCTAGCTGGTGTATGCACACATTGCTGTTGCTGCTAGGCTTGGAATCCTTGCATATTGTGTCTTTGGAAAAGGGATTGTCTCCTGTTATCTGTCTGTACAATACCTAGCACAATAGGTCCTTCACCTTCATTGGGATCTTTGGCTGCTACTTTAATACACATATATGTAATAAGGGTGTCCTGATAAGTTCTCCCTCTTGTTCTCTTCTGACCCCAAAGATACAGCAGAACTCCCTTCACAATATGATGTGAAATTGGGGCATGGATGACAGCTAGTTGCTGAGACTCATTTCAGGATGAGACAAGCAGTTGGTACAACTTGCAGATGTCAGAGCCCCTGGATATATCAGGGAAGTTTTATTGTTTGACTGCTAGTTTCATAATCTGAGGGCACCCTTGGTTGTCAAGTGTGCTTCCTATCATCTGCACTTGGCAAAGGTACTTGAGTCCTTTCTTGTCAGGCATGGATTTCACCCATACTATCTATGTCTGTATTATTTTAAGGCTATGGTGCTGTGATGCATTCTTCATTGGGTCCCTACTTAAAACTGTGCAGAGGTTTCAGCTGGTGCAAAGTAGGGTGTGTCTCTTTATCAGGATCTTGAGTAGAAGGTACTCTACATGCATGCTCTGTGATCTGTACTGTTCATTTTGACTGAGAATCTTTCTCCTTGAGTTGTTATAGTCTTCAGCATCCTTGGTTTGCTAGAGGCACTCATACCAAGACTTAAACAAAAATACCTTTATGGTATTGCCTCTGAGATCAGTCGGCTGTGCCCTAGCTGAATCGTTCCACTTTCTAATGTGTGCCACAACTAGGTCTCTTACTACCTAGTGTAACTTGCTGCAGTAGTTGAAATGATCTGAGTCACTACAACTGTCAGCTCCCTTTTAGTGTAAATGAGAGAGACATGGCCGGGAGGTGAATGACTTTTCCATGCTTTGAACACTGGATCCTAGATTTGATGATCTTCAAGGTAAGCTTTTTTTGTTTTTCTGAGTTTAAACTGCTTGAGGCAAGGTGTTACCAGTTGGTTGCTGTTAATAAATTATGGGACTGTTAGTTGTCTTTAATTTGTTATCCCTTATCTGTGAACACCACATCATATTTTTAATAGAGTAATATGTTTGATGCAAATTATGTAATGTGCGTAAGGAAGAAAGTATAGGTACTAGACTTACACAAACAAATCCATAACAAGCAGCCAGAGCTACAACCTTGTGCCAAGAAAATTTCCTCAGCTTGGGGTTTTCCCTATCTTCTGGGTTTCTGGTGCTTGCCAAGCCAGCTCCCCAGCTGTGCTGGCAGCACAGCAGCACCACCTGTTGCTGTTCTACAGCAGCTGCTACTTCTCTTATCTCTAGACAACAGCCTGCCTCTTCCCTGGTACAAGAGGGAAGCACAGTGCCTCTCTTCTGTGCTGCTGAGAATTTGTTCCCTCATCAAAACAAGCAGCTTGTGCCTGATACCTGGCCTACACCAGGAAGGTCTTTGTGCCATCTGTAGTCCATGTTTGAGAGAGGACACAGGCTGGTATAGGGGAAGGGAAGAACTCAATAAGGGGTTTCCTAAAGCATGGCAGAGGAGTGGAAAAGAAAGGCAAAGAGGAAAAAAGAAACTGAAAGAACAAAATAAATAGAATAAAAAATGGAAAAGCAGAGTACAACACAAAGGTATACACAGTGAAGATACATTTGAATTTATATTATCCTGGTCCATTTCAATCTGAATATGAAAGTAGCTTTCAAGGTTTGAACTGTTATATTTAAGTGGTTTGTACATTGAAAAAGCACATGCAGAAGCATTGAATTGTTGCTGATCTATTTTGCTTGCAAAAAAGGTCATCTACAAACAGGGTGGATATTACTGCATATAATGGCTGACTTCTTAGATGGCCAATGGAGCAGGCAAAAGTGATGATAAATTTCTGATTTCAGGAGATTTCATATTCCTGGAACTTTGTTCTTCCTGATACATGAGGAAAACAGCTGCTTTAACTTCATAACCTGAGAAAAGAATATAGCTTCCAACTTCATGCCTAAGCAAAACTGAAAGTGGTTATGGGATCAGCTTTGAAATCTTCTTGTTGATCATTGTAGGTCAAGAGAAGACAGTAGATGCAAAGGATCTGTTTTCTTTACTGCTCATCAGACTGAAAATAATGCCTGGGAAAAGCCTGAGGCTGGAGAGGATTCTTCAAAGAAAAGGTGAGGGACTTCTTTACATAAGCACTTTTGAAAGGTCATTTTACAGGGATGAATCCTGTGCCCACCTCTGTGAAAGGCCCCTGCAGAATTAGCTTAGGACCAGCAGTGAGGAGCATGTTGAATTCTACTGGGGTGTTTGAATTAGGTCACAGCCCAGCGTGGAGGTGGGGGGACACTTGGCAAAGCTGATATTAATGCTGGCTGAAGAACCTGACCTTGGATGTTGTAAACAAGGCTCTCGAAAATTATACCTCTAAGAAAGAATTTGAAATGAAATTGTGAGGCATTGTCATCAAAGAACTGCTGTTTGATTTATATGAGAAGAAAAATATATTCTGCGTTACTCAGCCTTGAGTTTTAGCTATGTGACAGTTTGAGGCCTTGTCAGAGGAGATTAGTTATTTCATATGGTAATCATAACCAGCATCCTAATAGATTAAAAATATCTCTCTTACTTCTAGAATGAGACGGGCTTTTTGATGCGAGTGTGACTTGCCCTGAAATAACTTGAGGCAGAACATTTTCATGGCATTTGCTTTTTTTCTTCAGGCATGGAGCATGTCCTCTGAGGGGCAAAATTTGCCCCTATCTTTTTGGTGCATCTTTCTTCCTCTCCCCACCCCGCCTTTCAGAGTGGAGCACACCTGCCAACTCAAAGGTTGTTCCTTAAAATACACTGCTGCAGATGAGTATGGATAAATCTTAAACAGGAACATTTTTTTTTTTCATGAATGACGTTCACAGGCCAGAAAGCAATGCTCCTTAATGAAAATCTAATTGAAGATTAGTATAATTGTTGGCTGAAGGGAAGGAGGGCACAACCCTTCACAATAAAGACCTCAGCTACCAGACCTTACAAGCTACCACTGAAAATTATAAGTTTTTTTCAGCTAGGCAGTCTAAAAACCCTTCAGATCAGATCCAACAAAGTGAACAAATATATACATACTTGCAATAGGAATGCAAGTTGGATATTCTAATTTCTCTGGAGGTAGATAGGCAAATTTTAATACTACATCAGTTCACCTTAGACCAAATCCTGAGCTCATGTCTACTTAAGTTATGCAGGGCTATTGTGGGGGGGGGGAGAAATCTTTCTTTGTTCCCTTATTCAGGTGGCATATTTGCAGTAAAGGTGGTAGGCTTGCAGTAAAGCTACTACACTTCTACACAATTTCTCAGTTCTAGTAGGAGCCACAGTTCCTGTTGTTCATTCTGTCCCACTGGAAGATGATATCTGGTGCATCTTTGTAGTTACAGATCTTTTCAAGTAAGAAACAGAAAGGAACTGATGTACAACTGTGTGACAGGCTACAGACTTGTGGGGGTTATACTGTTGCATAAGTCAGTTGGAACCAGTTATGTTGTGTAAAGGATCCTCTCATACAAAACCAGTTAAGGCTTGAATGCTGAATGAAGCTGACCTCTGTCAGACTTCTTGGCTTTGAGTGATTGCTGAACACCACTGGGGCCACCTATCTATCATTAAGTGGAATCCAGCCTTTCCAACCTTCCAGGTAGCAGAACTGTACTGATTCTTCGTCGGTCAGTGCCCTACATGGTGAAGTATGCCCCACGTAATATTTCAATTTAACATATGGAGTTTTTCATGTGCCTTTGTTCTTTCTGCTGTTTGGTTCAAGCTGTCTCTCCCTTTTTCTCAGAGACCTGAGGAAGGGTACTTGGAATCCAACCCAACTATACAGTTTGTCCAATGAAATATATCATCCACAAAAATACTCACCTCTTGCACTTTTTCCTGGACCATCTACAACACCACCCCAAGGCTGTATTTAATTCTTATTCTGGTCTACTCCTTCAGCTCTCAAATTGTTTTTGGCATTTTAAATGCCCTGTCCCCTTGTTTTCAAATGCAATACTTATATAAGTTTTCCTGTAAAAACCTATTTGCCAGTATAATGTAAGAGGTTTGCCTCTTCATTGGCTGGCCACTATGTTTAACATGAGCTGTGAGGGGTATTTTGGATATGACCCAAAGGTGTTTGCAGCTGGCAAACATGTAGGAAAGCAGAGTTCAGTTAAGGACAACATTCAGGCATAGAAGTACAGTCTCAGGCTATTTGTTTTAACTAGGAATCGGCCTCATTTTCAGTTGTTTGCTTTCATATTTGCTTGTTGGGTCCAGGCAATAGAATCCAGTCTTTCATAACTTTCAGTAGGTAGAAAAATCAATATTTAATCACAACATTTTTCAGGGACAATCACAGTTTTTGAGTGAAAAATTGGGAAGATTTGAGATACTAAAAGGAAATGTTCCTGTCTGATTTTTGCTGGTCTCGGGGTATAGGAAAGCATAACAATTGTTTTGAAATCACACAAGAGTGATATTAAGCTCTAACAGTTGAACTTATGTCTTCATGATTTTGTAGCCATACAAGTGTAGCAGAACCATTTCAGCTTTAACCTTATTTCATTCAGGGTCAAAGTTAGGGAAGTTAAACTAATTTGTAGCACAATACTAGTATGCAGATATAAGTAGGGACCTACCTACTTAATTTGTGGCTTTGCAGAATTTGTGGAAATTGCAAAATCTGAGATTGTCTGAGAAATTGGAAAAATCACGCCCCCCCTCCAAAAAAGGTAACAAAAATAAATCCTTCCTGGGAGTGGGAGGTACTGGCTGGCTGGGTGGCATGAAGGGCAGCAGACAAGATGGCAGCTGCCCCTTGTACCTCCTCCTCCTGCCGGGGCCTCTCTGCTAATCAACACTGGGGGGCAGGGTTGAGAGAAGGGCAGCAAGCAGTCAAGATGGTGGCTGCTTGCTCATTCCCTCCTCCTCCCTCCTCAGGGCCTCTCCACCAATTAACACCAAGGGGTGGGGCTCCCACCAAATGACTGTGGAATTAGAGCTTTAGGCCACAACCTACCTCTGAAAATTGGTAACACCCCCCGCCTTTAGGTAGAGCTCTAGATATGAATTACATTGTAATAGCTGATGCACTCTCCGAAGCTGCCACTCCCCCTCCTTTTTAAAGTGGTTAAAAGGTCTGTTTAATTTATGCATGCTGCTTTGTATATTCGGTGTTATAAACCTATTTAAAAATGTGGCCCTGGGAGTCAACTGAGCATTTCTAATCAAACCTGACTCTGGAGTAGATTACATACTCCAATGGGATTACATGCCATTACCAAGTGCCATAATTACTGAGTGGCAGCTAGAACTATTACTGGCTGTTTCCTAATTAATGAAGATTTAAGAATCATCTCTTTAATGAGAACTAGCTCTTTATCCTGGGAAAACAAAATAGTGCATATCAGTCTAAATACGTCAAACATGAGATTTATTAACTTGAAGCCAGACACAAAATGGCAACAGTGCAGAAAGAACTGTGTCTTATTTCCAGCTCTGCACAGTTTGAATAGATTGTCATTTTCTCTGTCCCTTTGTCTCCACATCTGTTAAATGCATATGATGCTGAACTACTACTCTATTAAACACAGTGATGGAATGTGCTATATAAATGCAAAGCGGGCATTATTTATCATTATTTGAAAAAATTGCTGTCAAACACCAATTTAAAGTGAAGAAATATTAAATAACAGAGTGATTTCATGTATTTATTTATTTTAATGCTTTCTCCAAAGAATGAAAATATTACTGGCATTTGTTTCTTTCATATTCTATGTCCAACAGATCTCAGTCAATTTTATTCTTGTTTAATTTTTAATTCATTCAGATTAAACACTTTCTTTTACCTTAACGCTGAGGGTAAAATAAATTCTCTCCTATTGTGGACCAGTGCAGCTCCACTGAGTCTAACTGAGCTGCATCCATTTCTTGAAAGAAAGAACCTGTGCTAGGATGTAGGGGTTAAAACAGGTGCAGGCAATTATTTTGGGCAGAGGGTCGCTCTGAGTTTTGGTGAGCTGTTGAGAGGTGCATGGGTAGCCCTGTCCCTTGACAGTTGCTCCACCCCCAGACACCATATTGGGACCAGAAGTCATGCCCCTGACCTTTCCCTTTGCCCTGGAAGTATCCGTTTTGGGAGGGAGTGTGCTGCAATCTTGAAAACCATAAAAAAAACCCAAAAAAACCCAACCCCCACCCAAAATCCCTCATATACAAAACAACCCATCTACTATAAGTTATTTTAATTTTATTTAAAAATACTTTGTACTGATTTATATGTTTAAGAAGTGTATCTAGAGGTGACTACACAATAGCTCAAAATACTAGTCCTAATGTATGTTGTATGTGGGCAGTAATGGTGTGTATGTGGGAGGTGTGGTTGTGGAGTGGTTGTGTGTGGTGGGGTGTGGGTATGGTGAGTGGGTTTGGAGGGATGTGGGTATGTGTTTGGGTTGGGGTTGTGGGAGGCTGTGGGTTTTAAGGTGGGTGGGTTGGGAGATAGAGAGAGAGACTGGGCTGGTCTGCCAGCTCCATCACATGTGGCTCTTGCAAACTGCATGTGAGCCTCACATGATGCTGCCAGGCAGACCCCATGCCCAGGTTCTGCACTGCTGCTGCCCCACCCTGGGTCCCTGCCAGTCCCAGGGCACCTGCATGGGCTCCATGTCCACCTGCTGCCACCACTACCATGCCA
Source organism: Crocodylus siamensis (assembly GCF_052110815.1). Taxonomy (NCBI): domain Eukaryota; kingdom Metazoa; phylum Chordata; order Crocodylia; family Crocodylidae; genus Crocodylus; species Crocodylus siamensis. The sequence goes on from NC_143398.1 coordinate 66,793,752, forward strand.
TTTCCCTACTTTCCCTTCTGTATGCTTGCCTGCCACTTACCCTGCCACTGCCGCTGCCACTTCTCGCTGGTCCCTGTTCTACTCCCTGTGTCACTTCCTGCACTGCTGCCACTTCTCCACGCTGCTGCCACTACTCCCACTGTTGCTGCTGCTTCCCCCACTGCTCCCCCTGGCCCCTGCCACTTCCCATGCCACTGCTGCTTCCTGTGCTGTTTGCCCTGCTCACCCCCACTGCTGCCACTTCCCTCTGCCTCCCTCAACCCCCTCACCTGCTGCTTCCCACTCTGGATCCAGCCCAGCCCAGCAAGCATCATGGGGCTCATGGCTTGCAGTAGTGGTGCATGGGGCTCATGGTGGTTTGCAGTAGTTTCCCCTTTCTCTCTCCATCCAATCTTATCTTACTTTCCACTCGGAGGGAGGGTGGAGAACAGCTCCAAGGTTGCCAAGACATAAGCCATGGAGGCTTCTGGTTTGGGACTGGGGGTGGGAGGGGAGGTGGGACCTGGGGGTGGGGTGGGTCTGGGCAGGATGAAGCCCAGCAGGCCTTGCTGCTTAGCCACTGGGTCCTGTCACTGACTCCCCCTGGGTCCTGCTGCCACTGGCTACCTGTCATCTTTGATAGGCAGCCAGGGGCAGATAAAAATTAATTTTCTATTTTTTTTAGGGGCCCCACAGGCCAGATAAAATGGTTTGGCAAGCCAAATCCAGTCCATGGGCTGTATTTTGCCCACCCTTGTGATAGAAGATCTGCAATAAATTTGCTTTGAACCCTAAAAAGGTAGGACACAGTTGAGGAGAGGAAACAAATAAGTTATTTGTATTCACTTCTCTTTTAATGCTTTGAAGCCTTGGAAAAAGAAGATAAACCTGCCCAGACATCTTGTAATTTACTGTGTCTGTTACTCAGCAAATTATCATACTACAGATCACTTAAAGTATGGCCATCTAATATTTTCACACCCAGCTTCTATTTAATAACCTATCATACAAGTTATGCTGGCCTAGGGTTTACCCTTTGTAGCTGCCATCTTCCATTATTTACTCAGATGTTCTTTCTGAAGGAGATGTGTTGAGGCCAGTTTTCATTTAGGGAAGCTGTCCCTTTCAGCCTCAGACCCTAGTTTAGTCTTGTAGGTTGTGAGCTGCCTTTCAGGATTCTGGCACTCACTCTAGCTTCCCTTTTTAAGCACCTTTCTTAAAAAATCTAATTTTAATGGAGTTGAATATGCTCCTCCAAAATTTTATGCAGATGCAGTGATACATTTGGCTTCCTTTTTAGTGTTTGAACATCATAAAACTCCCATATACCTGGCCAGTTAAGACAAACTGTTTAGCATTGCTGGACTATTTCACAGCAGTGCGAGTGTGCCAAGGAATTGGGTCTTTTTGTCTTCATCTGTTCATTTATTTTTGAATTCCCTCTGGAAGACAAGATTATTTATTAATCTGTAGCACATCCTGTAGGTTTTCTTTCAACCAGATGGACTTATAACGCAAGCTGGATGCTAGGTCTTGCTATAGTCACTTGGCCTTGTTAGAATAGCACTAAAGGTGACATTCATAAAAAGATTTGGCAAGTAAATGAGATTTTGCTGGAATTTAGGAGCTTAAGTCCAAGATGGCAACTCACATTCATCCTTTATGTATAGGCACACTAGATACATACTTTATAAGGTAAAAATGGACTCAGGTGTCTTAACAATCACCTACTGTTTATGCCCAGAAGCACCACCCTCTTGCATGAGCTGAATATCTGTGGAAGGCCTATTTGAGATTCACAGGCATGACCAGAACCAATCTGGCAAGCTTGCTGGACATTGACAGCACCAAGTTCAGGGGACACAATTGCATTAATTTAAAAAATGTGGGTAATGGCTATCTTTTACAAAGTAGTCTAGTAATTAGAGCACTTGCCCATGAAGTGCTCAGCCTGAGGGGGTTCAAGCTCCCAGATGAGTGCCCTAATCCCTAGGTTATGGGTATCTTTGTTATCTCCTATTGAAGGTCGGTCATTAGGCAAAAAGGAATGTAGGAGGGACAGGTTCAGAAAGAATTAAGGAGTGTCACGGAGTCACAGAAGGGCTCCGTGATTGTGAGGGTGATTGGCAGGGCTGCCAATCACCCAGGCAACCCAGGTGCCTGGTTGCCAGGGGCAACCAGGCGGTCACATGACCGGAAGGGGGCAGGGCCAGGCCTTTATAACCAGCTCAGGCCAGAGCCTGAGACACAGTTCCCTTCTGGCTGCTGCAGGAGCAGGAGCTCTGCGGCTGAGCTGAGCGGCCTGGGTTAGTGGCTGCTACTTCATCGCGCTAACTGGCTGCAATGATGCAGGGAACAGCATCGCCCTGACTGGAGGTAGGATTGCGGGCCCTGGTGGGGCTTGGAGTTGTTAGGCGTGTGGAGCCTTTGCTTATGTTATAGCCAGAGGGCTGGAGTATTAAGTTACAGTTTATCCGGAGGACCGGGTGAGGCTGTAGGGGAGCGAGGAGGCCTCACGGGAGCTCCCCCACAGCTTGGGGGTTCCTAATGCCCAGTTGAGGCACAGTGCCAGGGGCACTAGTGTCGATGCGGCTGGGCATTATATTGCGCCAGGGAGGTGCAGTGTGCGGGGTTATAGACCCCAGCCCATAAGGGCGGTGTTTAGCCCCGGAGCGGGGCAGGGCCCAGGGCGCCAGAGGCGCGGAAGTCAGCCCCGAGAGGGCAAGGCCCCGGAGCGGGGCAGAGACAGGGCGCCGGGGGCGCGGAGTCAGCCCTGAGAGGGCAAGGCCCGAGAGCGGGGCAGAGACAGGGCACGGGGCGCGTGGCGTGTCGGCCCCGGAGGGGGGAAGCCCAAAGGGGCAACGCGCAGGGAGCGCGGTAGCGGCCCTGAGGGGCAAGGCCCCAGAGAGGGGCCAAATAGCCAGGCCTAGCTAGCCACCCGAGGGCGCCGAGACTAGGGCGGCGATAGCGCCGGCCCAAGGGCGCCGAGGCTAGGGTGGCGATAGAGCTAAGGCTAGCGCGCCAGGCGAGAGCGTGCCGGCCCAAGGGCGCCGAGAGCGTGCCGGCCCAAGGGCGCCGAGAGCGTGCCGGCCCAAGGGCGCCGAGGCTAGGGCGGCGAGAGCGCTCCAGACTCAGACCGATCCGGCGATTAGCCAGGCGCCGGCTAGAACCCGGCCCGGGGGGGGCCGGTAGTGAGCGGCGCTGCTGGAGCCGACACAGGAGGCGCCAGCAAGTGGCTGGGCGCCAGCGTGATAGGCCCAGGGCGTGGGGAACGGGCCAGAGATTGGGGCCCAACCCAAGGAGGCGCCAGGTGGGCGAAGAGCCCCGGTGCCCGAGAGTGAGAACAAGGGGCACCCGAGGGGCGAGGGACCATACAAGCGTCCCCCGGAATAGCTGCGAGGCTTGGGGCGTGCTAAGGGGGAGGCTTGGAGGCACGCATTGCCCTTAAGGCAGGACGCTTATTAAAATCCCCAGTCTGGAATAGGGACGAACAACTAGACCGTCCATTAGGGAAACTGGCAGCCTCCACATCATATATCTTACCATCAAAGTCGTGGCGGGCGAGGTTCTGAGGGTGCTACGTCACCCTAAAGTGACGGTAGGCAGCGCTAGGGGGTTCACGGCCGCCCCTAGACGCCACTCCCTCACAAGGAGCAAGAGCTGACTGTAGCCTAGTGTTATGATATCACTTGAGAAAGGAAAGCACTCAGTTCCAGTCTTTGTTTCAAGGACTGTTTGTACATTTTATCTAATGACCATTTCACATTGACCTGTGAAACAGATCAATAGTCCCAGCAGCAGAGGTCAGAGTCTAGACCTACTGGGAAACAATAACAGGTACCCATTGACCTGTTCTGTCTCACTAAGTTGTTATGTAAAAGATGGCATAACACCAGCAATCAACTGTATACAAGAGGATGATGACTTAGGGACTCAAATGTAGGTGGGATTTCCAGGCTGTGAATTCTCATCTTGCAGTTATCTCAGGACAACAAGGAGGTGCCTAGCTGCCACCCAAGTCTGGGAGGGAGACAAGATCTCACTTGCATACCCCACTTCTGCATTTCCAACTGGGTGCTTTAAGCATTCCCCTGCTCAGTGTACTGAGCATTGTGAACCCATCTTAGGTGTCCAAATCTCTCCATTTAAAGTATGGGATACTTAAATGCCTCATTCAGATTTGTGAAATCCACTCCCAAAGGTGGGCACCTAAGGTTTAGGCACAGAAATACTCAGTGTCCTGACAGTGGAGTCTCCTTGTGAATCTTGCCCCCAAACAGACCTTAAAGATGATTTAAAAGGAGAACCACACTTTTTCTCTGAAGGAGTGTTCTGGAATAGTAAGGGCAACATGACAGAAACCAAAGAAGATGGGGTCAGTCCCACATTCTCCACTAATCATAAAAAAGTTCCTAAAGAGGCATACGTTTGAACAACCCTATGGCTCCTCTAATTTGCATTGGGGTTGATTCCTTGCTTGTCCAGGCTCAGAGAATGTACATTAAAGTGGCTAAGTGTCACCTTTTGCTTCACTCTTTGCCCCTGAGTAAGGCCAGACGTATCTCTTTGTTTAAAGATGTACTACACACATACAAGAAACACGGCATCTGCAAAAACAGAATTTGCCATTATTACAGAGCTCACATTGTTAATATTGGAGCTTGCTTTATAATAGAAGTCTTAATGCAAAACTGAAAAGCCTTTTTGTGTATTGTAAATATCTGTATGTAGATCATAGAATATAATAGGGTTGGAAGGGCCTTCAATTCAAGGCAGGATCATCCCATTCTGACAAAACCATCCCATTCAGGTATCTGTTTAACCAGCTCTTAGAAACTTCTAAAGATGGAGGTTACACAGCCACTCTGGTTCCAATACTTAACCCCATAAGTTACCCTTGCTGCAATTTAATAGCATTGCTTCTAGTCTTGGCCCCTACAGCAACAGAGAATAGTCTACCTCTATCCGCTTCATAACAGTTCTTCAGCTATCAAATCCTCCTTCAGTCTTCATAGTTTCATAGTTGGAAAGGTCGGAAGAGGCCTGAGCAGATCATCAAGTCCAACCCCCTGCCATGGACAGGAAAGAATGCTGGGGTCAAATGTCCCCGGCTAGGTGATTATCCAGCCTCCTTTTGCTGAACCCCAGGGTAGGAGTGAGCACCAGTTCCCTTGGAAGTTGGTTCCAGATCCTAGCTGCCCTGACTGTGCTGTTGTGCCTCCTGATATCTAGTTTGAATCTACTCTCCTTCAACTTATGGTTATTTTTCCTTGTTACTCCCAGTAGTGCTCAGGGAAAGAGGGAATCTTCCATTGCCTGGTGGTCTCCCTTGGCCAGTTTATAGATGGCCACCAGATCCCCCCTCAGTCTTCTCTTGTGGAGGCTGAACAGGTTCAGGTCCCGTAACCTCTCCTTGTAGGGCCTGCCTGATCATGTGAGTGGCCTCCTCTGGACCCTCTCCATGTTGTCCACATCTCTCCTGAAGTGCGGCGCCCAGAACTGGATGCAGTACTCCAACTGTGGTCTGACCAGTGTTGCATAGAGGGGGAGGATCACCTCCTTGGACCTGCTCGAGATGCATCTGTGGATGCATGACATGGTGCGATTAGCCTTCCTGACTGCATACCCACATTGGCGGCCCATGTTCATCTTGGAGTCTATAATGACTCCAAGATCCTTTTCTGCCTCTGTGCTGATGAGAGGGGAGTTCCCCAGCCTGTAGGTATGCTGCTGGTTCTTTCTCCCTAGGTGTAGTATTCTGCACTTGTCAGTATTGAATCCCATCTTATTCTCATCCACCCACCTCTGTAACCTGTCCAGATCCAATTGCAGCCTGTCCCTCCCTTCTACCATGCCCACTTCTCCCCACATCTTGGTGTAATCTGCAAATTTAAACAAGGTGCTTTTCACCCACTTGTCCAAGTTGCTGATGAAGATGTTGAACAGTATGGGCCCGAGGACCAAGCCCTGGGGGACCCCACTGCCCACATCCCTCCAGGTTGAAAATGACTTTTCCACCACCACTCTCTGGGTGCAGCCTCCAGCCAACTGGCGACCCATCTGACTGTGTAGGCGTCAACACCACAATCTCCTAATTTTTTAACAAGAATGGGGTGAGAGACAGTGTCGAAAGACTTCCTAAAGTCCAGAAAGACTACGTCCACCGCGACACCTGCGTCCAAGGATTTTGTGACCTGGTCATAGAAGGCCACCAGGTTGGTCTGACAGGACCTGCCTCTAATGAATCCATGTTGGTTGCCCCTAAGCATACACTCCCCTGCTTGCCCCTCGCAGATATGCACCTAGATAATTTTCTGAAAGAGCTTCCCCAGGACTGAGGTAAGACTAACAGGCATATAATTTTCTGGGTCCTCCTTCTTCCCTTTTTGGAAAATGGGGACCACATTGGCCCTTTTCCAGTCCTCTGGTACCTCACCAGAGCATCATGAGTGCTTGTAAAGCTGTGCCAGGGGTCCCACAATGACCTCTGCTAATTCCCTCAGCACTTTGGGGTGGAGATCGTCAGGACCTGCTGATATGAACATGTCCAGCCCCTCCAGAAGTTCCCTGACTAGGTCCTCACTGACCCTGAGCCTGGCTGTGCCTCCCCTGGGACCATTGGTGGTTCCAGTTGGGGGGATGACCTGGTCCCTGCTCAGAAAAATGGAAGCAAAGAAATTGTTAAATCTGGTGAGACCACCAGATTTCCAAGTGTGTCCTGCAGAGGCCCCACATTACCCAGAACCTTCTTTTTACCTGATCAAAGGCTTTTTTAAAGTTGAGGTATACATCGGTCTCTTCCCCCTTGTCCAGGTGATAGGTCACCTGGTCATAAAAGGAAATGAGATTGGTCAAGCAAGACCTACCCGAACAAACCCATGCTGGGTATCCCTCAGGATATTGCCTTCAGCTAGTCTGTTAAGGATGGCCTCCTTGATAATCTTTTCCAAGACCTTCCCCAGGATAGAGGTCAGGCTGATGGGCTGTAGTTTGCCAGATCTACTTTCCTCCCTTTCTTGAAGATAGGCACGACATTGGCCCTCTTCCAATCATTGGACGCTTCATCAGAGCGCTAAGAACTCTCAAAGATCTGTGCCAGGGGCTGGACTTTGATGCTCGCCAGCTCCCCGAGTACCCTGGGGTGTAACCCATCAGGGCCGGCTGACTTGAAGGTATCCAGCCTGTCAAGGTGTTCCGTCACGAGGTCAGCTTCGATGGAGGGCAAGGAATCTCCCTCGCCTGGGCCTCCCTGACGCATAGTGGGCAGGGCCGTCCCACGGGGCTGATGAAAAACTGACACAAATTACCCATTTAGCAAATTTGCTTTTTCCTGGGCATCAGTTGTCAGTTGCCCCATCTAGTTTAGCAGGGGTCCAATGTTGCCCTTGCTTTTCCTCCAGCTCCCCACATACCTAAAAAAGGACTTTTTATTTTCTTTGGTATTTGTAGCTAGCTGGAGTTCCACCACAGCCTTGGCTTTCCTGATTTTCTTTCTGCAAGTCCAGACTAAACCAGAGTATTCCTCCTTGGTGGCAGTTCCACTCCTCCATCCCTTATAGGTCTTCCTTTTAAGATGCAGGAGGTCCGCCAGTTCCCCTGAGAGCCAAGGGGGCTGCTGTGCCCTTTTGCTGCCTTCCCTCTGAGACGGGATAGACTTTGTTTGCATATCCAGGATTGCTCCCTTGAGGAGCAACCACTCGTTCTGAACTCCCCTCTCCATTGGGTTGTGGCCTTTTAGGGCCTCTATGACAATCCTCCTTAGCTTGTCAAAGTCAGCTTTGACAAGGGAATGGAAAAGTAACAGTTAAAACACAATACTTATTTGCATTCTGCCTTATTCTACCCACTTTTATAGGTCATGGACAAAAAAAAATACATACCCCAATGTAATTTATATCATTTTTGTATGCTGATATAAATTACAGTGAGATCAGGAACAATGGTGAGCAGTTGTTCTAGGTTAGCTTGCACAAGAGATGACTATTACTATATCTCACTGGTAAAGATTCTTCCAGGGGTGGTCAGTTTTACTGCAATGGCTGTAAACTACCATGTTTTGGGAAACATTGCTCTACTGGACTGGGTGAATTTACTCATTTTAGGGACTTACTAGCTGTCAGCTCCTTTCCCCACCCCCAATGGCATAATGCCAATTACCCCAGTGTAAATATTGTATCTATCTGTCTGTCTGGCCTCAATCCCTCACATCAGCACTAATTATGTATCCCTAAGTGAGTAGATATTGAAGATCTTTCTAGGTCTACTGTGCAGGGAATTTGCAATCTCTACACTGTCTGAGGAAGGATGGCCAGTTGATACAACTAATGGGGAAATTGGGTATTACAGCATTCCAATGCTACAGGTAGAAATGTCTGCAAGAGTGTTTTGGAAGAGTGTTCTTTACTGACAGCTTTGAAAAACAAGGAAATGCATTAAGCAGAAATGACACACTGCAAAACAAAGATTGTCCATACATGGTTTGGGAGCAAATCAAGTAAGGCAGGAGTAACTGTTTGACTTGGATGACTTTAGTATCCTTTTCTGTAACCACTGACAGCTGCATCAGAACAGCTTAAGCAGAGCTCAGTGGAAAGTTGGTGTTATGCATTTATGACGTGTAACCTCTTATCCTATTCCCACTAAGGTGACCTTGGAGGAGTTTTGATTTAAAAGGAAAATACCTGGATTTCAAAGCAGTACTCATTGAATCTTGTCATTATCATGGAGAACTTGGGGGAGGAGGGGAGGGAGGGTAAGTGGCTAAACTAACTAGTTAATCGCTAGAAAACTAGATGTTTTGGGGTTTATCCTCTAGCTGCCATGGATAGATATGGAGTTATCTGAAAGGAAGTTGCCCCTCTTTCATGAGCAAATAGCTCTGGTTCACTTGTAGATCTACAAATATTGTCTACTTTTTCATCCACTACCAAGTGCAATTTAAGGAGGTGAATAATAACAGTACTATTGAAAGTTCCTGTGAAGGTAGATGTACTGGCTGCCTTGACAGGAATATTATATCTATTAAATAACTGCTCCTTCCCTGTTTGGTTTATTAGTGGTTTCAAAAGGGATTTATTTCTCTGAGTCCAATTACAGCAGCTGTCTCAGCTGTTCACCTTTTCATCAAGAAAGATTTTTTTTCTACTCTTGGAGAACCTCTTGATTTAAACTAGCAGTCAAATCTGGGTAAGTTGTTTCTATTGGTGCTATGTCACAGAGGGAACAGTTCAGAAACTGAAAAAACAGGCTAATGGTCTTATCAGGGGCATGCATTAACGTCACTCAGTTCCAAATCTCCCTCAGGGTAGACGGTAATAAAACTACCCAATATTTAGGGTTCAGGGAGTCAGGGTAGGGGAGGGGGGCTGGGAGAAGACCTTGTTAACTTACATGGTGTGACAACATGCAAAGTCTATTCATTTTGAGCAAACTTAATCATCAGAAAAAAATCACGCTAATTTTAAAATCCACCATTTGCTCTGAGAAAACAGTTAACCTTTCTAGACTGAGTCTCTGTGAATTATTATCTTAAGAGCCAAAAACTGACTTGAAATGATTGAACCAGTTCAGATAAAAGTACCACCACTCTTGAACTGTCCCTGGCTATCTATCCCTGTAGTCAAAACATTTTTATGCTGATCTGTTGGCTGATCAAGTTGTGGGATTTAACAGGCTTAGAGCCCTGAGCATACAGTTTTCCACTTTGATAAAGAAGGAACATGCATTTTGTTCTACCTTGTTTCTTTAGGCTGGTAATAATCTATTATATCTTTCTGATAGCTATTTATATGTTATGACATGGTACAGAGTTAACAAAGACACTCTAAAATTAAGGGTTGAATTTGTTGTACACGTGCATCTTTATATGAAAAAATGATGTTCTTGGGTGGTTATACTCCAGTTTTAAATCATAAGAGGTTCTGTATCAAAATGAAATGTGCTCTTCTTTTTCTGGTATGCACCAAGTTATAGATTTCACAAGCCTCATATATATCTGTTCTATGGTCCTATGACTGCTGAAACTTGTGAGGAATTTCTGAAACATAGAGGCGTTTCAGTGCATTGTATCCTTGAAAACTGTAATGAGGGATGGTAAAAAACCACTGAGGGGCTTTGAATTTCCAGTCTTGGAAAGAAGTATTTTGATTGTATTTTCTGCATGTGGGGAAACAAAAAAAGGAAGGATGTAGAAGAAATGACTTATCAGTACGGCATAATCTTTTGTAGAGTTGAAAAATAGCAGCGTCTCAACTGTCTGATATGGCTAAAAACAAAATGATGTTTCACGAACTTAATTTTAAGAAAGAAAGTATATCTGTAGGCATAATGTATGTTGCCATATGTCCCCTGTGAACAAATTCTCAAGTATTTACCTGACATGAGGCTAGAGGTAGGAAAAGGTGGCTTTCAGATTTCTTAAGTCCGAGGACAAACTAGGACTGGTCCAGTCCTTAACATAAGAGCAGCTTTCAGAAGCTTGTAAATTATGAACATCCATCCATAACAAGAAATTGTGGCATGGTGGAGGAATCCCAACCAAGTGTCCTATTAAGAGTATAAAAGCTTTCTGAACATTTGTAAACATTAGAACTTTAAATGGCCAATAATGAAGTAATGGACGTAACAAAGGCAAATTAGGAAAACAAAAGGGTTAGGTCTAATAAATCTAGTTTCAGCAAGGTGATTCCTTAATGTCTGCCACTTTCATTTTATGTACAATTATAGTTCAATGCATTTTTAAAAAAAATTAAAATAACCCTTTTTAAAAGATCACTTGATTTTTTGGGGCACAACAGAAATTGTCGTGAGAATGCATACTTTAAGTTATGGTACAGTCTGCATTGGTCGCCTTGCTGACAATGTACATCTGTCAAAACAAGAGCAGCTGCATTGTACATCATTTGGTGCAATATTAGTAAAGGGTGTGCAACAGGCCACTGTCACAGAATAAACTGAAAATAAATTTCTTGACTGTTCAGTTTGCTAAATGATTCAGTTTTTCTAGAGATTGCTCTGGCAGTGGGAAATCATTAACCCATAGCAACATTCAGTTGCATTTGATATTATCTCTTAATTTAATTGTATTTGAGACTCATAACAATCCTCAGTTTGGGAGGAGGGGATAGAAAGGAAGCTAAATCAGCCTGTTATATATTCTACATACAACAGTAAAAGTTAATTCATCTTAGAAAACAAATTCCTACAAAAACAAATACTTCTGCTCTTCCCTATTCATCAGTACGCAGGGGCTGGATGTTATCAAATGCTCTGTGAAATGAGGAATGGAGCCCTGCAAATGCATCACTTTGAGGAAAGAGGCACTACAAGCCAAAGCCCACTCAGTGGGAGTACACCTCTGGCTCACAAGCAGTCTCTGGGGTCAGAATATTTTGTCAACCCTGTTTTCTGCTTGGAAAATGCCAGTTTGACAAAAAGCTACTTTTCACAAGATCATGTTAATGTTAACAAAATGCTTCTGAAATGAAAAATTTATTTTGGCAAAATTGTGAAATATCATTTCTAAATAACTCTTTTGAAATTTATTTTGTAATAATCTGGCCTAACACAGATGTCTTTTATATATGGCCACCCAAAGGTTGGTTTGTTTATTTTTATAACAGATCTAAACTTACGTACTCTCTCTGTCAATATATAAAGTTGTATATGCTTGTGTACACATGCTTGCACACTTGTGCTCTCTATTGTATGTATATGTATGTATATGTATGTACACAAGCATGCACATGCTTAAAAAAATTCATTAAGCACAGATGCTATTTAGCACTGCATAAATGCCCTATTCTTATTTTCTATATCAGTGACTCCTGTTTCTGCTGCAGCAAAACCATTCCCTGTGTGTGTCTGCATTGTCCAATGTATTGCTGTACAGAAATACCCAAGCTAGTGCCTGATTTGGAGATGATATCACTGTGGTCACATGATACTGTACCTTTAGCTAATTGGCTGTGCTTCTCAGAGCTACCTCTTCTCAGGCTTGCATGTGCAGAGGTAATGCAGGTGTCTCTTGTACTGTGCCGTCTTGCAGTATGTAAGCTTACCTCATGATAGACCTATTGCCTTCCATTGTTCAAAGCATCAAAGTGGCAAACTTTCTTTACAAGACAAATGGGGGACACTGTGATCTTGAAAATAATGTAAGATGCTTCAATCTGTCTTAAGTAGTAGCTATCCCTAATAATGACTTTCAGAAAGAACAGGAGCATAAATTAAATTAGAAGACCATGGTGACCATTATGTCATAATGTGATTTGTTGTATCCTGGAAAGTCACAACCTAAGACTGACACATCATAAAATAAAAGTAAATGAAGTGGTTCCAAAATTCATTCCAGTTTTTACAGAACAAAGGATTTTTATAAAAACACGTCATGGGGCATTAAAGACATTCATTCAATCCAATTCAGAATGAAAGCAGATTCATTTAATAGATACGTATCCATCTCTATTCATAAGGCTTAGAGCAACTTACAACAAACAACCCACAAAAAAGGATTCCCCAAACAACACCCCAGAACCTGAGAACTTCAGCTTTCCCTGTCAGATTTCTCAACAAAACAGAAATTCGGAGCTTTGATCAGACCTTTATAGATATGACCTTAAACCAGGACTTGGGAACAAACCCAGATGTCAAACACAGTATTCCACTTGCTATGCCATGGGGATCCTTTTCTGAGGTGCTGAGCACCTGCAGCTCTCCTTGACGTCATCCAGAGCTGTGCACACTTGGCATTTTTGAAGCTCAGGATCCAAAATCATAGGGCAGCAGTGAAAATTTTGGCTAACATCCTACCATCATACAGTAAACCAGTGGTGGGAAGGCAGCAGAATTCAGGTGTCCTGATCACCCACCTACTGCCCTGTACTATGACTAGCACATACTGCTGCCTTTCTCTTCCCACCCGCCCTCTGTCTCCTGAGGTCTCTGCTTATCTTTAGCTCCCAAGTTACATGATTCTGCATAGGCAGCATCTCGCTGTGTCTGTGAAATCTCCAACATGCATTTAGCTACTCGGTTTTTTATTGTGACAAATAGAATCAGTCCCCAGAATTTATTTACTCTCATTTTATGCTGAAATCTACTACAAACCACTCGCTAAGAGTGGGAAAGGCCAGGGGGCAAAATCAAGGAAGGCTTTTTTATAAGACACTTAAAATAGCAAAGCCTTCACACATGTATTAATAGTAACAGAAAAGTGCAGATGAAACTGAAATAAGAATGAAAGGCTGAACATTTGCTGTTGGCGGGGAAAATAGAGATACAGTGACAAATAAAAAGGTATTACATCTTCACAATATGTGGATTCAAAAATCCACAGCTGGTAGCTCTGTGAGTTAATGAAGTTATGACAAACTATTAAAATATGATTTATCTTCCTTACAAAATTAAACTCCTGTCTCTTCATATTAAGGAACACAAGTTGGGAAAACATGAAGTAACCAACTTTGAGGATTGTATTTTATCTACACCCATAATGAAATGTTTGTGGTGGCTTAATTTTTTTGTGACTCCAGCATGAAGAACAAATGTAGAAGAATCTAACATAAGGTACACAGTCTGTATTGGTTTGTGTGCAGTATCCATGCTGAAGCTGGGACAGCCCATAGCAGTATGACAAATGAGGAAGAAGGATACATTTTACCATAAAATTGATCTGAATGAGATGACTTGAGACATTTTAGAGCTTGATGGCACAGGCTATTGTTAAAGTAGTGTTTGTAGCTGATGCAGGGTCAGCAATGGCATATTTCTGCTTAACAGAGGTGTGAATTTTCAAAAATAGTGAAAAAAATTATGATAAGTCCTTTGGGGACCTTTCTAATCAAATGAAAGAAGCAGAAGATGCAACATATTCTTTTGCATGAAAACTAGGAACCACATGAAACACTACTAGTATCATGTTTTGTTACAAATGGAGAAAATAGCTGTAGTTTTCAAGAGGTTTGCCAAAGTGCTACAAATGTTAAGTGAACAAGGATTATTTTTCTTTTAAATTAGGCAGAACCCATAGTTTTGGCTTGATCTAGTTTAATACTGCGGTGGTGATTTGAATGGAATTAAGTTTTTGGATGTGTTTGACCCTAAAATTCTTAGTGAAATTTGAAACCCAGATTAATTCAAGTTTATTTGGCCAGTTTTGATAGGCAGGGACCAGACTGCAGGTTTCTGGGCAGAAGGACTTGCCTATCCCCTGGATGGATTTACTTGGGGAATGTGAAGACGTTACACTTAGATCAACCTAACTAGGGTTAAGTCAATCTAAGGGCCAAACTGTACTTGTTCAGGGAGTTTAGATTGGGCAAAAAATGGCTGGCCTGATCTTGGTTCACCTAAGGAGGTGCACTACATAGATCAAGCTAACCTGTGCCCAATCTAGCCAAACATGTGGAAAGGTTTGGAGTACAGCTCTCAGGCTGGGAAAGCCTGGCTACTTGCCTCAGTCTGGGGACTGCACTTTTCTTCCTCCTGCCTCCCCAGTGCCCCATCTGGGCTATTTTTAGGCCTCCAACCCCTACCCCCTGGATGGGGATGCAATCCTGCTAAAACTTCCCCTCCTGGATCTGCCAATCCCCACAGACCTCTAGCCTCCCTGATCCTGCCCACTCCTCCCTTCATCCTATCTTACATAGTTCATTTTGCTGGTGCAGCTCCCAGCACCAGCAAACATTTGCAAGTGGGGATCTGATCTATAATCACATGGATAAATTAAGACATGATCATAAATTGGTTCCTGTAAGAGTGTGCACGTGCCCTTGATGCCTTCTCTCTGCTGGAGCACAAATGGATGTATTGTAATCTTCTCTGGCTTTCTGACAAGAAAGATAATGATGCCAAGGTAGATTCACTAGCACTTACCCTCTTGTAGAAGGAGTCACCTGTCATTGTTTCTTTCCATACTTGGGGGAATAATTCCCAGACCTGGCCACACTGTAATATCAAGCACTTGTTGTGAATTGCAGAACCTCATCTTTCTTTCACTGCACCAGGCCATTCTCCTTGACAGTATCCTGGGACCCGGGCTTTTTCCAGTACCTTTTATTGGCATTCCACTAACTGGAAAAAAGCTACGTAAAAATCTTTGGAGATAAGAAGTTTCTGCCACAATTTAATGTTTGCAAACAATAACTTTCACAAAAGTTCCTTTTGAGGATTAACTATATTGTTCCTGCTGTAACATTATAATCCTGAGCTGCAGATGAAACAGTGTCCTTTATTTTGGTGGGATTTCTTGAGTTCAAGTACAATGTTTTGTCTTGAGCTAATCAGTAGACTTTATCTAGGGTTCTTTGCATGCAACAGGACATAACTGTCTAAAATAGGTGATCAGGTCAGTTATCTGTTTACCAACCAGTTTCAATGATTGTTTTTGCCTTTATGTTCTAGTTATTAGATAAGGGAAAAGGGTAAAAAACAATAAACAACTGTACTGTCCTCTCAAGTTGTTAATGTAGGATAAAGGGGCTTGACTTCTTAATCAGATCTAATCTATACTGGGTAAAATCAGCTGCTTCAGCTGAGCAACTGATTCAAACAGGTTTTTTGAGGAAATATGGCCATCCAAAGACTACTTGCAGTAGGCAGTCTTTGACAATTTAATTTCTGCTTATCTGTACCATTTACTTTCAGTTGTCTGCTTTCAGTATAAAAATGGAAACAAAATACCAAGCTGAAAGGTGATTTCAACTGATGCTGACAAAATATAGCTAAAAGGCAAATATGAGAGCTTGCCATAAGAAAATAATATAGTGTTGTTTCCGATGTAAAGTATTTCATATTGGCCAGGCACACAGACAGTTAATATCCTTTATTTACTGCTTCCGAGTTAAAACCAAGATATCCCAATTCTATCTGCATTGTAATCCTACCTGTTAAGTGCTATAAACCATTATCTTAGAAAGGACACTTGGGTGTCATACTAAATGTGCTTTCCTCCAGAGAACAGGCTCTTACTGTTTTATCATTTTCTCTTTTGCCATTGCTTATTCACTGGGTGTGCCTGTATTTCAGAGGGCTGAACTGTCTTCCACTGGCCCCAATCTCACTGTCCTTGTACTAAATAACACCTTATTTCTGTGTTGTTTAGTTGGTGATTCTGTTAATGAATGGCAGTGTAATTTTATTTATATTTCAAACAACCTAACATGATTATCATTCATGTATTTTGGATCACCAATCTCTCCTTTTTTCCAAAAAGAGAGCCAGGACTCAGTAGTAGATCCCCCCCTATCCCCTTAAATGAAGGGCCATGGTGGTGTTGTGTAGGAACTTGCCTAATGCCTGTTTGCCCCATGATTGGAATTGTAGATCACAGAAGCAAGGTACCTTGTTGTATTAATTTTGGGGTTGGAATAATCCTTAAGAACTTTTAAAAAGAAAAAGGCACAATAGTAGTTAGCTAGGGTCCTAAACCATTACGTGATGTTAAATAAGCATAAGTATGTAACAGCAGTTAGTAAAAGTCAGGAGAGTTCATATGATATGGCAGTTTATCCAGAATTTCCTTGATATCATTATTCTTTTCAGCATTATTTCATTTGCCTTATTTTGGCATAATGGTAAAGCAGAAGCTATGTATATTTCTAGAGAGGTATGACTCCATAGTGCCCTCTCTAGATAGACAGAGTGTTAGAGAGAGTTAATAGAGATGCAGGGCTTCATGGCAAGTGTGAGGGAGCGGGCGCTAGGGGCGGCCATGAGCTCCCTAGCGCCGCCTACCGTCACGTTAGGGTGACGTAGCACCCTCAGAACCTCGCCCGCCATGACTTTGATGGTTAAATATATAATATGGAGGCTGCCAGTTTCCCTAATGGACGGTCTTGTTGTTCGTCCCTATCCCAGACTGGGGTTCGATATGCGTCCTGCCTTAAGGGCAATGCGTGCCTCCAAGCCTCCCCCTCAGCACGCCCCAAGCCTCGCAGCTGTTCTGGGGGACGCTTGTATGGTCCCTCGCCCCTCGGGTGCCCTTGTTCTCACTCTCGGGCACCGGGGCTCTTCGCCCACCTGGCACCTCCTTGGGTCAGGCCCCAATCTCTAGCCCGTTCCCCGCGCCCTGGGCCTGTCACATTGGCGCCCAGCTACTTGCTGGCGCCTCCTGGGTCGGCTCGCCAGCGCCGCTCACTACCGGCGCCCCCTGGGCCGGGTTCTAGCCGGCACCTGGCTAATCGCCGGCTCTGCCTTGGAACTGGAGCGTTTTCACCGCCCTAGTCTCGGCGCCTTTGGGCCGGCACGCTCTCGCCGCCCTAGTCTCAGTGCCCTCGGGCCGGCACGCTCCCTCCGCCCGGATCTCGGCTCTACCGCTGCCCTGGTCTCGGCGCCCTTGGGCCGGCTCGCTCCCTCTGCCCGGATCTCGGGTCTCTCGCCGCCCTAGTCTCGGCGCCCTTGGGCCGGCTCGCTCTCTGCCCGGCGCCCTTGGGCCGGCTCGCTCTCGGCGCCCTTGGGCCGGCTCGCTCTCGGCGCCCTTGGGCCGGCTCGCTCTCGGCGCCCTTGGGCCGGCTCGCTCTCGGCGCCCTTGGGCCGGCTCGCTCTCGGCGCCCTTGGGCCGGCTCGCTCTCGGCGCCCTTGGGCCGGCTCGCTCTCGGCGCCCTTGGGCCGGCTCGCTCTCGGCGCCCTTGGGCCGGCTCGCTCTCGGCGCCCTTGGGCCGGCTCGCTCTCGGCGCCCTTGGGCCGGCTCGCTCTCGGCGCCCTTGGGCCGGCTCGCTCTCGGCGCCCTTGGGCCGGCTCGCTCTCGGCGCCCTTGGGCCGGCTCGCTCTCGGCGCCCTAGTCCTAGCTCTACCGCCGTCCTAGTCTCGGCGCCCTTGGGCCGGCTCGCTCTCGCCGTCCTAGTCCCGGCGCCCTTGGGTGGCTAGCTAGGCTGCTTTCGCCGCGCTAGCCTTAGCTCTATCGCCGCCCTAGTCTCGGCACCCTTGGGCCGGCGCTATCGCCGCCCTAGTCTCGGCACCCTTGGGTGGCTAGCTAGGCCTGGCTATTCGGCCCCTCTCTGGGGCCTCGCCCTTCAGGGGCCTCTACCGCGCTCCCTGCGCTTCGCCCCTTTGGGCTTCCCCACTCTGGGGCCGACATGCCACGCGCCCGCGCCCTGTCTCTGCCCCGCTCCGGGACCTTGCCCTCTCTAGGGCTGACTCCGCGCCTCTTGCGCCCTGTCTCTGCCCTGCTCCGGGGCTAAACACCGCCCTTATGGGCTGGGGTCTGCAACCCTGCACACCGCGCCTCCCCGGCGCAATATGGTGCCCTGCAGCACCGACAATGGTGCCCCTGGCACTATGCCCCAACTGGGCACTGGGACCCCCAAACTGTTGGGGAGCTCCCTTGAGGCCTCCTCACTCCCCTACAGCCTCACCCGGTCCTCCGGTGTAAACTGCAACATAACCTCAAGCTGTCTGGCTACAACATAAACAGAGGCTCCACTCGCCTAACAATAACTCCAAGCCCTGCCAGGGCTCTCAGTCCTACCTGCAGTCAGGGTGATCTTGTTCCCTGCATCATCGCAGCCTGTTAGTGGGGTAAGGCTGCAACCACCAACTCAGGCCACTCAGCTCGAGCCGCAGAGCTCCTGCTCCTGCGGCAGCCAGAAGGGAACTGTGTTTCCAGCTCTGGCCTCAGCTAGTTATAAAGGCCAGGCCCTGCCCTCTTCCAGCCATGTGACCACCTGGTTGTCCTGGCAACCAGGCACCTGAGCTGCCTGGGTGATTGGCAGCTCTGCCAATCACCCTCACAATCACGGGGCACCTATGTGACCCCGTGACAGCAAGAAAGCAAATAGGCCCTAAAGCCAAATTCAGTAATGGGACTGGAGAGTCCTAAGTGGTTAATTTCAGCATTGCCTTTAGGAAAGAAGGTGACTGACTCCCAAAATATCACATTTTAATACGTGTTCTCCTGTAACTATAAAAATCTTTCAGGCCTTTAGCCAAAAAGCTTACTGCGGGGTCAGATTGCAAATGTTACAAGTTCAGCTCCATGTGTTCACATAGGATTATACTTGCATATCCAAAGTCAGTGTTCCAAGATATACTTTTCCATTTAAACTTTTCCAGAGTTGAAGTTATGGTCCATCAGGAGCCACAGATCATCTGAATTAAGTAAGGACAGACTTGGTGTGACGTTCGGAATCGGTCAGGGGAAATCTCTGTCAACACAAACAAGAGTTACATTTCTAACTGCCTGTGAAAAAAATATCCTGAAAGCATATTCAAAAGGGACTCTGTTTTCAGGGATGGCTGTGTGCTTTACGCTCACAGAACTGTGCGCGCAAATTATTTTTGTGGAGACTATGTGGAATGACCCCATGTATACATGCAACATTTGCATGCGGAAATGCAGGGGACACTGTGAGGCAGGCTGAAACATAGCCTTGAATGTTGAAAAACTAAAAGCATAATATACAGAGGGGACTACAACAAACAGTTAAAAATGTTATACATCTGCACTGGGAATACTTGCAGTTTAACTAAACTATAAAGGAATATTTAGCTGCTTTAGTGCAGTAAAGTGATGACCCTCATATAGCCTTGGGACATACCAGACAGTCTCCTTTAGCTGCTACTGTATGGAAAATAATGGGACCATGCATAACAATACAGTCCTGAAGTGCAAGAAAGATGGCCTCCTGGATTTAACAGACTGTTTTCTTTCTGCTGTTGTGGTGTAGTATTGTGAAACCAATGCAATTTTCCTAAATCCAGTGCAATAAATACTGTTTAAGAATTCCAGATCAAAAAAAAATATTAGCTATAGGAATGTAATGCTTGTAAAATTACTTTTGTTATACAAAAGATAAATCATCTTCATAAAGAGTTGAATATCAACACCTTAGAATGTAAACCATTTTATAATAAATTCATATACCTAAGGTTGAATAATGGAATAATTCATTAATATTTTTGCAAATAAAGGTGCCAAGTTCATGTTGCTATGACTCATGATATTCCATATTGGCAAGGATACAGGGAATTGCTCTGTCCCTATAGTGTTGCTAATTTTAGCACAGATGATCATTTATCTGAGAATTCATGCAAGAAATGATATAATTCACTATTCATTATTGTCCTGTTTAAAATGTGGGCCATCCAATCAAGCAGCAGAAAAATGCTTTTCTGACAAAGCACACATGAGTAATGAGTAGTTTACGATAATCATTCAGATAGTCCGTAATTTGGATGTTGTTAAACCAGAGAAATTTTAAGCACACATTCCATCCTGGTTTCTCTCTTTCATTGTAGGGGCAAGAATCTTTGACAACCCTAAACTGGCACAGCCAATACAGTAAATAGATTCTTTTATCAGGCTGACCGGGTGGCAGAATTAACCGAAGTTCTGCTCAAGCTCTGCCCATTTAAATGAGAAGAACAGGAGCTCAGCAGTGTTACCAACACCCCAAAAGGTAGTCTCCGTTCCCTTGCCTGTGTCTTCTGTATATCAGAGTTCGTTATAGTCTGGATCTGAAGCAATTTCTCTTTCTGATCTAACATGCAATATCTGAGGAAAGAGTAGCATCCAAAAAATGGAGAAATGTGAACATAAAATTGCAACATGGAGCAAGAAGACTTGGGTAGCAAAGCTGTGTGAAGCTTCAGTTGGTGATTCGATTTGCAGGAGATTCGGCTCGATTCGGTGGCCGAACCTCCGAATCTGAATTGAATCATGGGAGCAATCTAAAGACCTGAATCAACTCAAAGCTCTCCGAATCTTTGGAAAATATTCGGAGAGCTTTGATGATTCGGGCAATCCCTGGTGGCTGCAGTAGGGAGCTGCAGCTGACTCTGAACTGGTAAGTACTAGGAGTGGGGGAGGGGGAGGCTGGGGAAAGGGACCATGGTGGGGGCTCCTGCCAGCCTCACTGATACCGATGCTTGGCAACAGCCAAATCTCCAAATCGGATTCAGCCGAATCGAATCGGGACAGTGATTTGAATCACTGTCCCCTGAATCAGCTGACTCTGAATCTGAAGCAAATACTGGCTGCTTTGCACAGGCCTATTGGGTAGTTGTAGTATCTGGGACAACAATTGACTGAATTTTACTTTGATGGCATTCCTTTTAATAAGCCAGCTTTCATAAAGGTAGCATGATGCCACTATTTCTATGTTCTATTATATTATTGTTCAACCATTAGGAGCACCACTAAGAGGACAAGATGAACCCATAGGCCACGTCCAGATGAGTGTGGCTGCACGGTACGTGGCACTGCAGATACGTCTGCGGTGCCATATACCACACGTTCAGTTGTTCTCCACATTGCAAGGGAGCAGTGTAGTGGGTGAGGGCGGGGGGTTGACTCGAGGATATCAGGGGATAAAAAAACCTGTGGAAAAAAAAATCGAGCAGTGCGTGTGGGTGCAGCATACAATGCTCAAAACTAGAGCCAGGCCAGCCAGAGCAGAGCTCTGGCTGCCAGCTAAGCTATATGTGGCAGGATCACCATTGCTGCAGCCCTGGGAGGCCCCTAGAATTCCAGGTAAGGCTGCTGGGGCCAACCCAGTGCTGGCCCCAGCCTCCCCTACCCCACCCCGGGTAACTTGCTGCGCACCAGAACACACATGGCATGGGCATTCCCCAGGGACAACTAGCAGTGGGACAAGGTATGACACCACTACTGTCCGTGGGGAACCAAATGTCCATACATGTGTAGACACAGCCATAGACTGTTCTGCAAGTGCTAAACCAGAGCAATAGGAGTAAAGTAGCATGTTGTGGTGTGGTTCTGCATAGTTAAATAAAAAGGATAAGTGTGTAGGGGAATAAATGCTAATTTATATCTTCAGTGTTGTTTCCCTGTCTACCTCAAGTATCTACCTTTAACCCACAGTGTTTTCTCTTACCTTTTAGTTTGTGTTTTTAGGCCTAATTGTGTCCTTTCCCCCCATATAATGGGAGTGTACTATTAACAATGCTATTTCCACTGATTCAATATCAGTTAGTAGTTTCCCCCCCTCAATATTGTATTACAAAAGCTGAATTCATGGAACATTTGTGATGAAGAGGAGTTCATTTATTTTGCATGCTGAACCAGCTTTTCCCCAGAGAAGGAATGTCCTGTTTGATCTTGCTGCATGGACTAGATGTGTGTGTCAACTATCATTTTGGTTGTTATATCTAAAAAGCTAAAGCCAAGTGCACATAAAAAATTCAACAGGAAAATATGCACGAAAAGGCTTTCTAATTTTTCTGAAAAGATCTACAGGAGGAAAAGGTAAGCAACAGCAGGAATGATTCAGGATTTAATTACAACACTGAACTATATTTAGGCTCTGTTACCCATTTAATTAATCCCATATTAAAAGGGAAGAAAACCAACATGCTTCTACAGTAATATCTCACAACAGCAAGATTGGGAGAAGGACAACATTACAGTTAAGAGTGGCAATGTGGTCCAGTGGCTAACAGGGACACAGGAAACTTCATCCTATTTGTGGCTCTGTTGCTGAGCTGCTCTATGACCTTCAAGGGCACATCCAGACAAGCCCTCACAGGCCTATCGCCACATCTCAAAGCAGTTTGAGATGTGGCAAGAGGCATACTGGGAACAAAAAAAATGTTCCCTATGCTGCGTATTTGCAGCACAAGCTCAAAATTTGATACCAGGATATTCCCCCCCACCCCCCAACGAAAAAAACAGGAAAAAAAGCAGGGCAGGGCATGGTCCAGGACTGAGCCCAGAGGCAACCGAAGAGGCACTCTGGTAGCCAGACAGAGCATCATTATCATTCCCCGTGCCCTGATGTTACAGCACACTGCCTGCCTGTGCAGGGCAAACAGTGATGCAGGCTGCAGTGGTCTGGACTGGGACTCTGTTCCAGGCACAGGCAGCGCCAGGTGGCCAGGGCTGAGCCGCGCTGCCCTGCACCACATGGGGGGAGGAGGAGGACTGCGCCAGGAGCCCTGAGCACTTTGATAGCTGCTGCTGCTGCCAGTGAGCTGTCGGCTGCGGGGGGAGGGCTGGGGCTGTGCAGGGGGCATGTGGGCTGTGGGGGGGAGGGGCAGGCCTATGGCTCTGGGGGGGGGTTTGTTGGGGGTTTGTGTCCTGTAGGGGGCAGGGGACCCACCCCTCCTGAGCAGTACCCCTCACACCCACAGTCCCCCCACAATCCTTCCACACCTCCCCACACCTCCCCATATCCCTCCATACCCAACCACACACCTACCCACATTCCCCCTCACCCTTCCTGCAAACCCTACATCCCCCCCATCACATACCCATCATGCCCAATTGCCAAACAGGATGAGACCTGCTGGCAGGAGCTGGGGCTGCAGAAGCAACTGTCCCCACAACCTACTTAGTGAAGGGGTCAGGCAGAGCTCTAACTCTTTTTTGATAAGAAAACCAAAAGCAAACATCAAAACATAGATATTGTGAAATTATTTTATTATGATGATAAAGACACTGGTAGGCTTCCAAATTGCCTTAACTTGTGAATATATCAAAACATTGCCCAACTGATCTCTCTCTCTCTGTCTTTGCACATATATATAGTGGTCTTTTGTTTTAATTGTGGAAGAACATGGATTTTGGGGTATTTTAAAGAGTAAATTTGGGATTTTTTTTTATCAGAGATTGTGCAGTTTTTAAATAGGGAACACCAGAATTTGAGGCAGGTAGCAGGACCAAGGGCTCCTCATGCATGACACCTGGGACCCAGCTTGAGGTAGCTGACCTCTTGGTCACTTGGGTGCAGGAGGACATGCTTTGACAGGTTGAAGTAGGCCATCACACTGAGAACATCTTCTGAGCAATAGCTGCCCAAATGGCAGGGCGGTGGCACACATGGCAGTAATGCTGCACAAAGGCCAACTGTGCAACCACAGTCTGCTGGCAGGTGGCCCAGAGGTGCAGATGCCTATGCTGTGGCCATGCTGTCCCCATCCAGGTCTGCCAAGTGCACAGCCTTGGGGCCACATGCTATGACAGATGGCAGCAGGTCATAGCCAGGCAGAAGCCCCCACTGCCAGACTGCTGCACTGGGTAGAGGTGCAGAGAACTGTTGGTCTGGGCTGCTTCAGCAGTCCAGTTGGCACAAGGGGCTTGTGTCCCCGGATACCAACTGGCTGGACCCAAAAGCTCCTGAGAGCAAGTAGCCCTGAACTGCTCACCAGGGCAGCTTTTTATACTTTTATATACTTTGTATACTGCTGGGGCCAGCACAGGGCAGGTTTTTATACTGCTGGGGCCAGCACAGGTGCTGGCCCCAGGCTCCAGCTCCCCCTGGCTGCAAATCCAGGAGGAGCTGGGCAAGGTTATTTTGCCGCAACTGGCACAACTTGCCCCACACCAAAGTGCATGTCCAGGCATGTGCGCTGAGGCAAAAAGTCCTGGTTCAAATTTGTGCTGCTCCTATTTGAGCTGCTGCAAGTGTGCATGCCTGCATGTGTGGATGTGCCTGAAGAGTCCATGAAGAATGCATGTACATCACCTTGCTGTGCCTGAGAAGGCCGCCAAGAAGTAAGTCTTTCATTTCTGCTCTCCCAGTCCCAGAAATAAGGCAATGTAGCCACCCTAGAGAGGTCTTGCATGATTTAAACAAGCCTGAGAGAGAGCTCCCAACAGTCGATCTGAGCATGTGCTCAGGGCTACTCTAAGGCAAACATGTTGCCTCCATTTCGGGGAGATCATATCTGTTTAGTAGGAGCAAGTAGGAGTGGCATGTTTCTTGATGGCTTCCAGTCTCCTCACAAAGATAGTACTGGCAAGCTCTTAGCTTCTCTTTCTATTCTCTCTCTTTATATAGATTGTCTACATTGCAAACTGCAAATTGCTCTGAGCTGGTACTATCTTTTGCATTGTGTCTGTACAGTGCCTCACCCAACAAAGCTGCTGTCTTGGCTACTTACTACCATGATATAAATAGTAAAAATAAATTTGAGTCAAATCGTCTAAAAATGCACTCTCTCTTTTTCCTGTATGGCATCAGATAACAGCTTCCGAATCTATGAGACAATGTCTGCTCTTATCACTCAATGTGTGGATTCAGTCTACCCCATCTGGGCATTTGTAAAGATTGCAACTTTCAGTTAAATGTTGTGCTGTTTATTGGACACTACATTCACACAGAGGGCTGTCCAAAATATTCATCCTGTGAAATGTTGTTTTGAATCATCCATTTGATTTCAGTCTGTTCAGCTTGACCCAACCTTGGTAGATTCCAAACTTACACTAGACCAAGTGGGTTTTAGACCAGGTCCTGTGCAGGCTTACAACTAAACCTCACACAGCATATCAAAGATAGTTTTCAACAGAAGTTGATCACTGGTGTAGGGTTTGTTGACTTATCTCCCACATACGATACTGCCCAACACTACATCACGATCCACAAACTGTACCTTATGAACTTTGACTTAGATCTAAGCCAGACCATCCACAGTCTCGTAGAGCACAGACACTATGGACTATATAGCCAGAAAAGGAGATGACTCTCCAAAAAGAACAACTTACCACAAGGTAGTTTGCTTGCCCCGCTTTTATTCAACATCTGCATTAACGATCAGCCACTTCCTGCCAAATGTCAGCATTTCATCTATGCTGACGATCTTTGCATTACCGCACAGCACAAGAATTTTGAGGACGCAGAGAAGATCCTGGAGAGGGCAGATTATTACTTAAATAATTATCTCAAACCAAACCCCAGCAAAACCTAAATCTGTCCTTTCTATCTGAAGAACCAGGATGCAGAATGACACCTGAATGTCACCTGGGGTGACCAGAGTCTTGAACATCAGAAACACCTGGTCTACTTAGGGGTAACACTGTACCATACACTTAGTCACAAAAATCACATATTAAATACCAAAGCCAAAGTCAACACACAAAACAACATTCTGCATTAGCTTACAAATTACAAGTGCGCAACACATCCATCCACAGTACAGACTAGCGCTTTATTTCTCCGTGGCTGAATATGCCTGTACCACATGGGGACACTCAGGTCACAAAAAAAAATATCAAAACTGCCCTAAATGATACATGCAGCATTATAGCAGGCTGCCTAAAACCTACCCTTGTTCTCTGCCCATATTCATTCTCTGGCATAGTGCCCCCTTACATCAAGAGTAAAGTAGCAGGCAACATTGACCAGCAGGTACAAGAGTCAGACGACTACTACTTGCTATAGGGACATCAACCAACAAACCATCTTGTCCTATTGAGAAATGGGATGCTATTTTTTGTCTTCTTCTATACCATTGATCACATCACCAGAATAAGTCAGATCTATCCTCTAGCAAAAAGAATGGGAGAAACTAGGTGACAAAACTGTTGAATGGAGCCAGCAAGGAATTACCCTGCAGTGAGGCGTCAGCTCCGACTACAAATAGCAAACACAGTGGAGTCTGAACAGATTGTGAGTGGGTCTTGCCAGATGCAACTTTCTCATGAAATCATGGGGCCTCTACACAACTGACCAATGTGTTTGTCAGGAGGAACAAACGATGGATCATCTTCTGAGATGCCCTGTAGCACCACAATGCTGCACCCTGCAAGATCTGATAATCGGAAGCAGTGGCACATGCAGAATACTGGTAACA
Source organism: Crocodylus siamensis (assembly GCF_052110815.1). Lineage (NCBI taxonomy): Eukaryota > Metazoa > Chordata > Crocodylia > Crocodylidae > Crocodylus > Crocodylus siamensis. The sequence goes on from NC_143398.1 coordinate 66,820,260, forward strand.
TACCATATAAAAAGGTGGGCTAGGAGACTCTATGAAGAAGAAGCTTGACGCATGCTTCTCTGTCAAGGTTGTGCCCAATGGGGGACTTGTTTGGTGTTAGTATAAAGCACTGTAGGAATTGGTCTGACCTTTCTTAGTGGTCAGCCTACTCTATTGCTGTCTATAGGTTTGGTTCAGTTTCCCCAGTCTCTTCCAGGAGCTTGTGGGCTTCATGTAAACATGGTTTATGACTTTTAAGCCTCTTAAGGCTCCATCTATTTGGGCCTGCAGTAAACTGTTAATGGAACAAGTGATTTTTGTCATCTCTTGCCTCTATTGCCAGTAATGATGGTCTGGCTTCTTATGCCACTTGATCTCAGGCTGAGAGTTCAGGGAGGATATCTGTGTGTGTATAAGTTATGAGTTGCACTGTTAAGTACAATGTTGAGCTTTTTAGTGTGATGAGTTCTGAACCATACAGTAGCACAATATTCTGCTGGGACATATACTATTGCAATCGGGCTTTCAAGTAAAAATGCACTGAGTCAAAGACACTAATGACAAATTGTGTATTTTCAAAACTGTAAGTGTTCCCAGACCACTAGCTATTTGTAGCAACCACTTATATGTAAATCTGTTCTCTAATGAAAGATGCAGAACAGGTGACTGCGGGGTTTCCTATTGGCTAGCAAACTAATGAGGCTTTGAGACTACTTTCTACAAAATGTGACTGAATTCACATTTTGTAGAAGTTTCAGAGACTCAGGGTTCTTCTCATTGTTAGTTATCTGTATATCAGCATGTGCTTTCCCATTCAAGCTATGGCTGAGAAGAGGGCACAGGTAGGTAAAATTTTTGTTCTATAGTAAAGTGAAGTGATTAGACTTAAAGCTGTTTGCATAAGGCAAAAAGCATCAACATATTGTGTAAATCAAATTTCAGTAGATTCAGGCTTTGCTTCATCAAAGGTTTCCCAGCTTTGTCAGCATATTCTAATCTAAAAGCAGATTGATTCTGCTCAGCCCATTTATCTTTCAGTGTTTCCATTTCAGTTGATTGGTTCATGGTTGACTTGTACCTGCTCTGACTAATTTTCAAGCTGCTCATTAGCATTCATTGCTAAAGGTTTCCCTCTTTTTCCTACCACACGGATTGTATTCTTATAGTTAAATATCCAAAAAAAAATGCATGCCAAAGGGTATGTAAGTGCACATAACACATGGAAATTACATTTGAAAGAATAACTTATTGTAAATACTAACTAACTTTAGGCGATGAAGATACGTTAATGATACTACATGGGGTGCAATACCCATTATTCTCTTTGTTACATTATTCCTATTAGATTATATCTATATATCTGAAATCACAGGACATAAGCACGTTTGCCTAACTGGAGCCTAAATGAGGTTGACCAAGTCGGAGAATGTAGACCATAGGAAAGAAGCATATGTTTCTCATGTGGAAAGACCAATTTAGGAAGCTCTGCTTTAATGAGGAATCAACTTTCTGAGCACAATCTCATCTGCTCACAAGTACTCTACAGCATTGTGTCTCAACCTTTTAAGTAGCAAGTACTCCCTAACTTCTGAAAATTTTAATAAGTATCCCAACACTTAGGTTTCCAGTGGATTTTATATTTACAGACTAATGTGTGCCATATGTTGGAAGAAGGGCTGTGTATATAAGGCTGTGATGTGACAGATATCTGATCTGGTGTGGGTAGGGTTGCCACCTTTTACACCAGGGGTGCACAACTCAAATATGTACCTGGGCTACAGGTGATGTTGGCCAAAGCTAGGAGGGCTGAACCAACCAAGCGTTGGCTAAAGCTAGGAGGGCTTTGCGTGGCATGCCAAATTATTACTGGGGAATTTAAAGTGCTGCACAATGCGTGGTGCACCAAATTTTTTGCTATAGTTTTAAGAGGAGGAAGGGGTGACAGAGATAGGAAAAGAGGGCAAGAGAGAGTGTTGGGGCACCCATGTACCCCCGGCCTGTATCTCGCGTACCCCCAGGGGTATGTGTACTACAGGTTGAAAAACTATGCTCTACAGCAGTGGTCTCCAAACTTTTTTGATCGCACACCCCAACCTATATAAATAGAAGTTCTAATATTTTCTTCCTGCACCCCAATGGATTGTCTTGCGTACCCCCTGGGGTGTGCGCACCTCACTTTGGAGAACACTGCTCTACTGGATCAATCTGCATGTAGTACCATCAGCAGACTAGAACCCCCTGCCTTGCTCTGATACTAAAGAAGTAGCAGCCAATCAGCAACTCATGACTATACCTGTAGACGTCATACTTGACCAATCTGTTTTAATCATTCCTGGTTATGCTACATCTTCATTTTGATCTAATTCAGTGAACTCCTAAACATGCTGGGGTCCATTCCTTTCCATCAAAACACTTAAGGTCCTTTTGTAGATTTTAAAGTTTATCTTATTAAAAGGTGTTGGTAATTTCATGTTAGCTAACACATCTTAAGTCTAGTATAGACAAAGCCATGTAGGCTTCAATCCACACTTAACTGTGTTCAAGTCTATACTGCTTTGTCATTAGCAGACTTTAATATGCACTAGATAATAATTCTCCCACCGCATCTTTACATCCTAGATGAGACCAGATCACAGATGTTTATGTCCCATTGAAATATATTGCATATAAGCATATGGCTGAGTAGTTTTGAAGAGCTTGGGCCATAGATAGTATGTTCTTTGAGGCAGGAGCCCAGGCCAAGCATGTGCACAAGGCAGAACTCCCTTGAAAAATTTCAGGTTAAAAAGAGAAGCATCTACTGAATTTAGGTACCTGCAGAGCCAGGCAGCTGCTGAGCAAGGATTTTGGACTTGGGTACAGTGCCAGCTTTTCAAAGTTTCCAGTTGCTGAAATATTTCTGGAAGTTCAAGTGACTTATTTCAAGATAAAGTTACAATGTCACTGGGGACCTGGTTTGTCCTTTCAAGGGGCTAATGGTTTGGTTTGTGAGTTGACATTCATGGTCAGATCTTTGTTGGAGGGGAAACCTCTGATGTCTCAAACTGAATCATACTACTCAATGCTAAAGGTATAATTTAAATCTCATTCTCACAATGGAGTTACTCCAGTGTAAGGGAGAAGACAGGGCTTCACAGCATGCATTTAAGTTTTCATGGAGAAGCAGCAACTCATTTCTGCATTGGTAACTTAATAGCTCTGCTATTTATTGCAGTTCACTAAATTGTGACACCCTGAGAAGTACTTTACTTCATGAGCATTCAGTGATCCCACCTGTTGTATAAAATACCTTTAAGAGTGAGTAAGGTTATTAGAATCTGGCTCAAAAAGATAAGTGTTTCTCAACACAGCAAATGAAGGAAGGGAGAACATCCTCTAAATTACTCTGTCTTGCAACAAGATATTCCACTTCCCAACACTGAAGTCCCTCTCAAGCGCCTCCAAGCAGTAACTTCATTCAAGTACCTTTCAGAGCAAGCCCTGAATTAGCAGAGTCTACGAGAGAACATATATTTTAAAGAACTAGTTCTGCTTAGAATACCTTGTCATTTCTGCTCAATAATTAGGCAATTTATTAATCATCGATTAAGACAGATAAATGAAAATTATAACCATTCTGAGTGCAAAAATCATGGATGTTTCATTGCGAATTGATTAAATATTTAATTACTATTTGCAAGCATTCCTATGCAAGCAACACTCATGCATTTCCCTAATTAGGAGAGGTCACAAAATAGATTAACAATGAAATAGCAGGTAATTGCTGCGTAAGTAAATTAATCACTGTTTTGAAATGCTATTTGATTAAATTCTAATACTGAGCTCAGAATGTGTTCTGCCCACTACGAAGACCTAACAAACTTTGGTTTTATAGTTTTGTATAAAGCTGTAACTTTATAAAACTTATATCAAATGAAAGACAATAACATTTTAAATGCTGAATGCTTGTATTTTCGCTGTGCAGAAATGATGACAACTCTTGCACAGAGGTGCTATAGTCTGTTATGTAGTGAACACAGTCTTAGTGACCTTCAACCCAGCAATGAGTGAGCCTCACATGGTGTGGTTTGCAAAAACTCTGTTGTCAGCATCTGAGTCCATCACCCTGGTTTCTAAATATCAAGCAGAATTATGGAAAAGCATCACTGTTATCTCCTATGTGTGTTCAAAGATTTGTAAGTTCAAAAACAATTTAAAATGATGAATTTATTATAGAAATAGATTTTGTGGAAAAGACCCAATTGAACAATGTTTAGTATTTGAATGAACGTGCATAGACTTGGAGGCATTCTGCTGCTTTAGGACAAGGAGTTATGTAGCTGTGTTCCCAACATAGGAATACTACAACCTGAGCACCTGGCTAACCCTGTGACGACAATCTAAGTTTATGTTAAATTCTCTGATCTTGAAAGCTGTAAAGCTAACTAGAAAAGGCAAGAGTTGTTTCATTCCTTGCAGAGCAAATCAGGCTTCAAGGGGAAAAAATGGACTGAGCTTAAATTAAAAATGTGCTCCCTGGTAGGAACAGACTAGTAGTCTAGTTTTCTGTCTCTGAGGCAAAAGTTTGGCTTTAAGAAAGAAATAACACATTGATGAGAATGACAAGACAACTTCTTTTGAGTCAGGAAGGACTAAGTCTTTTAGGAAATGCTTTTGAAAATTCAAGAATCTCTGGCTTTATATTCAACAGCTGCCCCCAGTAAAACCTATAGGTACGCTGGTGAGTTTCATTTAGACAATATAACCTTACTAGTGTTGTGAAACTCATAGGTTTGCAAACTTACCAGCATCTTTGATCTTGGCTGTAATTAGATATTGTCTAGTGACACCTAGTGACTGACACAGGAACTCTGACACCAGGCGTTTTTGTACTAAGGCTGTTTCTATGCAAAGTTACTTGAAGCAGAAATGTGCCGTTTGCCAAAGATTCTAAAGGGAGCAAAGAAATCTAGACATTCTCTTCCTTTAGAACATATATTTTAATTGCCCAGGCCCCAGGCCTGCAGCAGATTTATTGTGGCTCTGATTGAGGTCCTCTTTGGGTGGAGAGGTGGTGAGAGGTTACCTTTTATACGTGATAGAATGATTTATTATAAGGGATCACCATTTTATTAAATGATAGACTGCCTTCTCTAGTGCAGTATGACTACTTTGAGAGCATGGCCAAGGAAGAAGTTGCATTCACAGAGCAGTTGTCCACCTGTGGAAACCAGGTAGCGTTGGCTTTGCTATCTTGTATAGCAGCTGTGCCTCCATTCCTGGTGAAAGGTGAAAGACCTGCTGAGTTATGGGTGAAGTGTGAATAGAAGAGGAGGGAGAAAGGTGGATTATGGTGGAGTTTCCTATGCCTGGTCCACCTTTGTAGCTTTGACTTCCATCAGTGCAGCCCTGAAGGAAGGAGTTGTAGTGAGGTACCTACCCCTAACTCCCTCTCTGCTGCACACAAGTGAAATATGGCTGGAAAAAGGAATGGAGACTGATATCTGCTGGTCATCTCTGCACTAAGGTCACTCAGACTTGTAGTTCCTAAAATATTTGTGACCCTCACACTCTTAGACTGGCCTGGGATGCTTTCTGGGCAATAAAAGCAGTCATTAAAGTACCTTCTGGTGCAAAACAGAACAAAACCATGTTCATTCGTTTGTTTAACTGTGACTGGAAGCTCTTTGGGGCAGGAGCCATCTTTTTTATCTGCTTTTTGTACAGTGCTTAGAGCTACAGGATCCTTGCTCATCATAAGGACATGTGGGCACCACAGTAATAAATAGATAACAACAACTTCTAAGTATACTGAATAGAAGCAATGATACTGGTAAAGCTAGGACCTGATGCTGCTTTGCTTTCCACTTGCATAAAGCTTGGGCAAAGCACTAGCAAGCAGGTGATCATTTTTAATTTGGTGAAATTTACACTCATTTTGCAATGGTATATATCAGGGGTACTCAACCTCCAGGCCACGAGCCAGATCTGGCCAATGGTACCATGTCTTTCAGGCCACAGAGATCCCCATGGGTCCAGAAATTTGGCAGCAGTACCAGTGCTCCTCTGCTGCTGAATCTGAATCTGTGGATCCCAAGTTCAGTACATTGCATCCAGTGTCCAATCCCAGCATGCATTTCTGGGTTTGGTGACAGCAGTTGCCAAGACCTAATCTGGGTATGGTGGGTAGGAAGGGAGTGGAGTTTGGCCACTGGGACCCAAATATAGAATGTGGAGGGTGAGAAGAGGCAGTGCCGGATTTCCAGGACTCAACCCTGGTGTGCAGAGGGAAAGAATAGAGGGGTGCCAAGCCACTGAGACCCAAATCCCATGAGTACTGCTGGGCCCTGGGACCCAATTGTAGCATATGCAGATGGAAGGGGGCAGTGACCAGTCCCTGGGACCCAATCCCAGTGCACAGGGGAAGGCACAGGGGAAGGTGCTATGCCCTAGGACCCCATCTTGGGCAGGAGGGAATGGTGCCAGGGCTTTGGGACCCGATTTGGCATGCAGGGGGCAAGCGGGGCCCAGTCCCAATGTGTGGGCCAGACAGAAGGCAGCGCTAGGGCCCAATCCAGTCCACAGATGGGCCCTGTGCCACTCATCTGGCCTTCAGGGCCAAAAGTTTGAGTACCACTGGAATAAATGATTGCATGGGATGCAGTGCAACATATCAAGTGAGTCCATTTCTCCATGTGCATATTTTAAAGCCAAGTGTCATGCCCCTTCTCTGTGTGCAGACTAAGGGATGGGGAGAAGCTAGCTAAGCATAGATATGCTATATGAGAAAGATGTTGCTTTAACAGGTGTGACAATGGACATGTCTTGTGCATAGCTACTCTCCACTGAACTTTGCTCTGGCACACTTTCTCGTTTGGCATTACTTTGAATCAAACAGGAATTCCTAACTCACTGTCAGATCCATTTAAACTCCCATACTAGCACAATACTTTGTCTAAGATGGCTTAAAAAACACAAAGCCAGAAATAAATCTCAGAGGTTTACCCTAGGCCCCCAGCATTGAGGCATTCAATTCCTGTTTCAGTAAATCAACTTACTGCTGCATACTCTACCTTCACACACTCTTACGTTGTTTTGTGGCTTGGGAGTCACCTCCTTCAGTTTTGTGCTTTGTATGTATGTTGCATTTCCATCTCTATAGCCCACTGCCCACGGTGGGTATTATCACACCTTTGCTCTACTTTGTAGGTCGGGAGGTGGTGGTGGTGCATGGAATCTTGGGCCTGGCTAGCTCATTCAACCAAGTAATTCTCATTGAGCCAGCCTAGAACACACAGAAAACCTGAATTTGAATAGCATTTGTTTTAACAGCATTTAACAGGTTCTGCAAAAGTCTCAATCTTCAACAGGAAATGGAAGGTTTTTTTCCTGTGGTTAACAATGATTTCACTGCTGATACTGCAACTTTAAACTTGACTATTTTAGCAAAGGTGTGTTTGTGTCCATGGTGCTTTCCTTTCAGTGCAGTTGTGCTACAGTCACATCATCAGGGTTTTCAGTTTGTTGATACTCCTAGCTCCCCTCTTAACTGTGTGTGCATGTGCGTGTTGGGGGAGGGACAGGGGAGGGAGTCATAGAACGATAATATATGGTCAGGGCTGGTGGAATGTCAGTAGGTGTCCTACTTGCGGCTCCCTCTTCTCCAAACTCTGTGGTTTTCCCTGACCTTGGTAAATCACTAGAGTCCTGCGTGGGGTCAGAAGAAAGGGAATATGCCTGATATCAGTGTGGTGACATGTTTTACGCAGGGTGAAAGACTCCTGTGCACAGCACCTATTCTGTATTGCTCTTGGAAGCAGAATTGGACCTTTTAGTTATAAACACAGATTCATAGATTGTAAAACTGGAAGGGACCTTGGAAGATCATCAGATCCAGCCCTCTGCATCAAGCAGGAAAGACAACTGGGGTCAGGTGACCCCAGCAAGGTGCCTGTCCAGTCTCCTCTTGAAAATGTCCAGGGTAGGCAATTGTGCCACCTCTGGAGGGAGCTTATTCCACAGTCTGGACACGCTAGTTGTAAAGTAGTTTTTCCTAATGTTCCAGGAGTTTGTGACCATTACTCCCAGTTTTCCCCAAGGGTGCCCTGGTAAACAGTTGTTCACCAAGCCCTTGATGTGCACCTCTGATGTAGTGGTAAGCTGCTACCAAGTCCCCTCTTGGCCTTCTCTTTTTCAGGTTGAAGAGTCCCAGAAAAAGAGAAGGCTGAGAGGGGACTTGTTAGCAGCTTGCCCCAAATCAGAGGTACACAGCAAGGGCTTGGTGAACAACAACAATCAAGTCCTTACACAGGAAAAATTATCCTTAGTTACATCAGTGAAATACCCATTAGTTGGATACAGTCACCTTGAAATAACAGGGAAAGGAATTTGGCCCAATGGAAATTTTAGATAAGAAAAGGTCTATTCTGAATAAGAAACAAGGTTTTTTTGTCAGATTTCAGCCCTACCTGGGGCCAGGAAATTTGCCTCTTTGGGTGTGCCTATGCACTCATTAATGTGGTTTTGCTAATACACACAAAATTTAGTACCTCTGTTGTGAGATACTAGAAAAAGGCACATTAGCCCATTTTAATGCACATTAGTGAAAGTGAATGGTTTTTTGTGATGCTTTAATGCGCATTAAAGTGCATGTGTAGACACTCCCTTTCAGTGCTAAATCGAGCTCAAAGCAAACACCATAGAGGAGGTAAAATTATGGGAATCTGAAACGGACATGTGGTCCCTGGGTTGATCTCTAAGGACTAATCGATGCTACAGGGTTTTGCCAGCAGAGTTCCAGAACTCCCCTGCAGTGGCGGAACGCTCCCCACTGACAGCAGAATTCTTCTACCACTGGCAAGTGGAGTAAGTCTTCTGCCACTTCCTGTCAGCCTGTAGAAGGCATGTGAATGTAGTCCTGCACCTTCAGCTTGGTTCTATGATCCATTCAGCATGTGAGGCCTTCCTAGAATGCTCTTCATGCTTTGGCAACACAGCTATTGAAGCGAAGCTGGGTAGAGCCACTAGAAACATTCAGGTGTGCATATGCTTGGCAGTGGCAGCTGCTGTCTGCCACCAGAAGTTTCGTTATAATAAAATAGTCTAGGCTTTCTAATACATTTATGGCATATTATTACAGCAGAGCTGATTACCCAGAGCACAGCACTGCACAGATGTGGCTCTACTGCTTTCTTTTCCTGAGCTAAGTCATTCAGAGCTATTAAGGTTTAAACTAAATGAGCACAAAAGGGAAAATGTATTACTTCAAAAATCAATTGTTCAGAAAGTATTACATCAACCACTGAAGTTGGAAACTGCTGCTCTAGGTTAAACTAGAAACATTTTTATTCTTGAAGAAACAGCTGAGTGTCCAGATTGGACTTTATAAAAGGTGCTTAACTAACTTTTGTTAACTGGCAGTTTTTCAAGAGAAAATGCTTAAGTGAAGGCTGTGCCTACAAGATTCAATAGAGCCGCATAAAAGCTAATATAGTGAAGAATATTTAGTTAGAGCAGTGATGACCAGGTTCAATAAGCACAGGCATACATGAATGCGAAGAATGGGGTTTCAGGTCTACCTTGTGACAGAACTGGTGCTCAGGGGAGGCCATGACACCCCCTGGTGGTAACTCTGCTCCTCTTCTGCTCTGGCTTCAGGTACTCTCCTTTACTTTTTCTTGCTCCACCTTGGCCTCCTGCTAGCAGATCCCCTTTAGATTCTGTTGGATTCACTCTAGTCCTCACACTTAATCAGCCCTCCCAGCCCATATGTGTCCCCCAAGATACCTAATGTCTTATGGACTATTCAGAGGCTCCAAAGCTCCCTACCCATGCCTTATGGGTGTTTCCAATCATCACTTAGTTGGACACTTTGCACCAAAATGCCAGGCCACCTCAGGCCTCCTCTCCCTTGTCAGGGTTTTGCCTTCCTAGCTTGTGCCCCTTTACTCTAGCTGGCCTTTATCTGCCTAGAAACCACTGCACTGGGTCTGGCTTCTTTGGCTCCAGCCTTTGACTCACCCTCCTGGACTCTTACCTTTGTCCCTCCTGGGCTCTGGGCCCCTTGGCTCCATGTGTCTTACACAGACTTTTAATCTCTGCCCTTCTCCCCGCTGGCCTCAGTCACTGTCCCTCTCTCAGCTGTGGGCTCTCTAGCTCTATCTCTGCCCCTCCTGGGCTATGCTAAACTTGCATCCTGTTTTGGCAAGTTGGAGCATTGTATTCCTTCCTGGCAGTCTGGGACCTCTCCCCCCTTTTCCATTCCCACCCAAACTACTGGTTTAAACTATAAGCAAAATCATAAGCACCCTGGCTGCCTCTGATCCTATTCCTCTGCAAACTGCCTCTGATCCTATTCCCCTGCAAGCCATCCAAGTTTGCAGATGATACAAAACTGTGGGGAGAAGTGGAGACACTGGAGGGCAGGGAACAACTACAGGCAGACCTGGACAGGTTGAACAAATGGGCAGAAAACAATAGAATGCAATTTAACAAGGGGAAATGCAAAGTGCTGCACCTAGGGAGGAAAAATGTCCAGCACACCTACTGCCTAGGAAATGACCTGCTCAGTAGCACGGAAGCAGAAAGGGATCTTGGAGTCTTAGTGGACTCCAAGATGAACATGAGTCGTCAGTGTGACGAAGTCATCAGCAAAGCTAATGCCACTTTATCATTCATCAGCAGATGCATAACAAACAGAACCAAGGAGGTGGACTTGCCCTCTATCGGGTGCTGGCCAGACGGCAGTTGGAGTACTGCGTGTAGTTTTGGGCGCCACACTTCAAGAGGGATGTGGATAACCTGGAGAGGGTCCAGAGAAGGGCCACTCATATGGTTAAGGGCTTGCAGACCAAGCCCTGCAAGGAGAGACTAGGGCACCTGGACCTCTTCAGCCTCCGCAAGAGAAGGTTGAGAGTCGACCTTGTGGCTGCCTACAAATTCATCATGGGGTGCAGAAGGGAATTGGTGAGGCTCTGCTCACCAAGGCACCCCTGGGGGTCACAAGAAATAATGGCCATAAGCTAGCAGAGAGCAGATTTAGACTAGACATTAGGAGGAACTTCTTCACAGTTAGGGTGGCCATGGTCTGGAATGGGCTCCCAAGGGAGGTGGTGCTCTCCCCTACCCTGGGGGTCTTCAAGAGGAGGTTGGATGGGCATCTGGCTGTGGGTATCTGAACCCAGCACTTTCCTATCTATGCAGGGAGTCGGACTCGATGATCTTTTGAGGTCCCTTCGTACCCTAACATCTATGAAGCTATGAAACTGAATCCAAGCCTTACTCACAGGGCCTTTGTCAGCTCAGGAGACATCCAGGCTGTCCTCTGCTGCCTTTCAGCTTAGGAGTTCTCTCCGCTCCAGCCTGCAGGGCCAGACTGCCTGCTTTGGCTCAGCTCTGGGCTTATATCTCCCTGGGCTTATATCTGCTCCTTTCTGTTCAGGTGACCTCCCCAGCTACCTACAGGAGCTTTCTGATTAGGCTTGCTGGCTTTACCCTCTGGTAGTTTCCTTCTGCTGCCCAGATGTTGCAGGAGTATCTTGTCTTCGCTACCAGACTATTGCAAGATACCTCATTCTGCAATATGCCTTCTTAGCTTATTCTTTTCCCCCTGATTCCTCCTGCTGCTCTTTCCTCCTCAAAATAACAGGAGTCTTCTGACTCTCTATTATACACCTCCATCCCACCTTCCTAGATTACCTGTGTGTGGTGTTTTCCTTCGCAAAATGAAAAGTTATTTTGTACATAGAAAGCAAGCATGCAATGTATTTAAGAAACAAGAGGGTCTGGGCCAGTTTTAAGATTGAATGAACTGGGCCAGTCCATTACCAGGTAAGGAGCTGGTAGTTGACTTTTTCTGTTCAGTGGGGAGGCATCTGTTTAGGGAAATACTTTTTTGAACAGGTTGGTGATTTTGGTTGCATGGGTCTTGAAGATAGACTTCAAGAGTGAATAAAGCTTGAACCTCCTAATGGGTTAGAAGCCGTAAATCATGGACATATATATTCAGGTACTTAATCAAAATTCTTTTCCTGTTGCCAGTCCCACTTCCCTCCTGACTGGATTAAGCTTCAGTTGTCTGCTCATCGTCTGCTTTCCTACTTTATTCTGGTTCTATGTCACTTAGGGATTCTCATTTTCCATTTACTTTGAGGTGCTGACAAAGCTTAGTGTCTTCTGTAAACTGATGACCTGAACTGTCTCTCAATTTCTCCTGTGTATACCTTGCATAAGGAAGCCACATGCTAAATGCATTTCCTATGAAGAAATGTTGAGGATATTCCCTTATGAGGGCCCTTAGAGAAGAGTTGTCCAGCAAATATCTTTGGGGTTTAACAATGGGAAACAAGCAGAATCAGCTTAATACAACTCCCTCTAAATTTGCCACTGGCAATAAGTGAGTGAGGAGCATATTATGATCCACAGTATCAAAGGCTGCCTACAGATATAACAAGAACTAGCACTGACATTTGATATGAGGCCATTATCTATCATGGCACCAAGTACTATCTCTTGCTTGCAAAGGATCTAAATAATTGAGCCGACCTGCTTAGTGGCAAACTGTCACCTTCGGCTCTAGAAGAGAACGTAATAAAAAGAAAGATGTAGTCAGCCCTGTTAAGCTGAAGTCAAGCAAAAGGCAGGGTAGAGACACACCTTGTAGACTAACTGAATCAGAGATGCATAAGCTTTCATGAGGAAGAGCTCACTTCATCAGGTGCTATCATTTGATGAAGCAAGCTCTTCCTCATAAAAGCATTTGCACCACTGATTCAGTTAGTCTATTATAAAAATAAATATTTTATCTAGAATTATGTAGGCCTTAAGTCCCCACATTGTACATGCCTGCTGTGTTTAAAAAAAGGTGTGGGGGAGGTGGACAAAGAAAATGGGGAAAAATGATGTAACTGGTTATTTTATGACTTTTATATGACCAGGACACAATCTCAGGATCAGTTACACCATCTCTGTCCAGGTAAGATGTATCCCCTAAATGATCATGCTCAAAACTTCTGTTATAATGCTGCCTCCTTCCACCCCAAAAAACAAGAAAGCCATTCAAGAATAGATAGTTGCATGTAATATCATAAGCAATAGCAGTTATGTGCCCCCAAGTGGAGGGCAACGAAAATGGTGAGGGGGCTGGGGCACTTGACTTATAAGGAAAGGCTGAGGGAACTGGGTATATTTAGTCTAGAGAAGACTGAGAGGGGATTTAATAGCAGCCTTCAACTACCTGAAGCGGGGGTTACAAAGGGAATGGAGCTAGACTGATCTCAGTGGTGGCAGATGACAGAACAAGGAGCAATGGAAGTTTAGGTTACATATTAGAAAGAAGTTTCTCACTGGGAGGGTAGTACAACAGTGGAGCAGGTTACCCAGAGAGGTGGTGGAAGCTCCATCCTTGGAAGTGTTTAAGACCTGGCTAGACAAAGCCTTGGCTGGGCTGATCTAGTTGAGGGGGTCCTGCTTTGAGTAGGAGGTTGGACTAGATGACCTCCTGAGGTCCCGTCCAACCCTAATTTTCTATGATCTATGATTCTGTTATTAATTATTTTGTTTGGATATTTGTCAGTGTCAGTTTCTGTCTTGTTCAGATCACATCAAGGAGTTTCTAGGGCAGCTGTAGCTATCTTTTGCTGTCTTGATGCAACCATCTCACTACTGATCTGTCACAGTTCTGAGTCAGGAATGCAAGCAACAGATTTAATAGGAAGGAAGAGGAATTCTGGTTGTTTCCATATCTTCTGGGTTGTTTTGTCTTTTACTGTAAGCTGCTCTGAGCCTTCTTGGGGAGGGCAGCATATAAAGCTAATGAATTAATGAGAAAATAAAAAAAATGGTCAAGTGCTTTGCCACAGCAGGTCTAAACTCAGGATTTCCATTTTGTGGGTAATTCTGAAGTTTTGAAATACGTCCCCCCCAAATCTAAGTAAAGTTCAAATTTCTTCCAGAATGAAAGTTCAAAAATACTGTTTTGGAAATATCTAAATGACCAAAATATTTCAGTATTTCATGCTTGCTAAACCAGGGTGCTCCATTTTGACCTTATTGAAACAAATGGCATTGAACGTATAAAAATAAGTCACTTAACTGGCTTTGTATTGACAATTTTGATGAAGGTTAATTATATTCCAGTGAAACATTTCAGGTTACTCAAATCAGCATTTCCAATGGAAGCATTTTTACCAGCTGTATATATTCTCAGCTGTGTTTAATTTGTGCCACTTCTGAACCCAAGTGACAGGGGTATTTTAACTACTCAGTTTGTAAAATAAAAGATATCACATCTACTCGAAGAACCTTGCCTGCCACGGGTATCAGAGCATTCTGCATCTCCTTGAGTCTCAGGTCTTACCAGTTTTGGGACTGTTTTGATTTATATCGGCTAGCTGTAATGCCACAAAAGGAGCTAATTAGAAACAGTCAGTGTTAGTCAGTCTGTCTGTTCAGCAGAAGCAAAGTGGAGAAATATTTTAAAAAATAATTCCTTAAGATGGGCAGGGAGAATAATCAAATTAGGTGGCAACTTAAGTTTAAATGTAAAATATTTTACTTCACAAAGGTACTGACTACACCTGATTGTGATTTCATTAAGAAAGCTTGAAATCAAAGGCAAGGTTGCATTTGGGGTTTTTGTCCAACATGGAGTTAGTTTAATCAGTCACAAAGGACATGACATCAGAACAAAAAATGTTGAAATACTAAACCAAGTCACATTGCAGGAACACATTGAAAGCAATCTGTGTTAACTCTAACAGCATTCATCTTTCTTCTGCTATCCACCTGGTATATTCCATGGTTTCAAAGGTTCTGAGGAAGAAAACAATGAAAAAGTTTTCTTTGGATCCCAAACCTAAAGGATCCTTCATCATTCTTTTCAAATCTTATACTGATTACAATGGAAAAATCACTAACTACTTTATAAATAACAGTCTTAGGGAATGAATATGCTAGGTTTCACCATATCAGAAACTCATGAAATTGTAAGTATGATCCTTTGCATAAGTAAGGGAGGACATGCTTTTTCCACAGTTCGGTCCAATATTTTCTTCATTATATTTTTACATGGTTCACAAAATGCAGATAGGAAGTATATAAAACAAGCAGCCTCTTAAGGGAGCAGCTAAATGATCAGCTGGGGACCACCTTCTCAATAGGTTAAGCCAGGATTCAAGCCAGAGAATCTCACAGGAAGAGTCAAAAGCCTAGTTACAAAAATGTTATGGACTCTGTCTCAATTCCATTGAAGGGAATGATTGTTGAATATTGTTGAATATCAAATAGCTGAAGTCAAAATAGAGCATTTGCTATAGAAGATGCAAATCCCTGTTAAAAAACTTAGAAATAAGGCACCCGGGGTAGATAGTACTGCAGTCAAATGCCTGAAATTCAGATTCCATCTTCACAAAATGATTAAAAAAGATTAGGAGAGAGAAAAGAATCCCTGAACAATGGAAGCAGGCAATAATATGCCCAATTTACAAGAAGGGTGATGGAAGAGAGTGTAATAACTATTGGGGTATTTCCTTACTGTGTAGCACATACAAAGTTTTCTCTCAACTGTTGCTAAACCAATTGTTCCCGTATGAACAAGAAATTGTAGGAGATTTAGCAGTGTGGGATCAAAAAGATAGATCAACTTGTAATCAGATATTTTCAATGATATTATTGCTGGAAAAGAAAAGGAAGTTATAAAAGATGTATATCAAGTTTATATAGAGTTCGTCAAAGTTTATTATTGATATTAGAAGACAGTTGCTATAGTCAATTATAGTGGGGTTGGAATTCCCCAAAAACTGATACACTTTACTAAGATGTGCATTGAAGGATGAAGGAGTTTCATGAGAATCGCGGGAATGCTATTAGACCCAATAGAAATCAATAGCAGGTTCAAACAAGGAGATGCCACCAATGCTTTTCAACTTGATGCTTGAGAAGGTTATAAGAGCCCTTGAAGAAAAGGTTCACAGCTAAATGGGCTGCACTAGATATGTGCATATGCAGATGATATCTGTCTAGTAAAAAAGGAAATGGAAAAGGTACAAAAGAATATAGAGAGCATAGAATCAAACACTAAAGAAACTGTGTATGCTGTCAGTGTCAGCAAGACTAAATACATGATCATGCTTCATAGGTATTAAAGTGTAGCTTTTTTTTAAACAAGTAAGTATTAGCTGAATGTCCAGTTTCCTAGCAAAATTAGAACTTTGAGAGACCTGTCAAACGATCTTCAACAATAGAACTCCCAAACAGATAAACTGTGCCCACAGTTGAATTTGTGCAATTCCTTTGAAATGACTGGGATTATATACATCTATATAAAGTCAGACTGTGGCTCTGAAAGTTTATAAATGTACTATGTTTATAAATTTTTTTCAAAGGTTTAAAAATGAATAAATATCACCCAAGTTACTAGTTGCTATCTGATTTTAAATAAACACATGAACATGCAAGTGTGCATCCTAATATGTTCTTGAAGGCACAAACGAGCTTCCACTCTTTGGAAATTTAGCCATAGAAGTCCTTGGCTAAATTGGGGTTCACATAGCAATTTAAGCACTTTTTAGATGCAACAACTGCAAACAAATCTCATATAAAACTTCAGCATCAGCCACCACCAAATTAATTGCGTTCAGATTTATGTTTGGGGTTTTTTAAACAATGTTTTCCTTGTATTTTGATTAATTGTCTCTGGCAGACTAATTTGGATGCATGGATAGATTAGAAAATAGATTATTAACCCCCCTCCAGATGTAAAGGTCATAGCACTTAATGGAAGGTTCTAATTTTGCTTCTACTTAATCTCAACTGTACCTTCTATAGAAATACCAGAAATGACATTTCTTTAATTAAGACAGATAATCATTAGTTATTAACTGAATTTTGATTTCTCTATTAATTTGCACACGCTTGTCTCTGGGAATCACAAATTACGTTAACAAATGCCAAGCGAAATATCATCAGCTTGTAGGTTGTAGAACACATTCTACCATTCATTTCATTCATGGCAGTAATTTGGAAGGAATCAACCAAGCTGGACACAGCTGGTGGGCAATCAGTGCATTGTTATTAAATAAGAGCAAAATGTGATAGTAATCTCAAATTAATTTTTAGGAGAGATGCATGCAAACTGCATTGCAATACTTTACAAAGAGGATGTGTATTTGCTACTAATATACATGTTAACAATCTGTCATGTACAGTAATATGTAATATGTACATGTAATATGTTTTGGAACATTAATCAACAGAACACGATCATTGTATGGACATGTGTGATAGAAACAGAAATGTGTATGGCAGCACATTTTGACTGGCTCTCTACAAATACTAGGCATAATTTCTTTTTTTATAGGTCCCTGTTATGCAAAATTTACTCAAGTGCTTAACATTATGTATGCAAATAGGGTATGCAGTGAGTGCAACTGGACTTGTCGTGTTCTTAAAATTTAAGCATAAGCTTAAAGCTCGTCAGGATTAGAATATTATAGTGTGTGCTCCAAAGCCCATAGAAGTTCTGTTGACTTTGGGCATTGAGTTGGATTGCATCTCTACAAATGCTGTATCAAACAGCTCCAAAATTATTCCAGTAATTTACATGGGACCCTGCGATTCTTACTCAAGACCAGGTACTGCTGTATGTCAAAGAAGGAAGGCTTTGAAGGTCTGCAACAGGAACCTGGTTGGTAGTGACTGTTCTGTGTAGGATTTAAGCACAGCTTCTGAAATAACAGCCAAGTGCAGCTTGTTTCTGTCTTCCTTTGTAGATAAACTCTGCAGTTCAGTTGCACCCCAACAGACAAGAGTTTTGCCAGTGATGCATATTTTTCTTGTTGCATGCTGCAGAGCAATGTAGAAGAGTCTAATTTCAGAATGGGAACATAGCCAGTGGATGTACAACCAGGTAGATAGGCTAAATCGCCACTTCAAATAGGAACAAAGCACTTGGACTTGATTTTGTAGTTGTGAGACTGCAATAAAATGTCATTGTCTTTATCCCCTGGTGCTTTGTGGTTAAGGCAGGATTTTACCCCCAATCCCAGATTCCTGCAGGAATTCCTCCTAAAACATCCTTGCTCAGGCTTTGCTTGCTAGTGTTCAGGATTTGCTGCTCTGTCTATATTAAAAAAAAGCTGCCAATGAAGTTAGATAATGCTTCTAAGACATTTGAATAAGAAAAGCACTTTCTAACTAAAATACTTGAGATTACTATTTTTTAAAAAAAATCACAATAAGCAAAGCTAATGTAATTTTAATGACCCATAGGTGTATCTCTATTTTAAATGTATAATCCAGTAGCACATAGACAAAATGGTAATTGATAAAAGATAAATGATTTGGAAAACCAACAAGAATTTTTATAGAAAAGGTAAATTTCAATAGCAAAATATTCTATTATATTAGATTGTAAAGACTTATTCCTTCCCCGTAACCATGCTTTTCTGTTGTAGCTTGTATCAATATTCATGAGAACAAGACAATCACAGAATGATAAATAATGCATACTTAGTATTTTACATTTTAATATTCTTGAGGTTGGCTCCATCATTATAGGAAGTGCTGCAACAGCTCAATTCTGCTGTTTCTAACACCAAAAGCTCTCTGGCTTTGTCTTCATTAGGAATAAAAAGTGTGTTCTTTGCTTGAGTTAGCTACCTGGAGGCAAAATTATTGTGAAGAGTTTAAGCACAGGCTTAAAGCTCTTCTCCCCTAATTTAGGCAAAGCTACAAACTGCTTGACCTTCACCTTGAGTTAGTGAGTTGGAGATAAGAACAACATATTTTATGTCTAATGTACATGCAGCCTATAAGAAATAGTACAGAGATGTAGTTACCCATTTTAATCTGAAGTCAGGCAGAAGGCAGAGCAGAGTAGCACTTTAGGGTGTTTTTACACGTGCTCTGAGAACTGCTCTAATTAAAGTCCCTGGAGCATCTCATGTATCAGCATCCCCACACTTCAAATGGCAGCAGGGGCGCTTTATCTAAAGCTCTTTGAACAAACTTTAATATAAGTACCCCTGCCACCATTTGAAGCATGAGGACACTGATACATGAGACATGCGGCTGGCTGGAGTGCGGTATTACCACACTCCAGAAAACTCGATGAATCGAGTCTGCTCTGATGTGCTATAATTACAGTGTGTCATCCAGCCTCCTGGATTGTGTACAGGCACCCTTAGGCTAGGGACAGACATTACACATAAACTAGTTTAAGTAATCAGAAACTGGTTTAAACCTTAACAGAACGGAAGCTTGGTGTGCATAAACCAGTTTCAAAATGGCTGAAACTGATTTAAGATAAACCTGGTTGAATGTAATATCAGACTTAACTGATTTGGGTCAAACGGATTTATGAAACCTCTGTCCCTGACCCCTTATTGGCTTAAGTTAAATTACAACCCCCCCCATCCCAGCATGCTTTCCAGCCTTGGTCTGTGCTGTCCGCTTCAAAGAGAAGGATTGGGGGGGAGGGGGGAAAGGCAGGGACTGCCCCCCCAGGCAAACCTCAGATGGGGTCTGGGGGCCAAGGAGAGGAATTAAAACCACCTTCCCCCAAGGACAGAGCTGTCCTGCTACTAAGTTTACTGCTTGCTGTGATAGTGGACTACAAATCTCAGAGGTACCTGGAAGCAGAAAAAGAAAGTTATGAGAAACCCCGGAGAGTCCTGCTGCTGTAATTGTGGACTGCAAATCCCAGGGAGCAGCAGCAACAGGAAGAAAACACACAGCCCATGCTGGCTACATGCCAGAGAACTGTGCTGTAGCATACCCCTCCCTCCCCACCAGCTTCTGGCCTGAGCCACTGTACACATATGGCTGCATTTTCTGAATCAAAGGTAAATGCCTGTCCAGTTGTTTTTCAGTTTAATCTCTGCATTTTAGACTAACCTGCAAAGACTGAATCAATTCAGCCTTTGGCTTTCTGACTGTCTAACTAGTTCAGAGAGCCATAAGCTTCTGTAGGTGACAGCATCTGAGGATGCTTATGAAAGTTTATGCCTCTCTGAAACAATCAGTCTCTCAGGTACTACCATGCCCTGCCTTTGGTCTCAGATACAGGGGACGGGATTTTCTAAAGCACTTATTTGAAGTAGGAATACAATGGAAATGGAACATGTTGCAGAAAGAAGGGAGTTTCTGCAAAAAATCAACAAAAATGGGGAAAAATAGATTGGATGGTTTGGAGATTGTTTTGTAGTTAGTTGTTCAGCTCTATCTTAAAGCACAAGGTTCACTAAAAGCCCACAGCACTTACAGTTCCTAAGCACTAGCTATATTCCTGAGCTGACACCATTATAACTATGGCAACAGAGCTATGACAGCAGAGCCCCCTGGTGCAGATGCAGTGTATGCTAGGAGAGAGAGATTTCTTGTCACTAGTTACAACAGGACAGAGATGTAGGAAGCCCTGGGGTGGAGGTGGAGGGGTTGGAAAGTTATACTGAATACTGGAGAGTCGGTGTTGTGGGCGGAGAGGAGGAGGGAGAAGGCAGAGGAGGTGAAGAGGAGTCTTACCAGCACCAGCTTTCCTCACTCAGGCAGCAACTGCGACTGCTGCTGTAGCAGCATAGGCTTGAGTTACTGGGGGCAGGCAGGGTGTGAACCCCTTGGGGGCTATTCCTAGTTCCCCGTTCACTCCCTCTTTGCTAGCACAGGGCTGTCTCTCCCATAGGAAAGCCTCCCAGAAGGTGTTGGGACATCATTCCACCCCTCTCTCTCCCAAGATACACTACTGGGTATGGAGTAGTGTTTGCCTATCTGGGAGCAGAGAATTTAAAGGCACAACCTCTAAGTCAGTACCCGGGACTGATACCCCACTTGCCCTACCCCAGTTATATTACTGTAATAGGTACATAAGCTTTTTTAGCAACCTTTTCTGGTGGCTTGAGTTTTGCTGGTGTTTTTTGAAAGCAGCTGTACAGGGCTCCCATAAGGCAAGCTCACCACATCATTTCTGGATTTTGCCAGGTGTAGAGCAAATAAGCCGGGCTCTGCTTCTGTGGCACAGTCTGTTTTACAACACCTGTATAGGACTGGAAGGAAACTTGAAGATCATCTAGTCTAAAACCTTGCCTGAAGGCAGGCTACACTCTTCCTAAACCATTTCAGGAAAATGCTTAGCTAGCTTCTTCTTGACAACTTCCAGTGACAGAGATTCCACAGCTTCCTCAATTGTCCTATGATCCTTAGGCAGCTTATTCAATTGTTATATGATTCTTAAAGAGGTGTTTTGGTTCCTCCACCCCCTCCAGCCTGAAATTTAATTGAAAACTGCTTCGTTGCTATTTAAACCTGTTGCTTTGTGTCCTGTCCTTTGTCTCAATGGAAGACATCTTCTTTCCCTCTTTACAGAAGTCTTTCAAATATTTTAAAACAATCATGTCCACCCTTAATTTCCTTTTTTCCAAACTAACTGTACCTAGTTCTCTCAACGTTTTCTCATCCAGTTGCCATTCTGACCCCTTAGTCTTTGTCACTTGCCTCTGGATCCTCTCCAGTTTCTCTACCCCTCTTTAAAGCTCAGAGCTGCACACAGTATTCAAGCTGAGACCTAACCAGCACTAGATAGAATGGTACTTTTGCCTCTCAGGTCTTAAATATAATCCATCTGTTAATGCAAGACAAAAATGCATTTGTTGTATTATTATTAATAATAGTAGTAATAGTAGTAGTATTTATTTAGTCAGTTATGTGGAAGTGCATCACATTGCTGGCTTGTGTTCAGCCTGTGATTCAGCAAATCCCCAGAACCTTCTCAGGAACTCCACCACCTAGCCAAACAGCAATCATTCTGTAGTTATATATTTGTGTTTTCTTTGATAGATGTGACACCTTAATTTTGTTTTCGTTTAATTTTATTTTGTTGTCTTGTGCCCAGCCCTCTAATGCATCTACTTTCATGAAATCTAATCCTGACCTCCAAGGGGTTTGCAATCTCTCTGTTTTGTGTCACCTGAAGCCTTGGTCAGAAAGCTCTATATCCTGGTAGCCAAATTGTTTTTAAAAAGAGTAATTAAATGGTAAGCAACACCAGACAGAAAATTAGACCCCTGAAGAACCTTACCTCAAACCTCCTGCCATCTGACATCAATCCACTGCTTGCATTTACTGAATCAACTATAGTTGCATCTAATAGTCATCCACACTAGCCAATGTTTCTCCAGTTTAATTATGGGACTGTCATGTGGGGCTGTATCAAAAGCCTTACTAAACACTGTTATATCTACTATTTTTCTTTTGTTTACCTTGTAAAAGAAGGAAAGCAGGCTGGTTTGCCATGATATATTTTTAGTAAATCCATGTTGGCTGCTAATGATCACCTCTTCCTCCTTCATGTGTTGATAAATTGGCTGTTTTATCATTTGTTCTAGTCACTTATTCCGTCGATCCTCTTTTTTCCCCTTTCAGAAGATAGGTACTCTGTTAGCCTGTTTCCAGTCTTCTGGGACCTTGCCTTTTATCCATAACTTCATAGATATTTTTGCCAGTGGATTTCTTTAGCCAGTTCTGTCAGCACCCCGGGAACAACTCCGTCAGACACTGCCAACTTAAATTCAATCATATTTGTTAAAAGCTCTCTGACACATTCGTATGGACCATAGCCCTTCTGCTTTGTCTATATTAATAAACATACCCTAAGTCACAGGGGTTTAGATACTAAATGTTTCTTCGGCATCCAATTTTCATTGAACTCACTGGGAGTCTAGCAGCTCTATACATTTGTGGATATGAGCCTTAGGCACTCTTGAAAATCCTATATAACACCTCCTAGTGTTTCCACTGTGGGGGCAGTTCTGGGGACAGTGTGCCTTAAAAGCACAATCTGTATTTTAATAATAAGAAGCAGCAAACAGTTTCTTTAAAATAATATCACTATTTTAAAAAAGGCCAGTGTGAGAATTCACAAAGATAGGGAAATAGGCCTAGATGCTACTTGAATGATCTCTCCAGAATGACAAAATGTATATGACAGATGTTATTTGCTACTTTAAAAATGTGTGCAGAGCATAGCAACAACAGAAGCGTTGTCCCCGATTAGTGCAGTAATGTCCAGACACTGCAAGTTAATTGGTCTCCCAGGTATCAGTAGAAGCCTATACTTGGTGAAACGTTCCCCTAGACGAGCAATTTTCTCTGCATGTGTTCATATATATAACCTGTGAGGGCAACATTCTGAAAATAACATGTTTATTCTGCATATCCTGTCTGAATAGTGTGTTACCTTGCATTATTTGTAGGAAAGTGCCACCATACAATCAGAAGTTAAATTGTAATTCTGTTCTAAATGATTCTGTAAGAATGGCACTGTGGGGTTCCATGGTTATTGTCTCAGTGATTTCCATGTCAAAGACACTGTGCTTTTTTCCATGTTATAAGGTGTCACATCTGATTGCCAGCCTGGTAGACTCAATTGGAGATCTGACTCTGAAGCTGGGCCCTTGTCTATTATCATCACAAATTACACCTGTGTGACTCTATTTCTGAGAGCAGAATCTGAAGACAACCTCCTTGCCTTCAACAGATATACATGGCTGGCTTCCTGTAAATAAGTCAGTGGATGGCAAGAGAAGAAAAAGACTCCAGCTCCTGTATCTCTGTTGGCTCTGTGGTGCTAAGATGATGAAGTCCCCCATAACTGCTTAAGATATATTGATAGATCTAATTCTGTAACTTGAATTGGCCTAATTTCATTCAGCATTACTTGACCAACTGCAGAAAATAGACTTTTCCAGGACTAGTTTCTCAGAAATGTTGAATCTTGGAGACATGTGCCCAAGGTACAGTTGCCTTCCTGGTTCTCCCCCGGACTGAGGAGAAGTAATTTGCTGCTATTTTTTTTTGCTTCTGGCCAAGATGGTTGGGGAGAGGAGCCAGAATGTCAGCCAGTCGCCCTATCTTTTGCTGCCTACTTGTTCGTGGAGCCAAATGTCACATGTTTCTTCATTCGTATGTCTAGACCCAAAGGTCTGGCAGCCAGTATCTGTCCATCTTAGGGGAACTCTGACTTCTAGTTACACCTGTCCTGGTTTACAGGCAGATCCCCAACCTGAAATGGGATCTTTGAAGCAACAGGCTACCAACTCACACTCACTCTCCTTCTTATACATGGCTTTCACAACATCTGATGAAGGGAGCTTCAGCCCACAAAAACTTGTGATAAATATCTACTTTAATTAATCTATTGGGTCAAATCTACCCTGCCTTCTACTTGACTCCAAACTAACACAACTAACTACATCTCTCTTCCCATTATTTCCCTGCTAAGGCCTGTACTCAAAATCATGATCTGTTACAATTGTCATAGCTGATGGTGCCAAGCAATACATGAAAACAAAAGAAATCTGTTGCCATGGGGCAGAGGATCTTAGTAGGTGTATTAGATGTATTTATTATATATTTGTATAGTGCCAATAATGTGTTCAAGTCCTTCTACTGAACAGTTTGACTGAATTATTCCCCTTCAGTTACCTCAAACCAGCAATAACAGAGAGATAATAAATAACAGACAGCTATAACAAGCCTCTAACTCCATCATAGTGCTCTGCTGCTCTCATAAACAATAGCAGCAAAGGAGGTTGTATAGTCACAAGAGCCTTGTGAAGGAATTATAGCCCCATAAATCAAAATTCTTTCAGTTCTCTTTTATGTATGAGACACATATCTGACAAAATCCAATTGAGAACAATCTAAATGGGAAAAACAGAAGAAAGTGCTGATGCAGTTTCTTTTGCTCTCAGGGAAGTTGGTTTCATTCTGCTGGAATATGAAGTGCTCTCTTGTTGCTGCTGTTGTCATTTTAAAATTAAATGCTAGTCAACCTTATTAATAATGTCAGGCACAGTTCCTATTCTGTGGGGTTTTTTAAAGAAAAAAACTAGATTAAGTGTGCCAGGCCAACATCCAGCTGTTGAGTAGACATTTGCAATTGCAGGGTGCTTTATTTTTTCCAAACCAGACATACAATGAGTGCCAACAAAATAGTCTTTCATCTGTTTGTGTACATCCTTTCTTTTTAGATACGGCAGGCCACATCCTGCACTGTAGCTCAGGTGCACTTAGCCCATTTATGCCTCCTGGATCCTAGGGCTTTTCAGAGCTGATCTACCCCTCCCCCTGAAAAAAAAAGACATTGGATAAATGGAAGTGTCTCTCTAAGCTTCACTAGTATTGACAGTAGTGCCAAAGGCCATTATGGCAGATAAGGATTGTTGGAGTGCAGACTAGGCCTCCTGGTCATGACCTGTGTGTAGTGATTCTTCACCCAGAAGAGACTTTCTATGGGCTAGATCTACAAGGCTTAGGGCTATTTCCTGACTCTGCCAGGAGGCTACAGCATACTCCAGGATCACAGGCAGTAAATAGACACTTGCATGTATGGACTGTGTAGATCAGTAGTTCAGTACATTTCCAAAACATTTAGCTAATGATGTAAAAGCAAAATAAGTTAATGGAAAATCAATCCGATATTTTTCTATTTTTCTGATGTGAAACTAAATGAAAAGAGTTGTCTGATAGATGACATGCTTCTTGGCACAGTAACATACATTTTGCTATGACAGAGAGAGTTTTCGACTTCATTTTGTTTTGCAATAGATTGCACTTCTAAGTGGTAGTGATGGTGGTTATACATCAAACGAGATGCTCTATTACACTATAGAAGTCTCATGCTTTTAAAAATATTAACTTGAGATAACACACAGTTTGATGCTTTACAATTTTATCCCTTTCAGGTGCTCCAGAAATCTATGTATTAATAATTACTATTTTCCCTAAATTGTTAGAAGCAGTTTCCTGTCATTATTGCAAAAAAAAAAAAGAGCAAGTGATGAGATAATCTATAACACTTAAAATTTTCCATTTGAAATCAAAACAAAGATGGAATGTACATACAGGGAACATGAATCAACTTTTTGAAATAGCACTTTTCAAACCATTTCTTGCAGTTTTGTTATGAAAATGCCAGAAGGCCCAGACCCTTCCCCTTGATGAGAAGGACTGAGCAGAACACCACCTGAGTCCATGTCCTCTTTAGCTAGAGCCCTGTAGTCACTTTTGATCTGCTCAAGGTCCCCTGTGACAGTTTTATTGGTGTCCATATGGATGAGCAGCAAGGGGTAGTCAGAGAGCCACATAAGACTTGGTAATACTTCCATGATATCTTGGATCTGAGCTCCAGGCAAGCAGCAGACCTCCTCAGTCAACAGGTTACGATGGCAGATGGACACCTCTGTCCCCTGCAGAAGAGAGTCACCAACCATTGCTTCTTTTTGGTGACAATGGTGTCTGTTCTCTCAACCTAGGGGAGTCCTGATCTGGCCTCTTCCACTGATGGAAAATGCTCTTTCTTCTCTGTTGTTATAGGGCTTCATATCTGTTCTCCAATCAAACTGCTGCAGGTGGGGATGAAGACTTCTGCTTGCTGACAGAAGTCAAAAGCTTCCACCTTCCTGGGAATCCACCTCCTATTCCTTCTTAAGTGCCGGCTCTGGCAGTGCCACAGCCCTTATTCTGCAGTCCTAGAGGTCTCCTTCAGCACTGAATTGAGCTGAGGATGCTTCTGAGCCTCACCACCTCCTCCTGTAGCTTTTTTGCCTGCTCCCTGAGGAATACCACCAGGAGGTGGTGCATAGATTGATCTGATAAGGAACGGAACTGATGTTCAATTTTTACTTGGGAAAGGCAGGCAGGGGTCTGCACTGACCCAGGCCAGAAGGTGGGGATGCTAGAGCAGTGGTTCTCAGCTATTTTTGGACCAGGAAACATTTGTAAACATCGATGGCCAGTCCCAATCCAGTTCCCCTCACTCCCGACCAGCTGCCCCCAGGCCCCAGCCCCCCACTGTATGGGGTGAGGTGTGCGGAGGGTGCGAAGCAGTCCCTCGTAGGCTCAAGCTCTGCCTGCCTGGAAGGGAAAAGTCACAGCTTCCCACTTTTTTCTCCATTAAATGAGAATCCATTTTTTAAAGTTTGTTCGTGACCCTTTCATATATTCTTGATTTTGAGTTGCAACCCACAGGCTGAGAAAAGCTGTGCTAAGCCCAGATAGTCAGAGGCCATCTCTAAATAGCTGCGCACCACATGCCTCCAAAACCTGGCTATCCCTTGCAGCAGGGGACAGCTCCTAGTCCTGTCTCCCTGAGCCAGACATCTAGCCACAGGGGAGCCCCACACCTCTCCCCATGCTGGTCTGGGATCCCCCCGGCCTTGGTGTGCCCAACTACAGGCGGGGCAAAGGTAATTCTTCTCCCCACGTGGCCTGGGCCGCATGAGTCACTGATTTCTGAGGAAAAGGGGAAATCAGTCTCCTGTCCTGGGTCCAGCCCCCAAGCCTGGCATCTGCCCCTGTGTAGAGAGTCCCACACTGAGGATCCCCTGAGCCCTGGTCTGCCTAGGTGTGGATGGGGGGTGATTTCCCCCTCCATAGGGGCAGTCCAGCACAAGTCACTGACATACAGTGGGGAGGGGGGAATGAAATCCCCCACCCTGGTCTCTGCCCTCTGAGTTGAGGTCTTCCTAGCTCAGGGGGGACCTGGCCCTGGGGGAATTTCCCTCATCCCCACCAAGCTGGGCCAGCTCCTTAGAAAAAAGAATGAGGCTCGGCTGCCTGGCACTTCTTGGCAGCTGTCACTGGTGCCAGGCTCTGATGGGACACACCAGGTGGTCTGGGGACTTGCGTTGGGTTGTGGGGCCTGATCCTTCTTTCTGTGGAGCTGGCCCAGGCAGGCAGGCATGGGGGAATTCCCCCCCTCCCCTCCAGTTGGAAAGGCCCCAGCTTGGAGGTCTGGGACTGGGGTGGGGGGCTTCATTCCCCATCCACCCTCCACATCAGTGATTCATGCTGGCCTGGCCAGGTGGGAGGAAGGAGAATCATCTCCCCCTTCCTCTCCCCCCCACCTCCGGCCACAGCAGTGCAGACCAGGGCTTGTGGGGTGTGTGGGGGGGAGGTTCCTCAGGCCAGGCAGGGGAAACCCCCTAGAGGCTAGGCTTCCCCATATGGGCAGACCCCAGGCTCAGGGGCCAACCGTTGAGGGACCACTCCTTTCCCTGTCCCCCAAGCAGGTCAGTGACTTGCATTGCCCTGTCCTGGGAGGAGGCAGTGGCCAGGCTTGGGACCTGGACTGAGGGGATCTGTTCCCCTGCCTCCCTCCCACTGCCCTGCAGGGATGAAAGGACAGGCAGGACCAGGCTGGGGAGCAGAGGTGTTGTTGCCTCAGTTCTGTAACAGCCGTGGGGCAAAGATAGCCTTGGCTCAGCCGGAGCAGACAGTGGGGCAGAGGCTAGTCCACCTGCCCTGTGAGGGAGGTCTGCAGGGGCCCTAGTGCATCCTGAGGTGCTGGGGGACTGGGACATAACTGCAGCTGGGAGGGGATCTGGAGCAGAAGTTCCACAGACTGGTTTAACTTGAATCAGTTGAGTCTAATACTACATCCATCTAGGTTTCTCTTAAACCAGGTTTGGCCATTTTGAAATTGGTTTATGTACACTGAACTTCTGTTCTGTTACAAGTTAAACTGGTTTCCAAACACTGACTGACTGACTAGTTGTCAAACACTGGTCCATGAGTTTTCGCCTTTGTAAACAAGAATGGTGTATTCATAAAAGGAAACAACAGCCAACAAAAACTCATTGCATTCATTAACATTTGTACCCACAGCACAACTAAGCACTTTCCTATCTGTGGCTGAATTGGAATTTATTGTCAATTATGACTGCTGGGAAGGTAAATAAGGAGCTAATTTAACTGTTAGTGGTTCCATCAGCTTTACTGTCCTCTCTATACTTTCATTTTCTACACTGTTAAGCATCACAGCTGCAGTTAAATCAATTGAAGCCATCTGCTCAGAAGCTTAGGCATAGTTTCCAATTGGTGGAACCTAAACTCAATTAGAGCTGCAACTTCTGGTTTAACTTATCACCCAATGGCTGAATATAGAATTTCTGTTTATTTTCATTAAACTCTGGTACATCCTCAAAATGTCAGTATGAAAAATTTAATACAAGCTTCAAGAGACCATGTTCTCACCTCTACAGAAAAGGCAACTGCCAGACCTGACCTGTGGCCAAGTGAGAGCTATGTGCAATTAAATTATGAATGTTGTCCCTGGAGTCTCTAGAAGGTGAATGAGTGAACATTTCTGCAGTTCCATCCAGTCCTGGGCTACGGCTACGGTATTCATTAACGCTGTAGAAAGACAGGCAAACATAGCAGCAGGGAGGGATGCAAAAATCTCTCCCTCCCTCTCCAATGTGTGGTTTGTCATGAAGTGCAAGAAGTCATATCAGCTTGATTTTTTTCATCCTGAAGGCCATGGAGATGAAGGCATTTAGCACCTCTGCAATTGGGCCAGTAGTGCATAATCATAGAGAATTCATCTGTGCATGCAGAATAGGAAAGAATAAACCTCTGTGTCCTTAGGAATTCTCTGATGAACACAAATTAATTAATCTTCCAACTCCATAAGAAAAGAGTTTATTATTTAGTCCAGAATCCATTAAGACCATGAAGCAGACCCAGAGACATAACTGGACCTTTGAGCACCCTGGGCAATAGTGGTGCATAGTGTCTCATGTGACCCTTTATGGGTAATCAAGGAACAGCTCCCTACTTAATATAAGCAGTGTCTTTATTATAGCAGTTTCTTACAGAGCTGTTACAGGGCCTACGGTTCTTTGCCGGCCGATCTCTCTTGTTTTTTCTGTCTCCTCCCCTTCACTTTCTGTTCCCCCGTCAGACCCCTCCTTTCTGCTGCTGCTGCTGGTTTTGCCTCTGAGATCCATACATATTGTTACATCTTTCCTTTCAACAGTTCAAAACACGTGATTAACTTATTCCCCTGGTGGGGCCAGAGGTTGCTAGCACATAGCCCACCATGTAGATCGAGGCTTTACCACTGGTCTGCTGTGTTCTTCAGGGCTGATAGTCATCCAGGTAGGCTGGTCGTTGTACCTCCCACCTCTTGTTTGTTTGATTTTTCTGGGTGCTACGCCTGCTTCTGTTCTGTCCATGTCTTTATTTTGCGGGCTGGACTCTGCTTGTGTATCCCTTTCCTTTGTGGGGTCCATGGCGTCTTTCTCCCTTATCTGGGGCTCACCGATGACTGACTAGTTGTCAAAACTGTCTTGGTCCTGATCCTGGGATCTTTTGCTCAGTTGTATTTCCACTCTGCCAGCACTCCACAGCTGTTTCTGGTTACATCTCAGTCGCTGTTCACTTTCTGTGACAACTTTGTAGGATCTATCTCCCATTCTTTCACAGGTGGACTTACTGGGTGTACCCAGACCTAGTGGTCTCAGGTCCCTGGCTTCTTTGTTATACTGTGATACTTTCTGAAACAGTTGCTTTTTTAGTTGCTTCCATGTACTGTCGCCCCTTTCCCCCTGGGGTTGTAGCAAAGTCTGTTATGGGGAGTAATGTCTTAATTCTCCAGCCCATTAATCTGGGCTGAGCTACTGTCCATTCCTTGGGAAGGTGTGTTGTGATGGTCCAAGAGAGCCAGGTAGGGATCCACTGCAGTCTTATTTGCCTTCAACAAGAGTCTCTTGGTTGTCTTTACTGATGATTCAGCCTTCCCATTGCTTTGTGGGTACCCAGGGGATGATGTCTTGTGCTGGAATTCCCATCTAGTGCAGAACTGTTTGAATTCTCTTGAGGTGTATTGTGGGCCATTGTCTGAGGACAGAGTGCCACATATCCCATGCCACACAAAATGAGCCTTCAGCTTCCTGATCACCGTTCCCGCCCAAGTGTCTTCAAGATAATCCGCCTCCCCAAAATTGGGAGAGTAGTCTACAGTGACCATATAGTTTCTGTCATTGACATTAAACAAGTCAGTCCCTATCTTCTCCCAGGGCCGAGAAGGGATGTCATGAGGGTTCAACGTCTCTTTTTGCTGTTTGTCATTGTATTCCTTGTACACCTCACACTGCTCCATATATGTTCTCAAGTGAGCATTCATGCCTGGCCAGTAGATGCACTCCTGTGCTCTCCTCAGGCATGATTCTATTACCATGTGTAAAGCATGGAGTCAGTTCATGATGTCTGGCTGGCGAGCTACAGGGATCACTACCCTGTCTCCCTTGAACAGAATTCATCCTGTGTACATAGTTCATCCCTCCATTGTTAGTTTGTGGCAACTTCTGATGGTACTTATGCCTTGTGCTGTGGCCAACCCTCTAGGATGGTTTGTTTAACTGCTTATAGCACCGCATCCTGTTCCGTACTCTGTTGTATTGGTTTGTGACTGCTTTTGGAGATGGGTAAATCTTGTACCATATTAATGGACTCTATCTCCTGTTCTACGGATCCATCTGTGCTGCACTCTGGAAGGTATGCTCTACTTAGTGCATCTGCCACTTTCAGGGATTTCCCTGGGTAGTACTTTATACTCACATCACAGGCCTGGAGTCTCAGCAGCAAGTGTTGAAGACTCTTAAGAAGCTCTCAGCAAGGGTTTTTTTATTATGATCTCTAATGGTTTGTGATTTGATCACACATCTACTGTCTATCCAAAGATGAACTGATGGAACCACTCCAGTCCAAACAATACCACTAGTAACTCTTTTTCTATCTGTACATATCTCCTTTTGGTTTCAGTCATTGCTTTAGTACCAAAAGCTATGGGCTGCTGGTTCTGCATCAGTACTGCTCCCAGACCTCCTTCTGATGCATCACGCTATAGCACTAGTTGCTCAGCTCTGTTGTAGTACTGTGTTGGGGCCTCACTGCTGAGTTTTTTAATGCTTTTGAATGCCTCCTCTTGGGTCTGTGCCCATTCCCAGGCTGCATCATTGTATGTTAGCAACCTGAGTGGCTCACAAATGTTAGACAAATGTGCACAAAGGGGACTCTTTTATGATTACGGAGTCTTTTATGTCTCCAAAGTTACATGAGGGTGCCAAAGTTTTCAGTGCTGTGATATAGGCCTCTATTCCTTCCTCTTCCTCTTGGTTTCAGGTGAAAAACTGATCTTTCTCTACAGTCTCATTTTTCCTGGGGTCACAGTATGCATCAAATGCTTCTATTAACTGTTTGAGTTTGTCAGGGTGCCCTGGCATCAGTGTCACACTTGCTTCACAGCCTTTCCCCCCCACTAGATAATAAAACAGCTTTACGTTCATTTGCTCTTCTTTATCAGTCATGGTTAATTCTGTATACAAACTGAATTCTTGCTTCCATTGTTTCCATGTCTCTTTGTGTTCAAATCCAGCTGTCCTGGGGGCTTCAGTCCCTCCATACTTCTCGCAGTCTGTTTTAATCACTGCTGGAGCCCAGGATAAGGCCCACCATGTTTCATGTGACCCTGTATGGATAATCAAGGAACAGCTCCCTACTTAATATAAATGTCTTTATTATAACTCTTTTTTACAGAGCTGTTACAGGGCGCACTGTTTTTCCCCAGCCTCTCTAACTCCCTTTTTTTTTCTCCCTCCTCCCTCTCACTTCCTGTTCCACCTTTGGACTCCTCCTTTCTGCTGAGATCCATCCATATTGTTACACGCAGGGCAGCTTCCATGACTGTGCTCCCAATAGTGGCATCGTGGCCACTGCTGCTATTTTTGCACCACCAGTGCAAGGTCAGTGCCTGGGGCTGGTGCCTCCTTCACTATCCTGCTGGACATATCAATATTGTCTCATTGTTTTCTTGAAAACAGCCCTGACTGTATACAGCAACTGTCTCTTCCTTCATAGTTGAAGGTAGTGTCCCTCTTTTGCTTCTCCAATTATACAGCACCCAGTAGAGTGGGGTCTCAGTCTGGGTATTGTGATGATACAAATAATAACAATATATTTCTAACTTGACTTTGTTATTCAAGAAAATAACTTACAATCTTTTTGTTTATGCTAATCTTTAGGACAAGTATAGGAGAATTTCTGCAGCTCAGTTATTGCAAAGTTTGAGAGGCAAACAATTGCATAGTTTGAAGGTACTTCCTGTTTTTTTAACAGTTTTCCCCTCACCTTTTGCGAAGGCAGTCAGTCTGCCTGTCACAAAGCAAGATATGAACAGGAAAAGTGTTGCAAACTGAAAGAGCAAGTCTTCATTTTTACAGGAATCATCTTCCTGATACCAGGCAATCTCTTAATAATGAAGATAATGGAATCAGTCTACAACAATTAGAACCCAGAGGCTCCTGTGAGAGAAGACTAAAGAAACTATCAGCTAGCCACAAAAGGTGAGGAGGATAGACTTGTGACAGAGCTAAACTTGTTTTCTTTTCATCTTAAATAATAAGATCAATCCTACAGTTCTGCTTTAGGCAGAACTAATTGTTTGCAAATCCCATCTGGTTCTTTAGAGATGGTATTTTTCTCAAACCTATTCTATCACGATCTTTTTGTTCTTAAAAGCATACAGTATCTTGACATATGAGCTATCCTTCATTAACAGACCAATATGTATATATACAGTTTTTCTTTCTTGGACCTGAACTTAGAAGCATTAGTTCCTGGAGACACGTCAGAGCCAATGGGTTTCTAAGAGGGAGTCTGACCCAGAAGTTTAAGGTTTACAATGTTAGTAGTCTGTATTATTCAAGTAATACTAGAGGAATGTTGTAGCTGTGATGGTCCAGGAATTATGCTGGTGTAGAATTCCCTGATGCTCAAGGGCTATCTACCAAACACCTTTAAAAAATTCATAAGCTGGCTGGACACTAGGAACCAAGGACTGAACATGGATGTTGATTTTATAACACACTATAAATCTACCTGATTCCTGGAATTCTTCCCACACAGTATAGGTAATAATGACTCTTCTCCCTTTTGACAGGTCTTGATTTCTCAGTAATCAAGCTTCTTTTCTTCTGCTAATTTGTTTGCTGCCCCAGGGAATTTCTCCCCCTTCCAGTTCCATAGCTCTACTCACTATTCTTAAAAAATCACTGTGCTTGCTTTCTTTCTCATACTAAAGAAGACTGCTTTACATTCAAAAGCTTGTCTGACTCTACCCCAATTATACTGTTGGTCAAATAAAATAAAAAATCAACCTCCCCATCTCACCCCCTCTAAAAAAATCCTTGCCTCTTGCAGTAGCATTAATATTCACACTTAATCTGAATTTTCAGAGTTGATTAAGAAATGTGGACACTTTCATCACATCATGAAGGTTTGAAAACTAAACTTTAGATCAAAAGCGAAGCTCCTACTAGACCCATTCCTTCTGATGGCTCAGAGAGCTAGGCCTCACACTACTTCCATCTTTCCTCTGCACTGATTGCAGAAACAGTAGGAATGGCAACTAGATACCTCTATGAAACCCTGGGTGTGATGAACACAAGTCTATGATCACTTACATCTTGCATAACCACAAACAAATCAGTGAGGGGTATAAATGAAGGTAGATGCTTCCAGTATCTCTTAGAAAGCTGTACTTAGAAGTTGCAGAGGGTTGGGTGACAGTAGCCAGGCTGCAATTTAATGTTTTCTCTGCTTTTGAAGAGGATCAGAAAAATATTTTCCCAAATTGTCAGAGAAGAAATAAAAATATTGGGGTGTGAATTATTATCAAGTTTGAGGATGCTACCTGATCATTCTGATGTGAAATCCAAACTATGCTCTGATCTAAATATGTGCTGGTTTCCTTAGGAATTCCTTTAACATTTAAGAGAATTGTTGTAACTTACTGTCCATTATTTATTAATGATCTAAGGAAAAGATTGATCCCAATTATTTGTTTGCATAACAAGTAAGAGCTGGTTCTCTTTTTTTTCTGGCCATCATTCAAACTACAGTACCAGATAAATTATTCAGTTGTGCCCCAGAGTTTTCCTTTCCTTTTCCTATATCGGAGAGAATTAATATGATTTCAAGAAGCTCTGATAGTTTTTTATTCAGCAAATCTTACACAATCCTAAAGGGAGACATTTAAAAAACAAATTAAATCTGAAAACCTTTTTTGAGATATTATCTTATCGGAAAGAAACCTATGGGCTCAG
Source organism: Crocodylus siamensis (assembly GCF_052110815.1). Lineage (NCBI taxonomy): Eukaryota > Metazoa > Chordata > Crocodylia > Crocodylidae > Crocodylus > Crocodylus siamensis. The sequence continues at coordinate 66,855,158 of NC_143398.1, forward strand.
TTTTCTTCTTTTATTCACAGTCATAGGTACATTGACCTACAAGTAAACTAGCACTTAAGGGTAGTGCTGTTTGCAAAGTATGGTAGTACTCTGGATTAAGGACACCTCAAATTCTTAGGATGGTAAGAGCCAGATTCTGTTGCTATTCCTCCTACTGGGTAGTTCTTTATCCTATGCTTAATCAGTAGAATTATCCATAGGGCAAGCTCATATTCAGTGCAAATAAGGATAGCAGAATCTGGCCTAAGATATTTTTGGTTTTCATACAGCAAGGTAAGAGCCAGATTGTGAAACATGTAGTTGTACCAGTGAGAAAATAGGCACCCAGATTGTCCCAATGAAGTCAAGAGGGTTTTGTGTGAATAGGTGGTTACTATATTTCATATAATCTGAAGTGTTATAGTAATCATAATTGATGCATGTTGACTTTTTTTCCCTTTTAGTAATAATTGTGTGGTTAATATAAAGTAGTTTGACTAATAACACTAAAATATACTGTACCTATAAATGTTCGCCCCCTTCCCTTTTGCATTTACAGACTTCAGCTTTTGGTTCTGAAATATATGGGTAGTACTTTTTAACTTTAACACTGTGAAGTTAAATTTAATGTTGTCAAGAGAGAATCAGCCCTGTTTATTTCTGGGTTTTATTGATAGAGCTAACATCTTTTGTGGTAGGAACAGGGTCAGACATCAGTTTTACTACAGTGAAGCAGGAAAAAGTATGTTTGGAAAATATAAACATAATCAGCATTAGGGGAGCATAAGAATTACTATTTACTGGGTCAGACCACCATCTTGCCCAGTATCCTGTCACATAGTGGCAGGGAGTAGATGCTGAAAGGGAAAGTGAACTGGGTATAACCATGGTTTTTCCCCCGTGCCTTTCTCACTTTCAGCCTCCAGTGAAGGTGATGCCCTGTTGGTTGAATCATGGGTAGCAATTATGTCAGATTGACAGGAAGTCTTAAGTGAGGTTCCTTGGGAATATGTTCAGGTTCAAAAAGTGCTAGAAATGTTTTAAAAGGATATTAATGATTTGGATGCAGTAAGGAGTATTAGATGTGCATATGATACAAAACTCGAAGAACTTGCCAACCAGTTTGTAGCCCGGATACACGCAGGGGTGCAGCCTGTCCGTAAGTGGAAGGGATGGGGTGGTTAGGTAAGAGTGCTGTGAGAGGGGCCTGCCACCGGCTCTATTCTCTCTATAGAGCCAGGATGGGACAAAGCACTTAACTATATACAAATGTATTGCTATACAAAAATAAATATGAATAAGAGACATTAAATATTCACAGTAGAATTGGTATGTGACACCATATACAATAACCTGCAATTAACATATTGCACCACTTTGAGGTACTGCAAAACGTACAATAGGCAACTGGGAGCTCAGTACAGGTGATTCACAGCATAGGCAATAATGTTAATCTGTGCAGGGGGGTTAATTAGCACCCTGAACAGTAATATCAAGGTATCAACACAATAAGCACTTCTATGCATCAACTCAGATAAAAACCCAGTTGAGGTAGCAATGCAATAGATGTACACAGACAACAATACAGGTAAGTTCAGATAATAGGCAATAAATGTATATAGGTAATGAAGACAGGTGAACCAATATAAACCCTCTTAAGGAGTACCCATAACTGTATTAACATCTACAGTATGAAGCAAACATCAGTCACAAAATATGGGGTGTACTCAGCACCCCATGGGGTGTTCCTTGGAGCCCCTCCCCTTCAGGGCCGTGGGATGTGAACATGCCCCCTCCACAGTGGAAGAGGGTGGAGGCTGCAGACCCTCCTCTCCCAAGGCCATCTCCTCTGTGGGATCCACTTTCCCAGCAACTAATGCTCCCACTCTGAAGCGGACAAGGCTTGACCCCTGGTGGCCAGTGCCACAAGGGCCTCTCTCCAGCAGTGCCTCTGGCTCCTCTCACTGGCCTAGTGCCCCACACTAGGCACCCAGGGCACTCCTATGGGAGCTGAGCCCTTACTGGCTCTGGTTCCCCAGCCTCATGCCAAGGGTCTTACCCCTTCCTGGGCCCTGATCTGAGCACCAGGGCTCTTTTAGTTTAATGCTAAGCCACACTGTGGGGCTCTGGTTACCCGACCTAGAGCCAGAGCTAACGTAAGCAGCCTCAAGCTGCTTTCAAGGTCAACTCTCCCTGCGCCAACCTGCACACCATGTGGGGCATGAGCAGCCTCGAGCTACTCCCAGGGCTGGCTCTCCGTGTGCCGATCCATACACTGCCCACTCAGCTGCTTGCCAGGTTTGCAGGCTCAAGCCATGTCGAGCAGCTCCCAGAGCCTGAGCGCTGTGCACTGATCTACACACTGTCAAGGCTCAGGTGGGGTCCCGATGACAGTCTTCCCTGGAACTCCTCTCTCCTTGCTATTCCTCGCTGTGTCTGCCCCCAGCATGCCAAGCACACTCTCCTTTTGTACGCTTCAGGGGCTCTGCCCCTGAAGTCCAGTGGGCCTGCCATGCTGCACTTCACAGTCCAGTCGGGGAGCTCCTCTCCCCCTCCCCTCAGGAAAGGGGCAGTACCCACTTTCCCCCCAGTTCTTCCTTATTGGAGGATTGGCTCCATCAATCAGAATTGAGGATTCTTGAGCCCCTGGACACACTGGAGCTTGATTGGGTAAGTCTGTCACACGTTGGAGGACAGGATAAAAATTTAAAGGGGTCTTGATAAATTGGAGATCTTGGTGACAGACAACAAAGTGCAGTTGAACAAAGACCAATGTTAGGTATTTTACAAAAGGAAGAAAAAGCAAATACACAAACAGAATAGAGAATAACTGGCCTGGCAGTAGCACTGCTGAAAAGGATTTAAGGGTTATGGGTCAATCACAAACTCATTATGAACCAACAATGTGATACTTGCAAAGACTGAATTCAGTTTTGGATTGCATTAACAGAAGCATTATATGCACAGCATGGGAAGTGATGCTACCTCTGTACTCAGTGTTAGTTATAGGTACTGTACCCAAACTAGGAAACTGTATTTTAAGTCAAATATAAGGAATCCAGAGGCACACAACAAAGTTAACAAAGGGGTTGGAATGCAAGCTGTTTAAAGAAATGTTGAAGGAACTAGACATGTTTAATTTGGATAAAAGAATATTAAGGGGCATTGTGATAGCAGTTGTCAAGTACCTGATAGCAGTATAAAGAAGATGGAGAAACTCTGGCTTCAGAGGACAGGTCACAAAGGCAAATAGGTTTAAATGGAAGCAGATTAAATCTCAGGAATTTTTTTCTAACTATAAACACAGGAGAACAGAACAAGCTGCCTAACAATCTTCAGAGATTTTCAGGAAGAGGCTAAATAAGTATCTTCTGGCATAGTTTGGGAGCAGTGAATCCTGCAGGGGTATGGAGTTAAATTAGATAAGGGGTGTTAACATAACGCCCACAGGCTAGATCCAGTCCATGCAGTTGCTGTCTGGCCTTCCAGGCTACTGGCAGAAGATGGAGTTGTGGCTATTGTCATAACCTGCTGGGCTATGTCCAGTGCCTCCAGGCCCTGGTGGACATGGCTCTTGGTAACAGGAGAGCAAGTGAGGGCTGTGCCAACACAGCCCTGTTTGCTCTGTGGCTGTTTGGCTCATCACCAAGCAGCTGCTTGGTGTGCTGCCACTTCTCCTCCCACTGGCTGCCCCACTGCCACTACGTGCCCCATGCTGGATCTGCTGCCATCCTGGGCTGGATCTACCACTGGCCCTACTGCATCCACCCCATCCCTGTGCCAGTCAAAATCCATCCCAGGCACCTCTGAACTAGATGATCCTCAGGGTCTTTCCACCCCTTTGCTTTGATAAAATCTCTAGGAATGTTCGAGCTAATGAACAAGATTAAAATCTCCTTTTTTTCCTAGTGAAAACACAGTCCCTGGCTTTAACAAGCTGACTGAAGGAGTAAAATATTACTCAGTATTTACAAAGAGTAGGGATTTTACTTGCAATGTTACTTGGCTCTGTATTCCTTACAAGTTTCTAGCAGAAAGGACCATGAACTCCTGTGTCCGGACTTTATGGGCTGGAATCAAAAAAGAACAATAACCCACTCTGAGTTCACCATCTTCCCTTATACACCAAGAAACAGTGCTTATCAATGCCCATGTGTATATACTATGTGACTTACTCAGGCATACCTGCACGTGTACCTGAACGCAAGGTTTTGGTATTACTAATGGCCATGGCCATGGGCAGATTCAGGATTTTGAAAAGGGGGGGGTGCAATATGTGTGCATAACATAACATAATACCTATTTTTCTCCAATTAAAATAAACTAGAAGATTAACTAGAATGCTAGAGGCCAAAGGCTCTATCAAGTTTGTGATCTAAGCAAAAATGAATAAGGGCAGGGTTACTTTGTGATCTAAGCAAAAAAGAGTTTTTGACAGAGTTACTGCCAGTTCCAGGGTGAGGCAGGCACCTTGTGCCGGTGGCGTATGGTTGTTACTCTCCAGCCTAGCCATAGGCAAAAGTGCTCCCTACACACATGGTCTTCCCTCTTCCTCCCCCCACACACTCCACCATGTCCCCCAAAGTGTCCATTACTGTCCTTTATGCATTGCCCCTTCCATCTCAAATACCCCCTGGCTCTACTCTGTTCCACATTATCCCACATATCCCCATGCACAGCCCCAGCACATTGTGCCCCAAACCCATCAGACCCCACCACCCCTTCATGCCCCAGAATCCAATCCTGCCCTCTTACTGCCTTCATGAATAGAACAGATTGATTTTTATTAGTAGATGTTTTGGATGGGGAATCCAGAAAAAAGATGACAAAGCTGATATGCAAATACAAAGCGCCCGAGCGAGGGACTAACAATAGAGGGATGGGGGAGAGGAGGGGAACATGACTAGGTTACAGGCAATACAATGTTAACCAACTAAGCCCGGGGTGGGAGGATGTGGGAAGGGGGAAGGGGAGAGAAGGGGTTCGCGACACTGAGAGAGAAAGGAGATAGATACACACAAGCCTGTTACAATGGTCCGCAATGGTGGAGGAAGTGGCTTGGAGGAAGCGTCTCAGTCCATAAAGTCCAATCATGGGGGTCCTCTTCAGGTGGAGTGGGGTCATCCGTGGCGGAAGAATCCTCTCGGAGTGAAGCGAAGCAGGGGGGCGATTCAGGTGGTGCCCTCCGGGTCCGGTCCGGTGGCGGCTCATCTGGTGGGGTCAGTGTACTGGCGGTGGCCCGTGATGTGCTCCACGTAGATGTCGCGGGACCAATGGATGGTGTCGGATACCATGAGGCAGCGCATCAGCCTGCACACATCCCCATCATACTCCAGCCCCCCTAACCACTCACCATTTCCCTCACAGCCCACTGAGTCCCCCCAACCCCTTGGCAAATTCAAACTTCACTGTAGCCCCTCACAGATTCCTTCCAATGACAGCTAGATGGGGGAATGCCTGTGATGTGAGTGGTGCCTCCTGGTGGTGTTCCTCAGGAAGTAGGCAAAAGAGCTACAGGAGGAGGTGGTGAGGCTCAGAAGCATCCTCAGCTCAATTCAATGCTGAAGGAGACCTCTAGGACTGCAGAATAAGGGCTGTGGCACTGCCAGAGCCGGCACTTAAGAAGGAATAGGAGATGGATTCCCAGGAAGGTGGAAGCTTTTGACTTCTGTCAGCAAGCAGAAGTCTTCATCCCCACCTGCAGCAGTTTGATTGGAGAACAGATATAAAGCCCTACAGCAACAGAGAAGAAAGAGCATTTTCCATCAGTGGAAGAGGCCAGATCAGGACTCCCCTAGGTTGAGAGAACAGACACCAATGTCATCAAAAAGAAGCAATGGTTGGTGACTCTCTTCTGCAGGGGACAGAGGCGTTCATCTGCCATCCTGACCTGTTGTCTCAGGAGGTCTGCTGCTTGCCTGGAGCTCAGATCCAAGATATCATGGAAGTATTACCAAGTCTTATGTGGCTCTCTGACTACCCCTTGCTGCTCATCCATATGGACACCAATAAAACTGTCACGGGGGACCTTGAGCAGATCAAAAGTGACTACAGGGCTCTAGCTTAAGGGGACATAGACTCAGGTGGTGTTCTGCTCAGTCCTTCTCATCAAGGGGAAAGGTCTGGGCAGGAGTGGATACATCCTGAAGAACGATGCCTGGGTGTACAGATGGTTTTGCCAGCAGGGATTTGCCTTCTTCAACCATGGCATGTTGTTCCAAGAAGAAGGATTGCTAGGAAGAGATGGGATCCATCTGATGAAGAATATCTTCACAGACCATCTTGCTACCCTAGTGAGGAAGGCTTTAAACTGGGTTCACCAGGGGATGGAGACCATAGCCCTGATATAAGTGAGGAAGCGGGTGACCTGAAAGAAGCACAAGTAGGAGGGGGCAACAGAGGAGACCTTCTCATTTATGAGGAAAGATTGAGGGAACCAGGCTTATATAGTCTAGAGAAGAGAAGATGGAGAGGGGACTTAATAGCAGCCTTCAACTACCTGAAGGGGGGTTCAAGACAATGGAGCTAGACTGCTCTCAGTGGTGGCAGATGACAGAAGAAGGAGCAATGGTCTCAAGTTGCAGCAAGGGAAATTTAAACATTAGGAAAAAATTTTAGGAGTGTAGTAAAACACTGGAACAGGTTACCCAGAGAAGTGGAATGGAAGCTCAATCTTTGGAGGTTTTCAAAACACAGCTAGACAAAGCTTTGGCTGGGAAGATCTAGTTGGGGATGGTCCTGCTTTGAGCGGTGGGTTGGACTAGATGACCTCCTGAAGTCCCTTCAACCCCAATTTTCTATGATTCTGGGATTGACCCAGTGGCAAATTCTGCCATGATGCATATACAAATAGAACACAGATTGTATAGAGAGCAAATATTGTATGGAGTGGTATGGGTGAAATTGAGATGATAAAAACACTTACTGCAAGCACAGAGAAGAAGGAATTGCAGCAACCAAGGACTCTACTGACAAAAAGCTCGTCTCAAGGTTCTGCTGGCCATATAAGGCCCTGTCTGTTATTACTATAGTCATGCAATTGGGATCTTATTCATAGATTAATAGATTGTAAGGCAGGAAGGAACCTCAAAAGATCATCTGGTCCAGCCCCCTGTACCAAGCAGGAAAGATAACTGGCGGTCAGGTACCCCATCAAGGTGACTGTTGAGTCTCCTCTTGAAGATTTCCAGGGTAGGTGATTGAATCACCTCTGTAGGGAGCTTATTCCACAGTCTGCTCTCCCTGACTGTGAAGAAGTTTTTCCTAATGCTGAGCCTGAATCGATCTTCCAGCAGTTTGTGGCCATTATTCCTGGTTTTCCCTTGGGTGCCCTGGTGAACAGTTACTCACCGAGCCCTTGATGTACTCTGGTAGTGTAGAAGTAAGCTGCTACCCTGTCTCCTTTCAGCCTTCTTTTCCTCAGGCTGAAGAGTTTCAGATCCCTCAGCCTTTCCTTGTATGGCTTGCCTTTTAAGACTCTAATCATATGGGTGGCTCTTCTTTGGACTCTCTCAATCTTGTCCATGTCCTTGTTAAAGTGTGGTGCCCAGAACTGGATGGAGTACTCCAGCTGTTGTCTCACCAGTGCTGAGCAGAGTGGAAGAATCACCTCCTTGGTTTTGCTAGAGATGCATCGATTGATGCATGCCAGAGTATTATTTGCCCTACTGGTTACTGCATTGCATTGCCAGCTCATATTCATAATGTGGTCTGTTATTACCCCCAGGTCCCTTTCATTCATGGTGCTAGTCAGTTTGGTGCCACCAAGCCTGTAGGTGTGTTGGGGGTTGCTTGTCCCAAGGGGATGCACTTTACATTTCTTGACATTGAACTTCATCAGATTCTGCTCCGCCCGACTTGGCAGCCTGTCTAGGTCCACCTGTATCTGTAGCCTATCTTCAAGCATGACCAAGCTTCCCCATAGCTTGGTGTCATTCGAAAACTTGGCCAGTGTGTTCTTCACCCCCACACCCACATTGGTAATAAAGATGTTGAAAAGTACTGGCCTGAGCACGGGACCCTGTGGGACACCACTGCCCTATCTTGCCAGGATGATACAGATCCATTCACTACAATTCTCGGTGTCCTATCTTGCAGCCAGTTTCTCACCCACCTGACTGTCTTGGAGTTAAGCCCACCATCCTACAATTTTCTCACGAGGACATTGTGGGGTACTAAATCAAAGGTCTTTTGGAAGTCAAGGTATATGATGTCTACCTGTTCTCTCGTGTCCAGGTAGCAAGTTACCTGGTTATAGAAGGAGGTTGGGTTGGTAAGGCAAGACCTGCCTGTGACTAAGTCATGCTGGCCATCATTCAGGATCTTACCTTCTGCAAGATTATCACAGGTAGACTCCTTGATGAACTTTTCTAGGATTTTCCCTGGGATGGAAGTTAGGCTGATTGGCCTATAGTTACCTGGGTCCTCCCTCCTGCTCTTCTTGTGGATGGGCACAACTTTGGCCCTCTTCCAGCCCTCAGGGACTTCTCCAGAGCACCACACATTGTGGAAGAGTTTCACCAGGGGTTCCACAATGCTCCTTCAGCACTCTTGGATGAAGATCATCTGGTCCCACTGACTTGTATATGTCTAATTTTTTTAATTGGCCATATACCAGTTCTATGGCAATAGTAGGAAGGTGATTATTTCTACTGTGCTCATCCTCTACTCTACCTGAGTTGTTGAGCAATGGTCCCACACTCCCATTTGTTTTCCTCCTGTTCCTTATGTACCTAAAGAAGGACTTCTTGTTGTCCTTGATTCCCGTTGTTCATCTAAGTTCAGTCGTTGCTTTAGCCTGTCTTATCTGTTCCCTGCAAATGCGGGCCATCATAGAATAGTCCTCCTTGGGGCCCACCCCGAGCTTCCATTGTTTATAAGCCTCTTTCATCTTTCTTAAGAGGACCGTGATTTCCCTGTTTAGCCAAGAGGGCTTCCCAACCCTTCTGTTACCTTTTCTCTGCATGGGAATGGACTTCCTTTGTGCTTCAAGAATCGTGTCCTTAAAGAACAACCACTCTTCATGCACACCTTTCAGCTTTAGTCCCTGGTCCCACAGCACTTGCCCTACTGGTGACCTAAGCTTGCTGAAATTTGCACTTTTGAAGTCCAAGACTTCAATCCTGCTATCCAATTTGTCTGCCTTAGGTTGGACAGTGAACATGATGGTTTTATGGTCACTATTGCCCAGACTTCCCTCTATATTTAAGTTGGTTACCAGGTCATCTCCTTTGGCCAGGACCGAGTCTAGCAGAGTGTCACCTCTGGTTGGCCCACGCACTGCCTGAGTCAGGAAGAGCTCCTCGACACAGGTCAGGAAGGGTCGCGACCAGTCCAGCTTGGCTGAGTGTTCCTCCAAGGAGATGTCTGGATAATTAAAATCATGCATGATGACAATGTTATGTGCATGTGTGGCCTCTGACAAATTTTATCCCAGAACACCAAAATCATGCATCCTGCCATGCCAGACATGTATGGAAGGACACGAGATTTTGCAGGTCAGGGATAATATTAGTCAGAGTCCAATAATGGGACTGTCAGCACACAGGAAGTCCAGCATCATAGATTAAACCCCTGTAGCCCAAGACTGCTCAGATGCCTGGACATTTAGAAGGCATTCATGGGAGCAACCTGATCCCTGCTTATCCATGCTGTGGACCTGTCAACACTGCACTGGCTGCTGGTAATATAGGAATACCATGCCATACATTCAAATTAAAGCATGCTGTAAACCAACTACAAAGATACTCCACATTAAATGGAAACAGATTGGAAACATTAATGTGGAACATCTTTGTAGCTCATTTGCTATTTTTATAATGTGATAATTTGTTTGAGCATGTGGCGTGTTGCAATTTACTGTGTTATTAACATGTTAATCATACAATAAATTAACATCTGGCAGGGGCTACAAAGTTCAGCTTCACCACCTGCATAACCAGTCGTCAGGCATTTTGCTCTGAAGCTGTTCAGTGGTGCTAGATCCACATCCTTCATGTTTTAAGTGGAATGCTAGCTTCATTTGGGGATGGTGTACAAAGAAGATCTTCTGGCCAGATTAGAAATGTGCTGATCTCAGCAGCTAAAATTGGGCTAAAGTCAGTAGCTTCAGGCCAGAAGGGCTCTATAATGGACAAATATTCACCCTGTTTATTCAGTGACATGTAACAACAGACATGTTTGATGAGGTAGTCTCTTATTTGACAAATATAATCCATGTCTGAATTAGAAGCATCAAGAAAAAGTGACATGGTTGTGGCTAGGGATGCTGAACAAGTGTGTGTGTGAATAATGAGCAAGGGAAAGGGAATAATTGGAAAGCAGCAGGGCCTTCTCACTGGCGACAGAAAATTTGTTCCACAGCCAACCTAAAGGATTCAGACGTTGGCCATCTGCTCTCCCCACTGGCACACATCGGTCATGTGATATGAAATTCCAGGAAGATACAATCCCTTGCCCTGCCATACTACAGACATCTGCTTTGCCAGCACTCCACAGAGTGAACATTCAGGCATAAACCCATATCTGCTTCAGTGAATTAATAGGCCTGCAGGTGCTTGGCTAATATTTTGCTGTACCATGGAGGCTGCTCAGACATTTGTTGTTGCTAGGTTACGAGCATCCTAATTACAATCTCTGATATTCTTTCAGGGCTACAGTGTTCTGGATGCTCACGGTAGGCAGGATCTGAGCTGGAAAATAGTGCAGGCAGTGGAATAGAGGATTTTCAAAGCTAGGCATGTAAATTGACTTACATAACTCCACCCTTTAAACTTTTTATTTGGATATATAAATAACCTATTATTATGTACTAGTGGAGCCAGAGAATGTGTAAATTCACCATAAAAAGGGAGCGGGCCTGCTGCATGGAGCAGGGTATAGTGCAAACTGCAAGCCCAGAAAGGAGGTGAGAAATAAGATAAATCTCTGCACAGATGCAGAAATGAAATGTAATCAGCAAAGATAGTGCCCTTATTTTGTGATTGTTTCTGGGTGTAAAAGCAGAGGGCCTGGGCAACTGGACCACTTGCCAGCAGATATTCAGGCCCCTGGCAGATGTTTAATGTAATCACATGATTGGGATCAATCCCAATCATGTCCAACCCCAAACACAACGTGTCCTGGCATTCCAGATGTTCATGGCAGGATGCATAATTTTTAGGATCAGGGATAAAATTTCTCTGATCTAAATCACATGAATGCTGGCATAGAGAGCCAGGCATCAGGACCTGGTTCCTGATGCCAGGCTCCCTGCACACTGGCAACTGGAAAGGCAAGGCATAGGGCCCAACACAGGGGGAATGGTTTCTGTCTGCTGGGCTGCACTTACACTTTGTTAAGGCCCCAGGGCACTATTTAAGTCAGACATCTGGGAGCCTGTCACGGCACTGCAGGACCTTATGCCTAGGACCCAGCTGTACACTTGTTTTTTAAGGTCCCAGGATGCAGAGAGCCTGACATCAGCAACAGGTTCCCTGATCTGAGACTCTTGGAAGCCCAGTGCATCTCAACACAGACTAGCATGTTCAAAGGGTGCTCATTCACCTGGGCTGCACATACCTCTCCTCCATGCCTACATGCCACACATTCAGAATTAAGTGCAATAAAAACTAGCTACAAAGATGTGGCATGTTACTATTTATCATGTGACTGACACATTAGTAACACAATAAATGTAACATCTGCCTGTGGCCCCAGAGAACAATTCAGAGCTCATCAGCACTGTGGTCTTCCAAAGGGGTCTCTCATAATTTATTACAGAAAGTACTTCAGGGCTAAGTGCAGACTGTCAAAAAGCCTGAGGCTGAAGCTGTTTAGTCTAAACTGCAGAGATTAAACTAAGACGCATTTGAACAGACGTTCACTTTTGATTTAGGAATTGCAGCCACATGCCTGCAGTGGCTCAGGCCAGAAACTGGGGGCCCTAGAGCACCCCTCCCAGCCTGCCAGCCACTGCCAAAGGGAAGAGATTGAAGCTCCAAGGCTTCTCCCCCCGACACACACACTTGAGCGGAGGGGGTATGGCCAGGCCACAGCCCAGGGCTAGCATGCTGGAGGGTGGGGGTTTAAATCCCCTCCCTGGCCCACAGGAGACCCCAGCCCGGGTCTGCCTGGGCAGGGGGTCAATGCCTGCCAGGCTCAGGGGGGGTTGAATGGGGAAAAAGGTAGTGGCATTGAATTCACAAAAGACTGAACAAGAGTAATAGGCCTTTCTCTGATGTGAGCATGTATTGAACACAGCAATGTGCAACCTCAATCACACAAGACAGAACAACAAAAAATCTTTGCCTAAGCTAAGATACAGCCCAGTAAAACACAGTGAGAGTCCACAAAACTGCATCTAACTTAAAATGTAAAGTAATAAAACAAAAAGATGAGAAAGCCTTGCATAAATCTTATGTAATCCTGAGGACAAAGTGTCTCCTTAATGTGTCTCCTGACTCCTAAGCCAGGTATTCAGAAAGTCCTTCTTGGGGTGGAGATCCTGCAGGCCTCATCATTACTTGGGTTCTTACAGGTGCACTTGCACCACCTTTCCCCCTTTGGGTGCGTTGACATCAGTATGCTCATTACTCTGTACTCTGCCTTTACTCATACCTCAGTATGCTTATGCACCTTTGGCAGGACATTTCAATGTTGAGAAATGGAAAGTGCTCTGCCACAGGACAAGCAACCCTCAACATCATGAGCGACTAATGTCTCCTGGCTCTGGGGGAGCACCAGCTGCCAATTGCTGATGGGAGAGGGGGTAGTCTGCCAGTGGCCAATTGTCACCGCTGATGGAAGCACTGGTGGCAAACCGGAAGTGCCCCCGGTGCTTGCAGCTGATCATTGATGGGGGGTGGGGGACAGTCCCCCATTGAACAAACACTGCCACTGGATCTTCTTGGGGGGGTGCCAGCCGGTGCTCCCCACTCTCTGGCTAGTGAGGGCCAGTTTTAGGAAGGGCATGGGCCCCCCACCCTCTGTGTCCCTCCTATGCATCGCCTATGCCCAACACACCTACAGGTATGGTGGCACCAAACTGGCTAGCACCATGAATGAAAGGGACCAGGGGGGTAATAACAGATCATGGAGGGGGTGGAGTCTGCTGGTCTCCTGCTGGTCACCTGCCAAGCAGACCCTGGCTGGGATCCTGTGCCAGTGGGAGAGGAGGTTTAAACCCCCTTCCCTCCTCTCTGCCTGAGCCTGTCTGCCCACACCTCCGCCCCCTCCACCCCAGCTGGGAAAAGTCTGGCAGGTGCTGCCTCCTCCATCCCCCCAAGCAGACCCAGCTGCAGTCCCCAGCCCGGTTTCCAACCCCCACCCATTTGTTAGCCATCCCTCACTGCTCTGGCTATGGACCAGAGAGGCGGGGCCAGCCCTGCTCTCTGGAGCAGGCAGCACAATCCAGCCCAGGACTGCAAAGTGTCCTGGGATGCTGGGGAACTTTTATTTAACTTGAACCAGGAAGGGGTCTGGATCAGAAATTTCATAAACCAGTTTAACCTAAATCAGTTAAGTCTGATATACTACATTTAACCAGATTATTTTAAGCCAGTTTCAGCCATTTTGTGCACTGAACCTCTGTTCTGTTACAGGTTTAAACACATTTCTGATCACTTAAACCAGTTTATGTATAACTTCTGTCCCTAGCCCAGGAGCCAAGTGATCTTGATGGGGTAAGGCAGAATACAGGTTTCCCTCCTTTTGTGCTGTACATGCATTCCTGGAAAATGGTGCAAAACTCGAATTTGCATAAAGAGAACCCACTTTCCAGTGTGACAAATAGGGATACATTCCAAGACCTCAACTATACTGACCCCCAGACCCATTTCTACAACTTTTACAAGACAATTTTGGTATTTTCCAACAGCAGACAGTACATACAAGCACAGGGCACTATCATAATGGGGATGGCAACTACAGAAACATGTGTTGCAGACAACAAGCGAGGAGCACAGATCCACACAGGACTATATTTTGGTGTGTGTCACTCCCACAACGTGCCACACAAAGCAGCTAACTGTGGGCTTCTAACACACCTATTACTTAGAAGTGAATTTACCTTTTTGGTATACGAAGGATCATTGCATAAGAATGGAAAACTGTAGTGCAATCAAGCAGTTGTAGTTTAAGCTTAGGGCCTTTGGAAGAATGCTGATGTTTGAAAAATTGAAGTGCCAGTAGCTTCATTAAGCAATAGCATTATTTACTGATAACAATTTATTTATGCTTTGTAATTTGCATGTTGTGAGTTACGTAAAGCATAAGGGCTGTTCACTGAGCTTTAATGAACATATGGTCAAGTATCTAGCTTGCCGCTGTATTGGTCAAGAAGCAAAAGGAATCACAACTCATGGCAGAGGTGATATATGTTATTAGACGAAATAGTTGCAAAAAAACCCTGCTTTATTTGCAAGCTTTCAGGCACAGCCACCCTTCTTCAGGCATAGGAGAGAGCAAAGATTGTAAACGTTCTCCTAGGTAGAAATGAAAATTCATATTTCACAGGAGAGCTGAAGGTGTGGTAAAATCTCCTGTTTGGAGATTTGCTGTCCTGTGAAATATGAAATTTCATTTTTACCTAGGAGAACCTTTACAATCTCCTATGCCTGAAGAAGGGTGGCTGTCGCCAAAACTTGCAAATAATTTTTTTTTTTTTGCAAATATCTAGTTGCCTAATAAAAGATGTCATGTCTGCCATGAGTTCTGATTCCTAATGAACATATGGTAATTTTGGAGTCCTCTTAGTCTGAGTCCTCTTAGCTTAGAATACCCCAAACCATTTATTGCACTAGGTACATGGCCTAGATTTGGCAAATCTGTCTGGTTGTAGATTTGTTCCGTAAAACAAACACAACTGAGCTCTCAAGAAAAAAAATGTCTTACAAAATGATCAGTGATTAGACAAACACATCTTACTGAGAAGAGATTATTGGAGTGACGGGATCCCTAGGGGCAAATGTTTTTGTTTCTCATTTAATACTATAAAATGCACCAGAGGTTTGCCATTGGCTTTGTTATTTAATTTAATGAATTCATCATTTCTTATTTCAGTGTGATGGATGAAATATTTCCTATAAATATTTCTATACATTCCTACACATATTGAATTGCTTCTTAAAATTATTGTAGGAATTTAGGAAGCGTGGATCTTAGCATGTAAACTGATAGTCATGTAGAGATTAATGATTAATTAGTTAAACAATCCAGGGGTCTCCATGGACCCTCCATACATAGTGGAATATAAAAGATTTGTAATAGATACTGACTTCACCAAAATAACCTCTTATGGGGGGGCGGGGGGCATGCGTGCACGTGCGTTTGTGCATGCAGGGAAGAAAGGGTAGCAAGAAGTAATGATTACACATTCCATATATGAAAATTCAGTCTGAAAGGATTAAGCAGTGCACTGGTGTAGTGCTTGTCTTTGGCACATGTGTGAATCCTATTCAATATCACTGCAGTGATAAAAGTCAATAGGAAAGATTTCAGTGGTAAAGTGTATCCGGGGGTCTCTGACCAGTATGCAGGAATGTGTTGGAATCTGATGACAAAACTAACATTAATTTTGGATCTTTAAATGCAAATTTCCTATCTTGAAAGCATTTTCTACTTGATTGTTGTTTCTGATTATAACAATTAAGTTTGAATTTTAAAGGGATATGTATTTTAACCATGAGTTACTGTGAATATTGGGGGCGTTGACTGGGAATCTTGCTAGTGTTTTGAGAGCACCTTTCAAACGTGTCATCTGGGAACCTAGTTTCAAACCATCCAGTTCAGAGCACTGTGCATAGCATTTGCATGAAGCCCCCATTCCCTATTCCAAAGTGTTTGCCTAATGAACTAAGGAGGCTCTTTTGAGCCATATAGGTTTCAAACTCAAACTGGCAATATAAATAAAACAGATGAAATTCCCTCCCATCTTATTTGTACAGGTTTCCCTTGCTTTATGTGGATTCTGTATATGCAAATTTGCTTTTATGCAATGACCCTTTTTTCACCCAAAATTCTTTATATGAGAGGTAAATTTGTTATATGCTAATTCTGTAGGGGAAGGGGTGAGAGCAGGGTCACAGCGCAGCCCAGTGGCTGCAGGCAGGTGGTGCCAGCCGCTCCCGGGGCTGCAGTAGGAAGTGAAGCAGAGGGAACTGTCGGTGGGCAGGGGGTGCGGGACAGGGGATTGCAGCTCTTGCTGCTTCGTTCACCCTGGGAGAGCTGCAGGCTGGGGGGCTGCCCCAGGCCCTTCCCAGGGGGCGTGTGCCCCGGGATCTACATGTAGGATGAGCACAGGCTGCCACTGTGGGCTGGGGCCAGTGGCGGCACCTGGCTCTTCCCAGTGGCGGGAGTTGGGCCATGCTACTCTCAGAGTGTGTGGTGGCAGTGCTGGGAGGGCAAGTTGGGAGTGCTACAGCAAATTTTGGGATAACTGCAGCCTCTGGGCTATGCTCCCCAACCCCTTTTCCCCTAGCCCCAGCCCCAGCTCCACTCCCTCCCTCACCACTGTGGGAATGTATACCTATTTATTAACTTATAAACTAGGTTCCCTTTATGCAAATTCAAGTTATACACAGTTTTCTGGGAACACATGTACCGTATAAAGTGAGGGAAATATAACTAGAGTAGGCTTTGATGGGGGGGTGGTTTGCAGAGCTGACCAGGAATTTTCCATTGGGATTATTTGCTGACATAAAATGCAGTTTCTGCAGAGTACATTTTTTCTATGGGAAAATCATTTCAATTTTCCTGGAAAATGTTGGGTTTTTTTGTTTTGAGGGAAAATTGAAAGGAAAATTCCAGCTTCTCAGCCATTTGAAGGACTCATGCAGAGCTGAGGGGGTATCAGGTCCTTGACTCTTAAGAGAAAAGCTTCCCTGTTCTCCTGGATTCCTGGGGTATCTGGCTCTCTCTGACTCTAGCAGAGAGGAGCTAGCGGTGACCTTTTTGCCCTCTGGTGGCCAAATGGTCACCTCCTCAACCTGATTCTAGGTACCCTCCCTTCTGCTCTTACCCACCACACCTTGATGGAATTGCTAAATTATGAAAGGGAAACTGCCTGTTGGTCCTAGAACCTGCCCCTATCCTTCCTTCACCAGTGGATCCCCTCCCTGACCCCATTAACCCAAACTCAGTTTGTCCATAATGGGTCCTCCTGGCCCATATGTGCTCCCAGTACCCATTGCCTTAGGAGCTTATTACATCTTCCAACTATCCCTTTTACACCATGCTCATGCCTCACAGATGTTACCATTCATGACTTTGGTGGGTATTTGGCCCCAGCCTGGTACCAAACCACCTCAGGCCTTTACACCTTTGTCAGGACCTACATCTTTCCAGCCACATCCTTTTTTCTCTTGCTGGTACTCTTAGCTTAGGCCTACTGTGTCAGGCCTGAAGTCTGAGTCCCAGCAGAAGTCTCACCTTCTCAGATTGCATCTCCTCTCTGCCTCAGGCACTGAGCCTGCTCTGTTCCTTGTCCTGAATCTCTGCCCTGTCTTGGGCACTGAGCCTGCTCTGGCTCCACCTGGGCCCTTGGCCTGAGCTTTGCTCTCCCTGGGCACTGGGCACCTCTGGTCCTTGTCCAGCTCCTGTCCAAGTTAGGTTTCTGCCTTTCTTTCTCTCTTTGGGTTTGGCTCTCCCCCTCAAGTCTAAGCCCCAAATCTACCTCAAGCAGAGCTCTAAACACTGGCATGCCTCTGGCACTCTACTGTGGGTTGATACCCCAGACACCCCTCAGGCACCATACTGTGACCTCCACTTGATCCCCTTTCAGCCACTGCCAAACCACCAGTTGAAACTATAACCCAGTAGTAAGCCTTCTGCCAAACCAACTAAACCCCTATAGCACGGATCCATTCCAGCCCTGCACTTACCAGGGGGTGATGACTGCAGGGGTGCCCCACACTCTGTGGGATCATTGCTGTCCTGATGGCAGATGGTGGGCCTCTGGGAAGATAGCACACCCTTCCACATACTCACTCACGAGGCAGGGCAGGGCAGGGCAGGGCAGGCAAGCAGCGAGTGATGCGCTCCCTGAATACCCACCCTCTGGGTAAGACAGAGCTGGAAGCTGGGCTCCACCTGGGCCTGAAACCTGGTTATGGATGAATGCAAGTGGCCAGCTTGTCCAGTACTGCCTAGACCCCAGAGGCCACAGCTGCAGGCAGTGGTGAGCCCCACAGGGGCTTGCAGCACCTGGTGGCAGCTGCAGGGCATGTGGCAGCCTGCAGGGGTCCAGATTGACTCAGGTCAACCTGGAACTTCCTTTATAGGGCAGCACCAGCCCCAGAGATGAGGAGACAAAGCCAACCCTGGCTCCCACAGCAAGAGCCTGACCATCCTGTGGATGCTGGATGCCAGGTACCTGCCAGGGCCTCATGGGGGCTCATGGTACCCATGGCCCCAAATTACCCACAGGGGATGGCCTGTTACAAACCTGCCCTGTGAATCATGGCTAACAACTGGGGATGAACTGCAAAGACCCTAAAGCTAGGCCATGAGCAAATGATAAACATGACTATTTATGTTATATTGCTTTATTAATTTCTATGCAGTACAGACATCGTTGGTGGTAGATGTTTGCCAGAGTCGCAGGGCTTGGCCACTTTGTTTTTCTTCTCATATCAGACCTCTCTCCCATCACATGAAGACAGGTGCCTGGTCCTCCAGGCACCTATCCTGAGACCATCACAGGAACACCTGAGTGGAAAGGGGTGGGATGTAAGGGAGACAGAACCCCACAGAAGAGGCTTGGACACTGAAACCTGCACCCATCTCAAGATACCCCACTTCAGTCAGGTATCACCCCCGATATCTGTTTCATTAACAACGAGTCATGACAGATGGGATATAGAGAAAAGTGGGTGAAACACCCATTGAGAATGTGGCACCCAGGCCCCACCCCAGTGTGGCTCTTTGGTCTGGATCCCACTACAACCCCCTCTGGTCTAAACATAAACAGTGGCTACCTGGCTGCATAACAAGGCTTCCCCTTAGCCAGGGTTATGTTCCTTCATAAGGCACCAGTATTCTGCTAGCAGTCCTTAGAGCAGCACTGAAGTCAGCCCATGTCCCTCTGCAGTCTTCCTAGCCAGGAGCTCTTCATCCCCTGGCCTGCAGGACTCAACTCCCTGTCTTCACTGAGACCCAAGTTTATATGCCACTCAATCCCTGCCCATGTTTAGTGAGGTTCCCTATCAGCTGACCTGCACACAGGGCTGTTTATTAACCCCAGCCTTACTGGCCAGCTTTGTCTGGTTCACAAAAACTCTTCCCTTAAAAGGCCCATTCTGCTTTTCTGTAACAGGGTAAGGGTTTTCTGTTATAGTGACTCTGGTCCTGGGTATCTGGCTGGCCCATGAGTTGGAGAGCATAGTGAACTGGCTTCCTGGATAGTTGAGGAGCCAGATATCCAGCTTCAATCATTGCACACCTAACTTCTATGCAGGGTGCCTGCCAGCCCGCCCAGGCTTCCAGGCCCTGAGCTTCAGTAGCCCACCTAGGATGTTGCCTTGGGTTGGGTGCTTCCAAGTTCCTGGCTTCTGTGCAACTCAGATAGTAGGCAGCTGTGGAATTTTGTAAGCTAGTTTTCCAGCTCCCGCTGCATTAGTTTTTAGGCTGCTCAACTCTTGGAGCCTGTGGCACTGTGACAGTAATAACAGTTTGTTTTTCAGCCTCTCAGAAGTGGAACTGATAATCTACTTAGAGTACCAGAATTATTTCAGATTTATTTTTCAGAAATTCTGAGTTTAGATGGCTCTAGTGCTTTTGTTTGCAAAAAAGTGCAAAAAATGAGGAGCGAAATGACCAATATTACCATGACTGCTTTGTATCTTGCACAATTTGATTTGATCAGAGTTTTGAACAAAGATTTGGGCCATTTTTTTTCTCCTAACTTGTTGATGTGCTAAAATATGAGTGGAAAGGCTGTTCTTGCATATTAGTGACTCCAGTGAAAACAGGAAGTACCAGAACTTCATGAAAGAGACTGTTCTCATGACATTTCCAATGCAGTTTTGCAGGTTCAGTGGTGAGAAGCATGGAAAGTTCAGATAAGATTAAAATAAGTACCTGGACTGCTGAACATGTTTCTGAAATGAGCCTCCACATCTTTTGTAGTTCACCCATTACTAAGTTTTCATAGTACAGTTGGGTGTTTTAAACTGGGCCTCAATTCAAAAGTTCTCAGTTCAAATTCCTGAGGGCCTATGTGCTATCCTTTGTTTTGGGTAGTGACATGTACCTGTGATTTGGTTTGAAAGTCACCACTATTTCACAAAGGAGATGAATCATTTCTTACATATTTCTCAAATGGAGAGAATTGATAGAGGCCACTACCTTCAATGAATATTTGCCCAACCCACCACATTATTATTGAGCATCTTGATGGACATGGCTTTTTCACAGTGGCTCTTGTTTTTGTGTCCTACTCCTTTCTTATTGATGCTTATGTTTATCAGTCTTCAATACGTAGGTGCTGATCTACAGCAATTACTGGATATATAACCAAATACTGTTGGTAACAAAGGCTGCATACACACATTCAAATAATCTGGGAGAATTCTCCCAGGTTTGTTCCCCCGGTGGAGAAACTTACCCAAAGCCACATGTACAGACATTCAAATGCTGAGCCTCTGAAGAGTGGAGAGCTTGCAGCACTGACACTGCAGTCAGAGGGGACCCTTATGTGCACATCACAGCATACTCTAGGCTCCCTTTAGGCTGCCTGGTGACAGATGGCAGCAGTGCTGATCCAGACTGCCCAGGGTCATCCTGTGTTTTCCTACAGCACAATGTGGAGATTGTAAAGGGAACATGTGCTGCTCCCTGCTAGAGCAGCAGAGCCGAGCGAGTGCCACACTGTCTCTCTTTGTGGAGGGGGGAATGCTGGAAAACTATTGTCTGTTTTGGGAGAAGACACAACATGTACAGGCATTCACTCCACCAGGAGAAACTCTCTTAGACATTATTTAACCCAGATTGTTCCTAGGTTATTTTTCTCTAGGAGAAAAAAGCCTGAACATCTGTACACTTGTGGTTCCTCCTGGGAGTGCAGCAACTCTACCAGGAAAAACTGAATGTCTGCACAAAGCCAAAGTCTGTGCAGATTTTAATGTCTTGATCAACCTAAGTATGCATTTAGAATCATTAAACTGTATTTCAAAGTTTTTGTTTAGAAAAAAAGATTGAGTGCTACTAATTGTTGTAATTTGATTGACCAGCAGGGAGCAGCAGGCACCAACAAATATGTTTTTAAAAATCTGCAGTATGTTTCTAAATTTCCCAGAAGACTAATTTCCCCTCTTGCCCTTAATTTTAAAGAACTTAATGTTTCATGCTTTTCAAAAGAATTGCATTGCGGTATTGACATGTTTAAACTGATAACATAAACTGAAGACTCTGTGAAGTTCATCTCTTGTCTATATTAGTTGAACATCAGTAGTTTGACTTCCTAAGAGGAGAATCAGGAAAGTCTTGTATACCATCACATTTGAAAAAAAAAAAGATTTTTTGAAGGTCCATAGTATAACTTGAGGACAATGAAGTGGTCTAATCAATTAACATGTTGTTTAACTTGTTCATGATAGATAATTTTATAGAGTCCATTTCTTTGCAACCCAACATATTTATTGTCTCCAAACCTGTGTGAAGTAAGGAAGAATTATTCCCATTTTACAGATGGGGAAGAGCAGAATAGATAAATGGAGGTTAGGTGCTTAACTTCCAATTAGGTTTACTGTTTCCTTTTTCATGCCTGCTTTCCTAAGACAAACACACTTGGATTCACTGTTGTTAAAAAGAAAAACACAATCACGAGCCAAATATTTTAGCAATGTTGTAGCGACATGTAGTGTTTGGGATTTTTACTGCTTGTCAATTTTTATTTTTTAAATACAAGCTGGCCACCCAGATGACAGAAAATGCATCAAATCTTTCTTGTGAGTGCAGAAAGTGATTTGACTGAGAGCATAAAGTACACCAAAGACATCAGTTGTACATCTGAACATCATTGTGTGGAAGCTATATGCCATTGTTTTATAATGTTAAAAGAAGATTATTAGCAGAGCGGAAACTAGACGTCATCAATGTGTTGCATTTTCCCAGCACTGTAGGGACACAGGGAACGGGGCAGTTGTGATTTCCAGTTATGATTGAGATCATAACTGTGTGACTGTTAGCAGACAATGAGTTTTTTGTGCGCCCTCCTCCCCCCCATCTATTCCATCTAGAAAGAACACAGACCAACCCTTAGCCTGACGAAGGGTGTTTGTACCCAAAAGCTTGCAAAGAAGAATTTTTCCAATTATTTGAGTTGGTCTAATAAAAGATATTGGACTTACCCAAAGAACCTTGTCTGCCTATGTCCTCAGACCAACATGGCTACAACCTAGACCCCTTTCAGTATTGGTGGAATTTATATCAGTTTCATACACAAATTCTAATTACACTGGCCTGCAGGTCAATGGCCAATATAATGGCAATGGTGTAGTTTTACCTGACTTTTTTCCCAGGGTAGTTATATAATAGATTGTGTTAAGAGCTGTATATCCGCTCCTTGTATACACCAGTGAAACAGCAGATTGCACTGGTGCCAGCATGTGTATCCAGACCTAATGCCTCTTTTAAAGAAAGTTGTACATCAGAAGTGTTGAAAGTCTTTAAGCTAGGTTCACTGGGGGATGAAGAACAAAGCTGTGAGGTAAGTGGGGAAGCAGGGGACCTGGAGGAAGCAGGAGGGGGAAACAGGGAAGGCCTCATTCTTCCTGTGAAAGCAGGGAAATTGCCTGGTCATGTCAGGTACCTGTACACAAATGTTTAGAGCCTGGGAAAAAAGCAGAAAGAACTGGAAGTCCTCACACAGTCATGGAACTATGATGTGACTGGAATAACAGAGACTTGGTGGGATATCTTGCATGACTGAAGCACTGTCAAACTGTTCAGGAAGGACAGGTAGGGGAGAGGACTTGTCCTATATGTAAAAGAGCCATATGATTGCTCAGAGCTCCAGTATGAAACTGGAAATAGGCCTGTTGAAGTCTCTGGGTTAAAATTTGCGGGGAGAGTTATTGTGGTGGGTGTGTGCTACAGACCAGCAGACCAGGAAGATGAGGTACATGAGGCTTTCTTCAGACAACTAGTGGAAGTTTCCATATCACTGACCCTGGTTCTTGTGAGGGACTTCAACCACCCTGACATCCACTAGGAGGACAATACAGCAGTGCACAGAAAATCCAGGAAGTTTCTGGAGAGTGTTGGAGATCGTTGTGCACACAAGGCTTACAGTGTGTGTTAAAAACAAGAGGAATTTTATCAGGGGATAAGGCACAATGCCGCATTTATTGGAACATAAAACATGCAACATGAAAAGAATAAAGAACAGTTAGGTTATTTGCTTCACTCGTTCCCATGCATATTGATTCATTCATACAAAAGAAAAAAGCACATCCACACAGATAGATAGTCCTGCAAAGGTTAAGGTGTTACCAAGTTCTAAAGTTTCTCAGGTCAGTCTTGTAGCCGGTCAGACTGACCATGGGTGATGGAGTCAGGTCTTGTTGGACACGCCCAAAACTCCTTCTTGCAGGTGGAAAAATACCCAAACCCCTGTCTTTGTGTTTATTTTTTATAGTGATAGCTGTCCATACAAGCCTATGGATTCCTCTGAGTCAGACACAAAGGTCATCCTCCTTGTCCTGTTGGCAGGCTGGGATTGGTAGGACATGATCTTCTGGCATTGTGGTCTGCAATCTTTAGCAGGGTCGTTGCTTGCAGTCTTCAGCCATCAGGGTGAAGCATGATCTAGCATTTGGTAATCCTTAACTGCTGTCTCAGCATCACTGCAGCCTTTAAACGTTAAACCACAGAAGGCTATTTTCACCTGCTGCAAGAGGACTGTGTTCCTCTACATTATCACATTCATACATCATTCACTTTTTTGTTACCTTTTTCCACATACACCAGACATGCCACAAACCTTGCATAAGCATTTCCTTATACTAAATTTGAGTTCTAAAGTCATGAGACCAATAGGTGAAATATGTCTAAAATCATGAGACCAATATGTCCAATATATTTATGCTAAGCAATAAGAAATTTGAAATAGGTGGTTAATTCCAGAACACTAATAATGACGGATCAACATATTATAAAAAGTAAATCATAACAAGATTAACTTTCTATTAATGGTTAAATATTTCATTATATAAAAAGAAAAATAACAATATAAGCAATCAAAGCAATTATAGTCACTGCAGTACTACAAGATAACTTCCTGGGGCAAGTTTTGTAGAGATCAAATAGGGGCCATGTTTTTCCTGACCTACTGCTACTGCTTGTGGGGATGTAGAAGTGGATGGGAAGTTGGGGAGAAGTGACCATGAGATGAGGACCATGAGTTTAGGATCCTAACAAAAGGAAAAAAGGAGACAGCAGAATATGGACCCTGGACTTCAGAAAAATATACTTTGACTCCCTCAGGGAACTGATGGGCAGGATCCCCGGGGAGGCAAGTCTGAGGGGGAAAGGAGTTCAGGAGAGCTGGTCATATTTTAAAGAAACCTTACTGAGGGTGCAGGAACAAACCATCCTGATGTGCAGGAAGAATAGCAAATGTGGCAAGCAACCAGCTTGGCTTAACAGAGATCTCTTTGGTGAGCTTAGACACAAAAAGAAAGCTTACAAGAAGAAGAAGCTTGAACAAACAACTTGGGAAGAGTATAAAAATATTTCTCAGGCATGGAGGGATAAGGTCAGGAAGGCCAAAGTGCAATTGTAGTTGTAGCTAGCAAGGGACGTGAAGAATAACAAGAAGGGTTTCTACAAGTATGTTAGCAACAAGAGGAAGGTCAGGGGAAGTGTGGTCCCCTTCCTGAATGGGGGAGGCAATCTAGTGACAGATGATAAGGAAAAGGCTGAAGTACTTAATGCCCTTTTTTACCTTGTTCTTCACAGGCAATATCAGTTCCCAAACTATTCCCCCGGGCAGCACAGTCTGGGGAGAAGGTGAGTAGCCTTCAGTGGTTAAAGAACAAGTTAGGGACTATTTAGAAAAGCTGGACATGTACATGTCCGTGAGACCAAATGCAATGCATCTGAGGATTCTGAGGGAGTTGGGTGATGTGATTGCAGAGCCACTGGCCATTATCTTTGAACACTTTAGGCAACTGGGGGATGTCCCAGATTATTGGAAAAGTGCAAATATAGTGCCCATCTTTAAGAAATGGAAGGTGGAAGATCCAGGAAACTACAGACCATTCAGTCCCACCTCATGCCCTGGAAAAATAATGGAGCAGGTCCTCAAAGAATCAATTTCTAAGCACTTTGGGGAGAAGAAGGTGATTAGGAAAAGTCAGCATGGATTCACCAAGGGAAGGCAAGTGATGCCTCACCAACCTGATTGCCTTCTATGATGAGAAAAGTGGCTCTGTGGATATAGGGAAAGCAGTGGATGTAGTATATTGTGACTTTAGCAAGGCTTTTGATATTGTCTCCCACTGCATTCTTGCAAGCAAGCTAAAAAAGTAAGGGGTTGCATGAATGGACTGTAAGATGGATAGAAAGCTGGCTGGATTGTTGGGCTCCATGGGTAGTTATCAATGGGTCAATGCCTAGTTGGCAGCTGGTGTCAAGTGGAGTGTCCAAGGGGTGCTCCTGGGGCTTATTTTGTTCAACATCTGTTCAACATTGTTCATTAACAATCCAGAAGATGGGATGGATTGCACTTTTTAGCAAGTTAATGGATAACACCACACTTTGGGGTGTAGCAGATAGACTGAAGAGTAGGGCTAGGATTCAGAGTGATTTAGACAAATTGGAGGACTGGGCCAAAAGAAATCTCATGAGGTTCAACAAGGACAAGTGCAAGAATCAGCAGTGTGCCCTTGTTGACAAGAAGACAAACAGCATACTGAGCTGCATTAGTAGGAGTGTTGCCAGCAGACCAAGGGAAGTCATTATTCTGCTCTATCTGCACTGATGAGGCCACATTTGGACTAGTGTACAGTTTTGGGTCTCCTCTATAGAAAGAATGTTGACAAGTTGGAGAGAATCCAGCAGAAAGCAATGAAAATGGTGAGGGAGCTGGAGTACATGACTTCTAAGGAAAGGCTGAAGGAACTGGGCTTATTTATTCAGAAGAGAAGACCAAGAGGAAATGTGATAGCAACCTTTAACTATCTGAACAGTGGTCCCAAAGAGGATGGAACTAGACTATTCTCAGTGGTGATAGATGATGGAACAAGGAGCAATGGTCTCAAGTTGCAGCAAGAGAGGTTTAAGTTGGATATTAGGAAAAACTTACTAGAAGGGTGGTGAAGCACTGGAATAGGCTACCCAGAGAGGTGGTAGAATCTCCATCCTTGGAGGTTTTTAAGGCCCAGGTTGACAAAGCCCTGGCTGGAATGATCTAGTTATGGATGGTCCTGGTTTGAGGAGTGGGTTGGACTAGATGACCTCCTGAGGTCCATTTCAACCCTAATTTTCTATGATTCTTAAGCAAAACTATGTTTTTAATTTACTGGTGGGAGTGGGCTCTGCATAATTTAAAAACTTGAACTTGCCATGGCAGCCAATCATCAAGACTCAAAGAGTTCAACTAATGTACAATATCACTTTGTCTATTTAGTGGTTCCACTTTCTTCAGGAGACACCTGATGTTTTAATATATTTCACCCTAAAAATCTGAAATCCTCTAGGGCATTTTTAAACATGCTCTGGGGGTGGGAGACACTTTAATTACAGCAATTATTAATTAAAGATTTATTACTACAGCACTTTAATTGCAGAGATTACAGTGCTGCTCTAATAAGCTCATACAGCATCTCATGTATCAGCATCCCTGCACTTCAAAATGGTGGCAGGGATGCTTTATCTAATGCTCATTAAACAAAATTTAGTTAAAGTGCCCCCGCCACCATTTTGAAGCACAGGGTTGCTGATACACAGGACATGGAGGCTGGCTAGAGCATACTAATTAGTATAGATTCATAGATTCATAGATGTTAGGGTCAGAAGGGACCTCAATAGATCATCGAGTCCGACCCCCCTGCATAGGCAGGAAAGTGTACTGAGTTCAGATGGCCCCAGCCAGATGCCTATCTAACCTCCTTTTGAAGACCCCCAAGGGAGCGCACCACCTCCCTTGGGAGCCCATTCCAGATTTTGTCCACTCTAACTGTGAAGAAATTCTTCCTAATGTCCAGTCTAAATCTGCTCTCTGCTAGCTTATGGCCATTATTTCTTGTAACGCCCAGGGGCGCCTTGGTGAGCAGAGCCTCACCAATTCCCTTCTGTGCCCCCAAGATGAATTTATAGGCAGCCACAAGGTCGCCTCTCAACCTTCTCTTGCGGAGGCTGAAGAGGTCCTGGTGTCCTAGTCTCTCCTCATACGCTTGGCCTGCAAGCCCTTAACCATACGAGTGGCCCTTCTCTGGACCCTCTCCAGGTTATCCACATCCCTCTTGAAGTGTGGCGCCCAAAACTGCATGCAGTACTCCAACTGTGGTCTGACCAGTGCGAGATAGAAGGGAAGTATCACCTCCTTGGTTCTGTTTGTCATGCATCTGCTGATGCATGATAAAGTGCAGTTAGCTCTTCTGATGACTTCATCACACTGATGATTCATGTTCATCTTGGAGTCCACTAAGACTCTGAGATCCCTTTTGGCTTCTGTGCTACCGAGCAGGTAATTTCCTAGGCAGTAGGTGTGCTGGACATTTTTCCTCCCTATGTGCAGCACTTGCATTTCTTCTTTTTAAATCACATCGTATTGTTTTCTGCCCATTTGTCCAACCTGTCCAGGTCTGCCTGTAGTTGTTTCCTGCCCTCTGGTGTGTCCACTTCTCCCCACAGTTTTGTATCATCCGCAAACTTGGACAGAGTACACTTCACTCCCTCATCCAAGTCACTGATGAATACACTGAAGAGTATCTGTCCAAGCACTGAGCCCTGTGGGACCCCACTGTCCATGTCCTTCCAGGTTGATACCAACCCATCCACCACCACTCTCTGGGTACAACCCTCTAGCCAATTTGCCACCCACTGGACTGTGTAATCATCCAAGTCACAGCCTCTTCATTTGCTCACCAATATGGGGTGGGATACCGTATCAAAGACCTTCCTGAAGTCTAAGTAAATGATATCTACCCCTACTCGTGCATCCAGGTGTTTTGTAACCTGGTCATAAAAAGAGACTAGATTAGTCAGGCATGATCTACCTGCTACGAACCTGTGCTGGTTTCACCTCAGCATAATGTGTCCTGCTGGGCTTTCACATATATAAGCCTTAATAATCTTTTCAAAGACTTTACCAAGGATGGGGGTGAGACTGACTGGCCTGTAGTTGCTTGGATCCTCCTTCCTCCCATTATTGAAAATAGGGACCACATTGGCCCTTTTCCAGTCCTCTGGGACCTGGCCCATGTGAGTGTCAAATATTCTTGCCAGTGGCTATGCAATGATATCAGCCAGTGCCTTCAGTACCCTCGGATGGAGCTCATCTGGGCCTGCCGACTTATACGCATCCAGTCCTTCCAAGTGACTGCACTTGGGTCAACACTTAGAGGTCTGGCACCCTGCTCTTGTCTCTCTATGATCCCATTGTGAGACTTGTCTTGCCCCTTGTTTAGGAACATTGAGGCAAAGAACTCATTGAGGAGTTCAGCCTTGTCCCCCCTGTCTGTCACCAATTGCTTTTGCCCGTTCAGTAGTGGTTCTATACCACCCTGTATGTTGGGGTAGTAATTACAGCATGTTGGAGCAGCCTCCCGGCATGTGTACAGATACCCCTAATTACTAGCGGTTTGGCTAAATTTGGGTTTGTTGGCTTCACTCCTTTTTAAACTAAAAAAGGAGACAGTGATGTCATTGTCATGTCAACATCCTAATTCAGAATATTTTAATATATTTCCTAGATTATTATTTACATTACTGATGAGACTTGGAGCCCCAGGCAAGGATCATGACCCTTTTTGGTATCTACAGTACAGATATATAACAAGAATGAGAATACCTGACCCACAAAGCTTGCAGTCTGGGTCAAGACAGTATGGAACAAGGCTATTAGGTACCTGGAATATGAGTTTGTTGAGGTATAAGAGTTGCTCCTGAGTGTGTTGAGGTGGGAGCTACTCTTTGGTATTGCATATTAAAATCAGTGCAAATGGTTTTGGGGAAGTGAATTATAGAAAGCCTTAGTTGCATAAAGCTCATACCACACCAGTATTTGAAAATTGATTATATCAAAGTGCTGACTTTTAAACTTGGGTCTATTTCTGGCAATGACCCATTTACCAGTGGGAAGCATTCAAAAAGTCTGCACCCCAGGTAGACTAAGCTAACTTATTGATGCTGCGGGGGTGGGTGGGGGGAGAGGCAAGGGACAGAGGTGGTTGGTGCGGACAGGTAACAACTGCATTCCCTCCCCCCTCCAACCGGTGCAAGGGTTCTTGAATCCAAGATGTGGGGCTTTTTCCCCTGTGTGAAAAGGGAGTAAAAACTCATCTTGTGTTTGAGTAAAGATAGTATAATCAGGAGACTGGGGGCTTGAGAGCAGCCGTTGGACATAAGTCCACATCCTCACTGGCAAACTGGGATGGTTTGCCTGACTGGGACATTAATATCACCAGTTATACCCAGTGAAGTTTGTAAAAGTGGAAGGCTTGTAATCATCATTACAAATACCGTTAGATTTACTGATAATTCTGAACCACAGGATATCCAATTGGTATGGATCAATGCACTAGCCAACAAAGAACATGAGGTGGGTATTGGTAAGGAACAAAATGAGTTAGCCTTTAAGCCCCTTGGGATGCGTAGGATAAAAATTGTGATGTTACAGGTGACTTCAGTTTGAGAGACATATGCTAAAGGTCTTGTGCAGCCAGTATTAAGGCATCATTTTTAAAAATTGCATAATTTTCTAAGAACACAAAACACCCAACACAAGGTAGCTTATTTGGGACTTCATTAGGAGAAATTAATCACTAGACCAGGGGTAAGCAACATTTTTTGACTGGAGTGCTGGCACACCACAAAAACAAAACTGGAGTGGAGGGGGTACATGGCACGATGCACTGCATATTTAATACTATTAATAATCATTAATGTTGCTTTTTTTTTTTTTTTTACAGTAAATAGAGAGCTGGTGTCAGGCGGGAAGTGGGGGCTGCCCCAGGGCTCCGCTACTTGGGCCACAGCGGGGGGCCCAGCAGCACCAGAGGCGGGGCCCAGCTGGCCTGTGCAGCTCCACAGGGATGGGGTGCAGCCTCCCTGCCCACAAAGGGATGCTGCCTGGCTGGGGCAGGACGCCAGGCTCAGAGGGCTCCTGCTTGGTCTCTGTGTGTGCCAGGTACAGTGGGAGTGGGAGCTGCAGCCACAGGCTGTTCTTTGGGCGCTGAGAACAGTCACCGCAGCCGGTGCTCAGGGCCAACCCAGCCAGGAGCCTGCAGCATAGTGGCTCTGTGCAGTGCCTGCCCCAGCCCTGGCCCCTTGAGGGGAGCTGCAGGTGGGCAAGGCTGGGACCGGGCAGGCTGAGGCAGCCACGGTAGCTGTTTCCAGGCTCCAAGGGGCTACTGTGGCCAGGCTCCTGCACTGGGGACAGCTCTGCCCTGCCTGCACTGTGCCCAGTGTGCAGGGAGGCCCGTTCCGGAGAGGGAAGCCCCCCGAGCCCAGAGTCCTGCCCCAGCCAGGCAGCATCCCCACATGCGCAGGGTGTCTGCAGCCCATCCCTGCAGAGCTGCACAGGCTGCCCAGGCCCCACCATGGATGCCGCTGGGCACCCCCACATGCCTGCCCACCACAGCTCAAGCCCACAGAGCTCCAGGGCAGCCCCCGCTTCCTGCCCAGCCCCTTCCTTCCTAAGGGCCCAACCAGCCTGGCTTGCCTGCAGCGCCTCCCCCCACGTCGCCCAGACCCTGTCCCACCACCCAGTCCCAGCACTTGGCACCTCAGTGCTGCCCTGGGTGGGACAGGGCATCTGCCTGCCTGGGCAGCTCCCTCCAAGGGCCAGCCGGGCTGGAGGTTGCAGCCTGGGAGCAAGGGGAAGGGGAAGTAGAGTACAGACAGCCTTCCTGCCTGCATTCTTCTGGCTCCCCCCAGTGCTTGCCACGGCACTGGGACTTGTGGCTGCACAAGAGAGTCTGGAGCAGCAACTTTAAAAAAAAACCCAAAAACCCCAATTTCTTTGCGTGCCTCCTGGCATGCCAGGAAAAATGTCTCCGTGTGCCACTAATGGCATGCATGCCAGGGGTTGCCAACCACTGCACTAAACTAAAAGGAAAAGAAGCTAAATATTTCCCTAGATTAGAGATCATGACCTGATTACGTACAGTTTGGGGCAACCAAAGGACAGTCCTAAACATAATAAATATACACTTTGCCCTTCAAAAAGGCTTGTTTTCCAAAGCCAAGGAAAACTGAATGAAATTGATACGAAGGAAAAAATTCCATACAATTTGTGAATGAACTTTGAAAAGTTTTTAAGAAGATTTTACTGGTTGCCAAAAAGCCATAATTCCTTAATCAAGAGAGGGTAACTTTGACTGAAGGTCCATTCTGGTTTAGTAGTAAAGTAATGGCAGTAATTAGAGATAAAAGTACTGTAATATATAGCAATTCATATAAACTAAAAGCTTGAATCTTTGGAAAATGATAAAGAAACTTAAAATATCACAGAAACATTTATTAGGCCAATTAATAGTTGAACAAGGTTAAAATGTCATTAATGATACCAAAAGGAATCATTCCATTTTATATTTGGAAAGAGGTAGGACAAGTACCTGATGACAGCAACATATTTTACAGTACATAAGTAACTCACGACTATATAACTAACCTCCCCTCCCTGTTGCTACATGTGTCATGTTTTCTTTTTAAGTATTCCCCAGAGGCATTGGGTGTTGGCTTCATCCAGGACAGGAGATTTTGACTGGGGTGCGCCAATGTTCCCACTGGGACTTAAAGCCTGAGGTTCCTGGTTAGACAGCCTTTCCCCTCTACTCAGGATCAGATGGCCATAACTGGGGTCTGGAAAGAATTTTGCTCCATGCTTCGATTGGTATGGACTGTGGTGATTTGCCTTCCTCTAGTGGGAAGCATGGCCCTCTTCCTGGGATCTTTTGAGCATATATTAACAACCTATGTAGAAGCACGACATTCTCTGCTATGGTCCCCCTGCTTTACCTGTTTCATAGTTTCATAGTTTCGAAGGTCGGAAGAGACCTGAGTAGATCATCTAGTCTGACCCCCTGCCATGGCTGGAAAGTGTACTAGGGTCAAACGACCCCAGCAAGGTGTTCATCCAGCCTCCTCAGATTAGGGTGTTACATCTTGTTGTCTCAAGGTTGATAGTGTAGTTTAGACAATGGATTTGCATAGGATGGTTTGGATAGGGATGATTCTGCCTAAGGCAGTGGGTTGGACTAGATAACCAATGGAGATCCCTTCCACCCCTACTTCTCTATGATTATTCTATGATTTTTTATGCTTCTGTGATCTACTAGGGATAACCATTTTTAATCTCCATGGTTGTATAATTTACACTCAGGGTCCTAAAAAAAGTTGGTTTAAGAAACCACTAGAAGTTCACTAGTGTTAATTTTTAAGAAACCTATCACTCTGACATGGCAGCCAAGACAGAGAAAACAACATAGGTGACATAACCTCCCCTCAGTCACAGTGGTTTGAAGAGGGACGAAGGAAGTTTTTGCAATGATTGGTCACAACCAAAAAGGCAGAGAAGCACCTCCACATATGCTACAAATATAGCAGAACTGTCATCCAAGAATATTGTTGGGCCATACACCCGTATACCCTATAATCCTTCCTTTTAAGGCAACCTAGAATAGCATTTTGCTGACATCCTGAGCCTCATCTAAGGTGATGAACAGGATGAGCTCTCTACCGCTGGCAAGATGCAGTGGGGAGAGTCTGCTAAGGATCATGGTAAAGATTTCCAAACATGAATTGTGATTCAGGGCACCTCAATTTTGGGGTGCCAGCTTGAGAAGGAATACTGAAAGATCTATTATGTGAAAATCACATCTGTAGGCATCCATGGATGGCATCCAAATTAGATCCTCCAGAACTGTGACACCCAAATTATCAGTGGGATTTTACTCCCTTTGATTTTCAACCCTTTGATTTTCAACCCATGGCGGGGGGCAAAAGGACAACTATAAAAAGGTGGGGGGGGGTTGTGCTCTATGTCAGGGAACAGTATACCAGTTC
This sequence comes from Crocodylus siamensis, assembly GCF_052110815.1. Lineage (NCBI taxonomy): Eukaryota > Metazoa > Chordata > Crocodylia > Crocodylidae > Crocodylus > Crocodylus siamensis. Next base: position 66,888,347 of record NC_143398.1, read on the forward strand.
TACCTTCCAAATGGGACCAGAGGAAGGCCTAACTGAGACCCTGTGGGTCAAACTTCAAGGAGGGCGGGGGGAGAGGGATCTGGTGGTAGGGGTTTACTATAAGCCGCCACATCAGGAGGAAGAGCTGGATCTGGAATTTTCCAGGCAGCTTGGGGAGGCCGTGTGTGCAAAGATGTTGTGGTCATGGGTGATATGAATTACCCTGACATCAACTGAGAGGAGCAGTCGGCCAAGTCTAGCCACTCATGAAGGTTCCTGATGTGCGTACAGGACCTACACCTCGTGCAGGAGGTACTCATCCCCACTACAGAAAATGCCATACTGGATCTGGTGTTAGCCTCTGGGGATGACCTGGTGGGGGAGGTGCTAGTACAAGGGAGGCTAGGGGACAATGATCATGAAATGATCCAGTTTGCTATTCAGAGAAAGGTGAGGAAGGTAACTAGCAGAGTGCAAATGCTTGACTTTAGGAAAGCCAACTTCGATGTGCTCAGGGCGGTAGTCAGGGATGCACTCGGAGCCCAGGATGTAGCTAGTATGGGGGTCCAGGAAAGGTGGTCCTTCCTCAAGGAGGCTATCCTTGGGGTGCAGCAAGACACAATTCCACTGTTCAGGAAGGCGGAAAAAGGGTCCAAGAAACCTTTATGGTTGAGTGCGGCTATCCAGTCTGGCCTGAGGGCAAAGAAAAAAGCGTACTGGTGGTGGAAGCAGGGGGCAGGGACAAAGGAGGAGTACACCTCCCTGACCTGAGCTTGTAGGGATTTGGTAAGGGAGGCTAAAGCAGCACTGGAGTTTAGATTAGCTTCTGGGATTAAGGATAACAAAAAGTCCTTCTTCAAGTATATAGGTAGCAAGAAGAAGTCTCAGGATAACATTGGACCCCTATGGGGCAGGGCAGGGCAGTTGGTGACAGACACAGGAGAGAAGGCAGAACTCTTTAACAAGTTCTTTGCCTCCGTGTTCCTGTCTGCTGACAATGGGGTGCTCTTGGGTAATAGCGTAGAGAGGCCCAGGAAGGATGCGAGTCCCCTGACTGTTAGTTCAGACCTAGTTAAGTATTACCTGGAGGGCTTAGATGTATCCAAATTGGCAGGCCTGGATGACCTTCATCCGCGGATGCTGAGGGAATTGGCTGGTGTCATTGCAGAGCCATTGGCATGGCTGTTCGAGGACTCCTGGTGCTCGGGCCAAGTCCCTGAGGACTGGAAAAAGGCCAATGTTGTCCCTATTTTCAAGAAGAGGAGGAAGGAAGAGCCTGGCAACTACAGGCCAGTCAGCCTCACTTCTACCCTGGGAAGGTCTTTGAAAAAATTATCAAGGGCCACATTTGTGAGAGCCCTGCAGGGGAAGTGATGTTGAGGGGTAACCAACAAGGGTTCGTGCCAGGACAATCCTGCCTGACTAACCTGGTCTCTTTCTATGACCAGGTAACACAAAGCTTAGATGTAAAGGAGGAAGTCAATGTCATCTTCTTGGACTTCCAGAAGGCCTCTGACACAGTGTCCCACCCAATTCTGGTGGGCAAGCTGAGGAACTGCAGCACTGACAAATGCACAGTCACATGGGTGGCAAACTGGCTCCAGGAGTGCACCCAGAGAGTGGTGGTGGACGGGTCGATGTCGACCTGGAAGGGTGTGGGCAGCAGATTCCTAGGGCCGGTGCTGTTCAACATCTTCATCAGCGACCTGGATGAGGGTGTAGAGAGCACCCTGTTCAAGTTCACTGATGACACCAAGCTGTGGGGTAAAGTGAATACACCAGGAGGCAGGGACTGCATCCAGGCAGACCTGGATAGGTTGGAGAAGTGGGCGGATCTGAACAGGATGCGGTTCAACAAGGACAAGTGCAGGGTGCTGCACCTGGGGAGAAGGAACCAGCATTATGGTTATAGGTTAGGGGCTGACCCTCTCGGCAGCTCAGAGGCAGAGAGAGATCTTGGAGTCATGACTGACTCCAGGATAAATATGAGTTGCCAATGTGATGAAGCAATAGGCAGAGCCAACTGCACGCTGTCCTGCATCAACAGGGGCATCACTAACAGGTCCAGAGAAGTCTTGCTCCCCCTCTATGCAGCGCTGGTCAAGCCACAGCTGGAGTACTGTGTGGAGTACTGTACAGTTGTGGGCATCGCAATTCAAGAGGGACATGGAGAACCTGGAGAGGGTCCAGAGGAAAGCCACTCGTATGGTTGGGGGCCTCTGTGGCCAGCCCCATGAAAGAGGCTAAGGGACCTGAATCTCTTCAGTCTCTGCAAGAGGAGACTGAGGGGGGATCTTGTGGCTGCCTACAACCTTATCAGGGGCCACCAGCAGGGACTCAGGGAAAGTCTGTTCACCAGGGCCCCCCTTGGAGTCACTAGGAACAATGGCCACAAGCTGAGGGAGGATAGGTTAAGGTTAGATATTAGGAAGAACTACTTCAGTGTAAGGGTGGCCAGAGCCTGGAATAGGCTTCCCAGAGAGATGGTGCTCTCACCTTCCCTGGAAATCTTCAAGAGGAGACTGGATAGGCACCTGGCTGGGGTCTTATGACCCCTGACACCCCCAGTGCTCCTTCCTGCCTATGGCAGGGGGTCAGACTCGATGATCTGTCTAGGTCCCTTCTGACTCATTGATTCTACAATTTTATGATTCTATTTTGTTGATGAACAAAATGACAATTTGAAGACTAAGTGACACACCTCCACTGGCTGGATTACAGGTATAACTAGATCCCTTCCATTCTGATGAATCTACTTGCGTCAGCACTAGTAAATGTCTTGCCATGTCTGGGTTTCATAAAAAGGTGTTAGTTTTGGAAATACCCACATTTTCCTACATATCTTTGTTCACTGTTACCCCTAAGAAATCAATCATAACGTTTAAAGAGTCTTTTCAGGTGGCCTTATCATTATCACTCCAAGCAATCAGTTGCTAATTTTCATAGAAAGTTCTTTCCAAGAGGGAGGGAGGAGAGTAGATGGACTTCCTTCATCTCCACTCTGTACCCTAAAATAAGTGTATTTATATTATTAATTGTTTATTGCTTTTTTCATTAAATGCATTGCTTGTCCTGCAATCACATTGCAAACTTTAATTAGACCTCAGAATATTCCTCTGTAAAAAAAAAAATCTCAATATTATACATTAGATACTGAAATTTTCCCAAGATACCACAGTAAATCTCTGGATGACTTGGGGACAATATCCATAATCCCTGAAATGCAGTCACTTGTAATAATCACTAGACTATATTTCCTGAAGAGCTGTGTCAAATATAAAGGGCCTGTTAATTGTTATCTGTTTTCTGGTCTTGTACCAAATGTTAGCTTAGCTTATTTGTTTTCTTCCATAACCACAGAGGGAGAAAGAAGACAGATTAGTCCCAGTGAAATACAAATTTAGAAGAGTGGATGTCTTTGACTGTCATTCACAGCCTAAGATAGTATCCTCTTTACATAAACAAGGCTGGTAATTTAGCAATTTAAAAAGCAAGTAACAAGTAAAATCTTCTTTTATTTTTGCTTTTTTGCATTTTTAATGTGAGTGATAAACTATGCACTTACTTAGCCCAATATTTTATACATAGAACTGCCACTGCACCGATGTCAGATGTCATGATGCCTACAAGAGATCAGCCCTTGGGTGAAGAGCAGTTGCTTTAGTCTTTATGCAGGAAAGATGAAAGTGATGCTAGTCAGAAAGAGGAAATATTTTGAAGCAGTCGCCATGATTTCAGTGAGCGTGTACAGCTTCCATTTGTGTAAGTGGCGTGGAAGCTTAGTTCATTCTGACTTCAACTGGCCTGAGTAAGAAGATAATCTATATCCACAAATTCCTTTTTCATTTCTTGCCCACTAGGGGTTCTTGTACATGTGATGGGGGTTTAGTCCTTAGGGTTGCAACCTATGCCCCCTAAATTGAAATGGTGGGTTTTTAATTGAAACCCACCATTTCAATTTAGGGTTTTCCATCACTGTTACAGTAAGGGGCCAGATCCCTTTTTTTTTTTGGTGGAGCCTGCCCAAGGCTGGGGGGCAAGCTGCCAGTGGTCTGAGCGGCCCCTGAGCTGTGGGGGGCTCCATTCCTTCCCTTTGTGGTGGTGGCCCCCTGGGGCCATTGAGGTGGTTGCAAGCCAGGGAGATAAATTGCACATTTGAAAGAGCCACCCAGATACCACATGAAGAATTGCTTCAATACAGAAGAAAAACCCAAATGAATCATGCACCACTGGTTATGACATATCATCCCTCCCTGGCCCCTAAGTGGAAAATCTTCAAACAGTTGCAACCCATGCTAGAAGGAAACACAGTTCTCAAAGAGATCTTCCCAGAACCACCCATCCTATCCTTTAAACAAGTACTGAACCTCACCAACCTCATCACCAGAAACAAATTTCCTACATCCCCAAATGCACCAAATGGATCCAGACCATAACAGGACAAGAAATGTAAAACCTGCCAACACATCTCCACTGCTGCCACAGTAACCACAGCCCACAACAGAAACATCAACATTCCTGGATCTTACACATGTGTCTCCAGAAATATAATACATCTCATCCAGTGCATTAAATGCCCTGATGGAAAATATGTAGGAGAAACCAAACAACAACTGAGTACCAGAATGAACGCACACCGTAAATCTATTGAAGACAGGAATATTCAATTACCTGTGGGGGTACATTTCTCACAAGAAACGTGGACACAAAAAATCATGGACTAAATATAGACATTGGATTTATGTTACATTATAATCTGCCTAACATTTGACTCCCCAGGTAAACCCTCCACTTTTTACCAGCTATTCTCATTCCCTTCCCTACCCCCACCCCACTCTCCTATCTCCCATCCTTTGACTATAGCTACATTAATTCCCTGTCCTCCCCACCTCCCCACCTGTCTCTCACCTACTGACCACCTCAATTTACATTTTCACTGAATGTCTTTCTTGCATATGGACTGGCATCTGGCTGCTTTACTACTCTGTCCAGGAAAAGCAAAGGCCATCTGCAGACACTTCCTCAGCCTGATGAAGGGTCTTTGTACCTGAAAGCTTGCTATTTGAATTGGTTTAATAAAGTATATTGGATTTACCCAAAGAACCTTTTCTTAACAGAAAAATTATACTCCACAACTTTAAAACCCCTTTTCTACAGACCGCCCCCAAACTAAATAATAAAAAGAAATCCTTGAAACAAATAAAACTTAATGTATTTATAAAATTTAGGAATACCAAAACACTATCCCATGTACAGTCTTATATTACTTCTGATTTGATATGGAAGATCCCTAGAAATTATCATGATTTGGTATCAGTATAAACCCTTACATAGATACACAATGTAGATACGGTATAATGAATAATCTCTCTTTCTTTGTTTAAGTAGGGCATGGTTTCTGAAGTGAAGTGTGGTTATTCACCACTTCATCTATATTTAAAATATATATATATATTTGACCCAATTTAATTAAACTGCGGGTTGTGGTTCAGCATTTTAAAAATGGTTACTAAGAAGTCGTAATACTTTAGAAAAACCACTATAAAACCAATCTTTTTTGTGGTCAGTTCCAAAACTAATAGCGTAGGCTAGAACTATTCAGACATACTGTATTTCCTTAAAAACAGTATGTTTGCAAGTGGAGGTGGTTTAATAATACATTTTTAACCAAGGATCAGATACATCTCTTAAATATAGACATGTTTCTTAACATGTCTCTCTTAAATAGACATATTTCAAATATGGTGGGGGGGTTTTCTTCCAGGACATATTTTGGATTCATCTTGTTTTTCTATTTAGGAAGGTATACTGTAGACAAGGCAAAAGAAGTGAGCCAAGATCACATGTTAACCTATATTACTTCATGTTTGAAGAGTAAGATGCTTTAATTACCTGAAAAAACCGAATGCAGTGACACTCAACCAGCTCCAAGAAACACTTTAGACAAGAAATAGCAAACACTTACAAATACATAGCAGGATCCAAATTTTGCTTCTTAGCCTAATGGCTGACTACATATGGGACTGTGGTGGCAAGACATCCCCACAGGCTCCCAAAGGGGAGATAATAGTCCCCGCGGGACCCAAACCCCACACACAGCGCCCCCCCACGGGGGAACCTTACCTCCCACTGGGCAGCCGGAGCCAGAGCCGGAGCAGGAGCCGCAGCCACGGCCATGGCCATGTGAGCCGGTGTTTTGCTGGCTGTTTAATCAGCTGTTTCCCAGGTGGGGAACAGCTGAGCCAATCACAGCAACCATTCCAGCCACCGTGGGAAGATTTAAAAGCCCCACAGGAACAAGGGGGGAAAGGCAAGAAGGGAGCATGCTGGCATAGAGCACACCAGACACGCTGAGGCTCCTGCAAAGGAGAGGAGCAATGCAGCCGGTGCAATGCCGGCAAGCGGAATTAGGAAGGTGTTTGAGCCCCTGTAAGAGACAGGGGGGAAAGGAGGCAACTTCACACCCCTCTCCAGCCCAGAGGTCTATTTCTTTTGAAAAGAAAAAAAGAGAGAGAGAGAGGAGGCAGAAGGGCAAAATGCCCTACTTAGAGGCGCTGAGAATAGGCATCAGTTGATGTGCCTACGGCTCGCCAGTCGCTAGAAAAGGGGAAGCTGTATAAGTACCAACAAAGCTCCTTGGACATGGGGTTCTACTCGAAGCAAGCTGAGGTCGAGCCAGCACGACCAAATTACCATCTTGCTGGCGCCCATCCAGTTGGTGAGTGGATGGGGTATAGGGGAGGCGGAGCCCCAAGGAACATCACACCCGAACTGTTAGTACTGCTGTTCTCCCCGTGGAGCACCCCCCCCCCAGGAAGAAGATCTCCACTGAACCCCTTTCTTTACACAATAACATCAAGTCATGGCAGATGAGTTGAGGGAAGGGGCTCCACATCTGGCAGGTAGTACGTCACTTAGGGAACCCCACGCAAGGCACCTTTTATCACAGGAACTATAAATATGACTTGGCTCTAAGACTGTAATTCTATAAAGGCTTCTAGTGATTTACATCTGGATCACCCACCCTTGAGTATAAACTCATGTTATGGGGTTTAGCTGGATGAAGACTTTAGGACAGAGGGGCTAATTTGGCAGAAGTGCCACACATTAGCCCCACACCCTTCCTGAGTGCCATTCTGATCCTCTTCCCTTTCCCAATTAGCCACTCTGCTCTCTCCTTCCTGTTTCCTCTCCTCAGCTTGCTGCCCAATCTGCTGCTCTGTGGGCATGTCTGCACGAGACACTTTACTGTGCAGTAAACTAATCTACTGTGCCGTAAAACGTTGCTGTTTAACTGTGCGCTAGGCTACTGTGCAGTAAAATAGGCTTAGGCACAGTAAATAATAGATTAACTGTGCATTAGCTACTGTGCAGTAGCACATGTGTAGAAGCTGGCTGAGAGCAATTTGCTCCTAGTCAGCCCAGGCAGCGGAGAGTCTACCGCTGCCTGGCTAAGCCCCATGTGGCAGGAGCTGTGCTAGCTGCAGCAGCAGCTCTCTCCACCACATGGGTTCGGGACCATCCTGACCCCCACATGCCTGAAAGAGCTGTCCCAGCAGCCGGGACTGCTGCATCCCAGCCAAATAGGGATCGGGTTAAGACCCAATCCCCATTCAGTGCGGAAAGGCATCCCTGCCTGGTGGGGATAGCCAGGTGGGGATTGGGAGAGTCCCAATCTGCATGTGGCCAGGAGAATGTCCCCACATGGTGGTGACAGCCACGTGGAGATTGGAAGGGTCCCAATCCCCACGTGGCTAGGAGAGTTGTCCCTGTCTGGTGGGGATACTGCCTGGCAGCCACAGGGAGATTGGAAGGGTCATGTGGTAGAGAACCATCCCCACCTAGCAGAGACAGCCACATGGGGATTATAAGGGACTCCTCTCCCAGCCACATAAGGATCAGGACCCTCCCAATCCCCACGTGTTTGTCCTCACCATGCAGGGATGCCTCTCCCAGGCATGTGGTGATCAGGATCCTCCCAATCTCCACATGGCTGTCCCTACCAGTCAGGGATGCCTCTTCTGGCCACACGGGGGTTGGGTCTAATCCCCACCCCCTGCCCCTTGCCTTCCCTGGGCTGCAACCCAGGGGAGCCTGGAGCTCCACCTCACTGCTGCACTGAGGCAGAGCAGGGCAAGGGGGCAGAAACATCTCTGATCTCACCTGTTCTGGTTTAGAGAATATTTGCTCCCAAGCTGGCATACATATAGACCTTTTCCCCAAGGGCAATTTAGTGCTCCTTTTTAAATATACAGTAACTACAGCACCTGACTCAACATTAATAAGAAAACCCCAAAAGACCATGACGATTTTAAATCCTTTGGAAACAGAGGCGTAATCCTGACCATCAAGGGATAGAAATTCATCGTCATTTCTAAATATCCTGATGCTTGACTAAACGCTTCAATGTAAATTCATCCCCTTATAGAAACCTTTTTCAAAATGCTTTTCTGGTACCTAGCCTTGTACATTTCAGAAAGTCAAGTGGTTGTTGTGCTGTGGTAACTTTTGTATCAGGCTTCTGGCGTCCACTTTTCTTCCAGCCTATAAGAATTCTTAATTTAGTTATGTTTTTCCCTTTCACTTATTTTTTTAGAAGAAAACAAATATTATGTGCAAAAATACCATATATTTGATGCAACAAAGTATACAACTTAAAATATGGATTGCATAAGATATTCCTGTGGAAATCTTAAATAATCTAATAAAAGGTAGGAGGGTGGGGGGAAACATCTTTTAAAGTATAGCCCAAATGCAGTTTCAAGATATGAATCTCCTTAATGAGAGAAAACTGCAACCCACCACAGTTGCCATTAAACCAAAAGCAGTCTTTCAGTCATTTCTCAAAACTAGATTCTGATCACAGATATGTGGTATGCTACTCAACACATCTCTGAACTGCAACAACAGAGTGTGAAGTGTACCTGGAGTTCAATTTTGCAAGGTACATGCAGAGCAATGCATACTATTGCATAATCTTACCTGCATGGCACCCCCTGGCAATATTAACCACACAGTTGGATGCTATTTATAGTTATTCAATTTTACAGCAACAAAGAGATATCACTTTGTTTTACACCTCCTCTTCATTATTTTTATATTGCAAACATAAAGCTTGGCAGTGACCTCACTGAGTTTCATGTTTTAGGGGTTTTTTAGGCTTTACTGGTTTCATTTGCTTATGATGCTAGTCTGAAACTTTCATATGGCTTAGAAATTCAAAAATAGAAAGGTGTGAACTTTACTGCATAGCAGCAATATTTTGCAAATCTGCCAAGATCTGCGAGGCTGTAGGTACAAGAACATCGTACAGAGTTGTTAGTTGCATAACCAGACTGAAAATGGGAAACAAGGAATATGGGACTAATGACACAATACCTTTTGATTATTTTGACTATTTTTCCTAGTTTGTTAAATTTTTTTAACTTTATATATAATCTAGCACATTCCAATAGTTATGTTTATTTTTGCTTTGATCTTAAATTGAATAATATAGTACTAGCCCCCTATCTTATTAATAAAACATCTAGTCTCTTTTTAACTGGAGAAAAATATGTGTTTTGTTATATGTGATAATGTGCCATACTACCTTCACCCTCTTTTTCAAAATCCTAAATCTTCCCATGGCAATGGGGTGAGATGAAGGTTAACTAGTAAGGAAAGTGCATAAGAGGTTGAAAGAAAGAACTTTTGCCAGAGTTTCATAGCTATATGATGACAGAAATGATGTTGAGACTCAGAAATTTCCTCAAAGTTCTGAGAGAAATATAAGAATGGCTGGGGATACTCTTGTCATCATTCCCATGCATGGACCCTTCATCCTATCTTGTTGCAGTCTCTCAGCCTGAATAGAAACAAGGAGGGGCTTCCAAATGAGGAGAGATTAATGAGGCCAGGACTGTATAGTTTTGAAAAGAGATCCTTGAGCATGATAAGGGTTTACAAAATACTAGATGGTGATATAGCAGGCTGCATGTTTGAGGGGTTGCAGCTCAGCTGTAGGTGGTAGGAAAGTGATTGAAGTCCTGCCTAGAAGGACTGGGCCAGCTGATTAAGATAATTGCCTGGCCAAGGGAAGTTACAAGCCTCCAGGGAAGGGGACTAGGGAGAGCGGGATGGCTACAAGGCTAGAGGCAGCAGCCCTGTGCCAGGGTACTCTCTCAGGGTCTGGGAAAAGACCATGGAATTTGGCTTGTTTTGTATTTGGTACTTGATTTATGGTTTATGTTGTGTCCTGCAGGGCAAGTTTGCCCCAGGGAAATAAACACTGTTGACAACCTGCTAATGGTGAATAGAAACTAAATAGAGATTTATTATTTACTATCTCTCAAAATACAAAGCTAGGGGTCACAAAATGAAACTAGTAGGTACTCTGTTTAAATTGAACAAAAGAAAGTTCTTTTTCATGCAGCTTGTAATTAGTGTGGCGCTCATTGCCATCAGGTGTTGTGGAAGCTATACCTATGATAGTTTAACTAGATTCAAAAAGGGATTGGACAAATTCTTGGAGAAAAGGGGCATCAGTAGCTATTAATTATGGGAAATATGGATACAGCCTCTGAATCAAAACTTCCTAGACCTTAAATACTGGAGGTTACAAAGGAGAAGCAGGAAAAAAATCCTGGTCATACCCAGTTCAGCCTGACTTTCAGCATGCACTTTCTGCCACTATATGACATGGTACCAGGCAAGATGAACTGAACTACAAAAAGGATGTGGACAAATTGGAGAGAGTCTGGTGGAGGGCAAGAAAAATGGTTCAGGGGTGGGTCATATAATGTCTGGGCAGAGGCTGAAGAGAAGACTGAGGGGATTTAATAGCAGCCTTCAACTAACTGAAGTGGGGTTTGAAAGAGGATGGATCTAAACTGTTCTCAGTGGTGGCAAATGACAGAACAAGGAACGATGGTCTCAAGTTGCAGCAAGGGAAGTTTAGGTTAGACATTAGGAAGTACTTTCTCACTAGAAGGGTAGTATAATACTGGAACAGATTACCCAGACAGGTTGTGGACTCTCCATCCTTGGAGGTTTTTAAGACCCAGCTAGATAAAGTCTTGTCTGGGATGATCTACTTGGGAATGGTCCTGCTTTGAACAGGGGGTTGGACTAGATGACTTCCTGAGGTCCCTTCCAATCCTAATTTTCTATGATTCTATGAATCTATCTACTTGCTAAATTATACAAGTCTCTAGCACGTGTAGACATATTTCTCTAGTGAGTGTAGATATATTTGCCTAATTTCTAATTTGGGAAGAATTGCACATTCACAGAGGCATATCCCTGACACCTAGGTGACCTCCCTGACAAATTTGATGTCCCTGGTCCAAAGCCTGAAAATGCTAAAAGTTTTCAAAGAAACAATTGTAAGTTTTTTGTTGTTTTTTTTAACATGGGAGAAACAACAAATTTCCCTGGCACTGTTCTGAAAAATAGCTGAACCATTTTTGTTGAGGTATTTTCAACTAGAGGTAGGCATCTGGCATAGAATGTTGTGTTTAAACAGTAAACATGGCAAAATTATAAGCAGGAGTCCTGGTTTTCCATGATAAAAAAATCATAAACTCTCTGATAAAAAAAAGCAAATTCTATGATAAAATCCCCAAATCCATAATTAAAATTAAAGGTCCTCAAAGCCACCCCTGGCCCTGCTGGTGCCCCTCACTCCCCACCCCCACAGCCCTGCTCGTGTCGTTCACTCCCCCCACAACAGCTCCCCAGCCATACTAATGATCCTCACTCACCCCACAGCCTCCCCGGCCCTGCTGGTGCCCTTCACTCCCACACAACATCCCCCACAGCCCTACTGGTGCTGCTCACTCATTCCATAGCTCCCCTGGCCCTGCTGGTGCCCCTTGCCCCTCATCCACAGACTCTTCCCACCCCCCAGTCCTGCCAGAGGTGGCCCCCAGCTGCCAGGGCTATGGTGCCAGGAACCAAGGTCCACAGCTCCCTGCCCCTGAAAGAAGGCAGTGGCTGCTCCATGAGAAGGAGCAGAGAGTTGCCCCCCCCCCCGCCTGCTTGCAGTGGGCTTGGGCAGGGGTGGGGGCAGGGCCAGCTCCTGGCCACAGTGTGCACTCCCAGGGGACAGTGGGGACCCACGCCCCTCAGATCTGTGTTCAGGGTGGGGGTGGGGAGGGGGTGTGCTGTGGGCTTGTGCTCCCTGCCTTGCTGCCCTCCCCCGGGGCCTCCACAGTGCAAAGTGTGCACCTGGCATAGCAGGGCACAGTGGGGCTGCACAGGAAAGCTGCTTGCTTCTGCAAGCTCTGCACTGCCATGGTGACACTTAATCTGCATGCAGGAGTAGCAGTGAGGGGCACAACCCCACGCCCCCACCTATGCATGCAAGGGAAGTGTTGCCAGGGCAGCGTGAAGCTCATGAGGGCAAGCAGCTTTCCTGCACAGCCCCACTGTGCCCTGCCATGCCAGGTTGCACACACTGCACTGCAGAGACCCTGGGGGAGGGCAGCAGAGCAGGGAGCATGTGTTCACAGCATGCACCCCCATACAGATCTGAGGGGCATGGGTCCCCCCTGCTCCCTGGGAGTGTGCACTGTAGCAGGGAGCCAGCCCAACCCCCCACCTCCAAACAAACCACCCACAGCCTCATCCTGCTCCCTGCTTGGGCTCTGAGGCCACACCCTGGGCCCTAGGCCCCAAGCTCCACACACTTCCCAGCAGGGCAGCAGCTCAATTCCCAGCCCTGCCCAACTCCCTCCCTATGGGGGCCTCAATCCCCGCCTCACTTGCCCTGCAAAGGGTTCACTGCAAAACTATGAAATCTATGAGTTTCTCGGCTAAAATGAGAAATACATGTTTTACTCTAGTAAAGGAGGAAATCCATGGTTTTCTCCGTTTTCCATGGGAAATGGAAAATGTGGATACCTGATTATAAGCAATTGGAAATAATAAATCTTTTAATGGAAGGTGACAGGAAAATTTAAAGCATAGGCATTGGTACCTGCATGATTGCTCTTCATGATGCAACTTTTTTTAAAGAAGCATCTGCCATCTTAAGGCTTATCTAACAGAAATATGCCAGAAGATGACTTTGAACCTCTTTATCTGGACATAAATCAGTTAGCTCAGGACCATTTCTGACATATATCTGTATGAGAAGACACCTTGAAACAGCAGCTACAGGAATTGAATATCAGAGCCAATGGAGCATTTTTGTTGTTTCAGTGATCAGTGTGGTTGCAAGTTGAAGACAGAAGTGCAATCCCTGGTCTAACTCATGGTACTTCACAAAAAGTATATCTCTTTCTTTGCCCTTAGGCTTTCCTGGACTTCCTTGTTCAGCCAAGTGGGCTTCTTGGCCCCTTTGACCCCTTTTATGTGTAATGGGATTATCTCCTTCTGTGCCCATAGGATTGCTCCCTTGAGGAACAACCACCCTTCCTGGACTCCCATTTTGCCAATGATCTTGAGCTTTAATGACTCACTAACTAATCTCCTGAGCATACTTAAGTTAGCCTTTCTGAAGTCTAGCACTTCAGCCCTGCTTGTTAGTTTACCCATCCTTTGCCAGACAGTGAATTCAGTCAATCGATGATCACAATCCCCTAAGCTACCTTGTACCTGCCGATTCCCCACCAGGTCATCTCCTGTAGCTAACACCAAGTCCAGCAAGGTGTTTCCCCTAGTGGGATCATATACCTTCTGTGTTAGGTGGAGATCCTGTATGCACGTTAAGAACCTACATGAGCAGTTAGATTTGACTGACTGCTCCTCTCAGCAGATGCCAGGGTAGTGTAAGTCACCCATGACAACCATATCTCTCTACCGTATGGCCTCTGAGTGCTGTCCAGATTTAGCTCATCCTCCTGGCATGGTGGTCTATAGTAGACCCCCACTACCAAGTCCCTTTCCCCCTGACCCTCTTGTATCCTGACCCACAGTACCTCAGTTTGTCCCTCCTCTGATCCCATCTTGATTACAGAGGATGTGTATATTGTTCTTTAACTTAGAGAGCAAACCCCCCCTTTTGTCCCCATGCCAGCCCATCTGTACAACCTGTAACCCTCAATGCCTACTGCCCAATCATGAGTAGGGTCCCATCAGGTTTCAGTTAGTTCAACCAGGTTGAAGTTGGTGCTTGCAAGCAAGAGTGCAAGTTCCTCCTGCTTGTTCCCCATGGTCCTAGCATTAGTGTAGAAACATTTAGCCCCCCGATGGGTGCCCTTGGTACCCCCCTGGTCTGATGTCTATTGGGCCCCTTAGTGCTTACCTTAGAGCTTACCTAGGCTGATCCAATTTATTACTCATGGCTCGCTGATCCTAGGTTCTCCTTATCCTCTGCTCCCCCATCCCCTGACTAACCTAGTTTGAAGCCCTTCAAAGGAGATCAGCCAACCTGTAAGAGAACAGACTCTTACCTTTAGAAGAGAGATGAAGACTATCTTGTCCCAGGATGCCTCTCTCATGGACGTACAGATCATGGCTGTAGAACCCAAAACCCACATGATGACACCAACTCCAGAGCTGCAGGTTGACTTCCCTGATGCAAGCACCCTGATGCTGACGGTGACCACTGACCAGAAGGATGGACTAGAAGACCACCTGTGCCCCTGTATTCCTAAGGCTGACCCCCAGACCCCTGCAGTTACATCATGACTTACAATGTCAGTCAATTCTTTTAGCACATTTGGTGGCATCCAGGCCAGCTGACTTGCGGATGTCCAGCCCCTCAAGCTGTTCCCTCACAGGATCTTCACCAGTTATAGCCATATGATTGCCCTTACCCTGGTAGTCCTGCGTCCTGTCAAGCAGGGTGATCCCCTTAGAAAACTGACACAAAGTAATCATTGAGGACATTAGCTTTTTCCGGGGTGTTGGTTGTCAGCTGCCCCATTTGGTTCAGCAAGGGTCTGACGTTGCCCTTGTTTTTTTCTGACTTCCCACGTGTTTAAAGAAGGACTTTTTACTGTCCTTCATTCTTGTGGCCAGTTTTAGTTTGCTTTCAGCCTTGCCTTTTCTGGTACACTCCCTCACGCAAGACTGGGTGAACTACTGCAGCTATCCTCAGCTGGTTGAAACTATTGTTCCATATATTTCTCAACTGACAGATGACATTACAGATTTTCAGTATCTGAGTGGTGTGTTGCTCAAGCATTTCATACTGTAGGGGGCCTCTAAATTATTGCATAGAGTAGTGGGCATCCTGCATCAGCCTGGCCCTTCAAAGGCAGCTCTTCCTGCTTATGAGATCATAATGGATTGGCCAGAGCAATCTGGGAAACCCCTGCATCTTTTCTCCCAAAAGAAAAAAAAACATTGACAAGAAATATCATATGTCACTTAAAGGAGCTGAGTATATCCATCCTGCTCCTACCTTACTGCTGGGTACAGGCACCAGGCAGACCGGCAGCTCCTCTTTATGAACTACCAGCTGTCCCTCTCTGGCTTTCATATCCATAAATGTGTTACTGTTTTGATGAAGACGAAAGAAATTAGCCCTCATCTCTGAAGGACAGACAAGGGCTAAGATGGCCTGACAGATGACCCTGGAGACTAACAGGACTGCCTCACAGTTGATGGCAAATTAACATCATAACATGCTTCTCTTGGCTATAGGCAGTGGTATACTGATGGGAGGTGAAAGTGCTAGCATGAGGTGGGGCACCAGCCGGAGAGGCCATGGTGCCTCCTGCATTTGGTTTGTGGTCTGTCCCATTGCCTGGCGGGTTGTAGGTTTCTTTACCTGTTCCAGCCAGAAATTCTAGCTGCCGCCCCTCCCCCCATGTCCAGTGTGCCGTGATATTAATTTCCCTGCAGCAGTGGGGATGGGAGAAGGGGTCCCGCACCTTTCTCAGGTACGGGAGGGAGGGAGCAAATGCAGGCATTGGCCCCTGGGTGCCAGAGACCCATAGTACACCACTGGCTATAGGTATTGAACTTTTGGGGGAGGACCTCCCATTTGAGGGCATGGAGTTAAGTGCATAGACTGATAAAGCACTTGAAATCTTAAAGCATTCAAAGGCTATCTTGCACTCTGTTGGAACCTGCTTTACTTCTCCCAAGAGAAAGTATGATTCTTATGCCACATATTGGCAAACTCCTCCAGGGTCCTTTGCCAGTGCTCTTTCTTCACCCGTGGCTTCATACAGCTCCTCTGAACTGCCCAAGAAATGTCAGAGGTTTCACAGGTGGAACCATTCATAAGCTGTGTAGTCCACCTTGCAGCATGCATCTAAAAGCAGACAGGACATTTAACAATGAAGATGAGAAATGCATGCAGCTCCTCTGGTACCTGCTTCCATAGCTGATCAGGTGTTTATCAATCTGCATGAGTCAAAATTACTGTAGACAGATGAACCCTGGACACTATAGTGAACTGCCATATAATTTGCTACCCAAGACAAATCTCCCATCCCTGTCTTCTTCCTCTTTCAGGGAAACTTCTCATGAGATTGTGCTCTAGAAGGATGCCCTCTCCTTTTTTTTTCTGAAGGTAGTAGAGGAAGGCTTCTCACACCTCAGGGGAGAATGGGTAGTATACATATTACATCTTGGTTCCAAAGAGGAAAGCAGGATAACACCAAATCTTGGGCATAAGAAGACTCAGTATGCTCATCTGCAAACTCAAACTAAAAATGATTACCCTGCCATTACCAGCCCTACTAGGAGAACTGGTTTGCATCTATACACATATATAGGATTAGTGTTTTCATTTCACAATCAGACCCTTGCAGAGGGTTATGAGTTAGTTATGAGTTAGAACCCTTGCTAATAATAAGTCCTCCTCTTTGGCCTCCCTAAAATTCCAAGTCTTCACTGAGATACTCTTCACTGAGCTGCATATGTCAGGAAGCAGGGGATCAAAGTTAACCTACCTGGAAAACTGGTTACGAGAAAGAACCATTTTCTACCAAACATTGGATACATTGTTTCATTCTCTGAATCTGAGTCAGCTTTGATTCCTGCTTGGATTCCTGCGCAGAGACTTGAGTCTATATGAGCCATTTGGATTATGTGGCCACTTGGCATCCGGCCACTCGCCTGGGGCTTGGGACCGCAGTAACCCTACTGTGCATTAATAGCATGTGCAGGCACACCGAGCTTCATCTTTATTTATCATTAGTTACATGTTATCTAAGCAGTGAAGCTGCTACTGATTTCTGTTTGTTTGGCCTCCTCTGTAAGAGACCCTTTCTAAGCATCCTACTTAAAACCACAATGATGTTTTCCAAGATGCCTGCACAAGCGTGCACAAGCAAAACAATGCACCTGCCAGCCTAGTTCTTGTGGGCATTAACAACCACTTCAAGCTTCATTGGAAAAGGAAAAAAATGCCTAAAGAAGATGGTGGAAGAACCACACTTACAAAATGGAAAATAAGAAAATAAGTCGTACCTGGAAATATCGTATGACATAGAGATGAGCACTGTGTCTACCAGATATCTTGCAGTATTAATCATCACATAATTGAATATTTTCTAAATTAGTTGTCCAAGCTACCTAAATAGTAGCATACTTTTTGGCTTTATATTTAGAGATCCCGAAGGAAATTATACATCTTTATTAGTATTATTTAGACCTAATTTTTGCTCAGTAGTTTTGTATGCAACATATATTTTTAAGATTAATATATTTTTCACACCTCAGAGATCAGTGTTCTAATGTCTGTCTCACACATATATGCATATGCTTATACCGCCGTAACAAAACTCCCCATATCAAGAAAGTGCACACACAGCAGATATCTTTGTGTTATGTAAAGCAGGTATACCACCATTTCTTAAAAGAAAATATCACACTGGCTTTTCCTTAGTTTGTTATTCTATAGCTAGAAGTGAAGACTATAGTTGCTATGTGCTCATTTTCTGTTGCAGAACAGTTAGTGTTGCCTTCAAACAGCTTGGTTACCAAAAAACTTCCAGCTCCCAGAGCAGAAACATTATTAAACCATTTTTCTGTATTCATGTGGTTATAACTGAATAGCCATTTTTTTCTGTTTAGAAAGAGTTCTATAGGTAAGAATTCTACATGAAACTAAGGTATGATATTATAATTGCCTTGTCTATTATAAGACCCTGATTCTTGTTATTTAGTCAAACTTAAGTGTACGGCCTGAAATTTTCCATGCTTGGGATCTAACTAGGGATGGTCTTTTTATTTTACCATATTAAAAAAAAAATCAGCCAAAACTGCGTATCCATTTCTGAGAATGAACCTAAGGAAGAATACCTTGTTTTTCCAAAAACTCAGTGACTTTTTCTTTGAACAGCTCTTGAACCTCCATGATCTGAAGCAGGAACTTGAAACTTAGTGGTGGGTGGCTTGTGTTTCAGAGGTGAGTTCTGCTGTTCCTTAAAAGTCTGCCCAAAGTTGGCCAAGCTATAAGTCTTTGAAAAACCACAGTTGATATGTGCTCTGTAAAAATGTTTTCTGTGATAATAGACAAAATCTCTGAATATTTTATGTTCACTATTCTACCTAGCCTCGTTCCTAATTCTGACCAACCTGCACATCCCTAAAGAACATCTGCTCATTCCTTATTCTCGCAGAGATCCTCTATGGCTAGAGACAGAAGTTACACATAAACCAGTTTAAGTGATCAGAACACAAGTTCAATGCACATAAACCAGTTTAAAAGTGGCCAAAACTGGTTTGAAATAAACCCAGCTGAATGTAGTATCAGACTTAACTGATTGAACTCAGTCTGGTTTATTCAGCTTCTGTCCCAAGACCCCTTCCTGGTTTAAATTAAACCAGAGTCCCCCAGAATCCCAGCATAATGTCTGGGCTGTGCTCTCTGCTCCAGCAGACCAGGGCTGGCCCTGCCCCTCTGCTCCCTAGCCAGAGCAGGGACAGGTGGGGAGGGAGCTAGCCAGATGCTGGCCCAGGAAGGGAACAAGGAAGAGGTTTATTCCCCCCGCCCTCCCATGACCCACCAACATGGACCTACATTTCTCTGCTGGCTGCTCCAGTGGCAGGTGTGTGGCCAGCCCTGGCAGTAGCCTGGAGTAAACTGGGCAGGGAGGGGGTTTAATTCCTTCCCCCATCCCACCAGCAGGACCCAAGCTGGGGTCTGCCAGGCACTGGCCCCCCCTTGTTGCAGCGGTGGGGGCAGGGGTGGTGCCATAGCCAAACATTGACAACCGTGCCCCTCTGAGGCAGAGGGGACAGGGAGGGGGGTTATTTCCCCCTCTGCCCCCAGGGGACCACAGCCAGGGTCTGCCCACCCCAACCACCACCACCAATCGCTCCCTGCTCAGGGTGAGTGGCAGGATAAGTTTCCCCCCCCACTCTCTGCCAGATGCTGGGAATAAACCCCCTCCCTGCTCCCCCACCTAAGGGAGCCCTGCCAGCTAGCGTCTGGGGTGGTGAGTGGGGAGGGACCCTGACATGGGCAGCACCTTGAGAGTGGCTGCAGCTCCCATTACAGTTGCTCCCCCCCTTGCCACTCCAGTTCCTGAAGCTAATTTCCCCAAAACTGAAAATAGTTACCCGGGCTGCTCTGCTAACTGATTCAAACACAGAGAACAAAACAGGCAGACATGGAAGAAAGGCAAGGAGTAACTTGGGAAGAAGTTTGGTGAGATTTGGGCTGAGGTATGAGGAGAACCTGAAGGTATCTGGGGAAGGAAACTAAGACAGGTAAAGAGGAGGGGAGCCAGAGCTGGAGGAAGGGAGACTGGCTACAAAAGCAGACAGGGAATTACATGGAAGTATACTGGCTGGGCAGGAACCTGGGTACTGAGGAAGGAGGCTGGAAATGGTTGTCCTAGAAGACCAGGACTGAGGGGAATTTGGCTGGGGAAACATTAAAGAACTAAGTAGGTGCAGGAGGCTGGGACTGACCTGGCATGAGAACTGGACTCAGAACCAGTGTGGATAAGCTGAAAACTGACCAGCAAGACCAGCTGAAAACTGAGACCAGCTTAGCAGAGACTAGGACAGAGAACCAGGGAGGGGATAGACTGGAGCCGGAGGCAAGAAGGGATAGAGTGAGAGGGGGACTGAGATTTGCCAAGGTTACTAGGAACACACAAAGTACCAGTGAGCAGAAAAAGGGATTGGATAAGAGCTGAAAGAGAGACTGCGGCACTGACTGGACAAGGAGACTAGGATGGGTCTTGGATGGGGAGAAGAACAGAAGATTAGGCTGGGGTTCAAGCAGAGTG
Organism: Crocodylus siamensis; assembly: GCF_052110815.1. Lineage (NCBI taxonomy): Eukaryota > Metazoa > Chordata > Crocodylia > Crocodylidae > Crocodylus > Crocodylus siamensis. Next base: position 66,908,452 of record NC_143398.1, read on the forward strand.
CCCAGAAGGGAAGACATGAACTGGCTGGTCAAGGAGAGAGGGAATAGAGACTGATACAGAGTAAGCACTGCAAATGGCATTGGGCTAGGGAGCCAGGAAGCAGCAGAGGTTGGATTGGGGAAGGAGTCATTTAGAAAGGATGAGGAAGAAAAAAACAGGAACGGGGCAGTGAATAGATAGAATAGTTTGAGTCCACTTGAGCACACTCTCCTCCAGAACACTTGTAAAACCCTCTACCATGTCACATCCTAGGGCTGGTTCACATAGAGCCAACAACCAGCTATTGCTCCTAGGTACTCTGTTACCTTAGGTGGCAGGTATCTGTGTGGTTGATCTAAAGGTTCCAACCTCGCTGGTAACCCAAGTGAGTGTCAGCAGTCCACATAATCAATTAGAGAAGGGGTTCGGTTTTTCTAGGCTATTTTAAAGCAATTATTTTTTTAAAAAACCAAAAAACCCCAAAACCATGCCACAGAAACTGTAAAATCTAGCATTCAAAAGATGGCAAATGCCAAAATTGAGATTGTTAATGTCCTTGCCTCATTTAGGGCACAAGATTGACCTACTCTGGATGTGAATCAGGGTTATATGGTAAAGAAGGCTTTCTCATTTTTGCAGAAGTTGAAAGGTATATAGTGAATGAGGCAGGAGATGGCAGGAAGAGAGAAGATAATTTCAGAATTATTACTGCCCTGGGGAAACAGCGTTCTACCACTGCTATGCCAGAGTTCCTGTGTGATTTTAGGCAAGTCACTTAAATTTTTCACAGGTGGTCACCAGTTGGGTGCTTCTCATTCTCTGGATGCCCTGTTGTCTGACTTAATGAAGTTCTGACTGCATCTGAGGTCAAAAGACAGCTTATCATTGAATGTATTTTTATTAGAACAACAAAAAATTGTAGCACTCTACTCATCTCAAATTGGGTACCCAAAATAGTAGAAATCTTTTAATTTAATCTCTGTGTGCCTCAGTTCCTTATCTGTAAAAAGGTAATAATACTACCCCTTCACTTCACAGAGTTGTTGTGAGAATAAATTAATGAATGTGTAAGGAATTAATGAATGTGTGGCTGTAGTGATAAGCACCACAGGAAAAACATATGAGGAAATTAATAGATCTGACTTCAGAGTCAAGCTTGAATACTACACAGTGAGAAAGATGTAGGACCACAAGTTGAGCAAGGAAGAGGAAATGAAGTATTGAATGGATATATCATCACTGTGCACTGAATGACACAGGGGTCTTGTGGAAAAATAATACGTGATTGTATATTAAAGACTGTATCATAATTCATATGCCCAAGGAGCTGAATTAGAATTGCACAGGTAGGCTTAATTCTGGCATTTTCTAGCTTTTGGATGTTTGACTTTACAACCTGGATCATGTTCTTTTAATACAGCTTCCGCTGTGTGTAATTCACAGTACTCCATGGTTAGGTCACAAGTTACTGCTAACATCCTGTGGAGCCAGTAGTAGGAATCCCCTCTGATTTGTTTAGAAGCAACCTTCTGGTTGGTTAAAGAATGATTATTGATTTAGACTATTCCATTACTCCCTCTTCCTCAAGACATTCAGTGTCTGTGCACTTACATGAATTAAAGTCCTCTGAAGGCATAAAAATGGTGAGAGCAGGAAAGTGCCACAGGCCTTTGGCACTTGGAGGAGAAGCAAGAACAGAGCTGATGTTACCATTGGCCCAACTACCATAATCACTTCCACCAGCTGAGCTGCTACCCACAGTTGCCCTCAAGACAGCAGAATTTTCATGGTTGCACTGCAAGAATGTGGAGAGAAAATGTGGGCAGAAACTTCCAGGTGGTTTTTATATCATCTGTGTGCTGCATATGTGTCTCTATAGCAAAAACTGTGTGGGAGAGGCATAGTCAGAGCAGTAGCGGATTAAGATCTCCTGGGGCCTTGGGCAAACAAACAACTGGAGGCCCCCTGTGCCCCATTATAGACATGAATGTATCATGAATATATCATGAATGTATCATGCCACTCCTCACCTGCAACTGGGCCCCAGGTCCTGGGAGCTGGACTTCAGCGGGGGAAGGATTCACTTCCCCTCCTGGTACTGCTGCTGCCAAGGGCAGGGTGGGCCTCTGTGCCTTGCAGAGAAGGCTGAATGGACCCAGCCGGGCTTGGGGTGGGGTGGCACATGCCCACCTGTCCTCTCTGCTCCCACTCCATAGCCAGAGCAGAGCCAAGCAGGGTGAGGATGGGTGCAGACTGCCTGCTGTGGGCTTGGGGTCTCCACTCTGCTGCCTTTGCCATAGGGGCCCTGTGCTGGCCACGTGTCCCCTGCCTGCCTGGCAGCTGGGGGCACAACTCACTGCCTTCATTGTTGCTGGCTGGTCAGGACATGTGCAGCTGGTGCAGAGCTCCTGAGGGAAAGACAGCAAAGCAGAGAGCCCTGAGCCCGCAGCAAGCAGCGGGCTGCACACAAATCATCTGGGGGGTGCATGCCCCTCATGCCTCCCTTGTGGGGGAAAATGATTTACCACCCCCATGGACAAGCTGCCTGATTTACCACCCCCTGGACAAGCTGCCTGTGGCTCCGTCTCACTCCCTGCCCCAACCCGAGATCTCATGTACTGCCCTGGCTGGGCAGTACCCCTAACTCCTGCCCCCTCCCTTCCTCACTATGAGGGCCTTGATCTGTCTTCCATGTCCCTTCCTTCCCCCATGTCCCTTTCCCTCCATATGCTTACCTGCAGGAAGTTGCTCTCCATGCTGCCCAGCTGTGTTCCCAGCCATGTGAATGTGTGCAGCCATGCACATGCACACGGTACCTCCTACATCTTGCTCCCAGCAGCCCCAAGCAGGACCCCTTGCAAGCTAGAATGCTGCCTTCCTGCAAAGGGAAACCTGCTGATTCCTGAGGAAACCCAGGCACCCAGGGAGCCCCATGGGCCCATGTGTTAATCCGCCTCTGCATCAGAGAGGCCAAGAACTATTGAATCCACTGTCCATAATCCCCTCACATGGTAAATAGTGAACAACCTCAAAGCTGCAGTGTGGGTTGTTGAATGTTGGGACAACAGCTTCATGCTCTGATTTCAGTTGTAAAGGAGTCCTTTTAAATGATGCTTAGATTACCAAGTGGGGTTTGGAAGAGTATGAGAATTTGACCACTAATAATTCTAAGATGCACTGGATGTACAAGAAAGCATGCTGGATACTTGAGTGGAAAGTATTTCTGCAGTACATAACTGCTTATTAACTATCGTTAATCACTAAAACAAGTTACTTGATAGAGTAAAAGACACAGGGTTGGAATAGACCTTGAGAAGTCATGTAGTCTACCTGACCTACTTTACAGTCTACCTTTGCATGTTCTTAAAAGCCTTCAGTGATGGAGATTCATGGACAACTCGTCTAAATAATCTATTTCAGTGCTTAATTCACTTTAGAGTTGGAAAGTTGCTTTTCCTAAATGTCTAAAATAAATTGCCTTCGGTGCAATTTACACCCTTTACTTCTTGTCCTATTTCCAGTGGACCTAGAGAACAGTTTATAATCTTTATCTTTGCACTAACATTTTTTAAAAAATGAAGTTTTTTCAATCTTTCCTTAAAGATCTTTTCCTCTAGACTGCTGATTACTTCTCTTGCTCCCTTCTAGACTGTCTCCAATTGATTCACAAATTTCTTAAACTGTGATGCCAAAAAGTGGACACTATGTTTCAGCTGAGGGCTTGCCAGTGCTGAGTAGAATGGAAAGATTCTTTTATGCATGTTACCTATGGTGCTCCTGCCTAGAACCCAATATGGCGCTTGAAGCCATATTGCATTTTGCATCAGTATGAGATTATTGACTCATTGCTCCCAGACACTTTTCTGCAGGAAGAATAACTTCACTCCTCGTTTTGTATATGTGCAGTTGGCTATTCCTAACTAAATGTAACACTTTACACTTGCCCTTATAGAATTGCATTCAGTTTATTCCTGACTATTTTTCAAATTTTCCAAGATCATTTTGAATTTCAGTTCTGCCCTCCCAAGTGCTTGCAGTCATTCCCAGCTTGAAATCCTCTGCAACTTTTGTAAGTGTACTCTGTGTTTTAACATCCAAGTCATTAATTAAAATAGTGAACAGTACAGGACCCAAGGCAAACTCATGCAGAATTTTGTAGAAGTTACTATTGCTAAATTGAGATTTTTTTATAGTGCTGTGGTTTGAAAGTTTCTAACACTACACACAACTGAAAAGCTTAAAGAACAAAATAGTATCCTTAGAATGAACAATTTAATGCTTATATATATTATGAAAATGGTCAACGCTGAGTGCATCTACATGAAATACTTTGCTGCACATTAGACTAATCTAACAGTAAAGCATCAGCATCTACATGTATGCAGGACTCACTGCGCAGTAAATTAGGCCAATGCACTGTTTGCTAGTACCAACAAATACAGGTACTAGATTAATTATGCATTAGCTACTGCGCAGTAGCACATGTGTAGACACTGAACGGGAGCAATTAGCTCCTGGTCATCCTAGGCAACAGGGGGCCAGAGAGGGTGGGGGCGGAGCTATCTGTGGCCTTGGTGTGGAGCTCGGGATCGCAGCCCAGCTCAGTGGCACTGGTTTGGGGCAGTGTCCCCTGGTCAAGCGGTAGCAGTGCCCTGAGCTCTCCCCTCCCTTTATTTACTGAGGGAATGGGGGAGCTCTCTGTCCCCAGTCCCAGTACTGCTCAGCTCCTGGCTCCCCACTGTAGTGCCAGGACAGGATTGCTCTCTGTCCTTGCAGCACTGAGCCAGAGACAAAAAGCTTCCCCAACCCCTCAGCCCTGTTGCTGCCTGTTCAGCACACACCCCAGTCAGTTCCCACTCCCTGTCCATGCCAGGGGAGAGCCAAGCATAAGAATGATGCCGGGGGACAAAAGGGAAAAACCTCTTCTTTCTCTTGGCCTGTATTCAATCCAGCACTAGGCCTGGGGAGAGACATTGGGAGATAAGCAGCACTGGGGCTAGGGGCGAGATACACTACTGGGGCATGCCTGGTGCAGGCAGCAGCAGGACTGAGGGGGCAGGGAAACTCTCTGTCCCTGGCCCCATTCAGGTGCTACTCAGCTCTCGACTCCTGGGGGGAGTCAGGAGCTGAGCAGTGCCGGGACACAAGATAGAGAGCTCCCCTGTCCCCTCAGCAAGCAAAGTGAGAGGAGAGCTCAGGGTGCTGCTGCCACTCAATCACAGGGCATTGCCCCAAGCCAGTGCCACTGGCCTGGGCTGCAGTCCTGATCCCCATGTGGCTGCGAGTTGTCCCCCTCTCTGGGGCACATATGCCCTGCTCCCCAGAGCCCAAGTCTGACCTCTGTACCCCTTGTCAGCCTGGGACTGTCATCAGGGCTCCCCCAGCAGCCTGGAACCAGAGATCCCTCTAGTTGCTGCAGGGGGAGAGGGCAGGGCAGGGGGGCAGGAGCAGCTCTGGACTCAACTACTTGAGAGCAAATTAGCTCTTGACATGAGCAAATGTAGACATGTTCCTGGGCTTGGTTTACTGTGCCCTGGACTTGATTTTAATTCACAGTAACCTTAATGTGTATTAATTGCGCTTGTAAATGTGCCCACTAGTAGTACTCCCTCAAGTTAGGATTTTGAATTATTTTTCGGGTTTGGAGTAGAGGCACTGGGGAGGTGCAGTACAACAATTGGCAAATTACCTGCCATGCCCTTATGTATACATGTAAAATGCACATCAGATCAGCACTAAAATAAATCTGGCAATCTCGTCCTGATCCCAGATTCAGATATTTTCTATATTGGTGACACTACATATAGTACCTGACGAGTACTAATGGAAAGAAGCAACTGTATCCTTTCTCTTCTTCCTACTGTCCTCCCTCTTATCCACACCCCTCCTTCCTTTTGCGTATGAGGAGTATGTGCATGGGAGCAAAACTGACACAACTCAGGTTGTGGCTGCTGCCAGTCTTTGTGAAGAAAAAGCTCCCTGGAATTCCAGCCTTGTCTGAGGTAAAACTTCTGATTGGCTGCCTCCCCATTTGCCCACCTTCTGGAAAAGAGCAGCCAATCAGAGTTGCTTGTAGGTAGCTGGCACAGCTGTCTCCTCCTCTTTTCAGGAGCCAAGAGGAGTTTTTTGGGGGGAGAGGAGAGGCAGACAAGGAGCAAATGACCCATACAAAGCTAAAAGCTAGAAAAAGCCCATTATCTTGGGAAAGGTCTGCTGTCCCCTTCCCTTTCCCCATACTTCTATAATGGGTTGGTCTGCTTTCTCCCCTTCCTCCTGACCGTCCCTATTCTTGCCATTCATATAATACCAGGTTTAGGAAAGAAAAGGAGGCAAAAGTCCCTTGTAGTTGCACTGACACCAGGCTTGGGAATGGGGGAAAAGATCCCATATTGCTGAAGCCTCCCCAGACTTGGGAGAAGTGGGCAGTGCGCCAGTGGAGCTATAGAAGTAGATGTGAAGCTGGAGGAGAAGGGACTTGCTGGGAGGTCAGGGGGTGCTGAGAGTTTCACAGAATTTGAGAATTCTGGAGTCTGAGAACCAATTAGACACTTCCTCCCATCAGGCAGCCAGTGAGAGACCTCTTGCCGTAGGACACCAGAATCACCCTAACCAAATGGCGTAGCTATCCAGGATGAAATCAAAAATCAAACGACTAATACAGCAGTATACTATTTTCAGAAACTATAATGCTTTCATTGCCTATCTCACCATATTTGGGAGTCTGACTGACTCGATTTTTGTCATTGTCATTACTAGGCAATGGTTTTTTTGGAGAGAAACCCATGTGTGGCTCTGGCAGGACCCATGTTTGGCTGTTTCCTTGGTCTGGAGTACCAAGGAAGACAGTTCATTCCTGTGCCAGCCCTCTCTGGAATAATGGCTGCCTCTTTGGTAATAGAAAGTCCTATTCAGCTGTGATAAAGCTGTATACACCCATTCCTCCCTTGCTGTACCATACCTAGTTTCCATTTGGGCAAAAGGGAGACCCTATGTTTAGGGCACTTACCTGGCAGTTAGGACTCCTGGGTGAAGTTCCCTGCTCTGTTATCTGTTCATTTTTTAGTTTGGGGAAATTTTTAGCCTGTCTGGGTGCCGCCACACATGCAGGTATATGCACTTGCAGCAGCTCAAATAAGAGCAGTACAAACTTGTGCCAGGGATTTGCACTTTGGTGTGGGGCAAGTTGTGTCACTTGGGGCCCTAGCCCTGGCCCCACCAAGGAGGCCCCCCAGCAGGGGAACCACAGCTATACACAGGTGGCTGCAGGGTGGCCTGCAGCCATGGGGCCTGGATCCTCCACTGCCATCCCTTCCAGCTCAGGTGATGGGGCTCCGTTTTTGGCACTCACCCACAGGCCTGGGGTGAAGTGCCAACTACCTAAGTAGGAGAACCTGCACTTTGAGACCTGGATGCAGGTCCTGGCTCAGGTGGTGGGGGCCACCAAGATTGTGACAGCCTCCTGCTTTCATGGCAAGGGTTTTTTTTCCTTGCTTCAGAGGTCACCACGCAAAAGGCGGTGGAGAGGGGACTTGTGGTGGAGGGCGAGTACATCCCCCTTGAGCCCCTAGAAGATTTGGGAACCTGGATGGTCCTCAGCTCCATCCCACCCTATGTCCCTAATTAAGCCCTGCTTCCCCAGTCCAAACTCTCTTGCTGGAGTGCTGAATCTCTGGCCTCTACCACATGCACTCATTCCGCTGCCAGGTCATGAGCTAGCTGGTGGGGGTGGTACAGCTGGAGGCCAAGGGGTGCCTTGTGATTCCTTTTCAGGGAGCCCTGATGAAGGTGTTTTTATATGCTGGGGGACCTGTGGTGCTTCCAGTGCCATGCCCTGGGGCACTTGCATCATGAGTGCTCCATGGGCCAGGCAAGGAGGGTATCCCTGGGTCCCACTGGTGAGAGGAGTGCCCCTGCCTCTGACACCCCAGCCACAACACCCAGCCCCCTGTGCACTCAGGGGATCCCCCTCAACCAAGTCCTTTCTCCCAGGACCCCGAGCCAGGCACCAATGCCACCCTGGTGCCTGATGTGTCTCCTCCCCTCCCCACCAGAAAAATCTTACTACCAGTCCACTCTATGGTCCCACACCAGAGGGGGTTGAGATGGGATCCCCTTACTGACAGGCTGATCTTTTTGGGGACCCTGTGCAGACCCCCCTGGTGTTCCAGCTCTGGAATCCCACTCCCACCCTTACCCCTGTGGCAGGCCAGTAGGGGATGCTCCTGTGCCAAGGCACCTGCCTCACTGCACCCCACCAAAAACCAGGGTTTGGATGCCTCCCCAGGGGGCACCAACTTCAGGCCAACCCCCTTCCTGGAGCACACCTGCAAGCCTGGGGTACTCCAGCCACCACCCAGATTCAAGTCTTTCTCTGGGCCCTGTGCTGCCCAGGATACACAGGCCCTATAGACCTTGGGATCGTGGTGTGCTTCTATTAGCCTGAAACATAGAAAGTACTCTCCCTTAGTCAACCAAGCAAAAAAGAGCAAAAAAGTGTGCTCAAACTCTCTCTAACAGATCCAGTAAGACTTGGTATAACTGACAACTTTATTGCTTGGGTAGAGAGGCCAGGCTTGCGGATAGGTACAAGTCAGAGAAGTATCAAAAGAAAATCCAAGAGCAAACAGAAATGGCTTGGTAGCCTTTTGACAAGCCACTAAAACACTAGATTTTAAATTCCTTCTATATTTCATGTAAATTAGTCACAATTCTGTCCAGAGGCTGATTGAGCCTGCTCTAGAGGCAACATGGCTTGCTGGCTGTGTCCCCAAAACATGTCTCCCCTCCTTCCAGGAAGATGGGACCTTATATATCCCTATCATGACCTCATCACTAAGTTCCCACCACAAGCCAGTATCCTCAGACCATGGCTGATGCTGGTTGGTCAATTTGAAAAATGTCACCAACCTCAGGTGAGGGTTTAGAGTTGCACAGGACACAGGGGATAGCGAGCTCCCCTCTCCCTCAGAAATGTCTCCAGCCCAGGTCACAGCTTAGTGGTAAATGAAACAGATGGGGGGAGGAGCTGCCTGCTTACAGCAATGAAACAGACTGGGGGGTGATTTCTCCACAACCCCCACCCCCATCCCAAGGGGCTGCAGAGCTCTCCTTGTCCCAGCCAGAGTCTGGGGCCTTAGTGGGCCGCAGGGTTCAGACAGTGCCTAAGGAGCCCACTGAGCCCCAGAACCAGGAAGAGGATACCAGAGAATAGGAGAGCTCCATGGAGCCTGAGGACCTTTTGGTCCCGGTTGTCCCCGGGGCAAGCTACTTGCTTTTCTTAACTGTGAGTACACCAGCACAGTGTAGCTCACCTTGGACCACTGGGGAGATTTTGACAGCATCCTTGATGTGGCGAGGGTGCTGGTGGTGGAAGGCAATGGGCCCAAGTACTTCAGCGTCCGCATCTATAAGGAGGCCCACAGTTTCGTAGACACTCTCTATGCTTATGGGAGGGCACTGCTTGAGCTGCTGAACCCCACAGCAGGTGTTGAGGTGCATCAGGCCTCTGAGTTTGTTTAAGATTGCAACCTTCAATGCCCATGGCTGCAGGAAGGGTCCCTGGAGATGCGGGGTGCTGTCCTTCCTTCAGGAGGGGGTATACACCATGGTATTCTTACAGGAGACTCTGACAACTCTGGCTTATGAGCTTAACTGGCAGCTGGAGTGGGGAGGCAGGATATTTTTTAGTCACCTCTTGGCCACCTCTTGTAGGGTGGCCACCCTGTTCTCCCCAGGCCTGCAGCTGGAGGTTCTCCAGGACATTGAGGTGGTGTCAGGCTGCCTGCTGCACCTCCAGGTCCAAGTGCAGGAGCTGGTCCTGAACCTTCTGAATCTGTATGCTCCTACAAAGGACCCAGAGTTGATTGACTTTTTCTGACAGATGGCCACTTACATTAACACCCTCAACCCTTGTGAATTCCTGGTCCTTAGTGGGGACTTTAACATCACCCTAGACACGTGGGTTTGGTCAGGCAGGGAACAGAACCAGGCTGCTGTGGGAATCTTTAGGGAAATCCTGACAAAATACTCCTTGGTAGATATCTGGCACACCTGTCACCCTGACACCCCTTCCCCTCCGCCTTCACATATGTGAGGGTGGGGTAGGAGCAGGCATGCCACTCATTGTTGGACTGAATTCATATCTCATTGCCACACTTTGCCCAGGCCCACACCTCCAGCATCTATCCAACCCTCTTCAGCAATCACCACCTTGTCTGGGCCCAGGCCACGCTGGGGCTCAGGTGTCCAGGGTTGGCTACTCACTTCAGGGAGGCCTTCCAGGAGTTCTGGCTGACCTGGTGGGAGCTACAGGCAGCTTCCCCCTCAGCTCAGAGATGCTAGGATGTGGGGAAGGTGTGCATCTGGCTTTTTTGCCACAGCTACACTGGGGGGGCAGACCCTGGCAGAGGGAGGTGGTCTGGGAGCAGCTCAAGCAGTAAGTGCTGGAGCTGGAGAGGTGCCTAACTGCCAACCCAATCAACCCATCCCGCTGCAGAGAGTGTCGGGAGAGGTGGGAAGTACTTCACTCTCCAAATGACCATCACGCCCATGATGCATTTTTCTGCTCATGCCTCCAGCTCTTTTGGGAGATGGACTGCAGCTCCCACTTCTACATCCTGGAGAAGGTGGTGGGGCCAAGAAGTACATCTCCTGCCATCTGGCAGGCAATGGTACCCCCTTCATGGCTTCTCCATGGATCCAGGTGAGATGTGCCAGCACACACGAGCCTTCTGTGAAGAGCTCTTCTCCCTGGATCCGACTGACACCAAAGCCTGTCAGACCCTGTGGGAGGGACTCCCTCAGGTTAGCATGGGTGACCGAGACTGGCTGGAGGCTCCTCTCACCCTGGCTGAGTTTTCAGCCTCCCTGCACCTGATGCCTGGCCACAAGGTGCTGGACAGCAACGGGCTGGCCACAGAGTTTACTGGGCCTTCTGGGGCATCCTTGACCCAGACTTTGCAGTGGTCTGGGCCAAATCCAAGGGAAGTCGGGAGCTCCCTTTGTCATGCCAAAGAGCTGTGCTAACTCTCCTGCCAAATAAGGGTGGACCTGAGGAACTGGCATCCCATATCCCTCCTCTGCATGGACTACAGGGTGGCAGCAAAGGCCACCTCACTGCACCTGCAGTTCATGCTAGTGGACATGATCCATCCATGGGTGAAAGGTGGCAGTTGAGCTCAGTCCCACTTGCACTCTGTGGGTTCTGCTGGAGCACAAGCTCACTGCTCTACCTGGGACTCTACCTGTCCCCCATGAACCCCTCCCACTGGAAAACTGGCATCAGCTGGAGGCAAGGGTAGTGGAGTGGCTATGAGCATGGGTGGGACTTCTCAGCTGTCTCTCCCTGTGTGGGAGAGCACTGGTTTTGAACCAGCTGGTCCTGTACATGCTCTGGCATTACTTATACACCCTGTCTATGCCCCCAGAAATCCTGGCTGGGCTCCAGAGAAAGGTACTGGAGTTTTTCTGGCCAAGATGACACTGGGTCACTGCAGAGGTCCTGAGCCTCCTGTTGCAGGAAGGCAGCCAGGGCCTCGTTTGCCTGCATAGCCAGGTCCTGACATTCTTCCTTCAAGCCCTACAGAAACTGCTATAGTTTTGGTAGCCACGCGGCATGGGGCCAACTTGGGCATGCCTTCCTCCGCCACTTCCAGGGGCGCTGATACAACTGGCATCTCCTCGGCCTGCAGGGCTTCTCCCTGAAGGACCTGCAAAGGCTGCCAGATTTCAACCAGGACCTCCTCTGGGCCTGGAGTCTGGTCTCTGCCTCCATGTCCCCTGTGACACTCGCCCAGGGCACTGACCTGCTTGTCAAGCCCCTTCTCTGGAACCCCCAGCTGGAAGTACTGGCAGCAGAGGCACCCTGGTTGCAACAGAGGTTGATCCTGGGTGGTGTCACCCATATCAGAGACCTCCTGGACTATGATAGGTGGGCATGGCTGGACCCTGCTGTGCTAGCCCAGTGCATGGATCTACCCATGACATGTGCGATCTCCTGCCTTGTCCAGGAGGTGAAATTTGCCTTACCTCCTGACACCCTTGCCTTTGCTGACCAGGTCCTGTGTGATGGTGTGATGGTGATTCCCACCCCCTTGTGTCTTCCAGCCCCCTGGAGTTTTTCATGGGGCTGGTGGCTCACCTGGCCTCACAGCACTCCTTGCTTCACCACCTGATCTGGCTGGAGGACACTGAACTGCTTTTCCACTGTCCACCACCACCACCTCTACATGCTTATGCGCCACATTATCCATCATGCTGCCCGCATGTCCCTCCCAGGCACCAAGTGGTGAGACCTGCTTGGCAAGAGTGTAGCTGGGGCACCCCAGTGGCTGAGCCTATACTCCACCCTCATCCCATGAGCCACTGGGGACCTCAGCTGGTGGCTTCTCCATGGAGCCATCACCAGTGGCATGTATGTCATGAGCTTCACAGACATCCCAGTCTCCTGCCCCTTCTGCGGGCAGAGGGAGACCCTGGCACACATGACACTCAAGTGTGTCAGGCTGCAGCCCCTCCACCTCCTGAGGTTCTGGTTGAACTTCACTCTCCACCCTTTTATTTTTGGGCACCCCATCCATGGCCCCACCAAGTTTTGGGACCTCCTGGTCAACCTCCTCCTGGCCCTGGCCCTGGCTCTGGCCCTGGCCCTGGCCAAGTGGAGCCTGTACATGACCAGGAAGGAGATTCTGGCTGGGAGGGTGCCCGGGGACTGTGGGGCTGCTTTTCTGTCACTTGTCCATGCATGTTTCTGGGCAGAGCACCACTGGGCAGCATCTACCAGCTCCTTGGATGCCTTTGAGGACCAGTGGGTGCATCCTGGAGGGCTCTGCTCAGTGTCTCCCTCCAGAGCCCTTATTTCAGAGGTGGGCAAAATGCGGCCCATGGGCCAGATGCGGCCCACCAGGCCATTCTATCCGGCCTGCAGGGCCCCTAAAAATTTTAGAAAATTAATATTTATCTGCCCCGGCTGCCTGTCTTGTGACCCTTAATGGTTTGCCAAAACTCAGTAAGCAGCCCTCCACCCAAAATAATTGCCCACCCCTGCCTTATTTTCACATTTTGATACCCACCTGACTCCTATCCTATTTTTTTCCTTAGTTTCCCAAAAAGAAAAAAAATATTAGTTGTATCTTTCACTCTTTGGCCCCACACAGTGGGGACTATTAGTTAACTGGGTGGGCCTTAAGGCTCATGTCCAACAGAAGATACAAATACACAGGAGCACCATAGGTCCCAGCCCTGGTTTGCTTCAGGCCATGGTGCGAAACCATGCCCTGCACCACTCCCCCCCTCCCCCTGCTTTTTTTTTGATACCTGGAAATCCAGTTATCAAAGTTAGAGCCCACACTGCAAATATTTTTGTTCTCAGTGTGCCTCTTGCAGCATCTCAAACTGGTTTGAGATGCCACAAGAGGCACATGTGTTCTTGTCTGGACATGCCCTCTGTGGCTAAGTTCTGGTTCTGTAAAAACTAGACAATAGCACTCCTCTACTCAGTCCTTTTGGGAGAATAAATGCATTAGATTGTGAAACACTGCAATAGCGTATAGTAATGGGAGCATATACATGACTTTTCAAATATATGATGAATCTAGCTAGATTTTTTTAAGAGGTTAGGAAAGGCTGTTCACCACCAAGATTTGGGGTAATCAAAGGGAAGGAAAACTTACAACAGGGGTGGCCAGTCTGTGACCTGGGTGCCACAAGTGACACAGGCATCGTGTTTGTGTAGCATATGGCAGACTGGAAAGGGGACAGGAAACAAAAAGCAAGACATCAGATCAGGCAGAGAGCATAGGGCAAGAAGCAGAAAGCAGAGCAGCTGTTAAGTCAAAGAGCAAAGGCATGGAGCAGCAGATCAGATAAGGGAAAGGGATCGGAGTAGCACTTGGGAAGGGTGCAGGAATAATTTGTGGCACTCCTGGCAAAAGGTTTGTCCTCTCCCTCCAATTTAGAACAAACAAACTTCAGCACAACTTGAAGAGTCTGTCTAGTGCAAATGACATAAGAAGTTGACCAGTTGGTAGGGTAGAGGTAAGTACAGGCTTTGTAGGTTATGGAACAAAAGAAATATTAAGTTACATGCAAAATAAGTCACATGTGGACAGCTTGTTCAGTCCATGAATAAAAGGTGCAAAGAATGTTAGCCTGGGATAAATTTTGAGACATGTTGTATATTGTGACAGAGCATCCTTAGTGCTCCATCACTTTAAGGGCAAGACCAGTCAGCTGACAGGTGCCTGATGAGGGCAGCCATTTTAGGACCAGTACCAGACCAGCCACCAGGGAAGAAACATCTCCTTGTGAGCTCTGGCTCCAGGATCACTCAGAGGTAAGGATGAGGCTATGGGGAAGAAGGAGGCCTCATCAGTCCTGCGCATGACCTGAAACTGCACCCTGCGGGGGAAAGGTGGCCTGGGGCACCTCAAGACCCCAGCTCCCACATCCCTGGTGTGTTTGATTGACACAGGGGGAGCCCAGGCCCACAGGAGTCCTGAGGCAAGGCCCCAAGCTGGACCAGCACCCAGGCTCCCTGTGAGACCAGGTTGCAGAAACCCTGAGAGGGGGCCAGGCACAGCTGCAGCCACCTGAGCCCCATGGGGTGGAAGACCCCAGAGGAGCCCCAATGAGGGGGCAGCGTGGAGCCCAAGTGAGGGGAACCGAGGGCTGGGAGCCCAGTATGTGTTTGTTTGTCTGTGTGCTTGTGTAAAGAAAGACCCAGTGCAAACCACTGGAGGACCATCTGCAAGGCATGGGACACGTAAGGGGTGGTTTGGAGCATGTAAACACTACACCATTACAACTGGGGTATTCGAAGGGCAGCCTCCCACCTACTTAAGTTCTTAATTTGATAACAACAAGGCATGGCACGTGAGCAAGGTGGGCGGTTTGCCCAGAGACGGGGGCGGGCTAGTACTAGCATTGGGCTTGGAAGTCACTCTTGTCACATAGATAGGTCTGATTTATTATCTTCCAGCCCATTCTTTGTTAAATTAGAAATTATTGGTCGTAAAGCATTAGACCTGAATAATTGCCTGGCAACACAGAAACGTTTTGGGATTATTTTCAATAAATTGCAACTCCTGCACAGAGTGCTTTTCTGTCACCTGAGTCTTTATTCTCTGACCAGATCAATTGGTATCACACAGAGATAGTAGAAAATATTTGTTTAGAATTTTTTTTTCTGAAAACCAAAGTTCACAAGAAAATTTCACTTTTTGTCAGCATCTGGTGGAATTTTATCGAAAAACCCCCCCCAAACAATATGGTTTGGGGTTTTTTATGCTTCTGTGAAAACCGGAAAAAATTAAGTAGAAACAAAAATCTTTTTCTTATACCAGAAAATAATAGAGTTTTGGACTAGATCGAAAGGCAAATGAATCATAGGTTCCAGGTACAGGATACCCTTCATGTAGTTTTTTAAAGTCTGTTTTGCAAATGTTTTGCTGAACTACTTTAATGCATGTAGCTGGTATGAAGCATAAAGGTTAAGAGAGATTACTGCATAATAATCAATTTAAAGAATAAATTGAGTCTGAAATCTGGCTTCTGTATATGCTTGATAACGTCTTTCTATGTACATAGAACAGTTTATTACATGCCAAAATAATTATTTGAAGCTCATACTGTTGGATCCATTCTTCTCAAGTAATCCCTTGAAGTCAAGGATGATTGTCATCCATGATTGTCTTATCTGTGTATCCAGAGATGGCTGATGAGGCCTATCCAGGATCAACATAATAATCCATTATAATGCAGTATAGATCTATTATAATTTACCATCTAAATAATATTATTTTTAATATATACATTTTTATCACTGTTCCCATGAAACCAGATTTGTTTGTGAATGCCATAAATTTTGAAAATTCTGACATTAATTTCTTTAATAATCCCTTAGGAAATAGAGACTAAATGATTAAACTCCAAGGACTAGGCTATGCCTCACCTTGGTATACATACAATAGGACCATACTTAACATTGGTTAGTATCTCTTCTACAGCAGCATTTTTTTGCTATTGTTTCTGTCTACCCTTTTCCCTTAAGACCTGATAGATCCTTCATTATGTGGGATAAGGTGCATACTGGAAGACAAAAATCCCCCCTAGTTAGTCTGAAGAGGAGGAGCTTCCAAGGGAATGCAAATATTCCCCTTCTAACTTTGTAAAAATTACAAAAGAATGCAATGTTAGCATATTAAGTTCCGTATTTTCATATAGCCCCAGGCCTGGTGTTTCTGAGAGGCACCCAGGGCAGGATTAAGGTAGGGTGTGGCAATGCAAGTCATACCCCTTTGATTTGTATTCCACCCAAAACCAACTGCATAAGAGTGGCAGCAAGATTGCTATTGTCAGGGACTTGAACCCTAACTTTCCAGGTTCGTTGTCTGACCGCAAGAGACGGGCAACACCAGCAAGGTTTTATTTCAAGCTTTTTATTGAAGCGTGCACACAATAACAAAGAGTAGCCCGTCTTCTCCAAGAACCAGCCCCCCCTTGATAACAAGTGAGCGAGTTTATATAGACAGTTTTGCGTCACAGATTTTACACTTAATTGACTTAACCTCTATGGTTAGTTAGAAACTTCTAGTGCGCATGACAAGATACATGTGCAGGTGGGAATTTTCCACTGTGAAAGAAAACAAGATATCAGGTCAGTGTGAGAAAACTCCTAATTAGTTTAAACTGGCTTTTGGCTACATGCTTGTTTTGATATGCTAAATAGCAGGGAGGAGGACAACATTTTTGGTTGTTTTAGCTGTGTCTTTGAAGCACTGAGTCAGCTTTGTAGTTAATTTTTATACTACTATCTATGGTTTTGTTAGTTAATTTCTACAGCTACACAGTAAGAGGCTTTGAGCAGTTCTTACATATAAGCATCTTCCTTATCATCAAACATGCAACTTTCTTTTCGGCACTGTTACTTATGCTAGTGGGTTCAAGGTAGGTTCAGTTTGTACCATCCCCGTTTATCAGGTCACATTCCAGTTGTCATACTGCATACAGAGAGCTCACGATTATCCTGTTTGTGGCCTCTCAGCAGTATTTTTCTTTGTGGGCTTTTGGGCCTGCTCTCAAACATCCTATATCTCACTATTCAAGCAGTGCTGAGGGTGTCAGTTGGCTTCATGACTCATTATAATCTACCTGATTCCTGATAATCTCCCTTCATTCCACAGCTGTTAACCACCCTCTTGTCTTTATAATGGCCTTGACATTCCCTTCCATTTATAGGGTCATAAAAAAGTAGGGCTGGAAGCAACCTCATAAGGTCACCTAGTCCAGCCCCCTGCTCAAAGCAGAATCACCCTTACCTAAACCATCCCAGTCATGTGTCTAATCTGTCTAACCTGCTTTTGAAAGTTTCCAAGGATGGAGATGCCACAGCTCCTTTAAGTAGCTTGTTCCAATGTTTAACCATCCTCATAATCCAGATGTTCCTCCTTAGCCCTAACCTGAACTTGCCCAGCTCTAGTTTGAGCTAAAATAGTTGCTAGTCCTGTCCTCTGCAGCCACAGAAAAAAGCACATCTCTATCCTATTATTAACATTCAGATATTTGAAGACTGTTATCAAATCCTCCCTCAGTCTTCTTTTCCCCACACTAAATAACCCTAACTCTTTCAGTCTTCACTCCCAGGCCCCTGGCCATTTTGTGCTCTGTGCTGGATGCTTTCTGAATTATCTACATCCTTCTTGAAGCATAGTACTCCAGATGAGGCCTCACCAGTGCTGAATAGAGTGGAAGAATTCCTTCCTTTGATTTGCAAGTGACTCTCCTGTTAATACAACCCAGAATCCTGTTGGGTTTTCTGCAACAATACGTTGGCTCATTCAGTTTACAGTGGATCGTAACCCCCAGGTCCTCTCTGCAGTACCAGTCAGCCTAGCCAGTCATTCCTAATCAGTATCTGTGCATGCAGTTATTCTATTCCAAGTGCAGGATTATTCACTTGTCTTTATTGAATTGCATCTAATTGATTACAGAGCATTTCTTCAGTCCACCCATGTCATTCTAGATCCTAGCTCCACCCTTGGGATGTCTGCAGTTCCACCCAACTTGCTGTCATCTGCAAAGTTGCTAAGTGTTCACTCAATCCTATCATCCAAATAATTAATGAAGATATTAAATAATACTAGATTTAGGACAGACCCCTCCCCCCTTAGAAACTTCACTTGATACCCTCTCCCAACTAGACATGAGCCATTCAGGACAAGTCACTGAGTACAATGATTGAACCAGTTATGCACCTACATTACAGTATTTTTTATCTAGTCGGTATTTTCTTAGCTTATTAATGAAAATGCCATGAAAGACTGTTAAAAAATAATCCAAAGTCAAGGTATCCCATGTCCACTGCTCCCCCATCATCTGCAGAGCCTGTCACTTTATCATAGAAGAAAATTAAATTGGTTATGCATAACATATGTCAGCAACAAGAGAAAGATCAGGGACAGTGTGGGTCCCTTACTGAATGGGGGAGGCAACATAGTGACAGATAATGTAGAAAAGATTGAAGTAGTCAATGCCTTTTTTACCCCAGTCTTCACAGGCAAGGCCAGCTCTCAGTCTCTTGAATCTGGCAGCAGAGTTTGGGGAGGAGGTAAGCAGTCACCAGTTGTGAAAGAACAAGTTACGGACTACTTAGTGTGGAAGAAATCGAACTTTGCGTTGTGGTTGAATCAGAACTGACAGAGCCAGCTTTTCTTTATTTAGGGCTATGCTGTGATCACAGGGAGAATTCCATACAGCAAGGGGAATCACCCACTTGTCTGTTTCAAAGGATTTCTCGCACTCTCTAAGTTTACAAGCATATTTATACTTAAGACAGAGAAAGAGGGGAAAAAAATACGACCTTGGACAGTAAATCGCTGATCGTTAACACACACACAGACATACAGGCTGTTTACTTAAAGGAGAGTGAAACATTGTGCTTATAGAAATAGATATTGGTTTCTGGTTTCTCAGAGAGAAAAATAAACGTAACGTCCATACACAGGGTAATATATCATAGACTAAAACAAGGCATGTAGAATTCATTATCTCAGAACATTTAACTGAAATAAGCAGTATCAGCACTTCTGGTCTCTGTCTGTTTTTCTAGTCAAATAGGTCAGAAGCCCAACTAAATTACTCCTACATTAGAAAAGCTGGATATGTACAAACCAATGGGGTCAGATGCAATGCACCCGAGGATGTTGAGGGAGTTGACCGATGTGACTGCAGAGCCGCTGGCTATTATCTTTGAAAGCTTGTGGCAACTAGGAGAGGTCCCAGGCAACTGGAAAAAGACAAATATAGTACCTATCTTTAAGAAAGGGAAGGAGGAGAATCTGGGAGACTACAGACTGGTCAGCCTCACCTTGGTCCCTGGAAAAATCATTGAGTAGGTCCTCAAGGAATCCATTTCAAAGCACTTGGAAAAGAAAGTGATTAGGAACAGTTAGCATGGATTAACCAAAGGCAAATCATGCACACCCAGCTGCTTGCCTTCTATGATGATTTACTGGCTCTGTGGATCTGCGAAGAGCAGTGGATATGATATACCTTGACTTTAACATGGCTTTTGATCATTTCCCACATCATTCTTGCAGGCAGATTAAGGAACGGGTTGGATGAATGGCCTGTAAGGTAGACAGAAAACTGGCTGAATCATTGGACTCAAAGGGTAGTAATCAATGGCTTGTTATCTAGTTGGCAGTCTGTATCAAGTAGACTGCCCCAGGGGTCAGTCCTGGTGCCAGTTTTGTTCAGTATCTTCATCAACTATGTGGAAGATGGGATGGAGTGCACCTTGTGGAAGAAATCAAACTTCGCGTTGTGGTTGAATCAGAACTGACAAAGCCAGCTTTTCTTTATTTAAGGCTATACTGTGATCACAGGGAGAAATCCAGACAGCAAGGGGAATCACCCACTTGTCTGTTTCAAAGGATTTCTCAGACTCTCTAAGGTTACAAGCATATTTATACTTAAGACAGAGAAAGAGATAAAAAAATACACCTTGGAGAAACAAAACAATAGTAAATTACACAGACATTTAGGAAGTTTACTTAAACAAACTATCTATGCACAGGGCAAGATATCAAGATAACCTAAGGATAACCCAAGGTGTGCAGGATTCCTTATCTCAGAACATTTAACTGAATTAAGCAGTATCAGCACTTCTGGTCTTTGTCTGTTTTTCTAGTCAAGTAAGCTAATTACTTCTACATTTCCTAATTTTTTTTTAACAAGTTAGAGATTTATAGCCATTAGAAAACTAAGCACCATTTATTTTAAATTCTACCTCACACTTACTGACTCCTACTGCCACACGAGATCTATTACAGGTCCAACAGAACTTTCCAGGGGTGGCATAAGCTAATTGTACATAGTCAGACTGGTTGCAACTTACGTTCTGCCAAGTTTTGTTTCTATGAAAATCTGAATAGTAAGAGGCTAGCATTTGAGTTGCATTCAAGGGTACCGGTATCATGGGTATTCCTCCAGTAGAATAGATAGGGACATGACTACATATCCAACAACGAGAAACATTTAAATCTATTCCAATTTGATTAACTAAAGACAAGAACACATTTTCATGAAGTGATCCTCTTTGTCGGTGCAGAAATGTAGTTTGGTTTACAGAGTTTCTTATAACTGATGAGTCAAGTTCATATAAGATGGCCCAAAAAGAAATACTGAGAACTACCCAAATCACGACTAACCAACTCCACCTCGGGAACCAGAAACTAGGTAGAGGCCTTTTTCCTGTCCCGAAGGGCATAGTGGTGTCATTGGGGCACATCCTCTTCGCTCTGTAGTGGCAAATCCTCTTCACCAGTAGGCGCTTGGCTCACTACTGGTCTTAAGCTTTCCTGCTGGCAGGCGCTAGGCTCACTACCAGTCTGTGGATGCTGATGTTTTCTTACTGTGTGAAGCATGGATCCATTTCTGGAGTCCTTGACACTTTATTGCAGTGTTGGAGGTTAGGAGTACCTGGAATGGGCCTTTCCAGCTAGGTTCCAGTGATGATTTTTTTTGTTGATGGACTTTTATATGGACCCAATCTCCAGGCAGGATAGAATGGCACGGCTTATCTGATTCTTTGGAGAGAGCTGCCTGTATCTGTGAATGAAAAGCCTTAACACACTTCATTAGTGCCTTACAATAGTCTAGAATGATATCATCAAGTGAATGTATATCGCAAAAGTGGGAAACAACAGGTGGCGAGGCGGGGAGCCTCATGGGTCTTCCCATTAGAATTTCATGTGGGCTAAGCCCAGTCTTTTTTGGTTGGCAGTAGATCTCATACTCATAAGGGCTATGGGAAGTGCATCTGGCCATTTTAGGTGAGTCTCAGCACAAATTTTGGCCAGTTTATTTTTCAGAATGCCATTTTCGCGTTCTACTTGGCCCAAAGCCTGTGGATGGTATGGGCAATGAAAGTTCTGTTGGATCTGTAGGACTTTGCAGACTTCTTTCATTATCTGTCTAGTAAAATGAGTTTTTCAATCAGAGTTTAGGGATAAAGGAATACTAAACCTTGGAATAAAGTCTCTGAGCAACTTTTTGCTTACAGTGATGGTGTCAGCTTTTGCACATGGTTAGGCTTCTACCCATCCAGAAAACATACATATAATAACAAGAACATATTCATAAGAACAACATTTCTGCATTTGAATAAAATCTAATTGTAAATTTACAAATGTGGGGGATGTGCTGCCTTCTTTTTTTGTACAGGCTTTAAGGAGGTAGAGGCCAAGAGCAAATAATCAACATATTGCACAAGCACAGAATTTTCTTTAAATATTATGTCATCTAGATCTTTTTTCAGAATTTGGGAAAAAAGAGAAGGGGATTCAGTATAACCCTGGGGTAATTGCGTCCAGGTATACTGAAGTCCTTGATAGCCAGTTTCTCTTTGTATTTACCTATCAGGGTGTATAGGGGTAGAAAAAAATGCAGAACACAAGTTAACAAGCATTAGGAAGATAGTAGCTGGATTTGGTACAACAGGAAAAGTCGGTAAAACTGCTGAATTTACTGCACAAAGGTCTTGTACAAAGTGTTAGGTATTCTTTCCAGGTTTTTACAGGAAGAATAGGTGTATTACAAGGGCTCTTAGTGGGGACAATGATACCTTGCTTTAAAAGGGCAGTTATAACAGGGCTTATCCCTTCTTTGGCTTCTGGACGTAAAGGGTATTGAGCAACTTTGGGTAAAGGCTTAGCTGGGTTTAATCTCATTTTTACAGGCTGGGCAGTATGGATTTGTCCTACTTCATTAGCATGCTGGGACCAGGGAAACAGAGGGACGGCTTTTACGATTTCTTCTTGCAACATAGAAAGATCAGAGATCTCAGGTTCAGGAGATGAGCTAGCTAAAGCAGCAAGTATTGCTATCTTGTTATCACAAGGGGCATCTAAATAAACACCACTAGGAGAACAATAGATAGTACAGCCGAGTTTACAAAGCAAATCTCTGCCTAACAAATTAACAGGAGAACAAGGACTAAGGAGAAAGGCATGTTGATCAGAAACAGGACCAAGAGAAACCTGTAATGGTTGGGAAACAGGATGAGGAACTACTTGATTTGAAATTCCCACGGCATTTACAACAGCAGAGGAGAGGGGAGTTGTGGAAAATTCTTCAGCTCCAAGAGTAGAGCAGCTTGCACCAGTGTCAACTAAACATTTTGTAGAGATGCCATTTATCACGCAGGAAACAAAGGGATCATCTTGATTAAGTGGGAGAAGCAGGGCTGTGATGATGTTACTATTTCTCAGGCTGGCCTAACAGGAGGCTCCCTGGTTCAGGACAGAGACTTGAGTGAGCGGAGGTGTTGGAGGGTTAAGCATCATCCCCGGCTGGCCAGGCCGGTGAGGACATTGAGCCTTCCAGTGTCCTGGTTGGCCACAGTAATGACAATTGTCATTATTTTGGGACTGAAATCCTCCTCGTCCCATCCCACGACCACGTCCCCTGCCTCTAAACTGTCCTTGATGGAAACCTCGGCTTCTGCCCCTGCCTAAAGTCTGTAATTGCAATGACATTAACTTAGTTTCCGTGGGTTCCTTTTTCTTTTCCTGGCAGGTTGTACAATGATTTGCAATGGTGACTAGTTCTGCAAGTGGCTTAGTCTGCCAACCTACAGCAATTGTGCACAACTGTTCCTGGACTTTAGAAAGAAGTCCGTGGACAAAAGCGGAAGCAACTGCTTCTGGGACAGTTTCAGCTGCATTTTCAATACCAGAATGTCTTTCAAATACTAGTTTCAAGTGGTCCGTGTAGTCTTCTGGGGATTCTCCTTTATTTTGTTTACAGTTATGTATTTTGGCCCCGTCAGTTTTCTTGGGGCAAATTTTAAGCACAGCCTCAAGGAAGCATCTTCGGGCATCTGCTAAGTGATCTCCTATTCCGAGGTCTTGAGTAGGCCAAGTAGCCTGTGCGATGAGGCGGTTGCGGACTTCAGAGGGCAGAACACTTCTCATTAATTGGTTCAAATCTGCCCATGTTGGATCATAACAATGGATTACAGTTTCCAATTCATCTTTAAATTTCTGGGGCTCCTCTCTGATGTTGGGAAATTGTTTAACAAGGTTTAGGAGATGTCCTGGGGTCCAGGGGACAGGGACTGTGATTGTAGTTTCCCCATTTGGACCTTGCCCTGGAAGTTGGCATAAAGGCATAAGCTGAGCCTTTTCAGATTTTAAGAAGGGGCTGGACCATACTGGGTACCAGATCTTAAACAAGAGAAGAGGTTGA
Source organism: Crocodylus siamensis (assembly GCF_052110815.1). Taxonomy (NCBI): domain Eukaryota; kingdom Metazoa; phylum Chordata; order Crocodylia; family Crocodylidae; genus Crocodylus; species Crocodylus siamensis. The sequence continues at coordinate 66,932,179 of NC_143398.1, forward strand.
GATTTCAGGAGACAGACACCATGTCTTCGGTGGACGTGGACATGCCCCAGGGGCAGGTGATGGTTGTTGAGTGATAGTTTCTTGGTGAGGTGGGCTATTCCTGCCAGAAGAGTCTATTTGGTTACTTTGGACTTCTTTGAGTTCAGATTGTGCCTGGAACTGATATGGGGGTGGCACATTAAGAAAATCAGTTATATCTTCTGCAGGTTCATTCTCAGTTATTTGTGGATAAAGTTGTTTTGGTGCTGATAGTACTATTGATGGTGGTCCCCCTTTTGGTGCACCTTTCTGTTTAATTCCTTTATCTGAGATTTCAGTTTCTCTCGGGAGTCTTTAAGACTCCGAACTTGAGAGATTTTTTTTTCCCTATTATTTATTTTATTTTATTTTGACATCTTTTGGAAGCTTCTTTATATTAATCAAAAAAAAATGTGTCCCACTGAGTCTGTGGTATATTACTACTTCTTAACTCAAGGTCTCTGTGGAGATGAACAATTTCACTTGAATCAAATGTTCCCTCCAGGGGAAACTGCCGGCTAAAATCATCTCTGGTGATTTTACCAATTCCATTTGTCTAGAAACTTACAACTTTTATGGCCATAGTGTGTGTACATGAACAATACTGGAGTCCCTTTTGGCAGAGCCGGTATGTCTTTTAGACTCTCCGCTCCCCATATCTTTAAACTCAATTCACACAGGTCTTTCATACAGGAATGGCTTATTCAGGGTGTCCGGTCAGGTTGTGAGATTTGCTAGTGGCATAGAGATGCTATGGCTAATGTCCAAAGACAAGACTCCACTGCAATAACAGCATACAATGCAGTTACTCACAGTTAGACATGGCTCGTTATGAGGGTGGGGAAAGGGTAAACCTGTCCACTGGGTCACGAGGTTCCAGTTGGGCCCCCTTGCATTCAAAACTGCCCTTCCAGACAGCCTTGGGGCGGCTGAACCCAAACTTGGTCTCAGACCTGTTCAGTGGCTCATATTTCTCAATTCATACTCTCAATTCACACAAGGGAATTTCTGCGTTGAGGCACGAGGTTCAAGAGCATTTCTTTAGTCTCAGCCTTGGTCAACGCTTACTGTGGAAAACACTCACACTCTAAGACTTTCCACCTTGCACCCTTGCTTTCGAAGAGCACACAGAACAAATCTGTTTTTTTCGGGGCGGCTGCACAAGGTTGCTACTTCTGGCCCCAGAAAGACCTCACGGTTCTTTATAGAACTTAACTCAATTCATACAGGGAAATACTTTCATTGACAACAGCAACACAGAGTCTTGACTCTTAACCTTGACTCTTAACCTTGACTCTTAACCTTGACTCTTTCTACTCACTGCTAATACTTACACAGTGGGTCTGACAGTTATGGCAGCAAAAGTTTGGATAGAGTGAGTCTCAAGTAGTGAATCAGGAAGACACAGAGACAGCCTCTCACTGAAAAGCCCCAATAGAGATTTCAAAAGGTCTCTTACCTTGGTTTGGGGCCAGGGCTTCAGTGAAGAGATGTCTGTGTCCCAAATGATCACTCTGGGCATCTTTATCCGAGTCACGGCACCAAATTGTGGAATGAATCAAACTTCGCGTTGTGGTTGAATCAGAACCGACAGAGCCAGCTTTTCTTTATTTAAGGCTATGCTGTGATCACAGGGAGAATTCCATACAGCAACGGGGAATCACCCACTTGTCTGTTTCAAAGGATTTCTCACACTCTCTAAGTTTACAAGCATATTTATACTTAAGATGGAGAAAGAGATAAAAAAATACACCTTAGAGAAACAAAACAATAGTAAATTACACAGACATTTAGGAAGTTTACTTAAACAATCTATGCACAGGGCAAGATACCAAGATAACCTAAGGATAACCCAAGGTGTGCAGGATTCCTTATCTCAGAACATTTAACTGAATTAAGCAGTATCAGTATCTGGTCTTTGTCTGTTTTTCTAGTCAAGTAAGCTAATTACTTCTACAACCTTAAGCAAGTTTGTGGATGACATCAAGCTGAGGGGTAGTAGATATGCTAGCGGGTAGGGCTAGGATCAAGAGAGACCTAGACGCATTGAAGGATTAGACCAAAGAATGAGACCAAGAACTTTGAGACCAAGAAGTCTCATAAAGTTCAATAAAATCAAGTGCAAAGTCCTGCACTTAGGACAGAACAATCTCATGCACCGGTACAGACTGGGGACTGACTGGCTAAGCAGTAGCTCTGCAGAAAAGGACCTGGGGGTGACAGTGGACAATAAGCTGAATATGAACCAAAAGTGTGTCCTTCTTATGAAGAAGGCTAACAACATACTTTGCTGCCCTAGTAGGGGTGTTGCAAGCAGATTGATGGAAGTGATTATCTGCAGTACAGTTTTGAGCCCTCCACTACAGAAAGGATGTGGACAAATTTAAGAAGGTCCTTAGGAGGGCAACAAAAATGGTTAGAGGGATGGGGCACATGACTTATGCAGACAGGCTTAGGAAACTGGCCTTATGTAGTTTGCGGAAGAGAAGACTGACCGGAGATTTAATAATAGCCTTCAACTATGTGAAGGGTGATTTCAAAGATGATGGAGCTAAACTGTTCTCAGTGGTGGTAGATGACAGAACAAGGAGCAATGGTTTCAAGTTGCAGCAAGGGAAGCTTAGGCTGGATATTAGGAAACACTTTCTCACAAGGAGGGTAGTAAAGCACTGGGACAGTCTACCCACAGAGGCTGTGGAATCTGCATCCTTGAAACAGTGTTTCTCAGCCTGGGGGTTGCAACCCAAAAACTGGGTTACAAGAATGTATGAAAGGGTCATGAACAAACTTTTAAAAATGGATCAGATTTTGCATATTTTAGATAAAATAGTTGCTGCTTGTACTTCAGCGTATGTTAATTCTCTGCATGTTAATAAACAGGGATCCAGGTTTTTTGTTTGCCACAGAAAAACACACATTTTTTTTCTCCTTTGAAAGAGAAAATCACAGAGAGAAACTGCAGATTTCACCTTGCAGGCTGGCAAAGTTCAGTCTCTAAGTGCTGCTTGGGCCTTAGAGATGGCCCCATAGGGATGGGGGTGATCAGGCAAGGGAATGCCACATGGATGTGCACATGTACACATGCATGTGACAGCCAGGCAGCATGTAGAACAGCTCCCACAGCTCCCTACAGGTAAGTTCATGGGGCAGGGGAAGGTGGCATAAATGATGTGTTGGGGAGGTGGGGGGAACACAGGCAATGCATCGGGGGCCTTTAGGAGGATACATGTGTGCCCCCCCCCCCGGTTTTGTGTGCCTACAGTGGGCATGGGGCTGAAGTCTGACTGGACCGGCAAAGGCAGGAGCCATCTCTGTGGCCCAGCAGACAGGACCCAGTGTGGAAGGATAAGACTCATTGCTACTGTTCACCACTAGAACCCTATGCTATCCACACTGCCAGCAGTGCACAGAGTAAAGGATGTAGGGGGTAGGGGGAGGTTGCCCTGCCTCATCTCCTGCTGCCAGCCTTTTCCACTGTGGGCTGCAGCTCTATCCTACCACCAATGCTGGGTCACCACCATTGCTCCCATCAGGCTGCAGCTGTACCCAGAAGGGCACTGGGGTGGCAAGCAAGCTGAGAGGAGCAGTGGTCATGGTGACTGAGCCATGGTGGCAGGGTAGAGCTGCAGCCGAGCACACAAGGGGAGGAAGTGAGAGCAGCACATCCTTATTCCCTGTCTGTTTCTTCTTGAGTTGCTTGTGGCACAGCTGGCATGGGGATCCTGGCAGCTGTGATGACAGTAACAAGTCTTGCCACCCAACTCTGCCCTCCCATGCCAAGTCCTGCCTGCTGGATTGCAGAGGCAGCTCCCTGTGTCTTGCCAGGTTGCAGCTCCATGTTCATTGTGGGTGCATGAATTGGGGGTGGGAGGCATGTGCCCCCTGTGCCCTGCCAAGCCATCCCCTGCCTCACACACTGGGGAGCTGAGGCCTGGGGGTGGGAAGTAGCACAATGGAAGTGAGGGGCACCAGCAGGTCTGGAGAGGTAGGGGGCTGTGGTTTGGGAGCAACAGGCACCAGCAGGGCTAGGGGGTTGTTTTCTAGCACTGCGAAATTTTGCCAGTTATTTCAATTCAGCAATGTTTCAACTAATTTCAAGCTCAAAACAGTGAAATCAAATTGAAATGAAGAGCTGAGAAACAGCCTCAAAACAAAACAAGGCTAGTCAAAATGTTTTGAAAGTTTTGAAACATTTTGAATTTCAAAGCCAGCAGCGAGAGACAGCGGAGAACCAGGGCTGTGCTCCAGTCAGGAGCACAGCCCTGGCTCTCCCCGTCTCCCACTTCCAGAAGCTGATAACAGCCGATAGCAGAACTGCGATCTGGCAGAGGGCAATGAGATGCAGCAGGGGGAAGAAGAGTCAGCCTAGCTGGGCTCACTCCCACCCCCTATGCTGCCTTTGGGTGTGGGGGCAGAAAGTCAGCCCAGTTGGGGTCACTCCCCTGCCCTGCACTGCGATTGGGTGCAGAGTAGAGAGTCCTCCCAACTGGGCTCACTTTCCCACCCCCTTACCCCATGCTGGGATTGAGTGTGGAGTGGAAAGTCAGCCCAGTTGGGCTCACCCCCCGCCCCGCACCTGTGATCAGGTGTGGGGCAGAGAGTCAGCCCAGTTGGGCTCACTCACCCCCCAGCTGAGGCAGTGTGACCAACTGGGCTGACTCTCTGCCCCCCACACCTGATCACAGCACGGTGGGGGGAGTGAACCCAGTTGGCCTGACTCTCCGCTCCTGACCCAATCAAAGTGTGGGTGGGGAGGAGTGAGCCCAGTTGCACTGACTCTGTGCCCCGCACCAGATCACAGCCCGGGGTGGGGGAGAGTGAACCCAGTTGGGCTGACTCTCCACTTCCCCACCCCCAGTCTAGTGCCGGGGATGGGGAGTGAACTCGGCTGGGTTGACGCCCCGCGCCCTGTGCGAACTAGCACTGGGGGTGGGAAGTCAGCCTGGCTGGGCTGACTTCCCACCCCCAGCAAAACGTCAAAACAGCATCGAAACAGCCTTTTAGTGTCAATGGAATGAAACGGAACAGCTGTTTTGAATCTAAATGAAATTCGAAATGGAACACTGTTCCTTCAAACCCTCAAAACTAAAGGCGAACAGCCCTACTGTTTTCTGCTTAAACTATTTACTGGGTCAGGACTGGCTATCAATATTTACAAATGGGTTCTGGTACAGAAAAGGTGGGAAACACTGCTTTAGAGGTTTTTAAGACCCAGCTAGGTAAAGCCAGGAGAATATAATTGGCTGGGAGGATATAGTTGAGCTGGGGGTTGGTCTAGATGACCTCCTGAGGTTCCTTGCAACCCTAATTTTTGGGACTTGAAAGCATCTAGCTTTTCTAAGTAATCCCTTACCTGTTCCATCATTACGCTAGTCTGTTTGTCTCCTTCCCAATCTTTGCTGCCAACTGCACTCATCAGCTGATGGCTGCCCCAATTTTTTAAAAGTGAAGTAAAAAAGTCATTAAATACTTCAGCCTTCTGTACATTGCCTGTAATTAGATTGTCATCTGCATTCCAGAAGGGACCTCTGGAATCTTTGGTCTTGAGCCTGAGTGAGTTAGAGAGCTAGAGCCTCAGAGTCAAGCCCCAGTTAGTGGGTTTTGACTGATAGGCTAGCTAGAGAGAGAGAAAGGGTAAGCCCCCAGTGGCTGAGATCCCCAACATAAAGAGAAATTTATAAAACCGTCTGCAAGGCACGGGGCACATCAAGGGGAGGTAGGAGTGTGCATTTTTTGCCCTTAAGGCAACACCTCATTATCCTATAGGTGGTGAGCCTGGAGCCCGTCTGGGAACCCTCTTTCTTTAGAACCAAGTAACAGCAAGTTATGGCAGGCAAGAAAAGGGGGATGCGGACCTGATCCCCAGAAAAGAAAAATCCAGCAACACTTGACAGGGGCACACTTACTGGCATATTTTAAAAAAATGCAGCTGAAGGCGGCCCCCTGTCACACTGTACCATGCAGATTAATGATTCAGGACCCAGTAGCCATCTGCCACTCCCATTTCTTTATGCAGAAGTGGCCTTACAGCAGCTCTGCCATGGCCATTGGAGGGGGCTTAATTCTTTCATGCCTTATGAAGCTCTCCAGCTTGCAGCCCACATAGCTAAATAATAAACAGTTTTTGACGAAGCAGGTAACGTCCTTCAGTGCTACAATTTAGCAATAAATGCGTTTTTGGTTTTCCAATTGTTCATGAATTTTATACGTAAATCCCAGTTAAACAAAAGGTCAAACTTGTATATCACCTGTTATGTCAAACAGACCAACAAGAACATATCCTTCAAACTGTGTACACAAAACCCCATGACTTGACTAATTAAAGCAGGGGTGGGCAATTATTTTGGCTGGAGGGCCACTTAATGAGTTTTGGTGAGCTGTCGAGGGCCACATAGGTAGCCCCACCCCTCGACAGTTGCCATGTCCCCCAGTCACCATATTGGGACCAGAAGTTCTGCCCCTTAATCCCTGGCCTTTGCCACCAGAAGTCCCTCTCACCCCCCTCCCCATGCTCCTTTTGGGAGTGGGGGTTGCCATCTTAGAACTAGGAAAAAACCAAATCATATACTAAAAGTCAATACCTACTATAATATATTTTAATTTTATTACAAAAAATATTTTTGTCATGATTTGTGTTTGTGTAGTCTATATAGAAGCAATTTGTATAACTCAAAAAATTCTTACTCTTGTATATGGCGTGTGCGGGGTGTATGTATATGTATGGTGAGGTGTGGGAGGCATAGTGTATGTTGGGGTGTATATATATGTCAGTGGGGGTTGTGGGGGCATGGTGTGAGTGTGTGAGGTTTGTGGGGTGTGAGGGAGGTAGGGGGTGAGGGAACCCCCCACACACTCCCCCACATGGTGCACCTCCACTGCCAGCAGCAGCAACAGGTGGTGGGGCTCAGGGTGCTTGTGCCCAGTGCAGGCACTGGTGCCCAATGGGGTGTGGCTCCAACCAGTGCTGCACACGGCAGAGTGGGGATCAGGAGCACAGCCTGCCCAGCTACCTATATTGTGAGGGCTCTGCATGGCATGCTTGCAGCTCCTGCACTTGCACCAGGAAAAGCCCTGCGCTGGAATCCACAGGAAAGCAGGGGGTGGGGCTCCCTCCAATTCTGGTGGAGTCCAGGGACCTGTGCAGCAGGCAGCAGGCAAGGCAACCAGCTCCAGTGTGGGGCTTCCTCTGGCGTGAGTGTGGGAGCTGCAGGCAGGCAGCGTGGAGCCCCCATAATAGAGGTAACCAAGAAGGCTGTGCTCCTTGCCCCCGTGCACAGTACTGGCCAGTGCCATGTCCTGCCAGGTGCGAGTGCCTGCACCAGGCACAAGTGCCCTGAGTGCCCCCATTTGCTGCTGCTGCTGGCAGTGGGGGCTGCGTGCCATGTGGGGGAGTGTGTGGGAGAGGTCCTCCCCCCACACCCACACCCTGCCCAGCCAAACTCTGTGCTCCTTCCAGCACCCTGGGAGTAGGCTCTGCACTGCTCTCTGTGCATCCTCCAAGCTGCAGTTCCACTGTCCCCACCCTGGCCCCCACCTCCGCCCCCGACTTCACCTCCGCCTCTTCCCTACTTGCTACCTGGAACAAGCTAGACACCAGGGGATCCAAGCAGGTTCCCATGGGGGTGGCTGTAGCAGGGGTGGCAGCAGTCCAGCCCAGAAGTTGTGTGCTGCAGGGCCGGGCCTTTCCTCCCACAAGGGTGGGAGCGAGGCACAATAAGGTATGTTGGTGTGGGGGTGAGTATGCATTGGTGCCTCACTCCTACCCTCCTGGGTGGAAGGGCTGGGCAGGGTGCAATTTGTTGGTGGGTGCCATGGGCCAGATAAAAGTGCCTGGTGCCATGGGCCCTATTTTGCCAGCCCCTGAATTAGACTATGTAAGAAGATGGAAAGCTATACCATCAATAGGCAAGTTTATTTAATTTATTTAATGAAATGCTAGAGCCTGGAGGGATTAGTATTTTTAAAACATAACAATAAATTGAAAATATTTTGCATCCTGCCATTTAATTACTTTTTTCACTTCATGGGTAAGGCCTATAATTTCTCAAAGATTCATAACTAAAAAGCTCTGTAGTCCAAAAGCCTTGGTTTTAAAATTACCAAGAATAACTTTACTGTGAAGATTTGGCAGCAGCTTATTTTCAGACAAGCAGATGATGCGTAAACTGAAAGCAAGCCAGTGTTCAAGGAAACACCCCAGTCTTACATGACCTAGTCAAGCCACTCGAGTAAAAATGACTTAGTTGGGCTTCTCAAAGAAAAGAAATGCATAACCACAGGAAGCATGTGCCTCATTTCATGTTAAAAGTTTTGTCTTTGAAAGAAATCTTGCCAAGCCTTTCACTACTGAGACCGAATTCTTCTGCAGCTAAGTGCCAACACTATAACCTGAAAAATTGAAAGCAAGATGCTTCTTTTCACTATAGGTCCTATTTTACAGAAAAAGAAAGATTAAGAATCCTAATCTGGTAGAAATGACTATAAACAATACACACATTTCCTATACTCCATTGCGTTTTAAATTAATATTTATTATACATATTTCAGTTTTTTTCTTGCAAAAGGAAAACATTGACTAAATGATTATTATTTTCTTTGATATTTTCTTCATAATGTTTTTAAAAGACAAAAATAAGACTCTTGCCTATCTGAAAGTTCAGAAGCCTACAGTAGATTTTCCTCTGGTTTAACCACTTTGGGGCCTGTTCCAATAATCAGTTAGTTCAGTCAGAGTCTTTCCAGCGACTTTAGATAGCTTTGGTTCAAGCACTTGGGCACATTTGGGTCTTGATCTTTATTGCTGTTCTCAATGCATTTTTCTAGTGGGGGTAGGGAAAAATATGCTGCTATTTCAGTACTTTCCAAAGTTAGGATTGTCTGCAGGAATTAGATAGAACAAACTAAACCCTGTCATCCAGGCAATCTGACCATGTGATATTACCCTTTGTACTAATGTAACTTTGATGTAAATTGGGAAATTTTAGCCTGCCACTTCTCCCAGTGTACTATTGTTCTTGACTTAGCAATTTAATACTAATGTTGCATCTCTGCCCCAATTTATTTTGGAGCTCTACTAGTGGACTTCCAACACAGGCCACTTCCAATGCCTGGCCACCCAGTTTACCCATGTGTTTTCTACTGCTCTGGCCTAAGGGAGACTGGATATCATCTGTCTGTGTAAATGCCAGTGTCTGGTCATATTCTTCCTCTTTCCTCTGAATGTCCACATACTGGTTTGCGATAGATTGGTAGAGTTAAGGTGTGTTTGTTTCCAGGTGGAGAAAGTTGGGGGCTGCTCATCAGTCAAAGGAGCAATCTTTCTGCTATAAGATCTCTATATCTCAGGGGCGAACTTCCTAGGAAATATTTTGATGAAAGCTCCCTTAGTCACTTTGAGCTTTTGCAGTGACTTATGGTCAAGCCAAGTCTGCAGCACAGTCCTGTCTCACCAGACGGTGCTCATTTCAGATACAGGAATCCACAGGATGTAGCTGTCCCCTACGCCCCGAGCATTATTTCAGTCACATCATTGTCCATCTCCTCCTCCTCAACTTCTTGTGCTTGCCATTCAGAGAAATTTGGATTGTGCCACAAAATAGGAGGTTGCACCAAAAACTTGCTGCTGGTGAAACCCAGGCTTGCCACCCCTGATCATTACCATGAAAGTTGGCTCGCGAAACAGCAACTCTCTGGTACCTGGATGCCATTAATATCATCACAATCCACCAAGTGGATCCTCTCATCTTATATTTGCCTACAAGGAAATCTTACTAAACACATTATCTATCATTAAACTGCTGACAAAAGTAGCATGTGCTCATCAACGGAAACCAACCTAACTATAAGGATCAGAAAGCAGACATGTCATTCCAGGATAAGCTTTTTGGTTTTTGAAAAATCGCATCTTTTCTCATGAAAGATGGGGAGAAAGAGTACTTGCTGGCATATATCTTGTTAAATGCTGCAACAACTGTCTCCTAGTGCATGGATACAGGTGTACCCTGCAGGATTTCCACCCCTAGTACTGTGCATGTAATTCAAGAGAAACCCCTTTTCACCCCACATGGAAAGAACAAATCACTGTGAAATAGCAGGCTGCTTTTCATTTGGACACAGTTGCAGCAAAACAGTAACATCAGCATTCCAGATTCAGTTGTTCTTCATTCAAAATGATTTAGTAGGGCGTTTTCCTTTTGATTTTTATTATGGAGCTCCATTTATCAAGACTCCTATTATAATGTTCAGAAATTCAGGATAACACAGATTGATGAAATTTGATATGCAAATTATACTTGGAAGCATGTAAGAACCCTGCTCATATTTAATTTTATGTTTTTGTATGCAGGAGTCAAAGGGAGGAGCCAGAGAGCTTAAATGCAAATTGATGTGGCAGCAGTTAGGAGAGCACATGTGATTTTTCTTTCCTTTTTCACCTAAAAATAAAGCTACAGAGCTTTTGTCTCCAAGAAGCCTCTGAGCCCTTGTGTGATCATATTAGAAGATAATTCATTCCTTCCTTTGAAATAAAATGATGTAGAAGGAAATATTTTTACATGCAGGTATTTGATAAAACCAACTGGTTTAGTCTGTGTATTGGGTTGCTCTTCTTCTCTCAACCTTGCAGAAGTTATCAGGGAAGTATTCATCTGTGTTCCCTGTGTCTGGTATGGTTTGTTTTTTTCAGGTTTTAGGCTGCCATAAAAATGACTGAGTGTTTAAATGAGAAGCTTAAAAACTATTGAGTTCAGTGGAGCTACAGATGATTTCCCCAGTAATAAGTGAGAAGAGGATCAGATCTTGGGTAGCCGTAACTATTCCAGTAGTTGAGAATTTGACCTTTTAAAAATAAGCTTAACCACCTTACTGATTCTTCAATGTGCAGAAACCAGAGCTGTTAACTATGAAACTGTGTGAATATGACCATGGAGGATTTTGTCTGGATCCTGGCTGGCTGCTGCTGGAGCAGGGGGACATTGTCCCAAACCTGGCCCCGCAATCAGAGCTCAGACAACAGCAGGCAACTGTATTTTACTGCTCAGTAAGCTTTCTGAGCATTAATTGCATATGTAGACATGGCCACAGAATTTTTAAAAACACTCTGTATATAACTTGGCAAGTGTCTGGTTGTGATATGTTGCATGCCCTCAATGGCTATTGACTTCAGTGAAATGCATGGGCACTAGGTACTCTCAGGAAGTCCTCACTATATTATGTGAATGGGACCATAAACTGGTCTATGCTTTTCCTTCACAGCATGATGTGAGTTTGAGTTCACGAAAGCTTATGCTCTCTAGATAGCTTATTTAGTGAGTCAATAAGGTGCATATCTACCCTGTCTTCTGCCTGACTTCAGACCAACATGGCTAACTACCTCTGTCTTCCTTATATATTACAGGGCTACACCCAGCCAGAACTTTCACTGGGGTAAACTTTATATTAAATACTGTATTTATTTTAATACAAGACAAGGTTTTTCCCTCAATTGTCATGGGGAAAAAATCCTCTCTTCTTATAATTGCATACAAGGAAATCTTACTAAACACATTATCTATCATTAAACTGCTGACAAAAGTAGCATGTGCTCATCAGTGGAAACCAACTATGAAGTTGAATAAATGCAGCCAACACTGAGCATGACTATAAAACACAGGGCTCACATTAGACAATGTTGGGGATTTTTTTGGCTTAAGGCCAAGTTAATTCCAAATAGACCGAACTGAGCTCAGTCATTCAAGTCTGTATGGCTCTACCACTGGGCAAGTCTCCTCCCTCCTAGACCCATCAGTCATGGACTTCAGATACTCCCCAAATCCATGGCAGGCATCCTATGTGCAGGCCCAAAGCCCAAAGGCATTGGAGCTCAGATGCTCCCTAGTCACACTTGCTCCTAGTCAAAGGCAAACTTTTTTTTTTAATTTTGTGTCTCGGGCCAAAACAGCCAAATCAGTTCTGAATTCTATCTATTGGGCAGTAATTCAAGTTCAGAGTCTCTCTGCCCTGCACTGTTTCTCCATGTCCATATGTGAAGTGGCCAGTGGGCTGCTTGCCAATTTAGGTCTCTGTGCTCCTTCTGCAGGTCCTTGTGGAAGATTCACTCCCACACAGCCTGGCAGCTGTCACCAGGTAGAAAATCCATGGGAGATATGATGTCTCTTGCCTTTACCATCTCCCATATCTTGCAGTGGTTCCCCAAGGTCATTAGGGTAACATTGTGCAGTTTGTATTTGTCCCAGAAGCTTTTCAGGACCTTGCAAAGCCAAGGAGATAACATGGACCTGGGGCTCCCATTGGTCACTGTGTACCCCTGCCACTGTCACAGCAGCTGCCCTGCAAAATACTTAACAAAGCTGGCTGTTTTAGGTTCCACCCTTGTTGCCAGTTTGCAAGCGTGGCTCACGTACTTGACCCAGAGAAAGAGAAGGATGTCTGGCATTCCTCTGCCTCTGGACGATTTTGCTTTGTATGGCTTGGTCCTTGCCACCTTCTCCCATGGGGAGTTCCAAAAGAAAACACACACAGCTTGTTGGATTCTGCGAATGACTTGTTCTGAGGGGGTGGGAAGACTAGGGAGGTGTGCAGAAATATTGGCAGTAGTACTGCTTTCATCAGCACTACAAGCCCCCCCAGTGACAGGCAGCGTGATTGCCACAGCCCCAGTCTCTGTCTGGCCTTTTCCTATGCCCTCTGCCTCATCTGCTCTTGGTCAAACTCCCCACAACCTTTGTCACCTGGATAAAGGCACCATACACCAACATAAGCAGCAAGATACTGGTGAATGGGTTCCTGACAACCCTAACTGTGGTGGAATCGGGTGTCAGGCAGGGCTGCCCACTCTCCCCAATCCTTTTCATTTGTGTGAACCACTAGCATAGCAGTTCAGGCAGGACCGCAGGATCAGAGGCATGAAGATGCTTGGGAGCAAGGGAGAAAAGATAAAAGTCCTTGGATACATAGACAACCTGGACATTGTATACAGAGACAAAGGGTCAGCAGAAAGAAAGCTACAACACACCAAGGTATATGAAGCAGCAACAGGGACCAAGCTCAACATGAGTAAGATCACCTACCTAGCCCTGGGTGACCTCAGGGATGTACTACCCCTGAGAGCTTCTATTCCCTGCAACAGGGTAAAAAACCCCAAGAATTTTTTTTTTTTCTTTTTTTTCTGTTTTTTTGCACCGGTCCTGGAAGCACTGTAATACCAGGTCAATGCATGGAGTGGATGGAGCACGCTCCGGTTCCACCACCCAATACCAAAAAGAATCTGCTCAATATAGACCTCCTATGGAGGACATATCAGAGACAATTACCCTGGGGAGCTCGCCTACATGGTCACGCTGCATCCCCTGCCAAAAACCCCAAGATTTTTTTTTTTTTTTGGCACCGGTCCTGGAAGCACCGCAATACCAGGTCAATGCACTGAATAGATGGAGCATGCTCCAGTTCCACCACCCAATACCAAAAAGAATCTGCTCAATATAGACCTCCTATGGAAGACATATCAGACACAATTACCTGCCAGATAAACAGTATTATCAAGAACCTCCCATTAAGAAACAACCCATCTAAATAAGACATATATATACTAGTGCCCATTAAGTGCGTTCTCCCTCAACACTTACTCTTTTCATTTTATGGTAAGCTACTACATTGCATACAATTTGACTTCCTCTTCATTCTCACAGATAAGCTGTGCCTTTGTTTCCCATTTCCAATGATTCCTGTTCCTTCACCAACCTTAAATGTCTGGCAAATATCACAAAATGGGGCCCCAAACAGTTCACCCAGAATCTCTCTGTTGCATCCTTCCTCATCCTGTTGCATATGATTAGTGTGGGCCCACCCTCTATGAGGTGGAGCCAGACCAATTGCCCTGCATCTTATCTGCATATACATTTTTGGATCATGAATGGGGGTTAATTAGCACTTGGATCCTTTGTCACCATGGCTTGAAATATTGTTGACTCTGGTGGGACCCAGCTGAGTGAGCTAGGTGATAAATCATGAGCCTTTAGCTTTATGATAATATTATATATAGTTCTACTGGCAGGAGAAACATCATGATATGAAAGGTGGTTTTCCCAGGGTAATTGTCTCTGGTATGTTCTCCATAAGAGGTATATATTGAGCAGATTCTTTTTGGTATTGGGTGGTGGAACCAGAGTGTGCTTCATCTACTCCATGCATTGACCTGGTATTGCAGTGCTCCTAGGACCGGTGCAAAAAAACAGTCTTACATGAACTGCACTTTTATGGAGGCAAAAAAAAACAGGGTACAGGTGGAAGGGATACAGTGGTCTGGCAAGGGCTGCCTTTCAGGGGGTTGTTTCAGCCCCCTATAGGTATAAGATATACTAAGGGACACCTTTTGTTATCAGAAAGAGTGGGTGAAGGCTTTGTCAGTACCTTTCTGTTAAGTATTGATGCGTGAACCTATAGTTGTATAAGAAGAAAGGGTAAGATGTTCACTGAATAACACTGGAGTTTTAAGCAAAGTGAATGAGGCGTTGTTTATAATGTGAGTATTATGTAATTTCTTGAAATTGTGTTTGTATTCCCTTTGTGAGACCTCAGATGGGGTCCTTTTTAAAGCTGTTTGACATTGCCTATTTTCTAATAAAATGCTACAAAAAAAATAGTCTTGAAGCTTGCTCTTTCCTTTCCATACATCAGCCTAGTATTGCAGTTTTTCTAAGAGTGGTGCCCCCCTTGGGGGAAAAAAAAAGTTTGTACTAAGCAGACTTCAGTGGTTGAGCTCTGCTCATTTAAGATTTGGAGCTTTTTTTGTAAGTTTGTACTATGTATATATAACTGCTAAAGTGCTGCTCAAAAGTAAGTTTATGAGGTACCTGTACTAAAACTTGCACTAGTTTCAAAAACAGTAATGTATCGGTTTTGGATGAACTAAGAGTATAAGTACTTTATGTAAATTGCTACAGCGAGGTTGAACTTCAAGGTTATTGATTTCAAATTTGCTTTTCAATTCCATGTGCTTAGGGAAAGCAAGGTCTGGCAGTAAGGAAAGGGGGAAGGGGCTGGCAGGGGAAAAAGATAGGGGGCAACAGAGAGTAAAGGCGTTACCTGATCCCCCAGAGCTATTTTTCCTACCATGGTAGTAGGGAGGGGTAGGAGGGAAGACAAGGCAAACATCTAATAATTATATATTCCAGCATCTTAATGGGCATTACTATATGTCTTATTCAGATGGGCTGTTCCCAAATGGGAAGGTCTCAGCTACACAATTTATGGTGATGGGGGATTGCTCTCAGAGTTCAGCCTGGGGGTTTTTCAACCCCTGCTGGAGGGTGAGGCAGGTGTTGAAAAACTCCCAGACCATCTCCCTCTGCTCCCTTTTCCTCCTTCAATTCTGAAAATTTTGCAGCCTTGCCAGGAGAAGAAGCCATTGGTAGGGGAAGTCAGCTACAGATTGGCAATGAGCAGCTAGATCCTCCCCCTTGAAACCATGGCTGACTGGTGCCACCTGAGTCAGGACAGACACGTGCCCCCTCCCCGTGGCCAGTCAGCGACTGGGGGTGTTTCCCCCATGGCCAATCTTGCCAACTGGGAGGGTCTCCACACAGCCAATCACACCAACCACAGCACTCCGAGAAGTGCCAGCGACACTTCACCTGGTGCCCCCACTCCCTAGTCAGCACTCACAGGGGGAGCACTGGCTCTCCTATCTGCCTCCACCTGTCCATCACCTAAGCGGGGAGCGCAGCCTGTCAGGGGGTACACCAGCACTCTCAGTGAACTTCTGTTTGGTCTGGGGGATCAGTGTAATTCAGAACACTTCCTGCAAAGTGTTCTCAGTAGGGAGCTGCACTTCTCTTTGCACCCCTTGTGTTCAAACCTCTGATCACATTTCAACACCCTTCTTTCTAACTCAAGAGACCCTTTCTGGAGTCTCCAGAGTCCCACCTGATTTTTATACCAGCATGCTTTCCGTCCTGTTTATGGCCCTAGATTAACTGTTACATCAGCACCCAGAAGGGAGCCTTGGGAATTTAGCCTCTGCAGTAGGCTCGTCTCTTCCTTTCAAGCATGGCAAAGTCACTTAGCAGGGTGCTCTAAATATTAGGGCTGTGCAAAGCTTTGGTCCCTGATTCGATTCAGCAGAGATTCAGCCCGATTCAGTGGCCAAATCTCCAAATCTGAATTGAATCAGGAGACCCTTTAATTTTTCTGACTCGAATCAGAACCCTCTGAATCGATTTGGAGAGATTCAGAAAGATTAAGCAACTCAAACAGACACAGCTTTAAGCGTTTTTTTCTACATATCTCTAGGTAGCAGGCAGCTTGTGAATTCTTGGAAAATATTAATATCCTGTGTATTTTATCAGGCCATTCTTTGCTCTATATTCTCAATGTGAGCCTAGTTACCATGCCAATATCGTGCCAATATTGCCAAAAGCAGCCTCTAATTTGGAATACTTCCACCTATCAGTTCCTAGGCTGAAATTTATTAGCAGGCAGGCTTCTCCTAACATATCTCTAGCACCTGTTCTCCAGCCTGTCAGAAACCCAGGGTCTTAAAAACAGACATGGGAGAGCAGCCCTAGTTGGGTGCAATGGTGGGAGCATGTACTCAGACTTGTCCTTCTCAGGACTGACCACTGCAGCAATATAGACAAGTCCAGACTCAGGCTCTATCTTACATGCTCTCCTTCTGGCCTCTAGTGTTTCTTTCCATCCAGTGACCTGAATGATGTCCTCAGCTTTGTCTAACCCTCTCAAGTAGTTTGTGGCTTACTTGTTAGGGAGCTTTCCTAGGAAGTGGGAAATGTAGATTCAAAAGTTCTCTGGGTAGGGAGGATCGAGAATCCAAGTTTCTCATTTCTTCGGAGTTGCTCTAGCTAACAAACAGAGGACTTAGCACAGTTTCTGCATTTCCCAAAATTAGAATTGGCTCACACCTGAGCTTTGGTCAATTTAGATATCTAGGTGACTGTTCTGGCTCACTTGTGTGAATATTCATAGTAGCTGAAGTTTAATCAGCTCTTCAGGCCAAAACAGAGGTGTTTAATGAGCACAGATGACTGGTATGGGAAGCACATGCCCCACCTCAGATTGGGCTCTGACTTGGCACCGGTCAGGATGGGGCAGTTTTTTTCTCACAAGGGCTGGTGGTGTGTGTGGGGGGGAGGGGGAGGGGGAGGGCACTACCCCTGGGCCTGCTCACAAATTGTGCCCCACCAGACTCAGGAGACACCAGTCACCCCTGATCATGAACCTAGTTACGTTAGCATTTTTTTTCTTTTTGGTTGCTGGAAGAGGTGGAATAAGATTATGGTTAGTGATTTGCATACCTAAAATTCACATGTATGTCTCACAGGTGTCTTAGAGGTAGAATAACGTTGAGGCCACTGTCTATAGTTTTTATCTATGGTCCTAAAGTGTCATCTTCTCAGGTGTCATCTTGCCCTGCCTTCTGCCTGACTTCAGGCTGACATGGCTAACTATCTTTCTCTATCCTCCACATTGAGCAGATACTATAGTTTGTGGCATATGAATAAACAACATAACTTTTTAGACTTACAGGACTCAGAAGCTATAACTGAGATGACTTCAGAAAAATACTTCACATCACAGGACAAAAATTCATTACTCTGACGGGCCATAGAAAGAGTGGAGCAGATTGGAAAATGGGATGTATACTTTTGTTCTGTTCTTTTAGCATCTGATTAAGGTAAGGATTGCTGGGATCTTTGCTTAGCTGTGTTCCATACAATTTATTTTTACATCTTCTTTTTCCTAAGAAATATTGTTGTAGTACAATGCAAAAATGCTGTTTACAATATAATGTAAAAATGCTGTCAGGCAGAGCACCCCAAAAGAGATAAGCATACTTCTGACCTGTAGGTCAGGAAGGAAAGCTGGACTGCTGCAGTTTATCCCACTCAGAATTCACCAAGCTATGTAGTAATAGGCTGCCTCCCATTTTTTCCTCCTCTCTAGAACTGTTGTGGTTCAGAGAGATACATTCACAATAAGAGTCAAATGGAGAAAATGTTTTTGGACCTCTGGGCTCCGCAGATCTCTCACAGTTTAAGTGGCTGTACATAAAATATTTTCCTTTTTCTAGTGTTTGCAGTATTTTATTAGTAACATCTTAATTCAGACAATGTCAGGGTGGATGGCAAAATATAAGAGGTTCATGCCCAAAAGATTTTACAGTATAAAAGTCAATCCTTCTGGATCATGGTATATGCATGAGGAGTCACAAGGACCTTTGACATATACACCTAGGCAGGAGTATGGAGGAGTGGAGGCTGCCCAGACCATCCATCCCTCCTTTATCCAATTGAGACAAAATTTAAAGGCCAAACTGAGTCTGGCAGATAAGGTTCTTTGCATGAATCTGATATATTTTATTAGACCAACTTAAATAGTTGGAAAATAATTATTAAGCAAGCTTTCGGGTTCAAAAACCCTTCATCAGGCTGAGGAAGTTTCAGCAGTTGGTGTGTGCTCTTCCTGGATGGAATGACAAGTAAAGGAGCCAGAGGCTGGGCTGGGCTGCATACAAGACAGGTAGTCAGTGAAAATGTAGATTGAGGAGTCAATGGGTGAGAGACAGGCTGGGGGGTGAGGGGAGAGAGAAGGGGGATGACTAGTGGAGAGATACCTAGGGAGTCAGATGTCAGGCAGGTTATAATGTGTCATAAATCCAATGTCTATATTTAGTCCATGATTTTTAGTATCCAGGAGGCTGATGAAGTGAAATTCATAGGCTCATCTCTGGGAAGTGTTTTGTAAGTTTCCTTTGAGGATCAGGGCGGAGAGATTGGAGACAGAGTGGTTTTCTTGTGAGAATGTGCCCCCACAGGTAATTGGGTATTCCTGTCTTTGATAGATATCCGGTGTGCATTCATTCTGGTGCGCAGTCGTTGCTTGGTCTCGCCTACATATTTTTCATCAGGGCATTTATTGCATTGGATGAGAGAGATTACATTTCTGGAGGTGCAGCTGTAAGATCCAGGAATGCTGATGGCTCTGTTGTGGGATGTAGTAATTGTGGTGGAGGTGGAGATGTGTTGGCAGGTTTTGCATTTCTTGTCGTGGCATGGTCGGGATCCTTTTGGTGTGTTCTGGGCTTGAGGAAGTTTGCTTCTGGGGATGAGGTTAGCGAGGTTCGGTGCTTGTGTGAAGGCTAGGATGGGTGGCTCTGGGAAGATGTTTTTTAGTGTAGGGTCTCTTTCTAGCATGGGTTGCAATTGTTTGAGGATTTTCTGTACAGGTTCGAGGGAGGGGTGATATGTCATAACCAGCCGTGTGCGATTTGTGGGGGGTTTTCTTCTGTACTGCAGCAGTTCTTCACGTGGTATCCAGGTGGCTCTTTCAAACATGTGATCTCTCTCTCTGGAGGAGTGTCTTTGTTGGGTGAAAGCCTTTTTAAGATTGGTGAGGTGGCAATCCCAGGTGTTCTCTTCAGTGCAAATTTGGTGGTATCTGAGGGCCTGGCTGTATATCACAGGTTTTTTTGGTGTGTTTAGGGTGATTGCTGGTTCTGTGCAGATATGTATGTTGGTCTGTGGGTTTCTTGTATAATGTGGTCTGTATTTTATCATTCTGGATACTGATCATCGTGTCTAAAAAGGAGATGTTGGTGCTGGAGTACTATAGAGAAAGTACGATGGAGGGATGGTGATTGTTGAATTTCTGATGGAACTCAATCAGAGAGTTCAGATGATGATGTCATCGATAAATCTTAAGTATAACAAGGGTTTGATGGTGCAGTTCTTGAGGAAGTCTTCTTCCAGGTGCCTCATAAAAAGGTTGGCATACTGTGGATTTCATAGATGTTTGGGCTGGAAGGGACCTCGGGAGATCATCGAGTCCAGCTCCCCGCCCGAAGGGCAGGAAGTCAGCTGGGGTCATAGGATCCCAGCAACATAAGCATCCAATTTGCTCTTAAAGGTGTTCAATGTAGGTGCTTGAACCACCTCCGATGACAGGCTGTTCCAGGCCTTGGGGGCTCGGACAGTAAAGAAATTCTTCCTTATGTCCAGCTTGAAACTGTCTTGTAGTATTTCATAGATTTCATAGACATTAGGGCTGGAAGGGACCTCAGGAGATCATCGAGTCCAGCCCCCTGCCCAAAGGGCAGGAAGTCAGCTGGGGTCATAGGATCCCAGCAAGATAAGCATCCAATTTACTCTTGAAGGTGTTCAATGTAGGCGCTTGAACCACCTCCGCTGGCAGACTGTTCCAGACCTTGGGGGCTTGGACAGTAAAGAAATTCTTCCTTATGTCCAGCCTGAAACGGTCTTGCAGGAGTTTGTGACCGTTCGACCTAGTCATCCCTTGGGGCGCTCTGGTGAACAGACGTTCCCCCAGATCCTGGTGGTCACCCTTGATAAACTTATAGGTGGCCATCAGATCACCCCTGAGCCTACGCTTTTCCAGGCTAAAGAGTCCCATGTCTCTCAGCCTGTCATCGTAAGATCTGTTTTCCTGACCTCTGATCATGCGCATGGCTCTCCTCTGGACTCTCTCAAGCTTCTCCACATCCTTTTTGAATTGTGGAGCCCAAAACTGGACGCAGTACTCCAGCTGCGGCCTCACTAAGGCCGAGTACAAGGGGAGAATGACGTCCTGGGATTTGCTCGAGAAGCATCTATGGATGCACGCCAGCATTTTGGTCGCTTTTGGGGCCATTTTGGTGTCCGGACTGAGTCTGGACATTCAGTGCCTCAATGGCTGCAGTTATATGTGCATCAAAGAATCAAACCCAGGTCTTCTGAATGGCAGACAAGGATTCTATCACCAAACCATAACAACTGGTTGATTAGCTTATCTTCTCCTAAGTTAATATTATTTATTTGTATTGCAGGAGTGCCTAGAGGCTCCACTCATGATTAGATTCACTTGTGTAAGGGCTCTACTCATACAACCTTGTCTTCAAACCAACAACTTCAACCTATTATGAGACTTAACAGATGGAGAAAAGAAAAGCATGGGTACCACAGGTACTAGGTAAGAATCAATGAAAAGATATTATTTGCTATAATAATTAGCAGCACACCCAACATGTCCCTTGCCTACCCATTAAAAATTAAATGGTTAAATATGCAGGCAACAATGAGAAGTTCTTTAGTAGAGGTTAATGTTGGAAAGCTAGCCAGAAAGACATTAGTTCTGAGATGTGATTAGTAGGACAATGGAACAAGGTAATGTGAAGACAAACTGCCCCAAACATGGGGAGTAATACAAGAGGAGAGAAAGAGAAAATAAAGAGAGCACAGGCATGTACCTAGGGCTGAACAGCAGAAGAGCAGATATGAAAGAGGAAGAAGCTAGAAAGTGACAATGGAGAGTTTGATTGTGGTACAAAAGACAGGGAGCCAATATATATCAGGAGACAGTGCAAAGAATTGGAAGAGGAAGCACATTTTCACATCCAGGTGAGATGAGCTTGAAATGCAGTTCATGGATCTGAAGTCCAACTGCTTATAGCCTGGACCATTCAGATTTTAGGTGTTGGTTCTGCCCATATCAGTATTAAAGGCGTTCTTCAAAAACAAGGTCTAAATTTGAATTTCAGCCCCAAAATTAGAAAATAGCATCTGGGATTGAGGTTCAACAGGTTCAGATCCCACCTCTATAGCTTAATGAGATATATTGATGATGCTTTTCTGACCTTTGAAATAGATTCTAGTACCTCTTAACACCTGCAGGTGGGGACTTCCCATTGTGCATCCCTTTGCTTTTATACCAGTAATTGGATTCACTTCAACCACAGAGGACTGTAAAACAAAGCCAAAAAAGTGTGATTGCTTCCTGTCTCTCTCTAGCCTGGGCTTCTTGTGGGACCATCATTAGAATGCAAACCACTCTTTTATGATACAGGTTTTTCTAACAGTCACAGACCTTTAAACCCTGTAATATAACCAGCCAGGTTTATTTCCTGTCATCTATTGCCCTGCTAGTACATTTTTTTTCTGAACTCAGTCTGTGGTCAGCTGCATGTGATGTTAATACACAATTACAGTAAATTTACTATTTACCAGCCAAAATTTCCTGTAAGCTTTCTGTGGGCTAGCAATATGAAATGAAATGAAACCAATCAGATGACATCTCATAGATGAGAATTATTTTTTCACTTAGCAGTTGGATCAACTGCATGTTAACTGCTACTAGTTTTAGCAAGGGTAAAGCATATTTTCTAATTTTGTTTTATGGTACTTATATATTTTATTCTAACATCCGAAAACTGTGTTCTGGGGAGCTGTCACCGCAGAGATGTTTAGTGATCCCTCATTGCTTACAGTGCACTGTTACAATGGAAGAATCATAGAAAATAGAGCTGAAAGGAATGTCAAGGGATCATCTGCCCCAACCCCCAACCTGAGGTAGGATCATGTGTCTAAACTACCCCAGAAAATGTTTATCTAACCTGGGCTTAAAAAGATTCCACAACCTTCCTAGGTAAGTTTTCCATGCTTCCAACCTCTCTTGGTTAGTTACAGCAAACCTAAATGTCCCTTGGTGTAGTAGCCCATTACTTCTTATACATCCCCTGTTGAACCATGGATTAATTGAACAACTGATCACCATCCTCTTTGTAAGAACCATTTTTGTATTTGAAAACTATTATCAGGTTCTTGCTCCAGCTCCTATTCTCTCAACTAAGCAATCCCATTTCTTCCAATCTTTCCTTGCATATCACATTTTCTACTTCTCTAGGTGTCCGTGTTGCTTTCCTCTGGACTCTAATTTGTCCACATGTTAAACTATGGTGCTCAAAACAAGACACAGCACTTCCAGAAAGGCCTTACAAGTCCTAGCCAGAGTGAAAAAAATCACTTCCTGCAATTTTTCATACCACACTCTGGCTAAGATGTGTCAGTATACTTTTTAGTCTTTTTGCTACCATATTACATTGTTGACTCATCCACCATAATCCCCCATAACCTTTTCTGCATGACTGCAACCTCAGCAGTTGCTCCGTAACTTATATTGGGCGCTTGAAAGAGTGTTGTTTTGTTTCTTGTGTCCAGTTCCAAATGGCTATACATGGCAACAACAAGAACGTCCCACCACCATGTCCAGTAGATTAAAAGACAGAGTTGGTGGTCGGAGCGGGAGAGTGGGAGCAGGGGGCAATTGGGTTCTGAGAACAGGAGGGAGGGAGTGGATGTGGGATCTCAGGCCGGAAACTGGGGGTGTGCAGGTTCTGAGAGCAGGGACAGGAGATGACCGCAGTCCTACCCCTTCTGGGAACTCCTAAACAGTCCCCAGCTGAGCTGCTGCTCTATGTGCTTTGCTTGTCCTGGATGTTGCTTTAAAGCAACAGTAGCAACAGCAGCTGGGGACTATTTTGGATGGGCTGGCCTTAGGGAAAATGGCGCCTTGAGTGAACTTGTATTTTGGCACCCTTTCTTTGAGTGTCAGTATGAAAATTAATGAAATTTTCAGAACTAAACTGGAAAACTGCTGGGCTGGATTGGGAGACTTGCTTCCATACAGATAAAATCTTCAGCTCTGGGATTACAGAAGGGTCAAAATCCATGCTGTATGTACTGCATTATCCAAGCAGAACATTTGGGCCTAGAATGGTATTCCTGATCTTGGACGGCCTTGCTTGGAGGTACTTGGAGGCCTGATTCTACATAACACTGCTCTCTGTGTCACCATTTGCTATAAAGTGCAGTCATCCTGATCTGGTAGCATTCTCTGGGCCTTGTGTATTCCTAGTGAACATGTATAAATAACTTATACCAAGGCCAAAGCAGTGTATAGTCAGCTCTGCATTCCTACTGCTTCTGCTCAGAGAAATACACCTTTCAGAAGAAATATGTCTTTTGACTGGGACCATTGCATGTTCCCCTTCAGAGTAACACTTCTGTAGTCTAGGGGAACAAGAAGTAGAACTGTGTGGGCATTATAGACTTTGACCTTTTGAAGCAAGCAGAAGGGTGACAAATAACAGCCCCAAAATCTATTTTCTCAGATTTACCATGCGATATTTATTAATTTCTGCTTACTAAATTTCCACCCTGACCTTCTAACACACCAACTTTTCACACATCACATGCCACTGCAAATAAATAAAGAGTGATAGGACATTCAAGTGAAGTATTCAAAGGGCACGGTGAAATACATTGCCAGACTGTAGCAGACTACTGCAGGAACTGGTAAGAGAAGTTGGAGGACCTTCTTCCATTTTATGCCACCAACCGGAGTCCAGTCATAATTTTAGTCCTTTTTCTAGACTGGGTGCTGTGACAGCTTTATGTTAATGTCCACCTGCAAAGAATGGAAGTACAGGACTAAGAGAAATTATTATATTCTTCCTGGTTACATCAGCAACATATCTGACTTCTCCCCAAGAAAGCGTATGCTACAAACATTTATAAACTTTGGAGATACAATGTCACTGAGTTTTCTAAGTGGCTAAATATTGTAATAGACTGTGATCCATGCTAAAGAGTTTCTATTTACAAGCTGCAGCGTGCAAGCTTGTATCATTCTAAATTACAAAATGAGATTGGTTATTTCCAGGGATTGAGATACTGTCATGAAACTAAATGAAGACATACCACACATTATCCATTTCTGTAGATACAAACGCACTGTATTTAATCTTGTTCTTAATTTTTAGCTAATTTATTTAGCAGCCTATGATTTATAGATCCATAGATGCTAGGGTCAGAAGGGACCTCAACAGATCATCGAGTCCAACCCCCTGCCTGGGCAGGAAAGAGTGCTGGGGTCAGATGACCCCAGCCAGATGCCTATCCAGCCTTCTCTTAAAGACCCCCAGGGTAGGGGAGAGCACCACCTCCCTTGGGAGCCCATTCCAAATTCTGGCCACCCCTACCATGAAGAAGTTCTTCCTGATATCTAGCCTAAATCTGCTCCCTGTCAGTTTGTGACCATTGTTCCTTGTTACCCCAAGAGGTGCCCATGTGAACAGAGACTCTCTGATTCCTTGCTACACCCCCTGCCCGCAATGAATTTGTAGGCAGCCACAAGATCACCCTTTAGCCTTCTCTTGCAGAGGCTAAAGAGGTCCAGATCCCTCAGTCTCTCCTCATAGGACTTGGGCTGCAAACCCTTAACAATATAAGTAGCCCCACTCTGGACCCTCTCAAGGTTATCCACATCCTTCTTAAAGTATGGCACCCAAAATTGGATGCAGTACTCCAACTGCAGCCCGACTAATGCTGCACAGAAGGGAAGTATTACCTCCTTGGTTCTATTAGTCATGCATCTGCTGATGCATGATAAAGTGGGGTTAGCTTTGCTGATGATTTCATCATACTAATGACTCACGTTCATCTTGAAGTCGACTATGACTCCGAGATCCCTTTCCATTTCTGTGCTGCTGAGAGGGTCATTTCCCAGCCAGTAGGTGTGCTAGATATTTTTATGCTCTAGGTGCTGCCCTCTGCATTTGTCCTTGTTGTACTGCATCCTATTGTGTTCTGCCCACTTTTCCAACCTATCCAGGTCTGCCTGCAATTGTTCCTGACCTTCTGGTGTGTTCACTTCACCCCACAATTTAGTATCGTCCGCAAACTTGGACAGAGTACACTTTACACACATATCCAAGTCACTGATGAAGACACTGAAGAGTACAGGTCCAAGGACTGAGCCCTGCAGGACCCCACTGCCCACTTCCTTCCAGGACAATACTGACCTGTCCACTACCACTCTCTAAGTGTGACCCCAAGCCAATTTGCCACCCACCGGACTGTGTGATCATCTAAGTCACAGCCTCTTAATTTATTTATGAGAATAGGACAAGATACCGTATCGAAGGCCTTCCTGAAATCCAAGTAAATGACATCCACCTCTACTCCTGCATCCAAGCATTTTATGACCTGGTCATAAAAAGAAACCAGATTAATCAGGCATGATCCACCTGCTACGAATCCATGCTGGTTGCCCTGCTGCATTATTTTTCCTGCTGCACTTACACAAATATGATTCTTAATTATCTTTTCAAAGACTTTTCCAAGGATAGAGATTAGACTGATTGGCTTATAATTACTTAGATCCTCCTTCCTCCCCTTCTTGAATATAGGGACCACATTAGCCCTTTTCCAGTTCCCCAGGACCTGGCCTGAGCTCCACAAGCACTCATACAGCCATGCCAGTGGTTCTGCTATGACAGAAGGCAGTTCCTTCAGTACTCTCGGATGCAGCTCATCCAGGCCTGCTGACGTGATTTATAGCGTGCTGTAAATCTATGTGTAAATATTGTTAGAAGGTGCTTCCAACAATAAAACAAACTCTTTGCCTTGAATAGTTTCCATTCAAGGGTATACAATGCACTGAATTAATATGTAAGAGCGTAAAAAAAACCATTAAACTTCAGTAGGTTAGACAGTTGTCTTAAAGCTGAAGCAAACGTACTAACATTTTGACTTAGTCTCCAGGATGGTATTTGGAATTACCCTGCAAAAAATATTCATGGGAAGATGTAATATTTCAGCCACAACAAAACTTTTCACTACCTATTATACAGAACTGCTCAATCAAGGGTGTCTTAGTTAGGTATAATATAAGTGTTACTGTTATCAAAATGCTCAGACATAGACAGCAGAAACTCAAATTCAGTTTCCCTTTTAATAATGTGCCATTGTTTTGCACTGTTTGCCACTAGGAGGCTTATCTTGCCAAAGAGATGTCATTGATGCACTCAGCCAGCTGTTCTTTTGAACTTACCTAGTCACACATTTTATGATGTGAAAGGATGGTTATGATTGTGTAGTCTGATCTCATTTACAACACAGGAGTTGAACCTGGGATAGTCTAAAGGTCACTAAGAGTATGGACAGCTCTTGCATTTGTAGCACTACAAAATGTGAGCATACAAATGCTCTGTACTGCTACACAGTGCAAGCATTTCAAAATAGTATCTGTCTGAAACAGGAACTTCTCTGTAATGCTTTTTTTGTAATGCCATATGTAATGGCTGTTCAGTTGTATATAGTACCAGGACACCCAGAGTCCCGCGGTCTTCTTCTTTTCCTCGCTCCCTCTGAAGGGGAAGATGCAGCTGGCTCCCTAATAGCCCACCTATCAGTGAGCTGTCCGGGCAGTGGCACTACTCAGGATGGTGAGAGTGAGAAGAGCACCTCTCTTCATCCTCAGCACTTCTACAGGCTTAGGGGTCTGTCTTTGACAGCTGCCACTTTTTAGCAGCTGCCAGCAAATTACTGACAGCCCCCACCCCGCTTCTTCTCTGGAATGGAGGAGGGAAGGTTAAGGATCAGCCCTTTGGCTGGTGAGAGCACCCTTGAGGTAACTTTATAGGCTAGAATACCTATACATCCCTGTAGTACAACCAATGGACATCTGTCCATAGCCTATATAAGTCACCACATGAACAGATGACCAGAAATATGGGCATATCAAATAGCCAGCATGAATATAGAATTTGATTGTTAAAGTCAGATCTCAACAGATTAAATTGGCGTAACTTTTGAAGTTAGTGTGTCTTTATTGAATTACACCATCTGAAGGTGTGGTGTGAAGGACTGTATTCCCATTCAGCAGCATCCAAAGCACTGTCTATTTGGTTTCAGGAGCTATGGGAAGTAGTAGAAGAAAGCTCATTGCTGCTCCAACTCAAATATTATTCAATTCAGCATCCCAAAAGAATTGTTAAATCAGGAGCTTCGGCTATTGTGAGTTAGAATTAGTATCCCAGGATGGGCTGAGAGATGCGCCAGATTGGTTTTCAGATGATTTGTCCATGAAAGAAGTGGCAGATGTAGCTCCTGGTGACTATGGATTAATAACTCAACCAGCAGAAAAAGTTGTACAAAGGAAGCTCACAGAATTCCACTGAATGGAACTCTTAATATCAGAAAACGGATGTTGCATACAAAGTAGATAAATTGATGTTAGTCCAAAAATAAACTTTATTAATATTTAGTCTGGTAGTTTGTTCAGAGATTCTAATTCAATGGATATTTGAGGTGATTAGCATCTTTCAAAGTAAGAATGAAACATTTTCTCTCTTGCGCTTTCTCCCTCTCTGACGCTTGCTATGCCAGTTAGTGTAGTAGTGTCTGGCACCTGATAGATGAAAAGGGAACATACTGTTCTCAGTGATATATAGGCTATGGATGACTCATGTCAAGAATCTGCAGGTAGCTTTGTGGAGTTTTGTTCTGGTTGTTTGTTTGTTTTTGTTTTTTGGTTGCATTGTTAAATTTCCAGCCATGATGTGTTCCAGCAGCACCACTAGGGAGCATTCTTTCCCCTTTCATTAAACCATTCCTACTGCATCCAGTGATCTAATGAATACAAAGTTATCATTTATGTGGCTATCTAGACATTTCAATAAATATTAAAAACTTGTTTTAAAATGTCATGTATGAGGAAATGAGGACGGCGGTTTGAAAATGTAGTAAGAAGTTAATGGCTGATATTTTCTCTCTGAGCCTGTGAAATCTGAGTCCCAGGTGTCCTACTTCCTGTTTTCTCTGCTGCAATGAGTGATCTCACTTCATTAACAACTAGAATGGAAAATCAGTGGGCACTTACGATACATGGGAGGTCCCTCACTCTGACAGAGAAGTCCAAAGACTGTACCTCACATAGGTCATGAAGTGGAAATTGTTTCAACACTGTTTGAGCTAGCCCCTGGTTATGTTTTTAGATAATAAGTTATTAACAATTTTCTTCTTTAGAAATCTTGGGAAAGTTTAAGGGATTTTTTTAAAAGCTAATTGGGTACAGCACTTCTGTTACTCATTTTTGGAGTTGAGTGAGTATATGTCTGTGTCTGTTTATATTTCCATTGTTTGGTATCATAGGCCATATCCCCTCTGAACCTGTATATAAACTGTTTCCACCTCTGTGCCCACTCTTGAAATTACCAAAGACAATAACTTTATAATCGTAATGAAGCAAAGCAGTAGGGTAAATTAGAACAATTTGTTGTTGTTGTTGAGTGTTATCTGTCTATGAAATGCTTACTGTGGGAAAACTGAGCTAAGCAGCTGTCCATTAGAAAGCTCAAAGAACAAAACTTAAATTGCTGGCTGTGAGGCATACAAGCTAGCAGGGCCTGGGAAATGACCAAAGCTTGTGGAGAGAGACCTTTCACTCACCTAGGAAGGTATCTCTGGAATTAGGGCTAAGAATTTTGCTTTTATTGATAAAATGATTGATTTTGGCCAGCTGTCACATTGACAAACCAGCAGAGATTTTTTATCAACTTATATCTCTCCCTTCATTTTAAAGTGTAATTATTTATTGAGAGGCAGAACCCCTCCATTAAAACTGCTCCTTACTGACAAGAAGAGAAAAGGAAAAGGTCATTGTAATTCTTAATTCTGGGAAATGCTTTAATACCATCATCATTGGCAATCCCTCCAGTTCGAGGATGATTGTCTTCTATGATTGTTTTATCTGCAGATCCACAGATGGCTGATCAGGCCTTTCCAAGATCAACACTGTGTTGCAGCTTGAGTACATGTTTCTGTGTGGGGTGGGTGGCTCTAGGTTCTTGGTTTGGCCCTCAACACACTGTTTCTGCCACTCCCATTTTTCTGTCTCCTGTTGTCATCATAAGGTTTCAAAATACTGAAATCCTTGCAGCAGACTCTTCCTCTGTTTCAGGCAGTCCTTGGTTGATAGTCTCCCTTGAGCTGATGCCAATTTTGCATTTTTTCAAGTTGGCCTTGAGGACATCCTTGAAGTGCTTTCTCTGTCCTTCTCTTAAGTATACATCCTGACTGAACTGGGAGACTAAAACTTGCTTGAGTCAGACACCCAGATGATATATATGGCAGGTCCAGTGAAGTTGATGTCAGATGATCATTACCTTATTACTCACGGTGTTTGCCTGTGAGGGGATGCTAATTAGGCCTGTACAAGTAGGCAGCTTCAATCTGGCTTTGGATCTGGCTGCTTCAGATGCCAGGGATCTGATCTGGAGCTCTGGACTGGGTTTCTACTTTGATCCGGCTGAAGTGGCTCCAAAACTTTGGAGCCACCTCAGAGATTTGGCTATACGGTATAATGGGGAATCAATGAAATATCTATAACTTTGTCGTGTTTTGTCTGATTTGGATGAAACTTGCAGAGATTGTAGCCTCTGCTGAGAGCATGAAGCCTGTCAAGGAGATAGGTGTAGGGGGGTTCTGGGGCCCTGTACCTCTGGCTGCTGACAGGCAAAACTCGTGACATGGGTGCTTGTACAACTGTCTGTCTGTCTTGGGGTGGGGGGGGGGGGAACTACTGCAGGCCTGGCTGCTAAGCTACTGTGTTACCAGTTACCAGTAAATCACAATTCACCCAGGGACCAACTCAATACACAGTTGCTAGCTAATGTAGCCAGTTAATTAGCATTAATTAACAGCTACAAAACCAGAGACTAAGGAGAGGAAATAATCAATACAGACAATCAACTGCCCCAAAACAGCTACAGTCAGTCGCACAAGCACCCATGGCATGAGTTTTGCCTGTCAGCAGCTAGAGGTGCAGGGCCCAGAACTCAGAAGCCCTGCACTGTTCTCGACAGCTGGCAGGCTTTGTGGCCACAGCAGGGGCTACCATCCCCGCAGTTTTCACCCCACTGCTCCTTAACACACACAGTGTCACCCATGTCACGAGTTTTGCTTGTCTCTAGCTTGAGGTGCAGTTCCCCACAAACCCCTGAAGTTTGCACCCCCCTGTGGTGTAATACCTAGATGTGACATGAGTTTTGCTTTCAAGAATTTGGGGTACAGTTCCCCCCAAACCCCTCCACCTATCTTGTTGAAGCTTGGTAGACTTCATGCTCTCAGCAGAGGTTACAATCCCTGAAAATTTCATCCAAATCAGACAAAAAACAAGAAAGTTATAGATATTTCATTGATTCCCCATCATATCCTATGGCCGGATCTCTGAAGCAGCTCTGAAGCTTTGTTGATGCGCTTCAGAAGCTCCAAACTGCTTTGGAAAGCCTAACAAAGCCAGAGCTTCAATCAGACATGACACTTCAGATGCCAGAGCGCCTGAAGCATGGTCCGAAGCCTCGCACAGCCCTAATGCTAATGTCTGTGTATCTACTGAAGGATCTTCCACAGGCAGTATTAATAGTACTTCTCCAGTGACTTGAAGTGTCTCCTGTACGCTGTTTGTGTCTCAGATCCATACAGTAAATTGGGGACCATGACTTATTGATAAACTATAAGCTTGATTGCGGATCTGATCTTAGTCCTCAAACACCCTTTTCATCAGGTGTCTGAAGCCTGCCCTGGCGATGCTGGATATCTTCATTGATGTCAGCCTTCTGCAAGAGATGGCTTCTGAGGTATGGGAAATTGTACAATACTAAAATTCCTTCAGCAGAGCAGACATTGTGCTGCCTTTGTCCCTTTTTTTTTCACCCAACACACAAAATATACAAAGGTAAATGAAAACATTTACTTTGGTTGTTGCTGTATCAATCTAGTGAAGGCCAAAGAGTAGTTCACACTGACCTGTGCAGAATTTTACAAAAACATTGCCTCTGGTTTAGTCTCCCAGACCAGATCCAGACCATGGCCTACTTGCTGCCAGTCACCACCCTCACTGTTAACACTCATCTCCAATTTCAGACTAATCCTTTGTGAGCTTTTTAAGGAAATTTTAAATCTATTCAGTTACTACCATTCTGAGTTTCAATGATTTTGTCTCTCACCATTTAACTTTCATTTTCACTCCAACCTCAGGAGACTGTTATAATTCATGATTTTCAAAGGCAACTAGATAATTTAATGGAAGATATCACGTGTCTAAATTCCTCAGCCTTTTCAAATGATAGACAACCATACTGCGTTATGTTCTGCTTCATGGCACCCATTGAAGTGATTTCAGCAAATCCTCTAATAACCTCTAATCCTTGAATTTGCCTGAGAAAATCTTATAACTAGCAATGCATCCTCATCCTCCTCAACTTGTCAACCACTTCCAGCACTATTTGTTGTTCTCTTCTTCTTGATGTTTTATCTAATCTTGGCTTTTGTGATGTAATCCTCTGCTGGCTCTAGCTGTGTCCTTGTATTGTTCAAAGGGTCTTCCTCAGATCCCTTCAGCTCTTGATGAGGGTCTTTCAGGGCTCCCTTTCCTCTCCTTGAGTGCAGCTGAAATTCACATCCAGATGCTTGGACCTGCATTTTACATATTGGCTTCCATTCCACCTAGGAGAGCACACAAAGAAACAACAAACTCTTCCCTGTGCCTGAAAAAGGGTGTTTGTACCTGGAACCTTGCAAAGAACATTTTTCAAACTATTTAGTTGGTCTGATAACAGATATCACATTTACCCAAACAACCTTGTCTGCCTATGTGCTTAGACTAGCATGGCTTCAACCAACACCCGGCTCCCCCCAATCCAGATGCTCATTATTTCATTGCTTAACTGCTTCATCACCCTTTTTCTGGTCTTGGGAAATGCAATCTTGTACTGTCTATATCTGTTCCAGGTGATGTTACAAAATTGCTTTTTTGGCTTGTCCTTATGACCCTGCATCTCTCCATGGAATCAGACCCAGACAACTTATCTTCATTATCATGGCCTATGCCAGCCCTAGCTATCATCTCCCATGGGCTATTGAGAGGTAATCTTTCTGCCACCAGTGCCACTTTCATAGACTGCTCCTTATGTTTGGGACAAGCTTCCTGCAAAGATCTGCAAGCCAGTTCACTGGCTTTTTTCAAATCCTTCTTAAAATCCTTTTGCCATAGTGCCTAGAAACAACCTCAGAATGATTAGGCTGACGCTATCAACCCTCCCTTAAGTAAAAAGCTGTGTTTTCCAGTGCTTACCACCTTCTTAAAAAAAAAACCTTTACCCTCTACTGCTGTTATTTCCTTTTTCTGTCTAAGACATGGGGCTTCATTTTGTATGACCAGCTAAATACATTCCATGGACCACATCCTCAGTTGCTATAAATGTACAAAACTCTTCTGACATATGAGTCAGTGGAGCTACTCTGGTTATACTAGTTGAAGCCTGTGGCTAATGTTAAGGAAAGAAGAAAATGACGGGTTGTGAATTTGAATGTAAACGGAGCTAGAAACTGTTCATGTAAATATGTTGGCGCAGCAAATATTTTCTTGTATTTCTATAGGGCTGATCACAATAGGGTCCTAGTTTCCTAGGGTGCCTGTACATGAGCGTGGAGACTGCTCTGACATGCTGTAATTATAGCTTGTTGGAGCAGACTCAGTTAGTCAGATCTGCTGCAGTATGGTAATTACGCGATCTTGTGTATCAGCATCCCTGTGTTTTAAAGTGGCGGTGGAGGCACTTGAACTAAAACTCATCAAATGAGGTTTAGTTCAAGCACCTCCACCACCATTTTGAAGTGCAGGGATACTGATACATGAGATGCTGGGGCAGCTCTTGGAGCCACTCTGATTAAAGCGGCAGCCCCCTCCCCACTCCTGGAGCATGTGTAAAAGTGCCACTAGGGACTAATGCAGTAGAAAAATACAGAAAGCAACAACAAAATAAACAGCATACAAAATACTTTCTGCAAGAACATAGTGGAAAATGTGGAGTGATTATGCCTAGGATATGCAAAAACCTTGGCATTAGGGAGAATAGAGGACCGTGACAAGGGAAAGAGGCTGGGAGAGATTGTGGGGAATTCCTGCAATAGAGGGTGACACATAGGGCACATCCACACATGCAAGCATGTGCACTTGCAGCAGCTCAAATAGAAGCAGTGAAAATTTGAGCTGGGGCTTTTTGCCTCAGTGCATGTGCTCAGACATGAATTTTGTTGTGGAGCAAATTGTGCCACTTGGGGCAAAATAAACCTGCCTGGCCCCTCCCAGATCTGCAGCCAAGCTGGGTCCTATAGCACGAGCAGCCCAGGGCCAGCAGGACCCGGCCCGTCTCCATGCAGTCCCTGGGCTGCTCATGCTGCCTGGCCCGGCACACAGGGACCACATAGAGTTGAGCCAGGCCCTGCCAGCTCTGAGGCTGTTTGGGTCTTGACACTATAGGAAGGGCCCAGCCGGGTGGCAGGACCCAACACACCATGTGGGAACCAAGTGTCGCACCAGGTCCTGTCACCATGGGCCAGGCCCTGTCAGGCTGGGCAGCAGACAGGCCCTAGGGCCAGCTCCTGCCTCTGGCCCACAGTGCCTGTGGGGCGGGTGAGGATCTGGCCCAGTCCCATGTGGCTCTCTAGTCTGGCTTTGCACTGGAGCGGGTCACACAGCTCCTGTGTGCACCTCCCGGAGCCACACAACCTGCTCCTGTGCAAAGCCAGACTAGTGAGCTACACAGAGCTGGGCCAGGTCCTCACCCCCCACAGCCCCAGGGACAATCCCCCACCACTCCCCCAACCCCCCTACATCCCTCTGCCACCCCTCACCCACCCACACCCATGAGGCCCCCCATCCCCCCGCACTTACCTTGGAAGGGGCTGGTGGCAACAGGAGCACCAAAGAGATGCTCTAGTCAAAACCAAAGCATTTCTTTTGGAGGACCAACTCCCTGCTTGCTCCAGGCACAGCCTGGAACTGTGCCTTGTTCCACTCTATTGCAGAGCAGTTTTTTTAGACTCCTGAATATCCTGGAAACTTGCAGTATGGGGAACTTTTTTCGTTCCTGCACATGCCTCTTGCCCTGCCTCAGAGGGGTTTGAGGCAGGGAAAAAGGCACACGCGCACGCATCTGAATGTGCTAATCGGAAGCATCATGGGGAGGGAGCTGGTGGGATGTGAGGAACTACTAGTGGATGCAATGAGTTCAGACTACAAAAGTGATGATACTCTGATTGTTTATCATAATCAAGCACAAAGGGCCAGCTTCTCCTCTCATTTACATGAGTGTACTCCTGAAGTAGCATTGTCCTCGTTGATTTTTGAATCCCCTCTAATAGTAGTGCTAAACATAGTACTTTCTAACATAGGCAGTCTGTGAAAAGACAAAGTTAGGAAGCTTGGTAAGTCTATTAAATATGAAAAAATAAACAGTAATAGATTACAAGCAGTGTACCTCAGTGGACATGTCTACACATGTGCTTTAATGCTCAGTAGTCTATTTTACTGTGCATTAAAACATCACATAAAAAACCTTACAATTATGCCGATGCTCAGTAAAATAGGCTACTATGCATTAAGCATCATTTAAAAACCAGACACATTCAATACTGCACATTCAGGCAGTCAAATACACATTTCTTTAATACCTCACACTAGAGGTACTAAATTTAATGTGCATTAGAAAAAGCACCTTAATGGATGTGTAGATGTGCCCAGTGTCTCCTAGTCAAATTCTGCCCTTGTTCACATAACTGTAAATATGAAGTAACCTCATTGAAGTAAAGAGTCTTCTACTTATTTGCATAAATTAAGAGAATTTTGTAGAGGAACCAGCCTGACTGTATGGAGAAGATCATGACATTGTTTTATAATTTTATAATTACTCATGTCATTTTTAGATAGCTGTAACTTGTGGTTTGCTGAGGATGATAGAAGTTATTGAGGAAAGCATTTAAAGCCAGATTTTTCAAGGTATTTATGTGCCCCAAAGAAGCAGATAGTAGGATTTCAAGAGTTTGTGTGCATAAATCTCATTGAAATCCATGGGAGTTAAATATTTGATCTATTTGGGCAGCTTCAGAAATCCCCATAGGAACCTAAGGACACAGGTGTGCACTGCCTAATTACCTTCATAATTCTAGTGCTAGTAATTATTATTATTCCTTTTGAATTATGCATACTGTTGGGTTTTCTTGGGTGATGCAATTCTTATACCTTCTTGTCACAGAATTTTCTTGCCAAGCTTTTCTCTTTTGACACTTCAGGGTAGTAATTACAGTAATAGTCTCCCTTTTACTTCATTAGGCATGTGGGCGAAATTCAGCAGTCAAATGTAAAGGAGATAAAAATTACATAATAAGTGGGCAAAACTCTTCCGATTCTATGGCAGTCATAGACAGATATAATTCCATTTTCCCTTATGCTGATTTATATAACATGAGAACTAAATGAATCTAAGACATTTAAAAGGTATATAAGTTAAGATACACGTTGGAATAGGAAACAAAAGGAGGTATCATTTATGTAAAAAAGGATTTGGTTCTCCTTTTGCACTGGTTTTGTACTAGAGAGAAGTAGTGGGCTGTCTTAGTCTGCAGTTAGACAGAAAGCAGAGCAGGGTAGAACAAGACTAAATAGTAAGTCTCTAGTTGCTTTTGTATTAGTGTAGATCCACTGACTTCCTCAAGTTACTCTGTTAATTCTTTAATGCCAGTGTAACTATAAGGAGACTCAAGACATTAAACCAGTGATTCTCAACCGGGGATGCCTAGAGAATGTTTCAGGGATGCTGCAACGTTAGCACTGGGAAGAATAAGAGCTGATATTTTCTGAGGGACACCTTGATTCTATCAAGGGGTGTCTCAAGTCTAAAAAAGGTTGAGAGTCACTGCATGCACTCAATTCTGATTTGGCCTCTTCAGTTATAGATATTCCCAATCTGCAGGTTTTTAACATTTCCCATCATTTGTGACATCTCTAGATCAACTTCTTACATG
This sequence comes from Crocodylus siamensis, assembly GCF_052110815.1. Taxonomy (NCBI): domain Eukaryota; kingdom Metazoa; phylum Chordata; order Crocodylia; family Crocodylidae; genus Crocodylus; species Crocodylus siamensis. The sequence continues at coordinate 66,968,691 of NC_143398.1, forward strand.
TACTTGAGTTCTTCAAACCCAGACTAGCTACACTTGTCAATATGTCTTTTGTTCTCTGCTAATGAAGCAAAGCCAGCTCACACCATTGATTTAAAGAGCTTATCTAAGCAGAAAATACAAATGGCTGAATTCATCTCTGTGGTAACTACTGAAATCAATAAAGTCACAGTAGACAGCGGTTGTAGGGCAAACTATTATTGTTGTTATTGATCATACACTGTCTTGCACTTTGAGTCATCATTTACATTACAGCTGGTAAAAATTCTTCTATTCTGAGTTGGTAGCATTAGTAGCTATGCTGCAAATGTGTAAGGCAGAGGGGTGTCAGGGTCTCCTGCTGCTTGGGCAGGACTGCATTCTAACCGCTCATCAAGGTTCTCATATGAAATACTAGCTTCAGATGTTGTGGTCAGCAGTGGAATTCAGCAGATGCGCTTGCATATTGAGCAGAGCAAACAAATGTGAGCTATTTAACAATTTTGCAAACAATTACAGCCCCCCTCCCCCTTACATTCATGAGATTTTACTCACTACCCCAAACAAAACAGGATTATGCCCAAACAGCTGGTTGTCACTGCCAAAGTGAAAAATTAACATGTCATAGAGGAGGGTGAGGAGCAGAAGATCAAAGGATAACTACTTTTTCTCAGCCACACCAACTTACACAATATAAAAACCATCATGAATTTCATCAACAGCACTTTACATTCCTCATGGGGAATGGAGAGAGAGGGAACTTTTGGTGGGATGAAGTTGAAAACAAGACAGAAGACAGGGTAGATACACACCTAATAGACTAGCTAAATAAGATATACAGAGAACATAAACTTCATCAGGCACTGTCAGAATAGGCTGTGTGTTATACAGGACATAACAGATTAAATACCTGGAGTCCTATGATATTCATTTGTTTGGATCTGATGAAAAAGAATTTTTTTTTTTTTTTTCTGTTTTTTTTGCACCGGTCCTGGAAGCACTGCATACCAGGTCAATGCATGGAGTGGATGGAGCACGCTCCGGTTCCACCACCCAATACCAAAAAGAATCTGCTCAATATAGACCTCCTATGGAGGACATATCAGAGACAATTACCCTGGGGAGCTCGCCTACGTGGTCACGCTGCTAAAAAAAATACCTGAGTGTACCTAAGCAAGTTTCTGCTGTAGACTGATTGCAGTCCATTTCATTTGGCTGAGCAGAGAAAGGTAGTTCATGTTACCCTCATGTCAAGCAGAAGGCAGGGTAGATCTGTATCAAAAGAAGATATATAAATGAGACAGACATAGAGCACAAGCTTTCATGAACTTACGCTCACTTATCTGATGAAGCTTGAGTTCACAAAAGCTTATGCTCTATGTATATCTTATTTAGTTAGTCTATAAGGTACATATCTACCCTGACTGCTGCCTGACTTCAGATGAACACAGCTAAATACCCTGGTCAAAACAAGGTCATGTCTGCTAATAATTTACTATCCAAACCTCCTTGGAAAACACCTGTTGAAAAGCCATTTAGGTAGCAAAATATTTTTGATAAGTGAAACAGTTTCAAGTTACTGTATCAAACTTAAGAGTAGAGAGATACAGCAATGTATTAAATAAAGATTAAAAAGAGAGCAGCTTGTTATGCAACAGTAAAAAATATTGCCATTTAGATAATCAAAGATGACTGAGCTCTTCCTCTCATGATCAGCAGTGGCACAACTAGAGTGGGGCAACAGGGGCAATAGGGACAACTGCCCTGGGTGCCAACAGGGGTTAGAGAGAGAGGAGGGGAAAAACAGCTTTTGCTGCAGCTTGCCATTGCAATCACAGAGGCAGGAGCAACCAGAAGTTGTTGCTGCTCCTGTGTGCAGCAGCTACTCTGGGCACCTGGCCACATTCTTACATTGCTGGTGATCTGTCTGTGTATTTCTGAGTCATCCTCTAAGCACAATTGTTTGTGATCATTCCTGTAAATGTAGTAGAACATGACTGGCCTAAACTGGGCAAGCTTGGATTCTAAAAGCCAACAGATACAGCCAAAGAAAACATGCTACACAAATTTGGATAATATGTGCTGTCAATGCATAGGAAAGTAAGAAAGTTGTGCTAGAACGAACCTCACAAAGTCATCTAGTCCAGCTTCCTGACAAGGCAGAATCATCCTCAGACTAAACCATTCCAACCTAGTTTCTGTCTAACCTGTTTCTGCAAACTTCTAAGGATGGAGATGCCACAACTTCTCCAGGTAGTCTGTTTCCATGTGGAAGTGGAGCCCCACTTGCTACCTGCTCCAAACTAGACATTGAGCCATTGTGAACTACTTGCTGAGTACAATGATCCAACCAGTTATGTATCCACCTTACAGCACTTTCATCTAATCTATATTTCCTTAGCTTGTTAATGAGACTGTCATGGGAGACAGTGTCAAAAGCCTTGCAATAGTCAAGTTATATCACATCTGCTGCTCTCTCCCATCCACAGAGCCTGTCACCTTATCATAGAAGGAAATTAAGGTGGTCAAACATAACTTGACCTTGGTAAGTTTGTGCTGGCTGTTGCTGATCATCTTGTTCTCCTCTACATACTTCACAGTGGATTCCTTGAGGACCTGCTTCGTGATCTTTCTGAATATTGAGTTCAAGCTGACTGGTCTGTAGCTCTCTGGTGCCGCCTTCTTCCCTTTTTAAAAGGACACTATATTGGCCCTTTTCCAGTCATCCAGGACCTCACCTGACCACCACAAGTTCTCACAAAGGATAGCCAATGACTATGAAATTACCTCAACCAGCTCCTTCAGTACCCTTGTGTATATCCCATCCAGCCCTATAGACTCAAAAACATCTGGCTTCTCTAAGTAATCCCTAACCTGTTATGCCATTATTCTAGGCTATTTGTTTCCTTCCCTATCTGCTGCCAACTGCACTCATCATCTGGTAGCTGCCCAGTAAAAAGTGAAGAAGACATTAAATACTTCAGCCTTCTCTTCATCTTCTGTGACTAGGTTGCCATTTTCATTCCATAAGGGACCTATGGTTTCTCTGGTCTTCCTCTTACTTTTGACTTACCCATTTCTTGAGAAAGGCAATCTTTTCTCTCCCAAAATGAGGTTTGTGGATTTATTAGACATTATTTCTGACATGCCTGTCCCATGGCTGTACCCTCTGCCATTCAGGAAAGTTGGCTAGCCTCATCTGACACACCCTGGTCATATTTCTTACCGTCAGAAATTATGTATAGTATCTAACTGTAATCAGTCATCATAGGAAAGAGTTATGCCCAGTCCTTAACTGTGACATTGGCTTTATACATGCATGTCTCTGAATCATATCAGATCTGCTTCAGGAGGTCAATAAATGCCCCAAGAAATTGGATTTTTCTGACAAAATGGAATTAATTAACACAGGAAGTCCATTTAATTGTTGTATCGTTTCCTACTAAAAAGGGGAGTGAGTCAGAATCCCAGATGTGCTACTACAAAGTTACTACTTTGTCCATCATTTCCTCTTGTAAGTGTGAGAGACAGTTTTGGCTAGGCTCTGTTTTGACAAAAAGGTAATTGGCATTTTTAATACTGATATTCATAAAACAGAAAGTCTTTCTTGAAGTACTTTGTAGAAAATAACTAGTTCTCCCTTTTCTTTTAGTCCTGCTATAGTAGGATGTAGTATTACAAAAATGTCATCAGAGACTCAGTTAGAGAAGAAGAAGGGTATCCCAAATTCTGTTTTGTCAAAGATACTAAAATTGCATCCTGGCAGATCAGCTTTGATGCCAACTTTAGGGTTGTATTCAATTTAGATAAATAAAATATAACAAAACCAGCAGTGAAACTATTTACATAAGCTTTATAAAAGCCCAACTGGGAATAGTCTGGTCATTTTAGACCAGTAAATATTTTCCTGAGCATGCCATGTCAATGTTGGAGTTATACTTGCATGAGAATGTGAAAATGATACATTACAAACTAGAAAGAGAAGTATTTGTGGTTTACTATCATGTTTGAAAAATAGAAAAAAGCAAATCAGTTTACCAAATGAAGAATAAATCACATTTCCCAAGTTTTTTTTGGCAAACTAAGATACTAACACAAGTAAAAAGAAAATAGTTACTATTGTTTTCTTAGGTATGGTAAAATATGTTCCTCCTTAGACAATATATTGGGGAAACGGGTAAAGGGGAGGGCTGGTGGTTGGCAGTGAGGGGCAATCACGACTCCTGCTGTGCACATGTGGCAGGGCGGGAGGCGCAATTGTGTGGATCATGCATTAGATCCCATTACCTTTACCTGCACAGGTAGTGGGGCCCAAAATACACTAAAGAATGAAAAGATCTATCTGAAAGGAATCAGACCTCGTGTAGAAGTTGTGGAGGAATCAACCTCTCCACCTGCCTGTCTCGCTGTGGTGGGGCTACACCCCAAACCCTGCCCCTCTGGTCACAAACTGTGGCTGCTGGATGCACTTGGTCTCCATGGTAACAGGGCTGGAGACATTGCTGAGGGAGAGGGCACCTGCTTCTCCTTTGTCAGTTTCCACCTCTGCAGGTCAGGTGACTACGTCTCTCACTTGTCTGTCAACCTGGCTGCCTGGGTTACAGCTATGTAAGCTGGATAAACCTAATCCCTATGGTACCTCATGGCTTGGGGGGTGGGGGGCAGAGGCTAGAGCATTACCAGGTGATTGTGATGCTTGTTTAATTGGTTGGGTGTTATTAAACAACACCTGCCTGGTTTGGGTATAGAAGGTGATGTCATTAGGAAGCACCAGGCAGCAGCCAATGGGGCTGCTTCTGGTGGGAACGTAGTGATGAGGTCATGACAGGGATATATAAGGTTCCTTCTTCCTGGAGGGGGAAGAACCATATTGGGGAACATGTGAGTAACTGACCGGGCAGAGAGATGGGGATCTCTCCTGAAGCTCACTGACACACCACGAACTGCTTGCTTCCAGAGGAAGGCTTAATCAGAATCAGCCTCTGGATGATACTTGTGGGTAAACTACTTGAAACTTATCTACAAATATAGCTTACTGTAATGTAGAAGGGCATCAAATGTTACTAAGCTATATTGTTTGCTTGCTGTGGGTTATTCTTTGATACTTCTCTATCCTGTACCCATCCCCAAGTGTACCGTCTTTAACCAATAAAGTTCTCCAGTGTATCAAGTCTGGTGGACTTGTTGGGAAAGGGATTGGGGCATGCCCGTAAGTTCCCTAGGCTCGGCTGACTAAGGGAGCTACCTATTGGTGCATCACGCTAAAGGAAGCACTCCAGATTCTTGCAGGGGATTGAGCCCCCTCAAGTTCTACAAGGCCTGTAGAACTGTAGTCAGGGGCTACAGGGCTGAATACAGACCAGGACCCGTGGGTGGTGGCAGTGGTGACTCCAGTCTCATGGGTGTACTCCAGGACGGGGGTTGGCCAGACATGAGGCACCCCAGGGGAGGCACTCAAAGCTTGGTAAGTGGACGGATGCAGTGAAGTGGGTGGCTTAGCGGAGGAGTGCCCCCTACTGTCCCACTACAGAGATGATATCTTTTTTTAGACCAACTACATTTTTGCAAAAAAAATTCTTTAATTGCAAGATTTTGGGCACAATCTCCATCAGGCATAGGATAAAAGATTATAAAAGTTCTCCTGGGTAGAAATGAAAGTCCATATTTTATAGAAGAGTTAAAGGTGTGGTAAAATCTCCTGTTTCAAATAGTTCATTTTATGCAGGTTAGACACAGAAAAAAGTTGGAATAGTCTGTTTACCTCAAAGGAAGACCTATCTGAAACACTTCAGACTCCAGCTCTTTCCATCCAAATTCCTGGTCCTCCAAAAATTAGGAATTCCTTTTTCTCAGAGGACTCCTCTCTGTCTTTGCCTCAATCCCTTGTAGAAGTCTTTCCCTACCTGCACTTCTAGTTCTTTAAATTTATGGGAGATGAATAGCAGTGGCATTAAGGCAGTCTGAATAAGATTGTTACACCTCAGCTGCTTAATGTATTTAGTGCTTCCTACATTTTTTCCCTTTAAAATTTTTTTTCCAGTGATAGCACATCCTCATAGACTATTTTTAATAGCGTTCTTTAGCCCTGTCTTCCTGCAGCTACGGCACAGCTACAGTTACATTTCTGAATACTGTAGCAGGTCTAGGCATTTTTAATTGCACTATTTGATCTGCTTGTTGAATGCAAATTTAATAAAATCCTATATTTAACTCTCTAAATCAAATATGAAAAGCATTTTTTTTCTTGTAGATCATTATTAATTTGTATGTGAATGAATTAACTTAGTTTTCAACAGTAGTCATTTTTGACTTCACCATTAGCCCCTCCTATTCACTGCTTTTCTCTCAATATCCTGGAAAAGTAACCACTGGTAGTTAAGAGCCCCCAGCGTTTTTTTCAGTTGCTAATAATCATTTTACTCTTATGAGTCATCTGTATTTGATATATTCATGACTAATTTGGTGTTCTTTTCTGCAAACAGCCAAACTTAAGAATACATACATAAGAACTTTTAGGTGTTACATCAGTGCACTGTGTTCATGCCTTAGCTTTTCATTGCTTCATGGGCTTGAATAGCAAGCGCAAACAAAAATTCCTCCTCTTCCCCACTAAAAAGTCTGTCTGCCTCAAACTTTATTGCAGTTGATTTGACCATCTTGGCTTGCAAGAGTCCCAGCAACAGCAGGTATGTGATATTATAGTAGCTTGTTTGAGATATTTTAAGAAGTCACTGTCTTCCTGAACCTCGCCTTACTTTAGTCGGTGGTAGTAATCACCCTCCATTTCATGAGTTCTGTTTGTTTTTCAGATTCTTATAATAACCACAAGTAATACATACTGGAGGCAAGATGCAAATTCACATTTAACTGTATCTTTCCTGTTTCATTTGTGCATAACTTGCTTGACATATTTTCTTTAGGCTCAGTGCAGAGGTGTTTTCTTTTTATGAGCCAAAGCAACTTAGCCATTTTTAAGCTGGGTTCCTGAAAGGGGAAAAATAACTTGCTCTGGTGTTTTGTATATTTTGACTGAACTCTGAGACCGTGAAAAATCTTGCTAAGCTTCTCTGCGTAAGACCTATCTCCAAAAAGAAGAAAAAATTGAAAAGCATGAAAGCAACATTTTCCTTTTCAATGGTTATGCTCAGTAGTGAAAATGCACTTTCGAATTTTTGGTACTAAGAACAACCATTTCAATTATGCCATAATCAAGAAATAGTTTATGCAAACAAAGATAGTATGCCATTTGGAGAGATCAAAGATGTTGCACAGGAGTTTGTGTAGTGACAGAGTATGATTACACTGACAGGGAAATTCAGCTGCTGCTTTATTTGGTTGTACCAGACATGTCTGGTTAGCAGAACTTATCATTACATATTGAGCTCCTTGGAAATGAAGAGAAATAAAGGTGCTGCTGCCAGTAGTTTAACAGACTTGAAATTTATTTTAGAAGACCCCAGGCTTGGTGGAGCTTTATATGTTTGTCAAGCTGTAGGAGGAAAAGTCTTAGACAAGGAGGACTGAAATTCCAATGAAACAAAGAGGAGCTAATTATAACCTTTGATGGTGAGGAAATAGAAACAATTTAAAAACAAAGCCCACAAACTTTCCTCCTTAAAAAAAAATAGCCACAAAAAAGGGCTAGCCAAAGCAACATTGCTTCTCCCACACAGCATCCAACTCATCATTTCTTATGTGGGTGAGGAAGATTCTCTCCATTTTATGACTGCCACAGAAACCAGAAAGGGAGCCAGACAGAAGCATTATTAAAGATTGGGTGCTGTGGTAGCACCCAAAAGGCTAGGATTAGACTGTCATTGCTCTATACTCCACATACATCCTGCTTATCTTAAACACTTTCTGATGTAATTAAAGGCAACATTAAAACATGTAATAAAGGCAATTGTAATAAAATTATATGATTATTTATAGAAGTTAATAATGTGCACATCTGTGTGACTGTAAAATCACATCTATGTAAAATCATTTAAAAATATTTTTTGAGGGTGCAACAGGGAGGAAGCAGGTTGTAGCATTTTAAAACTATGTATGTATCATTCCTAGCTAATAGTGCCTGCTCTTTAGCTTGGCCAACACTTGTCGGATGTTCTTGTTTGCATTGCCATAGAAATATAACATGAAGAAAAATCTGTATAAAAGAATGGTGGCTTATGGGTCCTCTCAGGAAAAATGTGCAATGTGAAAGGTGATGGTTGGGGAAAAGCATAGACACCTTCCCTGAGAAAAATGGAAAAAGAGGTTATAAAGGGTGATGTAATTGCCAGACAGCAAGGGTGAAATATGATTAAAAAATAAAGTGTACAAGCAGAAGTGATGGAGCAGTGATGCTGCAGGAAGTAAAACTTATTTACAAAGAAGATGCAAGAAGCAAAGGCAGAGAATAGAGTTCAAAAGCAGAGAAAAGTGCATATAAGGAAAAACTCAAGGTTAGACCAGTCCAAAGATTGTCTCAATGTGCCAGCTGAATAAGTTTTTTTTTTTTCCAATTATGGACACCCAAGTCCTCCATTCAGGCAATCCCCATGGTCTGTTCCAGGCATCATGCCATAATCCAGAGCCTTTTGTTTGCCCAATGTAATACTTCAAATGCAAGAGGCAGCAATGCTATGCTTGCACCTTGAATGGATCCTGTTTCATGTCAGGCACTGGAATTGTAGCTGTGCAGCAGCAGTGGTTATACCCTGTAGCATCCTGCCCATATGGCTCATCCAAGGAAGGTATATGAAGTGATCTCAGCTGGAACAGCACTGGCCATTCACATAACTGCAAGTACAGTAATAATAGCAGAGGCTGACCAGCTGTGACCACGTCTGGAAATTGCCATTGCCCCCAGCCCCCAGCCATTACATTGGTGAGAATTAGATCAGTTATGAGGGGAACTTCAGAGGTGAATGAATTTAGCAGAGCAGCTGAGCAGGGATACTGAATTGCTTAAGAGAAGGGTGCAGTACTTGTTCCTTCAAGCAACTCTGACAGGTGACCCAAAAATCAGCATACCAATCCTGAGCCTAGTAACAGCAGCAATGCATGTTGGTCCAAGGGCCTGCAAGACTCCACTCCTCTAGCATTGGACTCAACTTCTCCACTTCTTGTAGCATCTGAGGCTAAGGGATCACTTTTATCCTCCTCCTCAGCCTCCTCCATGCCCACTTTGCCATTCTTCTTATCTGCCTCACTTTCCTCCTTGTCCTTTTCTACCTTGTTGTCTAACCCTCCGGCTAAGGATGTCCATGTTGTATGATTGCATTGTGCAGAATCCTAGGAAAATCATATTTGCCTTTAGGGGGCTGTACTGCAATGTGCCTCCAGATGGATGGAAGCATCACTATTATATTTTCTAATTGTCTTCTACCCTCTCCAGGAGTGACCTGTGAGCCTGGCTGTACCATTTTTCTGTGCCACCATGGAAGGAGCCTCTTACCTAGCAGCCAGCTGTGAGGAAATTCTCCATTGTGGAAACACCTAAAGACGATTGGCTGGAAGCTGAATGGAGTCAGAGGGGGACCACAGAAATCTCACAGTGTTGGTGAACTCCAGTCAGGCATTGCTAACCACCATCATAATCATGACATAAAGTTACATGCCTGTTGATAAACATGTGGGCATCATCTGTGGATTTCCTAACATTCACCTCAATCCAGCACCTAGGACTTGAGGAAAAATTACAAGCTCATGAAATTCCAGCATTGTCCATCTCTGGGTGTATGGGTCATTGTCGAAGGGCAGAGTCCCTCAGAGTGTATTCCAGTCATGCCCAACAGGTTCCAGCAGGCTTTAATACCTGTGTTGATGTGTGGCATGTCCACAAGTGGAATGGGATCACAATGTGATATAGCCTACATCTATATGAGCATGAACAGAGTCCATACATATTGCAAGCAGTGCTTAGTTCAGTTAAGTGGTAACCACACCATAACCTTATGTTCATTTATCATAATTCAGGATAGCTGAGAATATCAAATAGGATGGAATAAACTGCAGTAAGAAACTATTTATTGACTTAAATAGTTTCAACACACCTAAAAGACAATATAGGATTTGGACCTCTGTTTTTACTGTGAAAGAACTTCAACTGGTGAAGATAGTAATGTTTCTTACTATTCTAGCTTGGAACACACTAAGTATTTGGGGGGAAAAAAGTTTTCAATAATTAGGAGCCATCCTCAATCTTGAGATCTATAGACAGCTGCTTGTTTTGTTGCTGCCCAAATTTGTGGGAGGTAAGGATTTTTTTAGAGGCAATACCTTTTATTGGACCGATTGCAGGGCTGGAATAATGTTAGGTAAGCTTTCAAATGAAAGGCATTATTCATCAGGTCTAAGGAGGGAAGCAAACACAGCAAATATTAAGAGCTGAGAGCAGAGCCGTGAAATTGGAAGGGGAGGAAAATTCCCAAAGATAGTAGACAATTAGCAGAAAAAAGGATCTGATTAATGGGAGATCAAGACCTATCAAAAAGGATGGGGGCTGTTAATACCTGTTGTGTGTAGGAAGAAATTCAGTAATCAACAAGATAATAACGTGTCAAGAAATTTAACAGGGGTAGGGACCTACTTAAATCACAGTTTTAAAATTTTTGTGGAATCCACAAAAAAGGTGGTTTCTCCAATCACTGTGAAAAATGGCATTTCCCACAATTCTGCGCAGAATTGCCCAGGGGGAAAAAAAGCTTACCAGAATACATAGAAAGTGCAGCCATCCCTGCAGTCATAGAGCATCTGGTTTGAGAGAGAGCTACTGAGAGGCTGAGCTAGCGATGTGGATTCAGTAGAGGTGCCAGTTAGGAAAGCAAAAGAGTTTCGGTGTCATCTGAGGAACATTTAGAGTCCGAATTGCATACAAAGTGAAAGGTGGCTGCGGAGGTTAAAGGTCACAGCAAGAAGCAAGTGACTATGTCCTCAGTCTTTAAAAGGACCAGGGAAAGCAATCTGAAAAGAAATGAGGCTACATTCACACTAGTGGAGGCATTCACAGTTGCCAGCATACCTCCGGAGAAAATTGGTAACCCTAAATTAAGGGACTACTTGAACAAACGTGCCAAATACTGGCAGTTCCCATGTGCAGACAAGCTTCACCAAGATTGTCTACCAGGAATAATTGTTTTGCATGTTCCCTTTACAAAATATGCAGTGGCAGAATATGAATCAGTCTCAGTTGTAGCAGACAAAGCAACAGATGCCAAAGGTGTTTTGAACATTTTCTTTGTGCCTGGGAGCTGGACAGACCACCTGCCTGTTTCAGAGGGAGCCAATTTACCTTTCATTTGTCATTCTTTCTACTGTGGCACAAGATGTAGTGAAGGCTGTTGTAAACTATGCTTAGAATTTAACAAGATCTCAGCATTTCTGTCTGATAGTGCAATTTACATGTGCAAAGCTTTCCCTGATGTGCTCCATGGAATGATACACAATACAGTTCATTTTACCTGTAATGCACCCATCCTTTCCTTAGTAAGTGACATCTGGTACACATATTTTCCTGATGTGGATAGCCTGGTTTCCTCTTTTCTGAAAGCATTCAAACATTGTTCAAGCCACAGTTTTCAATACTGGGCATCTATCACCAATAGAAGTGGGGATCTACATGCGACTGTGTCACTTTCACCAGAGCCAGTGCTTACAAAGTGGAATTCACAATGTAACGCAGTTCATTATCATGCACAGACTATGGAGTATTACCAGTAATTTGTGTGCTAGAAGCTTGAAATCACACTCATCTCACAGTACATGCTTAAACTACATAACTTCTTAAGACAGGGCAATGCTAAAGATTAAATTAAGTTTATGGCTGAAAATGTGATTCAGTTCATGGAGCTTCTAATATGGTTTCAAAGTCATCAAACTTCGATCCACCAAGCACACAATAAATTGTTGGGTTTGATAAGTTGGGTCAAAGACAACCTGTCACGACAACTTTCAAGCTGTCAATGTGAAAACCAGAGGAGACAAAAACTGTTCCAGGAAATCAAATCTTGGATGGCAGAAAGAGCTTGACAGGGAACGTGCTGCTTAGAAGAACTTTGTCAAAGAGGTCCAGATTCCTTTGACTGTGACTGCATGTTTTGGGAGTCTATTTCTGATTGGTTCTCACATCTCTACAACTTGGCAAAATGCTGCCTTACCATTCCAGCCAATTCAGTGGTTGCAGAATGTGCAATCTCAGTGTACGGACAAGTATTCACATTGTAGAGACAGAGGACGTCAGCTGCAACTGCTGGTGGATGCTGCATGCTAGCATCTAACAACTAACAGGAATTGTTTCTATCAAGGTTAGCATTATTTAGTATTACTAAACTTTCTGTAGAATGCTAATAATAAATATGATGATATTAGTTACAATTCATATTGTGTATTAATTTATATTCATAATATATTTCAATTTATATTTCAATTTAATACTTGGATTTATAATAATGTGGAGTAATTTATTTGATATTTCCACAGACTTTGCTATTTAATTATGGCCAATCAGTAGCGAGGGATAGGTCTGTCAGGAGGGACTTGCCATGAAAAAGTCCATGAAATTGGCTCTGCATGCTACAAGTGGCCCATGAAAATCCCTATGTCTCACACTGATTTAGGTTGGTCCCTAAATATCTGTTTTCAGTCCTTGGTGCTTAGTGCACAGCCGGCTTATGAATTTTTGTTCACAAGTTTCCCTTTTAAAGGTGTTTGGTAGATTTTCTTTTAGCATGGAGATAGTGAGGTCAGAAACAGAGTGGTCTGTGAAAAATGTTTTCCTACTGATGTATGTGTGCCTATCCCTTATTCATTGTATTTTGACCATGAGAATTCCTTTTGGTACAAAGTTGCTGTTTAGTTTCACCCACGTATTTTCTATGAGGGCATTTTTGGCACTGGATCAGATATTACATTTTGGGAAAGGCATATGTGGGATCCATGGATTCTGATGGGTCCATTGTAGTGGGTGTTGATTGTAGTAGCATCAGAGATGTGCTTACAGGTTAAGCATCAATTCATAGATTCGTAGACACTAGGGCTGGAAGGAACCTCGGAAGATCATTGAGTCCAGCCCCCTGCCCCAGGGGCAGGAAGTCAGCAGGGGTCATAGGATCCTAGCAAGATGAGCATCCAAATGTCTCTTGAAGGCATTCAAAGTAGGTGCTTGAACCACCTCTAGTGGCAGTCTATTCTAGACCTTGGGGGCTCGGACAGTAAAGAAGTTCTTCCTTATTTCATAGATTTCATAGACATCAGGGCTGGAAGGGACCTCGGGAGATCATCGAGTCCAGCCCCCTGCCCAAAGGGCAGGAAGTCAGCTGGGGTCATAGGATCCCAGCAAGATAAGCATCCAATTTACTCTTGAAAGTGTTCAATGTAGGTGCTTGAACCACCTCCGCTGGCAGTTTCTTTTACAATGTGGTCTGTATTTTATCATTCTGGATACTGATCATCGTGTCTAAAAAGGAGATGTTGGTGCTGGAGTACTATAGAGAAAGTACGATGGAGGGATGGTGATTGTTGAATTTCTGATGGAACTCAATCAGAGAGTTCAGATGATGATGTCATCGATAAATCTTAAGTATAACAAGGGTTTGATGGTGCAGTTCTTGAGGAAGTCTTCTTCCAGGTGCCTCATAAAAAGGTTGGCATACTGTGGATTTCATAGATGTTTGGGCTGGAAGGGACCTCGGGAGATCATCGAGTCCAGCTCCCCGCCCGAAGGGCAGGAAGTCAGCTGGGGTCATAGGATCCCAGCAACATAAGCATCCAATTTGCTCTTAAAGGTGTTCAATGTAGGTGCTTGAACCACCTCCGATGACAGGCTGTTCCAGGCCTTGGGGGCTCGGACAGTAAAGAAATTCTTCCTTATGTCCAGCTTGAAACTGTCTTGTAGTATTTCATAGATTTCATAGACATTAGGGCTGGAAGGGACCTCAGGAGATCATCGAGTCCAGCCCCCTGCCCAAAGGGCAGGAAGTCAGCTGGGGTCATAGGATCCCAGCAAGATAAGCATCCAATTTACTCTTGAAGGTGTTCAATGTAGGCGCTTGAACCACCTCCGCTGGCAGACTGTTCCAGACCTTGGGGGCTTGGACAGTAAAGAAATTCTTCCTTATGTCCAGCCTGAAACGGTCTTGCAGGAGTTTGTGACCGTTCGACCTAGTCATCCCTTGGGGCGCTCTGGTGAACAGACGTTCCCCCAGATCCTGGTGGTCACCCTTGATAAACTTATAGGTGGCCATCAGATCACCCCTGAGCCTACGCTTTTCCAGGCTAAAGAGTCCCATGTCTCTCACCCTATCATCGTAAGATCTGTTTTCCTGACCTCTGATCATGCGCGTAGCTCTCCTCTGGACCCTCTCAAGCTTCTCCACATCCTTTTTGAATTGTGGAGCCCAAAGCTGGATGCAGTACTCCAGCTGCGGCCTCACCAAGGCCGAGTACAAGGGGAGAATGACGTCCCGGGATTTGCTCGAGAAGCATCTATGGATGCAAGCCAGCGTTTTGGTCGCTTTATTAGCCGCAGCATCGCATTACAGGCTCAGGTTCATCTTGTGGTCAATGATGACCCCCAAGTCTCTTTCTTCTGTAGTGCTATCCAATGTAGCACTGCCGAGCCTATAAGGATGCTGCAGGTTTTTCCTCCCAAGGTGGAGAAACTTGCATTTTTCAGTGTTAAACACCATCAGGTTCTCGTCTGCCCATTTGCTGAGCTTGTCCAGGTCAGCCTGGATCACCCGCCTATCTTCTGGCGTGGATGCTTTGCCCCAAAGTTTGGTGTCATTGGCAAACTTGGCCAGTCCACTCCTGACTCCAGTGTCCACATCATTAATGAACATGTTGAACAGGATGGGTCCCAGGACAGAGCCTTGAGGGACCCCACTGGTCACAGGGCACCACGATGAGTGACTGCCATCAATTACAACCCTCTGGGTCCGACCATGGAGCCAATTTCCCAGCCAGTGGATCGTGGTGGAGCCAAGGCCACAACTGGCCAGTTTAGCCAAGAGGTGATCATGGGATACCAGATCAAAAGCTTTTTTGAAGTCAAGATATATGACATCAATCTCTTCTCCCTCGTCCAGGTGATAGGTTACCTGGTCATAGAAGGAAATGAGATTTGTCAAACAAGACCTACCCGCAACAAACCCATGCTGGCTATCACTTAGGATGTTAGCCTGGGCCAGTCCATCAAGCATGGCCTCCTTAATAAACTTTTCTAAGATCTTCCCCAGGATAGAAATCAGGCTAATGGGCCTGTAGTTAGCCGGATCCACTCTCCTCCCTTTCTTGAAGATCGGCACCACATTGGCCTTCTTACAGTCTTCAGGCACTACACCAGAGCGCCAGGAGTTTTCAAAGATCCGTGCCAGAGGCTGGACTATGACACTCGCCAGCTCCTTGAGTACCCTGGGGTGCAGATTGTAAGGCCCGGCTGACTTGAAGGTATCCAGCTTCTCAAGATGTTCCTTCACGAGGTCAGCATTTATGGAGGGTAGGGGATCCCCATCACCCGGATCTTCCTGTCCCATAGCAGGCATGGGCGTCCCATGGGACTGATGAAAGACTGACGCAAAGTACCTATTTAATAGGTTGGCTTTTTCCTGGGCGTCAGTTGTCAGTTGCCCCATCTGGTTTAGCAGGGGTCCAACGTTGCCCTTGCTTTTCCTCCGGCTCCCCACATATCTGAAAAAGGACTTTTTGTTGTCCTTGATGCTTGAAGCTAGTTGGAGTTCAGTTGCAGCCTTGGCTTTCCTGGTTTGCTCCCTGCAGGACCGGACCAGTGCAGAATAATCCTCCTTGGAGGTGAATCCCATCCTCCATCCTTTGTAGACTTTCCTTTTTAGCCGCAGGAGGTCCACTATGTCCCTGGAGAGCCAGGAGGGCTGCTGTGCCTTCTTGCTGCCTTTCCTCCGTGTTGGAATAGATTTAGCTTGTGCATTGAGGATCGCTTCCTTGAGAAGCAACCACTCTTCTTGAACTCCCATCTCCCTGGGGTCATGGTCCCTAAGGGCCTGACCGACAAGCCTCTTGAGCTTGTCAAAGTCGGCTTTTCTGAAGTCAAGGACTTCTGTGTTGCTGACTGACTTGCCAGCTTTACGGCGGATGGTGAAGGTGATCAGCTCGTGGTCGCTGTCACCCAACTTCCCATCGATTCCTAGGTCGCCGATTAGATCGTCCCCTGTAGCCAGTACCAGGTCGAGCAGCACTTTGCCTCTCATTGGCCCATAGACTTCTTGAGTCAGGCAGAGGTCATCCACGCACAAGAGAAAGCTTTGCAACCGCTCAGATTTAGCCTTATGTTCAACCTGAAAAGGTCATGGAGGAGTTTGTGACCATTTGACCTTGTCATCCCTTGGGGCACTCTGGTGAACAGACGTTCCTCCGGATCCTGGTGAGCACCACTGATAAACTTATAGGTGGCTACCAGATTACCCCTGAGCCTGCGCTTTTCCAGGCTGAAGAGTCCCATGGCTCTCAGCCTCTCGTCATAACATCTGTTATCCTGACCCCTGTTCACACGTGTGGCTCTCCTCTGCACTCTCTCAAGTTTCTTCACATCCTTTTTGAATTCTGGAGCCCAAAACTGGATGCAGTACTCCAGCTGTGGCCTCACCAAGGCCGAGTACAACAGGAGAATGACGTCCCAGGATTTGCTCGAGAAGCATCTATGGATGCAAGCCAGCGTTTTGCTCACTTTACTAGTCGCAGCATCATATTGAAGGCTCATTTTCATCTTGTGGTCAATCATGACCCCCAAGTCCCTTTCATCCATAATGCTAATCTGTGTAGCACTGCCGAGCCTATAAGCATGCTGCAGGTTTTTCCTCCCAAGGTGGAAAACCCTGAAATGTTCGGTGTTAAACACCATCGGGTTCTTATCCACCCAATTTCTGAGCCTGTCAACGTCTGCCTGGATCACCCTTCTGTCCTCAGGTGTGGATGCTTTACCCCAGAGTTTGGTGTCATCGGTGAACTTGGCCAGTACACTTTTGACACCAATATCTACATCATTAATGAAGATGTTGACTAGTGTAGGCCCTAGGACAGAGCCTTGAGGGACCCCACTGGTCACAGGACACCACCATGATTGACTCCTATCAATCACCACCCTCTGGGTCCTACCATGGAGCCAATTCCCCAGCCAGTGGATCATGGTGGGGCCAACGTCGCAGTTAGCCAGTTTTGCCAATAGGTGATTGTGGGATATCAGATCAAAGACATTTTTAAAGTAGAGATAAATGACATCAATCTCTTTTCCCTTGTCCAGGTGATAGGTCACCTGGTCATAAAAGGAAATGAGATTGGTCAAGCAAGACCTACCCACAACAAACCCGTGCTGGCTATCCCTCAGGATGTTGCCATCAGCCAGTGTGTTAAGAATGGCCTCTTTAATGATCTTTTCCAAGACCTTTCCTGGGAAACAAGTCAGGCTGATAGGCCTGTAGTTTGCTGTGTCCACTTTCCTCCCTTTCTTGAAGATAGGCACCACATTGGCCTTCTTCCAGACCTCGGGCACTTCACCAAAGTACCAGGAGTTCTCCAAGATCCGTGCCAGGGGCTGGGCTAAGATGCTTACCAGCTCCTTGAGTACCCTGGGGTGTAAACTGTCAGGGCTGGCTGACTTGAAGGTATCTAGCCTCTCAAGGTGTTCCTTCACGAGGTTAGCATTGATGGAGGGTAAGGATCTCCCTCACCCAGGCCTCCCTGTCCCATAATGGGTAGGGGTGTCTATGGGACTGGTGGAAAACTGACACAAAGTACCCATTTAGCAAGTTTGCTTTTTCCTGAGCGTTGGTTGTCAATTGTCCCATCTGGTTTAGCAGGGGTCCAATGTTGCCCTTGCTTTTCCTCCGACTCCCCACATATCTAAAAAAGGACTTTTTATTGTCCTTGATATTTGTAGCTAACTGGAGTTCCATCACAGCCTTGGCTTTCCTGGTTTGCTCCCTGCAGGTCTGGACCAGTGCACAGTATTTCTACTTGATGGTGGATCCAGTCGTCCATCCTTTGTAGGTTTTTTAAGGTCCATTGATCAGTGAAAAGTTTGCTTCTGATAAATCAGGCAGGGTTGTGGGGTTGTTTAAAACCCAAGAGCTGAGGGGTTGGGATTATTTTTCTTAAGGTCTGATCTTTGTTAAGTATAGGATGTAGTTGTTTGATGATTCTTCTAATTAGTTCCAATGGGAGGCCACCAGATGTGTGCAGTCACGGGGGAGTTTATTGTTTTTTGTACTGTAGCATGTTACTGTGGAGTATTGTGTAACTTTTTCAAAGATACCTTCTATTTGTCTACTGGCATATCCTTGATGTATGAAGGCAGATTTTAGGCTAGCCAGGGGGACATTGTGATTGCTCACTTCATCGTGGATCATTTTCTGTTGTTCTGATTAGTACCCCAAAAGCCCTTTCCAATCCTACTCTCTGGGTGAGTCTACACGAGACATTTACTGTGCAGTAGACTAATTAGCTGCACAGTAAATGCCTCAGCATTTACATGTGTGTCCCTTTTAGACTGGAGTAAACTAATTTACTTCATAGCAGGATAGTAGCTGTAAAAAACTCTGCAGAAGCACATGTGCAGACACTGGAGGGGCTGACTTGTTCATTTTCATGAATGATTACAAAACTGATATGAAAATGGACTATAAATGTACTTCAGTGTGGGTGCTGCCTGCTAGCTAGCCCTGCACTGGGGCACTCTCATGCCCCAGTCAGCCCCTTGGCAGCACATTGAGCCACGGGGGAGCAGCCCCAGGCTAGCAGGCTGACTCCCGGGTGCCCGCTAGAGCTGGGGCTACTTCACCCTGGCTCAATGGGCTGCAATCCTGGGTGCACGTGCAGATGCATGCCCGGCAGCAATAAGCTCTGGAGTGATAAGCTTATAGTTGCACATCAGTAGGCACATGTAGATGCTCCTTCTATGTGCCAAACCCAGAAATGAGACAATGAAGCCATACTGAGAACTCCTCATTGTTGGATTTGGAATGTTTGGAGCATATAGATACTGGTTGCTTAATACTAAGTACGGTAATGTGCCCTATGTGTTCTGCAAAAGCAGTACACGTCTCTCTATGGTGGATTTCAAGGCTATATGGAACTCTGTTTTTGTCAAACTGGTAGTTAAACGAAATGTAAAATGTAATGCTAATGAGAATTTTAGACTGTTACTTCTAAATTAAAGATAACTCTGCTATCATTATAACCATGACCTCTGACACTGTAAGTCAGTTTACCCTTGATCTCTGCTTCCTGTGGAATTTATTTTGATGTGTAACAATACTTATCAATCAAACTGCTTTCATTGAAGCTTACAGCATGATATTGAATAGTTTTTCAGAGCATGGAGAGAGAAAAATTGCCACAAGAAATTTGGGTTGTCCTGAACTTAAGGTGTATCTACCACTGGTACTCTGAGCTTAGTCTGCTAAGAAGAGTCTTCTGGATCACCCCACCCTCTGCCATATTTGCTTTGACCCAGTGACTTGAAATTTGCGGTTATAAGTAATGCGGCAATCTATTAGAAATGAACACTCTGTGCATGTGAAAGTGGCGGAGGGGAGATCTACAGAAATTGGGAAAAGGTGGGGATTGCAAAGAAAGAATAATAGTACAAAAGTTATGTTGGAAACATCAGTGATTTTCCTGGACAGTATTTATTGTTTCTCTAATAACTGATTTTATCTTTTGATTTTTACTTCTGCTTAATACATTAAATCCTCTGTGCATAGATTTCATAGACACTAGGGCTGGACAGTAAAGAAGTTTTTCCTTATGTCCAGTCTAAAACAGTCTTCTAGCAGTGTGTTTTATCTGGAAAAAATAGTAGTTCCACCTAAAGGAATCCTAGAAAAAGTAGAAACTTGGTGTAGTACTAGGGAAGAGTGTAAGTGTTGTTCTGGAGGTTTGTATTCTTCCCTATCTTTGCTCTGAGCCGCACTTGTACTCTAGTTGTAGCAGGCTCACCTTTCAGAGTTTGGGTTGAGTCCCAGGCGTGAGATCCTGCTGTTTGGATTGGTGGAGCCCATCCACCAATCAAGAGGCAGCAAGAGAAATAAAGTTACGTTCCTTGCCTGAGGGGAGGAGGAGAAGAGCTCCCTCGGACCTGATTGAAGACTGTAAACTGTCAGGTCTAGAAGACTTCAGGGGTGGAGCCCTGGAGCATATAAAATGAGCTGTGTGCCCAGCGTGAGGGGCAAAATGTGGTGCGGAGCCAAAAAAAGCTGGGGAGCTCTCCCCCAACGGGCAATAGGCCCAAGGCTCCTGAAGCTGCCACTGGAGGAGCAGCCTTGGGAGCAGTGCAAGACTGCTCAGGCTGTTGATGGCACACGGACTGTGCACACAGACCCGGCCCTGGGGGAAGTGTGAGACTCCTTGGGCCCATCATGGTATGCAGTTTGGTATGCAGAGCCCAGACTTTGGGAGCCATAAGTGGCATCTGGAGCCTGCAACACCAGCAGGGCCAGTGGACCACACAGTGCATGGGGCAGCGCATGGGACAAGGGCCTTGGGGCTGCAGTGAGGCAGCTCACACCCCATCTCCTGGCAAGCAGCCAAGTCCCACGGTGTGCAGGGTGGTGCATGGGCCCGAGCCTTGGGAGCTAGAGAGCAGCAGAGGCTGCTTGAGTTAGCCATCGGCCATGAAGATGGACAGCTAGAGCCTGACGGGCCCAGCCTGTGCTAAAAGAGCCCTCAGTGCTGAGGCAGGTCACGGGGAAATAGTAGTGCTGCCTGCCTCCCAGTTCTGCTCCAGTACAGTTGTAGTTAAACTCAGGCAGGGTTCTCTCAGACATGTCCTGAAGACCAGCCTTGGGACTGCTGCGAGAGCACTCCGGCTCTTGACGGCACACAGTAAGGAAGGACCACCCCCACCCCATGCAGTTTGGAGCCCTAGGCATGTGCCTAGTTTGCCTATGCATTAATCAGGCCCTACCCAATACACTCCCAAGAATTTGCTGGACTTTCTGTGCACTGTAGCATTTCCCTCCCTACAAATGTCATGGTAATTAAAGCCCCCCATGAGAACCAGGTTCTGCAATTTGGAAGCTTCTGTTCCTTGTTTAAAGAAGGCCTCATCCATTCTTCCTCCTGGATTGCTGGCCAACAGCAGGCACCCACCATGACATCCCCCTGCTGCTCTCTCTTCTGACCTTTCAATAGGCTTTCAGAGGCTTTCAATAGGCCTACCTCCCAGTTCTGTTTCAGTATAGTTGCAGTTAAACCCAGGCAGGGTTCTCTCAGACATGTCCTGCACATGGTATTCCCAGTTGCTGAGCAATCGGTGTAATAGGAAATTAGAAAACTCAGAGTCTAGGAGGTCCGAGTTCTCTGTCATAAGGTCCCAGCCTTCTGGCTCCTCAGAGGCCTCAGTTCTCAATTGCTTGCAGGCTCAAAGGCTCTGGGAGAGACCGCCAGCCCATTCTTTTAAATAGAAAGTCACGTTTCAAACTATCAACATTTCTGCAAAACAGAACGATGTTTGTCTACCCCCCTCTAAACAGGAACTTCAGGTACTCTGAAAAAAATCAGCCCCAAAGCTTTTCTTGATGACACTCCTTCAAAAACATTATCAGTATTTGGACCAAGTCTCTAACTCAGTGAAATAAAATATAGATAATCCCTGGTATCAGTACAATGGTATAACTGTAGAAATGGTACTTTTACAAAGATGTACTGCACACAATGAATAAATGTAAAAATATATTTTATTCAATTGTTTCTGTTCTTAAATTAACAAATTAACAAAATAAGGATTTTCAACTTCCATCAGTCTTAAATAATATATCAGTGCAATGTTTTGCATATTCACCTGAGATAACATACTGCTACACCACTGAGACAGAGTTGTCTCCAGGGGTGGCTGTGAAGTAGCCTTATCCTTAATGACTTCCAAATGTAATAATTAGCATTAGTCAGTCCTGAAGGCCCCAGTTCAGAAAAGCAGTTCACTATATGCTTAACACTAAGCCTGTTCATAAACCACATTGACTTTAGTATGTAGTTAAAGCTAACCAGATTAAAAAGTGCATTCTTGAATAGAAGTGCTTTTCTGAATTGGGCTCCTTTGTTTATACCAAACAAATACACGATTAGCCAAAATCTTAAATATAGCTGCCAAAATAGCACCGGGCAGCTATTTAGAAAGTAGTGGCCCACATAGTATGTTTACATGCAGTTCACAGGGAATATCAGGTAAATATTGCATAGCTCTGTATTATCCAGTGAATAAACTTACAAAAGATAATCATAAATCTAATACCTAATATTGGGTGCCTATACATGTGCTTGGGAGTGGACAGAGGGCAATTTAATGAAAGCAGTTCCTGGAGAGCTGCTCTAATTAAAATGTAACAACATCATATGTATTAATCCCCCCTCATGTTTACAAATGGCCACAGGATGCTTTAACTAAAGCTTATTCAATGAATCTTAGTTAAAACACCCCAGTGGCTATTTTTAAACCCACAGGGGCTTATAGATGTGATGCTGCGACAATGCTTGAGCATTCTAATTCAAACACACAACAGACTTGATTAAGCTAATCTCCAATTAGATCATGCAGAGCATGTGTATAGCACCCAATGATTTCTTACATAGTAGTAAAAATTATAAATATGTTGGTGTTTCTTGGATTTCATTATAAATAATCGTTGATAGAAATAGTTAAATATTAATAAATAGATTTATATAACAACTGAATAATAATAATAATAGACAAAACCTAGTCATTAACATTTACATCCTCTTGGATTTTGCCTCCTTCTTCTTTCTGAACGACCGGTTGGGGAGTCCAGTTTTTGTAAGAGGGGGGAAAGTTCATTAATAGCCTTGCGCTGGATTTTCAAATCACTCATCTGTAATAATTTAAAAAAAAAAAAACAGTTCAGGAAAAACAATACTGTAAACTAATTTTCAGGCTCCATGGTCTATGGTGTTGTAAGGTCATTCCATTGTAAAGCAAAGTAAAACTTCCTGAAGAAACGTAGTCTACTATTCTGTCACTCTCTTCCCATAAAGAGAAGCAATCTTTCCATGAATTTTGTTTGTCAGTTTCCAATTATTTTATGACATGCTACAAATCAACGGTATTCCATGCAATAGAGCTGCTGTGTAACATATGCTATATTGGTGATAATTTCTCAGTTATACAATACCGAAGAGAATAAACTGATGCAACTGATGATAATTAAGTTCATCTGGTCTTAACTGTACATCTGAGGTGTCATTTCAGAGGTTGTTTCTTAAGCCTTCCTGAGATTTGACCATAAACTACTTACAATTTCCTCAAACCAGTTGAGGACACAAATAACTGACAAATAGCATGAACTAAGGTTAAAACTACTAATCTGAATGGCTTTTTATTTTCATTAATTCATTTTTAGATTGTTAAAATGCATGAGTTGGGCTATTTTATGAGCACATCCTTAAATATTTTAAAAACACAAACACAAAAATGTAATTAAAAATCTACCCTGAAACATATCCTTAATTGACCTTCCCTTCTGTCATCCCACTCAAGCAAGAACCTTAGCCTGTAGGCTTGGAGTAAATCTGTGGTGTTTTTTTTTGCATAAAAAAGGGGATGAATGCCAGAGGGAGAGCACCTTCTAGTGAAACATTTTGCCCTTAATGAAGAAAAGAGGTGGAGTTAACGGGAGAAAAAGTCCTATGCTTACCGGAAGTTTCGCCAACTCCATTATGTCATTTATCTTTTTGTAATCATTAGCAAGATTGCTTTTCTTGGCAAGCAGATACTCATGTACATTTCTGATGTGGGCTTTACTTGTGTCGATGCTCTCAAACATTTTCAGATACAAGGAAATAATGTGGCTAAATAAGATTCTTCTTTCATTTACCTGTTAGGAAAAGAAAAAGGAAATGGGTTTATGAACTTCCATCAAAAGAGAACTGCTGAAAACAAAAATGCAGGCCACCAGCTTTGAGAGACAGATTGCTCTAGGTATTTGTATGCTCTCCTTCTAAACCATCCACTAGTACTGCTTTTGGAGAAAGATCCAGTTATTTTGTAGGCATGGTGGGATTAGGTCAGCCAAGAAACTACAAACCTTTCTCAATTTTTAGAGGGAAGCCAGTGGACTAGATGGACCATTGGTTTAATCTAATATGGCTGTTTTTATGTTCTTATGTCAAAGAGCACTCAGTGCAACCCAACACAAGATAATATACAGGATGGATTCAGCTTTCATTCTGAGTTGGCTGTGTTTTGAGCTGAGTTCATGATGTAAGCAAAAGTATCCTGAGAGCTGCCATAACTTGTATCAGCCGGCCATAACACTGGTATAGCCATGCCCTCTGCAGTGACAGAAAGGTTGATGGACCAGTGGATCCCTGTGTCAGCTCTAAGCTACTGAATCACTTATAGAAGGGTGATTTTTTTCTTGTGGCTAGTTACTTCATGTTAGGAGCTGCATTGTATTACTAAAGCAATGCAAAGTAGGCGTACCATTGCACAAAATATGATCCTAAGAATATAAGCTTACCTCTGTCCAGCTTTTCAGCTTTTCTGTAAAAATGGGTCCGCCATCAGCTACATCTGAATTGCTTGAATTCTGCAACAGAGAATAAAAAGGTGCATAAGATCAACTGAAAAGCAAGCAGCACTTGCCAAAGTCAAGAGCAGGCATTGGCAATGTAACCCATGCATTAAGGATTTTCAGGTGGGATTTTTTTTTATCTTTGAGGAAGTATGTAACATATTCAAAAGCGTGTTAAGTCCCACTGGCTAATCTGCTACTTGTACTATAAAAACTTTTAGCCTATTTTACCATGGTTTACAAAACTAGTTGTTCCAGGTCTACTGTATCTCAAACATAGTAACATACAGAGCTTTAAAAGCTTGTTCTAGATTTTATAGAAATATCAATATTTTATCCAATCTGTTCAAATATAATTCATGCAATGCAGAATAAATAGTTTCTTGTGGGTCTTTTATGTTCTATAACATTATTACTATAAAAGGAGTGGGATAATGTAAAGGCTTAAACATACATTTCAAGTACCAGGCACTACTACCAATTTTGAGAGGCCCTAAGCACTTGAAACAAACTTGAATTTTATGTTCCTTAGGAAGGATAAAAATCTACTCCTTCTTAAGATTTGACTCTACAAAGCCACACTTAAGGTAATAAGAATCTAGCTAGCAAATGATAACGCTGAGTTTTACATAAAAACATTATTGCAATTAATCTCCAAGCACTTTGCAAATGTTACATATGCCTCACACCATTCTTCTGAGGGTATAACAGGAACTGTTGTACCCATGCTATAGATACATAAACAGAGGTAGTTAGGGACAGAGGTGAAAACAGTGATTGTGTTCCCCAGGCTCATGGGATTCTGCATCTCTCCAGCATTTACAAAAGTGAACTAAAATGTTCTGAGGAGAAATACGGAGAATTAAAGCTCTTATTCTGTGAGAAATCCAGCTCAAGTCAGTAAATAATCTGATTGGGTTTTAAGTGATCATAAAAGCCAATTAACACTGCTTACATGGTCTCTGTGAAAAGAGGTAATATTACAGAATGAAAGATCCCACAACAATCATGATAGCCTATGAAACAATGATTAAGGTAGAAATATTTCAAAGTTGCACCAGAATAGGCACTAGCAGTTCCTTCTCTGAGGAACCTAACAGAGGCAAAACCATCATGTCTTTGCTGAAGCCAAAGTAACTTTCTTTCTGTGTTGCTTTCAGTTCTCCTGTTTATATCACTAATTATGACAAATATCAATGTAAAACTAATGATGATTCAAAACATTATAACTTAACTATTATAAGATTTTTTTTCTTTTCAGATTGTTTCATTGAGCTCATTGCTGGTGGGAAGTTAGGAAATTGCTGAGAGAGATGCAAAATACTGCATTACCTTAATCACTTCAGTTAGAGGACCTTAGTTGTGTGAATAGTATAAGCCAAAGAAATGATCTAGCCTCTTAACTTTAATTAATGTAAAGACTAAGTAACTGGCAAATAAACCCTAATTTTACTCTATGTTGTTAAAGTACTATATTACATTACTTGACATAAACCCAGCTGTTTCAGTTATATTCAAAAGCATAAGCAGAAGAGAAAGAAGAATACATTATTAGAAAGTTATACTTACAAAGTCAATTTTCAGTTTGTCTATGTCACTCTGTACCTGGAAAGGTATTATGGTACTTTCCAAGCATCCAAGACAAGACAGGTGAACGGAGAGAAAGATGAAGAGGTAAGTTTGATAAGTCATTTCTCTGGAGACACTGAAGTAGAAAAGTTGAAACGATTCTTGGATATGTTATGAGACCTAAAAGCAATAAGCTAACTTTCTGTCAGCTCTTCTATTGGAAGAAAGCAGATTAGTGAACTTCATCTGCCTTGCTAGTTGTATTTATACCTGGCTGTTGAATATTTTTAACACGTCACCAAAAGAATTACATCTTTTTTCACAAGTTTCTGACAAGATGGTGTTAGATAGGAGGTGATGCTTAATGGTTTATTATTAGGTATGGTTTGTGGGATTTCAGTACTGACAAAGTTTCCTTTAAGTAACCAGTCTCCAGTATGAAAGTAGACAGCACTCAGTTACATGTCCAGCCCTACCTGGGATCCCTCGAAAGCATTTTCACTTGACTACAGCATGGCACCAGAAATTTCCCACATGCTTCATCAGCTTATCTAACGGTAGAGTTTAGGTGGCACGATACTGTTTAAATGAAGTGTTTGTGGTTGGGAACAAGCAGGAAGGGAAATTTTGGCACTTAGTTTTACAAAGTATATGCGCTCAGTGATAATATTCTTGCAAACTATGTGAAAATGAAGAAATCACATACTGTGGTTATGGGGTCAGTTTGACAGCTAAGGTGCTTGTGGTCTTCTCATAAAAGAGACTATTTTGATTAACAATGGACTCTTCAAAACTACTTCAAAAGTTTTAGATTATCGCTTAATGTTGCACATTGTGAAACAGAAATAGTCCTTGCTTTAAAACATGTTGCCATGCATGCTATTTTCTGATCCTTCACCTCCAAATTCAGTTTAGACTCAATAATCCTAACAAACATAAGTTACTTCTGATACCAATACAATTACATCTTTTTTAACTCTGGGTGCCAACAGAAGTGAAGCTCACCACCGTAACTCGTGGTTACTCTGAGGAACAGGGGCTTCAATCCACTTGCTGCACCCTCCAGCACTGGCTGGGCAACCCCCAGAACAAGCTCCCTCTACTCCTCTCCCCCTCACTCCTATTCTGAAGGAAGAGCGGGGATCAGGGCTCAGCTGCATCAGCCAAGCCCTGCTCCCAGCCATGCTAACAGATGTCAATGAAGGCGCTCCGTTTTGGAGCGCTTTCATCTGAACCCTCATATAATTCATATTTCCATGCTATCAGGCATGTACTTCTGTCAGTGTCTGGTTGCAAAGTGCTTTCAGTGGCCAGTCACACTGCAACCTGCCATCTGTCAGCACCCTCTTTAATCCTGCAAGTTGTTTCATGACATACAGCTAGAGCTGCAAACGGATACATTTTGGATGCAAGTAATATTAACCATACTGTAGTCATAGTTACATCTCAAGCCTCATGTTTGCACATTCCTTTGCACAGAAACTCTTGAAGTATAAAAACATTGGAGCATGCATGGAGAAGGATCACGCTGAAGAAAACATGGGTTTAATCACACATCCTTGTGATAAAGAGGCACTTGCTGAACACTTCCCTTTTTAAACATATTGCTGATTGGGCTTGGGTGGACAATGGAGGAAAAGATTGTTTTTGTATGTTGTGTTTGTGCTTGCTTATCACTAATATTTGTAGTAGCCAAGCTTTGGCTGGACAGACGTTCATAGAAAGGGGATTGCAAGATTTGTTTTGTGTAGAAGCCAAATTGATTTCAGGTAGAAGCAGTTGAGTGCCCATCACAAAATTCAGAGTAGGCAGTATACAAAAAGATAGACTGGGAGGACCCTGTTGGAAGGGGAAAGGGAAAAAGAAGGGAGTCAGGAGACAGAATCAAAAGGAAGATATTTGTGGGCTCGTTGTCCAGCGAAGGTCACTGCCACCTCTGTTCTAGTCAAACAGAGAGGTGAGGAGGAGGTTGGCATTTTGATACTGCATGCTGTCCAAAAGGATCACTGCTAGGACATGGGGAACTTTCTGACACAAGGGGTCCAAGAGAAAGAGGGAGTGCAGCCAAAAGTTTTCTGCTTTGTCTGCAGAATTCTCTATGTAGCTTGTGGGATCACCTGGGCAACATAGGTGAAAAATGGGCAAAAATGAGCCACCATATCCATGGTAAATGGAGAATTTTGATATGCTGTGGAGAAGGTGACCAAATCTCACAAGCAAGGTAAGGCTTATAGATTAAGTTATAAAACTCTGGGAGTTACCTTAACAGAAGGTATATTTTAGGATTATTGACTGTATCCATTGCATATTAACTATTCCAAACTGGGCAACGATAAAACCGGTGAGTTTTTTCAGTTTGGTGCCTGTAAGTCACCTGACCGTTCATGCAAACTAGAGGTTTCACACCCCTTTGTTCAAGCAGCACCTTACAGCAATTTTAACCAATGATGTCCTTGGAAAGTCATACAAAGCCACAATGACCACACTTCCTACTCTCCAAGGTGAAAGAGTTTTTTTCTTTCCTTTCCTTCCTTCCTTTAATTTTATAAGAATTCTTCATAGATGTGGGGACACTTTTGGCATTAGCAATATTTTCTGAGGCTGTACTTTATTGATGACTATTAAAAAAAGCACAGAGTTGTGAGTCTGCCTCTGTTCTCTGCTACTGATTTTCTGAGTGTGGTCTTATCCATATCACTTTGCTGCTTCTTTCCTTCAGTTACTTTTCCTTAGGAAGAATAATTCCCACTATACCTATCTTGTAAAGCAGTTGAGAGATTTTATTGGTTAACATCTATATAGCATTTGAGAAATAAAGCACTATATAATTCCTAAATATTGTTATTTACAATACAAAATTATATAATCTGAAATGTGGATAACTCTACCATCACATTTTTATGATCCAGATTATTATACGCCTATCTAGATACATAATTAAAATTATTTTATTTCTGCCGTAAAAAATGAGGATCTCAGTTGGGTTTTTCCACAAACCCTACACAGACACAAGACAATGCTCCAGTCCAGGGGCACACAGTTTGTAGGCTGGGTCTGGCCCGTGCTGCTGGTGACTTTCAGCAGTGTTCCAGCACCCAAGGATTTTGCTACCACTTTAAAAATTGTAAGCTACTGCTTTAGTCAGTATGGATCTGTAAACTCAATGGACCACTGTGAAGACTTGGATCATTAAAATTAAGTCCTGGGAACTAAAGCAGGATAAGCAGAAAAGGGTTGGCCAGAAAACTTTTTCACACACACAGAAAACATTTTTTTTTCATTCTAAGAGACAAAGATAGAGCTGGTCAGTTCAGGAAACATTTTCTCATCAGAAAATACTAAATCATAGGCTGTTTTTTGTGGAAAAGGCTTAGATCTAAACATTTCTGAAATAAAAAAATTCCAAAATTGTCCAAATATTTTTATTTTTGACATTTTTAAAGGGAAAAAATGTTTCTGGTTCCAAACCAATTTTGTTTTGTAAAGTTATGCTAATAACAGCTGAAAATAAAAATAGTCAAAATAAAAAGAAACTTTTTAATATTATTGACATGGAAAATTTTTATTGACCCATTTTGTCTTGATTTTGGGTTTTTTTCAGGTTGTCAAGATTTTTTAATTTTGCATCAATAGTTGGGACAAGAAAATATATTTACATCTCAGAAACATTCATGGGATGGGAAAATCATTTTCTTCCCAGTTCAAAATCAGTAAATAAATATTCTTTGGTCTAGCAAGAGAACCTGACTCTCATGATCTGTGCTCAGGTCACTCAGCTTTGATGGGAGAGAACTTTGGTCAAGACCTGGCTTGGCCTGCTACAAACAAGAGAGTTGTAGCTCTTCCAATTACAATAACATTTTCATCAAAGCCAATATATTCCCACAGTATATTTTGATTTCAACAAAAAGAGATATTTAACCAAAATGAAAAGTTTCATCACAAAAGTTTCGACCAGCTCAGAAAACTTCTATCTAGTGCAAATTCCCAGAAAGGACATTAAAATGGTTTTACAATAGTGCTGAACTGAGGTTAAAGACCTAGCCCAGAATTTTTACTGCCATCTGCAGGAGTTAGTTTCTCCATCTTTAAAAGCAGAGATAATATTTACCATCTTCACAGGAGTATTGGGAGGACTAATGATAATGTTGGGAAAGAAGGGGTATTGTCATTATTATCACTGCTCTTTTGCAGACAAAACATTCAGTGGACATCCCAGGACTTTCTTTTCCTCTTGTGTTATCATTCATATATTCACAAAATAGCTTTCAGGGCTACAGATCCAAAACGATGAAACTTTACACTCACTTGATAACATTTTTTTAATGACCTGGCTCAAAAATGGGAAATGTACTAATGTCATCTGCTGATGACACGAAGTTAGGAAGTATCACCGGTATAGAGGATCTCAGCATCATACAGGTGGAAATGGATTAGCTTGAGGATTGGAATAATAGAAATGGGATGCAATTTAGTAGTACAAACTGAAAGGTGGTGCACTTAGGGACAAATAACAAAAACTGCTCACATAAACTGGGAGCTTACTAGTTGGAAACCATCAGTGAGGGCCTTATTAGTCTACTGCAACATTCAAAGTGAAGCAACTGTGAAAAGGAAATGTGATCCTAGGGTGACATCAGGTGAGACAGGACCAGCAGAGGAAGGAAATTAATAATGTATGAGCTACAGCTGAAACTTCTTTTGAAATACCAGGTTTTCTTGGGGTTTTATTTTTTGCTACCCATTCTTTACTCCTTTACCCACTTTACCCACTCTTTACTCCTTTATTTTGTAAAACTGGGCTTATTCTACATGCTATATGACTTACTAGGCAGACCTGGGCTCTCATCATCCCTGATGGCTAACGCTCATTTTAAGTGAGGTTGATGTCAATAGGAAAGCATCTGTAGGCATAATAGCTAACCAAAATATGGTCATCATTTCATGAAAGACCTGGTGAAATGAAACCACGGAGTCTCAATGGGTTTTCCCCAAACATGGCCTCTCAACTTCACCAGCTTTTCCCCATTCTTCTGTCTTTCAAGAAACCTTCCTGCAAACTCTTTGTCCCCAGCACCCTAAGAACATGCTGCAGCATTGCCACATCTCAGAATTCAGTCATGAATCTCATAATATCTAGTGGAGCTATAAGTGCATGTGAGAATCTCAGGTGCTATTTTTGTAAAGATAAGTTTCTACACTTCATAGCTGTAGAAAGAAAAATTTAAAACATAAACTCTAAAGGCTCCAAATTTGGCAAGCAGATTTAAAAAACTAATAAATTTATGTGTTTTAATATCTCATGATTTTGTGAGGGCATGATTCAGAAGTCAAGTCAAGCACTTGGGACTGACATCACTCTGTAAGCTACAATGATTAATAGCCAGTTCTGTGTAGGCATAAGCAGTGTAGCTTTTGAATGTTCTTAATATAGTTTATTGCCATCAGGAAGTATAAGCTCTTTCCAATGTCTTTATGTGTACTTATTTCTGGTAATCTGTGTTTGAAAGTAGCTTGGAATAGTTCCTTTTTCATCCATGTCAAGGCTGTCCACCTTCTGAGCATCTGAAGGCCATATGCCACAGTGGCTACCTGTTGCAGAGGCCATGTGACACACGCCTCCATCCCCACCTTACTGCAAGTAGGCAACACATCTCCTCCTGTCTCATAGACAGTGAGCTCCCCAAACCCTGCCACAGACACCCTGGGTGCTATTCACCATAGCAGCAGGAGCAACTTGGGGAGTGGTGGCCAGGCAGGAGCCTATGAGTCATTGCGGGCTGGATATAGCCCACAGGCCATTAGTTGGACAGCCTTGATCTATGTTATC
Organism: Crocodylus siamensis; assembly: GCF_052110815.1. Taxonomy (NCBI): domain Eukaryota; kingdom Metazoa; phylum Chordata; order Crocodylia; family Crocodylidae; genus Crocodylus; species Crocodylus siamensis. The sequence goes on from NC_143398.1 coordinate 67,000,608, forward strand.
AAAAGCTGATCTTCTCTAGTTACAGAAAATCATATGAGCAAATATGTGCATTTTATAAGGCACACTTTGTTCTCTACTTCCACTGAATATTAAATAAATATGTAAAGTGCCACTACTGTGAGATTGCAAAAGTTATGCCTGCAGCCACATGTGAATCACTTCTAAAAATAACTTGGGAGCAGCAGGGCTGTCCATACCCGCCACTTGCTTCTGGGCCAGGCAGGACTGAGGGACTCATCACAGGCCAGACAAAAATGCCTTGAAGGGCCAGCAAGCTGTATTTTGTCCACACCTGTATTAGGTACTAGTCTCCCCTCCCCCATCCTTCCTCCTTGCTTCTCCCTCCCTGCTGCCTGCCCTGGGGGTGCCCTAATGAGTAAGACAGGGCTGGACAAACACCTTGCCAGGGTCATTTGACCGCAGTACTTTTTCCTGCCAAAGCAGGGGGTCAGACTTGATGATCTGCTCAGGTCCCTTCCAACCCTACAAACTATGAAACTTGTTTAACCATTGTTATTACAACAGGTTAAAACAGATTTTTTTAAAATTGGTATTTACATTCCCTACTCAGTAAGAGTTTGGGGTTGTTTGGGAGGTACAGATACTTTTTTTTTAAATTACCTCCTAGCACTGTTAGGTTTGCAGACACCTAATGATTCATAAGAGAAACCAAGAGATTTTAAATAGAAATCCATAGTATCAGAAGGATTCTGGGCTGTTGTTGACTTGCTGAGTTCTTTGCGGCACAAGAATCACACTACTATTTTTCCATAGTAAAAGAAAGCAAGTGAAAACAAAAAGGTGACTTTTCCTGGGGGGTGCCCTGAGTCTAATGAGGGGTGTCTTGAGTCTAAAAAAGTAACTATCCAGGGTCTATGGACCCTTCCTAGATTGACACTCCTCTGAGTGGTACAAGGGTTATAATATTTCCATAAAGACAGACAGTAACATTGAATTAGCAGCAAGAAATAATTCAGAATCACATAACTAATGCTACTGTAATCTAACCTGTGTTCTCCTCCTCAGCCTTTTGCTTGGTTTGGTCTGTGAGCATGGATAAGTCTGTGAGGAAATATTACTTTTCTGCATTGTTTAACCAGATCTGGGTACCCAGCTACACCAGCCCACCTGCAAACACCCACCCTGAACTTTACCCGTACCTGTGCACCTGCATCTATATGGGTGGTCTGGTAGCCTGGATTAGGAACTAAGATTACTGAGGACATATTTCAGGGTTCTTGGCACCTGTCTAATTTAAGCTGCTCCAGGAATTGGTTTGCTGTGAATTGTGGGAGCATTTGTGTTTCCCTCCTAATTTCCTATTACATTTAACAGATGATTCCTGCTCAGTTCATTTCTGTTTGTTCCATTTGGTGTCAAGGTGTGGATCCAGGATAGGCGAATGAAATGTTCCCATTTTGGCTGCTCTGTTATGGCAGCAGGATGGAGAGAGAGACCAGGGCAAGACAGAGAGCACTTCAGCAGTTCTCAATCTTCAGAAGGCAGCAGAGCCTCTTGATTTGGAGATCATGTAAGCTGAAGGCTGATGTGGCCTCCAAGGTAGGAACAGCTATTGCATGTAACAAATTGTCTGTATGCAGATTAGCCATTGCAGGGTGGCTAGAACAGAGTGGAGGTATCCCATCATTGTGTAGACCTGGGATGACCAGCACCAGTTAAAGAAATTTTACACAAGGAAATACATGTACATGGAGCTGTATAATGGACTTGCCATAGCCCCCCAGCCCCAGGGCACAGTAATGAGCTGGGGACATGGCCATCCAGAAAGTTTACTGCAGCCGTCTGGAAGCACCCCAGACTGCTATAGGTCAGTGATACTGAATAATTTGGTGTTAACAAGTCAGCTGTGAGGTGGTGGAGATTTCTGAGATGCTTTACTGAGAGGTAGTTGTGACTGAGGGTCTTGTTACCATTAATTGTAGGTGGCTTCTGGAGCTTTTAACCCCTGGATTGTCCATATGTTAACACCTGAAACTAGTTTTAAGAATACTTTAGGCAATAAAGTTATACCACTCCAGGGCAGGTTTCTCTCTGATCCGTGCTATCCAGCTTGTGTTCTGTGAATGTGTGGCAACTCCCCACAGATGAGCCATGCAAGTTGCAGTCCTCCAGCATCCCAGGATGCAGTGTCCCCTCCCCTGCCCACCTCTTCTGTGTGGAGAAACTTTCCAGCCCCTGAACTCTACTGCCCAAGGGGGCAGTTCTGGCACCAAGCCAACTCCCATTCCTACCCCCAGGGGTGTGAGTTTCTCACCCCCAGGGGTGCAACCCCATGCAAACAGAGCACATGCCAGCTAGCCAGATTGCAGGCCATAGACAGGTCCAGGAACGGGGCCTTGGGGAAATGAGGGAGAACAAAGTAGGGGGCTGGATCAAGTCCCCATAAGCTGGGGCTTCCTTACCAGGGCAGGGGCAGTAGCTCCCCCAAATGTGCCTCACCATTCCCACATGACCAGCACCCTCCCCCTCCCCCCCACACACATCCCAATCCGAATTTATTAAAACATGAGACCTTTGTTAATTTACTTCCTCTTTATTTCTTTTTAAATTTTCTTTCTTTAACTTATTTCTATTTTATCCACCAGTGGCCAATTTCCAACATTTAACCACCCTTCCCCCCGGCCCCATTTCCTTTCTACCTCCATTTTCATTACCCACCTCCATCCCATTAACTCTGCCTCCCAGCTTCATGATCCCCCTCTCCCCCAACCCATCTCTCATACACCCCGACCTCAAGCAGGGATAGGAGCTTGTCCTGGCTCACCAGCCCTGTAATGACAACTCACAGCTGTAGCTCCTCATCCTGGCCCCTGCTCACCAGCTAGTGGCAAGTCACAGCTGTGCAGGTGGTGGGCAGTCAGAGAAGGTTTTTAGCTTTTAACTAACATCCAAATATATTCTACAGCCAAAAAACATTAATAGCAACAAAAATAGTAAAATAAAAATAATGTATTTAAAAACATTTCAGGAATCCCAGCTGCTATTAAATAAAGTGAACAAAATAAAGTAATGAAAATGCTGAAGTGCTGAATGCAATGCGGAGGAACAGTGGTGTCTTAAGACTGGTCAGCCAGCTAGACAGCATCTTCCACTGCTGTGTAATTAAACTAGACTGAGTGGTGCAAGCTCACCAAACTGTGTGTATAAACTGGCAAGTAGTTCCCAGAGCACAGAAGTTGAGTGGGAAATGAATAAATAGAAAAAACCCCCAAAACCCCAAAACAGGGTTAGAGAATTGTTGGACGGCATTGGAGGTCTACCAAAACCTGAACTCTTTCACTCAGCAGAAATGTTGTTAATAATTACTGGCCATATCTGCCATATACTCTTCAAATCCACTACAGCTTTCCTCAATCACTTAAAGAGGATGTAGCTAAACTGTTTTCAGTGATGGCAAATAACAGAACAAGGAGTGATGGTCTCATTTGTAGAAAGAGAAGTTTAAGTTAAATATTAGGAAAAGCTTTCCCACTAGGAGAGCAGTAAAACACTGGAACAGGTCACCCAGAGAGGTGGTGGAATCTCCATCCTGGTGGCTTTTAACACCCAGGTAGACAAAGGCTTGGCTTGGATAATCTAGTTGGGGATGGTCCTGCTTTGACCAAGGGGTTGGACTAGATGACCTCCTGAGGTCCCTTCCAACCCTAATTTTCTATGATTCTGTGATTAATTTTTGGAATGAAAACTATTGTTCAGACTTGGAACTATAGCAGTTCCCTCTGGCTTCAGAGTAAGGGACAAAGAAAATTTTAACCTTGACAGTTGACAAAGACCTACAATATCTGGTGGTGTTAGTGCCATTCTGTATGGAAGCTGTATGAAAGGCTACTTTATCAATGAACATGGCCTATCAGACTATTCTACTGTTTTGTTTAAATAAAATAACTGATATCTAACCCTTACTCAATACCAAATGGTGAGCTATATTTAGAGATTCTGGAAGGCCCTCTCCATTGTGCATTAAACTAGATCTGTGGTTCTCAACCTTTTTTTTAGATTCAAGGCACCCTCTATAGACTCATGGCACCTCTCAGCTCTTAGTTTTGACTTTGGTTTTCACTACAGAAAAATACTACAGCATTTCTTTTGTTACAAAGAACTCAGAAAGACCACAACAGGCCATAATGTTCTTAGCACTATGGATTCCTATTTGAAATCTGTGAGTTTATTTTGTAAACCCCTTATTTGCACACCTAACAGTGCTAACATTGCATAGCACCCCTTGGCACTCCTTAACGTCTAAAGGCACCCTGGGGGTCCACTACACCATTGTTGAGAATCACTGATCCAGAACCACCAGTTTTAGATCAATTGTAACATTGTTCTTAAACAATCTATTGGCAAATTCCACTATTTTACCGACTTAAGACAATGCCATTAAAGGCGATAGATGTGCACCCATATACACAGGTGACTGGTAGGGAGAGCACAGGGGGGGCATGTACCCCCCCTTGAGATTGACCCCCAAGTTGGCACCACTCAGGACAGAGCAGTTTTTTTGCCATGTGAGCTAGCAGCATCTTGAAGGGGACACTAAGCTGTGGCACAGTGTCGGAGTGGATATGGGGCTCTTGGCCCACTCTGGGCCTGCCCACAAATTGTGCCCTCGCCCCAGACTCAGGAGGCACCAGTCAGCCCTGCCCATATATATGCATGTATATGTGCATTCATGTGCACGTATGTCTATATGGATATGCAAGAGCTTATTAAGTGAGCTGCTGTTTTAACTTTGTTAAAGTCTAAGCATGTCAGAAGATTGGAGTGGGCAGAATTTGCACCTACTTAATGACACCTTGAAATCAAAGAGGGACTGCACAGATGCAAGAATTTGCCAGCATAGATTCATTTGTACTGCATGTCTCACGTTACTCAGGTACATCCAATTGTTCTGGATCATTTTCCCAGATCCAAGCAAATAACATTTCCCCCACAACTGACTTCTCTCTCCAGAGATTTTTCAAGGGGTTTCCCCATATCTAATATTCTATTTCATTCTCCCAGGATCATTTCCCCTTTTCAAAAACATGCCATTTCAACTCCAGTTTTGCACTTTCTGGTACCCTTACTTATTGCCTTTAACACATGATTTTTAAAAGAACATTACAACACAGACACACCAGAATTCCTCTGATGATAGTAATGGACTGCAAATCCTTTTCTTTCCCAACTAGTAACAGAAAGCTAGGGATTTCAGTCTACCTCCCTGTTGTCCACATCACCAGATCTAATAATTAATTAGTTATGATTGTCCCAAAATACTCAGATACTTCACAGGGTAAAAACAGACCTTAGATTTCTTCCAGAACAAAGCCTTTTATTCTGGGAACTCTTTCTTTCCTTTTGTTTTAAAATTAGAAACAAGTGCCCATCCCATTCTTTGGGTACATAAGCAACTGTTTTCACAATTAAAATTTCCCAGTTGTACAGATTTGTGTATTTACAAAATTATGAGCAAACACAATATATGCATATCTTATCACATTTGTCTGGGTTGGATCAAGGAGAGAACTTTGTTTCTTATTTATTATAAAGTACTATTTGTGATTATATAGATTTAATTGTGTGTGTGCAAACATACGTTTCTGACTTTATGATACATTTTAAGCATTGATTAGGAAATATCCATAAAATCAGTGGTGATGGCAACCCCTCGCTGTCAAAGATGATCACTCTCACAGGTCAAAAAAAGGGTTGTAGATGAGTCTGTTAATGGCTAAGAAGGCCAATCCTAGAGCCACATACTCTCTGGCATATGCCCCAGGTGTTGGTTAAAGGGAGGGTCGAACTGTGGGTTTCCTTTCCTTTCCTTTCTATATCCATTAAATACTTCAGCACAATAAGTGGATTTTTCTTGTCACAGCCACAGTACCGTAGCAAGAGGGGGAGCAAGGGGGCGAGTGGGCAACTGCCCTGGGTACTAAAGGGAAGGGGCGCCAACAGGGGCTGCCCAGTCAGGGCAGGGCACAGGATAGAGCGGCTCATTAGGGGGGTGCTAGGATGGAGGAATGGTGGCTTTCACCACTGCATGCACCCTGGGCAAGCATGTGGGGACGTGAACCCCCTGGATCTATGAAACTATGAAACTATGGATCTTTGTGTAAAGCGAGGGCGGGCTGACGGTACGGGCTTGCCCTGGGCACCGAAGTTCCTAGCTACGGTACTGCACAGCCATTTTGAAATGTATAAGGGAGTTTCCTAGTAGGTACTTGCATTGTGATGTAATCCCTTCTTTCGAAATAATCCACTATATTGTTCAGTGGGGATTTCCCTCCCTGGCCCAGCTCTTGTATTGCCATTCATAACTGTGGTGACTAAGCAAACCAGTTTTCTTTAATCACAGAAAAAAAAGAGTGCCCAGGGCAAAGTAAGTATGCAGATTCAGACTTACCTCTTGCCTCCATATCACTTACGAGTAGGTGAGATAAATCTGTCGTACAACAATCCAGCCACAGATGACAGTTTACCTTTAAGTGAATTTGTTAATATCAATTTGACTGCAAAGACTTTCCAGTTAAAGTTTGAATTTTGAATACAAATAAGTATGTACAGAAATTTTAGGTTTTAAATGCTAAGCCCTGTCATTGTGCAGCCCTCTCGTTGTGGTGTGTTTCCTCTTGATCGGGCAGGAAGTAAGACCATCTATAGAAAAGCTAATGCGTCCTGCCTGTGAATACACTTTTTATTTGTAAGTTACACATCTTGTCTTCAGTGATTTTCACAACTGGCATTTATCTACCATTGATAGGTACTTTAAAAACATACTACTTTAGGTGCTATGAAAATTCCTGAAATGACATGAAAACTATTTTGCCTCAGAAATGAACATGAAATAGAAAAAAAAGCTAAATTGTAGAAAATCTCTTTCAGCACGATATCTAGTCTCTTGCCTAGATATCCAAAATCCAGCCAAGGATTTATATTCTGTCCAAAAAAGACATTATAATATGTGGGTAAAATAAATAAACAGAGAAAAAAACAAATAAATAACTAATTATTGTAAACCAGGTGGCAGCCCAATAGTTACCACCCCTGCCCAAATGTCCGGGATGGTGTGGTGAGAGTGGGACAGGGCTTCTGGCCAGCACCAATTTACTTTCCAGCTGGCCCCTGCTCCCCACAGAGCAGCCCGTGGTCCCAAGAAGGTCTAACACTTAACTGATTTAACTACTTACACTTTATTTACAAAACAAGAATAATAGGAAAGGTTATTTACAAGTGAACTTAAATGGCATAACCAGAATCACAAAAAAACCCAGAATGCATTAGTCAACCCTTGATTCAAGAACCACAGGTAGGGTGACTGGCAACTCTCAGCCACTGCTGAGATGCTACAGCAAGGAAGCAGGGTGCTCGCTTCCAGCAGCTCCAACAGGCTTCCCAATAAGCGACAGACTGCAATAGTGTAAGCTCTTCTGGTCTGCAGCAATCAAATTGTATCAAACCCCAACCCCCACAAAAAGGCTGACGGGTGACCCTCTGTAGCAACCAAAAAGGCAAGCAACAAGCAACAGAGTAGGCTCCTGCGGCAATCAGCATGACCCAAGCACAAAGCTTAGGGACTCCATGCCATGACAATCAGCTACAGTATAAGGGACAGAACTGAGTCCCCTCTGGGACAGTCAGTGGCAGAGGGTCAGCAGCACAGGCAGCTCCCAGGGGTTGCTGCTCTAAACCCCTGCTCCAGATGACTGCCCGGGCACCCCACATGCCTTGCGGCTCACCAGTCCTGCTCCGAGTGCTGGCCTGTGCCCCAAGCTCCCGGGGATCCTTGTCTTGATGGTCTGCCACTCCTCAGGATCCCAGTGCCTTGTCTGCTGCTGTCCCACTTCTCTGGGGATGGTGAGGAGTTTCCTCAACTCACCCGCCCAGCTCCATGCTCCATATAACGATGCCGCCTGCACTCCTGGCTGCTGCTTCTTCTCCAGTGGAGAGTGGGGCTGACTGCCACCCCTAGTCTCTTGCACACCTGGCACATCCAGCACACTGTGATGGGGCGTTGGGGCACCAGCTCTCCGCCCCAAGCCCTGGCCGCTGCTCCCCCTCTGCTGCAGGGCTGGAGGCACAGCCGCCTGCCGCTGCTTTCTTCTCCCACAGCCTTCAAGGCTCTTCAGAGGGGTCTCTCTGCTCCCTCTGCCGGGTCAGCTCACCCCAGCTCTTCTTAGGCCTCCTGCATCATTCCCTGGAGTCACTGTCAGCAGCCCCCACTTCAGCTGCTGCTTTTATCCCCTCTGGCAGTCCCTCCCTGGCTTGCGAACCGGCCACCTGGCTGGCCCACAAACCCAGCCTTCCCCCTTCCATGCGAATGAGGGGATTGAAAACCCCTTCTTTCCATTGGCTTCTCCTTTTCCACGGGGCAGGACTCCCCTGCTCCACGCTTGGGGTCGCTCGGAGTTCACTGGCACTGTTTCTAGCCCAGGGTAAGTATCTCAAGCTATTCTGGTGAGCCCACATTAGCAGTATGTTACATTATCATTATTTCAGATGTTCAAAACATAAACAGTACCACTTGTAAGTAATAAGTATTGTAGTTGTATGGGGGTCTTTTCTTTTTTCTTCTTAATGTTCTAAAGCTACTGTGTGAGTTAATCTTTTTGTTAGTCTTCGGATAGCTTGGTTTAGTTTGCAGCCAGTTCTGCTAACACTTTTGCACAGGCTTAACTTTATGCATGTGAGACGTTCCATGGACTTCAGTGCTGCTATATACAATATAAAATTGAGGCTTTATGCATGCATTTTCAGGATCAGGCATCATTTCCAGAGGTGCTGAGCTTTGTAACCAGTCAGGCTAGGAGAAGACAGTGGCCACATTTTACTCTTGTCCTGTAAAAATAGATTCAGCATTACAGGATTCCAGCTATGCAGAGGGTGATATTGCTAACTTGGCAGGAAATGAATTTGTAAATGCTGACCACAGTTTAATTAGTTATCAAGCAGAAGTATTTACAGAAATTTTTTTTTTTTTTGTGAGATTGTATTTATTTTGTTGTTAATTTAATGGTGAGCAGATGTCTAGGAAATAGCTGGTAGGTATGAAAAATATTTACCCTATACCTCTTCACAGAGCTACTTAGATGAGTCTCCCTGCTTTTCATAACTCTACATAGCACTGCTCAGACAGACCCTTGTTTTATCCCCTTTGAAGCTCAGTACATTGCAATGCTGCATTAGCTGCAGGCACACTCTGGTACCTGATCAAAGCAAAATCAGGTTAGCAGAACACTTTAAAGACCCTGCTAATTCCACTTTGGCTGCAGAGTTCATCAAAAAAAATTAAAAGGGTTCTTTTATCATGAAAAAGCGTATGTGTGGTTTGGCTTTTTTATAGGGTGGAAGCAGAGTGTTTTTAGTGGGAAGATTTCAGTTCCCACACAGTAAGAAAAGACTAATCAGTTTTGCTTGGATGCTTACATAAGAACTGCCATTTACTGGATCACACTGGCTGGAGAGCCGCACCCAGAGGGTGGTAGTGGATGGGTCCTTCTCAACCTGGGGGGACGTGGGCAGTGGGGTTCTGCAGGGCTCGGTCCTCAGGCCAGCACTGTTCAACATCTTCATCAGAGATTTGGACGAGGGGGTAAAAAGCACCCTGTTCAAATTTGCTGATGACACTAAGATGTGGGGGGGACGTGGGCACACTGGAAGGATGCAACAGGCTACAATCAGACCTAGACAGGTTACAAGGGTGGGCGGATAAGAATAGGATGGGTTTCAACACAGACAAGTGCAAGGTGATGCACCTCGGGAGGAGCAACCGGCACCATACCTACAGGTTGGGGAACTCCCCTCTTGTCAGCACGGAAGCGGAAAAGGATCTGGGGGTCATCATTGACTCCAAGATGAACATGGGCCGGCAGTGTGGGGAAGCAGTCAGGAAGGCCAACCGAACTTGGCATGCATCCACAGATGCATTTCGAGCAGGTCCAAAGAGGTGATCCTCCCCGTCTATGCGGCACTGGTCAGGCCGCAGCTGGAGTATTGCGTCCAGTTCTGGGCGCCGCACTTCAAGAGGGATGTGGACAGCATGGAGAGGGTCCAGAGGAGGGCCACTCGCATGATCGGGGGCAGCAGGGCAGGCGCTATGAGGAGAGGCTACGGGACCTGAACCTGTTCAGTCTCCATGAGAGAAGGCTGAGGGGGGATCTAGTGGCCTGTTATAAACTAGTCAGAGGGGACCAGCAGGCATTGGGGGAGTCACTGTTCCCCCGAGCACCGCCGGGAGTCCAGGAATAACGGTCACAAGCTGGCAGAGGGTAGGTTTAGGTTAGATATCAGGAGGCGCTACTTCACGGTCAGGGCGGCTAGGGTCTGGAACCAATTTCCAAGAGAAGTGGTGCAGGCTCCTACCCTGGGAGTGTTTAAGAGGAGGTTGGATGAACATCTTGCTGGGGTCATTTGACTCCAGTACTCTTTCCTGCCATGGCGGGGGGGTCGTACTAGATGATCTGCTCAGGTCCCTTCCGACCCTAGAAACTATGAAACTAAGAACGTAGGTCCATTTTGACCAGTATCAGGTGTCACACAGTGGCAGAGTGAATGCACTCTCTGCCACTGTGGACACTGACAGAAGTGACATTTGTCATGCGATCAGCCCCCTTAAAGCCCTCTATAGCTATGCCCTGACATAGATAAACAGCTGCAGAACTCTTTAAAAATTGGCCAATTGCATGACAAATTTAACCCAAAACATATAAGGGATCAAATAAAGGCACTCCAATGTGGAGTGCCTTAAGGAACTTCTGTTCCCTAGGGTCAGTCTGCTAAGCATTATTGGGGCTGGGCTGATGCAGTCCAGCCCTGTCCCTAGTGCTGTCTGCAGGAAGGGAGGAGAGAGAAGGAAGGAGGGAACTGTGGGCTGGGGTCTGCCCAGCCTGAACTGGGGGCAGGGGGGCAGGTCTTTGAAGTTTTGATTTGAAAACTGTATCCCTAATTCCCATGCTCAATAGCTGCTGATGCTTCTTTCCTCCAACAATGTGTCCAATCCCTTTTTGAATCTGGTTAAACTGTCTGCTTCCACAACATCTTATGGAAATAAATTCCACACAAATTACAGGCTGTGTGAAAAAGAATTTCCTTTTCTTAATTTAGATTTACTACCTACTAATTTCTTTTCATGAACCCTAGTTCTTGTATTATGCGAGATAGTATATAACAAATCCCTGTCTACTTTCTCTTCACCATTTACTATATTGCAAATCTTTATAATACCTGCCTTGAACATCTCTTTTCTAAACTGAATAGGCCTACCCTCTTTAGTGTCTCCTCATAGGGAAAGCCTTTCATACCACTAATCCTCCTTGTTGCTCTTCTCCGTACCTTCTCTACTTCTTCTATATCAGTGTTTCTCAATCCATGGGTCATGACTCAAAAGCGGGTCATGAGAATATGTGAGAGGGTTGCAAACAAGCTTTAAAACATGGGTTCTCCTGTAAAGGAGAAAAACATAAGCGACTGCTGGTTTCTTCTTGCAGGCTGGCAGAGTTTCAGTCTACAAGGGGCTGCTTGGGGCTGGGGGGAGTAGGAGGAGGACAGTTAGGCAGGGGCCCCCCATGTATACGTGCACGCACACATGTACATGGGAGCCCGGCAGCGTGGAAAGCAGCTCGCATGTAAATCTACAAGGTGTGGGGGGGGAGGAGGAGAGAGGGAATAGATGAAGTATCAGGGGGCAGGGGATCACAGATGGCACTGCCTACCTCCCCATCTCCTCTGGGGTAAAGCCATGGCTTATGGGGAGCAAGGGTGATGGCTGGGCCATGGTGGTGCAGCCCAGGACACAAGCGGCTGGCAGTGAGAGAAGGTGAGGGCAGTGTGGCTTCCCCTAGCATATATATCTCCTGCCTTCTACTTTGGAAATAGTCATGTTTGGGCAGATGAAAAGTCTGGACAGAATCAGCTCTAAAGTTAAACATTTCGAACAATGAAAAACAGCGTGTTAAAATAGCCACTGATTTCCAAGTTTCATCAAGATGCTCAGGTATGATAAGATAAACCAGAAGCAGCAGTGACAGCTAATTAAGTATAGAAGAGCTATATGGTAGAATAGGGGTGTTCTTGTATCAATTATGAATCAGCAACGTGGATTGAAGTATGTGTTCTTCGTATGACAAAGTTGAAAGGAAATTGATTTCCATGTGGGAGGTGTCTGGTAGCCCTATGTTTCAGGGTTTATCTTCTGCTGCTCATCTGTGAGAAATAGGAAGATTTTTTCCCCCATTAATGTCTCATATGATCGCTATGGTTTTAATTTGTGGGTTTTTCCCCTCTCCCCTTCTTTCTTTGAAGCATGGACATTGGCCAGTCCTTCTATCAGTACTTAGAAACATCTCAGGTTTCTGGCTAAAGGCTTTTGTTCATGTTCTCAGGGTCAAACAGTTCATCAGATTTCGAGTGAAGAAGAAATTTTTCCAAGTCAGATAGGCATGAACCATGGAGTCTTTCTTAGTAGCTTCTTCCTTATATCATCTGAACACATATTAAGTTAACAAATTGCCTGTCATTGCAGTGGCAGGCATTGATAACATCTTTGTTGCCCCTCTTCCTTATCTGTAGTAATTTGTTGAGTTTTTCTTATTCATTGTGTGTTTTGTTACTGTGGTGTATGAGAGGGGTCAGGGTGGGTGGTCTTGTGTATCCTTTTGGATAGATGACTGCCTGCAAGCCAAAGTGACTAGACTCGATGGCCTAGGAGCTCCCTTCCAACCTCATGAATAACTTTTAGATCTGTATAGTACTGTGCTTAAATAAACAGCTCTGTAAACAACAACAATTTCTAATACAGTGCATTGTGTTGTACCTTATGAAGGCTGGGCTGCTTGTAGTGCCTGGCCCTTCAGATAAGATAGGTTCAACTGGTTCAGTTGGAGAAGGGACTGACTCACATGTTCCACCACTACATGGATTCTCTAATCCTTCTGCTATCAACCATATGATTGCATAGTTTTAGGGCCTAACAAAGATAGTAAGTATTGTACATTAATGACACATAAGATTGTAAAAAAAGGCTCTCATGGATAAAACAAAACTGCTTTGCGTCAAAATCACTTTTAGGAAGAATGGTAGAAGAGATTGTGTTGGGCAGTGTGAGGAGTCTGTTGCGGCTTCTTAGGATTGAAATGTTGGATCTTGATATGAATATCTTTAATATCATGAGAGGGAGAGAAAGAGAAATATCACCACCAATTTTATCACTGTAAATATCTTTAACTTCCTAGATATATATTGGAGAACAAATATCACTAATAATAGGGCCCGCTTGTTCCTGGATTTGATAGCTAATACATTTCTTCACCGAAGACTGAACCAAAGAGAGGAGTTGTAGTTTAGACTTTGTTCTGATAAGTGCTGATGTACAAATTCATCTTGGAATAAGGGATCACAAGCTGATTAAGTTTAGTTTAAATGGAAATATGGACAAGATTTTTCATTTCAAATAGGAACTGGGCTGAAGAGTCCAGGGACTCAAATATGGAAAATGCTTAGCACTCAAAAGTCCAAAACAATCTAGCATTTGCATCCTGAACAGGGAGAAAAATACAGTAGTGACAGGGCTTCAGCTAAAACTGAAGAGTCCCTTCAAAAAGGATATTAAGCTTAAAGTCTTAAAAGGGGATTGATAAGGGAAGAGGGCTATGTTTCATAGTTTCATAGTTAGTAGGACTGGAAGGGACCTGAGCAGATCATCAAGTCTGACCCCCTGCCATGGGCAGGAAAGAATGCTGGGTGATTATCCAGCCTCCTGTTAAAGACCCCCGGGGTACGAGCGAGCACCACTTCCCTTGGAAGTTGGTTCCAGGTCCTAGCCACCCTGACTGTGAAGTAGCGCCTCCTGATATCTAGCTTGAATCTACTCCGTCAATTTATGGCCATTATTCCTTGTTACTCTTGGTAGTGCTCTGAGGAACAGGGACCCTCCCATTGCCTGGTGGTCTCCCTTGGCCAGTTTATAGACGGCCACTAGATCCCCCTTAGCCTTCTCTTGTGGAGTCTGAACAGGTTCAGATCTCATAGCCTCTCTTCATAGGACCTGCCCTGCTGCCCCCTGATCATGCGAGTGGCCCTCCTCTGGACCCTCTCGATGCTGTGCACATCCCTCCTGAAGTACGGTGCCCAGAACTGGACACAGTACTCCAACTGTGGCCTGACCAATGTCGCACAGGGGAGGAGGATCACCTTCTTGCACCTGCTTGTGATCCATCTGTGGATGCATGACAAGGTGCGGTTGGCCTTCCTGACTGCGTCCCCACATTGGCAGTCCATGTCCATCCAAGATCCTTTTCTGCCTCTGTGCTGACAAGAAGGGAGTTCCCCAGCCTGTAGGTATGGTGCCGGTTCTTCCCCCCCAGAAGCAGTACCCTGCACTTGTCAGTATTGAAACCCATCCTGTTCTCATCCGCCTACCCCTGTAACCTGTCCGTATTACCCCTGTAATCTGTCCCTCCCTTCTAGCATGCCCACTTCTCCCCAAATCTTAGTGTCATCTGCAAATTTGAACAAGGTGCTTTTCACCCCCTTGTCCAAGTCACTGAACAGTGTGGGCCCGAGGACTGAGCCCTGGAGGACCCCACTGCCCACATCCCTTCAGGTCAAAAATGACCCGTCCACCACCACTCTCTGGGTGCAGCCCAGCCAATTGGTGACCCATCTGACTGTGTAGGCATCAACACCTCAATCTCCTAATTTCTTAATGAGAATGCGGTGAGAGACAGTGTCGAAGGCCTTCCTAAAGTCTAGAAAGACTCCATCCACCGCGACACCTGCATTCAGCTTTTGTGACCTAGTCGTAGAAGGCCACCAGGTTGGCCTGACAGGACCTGCCTCTAATGAACCCATGTTGGTTGCCCCTAAGCATACATTCCCCTGCTGGTCCCTCGCAGATGTGCTCCTGGATAATTTTCTGAAAGAGCTTCCCCAGGACCGAGGTAAGACTAACAGAATTTCCTGGGTCCTCCTTCCTCCCTTTTTTGAAAATGGGGGCCACACTGGCCCTTTTCCAGTCCTCTGGCACCTTGCCAGAGCACCATGAGTGCTCATAAAGCCGTGCCAGGGGTCCCACAATGACCTCTGCCAATTCCCTCAGCACTCTGGAGTGGAGATAGTCAGGACCTGCTGATTTGAACACGTCCAGTCCCTCCAGAAGTTTCCTGACTAGGTCCTCACTGACCCTGGGCCTGGCTGTGCCTCCCCTGGGACCATCGGGGATCCCAGTGGGTGGGATGACCTGGTCCCTGCTCAGAAAAATGGAGGCAAAGAAATTGTTAAATAGGTTAGCTTTGTAATCTGGCGAGACCACCAGATTTCCTAGTGAGTCCTGCAGAGGCCCCACGTTACCCGGTACCTTCTTTTTGCCCTCTATGTATTTAAAAAAGGACTTCTTGTTATCCTTGATCCAGGTCGCTAGTCCCAGTTCCATCTCCACCTTGGCCTTCCTAACAGCCGCCCTACAATCCCAAGCAATGGAGGTATAGTCCTCCCTGGTGATGGCCCCTCCCTTCCATTGGATGTACACCTCCTTTTTAGCTTTGAGATGTTCCTGGATGCTTTTGGTTAGCCATGGGGGCTTGGAGGTCAGAAAGCATAGAGAATTGCTAAAAGTTCAGCTCAAATAAAACAATCACCTTACAAAGGATATTAAACAAGCATAAAAAAACAGTAAAAGCTATTTAATAAAGAGAGCAAGGGAAAAAATAACTGGAACAACTATGCATTGGAGATGACCTGTTTTGGTCTTTAGGTTATGTGCAGTAGAAGGTGTATTCTATTATATTTCCATAGTCAAGAAATGAGTGAAAGCCAAGAGCCAGCATTTTCTGAGGGATGTTTTCAGCTTAATGAGGGGTGTCTTTTGTCTAAAAAGATGAGAATCGCCTCCATAAGGATACAGGAAGGATGGCTGATGGGAACAGAAGTACAGAACTGGAAAATACATCCCTTATGGAAGTAAAATACAAAGATCTTAAGGTGCTCAAGTTACGGAGAGTAGAAATTCTTCGTCACAGCATTCAGAAAGATTTGGCTCCTAAAATTGCAACTTTGACAGCAAAACTTCTAAGAACTCTGTCAAATTGAGACTCCTTCTGTATGATTGTAGAGTAGCAAATATAGTTCCTAAAGGTTCCTATACATGTGCGCAGAGCCTGCTCCGACACACTAGAAATCTAGCGCATTAAAGCAGACTTGAATACTTGATTCTGCTGGAATCCTAAATTGACATGCTCTGGCAGGTTTCCATGTCATATGTATCAGTGTCCTGACACATCACCATGCTGAAAAAATGGCCAGTTTACATTTTACATATAATAAAATGGTGGCAGGGCACTTTGAAATAAAGCACATTCAATGAGCTTTATTTCAAAGGATGCTGCCACCATGGGGGGGTTTAATTAGAGTGGTTTGCTAATTAAAGAGACTGGCACTGCATTCCACAGCACACGTAAAAATGACCTATGTTTCAGAATAGACGAAATGAACTGGGAAATTACTGATCCAGGCTTTAGAACTAATTCCCAAAGGAAAAATGATTAAGGAAATTGAGGTAAGTGGTAAAAGGCAATGAAATGCAACAAAGATCATGCCAAACTCTCCTCACATCTTTCTTTGGTGAAATAACTGCCTTTCTAGACTGGGAAAATGGCACCTGGATTTCAGTAAAGTGTGGTACAATGCCACATGGAAAATTGTTAAAATGGAGAAGAAGAGGACTAGTAAACAGAATAGGGTTACCATATTTTCAGTTCCCAAAAAAAGGACACCTGTCATGGGGAGTGGTATGATAGCAGTGATATGCTGGTGCCCTACCCCTGCCCATTCTGTTGCCCCTCACTCCCAAGCTGCCCCCCTCCCAGCCCTGCTGCTGTCCCTCACTCTCGACCCACAGACCCCAGCCCTGCCAGTGCCCCATGCTCCCAACCTGTAGCCCCCTGCTCCCCCCAGCCCTACCAGTGCCCTCACTCCTGACCCACAGCCCTCTGAACTTCCCCCCTTGCTCTGCTGGTGCCCCTCACTCCTGACCCACAGCCCCCTGCTCCCCTCAGCCCTACCGGAGAGGCCCCAACTGCCCCCATCCCAACCAGGACACAGCAGTGGCTCAGAGCAAGACTGGCCCTGGAGGGAAGAGGAGGGGAGGCTTGTGGTCACCCCTGCCCTGGGCTGGGGCTGCCATGCTGCACCAGGAGGCCTGGCCATTTCATAGATTTCATACAGATTAGAGGCTGAAAGGGACCTCATGAGATCATCAGGTCCAGCCCCCCTGCCATAGGCAGGAAGTCAGCTGAGATCAAGTGACCCCAGCAAGAAATATATCCACCTGTGTTTTGAAGGAGTCCAGATTAGGTGCTTGCACCACCTCTGAGAGGAGATTTTCCAGACCCTGGACACATACACCATAAAGAACTTTTTTCTTATGTCTAGTCTAAATTGGCCTTCCTGGAGTTTACGGCTGTTAGACCTGGTTATCCTTTGGGAAGCTCTGGTGAACAGGTGTTCTCCCAGGTCCTGATGTACTCCTCTTATGTAACTGTAGGCTGCCACCAAGTCCCCCCTGAGCCTTCTCTTCTCCAGACTGAAGCGTCTCAAGTCCCTGAGCCTCTCCTCCTATGGCCTTCCCTCCAGGCCTTGGATCATATGAGTGGCTCTCGCCTGAACTCTCTCAAGCTTCTCTACATCCTTCCTGAAGTGGAGGGCCCAATACTGGAGACAGTACTCCAGCTGCAGTCTCATCAGGGCTGAGTAAAGCAGGAGCATGACTTCCCTGGTTTTGCTTAAGATGCATCGGTGGAAGCACACCAGAGTTTGGTGAGCTTTGCCAGCCACAGCATCACATTGGTGGCTCATATTCATCTTGTGGTCAATCAAGACCCCCAAATCCCTTTCAGTCATGGTGCTAGCGAGCGTTGTGCTCTCGAGCCTGTAAGTATGCTGAGGGTTCTTCCTACTAAGGTGCAGCACCTGACACTTCTCTGCACTGAAGGCCATCAGGTTTTGGTCGGCCCTCCTTGAGAGTGTGTCCAAGTCGGCCTGTATCCCTAGCCTGTCCTGTGATGTGACTGCCCTCCTCCATAATTTGGTATCATCCACTAGCTTGGCCAGTTCACATCTGACTCCAAAATCCAGATCATTGATGAAGATGGTAAAGAGTACTGGCCTAAGTACTAAGCCCTGAGGGACTTCACTGGTCACCCTACACCATGTTGATTTGCTCCTGTCAACTAATACACTTTGGGTCCGACCCCATAGCCAGTTGCCTAGCCATTGGACTGTAGGGGAATGACCCTACATTTGTTGGGTCTGACCCCACACAGTTGCCCAGCTTAACCATGAGGACATCATGGGGAACTAGGTCAATGGCCTTCTTGAAGTCCAGATATATGATGTCCACGTCATCTCTCTTGTCCAGGGCACATCTTACCTGGTCATAGAAGGAGATGAGTGTGGTCAGGCAAGACCTGCCAGTCAAAAAGCCATGTTGGCTGGCATTCAGAAGTTTGCTATCCATTAGTCTGGCATTGATGGATTCCTTGACAATTTTCTCCAGGATTTTTCCAGGGATGGACATCAGACTGATTGGTCTATAGTTCCCCAGGTGATCCCTCCTCCCTTTCTTGTAGCTAGGAACCACGTTGGCTCTTTTCCAGTCATCTGGGACCTGAGTCAAGCACCAAGGTTTTTCAAATATCTCTGCCAAGGGGGATGCAATGATGTCTGCCAGCTCCTTCAAGACTCTTGGGTGCATTCCATCTGGGCCCACGAATTTGTGAATGTCCAGTTTCTCAAGGTGTTCCTCAAGGTGTTCCACATTGATTTTAGGCCCATTGCCCACTTCTGGATTAGTTTGTGCTGTTCCTATTATTGCTAGAAGTTATTGCTGGAATTCTTCATGGATTAGTCTTAGGACAAATGCAAATTTAATATTTTCATGAAGGACATTGCCACAAAAAAGAGGAATATGCTAATAGAATGTGCTAATGACACAATGTTGGGAATCATCACCAGTCAGGAGGAGGATAGAGATATCATTTAGGAAGAATGGAGTGACCTTAAGGGTTAGAGTAATAGAAATGGGATGGCAAAGTAATAACACAAAGCACTCAGCGCTGTACAGAGAAGCCAACTTGAAGATCAGAGTTCATAAGTAAGAAATGAAACAATGAGCAAAGATGTTGGTATATTAGTTAACTGTGGGATGACTGTGAGCAAACAATGTGTTACAGCTTTGAAAAAGGTAAATATGATTCTATCACATCAGGCAGGGTATTACCAGTACAGGTAAGGAAGTATAAAATCCTTATGAGACACTTGTATTTCAGACTTCATCTCTGTAGAAGTCTATGTAGTACGGGTGTGCAAAGCGAGCCCTATTTGATTTGGATTTGGATTGGGCCCAAATCAGGGACAGTGATTTGACTCATTTGTTGATTCGGATCACTGTCCCTGATTTGATTTGGCTGAATCATAATCTGAAGAATCAGTGCTGATTCGAAGAATCAGTGATTCGGACACAGACACAGCTTTAATGTTTTTTTCTACATACCTCAAGGTACCAGCATGGCATGTGAATACTGTGATGTTGGGGTACATGGAGATTCCCACAGGAGTGCAGGGGGACCCTCCACATGCTCAGCAGTGAACCCGGAAGTGGACTGGAAGTACTTCTGGTTCACGTCCAGGTCTGCCGGGGAGTGTGCTGGGGGGCCTCCCCACACCCTCCAGCTCAGTGATTGGCCACAGGGGGACCCCGAGTGCCCCCTCAGACTCAGGAGGCACCAGTCACTGAGCTGGGGGGGAGGGCGGGCATGCAGGGGGGAACTCCTGCACACTCCCTGGCGGACCAGAAGTGCTCCACTTCTGGGTCTGCTGCTGAGCATGCTGGGAAGCCCCTGCGCTTCTGTGGGACACTCCATGTGCACCAGCATTGTGGTGTTAATGAGACACCTCCTACCTGGAGGTATGTAGAAAAAGCATGTAAATCTGTATTGTCACAGGGGCACTTAGGTGCCCTGTGCCTAGAATAGGATTAAGGAGCTGCCAATCACCGGGGCAACTCAGGTGCCAGTTGCTGTAGCAACCAGGATGGTCAGGTGACCGGAAAGGGGCAGGGCCGGGCCTATATAAACAGCCCAGGCCAGAGCCTGGGAGGCAGTTCCTTCTGGGTGGTTGCAGAAGCTGGAGCTCGAGCTCTGTGGGAGAGCTGAGTAGGCCGAGAAAATGGTAGTAGCCTGACTACCCTGACTGGCTACAGGATGATCAGGGCTAGAGAGCCGAGTGAGTACGGGCTCTGAGTTACAAGCCCAGAGGCTTATTGTGTTTGTGTTGTAGCCATTTGGCTCATGGCTTAGTTATGGTTATACCGGAGGACCGGGTGAGGCTGCAGGGGTGTGAGGAGGCCTCACGGGAACTCCCCAATAATCTGAGGGTTCCTGGTGGGGCACACCAGTTTGCGCCAGTGAGGCGTGGTGTGTGTGGTGTAGAGATCCCAGCCCATGAGGGCGATATTTTGTCCAGTGTGGGCAAACAACCCAGGAAAGGGTCAAGGGGCCAGGCACAGCTGCGGGCCACCTGAGCCCCAAGTGCGAGAGGCGCGGCAAGGGCCCCAGAGGGGGCAACGGGCGCGAGAGGCGCGGCAAGGGCCCCAGAGGGGGCAACGGGCGCGAGAGGCGCGGCAAGGGCCCCAGAGGGGGCAACGGGCGCGAGAGGTGTGGCAGAGGCCCCAGAGGGGGCAACGGGCGCGAGAAGCGCAAGAGGTGCGATATAGGCCCAGAGGGGCGAGGAAGTGCAAGAGGCGCGGCATGAGCAGTGGGGACCCCAGAGGGTCAGAGGGGCGCAGGGTGCGTGACCAGCCCAGGAGCACCAGAGAAAGGGGCGTAGGTTGTGTGACAGGCCCCGGAGCACCGGTAAAGGGGCGTAGGTTACGGGACAAGCCCAAAGACGCCAGTAGAGGGGCACAGGTTGCACGACCAGCCCAGGGGCACCAGTGAAGGGGCGTCAGGTGCACAATAAGCCCAGGAGTACTAGAGAGTGGGCGCCGGGGCGTGACAAGCCCAAGGGTGCCAGGTGTGTGACAGGCCCAGGGGTGCCAGAGAGGGGCACCAGGGCATGGCGAGCCCAGGGGCGCCAGAGAGGGGCGATGAAGGGCAAGGATTTAATAACATCCAGGAACAGCTGCGAGGCTTGGGGCGTGCTAAAGGGGAGGAAGGAGGCATGCATTGCCCATAAGGCTGGGGTTGCACCGAGTCACCCCATATGGGATGGGGATAGTTTACCATAACGCCGTGTGGTAGGAGATTGGAGGAAGCCTCCCATAGAACCATATACATACCAGCAAGATGAGGCGGGTGAGAATAGGGGCGCTAGATTGCTGAGGTGGCACAGCAGGAGGGGCACTAGTGGGTTCACGGCCGCCCCTGCGCCCCGCCCCGTGACATGTATCTATGTCCAAATCGCCAAAACTTTCCGAATCGATTTGGAGGGTTCCAATTCAATTTGGAGAGATTAAAGGCTCCTCTGATTTGATTCTGATCCAGAGATTCAGCCACCGAATCAGACCGAATCTTCACTGAATTGAGTCAGGGACTGAAGCTTTGCACAGCCCTACTATGTAGTATTCTGGTCACTCATGTTCAACATGTGATTTCAAGCTGGACCAGGTGTAAAGATGGACTAGAAAGATCAGAGGAACTGGAGAGCCTTTCATACAAGAAGAAATAGCAAAATGAAGGCTGAGAGGGGGTAGAACTCCTGTCTGTATAGAAATGGGGGGCAAAAACTAAAGAAGATTAATTGCTTTTTGAGCTGAGGCCCCACAGACATTCAATAAATGGTGCTATGGGATCTGATGCACAGTCCCAACAATCACACTTTCTGCTAAGCTACATGTGCATGGCAGGAAGCATGATTCTGGGTTTGGGGATCAGATCTCTATTGTGGCATATTGCTGGTACAGGGGAGCCCAGGATCAGTTTCCCAGTAGCAGCTAGCCTGCTCCCAGCATATGGAATATATTAGGGTCAGAGCACAATGCATCACCAAGGCTGGGATCATCTGACTGCAGCTCCCAGCCTAGGAGTGTACCATAGCCTGTGACTCTAATATACTCCTGGGGCTGGGAGCTCTAATCAGCTGCCACTCCCAGCCTCTGAGGCACAGGCATGCACATGACCCCTCTTTGTTGCATTTTATCTCTTTTTACCATCTACCTCCATTTCCTTAATCATTTTTCCATTGTAAATTAGTTCTGAAGCCTGAATCAGCCTCAGTCAGCTGATCTGGGCTCTCAGCCTCTGGGACACAGTGAACTCAGAAGCTCTTCTGCACTCTGGAGGCTGGGATCACAAATCAGTAGATCAGGACTTCCAGCCCAGAGAGTGCATGTAAGCCCTTGACACTGCTGTGCCCCTGGGTTCACAGTTCAGCTGCCACTCCTAGCCTGGAGAATGAGGACTGCCATGCACTCTCCAGGCTGGGAACCCCAATCAGCTGATACCTGGTCACATGTGCAATTTAAGGTGCAATGGGAACCAACTACAGTGTTTTTACACACATTTTGTGTAATAACTTTGTGGCTTATTCTTTGTGTTATCTCACTATTAATTGCATTCATTTATGGCCAGGTTATTTCTTAAGATGTGATTAACTGGTTAATCACTTCTTAAGTGTAACATATCCTGAAGGCCTAAAAGACAAAACTGGGAAAAAAAACAAATATGTAAAATATAAACTGTCCATGAATAAACGTAGGGTAAAAATCAGAAGAATATTTCTATAAGTCAGAGTAGTCAGGTCTGGAACAGCCTTCCAATAGGAGTAAAAGTTGCCAATTTTTAAAGTACAGCTTATATTAAAAGGATGCATTAAAGGGCTTGGTTATATGACACAGCAGGGGATTGGACTGGACCCTAGTTATATATGCTGAGTATGTCTTTAAGTGCATTTACGCCAACTTAAATTTCCTGCACAGTAAATTACTGAGCAGTAAGCGGAAATAAGCCAGCATCTACATGTGCAGGTGTTAAAGCTCATTAACACTGTGTGTGGACTGACCTGGGACTAAACTTTAGTCCCAAATCAGTCCACACACACACAGTGTAACTGCACAGTAAATAATCAGGAGTGATGCATGATGCAAGTATCAAATTTACGCTCAAGTCAGCATAAGTCACCATATTTACTGCACAGTATAGGCATGCACATATAAACGTGTGCCCATCCTGTGCAGTAATTTCATAGATTCATAGAAGGAGGGGCGGAGGGGACCTGATCATCTAGTCCAACCCCCTGCCCTGGGCAGGAATGAATACAGGGCTCTTATGACCCCTAGTAAGTTTAAGCTCAAATGACTCCAGCTAGGTAGTTATCAAGCCTCCTTTAAAGCCCCCCCAAGGTAGGAGCTGGCACCACTTCCCTTGGAAGCTTGTTCCAGATCCTGGCCACCCTGACTGTGAAGTAGTGCCTTCTGATGCCTAGCCTGAACCTACTCTCAATCAACTTGTGGCTGTTGTTCCTTGTTACCCCAGGAGGTGCTCGGGGGAACAGGGTCTCACCCAATCCCCTCTGGTCCACCCTGGTAAGTTTATAGACAGCCACTAGCCTCTCAGCCTTCTCTTTTGGAGGCTGAACAGGTTCAGGTCCCATAGCCTCTCCTCATAGAGCCTGCCTTGCTGCCCCCGATCATGTGAATGGCCCTCCTCTGGACCCTCTCGATGCTGGCCTCCTCCCTCCTGAAGTGCAGCACCCAGAACTGGACGTAGTACTCCAACTGTGGCCTGACCAGTGTCGCATAGAGGAGGAGGATCACCTCTTTGGACCTGCTCGTGATGCATCTATGGATGCATGACAAGGTGCTGTTAGCCTTCCTGACTGCGTCCCCACATTGGCAGCCCATGTCCATCTTGGAATCAGTAATCATTCCAAGATCCTTTTCTGCCACTGTGCTTTCAAGAAGGGAGTTCCCCAGCCTGTAGGTATGCTGCTGGTTCTCCCTGTCCAGGTGCAGTACCTTGCACTTGTCAGTATTGAATCCCATCCTATTCACATTTGCCCACCCCTGTAACCTGTCCAGGTCCAGTTGTATCCTGTCCCTCCCTTCTAGCGTGCCCACCTTGCCCCAAATCTTGGTGTCATCAGTGAATTTGAACAAGGTGCTTTTCACCCCCTCGTCCAAGTCTCTCATAAAGAAATTGAACAGTACAGGGCTGAGGACTGAGCCCTGGAGGACTGCACTGCCCGCCTCCCTCCAGGTCAAATATGACCTATCCACCACCACTCTTTGGTGCAGCCCCCTAGCCAATTTGTGACCCATCTGACTATGTAGGCATCAATGCCATAGTCACCTAGCTTTTTAATGAGAATGGGGTGGGAGACCCCATTCGTAGAAGGCTATCAGGTTGGTCTGATAGGACCTGTCCTTAATGAACACATGCTGGTTGCCCTTGAGCATCCTCCCTGCTGCTGGTCCCTCCCAGATGTGCTCCTGGATAATTTTTTCAAAGCGCTTCCCCAGGACCAAAGTAAGACCAATGGTTCTATAGTTGACTGGGTCCTCCATCCTCCCTTTTTTGAAAATGAAAACCACATTGGCCTTCTTCCAGTCTTTTGGCACCTGGCCAGGGCACCACGAGTGCTTGTAAAGCCGTGCCAGGGGCCCCGTAATGACCCCTGCCAATTCCCACAGCACCCTGGGGTGGAGAGCATCTGGACATGCTGATTCAAACATACAGCGCCACACCCCCGCCTTTCCTCCCCATTCTGTCCTGCCTGTATAGTCTGTAGCCCCTAATCTTTACTGCCCAATCATGGATTAAATCCCACCAGGTTTCAGTGAGCCCTACTATGTCTGGGTTTGTACTAGCTATCCGGAGGGTAAGTTCCTCCTGTTTATTCCCCATACTTTGAGCATTAGTATAAAGACATTTAAGGCCTCCTGTCAGAGCATGCACACACCCCCCCCACCCACCCAATTCCTAGGACTATCTGGACCCTTGTCACTTACCTGGGTACCTCTTGTAGTCATCACCTGTCTTGGCTGGGAGGTGTCCTTGTGTCCTCCCGTGCCCCATCCCCCAGCAAAGCTAGTTTTGGTTACTGTGATGTAAATGCCTGAGAGTAGGCATGCCCCCAATGTACTTATGCATGTTCCTAAGTCATATCACAATGTCTTGGAGGGAAGAGTAGCCATTCCTTCCCTGCATATTTTCCTGCTCAGTCCAGCTGTTGAGCCTTATGTTGAGGTTTCAATACTTGTGTATCCAGACAGAAATGAACTCCCATAGGATATACTAGTCATTAAAGCTGTACTGGATACTTGAAAAAAGAAAGTGGATGCATACATCTGAAGGCCACAATGGACCTTGGATGGCCTCTATAAATCAGGCTATAGATTTCAGCATGCAATAGAACTTGTGGGTAAGCTAAAATGTAAAAAGAAACTCTGTTGGGTATATACAAAATACATATATACAAAATGTGAGGGGTGGTGAATTTACCAGTTCTGAGGCCTAATTCTTAATTTCATTTTAAAAAGTGCATCTACTTTGATTCTTGATTATCTGAATTTCTATCACTGAATTTTCTTAGTGCTTTCTTCTACTTCAGTAAAGACTCCAATAGTACATTCTCTCCATTTATAGGTGATCAAGTTGCTCTAAAATAGGCTAAATAGAGTTCTTTTAGTATCTCATTGTAAGGCATGATTTCCAAAAGCAAATTATTCTGATAATACTCTCCAGTTTTTCAATATCTTTTTTTAAAATATGAACATTAGGACTGAACACAGAATACCATAGACTATCAGTGGTGAACTTACAAAGGCCATGTAATTTCTTTTTTTCTCTTTATTATTCCCATATAGGAGTCCCAGGAATCATTGTAGCAATTTTTGCCACAATATAATGTTAACTATCTCCATGATCCTTAAATCCTCTTCAGCATCTGCTTTCCTTCATCCTATAAGTGTTCTACATATTGGGAGTGAAACATTAGGCCTATTGAAATCAATTCCAATAAGTTCAGTAAGGTCATTTTTTCTTATCTGCGTAGCTTTGCATTTAACTAATTTTATCTGCTCAGCTTGCAAAGCAGCTCTGATTACTTCATGTCAGTGATCCTCCTTATTATAAACCACCCCACTGATTTTTTTGTATCATCCACAAATTTGATCAGCAATAATTATGGTTTCTTGATAAAAAAATAATGAATAGTATATAACTGGTCCAACATTTGTTGGTGATCCCCTATTATTAGTTAAGTATCATGGTTGAATAGTTGAAATGTGTAAAAGTGGAAAATAAATCACTAATAGAACTGAACAGGATTTTTTCAACAAAACTCATTTTCAGAAGAAAATGTCAATACATTGAAACCAAAAACCTTTGCTCAGTTTTGACAAGTTTTATTCATAAACATTTCTTAGAACCAGGATAACATTTTTTTGTGTGTCAAAGAGGCACCAAGCCAAAGAGAGCCAATAGCCTGTTGGTTTAGGGCTTACTTGGGATGTGAAACTTTAAGTTTCACAAGGGTGGGAAAACTGCCCATTACCTGTGTGTCACTGTAGATGTTCCTACAGAAGGGTCAGTAATCCCATGCAAACACTGTAACGACCCTAGTCACCATCCAAATTCGAGTTCCAGTTGCATCTGTGGTTGGAGATAGAACGAAAGTGGCTTCACATACGCGGGTGCCAGATTTTTCAAAGGAAAATGGTTGTATATGCGCTTAAATGTTTCTTATTTTAAAATTTCTTAATTTAAAATGCGTAGGCTGCTCTTCTCCAGTCATAACTTCAATTGTCCGTTGGTTTGGAATTCACGTCTCTAATTCGTTCCATAGAATTTTACGTAACGTAATCTTTCCTCTGAGGTGGGGAGAAAAACAAACTGCCTTTTCCACTGACAGAGCACGCTGTGGTTTTCTCATTCACAAATCGCTTACCTCGCATGTAAAGGCTTATATTGCAAATATATTATCAAGTGAGTAATTTACCCAGCCTGTGGTTTATCTCTGTGATCTTTCTTTATCACTTGGAAAGTGCTGCTGGTTATTCCTTAAGCACTATACAGGAATGGAGAATAATATCAACATTGACATGATAAAATTTGTCTAGGAAATGTAACTCGGTTCTTTAGTCGTGGTTAGGGGTAAAGAGCTGTGTTGGTATATGCCGGTTTTTGTCTGCTGTGGTAGCAGAAAGCAGGAAATAGCCGATAGTGTTATATTAATATTAATAAGCAATATTAAACTTCATCCCCAACAAAAAAGTTGAATTGGTATTGTCTAATTTGCATATGTGTTCTAAATCATCAGTGATTGAACTGTCCAATCACAGTGGTTAGCAAAAGAAAAGACATGCTGAACCCTTATTTTCTTAAAAGGGAAGTAATTTCCCTTCATGTACTGCTCAGTTGAGAACATCTTTGTACTGCACATACCAAAACGGCTTTAAATAACAAAATAGAGGGAAAACACTTAACTGTGTCATACAATTCTACATGAATCTTTCTTTACCTGCATATCTTTTGACAAAAAGCTATGCAATAAGCTATTTAGTTTGCAAAGTAGTCCCAAGAAATGAGTGTGTATACTTGGAAGGTAAAGCTATCACAGTGGTAACTTTGCTCCAAATTTCCTGATGATTTTTTTTAAATTGGTTTCTACTGGTTATTGTTGGCAGGTAGGCTCTGAAGTGATGTAGTCATTCCGTTTGTATGCTGTTCTACCAATTTTGCCCTGGAAATTAACATCTGTGTGTAGACTACATAGACACTAGGTGAAGTATCCAGTGGAGTGCACTGGAATTTGTACAAAATTGCCCTAGGTACTGAGGGTATAATCCATCTCCTGCTGAGGTCAGTGGAAAGATTTCTATCGTCTTCAGTGAAGTTTTAGTAGTGACCAAAACATCATATTCATGGCGGAACCCCCTGTGTATTTACTAGGAGTAGTTTAGAAATTTAGTTGGAAAAAAACAAACCAGTTTTGACTATATTGATGGAAAACTCTATATTTTTAAATCTGATATGGTGTTTGAAAGGTAAAAATACTCAAACTAAGCTATCTTGAAGTTTTAGGAGCAAATACTAATATTTATTTTGGAAGGGTTAAGAGGGAGTGTCCAGATAAAATTCTGAGGCACTCAGCTTCAGTGGCTAGTATCCCTTAATTTGATAATTACAGTGCCTGCTATAATGTTATCCCAGTTTCAGGTACCTTCTTGACTGTTCCTATAGGTTTCATAATGAATGCATATAAAAACCTCAGTTGCACTTTCTGTTTCAGTCCAAAAGTTTTCTTTACAGCTATTTGGTTCCTGGAGAAACCATGATTTTCCCTCCATGTCATGCAGTTGCATTATATTATATGAAAAAACAAACATTAGAACCATGTTAAGAATGAGAATTGCAGCATTTCAAACTCATGAACTGCTAAACATTTTATGTGTTTACTTTTTTATTGTAACTCCTATTCTCCTATTGCATCCTCCTACCTTCCTCTCACACCTTTGTTTATGCCTCCTGACTTGATGGTCCATTTAGATTTGTCCAATGTAGATTAATGCTGTTTATGGGAGAACTG
This sequence comes from Crocodylus siamensis, assembly GCF_052110815.1. Classification (NCBI taxonomy): domain Eukaryota; kingdom Metazoa; phylum Chordata; order Crocodylia; family Crocodylidae; genus Crocodylus; species Crocodylus siamensis. The sequence goes on from NC_143398.1 coordinate 67,029,189, forward strand.
TAGTGTCTTCATTTGTTTTATGAAACACCCAGAGTATTTCTGAGCTTTAAAAAATAATAACAGGTAATACATTATGAGGTGTTCCGTGTGTTAGATACATTACCTGAGAGACATGGCACGTCTTATAGTCTTACCATAGTACAGATTTCTAAACTATGAAAACATTCACCTACTGGGGTTCAGCTGTGAATACATCTTTCTTAGTGTAGGGATAATATGTAGTCATACCACCACGAGGGAAGCTCCAGAAAACACATTGCCTGAGAGAATTACAGGTTCCAGGAGCTCCCAGGTGCTCAGAAATAGCTATACCCTTCCATACAGTATAGATTACTCTCTCAATCTGCATGTAGAGGAGGTGAAGTCCTTGCCTTGCCTCCTCCTTAGGACCTTAGATCTGCATGTGAATGGAAGAGAAAAAGTAGGGAATTGTGTTTGGCTATTGCACAGGCCACAGAAAAGGTACTGAAGGTCCCTTGTGGCCACTCATCACTTTGCAGATGCAGGCCAGGCATGCACAGTCTGGCCTTCTCATATTTATCAAGAAAAACAGGAAGGAAAAAAAAGTGAAGTTGGAACAAGTCAATGTTTGGTCTAGAGTTGCCTGCAAATTACTAAAATTTCCATTAAAATGTCTTTATTTTACCTATTCTAGATGTGCTAGAAATATGCCTATTTGGATTTCAAGTTTCAAGTACTTGATTTCTTTGTCCTCAGGCTTTTGTAGTTTTTTTTTAATCATATTTTTTATTTGTTTTCTTTTGTTTTTTTAAAGAGGGACACAAATGCCACAATATAACTGATAAATGTACAAATCTTCAGAAGTGACTTCCTGAAATAGAAACTGCTATTGTTCTTTAATGAAATGTCTCTCTCCATTCCAATTCATAATTTAGATAATGTTTCTTTTCATAAGAACCTGTTCTTCCTTTGATGTGCACCTGTTATCTCAACTGAGCATTGTATAGACCTTTCATGGCAAAACAGCTGCACGTGGTTTTCAGTTTTATTATGGAAAAAGAATTCCCTACATTTATCCAGGGGTACAGGTTGTAGCTGTGTTGGTCTAAGGACATAGGCAGACAAGGGTATTGGGTAAATCCAATATCTTTTATTAGACCAACTCAAATATTTATCCAAACCTTTCAGGGAACCTTGAGGAGACCAGAAGTGGACATGAAACCAAATGTAATTTGGTTTCATGAGCCTGCCCTCCATGGAGACTCAAGAGGCACTGAAAATTAATGTTGTTAATTAACTACCAACCAGTACACCATTCCCATCAATATATGCTCCTTTTAAAACTTCCTTAGCACAGACTGTTTGAAGTTGGGCTTTTAGGCTAGGTACAGGCATTACACTCAATGCACTTTAAGCACACAGAAAGCACTTGACAGCCATAACAGAACAGACATTTATGGCACATAAAGCACTTTAAAAATAGCAAATCCCATGCTATGTTAACCCTGGATGGATGTGCACTAACCTAAAGTGCTTTCTGTTAGAGTGTTTATTGAATGCCTGCACCAGATCCCATCAAGGGTTAACTTAGAAAATGATTCCAGGCAGTATTGCGCAGAGCTACTTTAGCCTCAGGCAGAGCTCTTTGCACTGCCCAAGCACTGGGCTGGTCCTATCCCTTTGTCCATCACTGACCTGAGTCAATGACAGTCTCTGATCCCTGCCCCATGCACAGCCCGGCAAGTCCCCCCCCCCCCAACCCCTCCCACAGCTTACTGACTTGGGGTTGGGGGGACCAGTCTGGGTCTGCAAAGCAGGGGGGCCCCATTCACCCACTCCCCTGCACATGTCACATGGCAGCTGCAGCCAGAAGCTACAGAGCAGGGCTGCTCCACCTTCCGGTTGCACTGGGAACTCCAGCTGGGGAAGGGGCAAGGGAGGGCCCTTGCTACAAGCCCCCCGCCCAGCTTGCTGGCTAGTAGGGTGGGGGTGTCACCCCAGGTCCATGTGGCACAGGGGCTCCCTTTCCACCCAGCTTCAGTTCCCAGCATAGAAAAACATGGGGCTGAGTAGCTCTGCGGCAGCTTCTGCCTGCCACTGTCAAGAGGCTTGGCCAGGGGGAAGGGACCTGGCTCAGACTGCCCAAAAGCCCCAGCTAGCAAGGGGGAGAGGGGTCTTACAGCAGGGGTTATCTTTTCCTTGCCCTAGCTTTTTGACGGTGGCATCTAGCAGCTGCAACAGCTGCCTAGCCCATCATTTCATTGCACTGGAAAATGTGGTGGAGGGGTGGTGGTGGAAAAGGAGTTCTCCTGCCAGGCAGACCCCCCCCAACCCCACCCCCCAGCTTCCTGGATCTTGCTGGGGCAGAACTAGGCCCCCTCACCTTTTCTACCCCTCTGCCCCCACATCAGAGTTCCCAGCACAGCAAAAAGCAGCATAGGCAATTCATGCTGCCACTACTGGCTGCAGCTGGGGGAAAGGAGCCCCTGTGCCTCAGGGAGGCCCAACTCAGCCCTCCCCCAGGGGCTGCCCAGCAAGGGTCTCCTTTTCCACCACCTTCCCCCACCAGAGTTCCCAGTGTAGCACAGCACAGGGCTAAGCAGCTCTGCTGCAGCTGCTCTCAAGAAGTTGAGGGGAGAAAGGGAGCCCCCACTGTGAGGGCCCAACCACAGCTTCCTAGATGAGGTCCTTGGGGGGCTGGGCCTGGACCCCACAGCATGGGGACCTCCCTTCTACCTCCACCCAAGCCTCTTGACAATGGCAGCAAGCACCTGCAAGAGAGCTGCCCGGCCCTGTGTTTGCTGCTCCAGGAACACTGATGGAGATGGCGGTGGAACAGGAACCCTCCTGCTAGGTGGTCCCCCCCCAGCTTGCTGGTTGGGGTCTCGTGGGTGCCAAGCCAGGGGCACCTTTCCCTCAATTGTAGCCGGCAGCAGCAGTGCAAATTCTCTGTGCCATTTTTTGCCATCTGGTCGTGGGAGAGGGGTAGAAAAGAAGCCCCGCTGTAGCATGGGCCCAGCCATATTCCCATCAAGACCAAAGCCAAGAATCGGGGTGGGATGGACCTCACCCAGCAAGGGGGCTCCTTTTCCACCACACCCTCACCAGAATGCCCAGTGCGGGGAAAATTGGTACATGAAACTTGTGCTGTCACTGCTGGCTGCAGCTGTGGGGAGGGAGTCCCTCTTCCCCCACACACAGTTTGTTGCCCAGGGCCTGGCTGGGAGCTGGGCCATGTCCATGTGGCAAGGGCCCCCCCCCCCCCCCCCAGCTACTGCTGATGGTCCCTAGCTGGTGGGGAGGCAGGACTGGTGGGGGGGCCCTCTGGCAGTATCCTGGGAGGCATGGAGGAGTGCCTCCCACTTACTAGCCTTGGCTAGTTCAGGCAGGCAAGCCCCACTCACCAAAGAGCACATGTCTGTTTGGTTGGAACACACTCTAACTTTTAGCATTTTAAGTAAAGTGTATAGTTAGAGCGCTTTCTAGAAGAGGCTTTTCGAACCTCTGTAGTACTTAGCCTTACTGACCATTATTAATCGGTTCACAGTCAGTCTAATACAGCTCCATATGAATTCCTTTGTTATTCGTGGGGTTGAAATAATGGTATTCGTAGAGTTCCACTGTAATTCCGCATTCACATCAACTCTCTGTAAAATTTTACCAGCACAGGGCCCAGCGTGGGCCAATATTATGTTATCTTTTCTTTCATTAAGAACGGTCCCAGAATCAGAGCAACTCTTCAGACATTACATGAAAGTATATACGAAGGTCTTTGCTTGTCTTCTGTTCTGTCTGGTTGTGGATAGTGTTTTTCCACCTCCTTTGTTATTAGTCTTCAGTGCCAGGGGCCACCAGAGCAACCCTTCCCTTACATAAAAGCTAGATTCGCTTGAGCTGAAGAGATGCACCAGAAGAAGGGCCCCAAGTCCATGGAGTGACTGCAGAACCATTCCTCAATTGCCAGTACAACCCAAGAACAGCCAGTGCCAGACAGACATGGTGGTCCTAGTTCATGCCTCCTATTTCATTATGAGGGGAGCTATGCGGAGAATCGGGTCTTCCAGCTAGTCCTGTCCTCATACTAGGATGTGTATCCAGGATTCAAATTACACTTTGACTCTTGGGAGGGGTCTGAAAAAAAAATTAAACCAGTTAGTTGATTAACAAGTCCACCTAAATGAAGGAGCAATCTGATTGGAGACCCCCCAGGTTATGATTGTCAAATCTTACAGGTGGATTCTTGTCTCTTATGGGGGAGCTCAGCCCCCCCCCGAGCTTCCCCTTAATTTGCACCCTGTGTGTATCACCATGCCTACATGGGGCATTGCAATGGTTCTGTTAGTCTGCAGTATCTCATAACCACTGAAACAGGATTTGTCCTTGACTGCAGCTAATTCAAACCTAAAATGAGAAAATACAAGTCTTAAGAAAAGGGAGTTGCTCTCAAATACACAGGAAATAGGGGAGATGCTGACTCATAGGAGGTAGCTTGAGAACTCTTGAACAGCAAGCTGCTGCTCAGCACACATCAAACCCCAGAAGCAAGGTAGCTGAGCCCCTGCCCCAGAGCCCCTCACAGACTGTCTGTCTCAGGTGCACCCACTCCCCTCTGCCCTAGGGCAGGTCTGTTGTCTCAGTGCTGGAATTTGGTACATGGGGAGAGGAAGAAAGTGCTAGGGAGTGCTTTTTTTGGCATCAGGCCCAGGCACAGCATGAAGGTACTGCAGACTTGCACATAATGAACAAAAGGCCCAACAAAGCCCAGACTACACCAATCAGGGCCCTGCTACACGTTCAAATTAAAGCTGGATAGAAACCAGGTCTAAAGTTGTTACACATTTTCAAGGACTAACTTTTTGTAGCTAAATAGTCATCTTTATCTGTGATAATTACTTCGCACTGTAGTTGGTCTAAATGTATTGTCTGATTAACCAGTTAATTGTGTGATAATTATTTTCTGTTTGTGGTCTGTCTTACTTTGCAGGTGTGGCCAGTCTAAATTTACTGTGTGATTAACCGGTTTATTGCATGATATACATAGTATCTATCAGGGGCCTCAGTGTTCAAAACTGTTTTCATTCAGTATGTCACACAAATGGCTTATCCTGGCATATCACATGAGTGAAGGGAAATTAACGGCATTTTCTTTTTATAACTGAATTACAATAGCTACCACCCAATGCCTGCAAACAAGATTGAGGATGTATTGTGCACAGCTCCACAGTTTGAGACCACAGTAAGAGTGCAGTCCAAGTGCAAATCCACAGTAAGAGACAGTCTTTGCCCTGCAGATTTTATATTCCAGGTATGAAAATAGGAAAAAAGTAGAAGAAAAGTTAGAAATGCTGCACGCCAACATTTTTCATTTATGAATGATGGTTGGCTGGTTGGTTTTATTTAAAAAGTGCCATAAGTGTACGCAGCTCTGCCATCGTACATTGAGGCACTGTTTCTTAACCAGTTGGACAAGACCCTGCCTAATGTAGAGAGTCATGAAGCACTGAAAATTTGCCTACAGTCTAAAATGACAAATCTCTCCCCTACTCCATTTACACCTTTACCCTTGAAGGTGAAATATTCTCTTCAAATGTTTTGAAACACAAGCACAAATAAATTATATGGGCTTCTGATTTCTAGCACCAATATATTGTTATTCTTACTTTTACAATAAGGAAGACCAGGAAACTTTTTTTTAAATAAGAGTCACCCAGCTGAAAAGGCTGAGAAGCATTCAGTAAGGAGAGCTGTGCTCAGCACATATGAGTTTGGAATAAAACAAAATAAAAATAAATAACCACATATTCAGTTTGTATATCTGAGGATCTTTGTGCTAAACTAATTTAGCCTAATGTAAAATAGATATGTCAGCATTATTACTCCCATTTTAGAAATGAGAAAAGTGAGGTAGATTCCAAGTGATGTTATGAAGTGTCTTATACAAAGTTACACAGGAAGGCCATGACACATCCAAGAACTAAAACCAGACCTGATTTGTAATCCAGGTCTTGAGCTACAAGAATATCCTTCCTTTCTTGCAATTTAAGTTTCAATCTGCAGGCAAAGTTTGGGGCAATTTCACAAAAGCTTAGCTGATGCATCATTGTATCCCATCTCACTGTTACATTAATAAAAATTACCCCAGCACAAAGACTAACACTTTCTCCACTGACACAGGAAGCAAAAGCGAAGTGACATTTGCTTTAGTCTTGTTCTGTAACAGCGACACCTAGAGTTTCATCAGGAATATTTAATGTTTTTTCCCATTTGATTATAAAAAGGGCCATTCTTTCTCATTAATATTAATTAGTGATGTTATTTAAATACACAAAAGAATAATTATTCTGTAATGTGTTTTAATTAAATGTCATATGAAGTAATACATTGCTAAATGATTTGTGGATGACTACTTGCATTTATTACAGTGCTCCTGTATTAAATGATAATTCTTGTTGTACAGTCCTATTCATTCGTGAATAGCCATATGTTTGGGACATGCCCACATTAAACAGTCAAATTAGGAGCTGAATTAGGAAAACAGTTCCAAACTCCTGCCTCCCCCTGTACTTTGAGGACTATATGCTGCTCCCTCCTTTGGAGAGGTAGATATGAGAGCCACAAGATATGAATGTTATTTCAAAGATAATCTGATTTAAATTATGCTGTTGGGAGAGATGAGCCAATCCATGCCTGGGATCCAAGAACCCCTCAGTTCTGGGTAAGTTTGGCCCTGGTCATTGATTAGCCCCCAAGGCTGTATTTATGCAAGAAAACTGAGTTTATGCTTGTTTATTCTAAGTCATGCTTGTTTCGGTACACCAAATATATCATTATTGAAAACCATGGTACTGATGTGTTGATACTCATGTAAGCAGGTTAACTAATTACAATCTGACTGAATGAGAGGTGAGTCCCTAACCAGCTTAAACAATGTTCAGAATCCCAGAAGGCACCTGATTGCTTCTTTAAGCACCTAAATACCTCTGAAAATATGGACTTACGTGCCTAAGTCACTTCTGAAAATGTAAATTACGCCCCTAATTAACTTAGAATTTTTTAACATTTTGCCATCAGTTTCTGAGCTTCTTGGAAAGTTCTGTTTGACAACCAGGTTTGAGTATACAGACAACAACATCTTAATTCTTTATTTCTAATTATGCGCCATATACTGCACGTCCACACTCATCTGGACATGGCTTCTGTGCTTGACAGCAGCCACTGCGAATAAGCCCAGAGCAGCATCCCTGGCAAACTTCAGGAGCACCTTAGGCAGTGTGACAGGTCAATGTGTCCTGGGCAAGATGTGCTCAACCATATCCTTGACTAGGAGCCTGCCACAGTGTTGCAAAATGCCTTCAAGTCAATGACAAAACTTTCCTTGAATCCGATAAAGATTTTTTCCTAAAATATTTGAAAAAACGAAAGTGTCTGTCCTCAGTTCTTAAGCTGAAAATGCAAGTCTTCTTTCCCAGGTTGCTTTGGTATCTATCTGCAGGTATGCCCTGGATTATCAGGTACCTACGAAGTTAAAATCACAATGTGGATGCTGTTACAAGATTGCCTCCTAGTGGAATGAGAAGGCATGTTAGTGTGTAAGTAATTTTTTTTTGATAATTTATTATGTGAGTTGAATGAAAACATGATGCCAAAATACAGAGTAATGTCAGTTTTCATGGGTCACACATTCTCTATAGGTTTTACTGGGAATGATTTTTGGGGTACTTTTAATGCATACTAAATCAACGTACTTCTAAATAAACCAGCAAGATCACGTTATAGGTTTTTATAAAGCAATAACTGAATGAATAAAATTTATAAAATCTTGTAACTTCAGACTTCTCTTCTCATTTTCCCTATCATAATCTAAGACCTGCTAGCATTGGGTAAAGCTGATACAGTCTTAAATTTTTCCAAGAAAGGCTGAAGTGAAAAGGGTGCTATGGTCTGGAAAGTACAGGGAGGATTGTAGTAATCCACTGACCAATTTCATGAGATATTCAAATGGTTTCTGAAAAGTTATTATTTTCTGATATCACTGTATCTGATTCCCTATCTTTGGGATGTAGAGCAGTAACAAGAAATTTAGTTTACCTGAAAATTTTCTGTGGTAGATATTGTTGTGACTTTCCCTGTCCTCCCCCTTTTAGACCTTTTTAGATTATCTCCATCATCAAACATGTGGAATATACAAACAGTTATTCAGGAAGAGCTGGAACTTGGTCAGTGCAAGCCCAGTATGCATGAGTATTAATCTATATAACCACAAAGATTCACACAGTGTTGTTGTTTATCCTGACACATTAAAAGGACAGTCTTGTTCAGCTCCTCTTTTAAAAACTGGGTACAAAAGTCCCTGCTGGGAAAAACTGACATAGTTCATCAAGTCAAAAATAGCTCCCACCAAAGGATCCAATCCATTGTCATTGCTCTTTGTGCAGCTAAACACTGATACCTCCTGTGCTTTCTGTGAAAGCACTGTGTTCAGTCGACACTATTTGTTCAAGAGCAGCAGCCCTTGTAATTTAACAGAAACAGTCCCTTATTTCTGTATGCAGTAAAGCCTACACCTGAATTAATTGCCTGATTAATTGCCAGAATGAAAAGCTGCCAAGCTAATGTGGTGACAGTTCACTCCTTGTCTTGAAAAGCTAATTTCTCCTTCTCATCATTTTTCATGTTATGCCTAAGCATGAAAAGAGACTGTATCCTGTTCTCCTGTGTGATCAGCACTGGCATGCATCTGCAATCATTCATTATAATAAACCTGTTAATTAAAAACAATGTATTGTCATCAGATCCTGCTGAAGTGATCTTCTGAATGTCCTGGCAGGTTGCTAGAAATCTGTCACAATGCTAGTAACATTTTTTAAAATGAAGTAATGGATGCTAAGGAAAATCCAGAGTGGATTGTAAATTGAAACAGTATGTTGGCTGTTTTGGGATTTCATGGTATATGGATGTTTTACAGAAATTGATTTTACTACCAGCAAAATCTTAATGTTACAAAGTGTAGCAATACTGCCTGAAGGCAAAGAAACAAACCAGCCACCCCAAAAGTACAGGGCAAAAAATGCTTCTGTCAGGAGGTGAAAAGTAGCAGCATAGCATGGGGTAAGCAACTATGGCACCAGCCCTGGGTGTCCATTTGAAAGGGGTGCAAGAATGGCAGCCACCACAGTTGCCAGCCCAGCTGCCACAGCGAGGCCAGTCCCTGGTGCCATCCAGGGCACAGAGCCTGGTAGTTACACTGCTGGTGAAATGGGACTATATTTTATTGGTACTCAATAAAGGGTGATGTGGAACCCTATAATCTTGCCTAAGAAGGGGCATCATATAGCTATGCTCTCTTAGGAGCAGGTCAAGAGCCAGATGGTGATTCGTAGAATCAGTTTAATGCTACCTGCTCTGCACTGTCTCTAAGAGAACCTCGGAGACTGGGTACTCCAAGAGAGCACAGCTACACAGAGGAAAAAAGGGTTTGTTGACTTGTCACCCCTGCCTGCCTGCTCCTGGAAGAGGATTGGCAACCTGGAAGCAGCTGGTCTGACCCCTGCATAGCAGACTAGAGCAACTCCTTGCAGTTCCTGCTCTCCTTTAGGAATCCAAGAATTCATAATTTGAATTAGGAAATGATGCACCACTGCAGTACCAGCCTGCTGTAGCCTATACATACAGAACATATGGATCCTCTATAATCCTAGGGCCTGTTTACTGCTCAAAGAAAACAAACTGCAAAGGTCTGGGTTAATACAGCCAGTGAACAAGGCCATATTTACCACAAGACCTGATGTCCCACTATGTATTTGCAAGACTCACCAGATGTGCTTTATACTGTGAATTAAGCATATTTTATACCTGTCTACTTCCCACCAGTGAGTTTTTAAATATCTATATTCAACTCAGTTTCAATGGCAGTGCTTTCTTAATTATATATTAGATAAAGATTCATTGCAAATCCCTATCATCATTTGAATAATAATTACACAAAACTTTGGTTAATGCTCCCTGGCAAATCCTATCTCCCAGGTTAATAATTGCATTTATGTATTGTCTTATCACAACACTCTATTTTGAGTTATATTTTCTGTACTTTATGATGCCAGATAGCAATTGGTAGGCAACATATGAAAGAACAGGCATAAGGAATAGGCTGAGATTTTGTCATTAGCAAAGTATGTATTTATTAGACATCACAATGTACCTTAAATAACTATATATGAATAAACAGCATATATTTAACATGTCCAATTTTCATACAGAATTTGCAGATATATAATATTATGTACCTATAACAAGACATGAAAGTAATCATTAAAAGCCAATGCCAGTGAGGTAATTAAAACCACCCATATTCAATTTGGTTTTCTATATCACTTTATCCCAAAGTATTTCACAAAGCAATGACTGAGCATATCAGTCAAAGCATATCGCACCAGAGTTTATTGCTTCCAAGTGCAGTTTGAACATGCACCTGGGACCGCAGCACATTGAATCAGGGCAGAGCAGCTGTGGATAGTAAAGGGCCCAAGGGGTCAGCTTGCCAGCCCAGGGCTACTCCAACCCAGCCAAATGTGCTGTGGAGGGACTGGCTGGGGCACAAGGGTTGTTCAGTGTTGGGCTAGCGGGCTGGCAGCCCCTGCACTAAAGCACCCTTGTGTCCCAGCCATGCCTGTCAGAGTCTACACGTGTGTTGATGCAGAGTAAAAAACTCTGCCATTAGATAGTACTTAGGTTTACAAGTACTAACTAATGGTGGAGTTCATTAGTTTACTCCATCCTAATAGCATTGCACGTGTAGATACTAAGATGTTTACTGAGGCAACTACAATAAACATCTCATGTAGATGTGCCCAATGCGTGTGTATAAATTTGCTGCTGCTGCTGCTGCTATGTATAGTCTTTAGGGGATATTTTTTAAAGTTCTTAATGTTGGTCTGAACATTAATCTGCCCTATTAGAATTAACATGTTAGGCAAACTCTAAATGTTTTTTAAAATCTCTGCCTTGATGGAAAAGGCATTTTTTTCTGTGTGATTTTACTCACAGGCTGATTGCATTATCCTCATTCTGGTCATTTCAAGTGCTTTTGGTTTAGAATTCACTCCCTTCCATATGGTAATATGTTTCTTTGTGATACTTTTTTTTCCATTTCATATAAGGGTTTGTATGAAGGTCTGAATCCAGGGAAGAAGAATATCAAGTTCACTGATGGCTTTGTAGATTCCCTTTTCACCAAGCTGTCAATAAGATAAAGAGGTCAAGAGAAGAATCTGTGTCGTTAAATAAAGCCCCTTTCAAGACAACCTTATCCCAGTTTTACCTTGTTAAACATTCTCTTTATTTTTTGGACAGCTGGAGTCACTTTGGTAGATGGTGCACATGGAAGCTGAGGGAAGAAGAATATCAGAAGAATGTGCTTTGCTGAGTCCTGAGTAAGCATATGGCAGCAGGAAAAAATCATAGGGTGCCCTTAGGCCAATTAGTAACATGTATATTAGCAGCCTCTCAACCATACTGGCTACCATAACTTACCTCAGCTTGTTGAAAAGATGTGATCGCACAAATGAATATCTTAAAATAGGTAAGTCAGTAAATGTGTATAGAGGACCACTTGCATTAAACAATCTCCTTCAACAAACCTCTGCAAAATACTGCATCAATTCTGTTCCCCTACACAGACACTTAAATGGGTCTAAAAATTCTTACAAAGTTCATTTACATTTCTATATGATGACTTTCTTACCTATTCTTCCTATTTCTACTTCTAAGTTATAGCCCAAGCCATAGCCTTATTCAAGCAAAATTTTCTGTTGAAGTTGCTGAAACTAATCATAAAACCATAGAAAACTAGGGTTGGAAGGGACCACAGGAGGTCATCTCGTTCAACCCCTGGCTCAAAGCAGGACCATCCCCAACTATATCATCCCAGCCAGGGCTTTGTAAAAACCTCCAAAGAGGCAGATTCTGCCACTTCTCTGGGTAACCTGCTTCAGTGCTTTACTGCTCCAAAACTGGACACAGTACTCCAGATACGGCTTCATCAGTGCCAGATAGAAAGAAAAAATCATTTCCCTTGATCTGCTGGCAGTGCTCCTACCAATACACCCTAATATGCCATTAGCCTTCTTCACAACAAGGGCATCTGTTGGCTCATATTCAGCCTACTGTCCACTGTAACCCCAAGGTCCTTTTCTGTAGAGCTGCTGCTTAGCCAGTCAGTCCCCAGCCTGCACCTATACTAAGGATCATTTCGAACTCCCACTCATTTCTCCTGTCCCTGAACCCTTCATTAAGCCATATATAAGTTTCAGTTTCTGGTATTACACTAGCCACATACTGATATTGGAAACATGTTATTGCTGCCAGATCAAAGCAAAATTAAGTGTTGTGGAGTGGAGTGGTGGGGGGGATTTATTTAATTTAAATCATATTATAACAACTAAAGACTAGAATTCAGTTAGATGCCTGTAAAGGACATTGTTTTATTAGTATAAATAATCAGCAGTCTACAGTGAGGTTCCTGGCAGCCACCAGCAGCGGGATTTATGGCAGTAGTGTTCAAGAAAGCATGAGAGCAGGGGTATGCCTACATTTCAGTCCACAAGTCAATAAAGCTGCCTTTAAACTAGTTAGTTTGGGTACTGGCAGCAATTTAGCCTTAGAAATATGGAGTTCAGTGTGAGTTGAAAAAACTGCCAGAAAGCCAGGTAAAACCTGGGAGGTTAGCCAGCACTGAGCATTGTGTTGCTGTAGCTATGAGGACCTGAGCTCAAAAAGAGCTCAGGTATGTCAGCATCAGTTTTAGTTACATTTTTCATTGCTGTGTAGATGTACAGGAAACCCTCGCTATTCGCAGGTTTGGCATTCGTGGTTTCAAATATTAGCAAATGCTGAACCCACATTTTAAATACACTTTATACACTTTATACACTCTGGAGCACCATGCTTGCTGCCGCCGAGCTCCCACCACCGCCACCAGGCTTCTGCCGCTGCCATAACACTCCCACCGTCACTGCCGGAGCCATTTCCCGCCCCCCGCCCAAGTCGCCGGGGGCACTGTGTTCATGAATGCAGTGCCTTATTCGCAAATTTCGCCATTTGTGGGGGATACGAAAACATATCCCCTACAGATGGCAAGGGTCTCCTGTATATGAAATGATAAGTCCTGTTAACCAAAGTTAACTCTAAGCCAACAAGCAAATCTGCTTGAATTAAAAACATCAGTGAGAGTATTCTGGAGGTAAGGTACTGCTCAACAGCAGGATAAAAAAATCAGGTTTTCTGTTTGGAAGGATGAAGACCTGAACAGCTGAAATTAGATAATGGTCAACTCACTGAATTATCCCTGTTGGTCTTCCTCTGGGTCCTGAAATGTCCCTTTTAGTGTACCTGCATATTATCTAACACAGGATTGTAAGGAAAGGAAAGGAACAAAACAGACTGCAGTGTTCTAGACCCACTTAAGCCTTTTCTGTAATCTTGTCTAGGGGCTCTCTATGTTACCATAATCATAATAAAACAATAAATATATGTACAGAATGGAGGGGATTTCCATACCTCCCCTTCCAAATCCCTCCTTCCCCCCCAGCCTCTGATGCTACATGTCGAGATGTTTTTAAGCCTTCCTCAGAGGCATTTGGTGTTGGCTGCAGCCAAGGCTACGGATTTTGACTGTGTTGTTAGTGCTCCTGCTGGGACTTAAACCTGCAGGTTCCTGACTAGTGGGCTTTGCCCCTCCATTCAGGGTCGGACCAGTCACCATACCTGGTGCCAGGAAGGAACTGTACTCCGTTGTCAGATCACTATGGACTGTGGGGGGTTTATTAGGCCTCTGCAAAGCTTCGGGTACTGATTCAATTCAGAGGAGATTCAGCCCAATTTGGTGGGCGAATCTCTGAGTCTGAATTGAATCGGGACCAATTAAAAGGTCTGAATTGATTCAAAGCTCTCGGAATTGATTCAGAAAAAAATAGGGGGATCTTCAGAGATTCAGGCAGTCCCCACTTGCTGCCATAGAGAGCTGGACTCGGACTCCATGCTGGTATATAGGGGGCAGGGGCCTATATCCATGCTGGTATATAGGGGGCTTTTTTTTAAAAAAAAGCCCTCACTCAAGTGCGGCAGCAGCCTCAGGGCTTCTGCAGGCTCATGGCAGAGCCCCCCATGCAGCAGGGGCAGTGTGGATTGCCCCCCTGCCTGGCAGTAGCTGGTGAGTGGGGGCTTTTTATTTTTTTAAGAGCCAGGAGCTGGGGCCTGGAGAGTGGACAGGGGATGGGGGCTTGTGACTGGGTCCCCCACGCAGCGTGGGCCAGTGAGGGGCAGTGGGGAAGCCTCTGTTCCCCCTCTGCCCCCGTCTGGCAGCAGCCAGTGAGTGTAGGCTTTTTTTTTCAAAGAGCCAGGAGCTGGGGCCAGGAGGTGCAGCCATTGACAGGAGGGGCTAGGAGAGCGGGCAGAGGATGGGGCTGATTCAGAGGTTCAACCAATTTGGTGGTGGCTGAATCTCCAAATCAAATTCAGCCAAATTGATTCAGGACAGTGATTCGCCAAATTGAATCATTGGCCCCCAAATTGTCTGAATCCAAAACCAAAGTGAATGCTAGCCACTTCGCACAGGCCTAGCGTTTATGCCTTCCTCCATAGCAGGGGGCATGACCTTCTTCCTGAGATCTTTTGGGAATATAGTAACAACCTTTACAGCAGGAGAAGGTTGTCTGCTGTTGTCCCCCTGCTTTACCTGTGGTACATTAAGGTACTAGGTCATGTTTTGTGTCAGGGTTGACTGTAGTTTTGCTAAGAGGTAGATAATGAATTTATATGTGATGGTTTGAATAGGGATGATCCTGCATCAGGGAAGGGTGTTGAATTAGATGACCGCTGGAGGTCCCTTCCAGCCTGCCTTCTCTAAGATTCTTTATGATTCTCTATTAGATAGCAAAGCAGGGACTAGAAGGTATTGAGCTGACTTAACACACACCCATCCCCAAACAAAGCAGGTCAGCGGTGCAGGGTTGTGTCCCAGCACAGCTGATCCACTAAATTGGGCAAAACAAGCATCACCCATTGTCCCACAGGGTTAGGCCTCTGCCACTCCCAAGAGCAGCTGGGACCCAGTCCTGCAGGACAACAGTTGGATCTGCCTCTGCAGACAGGGAATCCCTGGGCACACCTTTGCAATCAGGGAAACCTGAGGACTTGTCTTTGCATATGGGGATACCCTGGCCTTCCCCATTTGCAGAGACATGCCCTAAGTTTGTGCACATTTCTACAAACAAGGAAACCTCCTACAAATGGGAGCCAATTCCCAGAGTGTGCAGAATCGGGTCCAACAAGCCCTGGGAGCACCTACCTTCACTCCTCACTTTAAAGCAAACATATCCACTGCAAAACAGTGACCAAGATTCATACCACCAATGTCACGGCCAGAAATTTTGGGCATTTGTGGTGTGACAAGACACATGGACTTCTGTTTACTTGGCCTTTGTGCTGCCATAAAAATGTTTATGGCAGCACAAAGGCAATGTCTGTTTCCACCCCAGAGGAATACTTTTGGAGCCTGATAATTTTTTAACTACTCAGCCAGAAGGCAGAGTTACTCAGCACAAACAGCTGTTGAAAATAATGACCTCCTACACAGCCCTTCTGGGAGTTCTCCTGAAAAAACTAAGGAGTAAATAGCTCATATTTCTAATCTAAGAAAAACCAAGCAAAAACAGAAGTAGTCATTTCCTGAGCTAGCGTAATGGAGGTGGCTCTGTTGAGGTGATCTGGAAATATTTCTGGCTGTACAGCAGAAAGGGGCAAAAGCTTATTTTACTTTGCAGATTGACTTGGACCTCTATCAGTCACCCTCAGAATGAAAATATGAGCAAAAACAACTTCTGTGGATAATGCTATAACTTCAAGTATATAACGTATATTTGAAGTGGAACGTTTAGATTTAGGTCTTTTTTTGTTGCGAATTAACCACGATACCCTATACTTTTAACAATAATACAATAATTCCCAAACATAGTACAACAAAAGAAAAAGAACTGAATTTATTTTTTAAAAACCATTCTGTCCTATAAACTCTATACTTTCTGAATAAAAAACAGGTGAGCTATCTGTCTGTTTTGGTTGAGTGGTCAAATATTCTGGGCTATGGTACAAGATCTGCTATTAAGACTAAAATTAAAATGCAACAATGGAGAATCGTGCAAGGAATTTATTGGACATCTGCACAGTGAATGTACGGTAACATTTTACAACTTCTAACTGATTTAGAAGCATAAATACCCTTTTAAAAGTGGTATAGGGTATGACTATACAACAGCAGAATAAATTAGCCTACACTGAGCTTTATTAGCCTACACAAGTAGACTGCTAGCTAATATAAGGCTCATTCATCTCCCTGTAGTCATTTCTGTAACATACGAAGCAGTGTTGGAGCTGTTGTCTTATTGGAAGCTAATGGAACTTCTGGTCCAAGGTGCCCAGGTCACTTGTAAAAATGGTTTTTAGACTCCTTGGTCACTTAGGTCAGTGATTCTCAATGAAAGTACCACAGCCAGGGTCAGATTAATACATGGGCAAACTAGATCCATGCCTATGGCCCTGAGGTTCAAGGGAGGCAGTCCTTCCTTCCACAGAGGTCACATGAATGGCCCCATTCGCCTCCCTTTTCCCTTCCTTTTCCCTTGCCTCCACCAGCCTCATTGCTCCGAGCCCCACTCCCCGTTGGTGGTAGCACCGGAGTATGGAGGGAGGGTCTCAACTAGCCCAGGGCCCACAAGCTTGTTTGCCGAGGGCCCACTAAATGGTTAACCCAGCCCTGACCTGAGGAGTGCCTTAAAGTTAGTGAAGGACACCTTAACTCTAAAAATGTTGAGAACTGCTGATTTGGGTGCTTTTGAAAATGTTAGCTGTAAGCTACTGGGCAAAAACATGCTGCTGGCATAAGAGAAAGAGTTGCAATTTGACAAAAATGATTTGCCAACTGATTTTTAATCATAAGTAATAATGTATTTTTATAAATAGAGAGGATTCATGTTGTACTGGCTGAGTCAGAACTGTAATAGTGATATGGTTTTTCTGAACTACAGAAGACAATAAAGGGAGTTTTTTACTGTTGGCCTAGTTGTCCAACAAACTTGATGCTTGTAGTGATAACATCTTTGTCTGCATTATGTGCAGAGCCAAATTTCCTTTTCATGCACATCCTATTTTCAAGGTAAGTAACAAAAATAAGAGCTTATCAAAATGCAAAGAATATATTTTATCCAAAGCAAAAAACAGATGCACACTGGGGCTCAACTAATGAGTTTCATGCCCTGAGCTAAACTCCTCTGTGCTTTGGGTGTGGAGGGGAAGGGGGGAGAAGGGGGTGATATTACCTGCCCCAGGTGTCCCCACATCCAAGCTCCTATGATCAGACCCATTCTGGTACCCCTCTAAGTTGGCACCCAGAGATGGTACCCCACTCACCTCCACCCAGTTGTGTTATTGGATGCACATGTGAAAGGTTTGTGAGACTGCTAAATTTTGGGGAGGTGAGGTAAAGTGGTATAGAAATGTAGGACTGTTGTTTATACAAAATACTGACTTTTTTTTGCCCTTTAGCTATAGTCTGTATTATTGTTATGCATGGTTTTAAAATCTGTATAGATATATACTTTAAAAAAATCAGTAGAAGTCACTAAAACAAGAAATGTTGACCTAGGGTAAACCCTGAGTGCTAATTTAAATCGTCTTCTCAAAGGCATATTGGTTTTCAGTTACAAAAGGGAGGGGGAACTTTCCCTCCCCTAAATACCTTTCAGATATAGACATTTAAACTCTAAAACATTTATATTTTTATCTAGTAAGCCCCAAAGCTGCAAAAAAAGAACAAATAATCCTTTTCCAGTGCATTTTGTCTCCATAGTTATACAGCACAAGATCAAAGGTATTCATAATTTATAGTCATAAGTATTAATATTTACTACTGAATATTCAGTAGTAACTGATATGGTACTTCAGTCATGATTGGTACTTTAACTTCTATGGCATAAGTAGATGGCCATAATGGCATAATTGCTTCTTAAAAGTAAATGTGACTTTGTCAAAGATCCATCAGATTAGGAAAAGCAGCATAATAAAGTGTGTGCATATCTGAATAATAATATGTGTGTATATGTATTATAATTGCTATAATATACATATGCTTAGAAAACCCTTACCTATAGAGCTTGAGTATCTGGAGAGTTTTCCCTTTGATTTTTTTAATCAATTAAGTTGGTACAAGCATTTAGAACAAGTTTTGGCTGAGCTGTAGAGCAGCAAGGAAGTCCTTGTCCCAGATTAGGTTATACTGCAAATGCCTGTAGGCATGTGGAGCTAATGCCTGCTTTTTATACATTTACTAAGAGATGATATTTGACAAGATTTTTGTTATGTAACACTTCCTTGATTTCTCCTCTCCCTCTTTCCCTCTCTCTCTCTTACTTTTTAGGTTAAAATATCATTAAGAAAACTGTGGGAAATTTCCCACTTTTAAATGAAAACCCTGTATTTGTGAGTGAAGTTTTGTGAAGTTTATGGTTTTAAAGCACCAAAAAGCATCTGGGGGACCAATTTCTATGGTCTGGCAATCTTGTTTTTATGCAAATGTCTCTAGAGAGGAAACCCAGGATAGTAAGCCCTTGCTACACTAGAGAGATCTGATTAGAGTAGCTATCTGAGTTAAGAAGTATGACCAGTAGCTGGTATAGCTGCTGGTAGGGCAGAAGTCCCAAAGGCAGAGACAGTTTAAGTCAGCACAACTTCACTTTTCCTGGTATAGCTTTTACTTGGTGCAGGTTGTTTCAACTATGGTGGTGGTTTCCCATTCTGGTACATAGCATACCTTTGTCTGTACAGTTACATCTATACTAGAAGGTTTTTACTGGTAGAGTTGATTAATATTCCTATCTGAGTGAGTAGAGCACTCTTAGCTTAGACCTGACTAGCAAAATGCTAAGCGTTTCAAACTACATTAGGAATCTCCTCATTTTTGTCAGCAAGTATTTATTTCAGAATTAAAGTTTATTTTTGATTGACTAGGGGTGGAATGTCAGAAAGAACTACATGCTCCTGACTGGTACTTTGCTGAAGTCTGAACACGTGTCAGATATTATTCTGTGTCCATGGAATGAGGCACCTTCTCTCAGGGAAAGAAAAAGCCCGCAGTGTCTTCAGGCTTCCTTCACAGGGAGTGATTTAGATATGGGAACAGCACAATCTTCTGCATAGGACAGAATCCAATTCTACCCTATGTAGCTTTAGTGCTCATCAGCAGTAGAGGTACCACATCTTTGGGAGCTACAGGTAAAGAGTGGGCTATGTTTTATGGCACTCCCATTCCCACACGCCCAGCACAGCATAACTGGCTGGACAAACGTGGGAAATGTTATACCTTGAAATGGGTGAAGAAAAAAATTCCCTTTGTACAACTGGGAATAGCTAGGGAGGCTGAGCATTCCTCAGGGTTCTTCTGTTACCCCCCAGGATGCTAGGATCTGAATCATTCCTTACAAGCTGCATGCTGAAAGTATGTTTTAAAAACCTTTCCTAGCCCTCTGAATAGTCAGGTTCATTTAGCTTCTAAGCTCGTACTCACACAGTTGTTCAAGTTGTCTTGGAGGGTCTGAAGCAATGCAACGTACAGATTGTCACTTCCAATACTGAGGCCTCCAAAAACATTTTGTATGTAGAATGAGAGTAGCTGGTTTCGAACACTGCAATTTTTCTGAAAAAAAATAGGCAAAGGTATTCAGATCATGCAAAAGTGTTGAGTCAAATCTGGCCTCAAAAATTCACTTTTGGAAAAATTCAGCATCAGCTGAATTATCAGCTCTGTTATATAAGAGTGTGTGTGTGTGGGGGGGTTCATATATATATATATATATATATATATATATATATATATAACTAAGTTTTTCACATTCCTGGATCACAGACTTTAAGAACAATGCCAAAAATCATGAGAGTTGGCAATATTGCATCAGTAGCATAACAGTGCTGGATGGGCAAGTGGGGCACATATGGCATATAAGGGGCCCAGAATAGAGCTAAGAGGGTGTCTCACCCTCCAGTGCCCCATCACCTCCTCTCCCCACCCTCCTTCCCCCCTGCACCTTTCCTGCAGCAGCTCAGCTCCAGGGAGGGCAGAGAAGGGGCCGTAGCACATACCTAATGGTTTGCTGCTGCTGCTAGAGACATCACCTACTTTTTTTGCTGATGAAAACCAGCATTTTTGGGGCAGTTCAGCATGCATGTCAGAAGCAAAAAAGGAAGTGACATCTCCCTTGGCAGCAGGAAACATCCAGCTGCTGCAGCGGTACTGCCCAGGGCACAATACTGGCCAATTCCACCTCTGTTTGGAATTTATGAATTTTTTCATGGATTGTTTTAACATCCCAATGGAACACCTCTTGCCTTTATTTTTTTCCCCCATCAGTAAACATTTCTCCAAGGTGGCTGTAAGCCAGGGAAGGCAACACTGTGCTGCCACAAAAATGAAATTCACCAGAGATTAATCATGAACAAAAGTGATAGCCACAAAGTCATTATTCTCTAACCTGAATGCAGAAAGTAAAAATGTGGCACAAGCCATTAAAAACAAATCAAATTGTTTGGGCCAAATTATACTTGCCCTCATGTGGCTGTGCTGGGGGGCAGAGGGCATGAGAGGTATAATTGCCCTTTTCCAAGTGCATTCTCAGAGAGAGAGGTTCAGAGCAGCTGCTTGGGTTTCCTGAGTGTTATTTTGGAGGTATTGGGTTGCCTCCACTACTCCACACCCCTAACGGAGCATATCTAAGAATATGACTATGGCCATGACCCTCAGGTAAATTAGTCAATCCTTGGAAAGCATAATGGGGAGCACCGTCAGCATGTACCCCACAACACAACACCATGAGTCTTCCCAGTATTTCTCTTTTAAGCATGCCAACTGTTACTTTAAAATGCCTCCAACTGCTGTCACTTTGGCACTGTTACTACTTTGTCCTTCCCCTTTCTCCGCCCATCCCTACACTGTCAATGTTTAAGGTCTGTAAGAAACTTTCTTTCAAAGCTAATAATCTAATCAGAGGTAAGAATTTTCTAAATACATGGGTTTCAGTTAAATTTATGTCTCAGAAATAAACATAGCCAATTCAAAAGCCATTCCTTATGATCAACAATTCACAGCTAATTTATAATGGCTTACATACAAAAGAAAAAAATTGAAAAGCCAAGAAACTCTTACCATAAACATCTTTTTTGTTGTCTTTTTTAGCAATCTTCTGTTCTTGATTAAGTCCTTCTATTAAAAATAATGAGAAGATATTAATTAAGGTTAATATGTATCTGGTTTCCAGATCAAAGGAAAGAAAGATGTGCTGGCTGTCTATTCTATGTGGGTACAGAGTTTAATACAAATAAACTATGGTCCTGATCTGTAACTGGGACTCCCAGCTAATACCACTGATAAACGATGACAATAACGATGGTTTAGTTCATGCAAAACAAGTCTGAATTCTTCTCCTGGTTCTCCCACAAACTTCCTTCATGATTTTGGTAAACTTACCAAACTTCTCTCTTTGCCTCAACGTTCTACCCAACAGAATAATGATACTTCTCTACCTCACTATGGTGATTCAACTAAGTCACCAGGAGCTCTGATACGATGAAGCCACGGAAACACCTATCCACAAGTGAAAATGAATAAATAATTTTACTAGCCAATGCATTCAACTTACTGGAACAGATGATTTTATACTAGTTGCTTTGATATACAAGTTCTCTGTCACTGCAGATAGCAGTCCTTTTCGACAGGTGTTCTTGCCGGAGAATGTCTTTTTGCCTTCCACCATGAAAAGGCACAGCAGAATCAAGAAACAACCAGACCTGAAAACGGCATATACTCTCATTCTCTCCCTCTGCCTTTCCTGCCTCCTTTACAGACACAGCAAGCGTAGTTAGATGACAAAGGTTAACCTAATTCGGTTAACCCTCAAAGCAACCTCCTATGCTGAGATGTTCATGAAGATAACTTATTGCTGATGTGCTGCTGGATCACTTCTGGTGCTGTGCTTTTTTTATACACTTCTTGCTCCACTTTCAACAAATTTGACCACATCATCAGTGACGTTTTGCAAAAGATATCTCCATATTTACTGGCAATAGGATCTGGGTTTCCAAGAAAGAAGAGCCTCACTGTCACATTTGAAGGTTCCTTTTTTTCAACCAAAGGTCTGATGAAGACAATAAATGGTTAGACTGGTTAATTTGGTTTTGTGACAAAATATGCCTACCGTATGAATATTTTTTTGAAATGCAAAGGATTTTTGCGAAGCCTTTTTTTTTTCCAGAATACAGGCTATAGCCCACAGATAGAAACTTGTCTCAGTTAGCCTGAGAAGCATTTGAAAGCAATTTCACAAGGAAGTGGTCTTACCTGCCATTATGTCAATGAGGGAAATATTGTGCTAATCATCAGAGGTGGTTAGCAGCAAGCTTGGGCTCTCTGTACTCCAGCTGCAGTATGAGTACAGGCACAGGTGACTGGTAGATGGGGCCCAGGGCACCACAGGGTCACGTGCCTCCTCTGAGATTGGCCCCCAAGTCGGCACTGCTCGGGATGGGGCAGGGTTTTTTTGCCGCATGCCCCAGCAGCGTCTTGCGGGGGAGAGGGCGCTAAGACACACCACAGAAATATAGAAATGGATATGGAGGATTTGGCCTGTCCCCAGCCCTGCCCCCGGGCCCACCCACAAATTGCACCCCCCAGACTCAGGAGGCACCAGAAACCCCTGAGTATAGGGACAGGCTCCAGCTGCTGCAGCTAGGGATAGGCTCACCCTACAGTGGTTTCAGCTGCCCTTATGGCATGGAGTCCCATGGGGCTGCCCAGTGCTCAGGGTTCATGCCTCACTCATCCTTCCAGGTATGCTACTGTCCATCCCCAGCCACAACACCCAGAGCATGCACCTGTACCACAGCACCAGCAGCTAGAATAGGAGAGCCCTGACTGTGGCAGGTAACACTGCTACCCCACTGCCTCTCTCCAGTAGTCAGCAAAATATCGTCCCCACCCCATCCCGCTCTGTCCAGGGAGTGGGAGCCGACAAGATATCAGTGAGGGAGAAGGGGGCAGCACACACATGTGGGGCTGGGATCACATAGGGCTTTAGACCTCCCCAGATTAGACCCTATGATAGGGTAGGGAAGGGGCAGCTCCAGCTTCCTCACCCAGTGTCCCTACTCCTATATACCACCTAAGCAGCAAAGCCTGGGGCTCTGCCCAGCCGGGGGAAAGGAGTTTGGACCACACTTTGACAAGCTGCTTCCCCTGTCAGCAAAGGGTATCACAGGGTCACACCTCCTTTTTTCAAAATCTTAGCTCCACCTATGTCTACATAGTGGTAGCAGCGCTAGAGCTGAGACAGCCTGCCTATCTACACCTGCAAGTGCACTTCACACCCAGAAATAAATTGATGAAGATACTGTGAGGCATCCCTCTGCTGCTGCTGCTCTCAAGCACGCTGGAGACCAAGGCATGTATTTGGGTTTGGATTGTGCTTGCAGAAGCAGGTGGGCAGGGTGTGCTGAGGACAGTCCCAGCTTGGGCATGCTGTCTCTGCTGCCCTCAAATAAACAAGGTGTGTTACAATATACCCAGACCACATTCCATAAGAAATATACCTGGCCCTGGAATCTGTTCTCACAAGAGGTGACAAAACTAATGGTGTTGAGGGAATCATGGTCACTTCTGCACAGAGAGGGTCAACTAGATCTCTGCCAGTTTAGACCGGCTTTGGGTCTAGCCCCAGAAAGTAAGGGCTTCATAATTGTGAGGGTTTGAGATAAGAAAGGAGTTTTTTTTAGTGATATCTCTTATTAGACCAAATGTATAGTTGGGAGAGTTGTTAGAGAAGCTTTTGGGCATAAAGTATCCTTCCTTAGGTGCTCTTGGAAATCTTGTCTTACATCTCTCCCAGCTTACATCTCTCCCATACCATTGATCCAATAAATATATTACCAAAAATCCTATCTTCACACGTATTTCCTGGGCCATCATGGCTACAACAAAACTCCAACCCTACTACTGGGGTCTGAGATTAAATTCGAACAAAATTTATCTTTAGTATCACCCAATTGGCTTTAATAAAGGAACACCACAAATGAACTTGGAATAACATTAAAATCAATGCAGTTGAACCAAGGACTGTTACGCTAGGGATGACTTTGTCCTAGGGCCCAGATCCCCTGATCTCCCTGAACTGTACTCCACATAAGGCCAGGTGCACGAGGAAAGTATCTTTCAACTACCTTGTAGAAACTTGATCATAGGGCCAGTCTGGCTGTGAAAATTACTAGGCCCGTGTGAAGTGGCTAGTATCTCTGGAATCATTTCAACGCGTGTAACTTGAAAATAATCCTATTGAAAAATCTGTGTTGAAATGGTTCCAGAGATTGAGATCAAAAAGGGAAGATGATAACAGGAGACAGAAATGGGGTTCTTCACATTTTGGTACGATGGAGAAGAGGAAGAGCTGTGGTCCCTCATGTGTTTATACTGTTACCTTAAGATATGTGGTCTGTGCTTACTGCTTAAATACCCCACCAACAGGCACATTGGATCATGATTATATTAGTAGTACAATATAGGCTTTTTAGCAGCTGTCTTTCATTTTTGGATCTCAGCACTAATAAATGCAAGTAAACTGTTGATTTCCAACAGCACTAAAACTTCCAAAGCAGCTGAAAACCATCCTACATGCTTCTGAAAATTAGCAAAAAGATAGCAGCAACTGTTTTCTCCTGAACTTACTTCACCCTGCAAAACTCCGCTCGTGACTCAGCAAGCCAAAGAACAGACTCTAGTATTTGAATCCAAGTTACACCTAAATTAACTGATGCAGAAGGTTTGTGAGTCACTATAAAAAAAAAATTCAGAAGAAAACTGGGCTTCCCTGGGGTTCCTCTCATAAAAGCTTTATATTTCAGTAAAGCAAACTGTGAGGGCTGAGTTCTTATCTAGTATGTGTGATGAACTGAGCACCATCTCCAATTATAGTGTGTAAAAGTCAGCTGCAGTTCTCACATCCTATTAAAATGCTGAATAAGCATCTCACTAGGAAAGAAGTCAGAGAACAAAAGCGAAAAGTCAATGTACTCCCAGTATGCTTAGTATGTTACAACTTTTGCAACAAGGACTGTCACAGAGGTTCATACCATGCCTTGTACAAGAGTCCTCAAAGCCTGGCTGAGGCCCTGGTGTACTACTGTGCTATAAAAAATAAATAATATTGATCATATGCATACCAAAGTGCTTAATCATCAATATAGTTTGTTGATGAAACACCACTAGCCATTTAAGCTAATTACATTTTTTATCACTACTGAAATATTATAGGCTAAGTTTTCACATAGGGATGCCCAAGTTAGACATGTAGTTCTCCACATAGGAATGCAGATGTTCAGGACTACTGCCAATTTGTGAATCCTTTTTTCCTATAATTTTGATGACTTTTAAAAATTTCTTACAACTAGAAAAAGGAGAAATGAGCTAAATGGAAGCCTGTGTATGTATGAGTCAGGAATCAAATAATGTCCACAGTATCCTGGCAGAAGTGGGTTGTATCCATTTACCTTTAGAGATGTTTGATCTTCCTCCATGCCCCATCATCTCACAGTCTCTCTATGAAATTGTTTGTCACTATGCCCACCCCCTGTTCTATTTTTCACTCATTTCTTTATCTGATATACTTCTTTTCCATCACTCCATTGCCCAACTCTGCACCAAGGTAGCTTGCAAGTAGCAACAGTAGATGAACAGGACAGATAGGGAGAGCTGAGAGAAGTGATGAAAGACTGCAAATTTCTAGTAACTAGGCCCAAATCCTGCCCAGGCTTCAGGCAATGGAGACAGCAATATTAAAGTTGTGAGAAGGGCAAACTACTTTATAAAAGACTATAGAGTTGTTAAAGCTAACTCTGCACACAGAAATGTGATGATTGAATGTAACAATCTTTAATATTCATAAAATGATGTGTCAAAGTTGACAGTTAGGAGTTACTTACTGCTCCTGATCACAATTAAAAAATCTTCAGTTATAGATGGAAAAATTGAAAACAACCAAATCTGGGCTTTTATAAGTAATACACCTAGATATTTCCCGGACATCTGCTGGGAAGAACAGTCAGCCAGGTTTGAACGCTCACGTAGGCTCTTGGCCAGAGTGCAGGACCTCCATCTAACCCAGGAGGTGCACAGCCCCACCAGGGAGGACGCCTTGTTGGACCTAGTGCTGGCCATGGGCGATGACCTGGTGAAGGGGCTGCAGGTGCTCGACCACCTGGGCGACAGCGATCATCACCTGCTGGAATTCACCCTCCAGTGCAAGGTGGCAAAGGCAGTGGCCCTAGATTTTAGGAGGGCAGACTTCAACGACGTAAGAAGGATAGTTGGAGAAGCACTGAGGTCCCGGAGGGGAGGGGAGCCAGGTGTCCAAGGAGCGTGGTCGCTCCTTAAGGAGACGATCCTCCAAGCCCAAAGGAAGGTAATCCCAACAAGGATCAAAGGGAGCAGGAGAGCACACAAGCCTCCCCGGCTCACCAAAAGCATCAGGGAATGTCTCTTTGCTAAAAAGGAGGCTTACACCCAATGGAAAGAAGGGGTCATCACCAGGGAGGACTATTCTGTAGTTGCTCAGGGATGTAGGGGAGTAGTTAGGAAGGCCAAGGCAGAGATGGAACTGGGACTAGCTTCCCAGATTAAGGACAATAAGAAGTCCTTTTTTAAATATGTAGGGGGTAAAAAGAAAGTCCCGGGTACTGTGGGGCCCTTGCAGGACGCCATGGGAAACTTGGTCGTCACACCAGACGGCAAAGCTAACATGTGTAATGATTTCTTTGCCTCCATCTTCCTAAGTAGGGACCAGAACAGCCACCTCCCTGCTGGGCCCCCCTCGGGCCCCGGGGGAGGCACACCTGGGCCACGGGTTAGTGAGAATTTAGTTAGGGAGCTTCTGGAGGGGTTGGACGTATTCAAGTCAGCCGGCCCAGATGATCTCCACCCTAGAGTTCTAAAGGAACTGGCCGAGGTCATTGCAAGTCCCCTGGTGCAACTTTACGAGCACTCGTGGTGCTCTGGTGAGGTAACGGAGGACTGGAAGAGGGCCAACGTGGTCCCCATCTTCAAAAAAGGCAGGAAGGAGGACCCGGGAAACTATAGGCTGGTTAGTCTTACCTCAATCCTAGGCAAGCTGTTCGAGAAAATTATGCTGGCACACATCCAGGAGGGGCCAGCAGGGGACTGTATGCTTAGGGGCAACCAACACGGGTTCATCAGTGGCAGGTCCTGTCAGACCAACCTGCTGGCCTTTTACGATCAGATCACCAGATCATTAGATGCAGGGGTAGCAGTGGATATAGTCTTCCTGGACTTCCAGAAAGCTTTTGACACTGTCTCTCACCCCGTTCTCATTAAGAAACTGGGGGCTGTGGTGTAGACACCCACACAGTCAAATGGGTCACCAACTGGCTGGTGGGCCACACCCAGAGGGTGGTAGTGGATGGGTCCTTCTCAACCTGGAAGGACGTGGGCAGTGGGGTTCTGCAGGGCTCGGTCCTTGGGCCCGCACTGTTCAACATCTTCATCAGTGACTTGGATGAGGGGGTAAAAAGCACCCTGTTCAGATTTGCTGGTGACACTAAGATGTGGGGGGACATGGGCACACTGGAAGGATGCAACAGGCTACAATCAGACCTAGACAGGTTACAAGGGTGGGCGGACGAGAGTAGGATGGGTTTCAACACAGACAAGTGCAAGGTGATGCACCTCGAAAGGAACAACTGGCACCATACCTACAGGTTAGGGAACTCCCCTCTTGTCAGCACGGAGGCGGAAAGGGATCTGGGGGTCCTCATTGTCTCCAAGATGAACATGGGCCGGCAGTGTGGAGAGGCAGTTAGGAAGGCCAACCGCACCTTGTCATGCATCCACAGATGCATCTCAAGCAGGTCCAAAGAGGTGATCCTCCCCCTCTATGCGGCACTGGTCAGGCCGCAGCTGGAGTATTGCATCCAGTTCTGGGCGCCGCACTTCAAGAGGGATGTCGACAGCATGGAGAGGGTCCAGAGGAGGGCCACTCATATGATCAGGGGACAACAGGGCAGGCCCTATGAGGAGAGGCTACGGGACCTGAACCTGTTCAGCCTCCAAAAGAGAAGGCTGAGGGGAGATCTTGTGGCCTGTTAAAACTAGTCAGGGGGGATCAGCAGGCATTGGGGGAGTCACTGTTCCCCTGAGCATCACCAGGAGTGACCAGGAATAATGGTCACTGTGGCGAAATGCCGGGCTAGCGATTCCGGCACCGCGTGGGGAGCCACGGGCTTTACGGACCAGGTGAGCTCATGGCTTGTGGGGCGGGATTGGAGGTAGCTTTATGACCGCCTTCGAGGTTCGCCGAGCTGGCGCAAGTAGATGACTTAGAGTAAGTTGTTAGTTTTTTATAATAAGTTTGTAGGATGTCTGTTGGTTCATGGGGTTCCGGAGCAAGCCCTTGCATTCTAACCCGATGGGCTAGGTGCGGCTGCCGACTCCTTAAGTCCCAGAACTGGTCAACAGCTCATTGAGATAGGGTGTTAGTGGTAGAAGTTATTACGGAGTAGATATAAGGTAAAGTAAAAATTTGTTTTATTCACTCACCTGGCCTCACCCTCTTACGAATAAGAGGGGAGACCGGCTGGAACGAAGTTGTAGTAAATACAAGTATAGAAAGCGTAGATATGCTGTCTAAGCTATGACGAGAGGCAGTCAAGAGGTGGCATCTCCGATGTTTCTTCAGTTACAGTATGCCGGATACAAAGGGGGTCTGTTGGCCCACAGGGTTCACTAGCGAGCCCTTGCTTTCCACCCTTTGCGGGATGGGTGCGGCTGCTCACTAGTTAGTCCTAGGGCTGATCAACAGCTCATAAATGGGATGGTAGATACAAAACTGTAACACGGTGAATCATTGTCGATTGTCGGATTTTCGAGGCCTTGTTTTTTGCTGGGATATGCCCAGGCGGAGAGCTGAAGACCGGCTACAGGGTGATCAAGCCTGAAGGGTCGTCTAGTCATCGTCTCTGCTACTTCCTGCCTTTTTACCTCTTTTATAGATGTTGGTTGGACTGCCTCTGTGACACTAACTATGATATAAGCTAAGCATACAGGGATAGGATAGTTTCTTTTACATAATAGTTACCAGGTAGATTTTCTACATAAGTTTTGTTTCTGCAGGAATGGCACTTACAGATAAGAAATGAAACTTACAGAATACGCATGTGCAGCTTAATACAAGCGTGGAAAAGTACAAAGCTTTCATTTTGATTAGAAGCCAAAACTACAAGGTCACATAAATGTGAGAGTGCCGTGCGGCAGTTATACAGAAATAAAATAAGACATCTACAGTCACAAGCTGGCAGAGGGTAGGTTTAGGTTAGATATCAGGAGGCGCTACTTCACAGTCTGGGTGGCTAGGGTCTGGAACCAGCTTCCAAGAGAAGTGGTGCAGGCTCCTACCCTGGGGGTGTTTAAGTGGAGGTTAGATGAACACCTTGCTGGGGTCGTTTGACCCCAGTACTCTTTCCTGCCATGGCAGGGGGTCGGACTAGATGATCTGCTCAGGTCCCTTCCGACCCTAGAAACTATGAAACTATGAAACTATAACTTGGTATCTGAGGAAACATTTTAGAGCAATCCTAGTTTGACCTCAGCCATCTAATCAGAATATCTCAGTACAGTCAGAGAGTCAGTTCACAGGTCACTCTCCAAAGCACAAATAGTACTAGTTTCTTATTCTTTTATCCATCTCCCTTCTCCTTAGAATTATGCATAATAAAATTGATGTCCCTGAGTGCATACCATTTAAGTATCTCAGGTTGGACACGCAAAAACTGATTCTCCTGAAAGTGTTAGTAACATGGCAGATTAGCTCAGGAACGTTGACATGGCATAAGAATGACTTCAGCATACAGAAATTAGACCGACTAATCTTGAAGGCTATCAAATATACTTCTATTCAAGTAGAACCATTAGAAAATAAGAAACAGAGTATTCTGCACTAGTCTCATCGTCAACTTGATTAACTACAGTGATTCAGATTTTAAACCCTTAAGAAAGTATTACTTTTTGCTGACACCAAATTCTCATTAATAAAAATCCAGCAGAGGGTTAGTATGTGCAATAACTGTCAGAAACACTGAAACTACAAGAAGAAATAATATTCCAAGCTCTGTTTTTCTATTTCAAAACAAATAAATATCCAAGACTGCTTCCAATTTGTGAAATCTGTTCTGCCATAATTTCGATGTGACTTTTTAAAATTTCTTAAAATTAGACAAAAGAGGAAATGAGCTAAATGGAAGTCTCTCTGTACACCAGGAACCAGGTAATTCCCATAGTAGCTAGACTGGCAGAAATGGGCTGATACGTTTTGTACCTCCTCCACATACCACCTTCTCACAGTCTCTCTATGAATTTATTTGTCACTCTGGGTCTGCCTACTCTCTGTTCCATTTTTCACTCATTTTCTATTTTTCACTCTTAGTTTGACATACTTTTTTGCTCTCATTCTGTTGCCAAACTCCACACTAAGGTGGCTTGCAAGTGCCAACAACAGATGGAGAGGACAGCTGGGGAAAAGAGACATGATAAAAGACTGTGATGAGCAGCCATCTGTGTGGAAAGCAGGTGGGAACTGGAGCCCCACGTACTGGGGCAGGAGCAGCCTGGCTGCAGCTCACCCCCACTTCCACCTTGCTGGGCATCTGCTGCTTGGTGCACGTCCCCACAGCTTACCTGTGTTATCCACTGCCAGAAGCAGCATAGCGTAGAAGGAAAGAAGCGAGGGAAGAGCCACTGGAAGCTGAGGGGATTCAAGTAGTACCTAGGTCCCAAGTCAGTCCACATACAGAGTATAACTATGCAGTAAGGCATCTACATGTGTGTTACTGTGCAGTACCTAATCAGGCATAAGTTTGACACCTGCGTGATGATGGTATCAAATTTATGCTCAAGTAGGTGTGAATCAAAATAGTTACTTCACTGTATGGGAATGCATGTGTAGACACATGGCTGTACTGCACAGTAATTTTGGTTACTGTGAAGTAAATGTGCACATGTAGACAAGCCCACTGAATGTATGCTTTTCTTTGGCAGCTGCTAGTCTTAAGGAATCTCATCAGTTGAAACATTTTTTAGGGATAGGGATAGAATAGATTCATTCCAGTTCATCATCTGATATAACTATGTCTGCATTCTTTCAAAAGATAAAATAAAAGAACTGGGTATTACATTTCTCAAACTGTTGGGCGTGCCCTACTGCGGGTTTCTGAAAGGTTCCTAGGGGGACCATGTGGGAATCACAGCAGTTATCAGTAGATCCCCCTACTTCAGCCAATCTTGCAACCCACCTGTTTCATGTACTGCCACATCTTCCCTTGCCACTGATTTTCTCAGGCCCCACTCATTCAGCCAGTAGCACTGCTTCCCCCACCTGATTCCCCTGCTAATGATGAAAAGCACTGGCAAGCGAGAATCAGCAGTGAGGTGAACTGATGGCAGCATCTGAAGTAGGGGGCACAAAAGAATTGGTGGCAAAGGAAGCAGTGGCAGTAGCTGAAGGATGGAATGGGAGACAAGAGTACTCCATGACTTTCCTCCAGTGGGGCATAAACACACAAGGCTTGGGAAATGCTGGACTAATGAATCACACAGAGAGATATAATAAAATAGTGCACAAAAGTGAGCACCATAGAAACAATTAATTGTAGAGAAAAAACTGGCCTTCTTACAGCTAACATTTCTATGTAAGCAAGTGTACAGTCAAGGCTGCCATAAGTTATAACCTGTAAATCATAGAAAATAAAACATCACAAAGAATTATTGAGATTTGAGTTGTAAAGATACACATTTTAAAATTTACATCTAGTTCTTCATATTTCAAAAGGCAGTTCTGGCTTTGGTTTATTGTTATTTCTTCAATTAATATAGTTGGAAGCTTTTCATTATCATAAAAAGATATCATTTTTCTGAATTAAATATAGTTTTGTAACTTATAATGATGAAAATAGTAAAGTCTAAAAACCCAGAGGCTATAATTCAGTTAATACAGGTAATATTTTTGCATTAATTATTAGCTATTTTAGTGCTGGCAGGAAAAAGTGAGAAGTTAATTTCACCTGGTTGTGAATGGCCTGTTTATTTCCAGACCTCACACATTATGTTCTCTTTGTGATTTGATATTGTGAAAATGAGAATAATATTTTAGTTAGAAGAAGTTCTTTTGCAACCAATTAAATTTAGAAAGTTGAAATTTGCCTAACAGCTCCTTGGTAACAAATTTAGGGATACTTCAAATCTGAGAATTTCAACATTTTAATACAGTTATCAGAGAATTTTAATTTTAAATGGACAAACAAATTATTTTGGATAAATATTCTAGTTAGCTTTAGACACCAATTCTACCAACAAATTTGCAAAGTGCTTAGATTTACTCACAGGAGCAAAATTAAATATGTATGCATCGGGTTGGTGCTAATGTTGATCACAAAAATAAAAAATATCTTCCCCTTGCCTCTCATTATGACCAAAATAAAGTGAAAACCCAAAATGTTCAGCCAAACACTGCCAAAACTGACATGTTTAAACTTTGGATAGAAATTTTCATCTTGTGGTCTTCAAGTTTTTGTTTTTCCAAAGAAAAATCTCCCTCCCAACCCCCAAGCAAATCTGACTCTTACAGTGTACATTTTCCATAGTGGGAATAAAAGGTTTCAATGGAAAAACTTTGACAAGCCCTCTTTGAGACCTTAGGGGTTTAATTCCATACAAAAAATCTTGTTTCCAATCTGGGTGATTTTTTTTTTTTTGGCTTCTACCACTGCTTCAGCAGTGTTCCTTCATTCTGCCTATAACCCTCATCAATATGGCTCTGCACCGGGTATAGAGACACTTAATAACTACATTCATTTTAAAGTAATTTGTTTCACACTTTGGGCAAAACCTTTCATCATTATTATCCTATATGACACTTGCAGTTCACCTTCAATAAGAACCATTATGAACACCAGACCTTTTGGACCAAAACCAAAGAATTGGTTAGTTCTTTTCTGTTCTTACATTTTTTGCTCAAATATTTATGCTTAGATTAGATTGTAGTCTAAAGCAGAAAGCCCTCAGAAAGGTGTTTCTCCCAGCATATCTTTTGTGTCAATCTTCTACAAGCCTCAGAAAAAAAAGGTATCCCTCTAAGATTTTCCACCTCTTTTTTCAAACTGTTTCAGTACATTCAGAAACTCTCCTGATTTTAGATGTTTATACAGACTTCTGAGCCTACTGAGGTTTGCTATTACTGATCTATCACTACTGTGCACTGACATCTCATTTATCATGTACTCTGTAACCACATAACCAAAAGGAGGAGATAGCATATAAATCTGCGTGCCCTCACTTCTCTTGGTTCAGATAACAGAGTTACACCAAAAACTAAACATTCAATGGTGAACACTCAGAATGCCTGGCAAGAAATTCACTTTTACTTTGTAAAAATGCTGAAAGGGTGAGTTATTATCAGTTCCCTAGTTTAAGAGACCTTTTACTTCCTGTTCTCTCATGAGTTCCAAATGTTAATATCAATATTCATTTCTAATGTTAGCAGGTCACTAGCACAAGAAGTTGGTTCCATGTAATATCTCTGGGATTTATTTGTTTTTTTTTTAAAAACTGCAGCATAATGCAAAAGCAACACTAGTTCCTGAACAAGGCAGGGCAGAATGGTGCCTTACTGACTAACTAGTTCAGAGAGGGATAAACTTTTGGAGGCAACAGTGTACTTGATAGCACGTGAACAAGATCTTATGCCTCTCTAAACCAGTTAGTCTCTAGGTAAAGTTATATGTTATGCTTAGACCATATTAAGGGCACTTAATATGTGAGCATTCACATGCAAAATGCCTTCGGAGCGTTTAAAAGTTATGCCACTTCAGGCAAGGGTTAACCCTGGGCAGTAATACCTAGTTTGTGTTAGGGCAACTTCAGTCTGCTCCACAAAGATAAAACAAGCTCTTTGCAGTCCTCCAGCATCCCAGGGCACATAGTTCCTGCCTCCCTCCCCCCACCCAGGTAAGGATAGACAGCAGGTGCCCCGGCTTCTACCCATGCCCCTGGACACTAACCCTCTAGTGGCAAGTAAGAGTTTGCAGGCAAGAAATGGTATTAACTCTTAACACATGACTTCTCACGGTACATTCTAACACTGCGTAGAAAGCCACAGATTTAGTATGGTCTAAGCCAGGAGTATCAAACTCATCAGGCCCCTTGGGCCAGGTGAGGGTCATTGGGCTGGCCTATGGGCAGTATTGGGACCAAACCCCTGTGCCACATGGAAGTGCCGATGGGCTGGGTCCAGCCCATGTGCTGCATGCAGCATGTGCCAGCTCTGCTCCAAAGCTTGCTCTGAATGTGGTGCGAGGGCTGAACCAGTCCTTCATGCTGGCTCTGATACAGCCCAGTCAGGACTGGCCCCTGACCTAGCACACTGCAGGCAGTGCTTGGACTGAATCCCTGTGCTGTTTGTAGCACACACAATGCCAGGTTTATCCTGCATGTCAGATGTAACTCCCAGGGCTGGAGCTGGGGCTGGCATGTGCCCCATGCAGTGTGCAGGGTCAGACCAGAGACCCGTGGGCTGGATCATGTGGCTCCATGTGCCAGATCCTGCTCATAGACTGTGTGTTGGACACCCCAGTCTAAGTTTAACTTCACCTTAATAAGGTATCACTCTGTTCTGCTTTCTGCCTGACTTCAGACTAGCACAGCTAACTAAATAAATGCAAGTGCCAATAAATGGAAGTGTTTGATACACACCTTCCAGCAGATCACATGCATTTCTACTTGAACATGTACATAATAGTACAGCAGTGTATCACCTAAATACCAAGCAGGAACCTCACCCTGAACCATTTGACGTCAAGGAGAGTTTTGTCACAATCCAAACTGGCTCACGATGAGCTGTTAATTTCAATAGCAAACTTATACAGTTTTATTTGATCTGTTTTTATGACTTCTTATTGTAAGCCACCTTCTTTGGGAAGGCAGCATAGAAATCAAATAAATGAATAAATAAAATATATCAGTGAGCAAAACAAACAAGTGCAAAGTCAAATCTCAGGAATAACATGATCACAAAAATGAGGCATCTTTGTCATTAATTGCAAATAAATGATTACTCACTGCCTTTTTTAAAACTGAATGAGTAAAGTAGTCGCTTTTTAATCTACACAAGAGCAGGTAAATACTTTTTGGGCACATCTACACATGCACTTTAATGTGTATTAGCCTATTTTAATGTGCATTACAACATAAAAAAAACCCCCAAGCACTTCCGCTAATGCACATTAAAATAAGGCTAATGTGCCTTTTTCTAGTACTTCAGGGCACTTTTACACTTGGTTTGGGGATCGGAGGGCAGTGCTTTAATTATAGCAGCTCTTGGAGCCACTCTTATTAAAGCACCACAGTGTCTCTTTTATCAGCATCTCCATGCTTAAAAATGGTGGTGGGGGTGCTTCAACTAAAGCTTATTCGATGAGCTTCAGTTAAAGCCCCCCCGTCATTTTGAAGCATGGGGATGCTGGTACATGAGACACCGGAGGCTGCTGGAGCACACTAATTACCACACTCCAACAGATTTAATTAATTTGTAATTACAGCAAATCTGAGCAGCCTCTGCACTTGTGTATAGGCACCCTCACAATGGAGGTACTAAATTTAATGCACATGAGCAAAAGTGCATTAATGAACATTTGTTGGAGAACTGACAAAGTAAAACTAATTGCTTTAAATCAGGGTTACATGGCAATTTTCTGAAAATAACACTGTTTCAGTTCAGTCATTCTGAAACTAGGACTCAGATTTCCATCTGAGAGTCTCATTTAGTTACCTTAAACAAGGATACTCTACCATTTTAAGTGGAGCAACAGTCAAATAGATGTTTATCACTCCATTTTTTAAAATTCTCATTTCTAAGGTTCTTAGAAAAACAGAGTGTGTTTTGGTTGAGACAGGGTAAAGTGACAAGTCTAACTTACTAAAAAGAAAATTTCTATGATACTGTATTTGATACTGCTGCTTAACCATTCATGACACAAAACTTAATGTATTTTTTTGTAAGTACTGAATGGGTGAATAGGTCTTTTCAAGACAATTTTTATTTTGTCCATGAAGAGATGGAAAGTTTGTGTAGTAGGTCTTCTTTCTAAAATGTTCATAAACATCTTTCTGTTAAAACTATAGAAACTTGTGAGTTTGAACAGAAACTTAGTATTTTGAGTTAGACAGACAGACTTCCTAGACTTCCAAAACAACTCTACTGATTTACGTAACTGCTATGCTGCTTAACATTTTTGCTACTGATAAATATGCTGCACGCTGAGGGGGAGAGAAGTCCAGGAGAGTTGGTCGTACTTCAAAGAAGCCTTGCTGAGAGTGCAGGAACAAACCATCCTGATGCACAGGAAGACTAGCAAATGTGGCAGAAGACCAGCTTGGCTTAGCAGGGAACTCTTCAGTAAACCAAGTTACAAAAAAGGAAGCTTATAAGAAATGGAAACTTGGACAAATAACTAGGGCAGAATATAAGAGCATTGCTCAGGCATGCAGGGTTGAAGTCAGGAAAACCAAAGAGCAACTGGAGTTGCAGCTAGCAAGGGATGTGAAGGGTTTCCACAATTATGTCAGTAGCAAGAGGAGGATCAGGGAAAGTGTGGGTCCCTTACTGAATGAGGGAGGAAACCTTGTGACAGAGGCTACAGAAAAAGCTGAAGTGTGCAATGCCTTTTTTGCCTTGGTCTTCACAGGTAAAGGCAGCTCCCAGACTACTGCACTGAGCAGCACAGTTTGGGGAGGTGGTGAGCAGCCCTCAGTGGTGAAAGAATAGGTTAGGGACTACTTAGGAGAGCTGGACGTGTACAAGTCCGTGGGGTCAAATGGGATGCACCCGGGGTGCTGAGGGAGTTGGCTGATGTGATTGCAGAGCCATTGACCATAATGTTTGAAAACTCATGGCAATCAGGAGAGGTCCTGGATGACCAGAAAAGGGCAAACATAGTGCCCATATTTAAGAAATGGAAAAAGGAGGATCCAGGGAACTACGGACCAGTCAGCCTCACTTAAGTCCCTGGAAAAATTATGGAGCAGATCCTCAAGGAATCCATTTCTAAGCACTTGGAGGGGGAAAAGGTGATTAGGAACAGTTAGTATGGATTCAACAAGGGGAAGACATGCCTGACCAACCTGATTGCCTTCTATGATGATGTGACGGGCTCCGTGGATGTGGGGAAATTGGTGGATGTGGTGTACCTTGATTTTAGCAAGATTTTTGTACAGTTTCCCACAGCATACTTGCAGGCAAACTAAGGAAGTATGGGTTGAATGAATGGACTAGAGGGGATAGAAAACTGGCTGGACTTAGAGAGTAATAATCAATGTCTAGTAGGCAGCTGGTATCAAGTGGAGTGCCCCAGGGGTCAGTCCTGGGGCTAGTTTCACTCAATGCCTTCATCAACAACCTGGAAGATGGCATACAGGGCCACCCTCAACAAGTTTGCAGATATACCTAGTTGGGGGGAATAGTAGATATGCTGGAGGGTAGGGCTAGGATTCAGAGTGACCTAGACAAATTGGAGGATTGGGACAAAGGGAATCTCCTAAGATTTAGCATCGAAGGAAAATTGCTACGTCCTGTACTTAGGACAGCACAATCCAAGGTACCAGTACAGGCTGGGGGGTGACTGGGTGGGCAGCAGCTTTGCAGAAAAGGATCTGGGGGTTACAGTGGACAACAAGCTGAATATGAGCCAACAGTGTGCCCTTGTTGCCGAGAAGGCTAATGGCATAATGGGCTGCATTGGTAGGTGTGTTGCCAGCAGGGCAAGGGAAGTGATTATTCCCCTCTATTCAGCATTGGTGAGGCCACATCTGGAGTACTATGTTCATTCCCCCCCTCCCCCCCCCCCCCCCAAAGGATGTGGACAAATTGGAGAGAGTCCAGCAGAGGGCAACAAAAATGGTGAGGGTGCTGGGGGACATGACTTATGTGGAAAGACTGGGGGAACTGGGCTTAGTTAGTCTAGAGAACAGAAGACTGACGGGGGATTTAATAGCAGCCTCCCCTGAAAGGGGGTTCGAAGAGGATGGCACTAGACTGTTCTCAGTGTTGCCAGATGACAAAGAGTCAGATGACAAGGAGCAATGATCTTAAGTTGCAACAAGGGAAGTTTAGGTTAAGAACTTAGGAAGAATTTTCTCACTAGTAGGGTAGCAAAACAGTGCAACAGGCTACCCAGAGAGGTGGTGGAAGCTCCATCCTTGGGGGTTTTTAAAACCTGGGTAGACAAAGCTTTGGCTGGAATGATCTAGTTGTAAATGGTCCTGTTTTGAGCAGGGGGTTGGACTAAATGACCTCCTGAGGTCCCTTCCAACCCTAACTTTCTATGATTCTATCACCCACGATGCCACCACTACTTAATGCCATTTAATCTTCCCACCAACAGCAAAAGAACTGTCCCTGAAGCTACATTAGCAAACAGTTCACACAAAAAATGTTATAGATGTGTCTGTCTAAGTTGGTAACTATGTGTAATAGATACAGAATTGTTATCACTCTAACCACAGTTTCTATTTCACCAATTATATGTTTTCCATATGTGGTTTGTTAGCAGTGCTATCAGATTGCCTTGAATTAGGATGTTATGTTATTGGTAGGGACCTACTTAACTTGCGGTGAGATAAAGCCATTTTCTCTGCTTGCTTGTGACATAAAGGGTGCAGGCATTTCCTGGTGGGCCTGCCCCTCATCTCTGATTGGTAGAGAAGTCCCACCATCACTGCAGACAGTCAGTAAGACTCAAGCATGTGAGAGTGGCTGCAGGGATTGGTGTGTTGTCTAAGTATCATGGTAAGGATTGGGAGATTCTAAAACAGTGCAGCATATAAATAATATGCTTTTGGTGGGGGGGGTTGATTCTGCGGGAAATAGTGGCCAATGGAATTTTCCTCAGAGATTGTGGATATCACTAGTTTTCACGGTTTTCATGAAAACTGCAAAACCATGAATTAAGTAGTTCTCTAATTATGGGTGAGTCACCTGCCGGAAACTATTCCTTTATATTGTCAACTCCCTCAGGCTTCTATGAGAAATTGTATCCATTTCCATATCTTTAGTCTTCCTTATGGTTGCATCACTCATAGACCTGGAAATTATGGTAACATTTCTGCTGATGTTAGCTCAGCTTTAGTGTCCTGATTCTCCTTCCTGTTATACCAATGTTACATACGTTGTAAATCCACTGACTTACGATTTTCACTGATGTGAGTGAGAGGACTACAAGGTCTCAGGTGTCTACAGAACTCAGCAAAAAAGATATATGGCTTTTAACTCAGCTCATGCCTTGTTTAGATCTGGATCTAGATAACTCCTTTTATCTTAGTTCCACTCCTTACTATTGGCCACATTTTACATTGACTGACCCAGGCAAAAATTAGAAATGCCATTCCTACTAATTCTAGGGATAGGCATGTCCATTATTTTAAATCTAAGTGAGTTAATATATGAGACAAAAAACTGACAGCAAACAAAGAACAAGTTGGCTATGTCTATGTTCAGCAGTCAGAAAATAATCTGCTGACAATGCAAAGACAGGAAGGGACCAGTCTCTACTCACATAGACCAGTGTAACTGGTGAGTGACTCAACTGAGATTAATGATACTATCCCAGCTTAAAATGTGACAAAGGAGCAAAGTGGAATTCACAGCTCTCTTGCAACCAGCGGAGCTGTGAAGTGACTCCAACAAGTCTACATCCCTCCTCACATGAATTGCCCTGTCACAGAGAAGACTCAATGAAATGTCCCATGTCTGTGCCCAATCTCCACTTCCCAGCAGAAGCTCCCAGCTTCAGCAGTGTTCCTTCATTCTGCCTATAACCCTCATCTGCAATGATCATAGTTCACTTCATCAGGTGCCGCCTGCCTGCCACTGTAAAGAGGACCCTGCTTCCCTTGTTGTTACTGAATTGTTTCTGGCTGAATTCTCAGCGCGGAGTGGAGTAGCATGGTCCAAGACCTGAATCTGCATCTCCCGTGAAGCTACATTATACTACCTCTAAATTATTGTTTCCTTCTCCAATACATCATGAAGTGTTTTCCTAATTTATAAGTTAAAAAGAAAATCTTCCTGAAACAGCAATATTTGGCAAACCAAGATATTTATTATAATAAATTAAAATGTATGAGATATCAA
This sequence comes from Crocodylus siamensis, assembly GCF_052110815.1. Classification (NCBI taxonomy): domain Eukaryota; kingdom Metazoa; phylum Chordata; order Crocodylia; family Crocodylidae; genus Crocodylus; species Crocodylus siamensis. The sequence goes on from NC_143398.1 coordinate 67,069,478, forward strand.
ATAACACAATGTTATATAAATATTATAGTAAATTATATCATAAATCATGTAAAAGCCTCTACAACATTTTCATAAATAAATTCGCTTAATTATTTATTCAGTTACTTTACATAAATAAAAGGCACTGTATAGTTATTAGTTTTAAATAACTTAGCATTAAATATTAATATCCATGAAATCTGTTTTCTAAAAAAATCTGAAATATGTGCTTCCTAGAGATGGGGGAGCTGAAGAAAAACAGGCAAATTTTCTAAGAGTGATTTTCAAATTTAAAGACACAGGCATGGCATGAATCAGTGAAAAGCTAGAAAAAAGATCTATTTGGGCCTATGACCATGAGCCATGGTCAGAAAAATATGTAAGCATGGGCATAAGTCCCACTGACTTCACTAGGTCTTAAGCACGCTTTTAAGAATGTGTTTTTTCTGAACTGGAGCCATAAGCGGTGTACCAGTCTTCTTTTTCAAGATAGGCAGTGGTGCATGCCATGTGCTGTGTCCAAAATATTAATGTAACCTATTGTACTTGCCCAGGTAAGCAACTACTCATCCTACAGGTGTACTTTCATGATAGATAAATAACTTGTGTCATCACAGTAGTTTCTTTGAGCTCTTTAAAAAAACCGTGCAGACACTTTTAGTGGTTCTTCTTATGTCCTCCTCTCTTTGGTCCTTCAATGCATGCATCTTCCATGTAATCAAAGAGCAAATCCAGTTCCCCAATTGCTTTGTTCTTTCCATTTTCTCCCAGCTACAAAAAAATACAAGAAAATGCTTTACTATTAAATATATGACATTTCTTTACTACCTCATTATTTCACAGAAGGTAGAAATAAGGCACAACTCCTACTCACCTTACTCTTACAATTCATTCTATCAAAGTCAATAAATCTCAGACTGTCCAAATCCCACCACTACTGGGATGCTACCTACAATCTGTATTTTAACACTTTGACCACATCCACTTTGAATTACTCTAGAAATGAATCAAACTAATATACTAATCTCACAAAATGGACAAGAGCCTCAAAATAATTCTGAGAGGTTGTTTAGGATAATTATATTACCACCTCTGAGAACATTATCCCTGTGTAAAACCTCCATCCTTGGAAATTTTCAAGAGCAGGTTAGATGACACTTGTCTAGATGGGTTAGTCAGGGATGATCCTGCCTTGAGAGGAAGGGCTGCACTAGATAACCTTTCAGCCCTACTTCCCTATAATCCTAACAGATCTTCTACCTAAAGAAACAACCCAGTCATATATCTCTTTTCCAGTAAGAAATCAACTTGTGCAGTAGAACAACCGTGTAATAATTGATGGAGGAAGTTCTTGGCTTCGAAAAAATGTACGTATTGGCTTTTAAGAGAGTTAAAAATTGCAGTGTTTTTCTGTAACATATTTTTACTACAGCAGACAAGTTGTTATAATGACATAAGGTCCAGATTGCCATGGGACATATTTCCATAGCATCATTAACAAATATGGGTCCTGATCCTACAAAACAATTAGTTTCAGCAATTTTGTGAAAATTGAATTTTAGTACCTCAATTAACTATGCCTTTGCATGTTTTCAGGATCAGGGCTATAGCTAAAATACCTATATCTTCCACGATAATTACAGCAAATTAAAGAGCTAATATCCTTTGCCCTTGCCTCCCACCCCGCATTTGACCAATACAACCTCATGCACTCCTTTTCAGAGGTTTGTTTCACAGCTACCAGCCACGTTCTAGTCCAGTTAGGCATCTAAGTAATACTTAGTTATGTAAGTACAATCATTTTTCCACCTTGCTTGAGACCACTGAAAAACTTAATATGAAAGGTAGTTGGATCTTTCCTCTTCACCACTTTTTGTGACTTTGTCTTAAAGCTAAGGTGAATGTGTTCAAAAGTAGAAGTTTCAATTGCTCTTCTAGAACTTGAGCAGTGTGGAATAGGTTATATATGTAGATACTTAGACTATGGAGAGCCTTAGTCATCTCATATATACAATAAGATCTGACCCTAATTTTCTTCTCCATTCACTTCTTAGTTTTAGATTATACAAAAAAAATGCCAGCTGAACTCAACAGAAACATCCCAAAGGATTACACTGGGATTTGGATCAGACTCAGAAAGAATACTGGGACAGCAGTGAAAAACAACGGACGAGCTAAAATCTCTTCTTTGATATGCTAGTCTTACCACAGCATGTAAGTGATTTGTATAACAGCTACTTGCTACTGGTCTTGTTAAATATTCGAAAATAAACACACCTGTTTCATTCTGTTTTTCATCTCTGCCAGGTTCTTTTCAGCATGCTCTAGGTTTCCTGAGAATTTCTGAAAAAGAAAACATGCCAGCCAAAATTTACCAACCAAACATACCACAGTGTGGTTTTTCTTTTTCACACCTTTCTATTGCCCTGCTTTATTCACCAACCTAAATCTAAATATCTTGATCTGAGGTTTCCTTTGATTTCAAAACCAAGTAGGTGGGCTCCTCACCTGTCTACAACATGTTGCTAATTGCTAGACATTTGGTAGCTGGAATGCAACTTAAGAGGAAATCCAAGGATAGGAATGGGAAAAAAGAGGCCTCAAGGGAGTTTAAAATCTGAGTTTGGGAGCAGCCAGAATCTATACATGCTTTCAGTACTTACACAGCCACATAGCTTCGACTTCAGGAATTCCAGGAAGTGTATCACATCATGGATTTGTGGATTCTTATATTTGAGATCACACAGTACTTCTTTCACTATGATCTCCAGTACACTCTTCATCACGTAGCAGCGATTGGTCTCCTGCAAAATATCGGTATAAGCAGGAGCATCGTGATAAATACCAAGACAATAAATGCTGCTCAGGGTAGCTGGACACAGGCATGGGTGAACTAGGTGGCTACCCCAAGCCTGGACAGAAAGGGGGCCCAAAAATGGTAATTTTAAAATTATTATTATCATTATTTCTGGCAAAGGAGGGCCCAATACTAAAATTTTGCCCAGGGCTGCCAGGAGTCTAGGAACGGTACTGGGTAAAAGGCAGGGAGTTTGTCATATCCAAAGTGTGTGTGTTAAGCTCACCTTGATATTAACATAGAGCTGCTGTCCAATGAATCTGTTTTCCGTGTCCTGGTCCAAGAGCCTGGCCTAGGAAGGAGAAAGGAAACATCAGCTACCAAAAGAAGTCTGAATGTAAAAAAATTTACAGTATTCTACAATAATAATCCAGATGCTACAACTGACATGATACTTTGAGTGACTGGTCCAGAGTTCAGTGACTACATATTAAAGAGGAGGCTATGCATTTCAAACAAAGTGCCAAGCCCATCACAAAAGAAGAATAAGGAAAGGTTGACGAGAGAGTATGAGGTGCTCACTAATTATATCCAAAGTCATGTTGGGGCTGAGGAGCAAGAGAAACGTAAACACTTGTTTCAAGATTTTCTGGTCACACAGAAGGTGGAGGAAGTGAGTACAGTACACAGCACAGAGCCTTCTTACAAGTAAGCTGCCTTTCACCAATGGGTTACCCTTCCATGGGTAGTGGAGGGAGCCTCAGTGGGTTGCGGTTTCTTTTTTCTATGTACAAAACAGACAGCAGACTACCTGCATGAAGAAAATATACCACCACGACACAAGTACCTGGACCTATGGAGCAGAGGCCCAGAAAGCAGAAAGGAAGAGACATGCCGTAGAGCACAGCCTTTTGAGAACTAAAAGAAAATGAGGCTCTCAGATACAACCATGAAAGAGCAAGACAGAGAAGTTACAGTACCTCTTTGGCCAAGGTGTAGGTGCGATTCCTGATGTAGGGCTGCTGAAAGTAGTTCTTTTCAAGTTTGCAGACATGATTGGTAGCTCCTGCTCCTTTTGGAGGCATAGGAACAGCAAGGAGAATGAGGGGAAGGCAGCAGCAACACAGGATCCAGACCAGAGAGCACCTCATCCAACTCTGCAGGAACAGCATGGCTCACAGTCCAAAGTAGTGACTTCAGCTGGACGTACAACTACAGCGTTCTATACCAGTGAGAGAGAATACGGCCATCAGAGGAGAGAGACAAGCACTGGGAAAGCGAAGCAGGTAATCAAAGTAGACTGCAAACTCTTACCTTTGCGTTGATTCTTGTTGTGCCGTGAAGAAGAATAGATGATCCTTATATAGAGCCATCCGTGACAAAGTTTTTTTTTTTTTGAGAATCTGGTGGTGAATTAAAAATGACATCAGCAAGTCTCTTACTTTCCAGTATCCTCTTCTGAGAACTACCTAACTACCACAAAACCCACAGGAGAACCTCAAGGGCTTTGTAGTCTTTAATTTCTTATAAAATAGCCCCATTTTTAATGACGAGATAGAAAGGGGCTTTTACCTACCTGTGAACCCTGAATGCTCTTTTCCAAAAGTAACCACAAAGTCTATGGGTTTTGTGACCTGTGTCTTGATCGTAACACACCTGCTAAATCAGCAGGATTGATTGTAGGCCTGTTTCAGTTTTATAAATGCTTTCTAGATTTATTCTAACTTATTATGTGTAGTTCTATAGTGCCTAGAGGCATTCATCAGGACTGAAACCTCCCCGGGCTAGCTGCTGTGCACATAAGCAGTTAAGAGACTGTCACTGCTTCCATATCTAACAACTGGATCCAATAAAGAAAACTGAGTCAGTGGGTTCTTGCTACAGCCTGAAGCCCTTTAGAAGTCAGTGATGTTCCAGCCAAGGCAATGCAGTTCTCTTTGCCAGGTTGGGATCCAACCGTAAGCAATACAGTAAGACGTCATTTAGTGCTTCCCTCTTTCCCCAAGATCCCTATTTTACAAAACCAATCTGTGTGCCAGTAAGAACATCAGTTATATCAAACAACTTCACATTCATGCACATTTAGAATAAACCCTGCGTTTCTCATTCTGTTCAGCTATAACAAGCCATTCAGGGCATAAATGCTGCACAGAGCTCAAACAACCAGCAACAACCCAAAAAGTGCATTTAAGGGGGAATTGTACTCTTTGTGAAGTCAGGATAAGTCAGATGGTGAGGCCGGGACGTGGCATTGATGTAAATGCTGAGTGGTTTTTTTGTTAGACACCCACAGTGTGTACACGTAACAAAGAGCAAACAGCCCAAGCCATGAGAAGCTTGCAAACTATGCAAAGAGCAGCTCTGCAACTTCTACAGAGCTGCACACATATGCATCTAATTGAAAGGCTGGCAAGTACAAGATAAATGAGACAAGCTGAGCAAAGAGGAGAAAAGTCATTTAAGTTTTATTTTTATGTAACTTTGGGAAAGGGGAGAGCCGGAACGTAGGGCAACTTCACATATGCTCTGGGGTGGGGGAGTGTTTTAATTAAAGCAGCTCTCCAGAGCAGCTCTAATTAAAGCATCCGCAGTATCTTGTGCATTCAGTGTCCCATGCTTCAAAATGGCACGGGGGTGCTTCAAGTAAAGCTCATTTGACAAGCTGTAAAGTGCCCCCATCACCATTTTGAAGTGCAGGGATGCTGAATGTACATGATGCCAGGGCTGTTGGAGCGTGCTAATTAGCACCTGCACACATGCCTGCTCTGAGGCACACTAATTAGCACACATAAGAGCAGACTCAATTAATTGAATCTGCTCTGATATGTGCTAATTAGCAGACCTCAAAGCAAGCATCAGGCACATGTGTAGGTGCCCTTAATATCCATGAATCAAAGTCATAGACTAGAAGAAGGAAGCCATGATTAGGAAATAGAAGGCCTGGTTGATTTTTCCATTGGCAAAAACAGAATCTGGCTTTGGCGCTTTCCCTGTTATATGCCTAGACTTACCATAATAAACTGAGAGATGGGAATAGACCCTGCATAGCCCAGTGTCTCCTATCACCAACCACCACAATCCTGTGTTGGTCAAAGATACCTCATTGCAGAAAATATCCATGACGCTCACCTCACTGGAACTAAATAACTTCAGTGCACCTCTTGATTCCCACATGTACTTGTCACACTGAACCTATTCTTGTCCTTTAAAACCAAGTACTCCATCTTCCTCTATCCTTCCCTGGTTCTGAACTGGTTTTACTCCTGTGATTACCCAGAAACCAATAGCACATGTGCTGCTTCACTAAAAAACAGAGCATGCCCTTGTCCCTGTCCTAGGAAACCTTTAATGTTATTAAGGAAACCTTTAATGTTATTAGAAAGACAGCATAGTTGAAAAATGGAAAGTGACAAGAAGATGGACTTTACCACAAGGCTATTCAATCGTGTGTAGTGTATAATAATAAATAATGTGATAGTGCTCCTTTGTGTGGCAGGTGAAACCATAAGCGTTACAGACGAATGTGCTGAAGAGAAGACAGGCCACAGAAAGAAAGAGAGTGCCTGGCAAAAGGGACAATATATGGAAACAAAAGTGGGCCAAAAATTAAAAGGGTGAACTTGGGTATGAAACATCTTTATCTGAACTCCTCTCCAGTGGCTAAACACTGTCCTATATCCAATAGGTATTGCTTTAGTTAGGGTGTAGAGCTCTTCTCTCCCATTTCCATCCACTGCTTCTAAAAGAAACTCCTCAGACAGACAAAAGACATTGAAGATCCAGACTTTTTCAAAGCAGTGCAACTACCTCTCTTTCTCAGTATTTAACTGCTGACATCTTGGTTGTTGAATCTCTCTTTTCTGAACTTCTCTCATTCCACTGGAACTAGTTTCAGTTCTACCATTCTTTCCCTCTAAGCAAGAAACTAATGTTGCCTTCAGTCTCTCTTCCTAGGTCAAAACTGACCCCTCTTTTTTCATTTCTGCTGAAGGCTTTGAGGGCTCCGTTTCCTTTTGTTTTGCACTTTCTGTCTCATTTGCCCCTGTGTAAAATGATACTCTTCTAATCTGGAAGCAGACGACACACTCCCTGCATTTGGCTGGCACACATTTAAGTGAAGACACAAAGCCAGTCAGAGAAGAAAAGGACCCTCAATCTTTCATTCACCCCTTTTTTTATGGAGGACTGATGGCTCCGATCTTGGACCTTATTCCTGTCTGTAATTTTATTTGCAGATAAAATGCCCTGTGTTTGTTCATGAACATGATTGTTCCTTCAGCCCAAGAATTGTGAGGTCAGAGGGCAGTGGTTATTCTGTCAATATACCTCCAGTGCTATTGCAATCAACAACACAACCACAACAAACCACCAGAATTCATTGATCCTACATTGGTCTTTCTGACCTCAGTCATCCTACTCCAGGGAAATCTATAAAATACCTTCAAAAGCAGGCTTGGGAATAAAAATCCATAACCTTACAGGATGCTAAAAACAATGCTGTAACCACCGACAGTGGCTTTATGCATCATTGCAGTCTACCTGTGGCTTCTACTAACCTTCATGGGTAATAACGTCCCCTTTGAATGGACTTGTTCTATATAATCAGGTTATATATTCAACTTCAGATGCTACTTCTGATCACCTGTCTCTGCTCCTATTTCACAGCCATTCTTCATTTCTTATATGACAGCTTTCATTAACATGGAGTTAAACACAAACGTCTGTTGGGAAGGGGATGGGCACTTCTTAGTTTAGCCTGTGTCTGCTTCTTTCTCAGACCTGAAGAAGGGTTCTTTGTGCCCAAAAGTTTGTCAAACATCTCTCCCAACTATATAGTCAGTCCAATAAGAAAACTTTGCCCCTTGTTCTTTACTTTAAATAGGATGTGACTGCCTGAATGGGATGCTGAGTGTTGTAGACCAAACAGAAGTGAATCCATGGTTGTCTGGTTCTCAGACACTTTCTTTTCCCTCCTAGATTTCAGAACTGGGCCACAGACAGCTCCAGCTGAGACTTTTTCACCCCTAGCAGGGGTGAAGGAAGAAATGACTTGTTTGGAAATGTGTGTTTTAAAGTACTTTTTTGGATAATCTTAATATAGCTACACAGCCTTGTATTCTTTCATTAGTGCTGCCAGCTCCCATTGTTTTGCTGGCTCATGTATTAGCTGTGTGTTTCTAATAGCTCTAGCTACTGAAGCCTGAGAGTAGTGTGGTGACAACGTTTAAGGTGTTCCATGATGGCTCGCAAGCCATGAATTAAAGTCTCATGCCAGACTCATGCCAAAGTTCACAGCTTAAGCATCCAAGCACTAACTGGGTACACAGTTATTTGGGCTGGAGAATCAAAGGTAGCCAAAAATGATGCTGGCTATGTCATTGCCTTGTACGCTGTTGGCTACTGAAGCTGGTGTGCCTTAACAGCATTGGCTCAATAGAGTCTTGGCTTCAGGTGAACTTTTGACTTGAGTCTTATGATCAAGAGACCTTCAGCTTTCACTTAAAAACACTTACAGTCCTCCAAGGTGCAGAGAAAAGACTGGAAAAATATAAACCCTTGAACCTGGAAAACAAAAGGCAAGTAAAAACACTCCAATTAATTGTTGTTAAAAATCTTTTAATTGGTAGAGGGCCTGATGTAAGATTTTTAAATATTTGATATGGTGAAACTGCAATACATATGTTTGAGACAAGTAAATAGATCCACTATAGCTCTGGTCTAATTAAGAACTAAAATAATGCAAATATTTGATCATCAGTACAATGTCCTTCATAACATTTTTTCAACCAGCCCAACCAGTCCAGCACATTAAAACTACAGAAGATGAACTTCCATACTTTCAACTTCATTTTTTCCAGTGATGTCTCAGAAATCTATCGTCTGCAACCCCACGAATAAAAGATAAACCAATAAACCAAACTTACTGATGGGGTTTCCCTAATTAATCAGGAAACCACAGTGTTCTCGACAGTGACTTATTTACTCATATAAAATAGAGAGGAATTTGGGGGTAAGACTGGCAGTTTACTGGCATTGTTACCTCAAAAGCCGCAAGTGCTTCCTCCTTAGTTTTAATTAACCTGCAGGTAAATTGCGAATACTATACTTTGATGTACTTCCATTATGTACCACTAGCAGTGACTGCTTATAGCTCATAGTTTATTGGTACCTATTTATTTAGGCAGAGGACGGCTGGACATGATGATAAACACATGATGATAAATTCTCTGTGTGTAGTTAAGTTTCAAAGATAAACCCATCTTTTTAATAGGCTTTTTATTAAATGAAGTTCAAATAATTATGCCACAAAGTAGAAAAGTCCTAAGGTCCTAATTCTGGGCCACAGCATCCTTTCCCATGGGAAAATAAATGGGAAATGGGAAGGAAATCCTAAGTATATCTTTATGGATTCCTTCCTTCTTTATTTGTAGAATACGGTTCCCTTCCTGAAACATAATGGGCCACAGATCACACACACTGTTCAAGCCTTTGAAGAGCTGCAGGGGGGCCCACATAAAGGCTCTCTATTTCGGACATCTCTGCTGCTCCAGTCTTACTACAGACTAACTTGCCATATGTGTTCTGGGATTCCCTGTTTGTAAACCAAGGAGTTTTGGTGGTATCTTTTATTGACTGTATAGTTGGGAGAGATGTTAGACAAGCTTTCAGGCATGAGGTCCTTTCTTCAAGTCTAGCAGAGAAGGAAACATAACTTGAGCTAAATAGTACATATCACAATGGCATATGTATAAGTCAATTTATATAAATGTTAAATGGAAACCCCAGAATAAATAATACCAGCTCCTCAGCCTCTCATAAATTACATTCCCCAGCCATCTAACCATTTTGTTGCCCTCTGCTGGACACTCTCCTATTTGTCTATGGGCTTTCTGTAGTGGAGGGCCCAAAACTGGACACAGTATACCAGATGTGGCTGCAGTAGTGCAGAATAGAGGGGAAGAATCATTTCCCTCAATCTGCTGGCAACACTGCTCCTAATGCTGCCCAGTATGCTGTTAGACTTCTTTACTGTTGGCTCATATTAAACTTATTGTCCACTGTAACCCCCAGGTCCTCTTCTGCAGAGCTGCTGCTTAGCCAGTCAGTCCCTAGTCTGTACCGGTGCATGGGATCATTCCATCCTAAGTGCAGGACCTTGCACTTGTCCTTATTGAATTTCATGACATTGCTTTTGGTTCAATCCTCTAATTAGTCTAGGTCTCTCTGAATCATAACACTACTCTCCAGTGTATCTACTACTCCACCCAGCTTGGCGTCAGCCTAAAATTTGCTGATGGTGCACTTCATCCCATCTTCCAGATCATTGATGAACATATTGTACAAAACTAGCCCCAGGACTGACCCTTGGGGCACTCCACTTGATACCAGCTGCCAATTAGACATTGTGCCTTTGATTATCTCCTGAGCCTGACAATCCAGGCTGTTATCTAGCCACCTTACAGGCCATTCATCCAACCCACGCTTTCTTAGCTTATTTGCAAGAATGTTGTAGGAGACAGTATCGTGAAGATACTGTACCAGTACCAGTATCAGAACCTGTACTCTCCCCACATCCACCAAGTCAGTAAACTTATCATAGAAGGCAATCTGGTTAGCCACGTATGACTCACCTTTGGTGAATCCATGCTGATTGTTTCTAATCACTTTCTTTTTCTCCAAGTGCTTAGAAATGATAAATTCCTTCAGGACCTTGTCCATGATTTTTCCAGGCACTGAAATGAGGCTGACTGATCTATAGTTCCCTGGATCCTCTTCCTTCCCTTTCTTAAAAATGGGTTCTATATTTGCCCATTCCCAGTCATGCAAGACCTCTCCCAAATACCATGAGTTTTCAGAGATAGTGGCCAGTGGCTCTGCAATCACACAGCCAACTCCTTCAGCACCCTTGGGTGCATCCCATCCTGCCCCCGTGGACCTGTACACATTGAGCACTTCTAAAAAGTACTTAAGCTGTTCTTTCATCACTGTCAGCTGCTCACCTCCTCCCCAAACTGTGCTGCCAGGTGCAGTAGTCTGGGAACTGACCTGGGCTGTGAAGACTGGGGTAAAAAGGGGGTTGAGTGCTTCAATATTTTCTGCATCATCTGTCACTAGGTTGCCTCCCCCATTCAGTGAGGGACCAACACTTTTCCCTGATCTTCCCCTTGTTGCTGACATACTTGTAGAAATGCTTCTTATTACCCCTCACATCCCTTGCTAGCTGCAACTCCAATTGCACTTTGGCCATCCTGCCTCCATCCCTGCATGCCTGAGCAATACTTTTATACTCACTCCTCCCTTGTTGTTTGTCCAAGATTCCACTTTTTGTAAGCCTCCGTTTTGTGTTTTAGCTCATTAACAAGTTCCCTGCTAAACCAAGCTGGTCTTCTGCCATACTTGCTAGTCTTTCCATGCATCAGGATGATTAATTCCTGCACCCTCAGTAAGGTTTCATTAAAGTACGACCAGCTCTCCTTTCCCCCTCAAACTGGCCTCCCAGGGGATTCTGCTCATCAGTTCCCTGAATGAGTCAAAGCCTGTTTTTCTGAAGTCCAGGATCCTTCTCTGCTGCTCTCCATCCTTCCTTTCCTCAGGAATCTGAACTCAAGTCATCTCAAGGTCACCACTGCTCAGGTTGCTATTCACTACTACATTCCCAACCAATTCTTCCCTGCTTGTGAGCACTGCCCCTAGTTGGCCTGTCCAATACTTGCACCAGGGAATTGTCCCAAACAATATCCAAAAACTTCCTGTCAATGTCAAAAGCAGCTTTAAAAATGAGAGAAATGCAAATGAATGGATAACCTAATGAGTGAAAGAGCAAGACCACTGAAGAGGAAAAAGGGTCGTTATTACTCATGAAGTGTAGAAAGCTTAGCAGAGATAGCAGGTAGATTATAATGACAGCTAATATCTCTGTTTAGTCCCTGCTTTTTAGTGTCCAGTATGAATTTTTGTTCCCAAATCCATTTACAGGTATTTTGTAGATTGCCCTTGAGTAGGAGGATTGTGAGGTCAGACAAGAAGTAGTGGTTCCATGGAAAGTGTTCTCCTGCTGATATTTGTCTCTTTCTGTCCTTTATCTTCTGCCTGTTAGGTTTCACCCACATAGATTCCACGAGGATATTTGGTGCACTAAATAAGACTGTATCAGCTTCTGGGATAGGCAAGTGTAGGATCCATGGATTCTGATGGGTGTTTGGTTGGGGGATATTGACTGAAGTGGCAGTGGACATGTGTTGACAGGTTTTGCATATATTGTTACGTCTAGGTTGTATCCCATTTGATGTCCATTGGTCAGCAAAGTTTGCTTCTGATGCTGAGTTGGTTGAGTGTGTGAGGTTGTTTGAAAGACAGGGGGTAGAGGCTTGGGATTATTTCACTCAAGGTTGCATTGTTTGGAAGCACAGGCTATAATTGTTTGATGATTTGTTTTATCTGTTCCAGGTTAGGGTGGCATGCAACAACCAGGGGTGTGCAGTCAGTGGGAGTTTTCTATTTCATTGTAGAACAGGGGTGGGCAAAATGTGGACCATGGGCCAGATGCGGCGCTCCAGGCCATTCTATCCAGTGCACAGGGCCCCAAAATTTTTGAAAATTAATATGTATCTGCCTCTAGCTGCCTATCATGTGGCCCTCGATGGCTTGCCAAAACTCAGTAAGCAGCCCTCTGCCCAAAATAATTGCCCACCCCTGTTGTAGAAGGTTACCGCGAGCTATTTGACTGAGTTGTTCAAAGACACGATCTATTTCTCTGCTGGAGAATCCTTGCTGAGTTAAGGTATGTTTAAGGCTGGTGCAATGTGTATCATGAGTATTCTCCTCAGAGCAGCTCAGTGGTATCTGAGGGCCTGACTATAGAGCATAGATTTCTTGTTGTGTTTCAGATTATTGATGGTTTTTGGCCACAGGTATGACGGTCCATGGTTTTTTTGTATATTTTGGCTTGTAGATTGCCATCCCAGATGTGGACTGTCATACCTAGAAAGCTGATATTAATGTATGAGTTTTTCAGGGAGAATTTGATAGAAGGGTGGTAATTATTTAACCTGTGTTTAACATTCCATCACTGACTTGAGGATGGCTGTGCTTAGACAGCAAATATTTAAACTAACTTCAGACTAACATAGTTACTGCTGTCTCTCTGTTGGAAGTCAATTTTAAGTCCACGTGTTCAATCTAGGTGATGAACAAATATCACCTATATAATGTAGATATAGTGCAGGTTTGATGGTGCAGTTTTCTACAAAGTCCTTTCCCACATGGCTTATGAAGAGGCTGGCATTTTAGGCTGCCATCCTTGTGCCCGTAGTTTGAAGAAAGTGTTGTTTGTTGAGCATAAAGTTGTGGATGTATATTTGTTGGACCATCATGGCTACAACCCTACTGTTGGTGAAGGTTTTCCAAGGCTTTCAAAGCTCAACAGATTCAAGTATCATAAAAATTATTCAAGCATTAACAATCATAAAAGCTACACTTGATGAGAAAGGGAAGTGCAGTGTATGATAGGACCAGAAACAAGCTCAGACAGAGGAAGAGGAATGTATTTTTGCTATCCAATAAACATAGCCAGTGTGTTAAATGGAAAGATCTTGTTCACTCTACTTCTTAGAATGAATCCACATAAAGACACTGTCAGAAACTGACATGATCTATACCATCTTTGTGGATCATGGAAATAAAAGTTGTTCCTTAACAGTTGCTTTTTATAAAAGTACATTAATAAGCAGGTAAATAATGTCTATGGGTGGACATTTGCAGAAGGGAGGCAGCAGGGACCAATTTTCCAGTGGAATTAATATCAGTATAGCAACTGAGTGATGGGAGCACTAATGTTACCACTTCGGGTTTTATATTGTATTCATTTTTATAAGTTTAACTTCTTGTCAAGCAACCAGAGGGCAACCAGAGGGTAAAAGGAGGAATTATTAAAGTTTGTTGGCCCAGAACACTACCCTTGCCCTTGGAGAAGATCCAGTCCTCCCCAATCCCTGGACTGCTCCTCAATACAAAGCCTCTATACTCAGGCTTTGCATGCAGGATGAGAGTTTCACATATTTCTTTTGACCTCTATTTTCCCTTATGATTCTGAAGTGCACTGGCACACGTCACATACCTTCTAGTTACAAAGACACAGATTAAACGTTATCACCCAAAAGTTTTCTTCTTGAAAGGGGCAAGGATTTTTTAGGGTATCTTTTATGGACCAACTGCATAGTTGGGGTAGAGTTAGACAAGCTTTTGAATGCAGGGTATTCTTCATCAGGTTCTTGAAAGGGTCATCAAAATTATACTATTTTAATAATAAAAAGAGGCTAAATAGAAAAGGAGCTCTTAGATAACTGTGGGCTAAACTTTGAATAATCTCATCTGATCAGGGAAGCTTAAAAAAAATTCTACCAGAAGCATAAAGGTGAATGTAATTTTAAATGAAGGCCTTATAAAGATAGGCTTGTATATCACTATGTGGATGGTACATGCATTATTTCAGCTAACTGTAAAATTCAGCTGTGACCATAACTTCCACTTCAATAGTGTGAAGAGCCAACTCTTCATTTGCAAGCAGACAAAATTGAACTCAGTTATTTCAGTGATAAAATATATACCAGTAATTACTGTTGCACTTCAGCCGTTCATAAAGTTGTAACCAGCTGTTAACCAGACTTGCCACAAAAGAGCAGACGTACAGTTGTAAAAAGGGAAATCAAACTGCGTCGTTCCGCCTGTTTACAGTATCGACATTCTATACCATTATGAACTGCTTCATTGTTCACCTTTGAATTTAGAAATTGAAGGCTGGCATTTTTCATGGTAATTCTGAGACACGACTGGTCTATTTAATGACCTACATATAGCCAACTATATGTTGAGGTAGGTCAAGTGAACTGAAATTTCTGTATTTCCTGTTAATATGGTGTGGTTGTAATGCAGTGACTCAGTGACTTGGCAAAGTGGAATTACTGACACATATGCAAAAATAAACCCACTGTTAATGGGGGGGAAAGACTTTTGCAAATCTGGCTTTCAGTCTGAAGTTCAATGATACAGAATTACACAAATAAAGGAACAAGTTGATCATTGCCCACTTTGAGCTAATCTAAGACAATCAGTCTGATTACATGGTAACCCCAAGACGTTTTCAGTAATTAAAAAAATAACCGTGCAGGTACAGGTGAGATTATAAAACCAGATACATTTAAAGATACTTTAAAAACATGGTTATTGAGACACATTGGTAAGACGGAGTGAAGAGTTATCTTATGAGAAATAAGAAGAAACGCAAAATTAAAGGATATAAACATAGTTTAAAGAGTGCAATTATGAGGCTCTCTTGAATCTAACACAGGCTGTGTAGGCTGAAAAGGTGACGTGAGGCAAAATGAAAAACAAAATGCAGCTCTTGACCATTTCCTCATATAATTAAGTTAGCCTAAAATGGATGTGTTTATAATTCATGCACCTAGGTTAATTGCAGGTAACATTGTTTTTCCATCACAAGAGGCCTTCTTTGTACTAGGAAGGTCCACACTGGCACCAGCTCTACACTGTAGATGTCAGCTCATATCGCTGTGTTAGGGTGTGAAGAGGCATGATCTAGAACCAGCACAGGTTTCAGAAGCCTGCAGAAGACATAGTTATACTACCAAAAGGATGCTTTTATCAGCAAAGTTTTTTTGTTTTGTGGAGGGTTTATTAATACATGGGAACAATATGAAGCTTTTGCTAGTACAGTTACATCCCTATGACCTTTTTGGCTCCCTGGGTGAGCATAGCGCCAAGTTAATGGATTGGCTTTCCTACAGCAGTAATGTAATGGAGACATTGCTTGACATATTCAGAAGGCAACCTAAAGTAGCATAGAATAAATGTAAACTTGGAAAAATGGAGACTTCCTTATGATCAATTGGCATCACATACAACTAAGGAAAAAGCAATTAACATCAAACTAATTAGGGAACTTTTGTACCATGTTTTTTACTATTTAATAATGAAAGTTCAAATGCACCTTTATAACATATTTAACTGGTGTATCATCTCAGAGCCACATAGCTTATATTAAGTTATACAGATATCATACTGTGGGTAGTTATTCTTTCAAAGCAGGAAAAAAAAAACAACAGTTCCAGATTTTTACATTAGTTGTTGTATACTGCACTCCTTACAGCTTTACATTTCTATTTCTATTTAATAAATACATTTAAATCATGTTTTCCTAATCAGTTATGGTGGAGAACAAAGTAACATATGTCTGCATCTACTAAACTTTCCTGTATTATAAAACATTAAAAATACTGCCGCATCGTCCTCATCCCGTGTTACCAAGATACTCATTTCTGGAAAGGGTAAAATAATTGTATGGCAGTAGGATTCTAATTTAGGTCATGTCTGTTGAGACATTTCTTGTAAGCACGAAGATAACAAGCTGGTTAAAACAGTGTTAAAAGAATTTAAATACAAATTAGTGTTTTCCTTTTTTCAGTGTCATATGCATGCAACTGGTGGAAGTCGTCTGTTGCAGCCTAAGTGCTAAAATTTTTCTAAGAATGTATTTACATTTTTATTTATGTCAGTGGATGATGGAATGGGAGCTTGCCTACAAACTGATCACTCTACAAGATGCTGTTAATTTATCTGATGTTAATATATGAAGTGTCAAGTCATGTGTGAAGAACGACCTTAGGGATGTAACTCGCTATTATGCCATGAAGCACAATGCCTGGCTTGGAAGAGGTTCAGTTACCTAAACTGTTTACAACAAGCTTATCTTTCTGTCAGCCAGGTAGCACTAATACAGGGGTGGGCAAAATGCAGCCCAGGGGCTGGATGCAGCCCGCCAGGCCATTCTATCCAGCTCACAGGGCCCCTAAAAAGTTTAGAAAATTAATTAATCTACCCTGGGCTGCCTGTCATGAGGCCCTCAATGCCTTGCCAAAACTCAGTAAGTGGCCCTCTGCCCAAAATAATTGGCTGCCCCTGCACTAATAGCATTTCACAATTACAATGCTAGTGGATGGAATCTGGCTTCTCCTACCCAGTGTGTCTCACTGGTTTTTTCTGCCAGGAAGCAGTCCAAAGCCACTTTCAGAAGGTGAAATACAAGTACATGGACTGCTGCTCTGGGTGGGAGTAAGTCCTGGGTTCTAGCCTGGCACTCATTCCTGAGGGGGCAGAAACTTTCCCACTCCTCTCCATTCAATGAGTATTAAAGGCAAGAGGCAATCACTCATGTGCTCAATATGCTATGGACTGGCCAGACAGGGATGGGGCTATTTACCCAGTGTATGTGCATAAGTGAGAAAATTGTAACCAGACAGAAACCCCATTACCAGCAGAGAAAGCTCCTCCCATGGTTTAGCTGGGACATTCATACAAGAAGCATCAGGTTTGAGTTCTACACCTCTGTGGATGGGGATTGAATCTCTCTTGGGCTTCCCAGCACCGTGCCACACATCAAGCTTCCTTTTGAAGGTGGTTATTTGGGCAGCCAAAAGAGGGAGCTCCATGGAGCAAGGAGGACAAGAACAAGCTAGAATGTGTGTGTGTGGTCCAGTGAGGTGACTGCTGCTCTGGAGGCGGGCTCTAGCCTGGAACTCATTCTTGATGGGGCAGAAACTTTTCTACTGCTCTCCATCCAATGAATATTAAAGGCAAGAGGCAATCACTCAGGTTTAAAAGGAGTGCATTGGAGGGGAGAGACTGAAAAATGCCTAACCTAAGGCAGAGTGATTACAGTACTTTGCTGAGAAGTCAGAGAAATAGGTATAAGCCCCCTTCTAGGTAAAATGTACTTTGAACCCAGGTCTTCTGGTTTCTGACCAAATGCGCTAAGCTACTGGAACTAAACACAGAATAGCTTTCCTTCTCCTCTTCCTGGCCAACACGTAGCCTGCTGAGCACACTCAGTAGCTCTGTGGATGATCTGCACAGGTAACATTACAAACAGGGCAGAAGTGCCAAAAAGCTGTGCGTGTTGGTAGGTGAATGCCATCTCAGAGTATAATGGGGTAAAGGAACATTGCCATTACTTCCTAACCTCCTCAACCACAGAGGTTTGACCCTGCATCTCCAGCTTCTTAGGAAAGTGCTGCCACTGGACCATGGGTTGGCAAATACACTTGCATTTCTTTATCATTGTTAAACAGTATCAAGACTATTTCTGCCCCACTGAGAGGAGGAGTCAAAATTAGAACTCACACCTTCTCTTCTAGGCCAACAACTATCTCATGGAGCCACACATATAGCTGCTTCCTAGATACACATATCTCTATCTCCCTCTCTTGGCTACCCAAGGGTTGTCTTCAACAGTGAGGGGTATGGGCACTACCTAGTCTGTGGCCTAGTTTTGAGCTTGCTGATCAAGTTCTCTGAGACACGTTGGGACAGGGTGGGGGTACTAAAACCAGGATCTCCTACTTCCTGGGCAAGTGTGCTAAAATAGGGTTACTGGACTGAAATACAGGAGGACTATTGACCTCATCTTTGGACTCTTTCCTTATCATACGGTAGTTTTTGCCCATGTTAAACCTCAGGGCTTGCCTGGCCTTAACATATCTGTGGATGGGTCATGCTTGCCTACTGAGCAAGGTACTGATAGGAAACTAATGGGTTTTTTTAAACAGTCTTGCTGTTCCACTGATCAAAGTAACCTTTCTTAGGGCAAGTTTGCTGTCTGGTATCTGCCCCTTGTCTCCATCTTCCCTTTTTACAGCACTGGAGACTCTTTAGCCATTTTCAAAGTCATAGATCCACCTGTGGAGACCATTCGTCAGCAGCAAAGGTTTTGGCTTTAGTTAAGCAGGAAAGGGAAGATGAGTCAGCAAAAGCTTTAGGCTCCATCTCTGCTCTGTGCAGCCATAACTTTGGAAAAATATTTTCTTCTTCATTCAAAAACAATTATGTAAGTATATAGCAAGAATTATATTCTGGGCATGTTGTATGTCAGAAAATATGGTACTTAGAAGCATCAAACATCTTTGTGGCACTAACTCAATATTCTCAGAGTAAAATCTTTAGAGAAGGGAAACATGCCTTCCCTTAGAGACCCTACTAAGCAAAGGCTATTCCCATTTTTGCTTCAGTTGAAAATAATTGTTTAATTTCCAAGTTTGTTTCTATGCAGCCAGCTGCAAAATACATGAGGAACAATATTTCAAAGTTTAGTTTGGGAGTTTGGGTATTTCCTTCCCTTATGTGCATCTGACCACTATTACTCAAATATAGAAAATGCATTCAGTTTTTTGTGGCTGCCTTGAAGATCACAGAAAAGTACTTTTCAAAAACTTTAATCTAGAACAAGTAAAAATAAACACTTTTTGAAGAGAAAATTCTGACAAAAAATATTCATTTTTCTCTACATTTTTCCAAGACTTTTTTTTTCCACTGGAGCTGTTTAGTCAACAGCTGAGAAATATCCCATTGGAAAGCCTACCACAGTACCTCCGTTGGAGAGTTATTTGCACACTTCAACCTCCCATTCTCCCTTATAAACTGTAGGGGAATTTCTGTGTACCTTTCATGAAGCACAATGCTGTCCTCTCTTAAAGAGAGGTAGCACTTTATAAGAGTCTGTGGCTATGGTGCATCACAAACACTGTCCAGGCAGAGCCCAACACATGAAGAACGAGGATACGAGGCAATCAAACTACAGCTCCTATAAAATCCTCATGCTGCATCTGTAAATCAAAATATTTCAGTTTTCAGCCAGACATTTTTAGTGGCAATTAAACTGTAAAGTTTTAATTCTCTGAAAATCCAGCTTTCCTCTGAAAAACAGTTTGATGGCAAACATTTTTACCAGCCCTTTAAATGTCATGTGTCCTGATGATCTTGATATAGTAATGGAACTTTTCCATTTGTCTCTTCCACAGGAACTCAGTCAGCAGGAAAAAAAACTTATGCAGAACCTTCACCCACGGAGACAGCTGTACAAAAGCTACCTAATAAGATCCTGCTATTGATTTGTGAAAACCCAGTTCTGAGAAGGTCTCACTATTTCAATTTGAACTGTACTCCTTTGATGCGAGTCTGGTTAATCTTGATTCCAAGTGTTAACCTATCCAACGCTAGTAACTTAGGTTTTACAGAGCATATTTCTAGGCAGGGGAGAAATTTGTTTTCCAAAAGGCCACTGGGAGTTAATTCTGAATAGCTACCTTCATCTTAAGCAATCAGTAGGACCCAATATAATGCAGTCTGCTCGATGCTTTGTTTGACATAACTTGTACAGAAGCAAGAAAAAAATTATTTTTATTTTCAGAAGTATACAAAATACAAACTCTTCATTGTACAAAATGTTAAGACCGCAAACATTATTAAAACTTGAAAGAGTTTAAAAAACAAACTGGTTATTAAGCAAACATATTTTTACCTGCTTCACATCAGCTTGCTTATATCAACAAAGAACAAAAACACAGTCTGTCAGCAAAAACCTCACTATCAATTTCACCTATGACAATCGTTGCATTATTCCATTCACTCACAGTCACTTAGAAAAAGGAGGTAATTAAAAAGTCAACGCCACGATAACACTCTGCTAAATTTACTTTAAGAACTCAGCTGTTCTTAAATACCTGAGTTTGAAATGAAGATGACCAGCATTTTAGGATTTTTCCCCTAGTCAAAGCCCATTTTTGATACCCCAGGAGAGACATCCATATGAATACTTTAGATAATGTTAACAATGACCACATTCACTGAACTCTCAAAATGATCTTGGTCAACAAATAAGAATGTGATTTTTTTTCATTACAAAGTCCTATAATCTGATACACTGAATATTTACTACATCTCTCCTATCAGATTTCTTATGAAATATAGTGTTTTTGGGTAACAGGCTAAAAACAGCAAGTACTGTTAAGAGGCTTCATTACAATACAGCCCTACAGATATTCTTAATCCAGAAATGATTATGTACACACTCATAGTATGACTGTATCTACTTCAGGCACCTCACCTGAAGCACAGCTAAATTAAAACATAAGGTGATTATGGTGTTACTCTGAATACTGTACTAATTTACATTACATTCTGGTACTAAAAAATCTTTAAAAGTATTATAAGCGTGTACAAATAATTAGTTTCAATTTCAAGAGATGCACAAAGATTAACATGAAGGCCATAAAATAGTGGAGTAGGACCCAGCTCTACAGGATACCAAATACCCATAATTTTCACGTCTCAGAGTACCAAATGCTCAGCATCTCAGTCAGCATTCATTCCATCATGTGAATGGATACAATATGTTATTCACCAACATTTAAAACAAACAAACAAACAAACCAACAAACAAGATACAGAAAAACTAATCATTGTATAAAACGGTTTCCACTGAAAGCCCTCAGTGGAATACTTCATGTCTTTCCCCAGAAATTCTCTTTCCTCTTCTGAGCTCGTTCCAGAACCTGAGATGCTAGTGAGCTAGAAGCTGCAGAGCGAGCAGAAATCTGGGACAATCTGTCATCTGTAATGGAAAAGACAAAGAAAAATAAGTATATGCTAAATCCAGAATTAAGACATAAATATTTAAAAAAATAACAAAACTGTGGGTAACTTCTCAAATACAAAGGTTTAGGATACAATGTTTTACAGTAATGCTAAAATTAAATACACATTTAAACTATTATTTGTTAACTTTATTGTTGCAAGGGAATCTAATGAGAAAACTGTAAGGTTACTGGTGGCAGTTTTCAGGGAGTGTCAAGGCTGCAGTTTTCACTGAAATCCAGGAGTTGGACACCTAATTCCCTTAGGCTTCTTTGAAAATTCTGGCCATTGTGCATGCTTTCCTGTTGAGAAATATTTTCAATATTTCAAAAGGATTACTGCAGAAATCATCACGCCTTTATGAAGTGTTTTTCCTAGAACTCATGAAGTTGTCCCACCAATTTAAATGAGATAACCTAGTGAGGAGGCTATGGCTAAAACTACCAGAATTTTGCCCCAGTACAGAAAATGATGTGCACACACACATGCAGCTATTACTTCCCATTTTCTGAACAAAGTGACACGTTTAAATAAGAGCAAAATAAGCACATTAGAAGGTGCCAGCAGTTTTAATTCTGAATACAGGATCCACTTAAAATAGATTTCAAAATTTAGGGTCACATTAGCAGGCTGCCTCGAGCATGATACACCACCGTTTTTCCCTACTGCCGTTATTGCAAATGTTGACATTGCTCTGTTAAAGGTGACCATGATTAGCAACAGCTTTAGATGCATCAGTTTTCCTCCCTATTATGAAGAACCAAACCATATTGTAGCTTTTCAGAAATCAAAACAGATATTGGGACCATAGCCCTGAACAAACTACATTTTCCATGTATTTAACTTAACTTATTTAATTTTTACTAGGCTCTCTAAAACTAGCTTTAAATTCTTAAAAGACTTTACCTGAAATAGTCTAAAGCATGTTCCCAAGTTGCACATATGCACCAAAAAAGCTATATGAGCAAACTGCTAATTGCCACTGTGCACACTAGTATCTGATTGGACTGAATCCGTTTTGCAGGCCCAACAACAAATTTGCACATTCAAGATTTCTGCCAGTGGGCACAGTTGAGTCTATTTCTCAAAGTAAGTTCATACTTAAGTCCCTGTTTTTAGTAACAAATTTTGAGTTGCATACCAAGCTATCATCTAAAGCATGTGGTGAGTTTGTGGGAAGCTGAAAGCAATTATAGGATCTAGCATGCTTTATGTAGATACACAGATGCATTGCTGAACATTCTGAACAGCACAGCCCACACACTTTCCAGACAACTGCAGTGACTAAAATAGAGAATTGGCTTAGTCCTCAGCTGCTGCTCACAAGTGCAACTCAATGCAGCTGGCATAAAGGAACTTTATGCTAAAACTTATAGAAACCTGGCTGGGGCAATGGCAACATCCCAGCTGAGAACCACTGATGTAAACTAAGGCAGTACAACAGTGGCTCTCAAACAGAGCACTACCATTTATGGACATGCTACTTGGCTGGGGTGATCTAGTTGGGGATGGTCCTGCTTTGAACACAGGGTTGGACTCGATGACCTCCTGAGGTCCCCTGAAGTAGCTTTGTACTAGGTGTCAAGAACCCCAATGGGCCAATGCAGCTGCCAGTGATCACCAGAATCATAGAAAAGTAGGGCTGAAAAAGACCTTACTCAAGGCAGAATCACCCCTAACTAAGCAATCCTAAACAAACAGGCATCTGAAGTATTCTTAAAGAATCTTCACAAACCTTCTGGCACAATTACGAGACATAATGCCCAAAACCTAAAAAAACGCCAGGGCAGGGGGCAAGAATAATGCTGAACAAAAGGAAGGGAACACAACAAAGGAAGTGTTAGTCCAGCTCTGTCTTACTGGACGATTGTTTAATGCTATTCAGGCCTAAGGTGGGATATCATGAGATTTGATCTCAAGAGAGTCTGGTACTTTTTATTACTAGTTGAATCAAAGACACCTGAACACAATAGTAACTAGCTGTGCACCCTAATCTGTTTCAGACTGAAACTAAGAAATAAAAGAACTTGTAAAAATGCGTGGGAAGGAATTACCTTTGAGTTTGAAACCAACTGGGCGCATCTACAGGAGACATTTACTGTGCAGTTGACTAATTAGCTGTGCAGTAAATGTCTCGGCATCTACACATGCGCCACTATTAGGCTAGAGTAAACTAATGCACTCCATAGCAGGATAGAATTTGTATGCCACCCCCCACCACCCTGAGCAAGTAAGTCTGTCATGGGGAAGATGTATGGGGGAGGCAGAACAAGGCTCCCACAGTGAGGAAGGAAGTGTGGCAGAGGCAGGGGCAGGAGATGGGGTAAATAGAGCCCTGGGGCTGGGGCTGGGGCTGGTCCTGAGAGGCTTGGAGCCCAGGCAGATCATTCAATGGCATGGGTGGGGGGGGCAGAGTTCTGCCACTGTGCACACCCCGGGGGCAGGTATAGGGGGCATGTGCCCCCCCGATCCGTGTACAGGGCAGAGGTTGCTGCTGCTGCGGACTGTGTTGCCTGCCCAGTTGTGGGAGGCACGTGGCATCCTGCAGCTGTCGGGGCACCGGCAGTGTGGTGGAGCAAGGCTCACAGCAGCAGCTGCCTCTGCCCCACACACAGCAGACTGGGGGGGCATGTGCCTGCCCCAGGGATGCACATAGTGGCAGGAGCCTCTCCCCATGCTCCTGAATGAGCTGCCCACGACCTGCCCCACTCCCCACCCCCCGCAGGGGCTTCGATCTGCCCCCTTCACCCCTTCCCTCCCCTGTGCCCCTTCCCATCCACGCATTTACCTGCTCAGCTGGGCACTGCTCCACACACAGCCGGACTGGGCTGAGTTCCCGGCCTCTCATCTCTCTCTGCATGCGCCCCTCCCCCTCCCCCTCCCCCTCCCCAGTGCTGCTGCCTGGAGCTCATGCCCAGTCTGCCTATGTTTGAGGGGGCTAAGCCTCCTTAGCCCTGGCCTTCTACTGCCTATGCCTGAATCAAACCAGCCAGTTATCATCAATTTAATTTTTAACCACATTTCCTTTTATTCATGGTACAACACATTAACCAATCACCTTCCAGATAACTAGACTGAGGAAAATACTTAGATTCTTTTATTGCTATTTATGGTGCAGTTATGAACAAAGGTTTGGAAGTTTGACCCAAATTTGGAATGGCTGCATTTTTTCTTGGAAACAAAGACCTTCTCATTAGGTTTCAGATGAACGGGGATATTCATATAAATGATGCACTTTAACTTCCATAAAGAAAAATACCTTCATCTTCATAGTTTCTTTCCTGCAGAGGTAACTGGAAACGCTTCATCTCTGGACTCGCAACATTCCCTAAGAGAAAAAGGTCATAGGTTTATTTTTATACATCTCAAAGAGAGCTCTTCCTGTACAAGTCTGGAATGGATGACATTTTATATCAAAAACTAGATTGTGGGGGGATCTACATGAGGCACTGACTGTGCAGTAGCTGAAAAATACTGTGCAATAGCACGTCAGAGCACAGACACTGCTAATACACTATTGCACAGTATTATTAGACTACTGCACAGTAGCGTTGCCTAAAAGATGTTTGCTAATACAAGTACTAAATGAATGCATGGTAACAACTGCACAGTTCCACTAGCAAATGACTGCATTTTGGATCCTTTGCCTTTGAGGAAAGACTCCTGGCCGGTTATCAAACCTTCTGATGGGAGAGCTACTCCTGCTCCAGCACATAGCACTGCTGCGCTGGCAAAAATCTAATACAAGTACTAAATGAATTCGAGGAAACAACTACACAATAGCTTCTCGTGTAGATTCACCCACTTACTTCCAAAACCTCAGTCCTATGGGTGGCAAACAAGCCAGATCCTAACTGCAATTCTCTACTGAAATCCTCATTATAACAACTTCGGTTGTAATGTGTTATAGTGTGGTACCCTCAGGGCAGTGTTAAAATAAGGATGAAATGAACCATATTCAAGGCAGTTGTTTTTGGAAGCAGTTAGTGTCATCATAAAATGAACAACAAGCTAGTGTTCTCCACTCAACACCTCAAGTTAGGATAAGGTGACATTTACTGCTCCAATAGTGATGATGGTCCCTGGATTTAGATGGGTCAATCAATCAGTTTTCTCTGTGGTAAAATGGAGATGAAACACTCTGCCTACAAGAACTTCACTGTTTTTCCAAGAGCAGACCTTTAAGCATACAAATGAAGTCTTTCTACCATTGAGACATTAGCATTTACACTTACCTTAGACTATTATTATTTAAAACAGCTTTTGGGACAATTTTGTCCACACTGCTCTCGTAATGAAGGAGAACTTACACAGTGGACAGAAAAGTCTAGAAAGCTCTTAATTTTCCAAAACACCTTTTAAAGATAAAGAGAAACATTCAAGGAATGTGGTTCTTGTAGAGCCTCTGTCAAAATCCACATGAAAGCCTGGTGATTTTGCAAAGACCAGGACCAGCCTCACAAGAAGCCTTGGCTTTCTGTAATACCTCCATCTTTCACTTTGAATATGGCAGTAGAACTTCCTCTGCTAGCATCAGTCTCACGACTTCCCCAGTCGCACAAAGTTGGGGAAATTCCACAGTACTTTAAATGTATACACAAAGTTTATCACTGCCTCAGGCTGTATTAGTTGTTCAGCAGATTCATTGTAGCTGTCTATGGGAAATGGAAAAATAATGGGTGTAGTGCACACATCCTGCTAACCTTGCACTCTTCCCACAAGTCAACTGTGCAGTGATATAACATTGTAGAGGCAGCCAATTACCCATCTTTGTGCAACACCCTAGCTAGAAAGGTGCCATTTTCCCCACCACTATCCAAATAACAAATAATTAACATGACTGCTCCCACAGAACAAATTATTTACTGAGAGTAATAATAATTACCTCCTTGCTAAAAATCAACCAAAAAAGATGCCTGGAACTCAAGCATACAAGAAAGGACAACTCTTGCTATAGCAACGATAGCAACATAACTGTAAAGAAGCTCATTTATATTATAGACCAGAGATTCCAAAACTTTTTCTTATTGCATTCCCCCTTCCAGATTTACTAGCTGCCCACATACCCAGAATACATTTTGTACTTTAACCCCTTAAATGCCAATTATTATAATGACAATTTAATTCATCATTACACAATTTCTCCCGTGTACTCCCCAGAGATGTTTTGCGTACCTGGGGTACTCCATGTACCAGTTTGGGAACCCGTTTGATTTTCCCAAGATTAAATACGCTGATTGAAGACATTTGCTCTATAACGAAACACTGTTATTCTCTGTAGAACTCAAACTGGTTGAGCCACGCACATTTGCCAAATAGCTAAAACCACTCACAGCAACATTTTTAAATTCAGGCAATTAAAAAAAAGTTCTGTAAGGAAACCAACCATTATGCTGAAACTCTGGATCCCTGAGAGTCCCCTGAATACGACGGGATGGACCCCAATAAGATGAAGTATGTTCTTTGACTGACTTCAGTACAGGAGATGTAATGGAACATTCTGCATGTGCTGGAGCAGGAGAAGCTCTCTCATCAGAAGCTTTGGTAGCAGGCCAGAAGTCTTTCCTCAAAGGCAAAGGATCCAAAGTTTTTAATCCAGCAGCAGGGGATGTAAGTTGTGAAACAGCTTCCACTTCTCCTTCATGCTGAAATGCCGCAGGAAAAAACAAAGAGTCAACGCTCAGTTTATTCATACCTGCAAGTTTTGTTTTTTTTGCATCATACCAAACTCCAGATACAGAGTCATATATTGGGTGCATCTTGCCAGTGCTTCCATGCTGAACGAAGCAAAAAAAAAAAAAAAAATCAAACCATTTAAAACTCTGAACATTTGTAAGTAAACTTATGTTAGCAGCGACAATCTAAACATTGTAAAAAAGTCTAGTCAAGTTAGACATGTTTATTATTAGGGTAAAGCATGTAAACAAGGATTTAAAAAAGAAAACAAGTTAATGAAACTATACAGATGCTCACAAAAAGTGATCAAATTAAAAAACAGACTCATACAACTACTCACAGTCTTAATGTTGGTGAGGCCCCATGCTAGGAGTTTTAAAGAGAAGAAAATTTATAGGACAATGAAATAGAAAATTCTCAAAAGCAGTGGAAGTGGAAAATGGAAAAAAACTGGCATGTTCCCCTATTCAGCCCAAGGAGTGTGAGGTTCTGCTTGACTTCAGCAGCCATTTGGGATGATAGCAGTGGGGAGATCAGCTACTCCTGGCATCATTTTAACCTTCAATTCCATATACTTTAGAGTAGAAAAATCAATCCATAGGGAAGCTAATGCAGCACTCACTCCCACAGAGTCCCTCTTAGTTTCTGTTGTTTATTTAAAGCATGCAATCACTACCATCTTCCTTCATCTCAGAAAACAGTGAAAATGTTAGACTGTATAGTATCAGTCCTAAAAAAATAACTGAGTTAAAATATTTTTTCAAAGTGACAGAAAAAGTACATCATCTGTGTCTTTCTAAAACTCCAATAGATAAATGCTTGTTTTATCTCACCCTGCTGGATTTTCTTTTTGAAGCTTCTCTTATGACTTGCTTGTAAGCAGAAGCATCTGTTTCTAATACCTCTTTCTTTCTCTGCTGTGGGGATGGAGACGTCACTTTGGGTGGAGATACTAAAACTGCCCCTCCTCATGTAACACAGAAAATAAAATAATACTTTGTTAAACAAAAACATATTAAATGAATTTATGATTTTCCCATGAATTGTTGCTTTTACTCTTAAAATACTTTACCAACAGCTGGTGTGGTAAGGTCATGGTGAGTTCTTTGACCACCACCAAGTTCTTTCAGCTTTGGCGTAGGGAGCCTGCCACCTTTTTTTGAGGATACAGAAGACAATTCTGATGCATCTGCTGAAGAATTCAGTAATGAGGCATTTTCTCTGCAAAAGAGAGGAAAAACAGTATACTGGTTAGGACACCAGCCTGGGACACAAGAGATTTGAGGTCAAGTCTGCTCTATTACAGGTGCCTCTGCATAGATAATTTATGGTCACAAAGCCACCATATCCTAGAGGTTAGGGCATTTACCCAGGAGGAGGTAGCCCCTTGTTCCAGTCCCAACTCCCAGGACTGTTTATTTATATTATGTAATCATAAAATACATACAATGGTAAGCTACAGAATCACAGTCCCTCATACAGTCGTTTTCTGATCCAGTGAACTTTGGATTCTTTTCCACACAATGGTATGGCTTCAAAAGCAGGAGGAATGGAGAGTGGCTTTACTGCAAAGGCTGGTTATAAGTGTAGTACTACTCTCTTGGGAAGCAGGAGAGGTAGGTTTAAGAAATTAAGAGATGGCATACTAGGTCAGACCATAGATCCATTGAGCCCAGTATTCTGCATCTCACAGTGGCACAGAGTGAATGCTAAGGGGAAAAAGTATTTACATTAGGCCTATCCAGGCTACTCCTACCCCTCTTCCCTACCAGCTTCCAGTCTTTTCAGACTTTACATGTAGGGGAAAAGTCTGCATGCATAACTATAATGCTTAATACCCACTGGCAGGCATAATCTGCATGAATTTTGTCTAATCCTCTTTTGAACCTGCTTAAATTTTCATCATCATCCTTGCCAACATCTTGTGGTAATGAGTTCCCTAAGTTAATTAGTTAGATTTAACCTGATTTCTAATAATATCTTCATGTGTCCCCTAGTTCTGCTATTGAGAGATCCCTTCCGGTAGAGAAGACAACTGAGCCCACCTCTTCCAGTTCTGAGGTGAATGCTCTAACCATTAGCTCTTATACAATGCTGGGGCACACCACTGCATTCTTCTCCAGCTGAATTTTAAAAGGTGGAGACTGCCACAGCATTATGCGGGAAAGCTAATCCTGTCAATGAGCTCCGAGAGGACCCTCAAGGGACTTACGCAAATGAATGTCAAGTTTCTAGAGTCCACGGATGCTTTAGCATGAGTTAAGCTCTGAACTGCTCAGCTCTACCACGACAGAGGAAATTCTGGGCGTGTGCAGAGGTGCAGCTCTAAGGCTAGAAATAGATACTGTGCTCCAATTCACTCCTACAGCTGGGAGTACATCAGAGCTGAGGGCTACCATACATCCTCCCAGCTGGGAGCCTCAATCAGTTGGCAAGCACTCCCAGCCACAGATGGACTGGGCACCTGGCTTGCTATTTGCTGGTGTAAGGGAAGCCCAGAATCATGATCCCAGTTGCCCTTGCACTGGCAATATGGCATGATTGGGATCTGAATAGCGATCTCAACAATCATGCCTCCTGCCATGCATGTGTAGCATGATTGTTGGGATTGTGGTTCAGATCCTGTGGTGCCTTTTAACTGATCATTTGCCAGGGGCCTTAAACTTCTATATGCTTGTATGTTCTGCTGGCATGATTCAATTGCAAGCAGCCTACAGTACAACTCTAAAAGTTTTGAATATTAATGTAAAAAAATTATACATTTTAATAAGTTGTGTGATAAAAAATGTTTTTAAAGTTTAGAGTTTCAAGTTTTACTTGATAAAAATAGTTTTCTTTATAACAGAATGCCACCAAGGATGCAAGCCTGTGAAACAGCTATGTGTCTAAAATCTCTTCTTCCATTTTGCCATTTGTACAAAGGAAATGTTGGTTAGATTGTATAAATACTTTTTACTTGTATGGTTAGTTAAGCACTGAAACAGATTTCCAATTGAAGCTGTGGAATTCCATTATTGGAGGCAAATGAAACAAATAATGTCAGGTCTGGCTTGGATATAGCTGATTTTACCTTGGAGCAAAAGAATGACTAGATAAATTCTTTAGGCACCTCAACTTTATTGTCTATTACTTAAACTGTACCTCAGTGGAGGGCTGATCTGAGACTCCAGGTTTGGGGGTTGGGACTAAGTCCTGACATGGAGAAGCCATTAGCTTCTATCTGAAGGTAAACTGTGTTTCAACAGCTATTAATTAATATTAACTAACAACAGTACATTCTAGTC
The DNA here is from genome assembly GCF_052110815.1 of Crocodylus siamensis. Lineage (NCBI taxonomy): Eukaryota > Metazoa > Chordata > Crocodylia > Crocodylidae > Crocodylus > Crocodylus siamensis. The sequence goes on from NC_143398.1 coordinate 67,099,697, forward strand.
TCACAACACACAAACACACACATAGTAGAGAGAGGGACAACCAAAATGACTAGGGGTATGGCGCTGTTGCCATATCAGGAAAGACTAGAGGCTAGGACTCTTTGGAAAGGAGAAGGCTGAGAGGGGGTCATGAGAGGTCTACAAAAGCATTAAGGATGTGGACCAAGTGAACAGGGAACTGTTGTTCACCAAGTCCCAGAATACCAGAACTAGAGGCATCCATTTTATGCAGCACATTGTTAACTTTTAGAATTTATTGCCACAGAAGATGGTAGAAGCAGACACATCCAGGTTCAAAAAGGGATTAGATAACTTCATGGAAGTTATATCTATGAATAGCTGTTGAATGGAATGGTTGCAGATGTTTCCTTTGGCGTCTCTAAACCACAGAGAGTACTGAGTAGGAGACAGATCACACTAGAAATATCCTGTTTAGTGCTCTCCCTCTACAGGGTCTAGTTATGCCACTGTCAGAGAGAGGTCTGACCAAGTATGGTACTTCTTATATAAGAAATAAGTCCTCTTTCATCCTGCAGTTTAAGAACAGACTTTACTATACCACATTAAAATGCATTAGCATATGAAGGCAGAAACAGCAAATCACCCTGTAAACTGTTGAGAAGGGGGAAAGGGAGTGGAGAGAAAATAACATACTCCTCTATTTTGTTTTCCACATTAACTTCCTGATCATTTTCTTCCAATTTCTGAGCCCCTGCTGTCTCCTGCTTTTTTTCTTTTCCTTCCTCCTCCTTTACTGCTGGTAACTGATTCTCCATTTGTTCCTTTTTTTCTTGTTCACCCCAAACTAGACGTCTCCTAACTGGTACAGTAGAGGCATCCGACATGCCTAACTTCTCCGTGTTTTTCTGTTGGGTGTATTTGGCTGATTCAGGCTGCTGAAGTATAGCAGGATTTGGAGATCTCTGCTTTTCAAGAACTCTGTATAAATAGAGAGTAAGCAAGGTTTTATATCACATAATCAATTTTTTCAGTTTATAATATAGGTATGCATCTCCAAAAACTGTATGCATCCAAGTGGATCTAATTTGCAAGTCACAAAGTCACGCCTCCACAATCGTGCATGACAGGAGGCACAATTGTGAAATCGTGCATTAGATTCCATTGTACTTTACTGCCAGTGCAGCTCCAAGCCACAAAGATGCCCCATGCACCCCCTGCATGGGAAGACTGCAGTAGAAAACTCCTGGAGCTGGAGAATCATCGGACGGGTGATTCCTCCTACCTCATGGCTGCAGGAAACCCGTAGGGCTAGAGCAGGGGTGAGCAAAATGTGGCCCGTGGGCCAGATACGGCCTGCCAGGCCATTCTATCTGACCCGCAGGGCCCCCTAAAGAAGTTAGAAAATTAATATTTATCTGCCCCTGGCTGCCCCTGTCATGTGGCCCTCGATGGTTTGCCAAAACTCAGTAGGCGGCCCTCCGCCCAAAATAATTGCCCACCCCTGGGCTAGAGGATCGCCACAGGAGTGATTTCCCTAACCCTGGGGGCGCAGGAAACCCCCGAGCCACAGGATCACTGCAGAGGCAATCCCTTCCCCCACCCCACAGCTCTGGGAAGCCACCAGGGTAGGGGAGAATTGCCTCTGCAGCAATCCTCCGGCCTGGGGTTTTCCACACCACTGAGCCCTATGGATCATGGTACCGGCAATCCCCAGGGCTGCAGGGTTTTACACTAGGCACGGTACACCCTGTGGTTGGGAGCTGACAGGGCTCCCAGCCACAGAGGAAACCCTGCTACATTTGCAAATTATAGCTCAATAGCAACCAGCTATAAAGGTAGTACACATTTTCAAGGTGTAATTTTATAGCTGGTTGGAGTTTTTTATTGTGTGATAGCTAATTTGCATGTGTAACTGGTCTCCTGGTAGCCAGATAGTTGTATAATACCGATAATGTTTAGAAGCCCTTATTTGATTTCTGTATGTGAACCAGAAAAGATTTCAGTAGAGAAGATTTGGTCCAAAATATTTCATATATCACCTCATAAATATTAGGGGTCTTGAAGTTGGGTTGCAACTCAATTTCATTTAATATGTTTTTCCAGTTTTTACATCTACCACATAACATGTTTCTCACACCTAGAATGATCAGCTTACCCAGCAAGATCTAGAGCTTTGATGTTGTTGCTGATGGTTTCTTCTGAACTGGAATTTGAGGACACGTCCCACAGACTGTTGTTATCTGACAAAATCTGATTTAGATGATACCGGGAGAAATGGGTTCCATGTACTTGTTGCCTGTAAGATTTTGCTTTCTCTCGAAGTTCCTTCACCTGCACATGGAGTTTTCATAGGATGTATGTTTGTTTGATTTAAATTTAACTCTAAAGTAGCGTGAAGTTAATTGTCAATTACTGTGGAAAGGCATGTAACAGACAGCACCAGCCCACAGCACAACTACTGCAAGCTACAATAAATGCAACAAAAAGGAAGCAAAAATGGCAGTGTTTGTATTTAGACACTATGTATTGGGGTTGTCTAGCCAAAGCACAGCTGCTGATTACTTATTCAATAAGCACAAAACAGTTATGAAGCATCTATGAACCAGTTTAGCTCTGGATTATAATTCTCTGGCAGTATTAAAAAACAGCATAATTTTTTCCAGGAATTAAAACAAGAACTTAGATGCAACCAACCTCCATATACCACACGGAGTTTAGGGTGTTTTGAAAACCCTAAAGGAAGAAATACAGAATTATCTTAATAATGCTTCTCTCCAACATTACATGTTAATGTTATATCTGCAAATTCATTGCAATCGAAGCATAAAAGGAACCATTTGAAAACCATCAACGTAACTCTATGCTGCCTCCTAGAGATTAGAAAAAAAACTAGAAGCCAAAATTCCACTATTCTTGTATTTAGCTCTGCTTTGTATTTGTTGCGGAGATGCATTTACATTTTTTAGTCTCTAGCTGTTTAATCTGCATTCATCCGCAGGCTATCACTTTTAAAAGCTCAACTTTGGAGTAGTTAAGATGGCATTTTAAATCAAAGGACCTATCTGTGCAACTAAAATGCAAACATGCATGTGCAGTTGCAGGTTCAGGACCCTATACTACAAACTCTGACACAGCATTATTCTCCTGTTACACATATATAAGATCTGATTTTGCAGGTGGCATCTAAGAGCTACTGACATACAAGTGATAATATATAAAGCATTCTTTGTAAGGCACTAAGCACTGGAATATCGAGACATGAATGTATATCACATGTTTTAAGAATAAGATATCTTTTTTAACAATGGAAGTGGCGCCTTTTATTTTCAGACACTATGGCTATGGACAGAAGTTACATATAAACTACTTTAGTTGATCAGAAACTGGTTTAAACCTGTAACAGAACATAAGTTCAGTGCACATAAACCAGTTTCAAAATGGCCAAAACTGGTTTAAGATAAAACTGGCTGAACAGAGTATCAGACTTAACTGATTTGGTTCAAACGGTTTATGGAACTTCTGCCCAAGACCCCTTTCTGGTTCAAATTAAATCAGAGTCCCCCAGCATCCCAGCATGCTTTTCAGGCCTGGGCTGGGCTGTCTGCTCCAGAGAGCAGGGCTGGCCCTACTCTTCTTCTCCCTAGCTGGAGCTCCAGCTGGCTGAGAAGGGGGTGGGGGATTGCAGCCAGGAGACAGCAGTGTCTGCCCTGCCTTCTCCCTGCCCCACTCTCTCTTCACTTGCTACTCAAGCAGGTATCCCTCCTCTCCCACAGCAGGGACACCAACCTTTATCTCGTCATGCCACCCACATGCTAGCTAATGCTGAAAAGTGTCTGTATATGTATCTCCAAGTTCAATGGGACAAAGGCAGACAGAACAGTGACTAATAATCAGGTCAACCAGTAATGTTCCTCCATTCCTTCCTTGGAAAAAGCTGTTTAAGCAGCACTTGAACTAATGAGAAAGGCTTTATTTTCTTGATGGGCTGATGAGCTTTGTGTTATCAGCTCCCTGCTGGCTTGCTTGCTTCAAATGTCTCAATCTATCAGTGTTCAAAAGGGGACAGAGAGGTGTGAGAAATGACCTGGTTTGTAATGCATGCAGTGCCTGTCAGTTTGCTGGAGACAGTATGAAGAAGCAAGGAGAGGGAGATTTCAGAGCTTAGTATCACACAAGCAGTCCTTTCTTCCCCCCTGCCTCACCCCGCCTTTTGCCTCAGAGTGCTAGCTGGGGACTGGGGTCTGGCATTACTCCCCAACCCTTGAGCAGCAAGTGTTGGGAGGTGGAGAGGGCTACCTCCCTCAAGGCACATCCTGGCTGGGAACTGTGCATGCCAGGGTTGGGGGGGTGTTAAACCCCACCCTAATCATGGCATCCCACTTGGGTCTAGCCACAACCCTCTCCCCTCAGCTCAGCACTCTGGAAGGGAGGGAGGACTCACTCTAGCACCCCCCAGCTTCTAGTTTGAGACATGTGCCTGCATTTCCTGAATCAAAAGTGAACGTCTATCCACTTGCAAATAGATTCAGACTCTGCAGGTTAAACTAACCTGCAAAGATTGAATCAGTTCAGGCTCAGGCTTTTTGAATATTTGTTCCCAGGCTATACCACCATTTTTTAATCCCTATATTTTCACAAATTGATAAAATGTGATTTCAAGCACTTTCAAACACTCACTCATCTCTCATCCTTCGCCCAATTATGGATTCTTATTCCATTTCACATTAAATCTTTCCCAAATGTGTAATCCTTTAACAATTAAGCAAGTGATAACTGCTGTATTACTACATGGATTGTGTTTTTCTGAAAATTCTTAAATAAAGTTAAATCTTTTTATTTGCTAAGAAGAATGAGAAAGCAAGTTTGCCACTTCTTCTGGCATATTTTAAAGCATATTTGTTTTATTCCTCCTTCTTTCCTATACTAGACTTCTATTACTTGTTAGGCTAAATTCTGCTTTCTGTTATACCCATTAACCCCACTGAAGACAACTGCTTAAAACTGCTAGATAGTCACTGGGGATATAATAATGTAACAGAGGAGAATCTGACCTATTTTTGAAGCTTAAAATCCCAGTGTAGAGCTTTTTTGGTCTGTTTTTTATTTTTTAATTTTGTCATTTTAAGATTACATAATGCCTTGGTAATACAGTGCGATTTATGGGAGTATTCATTTTACTCAGAAGGATGAAAAGTTAATAATGTCAGCTGGTAGGGTACCACAGAAGAGTAATATGAATTCAGAGCAACAGGACACTGCAGAGGAAGGAAGAGGATACTGAGAATGCTCTTCTCCTAGTGAATTATGAAGACAAAGGACAGCCAACCTCCTTCAGTGACACAGAAAGGAGCATTCTCCCAGTGGGACACAAGCCCTGCAGAGTCCTATAAGGATTATGAACTGCCTACATTAATTTTTAAATGAATAACTGGAAGTGATTTTATTTTTTTTACTGCTGAAAAATAACCCTTAACAGTACATATTGGAGCAACTGTCTGAAGCAACTGCTGTAGCTCAGGCTAGAACTATGACTTCTATTATAACCCTTGTTTTCATATGTTTGAAACTTCAGAAAAGACTGTCCTTTGGAACTGTAGTTTTCCATGCCTGGTCTCTGATCGTAGAGGAAAGACATTTTGTGTAAATCCTTCAATTATTGAAATATTATAGAATGAAGATGTCAATGCTGAAAAACTGAACTTAGTCCTGAAGCCCCTTAATCATCAGAAAAACCTATATAAATGAGAAACAGTCTGCCAGCTAAGGTCCTAAGTTTTTACTACTGCTGCCCTCTCTCGTTTTCTCAGGGTATAAACAGACATAACAACTGTACTGACATCAAATGATATAGATATAAGCTGTTATAAATGCAACTGTGATATCTGTATGATTTTCTTGTTATACATGTAGCAAAACTGTTTGAACTTTAACTCTATATCATCCAGGCTTACAATTCCAGCAATTTAGCTAACTTGCACCACTACAGGAGTATGCAGACATAACAGTTACATTGTAACCTGATGTCCACTCCCAAGGGGCAGCTCTCCTACCCATTAAAGTGGTTAAAAGTTACATTCGTCCCTACCCTTAGCTACGTTCCTTCCCAGCAAACCAAGCACTGAAGAAAACTTCTCTCCATGAAAATGCTGATAGGAAAGAAGATGTTATGATTTGCCTACGACACACCTTTACAAGGTATGAATTTCAATATCCATTTGCAAATATATACAAAAAAAAGAAAACACCCACACCTAATTTCTTCTCATTTTTTTAAACAAGCCCTCTAAAGTCACAATAACATTAAATAGTTTCATACTAACAATGACTTACATTATTATGTTTTAGATTATATTAAACACATATACTTCAATATAACTTATATTGTTCCAGCCTGCAAGGGGCTGCCAGGAGTGGGACACAGGGGACACCATGTACATGTGCATGCCCACACACATGCATGCGGCCAGGAACACAGCCAGACAGATAGCATAGAGAGCAGTTCCCTGCAGGTAAGTCTAGGGGGAGGGGGGAAGATTGAGGCCCCCATGGTGAGGGAGGGAGTGGGGCTGGGACTGGGGATGCTGCCCAGCAGGGCAATGCATGGGGCTGGGGTGTGGAGCTCATACAGGAGGTGCAGGGCATGGGGGGACACATTCTCCCACAGATCTGTGCATGGGGCTGCCTGCTGCAGGCTCAGAAGTCTCCATCCTGCTCCCAGGGGCCCTGTACTGGCTGCGCTACCATGATAAGGCACCTGCCCAGCAGCAGAGGGGTGGCATGGAGTTGTGCCCCCTGCTGCTGGTCAGGCAGGGGGTGCACAGTCAGCATGGGGCTCCCATGGGAAAGGCAGCAGGGCAGGGAGCCCTAAGCTCACAGTGGACAAACTGCATCTGCTTCTGTTTGGCTCTGGTCTGGCCATGCTGCCAGTTGCAACCACAGCACTGGAGGCGGGGAGAGGGGAGTAGCAGGAAGGTGACCACATGTCCTGCCTTTCCCTTTTGAAAAGATGGTCACCCCAGTAGGGCCTGATCCTGCAGTTTTAACTTATACAATGTTAACAATTAAATCAATTTTGTCTGAGCAACTATCAAGTCCAGAAGAAGTTTAAAATTTGCTTTAATAGTAACCTTTAGAAATTAATTTACCTCTGCTTCTAACTTCTGAAGCTTGGAAAACCTCAGCTTGAACTTACTTTGTAGCCTTTAGCACTGCTAAACATTTTTAATTAAAATGTATTATTAAAATGATTACAAGCCTCTCCAGTGTAATGAGCTCAAAGATAAAGTCTCATTTAATTGCAATGGATTATTACACAGATGCTAGGAATTTAAAAGAAAGAAGAGAAAAAAAAGAATGGCACAACTAGATTTAGAAGGCAATAGAAGAACATACTTCCAAGAGAGAAATATGGCTCTTTGTCTACGTATAAGTAGCCTGATGTGTTTACAGTTAGTGAGACCACGTAATAACACTGTTAAAAAAATTAAACTATTTTTAATTAATGGTGTTATAATGTTTTTGAGCAATCCAATCCAAACCCTTTAGTTAGTATGCCCTGAAACACTTCACAATTTTGTTCTAAATAAATAAATGTATCACTGAACATCCTTAATCCCATGCGACTTCCTATTAGTTTCTGGGTGCGTCTTCACATGCATTAGATCCAGAAGCAGTTTACTTGAGAGTAAACTACTCATGAGTAAACGCTCCTAGGCATGCATCTACATGAGAGCAACCTGCTCTCGCTTCCTGGAGCACTGCAGTGAGACCCTGCCACCACCAGGGGGAGCTGTAGGCTTTCCCTGGGTGCTCCCTCAGGCCAGTAGGGAGCTGACAGGAACCACCAGGCCAAGAGACAGCCATCTCCTGGCCAGGGCTGGGCACTGCTCCCGGCCCCCTGGGCACTGCCTGCTACCAGGGGAGGTATAATATCCCCTTGTCCCAGCAGCAGGAATCTCCTATCCCTGGCTTCCTGATCAGGGACCTGCCCCACCCCTGCACTTCTTTCTAAGCCCCATGCCTCAATCACCTGATAGGGGTGCAAGGCTGTGACCTGCCCCTGACTAGGACAGTTCCCAGCCCCTGCTCGACAACTGCAGGTCAGGGGCTGGATTGTGGAGCTGGGTGGGGAACAGGCTCCCCAGTTCCCACCAGCAGGGGAATAAGTATCTCCCAGCACCGGTCCTGTGACCACGGAGCTGGTGCTGGGAGATACAGGTCTCCCAGCCCCCCTCTCCCAATTGTGATGACAAAGCAGGGGCTGAGAGATAAGGAACTCCCAGCCCACTCCCTGATCATGACATCAGATTGTGGGCCTTGGAGCTCTCTGCTGCCAGGACAGGGGGGACACAGTCCTCACCCAGACTCCAGCAGTAGAGCCTGCCCCAGCAGCAGGCAGCTCCCAGGGGCAGGGAGCCCCCTAGTGGCCAGCTGACTGGGAGCAGATTTGCTTCAGGTTAAGTGTCTACACAAGCACTACTGCGTAATTAGTAATCACAAGTAAATTTGCTACTTACTTTTCCAGTTAGCAAATTTACTAAAGATTAGAAAGGTTTACTGTGCAGTAAACATGTACACGTGTAGACACACATGCTTACTGCCCAGTAAACTAAGCTAATTTGCAATAAAACATTTCATGTAGACACATCCTCTGGAACTTACCACATCGAGGCCTGGGAGGCCTAGTCACAACTGGAAGCACACATATTTGGGCCACCCTTGCACACCCTGCCCTGATTATGCTGCCTCCCCATGTGTTCTCAGAGCTCCTGCCCAGCTCAACCCCTGTGTGTTAAGGGCAGGGGCCAAATTCCCAGACAGACCCAATCATGCAGGGGCCAGCCTAGGCTCACCTGGAGTTTGGTACCAGATCCCTTGCTGAGACCTGGGCACAGAGGGTGGCCAGCCGCACTGGGCTCCCAATTGCCAATAGCCCTGCCCCTCCAAACCCACCGCCCAGCACAATTTACCTGCAAAGGCTGCTTAACCCACTGCCAAAGGAGCAGTGTGTGCGCGCGCATGTGTGCACATCTGGGGTAGGGGGCACCATGTGCATCCATAGATTTCTATACCCCCTTCTCCAGATTTTTTTAAGTCCCCTTGCTATTCATTTGATGATTACCGATTAAAAATATTTCTGTCAGTCTGTGAGGAACAGGTTAAATCAATGTTTATCCATGGTTATCAATAAAAATTGGATTCTGCCAAGCCTGTGTATACTACAGTCACCTCTTCCAAACAGCAGAGTAGCATCCCTGATGGCAGTGGCAGGCCTCCAAGAACTGAAGCAGCAGGACCAGGGAGTGGGACCCAGCAGCTGCACATTCTGACAGATTATTAGTCACCCTCCCAGACTGTCCACCCTGCTCTCCCTCTCCCTCCCTCCTCCACAGAGTTGGGTGAAGAGAAAAGCAAAGCACTATGGGATTCTGGGGGTCTCCTCTCCCTGTACACACATAACAAGAACTGAAATGCTTCAAAGTAGTACAGCATTATGGAGTAACAGTTCCAGCTGTATAGACCACAATTATTCCAAGTATTTGGCAGCATGGAAACATTTGGGAAGGATGCATCTACAAAGGGAGTAAAACCTAAATTCCCCCAATGGGGGAATCCTGGTAATCTGACAAATTGAGGCTTAAAAGATTATTCACATGCTTAACATGTTTATGCAAATACTCACTTGATTGGGAACATTGTGTCTGATACGTGACCAGGCTCCATCTTTGTATACATACTGTGCTGGAGACAAAAATTTTGATCTATATTCTGTGTTCATCTTCCTAGGACATCTGGGAGGGGGGGAACAAAACAATTTCACAATTATGTGAACACAAAAGTGCTTTTACATTATACAAGATGCATGAAAACAATTAAGCTGAATTCCCAGACCAAGACATTGGAGGGTGGGGGGAGTGAAGAAATGTATCTTGAGTTAGGCCCAACCCAATTTCAAAGTGTCCAGCATTTATTAAAGACAATTTTGTCTTCCTCTTTTATTACATGCATAGACCCATAAAAAATAGCTTTGTCTATTGTTAAGAACTGCTGAGCACTTTTACAAGACAAACTGCTTATTTGGGTGCCTAATATAGACTGAGGCTTCTTTGAAACTGGCAGAAGTTGTTTCCTTATGTTTTACTGTGACAATGTGACTAAATCAGCCCAAAATACAAATCTGTGGTGCATCCACATTAGTCATTCTGTTCAGGAAACACAGTGTAAGGCATCTCCCCAAATCAGTAAATGCACGTTACATGTTTGAACATGATCACAATTTTGGTTTGCCTAATGATTACTTTGCGATCTTCTGTCCTGCACAAATAGCTGCACTCCTGAGATCACGTGAGGAATGGCTTCTGTTCCCAGTGTGGCAGATGCCATGGCAGAGGATCCTTTCTTCTCAAACCACTGCTAAATTAATTCTTTGCTTACTGGCTGATACACGAAGTCCAAGAAGTTAAGGAGTTTGTTTCCATTATATTCATTGATTTTTTCCCCATACTACTAATGAAATTAATTTTGTTGCTTTTAAACTAAACAAACTATTGTCTTCCCAGATCCAAAAGATAAGAATGATCTAGGCCTAGACTGACAAAACCAAGGCTTCACTCTCATCAACAACCTAATGCTGCAAAACGTCCAGAAAGATGCACGGATGAAACAGAACCATTAAAAAGCTCAGGGATTTACTAAAGCAGTGTATTTTAATATGTGGTCCGTGCACCCCTGGAGGTCTGCGGACTATGGCCATGTGTAGACGAAACAAGGGGCATGTGCGCGCAACACATTAAAGCAGGCTAAATGCTTTTGCACTGCTTTAATGGTGTCAGTGTTCGCACACCCCAGCGGTGTATTGTGCATTAATTACAGCCACTGTAGTAAATTCAGCGGCATAAGGCACCTTAAATGACTTGAGGCGCAGCAAACAAAACGGCAAGGAGTTTTAGTTTGCTGCGCCTACAGCTGCAGAGCGAAGCACTGGGTTCTGTGAAGCTCCACAGCTCTGCAGAAAGCCCTGCAGGCAGCCTGGCAGAAACCAAGGAAAGCAGGCTCCGCCCAAGAAAAGCGGCGAGCCTGATCTTCCTCCCCCCACCTCCACCAGAGTCTACCTAAACTACGTGGGGGCCTGGTGCTTCCCTCCGTGGCTGCGGTGCCATGGGGGAGGAGGAGGGGGAGGCGGGCTGTTGCTGCAGAGGGAAGTACTAGCCCCGCCCTTGCAGCCCAGGGACCTCTCTGCCCACCAGCAGCTCACCCTCCTCTCCCCACCGGAGAGGCAGGCAAGTCAGCAAGGTGTGTACACGACACGGGGGTTTAAAATCGGTCTTAAATTGAAGCCGTGTTTTATAAAACCTGCCACTTCAATTTAGGAACCCCGTTTCATCTACACACACCCTATGTCTCAGGGGTATGCAGAGGATGACTATGATCAAAAGTACATTAATATCCACACCCACATTCAACATTTCCAAAGGAATCTGCATCTCCATTCAAAATTTTTTAGGGGTATGCAAATGAAAAAAGGTTGAAAAACACTGTACCAGTATATTAAACAGATGTGGATTAGCATTCTGATTTTTGCTTGATGTAATTTTGGGGGGTTTTCTTCTCCTTTAAATCTGACACGTGAGCTAATGCAGTGCCCTGAAGTGCTATGGCAACCCATACAAAGATTACTGGAAGGCATAAATTTGTTTGGATACCTTTAAGCACAGGGGCAGGCAATTATTTCGGGTGGAGGGCCGCTTACTGAGTTTTGGCAAGGCACCAAGGGCTGCATGACAGGCAGCCACGGGCAGATAAATATTAATTTTCTAAATTTTGGGGGGGCCCCACAGGCTAGACAGAATGGTCTGGCGAGCCACATCTGGCCTGAGGGCTGCATTTTGCCCACCCCTGCCTTAGCAGCATCTGACTGAGGTTCCCCACCCATATTTTTAGGTGACTTTCCATAGGATAGAAAAATGTTCATGTTAAGCTGATGTTTCACTTTCATTTTTTTTCATTTCTTCTGAAGTTATTCTGTAAAACAGAATGTCCTAGAGAGTGGGCAAACACCACCTGGATTGATTCGGGACCTGTATGAGGCCAGTAAGTAAGAAATTGGACAGGTAATAGTGGTAAGAGCAATAATTTAAAAGTTGGGCAGTAACACTTGTAGATTGCACCAGGAGAATGAAAAGAAACAACACAGCTGCAAAGCTTCCATTTCCAGCATTGCAGTGGTGCAAAAGTATGCTGATGAAAGATGCTACTACTTCTACGCTTACCCACATAAATACAATCACAAGTCTGGTTTAGACACCTTGGGCTACTGCACTAGTGATTACTCTCTCAAAATGCTGAAGGCAGCCCACCTACCCCTTGATATATTAGATGGCTGAATACCTAAATACTAAATTAGATTTTCCTACATTATACATACCTAAGACTTGTATAGAAAGAGAAGGGTTTTTGAGTAACATGTTGTTTATTTTTTTGTTTAGGTTGTTTCTGTTCTGTTTCTGATTTTCCTTGTTTTGATGAATCTTCTGTTGACTTTAGAAACATTTCTTTCCTTGTATTCTGAGGCAAAGAATTTTAAAAATACCATATTAGCTAACAAATTCTGAACTCTGCAAACTCAAACTCTATTTGGCAGTGGCCATTACTTAACATAGTACAATACTTAACTTTCAAGTCATACACATATTTAATGCAACAATATAATGTTAAACTTGTTCTTTTTAAAAAAAAAAATCTGTTTGAATAATATCACAATCAGAACCTTAATTTTAACTCAGCCATGCAATATCCCATACACTTTATGAAATAAATTTAACATGAAATATAGGAATAAAATTGTATGAGGTCTGTATAAGTAGCTAAATTTTACAAATCTTAGCACATGAATGTCCCAATCTTTTAAAAGTATTATAAAGAGTTAACATTGCACGAAAGTAAGGGAAAAGGTTGGACTTGTTTTATTATTTTTGATGTGGTCCAAAAAGAGACACAGGAGGACAATTTAGAAGAGTGGCTTTGTACCCTTGCTAATTTGCAATATACAAAAGGTTGATTCCCCCCCCCCTTTAAAGATTTTTTTCCTGCTTATTTTTCTTTTACCTCTCCAAAATCTCAGATACATCAGTTCTAGTCACATTTGGATTTGCTGGATGCTTTCTGATAAGTATTGTGAGATAAGGCATAACAGATGAGTAACTGCTGTCTGTGCTTAACAGAATATTTAACGTTTGAACTGGACACTGGAATCTGTGTAGACTACAGTGTGTACCATCTTAGAACTGCATGTATCTATCAACTTAAAAGCAAGTAAAAAGTACTGAATTATCACCCTGCAGCCATTTTTACTTGAAGTATATGAAAACTAATGGTTTCTTTACACATTAGATTTGTTCTTCTACAGATTTAAATATACATAGCTACTGACTTCTGTTTTTCACTTCTGTTACTCCTAGAGACCAATAAAGCCAACAGAAATACAATGAACTCTACTTCTTGTGTATAACAGGACTGCACTGGTGCTAATAATCCCACAAACTAGTACGCAGAAGCCTTATCACTCGTTATAATAAAAAGGAAAGAAGAGTTTGAAACTCAGGTCATTTATACATGTGCTCTGGGAAGGGCAGGGGAGGAGGGGTGCTCTAATTAGAGTGGCTCTGAGGAAACGCCCAGAGTGTCGCGTATATCAGCATCCCCACATTGAAAAGTGATGGCACAGGCGCTTTAACCATTTTTTAGTGCAGGAACGCTGATACACATGACATTGGAGGCTGCTGCAGCACAATAATTACCACACTCCAGGAGACTCAATTAATCAAATCTGCTCTGATGCATTGTAACTAAAGAGCATTGGAGCAGCTTCAGTGTATAGGTATAGGCATCCTCAGAGTCAAAACTAAGGATTCAGGCTGCCAGCTAGATGGTTGGCAGGAAATGGTCCAGCCTTTTTACTTGCAGACTGAATGCCTGTGACACAGAAAAACCACTGAAACATACATGGAACCTCACAATACTATTTTTAGAGCTGCTTTTTAGAATAGGCCTTTTCCCAGTGGCTTGGGCTGCAGGATACAAGATATAAAAACCTAACAGACAAAAAAAGATAGAAACAACAATCCAAAAATATAACTAGCATATTAATACCTTTCCATCAGGTGAGAGATTTATTTGTTCACATATAGGCAATTTTTCTTCTTCTTCCAAATCATTTCTCACTTTTTGTTCCTTAGGTGGAACAGAAACTTTGAAACTTCTCTCATACTCAGTTTCAGGAGTAACCGCAGGAGACTTAAATGTGGGGATGGATTTGCTTGCGTTATGAATAACCTTTAGGTGGATGGAGTGGGGAACGTACACAAGGAAATACATTAATCAGCTGATCTTAAGGCTACATTTTCAAAAGCAATCACTTACGAGATTCATGCATGCATGCAGATGAACAAAGAGAACATGAACATTCATTTTCTAAAATTAACCAATAGACTTATAAGCAACACAAGAAAGATGCATTTGATTCTGGACCTAAATACTGTTCCTTTTTGAGGATTTCATAAGCAGAGCATATTTTCTTTGGTTAAGACAGTGGCTGGTTGATAAATCTGTATAATTTACTATACTGTTTTTTTCTCAACATCACAGATTTTTTAAAACATTTACCATGACCCCTCCAGTACAGCCATTAGAGTTGTTTCTGTCAACAAGTACCAAATGATTGTTTCATGGCTTAAAAGGTGACATGTTATATAGTAATTTGATCCATTCCCTGTTCTGCAGTTAATGTCTCTAATCTGAGATACAGGATTTGCTTAATTACAAAAGGTCTGACCCTCATCTCCTCACAGACTATTGAGATTTCATGATCATGCCATATGCTGCAGAGATAAGTTTCCACAGCTTTGCCATGTGGGCTTCAGTTAGACTTTTCTCAAATATACCTGCTCAAGGAACAGGTATTTCCATTAGTTTAACATTTAGATGTATTTTTCATAAGATTAAGATCTTAAGGATGTAGCTGAGAGCAATCAAGTAAAAACAGTTTGTTAATAACTAGAATTGTATGATAAAATGTTGTCTTAAACTCCTGCAAATACTTGCATTTGTTTTAATTTACTATACAAAATAGTTCAATTGATTTAAGCATTTTGCATGATCTTTATTCAATATGAATAAACCATGCAGCGAAGTGAAAAAAAATAAAGGACAACTCTTATTGATAGACTTCCTGATCCTCCTGGAATACCAGTTTTCATAATCAAGAGTTAATAGAGTATTATACATCTTATTAATATAATTTTTATAAGGATGAAAGAGAGAACAAAATATCAAACTTGTTTATATGTATGATGCCACTGGAGAAATAAAAGATTAACAAGAACCAGAACAGCACAAGTCTAAGGGGAGTCAATTGTGACTGAGACTACTCTTGTAAGAACAGCGATAAGAGAAGGTGTCTCTACAACTCACTCATGGTGGAAGCCAATGCCATACTGAAACACTCACTCTATGTATGCCAACTCCTGAACTGGAAGCAGTGCGGCTATCTTAGGGTAGTTGCAGGTCTCTAAGAACAGAAGAACTACTAAAAGAAGAGTGTTTCACAAGGGTACTGTATAAAGAAACAACTATTCATAGAGTCATAGATTGTTAGGGGCTGGAAGAAATCTTGCAGATCGTCAGGTCCAGCCCCTCTCACCCCGCTCTAGGCAGGAGGACAACTGGGGTTAAGTGACCCCAGTGAGGTGACTGTCTAGTCTACTTTTGAAAACCTCCAGGGTAGGTGAATGCACCACAGTCTGGACACCCTGACTGTGAAGGAGTTTTTCCTGGCATTAAGTTTGAAGTGGTATTCCAGGAGTTTGTATCCATGGGTCCTGGTCTTCCCCAGGGGTGCCCACTAATCGTAGGAGATGATTAGTAAAACAAGACCTACCCGCAACAAAGCCATGCTGGCTGTCATTCAGAATCTTATCTTCTACGAGCGTATCACACATAGATTCTTTAATGAACTTTTCCAGGATCTTCCCTGGGATGGAGTTTAGGTTGACTGGCCTGCAGTTGCCCAGGTCCTCCCTCTTCCCATTCTTGAAGATGGGAACAATGTTGGCCCTCTTCCAATCCTCAGGAATTTCCCATGTGCCACAAATTCTGAAAAAGCTTTGCCAGGGATTCCATGATGACCTCAGCAAACTCCTTTAGCACTCTCGGATGGAGTCCATCTGGACCTGCTGATTTGTAATGTCTAGCTTTTCTAATTGGTATTGCACCCACTCAGCATCCACAGTGGAGAGGCTGTCAGTCCCGGCACGTCCCCTATAAACCTTATCTCACTTGATTTTCTCCTTGGTCTGGTGAAATACCAAAGCAAAGTAGGCATTCAGGAGTTCAGTTTTTTCCTGAATGTCAGTTATGAGCTGTCCCAAGGTGTTAAGCAGGGATCCCACACTTCCATTTGTTTTCCTCCTACTGCTTATATACCTAAACAAGAACTTCTTATTGACCTTGACTCCCATAGCTAACCTGAACTCCATCACTGCCTTGGCTTATTTATTAAGCCTAATAATTTTGATAAAGGAAAATGGGATATTTTTTAGCTATAAAGAATTATATTAAAGAAAGACTAAGGGAGTAATTTGCTGAACTTCTGAAGATAACATGGATAAAGATGAACAACATACATTCCAGACACGTGAGTTATTTATGGAATATCAAAACACTAGGTGTTGTTTTTAACACCACTGAAATATTAAAACCAGAAAGGGTTAAGCTAAGTCAAAGACTTTACAAACCAATTCTTTTGGTTTAGAGGCATGAAAAAAATTCCAAGGAATGGAAGGAAGCAATCATATATCTAATTTTGAAAGGGAGTAGGGGGAAAGTGGAATGTTTAAACTGCTGTGGTGTTTCTTTCAGCTTTACAATGCAAAAAATTCTATGACTAATAATTTTAGGTAGAATTACCCATTATACCCGGGGAGGGGGCAGGGGAGGATATAATAGAATAACAGTGTGGGTTCCAAAAAAAAAAAAAAAAATAGGTTCACTGTGAGTTAAATTTTGAATTTGCCCACTAATCAAGAAAAGATAGCAATATGATCAGAATACATACATAGTTGCTATAGATTTTAAGACAACATGAGATTGTACAACGTAAGATGACCTTAAATAAAAGAATTTGAGTCCCTAATAGTTTTGTTAGTATTGTGTAATCATGTATTTGCAGCTCATAAAGCAGAATACAAGCAGGGAGTAAAATCTCTTCCTTTTTTTACATTAACATGCAATTATGACAGGAAGAGGTACCATCCCCAATGCATGTTCTTGAAAGTGGATTAAGCAATAAAGTTATTTCAGAATTATCAAGATGGAGTGAATCCTTTTTTTTGGAATGATGACAATTTGGTTAATCAGAGGGAGACACAAATAATGGCTGAAGACTTGACACAGAAAGAAAACTTGGTCTTAAGATCAGTGAAAAAAAACCACAAATAGATGATTACAAGCTCATGAGATCTTGGGCAAGCCCTTCCAGCAGATGACACTCACAGATAGCAGCAACTTGGATATTAGTAATTAATGCTCCTAGGTAATTTGATGTGGGAGGAAATTAAGTCAAGAGTATTTTTAGCTCCAAACAACAGAGCTTGAAACAGAAAACCATTACAGGACCTATTGTTTTATATGGATGTGAAACCTGGGCAGTTACTAAGAAGGAAAACAACAAAGTATCATCAGAAGATGAAAGTATTTATATGAATTGTTAGATCAATAAGGAAAATGATGCATAGAGAAGTTCCAATAAGAAACTCCAGGAGGTCAATAATGAATCAAGCAGAGTGAAATTCAATGAAATTTCAGTGACTTCCAAAGGCACAATGTGAGTTAGGATGAAGACACCTAAGCACTGAAAAATGACGTTCCTATACAGTTCACTCTTCTAGTCAATCAAGTAGAAGATGGAAGGATAATGTTGAATGAGATCTAAGTTTTTAATATCAACTACCATTGATTGCAAAAAGAAATATGCCCTTGTCAGAAGGATGTGACAACAACCAAGAACTTCTAGGATGCATAGAGCCAGTGAGGAGGAGAGGAGATATGAGACTGTAGAATTGGACCTTATCATTATAAGGCAGAAGTCAACAAAATTTTAGAACAACGGGTCACTGTTTATGACCCAGCTGTCACCATGGGCCACTGATTACACCCACAACTTCAGGCCAGTGCTCCCCTCCCCAGTGTCTAAAGCCACCTGCTGCCACATCCACTGCTTTCATCTACAATGGCAGTAAGGTACGGCTGCATGAAATTTTGAAGGGCGTTTCATGTGGAACTGTTTTGACACATTTTGAGCTCGAAACAGTGAAATCAAAATGAAACAAAAGGCTTTGAAACAGCTTCAAAAAGAAACAAGGTCACTCAAAACGTTTCAAAAGTTTTGAAACGTTTCGAGTTTCAAAGCAACACAGTGGTGGGAAGAAGGGCTGCGTTCTGAGTGGCTCCGCCAACCCCACGAAGCTCAGCCCAGCAGTGGGAGAGCCAGTGGTGAAGCCACTCCAAGTACAGCCCTGGCTCTGAGCACAACCCTGGCCAGTGGCTCTCCCCTGCCTCGCACCACCAAACTCAACTCCGTGGAGCTGTGGAGCCTCCTGCCGCCAGACTGCGCACACCAGGGTTGCACTAGGAGTGGCTCTGCCACTGGCTCTCCTGCCACCAGGCTGAGGTCCGTAGGGCTGACGGAGCTGCTCCGACTGCAACCCTGGCTCTCCCCCACCTCCCACCGCCAGGCTGCGCTCTGAGTGGATCCACCAGCCCCACAGAGCTGAGCCTGGCAGCAGGAGGCAAGGGAGAGCCACTGACCAGGGCTGTACTACAAGCAGCTCTGCCACTGGCTCTCTGCTGCCTCCTGCCACCGGGCTGAGCACCATGGGGCTAGCAGAGATGCTTGGAGCAGCCCTGCCTCCTGCCACTAGGCTCAGCTCTGTGGGGCTGCAGAGCCTCTGGCCACCAAGCCATGCTCACCAGGGCTGTGCTCCAAGCAGCTCTGCCAGCCTCATGAGCTCAGCCCAGTGGCAGGAGGCAGCAGAGAGCCAATGGCAGAGCCGCTTGTGTAGCCCTGGTGAGCACAGCCTGGGAGGCTCCGCAGCCCCATGGAGGTGGTGGAGAAGCAGTGGTGGAGCCGCTGAGAGCGCATACCTGGCTCTGAGTGCAGCCCTGGCCAGTGGCTCCCCCCTGCATCCTGCCACTGGGCTGTGCTCTGAACGGCTCCACCATTGGCTCTCCCACTACCAGGCTGAGCTCCGTGGGGCTGGAAGAGCCATTTGGAGTGCACCCTGGCAGCAGGAGATTGGAAAAGCCAGGGCTGTGCCCCAAGCGGCTCCACCAGCCCCACGGAGCTCAACCTGCCCTCCCAGTACTGCCAGACTGCTCCCAGGGGTATGGGCCCACAGATCTGTATGTGGGATGACAGGAGGCTGCCACCGCTGCCTGGAGCCAGCAGCAGCACCAGGCTGTGCCCAGCGCTGGTCCCAGGCAACAGCAGCAGCCTCCTGTCATCCCGAGCTCAGATCTGGGGCCTCACATCCCTGGGAGGAGTCTGGCACATCCCCACAGCCCTCCCAGGGGTGTCGGACCCCAGACTGGCATGCAGGATGACAGCAGACTGCCGCTGCCGCCAGGTGAACAAGTTTTGTTCTCAGCACCTTGAAGTGCAGTTTCCCAGAAACCCCTGGACCTCTCCTTGAGACTTGGCAGGCTTCATGACCTCAGAAGGGGCTACCATCCCTGCAATTTTCATCCGAATCAGGCAAGAAATGACAAAGTTACAGACATTTTCATGATTCCCCATTATAGCCTATGGACAAAATGTCGAACGCATTGAAACGGTGAAACAGTTTTGATGAAACAGAATGAAACAAAACAAAATGAAACACTGTCCTTTCGAAATAGCAAAACACAAGTCAAAATGAAACAGTGCTGTTTTGCACAGCCCTACAGTGAGGAAAGCCAAATTTGGCAGCAACAGTAAGCATTGACTGACACAGTAAGAGGAAAGAGAGGATAGATCAGGGAGGGCTGCAGAAGGAGCTGTTGCAGAGAGGAACAGCATTATGGTGCAGGACAAGAAGTGGGACATGCTGGGCGAAGTTGTGTACTGCCTCTCTACCTATTTTGCTGTAGGTCAGATCCAATTACTTGTCAAGCCATGGGTTGTTTACTTCCCTATATAAGGTAACACACATATGAATGTAAATATGAATACAGTGGTAATATGCTTTAATAGGTTAGAGAAACAAAGGAGCAATATAAATGCATGTCATTCTATTGCAACAGAATTACTACCCAGAAAAATCATAGTAATTAAACTACTTCCTTATTTGATAAAAACAGTACCCGTTCAGCTGCAAGTATTGGAGAGAGTTCTTGGGGAGTCTTCCATATAAACTGGCTTTGATATTCAGAACTTCTTGGGAAACTAGTTAAAGGGAAAATATTCATGCCTGCTTTCTTTTGCAGAACTCTGTGAAACTGTCAACAACAAAAACAAAACAAAAACAATGAAATCAGAAAAAAAAAACATATTTTCATGTCTATCCCTGTAATTTCTTCTAGCTCCATCTGTTACAATCCACATCAGTGTTTATTTTTGTTTAGCCCGGGGGCATCAAACTCATTCAGCCCCACAGACCAGTCCCACATTTTGTATCTGGAGCCACCGCCACCACAGAGCCACTCCAGGGCGTGCCCCATGCAATATCATCTAGCATGCCCTGCATGCTGCCTGTCAGTTACTCCATGACCCCATGGACAGCACTGGTACCCAGATGAAATGGCTCCACAAGTCATGTATTTGACATTCCTGCCTTAAACACTGTTATTTGGGTTCAGTAAAACCAGCATCTTTGAAGCCTACTATTTTTTTATAAATACTAATTAAGTTGAAGCCAAGTGCCAGACTTCCACTGACTTCAGTGCAATAGAATTCAGTACAATAGTCTAAACATAACGGAGATTAAATATAAATGAATATTAAAATACAGAGCCAAATGAACAAGAAATAGGAAAAAGAGAAACAGCCATAAGCATGAAATCTAATTGAACTGTATTTAATTTCCTGTAACTGCCAGATTACTAATTTTTTTACCTTGGGCCACAAGAAAGGAAAAAAAGTCTTTAAATTCATACCCCATCTTCCACTTTATCCAAGTGCTTTTTTGGAGAGACAGATGCTGAATTATGTTTTACAGGAGTTGGAGGTGGCGACTTCTTCTTAGTATTTCCTGCAAGGGCAATGGCAGATTCAACTCTAGAATCTGCAGAGTGAGACCGAACGGTTTTAGGAAGCCTGGGTGCATCAGGTGTCTCAACTTTGTCTTGATTTATATCATTGTTATTGTGATCTGCATGCAATTCTGTAGGCCCGGGAACTTCAGCTTCTGGTAGGGCATTCAAATTATTGTCTCCTCTCCATTCAAAGGACTTTGAAATCTGTGGGTTATAGTAAGGCACCTTTCTCTTGGAAATGAAATTTGGTTCTCTTATGATTCCTACAAAAGAAACATCAGGATTGAGAACAGTAAAATATTTGTATTATGATGTTAAGACACAATGCCAAAATATCAAACAGGAAGAATAAAAATGAATATATATTGTATTACCGATTATTAAAAATGATTATTTGAGCAATGACAATTTAAGAACTATGGTTTTATCCCATTAATTCCAGGTACATGCTGCATAACTTCAATTCCCACTGGACTAAGTGGAAGATGTGGAACTTCCCCTGCTCACTGGATCATGACCTATTAAACAAATTTAGCCACAGAACACTGTTTTGCAATGGGAATCAGGAGTACACAGAGAGGGACAGAAATGTAAACCAAGATCAATGGAAAAAATGAATATGATAAAAGTAAAACCACTATTACCATCCAACTCCACTGACAAAAGTATCATGATCTCCCTCAACTACTTATTCATGTTGAAAACGTGCATTGCTGAACAGGTTCTCATCTTACAATGACTAGCAAGCAGTGCAAGACAGTAATACCTCCAATATGATTCTGGACTATGATAATATAGATACCTGCACTAATTATTTCTTCTAAATAATCATCTAGAGTAACTTTTAAAACAATTTCATGACTTGTTATGCTTTTTAATTATAAAAATTGAGGAAACATCTTTTCACATATAACCCATTATACAACACTGATTATCTGGGACAGCTTTAAGGGATACAAGAACTAACCTCTTATATAAGAGAATAAGGACAAAACACACATACCAATTTAAGGAAGAAGATAGGCGATTAAAAAAAAAAAGTAATCAGAAATTTGTTTGAATACCGAACAACTGACAAAAGATTATGCCCGGCTAGGAAGAATGGCTGCCAAGACTTATAAAGTACTCTTTTGGAAATTTAGGTGCGTCTGGTGAGACAACAAGGGTTTTATCAAACAGAGGCTACCATGTACACTGATAGATGCAGAGAATGTTTGGGTGCCAGAACATATAAACATCATAAGCAGCTTTTGAAGAAGCAACTGGGAAATGGTAGGAGGGAACTATGAGTGTTCCAACTGGTCTGTTTAGTTAAGTGATTAATTCTTAAACTGGCACAAACTATTAACTATACATTTCAGTACAAGGAACCATAAGGGAGCCAAACATAAGGGAGATATCAGAATGATACTGGCTTACGAAATGGTTTTGCATATGTGCGTGATTAAATATGGCCAGAAAAGAAGTGGTAGCAAAATAAAAGCAAAAGATTCAGATATGCAAACTAAACACAACAAAAAACCAACAGCTATAAAGCAGAAGACTGCAGTGTTGCTGACTCAAGATATCACAAATCAATGATATTATGGTGAGTCTTGTGATATTTGATGTTGAGTTTAAAGCACCACATCTGGGAGATATATGATTGATTACATGAGAGTTTAGCTTCCATTTAATAAAAGATTTCTAACCCAACAGCTGCAGAGAACAGCTTGAAAAGGTAACCTGAATGTTATGAAGCGCAGATCACGAAGCAAATATAAAGAAACTTTTCTTATAAATCTGAAAGGTTTTGGCAAATCTCATGACTTTCTCGATGAGATGCATGATTTTTGAAAGGTTGGAGTTTACAGTACTGCAGTGGGAAAAAAGTGGGTGGTGAAAAGAATTACTTCAATATTCTTACCAAATGCAACCATACAATAACAGCTGAAAGACAGGTTTAGGTGAAGCAGTCAGGGAGAACCAACAAGAGATATTCTGATCTTTTGTTTAATGAACCTGACATGCACATACTAAACTCTACTTGCTAACTGATAACTCAGTGCCATTTGAATAACTCCACTTAAATACAGTTTGAAGAAAAAGAACTGTCTAACGTGTTCCTTCACTCATTCCAGGCTATCTTAAACCCTATCTTCTGCTGCAGTCTCTTGCAAAAATAATGGAAAAATTACTAAGTGTAACTGTCATGCTAAAACTCTTTCCTAAAATAATTGTATTAAATAAAAACCCCAATGATATGGAAAGAACACTGAAGTAAATTGTAAATTGCAGGGACTAGTTTAAGAAATATATGGTGATTAATATATTCCAATCAAAAAAGAAAAAGAATCAGTAAACATTTTTACTTGGGTGAACAGAATAAAGAAAGGCAGATATAAATGTTTGTGTTTCATTGTTCAAAAACATTGTGTTTTAGTTTAGTGAACTTATTTACAGTCCTTATTAGCATGAAGTTAAATTTTTCTGTAAGTGAAAAATCATGTCATTTTCCTAAACCATTTGATCTTTCACAAAAACTAAAATGAGAGTACAAAGTTTACTCTAAAAAAACCCCATGATGAGATCTCCGATTGCTCAATATAATAAAATAAATAAATAATAAAGAGGTGACCGGCACAGTTAACTTCCCATATTAAAAGCTTGATTCCACATGGAGCGCAGCTGAAAGTTTAACTGTACACCTTCCGTGAAACCACGGCCTCATATGAAGAAATTAGTTCCTGGCCTAGGCAGTTCACCACTCAAAACATCCCAGTAGTGTTCAAATCCTGGGTGCTTAATAACATAAGTCTCTCTTAATATCATAAGCCTCTCTTTACAAGTCTCCTTGGGAGCTAGGGTGACACATGCACCAAGGTGCATGGCTGACAGCCCAGAGGTTGTGAGGCCACAGCAGAAACACTCACGGAATGGCCTGTGAGATTCCAGTGAATCTGCAAATTCTGCTAAATCCCTTATCACAAGGACACAAAAAAGAAAGGACAAGTTTCCTTGAAACTCACTGCTTTCCTAGATACTATATTTACATGAACTCATAATGACTTTGAATTTGAGATGACCCTCAATTAGATTTGATGTATAGAAAATGTATATATATGCTTCCCCTCAACCTCGTACTTGGGGTCCCTTCCATGTTGAATGGGAAAGAACACCTTGTCTTGGTTTTGAGTAAACAAAGTAGGTTCCTCCTACTCTATACAAGTTCTTACTACATCAATTAGCATGTTATATCTCAACACCTTCCAATAGCATATTATGCAACATGACTAACATCATAGTATAGATGTATTTTTATCCTCTCCCTAAGAGGGTGTTTGTATAGTTAGGCATCCTTGCTCTTAAGAGTTTATTATTTCAAAAACAAAAGCTCCACACATGCACAGAGCTGTATCTTATGGAAAGCAGTGTCACACAAATGACCCATGCGTACTTATATCAGAAGGTGATGAGACAGGAGGGATCTTTGGTAAAATACTAGTTGTCCGATCAAATGGCCTGGTGCTTGGATTAACTGCAATTGGTATGTGGCTCTTATAATACTTAAGTTTCAAGCTCAGACAAGGCAAGCCATCATACTCTAATTCAGAGGTTCTCAAACTGTGGTCCACAGACCAGCACTGGTCTGCAAGCTCCATTCAGGCGGTTCACAGAAAGGTGACCGAAGGCTAAAGCAGACAAACATTACACATGACTTCCCAAAACTTTGCTCAAAAAAATAGGCACATCCATCACATTAGAAAAGTAAGACTACTGATATTAAAATATGAGTTGTGCGCTCTGATTTGTAGAACAAAAAAAAGTTTAAGGGGTCCTCTGAGATCCCCAACAATTTTCAAGCGGTCCGCAAAAAAAGTTTGAGAACCACTGCTTTAATACGTACCCTGCAGACTAATTTGTATCTATACCCCTGCTTTCATCATTCTCCTTGCTATGCAGAAGTTCAAGCTTTTCCTGCTAGTCTTCCAAGTACTTCAATTGCCTCTGCCAACATTTTAGCGCTTGTCTTCTACATCCCTGCCTCTCTTTGACTGTCACCTAAGGTTTTGCTTTCTAAGTAATGTCCTCTCATTCCCACCTGTCTGTCACACTAACTCCTAATTCCCCAATTCAGTTTTCAGAAGTGAAAGGCAGTGATACGCTGATCACTAGATCATATTCACCAGACCAGTTGGGCCCAAACTTTTTGGCAGGAAGACAACAAATTAGCCCTGTACACTCCCTGAGCGCCACTCCAATCCCTTCCCTGAGTGATCTGTTGTCCTACCCCATCTGCCACAGTACTGCCTGTCCCTTCCTATATGCCACACAGAGGTTGCCTGTGTAATTTTTCGTATGCACGCCATAGGCTAGCCATTCCTGCACTAGACCGTAACACATGGACTTGCCCTTTCAGATGTCTGCTGAAAGTCTCTCAGTAACAGACTTCATCACAATCTTGTTATTTCATACCAGCACGGACCTTCCATCACGAATAAGTGCAACTCATTACCTCCAAGTTACACTAACTCACACGTGTGCCACCCCGCAACACAGCATCTCATACTAACTCTGTGTCCACGTATTGTTTGTGGCTCAGTTTACCATACGTATTTCTGGTTTTATGTAATATACAAGTAGAGGCTCCTCCTCTGCCAAACTGGTATGTTGCACAGAGCCTGAAACTGATGGCTTTGCACCAGCGACTTCCAGTTCTTTACCTAGTTGATCAGAGCGAAGTCCTGCCCAAGCGGACATCTGTTCCTGCGAAGGTCTACAAGACTCTTGCAGACCCGACTTCTTCCATTTGAAGTTCCTCTTGTATTCACTCAATCCCTGCACCAGAGACAAAGCACAAGTTACAGGCAATGCCACCCTTCCTCAGCACTCCCAGTTTCACTCCCCACACCTGAAAAAGGATCAAAGGAGGCACAGAGAAGGGCAACAAGGATAATCCGTGTTACAGCAGTGCTTCCATATGAGGACAGATTAAAGACACTAGACCTAATAGGCAGTAGTAGGCATATCTCACAATACAACAGAACTGCACCAAGTGAGATACTCTACTGTTTCCCATCTCACCTGCAGCTTCCTAGGCCTTAAATGCAGGAGGCTGCAAGTAAAACAAGAACAGTGGGGAGAAAAACGTAGTCATAACCAGTTCACTGTGGTTTTCAACAATCACTCTATGCTACTGTGTGACTCGGGCCTACTGGATATGCATCAGGAGCATAGGCCATTGCCCACCAAGTAAAGCTAAAAGCCCCCCTTAATCGAAGGGGAACACTAAGTGCACATCAAGTGATTACAGGGGACAACTAAAGAAGAAAACAGGGATGGGAATGAAAGTTGAAAGTCCAAAACAAGTGTACGAAGGAGGACACAGAACAGAGGACACCAGAAGAGCCCTTGAATGAGTCCAAGATGCCAGCAGACTGTGTGACAGGACTTTTCTTTTTGTTTATGTACATCTGTTACTCCCTCTGCTTCTCCAGCTTCTTTTGGGAAATCTATTTCTTTTGCACATCTTCCTCTTCCAGTTTATGAACAACCTGCTACTTCACGGAGAGAGAGGAAAGATCCTGTCAGTGACAGGGGAGCTCAAGCAGAGGTTGATCTGACCACAGGTCCTGGAGGTACGGCTGTGTGTTTTAAGGGCCTTGCCGACCTGGATGTGCTAGATTAGGGAGAGTCCACACCAAGACCCTCGCACTCAGTGCGAGTGTGGGCATCCTCGGGCGCGTGCTGTAAGAATTTTTTTTTTCTTTTTTTTTTTTTTTTTTGAGGCCAGTGGTCCTGTGTCCAGTCCCAGATGTGCCCGGCCTGGGCACGTTTACCAACTCCACGTTAGGCTTCGTTAGGGCCACGTCCCGCCGGAGCCCAGCGGCTATCCAGCTCTGCGAGCGCCTGACAGCTCGGGCAGCTCCCGGGAGGCGGCTAAGCCCAGCGCCGAGCGGGATAAAACAGGTCCGGGCTGTGCCCCGAGCTGTGGCAGGTCGCCCGGGCCGCGGAGCCCGAGCCGAGGGCCAACTCCCACCACCCCACCTACGCCCGCCCACGATACCTCGCGCCCGGCCCCACAAACCTTGAAGCGCACGGGCATGGCGGGCGGGGCGGGGCTCGGCAGCTAATGGCCGCCCCCAAACACTCGCGTTTCCCTGGTAAAGCCCCGGCCCGGCCTCCTCGCTCGGCGCCTGCGCGGCTGCGGCCGAATGCTCCGCCTCGGGGCGGCCTGGTCTGTGGCCGCGCCCCCTCCCCCGCCGCGTGGCCGACAGCCGCCGTCGCCTCGTTACTGCTGGAGCCGCGGGCCTGAGGGGCGCAAGGCAGATCGCCCCGGGCCCCAGCCACAGATCGCACAGCGCCCCCGGACACGGGCCACGCACCCCCGGACTGCCACTAGGACCTCACGCGCAGTGACGTGCCACACCAGGTTGCATACACACACACGTATGTTCTCTGTACCTCACTATGTCACACACACGCACCACGATCCCAACCCTGATCTCTTTCACATACACGCTGAACCAGGTACCTTCTCAGACCCCCCCACCCCACCCTCCTCCAAACCAGGTACAATTTTCTCACATGCACACAAACCAGGTGCTATTATCTCTCACCCCCTGCCCCCCAACCAGGTATCATTCTCTCTCTCACGCACCACACCCCAACCAAGTATCATTCTCTTGCAATGCATCTACACCCAAGCCAGATCCCACATGCACGCATGCATACAGGTTGTGGGGCTTCAGCTGCACTAGCTGCAGTACGGGCCAGCAGAGCCACATGGGAACACCCATGCCCTGTTCTGGCATCATTTATTCCCCTGTGGGAACGGCAGCGAAGCCCCTTCGCTGGTGTAGCTGTACTAACTCCACCAAGGGATCCTACTGGATTAATTGGATGGACTGAAAACAAATCACATCCCTCATCAGTTAATTCATTATCTCAGTGCAAAAGCTATGTCTAGACAAGCTCTTAGAGAGGGAAAGCAAAATGATGTTTCTTGCCTTGCTAGCTGTTTCAGTCCATCAGCTGTTGTTCCTTCTCTGTAAAGGTGATCTTTCATTGCACCATGTGGAGCCAGCAGACCTTAATCTGTCTCTTTTTAAATCTCCTCAAGGCTTGCTTCTTCTGACTAGGTTTTCACAGTTAATCTCCATTCTGGCCTGATCTGTACCTGATTATATTGAATTAAAATGAATAGATGTGCTAAACAAAGCAGGACATCACAAGTATCAAGCAAAAGGACATGGGCAATCTGTTGTAGATCCTCCTGATCTTCACTGTTGAATCTGGCCACTTTCTTACTTAGCATGGTCAGCTCCTGTTCACGGGTTTATCTAATTTAAATTAAATTTTTGAAGCATGGGCGTTGTCATGAATATACTTATAAAGTGTCCTACTTGCCAATGGAAATAGGGCCCAATATAACTCCCATTGATTTAACTGGAAGTTCAGGCAGAGCCTATGTAAAAAATAAATAATCATTCCTGTTAATGGAAGGAGGGGAGTACACGAGTTTATCCTAATTTATGTGTAATAATATACCATCTGGATATTTTAGTCTCTTGAAATCAAAGTCCATTAAATCACTAATAATTCTAAAAAGGCTTGTGATCATTTAAGATTTACTTTGAGCTGCATTTCACGTAAAACATTCAATTTTTGATAACTGAATATTTATTTCCTCTACCTAGGAGCAGAGGAGCCTCTTTATAACTCATAACCCATGTTGCTTATTAAATCAAGTAACCTTTCTAAAAGGGATGTTCACAATCAGTAAAATCTAATACTGTTTTCTTATATGGCAGCCCTCTTGCCATCTTTCAAAAGCACCATTTCTCAGCAATCCTCCCTCCAGCCAAAGAGAGCTAGACACAACTTGTTCCGGAGCCTGTCAACTCCAGTCTGGGTGTCTGCCAGAGGGAATCAATTCAAAGTAATGAAACCCGTTCCCATCTTCTGGAGGCTATAACCTCCAGCCCAGTTTATTTTATGCTCATTTAGTAACTGCAGTTTTAAAACTAGTTCCATTTTTACTGTCTCTCTCACAATTCCTTTTAAAGTTGTGGGGCCTCTCCAGAGTCAGCAGAAGAGAACATTTTACTGCCAAGGCAGGAGCCTGGATTCTCAGAAGTGTTTGTTCCTGGCATGATAATCTAAGATTTCCTTGATCTTCAGGAGAAAATGCAAACGATTTTATTTCTCAAATACTCTGGTCCAGCTGATTCAGCTGACTCTGAATTTTAGAAAAGCCTTCAAATCCTGCTTTTTTGGCTGCTGGACAGGTAGAAGGCAAGGTAGATTTGCACCTTATAGACTAATCAAAGTAGAGATAGATAGACAGACAAACAGATATGCTTTGATTTATATATAGTACAAGATTTTGTGAACTGAAGCTCACTTCACTGGATGCTGTGAATGGAGGTGCAGAACGCAGAGTATATAAAAAGGAGAGAAAAATTAGAATACAAAAGACAAGGGACACAGAAAGTGGGGGGCAGGGGGCATCAGCGCTAGGAGAGAGAAGCAAAAAAGCAGGAAACCCATGGGGACAAAGGAGTCACAAAAGCTAATCTGGGTAATGGTATAAGCATCCATAGTCCCTGTTTAAACCATACTTAACACAATCCAGTCTGTGAATGATTTCTTGTTCTGCAGTTTCCTGTTAAATCCATTTTTAAGTTTGCTGTCTGAGAATATCCACCCTTAGGTCAGCAGTAAAATGTCCAGGAAGGTTAAAGTGTTTGCCACAGTTTTCAAAAGTGGCTTCTGATTTTGGGTGCCTTCAGTTTTAGGGGCCCAAGTTGAGATGGCTTGGGCATCATTTCCAGAGTTGCTGAGCACTCACTGTTCTCAGTAACCCCCACTGGAGTTGTTTGTGCTCAACAATCTTGAAAATCAGATGTAAAGTGTTATGAGTTGGGCCCCGAGAAATGGAACTCCCCAACTCAGTAGCTGCTTTGTGTTATCTTACAAGTAAAATGGGGGTAATATGGCATGCTTAATCGTGTTAAATAAACACAGTATCTATGAATCATTTGGTTATTTTCATTACTTCTGTGTAAGAGAGAACAGTTAGAGCAGGATTACATGCAATCCCAAAATAAGGGAGGTGTGGCTCAAACTTCTATGGTATGGTAGGGCCTGATTTCATTCCTGAAGGCTAAAAGAGTACAGACAGTAAAAGAGAGCTAGTAAATGATGTGTCAATTCTTGTGCTAATGTTTGCCATGAGAGAACAGCAAAACAGCAGCTAAGCATCCTTCGTCAAATAAGCCTATACAGAACTTATAGCTATAAAAATGTGATTGCTGCTTCTGTGGGAAGCACAGGGTATTCACATTCACATAGGGCATTGTAATATTTACAAAACATACTGCATGCTTTCTTATAACCCATCTACGAGACTTCCATGTAATGTAGTAATGGATCACCTGTCTTGGCATTGACTTAATTCTAAGTATTGCAATGCCTAATTGGAAGCACAATAAATCCTCATTGTAATACACCCTGTTTATAACAGCCCCCTGCTTTTCACAGCTTCTACAGTTATGAACCAGTTTTTTCATTATGATGATGCAGCACACTGACTAACCCTGTTATGTAGAGTACACCTTCTTTGAATGAGTTTTTTTTCCTGTCTCATAAGTGTTGGTTATAATGAAGTTGTACTGTATGTACAAGAGTTTATTTAGGCCTCACCGACTGTTTAATTTACTATGATTTTAGAAGTGACCTGCAGCAAAAAATATGCAAAAGGCACCATGCCAGATTAACTGGAGGATGTTCAAGAAGCACACTCTTTGAGAGAGAAAGTGGGCTGAGTTCCCCTGAGATGGGTGTAGGTTAGTGAAACCATGCTTTTTAATTGTCTCAGCTGCTTTTTGTCTATACATATATGTGTGTACAAAGAAATTAAATATTTACCAGCAGAACCGTTTCCTAGCACCTTCTCATTGCAGCCTCCTGGGACACTCCTCTACTATTGTACTGTATAAACAGCATTTGAGCCAAATCCTGATCTCCTCACTTAAGGCAAAGCTGACCTCACTGTAGCACATGAATCTCAAATTTCCAGATAAAACAAACCACATGGAGAAATTCAGCCGATTTGTGACACCCGCCAGGTCTCAGCCAACTTCATTAAAATTAATACAGATGTTTTGGTCAGCTTCACTGAGGCTGGATACTAGCCTGAGGGGTGAGTGATAAGCCTTCCCATGCCCCTGATGTTGAGGCTAGACATAGCCACTGTGTTTCTAGCCTGCAGGCGTCAGAGCCGAACACAGGCACGGGCGAACTGGGCAGCTGCCCGGGGCCCAAAAATGGTAATTTTTTTCCATTGTCCAATTATTATTATCATTATCTCTAGTGAAGGGGCGCCTGATAACTAAAAGTTCACCCGGAGCCACCAGGAATTTAGGTATAGTGCTGGAAGCCACCCCCACACAGGAACCAGGAAATAGTCCCTATAGTCCATAAATGGAGCAAAACTGTATTTCCATAGTCCCACCTATTTCTACACTAGTTAGTAGGGCTGGCCAGTACAAGACAGGGATAATTTATACTTTTACAGGATATTAAAGTAGCTCTGATAGTTTATGTTTGTCTAGCATTTGCAAAGGTATCTGTCTGTGTTTGGCCACACTTCCCTCATGGAGCAGTTCTTCCTTCTCCTGAATGTGAATGGTAGTTTCAACCAATGCAATAGACTACTGACAGCAGTGGGCAGCTGCTTAAGAAAAGCACAACACAGTTGGTTCCTTTTGTAGTGTTGCTCATGCAACGGACCCTTGGGACATCAAAGAATGAGTGGTCCATGGTGTAGGCTAGAAATAGACTACGTTTAACCCATGCTTCAGGCAGCAAAGGGAAATAAATACTGTCTGCTGATAGTGGATAACTTTACAAAATGGATCGAAGCTACACCAACTTGTAACAACACAGCTGCCACCATGTGGCAGTGGAACAGATGTTCTTGGGATGGGAGGGGCGCTCCCCAAAGAAATTGATTTGGATCAAGGGTCTCATTTTGTTGGAGAAATCACACAGGTTGTCTATCAATCTTTTGGGATAAAACAGAGATTGCACATTGTTAAACCAGAGTTTAAGTCAAATGGAAAGGACAAACAGAACCATAAAACTGTCTTGCAAAAAGTGGTCAATCAACAAGGGAAAGACCGAGATAAAAAATTATCCTTAATTTTAATAGCACTAAGAGCAACTGTAGCTGCACATAGAATCACCCCATACAAAGCCATGACAGGGTGAGAGGTGCGGATACCAGAACAATGGTAGCTAGGAGGGGAGCCTCCAGCCTCATATCCTAACAGATCAATGTATACAAAACCTGTTCCAATCAGTGGCCACCACACAGAGGCAAGTGACTATAGCCTTGAAAGCCAATATCCAGAAAATGTATAAGCAGATAGGCCCCATAATAGTATCCTCAGGAATGGGAAATTGGGGAGAGATGAAAGAAAAAAGTCACACACTCAAGACCCTATGGATGGGACCAGTCAGAATTGTTAACAAAGTGAGTCCAGCTGTATATCAAGTGAAAATACACCACAATTCCAAACGTAACCAAAAATAGTTCATTCTTTGCAATTAAAGGCCTGGAAAGATCAGTACTTGGGGCGATGAGCTCCTTTTCTTTGTTTTACAGGAATAAGAGTCAAGACAAGATGCTAATCCTCCTGATGTTAATAGGAGCAGTGGGACTTTTTAGCATATCCAGACACAACCTATAGTAGGAATCACCACTAGCAATCACCACCACCATAGCCGAGGCTGATGTCAACAAGAACATGAAGTAAAGATAAAACAGCAATGAACGTATAGCCATTGAAAGTCATGAGCAATGTGTCTTTCTCTTGCAATGTAACGATGACATGAAATTACACTGGAGACTGAGGGTGAAATCCACAGCCATTAGCCCCATGGTTTGAAACTTTGTTATAGTTAGAAACTTTACATGGGAAGGAGATCCATGTATTATGGCAAACTCTTTGGGAGACTATCAAAGTGTTCTACAATCAGTGACAGACAACACTTGATGGAAAAATATGCTAAGCTCCAAAGCCAGTTCCTTTTTCAGAGGAATTAGTTTTGGCAATCCCAGCAGTTCAAAACAGACTAACAAATTGTATGTTTACCATGTTAAATGATATAGGAATTTAAGTAGTTTTAATGTTAGTAATATTAATAGCTCTTAGCTCAAATGTTATTGGCTATAACTGTGTTTGTTATGTTATGTTATATGTGTTGCTTGTATAATCAACTGAAAATGTTAATGGCCAGGAAAGTCCTCCTGTGTAAAGAATAGTGGCTGGGTTGAGGTAACAAGACTGCCACAAAGAAGATCAATCTCTGCTAATAGTTGCCACCCACGAGGCATATGGAGAGTGGAGTTTGTGCTCAACACTAGATCCTTGCCATAAGATGATAACAGTCTAACTAAAACCTCAATCAATCTCCGCGGACGTTTCCTGGAAGTTTTGCAGAGGTGGCACCCGGTGGCACCTCAATCAATACCATAACAGAGGCTGGGGCAATCCCAAGTCAAGTTTCAATTAATATCATCTTTCATGCCCCTCTAATTTCAAGACAACATTTATGATACTCAGCAGTAAAAAAAAGTTGCAGTTGAATATGATAAGTTGGATTCATCTCACAAAACCTAAGTGGCAGTAGAGCATTTCCTTTGCTAATTTCATTAGGAAGTCTCAGGATGTTTGTCTGTAATGATAATAGGGCTAGATCCTTTATTCCCATAAATAGTCCCATTGAATCAGTGGAACTGATGTCATGGATAATGTCTGTAAGATCTGGCACTGTTTTTGTAAGCAAAAAATTAAACTGATACTGCCTGCCAGATCAGGCCTCTTGTACTGTTGTCTCTGGTGGTGAATATTTATAACTTGCGATCACTTGGGTATATTTGTAGTCGTCTTCAGTAAAATGTCTAAACCATGGCTGTCGCACTGGCAGTCCATGAGCCAAATACAGCCCCTGAAATTTTAGCATGCAGCCTGTGGGTTTCTGCCCAGCCACCACTCCCCAATCCTAGTCACTCTTTTGGTAGTGATTGAATGGGGACTAGAGTGCCCAAGCTGCATATGTGGCAAAGAAGGGAGCTGGGCTGCCTTCACTGCAGCTGGATGGTGCTTGTGGCTGGCAAAAGGAGGGTGGGTGCTGAGCATTTGGTAGGGGGGTGGAGCAGAGCCTCCTGTATTATGGGACTGCCCCCACTTCTCCCAGTCACTCACATTGCACACCGCTGCCTGTAGTTCAAGGGTTGGAGGAGAGCTGCCCGCATGATATACACAGCTGAGAAATGCAAGCAGTGGGGAAGGCAGGGGCTTCGGGGGGGGCACATGTCCACCTACCCACACAGCATGTGGCCCTAGGTCTGCGGTTCACATGCCACATGGCCCCCAGCTGCCCAGAAGTTGGACAGCCCTGGTCTAATCTAAAAAAGGTCACCAATACAGCAATAGTATGAGATTAGCAGAGGCCTATAGAATTAATAATGAATATAGAACCTTCACCTCTTGGTCACTGACTTGATCCTGGCCCAACCTGTTGGTGTTTTACTTCCATTTCCAGGCACAACCAAGTCTGCAAGAATTCTGTGCAGTAACTCTGCCTCTTAACATTTATGGAAGGACTTATACCTGAATTCTTAGTCTCAAGGTAGGGGTTTTGGGCATTTAAACATGTGTTTTGGAAGTATGTGTGCGGGGTGGGGAGCTGCTCTAGTTAAAGTGCCTGGAGCATCATGTGTGTCAGTGTCCCTGTGTTGAAAAAATGGGAACAGGGCACTTTAACTAAAGTTCTTTGAATGAAAAGTGCCCCCACCACCATTTTTCAACACAGGGACACTGATACATGTGAGGCTGGAGTTTGCTGGAGCGCAGTAACTACCACGCTGCAGCAGACTCAATTAATCAAGTCTGCTCTGACAAGCTTTAACTGTAGTGCGTCAAAGCAACTTCACTGCACATGAATAGATGCCCTTTGTGTCCACACATGCAAATGGGGAGGTTTTTTTACCAGAAAATAGGCAGGATTTCAGTCACATTTTCAGAGATCTCAGTAATCAGCAAAATAATGTATTTTAAGTTCATTAGCGAAACCAAAAAAAGGGAAAAACAGGGAAGCAAAATGAAAAAACAGAAATATTTTGTTTTGGTTCAGTCCAAAATGTTTTGTTTGACCCCAGCCTAAAAAATTTGTTTAATTTTTAGATTATTTGATCCTTTCTTCCCCCCTTTTCTTTTCCTTCTTTTTAAACTTAGGAAATTACTCATTGAAAAAAACTGTGAAAACATCAAAATGAAATACTTCAATTTTAATTTACAAATATTTTCAGTCCCCTGGAATATAGATGTTTTCTAAGAATCCAATTAGAAAATGTTGCCCAGCTCTTGCCAGTTTTCTTCATGCAGTTCTTCTAATTCCAATATCTAGGAAAGAAATATGAAGTTTTTAGTTAGTGTGTTTCCATAAATTACTCCTTCTGAAATACAGGACAAAATTCTTGACTTCAAGAAGAAAGAGATCACAGTTATAATACCACAATACACTAAAAATAAGGAACAGAGAATCAATGCAAGGGGGAATAATGTAACAGAAATTGAATTCAACAGTGGTGATACTAATGATTCACAGATATTTCATTAGTCTTGGCGTCCACTGGAGGACAGCAAGAATAGATTATTATAGATAATAGTTGTTCCTCTGTTGTTTCTTCCAGGAGCTGGTTAAAGGCAATCTTTATCTCCAAATAAGTGCCCCCAGTTTAAGGAGGAGGAAAGGAGCATGGAATATATAATCTCTACATGTAAATCAAGGGAGGCCCATCTTCACATGCTATTGATGCTATAAAGTCTTACTGCATGGAAAAATACTGTGCAGTAAGCTTTCCCTGGGAGCATGCTCCCTTTTGGGAGTAAATCAGTTCCCAACAGGAGAAGCCCAGTACAAGGCTGCTTCTACCCCACTCTGTACTCCTGCAGCAGCCAAGGGGGAACTCCAGGCTCCCCTCCGGTGTTAGCTCAGGGGAACATGGAAAGCTTTACCAGCTGCAACAGCAGCTGTCTCCTTGCCCTGTACACACTGGGAGGGGTCCTGATGTACAGAGTGCCAGGAGACAACTGCCACTGCAGAGCTGTCTTGGCACCCTACACATGGGGACAAGCCCTGTGCCCAGCAGCGCTTCCCCTCGCAGGCAGGGGCTAGCTGGGAGCTGTCCGACTTCTGGGGCACCTCTCAGCCCCTGGCTGGGCAGGGATTTCCCCAAGAGGTATGCAAGGATGGACTTTATTTTCAATAAATTCCACCACTTTTACAGTATTATCAATATCTCCTTCGGTTTCCCTGCTATCCTTTTTTCTGCCAGTTTCTTAATGAACTAAACAGCATATTCAAATGGCTTTAGGGGCAATAGACTGGATTTCAATCACAAATCTGATGTGTTTTCCTGTCACAGCTTGGATCTCATTATCACTGTTGCCAATGCAGTGATGCCAGTCAGTAGAATTACTATGGGGGAGGTAGGGATGATGAAGTAAGGGACCAGGGAAGGTTGGGTGGATGGGGTGAGGGTGGGCGGGGACAGAAACTGGGGCCCCAGTCATGGATGCCAGCTTAGAATGGAGAATGTAAAAATAACAGCCACCATCCTGCTGCTCTGGCCTAGCAGCCATTGCCTGTATTTGCATGAAACCATTTACCCAAAGATTCCCCAAATCCCTACTTCAAACCTTCGAAGCCATTGGAGCTCAATCTACTCAAGCAGGCCAGGTGCTTGTGACCCAGCTGTTTTGGGGGCCATCACTCCCCTCCTATAGGGGAAATGAGGAAGGAGAGAAGAAGAAAGAAGGCCAATGTTAGAAGGAGAGAAGGGAGGGGGGAGACAGGGATAGGGGAAGGAAGCATAGCATAGAGAGCTGCAGGTGGGATCAGCATAGCACAGGACAAGGGAAGCTGTCTGCTTGCTGCTGATCCCTTATGCCACAGGCCAGATCCAGGCACTTTGGCTAGGGACAGATATTCAAAAAGCCTGAGCCTGAATGGATTCAATCTTTGCAGGTTATTCTAACTTGGCTAGGCTGAGCCAGTTTGTAACTGGACAGACATTCTCCCTGGACTGAGTAAATTCAGGCACATGCCTGCAGTGGCTCAGGCTAGAAGCTAGGGGGTGCTAGAGCAGGGCTTTACAGGATTTTACAGGGCTGAGCTGAGGGGGCATGGCCGGGCCCTGGCAGGACCTCTGATTAGGGAGGCCTGCCTGCACCATCCCAGGCTTTTCCCAGCTGGCTGCTCAGGAGGCAGGAATGTTGCACTCTGAGGCAATGTGGGGTGTACAATGTATATATCTGTTGGTAATACAGAGCTTTTCAATCTCCCTCTCCCTGCCTCTTTGTACTGTCTGCAGCAATCTGACAGGCAAGCAAGCCAGCAGGGATCTGATAACAGTGTTAATCACCTCATCAGCAAAATAATAACCTCTCTCTATTAATTCAAACTCTTAAACAGCTTAACAGCTGACCTGTTGACTAGCTCCAAATTCCCTATCTCCCATGAAGCTCTGTGGTCAAGGGACTGCCAGGACTCACTGTGCTGATTCAACCAGAAGGGAAACTGGTACACTGTGGGGAAGAGCATTCCTTTCATAATATAGTATGCAGAGGGACCCAAACTACTACTTCTGTGAAGCAGGGAAGCAGATCAGCTGGACACAATTCAATGCCAAACTGACCAGCTGCTAAGTATTTCCTATAGATTTTATTGACAAATAACTTTTAAAAAATGGATAATCAATATTTTGGGGAGAGAGGGGAGCTGGCCAATGGCTTGGCAGCTTTGGGCTGGCTGCGGTGCACTTTGCCTTCTGCTCCTTCCCACCGTGCGAGACAGAACAGCCCTTGCAGCACCCCTTGGGACTGCCAGTATGGTTGCGGCAGCCACAGGGCTTGGCCATGGTGAAGGAGGATGAGGACAAAGTGGGTTCAGCTGCTGCCACCTTCTCCTTGTTGCTGCACTCACGGCAGTGCTTGTGGTGCTGCTCGTGGGAGCAGCCGCTGCCCCATGCTGTGCCTGGCTGCCGTGCTCTGCCTCCCCATAGAGCTGCCACAGCCAGCCCTGCACCTGCTACTGCAGCCACTGTCACAGCTGTTTCTGGCCACCATGGGCACCTCAGTCTGCTCCAGGGACGGCACCAAGTGCAAGCGCCCACGGGGCAAGCAGTGCTCAGGCTCACAGCAGGGGTGCGACCACAGTGGGGGCAGCCTGGCTTCATCACCCAGTGGCAGTCGCCCGCCATTGCAGCAGCAAGGTGGAGCAGCCCTTGCAGCGCACCCTCAGGTGGCCGGTGTGGTTGTGGCAGCCATTGAAGAGAAGGAGGATGAGGCGGGCTCGGCCACCACCACCTTCTCCTTGTCACCACACTCATGGTGCCACTCACAGGAGTGACCAGTGCACCGTGGTGCTCCCGCCATGCCCGGCAGCTGCACTCCACCTCCCCATGCAGCTGCTCCTGTGACAGTGGCTGGCTACTGCCAAGCTGCCACCACTGCACCCCTGCCACAAGCCCAAGCACCACTTGCCCTGTAGCCGCTTGTGCTCAGCGGCATCCCTGCAGCAAGCTGAGGTGACAAGCTGAGGTGTGGGGCCAATGGTGGCAGCCGCATGGGGAGGCAGAGCACAGCAGCCGGGTGCATTAGGAGCACCACGGCACCATGAGCACCACTGCGAGTGCAGCGACAAGGAAAAGGCAGTGGCAGCCAAGCCTGCTTCATCGTCTTCCTCCTCCTCCACTGTAGCCAAACCCCACCAAGCAGCATGGGGCCCAGAGCAACAGGAGCATGAAGCCCAGACTTGCAGGAGTGCTGGAGGAGGCTCTGCCTGCCACTGGTGTGGCGAGGGGGCAGGCTGTGGGCAAACCCTGATGCTCCACAAGCCACAACCCTCCCCAGCCACCCTCCCCCACACTCCCAGGCCACCACAAAACCCATACCCACCCACAGCCCACACACCCACACCTATCCACACCCCCACAAATCACACACACACACACTATACCCACCCTCCTATCCGCACCCCTCCCACAATATACAAGAGTAAGATTTCATTTGAAGCTATTATACTATCACCTCTATGTACACTATACAAACACATGTAAATAAGGACAAAAATAGTTTTTGAAATTAAATTAATGAATGTTGTAGTACATGTTTGAGGTTTTTTTTAAATATAAATTGTTATTTTTCTGGTTCAGAGATGGCAAAACTCCTTGCTGAAAGGAGTAATTCCAGGGGTCAGGGGTTAGAGGCTAGGACTTCCAGTCCCAAGATAGCAGAGCAGGCCCAGGCTGGAAGCAAGCATAAGGGGTCACCCCTGGGCTCCAGGTGGCAGCGTTGGGCAGCAGAGAGGCTGGCTGGAGCACAAGAGTGCCAAAAGTGCAGAGGCGGGTGGCTAGGGCAGCAGGCAAGAGTCTGCTCCCCTGATGCCTGGAGTGACTGGGCACAGTTCACACCTGCAGTCATTGTCAATTCCTCAACAGTACTATCTTATGGCAGAGCTAATTAATTTACTGCACCCTAATACCAGTGTGCATGCAGGCAGTGATGGTTTAGTGTGTAGCTAATTAGTCTGCTCCACAGTAAAGCACATATGTAGATGCACCCAGAAGCTGCATACAGATGAACAAGGGTGTGCACTTTCAGCAGCACAAATAGTAGTGGCACAAATTTGTGCTGCTACTTTGTGCTGCAGTCTCTGCCCCTGCACATGTGCTTTGTTGCAGGACACATTGTCCCACTGTGGGCAAACTGCCTGTGCCCAGCTCCTCCTAGTTCCTGGAGTGTTGCTCTGACTGGGCTCCATGTGCTGTTCAGGGGGCTGGCTGGGGCACAGGGTGCCTCAGTGCAGGGCTAGCCAGCAGATGACCCCTGTGCGTTGAGGTACCCTGCACTCCGGCTAGTCAAGGTGCGGTACATGGAGATGAGGGAGCAGGCAGCCCAGAGCAGCCTGCTGCCCTGTCTCCATGTGCCTCAGTGTGGGGGCTCTGCCATAGAGATGGCAGAGCAGACAGCGGACAGGGGAGCAGGCAGCAGAGCCCCGCGCTGAGGAACACAGAGATGGGACCAGCCAGCCCAGGGATACCTGCTCCCTTATCTTGAGGCATACTACATCCCAGCCAGCTGTGGAGCAAAGCTTATGGAGCAGCTGGCTGGAGCAAAGTGTGCCTCAGTAGGGGGCTCCACAAAATGCAGAGATACGGCCTTCGGCTGCCTGCTCTCCATCTCCACATTTTTCGTGCTTTGCGCCCCTTTTTTTTCCAGGTCTTTTTTTTTTTTTTAACTACAGGGAAATCCTGGTAGCAAATTTTGACCCCGTGCTGCAAACAGTTTAACATGCAATACATGCAGCTTATGGTGCCACAAACCACATATGCTTGCATGTGTGGATATGGCCAGGGAGGCTAGGAAGGGAAGCTTCTCTTTCCGTAACTCCCCACAATTCCTGAAACCTGTTTATGACTCCCCAAAAGAAGTCCCCAGAAGAACCATGTCACTAGTCAATAAAAATAATCATCATTCTATGTAAGATTAAGGGCAGAATCACAATCAAGCAGATTTCTTTGTTCAAGTAAAATTATTACTAAGTTCATATGATGACAAATGTCTCAATTATCTGAGGATAATGGATAACGGAAAGCTTTTTCTGCATAGTCACAACTTGCAGCCTTCTTTTTAATGGATCCTTTTCAAGTTTACTTTCTGTATTTTTTATGCAGTGTCCTTTTCAAATTAGTGGGGCACCAGGATGTGACAGCCATACCATGCATTAGCTGGTTATTACTGGTGCTAGGATGAGCTGTGAAACTGTAGAAGCTGAGATATTGTTATAAGGAACCCTTTTGTCCTCTCAGCCTGGCACTAGCCATAGCTCCTCCCTGCAGCATCCTGCTTTTGCTTAAAGGTAAATGACCCTAAATGTTTTTGGATACGGACAATTGAAAACTTATGCTTAGTTAACTGTAAGGGGGTAGCGGACTTACCATGCTTGAGCTCCCCACACTAAGTGTGTCACATGTCCACTTCTATTCCATGATAAGTGACAGCTATATCAGGCAGTTAACCTCTGAATGAAAAAAAGTTAAATTTCCAGAATCTGGCATCCTCTTATTGTAGGATAGTAGTAGACACACAAAACAGTTACCACAGCATATACAGTGCACAGTAAGCTCTTCTTCCCCGCTTGCTTTAACTCGGTATAATCTGTTCCTCTTGTTCATACCCTTAGTATGGCCAAGCTTGAGGATGCTACATTGTACTGGAACAGATATTACAAAAATGATTAAATATTGGCAGTTTAGTGGTCATGTTTGATGCCAAAAGTAGCATATCTTTAAAGTAACAGGGGGACTAACACATCACTTCGTCTTGTATCCTCTTTATGATTGTATCAAGGATGCAAATTCAAAGATACTTCTAATAACAGGAAGAGTAACAACTTAATTTTTAAAAACTGTTCAGATTCTAAAATAAAAGCTTTACATTACAGTAAAAATAAATCCATGGTCAGAGTACACGGGGCCTTTTAGAAATAAGCCTCAATAGAGACAGAGTATACAGAAAATATAAAAATCATTGTCTCTTAGTTGATCAATAATCTCAGAAGAAACACCGTTAGTATTCTGGACTAGGTTTAGGAAGCTATCTAACCAGGATTCCTGGTCCTTTAAAATATTTAGGATCTCTGTAGCTGCCAGCTTTTGAGATCTGGCAATGCAGTTTAAGAGTGAACGCATCCAATTTTCTCTGAATTCACAGCAACATCTCTGCTCCAAGCACAACTGTGTGATAGGCTGTACAGATTGCTGAACACAAAAAGATTTGTTGGTAATACAGTTAAAACAAGTGGCGCCTTTTCCTCCTGGTGACAAGTTGCTTCTTTCTTAAATATAATATAAAACTATGCTGCCAAGGACCAAGCAAAAGAATGTTCATGAAACAGCACTTCCACAGCGATTTTTGCAGTTACTCCCTTTCTAGCTGTACACGCTCCTCCGCCCACTGGCATTTACAAACTATGTGCTACAAGCCTGATGTACATCCCTGATTAGAGAACATTGGCGACGCGTAGGGGTGCATGTGGGTGCATATGCACCTCCTGAGCTTGGCACCCCCAAGCAAAAAGTGCTGCTGACACTACCACCAGCACCTGCTGACAGTCACCGCTTGCCACACCCCCCACTCCACTGATACCACCATCGGCATCTGTGGGCAGTCCCTGATCGCCACTGAGCACTGCTGATGCTGCCAGTGGCATCTGCAGGTGGTCGCCAACTGCCAGTCGGCACTCACCCCACCTGCCACTGACACCACCGCAGTGACCTGCAGGAGCTCCCCAGTCAGCCTGCCTCCACCGCTGACACTGCTGCGGCTGCCTGCGGGAGCTCCCCACTCGCCACCGCCATGCCCCTGCTGCCAACACCACCTGCAGGCGGTCACCATGCCCCGCCCCCAGCCTCTGGGGGCATGCGGCGTTCATGTTAGAGAACACAGACATTTCTTTTATTTTTATATATTTAATTTAGAATAACTGGCACTTATAAGCTATGTTTTATGCACTAACCTTAGACAACTCACAGATTTTAGTTTGGGCTGAGTTATTTGTGAAGCAAGTGTAAAATGCTTATGATTCTGAATCCACTCAGCTTAATTTCTGCTGAAGCCAGGTGCCTGAAAAGCTTCCTTGGGGGAAGGCCTGCAAATAGTTCATGCATCTCAAAGTGGGCTGAACTGTCTGACAGGAAACTAGTATATAGGGATATTTCCTAATCAGCCCTTGTACTTGCCAGCCTGTATCATCAGAAATCATATATGAACTTGGCCTTATTTTAAAGTCCTTCTCCCAGCAGAATTCCCAGGGAAGAGTGGTGTCTGCAACATACTCTTTATTCACCTGGGGCGTGTCTACCTATATCACTATGGTGACCTTGTTACTGCACCATGATTTAGTACTTCCTTTTGGAAGTACTAAATCACGGCACATAACAGCCCATGCTACGTTGCATATGCAGTGCATGGTTATTTTCAGCAACTACTTCACTGTAACAGCATGCTATACTGGGGAAGTGCATCACTATGGCGAAGTAGCTGCTGCATCACAGTTCTTGTCCATGGATGCTATGTCACCGTAGTGCATTGCAATGGTGATGTAGCATCATGTATAGATGTGTCCCTGAGGGCACAACCTCTGCAAGACCTAATAATTTCAGACTGCATCCTTTCTCCTTACCAGAGTGAATCAAGTCTTTAGACTGATAATAAAAGCAATGCTGAGATTCACAGCATAAAACATTCCCTGAATATTTGGCTGCTGATTTGCTTCTTAATATCAGAATGAGTCTATTAAACCACCAGTTCCTAAATGTACCGTACCACAAAGGCCTTAGTGCAGTCTAGTGACTGACATTGCAGTCTGTTCAGCGACTGGGAGGGCTGTTAGTTGGATGCAAGAAGGTTAACTTTGTCTATTTTGCTTTTGTCAATAAACAAATTAGTCCCGATTCATCCCTGGTATAACTACAGTAAAGCCCATTGTGTAACACTAGTGATAAAGGTGGCCATTTTAAATTTGTTCCAGAATTAAGTACAGATGACATTACACGATCAATGGGATGGCAAAGCTTGCTGAAACAATTAATTTAAGCAGGCCAGAAATGTTGCATCAAAATAACAGCAAGAAACATTTGCATTTAAATCATCTTGTACCTTTGCTAGTAATTAGCCCCAAGGTAGACCTATCTGGTGTCAATTTTAATACATATAAATTACCATACATTAAAAATAAAACTAGATACAAATTTTAGCATTAACAGGCATGAAGTTATTCAAACAGCCTTCAGTGGCTCAAAAGAAAATTTACACTCCTGAGTCTTACTTCAGCAGATGACAATGAATGATGGGGAACTATGTGAATGGAGCACTGCAATTTCTTCTTCTCCTGCCCTTGGTTATTCATGGCTTCAGCAAGGGAAGTAGAGAATGCCCTAGTGAGCATGCCAGTTTACAGATGTTAATACTTGCCTTTAGAATTTTTTATTAAGAGCCATGGACTTGTCTGCACTGTTATAAGAATTATATGAGGAAGAAAGACAACATAGGTTAGTGATGGATTAATAGCATAATAGG
Organism: Crocodylus siamensis; assembly: GCF_052110815.1. NCBI lineage: Eukaryota > Metazoa > Chordata > Crocodylia > Crocodylidae > Crocodylus > Crocodylus siamensis. The sequence continues at coordinate 67,144,141 of NC_143398.1, forward strand.
CATTGTTCTGCTGTTCAAAGGTACATTCTAATTTACCTGCATGAAGAGAAGTTCAGTTCTACCATCTAACTTAATCATTAGAATAAACTAAATATGCCTTACCACCACTAGGTGGCATTCACTTGATACAGTACAGGATGCTTCTAGTGGAAATGTTGAAACAGCTAATGAGCCCCTGAACAGCTGATATCCAGTAAGTCTAAAGAGTATCACAGACAAGAGTCATCAGGACTCACTTAGAGATCCTACTTTATTTTGCTTTGCAAAACAAATGGGCTAAAGGAAAAAGAGGAACTTGTTTGGAAGAGATCTGCTGTACTGCCACCCTCCAAACAGAATTAAACAGAAAGATCATGTGCTATTATCAAGCTTGTACAGTATTCTTCTGTAGCTAAATCTTTTAAACATGTAATGTGCTCAGTTACGATGATGTGAGCAGCTAGGCCTACACCATAAAAGTAGGAGAGTTGGCTGCCATAACTCTCTTCTATTCCCTCTAGCCATGGCAGTATGCCTCATTGGGTACAACCTTGCCTTTAGTCACAAGGTCATAAATTTAAGTCTCACACCAAAACTTGGAATCCAACCCAGTGCTAACAGTGCATTGCAGTTCCAAGGAGCGCTACTGTCACATAAGAGGTGTCCTTTGAACATGATGCAAAACTGGAACCCCTGGACAAATTAAAGATCCTAAGCTTCTTTTAAAAAAAAAACAAGGAATAGTATAATAAATCCTGGCTAACATCCTCTTTCTTTTGGAAAACGAGTTCCAAGACTTTCCGCTGGATGCAGAGTATTGCCAAGTACCATTGTCAGCTTTACAAGCATCTAACTCATTACTTCATAAAGTACTTTTAGATAATTAAAATAGATAATCTCTCTCCTATAAAATACAGGAAAAGTGATCCACCTAGCTATGGCAGATCATTTTGACATTTCTGTAACTATATGTTAGTTTATAAAACAATCTCTAATTAAGGATGAGTGACAAATTATACTTCATTCAGAGAAACTCAGATGGGAAAGTAGTGTTAAATTATAGAAAATGACAGGTCTCTATTACAGAAAAAACCTAAGGTTTAAATGAGATTAAACACAGGGTAGGAGGACAATAAACAAAAGGCTAGATGAAAGGATTGCAAGAGTGAACAGTCATATTTAACGATATAGCCATATCTTGTTTCCTCTTTGAATTTTTCTAATATGGTAAATTTAGTGTAACAGGGTTTCTGGACAGCATCCACAAATGCAGGCCAGGGGTGGAGGTTAGCAATAGAAGGCTGACTAAAAGTGAGTCATGTGGAGGGATTTTAGGGAGGAGTCTGAGGTTGCAGGGTGCAAAGACCAGAGAGAAACTCCTTCAAAAATACAGCTAACAAAACTCCCAGTTTGTCTCCAGATTGCATGTTTTAATAAATTACTCTTACATAAGTTCCTGAGTCATTTGTGTCAAATGTGAATTTGGTTTAGTTTCCTGGAAGTGGTGGTGCACTATGACGATGACACTGTATGGCTTAGAGCTAGTCAGAAATTGTGTAATGGGGGAGGGAGTTTCCTCGCAACAGGAAACTTAGGAATTTTCTTGAAGCGCTGAAAACTTCCCTGTGACCACTGCTCAGTAGCATCTTGTGTAGACATGGCTAGGAAGTAGCTTCTCCAAAATAACTAAGAGAAGCCTGCCCTGTGCAAATTGATAGGAGCAGGGGTTGTGTGACACAATCCCTATGAGGTACTGAGTCCCTTCACTTCCTATTGAAATTGCAAATGTTAACAGTTGCAGAACAATTATAGAGAGTAAAAATGGAACTGGTTACCTGCAAATGCAGATGCTGGAAAGGAGTAGGAATTCATCATCCAGCCAGTTAGAAAAGAAAAACATACTATGTAACATGATCCACGTGTCCAATCAAAATGAGTTAAATGTAAAATTATCTAGTACACAGACTGTACCTTTTTAAATAGGGATTGGGGTATCCGTTCCTGCATGCACCTGATTTGGAGCCTCTGGAGAATTCTGGGTGAATTACTCCTGGAGTTGCAGCTTGGGCCTTAAAGCACAGTTCTAGCCTTCCTCAAAGAATCAGCATGTACCCATCCAAGCACCTTTCACATACCCCACCTCCATCATCACCATCTGAATACAATGCAGTCGTGCAGTATGTCTTTCTTTCCACAACTTTTCTGTTGTATTGGATAAAATTGCTTATTGAATATTAATGGAGCATTCATTCTGAAGTGATTAATTTTAACAAAGTTTTTATGTAAGAATAACTCTGTGGATGGGATACTATTATTTCTCAGTTTTTGTTCTTCCTAAAAATGCATGCTGAAAGAAACAGTAAAGTTGTTGCCTTAGTAGCAGGAATTGCTTTTATTAGTATTACGTTCTCTTGCAAGAAAACATTTTCTAATGCCTAAACATGTCACGATAACAACATCTGAGGTGCTACATGAAACATCTGTAATTGTTATTTCCATTAACTGCTCATGTACTAGATCAATATTCAAGCAAACTTGTTTGTTCTGTACTGTATTGAAAAACATTTCCAAACTCTCTAAAACTGGGTGGTTAATGTGAACCAGGCATTTTTAAATAGACCAGTCAGCCCACCCGTGATTATGTCTGAACATAAGGGAACATGCTTTACAAGGTCAGCTCCAATTAAAGCTTTTCTCCCTACCCAAATATCTTTAATCTCCCAAGACTACTTGTGTACATCGTATCACTTATGTAAGTCTGTTTTATGATTACCTCCAGTTATTTCCCTTCCCACATATCTTTCTCACCCTCACCCACTATGGTTACTAATGCACAGTAAAGATCAAACTGGCCCTCATTTAGTACTGCTACATTTCATGAGCTGCTGTTCTGCAGAGCAGTGTTCTCCTAATGAGTTAAAACCTTGGAACAACAAAGCAAATAGGGATGTAAAAACTGCTACAGTTATGTTCTTTAGTGCATCAGTTGCTTCAACCTTATTAAATAAGTTCGGACACATGGGAAAACATGATTTATGAGGAATCTAACAAAGACATTGAAGACTTTCAACAACAGAAATCGTATCTCCTTCAATGGCATGAATCTGTTCAAGTTTTAAAAATAATTATGGACCCAAGTCAAAACTCCTGATCCAAATCAGAACCAGAACCAAATTGCATGGACTACTTCAGGCATGGCCACCTGCAGCATGCGTGCCAGAAGTGGCATGGACAACCTTTGTGTGTGGCATGTGGCAGATCGGGAAGGGGACAGGCAACACAGCAGCAGATAGGGCAGGAAACATCAAGCAGACCCGCGGATTTGGAAGGGAGCACAGGGAGGGAGCAGAAAGCAGAACAGCGGATTGGACAGTAGCACAAGGAGTAGATGAGCTGCAAATCAGGCAGGGGAAGGGATTCGGAGTGGCGCTCATGGAGGCTACATGGCTAATTTGTGGCATGACTGCTAAAAAGGTTGGCCCCAGCTGGGATACATGAGGCTCACAGTTACATGGGGGTATGAATCTGAAGCGGCTCAGTTGCCTCAAATAGAAAATTTTCAGAGGTACTATGATGGTACCAGTGATAGTGAGGGCAGAATTTAAATAAAAATTTCAGTGTTTTGGGTTCAAAGTTTGATCAAATTTTGGGTGTTTCTGGGGAGCTCCAACCCTGCCCATCTGGGAAGCATAGGCTCTGCCCTAGGCTGGGATCTGGGGTTAGGTTTAGGGACATCTTCATTAAAAGTGTTAATCCTCATCCTTAAAAAAATCCCAGCTACAAGGTATCCAAGGACACAAATGGCAGAGGTTATGGCTAACTTAATCAGAAGGAAAAGTATTTTTCCTGTAAGCTTCACAAAAACATTTTATTATTTATTATCTTTCCGTAGGCTGTTAAAAATATGGCTCTGACTTCTCTCACTTCCAGCAATATAAATGAGGAGTGATTCTGCTGAGTGCTGTGGCACAGATTTTCTGCTCATCATCATTCTGGTAACACAAATTGGGAAAGGAAATTGGTCTCATCTCCTGAGACTGATTCTCTCCATGTGTGGGTGTTCCCAGCAGATGGAAAGCTCAGGTAGCTATTTCATATATACATCTTTTAGTACAGGGGAAGAAGAAGGACAGGGAGGAGTGTGGCTACAGTGCATTGTATTCCCATCCTTAGCTGTGGTATGGTCCCTTGGGGCAGTTACCAGCTGATAAAGCAGCTTCTGGGCTGTGACTGGCTCTTTGTACCTTCCCTTCCAACTCTACTGTGTTAGAAAATCAGGTCCAACAGAGTTATACCAGCATACATGTGAGCAAAACCAGGCCCTGTTTCTTCAGCCTCGGAGTCTTACTTTGACTATAAAATATGACTAATTCGATAGTAATCTTATTAGTATATTTAGAACTACATCCACCTCTTGGAAATTGGCCCCCAGGTAATAGTAGTAGTCTCAAATGACTGGGGCTTTTTAAAGAAGTAATGTGTTTTCAGTAGTTACGGGAGAAGAACTGGCCTTTCAAGCCATTACAGGTATGTACTATGGTAATCATCCAAACAGAGCACCACCCTGCAGGGACAGGAGAGCATTTTAGGTAATTGCTGTGGTACTTTGCTTTGCTTTTGTATCTGCTTTTGGCAGGAGGGAGGGGGAAGGAGGTCGAAATGATCCATAAATATTTCTTAAAAGAGGAAATGTGTTTCCTCAGATCGCATTGCTACATTTCCAGCATAACGCCAAAGGCGCTGACAGAAGTAACATTTGTCACGTGATTGGCCCCCTGAAAGCACTCTAAATCTGTGCTGTGACACACATACACAACTGCAGATTGCTTTAAAAGTGGTCAATCACACAACAAATTAACCCTCATCTAATGAGGAATTAGATGAAGGCACTCCAAAGTGGAGTGCCTTAGGGAACTTCTGTTCCCTAGGGTCACATTGTCAGTATCCTTGGGGCTGGGCTGATACAGCCCAGCCCCAGCCCCAGTGGTGTCTGCAGGAAGGGATGGGGGAGAAAGAAGGGGGAAGGAGCTGTGGCACTGGGCTTCCTCAACCTGAACAGGAGGGGGAGGTGAGTGGATTGGAGCCTGCCATCTCACAGCCCCCCCAACCCCCTCCCCCTCCAGCTCAGGTTGGGCAAACTCCAGCCTGCAGCTTCTTCCCCCTCCCTTCCCCCCAACCCTTCCTGCAGATGGCACAGGAGCTGGGGGGGTTGGAGCTAGGGGAGAGGATGCAGGTAAGGTCCTCCACTGGATCAGCTGCAAAGTGGAGCTCAATCCCCTCCGCCTCCCAGCCTAACACATGAACATCTCTTGGGTTGTGGGAGATCACTCTAACTCATGGCCCTTGATGTGAAGCACCATGACTTGCATGGGGACTTGCATGTCTGTCAGCGCCCCGAGGTTTATTCTGTTTTGATGAGAGCTTGTTAGCAAACAATATATATTTGTAGCACCAAGACCTTTCATTTGTGTTTCTGCTGTGAAATAAATAAAGCAGATGTTTCACTGAAAACAGAAACTGAACACACACACAATATTTTCTCCCCATTTAAACAGTGAAGCATATTTTTTAATTACTCCTCATGTTAAAGAAGCTCTGCTTTAGAACTAAAACTGATAAGATTAGTTAGGAATTTAATTGAGAATGAAGTGCTTTAAAAGGAGAAGCAGAACTATAAGGGAATTGGCTTTGTGTGTCTTTCTTTGTATAGTTGAGGTATTTGTTGAACATTGATGTCCTCATTCTAAATATTTGCTTTTGAAAATTGTGGATAACACATGAATTTCCAGTATGGTTTCCTTTATAGTTGGTGGTAAGGTAGGGATACCTCTAATATCTTACTCAAAACATTTCGGGTGAAATAAATAATTCTGTATTAATAGTCTTACTTAAGTTTCACGTATCTTACTAATGGTGTCAACAGTATTGTAGTCTCACCTCTAGACTCAGCTTTTAGCTCTGTACTTACAGTTTGCATGAAAATAAAGGCTGAGTAGGGTTCTCAAATTTGGCTACTATTTAGGTTTAGTATATCAAATGCAAGCTAAAAGGAACTCCTTAAAGATGCAAATATTTTAAGAACTCTCTTTCCACTGCATTCACAATGCTTAATCTACAATCTCTGACTAGCTATATCCCACCATATTTTAGTATGAAAGATTTATGCATTGAAATCAAACTGAGGAAATGGAATATAGCAAATGTGCCAAGTAAACTGGTGTATTTACAACATACAGCTATATCCAAGACTTCACATTTTCAGGATAGAAAAAGAACATACATATGCACTCAAAGGAAGCAACATATTGGACTTGTACCATTTTCTCAGTAAAGTTAACTGCACTGAACATGTCATTATAATTTCTTATATAAAATCTTCAAGGTTTTGTGTGAACTGTGGCAGAATATGCTATAATAAGCAATTTTGCAAACAAACTATGCATGAAATAAAACTATTAATTATACTTTATCACAGGTGCTGTCTGTATTTACTATATGCAGGGACTGCACATGTTTTAGGAAATTTGGAATTATGCCCAATTTGACTAATTTAGACCTTCAGAGCAGATGGTGAATGGATCATATTTCTAGGACACCCATCACTTGTATAATATGAACTACCCCAGGCAGCTTAATTTATAGCATGAAAAGAATTTTGATTTTAAACTCAATTCCTATGTGCAGCAAATAAACCATCTGCATCCTGCTTCTACACTGCTTTGCACCTGGAGACATCACTTGTACCTTTGCAGAGTGGCTGCAGAATATTACCTAATCAGAATGCAAACATTATACATCCAGCCTTCATTTACCGTGCCCAACTGTAAGCCCAAAAAGTGAGTAGACAGTTCCTAACAACTTCAGCAGGACAGGATCAAACCCTGAGGGATGAACACAAGCTGCAGAGCAGTGGAGAAATATCCTGCAGAATAAATGTGACAGGAAAGTGTTTTGCCTATGTAAAAATGCTTTGTAGCCTTATGCTGAGTCCAGGAGGACAAGCAGCCAGAAACTTGTTGTGAGGGATGGGAAGGTACTTTTTCATTTCACCACTCCCATCATCTTCCTGTGACTTAATGTATTATTTGTATTGTAGGAAGACCTATAGGCCAGGGCCTCAGGTCTAGGCAGAACATATGACGGAGATTATGCCAGTCACCAAAAGTTTAGAGTTACCCATGAGAAATATGCCATTTGTTGTGTGTGCTGGGAGGGGCAGTGTCTTCCTACTGTAGAAGTACCACAGGGATAGGTCCTTCTACAACCATGTAAGCAGCCTCCAGAACTGGTCCTATGGTCCTATGGGAACTAAACCAAGATAATGTATAAACAAGCCATAAGGCTTCCTGAACTTATTAATATAAACACTTTGAGTCCCTACCCCATGGGCATGTCTACATGTGTGCTTTAATGTGCAATAGCCTATTTTACTATGCATTAAAGCATAGAGTAAAAAAACTTTCTATTATGCTAGCATGCACTAAAATAGGCTACTAAGCATTAAGCATCATCAAAGAATGTGCACATTCGTTACTGCACATTAAAGCATCCTAATGTGCATTTGTTTAGTACCTCACATTAGAGGTACTAAATTTAATGCGCATTAGGAAAAGCACCTTAATCCATGTGTAGATATGCCCACATGTTTTTGTAATCAACTATATTTGGAACTGTTTTCAAATATAGTTACACTCTAACACAGCCGCAGCAGTTCACACTTTTATACAGCTGTTTAAAAGCCAGGCACTAAATAGCATAACTTTAGCTGGCATGGTAGCTCTTCACCAGTCAAAAACATCTCTACTCTGGACTGAGGAAAATAATGCTGCAACCATGCAGGCAACTTTCACATTGGGGGAAAGCTTTAGGCCGACTTAGCCTCTATTTTTCATGGTGATGCTTGATTCATCAGCATGTTGCCAAGTCCTAAGGAGAACAACAGTTTAGGATGCCAATGTAGACAAGGTAGAATTTCAAGCATAAGTACCTCAGTTTGTTTCATAAATTATTAGTTTTTTATCTACTAAGGCTCTCTTAATATCATGTTTTATCAAGTTCCAGATCCTTGCTTGCTGCACTTAATTAGTGGATTGGTGAGGAACTTGGGAATTCTGTGTCCCTACTATGATAAATAGTGCTCTATATATAATATACTACCAGCAGAAAAAAAAAATGAAAAGAAATAGTGATACCAGCAGAAAAGGAAGTATTTGTCTAATAGCCAGCCTAAGACCTCAGGAATACTGTTATATCAGTACCAGCACAGCTTTGTCATCATGACCCAGCACTTCTGCTATCCACAAATGCATCCTCAAGAATGCATGCCTAAAATATACTTTATTCAAACATCTCTGGAAGTAAATCCCTCCATCACTCAAGTGGTTCTTAGGAAAACAACTACAAGAGAAGCATGAGGACAAAGTAAATTCATGTTTAAATAACAGTGAGATCTTGTGGAAAATGTTTTTTTGCTTTATTCACCCAGCTGTAGTAGCTATTATTTGATGGCTGCTCAGTGACTCTTAAAATTAATTGGTGCTTACAGGGAGAAAAGAGTATAGCTTCATAACATTGGACAGGATGTATAATACTGTGCTCAGGTTCTTAGACCTGCATATTTGAGCTCATGTATGAATTACTAAATAGACACAAAACCAACTAGTCCACCCAGATGACCATCTCTAAAATTGATAATTATATTAAAAAATCTCTCTCATATTTTTAGCATAATCATTTGAATTTCAGGCATTCCTGTGTACAATACTGATAGAATAAAAACAACAGGGGTAAGAAATTTGATGTTGGTGACATATAGAGAATATTTTTTAAAAACTAGAGGTATTACCATTAGCATTAAATGATGTATGACTGAATCAAGTGCTTACAGAGAGATATACTCTTTACATTAATTCACTGGCTATCTTTTCTATTACTGTGCTGAATTTATCCACCAACAATTAAGTTTTAACTAGACATACAGAAGGTGCCTTTGCAGAACGGCTTACCAGTAAATAGGTGTACTGATAATTCAACATCAGATTCATTCAATGAACCATACTTGCTCTCTCTCCATAGGCAGTAATCGCATTGTAATTCATAAGATTCTCCTTACATGACTGAAAGGACTAGGATTTGGCTTAATGGCTCACCGTTCTACCACTGGTTAAAATCAGCTCTTGGATGTATTTTAGTTTGTAATTAATATCAAATTAATATAGAATTCCAAAGCAATTTAAATTGTGCCCACTGTTTCATTTACTCATGAGACACTGAGGCATGATAGGAACCAGGGTGAGGGTATAATAGGATGAGACAATGAAGGCATATGCATGTGGAAATCACTAGCTGAATCTACCATGTACAACATATACAAAAATACTGCTGCCAGTGAGCAGGGGCTGCATGCCATGGGGGGCAGTGTGTGGGAGGTCCCTATACCCCACCACCTTCACACCCACATCCTGTCTTCACAACCTCCATCGACATATACATACACCCCAACATACCCTATGCCTCCTACACATCCACACCCCCTCAAACCCCCCCATACACACAATATGAGTGATACTTCATTTTTGAATTATTATGTAATCCCTTCTATATATAGTACACACAGTCACAAATCATGACAAATCATTTTTGTAATAAAATTAAAATATATTATAGTAGGTGTTTGACTTCTAGTGTACAACTTGGGTTCTAAGATGGCAACCTCCCCTCCCAAAAGGAGTATTGGGAGGCAGCAAGAGGAGGAACGTCTCGTGGCAAAGCTCGGGGTTAGGGAGCAGGACTTCTGGTCCCAAGGAAGTGACCAGGATGCAGGGTAACTGTCAAGGGGCGGGGTTACCTAAGCAGCCCCTGACTGCTTGCCAAAACTTGTTAAGAGGCCCTCTGCCCAAAATAATTGCCCGCCCCTGCCTTGGACTCACAGAGCATTAATTTATAAAAAGTTTAATAAAAACATTTTTAAATCATTTTTTTTAAATGAGCTTCAGTCATCAACCCACTGCACACTGTGTTTCCTATTGAAGCTTCTCAGTCTCTGCAGTTGAAGCTGTTCTATTTTGCATGGAATAAATGAATATTCACTAGGACAAAATGAGCATGACACTCCAGCTTACTGGTTAAGACACTTGCAGGGTGAGGGGGAGACTGAATTCTAGCCCCTGCTTGGACCCAGATGTCTCTGAGTATAGGTGCACTAATTACTAACCTAGAGTCACTCTTCAACCCAATGGCTATTCAGTTATTTCATGCAAAGTGAAACAGCTTCAAAGAAGGGATGGAGAAAGTCTCCTGTAACCTGGTGATAGGTTGTAGGAGATATTGATTCAGGTCCCCTCAGGCAGCTAAAGAAATTGAACCTAGATCTCCCACATCCCACTAGAGTGTTCTTAACTCCAGGCTCCTAGATAAAGATGCAAACTTTATTCAGCAGTGGATCCAAGATATGAAAAGGGCACAGTGAAGTGGCAGTGGAGAGCTTACTGTGCACCCAGACCCTAACCCTGCTATTATTATAGTATTATAAAGGCACCAAACTCCAGAAGACAGTACATGGTTATGAATGTTAGGTGGATTTAGGGTCTTCCATAAAGCCCATAGTCAGGCAATATCCCCATTTTATCATGCTAGGCAGCAGTGGCTACACCATATCCAATCTAGGAGGTAGCTCAGAGGCTTGTTGAAGGAAGCTGCTGCCTGGCATATTAAGTTTTCAGCATATATATTCCTTAAGCATTCTTTCAGAGGGGTCAGACTTGCACCACACTCTTCTTTGCAGCATTTCCAAGTAGCTAACTATGGTGGCTCCATGCTCAATTTGTTAACTTTTAGGGATCCCATTCTTAGGTTTCTCACTTTCCTAATGCTTTGTATAGGGGTTTTAGACACCTAACTCAGGGTCATGCAATCTACTGGACACCAAAAGCCTTTTGAAGATCTAGCCCACCATTCTTTTTAACAATACATCTCCTGGTCTATATTAGAAAATGTTTAATTATTGCAACACAGTCATAAGGAAAGAGAACTGTTTTAGTGAATATTTATGTTATATCTTGCTCAGGCCACTTCCATCCATCAGAGCAAATGCCACTTCAGCCATCTGTGCTTCACACCTTCCTCATATTTTCTTTTTCATCTGTTCTTGAACTTGAATATAAAGCAACCTTAGCATGTCAGCAAGCATTCTGTTTTTCAAAACATTGCACTACACTTCTCCTCTCTTCATAAGTTTCTCTGAGTGTCATTCAAAAACAAGAAAAGAGATTATGGGCACCTTTACATGTGATGGACCTCTACTCTGATGCATAGTAATTAGCATGCATCAGAACAGACTGGTGCGAGTCTGCTGGAGTGTGCTAATTAGCGCATGCCAGTAGCCTCTGCATCATGTGTTTTTGGCATCCCCGGGTTTCAAAAAGGCAGCAGGGGCACTTTAACTAAAGCTTATCAAATGAGCTTTAATTAGACCACTGCTGCCACCATTTTGAAGTGTGGGACGCTGAATACACATTGCACTGTGGACACTTTAATTAGAGCCGCTCTAATTAAAGCACCCCTCCCCACCCCAGAGCACATGTATAGGTGCCCTGAAAGAACACCCTGACTGATTGTGTTCTAGTGCAGAGACTCTTGACATCTTTACCATTGGAAACAATGAGCTAATAGATAGCACTGGGAACAAAAGAGAGTATTACAGCAATTTTATATATTTCAGAATCTTTCAGGCACACTTCTTTGTTGGCTGGATATAACTAATTTACAGCAAGCAAGTACTGCATTCAGTTTTTAGAGATGGCTGAAATTTCAAACTTTCAATAGAAAAGTTTTCAAAATATGGATGAAATTGGCAATTTTTTGGTGAAATACTTTACAGTGTTTCCACCCCTACCCCCTTTCTTCTTAGACTAGCTGCAGTGATTTTCAAACAAGCATGCTTTAATAGTCTAATTAACTAGCACACCTACCTGAAGAAGCTAAAGCCCTGTCTACAGTAGCATAACCAAGTAACCAGGCCACCATTCCTCAGTACCAACTTAGAGAGGGCGCAAGAATTGCAAACTCTGCCACTGCACCATTGCTCCCTAGATTGCAGAACCTGTTTATTATACAACTCCGTGGCAAACTAACTGTGTCAGGAAACTGTGACAAACTAATTCTGTTCTACCCTGCCTTACCTGAGGAGTTTAGCCTGATGCTGTACCCTGGCTAAATAACAGTGCCAATTTGCCCACCACCATACCAGGTAGTCTGTCTACTGCTTCTGGTTTAGGGAATCAGGACATGAGGAGCAACACAATGTTTGAGTCTGCCTGCAGACATGCCTTCCACACTTCATCCATAGCAGTTAAATGTATTTGCTAATAAAACAAATGAGGTGGTAGCCAAGTGCCACCCAATAAAATTGCAGTTGTGATATACCAGAAACAAAAACAGAGACTCCTCATGAAGGTGAAAAGTAAGGTATGGACCCAAAGTGAGAAAAAATCTGTATTATCACAGATGTAACCCAGGCAGTATTCCAGAATGTACCCCCTCTCCAGTTGGAGGGATCAGAGCAGGTGCACAAGCGCTGTGGGAGGTGTAGGGTCCCTCCATCCCCTATAGAGCAGAGCCAGACCACCAATGGGGGCTTAACCATATACCATTTAATGAGAGAACAGTAGTGGGAACATAATGGGTATAAACCAGGGGGTATAGGGGACACTACAACACCCCAAGGGGCAGGATTCAATAAAGGTTAGACACTTACAACCATAGACATATTCATCCAGTTGACAAAAGACAGGGTTAACAAAATATAAAACACAAACAGCAGAACAAACAATTCCAGTTTGCGAAATATAAAAGACACAAAATACAAAAAATGTCAAATAACAAGAAATATAGGGCCTAGGTACCTGGGGAACACAATGATCCCTTTCCACTGCAACAAGAATTTCTCCCTGTCACTTTTCTTACCCTAAGTAATCCTAGCAGGGACTTGAACTCAAATCACCCACATGGTGGGCAGAAACTCTATCACAGGCTACCAGTGCTATTATTATTCTAGCCTGCTAGGGGTCTTGACCTTCCTGGAGCCCCAGCCTCACATCAAGCTGCCTGGAGGAGCTGGAAGCAGAGCTGGGAACCTCTCAGGTCTCTGCTCAGATCCTTGCTGGAGCTGGGGAGCCTCTCCTGCTGGCCACAGCCTCTCCTTGGGGATGCTGGAGCCCAGTGGGGGGCCTCTCCTGCCAGCCGCACGCCGCACTGCTGAGGGTCCAACTGCTGCCTGCAGGTCCCACTCCTTCAGGCTTTTCTGGGGCACTGCTCCTGCCCCGCTGGCCCAGCTATTTGCCAGCTCTTTGAAACCCCTTCCTTGTGATCCCTCACTGGTCTCTCCTGAATCAGCTGCACTGTCTCTTTTATCCCCCTCCAGGTGACCCAAGGGGCCAATCGGGGACATGGAGGGTGAGTCTCTGGAGCCTGATTGGTGAGGATAGGGAATCCCAAGTCCTCCAATCATCTTTTACCCCTTCAAAACCCCCGGGGCCAAATCACTAACAGCTAACCCGTCACATAGACATGACACCACATGCTAAAATATATAGCGTTAGCATGATCATATTGAATTAAAATCGTGGTTCGTTTCTCGGGAGGCGGAAAAAAATCTTCAGCTACAGACACACTTTATTAGCAACACAAAAGGTATATATTTGCAAATAGGGTCAGAGAGAGAGACAAAAGATCAATCACTCTGCCCCCGGGCACAATCATTAGCAGGCTTTTATCCCCTCTCTCCTGACCACGTGTGCAGAAGGAGGAATTTTTACAACTCATTTCCGGTTCATACAAACATATATGTAAACATGTCGCTTCATACGTCCCATGTGCATTATAATTAACTACTTAAGTATGCAGGGCGGGTAGGCTTAATATGCATTAGGTTATCACGCGTGCGTAGATGGGACCCAAGGTTACTCAAGGTTCAACCTGAAGGCAAAAATGGCATTTGCTCTTATCTTAGCCTAAGAATGTGGGGGTCATGAAAGAAAGTGTGATTTAGTGTAACAAAGAGATAGTAAATTTGCAGAACAGAGAGGGAGTGATACCTTAGTACAAAGGGCCTTTGGTGGTTTTTCCCTTCAATTTCCAACCCCCCCCTTCCCTCTCCCATTAAGGAGACAAGGAGGGGTAGCAGCTGTGTTTTTTTTTCTAAATCTGCTATTGATAATGCATTTTTAATAATATTTCTAACAATCATTTGTATAGGAAGTTGCCCAGTTTTGCACTTTTCCATAGTGGGAACTGACCCAGATGCATGTGCACTGTCACCATCTTTCAAGTGGACAGGACTCCCTTACAGACTACAGATTTGGGGATAAATGTTGCACTTGGACCTGGCAGGCTCCTCCATTTCCTTGAATGGATCTCCTCTGTGTGTCTAATGCAAAAAGTAGGACTGTCTCATACTGAGTTCAAAATCCTGGGGGACAGGACTTATGGGTTCTGTTTCCCTTTTCCCCACTGAATCACTGTCATCATATCACTCTGTACTTCAGTTTATCTCATTTGCTTACACAAGCAGAGCTCACAAAGTCCTGCACACAAGGCTTCCACTAGCACTCATTTCCTATGTTAGGGGCTTCCCCGTCTGCTCCTGTGTTGTCCACCTGTTTGAGGCATCTTTCTCCCTTTTTCTGGTGGTTTAAGACAGGGTTGTCCAACTTCCGGGCAGCAGGAAGCCACACACAGCACAAGCCACAGACCAGGTGGGCTGCATGCTGCATGGCTGGCCTCTCAGGACTCCCCACTGGTATGCAGGCAGCTCAGTACTCCCCACCCCGTGTTGAGTAGGCAACACAGTTTCCCCCAGCCCCTTCCTGCAGTTTGGCTTCCCTGCACCTCACATGTAGCATGCTGCACGTCACCCACTGTACTGTGGGCTGCCTTAGTCCTCCCTTTACTGTATGAATGGTCTGGCTGTCTCCCCTGCCACATGTGGAGTATGGGTACCAATGTCCCCAGCCACACATACAGCCCAGGCACTGCACCTGCCTGCCCCCCTGCCCCTGTACTGCCATGCCCTCAAGAACTGAAGCAGAAATAGAAGCTGCAGGAGGAAGGAGGGAGCCTGGAGAACTCAGCCTCCACAGCTGCAGCCCACAGGCCTAATGCAAACCCTTTGGGAGCCACATGTGGCTCATGGGCTGCCTGTTGGACAGCCCAGGTTAAAGATGCTGTGGGTAGAGGTAGGGGTTGCCTCTATGGTTGTCATAGCCTATCAGGTTCAGCAGGTGTTAGAAAACTGTGACAAACAGCACTTTCACGCCAGAGATGCCAAGGTGAACATCACTTTCAGCAGAATTAATGGAGATGGAAAGATCTGTGGCATAAATGTTTAAAATATGGCCCTCGTCTTCTCAGTCACTTCTGGAACCATCATTTCTACATCAGGATTAATGAAAACAAGTTTTTTGCTACTTACATTTATTGCTTTCTCATTTAATTAAGAGCCTAGCCTTATGCTCCCATGTCGCTGAGCCAGTGAATGCTTAATTGATACTACGGTAATCATTTCTTCTTTGTTTTGCATAGCTGGGTGGGGACTGGTAGCCTAAAGGGTCCACAGTCCACAGTCATCCACATCTGTTTTCTGCAAGGTGATAAGGAAGGACGAGACATGCGGTTTCACTTTGATTCTGAAAGAAAAACATTTGGGAAGTGTTCATGAGCAGGCTTGGATTTCACCACTCTAGTGTCCTAGGCCAGGGGTGTCACACACAGCCCACTGAGCCCTATCATCTGACCTATGATGCCACCTGTGGCTCTTTGCAGTGACAATGCATAGGGGGTGCACGGGGGTGTACTTGCACCCCCTGAGAGTGTTGGTGCACCCCCTGACAGGCCACACTCTCCACTTAGGTGATGGGCAGGCAGGAGCACTGGTGCCCCGCCCCCCCCCGTGAGCGCTGCCAGAGAGTGGGAGTGCCAGGAGTGCCATGACCGCTTGCCAGTTGGCACAATTAGCCACAGGGGACCCCCAACCCCGGTTGGCAAGATAGGCCGCGGGATCGTCCCCCCCACTCGCTGACTGCTTGCTGGAGGGGGCACATGCCCCCTTGACTAAGGTGGCACCAGTCGCCCATGGCTCTTAGACTAGCCCTGCAGGCTGTATGCCAGTGCTGGAGGTAGCATGTATGCTGCATCCAGTGCACAGTGCCAGTCTGGGGTGCAGGCTGCATGTGGTGTGCCAGGCTGACCTGGGGTGTGACCTGGGGTGTTCTTTTCTCCCAACTATCAGTTGTAGCAGTGGCCTTTTTCCCCCAACAGAGAATCAGCAGTAGCATAAGAAGGCCATTAGTATCTGTTTGGGTGCACAAGCCCAAGCTTTCTATTCTTTCCACGCTGTCTTCTGTTGGGAAAGGATTAATAGTGGCTTTCGGCATTAACACTTTAGTAACATGCCCAGGGCTACTGTTTCAGGCTGTTGGCAAACTCAGATATCACCACACAGATTACATGTGAGTAATGTTTCAAGATTTTCTTCCTAATAATGAGCACTAGCACTTTGCTTTTTAATGGCAGCCGGGACTCTGGTGTCATCATGTGACTCCAGGAGTTGCAGCCTAGTACCTATGCACTAACCTGATTTAGCGGCAGACTAAGAGTATGCATTGTAGAGCTGCTCTCTGAGAGAGTGAGATATTTCTCTAGCTAAGTAGAGTTGATCCACAAAACAGTATTAGCGGGTCAATGAAAAATAGAACTTCCTACATCAGTACCAATATTTCCTGGCCTGGTGAAAGACAGGGAATGGGGAAACTTGTTGTGTAAAAAACTGCATGCATTCTTATTCAGCAGTCATTGATTTCAGATTTTGTATCTGCTGAACAGTAGCCACCAGCCACATTAAAATTCATCACCCCCTTTGCTATAACTATAATTCAAATGCTATCCCCCCTCCCTGAGTAAATCAATACCATGTCAAAGTATGACCTGTATTTTTAAATAGTTCTCAGTGACAGCGTTCACAGTTCTAAAAATAAATTCAGCTAGATTCTGAATAGCTTAGCCTGAGTTCATGGGGCTGAAAAGAAGATACTAATTCCTGGGCAGGTAGTCTAAGATGTCCAAACCATTTCAAAAATTTAAGTTTTGCATTATGAATCTGTCCTCCTTGCTACACATTTAGCACTTGCTAATCCTGACTTATTCATCACCATGAAGCTTTACTGCCCTTTAAAATGTAATGCCAAATTCCAAATCAAGTGTGTGTCTTATAGCAATAGATTGCATGGCTCAATATGCACAAAAGACATATTCTCCTTGAGTAATATTGCTCCAAATAGGCAGAAAAATATGTACATCATTTTTATTAAGAAAGGGAAATAAATATTACAAATTAAGATTTAATATATACACAGTGTGTTTCCCATGTCCTTGCAAGTAGTACTAACCAAAATACTGTGAAGAGTTAACAGTATACAAATGAAATGTCACTGAAGAGCAAAAGGAGAACAGAGGCAGCGGTTCACTGCAGTAGGCAAAGGCCAGCGCTGCAATAAGAAAAATTTCCATGGCCAACAGCACTAAACTTGTATTATTGCTATTAACCCACATTCAAGAAGGAGTGCTGCTTTGGAGAGGAAGGCTTTGTTTCTACCGTGTTCTCATTTGAGAGATTACTTTTGCCTACACCTAGTGTAAGTGCAGCCAGTCTGGAGAAATTACTCATCAATTAAAAATTCAATAAAAATAAGATGACATTATCATAATCCTTTTTACTTAGAATATAGAGAATTAAGAGCTTTACCATCCTTGCTGCTGGCAAAATCCTTCAAGACTACTGGCTACAATGTTAATTGATTGGTGTCATTTATAAGTAATCTAACAATGCTGAATAATTAATTAGCCAGTGACGTGCTGAGAATATACAGCTTTCCTCATATGTACACAGCTCAAGCATAACTTGTACTAAACAGCCTTCAGGTAAAAATTAAGATTCAGAGATCATTTTAAAACCTTCTATTATATGCTCTAATACACTGTGCTTTCATTACAATGGAGGTACATAAATAGGAGCAGTACTGATATTAAGAACTCAGTATTTTCTTTCAAATCAGATTGCCTGCAATGAATTTTTAAAATATAAGAACATAGATATCCAAGAACAGGAAATGTACAGTGTACAGCACAGCCTTGCAAAACTGTAATAAAAATTGACCACAACTTTTCCAAAGTGATGAAGATGATGAGAAAAAATGAACGATTTAATCCCTGCCTAACAAAAAAGAAAATCTTGTGAAGAATTTAACAAGTTTCACACGAGATTTTCATTAATCTACTCTGTTTTTCAAAGCACATTATTAGCCTTCCTGTCTTGAAATCCTTGACTGCCTGCACCTGATTATGTAAGTAGTCATTCTTACTTCTTTGTTTCCATGATTGCCTAAGTCACACCAAAAAAACAGGGAAGTTGAAGACTGCAGGTAGTTTGAGCAAAACCTCTTTACTTACACGTGTACTTAAATGGTTGGTCTGTTTCAAGCCTATGGGCAAACTCCTTTTGCCTTCAGGTGTCAGGATTTCACTCCAAGAGAATTTCACCACATGTTTATGTAACTGAGTCCCAACTATGAAAAATATAATCTCATTTATATTTTTGAATGTTAAATTGCTGGATAAGTAATTCTCTATAAATTAACTTTATTGGGAAGGTTAAACGTATTACTTGAAGTTGTTTTTAATAATGTTCATATGCACTGCAACTAAAAAGACAAACTAAAATATTCAGAATGTATATAGAAAATCTCCTTATTTTGATTTCTAAACCATCTTTTAGAATCCAATCATTTGAGAATTATTATCCCTTCTATTTAATTCAGTTAGTGGGCTAAAAATTGTATTCTTAGGTATTATTCTTATTTTTGTCAGAAGTATTATCAGGTTTTTAGCTTGAAGTCCTGCATCCTGGTATCAAATGATTATGTGAAAATCTCAAATTTCATTAAAAAAATTCTGTCCTGCAAGAGGCCCCTCTACATGTGCAGGTAAAGGTGCGATGGATGATCCACACAAGCGCATGGCAGGAGGTATCATTGTGGGATCACATATTAGATCCCATTACACCTTATTGCCAGTGCAGGGGGAACTCAGGATCATGATCTTGGGCTCCCCTGCACTAGCAAGAAGCAAGCTCCCATGGCTGAGAGCCCCCTCAACTGACAGGACTCCCAGCCACTGGGGCACACCATGCACTCTCATGGCTCAGAGCCTCATCAGCTGAGCCAGACTCCCAGCCTTGGGAGCTCCAGGTATCCCCGCAGTTGCAAAACTGCAAATGACTCAGAGTCTGAGCCACAGGTGTGTCCCAGGCACCCCTGTGGCTGGGATATTCCAGCTGAAGCACCCCTGCAACTAGGAAACCACATCAGTTGTGGTCTCCCATGGGGGTGCATGGGACACCTCTGTATCTGCAAGACCGGTCACCTTGTGGGGCTCCCAGCCACAGGGGTATGTGCGCTCATGGCTAGCAGCCAGCATCAGCTGGGAGCTCCCAGGTTCAGGGGTGCACAAAAGTCCCAGCCACAGGGGCCCCTGGCTACACATTCAATTAATGGCATGATATGAAGCAGCTACAAAGTTACAACACATATTTTGTGGAATAACCTTGTTGCCTATTCCTCTTTTTATCACCAGCCATATTAGTTGGCTGAATATGTGGCCAGGGCATCATTTAAGACATGAGTAACTGCTTAATCATGCCTTACACTTAACATGTAGACAGGGCCTAGTCCATAGAGAAAATTTTGAAAATGTAGCCTAGTGTAATCTAAAGGCTCAAAAACCAGAATATAAAAACCAAGATGAAAATAGGAGAAAGAATAAGAAAAAAAAATATTTTAAATCTCGAGATTAATTTTTATTTTGGTTTTGTCTGGAGATCTGAGACATAACTTTTTGAACACTAGAGTTTGGCAGTGCTGGAAATACGAGCTTTCTACAAAGGACTTTCCTATCAGAACAGCACTTCTAGTGCTGTGCAAGTTCCACTCTAATGCTGTTTACAGGCAATGAAGCAAATCCTGCTCACAGAGAAATCAACAGCAAAGCTCCTAGTGACTTCAGTCAGTCCTAGATGTTATTCGTATAAAGTCAGGCCATTAAAAGATATGTTTGTTTCCCTTGTTTCTTAGCCTAAGTACCAGTTCCATCTGACTTGGAGATGGATAACTTTATTTCTATTATTTTTAAAACATTTACCAATCATTATTTCAGTCAACTGCGATTGCTCAGTTTTTCCACTGCTAGGCGTATCAGACCATACACTGTTACGACACAACTGTTTTTGGTAAACCTTGTAATACACAGGGGAATAAATGGTTTGGACTGAAAGCAACTCATTATACACAGTTTGCAGGACTGAAAGTCTGACTGTTTTAATGTTACTGCAGAGTAAAATATTTAAGAATGCATACTGTGATTAGCTGAAATGTGCATTTAGCCTCTCTTATACTACAGTAAGCATATTAATTAGATCATTGTTCATTCTTCAAATAATGCTGAACTCCAACATGGTGGGCAGCATAACTAAATATAACTACAAAATAGCCAACTCATAACAGCAGCAGAGTTTCCCAATGCCTGAAGAAGTGTGTATATGCCCAAAAGCTTGCAGATAACATTTTCCCAACTAGTCTTTTAAAAGATATCGCATCTACCCAAACAACCATGCCTGCTAACTTCTCTATATGCTTTTCTCATTCATTTAATTTAAAAAGAGGCAAATCCATTTCCCCTCCTGTAAGGAGCAAGGTGTAGGCAGTCTTGTCTAGTAGGCAGATAACAAAAGATGGCCAGAGAAAGGAGCTAGAGTGCAAAGTACCCAGAATGCGGGGGAATTCAAGCAGAAGAGTCCAAGTTCCAGGCAGAGTATAAGTTCAAGACTCAGAGAACGAGTTATCAAAGCAAAGAGGAATTTCCAAAAGCTGGAAGCCAGAAGCAGAGCCAAGCAGAGGTCAGAAATCAGAGAACTAAGAGCAATATTGCTAACTCCACTGAGCCAAAAATCACAAGATGAACTCTTAAAAAATCAAGAGATTGGCATGTAAATAATGAGATGCTATTTTTGAAGTGTGTGTGTGCGGAGGAGGTTATCTGTAAAGGTGTGGGGGGCTGTGGGTGTGTGTGGGGCTTAGAGCCCAGGGTGGGAGGGTCCCCACACACCCTGGCAGGATGTGAGGTATTGCAGATCAGGAGTAAGAGGCAGCAGCAAGGCGGGGATGCGGGGGGGCGTTGTGGTTTGGGAGTGAGGAGCAGACACACAGACACAGACAGCACCCAGCTAATAAGTGGAGGGGAAGGGACAGGGGTAGAGGGAAGGGGCAAAGAGGGACATTGAGGCCCCTGCAGTGAGGGAGGGAGTGGGACAGGAGCCCCAGAACTGGGGTGGGTCATCTGGAGGTGCAGGGGGGTGGCTCCCCAAGGCAGCATGCATTCCTGGTGGAGGCATGGGAGGCACATGCCCCTCATAGGTAGAGGTGGGCTGGGGTTGTGAACCCTGCTGCCTTTGCTCCAGGAGCTCAGCTGCACACCATTGCCACCTGCCAAGCAAACAGAGCGGGGTGTGGCGTGCGCTGGCCATGTGGCGCATCCCCTGCCCACTTGCATTGTGTGGCCAGGCTCCTGGGGCAAAGGCAGCAGGGTGCAGAGCCCCAGCCCACAGCAGGCAACCACCTCTTCCCCGCAGGGGCATTTGCCTCCCATGCCTCTCTTGGGGGTGCATGCTGCTGCAGGGAGCTACCCACCCCAGCCCCAGGGCCCAATTCACCGCTGCTGCTTCTCCTGCCCCACTCCCATCCCTCACCACAAGGGCCTCAATCTTCCCCTCCTCACACCTTTCCTCTCCCTCCACCCATTTCCCTCCACAGACTTACCAGCTAGGAAAATCTGGAGATCTGAGGGGTTTGATCAGGATATCACAATTCAGAGTTACTTTGACTTAGAAATCCTGAGTCTCCCGATGGTTTTGCAACAGTTAGCATTACCACAAGAGCATAGGATACAGGGAGCTTCTCACAGCAGATCTGTTGACTAGGCTGCAGTCTGCTTCCACAAGTGGATTTAAAAAAGGAGGCTGCTCTCCCCAGCAGTCAGTTAGGAAGCCCTAGCAGTGACCAGCTGGTTTACAGATAGGGTGGGGCTGCCAGTTAGAGCCAAAGGTAGGTTTGGCAAAGAGCTAGATAATCAGTCCTGGATGGGTGGCCTGTTAGGGCTCCTGATACCTCTTTGAGCTGGGGCCCAAGAAAGCCCTCACTGCAGTGGAACAGCAACGGCAGAATGTCTTGGAGGGTTGCATATGGATCCAATAGTTACACTGTCCTCAGGGCGAAGGGAAGATGTCCAGAAGACAAACAATAATTATAATGACTCCATGGCTCTCCATGCTATATCAAATGGATTCTATCCTCCCACAGTACCCAGCAGTTCCTTAAGAAAGGCCATGTTATTCAAGCTTTGGGCAGAGTTGTAAGTTTTGAATAAGTGACCCTACAACAGCCATCAGTCACTCAGTCTCTCTCCATCTATCTGCTTTTTCCCAGTGGACCTGCTGTTCTCTTTCTTTTTTTTCCCACACCAAGTTCCAGCTCTTTTGGCAGAAAAGAGCCTCGCCATTTCTATGTGCTTGTCTATGAAACTCTATTCTACTTCTGTGAAGCCCTTCTTCTTCCTCTGTGTCACAGGTCTTAAGTCTAGAGGAATGGAAAATGTTCCTCATGGATTTTTGCATTGGGTTGTCGCCAGGATCTACCTCAAAGCCCAGATGTCTGCAAATTAAATAAACTATGCTTTATAAAGCATTAAAAAACTTTGCTGAGCTGGGTGGCCCCTGTGTTCAACACACATTGCCAAGTTATAAGCTTTTGTAAAGAAAATATTATTTGGGAGAGGTAGCTGAACTGAAATACACTTTCACCCTTTAGTTTTTTCTCATTGATCTAAAACGGGAGAAACAACATTTTTATGTCAATGTGATTCACATCCATTTATATATCACTAATACTATCACTATATACACTGGTGTACAGAGCAGACAGGCAACCAATGCTTTGGAGGTAACTGCCCTTAGCAGGCACAGTTATATCGCCTAATCACTAGGTAGCAGAGTTGCTTATAGCTACTTACTCTTCAGATGAAGTCGGATAGAGCTGTAGACACTCATACCCATAGAGTCCTGCCCTTACTCTTCTTCCTCCCTGCCTCCAAATCCCTTTCTTCTGTATTGCTGGAAAGGCTATCCCAAGGAGGTGGCTGAATTTCCTATTGAGCTTGTCTGTATGTCACAGCAACAATGTCAAAAATCTCACCTCTAACACTTATTCATCACATCTGGGAAGAGGGGAACAGGGTTTGCTTATTCTTACAAAGAAAAATGAATGTCTCAGATGAAGTCCCCTGTTGCTGTAAATATATTGGCACTACAGAATGACTCAGAATTTATTCTATTTCAGGTTACAGGAGCATGTGACCATATGTCAAATAGTAGCTATAATAGATGTCATTATCAGATATTGATTGTCTTAGAAGGACAACGTTCCAGGGAATATTGTTTGCTCTGGTAATTACAGACCATGTAATAGAGCAAATGTTCCATATCCAACTGGTTTATTAATTAAGCAGAAGGATAGATATGCACCTTATATACTAACTAAATAAGATATATTTATAAATATCGAGAGAAAGATCACAAGCTTTCATGAACCTGTGAAAGGACAGCATAATAATTAAGCAGGCTGATAGGACAAGCAGCAAAATTCTGCACTATTTTTACATGCCTCAGTTTGCAATATGAAACATGAGACCCAGGAATTTTAACTAGAGTATCAAACTATTTTGCATTTGAATCACTTGTTTTTTTCTCCACTGCTGTACCGTGATGGTGATACTTCGTCATAAATATTTTAAACACAAAATTGCTCTTGGCCTGAGACCTTGGGATCTGTTATCCCAAATGATGTATGCATGTTACAAGCACGCAGGATGGCAGCCTACTATGTCCTTGATTAAGCCTGGGATTGATTGTCAGACCTAAGTTAACAGGCCTGAAAAACAGGTTTGTCTGGTGGAATTGCTTGCAGATAGGTACGTTGGTGCTAGGGGACATCATTACAATGAGACATTTATTAATACTCAAATGTTACTGTTTATACCACAGAAAAAAAGAGGAGAACTTGTGTTCTCTGGATAAACTTAAGGCTCAATACTTGCCTTTTTCATATACTGTATCAGGTAACTTAGCTCTGACTGTTTCATAACTCCCCATCTCTTTTAGACCATAAAGACATTATTGTAAAATGCAGTACTTCCCATGGAAAAAGTGATACTCATATCAATTTTGAAATGTTAATCCATAAGATAAATGCAGAATGAAGATTCCCAGAGGGAATGTGTGTCTAAGTGATATAATATTGACTTTCTTTACTCAGTAATATAACAAGTATTCTGATGTGCTTTGTGGCAGATACATATTTCCTAGCTAAGGAATGAGTATGTGAAGGTTTGGAAGATCTAATATACTTAATGAAATAAGGAAACCTATGCTGGAATTATGTCATATAAGACATTCCTGGAATTACTGTATACAACCATAGTATATATTGTTCATACCTTTGGTCATGGAAAAGAATGCATGATGTGTTAGATCAGATAAAGTAATTGCAGGCTAGTGTGCCCCACTTACAGCCATGGTCAGAATGTTTTGCTTCAGAGGAAGAGAAGTTAAAAAAGTATGCACAAACTATTTTTATATATTTTGAGAACTACCAAAAGGATGCAAGGATGAAAAGACATAATTCCTGTCATAAAGGGATTCTACTTCAGTTTTAGACATAAGAGGAAGGTATAAAGAGGCTGAGATGAAGAAATATAAAGGCAACACAGTTCATTCATATGGCTCCTTAGCTTTAGCCCATGCATATTTTACTGTGTGCTTTACCAGCTATATGTAGAAGGGGCATAGGCCAGGATTCCTTCCTGACCCCTATGCAGATGATCAGTTTATGCCCTGAAGCATGAAATGTTGTTACCCTTAGCTGCTCTAAATCAAATTTTATATTGACTGCATGAATGTATCTTAATACTGACTGATTTGTGCAGCAAAAAGGTATAACTTAAGCATCTCAGTCTCTTAGTATACAGGAGAAAGTTTGTTAGGTTAAAAAAATACAACAATACTTACTATAGTGCTACTTTCTTATTAGATTAGATCTCTAGATTTTTACCATTTTTGTTGCAGTGAAGGGTATTTTACTGAATCTTTAAGGAAAAGGCTGCATTTTAATACAATCTAATTGGCTTCTATGGTTATCTCTAAGGAGTTCTGGTCATAAAAGCTAATTAAATTATACTGATCTACATATTCAAGAACCATTCTTTTTCTCACCCTCAGAAAAAAAAATTGAAAGACTCTACAGTGACTAGGGCACGTAATGAACTCTTGATACCTTTCTTTGTACAGCATGATTTGCTCAGTGTTGTAAGATATATTTAACCTCATTGAATAAGTGAGCAGCAGCTTTCAGAATATGCCCGATGTGTTTATTTCAGCTCTTGCTTTGGAATTTAAAGAAATATCTATATGCACAATTTACAATTTAAACTCATTACTAATATTTTAGAGAGAAGGTAAAACAGAAACCTATAGTAAATCATTTAAAAGACAGGTTTTATATTTGGACTGCACTCATGCTTTACATTTTAGTGTAGATGACCACTTCTTGTTTCTTCATGTTATGTGTTATGGACTTTTGGCAGTGTTTTGGCTTTGTTGTAATAATAGTTTATCAGGATAATGATCTTAATGCTACAAAGCACAATCGCACTACCATTCCAGCCAGACCTCTCATTCTTTCTATGTCTTTGTTAGGGTCAGATTTACAGAAGTGTTTAGGTGCCTAAAGAGGAAGGTAGGTGGCAACTGGAATTTTCAAAAGCATCTAGTGCTAAGCTCCCTCTGAAAGTCAGTGGAAGCTTAGCCTGCACAACGCTTACAGATTCAAAGCTGGTGTCAGCACATTTCAACCAATGCATTTCAAATAGCCTTCTGACACCATGGGTATGCAGACATTGTCCAAAGCCTTAATACTGTTTATGCATTGCCCAGCAAATAAATGCCAAGAATTGTTCAGCTGGCAGCTGAGAGTTTCTGTAGGCATGTATAGCCATCCAGACCACTCAGCTCTCTAAGCCTGTGTACACAACAAATCATATTGAAGCATCCCTTTCTCTTCCACTGGATCAGGTAGTATGATATTCTCAATGGGTAGACTACTGCAGTGAAGTGATCCAGTTCAGTTTTGCCTTTATACTATTGATTCACTAAATAGCTCGGTCTAGTGCTGGCATTCATGCTGTACTGGCCTTCCCAGATTTTCTTTTGATGTTTTTTTAATCCTGGGACAGTGAATAACTGCATGCATTTTTAGGAGAACTATGCACAAGGCAACTGCATCTTCTAGTTTCCATTTCAGAACTATATGGCAATGCAAGTACAAGTATTCATATAAATAGTTTCTTTTCCCAGCCCCTCTCAGCCCCATCCACTCTTTTGTACAACCCCCAGCATTTTTTAAAACACCCACACCTGATTTAAAAAGGCTGCACTTTCTGTTTTTAAGGAGGCAACAGAAGGCCAGAAATAAGATAGCCCAGGAATTCATTCTCATTCTATGATAAAAAATAACATACATTTGAGACTTACCTCAGTAAAAAAAAAAGGAAGCAAGAAGCTTTTGTTTCCCTTGTTAAGTGCACTGTAAGAATTGGATAGTGTAACTCAGAGTAGTCTGAGAGGGTGGTAGTAATTGCTACAAGCCACAGGAAGAGCAATAAGAAGCTTAATATGAATAACAAAAGGCTGACAATAGAAATCTGTGAACCACAGCAATTCCACCAGTACCTGGCAATAATACTCAATCCTTCTGAGAGAATACTCTCAATACTGTGTAGTTCTGGAAGAAAATGACAATGTTAAATCAAAGGAAGCATCTAAAAACAGATTATTTTAAACCCTGTGGGGTTTTTTCATAAAATAAGTCAAAATATGAACTATTTTCAAAATGACATTCAGTTCTTCTAAGAACACATTCAGGTGGTAGGTTGAAGGTAGGGTGACCCCATGTCCCACTTTCAATGCGACGGTCTTATTTTAAGCATGTTTCAGACATCCCATCATTTGGGGCAAATGAATGCATTTGTCCTGTTTTCAGTGAGATGCCCAAGACCAGTATTTAAAACAGGACTGTCCCTCTTTCTAGTGCTGCACTAGACACACACACACACACACACATTCCCCGCTCCTATTCTCACTCTGCAGTGTGCTGAACTGATACCAGGGTTCAGAGACAGCTGAACACTGGGTATCAGGGAAGGGTTGAGATCAGGGAAATCTGGTTATCCTAGTTGGAAGGGTGATGCCATTGGTAATTTAACCAAATTGTGAAGTGTGCCATTACTGACTGGACTAATGGCAGACCACAACCTAGATTTTCAGCTATTTGAGGCAATACTGCATAAGGAGATACACCCTGTTAAGTCAAATGTAACAATGAAGAGATTAACCTTTCATCACAGTTAGCCAGTTAAGGATTTGAGGCAGTTTATGATAAATCTGTAAAAATTCTGTGGTTATTGATGTTTGTCTTTTGTTTGTTGGAAAAAGAAAACATGATTGTGACAGGCTCACACCTGGTGCTACTGCCCCAGCATCATGGGTGTGCCCTGCGTGCCTGATGACATCACAACTGACCTGCTCACTTGCCATGACTTGATGTTCTGAGATGACCCTGTGTAAGTACCTGAAGGTGATCTAGTGGTTCTCTGTGGGCTGGTTGTGGCTGTAGTAGTGCATCTTCTGTGGGGCTCCTCCTTCCCTATACCCCACCCCTTTTCACTCAGGTGCCTTTGTTGTGCCATTGTTGTGACATTGGAGGAATTCACCATATGCAGAACCTCACAGTGTTAGACTGTGGCTGGTATCCTTAGGGGTCCATTCCCTGAGGCTCATGCTAATGTAGGGCTAAGAAACAGTGTTAACCAAAATGATAAGATGAACTCAAAATGGCTTGGCTTAGTGGCCAGGCAGGGTACTGGTGCCTCACTTCCCCAAGTTTCTTTCCCCTTTTTGGGGTGTGAGCTACTTGAGGCCTTATGCCCCCTCACTTTCCTTATTGGGTTGCAAGGGCTCATCATGAAAATGCCCTCTCTGGGTGGACTCTTCCTGCATTGGCACCAGGCCAGGTCTGGCTTCACCTCAGGGTGGCTACCTTCATGCCCCCATGAGGCCTGTGCTCCCTCTCAGCCACCTGCTGTCAAATCCCCAGTCTATGGGCATCACCGGTGGGCCCATGCACTTTGAACACTGCTTTGGGGAGCCCTTCCCCGGTTACCCCCTGTGGACAGGTAGGCAAAATTGCTGAGCTTGGGTCCTCAAGAGGGTGTCCTCACATGAGTGCTCAGCTCCCTCTGTGCCACAGCTTGGGCCTAGCTCAATACTTCGTGCCATGGGGCTTGCCAGAAGCTTCTCCCCATTGTTCCTGGCAGGCACTGTGCTCCCAGTTTCTCTCCCAGCCTTCTCCAAGTGGGATGCAGCCAGTGGTGGCTAGTCAATAGGGGGCACTCAGGCGCCGCCCCACCAGTTTCAAAATGACACGATCAATTATGCAGGCTGGTCCAGTCCACTATGCATATGTGCAGTAAGGCACCTTGAGCTGATCTCCTTACCACCCCGATGGTGCATCCACAGTGGAAACACTTAACCAGTTTGAATAATTGAAATAGCTACTTGTTTAAGCGGGCAGTGGGGCGGCTGTACTGACGGCCTAGCCTGGGTAAAGAGCTGTTGGGAGGAAGGTGGAAGACAGGGGGTGCCATGTGCAGAGACATGTACTAGTCCCAGGCAGCCTGCAGGGCAACTCCAGCAGGTAAGTGGGGGAGAGGGAGATTGAGGCTCTTGTAGTGAGGGAGCTGGGCAGGACTGGAGCTGCTGCCCAGCCAGGTGGGGCTTGGACCTGGTGCCACAATGTGTGGCTACAGGGTCCTAGCAGGGAGCAAGACGGGGATGGGTGGCTTATCCACGGGGGAGCCAAAACATATTTCCCACCTTTGGCTCCCTTGCACCACACCCCTGGATGACCTGCTGGGCTCTGATCGTCCCACAACCCAGCCCAGCCAGGGCTCCATTTCCTGTAAATGGGTCCCTGGCCGGGCCAGGTCATGGGACAATCGAAGCCTGGCATCTCCTCAAGGGGCACGGCACAGGGCAGAAAAGGGGGAGGCTGGTGGCTTAACCCCAAATCACCCCCATTGCATGGGGCACAGTCAGGAGGCAGCTGCAGGCTGTGGTCTGCCTTCTCCATGCCTTGCTGCTGCCTTTGAAAGCAGCACAGCGCCATGTGCCTCACTGCCCTGCCCACCCAGCAGTGGGACTTGCATGGCACCGTGCCACTTTCAAAGGCAACAATGAGATATGGAGCAGGCAGAGTGCAGCTCACAGCTGCAGCCCTCCTGTACCCTGTGCAAAGGTCAGGGGGCCATGGGTCCCTCTTGGCTGCCCGGTGCCACGCTCCTGGAGGAACCACCGGGCTCTTCCCAGGGACAATGTGGGGTGGGTGTGGGGGTCCTGTGGGCCCCAGCCCCTCCAGCCCAGCGGTGTAGCTGAGGCTGGCCCCATTCTGGGTCCCCCATGCAGTGCGGGGCCAGGGCCAGTGTGGGGCAGCAAATTTGCAGGGGTCGCTGGCACCGGGCAATGGCTCCAGTTGTGGAGAAAGGAATGAGTGCAGTGGGCCCTGGCCCCAATGCCAGCCCCAGCTCTGCTCTATTCCCTGCCCAGTCCCAGCCCCTTTATCCCTCCACAGGCCTTCTCCTTCCCCCATGAGACTTTACTTCCTCTGCTTTCCCCACACTGGGGAGAGTGTTCAGGGCTCTGCTGGGTATGAGAACAGCTGGGGTCATTCCTGGTCCCTTGGCTGCCATTCCCCCTTTCCCTGTCTCTAGTGCACTTTTGACCCACCACCCAGGGGCTCCAGGCATATAGGGAGTGAACTTCTGGCCAGCATGATGTTGGCTCGGCCATGTGGGTTCCGTGCATCTATACCATGGGCACGTGAGTTGGGTGGGAGGCTGTTACAATGATAATAAAGCTTTACTCCATCTATTCTTGAGTTCACTAGTTCCTGTGTTATATGTGTGCAGGAGGTCCAGAAACCAGAGCTACTAGCTGAGGATCAGATTGCAAGATGGAGGAAATACATCTTAGAGAGAAGATGTGCAAGATGAAGGTATTGTAACATAATGGTTCCCATCAACACTTATACCTTATGCACTCACATTAATGTGACCAAGGTCACAACACCCTGTTATCTCTTTTTGACCCAAGCAGTTAACCAAAATTCAAGATTTTGTGCCAATTATGAAGAGCTACTGATGATGAAGCCAGGGATTCTTAAACACAATCTTCTTATTACAAGGACTGTACGAAGTACCAGTCTTCTGAATAAAACAGGAAGCAAACAAAAGAGTTACTGCTCACAGTTCCAAGCTTCTTTTAATCAGTACTTAACCCCAAATCACCTCTCTCTCTCTGTCTCTCTCTCTCTCTCAGCCATGGGTGGCTCTAGGACTTTGAAAACTCTAATGCATTTGGTGTGCTGCATCGTCATATATAATACAACACACATTTTTTCCAGGTAAAAAGAAACTAGAAGCTTTACTAATACAGTAGGGACCTAGGGCTATATTATTCAGTTAGAGTGAAGCAAAAAACAGAACTTAATTGTAATGTGCATTAATTTGCTATATCATATATTACACATTTAAAAAACAACACACTAGGCAAAATGTAATCAAAAGCTGTTATTTCTTTAGTCCTATAGTCATTAGAAATAAATGTACCTCTCTCTCAGATTCATAAAACAAAATCAAGCCTTCTTGAGCATCTTGAAAGTGCACCCAGTGCTTCACTGAAAGTTATTTCTGTGGCAGAATGCCATCTCACTCTCTTCCCAAACTCTGCTATCAGGCTTATTACTTATCTGACAATGCATGGACTCACACACCTAGGTGGGGAGGCTTAAACTCCCTATTGTTCTAGTCATGGCATCATGACTGGGAAGGGGCCTAGAAATCATGCCAGTCTACCCAGCAACCAGTGATGCATTTCAAATTGGTTGGCTGGCAGCCAACAACTGCTGTCCTTCATTGGATCACGTAAATGAGGTCATAAGGTCTGTATAAGTTAAAGACTGCCCAGGAGGAGGTGGGGTAGCCATGATGAAGACATTGAGAGCAGCAGAATCTCAGCAGCTATCTGTCTCTCTCCCTTGAAACACATGGACACACTACAAACTGGCTGCATCCAGAGGAAAGCTCTATCAGCCTCTGGATGATACTTGTGAGTAAGCTACTTGGAATCAGACTGGATATATAGCCGGCAGTAGCTCAGATGTGTGATCAAAGGCTACCATGCCACCATTTGCTTTAAGGTATTTCTCTGATATTACTCTACTCTGTACCCTCTTCCAAACCTACTCCTTGTAAACAATAATATTCTCCTCTGTACCTAGCATGGGATACTTATTGGGAGAGGATCTAGATTATGCCTTGGTGTCCCCTTGGTCTGGCTGACTAAGGGAGACCTTGATTTGTGCTTCAGATTAAAGGAAGCATCCCAAATTCTTGCAGTTGGTCAAGTACCCTTCAGATCTAAAGCCTGTGTACCTCATGAGGCACAGAGCCACTAACGGGATGAGGCTTATGAGTGGTGGCAACGTTACCCCCAAGCATGTGGGTGTGCTCCAGGAAGGGAGTCAGCTAGATGTGAGGCACCCCAAGGGAGGCACTCAGAGCTTGGTAGGTGGTTGTTCACAGTGAGGTGGGTGGTTCAGTGCAGGGCCACCCCCTACTGGCCTGCTACAATTTCCATATGTGAATTAATCTTCATTTGAGTTAATGTTTTAGCTAGAGTTAAAAACAGTCTGCAGGGCTGTGAAATAGGAATTACATTACCAAAAGCAGCTAACAGAGACCAGAATTGCAAAAGAAAGAATAGTTTGATTAGGGGAACCTCAAGACTATTTAAAGAAAGAGAGGGGCATTAACACTTGTGAAATGAAGAGTTTAGAAGGAATCAGGGAGATTATAATGAGCCATGAAGTCAAGTGACTCCCTAATTGCTGCCTGAATAGAAATGGTGCTGCCACTGTCAGGCAGTTGGTTTTGAACTTTGGGTAAGCCAAGAATCAAAGGCAGGGGTGCAGCTGTAGCACCTAGTAAGGCTCCTGTCCTGCAACCTTGGTAACCAGATCAGAGCTGTAAAACTCAGACTTATGCCCTACAGCCTAGGTGACCAGGTCAGCTGCACTTAACAAACAAATCAAGGGCAGATGACCCCCAGCCCTTTCCTCTGATAGGTTCTGGGGATGCTTTTAAAGAATTCCTCCAGCACCTAAGCCTGCTCTACAAGTTTACAGCACGGGGAGAAAATTAGACTTCTGGATATCCAGGGGTCTGAAAAAAATGCTCTGCAGAAGAGCAGAGCAAGGCATGGTCCCAGACCGTGCAACAGAGTCAGTTCTCCAAAAGAGATGCTCTGGTGTCGGCCAGAGTGTCTCCCTGGTTCTCCTGCTGCCTCTGGCCCCCGGCGCTGTCCAAGGTAAGTGGTGGGTGGGTGTTCATGGGTGTGGGAGAGTGAGGGGTGGCAGGGGGTTGTGGGGAGGTTTGGGGAGTCCCCAGAGCTGCAGGAGGTGAGGACCTGGCCCAGCCTTGTGTGGCTTATTAGTTCAGCTTTGCACCAGAGCAGGTCTCAGGCTCCAGGAGGCACACACAGGACCCATGCCTCCCGGAGTTGTGTGTCCCACTTGAGTGCAGAGCCAAACTAGTGAGCCACATGGGGCTGGCTCAGGTCCCACCACGTGCCACCCCCCTGCAGGCACAGTGGACAGAGGCGGGACCAGACATGGTGCGTGGGGACTGTGCGCTGCACCCAGCCGGGTCCTGCTGGCTCTGGGGCCCCTCTTCCACCCAGCTGAGCCAGGCCCTTAGTAGCAGGACCCAGTGCAGCACATGAGGACTGTTGTGCCAATCCCAGCTGGGTCCTGGAGCCCCTTTGCCACCCAGCTGAGCTGGGTCCATGGCAGCAGGAGCAGCCCCAGGGCCAGGAGGACCTGGCTGGGTGCAGTGCGCAGTCCCCATGCACCACACCAGGTTCTGTTACCATGGGAATGGCCCAGCCAGGTGGCAGAGGGGCCCCAAGGGTGGCAGGACCCAGCTGGGCCTGGCACACAGTACCCACGTACTGCACCGGGTCCTGTCACCAAGGGCCCAGCCCAGCAAACCAGCAGATGGTCCCCAGGGCTGGCAGGACCTGGCTGGGCCCAGGACATGGACCCCGCATGCCATGCTGGGTCCTGCCACCATGACCCAGCCCAGCCGGGCAGCAGAGAGGCCCCAGAGCTCTGGGACCCGCCTGGGCCCGGCACACAGTCCCCACGTGCCACACCAGGTCCTGCTGCCATGGCTCAGAGCACCCCACTCCCACTGCTGCTGCTAAAGGTAAGTTATGGGCCCTGGGCAGGGGGGGCTGTGGCCCTCCAGGGGGAAGCTGGGATCCTGGGCAGGGGGGGCATTCCATGTGCTGGGGGTGGGGCTCAGTGATTGGCCATGGGGGGACTCTGGGTGCCCCCCCAGACCCAGAAGGCACCAGTCACCAAGCCCCAGCGTGCTCTCTGGTGGACCCAGAAGTAGACTGGAAGTGCTTCTAGTCCAGTTCCAGGTCTGCTGCCAAGCACGCTGGGGAGCCCCTCATGCTACTGTGGGACACTCCACGCACCCCAGCATTGCAGCATTCACGAGCCACCTGCTACCTAGAGGTATGTAGAAAAAAAACATTTAAAGCTGTGTCTGTCCGAATTGTCGAATCTTTCCGAATCTCTCCGGATCAATTTGGAGGATTCTGATTTGATTCAGAAAGATTAAAGGGTCCTCTGATTCAATTTGGATTCAGAGATTCAGCCACTGAATTGGGCCAAATCTCCACTGAATCGAATTGGGGACCAAAGCTTCACACAGCCCGAACACACATACATGCACACACAGCATAGTTTCACAGCAGCTAGGGTCAGGAGGGATCTGAACAGATCATCTAGTCTGACCCCCTGCCACAGGCAGGAATGAATGCCTGGTTCAAAAGACCCCAGACAGGTGATCATCCTACCTCCTCTTGAATTTGCCTAAGATAGGGGTGAGGACCACTTCCCTAGGAAGCTGGTTCCAGATTTTGGCCACCCTAAATGTAAAATACTGCCTTCTGATCTCTAACCCAAACCTATTCTTCATCAGTTTATTACCATTGTTCCTTGTCACCCCAGGTGGTGCTGGGGAGAAAAGGGCTCTATCTATTTGCTGTTGATCTCCCCTGATGAGTTTGTAGGCAGCCACGAGGTCCCCCCATCAGCCTCCACTTGCTGAGGCTGAACAGGTTCAGGTCCCTCAGTCTCTCCTCATAGGGCCTGTCCTGCTGTCCTCTCACCAAGTGGGTGGCCCTCCTCTGAACCCTCTCCAGGCTGGCCACATCCCTCTTGAAGTGCAGCATCCAGAACTGGATGCAGTACTCCAACTGCAGCCTGATCAATTGCATAGAGGGGGAGTATCACCTCTCTGGACCAGCTTGAGATGCACCTTTTGGATGCATAATAAGGTATGACTGGCCTTGCTGGCTGCAGCATTAGGAGCACATTTCTCACAGGAGAACCACTCACTCTCTGGCCTCACTATCCACATGCTAAAGGAAAATCTACCTAACACATTTACAAGACAAACTTGGGAACAAAAATGCATAAGCTAACTGAAAAATAAGAATCCAGGATTGAACACTGATATTGGTATTATGGCAACACTATATTTTATCTGACTCCTTTCCACACGAGAAAGGTGGAAATAACCCTCCTCCCTTTTGATAGGGCTTGATCTCCCACCTTTCTTTTTTTCCATTAATTGTGTGCCTGCTAGCCCTGCAAATTTCTCTCTCCCCCTTCCACTACTGTTCTTTACTATGCTTTGCCTAGTCTATTCTGGTCAGACCTGAGGAAGAGTGTCTCACATTTGAAAGCTTGTCTAGCTCTATCCAATCTAAACAGGTTATCCAATAAAAGATATCACCCTAAATAATCCTTGCCTCTCACATAATTTCTGGACCATCATGGATACAACATCACTCTTGCACTACCTGAAAACTAAAAATAGACTTTTGGTAGAGGGACCAGGAGATGTGCTTTAAGCTTGCAACAAAGCTTGCAACAAAGGTTGCCTGTACACAAGCCAGGAGGTTGCGCCGATGTGCTGTAATTACAGTGCATCAGAGTAGACTCAGTTAATCAAATCTGCTGAACTATGCTAATTAGCGTGCTCCAGCCAGCCTCCGCATCTCATGTATCAGCATCTGTGCACTTCAAAATGGCAGTGGGGGGTACTTTAACTAAAGATGGGGGGGCATGTGCATCACCTCGGGGAGCAAGGAGGCACATGGCATCAGTGCTGGGAAGTGGAGCAGTTCCCCAGACCCGGCAGAGCCCGTGGAGCAGTTACCCATACCCAGTGAAACCTGCACCAGCCCCTGTCCTTGCTCCTACCTTGCCTCACCTCAGGGAGGAGCCACTGCCTGCCCCGCATAAGGACTGAGGAGCTTATCTTTGGTAACTGTCCCACGCTGGCCCCCATGCCTCCCTTCCAACACTCTGCCCCACAACACTCCAGTATGCTGCTCTGGGCAGCAATTAGCATGGAGAAGAGTGGTGGGTGGAGCACACAGTGCTCCACATAGGGCTGAACCCTGCCCACTCCCACTGGACATTTACTGCAGGACACTTACTGGCAGGCTGCGCCAAAAGGGGGAGATGGGACCCAGGTGGTGCGCTCATGGACTGAAGCAGCATTCTCACGGACTGCGACTCCTTAGAGGGAACATTGTTGGTTGCCATTGCATTACTTACTCTTCCTACTGCAATACTAATATAATAAAAGCTATAGCAGTTTGGACCAGCTGGACATGGCAGCTGAGTGGGGTGCACCCCCCGCTCACCGCGTCACACTCTGCGGGGATCAGCTGCCAGCTGTGGCCATGAGGTGCGCAGAATGTGTGGGGGTACATGGTTTCCGGCCATGCAGCCCCTTGCAGCAGCAATCCACACCTCCCCACATGGGGAGTACCTGTTGGCTGTGGCTGCAGGTCATGCAAGGAGCAGTGGCAGGGCATAGTGAGCTGGCATGGGGGCATGCGGCCAGCGTCAGCCAGCTGCAGCATGGGGCCATGGAATGGGGCACACCCCCCATGCTGGCTCCCCGCACAGCACCCTGCAGCTGCATGCCAGGCCCCCCCATGCACCACATCTACCCAGCTGTTGCTGAGTGCACAGGGTGTACATGCATGGGGAGCTGGCATGGGGGCATGAGGGCAATGCCGGCCAGCTGCAGCATGGGGTTGTGGGGCAGGGCACGCCTCCCATGCCAGCTCCCAGTGTGGAACCCTGTGACCACACACCCCCAACAATTACCAGCTGTGGCCACAGGATGCACAGGGAATGCAGGGTGGTACATGAGGAACCAGTGTGGGGGGGCGCAGGAAAACCTGCCTGCTGCAGCTTCAGGGCAGGGCACATGTGGTACCCCGTGGCTGCATTCCACAACCCCACACATGCCCTGCACCACACCCCAGGGCTACTCCCCATGCCATGCAGCCAGCCAGTGCTCCCCATGCCATGGCTGCTCTCCATGCCATGCCCCTCATCCATGTACCACCCCCCCTTGTGCAGCCATGCACCATGCCCCACCATGTACCCTGCACCACACCCTGGGACTGCTCCCTATGCCACACGTCCACAGCCGGCAGGTGCTTCCCATGCTGTGGCTGCTCTACGTGCCACGCCCTGTGGCCACACGCCACCCCCCCATGCACTTATGTGGCATTCCCCCTGCATCACACTCCCCCACACACTACCCTGGAGCAACTCCTCACTCCATGCAGGTACAGCCTGTGGGCACTCCCTGTACCATGGCCACTCCCCACACCATGCCCATGGCCACGCACTATGTGCCTCCACATGCCCCGCACCACACCCCAGGGCTGCTGCCCATGCCATGTGGCCACAGCTAGGGGGCATTCCCCATGCCCCCATACCATGCCCACTTCTCACACCATGCCCTGCTGTGGCATGCCACCCCGCCATGTGCCATGCCCCCCTGTATGCTACCACGGCACACCCTGGGGCCACTCCCTGTGCAATGCCCCATGGCCATGCAATGTGTACCCTGTGCGTCTTGTGTGACACCCTGGGCCTGCTGCCGAAACCACACTTGCACAGCCGGCAGTCATTCCCTGTGCCCCTGTGCAATGGCTGCTCCCTTGGCTGCGGTCACGTACTACATCCCCCATGCACCCTGTGCCAACCCCTGGATTGCTTGCCATGCCATGAGGCCACAGCCGGCTGGTGCGCCCCCTGCCGTGGATGTTCCCCACATCATGGTGAAGTGGGGATGGGGGGGTGGACCGGCAGGGGAAATGGGGCATGACCCAGAACAGCGCCAGGTGTTCATTCATGATGGGCATTTTGCTAGTATAAAAATAACAATAAAAATTAGGGGTGCACCAATAGAGATTTTTAGGGCTGATACCAAAAGCCAATTCTTAATAAGATTTATTGGCTGATAATGATCCAATTTCTGGCAGCTTGAAAAGCTATGTGCAGCTGGTAAGTCTAATTTATTGGAAGGGGAGGGGGAAGGGAAGTGAAGGGGTGTGGTGGGGGCGCAGATTGAAGCCCCTGTGGTGAGGGAGGGAGTGGAGCTGGGGCTAGGGCAGGCATTGCCCAGCTGGGACAAGGCAGGGCATGGGATGGAGCCAGCAGGATGCAGGTGGGGGCCAGGCAGATCCTGCCACTGCATGCAGCCCAGGAGGGCCTGGAGGGTGGGGTATGTGCCCCCAGATCTGCATGGAGATGGCTGCCTTTTCCTGCTGCGGCTGGGGTGGGCTGGGCAGGTGGTGGCAGCACTGGGAGCAGGGCTACAGGGGGGTGGGGGCTTCAGCCACCCCAAAATTCACCATAGCACCCCAACCTGCCCTCCCAGTGCTGCCCCTCTGCCCCGCCCTGAGTGTAGCCATGGGAAAGAGCCCGATACAGCTCCAGCCTGCAGCAGCAGCTGCTGCCTTGCCCCATGCAGATCCAAGGCACATGCCTCCCCTCCCCCCCAGTGCCCTCCCCAGGTGCATGCAGCGGTGGGAGCCACACTGCTTCTTCACCACCCAGATGAGCCATGGCTTTGTCCTGCACCCTGCCCCAGCTGGGCAGCACCCAGCCCCAGTCCCACTCCCTTTCTCACCTCAGGGGCCTTGATCTGTCCCTGCCACATCCCATCCCTAGAGGCAGGGAGGTCTTCAAGAGGAGGCTTGACAATCACCTGGCTGGGGTTGTCTGACCTCTATCCCCTTTCCTGCCAGGGGCAGGGGGTTGGGCATGGCGATCCATTGGGTCCCTTCCAACTCTATAATATATGAATCTATGAATCCCCCTCCCCTTCAACCACAACAGACTTACCAGGTGCATGCAGCTCTCCAAGCTGCTGGGCTGTGCTCTTTGCCAGGGCCAGTTCCATCCTATCGTGTGGAACCTGTGGCTGCAGGGGGCCCCACAGTCCAGGGGTCCTGCAGAGCTGGGCAGAAAGGTTGCAGCCCCTCCCATGTTCGGCAGTGGCTGCTGCATTTGCAGTTTAGCCCGCCCACCTGCCCAATGGGTTGGATGTTTGTTTAGCTGTTCTGGCCAGAAATTCTGGCTGCCACACCTCCCCCCACGTCTGATGTGCCAGGACATTCATTTACCGGCATAAGGGTGCTATGGGATGGGACCCCTGCACAGGCTGATTTGGCCCAGGCCCCTCACCCTGATAGAGTACTCTCTGCCGATGGATCAGGGAGCCCCAAAATGATATCTTCCAGGGGGCCCCCAAAAATTGTGGGCTGGCCTTCCTCCTTGCTACCTACATGCTGTGCTGCAGCTATGCGCATGCACGGGCCATTTATCGGCCACATAATTGGCCACATCAGACTGATTTCCTTGATTTCCTGAATACAGACATTTTCCTTGATGTCAGTGCTGATCCAATATCAGACCAATGTATCAGTGCACCTCTAATAAAAATTCATTCCATTTTAAAAATGAAAAAAACTGATCAGAGATGACTGTAGCTAACCGTATCAGCCGCAGCAAATTTGCATCACTAACGTCCATCAGAATGTAAAAAGTTTTCTAACCTCTGGTGGAGCAGAATACTCAGCTGTTGGAACCAGAGGCATAACTGGACAGTTGTGCACCTTGGGCTGTGGCAGCACATAAGGCAGTAGTTACAGCGTCCACAGCAGCCAGGACAGCAGCAGCAGTGGCTGCTATTTTTGCACCCTCCCTAAGTTGACACCTGGGGCTAATGCTCTAGTTGCCTCCCCTCAGTTATGCCTTTTCTTGTAACAATGTATTTTCTAACAGAAAACATTTATAGAATGCCAAGGGTGTGTTAAGTGTTATTAGTTGTGTTATTAAATTAAACATTTGTTAAGTTTTGGGGAATGATAGTCTCATTTTCACTGCCTATTAAAGACCATAAACTGGAAAAAAGATTTCCTAGGGTTAAACCTCTATTCTACTACTGAGTTTTTTGGTCTGAATTCCCTATCACTTCCAAGAGAGTTACAGTTCTAAATCAGTGAAATGATATAACCATATGCTCCCTTTTTTAAAACTTCGTATTTAACCAAGAAAAAAGCCAATTTGGTACAAAGTGTAAAGACATATGGTGAGTTAGATCTGCCTAGATTTCAGCATGAGCAGGAGTACATAATTATGGCATATCAAACATTTACAGCATCAGATTTTTTTTTTTTTGGATTTCAAACACTGCTTCTTGACTGTGCCTTTAGGGAAATGAATACCCCATGATAGAATCACTTCAGCAAACATATCATGTTCAATTCTATGAGGTGCTGACAATGCTAAATGTTAGAACTGTGTAGAGTATGGAAATTCTGCTTGGCAAAGGTTTACAAGTTTTCAAATTTTGTCTTCATTACAACCTTCAATAGTTTGTTTCAATAGTACCAGAATTTTCCTGCTTTTTTTCTCCAAAGCAAAAAAAAAAAAAGTGAAGCTATCATAATCTTGAAGCATTTTATTTTTGCTACTACTGTATCTGTGATGGAGTGTTGTTTCATCAATGCTTTTCCAGTACTCACTACCTTGTATGTCCAGGTTTTGTTTTGGGGAAGAGACTTTAGATTAAACCTTTATTTTTTCACTAGCTTTTTGATTACAAAACAGAAGTGGGAAGGACTTGAAAATGCGTTCTAAAACATGTTATATATTTGCTAATATAACAATTTCCTGATATAAATACAGTTGTTAACTTAGAAAATTCTGAAATCCCTATTAAAAAATGGCAAAAGGGTACCTATTTAATGTTTAGTTGATCTTTCACCAAATTAGAGTGGGATTTCATTGCTTCTAGTATTTTGAAGTAAGTTTGGTGATCTTGGAGGAGAGAAACTAATAGATTCTATTTTGTGTAGCCACCAATAATGTGTACAGTGAGAAGCACATTTTTTAGTTTATACTCACAGTTTTCTACCTTTCCAGAAATCACAACAAATAAAGACACCCCAAAGCAATTTCCCAAAGGAGGCACTTGTGCACTGAATCCTGTGCTGGATCTCCTGATCAATGTTCACTCTCTGAGAGAGGTGGCTACTGAGGTAGGGGATATGCTTGACTACCTCCAAGGTGTTTCTGTTGATGGTAATCTGGCAGAGGGGGGTTAAATTCATGGCCTTGGGCAGGCTGATAAAGCATTTTAATCTTAATGTTGACAGAGAGGCCCGAAGCTTGGTAGGCTTCTCCATAAAGATCCAGTATGGTCTGAAGTTTTCCTCAGTGTTTGCAAGGATTGCAGTTTTTTGTACATTGAAGGTCAAGGATGGTTGTTTTGAATATTTTGGCCTTTGACTGAAAATGTCCCAGATTGAAGAGCCCTCCATTGATTTGGTATTCAATGTCAATTCCAGAAGGAAGGTGGTCCTTAATGAGACCAAGATAACTGTCAAAAAAGTGAACAGAGTTGAGGTGATGACACATCCTTGGATTGAATAATGGCAAGATAAAGATAGGACCCAACCAATTCCATAAGGCAGGGGTTGTCAACGGGTGGTACGTGTACCCCTAGGGATTCATAGGCCATAGGGGCTCCATGTGGGTGGGCTGGCACACGGGGACAGAGCATGTCCCACAGCATGGTGGCAGTGTCTCCCCCAGTGCGTTCCCATACTTTGCTTCTTATTTGGGGGAAGGGTGCGCCAGGTCCTGCTGGCCCCACATGGCACACTGCAATGCCTCCCCAACCACACCTCAGCTCACTCTCTGTGCCCGTTCCCAGGAAAGGGCCAGGGGGAGGAGGGCAGTGGTGCTCCACTGCAGGCTGCAAATGCACTGCCTGCCTGGCCCAATGGGTGAGGGGGTGTTCGCACATGGTGGTGGCTGCTGCGGCCATCACCACTCGCCACCCTGTGCCACCACCTCTGCTGCGCCCCACAACGCTTTCCCACAGCTGGTTGCATGTATGGCTCCATGGGCTGCTGATGGGTGGCACACGAATGGCCAGGCATGAGGCCCATCAGCAGTCCACAGAGCCACATGTGCAACTGGCCATGGGAAAGCAGCAGTGTGGGGCAGTGGGTGGCGGTGGTGCTGGCTGCGTGTGAGCCCCCCTCCTCCCCAACCGGCTGGCCTGGCAGTGCAATTGTGGCCTGCAGAGGAGCACCACTACCCCCAACCCCCTGGCTCTGCTGCTGGGAGCAGGCACAGAAACACACTCCCCCTCTCCTGCCATTCTCAATCTGGACCCCACAACCCCTTCCGTCTCCCCTACCCTGCCCCTTCCCTCACACATACTTACTTGCTCTGGGGGTGTATGTGTCTGTCTATGTCCGTATCCGCATGTACTTGCACATGTTTGTGCCTGTGTGCATCTGTATGTGTGTGTGTCTGTCTGTGACCGCATGTGTGTGTGTAGCAACAGGCCCATGGCATTGTGTGACTCATGGGGCAGTGGCAGAGGGGTGCAGAGTCCAGCCTGCAGCAGCAGCTGCTTCCACCTGTGAACAGATCTGGGGGGGCATGTGCCCCCTGGGCCTTTGCCAGGGTACGCGCAGCAGGAGGAGTCTCCCCACCACTTCCCCATACCCTCCAAATGAACTGCTCTTGCAGCTCCATCCCACACTCCACCATGGCTGTGCAGCCCCTGCCCTTGCCCCAGCCCCACTCCCTCCCTCACCATGGGGGCCTCAATCTGCCCCCACCACCCATTAAATACAAGAAAAAATATAAAGGGGTACATGAGCTGAAAATTTGAGGCAGAAGGGGTACTCTTGTTAAAAAAGGTTGAAAACCCCTGCCATAAGGCATAGAACTCCCATTGAATCTATAGAGTTTCTATGCAAGTGTGACTGCAGGAATCAGATTTTTAGACTCTCTATCAATCATCTAAAGTGTGTTTTCTTTGCAGAAAACTTAATTTAAAAATACATTTATTGTCATGCTGTCACTTGATGATCACTATGCCTACCATAGTGCAGCTTCCCAGTCTAACTCATGGTGCTTCACATAAAGCGCCATGAGTTAGACTGATCCTCCTAACCCAACAGATGTTAGCTGTTGGGTCAAGAGGGTGTAGAATTGAGCTCCAATTAGGAGCTGATTCAGGGAGAGAGGCTGTGTCTTTTCATCCTCTTTCCCTAGCCTCAACCCCCTCTCCTGGCCCCCAGTGCTGTCTCAGGATGGGGGGAGAAGGCAGGGGAGGTGGGGATAGTTTCATAGTTTCATAGTTTCATAGTTTCTAGGTTGGAAGGGACCTGAGCAGATCATCTAGTCCAACCCCCTGCCATGGCAGAAAAAAATACTGGGGTCAAATGACCCCAGCAAGATGTTCATCTAACCTCCTCTTAAACACCCCCAGGGTAGGAGCCTGCACCACTTCTCTTGGAAGCTGGTTCCAGACCCTAGCCGCCCTAACTGTGAAGTAGCGCCTCCTGATATCTAACCTAAACCTACCCTCTGCCAGCTTGTGACCGTTATTCCTGGTCACTCCTGGCAGTGCTCGGGGGAACAGTGACTCCCCCAATGCCTGCTGATCCCCCCTGACTAGTTTATAGCA
The DNA here is from genome assembly GCF_052110815.1 of Crocodylus siamensis. Taxonomy (NCBI): domain Eukaryota; kingdom Metazoa; phylum Chordata; order Crocodylia; family Crocodylidae; genus Crocodylus; species Crocodylus siamensis. The sequence goes on from NC_143398.1 coordinate 67,187,398, forward strand.
GGCCACAAGATCCTCCCTCAGCCTTCTCTTCTGGAGGCTGAACAGGTTCAGGTCCCGTAGCCTCTCCTCATAGGGCCTGCCCTGCTGTCCCCTGATCATATGAGTGGCCCTCCTCTGGACCATCTCCATGCTGTCGACATCCCACTTGAAGTGTGGTGCCCAGAACTGGACGCAATACTCCAGCTGCAGCCTGACCAGTGCTGCATAGAGGGGGAGGATCACCTCTTTGGACCTGCTCGAGATGTATCTGTGGATGCATGCCAAGGTGCGGTTGGCCTTCCTAACTCTCTCTCCACACTGCCAGCCCATGTTCATCTTGGAGTCAGTGATGACCCCCAGATCCCTTTCCGCCTCCGTGCTGACACTAACCTGTAGGTGTGGTGCCGGTTGTTCCTTCCGAGGTGCATCACCTTGCACTTGTCTGTGTTGAAACCCATCCTATTCTCGTCCGCCCACCCTTGTAACCTGTCTAGGTCAGATTGTAGCCTGTTGCATCCTTCCAGTGTCCCCACGTCCCCCCACATCTTAGTGTCATCAGCAAATTTGAACAGGGTGCTTTTTACCCCCTTGTCCAAGTCACTGATGAAGATGTTGAACAGTGCGGGCCCGAGGACCGAGCCCTGCGGAACCCCACTGCCCACATCCTTCCAGGTTGAGAAGGACCCATCTACTACCACCCTCTGGGTGTGGCCCTCCAGCCAGTTGGCGACCCATTTGATTGTGTGGGTGTCTACACCACAGCCCCCCAGTTTCTTAATGAGAATGGGGTGAGAGACAGTGTCAAAAGCCTTCCGGAAGTCCAGGAAGACTACATCCACTGCTACCCCTGCATCTAATGATCTGGTGATCTGATCGTAAAAGGCCAGCAGGTTGGTCTGACAGGACCTGCCACTGATGAACCCATGTTGGTTGCCCCTAAGCATACAGTCCCCTGCTGCCCCTCCTGGATGTGTGCCAGCATAATTTTCTCGAGCAGCTTGCCTAGGATTAAGGTAAGACTAACCGGTCTATAGTTTCCCGGGTCCTTCTTCCTCCCTTTTTTGAAGATGGGGACCACATTGGCCCTCTTCCAGTCCTCCAGTACCTCACCAGAGCACCACGAGCGCTCATAAAGTTGTGCCAGGGGACTTGCAATGACGTCGGCCAGTTCCTTTAGAACTCTAGGGTGGAGATCATCCGGGCCAGCTGACTTAAATACGTCCAACCCCTCCAGAACCTCCCTAACTAAATCCTCACTAACCCGTGGCCCAGGTGTGCCTCCCCCAGTATCTGAGGGGGGCCCAGCAGGGAGGTGGCTGTTCTGGTCCCTACTTAGGAAGACGGAGGCAAAGAAATCGTTAAACATGTTAGCTTTGCCGTCTGGTGTGACGACCAAGTTTCCCATCGCGTCCTGCAAGGGCCCTGCATTACCCGGGACCTTCTTTTTACCCACTACATATTTAAAAAAGGACTTCTTATTGTCCTTAATCTGGGAAGCTAGTCCAAGTTCAATCTCTGCCTTGGCCTTCCTAACTACTCCCCTACATCCCCGAGCAACTACAGAATAGTCCTCCCTGGTGATGACCCCTTCTTTCCATTGGGTGTAAGCCTCCTTTTTAGCAAGGAGACATTCCCGGATGCTTTTGGTGAGCCATGGAGGTTTGTGTGCTCTCCTGCTCCCTTTGATCCTCATTGGGATTACCTTCCTTTGGGCTTGGAGGATCGTCTCCTTAAGGAGCGACCACTCTCCTTGGACACCTGGCTCTCCTCCCCTCTGGGACCTCAGCGCTTCTCCAACTATCCTCCTTAGCTTGTTGAAGTCTGCCCTCCTAAAATCTAGGGCCGCTGCCTTACTGCATGCCTTTGCCACCTTGCGCTGGATGGTGAATTCCAGCAGGCGATGATCGCTGTCGCCCAGATGGTCGAGCACCTGCAGCCCCCTCACCAGGCATCACCTGTGGCCAGCACTAGGTCCAATAAGACGTCTCCTCTGGTGGGGCTGTGCACCTCCTGGGTTAGATGGAGGTCCTGCACTCTGGCCAAGAACCTACATGAGCGTTCAGACCTGGCTGACTGTTTTTCCCAGTAGATGTCTGGGAAATTCAGGTCCCCAATGCCTACCACATCCTTAGCCTTCACTACCTCTGTGAGCTGACCCAAGAATTCCTGGTCAAGCTCTTCTCCCTGGTTGGGAGGTCTGTAGTAGACTCCCACCGTTAAGTCCCTTTCCCCTCAACTGCCTTGTACTCTAACCCAAAGCACTTCAGAGTGCCCCTCCCCTGACTCCTTGCTAATTAACGAGGATGTGTATTCCTTCTTAATATAGAGTGCCATGCCCCCACCTCTCTTTCCTATCCTGTCCCTCCTGTACAGCCTATAGCCCTTGACATTCACCGCCCAATCATGTGTTGCGTCCCACCACGTTTCCGTAATGTTCTGGGGTTTCCCCAGCCTGTGCTGCATTGTGGGGGAGTGGGCAGTTTGGAGCCCCGTATGTTGGGGGGGACACGCAATCTACCCTCTCCACCTTCCAGTGCCAGCTGGACAACACCCAGAATGAGCTCCCTTTGCTCCCTTCCCCCCCATTCCATTCTGAAAACAGTGCCAGGTGCAGGGCTGAGCTGGCCTGGGCTGCATCAGGCAAGTTAATGAAGGTGCTCTGCTTTTGGAGTGCCTTCATCTGAACCTTCATGTAATGAGGGTTCAGATTGTCACAGGATCAAGCCCTTTTAAAGCACTCTGCAACCGTGTACTTGTGTTAGGTCACAGATCTAGACCATTTTCAGGGACCAGATTGGGTGAAAATTGTCACTTCTGTTTGCACCCTATGAACATCAAGCAACAGCTTATTTTTATGTTTTTCAACATTAACAATTTTTTTTCTAATGATTTTTGCATTTACTAGGAGTCACCAATATGAAACTCAAGACTGATCTACTATCAGTAGCATCTCTTGCCATTTAAAGTCATTTCAACACTTCCTTTCCAATTCTAGGAAAAACTTCAGGGTCTTAAAGGCAGGAAACAATCCACAATATATCACAAAGTGCATATACTGCCTTACAAACTGAATAAATATAAGGAAATGACAAGGCACCGGCCTTTAACATATGGGCAGCCTCATTATCTAGGTTTTTTATTTTTAGTGGAGAGAACTTTTATCTGTCATTAAAGTTCCATCTTGTTTATGGGAAATTTTCTGAAGCTGCCAACTTGATAGTGTAGGCATTCTAGAGCAGAATTCATGTGACATTCAGAAATGTATACTCATGACCAATTAAGTTGCCTGCTGACTATTTATAACACACAAGATCTTTCAGCAATTTAACTTCAGCAATAAAAATAATTCAAAATAAATAAAACACATAAAATGAACTTTTGAGTCTCAGGCACAAATGATTCTGATTTATTCATAAAAAGAACCTATTCACTTCTCTCCTGTGGCATAAAGTGTGAGTTACAAATGTACACACTTAAAAACCAGGGGCACTGCTATCATTCATTCCCAGATGCTTCTCAAATCTAGGTCAAGTTTTAAGCCCAAATATGCAGTTTAGACTCCCAGTGAAGTCAGTGGGAGCATTTTTGGGTAACCTTTGGTTCCTCTTTTAAATTCCATGAGTATTAGACCTAACTGAAACTGGTGGACATATGAACTCCTATTCATTTAGGAAAAAAGTAAAAATCCAGTTCCTTTATAGAATCAGAAACCTAAAACAATAGTACCTCTGCCCAAAACACAGCAACATATCTCCACCGGCATATGTAAAGGCATTTGGGAGAGGAAGGATTTCACGGGGTATTTAGTAGAGAGGCTTCCATGAAAGACAGATGCATTGTTAAAGAAACACCCCACAGGGATAGAGTCAGGGAAGAAAATAAGGGTACAGACTGAACAAGCACTGGAAGGTGGGCCCTGAGAAAAGCCTAGCTGGACAGTGTTTTGGGGTAAATGCTGGCTGAAACACACTTGGGACTCTGAGCAAGGAGACCTTTTCCTGTTGCTGGGTTTCTCCTGTGTGCAGGAAAACAGGTTTTTGTGTATTCTTTGATGCAATCCCACTTCTTTACAAAGAAATATTGTTTCTTCATCGAGTTCTCCTATCCAAAACCACTAACAGCCCTCAAAGTTGGGCTGAAAGCTGAGGTCAGAAAGGGATGATGATAAACAGCCATCACTTAGTATTAATGTATAACTTCTGAGCTTCAGGGCTATTAATGCTGCTGTGCAAGTATATAGCTCCTTTCATCTGAATATCCCAAATCATTTTATTAATATTACATGAGCTTCACAGCATTCTCTCTATATCAGATAAGTATTATTATATTCATTTAATAGATGGATAAGTCAATATATGGGGGCCTTAAGTGAATTATCCAAGCTCACATGTAGCCAGTAAGAGGCAAAACCTGAGTAGGATCCCAGTCCATTGCTATTACTACTTGATCCCATTCTCTTCCTTTTCTTGCTTAATAAACAATTACATAGTATATCAGTTCTGCATCTTTGTACCTCTGCAAACTGATGAGAAAGCTATTGTGCTCCAGAGGCACACAAGTCAGGTTAAGGGTGCCTTCCACATCTGAGACCCCTTCTTGGCCTTTGGCATAATTTAGACAACTATGGGGGTTCATCTAAGTTATGGAAGCCTGTATCCAGCTGTGTTACAGACCACAGCAATTTTTGCAGTCTCTGTCCTCAATATTTCTTCTTTTCATCCCCTTGCTGCCTGCCCTTCCCCATCTCCCCAGTCCTGACTCTGTTTGCATAGCCCTATGCCAGGGTTTGTGAGGGCTCCCTTCAGCGGTGCCTGTACCAAGGGAATTCTTTCCATCCTGAGATGGAATCTGATTTTAGGTACTTTTTATGCTCTTTTGGCTTTGTTACCCCATGGGAAGTGTCTTTAATAGGGCAGAGGAACTCCCCTTCTCCTTTCTTTTTAAGTTTTCTCCATCAATATATATGTCAGTTAGAATGGGAGGGAGCATGGAGAAGGAAATATTTTATGCTGTGTAGCGTAGTAATAATTAAGGAAGAAAAATATGAAGTTGTTAAACTGTTTTTAATATTGGGTATTACAACTTCCTACCAGCTATATTTAAAAAAAAACATTTAAGAACTTATTAGCACTCTAGCCACAAAACAGTGGGTGTGGAGTCCTTAATGTAAAATGTTAAAATATAGGCCTCAGAGGCTGCCCACAAAAAAACACTGTATCATGGAACAACAGAAGAGCTGACAACACCAATCTTCCTCCGGAGGTACTTCCCTGATGACATAGTTCATCTCACCACACTTGTGATAGGCAGGACCCTACAACTACAGTATAGGAAGAAAGAGAAATAAAGGTCATATTAGTTATAATGTAGATAATTCAGTATTTAATAGAACTGAAAAAACAGGTGTACATAAGCAAGCCCCTCAATTAGGTGGCTTACCAAGGATATAGACATTACATGGTGATAACATAAAACATTTGATTTTATATTCTTGCTAGGAGAAATGTTCACAGAAATCAAGTTGGGTAAACTCCTAGTTTTAGCCCACCTCTACATTTTACTTTAGTTACAGTATCTTAGGGAGTGGAGGTGTCAGGTGGCCGGCTGGTCCAGAAGTTTTCTAAAAAAACACATTTTAAAAGTTTATATTTTTTCATTTTAATTTTTTTCTTCCAGTGCTGGTTTAAAGTTATTGTAATTGCTGATAGGAAAGAAAGAAACACATGAATCTGATATTTTACCTTCTGTGCTATGTTGGTGATTGAGCATGAATGAGGGTATCAAGTGAATCTTGTTATGTGGTTATGGAGGACATTATTAGGTATAGTAGCTATTTTTCAACTTGCTTATGAAAGCTGTTTCTACTGTCTACTCTGCTTTTCTGCCAGACATTCATTAAAGAATGAATTCAGATCAGTGGTTTAACTGAAATCACCTTCCAATGAAAGTGGAACAAGAATGGATTCAATACATTAGGGTGGCCTTTAAAGATAGAAGTTTGCAAAATAATGATGGTCTCTTACGTAAGTTTTGCTTTATATAGGTCAATAGAGAAAAACACAAAAATAACTGCACCTACTGCATGAAAAAAATAAAGTACTTTCAGGTACATCTACAGCATCAAAGTGGTAATGTTAATGGACGAAGTTATGGAACTACAACTGCAGTTCTGCTTGTTTTAGTCTAAACAAAGCAAAGAATATAAGGTATGAGACCACAGAAAAAGTGGTTATGTTGAGATAAAAAAGCACAGCAGAAGAAAAACATGGATGCTAGATATTAGCAAATATAAATAGTGTGGTATAAAAGGCAACTGGAAGACCTACAAAAGTAAGTAAAAACAAACTAAAGAGGAATATTGGAGTATTCAGAAGAAGTTCTGATTGTTCAACTATAATGAAATATTCTACTAACCTAGCTTCACAGATTGTAAGGCTGGAAGGGATCTCAGAAGATCATTGGGTCCTGCCCCCTGCACAAAACAGGAAAGATAACTGGGTGTCAGGTGACCCCAGCAAGGTGAACAATGACAAGAGACTCTTAGGTACTCTTAGAGTACTGGAAACACTTCTGTTCTTGTATGACCAGAGGACTGGAAGAGGGCCAGCATAGTTCCCATCTTCAAAAAGGGTAAGAAGGAGGACCCGGGAAACTCTAGGCCAGTTAGTTTTACCTCAATCCTAGGCAAGCTGTTTGAGAAAATTATTCTGGCACATGTCCATGAGGGGCCAGCAGGGGACTACATGCTTAGGGGCAACCAACAGGGTTTCATCAGTGGCAGGTCCTATCAGACCAACCTGGTGGCCTTCTATGGTCAGATCACCAAATCATTAGATGCAGTGGACATAGTCTTCCTGGACTTCCGGAAGGCTTTTGACACTGTCTCTCACCCCATTCTCATTGAGAAACTGGGGGGCTGTGGTGTAGACACCCACACAATCAAATGGGTCGCCAACTGGCTGGAGGGCCACACCCAGAGGGTGGTAGTAGATGGGTCCTTCTCAACCTGGAAGGATGTGGGCAGTGGGGTTCCGCAGGGCTCGGTCCTCGGGCCCGCACTGTTCAACATCTTCATCAGTGACTTGGATGAGGGGGTAAAAAGCACCCTGTTCAAATTTGCTGATGACACTAAGATGTGGGGGGATGTGGGCATGCTAGAAGGGAGGAATAGGCTACAATCTGACCTAGACAGGTTACAAGGGTGGGCGGATGACAATAGGATGGGATTCAACACCAACAAGTGCAAGGTGATGCACCTGGGGAGGAACAACTGGCACCATACCTACAGGCTGGGGAACTCCCTTCTTGTCAGTACAGAGGTGGAAGAGGATCTTGGAGTCATTATCGACTCCAAGATGAACATGGGCTGGCAGTGTGGGGATGCAGTCAGGAAGGCCAACTGTACCTTGTCAGGCATCCACAGATGCATCTCGAGCAGGTCCAAGGAGGTGATCCTCCTCCTCTATGCGGCACTGGTCAGGCCGCAGTTGGAGTACTGCATCCAGTTCTGGGCGCTGCACTTCGAGAGGGATGTGGACAGCATGGAGAGGGTCCAGAAGAGGGCCACTCGCATGATCAGGGGGCAGCAGGGCAGGCTGAGGGAGAGGCTGAGGGACTTAAACCTGTTCAGTCTCCAAAAGAGAAGGCTATGGGGGGATCTAGTGGCCTGTTATAAACTAGTCAGGAGGGATCAGCAGGCATTGGGGGAGTCACTGTTCCCCCGAGCACTGCCAGGAGTGACCAGGAATAACAGTCACAAGCTGGCAGAAGGTAGATTTAGGCTAGATATCAGGAGGCGCTACTTCACGGTCAGGGAGGCTAGGATCTGCAACCAACTTCTAGGCGAAGTGGTGCTGGCTCCTACCCTGGGGGTCTTTAAGAGGAGGCTAGATGAACACCTCGCTGGGGTCGTTTGACCCCAGTAATCTTTCCTGCCATGGCAGGGGGTCAGACTAGATGATCTGCTCAGGTCCCTTCCGAGCCTAAAAACTGTGAAACTATGACCTAAGGCAGCTTAGTTAGGGAACTGAGACAGAGAAACAATCTGTAAAATAGGTCTACTAATATTTCTCTTCTCCACAGGAGCTTTGTGAAGATGAGCACTTTAAAGGCTATATTGTGGTCAGTTAACACAGTGATGGAGACTGTACAAGGACCTAAGAAAGATGAATACTGTCTTCACAAACACCACATCCCCTGGAGGCTGGGGGGCCACAACGAGCTCCTGCAGGTGGCAGCACTGATGGTGATGGGAGCGTGGTGGAGGCAAGTGGGGAAGCTGCCACAGGCAGCCGTAGTGCTGTTGGTGGCGGGGGTGCTAAGTGCCAACCAGTGGTCGGCAACCACCCACAAACACCACCGACAGTATCAGTGGTGGCCAATGGTGATCATGGACTGCTGACAGATGCCGACAGCAGTGTTGGCAGCAAGAGTGGGTAGTGGGGAGCAGCAACCACTGACAGGCACTGCTGACACTGTTGGCAGTGCCTTTTTGCAGGGGGTGCACTGCCACACTTGGGGCATGCATGTGCACCCGCATGCACCCTCTCTGTGTCATCAATGATCCTCTTTAATACATTGGGAAATTAGTAACTAGAAGAACCATGGTAGAAGCAAATTAGTTTGGTTTTGGTTGCAAAACTTTAAAAAAAATTGGCTACCAGAGTTAGCTACAATTTTCATGGCTAAGATTACAAAGGATCCATGTCTATGAGAGAACAGTCCTGGGAAACAGCCAAGTTAGTGAATCATTTTGTAGGGTCATCCAGTTACAGGCTAATCCCAAACAACACTTCTTTGTTTGCAGAATATATTCAAGTCTATTTTAATGTTTTAAACTGCCACCTGTTGCTGTTACTAGTTCCATGCAAAACTAATAGCAACAGCAAAGTCCCTAATAGACTTTGTGGATTCTCTGCTACATCTCCTAACATGGTAACAAGATCTGCTTAGGGTAGGGTTTTTGTTTTCGACTTTTTAAAGTTTACTGACATATTTTTGAAGGTTTATAACTTTTTGGTATTTTGTTTGTTTGGTATTTTTGGATAGAAGGCATGTCACTGTTGTGAGTATTGTCAGTATGGTAGAAAGCCTTTTCTAAAGAAGAAAGTGTTGCAGTATTCTATAAAGACTGTCAGGGTTTGTCCATTCACAAATTCAGCAGGTCAGACAGTGGTTCATTCAAACATGCTGTGAGATATGATGGACAAAAGTATTCCTGGTGTCTAGGGGTCTAGCTGTGGGCTAAAAGTCCAGCAGCAAATCCACACTGCAAACTTATGGTGCCAGGCAGCAGCATGCTCAAATGCTTCTTTGCATATCCTAGCTCCTAAATTGGAAGTGGTACAGTGACACCCATGTGGTGTCAGAGAGGGGTTAATTAACTCCTCTGAAAGCTATCTGGGAACCAGCATAAAAAGCTCTGGTATATTCACAGCCTAAGCCATGGAAGAGACTAGTATTTGCATTTGTCTGTATTTTCAAACAGAGCTGGCCTTTGGGAAAATGGTGCCCTGCACAAATTTGTACTTTTATGCACCCCCCCCCATGTCAGCAGCACTGCTGCAGGTGGGTTCAAGATGGGTGAATTGGAGCAGATGCCACCCCACCCATGTGTTCCCAGCCTGGTCCTCCTGAGCAGAGGGTAGGCTGGGCACTGCTCCTCTTGTCTGGGGCAGGGTGGGGTGGGGCAGAGCAGGGGAAGAGTACTACTGTCAGTGCAGGAAGCTCACGTGTGTGTATATGTGTGTGTGTGTGTGCACACACGCTACTTGTCCCCTGATCATGGTGCTCTGGGTGGTTGTCCACATCACCCACCTCTGAGGCCAGCTTTGCATTCAGCTGCAGTAATTTGCAGGAGTCTGGCTTGGGGGCAACCACTGTAGACAAGCCCTCAACTGGGAGGAAAGGGATATAGTTAACTGGCAATGAAAGAAAGTATTTTTAGATACTTGTGCTACCTGACCATTCAAGCTTGGGGAAGAATCGTAAGGAACCTTGAGATTATAGATCACTTATGCAGAGGCTTGTTGTACTGCTTCTGATGGCGGGGCACTTTATGGAAAGCTCCCAGACCTACTTATAGGGTGAGGTGGGCTGCCGCTGCAAGCTGGTGCTGGGGTAGTGCTGGGCTCTGCCTGGCAGAGGTGTTGGGCCAGGCTGTGCTCAGGCTGGGTGGTAGCAACGGCACTGGGAGTGGGGCTACTGGGAGGGGCTGTGGCCACCCAAAAATTCACTGTAGCCCTCACAACCCCCTTCCCAGTGCTGGCGCCCTGAGTGCAGCACAGCCCACCCCGCCCCCTGCCAAGAAGAGCCTCCCAGCCCCAGCCCGCAGCAGCAGCCCACCTTTGCCCATGCACAGCCTCCCCGTCATCAAAGGAGCGACCCAGCAACTAAAGAACCGAAATAGACCCATTTTCCACACTAATGCCGACATCAGTAGGGACACACGAGCATTCCCTGACCAGAGACAGTTACCAGTGTTTCAGCAAGGAATAGCTGCCAGCTAGGGTAGCCACCCAGAGAAGCATTTGAAATGCTGAAGTAGGAGGAATGAGGATGAGCCATTTGAGTATGGAAGGACCTGATAGTTTTAGGTAAGGGAGTATATGGAATCCATGAGGGAGGATGTAAACCTATGGATTACTGTTTTAAAGGACTGAAGACAATTTTAACCCAGGAATGCTACTGAGACAGAACGGCAGAACGGCTACAAATGTGGATTAAGATCCTTTATATTACCAGGAGAGACTAGAATGTTACATATATTAGACATAGTAGACCGAGAAGGAAATATTTTAAGGTTTTCTGCATGTTCATTTTTGGCAGCCCTCACAGAAGCCACACCCCCTCCAACAAAAATACAGCTGATGCAAGCTACATTATAAAACTCTGCCCTTCGTTTGACCCATGGCTTACAGTTTAAGCACCCTTGGGCCAAGATTTCATTGGCAATTCCTGTCTTTGTTTTTAGTAATCATCATTGTGTCTTTTCTGTTTTTTTTCCATGGCTGACACCTACTTAGGTTATAAGGAATCAGTTGAATTTCCCCATGTTTCTTCAATTGCATCTGATTTTGTGGGCCCCACCCCCAAACATGCACAGTGCTTTCTACACATACACAAAGACGGCAGGGGGGAGGAAAAATTTAGCTGCTATCTTTTGTGAGGGCAAAATTTTAGTTATGAGTCCTGCCCTCCAAAGCTCAAAATTGGTAGTTTTTGAAGAAGAGTGAAGGAGATTTACATAGAGCTTTAACTATTCCCCACAACGCCTTTACTGAGCTATTATTAGCCAACTAATTTCTTACATGCATCAAGGAAGAAATGACTGTTGAGAAATGACTTGAATGAGGATAGGGTAGTGGCCTTAGTGACTCCTTCAGGCAAAAGTTGCACTCTTCATTTCAAAAGAGAAAGTATACATACATGTCTTGATTAATATTCTCCAGGATAATACATTGCTTTGAGAGTAATATCTCAGCTGAATAGCTGAGTGCTGTCAAACAATCAAAGTGTCTTTTTTTAGTGCTAAAAACAGTGTGCAGAACACAGTGTGACCTTGCAGAGCACATTAAGATTTCAGGGCCTAATCCTGTGAAGGAATGACTAGTCACATGAGTAGATTTGTCCTCCGTGAGTGAAGCCACATGTATAAAATATTTTCAGGACTGGACCCATAGCTGGAAGCATTGTGGCAACTGTACTATATCCCACCTTTCCAACTTAGCTTACTAAACCTTTCCAAAAATAAAACATGCAAGCAAAGCAACAGGTTATCAAATGTAGGGTGGTAAAATAATTTCCATTCAGGTATAATGGGAGAGACCTGAGATAGGAAGGAAATGTGAGCAGCAGTCAGGGACTTCGAAGACCCCTAAACCGGTAAGAATCCAGCCCTGTTCCTTTCCATGTTCAGTGGTATATCCCCCTGCTCTCCCATTCCCCTCCTTACTCAGATGCCACAGCTACTGGCTGATCAAGGACTGGCAGAAGACAGTGTGTCCTTCCCACCCAGTCCCCCTGAGTGCTGCCCACCAGCCCAGGAGTGGGAAGAAGGAACCTGCCTGCAGCCACCACCCTTGCCATTGTCACTGTTTCTGACCAAGTCTGGTGCCCTGCAGTCTCCCCACAGCCCTGGCTGGGTGGGCCAGGAGCAGCAGCAGCAGCAGGAGGGTCCAGAGGTGTAAACAGAGAGGTTTCTGGGGCTCTCTCTACTCCCAAGTCAGTCAGGGACAGTGGAAGCGGCAAGCCTAGGAAGGGAAGAATGGGAAGGGAAGGGAAGGATGTGCCACTGAGCGCAAAGGACAGGTGAGGTTAGCATTTTTACCTGCTTCAGGCTAGGCATTTAAAATGGGGTCCCCCCCATCTGCTGGTTCTGCAGCATTAGCTGCCTGCCTTGGTGAGGGAGGAGACTGGGAATGGGGGATGGAGTCACCCCTGCAGTGGTGGCGGTCAGTGTTCCTGCACCCCCCTTTTTAAAAACCTGGATCTGCCTCTGCCTGTGTCACCACATCTTCACTGGTATTATTACTTGTGCAAGCTAGATTAAAACTAGTCTAGTTGTGCTCCAAACACACGGGCACATAGACGGATACAGTATGTCATCAATTAGAAAAGTAAAAGACTTAAAGAGAGCAGTTCTTTTCCTGTTTTAAAATTTAAAAAGATATTAGCAATATATACCTCTTTTGTAGAAATTCTTATTTTAGTCATAGTTAGAAATAGGCTGGCTACAGGCTGTGTCATATAAGGTTTGATTTTCCTTAAATCAGGAGTTGCTTTGCTGAAGTCACTGGAATTACATTGGAGATAAAAATCACCTTCACAATATCTAATACTTTTCTTCAAACACTATAATAGTTGCTTAGGACTGTACATCAGTGACTCTCAATCTTTTTAGACTCAAGGCACCCCTGAAAAATGCCAGGTCTTTGTTTTCACTTTTTTTTGTTTTACTACAGAGAAATAATAGCATAATCCTCCTGTTGTGAAGTGCTCAGGAAAGCAACAACAGGTCAGAATGTTTTTAATGCCATGGATTCCTAGTTGAAAACTCTGGGTTTATATTGTAAAACATGTTTGCACACCCACAGCACTAACATTGCTTGGTACCTTGCAGTACCCTTGAAAGGATCTCAAGGTATCCTCAGGTGCCACAGCACCCTGGAATTACCTCCCACTTTCTGATTACCTCCAAGAACAATGCCTATATCAATGCTTGGAACCAAATAACAGTCTATATGCGCACAGGAGAATAAACTGTCACATCATCCACAGCATGGGAAAAAGTTTTTATTGTCTTGACACACATTTGACCCATGGAAGGTCTGTAATCTTTAATGGGACTAAGAGCACAGTTACAGGTTTAGGCCTGGTATAATTTCACAAATGCCTCAGACTCCCATTTTTCCTAGCCTCTATTCTGTCACATATTAAATCATTAAAAGATTGCCAGGGGATACTTTATGATTTTGCTGTAAAAGTGAGTTAATGAATCTGTGATTTGACTACTTTAATAGGATGGTCATTTGCTGATGAGTAAACAATAGTATTACAGAACATTAAGCAATAAATTACCCCACTTTTAGCCAATATCTGAACATCCATTGTCACTTAATTACCAGAAGTATTGGTGGCTAGCACTGTACCAACTTGCTTGCATGGTTCAGTCATTTCAATCAGGTTTTATTGCAGTCCCTGCTGTTCTTCTTCATTATGTTTTATCCTCTGTAGGCCATGTATCATTTTGCAGTATTCAGTATCATCTTAAAAGCCAGTTTTCCTCCCTAAGTTGTTAATTTTTTTCCTGCCAGCTTTGATGCCTTTGTATGTGTTCCCTATGAATCTTCAAAAACTCCAGTTCATTTGAGGCCTTCTCTGCTACTAGTGGTTACACTCTCATTTACAGCCACAAGTCAGTACATTGTAGCAATCTGATTTCTTTCCTCTGAATGTCTCATATAGTAGTAAGAGGTACATTAAGTGCACAGGGAGTCACCACTTAATGATGCATAAAAGAGATGTGAATACCCCAAATCCCATCCTCAACTGCTTTCTAATTCTACCGCTCACTGGGCGTGTTTATACAAGACACTAAATATGCAGTAGATTAATTCTACCGCACATTACTGCATCATGACAAAAGCCATGCTATTGTGCCAATGCACAGTAGAATTAGTCTACTGCACATTAGGGTCACTAAAAAGGTGTGTGCCAGTGCTGCTGCACAGTACCTGTGTGCATTCAGTTAGAACCTGTTATTACAGGTACTAAACTTAATGTGCCATACCTACAATGCCTTACTGCAAGTGTAGATGTGCCCACTGGTGCCCTTAGGGTTTACACTTAAAGGTATGGATGGAAACTCACAAAATTTTAAAAAAGTAACAACAAAGGGAAATGCAGTACATCTGAAATCATGTCAATATAGCTGAGCAAGGAATATAATCAGTTTTTAGAAACATATTCCTAGACATAATGCAGTTTTAAATTTGCTTTTAGAAGTGCCTTAAAGGAGCATAAATGAGCATTGAACCTTTTCCTGCTACTTTATGGTATGTAAACACAATCACAGAAATTATGTATTATTTTTTCTCGCATTAGAAAAATCAACTTCTGACCTAACTTTTTTTTTTGCTGAAGAATTCATGGGAAGGCTTTGGGAGGTACATTTTGTGACCACAGACTGAAACTTGAGCTGCAAATATCTGAGGCCATGAGTCTACCCACACTGATGTCCATGTGTAACTTTGCTCAAGTGAAATATCCATCCAGTGCGATTATTGTACAAGTAAAGGAGCTCAGGTGTAAAGGAGTTTTCAGTGTCTTAAATATTACCTGTCAAGTTTGAAGTTGTATCCTGGATTATCTGAAACCCTTGTCCATAAAACCAGTATCAATAGCAAAGTCCCTAGAGCAGATATGTCACAAGCTAAACCCTGCACCCTCCTCAGTTGCCACTCTGATCTCCTTCCCCTGCTCAATATGTTGCTCTGCATTCTTTTCCCTAACCTGTGCCTCTGCCTGGTCTCCTACTCTACTTTTTGCTCCCTGCCCTATCTGCCAATGTTCTCCCTATTCCCTTCTCAATCTGCCATGTACCACAGAGGCTGCCCATACCACTTACGAGTTGGTAACTGGAGCCCTAGAGGACCTTCCACAGTCTTCTGCATATCTCCCTTTCCAGGGTCAAAAGTCTGCAGCGGGTAGGAGGCTTAGGGGGTTGAGAGTTAGGATTTGGGAGTAGAAAGGGCATTTTTATTGTAAGAATCACTCATGGTAGAAAGGTTCTCTCAAAGAGGAAGGATTTGCAACAATTCCTAAAGATGGTCAGATTCTGGATTCACTTTATCTCCTCTGGGACGCTATTCCACTGGCACATCCCCTTGACCTAGATTCTGTAGCTCAGCATTTTTAAGCTGTATGAAAAGTTGAATTCTGCATCCACTCAGTTATAGCTTGGATGAAGTCTGGATCCAGCAACAGCATCCTAGAAAGTCACCATCCAGGTCACCTGAAAATGTTACCAAGATCCTCTGATACTTCTGATGTTTAAAAAAAAAATTAGAATGTTTTTAAACTGAAATGTTTATTGAATTCAGTATTAATTAAATAGTTCATACAGAAGAACTAGAGGGCACAACAATTTATAAAAAAAAAAGGATTTAATTCTGGCAACTGCTAAAATTTTTTCATCAAAAAACTTTGCTCTAGCTCTGCTATACCTGGATTGTGAGAAACAGATTTATGTTTTGTGTTCTTGTCACCAACAAATTCATTGGTTTTGCTATGTGGTTAAGACAAAGAATTAAGAATTTAACAAATCAGGATCCAAAGACAAAAATCTACTGAACATATTTAAAAAAAACCCAACAATTTATTAGCATCTTACTCCTCTTCATATAGTTATCATTCTTATCTTCATCCTTTAAAGTTATAATCTTCAGATGTCTCTTAGTAAATGAGACAAGAGGGGAAACATATTTTCCCAAAGAACAAAAGATTTCCCAGTTCTTAGAAAGCTGGAACACTTCAGAACTGCAAGGGTATAAAAATATTTTCTATCACATATATGCCTCTCTGTTTTGTGAATTTTTACATAAGAAAGTGTAAGAGCCATGTGAAGGAATTCTTTTTAAGCAGTAGGCAAAATACTCCAGATAATTCAAATCCTTAAATTAGCTCTTCCTTTGGCAGGCAGCAGTCACTTCCTTTTCAGCCTATTTTTGAAAAGGTCTCCAGCTGGTTTTAGATGGAGTAGCAAAGTAGTCTTTACTCTTTACAGTATGCCCTTGTTCAACCTTTTGGGAGTTTTTTTTTTTTTTTAGGTGTTCTCTGCTCAGTGCACATGACTGTGAAAGAAAACTGAGCAGAAAGAACTAAGAGCAATACTTTAAATGATGTCCCAGATTTTTGCCCCCTCCATATTGGACAAAAGATACTAGGGAAGATTTAAAGGTAATCAGAAAAGCGAACAAGGTGTGTTCTGAGCACAGAACTAGGAGAACCCATTTTAATCTCAGATTTGGATTTCTTTTGTAGCAATTGGTAAGTCACTTCTCTGCTTCATCTGTAAAACAAGAAGAATACTTCATTTCTAAATATTTGTAAAGCACTTTGAACATGAAAATTATGTGCATATTATTAAACGCATCTCTATAAAGCCACACCGTATGGAGTGTATCCACTAGATTTTAAGAGACCATCAGTCACCCCATACTGATATCCAATAAGCATCTAGAAAGACAAACAAGTGACAAACGTAAAAACGTTCTCATATGTTGACTCAGGACAGCGAACAGAGCTGAAATGAGATTACAACAAAAATAGAGACAAAAAAGGCCTGGAAGAGAAAACCAAAAAATAGGTCTTAGTTTTAGATTGGGCAGATCCCCTGGATGGATGGGGAAAAGATCTCACTGTCATCATCACATTCCCCAACTAAGATACAGGATATATATACATATAGTTTTCTTCATTTGCCATACAAACAAATAGTACTTATTAAGCTTGGCTTTCAGTACATTGTAGTTGGGACTTGTGTCATTTGCAAGCATTATGGGCATAAAAGTTAGTATCACATAAGACAAAAATACAAGCCACTACAAATGCCAGAGTGAGAAAAGCTAGAATTGTTGCTGGATTCAGGCCTGGAATTCCCCGGGGTCCCGAGTAAAAGTCTCTACCATGGTATCCTATTGCCACAAATTATTTGCGTTTAATAAAAGCAAAATTGAATACAGAAAGTCTGCTAAAATGGGAGGGGAAAATGCTGATCTGTTGGAAGTCAATATGGGAATGATACAGTATGATGGCCTGCGAGCAGTAACTGGACTTTCACATAAAGCTAAATATCTTCATTCATATTTTAACTTAATCCTGTTCACATTTAATAAGTATAAACTTTTTGAGGACTCTCACTGTTAATCTCTAGGGAGACTGGCCAGTAGCTTTAATAATGGAAACCTATGGTGTTAGCTGCCTGGCGCTTCTATTGTGTAGTATTTAGGATTCCATTCAACAGCAGCACCCCCTTTGCTAGCTTCATAAATAATGAATATATCTTGCATTAGAGATTAGCAAAGATTAAGCTTCCTTTTTTGCATAAGATTTGCTAACTTCTAAAATATTGATACAGTTTGATGCACTTATTTTTAAGCAAGATTAAAAATATATAGTTAGATTACATAATAGAAAAGACATGGATCTAAAGCAGATTTCTGCTGCTCAGAAACATCAGAAAGTGTCATGCCTTCCTCCTAAGTCTATGTAAAAAATAGTTGCATTACTAATTTTTGTGATATTCTTTTAAGAAGAGTCTACAGTAATCACTGTGGATTTCAAAGCTATTATGGTAGAAGGTCCTGGAAAAGCCTTCAGGAAACACTGTCAGGGTACTGAAAGAAAGAATACTATGTTGGAAGGTTTTAGAATATGGTTGAGGAGAGAGGCAGGAAGAGAAATTTTCAAAGTATTCGTGTCATTGATTTCTTTTAATATAGTATGTTGAACTGATGTGGTGCCCTTTCAGGCAAGCCTCACCACTCTTATAAGCTCTTGGAAAAAGCTTGGGTGATTCACTTAACATTTTGATAGTCATAAGTTTTATCAAAATTTGTGACTTCTGATTTTTCTTTTGTCTACCATGCCATTCTATTTCACTGTCCATCTGGAGATTTGTACAGTGCTTGTCCTGGGAGCCAAGAACACTTCTCTGCACACTGCAAGGTTCTCTTCAGAGTTTCCCAGAGCTCTTCTTTCCATCTCTTTCCTGTGTCCCCTGTGTCTGAAACCTTGGCTGTGTCAGGATGAGCATGGATGTGCAGTATGTGGTGCCACACACCACACATGCAGGTGTTCCTTGTGCTGCTACCCTGCAGCGCAGGGAGGAGAGGGGATGGGGGTTGACCACCTCAAAAAAACTAACAGGGTGGTACACATGGCAGCTGCATGCACCACCCAGCACTGAAGCCTGGCTGGCGGGAGCTATGCTCCAGCTGCTGGCCAGGCTCCCAGCTACAGGAGAGCCATGGCTGCAGCTCCCCAACTCCCCCAGGACTCCAGGTAAGGCTGCTGGGGCCAGTAAAGTTGCAGGCCCCAGCCTCCTTACCCCATTGGGGTACCCTGCAATGCGTCAGAGCATGTGTGGCATGGGCATTCCCCAGAGACAAGTAGCAGGAGCACAAGGCATGCCACTGCTACTTGTCCCCAGGGAATCAAACATCTGCACTCATCTAGATGCGGCACTTGAGTGCAAATCATGCAGACCATTTTGTAGAACTAGGTGGCATCTTCATTGTGCTCGGGGAGCACAAGTCCAGCATGGAGGGTGGTTAGCTAAAAAAGGTTGCCAGATTTACTGTGCAGTTGCTACTGTGGATTAAGTAACCCCAGAAGTCAGAGAGGTTGAAAAGAAGTCATAGTTATGGTAAGTTCCCAGCTCTTATTATACCTGCTTTAAAGATGGATCAGCTGAGGTAGAGAGAAATTAAGTGACTTGCTCAAAGTCTCAGCAGGTCAGTGCACAGCAGCACTACAAAAGTCTGCTTCCCAGCCTTCTGACCTAGGTACTACTCCAGACTATCTTTCTGAGTTTGTTCTTGCATTTTCATATTTTCTGCTATTTCTAATAACTGGAGGGCTGGAATTTCTAACTTGTGAATAGATGGATTTGCAAGGATAAGCAACGACCTGTTTACATTCTGATTATGTTAATAACAGACCTTGCATAGTTGGTATATTTAGTCTTATTATTGAGGCACTTTTTGGTTACAAAAAGGTTTTCTCTGAATTTTATCATTAAACTATGAAACAGACCTCCTGGTAAATGTACCCTAAGTACGGAAAATAAAATCGAGACAGACGCAAGGATACTTGATGCTACCACGCAAATAATCAGGGAAACCAATCTGAATGGAAACAAACATTCAGGACAGGTGATCAGTACCCAAAATGTATCAACTAAAAATGACTATTTGGGATTTCACCTGGGGTTGTTAAAAGAAAAACAAAAAAGAGGAAAAATAAAAGGAGAACAGATACCACACGCACAAAAGGAAAATTCCTAAATTTCCTGTGCACTTTGTCTAGTAATTCTTTTCCCAGATCACCTCAAATCAGTTACCCTGTTGGACTGACACGTAGCTGATTCAAATATAGCTTTATCTTTTGGGTGTTGAAATGTAGATGATTGTGCCTTTGGTTGTTAGACAGCTAGCCAATCAAAAAATAAGGGAATTTGTTTAGAAGTGAGCAATAGAGACTGTCTGTGACCAATAACATTTAATCATTGTTTTTCCCCTTTATTGTTCATTTTACAACCTTTATTATTCATGCTTAGTATATGAGCCAAAGCTACCTCTCACAGTGTTCTCCTTTGACTGTGAAGTAATGGCCTAATGGCTGTTTGCTGGAGCTGATGGCAGAACATTTGGGCTGAAGTTAGATCAAGTCCTGCCTGATTCCTGCTACGAGTGCTTTACTCATTTATGATTTATAATGTTCACTCTTTGGGGGCTTGTTTGGTGGATTTTTTTTTCCATAATACTCTCCATGGGAGGAGAGAGGAAGAGCTGTAGATGTTATATAAAGTTTGGTTGCCTACTTAATCAAAACCACCATCTTGTTCTGTTAAATAGGTGCAATGTTTTTTTAATAATTTATATTCCAGTATCAACCGTGGTGCAAGTAAGTGTAGTTTGCTTCCCTCGGCATTGATTGGTGTATTAAAATGCAGACTCTGTGGAAGCAGATGGCATGGATTAAAAAGAAATGATGCTCTAAAATATCAAAACTCTCAACTGTTGCCCCAAACTCGAGCCTCCTAAGGGCTCAAGTACTACAGAGAGGAAGGCTATAAAAGTACCTACCCTGTCCTGAACTTCCCTCTTTTGAAATTTTTGCTCAGTGTATGTCTAAATGGGTTACGTGCTACTGTGTAGAGATACCTCTACCCAAGCTAGCTCAGGTACCAAGAATAGCATAAATGCACTAACTTAGTGTTCTACACAGGACCTTTTGTACTTTATTGTTGCACAAGAACAGAAGACGCACAGTGCCCCAGCAGGTGATACAGATGGGGAATACAAGTCTATGTGATAGAAAATGGTTAGTCTCAGCACTCCACTGGCCTGACTGGTGTCAAGTTTTTTCTAGGCATGAGGGCAAAGGAGAGTTTAAAGGAGGTATCTAAAGGAGGATAATTAGCTTGCTTTGTGAATTTTTACTGGAACTTCTCCTAGGTACAAGCAGCAGCACAGAAGCAGCAAATGCTGGGTTAGAATATTTAAGCAGTGAGTGGTGGAGTCTGGCATTATGAACAGGGCAGAGGTAGAAGTTGACCTCTTGGTACTGAATCAAGAGTGGACAGGTAGGATATGGACAGGCCAGGGAAGGCCTTGCAGATGAAGACAAATAGCTTGTTCAATATAACAGAGGAGTGGAAGCGAGTGAAGAACTGCAAAAAGGGGTGACAATAAACTGACTGACCAAGAATATAATTTTTGCAGCAGTATTGTGAGTGGATATAAGTGAGGCATGATTTCTTTTTGCAGGGACAGAGAGAAGGATATTATAGTAATTTTGAATATGAGATGATGAGAACCTGGACAAATATTTCAGCTTTGTGAATGAATGGGAAATGTTTTCTTTGAGATATTAAGCAGGAAGACTCTGCAGGATTTATACATAACCCCACTGCTGTAAGGTTCTAGAGAGTAAAAAATGACAGCCAGGTTAAAGGCCCCAGCGATAGGCAGGATGCTGATGTTGTCCACAATGACTGGAAAAGGAATATTAAAGATGGGTTGGGAGCAGAGAGATTAAGAGATCTGTTAAAGCTGTTTTGATCCTGAGTGGATGACTGGCTATTGACAAGGAGGTATCAGAGAAACAGCCCAAAATTTTAGTTTGAACAGAAGGCAACAGATCTAGAGTAGACAGGTATATTTGTGAGTCACCTGCAAAGTTATGATAGTTGAGTTTTTGTGGATAAAACCATTCAAACATTAAAATGTGGAAGGAGAAAAGGAGACCAATGTCAGAGCCCTGTAGAAGCCATATCAAAACTTGGAGAGGGACATGGAGAGGATTCTCTAAAGGAAACAGTTTATGAGAAGAATTGGAAAGGAAAGAGGAGAAATTAATGTGATGATGTACATTCAGCATTATGACTTCACTACAGGACTAAGCAGGAAGAAAAAGTGGCTGGGAAGAAATCCAAATCCTCGCTTAAACCTTAAATGCCTTCAATAATGAGCAGACAGACAGCAAAAAATACAGTGAGAAACAAGTGAAAGGATTATGAGTTTATGCTTTAGTCTAATATGTGCAATTGTCTTTCCTTTTCTGTGCAGTGCTGTTTTGCAGTTTGCTGCAGTGATTAGGCTAAAAGATGAATGAAGTACAAAATCTCTGCTTACCCAGCTTATCTAAGGTAAAACCTTACTTCTGCCGCCCTTTGGGCCCCGAGAATCCCCTAAACACATCAGAATATGTGGAGCAGTGATATATGAAGGAGGAGGGGGCAAAAGGGGCCAGACGTGTAACAGCAGCATTGTGTGTGTCAATGCTGATTGTTTGCTGCTGGTGGCACCTATTTTTGCACTACTCCCCCTCAGTTATGCTACAGTAGGTGACTATGCCTCAGTTTGGCCAGGAAACTTGAGGAAAAATGGGAGGAGAGATTGTGTATTTATAATTCTGTTGCTCTACTGTTCTTCCCCAGAGAGAAACAAGGTGGATGAAGCAAACTGCCTTTGGGTCTAATGCAACCCTGGGAGAACACCCCAGTCCCCAGAGTTCCTCTGTTACTGTGTAATGTAGCTTGAGATGTGGAAATAAAAATCCTTCATCTTCATTTTGCAACTGAACTCCAACTAGCTTCGAGCATCAAGGACAATAAAAAGTCCTTTTTCACATATGTGGGGAGCCGGAGGAAAAGCAACGGGAACATTGGACCCCCACTCAACCAAATGGGGCAACTGACGTCCAGAAAAAAGCCAACCTATTAAATGGGTACTTTGCATTGGTCTTTCATCAGTCCCATGGGACACCCATGCCCGCTATGGGACAGGGAGGTCCGGGTGAGGGAGATCCCCCTGCCTTCCATCAATGCTGACCTCATAAGGGAACACCTTGAGAGGCTGGATATCTTCAAGTCAGCCGGCCCTGACAATCTACACCCCAGGGTACTCAAGGAGCTGGTGAGCATCATAGCCCAACCCCTGGCACAGATCTTTGAAAACTCCTGGCGCTCTGGTGAAGTGCCTGAAGACTGGAAGAAGGCCAATGTGGTGCCAATCTTCAAGAAAGGGAGAAAAGTGGATCTGGCTAACTATAGGTCCATCAACCTGACTTCTATCCCGGGGAAGATCTTAGAAAAGTTTATTAAAGAAGCCATCCTTAATGGACTGGCCGACGCCAACATCCTAAGGGATAGCCAGCACAGGTTTGTTGCGGGTAGGTCTTGCTTGACCAATCTCATTTCCTTCTACGACCAGGTGACCTATCACCTGGCCAAGGGAGAAGAGATTGATGTCATATATCTTGAATTCAAAAAAGCCTTTGATCTGGTATCCCATGATCACCTCTTGGCACAACTGGCCAATTGTGGCCTTGGGTCCACCATGATCCATTGGCTGGGAAATTGGCTCCGTGGTTGGACCCAGAGGGTAGTAATTGATGGCAGTCACTCATCATGGAGTCGTGTGACCAGTGGGGTCCCCCAAGGCTCTGTCCTTGGACCCATATTGTTCAACATCTTCATTAATAATGTGGACATCGGAGTCAGGAGTGGACTGGCCAAGTTCACCGATGACACCAAACTTTGGGGCAAAGCATCCACACCAGAAGACAGATGGGTGATCCAGGCTGACCTGGACAGGCTCAGCAAATGGGCAGATGAGAACCTGATGGTGTTTAATGCTGAAAAATGCAAGGTTCTCCACCTTGGGAAGAAAAACTTGCAGCATTCTTATAGGCTCGGCCGTGCTACGCTGGCTAGCACTATGGAAGAAAGAGACTTGGGGGTTATCATTGACCACAAGATGAACATGAGCTTGCAATGCGATGCTGCAGTAGGGTGACCAAAATGCTGGCTTGCATCCATAGATGCTTCTCAAGCAAATCCCAGGACATCATTCTCCCCTTGTACTCGGCCTTGGTGAGGCTGCAGCTGGAGTACTGCATCCAGTTTTGGGCTCCACAATTCAAAAAGGATGTGGAGAAGCTTGAGAGAGTCCAGAGAAGAGCCATGTGCATGATCAGAGGTCAGGAAAACAGACCTTACGACGACAGGCTGAGAGCCATGGGGCTCTTTAGCCTGGAAAAGTGCAGGCTCAGGGGTGATCTGATGGCCACCTATAAGTTTATCAGGGGTGACCACCAGGATCTGGGGGAACGTTTGTTCACCAGAGCACCCCAAGGGATGACGAGGTCAAACAGTCATAAACTACTGTGAGACCATTTCAGGCTGGACATAAGGAAGAATTTCTTTACTGTCCGACCCCGCAAGGTCTGGAACAGCCTACCATCAGAAGTGGTTCAAGCACCTACATTGAACACCTTCAAGAGCAAATTGGATGCTTATCTTGCTGGGATCCTCTGTCCCCGGCTGACTTCCTGCCCTTTGGGTGGGGGGCTGGACTCGATGATCTTCCGAGGTCCCTTCCAGCCCTAATGTCTATGAAATCTATGAAATCTATTAAACCTGAGCCCCAAAGTGTAGATCTACCCTACATATAGCCTATGTCTGAAGACTAAGTTCAAGAAGAATTGGCCATACAGAAAATATCCAGGGAGTGATACGGTTATGATGTACTGCACTATTTGTTGTAAACTTACATAAAGGTGGACTCATAAACTTGAGTCCTGGGGCTAGGTGGAACACCCAGCACTAAATTTAGAAACTTCAAAATGGAAAATAGTACAAATGTTTTGTGAATAGCAAACCTCTGAGGATGTGATGCAAATTAGTAGATGCCAAGCTAGACTGCTTCTAAGAGCTGATTACACTGTTTGCAATTATCAGCCTGCCTCTGGAGCCTCCCCCCCGGCAGATTCCTCAACATTTCACAAGTGAATTCAGATCCAACCATTGTGAAAACTCTGCTTTCCTTTTTTTTTTTTTTTTTTTTTTTATAGTCATGGCTCAAGTCACACTCCATATTTCATGCTGGCACTTCTGCCTAGGAATCAATGTTCCCTGAGGTGGTATTTGGATCCTTTACAAAAACAGATGAGCACGTGTGAAAGCTGCTGCATTTCCTGACAACATTTGGGAAGGTTTTTTGTTTGTTTGCCTATGATTGTTTAGAAAAATTAGAAAGTTAATGGGTATAATCAAGATTAATATTGTGACTAACGTCAAATAATCAGGATATTTATAGCTTTTATCACCTTCAGTGCAGTTCAGAGTGTTAAATTACACTTCAAATACCGGTATAATTCAGTACTATACAGTATTCAAAGACATGGTTCCCACAGCAACTGCAACTTACCCATCTGAACAAAGTTGCATTTCTTATATTAAGCTATATAGTGTTAATTATAATAACTTAATATTTGTGCCATAATGTCCCAGAATTACAAAACCCATAGGAAATGCAACATTGAATTTCCAGACTTGTTTGCAAAATCCTGGGCCTAATACTGCATTAATTTTGTCAAAATGTGCATATTTGCTCAAATCCAAGATGAGGGGCAAGGGGCAATGGGCAGGGGTCAAGCTATTTAAATCCCCGACCACCTGCCCCTTCTATCATGTCCCTTATTGCCTGCCCCCCTAACTGTCTCCCCAACCACCTGCCCCTTACTGCCTCCGCCACCACCTACCCCTCCACAATCTACCCCCTGCCACTGCTTTCCCCACCGCAACAGTGGGGGGATGAATGTAAGATGACACTCCAATAATTAGATTCTAACAGATTTATTGTATAGAATCCATGTATAGAATCTAATTATTGGGGGACTGTCTTAGATTCAGAGTTGTCTTGGATTCAAATAAATATGGAATTTGTGCATCTAATTTCCTTGAGGTTTATTAGAAAATAGAAACAACAACAGATGGCTACCAGTGATTGCCCAGGCTTTCAAAACTCACCAATGGGCCAATTCTAATTATCAAACTCTTACTAACAAACTTTCTTACTCAGAAACTCTCACTGTCAAGTATAGCTCTCTCGATACTACAGTGAACTGTACATTCCCCCAGATATTTAGACACAACAATCTCAACCCATCACATACCAAAAGATTTACAAACAGTTGATAAAAGGGAATAAAAACCTTGCGGTAATGCTTTTTCATTTCCTTTTACTGGTGATTAAGACTGAGGTAAAACAGCCTGATATAATAAAGTACTTGAATGAAATAAAACTTGTTTTCTTAGACTGAAATTCTTTACTACATAGGTATTAAAATGACCTAGTAATTAGATATGAATTGTAAAATTAAAATTTGATCTCTTTAAGGCTTCAGGTGTTCTGAGAACGGGTGGTTGAAAGAATAAAAGAAAGAGAGAAAGAAAGAAAGACAGAGAGTGAGAAAATCAGTCCCAAACTGTATAATACTATTGCAAGAAAGTTTCACATCCCCACCCTACAAACTGATATAATAAAGTACATTAAATGAATTAAATAAACATTGTTTTATTTCATATACTGAGTCAGAGTACCACCAAGATATAGTTTAGGCCTTTGAATTATGTTGCATTGTAAATTAGGTGGTGATTAAAGCAAACAGTGGATTACTGGAGTTCAGTTTTTATTTTAGTTAGTTGCCTAGATGCCCCATTTGTGTGTACAAGAGGATGTACTGCTGCAAATACAAGATGGTAATTTACACGCAAACATTTTATACAAAAGACGTTCTGAGGAACTACGTCAATTGCAAAAGTAACCCTGCACATTAAAACTGTTTCACCAGGTTGTGGCCTGATCTAGTGGTTATCCCCAGATCTACAAATGACCAAGGTCATTTCATTTTTCTGTAACTTCATTTCCCTAGTTTCTGTAAATGGGGGAAATGATACTTCCCTTCCTTTTGCAAAATTAAAGACCTGTGGAAAGGCAAAAGCACTATATAATAGACATCCATTAGCTGAGACCCATGTAGCCAGAGAACTGAGCCACAACAGCCAACCGTAAGTTGCCTCTTTTGTTGGCACAAGTTGTGTGAAAAGAAGGTGCTGAATAAACATCCTTGGAGCCAAGACTTAGGGAGTGGAGCAAGGCCAAATGAAGAATGTAATGCAAAAATTCTTCCTCTAACACAACAATTGTAAAGCATAGTCATCAATTAATTTTAAGTAAACCAGTATTTTCAACTCTGAGCTATGCTGATAGTGGCTTAAAGGGTGGAGGCAGGTTAATTGGGTGTTGAGGAACTGGAATTAATTAATCCAATCCCCACCTTAGAAACTGTATTTCATGATGACAGATTATGTTAATATAGCTATGGTATTTAGAGATGGTTGCTGTACATTGGGTTCTGGTGCACTCCCATGCACAGGGTTTTCTCCTGATGTTTTTAGAGGTGGGTCAGTAATGAAGCCCCTATCCCCTTACAGAGAAGGGGGAACAAACCCCAGGGCCTACTGGCCAGACAAGCCCCCAGGTGCAGATTTAAGGGTGGAAAAGACTCAAGTGAACACTTACCACAGAGTCAGCAGCAACAGAAACATCAGGAGCCAGAGGCTTGCATAGAAACACTGCAGAGCCCAGCAGCAAGAAGCCTCCCTGAGCCAAATCAGAAAGCACCTGTGGCAGCTCAGGGACACAGGTGACCAGCAAGGGGCAGGACAGGGAGCCATATAAACACATGCCCTGAGCTACTGAGGGGGCAGTCTGGTCCTGGAGGCCAAGGAGGAAAGCGCCCTAACAGTGGACTGCTAGTTGAGGAGAGCCAGAGGGAAGTCCTGCTTTCCTGGGGAAAGCCAAGAAGGGAATAGATGCCTGATAGAGGAGATGCAGTTCAAATGGAGGATTGCAGACAGCCAGTGGGCTGGGGAGTTATGTTGGAGCTAGTGGACTAACGTTTAAGTTTGCATTCTGTAGTCTGGAGGTCCCATTAGTGCCCCAGGAGCACGGCCCCTGTGGGGCAGGCTCAGGGAGTTCTGACAGAGCAACTAGACCAGAGCAGGGCAGAGTTTGGGGCCAGAAGGCCCAGAGCCAGAACCTAGAAGTCAGGTCCAGTGCCATGGTCCTAAACTATGGGAACCAGCCAAAAGAGAGGGAGCTGATGCAGGGAAAACCAAATCCTTACAAGAATATAAGGGCAAGGGGTGACCCAGCATTGGGTTAGAGCCAGGTACCCCAAGACATGCAATTAGCCTGTGAGCCAGAAAGTGAGACCAGGCTTGGAAAGCCCTGCGGCAGCCTCCCTTCCTTCAAAGGACTAGACCAGGGTTCCCAAATAGTGGTACATCTACCCCTGGGAGTATGCAAGATATCTCTTTGGGGGTATAGTTGGAGAAACTGTGTAATGGCAGATTTAATTTTCATTATAATAATAGGCATTTCAGGGGTTAAAATATAAAATGTATGCTGGTAGTAGGGGTATGCGGGCAGCTGGCAAATCTGGAAGGGGGTATACAATAAGAAAAAGTTTGGGAATCACTGGACTCGACTATAACATCAAGGTGTGGTAGGCAAACAAAGGGGAGAGTTCCTGAGTAGGGCAGACCAAGCAAGGGCTGAGTGACCACTAGGGGGTATTGTAGCCACCCCCATAGGATTAGCGCTTTGTTATAGGGTCCAAACAATAAGCCTAAATCCCTGAGGTTTGTTATGACTGAAATCAAGACAACTATTTTGTGAATGCGTTCTACTTTTTGAATGCATTCTACTGACCTAACAAGAGAACCGTTTCATTCGTTAGTAGCACAGGCCTGTAGGAGGCCTGTGTCCCAGGTAGACTACTTCCCCGTCCAAGCTGTGAACATTTTAGCTATTTCAAATAAACTCTATCTCCATTAAAACGTTTTTCATTAACTTTCATCACACTCTGACAGCTGCTATATCAGAATGTTCCTTTTTGCAATTACTTATTGCAAAATGCTTAAATATGGATCACTTTTGTTAAATGCATGAAGTCACTGACACTGGAGCCTTACAGTACTGCTAACCTGATTAGAGTAATGAACCAATGAATCGAGAGGGCAAAATATGGAAAACATTACCAAAGTGACTCCCTACCTTTATAAAATGTCATTTTATGTAGTAAAATTTATTGATGCTGCCCATTTAATAGCCTAGATACCTCACTGGTTGTGACAAGTTATGCAAATGAAATGGTTGTAGCTAAATGTTTAAAGATAGATGAGGATGCACCATGGTGCTAACTTGCCTGCAGGCCATTTTTCACACTATTAAATTATTTTAAAATATTATTTTTGATTATATTTCTACTGTGAGTTACCCTTGGTCTGACTCTTTCCCTTTCTTCCTTATTATATTTTGACATTTCCAGTCTTTGTATTATTATTATTATTATTATTATGATTATTGTTATTGTTATTCCTCTCTTATCAGTTCTTTGTTCATGTGGTTTTCTCAGCTTTTCTATTTACTTCTTTGGGTGTGGTTCCAGTCTGGACTTTTATCCTCAGTTTTCAATGTGGCACTTGTTCCTGTATTGTTGCAATAACACCTGAACATAGTTACTAAGTTCTTTAGAACAGTGTTTTTCAACCTGTGGGTCATCACCCAAAAGTGGGTCACAAGAATGCATGAAAGGGTTGTGAACAAACTTGAGAAATGGATTCTCCTTTAAAGGAGAAAAACATGGGAAACCGTAGCTTTTCCTGTGCGGGCTGGCAGAGCTCCAGCCTGCGAGGGGCTGCTTGGGGCCCCCTATACCCCACACCACCCTTTCCCCTGCCCCACAGGCTGGGGACTGCGGGCAGGGGGTACAAAAAAGGTTGAAAACCACTGCTTTAGAAAATCCTTACTCAGCTGCAAGTTTTCCCTTGATACAGGTTACTCAAGACTGCCCAGAGATTACTCCCTTTCATTCCAGTGGCTACCATTATTCTCTTAAACAGACTACCAATAGCAGACTACCAAGACCCTTGCATTTTCCTTTTGTTTTGGCACACTGGTGAGCAGCTGAGACAGTCTGGTAGTCAGCCAAATGAGTGCTATTAGAGGTTGTCAAAAATAAGTATTCTTCAGCACCTAGTTTTGAGTTAGCCACACCAGCTCATATTCAGATCTGACATAAGCACATGCTTAGACTTCAGTGTCATTGACCTTAAGAGTTACAGCCACATATGCCAGAACTCTCTTTGGCTCTTCAGTACAAAAATCTTAGAAAACTGTAAATGGAAAGAATTATAAAAATTAAACCGGGGGGGGGGGAGGGGAAACCCAGAAAATTGTTCTCAGTGTTTGCCAAGAGACAGATTGTTGTTCAGTCTGGTTTATAACCATTAGTTTATAAAGAGGTAATTCTCAGTGGTGCTATGCAGTAATACTGAACAGCTAGTACTTTAAGTCATGAAGTGTTTATATATACTCCCTACTGGAACCAGTCAAACAGGACATTGAATATTCCTCCTCCAGGTATTGCTACACAATAATATTCCTTATTCTTTAGCTCTATTAAAGGAAGAATTACACATTGTCTTCATTCAGCTAGGCTGGTAAGACAGCATCAGTGTGTGAGAAATTCATCTTCAGTATCTGCAAATGACAGTGCTTGCCTCTATACAATGAAGCTCACTGCAGCAGCATTAGCTGCAGCATCTTTTGTTGCTTTCTGTTCACCCTGTACAGTGTTGAGTAACTTGATATTTCTCTGTGTGATATTTAAACTTGACTCAAGAGGAAAGCTGATTGTAATTTTTTGTGAACACGTTTCAGTAAGCTTCTTATGACATTGTGTAGACATTGGTTTTGTGTAAAAAGGCATCAAAAGTACCTTCAGCCACTGTAAGGGCTATAATTCTCACGTAATTTGGTCTGATTATTGTTACACCATTTATGCCTGATGTTGATAAACAATATTTGCTTAAAATTAGTCCATTTAAAAGCACACATCCATAACCAGCTTCCCCCACTAGTCCTTCTTGACCCCCACTTGGTAATTTCTTCTAAGTCATTTTAATCATATTTTATCATTGCAATGCCTCTTAATGTCTACCCTTCCCTTCTCACTGCATAAAATGCTACTGCTGTAGCTTGATTTGCATGACCTAAATGATTTCTGCAGTCAGTGTTCTCTAGTTGTTTGTCCTCAAGGGACAGTGAAGGATTATACTGTTTTAAAAGCATTTCTATTTAGCAAATGCCTAATTTACAGTAAAGGCATCAGCATTTACCATATACAAAATGCAACTGGTCCCTCTTATAAATGTTACAATTGTTACTGCTTCAATTTTCCTATTTCATGGAACAACCAGAAACAAAGATTTTATTATTAAGATCAGATGGTAGGCAATTATTCCTTATCCTTTAGTCCCTCACTCACTAAGCTGGAAATTGTTTAAAATGTCTTCACTATCTGACAATCTCCCTCCCCAGCACTTTTAAACCTAGCGTGAGGACCATTATCTCGCTGACCAAAGGGAAGTGAGAAAGGCACTCCTTTGAAACCTCTTCTCTTTCTCTTTTGTCAAAAAACACCACCAATACCAATGCTGAAAAAGAGAAACTAAATGTAGTCACCTGTTCTTGCCTGATCCAATGTCCTCTTAATCAATGGGGATTTTACTATTGGCTTTGATCAGCTCTAGGTCTTCAGCGGAGAACAAAGTGAAAGAGGCCAAGTGGAGGTACAGTGCCTTCATGGACAACATGCTCTGTGGCATCTCTACTACTTCCAGCACCAGGTAGGATGCATGACATAAAACTAAGGATATATAAGATCCAGACTGCAGGCTGCTCCTGTGCAAGTGCAAAGGGGGAGGAGTGAAAGGGGAGAAGGGAATACAGTCTCTTCCAAACATACAGTAGCTACACAACTCACAAGGCACTTTTCTTTCATAACTGTGGGCTAAATGAAAGTTAGAATTGATTAATGAGCATGACAAAAGGAGAACAAATAGTGAAAGTGTTGGTAAGTCAGTGTATACCTGCAAGACCTGTTAAAGAATAGGATTTTTAAACAAATTACTCCATGCAGCAGGGGCCATGAAAGGGAAGCATTCATCTTGTGTTATTGATTTTATTTATTACTTCAGGTCTCAGTCATGTCAAGAGCAGGAATAATGGAGTCTCTCATCTTCTTGAAATAAATATGTTTCTCAGGACAGGGAATGTCTTTTCTCCACACGTTTTAATAGCACCTAGCACCAGGGTTCCTCACTAGGACCTCTTTATGCCACAACAGTACAAATAACTACTAATGTTGTGAGAATAATATCACCCAGTTAGATGTTTTCTTTTCTAATTGCAGCTGCTGTATTTAGATGGTAAAGAAAAGCCCATTCCCCCAAACTTTCCTATAAAAAATTGAAGGTATTCTTCTGGCACAGAAGAAAAACCTCATTTTAGAAGAGGGCTGGGTTATTTTAGAACCAACACAAAATACGGTAAATCCTT
The DNA here is from genome assembly GCF_052110815.1 of Crocodylus siamensis. Taxonomy (NCBI): domain Eukaryota; kingdom Metazoa; phylum Chordata; order Crocodylia; family Crocodylidae; genus Crocodylus; species Crocodylus siamensis. The sequence continues at coordinate 67,219,419 of NC_143398.1, forward strand.
TTCCTCTTGCTCATCAGCCCTTCAGATTGCTTATCCAAAGGAATTTAACAATACAAACTCGCAAACAAAGCGGGGAGGGGGGTGGACCTGATGATCTCATGAGGTCACTTGCAGCTCCTAACATCTATGAATCTATGAAATAGAGAGTGGTTTCCTCAATACTGCTACCAACTAGGGCTGTGCAGAGCTTCGGGTGGCGAGTCAATTCGGAGGAGATTCAACCCAATTCGGTGGCTGAATCTCTGAATCCGAATCCAATCAGGGGACCAATTTAAAGGTCTCAATCAATTCAAAGCTCTCCGAATCTTTGGCAAAGATTCAGAGAGCTTTGATGATTTGGACAGCCGCTCTGAGCTGGTAAGTACTAGGGGCTGGGGGAGAGGGAAAGGGACAATGGGGGGGACCCCTCCCAGCCCCCCTGGCCTCCACCCACTCCCCCAGTCCCCCCCCCCCATGGCTGCCCCCACCCACCCCAGCTTGGTACTTTAAAAAAAAGCCCTGGTGCTCACTGGGTGCTGTTGGGGGGGTGGTGATCCCCACTGCCCGACGCTTCACGGGGGCTCTGCATGAGCCCCCTTGCCCCACCCCCACTCCTCTGGCTCCCCCACAGCTCTCCTGCTTACCGGGGCACTGTCCCTTTAAGAAAAGAGAAAAGCCGAGAAAAACCCTGGGACTCGCTGTTCCTGGTGCAGCCTTGGGGCTTCGGCTGCTCCTGCAGAGCCCCCCATGCAGCGTGGGGCATTGGAGATTGTCCCCCACCTGGCAGCACCTGCTGAGCCAGGACTTTTTTCCCCCCCAAGTGCTGGGAGCTGAGGCAGGCAGGGCGGCCATTGCTGCGCTGGGACAGGGGCGGGGAATGGGCCGGGCCTGGCCAATTCGGAGATTCAGCTGAATTGAATCAGGACAGTGATTCAAATCACCGAATCAAATCACCATCCCCCGAATCAGCCGAATTTGAATCCAAAGCGAATACTAGCTGCTTCGTACAGGCCTACTAGCAACTTTCTAGAGTATGTATTAGAGTACTTCTAGGTCCTGGTTTCCTTCTGGAACTTGCAAGGACACTGGCAGTTGGGAATGAAGGTGGCAAGGAGACGGGCTGACTGGGCACACATGGAGCTCCACTTGCACATGTGCCCCCTTACCTGAGTGGAGGCAGCAGTCGCGGCAGCAGAGGCAGTGGTGGGGGAAGCAGGAGCTGATCCCCCTCAGGTAAGTGGGAGAGGGGCTAGCACAGTTGGGATGGATCCTGAGGGGAAACCCCCCGGATCCCTGTTAATTGAGCCAGCAGGGAGCTGCACTCCTGAGCCACACGCAAACAGAGCACACAAACAGGGGGAGAGCTAGGGGGGACTGTCCCCCCAAGGCATGGGGAGAACCCCCAGAGGCTGTTGCTTGGGGACCTCCGGGATCTCCCCCCCTGTGGGAGGGAATGTAGGGGGTGGGGGCAGCCGGCAGGCACTTCCTGGTAGCCTGGAGCACCTGATTGGCTTCAGGACAGCTGTGGGAATTTCAAACCGTGGCATTTAAAAGCTGCGGTTTGTCTCAGCCCCTGGCAGTTGGGGCTGAAGGCAGCAAGGAGAGGGGCTGATGGGGTATATGTGGGGCTCCACTTGCACGTATGCCCCTTTACCTGAGCAGCGGCAGGGGCAGCAGCAGCTGATCCCCCTAAGGTGAGTGTGAGAGGGGCTGGCACAGTCTCCCGGATCCCTTTTAGTTGAGCTGGCAAAGAGCCGCGCTCCTGAGCCACTTGCGAACAGAGTGCACCAGAGTTTGTGCTGGTGTTTGCACAGGCAGGCAAGATGGAGGGGTTAAGTAAAAGACTTCAGCAAGGGTAAGGCAAAGGCACTGCATCAAAAAAAAAAAAAGGAAAAAAAAAAAAAAGAAAAATGGTGTGGATGTGGAGTGCCGCTAGGGCCCTGCCAGGTGGGTGCTGCCCCACCAGGGCTTCTCTAAGGCCTCCACCCAGATGGAGCCCACAGAGGGGGGCTGGTGTCACCCTACCCCCTGGCCTGCAGGGGATGCCTGGGGGGCCTGGGGGGGGGCAGGGGATGGGAGCCCCCACACCTGTACTGCAGGTGCCTGTCTTAGGGCCTTGGAGGGGCAGGTGAGGGAGCTCCAGGAGGTGCTTCAGAGAAGCAAAGGATGAAATTCATGGGTATTTCCTTTCCCTGCAAGGCCAAGCACCAGAGAGAAAAGAACCCCAGGAGGTGCCCTCCACAGTGAATGGCACACGGTTCCCTCTAGAGCCAGGGCTGCTTGCGGCGGTGCAGTACCAGTTCCCCCAGTCCAGCTGGGGGACAGGTATGAGGCCCTGGTAGCACTGGAGAAAGAGGAAGGAGAGGAGGACAACTCTGGAGAGGGGGCCAGTCTACGTCCAGAACAGGCTGAAGGAGGCAAGCTGACCCAGAAGAAGAGATGCCGGGTGCTCATCATAGGTGACTCCATCCTGAGAAGTAAAGAGGGTCCCATCTGTCATCAGGATCCCATGTCACATGAAGTCTACTGTCTGCCCCGAGTGTGGATTCAGGGCATGACGGAGATGATCCCGACCATTATCCGGCCCACCAATTACTACCCCGTGGTCCTAATCTATGCAGGCACTGATAATACAGCCAGGAAAAGTCCTGATCACCTGATGAAGGACTACCAACCCCTGGGGAGCAAGCTGAAGGAGATAGGGGCACAGGTGGTCTTCTCATCTGTCCTTCCAGTGAGCAGACGCGGACAATGCCATGAGTTCTGTCAGGGAGGTCAACCTGCGGCTTTGGAAATGGTGTCTCGAGGCAGGCTTAGGCTTTTTGGACCACGACTCATACTTCAAGACAAGAGACTTGCTTGGGTAGGATGGGCTCCACCTGTCCCCCAAAGGTAAGTATGTGTTCTCTTCCAGGTTGGCCGATCTCCTCTGGCAGGCTTTAAACTAGGCTCATCGGGGGAAGGGAAAGTTGAGGATGGAGGGAGCCACAAAACACCGAACAAAGAGCCACCCACAAGAACAGCCCAGCCAAGACAGGCAACAAGCACAAGAAATACCCAGGTAAGAGACAGGGGCCCAGATAGTCCTGGGATTAGGGGGGCAGTGCGTGTACCTTCAAGAGGCCTTGAATGCCTCTACACTAATGCTCGTAGTATGGGGAACAAGCAGGAGGAACTTGCCCTTCTGCTAGCCAACACTAACCCAGACATAGTGGGGTTCACTGAAACTTGGTGGGATCCAACGCATGACTGTGCAGTAAATATCAGGGGCTGTAAGCTGCACAGGAGGGACAGAACAGGGAGGAAAGGTGGGGGTGTGGTGCTCTACGTCAAAGAGCAATACACATCCTCAACAAACAGCACTGGGTCAGAGGAGAGGCAGGCTGAAGTGCTCTGGATTATACAAGGGGGTTGGGGGGAAAAGGATTTAACAGTGGGTGTCTACTACAGAACACCCAACCAGGGGGAAAAGCTGGACTGGGAATTCTCAGGTGAGCTTGCGGTTGGCAGTTAAGTCAAGGGACGTGGTCATCCTGGGTGACCTAAACTACCCAGACATCTGCTGGGAAGAGCAGTCAGCCAGGTCTGACCGCTCATATAGGTTCCTAGCCAAGTTATAGGACCTCCGTCTAACCCAGGAGGTGCAAAGCCCCACAAGGGAGACGCCTTGTTGGACCTGGTCCTTTCCACGGGCAATGACCTGGTGAGGTGCTGTGGGTTCTTGACCACATGGGCGATAGTGATCATCGCCTGCTTGAATTCACCATCCAATGCAAGGTGGCAAAGGCCTGCAGCAGGGCAGCAGACCTAGACTTCAGGAGGGTGGATTTCAATGAGGTAAGGAGACTAGTCGGGGAGGCACTGAGGTCCCGGAGGGGAGGGGAGTTGGGAGTCCAGGAAGAGTGGTCCTCCAAGCCAAGTGACAATTCCCACAGGGATCAAAGGGGGTAGGAGTGGTCAAAAATCCCCATGGCTCACCAAAAGCATCCACGAATGCTTCAAAGCTAAAAAGGAGGCGTACACCCAATGGAAGGGAGGGGCCATCACCAGGGAGGACTATACCTCCATTGTCTTAGATTGTAGGGTGGCTGTTGGGAAGGCCAAGGCAGAGATAGAACTGGGACTAGCAACTCAGATCAAGGATAACAAGAAGTCCTTTTTTAAATACATAGGGGGTAAAAAGAAGGTACCAGATGACGTAGGGCCTCTGCAGGATATGCTAGGAAATCTGGTCGTCACGCCAGTCAACAAAGCTAACCTCTTTAACAATTTCTTTACCTCTATCATTTTGAGCAGGGACCAGGGCATCCCCCCACTAGGATCCCTAATGGACCCAGGGGAAGTGCTGCCAGGCCCAGGGTCAGTGAGGACCTAGTCAGGGAACTTCTGGTGGGTCTAGACATGTTCAAGTCAGCAGGTCCTGACAATCTCCACCCCAGAGTGCTGAGGGAATTAGCAGAGGTCATTGCAGGACCCCTGGCACAGCTTTATGAGCACTCATGGTGCTCTGGCTAGGTGCCAGAGGACTGGAAAAGGGGCAATGTGGTCCCCATTTTCAAAAAAGGGAGGAAGGAGGACCCAAAAAACTACAGGCCCTGTAGTTAGTCTTACCTCGGTCCTGGGGAAGCTCTTTGAGAAAATTATCCAGGAGCACATCTGCGAGGGACTAGCAGGGCAGATTATGCTTAGGGGCAACCAACATGGGTTCATTAGAAGCAGGTCCTGTCAGACCAACCTGGTTGCCTTCTACAACCAGGTCACAAAATCCTTGGACACCGGTGTCGCGGTGGGCATAGTCTTTCTGGACTTTAGGAAGGCCTTCGACACTGTCTCTCACCCCATTCTCATTAAGAAATTAGGCAACTGTGGCGTCAATGCCTACACGGTCAGATGGGTTACAAATTGGCTGGAAGGCTGCACCCAGGATGGTGGTAGTGGATGGGTCATTTTCGATCTGGAGGGATGTGGGCAGTGGGGTTCCGCAGGGCTCGGTCTTCAGGCCCACACTGTTCAATATCATCATCAGTGACTTGGACGAGGGGGTGAAAAGCACTGTGTTCAAATTCGCATACGACACTAAAATGTGGGGAGAAGTGGGCATGCTGGAGGAGAGGAACAGGCAGCAACTAGATCTAGACAGGTTGCAAGGATGGGCAGATGAGAACAGGATGGGATTCAATACTGACAAGTGCAAGGTACTGCATCTGGGGAGGAAGAACCAGCAGCATACCTACAGGCTGGGGAACTCCCTTCTCGTCAGCACAGAGGCAGAAAAGGATCTTGGAGTCATTACTGATTCCAAAAAAAATTGAAAAATGGGGGTTGAACTTGATGATCTGCTCAGGTCCCTTCTGACCCTACCTACTATGAAACTATACGAGCTAGGCAGACATTGTTTCCCTTTTGTTAGAGACAGTTAAAGGGAAGAAAAGCATAGCAATGAGGACAGCCTCTTGAGTCCCAAAAGTTCTGGACTGTCTATCAAAAATGGGGCTTTTCTAAGTCAACCAAGGAGACAATACAAAAGACCTATTAAAGAGAGGAGACTAACAAATTCTATCAAGTCAAAAAATAAAGTCAGACAGATTGCTGGACCAGATCTAGCCTATGGGCCATATTTTATTCACACCTGCTCAAGTGTCTGTGAGAGTCTTAGAAAATTTCTTTAGCAAAGATTTTACCTGGCCTGCTGGGGGTCCCTTGGCCACTCCCAGTGGAGAGGCATCCTGGGCCATGGTGCATGCAGCCAGTTCTGCTGTGCTCAGGGTGGTGCTGCAGCCAGACTTGCTTCCCAGTAGCCCCATGGTGGTTCTTTCCAGCTGTCATTACCACCAAACCTGGCCCTGCTCCTGAGCACTCCAAACTGTCTACCCTGCACCAATTGCTGGGGGCAGGACCCATTCAGGCAAGCTGCATGGCCAGGTGGACTGCATGGGGCAGTGGGTGGGTGGGAAGTGGTGTCTGGGAGTGGGACAGGTGGGCAGGGCTGGGGCTGGGATTGTGGGGCCATGACAGTTGTGGACCTGAAACCCAAGGCAGAGCCACAATCTGCTGTCCATACATCCTTGCAACAGGCATCAGTTCCATGGGTAAAGGCGTGCAGGGAGAAGATCAAAGCTCTGCCCTGGGCTTAGCCCCATGCTGTCACCACCCCAAGGTCCTAGCCCCACCCACCTGTCCCATTCCTAGACACCACTCCCCACTCAGCTGTGGCCCTATTCCATTTGCCTGGCCTTGTACTCTACTCACACAGGTTCTGGCTGATCTCCATGGAGACCCTGGGATCATGAGATGATGACAGTGCGGGGTGGGAGCCTGAGGCACAGCCATGATCCACTCCCAGCATGCCCCTGCCCACAGAGCCAATGTCCATCACAGGCACATATGGATAGTAGATCACTCTGCCCCAGGCCTGATGGCCCTGTGATGCCAACCCCAGCCCCACACGCATCATGCTTTCGGATCCTGATCCCTGTCTGCCACAGTCATATCCCAGCTGCCTGACCCAGCATGGAACAGAGCTGTTTAGGGAGTTTTGGTGAGCTGTAGCAGGATGGGTCAGCACACTGCCTTTCCTAGCCTATAACAGCTCACCAAAACTCCTCAAGTCACCGTAAGGCCCAAATAATTTCCCACCTCTTCACCTGAGTGAATATTGCAGTATTCAGCAATATTATGGCTACTTGTCATGTCATGGGGGACTTCCTGTTAACATGCAGATTCACAGACATTTAGGGCTGAAAGGGACCTTGTGAGATCATTGGATCCAGCTCCCCTGCTCGGGGCAGGAAAGATTGCTGGGGTCAAATAACCTCAGCAAGGTGTGCATCCAGTCTCCTTTTGAAGATCTCCAGGGCAGGTGCCTGCACCACCTGCTCTGGGAATCTATAGTTATTATTATTTTAAACATGGGACACACTTTAATAATACATTCCAAACAAGAGAAGAGATGACAGCCATTTTTCTCATCTGCTCAACCAATCCTACCTTCTTTATCTGTGGCAGGTACGAGCAGAGCAGGGTTGGAGATGGGTCTGGACAGGGTTGGAGATGTTAATTCTGCTCTGGGTGCATCAAAGAGCCTGAAGACTCTGCCATCAGATGGGAAGCAGCCACGTCCCCAACCCCTCGCCATGAGAGAGCATGGCAAGCCGGTACAGGTGTCACTGCACCGCTAGGGACTGGTACCTGGGGAGCCACTCAAGGTGGCTCGGGTCTCCAACCCAGGCACGAGGCTGGACAGTGCAGGCATTGCTGTATGGAAGGTCCTCTAGGGACTGAAGCCTTGGGAGCCACTCGAGGCAGCTCAAGTCTCCAACCCGGGCATGAGGCTGGCACCAGTGCAGAAGCTGCTGTGCAGTGAGGGCCCTTGGAGGGGGCAGGGGGCGGTTTGGGTCCCGTTTCACACTGCCAGGTGTGAGGGTTCATGGGCAATGCAGGCTCTGCAGCATGGCGGGCCTGTACTGGAGCCCTGGCCCTGGGCATGCATGAGGCAGCCCAGGCTGTCAACCTGCTGAGAAGGCCGAGCCATCCAGGCATGTGAACGAGTCATGCACCCAACACAGGGACAGAGACAAAGCACCCACTGTAGGAGCCACTTGCTTAGCTGGGGCAAAACACCAGGAACCCTTGCTGGACCCTACTTGCAGGGAAGTATGAGTTCTCAGGCAAGGGGTTTTCCACCAGGGAGGGACACAATTGATAGCCCCATCAGAAGGGGTTTACGCTAGAGGGAGAGACTCCTCTAGAGGAGGTAGGTATTTGGGATTACCATACATTTTGAAGTGTTTTTTAATTGGTTTCTGCATCTTATATTTTGGAGTGTTTATTAACTGTTTATTGTGCTGTATATTTCGGGGTGCTTAACCATCGATTGTTGGAACATACCCTCTGGGGATCCGTGGGTGAGGTTTCTCTCGTGGGTCTTGGGGGATTGCTATACTTACCTGTTCTGTTATTTGCTGACTTGAATATATTATATGTAAATATTTAACTTTATCATCTATCCAGTTTATTTTATCCCCTCCCCTTTTATTCTGCATCTGAATAAACGATGTATATAGTTAAGATATTGTGTCCTGGTCTTCATTTATAGAGACACCAGAGAAGGGGAAGCTGCAACCAAGCTGCAGTTTCCATCTCCAGCACGTATGCCTTGCTGACTCTCCCCTTCTATTGCAGAGGGGAGTATACACTCTGGTACACCCAGGTTACATGCATGTTAACAGGAAGTCCCCCATGACATGACAAGTAGCCATAATCTTGACAAAAGCCCACTCTTAACAACCTATTTTTCTGCTTAATCCAGGTTACAGGATATTCACCTAAAATCAGTAAAAGATTAGAATCTCCTGCAAAGTGCTTAACACAGAGCAGGCAGTATTTACAATGAGATACCAGTAATGCATCTTATATAAAATCAGAAACTTGGAAGTATCATTTGCAAATAATGAATATACAGCAGTCAGCTTTGCTACTGCCAGCGGATGCAGGAAAAGCAATCGGTGGCAATATTTAATTATTTACAGTGCTGCCAAATGTGAATTTGCAGAATTGGTTCATGCTGTTCATTCTGTGATGATCTTTTCACATTAAACAGACAGGGATGTAGCAGGAATGCCCAGCATCACCTATTACCATCACCCTATTATTTGCTCTCGACTTAAAATCACTGGCTGTAAAAATTAAGTCAGATACAATTTTAAAAGAGATTAAGCTAGTACAGATTGATAATAGCATCTCCATATAGTCTGAGAACATCTTGCTATGCCAAACATGATATTCCTTGGGCCTAGAATAAGGACTAGGTCAGATGAATTTGGATTTACAGAACCTGAGCACAATTAGTCTTTACATTCACCTGAGCACAGAGACTAGTGTTGCTGGCTGTACCGAGAGTGTTGGCAAGGAATACCTTTTTTGAACCGAATAATCTTATTAATAGGTCTTGAAAGTCAATGAACTCAGGCTCTATTAGATCAGCTAGGCATTGTACTCAGACTTCTCCTACCTCTTCAGAGGTCAGGAAACTGTTTGATCCCCTTTGAAAATGAACAGCTAGATGTGTGCTTAGAAGAAAACAAATGAGGAATAAATTGATCATTTTAACATTACCAAGGGCATTTGTCCACGTGACACCCCTCCTGTTTCCACATTATGCTTCTCCTGTGTCCACGTGACAAAAATCACCATTAAGCTAGCTAACTAGCATCTGTGTATCCACGTTATCAGCTGATTTTTTCATTTTAGATTTTTTTTTTATCGTTAATTTAAAACACCTCTGAAATGTTTTATTTTTAGCTCCTGAATTTTATAACATGATAAGCCATTGTGTGGTAAATCATGCCCATGTTACTTATTTAGCCACCTTAAACTAAGAAAGAAAAATTAAACCAGGAACATTTTTAGCGACTAAATGCTGAGTATGTGGACAAGTGCCCCAAGAAAACAATGCAAATTGTCTTCTCTGGTTTCCATATAGCACCTCTAAAATATGTAACTGGAAGATATGTTGAATATAAATCACAGGAAAACTAACTGTTGTTCAAGGCTATGTTATAATACAACTGTATTTCAGAAAGAAATGAGAAAATTGTAAAATTAAATGTCTCTGGCACATCTGCATAAAAGGTTAATTTCAGCACCCCAGATGCATGGAATCATTGAAACATAAGGCTGGAAAGGACGTAAGGCCCTGTTTTAGAAAGCTTTTCCTAACATCCAACCTATCTCTTCTTTGCTGAAGATTCAGATGTTTTCTTCTTGTCCTTCATCAGGTAGGGATCACTCATAACAACTTTTACATTTTGCATAACTGTTATCACATCCTCTCTAGCAATTGTCTTTCCAGCTAAGTACAGACATTCAGGGAAGTTAGGGGGAGGTTAGAGTGCATTACAAATAGCAATCCAATCTAAGGTAAGTCAGGATAGAGGAAACTATTAGAGGGGTTAGAGAGATGGTAGGGCAAGCAAGCTTGGGGGGGTTGGGGGTCTGCGGGGGGATGGAAGGCAGATGCTATCCATGGGAGTAATGGGGGCAGATAAAGTGCACAGGGGAATGTGGGGCTGGCATGATCCGTGGGGGGATGGGGCAGATTGGGGGTCCACAGGAGGGATCACGGGGAAGGAAGGCAGGGGCTTGCTGGGGTCTAGGAGACTTTGGTGGGATTAGGAAGGTTCACAGGGTCCATGGGAGAATCAGGGTATTTTTAAGCCTCTAGCCCCCCCCCAGTGAACCTGCATCCCCATGCCTCCCACACCTGTCCCCACTGGGACTTACTTGTTCAGCTTCCAGAAGCAGCAAATGCTGATAAAACTGATGGCACCCAGAACACCACGGGGGTCAGGGGGTGCTGGCTGGTCCTTGCAGGAGAGGGTGAGGGAGGGGGTAAAAAGAGCCCAATGCCAGGGGGCAGGAAAACTACAGCGCCAAGGCTGGGGCCAGTGGCTGGGCTTTCCCTGCTCTGGGGCTGTGCACATGACTGTACAGAAGTTCCATATCCTGGTCTTATCTAGATTACATAAGTCTGATACTACGTGGATCTAAGTCTATCTTAGACAACGTTTGTCCATTTTGAGACCAGTCTGTGCGTGTGGAACTTGTGTACATTTATGGGTTTAGATTTGATTTCTGATCACTGAGAACAGGTCTGAATGTACGGTCGACACTGGGGGTGAACTAAGTTAGACTGGATGGCCATTTTGAACCTGATCTAACCTTCCCCTAACTCCCATGAATGTCTGTATTTTAGCCTCCTAGACTAAAAACCCAACGCTTCAAATTTGCTTTCACAGGTCCTGTGTTCTCAACCTTTTTTATTTTTGTCATTCTCCTCTGGACTGTCTGTGATTTGACTTCATGATTTTTCTCTCTGATTTTTCCTAAAATGTAATACACAAAACGGATCCCAGTAGCTAGTTGAGGCCTCACCAAGCAGAGCACAATAATTCCTTGTTATGTTTTAAACACAACAGAATGAGACACCCCAGAATTAGATTTGCCTTCTTGGCAACAGTATCACATTGTTGTCTCATATAATCCACTATCTTTTTAAAATCTGTTTTTGCCATACTTTTGCACAGCAAGTTATTCCTCATTTTGTATTTGTACATTTAATTTCTCCTTCCTTGGGATATATCTGTACTGGTACCCAGGTCTGCTTCCAAGCCAGACATTTAGCCCAAACTTACTAACCATCCAGAATAAAAACAGCTTAGCTCACTGCTGGAAGCAGTCCAGCCCACTTCAGAAGCTCTGTTGATCATCAAAGCCAGAGGTCAAATTTCTCCCTCGCCAACCCATCCCTGCAGCATGTTCATAGGTCCCGCAAGCGCTGCAGGGTGTAGCACAGGAAACCCATGCCCAGCCTTCCTGAGCACCATTTCCTGTATATACTGTTCCTTATTAAAGTTAAGCACAAAAGGAAAAGAAAATAATGGTTGTGATTCTTGAAAGGGCTCTGTGTAAACTTCCTGTACCTGTTTTTCCAGGTATGAACCTGCCCGCCATGGCCACATCCGTGCAAGCATGGACGTTTGGCTCTCCAGGGACAACTAGCAGTGGGACACCTTGAGCTGTTGCTAGTTGTCCCGGGGAATGCCTGTGCCACACACCCTCTGGCACATGGCAGGTTACCCCAGGCTGGGTAGGAGAGGCTGGGACCCATATTGGGCTGGCCTCAACAGCCTTACCTGGGGTCCTGGGGACCTTCCAGGGCTGCAGCAGCAGTGATCCTGCCGCTTGGAGCCTGGCTGGCAGCCAGAGTGTGGCTCCGGTGAGCCAGGCTCTGGTTCTGAGTGGCGCATGCTGCCCTTGTGTGCCACTCCACTTTTTCTTTTTTTTTCGCATGGGTACTTTTATGACCCCAGGGGTCAAACCCCAACCTCCCTTCCCCTCCCCCCACTGCTCCCTTGCAGTGTGGAGAACAGCTGAATGTGCAGTATGTGGCCCTGCAGACGTGTCTGTGGTGCCCCAGACCGCACAGCCACACTCATCTGGACATGGCCTCTTTTCCTATTTTTTGCTTCCCACATGCTTCTGTGGCCTATTTAGGTAGACAGGGTTGCACAGTCATGCAGTTGAGGGCACTGCATCCCTGCAAATTTAAGACTGATGAAAACCAAATACTTTTTTCCTAAAAATGGCTTGAACCTTAAATTTGAATAAATAAAAATAGAAAGTAAATATGTAATAAATAAAATAATATCATAAATAATTAAAACAAAATAAATATAATGCACACCTTAAGGAAAACAAAATTCATGAATGCTATGATGTATACAAATAGAAAGGTTACTGCTGAATATTGTTCATTTGTAAATATGGTAGCTCTTGTATGTACCACAGAGGCTGTATCTTTGTAATGTATTTTGATTTTTTTAAAACTAATTGTTGGAAAATTTGGTCATAAATTAAAGGGTATCTTAAATGTGAAGGGTTTTTTCAACAACTGACAGTGACGATTACATCTAGACCATATTTCTTTAGCTTGCTTCTGAGAATGTCATGTGGGGTAGTGTCAAAAGTCTTACTAAAGTCAAGGTATATCATATCTGCTTCCGGATTACCCACTAGGCCTGTAACTCTGTGAATGATGAAACCTCCATTGAAATCAATTCCCTGAGGGAAAGAATTTGACCCTAGGAGGGTCTAGCAGACCCATAATTTTTATCTGGCTTCCGAAAAGCCCATAACTCTGTAAAATGTTTTGAGTTGTAGTTTGTATGAAAGATGCTACACAAAAGATTCATTAAAAAATATTGTAGGACTAGAATTATGCTTTCTGATGTCTAGGCCAAAGATACAGAGACTTTTTTTTTTTAATTTGATGCATCCCAGGCCAAATTAGCCTAAACTAATTCCAAATCCAAGAGTCCAGATCCACAAGCAGCCCTATTGCAAGCAAACATCCTCCACCCCTATCAAGGGCTTCAGATGTTCCCAAAACCTTTGGCGGGCATCCTACTTGAAGCCTTGGGGTTTGGATGTCCCCAAGTTTCTCTTGCCCTCAGCCATATGGCCCCAGGGCAAGCCAGGGAGAAGTCTCCCATTTCCATAAAGTGTGCTTACCTTCCCACTCCAGAAGCTAAGTGGGAGGTTTACTATACATTACCTTGGCAGGTATCCCCATGCCAAGACAGCAGCCTTCCCTGGTGCAGCTAGGAAGACCACCTCCATGGTCACAGTGTTTTCCTTGCCAAGCAAGCATAGACTGCATTTGATCTGAGCCTTCAAGAAGCAAAAGATAAAAAGACACCCTTTACAGAGACAGGGAGAGCTGCATTCTGAATACTGCTGGAAGCACAAAGAGTGCTCCCCACCGCAACTTTGCGTCATTAAGAAGACAGGACGGAAGCAGGGCCATGATTCAACTCCTCTTTACATTTTGAGAAATCAAGCTGAATGATCTTAAAAGATGGCCTATTTTATCTTACATCCCCTCTCTCAATTTACCTCATACATCCCCTGTATAGCAAAGGCTTAGGAAGGAATAAAAGTAAAGACACAACCCCTCCTTCAAATAACTGGCCTACAAAAGGGAGATGGATCTTAGAATTTTGCAGAATAGATTGAAGAAGAATAGATTCTGTGCTGTATTTAAAATAAAGCATGCAAGAAAAAATGCCTATTTGAGAGTCAAAATTGAACATTTTGAAAAAAAAACCTAATTTCATCTTTCAGTACAGATTTTTCTTCAAATTCAAACCTTTCTATCAGTTTCACTTTACTCTTCAATTATCTCTCAATTACAAGTCTGCTCAAACCTCTGGAGGACTATTTTCAAGATATACAAAACAATGGACACCATGCCTAAAATGAGCTCTAAAGAAACTTAGTTATATATGAGTGTTATTAAGCAACAATACAAAACAGATTTGGAGAATAATATTAATAACTATAAAGACTTGGCAGATGTTGTATGATTATGATGGAATAAAATCTAGTTTTGGGGACATAGTCTATTATTTTAAAAACCCTGCTAGAGCACTGCAAGTGTTTATGGGCCTGTATAAACAGGAATGGTAACAAGTGGCCTGCACTGTCAACTTCAGTGACCATAGACATGCAGGATGCCTGCTCTGATGCGCTGTAATTGCAGTGTGTCAGAGTAGACTCAATTGATCAAGTCTGCTGGAGCATACTAATTAGCATGCTCCAGCAGCCCCAACATCTCATGCATTCAGTGTCGCCACATTTCAAAATGGCAGTGAGGGCACTTTAACTAAGGCTCATCATACGAATTAAAGTGCCCCCCTCACCATTTTGAAGTACAGGCTGCTGAATACACAGAACATTGCACTGTAGGTACTTTAGTTAGAGTGGCTCCTGAGAGCTGCTTTAATTCAAGTGCCTCCGCCACCCCCAGAGCACATGTAAAGACGCCCTAATTCAGATAATCCCTTTACAGGAATACAACCTAAATCAGGTAATAGGTGTGGCAAAGGTCTGCACAGAGGAGGACCTAGCCTAGTTTAGAGCAGCCCCAGACTTACCATGACTTTTTTTAGCTACAAAAAGCCAACTGGATCAATTGGAATGCAGCAGCGGTCTACTAGCTTTTTGTAGTCTCTCAGCCAAAAAAAAGTCATGGTAGGTCTGGGGCTGCTCTAAACTAGGCTAAGTAATACCTGTAACAGGGAGGTGGGCATACAGCTACATGTCCCAAGATTTCAGATTTCACCTTCTTAGAATCTTCCACTGGCTGCTTACACTTGCTTTCCTAACTCTGGCTAGGTACAGACATTCAAAAAGCACAAGGAATCAATGTAATTATGTGGTTTTCTGTAAACAGTGTACTTGAGATCAGAAGTGAACAGAACATGCATTCATCCTTTGGTAGGGTGGCAAATCTTAGACTGGTTCCACCATTTTTATACCATTTTATGTGTGCTGAACTTCTGTTATGAATACAGACCAGTTTTCAATCACTTATGGTAGTAAAAGTATAATGTCTGTACCTAGCCATAGTGCCTCTAGCAGAAGAGTGCCAGTCTGTAGGGCACATCACGGACAATTTCAGCATGAAAGTGTACATTTTTTGTCTGTTAGAACAGCGCCAAAAAGCTTTTCAAAATAAATGAAAAGTGTTCATTAGAAAATAGGAAGCTATGGATTTATCAAGAAAGGAAGGCAATACCTAAAAGTGAAGGGGACATAGAGGGAAGCATGAAAATAAGTGAGAGAAGAACAAAAGATGGAATAGCTCAAATGGAATGTAGAGGAAGCAGGGGAAGTGCAGAGGGAGAAGAAGGAAATGAGACCAGAAATGTAGGTGGAGATCTGTGCAGGTTTATAGGACCTTAACGGTCAATGCAAGGTGCTTGAACCCTGTGAGGAAGAAAGGAAATCAAGGAATTTGGAGAGGGGAATGATGCAGGCTGAGTAGTGAAAAGAAAAGATTAGTTCTTTGGTCTTTACTGATTTATTTCAGTGCAAATATCTCTGCAGCTATGTGTGTTTTGTACTTGATGTTACTAGAAAAAAAAGTCTCTGAAACCTGTCATTATCTTTCAGTTGTTTGCTGAAATGTTTTGTCAGATATTGTAACTTTTATGCTGTTTAGTTTCTCTGATATATAACATGACATGTTGGGGTACTACACCAATAACTACACTTAGATGGTTGAGAAATCAATGAGTTTGGTCATCAAAGGAGGAAATTATAGACTAGTCAGCCTGACCTCAGCACCTGAAAAGATCATGAAGCAGGTCCTCATGGAATCTATTGTGAAGCACCTACTGGAGAACAAAGTGATCAGGAACAGCTAGCATGGATTAATTAAGACCAAGCTGTGTCTGACCAAGCTGATTTCCTTCTGTGATAAAGCAACAGGCTCTATGGACAGGGGGAGAACAGTGGATGTGATATACCTAGGCTTGGCAGGATTCAATTTTTATTGACAGGCATCAATAAATATCGATTTCACCTCACATTCACAGACCAACAGAAAAATAGTTCCATCAGTAATCATCAAAACTTACATAAATTGTAAAAATGTAAAATAAAATCCAGGATTGTAAAGAAATCCAGTGCAGGGAGCATTGTAGGCATGTGCGCACACACAAACACACATGGCAGCCACTGCAGGAGCCGGGAGCTGTGCCAATAAAGCTGTGCTGGGAACAGGGTTGAAGGAGGCAGGGCTGGTAGTAACAGGGATCCTGGTGCCACTGGCCGCTTGCTCTGCCCATGTTGCTGGTCTGGCCTCCACAGGAGTTTGGCCCCTGGATGATTGGGGCAAGGGCCAAACTCCTGCGGAGGCCAGGCCAGGCTGGGCTTCATGGGAGTTTGGCCCGTGCTTTGGCTGGGGCCTGGGCAGAGCAAAGTGTCAGAAGCATCAGGCTCCCAGGTGCTGCCAGCCCTGCCCCTCCAACCCTCCTCCTGACACAGCCTTACCAGCACAGCCCCCAATTTCTTCTGTGGCTACTGCATGTGTGTGTGTGTGCGTGTGTGCACACACATACTAAATTGATAAAAATTGAAAAACACCCCTAATTTTGTGCTGTCTTGAAAATTTCAATCAACAAAAATTGAAATAAATGCTTAGAAATATACATTGATTTTAGCCATCATTTTAAAAAAGATAAAAATAAAAATTGAATTCTGCTAAACCTAAATATACCTTGACTTTAGCAATGCTTATGATACAGTCTCCCACAACCACAACATTCTCATTAACAAGCTAAGGAAATACAGAGTAGTTGAAAGATGGATATGTAACTGGTCGGATCATTGTACTTAACGAGTCAATGGCTCAATGTCTAGTTGGGAGGTGGTATCATGTAGGGTTCACCAGGGGTCTGTCCTGGGTCCAGTATTGTTTAATAGCTCCTTTAATTGTTTGGATGATGGGACTGAGTCCATGCAGAGACTCCAAAGTGTACGACTAGGAGCCAGACTGGTCTGGATAAACTAAGAAAATGGTCCACAATCAACCAGATGAGATTTGGCAAGGACAAATGCAAAGTCCTGCACTTGGAACAGAATAAGTGCATGCTCAAATACACACTGGAGAATGCCTGGCTACACTGCAGTACTACACAGAAGAACCTGAGGTTACAGTACACCAAAGCTGAATATTTTAGCGTACTCCTGTTGCAAAAAAAGCCAACAGCATACTGGGTTGCATTAAAAGGAGTGTCACTTTCAAATCAGGGAGAGTGATTCTTCCATTCCGTTGAGCACTCTGTCCTTGACGCAGGGAAGTGAGAATGGAGGAAGGAAAAGAAGGGACTCCTGGCCTACAGTTTATGCACCCCTGAAGAAAGACCTGTAACTTCTGCGGATGGGTCTGTGGCTCAAGGATTGGCCTCTTAAGACACCTCAAGACCCATCAATGAGCCATGGTAGAGACCATCCTTGAACCGAGGAATTGCCAACACAGCACTGGTGAAGCCTCACCTGGAGTATTTTGTTCAGTTTTGAGCCCAACGCTTCAAAAAGGATGTGGACATTTTGAAAAAAGTCTAGCATAGAGCAACACAACTGATGAAGAATGTGGGAGGCAAGATTTCTGAGGAAAGGCTGAGAGAATTAAAGTTATTTAGTCTAGAGAAGAGAAGACCAAGGCAGGGTTTGATAATGGTCTTCAGATACCTGAAGGGTGATTACAGAGAGGACAGAGGATAGAGGTGGGCTTTTTTCTGTGATCATATTGGACAGGACTACAAACAATGGCATCAAGCTGCAGCAGGGAAAATTCAGATTGGAGATTAGGACAAATGTTCTGACTATGTGGGTAGTTAAGCATTGGAACAGGCTACCTAGGAACATTATATCTTGCAAGTTTTCAGGAGCAGATTAGACAGAAACATGTTTGGGAAGGTTTAATCAGGGATGATCCTATCTTTAGTGAGGTGCTGGACTGAATAACCTTGTCAGGTCCCTTCCAGTCCCACTTTCCTATGATACTAAACTCCTTACAGTAGGTAGCTAGGGAATATAACATTTCTCCACAGACTTGTCAAAGAGAGCCAGTGGGTAGCTACATGGTTAGCATTGAATATTCATCCTACTTTCCAGATAGAGAGATCTGACTGGAGGAGATTTCTGTTCCACCAATATGCCTTTGAATAGGAAATGCAAAGATTACATACCTGACACTGGGCTGCACATTAGGGGCACAATTATTTCATCTAGTGGACAACCAAAGTGCAGTTTAAGATTAACCCTGAGCTAGCCATCTATGCTGTAGGAGCTATTCCATTGCCCGCTTTGCATATGTAAGTGCCCCCATTATAAAAATACGATCACCTTTCAGAGGCATCCAGGCATTAGGGCTGTGCGAGATTTCCCTGGCAGTTTCATTTCGATACACTTTCGACTCATTTTGAGCTTGAAACACCAAAATCAAAATGAAACGAAGGACTTCAAAACAGCCTTGAAACAAAACGAGGCTAGTCAAAACGTTTCTAAAGTTTCAAAACGTTTTGAGTTTCGAAGCAGCCAGCAGCCAGGTGATGGGAGACGGGAGAACCAGAGCTGCGCTCCCAGAAGCTCCAGGCTCAGCCAGGCAGGGAGCGCAGCCCTGCTCTCCCTACCTCCTGTGGGGGAAGCTGATCACAGAGCACAGGAAGGGAACTGAGCCCTGGCTGCAATCGGGCTGGAGAAGGGAACTGAGCTGGATCACTCTGTTTCCCTCCCCAGCCCTACAATTGGGCTGGGGAAGGCAACTCAGCCCAGCTGGGGTGAATTCCCAACTCCAGCACGACCATGTGCTAGAGAACAAACTCAGCCCAGCAGGGCTGAGTTCCCCTCCCTAGCACAACCATCGCACTGGGGAGGGGAACTGAGCAATTGGGCTCAGTTTTCTTCCCCAGTCCCAGGTGGCGGCATCAGCTTCCCTCTCTCATCTGTCAGGCAGATTGGGGGCCCTCAGCCCTGGGATGACTAGTACAGCCCCAACAGCCCTCCCAGGGTTGGGCCCCAATCTGCCTGCCAGATGACAAAGGCTGTTTCGAGTTTCCCCATTATAGCCAATAGGCGAAACATCGAAACAGCGTCAAAACAGGCTCATTATTTTGATGAAGTGAAATGGAACAGCTGCTTCGACTCAAAATGAAATTTGAAACAAAACGCTATTCCCGTCAAACCTCAAAACTCAAGTTGAAATGGAACAGTGCCATTTCGCACAGAACCTAGCAGGCATCTCCCAGTTCCAATAATGGGGGCACTTATATAACTAGAGGGTGTAACAGAACCTGACAGTGGGTACTTTAATATGAATGCTCTGAGCTTATTAGTTCAGCCCCATCCAGGTATTTGAGTGGAGTTTAGGCAGTGTTCTACTTTGTATATGGATCTCAACTTACCTTAGAACAAGTGTAGTCAACCCCCAGCATGAATGTCAGAAGTGGCACTGCAGCTGCTTTTTGGCATGCGGCAGATTGGGCAGAGGGTGGTGAGCCAAGCAGGAGACTGGGCAGAGCTTAACTTGTGGCCATACTGGTTGGCCACCACTGCCTTTGGTGGCTAGCTATTTAGGGTCAGCGGCTTCCATGTATGTACAGAAACCTAACTTTAGGCACCTAGGGATCTTTGCAGTGCAAAATGTTGGTATTTCATGAGGATCTTGTGGCATCTTTAGAGATTTTCTAAATAACTTTTTGAACCTTTCTGACCTAAATTCTGCTTAATTCCCATGTAGGCAGCTATATCAGCCTGGATCTAACCCATAAGCCTTACCATACGACAGCTAAAACTCAAAAGTATGCCATGCATCTTTGTAATCTGTATTAGCATGATTATAATAGATTATTTTACACTCTTTTTTAAATCAATCTATGTACCACATGATTGCAACCTGGGTTTCATCTGTGGTGCATGTAACACAGCTTGAGAACTGCTGAGTAAATTATTTTTAATCTGTTTCATTGTTTTTAGCAACTATGTCCCATTTCTTGTTTCCTTTTGGAATATTCTGCTACACCCTCTTGTGTTAGCAGACATACCCACAAGTCTGGTTCATGTGAAAATGGAGATGTGTCCCCACTTCCTTCTAGCAGTGGGAATCTCAAGAATAACTTCTGTAAAGCTCAGCACTTGTGGTGGAAAGAGAGTAGCATTAAGGCTGGAGCTGAGTAGAAAGCAGAACAGCCTAGGCTTGTAAATGGTTTTTAAGATAGAGTTGTGAGTGCCTGTTCTAGAAAGAGAACAGCTCTTAGGTGTTGTTAATTTTAACAAACCACAAATGTTGAAAAACAAGTTTTGACACTTCTGTGGCAGTCCACAGCTTCAGTAAAAGTTTTGTAATTTACAGTTGTAATTAAATGTTTATAGTATACACCTCTGAATTGTTATAGTAGTATAGTGATCTATTACCAGTAGTTCTAATTCTAAAATGTTGATATTCTCATTCTAAGATTATGATATTGGAGTTTATGTATCAAGACTATTCCAGATAAAGGAAGGGTAGGAATTTAAAGCAAGAGAGTTTATTCCATAGCAGCCATAGATATTCTGGTTATTTTTCCCTCATGGATACTTCCTATTAATTACAATGAGTATACTGTTACTTGTATACCTTGTTACATGTGTATATCCAAGCCCACATACAGGAAAGATGCTTTTGGCAAAGGAAGAGTCCTGGACATTTTGAAATGAAGATGAAAAAATATTTTAATTTAAGTTCTACACCTTGGATAAAGCAAATGGTGAAAAACTCTAAACAAAACCAGTATACAATACATGACCTAACAACAATTTTTGTACACAAAGGCAATGCTATACATATCGTAATTCTTAGTGTGATAAAAATATGCGCTATGTCCATAGGTGCTTAATGTAAGACTTCCCCAAAATGGGAAAAAGTAATAGAATAAAATAACCCAATCATTTTTCTTCTTTTAATTCAGGGAATAGTCAGATTCGAAACATCCGGGAAAGGCCACCAGCCCAATTGCTATGCATGGAAAAACAATACACAAACTGGACGCAGAGATCCTGGAGAGGGTCCAGAGGAGGGCCACTCATATGGTTGGTGGCCTCCATGGCCAGCCCTGTGAGAAAAGGCTGAGGGACCTGAATCTCTTCAGTCTCCGCAAGAGGAGACTGAGGCAGGATCTTGTGGCTGCCTACAACCTTATCAGGGGCCACCAGCAGCGACTCGGGGAAAGTCTGTTGACCAGGGCCCGCCTTGGAGTCACCAGGAACAATAGCCACAAGCTGAGGGAGGATAGGTTTAGGTTAGATATTAGGAAGAACTACTTCAGCGTAAGGGTGGCCAGAGCCTGGACTAGGCTTCCCAGAGAGGTGGTGCTCTCACCTTCCCTGGAAATCTTCAAGAGGAGACTGGATAGGCACCTGGCTGGGGTCTTATGACCCCTGCCACCCACAGTGCTCATTTCTGCCCATGGCAGGGGGTAGAACTAGATGATCTGTCTAGGTCCCTTCTGACTCATTGATTCTATGATTCTATGAACTGATTTTTGATAAGTAATACAAATCAAATGTAACTGGAACCCTCAATATAAGCACTACAACAGGGGTTTTCAACCTTTTAAAATAAATGTACTCCTTCTAACTCAAAGTTTGACTCCTGTACCCCCTTATATTTTGGGGGGCAGATTGAGGCCCCAGCAGTGAGGGAGGGAGTGGGGCTGGGATAGGTGCTGCACAGCTGGGGCAGGACAAGGTGTGGGATGGAGCTGCGAGTGACTCATCCAGGGCCTGTGGGGGGTGGCCCCCGCAGCTGCATGCAACCCCAGGAAGGCATGGGGGCCATGTGCCCCAGATCTGTGCATGGGGTGGGCTATGGCTGTGGCCAGGGCAGCACTGGGCTCTTCCAGTGAGGGTGGGAGTGGGGCAGGGGTAGGTGCTGAACAGCCGCACTGGACATAGCCGCAACCGGCTTGGGGAAGGGCAGCTCCTGCTGCTGCACGAAGCCTGTTGTTTCCCATTTTAATACGAAACAACATGTCTAAAAACATATGAAGTACATGATGAAAAGGACAAATTGCAAAATGCCTGCATGAACTTCTGTATGGCTTGTAGTCTCCACAGAAACTGAGGCAGCTACAGAACTTTAGTGCTCTAATCCAGTCGACTGATGGATTTAGAAGCTTCATAGTGGCCCTGGACAGGCTAGATACATCTCTCTCCAGCCTGAAGAGCACTGGGCCTCATTCCAGACTGCAAGCCCAAGAAAAGTGATTTATCTTTAAAGACAGCTTAATCAGGAAGAACAATCATCTACCAGGATATCTTCATCATTACTCAGATCCCAGCTTCTACCATATTGCATCTTGGGCTACTATGGCTGGCTCTAATCTAATCAATGCCTGCTTTATAGTCTGTCAACTGTTCAAACAGTGAAGAAGTGAATAGCACTTCTAGTGTATAAAACCTCCACGTGTATATTGACACTTCACTATTGTGAATTAATCAAGATTTGTAAATACATTTGAATAAGTGAAATAATCATTGTCAATTAAAATAAAAGGATGACACAACACTGAGTGTATACTAGTCAAAGACATTTCTTGATTGTACAAAAACCACACCTAACCACAACTAATGCTTGAGGCAAATTATTTCTGTTTACTTGAACAATTAGGAATTTCTTCTGAATAATTCTTATCAGGGCAGGGGGCGTGAGGGGGAAGGTTGCTTTCTTCACAATAAAAAATGAATGCCTGTAGTTGAGCAACTCCAGAAAGACACAATTATCCTGAGATAATCAGGAGCCTGAAGGCTCTGAGACATTCAGCTGTGTGTTGTGTCCTAATTTTATCCCTATATTAAATAAGAAAATAATATGTTAATACGTGGTGACGGTTGAACATTTAGTTGTATATAAGTGAGGAAATTAAGAATTAAATTTCCCAGTGCAATTTAAGTATGTCTTTCATGTATATTCACAGTGGGGCCTTTCAATATCCATGGATAATAGTGGCAAATTAGAAAGAAAACTGTCCCTCAAAAATGCATTTTTATACATCCCATAGATAACTGGATGAGAAGAAGATGAATTTCATGCTGGAGATGTATTTAAAACTATTCTATAATTAACTTATTATCCTCCTCCACAGAGACTATCTGCCTCCCCATTTCTACTCTGAGATTTTCTATCTAGAATATCAGAGAAATCCTCCATCCACTGTTCTCAAAGAGATTTTCCATCTTGTCTGTCTTTGCAACACATGCACATGCACACAAACATACATGTTGGAGAATAGAGAGATACACCTATTGTCTAGGACCTCTGTTTGTCAGTGGAAATTTTTGCAAGACACCTATAATTTTTAAGAATCTACGACATTTCATGAGTCTTACCAGATAGTCATAATCCTAAGAGATTTGATTCATTTGGATAGAAACAGGCCTTTTGAAGATTTTGGCAGAAAATGGCTGATTCAGCTAAATCACCAAAAACAGTATGTGGTATATAGATAAAAAGTCAATTAAACTTTTTCTGTACTATTTTTATAATTGATGTGAACAAATGAACTTACCACTGTTTATGTTTCAACATTATCTTCTCCTATATGCACAAGGTATTATTTTATGTCACTATCTATATATTGTGTGAACAGAGAAGAGGATAGAGTTATCCATGAACTAAATGTGTTTTGTGTTAACTGTGCCAAATCACATGGAACAGTCAGTATGTAACACATTTTAAACTGACCTTTAAAAAATTTCATGTCCCCCCCACAAGTTCTGCTGGCTGGCTTTTTGGTCAATGTGACACTCCAAAAATATTTTTTATTTATTTATTAATCATATTACTGTAGCAGCTAGAACCCTTAGTCATAGATTGTGATCCCATTGTGCTAGGCATTATGCATACAGATAAAAAAGACGCTCACTGTCTCTAAAGGAGCTATAGAATTAGCTGAAAGGAATTAAGTGAAAAGTAGTTGGAAAGATGCAGGCATAGCTTCTCAACATGGGCACTGTAGCTGTAATGGGGTAATGATCAGATGTCAGGGGGTTATAACCATTCACTTTCCTATATTGTTACCTGGGAAGGGCATCCAACTAAATCCTGGCTAAATTAGTAGGAGTTTCTAGTAAGGAAACATTGAGAATCACTGGCTGTAGAATTTTCCAGCTACAGGTCACTATTTTGAATTCTGCCCAGGCTGGTAGTGATTGAAAGTTATTATAATCAGGTGTTCCACATAAAATAAGTAAAATAAGATTGGTAGTTTCTGTTCTGTTTCTAAGGCATATTTATCCACATCACATAAATTGCTACTCCAAGCACCTCTAAATATCAGTTTAAACAAAGAAGTCAAGGATAGAATGTGTATGGAAACTAAAGCATTTGCTTATCCCTTGGACAAGACAGATGCATACACCAGAAGGTACCAGCCAGGAAGTTTGACTGCCATAGCACTTCTGTAAGTGGACGGGTTT
Organism: Crocodylus siamensis; assembly: GCF_052110815.1. Classification (NCBI taxonomy): domain Eukaryota; kingdom Metazoa; phylum Chordata; order Crocodylia; family Crocodylidae; genus Crocodylus; species Crocodylus siamensis. The sequence continues at coordinate 67,243,761 of NC_143398.1, forward strand.
TATCTTCATGGCTTTCACTCCATCACTGATTGCACAAGGGGGAAAAAGGAAAAGGAAAATATTATTCCTAAGTATTCCTTTGAAAATGACTGATAATTTCAAGGCTCTGAGCTTTCTGTTTTCTAAGGATTATGAAAAAATGATGTTTTACAAGAGTGTCTTCTGTGAGAAGGTATAATCTTTTCCTTTTTTCTGCCATTAGAAGGGCATAAACAAGTAAAATAAGATTAAGTGCTGATCTAGGAACTCAGGTTTCAGTTTTATGGTACAACTGAAAGACTATCTTCAGGTTGATTATATCAATAACCACACCCTAGAGCAAGCTTATCTTCAGAGTGTTGTGTTGAAATGTAAGGGATACAAGATACAAGAAATGGTAAAAATCAAAAATGGTTTGCTATGCCATAGATAATGCAATTAAATATGACAAAGTATGAAATAGATTATAAACATGTGAAAAGTATAATAAAGTAAATATTGGAGCTAAAACAGTGTTCATTGTGGAAAGAATTTGATTTCTTTTTTACACTAATAGGAGAATCTCTCTTTGAAACTTCTATGCAAGCTTCTCAATTAATTTCTAAATTTAATTCTGAAAAACAGTTATTTTTGCTTTAGTTAGTTACTCCCTATTCATTTTTGATGCAGCAACAACTACTCAGGTTAACAAAAATCATGATGTAAAATTTTAATATTTGGAGAGACTTTTTTATTGTTTGCATCATATGGCAGCCATTATATTTGTAAACAAACCAAATCTCTGGTTAATAGTAATAAAATGTCACAAAATATACTGTAAAAGAATTTTATTTTTTTTCTTTCTGAAAAAAAGGGGGGGTGGACTCGATCTTTAGAGATCTCTTCTAGCCCTTACTTTCTATAATTCTATCCTACAGTCCTTACTCATCAAAACTGTCACTGAAGTCAGTTGGATCATATATATATTTGATTTGGTTTGTTTACAAATATAATGGCTGCCATTTGACACAAACAATAACCAGGTCCCTCAAATCCCATATATATATGTTTAACTTTATGTTTTGTAATTTAAGATCTAAGATCACATTCTTTTCTGCACTTGGTCTGCTTCAAACCACACACAATAAAACCAGCATAGTAAACTACAGGAGGATAAGCCAAAGTGACACACGTGACACTATCCTTCTGCCTGTAACTAGTATGTGAGGCATGGTCATGGGAAAGGGACACTTTACCTCAAAAAACGTGGACATTGAAAAAGTGCATTGGGACCACTGGTAGTGGACACAAGACTGAACAGCTTTTGTGCTACTCAGAATGACACCAAGAAACAGTTGTGTCTCTGTACTGGTCATTGCTGTGCAAAGCTGATTTAAAGTGCTCATGGTGTTTAAGCTGCCTTTCTGTCCACTCCCAGCACGTTGAGATCAGTTCAGATTCACTCATGAAGAGAATAAAACCTAATTTTTATGAATTCTACATAACATATCATGCTTTTTACTAGACTAGAAAGCAATGTTAAATATTGGCCAACCTTTCACCAAGTAAACCAGAGGCAAGAACCTGCTCCTACTTTAAACCAGCAGCAAACTAGATGTATGCAGGGTAGGAACTATTCCAGTGTCTAAAGCATATGTATCCACATAACATAAATTGACACTACAAGCAGCTCTAAATATCAGTCTAAGCAAAGATGTCAAAGACAGAATGTGTATGAAAACTAATAAAAGATATCAGATTCATGCAAAGAACCTTGTCTGCCTATGCCCTTAGACCAGCATGGCTACAACCTACACCCCTATGAAAACTAAAGCATTTGCTTATCCATTGGATAGGACAGATACGCAAACCAGGAGGTACCAGGGATCCATCCTGCTTTACTCTTAATCTTGAGTTATAAAATCATAGAGTTGGAAGGCAACTCAAGAGTTGATTAGTCTGGCCCAGTTCCCCCTATATAAATGTTATTCTTAATCCATCCCCTCCAGTGTTTATCCAGCCTCATCTAAAAAACCTGTGATGAAGAAAATTCCCTGACTTCCTTGAGCAGTCCACCCCACTGCCTAACTGCTCTGACAGCAAGAAAGTTCTTTCTTTCTTTTTCCTGACAGCTAATCTAAATCTATTTTATGCAATTTACTGGATGATAAGTTTTTTTTAATAATAACACAACTTATTAGTGTTTGTAGTTCTTTTTGTACAAGAAATGTCCTGAAGTGTCATTCCAGCTGTCAGGCAGCTTGGAAAAAACATTGGAAAGGGGAGAGGGTGACTTTTGTTTTTTAAATTGATATTTCAAATAATACAAAACTGGGAAATATAACAAAGTAGAAGCATCATCATTCAGTGAAAAAAAAATGCAATAGGCACAGGATATTAACAAGTCTTCGGTTCAAAGCCCGACAGGACTGATGTGCATTGAATCACATTGTACTTGGAGGGAGTATGAAAGAGTATAAAGGATTAATTTAATTGATTATAATAACATGTGAAAAAGTATTGACCTTATTTCAAATCTAATCATGGACCAAATCCTGGATTAATCAGTGTGTGTGGGGGAGGCTCTGACAGCCACTCTCATTAAAGCACTGCTGCATTTCCTGTATCAGCGTCCTCATGCTTAAAAATGGTGGCAGGGGCACTTGAACTAAAGCTTGTTTGAGCTTTTTGATGGTGCCCCATCACCAGTTTTAAGCATGGGGCACTGATACATGAGATGCAGGAGGCTGCTGGAGCACGAGAAATGCTACACTCCAGCAGACTCTATTAATTGAGTCTACTCCAATACAGTGGAATTCCAGCGCATCAAAACAGACTCCGTGTATGTGCATGGGTGCCCTTAAAGACTAACTCCTTCAGAACAGCATAAACTTTCATATGCAACAGGCTGCTTTGTCAGATACTTCATCAGTACTGAAGAAGTAGGCTGTTGCCTATAAAAGGCTATGGTTTTCTGAACAAGTTAGTCATTAAGGGGCCACCCTTCCTGCTTTGTGTCTGACCTCAGACTAATGTGGCTAACTACCTCTCATTAATCAAATAGAAAACAATCCTAATAAAAGTATAAAATAAATTCTGCTGGCCATGCTCTGCATTTTGTTCTGCTGCTGAAGATGGGCAGCAAACAGAAAAGAAAAATGGGCCTAATTTATTCCTAATGTAACTCTAACAATTTCAAGAGATTTCTCTAGATACTTTTAGCCCAATGTGTTAATTAGGTTGCATTCTGAAGCTGGCAGGAGTCTGCTGCTGGGCAAAGCAAGGCAAAAAAGTATCGAATAGTTTTAGACCATCTCCTTTTTTAGTTTTAAATAAACACAGAAGTGAATATATTTTAAGAAATCAGTATTGTTAAACATTGCATAGCCTTGGAGGATGGATGAACCCAAATCCTGATACAAAGCCTACTAAAGTTAGTGGAATATTTTCCACTGACTTGAATGGACGATGAATCTGGCCATTAATGAGTACTAGCAAGAAGAAAGAAGGGAAAAAAAAGAATATTTTGAAATTGATGTACAACGCAGAGTATTGTTTTTGGAATTCAAGAATCTTGTGTTTCTAAAGTAAAAGCATCTTTTCCACAGGTGTGATAATGTTGCTTCCCTTCCTTCCCCCGCCCCCCACAATTTTTTTCTAAGGGGAGGAGGGATCCTCAGGCTCACAAATCCTCATCTGTCATCCCATCTTCAGACTGATTGTCCTACCCTTCTGACCAACTTGGCTTAGACCCAAGCCCCTCTGGAGCCCATCAACACTATGCTTTCATTCCTACAGCTCAGTTCTAATTCAAGCAGGACTTCCATTTACTTCACTGGAACTACAGGATTCAGCCCATATGTTCCCTTTCCCCACGTGGTTTAGGTTTTATTTTGGATTCAGTGCTGTAAAATAAAAGCAGACTGAGGAAAGGCTTTGCATCAGTTTCCAGTACAGTGTGAAACAGTCACATAGAGGGAATCACATGAGTTTGTTAAAGCCTATGCTGTCATACTACCTTGAAATTACTTAAGTGGGGTTGCACCCTGCCACTCCTTTGATGGAAGACCTCTAAGAAAAATCCAGGTACTGCAGGAAGTGGGCCTGGTGACTCAGGAGACAGTAATCCTCTTGAGTCAGTACTGAACCAGGAGGTATGTGTTGCTAGAAGGGCTGTCTTTTGTAAAAGAAGCAAAACCAAGGTCCTGAACATTGAAACTAGTAAAATGCCCATGAAACTAGTAAAATACCTATGACATTTCTTGCAAGGTTAGAGGTGTTAGTCCATATCCCAGCTACATTCTCCCTCAGGTAAATACATTCCCTCTCTAGTTCCAAACAAATGCATTACTATTCATTTCCTCCATTAAAATGTTGCTATTGCTGTGACAGTCTTGTTCCTTATCTGATCAGGTTGTTGTCCAATGTGATTTGGAAGACATTTTCAACAGAGGACAAAATGAATTAAGCCTTTCCTTTTACCAAAATAACATGTATTTCTTAGTTTCATTTTCAAGGCCAAGGACATCCTCTTGAACCCCACTATGATCACATAGTCATGTTGTGTCTTATTCCTTATGTTTTTACTTTTGTTGTTGTTGTTTTAGATAAAGCAGTCTCCAGTAAACAGAGGGAAAAGATAAAAAAAACAAAAAAACAACTCCCCCCCCAAAAAACCAAACCAAAAAAACCACCCCACTGTAAATAAATATTGACATTTGTTATTATTTAGACAGTAGTAGTGCTCATCACATGTTAGGCTTGTATCTTGTTATGGAAAAATGTCAATCCCCAGCTCAGAGAGCACACAATCTAAAAGGACAAATGAAAGGTGAGAGAGGGGGAACACCTTATACAAGCAAACAATAGGATTTTGAGAATGGTAGAATGGTGGAGATGGAGGCAGGATAATAGGAAGCAAGGATGAACACACAGGGTTTGTTAAGGTGATAACAAGAAGGAGCTCAAACTTGATGCAGTTTTGAAGGGAGAGAGAAGCAGGAAAGAGACTGAAGATGGGACTGAAGGTTATGTTCAGCAGTGACAAGAGGAAGTGGATGAAGGAGATGGTTTTGAAAGAAAATTCAGGAATTCAGTTTGAGCCATGTTGTGTTTAAGCTATTGGAAAGACATCTAGGAAATGTTGGGGAGGCAGGCTAAGATTCATGATTGCATGGAGAAAGTCACGTCAGGAATGAAGAGAAAGGGTCATCAGTGTAAAAAAGAAAGTTAAAGCTGTACAAGGAGATGAGAACACCTAGAGACAGTGTGTAGTGTGTAAGTCATCCTGGTAAAGAGCTATATGCAAATATACACATTGGGGAAAGGGAAAATTGAGGTAGACTTGAACAAACTAGGCAAAGTATTTATAAGCCAAGACTTAGTATTTAGAAAAATACCAGATGAAAACTATGCTGTATTGTAAATAACATCTGTAGACAAAATCGAAAAAAGGGCTTGCACACCTAAAGTATCTACAGCCATTAGATTTAGATCAACCTCACTAGTTTAGGTCAGTCTAAATGCTCATCTGTGCAGGCATTCAGGGGAGTTAAATAAGGGAAAAATGGTGGGCCCAATCTAAGTTAGTTCTTATATCAGGAATGGGTTAACCTGATCTATTGAATGCCTGTGTGCATTTGGAGTGCAGCCCCAGTTGCTCACCCCACCAACAGGACTGTGCTCTTCCTACCCCTTCAACCCTGAGCGAGCTGTTTTTAGCTCCTGACTCCCCTACCCTGAGATGGACACCCCTGTCTAACACCCGCCATCCTCCTCCTCGATTTCCTAGCCTCTGCAATTCTATCCATTCCTCATTCAACCACAAGTTACTTATTCTAGTTTCCCCATGTGACTCCTGGGACCAGCATGCACCACTCCTGGCCTATGTACATGTGGCTAAAAGTAAGCCACTTGAACGTAGACTGGGTGTGGTGAATGGTTATACGCACTCCTAGGCAACATCTACACAAGCATGGATGTTTGTTTCACTGAGGACAAGAAGCAGCAGTATACCTTGTACCTCTGCTAGTTGTCCCTGGAGAATGTTTGTGCCATGCACCCTCTGGTGCACAGCAGTTTACCCCAGGTGAGGTAGGGGAGGCTGGGGCCAGCACTGGACTGGCCTCAGCAACCTTAGCTTCCATCCCGAGGTCCTCCTGGGGCTGCAGCAGGGGCAATTCTGCCACTCGGCACATGGGTGGCAACTGGAGTGTGGCTTCGGGTGGCCAGGCTCTGATTTGGGGTGGCATATGCTGTCCCTGTGTGGACCGCCCTGATTTTTTTTTTTTTTGTGATGGGTTTTTTGGCCCTGGCATCTCCCAGGGTCAACCTACCTCCTCTCCCCCACCCCCGCCCCCTGCTTGCTGCTACCTTGAAGCACAGAGAACACTTGACTGTGCGGTATGTGGTACCGCAGACATGTTTCCAGTGTCACATACTGCATGGCTCTGCTTGTCTGGACACAGCCCTAAAGTGCATTTTAGGCATCTAAATCCAAGTGAATTATCCAGAAAAACCCAGCCTGACCATTAGGGGTTTTAGACCTGAAAGGCCATAGGAATCTAAAGGCACCCATGGAGCCAGGCAAGGCTACATTAATTCTAGTTTGGGAGGTAACCCACATGTAACAGCATGCAGAGCACACTGCTGCATTACATGGTAAGTCTGAGGTGTAAATTAGATATGGACTCTCAGGGCAGTGCCCTTATCACTGGACTGCAGTCGTGCTTCCTCTATATCTGGCTACAGTAATCACATTCCTTTCTCAACAGTGGCACAGATTTAAAGGAAAAGCTGGAAAAAGGCCCTGTCTCAACCAATCCTGGTGGTTAGGTTAATCTCTTGTGATGTGGGAAATGTAAGTTTGAATCCTCCCAGTTGATATGGTGCTAGACATCTGGGCAAGTGCTGTACTCAGTAGGTTATTAAGAGGCCTGCAACCACCACTGTTGCAATCATAAAAACGAGTGACACTAAGGGACCACTTAGATGTTTGCATCCAAATCCTAGTCTCATGTAGGTATGCAAATCAAGGAGAGAGGAAAGATTTGAGACACATTTCTTTCTCTCAACTCAATGAATTGCTATTGTGAATCCCATTCCTAGGTTCCTAACTCTTCCCCACTCCAGTACCCAAGAGCCTAAAAGTTAGACATGGCCATGCTGAGGCCTGAATCCCTCTATAAATCTGTCTCTGTGTCCATTAATAAAACTGTTATCACTTTCCTGAGAATCGGAGTGTTTGTTCCCACCATAACACCACAGTCTGCTCTCTTAAATTGAGGTTTCAAGCTAGGAATTCAGCCCTTCATTTCACTCACAAAACAAGGATTTTCCTTCTTCTAAAAGCAAAGAATCTACCCAGAAGGGACAAGTGACATTTTCATTCCCTTTGGGACAAATTTCTAGAAAGTCCACAGTAGTTAACTGGCAAGCAATTGTCTTAATATTCTTTGACACATGCCCATTAAACTTCAGAGTTGCCTGCAAAGAACAGTGAGCACTTCTGCTACTGCCTCAAATTTTTGGGCAACCTTTTGGGCTGTCAGCAGCATGGCTTAATGCACATGCCACCTCAGACCCTGTATTTAGATGTAATGAAAGTGAAATATACAGACAGCACTACATTTTGTCCTGTTACAGCCTTCCTGCTTTACTGAGAATAATAACAATAAAGTTAGAAAAGGTGCCCCGGGGTAACCCAGGGATATGCTGCTAACCTTTCATCAAGGAGCTCTTTAAGAACATATTCCCCTGTGTCCCCAAAAGCCCATCATTTTCATACTCTCCTCTCTGCCCAAAATAATCTATCGAGTCCACATTTTACCCACTGCAGACCTGTGAATAGAGATGCAATGGCAAAACAGTGATAGTTTCTTACTTTGGCTCTAGAGACATGAGTTTAAGCCTTGTTCTGTACTAAAGAATGTCTTCAGTTGACTCTGCTGTAAATAGGCATCTGATCCTTCAGACTGCATAATCAAAAGCAATTGACTGATGCTGGCTGCCTGAACTGGCATGCTTTAGCCACATTACTTTATGGGCTGTTAGGCACAGGAAAAACTTTGACCATAGCAAATCCACTGAAGCTTCTAGTTATGTCAAATCTATCAAGCTCCCCATGCTCAGATACATCGGTCTTTTCTCTCCCACTCTCTCCATGAGTCCTCCCTTCTAGAACATCATAGAATATTGCCTATATGAGCCCTTGTAGTTTTTCCTAAGTATAGCCATGGAAATATTAGGCAGTTTCCCTTGCAGCATGTAGTAGAAGTATTTGTAGGTAGGATGTCCGGCTGCCTCTGAGCAATAGATCATTTTGCTGGTTGAGTAGCAGTAGATCATTTTGACCCCCAAAGTGAGTGATACTTAGGAAAAAAAGCATATAGGGACCTTTGGTAACTGGGAAATGAGTCTCTCTTGACATGGGACTTGCATGCAGTGGTTAGGGAACATAAGCTTCTATCTTCTTTCTCAATAACAGTTCTCCAGAGAACATATGATGCAACCCATCCTAGCAGTACTAGGGAGAAAGACACAGAAAAAGGACATTCCCTTAGCAATAATTTATATCTCATAGTGGGCACATCCACACGAGAGCAGCTGATGGACTTGAATATGAAACATTTAATAAGCTGAGCATTTAGCAAACAAACTGGTTGCCTCCCCCCCAAAACCTGTTCACCATGACCACAGTAAATAGAATCATAGACAGTGAGGGTTGGAAGGGACCTCAGGAGGTCATTTAGTCCAAAACCCTGCTCAGAGCAGGACCATCTCCAACTAGATCATTCCAGCCAGGGCTTTGTCAAGCTGGGCCTTAACAACCTCCAAGGATGGAGATTCCACCACCTCTCTAGAGAATCTTTTCCAGTGCTTCACTACCCTCCTAGTGAGACAGTTTTTCCTAATATCCAGCCTAAACTTCCCTTGCTGCAACTTGAGACCATTGCTCCTTGTTCTGTCATTTGCCACCAGTGAGAACAGTCTAGCTCCATCCTCTTTGGAACTAACCTTCAGTTAGTTAAAAGGCACTATCAAATCCCCCCTCAGTCTTCTCTTCTCCAGACTAAATAAGCCCAGTTCCCTCATAAGTCATATGCCCCAGACCCTTAGCCATTTTCATTGCCCTCTACTGGATTCTCTCCAACTTGGCCACATCCTTTCTATAGTGGAGGGCCCAAAACTGGACACTCAGGATGTGGCTTCACCAGTGCAGAACAGGGGGAAAATAATCAAGGCTGGCCTAAGTATTTTTGTGTGGGCTGGCTGAGAGTTCTCAAACTTAAAGACTTCAGTTACCTTAAAAGAGTGTGGTCAGGTGAGAAAGTAGACTCAGCCTTTTGCCACAAGTGAGATCCCACCTGCTTAATTCTTCTAACTGTAGTAATATTTAGCAATTAGCTGTTCTGAGTCCACATCACGCATGTCTATACAGGCATACCTCGGAGATATTGCAGGTTCAGTTCCAGACCACCGCAATAAAGCGAATATCGCAATAAAGCGAGTCACACAAATTTTTTGGTTTCCCAGTGCATATAAAAGTTATGTTTACACTATACTGTAGTCTGTTAAGTGTGCAATAGCATTATGTCGGTGGAGCAGTCAGAACACACACAATATTTATCAATTAAGTTCACTGTCTTATATGGACGCGGTTCGTGGCACCCCAAAACAATTACAATAGTAACATCAAAGATCACTGATCACAGATCACCATAACAAATACAATAATAATGAAAAAGTTTGAAATATTAAGAGAATTACCAAAATGTGACACAGAGACACCAAGTGAGCAAATGCTGTTGGAAAAATGGCGCCGATAGACTTGCTCAATGCAAGGTTGTCAATTTGTAAAAAACGCAGTATCTGCAAAGTGCAATAAAGTGAAGAGCAATAAAACGAGGTATGCCTGTACTTCTTATTAGCTGATTTCTAAGAAACTCTGTTACCAAGCTTAAAGACTCTCACAAACTCCCTCAAGCTCTTCTGTGTCATCAGTCATCATTTAGTATAATAAAGGGGCAAGATTTAGCTCACTGTTAGGAAAAGTGCTGGGGTGGGTAAGGTATTATCATAATAGAAACTAATTTGTAACCTTAACTATAGCCATTGCTACCTTTTTGCTGCGATTAACAGTACTTCTATCAGCACTAAGTACTGCATTTATTATTTGTGATTAGTTCATACAGGAAAGCTGTGGATTTTTTTTTAAGAGAAGGCACAAGATACGTATTTCAGTGTTTCTCTTTTAATCTGTCGGATGTTTGAGGGAGCTGATAGAAATTACATGAACAGGAATAAAAGTATGCTAAAACACAAATATTCTTATTTTAAGAGTAAATAATAAAAAAAAATAGTCTCAAGAAACACAAGAGTATCATTTTACTTAAAATAGCCCCTTGTAAATATATCTAGTTAAGCAACCAATATGTCCCAGATGAATGATTTTTACCCTGAAAAGTGAACCAGAAGGGACCAACTGCCTATGTACTTAATTTCTCCCTGCCTGAGTCCCCTTTAATGATCTGCCATTTATAGGGATTCATTATCCAAGTGCTGTACACAGGGTTAGCTGTAAAAAGACCAAGAAATCTTACGGCACTTTGTAGAGTTTTGGTGCAAGGGCCTAAGGGAAACTATTTTTAAAAGTAAAAAGAAGAACTTGATGACCTGAATGTAGATAGGACATGTAATGTGGACTTAGTCACTCTGCTGACTACTTTGGCCGCTTCCACTCTACTTTTATTCTAAACAGTATGACCTCCAAGCACTACAGCAAGTAATGCCCCACTACCATGCATTTGGAGGGAAATGTAATCTTCCCCGCCCCCCCCGCTTCTACTATCTCTTGCGCTACAAACAAAAAGTGAGTGCTTCCTCTACACCCACTCCCTCTGCCAGCAGCACCATTGCAACTTCCTGTCAGTTTCTCACTGTGGTGGACTTCCTCTGAATAAGTGTTATCTGCCATGGTGTATTAACTGTTTGCTCGCTACCAAGCTTTTCCCAGAAGAGCTGACTTCTTTATTTTTAACATTTACCCTTCTAACCCACTCTGATCTGGGGAGAAAAGGAGCCCTGGTGACTTTTGGAAAAAAAAAGGCATTTTCTATTAAATAATAGAATAATTTTTTTTCCAAAAGTCACCAGGGCTCCTTTTTCAATAGAAAATGAATGTATGTGGAGCAGGGAGAAGAGCCAAAACACGTTGCCATTCTTTCCACATTAACGGATCTCCTGCTGCATTTCAGTGGAGGCTAACTCTAGTTGTCAGGAGGCTTAATAATGCAAGGGAAGAGTAATAGCGTTTTGTGGTTTCTGCTGCTATGTGGGCGAGCATCTGAGGTGTTTGAGAATCAGGGGCCTCGCACTTCTGTTTCTTACACACATTTCACAGGTTTTTGAGTCATGGAAGCGGCTCAGATCCGTGGCTAGCAGAGGTGACCCAGGTACAGACCAATGGTGGGTATGTAGAATGAGGCCTTTCCACCCAGGCGAGGCCAGGCCTCTGCTAGTGGGGCTGAGGACACGGGAGCACTTGCAACCACGGGGTGAGGGCCGGGCCCGCTGTCTGCAACCTTGACAAACAGCGGGTAAAAGGGGGCGCTCTCCCGCGCCTGGAGCCAGGTGGCCATAACACCGCCACCCCGCCGAAGGGACGGCGCCGCGACAGCCTGCGCCTGCGCACTGCGAGCCGGGGGGGGGGGGGGGGAAGAGGTCACCCCCGCCCCCCGCTCGCTTCCTGCCCCGCCCCCAGGCCGAGCCGGGACGCCAGAGCGAGGCTGGGCGTGTGGCGTCACGGCGGCGGCCCGGAGCCTCGCCCAGCAGCGGCAGCGGGTGCGCGCGGGAGCGGCGCGTCCGGCCGGAGGCCACACGGGCAGCAGCGGCGGCGGGGGTGGCGCCGGCCGGTAGGCGGGGAGCGGGGCCGGGGACGAGGGGGCCGCGATGGTAGCGGGGCAAGTGCGGGAACATGGCGGAGGCAGCCCCGGCCCCGGCCCGGCGCCGCCGCCGCCGCCGCCCAAGTTGTAGCGGAAGCGGAAAGTTGCGAGGCGGCGGGGCGGGGTCGGTCTGCGGCGCCCCGGCAGCCCACGGCCCCGCTTAGGCCGGGCGCCCCGCCGCGGGGAGGGGTCCGCAGCGCCTTCCCGGCCGCGGGGTCCTGCCCAACTTGCCGCGGGGTCTCCGCTCCCCCATGCGCTATTGTGTGCGGAGCCGCGCCGAGCGGCTCCCTGTGGAGGGTCCCTCTGTTCCCCCTCCCCCCAGTCGCCTTAGCAGCTAGGAGCTCGGGGGCAACACGTTGGAGAGTCGCCGCGGCCTGAACAGACCCCGGCTCCGGAGCCCCCGCCGCGCCCCAGCGGAATATGTCCGGGCTGTGTTTAGGGCGTTAGGCTCTGGGCCAGCCCAAAGAGGTGGCGGGCCATGAAACCTCTACCGATCTGCTGTGTATCGCCCTTTCCTGCAAGCTGTCCCTTTAAAGAAATAATGTCCGGTTCCAAAGGAAAATGCTTAGGCATTTATCACAGATATTGTCTGGTTCAAGCAGCGCTAACAATCTGGGTTGGGTTGTCTCTACTAAGTTTGCTTAGGTAAACCATAGACAATCATAAGTTGGGCTGGAACGGACGTGCAGAGGTCATCATCTAGTCTAGCCTTTCTCAGCCGGTAGGTCACAACCCAAAAGTGGGTCAGCAGAATATATGAAAGGGTCACAAATAAACTTTAAAAAACAGATGCTGCTTTAAAGGAGAAAAGTGTGGGAATCTGTGGGTTTTCCCTTACTGGCTGGCAGAGCTCCTGCCTGCAAGAGGCTGCTTGGGCCCCCCAGGGCCTACACAGCCACCTCCTGCTCGGCACACTGGGGGTGGAAGGCACTCAGTTGAGACTGGCCATTGATGTTTGCAAATGGGTCCTGGTCCAAAAAAGGATGACAATCACTAATCTAGTCCAAAATGTGATTGTACAGAACATTAGTCTTTTCTAGAGGAACTTTGCTGCGTTAAAGGTCTGGTTTCAGTTCCAACACACATCAGCTCCACTTCCAAATGTTTTGGCAGTGAGCTAGTGGAGGGGGTGCTTTCCCAAGCTTTTTTTATAATGTGGGTTCACCTAAATATTTCTATTCCAAAAAAGGATATCGGAAACTCATTTTTCAGTTATAACAAATGTCCTGTAACTGAGAGATGCCCTAATTAAGTGTGGCTAACCTACTTGATGCATCTGCTGTACAACAAATACTTAGATACAAGGCTGACACAGTTCCTTGTTATACCAGGTCATACTTTGAGGCTTCAAAGGGGTTTTTCTACCCTTTGGTAAACTCATAGTAATGGTTTCCTTAATTGTGCAACGGGTTCATGTCTGACTTATGCCTTTGTTAAATGGAACCTGTGGAAGAAGTTAATTCAGGGTGCTTTTAAGTGCTTTTATCTGCTTTGTTCAGGATTCTAGTTCCTTATTTCTCCTTTCACTGGGAAGAATCTACAGTATAAAATGTTTTCTTCCTTCTGGCTAGAACTGAGATTGCTAACTGATCTGTAAAATGTACTCTGGCTTCTGTTGTAACTGTTAGATAGCAAAAGCTTTGGCAGTGATATTGGCTGTGTTTGGTTAAAGCAGTTCACCTTCTCTAGGTTCCTGCCTATTGTAGGGACATGTCTTCTAACGGTGCTAGGAGATTTCTGAAAGTTACAGGATAGCCATGAGTCTTGAACTTAAGTATTCAGGCCTTTCTTGCATAATACCTCTTGCAACAAAATTGATCATGCTTAGGACTACTGGATCAGCCCTTCCCTCCATACCCTACTCCTAGTAAAGACTAACTCAGCAATAATTTTTATCCTGTTACTTACAGGCTAGAACTATGCTATCTGTTTGCTATTGTTAAGTTGGAAAAAGTTAATTTCTGTCTTCAAGAATAAACCTGGAGTTTGCTTAGCGGTTTTCCTGGTCCCCCACTATTTTACATAGTTAGTCAGTCAGTCTCCCTCCCTCCCCTGTGTTAAAAAGGCCTCTGTAAAAGAAACTGTGAAACTGACTTGCAAATATACAAACTGAAGGAATAAAAGAGAAGAAAGTTATTTCCTTTTATGTGCCCTGGTTTTATATAGTGTTTGGTTCAGATGACAGGTCAGTATGGGACGACAGAGTATGTTGGATTGAACTGTGCTGTCTTTTTAGAACTCCACTGTCAGACAGTCCATCAAGACTAATGTAGGTGTGAGCCTCACCAATCTCTTGTTTCATGCTGTGTGAGCTTTATGTGGTAAGAGAAGCTCAACCAAAAAGAAATAGGGTCATTCTAGAGCAGTAGCTGCACAGGTATGAATCTGAGAGAGAAGGAAAGTAGAACCTTTTCAGAGGATTGAGAAGGAAGAAGAATGTGCTGGAGTGTACTTAGCTTAGTTAACATCTAGCAGTTCATAAGGTTGACTAGGAATCTAAATAAAATCTCTCTCCTGTCATGACATTGTGGATCTAAAGGATACTCTGTTGAAAACCCCCAGTTTGCTTCTTGCAAAAACTAAAATTCCTCAGACTGTCACATATCTCAGTGGAAATTTACCTGTCCTTTTTAACTTAGAATAGATTTAGTAGTTCCTTTATTATGATAGCATTAGGTACATTTGGTGTACAGTTGCATAGCTATTGCATGCATTTGGCGTTGGGACCAATGTGCTTTGTGATCTCTGAGTTCCTGTTGAGTTAGGGCAGATACTGTCCAGCCAGATGCACCAGAGCCAAAGGCGGAGAGATTTTACACAATTTTCTTTCTGTTCTACAATGTTGAAGTGTTATCTGAAATAACTTTCAAGTGCATGTGACTCCTCTGGTCAGGTGTGCCTGAGTCAGGGCCTCAAAGACTCTCTAGAGTTTTTCTACCTATTTCTCTCTTTCTTTAAGTTAGGTGAAATACCTTAAATGCTGTTCCAAGGAGAAAGTTGTTCAGCCTTTTCTGTGCCAGTTACTAATACCATTTAAAGAGCACTGACTGAAACATCCAGTGTTTATGTTCTTAAAGAGCCTTTTGAGTCTTTTCTTTTTTTTGTTTTCTCCTTGTGCTTATATGGAAACTGGCTGGTATCATTACAGTGGAATGGCTATTCTCTTGTAGCTATACCAGTTTATTGCCATGTGTTAGACCAGCACTTGGCAAGAGCTTCATGGTTGAAGCTATCTAGCGAAGATCAACATCCCTATTGAATATATTATAGTAAAAGGCCCTTTTCCAAGATGAAATTAAATCAGTTTTTTACTGAGCTGCTCGTGCTGCGGATGGGTTGGGTTGGGAGCCCTTTTATGGGACACAAAATTAATTTGTAGCTCATCTCTGTTATTCAAAAGCTGTTTTTGTTTACTAGTCTTGCCTTCTACTTTGACTCTCTAATTCTTCTTACTCACCAGCTACACCCTCAGCAGGTTACTCTTTGGATTGAGTGGGGAGGGGAACCGCATTCTGCAGTATCCCTCAATCTTAATTTTGGATCCATAACTAAACATCTGTATTGGAGTTGACTCTAGTTGAAGTGACTTCTAATATGTAGGCAGGGAGAAAAAACTGCCCAGCTGAGCAGGTACATAGGGAGAAAGACCAGAGAACAGATTAGGATAGCCTAGCTCAGGGGTTCCCAACCTTTTTATGCTGAGGACTGGCGAACTCTAGACCAGTAGTGACTGGCATACTGCGGACAGACAGCCAACCCTTTTTTATACTCAGTATACCCTTCCGTATAAAAAAGGGTTGGCTGCCGGTCTGCAGGATGCTCATCACTTCCAGTCTGTAGTTTTCTGGTCCTTGGTATGCTGGTCACTTCTGGTCCATGGCAGCCAACCCTTCTGCGGACCAGTAGCTAACCCTTCATGGCCTGGGGGTTGGCAACCCCTGGCCTAACACTTCTATTGGATTTAGGGTTTTCTTTCCTAGGAATTGTGGCTGGGAGCCTGGATTTCATGCCTTTTACATGTTCTTACATGTACTGTGAGGTTCCTGGGCCCCTTGTCCAGTTCTTCTAAACAAAGAAGGTTCTGTGACAGTGGTGTTTTACTAGTAACTTCAAAACTGAATTGATGTGTCTAAATAATCTTAGAACTACACTGAAACTTCCTTTTTCACATAAGCTGTGATAGGTTTGGAGTTGTGTTGTAGCTGTGATGGTCTGGGGAATATGCAAGAAGCAACATTTTTTTTTTCTTTTTTTGGATCAAAAGAATAGTGTTATAGATAACTCTGAAATATTTTTTTAAATTGGGCTTGTATTTTTTTTGCTTCATGGTGTATATTCACATGTGTATTAGAAATCTGTATAACCATAATTCAGGCCTTTTTCTTGTTTTGCTAGTAGACTTTTTGAGAATCTTGAAGGTATTCTAGATTTCCTGTTTTAGGAGCATTCACAAGGGTCTTGTTAAACTTGCTTTTTTTTTTTCAAAATATTTAATGGACAAATGTATGGAGGTAGGGAGAACCCAAGCTTTGAAAACTAAGTTTTATGTTCATCAGACATTGGATCAGGCCACAACCCATCTATATTTCTGCTCTAAAAAAGTGGGATGGAAAGTTAACTTTTAAGATGAAGCTGAATTCCAGTGTACTGTGTGTAAACTTGGGTTAGTTAGGCAGTTGTAGTGGGAAGTTTAGAAACAGCTAATATGTTTGGTGGTATCCATTTTATCCCTGTGCAAAATTCAACACAGTTTTTCTCTCTCTTTAAACTCACGGCTTGAAATTTCTGTTTTGCCTGTAATTAAAAGTTAACTTTATTGAGAGACGTTTAAGCAAAAATAATTCAGAGGAGTCGTGATCATAAATGTTTGAACTATTCTGAAAATAAGTAAAGTTTAAATGACCAGAAGTAGAAAGTTTCCATTCCACATTCCAGCTACCATTGAAGTGCACTTAAGTGAAACTTATTCCTGTCTTCAGGTTATGACTTTCTGAATCTCATTCTCCACACTTAAAGTACACTTCATATTGGATTTATTTGCTAAGCTTGTAACATTGCAGTTGAGAAATTGAACTGCTCTTGCATGTGTGACCAAGCTTAGCTGAGTAGTTACGCAAGCATTAGATGTGCATGTGTCTTAATACTATATCTCTGCAGATACCCTTTGCTCAATCCACGTGACCTTGTAAAAATGTGAAGGAGTTCATATGACTTGGACAGTTTGAAAGAGGTAGGCAGCAACCCTGTTCTAAGCTTTTTTTAGCTGTGAATTTCTTCATTTTCTCAGAACGGCTTCTTGTTTTGGTAAGTGGGATTTCATAGGTTTCTCTGGACCATCACAGCTACAACACACATTAGGGCTGGAAGGAACTTGCAAGATCATCAGGTCCAGCCCCATGCCTAAAGGGTAGGAAATCAGCTGGGGTCTGATGGGATGAATTCTGGTTTTGAGGTGTAGTTGAGTTATTGCCAGTTTAACAGTGTTCTTTTAAGAATGTGGTTATTAAATTGCAGTCAAACTCTCAAAAGTTAGGAAATGCCGTAATTAAGGTTGCCCTTAATTATTCAAACCTTTGGACTTATCGTAGAATTATAGGGCTGGAAGGGACCCTGAAGGATCATTGGGTCCAGCCCCCTGCATGAGCAGGAAAAACAAACTGGGGTCAGGTGACCATCCAGTCTTCTCTTGAAAACCTGTAGGGTAAATGATTGCATCATCTGTGGGGGAGCTTGTTCCATAGTTTGGACACCCTAGTTGTGAAGAAGTTTTTCCTAATGTTCAGCCTGAAACTATCTTCCAGGAGTTTGTGGCCGTTGTTTCTAGTTTTCCCCCAGGGTACCCTGGTGAACAGTTGTTCACCAAGCTCCTGATATACGCCTCCGATATAATGGTAAGATGCAGTCAGGTCCCATCTCAGCCTTATTTTCTTTAGGCTGAAGAATCAGGCTCTCCTCGTATGGCTTGTCATGAAAGTCTCTGATCACATGGATGACCCTACTCTAGTCCCTCTCGAGCTTTAGCACATCCTTGTTGAAGTGCGGTGCCCAGAACTGGACGTAGTACTCCAGCTGCAACTGCACCAATGTTGAGTAAAGCGGGAGAATCACTTCTTTGGATTTACTGGAGATGCATCGGTTGATGCACGCCAGAGTTTATTGGCCCTAGTGGCTACTGTGTCGCATTGCCGGCTCATATTCATGCTGGGGTCTATTGTTACCCCCAGATCCCTTTCATTTGTAGTGCTGGTCAGGTTAGCAATGCCTAGCCTGTAGCTGTTCTGGGGGTTCTTCCTTCCCAGATGCAGCACTTTGCATTTCTGTATGTTGAACCTCATCTGGTTCCGTTCTGCCCAACATGCCAACCAGCCTGTCTAGGTCTGCTTGTATCTGCAGCCTGTCTGCAGGTGTGTCCTCACAACTGCATGTCTTAGTGTCATCCAGGAACTTGGCCAGTGGGTTTTTTACCCCTTCATCCAGGTTGTTAGTGAAGGCTGTATATGTTTTGTGTTATCTTAGCTGCATGGAAACAAACTTTTTTTTTTTCCTTGTGGGGTGTCTTCCTTTATACTGAATAAGTAGCTATTCACTTATTTTCCTCTTGATTTACTGAATAGCTGTATGCTTTATTTATTGAGTTCTGTCTTAACTTCTTATTGGACTTTTCTGAGAGTGCGTATCATTATAGGATCTGAGTTCTTTGTAAACTAATTTACTGTACTCCATTTTCACTGTTGAGTTTATCTTTATCTGAGAGGTGAAGTGCTGAGGACAAGTAAAGAATTCACCAGGTTTAATGCCTAGATCCAGACTTCAGTGTTTAGCGTTTTTATAACTTTTACTATGTTCTAAATACAGCTTCTATTTACTTCAGTTGCATTTGAATTCTCAATACTTTTTAGGAATTACGCCTTGTATTCTCTGTTAGGTAGACAGATAATGAAGAACATTAAATGTCTATATGTGAAAAGATCAGTTGAAGTGATCAACCCAGCATTGCTTAACAACTTGGAATAGCTAGGGATAGAGTCTAATTCTGCATCATGGCATTCATTTTCCTTAACCACAAGACTATCCTTACTCTCTATCTCTATACTTGTGTTTTTTTACAGACCTTTTGGCTTCTGCAGCAGTAAGCAAGATAGGGAGCTTAAGGCCAGCAACACCATTCCTTAAAATGGTCCACTGAATGAGACTGGCGTCTGTACTATAAAAAAAAAAAAACAAATAAAACCCCAACAACTCTCATGACATCTAACTTTTGAGTGCTTGATTTTGAAGGGTATTTAGGTGTAGTTTTTACCATGCTTTGCTTTTTGTTTAGAAAAAAAGGGAAGACAAACTGAATGATCAAATTTTATAGTGTAAATACACATTTATCCTGATACGGACCATAAGAGTGGGAATCTTCAGATCCACAGCAGTCTTCTATCACTTAAACATAATAGGATAGCTGGTAGCAGTAGTGGGTTGCTATTCTTTATGTAGATGAGCCACTAGAGGGGGTGAAGAAACATGCATGGGTGTTGTCAGCAGCTAGTGATGGATTGAATTTTGAGACTTAATCCTGAGTTCAGTTCTAGGTTCAGAAGGGGAATGAGTGTTATGGTTAATGAGTTTTGCTCTTTCTTGCATATTCTTACTCATTCTCTTCTCGTCACTACTTTTGGGCAAGCCAGGCAGCCTTTTTTTTCCCCCTCCTTGATGCTGCCTGGATGTCAGCAAGAGATACAGAAAGCAGAAAGAGGCAGTGTCCCATGTGGCTCTACAGTCCTCTTGGTTGCTTGGAGGAGCAAATTCAGGTAAAGCTCCCTGCTTCCTCAGCTTTTCCTGCTTTAGTATAAATGTGCTTAGCTATTCTGGTAAGGACACAGTGTTTGCTCGGTATGTAAGAACAATGTGGGAATTAAGTATTGTTTGTGCAGGTGGCAACTTATGTGAATGATGCCAGCTTCAAACACATCCCTGAAGAAATGTAAACTGAGATTCCCCCCATAAACATGGCCTAGTTGTATGGACTTTCACATCAAAGGCACATCCTATACACCAGCAATTCTCAAACAGGGTGCTCTTGCACCCTGAGGTGCCTTAAGAAGTTTTCAGAAATGCCACTGGGTACCACACAGGGTTAACATAGGGTTAAATTGTGCAAACATGGTTCACAAGGTAAACCCAGAGATTTCAAATAAGAATCCATAGTGTTAAAAGTATACTGACCTGTTGTGGTCTTCCTTAGTACTTTGCAACAGAAAAATTGTTCTACTATTTTTTCCATAGTCAAAAAACAAGTGGAAGCTAAGAATGAGCAGGTTCTGAGGGGTGTTTTGAGTCCAAAGAGATTGAGAACCACTGCTCTACTCCAAAGTAGTCTTTCTGGTAAATTTAGGGACCTGATCTCAACAACTCATTGAAATGGTTTCAAGGAAAATTTAACCCTTTTTTTAAGAGCTTTTGTTTTAAACCCTGTAAACATTCTTGAGGAAAAAGCTGAACTGAAAAATTCAGCTTGAGGCAGAGATCCTTCTTGGAAGATGCCAGTATGAGCAGATGAAGTTTGGTAAACCTCTGAAAAACTGAAAACAGGGTCTCATACTGGAAAGTGTTAGGCCACCTTAATTGTCGGTGTTTCTACTAATACCAGATGTTTTCCAATTCAGCTGAGCTTTGAAGTTACTGGGTTTTGTTTTCTTTTTTTGGTTCTTTAATTTTTTTTTTTTAAATAAAAGAAAACAGCCTGAGTTATGCTTGTATATTTAAGAAGTCAACCGGGAAATGGCAGCAGATTGCATATTGCAGTTTTTAAAGGAAAGAAAAAAAAGTGTTGGTACCCTTCAACTTCTCTCATGTATAAAAGTCCTGATCTTTCTAATTCTCTTTTTACATTAGAAATTTTGATCCTAGCTACTTGAAAAGAAAAGTTACGATGATTTTTAATTTCATTTCAATAGTTTTGAAGAACCAGAAGGGGGAGGGGGACTTCTTAAAACTAGCTTTACAGTTCTGTCAACTATGTTTCTAAATATTATGAAGAAAGGATGACTTTAAAATGGAAGACATTGCCACTTTAGGGTAAGTGCAAGTGCTAAAATAAAAATGGAGACCTTCAATGTATCATAGTAAAACCAGGGAAGATGAGTTTGTATTACAGAACTTTTCCAAGGTGATTGGGGGGAAAACAGACCTTTCTATAAACAGTTTCTAGAGCTCTTTTTCAAGGAGGCAAAAGTACACAAGCTCATTTTTAAGATGACCTGTAATTTTGTAAAACTTGTCTACATCAGTTTGATATCTTTGTAAGCCTTTATTTCAGAACTAGTTGTATTATAAGTCTTGTAGGCCAACATTTGAGGGTGTGTTCTTTTATAATGAGGGTCTGACTGGTCTGGTAATTAAAAAACAAACAAACAAAAAAAGCTCCACCTCTCCCCCCAGAAATAGAGCGATGGCAGACTTCCCTACAAAACAGACTGAAGTAATATTACTCACTAGAACAGAGGACAGTTTTGTCAGAATGAGAACACCATAACAAATGTAGAGGACTGTTGATTCGCCGAAGCTTATAGCTGGGATAGATAATTGCTTCATACTGAAACAAGGGTGGTTGTTGTTGTTGTTGTTTTTTAAGGCTGTTATCTGTTATTGGACCAGAGTGTATAGTTGGGAGAGCTCATCCCTGAAAGCTTGTCCGCTAGGTTTCCTTCCTCAGCTCAGACCTGAGGAAGGGCACTTTGCCTAATGGCTTGTTTGCCATCTCTCCCAGCTGCAGTTTGGTCCAATACAAGATTTTATTTATTTACTTATTTATGTTTTCTCTCTCTCAAAACAGTAACTCTTCTGGTAAGTGTTAGAGCAGAGCATAAACAGAAGTCCCAGAGTAGCTGTATGACCTTTGCCAAAATAGTTTTACATGACATAACTGAATGTCATAATTTAAGAAGACAGCTTTAACTAATGATAGCAGTGAGAGGTGTTCCCTTGCTATGTTTATGGTCATAGTGGGGATAGCTATCAAATATTGCATATACAAAGGAATACTCTGAACTGCTTATAGTGGGGGTTGGCACCTTGTGGCCTACAGAGGCTTTTTCTCTGGCCCCCAAAGCTGGGGACTTTCCTCTTCAAGTCAAGAGAAGCAGTAGGGTTGGCTCCAGCTCCAGCAGTATGGACCAGGTCGGAAGCGCTCAGTGCTCTGAGGTAAGCTTTGTTTAAGCAGCCCCCTACAGTAGCAAAACATTGTCGACCCCCAACTTAGTTCTTTCCAACAAAAGTTAGGGGTTCTTGTTAAATCTGTATAACTAGGTGGAGCTGCCAGAAAAGTTACTGTACAGTAATCCAGAGTGCCAGTTTAATCTAACATTAATGTACTTGTAACAGTGGCTTTATTGGAGAGACATGTAACACAATAAGAACAAATTTGCCTAAAAGATGGAAGGGACCAGAAGTCAGGTCTTGGTGACACAAATTTTGCACTGGCTTTACAAAGCTGATTTTTAAAGTCAGTCTAGTTGATCTGATGCAAAGCCCTTATGCAGATTCACTAAAACCAGTAAATATGCACTGGTATATTGATCCATATTGGATTGGCACCGATAAAAGGAAAATTGACATTATTGGTGGTCACTTTTTTTTTGCTGGTGTAGCCGATTAGTGTCACTGATAAATGTCAGTGCATCCTATAGTCTAACTCAGGGGGACAAAATACTCATGGGCCAGTTGTGGCCTGCAGAGAGAGATTGTTATTGTTTGTTTTATTTATTTTTTGCCCAGCCCTCAGCAGGTCCCTTGGCCCTGCTGGGCGGCACTGGGGCACCCTGTCCCATGTCAACCTGCAGCTTGCCCCGGGTTGCCCACATGGTGGTGGCAGTCCCCAGCCCTGCTGGCTCACCATAAGGCAGAGTGGCACAGTGTGGGGGCAGTGGCAGCAGCAGGAGCCCCAGTGAGGGTGCTGTCTGGGGCCAGGGCATGATCTCCATGGAGACCATGCATAGCTGGATAGGGAGCTGCGTCTGGGACTGGGAGCCAGTCTCTCTGAAGACCACGTGCAACCAGGTGAGGGGGTGCGGAAGCAGCAATTGGGGCCAGGAGAGATGGGTGGCAGTGTGGCACCCCAGTCCTGTGCCAGTCCACAGCTTACTCTGGGATACCTATGTGGCAGTGGCATCCCCCAGACCTGCTGGCTTGGAATGGGGCGGAATAGAGTAGTGTGGGGGCAGTGGCAGCAGCAGGAGCCCTAATGAGAGCAGCCCCTGCCCTGCATGCTGCTCCCTGCCTGCAATCTCCGTAGAGACTGGCCTTGGCTCTGGCCCCAGCACCCTCAGTGGGGTTGCCACTGCCCCTGCACTGCTTCGTGCTGCTTTACCCCATGCTGAACTGGTGGGGCTGATGGCTACTGCCACTGTGCGGGCATACTGGAGTGAGCTGTGGGCTGGGGCAGGACGGGTATCCCCAGAACCACCTGCCTCCCCAACCCTGGCCTGGTCCTGGCCACTGCTTCCAAGTGTGTGGCGGGGCGTGGAGATACTACCAGGTCCACCCTCTCTCTCCTCTGTCTGTGGGCTGCATGCCCCAGGCCGGGGGAGGTGGGGGAAGGACTGGTGAGGGAAGGGTGAATGGAAGCGAAGTTGCCCCCACTTATCAGGCTTGGTGGTGAAATGCAGCTGTCCCCTGCCTTCCCTCCTTTGCCTCCCAAGCCACCTCCATGGGGCTCACAGCCCTCCTGTCCCCCTTGTAAGGTGCCGTGCCCCCCAATGAGGTCTGGCAGTGGTTTCAAGCTCTGCCCTGACCCCATGCTGTCACCTCCCCAAGATCCCAGCCCCTGACAGTTCTGAGAAGCTGTGGGGTGGGTGGGGATCTGCATCTGGGGCTTGAGCTTGGATTGTGAAGCAGCAACAGCATGGGGATCAGGTGGAGCAGAGCTGAGATCTGCTCTGCATGGCCCTGCCCTTGGAACCTGTATCTGCCCATCCCATTCCTGAACACCCTATCTCAGGTCCCATCCCACGTAGTGGTATTGGTGAGTTGTTGCATAGGGAGGGGTGAGGATGACTTGGCCCACAACAGCTCACCAGAACAGGATGTGTGGTCCTCGGGTCCAAATAATTGCCACCCCTGATCCAGCCAAATCAGAGATGCCTATGTTTTCATAAGAAGCAGCTTACTTCATTTAGTTGGTCTGTAAGGTGCAAATCTACCTTGCCTTTTGTTTGACTTCAGACTAACATGGCTAACTACCTCTCTCTGAAGAGTGAAAACATGATGCATTCCAAGTACTATAGGTAACTTTATATGAATAATCGTTATCACTAGTGGTCTTTAATCAATGACTGCCTTATTTAGCAGTTGGTCTGCCCTGATCACATTAAGAATTTTAGGAATCTTTGTAGAAGATATTCATATCTGGACTATTGTGTAGCTAATTCTCCAGAAGCAG
Source organism: Crocodylus siamensis (assembly GCF_052110815.1). NCBI lineage: Eukaryota > Metazoa > Chordata > Crocodylia > Crocodylidae > Crocodylus > Crocodylus siamensis. Next base: position 67,268,088 of record NC_143398.1, read on the forward strand.
TAGCAGTTATTGAAAAGAATGGATTCTTTTGTTCTAGTAAGCATATAACATCAGTCTGCTGTGATAAGTTCCGTGCTTGTGGATAGCATATCCTTTAACTGAAAAAGGAGGCAAAGCATGCAAAACTTCAAAAGGTGGCTCAGTGACTAGGTATTTTACTACTTGCCTGAACTGTTGTAAATTACTGGAAATTGAATATATATATTGGTACTTCCTCAAAACCACAGTTGATTATGAACATGTCTTTTCCAAGTTGGTGACTATAAACCATGAGGAGATGAGATCCAGCAACCCTTTGGGTTGTTAGAAAAATCCCCCAGGTGGTGCTTGGAATAGCTGTATGTTTATGCAGAGGACCTGTACCAGTTCCTTCAAGAGCCTTAGTAACACCAGGTCCATATAAACAGCTGTGAAGTCTACTTGGTACATAATGGGGCACAGAAAAGTGTCAAAATGAAAATAAGTGAGAAAAAATATTGCTGGCATTAAAGGCAGTACAGTTAGTGATGATTCTTCACGCCAGACCACCAGTTAGGAGCACTTGCTAATGATGTATGCAACGCCTGTTGATTGCATGACATAAACAAGTGCGGGTAACAAAGAACTACAGTCACAACAGGATAATAGCATCATAGTTTGTGAACTATGCGTTGTCTAATGTCAATAAAGGCCATTCACATCAAGGGAACCAAACACAAAGGCTTAGTGGCTCAGCAGGCAATCAATAATATCTCAAGCAAAACTGAACCACAATCAGCAAGCGTTAAGAAAATACCATGACTCTGTCTGAAACGTTCATGTTTCCCAACCTGCAAGTGAAATTAGTTATGCAGAAATTAGAAACACAGTGCATATGAACACCTATTTTTGCTTTTAAAGTATAGCATTCCCCAATCCAAGGAAGTAATTCAAAGGCCCAGTTACTCATGAAGCACACTAGTGGTGGCCTGTATTTCTGTTAATACAGGAGTAAGCCGCTGCATATGTTGTACCTCCAGAGAGATAAACTTCATGAAAGGACAGCAGTTCTTGGTCTCTTCCTGATGGCAAAATACAAATCATGCAACATTAATTTTCACAATTCACTGGACAGTTGAATGTTTGACTTGTAGCTAATGTATTCAAATAACCATGGTGATTGGCACAGATACTTGAAATATAACAAATATACAGCTCTTAAAAATATATGGTTTGGTGTTCAGTATTTTTTTAAAAATGCTGTTTTTTTGCCTTCCAGTTACTACCTGCAAATTTCTTTTCCACATGCCAAGCACTTTCCTAATTTCTCCAGTTGTTTATGCTCTTCATGTGTAGGGATCTTCTGACTTCACCTCAGCAAAAAGTTGACTGTTGGTCAAGCTGGTGAATGTGCATAGAGGAAGGAAAGACTAATTGGCAGAGGATGGATGGGGGGGAAGGGGATTTACAAAAATGTGATGGAGCAGGATAATCGTTAGACTAGGATTAAATTAAACAAAATGGATAATAGTATTTTTTTGTTGAGTTTGCTTAATATTTTCAAAATCTCAATAGCACTGTGCATTTATTAAGTCTGAATTTGGAATGTTTTAAGTTTTCACAGTGACACCAAACTTTCAACATGATGTTAAACTTTGAATTGAATTCATCTCTGTGTTCATTTTGTTTTTGGAGGGTTTGTGAACTTTAGTACTTTGCAGACTTAACTACAGAGCATCGATACACCTTCATTTCAGAGTTAGAAAACAAATGGACTTAAAGCCTAATTGCATTCAGCATTGCACTTGATATACTGTCTTGCATTAGGAAGTGTTTTCCCTATTTGAAGCCAATTACTATCTTAGTTTAGCTTTTATTTGTTGAATAAAATATTTCTTCTGAAGTGTAATGTTTGGCAATGAATGTCTGAAGCTCTTTTTTGCTGTGATCATATCACTTGATAACATTCTCCATCCTAACTTATGATCAGGGATCTGGGTTTTCCATTTATCATGGAAAAACGGAGAAAACCGCAGATTTAACCTTTTACCCAAGGTAAACACTGGTTTCTTATTTTATTGGAGAAACCCAAGGATTTTGAAATTTGCAACAAGCTCTCTGCAGGTTGGCAGAGTTCCAGCCTGCAAAGGGCTGGGAGAGAGTGAGAGGAGGGTGATCAGGCAAGGGGTGCCCTGTGCAGCTATAAGCATGTGGCTGCCAGGTAGCTTGGAGGGCAGTGCCAGCAAGTAAGGTGGGGGCCTCCATGGCCTGGGGCTGGAGCAGCTGCCCAGCTGGGCAGTGACTGGGGCTTGGGGCCGGCTGCAATGCATGGCTCCAGGGCCCTGGGGGGCAGCAGGATGGGGATGTGGGTGGCTTGTCTGTGGGGAGGTGGGGCCAGTTCCTCACTGCTGCATGCACTCTCAGGGCACGGGATGCAGAACTGTGAGTGGGTCACGGGCGCAGGCTGCCCAATTCAGACTCAGGCTCCTGCCCTGCTGCCTTCCCTTCAGGCCTCCAATAGCTCAGTGTGCAAGACCCTATGCTGCAGGGCACAGCATGGCCATGCAGGAAAGTTACTTACCCCTGTGAGTTTTGCACTGCCCAGGGAACACTGTGTCCCCTGCGCTTGTGGCTGCAGTGGGAGCAGCAGTGCAGCGTTGTGCACAGAGGGCATGTTGCCAGGGCAGCGTGGAGCTCACGGTGGCAAGCAGCTTTCCTGCATTGCCTTGCAGGATACAGCCATGAGAGCAGGGGACATGTGTTGCCAGGGCAGTGTGGAGTTCGCAGTGGCAAGCAGCTTTGCTGTGCGGCCGTGCTATGCTGGGTTGCACACGCTGGGCTGTGGAGTCCCTGGGGGAAGACAGCAGAGTGGGAGCCTGCAGTAGGCAGTGCATGGCCCTTGCTGTGTACACAGATTTGGGAAACACGGGTCCCTCTGCACCCTGGGAGTGTGCAGTACAGCGGGGAGCCACCCCTCACTGGCTAAGCCCCCAGCAGGCAGACAGCGGGTTGGGGCGGGAGAGGGGGAACTGGGCTCAGATTTACTGCACCAGCTGCTGTCTCCTGCCATAGGCAGGGGGCTCTGGACCTGGGTCCCTGGCTTCATTGCCCTGGCAGCTGGCAACCCAGTCCAGCAGGGTTGGGAGAGTAGGAGCTGTGGGTAGGGGGGCCAGGTGCACCAGCAGGACTGAGGGGCTCGGGGGGGAGGGGGCTCAGGGGGCTTTCATTTTAATCATGGATATTGGGGGGGGTGGTTATTGGAGAATTTGCTGCTTTTATCAGGGAATACCAGGATCCCTGCTTATGGTAAACGCTTAGTCTGAGACATTAACTCTTTACAATTTGAAGATGGCATTGAGCGGGCTGGTTTGTGTAAATGCTTTTTGTATTTTCATAAGATTGATTTGAAGGAAGTTGTTTGGTATTCAGCCAACATAAGCAATGATTTAATTTGTACCTGTTTTGATAACTTTGTGTGTTATAGATGTAGAAGTAAATTTGGCTCTTGTCAAAATAGTTGCAGCCTGGCCTGCTTAACTGTTGTAAAAGCTGCACTCTTTCCCTTTCTTGGTTAAGATGCACAGTCTTGCAGCTTCAATTTTGTTTTAGCAGCTTTGTATTTAGAAAAGAGAGCCTCATTTCCAAGATGCTTGTACTTGGTGCCATAGATAAAGAAGTTTTTGAAAATGTCAACAAATTTTGTTTTCTGTCTGTTCCTACAGTTTTCTGTATGTCTCATAGATTTAATAGACATTAGGGCTGGAAGGGACTTCGGAAGATCATAGAGTCCAACCCCCTGCCCCAGGGACAGGGAGTCAGCTGGGGTCATAGGATCCCAGCAAGATAATCATCCAAATTTCTCTTGAAGGCATTCAGTGTAGGTGCTTGAGCCACCTCTGATGGCAGGCTATTCCAGACCTTGGAGGCTCAGATAATGAAGAAATTCTTCCTTATGTCCAGCCTGAAACAGTTTTGCAGAAGTTTATAGCTGTTCTACCTTGTCATCCCATGAGGCACTCTGGTGAACAATCGTTTCCCCAGATCCTGGTGAACACCCCTGATAGATCACCCCTGAGCCTGCACTTTTCCAGGCTAAAGAGTCCCATAGCTCTCAGCCTATCGTTGTAAGGTTTGTTTTCCTGACCTGTGATCATGCACATGGCTCTCCTCTGGACTCTCAAGCTTTTCCACATCCTTTTTGAATTGAGGAGCCCAAAACTGGACGCAGTACTCCAGCTGTGGCCTCACCAAGGCCGAGTACAATGGGAGAATGACGTACTGGGATTTGCTTGAGAGGCACTTCACCAGAACATCAGAAGTTCTCGAAGGTCTGTGCCAGGGCCTGAGCTATGATGCTTGCCAGCTCCTTGAGTACCCTGGGGCCAGCTGACTTGAAAGTGTCTAGCCTCTCAAGGTGTTCCTTCATGAAGTCAGCATTGATGGAGGGCAGGGAATCTCCCTCACCCAGGCCTCCCTATACCTTAGTGGGCAGGGGCGTCCTGTGGGACTCATGAAAAACCAATGCAAAGTACCCATTTAATAGGTTGGCTTTTTCCTGGGCGTTGGTTGTCAGTTGTCACATCTGGTTTAGCAGGGGTCCAGTGTTGCCCTTGCTTTTTCTCTGGCTCCCCACATATCTAAACAAGGACTCTATTGTCCTTGATACTTGTAGCTAGCTAGTTGGAGTTCTGTTGCAGCCTTGGCTTTCGTGGTTTGCGGGTCCAGACCAGTCCAGACCAGTGCAGAATATTCCTCCTTGGAGGTGGATCCCGTTCTCCATCCTTTGTAGCCGTAGGAGGTCCACTAGGCCCTTGGAGAGCCAGGAGGGTTGCTGATTAGGTCATCCCTGGTTGCCAGTACCAGGTCGAGCAGTGCTTTACTTCTCGTTGGCCCGTAGACCTCTTGTGTCAGATGGAGGTCATCCACTCATGAGAGGAAGCTTTGTGACCACTCGGATTTAGCTGAGCGCTTTTCCCATGAGATGTCTGGGTAGCTGAAGTCTCCCATGACAACCATGGAGCTGAAGCATGCGGCCTCAGCCAATTCCCTGGTGAACTCGTGGTCAAGCTTTTGACTTTGGGTGGGAGGTTTGTAGTAGACTCCCACCGTCGTGTCCCCTGTGCCATGTTCCCCACAGATTTTAACCCAGAGGGTCTTCCAGCCATCCACTCTGGTTGCCCATATCAGCTTGCAAGGACGTGTAGCTCTCTTTGACATAGAGAGCTACGCCCCCACCCCTTTTGTCTACTCGATCTCTCCTGTACAGGGTATAGCTGTTTATACCCGTGGTCCAGTCATGGGTGGAGTCCCACTGGGTCTCCGTTATCCCTAAGACATTGTAATTATTTGTGTTAAGCAGGAGGACAAGTTCTTCCTGTTTATTTCTCAAGCTCCTACCATTTGTGTACAGGCAGGCAAGTGTCCCCTTGGTGGTCCTTGCCTTGCCCACAAATTATTCCAGGGCAGTAGTGGGTTCCCTTAAGCGCCTTGGCCTGCTGGCTTTGCAAGGGTTGCTCAGCGGTCCAACAGTGGCGGTAGTCCTTCTCTCCCTGTTCCACCGCCAGTTCCTCGGCAGGCTTAGTTTAAAGCCCGGTGGAGCAGGACAGCTGGTTTGGCTGAGAAAGAGCCTCCTCCTCAGTGGAGAGAGGTGGAGGCCATCCCTTCCCAGCAGCTCTCTGCCTCTCTCTGTATAGTAAGTCAGTCTAATTAAAATATTGTAAGTGTTTTAAGAGGAATTCTCGTTTATAATTCAAAGTTCACATAGGGGCCAGGACTTCACCCTTGATCTAGCGTCTTTTTAAGGGAGCTGTGGTCCAAATCAACAACGAAGTGGTGGTCAAATAACTCTAGGTGTTACCTTGCCTAACTTTTTATATGAAAGGTGGGCATCTTCTTTGTCTGAATCATATAAAAAGTTAGGTGTAGTAACAGCAATTAATACTAAAGCACAAGTTTTGTGGATCACATTCTTAGGCTAAAGTGGAATTTAGATGGTGAAGTGCTTTTGTGAACCTAAGGTTTGGTCATATTTAGCATAACAATAATCTTGCTTCTATAATAATCTTCTTGTTTTTTTTTGTTTTGTTTTTTTTGCTGGCTGAGTAGCTTCCTATACCACAGGGGTGGGCAGTTATTTTGGGCAGAGGGCTGCTTACTGAGTTTTAGCGAGCCTTAGAGGGCCGCATGATTGGTGGCTGGGGGCAGATAAATATTAATTCTCTACATTGTTTAGGGGCCCCATGGGCCAGATAGAGTCGCCTGGCGGGCTGCATCTGGCCTGTCCAGACTGCATTTTCCCACCCCTGCTATACCAGAACTGGTTGTTGAAGGTAGGAGCCTTCTGGTTGATGTCCAGCTTTTCAGGAATTTCTGCCTGCAGCCTTGCTCTTTTTCTATTAATGCAAGTAATACTGAGATCTAGGCAAAAATGACAACCTGAGTATACTTTGTTGCCTCAGGTTCCCTACTCTGGAATATATTTTTTAAACTTGGGTCAGTTTCTCTTGATATCCTTCAGGAAACTTTTTCTACCGCTCTCGATTTCTCTTCCAATACCATTTTAATCTTTCCAGCCCCATGTGCTTCCTTTGACCTGTTCTCTATCATTTCCTCCAGCCAAAGATTTACTTTCTCTCTGTAAGGCCTAGGCCCTGATCATATATGCCTCCTCCCCTTTTTTCTTTTTTTGTAAAAGACCGGTCTCCTTCATGTCTTGATAAAAGTCAACTCTCCACTTCCCCTGCTCTCAGCAGTTAAGCCTGGCCAAAGCATTGTCTTAATCCCAGATAAATCCCAGTCTCAAGCAATTTCTACCACATAGTAGACTATTTAATAATACCTGTTGTCCCTGGTTTTGGAAAGATGTAATTGAGGCCTTGTCCACAGAGATGGCATTAATGACAAATCAGTTTTCATAGTAATCTGTATTGCTCTGAATTCTGATAGTTATGATGAAGTTATATTGGATGTAAAGCACCTGATTTCCCCCCCCCCCCAAATAAATGAACAAAAAACAAAACCAACCCCAAAACTTGTTTACTCTAGGAGTAGGCCTCAGGTAAGTGTTGCTAATGCTTCTGGAAGGGGGGAATTTGTTTGGTTCTTTGCCTGAATAATCAGTCTAGGCATAGTCCCAGTAGACTGTTCATCAGGTGGTGACCACATATGGCGTTCAATCCTTCAACCTTGAACGTAAATCTAGGTGATTACTTATTTAGTTCTTCATGTCTTGTCTATGATCTCTCTCAGGTGACATTTGTTGGGGTAGGCTTCCCATTCCCGAATAAGAAAATAAATTGAAACTGAAGGAATTTCTGTTCACTTGTGCATACCGTTTTTAATATTTTAACAGAATTTGGCTTCTCATCTGTGTTGGTATTCTTTGATTCCTAGATTATGCTTATTATTGGGGAGCATTGAGGTTTGCCAGCCTTGGAACTGCTTTCACATTTACCAGACCCTGGAAAGATCCTTTTTTTCACTCCATCTTGCTGGCATGGTTCAGGAAAAGAGTTTGTTAAAGTATATTTAGAAAAACCCTGGGTTTTATTAAGTACTAATATGATAATGTTATGGCTTAGACTTCTGTTTCTTGATCCGCCTAAATATAAGGCTTGGTAGGAGAGCAGTCAGCATCTCCGCATTCTTTGTTCCTTCTCTTACTTTGACTTCAACCATCTTTATAGCATGAAAATAGGCTTGGACAGTAGTTGAAATGTGTGAGAGAGAGAGAGAGTAGCACTTTCAGTGCAGTCAATTCCATACTGAAAAATAAGTGGTATATTGGCATTTCTTGCTAGTGAAGGTGTAACTTATTGTTTCTGATTTCTGGTTTCTTTTTTCTTCCCTCTTCCCTCCATATTTCTACATATTATTTAGAAAAGAAAGTGTCTTGTACTCTTTCTGGGGGACTGGTAGGGGGAAAACTGTTTTGGAGACCCTCATACTTCTCCTGCCTGCCAGGCCAGGATTTTAAACCCTTCTTAACACTTGCATGTTGAGGGGGAAAATTTTCTTTGCCTAGAAGTTTTACTTGGAGAAGGTTGCCATATTTTTTGGTTGTTACAGAACTACAGAAGAAGCTAAGTAACTTTGGGACAGAAGCATTAAGCTGTTAGTAGTTGTTTAAGCCCAAGTGAGAGTAGAATGCAAAGTAAGCTACCCTGCAGACTGCAGTACTGTGCAGAGGTACTTGACCTTGCTCAAGTACTGGAAAGCAGGCTAGCTATGGAAGCATGAATCTGTCTCATCATGGGTTAATTTACACTGCTTCCCAAGAAGTGGCTACATGGTGCTGTGGCTGGGTTGTTGTCTGGTACCTGAGTTAGGTGGTTTAAAGCAGTGGTTCTGAACTTTTTTTGTACCAGGACCCATTTGTAAACATTGGCCAGTCCCAACCCAGTGCCCCTTCCTCCTGATTCGATGGCCCCCTACCCCCAGTCCCCCAATGTGTGGGGCATGGGGAGCCCCAAAGCAGCCCCTTGCAGGCTGTAACTCTGCCAGCCTGCAAGAGAAAAGCCACAGTTTCCCATGTTTCTCTCCTTTAATGGAAAATTCATTTTTAAAGCTTGTTTATCCACTTTTAAAGTTTGTTTGCGACCCCTTTTATATATTCTTGCAACCCACCTTTTGGTTGCGACCCATGGGTTAAGGAACACTGGTTTAAAGTTCTCTGCACCAGTGATTCCTCAACCATGGTGCCCATCCTGGCCAGCAGGTAGAAGTGCCCTCCTATACTATGTTTAAATGAGCGGCTATGTAGGGCCAGACCAGAAAGCAGCTGTGGTAGCTATGGCAGGAGGTGGGGACTCAGACTGCACCCCAGCCTGACAGAAGGGGTCCCTTGATACTGCTCCTGCTGGGCTGCAGAAGGAGACTGGCAATGCCACCACTGTAGACAGGACACAGTATACGCAGCCCTTGCCTTCGCACTTTCCAGTGGGCTGGGGTTGCCCCCAGGGCTTCATGCATTAAGTTAAATGTTGGGGGGGGGGAAGTTGCCTGTGCATCTACAAAGGGTGCTCCTAAATTCAAAAAAATTATGCAGGGCTGCTCTTAGGGCCCCTGCTTTACACTGGTGTAGGTATGCTGATCTGAGGTTCCTCTTGTGTAGCTGGAAGAGAACTGGTTGAGCATGATGATAAAGCAGCTCTCCAAGGGAAAGGACAGTGGGATCTCATACGTGTTGCTTATTGCTTCCTTACTGAGCTGAGGAAAGAGATGGGGGTCAGAGTTTTCTGCCCAAATTGTCTGAAGTGGGCTTAGTTCAATTACAAATTGGTGGAGATTAGATGAGGTTTACCTAGACTTTTTGGCTATAATGAGCCTTGAAAAGGGAGTTTTAAATTTGTCCTAAAGGCAGGCAGGTATGCAACTTGCCACCATGCCACAACAGTATGCAGTGAAATAAAATATAAATTTGAATATGGGCTAATGTTAAACACCCTACTTTAGAGGGCAAAGTGGACTTCTGCATTTCAATATAAAAAAAATATTTTGAATGCTTGTAGCTTGCAGCATTGCTGACGTGAGGTGAACTGGTAAAGATTTTCTTGAGCAGTACTGATAGCTGATTATTAACCAGCTATATTGGCCAATACTGATTTGATAACCAATATACAGAAATGCAGTCTGGCAGCTTGGAGAGAAGCATCTGGCTGGTAAGTTGGGGGTGGGGCAAGAGGGAAGGGGTGGGGGGGGAGCAGATTAAAGCCCCCACAGGGAGTGGTGGGAGGTGGGGGGCAGGGACAGGCACTACACAGCTAGGGCAGTGAATAGCTTTCTCCATAGCCACCCCTCCCAGCAGTGCTGCTGTCCCCACTGCCCACCCTGAGCGCAGTCTCTGCTGGAAAGTGGTCAGCACAGCCCCTGGCCCTGAGCCTGTAATGGGCAGCCTGCCTTTGACCTGCTTACAAATCTGGGGGGGCACAGGCCTCCCTGGGGGGGGGGGGCGTGCAGCATTGGGGAGACGCCTCCCCTCCCCACCCCCTACACCTTCTGGATGAGCAGCCCATGGAGTCTCATTCACCACCCTGGCTGGGTAGTGCCTGCCCCTGCCCCACTCCTTCCTTCACTGTGGAGGCCTTGATCTGCCCCCCCCCCCTTTTGCCACAGACTTATTGGCTGGACACTGATCTTCAAGCTGCCAGGCTGCATTCTTGGCCACATGCAAGTTGTGGCTGCACACATACATGCAACATTTATCGGTGACATTATCAGCTACACTGGCCAAAAAAAGCCAATTGCCAGTAATATTAATTTTTCTTTTATCAGTGCACCTCTATTGCAGGCTTCCAGGTGCAAAAACTGTTGCTTTAAATCTTTGTCTATGACGAGCAAATGTCTCTGATTCTTCCAACATCCTGTAAGTCCACTGCTTTTAACTCTCCCAGTTCCTTCAGACTCTACCCTGTTTTTTACCTTGTTACATTCCCACTGAATTTGCAGCCTCATTCTAGTGGCATATCCCCAAAACAAAAAGAACTATTGGATAATTGTATCACTTGAATGTTTCTGCAAAAAGTGATTAGTAAAATAGCTGAATGTCATTAGGCTTGAGCCTGCATATCATAGTGATGCACTGAAGTATTGCATCTCTATTCTAGAGAACTGCTTAATGGGCAGATCAAAGTGAGGAGTGTTGTAATAACATGTAAATGGGTTCTGCTAGTTAGTAGGATCTGCAATTGAAATAGTTTAGTACAGGGAGGACACCAAATGTCTCAGAGGAAGGTTGGAAGGATTTTCTGTTCTGTAATTCCAAAACCCACATCTGCCTGAAATGGTTCACTTCCATGTAAAATGTACTAGAATTACTAATGATGCTTATTACAACTTTACCAGCCTGGAGGAATACCTTCTATATTGGTTTTTATTGAGCATCTAGTCAGTCCTGTTTGCCTGTTTTCATCTCCCTACGCTCCCAACTGTTGCTTGGTAAAGGTGTTAGAATTTTTTTTTAGATGCGTAAATGATCTCCCACATGGCAGTGTGTTGCAGAAGAACAGAATTAACTAGCAGCTTGTTTTGGTTTCTGTCTGCAGCTAAAAATGCTGTTGGGAGTGTCCAGGCTGTTGGCCACCTACATAGATAGCATGATTGCCTGTTGTTCGCATTTTAATGAAATATGAGGTGTATATGCACACACAGGTAATACTTGATACACATTTCACTTATTTATTGCAGCTCTTAAAGTGCTTTTATGCCAACTAATTTAATGACTAAGCATTCAGTCAGTTTTCAGATAAAAACTGGGATTTTTTTAATACTAATTTCAGTGACCTCACCTTCCTTCTTCAGGAGCTTTATGGTTCTGGATCATTCCACTCTGAAGTACTAGCCCCGAAAGAATTTTGTTGCTGAAGTTTTTGGTCTGGTCTAGTATAGTAATTCCTACAGAAATAGTATTTTATCATAGCATTTGACTTGAAAAGATGACAAAACGTGTGGGCTTTCATAGAGAATACATGTTGTATTCACTTAAATATTGCTGTCTGCATCTCTTGTTACTGCTATCTTATAAAGTAGTTAGGGGTGCACCGATAGAGATTTTTTGGGCAGATACTGATGGCTGATTTTTAACGAGCCATATCGGTCAATACCGATCCAGTTCCAGTAAGCAGCCCAGTGGCTTGGAGACCAGTAAGTCTGTTGTGAGGGGAGGGAAGGGGTGTGTGTGGGGGTGGGGGGGAGCTTGCAGATTGATGCCCCTGAGGTGAGGGATGAGCTGGGGCTGGACACAGCTGGGGTGGAGTGCAGGACGGAGCTGTGAGCAGCTCATTTGGGGGGTGGAGGGGAATAGCTCCTGCCACTGCGTGTGCCCCAGGAGGGTATGGGGGGCATGTGCCCCGGGGTGCCTCTGCAGGCTGGTGTATTTATTGGCACATGCATGGGGTACTTATCAGCCACATCAACCCCCCAAAAGCCAATTGCTGATACTGTCAAATTTCCCTGTGTTAGTGCTGATCTGATAGGGGACCAATGTATCAGTGCACCTCTAAAAGTAGTTAACATGCAAACTTTAGCACTGTAAAACTCATTAATTACCCCAAGGAAAAGTTGTTTTCTTCTTAATTTGTTGAATAAAATTGTTGCAAACAGTTTTAAAAAGTGGAGATAATGCACTGCAAGTATAATTTAGTGTTTAATTGCTCATTTCTAATGTAAGACAGACTGGAAATGAAGTATCATATTTACTCAAATACAAGCTGCATCTGATTTTTAAGATTAAATTTAATCCCTGGAAAATGTCTAAATTTTCTATATAGATAATTTAATTATTTAGAGGTTTGTCTTAGTTTTGCCCCCCGTTCCACTACTATAGCAGGGAAAAATAAACCTGGGGGTCATGTAGCCCCTTTGCCAACTGCTTCTGTCTGTAGCTCCTTCTCCTCCTCCCTATCAGACCCTGCTCTTTCAGTGCTTAGAAATGAGGAACAAATGTTGGGGTGGGGAGAAGAAAAGCCTTGAAATAAACAGTTACAGTCATTTGCATGTGGTACCCATAGATTTAGTTGATCCAGAGTCAATGCATTTTAGCTTTATAAAAACTGTTGCAAGTTCTAGCATGAAATACAGTTTCTAGGAGTATTTTGGCATTTACTTGTATATAACATAAGCTATGCATAATATTAGTCTAAAGCCAAAAGGCTTATGGTATACCATATAGTTAATTGGTCTGGGTCCCAGCAGACTCAACAACATTTCAAGCCATGGTGACTGCATAGCTCAGTGCTGTTCAGTATGTGTGTACTCCAGATACCACCCTGCCCCCGTGCACACAAAGGATCTATGTGGTAATTAGCTGTCACTCATGATGAACTGGGTGTTCTTGTCACAAGTCTTGGGATCCTCCAGAAGCTGATATGCAAATGAGGTGCAAGGCAACCTGGTCCAGTTCTACCTCATGGAGGGTGGGCCACACCAGTTCTATGTGACAGGCTGAGAAAGGGGGGATTCTAGGTGAACTATTTGGGGCCTCATTTGGTGATGTTCGCTAGACATTTAAGGCTGGTGAAGAAATGGGAATCATTGGAAATGGGAAGCAAAGGTCCAGCTCAGCTGTGGGAGTAAAGAGGAAGTCAAAAATTAGTATTCACCATGACTCTAAAAGAGTCGGTGCTGAAGGGGACTGTGCTCAGTGAGCACTAAGATATCCATGTTTCTTAATCTGATGGTTGCCAGTTGGCATGTTTCTGCAATATGGGCCATGTATTTTGTCATGCTTAGTGTTGGCTGCATTTAATCAGCTTCATAGTTGGTTTTTTTTACTGAACACATGCTGCTTTTAGCAGCAATTCAAAAATGGACTGTATTTATTGAGGTTTCTTTGTATATGAAGGTAGGATTGAGGGGCTTTTTCTCTGGGCTGGTTGCGGGGGGTCGACTTCTTTTGAGTAATTACAGTGTGTTCTTTAGGGATGTTGTTTTGGATTATACTCTCTGACTGTAAAAGTTCACGTATGGAAATCTTGAGCATTAATTCAGGTAAATGTATCCTGGAGTTAAAAGCTATTCCTCTGTTTTGTCTGTTACTATATTTCTTCTTTTGCCTTCTGTGCGTCCAGGGTTCAGTTTGAAATTTTGGATGAAAACATGCATACCTATGTGATAAGTGAATGTTTTACCATCTGAAATGATGATAATGTCTTGTAGTTGACTCTAGTATGAAGTTTCAGGGGAGGATGGAAAAAGAACGCAGAGCAAAGAGACATCAGTGCAACAAATACCCCTAATGCATGTACGGCAGAGAGTATTAGGGTAGCGGTCCTTTATTTGATGAGCTTATTTAGATTATTTCAGATGTGGTATTATGATATTCCAGTGCCTCTTAGCAGCCATTCCCTGAAAAATAGCATACTTTTGTCAATGGGCTGACATGACAGTAGGCAGGGTAAAAGGAAGGCCGGCCTCAGGATGCTTGCAAACTATTTAACTCGGGGGTGGGCAAACATGTGGCCTGCCAGGCTGTTCTAGCTGGCCTGCGGGGCCCCTAAAAAATTTAGAAAATTAATAGTTACCTGCCTCTGGCTGCCTGTCATGTGGCCCTTCATGGCTTGCCAAAACTCAGTAAGTGGCCCTCCACCCAAAATAATTGCCCACCCCTGATTTAACTGTTACAATCGCCTACCCTGGAAATCTTCAAGAGGAGACTAGACAGTCACCTTGCTGGGGTCACTTGACCCCCAGTTGTTTTTCCTGCTTGGTGCAGGGGGCTGGACCCAATGAACTTCCAGGGTCCCTTCCGTCCTTACAATCTATGAATCTATGCGGTACGGCTGTGTGAAGCTTCAGTCACTGATTCGATTCAGTAGAGATTTGGTCCAATTCAGCAGCCAAATCGAATCAAGAGACCCTTTAATCAAATCAGAACCCTTGTATTATCATGGGGGACTTGCCTCCATAATAAAGATCTTGTATAGCCAGTAACAAAAAAAAATTAATTTCTAAAATTATAGGTCACTTTGTAGTGCAGAAGGCTCGGCATCTTACATGAGGTAACTCTTTTAAGAGCATTCTTTAAGAGGGGTCCATTGCTTGACGAAAAGCCATGATCATGAAAGAGAAAGCAAGAGATAGTATCTGAAAAGCAGCACCTCTTAAAAGAATTTAAGGTTCATTTGATTTGTCCACTCTGAACTCTGTTTGATCCTTGGATGCATATAGTGGGGAAAGTGAGTAGGAGTAGAGACTTTATCTTCTAAAACACTGGTCACACCAGGAATTAAATACTGCATCTAGTTGAAGTGTCAGCACTTTAACCAAGTTGTAGAAAAGTTGGGAAGGGTTCACAAGAGAACCACAGATGGAACAAACAGGAAGACCATTGCTGGAAGATGGTTTTGACTGAACATAAGGAAAAATGTCTGAGTCTCCGGACTCTGGAATAGATTCCCCCCCAGAAGTGGTGCGAGCACCTATTCAATACCTTTTAAGAAATGCTTGGATGCTTATTTTCCTGGGGTGATCTGACCCCAGCTCACTTCCTGCCCCTTGGGTAGGGGGCTGGATCTGATGATCTTGTGAGGTCCCTTTCAGCCCTAATGTCTATGAAATCTATAAAGCAGTGGACAAAATGCCCTTAAACAAAAGATTTGATACCCTGGTTCAGTAGACTGTCCATTGGCAGGGAGCAGCCTGCTGATTACTTCCTTGCTTCCTCCCCCCACACACCCAGCTAAATGTTCCTGGTGCCAAACTGCTTAGTTGTGGATTGATTTTAGCATGAAAAGTAGCAGAGCTGCTTTTACATAGTACTGGCAAAGATGAGGGAGGGAAATGGGCTGTGGGGTTGTGTCTAATTTTGTGGAGGGTGGCCTGGGGGCTGAAGATAAGTAGGCACAAGTCTTCAGGGAGCTGGAAGACTAGGAGTTGTTTAATGAAGCTTAGCATAGGTCCCATTCACAAGTATTCACTGAAAACTTCAGCACTGAGTGAGAAACAGTTCTTTTAAAAGATACCAGCTTACCTGTTCTGTTGGTGAAGAAAATATTCTGAAAGATTCTTTTTTTACTATGTGGATAAGTGATAAACTGCATTATACATACTAACCCTGAAAGTAATATTACAGAATAATAGTGGTTATTACTCATATAGTGAGTGGTATCTATTCTGCAGTTAGTGGATATAAAATTAATGTTAAAAAGAGCTTTTTGTTGTTTGACAATTGGATAGGAATTAACTGCTAACATAAAGACACTGTAAAATAAAGATCTAAATTAGTATTTCTGTAGTACAGGATTGCTAAGTAATTTATTGTGTATTTTAGGTATCAAGGGGGTAAGCCAACGCTTCCATCATGCGTGAATACAAGCTAGTGGTTCTTGGTTCGGGAGGTGTTGGAAAGTCTGCTCTGGTAAGTAGTATTTCTTTAACTACTATAAGTAATTTTTCTCTTTTAGAGGGCATGCTGCTTATAAGTTCTTTTCAGTAAGCAGGTAGATGTACGTTCATAAACATACTGTGACTTGTGAGTATATATTGCTAGATAGTCACTTAACTCAATGTTCATCTCTGCCTCCGGTGGTTTGTGCATAGACATTCATCAGCTGTAACTACTTTTGTGCAAGAAAGTACACTTATTCAATTTCTGGAAATCAGACCCTTGGTATTAAAAAGAGTGCTTAAGTTTAAAATGTTAACAACAACTCAGTCTTCTGTATGGTCTCAGCTTGAAGCTTAAAATTGGAATCTGAGATATGTTTGACTTTATCCATCTGTTTTTTGCTAATAATACCTAGCCCTTGTACAGTTCTCTTATGTTGTAAATCTGTTTTGCAGTTGAAGCCAAGTATCATTATCCTTTCACAGATGAGAAATTTTGGCTGCTAAGGTGAAATGATTTGCTTAGCTCAAAGGGTCAGAGAGCTGTAAATATAAATAGAACCAGGACTTACATTCTGAGTCCAGTCAGTGCCGTGCCTGGATAAACCTGCCAGCTAGTTAGACAATGGTATCTTTTGTTCATACCCTAATATTTCCTTGTTTCTGTTCACCAGCATAGTGGTGATGTATAATTACCACTTGTCCCTATTGAACCTTATGAGATTTCTTTTTGGTCCAGTCTTCCAATTTGTCTAGGTCTCTCTGAATCTTAGCCCTGTCCTTTAGTATACTCTGTATCCAAAAAAGTCTACCAACCCCCTCAATTTTATGAAGAAAAACTAGATGTAGCAAACAGGTTTTAGTTGGGAGAGAGCTACCCATCTGAAATTTCACAGGAGAATAAGAAATATTTGAAGGAAGTGCATCAAGGTAGGCCAGATGGTTACAAGGACATAATTAATAGGTGGCCTAGTCCCTATCTGATAGGGCTCCAGAATCATTTGGCTGCCCTGTAAGTTGGATCTTCTGGCCCTAGGCATCTAAAGTGCTATAGAACAGTGGTTCTCAACTTTTTTTCGTGCCAGGACCACTTGTAAACATCAGTGGCCAGCCCCAACCCAATAAATAGTTTAAGCAGAAAACAGCCCCCTGCCCCTGCTGGTGCCCCTCACTCCTGACCCCACTGCCTGCCACCCCTAAGCCCAAGTCCCCCCCAGTGTGTGAGGAATGGGGGACCCCAAGCAGCCTTGCAGACTGGAACTCTGCCAACCTGGAAGGGAAAACCCATGGTTTTGCATGGGTTTATTTTCTCCTTTAAAAGAGAACTAATTTTTAAAGTGTGTTGATCCATTTTTAAAGTTTCTTTGTGACCCTTTCATATATTCTTGTGACCCATGGGTTGAAAAACACTACCATAGAGGATGCATGGATTTTGCAGTACTTTGTCCTTTGGATAGTGCTCTTCAGCCAAAGAACAGAAATAATGCCTCATACTCTCATGGACTACATTTTAGTTCTTTAAAATGTACATAATAATTTCCTTTTATAGGGAACCATACAAGTTCCAAGCACAGCAGAGGATCTCATCCCATTGCTAGAGTAAACTGTCAGAATAGCTTAAAGGAAGGCAAATTTATCTGAGGAATGCTCTCCATCCTTAGATGCAGGGAGTTTTACTGTAGTGTTCAGTCACTGGAAACCTGCCCCCACCTCTAGGAACTGTTTTTCCCTACCTTTTGGTGTGGGCTGCTAGTATACAACAAACAGGCATTGGACATTTCTCAAAGCTATCTAGTACACTTCTACATCTCGATTTACCTTCTTCCCATTCCTCTTCAGGGATCCTTTGCATAAGAGCCTGTTGCGAGCACAAGAGTGGCCTTGATGCTTTGTCTAGGACCCATAGTAGTAGCACCTAAGGAAATATTAAGAGTTGCCAACTCTTCTCTCTCACTACTTATAATTGAAGGACTTGGCCTCATTTAGGTAATACTTCTATTGTCTCATCTTTTAAGGCAAAAGGCAGGTTATGCCACTTTACAGGATACAAATTTCCATCTAGTAAACAATATGACCCACAGGAAATACCAGAAGCTTATCATAGAACCAGCTAGTACCAGTAGACAATACTGATTCCTGAGCTTTGGATTGCATCAGGAATCTTTAAAGTGCCTAGCAGTAGTGGAAATCTCAGAAGGGAAGTTATTTGTGTCAGCGATTATCTGGAGGGCTTATCAAATGCAGATCCCAGCAGGAGATCATGGGAGCCTAGATTGTTCTCTCACTGTTGATTCAGCTACGTTTTATGCTGTTATCACAAGGAGCTCCTGAAAGCCTTGAGAGTCCAGGTCATAGTGTGTACCAGGTCTTCAAACCTAGGTCTGTTGTCTTTTTTTTTTTTTTTTTTCCCAGTTGCTGTTCGTTGAATAGAAGCCAAACATACTCTGGTGGTGTGCGCATTTCTGAGGTTACTAAGCCATAGCATTGTGTTCAGACACACAAATATTATCAACTTTTGTTTGACTTCTTCATCTTTTGTTTTGGTTGTCCTATTCTCCAGTAAAATTCCAAATGAACAAGGTGATAATTTCACTTCCAGACTGCAGGATGTGTTTGGAGGTGTACCATTGCTTACTCAGCCATGATTTTTTTTAATCATGGATGCATTGGGGCCAGATTGGGGAGCCAACTTGGGCAAACCTACAAATACCAGGTACCTTGTCCTCAGATGTTATGGGCATCCACACTTAGACTAGCATGTATGACTTAATTACTAGTTGTTCAAAACTCGAAAGTGTGGATCCTGATGGGCATTATCACACAATGCACTGTCAGCTGACAGAAAGGAACGCATCCATCTTCTATTTTGGAAGCTATCAATCTTCTATTTTGGAAGCTATCAAACTCTGAACATGGAACAGTCTGGATGGCTCTCAAGAGTGGTGAATAAGTTCACATTTTCTGAGCAGATAACTTCCAGTTTTTCTAACTTGCAAGCAGTTACTACAGAGGTGTATCCCAAGCAGTTTTCCTGTGAAGGAGCCCTCTGATAGACTTGTTTATTATCAGTGTCAGCACCACATGGCAGAATTCTTGATCAGCTCACATCCTATCTGGAACATATTTTGAAAATTTTGTCTTTGCCTCCTGATGTCCAGAACGATATAAAATATAAAGGAGAAAAACCCACAAATCATCGAAACTCCCAACTGGAAGACAGTTTTGGCTGATCAACCTGAAACATGAATTCAACTTAGGAAGTTGAATATATCTGATTTTGACCTTGCAGCACTATTGACGTACATACAAAGCATGACAATTTTCACCCAATCTCGCCACAGAAAGCAGTTTATAGTTGTGGCCAAACGGAAGTGTGTGGTTGGAGACCCCTTAAAAGTGGCTGATTGGGTGAAAATCTGAACCCTCATTGCATAAGGGTTCAGTTGAAAACGTTTCAAAGCATAACATCTTCTGTAACTTGTGTCTGCGCTGCCTGCCAGCCTTGGAGCTGTTTGCAGAATGGGAGGGGAGAAAGGGAGCTGAGGCAGTTCAGTTTGGGGCTTCTTTGGCCCCACTGGAGGGTGGGGTGGGGTGGGTGAATTGGAGCTCTCCCCCTTTCCTTCTCTGAGGTGTAAGGTCTCCAGTTCTCCCAGCCCACCCTCCAACACTGGTGGGGAACCCCTAGAAGAAGCTCCCTCAGTTCCCTTTTTCTCCCTCCAATTCTGAAAACAGCTCTGGCTGGCAGGGTGGAGGGGCTGTTGCTAGAGAAAACCAGCTACAGGCTGGCAGCCAGCAGCTAGATTCCCCTTCCCCCTGGAACCAATAGTGAACTTCTGTTTGGTCCAGGAGATCGTTGTAACTCAGTGTTTCCTGCAAAGCATTCTGAGTTACAGCAGGGAGCTGCACTTTTGTCTGCACACACTGCTGCTGGATCTGACGTGGTTAATGACGATTGAGGGAGCATACAGGGACTGCTTCCTCCATGTCCAAAAATTCCTCTTGCAGGGTAAAAGAAATAGACAAACAAGAATTATCCAACTAAATGGAAGATGTTCTTTAATATGGGCAAACCAGCATGGTATGCACTGAAGATCCTTCCTATTGCTTGGAATAGACTGCCTTTTCAATTGGCTTTAAGGTCTGCCTGGCAGCTCAGCTTGAATTCTGCCTGTGCAGTCAAGTTTGATCTTTTCTTGCTTAACCCTCGAACAAATGTTTATCCTACCTACTCTTGCTAGGGACCTCCAGCAGTCCTCAAGCTAATTTTGGAATGGCTGATTTTTATTTTTATTTATGGTTTCCACTTTGGTCAGAAGTGACCAAGCTTCAACCACTGACACTTGAATTTTCCTGTATGACATTCTGTATGGACCATTTGGTAGTGAAGTCTTACCTAAAAAGTCTCAGTCCCAGGTGGTGGTCTTAAGCTGTGATTAGATTGAATCAATCTACCCAAAACTGCACTCTTCCAAAAATGAAAGCTAGATTGAGACCCTCACAATGTGGGGGTATGGCGGTGCATGCATGTGTAGAAAATCTCTAAATGGATCGCACTTGTTATCCAGTATCTCTGTCCTCACTGGCCTTGGAATAACGTAGAATGAGCTACAGTATTTTGCCTGCTTCAGGAATGGGCTAATACTGGATATCTTCAACAGTGTGGAATAACTCACAGATATGTTGACCTCTACATTTTGGATTTAGGAATAGGTGTGAAGCTAGGTTTAGGAGTGTGTCCTATAGTCACTGCTGATGAAACCTGTTTTTCTCATCTTCACAGACTACTGTGTGTTTAAAATCAATGTACTTCAAAGTAAACTTTTATTTGCTTTGCAGTGTAGTTGGTATGAATCTTTACATTAATATTTTTGGAGTCTGGCGAATTTGGATCTTTTTTTAATTAGAAAGAAACAGAAGGAGGGTTGTGATCACTTAGAATCACAAGTAGTAACAAAAGGCATGTCTGCATGTTCATTAATGCACTTTAGATAATACTCATTAAATCTAGTACCTCTATTGCAGGGGTACTAGAAGAAGGTGCATTAGCCTATTTTAATGTGCACTAGCTAAAAAGCATGTTTTTGTTGTCATGCTTTAATGCATATTAAAATAGGTTAATGCACATTAAAGCACATGTGTGGACACAACCAAAGTAGATGTGTAACCCCAGTGGATGCTGCAGTTAAAAATAATGCAGTCTCATGTGCGGAATAGGTAGTGCAGCTACTGTGGGATAGACATATCTTGGAGAACCTTAGTTACTGAATATATCGTAGTTTGGGTAGTGAGGATCTTACTGCAGAAGCTGTTGTTGACAGGACAGCATCTTTGGCTGTCACAGAATGGTGCTACAATTTTTGTACTTAAATAAACTTTGCTCATGGCTGTCAAGCTAAATTAGGAAGTCTGTGTTGAGAGTAGCCTCTTCCTGAGGTTATAGGCAACTTGGACAACAGCTGTAAGAGGATTGAACTAACCTGTTCATTTCAGTGGATTGTTGGCTGAAATGTAAAAAAGAGTAACATTTTAGTATAAATTTTATTTGAACTCTTTCCAAGCTGATCTATTGTATCACTTAATTTGAAACTTCTAAATAAGCACATTCATCCTTGATTCAATGATGTTTCAGCTATGCCAAGCTGCCAGAGCTTATAGAAACTTCTGTAATAAAATTGCACATTACCAATAGAAATTTGCAGTATGTTAATGACATTAATAGTATAGTTCTAGAAAATGTGTTGGGGTGGGTGGCTACTTACTGATTCTCTTTAATTATTTTCATATCTAATAGAATTTTCAGTCTCTTGTGCCAGTGTGCCACCGAATTTAGGTCCAAAGTCCCCTTGGATCTCAAGCCTAGAAAGTGCAGCAGCAACATGCATTAAGAGCAGAGGGGGAAAGTTGTAGCACGAATGTAGATGGAGACGCACTTATTCAGGAAATCCTATATAAAAACATGGAATTAACTTCTGAGTGGAGAGGAAAGTTGGGGAGAAACTGAGGACTGTTAGGGTGAAAGAAGGCTGTTTTTGGCAGTTTTACATAATTTTGAGGGGGTAAGTGGTGACATGGCTGATTTGCATGTTTTAAATCAAACTTAAAACTGGTGATTTAGATAATTAGTTTTGATTACCGTCATGCCAGTGACTTGCCGATCTCTCCCTTGATAAGCTATTCCCTTGCAACTCAGTCCTGCATTATGTCTTATCTTTGTTTCCTGCGATAAACTCAACACGTTGCATATCGTTTAGATCAGTGGTTCTCAATCTTTTTTTGTACCACCACCCTTTTATAAACATTGGCCAGTCCTGCCCCAGACCTCCCATGTGTGGGGCTGGAGGGAGGTGGGGTGGGGGTGGGGGTGGAAGTGTAGGGGATATGGGAAGGGATCCCAAGCAGCCACTTGCAGGCTGGAACTATAGCAGCCACAGTTTCCCATGTTTTTCTCTTTTAAACGATAATCCATTGTAAAGTTGTTTTTGCAGTCATATATACTTGTGACCCATGGGTTGAGAAACACTGGTTTAGATTACAGACTAAATTCACGTGAGCAAAGGATGATCTTACTTGAGCGATGCCTAGTGTGTTAGGTCTACATTTGTGTAGGGGCCCTAAGCTTAATGCAAGAACACTAACGCAAAACTGACAATAGGCAATGTTTTATTTGTTCCTAAATTTGTCAGCCTCCTAGAAAGCTTATTTCCCACTGGACAAACCTAGGGTGACTCTAGAACCTCAACCTGTATAACACTTGCTAATGGTTTGTGGACAGTGGTTTGTACCAGTTTGTTGTCTCCTGCATTTAACTTGTATTTAAAGGGCTCATGTAAATGCATTTAACTTCCTATGCAAACAGTCTGTGCAGTTGTAACAAATGTTGCATGACTGTGAATGAGAGGGAAGGTGTCCGGCAAAGTCTAATAAAATGCTGTCGAGGCTGTGGAAAAGTTTGTAGTAGTGTTGTAGCTGTAATGGTTTAGAGAATGTGTGAGAGGCAAGATTCGCTGTGTAATACAATTACAATCTCATTTATAACAAACCCTCGTGGGACCAGGAAAAAAGATTGTTGAAAGATGGTGTTTGCTATAATAAAGTCACTTGGTTTGCAGTGTGTTGTTTTTAAAAATGAGGTTGCACTGGATCTGTCTTATTTAGATGCAACTTTATCGTCAGCAGAGGTATGAAGATAAGATTTTGGGCACATCCAACATGTCTTCCAACTACAGAGATAAGTTAATAACAAGATATTGTAAAATAGATCTTGCATCATGGAAAACCTTGGTAACCCTGACCTATAATTCAGAGTTCCTGTGCATGCTGGGAAAGTATTTTGGGTTTCAGAATTTCCAGGTTTTTAGTACTCACTTCAGCTTACGTCAGAAGCCTGCAGGATCCAAACAAAACCTGTTTTTATAAGAAAAAGATATTATTAGGCAAACTTTTTGCTAAGGCTATGTTAGTTGGCTCAACAGAGCAGGAGTTCTGTAGTTCCTACCATAAGCTAGTTGTAAGGGGGGGATAAATGGGGGGGCATGCCCCCCTGAGATTGGCTGCCACTGGTATCTGCAGGTGGTCACCTCCTGCCACCCGTCCCCCCTTGCCGCCGCCAGCATCTGCAGGTGGTCCCTGCTTACCGCTGCTACCTACAAATGGTACGCCCAAGTCTCAGGAGGCACCAGTCATACATACATGGTCCCTGTACGCTGATACTAAATCCATGATTCTCACCTAGAGTGCCACACAACATTAGCACTGTTAGGTGTGCAGACACCTACACAATTCACAGGGTAAACCCAAAGATTTCAAAAAGGAATCCATAGGGCCAAAGACATGTTGACCTGGACTGTGGGCCATGTGTGGCCCTGGACAGTTAACCTGTGGACCCCCAGGTTCCTGGTCTGCGTGGTGCTCCCCACATTGTTTTTTTGCTACTGCCAAAATCTTCAAGATCCCCTTCCCCCTCCTTCCTACTTCTGATTCCTGCCTCCACCCCTAGGGGCAGGACAGTTCATACCGGGTGGGGGGGCTAAAAAAACCTGCAACTGGGGGTCTTAGTGGTGCCTGGGGGGTATTGGTGCAGTGCAGCAGGATTCGCCCACTGTGCATTGGAGAAATGGGACCATACATTGCAGCCCATAACCACTCAGAAGTTGTATGGCCTGTCCCTATTTTTCATAGTCAGAAAAATGAGTGAAAGTTTCAGACCTGGAATTTTCTGAGGGGTGCCTTGAATCCAGTGAGGTTGAGAACCACTGTGCTAGACCCATAGAGGCTCAGCAGGCATGCAGAAAGAGTAGCTTATGCAGCATGGAACTGTTTTGAATGGTCTTTCATAAGCCGCTTGAATTTTGCCCTGATACATTGTGTCTTTGCAGGAGAACAGCCTGTTGCAAAAAGAAGAAGAGGGCTTGGCTTGAATAGTTCAGAAGTCTAAAAAAGACTGGCAGTTAGTCCAGGCTGCATATTTTAGATTTGTATTCAGAAAAATCAGCTATTGACAAGTCAGTAATCTGAATTTTGGGTTAAAGGGTGCATAACAAAATATATAACATTTATTTATTAAATTTTGTTGCTGATTTATTAAGATTTTGTCCAGTGTACTTAAATAATGATTTCTTAGTGACTTCAATGCTTGCAATACTGTGAACACAAATTTTGCTTTTAAACAATTATCCAAACTATTTTGGGACATACATAAAATATAAATGTGTCTGAGGTAACCATGCCTATAGGCTTTTATTTTCTTTAATAATCATGGGGAGGGAATTCTTTTGTACAACTTTTTTATAGCAGTTCAGAAGCATTACCCAAATATTCATGTGCCTACAATAAAAACAAATATACTGTTGGCAGTTTTTATGTAGACCTGGAAAGATGCTTTGTGTTTTAAGATGTTTCATATACGTGGCCAAGAAAAGTTTGTTTACGGAAACACTCTTTTTGTTACAGACCGTACAGTTTGTTCAAGGAATATTTGTTGAAAAATACGATCCAACGATAGAAGACTCTTACAGAAAGGTACATGCTATAGATGTACAATTAATACTGTATTAAAATGCTGAAATGAACAAGTTAATAGATTTTGACAATCAAAATACAAATGACAAGCAAGGTGTTTATAGCACATCCATGTCAAGTCCAGGAAGTGCAAGTCTTTTAGGTCACTACCTCTGGCGCTCAAACATATCGGTATGGTCTCTGCTGGTGACCTCCTTTTGAAGAGCCTGCCTAAAAGGATAACTCCAATTTTAAAATCCTGCAGTGAAAACTTTAAAAGTGTTGCTGGCTAGCAAACTAAATTAACTTGGTGTGCATTACAGGGATGCATTGATTGTAGCAGTGTGTTTCTGATGCAGTAAACCTGGAATGGTGGTAAATATTCTAGGTCAGCAGCTCCCAAACTGACAGATTATGCACCACCAATTGAAAATGATGCAACATTAAGTACTATCAGCAAATTTTTTAGTTCAACCTTAAGTACCATCAGCAAATTTTTGTCATATCAAGTAATTATAAAAGTCTGTTACCATGTACCATTGATAGGTTGTCTGTGTATCACAGATTGGGAACCGCTATTTTAGATGATCTCTCTTGAGTTTAGTTGTTTTAGGGTTGAATTACCCTGTTCCCAACAGATAGTAAGCATATAGACATTTAAGCAGTTTGTGGTCTTAAAATAAAGAAAAGTCATTCTGCTAGAAATAGCTAGCTTTGCAGAGCAATGAAATGGCTGTTCTAGAGAGTTGTCTAGCACCGTGTGTACCACCTGTCTGCAGCCTGGAGGTGCAGGGCCAGTCTAACCCTTGCCTGCTTTCATCTTGACCCCCCCACATCCTCCTATATCATCTAGAGTGCTTCTCTGTCAGCAAGGTGACTGCTGCAGAGAAGGATCACTGAAAGCCAAAAGGGTAATCCTGCATTTTGTGGCTTTATTTGATTACCATTGACTGGGCATACAAAACTTGATTTGGAACTGAAATTAACATACAAGAAACCAGAAAGAAAAATTGACACGGCAACGTGCTGCTTAAAATATGTTCTACAAATAGGGACAGGAATTTTGAGCCGGAGATCGGTTTGTCCCCCGTACTATACTACACCAAAACGAAGGCAGACATTACAAATATGCAAAACATTTTCTGTATAGTATGGTTTTCATCATTTGGGAGGTCATCTTAAGACATGTGACATCTTCCAAATCACCTTTCAAACAAGATTAGAACCCCTAGCTGTTTTATGAGATATGTAAAACTCAGGTGGGTTCAGGGAACAAAATCATATTGTTTTTTGTTTTAATGAGGTTTTTCAGCAAGGTATTTATAATGACAAATCCATCTGTCTCGCTTGGTGTGGGTCTTGACTGACTAAGGAAATTCCTTAATTTTCTTGTTCTCTGAATTGACCTGATTCTTGAATTGACAGTAGAGGGAGAAAACTGGTATTGAGTGATAGCATTTTTAGCCATCTTCATGGCTTGTATGTTAGAAAACATTTTGGCATCTTAACTTGATACAACTTTCATCAAATATTTTCAACCTATGATTTGCTTTATTTATAAAATTTGTTCTTTAAAACTTTAATTCAGTGATTACATATCTGATTTATTTAGGCATACTGTTGGGTTGAAATTTTAAGCCTGAAATTCATTTCCCAAAGATACCTTTATAAAGGAAACTAATTCTACTTAACAGCTTCCCTGTACAGGTAGTTTGAAGTGAATATTTCTTGCTGATGGGATTTAATTTTTGTCAGAATCAGAAGAATGTAAAAGGAGCAAAGGACATGAAAACGTAATATTCATTGTCCTTCTACAATCTTGGGCTCGCTTCTGAATAAATTTGTGCTGCTTATACACATGCAAAAAATTCTGCTATAGGTATGAATTTGCAGAGCAAGGCTGTTGGTCCTCAGTTGGCAAACCAACAGATGAAATGAACTGATATGGCTAGGAAAAACACAGATTAGGTTATCAGTCTGCTTATAAGCTTGTATATATGTTATCTTTTCTTCTATCCCCTTGTTGATCTAAATTGCTCTTCTAATGATTGCAGGGATGCTACTCTGGCTCTAGCTTTTGAATATTTTTTCCCCTAAAATATTGAGTATATGTGTTCACAGTGAGCACATGAAACAAGTAGAAATTAGCTGTTTTATTGCTAGTTACTATGTTTAAAAATAATGGCTCCTTTTTAGTATGTGGGTAAGTTTTTGAAAGCATCAAAGTATCGCTTTCAAAAATGAATCGAGTGTCAGTCATTCTTGAAAATATTGCCTGCTTCTGGTGTGTGAGCTTAAAAACTCAAGATTTTTTCCCCGTTACTTTAACTTGTGCATAATACGCTTGATTGTATAAAATAAGTTTCCTATTTGATTGTACTTGTTTTGAGAAGAAAAATATTTTAACATGGTCTCTCTCTTCCATTGGCAGCAAGTTGAAGTAGATGCACAACAGTGTATGCTTGAAATCTTAGATACTGCAGGAACGGTATGTAAAACCAGCTATCCTAAGTACATATTCACAAGACTTAAGGCAATTTAAAGCTGAATTATTGCAGGAAAGGGAATGACAAAAATGGTTATACTGATCACACTTATCCCCTGAAGACAGCTGTTCACCAGACCAGCCTTTTAAGCAGAATTGGAACTGCAGAAAATGAATTGTAGTTGCTTATGATTCATTCTGTCTTATTAGGAAAACATAAAATTAAGCATGGTGATCAGCGTAGGCCTTCTGCCAGCATTTTATAAAGGATAATTCACCTGTGCATGAGTCTTAAATTTAACCCAAAGGTGATAGTTTGGAGTAGTCACAGTATTACTGTTAGAGATTCCACATTGTGTCTTTTCCTTTATTTTAAGGTATGGGATGGTCTCTAACACTTAGTGTTGCTTCCTGTTTATTTAGGCAATGTTGGACATAAAGCCTATGCATTACTTGAATACCATTTATGCTGACAGGCTAGACACGGGTGAATTTTGCCTTTATGGCCTGATCAACATTTAGTGAAGGGGGCGGGGGTGTTTGAGGGAAGGGGTGTATACAGTAACAGTATATGGTTGTTATAAACCCCATTAAACCACCAAAACATCAGGTATCCTCACCCTTTTTTTGTGTTTTGTTCTGATATGCTATGCGTGGTCTCACTGGAAAGCCCATGTGTCCATTTATGTTGCTTTTATTGCTCTATAGATTATACTGTCTATATATGTCTTTTTTATAATTTGGGGCATAGTTTAGCCAAGGGACTGAAGCGTGCATAGTTAAACAATTGCCACTACCAGACACAGGCAGGAGACATTATTGGGTTGGACACACAAGGCATTGTCGGCCTGTACTGGGGAAAAACAACTGGACAATAGCAAAGGCATTTGAGAGAAATGGAGCACCTATGGCTAATAGGCCAAGTGCGTTGGGGAGACAGTGGTAGTGTAAGAGTGATCCTGTAGTTGTGATGGTCCAGAAATTATTCGAGAGACAAGGATTTCTTAGGATGTTATCTTTTATTGGGTGAATTATGTCATTGGGATCATAGAATCATAGACATAGGGTCAGAAGGGACCTTGTAGATCTTCAAGTCCAACCCCCTGCCTGGGCAGGAGTAAAACTGGGCTCAAATGACTCCAGCCAGGTAGGCATCAAGCCTCCTCCTAAAGACCCCCAGGGTAGGAGCCAGCACCACTTCCCTTGGAAGTTGGTTCTAGATCCTAGCCGCCTTAACTGTGAAGTAGTTCTTAACGGATGTCTAATCCAAACCTACTCTCCAACAACTTATGATTGTTATTCCTTGTTATGCCAGGGGGCGCTAGGGGAAACAAGGTCTTTCCCAAACCCTTCTTGTCGTGTCCCCCCCCCCCCCCCCCCCCCCCCCCCGTGAGTTTACAGATGGCCACCAGGTCCCCCCTCAGCCTTCTCTTGTGAAGGCTGAACAGGTTCAGGTCCCACAGTCTCTCATTGTAAGGTCTGCCCTGCTGTCCCTGGATTATTTGGGTGGCCCTCCTCTGGACCCTCTCAATGTTGTCCACATCCCTCCTGAAGTGGGGCGCACAGAATTGGACACAGTACTCCAGCTGTGGCCTGACCAGTGTTGCATAGAGGGGGAGGATCGCCTCCTTGTCCCTGGGATAGAGTTAGACAAACTTTCGAATACAAGACATCCTTCCTTAGGTCTGATCAGAACCAGGACAACAAATCTCTGGGGAATTCTGTGACTCATTAGCAGTTAAAATAATAGTGATGAGGGGATGCTGACTCAAGGTTTTTAGAGATTAGTTAGGATAGAATTGGGGTCTTTGGATGATCCCAGGCTAAGGAGAGTCCAGGGTCCCCAGCAGCCAGGGCTGGCAGAATTGGCAAGAAGCCTTATTTTTCTGGACATACTGACAGGGCTCTCACAAAGGCTAGGGTATAGCCAGATGAGTGTAAGTAACTTTACTTGTCTTGCTTTTCTGTTTCCAAACTTATGGTCAGCTTTTCTTGTAAAATTCTCTTCTCCTGTATTAATAAATCATTTTGTTGCTTTGTCTCCTTTTATTGCTTGCCTGCAGAGAGAGTGATTTCTGGGCAAGTGGTATTCCAGGCTAGACCTTTCTCTGGAAAGGGAAACCTAAAATTTCTTTCATGACCCAACATGTGGGCCACCTAGAACTGCCAGAGATTCCCAGTTATAAGGGCAGTGGAACTGTGGGGATAAGGAGTTATCCCAAGGCAAACCACAGCCTTTTCCTTGGGATAAGCAGTTGTACAGTAACAAGAAACTGGGAGCTCTGGGGTTGTGCTCCAGTATCACTTCCATGGGATAAATAAGCGTTTCACTTAAAATGGTGCAGAACTATGTAAAGACAGAGTGGCATTTTAATCAAAACAGCTAATATTTTTATCCAACTTTGAATGCCAGAAGCATTAGTAATAGAACAACAGCAGCATGCAGAGGCATTGCATAGTATTGGCTGCCTTTTGCTATAATTTATTACTTTAAAGTTTAATTTCCCTTAATTTTAGACACTCCTTCTGGTCATACCAAGTTTTAATTTTTTAGTTGAATCTAATTTAAGTCTTTGCCAGTGTCTCATCTCTCTCTTTTTTTTTTAATAGTACTTTTATCCTCATTTATAATTAAATAACAAAGAGCCATTCGGAAGGGATTTGTGCTTCTCAAAAGGTGCAGAATCTCTTCAGACTGCTCAGGATCGAGCATTCAAATGTACAGTTGTGTCTATCTTCAGTTATTACAGTAGAACAAAATAGTGTTGGACCCTTGAAATGAGACCCTATGTGAAATGTGAAGCTTGTATATTTGTAAATATCACTGTAATGAGTTTGTGTGCCATCTAGCATCTGATATATTTCACTTAATTCAGGAGCACTTATTTCATTTTCAACCACCTAGAATTTAAAAATAGTGGTATTAAAGCTGTGAAGGAGTAGTTGAACTTTGAAATAAAGGCGTGGATGGGAAATACCAGTTCATTGAGTTGGTCTCCTATAGTCTCAAGCAGCCACATAATAAACAGAGCAGTAAGATGTGGATCAGTCTTCTGTTAGAATTTCAAGGAGGTGCTAGTAAGTGGGTTTTTTGATTTGTTGTTTTTTGGGGTTTTTTTGTTAAACTACTTTTAAGAATCAATTTAATCAGTTTGTAGAAAGGATTGTGTTTTGCCTACCTACAGTGTTAGAGAGTTGGATTTAACAATGTGGGAGATTCTTTCCAGTCTTGTATCTGGTGTTCCAATACAAATGTCATGGACTGAGGCCAAACAAATGAGTGGTTGATGAAACTTAATTTGAATTTAGTTTCTTCTTGCTTGTGTTTTTTAAAATGGAAGAATCTGAGAATTCATGTTTCACTATATCCATACAATGGAAGAGCGTCAAATCAGAACCTTACCAGTTTTTAAAAGACCTAGTCTCTTGTACAGTTTTCTCATTTTAGTTGAATGTGACCCCACGCATTGTTCTGTTCTATTCCAAGGTTCAGTCAGGTACAGCAAAAGCAAGTAAATGTCACTGTCTTGAGTTTGTTTGCCCTAGTGTTTAAGTTATAAGAGAGAATGGGTCTTAACTAGTGAGAACTTGACTGTATACTTGTTTTAACCAGGAGCTTTCATTTCAGACAGTGCCTCTTGTGACTGAATAAGTTATTATGAAATTAAAACAGTGCATTATTTTAATAAACTCTTTGCAGTTGTTCCTACTTTTTAACGGAGGCAATAGGATTCTCTGAGGTTAGAATCATTGTAATTTTTCTGTATCATGTCTCCTTTTTTGGACTCACAAAGCTTTTCCAGCCAGATCAAATGACCTGGAGACTACAGTTCTTAGCATTTTCCCAAATAATAGTTTTAGTGCAGATATTTTGTTTATATACACATACTTAAAACCCAATACTATTCATAAAGCACAATGCATAGGTTAAACTTTTTTTAACAAAAGGTTTTAAGATGTAAAAATTGTCATTACTTGCATTAACCTTGTGTGGCTTATCCTTCAGTTGTGTATGATTTCAGTAAGTAAAAAAGCACAAAATCAAATCCAATGTCTCTCCTTATTACAGGAACAGTTTACGGCAATGAGAGACCTCTACATGAAAAATGGACAAGGCTTTGCATTAGTATATTCTATCACAGCACAATCCACATTTAATGATTTACAGGACCTACGAGAACAGATTCTTCGAGTCAAAGACACTGATGATGTGAGTAGCCTAAAAAAACACTGTAGAAAAACTGATATTTTAAAGTCCTCATCCTAATATTTTTAAAAACTGTTCATACTTTAACCAGAAGTATGATTTTATTCATTCCAAGCTTTAATTTGAAAGGCAAATTGACCAGTTTGGTCCGGAAAGTCATTTTAAGATATGTCTAGGTAAACTCTCGTAAGCCAGATTCTACAACCCTTATTTATTAAACCTGATAAAAGTTTTGCCTGAAAAACTGTGATTTGTCCTTCGAATTCAGTTTTGCTTTAACTGATTGATTGATCCAATAAAGACTTTGTGGGATTTTTGTACCACAAAGGTTAAACGTTAAGGTTATTTTTCTAATTGCTTGTTTTGCCATGTCAGCGGATTCCCCCCCCTCCGCACTCCTTCCTCATGTATCATTTTGGTAATATATATGCAAACTTGCTGCTCTAAGAAGGGTTTTCATAATTGCAGCTGGCCCTGTAAATAGATCGTCTATTAAGACACGAGAAGAGTATAATCCAGCTCCTCCTTCTGTAACTGTAGCCCTGCATAACAAGAGTGGAGTTAAAAACTGTCTTACTAGAGTAAGCCAGTATGACTTGGGTAGAAGCAAAACACTTTATGTAAAATTGAATAGCAGTACAGGAGATCCTCGCCATTCACAGGGGATACATTCTGGAGATCCCTGTAATTGGTGAAATCTGCGAATACTGATGGGGCTCCATGTCAGGCCCCACAGCTGCTTTCTGCTCCCCCACAGCACCTGGAGACCATCCCCTTCCCCCGAGTGCGGCCGCAGCTGCTTCAAGTGCTGCCACGGCTGCCTCTGGCGGTGGCGACAAAAAAATGCCGCTGGGGGAGAAGGTGCTGCTGCCATCTCCCTCCATGTCCCAGGGCTTGCTCTCTGCCTGCCTCCTGGCTCTGCCCTCCCCTGCAAATATTTGAATCCGCAAACCCAGAGTTTGTGAATAGCATGGGTTTCCTGTATTTCTTTCATAACTTTTTAGCAAATATATTTTGGATGATCCTAGAAAATCAACTGGTTCCAAACTAGGGCAGAGTTAGTCTGTAACAGTAAGAGCTAACTTTTTTTGGCAGGTGTGCTACTTTGATCTGCTTCCCCTGCCTAATCTGCTGCTCGGCTTTCTGCTCTCTGCTGTATCTCCTTGCCTACTCTGTTCCTTTCCTGTGATGCCTGTCATCTTCCTGATTTGTGTCCTACACAGAGAGTTCTTGTGCCACTTAGGGCTCACATGCTGCAGGTTGGCCACCTGTGGTC
Source organism: Crocodylus siamensis (assembly GCF_052110815.1). Taxonomy (NCBI): domain Eukaryota; kingdom Metazoa; phylum Chordata; order Crocodylia; family Crocodylidae; genus Crocodylus; species Crocodylus siamensis. Next base: position 67,300,833 of record NC_143398.1, read on the forward strand.
TACAAGGTACCACTCTGCCCTGGCTTCTGCTTATATTATAAATGTCAGTGGCAGAACTTGATAGGCTGTGCAAACTTTCCCTTAAGTTCTTAACATCATAGCCCTTATACCAATGTAGTATAGGCCCTATTGTTTCTTCCACAACAAATGGGATGTGTGGAGGCAAAAGCTGAGTTACTAGAAACAGGTGTTCTCAAAAAACTTAATTCTAACACATTCATATAATCTTCTTGATGTTTCCGAATCACTTTGGATTATCTCCGATCTGATAAATGACCTCGTCATCCCTTGGGGCGCTCTGGTGAACAAACATTCCCCCAAATACTGGTGGTCACCCCGATAAACTTATAGGTGGCCATCAGATCACCCTAAGTGGCACAAAGAGCCTCATAGATCTCAGCCTGTTGTTGTAAGGTCTGTTTTCCTGACCTCTAATCATGCACGTGGCTCTTCTCCAGATTCTCTCAAGCTTATCCACATCCTTTTTGAATTGTGGAGCTCAAATCTGGACACAGTACTCCAGCTACGGCCTCACCACGGCAGAGTACAAGGGGAGAAGGACGTCCCGGGATTTGCTTGAGAAGCATCTATGGATGCAAGCCAGCATTTTGGTCACTTTACTAGCTGCAGCATCGCATTACAAGCTCATGTTCATCTTGTGGTCAATCATGACCCCCAAGTCTCTTTCTTCCATAGTACTAGCCAGCGTAGCACTGCTGAGCCTGTAAGGATGCTGCAGGTTTTTCTTCCCAAGGTGTGGAAAACCTTGCATTTTTCAGTGTTAAACACCATCAGGTTCTCGTCTACCCATTTGCAGAACCTGTCCAGGTTTGCCTGGATCACCCTCCTGTCTTTTGGTGTGGATGCTTTGCCCCAAAGTTTGGTGTCATCCAAACTTGGCCAGTCTGCTTCTGACTCCAGTGTCCACATCATTAACAAAGATGTTGAACAATATAGGTCCAAGGACGGAGCCTTGGGGACCCCACTGGTTACAGGGCACCACAATGATTGACTTCCGTCAATTACCACCCTCTGGGTCCAACCACAGAGCCAATTCCCCAGCCAGCAGATCATGGTGGACCCAAGGCCCCAATTGGCCAGGTTTCACCAAGAGGTGATCATGGGATACCAGCTCAAAGGCTTTTTTGAAGTCAAGATATATGACATCAATCTCTTCTCCCTTGTCCAGGTGATAGGTCACCTGGTCGTAGAAGGAAATGAGATTGGTCAAGCAAGACCTACCCGCAACAAACCTGTGCTGGCTGTCCCTCAAGATGTTGGCATTGGCCAGTCCATTAAGGATGGCCTTTTTAATAAACTTTTCTAAGATCTTCCCTGGGTTAGAAGTCAGGCTGATGGGCCTATAGTTAGCTGGATCCACTTTTTCCTCCTTTTCTTGAAGATCGGCACCACATTGGCCTTCTTCCAGTCTTCCTTGCTATTGGCCCTTGCTATTCACTTCACCAGAGCTCCAGGAGTTCTCAAAGTTCTGGGCTATGATGCTCGCCAGCTCCTTGAGTACCCTGGGGTGTAGATTGTCAGGGCTGGCTGACTTGAAAGTATCCAGCCTCTCAAGGCTTCATGAGGTCAGCATTGGTGGAAGGCAGGCTCACCCTGACCTCCCTGTCCCGTAGTGGGCGTGGGTGTCCCATGGGACTGATGAAAGACCAATGCAAAATACCTGTTTAATAGGTTGTTTTTTTTCCTGGGCGTCAGCTGTCCCATCTGGTGGAGCAGGGGTCCAGTGTTGCCGTTGCTTTTCCTCCGGCTCCCCACATATGTGAAAAAGGACTTTTTGTTGTCCTTGATGCCTGAAGCTAGTTGGAGTTCAGTTGCAGCCTTGGCTTTCCTAGTTTGCTCCCTGCAGGACCTGGACCAGTGCAGAATATTCCTCCTTGGAGGTGAATCCCATCCTCCATCCTTTGTAGGCCTTTCTTTTTAGCCTCAGGAGGTCTGCTAGATCCCTGGAGAGCCATGGGGGCTGCTTTGCCCTCTTGCTGCCTTTCCTCCGAGATAGAATAGCATTAGCTTTTTCACTGAGGATTGCTCCCTTGAGGAGCAACTGCTCTTCCTGAACTCCCTTCCATCTGGGGTTGTGGTCCCCTAGGGCCTCACTGACAAGCCTCCTGAGCTTGTCAAAGTCTGCTTTCCTGAAGTCAAGGACTTCAGTGTTGCTGACTAACTTGCCAGCTTTACGGCGATAGTGAAGATGATCAGCTCATGGTTGTTGTCTCCCAGCTTCCCATCGATCACTAGGTTGCTGATTTAGGTCATCCCCTACTTGAGTACCTGGTAGTGCAGGGGTGGGGAAAATGTGGCTCGTGGGCCAGATGTGGCCTGCCACGCCATTCTATCCAGCCTGTGGGGCTCCTAAAAATTTTAGAGAATTCATATTTATCTGCCCCTAGTTGCCTGTCATGTGGCCTTTGGCTTGCCAAAATTCAGTGAGTGGCCCTCTGCCCGAAATAATTGCCTACTCCTGTGTAGCGACTGAATCTTTTTTTTGCAGTATTTTACTAATAAATACAATTAGGAAAGATATTTTTGGGAAGATGGAGGAATACAAAGTTAATATTTCCTGGCAAGGCGAGAAGAATTTGGCAAAGGACCTTCAGTAAACTATATCCATTGGGTTTTTTGACCACAAGTCATCTGTTAAGTCCTAAACTTAAACTCCCATAGCCACTTATTTGCTACCAAAGGATTATATGAAATCTTTTTATGCTTTGTTTACCTCCTCATTTTCTGTTGGATTCTTTGCTTTCTTTTGCTGGGGGTGGGATAGGCCCATTTTTAAACTGGCTGCAGTTTTAACTGTTAAGGCTAGCTGGAGATTGGTGGTTGTTTTACTTCATGTACCTGTGCTGCTGCCCATGCCTGCTTCTTTCTTGCCCCTTTTCCTCCAGTGTAAAAACCCCAGAAAAGCTAATGAGAAGAGTGACTTGCACCACTGTGTGCGTTATATCTGTGTTCTTTATTTACTTTTAGTTGCTGTTCTCTTTTCTGTGTTGGCTTGTTGGGGAAAATTTTATATCAGAACAGTGTTTAGCTTTTTTATAAAATGCATGTGTGGGGCGTCACTAAGCTTGTCACAGCCCCTAGTTTGTACAGGGTTTAACCATGCTCTTTACTTATATAAGTAGTAAAGGAAAAGGCTCTCTTTCTTTTCACTCACCCTTAGCTTAATGTGTTAAATACATATTTCAGGTCTCTGCTGCTACCTCCCCTTCTGTTCAGTTGCTGAACTTTAAGGGCATTTAGATTAATAAGTAGGGTCTATTTTCAAGTTGCAGATAGGCTTAAAATCTTATTTTTGCAATATTCTCTGGCAAAAGTAGATTTTTCTTAAGTGCTTAAAGTGGGCTGCAGCATAGAACAGGAACTCCTTTCTCTTTGTTTTCTTGCTTAAAATACTTCAGAAGCAACTGGGCTGCTATTAAGGCTAACTTCTAGAGCATCACAGTAGCAAATCTTGATACTCTTTTTCTTTCTCTTTTATTATCTTTATTCTTTTTGAGGAGTAATTGTGTGCAGATCATGCATGCAGATATGCTAAAATTTCCTTCCTCCTTGACATGGGAGAAACCTGTGGGTAAAATTCTACCTAAATCACATTAACATCTACAGGAATTCTGTAGCTAGAGGGCCATATATGTCTGGTAGTGCTCAGTTTATATGCTTGGTATCCAGTTCACATCAACTCATCTTTCTCTTGCTGCTTGGGGTCTTTTTGGATGCTAATAAAGATTGGGAGGAAGGAACAAACATCTCTTCCCTTCCTGCATGATACAGCAGGCTATTTTGGTGCTCTGCTAGCGATGCTGGCTTGTGAATTATCTTTTTGGGAGTAGGGAGAAGGCATTTGGATTTTTTTCTTTGAAGTTGATTACTCCAAATAGCAGCCACTGTTTTTACATTGTTCCCCTGAAAAAGCTATGCTGCTGCAACTAATGCCTTGGTGGTAACTGGGTAAGGGGATGAACAAGTATACATGTGAGACAGAAACTTAAGTATACATTTAGATGTATTCTTCTACTTGTTTTATTGGTAACTGTGAATTTAGGAAACACATTACCAAACCCCACCCCCTCAATAATTAGATTCTGTATATGGAAAATACATTATAGACTTAATGTTTTCCAGGTATAGCATCTAATCATTGTTGGTTTTATCTTGAATTTGTCCACCTCCCACTGCTACAGCAAGAATAATTTTAAACTGGGGGGGAATGGCCCTTCCAATTTCTTCCCCTTCTAACTGTCAGACCATGCTCTCCCTGCCCACATGGAAATGAGGAAAGATATGACCGTCCCCCTTTACCCTCCTGCCCCCAGAGGATTCATGTGCTAATTACCACCCCCTCAAAGACTGGAACCATGTGTTCTTGTCACATGTCCTGGGATCCTCCAAAAATGTATATGCAGATAAGGCACAGGGCAGCCAGGTCAGGCTTTGCCTCACAAAGGGAAGGGTCACACTAATTATATGCAACAGACAGAGAGATTCTGAGTTGTTTGGACTTGTTTGGTGATGCTTGCCAGTGTTTAAGGCTGGTGAAGAAGCAGGACACATGAGAAATGGGAAAGAAACCAGTTTTAACTTCCTCTTCACTCCCATAGCCTATGTGTGGTGGTTCACCATGACTTGTAAAAGAGTTGGCCCTTATAGGCACTGACTACAATAGGCACTATCGTATTTTTTATTTAGAAGGGCTGCAGTCTCCTATCTTTCCCATCAGCATCTCTACCTTTTTGGCTAAGAACAACAATAGCATGTTTGGTACCAAGGGGAGGGTATGAGGGCTGGCTCTGGCATTCCTGGTGGCAACCTAGTATTGTAGTACCTCCAGAAATGGTACCAGTTCCCTGTGGAGAAAACACCCACCCTTTTATTTTATTTTATTGTTTTGCTTTTTTTAAGGCACACATGCACAGTTCCCATCAGTATGGTTGCCTAATGTGGCCTATGTGTCTTAGCCATGCTCAGTGTTGGCTGTATTTAATTAACTTCATAGTTGGTTTCTTACTGAGCACGTGCAGCTTTTGGCAACAGTTTAACAATAGACAGTATATTTAATGAGGCTTTGTATGTGAATGTAAGACGAGTAGCTTTTCCCACATGCTGGTTGGGTTCGGTCAGGGGAGGGGAAGGCACTTTTGTCTTGTATTTGAGTAAATATGGTCACTTGTTTCAAGAAAGTTGATGATATCTCTTAAATTTGTTGGGTGGTAAAAGGCTCTAGATGTGTTTAATTGATGAACAAACCTTTAATTGGCTGTGTTTATGTTGTGTATGTACAAACCTAAGAAGATTGAGGATTTCAGGATTAAACCATAATGAAACTTAATTTTGTGATGGAGGATTGTGCTGTCTTGTTGCTGTCGGTGTAATACCCACTATGGCTGGTTCAGGGCACAGGTTACACACAGTGCCCAATCCAGCCAGTCCAGGACCCTCAGCACTCACCCCAGAGTGTATGTCATGTACAATGTGCATCCTGATCTGTTGCTATATGCAGTGCAGTCCTGGGCTGGCTGGAGCAAGCATTATGGGTGCTGGATCCAGTGTGCAGGGAGGGAGGGGAGCTGTATGGTCTTGATCGGACATTTGAGGCCAGCCTTGCATCTGGACTGTGGACTGGTCCTGCACCACGCATGTGGCCCACAGGACCACATGAATTTTGACACCCCTGATATAAAGAAATGAGTTTTTCATGTAGGCTGGTGTTGTCCCCTGTTTATGACTATATTCTATTTCTGGTTTTAAAGTTTATGTATAACTTAATATCTGTCCTGATTAGGTGCCTATGATTCTGGTTGGCAACAAGTGTGACTTGGAAGATGAAAGAGTTGTGGGAAAGGAACAAGGTCAGAACCTAGCAAGGCAATGGAATAATTGCGCATTCTTAGAGTCATCTGCAAAATCAAAGATAAATGTTAATGAGGTAAGATTTCAGACCTAATAAAGAAATAAATTGATGTTCTGCTTTGCTGCTTAATATTACCTAGGGACCAGATTTTGGTTTCTCCTAACGGTGCCCCTTGAGTTCGGCTGGCACAACTTTCCCGTAACAATGCAAGAAATTTTACATTGTCAGATATGTGTAGTAACAGATAGTAGGGCTGTACAAAGCTTTGGTAGCTGATTTGATTCAGAGGAGATTCGGCCTGATTTGGGGACTGAATCTTCAAATCTGAATCGAATTTGGAGACCAAGTAAAAGCTCTGAATCAATTCGAAGCATCCGAACTGATTAGGAAAAAGATTTGACTGATTTGGTAAGTCTGTTTGGGTTGACAGAGGGGGCAAGGGACGTGGGGGAGGGATTGGGGCTGGGACAAGCTGCCCAGTTGGGGTGCATTACTCAGGGTGGGAGGTGCAGGATGCAGGCACAGTAGCACTGGGAGCAGGGGCTCTGCCCTGCTGCTGCTTGCTCAGCTGGGGCGGGGGGGTAGAGTGGGGGGGACAAGATGCGGGCACGGCTCGCCCCAGGCAGAAGGGGGCAAGTGGCAGCAGGGCAGAGCCTCTGCTTGCATCATTGCTGCTCCCACATTCCACACACCCCGTCCATGCCAGCTGGCAGGCGGCAGCAAGGCAGAGCCCCTTCTCCCAGCACTGATGCGGGTGTGGCAGCACTGGGAGCAGGGGCTATGCCCTGCTGCTGCCCAAAGCAAGTTGCGCCTGCATTGCAGCCCCCACCTCCTCACACCAACTGGGCAAGTGGCAGCAAGGCATAACTCCTTTGGCTCCCCCTGCTGTGGCAGAGACGGGCAGCTGTGGGAGATGCAGGAGAAGCCTCCATGGCTGCCCTGCCCAGCCCCAGTCTAGTCCTGGCACTTGGGGGGGGGGAAAAAAAAAGCCCCATACCCACCAGCTGAAGCAGCAGCAATTAGGGCCTCTGGACACTTGTGGCAGAGCGCCCCCCCGCCCCCCCAAATATAATGCAGGGCAGTGGGAATTGCCCCTGTCCCCCTGCTTGGCACCCACGTAACAGCTGCCCCATGGCGTGGGTACAGCACAGCTCAGCAGGACACCGTGCACTGCCTGAGAGTTGGGGCCACTAGGGCTGAGCGCTGCCACATGGAGCCACCCCAGCTCCCAGACAGCATGCAGCATCTTGCCGAGCTGTGCTCCACCCATGCCAGGGGGCAGCTGCCATGTGGGTGCCAAGTGGGGTGAGAGGGGCAATCCCCACTGCCCTGTACTGGTGGGGGGGCTCTGCCATGAGTGTCCAGAGGTCCCAATCGCCACTCCCCAGCTAATCCAAATTGCTGAATCTTCCAAAGCCAATTCAGCCGAATCGATTCAGGACAGCATTCTGAATCTCCGAATTCAATCACTGTCCTCCAAATTGGCCGAATCCAAATCAAATACTTCCCTGTTAGCACAGGCTTAACAGATAGGTCTCGTTATAACTTAAAGCTAGCTTCGTTACCATAAACACATGGTTTTGGAGTATTAATCCCTTATTTCTGCTTGCTTAATGCATTCTGTGTGGTGTGTAAGGACTGTGTTAATATACTGTATTGAAAACGTTGGAAAGAATGTATGTTTATTGCCTTTTCTCAAAAGGGTTTTTGCTGTGTGACTGTAACTGAAGTGTTGGTTAACTTGGAGTCCTGTATTGAGTATGGTTAACGTTAGCCAGTTATTCCACAGGAAATGCCCCTCCACAATGTAGCTATCAGTTTGGTTAATATAAATGACTTGAGGCATATCTGGTTTTAAAAGTATGTATCAGTAAATGCAAGCATTTGACTCACTGGATTTTTTGGAGACTATTCATCTGTATATTAACAAATTGAGAATTCCATTATGTAAACTGTTAAAGCAGTATAGTTAATGGCTTATAGAACTTCTATTCGTGTATTTAAAAGACTCCTTTTGTAGAAGTAGCATATGCTAATATGGAAAATGACTAAAACTACTAGTGTTTCTGCAGCCAATGCATTTCCTTGTTTTAGAATATTCAGAGATTGAAAGGAGACATGATGGGAGCGAATGTTAATTGAAGCAAAAGCTATTTAATTGTAGTATTTGAAGCTTATTGAGTTGCTCTTTAATTAGAGATCTTGGAAAATCCTCATCCTTTTACAGTTCATGTAGAGGAGTTAAGGCAGAGTGTGGTAACCTTAAGTGTTTTTGCTGTGGGCTGTTACTGTTGTCGTGTACTGCTGAAGGTGCTAACAAATTGATGTTTAATTTTTTGTACAAAATCAATATATTATAGTACTGAGATATCAAAAGTAACTTATAAAAAAACAAAAACAAAACATCCTGGTCCAGTGCGACTCAGAAGTTTTGATAAACAGTATCCAGTGTGTAACCTTAACCATTTTCAGGTGTATGTAAAATGGTAAAACATACAAAACAAATAGACTAGAACTTTCTTCAAGGGAAAAGGCTCGTTTTAGGTGTAATTCTACAAAAGTATAAACATGCTTTTGGCTCTGTCTAGTGTATGTGGCTGTCTTGGTATGAGCACCCGATTACAAATTGTACATGCTCCATCATGGTATTCCAAGTGTTGATACGGAAAACTTCTCATCGGTGTCTGCTGTGGATGCCAAATATAGTGTTATGTATACACCTCATTTTTAGACTGGAAGAACCTTGGCATCATTCAGTATATCTGACTCAGAAAGCAAGTAGGTACTAGTGGCATACATAATTAGTTTAATGTTTTCTGATACTAAATTAAATGTTTCTGTGGGGTAAATGCATGAGGCACATACAGGTTATTTTTCTCCCTTTCAGCAGCTCTCTTTTTGTGTGTGTTCTTAGATCTTTTATGACCTTGTGCGGCAAATTAACAGAAAAACTCCAGTGCCTGGAAAAGCACGCAAAAAGTCATCTTGTCAGCTACTTTAATGCATAGCTGTACTGTAGCTCTGAGCCAGGTAGGTTCTCCTATTTTTAGTTTCCTCACTTTTTTGTTGTTGTTTCTATTGACTTATGGGTACCTTGCTTTAAGTATTCTTTTTTACTTTTAAGTAATGGTGAACGCAAATTGAGTCGAGCTCTTTGATAAAGGTATTTCAAATGACTGTTTTGACATTGTCATTATAGTGTAAGTACGCCTTTGTAGCTTTTAAGGTGTGGTGTTTGTAGTGATGGACAAAAGTGATTTGACAGACTAAAGAAACAACCTAATATTAAAAAAAGTGTATACCACACTAACTTTGAAGATAGCTACATTTTATGACCTCAGTTAAAAAAAAAATGGGCTCATTTGTATAAAAGGGGCTGATAGAACATATAAATGCCTTGCAAACTGCAATATTCTGCTCAACATAAAATGTCACTTTACTTTTTGTATATAGGTTCATAAGAATATGCATTTAGCTACTTAAAGTCCACAGCACTGTAAGGGATAACTTTAAAATGTATGTTGTCTTGTTTAGAACTTAATCTATAAAGTATGATACAACTTTTATTTGGAAGAAAGCCATGGGGCAGTCCTATATTGCTAAGAAATAGTTTCTAGGGTCAGAAGGGACCTCAATAGATCATCTAGTCCAACCCCCTGCCGTGGCAGGAAATAATACTGGGGTCAAATGACCCCAGCAAGAAGTTCATCCAACCTCCTCTTAAAAACCCCCAGGGTAGGAGCCAGCACCACTTCTCTTGGAAGTTGGTTCCAGGTCCTAGCCGCCCTGACTGTGAAGTAGCGCTTCCTGATATCTAGCCTAAACCTGCCCTCTGCCAGCTTGTGGCCGCTATTCCTGGTCACTCCTGGCAGTGCTCAGGGGAACAGGGACTCCCCCAATGCCTGCTGGTCCCCCCCTGACTAGTTTATAATAGTTTCTCTTTTGGAGGCTGAACAGGTTTAGGTCCCGTAGCCTCTCCACATAGGGCCTGCCCTGCTGTCGCCTGGTCATGCAAGTGGCCTTCCTCTGGACCCTCTCGGTGCTATCCACATCCCTCTTGAAGTGCAGCGCCCAGAACTGGACGCGGTACTCCAACTGCGGCCTGACCAGCGCCGCATAGAGGGGGAGGATCACCTCTTTGGACCTGCTCGAGATGCATCTGTGGATGCGTGCCAAGGTGCGGTTGGCCTTCCTAACTCCCTCTCCACACTGCCGGCCCATGTTCATCTTGGAGACAGTGATGACCCCCAGATCCTTTTCCGCTTCCGTGCTGACAAGAGGGGAGTTCCCCAACCTGTAGGTATGGTGCCGGTTGTTCCTCCCGAGGTGCATCACCTTGCACTTGTCTGTGTTGAATCCCATCCTATTCGCATCCGCCCACCCTTGTAACTTGTCTAGGTCTGATTGTAGCCTGATGCTTCCTTCTAGAGTGCCCACATCCCCCCACATCTTAGTGTCATCAGCAAATTTGAACAGGGTGCTTTTTACCCCCTTGTCCAAATCTCTGATGAAGATGTTGAACAGTGCAGGCCCAAGGACCGAGCCCTGCGGAACCCCACTGCCCATGTCCTTCCAGGCTGAGAAGGACCCATCCACTACCACCCTCTGGGTGCGGCCCTCCAGCCAGTTGGCGACCCAATTGACTGTGTGGGCATCAACATCACAGTCCCCCAGTTTCTTAATGAGAACGGGGTGGGAGACAGTGTCGAAAGCCTTCCGGAAGTCCAGGAAGACTATGTCCACTGTTACCCCTGCAGCTAATGATCTGCTAATCTGATTGTAGAAGGCCACCAGGTTGGTCTGACAGGACCTGCCACTGATGAACCTGTTTTGGTTGCCCCTAAGCATGCAGTCCCCTGCTGGCCCCTCGTGGATGTGTGCTAGCATAATTTTCTCAAACAGCTTGCCTAGGATTGAGGTGAGACTAACTGGCCTATAGTTTCCTGGGTCCTCCTTCCTCCCTTTTTTGAAGATGGGAACCACGTTGGCCCTCTTCCAGTCCTCCGGCACCACACTGGAGCACCACGAGTACTTGTAAAGCTGTGCCAGGGGTCCTGCAATGACCTTGGCCAATTCCTTTAGAACTCTAGGGTGGAGATTGCCCGGGCCGGCTGACTTGAATACATCCAGCCCCTCCAGAAGCTCCCTAACTAGTTCTTCACTAACCTTTGGCCCAGGTGTGCCTCCCCTGGGGCCCGAGGGGGGCCCAGTAGGGAGGTGGCTGTTCTGGTCCCTACTTAGGAAGACAGAGGCAAAAAAATCGTTAAACATGTTAGCTTTGTCATCTGGTGTAATGACCAAATTCCCCAATGCGTCCTGCAAGGGCCCCATGTTACCCGGGACCTTCTTTTTGCCCCCTATGTATTTAAAAAAGGACTTCTTATTGTCCTTAATGTTTTGATTTAGAACTATTGGGTTATTTCACTTTAAAGTAGTATGACAATTGACTTAAGTTTGGCAAGGCTAAACTCATACTTTAAGAATGCCATTGAAGGCTCAGAGTAATCTTCAGAATGCTGTTTTTGACAACTTGGAAGTGAGTCAACTGTTATCATTGTATCCTCAGACTTCCTTGCTCCTTGACAGTTGAGTTTTCAGCCTGGGCACATCAGTCTCTTTAGTGAAAGGGTCAGCAATATTTTTGGGTAGTGTGCCAAAAACACATTTAAGTAGAGGTGCACTGATACATTGGTTCATATTGTATCAGCACCAAAATAAGGAAAATTTACATTATCGACAATTGGCTTTTTTTGGCTGATGTGGCTGATTTTAATGTCGTTGATAAAAGATTTGTGCGTGAGTGAAGTCATGGCACAGCATGTAGGTGGCCAGGAGTGCTGCCTGGCAGTGTGGAGAGCAGTGTCCGGCTGGTAAGCCTACTGTGGGGGAAAGGGTGTAGGGGGATAAACCAAGGCCCTTGCAGTGAGGGAAGGAGTGGGGCTAGGGCTGAGTGGCTTGTCTGGGGAGCGGGGGCAGCAGCTCCCACCACTGCATGCACCCAGGAAGAGCACGGGGAGGGGGGCACATGCCCGCTGAATCTGTGCGTGGGGTGAGGACAAGCTACTGCTGCAGGCTGGGGCCAGGGCTGGTGCTGGGATCTTCCCAGGGGAGTGTGGAGGGTGTTGAGCTAGGGCTGTGCCAGTGGTGGTGCTGGGAGAGGAGACTATAGGGGCGGGCTACAGCCACCCCAAAATTTGCTGTAGCTTACCATCTCCCGACATGCATATCTGGGGAGTGCATGCCCCACATGCCCTTCTGGCATTGTGTGCAGTGAAAGGAGCTGCCTCCCTGTACCCCCCAGACGAACCACAGCTTTGCCCCACCCTGGCTGTGCAGCGTCTGCCCCAACACTAGCCCCACTCCCTCCCTCATTGTAGGGGCCTCTGTCTGCCCCCCACTTCCTTCCTTCCCTTTTTGCCCCTTCCCCCACAACAGACTTACCAGTCAGATGCTGCTCTCCATTCTGCCGGGCTGCATATCAGCAATTGGATTGGTATCAGCCAATATGGCTTGTTAAAAAGCGGCTATCAGTATCGGCTCAAAAAAATCTCTATCGGTGCACCCCTACCTTCTAACCTTACAACCTGTAAGACATTGCCATGCTAGGGGCGGATGGTGGGGGAGCCACGTGGGGTTCGATCCTTATGGCAGTGCAACCCTGGCCCCTTCCCCACCATCCACATCAAGATGTGCATGCACCTAGTGCCAGTGATAAGCTGGGCCAGGGCTCAGTTGACCCCGGTGCAGCTACTTGCAGCCTCCCAGGTGCCTGCCACAGCCAGCATGGGCTCTGGGCAGGCCCCTGCTGTCTGCCACAAAGCCTGGGCTGCTTGTTGCCAGTGGCAGGTTCATGTGCACCCTGAGGCGGATGGCAGGGAAGGGGTTGGGGCTGCACTGGCACAACAAAGATTGGACTCCTTGTGGCTCCACTGGCATCTGCTCTGAGGTGTACCTGTCAAACAAAATGCCTGCGTCCCATGCTCCAGCATGTATTCTGCAGGTTCCCTACCCCTGCTTTTAGTGCAACTATCTATTCATTTTGGTACTTTCAGGTCTGTTTTTAGCCTTTGATATCACTGACCATAAGGTGTGGACTTGTCTGCTGATCCAGGCTGTTCAGATGGATAGAATTACACTTTACTGGTTCTGTTCTTTGTCAGTGCCATGCTGCATAGGGGTTTTTTTGGTTTTGTCATCCTTCTACTCAGTGTATTTGAGGTCTCTGGAGGGAGATAATTTTACTGTTGTAGCTTTTGTATTAATGCAGCTATAGCATGGAGATCTATGCTAGCATGCAGGCAGTGTGGTGTCTTTTGCTTTACAGTTTATAGGCAAACTGCCTTGGGCTGAGTAAAGTGACTTTGAGATTTACATTATGATGCCAGACGCATAGGAGGAGGATGGAAGGAATGTTTGTGCCGTATGTTGAATTGGGTTTTCAGTTTAAGGATTGGGCTTATTCTCTAGCTGTTGTTAATTCTGGTAGTACATCTTCCCTACATCCCTCTGATTATAATTAAACGAAACTTGAAGTCAAAGGAATAGGGTACTATAAGGCACATTCTATTTGAGGCCATCCTTGAAGATGACTTAAGCTGCTGCTGGTGAAAAATAAAGCAGCTTATGTTTGTAGTGCTACAAGCCTAAAACCTGTGAGGGTACCTTTTTGTTGCTGGTGTGACTCAGTGTGTCACTATGGATCTTTAAAGCCATGGATAATTAACTTTCAAGTTGGTACATTGACTTCAGAAGTAAATGAGGTGACTTGAAGTATATCTGAATAATCTATAATAACTATACTCTAATTTCAAGTAGCATACCAGATATGGTATATCTGCATACACTGGTGTGCTGCCCTAAAACAATTTGGATAATGCTTCAAGAACAATCCTCTCCCTCATCAGGGTGCTGTATTGGTAACAGTGCTGTCATTTAGCCTGTCTCTAGATCTTCAAATATAGAGATTAGTCTTCCAATGGAATCTCTCTCTGGCCCTAGCTATGGCAGAGTTCAATTTTTAAGAGCACTGTAAAAAAAAAATAGCATTGCACAGACTTGCATCATATGAAATACAGCAGAACAGTAGCTGGTGGAGCGCTTTGTTAGACTTTTTATGAATGTTCTATAATCTAAAGTAGGGCTCCACAACCTGAAAATATTAACCCCTGGTCTAAAGTGTAATGACTGCAGAATTGGGTGTGTGTCCCCTTTTAAAAATTAGATTGATTCATGTGCGCAGAAATCTCATCCTTACCTAAGGCTCCACAATGCTTGGTCTTTCTTTTTTTAACGTAAATTGGTTTTGAGGTGTGACTAACAAAAACATATCAGTATGTTTAACTCATTATTTTGGCACTTTAATAGAAGTAGTGAAATTGGATGACCTTTTTGCAAACTGTTAGCATTCCAAACCAGTTTTGTTTAGCTTCTGGACTGAAATGAATTTAGAGACTTGATTTATAGGTAGGGGCCTACTGAATTTGCAGTTGTGTGGATTACATGAAATCGGCAATGCCCACAAAATCCACTGCGGGGGGAAGGGGTAGAGTCGCGCTAAGTGCTGTGGCAGCTCGCTGGAGGGTATGGGGGGCTGCCACCAAGATGGCTGCCACCTTGCCCCTCACTACTGATTGGCTGAGAGGGCTGCCTGTTATGTGACTCCATCCATATTCATAGATGCGAAGGTCAGAAGGGACCTTGACAGATCGAGTCAGACCCCCTGCCCATGGCAGGAAAGAGTGCTGGGGTCAGATGACCCCAGCCAGATGCCTGCCCAGTCTTCTCTTAAAGACCCCCAAGGTAGAGGAGAGCACCACCTCACTTGGAAGTCCATTCCAAATTTTGGCCACCCTTACTGTGAAGATGTTTTTCCTGATATCTAGCTTAAATCTGCTCTCTGTCAGTTTGTGACCATTGCTCCGTGTTACCCCAAGAGATGCCTTGGTGAACAGAACATCTCCGATCCCTTGCTGTGTCCCCCTAATGAATTTGTAGGCAACCACAAGATCCCCTCTCAGCCTTCTCTTGCAGAGGCTGAAGAGGTCCAGGTCCCTCAGTCTCTTCTCATAGGGCTTGTCATGTAAGCCCTTAACCATACAAGTGGCCCTCCTCTGGACCCTCTCAAGTCTATCAACATCCTTTTTGAAGTACGGCGCCCAAAACTGGATGCAGTACGCCAACTGTGTTCTGACCAATGCAGCATAGAGGGGAAGTATCACGTCCTTGGTTCTGTTTGTCATGCATCTGCTGATGCATGATAAAGTGCGGTTAGTTTTGCTGATTTTGTCAGATTGACGACTCATGTTCATGAGTCCCTTCATGGGGACTCATGTTCCCTTCACTAATTGGCAGTGAGAGGGGGGGCTACATGACAGACAGCCCCCACAGCCAATCCGTGGTGATGGTCGAGCAGCCCCCAATGGCCATGCCCAATTGGGGGAGCGGGTGCACTGTGCTTCACCTGTGAAACGGCTGCCCAGGCGTGCATTCTGCCCATGAAATCGGGGAGCAGCTCCCACAAAGTCCCTCTTTATAGATCACCCAAAAAGACTGAAAATAAATTTTTTTCCCCCTCTACAAATTTGGTAGCATTCCATTAAGTATGTATATGCATAAGCTAAACAGCAACCAAGGGAAAGAATAATAAACTAGACAACAACCTCTGAACCTCATGTTTGAGCTTATAACCTAATGTTGTATAATACTGCCTGATCTGGGGAAAATGAAAGTTAGTATGTCAGAACTCATTGATTGAAAGGGGAATCTACCCAGGAACTGGACAGCAGACTTGAAAGAAGAACTACTAGAGTTTTACATACTTGCCGTAAAATAAGTTTTGTTCCTGGCTCTTGGGTTTTTTGGTTCTCTAGCACATAGTTACACCATTTAACCAATTCTGCATCACAGTTCTATAACATGTATGATTTTTTGAATAGTAAATAGGATTGTTCCTTAAGTCATTTAAATGCATTTATGCCAATATTTCCCCAATCTCATCAAAATAGTATTGTCATATGTTGCCATCTGGGTGCATCAGCATCTACATTCGATCTTGCCCCTCCCTCTCCCCCCCCAACAGTCCAAGTGTCTGTGAGAGGTAGCAGATTTTCATATGATTTGTGCTAGTGATTCAGCACAGTAGGCAGAGCACATTGGGAAAATGTTGAAAGTGAAACCTGACTGTACAGGAAAGTGAAAATTAAAAGTTAACAAAGGCTATACAGTCTACTAGAAACCATTCTCAAATCTTGCAATTTTAAGTGATGTTTTGTTTTTCAAATATATCAGAGGGCCTCTAACTTTGGGTGGCGTTGAATGGGGCAAGAAACAGGAAGCTAAGTTCACATCTCCAGCATTTTATTGTAATTTCATTCATAATAAACAACTAACTAAACTCAAGCTAATTAGACTCCAAGATGAATATGGGCTGACAATGTGGGGACGCAGTCAGGAAGGCTGGGCTAGGCTGTACCAGCAGGGAGAGGGGGGACCCGGGCCCAGCTCCATAGAGCCCCTGCCCACCAGGACCCCTGTACTCCTGCTGCCCTGCTCTGGGCCCCACCAGCGCTGGCTCCAGAACACCAGTGTGGACCCTGCGCCCACTTACTCCCAGTACCCCCCAGCCCTGCGGTACAGGCGGGGGGCAGTGTGCAGCCCCGACCCCCTGCTCTGCAGCAGGGAATGAGCTGGTGCTGAGCGCAGGGAAAAGCAGTCCCTCCCCCACCCCGTGGCCAGTGCTCCCTGTTCCAGTCGCTCACAGCCCACACGGGGCTGTCCTGAGCAGGCACAAATAGCTCCACGCAGGCTGTGAAAGGCTGCAGCACAGGGTGCCAGCCATGGGGTGGGCAAGGGGCCGCTTTTCCTGCGTTCAGCACCAGCTTGTAACCCACCCCCACTGCCAGCCTGGGCCCCGTGCTGGCTCCGGGCTTGCCCGTTGGGGCTGTACCATGGTGGGAGCAGCTGCGGCCCCCTCGCTTGCTGTGCCAGGCAGTGTTTGCCACTACCGCCTTTGGGCTGCCCAGTGCACGAGCTCTTGGCGGGCAGCAGTAGCCAACACTGCCTGACGTGTCAAGTGGGGGGGGAGGGGTAGCTGCTGCCACTACAGTGCAGCCCCAATGGGTGAGCCAGTAAGGGGCCCACGTTGGCAGTGGGGGTGGGTTACAAGCTGGTGCTGAGCACAGGGAAAAGCAGCCCCTTACTCACCCTGTGGCCAGTGCCCCGTGGGGCTGCCAGTGCTTGCTCGGGACAACCCTGTGTGGGCTGCAGCAGGGAGCGCCGGCCAGAGGGCAGCAGGCAAGGGGCCACTTTTCCCTGGGCTCCTTCCCTGCCCTCCCCACCACCTCTGCCCTCAACTGAGTTTCCAGTGTGCTGCAGCTGCATGGTCCTAGGTCAGAAGCCCCTGCTGGGGCTTCTGGATTGGGGGAGGCTGGGCCAGGCAGGCCCTGCTGTTGCAGGAGCCTGCCGGGCTTCCCCTGGGTCCTACTGCCCCTGGTTCTTGTCACTTTTTTGACAGGAACCAAAGAAAGATTAAATATTTATTTTCTAAATTTTTTAAGGGCCCCATGGGCCAGATAGAATGGCCTCATGGGCCAGATCCAGCCCGCTACCCATCCCTGCCCTACGGTGAAGGAGAGAGTGGGGCTGGGGTAGGTGCTGCCTAGCCAGGGCACTGAAAGCCACTCTGGGGTGGGGAGCAGGACAGACCCATAGGCGGCTCATCCCGAGGGCACCGGGGGGGGGGAGGGAGGAGTGAGGAGTGGGTGGCTCCCTGCTGCTGCCCGCATCCATGGGTGAGGCATGGTGGGTATGTGCACCTCCCCCCCAGACTTGTGCATAGGGAGAAGGCAAGCTGTAGGCTCAGGGCCAGGGGCTGTGCCAACCTCTTCCTGATCAGGGGGCTGTTCAGGGCAGGAGGTGGCAGCAGCGCTGGGAGGAGTGGCTACGGGGGGGGTGGGAGGGTGCTACTGGGAATTTTAGGGTGGCTATAGCCCTCCAAACTGCTGCTGCTGCCTATGTACCCTGAGTGCAGCCCTGGTCCAGCCTCCCACCAGGAATAGGCTGGTGCAGCCCACAGCGGGCAGCCTGCTCTTGCCCCACACACATCCAGGGGGGACATACCCTCCCCCATGCCTCCCCTTGGGGTACATGCAGCAGCAGGAGCTGCCCAGCCCTCCACACCCCCTGGATGAGCCACCTGCAGCTTTGCCCCATGCCCTGCTCTGGGATCACATTTGCCGTCCTGGCTGCACAACCCCTGCTCCACTCCCTCTGTCACTGTGGGGGCCTCAATTTGCCTTCCCCATGCCCCTTCCCTTCCATGGACTTATAGGCAGGAGTCTGCTCTCCAGACTGCCAGGCTGCATTCCTGGCTGCATGCTTGTTGCGAATGCGCACAGCATTTATCGGTAACATTATCATCTAAAAAGAAGTCTATTGCCAATTATGTTAATTTTCCTGTTATTGGTGTGACCAATATACTGGTGCACTTCAAAAAATGAATGTGTTCAAAAACCCAGTTTGACAAGACTCTGTGGAACTTCATTCATTCTTGGTTGTAGCCTGTTATCCGTGCAGACAAGTTGCACACCTGTCTTTCTTCTCTTGCATCTTTGGGTGCAGAATTTCACCCATGTGGATTTTGGTGTAGGATTTAGGCCTTGTACTGTGAATTCAAAATGGCCTTGAATTTGGTTTGGCTAAAGTGCTCCACACACCTTCAGTGAGCAAACCACCTGAATTTACTCATAAGCTTTTAGATGAATTTAGTAGTTCTTGTGGTATAAATTCTGCCCTTTGGACCCTGGCCTCTGAGGCCACAGACCTTACTGTCAAATGATGACACTTGAAAACTGCTAATAGGGGTCAGAGACCAGTCAGTGTTCATCATCCTATTATCAGTTCATTTAGTCTTGATGCCAAGTAAATGAACAGAATGTTATGTCCATTTGAAAAGTTGTACCCAGGCTTAGGTAATGAGTTATAAATGAGCATACAATCAGGTGTCTGGATACTTTGAATATTCACATAATTATGGTATGTTGAGGCCGAAGGTAAATTGATATGTAATTAGTGTACCAGTTTTCTTCTGATCAACAGTATTTGCATTATCTTCCTTTTTCTAATTACAGTTATAAAGTGCACATTAATGTGCTTATAAAAATGTGTGTTGTCTTTAACCATTATATATACTCATACTTGGAAGAAAATTAAAGCCGGGGGTGGGGGAGGACGCTTTTAAACTAAAACTGTTCATAATGGTTTGGCTCTTTTTAATAAAACTACTTCAACTACATTTTTGAGTGCCATCAAGTATCTCACTTTTTGTATAACTTTTATAAATATGCCTTCTGTGCTGTTCATTCCAAAATCTACTTAGTTACTATATGGTGGTTTAGGATTTTCACAAGTGAATATTTGTGGCTCTGTATGTGAATGCAAATGAGGTACTTCAGGGGAAATGCACAGCTGTCTTCTAAAGATCTGATCTTCATAGATATGTAAAGAATAGAACTATTTGGATAAAATGGACTTCAGAGATCATCTAGTCCAATCCCCTGTATAGACCCAGGATGAACAAGTATGCTGGGGAGTTGGGAAGAAGCGATGTGGGTACCAGTAACTCAAATAATGTCTGTATCTAATAATGTTTCAAGTAACTCGCACACCACACACACACGATTTTTTTGCTTTGTGTATATCTCTTTGGTCAGTTCCTCTGTAAAGGGGGGAGACTTTTTTCTGTGGGGGGGAACCCTGACAAAATCACATCAGGAAAGTCTTGGAGAGAGGTGTTGAACAATTAAAATGTATTAGTTTTCTTAACTGCAAAACAATATGTTGGTATTCATGTTTTTCTGAGGCTAATTACTTGTTTCACTGTTACAGGTCTGAAGAACTGTTGCCCAATGCAACAGTGCCAGCATTCCAACTTTATTAAACCTACCAACATCATAAATGGACTTTCCTGTGGTGGTACCCTTTAAGAAATGGATGAAAGCTACTACATCAGTTTGCACATTCTAATCACTTTCCAGTGTCACGAGAGATTTTTACTTATAAATATTCTAAATGTATGCAACTGGTAAAACCAGAGCCTACATCCAGTATTACTGATAAGAGACATTGTTCATCCACCAATGTTGTACATGTATGAAAACTATGTACTGTATACTTCAACAATCCCCATACTTTCTATTGGAGAGTACAATAATGTAAATCCTAAAAGCACCACTATTTTAGCATAATAAAAGAAAGTCCAAAGAGCTCCTCTATAGACTACTCCAGATAACTTTGCTTCATCGGTATTTGTAGCTTATTGTAACTTTTTTAAAGAAATACAGGATCATCATCATTGTATTGTACAAAAGCGCTTTGATTAACACAACAGCTATATAGTTTTTTAATTTTAGGAAAAACCTGTGGAGACAGTGAATCTAGTCTTTAAGAGTCCTTTCAGTATAATGTCTGACTAAAGACATGGCCTTTAATATCTGTTGGGAAGGAAATGTCCAGACTTTTCAACCTTTTATTGTATGTTTCCTTTTCCTTGTTTACATAGGGAACAATGTTTATAGTTGTGTGTACAGTGGGGGTCTACAACAAGAAGTGTATATTTTAAAACAATTTTTTAATGATTTAACAATTTTTTGTAAATCATTTTTGGGCTTCTGCAGCTGTAGATTCTCACTGTGAATTCCCTTGCTTGCTCATGCATAAGTGTATTTGCAATACCAAATATACAGGTTTAGTACTTTTGCCTGTTAGTGATTGTTTTACATGTGTAACGTTTTGGTTGAGATGTTAAATGGTGGAAGAGTACTGTGGATGTGAATGTGGGAAGTAATTTTAATCATGTGTAATTGGTCACAGGGCCTAAGTTGCAGTACTTAACTTTTGCTGATTTTATTTAACAATGCCTTGTTGCTTTGTATGCATTAACGTTTGGGTGTAAAGATTGTGTGTATATCCAACAGGGAGCCACAGTATTTAAATTGACCAACCTAATGTTACAACTGCTTTGAGGTGGCCAAATGTAAACTAAAAGCCTTAATTAAAGTGGTGCAATTTTGTATGACTTAGCATCAGTAGTTCAATAAATTTGGATTGCCATGCAAGGGCTTGCATTACAGTTATCTACTACTTGAATGCTTTGTGTAGTGTTTTAACAGCGCTAGTAAATATTACATCCTCTCTCTAAATACAATTGAGAGCAGAGCATCTTGCACAGTGTGGATTCATACATCTGAGACCAAAAGAGGCTCTGGCCTCATATTCACGAAGCTAGACCTAACAGTTCCTCCAGTTTAACATACAGGTAAGTAAAAGCTCTTTGAAGAAATACCTCATTAGGTGAAAGACTAATCCTGGTTAGTTGCCAAAATACTAGCAGTAGCACAAAATATTAGCAACTTCCACTTTTTTAAGCATTCCCTTTGGGGCACAGATTTTTTTCTAGAGGAAGCTGTATATAGAAAGTGTATATGGGGCTTTTGATATTGTTTTAATGATTAATTAGTGATGGGTTGGGGGTACTTGAAGTGTATTGCCTATTACTACTGTTTTGACTTGACTTTACTTTATGGAATGTTTTTCTTTTTATAACAAGATCAGTTAGCTTGTTACTGCTAGTGAGAAGGTATGACTAGCTTTTCAAAAGCTGGCCAATATGCTCTGCCATACTTGTGAAAGTATAAAATGGACCTTAAAAGTTCCAAAATTTAACACTAAAGGGAGCATTAGCACTATTTTTTCCCATACTTAAAGGATTTTTTGTGTTGAATATATTTTCAGTTTTACACACACAGGCATGCACACATACAATAAATTTTATTTCATAAATTAATCTTGCAGTAAAGTTTTGTAATGTGGGAGGTTATGGTGACCTTCAAACTGAGTTCTGAGAGTCTTGCTGGAAACTCAAGTTTGGTCTTGGTGGGGGGCGGGGGAAGGGAATTCTGATCCTTCCTGTCATCGCTTTAAAGGAAAAATGTGCTCTATTGGCTGTATCAAGGTAGAGCCTTTGGTAAATGCAGCATAATCAGCTTGGATAAAAATCTGAGCTGATTATGAATCTTTGAATTCTAGAATGAACATCTCAGCAGCAGTATTGACTGTAGTTGCTCAGGAAGCATCCAACTTCAGTGGATTCTTGTGAAGGGGAAAAGAACTGGTATATATGAAGGGTCACACAAACAGCTGGCAAGTAGTGGAAGTATTAACTGTATATAGACCAAGTGTCATTTAAAAAAAACAAAAAGCAATTGTATCTTGTATATCACCTCTCTGATGCTGAGCTCACTCCCAAATATGGGTAAAATGATGACTGCCTGTTACCCAGGTCATAGACTTAGTGAAGTCCTGTAGTACTGTGTATGCCTCCTATAGAGGAACCTTTCATAAGCAAAACCTGGTAGACTTGAGGACACTACTTCAGCAATTAGGGAAGCCACTTAAGGAAAGACATTGAGGGAGTGGCAGCAATGGAGATCAAGTAACAATGTGGGAGATACCACTGTCACTTGAGGAAGTAGAAAAGAATTGTAGTTGTCTTTTGTTCCTGGAATGTTGTTGATGGTTTGTTCAATGTGAAAGGAATTACTACGTTTTCATGAATTAAAGCATCATGAACAGATGGGGGGCGGGGTGTGTGTGTGTGTGTGTGTGTGTGTGTGTGTGTGTGTGTGTGTGTGTGTGTGTGTGTGTGTGTGTGTGTGTGTGTGTGTGTGTGTGTGTGTGTGTGAGAGAGAGAGAGAGAGAGAGAGGGAGGGAGGGAGAGGTTCCTTTTATATTTAACCTGTTTGGTTAGCAAGCTTGGAAGGAAGCATTGAAAGACCTTGAAGGAAAGGTCCAAGGTCAGACTTACTTCTATGTCTGTAAGAATTTAACATTTTTTAAATACAATAAAAGGTGTAAGGCAAACATTTTTCTGCATCTGTTTAAAAAAGGGCATGCTATTGGTTAACAGTGTAGTAATATATTGCAGCAAGTACACTTTGGGAATATAGATTGCCTTATCTTTCTTTTCATTTCATCTTTTTTCCACGGGATTGGTGAAGGAACCAAAATCTGCTCTCAGAAGAAACAAGGTTTTATGTTGGGTCTTAAAAATGCAAGCTTCTCACTAGCCTTTGAAGGTTTTTTCCACCCAGCAAATATAAGAACTGTATGTAGTTTTGCTAGTTCATGCACTTGATCATCATTAAATGTTTGCACTGAAATCTGGCATTCTTTCTTATATGCTACTGTGTGGAGTTATTTATATATAGACAATAGTAGGCAAAAGATACTGAGCTGAAAATTGGTTACACTCTGGAATTTGCATGTCTGTCGCGTTATTTTTTTTAATAAGTTTCTTAAGGTTTTCTCTAAAAGATACTATTCATTGGCCAAATGTATAAAGACATTCCTCTTTAAAAGCAGAATCTGAGTGTCAGCTTCCTCCCAAACTCTGCCTTTACCTTGGGGGAGTCGCTGAGTCCCAACTCTGAATATTTCTGTTTTACATCTTGTAAGGGTGTTTTGAAACTTAATTTATAAAATGGCTTCAAATCCCTAACTTCATAGATTTCATAGATATTAGGGCTGGAAGGGACCTCGGGAGATCATCGAGTCCAGCCCCCCGCCCAAAGGGCAGGAAGTCAGCTGGGGTCATAGGATCCCAGCAAGATAAGCATCCAGTTTACTCTT
This sequence comes from Crocodylus siamensis, assembly GCF_052110815.1. Classification (NCBI taxonomy): domain Eukaryota; kingdom Metazoa; phylum Chordata; order Crocodylia; family Crocodylidae; genus Crocodylus; species Crocodylus siamensis. The sequence goes on from NC_143398.1 coordinate 67,324,387, forward strand.
GAAGGTGTTCAGAGTAGGTGCTTGAGCCACCTCCAATGGCAGACCGTTCCAGACCTTGGGGGCTCGGACAGTAAAGAAATTCTTCCTTATGCCCAGCCTGAAACAGTCTCGCAGTAGTTTATGACTGTTTGACTTCATCATCCCTTGGGGCGCTCTGGGGATCAAACGTTCTCTCAGATCCTGATGGTCACCCCTGAGCTTGCACTTTTCCAGGCTAAAGAGCCCCATGGCTGGAAGACCTCACCACTTGAAACAAGTAATTTCAAGTAAAACAGTACCTAAACTTGAGGAGAAGTACCACAAAGTTGAATGCTCATTTGATATTTGAAGCTCGATTGATATTTTTGCCTTTAAAAGGAGGTGGAAAAAGCTTGAGAGAGTTCTGGATAGATCAGTAGGTTTCTGTCTTGCTTATGGATTGGATCTGTGAATTGCTGTTGCAAGGCATGTGAGATTTAGAGATGATAACTACAATCTGGGGAAGACTTAAATTAAGTAGTATAGATACAAATCCTAAATTACTGGTGCTTTGCAAACCTTACTGCACTTTTTTTTTTTTTTTTTTTTTTTTTTTTTTTTTAGAGTTGGAAGCTTTTCTTCTCTTGTAATTGAGGCCAAGCCTCTCTCCTCCAATCCTCATCCCCTAGACCCCCAGTGGTTACTCAGTCTGAATTAAAGTTTCTTTGTTTTTTCAGTTGAAACCTGTCTGTCTGAGCAACACTACGCTATTCCTCTTTGAAAAAGAAAAATTGGATAGTCTGTATGCAGGGGTGTGTGTGTAATGTTTTTCTTTCAATTGTAATGCAGATGTAGCTAAGCATGAAGATGCATAAAAATCCTTGAGCTTCCATCCAAACTTTTTTTTCCAAAGAATTTCATACATGAATGACAACAGTCTCTAGACCTTTGTGTCCAGCTTGTTTAGAGAATAGGAACAGGAAAACTGGAGTGAAAGCAACTTAAACTTCAAAGAACTACAACTGTATATACCTGAAGGCATATCTAACAAGATTAGACAAACAGAACTCTTAATCAAATTCAGTTCTTATACCTGCAGTTGGTCTACCTCAATTACTTAATTTGCTTTTCTCTTTTTAGTGAGTGTGCCATGGTCAAGTTGGATTTTTTTGTTTGTTTGTTTTAAAAAACCTATTCAATTTTTTTTTTAATAACATACTTAAAATTGTAAGATTCCATGATTTCTTACTTCTTCTCTCTTCCAGGTTGGGTAGAAAAATGAAATGGCACAGCTGAGTCCATTTGTACTCTGATTTCAAATTTATGTTGCACTGTGGGTTTTAAACCCTGTAGTAAATCTTCATTTTGTTTTGTATGTGGTTGTCTTCATACAAATGTTTAAATAGCTACAGAATCCATTCTTGTAGCCTTAGTTTCATTAAATTCTAAAATTTTTTTGGTAATCTAAGACCTGGATAAGATGAGGACCATCTTTCCACTTTCTTTGGGGCTAGTTTGTATCAGTGCTGTTTTAAGTTCTTCTGCTGAAACAGTATGGTAAAGGGGCAGAATCACAGATTAAGCAAAATGACTAGCATTTAATTCCATGCTCCTGTAACACATTCAAAGAGGAAGCTCTGCAGAGTGCAGAATTGCAGTTTCAGTATTTTCTACTTTCACTGCCACCACTGTTTGAAAGGACCATAGCTGAACTAAAGTTACTGGGAAATAAACTTTTTCCAAATGCAGTATCTCTGCCTGCCTATTAAAAGATCTGTGTCTGATTTTAAAATGAAATTGCAGTTGTAGTTATTTCCTCCTGTGTTCAGTGTAACTGAACTTTTCATGTACTTTTTAACCACATCATACATAATTCCTTAAGTCCTAGAAGGAAGTTGATCAGTTGCTTCAGTCATGCTGGGTATATTCAAGAATAAAAGCTTCTATTCTTCTCTACAAAAACACAGTAATATTTCAGGTGAAAGAGGAGTATGCATTTCAATCCCTGAAACTCCTAGTTACCCATATATTAAATCCCTATGTTTTACATTGGGCACAACGAAGCTTCCTTCTCTTCTCCCTCCCCCCGCTACCAAATGATTGTTCTACAGTTTAAGAAAATAGAATTTTTAGTCTAGCACAGCATGTTACTTCTCCAATTTATAAAGAACTAGGAAGGCTGCCCCACTGACCTCTGTAACACCTAAGAGTAGTAGGCTTGTGAGCCAAAATCCAGATTGCTGGGTTCTCCTACTTTCTGTATTGTGTAAATGAAAGAGCAGAAATGATTTTAAAATAAAGTTGGCACATTCACTTTCTTTCACTAGTATAGGACAACATATTAGTTTAGAATCTGACATTACAAGCTGTTGACAGTATATCATTTGGAAGGGGAGGGTGGTAAGACCTTGCACCCTACTGACTGCCAAGAGTAAGGGAAGCAACGTGGATGTGCCTATTGCTTGTTTGTTCTCGAGGCAGTTCAAGTAAATGTTTTGCTTTGCTAGTTCTCCTGTGTTTTTGTATGATGGATTTCTTACTGTTGGTTTTTAATAATCATTTTAATGGCTTTTTTAGGGAGAGAGCAGGTATTTTTCTTACAACTCGTGAATTGTTAAAGCAGGGGTGGGCAAAATGGGTGATCTGGCTAGCAGCTGGACTCCATTTCCCAGCAGCCCTTGCCTGTGCAGCTGGGGCTAGTCTCTGGACACCCCAGGAGCAGCTGTGCTGTGATGATGGGAGGCCAGGGTTTCCATGGAGACCAGCACTGGCAGGGTGCAGAGCTGCTCTGGAGCTGGGCTGGGATCTTTCGGCAGTGACCACGTGATCTGCACCATGCATGCCCTGGGCTGGGGTGTGTAGGTAGAGGGTCATGGCTCTACCCAAGCTCTGGATCAGGCCCTCACTGCCAAAAGATCCCAGCTCCGCTCCAAAGCAGCAATCTGCCCTGCCAGCAGGGGAGGTGCTGCGGGTGGGGCTTGGAGCGGCTGGAGCAACCCCTCAATTCCCCACAGCCACCCCTCCCAAGGGGGCTTCCTCCATTGCCCACCCTACACAGGTGGCAGCAGCTGAGCCTGCCCTGCTTATGTAGTACAGTCTCCCCCCAACTCCACCAGAAAGCAACTGGCACTGTGGCTGCCTGCCAGTGCTGCTGGGGCTGGTCTCCATGGAAACCCTGGCCCCATGCTATGGGGGTAACTGCTGCTGGGTTCTCCACGGAAACTGGCTCCAGCCACTGGGCAGGGGCTGCTGGGAAAGACAGTCCACTGCTGGCTGGATCTGGCCCATGGGCTGGACTTTGCCTGCCTGTGTTAAAGCCTTATTTTCATATGGTGTAAGACACAAACATGAATTCAGATAGGTGCCCCAGATGGTTCAAAACCCCTTTTGTGCATCTAGTCCTGAAATGTACTGGCATAATTGTGGGTAATCCTTATCTATGGAAAATTGGTCTGATTTGAATTACTTGGAACTAACTCCTGGGATTGTCCACTAGCAATGATAAACTATTATCTGGTAGGTGTAACTAAATAATGTAAAAAAAAATTCCTTATTTACTGTGCTTAAGGACAACCAAGCATAGTTCAGGTGCTTATGGCTGAACTAAATTTAAAGAAAAAGGAAAAAAAATGCAAAAAGGTAGAAAGGGGAAGGTCTCTGTTCAGTGCCAAATAACCAATGGGGGCAGATGGGGGATGGACAGGGGAGAGTGGAGGGTTGCCTTCCTTTGCAGAGTTGGGGTATGGCCCTCTTCCCCAGATCTCTTGAGCCTATATTTTTTTTCAATGCTTGTAAATGTTGACAATGTTTTACAGAACTAGGATGTTGGCTGCTTTACTGTAGGATGTTGGGTGATGCCAGAAGCCCCCATCCATCCGGCCTTCTCTAGGATCCTGTCCATAAAGGGATGATGTATCATCTTCACACCTGTGCTCCCCTTGTTCTGCTGCAATAACGTTAGCCACCTGGCCCATCAGAGTGCAAGCTTCTGGGCCTCTTGTGGGCTAAGATCGAGTTGGGGCACCTAAATTCTAAGCCCTCTGGCCTTGGGCCTGCACTAGGATGCCTGCCAGTAGACTTGGAAGTACCTGAATTCCTGGAGTGAGAGCCTGAGACAGAGGATGCTCGCTGGTTGTAGCATCATGCATGGTGTTTTGAAGGGATTGAGTTCTGCCTGCTCCCTCAATGGGGTTTTCAGAACGATTTGAGTTCTGCTCCATTCGTATGATTTGGCTGACTTGACCTGGAACGCGAAATATACTAATTTAAAAAAAAAAAATCAGGGTACAAGCCTGTGCCTGTGCCAAGGAAGCTATGCTGCTCGAGGAGCTCTGAGTGCAAGATGCGCTGAAGTTTGCAGGCAGAAGTGACACAGGGAGAGACCCCACCCCAGGCCCTGTCTGTTCCCAAGGGCGGGCGCGCCCCAGCGCCGTTTCCTGCTCAGGCCTGATGCCTGCCGCAAGACTCACTTGCGAGAAGCACTAAGCTTCACCGACAGCCCCGGCAGGCCGCAGAGCAAAGGCGCGCCCCGCCCCGCCCCTTGCGCCGCGGTGGGGGACGAAGCACGCCCGAGCCACCGCAGGCTAATGTGCGCATGCGCACACCCACAGCTCTGCCCGTCCATCGCAGGCAGCAGTGCGCAGGAGTACGGCAGGGGGCGCATGCGCCTTCCGTGCGCGGCGCCAGAGCGTGGGGTCACCTTCCGGTGGCGGGCGGGTACTTCCGGAAAGCGGGAAGGCTGAAGTAGCGGCTGTGGCCGGGGCTGCTAGCATGGATGGGTAAGCGCCCACGCTTCCCCCATTCCCATTCCCTAGCTAGCGCCGGGTGGAGGCTGCCAGGGGCTCCTGTGCCCGATGCGCTCAGGGCGGAAGAAGGTGCTGGCTGCGCCGTAGCTGTCTCCCTGGCTTGGGCTGCTGGCTGCTCTGGCGCGGCCTCTCCTCAGAGCTTGTGTCGGAGGCCTTCGCTTGGTCGCTTGTCCGGTGTTGCTTGTGCGCCGGCTCCAGGAGCTTGCGGAGGGGCAGTGCCGGCTCTCGTGTGGCGCCTCCGCCGCAGAGCCGCCCTCCTTGAGCGGACTGATAGTGGGGCCGCGGTATTGGCAGCTCGTTCCCGGTCTGGGCGAGACCCGCCGACACCGCCGGTTTCCTAACCAAACAGTAGGGCGCCCTGTCGGCGGGCATTGCCTCTCCTTGTGCTGGCGGGAAGTGCCCTCCTTGTTCACACATGCACTGTCTTGCTAGTCTGCATTTGTTGACACCCTGTGTTTCGGTGCCCCTTAGCGCTAGGAGGTACATGTGGGAGGGAAGGAAATGTGTTGAAGAAGGAGGGTGGTGTCCTGAAAGCAGCATCTCTAGGAGACTTGCATTGAGGCAGGTGTACAGTTGAAGAAAGGGGGAGTGAGAGCTCTGCAGGAGGACAGGAGCAGGCGTAGTAGCAATGTGGTATTCCTGAATGCAATGGGAGCAGGACTGTGGTGTCATTTGGGAAAGGTTCAGAAAAAAGCTACGAGTGATTACATTGAAAGGGTTGAAACTGGCTGTGAGGCTAGGTAGTGCACTTGCCAGGCTAGGTGACTAGCTCTGAGTGCAAGTTGCACCCAGAAACTATTAATGGACGGCACTGAGTCAACACAACAGAAAGTGACCAGTGGCATCCCTCGGGGTTTGGTGCTCGGACTAGTGCTTTTCAGCATGTTCATCAGTGATTTGGATTTGTGTGTTAAAAGCAGACTGGCAAAATTCGTGGATGACACCAAATTATGGGGGAGCTCAGTCACGCTGGAGGACAGGCTAGGGATATAGGACAGGTCTGGACAGGCTTGCAAGGTGAGTGGATCAAAACCTGATGATGTTTAACACTGAGAAATGTAAAGCGCTCCATCATTATTGCATGGAGGAATAATCCACAACACACTTACAGGCTTGACAGTGCTATACTTGCCAGCACCGTAGCTGAAAGAGATCTGGAGGTTGTAACAGAGCCACCAATGCAATGCTGTAGCTGACAGAGCAAATCAAATATGAGCACGCATCTACTGATGTATCTCAAGTAAGACTAAGGCTGTTCTCCTCCCGCTCTACTCAGCCTTGGTGAGACTAACTGGAGTACTGTGTCCAGTTCTGGGTGCCACACTTCAAGAAGGGTGGGGAGAAGCTCAAGATTGTCCAAAGAAGGTCCCCATGCATGATTAGAGGTCTAGAGAGCAGGTCATACAAGGAAAGGCTGGACAACATGAGACTGTTCAGCCTGAAGAAAAGAAGACTTAGAGGGGCCTTGGCAGCCTCAATATATTGGGATGCACAGCCAGGGGCTGGGGGAGCATCTGTTCACCAAGGCACCCTCAAGGAGAAGACAAGAAACAACGGACACAAACTGGTTGAAGATCGTTTGTGATTGGACATAAGGAGAAATTTTTTCACCATTGAAGTCTCCAGGGTCTGGAACAGACTCCCCCCAGAGGTGGTACAGTCACCTACCCTGGAGACCTTAAAAAAACGATTTGACATGCACCTTGCTGGGGTCATCTGACCCTGGCAGTCTTTCCTGCCCAAGTGCAGGAGGGCTGAACTGAATTATCTTGTGAGGTCCCTTCCAGCCCCTAACATCTATGAATCTATGAAAAACTGCCAGGGGTTTTAACGAGGGTTGAAAAAAAAGTGTTATCGGAGTTCAGTTTATTTTTTTTTATACCAGAGAAGGCAATGAGGTTAGTGCTAGCAGGGAAAGAGCTTTTGAATGTACACATGCCTTGTAGAAAAAGCCACAAGGAGGCATGAGGATCAGAAGTTGGGAGCTCACATAGCTTCAACTAGAAACGAGGTGCACATTTTTAAGAGGGTAACTAACCAATGGTACAACTTATCTGCAGATATAGGGTAGTCTGTCACGTGACGTCTTTAAATCAAAGTGGGGTATCTTTCTAAAGGAATGTAGTTGGGGCGGGGGGGGTGTCATTGTAGGGTGGATCTGGTTTGCGTAGCTGTGTCATCTGGCATATGGTGCTCCTGAAGGGGTTGGGAACTTGGGGGTGAGCAGGGATGAGTCCTGCCCCTGAATTCCAGAGTATGAAGTCCCACTGGGAATGTGTTTTGGCAGGGTGAGCAACAGATGTATTAAGCTTTGATTCCCTGAAATGTCTGAGCCTCTGCATAAACTGCCTATTTAATGTCACCACTGCTTTGCCCTGCTGCTGGAGATCTGGATCCAGCCTGAGAGGAGTGCTGCAATCCAATCTAGCTGGGAGTGATGTGGGGGAAATGAACCAATCAACTTTGATAGCCCTGCTATAGTTCAAACAAGCTGAGCACTTGGAGCAGGAATTGCTGTGGGAGTTCCTTAGGTCTGTGTTATACAGGAGTGTCATGGTGTGGAGGCTGGTCTCTTCAGGCCTTTGAACTTACTCATTTAAGTGAAGTTCCAGTTTCCTCTGTGCATAAAAGTTGATTCTTTGGATTCTGAAGCTTTCCACAGAGTCCTTACAAATATAGCGTATTTGGGGGTCTATATGCAGTTATGCATTTCACAAGCATTTTGCTGCATGGGAAAGCTAAATCTGCCCTTCTCCCTAGCACAGGTCAACTTCATGGGCCAAAGATCAATCAAAATATGTGGGTAAAGAATCAAAGGTGTGCGATCACTTCGTTCTTTATTTTAAATATTATGTCTCTCAAACTCATTATGTGATTTGTTTAAACTTTTTCAGAAACATTCTGTTCTCATGTAAAATCAGCTAGTATTAGAACTTCAGCATAAATGTTAACGTTTGTCAAGGGTCTTAGTTAAAATTGGACTAGCTGTGGGAGGGACTACTGCGTATCTGTTAGAATATTTCCCCTGGAGTTAGTTACTTCATATTTGTAGAGTAACCTTTTCAGCACTGTGGAGAACTTGTTTCTTCTCAAACATTTCCCTCTTCCTTTAACTTAAAGGACATTGCTGGATAGAAACAAACACAAGAGGTTTTTTTTTTTTTTTTTGGAGGGGGGGAGAGAGAGGGTTGTTTTGAGAAAATAGTTTCTTTTTAATTTCAGTCTACTGGCTACACTTATTTTCCTTTCTAAAGTATTATTTGAGAGTAGTTATTGGTCATACAATCCAATTAGCAAAAGAAAATAGAATTATTCTCCCATAGTTCATCCTACTTAAATCTGTTTGTTTACTTGTATCTGTTTGTTTACTCCATTTCTGTTTTGTAGGACTGATTTTGGAAATGTGGCATCCCCACAAGATGCGGAGATGACTAGGCCTGCTCGAAAACAGAGTTCTCAAAAAAGAGTTTCTAGTATCCTTTCTCTGTCAGGGTTTTTGTATGTTTGTGAAACCCTTAATATTCTGACTGCACCATGGAATAGTTATTTTTTCTTGGTTTTGGCTTATAGCAATTATGGGCGCTCATGAGATCTAGTTAATTTTCAACTGCTGTAGAGTACTGTATTCCTTGAAATTATGCAAATTTGAAATAGCACTAATATGAAACTTGCATTTTCTTGTCCTGTTCATTCATAATATAAAGGAACATCACTAACTTTGAAATATCACTCACTAATTTTGAAATACCACTTCTAAGAACTTTAAATCTAATGTTCAAAAGTAGTGTGTGTCTACTGGTGAAAGATTACGTAGTACAAACAATCCCTCTGTTGGACTTAGGCTCTCAACAGCATTTGTATTTTGTTAATTTTACTGTATCCAACATATAGCCAGTTTTTCCTAATTTTTGCACGTCTGTCAAGCTGAAAGGGGTAGAAAAAATTAGTAGTGATAATTCGGAGTAACACCTGGAACATTTTAATTCTGACTTTTGTATTATTATTTTTAAAATTTTTCAACATTATTAGAAAATTTGGGGGTTTTGATTTAGCAAATTAATATAATTGACTATGGAAATGGATATGTCAGTGTTTCATTTTCAAAATGGCTATTTTATTATTAAAATAATTTTGTATAAATTTAATGAATGTGGTAGTAATTTTCCGATTTTGATGGTAAAGAATTCTAGTGTGTCTGTTCTTTCTGTTACTTTCTGGAACTAATGCAAAATTAGCTTAAGATCCTGGTTACAGAGCAGCTTCCTGCCCAGCTGCACACCCTGCCAGTACTGCATGGAAACCCATGGCCCTGCTGCTCCTGGAGTCTCCATGGAATCCAGCTGCAGCAACACGAGCAGGGGCTGCTAGGCCATGGGGTCCGTTGCAGGCCCAATGCGGCCTGCAGGTTGGAATATGCCCGCTCCTGGGTTAGATGTACATACCTGAAGTGCTTTGCAATTTTTCTTTAATGCTAGCAGCAGAGATGATTTGCTTATCTGATAAAGTATTTCAGTAGTAGTTCTGTTATTAGTAAATATGAAACAAAGTTTAGGAGACTTTTTCTTAACTTGTTCATCAGGTCTTGCATCTTTGGATGACAGGCCTGGTAGTGCAACACCAAAGAACCAATTGGTTCCCCAAACTCCGGTATCATTATTTCGTCACCCCTGTAAGAATCCTTCTTTTTCTCCTTTAATGTGTAATTCCATGTATGGATTACTTGCAGTTTGTGATTCTACACGCATTGTTTTACTTCTTTATATATAAAGTTTGCTGGAGCTGATATTCTCTTTCTGTTCAAGCCTCCTCTCAGAATCCAGAAAGTTAATAGAGAATAATTTGGGAGAGAAACTGGTTCACCTTTTTCCACAGTTAATTACTTTTAATCTTGGTTACTAATCGTAGGAACTCCCTAGCAAAGCACTCTGGCTTTTAACATTTTTTTTACTTTTCAGTTACTTCACAAACTCGAAGTTCCATGAAGCAGCCAGATGTATCCACCTTCCTGGGAACAGTAGGGAAATCTCCTCAGCTTATGCAGACTACTGGATTGTATGGCAATATGTCTATGGTATGCAGGTTATACATCATGTTCTCCCTTCTTTGTTCCTATGAATCTTAAAAATGGTAGAAGTTCCTAGTGTTTTAAACCTAGCTTGACATAAGCAGAAGGTGCAGTTAATTGCATATCAGCTGCATAATTATGGCATATGAATGGTCTTCGGTTGATGCTTTGAGAAATAAGGGTTTTAGAGTGGTATTTTTATTTTATTTTATGTTAATTTAGTACTCCCAGAACTAAAAGTAAATTGGGGTCATAGATTTGTTGCAAGACACTTGATTTTGCTTGTTATGCTCCCCCAAAATGTATGATTTAATAATATTTAGTTAAATTTAACAAGAAAAAAATAGAAGTGTTGAACCTTTAAAAATGTTACATTTTCACTTAACCTTCCTTACCATCCTTTTCTGCTTGTATTCACCTTTTCAAAGCTACAGCCTGCCCCACACCATACAGAACTAGGGTACCATGCTCCACCGCCCTCCCAGGGTGCAAGCAGTGGCAGGAGCTGCCCCCACCCCATGAGCCACGCCTCAGTCCTGCATGCACCATTCTCCCCCTTCCCCCCCCACCCCAGCTGGCAACACCTACCCCCTCCCTCACCACGGGGGTTGATCTGCCCCTCCACACCCCTTCCCTCCCAACTTACCAGCTGGAGGCAGCTCTTCATGCTGCTGGCTCTGCTCTGTGCTGTGGCTGTGTGCTGCACAGGCATTTATTGGCCCTATCAGGCTGATATCAGATGTAGACACTTTTCTTTATATCTGTTCCAATCCGATATTGAACTGATGTAGCAGTACACCTCTATTGTTAAGGAACTAAGTCTGAGAGGTGATGTCTTTGCTACTTTTGGTCAACTTGCTGCTATGTCATCTGGGCAAGTTAACAGGTGTTCCCTTAGCTTTTTTATTTTTTTTAAAATATTTCTATCATAGCTGTAAATTTAAACCCAAATAACTTGCATAATCCATTTCTGCATGCTCCCTTTTATTTTAAAGGTATTCTAATCTGACCATAATATGATCTTTTATAATCATTCTGAGAGACTTGAAACCCCCTAATGAAAAGTTCCGGCTTAGATAAATTCTGCTTACATCATTTTTTATCTTTGTTCTTTGGGGTCTTCCTTCCAACACTTGGTTTGCAAGCAACTTATAAAAGTTGAAATGATTCTGCCTTCTCCTACCTGTGTTGGACACCATAGGACTTTCAACCAGGTTGAGGAAAGCACAGAAGGGTCCGGGGGGGCGGTAAGTAATGTGTGTTAAGCTCAGGAGTCAAATACTGCACCCTTCATACAAGAGACAAAGATCTTGCTGGTTTAACCTGAATAAATGAAGTTGAATCTTCTATCACATCTACTTGTACACTTTAAGAAGCGTGTGTGTCATGTCTAAAAGGTGATCAGTTCATTCTTCATTTCAAGTTCTACTCTGCTTATGGCTACAAGAGCTAATAATAGGCTGGAGTTAGGCTTATGACAGTCTGAGATTTCTTTTTTTTGTTTATTTTCCTTTTGCTGTTCTGTGTTGTTTTTTAGATGGATGAGAGTAATTGGACAGTTGCACTCACACCTCACCGTACAGGAATGTTTGCAAACTTGGACTTGTCCAATATGACTGAAGATATCACAATGAGTGCTGTGCTGTTGCGTGAAGATGATCCTGGAGAAGCTGGTGAGATGACTTGGAGTTTTCATTAAAAAGCTAACCGCAGCATTTTTGACTGTGGCATGCTGACCTGTGTGTTCTCTTTCCTTCATTTTCCTCGTTCTGCTGCTTGTTGGTGAGAGAGCTCCTAAAGTCTCTTACCCAGTTAATAGAACTTTGTGACTCTTTAGTGTGAGCAGTTAACGTTCTGTACAACATGGGTCACAGGCAGTTGATGACAATTCATGTTGGCATTGTTTGCATTTTACTTTCTCTTGTTATGTTGGATAACTTCTGCAAGTCGTATTTCATTGTAAAATGGACTTTTGAACTTTCATGGGAAATTGAGACTTTAAATTTCCCTGTGAAAAATGTTTTTCCTATGGCATTCTGATGTGCCTCTTGTTCTTTTTCTTTTTTTTTAATGTGTTGTAGCTACAATGAGCATGTACTCGGATTTTCTGCATTCCTTTTTGAAGCACACTTCAACTACAGTCTTTGAACTTGTAGAAGAATATGAGAATATTTGTAACAGTCAGGTAATTTGTTTGAAATGTTTTCACCACACTCCTTTCCAGAAACTGGCTGCCGAAACTAGGAATTTGTTTTCTTTCAGTTAAGAGGTCGCTGTACTTAGGATTGATCCCCAAAATCTGACAGCTGGATATACCACATTTACATGGATGTAAGATGACCCTGATTATAAGACGGCCCTCTAATATATAGATTCCATATAGGGAAAATGCTATAGATTTGTTATAATTTTCCAAATATAGCATCTAATTATTGGAGGTTAGCCCTGAATGTTTCTTTTCCCACTTCTACAGCCCAGAAAAATAAATATGGAAGGTCAGGTAGCCCCTTGCCCACTGCCACTCCCCCAGCTTCTTTGTCTTGAAGCCCTTTCCCCTTCTTTACTGTCAGACCCTGGTCTCTCTGAGCACACGGAAGTGAAATGTGAATTTGAAAATGCTGACCTTGAAATAAACATACCTGTAGTAATTTGCACATGGGCAAATTGTTACAGATACCCATAGACCTAGTTCATCCAGAATTTTTGCAGTTTACCTTTTTTGAGACTGCTGCAAGTTTTAGCACAGGTACTTCATAAACATAGTTTTAAGCAGCATTCTTGTACTTACCCATATATAGTACAAACCGTGCATGATGTTAGTTCAAACCTAAAAGGCTCATGGTTTACTGTGTCAATCATTGGGCTGGGCCTCGGCAGTCACCAGCATTTCATGCCATGGTGGCTTCACAGCTCGGCACCATTCAGTGTGTGTATACTCCACCTCCCCACCCACCCACACAAAGACTCTAATGTGCTAATTAGCCCCCCACTCATGACCATTTATAGTCCTGCTTAGTGTTGGCTGCATTTAATCAACTTGGTTTTCATTCTTGAGCAAATGCTGCTTTTGGCATCAGTTAAATGATACAGTGTATTTAATAAGGTTTTCTTGTATGCTGCTATAAGACGAGGAGCTTTTTTCCCCATATGCTGATTAGGGAATAAAACTTCATCTTGTCTTCACGTAAATACAGTAACTTTATGACCCATTAGTTGTAGTAGATACTAGTTTATTAGAAAGGGGTGTTCTTTTAGCTCAGGATTGCCCACAGTGCATCCTGCAGAATTTGAAAATGTGGAATATTTTTTTGCATTTGTGGGAAGAGATCTTTTGTTTTTTGTGGGGGTGGGGTAAGGTAATTCAGATGTTTCCTGTTGAACTCCTTGCAAGCTGCCATTAGAAGTCTAGGTATCAAACCATAACCACCTCTGATTTATCCTCATGGTGTTATTAATTTGATGGGCTAATAATTATTAACAATTGATAATTAATAATTAATTATTAATTTAATTGCAGCTAAGTGACACTAAGTTAAAAAAGGGGAGGATCTGAGCTGCTATGTTTGTAAAACTACTGGTCAGAAAAGAGAAGTGAGGCTTTGAAGAGAATTTCAGTGTTTATCAAGGGACTTTGCCCCTTGGTGCCTGTTAGACAAAGGAATTATGGGTAGGAGGTGATGTGTGTGTGTGTGTTAAATTCTGTAGGTTGAGGATCCAGCACAAAATCCCAGGTTCTTCAGTCTCAGATATCTGTGTCTGGCCTTTGCAGTCCTTGTTTCCTTGTGGATGGGAGAAAAAAGAGAAATAATAAATGGAAACTGGCCTTTATGTGAGGTTATGGAGTTTGGGATTGAATTTAAAAGGTGGTGATTTCCTTTCTGTGCCTGAAAAAGTAACGAATGTGTTTTACTTCTCTTGATATATAAAAAATCCAAGGGCAAGCACCTATTAGGTATTTTATTTCTGTCTGAAGTTGGATTGTGCTCCAGGAGAAACATGGTTTTCATTTACAGCTGTAGATAAGATGGAGGATGCTGGGGATCTAAAAATAACCCAAATAGCTGTTTTTCTATCAGCTTGGGTCTCAGTTTCCAATCAACCCCTGGATAGTTGATACTCAGCTAACTTGAATATCACCCTTAGAAATATGACGGGTAGGCAAAATTTTAAGTAGTTAGTTACAGTTCTTTGAACCCAAGAAAACAGCATTGCTTAACTTGTATTCCATTCACTTTTTTAGAATCATAGAATCAATGAGTCGGAAGGGACCTAGACAGATCATCTAGTCTGACCCCTCTGCCATTTTGTCTTCATAACTATTAGAAACTCTTTTAAATATTTCTAAATCCTCCAGAAAGTAGCATCTTGGGTCCCCCAAATTTACCTGGAGTAAGTAGGCAAGTACATTTTTTCAAGAGCCACATATATTCTCACAGATGATAGGACTTTTCAGTGTTCAGGATTAATGTTTATTAATACTTTTTTGTTCTGTTTTCTGTGTTTGATTGGCAGGGCCTTGATCTCATTTGAGATTTCTAAACTCTGTCATAACAATAATAATAGTTCATGCAGTATGTAGGCTTAGTATGTCTGCTCCCAACTGAGATAAAAGATGCTTACCTTAAAAGCTGTCTTAGGCATCAAGTGAGAGCACTTAGAGCAATGAAAAAATTTATCCAACAGGCGTGCAACAAAATAGAAAACAGGTAACCTTCTGTGTGCAATATATATTTTTGTCAGGTGAACATACTGGGGAAAATAGTTTACCGAGCAACTCCTGGACAGCAGAAGTTTTCAAAAACTGCCAGCGTGCTGTGGCTTCTCAAGCAAGAAATGGTAACATGGAGACTGCTCTCCTCACTCTATAGGTAATTCTTTTTTAAAAACAGTTCAGTTATACTTCTGCGGTGACTTGCTGTATTTTGTCTGCCTAAGTTGACCATTTCCACCCTCCCTTCAAGAAAACAAATATTACACTTGACTTCAACACTGGATCAACTAATAAATACTGTACTTGGTTATTTTTTTGTTCATGCAATAAAAATACCAGATCAGATTTTTTTCAGTACAGTTTTTTATTATTATTAATTTTAATATTTTTAGTGCATTTAAACTTTTGGGTCCTTTTCTTAGATAGCTGATTCTCCTGTGTGACTTTGCAGAGATAGTAGAAGTACATCTGTGGCTTTTGACCTGTATACAGGGAAGAGTTGTTCATCCTTAAATTCAACCTGAAAATAATAGTGTTGACTTGTATTCAGAGCCAAGTTTATAATTAGAAGAATATGGTTGTCATTTGGTTGTAGGGTCTATCAGACTACAAATTTGGAGGCTGGAAGAAGGATAATTAAGCCATATTTCTTGACGGGAAATGTATAATAGCCATATACACCAGATTTCCCAAACACAATGAATGGGTTCTGTGGCTTCTAGCAATTACTATTTTTCAATAAGTTTGACAGTATTTCAGGTGTAGGTTGGACCGAGATAGGTTACTGTGCCTCAGCCAGTTTGTCTTGGAAATTCATAGTTGTTCACATGTGGCTTGTCCTTGAGCATTATCAGATGCTTCCCTTCTCTCAAAGAACAGTATATTTTTGCTCTGTGACACCATAAATGATGACCTAACATATGAAAACTAGTCGGTACCAAATGAAAGGAGTCCATTCTTTCTTTCTCTTCAACCTGGCTTTGAGAGTCACTTGCTTCACATTTTTTCTTGGAGAGCAAAATGAAATCATTCGTGACAGGAGTGCTCTAGAATTGCTTTTCAGGAAGAAAGAAATTGATGCTTCTGTAGCAGAATCCTCTGTTAAGAACTGGCTTAATAGGAATGCTTGATGTTCTCCATTATTGTTGCCTCTAGCTTTACTCTTCTCTGTCAGTTTATTTCCTAGGCTCTTCATTCAAGTATTTTTACCTAAAATAAGAGAAATGGAGCACTTGCTTAAATTCTTCTCTTCAGCTTTATATCTGACATTAACAATTATATTAATTTTTTTCACCAGTCATATAGTCTATGTTAAATTCATCTTCTTTATCAAGAAATGTAGTGCATTTATGCTAAGCAGTGCAGTTTAAGTCTTTTAATTTAATATCCATTTATTGATGGAAATAATGTGTATGTTCAAACTTGTAAGTAGCCACCGAGTTTTATTACAGTTTTACTTCCTAGCATGTAAATTTTGTGTAGAAATATTTCTAAAGTTGTTTTTATAATATGTTAGTACTTCTGGTTGAAATAACATCTTGTTATATTCTGGTTGAATTAACAATCTTAGTATTAACTTTGATAATATTTGTGCTTCACTTTTTAGAGACAGAATACAGTCTGCCCTAGAAGATGAAACTGTATTTGATATTGCAGTAAGTTTTGTGTTATAGCAAGCCTTTTCAAGCTTTTAAAATTTAAAATGACTTGTCTACATTGTTTGCTGTCTAAGTGTTCTATTTGAAGGTTGAAAGTAAAAGTGAATATAAACAAATTGAAACTGATTCCATTATCCAAATGGAGACGAAGATTAAAAATTGCATATTTATAACATGGAATCTTCATATGTACAATTGGAAGTGAGTGGTTCTGAACCTTTTTAGACTCACAACACCTCTCATTAAACTTGAGGCACCCCTGTGAACTTTTGTGAATCCAGTGGCACCTTATTTCAAAAATGAATTTATTTATACCTCGTTGCAGAGGGAGAAGGGTGTGGGGGTGGGAGAGCAGCTAGGCAGGGAGAGCCTGATCCTGCCCCGGCACCCTGGTTGAAAATCGCTTTTGTGAGGTAGATGTTTGTACATTCTGACACGTGCCATCAACCTAGACTATGATATTCCTCTGGGGATAGGCAAGAGTTCAGACACTACCTTGAAGTACTGTTTCATTGGGGAGTCTCAGGATTTCTAATATTTCACAATCTTTATTTCTTTAGAGAAGCTGGAGTCTTGAAACCCCTTTCTGGGCTGCATGTCTCCTTGTTTGTGTAACAAAGTACTGTTGTAATCTGTGCTGATAGAATATGTTTAGAAAGATAAAATAATTTTGTGAAATGTGAGCTGCAGATGCTCTTTTCTTTGTCTCGCAACAGCAGTAGAAGCTATTTTAATTCAGGCAGGAAGTGCCTATCAGCATATCTAAATAAAATTTATCTCTGCCAAAAATCAACCTCCTTCTTGCAGTTTGTCCTCCCACCCTTTCTCTGCAAAAATAAATAAATAAATAGACTCAAAATAAACTTTACATCTTTTTGATAATAGAGATAAATTTATATGGAAGAAGAATCTTAGAATCTTATGTATGCTTAATTCCATTTTTGTTTTATACTGTTATGTGGTGTGCTAAGAGTCTTGGATAAATACCCCTTTTTATTTTTATTCAAATCTGAAAAGAATACTTGAACAACTTAACGAGACTCATGAAGAACCATTATTTGGTGTCATCATCTAATTTGTAACACATTGATTCTTCAGTCATACTTTTCCATGACTTTATTTCTTAATACAAATAATATAAAACTTCCTCTCAAATAAGAAAGGCAATATAAACAATATTAAGTATTTCCTAAATATCACATTTACCAGTTTCCTACAAGTATTTTCCCCTCAGTTTGTCTATTCAGAAAACAGTATGGCATAATGCATGTATTCTAGTGACACATCCTCTTACATACTACAAAATAATCAGGATTTTTTTCTTAAATAGGTTCTAAATGCTAGTGAAAAGATGGCCGTGAACATCTTATTTCAGAAGGATTCACTGGTTCGACAAAGCCAGGTAGGACAACAATTTTAAGAGAGAGATATAGGAATAGGTAAATTTTGGATGTTTGGTACACTTTTTGAGCCATGCAATTTCTCTGAGGTATTTTAACTCCTAATGTAAAAGATTTCTCGATAACTAACTGAATTTGTTTCTATAATCTCAGTAGGATCTTACACGTATTGTGTGTGAATGGCCTGCTGTAGATCAGATGTATTGAGATTGAGATGTATATTATGCTTCTCATTCTTTACATATTGAGCTTCTTTAACTGTTAAGCCATATTGCTCTAACTGCAGCCACTAACAGATGTGAGCGCAGGCAGTTCTGCTGGGTATTTTGGAAATAAGAGCAGAGTGATATGCAGATAAATTCATTTCACATTCATTAGTATACATGAACAGACCAGAATACTGTAAAGCAGGGGGGTGGTATTGTAACATTTGCAGCAGTGTTGTTTGTTAAAAAATAACCACCTTCATTTTTTTCCAGCTGGTGGTAGATTGGTTAGAGAGCATTGCCAAAGATGAAATTGGAGATTTTTCTGACAAGATTGAGTTTTATGCAAAATCTGTGTATTGGTGAGTCATAGAACCCTTGTGGCTTTTCTTTTCTTGTATTCTTCTTCATTAAGTCTTAGCAATTTGAGAAGGTAAGGTTTGGGTTTTGATCCTAATGGTTGATGCAGGGATTTTCAAGAAGAATGAGTGTGTTTCTCAGGGGTTACATGAGTGTTGAAGTGAATGGTTTAAGATTAACCTGGGAGTAAATTAATATTTTGTGTGTGTGTATATATTGCAGTGTCCCTAAAGGAAAAGAATTAATTTGTCCATAGTTGTTAGGCTGCTGACATCACTGTAGTTATCCTTTATAGACCTGTCTTCACTGTTGCTATATTCCTCTTCATTTGCTTATTTATAGGATTTTGAAAATACAAACTAGAATATTACTATTTTTCTCCAGCAAAGTGCAATCTGTGTTGTTCGTACAGTGCCCAGCACAATGGGACCGTAATCTCTGTTTTGAGCTTTTTGGGTATAATGCAATGGAAATAAAAAGTGATATTAGATGGCCACCTGTTAGCCAGGTTGTATTATTATTTAAGCTGGATAAAATGGATCATACTAGTATGTATTTTTTTACAGTGATCACTTTTTTCACCTTACTATACTACTGTGTTGTTAACCTTTTCACAACAGTAGTTATTGTTTTACGTACAATTAGCAATGGGTTCCAAGATAGAAAATATCAACTACCACATGTATCTCACATCTCTATAATTAATCATATTTTAAAGGCTAATGATGATAAATTCTGAAATATTGAGTTGGTCCTGATCTTAATGTACTGTCCTAGATTAATCTTGGGTGAATTTTAATATTCTCCCATAAATGGTCTGTGATACTTCATCACACTGAAATGATTCCATAATTTGGACAAGTGAATGATTGGCTTATGAGTATGATTTTGAAAGAGAAGTGATCTAGATTAATTGGATCATATACCCTATGGTGTTACACTTTCATGTTTTCAGATTAATTCGGGTTTATATCTGACTGGTTCTCAATGTACCCAGTTTCCAAACTATGCTCATTTTGGCTTATGTACTTTTGGTGTCCTTAATCAAAATATCCATTATTTCATTTTTGATGTGAAAAAGATTGAGTAAATGTGTTTCTAAAAATAACTTATCTTGCTGTCTTCAGGGAGAACACTCTACATATTTTGAAGCAGAGACACCTAAACACACATGTTGGAAGTGGTCGGTCCCTGGTAACTGAATTAGTAAGTATTATTTAAAATGGAGTTTGATTTCAGAGTATCACTAAATTGTATATGTGATTAACTAGGGTTTTGTGTTTTTTTTTTTTAAATGACACAACTTCCACAAAAATGAGTGGGTGGGCTGGGGAAAGGGAATGTTGACCTGGTGAAAGAATACAGCTAGTAAACTGTAGAGAGGTTACCTGGAGTTCTCAGATGTCAGGGAGGTTATGTGTCATAAATCCAGTGTCTTTATTTAGTCCATGACTTTTTGTATCCAGTAGATCTATGAAGTGAAGTTCATAGTAGAGATAAAGAAATATTAATGCCAAGGCACTGGGAAGATTGCATCTGTTGTAATATTGTGTATAATTCTGCTTGCTCGTGTTGAATAGGGGAATTCAAACTGGAACAAGTTTTAAAAAAAATTAAAATCACATTTTTTATTTAAATCAGTTTTTTTATTTAATTGTGTTTTGGGTTTTTTTGTTAAGATGCTTTTTAAAAAAACACCTATATAAAGATGATTTTAATTTAAATATGTTAAAGCTCAAAGATATCATCGTGGAATAGGGATTATAACTGCTAATCATGTACTATTGGAAATGATATATTCATGTAACCACTCTACCCTATAGGACTCAGTGCTCAGA
Organism: Crocodylus siamensis; assembly: GCF_052110815.1. Taxonomy (NCBI): domain Eukaryota; kingdom Metazoa; phylum Chordata; order Crocodylia; family Crocodylidae; genus Crocodylus; species Crocodylus siamensis. The sequence continues at coordinate 67,344,388 of NC_143398.1, forward strand.
CTAGAAGATCTCATTAAACGTCTCTGTGATGCTGTGTTTCAGTTCTCAGACTGGATTTGTCTCCAGAGATAACATTCCTGTTAACAAAAGTATATGGAGATGAGAGATAACAGACCTGATTACCAGGGATCCTGGTTTTCTTTGATTTAAAAAATTGCAAATTCTCTGATTTAAAAACCGCAAATTCGTGATTAAAATTAAAGCCCCCCCCACCCCACCCTACCAGTGCTGCTGGTGCCCCTCACTCCCCCCCCACCAGCCTCCTCAGCCCTCCTGATGCCCCTTAACCCCCTCTCTCCCCCACAACAGCCCCCCAGCCCCACACAGAGGCACAGACACACACTCACAGATACTGACACCCACCCCAGCAGCAGGTGTGTGTTGGGGGCAGGGCAGGGGAAAGGGAAGGTGTTGGGGGAGCCAAATCAGGAAGTAAGGGTTTGCACATGGTGGCCACCACCCCAACTCTACTGCTACACCCCATGCTACATGGCCACATGGCTTTGTGGGCAAGCAGCGTGGGGCGTGGCAGTGGCAGCAACAGCGTGTGGGCAACACACATGTTGCCTGGCTGGCAGACTGCTGGGGGGAGGCTCAGGCTCACATGTGGCAGCCACCACTGCACTGCTACTTCTGTGCCGCAACTGGCCGCACAGCTCCACAGCGGTGCAGGGTGGTGGCTGCATGCTGGCTGGGGGGGGGCTTGCACACAGGGGACTGCCACCACTTCAGCTTGCCTATGGAGCCATGCTAGTGCAGAGGCATCCGCCAGGTGCGAGGCCCCCCGCCTCCCACCCCACCCCCGGTCCTCCGGGCACGAGGGGCAGCAGCAGTGGTGCGGTGGCAGCCGCCACATGCAAGCTACCCCTTCTCTCCCCACTGGCCGGGTGGTGTGTGTAGCCCACATGTGGCAGCCACCACTGTCACACCCCATGCCGCCTGCCTGAAAAGCCATGCAGTCGGCTACAGGAAGGCAGCACGGGGCATAGTGATGCAGTGGCAGCCACAGTGTGCGAACCCCCCTGGCCAGCCAGTGTGTGCGCAGCCCACAGAGGGGCACCCCTCCCTCACCCCCAGACTGAGATGGAGGGTAGGGAAGTGCTGTTGTGTTCTGCCTGGAGCCAGTGGCACCCAGCATGCCCCCTCAGCCCCCAGCTACCTTCCCCCACCCCCAGCCCTGCCCCACTTACCTCTGGGCTCCAGGGGTGAAGGGTGAGCCTGAGCTGAGCCTTGGATGACTCAGAGGCTCAGGCCGTGCCCTTCCCCCTCTCCTTCCCCCTCCAGGCAAGGTTGGAGGCTTTCTGCCCTTTCTGCAATCAGCTCTTGCAGGCTGGAACTGTAGCAGTCTGCAAGAGCTCTTTGCAAAAGCTATGAATCTACAGATTTCTCTGCTAAAAGGGAAAATCCACATTTTCTCCACGGTAAAAAGGAAGGCATCTGTGGTTTTCTCTGTTTTTCCATGGGAAATGGAAAACCCAGATCCCTGCTGATTACCCACCCATCAGCCCTCTTGTCTCTGAAAGTTTGTGTACACAGAGTCAAGCCCTTGCCTCTCTCTAAAAGTGTGAGGTTTCAAGAAGTTAAATGAATAAAGGACATCAAACAGCAAGAATGCACTTTTTGTAGAAACCAATGGTTAAATCAAGGCTTTCTGCCCAGACATGTTAATTGTGATTTGAATCATGATTTTAATCTATTCGATTTAAATCAAATCCACCCTGATGTGGCGTTGTTCTGTTCTTGGTGTCTGGGCAGCTTATGAATGTTTGTCCCCAAGTTTGCCTTTTAAAGGTGTTTAGTAGATTTCCCTTGAGCATGAGGATAGTGAGATCAGAGTGGGAGTGTTTGTTTTGTGAGAATTGTACTCCTAATGGGGTGGAGGCGGGGTGGGTCTCTGTCCTTCCTGTTTTTTCTATGAGAGTTCATAGAACACATTCTACTGTGTAGTTGCTTTGTTGTTTTACCCACATAGTTGTTGTGCACTTGGTACATTGGATCAGCTTTATTGCATTTTGAAAAAAGCATGGGTAGGAACCATGGATATTGATGGTTTTGTTATGGGGCTGCGGGGGCGTGTTGATAGTAGTGGTAGTGGAGATTGTGCTGACAGGTTAGACAACGTTCTTTGGGTAGATGATTATACATCTTTTATTAGACCAACTCAGATAGTTAGAAAAATTCTTCTTTGCGACCTTTTGGGTACAATTACCCTTGGTCAGGCAGAGTAAGCGTCACAAGTTAAGCATTTCTTGGCAAGGCAAGGCTGTGTTCCACTTGATGTCTGTTAGGCAGTGGAGAGTTTGCTTCTGCTGATGAGTTGAGCAAGGTTAGGGAGCTGTTTGAAAGCCAAGAGCAGAAGGGCTAGGAATATTTCTCTCATTTCTGATCTTTGTTGAGCATAGGCTGTAGTGTGCTGAGTTTTCTGATCACTTTCAGACTACATACTTGGTCCAGTAAAAGATATTGCCTGAGGAAATGCTTACCTCTTGCATAATTTCTGGACCATCACAGCCTGAAATTGCTGTTATACCACCATAGAATGATTTGAGAAATATCGGTCCTGTTTTGGCAAACTGGAAAGAGCTAGGCATATTTAGCCTAGCAAGGAGTGGATATTTATTATTTAAATGTGTAAATACACCAGGGACCAAGGGTTTAAACTAAAGGACAACTTTGGCACAAGACCAAATAGGTATCAACTAGCTATGAATTAAGTTACTGGAAATTAAAACAAAGGTTCTAACAGTTGGAGAAAATGAGGTTCTGGAACAGCCTTCTCATAGGAGTAGTGAAAGTAAGAAACCGAACGATTTTTTGAGATGTAACTTGATCAATTTTTCAGGGGGATTTTAAGACCTGGATTGGTTCGATAACAGAAGACTCAGCTTGATGATCCATGAGTCCCTTCTAATCCTATGTTATTTAGATGCATGGATTTTCTTTCCCTTTCAACCTTCTCCCTTTTTGTAGAAATACTTTCCAGCACTTTTTTTTTTAATTCCCCAAAATATTAGAGATGCCCAAATAAACGCCCTTAAACAAGCACTCACACTACTGATTTGTGAGTTTAGGAACAGTGATATACTTTCTTAATTGAAGGAAATCATGGTTGGAGGGGCTACTCAAGAAAAGACTGTGATTAAGTGTGTCATTAGCTGTTTTGTAGAAGGGAGTATAAGATGCTAATAACTGTGCAAAAGACATGTAACTTAAATGCATTATTCACAAGAAAGAGAGAAGTCTGTGCAATGCAAACAAACTTCTGTGAATTCCTAGAAAAGAAGGGACAGATGTTTTGATGGTTAGAAATGTAAGTGATAAGGAAGGCTGAGAGACGGGGGAATAATATAGGTGAAAAGAGCCTGAGGATAAAGGAGTTATGGGTATAGAGGTTGAAATTAGTAAGCAGGTGAGTAAGCAGCCTTGGGCTGCTGACAGGTGAGTAGGAGAGAAAATGTTTGAGGAAGAGGGAAGAGAGAATAGCATGCCAAGTTTTATGCAGCTTGTCAGACTGTTGCCTGAACAGGGAAAAGTGATTATGGACTGGTTTACTGTCACTTATAATCTTTATGCGTTGACAGAGACAAATATCTGCAGTGTGTAGAACAAAGGTTTCACTGATTATTGTTTTCCCTTGCAGGATCCAGATGCTCCCATAAGACAGAAAATGCCACTTGATGACTTGGATCGGGAAGATGATGCAAGGTTACTCAAGTACCTTTTCACTCTTATCAGAGCAGGAATGACAGATGAGGTAAGAGGCACTTGTAGTGTGCATGGTTTAGAGTTTGTATCAACATTTTACAAACTAAGGGCACTCTTACATGTGCTTGGCAGGGAGGAGGGGTGGTGCTTTAATTAGAGTGGCTCAGAGAGCCGCTCTAATTTAAGTGCCATTGTGTTACCTGTGATCAGCATCTTTGCATTTAAAAATGGTAGCGGGAGAACTTGAACTAAAGCTCATTCAGTGCCTCCATTTTTAAACACAGGGATGCTGATATATAAGATGCAGGAGGCTGCTGGAGCCTGGTGATCACGTATAGGTGCCCTGATTTTGTTGAAACTAATGCAGAGCTCTGTGCCTGCATATCCATACAGTTTAAACTTGGCTTATAGCAGTTCAGCTTTTACATAACTATAGTTGTCAGCTAAACTGCTATAAGCCAGGCTTAAAATTATACAAATTTTCTGCATCTAGAGGTTTACACAGGTTTAATTAAGACTTTAGCTATACTGATGTAACTTTATGAGTTGAGGATGGTTATAGTAAATAAGCTGAACTTCAGGTTTTGATGCTGTTAAGCTAACATGCTAATTATCGGACTTGTTACTGTGGTAGTTTTGGGCTGATGGTGGAATGCTGCATAATGCATGAATGGAACTTACAGGTTGGATATCTTGTGAGTACTACATTGTCATGTGCTTGTCTGTTATCATATGTTAGAACAACGCAAACTTGGAATATAAAATCAGTTCTTCTCAGATTTCTAAAAGTACCTTCATTACAAATGCACTTTTTCCTCCATTGATATATTACTATTATGATTGTTGTTTAGATATTAACAATTAATACTTTCTTACATTTAACTCTAATTTCAAACTAGGGAAACAGCACCTGATCATCTGACAGTAAAACTTAAGGTTTCACCCTGTTAGGATGATGTGTAAAGCTTATTAATTGCTTTCAATTATTGTATTGTACTCCACTTATTGTATTCTACTTTTGTTTTTTGTGGGGTGGGAGTGGTGTTCTGTTTCCTTTGAATTTACAGCTTGACAGGGACTTCAGAAGTAAAATCTCTCTGAAAGTACCTGTGGATAGGCATGACTAGAAAATTAAGAATCTTTGTTTTCACCAGCAGATTGGTTTTCTTTTCCATTAATCCTGTAGCTAAATATAGTTCTGGTTCTTTTGCTAACTTACAGTATTTGTGGTATAAATTCACTGCCTACAGATCTGAAAGGAAGTATAACATTGTTGAGGTGAGGTAGGCATAGTGCATGCATGTGCTGCCAGTGCCTTTAACCCAGCAGTATTCTTGCAGGATCAGTCCTCTGTCTCTGGAGAAAAGGTTCCTAGTTGCAGCATCAACTACATGCTCATTTTCTAAGTCCCTTCTTCAAAAAGTCAATTTATTGAAGATTTTCCTATTTGAAAAGAGTCAAGTTTGATTTTTAAAAAATTACAACCACAATTTAAGTCTGCCCTACTATTTTGGTTGTTCTCTGTCAGTCATGAAATTACTTAGTTATTTTACTAACGTCATTACATATTAATCTTTCTTGAGCACTGCCTGTTTACTTCACAGAGATCTGCTTACTGCTAATAAGCCTATTTTTCTCCCTAACACTTTAATTCTTGCTGTTTCATATTGCTAGACAAGACACTAAAACCAGCCTGGGAGAAATATAGTTCTTAAATAACACAAACTGTGCCAGTGAATAGCCTGATGCATTTTGTCAGCACAAAATGGGATTTTTAAAGGCACCTGTGGACTTCTGGCATTCATCCGCAAGTCTTAGGTGTATGCAACAAGGGGTATGATTTCACAAACTATAAAAGATTTAACCTAAAACAAATTATAATTAAAAGATGTACAATAACAGATTAAGCTGGGAAAGGTGTCTTTGTAAAATGAGAAGTAACATTTTTGCATTTTCTGACTTAAAAATATTTAAAATATTCATTGGGAAATAAAACAACAGTTTTTTATATCAGTCCATCTACCAAGAGTTGGACTAAATGAAAAAAATCGTCATCCTATATCTTTGCAAAACTCTAATCTTGTTAAAAATTAGTAATACTTTTATTTATTGTGTAAATATTTTTCATTTCTCAAAAACTTAGTCTGAGTTTAGAGTTTTTGAAACATAAGCATAAGTTAGCAAATAAGAATGTTTTTGTGCAACCAGCAGGCTCTAGTACTACTTAGATACAAGCATTTTCACCATCTGGAAGACTTGCTGAGAGAGTCTGTTGTTTTTCAGGCACAACGCCTGTGCAAACGATGTGGTCAGGCCTGGAGAGCTGCAACGCTTGAAGGATGGAAATTGCATCATGATCCCAACATAAAAGGAGGTATGCACATCAGGTGAACATGAACATAAACATAAAACATTAGGTTGGTCTCAAGGAGGCACAAGCCTTTCTTTGCCAACTTAAAGTGCCTTTGTTTCTTAAAAAAAAATGCTCGAGTGCTATGTGTATTGAGGGAGAGTCTTCTGTATCTTTGTAGCTGATACTTTCTCTTCCCACTTAGGGGAGTAGGAAATGCAGAAAAAGATGATACCTTCAGCCACATGGGTGAAATGGATTTCCCCTTTCCCCTTTTCTTTGTATACACCCTGTGTATAGTCACTAAGCCCCTTTTTACCTTGTTCAGAACATTTCAAAACGAATCCCTCTGTATCTGGGTCTCTTTTATTCCGTTGTTTCTCATCTGTGTCCCACCAGCGTCTTACCCCTCTGTACATTGCCTCTTGTCTAGTCCAGTCTCTCCCTTTCTATGCCTGAATTCCAAAATGAGAGAACACAGCTCCCTTTAACTACTCACCCTCCTGCCCTGCTGCATCTTTGAGTCAATATCCCATACTCTGTGCCCTTGCCTTTGGCTACATCTCAATAAGGTTAACAAAATAAATATGGAGCTTCTAGTCAATGTAGAGACTGAGAGCCAAAAAAAAAGTTAAATCTTTTCAATGATTGGCTAACCTGTGGCTAAACTTTCAAATGCTATCATTTTAAAACAGAAATATACCAAATTTCCCAGGAAATTACTTTTGGAGCCCGATGTCTCCTTCAGCTTCAGAAGGATCAGATGTTTTTGGGGAAGCCCCAGCAGAGTTGAAATTGAGCTCATAATAGCAGCAATATGCAACTTCGGTTAGTAATTAATACCATTTTAAATACCAACTGCCTTTAAATTATTTTCTTTGTAGGAACAGAGCTGGAACCAGTGGAAGGGAATCCATACAGATGCATTTGGAAAATAAGTTGTTGGCGAATGGCAGAAGATGTAAGATGGTATTGAATTGTTTGATACTGTAAATGGAAAACTTCTTTACTTTAATTGAACTGATATTTCTATCAGCTTCTGTATAGTTAAGTCTCTGCTTTGTGCACTTGCTTCTCATAGAGATTTGTTTTCAGTATTACTAAAAGGGTTCCTTGAGCATATTTATGTGGCCTAATGAATATCTGGAACTGAAACCAGTTATTGCAGCAAATGGATTAAGGAGAGTAAACATGCAGATATGAGTAGGATAAAATAACAGGAACTGTCCTTCAGTCTGGTTTGTATAAGCTCATGCAATGAGTTCAGGAAAAATCACATTTTCCCACCTCATTGTAGTATCTCTTGGCTGGGTATATTGTTGGCTATGTGCCTTTTGTTGAAATGATCCAATTGGCAGCTGGCAGAAAATGGTTCTACAGTAAGTGGATTCTTGATCCATTCATCATGGAGGTTCATCTGTCACTACAGTTCAGTTATTGTGGAAACTATTAAATAAGTTGTTTGTGGAATAGTACCTACTAAAATGTCAATTGATTCTGACATCAAATGAAAAAAATTCTCAAGCTTCCTAAATTTCTGGGGGTTTTTTTGTTTTTTTTGTTTTTATTGTTTACTGTAGGATCAGTTTAATAGATATGAGAGAGCAATCTATGCAGCACTCAGTGGGAACCTCAAACAGGTATGTGGTGCTTCATATAAGTAATATTTATTGGAAATACATTGTTTTTTCTCATCGCTGACTGGCAGCTGTTTAAAATCGAATAATTCCATGTATAATATCTTCCATTTCTAAAAGCTTAGTAACCAAAAAAGAAACACTAAACCTACCATTGTGGTGGACATCTTTATCATATTTGATTAATCAGTTAAGAAAAATACGTGTATAAATCTGGCCAGTAAAACCAATTCTACTTTTGCCATTTTGGTTAGCCTGTATTTCAGAATTCTTTGACGGTATTAAACTACTTTCTCTCTAATCATGAATGTTTCAGATTGGGGAGGGGAGAGCCCTACTAGGTTATCTAGTCCAGTGTTTCTCAACCAGTGGAACGCATCCCACTGGTGGGATGCGAAGGTTGAGTAGATGGGAGTTCAACTCATTGCCTGATTGGAAAAAATCAAAGTTGTTTGCACTTCAAATAGATGAATCAACAGCTATCTTGAACAGTGAAATGTTGTGGGGGTTTTGTTTTTATCATGGTGGGACCAGGGTTTTTTAACAAAATGGTTGGTGGGACATGAGGTTCAAAAAGTTGAGAACCGCTGAGCTAATCCATCTCTGCTTGACACACAAAATACTGTCATTGGTTTGTCTAGTCTAATCTTAAATTTCAAATAACTAGGTTCTCACAACCTCAAGAGACTTCAGCAACCTCACCTTACTTTTGTAAGGTATTCATGATATTGAGCCAGACTTTACCTTTTTTCAGTTTTTCGTATGACTACTTTAACATCTTAAATTAATCTCTTTTCTTGGGGACAGTTCAGATGTGTTTGATTTCTTCTGCACCTTTATCTTGCAGTTTGAGCAAGCTCTGCCTACTTTTTCTTTATGTAGTCATTCAAACCTCAGTGGCAGAATAGGTAGGTGGAGGCATCTAGATATAGGAGTAGGCTTTTCTAAGTACTGCATTAACTAGTAACTAAAGGACATGAGCATTGCTGTAGATTTCTCCATGTGAACCTCTGATGTGTAGCAGTAAGAAAAATAAAATGAAGTGGTGCTGGGATGCACAAGGAAAGGAACAGACTATTAGTGTGTCATTGTATGATTTGGTAGTATGCTTCTACTTTGGATATAATGTTTGGTTCTGGTTGTTGCATCATGAAAAACTATCATAGGAGGGGGATTCAGAAAATGCCAGGAGGAATGATTGAAGGTATAGAAGATTCCATAATGAAACCTAAAGTTAACCTTTTGAACTCCTTGCCACACACATTCAGTGATGCCAGGAACTTGCCAGGATTCAGAGAAGAGTTGGACAAAAGGCCTGGGAATTTCAAGGGAGTTTTAAGTGCACTACAATACAAATCTCACTGATTTTTTTTTCAGTCTCACATGGTGGCCTTGCTCCTTTGGGAATCTTATTTTAGTGGAGCAAGAATTTCTAGAGCTACAATATCAAGGTAAACAAAGAAAAGCTAAAGTATATAAACTATAAGCTTAAGGTATGCTTCAGCACATCATAATAATTAAAAAAACTTTCTAACTAGCAAGGTTATACTACTGCAGGTTTTCTTGCACCTTTCACTGAAGCCTCAGACTGCTGTTTAAAACAGGGCACTCAACTAAATAGACCATACATCTGATCTCAAATGGCCATTTGTATGATAGTAGTGTTAGAGTTATATTGTGTAGCCATGCTAGTCTAGGAATTATGCAAATGACAAGGATTTCTTAGGGTGATATCTTTTACTGCAGAGATGCCAAACTGATTTGGCCCCATAGGCTGAATGCATTATACATGATTGGTCCATGGGCCCTGATCAGTGGCATAGGGCTAATCCCACGGGCCAGATCTTGTCTCTGGACCCCTGCCCATGACGGATCCAGTGCATGAAGTGCTTGCTGTCACTGCCTGGAAAAGGTCTGGCATCCTGGGCACTTGGCTGCCCCTGTTGGACAAGCTGTAGTGCTGGACTTCGTCCTGTGGTGCTGGGGCTCCAGCGCTGCTGTTCTTGCCTGGATGATTGACTGCAGCCACAGGAATAAGCCATGATGCCACTGATTTCACCTGGGTAATTGGCTGCAACCATGAAAACAAGCTGAAATGCCAGGTGTCTTCTTGCAGTGCTGGGGCTCCAGTGGCATGACTTTTACTGGGTTGGCTGCCAAGCACCTGGGTGAGAGCAGGAGTGCTGGAGCCTCAGTAGCACCATGGGAAGAAGACTGGCATTGCGGGTGCTTGGCTGCCACTGAGAACAAGCTGTGGTACTGCTGGGGCTCCAGCACTGCAGGTCTCAACCAGGCACGTGCCTGCTGCTGCGAGAAGGTCCCCTATCAAGGCTGCAGGCAGATGTCTGACACCTGTTTTACTGGATCAGCTGCATAGTTGGGATAGAGTGAGCCAAGTTTTTGAAGGCAAGACTTTCTTTTTTATCAGGAGATCTGAAGAAGAATGTCTTGCCTTTGAAAGCTTGGCTCACTCTATCCCAACTATGCAGTTGGTCCAATAAAAGTTATCATCCTAAGAAATTCTTGTGCCTCTCATATTTGTATGATCACATTCTGGTATTTTTTCAGATTTGTTAATGTTGTTGGTCTTTTTCTTGTCTTTGTTTGTCTGTTTGAAACATAAAGCTGCTTCCAGTTTGTGACACCTGGGAAGATACAGTCTGGGCATATTTCAGGGTTATGGTGGACACTCTTGTAGAACAGGAAATCCGTACATCAGTAATGAGCACAGAAGAGATGGAAGAACTCCCCAGAGAGTATTTAGAGACAAAGTAGGTTTTCAGTAGCATTGTATATTTTAACCTCAATAAAAGTCCTCTGTGACCTAGAATTATTATTCAGACTAACTGTTGCTTTTCTTGCATTTTTCCTTGTTGAAGCTGGACATTAGAAAAGGTTTTTGAAGAACTTCAGGCTGCAGACAAAACGGTAAATATGTATTGTGCCTTTTTATTGATATTGTTTGTTTGGGCAACTACTTTTAATCTGGTTGTTAAGAGAATGATCCTACAAATAATACGCTGAGACTGAAGAAATCAGAAGTAAAGTTAGACTTTTAAAAAGTCAGTCAGACTTTAATTTCATATTATAGAATTTTAACATAGTTTTCCAGTCTCCAGCAGGTATTTTCTTGAATATAAAGGAATTAAGATAGAAATTTCCTCTTCCTTCACATTTTTAGTACCTTTGACAGTGAAAGGGAAATGAGCAAACTGAAAACCTATCAGATTTAAAAAATGAGGCACACTTGGCTCTGTCCCCATGCCAGAGTGACTGGTTATACTAAAGAAACAGTGAAGCTGATTATGAAGCCCCATCAAATATACAGAATGGGCAAATTATAAAAATAGAACTTTTTCTAATCTTGTTTGCTATAACAGGTAAAATTTTCACCTATGATTAAGTTAAATGTACCATTAAGATGTTTAAGCTTTTATATAACGTGCATAGTATACATCTCGGAGCTATATAAGATTTTATTCACTTTGGGTACCTGCTGTACTATTAATGTGCAGGATGTCAATTTAAACTATATGTATCAGATGCCTTTTTGCTTGCATAGAATTTCCCTATTAATATTTGCTGGACTATACGAGCACTGTGTTTATAGATGGAATTCATCTTAATGGTTTGAAGAAGAACATGCAGATATATGTTATTTAACTAAGTGTATAGTTGCCATCCCTTCTACCTTGTGGAACTCTGACAATGATGAATTTTGTTGAGATATATTTACAGTTGCATCTGTATTCCTGTCTGTGATGGAATGCCTCCTAAATCCCCTTAAGGCGCACACAGTCTTCTTTAAGTGCCCATATCTATTCTATCATCCTCTTAGGTGTGTCTCACTATTTTCTGCAGCCTCATATTTATTCTTGTCTCTGAAAAACACACTTCACAAACACCCTTCATCCTCCAGGCACTGACGCCTTAGCTTATCAACCTGTTCCTTTTTGCTTTTTTTTTTCAGTTCACCAGTTCTCTTCTTATAACATGACTCCATAGTACCAGGCTGTACTTCAGGTGTACTCTCTCAGGGTTTTTTCACAGTATCCTCTTATTCAGATATGCCTGTTTCAGAGAGGGACCTACTTTTTTGCATGTAAAAGGTGATATTTCATCATGCATCAGTTGGGGTTTTTTTACTGAAAATTTGATCTGTTTTTCAGAGAGTTCTAGAGGAGAATCAAGAACACTATCATGTGATTCAGAAATTCATTATTTTGGGAGATGTAGATGGTAAGTGTTTTTTTTTTTTTCCCCCAAGTAATTTTTTTTTTTAAGTTAATTCATTGCAGTACTTAGGATCTTAATGGAAGTTTTCCATAAGTGAACATGTTTTACTATTGCCAGGTATGCATACTCAATCTGAAACTTAAATTGATTTTTTTCTGGCTGATACGAAGCGATCAAGAAAGCGTCAGAATTTTAGCTGTGCTTCTCCGAGTTACACTGGCCCTGCCAGTTCTAGAAGCAAATATTTATAAAATTTTAATTTAGTAAAGAAGGTGTTCAAATCTGAATACTTGTAGGAAAAAGATTAGTTTAATAAAAAATTATATTAAACCAATTTGAACTTGTACATGATACTTTTATATTAGCACTTTTCAGAATGAATACTAGACTTCATGGCAACCGCATAAATTTTTACAAATTGATACACTTTTGATGGTGTGTTCTGGCTCCCACATGTATGTTTTATTAATTGAGCATATATGTTGTTTTGAAATATTTCTTTGCCTCCCTTTTCCTAATGGTAATATAACTGTGTACTTGGTGGCTATAGGTTTGATGGACGAATTTAACAAGTGGCTTTCCAAAGACAGGAGTGTTCTCCCGGGGCACCTCCTTCGGTTCATGACGCATCTCATTCTATTTTTCCACACTTTGGGGCTTCAGACAAAGGTAAGATAATTTTAACTGTATTCTGTCTAGTACAGTGGGGACCTTCACTGAAAATATGTGCTTTATAATCTAAAAGTTCATAGCAGAAGCTATACAGAAATGACGGCGAAATTACAAATAGGCTGCCAAATAGTGATATACCTAAATAGACCAGTTGTCAATGCTATAATCCAAATTCAGCATCAAAATAAAATTGAAAGGACAAACAAACACAGAATAAAATTGAATGTATGCTGCAGTGCTTCTCAGATCCGTGTGTAAGGAGAATCTAACATAGCCTGTTACTGAGAGAGAGACTTTTGCCGGTCTCTCGATTTAAGAATTGATGTCAAGAGCATTTTGGCTAACATAGATATGAGGGAAGACAAGGTCTTATGGATAACCAGATGTTGTAGAATTCAAGCTTTTAAGGATCATAACCAGCACCTGAAATTGCACCTGGTGTTGATTTGCTTTTAAGGTCCTCCAGTTAAGATGTGCAGCTCCATATATGCACCAGCTGAAGCTGTCAGGTGTTCTTCAAGCTTACCCACACTCCCACACACCCATAGCATACCCAACTTGCTTCTCAGAGACAAAGACTGCCTTGAAATGTGTAGCTTCAGCTTCATGACCAATTCCAGATAATGAAAAGCACTATAAACCATTTCTCCTACCTAAAAAATCTGGTGGGTATGAGTTCAATAGAAGCTGATAGTTGCAAACTATTTTGGTAAGATGATTAGAGCTTACCTGATGCAGATCCTATCCTAGCCCTTCCCTCTAGTTTTTTTCCAATATCTACAGTTGACACTTTAATAATTTGTCAGGATTTTCTTCAAAACTTTGTCTATAGATGGATCTCTTTCTCAGCCAGGCACCAAGAAAGTAGTGAAACTGTAGAATCTAAATTTGATTAAAAAAGAGATGGAGGTAAAGGAACATAGAACTAGGTACCAACATACTACATTTAGCAGAAGGGGGTAAGAAGACGATTATGCACAGTTAAGAGGGTGACTACAGCATCCACTACTTATTAGAATCGCATTTGGCAGAGCCCTTTTGATGCTAATAAGCAGTGATTCTGTTGAGCAGTGGCAGAGTGAGGAGCAAAGTAAACATTGATTAATGCATTGATTAGGTTGGTGTGTGTGTGCGTACCCAAGCAGCAGTGCTATTTCTGTCTCAATGTCTTTTCTCCCTATTCCCTTGCGTATTATGGTGGTCATAGAGGTTCCCAATACCAGTGGATTCAAGCTTACCTTTTAGCTTTAAAATTCTGTTGAGAGTTGATTGAGATGCTAAGTTTAACTGCCACTTCCCTTTGTTTTTTCCCAGCTGCTTGTGACTCTTTCAATAAAGTTCCTCTTTTGGAGAGGCTAAAGCCTTTCCACTCTTGCTTACTGTTGGACGCAGTGGCACACTCATGCTTAGTAGTTGCTGACCATTGCATAGCAACCTAGTTGTGCAGAGTATGTGTGCGCAGACCTGATTCTAACAGCTGGTGAGGGTAAAAGCTTGTACATACAAAGTGTGCTTTCAGACTTTGATTCTACTGAGTGAGATTAAGTGTTGGATAATGCCCATGCTGGAATGCTATAGGCATTTGGATTTTGATGCTAACATGCAGCTCGAGTTTCTTAAATTAGATTCTGATAACCAAAATCTGTACCCTGTACCTTGATTACTACACTTTAGGATTTCTGAGGAGGAACAGAGTGAATTTAGTTAAATGGCCATCATTTCTCAGTAGACTTCTCAAAGAGGCGGTCTTGCAAAGTACCATTATGTTGTTTTTCTTAAGGCATCCCCTTTTTCATTCATGTGGTCGGGGAGAATATTAGGTTTCATTTAAAAAAAAAAAAAATTTCCATTCTTCATGATTCTAAAGGAAAGCTCAGACATGACCTGAGTACCCCAAACAGGTCAAAATAGAGGCAAAAAACCCTGTTTTTATCTCATGGCTTTGCAGATCTTATCTCATGACTTGTAATTCTTGGGATTTGCAGTGCTGGAGATGTCAACCTCAGTAGCATTCAAAGCTGTTAATATCTCATAATCAGTTTTATTTAGTCTATCAGCAGAAGAATACCTGTCATAGATAGTAAATATCACTTATCCCAAGTCTGGAACCAGACTGGAGATGTAGAAGATCTATCAAATCCATGTTTTTCTGGGGCTTGTTCCTTTGCCATTTCATTATATTTAAGGTAGATGAAGGATAGTGAGGTTATCATCTGAGCTAATAAGCCTGATGCCCATGAACAAAACCGGTCACCACCTTTTGATAGACAGTTGACACTTTTTGCCTATATAGGGTAGGCAGTAACAGTTCCCCATGGTTATGGTCTTGGAATTTCTTGGAATATCAGGTGGCCATAAGAAGCCACAAAATATAGCCAGTTGCCAGTAGTTAGACACAGATCTCTAAGCACATCTAGTAGTTCAAAGCAATACAAGATTGAAAACTACGTGAGGTGGTATCATTCTCACCACCTGCTCTGCTGCCATGCAAGCAGTTGTGCTTGTACAGAACCAGTGTATTTGATACTATATCATCATTACATTAAACTGGCAATTCCTCATAATAAGGATTGCTCCATTCTTCTAAGCTAAGGTAGTCTCGGTTAATTGCATTCTCTACAGTCTGAAACTGTTCCTGTGAGTAAAATATGACAGGTTATCCAGCTGATGTGGAGAGATGCTCTACTTCAATCATTCTATAACATAGGAATGCAGAAATTCTCTGTAAAATAGCTAGCGATGCTCAGAATATTCTTCAGCCAGTAGCAACTTGACCTTTCTGCATCTTTCTGTCTCATGTAATCAAAAGAACATGGTAACTTAGAGAGAATGCACGAGGAAAAGATATGTATGTTCTTCCATTAGTATTTTGGGGACAGCTAATGGTTATATATTTCTAATAAACCAGAAACTGTAAGCAGTAAAATCCAGAGAATTTTGAAACCTCTTTTCAGCAGAGCAATTGGCTCAAATGCAGTACCAGACAAATGCTTGCTTTGCTTCTAATTTGGGAGCTGCTGCATGGAGAACCAGTTTGGCTTTCTCTACAGCAAGGATGTCAAACGTGTGGCCTGTGGGCCAGATCCAGTCCATAGAGCCATTCCATACCGGCCACCAGACTACGGGTGGGGCTGGTAGGAGTGGCCTACTGCAGAATGGCAATCAGTGGCAAGAAGGATGAGTAATGGCTTACACAGCCTTGGTTGCCCTCTGGCCACTTTGCCACAGCCCTCCCTTTCTGTCCATCAGCCTCTGTAATGTGCCCTGTGTGGGAGCCAGAGCTCAACTGGAGCATGTGTGGCTGGAGCTATGGCATGGGGCACACATGGACAGAAGCCTCCACCATGTGCTCTGGTACAGAGCCGAAGCATGCTCCTGTCCAGGGCCAGAGCTGCTGCCACCACATGTTCCAGTCCAGAGCCAGCCCAGGGCATAAGGCAAGTGACACCCCTGCACTACCTTGTGCTATGTAGACCTATCTTTTGGGTCTGTCAGCCTCAGAAGAGCACATCACAGAAATGCATTTTCTGTTGTAGCTTGCTACAAGGAGTAGATTACTGAAGACATGGTATGCAGTTAGCTTTATATGCGTATAGCTCTTATGTATGTAATCTTCGGTATGCAGTAAGCTATAAAATTGCACAAAGAGAAGTTTAGTTGATTTCATAGCATTATTTTATTCAAAATTAAAATTCTTCTTTCCCATTCAGGAAGAAGTTTCTGTTGAAGTCTTAAAGACTTACATTCAGGTAAGCTTTCAAAAGTATCTTGTCCTGCTTGGCTTATGATTAATGGCTGAGGAAGAAAATAAGCTTTAAAGTTGTAAAAAAAAAAAAAAAAAAAAATGCATGAGCCTTCAGGAAAATATTAATTATAATCTCCTAATAGATATCCAGGTCCTCAGCCACACCTGCCAGACTTTGTAGTAGGAATGCCAAAATAAGAGCGGGGAGTCGGGGAACCTCAGAAATTTGTGTTCCATGTTGTCTGATAGCTGTTATTTGTGTTCAGTTGTATGTATTAAAAATACCCACAGGAAATATAGAATTTGTACAGAAGTATACATTCATTACCTGTGTACATGCTGCTGGGTTTTATTCTTCAGCAAATGATGGCTGAGAAGCACACGGATCTGATAGCCTTCTATGTCAGCCATTTGCCTCAGGAGCTCGCTGTTGCTCAGTATGCTGTATTCTTAGAAGATGTCATGGAAACTGAGCAACGCCATCACTGTCTTGAACTAGCAAAGGAAGCAGGTGAGACCAGCTGAAGCTAGCTAATTAAGTGCTTACCTTCCATTATTTGTCAGCTATGTTATCTTTCAGTGATGTTAATTTGGTACCACCGGTCCCAGCCATACAAATGTGGGACGAATTCCTCCTTGATGGATGTATCCTTTCTCAGTGTCTCTTACATTTAGATTGGTGGTGATGTTTGGAAAAAATTAAGCCTTTCAGAATGATTTCTGGTTTGAGAGGATAACATTGTCTTTGTACTTTTTTCTTGAGGTTGGACTTTTCTTTCTAAACTCAGCACAATATTTGAACATGTAATCACTTCCAAGCCAGACAGAAAGAACTGCTAAGTTAATAGCAGACATACTAAAGGGCCCAAGGCTTTTCCCAATTCTTGTCTTTCCCTAAACTAAAGATTATGTAGGAAAGACTCATGACAGACCCAGATACTACTTCAGGTATTATTTGGTGTAAAGCTTTCTTCTGTGCTGCTTTAATGATCCTTCAAAATATCTACTGTAATGTCAGAGTAATTTACAATCTTTCCTTTCTGTTCTTACCCACAAAATTAAAAAAAAAAAAAGAAAGAAAAGTAAAATGATCTGCTTGACTCCTTCCTTGGGAGACACCTAGTACCATTCTCAAACCAATATCTCCACTGCTGTACTTTCTCAGTTAGTTCAACTCCTACTCATATAACCTGGGTTCCAAAGTTCTTGTTATATATGACAAATCCTGCCTTCTTTTGTTTTTTGCAAGACAAACTATACAAGTAGGAGACAACTTGGCTCTCACATTTGGGGAGAATCTACAAAAGTGCATGGCTCTGGGGTCCCCCTCATCCAACTCCTGTTAAACCAGTTTTTGCCCCTTTAATCCAAGGTTATGAGAATAGTTAATTCTTAAGAAATGTGTCTATGCCTCCCCTTTTGCAGAGACTGAAAAGGATATGTCAAACTTGCTTTTTTTTTAATCCTGCCCCTTCCCAATGTTTTTATTTTTTCTTAAACTCCAGTCCCCTCTTTCTGAAAGGCAACGATAAATTACCCATTCCAGAAACATATGGCTCAGCCTGAAACTCTGAACATAAAAACAAACAATTAAGAATGTTTAGTACCAAAGTAAAAGGACCAATAAACTCCCAATAAAATTCTTCTTGCTGGCAATCTAAATTGATAGTTAAATATTGCTTATATAATTTTGTCTTTAAATGTAGGTTTGGATGTTGCAACCATAACAAAAACAGTTGTTGAAAACATTCGCAAGAAAGATGCTGGCGAGTTCACTCACCATGACCTTGCACTAGATAGTGGCACAACAGAGGTAAATGTCCGCAAAGTCAGTAAAACAAATGTTCTCCCATGTAACAACTGAACACGAGTCTCAGGGCATGCAGTGTCCCCAGTGTTTCTGTTTTTTAACTGAAGTTTAGAGCAGTATTTTCTGAGTGAGTGAATGTGAGATGCATACCTGGGGAACAAGAACAGGGTTTGGGTTTCGATTTCGATTTTTTGCATATTTCTTGAATCTTCGTGGCTGCAGTACGTGTTTGAGTAACAGGAAGGGAAGATAAAATCAGTGGCTCATCTGTGGCAAAAATGTGAAAGAAGGTCTGCTGGGAGGGAGAATGACAGCTGTTATTAAAATAGTTTACCAATTTTCGTGCTAAAACAGCAAGCTTGTTCTGCCTGAATAATTCTATGTATGCATGCACACGCTCGCACATGTGCCCAATTCTAATTCTCAATCAAATGAAGAAATTGAAAACTTGCCTTCTGCTGTGGGTTCTTTGTCAACACCATTGAACTGTTATGCCTCTGATCAGACAATAACAGTGACATAATAAAGGCATATTGTAATTGACTATGGGCATTTCTCAAATTACTATTCAGGAAACAATTGACTGAGTGGAGCTGAAGGAGGAGTCTTGATAACTTGTTTTCTTCAGTGGGTACATCTACACATGCGCTTTAATCCATAGTAGCCTATGTTACTGTGCATTAAAGCGTTACGTAAAAAAGGTGCAATCATGCTAATGCACAGTAAAATAAGCTACTGTGCATTAAGAATCACTTTAAATTTAGCACCTTCAATGTGAGGCACTAAATAAATGTATTTGGCTGCCCTAATGCACAGTACCAAAGGCGCACATGTTTAATGTGCGTTAGGAAAAGCACATTAATGCATGTGTAGATGCAACTACTAACAATTCAAACGAATTCTGCTAGGACTTTTAAGGGAAGATCAGCAGTTTGCCCTGTAGGTGGGGGAAAGAGAGAGATGCTTGGAATGGATTTGAATAGATCTGGGCTACTGGACAGTTCCTCTTTTTTTAGACAGTTGATACAAAAATTGTGTTTAAAGTAAACTACCATAAGTATCTCATAATGTTGCCTGAAGACTTCTAGGAAGAACACTGTTTATATACATATTTTTGACTTAGTAGATTCAACACTGGCTGATCCTTGAAGAAATCCTGTTTATGTCTAATAAGTATATTGGCTTCTTATAGGAGGATCGCTTGAAGATAGATGTAATTGACTGGCTGGTGTTTGATCCTGCACAGAGGGCTGAAGCACTTAAGCAAAGCAATGCTATAATGCGGAAGTTCTTGGGTAAGATAATATTATAGATTTTGTTGATTTTAGTAGATTTAAACATACTATTCATAGTCTTGTAAGTGCAATAATGGTTATCTAAGAGCATTGGACTTTGGATACATCCCTACCTATCTTATTAAGGAACAGAAACAAGGTGGTGAAATTATAGAGGATTTGCAGTCTTGAAATTATAGAGAATTTGCATCATGCTTAATTGACAGCATTAACAAATTTTGTAAAATAAAAGTGCTGACACTAAGACTCTGTTCTCACAGCATCCAAAAAACACGAAGCAGCAAAAGACGTGTTTGTGAAGATTCCGCATGACTCCATAGCAGAAATATATAATCAGTGGGAGGAACAAGGAATGGATAGTCCTCTTCCACCTGAAGATGATAATGCTATAAGAGAACATTTATGTATTAGAGCATACCTGGTAAGACTCAAATGCACTGAATGATGAGTACTTGACTTTGCCAAAGGAGTAAACATGTTCCTATGATTCCAAAGAAGTTGCATGTATTTGAGCAACATTGTGTTGGGTGCACTTTTGGGGGGGATTTTAAAGGAGGGGGTAGGTGTCAGAGATGACCCACAGGCTGGACCTCACCCATGGAGCCCTATTACCTGGCTCATGATACTGCCTGGCGGCCCCCTAGCACTCATCTAGATTGCAGACCAGCCCTGTGCTGCTCGTCCAGCCCTCTGTGCCTGATGAGTTTGACCTCCGTTTTAAAGGATTGAGAAGCTTGTAATGTAGTATATACCAAATGTTGATTCTGTACATTTAGAGAAGCAAGTGATGTTAATTTTTCTGTTTGATGACTTCATGAAAAAAAAACTTTTTAAGTAGCTTTTAATGAGAACAAGACTGAAAAGATATAACAGAGTGATCCATGGATCAATTCAAAATGTCCGAGTAGTAATCTTTAATGGCAAACTCTTCTTTTTTGCAATGCAAATTAGGAAGCCCATGAAACCTTCAATGAATGGTTTAAACATATGAACTCAGCTCCACAGAAACCTACACTGCTGCCACAAGCAAGCTTCACTGAGAAAGTAGCTCATGAACATAAAGAGAAAAAATATGAGGTATGTAGATCTTGTTTATTAAGATCTACTAAAATACAGTTCTTCTGTTGATAAAATACGTTGTAATAAATTATCAGACATGAGTGTTGCATGTTCCTGTTTAAAGGAACGGTTCTGGTTTGACTAGAATACAGTAGAAATCGACTAATTGGCATGACTGATTTGACTCACTGTGAACTCTAACAGTGAATGAAAAATTCCAAAAAGCATAAGACTGCTTTCTTTATAAGGTTTGTGTTTTCTATTTGTATTCTGTTGCAACTTTACTTGCAGGACTTCATAGCATAATAGTAGATTACTAAAACTGATTAATTTTTTTTTTTTTTAATGTAAAACTTCATTGCAACGTTTTGCCATTAACTCTTCCATGGAGAATAAAGGGCAGTACTGTTTTGTGGAAGGACCTACTACATTTATCACACCCTTCCCATAAGATTGTTGCTGTTTTTTCTCACCAAAAGTCCCCACTGCATATATCGGAAAGTATGAAATGTACAGCATGCAGTTGAATTGAAGCGTGCAATTTGTTCTAGAGAATATGGCAGAATAAGTTGTCAAAATATTATCGCTTTCTGTGAAGGGTTGCATTTACTCCTGAACCATCTGTTTTTACTCTCTTTAAACAGACTATTAAGCATGTATGCAAATGCCTGTTGGCAGCTGGCATTGCAGGCCAACAGCTAAAAACTTAAGTTTTTTATTTAGAATTAGAACTGCACATTAGCCTCTGTACATAAGATGTTGTGTAGGCTTTGGATGTTGTTCTTTTCAGCAATATATACATACGCTATTTACTGTAATGTTTCTTCTCCAGATGGATTATGGAATTTGGAAAGGTCTCTTGGATGCACTAACAGCTGATGTAAAAGAAAAAATGTATAATGTCTTGCTGTTTGTTGATGGAGGATGGATGGTTGATGTTAGAGAGGTAAACAGATTCTTGTACCCTGGAACAGATCTTAAATTGCTGTCTTTACTCAATAATAAGAATCTTTTGGCATTCTCAAATTTCTGTTTCTCTTGTCTGTTTGCTTATATAATTTGCTCTCGTGGCTTTACTAGCTTGAATGGATTTTTTTCCATAGTTTGGAATATGAGCAGTTGCCATACCCATCAGACCTGTAGTCTGTCTGTTCCAATGTCTTGATTCTGACACTGTTGCTTTGTGGGGGTAGGGGTGGGGGTGTAAAGCAGTCTTTTTGGCAGGTGTGCCACAAAACAAGCCCCATACCCTGTCCAAGTGCTACTCCAATCCTCTTCCCTGCCCAATGTGCTGCTCTGTTTTTTGCTCCCTGTCCTATGCTGCCTGCTCAATCTTCTGCTTTGCTTCCTGCTCCCTGCCATATCTGAAGCTGTGCTGCCTGCTCCCTCCCTGATCTGCCACACATGCACAGGCTGCTTGTGCCACACATGCTGCAGATTGGCCATCTTTGTTGTAAAACTGCGTAAAGGAAATGTATTTCAAACTAATGCATCTTTTCCTGGTAAAAGGATGCTAAAGATGATCCTGAACGAACACATCAGATGATTTTGCTGAGAAAGCTGTGCCTGCCCATGATGTGCTTTTTACTTCATACAGTTCTACACAGTACTGGGCAATATCAGGAATGTCTGAGGCTAGCTGATACTGTTGCTTCAGAGCGGCATAAACTGTACATGGTGAGTTAGAGCTTCTTGATTTTACTTTTAAAACTAATTTAAAGAAGCATACAGTTGCTTAGAAAATAGCTGTTAATAAAAGAAGATACAAAGTTATGATTAGTATAATCTGGAATCTTTCCTGTTTTATCCTGTTAGTTGCAATAGTAAAGGACTTCCCCATCAGTGATTTTCAGCCATGGCGTTGCAGCACCGTGGGGATGCCTTGAGACCCTTTAAGGGTACCACATAGTATTACCACTGTTAAACATGCAAACATCTACATGTGATTCACAAGATAACCTCAGACATTTTAAATAGGAATCCGTAGTGTCAAAACTATTCTGATATTGGGGTATTTTTGAGGTCTTTACAGCAGAAAAATTGCTCTCCATATTTGAAAAACAAGTGAAAGCTAAGAGCTGGCATTTTCTGAGGGTGGTGCTTTCAAACTAAAAAGATTGATAACCACTGGTATAAAGGATTAACTTTGGCCTTTTGCTGTGTGTTCTTTAAAAGTCATTAAGGCCTGTAAGAGGTAGGCCTGAGAAATTTGGTTATCTGAATATTTCCTCTAAATAGTGCTATGTTTGTGCATGTGTTTATTTCCCTCCCAAATCATAAGATAAAGATTCATTGTTCTGCTGTTGCATTTCACTACTAGCAACCAAGCCTCATGCACTATATGGCCACATTCAGGCTAACGTGGATGTGCGTGCGGTATGTGGTACCACAGACCCATTTGCGGTACCACACACTGAACATGCAGGCATTCCCTGCACTGCTACCTTGCAGCACAGGTTTGGGGGTTTTTGATTCTGGGAGATCCTAGGGTCTAAAAAAGCCATGCCGCCCAAAACCTTAGCCTGGCCAGCCAAAGTCATGCTCCCAGCTGCAGGAGCATTGGCTGCAGCTCACCAAGGCCCCCAGGACCGCATGTAAGACTGCTGGACCAGAACAGTTGCTGGCCCCAGCCTCCCCTACCCCACCCAAGGTAACCTGCTGCACTCCAGAGTGTGGGAATTCCCCAGGCACAAGGTATGCTGCTGCTGCTCCTTGTCCCCAGGGAAACAAACGTCCATATTTGTCTGGACATATTTGTCTGGACATGGCCTACCAGTGCTTCCAAAGATACAGAAGCATTCTTGGTTTTAATCCTTCTGGCTGCAAAATAGCAGGGGGAAGGGAGGGAATTGCATTTTAACAATGGACTGTGAGGCAGGGTTTGCAGGTAAACCAACTACTCTAAGAATCGTGATCTCTCTATTTCTACAAGGGGGTCTGAATTCCAGTCACCATCTTTGTTACTATTAAATGTTTCCCTGCTTATCTTTCTAGTAGAAATGTTAAGCAGTTTTGAGATTTGTGAGCAACTTTGGAGCTGGAGTACTGCCACTCTTCTGGGCTGATTGACGATTACTAGGCTTTTTTATTCTAATTTTTGTTGTGTCTAAGTCTCAACACTTAGATTCAACCTGTTCAACTTATTTTAGGCATGCTAATCCATTGCTTACTTTCAAATGTATTCTCATATACAAAAGAAAATATAACCTCATGTCTTCATATTTTTATTCATAGGTGTTTTCTAAGGAAGAACTCAAGAAGCTACTACAGAAGCTAAGGGAATCTTCTGTAATGCTCTTGGACCAGGGTCTTGATCCTCTGGGATATGAAATTCAGTCATAGCTGTAGAATATGTTGACAGAACTTCTGCACAGGAAGTTTGGACATCATATTCTGTTTGAAAAAGTAAATATATTTATCAGGTTTAGGGGACTGTAATGTCTTGACATTTGTAAAATAAAATAATTGAGATTTGAATTTTTGTATTGGAAAAATGCTGATTTAAGCTGCATGGATAACATTGGCCATTCAGCATTTTCTAGTATGTCTTTTTCCAATAAAATTGCTGACAGGCACAAATCTTAGTGGGTTTTTTCTGTCCTATGTGCAAGTGGCTCCGTGTGAGCAAACCCCAGTACCTGTGTAACCAGGCAGTTTCCACAGGAACTGCTTGTGATTTGGAACCGAAGAAGAATGTCTAGGAATGCAGTGGAGAAGGAAATGAGGCTGCAAAAAAAAGTTCTTGGAGAGCACAGAAGACAACAGTCAGAAAGAAGGGGCATTAAATGATGAGCAAAAAATAGTTTGAAGTTACTAAGACTTCTCAAAAAGAAAGGCTACCTACTGCTTTCAAGGTTGTTAAAAATGTGTGTGTGCTGCTGCTGCTTGTAAGTAGTAACATAACTGCTTCAGGGTTGTGTGATCTCCAACTGGAAGGAAGAGTAGTCTGTCTATATTATGCAAATTTGAGAATGCATAAACAGGGATGACTGGCTATTTCCTTTAAAAAACAAAACAAAACTCACTTGTGCATGTTCAAATCTGTTTTAGTTCTTATTTCAACTGAGACCTGAAGCTGTATTTCTTGTCATCTCTGAAAGAATATGAAGAGCCTAGGGGCATTTTGCATGAGGATTTTTAATTTAGGTAGTCCATGCTTAGAAATTTCTGGTCCAGCAATAGAAGAGGAAACTCTAATTGTTTCACACAGACTATATGTATATGAAGAAGCTGTATTAATAAGCATCGGGCAATACTACTCTGTCATTGCTTTCTCTATAGTGGGCACAGAATAACAAAAAAAAAATCCACCCTGCTTTCAAGGGCTGGGAATAGTACGGAGCCTAACAAAGGCTGGGATCAGAAAGTGAGGACTTTTGAGTAAGTTCTGAGAGCTAAACATGAGCCATCAGGTTGTGTATAAGAACTTAGTGTCTTTGTAAGTTCAGTTTAAGTGCAAATTTCCCAGATCCAAGTCAAACCCTAGCTTCTCTTCATTCCTTCCTTGCTACTCGTAATAAGTTCTGCAGACCTATTGTATTTAATGGTATATGGGTTGACCCCTCCCCAGCTTTCTGATTTGAAAAGCGAGGATTTTCATAAGCGTGATGTATAAGTCGGGGCTGGACTCCACGCTTGGCTGTTGCGGCTCCACCCCCTGTGAGCGGTGCTGCCTGGGCTGCACCAGCCAAGTACCAATTCCCAGCCCCATCCACGAGGCACTGTTGAGCACTGGACTCCACACTCAGCAGTGCCACTCGCAGCAGACAGGGCCACCGTCCCTTGCAGGCCTGGGGCCAGTCACCGGATGGGCCTGCGCCAGCCGAGCACCAAGCCTGTCCACTGCAAGCGGCATATCCCCAGCCAAGCACCAAGCCCAGACCCTGCCCCATCCCTATCCCTGTCCCCTGCAAGCACCGCTGGGCTTACGGGAGATGGGGCCACACCAGCAGGCCCTGTCTGCTGCGAGTGGACTCAGCACCACTCGCAGGGTGATACGGTGTATAAGTCAAGGTTGAATTTCAAGAACTAAAAATTGGACTTCAAACCTCGACTTAATTTACTCAATTTCACGGTGTATAAATCCTTACAGCACAAGCACTTTTGGGGACTGGAGAATGAAGCAGCTGGAATGTTGCAGCCATTTCTTGGGGTAAATGTGATATCTTTTATTAAACAAACAAAATAGTTGGAAAAATTGTTCTTTGCAAACTTTCAGGTACAAAAACCCTTCTTCAGGCAGAGGGAGAAGCTGTAGCCTCTCCGTTTGCCTGAAGAAGGGTGTTTGTTCAGGGAGGGATTCAGAGGTTTGTGACAGGTAAGGGGGCACAGGTGCGAATGGATGAAAAAATGATTTTGGGTACCTGCTTTTTCTCTTGCCAAAGACCAAAAATGATGGATGCTGACCTGTGGGAGGGACTGCCCCCCAGGTGGGAGGGGGCAATGGTGTATCAAGGGGATGTGTGTGGGGGGGGTGAAAGTGTATGTGCTTGGGGGGATGAGTGAAGGTGTGTGCCAAGGGGGGTTGGGGAGGGGGTATCCATGTGTGGGGTTGTGTGACATGTAGGTAGGTGAATCTCCCGGGGGGGGATGTCAAAGGGCGCGCGCGCGCGCGCGCGTGTGTGTGTGTGTGGGGGGGGTATGGGGGGGTGCTGGAGAGGGGCTGTGTGAGGGGTGGGTGTGCGCGGTGGGGGGGGGTGCATGGGAGTTGCGAGACGTGCGAGGTGGTGCATGCGCCTGAGAGAGGGGTGATGGGAGGGGCTGCCTGCGCGTATTGCGAGGTCGGCCCCGCCCCCTTCCTGTGCAACCGGAAGATCCTGCGCCGCAGACACGCGGGTCCGCGGTGGGCGGGGGCAGCAGCTCGGCGCCCGCCCCGGGGAGCGCTGGCCGGGCCCGGGCCCGGGCTGCCCGCGCCCTACGCGCTGCCGGGGCCGCCGCCGCAGCAGCAGGAGATGGGCGGCGCGGCGGCGCGGGGCCGGCTGGCGGCGGCGCTGGTGGCCAACCTGGGCTCGTCCATCTGCATCGTGTTCCTGAACAAGTGGCTGTACGTGCACCTGGGCTTCCCCAACCTGAGCCTCACGCTCGTGCACTTCGGTGCCACCTGGCTCGGCCTGTCGCTGTGCCAGGCGCTGGGCGTTTTTGCCCCCAAGAGCCTGCGGCCTGGCCAGGTGCTGCCGCTGGCCCTCAGCTTCTGCGGCTTCGTGGTCTTCACCAACCTGTCCCTGCAGAACAACACCATCGGGACCTATCAGCTGGCCAAGGCCATGACCACCCCAGCCATCGTGGCCATCCAGACCCTGGCCTACGGCAAGACCTTCCCCCTGCGCATCAAGCTCACCGTGGTGAGGGGGGCCCTCTGCCACCGGGGCTCAGAGAGCTTGGGGCGGACCATGGGCGAGGGTGTGTGGCAGGGGCCTTTCCCTCACTTGCCCTGCCTCTTCCAGGCCCAGCCCTTTGGCAAAGCCTCTGGGCAAGAAAGGCGTGTTGGGCTGCTCCGTGCTGGGGTGCCACTGCCTTGGGCACATCCCGGTCCCTTAAACCCCCTGGAACCAACACCACAGCCGCCCCACGGGCCCTGACAGGCCACTCGGCAGAGCCCTAATGTCTGGCTCAGGCTTGGTGGGGTTGTGGCAGTTTTCTGCTTTTCACGTGTTGAGGGATACATGGCTCAAGTCTCATCTCTGATGAGCCTGGGTAGGAGCCAGCCGGGGACGAAATGCAGGTCTGCCTGAAGCGGTGAGATGGGGACAGCTGCAAAGTTGCGTGTGGACGTTGAATGTCAGTGGTTCTTGTTCTGTAACTCCTGGAAGGCCTGGGGAATCCTGGGTCAGCTGGTTACTGGATGGATGGGGGAAGGCACTTCCAAAGCATCATGGGTAGACTAAGTTTCAAGCCTTTGACTTCCACCTCCAGTAAATGTAAATAATATCAACTGCTCTGTGGTTTTTCTTGCAGATTCCCATAACTTTAGGCGTGTTCTTAAACTCCTATTACGATGTCAAGTTTAACTTCCTTGGAATTGTGTTTGCTACCCTGGGTGTTCTGGTTACATCTCTGTATCAAGTGGTTGGTAACTATTATTGTTTATTTTTTATTTTTCACCAAGTGTTGCAACAGAACTGACTGTTTCAAATATTGGAACATAATGTCAATGAGCTGAATGGTCTAAAAATGTTTTAAAGCTATTGCAACACTATACCAGTGCCTAGATGGGAAAGAGATTTCATTTAATAGACATCTCTTTGTTCTAGCAGAAAAAGGTATATAGATACAGTGACTAAAATGCTTGTGGGCTATTTCAGAAAATGTGCACATTTTTAACAGTGCAAGGGACTGACAGTTATTTTAGGATTCTAAGATTATAAAGTTATAGGGGATTATTGTGGACATCTAGGCTGCTCTCCTGTCTTAATGCAAGACATTGGGCTTACCTGAGTTGATATCTACTTGAATTGGCATATATCTTTTAGAAAAGACAAACATCCATTCTTGACTTAAAAATTTCTAGTCACAGACGATCTACCACAGTGCTTGGTGAGTTGTTCTAGTTTTGATTATCCTTAAGAGTCAAAACCTTGTGCTTACTTTCGTCTTGCAGCTGTTGGACCTTCTTACACTTTTGTCTGAGATTGAAGAGCTCTCTATTATCAGAATTATTTCCCTGTTAGTAACCCCTTAACCTTCTCTTTGTTAAATTTAACAGATTGAGCTCCCTGTGTCCCACTTTAAGGCATGTTTTCTAATCCTTTAATTATTCTCATGGCTCTTCCCTAAACTGTCTCCAATTTTTCAACATCCTTCTTGAACTGTGAATAAATACCATAGTGGGACACTGTATTTCAGTAGTGGTTGCACCCATGACAAATAAAGAGGTAGTATAGCATTCCTGTCTGACATTCCCCTGTTTATGCATCCAGGGCTACATTTAGCCCTGGCCTCCCACTGGAAGCTCAGAGTTGGCCTATTATCCATCAGGATCCCAAAGTCCTTTTACGAATTCCTTTTTCCCAGGATAGAGTTCTCATCCTGTTGAGGTGGATCCTTCATCACTTGGTATCTTTAGATCAAAATGCCTAAACTAGATACCTTTCTGATTCACAAGTGGTAGCACAAAAAGTATCTCTGGGTAGAGTGAATTGGTAGAGTGAATTGGCCTGTATTTCAAGAGGTCAGACTACATTAGGGGGTGGGCAAAATGTGGGCTGCGGGCTGGATGCGGCCTGTCAAGCCATTCTATCCGGACTGCAGGACCCCTAAAAAATTTAGAAAATTAATATTCAGCTGCCCTGGGCTGCCTGTCATATGGCCCTCAATGGCTTGCCAAAACTCGGTAAGCGACCTTCCGCCCAAAATAATTGCCCACCCCTGGACTACATGAAGATAAAGGTTCTATTTAGTCTTAAAATGTATTAAAAGAAACGAGAAACAGGCACCGTTACCTGGAATAGTCAGACTGCATGTATCTTGCAAAAATCTTCATTGCTATTTAGGTGAAATCATGTCTTGTACTTTCACAGAAAGCTATGATGTTTTTAATTTAGAACTATGATCATTTCACTGTATTAATTTTATTAAACATTAGCTGTAGAGCATGTCTTCAGTAAAATGCCAGATTAAGCATTAAAAATCCTTTGCCTCCCAGCTTTTTATAACATTCATTTTAGTAATCATAGAAATTAACATGCAGCAGTTATTCTGAATTATGCATATTGTTTAAAACTGGGGTTTTCTATATCAAAATAAATTCATGCATAGTATAACTGAAAGCTAAATTGGTATTCATCATGCATGTTTGTTCAATATAGTGGTTAATGGTAAATGAAGTGGAAAATAAAAAGGAAGAGGTAAGGATAAGTAACATGCATATTATGGTAGGAGCTTTATTTGTAATGTAATGATACCATGTAGTACTTGAAATATTGGTTCCCTGTGGACCTCTGTCATAAGGAACACTGCAAAGTTGTTATACTTTGAGGAACAGCATAAAATATTCTGTGTTAAAATATGTGAGATTTTTAACAGTTTTATGTTGATAGCATGCCAGTAACTTGGTGTAGTCTGTTGCAACTTTGATAATCATGTTGTGGCATCCCCCAATACAGAATATTACAAGTACTAATAGCTCTCACAATTCTGTTTGCTGTTTTTGTGGAAGGCACTCAGTATGTTTTTATGCTTGGTTTGGAGTGTAGTATTAGAAAGACAGGAGCCAGCAGTTTTACAACCCTTCCACTGTTCTGTCTGTACTTGGGTAGAAGACTTTTCTCATAAAATATGGGAAGAGATATAGGAGAAACAAAGGGGAAAAAAAAGTCAAGAGCTAACTGTTAGTTAGCTAGTTGAAAGAAAGTATTCATGTTCTTTTTTTTTTTTTCCTCGTCGGTCTGCTCAGCACTGCCTACCCACAGTAAAGTGAAGACCAGTACATCTCTGGTTGAGACATAAGGAGAGGTGGAAAACTATACTGTCCATATTAAATTCCCTCCACATCAGTGACCAAGTTTGCTTTTATGTTAGGGTTTGGTTTTTCTCACGTTTAACACCATTTTTCCTCTTGGTTTTAGTGGGTGGGAGCCAAGCAGCATGAGCTGCAGGTGAACTCTATGCAGTTGTTGTACTATCAGGCACCAATGTCCTGTGCCATGTTGTTCTGTACCGTACCCTTCTTTGAGCCAGTATTTGGAGAAGGGGGGATATTTGGACCATGGACGCTTTCTGCTGTGGTAAGATTTATTTCTTCTTTTTATTTTATTTTAAATTAGATACCAGTGCTTTTATCACTTAGTACAACAGGTTCAAATATAGCTTTTGACAGTAAAGGAAGTGAGAGGGGTGACTTTGTGCCACTTTGGCATCTTTGTCAGTAGATTTGACTGAGTGTCTTTTTCAGCCCATTCATGTTTGCGTGTAGGAGTCTTAGTTACAAGAAATCAAGGAAATGGCAAATTACCTTCAAATATACCTATTGCATAAAATTGTTGTGTGAGGGCTCAGTTGAATTTCCGGGGCCACTGCCTCAGACAGAGGGAATAAAGAAGAAACAATGCGTGTTGTAGTACTGCTTGGCTTTCACAAACATGTTTTGAACTTCTTACTCAAGTTGTCTGCACTGAATTTGAAATAATATTTGATTTTTTTGGTTCTCAATTTTCTTTGTTCTCATATGTGATGTTTCCTGATTTGTATTTAAAAGTAAAGAAACTTAAACAACTTGAGGTATAACTGAAGACGGTGAGAAATATGTTGGATTACTGACTGTGTCTGTTAATCCACAGATAATGGTGCTGCTGTCTGGTATAATAGCCTTTATGGTAAACTTGTCCATTTACTGGATCATTGGAAATACCTCTCCTGTCACGTATCCTTTGTGTTTGTCACTTCCTATTTTCAAATAAATAGGATTTGTGGTAACTCAGCTATATATTATAATGGAAATAAAAGCCTGGGCAAATTGGAAATTTACCAACTTTATCCTGAATATTACAATTGGAAGAGCTCAATCCAGTTTTAGCCTGTTTTCTTATGGTTCATTTAGACACTGGTCGTTAATGCAGTAATGTGATCTTTTTGTCTCTGAGAACATTTGCATGTACTTTTGTGGCTCTGTAAGAAGTGTATAAAGTGATTGTTGTTTGTGTATTGCTTGATTTGTGCAGCAAGTTGGATGAAACATCTCATGTAAATGCAGTTTGTCACGTATTGTAATTGCACAGATTAAAATGGAAAGTTGTGGGGAAAGAAATCTCTGTGAAATGCCACAGTTTATTTTTAGTTTAGATGGTGATTTGTTTTTTTGACAATTGTTATCCTTAACAGATACGCAGGTATAATATGTTTGGACACTTCAAGTTCTGCATCACTCTTCTGGGAGGGTACATCTTATTTAAGGATCCATTATCAGTAAATCAAGGTCTTGGGATTCTGTGCACATTGTTAGGCATTTTAGCATATACCCACTTCAAACTTGGTGAACAGGAAGGCAGTAAGAGTAAATTGGTTCAGCGTCCATAAACCAACATTTCTTGAGAAAAGTGTTCATTATATCAGGGGGTAAATGTTCTGAGAGTTGCTGTGACTTTCACATCCATACCAAATGAACTAATGGTGACTACTCTTTCAGTAAATATTGAAGGAATTCTGACTCTGTGATCCTGACAGTATTATTATTATTATTATTGTAAAGAAGCTTTGAGGCCTATACGTGCAGGTATTCCAATATATAAAGACACTTGCTGCCTTTTTGACTTTTAGACAATGAAAGGGCACCTTGCTTTTTTGCTGTTTATGTTAAAAAAGCTGTCAACCATAACCTGGTTCCAACATGATTCCTTATGTATAGGGATCCTGGTCTTCTCTGATTTTAAAAAAATCCCCAATTTCCAGTTAAAAAAAAAAGTAACCCCAAATCCACATTTTTCTGTCATTTAAATGAAACACCACTAATATATATATGCATGCATACATACAATGGTCGTTCATTTTAAACATGGAAAAATGTGGATTTGGGATTACTTTTTAACCAAAAATTGGGGATTTTTTTAAATCGGAGAAAAGCAAAATACATATGTAGGGATCCTGGTTAACTATGTGAATTACTTTCAGCTGAATGGTTCGAGTAGAATTATTAGTGAAATGATGAATGGAGACAGCAGCTGTAATGATCAACTTGAACCCGCTTCCCGCCCCCCCCGCCCCCCAAATGCTGGAGATGTTGAAAACAAGATCTGCACTTTGAGTTGATCTTTAGATCTAACAGTATTTGATAAAGTCACTGATATTTGGAACATTTCCTGTTTCTGCTTCACATTTTTCTTACATTAATGAGAATTGCTTTATGGTTAGCACGTGGAACTATTGGGGGCAGCTAAAAAAACTGTCCAGATGTGGCCCAAAGGGATCTTTTTAATAAGTATGTGTAAACTGTCATTGGGGTAGAAAGTTGTGTGAACCTCGTACTGTTCTAGTTTTTGCTCTTCTGCATCTCACCCATGCGGATACCTTTCCCTGAAAAGGTTCACTGTTTGTATAAGAACCCAAAGAATTGCTGGGAATCTTACGTTGGGGTTCCTTCAGGAAATCTGCAGCAACCAATGAGGAGCTTGTGGTGGGCACATGTTCTGCAGTAATTTGTGGTGTATAAATGACTGCTCTGTGCCAAAGCCAGGCTTAGTTTTTTAGCCATTTGGGAAAGGCTAAAGAACCATCTTATAAAAAACATTAACATGACAATTTTCCTGCTTTCAATAAATCTGTTAAATGTGTTTACCAGATCTGCAAGTGCTTAAAATTTATTTGCACTACTTTAATCATTGCATTTTTATGTCTATCTGCAGTAGTTTTAAGTTATAAGCAGAAACAGGTGTTTGGGTTTTACAGCAACCCACAAAAATGACTGGATAGCTGGGTCCTCTAAGCTTTTTAACATTGCAAATGATCAAAAACTTTAATGTTGTTTTAATGTGCAAGAAGCAATCTCAGTCACCTTTTACAGTGAAGCCTGTTTTCAGGCTTGTAAATTATTTATTCAATTTTCAAAGTACTTGATTTTTTGAAAAATCTATTTCTCTTGGGTAGGGTAGCCTAAGTTTACATCATACTATTCTGTATTGTTTCAGTATTATGAACAGCTAAAGAATTTTGTGTCTTTACCAACTGTGTCTTAGGCATTGGACAGGTCCAAGGAAAATTTCTTTTATAAACATTTTTATAAATCCTATAATTTGTTAGCTTAAAAACCAACCTGAAGTGCTGAGAAATGTGTTTAGAACTGTCTGATCTCTAGGTGCACATTCTTCAGTCTGTGCACTGAGAAAGCAGGTTGCACTAATTTGTGCTGTGCACAAGCTCCTTTAAGAATGTCCTTGTGATTTATTTACATTTTAGAGTTAGAAATGAAATGACTGATTTCGAAGCCTGTATGACCAGACCTAAGATGGGATTGATGTGAATAGATTACATGGGGAGAAAACTAGCCAAAAATGTGTGATAGTAAAAATGGCTCCTTAAAAATGGGACAGGAGCAGATCTTCAAAACTGCAAGAGAAAATTAAGGAAGTGATTTAAACACTGGCTATTTAAGAGGGTACACAATAAATACTCTCTGTTGCTGGAAAGTCCTGTAGGGTGCTTGACTGGATATTTTTCATATATTGAACAGTTTTACTTTGGGTTTTGCCCATTATGCCTAATGAATAAAATAATTTCTTGGACTTTTCTTTTTGTCTTTTTCTTTATCAAATGTTTCATGACATTAACAGCCAGACTTGCCTAATCTTGGGATGACATTGCTGCCTTGATACAGTTATGTAGCTTAAGCATCAATGTCCTGGGGAACACACAGAATTTTAGTTACTTGTTATATTTGGGGGGCAGGAATTGCTGCTGCATATGTTTCCGGGTTTGATTGAATTGGCTGGCTCTTTACTTAAATACAGCATCTGCACTACAAGACACAAAGCTACAAGTGGTGCTAAACTTGTATATGTGGATGCACCCTTTGTAGTTTTTGTTTAGTTATGCTAGTTGTACACACAGGAGACTCTTTTCATCCCTCTTCTACCTGTCAGGCTCTTCATGTGCCATCCTCCCATCCTCCTCTACTTCAGGGATTCCTTATAAACTCATTCTGTCTCTTCACTCATGCAAGGGACTGTGTATGTTCCCCATTTTCACTATAGCTTTTATAAATGGCATTATTCCCCCCACCCTTTCTCCATAACTGGGGACTCTGTAGTCATCCTTTATCCCTGCACCAGGGTCCCTGTATATCCACCCATCAACCCTTGTCTGGTGGCAGGGATGCTGCTTTCTCCACATGCCAGAGCTCTGTGTGTACAAAGAAGTCTTTCAGGTTGTCCACCTTTTAAGCAGTATGGGGGATCTTGGGCAGAAATGAGATGGGGCTGGAAAATGAAAATGGTTGCCATCAACCGGTTCTTGGATTTAGAAACAAGTATTTGGATTTGGTGGTCCTGGGACATTTGCTTGTTAGGTGCTCTGTGAGTGTTTTTTATTTTTATTACAAATGTTCTCTGTGCTAGAAGTCATGTAGTGAAAATGCAGCCAAACTTGGCAAACTTGAGGTAAAAGTAATCCTGCTTACTGGAAAGCGGGGGGTTGTTTGTTTTTGGGTTTGGGGGTTTTTTATATATACAAATCAACAATCTGTCTCAAATTGTTTGTTCAATGGGGGGGAAAACGTTTAATACACAAAATGTTATTTTAATATTATTCTTCTAACATCTCTATTTCAGTTACTTTTGTTTGCATGAAGAGGAAAAACGCAATTAATGTCTTTAGTATGTGTGGTTCCTATCTTTTACCTGACCTTACCAGTAGAATTGCACTGTATATAATATTTTAACAACCATAACTATATATCCAATGAGCAGCTACTGAAATAATGCATTAGAAATGTACCAGGAATGCATTTATAGGCTTATTATATTTGTTCTGCAATGTACTCACTACGCTTTCACGCTTCCTTAGAAGTGAAGGGACAGCAAACAGTACACTAAAATATTGTTATATTCTTTATTTAAAGGTCTTTGAGGTTTGGGGAGAAAGGAATCAAGGGGTTCTCTACTAAAACCAGCTCTGGGTTTGCAGGAAGACTGCAATGAGTAGTAAATATGTGTTGCTTGTTGTTGGACTTCATTTTCCAAAGGTGACTGAGCTGTGTTAAGGAGCTAGGCCATGGTTCTATCCTATGATGAAAATGCAAAGCATCCCCTGTATTAGCAGTTCTTTCTAAATTTTCTCGATATTGCTTCCACCACAGCAGTTCCAAGTTGGAGTGCTTGGCTTGACGTGCTGCTGGCACTTCAACCATTGTGTTATCTGAGCATACTCAAAGT
Source organism: Crocodylus siamensis (assembly GCF_052110815.1). Taxonomy (NCBI): domain Eukaryota; kingdom Metazoa; phylum Chordata; order Crocodylia; family Crocodylidae; genus Crocodylus; species Crocodylus siamensis. The sequence goes on from NC_143398.1 coordinate 67,379,752, forward strand.
AGACCGACTGTGGTTAAAACACCAGTGGCTTGTGGCATCTTGTCTTTACTGGCACTGTTGCTGTCAGAGATATTGCTGGGAAATTCTAGGGGAAAAAAATCTGAGGTCACTGTCCTCTGATGGGGTTTTTTTACCCCTAAAAAAGTAAACATTAAGCCTTGATTTTTTTTTTTTTTAAATTTGGCTCACATTAGGACTGTTCACTATTTCAAGGCTCACTATTTTCTGTAACGTTGATAACCTTGTGCGTTTGGCAGCATTTTGTATCTGCTGATCTTGTATGACTTGATAAGTTAGGGCAGGGGTTCAGTGTACTGTTCCAGGGGAGTTTTTGCTGATGGGAAAACAGCTGCATTCTTAGACTTGAGGTAGAAGGAATATGTTGTGCAGCTTCTTGGTGAAAAGGGAGCTTGTCTTCCTGCAAGTCTGCCTTCAGGACAGAGCTCCAGTTCAGCAGAAATATATGCTGGCTCTGTCTGCTTATGCTGAATGAATGCATGGTTGTAGCAGGGGCCAAAGGAACATTAAAGCCTTATTCAGTCTGCCTGTCAGTTGATTAAGTTTCTCTGAGACATACCAGCAGGTAGATCACTTTTGATAGAGGGTTTATTCTGTAGATAAGGCTAGGAAAAAAAAATATTTGTGAAGCTCTGAAGATAAAAATGACTGAATTCCAAATGACTTCACACACAGTAGTAGCTGCAGAAACATTTAAAGCATTTGGATATATAACTTGGTTCTAACCAACTGCTGATTTAGCACATCTGCTCTGCAAAACTCACTGAAATACACCCCCCTGCTCCATCTGGTTTTTGTCTATTTATGCACTTGGGTTGTAAATGCTCAGGGATTTTGCTCTTGCTTAACACCTGTGAGGGAATACAAATTTGTTGCTATGCAGATAGTAGTAATACATTTGACAATGATATAGTTATAGACCATGTGCTAGTGCCCTGCTAGTGGTGATTGCCAGCATACTTGGAAAAGCAGGAAAGAGGCAGAGGCAACAGGGACTCAATAGATGATGGGCAAGAGAACCCTTTGGCTGCAGTTTTCAGAAACTGATGGAAAGCTTAACTAGGCAGGAGGCTGAAAAGCCAGTCTGCTTGGAAAATGTTTTGTTCCCCAGTCAACCTGTGCTCATCCCATTTGATTAGTGGGTGCTTTAGCTGCATTTTAAATACAGCAGAACTGAAGCTATCATGCACTGGAGTAACTTACTTATAGAACAGTACCTCCTTTTAGCAAAAACAAAACATATATAGTGATGGTAAGTAAACAGCAAAGGCTGGCAAAAGATCTTGAAAACATGTTTCACTCTCATAATTTCTAATGAGGCAGTTTTATCTTCTTTTCAAACACTTGTCTACACTCGATTATCACTAAGTACCTCTTCCTGGGCCATTGAACTCCGTTCCTTAAAAAATCATTTTCCTTTTGCTGCTTCCTTTATCCCGCCACCAATGTTCCAGCCTTTATATTTGACATCACAGTTAATTACTATGGAGATTGTGGTGTCACTTGCAGAAAATTATTGCCTTAAGGAAGGGAGGAATAAGTAGCAGGAGCTGATGACTTCTTGAGCTATGGAGTTTCTAGTTTCAAACAAATAAACATCATGTGAAACCCCCGCAGGCTAAGAAATACAGTGCAGAAGAGGCTCTTAGTTTATCTCCAGGTGTTTTTTTTCAAAGAATCAAAGATCAGAATTGCATGTGAGCTTTCAGTACACCATAATACTGCACACTTGGTTTAGAATAGCTTTCAGTAATGCTTGGAAATATGAATCCCATGTGAAAAATAAACGATTGGCTGCAGCAATTGTAAAACTGCATCTCATGGAGATTTTACCAGAGCGCTCTCTTAGAGGCCATACGCTTCTTGAGAGAAGGAGAGAGCTTTTGCCTCGCCTCCGGTTCACATTGTGGAACTTAAATTATAAAGTCCTTTTTGTCTAGTTTGCTTTTTTAAAGTTCTTATGCTGTAATACTCCAGGAACTAAAAGGCACAGCCCTTTAGAGATTCTGTTAAACCCATCACCCTAGCACCAGATCAGCTGTGCTGTGGACCTAGCCAAGGCTTTGGGCTGGTGGTTATGATCCCCTCTGTACTAGGCCTATGGTAAGAAAGAGTGCAGAGCAGGTCCCCCACCTTCTGCAGCCTTGGGCAAGCACAAAACCCTGCCCTGTTCTCCTTGGATGAAGCAAGAAAAAAATCTCTTTCCTGCTTCAGAGTGTTTTAAACCCATGATTTAAATATATATGTTTATATGTTTCAACTAGTTCTGGAAATCGGAGAAAATATGCCTGAATATTTACATTATTATCCAAGACCTTGACCTTTTCCCTTCTTACCTGGTCCCTTACCTGTTGCACAGAGTGTGCACCCTGGATATGCCCTCCAACGTAGTAAAAAGTCAACTTTTCCAAGAAATGTGTAGGGAGTCATGTAACCTAAGATAATATGTAATTTGCTGATATGGTACTTGTGTGTCCCTACATAGTTCCTGTAGTTCAGCAGTGAATGGGCATGTTTGCTATTATGTGTAAAGCAAGAACCATGACAGTCTAGTTGGCAAACTAACTGCAGCAGCAATGAGGAATAAATTACTTTGTTTGAAGTGAGTAATTAAGGGAGGCGTGAGCAAAACTCATAAAAATATCAGTAACTTTTGGAATGAGAATGTGTGTTCCATATCAAAGCACACAAATATGCCAAAAAAACTAGCTAGTTAACTAACACCAACAGGATTCACAAGAAATGTGTCACAGATGAGACGGACTTATTTTGATAACCATAAATAGTAAAAAGATGGCTCTGTTACCTTCAGAGCAGACAGAGGACCTGAATTGGCCAGTCTTTCCTGGATGAAGCGTAAAAAAGAATTGTAATTTCTAATGATCTTGGGAAAGACAGCTTTTAAGTTTAAGTGGGTTAGTTTCTCTACCTCTGCCTGTGTTCGAACGGGAAAGTTCATGTAGAACCTGCATGTTCATTAGAGACTTGGAAGCTCCGGAAGAGAGTACTAGGCTGAAAAAACAAAGTATCAGATAATGGGATAAGGGAATAAACTGAGAAATGAACACAGGAACTATGTCCCACGATTTTCAATATGGTACCTAAATGTGGGCATTAAACTTCATTGTTAGGTACTGGGATAAATTGATCAGACTTTTCAGAGATGAACAGGCAACTTTACTTCCATGGCAGTAAATAGAGAATGGCAGATTCTTGGATCCTGAAAAGGAGGCTGCTTTCTTTTAGATGCATTACTCTGGAGTTAGAGATCTTATTTTGGGAACCTATATTTGACATATCTGGCCTTAAACATTGTATCTGTGATACATTCTAACAAAAAGAGCCTCTGTCCTGTTTACCTTTGGTGAGTCCCTCAAGATTTCTGTTGTCTTGCACTCTTTTGTTGGGGGGAGCAATGCTATTAACATTGTATTTTTATTTTTCTCTGATTGGAGTTACTGGATAGGTTTAGCTTTGGAATTAAGATGAAGCTGAAAAGATGCAAGTTTCAGCCTCTCTTGCCATCATAAATAAGTAATTCCTATAAGCCAAGGTACAGAAGGATTCCAAAACACTGAGGTGTAACTTTATAGCTGAGAAGAAGCCCTTTAGCTGAAAAAGTTTCCATAAAGCAGGTTCAGCTTGAGGTACAGATCCAGGAACTAGGGGAAAGGGAACAGCAGCTGCCCTGAAAATGACTATAATCAGTATCTTGCACCAAGTACTGCAGAGAAAATAACTCTGTAACATTGCACTGCAGGAAAAGTGGGATAGAGCAAGCTAAAGCAAGCATCAGAGGTAATATATACACCTTTTAATTATCCTAGACACAATAATTGTGAGTAATTATTGGCAGAGGAAAATTGCTGGAGATTAGACACAACTCATTGTAAACAACAAGGGTGCAGACACATAACAAGTGAACTGTTTCAAGAATGTCACTAATTTGGAACTGGATTATGAATCGGAGGTATCTGCATGTACACAACCAAGGCAGGATCAAAGCAGTTGCCTTCAGGCATTGCAGTGCTGACACAGTCACCAAGGGGTGGGGGTGAGTACCCAGCCCAGCATGCTTCCCAGTGCCTGGAGCTACCCCAGGAATCTCCTAGCCGGGCGGAAGACCCCAATTGCCTGGATGGGGTTGGTTATAGCTGCGTGGACCCCTGCTTGTGCATTGCCAGGGGATGAGGTATTCTGGGGGCTGCACAAGGTTTGTGTGTCTAAGCCTACAGCTTTAAAAACATTTTTTCCTAGAAAGCTGCTCAATTTATTCCAATTCATCCCTCCCCACCCCCTGAGCGATGAGCATTACCAAAACAGACAGTTGTCCTGTGGAAGTTGGAGTAGGGAAGCAGGTATGTATGCATTGTGGGATGCCTGAAAGAGTGACCAGATACTAGTCATGGAAAGCTTGGTGTCCATACATGACACCAAACTGTTTCACAGAGGACTTGATCATCCAGGTATGCTTTTGAAATGTTCCAGGAAGTTTTAAACCATTTTATACTGGCTTGTGCATCTGGACACTAGCAGTTTAAACTGCATTTTAAAAGAGCTGTGTGTTGTGTGTCTGCACCCTAACATGTCTCTGGTGTGAATGTGCTGGGACACAAACTGTGAGACAAGCCAGTCCAGGTAAATGAAAGTCAAATAACAGAGGCAGAAGGCTCAGTCAGCTGCTATGGGTTTCTGTTTTACATCAGGTGATGTTTACATCACCTCAGTACCTGGCTCAGGAGTGTATCAGTGAGGCATGTCTCACGTGCTTTCTCCTTCAATGGAAGCAATGCAGCTGCTTTAGAGTGATGCTGGGCATGTCCCAGTCATTTCTTTCTTTTATTGGTGTACTCCTCCTGAGCTGCAGCATCTGCTTTGTCCAGTTTTATTTGTGCCTGTGATGAACTGTAAGGAAGGTGTCTAAGCTGAAACTCTTTGGCTTAAATTCTGGAGGCAAAAGATAGGTTATATTATGTGACAAATTTGAATGGAGTCAAATTAAATATGGGGCAGAACATATAGAAAAGTCAGTGCAGCCTTCTGTGATCAAGAGTAGAAATGATCTGATGTTCAGACTTCCCTGGTTTTGTAGAGGAATTGACTCTAGATGGTCTGTGGCAGGAGTTGCCCACCTATGGCATGTGAGTGGCAACTGGCTTGGGGACGACACCCAGAGAGTGGTGGTGGACCAGGTCATTCTCGGCCTGGAAGGAGGTGGGCAGTGGGGTCCCACAGGGTTTGGTCCTTGGACCGGTGTTGTTTAATATCTTCATCAGCAATTTGGGCAAGCAAGTGGAGAGCACCCTCTCCAAGTTTGCAGATGATACCAAGTTAATGGGGCAAAGTTAACACACTGGAGGGCAGGGAGCAGATACAGTCCAGTCTGGACAGGTTGGGTCAATGGGCAGAACGAAATAGGATGCAGTTCAATAAAGATAAATGCAAGGTACGCCACCTATGGAGGAGGAATCCCCAGCACACCTACAGGTTAGGGAATGACCTCCTCAGCAGCTCAGCGGGATCTTGGAGTCACAGTTGACTCCAAGATGAACATGAGCCAGCAGTGTAACGAGGCCGTCAGCAAAGCCAATCACACCTTGTCGTGCATTACATTATCAGATGTATGACCAACAGATCGAGGGAGGTGATGCTTCCCATCTGTGCGGCATTGGTCAGGCCACAGCTGGAGTACTGTGCTGTGTCCAGTTTTGGGTGCCACACTTCAAGAGGGACACGGAGAATGTGGAGAGGGTTCAGAGGAGGGCCACTCACATGATTAGTGGCCTCCGTGAAAGACCCTACAAGGGGAGGTTGAGGGATCTGGATCTCTTCAGCCTTCACAAGAGACAGCTGAGGGGAGACCTTGTAGCCACCTATAAGTTTACCAAGGGAGGATAACGGAGAATTGAAGATGTGCTATCTACCAGAGCACCCCAGGGACTAACTAGGAATAATGGATGCAAACTAGTGGAGAGCAGATTCAGGTTAGACATTAGGAAGAGCTATTTTACAGTAAGGGTGGCCAGAATCTGGAACGGGCTGCCAAGAGAGGTGGTACTATCACCTAACTTGGAGGTGTTCAACAGGAGGCTTGACAGTCACCTGGCTGGGGTTATCTGACCTCGGTCCTCTTTCCTGCTAGGGGCAGGGGGTCGGACATGATGATCCATTGTGGTCCCTTCCGACTCTACAATCTATGAATTTATGCCACAAGCAGAGCAGGGAGCCTGTGTGTGTGGCACGTGACGCACTGGTGAGGAAGAAACACACTGGCAGATAGGGCAGGGAGCAGAAATCAGAGCAACATGTCAGGAAGGGGATTGGAGAGGCACTTAGAGGGTGTGGGGCTTACTTTGTGGCATGCCTGCCAAAAAGATTGGCCCCCACAAGACTAAATTATCTGCAGCATTTTTCATTAACTTCCAAGATCCTGATCTCAAGAGTTTTTTTATAAAGCTGACTTTTGTTGCCACTAGATGGCACTGTTACTAGCACATTCCTGTGATGGTCCCTTGTAAATCTACTGGATACAAAAAATCATGGACTCGATATAGACATTGGATTTATGACGCATTACAACCTGCGTAACATCTGATTCACCAGCTACTTGCCAGACCTGACCTTTTATACTTTTCTTCCCACGCCTCCCTTCTGCCTTTCCCTTCCTTTTCTACTTTTTGTCTTCCTAATTTCCAGCTATTTCCTTTTTTCACAGACAGCTTCTTTCCTACCTTGGAAAACTACTACAGTAGAGTCTCCCTTATTTACCCTTGGCTTTTTTCCCCCCTCTCTTCCCTGCACCACTGCCTTTTTGGTTTTTCTAGTTTCCACCTATTTACATTCTCACTTTTAGCTTCTTTCATTCCTTGGAGTCTCAGAACAGCAGAGGCTTCCTATGCCTGAAGAAGGGCGATTGCACCCCAAAGCTTGCAAAGACCTTTTTTCTAACTACTCAGTTGGTCTAATAAAAAATATCACATCTACTCAAATAACTTTGCCTGCCCTTGTAAAGAACATGGATTTTATTCTGATCCTAAAACAAAGGTCTCTTGAGTGATTCTTAAAATAAATTTTACCTTGAAGGAATCACTTAGCAAAGGAAGTACAATGCCCTTTTTGACTGACTGTGAAGCTTCTCAGTTTGCAGTTTCCCTGCCCCCTCTCCTCCTCACCTCTTCCTTTACAGATGTCCTTTCTCCAGCAATTTTATTTCTTTTTCCCTAACCTTGTCTCCTTCATAAAACATGCACCAGTTCTTGTAATTCAGGCATGCCAAACATCTGGCCCGTAGAGTTGGGTCACCCAGCCCATGATGAGACACCTTCCCCTGGTGGCAGCCAAGCACCTGGGAGAGACCCACAGTGCTGGAGCTCCCCAGCTGCGCCGCAGGAAGAAGCCTGGCACTGCAAGTTGACTGCCGTCATGGGGAAGAAGCATGGTGCTGCTGAGGGGCCAAAACCATGGCTCTTCTTGCCTTGGCCTCCAAGCACCCAGGTGAAAGCACTGGTGCTGGAACCCCAGAAGCACTGTGGGAGCAGCCCAGCACTGCAGCCTGTTCCTGCAGCAGCAGCTGTGTCCAGGATGCCAAGTCTCTTCCCACCCAGTCTTTGACCGGTTGGAGTGCTGGATCTAGCTCATAGGGCAGGTCCTGCACCACTCGGCCAAGTGAGTTTGATGCCCCTGTTCTTTTATCTGCTTTAACTCCCAAGGCTGTCTTGAGCATTTGCACCTATGTGGCTAGCAGTGGGGGAACCCCCTTATGCTTTCTTTGTTCCACAGTTAATGGAAATAATTTATTTTAAGAACAAAAACAATTCATTTGCAAGAATGTTACTCATCCTGTCCAGCTGGGCCCAGTAAACAACTACATATGACTACACAGATTCATGTTCTTAACTGAGTGATTGATGATCAGTTCTCCATCCTATGGGTAGAGCCAGCTACATATTTATTTTAGGGAGCAAAGTCCCAGCATTTCTGGGATGCCATGATGTGGCATCATTTGACTTTTGTCACTGTTTTGGAAAATGAGGTGTATTGAATCAAGATACAAAGTTGCTTCATGGGTATATTTGTTATTTTTTCAGAAAGAACATAGAAAGAAAGCTGCTACTTCTTCATTTTGTGTCGTTTTGTGTCCTTGTCATAAACTAGATGTTTTTTTTCCAGAATCATGCACAAGCAATGACTTTCCGCTGCTGTGGAAAGGACCTTCTTCATACAAGTCTCACCAAGAAGTCAGCAAACAAGCATGTGCTCCATAGTTTGCATTTCACTGCACTTGCATCTATTTGTGTCATTAGAGTAGCCCCATTTGATCATGTTTGGTTTTGATCTTTGAGTTTGCATGCACAGGCAAATCGGGCATCACCACGTTAGCTAATCTAGATCCGCCCTTCTTGGAAGGTTCTCCTGGGGTTCCAGGCTCATTTCAGAGCACCTGATTTCAGGTAATCTTTTCTCCCATAACTTTAGACCTGCTAAGGAGAAGAAAGAAGACTATGATGCTATAAAGCCTCATACTATCTTATTTTGCCTCTCTTCCTGGAATCCTACAAAAAATGATGTACAAGTTTGCAGAAAAATTAAGGATATAGATAAGTGTTTTCAGAATTTCAGCCTTAGATTATGATCTCTTTGTATATAGGTCCGATCATAGAAAACTAGGGCTGGAAAGGGCTCGGGAGGTCATCTAGTCCAACCCAAAGCAGGACCATTCGCAACTAGATCATCCCAGCCAAAGCTTTGTCTAGCTGGGTCTTAACCTCCAAGGATGGAGATTCCACAATCTCTCTATGGGTAGCCTATTCTAGTGGTTTACTACCCTCCTAGTGAGAAAATTCTTCCTAATATCTAACCTAAACTTCCCTTGCTGCAACTTGAGGCTATTGTTCCTTGTTCTGTCATCTGCCACCACTGAGAACAGGGGCGGGCAATTATTTTGGATAGAGGGCCACTTACTGAGTTTTGGCAAGCCATCAAGGACCACATGACAGACAGTCAGGGGCAGATAAATATGAATTTTCTGAATTTTTTTAGGTGTCCTGTGGGCCAGATGAAATGGCCTGGTGGGCCACATTTTGCCCACCCTGGTCTAGCTCTATCCTTTTTTGAACCTCCCTTCAGGTAGTCGAAGGCTGCTATTAAATCCCCTTTTAGTCTTCTCTTCTCTAGATTAAATAAGCCCAGTTTCATCAGCCTGTCCTCAGAAGTCATGTCCCCCAGTGCCCAAACCATTTTTATTGCCCTCCACTGGACTCTCTCCAATTTGTCCACATCCTTTCTGTACTGAGGAGTCCAAAATTGAACACAGTACTCCAGTTGTAGCCTCACCAGTGCTGAATAGAAGGGAATAATAGCTTCCCTTGACCTGCAACACTTCTACCAATGCAGCCCAGTATGCCATTAGCCTTCTTGGCAACAAGGGCACACTGCTGGCTCATATTCAGCTTATTGTCTGTAAACGCCAGGTCCTTTTCTGCAAAGCTGCTGCCCAGTGAGTCAGCCCCCAGCCTGTACTGGTGCATGGGATTGTTCCATCCTAAGTGCAGGACTTTGCACTTGTCCCTGTTGAACCTCTGAAATTTCTTTTGGCCCAGTGCTCCTATTTGTCTAGGTCACTCTGAATCCTAGCCCTACCCTCCAGCCTATCTACTACTGCCCCCAGCTTGGTGTCATCTGCAAACTTGCTGAGGATACACTCTACACCATCTTCCATGTCATTGATGAAGATGTTAAACAAAATTGGACCCAAGATTGACCCCTGGGACTCTCACTTGATACCAGTGGCCAGCTAGACATCAAGCCATTCATTACTACCCTCTGAGCCTAATGCTCCAGCCAGTTTTGTATCCACCTTACAGTCCATTCATCCAGCCCATACTTCCTTAGCCTGCCTGCAAGAATGTTGTGGGACACCATATCAAAAGCCTTGCTAAAATCAAGGTACACCATATACACCGGTCTCCCCACATCCACAGAGCCAGTAATTTCATCATAGAAGGTGATCAGGTTGGTCAGGCATGTTTTGCCCTTGGTGAATCCATGCCGACTGTTCCTAATCACCTTCTTCTCCTCCTGTGCTTACAAATAGATTTATTGAGGATCTGCTCCATGATTTTTCCAGGGACTGAGGTGAAGCTGATTGTAGTTCTGTGATCCTCTTTTTTTTCCTTTCTTAAAAATGGGCACTATGTTTGCCTTTTTTTGAGTAATCCAGGACCTCTCCGGATCACCATGAGTTTTCAAAGATGATGGCCAATGGTTCTGCAATCTCAGCCAACTCCTGTAGCACTCTTGGGTGCATCCTATCCCACCCCATGGACTTGTACATATCCAACATTTCTGACCAGTCCCTAACCTGTTCTTTTGCCGCTGTTGGTTGCTCACCTCTTCCCCAAACTGGGCTGCCTGGTGCAGTAGCTTGGGAGCTAACCTTGCCCATGAAGACTGAGGCAAAAAAGGCATTCATGGATCCTCTGTCACGAGATTGCATCCTCCATTCAGTAATGGATCCACACTTTCTCTGATCCTCCTTTTGCTACCAACATACTTGTAGAAATCCTTCTTGTTACTCTTTGCATTCCTTGCTAGCTGCAACTCCAGTTGTGCTTTGGCCTTCCTGATTTCATCCCTGAATGCCCAAGCACAATGCTCTTATATTCCTCCCGTGTTATTTGTCCAGGTTTCCACTTCTTATAAGCTTCCTTGTTGTGTTTTAGGTTACTGAAAAGTTTCCTGCTAAGCCAAGCTGGTCTTCTGCCATACTCGTTAGTCTTCCTGCACATCGGGATGGTTTGTTCCTGCATTCTCTGTAAGGTTTCTTTACAGTACAACCAGCTCTCCTGGACTCCTCTCCCTCTCAAACTGCCTTCCTAGGGGATCGTGCCCATGAGTTCCCTGAGTGAGTCAAAGCCTGCCTTTCTGAAGTCCAGAGTCCTTACTCTGCTGCTCTCCATCCTTCCTTTCCTCAGGAATCTGAACTTGATCATCTCATGGTCACTGCTGCCCAAGTTGTATCCACTATACTACATCCAGCACCAATTCTTTCCTGTTTATGAGCAGCAGGTCAAGAAGAGCACAGCCCCTAGTTGGCCACTCCAGCACTTGCACCAGGAAGTTGTCTCTAACACTCTCCAGAAACTGCCTAGATTTCCTGCACACTGCTATATTGCCCTCCCAGCAGATGTCAGGGTGATTGAAGTCTCCCATGAGAACCAGAACCTATGATCCAGAAACTTCCACTAGCTGTTTGAAGAAAGCCTCATCCACCACTTCCTCCTGATTTGGTAGTCTATCGCAGACCCCCACTACAACATCACCCTCATTGCTTTCCCCTCCAATCTTAACCCAGAGACTTTCAACCAACCTATCTTCAGTTTCATACTGGAGCTCTGAGCAATCATATGTCTTTTTTACATAAAGTGCAACTCCTCCTCTTCTCCCCTGACTGTCCTTTCTGAACAGTGAGCTTCCATGCTTCAGAAGGATCCTCCACAAGATTTCTTGGCTGACCATATCAAAAGCTTTTGTGAGGTCGAAGAAGACAATGTAGAGATATTTATGTTGTTCCTGACATTTGTCCTGCAGCTCATGAGCTGTGAAGATCATGTCAGTTGTGCCTCTTGATTCCCTAAGCCCACACTGATTCTGGGAGGAGCTCTGCAGCAAGTGGAAGGGTTTTCACATTGATCGTTCATGTCATGGACAGGAAGGTGATCCCTCTGTAGTTTCCATAGTTGGACTTGTCTCCTTTCTTGAAGATTGTCACGGTCATGATGTCCCTGAGGTCATTTGGGATTTCCTTCTCATTCCAGATCCTTAAGATGAGGGCATGAAGCTGTGATGTGAGCTCCTCTTTTAAGATTTCAGTGGGGATTCTATCCACTCCAGGTACCTTGTTGTTTTTCATCTGCTTGATGACTTTCCTCACCTCTTCAAGGATTAGAGGGATTCTGAGATCATCTCTGACTGGGTGTTGTGGGATGAAGTTAAGAACACTCTCGTCAACAGCATTTGGGAAGGTCTTCAAAATTCTCCTTCCAACATTAATTGCTCCCCTTTGCTTGATCAGGTCTCTTCCACCCTTAGGTCTCAAGGGTATTGGCCCCTGAGTGCTCAGTCCATAGATGGCTTTAATGGCACCAAAGAAGCCGCATAAATCATGGATGTCAGCCAGATGTTGAATCTCCTTTGCTTTGTCTTCCCACCATTTGTTCTTCAAATCGCATGTCCACCTTTGGACCTCTATCTTGGCTTATTGGAGATTCAATTTCCAATAAGGTTGGAGTTGGTGTCATTTTGCCAAGCACAAAAGACCCTCCACTTGTGATGGATCAACACTTGGATCTCCTGGTCATTGTCATCAAACCAGTCTTGATGTTTCCCCGATAGAGAATTCAAGTGTCTCTTCACCGGTGCTCATTATGGTGGCCTTGAGGGCACCCCACATGCTGCTGACATTCTCCTATTGTTGGTGGGTGGAATTCACCAGTTTTTCATTGAAGCATGGTGGAAGAGGTCTCAATTGCTTGGATCCTTGAGTCCTTCAGTGTTGATGCTCTGTCAGTATTGCTTCTGCTGCAGCTGTCATTTGGGAGCCAGTTTGACCAAGAGGATGAGTTGGTGATCAGTCCAGTAATCATCAGCACCTAGCACAGCTTGGGTCATGTGGACATCTTTGTGATCCCGGGCACAGATGATGGCATAATCAGGTGCCAATGCTTAGATTGTGGATGTTGCCACGATGTCTTGTGCTTGTTCTTGTAGCAGAACAGGGTGTTAGTGATGGTGAGTCCATGTTCCACACATCTGGTTAAGGGTAGGCTGCTACTGGAGTTGACCTTTTCTACTCCTTCCTTGCTGATAATTCCATTCCAGAGGTTAAAGTCCCTTCCAACTCTGGTATTGAAATCACTGAGAAGAATAAGTCTATCTCCCTCTGCAATGTCAGAAAGGACTTTGTCAAGGTTGGTATAGAATTTCTTCTTGGTTTCATCAGCGGCATCATGAGTCAGGGCAGAGGATCCTGGAGAGGGCTGCTCAGTCACAGCTATAGCTGCCAAATCACACTTCTGTTTCATCCAAATGCTAGACAACCTACTTGTAATGCTGCCTTTGTGCCAGTTCATGACTAGGAGCTTACAGACCTCACAATCGGGCTCCCATCACCATTAGCTGGTTGCCAAAGGGCTTAAGGAATGTGGTGGCATGGAAGATGCTTGTGCATGACTTCTTTTATTGTGGAGAAGCTGCTGCATATCAGCTTCCACACTGCTCTTGACAGAACCAGGAACTTAATCCAATGGCATGGAAACCAAAACTGGGGATCTCATTCTGCTGCAGCCTTCGTCCGCCTTCCCAGTTGTTGAGATTCTAACATCTTTTTCCACCTGCTTTGTCATTGAGGACTTGAATACCCATAGCTGGAGGCTGGGCAGGCTTATTATAGTGGCAGCCTGTACTCACCATGTCACAGTACCGTCAAAAGATACATACGGCTTTTCAGGAGGGAAACCATTGCTGTGTGCTGTCCTCACCATGAGTGCTTATTCATCCGAGTGTCCCCTGCTTATTTCACAGCTAACCTTCCCTGAAGGTCATTCCACTGTCCACCACCTGTGGACACACCGGGTAGCAGTACAGCTCTGCCCTACAGGGAGGATAAATACCAAGGTAAGACAGAATCAGGTTTGGTTGGGCTGCCACAAGCATGGGTGACTGGTGCCTCCTGAGTCTGGTGGGGCACCCACAGGCACCGTCTTTGGCGGGGGGAAGGAGCTAGCAAGCTCTCGCAGGTGGCGGCAGCACTGTCGGTAGGGAAGGGGGGCGCGTGCCTCTGGTACCTCCACTATGTGTTGCCTATGGCCACAAGTATAATGTGCAGGAAGTGCCAAGGCCCTTGCAGATTATACCTGAAAGATACTTGAGAAGATGGTGAGGTTTAACTATGAGGGGATAACTAACTGGGCCAAGTAGCAAATTAGGGTACCCATGCTTATCTGTGTGGAATCTGATTTGTTTCTATCATCGGTAATCCCTCAATTCATGGATGATCTCTGCCACTATTGATGGGTCTTGAGATGACTTAGCAGTCCAATGCTTGAGCCACAGATCCATCCAGAGAAGTTCCAGGTCTTTCCACAGGGAAGAGTAGGCTGTAGGCTTGGATTTCTCTCCTTTTCCTTTCTCTGCTCTCTCTATAGTTATTTAATGTATTAAAAAGGCTTACAGTCGGTGTTCCCTCTAAGCTGTGTGGCATGCGTGGCCATGCAGGCACACCTAGCAGCGTGGCATGAGTACGCCTGCGTGGCTGCATGTGCTGCAAGAGGGAACTCTGGTTATAGTTATAGTTACAACTATATAGTTATATAGTTGTATATAAACTATGCAGTATAACTGTTCTATCACACTTTATCTGCTAGTATCTGTGTTTGAGTCAGATTGTTTAAAATATAAATTTAGTGTACATGTGTACATTTGAAATTTTCCATGCGTTTTGTTGTAGATGAGGTAAGACATCTGCAAAGATCTGCAGTGAGACTTGTACCAACAGTGCACACACCCAGCAGTGTTTTTTTTTAAATCTAGGCCCTTTTTCCTCATTTTGTCTCTACAAAGAACGGTAAAAGTTGAGAGAGAAGTGCTCTGTAGCTTGGTTGGATATCCCGTAGTGCACTGCTGTTTTACTGTCTTGTATGCAATTTGGGGCTTTTTAGCGATATGCATTGATATTGGATCATCTGTTGGGACTGTGGTAATGGAAATTTGTGCTGCTCTCAAGAAGGCATTCTGCCTCACACTTTCAAGACTGGGCACTGTTTAATTGATGATTAATTGATTAATGGTTTTGCATGGTTGGGTTCATCAATAAGTGGAGCACTCTAGACATAAGGATCTTTAGAAACTTAAGCTTACTTTTTTCAACAAAATGAATTATTCGCACTCTTAATCTCTGTAGACATTAATAGTGTTATCATTCCTCTGTTCATTCTGAGATGCATCAGAGACCCTCTCCTCCTGGCTTATGAAGGCTTTTGCTGGACACTTGTCTGAAAAGGAGGAGTGTACCCTTATTCTATCATTGCAGAATTGTTGGAATGTGCATTGGAATCAAGAATCCCTGATGTCAAAGCCAGACGCTGATAAGAAACATCCTCCTCTTAGGATAGTTTTGCATAACCTTTGTGAGAGCAAGGGAGATAATATTACTTATAGGTGGGAGCAGGATATGCATATGCCTGTGAGAGTTCCCTTAACAGCGAGAGAAGAGAACTCTACAGAATGACGTGGCACTTGGGGGCATCGGGCAAGAGATGCTTTGTGATTAGACTGTTTATCCAAAGATAAGTAGTAAAAACTGTATACAGCTTTTACATAAGTTATTTCATTAGGATTACTACGTATATTGTCTTGTGGAAAAATCTTGCTATGTAGAAGTAACTGTGTTCAGGTGTGGATGCTAGTGAATTTGACATGATATGGCACTTGTAATTTAGTGTTTGCTGTAATGCTGCTGTGCCCATGTGGATGTTATAACAGTGACACTGCACAAATAGGAAGTTAATCCAAGACTCAGAAGTAAGAATACAAAAAAAAAGCTTCTAATGCTTGACTAGCTGATACATAGTAATATACCAAGGCTGATGTTGTTTGCATTGAAAAGAGAGAGAGAAGTGGTGGAGTATTTATAATTCAGTAAACATGGATGGTTACAAGGCCACAGGCCCCTAGGAGGTAGTTTGCCTCCCCATCATCCCCTTTCTCTTTCTCTCCACCTCTTTATGCTGGCAATAGAGGAAAAAGATGTTTTAAAAATTCATGAAGGACCCTTCCCTCAGAGTATGTGGCTCTTCTGCTAAGGGCGGGGGGAAGAGGGAGAGAATGGGGAATTGGTCTCAGGTGGGCTGTGGCTGGTGAGGGGTATGGGAATTCATCTGATGAGAGT
Source organism: Crocodylus siamensis (assembly GCF_052110815.1). Classification (NCBI taxonomy): domain Eukaryota; kingdom Metazoa; phylum Chordata; order Crocodylia; family Crocodylidae; genus Crocodylus; species Crocodylus siamensis. The sequence goes on from NC_143398.1 coordinate 67,395,716, forward strand.
AGCGCAGCAGCAGCACTCATTGCATGGAGCACCTCCAGTGGCTTTGCGGTGTTATTAGAAGCAGGACTTACTGCTTGTGTTGTGACCAAATTACCTATGCTTGAAACCCTGCCACTGTGGTCACCGCTCGCAAGTTGTATCTGTGTTTGGTTATTCATAGAGAAAAGACAGTGTAAGGGGCCAGGTCATAGGTGGTCTGGCCTAGCTCTCACCAGAGGAGCGCTAGAGACAGGAGTTGGGAACCTGAAGGGGTGCAGAGCCCAAGTCATAGGTCAAGTCAGGGACCAAGTCACCAAAGTGGAGCTCCCAGAAGCAGAGCTGAGCAGGGCCAGAATCCAGAAAACCAAAAAAGTCCAGGATCCAGATAGATTTACCCCAGCAATCCTTCAGGCAAAGAGCTATTGTCTCACTTGCAGTATGCTGCTGCAGATGGACTGAAAGGAAGAAGCTACTCTTCCCAGCAACCAATTAAGAGGTCCTAAGAGTGGCCATCGTCAGCCACAGTGGGGCTGGCTCTGGCAGATTTGACAAACTAGGCAATGAGTCTAGGCTGGGCTGCCTGGTAGGGTCCCGGTGAGTATCTTCATCTCCCTCCCCCCAATGGGACTGTCAGCTGGCTTCGTACTTCCCATACTCCAAATATTTTGCTCTCTTTCTGTGGGACATGAAACTTTCTTTTCCTTCTGTAAGCTTCAGTAGGCAGGGCATAGAAAATTTCTGTAGCTTTCCAGAAAGAATAGGGAGAGGCCTGAGGGGCTGGAAGGATGGAGCCAGGAGCAGGAGTTGCCTTGAAGGCCTCTGGGGACAGACCCAGGTTGAGATGGAGCAGGAGTGGGCCTGAGGGCCTCCAATGAGGAAGACGGGGCCAGAGCCAAGACAGGAGGAGGAACTGGGTCTGGGCCAGAGCCAGCAGGACAGATCTGGTCTGCACTGAAAAGGGCTTGTCAGTCAAACCGTAACAGTAACTCCCCCAGTCAAGGAATAGCTTACACTGGTAAAAAGAGATCTTACTGGCTTTGCATATACAAGTTCCATTTATGGGATCAGATTGTTTTGCCAGTAAAACTGCAACTATTTTAGGCATTATGCTGGCACAGCTGCCATAGGTGACAAAAAAATCAGCCTCCTGATCTATACAGCTGTGGCAGCAAAATTTTCAAGTGTAGAAAGGCCACAACTAAAGTCCTGAAAGGAGGTTAGAGTAGTGGCTCTGTGGACAAGTTGAAGGACAGAAGTCCATACATAAGGGGCAAAATGGAAGAAAGGGATAAAAACAGGACAGATGTATGCAGTTTTTTTAATATATATTTTGGAAAAAAATTTTGTGTACCAGGTCAAATTAGCCAGATCAGTTCCAAATCCTTTAATCGTTCAAAAACCTTATGTGGCCCTACAACCGGCAAGTATCCTGCACGCCAGACTTTTCAGCCTGGGGCTTCAGATACTTCCAAAACCTTTGGCAGGCAAGCCCAAGCCCGGAGGCTTGGGGTTTGGATGCCCCCGAGTTTTGCTTGGCCTCAGCTGTATGGCTGCAGGAGCAAGCTAGGGAAGAGTCTCCCATTTCCATAAAATCAGAATGTAGCCAAAATCCTCCCACTAGCCAATGGGAAGCTGCCTATGAGGCTCTCGTACCGAGTCCTGTCCACATGCAGACATGGGTGCACCCTACACTACATAGTGCCATTTTAACTGCATTTTAGCTTAAGCAGAGGTGACGCGGAGGGGGTGCGCAGGGGTGCATGTACACCCCCTAAGAGCGCTGGTGCACCCCTTGTCAGGCTGTGCTCTCTGTTTAGCCCATGGGCAGGAGGGCAGGCAAGAGCACCAGTACCCCTGCTGCAAGTGCCGTCTGCGAAGTGGGGCCGCCGGCAAAAGCAGCCATGACGCTTCCAGAAGTGGCCATGGGAGTTCCGGAAGTGGCACGGCCACTTTTACGGTGAGTGAGATTGGCTGCCTGGGGACCCCAACCTCGGTTGCTGACTGGTGTCAGTGGGCACATGCTCCCCCTGACTTGAGAGGCACCAGACACCCAAGAGCTCAAGTATACTTGATCTTAGCCCACAAGAGGCTGAGAAGTGATGTATGCAAATATAGCACCAAGTAGGGTGCAGCTGAGTTGAGAAGGAAATGACAAGTCATGAAGTCTGGGTTAAGTTTAAACTTTAAACTCAACCAAAAGTCAGTCAATCCAAAGTCCAGCCAGTCAGTGGAAAACAATTTCTTATCTTTCATCTTTTATCTGCTTACCCACTCCTCTGAATGGCATCCTGACCATATTAATGATCTTGAACCTCACCTATCAACCATTACTTTGACTGTATAGGGTACTAGAGGCTCTTGAAGAGAGAGGGCTAATGGTTCTTTAGGCGGGGAGGGCATGTGCATTTTTTAAATTGCTCTGTGGTTGTTGCCTTTAGCATTTATCTTATTAGCCAGTGATTATAAGGTCGTCTTCAGCCACTTACTCACCACAGACATTTGCTTTGTGTGCAACTAAGTGGTGCATTAAAGTGACAATGGTAACCTGAATAAAAGAGTCCCAAATAGCAAATTTTGTTACCCTGGTTTGTTTTTAATCAAACTGATAAACTATTCTAGGTTGAGCTAGGGTTTCTGTCATCAGATTTAAAGTGAAACCAGAAACCAGAGTGATCATCACTAGAGAATTCTCCTTCCACAACTGGTGATAAGTAGAGCTGGTTAGTTACACAGGGACCTCATGGCTCTTCATTAGCAATTGACATGTTGCTTTCCCACTCAGTAATGTTTTAGTGAAAGCTACCATGAATTTCAAAGGACCTTCTTCCAGTTTCTCTTACACCATAAAAATATGCCTCAATTACCTTGCAACCAAAAGTTATTTACAAATAGTTTGAATAAATGTGGGCCGGGCCCTGTTTACACCAGCCGAACTGTATTTGCAGAAGTTCTTTAACTTTTGTTTTAAAAACAATTCTTGTGGGGTAGATAAGGTTTAAATTATAATACTTCATTTACATTCTAGATGCTGGGACTTCTACACACAAAGGATTTTATTTATTTTTCTGTTTGTGACAATTGAAGTCTCCGTGGCAGATGGACAAAATTAGTGCTGAGAGTTCTGCTTGTAGTGAGTTGAGCTGTTACCAAGAGGCAGCATGAATGGGATCGGATCTGATCTGAGCAAGCAGCGACTGACTAGAAATGCATGATGGGAAAAACAAAGCAAAGGAAGTTTCTGTTCTCATCTGATGTTGTTCCAGTTTCAAGTGTTTGGGGAACAGCTTGTACTTACTGCTCTAAACAGCAGGGCTGCACTTGAACTGAATATGTTTAAGAGGGAAGTAAGAACACATGACTAGTTTTTCCCCCCCCCGCCTTAATTTTTTCCCTGGCTTAGGTTTGCATTTAAGTAGCATCTCAGGTCATAGTCTCATCAGAGACTGTAACAATTAAGCTTGTTTGAGTCTGGCACTTATTTGGACAGGAGATAAGCAGATGTGTTGGTGACTGACTAGGTTCACTCTTCCCTGTGAGTCTCACTCTACTAAGAAAAGGTCCAGGTTAGTTGAGTCTGCTACCGGGGCTCACAGCATGCTTTCATGCCAGACTCAGGAATCAACTGGCAAACTCCTGCCAAAAGAAAGCTTCTTGCTTTCCACAATGCTTACCAGAAGGCAGTCCTGTGATCATGATGCCAGCTAGCCTGAAGGTAGGCTACAGCCTGAAACACTTGAACACACACACCAGCCCACTTCCACTTTCCACAACCCCTCCAACTGCGTCACACACTGCACCTCAAGGAGGCAACCTTGACTAACCCTGACCAACTCCTGCCCCCGCTATCCCATCCCAGCATCAACCCTTCACCCAGGGGCTGACTAATCCCCAGCCCACCCCCATAATGAATGGGGTGCTGGCCCCCAAAGGGCAGCTGCTGCCCATGCCAAAGGAAAGGCTCAGACACAACTCATTCCCTCCAGTGCAGAAGATGCTACCCAAGATCTGATACTGAGGTAACTCCAGCACCTCTCAAACTGCACAGGGAAACCCACCCTCAAGGAAAATCAAGAGGGTAGAGACTCTTTTCTCAGATATTTGGCCAGCTTCACACATACTGGGTATATCTCTCTATCAACCAAGTTGTATGTGGCCCATGTTATTAAAGCCAATACACGCTGTTTGAGAGAGAAAGACCTTTACTGAAAAGCTATTTCGAAGCACTGAATATTAACCCTGGAGAGTAGCTATTTGGTCTTGTATACGTTCACATTTTGTAAAAAGTCAAACTGTCAATAAAAAGAAATACTCGCTGCATAAATGATCCATGCCTCTTCTGGACTAAACTGAATGCTGCTTTCAGTAAAGCTGAACATTTACAATCTGTTCTACTGAAGAGATATTTAACATCTCTGGCCCATGTATCTCCACACATCCAAAAATTTGGCAGCAGGAGAGCAGTGGCAGCTCAGGGCAGATGCATAGAGTCAGGCTGATGCATATGGCCAGCCCAGCATGCCAGTTTGAACCCATGGACTGACATGACACACTGGATCTGATGCATAGACTGGCCCTGTACCACTCATCTAGGCCACAGGGCTGGAAGGCTGAGCCACAACTGATCTACTGTGTTCATTATGGAGCTTAGTCAGTCACTCAGTATGACCTACAATTTTTAATTTCAAAGGTCACTTTTTGTAACACCTTCCTAGAATCAAGAGGCCTTTGATCAACGCCCAAATTATTTCTCACTTGCTGTGCTGGGTCAATGTGCAAACTTTGTCTCCAGTTTTATTAGAGGGACACCAGTAAATTAGAGGTGCACTGATAAAGATTTTCTTGGCTGATAGTGATAGCTGATTATTCACCGGATATATCAGCCAATACTGATCCAATAACCAGTTTACAGCCAAACAGCTTGAAGAGCAACTCCCTACAGGTGTGTGTGGTGGGGAAGGAATGTGGGGGGGGTGTAGATCGAGGGCCCCCATAGGGAGGGAGGGAGGGGGACATGGGCTGGGGACACTGCCCAGCCCAGAGCAGTGAATAGAACCCTGGGGCCCAGCTGAGGGAATCGGTGTCCTGGTGCTTAAAAATGGTGGCAGCCTCTTGAACTAAAGCTCTGAATTCTAGTTCAAGCACCGCCGGCACCATTTTTAAGTGCAGGGATGCTTTTAGAAGTGGAGACGATCAGGGCAAGGGCAGAGACGGGTTGCTCACTGTGGGCTTGGGGCTCTCCACTCTGCTGCCTTTACTCTGGGAGCTGTGCGCTGATTGCATGCCCCCTGCCCGCCTGACAGCAGGAGGCACAGCTCGCAGGGTGGGCGGCATAGCTTGCAAGGCAGGCAGGGGATTTATGGCCAGCGTGTGGCTCCCGGGGCAAAAGCAGCAGAGCAGGGAGCCCTGAGCCCACAGTGGGCAGCCCGCCTCCACTCCATGCACAAATTGGGAGGGGTCAGATGCCCGCCATGCTTCCCTCAGGGCTGCGCGCAGCGGTGGGAGCCGCCCATCCACCCCACACTCCCTGGACAAGCTGTCTATGGCTTCATCCCACTCCCTGCCCCAGCCCTGGGTTCTATTCACTGCCCTGACTGGGCAGCATCCCCTGCTCCTGACCCCCTCCCTCCATCACTGTGGATGCTTTGATATGCCTCCCGTACACCCCTTCCCCTCCATAGACTTACCTGTCGGGCACTGCTCTCCATGCTGCCTGGCTACATTAGTTCAGTTCATGCTACAGTATTCCCGGCCACATGCATGTGTCCTGCTGTGTGCGTGCATGCAACGTCCAGGCAGAGGCGACCCAAGCAGGGTGTGGGGCCTGGGGCAAATGAGCCCGTGCAGGGCCCCGCCCCTGCTCCAGTCCCATGGGCCCCAGACCTGAAGAAGCTGCCGCCACTGTTGGCACCGGTGGCAGTGAGGGGAGGGGTAACGAGCAGCTGGATGAGGAGCTGCTGCTCCGCCCAGCTCCACGGGGCCCCCCAAAGTACAGAGCCTGGGGCAGTTGCCCCGATTTGCCCCCTGCCCCCTTCCCCCCACCAGGGATAGCCCTACATTCAGGGGCCCCGGTCAGAAGCCTTATTATATTTATCAGTGACATTATCGGCAACACCAGCCACAAAAAGCTGATAGCTGATAACGTTTATTTTCCTCTTATATGGTGCCAATCCAATATGCAACCGATATATCAGTGCACATCTACAGTAAATGTTATTTCAGGCACAGCCCCTGTTGACTTAATACTAATTCTAATATTTAATTCTTTATACTAATCAGTCCTGAGAAGCAAGGCATGATTTGTCCTAAAAAAATAATAAAAATCATGGATTGAAACTTTTTGTTCCTATTGTTAGATCTCCTGGGAAGGGTTGTTATTCCTTGAAGAATGCAAAGTTAATCACATGCTTATTATTAGTCACAGTGAGCTAATAGCTGGCTGAGAAGTGGAAAAAGACAGACAGACATGCCTGTTTCAGGAGGCTTTGGACGATATTAAGAACAGAAAAAGCTTACTAGTGATTTAAAAGCTTTTTCTTAACATCCTGAGCAAACTGATGCCATCAACACTTCTGCAAGATTCAATAATTTGACATGGATTTGTAAAGGCTAAATGAAGGCCAAGTGGTTTATTTTTGTTTGTTTCTTTTTTTTGATTTGCTTTGCTTTTGTATCATCTTCCACGTAGGAGAGAAGTAGTGTTTACTTAGTGCTAGAAATTGGTTGAATGACCACTAAAATCACTGCTGTTCTGTGTTAATCCAATAGCAGAAAATCTGGCAATTCCCTTTGTTGTACTTTTTATACAAGTATTGTTCAAGTAATGATTACCTCAGACTTTGGCTAAACTTGGGTAAGGAGGCTGTAGAGGTCATGACCCAAGGGATTGTGCTCTGTTAGCTATAGGACAAGACATTCAACCATCATAAAAACAACCTTTCTATGCCTTGAAATTCTGGAGTTAATGAAATGTAAATACATTAAAAAAATTCTGACAATTGTTCAAATGCCATTCTCTGTGTAAGCACCTGAACCTTGATCTACCTGCTCTGGAAGGATAACAAGCTTGTCTTGAAAATCTAAGTGGTTGCACAAACTGCCCAGATTTAATTATCACTGGAATCTTTACAAGATCTTCTTGTTGTTGAAACACAGTTTATCCAGCGGACAAGTCCGGACAGCTGCCTGCCCCTTGTGTGTATAAGCTAATTGTCACAGACAATTAGTTCTTGTGATTATTGCTTATTCTAATACAGTACATATTTAAACTCTAACTGAAAGAGATTTGTGTCCTATAATGAAAATTTTCACTATCCAAAACCTCAGAGCAGACTGACTCTCTGGTTTCCATGGTGTTCTAATAATCAAGGTTTTACCATACAGTATGTCCATTCAAATTAATAACATTAAAAACTTGCAGTTCTTACCTTTAATCCCTACTTACTCCCATACAAATCAGGTATGCCTTTTGGTTCCTTATAGGTTTTACTAATGATTTCTTACAAAAATCTTTAGTTCTTCCAACTTTTCAGAATTCTCTGAAGACTTGGCTGACTATCGTTCTTCTAACTCCCTACTATTGTGTTTGTTACAGGTCCATAATTTATTTTAAAACCCTGCCTCCTAAAGTCAGTATTGCATTGTAACATGCAGCATCACCAAAGCACAGAACAAGCCTGAGGTCCTGAGACATGGTTCAGATTCTTGTACTGAAATTCTGCTCCAGTTGCATATATTTACTTTTGATTTAAATACAGTATTGCCAGTTGTATTGTTGCCTGATGCCTTTGTTTCTGCTCAGATTGTTAACTTTTATATTTACAGAATAAAAACCTCACCCTTGAGTGGAAAAAAAAACTGTTATCAATTAAAGAGTTATAGTTTTATTGATTTTTTTTAATAGTCATGAAAAGTGATAATCTTATTTATCCATAAAGCAGATTAATTAGAGGTAGCTACCCTGATGAGACAGCTCAAACCTGACCTGAAATGTCAGTTTCCAGGAATAAGAGGATAGAAGAGTTTACATGCCCATGCATGTTCAGCCTTCTTCCTGAGACCATCAGCAGGTTAGAGTGGACATGAACATAATTGCCATTTACTGGATCAGACCATAGATCCATCTTGCCCAGCATCAGGACCAAAAAGGAGGCTCTGGCTGTGGGGACCCAAGTGAGGGTGGGTCTTCCTCTTCTCACTCCTCCACTCACATCTTCAGGCAGAGTTTTACTGGTCAGCATCTACAAGCTACCTTGCCTTGTTCGGAGGGCAATGGGTGCTGGCTAGTGTGCTCTGCTTGGTATCCCCTTCAGATGCCTTATTAACCCTCACTCCTTTCTGTTTTCTTGTGATCTGTCCCAAGAAACTTGTCACTATGTCTTTAGTGGTCACCCTTTTTAAGGGAAGCTTCTACTTACTGGTTGGGCATTGGCCCACATTCCCCATGCCATGGCAAAAAGGGCTGTCACACAGTGGCAGAGAATGAACATTGATTGGAAAAAAAATGGGAAAAACCTCTCAGTTGTTTCTATTTCACAGCATTGAACTGAAATAATTCTGGAAGTCTTTTTCAATGAAGCCTCCTCTCCACCCTCTGTCTCCCCTCTCCTCCCCTTCTCCCCACCCCCCTCAAGTTTTAAATTGTGGCTCCAACATCTCCAGAAGAGATACTTGCCTCTATCCTTCAGAGTAGGTGATGCAAAGTGATATAAAGTGATGCACCTGGGCAAAAATTACCCAAACTACACTTGCTCTCTGATGGGCTCCGCATTAGCTGTTACCGCATGGGAAAGAGATCTGGGAGTCATTGTGGACAGTTCAGTAAAAACATTAGCTCCGTGCTCACCAGCTGCCAAAAAGGCAAACAAAATGTTAGGGATTATTAAGGAGGGAATTGTGATCAAAACGGAAAATGTCATTATATCCCGTTAAATCCATGGCAGGTTTCCACCTTGAATATTGTGCCCAGTGCTGATCCCCACACCTCAAAAAGGGTAAAGAAGAACTAGAGAAGGGCAATAAGGAAGATTAGTGGTATGGAGGGGCTTCTGTATGAGGAAAACCTTAAGAATCTAGGCCTATTCAGTTTAGAAAAGATGTTTGGGCTGAGGGGGGGAGGGGACATGCATGAAAAAGGGTTTACAAAATATTATATGGCAAAACGAGAGTAAAGAGGAATTTATTTTTTACTCTCTCAAGAATTAGAAGCCTCAAAATGAAACTGGTAGATAGTAAATTTAAAACAAATGCAAGGAAGTTGTTTTTCACACAGTGAGCCATTAAAGTGTGAAACTCATTGCCACCAGATGACAGGTTAGCCAGATTCAAAATGAGACTGGACAAATTCTTGGATCAAAGCGGGGAGAGCCAACCCTAGGGGTGTGCAAGGCCTGAGGCATATCAGCCTGTGTGGACGGGGTCTGGTGAGCGGTGGCACTCTCATCATGTGCTAGTGGCGCTGCCCACAGGGCCCCCCAAAGATTTGCCCCAATTCACGCCCCCGCCAAGGGATGGCTCTGAAAAGGGGTACCAGTAGCAATGGAGCATGGGGGTTAGGGGTGTAGCGTCTGAATCAGAACTGACTTGACCTTAAATGCTGGAGGCTGCAAGTAAGAGGAAGGGGGAGACCTGACCATGCACCGTTCACTCTGCCCTGCAGCATCCGCTGTCTGCCCCTGACACAGGCCTTATGGACATGCAAAGTGGTGTCATGAGCCTTAGCCCCATGGAGCAAGATAGTCCCTCCGTTAATAGAGGGAACCTGGGCAAGTAGGGCGCAGTCTTCCTTGAAGCCCACTGATTACTTGGGCACCAAAAGAAGGAAGCAGGGATGGGAGCAAAGGTCGTGGGTTCACGAGCCCGCTGCGGGGAACAAGGAGCAGGGCACCCACGGCCCCTCAGACAAGTCCAAGGAGTCAGCGGACGCTGCCCAGTGAAACTGCGCGGAGACGCGATCGGACAAGGCCGGGAAACGTTCTCGCAATGCCCCGGGGCCTCCCGGCCAGAGCCGCCTCCCTGGTCGCACAGAGCTCGAGCAGAGCCGGGCCGGGGGACCAGGCGGCCCGGGGCCTTGGCAAGACCGTCCGATGCTCTGCCCCATCTTGTGGCCGGGGCAGGCTTCACGGCGGTGCTGAGGAAAACCACCGCTAGGGCAAGCGGGTGATGCTGACATGGCGCCGCCTGGCAGCGATGGATGAAGTCCGGGGAGGGGGAAGAGGTCCCCAGCCCCCGCCTCTCCGCTCCGGGCTCAGGGGCCGGTGCGGAGGCGGCGGACGAGGTAGCCGCCTGCTCCCGCCCGCGGCTGAGAAGACTGAGCGGAGCCGGGGTAGGCAGGCCGAGGCGCCGCCGCCGTTCCCGCTCCACCCCTACCGCCCGCCCGCCAGGGGGCGCCGGGGCGGCATGAGATGGCGGCGCGGGGCACTGAGCCGGAAGCGGGGTGCGGGCCGGGCGGGGTGGGTGAGTCAGCGGCCGCCGCCGGGTCAAGCTCGGACATGTCGCGGCCGAGCTAAGCCCCGACTTGCCCCGAGCGGCGCCGTTTAAAGGCCGGCGGCGGCGCTCGTTGCCCGCGTCTGTCGCCTGCAGGCGGATGTGCAGCGCCAGCCCCGCGCCGCCATGTCCGCCGCCGCGGAGTGCCCGGACGCTGCCGCAGCCGAGCAGGAAGCGCTGGTCAGTGCTGGGGGCAGGGCTGGGGGTCCCCGGGGCGAGGGGAGGGGGGGGGGCTTGTGCCGGGCGCGGGGCTGGCGGCCTGCCTCCGGGCCCGCGCGCCCCTCCTGCCCCGCACTGCCCGGGGCAGGCCTGGGGACCTGGCAAAGCCGCCTAGCCCGTGCCCTGCTCAGGGCAGGATCAGGATCAGGATCCCGCGGCTGCACCACACAGCCGAGCGGCCTCCACCTGCTCTTGACAGCTGGGAAGAATGGAGATCCTCGCTTGTCCCCTGCCTGCCTGCCAGCTACCTCCCCGTCCCCCACCTGCTTCCCGGGACAAACCCCGGGTCTCTTGCAGCAGAAGACCCTTCTGCCCTGGTTGCTTTCGGAGCCAACAGATAACCAAAAGCAACAAATAAGGGTCAAGCCGCATTGTTTTCCACAGGCTGCCTGAGTCTGAAAGGCTGGAGTGCTGTTGAGCTCCCGCTTTGCCTGGTATTTACTACAAGGAGTAGTATTGCCAGCTCTTGTGATTGTTGGCGTTGTTCTTAAAGCCTGTGCGTTGGGAATGTGAAAAACTTGGCTCTCTTATATACCTATATAAAAGAAAGAGCTAAGTTTTTTTCACATTCCCAAAGCATCGACTTTAGGAACAATGCCAAAAATCACAAATTGGCAACACTGAAGCAGCAATGTCTCAAGTCACAGCAAGTGAAGTTAGGTTAGATAGTGGGACAAACTCACAAAGAAAGTAAAACACTGGAACAGGCCACCCCAAGAGGTGGGGGAAGCTCCATCCTTGGAGGTTTTTAAGACCCACCTGGACAAAGCCCTGGCTGGGATGATCTGGTTGGGGCTGGTCCCGTTTTGACCAGGGAGTTGGACTCCGTGTAGATTGCTTCTCGGCCTCTTGAAGGCTCAGATGGAGCGAAAACATTTATTCTTCAATCTGTTCTTATCAGTTTAATCGCTTCTCGGCCTCTTGAAGGCTCACATCGAGCGAAAACATTTGCTAATCCCACTGTGTCAAAAATCATGAGGCAAACTCTTCAAAATCAAGTAATTTAGAATGTAAATCATGAGATGCTGTTTTTAAAGTGTGCCTTTCGGGGCAGGAGTGTTATTTGTGAAGCTCTGGGGGTGTGTGGGGTTTGGAGCCTGGAGAGGGAGGTCCCCGCACACCCTGGGAGGATGCGGGGTACTGTGGGTCAGCAGCAGGGCTGGGGGGGTTGTGGCCCTTTCTCTGTCCCGTCTCTTCCCCTCCATAGACTTACCAGCGTGGCACTTTCTGAACATGCCAGAAGAAAAAAATCCCAAGGCTTGATTTGTCTGTCAGGAGATCATGCGTCAGAGTTAATTTGACTTGGAAATCAGGAGTCTCATGATTTTTTTTTTCACTGTAGGCGACCTCCTGAGGTCCTTTCCAACCCTAACTTTTTATGTTCTAGCTCTTACTGGAGCTACGGCATGATTTCAGTTGTGGGAGGCTTTGGTGGTGAAGTGTTAGGAAGATGCTGTTCTCTCATGCGTGTTTTTCTACTCTTGCAAGTACAGTAGGATATAAAAGCTACTTTTTAAAAAGACGGGGATATAGAGACTTTTAGACTTTCTCATGGAACTGATCATCAGTGTAAAGCCCAGTCTGTGATCATACCTGAATGAATGGTGTTAGAGCCCCAAGATTGGCAGGCTCCTTGCCGACACAGAGGGTATAGCTGTGCGGCGTCGGGCAGTGCCATGCTGAAGCATGTTGCAGAGGGTTTTGGTCAGTGTGGCTCTAATGTGGCCATGCTGCTGCTAATTCAGACATTACTGCAGCATGTCTATAGGCATACTCAGGAATCTTCAAGCATAGGCCTAATTGCAGGGCTTTGTAAACTCCTGCGTATACATGGTATGCTTTTTCCTCTTTTGGTGGGATGTTCACTTTTTACAGAACTTGTGTGTTGCATACAGCTCTTGCATGAAAGTAATTGGTGAAAATGTGTGTGTATTGGGGTGTCTAATAGCAACCCAGTATTTAGGTTAATTCTTTTCTACGTAAAAAGGTGCTTTTAGCTATTTTGAAGAAGCTCAGATACCTTTTGCTGTTTACAGCAGGCCTTTGAAATGTGAGTATGGGTGAAGGCATTGGGCTAAAAAGTTGTGGAATCTCCATCTGTGGAGGTTTTTACTGGCTAGGCAGAACCTTGACTGGGATGATCTAGTTGGGAATGATCTTTCTTTGAGCAGGGGGTTGAACTAGATGACCTCCCTGAGGTTCCTTCCAAACCTAATTTTCTATGATTCCAAGTATCTGGGGTTTTGGGGCCTGTGCAATTCTTCTTAGGGTTTGCTAAGAGAGCCTATTGAAAATTACTGTTTTCCTTCTGTCACCTGAGAACTTCAGAAAAAAATGTTGGCTGTGTACACACTTATGTGTACATAAAGCTTTAAAACTAGATGTGTGCTGCCACTGAGGCAGCAGTGCTACCACTGGTGTTGGGACTACTTAGAGGCAGGTCAGAACAGGTGTACTTGATGGAGGGAGGAGAAGCTGACTGGGTTTATCTCCATCAGTGCCCAAGTTTATCATCTAACATCAAGCAGTCTGTAACTGTTACACACCTGGTTGTGATACCAGTAGAAAGACTGAGGATTAGGATAGCCATAATGGCATGTCTTGCTGTGAGCAGCAATGGCTCTTCTTTGGACATTATCTGCTATAGAAATTCTTGCGTTTCTGAGAGAGGGTCAGAAAGGTAGTCTGAACTCCCTTAACCCAGTATCCCCCTATACCTGTGGGATGATAGCCTTCTACTGCAACCAGCTACTGTAGCTGTTCCTGTAGCTCCAATGGAAGCAGTCTGTGTGGTTCAGGGTTCATGGAGGGATGGTTATAGTTGCATGTCATAGGGGGCTTATATTTACTTTTTTTTAAAGAAAAGAATTAATTTTTTACGTGGTAATTTTCAAATGTTTGACTTTGCAACCTGAAAAACTTTCCTTTTAACATAGCTTTGTACACATGTCATACAGTTTTTTAAAGTGCTTTAGATGCTTTAGGAAGCATTTATAACTTTCTAAATTAAATGTGTTGTTTTCTTCTGTTTATTCAGGTTAGACCAAAACCTTTGTTGCTGAAGTTGTTGAAGTTTGCTGGGGCAGAAAAGGATACTTTTACTATGAAGGAGGTAAGTAAGCAAAACATCCCATTAATAAAGATGGATAACAGTAAATTGCCTTCTTACAAGTTCATTCTCCTTTTATTTATGAGTGAACAAGTGTAGTAGTGTAGTTCACTCACTGGATTGGGCATAGGAAATTGGGAAACAGTTCTGTTCCTGACTCTGCTGTTGACTTGCTTTGTAACCTTGAACAAGTCGCTTAACATGTAAACTACAGCTTGCTCACTTGCAAAATGGGGAACTGTACAGAACTATGAGAACTGTGGATGAAAATTGCTGTGTAAGGGAAGTTGCAGACTTTTCAGTGGGTTTGATAGTAGGGGATTTTGGTTAGTTCTGTGCTGCAAAGTTAAACGTATTTAATGTCAGTATGTTTGACTTGTATTATAGGTAATGTTCTATCTTGGCCAATATATTATGACCAAACAATTATATGATGAAAGAGAGCAGCATATTGTCCACTGTGAAAATGATCATCTTGGGGATCTCTTTGGAGTACCAAGCTTTTCAGTAAAAGAGCACAGGTAACATTTTTGTATTCCTCATGAATGATCAATACTGAAGTTAAAGTAAAGTGAAGTGAATTTTATGCTGTGTTCTGTAATTTGTTGCATTTTTTTATTTTTTATTTTCATGAAACCATTTTTATAATTGCATACCACCTTGTCCAGGTCTTCCTCTGAAGACCCAGCTCATCCTAGGTTTATTTTCATAGTTGCCACACCTCAGAAGATCTGCAAACTTCAGAAGTGTGCAGTAGGTTTAGGCTGTTCTCTGTTCTGAAGAATTTTTATTTTGCCCACTCAACCATTGAGTAATGACAACATAATTACAGCATACAGACACTAAACTGTCTATTAAAGATAATTTGAACCCTGACTAGATTCATCAAACTAATGATTTGGTGAGAGGGCATTTCTAGACGAAACCAAAACTCTTACAAAATACTTCCCATAAAATATATATATTTTTAAACAGAAAACTTTTGTTTTGGTGAGTAAATTTTGCTACTGCTTTGCCTTTTCGTATTCTTTAAAAAAAATGGGGAAGGCAAAGGTTAAAAAGTGAGGTTTGTTTTCACCAAAAAAATGAAACAGCTAGCTTCCAAACATTAAACAATAATTGAGCAAGAGAGAACTTTTCCATTTCTATGGTATGTATTCACAGAACGCCCCCCCCTCCTTTTTGACCAGCTTTGATCATCAGTCACAAAAAAAGTTTCAGCATACATAAATTTAAAACATTATATATGAGCTGGTGTACTATACTTCTGATTTACAAATTGTTTATCTTGTTCCCCTCCAAGGAAAGTATATTCAATGATTTCCAGAAACTTGGTAGCTGTCAGTCCACAAGGTAAGATCGTTTAGGATGGTTGGTTGTAGTTTTTTATTGCCATGCCTTGCAGAACAGACAGTATTCAATTAACTTCTGTTTATGGATGGAGAGTTTTTTGTTTGAACACCCGTGGTTTAAAGCCTTTGTAATTCAGTATAATTCCTAATGAGTAGTATAGTACAGTTATGTTGATATAAGTTTAAAATTGTTTTATTTTTAATATTCAGCATTAATATTGAACCAGTTATTTATACATTATTGTGTAATACTTTTACTTCTCACAATATTTTTTTTCATCTGTGGAAAATCCCCAAAACACAAACCAGACAGGACTATAATTCTGAGCACATTAAAAAGCTCATAATAAGGGTGTGACCTTTAAAACGAGATTTTTATCTTTTTCTCATTTGTAATGTTACAGAAAAGCCTTAAACACTTAAGAGTATAAACTGATTTATTTTCCCCTTGTTTCAAAATTATACATTTGTGAAATTTAAGTATTTGCTGCTTCAGTGCCTACAATTATTTTGTTTTATTTCACTTTTCAGCTTGTACTTTGAGCCTAAAGTATGCACTGCATTATGTATTTTTCTTTTTCAGAATCTACAGCTTCTAACACATCAGAGACTGATGCCAGCTCTACTCTTGAAAAAGGAAATGTTCTAAAGGTGATCTAACTGCTTGATATGTTTTTAACACCGTGATTTTTAAGTTAATAATCTTATTAGCTTTGGCACTGAGATTTGGATGCAATTGGAAGATTAACAGTAGTATCTTGTGCTGTTTTAGTTAACACTTTTGTTATTTGTTTTTCTTTTTTTTTAAATAGGAAGGCATGCAGGACTTGGAGAAACAGACCTCCACGCATTCAAGTGTTAGACCCACTACCTCTTCTAGAAGAACCCACAGTGAATCTGGTATGTACAGATGTTTAACACTGGATTTTCAATACTTTATATCTGTAATAACATTTAACTTGGGGCATACCTCTGCATGTCACTGGCTGTTGTTGTTTTTTCTTTTATGGAAATACCCTTTTCCATGTTAAATTCTCCGCTGTAAAAGGTATTGATTGACAGTCCTAGAAACTAAGTCCCTTTGCTCATCTGCAAAATAGGTACAAGATGGCACCCCAAGCCACCCAGCCAGAATGCTACAATCTTCATCTTCAAGAAGTACCCTTAGGGTCAGAGAGTAACTCAGTCTTAGTGCCCATTTAATCCACCTTTTTTTTTTTTTCTAACGCCACTACCAGTTGTGTAGCAGTTATAGCCTGATATGAGCATCTTTTTGCGCAGAGGTTGACACCATTATGCTCATTTCATATAACTTTGTAAGCAGCGACCAGGAGATAAATTATGCTGTTTGTAAGCTTCTGTGTGTTCAGTTTAAGTCAGTGACATAGAGGTGAAAAGCTTTATTGTATCTAGTTATGAAGGGGCACATTTTCACAGTATCTTCGCAGATACTTTGAAAGTCTGGTCCTTTGAGTCTCTTCATTCCCTTTCATCACTAGCATGACAGCTTGACATTTATGAGCAAATGCATCCTGAAAATGTGACGTTATATCTAATATTTAATGGCTGACTAGCTGGTATGTTTGGAGTTGGGTATAATTTTCAACCTTTATGGAGCACCACCACCAAACTTTTTGTTGTAACTGACAATGTTTTAGAATCCTCCCTACCAAACTACCTTCCATCACTTACCTGCTGACTATTGATAATTGTAATTAATTGACTAATTGTAGCCTAAAATCACTGCATGGTATTTTATTTTTTTCTCTATTGCTCAGGAACACTGTTTGGTTGCTAGATCTCTAAGGTATCATGTTTGTTTTTTAGTTTGTAGGCACTTATTAGCCTATTCTAAAACTATACCGCATTGATTAAGCATTTCACACTAAATTAAAAGAACATCTTTAATGTTGTAATTCAAACTAGTAAAAGGATGAAATTTCACAGTTAAGGATCATGACTAGTGATATTTAGCACAGCTTCGCAATAAGGTGCTACTTATTGCAGGCTTGATCATTAACTTTGTTTTTGCATCCATTTGTTAGTTTGTTACAGCCTTAAAAGGTCTTTTAATATAGTGTGTTTTATGTACAATTTTTTTTTTAATTTATAGGAAACCTTCCCCTTAAACCACTATACTTGTTACAATGGGATGGTAGTGGCTCCTTTGGAGCCACTGATATTTCCCTGTAGTGTTTAGAACCCTTGTGGTGTGGTATGCTATCAGTACATCACGGAGAGATGACAACTTTAATGCGGACAACGATGGACAGGAGCAACGGTTGGGCCTGGGGGCACCTAATTTTGAATGTTGGGGCTCTCAGGGCAAGAAAAGAAAAGAAAGGGACTGAGCCAAGAAGGACCAAGGGAAAGTAAGAGGAGTCACAAAGTATGTACAAGTGTTCTGTTCTCTTTTCTCTTAAAGTTAAAGAAGCTAGTTTTAGAAATCTGTGGAGTTTCAACTTTTTTTACAGTGCAGAATAAGCCCTGGGCAATAGAGGCTGTGTGCAGTAGGCACCAGTAGGGGACAGCAAGCTCTTTTGAAGCGTTATTAAGCCAATTACACAATGCTGGTTGAGAATTTCGCTCCACGGTTACACATTGACTTCACAGTTGATCTTATGAGGGATTTTGACAGACACTTAAGCGCCACTTCTTGAAGTCAGTGGAGTTGAACTTTGACTCATTTACCCTGTCCCCAAATGCTGTTCCCCATCTCCTTCTTTATGCTACTGGAAAGCATTTGAAACATGTGAAACACCCAAAAAGCATTGGTTTGCTGCCTTCAAATCAAACATTTTTCTGGGTCCAGTTTAAAACAGTGACCTATGGTTGATATCTTGTACATCATGCATTACCCCAAAGGCGCATTAAGCACGGAATTATTAACTCTTAAAAATGGGGGATCATAGTAAAAAATCTGCCATCCAAATATGTACGACTATATGCTATGTACTTATAAAATGCAGAGCTTTCACAGGTGCCTGAAAGTGGTGAAAGCATATAAGATTCTAGAATTATTTCTACTGCCTGTAGAAATTACTGTTCATATGTTTTAATGATGGGGCAGCAGAAATATCAGTCCCAAGCATTTTTCATATTGTTTCTGTTTTAGAAGTATTCCCTTCTCTTTTTGAAACGTTGCATTCCTTTGATTCCCTCCCCTGCCTATTGTAAAATGCTAAATGACTTTTCACATTGAATTTCATAAATAATTTCATTTTAACTGACTCAACTGCATGCAAATGGTAAACTACATTATATGCCTTTGTCTTACTACACTTTCTCTATCACACACATGAAGAAGATGATTCCTCGGATGAATGGCCTAGTGAAAGAAGAAAACGGCACAAGTCAGACAGCATTTCGCTGACTTTTGATGAAAGCCTGTCATGGTGTGTAGTAAGTGGGCTATGCAGAGAAAGAAGCAACAGCAGCGATTCAACAGACTCTCCTTCAATTCCTGTAAGTAGAGATTTGTTGCATTGATATTACGTTTTCAAATTTCATAATTTGGCATGCATTTATGATTTGAAATATGCACATTAACCAGTAGTATTTGAGGACTTCTGTAATTCTAGTGTTGTATCTTCTTTACATGTATTCAGAAAGAAAATAAATACATTTTTACTTCTTGGTACAGGATCAAGCAAGTGCTGGATCTGACTGTCCGTGTGTTATGAGATTGATAGAAGCAAAATCACAAATAGTTAGTTAGTTTTGTCTCAGCTGCCATTTTAAGTTCTTTTCAATTCCCTGTTATTCAGATGGTGCATATTACCCCATCACTGACCTGGCCTCTGCTGGTGCTCTATTTTCACTGAATGCCAAATTGATTACTGGGTGTCATGCTGAATGTTAAATACCTGGAGTTGCTGCCTCTCTAATCAAATGTTACATCGGCTCTGGTGTTTTAAAGTTCATGGCTATTTTGAAACAATTATAGCAATCGGACTTTTTTCTATTTGTATACTTATCTCCCTTTTAACAGCCATCTCCTTGTTTAATTTAAGGCAAAGACCCATGGTCTTGTATGTGTACTTCAAGATGGACAACAGTTTAAGATTAGACTAAGCTTAACCTGTCTTATCCCTAGTTTCCCATCTATAACATGTGAGTTAATGTTTACATAACTTTAAGTGTCTATAGCAGAGAAGTATTACCCAAATCCAAGAAAACTTCGCATTTAAGGCAACCTTCCTTTCCCCTTCAGTAATTGGATTCTAATACATGGAAAATTAGAAATTCTATACAACTTTGTATGTATAGAATCTAATTATTGTGGGGGTTCCTTTTAAATTAATCTGCCCCACCACTGCAACGGGAAAAGCAGTGGTGGGGGGCAGGCAGCCAGAACCCTGCCACTTGCCTCCTCCCGATTTTTGCCTGCTTCTTCCCCTCTCCTCCCCCTAGTTACCCAGTGTGCCTGCAGCAGTTCTGGTCTGGGGCAGGATCAGAACCAGAGCAGCTCCCCTGCACCCCCCTTCACCCTGCAGTCTCGCCCCCCACACCCTGCTGTACAAGCCACCTTTGAGCTACCCAGGTAGCAACTCCTGCCCTGGTCCCAGGCTGGAGCTCAAATTCAAGACTAGGCTTTTTCTCGCACCATGGTTTTACAGTCTACCATGGAGGGGGGGCTCATCTCACCAGATTTCTGGACCTGTGGGGAGCCCCAGGCCTTGCACCCAATTCTAGCATACAGCGCTGACACCAGGCTTCAAGGTCCAGTCCCAGCAAGTAGGGAACTGGCAGGGGGTAGCACTGGGCCTGAAGGCCCAATCTTAGTGCTCTGGGACAGCAGGCAGTGGTACCAGGCCTCCAAGGACCAGTCCCAGTGGGAGGGAGGCAGTGCTGGGGCCCCAGGGATCAAATATGGTATGCAGGGGCACCCTGGAGTGATGCTGAGCCCCTAGAGGCCTATCCCAATGCATAGGCGTGATTGCCCCCCCCCGCCAGTTCAAGCATAGGGGGCCTGATCTGGCCCACAGACCAATGCTGCCTCATTCATCTTGCCTATGGGGCCAAAAGGTTGAGCACCAGTTGTCTAGTTAGTAGGTGGATGAGAAATATTTTTGTTTAATTTACTTGTATTTTTCTTTAATAGTTTATATTTTGAAATATATGTTTACATTTCACTTGTCTCATTCTGACTTCCTGGTTCTGAAGAATAGTGTGAATATTAAAAAAAATTAAACATTATTTAAGGATAATATTTCTGAATTCATAGAATCATAGAAAATGAGGGTTGGAAGGGACCTCAGGAGGTGATCTAGTCCAGCCCTCTGCTCAAAATAGGACGGTCACCAACTAGGTCATTCCAGCTAGGGCTTTGTCAAGCCAGACTTTAAAACCTCCAAGGATGGAGATTCCACCACCTCTGTAGGTAACCCGTTCCAGTGCTTCGCCACCCATCTAGTGAGTTTTTTTTGTTTTTTTTTTCTAATATCCAACCCAAACCTCCCTTGTTACAACTTTCGGTAGTTAAAGGTTGCTATCAGATCCTCCCTCTCCCAGTCTTCTTTTCTGCAGACTAAGCCCAGTTCCCTCAGCCTCTCCTCAGAAGTTGTGCACCTCAGCTCTTTAACTAAAGGTGCACTGATATCAGTCTGATATCGGATCAGTACCGATATAAAGAAGATTTTGTAGATCTGATATCGGCCCGATGGGGCTGATAATTTGGCTGATAAATGCTGCACAGAGCAGTTGGCAGGATGGAGAGCTGCCTCCTGCTGGTAAGTCAGGAAGGGAGGGAAGGGGTGTGGGGGGACAGATCAGTGCCCCCCCACATTGAAGAGGGGGCAGGGGCAGGTGCTGCCCAGCTGGGGGTGGGGCCACAGGACAGAGGTGCGGCTCATGGGGTGGGGACAGCTCCTGCTGCTGCTTGCACCCAGAGGGTTGGGGGTTTTGTGCCCCCAGATCTGGCATGCATCCTGGCATGTACCCCTTGCCCTCACTTTGGTTTTTCTGCCATGCCGGCACTCCGGCACCTTCCGAGGTAGACATTGTGGTGTTTTTCAGCACTCCGGCCAAAAAACGTTGCCTGCCCCTGTTCTAGTCCATTCATCTAGCCTGTCCTTCCTCAGCTTGCTTGCTTGCAAGAATGCTATGGGGATTGTATCCAAATCCTTGCTAAAGTCGACTGTATCTGTATCGTGTCTACTGCTTTCCCGGCATCCACAGAGCCAGGTATTTTGTCATAGAATTGTGTGGTTGCATCCAAGATCCTTGAAAGCATTTGACTGCAATAATTCAAATTGCTGTCAATGCGGCAGCAGAAGTTTCACTTCACTATTATTTCTCTGTGTACACATCAAGCAGTTGTAGTTATCAGAATAAATTCATGAAGCTAAATTTATTTTCTGTCTTTTTCTGTTCAGGATCTTGATGCTCGTTCAGTAAGTGAAAACTCTGATTGGCTTGATCATAGTTCTGTCTCGGACCAATTCAGTGTTGAGTTTGAAGTAGAGTCTATTTATTCAGAAGATTATAGCCACAATGAAGAAGGACAGGAGCTCACAGACGAAGATGATGAGGCATGTATTGTTTTTATTTGGAAGAAAAACAGAAATATAATTTTGTTTTGCATCTCACCCCAGAGCATTTGCATAGTTGTCTTTCAGGACTAAGAACTTTTTGTTATGAGATTAGGTTCTGATTCTGTGTGAAGCTGCAATGTGAACAGGAGCCCACTGATATCCTGCCCAAAAGTTTGAGAGGAGAAATGGGTTGATAGAAATGAGTTTTTTGATTTATGCTTTATTTTAAAATAGTTTTTAACTCCATGAACGTAACCTTAAAATTAGGAATACAGACCTTTACAGACATCTAGATTTTGTATTTTTAATGTTTAAAATATGCACTAGATTACAGCAATCTTTTTCATTCCTGCTGTAGTAATGAGTGAAATGTTTTCTTATTGCTAAAAATGTCATTCATAGTGGACATGGACCATTTGAGGATGTGTGCATTGCGCACCTCTCAAATAGTTTACATTTGAGAACAAAAGCTTCCAACACTTGGACTAACTAGTCTCTAACCATAAAAAGCAGTGCTTATCCTAAATTCAGTTCACAGAGGAAATATGTGCAGCATCTGCTCATGTATGCATCATTTAATTTTCCTATCTTAAAAGTATGTTTTTGTTTTAAATATTCCTAGTTATGCTGAACTACCTGCTTTAAGTTTAGTGGGAAATAAAATACCGAGCAAAATGAAACTAAAATATTCATTCTTTCATCAGGTGTATCAAGTAACTATATATCAGACTGAAGAGAGTGATGCCGATTCATTTGATGAAGATCCTGAAATTTCACTAGCTGTAAGTAAAGTCTTAATTCACAAAGCATCGCAAATCTTCGGAGTTAAAAGATCAGGTCCAAAAATGTTTATGAATTTTTTTATTTTTTATTTTTGAAGCCTTTGGCAGGGAACCTTTTTTGAAAGCTTTTTGAAAACCCAGATATGTGAACTGGAAGCCCTTTGTCCGTCTGCTTACTAACATGCTCAAAAAACTCTCAGCAGATTGTGTGGGGCAGGGTTTCCTTTTACGAAACTTCCCCGGCAGCTTGTATTTGTCCATGTGACTGCTGATTTTTATTCTTCATAGATTCTGTCAAATAGCCATTAATTCAAGTGTCATCTGCTAACTTGCTGAGGGTGCGGTCAATGCTTGGACACTCCACTTGATACGGGCTGCCAGCTCATTGAGCTAGGTTTTTGTTTTTTGGGGGGGGGTTGTTTTTGTTTTTGTTTTTTGAAGGGTTCCTTTTTGCCTCGGATGGCCTCCTAACTCTGCTGTTAAAGCATTCAGGAGTTTAATTGGACTGCGTGGTACCTGTTTTGAATGATCGTATACACTCTTTTTCCTGAGCCTCTAATACAGATTTTTTTTTTTAAATGGCTTCCAGGTTGTTGGCAGGTGTTTTACATTTTTAACTGCTCCATTTAACTTCTTTCCATCTTTCTCATTTTTGTGTAAGTTCCCTGCCTAGAGTTTAAGGGTTCTTTTTAAATGTGAGACTTAGAATATCTAAGTTATTTTAGAATGAAAAAACAAATGTACTTTCTATTTATAATTCCTCTCCACAGCTCAAATCTGAGTAAGAGGTAACATCCAAAATAGTTTGAAGCCTTCTTATTATGGTGTAGCCACTTGCAGCTCTATAAAGCTGAGGGTGAGCTTTGAACATAAGGGAGAGTTTCAGCCTTCATTATGTATGCAAAGTGCAGGGCAAACCCCTCTCTACAATGACAATACTTTCTCTTGGACTATAGAGAGAAGTATTTTATCAATATGCATGTTAGTTGAAGTGGGTCCTTTAAGAAATTCTAGCATTTGGTGTCAGGCTATTTTGTGTTAGGTCCTGAATAATAGCTATCCCATAGGACTTAGTTATTCATCCTCTGTGTTGGGTCACTTCTTTGAAAAATTTCTTACAACATTAAAGGTCACTTTCAGGTTTTCTTGAAAATGCAAGAGCCTCTTCAGACTAAAGAATAAGGTTTTACAACAGAGTGCTACGGAAAACTACACTCTTAAAATGGCTGCTGTCGCCGGTTTGCAGTGGCACTGAAGTCACAGACTGCCCTCTGCTGGTCATTTTGGAGAAGAGCATCTATATTCCATAGTCTTGAGCAGTGGTGTTAACCTTCCAGCTCGATGGGGCCAGTCCATGATGAGAGTCCGTAGGTCCAATCCAGTCCAGCATGGTGTCAGTCCATGGGTGCAGTCTGATGCGCCAGCCCAGCTCTGGAAGCTGTAGCAATTAATACTGCCACTGTTCTCCTGCTGCCAAATTTCTGGAAATGTGGGGAGCCCCATGGGCAGATTCAGCCCATGGGCCAGAGATTGAGCACCACTCATCTTGAGTAACCAGTGTTCTCCATCTCGTGACAATACAGAGATGTTAACTTGTTCTCTCTGTGCTTGGGAGCAGTGGGAGACATCAGCTGCTGGTTTAGGACCATGTGTCCATTGGGAATAATAGAGAGAGCAGCTGTTATGTAAGCATTCACAAATTTCTCTAAGGAGAGTATTTGTTTTTTTTGTATTAATTTATTTTTGTAGATAAATTGTCAATTAAGAAAAATAATGGTAGAAAATACATGTTAATCCCAAATATTTATTAATACTGTTAGGAGGGAGAAATAAAAGCTTGCTAAATTACTCTGAGCCACTAAAACACTAAAATGCATTCATTAGAAAATGGGGTTAAATCGACTCATAAAAATAGTGGTGATTTATTGCTAAGTGCAAGCACCTGCCTGATGCAGCACTTGCTGACAGTTGTGCAGATGTTCAGAATAGGATCTTGCATGCTTCTGGCCTCAGTCCCGCTCTGAGAGGCACACCTCCCTTCTCTAAGTTTGAGAACTCCTATACCCTGCTGGGTTGGGCTTACTGTCTCCTGAAGGCTAAATTATGGCACACCTCCCAAAAAGTATGACCCCCCACTAGTTTCAACAGTAAGGCCATGTCTTTGCTACAGACTTATAGCATAGTGACATCCATTACACCATTTTTGGCTGACAGCTGTCCTGTAAAAAAACCACAGTGTAATGTCTTGAGATTGCATACATGTTTTGCCTTTTACTAAAGTTTTCCATGGAGAGGAACAGTTACACTGCAAAACTGCTCGTACTGGTATAGCTTGTTTTGCTTGGTGTGTATGTTTGCAGAATAAGCTGTACCAATAAAAAGTCTAGCTTTGCCAGTGTAAGCCGAATCTGTACTAGCAAAATTCTGCTGGTATTGTCTAACAACTTTACCAGAATAAGTAAAAATACTCTTCGTGTACTCAGAACAAAGTTGACATTTTTAGTGCTACAGCTGAATGAGCGAATTGGCATGTACTAAGAGGAGTGAGTCAGTTCTTGCCCTTAGGTGTTGTTTTGGGTGTTTAGAATACAGATGGTCATCACTGCATCAGTTACATTAGCTTTGAAAGTGTAAACCCATCTCAGTGATTCTACCAGCCAGAGACTTTTTTAAAGGTAACCAGATGCGGTGAATTTGAAGAATAGGAAAAGGGTTCCAGTCTTACCTACTGCAGCCTACCAGCTGAAATGGAGCCACAATCTGTTGTTAAGCTAGTTAAATAGAATAATTAAAAGACAGAGCTGACATTGGTTGGATACCTTGTGTATTTTCTTACCTTAATGTGTATTAATTTTTTTTCAGGTGTAACCAACACTTGTATATGCTTGGTCTTAGCATAATTATATCGTAATTTTAACTTCCTCAGAAATGCTTGCAGCTTCTAATTCCATTTGTGAATAGTTTCCCTCCCAACACACTCATGCTCCAGTCCCCTTTGGAAATATAGACACACATGAGAGTTTTTGAACAGTGTGCAAATTTGCATTTGAGTGGTAAAAGATCAGGTTTTTGGAGCTTTTTAAGTATATAGGATAGATTTGAGTCTTGTGTCTATGATAGTTATTTTTGGCGCACTGCCTGCATAATGGTATTTTTCAGTGTTGTTATTCCCATTTAGTTTTAAAAGGGGGTGACATTTTGTCTTTTTCCTCCCACATGGCAGATTGGAAGTAAAGATGATTTCTTGCCTATTTCTGCCTTTTAAAAATAGAATCCCGGTATAATTTATTTAAACTTTGATCTAGCCAAAGCTCTTGCCAGATATTTCAAAGCAGTTAGTGTTGTGTTTACAACAGTTATGAATAAATATTTTCTCAGTAGCAGTTTCTCTAATCTAGAAGTGTTCTAATGGTAGGAATGCCAAACGACTTAACTATTTTTTCCTTTCGATTTACTGAAGGATTATTGGAAGTGCCCTAAGTGTAGTGAAATGAACCCACCTCTCCCACGGCATTGCCACAGATGCTGGGCTCTTCGTGAGGACTGGCTTCCTGATGAAAAGAACTCCATATTGGAAAAGAGCGAATTAAAAAGTTCCACTCAGCTTGAACCTGAAGAAGGTTTTGATGTTCCAGACTGTAAGAAGGTGAAGATGGATGAAGGTAAAGAGCCAGATGTTGAAGAAAGTGATGACACTGCAGTACAAGCCTCTGAATCTCAGGAAAGTGAGTACTCTCAGCCATCTACATCTAGCAATATCTTCTGTAGCAGTCAAGAGGACAAAGAGTCACAAGAGAAAGAGGAAAATACAGAATCCAGTCTACCTATTACCAGCATAGAGCCCTGTGTTATATGTCAAAGTAGACCAAAAAATGGCTGCATAGTACATGGTAAGACGGGGCATCTCATGTCATGTTTTACATGTGCACGGAAACTAAAAAAGCGGAATAAGCCCTGTCCTGTCTGTAGGCAGCCAATTGAAATGATTGTGTTAACTTATTTTGGTTAGGAGGATGTTGAACAGAACAAGTGCAGTAAAGCTAAAACATTGCAAGATTTCATGGACTGAAACTCTGATTTTAAAAAAGCCACAAATTATTTTTGTATGTTTGAAGACTTATTTTGGAGGTTTGCGCCTGACACAGATAACGTTTGCACTGGGTTTATAGCTGAATGCATTCTACTTTTAGTCATTTTGGAGGTTCTCTAAAATGGAGATAAGTTTGTTTCAAGATCTGGAGCAAGATTTTCTACCAAGAGTCACATTTCACATGCAAATAGTAATGATACCTGTATAAGTGGGTGACATGCGTGTTGTAAAAACAGAAATTCAAGGCTTGTCAGAAGAGACTTCTTGTAGAAGTGTGTATTCTTGGAAGTCCTGCTTCTGTTTAATCACTATATAGAACATTTGTAAAGAGATGGGGAAGTAAAAGCAATAAATTCTAGTCTGTCTTTCTTAGCGAAGACATAATAGAAGCTTAGAACTCCAGAGAAATAACTTTTTGGAAAAATAACAGTTTGACTCATTCATCCTTACAATTGATATGGATAGGTAAATTAAGGGGAAGTACTTCTGCTGACTTGAAGTAACCTCAAAAATGTGAAAATTAGTAAAGCATTTCTAATAGTCATCTGTTTCAATTAAAAAAAGGAATGGAAAGGAGTGAGTTTAGGAAGTGGGGGGCCGTTATTTTTACAAAAACAAAGCTACATTTTAGTCACTATATAACTTGTGGTTTTGACACCATCCATTGTTGAAAATAGTACACTTCTTGAGCCTAACTTCAAAGTTAGTTTTTCTAATGAGCATAACTAAAATGCATTCATTAGAGTTCTAATGAGCCTTACTTCAAAGTCAGCCAAATCAAAATAGGAGTTAAGGTTTTAAAGGCATAAGCATTTTTAAAGTCAGTAATTTTCCTGTTGTTTATGCCTATGCTCTAAGGTGGTTGTATTTTTCTTGGCTTATTTCTGATAGTTGAAGAGTTTTGAGGTACTAGACCAGCCAGTTACTTGCTGAAGTAAGATTTTAAAAACCATTTTGTTATGACATTATAGGGAAAATTGTAATGTGTTTAAAATAGAGTTACAGTTTTTTAACTCTTACAGTCTTGTTAGTTACAATTTTTTAAAAAAAAATCAGTATACTTTACCAAAAAGGGAGAAATAAAACTAACTACACCTTATCTAGGAAGCATTGCATAATTTCTGTAGGATATTTACAGAATGAACTGGTTGCATATTTTTGTGGTGAATTCCTAGAGGTAGCAAAAGTGCTACTAAATCATATACTAAATGATTCTTATGCAGTGAAGTTATTCGGTTTGCTTTGAATAGCTACTTCTGTATAATATCCTTATTGGGAGTTTATCCTTTCTGTTACCTGATGTGGTGCTCCTGAAGAAAGTAAGATTAGAAGAGCAGATTTTGGGGGTCTATCTAACTTTGAGAGGCAGTGTTCCCACAAAGTCCACCAAATAAAGAGTGGTGAAAATATAAATGTTTTTGACTTCAGATACTGAGATCCTCTGTGATTTACAAAGATTGCACTGCTTGCTTGTACTACAGCTCTCTTAGCTTGGAAGCTCCAAAACTGGTCTAAAAATGCTTGTTCATTATAAATTATTCTTGTATGGGAAGGGGGTGTCATTGTCGATGCTATTTACGTTTTTAAAAAAATAGCGCCTATGACGATAGTAGTCATACAGAATCTGTGTAGGCCAAGTCCAAGATTCACAGACGACCAGGAGGTGGCCAAGTCGATGATGAAGGAATGAAGAATCAGAAACTACACAGTAGAATCTTACTGGCATTGTTGATTTTAATTTGCACATAAAGAATTTTTTCTTGCCTCAGTTTTTAACAGAGACTGAATTGCCTAGAATGGTAGTAAGGTTTTTTGTCATTTATTTTTGCAAAATACAACTCAGAATGTTTGTCTAGTATGTTTTTTTTTTTTTTAAATTGGGGCATAACTGTGATTCAGTGTTTCCTTGCTATTGTTTATCAAAAGACATCTTGGATATTTTTTCAGTTTTGCTCATTTGTAAATCCTTACTTTTCAGCATTGCAATGCAATTTTTGTCATTAGTTGGAGGCTCTTCATATTGGTCAGTAGTAACCTTTTCCTCCTGAGTTTTGGCAAGAGGTGTTTCCCTTCTTAACAACTTTATTCTTCTGGTTGGAGTGTTTTTAAAGCTGATGTTTCTCATTACAGTAAAAGATGTTTACTGGCACCTCCCCATTCCCCACTCATGCCAGATATCAATGGGGGGGTGGCAGCGGCTGGATGCGGAGCAGCAGCAGCACACGGTGGGGGGTGGCAGCAGTGGCATGCGAGCTCCCCCCACCCTCCCCCTTTGCATCTGGCCAGTCAGCCAGTAATTCCAGTTTAGTAGAGTGTTCCAGTTACTAAAATGTGGGTTAACACAGCCTTTACTGTATCTGATGTGTATAGTTCCTTTTGGCTCTTCAACATATTAGTCTCCCAAGGAATGAATCATAAATACTCCTACAAGAAAACAGCTTGTTCCCCTTTCTTAGAAATATTTGTGGTGTCTGATGCATGCCTCTTTTTCTCATCTGCATATGTTGAAAAGAGCCCACCAAACTTTAGTGGCGTGGAGGAAATGTATTCACGCCACAACAGTAGGTCCAAACTCATTCTTTTGTAATAGATGAGCATCTTTTGATCTTCATCAGGTGATGTTTTCTGACAGTTAAAGTATAGGTGCAGCTTTTAAGAGCTCTTAAAAAGCACAGCTTCTTCCTATTTTTTTATGCTGTGTTAATAAATAAAGGTGATGAAACTTTCAGCAGCTTCTGTAGAGAAAACCAAGAGGTTGGGGGTTGTAGGCAGTAAGGGAAGAATAAATGCAGAGTTGCATGTAGTTTAAGGGACATGATTAAGCAGCCACATTGACCATATCAAATACTGTATTTTTGTATACAACAATCATGACTTCCCATCAAAAATTCAGCTGCTGGAAATTGGGGTGCACATTTATAATTGATGAAATATGGTAGTTTCTTCTACTTAAGCCTCAGCCCTGGAAAGTGAAAGTAAAGCTGCACCAATGCTACATGTAGGGCACCTTAGCTACTAGTTGTGGACACAGTCTTTCTCTACACCTCCCTACCCCCCCCTCCAGGGGGTTTCAAGGAAATATTTCCCCACCCATCATTCTGCCATTCAAAAACAAGGTGCATACTCTTTTCAGGGGTACGTTGTACATGAGAAAACGCAGTAGAACTTATTTTTGACTGTCTCCTTGATGCCATCCCAGTCCTATGCTTCAGTGTAAGCGTTTTATAGTGGCTGCAGGGGAAGTCGCAGGACAAGGCAAAAGGATAAGTCCAGTATTCCAAATCTGAAACTTTTTGAAGCCAAAGGTCTTTTTTTCTCATTAATTTCAGTTGGAAACAGTTGCTGTGACATTGCATGTTTATCCTTTATGTCCCTTCTCCTTCACCCCATGGCATCTGAATTATAACAAAAGTTGCAGCTTTATTCTAAAAAACCCCAGCAGGTTTAGCCACTACATTGGGTCCCTAATCCTCATAGTTTTGCAAGATGTCAGTGGTATTAGTATTTGGAAAGCATGTCTTTCCCCACAGTATAATACTCTTTCAGGTCACTATCTGCATTAGCAAGAAAAAAGCAGGCCACAAATATGGTTTCCCCCTCCTTGCTGTCTGTAGAACCTTTTGGAGTGCTAGATGCCTGTACATGGCTACATGGTTTGAGTAGCGTAACAGGGGAACGTACTCATAAGAAAAGGTTGGACAATTCTTGCATGCAAATTGTGGAAACGAACCACTAAAATGTTTTTGCATTCCACACAATATTGTAGAAATGGATTTCATGGCTTCCATGTTCTTGGGCAGATTAGGTCTTTTCTGGGAAACTCTGTGCACAGCTTATTTCATTACAAAAAATGTTTATGAACTTTTCTTCAGTAGGGTTTAAAATATAGTCCAGAAAATTTTATGTGCTTTACCTAAAAGAAAAAAAGTGTCAGTTGGCACAACAAACCACATTATTTGTTACAGATGTTCAATCCCATTCTTTTCTCTAGTCTTGTGAATTCTTTCTGAATTCAAAGATTAGAAAGAAACGAGAGACAATCTCATTTGGCCAATTAAAAAAAAAAAAGAGAGAGAAAAGTAATTACTTTGTTTTAAACCACAGTTGGAGAAGCCTTCAAAAACGTGTCTTAAAACGAGGAAGAAGTCCAAACTAATCAATCAAATGCACATTAGCATATCTGCATGCAGTTGGCATCAGGGTCAGATTCGCTCAATTTTTTTTTCTTAAGTCTGATATAAGTGTTGAGGACCACAGCCCTAATCCACAAATGTATTTAAATGCCTGGTTCCTCTTGAAGTCAATGGGAGTTAAATGCCTAAATACCTTTGTGGAGGTGGGCCCCAAGAGTTCACTAAGAGTTCTGTTTCAGTTTCTATAAAACTGGGCAAATTAAGCGAAATGAAGGCTGGTTGATGGTGACCAATCTTCAGACCATCTCCATTTCTTAATGTTTAAATTATTGGTAGGTAAATTAATGAACTGGGTATAATAGAACAAGAGTAGAAAAACAATGCTAAAGAAACGTCACAGGCTCAGTACTTGCATAGTTCTAAAATTCAACACACTTAAATGTTGTAATTCAGTTGTGTTCATTTATTATTGCCTCTAAGTGGTCAGGTATGTCTGTTTTAGCAGTGCTTGCTAGCTTTAATTTATTATTTACATGGATATAATTTATTGTGTACATAAACCTAAAAGCAGGCCTTTTTTTATTTGAGATCAAATAGGCTTGCTTTCTGTTTTTGTTTTTTTATGGAGCTGAAAATTTATGAGAGTAAATATTCTATAATACGGAGTGGGCTTGCTTCTTCCATCGTCTTTCCAAGGGTCCTATGTACTTCATTAACAGAGTTTTCTGTTAATGAAACTGGGAAGTTAAAACTGCAAAATTAGTATTTAAAAAAAAAAATGTAGCAGCTGGAGTCCTCTGAAAATCCAACAGGTCCTGATTGGTGCTATTGTAGCAAGAATTCTTCAGCACCCACCCGCTTTCCACAGATTCACGACATCCCTGGCTGCAACTGAGAGGTTGAAGACTGGTTCCTTGTGCTTTTCATGTTGTATTTCATTCAGTGGAAAACTAACACAAGCTCAAAGACTATGGAAGGAAACCTTGTTTGATAATGAGTTCTGCTTGGCTACAAATAAATGACCAGCAAAGCAGGAAAAACCTGGAAGATCTCTCAGCAAAATCTTTAAAACCATTGAACAAGGATCTTGTTTGTCCATAGATTTGACTTCGTAAAATTTCAGGCAGGCAGCAGTTAAATACAAAAGGTACAATGCTTCGAAATGTTTCTCTTAAGAGTACCCCCAAAAAAGATGGTGCTTGTGTCTTTTCTATTAATGTTTCAAATTGTTCCTGTAGTGTTGGTTAGGCTCGGGATGTCACCAGCACTTGTTTCTGTGCTTGAGTAAGATAAAACTTCATATTGGAAATGGGCTGGTTTTGAGTGTGTGAGGGTCTTGGGTAGGGAGAGGGTGTTCCTGTAAATGCATCTGCCTTTGTGTTCACTTCATTGTTTTAGAAGAAAAACTCAGCAATTTTCCTCATGGAAATTTGTACCCAAGATTGCCTAAGCAGTTCCAACAGAAGTGGAGTCTTCTGTGCACATCTTATATAAAGGTAAAACCAAACTCCACATTTACACAGTTCTAAAATAAATTCGTTTTGGTGCAGATGGGGTATTTGCAATAGGATTTTAAAAAAAAAATTATGCAACAACCTCCTTACAGTCCAGTAAAAATGTTTTAAAAAATGAAGAAAAGCCTATGTTGTTGCTTCCAAGTACTGTACGCTGTTATACTGTAATAACACAGGCACCTTGAAAGTTCCAAGTGAACAAATCTTTGTAATAAATTTTATGCTAGATTTTTATTAGCCGTAGTATAGGAATGGCACCTGTCTCCTGATTTTATCGGTATATTACTTTAAGAAGGCTGACTTTAAAAAGGCATCAGTTTTTTTGGCTGAAAATTCAAATGTTTCAGGTAATATGGATAAGCACTACTGTGGTAAGAGTAAGAAAAGGTAAATATACAGGCTTAGTCCTGCAGGGCTTTTTGCACCTAAAATATCTTATTGCTCTTGAATACAGAAGCATTGTAGGACTGGGACCTTAATGCTTGACATAAAAGACTGTTTTGTAGTAATTTCAAATACCTATACAATGAGGCCACTACACATGGAGCTGAGGTACATGGATGATTTTAATGGCTTATGATATTAAGTATTCTAGAAAGGATTTGTAATAACAAATACAGTAAAAGCCCTGTTATCCAGTATTTTACTAATTGGCATTTCTGGCTGGACACAGTAGGGAAAGCTCCCATGCAGCAGCCACCGCCCTGTGCTGCTGCTGCTCTGCATGTGACTGCGCCACCCACTGCTCTGCATGCGGCCGGAAACCCTTGTGCCTCAGGTAACCGGTGTTTTTAGATACCCGGCACCCCGTTCCCCACTCATGCTGGAAAACAAGGCTTTTACTGTACTCAACTTTGTTTTCAACTTTCCATTAAAATGAAATGGACTTAAAAAGTGCACGTGTGAGCGAGTTCACTTGAAGAGAAGTAATTTCATTTCTTGGGGGATGGGGATGGAGAGAGGAATATTATTATTATTGGCTGCCTATTTACATCTTGTTCTTGTTTGAAATAAGCAACTTTCTTGATGAATTTTAGATTTTATTTTCTGTTTAAAAATAGTGCAGACTGAATAAAGACCTTTTTTAATATATTCCTGCTACACTTGTCTCTTAATCTTTTACAGGTAATCAAAGCAATTTAATTCAAAAGATTTGCAAGTTCAGAGCACTTATTTTTCCTGGTAGAACTGAGATCTTAATGCTGAACAAATTCTTGTTCCAGCTAATATTTTCCTTTTTTTACTGATTCTTTGAATCAGGCTGTGTGAGGTTTTTTTTTTTTAAAAAGACGCTTCTAAAGTGTCTTTTTAAATGGAAGTAATTCTTCTCAATGCCTTCAGCAGGTTTTGGATGGTGCTTTTGAAGATGTATTGTCCAGGTTCGCTGAGACAGAATCTGAACCATGTGTGAGTACTACCAGCAGGAATCTTCTGAGCTCTCCTGTGCCACAGGTTTGTAGGGCCATCCATGGTATTCTCTTGGAGTGCGTTGACTAGTGAGGAGCTCATCTTTAAACCCTAACAAAAGTTAAATAACGATCCTTGGCTCCCTCCTCAAGAACAGATTAACAACAGAGGAAAATTCTTATGGTGAGAGGGAGCAGAAGTCTGTTACTTTGGACATGGCTGGTTATTTTGTCCAATAAAACTGCATTATTAAAATACTGCTAACTACATATACGTAAGTACCTTTGGTAATTACCAGGGACCCTGGTTTTCTCTGTTTAAAAAATCCCAAATCCTCTAATCTTAAAATCCATGATTTTCTGTGATTAAAATGAAACGCCACTTGTATGGATTTTGTGTGTATACCTCCCACCCCATATGCTTCACTGAGGCACTAATAGGCTTCCAAATTGCTTTAAAATTGTAAGCATATCAGTAAACATTTCTCACATTTTTTCTCCTTTTTAAAGGAGAAATCTGTAATTACCAGGGATCTGGGTTTTCCATTCACTGAAAAAATGCAGATTTTTTTTCTTCTCCTTTAACAGAGAAATGCGTGGTTTTTTTCCTGCAGCAAATGGAAAACCTGGATCCCTGGTAATTACAACCAGTAACAAATTGTATCAAACATATTCAGTAAGTGAACTAAATTTCAGTATGCGGATATGCAATCTGTGAAGTAACTATGCAAGTAAAAGAGCAGCTAAGTCCTATTTAAGAACATACAGCTATTTTAGTAGGACCAATTACAGGTATGGGATTGTTTCAGTTGGAACTTAAGCACTACGCAGTTAAATATTTACTGGACTTGTATATAAATCTGTTCACTCTGATTTGCTGATGCCATCAGAGGAAACTGGATTGATCTAAATTTTTTTCCATCCAGCACAGAAAAATGCCAAGCTATAGCAAAAAATGGCATTGTTTCCCAGAATTTTTTAATATGGTAACAAACTTCAGGCTTTAGGTTTGGAGTTTATTTGGCCTGAAGCAGGATTATGTGAAACAGACTACCAGAAAATAGGTACATAAGTAATTAATGCTACAGGTCTTGGTTTGCTGTGAACACACATTAATTGCACAGGCAATCCCAAATACAATGTCACTGCTAGTGAACAGTGGTAAATAGTGTATATTTCATAAGAAAATTGTCAAAGGCCCTGTTATAGTTCACACCTGTGACACACTCCATTTTATATAATGAGATAACAGTAGACTTCTATGCTTAAAGTACGATCAGAAAAAGAGCCAACTAGACAACTGTGTTAAAAGCAGTAAGGTTGTGAAACATGGTCAGAAGTAATGTAAGAAAAAGACAGCTAAACTAATTGCTCAACCTGAAAAAGTCTGATGTAAGCAGTAGTATCAGTGTGCAAAATTGGCAAGATAAAGTTAGCCAATTCAGTTAACTAAATCAATTTTACAGAACTGCAGTGACCTCCTTCCCACCAAAGAATAAAAATTAAAGTCCACGGTATTGCATGTTCATAGTGTTCCACGTTCTCAGTTTTTATTTTAAAAAAAACCAACAAAACCCTGAAAAAATTCCCTGATTTATCTTCAAAACAAAAACCTGGATGAAATCAGGATAAAAAGAAGAAAAGTAAAAAAAATCAATTTGAATTGGGGAAAAATTAGTGGGGAGGGGGAGGTAAGGCTGGGACTAGGAAAGGGGTGGGGGGAGGGGTGCAGCGCAGCACATCAGCCATTCCTGGGGCTGCAGCAGGGAGCAAAGCTGGGGGAGCTGTAGGTGGGTGCAGGGTCAAGGGGGCGTGGCTCTTGCTGCTACACACCCCCTGGGAGGGCTGTGGCTTGGGGTTGTGCTGGGCCCTTCTCAGGGGGCCCATGCCCCCAGATCAGCGGTAGGAAGCACATGGCATTGCACCCTGCCTTTCTTCCCTGGCTGCTTTCATGCCTCTCCCCTGCTGGGCTGCCCTGGTGTCTGGGGAGAAGGGAGTGGCGTGCAGCCGGATGTGGGGGAGGAGAAGGGGGAACCCAGCCCTGGCACTTCCTGCCCTGCCTGGGGTCAGAGCCAGGAGCCCTGTGCCCCCAGGCAGCAGCTCCAGCCTTAGGGGCCCATGCAGAGCAGCTGAGTGCAGCACCTGCTGCAAGGAATGGAGCCAGGCTCTCCTGTCTGCCCCACCCAGGGGGGGCCTGCAGTTCCCAGCACCCGGGGTAGGGCTGAAGCCAGAGCCGCCAGGGTGCAGCTCGG
The DNA here is from genome assembly GCF_052110815.1 of Crocodylus siamensis. Taxonomy (NCBI): domain Eukaryota; kingdom Metazoa; phylum Chordata; order Crocodylia; family Crocodylidae; genus Crocodylus; species Crocodylus siamensis. The sequence continues at coordinate 67,431,570 of NC_143398.1, forward strand.
ACCCACCTGCCCCGGGAGAGATTCCCACGGCCCAGGCTGCCCTCCACCCTCCCCTGGCCCCCATGCAGCCACCACCCTCTTTTCCCCCACCACATCCAGCCAGAAACCTGTGCCTCAAGTAACAGGGACAGCAGCACTTTTAGCTTACCAGCACCACCTGTTTTTTGGTTCAAATCCCTGTTAACCCACACAAGTGGGGAATGGGCTATTCCCCACTCATACTGGTTAACAGGGATTTGAACTGAAAAAAGGTGTAAATCAGTAAAAACTGAATGACTTAAAAAAAAAAATCAAGAACTTTATCAGTAAAAAAAAAAAATTGGTAAAAACAGAATGTGGAATACTACATGTTCAGAAGGATCTGAGTATTGTCCTTTATCAGTGCAGGTAGATTAAGAGAGGGTGCTGAAATAAAGCTGGCTAAAGAAAGGGCTTGAGAGTTTCTTTCCCACTTTCTTCATAAAATTCACCTTTCTGCTATTCATCCCTTTTCTTAATTTAAGCCGTAACCAGCCCTGTCTGTGTGCGTGTATATAATAGTCTCCTTAGAGACTGGGTGCGTCTACACGTGACCAGCAGCTACTTAGCTATAGCGATGTATTCCCCCAGTATAGCGCATCACTATAATAAAGTAGCTGCTAAATAAGCATGCGCCGCACATACCGCTCAGTACGGTATGTGCGGCGCATGCTAGAAGGAAGTACTAAATCATAGCACAGTTGTAACTTTGCTATAATGACAGATGTAAACCTGCCCCATGAGTCTGATTTAGATCTCTTATTCATGTAACTCCCCATGACTTCAGTGAACTCCCCATGACTTCAGTGAACTTAGCACTGATTTTACTGGTGCAAGACCAGAGCTAGGCCTACTAATATTTTTCAGGCACACATTTCTGTTTCAGTCAGTATGTGTGAAGTGTACATAAAAATACTTGCAATTCATTTCTTTTTGTACTCTCTGTATCTCAAACTGTACAAAAGTGTTAACAAATAAGTCCCCAGTTTCTGTATTCACATTCTGTAAAGTCTATCTTGTATAAACGACACAATAATTAGTTTTGATTAAAAATATATAAAAATAGGACAGTCTGGGATAGCCAAATTATCAAAACTATTTGGATTGTCCTGCCAATATTTTATAAAAATATAGTAAACTTGATTAAAAATCTGCAGAATTCAATTGTACAATATACATTCTTTTGCAAATATAATTCTTTGCTTTAAAAACACACTTGTATGTTAATCTGCAAAGCTTCACACCCTCACTTCTTCCTTTATTCTTTCTTGGCTTTATTCCAAAACTGCATGCAAAAGGGTTGTTAAAGGCAAGAGCAGCAGAGTAGGTCTGAAAGCTGTCGAAGAACTGATCTGATAAAGAGGTTCTGTAGGGCACAAAAGCTCCTTTGGTGTCTGAATGAAATCCGGGAAAGTAAAGTCAAGTCTGAAAGCACTTAAGTTAGCAGTCCCATCTGGTATGTCCAGTTGCTTCAGTTTTGATGGAACTCCGGGTACTGTAGCCTAAGGACAAATAGAAGAGGGTTCACACTAGCTTGGTTTGCTCATTCAAGTCATTTTAGTTGTATAGTTTCCATTACAAACATTGTTGAGTGCTTCTTTGCATAGCCTAGGTGGTCGTCCAAATGTGTTAAAGTTATTGAATTAGCCATTTAAATGAGAAGAGTATGACATCTTTTACAAATATTTTAGCCTATCTACAATGAAAAATACAGATAATGTGGGAATATGGTCTCATTTGGCAATCTTTTTCAGTGATGATTAGTTGATTTTCCTTTTCAGTTAGGATTTAGTTAACTTTGCTTTATTTTATGTGTTGATTAAAAGAATGAATGGTTAACTTGGTCATCAATGCGATTTAGAAACCCTTCGGAGGGGAAAACTATTGGATGACTAAACTTGTGGTCACCTATCAGAGGAAAGAAATTAAGTCTGCATCAGGTAACAGGAATGAAAATTCAGTCTGAAGAGGCTTGCATAAAGCAACCACACTAGTCAGATGTCAGTCTTGTGACAGATGTCAGATGTCACTGTTTTCTTTGTTTTTAAAACACATTTCTACCATGAAGAATAACCATATAAAAATAGCAGTCTCTTGCTTAACCAATCCTTTCCCTGGGTGCAGTCACATCTGTTATTTTTAAAATGACATCTTTTCTCCCTGAGCCTCTCTGGGTAAGGCTGATTATTTATTATTGGGGCTGATGCAATCCAATTTCTGATACAGCTGGTAAGTAGTATGGTGGCAGAGGAGGAGGAAGGGAAGCAGTGTGTGGGGGGAGGCAGATCAATGCCCCCGCAGTAAGGGAGGTGGCAGGGGCAGGCGCTGCCCAGCAAGGGGAGAGGGAATGTGGCTCCTACTGCTGCTTGCATCCCAGGAGGGCAAGGGGCAGGGGGCTTGTGCCCCCCCTGGATCTGTGTGGGGCGGGCTGCAACTAAGGCTGCGTGGGGCTCTTCTCAGTGGTGGCTGGGTTTGGAGCAGGCACTGGCGGCACTGGGAGAATGCTGTATCCACCCCAGATTTGGCCACAGCTTCGCTCTCAGTGCTGCCGCCAGCACAGCCCTGGCTCAATGCCCCTTCTCCAGCCACCTGCTGGGAAGAGCTGGGGATGCACTGGTGGCTGGCAGTGGTGGCTGCACTGGGAGTGGAGTGGCGGTGAAATCGGGTCAATGCAGCATCCTCCCAGCACCGCTGGCGCTCGCTACATGCCCAGCTCCTGCTGAGAAGAGCCCCAGCTGCAGCCTGCCCTGCCTTGCACAGATTTGGGGGGCACACCCCTCTCAGGGTGTAAGCAGTAGCAGGAACAGTCTTCCCCTTTCTCCCGCTGCCTGGGCGGTACATGCCCCTGCCCCCTCCCTCACTGCAGGGGCTGTGGATCTGCCCCCTCACCCCCACACCTTCCACCCTACCAGACTTACCAGCTGGAGGCAGCTCTCCAGCTGCCAGCTGTGTTCCTTGCTGCCCAAGTGATGCGCTGCAGCTGTGCACAGGCATTTATCAGCCAAATTATTGGCCCCATTGGGCTGATATCTGATACAGCCAGTTTTCTTTGTATCAGTACCGATCCAATATCGGAGTGATGTATCTCTAATTGGCACCGTCTGATCCACTGGCATACAGCAACTAAAAGCAGCTCTTGCATTCACTCCAGCTGCCAGCATCCATTACCTGTGGTGCTGCCACCCTTCATGGCATTAGGGCACCTTCTGTGTCAATATTGCTCCTTGATGTCTTGCCAAGAAAGGTGCCAGGCCAGTCTGAACTGTCAGCATCAGACTCCATGCTGGAGCCCTCATTGGCATGAAGGCCCTCTGTATCAGCCTTTGAACTGCTGCTCCCGGGCTTCTTATCTGAGAGGCTGCTCATTGATCATTCTGGAAATGACCTGGACTCTGACCTGTGCGCCCTTCCCCTGCAAGGCTATCTCCTTCCTATTCCTTTGCCTCTTGCTAAGAATCCAGAAACCTTTCCAGTGAGAGAAGTGGCCTGTGAGACACCCTTCCCAGAGTCTATAGTCTCCTTTTATGTCCATGTAAATGGACTGGTCTTCAGTATTGAAACCACTTAAAGGTTGATTTTTAAAGACCACATAGATCAAGGTCTTGATCTTTTGGCCTTGCTTGCTGCTGCTTCTCCACCAGCAGCTCCCCTGTCTCTGGAGCACAAGGACTTTTCAGAACCAGGTGCAGGTCAGCTATAACTTGGTCACCCTAACCTCTTTTCTTCCTGGTCAGCAGACAAGTTTTTACTTACAAGAATAGGCGAGACCCATCTGCTAATGGCAAATCCTCAAGGCACCATGTTCCTTCTAGATGAGGTCTCCTTGGAGATGTGTTCCAAGTTTCTGCCCAAAGCTATTAAAGTTTCCCCAGCCAACAGACCTGTCTGACAGTGTTCTTCCTAAAACAGCACTTCTCAAAGGCAGAGGCATCACTTCATACTTGAGATGTCAGGCAGACCTGGTCTTCTAGCTACAGATGACTTTTAGATCACTCCTGTGGCTCTGTGCTGCCATAGTGGAAAGGTCAAAGGGCACAGGGCAATCTCCATCTACATGCTGTAAAAGTAAATCTGATTTTGTGGTGTATTGCAAGATGGCAAAGATGGAGCCTTCAGCAGTGGTCAGAGCACATGCTCCACCAGGGCTCAGCTATCATCTGTGACTTCTCAAGAATGCAGATGTGTAGGCGAGACACAAGGTAGCCACATGTGCCTCTAGTTTTATTGTCATTGAGCGCTGTCACCATTGAAGCTTCCAGATCAGACTCTCTGTTAGAGAATGCAGTCCTGCAATTTGTTTTTGCCTAGGGCTGCAAGAGACTATCTCCCGTGGAGGTATGGGATCACCAACACTGGGATGGCCCTATGGGCAACAGCTCAAAGGAGAAAGAAATCATTTAATACAGAAAGTAGGGAGGTTTGAGATGTCTTCTCCGTATACATGTTCTAGATCCTATCCTCTTATACAGAGCCCCATGGCACTCTGGGAGTCTGTGGTTGAATTGAGTGGGAGCATGAAGTGCCCTTTACACGCACAGTGTAGATCACGTGTGTTGTGCCAGCCCTGTTAAGGCTAACAGAACAATGTGCTCTACTTCCTGTAGTGAGTAACTTCATTTGTCACCAATATTGAGGTCACATAAGTCTTTAGCTGGTTGGTTCAGCACCTAGGTGCTAAGGTTTGTCCAGCTATGCAATCTTCAGAAAATCCTGAAGAGTTTTCTAAGAAACATTTTTGGTAGTTAATGTTCGCAAACAGGTCTGTATACACAGTGAAAAGGTGCCATTTTTTTTCACAACCTGTTTTCCTCATTACCACCTCCATTTTAACTGAAAGCATCAGTAGAAAAAACATTCAAAATATGCAAAAGCACAATCTGTTCAAGCATCTCACTGACAGGCAGTAGTTTTGTTCTGTCATGCTAGTCTCTGCTGCTACCTCACCTTTGATCTGTGCTCACATTAGGCCTCTTGAACCCTTAAACTGCTCACTTCCTAAATGCCAGCTTGATCAGCATTGGTTGATGTTGCTATCAAAAGGTAAACCCACACTTAGGTGGAATTTCTGCCTGTGCAGATACTGCATGTTTATGAAAAAAGTCCTAAATTTCATAGTATTTACTGTCTTGTGGTTTCCAAAACTCTCTGAACATAAATAGGAACCAAGATTTAAGTAAAGCAAGAGTCTTACATTAATTTTGTATTTTCCAGGCAGGAGAAGAAGATAATATTCTCCATGTTTGTTGGTTTTGTAAGGACACACGTGTTGCCTTCCTTCAGCTTCCACGATTGCATTCGGTATGGGTTTTCCAGACCCATCAAAAACTTGACCTTTAACACCTAGGAGCAAGGGTGAGAGAGAGTGAGGGTGCAAATATGACAAAGTGTCAGGTTCAGTTTCTGGCCTGGCAGGGCAAGTCCTTTCAAAGTTGAATGCACTGTGTTCAGTGCCAGTTCTATTTATTTCCTCCACTACGAGGTGAAAGAGTTAGTACTTGAGACACGTCTAAATCACCATGGCGGCCAGGTCAGGCAACAATGCCTTTAACTGTGCTTCTCCACGTAGGCTGTGGTATAGCTGTTGGCACTGCAGCTGGCAGGTTAAAGAGCATTGCTGAGCAATAGTACCAGATCTATCTGCAGCACTACATGAAGGAAGCCACACAGCTCCCAGTTTGGGAGGCAGTCAGCATGGAGCCAGCCAGACTTTTTAAGGCCACTGCTGCCCTGCATAGGAAGTTTGTGGTATAGCTGTGCCCCAAGTGGGCTGTAACAGGACTAGCTTATTCAGGTTATGCCTTTTTGATCTTCAAGGTCCTTTCCAGCCCTAATGTCTATGAAATGTTATTCCTGGCTGCAGCAGGAATAATCCTCTCCATTCCCTACACAGCAAAGAGGAAAAGCTATACTCCAAAAAGCAGGGATTTAAATCATGATTGGAATCATTGGTCAGGAAGCCTTGATTTAATCATTGTTTTCTACAAAAAGTGCTTTCTTGTTGTTTGATGTCCTTTATTCATTTAACTTCTTGAAACTTTGCACTTTTAGAGGTAAGTAAGGGCTTAACTGTGTACACAAACTTGTAGAGAGACAAGAGGGATGAGGGGTAGATAATCAGGTCTGTTAGTTGTCATCTCCATATACTGCTGTTAACAAGGATGTTCTCTCTGGAGACACAAATCCATTGATAACTGAAACTAAACATCATGGAGATGCTTAAAGGGATTTTCTAGACTGAGTACTGGGTAGAGCGGTCCTACTGGGTAGAGTGGTTTTCTTTTAATATTTACTAATTTGTAGAGGAGCCTTTGGGAAACCCATAAGAATGGGCCCCTAATAGTCCATGGCCTGTTGTGACCTATTTTATAAAAATTTTTAAAAGATTACATGAATATATCATCTCAAATAGTATATAATTAGAAGTTATAATCCCTATTCCAAAATGATATATCTTTGATCTTTTAACATATCTTAAATTAAACTGATATCAAGACAGATGGTTTTATTTTTTTAAAAAGCATCTTAACAAAAAATAAATATAATTGCATCCAATTTTTTTATTTAAAGAAAAAAGTAGTCGATTTTTATCCCCCCTGCCAAAAAGTATTTCAAAAAAACATCCAGACACTGCTCCTTAACAGAAACAGCCAGGTCACTGCACAATCTCTTGGAGTCACACTGCAGAGAAAGCTGCAGTCCAGTCCAGATTGGCCCAGCTGAATAGCCACACCAGGGAGTGCTGTAGCACCCTGGCTGTTAAACTGGGAAGCACGGTAAATGGTGACTGGACATCCTGGCATGCCTTTGAGGTGAATGGCACATGGCTCTTCTACCACTGAGGGAGGGTGTTTCAGAACTTACCTGTTGGGCAGTGGGGGGGCAGTGGGGGCATCTATGCTGAGCACATAAGAGTGAATTTACCTCGCATATAACAAATTGTGGGTCTAAATATGTTCACTGCATAAGAGCAAATTTGCATATAAAGAACCCGCATAAATCAAGGGAAACCTGTATTTGATAGCTTCCTTGCTTCCACCCCCAACCAGTTCCAAGAAGATCCCATGAACTATGCACTCTCTGAGGCCCAAGACTTCTCTGCTTTACTTGCCCAGTTCCGGCACAGCACGGTCCTTACTTGTAGCCTGGAAACCTAAGGCGTTACAACAATTAAAGCATGGTGTCATCCTGCCTGCTGGTATCCAAACCAGTTTCTACACTCATGTTTTTAAAAAAAAAAAATGCTACATTTCTACAGACCCTGTGACTTTCTAATTCACTATAAAATACCAGAGCTCTGTTAAATAGAAATCTGCTCCTTCCTTTTCTTTCTAGGACAAGGAATTAGATAGAGCACATGCAAGCGAGTCTGTCTTTGAGCACTGAATGGCCTCATGGATTCATGAGGAATTCACATGGAAACTAGAAACAAGCTACTGTACAGGGCCCAGAATGGAAAGGCAGCTTATACAGGAGTATAAGCCGTTTATATATGGTTGGTCTCACTTCAAATCACCCATGCTTCTCCGTTCCTTGCTGCCCACTTGTACAGTTTTTGACCACGTGGAGGCAGCATCGCTATGCATCACTGCTAAAAAACCTAATTCTTTACACAGGCTGGGTCTCTGTGAAAGGAAACCAAAGCTCTAGTCTTTAGTTAGTGAACATCCCAATACAAAAACTCTCCCATCTCCCATCTACCCCCTGCTCCAGCCATTTAATTGTTCAGAGCCCTTAGACCCTCTGAAGTGTGACAGTTACCATTTTAGGTGTACTGCATTGCACAGAAAATTAAAGGCCATTCAATCTCAAACTACAGGTTTAAAAAAAGTAGTTCAGGGCTTGGTGCTTCCCTGATGCTGGGGGGGTGCAGCTGGAAGGGCTCCTCTGCGGTGACATGAGTCGCCACCCTGAGCTGACAGGCAAGTTTTCTATTTAGACCCTGTTTATGGGAACATGGGCAAATATTCCTTCTCCTTGTGCAGATCAAGATGAGGTGCTTAGGTTGTTTCCACAAGGGCCAGTATTACAAGAGATGGGCATGATGGTTAGTGTTACCAAATTTTGCAGCATTTTGTTTTTTTCAAGCTGTGGTATGAGAATCTTAGTGAATAAAGTACAATTTCAGACCTCAACACCATGGAAAAACACTTGAAAAAATGTGCCCCAAGTAGATGCTAAAGGACCAGAAAGCACAAATAATGAGAATCCAGGGTGTTTTCTTTTTAGCCTCAGCTTTAGACCAGTATTTTAAATCTTTTGATGTGAATGATTTTGAACCTTTGGAGCTGGCACAATAGCCGCTGCCCCCTCAGGATGCTGCATTGTTGCAGGATATATGCATCTCTCTCACAATGCACGGTAGCATGCCAAATATTAAAGGGATTTGTCCCAAGAGAATAATGGCTGATTTGCCACACAAACACGGCAGTCCCACAAGAAATTGCCAATTCAAACAGCAACTCCTTTGTTGTACCAAGACAAATTTGACACCTAGCCAGGTCTCTAACCCTCCACAATCTCACAGTGCTCTGCTCTGCCTCCCTTCCACCTCCAAGGCAGAGGGAGGGAGGAAAGGACAGAAACTGGATCCCTGACAGCCCACCCAGCAGGAGCCATCGGGGACACTTCCAGGATGCCCTGTCCCTGTTGCTTAGCACCACCAGGGATAGGGTAGCCAGGGCAGGGGCTACCGGGTCTCAGTTTTTCCCAGGCACAGGAGTTGCTTGGAACCAGGAGTTGCTTGGCACATCTGTCAATGCCAAATCCCCTGTAGCTCCTAATCCTAAAGTCTTTGTGCCTCTTCTTTTCCCTCCCAAATCTGTAGTATTCGAGGGCAGAGCTGGAAAGCAAGGCACATCTCCATTACTGACTGCTAGAGGCGGAAATATTTGTGTGACTACTCAGAGTGCCCACGGGATTTGTCATGGTGTGTTTGTACTCAATTTCCCTGAATCTCCAAGTGAATGCAAGACATTATTTTTAGTGACTTCAGCTGTGTGGTAGATCTGCATGAGAGAGACTGCTGGAAATTTTCTGATGGAGCAAAGTTTTGATTAAAAATTCTGGTTCATTGGGCCCACAATACTTAATTCAAATCACCTCTGATTCAGCAAACTGTTCCTGCAGCCAAAGCAGGACTCCAAAGTCCTGGCAGATCTGGCTGGGAGCCCTGGGAGCTCCCTGTGGCACTCAATAAAAAGAACTCTCCTGTCCACTGCTGCCTTGCAGTGGAAGTGTCAACACATCCCTTTCATCAAGCAGCTGCAAGGTCTCTGGATTTGTATTTATGCAAATGGCTGTAGAAATTGACCCTCTGCATGGTCAGTGGCTTGTGAGGTTTCTAATCGATGCTTCCCATGCTCATTATCTGGTTTCTAAAATGAGAAGGGCACACACAGCTCTGCTATCTACCTTGTTAATTCAACAAGAACCAAGAAAACCTGATAGCAGCAGCGCTCAGTTCTAGCCGGCCACTGGAGAGCAGGTTGTATTTCTGTTCCCAGGTCAGAGCAGCTCAGCTTTACTACCTGTTAAAATAACAAAGCCTACTCACCCAGATGAACTTGTTTAATGTATTCAATCAAAGAAGCCCTGTTGTCATTCCAGAACTGCTTCAGTTTTCCTTCTGGTGGATATTTACAGCATGACAGCTCCAATGTAATTTCAAAACACTGTCCCCAGACATAGTTATAATCCTGCATCCCACCTAAAAGTAAGTGTTAATGATTAATGTTGAGAGCAGCAGTCGGTAAGAAGGGGGTGAGGAAATGTCAAATTTTCCCTAACCTGCTACATAACAATCTAAGGAAGTATTTCGGGAAGGCAAGTATAAGTCAGTCAGACAAACTACTACCAGCTGAAAAGTGCAACTACTTTTCAGTTCTGCAGTCACTTAGTTTTACAATCCCCCGTGGAAAGCCAGCTTGTTGTTTTAACAAAACCCAAACACCTCCAGCTATAATGTGTGGTGCTCTTCCTAGAGCAATGCTAGCTTCAGTTTAGTCAGCCCTTCTCCAAAACTCTTGTGAAAATGTTTGTAACCATTCAGGGACAGACAAATCCACATTTGAAACAAGGTCTGTCATGGTCAGTAATAAGGAGACTTTTGGGAAGTATGAAGGCTTCATCAAGCTTGGTGAAAAAAATACCAGTTGATGACCAAAATAGCCTTCTAAACTTGTACAGTGTCACTTCCCGTAACAATATGAAGCCACAGAGTGTGGTTAACCAGAAGCATGTATACGGTTAACTACATACAGAAATAAATCAGTGCATTCATTTCAGTAATTAGCCAGGTAGAAAGCTGTTACGTGATAGTGGTATTAGTTGTCTCCTTTCTAAAAGAAAGTGGCAGATTTGATCTTAGCTATTCTAGATGAAACCTGTTGCCAGTAGTGGCCCTACACTTGATTGACTAAGTATAAGTAGTAGGATTTTGGCCCAAGAGGCTCAATATATTTGGGCACCTATGTTAATGCACAAAAACAGGTTGACAGCAGAAGGGAAAGGAGAAACCTTAGCAGTAGCTTGTCAATCAGAAGTGATCTGTGCAAGCTCTCCAGCTAGCTGCATTTTTCCTACAGCAACAGCAAAAGACATGGGCCTAAGCAGAGGGAGGAGCTGAAGACCCAGTCAGTGGAAGCTGGCTGTTGTTTAGATTTGGATCCCTATCCAGAAAGGCTCGGGGCAACGTTCACGTATGTGCTAGTTCAGAGACTCTGCAAATGCTTGTGCTTTACACGGTCCACAATAACAGGTGCAACATGTCTGCACATACCAACTTCACTGGCAGTCAGTTCAGACTTCAAAAAATTCTATTGCAGGTAAAGCCACAGCTGTTATGGAGTTCAGGAACAAACCTGTGTCCCAGCATACAATAAAAGCAATGGAGAGGAGAGGAAAACATTGACACTCTTACCTTTCAATGGGTACCATGCATATCCATTTGTAATACCACCTGGAAAGCTTTCCACATTTGGAGTGCTACATGAAATTCCTCTGGACATGATGGCATGGTGGGAAGCATAGGATTTTGCAAGGTATTTGAAAACATCATCATCTTGGGTGGCACTATAGCGTTCTGTAGTTACCGTATCTGTGCAATGAAGATGGTGATGGTATGACCCTGATCAATGTTACAATGAATAGCTCTGTATTTCACAAAAAGATATGAAGCCCTCAAACCTGCCTATCAGTTTCTTGTGTCCCAACATATCCCACAGGAAAAAAGGACAGAAAAAGGGCTTGGTAGATCTGTAATGGTAGGAAATTAGTTAAATAAACACATGCTCTGATGATCCTAGGAAGAGCACCATGCCTCATGTTATAGAGGAAAGCCAGCCCCCTCCTTAATCCCCTGTCGCTACCCCAGCAATCCAAGCAAACTCAACAGCCTTCTGGTTCTTTCCTGCGTAGCAAAGTGGGAAGTCCCGGACTAGCCACAGTGCTAGTCTCCCACCTGCCTCTGGGCATGCTGCCCACCCTTCTCTCCTGCCATGCCTTGTTGTTCAAAAATTAAGGTCTTAATTAGGCGGGAAGCCTATGTTCTCCTGGGCCTATGCATACAGCTCCAATGATCCCTATACTGCATCCCAAACCTTGCAGATATTCCTAACAGCTCTGCTCCAGTCTCAGGCTGGGCTCAACTCATCCCAGTGTTAGGCCTTGCTTTCTTCCCTATCACGGTCCATACTCATACTGCCTCCCTCTGACCAAGGCCTCTCTCACTCCACCCCTCACCCAGTCTCTCTCATACTGCCCCTTTGCAGGGCCACTCTCATACCGCCCCTCTTTTTCCCGGGGCCACACTCACCCTGCCCTCACCCAAAGGGTCCTGGGGCTTGTTTCCCTGCACTCCCCGGCCAGCAAGCACACGGCCTCTTGGGCCTCTCCCCCAACCCTCATCCGAGTGAGCGCTGGGCGGTCTGCAGAACACCAGAGTGACTCTGTCTCTCATCACTCACCCAGCTGCTCTGAATTAGGGGCTCCTGACTCGCCCCATTGTTTTCCCGTGGCACTTCCTCAGCCGTCCCACCCAACTGGCCTCTGGCCCACCTGTGGCCTCAGGCCCCTGAAGGCTTACCTGGACCTAACCTGGCCTCCATGTTAGCAGGGCCTACCCTTGAGGCCCCTGCTCACCAGGGCCCACTTCACACCCTTTCCTCACAGGCCTCATCTCAGGGCCCCTGTTCAGAGGGCCTCACTACTCGCCCCTCTCGGCATTCACATGTTGTAACCATATCCCAGCCCCTAACTTTGGCCTCTCTCCTTGGGCTCTGAGCCCCTCATTCTCCCTGGGCTCCTTCCCCCCCCCCCACACACAATTGGGGCTCCTAACCTCTGGGCTTCTTGCCTCTTCGCTAGGCTCCATGCCCTTTGCTAGGCTCTCCACGCCTCCCAACTGCCACTCTAGTGAAGGCCATTAGATGTCCCACTGTACCCTGCCCTACATCTCTGCCTCCACTGAGGCACATACTCAGCCCCCTATGCTGGGGCCCAGGGTCAAACACCCCACCCCGCAGGCTCAGGTGCCACTCACCGGTGTGTCTGGCCCACCACTCTCAGTCCTCGGGGTCTTGCACCCCACGTGGGCTCAGGTGGCTGCAGCCGTGCCTGGCCCCAACTGCCTCCGATGTTAAATAACCCAGCCGAAGGCAGGGGCTGGGGTTTAGGCTCCCCTACTCGCCTTCCACCAGGGTGGTAATTGGCCTGGCATTTCCTGGGGGCTGTTCTGCCACACACCTCCCCACTTAGAATAGTTCCTGGGGGAGGTTTCCCCTGCTGCTTTGCCAAAGCAGGTTCCCCTCAGAGCCTGTGAAAGTCCTCAAGTGGCAAGCACCCCCAACGGTGCTCCACCACACACCTTTCCCCCTTAATCATGACATTCAGGGGCTTCACTTGGCTGCCTTCTCCACTGGCTTTGTCCCACTCTACTGCAGTCCCTGCCACGTGGCAACCACCCCAAATGTGCCCTGCCATACCTGTTCAAATGGCTGAAGAAGCACCTGCTGTTTGTTTTAATTTTCTTTGCAAAGTCCAATGCACTTAAGCCTTTGTCGATTCTTACTTTATTTTTCTACCTTTTTGACCTCTAAAAGATTTTCTTCCTCTTGATCAATCATTTTTCTCCACCCCGCTCCCTCAGCTCTAAGTTTGCAAGGCCCTGTTCAAAACTTCAGGGAATTTAGGTTTTTGTTACTAAAGCTCTTAAAGGAGAAACACAGGTATTAGCTTACCTGAGTAACTGTTATCAAATGGGTAACTGGCAACAAGTGCCCCACCATGCAAGTTAGCTGAAAGAACAAATGTTTCGTTTTGTATCCATTTCATCACTGCTTCAGTCTCTGGTTGAGTTTGGACCCCGTTACTTTCGAAGACATCAGGGAAATTCCTATTCAGATCTTTGTGATTCATATTGTATCTTACAGAAAAAACAAAATCCTATTTGCTTGCATGTAGACATTTCCAACAACTTGATCAACCTTAAATGATTTACAATGCTTTGTTTCTGTGATGTGCTAGAGGCTGGAGGAAACAGGATTATTTAAACAGTGCATAGGTAAATGAGCATGAACCTGTTCTCACTTAACCATCAAATAAACTCACATAATTCCACATCATAGAAGCTATTGGCCTCTGCATACAATAGAATAATTATTCTACCATGACAAGAGTATTTCAAATGGAAACACTGATTCCTTTTCTGTCTCTCAGAAAAAACAATATTGTGGCATAAGTCAAATAGAGAATGCACAGCGTGTTTTTTCTACTTGTTTGGGAACGTATGCGTCTCTCCTATGGCTGAGCCACTTGTAATGCCATCATCCTCATCCTGTGAAGCAATAAAAACAATGCACCTACCAAAAGGGTGCCCTTTTCATGTCTGAGAGTATTTGGAGTGCCAACCTGTTCCACCAATCCCATACTTCTTCCTTTCTCCTCTACTGCAAAGTCACTGTGATTAGCATTTAGCTAGGGATTTGTTCCTTTTAAACAATCTCATTTTTTTTAGTGTCAATCCCCAGCATGCTTCAGCCACTGGAACCCCCCACAAAAGAACGACCTACTTGTTTCAGGAGTAAGTTATTTTAAACAGGGCCTACTTTAGTTGTGTAGTGTGCCAAGTAGTATGTGCATCTACATGACACATTGGTTCCCCCTAATGCTGCTATGGCAGCTAAAATAAAAGATCCAAAAGATCTTGATCCTTAGCTACACAAGTACTCCTACTGTATTAGTAAGAGTTGTGTTGGCTACTTTCTGCTTTTCTGTATCTTCCCAAATTTGTTCCTCTGGTCTCCTTCTTCCTGTCATTTCTTCTTTGTCTTTGTCTGTGCTCTCTCATTGTTCTCCTTTTTCTAGGTTTTTAAATTTTCTTCCCTGTTTTGATCTCTGTAGCAATTTGCATTAGAATATGCAAGGACTGCAGGCAGGGCAGTGTTACACAAACACTCCTTCTACAACAAATTCCTTACACAGCTGCCATGGGGCAGATCCAGGGTTGCACTGACAGGGATATAGCCCTGTCCCCTTCAGCAGTGAGCTACATGAGCAGTGAAGAATGCTCATCTGCCCAGAGACCCTGCTTTCAAGCAGCTCTGGAGCCCAGGGAATTAGTACCACTGTGTTTTGCTCTTCCCCTCTCTTCCTTCCCTATCAGCAGCAGGAAAACAGAGGAGAGGGGATGGGCAGCAGTAGTGCACAGCCCCTGGGCTCCCTCTGTCCCTTCTTTTCCTTGCTGCTGAAATCAAGGGTAATTGGGGTGGAGGGGAGCAAGGGAAGGGCAAAGTGAACAGTAAGAGCACTTACCCCTGGGTTCCACAGCTGCATGTGAGCAGGGACTCCAGGTAAACCCCACGCTGACCAGCCAGTGAGCTCATAGAGCTCTCAACAGAAGCTCTGCTGCTGTGCCTCTGGTTCCGCCCGATAGCTGCCATGAGTTCACCACAGTTTGCACTCATCCCTGTTACCAAGACTGCCCACAATGGGATGAACTTATTAAACTTTTTTTTGTCACTATGGATATTTTGCCAGTGTAACCAAAGCCTAGTCTTTGGAGGCTTCACATAATTTTCCTGTTGTTGACCTAGCATCAGCTCAGCCATCATGGAAGAATGGCAGACATATCAGCAGCTTCTATCTCAATTTGTTGAAAGTCAAATCTGGAACTGAAAAGGCTGCTGTATGGGCTTCAAGCTTTGGGGTGGACAGCTGAAGAAGTGCCTTAAATTATCTGAGCAATACTGTTTTGGTAGAAGCCACTACACAGCACCTCCTCAGGGACAGAGCCCTCTCTAGTGGTCCATTCTGCCTACAACTGATGCAGAACACAAATCATCTGAGCTGCAGAAAGCGTTTTACAGTAGGTTTATGGCAGTGCTGGGAACCTGTGCTTTTATTTAATAAAAAAATTGACAAAATTGTTTAAGAATTGTTATATTGTTTTCTTTGTTGATGAGAGAGATAACAAGCTGGGTTTGAACATCTGTAGTGTTAAAACATTTTCTCCTTTTTGTCCAGCAAACTGAAAACAGCCATCCTCTACCTAATCTGAAAATGAGGAAAAGGTCCTTTTGCCTGCCATTAATTCTGTGACTATTTTCATTTTTGGCACCCTAAGGATCCAGAGATGTTGTATTTCTATTTAGAAATCAGATATATGTAGCTTAAAGTTTAAACCACTTTAAACTGTGATCAATTCTCTCAAAGAACAAACACTTACAAGCAGAGGCTTGGATCAGTCAGTCCTCTGCCAAGCTTCGTGCCATAGCATTATGTCGTCAGAACACTACAGGCCAAATTTATCTCTAAGTCAGCTTAGGCTGCATTAATAATTACTCACCTGTTATGACATGCCCCCTCTAACTATTAAAAAAAATTCACACCCACTTCCACACACACCTTACCTTCCTTTTGAGAAAAAGCAATTAGGTATTTTTGTAGCTTCAAATCCATCTGGATTCATTGATGGCATGATATGAATCCGGGTGTTATCGAGTAGCTTTGTGATGACTGGGTCTTGCTGATCCTTGTCCACCAGGAATTGTATTAAATGAAGCAGCAATTCCCTCCCAACTGTCTGTGATAAGAAGCACAGATTTAAGGTTTTTTAAGTCAGTGGTGAAGAGAAGGATGAATTCAACACAATGCTTGTAGGATCTGGCAAAGATAATACTGCACAATATAAACACAATTCTAGCAATCAATCCAAAATAAAAAATGTTATGGTCAGCATTGCTTTGTCACAGTTCTCAGCCTCTAGATAATTACATGTATTTAGTTTATGTGGTTTGTTGTTTTTTGTTTTTAAGCTTGTATTTTGGTATCTGTTGGGATGCAAAGACAGGAAAGGTCCAACCCCAGTTGGAGATGAATGGGATGTGGCACAATCTACCCTCATGTCCATTATCACATTTCATGTAGTGTTTGACATGAATTGAGTTCATCAGGGCACATGCAATTCATTTCAGATGAGGAAAAAAACTACTGAGTACTGGGTCAGAGAGAGGCATGGGCAGACAGAAAGCTGCATTTCTCTCTTTCTCTCTCTCTCTCTGTGGACATAACCTTGGGCATCTGCATGGAATTACCAATGTCTCTATTTTGTTTTTACTCTTTCAGGGCCTAGAATTCAACCAAGACAACTGCCCCAGTAAGTGCCAGTTCTATCTTCCAGGGAGGTAACAGTGCTCCTAGACTTCTCTGTATGTTTGTATACACATGTGCATCCACACACGCACACACACACACTCAAACTCTCTCTACAGAATGACTGTGTTTTTTAGTGTAGACCAATTGCTAGGATTAAATATAATGTGTGGGTACATAAATCAAAGTTTTAAACCAGTGTTTTAGAGTTCAGCACAATACAAAGGCTTGTGGAGTCTTGAAAAACTAAAAGAAAGTTAAATAATTAACAGAATTCTGTCTTTAAGATTTGGAACAAAGACTACAGGAAATTCTGAGACTATGGCCTCATCTGCGCTCACAGCTACTTGGAACCGTGCGTAAGAGGGATGTATTCATATGTGTGTAACACTTGATGTCATTACAACTAAACTGGAGCTTCTCCAAAATGCTTAGAGATATTTTAGAGGCATTTTTAATTTTTTCATTTTTTTCCTTTCCCTCCCTTTTTATTTCTCCTTCCTCATTCCTTCCTCTCATGCACTCTGTAGGCACCTGCTGTGCTCCCCAAAAGGTTATATATATGTGTGCCAGTTGAAGAAACATTATTCACAAGGCTCTTGCGAATAACTTAAAGCAAACTTTGATTAATGTAATCCTCAGGAGAAAAAAGACACAACCACAATGTTCAAACACAATTGTAGCTGAACAAGTGTTGTTCCCTCTCAAATCCTTGACACCTACACAATATGCAACATTTACACTACTGATCTCTCTGCCAAGCAAAACTTTGGGTTTAAGAATGTTTATTCTGCAGGATTTTACTTCCTTCAGGGATGCCAGTGATAAGATATAAAGCTGCATGGTCTGGTTGTGCAGGACAGACCCCACTTAAAAAAAATCTGGCAGTTAAAACAGATGAAGTTGCTTCACAAAAAGACTGGGTACAAGCAGTCAAAGTTAAGGTAAAGCTACAGACATAAAGCTTTAAATTGAAAAACAAAAATGATACCGATTCAAAATTGGAGCAGGGGTCTCTTCTGTCAGGAGTTTTCTTATCCACGCTAATTAAGAAAGATGTAAAGAAAGATTATGGCAGAATCACCATGGGGCTTAATGATTGGAAGCGACTCAACAGAACCACTGACAACAAGGTGAACTACTCTGACAGCATGGGGACTTGTAACAGAGCTGTCATGAAATCACATCTAGGCAGAAGACCTACTCCTCACTTCTTACAATTAGCTCCTGCTTTGGCCAGGACAGAGAATACACTCCCTTCTCTGGCTAACATCACTTCCCCAAAGGATGCTTTTATTTCCCAGGGTTGTCCCTCTGATGATTCTGAATGATTGTAGCTCCATAGCTGGGGTGGGAATAGGCCAAGACTTGTGAGTATATATGCTCCAGCATATTCATTGACACTAGCAGAACAGTCTTGCAAGTTATAGCAAGCTTATGCGTGGGTTCCCTTTTAGTGCCATGGCATTTCAGTGCTTTTTTAGAATAGCATTTCACCACTAAGATATTTGTATAATAAAAAAAAATATCAAGACCAAGAAGCATACCATAGTTATATTGGATGAAGCCAGTGCTCTCTATAGATAAGCATCTCCCTGCTTGAGAGTGGGCACAGGTTACAGCATAGGAAGAAACAGTACAGGAGAAAGGGGAAAGTAATTCTCTACAACTGTTTGCGCTCAGATATTTCCTACTCTGGCTCATGCAGCAAACAAAGAGCAAACATGCCGTCTAGCAAGAACTCTGCTTCAGGAACCAGACTGGTAGGGATTCATAGTTTCATAGTGTCATGGTTAGTAGGGTTGGAAAGGACCGGAGCAGATCATCAAATCTGACCCCCTGCCATGGCAGGATAGAGTACTGGGGTCAAATGACCCCAGCAAGGTGATTGTCTAGCCTTGTCTTAAAGACCCCCAGGGTAGGAGCCAGCACCACTTTGCTTGGAAGTTGGTTCCAGATCCTAGCCGCCCTGACAGTGAAGTAGCACCTCCTGATGTTTAGTCTGAATCTACCCTCTGGCAGCTTGTGACTGTTATTTCTAGTCACTCCTGGTAGTCCTCGGGGGAACAGGGACTCCCCCAGTGCCTGCTGGTCCCCTCTGACTAGTTTGTAACAGGCCACTAGATCCCCCCTCAGCCTTCTCTTGTGGAGGCTGAACAAGTTTAGGTCCCGTAGCCTCTCCTCATAGGGCCTGCCCTGCTGCCCCCGATCATGCGAGTGGCCCTCTTCTGGACCCTCTCCATGTTGTCCACATCTCTTCTGAAGTGCAGCGCCCAGAACTGGACACAGTACTCCAGCTGCGGTCTGACCAGTGTCGCATAGAGGGGGAGTATCACCTCCTTGGACCTGCTTGAGATGCATCTGTGGATGTCTGACAAGGTATGGTTGGCCTTCCTGACTGCATCCCCACACTGCTGGCCCATGTTCATCTTGGCATCAGTGATGACTCCAAGATCCTTTTCTGCCTCTGCACTGATAAGAAGGGAGTTTCCCAGCCTTGTAGGTATGCTGCTGGTTCTTCCTCCCCAGGTGCATCACCATGCATTTGTCAGTGTTGAATCCCATCCTATTCTTGTCTGCCCACCCCTGTAACCTGTCTAGGTCTGATTGTAGCCTATTCCTTCCTTCTAGCGTACCCACATCCCCCCACACTGGGTGGGGTTTGGGAAAGGTTAGCACACACACTCTGTTGTTCTTCTGGTTACAAGCAACATGTGCCCTGACCATAACTGACTTGGAATCACATGTGTAGTAGCCAAGTCTAGACCCTTCACCTACAATGATACCCTCCTAGAGAGGTTATATTTGGATTTTCATGTTAGTTGTCCCTGCACAGGCACTCACAGGACCTCCCTCTACTGTTTGTGTGGGTAAAGGGACAGGGTTCCCTTACCCCCCATGCCAGATTTGCAGCTGAAATGCTTGACTTCTGTCTTTCTCTTTTGTGAATGGATTCTAGGAAGCCACTCAGAGCAGCCTGCCAGGGAAAAGTTTTTAAAAAACTGTATGCTACCTCACTAACTCTGCATATTTGTCCTAGTTTCCATGGAATTTAACTTCTTGGGGGGGAAAAAAGCCTGTTCTATTACCAGGGGAAGAGTGCTTCAGGAGTTAGCTCATTTTATTGTATGTAAAACTTAACAAGGAGGGAAGCAACAACACCTGACCAGAGCCTACAGAGCATAAGTAACTGGGCTTGTTTCTTAAAAGCAGTATTGGGCTCAGCAGGGGAACAGCTTAGATGGGAAACACAACAGAGTAGAAAAAAGAGAAGGGAGAAGAGATGGCCAAGTCATGGCCCTGCCAGTGAGAGAGGAGTCTGGTTCATGGAGAAATATATGAAAGCCCCCTCCCACAGAGAGGACTGCCCCAATCCCTGGACGTTAAATTAACCTCTTTTCTTTCTGTTGAACTCCAACTATGTGTTCATTAAATGCTTGTGGGGGCTCAAGAGCAGAACAGAGAGGGAAGGAACAGAGAAGGCAGGAGATGGTAGGGAAGAATAAACATTTACAGGTAACAAAAGCATTTGTCGGATGGTCACATGGTGCCATATCATAATCTGTTCAAGAGTAGCTAAGCAAGGTTATAATGATTTTCTGTTCCCAGCTGCTGTCTATTCTTGTCCTGTTTGTCTCCTCCATCTTCCTCTTTCCCTATTTCTTCATAAATGGTAGGTGTGAAAGAGAGAAGGAGCCACCAGGCTCCAAGACTTACGGGCTAATCAAAGGTTTAGCGGCCCCGCATCCGCAGCTCCAAGAAGCCCGGCAGAGATTCCCCTTACCCAGGTGTGTCGGGAAGGGAGGGGCCGATAATTCTCCTGCCAGTATAAAGAAGAGCCCGGGACAAGCAGGAAGCAACAATGCAGAACCGGAAAGAGGAGGCGGAGGAGCACGCCGGCACATGCTGCAGGGAACTCGAAAAGCAACGGTGGGTGCTGCTGGAGCCTCTGGCAGAGAGCAAAACCCCAGCGGGCTTTTGGAACCCCGCTTGCTGGCCCCTGCCGGGAGTAGAACTGTTTGTTTACCGGCTGGGAGCTGGCTGAGCCTGGAGGGAGAAGGGTACCGTAATAACCCTAATGGAGGGGCACTATTGACGTTGAGGTACCATAGTACATGTAATAGTGGCACAAGACAATAGTATAGACTTAAGCTGGTAAGAGAAATCGTGGCAAGCTCTACAAAGGCCTCTCAGAGAAAGAGAGAGAGAGAGAGCCAACAAGTGAGACTGACCCGACAAAGGTCAGGTCTGATTTTGAGTGTGGCTGCAGACAGCCGGAGCAGTGACACAGGCCAGGAGAGCCTTCTCCTTTTTTTGTGTTTTTCTTTTTGACCTTGCTTTTGCTGTTTGTTCGAGAGGAACTGAGGACACGTGGCTGGACCAATTGGCTGGCCACCACCTGGTGGAACGGGTGAGGGTGTAGGGGTGGCGGAGCCCTCAAACTTGGGACCTCATGGGACGACAGTGAGACTAATAATTGGACTACACGTGAAGGTATCTGAACCAACTCCGTTAACACCAAGTCGTGGCAGGACAAACATACGTGTAAGATCCCCAATTTAGCTGATAAAACCCTAGGCGGCGTCTGTCAGGTCCACAGGGGGCGGTGATACCCGACAATAGACAGCCCTTCAAATGTAAACTTCTCAGATTACATGCTCTACTAATGACATTCATGGGCACGCAGGACTAGTACTTACCAAATGCATAGCAGTAAAAGCATGCTTATGGTCAAAACATGATTACAGTCAAGCTTACACCACCTAGTTTTATGGTTGTTGCTGTTGTATTCAATGTCCTTAAAGTTGGACATCAGCCATGTTGCTGAGTGCACATCATGTGCCATCAGTCCCATCATTTATTTCCCAGGGAAGAGTTTAAGGGAATACTTTATTTCAGTGGGGTTGTAGGTTTTTTTGCTTTCGATGTGTTTGTTTACAATGTACATGCTGCACTGCATTCATTAGAGAAGGCAAGGCTGAAGAAATTTACTTTATACTAGAAGCAAAAGGTGGCAAGTCTTGAGAGGGGCCTTAGTTCCTGTGGGAACACATTGCACAGTCTTGAACAGGCCCCTTCTAAAACTCCATCTCCTGCTGAGATGAAACTTACTCTCCTGGGGGACGGGTTCCTAGTAAAACTAAGGAACACACTTGGCAATTTTTGTTGTCATCCCTGAGCTCCTGGTTGTCTCTTAGCTTTGCTGGGCCCTGGCCAACGAGTGTTCTGAAGATCAGGACTGACACTTGATATTTGCTTGTTATTCTGCAAAAAGCCACCGTGGGGAGCAGGGCAGATCAGATTGTGCTCACTGTAGTCTGTCTTGCTAAAGAGACAGGCCACAGTATTCCATACTATTTGGAACATCTTAAGGTAGCTTTATGCCCAGGCATATTGTATGTCTGCAGTTCAGATGGCAAATGAAAATCATTATATCAGATCCCAGGAAAACTTTCCCCTGGGTCCCAAGGGCTAAGATGGCCATCAAGTTTCCCTAGGTGTTTTCAGATGTCACCAGATACTAGAAACAATGGACAATGCAGAGGCAGAAGCAAATCCCTTCAGTAGCACTTAGTAGGGGTCTTGAAATTGCAAAATATGCATCAGTGACTGTGGCCTCGCTGCATTCACAATGTGTCACTGAGGCTCAGGTGGCTATCCCTGAACTAGCTTTATATTAGTTATCTCAGGCATGGATAGCTGGTAACCTGCAGTATCATAGAGCTCAGCATGGGCTTCAAAAAACCCACTGGAAAACCTCATTAAATATTCAAGTGTTTAAACCAGTGGTTTTCAACCTGTGATTCACAGACCTCTGGGGATCTGCAGACTATGTTTAAGGGGTCTGCAAAAGATGACTATGATCAAAAGTATGTGAATGTCCACACTTACACTTCAAAGTGGTCTGCACCTCTATTCAAAATGTCCAAAGGGGTCTGCAAATGAAAAAAGGCTTAAAACCGCTGGTTTAGACCACGTTGACCTCTGTACTGCTGGTTACCCCATGATCAATACCCGAGTTAGCCATCTTAAACCCAGTTCAATGGTGTGACTGTAGTATATGCATACCAAGCTTCTCCAAGCACCCATGCTGACCTAATGACATGTGTAGCCTTTTGGTGCTGAGGTGTACAAATACTGCCAGTTTCAGTGCACTGCATAGCAAAATCACTTCTCGTTAGTAAGTCAGTATGGAGTGGATGTGCACAGTCAGAACTAGACATGGGACTGAGTGCCAGAAACTCACAGGTTTTGGCTCCAGCTACTGAGTGTATTGACTTTGTAAAACTAGGGTGACATAACACTAGCATAACTCCATCTAGGGCAATGCAGTTGCATCAGAGATTAAACTGGCCCTGTTGACTCTGCTACTCCTAGAACACTTGCATAAACAATATGTCTTTAATATTAGACTTATATTTAATATTTGTATAAAACTATTAAAGATGGCTCAGACATACAGTATTGTGTTTGCTTTTTGTTTTTGTTTTACTCTGGAACAACCTATAACAGTTTTTAAAATGGTTTTGTGCTGGCACTGAAAGTTAGGAATTTAGCAGGAAGGAAAATAGCCCACTACACAATTAAACTTTTTCCCTTTTTCATGCTCCTTGCTTAGCATCTTTATTTTTTCCTTGCTCCTTACTACAGTGCCCCATTTCTTGCAATGAAAAAAATATTACATAGTTGTAATTAAAGGAGAATACTGTGAATGGGATGGTTTGGGGGGGTTCGTAATAAGATACTGAACTGGAGCTTTCATTACAGAGGACTTGAAGTTAAAAAGAATCCATGTGCTCAGGTAGCCCAGTGGTGAATTAAACTGAAATATCCAGGTAGGTAACATTTACTGGCTTTAGTTTATGTGCAGTTGCTCTTGCACCTTTTCTATCATGACAGAAGATCATATCGCATGTGGATTCATTGTCTTCAGTGGTAAAGATGATGACTAAATCATCACTGCAACTGCTTGGAGGGCTGTGGCTCCATTCTGTGACCTTCGCTGAAGGTTCAAAATGTTTTGCTTGCATTAAAGATTTTTATTTCCAAATATTTTAGTGAAAATGGAAATTGTCAATATGTCTTATTTTTTTTATTTTTTTTTCAGTTCGGTAGTGAATAAGAATGAGTGCTGGAGGGGTTGAGAGGTCACAGCCTCTGACTGGGCAGGGTACTGACCCAGGTCATACTAGATCACAACTCAAGTCTTCCTCTGCCTGACTCTTAACGACATAGCATGAAAGTCTTTACTCTGAATCAAGCAGAGATTCTCACATGGGAGATGACATGCTTCACTCCCCTCACCTTCCTAACAGATGAAATAACACACCTCACATCTCTGCAAATCACTGTAATTTTGACAAAACAACATATTTTAGATGAAATTTAGTTTAGCTGACAAGTGATTCATACCTCTGGTCATCAGTTGATATCTGGCCTGGTTAAATTTATAGAAAGTCCAACAATTTTAACATTGTTTTCAAATCCAATTCAGATACAGCAGTGGGAAAAACTTGGCCAAACAGAATGTAAGCTTGTTCCGGGTCTCTCTAAAACACACTAGTTTCACTGATATAACTCCGATCCTGCAATGGTATGCTATGAAGGACCGCGCATAACAAATCAATTCATACTGCATACTCAGTGCAACAACAATCTGCTTAATAGATTATAGGAGAAGTTGAATCTCTCAACAGGAACTAGCCTAACAGAATTTTATATTCAACTTTTCTGATGCTTTGCACTCTGAGACTGTTTCCTGTAATCTGAAATCCATTGCTGGACAAATAGGAAAAACAAATACTAACTGGGCACACCTACACAAGGTACTTAATGTGCAGTAGCCTAACAACACTGCACTGTAGCACGTCACAGCATGGACAGTGCTAATACGCTACTGTTCAGTATTATTACACTACTGCACAGTAGCATCACTAAAAAGGTATTTGCTGGCACTATTGTGCAGTAACTCTAGTTACTGCGCATTTAGTTAGTACTTCATTAAGCAAGTACTATATTAAATGCACAGTAACTCCTGCACATTAATGAACATGCAGACATACCCACTGTGAATATGTTAAATCCATATGCAGAATATAAGCCAAAAGTGATTATAGATCCCAGAAATAAGCTTTTCAGGAACATGTCTCAGCTAGTCAACTGTTGCTTTTTTTTAAAAAAAAATACAAAATGTGCATGCAATTGCTTTGTTTCAGTTAAGCCTCAAGACTCTGGTCATTTAAAGAATCTGATCAGCTGAAGTACTGAAATGTGGCAGAAATGTAATGAATGCATGTATATGGCTTTCCTTCCCACAAGAAGCCTGTCACACAACATGGTCCACTTCAGCTGAGGCTCTGTACAGTCATATTTTTAGCTTGGCCACTTGAGTAAAACAAAGTAAAGCCAGTTTAATTTGGAGAAATCTGTTCTCGGCAAGACCTTAGAAAAAGTCATAAAGGGTCACATTTGCAGGGGCCCAGCAGGTAGCACAATGTTAAGGGGCAGCCAGCATGGGTTTATAGCAGGCAGATCCTGCCTGACTAACCCGATTTTCTTTTTATGACTAGGTCACAAAGTGTTTAGATGCAGGGGAGGAAGTAGATATTATTTACCTGCATTTTAAAAGGCTTTTGACACAGTGTCTCACCCAATTCTTATGAGCAAACCGAGTAGCTGTGATGTGGATTTTTTCACAGTAAGGTGGGTGAAAAACTGGCTTATGGGACACACCCAAAGACTGGTGGTGGATGGGTCGGTTTCTTCCTGGAGGGATGTGGGCAGTGGTGTCCCCCAAGGCTCTGTCCTTGGACCAGTTCTGTTTAATATCTTCATCAGCAATTTGGATGAAGGTGTTGAAAGCACCTTGTCCAAATTTACAGATGACACTAAACTATGGGGCATAGTAAACACACTGGAGGGCAGGGAGCAAATTCAAGCAGATTTGGACAGACTGGAGAAGTGAGCAGATCAGAATAGGATGCAATTCAACAAAGATAAATGCAAGGTGCTGCAGCTGTGGGGAAAGAGTCTCCAACACACCTATAGACTGAGGGTGGGAGGGGATCATTCTGAGAACCACAACAGTGGAACTGAGATCTCAGAGTCCTGGTTGATGCAAAAATGGACATGAGTCGCCAGTGTGACGAGGTAATAAGAAAGAGTGCAGGTAGCCTTGCTTGCATCAGCGGGAGTATCCCAAGCAGTTCTAGGGAAGTTATCATTCTCCTTTATGCAGCATTGGTGAGACTGCAGCTGGAGTACTGCATCCAGTTTTGGGGGCTGCACTTCAAGAGGGATGTGGATAACCTTGAGAGGGTTCAGAGGAGGGCTACTCATATGGTTGAGGGCCTGCAGGTAAGACCCTATGAAGACAGACTGAGGGATCTGAATCCCCTCAGCCTCCACAAGAGAAGGCTGAGAGGCAATCTTGTGGCTGCCTACAAACTCATCGGGGGGAAGAGGGGATCAGCAGGGAATAGGGGATACTCTGTTTACCAGGGCGCCCCTCGAGGTTACCAGAAATAATGGCCACAAACTGAAGAAGAACAGATTTAGATTGGACATAAGGAAGAAATTATTTATAATAAGGATTGCCAAAATATGGAATGAGCGTCCAAGGGAGGTGGTGCTTTCCCCTACCTTGGAGGTGTACAAGAGGAGATTAGACAGGCATCTGGCTGGGATTACTTAACCCCAGTGCTCTTTCCTGCCTGGAGCAGGGAGTCAGACCCAATGATCTACCAGGTCCCTTCTGACTCTAGAAATCTACAAAATCCTTTACAGTTGTCACATTTGCTTCTGGGTACAAATGCACAATAGCGAGAGAAAGAAGGCAGGGTAGAGATGCACCTTAGAGACTAATTAAACAGACTATAGTTAGTTAGACTTACTATATCTAGTTTATTTGTCTAAAAAAGTGCAGCTCTACCCTGCCTTCTGCCTGACTTCAGACTGACTTCAGACTAACACAACTACTTACCTCTCTCTCCTCAGTATTTGTAAATTATAGCTGTAAGAAGGAAGCATATACTATGTAATCTGTAGCTTTCTAGATTTCAAGAATTTACACTGTTGAGTATATCATTCTGCTGAACTCTTGCCAATTGCCTGTGATTTTGGAATAACAGTGAAATGTATTATTTTGATGTACTATTGACAGAACCTTAAGCCTGCCTATTGAAAACACTTGTAGCTAAAGGATAAAAGAAAGTCTCCTCTTTCTTATGTTATATTTTTAACACTTAGGTGAGTTTCTTGATTAGAGTGACTTATGAGTATCAGGAGGTAAACTGCCTCTCACCAAGCAATAATCACTGTGCCTTCAGTAAAAGGCATTCTTTCCACAATGCAAAATGTGCAAATTCATTACTTTGTATTCATAATCTGCTTTCTCAGTCATACCTTTCTTTTCAGGATGGTTACCAAGATAAATCTGGCATTCCTAGAATATGCCATTTAGTGCTAGGCAGGGCAATTATCATTCATCTTTAGGATGGCTTGGCTATATTCTATTAGTGATAAGGCATGATTCAAAACTGTAGCACCTTCCCACACAGTCTGGAACATTGCACTCTTTTCAGCAAGGTTAGAGCCTCTGCGTATTATCCAGAGTATTTGTAAAGTTTCCTTTATGCTTTAGCTGATGAAAGAGAGGTCCAATGCATTCTCCATTGAGTTTTGGACCCAGGCCCTATGTGTTAGAATCTCTAGATATTTGACATTAGGTCCAGATACCACGTAGGAAATTTAGGCTGGGATTCAAAATAGGCTGGGGGCAATGTGTCTCACTGAATTGCCTTACTGGAGTAGTATTTGAAGTTAGGTGGGGCAATGTGTAAATCAAAATGAGTCAGTTAGGTGCCTAGGATCATTTACAAATCAATGAAGAGTCTTCAGAGACTCCTAAGAGTGATTTAGATTTTAGCATCCTGGTGTTTTATGTAAAGAAGCAGTAGGCACCTCAATGGGCTATTCAAAAAGCCCAGAGCTGCCAAGATGTAGCCAATAGAAACACTTAATGCACAGTAATGTGTGTTTGACTGTAGGCCCATATATCAAACTGTCCGTTAAGCATCTCTATTTGCATTGTGGAGTCCTACCACAGAGACAGTCACTGAGGGGAAAGAAGCCAAATTATCTAGTCGTTAAAGCACTTGCTCAAGAAACCTGGCAGCAGGCTTGCTTCTGCCTTTCAACTAATGACTAAAATGTAAAATACAAAAACAGTGCTGGAAGCAGAGACTGGAATGTAGGGGGCTTGTACACGCCACGGGGGTTTAATTCAGTTTAATTCTCCCTCAATTGAAACAGTGGGTTTTTTAAACTACTGCTTCAATTGAGGGAGAATTAAACCAAACTAAACCCCCATGGTATGTACACAAGGTTGGGGGCCTGACCCTTACCTCCCTCTCTGGCAGCAGGGGCAGGGGAGTGGGGAGTGAGCTGCCAGTGGGCTGAGCAGTCCCTGAGCTGGGGGCGGGGAATGCTTTGTTCCACGGTGGCAGCACCCGCCGGGCAGGACCCACCTGCTGGCACCTGGCCCAGGCAGTTTCTTGGAGCACTGCAGCTGAGGAGGGAAGCACTGGCCTCCCCACAGCCACAGAGAGAAGCACTGGGCCCCCACGCAGCTCAGGCAAGCAGACTCCAGGAAGAAGAAGAAAAAAAAAGATCAGGCTCGCTGCTTTTTTTTTTTTGCCCTTCAGTGAAGCCTGCCTGCACAGGCTGCTGCCGGGCCACGCAGCCTGAGCTGTGCAGGGCTCAGTGCTTCCCTCTGGCTGTTGTACTTTGTTAGGGTAGCAAATTAAAACACCTTGGAGGTGTTTTACCTTGCTACGTACCAAAGTAATTTAAAGTGCAATATGCCACCAAGAGTGTAAACAGCAACTCCATTAAAGCACTGCAAAAGGGCATTTACTCCACTTCAGAGGCCAGTTCTGTGGTTTGTACAGAGGCTCTAGGATTTCACTCTCCCACAGCAGTGTCATAATCACAATATTAAGAGTCAGGCTCCATTCTTGCTTGCTTTCCTTTTGGTCTCCTGAATCTCATGCTATTAGCTGCAGAGTAGCCTAGCTTCATCAAGAAGGGTGGCATGCCTATTTTGTAGCCTGGTGGTTATGGCACTCCTTGGGAAAGAAGCAATGATGGTCCAAACCGTCTCAGGTTAAGGAAAAGCCTAAAGGTCATATGCTCCTCTTTTGGGCAAATGGTCTAATGACCAGGCTATTGGGCAAAATGTAGATACAAAGTCCATCAAGAATTGTGACCTGAATTCAGTGCTGTTGATGCAAATTAGGTGGCAGAAAAATATCTGTTTCTTTTGGGCCTAGGTGGAGGAGTCAAGATGCTTCCTAACAATATTCAGATATTGTGATATGCCCAATTGAACAAATTGCTTCTGAATACATGGATGTCTAAGACACTTTGCAGTCCCAAATGGGGACACCTATGTGTTTAGAATTTAGATACCTGAAGAGTTTTATGCTGACCCAGGGCCATTTTGAATTTCTCTGTGGAACTTTGGTGGAGTTCAGGCACCTAAAGAAACACTTGGAATTTAACTCCTAGTGTTCTCACTCTGAGGTTTTAGAAGGGACCTGTACAGGTCAGAGATAAGGCTTTATAAAGTTTTTTAAAAATGCAGGTCTTTCCTGGGCTACAAAACAGACTGGATTAGTGAAACTGACAGTTTCACAGGCCTGAGTTAGGCAGGACCGAGTTATACAAAGGGAGCATCTTAGTCCATCTAATTTTTTTTCTGCATATTTCACATACATCTATAACTCTATAGCAGATTTTGGAGAAAGAAAGCCTTTGTTAAAAAAAGTCCCTCAAATGAAGGTGCTGGAGTTCAAAACAAATATCCCTAAGGCCTTCCACCCAAATGGGAATACCAGATTTGACATTCCTGAGATGTCTGAGGTTAAGCAAAAATCCACAAAACAGAAATGCATATTTAAAACCACCTTTGTCCATCCTAAAGTGAGAAAAAGGGAACAAGTCCAATTGAAAAAAAAAATTTGTAGGTCATCTTTAACAGTGTGGAAGCTGCTAACAGACTGGGGTAGAACCCAATAAAAGTAGTATGTGCATGAAAAAATTTCCTTCTAACATCTCTGGTAAGCATGTTGCTATAAATGACATTGCAGAAATTGAAATTGTAGACGTACCTCATCCCCATGCATATTAGCAATATACTTGAACTCTGGTATGCCAATCCTATGTTTGGTTGGACACCTTCCCAGAACAAGAACCCACAGGTTTCTACCTTTAAGAGGGGAAGGGGAAAAAAAATCATTTTACAAAAAGTGTCAAAGAATACAAAATTAAAAATAAATTAAGAGTTGTCCATTATAGAACAAACCCTGCAGTCTATCCTCCACACAGCTTACAAAAATAGAACTCTAAAATAATACCTATTTATTGTTAGATATCAGAACTGTTTATTGTTTTTCCTTCAAAGCCCAAGTTAAATATGTATGAGATTATTTTCTTGTTTACCAAAACTGCACTTTTTGAAGTGTTTACCTATACTTTAAACAAATTCATTTTTTTCATTCATGCTTATTGAGCAAGATAGATCTGAAGATAACCACTAAGAATCAGCTACAAACAAAAACATTAAAAACACAACTTTGGGTAATACTTTGCCTGTCCTTAAGTAAACTATTTCAACACCATATAAAGCAAGAGTATCAACTTGCATAATAAAAATGTTCATGGATTGTTAGTTAGACATCTGGAGACATTATTGTAACCAAATGTATTTTTCTAAGATTAATATGGATAAAGAATGAGTCATAAAAATGAGTTAATTAGAATTACCATTAATTAGACGTGAACTAGAATGACTAAGAACCCTGATTTCAGTTAGGAAAAAAAAATAGAGTTTTGGAAACTCATGAATCAAGACAAGCCTGAATCTTTTCATAGCACAAAAAGTGTCAAAATCACAAGATTTTGTTTCAGAAACCTTTTTTCTGAAATTAAAATGCTTTTTGGTGGGTTGCAGAAAAGGTGGCAGTTTTGAATGAAGTTTATTTCATAGCTGTCTGCCACAGAACTGCAGCAATGACATTGGACCAGGCTCATAACAAGGGCCAGAGCCTGATGGGTAGCTCAGAAACCTGGGTGTCTAGAAAACCTTTTCAATAGCCCACCTAGTCATGTGGAAAGGAAGCCTTCGGAATTCATCCGGGCAGAGCTCTTCTGGCAGAAAATATCCAGAATCAATTTGAATTAATTGATTTAAATGAAACTTTGGCTGGGGGTTGGGGGTTGTTTCTTGCATGCAGAAGACACACTAGAACATACAATGCCTAATGGTTAGGATACTCACTTAGGGTATGGGAAACAAGAGGCTCAAATCCTGATCTGAATCAGAAAGAACAAGAACTTTGAACCTTGGCCTCCCTTATTGCAACTGATTACCCTACCCACCAGTCCACTGGTTATTTTGGGTCCAAAACTGCCTTTTAAAATGCTGTTCTGTCCTGATACAGAAAAATACATAAATAACAAATCTTAAATTTTCATCAGATGGGCAAGCCATTTTCTGCACAATTCCACCTGGATGTGCTGGCTCAAATCACGCTTTCAGATGGGCTATAAGGAAATTGGAAGCCTGAAACTCCTGCTAGCAAGAAAGCTTGTTTGGTGTGTCAGATGTTTGTCAATTCTGACAAACCGAGACATAAAAAACAAAAAAATAGGGGAAGGGAAGTTTTTCACTGATTCTTTTTTTTTCTAACCCACTCTAGTGATAGCTCACTGATTTCTAACTAGGGTGCAGTGATACCCTAGGTGCTGTGAGACCCTGTTAAGGGTGATGCACCATATTAGCACTCTTAGGTACACAAACACCTATACGATTCACAAGATAAACCAGAGATTTCAACAGAAGAATTTCACTGTTATTTTTCTGGTTCAAGTTAAATCAGAGTCCCCCCAGCATGCTTTCCAGCCCTGGGCTGTGCTGTGCTGTCTGCACCAGAGAGCAGGGCTGACCCTGCCCCTCTGCTCCCTAGCTAGAGCAGGGAGGGCTGGCTGACAAGGGGATGGGGGTCAAGTGGGGTGGTGCAAACCTGGCTGGAGATGCAGCCCAGTCTACAGGGTGGGGGACAACTACCGTCCCCAGCAGGCAAACCCCAGCTGGGGTCTGGGGCTAGGGAGGAGTGTTAAATACCTCTTCCCCAACTCAAACTTACTGCAGACTGCAACTGTGGACTACAAATCCCAGAGGCACCTGGAAACAGGAAGAGGAAGTTATGAGTAACCCTGTCAAGTCCTGCTGCTGTGGTTCTGGACAGCTGACCTTGGGGGCAGCAGGAGAAAAAGTGAACACGCACAAGGGGGTCAGACTAGATGATCTGCTCAGGTCCCTTCCGACCCTAGAAACTAGGAAACTATGAAACCAGAGAGCTGTGCTCTAGTCCACCCCCTCCCCCTGGGGTTCTGGCCTAAGCCACTGCAGGTGTGTGGCTGCATTTCCTGAATCAAAAGGTAAATATCTGTTCACTTCTGTTTCAATTTACTCTGTGTAGCTTAGACTAACCTGCAAAGACTGAATTGATTCAGCCTCAGGCTTTTTGAATGTCTATACTTTGCCTGAGAACCAGCTGCTAGTGCCTAGGTCAAGTTTTACAATCATTACTCAGTGGAGCAGGCCTATGCTAGTTGCAGAAACTGCAGAATTTAAATGGGAACCAACATGCAAAAGACCCTTGGACAAGAAGTAGAGCAATCAGCTTGAGAAAGTCCTGAGTTTCAGCAAATCTAATTTTACCATGTCAACTGCAAACCCTACCTGAAATACAACCAGAGCACACATTACTTAACTAGAAACACTGCAGTGGTGGTCCACCTCCAGCCCACAGGGCCTTGTCACCCAGCCTGCAGGGCACCCCAATGGATCTAGAAATTTGGCGGCTGGGGAATACAAGTTAGGTGGCAGAAAAAACTATCTGTTTCTCTTGGGCTTAGGTGGAAGCGTTAATTGTTGCGGCTTCCCAAGCCATGGCAATTAATGCTGCCGCCATCATTCCCTACTTGCCAAATTTCCAGACCCAATGGGAGTTCTGTAGGCTGGAGGAAACAGCCCCCACACTGATTTGCACTGGTGTGTGGGGCCACTCTATGGCTGGATTAAACACACAGGGCCACCCTGCACACTGACCTCAAGCTAGATGTGGCCTGCAGACTGACACCACCCCTGGGATCTAGCCTACAGACTAGCTCCACACCATTCTTCCAGACTCTGCAGGACCAGGAGGCTGAGCAGCACTGAGTGAATTCACATAAGACCTGTCCTATACATGTTGTGCAATCATACCTGTATGGTTGTTCCTATTAACAGCCTACTGGTATGCAGCATCTCAATTATAATTTAAAAAAACAACAACAAGGAAAAGCCATTTTAAGTGATGGGTACATATTATTTGTATTTAAACATACAAATTTAATTACACATAACTGTAATATTCAGAGTAAGAATCAACATGAAAGTGCATAGAAACAAAACCACTGCTTTGTTTGGTGGAATTGTGTGCCTGCTGTTTTCAATCAACATGCATTTTTAAGCTACTTATCATCAGATGTGTTGTACCTCAGAGTGAACTGTTTGCAACTGATTGCTGTTTGTTGATGTATTATATACACACTTTAGCCCAAATCAGACTTAATGTTGCATGTATTCAAATCAGAAAATATTTGTGACCATTAGAGCTTCAGTCTAACTATTTGATCATTTGTAGTCATGAAGCTTCAGAAACTTGCCTACACAAGACATTTGAAGAAGTACTATGGAATACGAAATGTTTGTTCCCCATCCTAAATATCTGGGTGATCAGTTCGATAACAAATACTGGGAACCCCCCATGCAAGATACATGTTTAATGTATTTATTTGATACACAAGCTGATTTTCAGAGCTAGACTGACTGGGAATTCTTCATAAAGCACAGCACGCACTCTCCTCCTCATCCACCTCAAAAGAGTCCTAAAGTTCACTTCATATTTAGTTAATACAATTCAACCAGGTCTTAACAACCAACACTGTTACTATCTAGTAAAACTTTACTGCACAAATAATCACAGTGGTATCAGAACTACCTGCAGAGTTAAGTTTCTACTTAATGTAAAAAAAGGTGATAGAATTTAGCCCTCAGCAGCAAAGGCCGGACACAATAACTGATGGAAAAGAAACTAAGTATTTAAGAGTGTTATGCTACTGCCCATCACTGCAGCAGCTGAGTATCTTCAATAAAAACATCCCACATCAATAGCAAGTTCCTAATGAATTTCATAGAGTCACTGGCCCTTCTTCCCTTTTTGGCACAAAAATATGCTTTAAGTATATTTTTGATGGGGAGTTAAGATCAACCTTCTTCCCCCTTGGCAGGCCAGATGGGTAGTGCCCAATCTGTTTCTGGGCTGGATCTGGCTGGTGGCCCCGAGCCAGAACCCAGAGTGGAAGCAGTAGAGCCCTATCTGACTGCGTGGAATGGGGCAGGGGGCAGCACAGCCCCAATCCAGCCATGCGGAGCAAAGGGGCTTCAACCTGTCTCCAAAGCGGGGAAGGGGCTGTAACTTGGCCCTAACCTGACCACAGAAGAGAGCATGGTCTGGCCCTGATTCAGTTGTGCAGGGAGAAGGGAGCAGAAAGTCCCATTCCAGATGTGCAGGGGGAGGGGGTCATGGCCTGGCTCTGACCTGCCATGCAGGGTTTAGGAATTTGGCAGTGCGGGAGGGTGGCAGTATTAATGGCCACTGCTTCTCTGCCACCACATTTCCTAACCTGTGGCCAAACCTACGGGCCAGATGCAATGGCTCCATGGGCCAAGAGGCTGAGAAACCCTGGATTAGAGAATAAAAAGGGCCTTTGAACTGTGAGAATCACAGCAGGGAGCCTCTCAAATAAGCAGGGCAGGGTGACACTTTAAAGACTAACTTGTTCAGAAAGGCATAAGCTTTCATAGGAGACCCTGCCCTGTCTTCTGCCTGACATCAAACTAATACAGCTAACTACCTATCTCTTCACAGACATTAGGCATCTTTCAGAAATGTGATCTCTGCCCCTGGACTGCCTGATATCCTCTGGAAGACTGTCCCCATAGCAGGATTTCTTTGACAGAGGATCCTTTGTCCCCAGCAAGAGTATTATCAAGGGGTTTGCAATCTGTACTGTTGCAGTTCACCTGTCACTATGACTCAAATAGAAATGTAGCTAAGGCTGCACCCATCACTAGTCATTCTTAGGAGTATAAAAACATTATTTGCTCTAGCCCTAGAATGAAAACATTTGAGTAAAACAGATTTTTTTTAAAATAAGTTTCACAATAAATGCTTTGGGAGGGGAAAGGTAATTGCTCTGGCAAAGAGCCACTCCAGTTCCCCCCCCCAGAGATTCACAAACCAAACTATTTACCATATTTGCTTGAATACAAGATGAACTCCCCCCACCAATCAGTATGGGGGTGGGGCATGTCTTACATCCACACACAAGGAAATCTCATGAAATAATATGCTGTCCATCATTAAACTGCTGCCAAAAACAGCATGTGCTCAGCAATGGAAGCCAGCTATGAAGTTGATTAAACACAGCCAACACTGAGCATGACTATAAAACACATGGCCCATATTGAGCAAACATACTGATGAGAACCTATCACAAGGATAGGTTAGTGAAGCCCATCTGAATAAAACATGTGGTAATACCCATTGCATGCAGTCCCCCTAGCACAGACCTTTTCAAGTCATGGTGAACGCTTAGGAACATGGGGTTAGGAACCACATCCTTGACCTCTGTGATTAGATTCACAGGAGTGGGCAAAATGCAGCCCATGGGCCAGATGTGGCTCACCAGGCCATTCTATCTGGTCTGCGGGACTCCTAAAAAAATCTAGAAAATGAATATTTATCTGCCCGGCTGCCTGTTATGTGGCCCTCGATGGCTTGCCAAAACTCAGTAAGTGTCCCTCCACCTGAAATAATTGCCTGCTCCTGGGTTAGAACATCAAGGGAAGATAGCATGGTGTGAACTGCAGCCCCTTCAATTCCACTGCACAATGCAGCAGCATCCTGTCCTGTCACTCAACCCACAAGAACACCCTCCTCTCCCCAAGTAAGCTCACAAGACCAGAGCTAGACTGTTTCTGGGCCACTTTCAAGGACTGCACATCACCCCTTTTCCCTTTCTCCAGACCAAACTGAATTATTCTCACACCCTCAGTTTGCATATCACTTTGCTTGCTTCATGGATACAGCACATAACATTTGATCAGTTTAAATGCTTAATAAAAAGGTATGTTTGGTTTAAAACCAAGAAAAGAATTGTTCTCTGCATTTGCTTGGGCTTTACACAGTGGTACCCAGCTCATCCTAAAGTTCTGCTGCTACTGCTCATCATCCCAGGTCCCCAGGACTATCTGCTCCCACCAAACACTGCTTGCGTCTCTGTGTATCATCACTTCTGGGCCAATCTAGAGGTGGTCTCTGAGAAAGCCACCATAGTATCCCTTATATCTCCATAGTATCCCTTATTTCTTCCTTCTCTAGAATGTAGCTTCTTGACACAGAACTGAAAAAACCAATAGGGCAACTAGCAGCAATGGCCTCAAACTGAGGCAGAAGACATTTAGGTTGAAAATGAGGAGAAACTTTCTGACTATGAGGCTGGTCAGACATTGGAACAGTCTTCTTAAAGAACCTGTGGAATTTCCATTCTTGGAAATTTTCAAGAGCAGGTTGCACAGACACTTGGCTGGGGTGGTTTAGTCAGGGATGATCCTGCCTTGAGCAAGGGGCTGGACTAGATGACCTTGTGATGTCCCTTCCAGTCCTACTGTCCTATGATCCACTATTGCTGTCACCATGGTGTTGTTGCACTGCTGGGAAATTTAAGGAAAAGCTCCACATAGATAATAACTGAGTAGAGATGTGGGTTAATCTTTCCAACACCTATATTTAGACATCTGGATTATAGTTTGTATAAGGTTCATCTAAATATGCTCCCATAAAGTGAGCCCTTTAATTATTTTCTGGCATTTCCAGCTTCTAAGTATCAACCTTATCATTAAAGACTCAAATTATTTTTTTTGTATTTTGTATTGCATAGCTTGTAGTACTTGATGAATTTCCAAGATAGATGATGGGCGACTTATTTCTACATTCAGTGAATCACTGCTATATTGCAGGGGTTATGAACCGTTTTTGGTTGGGGTACCTCTGACAGCCAGTCAAGAAGTAGGGAGTCCCCCAGTGGCCAGTAGACAAGCTGGGGAGGGGCGGGGGCAGGTCCCCTGCATGGCACACAGCAGCTAAACCAAAAGTACTGTTGGCTTCTCTGCACCGCTGCCATATAACCCCTGGGGCCTTCCAAAGTACTCCCAGGTTGAAAAACCCTGCTATATTGGATAAATTCCACATATAAAATAAGCTTTCTTTAATCAACAATAAGATTACTTCTTATTCTTGCATATTATATACTCTCCTCCTAACTAGTAAATCTACTAAATAAATCCAGAAAGCCTTTCTTCATACCAGCCTAAAACAGACATCAGCTGATCCATTAATAGCATTTCAAATAATCAAGCAAGCTTGCATCTGCAACCATGTCAGAGTGTAGGATACTTGGACTTTGAAGTGAATGCTGCTACAAGTCAGATCATGTAGTCCTTAGCAGTGTGATCAGATTTCTTCGTTTACTAGCATAAAATACCAATATCCCAAGCAAATCAGTCAAAGCAGAGGGAAGGGGATTAGGACACCAGATCCAACAGGAAGGAAATTCAATCATCTATCCACGCTCTGGTCAGCCCTGTTGGACTTGCGTCCCTTTTCAATTTCCCGTCTTGTCCGTTTCACTCACCAGCTCCCATTTCTCTATTTGATGTCTACCATCTCAATCTGCACAGCAACAGGTCTTTTTCTTGTTGAAATCAGGAGTAGCCAAGACTCTTAGGGCAGAGCTGTCCAACTGGTTGCCTGCCATGTAGCGTCTGAGGGGTTAATATATGGCCCCTGGGTTCCTGGTCTCGGCACTGCTCCTCTCCCCACCACTCCAATTGCCACTGGAGTCTCGGAGCTCCCCCTCCCTTCTCCAGCTTCTGCTGCCCACTCCTCCCTTGGAGACGAGGCTGAGGAAGCACATGGCCAGGTGGCTTGGGGAGACCCAGGGACCTTGTGAAGCACAGCATGAGGGAGTAGCATTGTACAGCATGTCATCTACTGCACAGCAGGAAGGACACATATGGTGCAGCTGACAGCGTATGCCTGCAGCGCTGGGGGTGGGAGAGGAGAGGGGAGCAGCGTAATAGGGCACAGTAGGCAGCTTAGGGCAATGCAGTTTGCACAGTGTACAGCCAGGGACCCTGCAGACCATGCAGAACTTGGACAACCGTGTCCCAGTGTATGCACTAATGTATATTTGGAGCCATATCAAAAGGGGAGGGGGAAACCCTTGCTCCGAATTACACAGCAGGTGTTATGTCCTAATAGTTACCTACAGGAAGGGAAGAGGTATTCAGAGAGCTGCTAATGCCTTCCAGCAGCTGCATGTGGATAAGCCAGAAACAAGTTGTTCTTACTACATTTGTATTGCTTCTGGCTTGTCCACACGTAATTGTTGGAACATTTCAGGACCTCCCTTTTGGATTGGGTTCCAAGTGTACATTTGTCCATATTACAGTACAACTGAGGGCTGTGTGGTGACCCAAATTCAGTTCTCTTTGATGAAATTTGCACAAAGTGGCTCTGCCCACCCACTAATTAGGAAAGCTGGCCTTGTTTCAGGGATCCTAAAAAATACCTAAGAGCCAGGCAAGAATCTATGTTGATCCATTCATGCTCTTTTAAAACACATCATAAAAACCAAACAACAATTCAACATGGTGAATAGGTCAAGTGCAAAAAACTCAAACTCCCTCAAATAAACTTGTTTATTGCAGTCACATTAACTTGTGTCTGTTACTTAATTCATCCTCCCTAGTACTGATTTTCAGATTAATTTGTCAGAGTTTTGTTTAATGTTAAGTAAGGCTGTGC
The DNA here is from genome assembly GCF_052110815.1 of Crocodylus siamensis. NCBI lineage: Eukaryota > Metazoa > Chordata > Crocodylia > Crocodylidae > Crocodylus > Crocodylus siamensis. Next base: position 67,470,278 of record NC_143398.1, read on the forward strand.
AAAGCTTCGGTCCATGATTCAATTCGGAGAAGATTCAGCCCGATTCAGAGGCCGAATCTCTAAATCTGAATCGAAAAAAATGGGAGAAGCTTAAAATTTTCTGAATCAATTCAGAGGGTCTGAAAAGATTTGGAGGTGGTCTTTCAGGAGAACAGAAACTGAGAAGAACGAAGGGGAGCAGGGCAGGGGAAGGACTGACATTTCTAGCTGACCAGTGACTGTGATCTCTCCCTGAGTCCCCTTCCAATCACAGTGTCCTGGGGAGGGACATAGAAACAGTATATAAGCCTCTGTTTGCAGGCTTTCTGTGCTTTTGTGAGTTGTTTCTGCCTAAGCAACAATGTATGAAAGGTACTGGACTGGCTTGGCTTCCTAGTCAGTTTCTTACTACTTTTTGGTCTTGGAAAGAATTGGATATAGCTTAGGTTACTAATTAGAATCCCTCTACTTATCCATTTCTTTCAACTTATATTTCTTTTTGCATTTTTTTCCCAAAAAAAACTTTTAAAAAAGAAAGCTGTATTTCCCCTGGCAGTGTGATCCATCACTGTGCAGGGAAGCACATGTTACACATCATAGAAGAAATAGTCAGATATTATTACAACATAGAAGAAGTCACACATTCATAGAAGAAGGATATTATATATAGTTATTAATAGTATTAATTACAGTTATTAGTTACGTACCGATTAAAAACAACACAGAAGAAGAAATCAAATTAACACAACATGGAAGTCAGACACTCAGTCGAAGAAAAAGAAAAAAGGAGGAGGAGGAGAAAATAGATATTTTAGATGAAACAACAGAACAGAACAGTAAATAAAACACAACACAGAAGAAGTAGTCACAGATTTATATTAACATCACAGAAGTCAGGGAGAAAGTCACAGAAGACCACCAATCATATCTAGTACAAATCACACTAGGGACAGCACAGAACTCAGATACAGATTCACATAAGTCAGTCACAGTAGAAGAAGAAAATAGATTTTTAGGTACACTGTATACAACAATATACAGCTGTAAACAAAACACAACACAGAAGTCAGACACAGTCAGTCATATATCAGACTGAGGGTGTAGGGGAGGATGCAACCTCACTGGGGCACACTGCCATGTCGTGTGGAGACCCTAGTGCCAGTGAGGGCGCACCTTAACACAGACACACAGTCAGACAGTGAGGATGCACCTTAACACACACACTGGAGAAGAAGATCCTGCAGGAGAGGAAAGAAGGGCTCTGTCACAGTCTGGATTCCTGAGATGCTGCTGGTACTACTGTGCTAGCGCTCACTAAGTTATTTTATACCTGTTGTTATTTAAAGAGGTGGACTGGACTGAGGCCGTATGGGAGGAGGCAGCCTCATTGGGGCAAACTACTGTGTCGTGTAGATGCCCCAGCACCAGTGAGGGTGCACCTTAACACACACAGACACAGACACAGACAGACACAGACACACAGTGTCACCCACCTGTCATGGGTTTTACCTGTCAGCAGGCTGAGGTTCAGGGTCCTAGAAGCCAGAACCCCCTGCACCTATCTCCTTGACAGTTGGCAGGCTTCATGGCCACAGTGGTGCCTAACAGGTCTGCAGTTTTCACCCTGCTGCACCTTAACACACACACACAAAGTTACCCATGCCACAAGCTTTGCTTGTCAGCAGCTTGAGGTAGTTTCCCAGAACCCCCTGCACCTCTCTCTTTGAAACCTGGCAGGCTTCAAGCCAAGGGGCTGCCATCCCTGAAGTTTTCATCTCCCTGTGCCTTAACACACACGCAGTGTTCCTCATGTCACAAGTTTTGGTTGTCAGCAGCTTGTGATGCAGTTTCCCAGAAACCCCTGCACCTATCTCCTTGAAACATGTCAGGCTTCATGCCCTCAGAAGGGGCTACCATCCTTGCAAATTTCATCTGAATCAGCCAAAAAATAAAAAAGTGATAGGTATTTCAGTGATTTCCTATTATACTCTATGGCCAAATCTCCAAATTGGCTCTGAATCTTCTGAAGCTGATTTGGCCAAATCAATTCAGAACAGCAATCCGAATCTCCAAACCAAATCACTGGCCTCCAAATTGGCTGAATCCGAATCGAATACTTCCTTATTTGCACAGGCCTAGTAATAAGCTCTTTAGTAGTAGGATGCTGTCTTTTCTAGCAGGCCTACCACAAAGGAGCCCTGATCTTAATTAGGGCATGTGGGTGGTAGCATAACAAAGAATGGGTGGTAAAACTAACTATAAAAATGTAAGCAACATAAAAACTAAATTGACCTTCTTCAGATAGTTATTAACTACTTATGACAGCACTAGAAAGCTACCCCATTGGCTCCAGATGCACATAGTAAATGAAATTCTAAAGAACTTAGAACAGTGATTCTCAACCAATGTGCAGCAGTACCCAGGGGTGCTATGAGCTCCTTTTAAAGGTGCTGTGGGGTGCCATGAAATATTAGCACTTTTAGGTTTTTGAATTACATATAGGCCCTTAAAAGATAAACCCATAGATTTCAAATAGGATTCCATAGTGTCAAAAAATACACACACCAACTTGAACCTGTTGGGAAGCACCCAGAAAGATCACAACAGAAGAACCGTTCTATTATTTTTCTGTCAAAAACAGAAAAAACAGAGCAGGCATTTTCCAAGGCATGCTTTGACTCTAAAAAGGCTGAGAACCACCAGCTTAGAATCTAAAGAGAGGTAACAGACAGGTGAAGGGGACAAACATTTAGGTGAGGGTGAGGGCACATTTAGGTGAGGGCAGAGAAAAAAAAAACAATATGGCATGCGTAATCATAGAATCATAGAAGCAGGGTCGGAAGGGACCTTGTAGATCTTCAAGTCGGATCCCCTGCCTGGGCAGGAGGAAAACTGGGCTCAAATGACTCCAGCCAGGTAGGCATCAAGCCTCTTCTTAAAGACCCCCAGGGTAGGAGCCAGCACCACTTCCCTTGGAAGTTGGTTCCAGATCCTAGCTGCCCTAACTGTGAAGTAGTTCTTACGGATGTCTAATCTAAACCTACTCTCCAACAATTTATGGCCGTTATTCCTTGTTATGCCAGGGAGTGCTAGGGGAAACAAGGACTCTCCCAAACCCTTCTGGTCCCCCCTAGTGAATTTATAGACGGTCATCCCCTAAGCCTTCTCTTGTGAAGGCCGAACAGGTTCAGGTCCGCAGTCTCTCATTGTAGGGTCTGCCCTGTTGTCCCCGGATCATGAGGGTGGCCCTCCTCTGGACCCTCTCAATGTTGTCCACATCCCTCCTGAAGTGCAGCGCACAGAACTGGACACAGTACTCCAGCTGTGGCCTGACCAGTGTCGCGTAGAGGGGGAGGATCACCTCCTTGGCCTTGCTTGACATACACCTGTGGATGCACAACAAGGTCCGGTTAGCCCTGCCAACCGTGACCTTGCATTGTCGGCCCATGTTCATCTTGGAGTCAATAATGACACCAAGATCCATTTCTGCCTCCGTGCTCTCAAGAAGGGAGTTTCCCATCTTATAAGTGTGCTGCTGGTTACTACTGCCCAAGTGCAGCACCCTGCACTTGTCAGTATTGAAACATATCCTGTTTTTGTTAGCCCACCCCTGTAACCTATCCAGGCCTTGCTGCAGTCTTTCCCTCGCTACTAGTGTGCTCACCTCACCCCAAATTTTGGTATCATCAGCAAATTTAAACAGGTTGCATTTCACCCCATCGTCCAAATCACCGATAAAGAAATTGAACAGCGCGGGCCCTGGGGGACTCCGCTGCCCACTTTTCCCCAGGTCGAATATGACCCGTCCACCACCACCCTCTGAGTACGACCCTTCAGCCAATGTACAACCCTTCAGCCAGACTCAATACTTTGGGGTGCTTGCCACTCGAGGGCTTTCACAGGCTCTGAAGGGAGCCTGCTTTGGGGGAGCAGCAGGGGGAACCTCCCCCAGGAACTATTCTGAGGGGGAGAAGGTGTGTGGCAGAGCACCTCTGGTGTCTGCCACTGTAAGAGCCTGAAGAGGCAACTGGCAGGTGCAGCCCAGCTCTGACAAGCAGCCACTTTAAGATGCAAGCCAGCAGAGCTGGAGGCAGGACTTGGCTGCCCGGCACCAAGAAAGCAATACCTCCTGGTGGAGCTGCTGCTCTGGTAACACAAGGAGGTATGGGCAAGAGCTGATGGGGATGATTAGGAGGCTCTTGGTCCTAGGCATGACCTAAAACTGCACCCTGCTGGGGATGGGTGGCATGGTGAGGCTCCCAGTGGTGCAGGAGCCCCCAGGAGATACCACCCCGGTGAAAGGTGGGTTGGGACACCTAAACCCCAGCCTCCACCTTCAGGTGGGTCAATTAACATCAGAGATAGTTGGGGGCCAGGCACAGCTGCAGCCACATTAACCTGTGGGGGGGGGGTGACCCCAGGCCCCAGCATAAGGGGGGAAGAATGGGCCTCAGTGGAAGCAGAGGTGTAGAGCAGGATGCAGTGGGGCACCTGACAGTCTGCACCAGAGTGGCACTTGGGAGGCCTGGAGAGCCTAGCAAGGGGCATGGCAGCTAGGGAAGAGGCAAGGAGCCCAGAGGCTAGGAGCCCTGACTGTGGGGAGGGGCAGGTGGGGTGGGGAAGGAGCCCAGTGAGGGACTCAAAGCCCAAGGAGAGAGGCTGGAGTTCGGGGACAGGATATAGTTACATGTGAATGCTGAGAGGGGTGAGTAGTGAGGCCCTGTAAGGAAATGGCATGAAGTGGTCCTGGTGAGCAGGGAGCTCAAGGGTAGGCCTTGCTAACATGAGGGCCGGGTTGGGTCCAGGTAAGCCTTGGGGTGCCTGAGGCCACAGGTGGGCCGATTGGGTGGAGTGGCTGAGGAAGCGCCAAGGGTAAACAACAGGGTGAGTCAGGAGCCCTTAATTCAGAGCAGCTGGGTGAGTGACCCAGTGAGGGACTAGAGGCAGTCACCCCAGTGTTTTGCAAACCGCCCAGCACTTGCTCGGATGAGGTTCATGGGAGAGGCTGCATGCTTGCTGGCCAGGGAGTGCAGGGAAACAAGCCCCAGGGCCCTTTGGGTGAGGGCAGGGTAAGTGTGGCCCCAGGAAAAGATGGGGTGATATGAGAGTGGCCCTGCAAAGGGGCAGTAATAGAGAGTGCGTGTGAGAGGCAGTGGAGTTGGAGAAGCCTCAGTGAGAGGGAGGCAGTATGAGTGTGGCCCATAATAGGGAAGAAAGTGAGAGGCCTAACACTGGGATGAGTTGAGCCTGGCCTCAGACTAGAGCAGAGCTCAGCTGTTGGGAACATCTGCAAGGCTTAAGATGCAGTACTGGGGTGGTTGGAGCTGCATACATAAGCCCCAGGAGAACAGGGCGTCCGAAGGGCAGCCTCCCACCTTATTAAGAACCAACTAAAAGACAACAAGGCATGGCAGGCAAAAAAGGCAGCCAGCGTGCCCAGAGGCAGGTGAGGAGATTAGCACTGTGGCTTGTCAGGGAGTTTCCACTTTGCCACAGTTTGACTTTAACGGAGGAAGGCAGACAGCATTAAATATGTCACTTCCACTATTGCCACTTGTAGCCTGCATTATTTCCTTTACCAGTGAGGCACTGTCCTATTAGTAGGCGAGAAAATGTTTCCAATATTTAATGAGAAAAGGGTACACTGACAGGTAAAACTGGACATCTGAATAGCTCTGGAAGCTATAGCAGATTTTATAGAAGACCCTTTAGGATTACAAATCAACCAAATATGCTATTCTAGGAGAACAAAATAAAAAACACTTGTTGCATTCCTGGAACAGGCAGCTACTAATATAGTCATTTCTGTAGTGCAGACATGTCAAACAAGCCAGATGAGGGTTGCTGGGTCAGTCTGCAGGTCCAGCCCATATGCCACACACACTAACACCACTCCATGCATACAGCATGTAGAGTGGACTACATGTGGCACACCTTGTCCGGGGCAAAGGCTATGTGGCACATGCACCAGACCACCCCTGCATGCCGACTCTGGGACAAGTCCAGATCGGGCCTTAGGCTGTCTGCATTTTCTAGAGCTAGGGTCAGTGGGACACCCCAGGGTGCTGTATGTGGCATAAGCAGCACAGGGGACTGGGATTGGGATTGGGCTTGCACTGCATGAAGCACCCTGCCAGACTGGCCCTGTGTGCTGGCTCCAGTGCACACAGAAGGCCAGGGTCCCAACCTGGATTGGCACCACTGCCAGCATGCAGAACCATCCGTGCACACTGTGCTGGCCTCCTGTGCTCTGTGCAGTGCCCATGGGCTAGATCACATGGCTCCATAGGCAGGACCCATCAGACAGGCCACATGTTTGACACCCTTGCCGTAATGGATATATAGGATGCCTAGTAATTCCAAGAATTAGCATTGTACCACAAAACCTTTAAGTTTTAGTTTAAAAAAAAATATTTAGGTTATCTTCTGTTATACCAGGGCAACTCAACCATCTTCCAGCAAAAGAACATTACAACAACTGAAAGAATGTGGAGTTTAGTGATGCTGTAGTTGTCCAACCAGTACCTTGGCCCTTTGGGGAGCATGCTCTTGCTTTCTGTAATAAGTACTTTTAGAATTCCAGAAATGGCAGGGCTGCAAGGGACCTCCAGAGGTCATCCAGGAAGCGGGTGAGAGGGTTGAACTAGATGATCCCTATCTAAACTATCCTATACAAATCCTTGTTTACCGTATTAGCAAAACTACACAGTCAACCCTGAGACGCAAGCACAAGGTATAGTGTACCCTGTCAAATGCACAGTAAAGTGCCATAGGTAAAGTGGGGGAACAATGGCACCCAGCGTCCTGCTATTGCAAGGATTGCTAAAATTCACTAGTGAGATCCAAGGAAGAGGACCATGCCCCCCACTACAGAAGAAGGCAATCCCCCCGCCCACCCCCATCTATACCAATATGACCACTGAGTAAAATTGCTTCCTGGCCCTTCTTTAACCATAGACATGAGTAGCAATGCAAGCTTGCAAATCAAAAATGGGTTGGGAGAAGGTCTTCTGCAAGACATTTGCCCAATAGTTCAGCTAGATGCACATTCTGAACAGAACCACGATGACCGTTTCTGACAGCCTTTTTTGAACCTAGAGGGTTTCTGTCAGGTATCTGAAAAAGAAACAACTTTGAAGATACCAATTACTTGCATCTAAGCTAACTATATCATTGAGTATCATTTTCAACCTGGAGGGATGTGGGCAGTGGGGTCCCCCAGGGCTCAGTCCTTGGGCCCACACTGTTCAACATCTTCATCAGTGACTTTGATGAGGGGGTGAAAAGCACCTTGTTCAAATTTGCAGATGACACTAAGATGTAGTTTGCCCACTGACTGAGACTGCTATTACAAGCTGTCATGATACAGCCACCCCAGGGATGGCCGTGATGTCCCTAGGGCACTGTGACCATGCTAGCTCCGCCCTATGGGTGCCTAGTAATCTCTCCTGCCACGTCTTGCTGTCATAAATGATGGAATGGAAGGCTTCCCTCGAGTTGCTGCTCGGTCACAGTACTGACAGTCTCTTCTAAACCCTGTGGATAGCTGGACCCCTTCATTGGGTCCCACACTCAGGAGGTGCATTGCTATACCCCCAAGCCTTACGGGCTAGATGCGTGACTCCAAAACTGCTCCTTTATCATGCCCCATGCCTCACAGATGTTATGTAAATGTTGTGTCCTTGTGTTGAGGCCTCAGCTTAGTCCAGCCTCAGTAACTATGCCATCTCTGGCGGTGGGGTCTGCTCACCCCCCCATCACTGCGCCCACACTGGCGCTGGAGTCTGCTCACCCCCCTGTCACGGCAACCTCTGGGGCTTGGGTCTGCTCAACTCCCTGTCATGGTGCCCACACTGGTGCTGGGGTCCCCACTGTAGTGGGCCCCCCAGTGTGGTTTCCTCCTTCCCCAGTAGCCTCAGCCCGATCCACCAGTTTATCAATAGTAATCAAAACATGAGCCCCTAGGCTATAACATAATAGAAGCAGTTCAGGGAGTGCTCTGTCGCTTTAAAAGAGTGACCTTTCCTCCCAGCACTACTTGCCTTGTATGCCAGGGTATCTGATGAGCTCCTGGAGTCCTTTAATCCTACCAGAAGCAGAACAGGCAGTCAAGCATCTTCACTTAGCTTCCTTTAAGAGAACACCTTCCCCTTGGCTGTTGGCAGAGAACTGTCTCTCTAGTCCCAGCCCTGGGGTTTACATGTGCCCAGGGCCCTGCCTCTTCTAGTCAGATAACCAGGTGCAGGTGCAGGTGCAGGCTAATTCTGTCAACCTGCACCTGTGGGGTTCCTACCCGACTGCTAGGGCCCTCTCCCAACACAGTTTTTCTCCTATAAGGAGCAGGCACCTTAGTGCCCTGCGACACAGGCATAGAATGGAAACTACATGCACACGTATACTTGTCTCTCAGTGCCCTTGCTCACACTCAGATTTGGCATGTTGTCTCTTTTAAATGGAATCACACAATTCTTCCACACTGACAGAGCTTCATGCGCTAACTACAATTCACTCAGCAGGCTGAGTTTATGTTCAGTACCTGCAGTTCTGCTCCTTGGGATCTCTGACCAGTGACTGACTCCCAGTGAGCAGACAGCCTTTTAAAAACAAGGTACTGTGCATTTGGAGGAGGAACGCAGGTAGGGTTGAACCTCAGATCTTAAAATAACAGTCTATATTCACTGATGTTTTCCCTAATGATTATCCCCCCTGGACCTTGACAAGGTCACAACTTCTTCGCATATTCCCAAGGGACCTGTGATACTGGTAGCCATTCTCCTAAACAATCATAGGTCACATATACATTGGCACAAGTGCCCTTTATTGCCACTGACCCAAGTACTTTCTTAAAATCATAACTACAGAAAATATTGCCCACGTACAGCACAGCATCTACACTGTAATTTTATAGATAATTTTTGTACTGTACTGCAATGTTGAGTGCTTTTGCTCAACATTGGTCACTGGCAGGAACCGAATGCCCATCATGTAAGAGGCCACTTAAACTGAACAGGCTTTCCTTGTTACGTACAATAAAAAGGCTTATATTATTACTTCAGTAAATTTGTGCGTTTTGTTCTGTTCCTGCTGTAAAAGGGTTTTAAACACTATATGTAAAAACATATGATTTGTTACATTTTTCATCCATGTTCCTCTTTTGGAGACAAGTGTGATACTACAGAAAAATTATTCAGTTGAGAACAACTTTTTTCCCCAACTATTCAGTTTTAATTGGATTATTTTATTAAATTATATACGTGGAAAATAAAAGCAAATTTTGCTTGATAGCTTTTGATTATCTTAAATATAGATTTTGCTTCTATGTAGTCTGGCCAGGACAACAGGATCAGTTTGGGCACAAAGCTTCATTAAAAAAAAAAGTGACAAGTGGTTTGACATGAAGTTTATATTGTCACTTTCTAGGAAATAAAGGTCTACACCTATGCTCCAAGCATCATGGATTCCTTAACTCAATACACACATCTCAAAATTTAGACCCATACCAAAACTGCACAGGAGGACATGGAAATTTAAGTAAGTTATATAGAGAAGGAACTTACTATTAGTGTCCCACACATGTCAGTACTCACCTATATGTAAAGTATGTCCATTTATTATAGCCAGAAGCTCTAAAAGAAGTTACATACTGCAAAGAAAGTATGTTGAAACCTATAAATTCAATCACTTTTCAGCCTTATTTAGCAAAATTGTGCAAACAGTCCACTAAACCAAACTTGTTTTAAAATTCCAATTTAAAACATCCATATTAACATTATCAGATGCTAGTAAAACTAACTCATTTCAATTTCATTAGCTGTTCCATGATTTTATCCTTAAAATAAGAAACAAGATTCTATATATCCTTTGGAAATACTAATGACAGACAAAGAAAAGTCTTTAACAAATTCTACGGTAACTGAATTCCAGGCATTACAACTGCCTGCAATGTAAGGTATAACTTAGCTTTTGCCATAAAAGAAATACTGCCTAGGGTCTTTTGTTTTTCACTTGGTTTTTTGAGTTCAATCTCATGCTTAATTGTATCAAAGTGAGCTTTGTACTTTAACCTAGTTTTGGACCATCATATACAACTGACAAAAAAAACCCACACATGCATCCAGTTAATCCCTTATAAAAGATTTTCCCATTTTAATTTTGGCTTTTAGCAAAAATGCACCTGTGACTAGGTGGAAGCACATGAGAGAGAATCCATTTACTATGGATGATATATCTAGCTGGGTTCCAGTAGGATGATCTTATTCAAATAGGATTTATCTCTGGAAAATTTACAGGTAAAATCAAGTCATGAGTGCTAACTGAATTCATGGTGCTATGTGCAGGTATGTGGCCTTGATGCAAGAATTATTGAGCATAATAGCCTGGATTTCCAAATGGGTCCAGTCTGACCAACCTCTCTTTTTTTGGTCTTTAAAAAAAAAGCTTCTGACACAAAGATTAGTTTCATGTATGTGGTTGAGCTCCCTCTGCTGAACACTTAGCAGGCAGCTTTGCTTGGTTCTGAGTTCACCCAGGGCATTTATACACATACTTTTTAATTCTTGGATGCGCTGGAGATCCACTACTTCAGACTCGATTAATCGAGTCTGGTCTGCATGGGAGCCGACACACAGCGCTGCTTGCAGTTGTATAAACAACAAAATGCATGTCAGTGTGGAGAAAATGACGGTGCGTATTCATGAATGCTGCGTGCCCCTGGAGGCTGGGGGGCATGGTAACTGTCCGCAGGTGGCAGCAACAGTGGTGTAGTGGCAGTGAGTGGGGAGCTCCCACAGGCAGCTACAGCAATGTTGGTGGCGGGGGGGTGAGCCCGGCAGCAGCCAGTGGCAAATGTGGACCACCCACAGACGCTGCCAGTGGTGTCAGTGGTGGGAGGGGCAGCAAGGGGCAACCGCCTGCAGGCACCACTGGCAGCGGCGATGGCACTTTTTGCAGGGGGTGCACTGCCAAGCTCAAGGGATAAACATGCACCCACGTGCACCCTCTACACGTCACTAATGTGCACATTTAAACTAAAACACCCCCAAAGTACTTTAGTTCAAAAGTACACCACCATTTTCTTCACACTTGCATGTGTAAAAATGCCCCCAGATTTTGAAAGGCTTTAGCAACAAAGCACTGGCTCGGGCCTTGTAGACAGTAGTAACAGAAGCTGTCTGGCACCATTTACAAGGAATGGACTCCTTGAGTACTTCCATCCCAAGCTCTCAAGAACAAGGCTGAGCCCAATTCCCTTTTGAACTGAGGTCAACTATCAGCCTGCACAACATCTTGTGGCAATGAATTTCACAAGTTAGTTAAATGCTATGTGAAACAAGAACTCCCTTCTGTTAGTTCTAAACCTACTATCTAATAGTTCCATTTTATGTCCCTTAGTTCTAGGATTTCAAGATATAGTACATTATAAATGTATATTCTCATCATTATTTTTGTAAACATCTATCATGCCCCCACCGAGGCATCTCCTTTTTAAGCAAAAATATCCTAGTCTATTTAGTTTCTCCTCATGTGGCAACCTGCCTCTACCTCTGATCATCCTTGTTGCCTTTCTCTGTACCTTTTCTAGTTTTTCTGTATCCTTTTAGAAGTGAGGGGACAAAAAACAGATAGAGTATTCAAGGTCTGGGTACACCATGTGTAAAGGGTTAATGATACATTCCATTTTGGTCCAATTCCACCCCTTCCCGCACTTTTAATTTTTTTTATTTGCAGCATGCATTCACTCTGGGCATGTCTACACATGATATTAGCACACAGCAATAAACTCCAGCACATATTGTGCTGGAGTTTATTGCTCCCAGATGTGCCATTTGAATATGATCCCAGGACCACAGCAGATTGAGCTGGGCTGGAGCATCCCTGCCTGGCAGGAGGCCCAGGGGCTCAGCCTGCCAGGCTGGGACTGCTCTGATCTGGCTCAGCGTGGTGTGGAGGCAGCCCCCGCACAGAAGTATCCCTGTGCTCCACCAGCCCCGTCGGCATCTATACATGCGCTGCTGCAGAGTAAAAAAAATGCAGTAGGATAGTACTTGTATTTACAAGTACTATCTTCCTGCAGAGTTAATTAGTTTACTCTGTCCTAATAGCACTGCATGTGTAAATGCTGAGACATTTACTGCGGAGCTAAGTAGGCAACTGCAGCAAACTCTTATGTAGGTGCAGCTTCTGTGTCTTCAATATGGCGTTTCCCCTGCTGCCCACAAATGTTTAACCTTCTTTATTGCTCCTTTTCTTGCTTCTAACTAGCATCCTCACTTTTTTCTAAGCTGTTCTTTTTAAAGTTAAAAGCTAGCAGCTCAGCAACAGTTGTTACTCCTTGTACCAAGTCCAGTGCACCATTTAGGATTAAATCGAAAATAGCCTTTTCTTCCTGAGAGTTTCCAGACTAACTGTTCCAGAAAAGTCAGTTATGGTGCCTAGAACCTTAGGACATCTATACGTGTGCTCTTGGGTGGGGTAAGGTGGGGTGGGGAGGGGGTAGGAGGGGGCACTTTAAACGCCCGCAGCATCACGTGTATTCAGTATTCCACACTTCAAAATGGCGATGGGGGCACTTTAACTAAAGCTTTTTCCATGAGTACTTTAACTAAAGCTGCCATTTTGAAAAGCAGGGACACTGAATACACATGACGGGGAGGCTCCTGCAGCATGCTAATTAACATGCTCTAGCAGACTAGATTAATCAAGTCTGCTCTGACGCATGCTAATTAGCAGAGCTCTGTCATGTGTACAGGTGCCCTAAGTCTCTGCATTCCTCCCTGGTGTGAGATTTACCCAATCTATATGGGTATATGCTGATATAAAGTTTAACCATTCAGGTTCCATGCTAACTGAAGCAAAAACACAAGGGGAGGGGTTGCTTTTGTTGCTGCTTAAAAAAAAAAAGCAGGGAATTCTAAAAGGATAACACTTTACTCAAAGACAGCACAAGACATTTAGAGATTTATGGGAAAAACCAACAACCCGCCGCCCCCCCCCGCACACACGAGCTCACGAGTCATTTGACAATTGGTTGGTGATTGTCACCCCTTTGTGTTCTCTCTCTTGGGCTAATGAGTACTTAATTCTGCCATGCAAAGTGGAGCTGCTTCAATGAGAAGGACTGAGGGAAACCCCAGAATGCTTTATAACCCAGGGATGACAGAATTCTGGGATTTGTCCCTCAAATATTGTCAACGAGTGCTGTATCCATTGAAAAAGGCACCACTTCCTCTTCCAGTTGCATCAGTAACAACCACCTTAATTTCTTGCCTTCTGGAGAGGCTTCAGAGCTTTGAATCCAAAACCAGTGGGAAACTGTGGAATACATGGAAGGGCTAAGTGCTTAAGGCTCGCTTGGCTTCGGTACCAAAGATGTATACTTCTTTTCACCATTTCCCATTAACTGACTTAGGTAGCTTCCCATTCAGCATGCTACTTTCTATGGAACCCACTCTTTACATACATAATTTCCCCCACGCACTTACATTTTTTCAATGCTTAACTTACTTCTTTAGATTCTACTAAGCAGCAAGACACCCAAAGGTTAGGCAAAAAATTCTAGTCCTTTTGTGAATCTAGCCATTTATTTCTCTAAAATTTTGCAATCTCCTGTCAGGTTGACAGCATCAAACCCTATCAAATGATGCACTACTTGGTTCCCAACCCCATCACAGAGTGAGGTTTGTTATTCATCTAAGGGTGTTTCTATTCAAATGGAAAGTCATTAAGATTTAAGGATGCCCCTCCCCACCCCATCCTTAGTCCTCTAGCAGATGCAAGAATTACTTCTGATACCATCTCTGTATCTCAGCTTGATTTGGAGGCTAGAGCCAAGGAAAAAGCATACAGCTTTACCTTGAAAACAGCCTCCAAAACACTGAAACAGATGCATCTAAATACAGACCTTAAATACACAACTGGGGTTTTAATGAGGGAACCCTGGTGAGTCAATAAAATCCCAATTACCAGTGTTCTACTGAGAGAGAAGCTCCTTATGGTTTCTAAGGGCTTTTAGGGCCTTGTTGCACATTAATTTTAGGTGGCACCTGGAGCTCTTAATTCCTGGATTGGCACCCATTGGCACCTAAAACTAATGTTAAGCATACTTTAGGTGGCTTATAGTTACTCCACTCCAAGGCAGGTTTATCTATGATCCGTATTACCAGCTCTTGGTTCCATGAATGTGTAGCCTCTCTCCACAGATAAGGTGCCCAATTTACAGTCTTCCAGAATCCCAAGATACAGTGCTCCCTCTCCCTCCCTCCTATTCTGCATGGACAAACTTTCCACCCCCTGAACTCTACTGCTCATGGGACAGTTCTGGCACCAAGCCAACTCTCCCTCCCACTCCCTGGGGCGCAACCCCATGCAAATAGCTTGCAGAGCACATACCAGCTAGCTAGATTGCAAGCAGGGGCAGCACCAGTCTCCTCCCAGTGTCGGGGGGTGAGCGGCTCAGCTGCACGGGGCAGGTGGTAGTGGCCTGGGGGAAGCGGCAGCGCTCAGAGGGGTGGCTATGGTGGGAGGGCTAAAGCAAATTTTGAGGTGGCAATAGCCCCCCATCCCCCTCCTAGCACAACCCATTTGCAACGCACAGATGGGTCCAGGAGTACGGTGGGGAAGGAAGTGGGGGAGATGTAGAGGGGAAAATGGGGTCCCACAGAAGGCCAGGGGCAGTTGTTCCCACCTCCTAGCCACCCTGGGAAGCACAACTAGCATCTCCCACACCCCAGTCCCAATTTATTAAAATGAGATCTTCTTTATTTTTTTTTTACAGTAAAAGCTCTGTTATCTGGCATCCCCTGGGAATGGGGAATGCTGGATAACAAAATTTGCTGATTAATTGAGCAGCCCCGGCCACCACTTCTCCCGCCGCGTCTGGGGCGTCCCTCCGCCCCTTCTGTGGCATTACCATCCCTCTCACTGCATCACCGTCCATCCCGCACATGGGACAGGAAGGCAGGCCCTGCACAGCCTAAGCAGCTTGTTATGCCCCAGGCCATGAGGGCTCGGCAGCACAGGCTGCTTTGCCCCCAGGTGTGGCGGCTTGGAGAAACTGGAAGTACCGTGGTGGGCACTTTCAGTTTCACTTTATCTTACAAGCTGGCATACTGGTTAGTAGAGCATGCCAGCTTGTAAGATGCCGGATAGCGCAGCTTTTACTGTATTATTTTTAAGCTACTTCTTATGTCCCTCCACCCCACCCCATCTCACACCAGCCCTGTAGTGGCAACTCACAGCTGTACCTCCTAGTCAGGCTTCAGCTGTGCAGGTGGTTGGCAGCTGGAGAAGGTTTTTAGCCTTAAGGTGCAACTTCTCCAAACTCAACCTAGCACTGACACCAGTTAACATTTTAGAAGCAAAAAGTACAACTGGGAGCTACAGCTGTAAATTGCCACTATAAGGATGTGGGTGCAGCCTCTGCAAACCGCAGGCTGCTCAGATACCAGGCGGGAAAACAACTGAGGGGCGGCGAACAGTGGGAGAAAAGGACACCGACCCAGAGACGCTGGGGAAGGAAGAGAAGGAAGCTGACCCAGAGATGCCGGCGGGGAAAGAAGAGGACGCTGACCCAGAGACGCTGGAGGAAAAAGAAAGCACCAGTTCAGAGACGCCAGCAGAGGGGAGAAAGGACATCGATCCAGACATGCAAGCAATGAGGAGGAAGATTGCCCAGCTGCAGGCAAGAAAGGGGGAGCAGAGGACCCTGGCACAGGAGGTGGGAGGCACCAGCAGGAGCAGTTACCTGACACGGGGGGCACAGCAGGGCGGGGCATGAGCAACCCAGCATGGGAACCACACACTCTTCCAAGCCGGGGAAGACCAGGAGTGACTCCAGGTTAGCTAGGGGCCAGTGCTGGCCAAACTGAGGAGCTGGACCAGGGTGGGGGCACAGAATGGCAGCCTACCCCCATAGTCACCCAGGGCACAGGGACAAGTGGGTACCGCATCTGTTCCTTCAAGTTTCTTCTTTACTTTGGACCATAAAAGGGGTACTAGGAGACGAGATCCCAGGGGGAACCCTCTGGTGGAAATCCAGGTGTTGATTTTTGTTGGAAGCCCTAACTAGCCTGAAGACAGGGCCGGCTTATAGGCACTAATCAGCCGGAAGTCAAGGAACCAGCTATGGTAAAGGGCAAACTGACCGGGAAGGCTTGACCCACTGGGAGGTGGGCAAGCCATGCAAAGAGGGAAAGGATAGTATCCATCCTGGCTGTGGATGTGGTAACAGCGGGGCAAAGGGGAGGTTTGGAGCCCCACGAAGCAAGAACAGGGATTGAGGTGTCTTCATCCTCGTGGGTGGGGGGGGCACCTGAAGGGAACTGCCTCCCCAACAAGAACACTGTAGTGGTGACAGGCTAGTAAGGGAAGCACCCATACCACCAGGTGGCATCCAAGCTCAAACCTCACCCTGATGTCGCTTGGGGGCAAGGAGCCCAGTAAGAGAAAGCCAAAGCCATATGACACCTTCCAAAGACAGGTAGGCACAAATGCATGGATCAATAGAATTTACTGCTTCTGGTCCTCACACAGATTCTGGCAGTATTAAATTAACCCACTTTGTTTAGGTTCACAGGCAAAAAATTCTATCATCCATTTGCTTTGCCTGCCTATTTCAAGCCAAACACTGAAATGCAGAAATATCTCACCATGAACAGTGTATGCCTCCAGCGGGTGGGGGAGCACAGCAGCAGCAGCAGCAGTGAGAACACAGCGGCAGTAAGTTGGGGAGCTCCTGCAGATGCCACTGGCACTGTCGGGGGGGCGGCAACAGCCAGCGGGAATCACAGACCGCCCGCAGACGCCACCACTGGTGGCAGGGTGGCAAGCGGTGACTGCCCGTAGGCACCACCGACAGTGCCACTTTTTTGCAGGGGGTGCACAGTCACACTCAGGGGGTGCACATGCACCCGTGTGCACCCCCTACGCATCACCTCTGTATCTCACTGATTTGTATAAGCTCTATAAGCTCTTTTTGTCGAAAGCACAGAAAGAAAAAGGGGGCGGCAACCTGAAATATTTTTGTGTTAGAAACGAACCCAAAATAGCTGTCACTCCTCAGATCTGCTACCTGCAGATAATTTTTATCATTAGGCCAAGATGTTTTGAAAAAGTAAGGCTGTTCAATTTTGATCATTCAAAGGATGTATAATTTAGGATACCTAAAGTAGTCATCAGTTTCAACACAATTAGAAGGACATTTGTTTGTTTGTATGTTTGGTAAATTAGTTCCTTCACTTCTTTCTGCTTACAAGACTAAACATTAGATTATATTTAGATTATATGATCTACATTTAGATTACATGTTCTATATCATACGTGGATCATATAATTTAGATTATATGATCTACAAATCACTATCATCTTGAATATGGAGGGGTGACCCAGGGAGACAGATTTATTTGGATAAGGCACAGCATGCCAAAATTAATTTATACAAATTGCACCTCCTTATTGAGAGGGAGGAGTTACAATTTACTTTGGTGCATACAAATTAGCAGCAGCCATTAGGTTTCAGACAAGTTACCAAAGTATTTCTCAGTGGGACAATCTTAGATTCCTGCTTACTATAGAATAGATAATGAAAACAAATGTTCTACTTATAGAACATATAGACTGTAGTTTTTAAATCTCTTTGCTCTTTGTGCTTGAACCTGATAGTTTTTACAAAGAAGTCACAATGGTTTAAATGATACCAAAGAATATTTTGTATTCATTTTCAAAGTACTTTTATGAAACAGGGACCCAAAGACAACTTCAGCTGCAAATGGTCTCTTTTGCAGAAGTTGAAACTGAAATAATTCTTAAAGCACTTTAGGGGCATTGCATTTCCGATCCAAAAAGGAAGTTACCAACTTCATAAAAATGACACCATGTACTTTAATGCAACTTTGCAGGTTCCCACTTTTTTTTTTAATTTTGGCCTGTACACAAGCAACATTCACCATGTTCCACTTGATATCAAATCGTCAAGAGGACATCTTATCTAGTATATTTTCCTATGAGAGAACATTTTAAAAAGTGGTTATTTTGATAATTAATTATGGCATATAAAGAAAATTTATTTGTAATGCAAGTTAAGTATGCTGACAGCACAAATATTACTGGATTTACCTGAATCCAAGATCTGTTACCACCCCCCCCGCTTCAATGTGGGTCTTAGATTTCAAGGCAAGGGAGGGGAGGGGCAGGGCCCCCAGTAGCTGCCCCCTGACCTGCCCCTCACAGCCTCTCTTCCTCTCTGCCTTTGCTTCCTGCTGCTGCTTGTCTTCCCTTTGCAGCTCTGGCTCCCACTATAGCCATGCTTTGGTGGGAGGCAGGACGCATAGAACACAAGCGATCTCCAGCCCAAGCCCAACAACTCTGGCACTGGCTCCCAGGCTGGGGCTGAAACTGCTGCTGCCACAAAAGCTGGTGCTGGCCAGGCTGAAGCAAGATGTAGCATGTGCTCCATTCTCCCTGCCGCAGTCCAGAGCTGAGCCCCAGCAGAAGCCAAACTTCCAAGGGGAAGGTAAGGAGAAGTGGGAGAGCAAAGAAACTGGCAGTAGGCAGAGGGTGGGAGGCAACAGAGTGGGAAGAATGGGGACAGGTGCCCAAGGAGGCAGGCACTGCAGGACCAGGCAGGCAGGAGGAGCAAGTAGCAGAGGCAGGCACCAGAGATGAAGAGGAGGAGGTGAGGGGGGAACAAATGGCTAAAGGCAGGATCGGACCACTTGACTCTCCTGCTGATTGCCTCACCGCCACCTCCCCCTGGAGTCATCTCAGATTCAGGTAAATTTGATACCTTTCACCAGTGTCTATCATACACAAACACAGAATACAAACAAAAAATAAAAGACTTTAATAAATCAAGCAAAACCAAACACATCCTGCTATCATACTGACCACACAGGCTTCACAGGAAAGTCTGGTAAAATAATTGTTACCACCAGACAACACCCTGTTCTTAATACACATACAAATCTGCAATAAGTATCTGGGTCAAACTATAATAGCCATATAATTATACTAGCCACTTAAGCTGCTGATGTAAGAATAAGTACTGTATTTCCTCCTACAATTAGATATAAGATGTATTTAAAACATAGATTCTTCCATCCCTGTAAACAACAGCCTCAATAAGGGCTTGTCTAGCTTAGGCTAATACATGGGTTTTGAAATGTGTTAACTACAACATTAACTATAGCGTCAACAAGAAAGTTGTATTTTAATACACAACTTGAAGAGCGGGGAACCAAAGATCAAAATTTATGAGCTAATGCATTTTAAAAATACATGTTTTAGGGTAGGCTAGACAAGCCCAAAAGACAGACAATCTTTCCCCACTTTCCATTCCCACTATGCACAGAATGCCTTGTGAACAGATTTTACAAGACTATTATTATGCCAAACCCAACCATCCATTTGGTTATAAAATGGACATTAATTCCTTACCTAAAATTCATTATCTAAAATGCCCCAGCTGCTGACAAAAAACAGATCAATGCTGGCCAAGAAAGATGACAAAGCTAACAGGTAAAAGTCATGAAAAGAGAAGGAAGGAACCAGGACAACAGCTATTCCGCAAAAGTGAGGGGCAGAGTTTCACTAATACACAATATCCTTACATGTTCCACTTCTATGAAGCTCTGAAGCCCAGTTCAGAGCTCAGTGAAGTCAGTGGGAGCTTTTCCTTTGACTTCAATGTCTTTTTCAGTGTCCTGTAACAAATTTCTATATTAGAGGCACCTCTGAACATTTTGGATTAAGGCTTGGAGAAAAGATCAGTAACCTAGTAAAGTATTATTGATACGTATGGTTTGATCACCTCAGAATTAAGAGCAGAAAAAAGTTAGATCTGATAAAGGAATAGGAAATAGGAATAGAGGAACAGACTGAGCTACTGAGAAATATCTAGAACTGGGAAGCTCAATATTGAGAATAATTAAAAGTGCTTGATCCACAGGTTCACCAATGAGTAGAAATGTATTTGACTAGATAAAGATGAAAGATAAAGATGATTTACTACCATCCCAGCTATGTGCCTTGGACTTGGACTTTCTACAGCTATTGGATCCAATCCATGGAGCAGGAGCTTTGGCAGCAGAGGGCTTTGTCCACACTGCACCATGGCTGGGTGCTTTGTACCTGCCATGCCACGGTTAGGCAGAGAGAAGCGGTGGTAGGGAGAAGTGGAAGGCCTCCTTTCACCCATGCTGGGCAATTGTTCTACTGCAAGAAAATGTTGCCAAGCCCCAGTCTACACATGTGTCCAAAACTAAAAGAAGAATTTGTTTTCAGTTGACTTGTCACGGGATTCAGGACAAAGGCAGAGTATATTTTTGCCTTTGGTGACGCAAGATTTTGCTGAAATGTAGAACCACAATATAACTTGCTGACCATTTAAATGTGCCAGGCTTTGCTTTATTCATAGAAAGATTAACCAATTATTAGGACATTGCAATATCCTCTTATCTGCCATTCTTTAGACTGACAGGACTGGTACTCTGCTTGTAAAAACTGGAAGGCCAGAAACACATTTCAGGTGTTACTTATTTAAAACAATTAAAAGTTTCAAATAAAGGTACTCAGGGCCTCAGTTACACTTGGGTAAGCCCAAACTGTCAGTTACCTCAGCATAGTTTCATAGTTTCTAGGGTCGGAAGGGACCTGAGTAGACCATCTAGTCCAACCCCCTGCCATGGCAGGAAAGAGTACTGGGGTCAAATGACCCCAGCAAGGTGTTCATCTAGCCTCCTCTTTAAAACCCCCAGGGTAGGAGCCTATACCACTTCTCTTGGAAGTTGGTTCCAGATCCTAGCCGCCCTGACCGTGAAGTAGCGTCTCCTGATATCCAGCCTAAATCTATCCTCCACCAGCTTGTGACCATTATTCCTGGTCACTCCTGGCAGTGCTTGGGGGAACAGGGACTTCCCCAATGCCTGCTGGTCCCCTCTGACTAGTTTATAACAGGCCACTAGATCCCCCCTCAGCCTTCTCTTATGGAGCCTGAACAGGTTCAAGTCCCTCAGCCTCTCCTCGTAGGGCCTGACCTGCTGTCCTCTGATCATACGAGTGGCCCTCCTCTGGACCCTCTCCATGCTGTCCACATCCCTATTGAAGTGCGGCGCCCAGAACTGGATGCAGTACTCCAGCTGCGGCCTGACCAGCGCCGCATAGAGGGGGAGGATCACCTCCTTGGACCTGCTTGAGATGCATCTGTGGATGCCTGACAAGGTACAGTTGGCCTTCCTGACTGCCTCCCCACACTGCTGGCCCATGTTCATCTTGGAGTCAATGATGACTCCAAGATCCTTTTCCACCTCTGCACTGACAAGAGGGGAGTTCCCCAACCTGTAGGTATGGTGCTGGTTGTTCCTCCCCAGGTGCATCACTTTGCACTTGTCTGTGTTGAATCCCATCCTATTCTCGTTCGCCCACCCTTGTAACCTGTCTAAGTCCGATTGTAGTCTGTTGCTTCCTTCTACCGTGCCCACATCCCCCCACATCTTAGTGTCATCAGCAGATTTGAACAGGGTGCTTTTAACCCCCTTGTCCAAGTCACTGATGAAGATGTTGAACAGTGCGGGCCCGAG
Source organism: Crocodylus siamensis (assembly GCF_052110815.1). Taxonomy (NCBI): domain Eukaryota; kingdom Metazoa; phylum Chordata; order Crocodylia; family Crocodylidae; genus Crocodylus; species Crocodylus siamensis. The sequence continues at coordinate 67,491,829 of NC_143398.1, forward strand.
GACCGAGCTCTGCTGAACCCCACTGCCCACGTCCTTCCAGGTTGAGAAGGACCCATCCACTACCACCCTTTGGGTGCGGCCCTCCAGCCAGTTGGTGACCCATTTAACTGTGTGGGTGTCGACACCACAGCCCCCCAGTTTCTTGATGAGAATGGGGTGAGAGACAGTGTCGAAAGCCTTCCGGAAGTCCAGGAAGACTATGTCCACTGCTACCCCTGCATCTAATGATTTGCATAAATTCATAGTAAATGTTGAAATCAAAGATATACACTGTTGTAATAGACAGCTCTGGCCCTGGCTTTGTTCAAGGAGGTCATACATGTTTATAACACAAATCACAATCTTGGCTGCTCTTATTTCTTCTGTCTGGGCACTAACTGGCTCTCTCCAAAGCCTCCATTTAATGCGGCCTAGTATGAAAGTGCTAATGCTGGGTAGAGAGTGAAAAAATAATGTCACGTTTGGCTATAAGTCTGGTTTTAATAAGTTACCCTTTGCGTTCTTTATAGAGGTAAATATAGCTGCAATCATGGGTGGATGCAGGATTTCAGAAAGGTGGGGTGCAGAGCAGCAACTTGTGCTGCAGGGGTGGCTGCATGCTGGCTCCCAGCCTCCCTCCACCCCACACACCAGTGTGGACGGACCATGCTGTGGAAGCAGCAGCCAGGCATGTTTAAAGTCTCTCAAGCAGGTAAGGATTTCATAGATTTCATAGACATCAGGGCTGGAAGGGACCTCGGGAGATCATCGAATCCAGCCCCCTGCCCAAAGGGCAGGAAGTCAGCTGGGGTCATAGGATCCCAGCAAGATAAGCATCCAATTTACTCTTGAAGGTGTTCAATGTAGGTGCTTGAATCACTTCCGATGGCAGACTGTTCCAGACCTTGGGGGCTCAGACAGTAAAGAAATTCTTCCTTATGTCCAGCCTGAAACGGTCTTGCAGGAGTTTGTGACCGTTCAACCTCGTCATCCCTTGGGGTGCTCTGGTGAACAAACGTTCCCCCAGATCCTGGTGGTCACCCTTGATAAACTTATAGGTGGCCATCAGATCACCCCTGAGCCTGCGCTTTTCCAGGCTAAAGAGTCCCATGTCTCTCAACCTGTCATCGTAAGATGTTTTCCTGACCTCTGATCATGCGCGTGGCTCTCCTCTGGACTCTCTCAAGCTTCTCCACATCCTTTTTGAATTGTGGAGCCCAAAACTGGACGCAGTACTCCAGCTGCGGCTTCACCAAGGCCGAGTACAAGGGGAGAATGACGTCCCGGGATTTGCTCGAGAAGCATCTATGGATGCAAGCCAGCGTTTGGTCGCTTTATTAGCCGCAGCATCACATTGCAGGCTCATGTTTATCTTGTGGTCAATGATGACCCCCAAGTCTCTTTCTTCTGTAGTGCTATCCAATGTAGCACTGCTGAGCCTATAAGGATGCTGCAGGTTTTTCCTCCCAAGGTAGAGAACCTTGCATTTTTCGGTGTTAAACACCATCAGGTTCTCGTCTGCCCTTTTGCTGAGCTTGTCCAGGTCAGCCTGGATCACCCGCCTGTCTTCTGGCATGGATGCTTTGCCCCAAAGTTTGGTGTCATCGGTGAACTTGGCCAGTCCACTCCTGACTCCAAAGTCCACATCGTTAATGAAGATGTTGAACAGTATGGGTCCCAGGAAAGAGCCTTGAGGGACCCCACTGGTCACAGGGCACCACGATGAGTGACTGCCATCAATTACAACCCTCTGGGTCTGACCACGGAGCCAATTTCCCAGCCAGCAGATCGTGGTGGAGCCAAGGCTGCAACTGGCCAGTTTGCCAAGAGGTGATCATGGGATACCAGATCAAAAGCTTTTTTGAAGTCAAGATATATGACATCAATCTCTTCTCCCTCGTCCAGGTGATAGGTCACCTAGTCATAGTAGGAAATGAGATTGGTCAAACAAGACCTACCCGCAACAAACCCTCCCTCCTCCTCCTGCCTCCACGATCAGCAGCACACTCCTTCCACTCCACTGCCCACTTATGCTGCTGTCCCCAGCTGAAGCAGGGGCAGGGGATACTCCAGAGCCACTCCTGCCCTGGAGCCATGCTTGGCTAGAGGCAGTAGCAGCAGCAAATGGGCTCCCATCCTCTGCACCTGCTCCTAGTCTGGTAGGGAACAGAGGGATGGGGGGCAGGAGGGAAGAGTGGGGAAGGAAGTAAGAGAGGTAGAAACCAGGCAGGGAGAAGGGGAGGAGGGACTCACCTGCTGCTGCTGCCGGGATCCCTAGATGAGCCCAGCTCCAAGCAGAGCCCAGATGGAGTGGCTCTGAAGCTCCCTCTCCCTCCAGCCCCAGTCCCTCCCCACCAAGGGCTGCCAGAGGCAGTGACAGCAGTGGGTAGGGGAGGCCATGCCGCTAAGCATAGAGAGGAAGGGAGGTAGAAATTCTTATTTGCTTTGGGGGCTTAAAAAAATGTCCCCAGGTCCTTCTCCTGTAGTGCAGTCATCTGCAGTGCTTTTGCACCATTGCAACACTTTGGATCCACCCAAGCTGTGATTATTTACTTGCATCATTTTAGAATAATACTGTGAAACATTATTTAAATTGCAATAGCACCTAGAAGCCCCAGTCATGTACCAGACCCCACATTTTTAGGCCACAACTAAACTGTAACAAAGACTCACTGTATGCTTAGAAATAAGGAATTAAGTATAGACAGGAGATGGGTAGAGCACACTGAATGAGAAAAAGGCCTATATTATTTGAGTGTTGTATACATAGAAAACATATGGTGTTGTATATATATCAGGGGCGGGTCCAGAGCAGGCACAGGGCAGGCCAGGGCCAAGTTCGGGGCTGTATGCATGGGTTCTGGCTGATCTAGAGCTGGTCCACCCCAGGCAGGGCAAGTCGAGCATGGACTGGGGTGAGGTAAGCTGTGTACTCAGCTGCTGCTGGGCACTGGTGGTGGCGGCAGTGGCGAGGAGGAGCCACAGGGCGTGTGGGCTCCAGGTTGTTGTGGGTGGGTGTGTGGGGGGTGGTGACTGGCCTGGAACAGCTCCCCAAAACTACCTATGTGGCCCACTGGTCCAAATAATTGTCCACCCCTGTCCTAGTAGTTAGGACCCACATTATGAATGTAGATCCTCCACATGCAAATCTACTGGGCCTGACTTGACATAAAACTAAGGTCTCCAACTTATTGGGCAATTGCCCCAATAATCTAGAAGTGGACAGATTCAGTCCCTCGTGCTGCAATTGTTCTACTTGTATTTTCTTTTAAACTAATCACCACATGAGGATGAACAAGGACAAAGTATTTCCCTTCCCACTTTGAATGATGCAGGTATGATGCTCACTTGATAGCATGCTTTCTGCCCTCCTACATGTATAAGCAGAGCAAGGAGTGGAGGGCTACTTTCCTGAACTGATTCAACTTAGAGAGGTAGTTTTTGGGTTTTTTTGAATGGCAGTTGTGGAGTTGCTTAATAAATTGGAGCCAACGTTTAAGTTCTCAGACTGAAAAAGGTTGTGATTAAATGAAGTCCAAAGACAACCACTGACTATACAGAATGAAACCCCTGGGGTTCATTATTTCCAATGAGGACAGAATTTGGACCTATTATTTGTTAAGATCCCTCATAGTAAAATATTAACATTTGGGAGCAATTCTCCATTGGCATGAATGGAGCAAACAACTTAATGTATTCATTCTATTTCTAAAATGTTCAGTTCTCTAACTAGTTTAATACTTCCTCGTTACTATTTGGTTCTTTTCTTAAAGTGAAAGAGAGCATAACTGAGTTTGTGCATACTAGCATTGGTATGGCAATTGGTTCCACAGATGACACAAACAGTGTGTGGAAGGAACCAGAAAAGTCAAGACTCTTAGAAACAAAAATGCTTTCCTTGAAAAGGGCCCCTGATGAAACCACATATTTAGCCGTATTTTATTTTCTGCTCTAATTGGCAGAGACGTTCTAGATACGTGGTTTTCAAGCTGTGGTCCATGGACCCTTGCAGGTCTGCAGACTATGTCTAAGGGGTCTGCGGAAGGATGACGCGGACCAATCAAAAGTAAGTGAATACCCACATTTACTATTCAAAGAGGTCTGTACCTCCCTTCAAAATTTCCAAAGAGGCCTGTAAATGACAGTTTGAAAACCACTGTTCTAGATACTCCATTTCTTCATACCGATCTACCTGAACTGTGATAGAGTGGTGTGGATCTACTGGAAAAAAAAGTCACAGATTTAATTGTTGCGAAGACTATACTTACATATGACATTGCTCAAGAAACTGAAGAACCCTTCATCTCTAATTCTATAGCTTACATCTTAATTTCATTTTTCCTGATCAAGTGAGAACTCCTGTTGCTAACATCTCATTTCAAAAGACATGAATGTGTCAATGCCCTAATAAAATTCTTAGTGAATGCTGAAATTGAATGAAGATAGAGCAAACTAAAATACACACAGACAGAAAACCAGTTATAGCTAGAGGCATACTCTCCTGCTGAGTTTGAAACTTGGTGCCAAAAAAGGAAGGGAATGAAAGGCAGGTTTTCAGCATGTCATACAGAGTATTTTTTGTAATTAGTCTAGTATGTTAGAATAATGAACAAATCCAGAAATAAAATATTTTTCAAAGTTATCTGCAAGTTATAAGGCTACCCAGAGAGGTTGTAGGTACAATCCCCATCATTAGAAGTTTCTAAGACCCAGGTAGATACAGCCTTGGCTGGGATGATCTAGTTGAGGATGGCCCTGCTTTGAGCAGGAGGTTGGACTAGGTTCCTTCCAACCGTAATTTTCTATGATTCTAAGCTGGGGGGGGGGGAAACGAAACAACATAAAACGAAACCTACACACACACATGCTGCAATACCATCATACTATACTATATACTATAGCCCTGAACAATAAGAATCTCCTTTTAATCCCTTTGGCTTTTGAAGTCAGCAACCAAAAACATCTAGTTTCATGGTGTGGCCTCAGATCAGAGGTTTCACGGTGTAACTTTGGAGAAGTTATGACTCACTGCAACAGACATTACCTGAAATGCACTGACTCCAGCAACGTTTATTGGGGTGGCAAGAACAATACCTAGCAGACGTTGCCAGAATAAAAAAAAGATGTTTTTGGCCAGGCAGATTTAAGCAGACAATTCTAGGAACTACCACATCTGAGCAAGCTGCCAACCTTGTTCCATTTCAACCCCCTACTTAAGCCAGTAAAAGCATCTGCTCTCAGGCATCAGAAAACTTTTTTATAGCGCTATAAAGGTACAGTGCTCTTAAAACATGACAGAAGTACAATATTTGATGAGGGGAGGCTGAAGGGGGTTTATGAGTGTCCCTGCACTTTCTAGGCTAGGTGTTAGGGGGCACTCCACAGCCTCCTGGGGTTTCCCCACTGGGCAGAAACTTGATCAGCATACAGAAGTTATTTAAAGTACTGCAAAACAATGGTTCTCAACCTTTTTAGTTCCAGGATCCATTTGTAAACATCAACGACCAGTCCCAGCTCAGTGCCCCTCACTCCTGACCTGCTGCCCCCAGCCCACCAGTGTGGGACAAAGGGCATGTGTGGGGAAGGAGGTGGGTGTGTGGGGCATGGGGGGCCCCCAAGCACCCCCTTGCAGGCTGGAGCTCTGCCAGTCCACATGGGAAAACCCACGGGTTCCCATGTTCTTCTCTTTTAAAGGAGAATCCATTTCTAAAGTTTGTTCAGGACCCTTTCATATATTCTTGCCACCCACTTTTGGGTCACAACTCCCAGGTTTAGAAATGCAGCTGTTAAAATACAGCGCTCCAAATTTAACACCTCCATTTAACAAGGGTTAATTGAAGCGCTGTGCTCATTTTTCAAGTGGAGGCTTCTGTGAAGTCAGGGCAATATAGCGCTTGAGTGGTGACTAAAGCAACGTCTGTGCGCACCCCGAGGACTGAGCGAGCGAATGACAGCGCGCAGGAGTCCTCGATCTCGGGGCGTTACAGGAAGGAGATTTTCCTCCGCTCGCGGGGCCCCGGGGTCCTGTGCAGGCTGGCGAGGGAGGGGGACGGAGAAGCTGCACAGAGTGGCGTTTCTTTAGAAAGAAAACAGCCGTTTCAGAGTCATCCCCCTTCCCGCTCTCTGCGCGCCTACCTTGCACGGAGCGCCCCACGCTGTGCAGGTGCGCGAGGCCGGGGTGCTGCTCCTCCACGCCCCGCAGGAAAGTTTCCATCTCCAGCTGGTGGTGGTACGTGAAGTTCAGCCCGGCAGCCCACGGGACCAGCAGCGCCAGGCGGAGCATGGCCGCGACCTGCAAAGAGAGGCGGCAGCAGGTGAGGAGCGGCGCGGCCCGGGCTCCAGCGTCCCCCCGCGCGGCAGCGCCTACCGCCCGCATGGCCCCGCGCCGAGGTGCCCGCACAGCCCCGCGCTGCTGCGTCCCGAGCCCCGACACAACCCCGGCCCCGCCCCGCCCCGGGGACCTCCTCCCCCGCCCAGCACCGCGCCGCCCCGCCCCGCCCCGGGCTGGGGGGGGGTGCGGCTCTCGCCTGGAGCTGTGAAAGGGGGAGTGTGGGCAGATGAGGGGGGCAGATCTCACCTGGGGCTGTGAGGGGTGTGTGGGGGGGGGGGAGGTGTTTGTGTGGGGATGTGTGGGTGAAAGGGAAGTGTTGGGCGTGGGGGCGTGTACGCATGAGGGGGTGAAGGGAGCAGGTCTCACCTGGGGCCGTTGGGGGGGCCGTGCATGGACAGGTGTGTGTGTGTGTGTGTGTGTGGGTGTGGGTGTGTGGAGAGGCATGGGGGTGTGAGGGGCAGTGTTGTGGGGGATGAGAGGGGCAGGTCTCACCTGGAGCTGTGTGTGTGTGTATATAGACGTAGATGGGGAGGTAAAAAGTTGGGTCACAGCCTCCCTAGCTGGAGTCCTGATGAGGGACAGGCTCATGCCTGTCTTGGAGGCACCGTGCTGCTGGCAGCTTTCTGAGAACAAGCAACTCAACCAGGGCATCCCACCAAAGCCCTCTTCTCTAGGCAGAAGGCAGGGCAGGGTGGAAACCCTTGAAACCAACTGATTTAGAGAGGCACCAGCTTTCCCTAGGACAGTGACAGCCAGTTGGTCAGATGCCCCTACAAGAACTCCTAACTCCCTGAACCAGCTTTGCCTTCTTTGAAGAAGAAGCTGGTGCAGAGTCCATCTGAGGAGGGGAGAAAGAGAAGAGGCTGAACAAGCCAAGCTGCCACTGGGGTTGGGCAATACCTCCACTTTCCCCATCAGCCAAACACAGCTAACACCCACCTTGGCAAAGCAGCTGTTTGGCTAGGAGCAAGGCAAGGAGCTTTCAACCAGCACACTGAATTGAAAGCTCTCAGTGGAAAGGGCTGGAAAGAGAAAACAAAAGGCAACACATGTGCCAACAAATGGCATCATGTTAAAATGTTTTCTTTAAAGATGTTTTACATATTAAGGTGTTTTATTTTTAAAAAAATGGAGGAGGGCATGGATGTGAAGTCACAAGGAGTGCATCTCTCATATGATCATTTTGGTTCCAAACCTACAAGTCTGAGCCTGGCCCATGTGAGCAGTTCTCTGAAAGTCAGTGAAACTAATTTTTCACCCAAAGTTACATGGATGTATAAGAGCCGGCTGCATTTTAAATCACATCCTCTTTTGTTTTTGTTTTTTAAAGTACAGTGTTTTATTATTAACCAAGTTATAGCTATGAAGTCTAAAAAGAGGAACACATCTGACCACTCTCCTGTTGACAGACATGCACCTTAAACTATTACTGCATACATTTACAAAATGTCCTTGAGTCGTTATCTGTGTGATACGATGGCAAGATTTCCTCTCTTCTTTTCTGCTCCCTCCTTTACAAGAAGCTTTTTCATTTGGTATGTTTAACATTATAAAGGTACCACATAGGTATCTGAAGTAAAATCTTAACATCCATGACTGCACAACTTCCACATGTTTAACTTGAAACACTGTGACTAGTCTTACTCTTTAGTGGGATTAGTCACAAAGCATACAATTAAACCCATATGTAAAACCCATATGTAAATCTGCAAAGTTATGATGGCAAAACATTTTCCATTAATTTATCTGGTCTTACAAACTTATGGCATTCCAGAACAATTACTTTTTGGGTTGAATGTGTCCATGTCCATACTTGCTCTCTATCTTTAGGTGATTTGTTTTGTTTCAAATTGAGTAAATTCTATTTCCCTGTTTCTGAATTAGCAGAGCATAAATACATATAAACATCTTTCACTGTGTAAACACCCTAGGCTTTTCAAAACAGGGCTGCAGTAGGAATGGTTGGAGTTTGAAATATACAACTTGGTATGGACATACACTTATCCTCATTAAGGAATTTAAGTAGGGTCACTTATTCCATGCTCTAAGTGTCCAAAATATTGTATATAGGTCAGATCTGTAAAGCATTTATAATCCTGAAGCATAAGAGAGAAAGAAAAAACAGAGGATGGAGCACTACATTCCCATTTCATTTCCCCCGGTGGCATGGAGCAGGGAAAGACTTTAAAAAGCATTCACAGTTCCTGCTAGCCTGGCAGATTTCCTGCCCCCCAAATGGCATCAGAAGGCTTATTCTCACTAACCTTAGTCACAAGGCAACACATATATAATATCTGCATATGGGCCAGGTTGAATGCTCTGTATACGCACAAAGTTCAGATTACCCAGCTAGTCTACAAAACTTCATAGTTTCATAGTATGAAGGGTCAGAAGGGACCTGAGCAGATCATCAAGTCTGACCCCCTGCAATGGGCAAGAAAGAATGCTGGGAACAAATGACCCTGCTAGGTGATTATCCAGCCTCCTTTTGCAGACCCCCAGGGTAGGAGTGAGCACCACTTCCCTTGGAAGTTGGTTCCAGGTCCTAGCCACCCTAACTATGAAGTAGTGCTTCCTGATGCCTAGCCTGAATCTACTCTCGGTCAACTTATGGCAGTTATTCCTAGCTACTCCTGGTGGTGCTCAGGTGATGAGGGATTCTCCCATTCCCTGCTGGTCCTCCTTGGTGAGTTTATAGATGACCACCAGATCCCCTCTCAGCCTTCTCTTGTGGAGGCTGAACAGGTTCAGGTCCCGTAGCCTCTCCTCATAGGGCCTGCCCTGCTGCCCTCTGATGATGTGAGTGGCTCTCCTCTGGACCCTCTCCATGCTGCCCACATCCCTCCTGAAGTGTGGCACTAGAACTGGATGCAGTACTCCAACTGCAGCCTGACCAGTGTCACATAGAGGAGGAGGATCACCTCCTTGGATCTGCTCATGATGCATCTATGGATGCATGATGAGGTGTGGTTAGCCTTCCTGACTGCGTACCCACATTGGCAGCCCATGTTCATCTTGGAATCAGTAATGACTCCAAGATCCTTTTCTGCCTCTGTACTGACAAGAAGGGAGTTTCCCAGCCTGTAGGTATGCTGATGGTTCTTCCTCCCTAGGTGCAGTACCCTGCACTTGTCAGTACTGAATCCCATCTTATTCTCATCCTACCACCCCTGTAACCTGTTCAGGTCTACCTGTAGCCTGTCCCTCCTTCTATCATGCCCACTTTGCCCCACATCTTAGTGTCATCCGCAAATTAGAACACAGTGTTTTTCACCCCCTTGTCCAAGTCACTGATGAAGATGTTGAACAGTGTAGGCCCAAGGACTGAGCCCTGCGGGACCCCACTGCCCACATCCCTTGGGGTTGAAAATGACCTGTCCACCACCACTCTTTGGGTGTGGCCCTCCAGCCAATTTGCAACCCATATGACTGTGTAGGCATTGATGCCACAGTCACCTAAGTTTTTAATGAGAATGGGGTGGGAGACAGTGTCAAAGGCCTTCCTAAAGTACAGAAAGACTATGTCTACTGTGACACCTGCATCTAAGGATCTTGTGACCTGTTTGTAGAAGGCCACCAGGTTGGTCTGACAGGATCTGCCTCTAATGAACCTATGTTGGTTGCCCCTAAGCATAATCCTCCCCTGCTAGTCCCTCGCAGATGTGCTCCTGGATAATTTTCTCAAAGAGCTTCCACGGGGCCAAGGTAAGAATAAGAGACCTATAGTTTCCTGGGTCCTCCTTCCTCCTTTTTTTGAAAATGGGGACTATGTTGGCCCTTTTCCAGTCCTCTGGCACCTCACTAGAGCACCACGTGTGCTTGCAAAGCCATGCCAGGGGTCCCACAATGACCTCTGCCAAGTCCCTCAGTACCCTGGCGTGGAGATCATCTGGACCTGCTGATTTGAACATGTCCAGCCCCACCAGAAGTTCCCTAACTAGGTCCTCTCTGACCCTAGGCCTGGCTGGGCCTCTCCTGAGTCACCTGGAATCCCAGTGGGGGGTGTTCCAGTCTCTGCTCAGGAAAATGGAGGCAAAGAATTTGTTAAAGAGGTCAGCTTTATCGTCTGGTGCAACCACCAGATTACCAAGTGTATCCTGCAGGGGCTCCACGTTATCCGGTGCCTTCTTTTTACTCCCTATGTATTTAAACAAGGACTTCTTGTTATCTTTGATCCAGGTTGCGTGTCCTATTTCTGTCTCTGCCTTAGACTTCCTAACAGCCCTGCTACAATCTCGACCAATGAGGTACAATCCTCCTTGGTGATGGCTCCTCCCTTCCATTGGGTGTACGCAATTAGCCCTTTAAAAATGGTGTCCTTTTTAGCTTTCAGACATTTCTGAATGCCTTTGGTGAGCCATGGGGGCTTTTGAGCACCCTTGCCCCCTTTGATTCGCATTGGGACTGTCACCCTTTGGGCTCGGAGGATCGTCTCTTTAAGGAACGACAACTGGTCTTGGACTCCAAACTCCCCTCCACTCTGGGACCTCAGTGCCTCCTGGACTAATCTTCTTAACTCATTGAAATAGGCCCTCCTGAAGTCACGGGTTACTGCCTTGCTGCAGGCCTTTGACACCCTGCGCTGGATGGCATAGAGAGGTAGTAAGCTATGTTAGTCTGAAGTCAAGCAGAAGTATGAGTGGAGATGCACTTATAGAATAATTGAATCAGAGATGCATAAGCTTTTGTGAATAAGATCTCAGTTCATCAGATGCCGTGAAAAGATATGCAGAGAGCAGGCTATCAGGTATGCATCTGTGATTCAGCTAGTCTTATGCCATCAAGAAGATAGCAAGATATATGACAGAAAACACAAAGCAGTACAAGTTCTTATTGCCAGGTTTTTTTGTTGCCAAGCAATAGAAATTTCATAATACACCTAATTTTAATACTCTGTTTCTTACAAGAGCTGGGTGAAATCCATGGGCCAAAACTTTTAATAGCAAAAAGAGAAGAAAGAAAAAAAAGAGAAAAGAATTCATATTTAATGGGCACATCTACATGTACAATTAATATGACTGAATGTAATCTGGCTTAATTTGAGCCAAAATACAGTAATCCTGATGTCACCGTCTGCATGTGTGTTTAAATGTAATTATTTACTGTGCTTCTGGATACCACCTGTATCTGACAGGATTATCAAATAGCACAGTAAATTAGTCCATTGTGCCCTAATTGCCATGCATGTGTAGACAGTGATGCTGTACTGCACAAAAAATTAATCTGCTGCACAATAAAGTGTCTTGTGTAGATGTACCCATTAACACCAACACATTTAGTCTTTTTTTTATTTTTCCTGCTTTGAATCATGCAATCAAGGACTGAAGTTATCCAAAGTCAGAAGCGAGATCTTCTTCTCTAAAGTTAAGGTTTCCAACTGAAACTGAATTTATCCCCGCTGCTTCCCAGCAACTCCATCAGCACTTCATGGCCAGATCCAGACATGCAGGCACGTATGGTTTGTGGTGCCACAAACTGCATGTGTTGCATATTAAACTGTGCCCCGCACTGCTAATTTGTAGCACTGGGGCAAACTTTGCTACCAGAATTTTCTGGTAGCAAAAAACCAGAAAAAAGGTGTCGCAAAGCATGCTAAAGTGCAATGTGCTGGAATAAACAGGGAGGCAGGGAAACAGGCAACTCAGGACTGCCTGCTCCCCTGCCTCTAAGCACTGCACAGCCCCTGTCTTGAGGCACCCTGCACCCCAGCTAGCTGCTCCCTGGCTGGCTGGGGTGTAGAGTGCCTCAAGATGGGGGACTTGTTTCTAAGTGCCTCAGCACAGGGGCTCCACAGGCTGCATGCTCCTGTCTCCACATGCCTCTCCCCAGTGGCTAGGGCACAGGGTGCCTCAGTGCAGGGGCTGCCTGCTGCCCCAGCCAGTGCCCACTACCCCAGTGCAAACTGCACAAGCAGGGGTGTGCACTGCAGCACAATTTGTGCTGCTACTATTTGTGCTGCGAACACACATTCCTGTGTATCTGAAACTGCTGGAATGGCAAAGATTAGGGGCACCCTTGCAGTTCAGTAGTTTGTTGTAAATGTTTATTGCTGTTGATAACATTTAGTACATATTCCTTTTGAATATTCCCCTGTTTATAATTTGAGGGTATACATTTGGATTCCTCATGTCAGTGTGGTCAAGGTAATAGAGCACTGAGCTAATCAGAGAGTCCCGGGGCTCTTCCTGGTTCTGTAACTATAAACAAGGGACTTAATCTCTCTATGCCCCTACTTCCCCTTCTGGAAAACGGTGATAATGGTGGTTACTTTCATTGGTAAAGCAATGAGCACTCTGAGATATAAAAAGTGCCATAAAAGTACTACTATATTCTAAGTCTCCTTATTTTTAAGTCACAGGCCTTACAAAGTTATTTAGATTCAAAATAATGGTTTTTAATATTCTTACAACTTAGAGCTTTTCATTTTACCAGAAATGGTTACTCAGTTCAAGTTGACTTCATCTTATTCTTATGCAATTTGTTTATTAGAGATGACCCTGCCTCTGGGCTAGTACCTAATATTAATTCATGTTGGGCACTTTAAACCTATCATAATTGATACGTGGCAGCAAATTCTTGCATGTCTATTGGACCATAAACAGGAAGGATTGTACACTTACAACAACCATGTATTACAAACTGTGGATGCAATTTTAAAAAATGTTTCCTTGTGCAAGAACATAGAAGAAAACATGTGATCATCATTGCAAGAACATGAGTGAAAGAAGATATGAAAGCACTATGGGATTACAATACATACAGGACATATCTACACGTGACACTATGTTGCTGTAGCAATGTACTACAGTGACATAGCAACCATGGGCAAGAACCGTGGTGCTGCAACTACATCGCTATAGCGACACATTCCCCCATTATAGTGTGTTGCTAAGACCTATGGTAACGAACTGCCTAAAAATAACCATGTGCAGTGCATGCAACACAGTACAGGCTGTAATTGTGCAATCTTTTAGTTCTTCCAAAAGGAAGTATACTAAATGATGGTGCAGTAACAACATCGCCAGAGCGGCAAGTGTAGATGCACCCAGCATGTCAGAACACTGTTTTTTAGTGGTCAGTGCACTTTAATTATATTATTAAATATTAATTGCTTCTTACAGTAAATATATCTGTTGTAGAAAATGAAGGCTTACTGCAAATGAGGACTATACAAAAGATAATGCATTGTGTGACAGGGTGGAGTCCTAGGGTTGCTGTGCTCTCCCCTAGTGCCCCCTACCCCACCAAGTTGGTGTTAAAGCACCCTCACAATCTTGCCCGCCACGTCTTTGATGTTCTGTAGTTATGTAGGGAGGCTGCCCTTCGTTCCCTTGGCTACGGTTCCACTGGTTCCCCCTGTGGCTCAGTTCTATAATGGGGTTTCAGGCACCCCAGCCTTATGGGCTACGTGTGGCTCCAACCACCCCTGTACCACACCCCAAGCCTCGCAGATGTACCAAACGCTGTTTAGTTGATTTCACTCTCCTGCGCCCCACCAGCACTTCTGGCTTGCCTTGCAACCATGCTCCCTGGCACTCATCAGCAATCTCCAGCCCTGCTCTGGGGCTTCTCGCAACTGCCCGCTCTGGGGCTTCTCGCCTTGGGGCTCAGGTGGCCATAGCCGTGCCCGGCCCCCAAATCTCCTCCTTGGTTCTTAAACCTCCTGTAGGGCTCAGGTGGCCTTGGACTTACCTGGCCCCCCCCAGTCCTCTGCTCCCCTTCTCAGGGCTGGGGTCAGTGCACTCCTGAATGTTGTGTCCTCTTTGGCACCAGGGTCCTCATGCTACTGTGGAGCCCCTATAAGGCCTCCTCCAACCCCTAATAGCCTCACCCGGTCTTCCAGTGTAACAACAACAACAAAACCAATAACACAAACCAGTCGGCTATAACACAAATCTAAGCTTCCTGGCTAAACGTTCTCCAAACCATACTACATCTCTCACCCATGTGACTAGCGGCTTGTACATCCAGCCCTTTCCCTTTCCCACATTCAGGGCCAAGCTCTTTTCCTTAGTCAGGTAGTACTCCTTCTTCCTGGCTGCCAGCTGACAGACAGCATTGGCAGCCTCCAGTCTGTTTTATAGTAGTCAGCCCTGCCCCTTCCAGTCAGCTGACTCACCAGTTGTGGGCCCTTAGCTCCTCCTGGTTACCCCTAGCAACCAGCACCTGAGCCACTACTCCAGCTTTCCAAGTAGCAGGCACCTTAGTGCCCTGCTACAGATGGTAATCCAGGGGCTCAAAAGCAAGAATACACATTTAAGATAACAAGTAAGTCATTTTTATACATGTAATGAAATTAAAGTAGATCCTATTTAGAACAGAATTTGGGAAATTACCCTCAAAACAGCTTCATACAGCAGTATATACAAAATTATAATTCTCCAAATCCCAGTGTTAGGACATCTGCATAGAACTGGAAATGCTCCTCTCTCATTCCCCAAATTAAATGAATAAACACTGAAAAGTGCAAGGCCCACTCATAACCTAGCCAAATTTGGGTCAACTTTTCTAAGGTCTAATTCTGACATTAGGGTGACACCCTCCTGCTGAATTTATCCTCCTAGTAAATTTACAACCAACTTAAAGTAATTGTAATAGAAGGCAGAAAATTTACATATAGATGGCACTAACAGATTTTGGTCTGTATTATTTTTATAGAATTAAATGGGTCTGTTGTTGTGGACGAAAGGTAATTTCATTACTTTGGGCATGTATGACTTAAGAGCCATATCCAAGACCTTTTCAGCACCTTTAATCACAATTTTGAAAGTATGAAAGCACCCAGCACCCCTTATTAAAAGCACCCAGCACAGGAATGCCAAAGAAGCTTCCTTTTCAGCAATGATTGGATTTATCAATGATTTGGATGGGGAGTGAAAAGTTTGCTGGCCAAGTTCACGGATGACACCAAGTTATGGGGCAGTGTGGCCATGCAGAAGATAGGTTGCAGATACAGGCAGACCTAGACAGGCTTGAGAGTTGGGCAGACTTGAACCAGATGAAGTTTAACACTTCCAAGTGTAAGATGCTCCATCTTGGGGCAAATAACCTTCAGCATACCTGCAGGCTCAGAAGTGACAGCTTGACTTGCACCACAGTCGAAAGGGACCTAGGGGTAATAACTGACCATCACATGAACATGAGCCATCAGTGCGATGGGATGACCAGCAGGACAAATAACATGCTGGCATGCATCAACCGATGCATCTTGTATAAGACTAAGGAAGTGATACTCCCGCTGTACTCAGCACTGGTGAGACTGCAGTTGGAGTACTGCATCCAGTTCGGGGCACCACACTTCAGTAAAGACTTGGAAAAACTTGAGAGGGTCCAGAAAAGAGCCACCCATATGATCAGGGACTTGCAAGGCAAGCCATACGAGGAAAGGCGGAGGGACCTGGGCCTCTTCAGCCTAAAGCAGAGAAGGTTGAGAAGGAACTTGATAGCGGCTCACCTCTATATCAGAGGAGTGCATCAGGAGCTTGGTGAACAACTGTTCACTAGGGCACCCCTGTGGAAGACCAGGACCAATGGATATAAACTCCTGGAAAGCTGCTTCAGGCATAATACCAGGAAAAACTCCTTCACAGCCACGGTGTCCAGACTGTGGAATAAACTCCCTCCAGAGGTGGTACAGTCATCTACCCTGGAAGATTTCAAGAGGAGACCGGACAGTCACCTCACTGGGGCCACTTGACCCCAGTTGTCTTCCTGTCTAGAGTGAGGGGCAGGACCTGATGATTTGCAAGGTCCCTTCCAGCCCCTAACAATTTATGAATCTATGAATCAAAGAAAAATATGGTATTAACATTTCTTTTAAAATATGCTTAATGGACAAGTAAGTTGTTAAGATATGACATCTTTTTAGGTTCTGAACAAGTCAGTCTTGTAACAACAGTAAACTGCCAGTGGCATTGACTTCTTTTTCATAATTACTTGCTGCAGGTTCTTGCACCTTTCTCTGAAACATTTTCTAGTGGTCAACATCAAAGATAGGATATGGACTAAATGGACCATTGTTGTGATCTAAAATAGCTATTCCTACAGAAGAAAATTCTCTGCTTTGATTAAATCAGAAGTATTCAAATCTTATACAAAAAAGTTTAAAAAAAAGTGGTATTTTAAATGTAAATATTTGTATTGTGCAATCTAATTTCTGTAACCAAATACTTGCATTTAAAACAATGATGTATGTAAGATGTCTATGTTTCTAAGGGCTGCTTGAAATACTATCATAATGGCACAGTTCAAGTGAGTGGGAGAGAAAAGCAGGAAGTCTAGATCATATTTGGAAATCCTTCAGGGATAATCCTAAGAAGTCAGAGAAACATTTGATTCTCAGGCAGAGAAGGAAGTTACAAACAAAATGACAAAATGATGGGTCACTGTAAATAGTTAACTTCAGTTAAACAGTTTAAAACACCTTTGATATGTAATTACAGCCTTATCACTTTTGCAACTATCCAGTCTTTACTATCGAAGTCCAACAGTCACAGCAAGACAAGCCAGTTGTCTGTTTTTAGCCACTGGGTTGGCATGAATGAGCACGGGGCAGCATGGAACAGCAGGAGACAAGCAAAGTGGGGCAGAGGGACACAGGTGCAGGGCCATCATAGTTGTGGAGAAATCAGACCATAATTGTATTTTAAGAATGTTAAAAAAAAGTTCAAGGTGATGAACTGCTGCCATTCCAGGTAATTACAAGTTCAGACAAGTTAAATTATTTGAGTTGCGTGCAAGAAAATATAACAAGTTATTCTCAACTAGCAATGGAGCAGAGGAAAGTTTCAAACTTAAGACATATTTTATTTCCAAGTTAGATTCTAAAAGCCGATTTGATACAGTTCGGTAAAATTACAATGTTCTGATGTCTTTTCCAGTCACACCTCTGGGACAATCCATTATTAAGGGCCAGATCTTGTATATGTTAAAGTCAATGGCAAAGCTGATCCTATACCAGTCAGTGGTGTAGGATCATCTTGAAGGCTCAGATCAAGTGTTATTTTGGAACTGGTTAGTTTGGAACTGTACTAGAAATGTATTAGTTTGGAACTGATGTTAACATTGTCCCCAGAACTGCAATGGACAATGGTTCCTACAGTTAAAGAGAGAAAGAGAAATCCTGCTACTATGAAATGGCGGTGGACGACCACATACAGTGTTCAGCAGGGCTGACCTTAGTGGGGTGCGAATCGGGGTGACCACCCCAGGCCCCATGCTTTGGGGGGCCACACGGAGCTGGGTGGAGCAGCCACAGTGACTCTATACTGCTGCCAGCTTCACATCCGGCTGCTTGCCACCCACCCCTGCCACTGTATCCACCACCGGCTTCCTTGCGTCTGGGAGCGGGGCCCCGCACAGGCTGATTTGCCCCAGGCCCTGCACCTGTGTCCCTCTGCCCCACTTTGCTTGTCTCCTGCTGTTCCATGCTGCCCCGTGCTCATTCATGCCAACCCAGTGGCTAAAAACAGACAACTGGCTTGTCTTGCTGTGACTGTTGGACTTCGAGTATCTGTTCTCGAGCGGCCTTCACCTGGGTGGTGGACGTTGGGCGTTCTCTGGGCTCATGTCTTTGGCCGAGCAGGTGTCTCCTCCATGACTCACCTTCCCTGCTCTCGCCTGCCACGATTTATTGGTTCCTCAGTGGACGGGGTTGATCGCCTGGTTCACTCAGTGGCCCGTGGTTTGTCCGGCAGTCATTCACAGGGCTCCGTCATCTCTACACCCTGGCCTCACTCCACCTCATGTGCGCTGTTCCCCCTTGGCCTCGGCCTCCTCTGTGGAGCTGTGCCCTTCTGCTGGCTGCCTGCTATTACTGTTCGCCAACGCAGGACCTGTTCTCTCAGCTCTGTCCCTACCCTGCCTTCCGCCTTCCCTCCAGCCCCTTCTCTCAGGGAAACATAAAGAAAATCTGCAAGGCTCTCCCCTCAGCCCTGACACTTGGGGGAACTCAAAAGATCATGGCCCCTAGACCCCTTCACCTGGGGAAACAGAAAAACAGATCACCAAAGGAACCTTAAACGTAGGGCTGCCACTTGGCACGACTACACCCCGC
This sequence comes from Crocodylus siamensis, assembly GCF_052110815.1. Taxonomy (NCBI): domain Eukaryota; kingdom Metazoa; phylum Chordata; order Crocodylia; family Crocodylidae; genus Crocodylus; species Crocodylus siamensis. The sequence continues at coordinate 67,510,194 of NC_143398.1, forward strand.
TTCTTCACTTCCCAGGGTGCTCCATAATGCCTGGTCCCATTTGCACTGCAGTCTGTTCCCTGCTGCTCCACACTAACCCAACTGGATCCATACCACTCTGTGATGCCCAGTCGGCCCTGCACTGCTCAGCACTGCCCCAGTCAGCTTTGCACTATCCTGATTGGCCCTGCACATTCAATTTAGAGTGGTATGGATGTCGGCTCTGCCCCGGGACCTTGAGGGCAAAGCGGATGTTCTTTTACCGTGTTATCACCCCCGCTCTTGCCTGCCACTTCTTGGTGTATTGTCAATGGGAGGGAGTCATCTGATGGGTTCTCGTTGCCCGGGTCCACCCAACAGATGTACACGGGGCTCCAACCACCCCTACACCCCGGCCTTATACCACCTTCTGGAGCTGGCCCTGAAGAGGAGGCACGTGGCTCCTCTTGCCCATCTGCTGCCTTCCTTTACCCCTTTTCTGTATACCAAAAGGGTCGAGCCTCTATAGTTATGGATCTGGCTCCAGACCCTCAGCCCTTAGGACCTATGTTTCTAGTAGGCTTGGGCACCCGCGGTCCCAGCGGCGACCCCGTCCCGATCTAGCTCCTCCTTAGGGATCCTTGCCGCCCTACTGCACCCAGCGTGCACCTGGCTCCGGCGGGTCCTCTGTGGTGACTTCCCTTCACCGCTATCCAGTTCAGACACCTCCTGTCTGCCGCCGACTCCTGGAAGCTGCCGCCAGCTCCTTCTCTCTGGCATCTCCTGCTCTGGCTCCCTGTCCTTCCCAGGACGCCGCGGGGCCTCACCCTCCTCTTCCTCCGTCGACAGATTTCCCTCTTTGGGGCCATCCGCCCCCTCCGTTACAGCCACCACCGCTTTTATCTTCACTGGCCAGCGTTCAACGCTGACGTCGCCAGCCAGCTGCAGCTGAATGAAGAGCCGGCTCACAAGCTGCGCAGGTTTCTCTGGAGTGTCGACTCCTGCTGCCGGTGAGTTCCCGATGTCACCCTGGCCTCTGGGACAAGCACCTTTGGCACTGTAAAGTGCTGCCATTAAATCAGTCTAAGAATTATAACAATAATCAGCAATCTGACAAACATCTTCTCCATCTAATCCATGAGCAGGCAATTATTTCAGGTGGAGGGATGCTTACCGAGTTTTGGCAAGCTGTTGAAGGCTGCCTGGGTAGCCCCACCCCTTGAAAGGTGTCCCACCCTCTGGTTGCCATCTTGGGACCATAAGTCCCACCCCCTAACTTGACCTTTGCCACCAGAAGTCCCTCCCCTTGCTCCAGGAAGTACTACTTTCAGCAAAGGGTTTTTCCATCTCAGAACCAGAAAAATACCAAATTATATTCTAAAAAGTGAATGTCTAAAACATTCATTAATTTGATTTCAAAAAATATTTTTGTCCTGATTTACATGTGTTTGTGTAGTATATGTAGAGGTGATTGCACAATAGCTTAAAAAGTTTAGAAGTCTTAGGCTTGTATATTGTGGGGGGGTGGGTATAGGTTTTTGAGGGGCTGTGGGTGTGTGGGTAAGTGGGGTGAGGGAGCATGTGGGTGTATGTGTGGCTATGTAGGTGTGTATGGGGCTTATGGGAGGCTGTGTGTAGTGAGAGGGTGGCTGGGGTGTGTGGGGGGGTCTGCATATATGGCTGTGCAAGGGGGGCTGTGGGTGCATTTGTATGGTGGGGTGTGCATGTGGGATTCACCCTATGAACACACACACACACACACACACACACACACACACACTCTGCCCCTGCCTGTACACACACACTCTGCCCCGTCTACACACACACACACACACACACACACACACACACACACACACACTCTGCCTTGCCTACACAAACACACTTTGCCCCGTCTACACGTGCACACTCTCTGCCCCTGCCTGCACGTATGCACACCACCCCCTGTACTGGTGCAGCCCTATGCTTCCCAGTCCAGCCATGCAGCCAGGAGCCATGTGGTGCTGGAGAGGGCAGGGGCAGGGGCAAGAAGCAGGGAAATGGCTGGGGGTGGGAGGATCTGGGCTCGTGCCTCCTGCTGCCGGCTTCCCCTGAGTCCTACTGTCCCTGACTTCTGTTGTCTTTGACAGACAGTCAGGAGCAGAAAAATATTTTCTAAATATTTTAGGGGTCCTGTGGGCCAGATAGAATGGCCTGGTGGGCCAGATGCAGCCTGCAGGCTGTATTTTGCCAACCCCTCATCTAATCTTATGGGCAGCAAAAAACTTTTCAAATAGAAAATAAAGACCTGTATAGGACAAAGCTTTCTTACAATTTATGAATAGTGGGTTTTGTTCTATGCAGTGGATTGAGGCATTACTTTGTATTTAAGTATTGAGCTTGACAGAATAGGTTCTGGTGATTCTTAAAAATGTTTTAATGTAGTATGCTGGTTACATTAATAGAATTACACAATAATTTAGTTTTCTATTTTCTATTAAATTGATGCATACCTCCATACTGATAAATATACTGTTTCCTTTGTCTATCAGTATTCAACTGCATTAAATAGTCAACTTTACTGATATGCTAAAAATCTTGAAATCCTCAATGACTCATTTGATTGTACATTCTTTTTGCTAGTTAGAAGCACTATCAAATACTAGAAGTACTCTCTATATTTGAAAATGGAATTTTGAGAAAATCGCTTCAAAACAATTTTTGGTTTAAATTTTACAGTAAGGGTTCATTTGAATAATATTATAAAAAGTCTACTAATATTGTTCAATTTTCTTCTTATCGCACAGTGTTGACAATTCAAATATTTATACACTTGGTCCCTTGAATAATTTCAGTTTTGACACTTTTAAAGTAGCTATCAACTTATAATCAGTTTTTATAACTTTTTCAGCCACATAGGTGAGAAAAAATGCTTTTGTAAGTGGTAATTAGAGGACTGAATTGCATTTGGCATTTTTGGAGCATGATAATTTGATTTACTATTCACAGAATTGAAAAGAAAACTGGCCATCTTTCTTTAATAGCCAAATTTGTTAATATATTCTATTCTTTGAGGTTTTTAAGATGAAGCCTTGGCTGGGATGATCTAGTTGGGGGTAGTCATGTTTTGAGTAAGAGTTTGGACTAGATCAGTGTTTCTAAAACCTGTGGGTTGTGACCCAAAAGTGGGTTGCAACAATATATGAAAGGGTCATGCACAAACTTTAAAAATGGATCATATTTTGCATACATTTAAAAAAATAGATGCTACTTGTGCTTCACCATATATTAATGCTGCACATGCCAATAAACAGGGAGCTGGATTTTCTGTTTGCCATGGAAAAATGCAGAAAAATGCAGATCTTCTCCTTTAAAGGAGAAAAACATAGTAAACTATGGGTTTCTCCCTTGCAGGCTGGCAGAGTTGCAGCCTGCAAGAGGCTGCTTGAGGCTGGGGGTAGCAATAGGAAAGTGATCAGGCAGGGGGCACCACGTGCATGTGCACACATGCATGTGGCAGTCAGGCAGCGTGGAGAGCACCTTCTGCAGTTCCCAGCAGGTAAATCTATGTGGGGGAACACAGACAACACATCGGGGAGGCTGGGGGGCACAGGTGATGAGTCTGGGGGCATGAGGGGGCACATGCTTCCCCAGATTTGTCTGCCCACAGTGGGCATGGGACTGCAGCCTGGCCAGACCAGCATGGGCAGGAGCTGCCTCTGAAGCACAACAGGCAGGACCTGTTGTGGGAGGGTGGAGCCAGAGCTGTCCCTAGGGAGGGGCAAATAAGGGCACCTGCCCCAGGCTGCAGGTCCCATGCTTTGGGGGGCCCTGTGGAGTGGGGCAGAGCAGTGGTGGCATGGAGCTGGGTGGAATGGCGGCTCCACATGAAGCCACTCATTATCCTTCCCCCTGCCACTGATGCTTCTTTGGGTCTAAGGCCTGGGATCAGAGTGGGGGTGGGGCCCCACATGGGCTGATTTGCCTGGGGCCCTGCACCCTGCTTAGGTCAGCTCTGGGTGGAGCAGGGTGGCGAGACTCATTGCTGCCACTTCTGGGACCCCCACATCATCCACGCTGCCAGCAGCTCGAGGAGTAATGGATGTGGGGGCTGCTCTGTCCTCATCTCCTGCTGCCAGCTGCTCACACATCAGACTGTGGCTCTAACCTGCTGCCATGGCCTGGCTGCCACCTTCACTGCCACTCCCTTAAGGCTGCGGCTTTACCTCAGAGGGAAGGTGGGGTGGTGGGCAGCATGGGCAGCCTGAGGGGAGTGGTGGTGATGGTGGCAGCCAGGCCATGGCAGCAGGGTAGATTCATAGCCTGCCACATGAGCAGCTGGTGGCACAAGGAGGTGATGGCAGTGTGGCCTCCCATCCCCCTGTTACTCCTTGTACTGCTGGCAACAGAGCTGGCACAGGGGTCCTGGCAGCCACAGCAATGAGTCATTCCTACCTCCTACCTCAGTGGCAATGCATAGGGGGTGCATGGGATGCATGTGCACACCCTGAGAGCACTGATGCCCCCCTGACAGGCCGCACTTGCCACTTAGGTGATGGGTGGGGGGGCCAGGCAGGAGCACTGGTGCCCGCCCCCGTGAGTGCCGGCCAGGGAATGGAAGTGCTACAGCTACTTCATGATTGGCCACAGGGGGACCACCCCTGGTTGGTGAAATTGGACTCCCCCGGTAACTGACTGGTCACTGGGGAGGCATGTGCCCCCCTTCCCAACTAAAGTGACACCAGTTGCCCATATCCTACCTCCCACTCCAGGTCCTGCCTGCTGGGCTGCAGAGTTGGCTCCTGCCTGTGCCAGTCCAGCCAGGCTGCAATCCCATGTCTGCTGTAGGCACAAAAATCTTGGGGGAACATGTCCCTCCATACCCTTCCCAAACCCGCACCCCCACCCCCACCCCACACACTAGAAGGCTGGGGCCATGAGGTGGGGGGAGTGGGCAGGAGTGAAGGGCACCAGCAGGGTTGGGGGATGGGGGGCTGTAGATCAGTTCCAGCTCTGGGAAAGCACTAGCAAGGCTGTGGGTCAGTGAGGGGCACCAGCAGGGCCAGGAGTCTCTTTTCTACTTAAATTATTTACTGGGTCAGGACTGGCCATTGATGTTTACAAATGGGTCCTGGTACAGAAAAAGATTCAGAACCACTGGACTAGATGACCTCCTGATGTCCCTTTCTATCCTAATTCTCTGTGGTTCTATGACTGAGATGCCATGAAAGCAAAGTTAATATAAATATAAAATGCAAGCAAAATAACTAGCTTCTGTAACAACACACCGCAGTGTGATACAGCTATCTTTTCTGTTAAATTTACTTAAATAGTTAATGGAACTTGAGAATACTATGCAAGTAGTTTAGTTTGTTTTTCTTGGCAAAAGCATCAGTTAAAATTGATCCATTATGTTACAACTTTTGAATAATTCATAATCACACATGCTGAAAGTATGAATCTACAAAATGGACTTGAAAGTAAGTCTGCATCCCTGGTACTAACTAAAGGAAATTTAGAACAATGTAAGGAAGTGGATGACTAATCAATTTACATAGTACATTTAGTTGCAGGAATCCACACAGGATCTTCAACTGTTATATTTGAAGAGCATTAATTTGCGATGGACAGTAAGTGCCGGGCCATCTTACAAAAAATGTCATCATGTATTAGATTAGTAGCTAAAGACCAATTCCAGTAAATGTATTTAAAAACTTGATTCCTATTTAGGCACCTAATCTCCCAATGAAAATTAGAGAAATCAAAGACCCATAGAAAATTAGGGTTGGAAGAGACCTCAGGAGGTCATTTAGTCCAAACCCCTGCTCAAAGCAGGACCATCCCCAACTAGATCATCCCAGCCAGGGCTTTGTCAATCCAGGCCTTGACTGTTCCTGATCACTTTCTTTTCTTCCAAATGCTTAGAAATAGATTCCTTGAGGACCTGCTCAATGGTTTTTTTTTGAGGACTGAGGTAAGGCTGACTGGTCTATAGTTCCCTGGATCCTCCTTCTTCCCTTTCTTAAAGAGAATACTGTATTTGCCCCTTTTCCAATCATCTGAGACCTCCTCTGATCGCCACAAGTTTTCAAAGGTAATAGCCAGCAACTCTGCAATCACATCAGCACCCTCAGATGCATTGCATCCAGCCCCATGGACTTGTACATATCTAGTTTTCTAAATAGCTCTAACCTGTTAGCTCCCACCACTGAGGGCTGCTTACCTCCTCCCCAAACTGTGCTGCCCGGTACAGTATTCTGGTAGCTGACCTGTGAAAACTAAGATAAAAAAAGGCATTATTTCAGTCTTCTCTACATCATCTGTCAATAGATTGCCTCCCCCATTCAGTAAGAGACCCACACTTAACCTGACCTTCCTCTTGTTGCTAGTATATTTGTAGACACCTTTCTTGTTACCCTTTACATCCCTTGCTAGCTGCAACTCCAATTGTGCTTTGGCCTTCCTGACTTCATCCCTGCATGCCCAAGCAATATTCTTAATCTCCTCCCTAGTCATCTGTCCAAGTTTCCACTTCTTGTAAGCATCCTTTTTGTGTTTAAGCTCACTGAAGAGTTCTCTGCTAAGCCAAATTGGTTGCCTGCCATACTTTGTGTTCTTCTTGCACAGTGGGATGTTTTTTTCCTGCACCCTCAGTAAGGCTTCTTTACAAATATAACCAGCTCTCCTGGACACCTTTACCCCTCAGACTAGCCTCCCAGGGGTTCCTGCCCATTAGTTCCCTGAAGGAGTCAAAGTCTGCTTTTCTGAACTCTAGGGTCATACTCTGCTCCTCTCCTTTCTTCCTTTTGTCAGGTCCTGAACTTGATCATCTCATGGTCACTGCTGCCCAAGTTGCCATCCACTTCTATATCCCCCACCAATACTTCCTGTTTGTGAGCAGCAGGTCAAGAAGAACATGGCCCCTAGTTGGCTCTTTCAGCACTTGCACCAGGAAGTTGTTTCCAACTCTCTCCAAAATCTTCCTGGATTCCCTGTGCACTGCTGTATTGCCTTCCCAGCAGATGTCAGGGTGATTGATGTCACCCAAGAGAACCAGGGCCTGTCACCTGGAAACTTCCACTATTTGTCTGAAGAAAACCTCCTCTACCTCATCTTTCCAGTCTGGTGGTCCATAGCACACATCCACCACAACATCACCTTTGTTCCTCTCCCCTGTGACCTTAACCCAGAGACTTTCAACAGACCTATCTCCAGTTTCACACTGAAGCTCTGAGCAATCATACAGCTCTTTTACATACAGTGCAATTCCTCCTCTTCATCTCCCATGCCTCTCCTTCCTAAACAGTTTGTACCCATCCATGGCAGTACTCCAGTCATTTGAGCTATCCCACCAAATCTCTGTTATTTCAATCATGCCATAATTCATTGATGGTACAAGGACTTCCAGTTCTTCCTACTTGTTTCCCACCCCCATCCATGCTGAAGTAAAAGAAAAAAACAGACATCAGTTTACAGCGGAGTCAGCTTGTTAAGAAAGTATTTTACAATACAATGTCTTTTAGTTAGATGGTATTTCAATCATATTTTGAGAGATTAACAATCAACTGCATGTTTTCATAGCCACATGGGGCTGGTTCCAATTAGTGTGACTGTGTGGCATTTTACTATATATATAAAAACAGTTTATAATAAACAGTAGGAGTGAGAGCCACCTTTAGCAATGAAAAGGCAATTCAGTATATAAAATATGCATACAAATTTTCAACAGGGAGTGCCAAGTGTGTTTGCAAATCCTGTAGTGTGGACACTGGACCACCAGAAATTGAAATTTTAAGTCCATCAGAATTATGTCTTTGTATCATTGTATGTGCATTCTAAAATGTATTTTAATGACGTTGCATGGAGAATCTGGTTAACATCTGTTCACTGAATTTGTGGAATTTAAGATGTGACTACACAGCATTATGGAACTGTGTATTTTCATAATCAGTATATTTCAACTAATGTAGAAGGATTTTCAGAGACGGTTTATAGTTAATATCTGTTTGATATTAAGGGGCATTTTAAAAAATATATTATATTGGATTTGATTTAATCTTAGTAATACTTGAGAAATCTGTTGGTTATGGGATAGTACTTTACTCTTTTTCCTTACATCTTAACATCAATACCTAACTTAAAAATACGTCATAATCAATAAAAATGGGATTACAGCACTCAGTGCTGACTCCTTCATATCACTTAATATCCTTAATCAGCATATTTATTTCAAGTAAACAATGTTGTTTCCTGAACCAACAAGAAATTAATGATTTTTTTTCTTAGTTTGTATAATCCAAATAAAAGCAGTTTTGGTGCATTCCACTAAACCCTGCATAACAGCTCTTTATGATGGCAACCAAGTAAACAGTACAGTCAGGATCCTCCAGTCAGTGAGCAGTATACATCATTCTAGCACAATGTTATAAATTTAACTCTATCAGTTGGGGAGAGAAATAAAGTACAAAAAGATTCTTTATTTACTAGTCAGAGTTTTGGAAGTGAATGTTTAGCATTGTGAAAAACCAGTATGTGATTTTATTTCACCTCATAGGGAATGGTTGATAGATAAGCTTCTTGATTAGTTTGTTTGCACTGTATAAATATTAAATTCTCTTTGACTAATCATGCAGCTGTGTCAGTCTTCATTTCCCTAAATCGCAGCAATCAGAGCCTTGTGGCAATTATATCAGGAACTTCTGGTTCCAGGTAATAGATAGATATAATAAGGAAGCTGGTAGCTCCATGTTCCTATGCTAATGTTCTGTGCTCAGAAGCCAGAAATTCTTGTGCTCTGAGCTGAGCTCTGTCCCTAATTCATTCTGCATATTTTGGCAAATCATTTAACTGCTATGCTTCTATTTTTTCTCATTAATAATATGGGGATAATAATAACTAACTATCTCTTGGTTATTTTCTGAGTGCATTTTTAATGTTAATAAAGCACTTTTGTAATAGTGACATGTTGTTTAAATGTTAATGATTACCATATTAATAAATGATGATACTGTTGTATAAATAGGGCTTTTGCCAGATTAATATTACAGAATCCAAGTATCATTCTTAATGGCTTGTTTTGGTTGGGTTTGGGGTTAAGAGAAAACTGTAAAACTTCTGTAGCTACATCAGATAAGTCCTCCAAAGCAGCTGGTTATAAGTGACCATATTAATGTTTTCTGGTATCTGCAAATTCAGTCATCTGAACAAATGGTGATACAGCGATAATATTTTGTAATATTACCCAATGCCTGCAAGTTACGAGGGATAGTTGCTTCTGAATCTATAGGGAGTGAAAAGCTAGAATCTTCTGTCATTTATACAGGCGAGTGCGCATGTGCCTCTTACAGCATGTACAGGAACAAAAAGATGTTCTCTGCGATATCCAGGAGTCAAAAAATACCCTAGGGGAAAAAAGCGGGGCAGGGCTCAGTCCTGGACCATGCCCTGAGGCAACCAGAGGCTCGGCCCTCCACAGAGATGTTCTGGTAGCTAGCTCAGCTTGCTTGTGTGGGGCAAGCAGGCTGTAGGGACCTAGACCCAGCTTCATAGCAGGTAAGTATGGACTTGGGGCGGGGGCTGGAGAAGCGGGGGAGGGACCATTGGGGGGGTCTGCCTGGTCCCAGCCCCCTGGTTGTCCCCCTAGCCCCCCATTCATTCCTCCTGGCCCTATTCATCCCCACCAACTCCCCGTTAATTCCCCCCACCCTCTGTGCATTCCTCAACTCCCCATTCATTGCCCTCACCCCTGTTCATTTCCTCAACTCCCCGTTTGTTCCCCCCACTCCTGCTTTTTCCCCCAACTCCCTGTTCATTTCCCCAACTCCCCATTCATTCCTCCCATCCCTATTTCTTCCCACAACTCCCTGTTCATTCCCCTTCTCCCTGTTCATTCCCCCTTCCCCCATGGAGACAAGCCCCTGAAGATGAGCTAGAGATGTTTCCCTGCTCATCTCCAGCCTCCTGCTCATTCTCCTGCTCATCTCCAACCTCCCGAGGTTGGGCCTGGGCAGGGCACGGCTCGGGGGACAGTTGGGAGGTGGGGCCAGGCAAAGCAGGGATTTGGGGAGCTGGGGGAGTTGGTGGGGCCAGTGGGGGTGCCCCCCATGGTCCTCTTCCCCACCAGGGTGAGGGTGAACCATAAAGACACTTTGGCAGCCAGAGTGCCTCTGTGGAGGACCCAGCCTACAGTTGCCGGCCCTGCCCTTTTTTTCACTCCGTTTTTTTTTTGACCCCTGGATATCCAGGGGTCTAATTTTGCTGTCGTGCTGCAGACTTGCAATGCAGGAAACCTTTACCCATTCCCACACATGCCTCTTGCAGCAACACAAAGGGGTTTGAGATGCTGCTAGGGACACATGCGGGCTTCCCTCTATGCACCCGATTAGGTTGGGAGATAAACAGACTTTAGTGAGGTGTCACTTTAAAAAAAGAACCATCAAAGGATATCCTCTGGTGACATTTCAGTGGAGGTCATGGAGTACCCTACCAGGAAATGTCAAAAGGCAGGATGAAAAAGCTAATTGTTAATGTCCCAGCATCTATATTCCAGTTCAGATTTCACTGAACCAAGCAGTTTGAAAACTTCTTCAGCAGTTCACAGGAAGAATGAGTGAGTATAACCAATTTAAGCCTAAACTTTGTCTTGTTTCATTGACTATTTGTTAAAATTAAGCTAAACTTTTCTTTTTCACATGCAGAATGTTTTGAAGCAGTTAGATAGGGACATAGGTAGACCTACTGTGAGAAAAAGCCTGTGATTTGGGAGAAAGCCTGAGTTCGTATTGGGCACAGACAGAAGTACAGCTGTAACTCAGAACACTTTGCAGGAAGTGTTCTGAGCTACAATGACCCCTTGAATCAAACAGAATTTCACTGTTGGTTCCAGGGGGAAGGAAATCTAGCTGCTGGCTGCCAGTCTGCAGCCAGTTTCCCCTAGCAATGGCCCCTTCTCCTTGCCAGCAGCCACTGTTTTCAGAATGGGAGGGGGGAAAGGGGACAGATGGAGCTGGTTTTAGGGGTTCCCCATCTTGCACTGGATGGCAGGGTGGGTGAATTGGAACCAGCCCCCCCATCTTGCGGGGGCTCCAATACACCTGCCCCACCCTTCAGCAGAGGCTGAAAAAAACCCATAGCAAACTCCCCCTGCTCCTTTTCCCCCCTTCCACTCTGAAACCAGCAACAGGTCGGGAGGGGGTACAATTAGAAGTTAGTGAAGATGCTATGTTTTGAAATGTTTTCATCTGAACCTTATGCAATGAGGGTTCACATTTTTACCCAATTGGCCATTTTTTAAGTGGTCTGCAGCCATGCACTTGTGTTTGGTCACAGATGTAGACCACTTTCTGTGGCCAGATCAGGTGAAAATTGTCACTTCTATATGTGCCCATTATGTCATGCAGTTCTCAGCACACTGTTAACATTTAAGCAATTATAATCACATTGGACTGAGATCTCTTTTAGGTACAGAAAGCTTTGTGCCATTTTGCTGTCCTAAAGCCAACCATTGGGCCATTACTTTTGCCTTTGGCAGGTAAAGAACTGCCATAATGTCTTGTATGATGTTTTGCTCCCTTTGCTTGCATAGAGGTAAGCCCAGAGCTCATGCAGCTGGGCTGTAGTGGATCTGGGCAGCCTGATCTATGCACATGACCACAAGAGGGTGAAAGCCAGGCTACCTGCATTGCAGCAGGGGGACACTGAGCAGCCTGGGCAGTGTAGTGGGAGAGCCAGGTGGATGCCTGCCCACTCTTCTGGGATGCAGACCTCAGGTTTGGAGCGCCTGGCTGCCTGGAAATTGGACAGCCCTGACTTAGAACCTGCTTAAGGCTCCTGTGGTCTACATCAGGCACCAGAAGGGTGCTAGAGTGGTCCCAGGATCAGAGAAGAACAAAGTGGGCTTCCCCATATCTTGTGCTTCTCAGTCTCGGTCACAGAACTGGACAGAGAAGTCTCAGGCATCTAGCTGCCTCTGGGCATGTCTACACATGCATTAATATGTAGTGGTTACTGTACATTTAGTTTAGTCTCTGTAATAACAGGCACTAAGTAAATGCTCAGTAATTGGTGCTACTGCACAGTAATGCCAGTACACTTATTTTAGGTGATGCTAATGTGCAGTAGACAAATTTTACTGCGCATCAGCATATTAGTCTACTGCGCTTCTGGTGTCTTATTTAGACGTGCCTATCGTCATCATTCATACATATTATAAAGTAAAGGGTCTGGTCCAAACCCTGTTAGAAAATTAACTTAATCAAAACAGCTTTGTTTAATTGGATGTCAGAACAATACATTATCACCTTTTAGTTTCATGCTTATAATAGATAAGAGAGCAGAACTGTGTAATAATGAATTACCCAGTCCTGGGACACAGATAAACTGTATCAGTCATCATCAGGACCCTGGCTGTACCGTTCTCAGGAGTCTTCTGTTACTCCATGCTGCCTTTTCTTAAGGGATCCCACACTGCTCCAATTCTTTCCCTGTGTTAATTCAATTTATGTTATTAGACTGACCTAAAGAGTTTTAGGGCAGAAGTGAAGGATTAAGACAGGCACATTCAGTACCACAGGTCAAAGAGGTACTAGTTTATTTGGATAAAAAGCTAATTAACACTATGCAAAGCAGTTACACCTCAATTTGAAACACTATTAAATACTTAAAGAAAAAACCCAAGAAATATGTAGACTTCATAGATTCCATAGACATCTGGGCTGGAAGGGACCTCAGAAGATCATCTAGTCCAGTCCCCCACCCAAAGGGCAGGAAGTCAGCTGGGGTCATAGGATCCCAGCAAGATAAGCATCCAATTTACTTCTGAAGGTGTTTAATGTAGGTACTTGAACCACCTCTGATGGCAGGCTATTCCAGACCTTGGGGGCTCGGACAGTAAAGAAATTCTTCCTTATGTCCAGACTGAAATGGTCTTGCCGTAGTTTATAACCATTCAACCTCATCATCCCTTGAGGTGCTCTGGTGAACAAACATTCCCACAAATACTGATGGTTGCCCCTGATAAACTTGTAGGTGGCATCAGATCACCACTGAGCCTGTGCTTTTCCAGGCTAAAAAGCCCCATGGCTCTCAGCCTGTCGTCGTAAGGTCTGTTTTCCTGACCTCTAATCATGCGTGTGGCTCTTCTCTGGACTCTCTCAAGCTTCTCCACATCCTTTTTGAATTGTGGAGCCCAAAACTGGATGCAGTACTCCAGCTGCGGCCTCACCAAAGCCGAGTATGGGGGGAGAATGATGTCCCAGGATTTCCTCGAGAAGCATCTATGGATGCAAGCCAGCGTTTTGGATGCTTTACTAGCCGCAGCATCACATTGCAGGCTCATGTTCATCTTGTGGTCAGTGATGACCTCCAAGTCTCTTTCTTCTGTAGTGCTATCCAGTGTAGCGCTGCCGAGCCTATAAGGATGCTACAGGTTTTTCCTCCCAAGGTGGAGAACCTTGCATTTTTCAGCGTTAAACACCCTCAGGTTCTCGTCCACCCATTTGCTGAGCCTGTCCAGGTCAGCCTGGATCGCCCTCCTGTTGTCAGGTGTGGATGCTTTGCCCCAAAGTTTGGTGTCATCAGTGAACTTGGCCAGTCCACTTCTGACTCCAATGTCCACATCATTAATGAAGATGTTGAACAATACGGGTCCAAGGATAGAGCCTTGGGGGACCCCACTGGTCACAGGGCACCATGATGAGTGACTTCCATCAGTTACTACCCTCTGGGTCTGACCACGGAGCCAATTCCCCAGTCAGCGGATCATGGTGGACCCAAGGCCGCAATTGGCCAGTTTCGCCAAGAGGTGATCATGGGATACCAGATCGAAGGCTTTTTTGAAGTCAAGATGTATGACATCAATCTCTTCTCCCTTGGCCAGGTGATAGGTCACCTGGCTGTAGAAGGAACTGAGATTGGTCAAGCAAGACCTACCCGCAACAAACCCATGCTAGCTATCCCTTAGGATGTTGACGTCGGCCAGTCCATTAAGGATGGCCTCTTTAATAAACTTTTCAAAGATCTTCCCTGGGATAGAAGTCAGGCTGGATCCACTTTCCTCCCTTTCTTGAAGAGAGGCACCACATTGGCCTTCTTCCAGTCTTCAGGCACTACACCAGAGCACCAGGAGTTTTCAAATATCCATGCCAGAGGCTGAGCTATAATGCTCGTCAGCTCCTTGAGTACCCTGGGGTGTAGATTGTCAGGGCCGGCTGACTTGAAAGTATCCAGCCCCCAAGGTGTTCCTTTACGAGGTCAGCAATGATGGAAGGCAGGGGATCTCCCTCACCTGGACTTCCCTGTCCCGTAGTGGGCATGGGTGTCCCATGGGACTGATGAAAGACCTACACAAAGTATCCATTTAATAAGTTGGCTTTTTCCTGGGCATCAGTTGTCCCATCTGGTTGAGCAGGGGTCCAATGTTGCCTTTGCTTTTCTTCCGGCTCCCCACATATCTGAAAAAGGACTTTTTATTGTCCTTGATGCTCAAAGCTAGTTGGAGTTAAGTTGCAGCCTTGTCTTTCCTGGTTTGCTCCCCACAGGACTGGACCAGTGCAGAATATTCCTCCCTGGAGGTGAATCCCATCCTCCATCCTTTGTAGGCCTTTCTTTTTAGCCTCAGGAGGATCCTTGGAGAGCCAAGGGGGCTGCTGTTGCTGCCTTTCCTCCGAGATGGAATAGAATTAGCTTGTCCATTGAGGATCGCTTCCTTGAGGAGCAACCACTCATCCTAAACTCCCCTCCTCCTCGGTTTGTGGTCCCTTATGGCCTCACTGACAAGCCTCCTGAGCTTATCAAAGACAGGTTTCCTGAAGTCAAGGACTTCTATGTTGCTGACTGACTTGCCAGCTTTACGGAGGATGGTGAAGGTGATCAGCTCATGGTCGCTGTCATCCAGCTGCCCATCAATCACTAGGTCGCCGATTAGGTCATCCCCAGTAGCCAGTTCCAGGTCAAGCAGCGCTTTTCCTCTCATTGGCCCGGCCCGTAGACTTCTTGAGTCGGGTAGAGGTCATCCACGCATGATAGGAAGCCTTGCGACTGCTCGGATTTTGCTGAGTGATCCTCCCACGAGTTGTCTGGGTAGTTGAAGTCACCTATGACAACCATGGTCCTGGAGCATGCGGCCTCAGCCAGTTCCCGGGCGAACTCCTGATCAAGCTCTTGACTTTGGGTGGGAGGTCTGTAGTAGACTTTTACCATTGTGTCCCCTGTGCCATGTTCCCCATGGATTTTAACCCAGAGGCTCTCCAGTCATCCACCCTGGTCACCAACATCAGCTTGCAGGGACACATAGCCTTCCTTAACATAGAGAGCTACACCACCACCCCTTTTTATCTACACGATCCACTGGGGAGAGGCTCCTGTGGGATTGGCTACCAGGGGATGAGCCTTGACTTCTCCAGAGAGGAAGCGAGAGTTACTGGGGAAGCAGTCCTGGCAGGGAAGGCTGACATGGGTGAGGAGGGTCTGCCGCCTCCACCCTCCATTGTGGGAGGAGTATGTCTACATCCCAGAGCCCTGACCAGGAGCGGCTTCAGGGAAACCTCTCAGGGAGGTGCTGGGTGCACTCCCTATTTTGAGGTTGTTGTGTTAAGGGCTATATAGTTAGGGGTATTCTTTAAGGGGGTTTATATGGTTTATGTGTTTTAATGTCTCTATGTGTATATTGGTATTGTTATTTGTGAGGGTTTAAAGAAATATTATGGTTAAGTTACTTGGGTTATATAGGTTAATTCCCCTATGTGTTAATTGGGTTGTATAGGTTGTAAGTTATGTGGTTTATATTTGGTATTATATGTGAACTGTAGAATATTATAGCTAGTATTCTACGTTAAGCCTTGTAAATATTCTATGTTTTATGTTAAGCATCTGTATTTATTTTTGTAACAAATTGTACATAGTTAAGTATTTGGTTTTGGCTTAGCTCTATACGGAGGGAAGGAAGCCGCTCTGGTAGCTGATCCCTTCCTCAGCACCCTGCCTGACCACCACCACCACTGCCATCCGAGGACAGGGCACACACCCCCAGGTGTATCAGGGCTACATATAGCTGTTATAACTGGAGAGAAACTGGCCAGACTTCTTCCAAAATAAGCTGGAATTGTTGAGAAGAGGTAGTTCTTATGTTCTGATTCTGTCTTGTGTATACATGTGAATATGTGTCTGTGATACCTCTCATAGTACTTAAAAACAACTCATATAACTAACCATAAAAGGCAACAAATCAAAAGCAACATTTAGGTACAAGGAAGGCAAGCTGTGCAAGATCATTAAAGTTTCAGAAAAACAGGGCTTATCCACAAAGGTGAACAATGCTTGTTTACAAAATGCAAATATCTGAGTAGCAGTTTTATGGGTTTTGGCATCAACTCCATTGGAAAGAGCAGCTTTAGGGCATCTTTTACAGGTCCCCATTCAGGGTCTAATACCCATGTCACCTTTGTGAACTGTATCTCACATAGACCTCTCTTTTGATTCACACTGAACTTTTTGTTGTGTTGTACAAATTCTCTAGTAATTTATTTTGTAAACAGATTCCTAGAAACTGTGGCTCCTTATCTCAGAAACCATGTATTTTTAGATAGCAATTTGAGGAATGATCTTCTGCTTATCTGTGTTTTGCAGAACATATACCCCATCCATTATTTTGGAAAGGGGAGAAAAAAGTTTCTGAAGAACTGGAGGCCAATTACCCTGCTAAACGCAGACTACTGTAATGGGACTGGGAAATTGGAGGAAACTAGAAAAGCTCAGACTACAAGTAGTGGAGGGAGAGATCAAAGTTATAAGGATCACAGTTGAGGCAGAAGGGAAAGGAAATAAAGCATAAAAAATGGTGACGGCAGGGGTATGACAAGTATTATAGCTGTGGATGAGAAGGACACTGTCCTTTGCTGGAAAAGTGGCAGAAGTTAAGGTACTGCTACTGCCAATCATTTTGCCAGAACTGTGTTTCCACCATCATGGTAACAATGAAGGTGCAAAGGGAAATATGTGTATTCTTTTGGAAAGCAAAAAGAAAAAGGCTAGGCGGAACAGAACTGTACAAAGGTGGTGGGGTTGGAGATGGTGGGGGTGGGGATTGGTGGGGTTGGAGACATAGGGTTGTTCATTTACACAAACTACGTAAGTGCAGTGTATAAAGCAGCAACAGGGGGGAAAGCAAAGCAGCATTCTTTAGCTGATCTTTGGCAGGTATGATCTTGAGATGATGTGGAATGTATAGGGGCTCTTGGAAGAAGACATGGTGTGGCAGGATGACCTCTAAGGGTGTCGTGAACTCCCCTAGTGCCCCCTGGCTACCGTGTCAAGCCGGTGTCAATGCACCCTCATCGATCTCACCCGCCACGTCTTTGATGTTTTAAATATTTAGGGGAGGCTGCCTTTTCTATCTGCTTTGGCACGGTGCCTTGATGTAACTTAGCCAATGATCTGTCCAGTTGCCCCGGTGCACTCTAGCCTTAGGGCTACCCATAAGTCCTACCATCACCCGCACTGAGGCCTGTCTCCCGCGCTCACGTCGCCCGCACTGGGGCCTGCTCAATAGGCTCATCCTCTCCTGGGGCTTCTCAGTGCGCTCACCCCCTCCTGGGGCTTCTCAACACCCTTTATGCAATTCTCCGCCCACACTAGGGCCTCGCTTGGGCTAACGCAATCGGGGCTCAGGCGGCCTCAGCCTTACCTGGCCCCCAGACCCCTTTCCTGGGTCTTACGCCCACTGGGGCTTCTCCCAATTGGGGCTCAGGTGGCCTCAGCCTTACCTGGCCCCAGACCCCCTTCTCTGGGTCTTGCGCCCCACTGGGGTCTGTCCCAATTGGGGCACAGATGGCCTCAGCCTTACCTGGCCCCCAGACCCCTTTCCTGGGTCTTACGCCCACTGGGCTTCTCCCAATTGGGGCTCAGGTGGCCTCAGCCTTACCTGGCCCCCAGACCCTTTTCCGGGGTCCTACGCCCCACTGGGGCTCCTCCCGATAATTGCCCACACTGGGGCTGGGGTCGGGACACCCCAAAATGTAGCGCCCTCTCCAGCGCCAGGAACCCCCCCCCCCCACTGCTGGGGAGCTCCTTTGAGGCCTCCTCACCCCTACAGCCTCGCCCGGTCCTCCGGTGTAACAACAAACAAAACAGAAAATACAAAGCCCCTGGCTATAAGGTAAATTCCCAGCCAACCTGGCTAACCTTCCTTCATATCCCTGTCAGGGTCCTCTCCACCCCATTTCATCATGCCAACACTGCTCAAGCCATCTGGCTTCTTTACTATGCCCGCCCTGCTTGCTCCAGCAGGGCTCCTGCTTCTCAGGCTGCCAGAGGGGAACTGGCTCTGGCCTCAGCCTTGCTGTTTATATAGGCCAGGCCCTGCCCCCTTCTGGTCAGCTGACCAGACTGGTTGTCTTGGCATCCCACACCTGTGCTGCCCTGGTGAGTGGCAGCTGAGCCCGTATTCCTGTTATCAGTAGCAGGCACCCTAGTGCCCTGCTACACATGCTCATGGCAACTTCCTGCTCATTACCTAATAATGGAAAGTTTTATAAGGATGTAAAAAATAGGAGAGGTAGGGCAGCGGGGCTGGAGGTCCTGAAAGATCACAAGAACGGCAAAAGAGAGACAGGATGGCATCAGTGGTGGATCTTACAGAAGGACAAGTGAAAAAGGTAGGGAGGGAGGTGGCTGACAAACAACAGAAAGGGAAGCATGCTGATCTAATGTGGCTGATCATACAAAATATCTTGCTGGTAAGCGAGGTACCTATAGATGAAGCTTGGTGAGAACAGCGAAGTGTCCAAAGGAGAGGTGTCCAGAGGAAAGGGACATGTTTTGGAACTGTACATATGCAAAGATTGTGTGGGGAAGGGTACATCCTTTTTTGAGTGTCACAGAAATAAGCCAGTCCTTCACATAAGAGATGGTATTGTATGAGCTCATACCAAAGGGGCCTAAGGAAACAATATTTAAGGGTACTGTTAGCAAGTGTTAAAACCAGTATACCGAAAGTAAGAAATCTCTGGGTTTTTAAGAAGTGAGCTTCCACTGAAAAGAGTGACTGAAGCTGAGGCTGCATGAACTGAAATACTGTATCATTCAGGGCAAAGAAAAGATTGGAGAAGAGGAGATGGAGAAGAGGTGGAGGAAAAAGATCTGGATACACTATTTTCACTGAACCAACATTGAAGACTGATGGGAGGGGCAGAGAGTTTCAGGTGGTTACTGAGGTAATTGGGTTTTTTGGTGTATTTTAGAGAGAAGTTAATTGATATTCATGAGGTTCTGTATGAAGAAATAGAGTTCTGTAAAGGCTTTTTTATGGAAAGAGGAAGCATAACGTATGTAGTTGCATGTTTTTGATATATAGGTTTTTGTGATATGAAGTCTTGGTAAAGAAAGGATGAAGTTTTGTAAGTGTAGAGTGATAACTGTGTTTTAATAACATTTGTAAATAAACAAAGGTTCTCATCAGTATGCTTGTTTATTATGAGCCATATGTTTTATAGTCCTGTTCAGTGTTGGCTGCATTTTAATCAACTTTGTAGTTGATTTCCTTTACTGAGTCCATGATACTTTGGCAGTTTAATAATAGACAACATATTTAATGTGGTTTCCTTGTATGCAGTTGTAAGACAAGGAGATTTTTCCGCAGGCTGATTGGGGAAAAAACCCATGTCTTATATTTGAGTGAATGCAGTATTAATACTTATATTATTTCAAATGAAGGGCAGCTGTTACACACATCAGTTTCAATGAGGTTTAACTCAACTCACAAGAGTATTGATGCCAAAACACAGGAGTGTATGTTTTTGCAGACAGAATTACACTAATATTAGATGTTTAGTATAAAATAACAACCCAGAATTAAAAAGTCTGAAACAAATGCTAGAAAAATGTGTAGCAGCAATCATTTATGAAAAGAGAAAGTATTTGGGGTGTGTGATACGTTGAATATGTCACAAGCAAGATCTCAACAGGAATAGGTCTAGTCCTATTAGAATTTGAAGCTGAATGATAGCTTTTATTTTAAAAAAATCTCTGCATAGAACACAGAGCTGTCTTATTTCATTAATATAGTGGATTATTTTAATTTCCAGACTTCTCTTGACTAGGGTATATTTGTCATTTCCAGAATGGCCCACTAGTCTAGTACATGAAGAATTTATTGTAGCTCTGTTTTTTTTAAATAGATAATGTGAAAATTGTTATCCACACATACTGAAGGGATTCTTTGCAACAAATTAACTTCTTCTATGCAACTGTATCTTGCTTTTCTAAAATGCTCAGAATTTCTGTGGGGACAAAGAAGCAATTCTTCACACCTCTTTGCGGCCAATGAAAAGCCCACTAACGTCAATGGAAAGACTTCCTCTAGGTCTCATAAGATGTTCTCTCAAATGGGGTTTGTTTTGGTGGCCATCTTTGAGGAGAAATGCTCAACCTTCAACTAAAATTAGCAAAATACAGGATTATCCTTGTGTCTGCAGTACTAGTACATGCTGCTGCTCTTGATGATGAACATCAGCTCCATTCAATAATTTCTGGATGCGGCCCAAATTTCTGAGTACTGTGAGCAACTATCTTCATTCAGTTCTGTCAAATGCTTTCTGCATATCCAAGGAGATCATCAGGTCATGGTAGGCTCCTAGATGTATAAGGTCGACCGCTATAGTATATGGAATGCCACCCAATGATACAACTTCATCTTGTTCTTTTTAACAAGAACACATTCAGCTAGAGAACCAGGATACCTACTGACAGCATGATATTCATGTAACCAACAGATAGACTATGAATCACAATAATACAGAACTTTAAACTTCAACTTCTACACATTAGATTAGAGTGGTGGCAGGATCATGAATGCATGTAAACAACTGACCAGAAAACATTCTGGTTTTGGCCCAGATCAGCTCTTTTGTAAGTCTCTGACTTTTTTTCAGTCTAGAAACTCTTGATAGTTTGTAATTATTTCTTCCTATGCCAAGAATGGCATAACCATACATATATTTCTTTGTTTTGGTTTTTTGAGTGGGACAGTAAAATATTTAAAAGCTTCACTGACAATGCTTATTAGCTGAATGAACTTTAATAACACATTTATTTGTGGCAACACATTGTTTTTATTTCAGGACTTATACCCAATTATATCTGTAGCTTTAATTAAATGTTTGAATGTGTAGTTATATGTTAAGACTTGAGGAATACACTATTTAACCAGGTTTTTATACTGAGCATTGTTACATTACTGTCAGATGTGTGTTTGCAAAAATAGTTTCTATAAACCATAAATAAAATCAGATAATATTGGAGGAGTGTTCTTCATATTGTTTGTGCATCTATCTTAATTAAATTAGTTTAGAAATGTGGCTAAGTGTGAGACAAATGAGCAGTTGGAGTGTGTTTGCAAATCGGGCAGTTGTAGGCCTCTGTAGTGTAAATTTAAATGGACTAAATGAGCTTAGAGAGTCAAAGAACTTAATAACCTGTCACTGCATAAGATTATAACAAAATGATTCAGACTTTTTAAAACAAAGACCCCAGCCTACTTAGTTCTGTGGCAGGCATAAACGAAAATTTATGCCAAGGTCTGAAAGTGTTTAGATTAAGATGCGCAAGAGAAAGAAATACAGTTAAAAGTAAGATGTGAAGCATTTTGAAGCTGATATATAGTGGTTAGGGAAGGCAAGCTTAATGGAAGTCTATTAAGAGTTCCTTTACTATCTGGTCAGGTTCTTATTCTGTTAAGCAGTCCTTCTGAGTAGAAAGGACCATCTCGTTAATATTATCTACTTCTCCTGACATACCCACAGTTAGTCTCATTATGCCAGGCAAATAACTCTTAGTAAAGAAGAGTTATGTTGTTGAATTGCAAGTTGATTCCTGTTTTGACAAAACAGAGAGATATGAAGATACAATAGTAGGTGAACTAGAAAGTAGAGGTTTCCCTCGATTTATGTGGGTTCTGTATATGCAAATTCGCTCTTATGAGATGACCCTTTTTATAACCCAAATTCATTATATGCGAGGTAAATTCACTCTTATGCGATCAGCATAGGCACACTACTCCCTCCCCCAAGCAGGTAAATCTGTGAGGGAAGAGGAAAGGGCCATGAGGGGGAGGGCAGGGAGGGGAAAGGGACATGGAGCCGGAAACCCACTTGCCCCAGCCCCTGCCGCTCTGGGAGCAGCCGATGCTAGCAGCTTGCAGCTGCTGGGCTGTGCTGTGTCCCAAACCACATCGGGGCTCCACTTTTCCCCACTCACCCCTGCTGCAGAGGCCCCAGGAGCAGCAGCTGGCAGCTGCCTGCACCCAGGAGGACTGCAGACTGGGGGGCTGCACCAGGCTCTGCAGCCTTTGCATACAGGGTGAAAGCAGGCTGCCGCTACCAGCTGGGGCTGGCAGTGGCACTGGGCTCTTCCCGGTCCTCAGGGCTGGCAGCAGCCTGCTCTCATCCTGCTGCTGGCTGGGGCCAGCGGTAACACCAGGCTCCTCCTGGTGCTCAGGGTGGGCCATGGCAATGGGAGGGGGGCTACTGTCCCCCCAAATTTGCCCCCCTCAACTTGCCCTCCCAGTCTTGCCACTGAGCAGTGGGAAGAGCCCAGTGCTGCCGCCGGCCCTAGCCTGCAGTGGCCATTGGCCCCAGCCTGCTCTTGCCCCACTGCAGGCTGCCACCCACTCCAGGAAGAGCCCAGTGCCGCCCCTGCTGCAGCCCTAGGAGTGGCCAACACCACCTGCTTGCAGCAGCTGGGCTGCACCATGCCCCTCTCTCTGCCCCTTCCCTAGACCCTGCCTCACTCCCTCCCTCTGTCACCACCATGGGAATATATTTCTATTTGTTACATTATAAACTGGATTCCCTTTATGTGAATTCAATTTATGCGCAGTTTTCTGGGAACACATCTACCCCATCAATCGAGGTAAACCTGTACAGCTTTCACTGACTTTCTCAGGATAGAATGTGAATGATCAGTCATGACTGAATGCTTTACACTGGCAGGATGGCCAGCTGTTCTTCTGGCCCCTTTCTGGGACATCATCTGGCTAATATGGTCCATCACTTTTACGAGTCCTCCCAGGCTAGTCAGAATTTAATGAGAGTCCTTTTCTGTTTGTGTTGTTGTCATTAATATAGCTGATCTCAGGATCAAGTGAAAGGCAGAGAGAAGGAGAGCTATAACAGGAAAAAAATAGTGGTAGGAACAAAAGATGGCACACCAGGGAGGAGAGGACGAAGTACATGTGTCAGGTTGGAGTCCTTGCTGCTTCAAAGAGCAGATGATCCCTTCATACTTCATCCTGCCTACACTACAGCATAGTTTCATAGTAAAAAGTTGGGACCAGCTATCTATTATGTTGCCAGCTTTGCTCTTAAAAGCCTTCAGTTCCTGCTTGACTGATAGATGTGGAGGCAGCAGTACTCACAATAAAGTACGCCTCTTCTTTCTTGGCCTGACCTTGTAGCTGTACACCCACTGCAACTGCACAGGAGTGTCTGATCAGGTGATGTGAAGTCCTTGGGAAATCCCTTCAGTGCAGATGTCTTTGGTGTCTCAGTCAGAGCATTATTCAAGTGGCCCCATGCATTGTAGTTATGACCTTTAAAACACATAACTGACCATTTACTTACCTGCTCACCAATAGCATTTTGAAACCTACTGTTATGCTGGGGAAGAAGATAAAATAGGAAATTATTTCTCACATCCCTGGAATTTGTGCATTAAATCAAAGTTGACACAGTTGCCAAAGGTAGTATCTGCATACTGACTTATGATTAGGACCCTACCAGATTCACAGCAGAAGTGGGCTGCATAGTGGCTTCTTTAATCCTGCAGGTTCCCCGGTGCACAACCCCCAGCCCCTGACACCACTGATTGGTAGAAAACTGCAGTTTTAAACTTGGTGCCATTTTTGTCTCCCCACTGCTGATTGGCTGAGGTTGCCCCAGTGGTCCTGCTGCTTGCTGTTGACTGGCAGGGAGACAAAATTGTTGCCAAATTTTAAACTGTGGTTTTCTCTTCCCTGCCAATCAGGAGCAAGCCACAAGCGGGGCCCCTCCAACAATCAGTGGCAGGGGGCATATGTGGGAACCTGCGCGATTAAAGGAGCCACAGCACAGCCCACTCCCACTGAGAATCCAGTAGGATCCTTCTTATGATAAAGTCTTGTTTAAGCTTTTTGGAGAAGCCCCTCTCTTTCAGAGATAGTCCTACATCAGTGTACCTTATACCATTCTGATGTGCACTCTAGGTTAATCAGCACATACACCTGGATACTCTTTCTCATACTGTGATTCAGATAACAGCATTTCTTAACCAACCAGCTTCAGGTTACTCACAACTTGCTTTCTCCCTACAGGACCCTCTGTGTCTTTGACCTCTTCGGCACCTTCCATGGGGTGTGGTAAAAAAACGAATTCTTGCTGGTCTTCAGCAATTGTCTCTTGTGCTGTAACACTGTGCTCTTTCAGTGATTCAGCTACATTCCCAAATTCCTTAATTCCCCTTTCAAAACTGCTTGGGTATACAAAGATTTTTGCAACTTTCTTTTAGTATTAAATGATTCCCTTTCTCCTTTTCATTTTCCCAATTAACCCATCCTGCTCTTTGCCTCTCAAATAGTTCTCAATAAGTAACTTTGTCCTGGGCTTTCTGTTGAACCTTGTTTGCCTGTTTATTTTCCCCCTCAAACTCAGTCAATGGGAGTCTGAAGGCCTCTTCTCTGTTTTTAAATGGCTGCATCCCATAACAACTACTCATGCCCTTGAATTAAATTCTGATACTCTTATTCCTTTTTTTCTTAAAGGCTTAGGTTTCTCTTTCTTTTTTTACTGTTTTTGCCAAGTGTGGTAATTAGACTGAAAATCCCTTTTGACCAAATCCTCTTGTGCGCCCTTCAGAATTCCCCTCCAGAGAGTCATATTCCTCCTCTTTTTCCTGTGGTATTCTTTCTAGCTCCATCTGCAATATGGTCCAACTCCTTAACTTACATCTACCTGCCAATACACTGTCTAACTCCTAAGGAAAAGCCTGCAACTGATGTCTATGCTCCAAAGCAAGAAGTTTCCCGGGGGGGGGGTGTTGGAGGGGAGTCACAAAGGACAACATTCTGTTTCAGTGTGTGTGCCTAAATGACTATTTTTTACTCATATACTTGCACATTTCAGATACTTACCCCTTTCTATACATTTTGGTACAGTTATTGACCAGTGCTCTGGGCTGGCAGACAGGTCATAACAACTGTTGTTCTGGCTTTTGATTGACTTCCTGGCTGGTCTGGTGAGCAGGGTTGCCATGTCAAGAAAAAAAATTACTGACAATCTGCAAACATTTTACTGACAATCAAACTTTTTTTTACAAACAAATATTTTTACTGATATATGTTTTATATAATGTGAATACAACTCGCCTGCCAGGCCCTGCCCTGCTGACAGGCCCCAACCAAAAGGGCTGGTTTCAAAATTAGGGGTTTAATACTGTCCATAGGGAAAAAGGTAAAAAAAGTTTGGTTGTCAATAAAGTATTTACAGTAAAAAAAGAAAAGAAAAAAGCTTAGATTGGTAAACCTGTCTGACTAAAGCAATGGTTTTGCACCATCATAGCAAAACCCCCAGTTTTTTTCTTTTTTTTGGTATTGCTTCGCTCCCCTTCCCCAACCATTTCTGACTTTTTCTCTCCCTCTCTATTCCATATAGATAAGTATAAGTTTATTTTGGTAGCAAGTTTTTGGTTTTGGATATCCACTGTTTTATATTGTATTATTATTAGGTTTGTATTGATTTTTACTGTTGTATATTGTATTATTATCATTTTTGTATTGATTGTTATTGTTTCATATGGATATTGTATGGTTTAGGCCTGTGTTTGTAAGTGAACCAAAGTCATGTCAAGTTTCCATTTTATATGTCAAGCCTCCATCTTCTGTCCTCTGCCCAGGCATCCTATTTTGCAACAATATGATTCATTTAACCCCTCCCATGTAAATTTGTTCCCCAATGAATGAGAATGATTGGGCATGATTGAAATACAATGGTAGCAGGCCTCTACAGAATGGCCTGTAACAACTGGGCCATCACCTCGCATTGATTCATCCAGGAACCATGGACCTCACCCAGGAAGAGACAAGACCAGCATTTGGAAAACAAAAGACCCTGCAGAACCAGCAACTCTCACAATTACAGACACCTGGCACTGCACATCCCTGCATAGAGCATACATGTCCAGTGTGCCAGGGGATGACCTTTGTCTGGGTATGCCTTCTGTCACTAGGGTCACACACGGTCTGTCCCTATAAAGAGGGGCAATGAAGACAGACCCAGTGGGAACGCCATTTCCATCTGGACCGGACCAGCTTCACGTCACCTATTCACCCCAGAGGCTCTGCCAGCGACCCCCTCTGGACAACATCTACTGGACAAGGACCCCTTTCCAGCCCAGATAGGTAGATATTACCTTCATACCTCCTCCTACAATTTGGACTCTCTCTCTCTCTCTCTCTTCCTGGACTTCAGTGGACTTCATCCCCTGCACGAAGCCTCTCTAACCCCGCCACTGCCATTGTGTATGTGGGGGGGGGGGCAAGGGAACCAATTTGGCATTGTGTCACCATCTCCCCTGTTCAATAAAACCACTGTCATTTGCAACCCCGAGTTGGGTCATGTTTTACTGAATCACAGTTCCTTCCCTATCTTAAATTCCAGCCTCATTCTCTCTCTCTCTTGGCTCCAGTTCCCACCCTCTCTGCTAGTTTCCCCATCTCCTCCCAATTCCATCTCCCCTTGTCTGCCACCTCTCAGCCTCTCCTTGCTTTCCTGCTATCCCTGCTGCTTTTCCTGTGATTTTCTGCTGCCCGTCTCTCTCTTTTTAATCTCCCCCCCTCCCCCTGCAGCTTCCCATCTCCTATTAGCTGTCCTGTAGTTCTCTCCAGCTTCCAGCACCTACTGCCACTCTCTGCAACTTCTCTAGCTGCCCCAGAGCCATCCTCTGGCTCCCCACACCCAGAGCCCCTCTTTAACACCCACACTTTCCCTTAGTCCTATTTTCCCTCCTCTCCCCATCTACCTTTTCAGCTCCCCCCGTAGCTCTGGCTCCAATCCCAGACTCTGTGCCAGCATGCTTTCCTGTTCTGCAGGCTTTGGGGTTGTCTTTTAATCAATTAAGATCAATTAACCTAAAGTTATCCCCAAGCCTCAGTTCTTCAGCCCAGGCCCCTGTAGTCTACCAGTTCTAATCCCAGTCCTGGTAACTTTAACCCCCTACACTTCTACTTTCTTACCTTAACCTTTCCCCAGGTATCCCAAGTACACCAAGCACATACATACATACACATCACAACACCCAACTTAGCAACTCACCTGTGTGTATGTGTAGGTGGGTGGTATGTGTGTAAATTAGTGAATACATATATGTATGCATATATACCATTGTGTGTGTACGTGGTATATGAATTAGTAATCCACATATGTGTATTGAATGTGTAGGTGTTGGTAACTGGTAACTGATTCTGTCTAAATTTGGTGTGTGTAGTGTGTGTGAACCCAGACTAATTATTTTGAATGTGTGTGTATCTGAGTTGCTAGTGTGAGAGTGTGTGTGTGTGTGTATGGCATTGTGTGCATGATATGTGAATTAGTGATCTATGTCTAACTTTTGGGGTGTATAGTGTAGTAGTGTGAGTGTGTATGCCTAATAGGGTGTATGCACCTAGTAAGTGTGTGCTTAATTGATTTTTATGTGTGCATGTGCAGTTGTACACTACATCCTCCTGTCTAACAGTGCAATATTGAGATCCTAAGTGTTGACCTGACCCCTCAGGGCAACACCATGTTGCCCCCAAGGGTCTCTTTACTCACCCTCACACCTGATGCCCCTGAATGCACCCTGCAGCACCCCACTTACCTGCCTTATCCCTACTGGCCCTGCTCCTTCCATCCCAACACAGAACCCCAAAGAAGCCTACCTGCAGCTCAGCAGTACTATAGGCAATTTATGTGATATAGCAGAGCAGCAGCACATGGCTGGGAGGAGGGGTCTACAAAACACAAAGAAGGCTCCCCACAGAGTGCTGCACTCCTGCTTGGACACAAAGTGGTACTTCTGTGCTCTGTCTGTTCTTCAGCACTGAACCCAGCTTCTTTCCAACCAAAGATCTTCAATCAGCTTTGACAGCTTCGAATTTTTATAGACAGCTCAGTTTTTAATGGATTTTACAGAGACATTTATAGCCTGAATTTTTCCTAACTATCGGTTCACTTATGGACAGTTGGCAACCTTGCTGGTAAGCTCCCTCTCCTTCACTGGTCATCCCATTCTGAGCAGAGCTGGAGAGATTTATTTTTCTATTGTACTGGTGTTCTGCAGGACAGTTGTCTTCAGGATCAAGTCAGAAACTGGGACAGGAGAAAGATAATATTAGGAACAGAAAGTGACACCCCAGGGAAAAATTATTGGGTTGAGGTCCTTGCTGTTTGATGGTAATAGCCAGGAATCCTCACTTGTCCACTAGTCTGGATGGCCTGATACCCAAAACTTATTAATGTGGTTTAATCTTGGGAGTAATAGAAAGTCCAGAGAATCCCATTCTGCCATTTTGGTACAACAAACTGTGGTTCTACTTTCTCCATGAACACAGATTTCTTGCAGAAATCTGGAACTACTCTGTCTATTTTTCCCTGGTGTGTCACTTTCTGTTCCTAATGTTATCTTTCTCCTGTCCCAGCTTCTGTAATGGATTTTACAGAGACATTTATATCCTTAATTTTAGGCAGATTTGGGGCTTTTCTTACCTTCTTACCTTCCAGGATCAACCTTTATATACAAGTCAGTCACTCTGGCTAAGTAAAGGAATAGGTTTATAGTACGTTTGAAATTGTTGGGGGGGGGGGATGTTATTTGTTTGGTGGGGGCTACCTTTTTTTTCTAGTTCTTAGACCAAACCAGCTTTCTGCTGATAGTGGCAAATTTTACTTTGGTATCTGTCAGATCCTCCAAAAGCTACTTCAGTTTTATTTGTAAGACTGATGTCTTTCTGTTGAGCCCTTTTATGTGAAATGTAAGTAGCCTCATGTTCAAATGGATCTTCCTGTTCATTCTAATTTTCAACATATAACTATTATAGCTGTAGACCTCCGGTCTCCTGCAGCAATACAAGGTAAATAACTTCCCTTTAAGGCCTTTCACGGCATAGCTCTGGCCTGCCTATTACCTCTAACATAATACTGAAATGCTGACCTCTACCCAAGGCCAGCTTTATTAGTCCAATTTTCCCTTAATAATTTTCTGCTTTCGTCCATGTCACACCTATATATGAACATTTTTCCTGTATTTTTTTCTTTTTCTTCACTTGCAACATTGAATTGTGGATCTGAGGGATAAAATCTTTTAGAAGGAGTTATACCCAAGGAAACTTTTAAAAAAATTATCTTCTTGTGCTACACTGAGTTGGCCAAAGTCCATTTTTTTTAGAGTTCCGATCTTCGTAATTCACTTACTTTATAATATAGTTACTGACTTCTATTTTATTCTTTTTCTGGAGACAGAGGAGAAACAGCCTGGAATCTGGATAAAGCTGAACTTGAAAACTAAAGGAAGTCCTGAAATGAGGACTTCAGTATCATCGGAGCTGCTTTTTTATGTTGATCATAACATTAAAAAAATTCTCACTTGTAGGATCATCAGACTCATTAGTGTTCAGCTCTTTCATTTCAATAGCACAAAATTTTACATATTAGTGCTTTGGAAGAATTCAAATATGTGGATTTGTGCACATTTTAAATGAGTATGAGTCTTGTGCATTTTGCTACTTGGAAAAAATCTTGACAGTATTTTCATTTTATTTTTATAATATTTTAGAACCACCTAGCCACTTCATTTGCTTGTTTCCAGAGGATCCTGAGAGGATTTGAATGCTGCTGTCCCATGCCACACACCCCCTCCACCCTCAACACACATCTTCCACAGACTGGGTGACCCTAGTCTATGGAAGGTGCAGAGGCATTTCCCCATGGCTTGACTCATCCTGGAGACTGGGAAGAGTCAAGCAGCCATTGCCCTTTGCGCCTTCCTCAGCCTGGGGTCACCCCCATTTGGGAACTGTTTCCTGTTTCCAGGGAGTTGTTTCCTGGCCCCTATTATGAGCAGGATCTCAAGTGTGACTTGAGTCACTGCTCAACTTACCTGGAAGTTGCCTTGGATTCCATCAGCAGTGGCAAGCCTATCTGAGTGCAGCAGGGAGCTGGTCCCCAGCCCCTGTGATGAGCAGGACCCCAGGTGTGACTGGGGTCACTGCTCAACCCATCCAGGAGTCACACCAGGCTTCCACCACTGCCAGCAAGTTTGTCTGGGAAGGAACCCCGAAGTGTTGGTGAGCTCCAGCTTCGAGCAAGCCCCCGCTGCTGGTGACTACATGGCTGGACAGCCAAATGTGACTGGCCCCTGAGAAGCCTGGTGGGCCCAAAGGCAAGACGGCGGGGGCACTGTCACAGTGTGGGGTCCTCAAGGATGGCTGTGATGCCCCTATGGGTTCCGTACCAGCTTCACCCTACAAATGCCTTCTAATTTTTCCTGCAACACCTTGTTGGTAAGGATAATAAGTAGGGAGGCTGCCCACGAGTTTCTGTTTCATTGCAGTCCTGTTGGACCCCTACTAGACCCTGCAGGTTCTTGGACCCCTTGCTGAGTTCCATTGCAAGTCAGTGATGAAGGTAGACTCCAGGAGCCTTCCCAAACCCGTGCCAATCCCACCTGGATTGTTGAGTCAACTTCCGTCACCCTCTCTTTGGGGCCATCTCTGCTGTTGGCTTCTTCATTCGGAGTCCTTGGATCTTCTCCCTTGACTCCATCACCGAGAAAAGGGACATCCGCCGACTCGCCGCTGGTGTCCTCCCTCCAACAGCTTCGGATGCAACCTCTTGCCTCGTGGAGAGTAATCCAGATCCTTTGCGCCCCCGATCGGGATTCCAAAGGCACCTCCTCTGGCAGCTCCACTCCGGCTCTCCCCTCTTCTTCATCCAGACTGCCTTTTATTTTCCTGCGCTACTCCCCGCCACAGTTTCAAAAAGATACGGCTAATCAGCCACGTGGGTCCCGCCGCCACTTCCTGTCTCGCCGTGGCATCAGCTGCAGGTAAGGGAATCTCCGTTTCACTTTTCCTTCCCTCGCCTTCCCTGTTGTGTTTTGGGTCCCAGTATTCCCCCTTGACCCCTCGGGGTCTTTTCTCTGTAGTCTCCCTGTGACAGAGTGTAAGTTCCTTTTTGTTTCAACACTCAGCTTCCCCTTTGTTTGTTTTATGTCAAGGCATGGCAGGAGAGCACAAGAAAGTGGGCAACAGATCTCAGGAAGAGGTACGGGACACATTGCACCTGCTGACAAGGATGATTCAGGGGGCATTTCCTTGTGCCTATAATGGACCTTGGGCAGCACCTGGGGCTGAGAGCTCAGCCCTTTTGTCCACAGGGCAGATAGGGTGGCTGCAGGCTGGAGTGCCTGTATGCTTCCTCTTTCACTTAGATTTCTAGTTTTACAAATTTCTCAGAAATCTGCAGTGCTAGAAGTGAATGCCTGTGCCTGCTTTTAGGACATGGACAGGTATTGCATTTGTGCTGGGAGAAACATTATTTTCCCAGCACAAAGAGAACATACAGATTTTCAATGAGCCTTTTTTTTTTTTTTTTTTGCGAAAGAGGACTGGCTCTCCATGAAAAAGAGAGATGGTATTTCCAACCAGGAAGTTTTCTCTTCTTCTGGGCTATGTTGAAGGACTGTATGCTGCTCCTGCATATTCAATATACCAGTGACCTTAGTCTGTGGAAAGCATGGGGCATATTCCCATGGTTCAGCTCTTCCTAAGGATTGAGGTGCTGCTGTCTCCCACCCCTTCCAGAGACTGTGGGAGCGATTCCCATCTTAATCCATTCTTTTTTGTATCCAGTGCTGTTTGGCTCATTTGCATTAGAATGCATCAGAGCAGACTCGATTAATTGAATCTCTTCCATGTTTTATTTAGAACAGTCCAGCATCACCTCCTATCACATGTATTAAGCTCCCCTGTGTTTCAGATGGCTGCAGGGGTGCTTTAACTAAGCCTCATCGAATGAGGCCATTTTGAAATGTGGAGGTGTTTAATGCATGTGATGGTGAACCATTTTAATTAGAGCAGCTGTCTGGGAACCACTTTAATTAACCTCCCTCACCCACCTCCCCTACCTCGAAGCACATGTATGGATAGCTTTTGATTTTTCCACTAGGCACACTTTGCTATGACTCTAGGCTTCTGTGACCTGTTTATTGTCTTCTAATAGGTCTAAAAGGCATCATAGCTGTCCTGATATTTTTATATCACTTTCCTTTTAACATTGTGGAATGGTTAATATTTAATTCACAAGCTGAAGTTGGAGCCTAATGTTTCTTCTATTAAAAAAAAAAAAACGTTAAATTGTGTGTTAATTTGCAAATGTATTTCAGGGATAACACAGAAGGTAACAATATTAAAATAAAAAAAATCAGGAAAAAACATCTCCATATGATTGGTTTGTCAAGGAAGTTAAAAATTCCACAATGAATTTTTAGAAATATAACTGCTTGGGTTAATAGAATAAAAGATTTTTCCATGTTGAAAGAAGCTGTATAATGTCAAAGGGCACATTTTGCAAGCTCCACACAAATTTGATCTTTTACTCTTACCTCTTAGATATATTTTCCCAATAATTTGTGTCAGATATTTTATGAACAAGTTTTCTTATATATACAATAATAAGAAATTAATTAAAGAACAAACACAACATTACAGCTTTGTAAATTAAAGGACGTCTGCACAATTTGTAATCTCATGATTTCTAGTAAAAATATCTATTACTCTGTAAACAGATTAAATAAACTTTTATAGTCACAACAGCTGCTCTGTTTGAATGTGTGAGCAGCACTTAATCACACCTAAAGCGAGGCAGTGAAATAGGAGTTTTGTTGCTTGAGGCTGCTGACTGCACAGCATAAATGTTTTTGCTATGTTTATTAGCTGGAATATTCATAGGATTCAATATCAATGGACTTCATTCCGGCCAAAGCTAATAAAGATCTCTTTTGCAGTATTCCAGTAGGGAAAAAACTCCACACAGAAAGATTTGATTGGAAACAAGTCTGTTGGTATTATTTTGAATAAAGTAAAAACTATTCTTCTTGAACTCTTCCGTTGGAGATTTTGGAGTGTGATAAAGGATTAAATATAAACCATTCATACTTTAGTATATTTCTGTTTCCAAAATTTGGAGGAACTGGGGAAAAGGCAGAGAACTCTGATTTGGCCAGAGTGCTTTTTGACTTGAGGCCAGTGTTGGAGAGCAGTGGTAGAAAGGAGTCATGTGTTGTGCTTTTAAAGGGGAAGTGATGACAGATCATGGGAAAGTGCATAGAAAAATGAAAATTAAAAGTAGGAACTAAAATTCCTTGGAAAATAAAATAAGAATCAGGGAGTGCGGGGCAGGGGTCAGGGAGAAGAAGGAGGTGCAAGTTTGCGTGGAAATTTTTACATTTACCCAAATAAGGAAAGAAGAAAAACTTAGCTGGAAGAAGTCCACTGATGGTATCACACAGTTTTATACTTTCTACGAGCACCTCAAAATCCACTTTTTCATAAAGTTACTCTTTTTATGTCTATAGCGATTCCTGGAGAACACATGTACAAATCTGGGTAATGAAGATACTAGAAAAAAGAATGCAATACAACGGAAATCAACCTAGTCATTCCAGAGTTCCAGGTCTTGATTTAACTAAGTAGATAGAGACTGATCCTGTTAAGTTCTGAGTAGCTGCATGTCTTATTCAAGAAAATAGACATTAAGGCTTCTCAGCCTTTCATAGAGATCAGACCCTCAAGCCTAATTATCAGCATGTGAATTATCCCACTGGCTTCTGTGGGCCTACTGAAGTGCTTAAAGTTACCCAGACTTAATTGCCCTGCTCATCTGGCGCCTTATATATTGGGCCTTACTGGTAATTAATGAAAGAAACCATGGGCCAATTCAGTCAAATGTCTTGTCTTTAACAGGAGTTTTTTCCACTTAAACAAGGGCTGAATTTAGTGCTAACTATGCATTCCATGAAGCTTAAATGGGGGATTTAGCAAGAAAAGTGAGATTTTAAGTGAGGCAGGGAGGCAGTTGTACTTGCAGGGAGACAGTTAGAAAGGCCAAAGCAACTATGGAGCTGAGGCTGGCAACACAAGTTAAAGACAACAAACAGTCTTTTTTTTTAGGTATGTAGAGAGTACAAGGAAGGCGCAGGGCAGCATAGGACTCCTACTGAATAGGCAGGAGCAATTAGTGACAGAGAGAAGGGACAAGGCTGAGCTCTTCAATGAGTTTTTTGCTTCAGTGTTCCTGAACAAGGGTCAAGATAAGTCTCCTAATGGGTTCTTAGATGGGCATCAGAGGGACACCAGCCTACCAACTGCTGATGCTGACCTGGTACATAGTTTCACTTGGGTGGACTGAATGTGTTTGAGTCAGCAGACCTGGACAAGCTGCATCCAAGAGTACAGAAGAAATTGGCCGGTGTCATAGCAGAACCACTGGCATGGTTGTATGAGTGCTCATGGTGCTCTGTTCAGGTTCCAGAGGAAGGGGAGGAAGCAGGATTTGAGTATTTGAGAGGTCATCTCACCTCTATCCTTGGAAGTCTTTGAAAAAATGATTAAGAATCATATTAGTGGGAAAAATAACGCAGCAGGGCAACCAGCGTGGATTTGTAGCAGGTAGATCATGCCTAACTAATCTGGATTCTTTTTATGACCAGGTCACAAAACGCTTAGATGCAGGAATGGAGGTGGGTGTTGTTTACTTGGATTTTAGGAAGGCCTTTGATACGGTATTTCATCACACTCTCATAAATAAATTAAGAGGCTGTGACTTAGATGATTACATGGTCCAGTGAGTGACAAATTGGCTTGAGGGGGTCGCACCCAGAGAATGGTAATGGATGGGTCAGTATCGACCTGGAAGGATGTGGGCAGTGGGGTCCCACAAGGCTCAGTCCTTAGACCTGTACTCTTTAATGTCTTCATCAGTGACTTGCATGTGAGAGTGAAGTGTACTCCATCCAAGTCTGCAGATGATACTAAATTGTGGGGTGAAGTGAACACACCAGAGGGTAGGGAACGATTGCAGGTAGACCTGGACAGGTTGGAAAAGTGGGAAGAGCACAATAGGATGCAGTTCAATGGGGACAAATGCAGAGTGTAAAAATATCCAGCACACCTACTGTCTGGGAAATTAACCTCTCAGCAGCACAGAAGCAGAAAGGGATCTTGGAGTCATAGTCCTGTCAGACCAACCTGGTGGCCTTCTACGACCAGGTCACCAAATCCTTAAATGCAGGGGTAGCAGTGGACATAGTCTTCCTGGACTTTCAGAAGGCCTTCGACATTGTCTCTCACCCTGTTCTCATTAAGAAACTGGGGGACTGTGGTATCGACACCTACAAAGTCAAATGGGTTGCCAACTGGCTGGAGTGCCTCACCCAGAGAGCGGTGGTGGATGGATCATTTTTGACTTGGAAGGATGTGGGTATTGGGGTTCCGCAGGGCTCGGTCCTTGGGCCCTCACTGTTCAACATCTTCATCAGTGACTTGGACGAGCGGGTAAAAAACACCCTGTTCAAATCTGCTGATGACACTAAGATGTGGGGGGATGTGGGTATGTTAGAAGGAAGGAATAGGCTACAATCAGACCTAGACAGGATACAGGGGTGGGTGGATGAGAACAGGATGGGATTCAACACTGACAAGTGCAAGGTGATGCATCTGAGGAGGAAGAACCAGCAGCATACCTACAGGCTGGGGAACTCCCTTCTCATCAGTGCAGAGGCAGAAAAGGATCTTGGAGTCATCATTGATGCCAAGATGAACATAGGCCGGCTGTGTGGGGATGCAGTCAGGAAGGCCAACCGCACCTTGTCATGCATCCACAGATGCATCTCAAGCAGGTTCAGGGAGGTGATACTCCCCCTCTATGCGGCACTGGTCAGGCTGGAGCTGGAGTACTGCGTCCAGTTCTGGGCGCCGCACTTCAAGAGGGATGTGGACAACATGGAGGGTCCAGTGGAGGGCCACTGGCATGATCGGGGACAGCAGGGCAGGCCCTATGAGGAGAGGCTATGGGACCTGAACCTATTCAGCCTCCACAAGAGAAGGCTGAGGGGAGATCTAGTGGCCTGTTACAAACTAGTCAGAGGGGACCAGCAGGCAATGGGGAAGTCCCTGTTCCCCTGAGCACAACCAGGAGTGACTAGAAATAACAGTCACAAGCTGACAGAGGGTAAATTCAGATTAGACATCAGGAAGCGCTACTTCATGGTCAGGGTGGCTAGGATCTGGAACCAACTTCCAAGTGAAGTGGTGCTGGCCCCTAACCTGGGGGTCTTTAAGACAAGGCTTGACAATCACCTTGCTGGGGTCATTTGAACCCAGTACTCTTTCCTGCCATGGCAGGGGGGCGGACTTGATGATCTGCTCAGGTCCCTTCCAACCCTACCAACTATGAAACTATGAAACTATGAACATGAGTCATCAGTACGATGAAATCATCAGCAAAGCTAACCACACTTTATCATGCATCAGGAAATGCATTACTAATAGACCAAGGTGTTACTTCCTCTCTATGCGGCATTGGTCAGAACACAGTTGGAGTACTGCATCCTGTTTTGGGTGCTGTACTTCAAGAAGGATGTGGATAACCTCAAGAGGGTCCAGAGGAAGGCCACTTGTATGGTTATGGGTTCGCAGGCCGAGCCCTATGAGGAGAAACTAAGGGGCCTGGACCTCTTCAGCCTCTGCAAGAGAAGGCTGAGAGGTGATCTTGTGGCCGCCTACAAATTCATTAGTGGGGTGCAGCAAGGAATCGAAGATGTTCTGTTCACCAGGGAGCCTCTTGGGGTAACAAGGCACAACAGTCACAAACTGACTGAGAGCACATTTAGGTTAGACATCAGGAAGGACTCCTTCATGGTGAGGGTGGTAAGAATTTGGAATGAGCTTCCAATGGAGGTGGTGCTGTCCCCTACCTAGGGGGTCTTAAAGAGAAGGCTGGATAGGCATCTGGCTGGGTCATCTGACCCCTGTATTCTTTCCTGCCCAGGCAGGGGGTCAGATTCAATGATCTGTTGCGGTCCCTTCTGACCCTAGTATCTACGAATTTATGAAGGAGAAGGACTTCTTATTAATATTTTCCCGTACACATGGATATTGTCAGTTCTTTTTGATTAGGACAAGCTTTGAATTAAACCAAGAGGGGGCAAAATATGGCTGGAGGGATCTGGCCCTCTAGGCGAATTCATCTGCCCTGTGGACACCCACTAAGTAACTGTACCCTGCCCAACTCATGTGCTTTGCTCCCACCCTTGTGCATGTGAGGGTCCCAGCCCTGGCCAGCACACACAGCTTCTGGGCAGAGCCATTGCTGCCACTGCTGCACCTGCTCAGCTTCCCTGGTCTCCAGTAGCTCCTCCTCATGTTCCTGCTTCAGCACTCATCCTGGCAGCAGGTAGGGAAGTGGCAGTGGGCAGGAGAAAGCCGCAGCTGGGCAGGAGCATGGGGCTGGGGCAGGCAGGAATGCAGAGCCTGGGGACTCAGGCCCATGCCCAGTGGGGAAATGGGAATGTGGAGCTCAGGTGGGCAGGGTGTGCATGTGGGTATGTGCAGTTTGTGGGGTATAAGGGAAGGTGGCAGGGTATGGGGACCCCCCACACACACCTTCGCCTTGGCGCACAGCCTCCACCACTGGCAACAGCAACTGCAGGCAGTG
Source organism: Crocodylus siamensis (assembly GCF_052110815.1). NCBI lineage: Eukaryota > Metazoa > Chordata > Crocodylia > Crocodylidae > Crocodylus > Crocodylus siamensis. The sequence goes on from NC_143398.1 coordinate 67,547,903, forward strand.
GATCCTCAGGGTGCTCATGACCATTGCAGGTGCAGCTGCCCAGCAGCATGCAACTCCAGCCAGTTCCAGGAGCTTCCATGGTAGGAAAGAGTGCAGCCAGGCCAGCCCACCTGTAGTGCATGGGGCTCCCTGCAGCTCACATGCAGCTCCCAAGGCTCGCGCACCACTGAGGGGAAGCCCTGCATGATGGAGCCAGCAGCCTGGCCCCACTCCCTGCTGCCATATAGACCTCTTGAGACTCAACTGGAAGTAGTGGGGAGCCCCACTCCCAGCAGAGTCCCAGAAGCTGCACGGGGGAGGAGGGAGCAGGACCAGGCCACCAACTCCATCATGCAGGGCTGCCCCCTCATGGCATGTGAGTCCCAGACGCTGCACATGAATCAGGGGGAGCCCCATGCAGTAGAGACAGGCTGGCTTGGCTCCCTCCTTTGCCACCAAGTACAGCTCCTGGAATTGGCTGAGCCATGCGCTGCTGGGCAACTGTCCCTGCATGAGCCATGGGCACCCTGAAAGCCTGCTGCCTGTTGCTGCCACCATCAGTGGCAGGGGCTGTGTGCTATGGGGGAGCAAATGGAGGTGTCCTCATACCCCCCCACCTTCCCTCACACCCCACAAACCCCATGCATCCAGAACCACACCCTGCCCACACAACCCTCCCTCATATACATACACCCACACCCCAACATACCCTACCCCCACACACAGCCACACCCCCTCACAAACCCCACACACATATCCACCCACACACACCCCCCCACCATACACACACACATACCCCAACCACACCCCACACACTCCCCCCAATATATAAGAGTAAGACTTTATTTTGATCTATTATGCAATCACGTATACATACTCTAAATAAACACATAAATCGGGACAAAAATATTTTTTGAAATAAAATTAAAATATGTTATCCTAGATGTTTGCCTTTTAGTGTATGACTTAGTTTTTTTCTGGTTCCATGATCCCCCCACCCCCACCCCTAAAAGTAGTACTTCTGGTGACAAAGGTCAGGGGTTGGGGTGGGACTTCTGGTCCAAAGATGGTGACCAGAGACAGGGCTGTTGTCAAGGGACATAGCTATTCCTGTGGACCTCAATAGGTCACCAAAACTTATTAAGCAACCCTCCAGCTGAAATAATTGCCCACCTCTGGATTAAACCAACATGCAAAGTAACTTACCCTTTTAGCATGTGGCTCCAGGGCACTGAATGGAATTTGTGTCAACCCTATCTTTGCCTCTTTCACTTCATGTGTAATTGAATACTAAACTCCAATGTTGTGCCCAGCTTGTGTAAGAGAATGTTTTATGGGCATTCCACATAAATTCTACTTAAAGAAATTAGGCACCAAATTAAAAATAACAAAAAAGCATTAAAGTGATCTGTTTTAGCTCTCTGCAGTGAATACAGAGAAAATGAACATGTGCATCTGAGGTTTCCATGCCATGCTGACCTACATCAGCTTGTATTCAGTTTGTCCTTGTGAGGAGCAGTGCTGTTCGGTTAAATGGTAAAAATTGTGGCTGCCAATGAGACGATATTAAAAAGCAAAGCAAGAAAAAGGCAACCAGAAGATAAAAAGTATCTGCTCTCATACTGAAGGCTCCAAAGGCATCTTACAGACTGAATCTAAAGGTAAGTCTGGCTGCACTGAAGTGCAGGACAGAGCCCTAATACTGGTGATGGGGGGTGTGCTCAGAGTTATACTGAGAGACAGGCTGCTAGTTCTTGTGTTGTCTATACTGGGGGCGGAGTTATTTTGGTGCTACAAGAATCATACAAGCTGTTCTTCTTGATCTTTTAATGAACATTTTGCACTAAATTTGTTGAGAGGGAAGATGTACAACTGAAGTACAACCTTTGAGCCACTAGATGAGAGCTTCTCTTTGTGGCACCTTTTGGAGCTCCCACCCAGAAAGGGTAGATACTGATGTGATTTTTCTTGGTAGTGAAAAGACCAAGCTGGTTTTCTGAACCAGTTTCCTATAAGGAAAGTGACACCACCCTTGTGTCACTTTCCTTCATTCATCACACTCTTAATACACCACTCTGTTGCGGTGTTTCTGCTACACTATAAGGGATTTTATCTTGTCCTTTAGATATCAAAACAACCCTTCTGCCTTCTAGTACCAAGAGGTGCTGTGTTAGCCAGTCCTATTCATAGACGGAGGGTACAGTGGGGCTGTTGTCCTGTCTTATGAGAAGGTACCTCCCTTTGAGCCCGTCTTGGATAAATAGACTGTTCAGAGTCCTAGGACACTGAAGCTTTGTTTCTCTTTCTCTGACTATATGCTTTGTATTGCTATTTCTCTCTGGTGTGCCCTCCTCTCCAGTCTGGGCTACAGAGAGGTATTGCATGACCACTCTCTGCAGCTGAAGGCAAGTGATATAGTCTTTAACCAACCATCATATAAAATAAACTGTTATCTTATGCAGCAAGGCCACCCTCACGCCTTTGATATTCTGAGAATTATTCCACGATTCCAGGAGAAACCACACTGAAACTTGTTCCGTTAGTATCAGTTCCATAGAAAGCATATCATCTCTATTAATTTTAGGGAGAGGCAAGGTTGTATGTAGATGCTACTGTAACTTACCTTTGATAGGAAGGTCCTCCTGATGCTAGTCTCTGTGCTCTCAGATACACAGAAAAAGTGGGTCTTGTTTAGGTTTAGGAAAATCCATAAGCATTCAGATCTGATATCCCTACTTCTTTGTTTGACTTTACCTACTCCCATGAATATATCATGATCAGGATACATTCAAGTAAATTAAAAGATGCATTTCCTTTTTTTCTGAAGGAAATGAACATGAAGACGCATGCATCCACAAATCGGACCTAAACAGGTTACAGGAGTGGGCCCTAATGAGATTCAACACTGACAAGTGCAATGTGATGCATCTGAGGAGGAAGAACCAGCAGCATACCTACAGGCTGGGGAACTCCCTTCTCATCAGTACAGAGGCAGAAAAGGATCTTGGAGTCATCATTGATGCCAAGATGAATGTGGGCCGGCAGTGTGGGGATGCAGTCAGGAAGGCCAACCGCATCTTGTCATGCATCCACAGATGCATCTTGAGCAGGTCCAAGGAGGTGATCCTCCCCCTCTATGTGGCACTGGTCAGGCTGGAGCTGGAGTACTGCGTCCAGTTCTGGGCGCCGCACTTCAAGAGGGATGTGGACAACATGGAGAGGGTCCAGGGGAGGGCCACTGGCATGAGCGGGGGCAGCAGGGCAGGTCCTACAGGGCAGGCTACGGGACCTGAATCTATTCAGCCTTCACAAGAGAAGGCTGAGGGGGGATCTAGTGGCCTGTTACAAACTAGTCAGAGGGGACCAGCAGGCACTGGGGGAGTCCCTGTTGCCCCAAGCACTACCAGGAGTGACTAGGAATAACGGTCACAATATGGCAGAGGGTAGATTTAGGCTAGATTATCAGGAGGCGCTACTTCATGGTCAGGGCGGCTAGGATCTGGAATCAACTTCCAAGGGAAGTGGTGCTGGCTCCTACCCTGGGGGTTGTCTTCCATCTCTAGGCAGGAAGACAATGGGGGTTAAATTACCCTAGCGAGGTGACTGTCCAGTCTCCTTTTGAAGATTTTCAGGGCAGGTGACTGCACCACCTCTGGAGGGAGTTTATTCCACAGTCTGGACACCCCAACTGTGAAGGAGTTTTTCCTGGTATTAAGCCTGAAGTTGCCTTCTTGTATCCATTTATCCTGGTCTTCCCCAGGGTGCCCTAGTGAACAGTTATTCACCAAGCTCCTGATGCATGCCCCTGATACAGTGGTAAGCTGCTATCAAGTCCCCTCTCAACCTTCTCTTCTTTAGGCTAAAGAGACCCAGATCCCTCATCCTTTCCTCATATGGCTTGCCTTGCAAGTCCCTGATCATATGGATGAATCTTTTCTGGATCCTCTCAAGTTTTTCCGTGTCCTTATTGAAGTCTGGTGCCCAGAACAGAATGCATACTCCAACTGCAGTCTCACCAGTGATGAGTACAGTGAGAGTATCACTTCCTTAGTTTTACACATGATGCATGTCAGCATGTTATTTGCCCTGCTGGCCACTGCTTCGCACTGACAGCTCATAGTCATGTGGTGGTCTGTCATTACCCCTAGGTCTCTTTCAGCTATGGTGCAAGTCCATGGAGTCTGTATGTATGTTGAGGGTTGTTTGCCCCCAGATGGAGCACCTTACATTTGGAAGTGTTAAAATTCATCTGATTCTGGTCTGCCCAACTCTCAAGCCTGTTCAGGTCTGCCTGTATCTGCCACCTATCTTCTGATGTGACCACACTGCCCCATAACTTGATGTCATCCATGAACTTGGTTAGTGAGCTTTTCACTCCCCCATTCTAATCATTGATAAAGATGTTGAAAAGCACCAGTCCAAGCATGGACCCCTGAGGGACACCACTGACCACTTTGCATCAGGATGACACAGATCTGTTCATGAGAACTCTCTGGGTCCTACCCTGTAGCCAGTTCCTATCTGCTGAACTGTCGAACAGCTGAGCCCAAAATCTTCCAGTTTTCCCAAAAGGATATTGTGGGATACTAGATCAAAAGCCTTTTGAAGTCTAGGTATATAATGTCTCCCATGTCCAGGTGGCAATTGGTAAGACAAGACCTACCCATGACATGGTAAGACCTAAGATTGGTAAGACAAGACCTACCCATGACAAAGCCATGCTGGCTGTTGTTCAGAATCTTACCTTCTACGAGTGTATTGCTCATAGATTCTTTGAAGAGCTTTTCCAGGATTTTCTCTGGGATAGAGGTTAGGTTGATTGGCCTATAGTTGCCTGGGTCCTCCCTATTTCCCTTCTTGAAGGTGGGCACAATGTTGGCCCTCTTCCAATTCTCAGGGATTTCCGCTGCACGCCATGAATTCTGAAAGAGCTTTGCCAGGGGCTCCATGATGACCTCAGCCAGCTCCTTCAGCACTCTCAGATGGAGTCCATCCGGTCCTGCTGACTTGTAGATGTCTAGCTTTTCTAGTTGGTATTGCACCCATTTAGCTTCCACAGTGGGGACACTGTCATTCCTGGCATGCCCCCTATGAGCTTTATCTTGCTTGTCTTTCCCCTTGGTCTGGTGAAATACCGAAGCAAAGTAGGCATTCAGGAGTTCAGTTTTTTCCTGAATGTCAGTTACTAGCTGTCCTGAGGTGTTAAAGAGGAGTTCCATACTTCCATTTGTTTTCCTTCTACTGCCTACATACCTAAAAAAGGACTTCTTATTGTCCTTGACTCCCATGGCTAACCTAAATGCAGTCGCCGCCTTGGCTTCCCTGATTATTTCTCTACTGGTGCTGGCCATTATTGTATAGTCCTTGAAGACCATCCCTAGCTTCCCCTGTGTGTACACCTCTTTTATGTAAATTTTTACATATGCCCATGCCTTGTTTTCAAGGAATCAGTAGCCTGACCAATCACTGAGTTGAGTCTGACACCCAGAGGTTGAGACTGCTGTCCCTGATCCTTTTTTACAGTCAATGACTAGGTGAATGTGTGAAGTTTCTGTTTGCAGAGGCATGCTGCCAGTCACATCCTGGACATTCCAGTTTTATTTAGCTATTTTCTCTTGCTCTTTTAGGTGGCTATGAGAATGACAATCATGATGGTATAGCCAGCCTTTCTACAGTAAGTATGAAGTTGGCCTTATTTTAACTAGCAAAACATAGTTGGTTAGAAATAGAGCTTTAGGGGAAAATACCAGTAATATTTAAGAAATTATGCATTCAGATATTAAAAGGTATCCGCTGGCTGTAGTCACACTGCCAATAGAAATATCCTAGAGCCGTCTTTTTTCCTCTGCCTGGCTTTGCCAGACATGGTTGTGTGCCAGGGGTTTGGAACCCCACTTTGGCTGGGTCACACAGGAGCTGTTGGTGTCAGATTTGGCCATAGCCCATGCTTTCATATGGCTCCAGAGTCCAGGGGGTAAGCACTGCCCCCCACCCCCAGCACTTCTCATCAAGATATAATTTTAACACATTTTGGATTAAAAAAATAAATCATTAGCTAAAATTAAAGATATATTATAACATATTTTAAATTTATTTCAAAACATAATTTTTGTCCTGATTTTTCTTGAGTAGTAGATATAGAAATGACTGCATAATAACATAAAATAAAGTCTTACTCTTGTATATTGTGTGGGGTGGGCGGCAGTGTGGGTGTGTGGGGGCATGTGTGGGTGTGGGGGGGCGAGGTGTGTCAGGGGATGTGGGGTACGTGGGGGAGGGGCTGGATGTGTGTGTGGGGGACTGCCTGTGTATTCGGTCCCAGGCACCAGGGCTATGGGGGAAGGAGGGAAGGGTGGGGGCAGGGGGTACATATAGCAGAGCTCATCCAGGTGATGTGATTCAGGTGCAGTCTGCCCCTGCATCTGGCCTATGGCTGCTCCCATGGCTAGCACTGCATGGGGATGAGTCCTGCCTGTTCCCATCCAGGGGCACACCACGCTGCACTCCCACCCACACCCGCCAGCCCTGGCCAGCATGCTCAGCTTCACAGCAGGGCTGCTCCTGGCGCAGCTGCCTAGGTACTGCTTGGCTCCCCTTGCCTCCACTGGCTCCTCCTCCTGTCCCTTCTGTGCTACTCTGGGTAGCAGGTAACATGGGGAAGGGCAGTAGCCATGAGGACTCATGTCAGGCACCACACACCCAGACAGGCAGGGGAGAATCTGCAGCCAGATGGCTCCTGCCTCAGTGTGCAGGGCCCCAGCTCCAGCTATCAACCACTTTCCATGTACCTGGCCATGCACAGGTGGCTGATCATTGTGCCAGGTGGGTGGAGTGTACCCAGGCAGCTGCATTGTATGCTGAGTGTAAGCTGAGCAGTACCTGGGCAGCTGCAGTCACATCTGGAGCAGCCCTGCCGGGAAACTGTACTTGCTGGCTGGGCTGGGGCCACTGGATGCATCTGGGAGTGTGGCATGGGTTGCCCCAGGCAGGAATGGGTGGGGCTCAGCCCCATGCAGAGTGCCTTGGGGCAGCCATGGGCTGGATACCAATCAATTGGCACACACCCACACACCAGCCAGATCCATCAGTTGGTGGACCAGATCCAGCCCACAGGCTGTATTTAGCTCACCCCTGGTCTACATTGAGCTGAATATCTGCTTTGATTTACACCAAATGTATTTCCTTTGGTGTAACAGGGCACTGATCCCACACCCTGTTACAAAAGCTCACTGAGAGAAATATAGCTGGGGAGTGTCAGTGTCATTGTGCTGAGAGCTGTGAGAGAGAAAGGGTTCAGCCAAGCATGTGGTGGCCAGGCACAGCTGAAGCCAGCTCCCTTAGTGCCCCAGAAGTTCCAGTGCTCTTCAAAGGGAAGCCATGGGCTTACATTTTCCCTGGGGAGAGCGAGGGGGACCAAACACCTTGCCTGCTCACATCAGGCGTGAGCCAGGAGCTGAGACCAGGAGAGTAATCTGGCCAAAGAAAGAAGGAGTGGAAGCTGTTGAAGCTACCACCCAAGCTGGAATTCAGGCTAATCCACTACTTTACCCTGCCCTGACAGAAAGAAATGCTGTATTTGGGAGAGTGAGTGAAAGCCGGGGTTGCCTAGAGGGTGAGTGTGTCCAGAGAGTGAGATTAAAAAAAGGGGACAACTTTAATTTAGAAGCGGAAGTTAATTGATAACCCAATGCTTGGGTGGGATGGGCTTCACCTCTCCCCTAAAGACAAGTATGTCTTTTCTTCCAGGCTGACTGATCTCGTACGGTATGCTTTAAACTACATTTCCCGGGGAATGGGGCCACAGAGGTACATGACAACACTTCCCAGCCAGGACAGGCGATGAGCACAAGAAATACCCAGGTAAGTGACAGGGATCTGGATAGTCCTGGGATTAGGGGGTGATGCATACACCCACAGGAGGCCTTAAATGCCTCTACACTAATGCTTGTAGTATGGGGAACAAGCAGGAGGAACTTGCCCTCTTGCTAGCTAACACAAACCCAGACATAGTGGGGCTCACTGAACCATGGTGGGATTCAATGCATGATTGGGGCGGTAAGCATCAAGGTCTACAGACTGTACAGGTGGGATAGAACAGGGAGGAAAGGTCTGGGTGTGGCGCTCCACATCAAAGAGCAATACATGTCCTCAACAAACAGCACTGGGTCAGAGGAGGGGCAGACTGAAGTGCTCTGGGTTAGAATACAAGGGGGATGGGGGGAAAGGGATCTAACAGTGAGTGTCTACTACAGGCCACCCAACCAGGGGGAAGAGCTGGACCGGGAATTCTCAGGTCAGCTTGCGGAGGCAGTTAAGTCAAGGGACACGGTCATCCTGGGTGACCTAAACTACCCAGACATCTGCTGGGACCAGCAGTCAGCCAGGTCTGACCGCTCACGTAGGTTTCTAGCTGAGATACAGGACCTCCACCTAATCCAGGAGGTGCACAGTCCCACCAGGGGAAATGCCATGCTGGACCTGGTCCTGGTCAGAGGCGATGACATGGTGAGGGGACTGCGAGTTCTCGACCACCTGGGCAATAGTGATCATCGCCTACTGGAATTCGCCATCCAGCGCAGGGTGTCAAAGGCCTGCAGCAAGGCAACAGCCCTTGATTTCAGGAGGGCCAATTTCAATGAGTTAAGGAGACTAGTCGTGGAGGCACTGAGGTCCTGGAGGGGAGGGGAGTTGGGAGTCCACGATTAGTGGTTGTTCCTTAAGGAGACGATCCTCCGAGCCTGAAGGCTGACAGTCCCAATGCAAATCAAAGGGGGCAAGAATGCTTAAAAGCCCCCATGGCTCACCAAAGGCATTCAGGAGTGTCTGAAAGTTAAAAAGGAGGCATACACCCAATGGAAGGGAGGGGACATCACCAAGGAGGATTATTCCTTTTTTGCTGGAGACTGTAGGGGGGCTGTTAGGAAGGCTAAGGCAGAGACATAACTGGGACTAGTGACCTGGATCAAAGATAACAAGAAGTCCTTTTTTAAATACATAGGTAGTAAAAAGAAGGCACCGGTGGCCCGGGAGGTGAAGTAATGCAGGGCACTTACCTACAGCCCAGGACGGAGCACACATGGAGCGGAGAGAGGAACCCATGCGGCTCATTAGCCACCTTTTTGTACAGCTGCAGCCGGCTGGTGACATCAGCATCAGACGCCAGCCAGTGAAGTTAAAAATGGCGGCCACTGATGCAGAGGGGAGGGATACCTAGAAGACCAAGCTGCAGCCAATGCTGGTGGCAGCGTGGACTCCATGGGCAGACTCCATGGCCTAGCCCGGGCCACCGAGGGACCTGCCAACTAACCCCACCTACTGGGGAACACCAAGACATGGCAGACGAGAACAGGGTTGGGACGCAGGAGGGAAGAACTACCCCAGCAACAAACCAGCCCGGAAGGGGCGGGACAACTGCGAAGAGACCAGAGTCGCCCGAGAGCAGTTAGCTGAAGCCTGGCAGTCACAACCGGGTAACGTGGGGCCCTGCAGATAATCTGGTGGTTGCACCAGATGATAAAGCAGACCTCTTTAACAAATTCTTTGCCTCCATTTTTCTGAGCAGGGACTGGGACTTTCCCCCACACTGGGATTCCAGGAGAGGCACAGCCAGGCCCAGGGTCAGAGATGACCTAGTCAGGGAATTTCTGGTGGGACTAGATGTGTTCAAATCAGCAGGTCCGAGATGATCTCCACCCCAGAGTGCTGAGGGAATTGGCAGAGGTCACTGCGGGACCCTTGGCACAGCTTTACAAGCACTCATGGTGCTCTGGTGAGGTGCTAGAGGATTGGAAAAGGGCCAATGTTGTCCCCATTTTCAAAAAAGGGAGGGAGGAAGACCCGGGAAACTGTAGGCCCTTTAGTCTTACCTCAGTCCTGGGGAAGCTCTTTCAGAAAATTATCCAGGAGCACATCTATGAGGGACCAGCGGGGGAGATTATGCTTAGGGGCAACCACCATGGGTTCATTAGAGGCAAGTCCTGTCAGACCAACCTGATTGCCATCTATGACCAGGTCACAGATGCAGGTGTTGCGGTGGACGTAGTCTTTCTGGACCTTAGGAAGGCCTTCGACACTGTCTCTCACCCCTGAGCACTACCAGGAATAATTAGAAATAGCGGCCTTAAGTTGACTAAGAGTAGGTTCAGGCTGGACATGAGGAAGCACTACTTCACAGTCAGGGTGGCTAGGATCTGGAACCAACTTCCAAAGGAACTGGTGCTCGCTCCTACCCTGGGGGTCTTCAAAAGGAGGCTAGATAATCACCTAGCCAGGGTCATTTGACCCCAGCATTCTTTCCTGCCCATGGCAGGGGGTCAGATTTTATGACCTGCTCAGGTTCCTTCTGACCCTACCAACTATGAAACTATGATGACCATGGGGGGCAAAAAAAGACCAATTAAGAAGAGGGGGTCAGTTGATGAGTGAGTCATGTAAGATTGAACAAGAGGTGAATTAACGAATGACTTCATACAACCCGACCAGTTAAGGGACAGAAATAAGCGAAGGTTAAGTTCCAGAGATACATTTAAGGGGAATGAGTTGTGGGCCTTAAACAAAGACTACTCCAGGGCAGTTAAAAGATCTGGGATCCATGTTGCTGACTGACACAACTTAGAAGAGTACCCTCACTAGCAGAAGGAGGGAGTAAGAACCTTGATTATCAGGAACACTGTGGCAGCCAGACTCTCTAGGAGACTAGAGGATCAGAACTAACCAAGTACACATGGCTTCACCAGTAAGGGTTACCTGTGAAAGTGGAAAGAAGTGACCAACTTGTAGGAAACAAACAGATTGGCAGTGGGAAGCCTATGCCAAAAACAGGACACAAGACGAGACCCTCAGAGCTAAGATCTGATGGTTAAAATCCAAATGGGTGTGTGATGGAACAGGGTGTAGGGGAAGAGGAGCCCTGTATTTACATAATGAACATTGACTGTTTACTCCAGGTGCAAGCAATTATTTCCGGCAGAGGGCTGCTTACTCAGTTTTGGCAAGCTGTTGAGGGCTGCATGGGTAGTCCTGCCCCTTGACAGGGTGCCCTGCCCCCTGGTCATCATCTTGTGACTGGAAGTCTTGTCCCTAACCCCTGACTTTTGCCACCAGAAGTCCTTGCCCTTATGCCCAGAAGTACTCCTTTCAGCAAGGGGTTTTGCCATCTTGGAACCAGAAAAATACCAAATTATATTGTAAAAAGCGAACATCTAAAACATTTATTAATTGAAGGTTGAAGAAGTGACTGGGGCAAACGAAGTTTCCTTCCCTCAGTTTCCTTATCCCCTTTCCACTGCATAAGCCCAGACCCCAGGTGTGTACAGAAGTGCTTTGTGCACATTTTACAGTGCTGTAATTTAGAACACTTTTTATAGCACCCTGAAGTTACAGCACTCTTAAATGTGACAGAAGTGCAGTGTTTGGTGGGAGAGGTGGCCTCTGGGCCTCCCTGCATTTGTCATGTGAGGAAGCTGGAGGCACTCTGCAGCCTCTTCGGGCTTCTCCACTGGTCATAAATTTGACCAGCTGTGGAAACACCCATGCTTATCCCACGAGGTGCACCTTAGTGTGTTCACAGGGCCTTTCACGGTCTCAGTTCTTTTACAAGTAGACAACTTAATTCTAACATCTTACAACTGGAACTGGGGTAAGGGCAACCACTCTCTCCTGCCACCACTTGATCTTTTGTGTCATTTGGGAGGAGGTCTTACTCCCTGTGGGTGCAGTCCTTAGCCAGCCCTGGTGCTGTCTTCTGGGGCTCCGCCTCCCCTACACCCCACCTTACACAAACCTTTGAAATCTCAAAAACATGTCATGGGCGCATAGGCTATGCTTTCAGATTGTGCCTTCTGAGGTAAGTAATGTATATAAAGCAACATAATATGGAACTTAAATATCATGCTGGGACTTAGTCCCACTTGTGGCAGGGCACTGGTAGGGCCTGCCACTTTAAGGACTGGGCCAAGAAGGGGCAGGTGCCTGATTAGGGCACCATTTTAAGGCCCAGCTCCCTGAGTTCATGATCACTGATCAGCCAGCAGAGGAGAAACATCTCTCTGCTGAGGTCTGCCAGGAATACTGTGGAGGACAGGGTAAGGCTATGGGGACAGAGGAGGCCTCATTCATTCTGGGTAAGACATGAAACTGCACCCTGCTGGGGAAGGCGGGTCTGGTGGGGCTCCCTGTGGTGGGGGAGTCCCCAGGCCAATCACCTTCCCAGTGAAAGGCGAGCGTGGGGCTCCTTATAATCCCAACCGCAACATCCCTGGTGGGTTCAACTGGTACAGGGGGAACCCAGGCTCATGGAAGTCTTGAGGCAGGGCCCAGGTCAGTGGAGGGACCTGGAGCAACACCCGGGTTCTTTGTGGGTCCTGTGGCTGCAGGAACCCTGAGAAGGGGCCAGGCACAGCTATGGCCACCTGAGCCGGACAGGGTGGCAGACCCCAGTGAGTCCCAGTGAGGGGGCCAAGGGCTTGGAGTCCAGTATGTGTTTACTTGTCTGTTCATGTGTATGTGCTATGAAAGACCCAGTGCAAACCACTGATGAATGTCATATCTGAGGCTTGGGCTGCAGTGTAGGGATGGAACAGAGCTGCAGATATCTCCCTAAACATCAGGGTTCAAAATGGGCAGCCTCCCACCTGATTAACATCCCAATGCTATTATATCAAGGCATGGCAGAAGAATGAGATGGGCAGCTGGCCTGTAGACAAGAGGCAAGCTGGTGCTTGCACCGGGCATGGAAGCTTGTCCCTGTCACACCACTTTACAGTCCTCTAGCCTGGAGTTGGACCATCCTGATCCTTGCCTTGTGGAAAACCCCTTTGTATTCTAGGGTTCACCGCAGGAACCATCCTCTGTGGGCCACTTCAGTCCATTGTACTCATGGTTCTTCTCAATCTTCTTTTCTAAGGTCAGTGTCCCTGGTAAAGTCCCAATCTTCTATTTCTGAAGGCCAGGACCAAACTGGGGGTCAGTTTAGTTTCATAGTTTCATAGTTTCTAGGATCAGAAGGGACCTGAACAGATGCAGTACTCCAACTGGAGAACAGATGCAGTACTCCAACTGTGGCCTGACCAGCACCGCATAGAGGGAAAGGATCACTTCCCTGGACCTGCTTGTGATGCATCTGTAGATGCACGACAAGGTGTTGTTAGCCTTACTGACCGATTCCTCGCATTGGTGGCTCATGTCCATCCTGGAGTCAACAATGACTCCGAGATCCCCTTTAGCCACTGTGTTGTTGAGAAAGATGTTCCCCAGCCTATAGGTATGTTGCAGGTTCCTTCTCCCTAGATACAGCACCTTGCACTTGTCTGCATTCTGTTCTCATCCACCCACCTCTGTCAGCTGTCTACCTCTAGTTGGATTCTGTCCCTCCCCTCCGGTGTCCCCACTTCTCCCTGCAACTTTGTGTGCAAATTTGGACACCATGGTTTCCACGCCCACCTCCAAGTCACTGATAAAGATGTTGAATAGCACAGTCCCGAGGACCGAGCCCTGGGGAACTCCACTGCCCACATCCCTCCAGGTTGAAAATGACCTATCTCTGGGTGAGACCATCGAGCCAATTTGCCACCCACCTGACTGTGTAGGCATCAATGCTGCAGTCACCTAGTTTTTTTTTATAAAAATGGGGTGAGAAACAGTGTCAAAGGCCTTCTTGAAGTCCAGGTAAATGATATTCACCTCAACCCCCCCATCCAAAGACTTTGTGACTTGGTCGTAAAAGGAAACAAGGTCATTCAGGCAGGATCTGCCCACAATGAACCTGTGTTGGTTGCTCCTGAGCATTATCTCCCATGCTGGGCCCCCAGAGATGTGGTCCTTGATAATTTTCTTAAAGGTCTTCCCAAGGACTAAGGTGAGACTAACTGGCCTATAGTTACCTGGGTCCTCCTTTCTCCCCTTCTTGTAAATGGAGACCACATTGGCCCTTTTCCAGTCCTCTGGGACTTGACCAGAGTACCATAAGCAGTCATACAGCTGTGCCAGGGGCCCTACTATGACCTCCGCCAATTCCCTCAGTACCCTCGGATGAAGAGCATCTGGAACTGCTGATTTATACACGTCCAGCCCCTCCAAGAGTTCCCTAACTAGATTGTCCCTGACCCTAGGCATGGCGTCGTGTCCCCTGAGCCTGTTCATAATTATACTGGGGAGTTGTCTTGGTCCCTGCTCAGAAATATGGAGGCGAAGAACTCATTGAAGGGATCAGCTTTTTCCTTTGCTGCAATCACCAGATTGCCAAACCTGTCCTGTAGGAGTCCCACGTTACCTGGTGCCTTTTTCTTACTCCCTATGTATTTGAAAAATTACTTTTCGTTATCCTTAATTCTGGTCACCAGCCAGAGTTCTGTCTTTGCCTTGGCCTTCCTAACTGCCTCCCTGCAATCATTTTCGGTCATTTTCAACCTGGAGGGACGTGGGCAGTGGGGTTCCCCAGGCCTCGGTCCTCAGGCCCCCACTGTTCAATATCTTATCGGTGACTTGGATGGGGGGCGTGAAAAGCACCTTGTTCAACTTTGCAGATGACACTAAGATGTGGGGAGAAGTGAGCATGCTAGAAGAGAGGGACAGGCTACTGTCACAGGGACACTGAAGTGTCCTGTGCCTTAAGTAAAGAGGGTGGGCTGCTGTCAATCAGCAGGGCAGCCCCAGGTGCTGGTTGCTATGGCAACCAAGTAGGTCATGTGACCGGAAGGGGGCAGGGCCGGGCCCTGTATAAGCAGCTCAGGCTGGAGCCTGAGAGCAGTTCTCCTCCAGCCACTGCACGAGCAGGAGCTCTGCAGTGGAGAGCTGAGCAGCAGGGCCTACGGTGGCAGTTTGACCGCTGCAATGATGCGAGGGGAGAGGGAGAGCCCTGAGAAAGGTATTAGTGAGAGCCAGCGCTGTGTGTGGTTTGTGTTATAAGCTGGTGGGCTTTTTGCTTGTGTTGTAGCCGTGTGGCTCACGGTTTGTCATGACTACACTGGAGGACCAGGTGAGACTGTAGGGGTGTGAGGAGGCCTCACGGGGGCTCCCCAGTAGCTTGGGGGTTCCCGGTGCCCAGTGGGGCACAGCGAGTGGTGCCTGTGGGGCACAGTGGTTTGCGCCAGAGAGGCGCACATAGGCCCCAGAGTGGGGCAATGGGCGCGAGAGGCACGGCATAGGCCCCATAGGGGGCAAGAAGCACGGGAAGTGTGGCAAAGGCCCTGGAGGGGGTGAGAGGCTCCAGAGAGGGCGAGGAGCAGCGGAAGAACCGCAAGACAGGCCCAGTGGGGTGAGGCCTGGGCAAGGCAAGCCCATAGGTGCTGGTAGCGGGGTGCAGGTTGCAGCAGCAGCCCAGAGGCACCGGTAACAGGGTGCAGGTGGTTTAACCAGCCCAGAGGCGCTGGTAAAGGGGCGACAGGCGCTTGCCCAACCCAGGGGCGCCAGTAAAGGGGTGCCAGTAGCGATAGGCCCAGGCAGTTCGGAGACGGGTGCCGGGGCGTGACAAGCCCCAGGGGCGCCAGGTGGGTGACAAGCCCGGGGGTGCCAGAGAGGGGCACCAGGGCAGGACGAGCCCAAGGGCGCCGGAGGGCAAGGACAGAACAATGTCCAGAAAACAGCTGCGAGGCTTGGGGTGTGCTAAAGGGGAGGTAGGAGGCACGCACTGCCCATAAGGCTGGGGTGAGAGCACCCCATTTTGGAACGGAGGTAATACCAGCGCGATGTCATAGGTGCAAGTAGGCAGCCTCCCATACTGAACCTAAGATCAAAGATGTGGTGGGCGAGTCGAGGGTGCTGGATTGCCTAACTGACATGCCAGGGGGCGCTAGTGGGCTCACGGCCGCTCGCAGGCCTCACTCCGTGACAGCTACAACTAGATCTGGACAGGTTACAGAGGTGGGCGGATGAGAATAGGATGGGTTTCAATATGGACAAGCCAGATAGTAAATTCCAGTAGATGATGGTCACTAGCACCTAGGTAGTTGAGCACCTGCAGATCCCTCACCAGGTCATTGCCTCTGGCAAGGACCTATTCCAGCAAGGCATTTCCTTTGGTGGGATTATGTACTCCTGGGTTAGGTTAAGGTCCTGTATGCAGGCTAAAAACCTACATGAGTGTTCAGATCTGGGTGACTGATCCTCCCAGCAGATGTCTAGGTAGTTTATGTTACCCATGACAACCACATCCCTTGTCCTTACAGCCTCCATGAGCCTTACCTGAAAATTCCAGGTCCAGCTCATCCCCCTGGTGAGGTGGTCTGTAGTAGATGCCTACTATCGAGTCCCTTTCCCCATGACCCCCTTGCACTCTAACCCAGAGCACTTCAGTTTGCCCCTCTTCTGAACCCATTCTGATCATTGAGGACATGTCATTTGGCTCCTTTGCACCACCTCGGTGGGTTTGCTGCCAGCTGGCTGCCTTCCACCATTTGCCTCTCCTGGGGCTTCTGGATCTCACTTAAGGTCCTCTGGTCCCTTGGGGTCAGGCTCCTTTTAATTCTGGTGTGGTGTTCTGGCCCTTTAAGTGCCGGCAGCATGCACTTATAAAGTGCAACTACACTGGTGCTGGTGTCTCCCTAGCGCTTGTCTCTTTCCCCAGAGTTGCTTTTCACCGCTGCTCCACCAGCTCATGCCAGCTCAGCAGGTAATGTTTTTCATTTTTGTCTTCTGCACCATCACACCAGCATACAGAAATTATGTATGCTGTAGGTTGATAAAGTGCTAAAAATACAGATTTAATACCTCATTTAACAAGTGTTAATTGAAAACACGGTAGTAACTTTTAAAGTGCTGGAAAGCCGTGCACTTCTGCTAAGTCTGCTAAAGCACTTTAAATGGCAAAAAAACAACTTCTGTATCTGTACACACCCCTCGAGCATGAGTATGGAATACCTCATTAAAGTGTACTGTGTGTTTTACTGTTTGGCTCAAAAGTTTGCAGTTTGTCAGAGCAAGTAGATATTCCCCTGAAAGTTAAATGTTCACTTTACATGCTAAAAGGAAATAGAATGTTTCTTCTTAAGAATCTGGGAAAAGAGGAGGCTACTTTCAGAGAGCACACTGGCATTCTGCAAACGGAAAATGTCACAACCAGGGGATAATACACTGGCATATCCTCAACATGCCAATATCTCACTTCCAGAGAATATGCTCCTTTCCTATCTTTTTATAATCTATTTGCTACATTGTTATATAGTAAATTTAGAACACCTCTTAACATGACATTAAAATAGAGAATACTGGCAGAGCTTCCAGCATGGATGGTTTGTCTTTGCCGGCCTGCTCTCCCCCTGGAATTTATGATTGGCTTAGTAATGCTTATCATGCTAAGTGTTTGTAAATTGCTTTTTCATAATAGTTCACTCAGACTGGGGGTGCAGTATGACACACCAAAGACAGTTAGTCATGCTCAGTTGTGATCAAGTTATTATGTTTATGTTCTGGATCTCTTTTTTATAGTTTTGCTTTAATATATCTTTTTGTCCTTTTTCCTCCCTCTCGGGACTTTCCTGCTCCTACCCCATATTTTGTCACATGATCTCAGTCACAAATGCCACCATATTTTGGTATCCATGTTGTAGCCATATTGGTCAAGAGTAAAAAGTAATTGGGGCTCACAGTAGAGGTGATATCTTTTATTAGACCAGTCGTTTTGCAATCTTTTCTCTGATGTCTGATGAAGTGTGTTTGTGCCTGAAAGCTAGCAATTAAAGAATTTTTTTTTGCAAAAATCTGGTTGGTCTAATAAAAGTTATCACCTGTACTGTGAGCTCTGATTACCATATTTTGGGGAGTTCATGGGATGTCATCAGTGTTTTCTTGAGTTTGTTTTACTGATATGGTTTGTGCTATCTCTTTGAAAAGCCAATTGATTTATGTCATTTTTATCACTTCATGGATTATATTGTACTGTCTGTATATATCTTTATGATTTTGGACAGGGTTTAGTCAGAGGAACTGAGGGATGCATATTTAAGAAAAAGGGATTGGGTAAAATTGCTAAGTATCTCTTACCATTGTGTTACTAGAGCAAGAACAACTGCTGCACCCAAACACAGGCAGAAGGGACTTGTAACCAGACAGTCAGGCCCTTTAAGTAGAACAGATAACCCGGAGATAGAAACCAAACTGGGTTATTAGCCGACAGTTAAAAACCCAAAGGGAGAAAGAGCCAGTACCTTGAGCTGGGGAAGAAGCCATTTGTAGCTAAGAGGCAAGTTGAACCCCAGAGGCATTTTCTTCTAGGAAGGACCAGACCTAAAAGTGTTATGGACTATGTTTGTACTGGCTGGAGGAATTTCCTAAGGGGATAAAGCCTGCCTGCCTGAGAACAGACACACCAACCAGCATACAGGGCTATTGTTGGGATGGGCACCTGAAGTATTGTCTGTCTGTAATAGGGAAATCAACCCCTCAGTAGTGAAGGTAACTCAGATACATAGGCCATTAGCTAGAAGAATTCCAGATCTAAAAGAAGAGAAGACATTTCTAGAGAATTCTGAGATGCATGAGTAACTATCCTAATGTTAACTGGGGGTGGAGGAGGGGCTGGCTTGGAGATATTTAGGGGCTATCTGGAGATAGTCAGGTTTTTGGATTATCCCAGAGTTGGGAAGTGTCCAGGTCCCCAGCAGTCAGGGCTGGTAAGATTCAGCAGGAAGAATGGTCTCTGAAAATTTTGTCAGGACTCTCAGAAACTATGCAATCTATCTTTGATGTATATTATCAGTAGACTCCCCACCATGAAGGATGAGTGGGGCTGAACAGCAGAAATTCAGCAGAGAGCAAATAACATAATAATCATTACCTTATGTGATAGAACACTTATTAACAGAACTAAATAATCATAACACTATTTTTTTTCCTGGAATGTAAAGAAAAAAGGGGTAGTCTCCTCATTAGTAAGGACAGGGGAGGCAGAAGACAGTGCTTTTGAAGGAAACACAGCTGGCTACACAGGTGCTGCTGAATTAGACTGTGACTAAGTAGGAAAAGAAGTATATTGCAGTTTCTGAGCCAAATACATACACAGAGACATGTACATAAAACATATGTGTGTATGTATGTATCCAATAGGTAGGAATTATTCATGCTTTTCTCTAATACCTAGGTCCCTTTCCTATATAGATGAGCTTTTTTGTGATTTCCAGGGCCTTGACCAGTTCTGTAAATGACACCATTGCTGTCTCTGGTCAGGTCTTTATAATGGCAACAGATCTTGATAAGGAATAGACAGGTAAGCATGAGTTGCAGGGCACTTAAGTGCCTGCTCCTAGAAGAGCAGAAGCTGCCTGGGGAGAGCCCAAAGAGCCAGACAGGAGCCCAGGTGCAGATTACCATGGTAACCAGCTAGTGAGGAAATTAGCCTGCACCTGCTCATGGTCAGATGGCTGGAAGGGGCAGGGCCCTGGGCCCATATAAAACCCAGGACAGGGACTAGGGAGTTCAGTTCTCTGCTGGTGGCCAAGGGGGAAGAAGCCCTAGTAGAGTAAGTTACGGGACGAGGCCTGATTAAGTTCTGCTCCTAGTAATGTAAAGGGACAGAGCGCAGCTTGTGTTATGTTATAGCCCATGGACTTATGTTTGGCTGTTGTTTTATAACACCAGTGGTTTAGGAGAGGCTATTGGGGAAGGAAGAGGCCTCATTGGGGTCTTGCTAAAGTGTGGGACCCTAGTGCCAGAGAGGGCATGGCATTTGGGGTGCACAGACCCTGACACCAGAGAGGGCGCAGCATTTGGGGTACAGAGACAGGGTGGCAGAGAGCCCAGAGAGGACAAGGGGGCCAAATCACAGCAAGGCTAGACTGGACAACATCAATGCCATCGGGAATGGGGGGTCTACCATCACTGCTGGCCTGCTGAGCAACCCTTGCAAAGCCAGCAGGCCAAGGCACTTAAGGGAGCCCACCCCTGCCCCAGCCCTGGTACAATCTGTGGGCAAGTCAAGAGCCCCCCAGGGGACACTTGCCTGCCTGTACACAAATGCCAGGAGCTTGGGGAATAAGCAGGAGGAACTCGTCCTCCTGCTTAACGTAAATAATTACAATGTCATAGGGATAATGGAGACCTGGTGGGACTGGACCACAGGTATAGATGGCTATACCCTGTACAGGAGGGATCAAGTAGATAAAAGGGGCGGGGGTGTAGCTCTGTATGTTAAGGAAAGCTATGCATCCCTGCAAGCTGATGTTGGTAACCAGGGTGGGCAACTGGAGACCCTCTGGGTTAAAATCCGTGGGGAGCATGGTACAGGGGACACAATGGTGGGAGTCTACTACAGACTCCCAGGAAATGGCTGACGCTGCATGTGCCAGGACCATGGTTGTCATGGGTGACTTCAATTACCCGGACATTTTGTGGGAGGATCACTCAGCAAAATCTAAGCAGTCGCAAAGCTTCCTATCGTATGTGGATGACCTCTACCTGACTCAAGAAGTCTATGGGCCAACAACAGGTAAAGTGCAGCTCAGCCTGGTACTGGCTACTGGGCATGACCTAATCGATGACCTAGTGATCAATGGGAAGCTGGATAACAGCGACCACAAGCTGATCACTTTTACCATCCACCGTAAAGCTGGCAAATCAGTCAGCAACACTGAAGTCCTTGACTTCAGGAAAGCAGACTTTGACAAGTTCAGGAGGCTTGTCAGTGAGGCCCTAAGGGACCATGACCCCAGGGGGAGGGGAGTTCAGGATGAGTGGTTGCTCCTCAAGGAAGCGATCCTCAATACAAAAGCTAATGCTATTCCATCTCAGAGGAAAGGCAGCAAGAGGGCATGGCAGCCCCCTGGCTCTCCAGGGATCTAGCAGACCACCTGAGGCTAAAAAGAAAGGCCTACAAAGGATGGAGGATGGGATTCACCTCCAAGGAGGAATATTCTGCACTGGTCCAGTCCTGCGGGGAGCAAACCAGGAAAGCCAAGGCTGCAACTGAACTCCAACTAGCTTTGAGCATCAAGGACAATAAAAAGCCCTTTTTCAGGTATGTGGGGAGCCGGAAGAAAAGCAAGGGCAACATTGGACCCCTGCTCAACCAGATGGGACAACTGACGCCCAGGAAAAACCAACCTATTAAATGGGTACTTTGCATCGGTCTTTCATCAGTCCCATGGGACGCCCATGCCCACTATGGGACAGGGAGGTCCGGGTGAGGGAGATCCCCTGCCTTCCATCAATGCCAACCTCGTGAAGAAGCACCTTGAGAGGCTGGATACGTTCAAGTTCTACACCCCAGGATACTCAAGGAGCTGGCGAGCATCATAGCTCAGCCTCTGGCATGGATCTTTGAGAACTCCTGGCGCTCTGGTGTAGTGCCTGAAGACTGGAAGAAGGCCAATGTAGTGCCAATCTTCAACGAAGTGAGGAAAGTGGAACCAGCAAACTATAGGCCCATCAGCCTGACTTCTATCCTGGGGAAGATCTTAGAAAAGTTTATTAAAGAGGCCATCCTTAATGGACCGGCCAAAACCAACATCCTGAGGGATAGCCAGCATGGGTTTGTTGTGGGTAGGTCTTGCTTGACCAATCTCAGTTCCTTCTACAGCCAGGTGACCTATCACCTGGACAAGGGAGAAGAGATTGATGTCATATATCTTGACTTCAAAAAAGCCTTTGAGCTGGTATCCCATGATCTCCTCTTGGTGAAACCTGGCCAAGTGTGGCCTTGGGTCCACCACAATCCTCTGGCTGGGAAATCGGCTCCGTGGTCAGACCCAGAAGGTAGTAGTTGACGGAAGTCAATCGTCATGGCGCCCTGTGACCAGTGGGGTCCCCCAAGGCTCTGTCCTTGGACCCATATTGTTCAACATCTTCATTAATGATGTGGAGTCGGAAGCAGACTGGCCAAGTTCGTCGATGACACCAAACTTTGGGGCAAAGCATCCACACTAGAAGGCACAGGAGGGCAATCCAGGCTGACCTGGACAGGCTCAGCAAATGGGCGTATGAGAATCTGATGGTGTTTAACACTGAAAAATGCAAGGTTCTCCACCTTGGGAGGAAAAACCTACAGCTTCCTTATAGGCTTGGCAGTGCTACGCTGGCTAGCGCTACAGAAGAAAGGACTTGGGGGTCATCATTGACCACAAGATGAACACGAGACTGCAAGGTGATGCTGCAGCTAGTAAAGCGTCCAAAACGCTGGCTTGTATCCATAGATGCTTCTCAAGCAAATCTCGAGACGTCATTCTCCCCTTGTACTCGGTTTTGGTGAGGTCACAGCTGGAGTACTGAGTCCAGTTTTGGGCCTCGCAATTCAAAAAGGATGTGGAGAAGCTTGAGAGAGTCCAGAGAAGAGCCATGCGCATGATCAGAGGTCAGGAAAACAGATCTTATGATGACAGGCTGAAAGCCACGGGGCTCTTTTGCCTGAAGAAGGTTGTGTGGATTCAAAAGCTTGCAAAGAAAAAAAAATGTGCAAAGATTTAGTTGGTCTAATAAAAGATAGCACCTCTACCCCTAGAGTTTTGTCTGCCTATGCCTTTAGACCAACATGGCTACAACCAATATCCCTATACAGTTTGGGGCACTACACTTTAAGAAAGCAGTAGACAAATAGGGAGGGTACAGAGGAAAGAAATAAGAATGATAAAAGATTTAAAAAACATTACTTCTAAGGAAAGATAGGAAAGAATTGGGTTTGTTTTCTTGAAGGAGGAAGAAAAGGCATGATTGCATTTTATACCAAAATTTGGGTTTGAATGCATAGTAAGTTCTAGATCTAAATGTTGTACTGGTTTGTGGTACAGAGCTACAATGTGGCAATATTCTGGGATGCTAGGCAGGTACTTTGTGTCTCTATATTACTTCTTAATATAGCTCATAAGCCCCTGGCAATAGCTACAATAGGCTCATTCAGATATCTGAGGAATAATTGCTGCAGACAATGCCTGTTTGTATATACCTAATCTAGAAACCAGGATTCTAGCACTCTTATCAATTCAATAATTTATCTCAGCATAGGGATACAAAATAAAGTATGCAAAAGTGGAATTACAGGTAATCTTCCGGCCATCATTTAGTGGGACTCTCTCAATGCAAAACAGAGGTGTAAAATACCGAGAATTATTAACAAGGCAATGAATGTACATTTAGATCCTGTATTCTCTCAAATACTCAGTGATAGGAATAGGTGATATTTTTCTCTTCCTAAGGCTTTAGGGAAAGGTTATCACAATGTAAATGAGCATCTTACCTAGGCTTCTCTACATTAAAATGTTTATCTCTCTCTGCCATGTTATAAACATATTAATAATATCTTTAGAGTTTTCATGCGGAGCTCTGGTCAATGCCCACGGCTATTGTTTTCAAAAACCCTTCTAAATCCATAAAGGGAAGGAAGGATCTAAGCTCCAACAGCTAAAAAGTACTATTATAGCTTTTTTGTGTCACAGTCGTCATACTAAAGCATACTAATACTTTCATTACCTATCCAAATTCCTCCTTTTTTCTCCTACCTATCATATTTTCTTATTGTCTGATGTGGGAAAATAAAGTATCTAGTGGTGGCCATGTGAAAAGTCTGCCTTAGCTATCCTAGACTAAAAAAGGCCAATCTCAATCTTGCCTTTGTGTCAAAGTGCCTGTTTCAGACAACCTACTTTCGTAAATTTGGGAGAAACATGTCATTTAAAAGAACTGCCTGAACAATGGAATCCAGTGGATTTCCCAATGAAACTATAACAAGGGCTTTGTCCCCTTGCTGTTGTTAGATGCTGACACAGCACTATGACCTGTCACTCAATAGAACAGCAGTAATTATATCCAAGTCGTTAGCTAACGTATTGATTGGCATGGGCATTCCAGGGCTACCAGAGGCCATAGAACTACTGAAGATTTCTTAAATGCTTCATAAACTCTCCTCGTTCACGTCTACTGTATTTGCTTTCTTAATGAAGAACTCTATTATTCTGAAGCTCTGCAAACAAGCAAAGGGAGGAGATTAAGCATGGCACTTTAAAGAGCCCAAGTGGCAGAATATACTATGTACTAGCAATGTCAAAATATCTCTGTGACTCAGACTACGCTTGATACAACACACAATTTTATTTAAGAGTTAGTGGACATGGCTGAGGTGGCACAAGCTAGTAGCTTTAACCTTTATGATAAACAGATAAAGGAAAAATAGATTGTCATGGAGTCCCACCAGGGTGAATGTTTGCTGGAGCCTTGTCTTATCTCTGACTGTGTACCCCTCCCTCCCTAGGCTCCCATAAGTCAGCCTATGCATGGCTTCTAGAGCAGGAGAGAAGCCTTGGCTTTTTCCCATTTTGAGACCCTAGCCTTTTGGTCCCCCATCCTCTCTTGTTCTTCATGGTCCTGACTCAAGAGCTAGCATCTACTTCTGCCCCTGAAAGAAGGACTTCACCTCTTACTGGGGAGAACAAGTAGAACCCAGAGTTGCAGGCAGCAAACAGACAGCTCCATTTTAATAAGGGTATTTACCAAAGGCCACTCAGCCAGAGGTTCTATGCCACCCCCAAAGGATTAAGCAGGTCCTCTGTCCACAGTCCAGCTTGCAGAGCCCAGAGCATACCCAAAGACTTTGTATAACTCTGTTTTCAGTCTTCCCAGCTTCTGAGCCCCAAAGCCCCAGATTCCCTTAGGGAACTTGTTCACACTGTCTTGTGCCGTGGAGTAATCATGCTCGCCTCATTCAGCTTCCCTCCAGCCTCCTGGGTGCCAGCCATCCTACCATTGTTGATAGGACAACAGACAGAAGAGACAATTTGTGGCCTGATCTGGCAACAGAAAGCAGTTTGTAGCCATGACCAAACACAAGTGCTTGGCTGCAGACAGTTTAAAAAATGGCGGATCAGGTGAAAATCTATACGTTTTCTGTAACTTCTATCTGTGCTGCCTGCCAGCCTCGAGCTGTTTTCAGACTGGGGGGGAGAAAGGGAGCGGAAGGAATTTTGTCTGGGGTGCTTATAGACCCTGCTGGAGGGTGGGGTGGGTATATTGGAGCCCCCCCAAGCTGAGGGGGGTGTCCAATACACCCACCCCACCCTCCAGAGCTGGTTGGGGAACTCTAAGAAGAGCTCCCTTTCATCCCTTTCCCCCCTTCCATTATGAAACAGGGACAGACTAGGAGACAGGACAGGCCATTGCTAGGGGAAACTGGCCACAGGCTCCCAGCTGGCAACTAGATCCGTCTCACCCCTGGAACCAACAGTGAACTTCTGTTTGTTCCAGGAGATCATTGTAACTCAGAACACTTCCTGAAAAACCTTTTGTTATAGTAGAGAGCTGGGAGCTGCACTTTTGTTATAGCAGAAGTGCAGGGAGCTGCACTTCTGTCTGCAAAAGCTATTCAAGTCTCTATTGATGCTAGAGGTCCCATTTGCCTCCTCCCACACATAAGCAGATCTCTTGCTTCACAGCTGGTCTCTTTAACCCCTTCTTCCCCTATATGCTAGCTTTATGGGTAAATTAAGGTGCACAACATTATTACAACATGAACACAGTTAACACAGAAATAATTACAATAACCCTAGGGTCTGGCTTAAAAATCAGCACATTTAGCATGAACACAGGAGAATTTTCTAACCACTTAGGAATGGTGAAGACAGGACTGAGTTGTAAATCACACCCCTCAGGGCTGCAGAAGGTACCTCCCTCCCACGGTGCATCCACAGCCCCGACCTGCTCTGCAAGGCGGCATCTATGCCCTTTCTTTCAAAGAACTGAGCAGGGCACCAGGAACTGAAGTCTTCAGGGCAGTGGCAGGGTGTGCTCCCACAGTGCCTTCACTGCTGCATTTCCAGGTGGGCACTCTGTACCCATCCTTTTGGATCTGTTTCACTGTGCAGAAAGGAGTTCAAGATTCATTTGGCCACAGAGAAAGGAAGTGAACCAAAGGGAGTCTGACAGCATGATATATTGATTAGGGCAGTTGCCTGGGAGAAGACAGTTGCAGGTTTTGGTTCCAGCACCTAAACCTGTATCCGTATTCCATCCAATGACTGTTGCATAAAATACAGAAGCAGGCCTGAGAGCAGGGGCCACAGTCCAGATAGTTCCTCTCCCAGTTGACTGCCCTAACCACTAGATTAAGAACCATGGTTCCTCTTTTGACACAGTCAATCTTGAATTCTATTGTATACACTGGCACAGTTTCCAAATGAGAGGTGAAGAGTGTTCCTCTCATCCCACCCAAAATAGTCTATTGCCTAGTGGGAGTGTGGAAGATGTGGATTTGAAACCCAAGGTAAAGATGGGAATTCAACCCAGGTCTCACATATACTAAGAAAATCTCAACCTTTTCAGATTCAAGGCACCCCTTCATAATGTTTCTAAATTTAGTGGGACCACACATCAAAACTTGATTTAATTAATTTTTTCACTAGGAAAGAAAGAATAGAGCAATTTTTATGTTGCAAAGATCTCAGAAAGACCATAAAAGAATTTCCCAGCCAGTAGGTGTGCTGAACATGTTTGCACCCTAGGTGCAGCACTCTGCACTTGTCCTTATTGTACTGCATCCTATTGTGTACTGCCCACTTTTCTAAACTGTCCAGGTCTGCCTGCAATCGTTCCCAACCCTCTGGAGTGTGCACTTCACCCCACAATTTAGTATCATCCGCAAACTTGGAGAGAGTACTCTTCACACCCACATGCAAGTCACTGATGAAGATATTGAAGAGTACAGGTCCAAGGACCGAACCCTGCGGGACCCCACTACCCACATTCTTCCAAGTTGATACTGACCTATCTACTACCACTCTCTGGGTGTGACCACTAAGCCAATTTGCCACACACCAGACCATGTAAACATCTATGTCACAGCCTCTTAATTTATTTATGAGACTGGGATGAGATACTGCAGGGGTAGGCAATGTCTTTTGGCTGGAGTGCTGAAAAACACCACAATGCCTACCTCGGAAGGTGCCAAAGTACTGGCATAGCAGAAAAACAAAATGAGGGCAAGAGGTACATGGCAGGATGCCTTGCTTATGCCTCTTGCCCCCGACCCAAAGACCCTGCCCCCCATCCCTGCTGCTCCTTGTCCCTGACCCAAAGCCCCTATCCCTCAGCCCTACTGCCCCTTGTCCCCTAGCCAAAGCTCATGCCCCACAGCCTGGGCTCTGTGGCTGCCAGAAGCTACCTCAGCTCTGGGTGGCTGCTGGAGCCCAGGCTGCTCCCAGCAGGGCTTGCAGTATCCCAGTTGCCTGCTAGGAGCAGCCCAAGCTCCCGGCTGACAGCAGCTACCTGGAGCCAGGGCTGGCCATGGCGTGCCAAGCAAAATGGCCTCATGTGCCATGCTTAGCACATGTGCCAGGGGTTGCCAACCCCTGAGATACTGTATCAAAGGCCTTGCTAAAATCCAAGAGAATGGCATCCACCTCTACTCTTGTGTCTAAGCATTTTGTGACCCTGACATAAAACGAAATCATATTGGTCAGGCACAATCTACCTGCTACGAATCCATGCTGGTTTCGCTGCTGCATTCTTTTCCCTGCTGGACTCCCACAAATAGGATCCTTCATAATCTTTTCACAGACCTTTCCAAGGATGGAGGTGAGACTGACTGGCCTATAATTACTCAGATCCTCCTTCCATCATCTTCTGCAGGTCTCTTGCTTCAGTTTGCAGTGGTCTCGCATGGAGGAAGTTGCCAAGCAATGAACACACCCTCTCTTTATTCCTCTCAAGTGTTATACTGTTAGTCCATTCATGGTGTGCCTACTTGGGCTCATTCATTGATGATCCGGTCTGATGTACCTTGTCCAGCCAATGGAGGTGCTGTCCATGTGTCTAGTAAGATGTACCTTGTCCAGCCATGGAGGGGCATGCACAAAGTGTCTAGTAAGATGTGATCATATAGTTGGAATCTTTCCATTCTTAATTGGGACTTCTAGGCACAAGGATAGGTTAATTCCTGCAGTTGTGCTCTTATCGTTTGAATACATGGGAGATGGGGCCACTTCTCTTCTTAAGGCTTGTTAGACACTCTTTCCTCCCCCAGAAAACCATCTCTATCTCTGGAATGTGTGAGAACTGCCTTGTTACAAAGCTGCTCTCCTGCTGAGCCACAAGAACTTGATTTTGCTTTCTAACACAGTAGTTAGCCATATTTATATTAAATATATTGAATGATAAGCAATAAACATTAAATAAACACTAACATTCTAAAAAATTGAAATTTTAGCCCTCACCCTACTAATAAGTTATATCTATTCAATATTGTCTTGTCTTGTATTTGAACAGCTGTAACAAGTTGCAAAATTATACAACTCTGTTGTAGGTCCTGTGAAGTATATGTTTCTTAGGAACAGGCATACTTCATAAGGCATCTTTGCATTTGAATAGTTATTGACCGTGTCTCTAACAAAAATTAATAGCAAAAAATTATATGCTCTGAGCATATGTGACATACGTCTGATGTAAAAATCACGGTTCATTTCTTTGGAGGCTCATGAATAATAATGATCCTTTAGGCACACATTGTTGGTAATACAAAAGGTATATATTTGCAAATAGGGTCAGAGAGAGAAGACAAAAGACCACACTCTCTGCCCGCGGGGAACACTTCTCAGCAGGCTTTTATCCCCTCTCTCCTGAGCACGTGTACAGAAGCAGGAACTCTTACAACTCATTTCCGGTTCATACAAACATATATGAAATGACGTCACGTCATACATCGCATGTGTATTATAATTAACTACTTAAGTATGCGGGGCGGATAGGCTTATATGTATTAGCTAATTGCGCTTGCTCAGAAAGTACTTTAGGTTACAAAAAGTTCAAACCCAAGGACAAGATGGCAATTACTCTTATCTAGCCTGAGAAATGTAGGGGGCATGAAAGGAAGTGTGATTTAGTGTAACAAAGAGATAGTAAATTTGCAGAACAAAGAGAGAGTGATACCTTAATACAAAGAGCCCTTAGTAGCTTTTTCTTGAATCTCCCCCCCTCCTTCTCCTACCAGGGAGAGCGAGAGCTGGCAGCTGTGCTGTTCTAACAACACTATTGATAATGCATTTTTAATAATATTTTTAACACATCTATCTGTACCCACAGCTTTTTATGCTAATGACAAGTTTGGAGTTGTGAAGTACCTATTTTCATAATAAATAAGAATCATAATAAATTCCAAATCACATGGGGTACCTGGAAATGTGTGGGGATGCTGCTCGGATGTGCTGTAATTACAGTGTGTCAGAACAGATTCGATTAAATGAGTCTGCTGGAATGTGCTAATTAGCATGCTCCAGCAGCCTCCACATCTCATGTATTCAGCAACCCCAGGCTTCAAAATGGAGGTAGGCAGTGGCAACACAAAGCAGGTGCACAGGGGTGCACGTGCACCCCCTGAGAGCACTGGTGCACCCCCTGACCGGACACACTTACCACTTAGGTAATGGGTGAGGCAGGCGGGAGCACTGGTGCCCCCTTGCAAGTGCCGGCCATTCACTGCAGCTGCTTGCGGGAGTGGCTCAGCCACTTCTGGGAGCAGCTGCAGCAATCGGCTGGTGCTTGCTCCCAGAAGTGGCTGCAGCCACTCCTGGAAGTGGCTGGAGCAATCTCAGTGATTGGCTGCAGTGACTGGCCATCACGAGGTTGCTTGAGGGGGACCCCCCCCCACTCAGCGGGAGTGGTCGCAGGGAGGGTACATGCCTCCCCTGACTAAGGCGGCACCAGTCAGTCATGGAGGCAGGCATGCTTTAACTGAAGCTTGTCAAAAAAGCTTTAACTAAAGTGCCCCTGCCACCATTCTGAAGTATGGGACACTGAATAAACAAGATGTGGTGGACGTTTTAATTGCAGCAGTTTTCAGAGCTGCTCTAATTAAAGTGCACCCCTCCCATACACACACCTCCAGAACACTTGTAAAGGTGCCCTTAGGGCTTAGTCTACTTCACCACAGTTGCCTCAAGCACACGAATGAAATTTAGACCTTGCACATTGTTACAGAGCCTATGGCTTTTACATGGGGAGTTGTATAGTCATAATGTGTATGACAATAGTTGGCACAGAGGCTGTCTTTAAAAAAAACCCTAGCTTTCAGCAGAAGAATAAATTAACCAGGATAGGTTATTTTGATGATCTCATTCCCTGTTCTCTACTAAACTGTAATTCAGTTTGTTCAGAGAAACATACTATACCCCCAGGATCCTTACATAGACTTTTAATTAACACCTTTGTCAGAGTTGCCAGCAGAAATTACCCTGAAAGCTCCCTGACTTGCAGTCTTGCTCTCATCTTGATCTCTTTTGGTGTAAATTCTTGCAGTCTCAGTCTGCACTACACACTTTTGATCTTTTTGCAGCCTTGTCATTTGGTCCTGTGGACCAATGCTGATTGCAGGGCTTCCCATGGGCTGAATAACCCTCAGGCACTGGCAACCGCTTTAACCCCCATCACTGTCACAGCCATTTTTTCAGTGTGACTCGAGAACCTAGGGAGTTAATCCTGATGCTCTTAGTCCCCTGCTTTTCCCCTGTGCCAATTTTAGTCACCGGGGTGACTGAAAGCCCAGATTTTGGAGGCAGGTAATTGGGGGACAGGGGAAGTGAGTTTTATTAACTCCCCAGGTTCTGAATCCATGTTGAGATGGGATTAATACTGCTGCTGCAGGGGCTCCATCGTAGGGTTACCATACATCTGGGTTTTCCTGGATTTGTCCTCTTTTTGGGTCCTCCCATCTCCATACAGCCAGTAGCTGGTGGTGCTGAGAGGAGCTGCGGGGAGGAGGGCGATTGGAGGCAGGGCAAATAGTGTTGGGGCTGCAGCAGGGCAGGGGAGGCAGGGGAGGCACCTTCCCTTCCAGTGGGAGAAGGAGGTGGGGGGCCCTTTGGGGGCAACAGGGAGCTGTGTGGCTGGGCCAGCAGCATCAGGGCCAGTGCCTGTGCTCGCAGGGGCCAGGCAGCCAGGAGACGCTGCAAGGCTGGGGGAAGCAGAGGACTGCAGGTTGGGAATGAGGGGCACCAGCAGGGCTGGGGGGCTGTGACGTGGGAGTGAGGGGCACTGTGGGACTGTAGATGGGGAGTGCACAGCACAGGCAGTACCAGGGGGATGCAGGTCAGGAGTGAGAGGTATCAATAGGGATGGGAGTGGCTGAGGATTGAGAGTGAGGGGCACCAGCAGGGCTACAGGAGGTTGTGGCTTGGGAGTAAGGGGCAGGGGCAAGGGCAGGGTGCAGGCATGTCCTCTTTTTTGAAACTGGAAATATGGTAACCCTACTCCAGCAGCCACAGCAACAAGCCCCACGAGTTGAATCCAGCCTGTGCAGGAGGGTAATCCACCCTGCAAGAATCGCCGCAGGTTGGATATCTCTCCCTCTCCTTTCCACTCTGAGCCTGATACAGCCTGCAGGCCATATGTTTGCCACCCTGCTCTAGATGATGTAGCTTTGTCAGTAAGTGTCCCTGGCTGGATGGAGCAGTGTTAACAGAGGGTGGCATCTTCTAGCAGAGGTTCTGTGATTTGTGAAAGCAATGTAATGAAATGAACAGAAAATGTCCTTCTGCTGATATATTCTGAACCTCCATGAGGGTGGAGCTAGCAGCCTCAATAAAATAGATTAAGTAGAGATATGGTTTGTCTATGTTTTCTGTTATCATGTGTCCTGTGATCATGGAGACAGAGAATATGGGCTTATTTTTGCATATTTCTAAAATGAACTATTTATCAATTCTATTAGATATGCAAAAAAAATTAAAAGTTTATCCTTTACCTTATGGTTATAAATATTGGCATTATCACTTAATGCTTCTATGATGAAATAAAATATTATGAAGTGAAAGTTGGTGTGATGGTCAAAGAATGTAGGATCAGACTGTCATTACTAAAAGAATCTCATATTAAAACTGAGAAGCTGTTGTCTACATGAGAAAGTTATATGATAAAAGACAAAATGTGAATTTAAACAGGCATAGTCAAATAGACATAATTTCCCCTGTGGACACAAATATTCCAGATAAGTGTGTGTACATGGGAGTTATACAAAAATCCATTTAATTCTGAGTTTAACTATACCAGTATAATTATACCAATATAACTGGAAAATTTTCCAAAATAGATCAGCCCAAAAGATATACCAGTATTCACCAGAATATTTATAAATTAAGAGATGGACTTGAATTTTAGTTTCCAGGGATCTTTACATAGGTTTATCATATAGGTAACTCTGAACATACCTATTTCATTGGTAAAATGTTATAAAAGTATTGAATGTACACATATTATTTTCATTTATAGACTGAGAATATGTTTATATATCAACTAAAGTATTTAATTGTGTTTTGCTGAATGGAAAAACATATGTACTCTTTAGTCAGATTATGCAGTAAAGACTGTAGATTCATGCTGTATTCAAATTCTAAGAAAATTACTAGTATATACATATACATATATGTCTACACTCTATATGAAAAAAGAAAGACCCATATTAAATTATCAGGGTTCAATTTAAATGGCTGTTATAAAAGTTGACCACAACACTCCAAGATTAAATGTTTCTATCTGCAGGAACTCAGCATTGGATTGGCAAAAAAGAGGGGGAAAAAGAAAGTTACGCACACAGTTTTGAAGACTATGTTGAGGATTCTTTCAAAATGTGTTTCCTGCTGTGTTAATTGATCTATTTTTGAATACATGGTCAAAAGTAAAGACATGGAAGAATTAATTATTGCACAGATGTTTCCTTGAGAGAATGGACCTTTGGGATTTATCCTCAACTTTTGCAGTGTCTGGCTAGACTTTCAAATGAATATTTGCTTCATCACTAGGGGAACTGGCTAGGCCATCACAGCCTCTAAGCACTGTAGTCTACCAGAAGGGATGTATACAGTCTTGTTCTTTTAATGAAAGGTTTTAAAATACCAATTCAAAATGAATACGATTAATACTTGGGACAGAGTTTTCCTCTCTGCGCAGATCATACAGCATACCTTGAAATATGGTAAACAGTCTGTTCCAGACTCCAAAGCTAACAGAAGTACATTCTGTGGCTTAGCCAAATTGACACAGCAAATCAACCTAGTATTAGTTGTGACTACTTAGTATTTTCTGTTTTTTTCCTGCTGTGTTTTGGCCTTGAAAACAAAGTAATATACAGACTAGTGCAAAGAAAAAGTAGTGTGTTTAGCTTTGGCTTTGGCGAGGCAGTAACACTTTCCCTGCAATGCTCATCCTTTTTATGAGGATGAAAAATAATACATGTAGTTCTGCTGCTTCTTTACCATCCTGAATCTTGACTTTGTAAGAAGTAAAAACTGAGTAAAGATGTCAGGATGTTTATAATTCTCTGTCTGAGAGTCTTGCCATCTCTCTGACCCCTTTAAGTCAGGTCAGAATGCTGAAGCAACATAAAAGGGCCCCAAAAGCTCTGTAATGGATTTATCTACAGTAGGGACTGTGGAAGATGCATATAAAGCTGTCTCCTGATGTTATTTTCAAGCTTTAATGGAAGTGGTATATTAGGGATAGGGCTTAGAGTGGGAGGGAGCTGCTAGGAATGGAGCTGTAACACAAAGCAGTGCAGACTTCAGGAATTCTTGAGCCCCTGTATTCAAAGGGCATGTACTGACATCACTTTGATCCTGCACCAGTTTAGATGAAGGGATACCTTTGAGGGTAGACATGTATTTTTGCCCATAGTTTATTTATTGTAAATAATCATGGTTAAAGTATTAAAAGTTATAGAAAAGTGGGAGTTATAAATTCTACTTTACAACAAAAGTGAGAGAATGCATATATGTAGTGTTAATAAGCTGGGAAAAGAAACAGACTAACACAAGCAATGCCACTTTTAGGTAAGCAGCTGTCACGGGCATCAGGAGGTTACATGTTGATACCAAGTACACATTGCTCAAGCAGAGCTGTAAACAATAGTCCTTATTCAGGTAACATTCCCACTGAGTCTCTTAACAGCAATCAGAACTCCTATGTTTTTCTGTTAAAAAATGCAAAATTCTCTGATTAAAAATATCCAAAATCCATGTTTTTTCTGTGATTAAAATGACATGCCACTAATATATATATATATATATATATATATATATATATATATATAGGTATGTATGTATGTATTAGTTGAACAAAATGTTTTATTGATATATTTACAATTTTAAAGAAATTTGGAAGCCTGCCAGTGCCTCAATCATTATAATCAAGCAAATTCTAAATTCCTATATATTTTGGCATTTGATTTTGTTTTTATTATGAAAAATCAGAGCTCCCCCTGACCCTTTCACACACCAGGACGCAGGTCCAGCTGTGGCTGTCCCCCCTGCTGCTTGGTGGCATTGAGCAGCCCTGATACGCCAGTGTCCTGCCCCTGCCCAGGCCATTGCCCCTCACTCCCAACCCACAGCTCCCCATCCTCACAGCTCTGCTGGTGCCCCTCACTCCCAACCCACAATGCCCTGGTCCTGCTGGTGCCCTTCACTCCTGACCCACAGTCCCCCACACTTCTCCTCAGCCCTGCTGTGCCTCTCACTCTCAACCCACAGCCCCCCTGGCCCTGCTAGTGCCCCTCGCTCCCAACTCACAGACCCCCATGCTGCCGGGGCTCCTGCACCAGCTGCACTGCCATGGCTCACCATGGTGAGGAGCTGTGGCAGTGGCATGGTGTTGTGTCCCTCTGCTGCTGCCGGGCAGGCAGGGGCCCCTCACTTTGGTGGCCAGCCTCCCCACCCTGTACAGTTCTCCCATGCCAGGTTCTGCCCACTGGGCCATGGAAGAAGCTCAGTGCTGGTCTGGCCAGACTGTAGCCTCTTTCCCCACTGTAGGCGCAGAAATCTGGGGGGCATGTACCCCCAGGCCTCTCTCACTTATCACTTATGCCCTCCCAGCCCCCCCATGTGTTGCCTATGCCAGTGGTCTCCAAAGTGGGGTGTGCATACCCCAAGGGGTGCGCAAGACAATCCATTGGGGTGCAGGAAGAAAATATTAGAACTTGTATTTCTATAAATATACATATATTGGGAGTGAGTGCTCAAAATTTTTTTACTGATAGGGGTGCATGATCAAAAAAGTTTGGAGACCACTGGCCTATGCCACTCCCCTGCACCCCTCATGTATATGGTCTTCCCCCCATAGACTTACCTGCAGGGAGTTGCAGGAGCTGCTCTTCACCATGCTGCCTGGCTAAATTGCCAGCCACATGCTTTTGTGTGCACATGTGTGTACGTGGCACCCCCTGCCTCTGATCACTTTCCTCCCAGTCTCCTCAGCCCCAGACAGCCCCTTGCAGGCTGGGGAGCCTGCAAGCCTGCAAGGAGAAACTCATGGTTTCCCAGGCCTTTCTCCTTTAAAGGGGAAATCCACGATTGTCTCCTTTTAAGGGAAAACCCACAGTCTCAAGTTATGGCAAGGGAAATTTAACTTAAGTAATAGGAAGAATTTTCTCATTGGGAGGGTTGTAAAACACTGGAGCAGGTTACCCGGGGAGGTGGAGGAAGCTCCATCCTTGGAGATTTTCAAAACCCAGCTAGATAAAGCTTTGGCTGGGATGATCTACTTGGGGATGATCCTACTTTGAGCAATGGGTTGGGCTAGATGACTTCCTGATGTCCTTTCCAGCCCTAGCTTTCTATGATTCTATGAGGCTATGACCCTGGTTCTGTACTCTTCTTTGCATTTCTCCAATGTGTCCTCCTTTCTTCTTTTGCTCTTTTCCATGATTTTGCTAAGGAGTAATTTTTTTTCCTTTCTTGATTTAAAACATTTTGCTTTTTCACAGCTCAAACTTTTTTCTTCCTTTTCCCAATGGCCTAATTAACAGCAGTTCCAGAAAATGTGAATTTAGAAATTGCCCAGTGTTTAGAGAAATTATCTGTATCATGAATTCTTTATGAGCAAGAACATAACAATTGCTTGTTTAAGAGATACCTGCACCCTGTCCTACCTGAAGGAGATGTTCCCCATCTCCACCAAGTGTTTCTCTACTAAGTTTAACTAGTTACGTGTGTCTGTCAGCTTAGCAAGAAACTTGCTGTTCCCTAATGTTTGTATGAGGAATACCAATCATTTGCATGAGAAATACTGATAACCCAGTAAAAGGGTTAATCATTTTGTATTGCCTGGAGTGTATTCTTGGATAACCCATAGGAAGAACATAGAGTGAGCCTGCATATACATATAGAGGATATGTTTACCATAGTTTGGGTGTCAATAAAAACTCATATCTGTTCTTATAACCTTTTAAAGACAGAAGACCATTCATTAAAACTAATATTGGATGTTTGTCTTTTCCTTTCAACATTTCTCTTATGTATTCCTCCCAACAGGAATTAGTTGGAGAGCTCATTTATGAATGAAGTATATCCAACTACAGAGGCCCTTCTTGACTCCCTGCACCTCTTAGGGCTCAATCAAGCTCTGTTTTAAGGATATAAATGGTGCAGATAGTTTTGTGTGAGCTCCCCGTACTGCAGCAATTATTCATAAAGTATCCAGTGAGATTTTTTTCAGATTCTCAGCTTCACCAGGTTTCATTTTTGCTGAGGTCTTGACTCAAATAGAAAAATATGGTGTGTTTATTACAGCAATAGTAATATCTACTGTGTAAGAGCTACTGAGATACAGGGAAGAAAACTGAGCACTATCTACACTCATCCCAAGCATACAAACTGTAAACGTGTTTTTTTTTAGTCTAGGCACAGCCCAAGAGAGAAACAATATTTGGCTTGAGAAACTAAATAGCATGAAAAGAATCCCACTGACTTCAGGACTATTCGCAGGATTTGCAGGATCAAACTTAATACTGGATTCAGATGGTTAGGTTAATTTTGCTTGAGTTAGAGTGCCATCTACTGTAATAACAGCTGAAAATAATCCAGCCCATCCTCCCTGACCCATAACCCACCAAGCCATGTCAAGTCATTAGTTTAGCAAAACGGGATTAGACTTTTTTATGGATAGCAGGAATAGCCAGACAGAAGACAGGGTAGGGTAGCACCATAGAGACTAACTTGTGTGTATGAACAGCCTAGTCATAACAGTAAACACTACTAAATAAAATAAAACAGCTGTATACCTCACCCAGAGGGTTGTGAAGGAATGGAAACCTCCTGCCTCAGAATTTAAGCCAAACAAGCCAAGTTGTAAATATTTAGAATTAGGAGACCTCCCTGTAGTCTGTTTTTTCCCAGAACTACCAACTGCAGGGTATTCCTGGCTTCCTCTCAGCTTCTGGTAATGGCAGCTATGAAAGACAGAATATTAAACTAGAGCCACATCTCTGATCCAGTGGGACAAGTGCTCTGTTTGACTTGGGAGATGCAGTTACAACAAAGTTGCTTCCTCACCTGATTGCACCACAAATTGAATTTGTGGTGCAGACTGTAATCTGGGTATTTGGCAGGCATTGGACACTGGCCCTTTCCTACGGAAAGGTGTACAGGAGGCATAACTCATTTCAAGTATGTTATTTAGTGCACAGCAATGCATGTGTAGACACCGGTGGGGCTGCGGGCTAGCCCCACACTGGAGCACCCTCGTGCCCTAGCCAGCCCCTTCACAGCATGTTGCTCCAGGTCAGAGCAGCCCCGAGCTGGCAGGCTGGCTCCCTAGGCACTTTAGGCTGGACATAAGGAAAAACTTCTTTACTGTCCAAGCCCCCAACGCACCTACTCTGGACTCTTTAAAAAAACATTTGGATATTTATCCTTTGACCCTAGCTGACTTCCTGCCCCTGGGGCAGAGGGCTGGACTTAATGATCTTCTGAGATCTCTTACAGCCCTCATGTCTATGAAATCTATGAAATCATGTATATTATGAGAATTAACTGAAAGAACATTATTTAAAGATGAATGTGCTATGAAAAGTGTAATGAAAAGATGCAGTTATATTCTGTCCTCAGCCAGAAGCATATAGTTGTGCTTTTAGAGCTTTAATTATTATTGTATCTTTTGGGTAATTTTTTCTTCTATGACCACGGTGGCCAAGCCATGGCTTCCAAGTCACACGCGGCTTGCCAGCATGGTACTTGCAGCTCTCTGAGGGACAGTCCCATGCACTTCTCCCTGAGGTGGCTCCAAGGGACAGTGCGGGGGCTGCAGCTCCCCACAGGGAAAGCCAAGAGGCTTGGCGGTGCAGGAGTGGTGGGGGTTGTCACCTCCACTTTGGGTCGCTCAGCACTCCCCCCGCTTCCTCCCCTTGCTCTCTGACTTCAGTGGAGGATCAGATGGGCTTCTCAGGGTGAGTAACTCTGGCCACCCCTGTTCTATGACATGTAGTTTGTTAGTCAATTTTCCATGCCAAAGAAATAAGATGATAAACTTACATAAATGACTTACCTAAAAAACAATTACTGTTTTTCTACCAAAACTCTAGTTATTGCTCATACAATACATTTGTTTTGATCTGCATGAGAGTGGCCACCTCAATACTTCATAAAGCCATTTATTCCTATGTAATAAATTACATTTCCTTCGCCTTTTGACTATAATAAATTTAAGTATCAAATCAATATTGGGACTATATTTTACTGTCATAAGGATACAAATCTGTTCTTGCTGGTCATTTCCATTCTTTCTTTCTATTTCTGCTTCTTCTACAGTATGATTACTATGTTTCACATGGGATTAACATGAGCTTCATATGTTTTATATTTATACAGAATGAGCTGTTCACGTTTACATTAGTATATATTTATAACAAATAGATTGTTCATTGTTTTGATCCTTCCTTCCAATATCTCCCAAGAAGTTTCTATCTTAAGTCTGTTAGTTCATAGCGTCATACATTCTTCAAGCCAAAGAGAGCTGGTCATAACTATCTCTAGAGCCTATCAGTAGACCATAATTAACAACAGGAAACCAACATTTTCAGAAGTGTTTACTATTTTTGAGTGAATACATGTTTGGGTGAGAATTTTGGCCCTGATCTTCAAAAGTGCTAAGTTCCAGCAGCACCTACTGACATCAGTTAGTGTGGTGGATGGTCAACACCTCTGCAGATCAGGTCCTTGATTGTCTCTGTTTAGGCACCCACAGTTAGTATACATTCTTGAAAAGTTTTGCCTAAAGATTTGCTATTGGTTAAAATGAAAATAATGCTATCTACTTACCTTGTTATGAGGGTTGATTAATGTAGAGCATGTCATAACCTCAGATTAAAAGTACTATTTCGCATTTCTATTCCAATTATTATTTAATTTTTTGTATTGTCAGTAGGACTGACTTTGGCTCAGAACTATACTGTATAGACAAGAAATTAGACAGTAGGTCTCAAAGCTAATAATTCCTAAAATAACTTCCTATTTCCAGCGAGAACATGAACAACTTGTCTTCCAATTCATGATTGGAAGAACATGAGTATGCTTCCTTCAGCAAAATTAAAACAGCACAGAAGTACTCCAAGGGAATAGCTTTAAACTGTAAGAATTCATTATGCTGCACATGTTGTAATGATAAATAGGATTGTACAAGCAAAGGTCACTGCACAGACTACAAGGTACATCTATAATCCTACCTCTACTTTCTCTTTTGCTGCTGTTTTAAAGCAGAGGTGTCAAACATAAAGCCTGCAGGCTAGATTTGGCCCATAG
This sequence comes from Crocodylus siamensis, assembly GCF_052110815.1. NCBI lineage: Eukaryota > Metazoa > Chordata > Crocodylia > Crocodylidae > Crocodylus > Crocodylus siamensis. The sequence goes on from NC_143398.1 coordinate 67,587,343, forward strand.
ACCCCCATAATCTGGCCCCTGGTACTGCCCATCTTGTCGCACTGAATCATCCCCATGTGCAATGCCTGGGAAGTGTGCCACGCATGGTGCTTGCTTGGGTGTCGGGCTGCGGCACCCACAGGGACAGATGAATTTGACACCCCTGTTTTAAAGTTTTTTAAAAAGGCTTTTGATCTAGTATCCCACAATATCCTTGTGGAAAAATTGGAAGATTGTGGGCTTAACTGCTCAACAGTTCAGTGGGTGGAAAACTGACTGCATGGTAGGACCCAGAAAGTTCTCATGAACAGACCTGTGTCATCCTGGTGAGAAGTGTCCAGTGGCGTCCCTCGGGTCGGTGCTTTTCAACATCTTCTTCAAAGAGTTGGACATGGGGGTGAAAAGCTCACTGGCCAAGTTCACAGATGGCGCCAAGTTATGGGGCAGTGTGGCCATGCCAGAAGATAGATTGCAGATATAGGCAGACCTGGATGGGCTGAAGAGTTGGGCAGACCGGAACCAGTGTTGAAGTTCAACACTCAGAAGTGTACAGTGCTCCATCTGGGGGCAAAAAATCCCCAACATACCTACAGGCTCGGTGGTGACAATTTGACTTGCACCACAGCTGAAAGGGACCTGGGGTAGCAATCGACCATCACATGAACATGAGCTGGCAGTGCAATGCTGTGGCCAGCAGGGCAAACAACACGCTGGCATGCATTAACCATTGCATCTCATGCAAAACTAAGAAAGTGATACTCCTACTGTACTCTGCACTGGTGAGACCACAGCTGGAGTAGTGCATCCAGTTCTGGGTGCCGCACTACAGCAAGGACATAGAAAAACTTGAGAGGGTCCAGAGAAGAGCCACCTGTATGATCAGGGACTTGCAAGACAAGCCATATGAGAAGAGGCTGAGGGACTTGGGCCTCTTCAGACTACAGAAGAGAAGGCTGAGAGGGGACTTGGTAGCAGCTTTCTGCTTTATCAAGGGAGTACATCAAGAATTCAGTGAACAGCTATTCACCAGGGCATCCCTGGGGAAGACCAGGACCAGTGGATACAAACTTCTAGAAGGCCACTTCAGACTCAATTCCAGGAAAAACTCCTTCAGTCGGGGTGTCCAGAGTGTGGAATAAATTCCCTCCAGTGGTGGATAGTTACCTATCCTGGAAATCTTCAAGAGGAGACTGGACAGTTACCTCGCTGGTGTCACTTGACCCCAGTTGTCTTTTCCTGCCTAGTGCAGGGGGACTGGACCTGATGATCTACAAGGTCCCTTCCAGCCCCTAACAATCTATGAAAGTAAAACCTTCACATTTCACCAACCAATAAGTGAATGTCCAATTGTGATGATACAGGCCCGGGCAATGGAGCAAGGGTGCAGTTGGGCAGTCCTTGCAGCTGGGAAGTCTACCAGTATTGTGAATCACACTGTCATGAATGCAGCGTGCCCCTGGAGACTGGGGGAGAACGGCAACCACCTGCAGGTGGCAGTGGTGGTGGCAGGGGGTGGCAGTGGGGAGCTCCTGCAAGTGGCTGCAGCAGTGGCAGTGGGAAGGGGGCGGAGGGGTGGAGAGCGCCAACCAGCGGTCAACAACCACCCACAGATGCCACCAGCAGCATCAGTGGTGGCCAGCGGCGATCGGGGACAGTGTTAGCAGTGAGGAGCAGCGACCGCCCGCAGGCGCCGCTGGCAGCGTCAGCAGTGCTTTTCACAGGGGGTGTATCGCCAATCTCAGGGGGTGCACGTGCACTCACTTGCACCCCCTACACATTGCCAATGCATACCACAACACAAGACAGCTACCCATTAGACCAGAACTCACAGCGTAGGGACAGAAATTGTAAGTGATCATAAGCCAGTTCAAATCAGTAACACAACAGAGGACCAATGCACGTAAACTGCTTTCAAATGGCCAAAACGGGTTTAAGATAAACCTGGATGTCTGTAGTATCAGATTTAACTGATTAAGGTTAAATTGGTTTATTAAACTTCTGTCCCAGATCCCCTCCAGAGTCAAGTTAACTCATAGTCCCCCAGGATCCCAGGATGCTTTGTATCTCCCCTGCAAGCCTGCCGTGCTGGGTGGGCAGGTTAGTTTTGGCCCACAAACTGTCTGTTTCAGCTGAGCAGCTAGGCATGCTCTAAGTAACCCCCAATTTCTGAGCCACTGCAGGCATGTGGGTGTATTTTCAGAATCAAAGGTGAATGGCTGTTCACTTCCTTATCAGTTCAAACTATGTAGGTTTAACTAACCTGTGAAGCTTGAATCAGTTCAACCTCAGGTGCTTTGACTGTCTGTACTTAGCCATGTGAGCTCTTGCTTCAATTCCTGGCTCTGCCATTGATTTATTGTGAGACCTTGGTAAAGTCATTTCATTTAAGTGTATGGCTGTAGTTTTTCTCCCAACTTTATCTGTCTGCTCTATTTAGATCAACTGATTGTAGTAGGAACAGTCTCTTTTGTATGTACAAGGGTTAGTACAATAGGGCTCCAGTGGTGTTTGGGGCCTTGAGGTGCTACCATAATACAATTATAATGATGGAAGCAGTTGAGTGGGAAATCAGGAAAGAGAGCAGTCAGAGCCCTGATTTTATGTTTGCCCATATACTAGAAAGCTCAGGTGTAACAGTGAAAGGGCTGAAGTAATTAACCCCTTAGTCTCAGAAACCTATAGGACAGTGGTCTCCAACCTTTTTAAGAGGTCACCTTTGCCATTTAAAAGATCTACCATGTACCACAGCCAGATCCCCTCCAGTCTGTGCCTAGCAGGTAAGTCTGTGGGGAGGGAAGCGGGGGGCAGATTGAGGCAGAGGGAGAAAAAATTATTTGGGGTATGCCTCCCAAGCAGGTAAGTACCACCTGGCCAGGGCCCCACTCACCTTACCCCTGCTCCTACCTCTGTGATACTGTCCCTCACCATGGGGTGCTCGATCTAGCCTCCTCTCCTTCCCTCCCCCATAGATTGACCTGGTGGCCTGGGGTGCGTGTATATGCATGCACGCAGGCACTCGGATCCCTACCCCAGCCTCGTATCAACTCCAAGAGGCTCAGAGATCTACTGGTGGATTAAGATCCACTGGTTGGTGACCACTGCTATAGGAGTTGTGAACGGAAATAACACTGCTTATTCTTGTAGATTGGCACTTCTGACCCAGCCATTACCCTGGCTTCTCCCCACTGCCTGACTGATTCCATGTGAGCACAAGTCCTTCACTGACAAATCTACCTTGGTACTGGGCTTTGTGGGGCAGATAAAATTGCACCATGGACCTGATCTGGTCTGCAGGTCATAGGTAGCCAACCCCTGTCCTAATAGGAGCATTCAGGAACCAGCAATCAAACTGAGTCTCCAAATCCCAATTGCTTATTGCAGACAATACTGAGTTATTCCTTCCTGCTTTCAGGTCTTAATTCTACTTACTTCATTGTCATATAATAATTAGAGATATTTCTCATTAAAATCCTATTTTTATCTTTCCTGATACCTGAAGTTTTAAATGTGAGATATGAATGTTATAGCTGGGTTTTGTGGTACAAGAAATCATACCTTTAAGCGGATTAGTTCTGAAGACAGAAAGTCTGGGGAGGGGCACCGCAGGAGCCAGGTTGCTGTTAAAGAAGCACTTATAATTAGAGATTATTAGAGATTTTTTTTTTCCAAGCCTGTGGAGCCCAGAGTGATTCCTGACCATCACATGGTACCAGGACTAAATTGAAATTAAGATAACCCAAGTGAAAAAATGAAGCAGCTGAGAGCTGTCAAAGCTCAAACTCTCTGGAAACAGGGAATTATTTGATACCTGCAAGCAATGTAAGGGTATCAGTGTAAAGGACAATGATCAGAAGGTACCTTTATTTCTCACAATGACAGGTTCTGATGAACTTGGGCAATGTACAGATCTTCCCAGGATTCAATCTACACTCATGCCATCTGTACAGATATTCACCAGTGCTGGGAGCCAGATCTAGGTAAGTTGGGCCGGAGGAATGGTGGGCAAGATTTGAGGTGGGGGGGAAGGAGAGGAGGGGGCTGTTGTGCTAGCTACCTTTTGAGGTTAGATCAGGTACAGGTTAGACTAATCTACATAGCTCACCACCTAGGTGAACTAAAGTTAGATCAGGCCAGCCCTTTTTTGCCCAAACTAACCTTCCCAAATGTCTGTATTGTTTGGCTCTTAGATTGACCTAACACCTAGTTAGGTCAAACTACATGTAAGATCCATACGTAAGTGAACTAAGTTAGATCAACTGGGCATTTTTTGCCTGATCTAACCTCTCAAGCTTGTGTACAGTTAAGCACTTAGGTTGATCTGATTCTAGTTAGATCAATCTAAGTGTAACATCTATACATACTCTTGATTTGTCAGTTTTCAGCTAATTCAAGCAAAGGCAGTCAGCTACGAAACTCTGTAATAAAAAAATGTGCAATGTTACCCACAAGATAAAAATGAAACATAACATAATTTTTTACTTGGAAACTATTAAAAGAAAGTGAAACTATAGAAAAATGTGTGACTCATCTCAGACTAAACAGACAATTTTGCCGGTTTAGAAGCGGAGACCTTGAAAAGAAACTAGGTTGTTATTGGGATCTGAAACAAAAACTAAGACTACTAGAAGATCCAGAATTAACCCTTAACAAGTCATTTGGATTTGTTAAATAACAGAAGTCACCCAGTTCAGACTGTAATTTAAGGAGAATGGATAGTTGTCTGACATTGTAGCCAGGCCTGTCTAAAATGTCACAAGGTAAAGCAGCTGAAGCAAAGTCAAACAAGAACAGCATATGGAGTTGTACAAGCAGTGGCAGCAAAGAGCACAAGCCAGAACGCTATTCAGCCTGAGGAAAAGATGCAAAAAATGAAAGGCATTACATTCCTTCATAAGAATCAGCAAATACCAGAAAGGACAAAGAATAACAGCTTCACTAACTCAGATGAATTTCTTGTATCAATAGTGGATAGTGTTGCATCATGAGATGAAGGGAATGTCAGCCTGCAAGCAAATGGAAAATTTGTTGCTCTTGAGTTAGACCATGGTGAATAGGTCAGTGTTTTGCCAGAAAAACATCATTATTAACTGTAACAATAAAGCCACAAGTGGCAAAAAGGTAATGAAGCAAAATGGGGCTTACACAAGTGGCCTTATCCTTGATTAAGAAATATGTGAACTAAATGACAATGTAGAAAAAGGTAGAATTTATATTAATGTCAAAAAGCACACCTTTCGGGGTGAAATGTGTGCCAAGCCTTTGATTTTATCAAGTAGGCATGAAACAGAAGAGAGACAAAAACAAATGACAGAATTTAAGCACGTTTTGGAGGAGATAGGGAAGTCTTCCACAGAAAGCAGAATAGAATTGAAGGGCCCCTAACATCATATAATTCATACCACTATGAAAGATCATCCTAAGGCAGAGATTAAAAGATGATTTAGGTAGCTTACTGCTCTGGGAATCAGAGAGCAAGCATAAGAACCAATAGAGCAGGTACATTTGCCAGTTATTGTCAAAAAGAGATTAATCCTTTTGCTTATATGATCATAGGAAAGTGGGGCTGGCAGGGACCTCACAAGGTCACCCAGTCCATCCTTCTGCTTAAGGCAGGATCATCTGTAACTAAAGCATTCCAGTCAAGTGTCTGTCTAACCTGTTCTTGAAAACTTCGAAGGGTGGAGATTCCACACTTTCTCTAGGCAGCCTGTTCTAACGCTTGACCATCCTCATAGTAAGAAAGTTCTTCCTAATCTCTAACCTAAATTTCCTCTGCTCAAGCTTGAGGCCATTGGTTCTAGTCCTGTACCCTAAAGCCACAAAGAAAAGCCCATCTCCATGTTCTCTGTAATTGCCCTTAAGGTACTTGAAGATTGTTGTCAAATCCCCCTCAGTCTTCTCTTATCCTGATGAAATAACCCTCATTCTTTCAGCCTTTCTTCATAAGTTTTGCCTCCCAGGCCCCTCAATATTTTTATTGCTGTCAGTGGACTCATTCCAAACTGTCCTCATCCCTTTGAAGTGTAGGGCCCAAAACCGGACACAGTGCTCTGAGGACACACCAATGTTGAATAGAGCAAAAGAATCACTTCCCTTGATTTGCAAGTAATACTGTTAAAACAACCCAGTATGCTTTTGACTTTTATTTGCAAGAAAAGCACATGGTTGGCTCATATTTAGTTTATGTTTTACTGTAATCCCTAAGTTCTCCTCTGCAATACTGCAGTCTAGCCAGTCATTCCCCAGTCAGTATTGTGTGCACCCCAAGTGCAGAACTTTGCATGTGTCCCTGTGGAATCTCATCTGATTATGCCTGGGCCCAAAGAATGACATAAGTGTGTAAAAAGGAAACATTTGCTACTACTTACAAAAGGAGACATTTTGGGAAATGTAGATAGTGCCAACTATGTTTTACGCTAAATATGCCATCAGAGTTCTTGACAAGTGCCCTTAACAAAACTGAACACGTTTGTACAGAGTTGGAGTGGTGTTGTAGCCATGATGATCCAGGAAATGTTTAAGAAGCAAGGATTTTTTGTGATATACAATTGATCCAATAAAAGATCGTTAGTTCTAGAATAAGTTTTTGGCATCAGGTGTCTTTCCTCTCACATGTTTGTGTACATTCAACATCTATTTTGGACAACATTGTTTCTACACACTGCTGTTTGGCCAGTGTTCAATACCCAAAGTATCAAACTATAAAAGACTGTCTTATCATAGTTTAGGGAATACTCTGGTTTACATAGGTGGTGCTTTTATATGGAGAAAAAAAATAAAAGAGTCTGTCCAGAGGCTCTGGGATACATTGGAAAGAACTAGATCCGCTGGCTAAAACTAAACAAATGAAAATATAAATTCCACAATGAAACAAAAATAACACACCCAAGAGACAAGTTAAAATCAAAGGTACAGGCCGATCACATCCTGGCAGGGGCTACCTCCAGGATACCTGGGAATTGATTGGATTCCTTGCAAGGTGAGTTTTGCTTTGTGCAGCTTCCCAGAGCAGCAACTTGTCCAATGGACATGGAATACAAATCTTAATTAAGAGTTTGAGAAACTGAAGTCATTCATTAAAATATCCCTGGTGGGTTTTGAAATACTTAACAACAGTCTGTACAACATTAAAGTATTTATGGACATGACCAAGGAGGGAACTGGTATAATCCTTTCATAGTAGTGTGTTCAAATGTGAAGACCTGTGACTTACTGTCATGAGGTTTACAGAAACAGTGTTGAAAACAATAGGAAGTGGCTTTGGATTTTGTAGGTGAATGTAAAGTTTCATGTTTTAGTTGTGGCATGCCAACTTTAGGAAAACCTTACCAGAAACCACCTATTGCTATTGCCAAAGATTGTCCCTTCTCCTGGGAACTTGGATCATTTTTAAACTGAATATAAACTTAAGAGATTGGGTGACTGCAGACACACTCTACAGCACAACCTAAGTGCAGAGGAGAAGAGTGAAGGGCTAATTGTGATCTCATGTATATGACAAAAATAACCTGTCAGGTCTCAGACAACATATATACTGCTGCTACTTGGGAGAAGACCCAGCAGAAAATAATTAAGGTGGCTAGAACAGCATGTTACCATCCTCTATTATGAATTTAAGGTAGGGAGTGTGGTGCAATTTTGTTTAAAGGCACTGGGATAATGATCCTTACAGCATTACAGAAAAATAGATTTAAAAGGATGCATGAAGGAAATATAGGGACTGAAAAATCTAAGAAAAGGCCTAGAGATATTTTATACTGATTTCAAATCAGAAAAAGTTAAGGCTTATCAGATAAGCCAAACGTATAAGCCAGCTCAAATGAAAGAGCCTGCAGTGATGGCACATGAAAAATTGGCTCCATGGAGCAATGTAAGCATAATTTTTCCCACGGCCATGGGAAAAATAAAACCTCTTGTCTACTCATTCTACACTATTATTCTCACTTCTTTCAGATAGTCTTACTAGAAGATACCAAAGCTAAAGACCTGCTTATGCAAGTGAAATCTGTTTCATCAGACATGATGTACCTGACTCAGTAACAATGAGTTACAGTTTAGTGGATATGAGTTCAGTAGTTTGAAATGAAGCTTGTTTTTACAGATGCAACTGCTAATCCCCATTATCCCTGATGCAACAGATTGGTAAAAACTGTGTTACCATAATAAAGCAGCTACTGAAAAAGACTGTGGGGTCAGACTCTAATCCATATTCAGCACAACTAAAGACAGTGGAAAAGAAAGATGGCTCGTCACTTCCAGACCAAATTGCAAACTAGTCTGACCTGGAAAGAGGATTTTCTCAATCTAAATTTGGTGATTTTTTGGAGCAGAAAAGCTAGATGATCCAGCTGGGAAACTGTGTTTTGAGTGCCATCACGAATATCTATGTATCCTAGTTGTCCCCCTGCCTTACGTTGTCTAAAAATATCAATTTTAAGCATAAACTGAGGACTAGTGTGCCTGCAATGATAGAAACTAGGGATTTGCAGAAGTATGAGGAGAGATAAGTATAAAGATAAAGCTAAACAATAATACAATATGACGGGATAGTGGGAACTGCCACTGCATCATAAAAACAATGCAGTGTGCAAATGAATAATCTGTTCCCTTTATGACCTCATTATGATGAAGCCTGTTGGAATTCAAATGACCCAGTCAGTAATTCAGCTAAAATGCCTTTAGTATATCCACAGGCCAATAGCAGTTTTGCAGTTACTTTAACACTTTCTAAAATGCTGTAACAAAATACTAACTACACATTAGATAGCAGTGTATGATACTTAATGACGACACCCACACAGTAATTACAGTTACAAGCATTTGATCAACATAGATATATGCAACTGGGCTAGCAAGGGAGATTCTAGCTGTGCCAGATCAGCTCACACTAGCAAAAAATCCATCTTCTCTGCCACTTTTCCTTGTTACTTTCTTTATTCATTCTTGGTGTGTCTCCCTAGACTTCTTGGAGCCAACCTCCTTGACACCATAGCCTACGAATCCCCTTCCTATTGTTCACCAACTTTTATTTCCTACATTAGCACATCTATGGCTTATCACACTTCATTCTGCCATCATTAGCATTTTGACTGTCTGTGTGCATATATTGCAGCTGGTGCAAGTGTGTGTGTGTGTGTGTGTGTGTGTGTGTCTGTCAAATCATAGATTCCTGGAATTGTCATTCTTTCATCCAATATAATAAAACAAAAATATCCCAAAACCTATTTCATAATTAAAATGCATATCATTATTCCTACAAAGCTGTAGGCAAGATTGTAGATGTGTTTGAACAGAACAATAACAACTCCAGATTTGGCAGAGAGAAGGTTAGCAGATAGAGAGCTACCAGCAGTGGAGAGATAAGGCTCCTCTTTTCAAGGCAAGGGACTTAATATTGAATGAATATGGGAAACACTGGAGGAAGTTGTTTTCATATGGGACAAAGGAATAAAAGTGTATATTCTGGATAATTGTGTAAATGTTAATGTGACAAATATAAATATAGAGGATGTGTTTAGACTGGTGTAATAATTTTACAAATAATATTTTTGGTATCACAGAAATGTGAGTGGGACTTACTTCCACAATGGAACAAGTCTATCAACTTGAGAGTGAGAAGGAGCCCTGAAATGCTTCCTAGCTGAGGGTCAATGAAAGAGCAAAGCAGCTAAAGTGTAAAAATGCATTTGCCAGACATATGGACTTTATTTTAATTATTGATTTCTTTTTTGGAAATGCAAACATTTTGGCCTGCTTAATTTGAATGTCTGTGTCATTCTCAACCTTCTTTCGGCAGAGAAAATATCTACAATTCATTTTAAATGAAACAAAATAAGACACCACAATAATTCCTCCTCCTGTTTTCATATTAGTAGAAGATTAAGAAAAATGTAAACTTACTATAAGAGTGAATATTTATAAAAATCAGTTGTTATTAAACATATATGGCCTGATTCTGCTTCCCTTCCTTACATCAGGTAATATATTTAAAAGTGTGTACAAGAATGGATAAATAAATAAGCTTGAACAAAAGGCATTCTCATGCTCTTATGAGCCTTCTGGAAGCTAACAGTAGATGGAGGGCCTCCAAAGTGGGTTTTTAAGAAGTTAGGAGATGAATGGACTTTCCTTTGGCCTGAGGATCATGAGAGGTGGTTAACAGAGCTCTCAGGACTCCTGGTGCTGTGTTTGTTTATTTCCAAAAAACGATTAGATTCAGGTCTGTGCTATTCCTTGCTGAAAAGAGGCGTGGTTCAACCTACAAATGCACAGAACCCCATAGATAGGAGAAATGCAAGAATCTTCCACAACGGCCCTTTTCTTATGCGCTATTGCCTAGTCTTCCTGCTTCACCAAGGAGTTGTACCTAGTAGGGGTATCAAACTGTTGCTGAGCTTGAAGCTTCATGAAAGGATGTTCTATAGCAGTGTTTGTGAGCCTGAGTCATGACCCAAAACTGGGTCACAAGAATATATAAATGGGTTGCAAACAATCACAGGAAAACACAGAAGACCATGGACCACAGGTTTCCTCCCACAAGTAAGTCTGTGGGGCAGGGGTGAGGGGGTATAGATGGCATATTGGAGGGGCCGGGGGGCACAGGTGACACATCAAGAGGGCATGGGGGGATATGCCTGCTCAGATTTGTGTGCCCACAGTGGGCACAGGGCTGCAGCCTGGCTGGACTGGCATGGGCAGGAGCTGCCTCTGTGGCCCAGCAGGCGGGACCCAGCACAGGAGGGTGGATCTGGGTTTGTGACTTGCTGCTGTCACCACTGCCACAGGCAGGACCCACATGCTAGCCATGCTGCCAGGAGTGTGAAGAGTAATGGATGTGGGGAAGAGGCCATGCTGCCCACACCTTCTCCCACCCCCACTCACTCATGCACTGGGCCATGGCTCTACCCTGCTGCCATGGCCAGCCACTGCTGCTGCACCCCTTAGGCCCCCTGAACTTCCCACTATCCTACTTCCCCCCTTGGGTAGAGCCATGGCCTGAGGGCAGTAGTAGTGGTGGCAGGGTAGAGCCGTGGCCCAGTGCATAAGTGGCTGGCGATGGGAGCAGGAGAGGGCAGCTTGGCCCCTCCTCCCTTGTCCATTACTCCTTATGCTGCTGGGAGCACAGCTAGCATGTGGGTCCTGCCAGTGGTGGTGGCAGCAAGAAGTCTCGCAATCCCTCTCTGCCCTCCCATGCTGGGTCCCACCTGCTGGGTCATGAAAACGGCTCCTGTCTGTGCTGGTCTGGCCAGGCTGCAGCCCCATGCCTGCTGTGGGCACACAAATAACGGGGGGCATGTGCTCTCCCACACCCCCTCACCCCAAACACTCACCCCCAGCTCCAGACCCTGGGGGGCTGAGGCCTGGGGCAGTGGGTCAGGAATGAAGGGCACCAGCAGGACTGGGAGGTGTGGGGGCTGTGGTTTGGGAGTGAGGGGCACCAGCAGGGCCAGGGGGCTGTTTTCTACTTAAAGTATTTACTGGGTTAGGACTAGCCATCAGTATTTACCAGTGGATCCGGGTATAAAAAAGGTTGAGAACCACTGTTCTATAGTGTGAAAGAGAAGCTCAGGCAAGATACTGGAGTCCTTTGCTCTTGTTTGCTCTATCCTGTGGTATTCAACCTTTTTGAAGAGCAGCATGAGGCAAGTCTATGGGCCAGATCCTGGGCACAGTATCGGTGCACAGGTGTGATCCCGTGCACCAGCCTGATCCCACACACTGGATCTGGTCATGTGCTGGCCAGATCCTGTGTGCTAGACCTGGCCACCCCATGACAGACGTAAAGTACAGGACCATGCCATCTGTTTTACAGCTGTTCCCTTCTGGTCCAGAGATTTGGCAGCACGGGATCACACTGCCACCGCTCCCCCTGCCACAAAATGTCTGGACCCCGAGGGAGACTCGCAGGCCAGAGACTGAACACCAGAGGATGTAGGTATCTTTTCTACTCCACATTTTTTGCTGGCCGAAAAATGGTTTTAAAAACTCCTGTCTCTGGGTATAATGCAGGCCAAATTTGTTTTCTATTCACTGTTAGTTTCAGTTGCAGCTCGCCTTCTTCTTCACCCTTTTGAATCATATTCTGTGAAAGGGTCTAAATAGTTTAGATCTATATAAAATTTAATTATAATGGATCAACTACATAGTTGCCGTTTAGAGCTAATAAATTTAAAAATGATAACATCAGAAAATGTTGATGGAATAAAAATGTTAATTACAAAGCTATGGCTGAGAACAAAAATGCTGATGAGATATTTATGAAGTCCACTAATGAAAAATCTGAGAATACAGCAAGAAGCAAATAGCGGTGCTTGCACTCTCTTACCTTAAATAATTTTGCAATATTAACTTTCACCTAATATTATTTATGTAAGAATCAAAACAATAACAGTACATACTGTATATCTGCTCTATGCAGTGAAACAATTTACAAGGTTACATGGAGGTGGAAATCCTTTTGAAGATGAAAATACAGGCATCGGAGATTCTTAGCAGATTATCTCACAAACCAAAGGAAGGAAGATCTCTCTTCCTGTTTGTTTTTAAAGACCCTTGAGAGAGCTCTCCAGTTGGTTCTGTGGTAGTTGTCAGGCAGAAGATTTCTGAAGGCAGTACATTTTCCTGATTATGGCAGTACATTGCCATTCCTGATTATACTTATTTCCCTGCCCTTCTATGTTCAAATCTTAAAAAAGCAAACCTTGAAAGTCTTCACTATAGAGAATCACAATGTCCCTTATGAATCCTTCCTTCAGTTGGGTTGCAAGTAGCCCATTTTCTCTACCTGTTCAATTTGACCCTCCTTCCCTTCGATGGGCTTTGATCTCTCAGCAATCAGCTTCTTTTCTTTTGATAATTGTCCCTCTGCTTTCCCGGGAAATTTATCTCACCCCTTCCCCGGGAAATTTATCTCACCCCTTCCCCACTGCTGTTTTTCACTATGCTGTGCCTGGCCCCTTGTCATCAGCAGAGATCCGGGTTTTCTGTTTCCCATGGTAAAAACGAGTAAAATGCAGATTCCTTGCTTTATTGGAAGAAAATGTGTATTTCTCATTTTAGTGGGTGAACTTTAAGATTTTGCAGTTTTGTAACAAGCCCGCTGAAGGCTGGCAGAGTTCCAGGAAGGAAGTAGGAGGAGGGTGGTCAGACAGGGGATGCCATGGGCATGTATATGCACATGACTGCCAGGCAGCCTAGAGATCAGCTCCCTTAGATAAGTGTGTGGGGGAAGAAGGAATTGAAGCTCCCATAGGTAGGCAGGGAGGCAGTTGGGCAGGGCTGGGGCTGCTGCCCAGCCATGCAGTGATGGGACTTAGGTCCCAAGGCTGTAATATGTGGCTGCAGAGCCCAGCAGGGAGCGGGATGGGGCCATGGACAGCTCTTACAGGGGGCATGGGGAGGGGGAGGACAGCTCCCCCTGTTGCACACACAACCAGGAGGACGGGGGGGAACCATGGCCCCCAGATCTCTGCATGGCATGGGGGTGGGTGCAGGGGCAGGCAGCCTGCTGCGGGCTCAGGCTCCCTCTCGGCTGCCCTCCCCCAGGGCCTCCACAGCCCAGCGGGTGCAATCTAGTGCTGCAGGGAACAGCAGGGCTGTGTGGGGATCTCCCTGCTTCTGCAAGCTCCATGCTGCCCTGGTGAGGCATCCTCTGTGCATGCAGCAGCAGTGAGGGGCACAATCCTGCACCACCACCCCCACGACTGCTGCATGTGCAGGGTATGCCTCAGCAGGGCACCATGGCAGCATCCACAGCAGGGGATGCTCTCAGCAGCAAGGAGCTTTCCTGCATGGCCCTGCTGTGTCCTGCAACACCAGGTCACACCCACCAGTCCCCGGAGGCCGCAGGGGAGGGCAGCAGGGTGGGAGCCTGAGACCTCAGTGGGCAGCTCACACCTGCCCCCAGCCCATGCACAGATATGGGGGGCATGGGTCCCCCTGCCCCTCTGGGAGTGCACACAGGGGTGGGGAGCTGCCCCCCCCCCCACCAGCCCACAGCGGCAGGCAACAGCTGCCACCTCCTGCGGGGAGCAGAGGGCTGTGGACTCAGGTCCCTGGCCCCATAGCCCTGGCGGCTGGGGGCCCCCTCTGGCACAGCTGGAGGGCAGGGGCTGTGGTGGGGGGCAAAGGATACCAGCAGGGCTAGGGGGGCTGTGGGGGCTTTTATTTTAATAATGGATTGGGGGGGGGTTATCCAAGAATTTGCTATTTTTTTATCAGATAATTTGCAATTTTTTATTGGGGAAAACCAGGATCCCTGGTGATCAGTCAGAAGACAGGGTAGATATGCATCTTTATAGAATAAATCATCTGGCTACCTACCTCTCTCCTTGTGATCAGACGTGAGGAATAACAACATCCTACATTCAAAAGCTTGTCTAACTTTATCCCAACTATAATACAAAATATTATCCTAGGAAATCCTTTTCTCCATGTATGTAAAAACAATAAAGTTCATAGCATTGAACCTATTTTATTATGCAAAGGACCAATTGATCATAGAAGAAAAATAAATGACTGCAACTAATTTGGATCTCAGTAGGCTTCTTTATAAGACTTCTTTATATAATGGCAAAACTTTCACCTTTTTCCCAATTTGGATATCTAACATTTTTATATGAGAGATCTTCTCTGAAGTGCTGTTGTTTTCAAACATGGCTTATGCAGAGCTCAATCTGTATTTTTTATCTGTGGTGAGAAATAACACTGTCAGTCTCAAAATTTACTCATTTACTCAACAGTCCAGTTAATATCTCAGTGTCTATCTCTCTGAAAAGCCTTAGAATCATAGAAAGTTAGGGTTGGAAGGGACCTCAGGAGGTCATCTAGTCTAGTCCAACCCCCTCCTCAAAGTAGAACCATCCCCAACTAGATCATCCCAGCCAGGACTTTGTCAAGCCAGCCTTAAAAACTTCCAAGGTTGGAGATTCCACAACCTCTCTAGGTAACCCATTCCAGTGCTTCACCATCCTCCTAGTGAGAAAGTTTTCCTAATCTCCAGCCTAAACCTCCTTTGCTGCAACTTGAGACTGTTGCTCCTTGTTCTCTCATCTGTCATCACTGAGAACAGTCCTGCTCCATTTTCTTTGGAACCCCACTTCACGTAGTTAACGGCTGCTATCAAATCCCCTCCTCAGTCTTCTCTTCTGCAGCTAAGCAAGCCCAGTTCCCTCAGTCTCTCCTCGTAAGTCATGTACCCCAGCCCTCTAACCATTTTTGTTGCTCTCTGCTGACTTCTCTCCAACTTGTCCACATCCTTTCTATAGTAGGGGGCCCAAAACTGGACACAGTACTCCAGATGTAGCCTCACCAGTGCAGAATGGAGCGGAATACCTTCTCTCAATCTGCTGGCAATGGTCCCACTAATGCAGCCCAGTATGCTGTTAGCATTCTTGGCAACAAGGGCACACTGCTGACTTATACCCTTCTTCTTGTCCACTGTAACTCCCAGGTCCTTTTCTCAGAGCTGCTGCTTAGCCAGTTGGTTCCAAGCCTGTAGGAGTACCTGGGATTCTTCTGTCTTAAGTGCACAATGTTGCACTTGTCTTTGTTGAACCTCATGAGATTTCTTTTGACCCTATTGTCCAATTTGTCTAGGTCACTCTGAATCCTAGCCCTACCCTCCAATGTGTCTACTACTCTCCCCAGCTTGGTGTCACCTGCAAACTTGCTGAGGTGCAACCCATCCCAACTTCCAGAACATTAATGAAGACATTAAACGAAACTGGCCACAGGACCAACCACTGGAGCACTCCATTTGATACTGGCTGCCAGGTAGACATCGAGCCATTGATTACTACCTGTTGAGTCCAACAATCCAGGCAGCTTTCTATCCACATTACAGTCTATTCATCTAACCCATACTTCCTCAGTTGCTTACAAGAATGCTGCCTGTGGGAGACCATCTCAAAAGCCATATTAAAGTCAAGGTATATTATGTCCACTGCTTTCCCTGCATGAACAGAGCCAGATAGCTCATCATAGAAGGCAATCAGGTTGGTCAGGCATAAACTGCCCTTGGTGAATCCATGTTGACTGTTCCTAATCAACTTCTTCTCCAAGTGCTTAGGAATAGATTCTTTGAGCAGGGACAGCCCACAATTTTTGGGAACCCCCTGCAAGAGATCGTTTTGGGGTCCCCTGTGGCAGCCGGGGGGGGAGGATGGTAAGCAGCCAAAGAAGCTGATGATGGCAGGGGGTGGTGAATGGCCAGATATGAAGCCGGTGGTGGCAGTGTCATCGGTGGCAGGAGGGAGGGGTGGCAAGGAGCCAGACTCAGGGGGGCCCTTAGCTGTGGGGCCCCCTGTGGCCGCACGTTTTGCAGTATAGGACAGACCAGCCCTGTCTTTGAGGATTTGCTCCATGATTTTTCCAGGGACTGAGGTGAGCCTGACTGGTCTGTAGCTCCCTGGATCCTCCTTCTTAACAGAAAACAGGGCATGAGGTCCTGGGGGTGGGGAAGGGGGGTATAGTCACTGCAGGTGTGAGAGCAGCCCTGACCAGAGCAAGACTGATGCAGATGTGCTTCCAGAGTTTCTGCTCCCTCTGGATTGGTGGAGGGAGCCTGAGGAATCATATTTCCAGCCCCAGAGAGGGGCAGCTGAGAGAGGACACTGATGGATCAGGCAAGGGGATGCTGGAGACCTACCCAACTCACAGAGTCCTAAAGCCATCAGTGCCAGAGAGCGGAACACGAGGGAATGGTGAGAACCTGGTGAGCAGAGGGCTGTGGCAGTGAGGACCACGGCAAGAAGCCAGCAAAGACAGAGAGACTGGGGAAAGTCATCACTGGGTGAGCCCGGAAGCTGTTGAAGATACAGCCTCCCCACCCCCTTTTTTTCCCCTGTTGGTCTTTTTTTTTTGTTCTTGTTTCATCTCCTCACTGCATGGGGGTGCAGGCAGGAAGAGAAGAGCCCCTACCCTGCAGAAACCTTGATTGTCCTACCCCAGGAAAGCCAAGCCAGAGGGGAGGTAATTTGATTAAAAGCCATGGTACTAGTAAGAAAACCAGGCATGGAGGACAGGTGTCCTTAAAAAAGGACCATGTTAATTTAAGACTGATCAAGTTAAAGGTTCCTGGCAAACCAATTTTCATTGTCTGTCTTGTGTATGTGCAGGGAATTTAATTTGATTGTCTCATGAGCCTTAAATGAATTGATTGGGCATGATTGTCCCATGAATTGGAGGAAAATTGATTTAAGTTATTTATTTTATGGACTATTCAATGAATTGATATAGTGAAGCTGATCTTTCGCCTCTTGGGAACTGACTAAAGTTTGGAGGCCTTGTGGTGCCTGAATCAAGTGATTTGAGTATACAAACACACCCATTTATTAAGCCAATGAATAGCTGCCGGAGGTACAGCTGTTCCACGCAGGATCCAGACCATGACGTTTGCCATCTGATGTGGGATAGCAAGGGCAGGGTGTAAGGGGAAGAGGAGTCCTGTGAAGAAGACCCTTGGAGGACTCACCTTCATACTACATCTGCCTTTCGATAAGTTCCATCAAGATGTGGCAGGCAAGGATACAACACCTGAGGTAGGTGGCAGGTCCCTTTCCAAATGGCGCATGTGAGCCATATAGGGTTATCCCCTGACAATGGGCACTATATTTGCCTTTTTCCAGTTATCTGGGACCACCCCCTCTCCCCTGTAATTGCCACAAGTTTTCAAAGATAATGGCCAGTGGCTCTGCAATCACATCAGCCAACTCCCTCAGCATCCTCAGATGTGTTGCATCCAGCCCTGTGGACTTGTACACGTCCAGTTTTTCAAAATAGTCCCTAACCAGTTCTTTCACCACTGGGGGATGCTGACCTGCTCCCCAAACTGTGCTGCCTGGTGTAGTAGTTTGAGAGCTGACCTTGGCCATAAAGACCAAGGTAAATGTGAAGACTGAGACCACCTTATCTGACTTTTTTTTTTCTAAGTGAAATACCAAGTTCTTGGAGTAGGTTGTAGATCTGATAGTTCTCGTAAACAGGACATTTCAGTATCGTTTAGAAAGGACTCAATATATTTTAGCCATTAAATTTCTGGGTTCTAAACATGTTAACTTTGGGAACCAAGTAAGAGAACTAAGCTTAACATTATGTAACAATTTCATACACTGGAATTGTACAGCTCAAGAAAAAAGGCATTACATCTCTTCTTTGGAAGATTTATTTAATGAATTTGACTGCAACACTTAACCTCATGATTTCTTGCTGCATACATGAAAAAAAAATCGGCTAAAATTCAGTATCTTCCATGTATCAGGTATCCAGATTCTTTGAATGAAATCTTCATATTTTCCCAAGCTGCTAGCAACTGTGACCACCTCAAACCTGAGATCCTTTGTTTCAAGGTGATCTGCATCATCATCACAGATCTCACAGAGGCTCCATACCAGCTATGAACCAACTGCCCAGAGGAGGTTTCCATCTATTGACTCCTCCGCAAAATCCTATGAAATACGAACTTTTATTTCTACCCAGAACTTTTACAATCTTTTCTCTGATGCCTGATGAAGGGAGTTTGTGCCCAAAAGCTTGCAATTAAAGATTTTTTTTTTTTGCAGAAAATCTCGCTGGTCTAATAAAAGATACCACCTCTACTCCGAGTCCTGATAGCCTTTTCCTCTAGAGCAATATACCGCTACAACCTGAATACCTGACGCAAATAGAAAAGAAACTCCATATTGTGCAGGGCAGTCAGAGGCCGGCGGGGATCCCCTGGGCTTCAACCCTTTTACTATTTAATAGTAACAGCACAAGGATAGAAATAATCCCCACATACGCGACAATCCCCCCTGCCTCGGGCAACGCCGGGGCTGAGGGACAAGGGGGCGGGGCGCGAACCGGCGGGCTCGGGAGGGGGCGGGGGCTGCCTGGATCGGAGAGGGCGCTCTCAGGGTGACGTGCCCCCGCCGCGGTGGGGGTGGTGGGGAGGCGGTGCGCGGCCATCCCACAAACCCCCGCGGCCGAGGGCGGGTTTGGGCGGCAGTGGCGGGTCAGCAGTGGTTACTTCAGCAGCCGGAAGCGGCCTATCGTCTTCCGGAAGTGACGCCACGCCCCCCTCTCTCCCCGCGGAGGCGGCAGCGCTACAGCCGGGCGCGGCTGGCGGCGGGGCCCGAGGCGCGGGTGGGATCATGGCGGACGGCGTGGACCACATAGACATTTACGCCGACGTGGGCGAAGAGTTCAACCAGGTGCGCGCGGCTCCCCTCCGCCCCTCCCCCTCGGACCGCCCCCGCCCGGCCGAGGGGCTGCGTCGCCTGCCGGGCCCGCGGCGGGGAGGACCAGCCCGGCTCAGCTCGGCCCGGCCCGGCCGCCATTGTTTGCTGCCGCTGCTTTCCCGCGGCGGAAGGCCGCCGGCGCAGGCCGCATGCGCAGCGAAGGCAGCGAGAGCCACCAGCAGCGGCCTGTCTCCTTTCTCCGCCTGGCTCTGCCCGTGCCGGGGTCTTGGCGGCGGCGGGGAAGGGAGGTGGGGAATGGTTCCACCTCCCGCGGCTCATCCGTGTCCTGGCTGGCGGGCAGGAGCGAGGCGCTCGGGGAGGCGGGAGCACCGCGGCTGCCTCCCCGCCGCCGCCGGCTCAGGCAGGCCAATGGCCGACCCGGCTGGAGGAGCCGCCCCCGGGGAATGGCTGGGGAGGCCTGAGGTGCTCAATTGCTGAGATACTAAAAGGCCCGAGGCTCCATCCCGAGGGGCAGGGATTGGCCTTGTACTGGTCCAGCCTCCACAAACACTGGAACAAAACAAGCCCAGAAAGGCAGACCTTTCCCCAGGTCTTTTCAGGAGTGTGGCAGCCTGCATCTCTTTTAAACTGCCCCTTGGTGCCTTTGGCCCCCTGGTGATGGGGAGGCTGTTATTGCACTTCTCACTTGCACCTTGACTGGATTTTCTTTTCTCCCCCTCTGAAAACAAAGTGCGAACTGCCCTTCTCGTCCCTACTGAAATGCATGAATGGGTCTCCCCCAACCCCATTAACAGCTGCAGTTACCTGAAGAAACATAGTGGTGCTGGCATGGGTGATGGTGTCCCCCACTATGTTGTTCCCTTTTTTTGCAGAAAGGAACAAGTAAAGAAGCTGCCCTCAGCAGATCGACCAGACCCTCTGACCAGCCGATATGTGGCAGTGGGTGAATAAGCAGGGGGAGGTTCATAGAGACTTGGGTGATGAGGAGGCGGAAGGTGACTGTGTGGGATTGTATTGGAATGGTGGTTGGAGAAGAAATAGTGTCCCAAAATTTAGATCAATACCTAGAGACTTGGGATTTATTTCAGAAAATAAGCTCATTTTTAAAATTTGTTATTACAGAAGAGTGACAAACTGTGAGGCAAGCAGGCAATAGAGAATACTGGTTTGTTCATTTAAGACTTTTGAGTTGTTTAAATGGGAAGCGACACCCTGGGCCATAGAGTCAAGTTGCCTCTATTTGTTATCCTGAGAAATCCCCATTGTTACCCTCAGCCCCTTATACTCTGCTACAAGGCATCAGACCACAGATACCAAGAACACCATGTGAAGCGCTATAGGTAGAAGCAGAGACGACCATGATGTTCTACCTGGGAGAGATGTTACAATCTTTGCATTCTCCTTTGCCTGAGGAAGGAGACATGAGCCTTAGCTTGCAAATTATAAAAAAAAATTTAAAAATTGCAACTACTTAGTTGGTCTAATAAAAAATACCACTTCTACCACACTGGCTGCTTTACTTTTACACCAACATGGCTACAACCTTTATCCCTGCTACTAAGTTAACCCAGAAGCAGTTGGTTAATATACACAGAAGATCCTAAGAGAAAGATCATGCCCATACTGTGGAGAAAAGCAGTAACCCCAATGATCTGTGCTAATCTGGCCCAGACAAAAAGTTTTTGCTGAATTTGAATTTCATTACTAGTATGGTTATTGAGTGGCAGAGCAGGACCCTCTAGCTGGGAAATTGTTTTCTCAGTGCCATCAAAAATATCAACACATCCTAGTTGAAACCCCCTTGCCTTACCTGACTGGAGATTGTGAATTTTAAGTGGTGCAAGCCCCAATGGGAACTGTTTTGTTTTTATTTAGTTTAGTTTGATTTAGAATAGGTTCCCATTAAACCAAATTAAAGCCTCTCTTAGGCTAAAAGAAGTATGTCCAAGAGCAATGTTGCACTGTTTGACTAAACTAGTGTAATATAAACTGGTGCAAATTTGTTTGTATTCAAGCCATTAAAGTAGGAAAATTATTGCTTAGAAAAACAGTGCAAATATTTGACATTCTTGCTACCTGTATGCTTGCAGAAGAGACCTTGATTTTATCTGGTTTCTTGTAGTATATCTGCATGATTCAGTTTTACAGAGGTGGTGGGTATATGTTGGGTGTTCTTTGCAATAAGTCTGGCATTCAGAGCAATGGCATCAATGAATAAATTCTGATTGTACTTCATTCAGGGCTCCTACTTAAGATGCACCTTTCCTGTATTGTTTGGTTTAGTCTTGCTTTCCATGTCTTCCTTTCTGCAGCAGATTTATTTCTGCTTGCTATTAGTAAATGCTGTTTTCCATATAATTTTTCCTTTTAGTGATAATGTTTCAAAATACCTTTTGAAAAGCTTCTGATATTTTCTAAGTAAAATTTTAGGGGATAATTCCACTCAAAACAGTCATAAAACTTGGGAAGCTATTTCTGTTGTGAGCATGTGATCCCAGTAAAATGGCAAATGTCCAGGAAACTTTTTGACTGGACTCTGCTTTTCTATGATTAGTATATGTACTTTCTGCATAATTACTTAGTCTAGTTGCATTCTCGGTTTTTACTAGCGTTATGATCTAATTTGGTACTGACAACTGTGGCTTAATAGAACTAAAATAAATTCTAGTTAATCGAAATATTATAAACCTCTTCTCTACATTGTTTTAATGTGGTGACAATCCATGGTTTGTTGTAATAGAAGATTCCAACAGACTAATTAGAAGTGGCATACAGACTTGTGGGATATTACTTGTTTTTCTGTACTTAAGAAATCCACCCAACCTTTTTCAGTACAATTGCGTTTGCTCATGGTCCTACCTATAAATTCAAGCTTTCAGAAAGAAGATGGTCTGTCAGTATACTAAACTTACAAAGCCAACAGTTATTTCTGCTAAGCTTGAAAATCTGGTGAGGAGGAGACTTTCTGAAATGCAAGTTCTCCTGAAATGGGATGTATTCTTGTGTCTCATAGATTCATCAGCATATACCATACTTAGCTTTTATCGTCTATAATTTGTCTGTAGTCCCTATCTTTTTACCTTTTATACCTTTTGATGCTGCTCCTTATTCATGTTCACTTTCATGTACTTTTTTCCATTCATGCTGCTTGTTCTGTTACCATTTGCTCAAATTTTGAGACCATATTTTTAATAGTAAGCTATGAAAGAGGAGCATTGTTCATTGTCCAGTAGTTTCAAATTTCAGTCCTTCCAAGTGTGAAGTACCTCTGGTTATTACTGTTGATACAGAAGTGTCCACTAGCCCTAATTGGATTTAGGACCTCATTGTAACATTAGACACCCAAAGAATGAGACCAAGCGTGGAGGAAATATGTATGGTTCACGTATGGAGTAGTCAGGATGGCGATTGCCTCCATCACAAGCATTTTATAGGAGAGCCAGCTGTAATAGGAACAGTGTGATGTATTAGAAGTGATGTTGTTACTTTTGGATTGGATGACCCCAGAGTTTGTTTAGCCTATGAGCCAGTAGCAAAGTTGAACCATGGAATTCATCTCCATTATCTTAGTTAAGGCAGGAACTGAAAAATCTTTGAATGGATTTGATATTCAAGTAAATAGAGGACAATCCTACCTATACTCTTTGTGACAAAGCTTTCATTTGCGTCAGTGGTGTTTCAGAATGGATCTTTCAAGACTTGGATTTCTTCTGGCAAAACTGTGTACTGTTAAGTAAAGGTTTAATATAATCTTTTAGTTTACATGAGATTTACCTTCAGATTTTATCTGGTGTAAGATTTCATCCGTTAGCGAACACAGAGTAGGTACACAGTTTGTCCTGCTGAAGACAAAGCCCTAGAGTTGCACCTTGTTGCTTTCCATTCAGTCTACCTGGAATCATCAGTTCCACTTGCTAATTAGCTACAGTACGTTTCAGATACTTTCACTGGCTTACCTTTGCATCATTGCCTTGCCTGTGCCCTCATAGAAGGCTTTTCCAATTTAGGTCCACTCCAGCTTTCTGCTTTCTTTTTTGCCTTTAACTTTCCCGTTCTTTGGCCAAAGGTGCTTGCTGAGTTTCTTCTGTGCAGTTTGCTCAAGGTCATTGTCATCCTCTATGCCAGGTTTTTTCACATTTTTCTTTAAAATAGAAGTCTTCTAAAAGGTACCTGAACATTAGTCTTCCCTCTGTATTAGAAAATGGTGATGATCAAGACTCTTTATAGTCACCCGTTTTTTACCTGGTCTTCCTCTTTCTTATTTAACTGTTTCATATTGTTCATACATGTGAGACTTGTACTAGCAGTTTCTGTCAAGGACCAGAGCTACATCTACACCAATGGTCTCAACCTTCATAGACTCAAGGCATCCCTTGGAAAGTACTTAATGAAATTAGTTCTTTGACTACAAAAAAAATAGAGCATTTGTTGTGGTCTTTCTGAGTTCTTTACAACAGAACAAGTTGCAATGTTTTTGACACTGGATTCTTATTTGAAAAAACAAGAATCAGAAAACTAATTTCAGATTAAAAAAAGCTTTGCAAAGGCTCTGTTTCTACAACAGAAACAAGGTAAAGACATGCACTGAAATCTTGTGAACTATGTAACTGTTTACACCCCTAATGGTACTAATATTGCATGGTATCTCACTTCACCCTTTGATGGATCTCACAGCACTCTGTGAGGATCATTATCTATGAACCAGGATGTTCAGACTCTGGCCCATGGGCCAGATGTGGTCCATGGAGCCTTGGAATCCAGCCCACATGGCTATCTGTGTGTCAGGAAATTTGGTGGCAGGGGAGCAGTGACAGCTAATACCACCACCCCTCCTTTCTACCAAAATATCAAGCCCCACACAGTGGGTCACAGCTGGGCCATGTCTCTTTCCCCTGCATGGCCAGATTGATTCTCAGCCATGGTACCATTCCTTGGTGCAGCTGCTTTAGAGACGGCCCATGCCCTCCCCCCTCCACAGGTCTGAGCCATATGCATCTCCCTCCTGCCTGGGTAAGTTGGAGCTGGTTCGGGGCTGGTCTACACCCTGTTTTCTCTTGCCTGGCCAGGTTGGGGCTGGGCCGTGCAAACTTCCAACTTGGGGCTGAAATTGGGGCCTGTCCGTGCCCCTTTCTCCCACGTGGCTAGATTGGGGCTGGGCTGTCTCCTCCCTTGCCCCCCTGCATGGCTGGATGGAGCCCTGCTGCACCTGTGGAATGGCCAGGCACAGCCCATTCAATGAAAAGGTTGAGTGCCACTGATCTACACTAAGGAAGCTGTAGCTACTTTAACTCTGGTGTTGATGCTATGGCAACTGCATCCTGTGGTGCAGATGCTGCACTGCTAGTAGCTTTTCTGCTGCCAAAACTACATTTGTTTTCATGAACACAATAGTAGCTCTGCTAGCAGTTACAGTGACACTGCTGTGTGATCTTTTTTTTCTCTAGCTAACATAGCTCAATCAGCAGAATTTTGTAATTTAGATAAGGACTGGGTGTGACCTTGATGGTAGAGAAGGGTGATGTCTTTCTTGTGATGCTGGGGATATTTGGGCAATGTTACTGTCAAAAATCCCTTCAGATAAGAATTTCTCCAGTACACTTCAGGAGACCCTTTCAGAATGGCACTGCTTTGCTGTTGCTTTGTCTTCAGGCAAGCCAGTTTGCTCTTCATTAAGGCTATCCAAGAACAGAAACCTACTCCTTTATGCTGCAACATTTTTCACTGAATGCCTTTACTTTACTTTGTTTCTGTTGATGCTGTTCCCTTTTCAGAGCTTCTTTTACGTGGCTAGACCAGTCTTCTGGAGAATTTTGCATTGTAAAGATTTGGGATTTATGGGAGGAATCTTTGCTGTAGAAAAGGAATTGCTGTGGTTGAGACACCAATGAATGCCTATCACTGGGACCCGAATCAGAACTTTGTATTTGCTAAATGTTTTCCAATGTGAACGACTACAGCTGCTGAAAACATTCTTTAATACAGCTTGGTGTGTTGAGTCTACAGCGGAGGGATTGGTAAACTATAACTTTTGTTTTGCTGTTTGCACAATGATATTGTAGTGCTGTTTTAGTATTAACCAGTATTTAGTTACCTCTTTGCCTTGTTTTTGCTATGCTTACAAGTGTCACTGTTAACTTGATATCTTGTCCTGCTCTGTAAGGGAGAAGCTGCAGTGATCTTGACCACAGTTATTTATACTAATGCCAAACTTCCCTTTCTGTTTTCTTAATCTTCTACCTGTTCAAGAGAATGGCTTGGCTTAAAACTTTTAATTGCTGGTATTTCTTAGTTGGTATTTTCTGGGCTTATATACCTCCACCAATATGAGGCACTAAGGCACACCATGAAACTTCAGACTATATATTTATAATCTGTGGCCTCGGAGGAAATTGGTTGTCTGAGTCTTCATTTTGTCTTTGATTTTGCAGTTTTTAGTTTAGAACGAGGCAGCAATAGTTATATTGTGGGCAATTTTAAAATAAAACCTCTTCTCTAGTCATCCTGCTTTGTACTGGAGGTATTCCAGCAAGTCACAGGTTTCTTGATACTGTCCTCAAAGAAGCGTTTTGGTTGCTGTAACAACCACTCCTGCACTGCAGATCGCAGCTCTGCTTCTTGCCCAGGGTTCATCACTTACAGATATGCAGCTTTTTTTTTAACTTCTCCACCCATTCAAAAACCTGCTTTTGAGCCACATGGTTTTAACACTGTTGTGCCACAATTCTATGGTGAATTTTGCTAGGCAGCACACCTTCAACCCACAAAAAAGGAATGACGGAACACTTCTTTTGGGCACACTGACAACTACGTAGCCACACTGTTTACGTGCTTGCTAGCATCATACATGTGCTTTGTTCAAAAGAATGGGTGCGTTCAATGGTGCTGCCAGTAGCTTTTCCTGCTACACTGTAGTTTCTTACTGTCACAGACATGCAATGTGGGCAGCCATTTTGCCATTAGTTTTTGAAGCACCCTTGTACTTGCAACTCTAAGCTCTTTTAAAAGTAATTATTAATGAAGATAAATTTTTATATAGGTGCCATTTATAGGTGGCAGTTGTATAATAAAAGTGTTAGATGGAAACCATCTCATGTTGAATTGTAACTGTAAATCACCATCCTGTACAAGTAGGTGTTGGGATAGATGGTATTTTAGATAACCGACTTGGGTCACTCCAGGGGATGGCCTTTGGTTTGGAGACTTGATCTTTCACCAGTCATGAAGTTCCATGGCTGGGGGTGCACCAATAGAGATTTGGGAGCCAATACCAATAGCCAATTTTTAAGGAGACATATTGGCTGATACTGATCCAATTTCTGGTATGCAGCCTGGCAGCTTGGAGAGCTGTGTGCACCTGGTAAGTCTGGTGTGGTGGAAGGGGCATGGGGACAGATCAATGGGTTGCCCAGCTGGGGCGGGGCACAGGATGGAGCTGTGGCTCATGGGAGGGGGGGGTCCTGTTGCTCCACACACCCTGGGAGGGCATGAAGGGGGGGCACCTGTGGCCTGGGGCCAGGGTGGCGCTGGGCTCTTCTTGGCATGGGCAGGAGGGTGGAGTTGATCTGGGGCTGCACTTGCGGCAGGCAGTCGTGGTGCTGGGAGGATAGCTACAGCCACCCCAAAATTTGCTGTAGCCCCCCCCACCCCCCCTCCCAGCACTGCCACAGCCCACCCCAAGCATAGCCTGGCCCAACATCCTTTCCCCCCCACCCCTCCCCCATGCATCAGGAAGAGCCTGGTATGGCCCCAGTCCCAGCCCACATCTGCAGCCCAGCCCTCCCTGTGCAGATCTGGGGCACATGCTCCCATCCCATGCCCTCCCAGGGTGCACGTGGTGGTGGGATGTGCCCCCCCCCCAAAGCTGTGGCTCCATCCTGTGCCTGCCCCTGCTTCAGCCCCAGCACCACTCCTTCCCCCTCAGGGGGCCTTAATCTGTCCTCCCTCCCCCCTCCCCTTGTACCACAACAGACTTACCAGCTACACGCAGTTCTCCAAGCTGCTGGGCTGTGCTCCTTGCACTGCAGCTGCGCGCATTCATGATTTAAGTGATTTTTACTTGTGCAGGTCCCTGTGACAGTGTCAGTATTACAACCTGAAGTCAGTTGCAGCATTTAAAAATAATATTGTCACAAGCAGCTGGAAACCATTCCTTTCTAATGAGGCATGAAATCAGTTTCACCTGTGTTGTGGTCTGCTAGCCTGAAGTGGTGAAAATGTAGGAAAAGAGTTTTCAGGGAGATTACATGCTTAGGAAGAATCCTCAGGAAACTTGTGACAAGGCTCTAAGGCAACCGCTGAGGGTGGGGTAGAAGCACCATGGGGTGGGGAAGGTAGGAGGGCCAAACAGCATGTTGCCAATCCCCCATACTGCTGCAGGCCAGATTCAGCTCAAGGACTGTACGTTGCTACCCTGTACTCTTAACGCAATGGTCTTGTAGCTTAAAAAAAAGTGAAATATAACCAGTACAGTCAGTACAATGTTATCTTCATTTGTTATGCTGCCCATGCAGCTTTAAGTGGAGATATAAAAGTGGTGAAGTTCTGCATCAAGAGGTGTCTTCAGTTCGGAGACTTTGCATTGTACCTTTGCGCTGCTTACAGTTCTTGGGGATCCCAACTGGGTGCAGGGAAGAATGTGTTGCACCTTAAATAGTAAGCTGTCTACATTTAATAAGTGTATGGTCTGGTAACATAGTTAAAATTGATTGTCTTTGCCCTTTTTTAACAATTGCTTCCCTTTCAAACTCTGCATTGTGTTGATACTGTTACACCAGCTAATGCTCCATCTGGAACAAGTGAGTACTCCTCCTGTACTAAAGGGAGGTTGTTACAGTTTGAAGTGCTTCTTTACTAACTCCCCTTATCTGTCAACAAAGGGTCAATGTTAGAACAGTTGTTAAAATATTTGTGGCAACTTGTTCATCAGTAGGACTCCTGAGAGTTCAAACAGCTTTCTCAACTGTATGTTTTAATAATGAAAAGTATTTTCTGTTGTCTTTGTTTCTTTGAGAGTTGACATTAATATGCCCATGCTTTGTTTCACTGTCAACATAATTCGGGGATGCTTTGTATTCTCGTTTGGCTGTCTGTATTAGTAGGACAAATAAGCAGTGGTTATAGGCTCCCTGTTAACTTTCTGCCAGTTTGGCATTTGTGTGTTGTGTGTCTCTCTCTCTTTTTTAAATTAAGGTGCAGCCAGAAGATTAATTTACATTCAAAGTGTACATAAGTGGTGTTTAAACTCCCTCACAAGCCTCATTAGTTGCACTTTAGGGCTCACTCTTGTTTTAACTACCATATATAATCCTTATTTTGGCTTTGTTTTGACTAAGATTTGTTCATCTGGATTATATGTAATCTGTGTTTTAGGAAGCTGAATATGGTGGACATGATCAGATTGATTTGTATGATGATGTCATTTCTCCATCTGCAAATAATGGTGATGCCCCAGAGGACCGTGATTATATGGACTCTCTCCCACCATCTGTGGGAGATGATGTAGGTAAAGGAGCAGCACCAAATGTGGTCTATACCTATACTGGAAAGAGAATTGCATTATACATTGGGAATCTTACCTGGGTAAGTGTTGGAATACCACTGCTTTATTATAGGCAGTAATCATAAACTGATCAGTTCTATGCCTTGTATTAGACAGAATTTTGTGAAAATAACTCCAATTTTGTTTGACTCGTACTTCAAAATTAAATTAAAAGGGCACTAATATCTTAGAAGTATGGGGAGACAGGGTTTTTCTATAATTATTGTTAAAAGACTGGGGGAAAGATGTACAGCTTTGAGCTACGCCTTGACAAGTGGAAGGGGTTTGCAAGAAAAACATACTGTGAAGGAAAGTTACTTCTGCAACACTTTTAAGATTTTAGGGAAATCCCTGAAAGAAGAGATGAATGGATGAAAAAAATAGAACAAACTAACACTCAGCTATACCTTATGCCTGCAGATTACTTTCAGTAATCCTTTTTAAAGCTTTCACTTAAAAGGGAACTGTAGAGTAATGTGTAGAGAAATCTTCCTCATCCTCAAACCGCAGTGACCTTCCCAGTGAAACTGCTTCAAGCATCTGCCTTTAGATTTGCTTCTGCAGTATTTTAAACTGCTGCAGATCTGGGAACATTGAGCCACAGTTGTGTCCTCAGAGGCAGTGTCTTAATGCAGTGTATGTTGTTTGATAATGCTGAAGATGCTAGGTCACTAGCTGGACTAATTAGACTTTACAGTTAATCTGACAGATTTGCTCATCTCTGTATGCAAAATACTGAGTTCCTAAAGTCTTTGCTAGTGCTACATGTACAAGAAAATGCTCCACACTTTGTTGTAGGAGTTTGTTATCATTAACTGTTGTAATATCCTCATTTCAGGACCTGACAGGTAAGTAAAGGACAGAATTCATTTGTCAAACTCATTTGAAAATATAATTGTATAGGTAAACATTTTATAATCTGTTGGCTTGACTTCATTTCACTTCAATAAGAGCAGAGTTAGGCCGATGTTATAAAACCCTGTCTGTAACATTTAAGTCTCTGTAGTTAGTACTGACTTTACCTTAAACAAAACTATTTCTAAAAACATTGTGTTTATCTTCTGATTCACTATGAGTAGGTATATATTTTTAGATCATTGAGGTTCATCAATTTAATTTGCTTGTTGTGAGACTGAAGGGTATACGCTCCATACTCGGTGTTGGAAATTGTAACTTGTGGATCTGTGTCCTACATGGGAAATATGGGACTTTACAACCCAGCACTTTCCTTCCAGGGTGGAAATACAGGGGATTTTAGAGTTAAAATAAAGGTTTTGCTTTTACCTTAACTCCTGTTGTACACCCAGCTATACAGCAGTGATGGATTATGTTCAATACACAAGCCAAACAAAATGATTTAATTGGTGGATTTGTTGTATGTGCAGGCTACTGAAGTTAGCTATAACCCCTTTAAGCTATAACCCCTTTGTTTCCTTTCTCCCCTCCCTTCACTGCCCTTTTTGGCAGTAACATTTTATAAGCAATGCAAATGTTCCATCCTTTGTAAAAGTGAAGTATCATATTTGTCTGGTCTCTAGAAACTCCTTGTGGAATTTTTGGCTAATAGAAACTGCTTGCATAGTAAAAGGATTATTTTGAAAAATTATTGCATTTATTATAACAATCTTTTCTGAGAAATGAATTTTAAAATGTCACTTAATGTTTGTAGTCCTTTTCAACAGGTAGTTGTGGAAACTTGATAGTGAGTTATGTTATTATGTAATCATTTTCACAATAAAGAATTAATAATAGCATTAACAAAATTAGGCTGCTCTCATAGGGGAGATTGGTGTGTATTGGATGCATTTTGATAGTTGAATATTTAAAAAAATATATATCTTGCAGTGGACAACAGATGAAGACTTAACTGAAGCAGTCCATTCTCTGGGAGTTAATGATATTTTGGAGATAAAATTTTTTGAAAACCGTGCTAATGGCCAGTCAAAAGGGTAAGAATTAAATTTAGTGTTTTCCATTATTGGTCACTGTTCTGCTACTGTGAAAGGTGGCTTGTCACAGTCTCCTACAGTTAACGATATATAATCACCTATGTTAAATCATTTCCAGTCAGGGTTATGCATGCTCTTTTTTCATATTCAATTCCAGTTCAGTTACACTCGAGTCTCTCTTTATGCAAGAATTCTGTTCCAAAAAAACCGTGCATAAAGTGAGTCCATTATTACATGCAATTAATAGGGCCTCAGTCTACTGCCTCCCCCGCCAACCATGACAAATTCAAACAATAATCACACAATACAATAACTGCTGTATGGAGGGGCTGCAAACTCTGTGCTGCAGTCAACGAAAAGCACGGGGTGCGTTGCCAGGGCAGCACGGGGCTAGCTGGAGAGGCACCCAGGGGAAGGAAGCAGGATAGCAGGGAACGCCAGCTGCTCCTGGCTCCACCCTGCTTCCCTTCCCAGGTGCCTCTCTAGCCTGTTGGGCATGACCTGGCACAGCTAGGAACAGCAGGGCCGCACGGAGAGGCTATGAGCTGCCTGCTGCACTGAGTCATTCCTGCTGGACTGTGGAGGCACCCATAGCAGGGAACAGTAGGGCTGTGCAGAGAAAGTACTCGCCCCATGCTGCAAGCAGCAGCACGTGTAGCAGGTATGTCGCCAAGGCAGTATGGAGTGAGCACCTTCTCTGCACGGCACCACTGTTCCCTGCTTCCCTGCCTTGAGTATCTCCACAGCTCTGGGCATGACCCAGGTGCAGCAGGGAACTCGTAGCCTCTCCACGCACCCCTGCTGATCCCATCTGCACCAGGTCGCAGAGGCACCTGGGGCAGGGAAGCAGGATGGGAGGGAATGGTGGTTGCTCATCCTGTGCTGCCCTGGGAATGCACTTCCTGTGGCTGCCACTCTTTGAGGGGCGCAGCCCTGCACCACAGGAGGCAGGTGGTTTGGTCTGTGGGGTGTGGGGCACTGGGACCAGGTAGGGAGTACAGCTGAGCCCAGGATCAGGGCCAGGGCCCACTGTGCCCATGCATCTGCCCCTTCCCCTTGGAAGTGTCCACAGGAATGGGGAGCCAGCGCTCCCCTGACAAGCCAACAGAGGCTCCATTCTACTCCCCAGTGGGGCCCTACAGCTCTACGCTGCGGCCCCAGGCCCTGAGACCCGCCTGGCTGGACAGCAGATCCAGCTCTGCCCAGCTCCCTCCCTACAGGAGCTCAATCCCCCTCTTCCCCCCACCCTTACCTGCTGGAGCTGCCTTCAAGGCTTCTTGGGGCCATGTGCATGTAGTGTACATGCACGTGGTGCCCCCTGTCTCACCGCCTTCCTTCCACTTCCTCCCAACTCCCTGTAGGCTA
Source organism: Crocodylus siamensis (assembly GCF_052110815.1). NCBI lineage: Eukaryota > Metazoa > Chordata > Crocodylia > Crocodylidae > Crocodylus > Crocodylus siamensis. The sequence goes on from NC_143398.1 coordinate 67,619,352, forward strand.
GAACTCTGCCAGCCTGTAGGTAGCTCATTGCTGGCCAACTTTGAATAAGATCGGAGTTTTCTCGTACAAAATGAATTTTCGGTATAAATAAGGTCATTGCACATAAGCAAATTCGCACAAAACTAATTGGCGTAGAGACCGGAGTGTACAAGCATAAATTCTAAAGACAATAGCATGTTTCACTGCTTTGTGGTTGGGATTGTAATACTGGTATTCCCCAAAGAGCTTTTTTTCCCTACACTTCAGGGAGCCTTTTTTTCCTATTAATTCTTTTAAGCCTTCCCTGCTGTGAGTGCCAGTTTATTGTTTAGTGTAGTCAGTTTTTGAAAACTTTACTTTGGTTAACTAAAAGCTTCTGCTCTTCCAAGTGATCAGTTCATCCATTACTTCATCAGAAATATATTTTTATTGTGTAACTCTGGCAGTGCATCTTAGTACTTTTTTTTTTTCTTGTGAGAACCAAACATTCCTTAAGCCAGCTTTCAAAATGCAATTAGGCTTAATATAGAATGGAAAAGAAGTCAGTTGGCTTTTGTCAGCTTCACGATAAAAACTGAAAGATGTGACCATATGTTCTTAAGTAAAAGATGAGTACAAAGTCCTTTTGAAGTTGATTAGACTTTTCTTAGTCTTTTAACATAATTATTCAATGCAACGTAAGTTTGTGTAAAATAAAAAATATATATATATATATATATATATATATATGAGAAGAAATTATTCATTCTCTGCTGTACCCCACTTCTGAGTTACTCTGATAGTCACTAAAAGATGGACTTTTTCCTGAACATTTTTGTTACATTTTGTTTATGACTTTTTTCCCCTGAGAAAAAAGTGTTTTCATTATATAACAGACATTTGTTGTACATGCAGTATGCATCTGTTAGTGCTGTGGTTTAGTAGAAATAAAGTCTTTTCCTATTTTTGTACTCTTCCTGGGTCTTTCAGATTGAATTATGGGAACTTTATAATACTGAGTTTAAATTTACATTTACAGGTGTTTGTTGGGGGTGGGGCTGTTGCGCATCTTGGAATCTATGTTATGATATTTTAAGGATCTTTCTACCAAGATGATAGTGTGTGGTGAGGTTTTGTCTGATAGTTTTTAAGTGTTCTTATGCTTTATGGGTTTTATCCTTTGCTTGGGAAACAGACTTTTCTGATGTGGGAAGCAATGATATAATTTTTTCCTTTCTTTTTAGGTTTGCTCTTGTAGGTGTTGGGTCTGAAGCATCCTCGAAAAAGTTGATGGATCTGTTGCCTAAAAGAGAACTGCATGGGCAGAATCCTGTTGTAACTCCATGTAATAAACAGTTCCTGAGTCAATTTGAAATGCAGTCAAGGAAAAGTAAGCTTGCTCTTACTTGCTTTCTCACTCGAGGGTGAGGGAACCAAAGGCTTAGCTTAGGGAAATTGTTGCAGTTTATACTTAACTTAAAATGATATGTACAAGGCTCAATGTAGTTGTGTGACATGTTGTATGGTCGACCGAGTAAAGTTCATTGTTGTTCCCAACATAAATTCATTTCAGCTTAGAGCTGGGTGGATTTATTTGAGTGCAGATGGGATAGTGGGTAGAAAAGAACTTCAATTTCCTCTTCAAAGAAGAGGACAAAATATTCCATTCCCAGATACTTTTGAAAAGTATTGGGGGCTGGACTCTGATCCTCCGAGGTCCCTTCCAACCCTAATATCTATGAAAAAGCTTTCTAAATATTTTGGATGATTTTAATTTTGTAGAACTGGAATTATTATTAAAGAACTACCCAAATTCCATCCTATTTGAATGTTTATATAGATATTTAGTGTTTGTGGTCATGGAGTTTTCTACATCTGTTGTTGTCTTGTAACGCCACTCAAAACTGCCCGTGTTTAAAAAACAGTAACACATGAAAACATTCATATGTCAAGCCTGATCGATGTGAATAAATCATTCATTTGGACATTTGCAGTCAAATTGAAATAGATTCTGAGATTTGCCTGGGTTGTGTTCATTGCAAGGGGGAAAGTATGATCTGCTGTGTTATCCCTTCAGCATCTGATCTGGGTGGGGGAGATGTGGCTTGGGCCATGGCATGTGTTTGAGCAGCCTTTAGAGCTATTGCAATTTGTTTCTGTCTCAATGGGCTCCAGGTGTCATTCCATAAATAAAGGGGTGCTGACACAGTGTGGTGTTCTGTCAAAACCCCTTTCCTTACCACAACTTTTTACTGAGAAATGGAGAGCAAGAAGCGGGCTGTACATAGTTTCATAGTTAGTAGGGTCGGAAGGGACCTGAGCAGATCATCAAGTCTGACCCCCTGCCATGGCAGGAAAGAGTACTGGGGTCAAACGACCCCAGCAAGGTGATTGTCAAGCCTTGTCTTAAAGACCCCAAGGGTAGGGATCACCACCACTTCACTTGGAAGTTGGTTGCAGATCCTAGCCGCCCTGACCATGAAGTAGCTCCTCCTGATATTTAGCCTAAACCTACCCTCTGCCAGCTTGTGACCGTTATTACTAGTCACTCCTGGTAGTGCTCGGGGGAACAGGGACTCCCCCAATGCCTGCTGATCCCCCCTGACTAGTTTGTAACAGGCCACTAGATCCCCCCTCAGCCTTCTCTTATGGAGGCTGAACAGGTTCAGGTCCCATAGCTTGTCCTCATAGGGCCTGCCCTGCTGCCCCCTGATCATGCAAGTGGCCTTCCTCTGGACCCTCTCCATGTTGTCCACATCCCTACTGAAGTGCAGGGCCCAGAACTGGATGCAGTACTTCAGCTGCGGCCTGACCAGTGCCACATAGAGGGGGAGGATCACATCCTTGGACCTGCTTGAGATGCATCTGTGGATGCATGACAGGGTGCGGTTGGCTTTCCTGACTGCATCCCCACACTGCCGGCCCATGTTCATCTTGACATCAGTGATGACTCCAAGATCCTTTTCTGCCTCTGTACTGACAAGAAGGGAGTTCCCCAGCCTGTAGGTATGCTGCTGGTTCTGCCTCCCCAGATGCATCATTTTGCACTTGTCAGTGTTAAATCCCATCCTATTCTCCACCCACCCCCGTAACCTGTCTAGGTCTGATTGCAGCTTATTCCTCCTTTCTAGCGTGCCCACATCTCCCCACATCTTAGTGTCATCAGCAAATTTGAACAGGGTGCTTTTTACCCCCTCGTCCAAGTCACTGATGAAGATGTTGAACAGTGCGGGCCCAAGGACCGAGCCCTGCGGAACCCCACGGCCAACATCCCTCCAGGTCGAAAATGACCCGTCCACCACCGCTGTCTGGGTGCGGCCCTCCAGCCAGTTGGCGATCCATTTGACTGTGTAGGTGTTGACACCACAGTCCCCCAGTTTTTTAATGAGAAAAGGGTGAGACAGTGTTGAGGCCTTCTGAAAGTCCAGAAAGGCTATGTCCACTGCTACTCCTGCATCTAAAGATTTGGTGACTTGGTCATAGAAGGCCACCATGTTGGTCTGACAGGACCTGCCTGTAATGAACCTGTGTTGGTTGCACCTAAGCATAATCTCCCCTGCTGGCCCCTCGTGGACATGTGCCAGAATAATTCTCTGAAAAAGCGTACCCAGGATCGAGGTAAGACTAACTGGCCTATCGTTTCCCAGGTCCTCCTTCCTCCCTTTTTTGAAGATGGGAACCACATTGGCCCTCTTCCAGTCCTCTGGCACCACACCAAAGCAGCATGAGTGCTCGTAAAGCCGTGCCAGAGGTCCCGCAATGACCTCAGCTAATTGCCGCAGCACTCTGGGGTGGAGATCATCTGGACCAGCTGATATAAATACGTCCAGTCCATCCAGAAGTTCCCTGACTAGATCCTCATTGACCCTTGGCCTAGGTGCGCCTCCCCTTATCCTTCTGAGGGGGGCCCAATGTAGGGGCTGATCTGCTCCCTGCTCAAGAAGATGCAGGCAAAGAAGTCGTTATGTAGGTTAGGTTTGTCATCAGGTGTGATGACCAAATTTCCTATCATGTCTTGCAGGGGCCCCACGTTACCCGGTACCTTCTTTTTGCCCGCTATGTATTTAAAAAAGGACTTCTTGTTGTCCTTGATCTGGGTAGCTAGTCCCAGTTCCATCTCCACCTTGGCCTTCCTGACTGCCCGCCTGCATCCCTGAGCAACAGCAATGTAATCCTCCCTGGTGATGGCCCCTCCCTTCCTTTGGGTGTGCGCCTCCCTTTTAGCTAGAAGACATTCCTGGATGCTTTTGGTAAGCCATGGGGGCTTTTGTGCCCTCCTGCTCCCTTTGATCCATGTTGGGATTATCTCCCTTTGGGCTTGGAGGATCGTTTCCTTAAGGAGAGACCACTCTTCTTGGACAACTGACTCCCCACCCCTCCGGGACCTCAGTGTTTCCCCGACTATTCTTGTTAGCTCATTGAAGTACGCCCTCCTGAAATTTGCTGCAGGCCTTTCACCATCCAGTGCAAGATGGCAATTCCAGCAGGCGATGATTGCTGTCGCCCAGGTGGTTGAGCACCCGCAGCCGCCTCACCAGGTCGTCACCCGTGGCCAGCACCAGGTCCAACAAGGCGTCTCCCCTGGTGGGGCTGTGCACCTCCTGGGTTAGATGGAGGTCCTACATTCTGGCTAGGAACCTACGTGAGTGGTCAAACCTGGCTGACTGCTCTTCCCAGCAGATGTCTGGGAAGTTCAGGTCACTCACGATGACCACGTCCTTTGACCTAACTACCTTCGTGAGCTGACTTAAGCATCCCTGGTCTAGCTCTTCCCCTTGGTTGGGTGGTTTGTAGTAGACCCCCACCGTTAAATCTCTTTCCCCTCGACTGCCTTGTATTCTAACCAAGAGCACTTCCGTGCCCCTCCTGTGACTCTGTGCTACCTGGTGAGGATATGTATTCCTCCTTAATGTAGAGCGCCACACCCCAGCCTTTCCTCCCTCCTGTACAGCCTATAGCCCTTGATATTCACTGCCCAGTCATGCATTGGGTCCCACCACGTTTCAGTGAGCCCCACTATGTTTGAGTTGGTGTCAGCTAGCAGGAGGGTAAGTTCCTCCTGCTTGTTTCCCATACTAAGAGCATTTGTGTAGAGGCATTTGAGGCCTCCTGAGGATGTGTGCGCTGGCTCCCTAATCTCAGCATTGCCCTGGCCCCTGTTGCTTACCTGTGTATATGTTCTGCCCGTCAGTCTAGGCTGGACTGTACTTGTGGGTGCTGCTTGGTTTAGTAGTCCAAGGCTTCCTCCGCCCTCATCTTCCCCTTCCTCCGATGAGCCTAGTGTAAAGCCTGCCAGAGGAGATCCACCAACCTAGAAGAGAACACATGCTTACCTCTAGGGGAAAGGTGGAGCCCATCCCACCTGAGCGTGTCTTGTGATGTGTGGGTCGTTGTCAAGGAAGCCAAAGCCCGCCTCAAGACACCATTCCTGAAGCTGCCAGTTGGTTTCTGCGATGCATGTCTCATGCCGTCTTCCATGTCTAGTTCTGTTAGTCCCAGTTACACTGTGGATATCCTCAAGTAGTGAGTGACCCTTGGTGGCTTATGAAATCTACCTCCCTTCCCTCTGACAGGAGGGAAACCATTTTAGATTAATAAAACTCTGTAATATGAAGTGTAAGCTTGTTATGTGACTTTATAAATGGAACTTTTGACATGAGTAGGTATATTTAATGAGTTTTTTAATCTCACCTTTTATTCTTATATTGGGCCTGGATTCCCTTCTTATTCTATGTGCAAGAAAAAAACCCCCAAGCATAGAGTCTAAATGAAAATGCCTAGTCCTCTACGTATGCCTCAAACTGTCAGCACAAGTGAAAGTTCTTTGGTGTCTTCCTCCTCCTCTTTGTTTAGCAGTGGAAACTCTAGAGGAGTCTGAGCCAGATCCTCATTTCCTGGCCTTTTTGATATGCTTCTGTGTTCTCTTTTTCCTTAAAGGAGGCCCAAAAATCTGTTATAGAAGCAGATAGAAACAACAACCACCTTACATTATTAGACACTTATTTCTCTACAGGCTTCATTTTGAGAATCTTCAAGTGAGCTGAACATGGTACAGAGGGTTAAGAGATTTGAGTGTGGTTATTAACTATTCCATTGATTTCCCGATTGAATTAGAACTAATCACTTTACCCTATGTAACTTTTTTTCCTAGCAATAAAACAGGAGTAAACATTTTAAAACATTTTGAGATCTGTGCACCTAACTTAAGGAATTAATGCTCGTTGTTTTAGAACCTGTCCAAGAGGACTCAGCAGCACTAAGAATTGAAAAATGTGTATCTTGCTTCATGTTATGTAATAAAAATATATTTTTGCTTCATCACTGCAGCTACACAGTCAGGTCAGATGTCTGGAGAAGGTAAAGCTGGTCCTCCAGGAGGTAGTTCACGTGCAGCATTTCCACCAACTAACAGAGGACGAGGCCGTTTTCCAGGTGCCATTCCAGGTGCGGACAGATTTCCTGGACCTGCAGGGCCAGGAGGGCCACCGCCTCCTTTTCCAGGTAAAAATGCCAGAACACTTGCTTAATTTCTGGGTTGCTGCTTTCTTTTCTTTCTTGCATTGTGACAGTGCTGGTCTCAGAAAGAGGGCTGTACTTTTATTGAGATCCAGGGATTTGATTCAAGATGCTTTTTATATTGAACGGTGAATTTTAGTGAAAAACATGCTATACCTCTTTACTGGTGGTGAGCATACATCACTTGACATGAAATGCTTGTTTCAAAGGCACTGAGACAGGTATAAATAATTGTGATTTACTAAGGATTAGTTTTTTTTACTTTTAATTTTTGAAAAATGTATTTAGTATGCCAGGAGGTATTTGCACTGGTTTTAAGGTAGATGCCTTTTATCTTCGTATGGGCTTGACTTCTCTAAAGCATATCTTAAGTTGTTTTGATGGTGACTAACTAGTGACAGTGTGCATACTGCAGAACAACATGGGAGCAGCACCACAATAATAGCTCAAATGTTGACAGTCCTACAGTTTTAACTTATACCCCTTAAACTTGAGCTAATTGGCTTATTCATTAGCTAGGTCAGGTTTAAAGCACCACTTAACTTGAGCTAGATACTTTTGTGGGTGGATAGGAATTAGGTCAGGGTAATGCATGGAGTTATATCTTAAGCTAACACTGCAGTGAAAACAAGCTCTTTGTGTGTGTGTTGTGGGGCAAGTGTAAAGCTCTATAAACATTATTCTGTAGCAGAAGTAGTAGTCTGTGACTGCTGAATTAAATGGGACTGTCAGAATGAAATATTACTAACTTAAGAACATAATTAGTTAATTTGGCTACAGATAGCAGTAATTTTTCCTACCAGTATTTGTGGTTTTATGATTACTCTTCCATATTTTTCAAGGACTTTTGTGTTTTCTCTCTGTGAAAGATCTGCACTGATTTACAGGAGCTGGAAAAGATTTCAGACTTTCTTGCTGTTATAGCTAACACCAGGTGACAGATTTACACATGATAACGTAACTTTTTTTAACATTAATGGTGTCCTTTCAGATATTAGTCAGTAGTCAAGTAACTGAAATTTGCCAGATGTTTATTTGCCTTTTTGAAGGTGAGAATATATGATGCTCGTGTACACTATAAGCTCTTTGGTGATTGAGGGAAGTCTTGGTTAAATGGTTCTAATTACAGAAATAACTTTGTATTTCCCCCCTTTTTTTCAGCTGGACAGAATCCACCGCGTCCACCCCTAGGTCCTCCTGGTCCACCAGGCCCTCCAGGTCCCCCTCCTCCTGGTCAGGTTCTTCCTCCTCCATTAGCTGGGCCTCCTAATCGCGGTGACCGTCCTCCTCCTCCAGTTCTGTTTCCTGGACAACCCTTTGGTCAACCTCCACTGGGGCCACTTCCTCCTGGACCTCCACCTCCCGTTCCAGGCTATGGCCCACCTCCAGGTCCACCGCCACCACAACAGGGTCCACCTCCTCCACCAGGCCCTTTTCCCCCTCGACCCCCTGGTCCTCTTGGGCCACCCCTGACACTTGCTCCTCCTCCACATCTTACTGGGCCACCTCCAAGTGGTCCCCCACCTGCACCACATGTGAATCCAGCTTTCTTCCCCCCACCTGCCAATAGTGGTATACCTACTTCAGACAGCCGTGGTCCACCACCAACAGATCCATATGGTCGACCTCCACCATATGACAGAGGTGACTATGGGCCACCTGGAAGGTGAGTGCTTTTTGTTTCATGTGCTTTATGGCACATACATTGCTTATAGGAAGCACCACATTCTTTTACCTTTTATGCATCAGCTTTTTTGCTTTCTTCAGCAAAGTATCTATCAGAGAGTTTTGCTAGGACTTAGGAGTATTTTCAAATGCAGTATCAGTTTCCCCATTCTTCCCTCTTTGACTCCTCCTTTTTTTTGTCTTCAGTATTCATAATCTTGCTTTTGCCACTGACTGTTTGCTCCCTCATGTTTTGTCTGCAAATATGCCTATCATTTCGTGTGCAAGAGACTGAAGTACATACTTCTGTCCCAGCTGCACTGCTAGGAAATCTGTATCTTCATCTTTGCTTCTTTTGACTGTTTGACAGCTGTCATCTTATGGCCTCCTGTGTCCAAGTTCTTCACACTCTAACCTGAGAAAAAATAATTTGTTTCTTACAAATACAGCACTGTGTTTTGTGAAGTACAGACAGTAAAAAGAATATGGAACTCCTCAAGCAACCCCACTGTTCCCCACACTTCAAGATTCAATTGAAAGTCTCCTTGCATCAAAAACCTCCATGGACTTACTTCAGCTTCTGAGACTTTACCTTTCTCCCAGCTCCATCTGTTCATCTAGTACTGACCTTGCTATATAGTTGGGAGAAGAGTCTTTTCTTCAACTCATACCATCTGGAACAGCTCCCTTGATTCTCTTTGTCTCAACTTTCATATCTTTCAGATCTTATTTGAAACGTCTCTTCTTTTTATGTACCCTTTTTGTTTCTCCCTCCTCTTGCTGTTTTCTTATTTTCTGCTATTTTTGTGTTTATGCTCTGTGAAATATTTTGGGATGGTACCTAAGAAAGGCAGTACACAAAATAATATATATTTATCCATATGGATCATATGAGTTATGATGTTTCCAGTATGAGGAAGACATCCTGTCCTTTTACTATTAATTTTGTTTTTCTCTTTGTTGATTATGGTTCTGGTTTTTCAGCTTATTGATCAAATTATAAAGTAAAATACATTATTTATAAATTTAATGTTCTTACAATAACTGTATAAAAACTAGAGCATTTGACATAATTGCCTAAAATATAATGTTAATAAAACACAGTCTCTTTTGATAGTCAATAGCTAGATTGTCCTCAAGTTGCTGGGTGGTGGGGGAGAAGGGGAAAACAAGGCAGAACCACTGCACTTACTGTCCAGTATTTTCATTAATCATGTCAAAACTACAATCCATAACTATTTAAATTGTCATTAATTATATATCATAGGCGTTTCACTGGAAATAACATGTCCATAAGAGAAAAATTACATATTCCATTCTATGGGAGGCACACGAAAAATAATACTCAAAACTCAGGGAGGTATGAATTTTTAGACATTTCCTCTTATGCTAAACTGGCTATAGGATCTTATTCCACTTCTTGCACTTAAGAGGATAGCATTGCTTATCGTTCTGCATTTTCTTTCTACCAGAAAAACTAACGCTGTTTTAGAAATATTATCCAGCAGTGAGCCAGTTTAACAGTGTCATTTTTTTTCAGTCTCATTAACACCATCCTCCAGGTTTTCTGTATAATGCAGAAACTGGCTAATAGGAAACTACAAAATTGGAGGGAAAACTTGCTTATCTTCATTTTGTGTAGGTTAGTTTCCATTTTTTGGAAACCAGATGTGGGTCATTTGTTAAAATTTTAACAGCATTTAGCACTGTAGAGGGGTATTTTTGTGAAGTGTAAGCTTAATCCTTTCCTCATAGGATAAATACCATGTCAAAACAGTGAGTTAGAGTGCCCTGGAGTTTGACCAGAAAAACTAAAAGTAGGAGTAAAGGCTTGAAATGTTGATCAGAAAATGGAGCGTTAATAGTGCTAGACAGTATTTGCTCTTTATCTGTTTCACAGTGTGAAAGTCCTGGTCAAACAGAGCAGGAGACTGGGAGCCAGGAACTCATGAGTTCTAATTCCAGTTTTGATATAAACTCCATCTGTAACTTTGGGCAAGTCACTTGACCCCCTTGCCTCAATTTTCCCATTCAGAAAATTAAACTTATACCTAAGTCCTAAGGGTGTTGTGTGTATTAACTAATATTTATAAAGCATTTTGGATACCCAAAGTATTCAAGTGTTTCTAAATATTCAATGTAAATAAATGGTTTTCACCCTTAGTATTGCATATTTTAGACTACAGGTTTTATACTGTAAAACAGTCTTTCAAAACCAATGAACGAAACAAGCCTGCTTTCTGTCCTGTTTGTCACTTTGCTTAAAGTTGCAGATTTGAATTGTTGAGCACTGCAATGCTATCTTCAGAAGCTTTAGCTAACTGTTTTAAACTTTAGTTTTATTACTTGCAGAGAAATGGATGCTGCAAGAACACCCTTAAGTGAAGCAGAGTTTGAAGAAATCATGAATAGAAATAGGGCCATCTCAAGCAGTGCCATTTCAAGAGCTGTGTCAGATGCCAGTGCTGGTCAGTAAATCTTATTTAGCGTCCCTCCTATTTTACCCCACTGTAAGCAATTTCTAATTTTCCTATTTGGGACCCTGGAGATTTGAGGCCACCTTGAGCCCCCCCCCCTTTATTATTATTATTATTTTTTAATGAGTGTTGGCCTTTCAGTAGGCACAGCTGATGGCTTGGGTGCATATCTAGATTTGCACAGCACTCCAAATTTGTGTGATTTGTCTTCTGGACAACAGCTACAGACCATGTTCTAATAGCTGGTCCATAGCAGTAGCTTTGTTGGTTCTTGCAGAAAAGAACAGTTGTTCAAAAGGGAAATAATTTTACATAAGGAGGCTTAATTACAATTTGAAATATTTTAATTCACTAATAGCCATCTGTGTTCTTCTTTGCAGGTGACTATGGAAGTGCTATAGAAACCTTAGTAACTGCAATTTCCTTAATTAAACAATCCAAAGTATCTGCTGATGATCGTTGTAAAGTACTTATTAGCTCTCTTCAGGATTGCCTTCATGGAATTGAGTCCAAGTCTTACGGATCTGGATCAAGGTAAAACTATCCTGTTTCATCTGTTAGCTGCAGTCCAAGCCAGCAAGATAAAAGGCAAAAAGGGGGGGAATGTTTTTATTAATATCATTTTACAGATGGGGAACAGTGGGGCTCATCTTTGTTCCCAAGCACTGCATTTACATGTTTGCCCAGGATTGCAGCACTTGGAGCTGAGTCAGAGTAGCCCTGGCCAACAGGGAGCCCAGGGGTCAGTCTGCCGATCTGGGGCAGATCTGACCCAGCTCAATGGGCTTCTATACACATGCAACAAAGGCACTTTAACTTTAGTGCTTTAGGTTAATGTACTTTAAAAATGAATACATGTGCCATGGCTTCATGTGAAGTTCATGCTTTGTTGTAGTTCTGAGGAGTAGGCAGCAGGGGCACCAGACACTGCATAATTTAATTGCACTGTTGTGAGTGACATCTCCATTGTTGTAAACAAAATGTAAAGTAACAGAATAAAAATCCATTTGGTCAATCTTTATCATTTTCACAACACCCTCTGTGGAGGGAGAGGAGGGAGTGATGGATGTAGGCAGGGGGTGCATATGGCATGCACTCTACTCTGCCATCTCAGTGACCCTATCTACAGCTGTGCTGGAAGGGAAGGGCACATAGGAGATCCTGATGTGGGGGCAAGAGCCCCCCTACCCCATAGTCCAGAATCCCTAGGGACTTCTGTACCCAGGGATATAAGAGAGCTTCTCTGGTCTCCAGTCTACTTCCCAGATCCAAGGCAAGGAACAGGGTGTTCATACAGTGAGGGCCACCTGGCACACCACCCCATAATGTGTCTGTGGACAAGCCCCTTTCCTACCCTGCACTCCACCCCTGCTGATCACCCCCAAAAAGGGGCTGTTCACCTGAGACCCTCTGCAGCCAGACCTACCTACCATAACACTGGTAGGCTCACCCCTGGGTTCCCCTGCACTCAGGAGCGGAGACTGGGGAATACACCCACACCCCACTGTCACTAGATGGCCACTGCACCCCCCCCAAAAGGGGGATCTGTTCACCCCCTCCCCAAGACCCCTGCAGTCCCTCAAACCCTGCTTATCAGACCATATCAGGTTCCCATGCACAGTGGGGGCCAGTGAACAATGCTCTCCCTACCAGAGACCCCAAAAAACCACCACCCTCAGGGTCCTTTGCACATTTGGGGGGAAATGTGTTAAACACTTGTGCTCCCCTTCACAGTGAGGGGAGGAAACCCTCCATTAGACCACCTATACATAAGGAAACAAGGTGGACCAAGAGAAACCCTCACTGGAGAATCGTGCGGGGAAGGGAGAGTGGACTGTGTGATACCCAGCACAATGATGGGAATGCACAGTGGCAGTCTATCTGCATTTGCAGTGACCTGGCTAACCACCTCTTAGCTACCTTGCAAAGTGAGCGGGGGAAGTAGGACCATAGTGCTGTGTGTGCTGGTGCCCTCGGCTGCTCAACAAGTGCTGTTTTTTAAACTGTATTTTTAAAATAAAGTAATAACTACTTATGCTAGCTGGTGCAGAACCTTCCCTTCTCCTGAACAACATGGAGAAAATGACCTTTTGTGGTCTGCCCTGGGTGCATGTGCAGAGCCGACCCAAATGGGCTGTAGGACCCTGAGCAAATGATTGAGACTGCCGACATAGCTGTAGCGGCAGCAGCATGGAGCATGCCATTGGCCTTGCTGTTGCTCAGGGTCTGGGGGGCGTTTCTGGGAGATGTCATGGGGGGAGGTTCCCCCTTGCTGTTATGGGAGTACGGGCATTTAACCTGCTTCCTCCCAGTGTGCATGTGCAGAGCCGACCCAAATGGGCTGTAGGGCCCAGGGCAGATAAGCTCATGCGGGGCCCTGACCCAATCCTGCATAGCCTGAACTCAAAGAAGCTGCTACTGCCGTCAGTATCAGGGGTAGGAAGCAACCGACCAGATGCAGAGCCGGCAGTGGCACAGAGTTGCCATGGCCGCTCTTCCCAGCTCTGCAGGGCCTCCCAAAGCATGGGGCCTGTGGTAGTCACCCCTATTCATGCCCCCCCCTCCACCGGGGATGCCTTTGTGCACAGGACCCTGTGAAGCAGGAGGGGCTTTGGGGGGCTTTGGTGCTGGTAGGGGCATGGAGTGGAGCCAAGGTAGAAGCCCCAGCCCAAGCCCCAGCCCAAGCTCTGTCACCTGAAGGAGCAGGGGTGGTGGTATGGACTGCACCACTGGAGCAGATTGGGGAGGGCAGGTCTCCCCCCTACAGTCCACATGCTGCTTGGGTTCTAGGGGGGCTTTGGGGGATGTTGTGGCAGGGGTTCGTCCACTTGCTGCGATAGGTGGTGTGGGTGTTTAACCTACTTTCCCCCAGATGTGCATGGAAGGGCAGGGCTTGAGGTGGTCTTTGGGGGTGTGGTGACTCCTCCCAGTGTCAGCTGGCCCTGCAGTGAGAAGGGGCGGGGGGCAGGTGAATTCAGGCTGGGGTGGGGGTGTAACTGTGAAACTAGGGAGAGCCCTGTCTTGTCTTCTATTTACTTTGCATTAACTAGGTGCTAATCAGCAGTAGATGGCCAGTCTACCAGGACTGCCTCATTCAATCTGCCCTATAAACAAAGTTCTGATGCCAAAGAGTAGGGTTTTTCCCAGACGTCCTCTTTTTGAGCCCTCTCATCTCTGTCCTGGCAGGTTTTTTAAATCTGACCAAATGTCCTGGATTTTGCTTTGCTTCATTGGTGGGAGCAGGGAGAGGGCAGTCAGGAAGCACAGACATAACTGCCTGCAGCTGCAGAGGTGTACACAGACCCATGTGGTGCTCCCTGTTGCCTCTGACTGCCCTCCCCATTCACCAGGGGAGCAAAGCAAAATTCTAGACATTTAGTCAGGGCAATGGGGCAGGGGTGGGTTTCATAGATTGATAGACTGTAGAGTCGAAGGGACCGCAAAGGATCATTGTGTCCTGGCAGGAAAGAGGACCAAAGTCAGATGACCCCAGCCAGATGACCTATCAAACCTTCTTTTGAAGACCTCCAAGTTAGGTGATAGTACCACCTGTCTTGGAAGCCCATTCCAGATTCTGGCTACCTTTACTGTAAAAAAAAAAAAAATATTTTCCTAATGTCTAACCTGAATCTACTTTCCACTAGTTTGCACCCATTATTTCTAGTTACTCCTAAGGCTGCTCTGGTAAATAGTGCATTGCCTGTTGTTCTCCCTTGATAAACTTATAGGTAGTTACGAGGTTTCCCCTCAGATGTCTCTTGTGAAGGCTGAAGAGATCCAGATCCCTCAACCTCCCCTTGTAGGGTCTTTCATGGAGGCCACTAATCATGTGGGTGGTCCTCTTCTGAACCCTCTCCACATTCTCCGTGTCCCTCTTGAAGTTCGGCACCCAAAACTGGACACAGTACTCCAGCTGTGGCCTGACCAATGCTGCATAGAAGGGGAGCATCACCTCCCTCGATCTGTTGGTCATACATCTGGTAACGTAATGCATGACGAGGTGCGATTGGCCTTGTCGATGGCTTCATTACACTGCCGGCTCATGTTCATCTCGGAGTCAACTGTGACTCCAAGATCCCTCTCAGCTGCTGGGGAGGTCATCCCCCAACCTGTAGGTGTGCTGGGGATTCCTCCTCCCTAGGTGGAGTACCTTGTATTTATCTTTGTTGAATTGCATCTTATTTCATTTTGCCCATTGACCCAACCTGTCCAGATCAGCCTGTATCTGCTCCCTGCCCTCCAGTGTGTTAACTTTCCCCATAACTTGGTATCATCTGTGAAATTAGAGTGTTCTCCGCACCCCAGTCCAAATTGCTGATGAAGATATTAAATAACAACAGTCCAAGGACCAAACCCTGTGGCAGCCCACTGCCCACCTCCTTCCAGGTCGAGAACAACCCATCTACCACTACTCTCTGGGAGAACCTATGTCGATAGATGTGAGCTTTCCTCAGCATTGACAATAGCCTCTCTCCTGGGCTCAGTAGAACATGAGATGATGACACTACTTCAGAGCTTCCCCCCCTCTGACTTTCTGCAGGGTGAGAAAAGGAAAAATAATGCCCAAACCAAAACTGAACAGCGTCACTCCTGTGCATGCTGTGATGGGGAGGGGGTGTCTGACCCACTCCCAACAGTGTGCACAGGACTCTGGAGGGACTTTGAGGGGGGGTCTCTGGCGTGGGGAAGAGTTGTGACCCTTCCCCCTACCTGAAGTGTCAACTCGCCCTCCAGTTGCATGTAGGTTTTTACCCACTCCCTGGAGCTTGCAGAGGACCCTTGGGGAGCTTTTTTGGGTCTCATGGGGGAGGGTCTCTTCCCCTAGTGGAAGTCTTGCCTTGCAGGCTCTGCAGAACAAAATTTGCATCACTGGCTGTAATGCACTTTCGGCTGTGGGGAGATCAGTTCCCTGTTTCCCCTTTTTTCACCCTTTTCCCCACGCAGTGGTATATTTTGAATAAATAAAAAATAAAACCAACACAGATGAAGATGCTTATTTTTATTTTTTTATTTTTTCAGTTACATAGAGGAGAATGTTTTGAACTGATACTGGGCTGCTGGCTGTACCTGGTGGTAGCAATTAGGAGTTACCACTTAGCAAGCCCCCCTTAAATACACCTGTAATTAAAGCAAATTAGGTGTTTTGACATGTACTACCCCATTTCACCTTGCATTTAAAATGCATCCAACCAGGTTTAATTAAGGCGATTTTTGCCACTTTAAAAGCTCATTAAAGGCAGTCATGTGCATTAATTGGGGACTTTAAATCCGCTTTAAATGGTGAAAATCGTCATGTGTCTAAATGCCCAATGTGTTGCAGAGGTGCTTGTTGGGACATGAGGGTACTCCAATGCAGGGCTAGCCAGCAGGTGACTCCTACACTGAAATGTGAAGCAAATTGGTTAGCAGTGCTCATCTGTGTTACAAATCAAGGATGTTCATATTTCCTTAAGACAGTAGTTCTCAATCTTTTTAGACTCAAGGCACCCCTTGGGAAATGCCAGCTCTTACCTTTCACCTGTTTTTTCTAGTCAAAAAACATAGAACCGTTCTGTTGTAAAGAACTCAGAATAATTATGATGCTGTGGGCTGCTATTTGAAATCTCTGGGTTTATCCTGTGAATAATGTAGGTATTTGCACGCCTAACAGTAATAATATTGCACAGCATCCTTAGAAGAATCTCATAGCATTTCAGGGTGCCACAGAACCCTGACTAATAATCACTGCCTTGAATTCAGATATACAGAATTTAAAAAAAGATTTTGACTTTCATTTAGCTTGGGTACTATAACATTGCTGCTGATTATTTATTTATTTGAATTTTAGTAACAGTGTGTCCCTACAGACTTTTGATACCTAGAATATACCTAAAAAGGCCATCACACTGTTGCGGCAGCCGCTCTTGATTATGGAGCACTTCTATTCTCACTGGCAGCTTTCTTGTTATTGTCTATTTGATTCTCTCTGTCTTTTTCTTTCTCTCTTCCTTTCAGTCCGCACTGCTAACAACTCTTCCCAAATGTTAGGACAGTGTGGGCAGCTTTTTGGCAGGTGTACCACAAATTAAGCCTGTGCCCTCCCCAAGTGCCAGTGATCCCCTACCTTTGCTTTCTGCTCCCTGCGGTGGGCCACACAGACGCTGCCCATGCCGTGGGTGGCCACAGGTTGGCCACCCCTGTGGTAAGACGGAGAAATGCTTTTGTGGTGTACAATAGATAGAAAGCAACCAATACCTTCTCTAAGCTTGGTATACCAGCATATCTTACAAAATAGTTTCATAGTTTTTAGGGTCAGAAGGGACCTGAACAGATCATCAAGTCCGACCCCCTGCCCTGGGTAGGAATGAGTGCTGGGATCATAATACCCCAGCTAGATATCTATCCAACCTCCTCTTGAAGACCCCCCGAGGTAGGGGAGAGCACCACCTCACTTGGGAGCCCATTCCAGAGCCTGGTAGCAACTAACCATAAAGTAATGCCTCCTGATATCAAGCCTGAACCTGCTCTCAATCAATTTGTAGCCATTATTCCTTGTTGTCCCAGGTGGTGCCCGGGAGAACAGAGCCTCACTTATTTTCCGCTGGTCCCCCCTGGTGAGCTTATAGATGGCCACCAGATCCCCTTAGTGTTCTGTTGTATAGGCTAGTTGATTCAGGCCATTTAGTTCTTGGTAGGGCCTGGCCTGCTGGCCCCTGACCATACGAGTGGCCCTCCTCTGGACCCTATCAAGGTTAGCCACATCCCTCTTGAAGTGCGGCGCCCAGAACTGGATGCAGTACACCAACTGCAGCCTGAACAGCGCTGCATAAAGGGGAAGGATCACCTCCCTGGACCTGCTTGTGATGCATCTGTAGATGCATGACAAGGTGTGGTTAGCCTTACTGACCACTTCCTAGCATTGGCAGCTCATGTCCATCTTGGGGTCAACAATGACTCCAAGATCCCTTTCAGCCACTGTGTTGTTGAAAAGGGTGTTTCCCCAGCCTGTAGGTATGTTGCAGGTTCCTTCTCCCTAGATGCAGCACCTTGCACTTGTCTGCATTGACTTCCATTCTTTCTCATCCACCCACCTCTGTAACCTGTCTAGATCTAGTTGGATTCTGTCCCTCCCCTTCAGTGTGCCCACTTCTCCCCACATCTCTGTGTCATCAGTGAATTTGGACAGCATGCTTTCCATGCCTGCCTCCAAGTCGCTGATAAAGATGTTGAACAGAAATCTGAAAATGAACAGGTATATATTCTCTCCCCCACACCTTCTTTTTTGGTCACTTACATTATATTAAATGGACAAAACTCATGCTTCTTTCTTTGGGTTTATTGGTGTTGACTCTGTACTTTGAGTAAAAATTAATAAAGTAATTTCTTTTAGAAGACGTGAACGATCAAGGGAGAGGGACCACAGTAGGTCGAGAGAAAAAAGCAGACGTCACAAGTCCCGTAGCAGAGATCGTCACGATGACTATTACCGGGAAAGAAGCCGTGAGCGAGAGAGACATCGTGATCGTGACAGAGATCGCGACAGAGAGCGTGACAGAGAACGGGAGTATCGTCATCGTTAAAGAAGGTGGGCATATTAGTTTCATGCTTTATAAGTAAATGGTTTCTTTAATTAATAGCAGTAAGTTTTGTCAGTGGATTATTTATATGGTAAATGTCTATATTTTAAATGCTCCAGCAGTATGTACTGAATCCTTTCTTCTTGTAGCATCTGAGGCAAACTTCGGTAAGTAATGAGAGGTAACTATCTTGTCTTGGTGTGTGTGTATGTATGTGTATGTGTGTTTTCTTCTAATTGCATGTATGTTTAATTTCTGTGGTGTGGTATTGATCTTAGCAACTTTTTGGATGGGGATTAAATAAATTCTTGAAAAGCCCTTAAATCAGCCTAATGGAAAAAAGTCTTTTATTGGTATAATGAAATGCTGAAGTTTAGATACCCACTTCTCTTGATCACATATTTCAAGATTTAAACAGTAAATTGTGATTGTTTCAATGTAGGGGAGCACTTGCATACATTTAAAGCCTATCTTTCACCCTTCACTGTGACCAGCCTATTGCCAAATCTGTGGTCCCTGTTAGGGTTCTTGCACATCTGGTTTTCTCTTGGTTTCATTGGAGTTTTACGTGAGTAAGGACTCTAGCAAGATTTGGTTCTGGTTTGTAAAATGTTACCTCTTAATATTTCAACCTGTATTCTCTGGTCCTTGAACTAAATCCAGATGCTGTCCCATGCTAGTTGAATGGCTTTTTGTGTCCTTCATAATTGGTAGAGGTTCAGGTCATCGTGTAAAGACTGATGAATTAATGTATAAATGGGGTTCCTTTTTTGCTGTTTTTATATACACTGAAAATTGTGTTTCTGTATACATCTGTGGTCCCTTTCTACGTTAAACATGAAAGCAGCTATGTAGTAGTACTTTGAGTAGCTGCCTAAACCCTCAATTGCTAACTGGAAAAATGGATGTTAATGTTCAGTCCATATGTAAGCAGTTTTACATATGTGCACCACTCTGAGGATTTTGAATTGAAGTTGTTTGTTCCTTATGTGATATAGAACAGAAATTGGTCTCTCTTGGTGTCATTGAGAAATCAGTCTTTTCCTCATCTTTAACCTTGATTTAGAGCAGTTCCATATTACCGACATTAAAACTCAAGCTGTGAAAACATGTCTGTTGAAACTTCTTCATTTGTTTGCCTTTAAATTTTTGCTTTTATAGTTGTATGTGGCATTTATTCATAAATATTCATTCAAATGAAATTAATAAAACCAGAACAAAACTGTTAGTATTCGTATAAAACTTAGTATACCTTAAGTGAAAGGAATTGTGTAATGTCAGCTTCTCCTGGTTGGCCTTGAACATTGAGCACTTCAGGAGCAACCCAAATCCTAATCTTACAACTTTGCCTCACTTAGAATACATATTGTTGTAATACAAAACATAAATATGTTTGAAGGTTGAAAAAGCAGAGCATGGCTTATAAATTATACATTTAAGTTAAAAGTAGTGATACAATTTATTATCTTTCTAAGGCCTTTGAAAAGGGTGGAGTTAAAGAGAAAAATAATTAATTCCTAGATCTGCTAGAAGCAAAACATAACCCTAAAGGAGCAAAATGACCACACTAATTAATTAGTATTAAAATGAACTGTTCTTGGTTCATAATTGGTGGCTAACCCAAGGTGGCCCCAACAAAGGAGAATCAGTGGGTTAAATGAAAATTGGTATGATGTGATTGACATTCAGTTGATCATAATATATCCTTTAAAATGCCTGTGATGCTTACCAAACATTTAGAAATATTTAGAAATATTCTTGGAATGGTGGGGAGGGAAGCAGGAAAAAGCCATTTTGGTTTCTGTGTATAAAATGTCAAAACAGAAGTTTCAAACTTTCAACACTGAATGTAGTTTCTTTCTTTTAAAATGGATTCTCCCTAGCTATCAGAGGTTTTTCAGACATATTTGTATTATATGTAGCCAGTACTGTGTCAGAAGTAACCTGTTTGGGCTGAATGACAGTTATATTTCCAAGATTTCTTATTACCTCTGTTGTATACAAGTAAATTGCATCAGCAGTTGTTAATAATTTGGACTAAGTGCTTCTATGTGCTTTATTAACCAATTTAATTTTTCATGTATTCAGACCATGTGTCTCTTTTGGATCTTCTATGCTAAGTATAGATAATTTCTCCCACTCTCTCCGTTACCCCCCCAACAAAGTGTCTGAGGGGGACGGCCGTTACATTTGAGTACCAAAAAATTTTTAACAGAATTTTAAATCTGGTGTTCAAGTGTATGGTTTACTCGACTCTCAGTATGTGTGGAATTTGCATATACAACTTCCTCAAGTCAGTGTTTTGTGTCCTGAGACTTTCTTTTGGATTTGGAGAAGTTGTATAGATAAGTGCCTTTGCAACAAGAGACGAATAAACATATGATTTAAAGGGAATTCATAGTGGCCTGAATGTAAATGAGAGGTTTGTATTTAACAGCTATATTGTAAACATTGTCTTGTTACTGTCTTATGAAAAAAGGGCC
The DNA here is from genome assembly GCF_052110815.1 of Crocodylus siamensis. Taxonomy (NCBI): domain Eukaryota; kingdom Metazoa; phylum Chordata; order Crocodylia; family Crocodylidae; genus Crocodylus; species Crocodylus siamensis. The sequence continues at coordinate 67,640,007 of NC_143398.1, forward strand.
TAACTTTTATGGTTTTCTGTAAAGTACTTTAGTAATTTGGCTTGTGTGTGTGTGCATTTTCACCAAGATGTATGTCTTCATACTTTTTTTTGTTTTGGGGTTTTTTACATGACTTTCTTTAAAAAAAAAAAAAAAAATCTAAAGTTTCCCAATTGCTTACTAAAAATAACAGAAATTCCAAGAGGAATTTTTCTCCCTTTTGCCTACAGTCTTTTACCAGATAAAGGGCTTATCTGTGTGCCTGCATGAATGGCATCTGTTTTCCTCTCTCTTTCTGTGTATGCTTAGTAGTGCCAGAATGCCCTACGAGCATATATAACGAAAATGTTACATACTCACTTTAGAATGGTTTTAAAGGTCCATTGTAAATTTTTGTATATAGTGAAACATTAATCAGTTGTTTGATTAATCATTTGTCATTTGTATCTAATTACATTCATATGTAGATGGATTAAATTTAAGTAATTTAGTGTTCTGTAAGGTTTTCTGGAAAAAGTCAGATGTACCATTTCAGATTTTTACACTTCTGTTTGTACATTTAATGTTCCAAAACTGAGTTGTCATGAGACTCGTATGTGTTTTTACTTGGACAGATTCTGAGTTTTTCTTGACGTCTGTCTGTTGGTATCCTAAAAGTAATAGTAAAATTACAAGTGTAAAAGTCCAAAAAACTGGTGAATCAGTTTCAAGGGAAGGGAAGGGGAGAAAAGTACAACTTTCTGGCCTTTTAAGTAACCTTTAAGAAAACAGTAAGTCTGTTTTGTCAATCAGAATCTCTTACTTAGAGGAAGAGTAGCAGAAAAATGAACATGTACAAACAGAACAGTAACTTCATCAACCTGATTTCCCCCCCCCACCACACACACCTTGGGTTTGTTTTTTTTTAAAGACAGTTTTTTAGTTTACCTGGTACTTCAGTGATGTATTTCAACTGTTAAACTGTCTTAATCTTAATCCTATTGTCTGAATTTTTATAACTATTGACTGTTATGTTTTTTTATTTTCTGTTTTTGTTATTGGGGTGCTGATAATTTTCTAATTAAACTGGGTTTGGACTGGATTACAAAGGGAGAGTGCACTAATATTGTAGTTTTCAATATGTATATAGTTTTTGCTCGGTTTTCAGAATTGAGCTCTCTGCTCTCAAGTTCTCAAACCACTGTAAGCAAAATCCTTAATCCTTCTGCTGTACTTTCTTAAATATTCTCCACAAAAGGTGTACTCATGACCATGTTTAATAAAAGATTTTTGAGTATTAGTGTGGTTAAAGCACAATTGCAGGCTTTTGTCTATTTAAAATAAAGATAGCTTTACCAGGGCAGTTCTTGTTTTTTTTGGGCAACAGGGTGGGTGTTGAATGCTTACTAAGACTTTTTAAACTTGCAGTTAGTGAAGAATGCCTATTTTATAAATTAAAATGTTATTATTAAAGCCAGTAGCTATCAATTTACCTTGAGTGGACCTATATGGTAGCATTATTCAGTGCCTAACTGTACTCAGCTTCTTGACATTGTTGCAGAGCTAGTTAATGCTGGGATAGTACTACCATTTTTCCTAGCAGCATATATTAGCCCCTTATGCAAAAATGCTGTATTTGAGGAAAAGTGATGAGAATCTGGGTACTGAAAAAGACAGTGATTGTGATAGACTGTTCACTCTTACTTTGTTCCTCCTTTCCTTGTATTCCTGAAAATTGTTTGTTATTGTTAAATAATTTGGCCTTTTGGGTAGATCCTAATGTTCCTCATAAAAGGATGTCAATACTTTTTGGGCATTGATTGAATGAAGAGTGTAAAAAAACAAAACAAAAAAACCCCTCCACAACCCCCCAAAAAAGTGCCACTGTTTTGTGCCTTTACTTTTTGCTGTGTAAAATTATCTAAGTGTATTAAGTGTTATTGCCTTAATGCTTTATGGTAATGAATAGCTTCTGCTGTAAAGTATATAGTGACTTGGTGCTATTTGGTATCTTGGTGCTATTGGTATCTTGCTATTTTCCTAAAATAAACTAAAATTTAGCCCTATTAACTCCTCTTTAATTGTATAACTGTACAATATTTGTTAATACTACAGGTATATTGTATCTCTTTCTTTAACTTTGCTCATGGGCTTGAGATTTCATTATTTTTCCATACCATGAACACTTTCCCTTCAATTCTTAAGACAACAGCTGTGATTGAAGCTTAGGTTGTAGAGCAGTTCCATAAGAAATCAGTCTTTCAGGCTACTTTACATTTGGAAACTCAGCAAACTGCAGTCAGAAGGTTGGTTGGAAATGGTATTCAGAGAGGAAATGAATTGAGCCTACAGTCTCCCTTTTTGCTCACTGTGGTTTGAAAACTAAGCTGTCTTTTCAGAAAAAAGATCTTTTTTATTCTCTATGGCATCTTGATCTGCCTTTTGGTGTTTTCTTTATCTTGATATGGTAGATATTTGGTTCCCAGCTTTATTATTTGTAAACTAAAATTAGTTTTTCAGAGGTATTGAATATTTGATTTTTAATGAATTTTTATAAAAATGTTGTATGCTCTGTAAAAGAAATCTATTGGATTATGGATAAAATATTAAAGAGTTAAAAGTCTAATTTGTTAGGCACATTGGAAAATGCAAATCTCTACTGAACATGCTATATGACCAGACATACATTTTCAGTGATTAGACAAGCTGGGTTAATACAAAATTTTTCTGATGAATGAATCTAGAATTTGGGAATATACTTTTATTTTCTTCCCTTAATTTTTTTTTATGTGGGTTAGGTGTGGTTTTGATTTCAAAATATGACTAAAATTAAGCAAAGGTGTAAGGTAAGTACAGTAGTACTAGAAGTCAGCCAAAATGTTAAAAAAAGCAAAAAAAGATTGTGTACATGTATATTAAACAACTACATGTATGTGTTCTGACTTAAGTGCAGAAAAGCAAAGCAGTTTAGAATCAAGATTGAAGCTCTTTTGTTCTCAACCTATTTTGTCTCAGTTTTGTTAAAAACTATAATCCCAGCTATTACATTTTGAATCCTGGGTTGAATTGAGGAATGAGTTTCAGCCTTGAAACTGAATTTTTGTAAGACTTTTACCTTTGTCTGTACATTTTTTTCTTTGTATATAGAATAAGATTTAAAACATAATTTTATTGAAGTACATGTGAAGGAACCATTAGTATCTGATACAAAAAAAATTGTATTTTTTGCATTTTTTTTCAAATGTGAGCATATTATGAGTCTGTACCTGATCCGTGAAATTACCTTAAATTTGTTTAGAGTACTGTTATCATTTAACAGGTGTATACCTATGGAACATTTCTGGTGCTCTAGAGTTGTTAGACTCTCGTATCCTAGCTGTTAAAATACTGATACAGATATATAGACTATTTAAAAAAATAGCAAAGCTGCTTCTGCAGGCTACTTTGAAAAATATCCAAAGGACCTGTTGATCCAAATGATAGAATTTGTAGTTATCTTGTGTGTTTGAAAAACAAAATATCCAAAGCTACAGAAGAATAAAGAGATGAGCCTCCCTTCTTTATACGGTGTTGAGATTCTTCTGTAGAATGTTGGGGTCATAGACCAAGATCAGAAGTTTAAACCATAAGCAGGCTATTCTTCAGCTGACATTTTAAAATCTGAAAATTTGGGGTTTATTAATGGGAATGTTGAGAAATGGTTTGCTTTATGGTAACAAGCTTACATAGCTATAATGCATACTGGGGACCGACAGCTGTTGATGATTCTTAAACCAGCAGAAAAATGGTATTACCAAACATCATTGACTGAGAATATTTTACTATGCAAACTTCTTGTTTACTCTTGATGGAACCGTTTTGTGCTTGATGGAACCATACTGAAAATGTTAATATATATCCTCGCACCGAATTATCCTCTCTGTTAGGAACCATAAACTCTGCGAGGGTGATGTTAAGATTTTTTTAAACAAAATTTGTGTCAATTTTTGGGTATGTTAGTTGTTTGTTTTGCTTTTCCATCAAAGATTCAGTATGATATTGGTTGTCTTAATATATTGTAGTGCCCTAAATTTAAAAATGTTGATCCTGTACCCAGTGTACCACAGGTTCTACAGAAACCTCTGCATTTTCTCAGATACCTTAACAAATTATCCCACAGACCTTGCATGTTTTGATGCTCATACTGTAAATCAGATTTATAGTGGTCTTGGATCTGTTAATTGTCACATTAAATGTGCTAACAATCCATGATTTTTTTTTTATGCTCCTCTGAAAAACCAACTCCTGTGTTCGCCTGCAGGGAATGCTTTGTGATCACTTTGTTTTTGCACGTTAAGCTTTAAAAGCAACTGTAGAGAATTTGGTCCATTTTAGAGGAGAGGATCCCCAGAGATAGGTGGCAGTCAGTATATTCACCACGTGATAGCACAGTTCAGGAATTTGAAGAGTTCCAGTTACTAGTTCAAATTTGGACAACTCTGTTACAGACTCTTTCTTAGAGCATAAACTTTTTGATTTGTGTGTGTGTGTGTGTATATGTATATGTATATATATATATATATGTATATATATATTTAAAAATAGGTCAATGCTAGTCATTGATTGGGAAGATAGGAGATCTTGTTAATTATAATTTTGGTAAACATTTACATTGGTTCCTAATTGCCTCAAGGCTTCTTAGTAGTGAAAGAATTCTTGACAGCTGTGTACTGGTATGTGTTCATGAAATTACTTCTCTAAATGTCTGGTTTTGAAATGACCAATTTAATATGGTGCTTTCATTTAAATTCATATGAAGTTGCTGATTGTTGAAATTGTGACATACTGCTGACATGAAGCTAACTAGTTGTGTTTCGTAATGGCATTCAAATAAAACTTCTGTGTATGGAATTATACCATCCAAGTACTATGTGAGCTGCTACAGTAGCTATTAGATTAATTGATTTAAAGAATTAGGCAAATTAGAAAGTAGGTTTCTTTTTTTTTTTCCTTTTAATGGAAGAAACTTGACTTCTATGTTGTTTAAATGGTACAATGTGGATTTTTATATTGAAATTTTGAAAGAGGTTTCTTTCTTAATTCGAGCCCTGTGTTGGTTTATCACTTGGCAAATTTTGTAATACAAGCATCAGGCTCAGTTGCACAAGACACTGCACTGTTAAATGCAATTAAATTGTGAAATGCCCTTTTCATTATACATTCATTATTAATTTGTTAAATTAATTAGTTTAGAATTACTGTAAATAGGTAGGTAAAATGTAAATAACAAATCTGTTTGGTGATACCATCTAAGCAATTTTCATTTATTCTTGCAGTATGCATATTCTAGGAAATGTTCTATATAGATTCCATCACTCACAGGAACAGTAGCTATTTTTTCTCTCATGGTTCAGTGTTTAACTGTTAAATTATATTTCAACTTTCTGGTACATTTAACATATTAAAAATACTGTATTATTCTCTGAGAATTTTTCAAACAAGTAGCTACTGCTTCCATACCCTCTCTTTGTGTTAGATATACATTATGGTAGATGCACGACTTGTATATGTATAGTTAAGCCAACATTTTTCTGTGTATTATGGGGACTAGCAAAATCTACATCACAAATTTTGACACATTACAGCTGAAGGAAGAGGAACACCTTGCAAGACAAGAAACATTCTTCAAGGAAAGATGCTTGTCCAGCAGTTTGCTTCTTGTGATTGAACTGAGCCTGTAAGGATTCATGGATAAAATGAACAGGAATAGATCTGAATAAAGCAAATCTGCATACATGGTAACCAGTAGCTCTTTTACTTTTTTATGTTGCTTAATTGTTTTATTTGAGGGAAACCTGTGTGATTTAAAACTTGTAGCTTTTGCAACTTTATTACTGGTTATATACATTTGGCAATTATAATGTGCAAGCAATTGGAAAAAAAGTCAAGTAAATGCTTGTTTTTATAGTAGTTTGTTCTTGTTAAAAATGTTCATATGATAATGTCTGTACACGGCACCATTTTGATTACAATAGATGTAGTGTTGTAATAAACTGTTTAATGGGGCTGATGTGTAAAGCTGTTCAAGTTATTTGATGTTTACACCTCAGGGAAAGTCTTGTGTTCAGCAATATTTAAAGATAATGTTACTATGAAAACATTTATACTGTCTTCAAAAAGCATTGCAATAACTTCTGCATAAGCATCAACCTAATCTTGCATTCAGTGAGTTAAGCATACTAATGTCACTCGCACATTTGATTTTTGATATTAAAACAGGTGATGAGACGGTCTTTAATTCTATTTTGCTTTTCTAGCAATTTTTACATAGATGGCTTGTGAATTTGCTAAAAGGCATATAAAGCTGTAAAAACTGCAGTTTGTTTGTCATTCTGTTACACACAGTCTGTCATCGTTTTTTGGGAGGAGGACCGAGGTTGATTTTACTTAAATTGAAACCTACAGTTTATAGTTTGACTGATATTAACATTATTTTTATTTAAACTGTTAATATTGGCAAAATGTCCCTTTGAAAATACAGCTGCAGTTATTTATGGTTTTATATTAATAGGCTTTTGTGTGGTCCATTTTTCCCCAAGGCCAGAGACGGTCTGTACATAGGTGTATATTAGATAAATGTGATTGAAGAAACCAATTGTTTCCATTTTTTCTAGCTATCTATTCCAATGGGTGTGACATTTTTCTTGACCCTCTGGGGTTTCATAGGTTAACTCACACATCTGTATAAAGGAGAAGGTATACATGTGTGTCCCTTGTTCACTGATGGACAATATTGAACCATCTTAACAAACAAAATGAAGCTAATTAAATCAGTCATGAGGTTTTGCAAACTTACCTAAAAACATTATAGGTTAGAATTCAAACTTTCTGAAATTTAGAACAAAAAACAAAGGAGACAAGCAGACTTCTAATACCTAATTTATTTCTAAATGTTGTGAGGTATGAAAATGATAGACAATAATAGGCGATGGGTATAATCATTCTTAGCAAATTTACAATTTGCTTTTGGCTGGCTTGTACAGGTAGATGTACTTTCCTAAAACTGGGTTGCTTTAACAGATTATTCTCAGAAGCTTTCACTTGGAACAGTTTGCTTGCAGAATGGGGTTTATTGTTTAAAGTTAAGTTTCAAGACCTCATTGACTTTTAAAAGGTTCTCTTTCAAACAATTCTGATTTTGCTTGTTACTGAATTTTAGTTCAGTGAGTAAAATCCCCCTAGGAGGTTAAGTTCTCAGATACTGTTAGGAAAGCATGTCTGTTGTACAGAAGCACTTAAAACACACAAACGAGTCCAATTGACTCCATGAAATTTAAATATGTGCTTATGTGTTGTTTGCATAAGCTCATGGCTGTGTCCTTTTACTGAATTGGGGTTTATATTCTGTGCTATTGTAAAACCTTTGCATTACAATAAGAATTCAAATTTAATGTTTTTGTTACCTACCACAAAGCTAGATTTTTCCTACAAAGGCTGATACCATTGGACTTAGCCACAGGCTTTTGTCCATTTTTATTTCTTAAATTGTATACCTCAGGTTCTCGTGCATGGGATCATTGGTGTTTGTCAAACTATTTGCTACTGAAAAAAAATTTCAGATGTATGTTTAACCTGTTTAAAAGTGATGACTGCCTTCAAAAATTTTGTATCCTGAAAGTTGTATCAGACATCATATGACTGGTTTTCTTGTTTTTGTGAATAGATGTTAGGTCTGATGCAATTTTTAACTTTGTTTACTTACTGTGTGTAATAAGTTTAGGGGAAGAAATAACCGCAGTATGCCTATTAAATGGCAGGTAGCTAATACGGAAGGGGCAGCAGGTAAGTAATGTGTCTACATGGATAGAAATTTTAAACCTGTAACAAGAACTTTTTAATTCCATAACTAAAATTAAAGTAATTTTATGCAGGAACTGATATTTTTTTAGTCTACATCATTTGAAATCTAAACTCTCTCAAGAGATACTGCTTTCTGTTGGGTGTCATTTCCCTTCCTTCTTTCTTATAGAGATTCCATTGCTGGCAATGGAAGTAAAATTTTCAATACAAGAGTTAAATATAAACTTCTGATGCACGTCTACGTAGATAATTAGTTTGAGGTCCCAGTATGAAGGCAATAATTTCTAACTGATTTCTCTCTTCATTGGAGTGGTTTAATACCTTGTAATTAAGATGATTCTTCAGTATTTTGGGTTTATTTCTGTCAGATCTATTTTGGTTTAAAGAAGAAAAAAATGCAGGTGGGGGGTGAGAGGAGGGCAGAAAATGTTCCAAAGACCGTATTCGCACCAAAAAGAAGTATACCCCAGTATACATTTCATGCTGTAACTGGATCTGAAGTGAAATTCCTGCCTAGCTTCAGATTATTCATATTACTGGCAATTTTCTGGGCCCTTTCAGGATCTATCATCTTGTTAATTTACTAATTTCTGATGATGCCTCAATTGCTGCTGAAGTGTTCTTTGGTATTCAGTTGTAATTAATCTGCTGTTGGTGAAAGGACAGATAGTCTGTTCAGAAGTGTTTGATGTCCTGCATGTGGGCTTTCACAAGTTACAGACAAGTAGCATTGTAAGGCTCTTTCTTGTCCTTCACTTTAATAAAGGAATTAAAGTATGGCTTAATATAGTGCATGATAGAAGCAGCAGAAATAAAGTAGTTTTACAGTAAGATTAGCCAAGAATATTGGTCTCCTTTTGGAAAAGCTGTTCTGACAAGTTAAAAAAAAAAAAAAAATCTTCAAAGTATAAGTGGAATGTATTGGAAAATGTAACTTTTTTTGGTTTCATTCCCTTTCTGTTTTCAAATGTGCCAGTAACTTGATTTCAGATTGTATATTGCAAGATGAGCATTTGTCAGGGTTTTTAAAAAAGATTTAACCTAAATTTTGACTCAAACTTGAGTAGTTGTTGCACTCTGTGCAAGTATAAGGCAAAAGATGCCTTTTATTAAATTTAGGGTTTAGCTTTGAGTGGACATTTGAATTTCTCTCTCAGAGTACTGAGGTTTCAGTGTGCGTTTCAAGCTGTATTAAAAAAAAACAACTAAAGTCTGATTATGGTTAGTAGCCTACCCAAATCCTTGTAAATGTTTTCCCTAGTTGTATGTAGAATACTGCAGATTTAAATGCTGTAAATATCTGTTGTTTATGTTTCTAGTAAAAATACATGGCATTCTTTTTTACAAAGTACTAATTTCTGATTTCCTTTTCTTACTGATGTGCTTCTGTCAATGTACAATTTAAGCATATTGACTTTCTTACTAATTTTATTTAACCAATACTAAGACAAGCTACTTACAGAAAATACCCTGAAAACATTTGATATAACTGGGATATAGCCTTAAAATCCTCCTGAATATGATTATGAAGGTAGCTCTTTATGCTGATTCAAATTTGAAAATATATTAGTAAGATTTCTTTTGTACTTGAAAGACTTCAGACCCTGTATTCTTCTTGGTTGACATTCAGAAATAACGTCATGTTCTCTTCAGAAAAGTACTGGTCAAAATGCATAATTTGCACTGGTCAAAATGCATACGTACTGACACTAACTTGTATGCTAAAATCATTTTTTCTAGACCAGTGATACCATGTAACCAAATTTATGAATAATTTAGGTCCTTATAAAGAGGTTAGAAATAGGTTCTATATAAATTTATATATATAATGTGGTAGAATTCCCTCCAAAACGTATTTTGACTGTTTGAAGAAGTAATGTGACCTCTTTTACGAAGAGCTAAATTATTCATGAATTTGGTTATATGATACTGTTAGTCTAGAAAAAATGGTCTTAGCATACAAATTAGTCTCAGTTTGTATTCAGAACTTCTGATAACCTCCTACAAATGAGATTTACCTCCCCACCCCACAGTGGGATAATACATTGGTGGTCAAAATGCAGCATAGGCAGCCTGCCTCTGTGTGGTGCACAGCAGATCAGGGAGGAGGCAGCACAACAGCAGATGGGGCAGGGAGCACAGAGCAAGGAGTAGAAGGCAAAACAGCCAATTGGACTGAAGAAAGGAATCAGAGTGGCACTTAGGAAGGGTGTGGGCTAATTTGTGGCATTCCTGCCAAGGAGATTAGCTCCCCACTGGGACAACGTATGATACAAAGGCACATATTAAAAACACAATGCTGGCAGTACCTATTACCTTAGGAACTAGTGTTTTCGTTTTTTCTCTTTTTTTCTTATGTACAGATAGTCTGAAAGCCTTGCCTAAAAACGCATCAGTTCTGGGCTGTGGTTAGTAGCAGAATCAAAACTAAGCTTCAGTCTGGGGCTTTAAATTGGGAGGTAGTAAATGTTTTTCACATGCTATCTCATTGGAATTTTCTGATTCAAATTTCAATCTGATGGTAACATACATTGTCAAGATTTGAGACTGATTTAATAACCCTTGTTGTAATGTATTGTGTAAAACAAAAGACTGAGCAACTGTACATGTTGTTGCCACACTACTGATTTAAATATACATTTCTGTGTAATTTATTAAAGATGAGACAGGGATATACTTTTCTAAATATTCAGCTTGCTTGCAATTATAGATCTCTCTCTTTTTTTTTTTAAAGTAAACGTCAGGTTTACAAAGGTTAAAAAAGGACAAATATCTTACTGGCAAAATTTAAGATTTTTATAAAGGGGTAACTGGCGTTCATATGATTATCTTGTACTGTTTCCTAATTCCCGTTCCATGCAAAGGTGTCATCAAACTGTTTCCAGGATGATTTTGAAGTATGAAAATGACTTTTATGTAAATTGAAATATAGAATTATTACAACACATTGTAAACAAATGGATATCTAATTGCCTGACTTGAAACATTTTTTATAAACAGCAGCATTCTAATACCAGCAGAACAGTTTTTAAGGTGATGAGTCTGAAGACCTAGATTTTTTTTCAGCAAGGTAAGATGGTATCACATCAAATACTTGTGTATTCAATTGAGACACCTCAGCTTCTAAATTAAGTTCAGTTAAAATTTATTTTACTATTTTATGGATGTTATATTTGGAATTTGCAATGATTTTTATTTATTGTTGACTTTCTTTCCTAATTATCTTTCTTCTAGCCTTTAGGTGACACTATGAATTTTGCTATCCAACTTTTTGTTGGTCTTAAACTGCAGTAGCCATTTATCTTGTATTGAAGAAATAAAGTTATTTTTATAAGTAAATATATTGTCTGTGTTTTGTTTTCAGTTCCTCACATTTTTATAGGATTCAGCATGTAGTGTGCCAAACTATACAACAGGTGTTCAGGCAACTAGGACCTTTTGTTACTACATTCTGTTTTAGGATCATTTGTTGACAATTGTCCTTCTAATTTAATCTTTAAAATAGCAAACTTTTTGCTCAATTTTGTGTTTTGTTTTATTTTGTGTTTTGTTACTTGTAATCTCCAATAATAGAAAACACTCATGTTCTTACTATTAGAACTCCAGTGAACTGCACATAATGAATAAACTATAACTTTGGGAATTTGCATAATGTGCTGTGTTTTCAAAGTTGTTAATTTCCTCCTTTTTCAAAGCAAAAATACCAGTGTATGCTCTAGTACTGTACTTCATAGCAAAAATACCTCAGCTATGATGCACACTAGGCAAAAAAAGCTTTTTGTATTACTAAGTCTGTTCAGGTTGACAGCTCAGGAAACCAAAATGTGCAAGGCCAAGAACTTATGACTGTGCTTAGCATTATCACTTGTTAAGACAGTTGTCCTAAGTGATATTTTGGGCCTGCTGCTTGTGGTGATTAACTTTTAAGTGCAATGCATGTGGCAGTGTAACATCCCAGTTTCTTCTGATTCACAGTTTTTGAATAGGATAGCTCCACATGCAGAAAACAGACTTCATCAGAATCATGCGACTAACTGAACCTAGCTATGCTTACATCATTTGCATATGCAATGCCGAAATCAGGAAACATAATACTTGTTGCCTTTGAAGTGTATGAGAGGAAATGGCTTATACCCACAAGTAACACATTCAAAGCAATCCTGTGTTGCTTTAGATGTGTCTGCACTGCACAGTTTTGCCCAGTGTCTTGCCCAGATTTTATCCTTGATTCCCAAGCCTTCCACATTAAAGCAAGTAAGCAAACAAATAAAAAACCCAGGATGTACATTTAGAGGTTAAGTAGTGTTAGAGTAGTGTACTCCAGTGGGAGTGTGCTTTAAAACCCCAATTTGTGCTTGAATTCAGGGTGGAACTGACCTACTTTGCAGGGAGGGGTGGGGAAAAGTCATTAAAATGCTGGTAGTTGTCCAGAGTCTTCCTCTGATGGCTTCTGAAATGTAAAGTGCTCCTCGCTTGACAAAATTCTTTAAATCAAGTGTCTTAGTACAAGAACCATGGGGTATGTCCTCAGACCTACGTGTTTGATGCAGAAACAATGAGGACACCAACGTGAATGTGGCTTGGCTTTTGAAATCGCCAAACCTAGGCAAGGTCACCAGGATGCCAATCACTTGGGCTGTCTGTGTGGTGTTAGACATGTACCTCCCTGTCTCTCTAAGAAAGATAATCCCTTGGAAGGCAAGCAGTTGAAGGAAGAAGTTGTTTTTTTTTCCCCCGCCTAAGCTGTGTGTGTACAGAAATGTTAAGACTTGCAACTAGGGCTAGTTGGAAATTTACTAATGAAACCCACTAGAGTTACCTACCAGAGTCCCAGAACCTGGGTTTAAATAGGAGGCTTTTTGCCAGTCTCTGTTCCTGGTCCTTCTTTCTCACCACAGAGAAACAGGCTTGAGAGCAGTTACTTTGCTGTTCCAAAAACTTCAGCTTTGGGGAAGCTACCCCTTCGCACTTGCTGATTCCTATAAATACCAAAGGGTGGTTGCAGGTGGGAGGGAGGTTGGGGGGGGAGGAGATGACCTGAGCAAATGCTCCAAAGGATAGCTGAAGAGGGTGGGACAGGTTAAAAACAAGTACCTGGAACACAAGAGCACCTTCTGAAATTGGGAGAAGACTTTCTTAATAAGTCTACTATAGGCTAACTGGATGGAGTGCACGTGTATAGTGCTTCTCCACCCAATGAATTCTTAAGTGATACAAATCATAATAAGCTACATAATTAAATATTTTACTTTGGACTGTAACATCTGCTTCATGTTGGCAACTAGTGGAATCCTCCCTGTGGTCTGTAATGTTGCACATGAGGAAAAAGTGTATTTTCAAAGTTTGGACAAGCCTATTTCTTTGTAGTTTGACTCAGTATGCCCACTGATGAAGCATAGTTTGATAGAAGGAAAATTAGCCCCTTTGTCCATCCCGCCATCTCATTTACAATAAGTTTTCTTTGGTGAATTCACTTGACTATTTGGGGATGTTTTTGACTGACAGTATAAAAGTCACTTATAAGTATAGGTGACAGTCAGGTGCATCAGTCTGAAATCAGGGTAGGGTACAATAGATTAACTGAAAATTTTCTATTTATAGAGATGTTGGAGGGAAAAATAAAAGAGCATTATATAGGTGAATGATTTTGTACCTTAGTTCTTTCCTTCACTTATAAATAGAGGTTTGCCTGAATTATTCTGAAGAAAACCACAAAAAAATAGCACTACTACTATTCCTTCCAGTCTGTGTTAATGCACATACCTCGAGTTTCTGTTCTGTATCTGCACAAATAGATTCAAATATGGCTTGGAGAACTTTTTCAAAAGAATAGGTCACCATAAGTAGGGCTTACACACCTTACATGAGTGACCCCATTGCAAAAAAACACATTAATGTTAGAGGTAAGAGGCATTTTAGCTCCAGGTGGAAAGAAGAAAACAGCTGGAGCATGCTTTCCAAAAGTTTCTTGTGTCCTATTGTTGGTTTGGCTGTCAGCACTGTTATCTGGTCACAGGAAGTAAGCTGATGTTCTTCTGAGTAAAGGGAAATGCAAGCAATGGCTCCTGTTTTTTCAGAGTATTTTAAAAAAACTCTTGTCTCCTGCCATCTGGTGACTAAAAACATAGTTACAGTAAAAGCCACACGCACCGAGGGACCCTTTCAAATTGCAGATTCAGAAAAGTGAGCTTGTTGCTCCTTTCCTTTAATGTGCTTCTCTTTGGGATGAGAGTTGGAGAGGTTATATAGAAACAGTCCTGAGGCTGGCTTCTCTAACCTGCATTTTAATATTTATATTCACTGGAAAACCAGTGAAAGTGGTATTTGAAGAGACTGAATGTTGAGCAATCAAGAGGGATTTTTAATTGGACTTTTGAAACACTTATTTTACTCGGTGTTTTGGATACATGCCATATTTAACATCTTGCCTCCTCGCTTAAGGTGATAGATGCCTTTAAAGCTGGAAACTGTCACATCCTTGTCATTCTGTTCCTTAAAAGAATTAGACTTAATTTTTTTCATGGCTTTAGACATCATAAGAATTCCTTTATTTCTTAACCTAGTTTCTAAAGACTAGACATGAACTTTTGAGAGCTCATGGGGTTTTTTTTCACTGACATGTTTGAATGTATAAGAGTAGTCTGCAAAGCTGATTGCTTTACAAATATGTTAGACATATAAGGATCACTTTGCAATTGAAATACTTTTACTTCCTATGTAGAGAGTGGCATATCTATAGGGAGCGTCTATTGCTGGCTGTTGGGGCAAATGCTGATATTTATGGATAGGCTTGGTTTAATATCCATGCAAGACTGACAGTACTTTTGTTTGAAAGAGATTAATGGACACTTTAAGGATGCATACTTTTGGTTCCATGGAGTCAGTATATTTCAAAACTGATACTGAGGTTGCTAATATGTTTCCTTTCTTGAATTAACTATTTGTTAACTGGTAACAGACACAATTAAGAGGAATCGACTTGTGGCAGAGGTGATATCTTTTATTAGAACAACTAGATATTGGGGGGGTGGGAATTCTTCATTTGCAAGCTTTCGGGCACAGGTACCCTTCTTCAGGCATAGGAGAGTGCAAAGATTGTAAAAGTTCTTCAGGTAGAAATGAAAATCCATATTTCACAGAAGAGCTGAAGGTGTGGTAAAATCTCCTGGTTGGAATAGTTCATTTTGTGCAGGTTAGCCTCAGAGAAATGTTGGAACAGTCTTTTTACCTCAAAGTTGTCTGGTGGCAAGCAGGATGTAGAATGATATTTCCTTCTGGTTCTGATGTTTCATATTTCACAGAAGAGTGGGAAGATGGAATGCTTTTCTGGGCAGAAATTTCTTTTGTGGTGAAGTCTTTTTTTCTGTAAAAATGCAAATTGGGTCAAACAAAGACAGGAGCAGGGTGTCAGCTTTCAGGTGGTAAATTTTGCTTTTACCTCAAAGTTGTCTGGTGGCAAGCAGGATGTGGAATTATATTCCAAATTTTTACCATGCCTTCAGCTTTTCATTTCTACCTAAGAGAACTTCTACAATTGTTGCACTCTTCTTACAATTGTTGCACTCTTCTATGCCTGAAGAAGGGTGTCTGTGCCTGAAAGCTTGCAAATAATTTTTTTTGGCACATGTCTAATTGGTCTAATAAAAGATATCACTTCTGCCATGAGTTCTGATTCCTTTTGCCTCTAGACAAATATGGCTATAAACTGGATACCAGACAGAATTAGGCACATTCAAACTGCAGATTGTGCTCACTTGCATGTGGTGCTCTGAATGTGTTACAGGTCTCCTTTCTGTTGAAAGGGGACTACAACAAGGACTATTCACTCCAAACAAAACCTTTATTTACAGGTCAGCTCTGACTCCAGCCTTAGAAAGCTAGTTGGTGCCTATACCCGATTCAAACCACATTCTCATATTCCTAAATCATACTGTGTGGAATCTTTACACCACAGTGGTCCATAGATACCTATTCATCTTTAAAGTACATACGATAGGGGTAAGAAGAGTGGCATCAAGTCAAAACAGTCAACCAAGTGTTGTAGAATCAAATGCTTGAATATGTCTTTGCTCATGTTTTTAAAAATGCTTTGAAATCCTTGGATGACGAAAAAGGTTGCAGTTTTACTACCAAATATAAAAATAAATCAGACTTCTCAACTACTCCATTTCCCCCCACTCAACTTTGTGTTTAATATCCAGTATTCTCCACCCAAAAAAAATACTCCATGCAGAGCAGTGTGAAACTATCTGCTAGCTAATGTTCATCTTAGAGTCTAATGCCATCTTCCTGCTGGAGTGGGAAGCTGTTCTTTCAGAGTGGCAAAAAGGATGCTGTAGTTGGGGAAAAAGCAAAAATCATTTAAGTTAACACTTTTATGTGAGTATTTAACTTTTGCAGCTGCCCATTAGCTGTGAACTTCCCCGTTCAGTGAAGTTGTTGTTTGAAAAACTCCATCTTTTTTATTCCAAATGAATAAAATTGAGTTGCTTCCAGGGTGTCATTTAATGTGGCATCTTTTTATTATAATGATGGAGTATTCTTCATGTGAAGGAGTGTCAGATGCATCATTGAAGAAGCCATGGTTTGCATAAAATCACCTCCATTTTATAAAGAAAATTGGCAAATGATGGACACCAAATAGCCACATACCACTTAATGACATTTATAGTTTGCTAAAATCATTGCAGGCTAGTGGGAAAGGAGGCAGCCTATAGTTCACTCTTGGAGCCAAGCCCGCCTACTTTTCTGAGATTGCTGCCCCTGTTCAGTTTGTTCCCTCTTTTTAAGGCACTGATCCTGCTGTGGAGGAGTCTGCCAAATTAGAATTCAAGGTACATACAAGACAGGCACCTGGCACATCCTTTAAAAATATTCCTCCAAAAATAATTTCAAATACCTCTCTGTAATCAAGTTCTTGAATGCAGAAAGAATTTGGAAGCCCCCGATCCTTGATTTATCAGCTACAACAAAAGGTGTCTGCAACAAACTCACATAACTTCCAAGGCATTTGAGTGTTAGCACTGCAGCAATGGGGTGACCACAACCCCACAAGTCTAGGTCAGTGATGCTATTGCCACTGTGGTTATAATTTCCCACTAGAGGAAGCTCCCCAGACAAGGAGGATGGACAGACTCTTCCCAGCTCTGAAAGGTCCTGCTGTGGCACAAACATTTTACCTGTGTGCAGTCTGCAAGACAAAGGAAATATAATCCTTGCAAGATTGTGCATTGTAGTGAATCATCAGCCCCTCTTGCTTATTTCTGGCAAAAAGTTCTCTTTACTTCACAGTCTATTTGAGACTGCAGAATAGCCCGCTTCCCCAGTGTAGTCCCTGGCTCAGGATAAGACTTGCCTGTTTTGGGCTTGCTCTGGGTCACAGCATACAGAAGTCAGTTAGCCAGTAAAAGAGCTCTTCATGTTTGCTTTTATGCCTAGCATCTAAGTCTTTTTGCCATAGCAGGACTCTAGAAAGCTAGGATTAAATCCCAGGGAATTATGTGCAGAACAATTAAAAAATAATGCAAAATGAATTACTTTTATTTTAACACTCTTTAAGCCTTCTTTAGAAATATATACAGGTACTTTATACAACTATATAACACATTTTATCACAGAATATTTAGTGCTTTACCATTCTATGAACTAAAAACAAAAGTGACCCAGCAAGTGTGATTTTTTTTAAAACTGAGTAATACTGTTAGGACTTGTTATACTGAGATTAGATTTTCTAATTTTCAGCAAAATCACTTTTGTTTTCTTTTTCAGTAAGTTAGGCACCCACTTCTTTTCCAAGTCCGAAGTTCAAAGCAAAATCAATTAAACAGAGGAGTGCTAATAGTCCTTGTATGCAGTGTAACAAAATTATTGAGCAGTAATATCAGGTGGTTCGCATAGTACACTACTTGTCAAAATACCAACAAAATAAGTCAAATAAATAAAAAGGTAATAATAAAATAAAGCATCAATTATATTAAAACAAAAATGTATTAGTTAACTTAAAGTCTTTTTAAGTTCCAAAGTTGAAATAAAGGAAGACCAGTTCTTTCATTTGTTTTCCAAGATGGAACATCTGCAGTTGGAGAGGACAAGGTTGTACAGTGAAGTTACTGCACTCCGTATCAGCTGTTTTTGTTACTGCATTTATGGAACAACCAAATCATGCATTTAAAATCCAACATCTACTATACATATTTTAATTTTATTTCAAACATTTTTATCCCAATTTACATGCTTGTGTTGTGTATATAGAGGTGAAAATAGTCTCAAATATAGCTAAAAATAAAGAGTTACTCTTGTATATTGTGTATGGGGGGATATGATTTGGGGTATGGGGGCTTTGGAGGTGTGAGGGGTTATGAAGGTATGGGGTTTGTGGGGGAGGTGTGAGTATGGGAGTGTGTGGGGTTTGTGGGTGGGTGTGGGCCTCCTGCCACACATGCCACCCTCCCATACCATGTGTGCTGTTCCCTTTGCACACCCCCATAGCTGGTGGCAGCAGCAGCAGGGAGGAGGTGATAAGCCAGTGGTAGTGAAAGAACAGGTTAGGGGCTGTTTAAGAAAGCTGGACATATACAGGTCCATGTGGCCAGATGGGATGCACCCGAGGGTGCCGAGGAAGTTGGCTGATGTGATTGCAGAGCTACTGGCCATCATCTTTGAAAACTCATAGTGATTGAGAGAGGTCCCAGGTGATTGAAAAAGGGCAAACAGTGCCCATTTTTAAGAATGGAAAGGTGGAGGATCCAGGAATTACAGGCTGGTCAGCCCCCCTCAATCCCTGAAAAAATCATGGAGCAAGTTCTCAAGGAATCCATTTATAAGCACTTGGGTGAGAAGAAGATTATAAGGAACAGTTGGCATAGATTCACCAAGGGCAAGTCAGGCCTGACCAACCTGATTGCCTTCTATGATGAGATGACTGGCTTTGTGGATGTGGGAAAACCAGTAGATATTGTATACCTTGATTTTTAGCAAGGGTTTGATACGGTCTCCCACAACATTTTTGCAGGCAAGCTAAGGAAGTAATGGTTGCACAAATGGGCTGTAAGGTGGGTAGAAAACTGGCTGGAACTTCAAGGTCAAAGAGTAGTAATCAATAGCTCCATGTCTATTTGGCAGCCAGTATCAAGTGGAGGGTTGGTTCTGGGGCCAGTTTTGTTCAATATCTTCATCATCAACCTGGAAGATGGCACAGAGTGCACCCTCAGCAAGTTTGCAGATACCACCAAGCAAGGTGGTGTAGTAGGTATGCTGGAGGGTAGGGCTAGGATTCAGAGTGACTTAGATAAATTGGAGGTTGTGCCAAAAGAAATCCTATGGGGCATGTCCAGACAAGCACGCATGTGCCTCAAACCCCTTTTGAGATGCTGCAAGAGGCATGGGTGGAAACAAAAAAAAATACACTGGAGGAAAAAAAACAGGTCAGGGCACAGTCCCAGACCTTACCCTGAGGAAACCAGAGGCTTGGTCCTCCACAGAGATGCTGGTAGTCTGCCAGAGCTGCTCTGTGGCTGGCCCTTTCCTTGGTGCTGAAGCACGCTGCCTGCCCATGTGGGGCAGGCAGTGGTGCAAGCTGCAGGGACCTGGACCAGCTTCATGCCACGTAAGTAAGGGGTTGGGAGGCTGGAGGGGGGGAGGGAACCTTGGCAGAGGCCCTGCCTGGCCCCACCCCCCATTCCTTTCCCCAACTCCCTGTTGGCTCCCCCCATCCCCCATTCATCTCCCCTGCCCCCTGTTGGTTCCTGCTGCTCCCTGCACCATCGTGCCCCCCAGCCACTGGATGCACATGGCATTCATGCAGGGGACCCACCACTCCTAAGCAGCCCCTACACCCACAGTCCCCTCACACTTACCTACACACTGACTCTCATCCCTCCATACCTACCCACATCCCAACTCCCTTTCCCACCCCTTCCTGCAAGCCCCACATCCCCCCATCACAGACCCACCATGTGATAAGGACACCAAAAGCAAACATTAAAGCATATAGATATTTAGGATTTATTTTATTATGATGCTAGAGACACTGGTAGGTTTCCAGATTTCTTTAACTTTCTAAATACAGCAATCAAACATTGTCCATCTGATCAAACCCTCTCTTTCTCTCTCTCTCTCTCTCTCGTTCTAAATGTGGAAGAATGTGGATTTTGGGGAATTTTAAAAAATGAATTTGGGATGCTGCTTCAGCAGTCTAGCTGACACAAGGGGCTAGTGTTCCCACATACCAAGTGGCTAGGCTTCAGAAGCTCCTTAGGGCAAGAAGCCCTGAACTGCTAGCTAGGGCAGGCTTTTATAATGCTGAGGCCAGCACAGGTGCTAGCCCCAGGCTCTAGCTGCCCCTGACTGAAGATCCAGGAGGAGCTGGACAGGGTTATTTTGCCCCAAGTGGCACTGTTTGCTCCACAACAAAGTGCATGTCCAGGCACAAGCACTGAGGCAAAAAGCTGTGGCTCAAATTTGCACCGCTTCCGTTTGAGCTTCTGCAAGTGCATGTGTTGATGTGCCCATGAGGTTCAACAAGGAGAAGTGCAAAGTTCTGCACTTAGGATAGAACAATCCCATGCACCAGTACAGGCTGGGGGCTGACTCTTTAGGCCGCAGCTTTGCAGAAAAGGACCTGGGGGTTACAGTGGACAATAAGCTGAATATTAGCCAATGGTGTGTCCTTGTTGCCAAGAAGACTAATATCATACTGGGCTACATTGGTAGGAGTATTGCCAGCAGATCGAGGGATGTAATTATTCCACTCTATTCAGCACT
Organism: Crocodylus siamensis; assembly: GCF_052110815.1. Taxonomy (NCBI): domain Eukaryota; kingdom Metazoa; phylum Chordata; order Crocodylia; family Crocodylidae; genus Crocodylus; species Crocodylus siamensis. The sequence goes on from NC_143398.1 coordinate 67,660,566, forward strand.
GGTGAGGCCACACCTGGGGTACTGTTTCCAGTTTTGGGCCCCCCACTACAGAAAGGATGTGGACAAATTGGAGAGAGTCCAGTGGAGGGCAACAAAAGTGGTGAGGGGGCTGGGTGACATGACTTCTGAGGAGAATCTAAGAGAACTGGGCTTATTTAGTCTGGAGAAGAAAAGACAGGAGATTTAATAGCAGTCTTCAAGTACCTGAAGTGGGGGTTTGAAAGAGGATGGTTCTAGAGTTCTCACTGGTGACAGATGCCAGTACAAGGAGCAGCTGTCTCAAATTGCAGCAAAGGAAGTTTAGGTTGGATATTAGGAAAAACTCTCTCACTAGGAGGATGGTGAAGCACTGAAATGGGTTATCTAGAGAGATGGTGGAATTTCCATCTTTGGAGGTTTTTAAGGCCCAACTCGACAAAGCCCTGGCTGGAATGATTTAGTTGGGGATGGTTCTGCTTTGAGCAGGGGGTTGGACTAGATCCAAGTTTCTCAAGCAGTGGGACGCAAAGACTGTCTAGGTGGCATATGGACAAGTGGCGGGTTTGCTATCGGCACTTCTGCCACTGTATGCCATGGGCATTTCCAGGTTTGCTCATCGACTGGCCTATGGGGGCCTCCCTCCCCTCCCCTGCTCATCGTTTATCAGGGCAGGACCGGAGTTTTGGGAACCAATGGTTGGTGGGACATAAGGTGGAAAAGGTTGAGGATCACTGGACTAGATGACCTCCTGAAGTTCCTTTCAACTCAAATTTTCTATAGTTCTATGATCTTCAAGCAGCCTGTATTCATAGCAGTGTCTTTAAACCAAGCACAATTCTATGGAACCATAGAAATTAAGGGCTGGAAGGGACCTTGAAAGATCAAGTCCAATCCTCCTGCTCTGGGCAGGAATACAGCTGAGTTCAAGTGATCCCAGCAAGGTATTTGTCCAGTTTCCTCTTGAAGACTTATTTCATAGAAATGAAATAAGTCTTCAAGAGGAGACTTCCAATGTTGGGGACTGTACCACCTCCTTGGGAAGTCTATTCCAGATTCTGGTCACCCTTACCATAAAGAAGTTCTTCCTTACATCCAACCTGAAACCATCCTCTAACAGTTTATGGCTGTTGGTTCTTGTCCTTCCCTGGGGCACCATCATGAACAGTTTTTCTCCCAGCTCCTGATGTTCACCCCTTACATACTTACAGATGGCCACCAAGTCCATGGGGGCTGGACTCGATGATCTTCTGAGGTCCCTTCCAGCCCTAATATCTATGAAATATGGAAGTCCCCCCTCAGTCTTCTCTTGCCAAGGCTGAACAGTCCCAAATCCCTTAGTCTTTCCTCATAAGGTTTGTCCTCCAGACCGTTCATCATTCTTGTAGCCTCTCTCTGGATCCTTTCAAGATTCTCCACATCTTTTTTGAAGTGCAGCACCCAGAACTGGACACAGTACTCCAGCTGGGGTCTCACCAACAGTGAGTAGAAAGGAACTATCACTTCCTTAGCCCTGCTCGTGATGCATCAGCTAATGCATCCCAGTATGCTATTAGCTCTCTTCACTACAGCATTGCAGTGGAGGTTTATGTTCATCCTGTGATCAACCACAACCCCAAGGTCTCTTTCAGCCATCGTGCTGGTGAGGACATCTAACCTATATTCATGTCGCTGGTTACTTCTTCCCAAATGAAGCACTCTGAATTTATCCTTATTGAACTGCATCTGCTTCTGCTCTGCCCACCTTTCCAGCTTATCCAGGCTCTCTTGGATCTGCATCCTGACCCCTAGCACAGGGGTTTTCAACCTTTTTTAACAAGCATACCCCTTCTGTCTCAAAGTTTCAGCTCATGTACCTCTTTATATTCTTGTTTTCAATGTTACCAATTATGTGATAAGTCAGGCTACACTAATTTACATTAAATGCATTATTAATATATATATCATAGTTGTGCCACAACAGTTTGGGCCCGTTATGTTGCTGGAAGGGGCATGGGGGGGAACAGATCGAGGCCCTTGCAGTGAAGGAAGGAGTGGAGCAGGGGCAGAGGCAGGCATTGCACAGCTGGGGCAGAGTGGGATGAAGCCATGAGCGTCTTATCTGCAGGGCATGGCTCTGCCACTACTCTCCCTGGGAAAATATGGGGACATGTGCCCCCCCAGATCTGCATGAGGGGTGAGGGCAGGCTGCCACTGTGGGCTGGGGCCAGGGTAATGCCGGGCTCTTGGGCTGGGCTGGGGCTGCACTCGGGGCAGGCAGTGGTGGTGCTGGGAGTGGGGGTTACAGCTAATTTTGGGGAAGCTGCAGTTCCCCCACTATAGTCTCCCTCCCAGTGCCATCACTGCTTGCCTTAGCACAGCCCTGGGCCAACCCTCCCTCCCACCAGGAAGAGCCTGGCACTGCCCCGTGCACAGATCCAGAGGCACACGTCCCCATGCCCTTCCGGGGCCCCCGATCTGCCCTCCCCCCCCTCACAACAGACTTACCAACCAGACCCAGCTGTTCTCTACACTGCCAGGCTGTGCTTCTGACCACCTGTATGTTGCACTGCGGCTGCACACGTGCACGGGGCATTTATCTGCCAAGTTAATCGGCCACATCAGCCAAAACAAAGCTAATTGCCAATACAGTCAGTTTTCCTTATATCATGCCTATGCAATATGAGACTGATTCATTACTAATAATTTTTTTCTTATTTGTCCTGAGTACCCCCTACGAACTTTAAGTACCCCTAGGGGTATGCATACCCCCAGTTGACAACCCCTCCCCTAGTGTGACCACTTTTCCCCATAACTTCCACAAGCTTGGTCAGCGTGCTTTCTACATTCTCATCTAAACTGTTAATAATGATGTTGAACAGTATGAGGCCAAGAACCTAACCCTGTGGGATGCTGCTGGCCACCTCCCACCAAGACTGTACAGACCCATCCTCTTTGGGTTCAACCCCCTAGCCAGTTCCCAACCCATCTAACTGTAGACTTTGTCAGCTCACAATCCTGCCACCCCCCCCCCTTTTTTTTTTTTAATAACAGCATCATGGGAGACCATATCAAAGACCTTTTTAAAATTCAAGTATATAACATTAACTGCGTCTCCCACATTTAAGTGGGTTATTTGATCGTAGAAGGAGATGAGGTTGGTCAGATACAGCCTGCCTGCAATGAAGCCATGTTGGCTATCCTTTAGCATCATGCCTTATGCCAGTCTCTCACAAATGGACTTCTTGATAATTTTTTCCAAATTTTTACCCAGTATCAAGGTGAAACTGACTGATCTATAATGTTCTGAATTCTCCCTCCTCCCATTCTTAAAGATTGGCACCATGTTGTCTCTTTTCCAGCCTTCCAGGACCTATCCTGAGTACCATGAGTCTTCAAGTACCTTTGCCAATGGTCCTGCAATGACTCAAGCTAATTCCCTCAGCACTCTTGGGTGTAGTCCATCCAGTCCTGCCAACCTGAAGACATTCAGCTGCTCTAAGTGCTCCCTCACCAGTTTGACACTGACCATTGATTGGCAATTGCCCGCTCCCCACCCCCACATCTGTCCAGGTGGGCAACCTCCATTTGCATGCAGGAACACCAATACAAAGCATTTGCTAAAAGTTCAGCTTTCTCCTATCTGTTATCAGCTGTCCTGTCCCATTGTCTAAGGGCCCCACATTTCCCTTGGTCTTCCTCCTGCTCACCATATACCTAAAGAAGAATGATTTATTTTCCTTCATTTCAGTTGCCAACCTGATCTCAGTTGCTGCCCCTGCTTTCCTTATCCTCTCCCTGTAAATACAGGCTTTATTTGTGTATTCCTCCTTGATGACTACCCCTTGTTTCCACTCTCTATAAGCTTCCTTTTTCTTTTTTAAGTACTCCGTGACTCCTCTGATAAGACAAGGGGGCTTCCTAGCCCCTTTACCACCTTTCTTGCATACAGGAATGGAGCTTTTCTGTTCTCTGAGAATCTTTCCTTTGAGGAATGACCACCCTTCCTGAACTCCCTTCCCCTCCAGTCCTTCTTCCCATAGGGTTTCTCCTACTGTTTTCCTAAGCTCATTGAAGTCAGCTTTCCTGAAGTCAAGTACCTTTGTTCTACTGGCTGACTTACTTACCCTACAACAGATAGTGAATTCTTTCATCTCATGATCACTATCTCCCAGATTACCCGCAATCCTCAGGTCTCCCACCAGGTTGTTCCCTTTGGCTAGATCCACATCCACCAAAGCCTTCTCTCTGGTTAGCCTGTTCACCTCCTGTGCTAAATAACATTCTTCCACGCACGTCAATACCGTATGTGTCCGGCCAGATCTGGCCAAGAGTTCCTCCTAGCAGATGTCACCCATGACTACCATGTCCCTTGAATGTGCAGCCTCCATCAGTTCTCTGAAAAACTCCAGATCTAAAGGAGAAGCTAAATCCCTCAAATATGAACAAAGATATAGAAGGGGCCTCCTAGGTCACTGAATCCTAGCCCCAGCTGTTGCAGGCAGACATGTCTTATTTAAACTTTTAAATGTCCTTTTAAGCTTTTATCTTAAAACCAGTTTGGTGTTATGCCTTCTACTCCTATTGGAAGGCTGTTGCAGAAACTCGTTGATCTAATAGTTAGAAACCTCCTAGTCTCCAGCACAAATTTACTCATGGCCACTGGGTGGCCATTGGTTCTTGTGTCAATACTTGTTTGTTTTTTTCCTTTGCTGGAGTATGTTTTTCTGATACATTTGGTAGGTAATATTCCCTTGCAGCTTTTGTTTTGCTGACATGAATAATCTAAACTCTCAGTTCTAATAAAATAGTTCTGTTCCATTGATCATCCTAGAAGCCCTTTCCTGTATCAATTCCAGAGTGATTAATCAGTATAAAGCTGGTCCAATTAAAGATATCATCAAACAGATCATGTTCCTTGCATTTTTTCTCGACCATCCTGGCTACAACAATATTCCAGCTGTATTAAGCAAGATAGTCTTAGAAAGCATCGCTAGTAGCTTTCCACTATTCACATTTACCTTTTCAGTGCTGCCTTTTATCAACGTCTCTTTAGCCAGTTCCTCATCCAGCAATTGCCATCTTCTCCAATATTTTACAGAAGTTCAGGTAGATAAACTCTACCACATTTTCTTTGACTAGAAAAATAAATTATCAGTAAGTCTTAAATGAAGTCTCAAATAAGCTCATAAAGCCTTTCAGTTAATCACCATGTCCATAGTTAGTCTTCCTTCAAATTTTGTTCCAAACCCTTTTGTACTATTGAAGTCAGAGTGGTCAACCTAAAATTGCCTTGATTACCTTTCTCCCATTCCTAACTGTACTTGTAATTCTTCAATCATATCATTGCACCCCAATTAGTCAGATATGTTAAAAATACTTCTACTACAACTTGCAATGTCATATGCCAGAGCTTTAAAAATTCTGGGATGGAGATTGTCCTATCTAATGCCTGGTGACTTGTCCACCCAGTATAACATACCTTTCCTCCCTTACTGTCCAATGTTCTATCCTTTTATATTTCTTAATTTATTGCTATATCTCTTTGTTTACCTTATTTTCCTTTTAGTGTAGTTCTCCTCAGGTTTCTCAGCCATCACAAACTTACACTTTACATGGCATGCATGGAGTATAATGTAACTGCTGCATACTTAAAATGCCTATTGGGAGTACTGCAATCCAAACCTCCAAAATTAGAGGGGAAACTGATTTTTCTTTGGTGGAGATATTGTGCTCTAATAGCTGCCAGAATGGCTGCTACACCTGGCACAGAAAGCAGCAGAGATGAGGCCCAGCATTAAAGAATCTGCTGTAGGGTTTGGCTGAGCACTGTAGCTTGTGCCTGAAGTGGCAGATGAGTTGGCACAGGACAACTGAGTTGCTGCATGCAGTCTATAGTATATCTTGCTGAAATCTATGGTATGGAAACAAAAATGTTATTATTCACAGGAACTCATAAGTAGTATTTACAGTAAAAAGGTAACAGTCTTGCTGCTCTCCTCGCAAAGAACTGTGTTGTATTGATAGGCAAAACCATCACCTTTTTTCCAACCCCATGCTTCCAAAACTGAGTGGAGCCCTCAATACATTCTAGCCAGGAGAGTCATACCACACAGTTCTTTTCAGAGGCTGTCTTCCAGCTCACCCTGTGTGTTCATCATCCTTCTCACATTTGTATAGATACACTGGATGCATTTTGCATTCCCACCTTTGGGCCTTTGCTTTCCACTGGCAGGATTGTGCTTCAGGCTCCTTAATCCTGGTGCTGAGAGTCTCCTCTGATCTGTTCAGCATTGTTCTTGGCAGCATCATTGGTGCCTGCATGGAAGAGCAGAAAGTGGTAGCAGTCGGAGCAATGGATCAGCTCTGGCAGTCTTTCTGTACCATTCTGCACACACATTCTAAGCCAACATCACATGTCCCAGGATACCACATCCAAACAAAATTGGTACTTTTACTCCTGCCCTGCACCCCCTTTCAGTCATAACCACTCTTTATTTCCTTCTTGATACAGTGGTCATAGAGCTCCTGTGGCTCAGGCACTATACTTCCTGCTCTCTAGATTACTTAGTCCTCTCCATCTTGCTTGCTGGAGTCACCTCTGTATTTTCCCCAATTGTTCTACTTGCTGACTTCAGTCTGTTCTTGAATTCTGGGGACTCTCCTTATTGCAGTCATATCTTTCCACTTCTTTCCTTTTTCCCTTTGGCTGCTCCAGTGGTAACCTCTCATGACTACTGTCCAAGAAGTCTTCATTTTGCTTGGTAGCCTGCAGCATGGACATCTGTGCTTCCAACCCTTCCATCTTTTCCTTCAAGATAGATGCCAGTTTATACTTAATACAGATGAGATTTCCTTGAGCCTCTGAGTGGAACGTGAACATGGCCCATGTCACACAGCTATATTAGCTAAAGGGGAACAGACCCAGCATGCTGTGATTTTCTTTTAGAAATACTTTGGAGTATTTCTTTTAAAAAAGGACCCTCTTACAGGCTAGTATTAATTAGAGTGCAGACATTATTGTCTCAGAAATCTTGAGGATATTTTAATGCAGTTGGTCTAAAAAAGCATTTACTGGAGGTGTGTTTTTAGAGCAACTTTAACAGTGTGTATACATATGTATTAGCTCCTTAACTAACCGTGAAAAAGTAAGTGGTTCAATTCACTTTCTACCTTATCATTTTCACTTTAGTATGATCTTTTCCTTATGGTCATACAAACAATTGTCTTTCCTTTTCAATTTCTGCTCCTTCATTACCAGTTCTTCTGCATACATGCACATGCACATCCATATTCTGGGCTGTCATGTATCTGCCCAGTTTTCATTGCACTCCGACAGCATCTTTACGTGGGTGGTAGGAAAGGTAGAGCGCATACTCACAGCCCCAAAAGACTGGGCAACCCCTGCATTTTTTTTAATTTTTAATGATAGTTTGCAAACTATTATCTAATGTATCTCTTCTGCCAAGACCTGGAAAAGGGATGTGTTCAAATTTAGGGATTTAATGCCAATAATAGTTTTAAAAAAAAGTCTGGTTGTCAGTAAAAAGTTTGCAGACTGGAAGTTTGACACCCTTTTGCCCCCATCCCAGGGGTCCCCTACTTACTCCCACAACCTGATACCCATAACTGCACTCTGCACCATGCTGCTCCGCCAGCCTATCCCCTAGCCTTCCTCTGCCAGCCCCACTCTTCCTGCTCTGGCACAGGCACCCACGCACCACCCTGCAGCTCTGTCCCAGCCACACCATCTGCTTCCTATTCACCCCTGGCCTGCCTGCCCCTGTGGAGTTGTGACCCAGTAATCTTACTAGCTGTAGACTAGATGTAATAGCAGCCATGACTGGCTTGGAGGAAGAGATGTCTGTGGAGACTCATGGGCAATAAAGCCCTGAAAGAGCTCCACACAGGATGCTGCAGTCCCACTTGAAACACCAGTTGGCTGTTTCAATCTCAAGTCTTTTTCACAGACCTCCAAGCAAGATAGCTTAGTGTTTTTCATATGGCTCCAATTTTTAATGGACTTTATGGATAGCCATCCTTAGGCTTATTATTTATGGACTGTCTATAAACTTAGGAACAGTTGGCAACCCTACCCTAAACCATGCACTCTCTATTCATCCCTACAGATCTAAACATAAAATATCCTGGAGGTTGACCATAGTGACAGCTCACCTCACTCCTCAGTCAGCTGTATGACAGCAAGCGTGGCTGTCCCTTTCCTGCTTGCAGTCTTTCTGTTCATGTTCATGGTACAAGATATGCATTTGCTGTATGTCTCTTTAAAAAATGCTAAATAAGAGAGCCAAGTCCAAAGATGCCTGTGGCCCAATGGTGAGAGGGAAGCACCTCATGGTTGCTGCTTGCATGAGGCTGAAATACGCTCCTGGTTCTTTGTTCTGGGATCCCAGTTCTTTTTAATGTTGTTCTTCATATACTTAAAGGTTGCTAGTAATGAATTAGGCGTGATAAAGTGAGAGTTTCATCACACTGAGCAAATTTGCAGATAAAATCTATCTGGGTGGAGTTGCAGATGCTCTGGAAGGTAGAGCTTGGATTTAGAATGATGAGGATAAGGTGGGGACATGGTCCAAAATCAACTGAATGGAACAAGGACAGATGCAGAGTCCTGCACTTAGGGCAGACCAATCTGTACAAAAATGCAGGCCAGAAATGACTGGCTAGGCTGCAGTACTTCAGAAGATGAACTGGGGGTAAGTGGACTACAAGCTGAATATCAGCCAGCTCTTGTTACAAAAAAGGCTGGCACATTGTGTTTATGTTAATAGGAAAAACCACAATTTTTTTCCTAACCCTGTGCTTCCAAAACTGAGTGGAGCCCTCAATATTGACGTTCCAGAGCAGAGTCGTTCCACTAGGTCTCTGTGATTCACAGTGCTTTTCACAGGCTGTGACTTCCAGCTCACCCCATGTCTTTGTGATCCTTCTCACATTTGTATAAATACATTGGACATATTTTGCATTCCCATCTACTTCTTTCCCTTTTGTATCACTTGCCACTTGTCCTGTGGCTCCTTGGCCCTTTCCCAGAGTTGACCTGCTGCTTCCAGTCCTTTCTCCTCTGCATTGTTTGCTCTGTTGCTGGAGGGCTCTGTTCACCATCCCCTGTGGAACGTAGTTGAAAGCCCTCCTTCCTAGATTGGCCAGATGAGGCCCAAAGTTGCTGTTCCCGGTTCTGGTTAGATGGACCCTATCTCTTGATTGCAGTACTCCTCCCTAGAACATCCACCTTCTCTCACCCCCAGAGCACCTTTCTGCCACCCTCTCCCTGCCCCACACTGCCTCAGGAGCAAACCAATCCATTCCCAAGTGGCTCCATGCATCCTGCTGGTCACAGGCTCCTGCTAATGGCACATCCTTTTTTTCAGCAGACCCTGACCGCCTCTCCCATGGCCTGGACAAATTAAAGGCACAGATTAATGGCTCCCTGGCTCTGGGAGAGGTGGGCAGGCTCCACTGGAAAAAAAAAAAATCTGGCCCGTGCCACTTCTGCCTTCAGCAGGAGCCTGCAGCTACCAGGACAATGATGTATATACAGTAATGGAAAAATAAAACCCACTGTTTCAATTAAAAACTCACCATTTCAATTTAGGGGGCATAGAAATCAACCCTGATGACTAAACCCCTGTCGTGTACAAGTGCACATGGGCAACAAAGCCCTGAAAGAGCTCCACGCAGGGTGGTTCAACTTCAAGCCTTGTTCACAAGCTTTGAAGCAAGATTACTTAGTGTTTTACCATACGGCTCTAATTTTTAACAGACTTTATGGACAGCCATCCTTAGGCTTATTATTTATTCGGGGTGTGCAAAGCAGGCCCTATTTGATTCGGATTTGGCCCAAATCAAGGACAGTGATTTGATCTGTTGATTTGGATCACTGTCCCCAATTCGATTCAGTCAAATCCAAATCTGAAGATTCAACACCAATTCGGAGAATCAGCAATTCGGACATAGACACAGCTTTAAAAGTTTTTTCTACATACCTTGAGGTACCAGGCGTGGCTCGTGATCACTGTGATGCTGGGGCACATGGACCATCCCACAGGGGCACGGGAGCCCTCCACCTGCACTGCAGCAAACCCAGAAGTGGACTGGAAGTACTTCTGGTCTACTGCCAAGTCTGCTGCTGAGTGCTCTGGGGAGTCCCCCATGCTTCTGTGGGACACTCCATACACCCCAGCATCTCAGCACTCATGAGCGCCTGCTACCTGGAGGTATGTAGAAAAAACATTTAAAGCTGTTGCTATTTCTGAATTTCTGAATATTTCTGAATCTCTCCGAATCGATATGGAGGGTTCCAATTAGACTTAAAGAGATTAAAGGGTCCTCTGATTTGATTTGGATTTGGAGATTCAGCCACTGAATCAGGCCGAATCTCCACCAAATCGAATCAGGGACCGAAGCTTCAAACAACCTTATTATTTATGGACAGTCTGTAAACAGGGACAGTTGGCAACCCTGCCCTAAACCACATACTCTCCATTCATCCCTACAGATCTAAAAAGAAAATATCCTGCAGGTTGACCATAGCAATAGTTGACCTCACTCCTCAGTCAGCTGTATGACCAGAAGTCTGGTTGTCTCTTCCCTGCTTGCAGTCTTTCTGTTCAGAGTACAAGATGTGTATTTGTTGCGTGTCTTTAGGAAAAATGCTAGATGAGAGAAGGAAGCAGGGATTCTTTGGATGACAGCTTTTATTGGACCTGTTAAATATAGTTGGATAGAGTTAAATAAGCCCTTGTATGCCAAACGTTTCTTCATCAGGTCTGTGCAGAATAAGTCAGACTCAGCAGCTGAGAAGGAGGCACCTCATGAGGCTGAAATAAGTTCCTCATTCCTGGTTCTTTGTTCTTGGATTTGAGTTCCTTTTTAAAGTTCTTCACATAATTAAAGGTTGCTGGTAATTAATTAGGTGTGGTAAAGGGTGAGAATTTCATCAGACTTGGCAGATTTCAAGTTGAAATGTTGAGTGATGTTGTGGATGCTCTGGAGACGCTCTGTAAATGCTCTTGCCTGGGTTCAGAATGATCTGGATAAGGGGGGACATGGTCCAAGATCAACTGAGTGCAAGGAGGACAGATTTGGGGTCCTGCAATTAGGGTAGACCAATCCATGCACAAATGCAGACCAGGAATAACTGGCTAGTCTGCAGTACTGCAGATGAGGAACTGGGGGTAAGTGGGTTATAAGCTGAATAGAAGCCAACAGTGCACTCTTGTTCCAAAAAAGCCAAAAGCATGTTGTGTTGTAATAATTGGCAAAATCACTGCTTTTTCCCCCAACTCTGTACTTCTGAAACAGAGTGGAGCCCTCAATTCCAGCCAGGAGAGTCATCCCACAAGGTCTCTGTGATACCAACCCATTCACAATACTTTTCACAGGCTGCGACTTCCAGCTCGCCCTGCGTCTTCCCCATCGTTCTCACATTCGTATAAATACATTGGACATATTTTGCATTCCTACCTACTTGTTTCTCTTCTGCATCATTTGCTGCTGTCCTGTGGCTCCCTGGCCCGTTCCCTGCTTCCAGTCCTTTCCCTTCTGTGTTGTTTACTCTGTTGCTGGAGGGCTTTGTTCACCATCCTCTGTGGAACGTAGTTGAAAGCCCTCCTTCTTAGGCTGGCCAGATGAGGCCCGAAGTGGCTGCTCCCGGTTCTGGTTAGACAGACTTCATCTCTTGATAGCAGCACTCCTTCCCAGACCATCCATCTGATATCAAGGAATCAAAAGCCTTCACACTGACACTGCTCTCAGCTGTTCTTTTACTTTCATGGTATGACGTGCCTGCCTCTACCTTTGCCTTCCAGTGACAGGATTGATAAGAATGCAGTTTGTGCTGCAGGCAACTTAATCCTGGTTCTGAGAGTCTCATAGACTCATCTGATCTGTTCAGTGCTGTTCCTGGCAGTATTATTGGTACCTACCTGGACAAGCAGGAAGGGGTAGTGGTCAAAGGGATGGATGAGTTCTGGCAGTCTTTCTGTACCATTCTGAATACACGTTCCAGGCAGACAGTACATGATACATATTTCATATTTGGTTTAGGTGGTATGTTTGATTCCTACTTTTTCAGGTATAATATCAACATTTCAGATCATGCAGTGATGATAGTAGGTTTCACTTCTTCATTTAGAGCACAGCTGGTATCACTCTCAGCTATTTCAGATGGAGACCTGCTTTCCCCTTTTTTTTTTTTTTTTTAGTTAGGGAGCTAATACTCCCTTCAGCTCACTTTATACCTTTAACTTTATATGTTTGCTTTTTATGACCTTTTCCGATCATGCTCACTTCTTCATTTAGAGCACAGCTGGTATCACTCTCAGCTATTTCAGATGGAGACCTGCTTTCCCTTTTTTTTTTTTTTTTTTTTAGTTAGGGAGCTAATACTCCCTTCAGCTCACTTTATACCTTTAACTTTATATGTTTGCTTTTTATGACCTTTTCCGATCATGCAAACAACTATCTTCATTTTTTAGTATCTGTTCCTTTGTTCCCACTTCCCCTGCATACACAAACATGCACATCGACACATTTTCCTTTAGTCCTAGTGAAGATGCTAAACTTTTCCTCTCGCCGAGTTATGGGCTGTCGTGTATCTAGTCAGGTTTCATTGCATTTCAATAGCATCTTCCAGATGGGGGTAGTGAGAGGTGGAGAGCATATCCAGACCCTGAACAGAGTTGCCAAACTCACAATTTTTTCCTTTTTATTGATAGCGTGCAAGCTTTTTTATTAGGATGTGTTTTGTCTAAGATAAATTGGAACCCTTCTGGCAGGACCTCGAGATGGGCTGGTTTCCAATTTAGGGATTCAATACCAACCATAGTGTAAAGAAACAAATTGGTTATCACGCAGTAAGAAGTCTGCAGAATGCAAGTTTGACACCCTGTTGCTCCCACCACAGGGGTCACCCACTCACTCACACCCTGATATCCCCAACTGCACTGCACCATGCTGCTCCCCTAGCCTGCCCCCTCACCCCCACCCCTGGCCTTCCTCTGCTAGCCCTGCTCTTCCTCCCCGGCACAGATACCCACCCACCAGCCTACAGCTCTGTCCCAGCCGCACCACTTGCTTTCCATTCAGCCCTGGCCTGCACACCTGCAGCTACAACCCAGTGATGTTGCGGCCAGGAGAATGGATGTTAAAGCAGACGCGTGTGGTTTGGAGGAAGAGATGACTGTGGAAACTCATGGGCAAGAGCCCTGAAACATCTCCATATAGGGTGCTGTACTTGTTTGAACACCAGTTGGCTTATTCAACATCAAGCCTGGTTCACAGACCATCAAGCAGCATTGCTTTCTGTTTTTCCAGATGGCTCCAATTTTTAACAGACTTTATGGACAGCCATTTTTAGGCTTCTTATTTATGGACTGCCCATAAATTTAGGGACAGTTGGCAACCCTGCCTTAAACGCCACACTCTCCATTCATCCCTACAAATCTAATAGAAAATATCCTGCAGGCTGACCATAGCAATAGTTGACCTCACTCCTCAGCCAGCTGTTTAACTAGAAGTGCAGTTGTCCCTTCCCTGCTTGCAGTCTTTTCTGTTCATATTCAGCGTACAGGATGTGCATTTATTCTGTGTCCTTTGGAAAAATGCTAGATAAGAGAGTGAAGCAGGGATTTCTTAGGATGATGTTTTTTATTGGACTAGTTGAATATAGTTGGATAGTGGTAGACAAGCTTTTGAATGCAAGACATTTCTTCATCAGGTCTGAGCAAAACAAGCCAGGCACAACAGATGAGAGGGAGGCACCTAATGGTTGGCACTTTGCATGAGGCTGAAATAGGTTCCTTATTCATACATGACACTTCCTTTTCCAAAGGTGTTTTTTGTTTTTTGTTTTTTACGCAACTGTATGTTGTTAGCAATGAATTAGGTGTGGTAAAGAGTCAGAATTTCATCATGCTTGGCAAATTTTTAGGTAACATGAAGCTGGGTGGCATTGCAGATGCTCTGGAGTATAGGTATTGAATTCAGATTGACCTTGATAAAGCGGGGAAATGGTCCAAAATTAAACAGAATGAATGTAAGATAAATGCAGAGTCCTGCAGTGTGGCTCTTCCAACAGTAACGTCTCACAACTTCTATCCAAGAAGTCTTTATTTTTCTTGGTAGTATGCATCGTGGACACCTCCTCTTCCCAACTTTTCAATCTTTTCCTTCAAGACACATGCCTGCTTATACCTAATAGAGATGAAACCGCCTTGAGCCTTTGGGAGGAACATGAACATGGCCCTTCTCACACACACAATAGAACTGTTTAGTCTCCCTTTACTCCCAAGAGAACACCTAGGGGAAAAAAAAGATTAGACTTGCCACTTTTCTTGGGTGGAACCTGCTTTCCTGAGCTGCTGCCAGGCTGCCTGCATGGGCTTCCTGCAGAGTCCGAGCTGCATGGAGCCCGGTGCGTCACTCCGCAGCTGTAAGGGCAGCAAACTTAAACTCCTCCAAAGAGTTTTAGTTTGCTGTGACCCTAGTCACGTAAGGCACATTATGCCACCGAATTTGCTACAGTGGCTGTAATTAATGCACAATACGCCACCGACACATGCAAACACTGACACCATTAAAGCGGTGCAAAAACATTTAGCCTGCTTTAAAGTGTTGTGCACGCACGCCCCTCGTTTAGTCTACACATGGCCTGAGAGTTCATTCTGGAGTGTGGTGCTGTTTAATTTGACCCGCATAGCTTCCATGATGGCATTTGATGCATTGGGTGAACTGCATCGCATTTTGTAATCAGGGCCAGGCCAACCATTAGGTAAACTAGGCAGTTGCCTAGGGCACCAAAATTTGTGGGGCACTGAAATTGTATGCAGAACAAAACAACAGGAACATCATTCTAAATAACAGCCCTGGCTGGCTACGGCTCCACCTTGGTCTAAGACCTTTGGTTCAGTAAGGGGAGAAAGAGCTCTGAAAAGATCTTAGAGGAAAGATCGCTAGAATCACAACTCCTACCTTTTCCTCTATATTAGAAGTGGTAGGGGCACTGAGGTAGGAGGTCAGTGAGGATTTTTTTTTATTTTGTACAGGGTACTGTATTTTCTTAAAAACCAAATATACCTTTCCACCAAGAATCAAGCCTCCAAAATTAGAGCAGTGCGGAAACTGATTTTTCTTTGCTGGATTAGGAGCAGGGAGATGCTGTGCCCTAGCCACCGAATGGCTGCCACTCCTTTTGGGCTCAGCAAGCAGCAGAGGTGAGGTCCAGCATTAAAGAATATGCTGTAGCCTTTGACTGAACACTAGTTTGTGCCTGAAGCACCAGATGAGCTGGCACAGGGCAAGTGAGCTGCTGCATGCAGCCTGGAGTATTGTGATGAAGCTTGTAGTATGGAAACAATAATTTATTATTCACAGGAACTTATATGAACTATTTATAGTAAAGAAGCAACAATCTTGCTACTGTCCTTGCAAAAATATGGGGCCTAGCCTTGTTGCTGTCTTGCCACCCCTGGAAGTTCCTGCTGCTTCACACAACTTGTCTCTTGAGATGCCACACTTCCTGGGCACTGCCATGTCACATAATCAGCCATGACTCTGAAAACCATTTTTTTCCCCTACTTTTCTGCCTTCCAAAAACAAGATGCACGTCTTGCATTGGGGATGCAAAGGAACTAGACTACTGTTTGTGGTGGGGTTTTTGCAGATATGAACACAGTCAAAGCCCTGAGATAGTCATGATTTCTGGGCTATAAGGTCTGAATCAGATTCAAAGGATCCGGGAATAAAATGTTATATCCAGTTGTCATATGGCTGAACCAGCGAATTCCTTCCATAGCAAAATCATTTTGGCATTGACCCCATTTGTATTGGGAAATACCCAGGATGTTTGTGTTGTCGGTGTCTATATAAAACTTCAGGATGGGGGAGGTCAGAGGACATTAAAAGGAGAGACAGATGCTGGTGAGCTGACAATCTCAGCTTTTGGAGCTTGGGTGTGTGACACTGCTAAAATGAAAGCTCTGATTTTTCTGGGGCTTTTCATCCTGCCTCTGGCTGCTGATGAGATCATCTATAAAAGGTGCAAGCTGGCTGCAGTGATGAAAAAGCTTGGGCTGGCTAACATTCCAGGATACACTTTGGGAGATTGTAAGTCTGCTGCCCTTTGATTTTAACATGGTTTATGGGGTGGGAGGACATTGTTCCCTCTTCATAAATCCCAGGTAAGGTTATCTAGTCTGTCCCTCTTCCTTTTGCACTTAACAGGCCTAACTCAGTCTGGAAGCTTTTCCTTGTACCAGTCTAAGTTACTAGTTCTCCCAATTCTACCCTACTGTTCACACTCCAATGCTCTGTTCAACCCTCAGTTATTTCTTTCTATGTCTGATGTCTGCACCCTTCTTGCTTTCTGCTTTGTGAGCCTTACTGTAGCAGGACTGAAAGATGGTTCCATAGGAGTAAACAGGACAGAGAGTGCAGAGTGCGGCATGAGGCCATGGTGGGAGCCCTGTTAACAGTAGAAGTACAACCAGTAGTGGCTTAAAACCCTCATTTAGGTTGCGTGCAGTTTAGAGAGTATCATTAGAGAATGTGGGGTGGAAAGAGACACTAGAGTGCAGAGAACAACAGGTGGAAAAGATTTGAAGAAAGCAAGCAAAAAAGACGAAAGAACTGGGAGTGTGGTGAGAGGTTGGAAGGGGAGGAGAACAAATCAAGGGCATTTCTAATGAGTTTGGACTCCATAAAAGAAAGAGGCCTTTCTTCACTGATTATCGGTAGTAACAAGGAAACCATTAATAAACCAATTTTAAGGGTGATGGACATGTGTTCCAATACAGAATTCAAGTAGTTTAACCTACTTGTTGTCCATGCAGCTCTGTACATCTCAAACCAGAAATCCCTTCCTCTAACCAAAGAGATTTAGATATATTTATGTTACATGGAGAAGGAATAGGAAAGTTAAGCATAAATAAGTAAGAGCTAAGCTCCACATAAAGGTTTCTTACCAAATATTTTAATCAATGAAGTACAAGCATACTTTGGTCCTTTTTGCTTTCTTACTCCAAATCTTCTTCACTCCTTGCTCTCTACCACCTGAGTGTCTCCAGTGAGCCTTCTTGTCCAACCCACTTTCCCCAATTGTACTCTCTAAACTACACAAGCTATATTTTATGATTCAAGAGACAGGTATGTGAAACAGTCACCGTCATGGTGCACTAGTAAGAGGAGGTCTCTTTGGCTTTGTTGACATGGGAGTATTTAGCAGTTTCCTATAATTGCATATCCATCACTGGAAGCAAAGCTGAATATTGGTGTTTAAAATTGGAATTGACCCCATCTGGTGAAGACAGGGGGGAATGCTCCATCTGACTATTATGACTTGTGCCCATTAAGACAAAAATATAGGTCCCAAATGTAGTTTTAGACATGTAGGGCCCACACTCCTCATATGGCATCCAAATATTTTATATGTTGGAATTGTTTTCTTGCATTCCTATTTAATACGATTATACATTTGATCAGAGTAGAGAACAAACAAGACATGTATGTATTCTGTATCAATTATTTGCATAAATATAGAAAGGCGAGATGCATATTTTTATCCAATAGTCAGCCTTTAGAGTGGCAGGAGCTATAATCAGGTAAATGTGGCAGCCTCTGTACTCATTTTTCTTTCAAATGGAACCTTGCCAGGGGTGTGCACAGCAAAATATGAGAGCAACTTTAACACGAGTGCAATACACCGCAACTCTGACGGAAGCACGGATTATGGGATTTTGCAAATCAACAGCCGCTGGTGGTGCAATGATGGCAAGACTCCAGGAACCAAGAATGCATGCAAAGTCCAGTGCAGAGGTAATGCTATGATGGGTATATTCCTCTCTTCTATACTGGGGTGGGCTCCCAGGGTTGCAAATATATAACTGAGGTCCAGAGAGTTGGGGATCTCACAGCCCTACTTCAAAGACAAAACTAAAACCCTTATTCTCCATTCAAAAAAGGAGGGATAGCAACTTATGGCCATGCCCTGTGACATAAATGGAAACACTCCTAAAGGATATTTTCTATTATTTTCTCCTAAAGAACACACGGATTTGTGTTCATTATTTTTTTTTTTAGGTTTCTTTAGTAAAAAAACACTTTTGCCCCTCTTCCAGAGAAGTAGGGTTTTACTTACCAGGTAGCCCAGACTTGAGCAAGAGTTAACTGCTCTCAGGAGGGTGAAATTCACCCCTGGGCATAAGAACAATCCAGATGGCAGTTTCTGACCCAATCTTGTGAGATTTTACAAATAAATAATGTTTCTGCTTTAGGGAGATACTGGCTACGTCGTTACAGTGAGGTCAGTTAGTACTTGTGTGTTTATAGAAGTACTAAATGTTCTGCCAACTAGCACTACAAGTGTCAGACAAGCATGTCAGTTTACTTAATGGCATGCCATTCTTTTATAATACTGGATAACAACTGCTTTATAATAACTGTCTAGCAATCAACAAACACATTTTTAAAATGACAGTAAGAGCAGGTTTTCCTATGCTAGATTTGTATTTTATCTCAGAAGCTAGAAAGGAAGGAACTTCAAAATGATTGCACTAGATCAATCTGTTCATCCTTCTAATCCAATATCCTTCTACCAGAAAGTGGTGTCTGACACCACATGTTTCAAAGGCATAAGTAAAAAAAAATTGAAGGTGTCAGTTATGGAATAATTGACCCATGAACTGAAGAGGATTTTGGAATTAAGACTAGATTGTGCAACAAAGATGACATCTGCCATTATTTATTCTCTGTGGGCACATCTACATTAGATGCTTACTGCACGTTAGCCTAATAACACTGTGCAGTAGCATGGCAGTCAAAAACCGTGCTAAAAGCCTACTGTCACAGGATGGGGTCCCCAAGGATGGTAGTGATACCCTAGGGCCCCTCCACCATGCCAATTTGGCCTGATGGGCACCCTCTTTTCTCTCCTGCCATGTCTTGGTGTATTTATAATAAAATAGGGAGGCTACCTTCAAGTCTAGTTGGAAACAGTCCCAACAGACCCCACTGAACCCATGGGTTCCCAGACCCCTTGTGGGTCCCTGTGTCAAAATGGATGTCTTGGGACATCCCCGGCTTTATGGGCTAGATGCATGGCTCCAAACCGCCCCTTTACCATGCCCCAAGCCTCACAGATGGTATTGACACAGTGTCCCCCCGAGGCCTTGGTTTCACTCAGCCCTCGGATCATCACAGGGCTCGCCACAGCCCTACCTCTCTGTGCCCACGCTGGTGCTGGTCTGGCACCAGGGCCTGTTCACCCCCACCAACACTGCACCCTCTCTGGTGCTGGGGCCTGTTCACCCCCCCCAAGCACCGCACCCTCTCTGGAGTCCCTATGCTGTAGTGGGCCCCCAATGAGGCCGCCTTCTTCCCCAGTAGCCTCAGCAAGTCCCTAGGCTACACCATAACTCAAGCCACACAGAGTGTGCTCTGTCCCTTAACAGTACCAGGAGCAGAACTTACAGTCAGGCCTTTTCCCCTTTGCTTGCTCTAGGACAGCTCCTTCCCCCTTGACCACTAGCAGAAAACTGCCTTGCTAGCCCCAGCCCTGGGGTTTATACATGTGTCAAGCCCTGCCCCTTCTGGTCGGCGGACTGCTGGCAGGTGTGGGCCAATCATTTCATTCTGGCTGCCCTGGTAACCAGCAGCTGGGGCTCCCAACTGACTGCTAGGGCTCTCTTCCTAGCAGTTTCAGCCCTTAAAGGAGCAGGACACCTTAGTGCTCTGCAGCACCTACTATCTAGTGTTATTACGCTATTGTGAAGTAAACGTCACAAAATAACCATGTGCAGGTGCTACTGTGTAGTAACTCTAGTTACTGCGCGTTTAGTTAGTAGTTCATTAAGCAAGTAGTAAACTAAATGTGCAGTAACTATAGCACATTAATGAACATGTAGACACACCCAATGTGTGTTATACCATATCCTCGACTCAGTGTTTATCTGGTCTGTTTAAATTACAAGCTTCAGGGCAGAAACTGTCTGCTCATCACTGTACACTCTAAGGCATAACAGGGCTCAATGTTCAGTTTGTCCCCACTCCCTACTATAACAAACATAATTAATCAATCTTAGCTAATTTGAGGATCAGTTTTAAGATTACTGAATCAAAAACAAAGGGGAAAATGTTGATTTTTTTTCTTCCTACCACTCTTCTTATTTATTCATTATTTTAGAGTTACTGAAACCAGACATTAAGGCATCTGTTAACTGTGCGAAGAGGATTGTCAAAGATCCACAGGGCATGAACGCATGGTATGGTTTCAATTGTTGCAAGAACAACAGTTGCTTACAGTCTTTGTACAATGCAGGGGGATGCTAATTAAAGGAAAGAATAAGAACTGGTTAGGGTTGGTAGAGAAGCAACGTGCAGATTTTAAAGATCTCAGTGCTTATGTGTTAACATTTGAATTCAGAACTTAAATCCTTAGCTACTATGAGTCAATATATCTATAAATTAATGAATGTGTAAGCAGTCACAGTTGTAACTATAAAATACATCAAGACCATTTGAAACTTTAGCAGGATAGAGAAAAACTAATTTTCTGCTTCAAAAATCCCTAACTCTTGCACTGAAGAAAAATCTCTATTTGTCACTAAGGGTACCTGTACGCAAGTGCAGAGCCTGCTCTGACATGTTGTAATTACAGTGCATTGGAGCAGACTCAGTTAATCAAGTCTACTGGAGCATGGTAATTACTGCTCTCCAGCAGCGTTCTGGGTCTTATGTATCGGCATCCCTGCATTTAAAAATGGCAGCAGGCATGCTTTACTGAACAAGCTTTAGTTCAGGCTCCCCCGCCGCCATTTTGAAGTGTGAGGATGCTGATACACAAGACACTGCAGGACCTTAATTAGAGTGGCTCTCAGAGGCATTGTAGTTCAAGCGCCGCCTCCCCCACCCCGCAGAGCATGTTTAAATGTGCCGTAGCAGCATACAGCCTCGGGCACATTTTTATATGCAGTCCAATTTTAATTCTGTTGCAGTTAGGGTTGTAATACCGTGATGAGTTTTTACCACCTGCTTTAAACATCAGGTGAAGAATCCAAACGTCTTTGCTAGGAACAGCTGCTGGTCAATGAGCAAGGCAACCTTGGAACTGTGTGGCAGCCTTTTTGGAGGTGTTGATAATCTCAACCTGTATTTGGCATGCACAGCTATAGAGTCCAGCTGGCTTGTGGTGATTTAAGCAGGCTGTGTGCCATAGAGACCTAAAAAGCCAGGAATTGAGTGGTAGCAAATGACTTGTTCTATATGTTTAGCCCTTTGCAGAAAAGCACCTGCATAAATTAAGGTTATTGGGTCTTTTAACTAAGTGCTGGGTTTGCCATTATCATTTAGCATAATTTTCCCTTCCACAGGGTGGCCTGGAAGAAATACTGCAAAGGAAAAGATGTCTCCCAGTGGATCAAGGGCTGCAAACTGTAAAAAAGAGTTGGGGGGGCATAACTGAGCTCAGCTCCTTTTCAAAAAGCAGTTTTTCCCATAAAGCAAAATGCTCCCTCTCACTTGCTTCCCTTTCTATAACAAAATAATAAAATAAATAAGCAAACCAAAAACAAACTCATAAGAAAGGCTTATGGATTAATTGGCAGAATGCAAGTACTTTACTCTCTGCTGGTAAGACTGGATATTTCCACGTGACCGGCTGAACAGACCTATTTTGTGTTCAACCCCCTTTGAACACTGATTTCCTCTGTCATCTGCATGCATCATTTTTTCACTGGAGTTCTGCTGCAGTTCTGTTTTGCTAATCACTACCAGTATGATACGTTATCTGGTTTAATAGCTTAAATTCATAAATCAATAAATTCATTAATCAATAAATTTGCATATGGCTTTGTGACATTGGTAAATATGCACAAGAGATTGAAGAGATTCTGAGAGAGCACAATATAATGAGCTCAAGAACGGCACTTCATTAGTCTTAGATGCCATCTTTCTGGAGCATCTGGCAGTTTTATCTAACTTTGGTAGATAGTTGTACACTCAGAAATATCAGAAAAACACAATTTGAGGGAAGTTACAAGTTATGACTGTGAAGTAAATATATTAATATTATTTCTCTCACCATTTATGAAACCCATACATTTAAAAGCTAGAGAACAAACAGACTTCATATGTTTTATACTGCCTGCATAATACACATATGCATTAGCTCTTATTTCACAAAGTAGTTATCATGTGAGTAGTTCCACTGAAGTCAGTGAGGGAGCAAACAAGGCTGAATCGCACTTTTGAGGCACTTATACACGTGATGGGGGTTTAATCCCTAGGGGCCGTTGTATACATACTCAGCATTTAGTTGCTAAAAATGTTCCTGGTTTAATTTTTCTTTCTTCATTTAAGACAGCTAAATAAGTAACGTGGACATGATTTACCATGTAAGGGCTTATTATGTTATGACTACTAAAAAGCGATAGAGGGCATGTCAGAATAATTTTACCCTCGTGCCTTTTCAGTCCTACCTTACTGCCAGGTGGCGCTTTAAGACAAGATATGCCCAGTCATAGCACTTATGGCACTCTCTTTTCCTGGGTGGAAGTTGTATGCAGTGCTTGGGGGGCTGAGGTGCAAAATCTTTCCATGTAAAGCTAACCCCCAAGCACCGGGCACTCGGGCGTGTTTTTTTTGGCACCAAACATTTCCATGCAAAGCCCTGCAGGGCTCTCCAAGTGTACAAAAGAATCTCCCAAGGCTGAGTGAAGGTGGGGGGCACCCTTCAGGTCGCATGCTGTTTTCACAGGGCACTGGGTGCGGGGTACCATTCAGGCTACCCCCAAGTGTGCTCAAAACATTGCCTCTCCCCTGGCTTTGGGGTCCCAAAGGGCATCACCCCCTGCCCTAGTCCAGGGCCCCTCACTTTCCCTGGATGCAAGTTGCATGGGGCACTTGGGCATTTTTTTTGGCCCCAAACCTTTCCATGCAAAACCCTGCATGATTTGGTGCAAAATTTTTGCATGCTTACTAGGCCAATGCCAGACTGTCTGGGGTTTTTTTTACACCAGAATGAGGAAGGTCAGGGGTGGGGGTGTCGGACCACTTGAGTGCCTATAAATTTATGGAGCAGTGACTGACTGGGGTGCGTACACTGTAGTCTTTTGAGGTGGATGAGAGATGGCAGCACACCAAAGGCACAAGGACTCAGCCTTGCGGGACACTTGCTCTTGGGTGGCACAGCACCTTTTCCATAAGAGTGCAATCTGCTGCTTGCTGCTCATGTCAGGTGCAGCATTGCCTTTCAGTGCAGGATGAGGCAGCTTTTTGCAACACTCGAAATGAGGACAACCCAACCTATTTCACAACCAAATGGGACATTTACACATAGGTAAGTGAGAACAAACACTTGGCCATGCCCGGTGGGAGGTCAGCTTGCATTGTTTACTTTATCTTTCATGTAAATGGGGTCTAATTGCCATGAATGAAGTTGCTAGGTATCTGACACCAGCCTGTAGTAGCAGGGCAATTTTCGAGGTGTGTGGGGGGAACCTCCTCACTACCCTTCCTTGCCCCTCAGCCGCCTTTGTCCACCTCCCCTTGTGTGTCCCCCCCCCCCCCCCACTACAAGAGGGCTACCCCCATTTCAGGGCTGGAATGACTACATGGTGGTTTTACAGTACAATTTTTTAAGCTCTTAACTTCTCCCTCCCTCCTATTTCTAGTTCTTGAATGCTATGCTTTATATTATGATACTACCGTTGGGCACAGCAGGCAGAAGAGAGCCTGGGAAAGTCACCTGATACCATTTCCGTCTCCAGAAAAGAGGACAGCAATGTCACTGCCTGGTGCCTATTCGATACTCTTAATATTCTTTTAAACTCCAAAAAAAGCCTATGGGAATTCACCATTAGCCTCTCTGCCTCGCTGTAGACAAGTCCTCGTATTATGTGAATACATGAGCAATTAAGCGTGCATTTTAAATAATCCCTTCATATATTAAAAATTATGAGTTCTGTTTCATATATGAATATGCCAGTATTTACCAATGAATATCTTTTTTGTCCCTTTTTTTGCCCTGCTTCCAGCTTTCTCTCCTTCCTCCTGCTGATTCTATGTGCCCTAGTCTACAGTGCAGTGTGCAAGATTTAAAAATGCTAAAAACTTACAAAATTTCAAGCTATTTCAGGCAGCTACTTACTGAAATATGCTTCATTAGCTCATTTCAAGGATCATGTATGTAATGTTCCTTTTTCTTTGTTTGTCTTTTTCATGTAGCCCAGGTAATTATCCCAAGTAATTATGCTTTCCCCATGGCTGGTGACCCCCCTCTGAGCACCCCTGGTTGGTGCTGGCCTGCATGCCTCCCCTCAGTCTTGCCATAGTTCAGCTTCTTTAAGAGCGCCCATTCTAGCCTGTTCCCCTGTGGCTGGGGGCTGCCTCTCAGCACTCTTGGTTGGTGCTAGCCAGCGTGCCTTCTTCTCTCACTACTGCTACAGTGCAGGTTTTCCAACAACTTGGAGCACTACTGCACAGTCCCTCAACCCTCTTAACCACTTGACTATCAGGTACACACCCCCCCCCCGGGGGTCTTTAAGACAAGTCTAGACAATCACCTTGCTGGGGTTGTTTGACCACAGTACTCTTTCCTGCCATGGCAGAGGGTCAGACTTGATGATCTGCTCAGGTCCCTTCCAACCCTACCAACTATGAAACTGAATAACAACAGTGCTAAACTGAAATATCTAGCCTGTTCCCCCAGATGATGTCCCCATGGCAGGGTGCTCCCTCTCAGCACTACTGGGTGGTGTTGGCCTATGTGCCCTCTTCTCTCACTACTGCTACAATGCAGTTTTTCCAACAACTGCCTCCCTCCCTTCTTCCCTCTTGCCTATGTTTTACCACTTAGACCAACGGTATCCCAGCTTATGCACACATGTGCATACTTTCTTGCACTGCAAGAAATGCTTTCCTCAGGTCTGAAACCTGGTATACACCTTCCCCAATATCTGGGGGCTTCTGAGGCAAAATAGTCTTTCCACACACTTTCTCCCATGACTGGGGGACTTCTTGGGGAAAATAGTCTTTCCCCTACCTTCCCCTATGTCTGGGGTGTTTCTGGGGCAAAACAGTCTTCTTCTCCCTGCCTTCCCTGCCCCATGGCTAGGGGCTTTAGCATTACAACATTCATGATTTCATTTTTCGTTGCATCTAGCACACTCTGCTATAATCAAAATATTACTCATGTCTTCTTCCTGGGAAAAAAAAAAAAGAAGAAATCACAAAAAAAAATTTTCAGCCAGTTTTTCATTACCAAGGGCATCCCAGCTTCCCTACTCCATGGTGGGCCTTCTCATACAAGCAAGTACCCACACACCCACCCACACTCAGCCAGTCCTGTTGATGTAGTAGTTCAAGCAGTGTAGCTTGTTCTGACTCAAATTCTCTAGATTATAGTACATTAACATTCCTGGGAGCAGTCAGCAGTTGGCAAGCTCTCTCCCTGCCTCTTGCCTCCTGGCTGGGGCTGCCTGGGGAAAAAAACCCTCCTCTGGGGTTTTTTGTGATATAATCTCACAGCTTTGTGATGTAATATTATTCTCTTCACAAATAAAAAAGGTTCTCAGCTAGCTTTACCACTTGAATACCAACAGCTGCTTCCCCCATGCCTGGGGGACTCTCTCTTAATGCTCCTGGTTGGTGCTGGCCTATATACCCTCCCTTCCTTGGACAAGCCTTCCTAGCCTCTTCCCCCTGCTGCTTTCCCCATGTATGTAAAAAACATAATTATCAATGCTTGGCCTTATAAAAACATAATGCAAATACGTAAGTGTAAAAATGTAACTCATGGTTTATCTAAAGCCTCAATGGAAATAGTACTACATACATTTGTATGTAAAACAGAAAGAATCTTGTGTCTTCTGTCATTTGTATTATGTCTGTCACGGAGTGGGTGCAGGGGCGGCCGTGATCCCGCTAGCGCCCCCTGCCATGTCAACTTAGGTGATCCAGCACCCTCTTATCCTCGCCTGCCACGTCTTTGATGGTAATTGGTTCAATTAGGGAGGCTGCCTTTATCTCCTAATACCCGGTGTAAGTTGAACTACCCCTGCTCCGTATGGGGTGCCTCAGTGCGCCCCCGCCTTAAGGGCTAATGCATGCCTCCTACCTCCCCTTCAGCACACCCCAAGCCTCGCAGCTATTCCCAGATGTTATCAAGCCCTTACACTTCAGTGCCCTGTCTGGGGCCTATGCCACGCCTCTCGTGCTTGTTGCCCTTCTTCAGGTTTATCTACCTGAGGGGAGCCAACACTGCCCTCAGGGTTGGGGTCTCTGCCCCTATACACCACACCCCACCACTCACTGTGCCCTACTGGCACCAGGAACCCCCAGATTATTGGGGAGCTCCCATGAGGCCTCCTCACACCCCTACAGCCTCACCCAGTCCTCCAGTTTAACCATAACTCAACCACGAGCCAAACGGCTGCAACACAAACATAAGAAGCTTCCTGGCTTGTAACACAAAGCCTGCACTCACTTGGCTCCTTATCATACCCCTTCTAGGGTTCTCTCCCTACCCCATGTCATCATTGCAGCCGGTCAGAGTGGTCAGGCTGCAACCACCAACTCAGCCTGCTCCTGCTCCTGCTCCTACAGCTGCCAGAAAGGAACTGCTAGCTAGGCTCCGGCCTGGGCTGTTTATAAAGGCCCGGCCCTGCCCCCTCCTGGCCACATGACCTGCCTGGTTGCCCCAGCAACCAGCACCTGAGCTGCCCTGGAAATTGGCAGCTAAGCCTGCATCCCCTCATTAGTAGTGAGCATCCTAGTGCTCTGCTACAATGTCAAACTGTAAGGAATTTCTGCAGTGGTTGGGCAGTGGTTGTTATTGAGGATCATCAAGATTCCTTGGTTACTGAGGATCTCCTTGCCCATGACAGCTGCCCCCAAGCAGTGTTGGGGGTCTGTGATCAGTCTACCACAACTCACCCTCTCCCCTGTGATCAACACAAATCACCAGCATGACCTAACACCTCCACTGAGGCAAAGAAAGAAAAAACTGCCCAGGCGCAATGAATTTCCTCCCTTCCCTTGCCAATCATCATACACAATGGCTAGAATTGAGAGGCTGCACTGGGGCATAGTGGTTACCAGGCTATTGTTGAATCAATTAGTCTATTTGCATGCGACTCCTATTACAGTTTGCAGTCATATCCCCAAACCAGTTTTAGACCTGCCACCACAAACCCATCCCCACTGCCACCCACTCAACGCACCCCCTCCCCTCCATCCTGCATTCCACACAGAGACCTCCCTGAGACCCTGTTATGAACCCATTATACAAGACAACTTTTTTATAAAATGGACTTTATTCAAATGAGAAATTAATATGAAGTGGAACATTAATGATAAAAAGGAGCAATTCACACAGTTACAGAGCATATTTGCCCTGCAGAGCAGCACCTATGTGTGCCGCCAGCCAATTTCTGATCACAGCACCCCTCCCACTATTTGCCTGTATCTCTAGCCCCCCACGCTCAACTGCTTTTCTGCTAGTGAAGGTCGTGGCTTGTGTCAGTTCTCTTAACTGTTCTCTCCAAGCATCACTGAAGACCTCACCCCTGGTTTCACATATATTATGCAGGACGTATGCTGCCACTATGTAAGAAGTAATGTTATCAGCAACGACTTCTAGCCTGTAGTTGAGTGATCTCCAGTGGGCTTTCAAGCGCTTGCTTAGCTGCTTGTTGAACAGCAATTTCTGTGGGTCACTCACTTGTCACACATATGGCTTCATGAGCCAGGGAGGGAGTGGGTAAGCAACATCAGCTAGTATCAGGAGGGCACTTAAACACCCTGAATGACAACCTCCTGCAGTCCTGGGGTATATTGGCCCTTGTCCATCATCTCAGGCAGTGGCAAGGAAACACATGAGCATCGTGTGTGCTTCTTGCCCATCCCATGTAAATGTTTGTAAATCTGCCTCTGTGGTCCACAACGACTTGCAGAATCACAAAAGGAATCCCCTTTCTGTTTATGAATGAACTTGTCCTGGAACTGGTTTAGGATGGGAATGTGTGTGCTGTCAAGTGCTCCCAGGCAGTTAGGGAAGCCCATCTTGTGGTATCCTTCCACCACCTCATGGGAATTACTTAGACACATGAATTTGTTTGCTGCCAGGTCCTTTAGTGGTTGGCAAACTTCACTGATGGCCCTCCCAGCAGTGCAGGGAACCACACTGAACTGATTCGCAATGTGGTTCAGGCTTCTTGGAGTGGCCAGTTTCATGATGGCCATGGCAACATGTTTCTCTGGGCTGATGGGCTTCCACATGACAGTCCTCTGATGCTGGATGTGCAGGTTCAGCAAACTAACGATCTGGAAGGACATCTCTTTGCTCATTCTGAATGTTTCCAGCCACTGGTCATCATTCCACATTGACATGACTATTCTTTCCCACCAATCCATGCTGCTTTTGTGTGCCCATATCTCATGAGGCTTGCCCTGGATGTATGGCCAGGAAGCAGCTATAGTCTTTGGCAACAACGCTTTCTGTTTGTTGCAACGTGAGAGCAGCTTCCCCACTTCAAATAACAGCATCCTCCTCACGGCAAACCTCCCAAGTTGACTCTTCATGAGTTGTAAAATACCAGATCAGAGGTACATCAAGTTGCTCAATCCCACCAGTAGAAACATATGTCTGAGATGTGAATGGTTGACCTCCTTCAAGATTAACCTCTGCTTTCTCCTTAGTCCCTCAGGATTCGAAGAAGACATTATCTTTAGCAAGATTTTGGCCTGTGGAGTGACCTATGTCTCAAATGTCTGCAAAAAGTCACTCTCCTAGATTAGCATGAAACCACCCATGGCATTTACATGTCAATAGCTATTGAAACCATGTGCTCCCTGCAATTGAAGGTTGCTTCTGTTTCTTGAAAAGAGCTGAGATGTTACCACATACCAAAAATGGTAGCTTGTGAATTGAACACCCTTGAACAAACTGTTCGTGTCCCATACATGAAAGAGCTCTTCGGGACTACCACCTCCATCCCCCGCCCACATGCGCACACACACTGTAAGAGCAAACCCTGATCACCCTTGTGGAAAATACTCAGAAAGTGTTATCGGGTCTGTGGGGTACCATCTGTTCCTCTGGTTCTCCTTTGCCAGGACTTTGATCTTAAGGGAGGAAAGAGATGGAGTGTTAATAGGTACCCATGGAGTAATGACACTTGACCCATCACATGATTCCAGGTGCTTTATTCTCTTGTCTTTCTTTTACAGGGGCCCGGACCAACGGCTGGTGTCCCATGGTGCTAATTACCTCATTAGCAGCTTGCATTCTCCTTCACCAGTTAACTGCTAAGGAGCAGTCCTGGCTATTCCCTCTCTGCCAGTAATTTTAACTTGCAGTCTTGATCCAGTCCCTATGGGTGCGAGCTGCTCCTGCCAGTGGCTAGAGCTAGAGCCCAGGGCCAGCACGTGTGCTGTCCTGAGCAATATAAAAAGCCTCCCTGGCAAGTAGCTCAGGGCTACTAGGTCTCAGGAGCTTCTGGGGTCCAGCCAATCAGTACCTGGGGACACTACCCCTTGTGCCAGCTGGACTGCTGAAGCAGCCCTGAGAGTTTCCTGCACCCTCTACCCACTGCAGGATTCTGGCAGTGGGGGCTGCTGCCTGGCTCTGACCTGCTGTGCACCTGCCAGACCTGGACGGGGACTGCACAGTGACTGGGGAGGTCTGGCAGGGGTTTGTTTGGCAGGGAGGTGATCAGGAGGTCTGGGGAGCAGGTGGCGGGAGAGGCTCGGCAGGGATGTGATTGGGGCCAGGGGGGCAGGCAGGGGGTGGGGCTGGGCAGGGGTCGGGGCGGCTGGTGGAGTCTGGGTTCTGGGGTCCTGCACCCCTAGCTGCTGACAAGCAAAACTCATGACATGGGTGCTTATGCAACTGTGTCTCTCTTAGGGTACAGGGGGGTGCGAAAAACTACTGCAGGCCTGCTAGGCCCTGCTGCAGCCATGAAGCCTGCTGGCTGTCAAGGAGATAGGTGCAGGGGGGTTCTGGGGCCCTGCACCTCTGGCTGCAGGCAGGCAAAATTCATGACATAGGTGGGTGACACAGTGTGTGTGTTCAGGTGTGCCTTTTCTGGCACTTGGGCCCCTGTACAACATGGCAGTATGCCCCAGTGAGGTCTCCTCCTCCCCTACAGCCTTGGTCCAGTCCACCACTGTAAACAACAGCAGGTGAAAATAACTTAGCTGGCTCAACACCATCAGCATCAAAGGTAGCCAGAGGAAGGCCCTTCTTTCCTCTCAAGTAGGAGCACCTAGTGCGTGTCTGCTAGATGCGCCCTCACTGTGCAACTCTGTGTGTGTTCAGGTACGCCCTACCTGGGGCTGGGCCCTCTGCACAACACAGCAGTGTGCCCCACTGAGGTCTTCTCCTCCCCTATAGCCTTTACTGGTCCACCACTGTAAATGGCAGCAGGTAAAAATAATGTAGGTGACTCAGCACTCAGCACTAGTACCATCTAAGGTAGCAAAACTGAACTGTCACAGAGCCTTTCTTTTTATGAAGGAATTGACAACAAGAAGTAAAGATGTTGTGTTGGATATATGTTACTCAGGTGTGTGATGGCTTATCTCGTGTTTTTGTGTTTATATATTTATTATGAAAAAAACCAGAATAGTTAGAGAAATATATCTTAGGAATCTTTCAGGCTGAAAAACCCTTTGTCAGGCTGATGAAATACCTGCAGTTGGTGTGTCTCCTTGTCCTGGATGGAAGGAATTGTAAAGAAGCCAGAGGCTGGCCTGGCACGCGATGCAGGCAAGAAAGCCACTCAGTGAACATGGAAATGGAGGCATCAGGGGGTAAGGGACAGGCTGGGGTGGGGTTGGGGAAAGGGGATGTACCAGTACAGTTAAAAGTGCAGAGGTACCTGGGGAGTCAGATGTCCTCCCTCCTCCAGTTCTGAGCAAGATGCTGCTCCGGAAGTGTGGTGAGTGTTTCTCTTCCCTTCCAGTCACCAGCTGCAGCCCTGCCGGCCCCCCATGCTATGAGTGTTGTATGTTTTTACCCTCTGTCTGTTGCTGCCGGCTGCTTTTCTTCTCTTGACCTCCCCTGCCCAGCATGTAAGGCACCTCCAGGCTTTTGTTTGCTCTTTCTCACTCCACCCAGATATAAAAAAATCATTAGGAAAGAGCCTGTGAAACATTAGAAATTTCCTGATTCAGATTTTGTTCCATTATTAGAGAAATAATTTAACAAACTAACATTTCTCATTTGCAACAGTAGCATTAAACTGTGTGAAAGAGAGGGAAGTTTCTTTAATGCAAAAATAAAGAAAAAAGTTTCTTAGCAGTAGCAAGGAAAACCAAGTGGTAAGATAGTTTCAGCTGGCCTTTTTTTGGAGATGGAGTAAATATAATTGCCTTGTTGACACTTGTTCAGGTGGCTGAATTGCAATGGTAAAGTACTGCATCATGTATTTTCTTTATAAACATTATGAAAGCTGACTTTGTGGTAAGACCAAAATGTGCATGACAAGATGCTGTCATATATGGCATTTCATAGAGAAGCAAGGCTAGAAGGGACTTCAAGGAATCACCTGATCCAATTATGGATTGAACAGTTAGTAAATCAATTGTGAAATTATATTAACCTTTCTGCTCCTCCATATAAAATCCAACTCATTTCAGGCACAATTACACCGGTCTGGATCTAGAATAATTGGTGGAATGTGGCCAGATACATACGGACAGGTGGACAAACAGGGCCTGAATCTCTCTTAGTCACTAGCAATGTACGGCCTCAGGCACATTTTTATGAACAGTCCAGTTTTAATTCTCTTCCGCAATGGGTAGTAA
This sequence comes from Crocodylus siamensis, assembly GCF_052110815.1. Taxonomy (NCBI): domain Eukaryota; kingdom Metazoa; phylum Chordata; order Crocodylia; family Crocodylidae; genus Crocodylus; species Crocodylus siamensis. The sequence goes on from NC_143398.1 coordinate 67,692,342, forward strand.
TACTGTGATGAGTTTTTTTTACCTGCATTAAATGCAGGCCCCTATGCTCTGTGTAGGTTCAAAGGCGAAGCACTTCCTGGGTTTGACTTCATGGACAGTGGGCCAGGGAAGGGGGCCAGAACAGAGCTCAGGGGACACCTTGCTCTCCTGTTCCCACATTTCCCTGCCAGCCCCCTCCACAGAATCCTCCAGCCTCTACCTTTCTTGCAACAGCAGCTAAGGCTCTGGTTGTGGCAGTTGGATGGGCAGAGAAGCAGCAGTTGTGCATAGTTGGTGATTCACTGCCTGGGCAGATGTCACCTCCTTTTCTGCTGCCAAAAACTGGTGGGTTATTTGGCCACTTGACATGTATGATGGTGGCAAAAAAAGGACATCACATCCCCCAGCAGCACCGAACCTCCAGCCACTGCAGTGCGCACCACTGCTACCCAGCGGTCCTGTCTATGCGAGACACTGACTGCACTGTCGTTAATATGCAGTCATTTAGTACTTGTAGAAAGAAGTAGTAAATGACTGTGCAGTAATACGCATTACTGAGCACAATGACAAGGGGCTTTTTTGTGACATTGACTGCGCAGTAGCCCTAGATTACTGTGCAGCAGTGTCATGTCACGGTTTCTGCTATGCAATGCTACCGTGCAATAGTCTTGGGCTACTGTACAGTCAGCATCTCATGTAGATGTGGTCAGGGAGCAGTATTGACCAGTTGTGTCTCTGGATGTGGCTATCATACTCTTCATATGACTGTATCAAGTACAGCCAGGGGTTGGTGCTGTTTCAGGTGGTATATATGCCTTGGATAGCTGTAACTTTTATCTCAGGATTTTCTCCAGTGAGGTATCCTTTCCCCTGGCCCACTGAGCCAGGACTGAATTAAGCCAGTGGTTGAAACCCCAGTTTGACAACAACAGTAAAAATTTTCACTGACTTAATGACTTCACTGACTTACTGACATCAGCTGAGCTCGTTTTATAGTGGCGTTAGTGGGACAAAGCTTGACCTTAAATGTGTGTGAAATGGTTACAATGCAATAGAAATGGCTTTAATTCAGGATTGTCTGCTGTGTGCTTCAGTTTTCCCGGAGAACTGGAAAGATAAAGCATCAGTAATTAAGAACTGAGCAGAAAATATCAGCATTATCCAACTAAGATATTTAAAATAAATAAAGATGTCACCCTAAAAAATCCTTGTCTTTCAACTATTTATCTTTAAATTTTTATTTCTCCGGTTATAATATATAAATAAAACACTCTATTCACATTTAATAGCATTACAGAAAATTTGACAGGATTGCTCAAGAGCCATAAAGAAAAACTTCAGTTGAAACACTGCAGCATTTTGTGAAGCGCCTTGTGTTACTAAATTGTGTTATAATGCAGGGAAATTAATTTAAACGTCTAAGTTGCCTAACAATCAAGAAAATATATTTGGATATTAAACTATTTTAGCATTTACTTGATGCTCATTTGGAATGGATAGATCTTCTTGAATTCATACATATTTTATATTAGGCTTAGGTGGTATTTTTTATTCGTACCTTTTCAAGTATGATATCAACATTGCAAATCATGCAATGATGATAGTAGTTTTCACTCCTTTATTTAGTGCAGAACTGGTATCACTCTTAGCTATTTCAGATGAAGGAGAACAGGCCCAGCCTGCTGTGATTTTCTTCAGGATAAGCTTTGGAGTATTTCTCTAAGAAAAGAACTTTAGCTTGTTTGGATGGTTATCCTGAGCACTTTCTTTTTAGTGTATAGACAATATTTCCCAGTTATCTCTTTTAGAATTGTGTAAAAGAGGATGTATTTCCAGCAAAAATCGTTAAACCTAGTGTAAGTGATCTCAGTGGGATATAAGTATTGGTTGTCCATTACAGGCTGGTTTTCAGTTAGATGGCAAACATTATTGCCATAAATCTTTTGAGGCTATTTTAATGCAGTTCATTTAAGGAAGCGTTTACTAGCGGTATTTTATTAGATAGCTTTAACAGTGTGTATTTGGACATTTTTTTCAGATTAGGTGAACTGAAGTGAATGTTAGTTCCTTAACTTTCTACCTTATAATTTTTGGTTTTATATGTCCTTTTCCCCAACCAAGGTCCTGCAAACATTTTCCTTTGTTTTTCATTTTCTGCTCCTTCATTATCAGTTCTTATGTATACCTGCACATACACAAATATTCTTTCCTTTAGTCCGAGTGAAGAAGGTAAACTTTTCTTTTCACTAAGTTCTGGGCTGTCATGTATCTATCTGCCCCATTTCCATTGCAGTTCAACAGCATCTTCCAGATGGGGGTTGGGAGAGGTGGAGAGCATACCTGAACCTCAAACAGAGTTGCCATCCCCCCTATTTGTTGTTTTACTGATAGTTTGCAAACTTTTTAACTAACATATGTTTTACCTAGCATGGGTGTAACCCTCTGCCAGAACCTGGAAAAGTGCTGGGTTCAAAATTAGGGATTCAATGCCAACCATAATAATAATAATAATTTTAAAAAATGGCTGTCAGTAGAAACTGTGGAGATTGCAAGTTTGACACTCTGTTGCCCCCACCCCAGGGGTCCCCTACCCACACCTACACCCTGATACCCCCAACTCACTCCTATATCCTCATACCATGCTGCCTCTCCCCACCTCACAGCCTTCCTGCCATGCCTTGGCACAGATACCCACCACCACCCCACAACTCTGTTACAGCTGCAACACCCCCTTCCCATTCACCCCAAGACTGTGCACCCCTGTGCAGGTGGAACTCAGTAGTTACAAGCTGGGACCAGATGTAACAGCAGCCCCGTGTGGCTTGGAGGAAGAGCTGTCTATGAAGACTCATGGGTAACAAAGCCCTGGAATAGCTCCATGCAGGGTGCTGCACTCGTGCTTGAGCACCAGTCGGCTGCTTCAGCGTCAAACCTTGCTCATAGACCTTCAAGAAAGGTTGCTTAGTGTTTTTACAGACTGCTCCATTTTCAGATGTGTTATTTATGGGCTGTCCATTAACTTAGGGACAGTTAGCCCTAAACCACACACTCTCTATTCATCCCTCCAGAACAAGCCAGGCACAACAGATGAGAGGGAGGCACCTCATGGTTGGCGCTTTGCATGAGGCTGAAGTTGGTTCCTTCTTCCTGGTTCTTGGTATTCCTCCTTTGTAGCCAAGCCCCAGGTCTGGGATCTGGACTCCAGCAGGGTTAGGGACCTCTTCCCCTCCTGGTGCTACTGCTGCCAAGAGTGAGGCTGGCCTCTCTGTTGTATGGGGGAGGCTGAATGGATCCAGCCAGGTTGGGGGTGGGGTGGTACATGCCTGCCTCCCCTCCCTGCTTCCCATCCTGCCCCTCTCCCCTGCCATGGCTGGAGCAAAGCTGAGCAGAGAGAGGGCAGATGTGGGCTGCCTTCTGCAGGTTTGGGGCTCTCTACCCTGCTGCCTTTGCCATGGTAGCCCAGCAGTGGGGGGTTCAACTTGCTGCCCCCACAGCTGCCAGGCAAGCAGGGGGTGCTCAGCTGGCAGAGAACTCCCAAGGGAAAGGCAGTAAAGAGGAGAGCCCTGAGTCCACAGCAAGTAGCCTGCATCCACCCTGCACACAAAACTGGAGGGGCACATGCAGCCCTTGTGCACAGTTGCAGGGAGCTGCTCCCCTCCCCACCCAGGCCCCTGGATGGGCCGCCCATGACTCTGTCCCACTCCCCGCCCCCAGGTCCCATGCACCTCCCTGGCTGGGCAGCATTCCCAGCCCCACTCCCTGTTTCATTCCCTCCCTCACCATGAGGGCCTTGACCTGCACCTCCCACCCCCTCTCCCCTCCATATACCTACCTGCAGGGAGCTGTTCTCTATGCTGCCTGGCTGTTTTCCTGGCCCCATGCATTCATGTGGCTGTGCACATGCATGCAGTGCCTTCTGCATCTTGCTCCTGGTCAGGAGCTGAACAAGAGCCCCTGGACCCATGCCCCATGAGCCATAGATTTAATAGATTTCATAGACATTAGGGTTGGAAGGGACCTCAGAAGATCATTGAGTCCAGCCCCCTGCCCCAGGGCAGGAAGTCAGCAGGGATCATAGGATCCCAGCAAGCTAAACATCCAGATGTCTTTTGAAGGCGTTCAGAGTAGGTGCTTGAACCACCTCTGGCAGCAATCTATTCCAAACCTTGGGGGCTCGGACAGTAAAGAAGTTCTTCCTTATGTCCAGCCTGAAACAGTCTTGCAGTAATTTATGACCGTTCGACTTCGTCATCTCTTGGGGCGCTCTGGTGAACAGACATTCCCCCAGATCCTGGTAAGCACCCCTGATGAACTTATAGGCAGCCACCAGATCACCCCAAGCCTGCGCTTTTCCAGACTGAAGAGTCCCATAGCTCTCAGCCTCTCTTCACAAGGTCTGCTTTCCTGACCTCTGATCATGCGCGTGGCTCTTCTCAGCACCCTGTCAAGCTTCTCCACATCCTTTTTGAATCGTGGAGCCCAAAACTGGATGCAGTACTCCAGCTGTGGCCTCACCAAGGCCAAGTACAATGGGAGGATCATGTCTTGGGATTTACTTGAGAAGCATCTATGGATGCAAGCAAGCATTTTGCTTGCTTTACTAGCAGCAGTATCACATTGCAGGCTCATATTCATCTTGTGGTCAATCGTGACCCCCCAAGTCCCTTTCATCTGTAGTGCTAGCCAGCGTAGCACTGCCAAGCCTATAAGCATGCTGCAGATTTTTCCTCCCAAGGTGGAGAACCTTGCATTTTTCAGTGTTAAACACCATCAGGTTCTCGTCCACCCATTTCCTGAGCCTGTCATCATCAGCCGGGATCACCCTCCTGTCTTCAGGTGTGGATGCTTTACCCCAGAGTTTGGTGTCATCAGCAAACTTGGCCAGTCCATTTCTGATACTATATCATTAATGAAGATGTTAAATAGTATAGGGCCGAGGACAGAGTCCTGTGGGACCCCACTGGTCACAGGGCACTATGACAATTGACTTCCATCAACCACTACCCTCTGGGTCCTACCATGGAGCCAATTGCCCAGCCAGCGGATCACGGTGTGGCCGAGGCTGCAGTTAGCCAGTTTTACTAAGACGTGATCATGGGATACCAGATCAAAGGATTTTTTTAAAGTCAACATATACGACATCAACCTCTACTCCTTTGTCCAGGTGATAGATCACCTGGTCATTGAAGGAAATGAGATTGGTCAAGCAATAGCAACCCACAACAAACCTGTGCTGGCTATCCCTCAGCATGTTGCCATTGGCCAGCCTGTTAAGAATGGCCTCTTGGATAATATTTTCTAAGACCTTCCCCAGGATGAAGGTCAGGCTGATGAGCCTATAGTTTGCTAGATCCGCTTTTCTCCCTTTCTTGAAGATAGGCACCACATTGGCCTTCTTCCAATCATTGGGCACTTTACCAGAGCACCAGGAGTTCTTGAAGATCTGTGCTAGGGGCTGAACTATGATACTAGCCAGCTTCTTGAGTACCGTGGGGTGTAAACAGTCAGGGCTGGCTGACTTGAAGGTGTCCAGCCTCTCAAGGTGTTCCTTCACGAGGTCAGCATTGATGGAGGGTACGGAATCTCCCTTGCCCAGGCCTCCCTGTCCCATACTGGGCAGGGGCGTCCCATGGGACTGATGAAAGACTGATGCAAAGTACCCATTTAGCAAGTTGGTTTTTTCCTGGGCGTCGGTCATCATCTGGTTTAGCAAGGGTCCGGTGTTGCCCTTGCAACTGGGGTCTGGAAGTAGGAGTGGTGAGGGACACTGGGTCAGGACTGTGAAAGGCAGGGACCCCCCCACACACACACAGGTGCCAGGAGCCCACAGTCACTGGCTCGGCCTCAGGGGAGGCGCTGTCTTCCCACCCTGGCCCCGGGCCCAGCCCGGCCTTACCTGCAGCGCCCCGGCTGGGCAGGAGGTGGCAGAGGCAGATGACAAGGGCAAGCCTGGCCACCGTGCCGCCTCCGTGGGTCCACATTGCTATGCCATGCCAGGCTGGAGGGAACCGGGGCCGGGGCTGGGGCCAGGGTGGGACAGCACCTTGGGGTGCAGCGAGGGTAGGCTCCACCCAAGTCCAGGGCCGCCCTGCGGGGCACAGCCAATGCCAACAGTCTGGCAGGAGGAGGCAACTGCCTGCTCCGCCTCTGCCAGCAACCTGGGGCCGGGCAGCCAAGCCGGGCTGCCTCTCACCTGCGGGCAGGGAGCAGTGAGTCACTTGGGCCAGAAAGCAGTGGCTTTCCCATGTGGTGCTATGGGTGGGAGGAGGCGGGCCGGGTCTGCACTCCTCTTCCCACATGCACCGCGTCAGCAATGTCAAGCTGACGTGGTGCATGTGGGAACCTTGTCCTTTCCCCAGCCCTTCAGCAGCCATTAGGAAGCTGATGAGGAGGTGGGGGAGGGACAAGGGGCGGGAACGAAAGTAAACCATGTTTACTTTCATTTCCTGTCACAGCACCGCAGGCCACAGAAAATGCCTTGGCGGGCCGCATGGCGGCCTGCAGGCCATATGTTGGACAAACCTGCTGTAGCGCTTCATTACCCAGCTGGGAGCGGTCCAAGCCATGTCATTGGTGCCCACTTGGGCTGGAGGAGCTTAGGGGTCTTCTCTGCAATGTCTCGGATTCTGGCTCCTGGGAAGCAGCAAACTTCCCAAGATAAGGGGTCGGGGCGGCAAATTACCCCTTCAGTCCCCCTCAGGATGGAGTCTCCCATGTGTTAATCCACCTCTGGTTCCTGGTTCCTTGTTTCTTATTCCCAGATTCTAGTTCCTTTTCTGAAGTTACTCATTACACAATTGAAGGTTTTTAGTAATGAATTAGGTGTGTTAATAAGTGACAATGTTATTACACTTAGCAAATTTGCAGATGTTTGCATTGGCAGTGTCTGAGTAGCTTCAGATTGGGGGAGGGCAGAAGATATTAAAAGAAGAGACAGATGCTGGTGAGCCGACAGTCTCACCACTTGGAGCTTGGGTGTGTGACACTGTTAACATGAAGGCTCTGATTTTTCTGGAGCTTTTTCTCCTGCCCCTGGCTGCTCATGGGAAGATCTATGGAAGGTGCGAGCTGGCTGCAGCCATGAAAAGGCTTGGGCTGGCTAGCATTCCAGGATACACTTTGGGAGATTGTAAGTCTGCTGCCTTGTGATTTTAACATGGTTTATGGGTGGGAAGGTGATATACCCTTTTCATAAATCCCAGGTAATCTAGTCTGTCCCTCCCCTTCCCCAATTAGGAGACCTAACTCAATCTGGAAGTTTTTCCTTGTACCAGTCTAAGTTACTTGTTCCCCTAATTCCACCCCACCCTCTGTTCATCCCTCAGTCGTTCCTTTCTAGGCTTGGTGTGTCTGAACCCTTCTCACTTTCTGCTGTATTATGAGCCTTACTGTACCAGGACTGAAAGATGGTTCCATAGGAGTAAACAGGACACAGAGTGGAGAGGGCAGCATGGGGCCATGGTGGGAGCCCTGTTAACAGTAGAAGTACAACCAGCAGTGGCCCGAAACCCTCATTTAGGATGTGTGTGGTATAGAAAGTATCCGTAGAGCATGGGATGGAAAAGGAGCATCATTGGAGACACTAGGGTGGTAGAGAGCAACAAGTGGGGAAAATTTGGAGAAAGGAAGCAAAAAGAACCAAAGAACTGGGCGCAGGGGCAGGGGGAGAAGAACAAATTACAATGCAATGTGTTTGGATTCCAGGAAGGAGAAAGGCCTTTTTTCACTGATTACCAGTAGCGATGAGGAAACCATTAAGAAACCAGTTTTTAAGGATGATATACATGTGTTCTTATACAGAAAAGTCAAATCTGCTGCTTGCCCATGCGGCTCCACACATCTCAAACCCAATAAATCCCTTCTATAATCAAATTAATTCAGGTTTATTTATGCTAAATGTATAAGGAATACAAATGTTAACCAACAGTAAAGATGAGCTAAGTTCCCCATAAAGATTTCTCACCAAATATCTCAATCAGTGATGTGCAATTTATACTTTTATCCAATTTGCTTCCTTACCCCAAATCTTGTCTACTCCTTGTGCTTTGCCACCTTGTCTCCAGTGAGGCTTCTTGTCCATCCCACTTTCTCTAATCATACTTTCTAAACTACACAAGATATACTTTATTATTGAAAGGACAGGTTTGTGTAGACAGTCTCCTTCTGAGTATACCTTCATACATGTGGCAGTGGTACAGTAATAAGAGGAGGTCTCTTGGCTTTTGTTGACATGGGAGTATTGATACATGGGAATCCATCCCTAGATGCAAAGCTGAACTTTGGTGTTTCGACCCGGAACGCTGGAATGCCCTGGAGCACAGGGATTCCCCACTATTGACCCTGTCTGGTGAAAATAGGGGGGAATGCTCCATCTGACTATAATGAGCTTTGTGCCCATTAAGACAACAAAGATAGATCCCAAATATAGTTTCAGTGATATAGGTCCCACACTCTTCATATGACATCCAAATATTTGGATGTCCAAATTATACACTGAAAGTGTGTTTTGTTACATTCCTATTTAATAAAATTATGAATTTGCTCAGAGGAGAAAACAAACAACACATGTACACATTCTGTATCAATTATTTGCATAATATACAGCAGGGAGACAGGTATTTTTATCCAGGGATCAGCCTATAAAGTGAGAGGAGGTTTAATCAGGTAAATGTGGCAGCCTCTCTACTCATTTTTCTTTCAAATGGAACCTTGCCAGGGGTGTGTACAGCAAAATATGAGAGCAACTTTAACACAGATGCCATAAACTATAACAGAAGCACGGATTATGGGATTTTGCAAATCAACAGCCGCTGGTGGTGCAAAGATGGCAAGACTCCAAGAGCCAGGAATGCATGCAGAATCCAGTGCAGAGGTGATGCTATGAAGGGCATATTCCTCTTCTATACTGGAGTGGGCTCCCAGGGTTGCAAATGTATATCTGAGGGACAATTGTGGGGAATTAGCAGCCCTACCTTAAAGACAAAAATAAAAGCCTTATTCTTTAGTCAAAAGGCAGGGGTAGGAATTTATGGTCATGCACTAGGGCATAAAACAGAGCACTCCTAAAGGACATTTTCTGTCAGGATTTGTGCTGGGGGGGTTTTTAGGGTTTCTTTCTTTTTTAGACACTTCTGTCTCCCTTCCAGAGCAGCAGAGTTTACTTACCAGGTAGCCCTCTCTTGAGCAGAGTTAACTTTGGTCTCAAGAGCATGAAATTCACCCATGTACATAAGACCACTCTAGATGACAGTAGTAGTAAAATGTTCTGACCTAACCTTGTGGCATTTTACAGATGACTAATGTTACTTTTATAAATCAATACTGTCCATTTGGAATCAAGTTCATTTAAAAAAACAGTTGAAAGGGGTTAGAGGTATTTCAGCCATCCCTTAGTCTTCCTATCTACTCTTGTAGTTTTCCAATGATTTTTTTTTATATCTTCTTTCCTGTGTTTCCATGTGAAAGACTTACACAAGTAACACAGGAAAATAGCTGACTCTCTTCCCAACCCAACAGTTCACAAGAGGGGGAGGTCACCCCTTGTTCACAAGACCAGCCCAGAGCTTTGGGTGAGGGCCAGATTAATGAATAGGCAAACTAGGCATATGCCTAGGGCCCTGAGCTACGGAGGCCCCCACTCCTTCCCTCTACAGCAGAGGCGCCCCCCCAGGCAGGCAGCTAGCAGCCCAGGGGCTGCCCCAGCTCAGAGTCAACACCTGGTTCGATCCAACTCTTCCCTGAGCCCACCCATATACCTGTGTGGAGATATGTGTGTATGTATAATATATATTTTAAGTAGGGGCCCACAAGTTTGTTTGCCTAGGGCCCACTAAGTGGTTAATTCAGCCCTGCTTCTGGTCTCTTTTAATACCTTTTACTTGGACTCATTCAATACCTGTTCCAGCCAAAAAGCTGCCAAAAGCATAAGGTGGGGAAAAAGAGAATGTTTTTCCTCTCATTTCTTTCCTTTATAGTGAATCTTAGATGTCATGGTTCAGCCAGCTAGCACCACAAGTTTCAGACAAGCATGCCTTTTTTAAGTTAATGGAATGTTGTCCTTTTATAACACTGGATAACAACTGCTTTGAAATAAGATAATTATCTAGCAATCAACACACAAATTCAAAACTGAGAGTAAAAGCAGGCCTTGCTATACTAGATCTGTGTTTTTGCTCAGAAACTAGACAAAGAGGAACTTCAAAATTATTGCACTGGAACAGTCTATCAACCCTTCCAACCCAGTACCCTTTCACCAGTAAGTGTCTGGTACCATGTTTCAAAGGCATATGCAAAAAATCTTGCAGTAGTCAGTTATGGAATAATTGACCTGTGAGAGAACAGGGGATACTCACATGATGCATCCTCCCAGCTACGAGCTCGAGGTCTCCCAGAATAAAGTCTCCATGCTACAGCAGGAACTTCCAGCGCACACCTGATCCGCTCTAACACCTTGCCAGGTAAAGCAGATTGGGGAATCGCACCAGCCGGAGCAATATCCAGGGCCGGGCAGGGAGAACAAAATTGGAAGCCGGCAGGCAGAGTAAAGGACCGCTACATCCCGCCTGAGACTGAAACTCTGGAAACAAGGAAGAGAAAGGTAGGCTCAAGAGCTCAGAGGAGCCCTCCTCTAAGGGATGGAGAGAGTAAAAGAAGAATGCGGGCACTCTCTCCCTCGACTTAACATTTTGTTTCATTAATTAATCACCAGCACTTTCAAATCAAGCCGGATACGCCGGCAATCAAGATAGAAGAACGGGAGCCACAGGGTTGGTTTCCATCCCAGCCCGGTTCCCTCTGGTTTTGTTTTCTCTCCCCCTAGGGGAATATCAAGTTGCTCTCCTCTGGCATCTTATTGGCGCCGAGCATGGCAAGGATCTACTAGCAAGAGAGAGGAAGAAGTGGATGCTTCCCCTCAAGGTATGCCTTGCCCTGATTGACTGCCTCCCAAAACAATCAAGCCAGGCATGGCAGCAATATAAGTAAAGAAGAGACCCGATCTGTCCCAACGGGGAAGGCTCAGCCATCCATGGGAACATAGACCGAATAAAAGGAGTTGGCTGGACCCAACAAACTCAAAAAGGGACCCCATTCCTCAGTTCATTTGACGCCTTTCTTTTTCACCAGCGCAGAGATCATAGTGCGAACCAGTAACCGGTGGCATCGGGTGGTGGCATCAGCACTCCCTCTCTCCCCCTTCCTTTACATCTTCAAGAACAAGCAAACAAAAAAAGTCGTGGCAGGAGGGAATAAGGGAGAGAGAGAGAGAGAAGGGGAGCCACCCTGAGCCAGCTACGCATGGGGTAAAAGACCAGCAAACAGCTGTCAGGTGTGAAGAGACACCTCTCTCCCCAGTAACTACCTGACAATCCATGAACTGAAGATGATTTTGGAGTGAGGACTAGATCATGCAACAAAGATGACGTTTGCTACCATTATTTGTTCTCTGGGGGCACATCTACATATGCTATTAATCTGCTGTAAGCTTACTGCACAGGAAAAAAAGGCACAGTAAGCTTTCCCCAGGAACACCTCTACATGTTTGCCCTTCAGAAGCATATTTGCTCCCAATGTTAGCAGTTCAGTGCAGGGCTACTCTTGCCCTGCTCTGCCCTGCTACGGCAGCCAGACTGATAGGGATGTAGGTCTGGGAAACAGTTGCTCAGGGAAGAGGACAGTTTCCCAGCCCTGTACCAGATAAGCCAATCAGGGTGTGGGGTTGGGAAGCAGCTGTTTGGAAGAGGGAACAGTTTCCCAGGCCTGTCCCCTGATCGGTTGATTGCACCCAACTGCCTGGGCTGACCTGGAACAATTTGCTCTCGGTCAACTGTCTACAAATACACTACAGTGCAGCAGCTACTGCATGGTTAATCTGTTATCTGTATCTATGGGTAGTAGCCAACTGCGCAGCAGACTAATTTATTGTGTAGTAAATGCTGTGCACATGTAGATAGTGATATTTTACTGCGCTGTAGATTAGTCTACTGTGCAGTAAATTGTTTGTCATAGAAACGTCCTTTTCCTCCACTCAGTGTCTTTCTAGTCTGTTTAAAGTACACACCCTTCAGGGCAGAAACTGTCTGCTACTCTTCCTGGATGGTATGTAGCAAACAGGGCTCAATGTTCAGTTTGTTCCCAGACATTACTAAAATAAATATAATTAATAAATATGAGCTAATTTGAGGATCATTTTTAAGATTACTGAATCAAAAATGAAGGGGAAAATGTTGATTTTTATATTTCTCTTACCACTTTTCATACTTTATTTATTCATTTTCTTAGAGTTCCTGAAGTCAGATATTACGCCAGCTATTAATTGTGCAAAGAGGATTGTCAGAGATCCACAGGGCATGAATGCATAGTATGTTTTCAACCATTGCTTTTAAACTTTTGTAAGAACAAGAGTTGCTTACATTAATTGTCTCTGTATACTGGGGCATTACTAACTAAAGAAAAAGAATACAATCCTGTTAGAGGTAAATTAATAGAAAAGCAACATGGAGATTTCAAAGATTGTGCTTGTATATTAATATTTGAATTCAGAACTTACATACTTAGTTGCTAAGAGTCATTATTGCAATAAATTAGTGGACATGTAAGTGGTCACAGTTATAACTACAAAATACCTCAGGACCTTTTGAAACTTTAGCAGGGCAGAGAAACTCATCTTTCTGCTCCAAAAATCCCTTGCCCTTGAACTGAAGAAAAATCTCTCTTACTCAATACCAGTATAAGGCCTCAGGCACATTTTTATATGCAGTCCAGTTTTAATTCTGTTACACATAGGGTGCATCCACACATGTAAGCATGTGCGCTTGCAGCAGCTCAAATAGAAGCGGTGCAAATTTGAGCTGGGGCTTTTTGCTTCAGCGCACATGCTTGGACATGCACTTTGTTGTGGCAAAGCGCTGCTCGACCTGGTACTAGCTACGGGGGACTACCTAATCAGTGACCTAGTGATCCATGGGAAGCTGGGTGACAGCGACCACGAGCTGATCACCTTCACCATCCGCCGTAAAGCTGGCAAGTCAGTCAGCAACACAGAAGTCCTTGACTTCAGAAAAGCCAACTTAGACAAGCTCAAGAGGCTTGTCGGTCAGGCCCTCAGGGACCGTGACCCCAGGGAGATGGGAGTTCAAGAAGAGTGGTCGCTCCTCAATGCACAAGCTAAATCTATTCCAACACAGAGGAAAGGCAGCAAGAAGGCACAGCAGCCCTCCTGGCTCTCCAGGGATCTAGCAGACCTCCTGCAGCTAAAAAGGAAAGCCTACAAAGGATGGAGGATGGGATTCATCTCCAAGGAGGATTGTTCTGTGCTGGTCCGGTCCTGCAGGGAGCAAACCAGGAAAGCCAAGGCTGCAACTGAACTCCAACTAGCTTCAAGCATCAAGGACAACAAAAAGTCCTTTTTCAGATATGTGGGGAGCCGGAGGAAAAGCAAGGGCAACGTTGGACCCCTGCTAAACCAGATGGGACAACTGACAACTGACGCCCAGGAAAAAGCCAACCTATTAAATAGGTACTTTGCGTCAGTCTTTCATCAGTCCCATGGGACGCCCATGCCTGCTATGGGACAGGGAGATCCAGGTGATGGGGATCCCCTACCCTCCATAAATGCTGACCTCGTGAAGGAACACCTTGAGAAGCTGGATACCTTCAAGTCAGCCGGCCCTGACAATCTGCACCCCAGGGTACTCAAGGAGCTGGCGAGCGCCATAGCTCAGCCCCTGGCATGGATCTTTGAAAACTCCTGGCACTCTGGTGTAGTGCCCGAAGACTGGAAGAAGGCCAATGTGGTTCTGATCTTCAAGAAAGGGAGGAGAGTGGATCCAGCTAACTACAGGCCCATTAGCCTGACTTCTGTCCTAGGGAAGATCTTAGAAAAGTTTATTAAGGAGGCCATCCTTGAGGGACTGGCCCAGGCTAACATTCTAAGGGACAGCCAGCACGGGTTTGTTGTGGGTAGGTCTTGTTTGACCAATCTCATTTCCTGCTATGACCAGGTGACCTATCACCTGGACAAGGGAGAAGAGATTGATGTCATATATCTTGACTTCAAAAAACCTTTTGATCTGGTATCCCATGATCACCTCTTGGCCAAACTGCCCAGTTGTGGCCTTGGGTCCACCATGATCTGCTGGCTGGGAAACTGGCTCCATGGTCAGACCCAGAGGGTTGTAATTGATGGCAGTCACTCATCGTGGTGCCCTGTGACCAGTGGGGTCCCTCAACGCTCTGTCCTGGGACCCATACTGTTCAACATCTTCATTAATGATGTGGACACTGGAGTCAGGAGTGGACTGGCCAAGTTTGCCGATGACACCAAACTTTGGGGCAAAGCATCCATGCCAGAAGACAGGCGGGTGATCCAGGCTGACCTGGACAAGCTCAGCAAATGGGCAGACGAGAACCTGATGGTGTTTAACACCGAAAAATGCAAGGTTCTCCACCTTGGGAGGAAAAACCTGCAGCATGCTTATAGGCTCAGCAGTGCTACGTTGGATAGCACTACAGAAGAAAGAGACTTGGAGGTCATCATTGACCACAAGATGAACATGAGCCTGCAATGCAATGCTGTGGCTAGTAAAGCGACCAAAACGCTGGCTTGCATCCATAGATGCTTCTCGAGCAAATCCGGGGACGTCATTCTCCCCTTGTACTTGGCCTTGGTGAGGCCGCAGCTGGAGTACTGCATCCAGTTTTGGGCTCCACAATTCAAAAAGGATGTGGAGAAGCTTGAGAGAGTCCAGAGGAGAGCCACGCGCATGATCAGAGGTCAGGAAAACAGACCTTACGACGACAGGCTGAGAGCCATGGGACTCTTTAGCCTGGAAAAGCGTAGGCTCAGGGGTGATCTGATGGCCATCTATAAGTTTATCAGGGGCGAACACCAGGATCTGGGGGAACGTCTGTTCACCAGAGCGCCCCAAGGGATGACGAGGTCGAATGGTCACAAACTCCTGCAAGACCATTTCAGGCTGGACATTATGAAGAATTTCTTTACTGTCCGAGCCCCCAAGGTCTGGAACAGTCTGCCAGCGGAGGTGGTTCAAGCACCTACATTGAATACCTTCAAGAGTAAATTGGATGCTTATCTTGCTGGGATCCTATGACCCCAGCTGACTTCCTGCCCTTTGGGCAGGGGGCTGGACTCGATGATCTCCCAAGGTCCCTTCCAGCCCTAATGTCTATGAAATCTATGAAATCTATGAAATTGTGACGCGGCAAAATAACCCTGCCTGGCTTCTCCCGGATCTGCAGCCAGGGGGAGCTAGAGCCCAGAGCCAGCACCTGTGCTGTCCCCAGGAGTATAAAAAGTTGCCCTGTCCTGGCCCCAGCAGTATAAAAAGCCGCTCTGACAAGTAGCTCAGGGCTACTAGCTCTCAGGAGCTTCTGGGGCCCAGCAAATTGGTACCTGGGGACACTACCCCTTGTGCCAGCTGGACTGCTGAAGCAGCCCTGAGAGTTTCCTGCACCCTCTACTCACTGCAGGATTCTGGCAGTGGAGGCTGCTGCCTGGCTGTGACCTGCTGTGCACCTGCCAGACTCGGATGGGGACTGCAGAGCCAATAGAGGCATCTGCCCCTCTGGGCCAGCTGCCAGTGGACGGCAATTGCAGGGTTGGCCTTTGTGCAGCACTACTACCATTTGTGCCCCCTGCCCGGCCATCTGGGCAGCTATCACCCAGAAGATGTTCTGGGTTTGGTAGCCTGTTTTGAACTGTCAAAGTATGTCCTCCTGACCCCATTTGGCCAGGAGGTCAGCCACAGCCAGATGGGTCCAAGGTGCCAGCTCTGAGCAGGCAGGGTTCTGCCACTGGCCTCCTTAGCAGGAATTCTGGTGGTCCCTATTGGAAAACTGAAAAATCCCTAATAAAAAAAATCCCAAAGTCACTCTCTAAAATGCCCCCAAATCCATGTTCCTCCATAAGTAAAACAAAAGACCACTATAAAGAGAGAGAGAGTGAGACAGAGATAGCAATCAGTTGGACAATTTTTTATTAATATATCTATAGTGTTAAAGCAAGTCTCTTATCATACTAATAAAGTGAACTCTAAATACAGGTTTCATGAATTCAGGAATACAGATTTTGCTGCCCTCCCACAGGGTGATGGCCCCCACACAGGGGATTCGGCCCCCACACAAGGTCTACGGCCCTCAATAGGGGGTTCATCCCCTACACAAGGGACTCAGCCTCCCAACAGAGGGTTCAGCCCCCAACACAAGGGCTACGCCCCCCCTCAACAGGGGGTTTGGCCCCCCAATGGGGTTTGTCCCCCACACAAAGGGTATGGCCCACCAAAATGGGGTTTGTCTCCCATACAAGAGGTTCAGACCCCCAACAGGGGGTTCATCCCCCACACAAAGGGTTCAGACCCCCAACAGACCTCCCAACCAGGGAGAAGAGCTCGACCAGGAATTCTTAGGTCAGCTCACAGAGGCAGTGAGGGCTAAGGATGTGGTCATCATGGGGGACCTGAACTTCCCAGACATCTGCTGGGAAGAGCAGTCAGCCAAGTCTGACCGCTCACGTCGGTTCTTAGCCAGAGTGCAGGACCTCCATCTAACCCAGGAGGTGCACAGCCCCACCAGGGGAGACGCCTTGTTGGACCTGGTGCTGGCCATGGGTGACGACCTGGTGAGGGGGCTACGGGTGATGGGCCACCTGGGAGACAGTGATCATCGCTTGCTGGAATTCACCATCCAACGTAAGGTGGCAAAGGGCTGCAGCAAGGCAGCAGCCCTAGACTTTAGGAGGGCTGACTTCAACAAGCTAAGGAGGATCGTTGGGGAAGCGCTGAGGACCCAGAGGGGAAGGGAGCCAGATGTCCAGGGTGAGTGGTTGCTCCTTAAGGAGACGATCCTCCATGCCCAAAGGGAGGTAATCCCAACAAGGGTCAAAGGGAGCAGGAGGGCACATAAACCCCCGTGGCTCACTAGGAGCATCCGGGAATGTCTCCTTGCTAAAAGGGAGGCATACACCCAATGGAGGGATGGGGTCATCACCAAGAAGGACTATTGTTACAGTTGCCCGAGGATGTAGGGGGGCAGTCAGGAAGGCCAAGGCAGAGATGGAGATAGGACTAGCTTCCCGGATTAAGGACAATAAGAAGTCCTTCTTCAAATACATAGGGGGTAAAAAGAGGGTCCCGGGTAATGTGGGGCCCCTGCAGGACACGATGGCCAACTTAGTCGTCACTCCAGATGACAAAGCTAACATATTTAACGATTTCTTTGCCTCTGTCTTCCCAAGTAGGGACCAGTTCAGCCACCTCCCTGCTGGGCCCCCCTCGGGCCCCGGGAGAGACACGCCTGGGCCAGGGGTTAGCGAGGAGTTAGTTAGGGTACTTCTGGAGAGGCTGGACGTGTTCAAGTCCGCTGGTCCGGACGATCTTCATCCTAGGGTTATACAGGAACTGGCCGAGGTCATTGCGGGACCCCTGGCGCGGCTCTATGAGCGCTCGTGGTGCTCTGGTGAGGTGCCGGAGGACTGGAAGAGGGCCAGTGTGGTCCCTATCTTCAAAAAGGGAAAAAAAGAGGACCCGGGAAATTACAGGCCAGTTAGTCTTACCTCAATCCCGGGTAAGCTCTTTGAAAAAATTATCCTGGCACACATCCAGGAGGGCCTTGCGGGGGAATGCATGCTCAGGGGCAACCAACATGGGTTCATCAGTGGCAGGTCTTGTCAGACCAACCTGGTGGCCTTTTACGATCAGGTCACCAAATCATTAGACGTAGGGGTTGCTGTGGATGTAGTCTTTCTGGACTTCCGGAAGGCTTTTGACACTGTCTCTCACCCTGTCCTCATCAAAAAGCTGGGAGACTGTGGTGTCGATGCCCACACGGTCAAATGGGTCGCCAACTGGTTGGAGGGCCGCACCCAGAGGGTGGTAGTGGATGGGTTCTTCTCGACCTGGAAGGACGTGGGCAGTGGGGTTCCGCAGGGCTCGGTCCTCGGGCCTGCACTGTTCAACATCTTCATCAGTGACTTGGATGAGGGGGTAGAAAGCACCCTGTTCAAGTTTGCTGATGACACTAAGATGTGGGGGGATGTGGGTGCACTAGAAGGGTGCAATAGGCTACAAGCTGACCTTGACAGGTTGCAACGGTGGGCGGATGAGAATAGGATGGGGTTTAACACTGATAAGTGCAAGGTGTTGCACATGGGGAGGAAGAACCGGCACCACACTTACAGGTTGGGGAACTCCCCTCTTGCCAGCACGGAGACGGAAAAGGATCTTGGAGTCGTCATTGACTCCACGATGAACATGGGCCGGCAGTGTGGGGAGGCAGTCAAGAAGGCCAACCGTACCCTGTCATGCATCCACAGATGCATCTTGAGCAGGTCCAGGGAGGTGATCCTCCCCCTCTATGCGGCACTGGTCAGGCCGCAGCTGGAGTACTGCGTCCAGTTCTGGGCGCCACACTTCAAGAGGGACGTGGACGATATGGAAAGAGTCCAGAGGAGGGCCACTCGTATGATCAGGGGTCAGCAGGGCAGGCCTTATGAGGAGAGGCTACGGGACCTGAACCTGTTTAGCCTCCACAAGAGAAGGTTAAGGGGGGACCTTGTGGCCTGCTACAAACTGGTCAGGGGGGATCAGCAGGTATTGGGGGAGTCCCTGTTCCCCCGTGTGCTGCCAGGAGTGACCAGGAATAACGGTCACAAGCTGGCGGAGGGTAGGTTTAGATTAGATATTAGGAGGCGCTACTTCACAGTCAGGGCGGCCAGGGCCTGGAACCGGCTTCCAGGGGAAGTGGTGCAGGCTCCTAGCCTGGGGATTTTTAAAAGGAAGTTAAATGAGCACCTTGCCGGGGTCATCTGACCCCGGTGCTCTTTCCTGCCAAGGCAGGGGGTCGGACTAGATGATCTACCTAGGTCCCTTCCGACTCTAGCTACTGTGAAACTATGAAACTATGAAACAGGGGATTTGGCCCCCACACAAGGGGTACATCCCCCCAACAGGAGCCAAATGGCCCCTCAAACCCCCCCTGCAAGATCCACATGCCCCACCCCAGCCCGCTGACTGCTGCCCCACCTGGCCCCATCCCCCACCAGCTGCTGCAGCCCTTCTAATGGGTGTCCCACCCAGCCCCAGCCCCCAACTTGCACCCCTAAGCCCCCAAGGCTACCCCCACACCCCCAGGCACCATCACTTTAAAAAAAACCCAGAAAATGAACAGAAAAAAATGGGGAAAAAAGCCTCTGCTTACCTTAGAAGCAGGGGTGGAGGGGCTACAGGGCAGAGCCCCCTGGGCAGCACAGGACAGAGATGGGGCAGGAGGGCTCAGGTTGGGACTGCTGGAGCTGTCACCCTGCCCTGCACTTTGTGGGTGGGGCCCCAGTCAGCCAGATGCCAGCTACAACTGCCAGTAAGTGTCAGGGTTTTTTTTTATTTTTTAAGGTATGGGGTGGGGGAGCTTGGGGGGATGGGGCCAGCCAGGGTGGGGTTGGGGGCCTCAGGGAGGCTGGCAGGGGGAGGGGGCCTCGGGGGGGGCTGGTGGTGGGAAGGGCCTGCCGTGACAGGGGTCAGGGGATTTGGGGGGCTGGCAGGGGGAGGGGCCAGCCGTAGCAGGGGTCGGGGGACTGGGGGAGTGGGCGGGGCCATCAGAGGTCCCCCCCATGGTCCCCTCCCCCCTCCTCCTGCCCCTTGACCCCTTACTCACCAGCACTGGAGCCCTGGTGCTGAAACATGCGGCCTGGTCCGCTGCATGTTTCAGCACCAGGGTGAGGGGCCAACCATAGAGATGCTCTAACAGCCAGAGCATCTTCATGGAGGACCCAGCCTCTGGTTGCCTCCTGCACCGCTTTTTTAAACTTTGATTTTTTTAGACCCCTGGATATCCAGGGGTCTAATTTTCTCCCCGTGCTGCAAGTTTGTAGCATGGGGAACATTTTTTCGTTCCTACACGTGCCTGTTGCCCTGCCTCAAAGGGGTTTGAGCCAGGGCAAGAGGCATGTGCGTGCTCGTGTGGACACGCCCATAGGGTACTGTGATGAGTCTTTACCACTAGCTTTAAACATCAGTCCCTGTGTTTTGTGTAGGCTCAAAAGTCATGCACTTCCTGGCTTTGACTTCACTGACAAAGTAAGAGTCAGACAGCACGATGTCCAGTCCAGTTCAGTCCAATCCAAGACTGCTCTTCCAACTTAGCTCTTCTGACAGTTCCTAGATCATCCCAACCCCTAGGTGCTCTCTTCCTCCAATCCAAACTTTCTTAGTTAGGATAACTCTGAGACTAGCATCTTCCCTTATAATTCCCTCCTGACTTTTTATTAGAGGCAAGTATTTTAGGATCAACTTCGGCTGCTGTCTTCAGGGTAGTCAGTTGACTCCTTTTTCTGCCCAGATTCAGTGCAGCATGAGTCCACTGCATCTAAGGCACACACACTTCTATTTGGATAACTCTAATTTTGAAGCAGCTGAGATTCCTGCAGTTCAAATCCCAATGCAACAAATCTATAATCACGGAGAAGTTCAAGACTGTTGTGATGCAAGAGTCCCTCCATACTTCACAGTGGTACTGGGGATAGAACAAAAATACTTGTTCCATAGACATTTAGCTTGATTTCTTAAGCTAGAAGTGAACAGTCGTTACTATTTTTTAACAGTAGAGAACTTAAAGCAAAAACCAGTTTTTATCCCATCTAGTAGAGAGTAGTGAGACAAAGAACTCACTCTTCTTTAGTAGGATCAGCTGCTGATCTGGTAGCATGACAACTTTGGACTTTTACGCGGCAGCCTCTTAGGAGAGGTTGACAATCTCAACCTGTAGTTGACATGCACAGCTCCAGAGTCCATCTGGCTTGTGGTGATTTAAACAGGCTTTATGCCATAGAGACCGAAAAAGCCAGGATTTGACTGGTTCTGTCAGCTTACCCTCTGTAGGAAAGGACCTGCAAAAATTAAGATTACTGAGTTTTTCTCCCCTGGTGGGTTTTGACCAAGTGTTGAGTTTGCCATTATCATTTAGCATGATTTTCCCTTCCACAGGGTGGCCTGGAAAAGGCACTGCAAAGGAAAAGATGTCTCTCAGTACTTCAAGGGCTGCAAACTGTAAAAAAAGAGTTGGCATAACTGAGCTCAGTTCCTTTTCAAAAAGCCAGCTTTTCACATAAACTCTCCTTCTCACTTGCTACACTTTCTATAATAAATAAGAAAAATATAAACAAACTCATAATAAAAGCTTATGGAGTGATTGGTAGAATGCAAGTACTTTACTCTCTGCTGGTAAGACTCTGGATATTTCCCCATGACCAGATGAAGAGACCTAATTTGTGTTCAACACCCTACTAACGCTCTGATTCTCTCGGTCATCTGTACGCATCATATTTCAGTGAAGTTCTGCTTCAGTTCTGTTTTGCTAATCAGTACTAATATGCTATGTTGTCTTGATTGATAGCTTAAATTTATTAATCAATAAAATTGCTCAATTTGCATATAGCTTTGTGACTGGTAAATATGCACAAGAGATTGAAGAGATACTGAGATAGCACAACATAAAAAAGAGTGCAAGAACAAAACTTCATTGGTGAGCCCTAGATGCTGTCTTTCTTGAGCATCTGGCACTTTTATCTAGATTTGGTTGGCAGTTGTACACTCAGTTATAAATATCACAAAAACACAATTTGAGGGACATTAAAAGTTATGACTGTAAAGTAAATATTTTAATATAATTTCTCACACCGGTTATAAAACCCACACATTTAAAAGATAGGGAATTAACAGACTTCATATGCTTTATACTGCCTACATAAGACATGTATACACTAGTCCAGGGGCTCCTTGAGAAGGACTTAGGGGGCACACACAGGCAAGTGGGGATGGAGAGCTACCACACACCATCCCATGCTGCCGCGCAGGCACCACCCACCCAGCTGGATGCAGGGGAAAGTGGATGCCGCCACTCTGTGTTCAGCCACGCACCACCACCCCTGCTCCGCATCCAGCTGCCAGGGTTACACTGATCCAAAAAGATTGAAAACCCCTGCATTATTCCTTATTTCACAAAGCACTTATCTCATGAGTAGTTCCATGAAGTCAATGGGGAAGCAGACAACTGCATTGCACTCAGTTTTTGAACAGTACTGCTGGGGTTTGTTAGTACTTGGCACAGATTAGCTTCCTAGTCGAGCAAGGACACAAGAGGCAAGAAAAGTAGGGGGCTGCATTATTAAATATCCCACTCAGCTTCTTTGCTGTGCCAAGTGGCTCAGAACACTGTCCCAACTTTTATTCTCCATTTGTTTTCTATGTTTAATACTATATATACTCAACTACAAGACTAGTCTTTTTCCCCCAGTCATCATGGGAGGAAAAAGCCCCTTATCATACACGTGCATATGAGGAAACCTCATTAAATACACTGCAGCATTTTAATGATAGACAAAAGCAGCATGTGCTCAGAAACCAACTATGAAGTTGATTAAATGCTGCCAACAGTGAGCATGACTATTAAACATATGGTTCGTATTGGGCAAACGTGCTGATGGGGGGCCTACCACAAGAAATAGGTTTCTACTATCCATCTGAACAAGATATAAGATAGTGCCCATTAAGTTCAATCCCTCTCAGCACTGCCCCTCAGTGTCACTACCCAGAAATAATTTCAACTTCCTCTTCAACCCCAGAGCTGAGCTGCACTTTTCTTTTTTATCTCCATTGATTTCTGTTTCTTCATCAGCCTGAAATATTTGGCAAACATCACCAAAAAGTTCACCCTAAATCCCTCTGTCAGCCTTTCTCTCAGCCTGTTGCATATGGCTAGTGCAGTCTCACACTCCATGAGGGGAAGCTGGATCACATTGAGCCTATGCTTCAGTTGCATACAAAGAACTCACAACAAGAACACCTGGTTCCATTTATGAATGCAAGGGCTATTTAGCACATGAATCCTTTATAGAGGGGTATCTGGAGTACACACACATACTGACATGGGTGACTGGTGCCTCCTAGGTCTAGCATGGCACCCAATTGCTGTGGAGGTGAGGTTCGGGGGCCAATCGCTGAAACTGGAAGTGCAGCTGGGGGACCGCTGGAACTCTGTCATGGGGGCACGTGCCCCTCCTATGTATCACCTATGCATACTGAGCAGGCCTGAGCTGTGGGGTCACTGTGGCTTGAAATGCCATTGACTGCTGGGGCCCAGCCCGATGAACCACATGTTAAATCAAGGGCCTTTTGACTTTGGACTAATATCATGCATAGCTCTCAGGTTTCCCCTCTGGCTTCCTCCTTTGACTTTTTGGATAGGGGCAACTGAAACTAGGGTGTAGCTGAATTCCAAAGCCTCCAGTCTGGTGGCTTGCACATAGGATACCTGCCATGGATTTGGGAGTATCTGAAGCCCGAGGCTGGAGAGTCTTGGAGGTAGGATACTTGCCAGTGGTAGCACCACACAGGCTTGGACAATTGAGCTCTGCTAAGTTGATAGAATTTGGAACAGATTTGGATGATTTGGCCTGAGAAACACACACACAAAAGAAGTTGGTACTATAACTTCTGGGCCAGTCCTTCTGTACACCATGCTGGTCTTCCCCCTCTCAGAGCAAATCACCCATAGAGTGCAGAGGGTCATGTGCATCTTTTTCTGGGGCTCCAAATGGGAGAAAGTTATGATGACTATACTGTACAAGATGGAACATACCAGGGACTGAGGTATGCTGGCCATCCTGATGTTCTTTTGGGCCATGTACATGAGCCAGATTAACAAACTTGCAGCCAGAGCAGAATCCAAAATGGATGGCTTTATGAGATATTTTGCAGGGCACCTACTGCAATGCTGGGGGGTGTATATACCTCCCAACTCACACTCATGGTGCAAGGCTTGGAGAACTTCTGAAACAAGTACAAGTTATACAATGAGAACCTAGAGACTCTGAAAAACCACCATAAGAAGCAGGCAGGTGATTAGGGCAAGACATAGACTATCATCCAGGGATGTACTACCTGGCGACAGCTGCCAGGCCATGTGGGAATGTATTTTCCACAAGGCCCTGCAGAACAAACACAGGGACTTGAACTGGCAGGTAGCCCAGCAAGTGCCCTCCATGCAGGCACTTATTTAGTGAATGATAATCCAGAAAACCAAGCAATAGCCTCCTCATTAGCTGAGTGCAAAGCTATTAATCCACCTCTTAGTTTGTAGAGGGGACACTCATCGGAGATATGTGGCATTTTTGTATCTCTCCAAAAGCGCAGGGACCTTGGCCTGCAGGCACTGAAACACAAAGAGGGGCAGAGAGGATCGCCAGCTTGCCCCAGACAAAAAAACACATGGAAGAAAGAAACAATTGACCACCTTCTTTGGGGCTGCCTGTATACCACAGAGATGTAGAGGAGAGAAGTCGTATTCCTCACGATGGTGACAGGGATCAAGACCTTGACCACAGTGGCAGTGCTGTTTGGACACCTGACCAAGCAGCAAGAGACCCCAACAGCCTGCTTCAACCAGTTCATCTCCTCCTTCAGTAACACCCTGTGGAAGACCAGAAACCCACTCATGTACAGGCAAACAAACCTCCCAGTTGAGGACTGCATTAGAATGGAAGTGAGGTCAGCTTCAGGTATACTACAGGAAGAAGAAAGAAGACTGTAGCAGGGCACTGTTTGTGCCTGCCCCTTTAAGGGCCTGAAGCCAGCAGCTGGCAGGTGCCTGATGAGGGCAGCCATTTTGGATTCAGGGCTGCCCATATAAACAGGACTGTTTACTGTTGGAAGGCCAGGCCTGTCTGTAAGGCTGCTGGTATTGTCTGGAGGTAAGGGAGGAGTTGTAGGGGATGATTTAGGAGGCTCCTGGTTCTGGGCATGACCTAAAACTGCACCCTGCCAGGAATGGGTGGCCTGGTGGGGCTCTCAGTGGCACAGAAGCCCCCAGGAAATGCCAGGCCAGTTACCACCCCAGTGAAAGGCGGGTCAGGGCATCTTAACCCCAGCTCCCACCTTTGGGTAGGTCAGGTGACAGTGGAGGTGGAGGGGGCCAGGCACAGCTACAGCCACCTGAGCCCACCCAAGGAGGGAAGCCCTGAGACCCTGAGTAGAAGGGGCAGTGTGGAGCCCCGAGTAGAGGGGAAAAAGAACTAGAGAGCTGAGGGCCCAGTACACATAGAGACCCTGAAAGGGGCCTGAGTGTGCTTAGACCTGGTTGGGTAATTGGCTGGCCACTACCCCAGTGAGGGTTGCAGGAGAGGCCCAATAGATGGTATGTCTGCCACCCAAGGAATGGACTAGCTAAACCTATGGCCAAAGGGTGCCTGCTCCAAGAGGGAGCAAGGTGGCATAAGTTGTCGACCCAAGAAAGAGACCCTGTGAGAGGGTGGAGTGAGTGAGGCCCGAGCGAGAGGCAGGCAGCATGACTGTATGTGTGTGACTAAAGCCTGACGGCATGGCCTAGGCATGTTCTGGCTGTAGGCCAGGGGCACTGTAATATCTGGATGCCATCTGCAAGGCTTGGGCCATGGTGTAGGAGAGGTATGGAGACACAGACACCTCCAAATAGGGGGGTACAGTAATGAGCAGCCTCCCACCTCATTTAACAGCATATTATTATTCCAACAAGGCATGGTGGGTGAGACAGGTGGGAAACATGCCCAGAGGCAGGTGGGCTAGCTGTGGCTAGCGGGGATACCCATTTTTCCACAAAGACAATGGGGAGAAGATGGCAGAGGATACACAGAAGAGAAAAGACTGGCACAAATTATTCAGAAACAGTATTCCCAGAGATGAGGAGGAGAAAGAGGACAACGATAGCAATGAAGAGGAGGTGAGTGACAAGGAAGACGGGGAAGAAGAGGACAATGAAGACAATGTGGACTAAGGACTGGAAAATGAAATGGAGGGATTGTTGGGGAAGGTGGAGTGTGGGAAGGGGAGGTGAGGGGAGTAGGGTGGAGGGACTAGAGGTGGTTTTGCATGATTTTAAGGGTTCAAGAAGATGGTGATGGGAACACAGGTGTGCAGTGCAGTTATTGTAACAGGGAAGATGTGGGGGGGGGTGCTTGTATGTATATATTAGGGGTGTCAGTTAACCACAATGTATGCGATTAACGCATGCAATTCATGTATTAATTTGATTTTGCGTTAATTTTTTTAACATGCTTTAATTCCTGCTGGTGATGAGGGAAAAACAGCTTCTCTCCTCTTGCTGCTGTGTGCCTGCCTATACTGAAAAAGCAGCTCCCCTCCTGTCGCTGCTGTATGCACACACACACACACACACACACACACACACACACACACACACACACACACACACACACACACACACACACACACACACACACCCCCCATCTAGACATAATCCTGGGAGCAGACTCAGTAGCTGGATGTAGTTAAGTATATGGAGGGGGACGGGTTGGAAGGCCAGGTCTTGGGGATTGTCTAGCATGTGTATACCTCCAAAATATTTATAATAAATTGGAATTCTATTATCAACTAACTGTGCAATTAAAATTGCAATTAATCACAACTATTTTTTCTTGCAATAATTACAGTTATTTTTTAATTGACAGCCTATATATATAAATCAGTTTGTACTATATATGAGATGGTGCCAAAATGCTGCTAAAAATGTGTTTATGGAGAACCTGTGCTAAAAGCTGCAGCAGTTTCAAGGAAGGTGGAATGCATCAGTTCTGGATTAACTAAGTGCATGTGCTGTATAGCAAAATTACTACAGGTATGTTTATTTCAAGATTGGGGTGCATGTGTTCACTGGTGAGCCCACAGCCCTGAATCCTCTCTTGAGCAATGACACCCTTTCTTTCAGAAAACCAACAGGACTTGCTCTTCTTTTAAACACAGATGTGGATGTGCTGGCATTCTTAATATAGATTCAATTCTTCATTATAGATTCATTGGTAGAGTTGTCAGCCAGGATGAGGAAGACCTGGCTTTCAACCTTCTGAGAAGGAGATTCGAACCTTAGCTATACCTTCCAATTTATTTTGGCTTAAGTCTACATTGTACACCTACATCCCTTATTGGCTCTGATCTTTAACCCTAGATGACCTTAAAATTCACTATACTGCTGCCTACACCCAAAGGCAACTGCTGTTGTTGCTTGGTTCCTACCTAATAGGCATGTCTAAACATCTCCCTATGTCACCATAATAACATGCTACTTCGCTGCATGATGCACTACAGTGACATTGCGATCACATGAGTCTACATGGGCATTTATACACACACTTTTCTGTCCCGTGATGTGCTGGAGATCCACTGCTTCTGAGCAGACTTGATTTTATAGACATTAGGGTTGGAAGGAACCTCGGAAGATCATTAAGTCCAGCCCCCTGCCCCAGGGGCAGGAGTCAGCTGGGATCACGGGATCCCAGCAAGATAAATGCCCAATTGACTCTTAAAAGAATCCAGAGTAGGTGCTTGCACCACCTCTGGCAGCAGTCTGTTCCAGGTCTTGGAGGCTCAGACTGTGTGGCAGGACACTGTCGGTGCCTGCCACTTTAAGAGCTGAGCCAAGCAGCCAGCAGGTGCTTGATTGCAGCAGCCATTTTAGATCTCTGGCCACCTATATAAACAGAGCAGTTTCCTGCTGGTAGGCCAGGTAGAAATATTGCCTGGCTGCATGCAACATTCTGGAGGTAAGGGCAGTTGCTGTAGGGCATGGTTTGGGGGCTCCTGATCCTGGGTATGACCTAAAACTGCAGGCTGCTAAGATTGGGTGGCCTAGTGGTGGGGGAGCCCCCAGGAAGTGCCAGGCCAGTTATCACACCTTAACTCCAGCCCTCACCTTTGGGTGGGTCACTTATCATTGGAGGCAGTGGAGCCAGGCACTGCTGCAGCCACCTGGGCCCTGCGGGGTGTAAGACCTTGAGGAAAGGTAGTTGGGGCCAGGCATGGCTATGGCCACTTGACCCCACTGGAGAGGGAAGTCCCATGGCCCCAGTGAGGGGGTGGTGTGGAGCCCCAGTGAGGGGGGCAGAGATGAGGTGCCCCAGTGAGGAGGTGGCCCGAGGGGGGGAGGCTAAGGGATGTCTCTGGATGCCTGAGGCCGCAGTTTGGGCCAGAGGCCAAGGGAGGGGGCTCAGTCCGAGAGAGAGGGGCGAGTCCTGACCCTGGTAAGCCCTCCACCATTGGGAGACTGAGTGTGGGTCAAAAGTAAGAGCTATAGTAGAGCACAATGACCTGCTGCTCCGGGGGGGAGTGAGAGTCCCTGTGAGACCCTGGAGCACCAGTCGTGGTGTGGGTTAAGAATGCTCTGGTGAGGGGTGGCCCCAGAAAGGGGACAGAGATCAGGAGCCCCAGTGAGGGGGAAAACCAGAGGGCTGGGAGCCCTGTATGTATGAGTGTATAGAGTTACCCCGGAAGGGGCCAGGGCAAGCTTAGACCCAGTCAGGTAATTGGCTGCCCACTACCCTAGTGAGTGTCATGGCAGAGGCCCAAAAGATGGCACGTCTGCCACCCAAGGTATGAGCTAGCTAAAGCCTATGGCCCAAGGGGCCTGCTCCAAGAGGGAGCAAGGCAGTACAAGTTGTCAAGGAGTGAAAGAGACCCTGTCAGAGGGGGTGGAGTGTGAGAGGCCCTAGTGAGAGGAGGACGGTATGAATGTGTGTGTGTCTGAGGTCTGGCTGTAGGCCGGGAACATTGTTATCTGCAAGGCTTGGGCTGTGGTGTAGGGGAGGAACGGAGCCACAGATGGCATCCTATGGAATCAGGGTAAGAATCGGCAGCCTCCCGCCTTAATTAACAACTTAATTCATTATAACAAGGCATGGCAGGTGAGACAAGTGGGTGGTGTGCCTAGAGGTGGGTGAGGAAACCAGCACTGTGGCTGGTCAGGGAGTTCCCACTTTGCCACAAACTGTAAAGAAGTTCTTCCTTATGTCCAGCCTGAAACAGTCTCAGAGAAGTTTGTGACTGTTTGACTTTGTCATCCCATGGGGCACTCTGCTGAACAGGCATTCCCCCAGATCCTGATGCACACCCCTTATATTCTTATAGGCAGCCACCAGGTCCCCCTGAGCCTGCGGTTTTCCAGGCTGAAGAGTCCCATAGCTCTCAGCCTCGCATCATAAGGCCTGTTTTCCAGCTCTCCTCTGGACTCTCTCAACCTTCTCCATTTGTTTTTTAATTTCATAAATTCATATGTTGGGGTTGGAAGGGACCTCAATAGATCATTGAGTCCAACCCCCTGCCTGGGCAGGAAAGAGTGTTGGGTTCAGATGACCCCAGCCAGATGCCCATCCAACCTCCTCTTGAAAACCAGGGTAGGGGAGGGCACTACCTCCCTTGGGAGCCCATTCCAGATTTTGGCCACTCTAACTATGAAGAAGTTCTTTCTAATGTGCAGTCTAAATCTGCTCTCTGCAACCTTATGGCCATTATTTCTTGTGACCCCCAGGGGCGCCTTGGTGAGTAGAGCCTCACCAATTCCCTTCTGTGCCCCATGATGAATTTGTAGGCAGCCACAAGGTCGCCTCTCAACCTTCTCTTGAGAAGGCTGAAGAGGTCCTGGTGTCCTAGTCTCTCCTCGTAGGGCTTGGCCTGCAAGCTCTTAACCATATGAGTGGCCCTCCTCTGGACTCTCTCCAGGTTATCCACATCCCTCTTGAAGTGTGACGCACAAAACTGCACACAGTACTCCAACTGTGTTCTGACCAGTGCCCAATAGAGGGGAAGTATCGCCTCCTTGGTTCTGTTTGTCATGCATCTGCTGATGAATGATAAAGTGCAGTTAGCTTTTCTGATGACTTCATCACACTGACGACTCATGTTCATCTTGGAGTTCACTAGGACTCCAAGATCCCTTTCCATTTCCGTGCTACCGAGCAGGTCATTTCCAAGGCAGTAGGTGTGGTGGACGTTTTTCCTCCCTAGGAGTAGCACTTTGCATTTCCCCTTGTTAAATTGCATTCTATTGTTTTCTGCCCATTTGGCAGACCTGGACAGGTCTGCCTGTAGTTATTCCCTGCCCTCCGGTGTGTCCACTTCTCCCCACAGTTTTGTATCATCCACAAACTTGGACGAGGGAGTGAAGTGTACTCTGTCCAAGTCACTGATGAAGACATTGAAAAGTATCGGTCCAAGGACAGAGCCCTGCGGGACCCCACTGCCCACGCCCCTCCAGGTCAATACCAACCCGTCCACTACCAGTCTCTGGGTACGACCCCCTAGCCAATTTGCCACCACTGGACTGTATAATCATCCAAGTCACAGCCCCTTAACTTGTTCACCAGTATGGGGTGGGATACCGTATTGAAGGCCTTCCTGAGGTCTAAGTAAACGATATCTACCCCTCCTCCTGTGTCCAGGTGTTTTGTAACCTGGTCATAAAAAGAGACTAGATTAGTCAGGCATGATCTACCTGCTATGAACCTGTGCTGGTTTCACCTCCAGCATAATTTTTCCTATTGGGCTGTCACATATATAAGCCTTAATAATCTTTTCAAAGACTTTGCGAAGGTTGGAGGTGAGACTGATTGGCCTATAGTTGCCTGGATCTTCCTTCCTCCCCTTCTTGAAAATAGGGACCACGTTGGCCCTCTTCCTGGCCCATGCACCACAAGTGCTCAGATATTCTTGCCAGTGGCTGTGCAATGACATTAGCCAATGCCTTCAGTACCCTCGGATAGAGCTCATCCGAGCCTGCTGACTTAAACACATCCAGTCCTTCCAAGTGACTCTGCAACAACTCAGGGTCAACGCTTGGTAGTCTGGTGCCCAGCTATTGCCTCTCTCCAATCCCATTGTGAGACTTGTCTTGCCCCTTGTTTAGGAACACTAAGGCAAAGAACTCATTGAGGAGTTCAGCCTTGTCCCCCCTGTCTGTCACCAATTGCTTTTGCCCATTCAGTAGTGGTCCTATTCCACCCTGGGCCTTCTCTTTACTCCATATATATATATATGAAAAACCATTTTTTGTTATCCTTAACATGGAATGCCATCCTCAGCTCAATGGTGGCTTTGGCCTTTCTAACTGCCTCCCTACAACTGCGAGCTGAGGAGTAGTAATCTCTCCCTGTTTCCACTGCTTATATGCCCCCCTTTTTGCCCTTGGGCTGCTCTGGGTTTCTCTGGTCAGCCAAGGAAGCCTCTTGGCCCCTTTCCCACTTTTTCCTCCTCGTCGGGATCATCTCCCTCTGTACCCAAGAGATTGTTTCCTTAAGGCACAGCCACCCTTCCTGGGCTCCCATCTCACCAAATCTCTTACTCTGCAGTGTGTCATTGACTAAATGCCTGAGTTTGCTGAAGTCAACCTTCCTAAGCATTTCCACCCTACTAGTTAACTTACCCACTCTATGCCTTATGATGAATTCTATTATTTGGTGGTCACTGTCCCCCAGGTGACCACTGATATGTAGGTCCCCTACTATGTCATCCCCTGTTGCTAATACCAGGTCCAGTAAGGCATTCCCCCTAGTGGGACCATGTACCTCCTGCGTCAGGTGGAGGTTCTGTATGCAGGATGGGAACCTGCATGAACGGTGGGAGTTTACTGTCTACATCTCCCAGCAGATGTCAGCGTAATTTAGGTCCCCCATGACTACCACCTCCCTAGTCTTTATGGTCTCTGAGAGCTGCCTCAGGAGTTCCAAATCTAGTTCTTCCCCTTGGTGTGGGGGTCTGTAGCAGACCCCTACCACCAAATCCCTTTCTTCTTGACCTCCATGTATCCTAACCCACAATCTTTCTACTTTCTTCTCCTCTGATTCCATTTTGATAAGGGTTGAAGTATAACGCTCCTTGACACAGAGTGCAACCCCTCCCCCTCTCTTCCCCACTCTATCCTTTCTGTACAACTTATAGCCCTCAATGTGTAACACACAGTTGTGGGTAGAGTCCCACCAGGTTTCTGTTAACCTCACTAAGTCGTAAGTGTTTTCTGCAAGCAGAAGTGCTAGTTTATCCTGCTTGCTCCCCATGCTCCTAGCATTAGTGTATAGGCACTTGAGCCCTGTCACTGGCACCTTTTGTTGCCACCCAGCTCTGCCCAATGGGGATCAGTACCGTAATTAGATACAGTACTCCAGCTGCGGCCTCACCAAGGCTGAGTACAGCAGGAGGATGACATCCTGGGATTTGCTAGAGAAGCATCTATGGATGCAAGCCAGAGTTTTTTGCTTACTTTGCTGGCTGCAACATTACCTTGGTAGCTCATATTCATCTTATGGTCAATCATGACCCCCAAGTCCTTTTCGGCTGTGGTGCTAGCAAGTTATAAGCATGCTGTGGGTTTTTCTTCCCAAGGTGGAGTACCTTGCATTTTTTCAGAGTTGAAGGCCATCAGGCTTTTGTCCGCCCATTTTCCGAGCCTGTCATGGTCAGCCTGGATCACCATCCTGTTCTTGGGTATGGACACTTTACTTCAAAGTTTGGTGTCATCAGCAAACTTAGCCAGTCCACTCCTGACACCAATGTCCACATCATTAATGAAGATGTTGAAAAGGATAGGCGCAAGGATAGAGCCTTGGGGGACCCCACTGGTCATGGCACACCACAATGATTGACTTCTGTCAACTACCACTCTCTGGATCTGACCTCGAAGCCAATTCCACAAGCAGCAGAATGTGAAGTAGCCGAGGCTGCAGTTGACCAGTTTTTCTATAAGATGATTGTGGGATACGAGATTGAAAGTTTTTTTTTAAAGTCAAGATATACGATGTCAATCTCTTCTCCCTTGTCCAGGTGATAGGTCACCTGCTCATAAAAGAAGATAAGATTGGTTAGGCAAGACCTACCCACAACAAACCCATGCTAGCTATCCCTCAAGAAGTTGCCTTCCGCCAGTTTGTCAAGAATGGTCTCTTTGATTTTCCCCAAGATTCTCCTGGGGATGGAGGTCAGGCTGGGCCTGTAGTTCTCTGGATCTACTTTCCTTTTCTTGAAGATGGGCACCACGTTGGCTTTCTTCCAATCCTTGGGCACTTCGCCTAAGTGCCATGAGTTTTCAAATATCTATGCCAGTGGCTGAGCTATGATGCTTGCCAGCTTCTTAATTACCCTGGTGTGTAAGATGTCTGGGCCAGCTGACTTGAAAGTGTTCAACCTCTCAAAGTGCTCCTTCATATGGTTGACAAGGTTCTTTGGGTGAATCTAATATCTTTTATTAGACCAACTTAAATAGTTGGAAAACAATTTATTAAGCAAGCTTTTGGGTTCAAAAACCCTAAGGAAGTTTCAGCAGTTGGTGTGTGCTCTTCCTGGATGGAATGACAAGTAAGGGAGCCAGAGGCTGGGCTGGTATGCATACAAGACAGGTAGTCAGTGAAAATGTAGACTGAGTCAATGGGTGGGGGGGAGAGAGAAGGGGGGTGAAAAGTGGAGAGATACCTAGGAAGTCAGATGTCAGACAGGTTATAATGGGTTTGTGACCGCTGGACTGGAGGGGGGGGCGGGGGTCCTCCCCGTGTGTAGTCGCCTGTGGAAGAAGGACCGTCGCTGGTGCTACTGGTTGGGCGTAGGTGTTATGATGTCCATTCCCGGGCCTAGATCTCGCCCACCACGACTTGTTGTTTATGTTCAGTTAGGGCGGTTCCTGGTTACTCTGCAGCCCGTGGTCCTCTCAGCGGTCACGTTGCGGGGCTTCGCCAGCCCTTGCACCCCAGCCTTACGCCTCCTCTGATGCTCCCTCCTAGTGTGCGACCTGGCTTCCTACAGACGGGCCGATCACCTCACCGGTCTGACCGACCCTAATCCAAGAGTTCCTTGTACCCAGGCTGACCCAGGGCTGGGTCACGGTCAAGGCGGGGGCTTCACTGTGGGGTCCTTAGCCTGAGCTCCCCGGCTATACCCCTCAGCTGGGGTATCCCTTTTAACAGAAAACAAACCTGAAAAACTGAAACTAGGCCCTCACAGCCCTACTGGCTGGGTTTCTAACCCGGACCTTCCCGGGCCCCTTTGGGCAATCCCTATTCTAGTCTGTGGTTGGAGCTAGGTGGCATCACCCTCTGCCCGACAGCACCTCCTTAGCGCTCTTCAGCATCCCGGCCCTGCCTGGGAACGTCGCATTTCCGCACCGGCGCCCCAACCCAGGACCTGCATGTCCTGCTTGTCTCGGGTTCACAGTCCCAAAATTTCCCGTCGCTTGATTCCTCGTCCTCGACGCTCGTCGGCCACTCCTTGCTCGTCGTCCTGCAGCTGGCCGTGGCTGGTATCCTCCCCTCCGCCTGGGTACGCTGTGGCTCCCCGCTAGGGTTCCCAGTCCTGCCCTCTGGGAACCTTGCCATTTGCTCCTCCCCGGAGTCCTCGGCTCCTCGAGCGAAGCGTTTGGCAGCTCGTCCTGCCCAGGAGCTCCCTATCCCTCCTACTGGGGGGGGCCCATGGCCCGTTCCCCTCTAGGGTCTTCTGCCTCGGCTGATGCAAGGCTCCCAGCTCGTTCTTCCCCCGTCCCATCTCGGTGGCCGCTTTTATCGTCAGCATCTGTTTGCCGGCACCGGCGCCAACTTCCGGTCGCATTGGCGTAAACAAGCGGCAGATGTCCCGCTCGGGCTCCGCCGTCGCCGTGGGTAAGTCCCGTCCTGGTTCCCCGGGACATAATCCCCCCTGCCAGTTGCCTTGTGGTGGTCTGAGGGGACTTTCCGCCTCTAGCTTAGCCATGCATTGAGGCTTGCCCTTTTTTTTTTCCGGGTCCCCCATTGAAAGTCTCAGGTCCAAGGCATCTGGAGAGGAAGTCGGCTGTTATGTTATCCTTCCTGGGAAAGTATTCAATCTGGAATTTAAATGGTTGTAGGGCTAGTGCCCACCGCGTGATCCGAGAGTTATCAGTTCTAGTGGAGCTAAGCCATTTGAGAGGGGCATGATCCGTGACGAGTGTAAACTCCCTCCCCATCAGGTAATATTTAAAATGTTCCACCGCCCACCGGATCACTAAACACTCTCGTTCTATTGCCGCGTACCTGGTTTCAGCCAGAAGTAAATTTCGGCTTGCATAGGCTACCGGCCGATTGACACCCGCATCCTGTTGTGCCAAGACTGCTCCAATGGCGACCTCAGAGGCGTCCATCTGCAACGTAAAAGGGTTCATAAAGGTAGGTGTATGTATCAATACCTCGTCACATAAGGCCCTTTTCAAGGCTTGGAAACTACGCAGCATTAGTCCAGTCCATTTGAGCCCTTTCCGAGGTGTCCCCTTTAGCGCCTTGGACAGCGGCGCCGCCAATTCGCAGAATCGGGGCACTAACCTCCGATAATAGTTTACTGACCCCAAAAAGGAGCATAGTTGCTTGAGCGTTTGAGGGGGCTGGAAAGTTTGAATGGCCTGCACTTTGTCTTCTAACGGCTGTATAGTCCCTTGGCCCACTAAAAACCCCAAGTACTTCGTGTATGTCTGGGCCACTGCACACTTGTGGGGATTTGCAGTCAGGCTGGCTTGCCGTAGCTCACTTAGTACCGCCCTGAGGGCCCGTAAATGTTGTCCCCCGTAGCGTGTGAATATGACAATATTGTCAATGTACGCGGCTGCGTACTCTGTATGCGGCGCCAGGAGTTGGTTCATAAGGCGTTGAAAGGTAGCCACGGCCCCATGCAGGCCAAATGGCATCCTCACAAACTCGTATAACCCCCAAGGGGTCCCAAAAGCCATCTTCTGGCAGCCCTCTGGCTGCACCAGTATTTGCCAATACCCTTTTGCGAGGTCCAGGGTGGTTATAAATTTTGCTGCTCCAATGCATTCTACAAGTTCGGTCATACTGGGCATAGGAAAGGCATCAAAAGTCGCCACTCGTTTAACCATTGGTAATCGACACATAGTCGCAAACTCCCATCGAGTTTGCGCACGGGCACTAGGGAGCTTCTCCACGGGCTCCTCAATGGCCTGATCACCCCCAGGGCCCGCATTTTCTCTACCTCCTCACGCACTTCTTGGGTCAGATGGTGTGGTATGGGCTGCCATCAATCCCGCACGATGACATCGGGAGGTGTCGGAATTGAGTGGTACGTCTCCTTTGTCCACCCGGGTTCCTCCGAGAAGATCTTCCTAAACTCTTCTAGGAGGCTTCTCACTTCCCTCACTTGGGATTTGGTCAATTTTCTATTTATTTTTATGCTCTTCATAGGCATGGGGGTGTCACTTTTCCTCAATGGTTCTCCCAGTCTTGAATCCTTATATTCCTCCTCTCCGAAGGCAGTCCATCCTTCTGGCTGATCCTCCCGGAGGAGGTTAACATGTTAAATTTGTTTCATTCTCTGATGTCCTGGGCGATACACCTCGTAGTCGACAGATCCCAAGTGTCATGTGATTTCGAACGGCCCCTGCCACTGGGTTAGCAATTTGCTAGTCGAGGTAGGTAATAAGCCTAACACTTTTTTTGTCCAGGCTGGAACTCCCATACCCAGCAATGCGAGTTGTACCTCTCCTTTTGCTGCTGTTGAGCGTACTGTAGATTGTCCGCCGCCAACTCGCGGGCTCTTTGGACCCGTTGCTGGAAGCCTTGTTGATACCTAGAAGGGTTAGCGACGTCAGCTGGGCCCTGCTCCCATTCCTCCCTAAGGATTTATAATAGACCCCGGGGACGGTGGCCAAGTTTGCCGATGACACCAAACTTTGGGGCAAAGCATCCACGCCAGAAGATAGGCGAGTGATCCAGGCTGACCTAGACAAGCTCAGCAAATGGGCAGACGAGAACCTGATGGTGTTTAACACTGAAAAATGCAAGGTTCTCCACCTTGGGAGGAAAAACCTGAAGAATCCTTATAGGCTCGGCAGTGCTATGTTGGATAGCACTACAGAAGAAAGAGACTTGGAGGTCATCATTGACCACAAGATGAACATGAGCCTCCAATGTGATGCTGCAGCTAGTAAAGTGACCAAAACGCTGGCTTGCATCCATAGATGCTTCTCGAGCAAATCCCAGGACATCATTCTCCCCTTGTACTCGGCCTTGGTGAGGCCGCAGCTGGAGTACTGCGTCCAGTTTTGGGCTCCACAATTCAAAAAGGATGTGGAGAAGCTTGAGAGAGTCCAGAGGAGAGCCACGCGCATGATCAGAGGTCAGGAAAACAGATCTTACGATGACAGGCTGAGAGCCATGGGACTCTTTAGCCTGGAAAAGCGCAGGCTCAGGGGTGATCTGATGGCCACCTACAAGTTTATCAGGGGTGACCACCAGGATCTGGGGGAACGTTTGCTCACCAGAGCGCCCCAAGGGATGACGAGGTCGAACGGTCACAAACTCCTGCAAGACCGTTTCAGGCTGGACATAAGGAAGAATTTCTTTACTGTCTGAGCCCCCAAGGTCTGGAACGGTCTGCCAGCAGAGGTGGTTCAAGCACCTACATTGAACACCTTCAAGAGTAAATTGGATGCTTATCTTGCTGGGATCCTATGACCCCAGCTGACTTCCTGCCCTTTGGGCAGGGGGCTGTACTCGATGATCTCCCGAGGTCCCTTCCAGCCCTAATGTCTATGAAATCTGTGAAACCAGTTCAAAAGGCGAGTAGCCCAGGGAATCGGACAGTGCATCCCGCAGCACAAACAATGCTAACAGTAGCATCAATTCCCAGTGCTGTGGGTCATTCTGGATACAC
Source organism: Crocodylus siamensis (assembly GCF_052110815.1). NCBI lineage: Eukaryota > Metazoa > Chordata > Crocodylia > Crocodylidae > Crocodylus > Crocodylus siamensis. The sequence continues at coordinate 67,729,802 of NC_143398.1, forward strand.
CATCAGAGCACTCTCTTTAGCGTTCCATTGAACCGCTCCACTAACCCATTGGTTTGGGGGTGATACGCAGAGGTCCGGAGTTGCCTGATCCACAATGTCTGGCATACCCCATGTAGTACTCCCGACATGAAATTCCGCCCCGATCAGTGAGGATTTCATGGGGAATCCCCATGCGGGATATCCACTTCACTAACTCCTCCGCAATTCGTGGCGCTGTTACTGAATGTAGTGGCACTGCGTCAGGGTACCTTGTAGCGTAGTCCGCGAATACAAAGATGTATTGGTGGCCACTACTGCTATGGGGCAATGGGCCTACCACATCCATTGCAATGCAGTAGAAAGGTGCATCTATAACAGGCAGGGGCCTTAAAGGTGCCTGCGGTGGCCGGTCCTCCCTGGTCTTTTGGTATACGGGGCACGCTGCACGCCGCCGGGCCACATCTTCTCCCATCTTGGGCCAAAAAAACCACCGAGATATTTTCCCGAGGGTTCGGTCTCTCCCCAAGTGTCCACCCCACTGGGTTAGCGTGAGCCAGTTGCCACACCACCTGCCAGAAGCAACCCGGTACTACCAACTGTTCCCCCTCCTCCACACCTGCCTCCCCTCGCCGGATGTGGTATAAAAGGTTGCGTCTCACCTTGAACTCCTTTTCTCTAGCAGACTCCGTCCCTGGTTGATGTCCCTCATCCTGGGCCCTCACCCAGAGCTCCTGCAGCTCTGGGTCTTCTTCTTGTCCTTGCCGGAATTGCGGGCCACTTGCAACCTCTTGCCAATCGACAAGAGGCTCCTCCACCTTGGCCTCCCCAAGCCATTCATCCCAAACCCACTGAGCCCAACAGACCGTTTCCACCTCTTGGACCCTCTCTAACACATGGTAAAGAGGGGCCCAATCTCTGCCCAACAACATAACGCATGCCAGCCTAGGGGTGACCCCGACCAACATCTCCTCCGGGAATTCCATAACTTGTAACCATACTCGCATTCTGCGGAGGGCCTGTGTCTCTCCATGCAAGCATGCCACCTTTACTGGTCCCCCTTGATACTGGTAGCCTGGTGGGAGGAGCTCAGCCCTAATTAGCGACTGAGCGCACCCTGAATCTAATACTGCCAGAACCAGGCGACCCTCCGCTCGGGCCTTTACAATAGGCCGTGCCCATCGGGGTTCGCCCCCCCGTCCCAAAACTGCAATCCATAGGTTGTCCCGGGATCAGGTCTTTGGGGCCTTCCACCAGCCCACACGGGTATCCCTGGGGTTGCCATCTGTCCGTGCTTCATCCTGGACATTCTCGGGCGAAATGCCCTGTCTTGCCGCAATAAAAGCACACCATATCCCTAACTGGGGCCTTCGGGCCAGGTTTACGTCATTCCCCCTCTTTCATGATCACAGGCCCTGGCCCCCGCCTCTCGCATGGATAATGCCATTCGGCGGTCGTGAAAGATTCTGCCAACTTTACAGCTGCCTCGCAGGACTCAGGGGAATGCTGGCAAACCCATCTCTGTGTCCGCTCTTCCAAGTCATTTACAAATTGCTCCATTATAATCTTGTCCACTAGTGCGGCCATAGTGCATGTGGGTAGATTAACCCATTTTCCGAATAGGTCCCTGAGGCTTTGTAATAACAACCGGGACCATCGCTCTTCGGGTCCCTTCGTGGCCCGAAAGAGCTGGCGGTAGTATTCAGGGTTAATCTCAAGGTGATATAAGATGGCGGCTTTAACTGTATCATAGTCACGAGCCTCCTCTCGTGATAAGGCTCTATAGGCCTCCTGAGCCTTACCCACTACCAGCGACCCTAGCTGGCTCACCCAGTAGGCCCTTTCGAGTCCCAGTGTGATGGCCTGCCGCTCGAAAGCCTCCAGGAAGGCCTCCGGGTCATCTGCGATCGTCATTTTTGGCCTCCGGACCATCAGGGGACCCTGCTGTGCCATCATTCTTTGCTGGGCCCCTAATAGCTGGGTCACAGCCTGCAGCATCTGGGCCAGCAAGTCTGTTGTCGTCATCTCCGCTGACTGCATGTCGGCAGCCCTCACCCTGAAAGGGATGAGGTTTCCCGGCCAATGAACCACTTGTGACCGCCGGACTGGTGGGGGGGGGGGGTCCTCCCTGTGGGTAGTCGCCTGTGGAAGAAGGACCATCGCTGGTGCTGCTGGTTGGGCATAGGTGTTATGATGTCCATCCCCCGCCCTAGATCTCGCCCACCACAACTTGTTGTTTATGTTCAGTTAGGGCGGTTCCTGGTTACTCTGCAGCCCATGGTCCTCTCAGCGGTCACGTTGCGGGGCTCCATCACCCCTTTCACCCCGGCCTTATGCCTCCTCTGATGCTCCCTCCTAGTGTGCAACCCGGCTTCCTACGGACGGGCCAATCACCTCACCAGTCTCACCGACCCTAATCCAAGAGTTCCTTGTACCCTGGGTGACCCAGGGCTGGGTCACGGTCAAGGCGGGGGCTTCACTGTGGGGTCCTTAGCCTGAGCTCCCCGGCTATACCCCTCAGCTGGGGTATCCCTTTTAACAGAAAACAAACCTGAAAAACTGAAGTTAGGCCCTCACAGCCCTACTGGCTGGGCCTCTAACCCGGACCTTCCCGGGCCCCTTTGGGCAATCCCTATCCTAGTCTGTGGTCGGAGCCGGCTGGCATCACCCTCCACTTGACAGCACCTCCTTAGCGCTCTTCGGTGGCCTGGCCCTGCCTGGCAACGTCGCATTCCCGCACCGGCACCCCAACCCAGGACCTGCAAGTTCTGCTTGCCTTGGGTTCGCAGTCCCAAAATTCCCCGCCGCTTGATTCCTCGTCCTTGATGCTCATCGGCCGCTCCTTGCTCATCGTCCTGCAGCTGGCCGTGGCTGGTATCGTCCCCTCCGCCTGGGTACGCTGCGGCTCCCTGCTAGGGTTCCCGGTCCTTCCCTCTGGGGACCTTGCCGTTTGCTCCTCCCCGGAGTCCTCGGCTCCTCGAGCGGAGCGTTTGGCAGCTCATCCTGCCCAGGAGCTCCCTATCCCTCCTACTGGAGGGGTCCGTGGCCTGTTCTCCTCTAGGATCTTCTGCCTCGGCTGATGCAAGGCTCCCAGCTCGTTCTTCCCCCCCGTCCCATCTTGGCGGCCGCTTTTATCGCCGGCGTCCGTTTGCCGGCACTGGCACCGACTTCCAGTTGCGTTGGTGTAAACAAGTGGTGGATGTCCCTCTCGGGCTCCGCCACCGGCGTGGGTAAGTCCCGTCCTGGTTCCCTGGGACAGAGTCATAAATCCAATGTCTATATTTAGTCCATGGTTTTTAGTATCCAGGAGGCTGATGAAGTGGAGTTCATAGGCTCATCTCTGGGAAGTGTTTTGTAAGTTTCCTTTAAGGATCAGGACAGGGATTGGAGAGAGAGTGGTTTTCTTGTGAGAATGTGCCCCCACAGGTAATTGGGTAAATTGTGATATACAGTCAAGCCATCAGATACCACCAAATTTGCACTGAAGAAAAAACACCCGGGATTGCCACCTCACCAATCTTAACAAAGCTTTCACCCAACAATGCCACTCCTCCAGAGAGAGAGATTGCACGTTTGAAAGAGCTGTACAGAAAATCCTCAAACAATTGTAACCCATGCTAGAAAGAGACCCTACTCTTAAATAGATCTTCCAAGAGCCACCCATCCTAGCCTTCAAACAAGCACCAAACCTCGCTAACCTCATCACCAGAAGCAAACTTCCTCAAGCCCAGAACACACCAAAAGGATCCCGACCATGCCATGACAAGAAATGCAAAACCTGCCAACACATCTCCACCTCCACCACAATCACTACACTCCACAACAGAGCCATCAGCATTCCCTGATCTTATAGCTGCACCTCCAGAAATGTAATCTCTCTTATCCAATGCACCAAATGCCCTGATGGAAAATACATAGGAGAGACCAAAACAACAACTGCACACCAGAATGAATGCATACCAGATATCTATCAAAGACAGGAATACCCAATTACCTGTGGGGGCACATTTCTCACAAGAAAGCCATTCTCTCCAATCTCTGTCCTGATCCTCAAAGGAAACTTACAAAACACTTCCCGGAGATGAGCTTATAAACTCCACTTCATCAGCCTCCTGGATACTAAAAACCATGGACTAAATTTACCATGGACATTGGATTTATGACACCATTATAACCTGCCTGACATCTGACTCCCTAGGTATCTCTCCACTAGTCATCCCCCTTCTCTCTCTTCGCCCTGCTGTCTCTCACCCATTGACTCCTCAATCTACATTTTCACTGACTGCCTGTCTTGTATGCAGACCAGACCAGCCTCTGGCTCCTTTACTTGTCATTCCATCCAGGAAGAGCAACGCCAACTGCTGAAACTTCCTTAGGCTGACAAAAGGTTTTTGAACCTGAAAGCTTGCTTAATAATCGTTTTCCAACTATTTAAGTTGGTCTAATAAAAGATATCAGATTCACCCAAAGAACCTTGTCTGCCTATGTCCTTAGACCAGCATGGCTACAACCTATACCCCTTTATATGGTTAAGACTGACAAAGGGTAATAGTTCTCCCTCACCCTGGCCATCCCTTGGGGCTGGTGAAAAACTGATGCAAAATACCTGTTGAGCAGGTTGGCTTTTTCCTGAGTATTGGCTGTCAGTTGACCCATATAGTTTAGCAGGGGTCCAATGTTACCCTTGCTTTTCCTCTGGCTGCCCACATATCTAAAAAAGGACTTTTTATTGTCCTTGATATGTGTAGCCAGTTGGAGTTCAGTCACAGCCTTGGCTTTCCTGGTTCACTCCCTACAGGTCCAGACCAGTGCAGAGTACTCCTCCTTGGGGGTGGTTCCAGCCTTTATTCATTATAGGCCTTTCCTGTTAGATGCAGGAGCCAAGGAGGCTGCTGTGCCCTTTTGCTGCCTTTCCTCGGAGACGGGATAGACATTGCTTGTGCTTTCAGGATTGCTTCCTTGAGGAGCAACGACTCTCCTGAACTCCTCTCCCCTTTTGGGTCATGGTCCCTTAGGGCCTCGCCAACAAGCCTCCTGAGCTTGTCAAAGTCAGCTTCCTAAAGTCAAGGACTTCTTCTACTTTGCTGAGTGACTTGCCTGCTTTACAGTGGATGGTGAAGGTGACCAGCTCCTGGTTGCTGTCTCCCAGCTTCCCTTTGATCGTTAGGTCACTGATTAATTGAATGTGCTCCACAAGAGAGCTGACATGGACTGTACTGCACTTCTTGCAGTTTTATAACCAATGAAATGCGTGTCAGCATGCAGAAAATGGTGACGGTGAGCTTTGGAACTAAAGCACCTCCAATGTGTTTTGCTTCAAAAGCATGCCACCACCATTTTCTCAGCACTGACGCACATTTCGCCACTGTGGTGCTCACGTGTATAAAAATGTCCTATATGTCTAGCTGCTAGTTCACCATAGCAGCACACTCTCCCATTTTAGTGTGCTGCTACAGCAAAGTAGCAGTGAAAACTAACCGTGCGCATGGCACAGTACAGGTGGTTATTGTGCTGTGCTTTAGTACTTCCAAAAGTACTTTTTGGAAGTGCTAAAACAGATGTGTAGCTGTGCTCACTTGTGTAAAGATTTTTTCCCCAAACCGTTGTGCTAATAATGTTCACTATTTGTACTGTTACACACAGCATGGTTATCATTACAACTTGGGGGATGCAGTTGCACGCAGCATTTCCAGTCAGGCAGTGCAAAGGGAGTCATTTGACTTTATGGCTCATTATAATCTACCCGATCCCTTCTAAATCCTTTATTCCAAGGTGTTAAAACCCATTTTCTTTTTCCAATGGTCATGAAATTCCACCAGCCAAGTTCTCCTTTGTTCTGCAATTTTTCTGTTATGAATTTCATTACCAGGAGCAGCTATTTCACAGTCCTGAAGAATAGTTTTTAATTCATTCCAATGGACTTGTATTTGTTTTTGCTTTAATCTTAAATTGAATAATGGAGCCCTAGGCACCTAGTATATTAGTAAAGCTGTTGACCTGTGTGCTCAGGTCAACACTCAGGATCTCAATATCGCACTATTAGATAGCAGGGCATGGTGTACAATTGTACATACACAAATCAATTAGATGCACACATGCACACTCCAGGTGCATACACCCCCACCAGGTGCCCATGCACACACTACCAACTCGGGCACATACACATCCAAAATTACTAGCCCACACATGCACACCTATCACCAGTTCAAGCACCTACACACTATACACCAAAAGTTAGACAAAAATCAATTGTCAATACCTACACACCAATACACATACACGGATCACTAATTCATACATCATACACACAATGACGTGTATATTCAGCAGTTCATACACAAACAACTCGCCTACACATACAGTAGTTCCTAACTTGGATGGTACAGTATGTACATGGGTGTTTAGGGTACTTGGGATACCTGGGGGAAGGTTAAGGTGAGAGAGAAAGTGTAAAGAGTGAAAGTTGCCGGAACTGGGGTTAGAACCAGTAGACTGGAGAGAAGCTGGCTGAGGAACTGAGGCTTGGGGTTACTTAAGCTCAAGTGGCCCCAGGGTTACTCAAGGTCAGTGGTGCAAGGGAAAAAGCCCAGTGGCAAGGAGGAGACAGCCAGGAAAAAGGGAGAGGCAGACAGCTGGGACCTTGGGGCTGGAAACTGAGGCAGACAGCTGGGAGATCGGGGCAGATAAATGGTGGCAAGGAGAAAACAGTCAGGAAACAGACAAAAACCCAACTCAGGGTTTCAAAATAACAGGCTTATTAAACAGACAACACACTATACAGCCCCATGAAGTTATTGGTTCCCGCACACATACTCACACACATGCACACTCACAATGACAGCAGGACAAAGAGACTCAGTGGAGTCTCAGTTGGAGTGTAGGTAGGGAAGAGAAATGGAGTCCAAGTGCTTGGTTGAAGAGAGGGTGGGGGTGATAGCTACCTATCCAAGCTGGAAAGGGTCTTTGTCCAGCAGCTGTTGTCTGGGGGGGAAGGGGAAGGTTGCCGGCAGGGCCTCTGGGTGGATAGGTGGTGTGGCATGGTGCTGGTCCAGGTGGAGAAGGTGTCCCAAGGAGTCAGTCTTCACTACCCCTTTTTTATGGGGCAGACTACCTCTGATCTCCTATGGGGAGGGCATGTCCAGGCAATGTCAGACTATTTCAGAGGGTTCCAGGTGTTCTTACTGAGCATGTGCAGCCTTTGCACAATGGTGGGTTGCCTCATCTTTTGTTTCTTGAATGCTGAGGGTGGTTCCAATGGCTGGGTTGCTGGTCCAGGTATTGGTGTTGATGGTTTGGTCATTCAGAGGGAGCTATTTTTAGACCTACTGCCATTGTCTCTCAAGCACCCTCATTCATCCCCAGTCATTCAGGAACCAAGTTACATAGGAGGGGTAGGTATGAGTCATAGGTTACAACATACTTACACAACAGGGCATGGGGACAAGATGGAGACTTGACAAACAAAATGGAAACTTGACGTGACTTATGTCAACCCACATTGCAGGCCTAAATCATACAATGTTAATATGAAACAAAAATCAATGCACAAATGATAAGAACACAATAGAATACAATATAAAACAGTAAAATCAATACAAACATAACAGAACGCTATTTACAATATAAAAAGGGGGCTTATTGTAATAATAGTATACAAGAACTTAGCTTGGCTTACCTAGTACTAGTAATCATGTATAAGGGATAGAGAGGGCAGAGAGAAAGTCAAAAATGGTTAGGGGAAGGGGAGGGCATGTTGTGGGTTTTTTTTGTTTGTTTGGGATTTTTTTAAGAAACTAATTTAAAAAAAAAGGAAAACTGAGGGTTTTGCTACAAAGCTTTGAGTTTATTTTAACTGGAGAAAAAATGTTTCATATATGATAATGCACCTCATCTGCACCCCCTTTTCAGAAGCCTACACCTTCCCATTACTACAACAATACCAACAGTAATGAATCCTTATCTCTATTAGGTAGATAAGATGGAAGATGAAATTTTCACAACACGGTGTCACTAATGCACTTCTCAATCTCGTTTTGATAACAAAAAACAATTTTGTGTTTGTACATTGTATTTATTTTTCATTGTACGAATAATTTTCCACTCCATTAACGCCCTGTGTTGGCTGATTCATACCCTTTTTGTGGCAGCAGACTAGAATGACCTGGCTTGGGTCCAAGGTCAGTGCTAGCACCCGACTGCCTCCACCGCTTCCCTGCCACCCAACATTGGCATGGATGAACCTTCCTACTGCTAGGACATGGCATGCAGTGGGAGAAGCTCCCTGGGCTGATGGGCTCTAGGATGCTATCCCCTATCCAGTGTTGGTGAGTTAAAATGCTTCTGATGTTATATTAGCTGATACATTTCTGTACAGAATCTTGTTTGCTTTGTTTCCTCCTCCTCTGCTACTGAAAGTTCAGTGGCAGATATAAAACATCATTGGGAAAGAGCCTGTGAAATCTTAGATATCTCCAGATCCTGATCTTGCTCCATTATTAGAAATAATTTACTAAACAAACATTTCTCATTTTACAACATTGGCACTGAACTTTGTGAAAGAAGGGGAAGTTTATTTAATGCAGAAAGCAAAGAGAGAAGTTTCTTAAAAGCAGCAAGGAAAACCAAGTGGTAAGGCAGCTGGCTTTTTCTGGAGATGGAGTAAATACAGTTGCATTGTTGATGCTGTTGTTCAGGTGGCTGAATTGCAACAGGAAAGTATTGCAGCAAGTATTTTCTTTTTAAACTTTCTGAAGCTGACTTTGTGGTGAGACCAAAATGTGTCCAACAAGACACTGTCTTGTATGGCATTTCATAGAGAAGTAAGGCTGGAAGGGACTTCAAGCAATTATGTAATCCAACTGGGGATCTAACAAGATGGTAGCAAACCAGTAATGAAATGACATGATCCTTTCTGCTCCTTTTTCATATAAAATACAACTATTTTCAGGCATAATTACACTGGTCTAGATCTGGAATAAATGGTAGAATATGGCCAGTTGCATAATAATGAGTACACAAACAAAGCATGAATTTCTCCTAGTCATTAGAAGTATAAAGTCTCAGGCACATTCTTATGTGCAGTCCAGTTTTAATTCCATTTTGCATAAGGTAGTGCTACTGTGGTGAGTTTCTGCTACCTGCATTAAACATCAGTCCCAGTGCTTTGTGTAGGTTCAAAAGTGACACACTTCCTGGGTTTAACTTAATTGACAAACCCAAGGTAGGGAGTGAGGGGCCCAAAGTGAGTCTCAGGGGGCTCCTTACTCTCCTGTCCCTGGACTGCCTGCCTGCCTCCTCCCAGAACTGTGCACTCTCTAACTTGCCTGTAAAAGCAGCTGAAGATCTGGCTTTGGCAGTGGGGATGGGCAGAGAAGCAGCAGTGGTGCCTGGCTGGTGAGTCACTGCCTGGGGAAATATCATGTCCTTTTTTACTGCTAAGAACTGGTGGGTTTTTGGCCACTTGATATGTATGTTGGTGACAAAAAAAAAAAGGTGACATTCCCCAGCAGTCCCAAACCTCCAGCCACTGCAGTGTGCGTCATTGCTACCCAGGGAACAGTACAGGCCACTTATGTCTGAATGTGACTAACATACTCTTCATGAGCATCAAGCATAGCCAGGGGTTGGTGCTGTTTCAGGTTGTATATATGGCTTGGATAACTGTAGCTGTTATTTCAGGATTTTCTCCAGTGAGGTGTTCTTTTCCCTGGCCCAATGCACCAAGACTAAATTAAGTCAGTGGGCTGAAACCCCAGTTTGACATCAACAGTAAAAATCTTCACGGACTTCAGTAGAACCAGTTTTACTGTGTTGTTAATGGGACAAAACTCAACCTTAACCTGTGTGAAATAGTGACAATGTAAAAAAAATGCTTTAATTCAGGGCTGTCTACCATGTGTTTTCAGTTTTGCTGGAAAACTGGAAAAATAAAGCATTGGTAATTAAAAAAGGAGCAGAAAATATTAGCATTATCAAAGTAAGATACCTAACATAAATATATCTCCCTAAGAAATCCTTCTCTCTGATATTGATCTTTATATTTTTATTTCTCAGGTTATAATATATAAATAAAATACTCTGTTCATATTAATTATGATGCTTATTGTAATAGCATTGGGGAGATGTTGACAGGATTGTATTTCTCAAGTGCCATAACTAAAACTATGGTTGAATTTTCCAACCTTTTCCAACTGCAGGACGTTACTTAACACTGTTATAATGTAGGGAAATGTTGCCTAAAATTCAAGTGCATCTATTTAGATAATAAACTTTTTCTTAGCTTTTTTCACTTTACTTAATTTCAATTGATGTTCATTTTGTAGTATTTTTTATTTCTACTTTTTTGGGAATTATATTGAAATTACAAATCATGCGATGATGACAGTAGTTTTCTCTCCTTTTATTTAGAACAGAACTGATATTACTCTCAGATATATTTCAGATGAAAGAGAACCAGTCCTACTTGCTGTGATATTCTTCAGGATAAACTTTGGAGTATTTTTCTAGTTTGTTTGGATGGTTATCTTAAGCACCTTCTTTTTCATGTGTAGACAATCTCTCCCAGTTATGTATTTCAGAAATGTGTAGAAGAGTGTCTTTCCAGCAAAAATCATTGTAAAACCTATTGCAGGTGACCCTCAATGGCTGCCTGTACATCTTGTTGACTTTGTCTAACTAAATATATTCTTTGGGATTTTTTGCCTCTTGCAATGTACCATGATGATTCCTGTTACTACTTTGCATGTAATAGGTTTAACTTTCAAAATTTGTTAATGTGCTATTACAAGGTAAAGATGCTAGAGGGCACCACATAACTTTACCCTATTGACCTTCTACTACTAAATTGCAGTAGGGGACAGTATTGGAACATAATCTGTGACTGGTTTAGCTTTTGGTTGCTGCACCACATATGCCCCCCTGCACAGCAGCCAGCATATACCCCTACATTCAGCCCTCAGAGTGTGGGGGACTGCCACCCCATAGTCCCTATGGCATGCTTCCACTGTCCCAGTTTTCTGCCAATAGTGATTCATTTTCGGGTGCTCTCCCCAAGAAATGTACTGTCTTGGTCAATTTGAGGGGATAGGGAGGCTTGGGATGAGTCTGGTGTTGCTTTTGGTTGCTGTACCAAATATGCACCCCCTGCACAGTGGCCAGTATACACCCTGACAACCAGCCCTTGGGGTGGGGGGGGCTGGGACCCCATGGTCCCTGTGGCATGCTCCCACCACCCCAATTTTCTGCTGATCAGCAATACATTTTCAGGTGCTCTCCCCAAGAAATGTACTGGCTTAAGATACAACTGCACAGCAGCAATTTTACAACAGTCACTTTTTTGAGGGGGGGGGTGTTTTTTGTGTTTTTTTTTACTTGTTTGTCCAAGCCAGATCAAGTTTATTTTTGCTGTTTTGTTTTCTTTTTTACCTTTGTTTTTTGAGTGAACTGGCACTTTTGTCCACTTAGGGCTAGCATGTTTCTCCATTGTGTACATAGGAATGGTGATTTACCTTCCCCATTAGCATGATAACACACAAGTCACATCCCTGAATGGTAGCATTATAACACTCAGTCTAATGTTAACAGTCAAGTCATATCCTCTGCTACTGTGCTGCCCCCCCCCCGCCCCCTGCAAATTGCTAGTACCCACCCACCACCTCATCCCTGCAAACCCTCCATTTTTGTTTTTCCATATTCTATTATAAAATATAAACCCTGACCATATGCAGTCAACACCCCCTCTACCTCCTCCCCCTACACACACACTCAGATGCTCCAATACAGAAGTATTTAAATATTGGCTGTCTGCTACAGAGTGGTTTTAATAGAGGACAAATATTATTGCCTGAGAAATCTCAAGGTTTTTTTTTTTTAATGCAGTTACTATAAGGAACCATATACTGGAGGTGTTTTTAGAGGAGCTTTAACAGTGTGCATTTGGACATTTTATTTCATATTTAATGAACTGAAGTGAATGTTAGTTCCTTAACTTCTACCTTTATCATTTTCACTTTTATATGACCTTTTCCTCAAGATCACGCACATATTTTCCTTTGTTTTTCCTTTTCTGCTCCTTCATTAGCAGTTCTTATGTATACCTGTACATGCACACCTGTACATGCACACTGTCGCGTCCAAGGACCGGTGTACCCTTGAACTGCTAGCCTGGGTCGGCACGACCGGCTGGATGCGGGTACGATACGGTGGTCATACAGGTGGAAAAGCGAGAGGAGTCAGGTGGTTTAAATGTGTTTTGGTTAAAGATGTATTATTACTTATACTACAGAAGATTTGCAGCGTAGGAAGGAAGTCGTGGTTACACAGTGAGAAAGAAAAAGTTCAGTTCAGCTTGCAGATACTTTTCTGTTGCATGGATCATAAACTGCTTGGTGCAAATTTTCAGCAAAGCATACAGGTAACTTCAGTTCAAAGACGTTCGTGAGCTCTTGGTGAGAACGGACGAGTCGACAAAATCGGATACACCTGAAAATTTTTGCCGCAGGTGGGGAGGGGTCAGCGACTGGCCAGATCGCTGACTATGTCTCCTGGGCGTGTGTGGAGGTCTCCGCAGAAGGCAGAAATCTTTCCAAAATTATAGGTTTTCAGGTAGCCAATCACAACACACCAGGCTTGAATAATTACAGGACTGCCAATTATGACTGTGAACAGACTTTGCGTGTTTCCTACTTCTGCTCAGGTTTCATGCAAGAATGACTGTGCATGTATTTTACATTTAAGCTGGGGGAGGTTTTTGGATATGGAACTATGATGACAAAATACGTTATGTTAACTTTTTGACATTTTTGCCACCGGCAGCTGAAATCAAAGATTTTTCTTTGACGTGCCCCCTTGCCAATGGCAACTTTGGTAACATGCTTAGAATTGGTCGTCCTTCTCGTCAAGTTCATAAACAATTGGCAAGCGTGTATATACAAAAGCAGAAAGCGTGGTTATGCGTTTTTTGATTACACTAAAAAGGCAAGAAAAGATACATAATATTATTATAATAAAAATAAAAGCACTTAAAATAGGTATAAGTATGGGAAAAAACCATTTGAAGATGTCAAAGCTAAACCAATTGAATAGATTGTCTAACCAGCTTTCTTTATTTGTGGTCATTTCTTGAAGTTGGGCGGAAAGCGTTTCAAGACTATTTAAAACTTGGGTTAAATTACCTCCATCCTGGGGAATAAATTCAAGGCAACAATGTAAGTCGTTTTTAAACATGGCACATAAGCCACCATGCTCAAATAAAAGATAATCTAAGCCTAATCAATTATAATATACTGCTGCTTGAACTTTTTTGAATGACTCGTCAATATTTTGGAACCCTTTGGTAACTAGGTTGGTGAGGTTAGCAACAGTTTCAATTAAAAAGACAATTTTGAACGTATTCATTTTTGATCCATACGTCCAGGGAAAATAGATGCCTACTTTGTCCCAAGAATACATTAGAGTCCAGGCATAATCGACTTGTTTGTGTGTGAGGGAGGCTCGCTTCATACGAAAAAGACTGGACTTTGTATGAATAGCAGTGGTGGGTTTTTTCCGACCTACTTGGAGTCCTTTTAGGCTCCATAAGGAGGTTACTGGGGTTAGAGTTTCACCAAAAGTAACAACAGGGTATATACTGGTAGCATTGGTTTTGAGGTTAAACCAAACCCAACCGGGGGGTAAGTGTCCATTTGGCACAGGGTAATTACAAGAGGGTCAGTTTTCTATAACGGGCATTTTAATAAAGTTGTTGGAGTTTTTGAAGTCACTCCAAAGATAAGGGACGGCTAGGTCTATATAAAGGACTCCTGGCCGTGGGATGAGAAACGGGCAAGGTTTAGGTTTAAATTGCTTACATTCACTGTTACGGCGTTGAGCATACTTAAGGTAACTTGGTGTTATTAGCCAAACTGGGGTTGAACTGTTAGTCTTATGACAGTTAGGACGGTTCTTTTCTTTGGGATTTAGCGGGTCATAGGTAAGACATTGAGGCCACAATGCATGAAAAATACTACATAGCATGCGTATATTGTGTTGCATTTTCGGCTCTGTTAAAGAATGGTTTCGGCCAGCAGTCCAATTAACTCGAAAAACATAGATACAATCTGCAATTTGGGAAAGGGACCTATTAGTTAGGGTAACGTTGAGCGCCTCGAGAATTGTCATTCTGGGGGTAGAACAGTTAATGGTGTTGGCAGGACAACACGGTCCAATACAGACATATGGCCATTTAAGTATGGGGATAAACACAGAAACACTAATAGTAAACGGTAATCCCGAAACATCTGCTGAAGGGAGATTACAGCAAAAGAGATTAAGATAGTGAGATATGTTAAAACTAGAAGATGGTCGTCCAAGATGGGTGATAATGCCAGTGTCTGTTGCTGCTGTGAGTTTCGGGAAACAGAGTCGGTAGTCTATCGTTGAGTTTCGGTTTCTTCAAAGTTATGGCATTTGGTGGTAGAAACAGCCAACAGCGTTAAAAATGAGTTGTGTTGAAACATACATGAGACAGAATACACGACGCAGCATATGATGAGGGTCGCAATGGGTCTTATGGTGTTTACCTACAAAAGATAACAAAAACAGCAGTATCGAGAATATTACATAATTCATGTAACTTTTTGCTCAGCGTGCCTAGATAACCAATTGTGATGCGCTAAAAGGTGCGGGGGTCCTGTAGGGCCGTTGACATCTTTGATGACCCGATACGTATTCGAATACTGTCCAGAGCGAACAACTTGGCCTTGGTTTTCTAGGTAATGGTGGGGCCACGCTGTAGCTTGCTGTAATATTAAGTTCAAAGGATTCAGAATTGGATTCCATTGAGCATAGGATACTCCAATCACGGCATGGATCAAATGGACAGCATTAGGTTGTTTGGAACCGCCATCATGCCAGACATGCGTTTTTCTCATAATTGCATCCACTACCAAGGCTGGCGACGCTAGTGGCCAGTGGTCATTTGCTGTTATGGCTTGTGGATCTGTAACTATTCCTCTACTCCAGACTGTGTTTCGAACGAGGTAAATAGCTTCTTCTGCATCGATGAGTTTGTTTGCTGCTTCTATTACAAGGCGGCCCATCCAAACAATGGGGGTTTCATCAGGTTGGATTCCCATTTCCTTGCGAAGATCACTCATTTCTGCTCGAGTTCTGGTGTGGACTGTTATTGTGGCCTGGGGCTGTCCACCCCCTGTTGCAGTATACTTGACTACGCTGACAGGGAGAGCTGAAGTTTACAAGTTCCCTTTCATCAGCTTTACTTCTGCTTTTAATTAACTGCTTACCATCAGGTTCCTCTGGATACGGAGGGGGCGGTGCAGTTGCTAGGGTAGGCGGAGTAGGAGGACGACCTGGCCAAGGTGTAGGCATGATCACATCTGGTGACGTCAGATCGCTCTTCGTCAGTGAGGCGGTGACAGGAGGATAGCCCTGCCCAGAAGTAGGTGTGGCTTTATTCAATGACATCTCGTGGTTCGCCGTCAGTTCCTCCAGGCTTGGGTACAGCTTCTTCTTTGGCTCGGCACCAATTTCAGAGCGTGGCTGTTTACTGTCGACGCCATTTTCGGGCGTTGGCTTCTCCTTTTGTTCAGCGCCATTTTCTGGTTGTGCCTTCTGCTTTTGCTCGGCGCCATCTTTGGGCGGTGGTGAAGTGCTGCCTTTTATCACCATTTCCTCAGCATTTTTACTGGCTGTACTTAGTTGTGAATCAAAGTTTGCAACCTCATGCAACAAAATAGACACAGTACGGAACAAGACATTAATTATTTTCCCTTTGTCCTATTTGGGACCAGCCCACTTTGTCACCGTACGACCCTCTAATTCCAAGGTTTCATGAAGTTGCGTTAACAGTTCGTGTGTGCGTGAATCAGGTGACAAATTTGGACAGTTAAACTTATCAGGCGGGGTGACACACACAAACAGACACACCTGTGCACCCACATGCAAACATATACAGAGCCTCCTAATTCTTGGCTCCCTCCTGCCATGACCGACCAAGCAAACAAACTCCCCCTCTGTTGCTCTCCTACTGATTATTGTGCTAGTTTTTGTCCTTTATTGTTATTCTCTGAGAGTTCATTCTGGAGTATGGTGGCTGTTTAGTTTTACCCACATAGTTTCCATGAAGGCATTTAGTGCATTTAGTGAGGTATATCTCATTCTGTGATCATCACATATAATATCCATGGATTCTGATTGTGGAGTATATAGTAGTCACAGTAGAGATGTGTTGCAAAACCAGATCATAATATCTTGCACAAATTATCCATTTCAACCTCACCCACAGCACTTGCTGTTTAGGCAGGGTTCCTCTTTCGTTTTTTGTTGTTCAGTGGGGAGTTTGCTTCTAATGATGATTTGCATGAGGGTTGGAAGCTGTTTGAAAGCAAAGAGTGGGATGGGGTTTGAAGCAGGGTGGGGAAATGAGGGGCTGCAAACAGGCAAGATTTCTCTCAAGGTATACACTGTAATGGCTTGATGATCTACCTTGGAGTTTCCAGTGCGATGTGTGACAGCTAAAGGTGTGAGGTTTGTGGTGGTTATCTTCTTATTTTGTACAGGGTGCTGGTTTTTTCTCACATACCAAATGAACCTTTCCCCAAAAATAAAACCTCCAAAACTGGAGCGGCATGTCCTAAGTGCGGAAACTGATTTTTCATTGCTGGATTAGAAGCAGGGAGATGCTGTGCTCTAATAGTGACCAGAATTTCTGCCAGTCCTTTCTGGCTCAGCAAGTGGGAGAGGTGAGGTCTAGTGTTAAAGAATTTGCTGTAGCCTTTGGCTGAGCACCATAGCTTCTGCCTGAAAGAGCAGATGAGCTGGCATAGGGCAAGTGAGCTGCTGCATGCAGTATATAGTATCTTGATGAAGCATGTGGTATAGAAATGATAGGAAAACATATGAACTATTTATGTAAAGAAGTAACAGTCTTGCTACTGTCCTTGCAAAAAATATGGAGCCTAGTCTTGTTGCTGTCCTGCCACTCCTGGAAGTTCCTGCTGCTTCACACAGGTTGTCTCCTGAGATGCCACACACTCCCTAGGCCCTCTGCATTTTTAGGAGGACTTACTCCACGTCATATAATCAGCCATGACTAGAAATATGTTTTTTACACATTTCTGCCTTCCAAAAACAAGGTGTATGTCATATTTGGGAGCTGCAAAGGGGCTAGACTAGTGTTGGTGCTGGGTTCTGTGGAATTATGGATAATAATCCACAGGTACTGGACTGGGATCATTGACTCTATGGTCAAAGCCATCAGGTTGTTGTGATGTCTGGGCTTTAGGTTCTGAATCATATTTGAAGTAAGGCTCCAGGAATAAAAGGCTATATCTAGTTGTCAAATGACTGAACCAGCCAGTTCCCACCATAGTAAAATGATCTTAATGTACTGGCACTTACCCTATGTGTATTGGGAAATACCCAGAATATTTTGGTGGTCAATATCTACGTAGCTCCAGATTGGGGGAGGGCAGAAGATATTAAAAGAAGAGACAGATGCCGGTGAGCCGACAGTCTCACCACTTGGAGCTTGGGTGTGTGACACTGTTAACATGAAGGCTCTGATTTTTCTGGAGCTTTTTCTCCTGCCCCTGGCTGCTCATGGGAAGATCTATGAAAGGTGCGAGCTGGCTGCAGCCATGAAAAGGCTTGGGCTGGCTAACATTCCAGGATACACTTTGGGAGATTGTAAGTCTGCTGCCTTGTGATTTTAACATGGTTTATGGGTGGGAGGGTGATGTACCCTTTTCATAAATCCCAGGTAAGGTTATCTAGTCTCTCCCTCTCCCTTCCCCACTTAGCAGACCTAACTCAGTCTGGAAGCTTTTCCCTATACCAGTCTAAATGACTAGTTCTCCCAATTCCACCCCACCCTTCACACTCAGACCCTCTGTTCATCCCTCAGTCATTCCTCTCAAGGCTTGGTGTGCCTGAACCCTTCTCACTTCCTGCTGTATTATGAGCCTTGCTGTAGCAGGACTGAAAGATGGTTCCATAGGAGTAAATAGGACACAGAGTGCAGAGTGTGGCATGAGGCCATGGTGGGAGCCCTGTTAACAGTAGAAGGACAACCAGCAGTGGCTCAAAACCCTCATTTAGAATATGTGTGGTATAAAGAGTATCATTAGACAATGTGGGGTGGAGAAGGAGGTTCACTGGAGACACTAGGTTTGTAGAGAGCAAGAAATGAAGAATATTTGGAGAAAGGAAGCAAAAAGCACCAAAGAGCTGGGAGCATGGTGGGAGGTGGAGGGGAGGAGAACAAATCTAATGGCATTTGCAACGAGTTTGGGTTTCATAAAAGAGAAGGGCCTTTCTTCACTTATTATCAGCAGTGATAAGGAAATCATTAAGAAATCAGTTTTTAAGGGTGATAGATACATGTTCTGATACAGAATTCAAAGAGTTAAACTTGTTTGTTGTCCATACAGCTCTGCACATCTCAAACCCAAAACTACTTCTTATAACCAAACTAATTTAGATATATTTATGCTAAATGGCAAAGGAACTATTGACCCTGTCTGACAGGGAGGACTGACTATAATAAGCTTTGTGCCCATTAAGACAACACAGATAGATCCCAAATGTAGTTTCAGTGATATAGGTCCCACACTCTTCATATGACATTCACATTTTTGGATGTCTAAATTATAAAATGTTTTTTCTTACATTCCTATTTAATAAGATTATGAATTTGATCAGAGGAAAGAACAAACAACATGTGTACACATTCTGTATCAATTATTTGCATAATATAAGGAGAGGAGACACACATTTTTATCCTGGAATCGGCTGCATAACTTGGGAGGAGGTTTAATAAGGTAAATGTAGCAGTCTTTTTACTCATTTTTCTTTCAAATGGAACCTTGCCAGGGGTGTGTACAGCAAAATACGAGAGCAACTTTAACACAGATGCAGTAAACTATAACCCTGGTGACAGAAGCACGGATTATGGGATTTTGCAAATCAACAGCCACTGGTGGTGCGATGATGGCAAGACTCCAGGAGCCAAGAATGTATGCAGAATCCAGTGCAGAGGTGACACTATGAAGGGCATATTCCTTTCTTCTATACTGCGGTTGTCCCCAGGGTTGTAAATGTATAACTGAGGGACAGTTGTGGGAACCTAGCAGCCCTCCCTTAAACACAAAACTAAAACCCTTATTCTTCAGTCAAAAGGGAGGCATGGCAATTTATGGTCATGCACTGGGGCATAAAAAGGAGCACTCCTCAAGGATGTTTTCTATCAGGATTTGTGTTCAATGTTTTTTAGACTTTCTTTTAAGTATCTTTATTAAAAAACATTTGTGCCTCCCTTTCAGAGCAGCAAGGTTTTACTTACCAGGTAGCACTGGCTTGAGCAGAGTTAACTTTGCTCTCAAGAGGGTGAAATTCACTCGTCCACAGTAGTCTACTGCACGTTAAGCATCACACAAAAAGTGTGTAATCACACCAATGCACAGTAAGGCAGCTTACTGTACATTTACTTAGTACTTAACTATACAAGTACTAAATTTGATTCACAGTGGGCACTGTGCATTAATGAACATGTAGACATGTCCAGTTATGGAATAGTTGACTCATAAACTGAAGAGGATTTTGGAATTAGGACTAGATTATGCAACAAAGATGACATTTGCTACCATTATTTATTCTCTGGAGGCATGTCTTCACATGCTATTAATGCACTGTAAGCTGACTGCTCAGTAAAATAAGGTGCAGTTAGCTTCCTCAGGGGGGGCATATGCACGTGTGCCTGACGGAAGCATATTTGCTCACAATGAGAGTACTTCAGTGCAGAGCTACTCTTGCCCTGCTCTGTCTCCTACAGCAGCCAGGCAGAACTCCAGGGTCCCCCAGGTGCCATCCCCAGGCTGGCAAATGGCACAAGGGTCAGGCCTTGGCTCTAGAAGATGTCCCACCTCCAGGACAGCTGCCTCCCAGAACTGCTCACCAATTGGCCAATCTAGGTGTGGGACTGGGAAGCAGCTGCTCAGGGGAAGGGACAGTTTCCCAGCACAATGCCCTGATCAGCTGATTGTCCCCTGCTGCTTGTGCTGACCGGGAACTATTTGCTCCCAGTCAACTATCTACACATGTGCTACTGTGTAGTTAATCTACTACCAGTATCTACAGGTGGTAGCCATCTGTGCAGTAGACTAATTTACTGCACAGTAAAAGCTGTGCATGTGTAGACAGTGCCGCTTTACTGCACAGCCTATTAGTGTGCTGCACAGTAAAGGGTCTTATGTAGATGCACCCTGTGTGTGTTATACCCTTTTTCTCTACTCAGTGTCTGTCTGGTCTGTTTAAATTACAAGCATTCAGGACAAAAACTGTCTGCTACTCTTTCTGTATGGTCTACACCATAATGGGGCTCAAGGTGCAATTTGTCCTCAGATATTACTATAATAAACATAATTAATCAATATGAGCTAATTTGAGGATCATTTTTAAGATTACTGAATCAAAAATGATGGGAAAATGTTGATTTTTTTTTATTTTTATTTTTTATTTCTTCCTGCCACTGTTCTTATTTTGTATATTCATTTTCTTAGAGTTACTGCAACCAGATATTACAGTAGCTGTTAACTGTGCAAAGAGGATTGTCAGAGATCCACAGGGCATGAACGCATGGTATGTTTTCAATTATTGCAAGAACAACAGTTGCTTACAGTGATTGTCTTTGTACAATACAGGGCAGGGGTTGCTAATTAAAAGAATAAGATCTGGTTAGGGGCAAGTTGGGAGAGAAGCAACATGCAGATTTCAAAGATCTCAATGCTTATACTTTAACATTTGAATTCAGAACTTACACAGTTACTAAGAGTCAATATTGCAATAAATTAATGGGTGTGTAAGCGGTCACAGTTGTAACTACAACATACATTAAGACCATCTGAAACTTCAGAAGAGTAGAGAAAAACTCATCTTTCTGCTCCAAAAATCCCTAGTCCACAGAACAAAGAAAAATCTTTTAGTTACAATTTTGTTACACATAGGGTAGCAATACTGTGGTGAGTCTTTACCACCAGCTTTAAACATCAGTCCCAGTGCTGGTGTTCAAAAGCCACTTCCTAGGTTTGACTTCATTGACAAAGTAAGGGTCAGACAGCACAATATCTAGTCCAGTTCAGTCCTATCCAAGCCTGTTCTTTTGACAGATCCTAGATGATCCCACGCCCTAGGTGCTCTCTCCCTCCAATGCAAACTCTCTCTTTTTGGTTAACCCTGAAACTAGCATCCTCCCTTATAATTCCCTCCTGACTTTTTGGAGACAAGTGTTCTAGGATCAACTTCAGCTGCTATCTCCAGGACAGTCAATTGACTCTTCCCAGGTTCAGTGCAGTGTGTGTCCATTGCATCTCAGATACACACACTTCTATTTAGGTAACTAATTTTGGAGCATCTGAGATTCCTGCAGTTCAAATTCCAATGCAACAAATCTATAAACACCAAGAAGTTCAAGGCTGTTGTGATCCTACGTGCCAGAATCTCTTCATACTTCATGGTGGCATTGGGGATAAAACAAAAATATTTGTCCCATAGAAGTTTAGCCTGACTTCTTGAGCTAAAGGTGAACAGCCATTGCTACTTTTTAACAGTAAAGAACTTAAATACAAACAATTTTTATTCCATCTAATAGAGAGTAGTGATACGAAGAACCAAATTTTCTTTACTATGAAGAGCTGCTGGTCAGTGTGCAGGCAATCTTGGACAACTATGGCACAGTCTTTTCAGAGGTGTTGATAATCTCAACCTGTAGTTGACAGGCACAGCTCCAGAGTCCAATTGGCTTGTGCTTTAAGCAGTCTGTGTGCCATAGAGACCTGAAAAGCCAGGATTTGACTGGTGGCAAATGAGTTGTTCTATTAGTTTAGCCCTTGGCAGAACAGCGCTTGCATAAATTTTTCCCCCTTGGGGGCTTTTGACCAAGTGCTGAGTTTGCCATTATCAGTTAACATTATTTTTCCTTCCACAGGGTAGCATGGAAGAACCACTGCAAAGGAACAGATGTTTCCCGGTTCATCAGGGACTGCAAACTGTAGGGAAAAAAAGAGTTAGGGGTATAAGTGAGTTCAGTTATTCAAATAGGCAGCTTTTCACATAAACAAGATGCTCCCTCTCATTTGTTTCCCTTTCTATAATAAAATAAATAAGCAAAATAAAATCAAACGCATGAGAAAAGCTTTAAGATAATTTGAACTGAGTGGCAGAATGCAAGTACTTTACTCTCTGCTGGGAAGACTCTGAATATTTCCACATGACCAGCTGAAGAGACCTATTTTGTGTTCAACACCCTTCAAACGCTCTGATTCTGTCACCTGCACACACAATTTTTCAGCGAAGTTCTGCTTCAATATTATTTTGCTAACCAGTACCAATATATGTTTTGCTTTGACAGCTTAAATTCATTAATCAATAAAATTGCTTAATTTGCATATGGTTTTATGTCTTATTGTTAAATATGCACAAGAGCTTGAAGAGATTCTGAGACAGCACAATATAATAAAGAGTTCAAGAACAGCACTTCCTTAGTGAGCCTTAGATGCCATCTTTCTTGAGCATCTGGCAGTTTTATCTAACTTTGGTAGGCAGTTGTACACTCAGTTAGAAATAGCACAAAAACACAATGTGAGACACGTTAAAACTTATGACTGTGAAGTAAATATATGAATATTATTTTTCACACCATTTATGAAACCCATACATTTAAAAGCTAGAGAATGAACAGACTTCATATGCTTTATACTGCCTATATAATACATGTATGCATTAGTCCTTATTTCACAAAGTACTTATCATGTGAGTAGTTCCACTGAAGTCAATGAGGGAGCAGAGAAGACTGCATTGCACTTTGGCAGTCAATCCTCTGTTTCCAAATGGTCCTGCCGGGGTTTGGTAGCACCTGGTAGAGTTAAACTTCCTAGTGGACCTACGACATAAGAGGCAAGAGAAGCGGAGGGCTGTATTATTAGCAGAGATCCTAAAAAATGACAAATTCTCTGATAAAAATAAAATGAATCCCCACCTCCCAGCCCTGCTGGTGCCCCACACTCCCCTCCCACAGCCTCCCGGGCCTCCACATCCCCCTCACTTTTCTCCCATAGCCCCCCTTGGACTTGCTGGTGCCCCTCACCCCCCCACCCACAGCCCCTGCTCCCCTAGCCCTGCTGGAGGGGGGCCCCAACTACCAGGGCTATGGGGCCAGGGACCTGGGTCCACAGCCCTCTCCAGTCAGGAGGCAGCAGCTGCTGCAGCAGAGTGAAGCCTGGCTCCCAACCTGCAGCCTGCTAGGGGCTTGGGTGGGAGGTGGGGCCTGCTCCCAGGGGCTGCACGCACTCGCAGAGGGTAGGGAGGCTCATGCCCCCCAGATCTGTGCACAGAGTGGAGGCGAGCTGCCCACTGTGGGCTCAGACTCCTGTCTTGCTGCCCTCCCCGAGGCCCTTCGCAGCCCAGAGAGCGTAACCTGGCACTACAGGGCAGATCGGGGCTGCACAGGAAAGCTGCTTGCTGCTGCAAGCTCCACATTACAATGGCAGCACATCCCCTGCAAGCGTGGCTGCAGCAGAGGCAATGGCACAGGGTTGTGCCCCTCACTGCTGCCAGGTAGGCAGGCAGGGGGCACCTCACCAAGGCAGCACAGAGCTTGTAGTGGCAAGCAGCTTTCCTGTGCGGCTCCATTCTGCCCTGCAGCACTGGGTCACATCTGCCGGTGCGGAGGCCCCAGGGGAGGGCAGCGGGTTGGGGAACCTAAGCCCGCAGCAGGCAGCCCACCCCACCCCCACCCCACGTACAGATCTAAGAGGCACAGACCCTCCCCCTACCCTCCCAGGAGTGCACAGCAACAAGGAACAGCTGGGCTGCCTGCAGCCCTGTCCCACTCCCCGCCAAAGCCCTGTGTCCATGCATTGTGGCCCCCAGTCCCACATACCACCCAGCTGGGCAGCAGCTGATCTGCGTAATGGAACCATTGGTGACCGTGCCCAACTCAGCTCTGTTGCCAGGACCAGGCACTCCCATCTGTTGAGTGCCAGTTCTTAGGACTGGACAGCTTGGCTTCTGCTCACTCTTGCTCATAGGGCACACCCTCTGTCTTGCCTTCCACCTCTTGATTTTATTAATAGAAGGGGAGGATCTTTTGGCTGCTTGAGTTCTCCCTCATGAATATCTTGGGTCACTGGTCCTCCAGATCCACCTTGCCTTACACTCTATCCATACACCAAACACATCTTATAGACTAGCCAGGCTGCTGACCATCTGATGGAAGAATGGCACAGTCAGCAGACCACTGAATTAGCTGGGCTTGTGTCCAGCTAGCAGTCTCAATCAGTTAAAGAGTCTTTCCCAACTTTGTCTTGGGTCACTACCCTGCAACCACATGGGTTTCTGTCAACCATGGGTGTCCAAATCCATCATCACTTGCAACACAGTCGGTCCGACCAGCCAAGCCATCCATGTCTGGACTCTCCATGGGGTGTCGGGTCTTCTCCGCTCTGCACAGCCTAGCAATGTCAAGTCCCTTTTCTGGCCCCTAGGCCTGCTGATAAATTCTGTCCCTTTTTCCCTCTACCCTCTAAGGAATTACTGGCCAGGGCTTAATGCTTTAGTCTCCCAACACTGTTCATTGGCCTTCAGCCTCTACACCTGGTGGGGTCAACATGCCTTTAACTGCCGCACTCATAGTAATGACAGGACCCCAGATCCCCTCCTGGAACAGACTCATAGTTGCTACTCTGGCTGTCTCATTAGGGAAGGCGATGTTCCTCTGGAGTTTTACCCATCACCTATTGCTTGTGTGATGGGCTATTGCTCCTCTCCATGGGGAGAGGTCCCCAGGGCTAGAGGCTCATCTGAGCCTCTAGCCTGGCAAGCAGGCTCCAACTCTGCTAATTTCATCCCTACTGGGGCATCTTGAAACCAGGTTCCACACTCTTCCAGCCATGGTCCCAGTCTCTCCGCTTTCTGCCAGCATGGGGCGCATTCTTGTGACATCTTCCCCAATGTGCCGCACCCAGCACAAGCTGGTAAAATGGGGCAGATGTGGTGCCAGGAGCTCTCCTGTCTGTGTCGCCATCTGCCCTGCAGGTAAGTCCCAGGGAGCTTAATGGCATCCACACCCCACTTCTGGGATCTGGCAGTGGTGCCTCTCGGGGCCTTTCCCCTCTGGTATTGCTCAGCAGGGTATTCCCCACTATGACAGGAAACATTAGTCCATCAGCTCAGGAGAAGCCCAGGGATCCATGGAGTGGAGAACCACATGGGCAGCAGGGCAGAGACAAAAGTCCTGTCCTATGTAGATGACCTCAACATCCTATGCAGGGACAAGTGGTCAGTGGAAAGACTGCTGCAACATGCCCAGCTGTACAGAGCAGCAGCAGGGATCAAGCTCAACATGAGCAAAAGCACCTGCCTAGTACTGGGCAAGCTCAGGGACCTGCCCTGGGTGGCTACATCCCCTGTGAGCAGGTAAAGATCATCAGGGTGGAGCTCAACCGAGAGCTAAGAGGCCAGAAAGTGTGGGAGAAGGCTGAGGCCAAGGTAAAACAGAGACTGGGACTATGGAACATGCACTGCCTGTTGATGGGGGAGTGGAGGGAAGGGCAATGGTGTTTCTGATGACAGTGTTGCTCCAGTGCTTCTCTACGCTGTGCTGGTCTTCCCCTGCACAGAGCAACCCACCTGTAGAGTCCCGAGGGTCATGTTCACCTTCTTCTGGGGCTCCAGGTAGGATAAGATTGAGAGAACCATGCTGGATGAAATGAAACAGACCAAGGGATGAGGTATTCTGGCCATCCTGCTGTTCTTCTAGGCTAAGTATATAAGCCAGATATGCAAACTGGCAGTCAGCACAGAATCCAAAATTGCTGGCATGGTGATATCCTTTGTAGGGGACCTACTGCAATACTGGGGGGTGTACATGCTGATCAACTCACACTCATGGACCTTGGAGCCATAGGGCACATCCACACATGCAAGCACATGCACTTGCAGCAGCTCAAATAGAAGCTGTGCAAATTTGAGCCGGGGCTTTTTGCCTCAGCGCACATGCCCAGACATGCACTTTGGTGTGGGGCAAATTGTGCCACTTGGGGCAAAATAACCCTGCCCAAGTCCTCCTGGATCTGCAGCCAGGGGGAGCTAGAGCCCAGGACCAGCACCTGGGCTGTCCACAGCAGTATAAAAAGGTGCCCTGTCCTGGCCCTATCAGTACAAAAAGGTATCCTGTCAAGTAGCTCAGGGCTATTTGCCCTCAGGAGTTTCTGGGGGAGGATTAAGTTGGCCACACCCCTTCCTGTCCCAGGCTTGGTCTCAGGAGCTTCTTGGGAAAAGTTGGCCAGGCCCTTTCCTGCCTCTGGTTACTGCTAGCTGCTGGCTTGGTCTCAGAGATTTTGGGAGTGAGTTGGCTGCATCCCTTCCTGCCTTGGGCTGCTGCTGCTGTTGCTGCCCCCCCTCAGGGAGGGGCCCACTGTACTGTACCACACCCAGCACTGCACCCCAGCTTCTGCACCCCTGTTCCAGCCTGCTGCCCAAACTGCTGCCAATCTGTGGTTGGGGGACAGCCTGGCGAGGGAGCCTGCACTGACTGTAGGCCACCCCCACCTTCACCTACACTTTCACCAGAATCACACCCTGAGTGGCTGAACTGGATGGCTCCCACCATCACTGCTCCTGTTGCTGCAGTTGCTGCCATTGTTTCTGCTGCTGCCCCCTCTCAGGAGACAGAAAGATTCCCTGCTGCACCACCTTGCACCACTCAACACAACACCTGCACTGGATTGCTTCCTACTTAACTGACTGCTCCTGCCCTCCCCAACAGCTACCTCACTGCATCTGATCCTGCTTTGTCTTCCTGCCTACTGTTCTACTGCTGAGTGCCTGCCTGGAGGCCTGAGGGGCTTTTGGACAGATCTTCAACAAACAAAGCCCCTCCACTGCTCCAGTCATCTTTTACATCTGCCTTAGCAGCCTTCCCTGTGTGTTCTTGCCCTTGTGTGGTAAGTCCTGTGGTCCACTCCCCCTGCCTTGGTGTTTGTTGTGTGGCTGAGTAAGCCAACTCAAGTTTCCCCAGCTGTGTGTGTGTGCATGTGTGTGTGTGTCCTCCCTCACATTTTCAAAGCATAGGCCTCCCAGTTTTTTTCCCTTTGGTGCTGTAGCTCAGTGAGCTTCAGCCCCCTTCTTCCCTACCCCCATTCTCCCCCATAACCCCAGCCTGCCCCTACTAGATTCATCAGCCCCACTGGATATTTTGTTTTTCTTTATTCTCTTCTCTCATGTGAAACAATGGCAGGGAGGAACCTTCTGGGGGGCAGAGGGAAGATACCCCCACAGAGCTTCCTTCAGCCCCCACAATGGGGGTGGATCCCTGCCAAGCCCCCAAGGGGATGCATGCCCCTGCAACCTTCACCCCAGAGGCGGAGTCCAACCAATCTCCTCTGGGGGTGGAGAAGCCTGCAATCTCTGCTGCAGGGGCAGGTGGGACTCTGGTAGGGAGCCAATAAGGCCAGGGGCTCTCCCCTGGCCAGTCTGCCCCTGGAGAGGTTCCCAAGCCCCCTCTCCCATCATCAGGGACCAAGGGCAAGGGCAGTGAGAAGGGCTCCTCTTCAGCCTCCTCCACAGCTGGGGGTGGGAAAGGCAAGGGCCTTGCCCCCAAGCCTAGACCACCAGCATCTGAGGGGACCAGGTGCACGACACCAGCCAGCATATCCACTGAGCCTATCTGGGGCCCTAGCCCTGACCCCACCAACATGACTCCCCAGGGGGGTGAACTACAGCTATGCACAGGCAGCTGTGGGGAGACCTGAAGCTGGGGGGCCTGGACGCTCCACCACCAGTCCTTCCAGCTTGGGCGGCAGGGCCCCCTTTCCATCACTCCCCTGCAGGCATGGGGTGAAATGCCAGCTGCCCAAGTGGAAGAACCTACACTTTGAAACCTGGGTGCAGGCCCTGATTTGGGTAGTGGAGGCCTCCAAGATCATGGTGGCCTCCCACTTTCATGGCAAGGGGTTTTTTTTTCTTGCCTTGGAGGCCACCACACAAAAGGTGGTGATGAGGGGGCTCATGGTGGAGGGTGAATACGTCCCCCTTAAGTCTCTAGAAGAGCTGGGAACCAGGGTGGTCCTCAGCTCCATCCTTCTCTATATCCCAGGTGGGCCCTGATCCACTAGCTCCAAGCCCTGGGGAGAGTTATCTCCCTGATGGTGGCCCTCTCACTGGGCCACCCCAGCCTCTGCCATGTGCACTCTTTCTGTTGCCAAGTTATGATCCAGCTGGCAGCGGCAGTACAGCTGGAGACTGAGGGGTGCCTGGCAATTCTTTATCAAGAGACCCTGGTGAGGATTTTCTATACACTGGGGGACCTGCAGTGCTTCTGGTGCCGTGCCCCGGAGCAGTTGCATTATGAGTGACCCATGGGCCAGGCAGGGAGGGCATACATTGGTCCCACTGGCAAGAGGGTGTCCCTACCACTGGCACCGCTTCCCCCTCAGGCCCCTCTGGCACCCCAGCCACAACTATGATTCCTCCGTGAGCTCAAAGAACCCTGCCCCCCCAAACCAAGTTTGGTGGAGTCCTGGGGTAGGCAGCAGTAACCAGGAGGAGAGAGGGAGCAGGGCTCTCCTGCCCCTAGTCATGCTCCCATTGTGGCTGCTCCCCCCCCAACCCTCACCTTCTCTTACTGGAGCCTGTCCACCTGAGGACCACTGCATGGCTGAGTGGGTCCAGGTCCCCTCTGGGCATAAAGGCAAGAGGAAGGGCCAGGTGCAGCCCCCTGATGTGGAGGACTCTTCTCCTTCTCCCAAGACCACCACACAGGGGGAAGGAGTGGCCTAGCCTCTGGGGGCCTCCCCAGCTGCACCTGACACCCCACCCCTGGGAAAGATCAAACGGGTAATCCCCATGGAGAAGGTTTCAGGGCTGCTAGATAGTCCCAAACAGAGGCCCATGGAGGAAGACCCTCATTCTGTTGATCAGGGCCTACCCCCCTGAAACCACAGGCACCAAGGCTGAGGCTGAGGCCTACCCAAAACAAGGCCCAGCAGCAGAGCCTACTTCCTTGGATGATCTGGGGGATGCAGAGGCCCTAGGGCTCACTCCAGTGAGTCCTGAGGGAGGAGGAGGTCCCCTTTCCCAGGACCACAAGGCAGACACCAAAGTCACCCTGGTACCTGATGAGTCTCTTCCTTCCACCTCCCAGAAAAATCTCACCTCCAGCCTGCCCCATAGTCCTGCACCAGAGGGGGTTGCAGTGGGGTCCCCTAATCAACAGGCCAATCTTGTTAGGGACCTTGTACAGACCCCCAAGGGCTCCAGCTCTACCACACCACTTTGTAAAGGAACCCCACCCCAACCCTTACCCACACCCCTGTCCCAAGAGGCTGCAGAGCTCTCCTGATCCCAACCAGAGTCCGGGGTCTTAGCAGACCCGGGGGTTCAAATAATGCCTAAGGAGTCCACTGAGCCACAGGACCAGAACCACCAGGCTCCATACAGCCTGCAGACCTCTCAGTCCCAGTGATCCCCAGGGAAGAGCTATTTCTATTTCTTGACCGTGACTACACCTGCTGTTCTGCCAGCAAGGTACAGCTAGCCTTGGACTGCTGGGGAGATTTTGACAGCATCCTCACCACTACAAGGGCACTGGCAGGGGAAGGGAAGGGGCCCAGAAGCTGCAACACCTGGATTTATAGGTGGGCCTGCAGTTTCATAGACTCCCTCTATATATATGTAAACTGGCAGGCCCCAAGTTGGGCATTGAGATGCACAAGACCATTGCTGAACTGTCTATTCCACCCCCACAGCCATAAGGTCACCCAGAGGGTGGTGGTTGACAGAAGTCAATCATCGTGGTGCCCTGTGACTGGTGGGATCCCTCAAGGCTCTGTCCTTGGGCCAGCACTATTCAACATCTTCATTAATGATGTGGACATTGGTATCAGAAGTGGACTGGCCAAGTTTGCCGACGATACCAAACTCTGGGGTAAAGCATCTGCACCTGAGGCTAGAAGGGTGATCCAGGCTGACCTTGACAGGCTCAGGAAATGGGTAAATGAGAACCTGATGGTGTTTAACACTGAAAAATGCAAGGTACTCCGTCTTGGGAAGAAAAACCTGCAGCATGCTTGTAAGCTTGGCAGTGCTACGCTGGCTAGCACTATGGACGAAAAGGACTTGGGGGTCATGATTGACCACAAGATGAACATGAGCCTTCAGTGTGATGCTGCAGCTAGTAAAGTGAGCAAAACGCTGGCTTGCATCCATAGATGCTTCTCAAGCAAACCCCAGGACGTCATTCTCCCCTTGTACTTGGCCTTGGTGAGGCCGCAGCTGGAGTACGGCATCCGGTTTTGGGCTCCACAATTCAAAAAGGATGTGGAGAAGCTTGAGAGAGTCCAGAGAAGAGCCACGCGTGTGAACAGAGGTCAGGAAAACAGACCTTATGATGAGAGGCTGAGAGCTATGGGACTCTTCAGCCTGGAAAAGTGCAGGCTCAGGGGTGATCTGGCGGCCGCCTATAGGTTTATCGGGGTGCTCCCCAGGGCCTGGGGGAACGTCTGTTAACCAGAGCTCCCCAGGGGATGACAAGGTCAAATGGTCACAAACTCCTTCAGGACCATTTCAGGCTAGACATAAGGAAGAACTTCTTTACAGTCCGAGCCCCCAAGATCTGGAATAGACTCCCGTCAGAGGTGGTTCAAGCACCTACTTTGAACACCTTCAAGAGAAATTTGGATGTTTATCTTGCTGGGATCCTATGACGCCTGCTGACTTTCTGCCCCTGGGGCAGGGGGCTGAGCCCAATGATCTTCTGAGGTTGTTTCGAGCCCTAATGTCTATGAAATTTAAGAAGATCGTGACCCTCAACATCTATGCCTGCAGGATGGGTCTCGGGAAGTGTCGGGTGCTCTCCTTCCTTCAGGAAGGAGGGTACCCCATAGTATTCTTGCAGGAGATCCTGATGACTCCAGCTGATGAGCCTACTTGGTGGCTGGAGTGGGGAGGCAGGGTCTTTTTTAGTCGTCTCTCGGCTACCTCTTGCGGGGTGGTCACCCTGTTCTCCCCAGACCTGCAGCTGGAGGTTCTCCAGGACGTTGAGGTGGTGCTGGGCAGCCTGCTGCACCTCCAGTCCAGGTGCAGGGGCTGGTACTGATCTTTCTGAATGTGTACACCCCTGTGAGGGACCTGGAGTTGGCGGATTTCTTCTGCCAGGTGGCCACATACATCGGTACCCTCAACCCTCCCGAGTGCCTGGTCCTTGGCAGGGACTTTAATGTCACCTGAGATGCGCGAGACCAGTCAGGCAGGGAGTGGAACCAGGCCACCGTGGGCATCCTCAGGGAGATCCTGATAGACTACTCCCTGGTGGATGTCTGGTGTGCCTGTCACCCTACTGACCATCCTGCCTTCACCTATGTGACGGTAGGGGAGGAGCAGGCATGCCACTCCCAGTTGGATTGGGTTTATATCTCTTTGCTGCACTTAGCCTGGGCCCACTTCTCTGGCATCAGGCTGACCCCTTTCAGCAATCACCACCTTATCTGGGCCCAGGCCACACTACGGCCTGGGGGTCCGGGGCTGGCCTAGTGGTATTTCAATCCCAGTCTGCTGGAGGATGTGGGCTTCAGGGAGGCCTTCCAGGAGTTCTGGTTAGCCTGGTGGAAGCAATGGGCAGCTTTCCCCTCAGCTCGGAGATGGTGGGATGTGGGGAAGGTGCACATCTGGCTTTTTTGCCGCGGCTACACTCAGGGGCACACTCAGCAGAGGGAGGCAGTCTGGGAGTGGCTCAAGTGGGAAGTTGCAGCTGTATCTGCATAGGTTGCAGATACAGGCAGACCTGGACAGGCTCAAGAGTTGGGCAGACCGGAACCAGATTAAGTTTAACACTTCCAAGTGTAAGCTGCTCCATCTGGGAGCAAACAACCCTCAGCATACATACAGGCTCGGTGGTGACAGCTTGACTTGCACCATGGCCAAAAGGGACCTAGGGGTAATAACTGGCCATCACATGAATAAGAGCCATTGGTGTGAGGCAACGGTCAGCAGGGCAAATAACACCTTGGCATGCATCAACCGATGCATCTCGTGTAAAAACTAAGGAAGTGATAATCCCACTGTACTTGGCACTGGTGAGACTACGGTTGGGGTTCTGCATCCTGTTCTGGGCACCACACTTTGATAAGGATGTGGAAAAGCTAGAAAGGGGCTAGAGAAGAGCCACACATATGATAAGGAACTTGCAAGGCAAGCCATGCAAGAAAAGGGTGAGGGACCTGGGCCTCTTTAGCCTAAAAAAGAGAAGGTTGAGAGGTGCTTGATAGCTGTTTACTGCTATATCAGAGGAGTGCATCAGGAGCTCGATAAACAACTGTTCACTAGGGCACCCTCTAGGGAAGACCAGGACCAATGGATACAAACTCCTGGAAGGCCACTTCAGGCTTAATATCAGGAAAAACTCCTTCAGTCAGGGTGTCCAGACTGTGGAAGAAACTCCCTCCAGAGGTGGTGCAGTCACCTACCCTGGAGGTTTCAAGAGGAGACTGGACAGTCACCTCACTGGGGTCACCTAAGCCCAGTTATCTTCCTGCCTAGAGCAGGGGGCCAAGAAGTACATCACCTGGCTTCTGGCGGGTGATGGTACTCCCCTCACGGATCCAGGTGAGATGCACTGGTGCGCAGGCCTCCTATGAAGAGCTCTTCTCCCTGGATACAACCGACACCAAAGCCTGTCATACCCTGTGGGAGGGACATTGACAGGACCGGCTGGAGGCTCCTCTCACTTCGGCTGAGTTTTCAGCCCCTCTCTGCCTGATGCCTGGCAATAAGGTGCCAGGCATTGATGGGCTGACCGCAGAGTTCTACCAGGCTTTCTTGGATGTCTTTGGTCTGGACTTTGCTGCAATCTGGACCTAATCTAAGGGAAGTGGGGAACTCCCCCTGTTGCACTGGAGGTCCATGCTGACCCTCCTGCCAAAGAAAGGGAATCCCCACAAACTGAGGAACTGATGTTCTGTTTCCCTTCTCTGCACAGACTACAAGGTGGTAGCAAAGGCCACGTCACTGGGCCTGCGGTCTGTGCTGATGGACATGATCCATCCTGACCAGATGTACAGGGTGCCCGTACGTTCCATCTTCGACAACCTGTACCTGGTTTGGGACCTCCTAGAGCTAGCGCACCAGGAGGGCCTGTTTTTCACCCTCCCGTCCCTGAACCAGGAGAAGGCATTTGATAGAGTGGATCTTGGGTACCTCACAGGCATGCTGCAGGCCTTTGGCTTTGGGACCCACTTTGTGCAGGCTCTCCAGGTGCTGTATGCCTCTGCAGAGTGTTTGGTCAAGCTCAACTGGACCCTGACAGAGCCCATCCCATTCAGGATAGGGGTGCATCAAGGCTGCCTGCTATCAGGCCAGCTGTATGCCTTAGATCTGGAGCCCTTCCTCGTCTTCCTACAGAGGCGAATGGTGGGGTTGATGCTCCAGGAGCTGGTGGTATGGCTGATCCTGTCAGCATGTGCTGACAATGTACTCACAGTCCAGGACTCAGGTGAACTGGTGCAGGTGGAGGCCTGCCAGGCATGGTACTCGGTGGCCTCCTTTGCGTGGGTCAACTGAGTGAAGAGTTTTGGCCTGGTGGTGGGTGATGGGTGGAAGGTGGGCTCACTCCCACCTGTGCTCTGCAGGATCTGCTGGAGCATAGGCTTGCTGCTCTGCTTGCGGGTCTGCCTGACCCCCACAGACCCCTACCCACCGGAGAACTGGCACCACCTGGAGACAAGTGGTGGAGCAGCTCTGGGCATGGGCAAGGCTCCTGAGGTGTCTCTCCCTGTGTGGGAGAGTGCTGGTGCTGAACCAGCTGGTCCTGTCCATGTTCTGGCACTGCTTACACACCCTGCCTGTGCCCCCTGAGGTCCTGGCAGGGCTCCAGAGATGGGTACTGGAGTTTTTATGGCCATCCTGGCACTGGATCGCTGTAGAGGTCCTGAGCTTCCCCTTGTGGGAGGGCAGCCAGGGCCTGGTTTGCCTCCTGACTTTCTGCCTTCAGGCCCTTCAGTGACTGCCCATATCGGAGACTTCCTGAACTACGATAGGGAGGAGTCGGTGGACCCTACTGCCCTGGCCTTGTGCATGGGTCGACCCATGACGTGCAACTTGCCATCTGGTCCAGGAGGTACAATCTGCCCTACCTCCTGACACCTTTTGCCCTTGTCAACCAGGTCCTGTGCAGTGGTGGTCCCCGCCCCCCCAACGTCCTCCAGCCACCGGAGTTTATCGTGGGGCCAGTGCCTCGCCTAGCCTCACGGCACTCCTTGCTCCACCACCTAAGCCAGCTGGAGGACACCAGACTGGTCCACTTTTCCACCATCCATCACTGCCACCTCTACAAGTTTGTGGCCATACAATACATTATGCCACCCTTCTGTCCTGCCCAGACCCCAAATGGTGGGGCTTGCTCAGCAAGGGCATGGCTGGGGCACCCCAGTGGCTGAGTCTGTACTCCACCCTCATCCTATGAGCCACTGGGGACCTCTGCTGATGGCTCTTCCATGGAGCCGTCACCACAGGCATGTATGTGGCAAGCTTCACAGACACGCCAGTCTCTTGCCCCTTCTGCGGGCAGAGGGAGACCCTGGCGCACATGACCCTCGAGTGCGCCAGGCTGCAGCCTCTCCACCTCCAGAACCTCCTCCTGAGGTTCTGTTTGAATTTCACTCCCCACCTTTTTGGTCACCCCATTTGTGACCCCACCAAGTCCCAGGACCTCCTGGTCAACCTTCTGGCCCTGGCCAAGTGGGCCCTGTACCTGACCAGGAAGGAGGGTCTGGCTGGGAAGGTACCCGGAGACTGGGGCCGCTTTCCTCTCACTTGTCTGTACACGTTTCCAGGCAGAACACCAGTGGGTGGCATCCACTGGCTCCCTGGATGCCTTTGAGGACCAGTAGGTGCAGCCCATGGGGCTCTGTTCGGTGTCCCCCTCAGGTACATTCGTAGCAAGAAACCTTTTTTGCCTGCCCCCCACTCCAGTGTGAAGCCTCTCCATATGGCAAAAAGCCCCTTTTGCAGTATTTGCCCCCCTTTTGGGGATGCTTTCTCTCTTCTACTTTTTCTTCTTTCCTCCTTCTTCTTTCATTATTATTATTTATAGAATATAAGGTGTACCTGTAATCTACCAGTTTGTAGATGCTTTTATGAGTATAAAATAGTATTCTGCATTAGTATGTCCTCCCTTCCCCACATTGTATTTGGTCTATTTGTTGTATGTGCCATGACATTTTACCCTTTTATGTGCTAGCTGGACCACCTGAAGCAACCCTGAGAGTTCACAGCACCCACTACTCACTGTAGCAGTCTGGCAGTGGGGACTGCTGCCTGGCTGTGACCTGCTGCACACCTGCCAGACCTGGATAGAGACTGCAAAATCTGCCCCTCTGAGCCAGCTGCCAGTGGGCTATGGCTGCAGGGTTGGTCTTTGTGCAGCACTATTGCCATGTGTGCCCCCTTCCTGGCCATCTGTGCAACTATCACCCAGAAGATGTTCCCAGTATGGTGGCCTGCTCTGAACTGTCAAACCATGTCCTCCTGGCTCCAGCTGGCCAGGAGGTCAGCCACCTCCAGCTGGATCCAGGGTAGCAGCTCTGAACAGGCTCCTCTTCCTGGGTCCTGCCACTTGCCTCCCTAGCAGAAATTCTGGTGTTCCCTATTTGAAACCTGAAAAATCCCTGATTTAAAAAAAAAACCAACAAAACAAAGTCACTCTGTAAAATACCCCAAAATCCATGTTCTTCCACAATTAAAACAAAAGAGCACTCTATATATATAGAGAGAGACAGACAGACAGTGATCAGTTGGGCAATGTTTTATTGATATATCTACAGCAAGAGTCAGCAACCCCCGGCGCACGTGCTGAGCATGGTACACAAGGCCATTTTTCTTGGCACACCACCACCAGCCCGTTCTTTAAGCAGCTGTTGCCAGCCACGGAGCCCAGGCTGCTCCCAGCAGGGAGCTGAGAGGCTGCAAATCCTGTTGCAAGCAAACCAGGCTCCATGGGCCA
Organism: Crocodylus siamensis; assembly: GCF_052110815.1. Lineage (NCBI taxonomy): Eukaryota > Metazoa > Chordata > Crocodylia > Crocodylidae > Crocodylus > Crocodylus siamensis. Next base: position 67,765,824 of record NC_143398.1, read on the forward strand.
GCTGCAGCTGGGAGGCTGCAAACAGCTCCTCCGGGCTCCAGCATGTTGGCACTTTAGCGCCTTCCAAGGTAGACACTGTGGTTTTTTTGGCACTCCAGCCAAAAAACGTTGCCTACCCCTATCTACAGTGTAAAAGCTATTTGGAAGCATACCAGTGTCTGTATTAATTATAAAATGAATTCTAAATACCTATAAGTTTTGTTGTTTGCTTTTGGTTTTCTTACCATAGAGCAGTTAGAGCTCCCCGTGAACCCTTCACTAACCAGGATGGGCACCATCATCAGCTGCAGACACAGGTGGCTAGTTCTCGCTGGGGATTGAGATATTCTCCCAAATCCACAGGTAACATTGCTGCATCAGTGTGTCAGTTGTGGTCCCAGGCAGTCACCCTGATCCTCAGCAGGAACCTGCAGGCAGCATCCACAGCCAATGCCAGCATGCACCTGATGCTGCCTCTAGTGTGTGAGACAGGAGCTGGTATAAGCTGTGGATGGGGCCAGGATGTGCCTGTCTGCCCAGCATGATGCAGCAGCCAGAACTGCCAACTCCCTACGGGCTGGATCCTATGATTTTGCAGCTGCTGACCTCTGGGCCAGATACAATCAGATGGCAGGCTGAATCCAGCCCACAGGCCATATTTTGCCCACCCCTGATTTAAACCTCACCTCACCATCTGCACCTCCCTTTTTAAAAGTCTACTTCTGCCCATAACTACAATAGCAACAGTAATTAATCCATATCTCCATGTAGTAGATAAGGTGGAAGATGCAAATTTCACAATACAGTGTCACTAATGTACTTGTTAAAATCTTACTTTGAGGACAAGAAACACTGTTGTGTTACAATAAACGTGTAATTTATTATTGTACACATGATTTTGCCATTCCATGAAGATCCTGTGTTGGTGATTCATAAATTTTTGTGGCAGCAGGCTAGAATGACCTGGCTTGGATCCAAGGTAGGTCAGCGCTAGCCACCAGCTGCTTACACCGCTTCTCTGCCACCTAACCATGGCATGGATGAGGCTCCCTACTACCAGGGCATGGCATGTAGTGGGAGAAGACCCCCAGGTCAGTGGGCTGCGGTTGCAATCCCCTATCCCATGTTGCTATATTAAAACACTTCTGATCCTACTAGCTGATACATTTCTGCACAGAATCTTATTGACTTTGTTTCCTCCACCTCTGCTATTGGAAGTTCAGTGGCAGAATCAAAAAATCATTGGGAAAGAGCCTATACAAGTTTAGAAATCTCCAGATTTAATAAACTAACATTTCTCATATTACAACATTAGCACTGAACTTTGTGAAAGAAAGGGAAGTTTTTTTTAATGCAGAAAACAACAAAAGAAGTTTCTTAAGAGCAGCAAGGAAAACCAAGGAGAAGCATTGTTTCAGTTGGCTTTTTTTGGAGATGAAGTGAATACAGTTGAATTGTTGATGCTGCTGTCCAGATGGCTGAATTGCAACAGGAAAGTATTGCATCACTTATTCTCTTTTTAAACTTTCTGAAAGCTGACTTTGTGGAAAGACCAAAAAGTATGCAACAAGATGTTGTGTATCACATTTCATAGAGAAGTAAGACTGGAAGGGGCCTCAAGCAATCATCTAATCCAGCTGGGCATCAAACAAGATGTTAGCAAACCATTTATGAAATGACATGACCCTTTCTGCTCTTTTTCCATATAAAGCCCATTTCCAGGCACATTGACACTGGTCTAGATCTAGAATAATTGGTGGAATGTGGCCAGTTACATAATGACAGGTAGACAAACAGGGCCTGAATCTCTCTTAGTCATTAGCAGTATAAGGTCTTGGGCACATTTTTATGTGCAGTCCAGCTTTAATTTTATTCTGCCTAGGGTAGTGATATTGTGCCAAGTTTTTTGCTACCTGCATTAAACATCAGCCCCAATGCTCTGTATAGGTTCAAAAGTGGAGTACTTCCTGGGTTTGACTTCATTGACAAACCCAAAGTAGGGAAGCAGGGGGCCAGAATGGAGCTCAGGGGGCACCTTACTCTCCTGTCCCTGCATTACCCTGCCTGCCCCCTCCCTGTCCCAGAACCCTGTACCTTCCCTGCAACAACTGCTAAGGCTGTGGCAGTGGGGTGGGCAGAGAAGCAGCAGCTGTGCATGGTTGGTGATGGACACTGCCTGGACAGACATCGCCTCCTTATTTGCTGCTGAAAACTGGTGGGTTTTTTTGGCTGCTTGACATGTATGAGTGGGAAAACAGGGAGATTATGTTCCCCACCTCCAGCCACTGTAGTGTACGTCACTGCTACCCAGGGAGCAGTGCTGGCCAATTATGTCTCTGAATGTGGCTAACATGACTGCACAAAGCATGGGTTGGTGCTGTTTTAGGTTGTATATGTGCCTTGAATAGCCGTGTAGGTTGTCAATAGCAACATATATTTTCTAAGCCTTTGTAAGAAACACAACTTCATTCCCCAAGGACTAAACATCTACAATCCTCTGACTACTACACACAACTCCAAATATGCTTCACAGCTATGCAGAAGAACTTCAGAGAAAATTAGAAATCATCTACTTCACCTACTCTACTCCAAAAGAGACCAACTCAGGAAGGAAATCATCACATACTACAACAACTTAAAAGACAGAAATCCAACCATCTTCCCTAACAATATACAATGGATACAAAGAGACTACGAAAAACTTTCTACAATATTCATCCTACACAAAAAGAAGAAACGGAACAAATTACTCCAAGAACAAGTTCCCCAGCCACAACACAACCATCAGAGGAACAACACCAACAGCTTACAACATTCCAACCTCAGACTTGATAAAACTGAAAGCAGCAACCAACCCACAAATATTATCAATCTCTCCACACACACACTTACCAAAACTGAAAAAATCTGTCCTTTCTAAAGGCCTAATTTTATTAGGGTAGGAAAATACCCTAATAAAATACTTCAATGTGGAGAACTAGAAGAATTCTTCTGACACCTCCTCCTCTGCCTCAAGGAATATTTCCACAACCAAACCAAACCCACTCCCAACAACTCATCCTCTGACAACATTCAGGAAAAGATCAATGCCAACCCCTCCCCCCCAAAAAACCAGATTGGACACCTCACAGTGGATGAAACCCTAACCTCGACCACTACATTGACTCCTTCAGGGAAAGAATGAACAATGAAATAATCAGCAGCACACACCACCATAACAACCTCTCAACCAGAGAAAAAGGCCATAGAATCTCTAAGATCTAACCACCAAATAGTAATAAAACCAACAGATAAAGGAGGAGCCGTAGTCATCCTAAACCATGAAGACTACATAAAGGAAGCCAACAGACAGCTCTCTGACACCACCTACTACAAAGAACTACAAGAAGATCCTACCCCTCTTTTACCAAGAAACTCAACAATACCATCAAACCATTTCCAGCAAGACTACAAGAAAAACTGCAGACCTTGATCACCCCACTACCTAACCCAGGGACTTTCTACATGTTCCCTAAAATCCACAAAGAAGGGAACCGTGGCAGACCTATCATATCCAACCATGGGACCCTAACTGAGGAAATATCAGGTTTTGCTGAATCAATCCTAAAACTGCTTGTCACCCACGGAGCAAGTTTTGTACAAGACACTACGGACTTTTTATGGAAACTTAAAAACATAGACCACCTTCCCAGCAACACACTCCTAGCCACCATGGACATTACCAGCCTATATACCAACATCCCACACCAGGACGGCATCCAGGCCTGCCTTACACATCTACAGGAACAAGATTACAACTCAGAATACAGACCCAAACATATTACTGACCTTGTACACTTCATCCTCACACACAACAATCTCACTTTTAATAATCAACACTTCCTCCAGATGATGGGAACAGCTATGGGCACCAAAATGGCCCCAACCTTTTTATGAGCCACCTGGAAGAAGACTTCCTCAAGAACTGCACCATCAAACCCTTGTTATACTTAAGATATATCGATGACATCTTCATCATTTGGACTGAAAACCTGCAATCTCTGGTTGAGTTCCATCAGAAATTCAACAATCGCCATCCCTCCATCCAACTTTCTCTAGAATACTCCAGCACCAATATCTCCTTTTTAGACGCAATGATCAGTATCCAGAATGATAAAATACAGACCACGTTAAACAAGAAACCCACAGACCAACATACATATCTGCACAGAACCAGCAATCACCCTAAACACACCTAAAAATCTGTGACATACAGCCAAGCCCTCAGATACCACCGAATTTGCACTAAAGAGAACACCTGGGATTGCCACCTCACCAATCTTAAAAAGGCTTTCACCCAACAAAGACACTCCTCCAGAGAGAGAGATCACACGTTTGAAAGAGCCACCTGGATACCACGTGAAGAACTGCTGCAGTACAGAAGAAAACTCCCCACAAATCACACACGGCTGGTTATGACATATCACCCCTCCCTCAAACCTGTACAGAAAATCCTCAAACAATTGCAACCCATGCTAGAAAGAGACCCTACTCTTAAAAAGATCTTCCCAGAGCCACCCATCCTAGCCTTCAAACAAGCACCAAACCTCGCTAACCTCATCACCAGAAGCAAACTTCCTCAAGCCCAGAACACACTAAAAGGATCCCGACCATGCCACGACAAGAAATGCAAAACCTGCCAACACATCTCCACCTCCACCACAATTACTACACCCCACAACAGAGCCATAAGCATTCCCGGATCTTACAGCTGCACCTCCAGAAATGTAATCTCTCTCATCCAATGCACCAAATGCCCTGATGGAAAATACGTAGGAGAGACCAAACAACAACTGTGCACCGAAATGAATGCACACCGGATATCTATCAAAGACAGGAATACCCAATTACCTGTGGGGGCACATTCTCACAAGAAAACCACTCTCTCTCCTGTCTCTCAGTCCTGATCCTCAAAGGAAACCTACAAAACACTTCCCAGAGACGAGCCTATGAACTCCACTTCATCAACCTCCTGGATACTAAAAACCATGGACTAAATATAGACATTGGATTTACAACACATTGTAACCTGCCTGACATCCGACTCCCTAGGTATCTCTCCACTAGTCATCCCCCTTCTCTCTCTTCCCCCCTGCTCCCCCACCCGGTTGTCTCTCACCCATTGACTCCTCAATCTACATTTTCACTGACTACCTGTCTTGTATGCAGCCCAGCCCAGCCTCTGGCTCCTTTACTTGTCATTCCATCCAGGAAGAGCACACACCAACTGCTGAAACTTCCTCAGCCTGATAAAGGGTTTTTGAACCCGAAAGCTTGCTTAATAATTGTTTTCCAACTATTTAAATTAGTCTAATAAAAGATATCAGATTCACCCAAAGAACCTTGTCTCCTTGGATAGCTGTAACTTTTACCTCAGGATTTTCTCTACTGAGGTTTCCCCTGGCCTACTGTGCCCAGACTGAATTAAGTCAGTGGGTTGAAACCCCAGTTTGACAACAACAATAAAAAGTCTTTACTGACTTCAGCAGAATCCGCTTTTAAAGTGTCAATAATGGGACAAAACTCTCCCTTAACATTGTGTGAAATAGTTACAATGTAATAGAAAAGAAATGGCTTTAATTCAGGGCTGTCTGCAATGTGTTTCAGTTTTGTGGGAAAACCGGAAAAATAAAACATCAGTAATTAAAAATGGAGCAGAAAATGTCAGCATTGTCAAATTAAGATATTTAACCTAAAAAGTCACCCTAAGAAAGCCTTGTCTCTCAGATATTTATCTTTACATTTTTATTTCTCAGGCTATAATATGTAAATAAAATATTCACATTTATTTTGATGCTTATTGTAGTAATACTGGTGAGTATTTGACAGGATTGCATTGTTCGAGTGCCATAAATAAAACTACAGTTGAAACACTGCAACATTTTGCTAAGTGCAGTGTGTTACTTAACTATGTTAAAACGCAGGGAAGTTAATCTAAATGTTGCCTAAAAATCAAGACAATATATATTGATATTAAACTGTTTTAGCATTTCTCCCTTTACTTAATTGCAATTGATGCTCATTTTGAACTGATTAAATCTTCTAGAATTGATATATAGGACATATTAGGTTTAAGATATATTTTTTACTCCTACTTTTAAGTATGATTTCAAAATTGCAAATCATGATGATGATAGTTGTTTTCACTCCTTTATTTAAAGCAGAAGTGGTATCACTCTCAGCTATTTCAGATGAAGGAGAACAAGGCCCAGCCTGCTGTAATTTTCTTTTGGATGAACTTTGGAGTATCTCTAAGAAAAGGACTCCAGTTTGTTTGAACGGTTATCCTGAGCACCCGATTTTTAGTGTGTAGATAATATCTCCCAGTTATCTCTTTCAGAATTGTGTAAAGAAGTATGTATTTCTAGCAAAGAAGTCATTGTAAAACCTTTTGTCAGTGACCCATCAATGGGATATAAATATTGGTTGTCTGTTACAGGCTGGTTTTAATCAGAGGGCACACATTATTGCCTCAGAAATCCCAAGGCTAGTTTAATGCAGTTGTTTTAAGGAAACATTTATTGGGGGTAGTTTTTTAGAGCACCTTTAGCAGTGTGTATATGTACGTTTTCCACATTCAGTTAAGGAGCCAATATTCACTTCAATTTACTTTCTATCTTATCATTCTCACTTTTATATGACCTTTTCCTCAATGTCCTACAAACAATCATCTTCATTTTTTTTATTTTTTGCTCATACAGTCCAGTTCCCCTGAATACACAGACATGAACCCACACAAAATTTATTTAGGCCAAGTGAAAAAGCTAAACTTTTCCTTTAGATGGGGGGTGGGAGAGGTGGAGAGCATACTTAGACCCCAGAGTTCCCAACTCCCCCAATTTTTTTTTTACTGATAATTTACAAATTTTTTACTGATATATATATTTACCTTATGTAAATGGAACTTTAACAGATGTGGCACTTGGTTGCTGTGACCTCCCCCTAATGGTTGCCTCACATCCTACCTGGCTCCCACCCTTGCCTCCCCTTGGTTTTGCCTTGCTTCCCTGTCTGCCATGTCTTGTTGTTGGAAAATGACAAGTGGTGGCTGCCCCCAGAGGCAACTGAGTCTAGATGCTCTCTCTTTCATTCCCACTGGCCCTACATTACCTGTCCCCCTGTCTTTTCTTTCTTGTTGGGAAGGAGAGAAAGGGATCCAGCCACTAATGGCGCCTTGCAATCCCCATACCCCCAAACCAGGTGTGGGTGGTTGGACTCCTACTCTAGCAGCTCTGTTTCAACCAGCCCCTACACAACACATCTTTGGCAGGCTTGGATACTTCTAATAAGTTGGGGTGTTCTGGATCTTACTCACTGAGCCCCAGAGGACTTCTGGATCATCCTCATTTCTTCCCCAACTCAAAGTCCTCCTTCTGAGCTCCACTTAATTTATGGCCCCTAGCACTTTCTGGGGTGAGTCTTCATTTTTACACTTGACAACCCCCACGGCCATTAGGTCTCCCACCAGCATCTTTGTACAGTTTCACAAACTTAACACTTCCAGTTTTCCCTTTTAACTGACTCTTAATAGTCCACCAGTTCGTATTACTGGGGAGAATACTTAAACACTCTTCTACCACTCAGAATCCTTCCAATCTGAGTCTCCAACCTCTTACCTCCAGAGTTAGGGTAGGATTTCTTTCCCACCTTGTACTGGACTAGCTTCTGACTTACTTGTCTCTCTTTCCGTGGGCATTTTCTTGCCCTCCTATTTTCTGTATCCTTGCAGCTAGCCTTCAGAGTGTCACCCCCCTGTCTTTGTCATCACCTCTCTGCTGCTTCTCTGGCTCTTCCAGATGCCAAGGCTGGTTCCCTGTGGTGGCTACCCTCTTGTCTGCCACACTCAAAGTCTCTGCTCACATGGCTTCCAAAATCTGCCTGCTCTGGGATGCAGTGGACCTTCTTCCCTTATTGGACCTCCCTGGATCTTAAGTCGCTCTTTGCCTACAAGGACTAACTGGGCCCCTTGTGCTTCAGGTGGCACTCCCAGTCCCCTGTTAGTTTGGTGAGGCCTCCTCTCTGCCTCACCTCAGCTTGAGTCTTCCCCAAAATAAAAGTCTCTTATTTTCCCCTTAGAAGTCCTACACCCTTTCTTATTTCAAAAGGGGATCCACTTTCCCTGGGAGGAGTCCACATTTCAATCCAGGAACCCTGCATTACGGACCACCCCTAATCCCTCTGGGGGCCTACCTTTTGTCCTTGGGGTTCAGCCACCTGTTTCTTCCTGATCTTCCTCTTCACCTCAGCTGGACTCTTCTTCCTGTCTACAAGGATATGACCTGCCACTACTGATAGCGGGCTCTCTCTCTCACTGTTCCCGCAGTCCCCCTTCCAGTATATCCTTTTCACTAGTGCCACTGGCTGTCAGAGCTCTGCCTAACGCCTCTCCATTTTGGAGCCTATCTCAGTAGCAGCTGAAACCAAGGCTGGAACTCTTGGGCATACGTGGCTCCTGCAGTCAGGGTTACTGTCTCGGCAGCCTGTCCCTCTATCCCTGCAATGTGTGCTGTCAACCCTTGCTCCATTTGTGGCTCCACCATTGGGATGCAGTTCTTGCTAGGAGCTTTCTCACCTTGGCTTTCTCTCTTGATCTGGTCTCCCTCCCCACCCCCTTTAGCATCTCTCTCCTTTCTCCTATCTGGTCTGGTCCTTGTAGAGCTGTGGCTCCACTTCCCTGGATCCTTTCCAGATTTCTCCCAGTTTTTCAACTGTTTGCTCACCACCTCCACCTTCTATGACAAGTGTGAAAGGCTGTATGTAGTTCTGGCATGTGTGTTTCTCTCAGATGATGGGCTTCTGTCTCTACCTTTTGCTATTCCAGCCTTAGCCTCTTGATTAAGTTCCTAGTTCTCCATTGCCAACTTGTCATTATCCTGCACTGGAGTTTAAAGAGTAGTTCCCTCATCTCTTTTGTAAAGGTGTGGGCCTCTGCTAATTCCATCTTACATTGAGGTAGCTCTTCCTTTGGGTTACTGATTCCTTTCTATCTCTGTTCCCACCCTTTGCGATATCGATGTTCTACATTAGCCTGGTCAAGTTGATGGTACATATAACTTATTGGCATCAGTTCTGCTACCGGGGCTTGGGCACTTGCAGCTTCTTCCTGCCATGCTGTGGATAAGCTGTTCACTTTGCACCCGTTTTCCCTGCCAGTCCATTACTACTTCCTGAAGCTTGGCCTAATACTCACTTTGGATTTCTATCTGCTGCTCCAGGATCCCTATGGCTGTCTCCTTCCCCTCATCTGAACAGCTAAGAGTCTCAGTCCTTTTAGCTAGCTCTTTCTCAATTCTGTAAAAAGTGGCATCTGCTACTTCCCTTCAGATCATTTGCAGTTTCGCTTCACATTTCTGCTAGTAATCATTGTTCAGTTCTTTATTTTTCTCTGCAGCTATGAGATGCCTCAACTTGATTATTTGTTTCCTTACTGCCTGTCTGCAAATGCTGTTTTAAGGATGTTTCTGCCTCAGCTTGCTTGCTGTTCTGATGCTCCACTTTAAGATCCCATTTAGCTGGGCTGCTTGTTTGAAAATATCTAGGACTCTAGTAGTTGAACTATAGTCTCTGCCCTGGCATTCATTTTCTCCTTATCCCTGTTGCCCTTTCTTTCCCTTCCTAGGGCAGACAGTTGAGCCTACACTCTCTTGCATTTCCACGTTTTTTATTTTATTTTTTTGTATCCATACTTTGTTGCTATGGCTCTCTAACTGCCTGGTCTAATTGTAATAGTGACCAAACCATCTGATTTAACAAGTTTCAGCTCACCTGAGCCTGATCACAAAATCTTTTGGCCAGTGTCCATTTCAATTTGTATTTGGTTGACTGGTACTTTTTGTTCCCCCTCCACATTTTAAGCCCTCAGTACTTCCTCCCACTGACAACATGTCCCTGAAAATATAATGCTACCTTGTACCTTGCAACCTACACTCCACACTAGGCTAGCAATCCCCTCATTTTCTTCTTTCTTCCTCTGTTGGCCCTAAGGGGTCTCCTCATTCATAGGGAAACTGAGTCCCTCTGGGCACGGACTTCCTGGCTTTACATGCATCAATGTAACAGGTGTGGCACCTGGCGGTTGTCGTGATGCCTCCTAGTGGTTGCCTCAATCCCCCCGGCTCTCACCCTTGCCTCCCATGATCCTGTCCTGCTTCCTTGCCTGCTACATCCTGTACTTGGAAAATGATGTGGGGAGTCTGTCCTCCATGGCAGGTGAATCTAGGTGCTCTCTCTTTTTCTCTCTGTCTTTTGTCTCAGTCTCTCGTTCCCTCTAAACCAGAGGTCAGCAACCCCTGGCACGCATGCTGAGCATGGCGCACAAGGCCATTTTGCTTGGCATGCCACCACCAGGCAGCCACCCAGAGCTGGGGCTGGGTGCAGCAGGCAGTCTGCAAACAGCTGCGCCAGGCTCCCGTGTCAGCTCTGTACCAGTGCGTGCATGCACACCTCAGAGCAGGCGGTGGAGGAGGGGCCAGAGGCAACACAACCCCAGTCTCTCCCCACTGCTGGCACAGAGCTGATGGTAGGGCTCTGGAGCCCGGCACAGCTGTTTGTACGCAGCCTGGGCTCTGGGTCTGCTCCAAGGTGTGCACTCAGTCACTGCCAGCATGGAGCTGATGCCAGAGCTGTGGAGCCCAGCACAGCTGTTTGCAGCCTGCCTGCTGCAGTGGCCCAGAGCCCAGGCGGGCTATAAGCTGCTCCAGGCGCTGGAGCCCAGTCATCAGCTCTGTGCCAGCAGCAGGGGAGAGGCCGGGGTTGTGCTGCCTCAACCCCCCCCACCGTCTACTCCAAGGCACACATGCAGCTGTTTGCAGACTCCTGGATGCAGCCATCCCCAGCTCTGAGTAGCTGCTGCCAACTTTGGAGCCCAGGCTGCTTGCAGCAGGGCTTGCAGCTGAGCCTGCCTGACTCTCACCCGCTCCAAGCCCAGCCTTCCTACTAGGATGAGGCTGGCACTGCCCCTTGCCAGGAGCACTGCACCTTTGCAGGCTTAGCTGTGTGGAGTGGGTGGGTGGGTGGTTGGGCTGATGGGCAGGCTCTGGGTCGGGGCCTTGATAAGCCATGCTGCAGCCCAGGGGCTGGATACCCAGGGAAACACAAGGGCTCCGGCAGGCCCAGGGCATTGTTGGGTCGGACTTTGTCTGGTGACCTAGCAGCCTGGCTCTGTGCACCCAGGCCTCTGGTTGTGTGCGCACATGTGTCTGGTTCTGGATGTGTGCGCATGTGTCTGTTCTGGTTCTCTGTGTTTGTGCTCATGTGGTTTCTGTGTGTACGTGTGTGTGGTTCTCTGTGTGGATGTGTATGGGCCTGGTTCTCTTTCTGCTCTCCTTTCTCTCTCTCTCTCTCTTTCCCTCTTTCTCTCTCTCCTCTTTCTTGTATTTCTCTTTTTTCTCTCTCTTTCTCTCTGTCTCTCTGTAACATGCTTAACAAAAAAAGTACACAACAACAAAGGCAACATTTATGATTATTAAATATACTAATATGCAGTGTGTCCTGCCATGTACCACCCCTCCCCTTCCCCCAATTTTGTTTTTCTGGCATCATGCTGGCACTCCAACACCTTCCAAGGTATGCATTGTGGTATTTTCCAGCACTCCGGCCCACAAAAGTTGTCTACCCTTGCTCCAGCCCTACATGCCTAAAAGACTAAATTCATGGCCCCCTCCTGCCCCTACAGCCATGCCCATGCCTTGCCAAAGTTACTCTGTACCCTGTTCTGTCCCTTGTAGAGTCCTCAGACCTCTTGGCTTTATTCTCTCTTTCCTCTGGCTACAGACTTCCAGTCCTGGCCCGCTGATTTGGGCCCAGCTCTCTGTCTCAACCCTGTCAGTTCTCTAAGTCTCTGGGCCCCTGTGTCTGTCTCCTACTCTGAGCCCCTGGCCCCTGCATTTGTGTCTCCTACTCCCAACCAGCCCTCAGACTTCAGGGTCCTTGACTCTAGGCCAGGCTTACTTTGCCTCTTTCTGGGCCTCTGTCTCTTTTTCTGGGCCAGCCCTCAGGGTCCCTGACTCCAGGCTGGGCTACTTGCCTCTCCAGCCCAGAGTTCTTTGGTTTCCTGATACCAGGCCAGGTTGCCTAATGCTGTGTGCCCTACCAGACACTCCTCCCTAACCTCCAGACTTCCCCCATAGCCACACCCAGTCCTGCAGTATACATCTTAAATTATAACATAAATGCAAGACACCATTTTCCAACTAAGAGCCTACCCAGCTCTGAGTTGTTGTCTCTCTCTGGCAATGGTGGTGGGAGAAAATATTATCTGGGGGGACTGGGCATGCAAGAGGCAGTGCGGGGCTGCTCCTCCCTCCCACAGGGCCATTGTGGGGCCGGCACATGGCAGGGATGTTGGACGCAGTGCTGGGGTGTGGTGGTGACTCTGGAGCAGTGGAGACCATGTGTCTGTGCCACCAGGGGATGCTTCTGAACATCTCTGAACAGAGACTTGACTGGCCCAAAATGCGGTCTAGCCGGACCAGGTTGCCAACTGACACCACCCCCCAGACACAGTGCTAAGTATCTGGACCCGAATAAGGAATTGGATTTTGGGCTGGGCCAGGCAGAATTTCTAGCCATAATCCCATCCTGAAAGCCAGTTCCTTATTCAAGCCATTATACTTAGTATAGTAGGCATGGGGGCTGTTAGTTAGCGGCCTGGCATGGCCAAATCGTATTTTGCCCCATACTCCCATCCTAATTTGGCTTTCATTTAGGGCTCTGTACTTGATTTGGAATATTATTTTACATATTAAGTAGTACATATGCGTAGCTATGAAATTCTCTCTCTTTAGGATGTGGAAGTCATTACTAAATTTTCTTCGGTCTAGATTAGCTTTGAAAAAGGAACTGGAAATAAGGAACTATGAATAAGGAACAAACTTCAGCATCGTCAGGGGGAAGGGGTGAGGAGTAGGGGAGTGGGCTCTGTGCTTTGCTTTGCTGCAACAACTACAGCTTCCTACATGTGGCAGCCGGGACCCAAGCACTGCTGGGTGGGGCAGGGGCGGGGGCAGTGAGGGGCCTGTGGATTGGGAGTGAGGGGCACCTGGGAGTGAGAAGCCATGCTAAGGAAATGAGGTTTCCGTCCGGTAATCACAGCCCAAACTCAGCTTTTTATTTGGTACAACGTACACAGGACCCAGGGCTCTTGGTTGGCAGGCTGGCACGCAAAAACCGAGCTTGGGGTTCAGTAGCACCCTGCCTGTACTTCTTTGGGAGAGTCCCCTGGCGGTAGGTGACTGGGGGTAACCGGAGATCGGTTTTGCCTGGTAATCCCACCCCAAACTCAGTTTTCTATTCAGCGCAACGGACACAGCACACAGGCCTGAGGGGCTGGCAGTGGACAAGCAAAAACCACGCTTCAGATCCGCGCCGGCCCTGCCTTCCTCGGGAGAGTCCGCGGTGGGGGAGGTGTGTGGGTCCGGGTGACGGGAAGCGGATTTTGCTCCATAATCCCTGCTGTCTCAGCTCCTGCTTCAGGTCAGCCTGCCGGCAGTGTGACGAGGCACCACACTTCCATGAGTAAAGCTATTTGTGATGAAATCTTCCCTCCTCAGCCCGCGCCCTCCGGTGCTCGCAGTCGCATCCTCGCGCTGTGTGAAGCGAACCGAGAAGCAGGCGCCGGCTGCAGCCCCCGGGCTCAGTGGGACCCAAAACTAGGCCGGGGAGGCCTTAGCAAGACACTCACGCCTCGGGGCTGAGCAGGGGCTTGGCCCCAAAACAGCCCGCCACATCCGATCCTGGGCAATCACTGGCAACTGCAGACGGTTCTAGAGACCAACCCCAGAGCCCACGCGGGCACCGACCGTTAAACGCGTCATCAGACCCTCCCCACGAGAACGCCACTCTCCAGGCCCCCCCCGCTTACCCTGCTCCAACCTCCACAGTAGCCTCGGGGTGTCCCAGCCCTTTCCGCAAGGACCCGCTCGTTTGCCCCGCAATGGCAGGAGGCGGGGGTAGTGCGTCATCACGCCGCCCGGAAGTGAGGGCTCCCGCTGACGCCCCGGCCCCCCCGAGCTGCGCGTGGCTCTGCTGGCGCGGAGCGGGGGGCTGAGCGCGGGCGGGACCCTCGGCGGAGCAATATGTTCAAGAGAATGGCTGAGTTCGGGCCTGACTCCGGCGGCAGAGTAAAGGTGCCGGGGGGCGGGTCTCGCTGCTCCCGCAGGCAGGAGCCGGCGGGCCGGGCCTTCCCAGCTTGAAGACGAGCCGAAAACTCAGGGCTCCTCGCATTCAGGGCTGTGCCCCAGGCGGGTCTCCCTGAGCAGGGAGCCCCGCGCTTTTCCCGCTCAGACCAACCCCTAGGTCCGTTAGTGGAGGCAGTCCTGGCTTTACTGCCATGTGCCCCGCGATTCCCCAGCGCAGTCTGCGAGAGGAGAGAGAGGTGGCCGGGGTGCCGGATCGCGCCCCTCGAGCCCCAGCAGAGCACACCCTGGTTATTCATGCTGCAGCGCTACAGGCCACGTGGGTTTTGCCCAGTGAAGCAGATGAGCCATGCAGAACACAGCCTCCCAGCACTGCTTATCTGCCACACTTGGTGACACCTGTTTCCAGCCCAAGGTGTAGCTCTTGCATGAGGCTGATCAGGATCAGCTGCAAACCTGAACAGAATACAGGCAGTCCTTGGACTTGCAACACAATTGGTTCCTGAAAACCATGTCTTAAGTCAAAACATTATAACTCAGAACCAATTTTCCCATAGGAACAATGTTATAAATGAGGGATTGGTTCCTGAACCAAGGCCCAATTCCTTATTTTCACCAAAAACACCCCAGAATTTTGTACTCAATCAATCATGCATTAATGTAGCTATGTTACTCATCTCTTTATATTGTAAATAGAAATCATATTGATTTGGAAGGACTTCTTTGAGGTGACTTTGCTGGACTTTTTGAAGGGTTCTTGGCTAGAGTCTTCTCAGGAGTCTTGGCTGCAGGTTTTTCTGGAGTTTTTTCTGATTTCTTAAAGTGTCTAAGGAAGTTTGGACAGATGTTCTCCAGGGAGATGGGTGACGCAGCAAACTTGTTCACTGATATGGCATCGCATCAGATCAAGCGTCGTAAAGTCAAAACTGACATGAGAAAGTCGAAACAGTTTCACTTTATAAATGTCATAAGTGCCGTTCATTGGCTTCTGGTTTGGGTGTGGACAGGCCCATGTTCTAGAGAAACACTTTATACCAGGGTAACTGTAATGCCTGTACCTGGAGTCTGGGCCAGCAGACTGCAAAGTGGGATGTGAAAGGCAAACATTTCTCATCTTTTTTTAACAAGTACCATTAGCTGGTCTACAAAATTCTAATTTATTTGCCTCAAAGTTTTAATGGCTGTAAGTTAAATAATATCTATTTTAAAATTGGAACCCGTGCAAATGTTTAGAATTGTTTCAATGGAACTAAGAACAGCAGTTGTTAAATTTTGGGGCTTCTCAACACCACTTGTTTTTGTCTTTGGTTATGTGAACTCTGATCTTGTTTTATCTTTAAGGGTGTTACTATTGTGAAACCTATAGTATATGGAAATGTTGCGCGATACTTTGGAAAGAAAAGAGAGGAAGATGGTCATACTCATCAGTGGACAGTTTACGTGAAGCCTTACAGAAATGAGGTAGAAAAAATATTGAAATAGTGAGACTTGATTTATGCTATTTGCCTTAAATTGTGACTTGCTTTTGTTAAACTACAAACACTTAGTCGTACTGAATTTTAAGCACACTGAGATGCACTGACGTGTAAGTTAAGCACCTCCATGTTTGCAAGGTGCAGGCCTTACATGAGTAAATATAATAAATGTTATCAAATGTCAACAGAGAGAGGTTCTCAAATTATGATTGTGTAAGAGGAGAATGTGGACAGAATTCTAACAGCTTCATTTTAGTGCTACCTAATAGAGATGCCCACCTAGAAAATATCCTAAGATTAGACCTTATGAATACTTGCCCTTCTGAAAGCCACTTCTGAAATAAGTGAACACCTGATGGCCCATCTTGCAGCTTCTGAAGGAGCTGCAGAAATTGCCTGGAGGTACAGGAGTAGCTATACACACCTGCTGGCTCTGGGAAACAATAGAAACCTTGTTTCACTCTGTAGAAGCGGTTTAACTTTGGTAAGAAAGGGTTCTGTTGTAGGAAAAGAGCTGTGGATGTAAATGTATCCAAGGTTTTGTTTGTTTTACCCAAGCTCTAAGAAATAACCTGGGATTAAGGAAGATAATGGTAGAAGTTTGTTTGCTAAGAAAATATGTAGACTACAGTAAAAAGGAACTAGAACATCCTTAGAGAATTATAAGAACAGGGTTCACCAACTGGTGGCCCACAAGCAATTAATGTAAGACCTGCGGGTGCCGGCAGGTGTAGAGGATCTCAGATGGGCCACCCCTGCAGTGTATGGCCTGTGCATTGTGTGATCTTTGGTTGCATTGAAATTGCAGAGCCCTCTTCTAACAAAAAAAAATTGTCTGGGGTCTTCATAAGGGAAAACGTTGGAAGATTCAATGTGGGGGTTTGGCCCCATTAGGCTACTCGTCTCCATGTTGTGATGTAGGAGCAACATTGAGGAAAAGGGGTCTTCCCAGTGTGCTATGTAAACAGTTGAAAATCATTGACTGCATTTTCCATTTTAGGATATGTCTGCTTATGTGAAGAAAATTCAATTCAAGTTACATGAAAGCTATGGGAATCCTTTAAGAGGTAAGTTTTTTGCCCTCTGTTTACTTAGGATGTTTCCATTAGTTATGTGGAATCTAAGTCCAGGTCTGCACTACAAAATTTTGCCAGCATAACTATTTCAGCTAGGGGTATTTATGATAGCTGTGTTCACACCAAGGGGTTTGCTATGTTAATAGAAAAGAGTTCTTTCAGCTCTATTTATTTAGCTGGGGGAGGTGGTATAACAATTATGGTAGGAAAAAAACCCTCTGTCAGTTTACAATACATCTTCACTAGTTGATTTTCGTGGTATACTTACTGTGAGAGCCCAAAGTCAGTTGTATTCATGATATTGTTTTTCCATTGCAGTTGTTACCAAACCGCCATATGAAATTACTGAAACAGGTTGGGGGGAATTTGAAATCATCATTAAGATATTTTTTATTGATCCCAATGAAAGGCCTGTAAGTATGAGTGTGTGTGTGTGTATATACATATATATTTGGCTTTTCTTAAACTTTATTTTTCTTTTTTCTTGCTTGATTTATATTTATAATACTTCTGGTGTAGGGGACAGCTGATCAAAAAACTTATATTTGTTATGAAATCTCTATAGCTTCACTCTTTTATTGCTATCCTTGACTTTCAACACATCTTGGAGTTACCATGTGCTAAATGTAGCTGGAAAAAGAGCAACCCAAGAATGTCATACTAGATCAAACCATTGATCCATCTAGCTCAGTTGTCTCTGACAGTGGTAATCTTCTGTGTGACATTTTAGGATTACAGTATTTATAGACTAATATCTAAATTTCATAACCATTTGACTGCTTTGGGGGGTTGCTGCATGGATTAATTTTTAGATCACTATTAAATGATCTGTTTGGGCAATTTGTTCACATTGGTGCACCACAATCACTATTGGATGACAGTGGTAGTAATGGATCCTATAGGGAGAGCATATGAAAAGGATGCATCTAGAGCAGCAATTCTTAACTGTGGTGCTGCTCCACTCTGGGTGCCTTAAGACTTAAGACCATTTTAAGAGTTCCATGGAGTGCCATGCAGCGTTAGAACTGTTGTGTGCAGACACGATTCATGGGATAAACCCAGAGGTTTCAAATAGGAATCCATAACATTAAAAACATTCTGATCAATTCCAGTCTCTTTGAATTCCTTGCAACGGAAGAATTGCTCTATTTTTCCATAGTCAAAGAAGTGTGAAAGCTTTGAGGGGGACCTTGAGTATAATAAGGTTGTGAACCACTGATCTAGAGTGATCTATCCCCTGCTATACTTTCTGTGGCATCTACCATGATTAGTTTAGGGATGCATTCCTGACCATTCAGGTACATCTCTGACGGGTTACAGGTAGTTTAAAAAAAAACTTTTTTTGCGAATAGAATGTGGTAAAGATGCTTACTTGTTGAAATATGTTTTAAAATTGATATGCATTTTGGACAAAAGGCCAGGACTGAATGATCTCAGTTTGATCATTCTTTGACCAGACAACTCTTAACGTAGCTTCAGGTTAGAGAGACCTTCTAGAATCAAGCCTAGTTCATTGTTATTGTAGGCTGCCAATGCAAATAACTACAGCCTTAAATTTATCAAATAGTGAGAAAACTAGTTACGTTTTGCCCACACTACTCCTACTGGAAGGCTGTTCCAGAATCTTACTCTTTTAATGGTTAGAAATTGTCTTTGAATTTGTAGCCCAGACTTATTTATAGCCAATTTTCTGCCAAATTGTTCTTATACCAGCACTGTTTCAAGAAGGGTTACAATAGCTTCGCACTTTTTTTTGAAGGATGTTTAAAGAAAGGAACGCTTTAGTGTGGTCAAAGATATAATTGTGAGCAATAGCGTCAGCTTACTTTAATCAGGGGTGTTAAAAGTCTTGTTATGTTGACCCAAATGCTGCCAAACTGGCCACATGCACAGAGCCCAGGATTCGTGCCGCACATAGCAGTGCTTTAGGATCTACACTACTGGTGGCACCTGTTACTGGACCCTTGCTCCATATGGCAGCTGTCCCAGCCCATATCGGCAGATGCCAAAGCAACAAGAATGGGCATCACATGCAGCAACTCCTTAGAAAGGTCACCCCCACTCCCCTCTTACCATGAGAGGGGATGATCTAGTTGATTGCCAGCTGAGAAGCAGAATTATGTAGGTTTGAGAGGAAGGAATAGGAAAGAAGGGGAAGGGGAAAAGAAAAAGATGAAAAAAGAAAAACTGTACGGTATCCCTTATGACATAACAGGCATGTTTACACTGCACTGGTAGTATGCTCCAGCCAGGATGTTCTTCGTCATGCCCTGTCTACTTGGCTCAGTCTGATTGGGGAAAACACAAAAACGTGCCCATGAGGTGGTTGCCAAGACCTCTATCTTTAGTGTGCTAAAGAGAAGCTACTGTGGACAGCCACACATTTCCAGGTTTGGAGCATGCTGTTGAAAGAGGGTGAGCAGGACATGGTCAGGACTGTTCTAATCAGATCACATGATGTGGGTAGAAAGCACCAGTATTCTGTTTTATTATT
This sequence comes from Crocodylus siamensis, assembly GCF_052110815.1. Lineage (NCBI taxonomy): Eukaryota > Metazoa > Chordata > Crocodylia > Crocodylidae > Crocodylus > Crocodylus siamensis. The sequence continues at coordinate 67,785,022 of NC_143398.1, forward strand.
CAAAGCTTGTGGAGTATGCAGCAGGGATACACAACTCAAAACAGCTTGAGAACTACTGATCTAACCCTTTAGGAAGCTGATCCTATTAGGAAGCATTTTTGTTGCAGGGGTCATGTTCTGCATGAGCTATATGGTCTTTCTGGTCCTTTATCTGTTTGACTAATTTTTAAAAGGAGGTAGCAATTAGAACAGCATTAAGTGTGTTGTTTTACTTTTTAGGGCACTTTGCCTGTTGAGTGAGATTTGATCTCGGGGTAACTTAGTTCAGTAGATTAACTGAATTCAGTATTTAGTGGCTTACTCTGGTTAAAGTTCAAAGTAGGATTAATGTTGTATTCTCATAACTTTAAAAAAATCTACACACTTATGCAACAAGAAGAGCTAGTGACAATTAATTCCATTGTTGATGATAACCTTTGATTGATTTTTCTTGAACTGCTCTTAAGTCTGTTAAAGTTAATAAATTTTCTTTGTGCAGGTAACTTTGTATCATTTGCTGAAGCTATTTCAGTCTGATACCAATGCAATACTGGGGAAGAAGACTGTGGTTTCTGAATTTTATGATGAAATGGTAAGAAAAAAATCACCTTTACATTTTTTTTTAAATTTTGTTTTAGAGTAAGACTAAGAGGTGTCTCTTTCTTCCTTAGATATTTCAAGATCCTACTGCTATGATGCAGCAGCTGTTGACAACTTCTCGTCAGCTGACCCTAGGAGCTTATAAACATGAGACTGAGTGTAAGTGCCAGATAACAATTCCAAGATTACGTATGTGATTTTTTTTCAGAACTTTTATAATTCTTGTTTTTAACATTCCTTAAGAATGCACACAGTAAATTTATCTTGGTCTACTGCTCCTAAGTGGAATTCTATATAGAGATCTATGTGTATCTTTTGAGAAGGGTCCTTGTACACTTGTAGTCCAGTCTATTAACGTGTAGGTATATTGTATGTATTTTAAGTTCTTTAGGGTTTTGGATTGGGGGGGCGGTGTTTAATTGTTTACTTCTAACAAATTTACTCTGAAGATTTATGCAAATATGTATCCCTGGTGTTACTTAATTGGAGTCGAGGAATACATAAAGGATTAATTTGGCTCAACTGATGTGAGAGATTAACTGTTTATCTTAAACAGATAACTTTGTTTTACCTTACACAGCAATAACACTTTAAAACATGGAAATCCATGAGACAGAGCCTTTGTATGAATTGCTTTCCCATCTTGCAGTTCTTTGTTTTCTTTGTAACAACCCTGAAATGAAGGAAATCAAAATGAAGATACTTTTTAATGAGTTTGAATGGTAGTGTCCTGTCTCTTAGATTTTAAATCCTCTCTCTTTTTATTTTCTTCACTTGGGGTCAGTAACTTATGGCCTGTGGGCCAGCTTTGACCTGTGGATCCAGGTGGCTTTGCCTACACTTGTGACCACGTCTATGTCAGGACAGAGCAGCTAGAAGATGTACCAGAGCCAGGCAGCTTCCAGCTGTGCTTGCATCCCCACACCTCTTCTCTCTGTCCAGAAGGCATGGAAAAGTGCCTGACCCCTGTGCAGGTGTAGACAAAGCCCTGCTGCTGACATACCAAAAAAGACACCCTCCCTGGCCTATCATGATGCTATTTTTCTATTTTGCAGTTTTTAATTTAGTTGGATCGTTGTTTTTTCTTTGTTTTTTTTTTTTAAATACGCAACATTTAAGTAAATTATGGAGTTGAGATGGCTATATACTTCTGGTAGACATAGGTATAAATTACTACAATTTTATAGAGGTTTTGCTATGATCAGGGGTATCAAAGATCTGGCCTACAGGGTCTCATTGTGCTCACCCACAAATATACCCATGAAACTAAATACCAAGTAGAAGTTCCTTTGGAGTATGGACTCTTAATTTTAATGTTAACACAAATGGATACATTGGTGGGAGTAGCATGCTTGTACAGTGGTACAGAATGCATGTTATCTGTACATATTTCTGTTGCCGCTACCAGCATAAAAAGAGGAAGAGTGGGGGACGTTTGTGTTTTTCTTACAATCTTGCACATAAGCGGAAAAGATGAGTCAAGCCCCTTCATCAGGTTTCAGTAGGATACTTGTAAAGTCTGCTTCTGTGCCACAGGGCTCCAAAATATGTACAATAATTACTGTGAACAGGGATTGCTTACACCCAAAGAATATAAGTGTTGAAGCATCAGCCTTCAGTACCTCCAGAGTTTCCACTTTCTTATCGGTATCACCTTGATTTATTTAGCTGTATCTCCATATATTGTTTTTACTCTGAAAAGGTATTCGTGAAATACAGTTCTTTAAAACTGGCAGAGCAAATCTGTTCAGTGTACAAGTCAAATTATTTTGGCATCTACCCCTGTGAACTTGAAATGGGATCTGAGAATTCTGTGCTTATACCCAGTCTTCCAGGCGAGAATTGGCTTTGTTACCTTTGTGAATTTTTAAATATTCTGTGTAATATCAGTTTTACAGTATACTACGAGAATTTTCCTTTGTCACCATCCCAGTTGCAGATCTTGAAGTTAAAACCAGAGAAAAGCTGGAAGCTGCCAAAAAGAAAACCAGTTTTGAAATAGCTGAGCTTAAAGAGAGATTAAAAGCAAGCCGTGAAACTATCAACTGTTTGAAGAACGAAATTAGGAAACTTGAAGAAGATGATCAGTCTAAAGATATCTAACAAGCATCAACTTGATAAAGACATTACACTGAAATTTAAGGAACTTTGATTCTGGAATCACATTAACACTTTCTCTCCCTCTTTTGTGGAGGGAACTACATACAGTTTCATTAATGAATTTCATTTGAAAAATGTGGGATTTAGCTTTATACATGAGCAAATAAAATTACACTTTTTTAGCTTAAAATGCTGTGGATATTTTGCAATATTTTAAAGCAAGTTTCTGAGATGAAACTTTTAAAAAAATGTTTAAATTCAGTATGGTAACTTTATAGTAAGACTTGATAGCTTATTGTGGTTTTTTTTCTTTTTACAGTAACATTAAATTATCAAACTGGAGTGGTTTTTTTTCCATATATGATTGAAGACACATACTTAGATATACAAACAGCGTGTTTACTTTTAAGGAATTTAAAATCGTTTTGCCCTATTGTTGGCCTCACAAGAGTAGCATCTTTTGACTCAAAAACAGCAGTTAGAATCTTTGGTATGCATGTGGCTTAAGTATGTCAGTCATAGATTCTAGCACTTCTTTGTTTGGTATTGCTATAGGGAAAAGGCGGACCCTAAAGACTCAGGAAGATGACATTCTTTGAACTAGCTTTTCTATTTTACAAATGGCACAGCAGTCCCACATCTACTTCTTATTTAGAGATATGAGGTTTTTCTGTACATTTATAAGTCAGTTTGCTGTAATTTGTGTTTTGCAGGTGTTAAACACAATAAAATCATGAAGAAGTAGAACTGGACGGGACCTCTAGAGGTCAACTAGTTCAGCCCCCTGCTTCAGGCAAGATCATCCCTATCCAAACCATCCCAGACAACTATAATCTAAGCTCTACATAATACTACTGTCATCCCTGACAACACAGACCTAACACCCTAACTGGTCACAGATCAAGCAGGGGAATTGCAGCAGCTGATGTTCTGCTTCTATGAAATATCAATATATGCTCAAGAGATCCCAGATAGAGGGCCATCCCCCTGCTACAGAAGAAGGAAAAAAACCCAAGTCTCTACCAATCTGACCGTGGGGTAAAATTCCTTCCTGACCCCAAATATGGTGATCAGTTTGACCCTGATAGAAGGGACAAGACCCTTTAGCCAGAACCTCTGGCTTTGGTCCAGCAGGAGCATTGACACACCTCAGTTAAAGTCTACAACCTTGGCTATAGCCAATACCCAATACCTCTGGGCAAGGCTTAAAAACACGCTGACATAGCAGAAAAGGTGGGGGTGGAGGTAGCAACCAGCAAAGCCCAGAAGCATAGGAGATGTCATAGTAGAACATAAGCATTGCTGGGCCTAGATCATCCCTGACCAGCGGCTGTGCAGCCTCTTCTTGAATACCTGGCCATGTGCTACTTGGATTGGGGGAAATGAGGTGGGGAGGCCAGGCAGGGATGGCCTCAAGTTCACTGCACAAGGATGGCAAAGTGCAGTGTCCCAAAGCAGAGCGATAGGTGCTTGCTGCCTGGTACATTGCAGCAGTGGGCCTAGAGCAGGGGCATTGAGGCAGTAAATGGTAGTAAAATAGCTGCCTCCACAGCTGCATAATCTTGTTGGCAGCCTGATAGTAGCCAGATGGCATCTCTGCCCTGGATCTTGGCAGACCTGTTACGCCTCTGGCATCATGGAGTGCTGATGCAAAGTGACGAGGTGAGTATCAACAGTATTGAAGATCGGCAAGGTCGGAACTTGTTGAGTCTGTCTTTGCACAATGCAAGCCAGAGGAAGGCATGAACGCAGTCCCCCACTACCACAAATTATGCAGTTGAATTTTTTGCATTTGGGAAAATAGCAGTGGTCAGCACACCTAGAATACAAGGGATGAGCCTCACCCTGAGAGAACCTTTTTTTTTTTCAATTTTATTTCAAAGGCCAAATCAGTTCCAAATTCTATTGGGCAAAGTCCAAGTAGTCAAGTTCCAAATTTTGACTGAGCAGAGAGATCAGTCATTCAAGTTTGTGTGTGTGGCTCTACCACCAGGCAAGTATCCTCCCACCCAAACCCACCAGTCTCAGGCTTTGGATGCTCCCCAGATCCATGGCATCCTACGTACAAGCAACAAGGATGGATGCCCTGGGGGTTCAAATGCTTCTTAGGCTCACTCCTAGCCAGAAGGCTGAGGAGTAAGCTAGGGGGGAAACGAAAATTCAATCCCCCATTGGCACAAAACTACAGTCAAGGTTTCCACATTTGGGGAGATGTTTACTGATGTGTGCTTTTTGAGCTGGATTGCCATGAGAACTTGGAATTTGGTTCACCAAAAATGATTGCTAATGAATAATGCTGTCCTGGATTCATCACAGAGGATGATGTGCCAGCAGAAGATACCTCTGGAATGCAGGAATGTTGTAAACAGTTTCAAGGGTGCATGAATGGGGTATACAAAAAGTGGTCATTCCTCAAGGACACGATCCTTGAAGCACAAAAGAAAACCATTCCCATGAAGAGGAAAGGTAGCAGAAGGGCTGGCAAGCCCTCCTGGCTCAATAGGGACATCACGGTCCTCTTGAAAAAGAAAAGAGGCATACACACAGTGGAAGCTAGGGACAGTCCTCAAGGAAAACTATGCAACAGTGATCCGCACTTGTAGGGAAATGATTAGGAAAGCTAAGGTGGCGACTGACTTTAAGTTAGCTGAGGGAATCAAGGACAATAAGAAGTCCTTTAGGTATGTAGGGAGCAGAAGGGAAACTAATACAAATGTGAGCCCTCAAGACAACTGGTAACAGACACTCAGGAAAAAACTGAACTCCTGAATGCCCACTTTGCTTTAATATTTCACTGGACCAAGGGGAAAGACAAGCAAGATAAGGATCACAGGGGGTATGGTGGGAATGATAGCCTTCCCACTGTGGATTCTGAGCTGGTACAAAACCAACTAGCAAAGCTAGACATTTATAAGTCAGCAGGACCAGGTGGACTTCACCCAAGCTGGCTGAGGTTATTCTGGAACCCCTGGGAAAACTCTTTCAGAAACTGTTGCACACAGGGGAGATCCCTGAGGGTTGGAAGAGGGCCAACATTGTGCCCGTCTTCAAGAACGGGAAGAGGGAGGACCTGGACAACTATAGGCCAATCAGCCTAACCTCCATCCCAGGGAAGATCCTGGAAAAACTCATTAAAGAATTTATGTGTGATATGCTCGTCGAGGGTAAGATTCTGAACAACAGCCAGCATAGCTTTGTCACAGGTAGGTCTTGTTTTACCAATCTCATCTCTTTCTATGAACAAGTCTCTCGCCACCTGGATATAGAAGAGAAGGTTGACGTTATAAACCTAGGCTTCCAAAAGTCTTTTGATCTAGTATCCCATGATATCCTTGTGGAAAAATAGGAAGATTGTGGGTTTAACTGCCCAACAGTTCAGTGGTTGCATGGTAGGACCCAGACAGTTTTCATGAACAGATCTGTGTTGTCCTGGTGAGAAGTGGCCAGTGGTGTCCCTCAGGGGTTCATGCTTAGACCAGTAGTTTTCAACATCTTTATCAATGATTGGATGTGGGGGTGAAAAGCTCGCTGGCCATGTTTGCAGATGACACCAAGTTATGAAGCAGTGTGGTCATGTCAGAAGATAGGTTGCAGATATAGGTGGACCTGATCAGACTGGAGAGTTGGGCAGACTAGAACCAGATGAAGTTCAACACTCAGAAGTGTAAGGTGCTCCATCTGGGGGCAAACAATCCACAACATACCTATAGGCTTGGTGGCAACAATTTGACTTGCACCGTGGCCAAAGGGAACCTAGGAGTAGGATCAACCATCTCATGAACATGAGCCGGCAGTGCGATGCTGTGGCCAACAGGGCAGACAATACACTGGCATGCATTAACTGTTGCATCTCATGCAAAACTAAGGAAGTAATACTCCTACTGTACTTGGCACTGGTGAGACCACAGTTGGAGTACTGCGTCCAGTTCTGGGCGCTACACTGCAACAAGGATGTGGAAAATCTTGAGAGAGTCCAGAGAAGAGTCACCTGTATGATCAGGGACTTGCAAGACAAGCCAGAGGAGGAGAGGCTGAGGGACTTGGGCCTCTTCAGCCTACAGAAGAGAAGGCTGAGAGGGGACTTGGTAGCGGCTTACTGCTACATCAGGGGAGTACATCAAGAACTCAGTGAACAGCTGTTCACCAGGGCGCCCCTGGGGAAGACCAGGAGCAATGGATACAAACTCCCGGAAGGCTGCTTTAGGCTCAATTCCAGGAAAAAATCCTTCACAGTCAGGGTGTCCAGACTGTGGAATAAACTCCCTCCACTGGTGATGCAGTCACTTAACCTGGAAATCTTCAAAAGGAGACTGGACAGTCACCTCACTGGGGTCACTTTACCCCAATTGTCTTCTCCTGCCTAGTGCGGAGTACTGGACCTTATGATCTACAAATCCCTTCCAGGCCCTAACAATCTATGAATCTATAAGGTGTAGGCATCTAGCCATCACCTCTTATACCAAGTGATATCAATTTTGATGCATCTCTGTCAGGACACCTTGCCTTGCTGCAGCGATATTCATGCCACCACAAAGCAAAAGAGATGATGACAGTAATTAGGAGCTCCAAATGTCCTCCTTTGCACCTGTCGGGCCTTCTGATGCTCCCAAAACATTGGATACCCTTCAGCTTTTCTTGGCTTAACAAGGTGTAGTTGATTACTTAGTCATTCCATTTTGCAGAATTTTTAATAGTGAATGTATATAAGGGCACCATACAAAATCTTTATTTTAGTCCTTTTGTAATCACGTTTCATTTATAGCAAGCACTCAGATGTTTTTCCTGTAGAAAAATAAACAGTAAATGAACATTAAACACAATATACTGTGGGCATTCTTCTTCATAGTAAGTATCAAAAATCATTCTTTTTTGTCTCTGACATGTAAAATGTATGTAAGGAAATAGTGAATGACTTTCCATGAGTGACTGACTTATCTCATCAGAACAAGAAAATATGGCTAATGACTGATGATTTGTAACACATTGATATTTAATTGTCATTAGAGAGGAATTGGCCTTATGTACTTACTGAAGTTTTAGTTACCTATGAACTATAGGCTTAAACAAAGGCAGAGCCATATTAAAGGGCCAGGTTCGAACTATAGTTTTAGATTCAAACTTAGGTAGCACCAGAACTCTGGATCTAAAGAGCCCTGGTTTCAAAATCCAAAAGCTGCTAATATTTTTGAGGGAAGAAACTAGTAGATGGGGTTTGGAATTTTTTTGACTCTTCTTGGAAAATGCTCAGTTGTTGAATCCAGATTGTTTCACTATTAGTGTTGACCAGCTTCCAGTGAAACACAGGCTGGATTCCAAGAGAACTTCTGAAGGGTTTCCAGCTTCCTCACCTTGTGGGCTATTTCCTGGCTCTAGGCTTCTGTGGTGAACTGCTACATGCACTGTTCCAGAGCTGGGGAACCACAGCTTTCCTGTTCCCTGCTTCCTGCACTGGAGCCAGGGCTGTGGAAGCCACAACACAGAATGTTTGGGGTTTCTGAGCAATTACCCTCCTGAGTATTAATGCCTGCTTCTGTGTTCCCTCCTTCCCCACCACCCCAGCAGGGCAATCAGATCAGGGAGATCTTTGTAACTGTGCAGGGTGGTGACCCAGCTGTTGTGGACCTTCTCTGTGCACCCTTAAGAGTGGGGCCATTGTGGATGCTATTGTGGATCATCTGCTCCATGCGCTTGTACCATGGCCTTCCAATTATAATTTGGCCTCTTTTATAAGTATAGGGTCATTCTTGTTGAGGTGGGGAAAAGATCCCAATGTAATTGGAACAATATTGTATTTCTCTCCTATACTAATACCACAATTATTGCACCAGTAGAAAACTAAGCCTTAAACATGGAGGCAGGCGTTAGTATCCCCATAATCTGAGGCTTGTAGCTTGATCTCTCTTTTTTTTTTACTTCTAAGGTGATCAGCACTTCTTGTCCCTTTGTTTTTCTACTTTTTAAATTTCCTTTCTGCTTTCTTATAAGAAAAAATGGATATAACACAGTCTTTACTGTGGGTCACTCAATCAACACTAAACAAGAAAAAATACTTGTGGTAAGAATCTGTTCTGAGCAGCTGTTAACTCTGAAGAGACCTAGAATGAGAAGCTTTCATATTGCACAGTTTTGTCTCTTTCTTCCTTACCAGAAAATACTTCTGCACATAAATAAAGCAATGCTTGAGTTCAGCTGTATTAGGAACAGTCACTGTGCTCAAAATAAGCGATAACATTTCTCTATGGCTAGAAACAGATGTTGCCAAATACAGCGATTCAGCTGTTCTGTAATGTGTCATGGCACACCTGATTCACTTCATTGGGCCAAATACACATATCCCCCTGTCCCAACTTTGATGATGTGGGACAAGGAGCAACATGATCTCCCCACTTTCCCTGCCCCAGATCTGTACCATGGATCTAGGGCAGTGAGGAAAAGGAGGTTTTCTCCTTTCCAGCCAGCCCTATGGACCTGACTAAGTGAAGAAACACTTTTGCCCAGACCCATGGCCCAGGTCTGGAGCAGCAAGGAAAGCACCATGAGGTAATAGACATCCACTGCAATAAAGCAGCAGAGTTTATGGCTACCTTTAATTATGCCATAGATTTTCCTGTCACCTGGTGCAACAAAGCATATGGGCAGGATATCTGTTAGGTCTGCATTTGTGCCACCTTAAAAATTTTTAAGGCAGCAGAAATGAGAAATTAGATGGCATCTGTTTCCACCCTATGAGAATCAAAGGAACCAAGCATGATGACTTTTGCTAGATCGTTAAAGCAAACTGTCTTTCAAAAGTGTCAGCAATTGTATAAGTTCATATCTACCTTATCTACACACCGTTGCAAGCCAAAATACAAATTGCTGTGCAGTTTGCCATTAACAATATATGCCTATATATCCCTAATATAGGATCTACACGGAGTGGACATGCAATAGCATGGACAAAATATTTAATGAAAACCAGCTTCTTAAAAACCAAGATGTTTGGATCAGGGTGGAGCAGGGCATACTGGGACATGCAGACTGCCTGACCTGCATTGCCTCAAGAAAGCAGCTGTGGATTATATTGCCAGAGACTGTATTTTGGCCACCCCTGAGTAAGATGTTTTTCATGTTATTCCAGACAAACAGTTATGGTTCACGATTGCTGGGGATTTAAGTAGTAGCTATTTATATGATTTAGTCTGACTTTCTATCTTCAGACAGTGCTTGCACCCTGAATTATACTGATGAGACAGATTGATTTAATGTCTTGAGAAGGAGGGGGAAGTTATGCTACAGGTTGAATTTCATCTCATTGAGATGCACAGTAATTTAGTCTAGGTAACTGTCTAGCACAGAAGCTTCAGGCTGCATTTAAATTAATCCTTTGGTGGGCCGGATGAAGTGGTTAATCTTAGCTATATTCATAGGCAAAATATGTAGGACTGAGATAAACAGGCACTGTAAATGTTACCAGTTTAACCCAGTCTACTGTTTTACCTGTTTATCAACCATTGCTTTACAGCAAAGGGCAATTTGCCATTTCTATCACAAACCTCATTTTTTAAGAGTTAAGTCAGGATTTTTAATTCACATCACACCTCCTTGGATGTGCATTGCTCTACCATTTACTACTTTGGACCATTTATCACCATCCCCTTCAGATCCACTTTAAGCCTGAGATGTAACTTCCATCACCATTTCCTCACTAAGTATAACAAGGTTCAAAAAAGGTATTAGACAAATTCTTGGAGTACTGGTCCAGTGACAGATCTTAATTAGTCAAGGATGTGTATCCGCTGACATTTTTAAACCAATGGTGGCTGATACCAGAGAGGATATGTCAGAGGTGGATGGTATTAGAAATGCTCTGTGCACATACTTTCCTTCTAAAGCAGCTACCCTCTAAAGCAGTGACTATTTGCCGCTGTCAGAGATAGGATACTGAGCTAGATGCTGTTTAATGTGCTTTGTCTATTTAGCCGTTGTATGGCAATACTAAGCTATCTACAGCAGTTTCCTTTGGAGCTTTCTCTTCAGGTTGCCATGAGCTTCCCTGAAAACTGCATGGATGTTTAATTTAAAGGTTTACTCAAAGAATTTTTCGGTTGCAAGTGGAAACGGGGATGGATTGATTATTAGGTCATTCTCTATTGACTTACAATCTTCAGTCTAAAAAACCTGAAGTCCCTTTTGTTTTCATATATTTATGGGTAGAAGCCATTTTAGAATAATGGTCCCCAGTTCCTCAAATGGGAATACAATTTCAGCAGTGCTTGGGGGGTTGTTCTTTCAACAGCAGGTGGCAGCTGTGTGATACATTTCTCTTAGCCTAAATAGTGAGTTAATAGTTGGGTTTTGAGGAGAGAGGATTTTACAATGAAAGTGGTTCGTGCATGTTTTGTTTTGGGGAAAAAAGGGTAATAAGCAGTGATGAGTATCTAAGAGTCTGTGTCGGTACAAAAAACCCCCAAAACAATACTCTTGATTCAAATTGTTTATGATTAATTCTCTCAGCGTTCTCTTTTGGACAATTTGCCATAATCTTCATGCCTTGACAACATTTTATTGTTGTTACCTTTTACATTAGTTCATATTTCTATGCAATTAATATATGCATATACTGTTCAAATCTTTATCCTTCAGCATCTTGAAGGTATGATCATCAGCATCTGCTTGATTGGGGTGGATAACTGAACTAAACTGTACACTCATATGTGATAACATAGTGTAGTTTGTTCTTCCTTCCACAGATAATATAAATTATGTTTTTAGAATATTTATAAAATTGTTAAGTAGCCCTGTAATCAGGTTTTAACCGTAGATGTCTTCCGTGACTGTAGGGCTCAGCCAGTGGGGAACATGTTAGCTCCCAAAAGGAGATAATTGCGCTCAGAAGTACTGATCACCTGCACTCAGGTTGCTGTCTCCCATTTATCTGGTAAGGACTAGTTTCTAAAATGTGTTTTTTCCTATCTACTCCTGGAGGGTGAAATTATGGTTTTGCACTTATGTGTGTACTGTGGGTGTCTAAGTAACTGTCTACATGGTACAGATATTGCACAATGAACCAGTTAGTTGTGCAGTTACCTGGAGACCAGCTATACGTGCAAAGTAGCTATTATATAATAACAAGCTCCAACCAACTATAAAGTTAGACCTCAAAAATGTGTACTAACTTTAGAACTGGTTGCTACTGAGCTTTAATTTGCACTTGGAGCAGGGTCTCCCCTGTGACTGGGAGACCCATCAGGTGACAGGGATCCCAACTGGAGGGGGGCACCATGCCCAGCATGAAATCCCCAGGCCCTGGCTCTTTAGCCTGGAAAAGCGTAGGCTCAGGGGTGATCTGATGGCCACCTATAAGTTTATCAGGGGTGACCACCAGGATCTGGGGGAACGTTTGTTCACCAGAGCGCCCCAAGGGATGACGAGGTCGAACGGTCACAAACTCCTGCAAGACTGTTTCAGGCTGGACATTATGAAGAATTTCTTTACTGTCCGAGCCCCCAAGGTCTGGAACAGTCTGCCAGCGGAGGTGGTTCAAGCACCTACATTGAACACCTTCAAGAGTAAATTGGATGCTTATCTTGCTGGGATCCTATGACCCCAGCAGACTTCCTGCCCTTTGGGCAGGGGGCTGGACTCGATGATCTCCCGAGGTCCCTTCCAGCCCTAATGTCTATGAAATCTATGAAATCTATGAAATTATGGCTGCTACGATCCCTAGGACTCTAGGGTGTAGGAAACTGGGATGCATGGGGCTTCCAACCACAGGAGCTTGCTTCTTGCCAGAGCAGGGGGAGTCCAGGGTTGGGCTCCCTCTGTACTGGCAATAAGGTGTGATGGACTCTCATGCATGATCTCCCAATTGCACCTCCTGTCATGCACATGTGGTATGACAGGAGATGTGACTGAATCACTCATTAGAGCCCATTGCACCTTTACTTGCACATGTAGAAGGAGTCTAACTGAATGACATATTCTGTTCTTCATGCAGTTGTAGCTACAGAATTTTGGCTGCAGTTGTTTTCACTGTGAAAGAAAACCAAGTGTTAAAACTGTTAATTTTTAACAGTCAATTGCTGGCCACTGTGAACTTACCTAATTATTTATTTAGCACTGTTAGATGTGCATCTGTGCATGATTCACAAGATAAACCCAGAGATTTCAAATTAGCAGGGGCGACACACATGCACATGCACCACCCAAGTGAGGCAGAGCATCCCCTACAAAAAGGTGCCATCAGCCGGCAAGCAGTCACAGTTCACCACCCCTCCTCCCTTCCCCCCACCTGCCAACACTGCCGGTGGCATCTGCAGGTGGTCAGTGATTGCCTCTGGCTGCCACTGCAACTGCCTTGGCATCTGCAGGTGGTTGCCGACCCTTGGATGGCTCTCGCCTCCCCTCCCCGCCCCTCCCCGCCCCCAACAGCACTGGCAGCATCCGCAGGAGCTCCCACTTACTGCTGCTGTGCTCCTGCCACTGCCATGCCCCCCTTAGCCGCTGGGGGCATGCGTCATTCATTCAAATTAGGAATTCATAGCGTCAAAAACTCTAACCTGTTGTGGTCTTTCTGAATTCTTTGCAACAGAAACATTGCTCTGTTATGTTATTTTTCCATAGTCAAAACCAAGTACAAAGTAAAAGCTTAAATTTTCTGAGAGGGCCCTTGAGTCTAAAACTATGGTATTCAACCAGGGGCTGCATCATCCTGGAGTGCCACAACACAGGCTTTGTCACTGCAGCAGCGGCCAGGTAAAACTGCCTTGTGTATACTCCTGTTCCTTTAGGGCTGTGATCAGCCAAAACCAGGCAGAAGCTGGCTGGACTGTAGTCCTTTCCTATCTGAACCCTCTCATGCTCCTCCCAAGGAACAGAAGCATACAGGATAGTTTCACTGATTCCAGGAGGACTGCTGGGGACAGGGAAAGGCTACACAGTATCATAGAATCATAGAAGTCAGGTCGGAAGGGACCTTATAGATCTTCAAGTCCGACCCCCTGCCAGGGCAGGAGAAAAAAAAAACTGGGCTCAAATGATCCCAGCTAGGTAGGCATCAAGCCTCCTCTTAAAGACCCCCAGGGTAGGAGCCAGCACCACTTCCTTGGAAGTTGGTTCCAGATCCTAGCCGCCCTAACTGTGAAGTAGTTCTTACGGATGTCTAAACTAAACCTCCTCTCCAACAACTTGTGGCCGTTATTCCTTGTTATGCCAGGGGGTGCCAGGGGAAACAAGGTCTCTCCCAAACCCTTCTGGTCCCCTCCTAGCGAGTTTATAGACTGTCACCAGGTCCCCCCTCAGCCTTCTCTTGTGAAGGCTGAACAGGTTCAGGTCCCGCAGTCTCTCATTGTAGGGTCTGCCCTGTAGTCCCCGGATCATGCGGGTGGCCCTCCTCTGGACCCTCTCAATGTTGTCCATATCCCTCCTGAAGTGCGGTGCACAGAACTGGACACAGTACTCTAGCTGTGGCCTGACCACTGTTGCGTGGAGGGGGAGGATCACCTCCTTGGCTTGGCTAGGTATCAGGCAGCTCCTGCCTGCTTTAGGCTGATCAGAGCCCTAGTGCAAGAGGAGCATGCGCAGGTGCTACAGCTCTTCCCAGGTTGGTTTTGTGGCAGGTACGGGGCAGTTTTACCTGGAGGCAGCAGAACCCAGTGAGAAGCACTGAGATAAGCTGAAGCAGCACCACCAGTGCATCTCAATCACTGGTGCAGCAACATTCAGAAAGGTAGTGGAGGGTGTGCTGATTGAGTCAGAAATGGTTAAGAATGAAGTAGTGCGACTAAGAAGGTCAGGGGACTGGAGTAGCAGTCACAGGTGTCACCTCTGTGTATGTATTCATTGTGGCTGCCAAGCTGCACCTCTGTGAGAACTACTGTGTTAACTAAAACTAGAACTACTAGTTAATCAAAACATATTAATACATTAAAAATAACAAGTTAGCATATAAATTATATACAACAGATGGGTAAAAACAGTTTCTAGTGAAATAAATTCTAGCATTTTTTATGAGCTCAGAAAGCAAGACAGACAGAATGTGAGGCCTAAAGGTAGGTAAAAAAAAGAGGCGGTTTTCAACTGATCTATGAAGCAGAATGGAAACATAGCTAGGCAAAACTATTATTACTATTGCTACTACTTATGCATGATTTCAGGGCCCAGGGGTTGCAGAGCACCTCACAGATATAGGGATAATTCTTAAGTATGCATCTTTAGTCTGTATCACGGTGGTTCATTTTCCTAGTTTGGCAGCATAATGCTCAAATACAAAATAAACTCTATGGGCGTCGATACACATACATTTTTGCCCAGGGATGTGCCAGAGATCTGGTGCATCAGAGCAGACTTAGTCAGAAGTGCGCCACCTCCATTTTCTCAGCGCTAATGCTCATTTTGTTGATTATACAACTGCACCTGCCGCTGCAGAGCATGCATGTGTACAAATGTCCTACGGCAGGGGTTTTCAACCTTTTTTAACAAGTGTACACCTTCTGCCTCAACATTTCTGCTCATGTACCCCTTTATATTTTTTCTTGTTTTTAAGGGTGGGGGGGTACAGATTGAGGCCACTGTGGTGAGGAAGGGACTGGGGCTGGGGCAGGGGAAGGTGCTGCACAGCCGGGGCAGAGTGTGGGACGGAGCAGTGAAAGTGGTTCATCCAGGGACGGTGGGAAGGGGAGGGTGATTCCCACCCCTGTGTGCACCCCAGTGGAGGCCCGGGAGGCATATGCCCCCTAGATCCATGTGTGGAGTGAAGGGAGCTGCTGCTGCAGGCTGGACTCTGCACCTCGCTGCTGCTACCCCAAGAGCTGCACGATGCCATGTGTCTGCTACTGCCAGGTGGGCAGGGGACAGACACAGACACACGCAGTTGCAGACACACACACAGACACCCCTCCCCCAGCAGGTAAGTGTGTGTGGGGCGGGAAGGAATGGGGGGGGACGAGATCAAGAATGGTGGGCGGGAGTGTGTTTCTGTGGGGCGGGAAGAGCAGGGCTGGGGTGGGGGCGAGGGCAGCAGTGCCCCTCTGAGGGCCACACAGGCACTGAGACTTACATGCAGCACCCGCTGCTGCCACCACACCATGCACCGCCACCACCACTGCTGCCACATCCTGACAACTTTCCCATGGCTGGTCACACGTGCAGCTCTGCAGGCTGCTGACGGGCCTTGTGTGTGGCCAATCACACACTGCCCATCACCAGCCGACAGAGCTGCACATGTGACTGGCTGTAGGAAAGGGGCAGTGGGTGGTGGCGGTGGCAGTGGCCACTGCGTGTGAGTCCTCCGCTCCCCTGCATCCAGCCAGGTGGCACATGTGTCTGTGTGGAGGCCCACAGAGGGGCACCGCTATCCTCCCCCCCTCCTACCCCTCCCCACTCTGCTTCTGGAAGCGGGCACAGAGAGTGAACTGAGGTGGGGGACAGGGATACGCTATGGTGTGCTCCTTGGGGCCAGTGACATCCAGTGCGCCCGTCCCTGTCCCCCTAAGAAGCAAAGTATGGGTATGTGCTGGGGCAGACGCTGCCGCCATGCCCCAGGGCATGCTCTGTCCCTACCTGCTCACTCATGTGTACCCCCTGCAACCTTTCTAAGTACCCCTAGGGGTACACGTACCCCTGGTTGACAACCCCTGATCTAAGGGATAGTTCAGTATTAAAAAGGACTGGTATTTAGGATTACACCTGGTATTATAACTTGTGCTGTGTGCACCCAATATAGAGTCCCGTCTCTTGCACACACTCACTGAGGCAAGAGTGGCCCAAGTTATTCTATATATAGAATTCTTCCTGAAAAATTATTACCAAAAATAAAAGAGGTTTATTACAGCAAAGCCTGCCCTTCAGTAACTGAGATTTTTTATGATTATGGGAATAGGTGTCCAGTTAACTGACTTTTTGTTTATGCCTACTGTAGCCCTGCTTGTAAGCATAGAATCAATTCTAAGGGTTGGAAGGAACCTAATTTTCTTTGAACATTAAATTTTTGGCTTGTCTATCTGCTGAGATTGGTTATGTGAGCTTGCCTATTGCAGAACCAGTACACTGTCTCTTTAAGAGAAGTTGCTGGAAACTGAAACAAGGAGCATATGTTGTTTTGTGATCCAGTTGAGAGCAGAGAGTGCTGTTGGTTATTGTACAGAGTTGTCTGCAAAACATTGCTAGATTCTTTTCATGAAGATAATAAACAAGATTTGTTTTTATCAAGAAGTATCAACTACTAGGATCTAATCTGAGAAATAGAATATTGCAGGTCACAGGTTATATGCTATCAAGCTAGTGAGTTCAAAGTCAAATTCTTTAAACTAATCCATTTTCCTGGTAGACAGAACATTTTTGCAAGTATTTAATAATCTTTACTTTAGGAGATCAAGGGCTACTAGCTCCTAGTCAGCATGTAGTCAGCATGTAGTCAGTATGTAGTCCTTAGCAATGTAAAAGGCAATTCCTAAATTGCTCTTGGCTGACTTATTTGTGGTGAACCTCTGAACTGTGCAGGTTTGTACATTACAAATCTGTGTCTTTCTAATAATGTTTATTAAAGTTGCATCAACATGAATCAAAAAGCACCACGACTGAGAGAAACTTGGGGGTCTTGATTGACCAGAAGATGAACATGTGCCATCAGTGTGATGCTGTAGCTGGAAAACAAACCAAACTCTGGCGTGCATCCACTGATACATCTCAAGCAAACCCAGGGACATCATCCTCCCACTCTACTCTGCCTTAATGAGGCTGCAGCTAGAGTACTGCATCCAGTTTTGGGCTCCCCACTTCAGGAGGGACATGGATAAGCTTGACAGAGTTTAGAGCAGAGCCACCAGCATGATCAAAGGCCAAGAGAGCAAGCCTTATGAGGAGAGGCTAGGTGACATGAGACTCTTCAGCCTGGAGAAGAGAAGGCTCAGAGGGGACACCCATTGAGTGGACTTGATGGCAGTCTGTAAGTATATAAAGGGGGTGCACCAGGATCTGGGAGAACAGTTGTTCACCAGGACAACCTGCTGCAAGGGATAACTAGGTCTAACGAACACAGACTTCTGGTAGGCCGATTTAGACTGGACATAAGGAAAAACTCCTTTATGGTCCGAGCGTCCAGGGTCTGGAACAGACTCTCCCCAGAGTCTGGTGTAAACACCTACTCTAGACTCATTCAGAAGGTGTCTGGATCCCATCTTTCTGGGATCATTTAACCCCAGTAGATTTGCTGCCTATGGCAGGGGGGCTGCACTCAATGATCTTGCAAGGTCCTTTTCAGCCCCTAATGTCTATGAATCTATGAATCAGTTTTAAGAAATTACAAATATGGTGGACCTGGAATAAGATCTGAAATGACTCATCTTAAAATGTTAAGGGTAGTTAGGAGAATAAACGGGAATGCATAGCAAATATTATTTAATGTATTAATTAATGTTCAGCAGCAACCTATGCTTTCTCTTCAGAAAAAAAGACTAAATTCCAAGGTTGTAGTTATTTGCTGTGTATCTGTAAGGGCAGCAGACAACATACAACAGTTAAAATTGATACAAATGGGTGATGGTAGCGATTTGACTTTTTGTCCTTTTAGGAGAGCTAAACATAACTAATGCTTTTAAATGGAAAAAAGCATTAAAACTCTTTAAAGTCTTGGGCTAAAGCCTTTCCTAGCTTGGTTCCTCCTCCCAAAAACAGGCACACAGAACAGTTCCTGCTGCCCCTCCATGTGCTTTGAATTTCAGGAGATGCTATATGGAGTCAAGGCAGCACAGCAGTGGTACCAGGGCTGCCACCAAATTCAAAAAGGCTCAGGGGAAGGTCCCTGGCTTTATAAAGGTTGAGAACCACTGCCTTAGACTAAGGTAATAATAACACAGAAGCAAGCTTTTGAACAACTAACTGAGTAATTATTTCAGTTTAGGAGGTTGTGAAATTAAAGAACCACATAAGGAATATGAAAGTCTGTGATAGGGATCTGAATTTGGGTGTAGCCAGCTTCTATTCTTAATGGACCACCCTAACTTTAATATTTATAAAATGCAACTGTTAGATAAACCTCTGGGCAAATATACAGTACAAAGCATAACTTGGTATGCTGCAAAGCTGAATTAAAAACATGTAACTCTCCCTTCAATTATTCATGCCAATGCCAAGCTTCCCTTACTACTTCTCCTGGCACAAGATGGTGAAGAGAGATGGGCTTTGCCCTAAAGATCAGCAAACTCAGGCATCAGTGGAGCAGTTGAATTCCAGAGGTCAGAACTTGTGCCGGCTTTCATCTCCTCACATTTGAATCTCTAGACTGGACAAGCTTCAGCTCCTCACCTGAGCTTGCATGTTGTCTTTGCCAGGACTGTCCAACTGGCAGCCCACTGGCTGCATCCAACCTGTAAAGGGTTAACACCCAGCTCATGAATTCCCACCCAGCCACTACCTCTGCTGCTTCTGCTGGGGTATCTGGATGGCCTCCTCCCTCTTCCAAGCTTCTGATGGTGGTGGGGGAGGGCAGTACATCCAGTGGGGGCATGCTGCCTATGCAGCAGTGGTGGTAGGGGGTCTGCACAGCCCATGTGGCAGGAATCCCATGCAACATGCAGTACATGGGCTCACAGCTCAAGTGGGGAGTTGCCTGTGGCTGCTCAGAAGTTGGACAGCCCTGGTGTCTTTTAACTGTATCTTTTGTACGTACTTAGCAACTGTCTCTAAGCGTGGTTGTATTTACATGCAGTATGGTAAACATGTTTGGTAATCATAGCACCTAACTGTGTGCCATCTGTGCTAGAGGTCTGACTGGCACACAGCTGACTAAAGTATGCCATTATACTCTTGAGCTTCATAGATGTGAATTCTTACCCTTGCTTCTGAATCTGCTTAGCCTGCTTGCTGCAAATATAGCTGAAAGGACTTGGTAGCCTGGGAGGTCCATTCCAGTCCTGTGTTCCCATGGACATTCCTTTATTTCCTCTGACATCCCAGTGAGGTAGGATGCACTGCAGCATACAGAGCTCTTCAGAAAAATTCTGGGAAATTTCAGTGTCTTGAGTATTTTTGCCAATTTTTGTTCAGTTTTCTGTTTAGCTCTTTCTTTACATGTCACTAGTGCTACTCTGTGTAATGTGCTCTGGACATTGCTCTGTGGTTTTCCAGAATGCAGAGATTCAAATACATTCAGTCCCAGTGGAATATGTGAATATGAGAGCAGCACTGATACTGGGTTGTATAAAAAGCTGTTGTGGTTGCAGCTGAACTGAACTTGTTATTAGTATGTTATGGTCTGGTTACAAAAATATAGTTTGACTTCTTAGTTCTGAAATTGTCTACAATCATGTTACAGTTACATAAATGGCTCCAGATACCAACTTGTCTCCTGCAGACAGACCCTGAATAATTTGATTTGTTTGGTATCACCATTCTTTTCACTGGAATAAAGTGGGGTTTTTTAATATTTTTTCATCAGCTCATTTATCTTTTGGGTCAGCTTGTTCCTTTTTAATGGTAAGCTTTTATGTCTTTTCCAAGTATTTACTGAATGAGCGGGAGATAGAGCTGCATCCAATTGCCCATGCATAAGACATTTTACAATCATGAGACACAACTGTTAGTTGCCAGTTAGTCTTACCTCGATCCTAGGCAAGCTGTTTGAGAAAATTATTCTGGCACACATCCACAAGGGGCCTGCAGGGGACTGCATGCTTAGGGGCAACCAACACGGGTTCATCAGTGGCAGGTCCTGTCAGACCAACCTGGTGGCCTTTTACGATCAGATCACCAGATCATTAGATGCAGGGATAGCAGTGGACATCGTCTTCCTGGAGTTCCAGAAGGCTTCTGAGACTGTCTCTCACCCCGTTCTCATTAAGAAACTGGGGCACTGTGGTGTCGACGCCCCCACAGTCAAATGGGTCGCCAACTGGCTGGAGGGCTGCACCCAGAGGGTGGTAGTAGATCTAAACAGACAACATAATAAGCATATAAAAGATCTGCTTCCACAGAGAGGCACTGATGCTATAACTCTTTTTCCTTCTATTCAGAGTTGGAGACTCCTATCACTTTTGGAGCTTAACCAGGATTCCCTTGGCTAATATTCTTAATAGGTCTCATCATCTGGGGAGTGGAGGGAGAGGAATCATATCACTCAATACCATTACAATAACAGACAAGGAATTGGTAAAATTAGCACTGTCTTGTTCGTTTCAGTAGGCATTTAAATATAATCTACCATCTATTGATTAAGATTTGGGGAGAAGAAGACTTGCTTTGTAAGTCTCTCTTAAGATTGCTTTAAGAAAGGGTTTGAAAGACAGAGGAGGGTAACAGCAAGGTAGACTTAGGCCTGAGCCAAAAACTAATCTAATCCAATTAAAAGTCTGCTGTTAACTTCACAAGGGTTTTGAATCATGCCCTCGAGTAAGGGTGGCTACCAAGATAATTAGTTCCATAGAAGAGCTGAGGAGAGAGCAGAAAGTAGAAATCTTTGCTTGACTGTTCTGACAAAATAAGCCTTTTTGGCTAATTGTGAACATGGAATAAACAGCAAAAACTGGGCAATGTTGTACCATGGGCAAAGTCTGCCAGAGGAGCAGGGTAGCTTGAGGAAATGTGGGAATGCTGTGTAGCAGTCATATAGTTCACCGGATATGGCTCAGGAGAGGAATGTCTGTACTTGGCTTTGACATACCGCTGCTCTGGGACTTTGGACAAGTTCCTTCAGTGGCTGTCTCAGTTTCCTGATGTGCAAACTGGGGGGTGACTCTTTTGCTTTTGCCAAGGGCCTTGATGAGATGTATGGATGAAAAACTTGCTTATAAGAAAAAGGTGTTATAAAACAGAGAAAATAAGTGATATGGTGGATTAAAAAACTGCTCAGTGACTTACAAGGGGAAAACAGTTAGTTTTCACTATTTCAATGAGTTGTCAGTGTGCTCAGGGAGAAATGCAACACAGCTAAGTGCCCACAAAGAAGCAGCACCCATTTCTGTACTGCTTTAAATCATCATTAAGAAACACTCCCAGTTATGATATATAATAAAAGAGGGG
This sequence comes from Crocodylus siamensis, assembly GCF_052110815.1. NCBI lineage: Eukaryota > Metazoa > Chordata > Crocodylia > Crocodylidae > Crocodylus > Crocodylus siamensis. The sequence goes on from NC_143398.1 coordinate 67,806,697, forward strand.
AAAAACAGGTTCAAGTTACAAGTGTTTCTGACACTGTGCCCTAAATTGTGTGGGTGTTTGATTCATTCTGGATGGTGTGCATGAGCTTGGAGGTGGAGGAAAATTAGAGGGTGGAAAAGAAAAGAGCAGTGTAAGGGCCCTGCCACATGTTCAAATTAAGACTATAAACCAGCTATAGTGTTATCACACATTTTCAAGCACTAACTTTGTAGCTTGTCAGCTCTTTTTATACTTGGATAGACATTTTTATTTTGTGATAATTACTTTGCACATGTGGCTGGTCTACATCTTTTGCACAGTTAACCAGTTAATTGTCTAACATGTCAGGTATAGTTATATACAAGCAAAGCAAAAATATTCATAGCTATTCTGCAAGTAAATGAAACTATGGCCCAACACTGTTGTAAAGGAGGCAAAAAGAGCCTTCTACATCTCTACCTATAACAGTAAATCTTGGCCAGCTGAACTATTTTGCCTCAGGAACTGGTTAATCAACCTAGGCTGCATAGCCCAGCCAATAGGCATAAGCATTGACTGCTGCTTGGAACTGTTGTCAGCCTGCTTCACTGACAAGATCAGCTGAAGTAACTGGGAAAGAAAATTCTGCCCCAGGTCAGGCTATGCCCCACCACCTTTGAGTGAATGTAACTTTATCACACATGCTTAAGCTCAGGAAGCCCTGATCAACATAAGAGCACCACCTATATAACGGTTCCATGCCTCTCCTGGCTGATAAAAGATAAAAACATCTATATCACTCTCACAAGGTACAGACCAAGACACAACAGGGGACTGCTCTTATTTTCTGAGAGTAATTGATTCAAACTGAATGCAAACAAGACCAAAATAATGCTGGCCAGAAAGGGGAAATGCCTCAAAGAACTGATTATGATAGTGTGTCCACCTTTGACTAACATATGTATTTATTGAATCATGCTGCTTTGAAGCCTTTAGGTCCTGTTTGTTTGACTCCTCATCATTCAGATCTGACTGATTTTACTTTAAAAACATTTAATTTTTAGAAATGCTGGCTTTCTTCCACAATATCCAAGAGGCTTTTTCAATTGTGGTGTGGCTTACTGAGCTTACTGTTGCAACAGTTCCCAGAAGTGCCTTCTTTTACCTGAAGACTGCTAGCAAACTTTATCCCTTTTTCTGGGGACTGGTTAAATACCAGAGATGAATGCATTTGCCACTTCCAGGTTGATTACTGTATCTCACTATAGCTGAAGATATATGTAACCCAGGTGGTATGCGGAGGGAACCCCCTCTCTAACTGAACAGATGTCAGCAGGTGTGTGTACACAGTGGGATTGTGGCTGCCTAGATGCTGACCAGCTCACCTCTTTTTCCCTGCAGAGCAGAGCAGAGACCAAGGACACCCAGTGATATTTAACTATTTATCTTCTTTGCTACCTACCTACTATTTTCTTGTAAGGGGCTTTTGAGGGTAGATGCTCAGATTAGCATCATGGCTGCATCAGAAGTTGGGAACTGAATGGGTACCGATACTGAAATATCCATTTACTTCTAGACATGGTTTAACCGAGTCAAGCCAGAGACACATTAATGAGGCAATGGAAGGAAACTTGCACTGCAGTTGTTCTGTTACCTGCTATGTGGATAATCGGAGAACCTCAGTTCTGAGAACTGTTGATCTTGCAGTTTTTCCAATCACTATATCCACTTACAAATTATGATTAAAAGGTAAAAAGAGAAGAGAGCTCTCTGCAGACTTACTGCTGAGCAGGAGAGTCGTTCTGGAGAGCGAGAGAGCATGCAAGCAAGCAAGGCATTGACTGAGTCTGTGAGGTTTACCTCCTCAAGGAACTTCTGTTTTTTTTATCATTGAGCGCATACATTCAGATCAGAGAACCTGGCGAAAAGGATTCTAGGTTTATTTCATCTTTATGTAGTCAGGGGAGTCCAACCCATTTGTTCCTGTGTGTCAGATCAAGACTGCAGGGCTTCTTGCAAACTGGACAACCCGCTTGTTTGTCACCCCTGCTGCTAGAGTCTGCTACATTGGCGTGACTCCGGAAGCCATGGGGTGAATGGCACCACCACTTGCCTTCCTTTATCCCCTGGTACCAATTTTAATCATCCACAGTGACCAAAGACACTGAATTCAGCAGCAGGCAAAGGAATGAGGTGGCAAGTCATGGCAGCATTCACCCCCTGGTATTCCAGAGTTGTGCCAACAAGCAGCTCTAGCAGCTGTGGACAGCCCTGATGTAGTGGAGCTGAAGAAAATTGAGTTACATCAGTGTTAATTTGGTGTGCTGTGTATTCTTTTTTTACACTTTTAGATTGCTAAACCCTGGGTGAAAAAAGCCATTGTGTAATCTTTACCAAGTCAGAGCAAGAAATTGCAGTAAATAAAGTCAGGCCACCATTTAAAGAGTCTTAAACCCACCAAAGGGAAATTCGCAATAAAAGGCAGGGAGATTCCTTTCCTGTTCAATCATAGTTGAGTGAAATGTTGTACTTCCTGGGAGGGATAGGAGCTCACAGTTTATGGAACCTCCAAAAAGAAAAATCAGGTATGCAAAGTATGTATTAAGGAGCATTTCCCAAAGATGATTCATCTCTTATCCCTGCTACAATCCCTTTTTACACTTGCAAATAGACAGTTAGGTCAGCAGGTATCTGACTGGCATGTGCAAAGGCACTTTCTGCCCCCATGATCAAATATGCAAATCATGCTGTGCTCTGGCCAGAATTTGGATTGACACACTCACTAGCACCTGTTATGATTCAAGAAGCTAAGAAAGGAAGGAAAAAAAGGTCAAGCTTTATTCGTAATATTTTTAACAACTCGGCAATTAACTGATTTATTTCAAACAGGCTTAATTCCTTCCTCCAACCCCAATAGGCAGAAACCCCACTCGTGTTCAACAATGCACTTTTCCATACAAATCCCTCATTATCAGTTGTTTAAAGAGGTTCAAGCTGTTGTTGCAAAATACTTATCTGCATACAATCATGCCCTCCTGATGGTTTTAATTTTTTTTTTAATATGCAGCCTGTTGTTATAACCTCATTACCGATCTACCGATACACAGACAGAGTGCGAATCTTATAGTTTTTATTCAGACCTGACTTCAGTTAAATCCAGGTCTGTTTGGTCTTACTAAAAATGACAGGACTTATAGCCTACTGTGTAAATGGTATATGTTTGTATTGTTTGTCTTGTGCTGAGCAGTTACAGACTCTTAGCCTTTTAAGTCAGTTTCCTGTTGCAGGAAAAATCAGTGATGTGGAGTCTGAGTATTGTCTTAGCTAACTTTTTTATTCACATTAGGTACACTAGTCCTTCAACAGAGGTGGTCACAGACAGGACATAGGTGGACCCCTCTTCCAGGAATTGTAGCCCAGACAGAAGTGCCTGGTTGCCAGGAAGCTTCCCTCCACAGACGGAGGTTAAGGTACAGAGCAACTTCTCTCGTTCTCTTCCACAGCTTCCACTTCAAGATAATGAAAAACTGGAAAGGGTGGAAAAGAAGATACCAGAACAATTAGGCAACACTTATAGAGTGAAGCTACTGTAAGATGCTTATTCTGTTTAATTTATCAGAAAAAAAATCACAGGGTTACATTTCCCAAACCAAAACTACTTATATAGTGAGAAGACTTTTGATAGATGAGAATCCTCCAGCAGGTAAAAGCATAATATGAACCAAAAGTTGGAAGCTGAAGTCAGCAAATTCAGATTAAAATTAAAGTGCAAATTTTCAGTACAGCAATTAACCATTGTTTCACTTATTAGAAGTTGTGGATTTTCCATCATTTCCAGTCTTGACTTAAATACCAGATAGCTTTCCAAAAGACACACTATGCATATGTTTCAATTTCTACAGCTTGAGTGTTATGTAGGAGATCTGGCTAGATCAGGTTTGGCCAACCTGCTTCACATGTACCACAAATGGTACAGGCAGCTGTTGTGTGTGTGTAAGCAGCAGACCAGGGTGGGGACAGGCAGCACAACAACAGAAAACTATTCAGTGTTGAAGTCAAGACTAGAAATGATGGAGAGTCCACAACTTTTGGTAAGTTGCAAAAATGGTTAATAACTCTATTTATAATTTGCACCTGTTCAGGCTGCTCTCAAGTATGCCTCCTTTTCTCCCATGAAATGCTCCAAATACTGATAGGCCCCAGTGAAGTCATCAACAGTGTCCCTCCATGGCTGCCCCTGGGATCACAGTATCACACCAGGTTGTAGGCAACTAGGTTTGGAGACACTCAAGGAAACAAGGTGCTGACCAGGGTCAGGAGAAGCAAGCAAATATAGGGATAGGCTGGGTCAGGAAGCCAGGAGGTCAGTCTGAGAGTGAGGTCTAAGAACAAGCTGAGTCAGAAAGCTAGAAGATCAGGCAGAGCAGCATAAGACTAGATTGAGCCCTGTTGCCTAGACAATTCCTGTTCATGGTTGGGGTGGGGGTTGGGAAAGTGGAGGATCAGCTGACCCCAACAAGCCACTCTGTTGCCAGAGAGTGGGTGTAGGGCCATATGATGCTGAAGGCTTTAGGGCAGCCTTGACCAACCTGGGTGACAAGCTGCAGTGTGGCAGGCTGAGGACACAGGTTTAAGGTTGTGGTATGGTACTTACTCTGTGGCAAGCTTGAGAGTAAGCCTTTGGGAAGACCCCTGAGCAGCCTCACCACTGTATTTCTAGGTTTGAATTTTACATGAGGGAGTAAAGAGGTGGACTGTGCTTGGAAACATCCTCTCAGGAGCAGATTGCTGCTGCTGCAATATAGACATCCCCTTTAAAATACAGAAGTCCCAAGAAGCACCACGTAATAGGGCTGTGTGAAATGGCACTATTCCATTTTGACTTCAGTTTTGAGGTTTGGACGAAACAGTTTTGTTTTGAATTTCATTTTGAGTCGAAACAGCTGTTCTGTTTCACTTTGTTGAAACAGTGAGGCTGTTTTGATGCTGTTTCCCCATTGGGTTTGGGAAAGGAACAGCCCAGCTGGGTTCAGCTTCTAACTTTTGGCTGACTTCCCATCCCCAGCCCAATCTAATGCATGGGATGGGAAGTCAGCCCAGCTGGGCTGACTTTCCTTCCCCAGCCCCATCGTAGGGCTGGAGAGGGGAACTGAGCAATCAGGCTCAGTTCCTTTCCCCAACCTGATTGCAGTGCTTGGGAGGGGAACTGAGCCCCACACTGATTGGCTTCCCACAGCCCGGTGTGGGAGACAGGGAGAGCCAGGGCTGTGCTCCTGGCTGCTGCCGGGAGCGCAGCCCTGGTTCTCCCCTGTCTCCCACTACCTCGCTGCTGGCTGCTTCAAAACATTCTAAAACTTTCAAAACGTTTCAAATAGTCTTGTTTTGTTTTGAAGCCCTTTGTTTCAATTCGATTTTGCTGTTTTGAGCTCAAAATGAGTCAAAATAGTGTCAAATTGAAACAGCTGGCAAAATTTCACACAGCCCTACTGCTTAGCTCCCTTCTAAGCCTAATACATAGTTTTCCTAGAGATTAAGTAAGTTTTCATCTCTCAAAGTTCCCCAGGAAACTGAATGCCTGCTTCTGGCCATGCTGGGAGGTAAGTTTTCATGGTGCTGAACAGCAAAGTGGAACAACTTCAACAGGAAAGGCTGAGAAACCCTACTCCAAAATATCAGCATTTGCTGTGAGATGCGTGTTTGAATTCCCTCAGGCAGAGAATGAATTGGAACGCAGTTCTCTCACATCTGAAGTGAGTGCTATCCTGAGTGTGCCATTAAATAAAGAGAGGATACTAGCTTCTTCCTTTAAGATAGAGCTGGCTTAGGCATGAACCTCCCCAAGATGGTTCAGGGTTGTAAATGCTAATTGGGTACACGTGGAGGGGTGTGAGTGATTCCAAGCAGCCAGGATGGAGATGAGTAAGTCTTTGAAGGTTTAAGTCACATAACCTTCCTTGGTAATTCTCACTGCCTGGCTTAGGTGGCTTTCTACTTAGTGTGATGGCTATTATGAGGTACCTAACTGTTCCCAAGCTGGCAGAAAAAGATAAATTTTTTTTGCAATTTCTTAGTTGGTCTAATAAAATTTCTTAGTTGGACCATTCATCTTTGAACCAAGAGTTCTAGAGTTTTGCATGTACTCCATAGAGAGCCTGGGTAAAGGTTTGCACTAGGCAACAAGGTGCTTTGAAGTGATGCCTAAGTCCTTTTGCAGATCTAGCTCTTTGTTTCTTACCTGCCAAGTCTGTCAATCAGGGATTGTGCTCTTGTCTTGCTGTGAAAATCCAGAAATAAATGTATTAGCATTGTATAAACACCAGAGAAAACACTGTAACAAAATGAATAACTGAGTATTTATTGTAGGCATGACTTAAGTAAATATGGTAGATGTCCTTAGATGCATTTTGAAGATGAAAACAGCTTCATTGCCTGTGCACAGAATGAAGTTGGGGACCTATGGAAAAACGGTCTAGGACTATAGAATTAAACTGTATCACACTGTGTATGCACAGGGAAGTTGAATTAAGGCTGGTATTTCCTAAACTTTGAAGAGCTTTATTTTGCAGTTGTAACCTTTTTTTTTTTAACATATTGCTTGTGTGGTGGGCTTGCCACTTTTGCCTGGCAAGCCAGGCTTGGAGAATGACACTTCAGATTGGTGAAACACTTTCACTAATCAGGTAACGGCTGGGAGGGGCTTGCCCTGCCTCTGTTCAGGGGTTGCGGGTTGAGGACTCCCTGGACCTGATTGAAGACTGTGCTTTGCAGGTCCAGTGGACTTAGGGGCAGGGCCTCTGGTGTAAATAAAAGCCTGGCATGCTCAGCAAGCTGGGCAGATGCAGTGAGGGATGGCAAGGAGAGTGGAGCTCCAGAGAAGACTGTCATCAGGACCCCGCCTGAGCCTCGATGATACGCCGATCAGTGCATGGCATTCAGGCTCTGGGAGCTGCTCAAGGCAGCTTGAGCCTGCGATCCTGTCAAGTGGCTGGGTAGGACAGTGTGTGGATTGGTGCATGGAGAGCTGTCCCTGGGAGCGCTTCAAAGCTAGTTGGGCCCCATATGGTGTATGGGTCAACATGTGGACAGCTGACCCTTGGAGCAGCTCAAGGTTGCCTGTTCTAGGGTGTTCATGTTCATCTGTGCAGGGGTGTTAGTTATTGCCTGCACTGTGGATCATCTTTACTGAGTTCCCAGATACCTGTTCTGTTTTGCAGTCCCTCGAAGTGGTACAATGTGTTGATTGCAGGTTATGGTATATGGTGTCACATACCAATTCTACTGTAAATATTTAATGTCTCTTATTCATATTGATATAGCAATAAATTTGTATATAGTTAAGTGCTTTCTCCCAGCCTGGCTCTATAGAGAAAAGAGGGAACTCTTTCTTCCCTGGTGGCAGGCCCCTCTTGCCTGACCTCCCCATCCCTTTCACTTGCAGACAGGGCACACCCCTGGGTGTACCGGGGCTATATCTGTATCAATACATATTAATTCTGTAGAATAAATAATGTGATGAATTATGGACAGAGACAACCTAAACTTGGAATTCCTTTGCTGTTGTCAGTTTAAGTAGGATTCTGAATGTTGGTGCAACATACCGTAGCTTTTATAGTTCATGAGACTTACCTCCCACTCAGTGTTCAATGATAGTGGGCCAGTGGTTTAAGATTTGGGTCCAATTTTGTACTCTTAATTCAGGCAGAATTCCATCTGACTTCTTAAGGAGTTTTCCTGATCAAGGAGTGAAGGATCGGACCCCAGGTAGCCACTGCATAGTCCTTACTGTCTGTGAGGGCTTTGTGCAGTTAGGGAGAACAAAAACTCTTCAACTCTTGATATACCAAGGGTAATTTTACAGAGCATGCCCCACTAAAGTGGGGGTGGTGGTGGTTATATGATTGACATTTTACTGTTCAGCATGTTCACAAGGTACAACCTGTTTTCTAACTTCTGAAATATTTGCTATGGACTGAGAAATGTGTTTTAAAAAGAAGTGTTTGTTATAATGTCAAATGAAGTTTGGAGACAGGGTATAATGAAATTATACAAGAGGCAGCTTCTGACAGTACAGAGAGACTTTGTACCAAATTTCATCCAAGAATGTGCTTTTATTGCTGAGTCATAAATCATGAAAAGCAGAGTTTATAACAGAAACACCAACAGAATTCTCGCCCTTAGCTGTGCTATTAGGTATTTTAATAATAGTTATATTAAGGAATTTTTTCCCCCTAAAAACCAAATGACTGCAAAGCAAACACATTTAAAAGGTCACTTAAAATTGTTTAATTAACATAACATAAAAGAGCAACTATTGATTGCAGTTTGAATGTAATGCTGAATGTTGCAAATATGTAAATCAGTCTTTCACTGTATTTTACATCACACTATAACTGAACTCCAAAAGTTATTTAAATTTTAAACCAGGACACTGATCTGAAAGGTCTCTCTTTCCTTTGTGTCATGTAGGCATAGTAGTGATTCTCAGCTAGGGTGCCTTAAAATCAAGGGTGTTGTAGGGTGCCACTCACTGTTAGTACTAGGTGTGCAACATTTGAGAATTCTAAAAACTGTCATCGGGCTTCTGCTAGGGTTTTTTTTTCCCCCAAGTAAATGATTTCATTATTATCTTTACTTCAAGAGGAGAATTAGCAATAGAAAAGAATAAGTAGTTGGCTTCCCCAACATAAACCCTGTTTTAGAGATATGTTTATATATTGAGTGTACAAACCCCATGTTAGCCAGAGGGAGTATTAAAGACCTACTGTGGCATCAGTTCAGAGGGAGTGATTAAAGGGGAGAGTCCAGATCAGCTGGAAGGGAAAGAATACCAGATGTGGAGTTAACTGGAGTAGTCTGCCAAAGGGAAAGTAAGCCTGGTGTTGGACATGCTACCAGCTATTTGCCTGGTGTTGTGAAATAAGCAGCCAACAAGCAATGTCCAGCCTGAAGGGGATAACACCTAAGTTACAGGTGCCCTTGTGCCTGATGCCTGCTCCGACACATTCTAATTAAAATGTGTTGGAGCAGACTCAATTAGCATGTTCCAGTAGGCTCAGCAGCACATGTTTTCAGCATCCCTCCATTACAAAATGGTGGCAGGGGTACTTTAACTAATGCTTGTTGAAGGTGTACCTCAAATTGAATGAGTCATTCTAATTAGAACACCCGCTCAGCCCCAGAACACATGTAAAGATGCCCAATTTTTTGCACCTGACAAAGTGAATCTTGATAATGGTTTTCCATTAACCCATAATGCAAGTGTAGGGAATGCCTTGTTCTCCTTTCCCTTATAGACCGAACATGCTAGCAACACTATTTCTCTTTTTCTTTTATCTTCAGATACTGTCTCAGATTTCAGCCTGGATTGCAGCCCCATCCCCTGCCACACACCTTTTTAAACACATTTCTGGCTTGTAAGATCATGGGGTTTTTTTCTTTTCATTAAGGTACTTTCTTTTCTTGATGAGTCTGTACATTATGGCAGGGCACTCTTGCCATCTGCCACTTTAAAGTTTGAGAGCTGGCAGCAGGGCAACCTGCAGGTGTGGGCTAGCCTTAATGAGGCAGTCACATGACTGCAGGAGAGCTCTGGGATAGGAGGAGAGGGTTGATACCTCCATTTTAGATCCAGGCTCCCAGGGCTGAGGCAGGAGTTGGAATAACGATACCTAGTTGAGCTCAATGCTCAGAACATCTTGGTGGTAAGGACAGGAGGTATGGGGATGGCAGGAGGCTCCTGATCCCAGGTATGACTTGAAACTGCACCCTGCTGAGGAAGGACGGGCTGATGGGGTAGTTCCCCAGACATATCAGGCCAGTTGCATCCCCAGGGAAAGGTGGGTAGGGCCCCCCACTACTCAGTGTGTAATTATGAGTAGGAACAGACCAGGTCAGGGGCTGGGGGAAGGGGATAGGTGTGCCTAGACAGAGGTACCTGAGCTCTGCAGGAGTGTAAGACTCCAGAGGCCCCAGAGAAGGGAGCTTGGAGCAGCAGGTAGCTTTCTGTGCCCCCCAGCTGTGCCCTGCTGCACTGGGTTCCAACTCTACTCTGCAGAAGTGGTGGTGAGGGCAGCACAGTGGGGAGCATTGCTGGTATCTGCTGCCTCCCCAGAGCCTGGGACTGGCGCTGCGGCTAGGAGGCAGCAGTTGTTTGCAGTCAGCTTAGGCTCTGGGTAGCTGCTGATAGCCATGGAGCTCGAGCTGCTTGCAGCAGGACTTTCATCCTCCCAGCTACCTGTTGGGAACAGTCTAGGCTCCATGGCTATCAGCAGCTACCCAGAGCCTGGGCCAGCTGCAGCTGGGAGGCTACAAACAGCTGCTGGCCTCCAGCCCCGGGCTCTGGGAAGGCCGTGGGTGCCTGCACTGTGTCCATTGGGGCCAGGGTTGGGGCCACAGCGAGGGGGCGGAAGGAAGCAGCTGTTTGTAGCCTCCCAGCTGCAGCCGGCCCTGGCTCTAGGGTAGCTGCTGCCAGCCATAGTGCCTGGGCTGCTCCCAGCAGGGCTTGCAGCCTCCCAGCCATCTGCTGGGAGCAGCCCAGGCTCCCAGCTGGTAGCAGCTACCCAGAGTCAGGGCCAGCTGCAGGGCCAGCTGCAGCCAGGAGGCTGCAAACAGTTGCTGCTTCCCTGCCCCAGCCCTGGTGCGTGCCGAAGAAAATGGCCTTATGTGACATGCTTGGCATGTGTGCCAGGGGTTGACAACCCTTGGCCTAGGAACTCTGCAGACGCAAGTTACAAAAGACGCTACATTTTGTAATATCTTTATTTGATACCTCATGCTGTTGCAGCTGTTTGCAGCTGTGTACTTGTTTGGTCACAGCTATAAACTGTCTTTTTTTTGTGGCCAGATCAGGCGAAAATTGTCATTTCTGTCTGTCCTCGTAGTACTCCAGATTGGCAACACTCTCAGTTTAAATAGCCTGATTATCCTAGAGCATAGTCAGACCCAAACTGGCAGCTAATTCGGGTACTGGTAGTATTGTGGCCATGCCAGCAGGGAACTCAGCATGGGCTGAATTACCCTGATTTTTTTTTTTTTTTTTCAATGGGTTTTGGCAGCCTCTCCTGAGCTACATGTTGTCACAGCTAGAGAGTTACCAGGATAAAAGCTACCTAGTTTAAAGATTACTTGGGTATGCTTGTGATGAAGTGCAATATAAACGCATGAAGATAAACATGTGCATAAATCTTTACAAGTCTGGGATCTTTATATCTCTTTCACTGTGATTAAAAACAGACTTCAGATTCACCCTGGGTCTGACTTTTATTTTCCTGGGTTTAGACTCCCATCAAAATAGGGGCATGGGAGAGACGGTGTTCATACACAGGGTTTGAATGGAAGTTAGTTGGGGGGGGGCGGGGAGTGTTATCTTCGTCCTTCAAAGGTACAGTACTTCTAAATGTGCCATTTAGATAGTTACACACAGACCCAAACCGTCCCAGCTCCCTGGTGCATGGGCTGCAGTCTTGCTTAGAACCTGTTCTGCCAGGGTATCTGACTTGATATACAAGCCTCTGGGGATTGCGAAGGAGGGAATTTTGGCTTCTACACCCCAGCCACTTCATTTGCAGGATGGCCCAATCCCCAGTCAAACATAGGGAATATGATTGCCTGTTGTCCTGCCTGCCTGTGAAGAGAAGAAGACAATGCTTTCTTCATTTTTCTCCTTTACATCTTGAATGATAAACCATAAACAATGAATGACTAAAATTGGTCCACATAACTGCTCTCTTCATATGGACCCTGATGACTTGACTGATTTTTAAGTCTGTGCCAAATGTCTGTGCTGTCATAGTGGAGAAAAAAGAGAGCATCACTCTTAATCTTTCTGAAAGGAGGTGTTATATTGGGTATACACTCAACTAGCACCTTGAAATACCAGGTTTCTCCAGGGACAGAAGCTTTTCCCCTGGGAATATACAGATGAACAAGCCTATTATCCCACTTTACTTGTAAAGTATCTGAGAGAACACTTTTTCCTCAGACAATCTCTGCTAATACTTGCTTGCCATTTATTCTAGGGCCAAGTTGCCCATGTAAAGGGTTATGCCACTCCCAGGTTTTGGCTCTGATCCACCAGATCCATCAGAACAACCTCAAGTGTCTGTCTTCAGTAGTTGTATTTGGTAGCTGTGTTGATCTGAGATGAAAAGAAATGCAAAATTCTAGAACTCTTGGTTCAGAGATGATATCTTTTATTAGACCAACTAAGAAAGTATCATCTCTGAACCAAGAGTTCCAGAGTTTTGCATTCCTGTTTTCAGTAGGGTATTCTTACAAAACCTGGCTTCTTGACTACAGGATTGGCTACTTTCTAAAATATTTTGTCTGCCAAGTCTAATCTCCATGACACAACCCACTGCACAATGGCAATCCCTTACTATAAAAGCCTCAGGACAGGGACATGGTAGATCAAGATTAGGATGCAGTTAGAGGTGAAATTGAGAAGTTCAGACACCTCAATCCAACACTATTAGCCATCTGGAAAAGAGCACACTAAATTTTTGTAGTGCCTAGAAAGAATAGCTAAAACAAACAAGAAGTTAAAACAAATAAGAAACAAACAGCTTTTCCACCAACAATTATTTCTTGAGGGTGAGATTCACTGTCAGGCTGCTTCTGAAAAGTCAGGTGTCCAATGTATCAGTTAATTGGAACATTGAAAGACTGTGGGAAAAAGATAGAAGTAAACACTGCTGAATGTAGCTGGTTTTTTGGATGTTATATTATTACTGGCAAATAAATCACAAACTCTGGGCAATTCCTTATGTATAGAACATAAGCTAATGTTGATTCAAATTGTGAAAGACTTTATATTAATAAATGGTTTGTTTTAAAGCTTTGGACTGTAATTTTTAGACTTATGCACATGGTTTAGTTCATAGAATACTGCTAAGCCTGTGAGTGAATCTTTGCATTAAAAAAAATCATTGCTGTTTCCCCATAAGAATTTACATGTTTGCTTTTCCTTTGAAGCTCATGAATATATCAACCCACGATCACTGTAGATGGATCACTCAAGCATGCAAGGCCCTTTATAGAATAAGGGCCTTAGTTAAATGAATAATTACCAAATTATATATATATATATAATAACTGGCTTGGAAATATCCAGCATTGTTTTAATGTTTCTGGAAAATTCAACACAACTTCTAATAATCATGGTTTGAGTTTTAACCGCGTACTTTATTTTTGGAACGAGGGAATTAATATTGCTGCGCGCGCGCGCACACACACACACACACACACACACACACACACACACTCCGTTTGCTATTTTCAGTACTGCTCAACATGAAATTCTTTCTGCTGATATAAGAGCCTCTGAAAACAGAAATTGCTACTCAGCATGTAATTATATTAAAGGGATGGGAAACTTAAAATTTGTTTTATCATAAGTTCTACTGTTGAGTGGAAAAATCTTTGTGAATAACATGTATAATTATTGTTCATGATAAACCAGACTTAATTGTACTACATTTTGGAAACATTTTCATTGACTTTAAAACTTCTATTTCATCCTTCACTGCTGAACTGGTAAGAAGCTCCTCAAAAACTGTTAACAATACAATATCTCTCATGTCTCTAGAAAGGATTGCCTTTTGTATTTAATAATATAAAATGCGTGTTTATTACAACTGGAGAAAGCAATTATATAAAAAAAGTGTTCTTAAACTCTTTTTTTGTAGAGTAGTGTCTTATCCATACTGCAGTAGCTTGTATGGTGTTTTTTTGTTTTTGTTTTTGTTTTCCCCTAAAAAATAGCGAAACTTTCACTAACTTTAAGCATTCATGACTGGGTCCATGTGTATAAAGGATAGTAACTTCAGTTCTATGGAGTTCTCATTAAGGGTTTAGGATTTTCAAACATTAAATTGGTAGGCAGTCCATAAATTCCATTTACAGACTTTTCATCTTGGTTACTAGCAAAATCAACCATAACATATAGGAATTGAGAATAGGGTAAAGAAATTATGGGTATCACATAAATGTGTTTCTGAAGGAATGGAAAAAATGGATGCCATATATATGTTTGATTAATATCTCTGACTTACCTTATCTTCTTCTATTTATTTTGCTGTAATCCATTATAAAAGCATATTAGGAAACAGTCTCTAAGCATTTCTATATATTTGCTTCTGTACAGATAGTTAAATGCTAATTCATATAGCAACTTGGAGTAATTAGTCTTAGCATTTTACCTGCCATCTATATTTTCTTAAGAAGCCTATAGAAATAAACAGGGAACCTGGTCAAAACCAAATTAAAAGAATGTTATGCATATATTTGGCAAGAAAATTTTCCAGTGTGACCTTAGAGCAAAGGTACCACAAGTACATGCATTCACATACAGCCAGTACAATCACAAGAAGAATGGAACGCATTGCTAGGAAAAAGATGAAGAAACATTATTGGAACCGATGGGTGAAGTATTGGTGTAATGTTCGCCAAGACTGAGTCAACGTTTCTTAGTAAAAGCCCCTCACCCAATCCCAATTGTGAAAGGACAATGATTGGAGGGGTAAAGATCAGCCTCAATAAGATCTTTTTATTTTTAAAGATCTGGTCAGTTAGACTACAATAATGGGAAGCTGGTTATAAAATGTGTTGTAGGATTTGTGGCATGCTGTGTGGGAGTTGTGGATGTTGTCTCAATGTACTAAAATTGTGAAGAAATAAGTAGCTCAGGATTTGATCTAATTAGTCTCAAATGGAGACTGCAATTTGAAAAGTGTACACCTATTTAAAAGGGAGCAAAATGTGGTTAGCAGACACTGTGGCTGTGCTAATACTTGACTTGATTTCATTACAGCTATAGCTGAAATAAATTCTATTTTATTCTATTCTGTACTGGTTCTTATGCTACACTATTGCCTTCAATGTCGGGAAACCTATTCATTGGATTTAGTTGGTGGAAATTGCCTTTACGGATATGGTTCAGACAAAGCCAATGAGTTGTAAGCCATTGGTGTGCAGTGGGTATATTAGATTATGTTGAAAGAGATGTAAGAAGCAGGCAAGCCTCCAAATGAAGCATTCTGACACCTTTTGAAAATTGAAATGATGGCTTATGATTAGTTTCCAGTTTGAAACTGAACCCAAATAAAATGTGCATTCAGAATTAGTGTGTGTAGGCAGAGGGGTGGGGATCATTGAGGGGGGAGGGGCAATTTCTACTGACAAAAAGGTAAATTGGAGCTGTGCTGTACCAGCCAACTCCCCAGGCAGACTTCTATTATATGAGATTCATTTGTAAGTTTGCCAGTACTGGAAAACCATTGCATAGCTTGGGTGAGAGGGAAACCATTTTAGAGGCCAGCAAAGTGAGATTTAGCTCAGAGCTGAAAATGGCTTGCTCCTATTTTCATCTACCTATTTTTCAAAATCCTCTTCAGAATGGACACAGCTGCCAGTGGTTACAAGTCAGGGACATTACCACAAAAACAAAAAACTTGAGATGGTAGTGGCTTTTTACTTTAGTTTACACAACTTGCAAGGGGTTAGATGGACTGCAGCGCTATGCTTTCACAGCCATACGCTGACATGGGCACAAGCAGATAATAAGGGTATCTTGATTTGCTGGTTTTGTTAGTAGACTAATTGCAAACATTGCCCTTAATAGAACAAGGAAGAGGCTGCATAAAGCATGTGTGCTTTGAAAAATATGTGTTTCTTCTCTTTTTAATTTGCAGGAATGCAAATTCTCTTAGTACCCAGGTATAGGTTGTAGCTGTGTTGGTCTAAGAACATAAAAAGACAAAGGTTCTTTGGGTGAATCTGATACCTTTTTATTAGACCAACTTAAACAGTTACCAGAGTCGCCCAAAGAACCTTGTCTGCCTAATTCACTTGGTAAACTGTAACCTCTGTGGCTGGCTGTGGGATAGTTATGTAGAAAGCAGGGGAATAACTTGTTGAAGCAGCCAGGTAAGACAGCCATCTTGGAAGAAACACTTGCACCTGTCATACTTTAGAAAGTAGCTCAATGGAGGGAACCACTGACCCAAACTCGGAGCATTAACAAGCTTCATTGAAGCTGACAGGAGAGAGTTGCTGAGTGAAAGTGCAAGAGGCTTGGTAGTGTGTGGTGGAGATGCATGTCAGCAGCCTGAAGAAGATGGAGGAGGAAGCAAAAAAGTCAAGCAGAGAATGAGAGAAGCAATTGTAGTACAGCCTGAGAGGAGGATGAAGGTGAGCTTTTTGGGCAGTATGGGGTGCAAAGAAACTATGGCAAGTTTGATTCCTTTTGTGTGCTGGGGCACAGCATGAATTCTTTTGCAAGTAAATAGAACTGCATCCAAAAAGTACCCAACTCTGCCATCAGTTTTTCCTCCTGGTGGAAACACCTGTCCCACAGGTTCCCGAATACTGACTGGATCAAAAGAGGTAATTTCACAAACACTTACAAGCAGTTCTAGATTTCAAGCTCCTGACGGCAGTGACCTGTCTCACCTGTTAACAACAAGCAGGCTGACAGGACGGTACCTAAAGAACCACAGGACAGTCCTACAGAAAGGAAGCAAGAAAGGCATGGTTCTAAACCTTTTTTTTTAAAGCAGGAAGGTCCCAAAGGTCCTGCTGTGATGAGGATGAGAGACAGCTGTGTGCTACTTCCCTGTATCTTTCCCACTGATTTCTAAACCTCTTTACACTTCTTCTTTTAAGCATCCTCTGCTGCCAGTGTTCTGTCACCTACACTTTTTATAAGAAATCATTGGGGAAACTGCGGGGGTTGAAATAGCACAGCACCGCCTAAGATAACAGCAGGATGTCAGTCAAGGAGAAAGCCCCTGAGACCCACTGTCCCTGCTCTCTACATGCCGGATGATCTTTTGCCAGGTTGCCTCCGAAATAGCCCTGGCTTGCCCCTGGCCTGTGATGCAGCTGCCTAGCTTTATTTTTGCTGGCTTAGGAGCAGTGGAGGCTGGCTGGCCAATCCAGCCTTAGGCGCCACCACTTCGGTCCGCAGAATCGATGCTACGGGTGCCCTATCCGCGGGCCGGGACACAGAGCTGTCTTCGCTTCCCTGGGCAGGCCGGCACCGAGATGCCTCGACATCTCCCCCTTGCCCCGCAGCACCAGGGTGCACTGATAGCCCCTGTCCCCGGCTCCGACTCTATGCAGAAGAGCAGCCAATTACAGAACGCGCTCACTGAATGATTTGCATACGCGGTTGCCATGGAAACCTCCCCTCCCGGTTGCGCTCTCTTCCTATTGGCTGTCCCCGCGCCTGTCGCTTCGGGCCCCTTGGCAGCGTCTCCCCGCCCCGGCCCTTTCCCGCTGCCCTCGGAAGTAGTTGTGGGGGTGCCCCGGAAGTAGTTTGGGCAGAGTCCGGCCCAGAGTGAGGCCCTTTTGCTGCCGCTGTCGGGAGTTGCTGTTGGTATAGGCGTTGACGGTGGCACTCGGAGCCCGGCCCGGCCCGGCCCCGCGGCCAGGCCCGGGCTCATGGCGGAGGTGAGTGCTGGGAGGGCCCTGTGCGCGGGCTCGCAGCCTCCTGGGGCTGGGCCTGCGGGAGCTGGGGCTCCCCCTGTGCCCCCCCCCCCGCCCGTGAGGCGCTGGCGGCCGAAGCCCGCGCAGGGCGACAGGAGCGGAGCCGCCGTAGGCGGGAGGTGACGGGCGAGAGCAGAAGCCCCGGGCTGGGTAGCGTTTGTTGCCGGCTCAACTCGAGCCGGGAGCCTGGAGGGGCGGGAGGGGCCCCCCTCGCCCCGTCTGCGGACACGGGGGCTGGGAGGGTCCTAGTGTCGTTTCTCCCCGTGATGCTGGCCTGGAGGTTCCCCAGCCCCGCTCGACGGCGGTCGCGGGGGGGCTGAATGGCCCCGGGGGAGCGGTGCTGCAGGTCCCCCGTGGCTGCGGTGCTCGCACGACCCGTCCGCAGGTGGTGGGGACCGGGGATCGCCTGCGAGGTGCCTGTGTCATTATTTATACTGCGACATTGTGCTTAGTGGTGGGGAAAGAGATAGGACGAGTTAGGCTTGGCTTCAGCCTGGCCTCCATGGTGCTCTGTGCTGCTTACCAGCTCTTTTTGGGGCAACTTTTTTCCTTCCTTTTTTTTTTTTCCCCTAGCAACTTCTTTTTGAATGTGCTCTTCAAACGCTTTCTTATTCTGCTGGATGGGCTTCAGGAGAAGTGATGTCTGAAAACATAAGAGCTGCTATTGACTGGACTGGGTCAGGCAGTAGGTCTTTTTGGCTGGTCTCTTGTGTCATGCTGGGCTTCAGGCAGGAACTGGCCCCTTTTCCTCCCAGTTGCATAGTGGTAGACGGTGAATGGTGACTGACCCAGCTGGGTATGACCAGGGTTTTTTTCCCTCTCCACTGTTTCTCTCTCACTTGCAGCCTCCGGCATTTAAGGTCTAGGACAGTGGTTCTCAACCTTTTTTGTACCAGGACCCATTTGTAAACATCGATGGCCAGTCCCAACCTTGTGTTCATCACTCCTGATCCACTGTCCCCAGACCCCAGTTCCCCAGTGTGTGGGGCAGGAGGCCCCAAGCAGCCCCTTGCAGGCTGGATCTCTGCCAGCTTGCAAGGGAAAAGCCACAGTTTCCCACATTCTTCCCCTTTAAAGGCAAATCCATTTGTAAAGTTTGTTGGTCCATTTTTAAAGTTTCTTCCTGACCCTTTCATATATTCTTGTGACCAACTTTTGGGTCTTGACCCATGGGCTGAGAAATGCTGGACTCAGAAGTTCTGATTCAGAGGCACCTCCCCTGACTCCCATGCTCAATAGGTACTGATGCCTGTTTCCTCCAAGAGTTTGTCCAATCTCTTTTTTAGTCTGGCTAAGCTGTCAACTTGCGCAACATCTCATGGCAGTGAATTCCACACTTCAGTGACATGCCGTATGAAACAGAGCTTCCTTTTGTTCATTTTAAACTTATTACCTACTCATTTTATTTTGTGACCCCGTAGTTCTTGTCTTGTGAGAGGGTGAGTAATAAATCTCTCTACTTTCTCTTTGCCATTTAGTATTTTGGTAAACCCTTATGTCCTCCCTCAAGCATCTCTCTTCTAATCTAAGTAGGCCTAGTCTGTTTATTGTCTTCTCTTATGGAAACCTCTCCCTACTGCTAATCATGCGTTTTGTCTTGCTTTGGACCTTCTCTGGTTCTTCTGTGCCCTTTTTGAGGTGTGGAGACTAGAACTGGTATTCAAGGTGTGGATGCACTGTGAATTTATAAAAGAGAAAGCATGCACTTTTTCCCTGAATAGTTGTTGATCTCAAGCTGGTTTGATATTGGCAGTTACTTTACAATGATGTTCTTCTAGATGCAATTTAGTAGCCAAACAGTCTAGTTTCTAGAAGGGGAAAAGCTATACGTGTTTTGGTATGGTTCTGTGGTGCATTAAAATGCTTTGCTATTAAGATGTATAGGATCAGTTCCAGAAAGTGCCCAATATCTGTACTGAAGTTAGCTAGAAGTGGAGTCCCATATATATATTCCTCAGTTTCCACTGCACTGAAAACACTCTTTTCTCTCTCCTTTTTTTAAAAAGGAATTGCATATTATATTGGCAGCAATTACCCATCAAACTCTAAATTCAGTCCCTTTCTCATTTTGCCTTTTATTTGGTTATTGCCCCCTGATTAACATGGGGCTTCTGTGTCAAAAATGTGTTGGAAGTGCTTATTAAAACAGTATTCCAGCAACCATATTCATATCTGTTTAATTTTTCCTTCCATAATTTTGCTTTCTTTCCAGTTCAGTGTCTTAATTTAAATTTTGACTGTTCTTTGTATCCACCAAAGACTATAATCTTTTTTCTATGCAGCCTTTTCATATATAGTAATTCTATAATGTGTTGAAAAAATCCTAGATTCTGATAATATGGAAAATAGTTCTAAAAATGATGTGGATGGATTCCAAGCTTACTGTTTAAATATTGCATAGCGATGTATCTGTCACTCATGTAACAAACCATGGTGGTGTTATAAAGGGGAGAATTTATTTTATAAATGCTGTGTAGATTTACACAAAATGGTCATTTTTGTTGTTTTGAACCGATGTTGTTTTGAACCGATGCTGTTTTATGGGACTTTTCCACAAACAGTCTTCAAGACTCTGAATTTCAACTTAGCTTGGTGGAAAGAAATGTTAGGGCAGTTCTACCTGAAAATTAATCGCACAGAATAAATGTGGATAAAATACACTGGCTGTGAGTAGCAAGGCTAATTAACCAAATAAAAATTAGAATGATTTTGTTGGGTAGTAGCTGTGCCTAGAGATGACCTTTACTAAGTTAAGACTAAAACTAATTTCAGAGCTCAGTGAAAATAGATGTTAGTTCTTAAGTAGCAGATGCATCTGATGTACATTGGACAAAGAGCAAATTCTCAACGTTTTCTTAAAAGTGATTTGTGTGTGTGTAATTATGTCCAAAAGTATTTTCAATAACCAGATTCTATTCTAGTCTATTTGTTAAGCAGTCTTTAAATAGCTCTAGCCTGTTTTACCTTACATTCAGTTATGTGCAAATAGGTGCTCTGCTATTTTTTCCTGTTTGCCACTTTGCAGTCGTTGATACAAACTATAGAACTAGGTTTAGACAAGATTAGTCTGCTAATAATACTCGACCAGAAAAAAAAAATGTTAAAATCTATTTTTCTTGTAAACACGTGCTTAACTTTACACGGCTTAGTTCTAGTGAAATCAGTGGAGTGATTCATGTTTAAAGTTCAAGTGTGCACACACGCATGAGCGTGCACACATGTACAGGATTTTGGACATTGGATAGGTAAACTTCTTGTCTACCTGAACTGATGCGATGAATTCTTAACTGTTCCATGTACTGTTGTCAATTTTCATGTAGCAAACTCTGGATACTATTCCCTACTAAGTCTAACATTCTGGAAATTATGAGGCTAGTTAGTAATTGTGAAAAACATGGTCTTTTACTGTATAATACACTGTACTTTCATTTAGCACTCTCTGAGATTTTATAGTGACTCAGTTATTTTGAGTGCACTGACATCCACATTCTGAGTTTGATTCAGAACTCATTGAAATCAGTGTGTTTTTATTGATCTCAGTGGGCATTGGATTTTATCCTGTAGGTGCTTTAAACAATACCATTTTTAGCATAGGTCATGGGTGAAATTCACTTCTGGCTGGCTAGCTTTATACCATGCTGCTTACATCCCTCATAAGACCCTCATTTAGGGTTGATGTGGGGATTAAATGAAGTATAGCAGTGGTGGTCCATCTTTTAGTGTGGTGGACCAGGCCTCTCCAGAAAGAGGAGGTAGCTCCCAGTGTGGAGGTCAAAGGGGGAGGGAAGGAAGGGAGCTTACATCTGGTAAATAACACTTTCCTAGAGGAAGAGGGAGGGAGAGAATAAGCAGCATCTGCAGTAGGGGAAGGGAGAAAGCACAGAGGGTGGGCTGAGGATGGGACCAGGGCCACAGTAGTATAGGGAAGAGAAGGGGACTCATGGGACTGAGCTACTTACTGCTCATCCTCTATGCCGTGGGCTTGATCCAGTCTCTTTGGGACGGCCATAGGTTAAGCACCACTTGCGTGTAGGCCTTGGGTAGGCATTCTGGCATGTGGGAAAATCTGTCAGTCTGAGCTGTGACTCTAGAAAGTCTCAGTTAAGATACAGGGGTGTAGGTTGTAGCCATGTTGGTCTAAGGACATAGGCAGACAAGGTTCTTTGGGTGAATGTGATATCTTTTATTAGACCAACTTAAATAGTTGGAAAAAAAATTCTTAGCTAGCTTTCGGGTTTAAAAAGCCTGACAAAGGGTTTTTAAATCTGAAAGCTTGCTAAGAATTTTTTTTTCAACTATTTAAGTTGGTCTAATAAAAGTTATCACAGTCACCCAAATAAACTTGTCAGTTAAGAAACTGCATTTATTCACTTAGGTACTGAAACTCTCAGCTTATTACATTTAAATAATGAAATTGAATGAAGACCATTATGTTGGGTTTTTTGGAGGTTCTTTTGTTTTGTTTTGTTTTTTTGGTGTCCTTGCTCAAATAGTATAACTATGGTAAGATTTGCAGGAAGCTTAGGACAGCATTTTCACTTCAAACAAAGAAACAAAAGAAAACAACCTTTGTTAAAACTTACTAAATTCATGAATTAGCACTCTGTTATATTTTGGTAAACTTTTTTGGCAAGTTTAAATAGAGAATATTCAACAGCATCTCTAATACAGGAGTGCCAGGTTTATTTGGCAGAGGGCTGAATTCCATTTTAAATTATAGTTCATGGAGTGTGGGGTACAAGCATAAAACTTAGTATTCTCTTTAATCCATGCCAGTCTTCCACTGTCACTAGAAGCCTTACAAGGAGCTTGAGGAAAGAATTTGGTCTTTATGTAAAAACTTAAGTATTTATTATTATCCTTATTTTGTTCTACCATAGTCCATGGGAAAACATACTCCCTTTTAAGGCTACGATTAGTTTTGTTTTTTGATCTTTTTCTCTCAATCTTCCCAATTCTTTCCCTGAAGTAACTCCTAGTTCTTACTTTGCTGTAAATTTTTCCATGTGGTATGAGAAAATAAGCAGCTCTAAAAAAGTTAATGACACAGAAAGGTCATCGTTGGATTTAAGAGCTGGGACCCCAATGAGATTAATAGGGTGCAGGGGAGTTTACGTTTAGTCACTGTTTGCAGCTGTCTATAGACTCAGGCAACTGTCACTGCAATGCTTTAGCTTGGTTCATATTTGTAAGCTTTTTTTTTTTGGCAACCATTCGGGCTAAAAGTTTATTTAAAGAGAGAGGACGCTAAGATTCTATGTAGCCTGAACATGGGAAACAAATGAATTAAGTATGGTATATACAGCCCCTTGGCCATGGTTTGACTATCCTTCTTTAATTGGTTAGTTGAGAAGTTCTTGGTGATATTGTTAGAAGGGGCAAATATTTTGAATTCACACATGTAAAACTTATGCCATGCACCTCTGATTTAGTTTGTCTACAAGGTGCAGATGTACCCTGCCTTCTGCTTGGAGAATTTCAGCAGAGAACCCTACTGCTTTAAATTACTGGCAGGCTTTAGCAGAAGTACATTTGACCTGTTTAATGTAAATACATAGAAAATTATAACAAATGCATAAACACACTAATGTGGTCTGTATTTTGGCAGTGATTATTCATAAGTCAAATTAGATTCTTCTAACATTAACTCTTATTTCAGTATTTCAGGACTTCTGTTACAATTGAAGGAGTCAGAAACCACTTAACTGGTGCCTCTACCAAGGAAACAGTAAGATTCTAATAAGAGGTAGAAAAATTAGTATTAGTAGTAAGACTGATCATCTTGACCTTGGAAACTGAGGCTCAATCACGTTACTTTAAACTTCCTGGAGAGAGAGGTTACTGATTATCTGCTTAAATACAATGTTTTTTTCAAAATCTGACTGGAAAGCCTTAAGTTCATTCTAAAAGTATGACTTGATATCTCAATTGTACATTTCTTAAAGTATATTAAAAGGTTTTATCTTATGTATGGCTAAATAGCACCATCACTCTTTAGCATATGTTTTGGTGAAATCTCCTCAAAACTATGCTTAGAAATAGCATACTTATGGTTGTGGAGCAGTTGCAATGCAGCAGTTGTGAACTCTTCCACTATATAAATTATTTTAAGGGGATTTATATTTTCTTTCTCCTTTTTTTTAAAGACCCTTTTCCTGTAGTAATCTGTGTCCAAGTCTTTCTTTATCTACTTGGATCAGTGTTGTGTTCACTGGAATACTGTTTTGCTTGCCTTTGCACTTCATTATCACCATCTGGGTGGCAAAAAGCATAACTACTTAAGAGGCAATTTTAAACCTGCGTGCTGTGTTGCCATCTATTTTAAAGCCCCAGCTACTAGAATCACACAAATACCCTAAAACCTTGAGTTTTCATTTTAAAAAGTTTCTAGTCCTCCTGGCTGCAGAGGATTGCTTGAAAATACAAGCAAAATGGATTGAAACTGAAGGATTAAAAAAAGCCATAGACCTTATGTAGTTTCCATTCATGAAGTTAGTCTTGCATATTTGGTGTTGAAAATACTGTGCCTGCATACTGAGAACACAGTGATGCTCCCATATTGTAACCAGTGGCTGCCTTTTTCCTTTGGACTTAACACCTATTATCATCAAACCTTATTTAATCATTACTCAAGCTATTTTTGAATCTACAGATATGATTTAGCAGTAGGAGAAGAGAACTGGTACTTAATTTCTGTATCCATGTGTTACTGACTTTGTGGCATTGCTTGTATAAGGTTCCATTGATTTATCATGTATGTGAAATGGGGGTGGTATTTCAAGGCATTTCTGGCTTACCAGCAGGTTTCTTAAAGGACTGACTTTGAATTTAGATCAGATTTTGGTTTAAAAAACAAAACAAAACAAAAAACAAAAAAAGGGAAAGTTCTGAAAGTTGCAGTAATTTTCCCTTCCTTTTGCCCTAGTAGCAGCAGTGTGCTATCTTATGTAGGGATATCTGGTGTAATTTTTGGTGTGGAAGTCATGTTAGACTCCATATATTTTTGAACAAGAGAGAAAAGTAAAAATATGGTGGGACTGTGATTTATAACTAACTTTCCTTTCCCTTTAAACCATATTTTAAGCCAAACAAGAAATATTCTGCATTTGTTGGATGTAATCTTTATTTTTAAGGTGGTGTTCAGTTATCTGAATCCTTCTATGCATTCCATTTTTTTTTTCTTGTGCATATATTTGACTTTAAGTGACATTTATATTCAGGAAAATATGTGCCTTAGAACTGGGCTGGCAAGGTGCTTGCCTGAAATGCCTATATCCATAAAAATACTGTGGGGCAGTTTGCATACCTGTAAAATTGTGAGTTTTTTCAACTGCTTTTTAAATTCAAGAGGGATTTGGTCATCCCACTTTTAGTCCCAAGAGAAGACCTTTTTTCCCCTGCTCCTTTCCTTTGGCTTTTCTTTGTAGTGATATTGGTACTGGCAGAACTAAGATGCTACTGCAGTCATTCATGCAGTGGATGACGGTTAGTGTAAACCACTGATCCATTACTGTGTGCTGGCTCAATGGTGAAAAGTTGCTGTAATTTCCTGCCGCTCTTTCATGGAGAAAATAGACCTTCTATCCTGGCATGCTGGTAACTTGAATATTATAGTTTTTATCCTGTCTTTGGAGCTGGAACTCTAAATTGTTACCTGTGTTGATAAATTTGCTTGATTGCTGTGGCTGTGGTCAACAAAAAGCTACATCATTCCACAGTCTTATTTTTCTTATCTCAAGTAATCTTACAGCTACAAATAATATTTCAAGTAAATTAGCCTTAAATTAACCTTTTCAATTATTCTTATACAGCATTGCTTCATTTTAGTACTGTTATGGGATGGAATGGGAGAAGAAATCTTGAATGTCAGATTTGACAGGGTTTGTTATGTTTTTAGGTTAACAGTGAAATATTTGCCTCACATGGAGATGTTGAAGTTAATGTATTTAAAAGGAACACTCCCACTATTCTTCAGACAAATAAAAACTCTGGTTTTATGTATATACTGTTTCAAATGAAGAAAGAATGATCTACTGTTTGCTATATTTCAGTCTGATACAAGTGTATCTTATGCTGGGCTTTCTTGAAATGGCAGCAATAGCTCTATTTAGTTGCATAGCAGTGCGAAACAGAGCTGACTATACAGCAGTTGTCCTTCAGACATGTCTAAATTTTTCAGTCTATTTATGAATATCAACAAACACTTTGTGCATACTTCTGCCATGTGTTGAATGCTTCTATTTTCCTTTAATTTAGCTTAAAACTAGTAATGGAATTCCTGAGGTTTTGAAAGGAATAGTTCTTGGCAAGCCCCGAGTTTTGAAACCAAAGGCAAATTAAGATACCAAGCAAACACAGGGAGGAGGACTGCTACTTCAGGGAAGTATGTTAATATTTTACTGACGTTTTTGGAGACAATCTGTTATATTTATTAAAAATACATTACTTGTTAATGCGTCTTTAAAAAAACCAAAACTTTTCCAAAATCTAAATATAAGCATTGTTTAAAAATATTGAAAATCCTCTTGAGTTTTATTTGGTATCTCCTGGTGTTTGACCTTTTCAGCCAAATAGAAAAACTCACAAAGGAATGAAGCTTTAATATGTGATAGACTATTTAAAAATTCAAATATTGCTTTGGGCTTGTTTTTTTATTATAATTTTTTAAGCTTACATAAAATATGCTCCTGCTTTAAAGTTGTACAAAAAATGTAACTGGGAAACCAGTTGTACAGTTCACTCAGCACACAGAAAACCATTAAGTGTTGCAGCTGTGGAGTCTAGAGCTTCATTTGACTGAAAATTGTGAAAGTATAGAGCCCAGGAACCACCTGCCCCACTCTTACAGCTTCATGACCTAGCTGTTGTAGTCATAAAAAAGTAGGTCTGGAAAGGATTTCCAGAGGTTATATGATCCAACCCCTGCCTGAAGCAGGATCATTCTTATCCAAACTGTCCCATACAAGTCTTTATCTAACCTGTTCCTAAAATTACACAGTCAGCCTTGTTGTACAACCACAAGGTGTATTGTCCAAAAACATTAAAAGCGCCCTAACCTACCACAGGTAAAGCAGAGGGATGGCAGTGATTTTGTTGCCTAGTTATTACTGCAACAGTTAAAATGCACTTGAGGCCTATTCCTTTCAAGGCCTTCCAAGGCCTATTTTTTTTCACGCTGTCTTCATGGCTTCCTTTCCAAGCCCTTTATCTGTTGTCTGCCTCTGGACCCTTTGATTTCTCTGGGCCTTGTTTTTTAAAATGTGAAACCCAAAACTGCACACACTACTCTGATCAGTGCTGAATAAAGAGGCACTATCATATCCCAGGTCTTGCATCTACTGCTACTATTGATGCAGACCCAAACTGGATATACCTTTTTTGTACCTGTGTCATACTGCAGGCATGCATTGAGTTTAGGAGCCTTCAAGACTCCTAGATCGTTCTTCATAGTGCTGCCATCCAGCCAGTTGTTTCCCAATTTACATTTGCATTCTTGATTTTTCTTCTCAAAGTGTAGCATCTTGCATTTTTCAATATTGAACTTGTTCCTGCTGGCTCTAGCCCAGCTTTTCAGTCTATCAGGATTGTTCTGAATTTTGCTCCTGTCCTTCCTTGTGTTTGCATTTCTTCCCCTCTCTAATTGAGCTGTTAATCCCTTCAGGGTCTGAGCAGTTGCTGACCGTGCCTATCTTCTTTGATCTTGTGTTACCTAAATTGTAGGATATCTATGGATTGTAGATACTCTACTCTCATTTTGTAACTGCATTCTGTCACAAAGCTTGCACCTACAGTCTTGGCTTGTATTTCCTTTATATTTCTTGTCATCTTAAACTTAATGTGATCAAAGCTGGAGACATATACCATAAGAAACCTGACCTTTTCCTTCACTAGATTTCATAGACATCAGGGCTGGAAGGGACCTCGAGAGATCATCGAGTACAGCCCCCTGCCCAAAGGGCAGGAAGTCAGCTGGGGTCATAGGATCCCAGCAAGATAAGCATCCAATTTACTCTTGAAGGTGTTCAATGTAGGTGCTTGAACCACCTCTGCTGGCAGACCGTTCCAGACCTTGGGGGCTCGGACAGTAAAGAAATTCTTCCTTATGTCCAGCCTGAAACGGTCTTGCAGGAGTTTGTGACCGTTCGACCTAGTCACCCCTTGGGGCGCTCTGGTGAACAAACGTTCCCCCAGATCCTGGTGGTCACCCTTGATAAACTTATAGGTGGCCATCAGATCACCCCTGAGCCTACGCTTTTCCAGGCTAAAGAGTCCCATGTCTCTCAGCCTGTCGCCGTAAGGTCTGCTTTCCTGACCTCTGATCACGTGCATGGCTCTTCTCTGGACTCTCTCAAGCTTCTCCACATCCTTTTTGAATTGTGGAGCCCAAAACTGGACGCAGTACTCCAGCTGCGGCCTCACCAAGGCCGAGTACAAGGGCAGAATGACGTCCCGGGATTTGCTCGAGAAGCATCTGTGGATGCAAGTCAGCGTTTTGGTCGCTTTACTAGCCGCAGCATCGCATTTCAGGCTCATGTTCATCTTGTGGTCAATGATGACCCCCAAGTCTCTTTCTTCTATAGTGCTATCCAACTTAGCACTGCCGAGCCTATAAGGATGCTTCAGGCTTTTCCTCCCAAGGTGGAGAACCTTGCATTTTTCAGTGTTAAACACCATCAGGTTCTCATCTGCCCGTTTGCTGAGTTTGTCCAGGTCAGCCTGGATCACCCGCCTATCTTCTGGCGTGGATGCTTTGCCCCAAAGTTTGGTGTCATCGGCAAACTTGGCCAGTCCACTCCTGACTCCAATGTCCACATCATTAATGAAGATGTTGAACAGTATGGGTCCAAAGACAGAGCGTTGAGGGACCCCACTGGTCACAGGGCACCACGATGAGTGACTGCCATCAATTACAACCCTCTGGGTCCGACCACGGAGCCAATTTCCCAGCCAGCGGATCGTAGTGGAGCCAAGGCCACAACTGGGCAGTTTGGCCAAGAGGTGATCATGGGATACCAGATCAAAAGCTTTTTTGAAGGCAAGATATACGACATCAATCTCATCTCCCTCGTCTAGGTGATAGGTCACCTGGTCATAGAAGGAAATGAGATTGGTCAAACAAGACCTACCCGCAACAAACCCGTGCTGGCTATCCCTTAGGATGTTAGCCTTAGGATGTTAGCCTGGGCCAGTCCCTCAAGGATGGCCTCCTTAATAAACTTTTCTAA
The DNA here is from genome assembly GCF_052110815.1 of Crocodylus siamensis. Taxonomy (NCBI): domain Eukaryota; kingdom Metazoa; phylum Chordata; order Crocodylia; family Crocodylidae; genus Crocodylus; species Crocodylus siamensis. The sequence continues at coordinate 67,835,367 of NC_143398.1, forward strand.
GATCTTCCCCAGGATAGAAGTCAGGCTAATGGGCCTGTAGTTAGCCGGATTCACTGTCCTCTCTTTCTTGAAGATTGGCACCACATTGGCCTTCTTCCAGTCTTCGGGCACCACACCGGAGTGCCAGGAGTTTTCAAAGATCCGTGCCAGGGGCTGGGCTATGACGCTCGCCAGCTCCTTGAGTACCCTGGGGTGCAGATTGTCAGGGCCGGCTGACTTGAAGGTATCCAGCTTCTCAAGATGTTTCTTCACGAGGTCAGCATTTATGGAGGGTAGGGGATCCCCAATACCCGGATCTCCCTGTCCCATAGCAGGCATGGGCGTCCCGTGGGACTGATGAAAGACTGACGCAAAGTACCTACTTCATAGGTTGGCTTTTTCCTGGGCGTCAGTTGTCAGTTGCCCCATGTGGTTTAGCAGGGGTCCAACGTTGCCCTTGCTTTTCCTCCGGCTCCCCACATATCTGAAAAAGGACTTTTTGTTGTCCTTGATGCTTGAAGCTAGTTGGAGTTCAGTTGCAGCCTTGGCTTTCCTGGTTTGCTCCCTGCAGGACCAGACCAGCGCAGAATAATCCTCCTCGGAGGTGAATCCCGTCCTCTGTCCTTTGTAGGCTTTCCTTTTTAGCCGCAGAAGGTCCGCTAGGTCCCTGGAGAGCCAGGAGGGCTGCTGTGCCTTCTTGCTGCCTTTCCTCCATGTTGGAATAGATTTAGCTTGTGCATTGAGGATCGCTTCCTTGAGAAGCAACCACTCTTCTTGAACTCCCATCTCCCTGGGGTCATGGTCCCTAAGGGCCTGACCGACAAGCCTCTTGAGCTTGTCAAAGTCGGCTTTTCTGAAGTCAAGGACTTCTGGGGCTTTTCTGAAGTCAAGGACTATTCTCAATCCCTGCTGATATTGATGCCATCCTCCTTGTCATTCAGTCTTTTCTTCTCCCAGATCTAGGTACCATGCTCTTGCTTTCTCCTAAACACTTCCAAGATTATGCCTTTTCTTTTTTAACAGTTGAAACTCTCAGGTGATCTTAATCTGCTGTCTTGACTTCTATAAACATGCCTTCCCTGGCCTTTCAAATGTCCATATTTCCAAGGACTTTACAGAATACAGCTCTTAAGTTTATCTTCTGTCTGACTCATACTGCAAATTCAAGCTCTTTGCCACTGCTTTCAAAGCCCTGTTTCTCTTGTCTTTCCTCCTTCCCTCTTGTGTCCTTGCTGTTGTACACAATACCCAGATTTTTTCTTTCTGACATTAATGTTATATTTGATACCTCCCCCTGCTCCAACCCTTGATTCGTATATTGGGACTTTGTACACGCCACAAAATTGGCCTTTAAAGTGGCTTAAATGCCCTTTTGCACTCTGACGTTGATCCTGGTGTTCTCCCTTGACATATTTGTAGGCAGCTGTCAAGTTGCTACTCAGCCTTCTTTTGCTCAGGCTGAACAAGCCCAGATCCCAAAGTCTCTCCTCATAGGGCCTGTCCCCCATGCCCTTGATCATGCAGTTGGCCCTTCTCTGCACTCTTTCAAGCTTGTCCACATCCTTCTTGGAGTACAGTACCCAGAACTGGACCCAATACTCCAGATGTGGCCTCACCAACACCGAATAGGGGGGGACGAGCATCTCTCTGGATCTGTTGATGACACATCTGCTGCTGCATGCTAGAGTTCTATTTGCTCTACTGGGGACTTTGTAACATTGGTGGCTGATATTTGTCCCCTGGTCCACTGATATCCCTAGGTCCCTTTTGTGTGCAGTGCCAGCCAGTGGACCACCACCCATTGTATAGATATGGTGAGGGTTCTTCCTACCCAGATGAAGGACCTGGCATTTGTCCCTATTGAACCTCATATGGTTTTGTTCAGCCCGTAGGACCAGCCTGTCCAGGTCTTCCTGAATCCTTGACCTGTTCTCTGATGTGCCCGCTTGTCCCCACAGATTAGTGTCATCTGCAAACTTAATCAGTGCACTTTTCACTCCCTCATCCAGGTTCTTAATAAAGAAGAGCACTGACCCCTGGGGTACATCACTGGAGACGGCCTTCCAGGATGGCATCACCCCATCAATTATGACTCATTGGGATAGGCTGCTGAGCCAGTTCCTAATCCACCTCGCTGTAGCCTGATCTGGGCTAGTACTCTCCAATTTAACTGAGAGGATTTCATGGGAAACTGTAACAGTTTAGTTTGGTTTAATTCTCCCTAAATTGAAACGGTGGAAACAGTGGGTTTTTCAAAAAAACACTGTTTCAATTTTGGGAGAACTAAACCAAATGAAACCCCCGTGGCATGTACAAGCACCCCTTCAGACTAGGGACTATCTGTTGCTTAGTTGGGATAGCACCTGTCACAATGGTGCTGCAGTCTGTTTGAGAACTTTTTAAAACTTCTTGTAACTTAAATAATACGCAGCCCCACATGCTCTTTTCTCCTGGAAACGGGCATGTTGGGCTAGTGGGCCTGTCCTATGTCCATGTGTTTCGTGGATGAGCAGTGGGGTTGGACTGGCTGTACTACCAGCTGCAGTCCTAGGCACTACCCAGCTGGAGAAGCCAGACCACGAGAGTGGCCTGGTTAATCCCCCAGCCAAAGTTAAGGCTGTCCTTCCCTTCCCTCCGCTCTCCCCCCTGCCCCCCTCCTCCGGGGCATGTGGGAGTTTTGTTCAGGGCACAAAACTCATTTCTTACACCTTTGCTTCTTCCCTCTCTGGGTTTATTAGATAACCATAATACAGGCCAAAGTGCATGACAGCACTGGTTGAGCTAGGGAGCACACTGGTTGAGAAATACTGAGATAAATTGAGGCAGTACAGTACTGGTCCTCAACTGGGAATGCTGCCAAATTAAAAAAAAATGGTTTCAGAGGAGTGCTGTGACTCAAAAAAAAAAAGTTGAGACCCATTGGTTTACAGAGTACCTGTGGAATGGTTACTTGCCTACTTTAAGCTGACACGGTAAAGTGCACGTGTCTGGTATAGAGACCCCATGGGTTTCTGTTCCAAATTTAGGACTCTTTCCCCTTCCCTAGTTAAAAGCATTCAAACCTGAGGAAAGAATGTTTGTGTATAGCATGGCAATGTGTCACTATGGATTTGGGGTTTTGTGGAAGGGGAGGAAGAGGGCTTTTTATAGCTGTATGTAATTTGGGGTTACATACAGTGATTGGCAACATGTGCATGGCCTGTTTGAAATGCTGCTTTCACCAGAGTATATATCCAGTGTTTATAAACAATACAGGTTGTCATTGGCAATTCATTTAGCTGTATAAAATTATTCAGTTTTGTAGTTAAAGCTAGTAATAAATGGCTCATCTTTAAACTGGTTTTAGGGCACAACTGAATTGGTGTGGGTATTTTTTTTCTTTAAATTGGAAAGACCTGGTGGCTTTTCTTTCTATGCTTCGGTGTTGCCAGCTCTCCTGTTTTCATTCTTGTTGATATGCTCCACACCAGGAGGTTCTTGAAACAGTAGAACCTAGATCATTCATGGAACCAGGTGGCTTGTAACTCACTTAATTTGCAGGAGGTTGCCGCAGTAAGGACAGGTCTCTCAGCTGTTTGTTGCAGCTTGTACTTCAAAGGAACCCACCTGTCCACTCAGCTGCAGCAGCTCATCAGCGGTCCTGTACAGCTGATTAGAGAAAGGTTTCTTTGAAATAAAGGGTGCAGCAGACAGCTGGCCCACCTCATCTGTACAGCTGCTTTCTGTGGTTCTACCTGACCCTTGGCTAGTTTGCAAACCCTTATCTCTTTGGGAGTGGGGGTGCTTTAATTAGAGCAGCTTTGAGCTGCTCTAATTATAGTGTTTCCCCCGCACCACTCATGGAGCATGTGTATAAATGCCCCCCCCCCCCCAATGGAGCATGTGTATAAATGCTATTAGTGCTTTAAAGAGTATGTTCCTAGTGTTCCTTAGTGTTCTGCAGTAAAGCTTGAAAATCCAAGCAGCTGCTTTCTATGCTGCTTGGCTGTATTCCTGGCCACGTGCATGTGTGCAGCCACAGACACGCATCTGGGCCTCCTGTGTCCTGCTTTTCTCCTCCTGCAAGAGGAAACCTTCTGGTTCCCGAGGAAAGCCAGGCATCCAGGGCCTCTGGCCCCACAGGGGAGAGGGAACCCAGGTGTCCAGGGCCCTGGCCAGAAAGCATAATTATTGGTAGGCATTATCAGCTACAATGGCCAATAAAAGTGGAAAGCTGATAATGTCATTTCCCTTCTATTGGTGCCAATCCTAAGCAACCGATATTGGTGCATCTCTAAAAGAGATGTGTAGTCATGGATAGGCTGAGAAAATATGATTTTTTTGTACTGCTTTCTAGGACCTTGTCATTCTGAGTGGCTTTGGCTTGTCTTCATTTGCCTTCTGATTTTGAAGTTGGTATGGCACCCTAATTTCTAATGGAACCCTTTTTGCAGTTTGACCTAGATGCACAAGTTATTTAGGTGCCTAACCATTGATTCCAGGAATTGTGGGGCCAGGGATTGAAGCATGTACATATAGCAGGGATGGCAAACTGTTGTCTTAGTTTGGATCCAGACTATGGGGGCTCCTCCCAAGCCGGCTCTATAGGGCTAGCAGCAGCTGCAGCTGTTCCAGGGATGGGGGCTGTATCTGTGCAGCCATCGCTTGCCTGTCGCTTTACAGCTCTGTTGTCAATGGCTATGTCCATTGGAGCCCAGAGATCCCAAATTCTGTGGCAAGCCCTGCCTCATTACAGCCCTGTCCTGAACTTCCGGTATGTTTGACAACCCTGACATAGGTAAAAGTGAAGACAGTACACAGACTTGAAACAAACTGAAGTATGTTTTAATTCAGTAGATAGATCAAGTGGTGCATTTGGACTAACTCCTGCTCCCCCCCTCCCCCCATATGATGTCAAGTAGCTATGCTTTTGAGAATGCTGTGCTTCTGAGAATAGAAAATATATATACTCGCATAATACACATATCTCACCCCCCCCCCGCTCCCAGCCCTTCAAAATTGGGGTGTGTATCTGAAGTGGGAAAGCTGATTTTTTTTTTTTGATTTTTCAGCAAAAAATAAATAAAAAAAATAGAAGCAGGGATGTTATAGAAGCAAGCAGATGCTGTGACTCATAGCTGTCATCCATGGCTGCCATTTCTCCATGATCTTGAAAACAGAAAGGATAGAGCCCAGTTCTAATCCTCTCACAGCCTGAGCACTTTGAACTGGCTAAGAGCAAGTGAGCAGGTGCATGCAATCTGTAGCATCTTGATGAGGCTTGTGGTGTGTAAACAATACCATTATTTATAGGAACTTTATATAAAAAACTAGAAAAGAAGTCAGAACTCATGATAGAGGTGATATCTTTTATTAGACCAACTAGATTTTTGCAAAAATTAAATCTTTAATTGCAAGCTATCAGGCATAGGACCACCAAAAAACTTCGAAGTAAACAAACTATTCCAACTTTTCTCTGAGCCTAATCTGCATATATAATGAACTGTTCCAAACAGGAGACTTTATCATACCTTCAAGTCTTTTACGAAATATGAACTTTCACTTCTACCCAGGAGAACTTTTACAATCTTTTCTCCTATGCCTGAAGAAGGGTGCTTGTGCCTGAAAGCTTGTAATTAGCTTTTATTAGACCAACTAGATTTTTGCAAAAAAGTTATCACCCCTACCATGAGTTCTGATTCCTTTTGCCTCTGGGCCAATATGGCTATAGCCTGCATACCTGATAGTAAAGAAGTAACGATCTTGCTACAGTCCTTGTGAGGGTCTGGAGCTTGTTGATGTCCTCCACACCAGGAAGTTCCTGCTGCCTCATCCAGGCTGTCTTCTGGGATGCTGCACTTCCTGGACACTTGCACAGTTGGCCGTGACTTTGGGGGAAAATTTTTTTTCTGTCGTCTGTCTTCTAAAAGCAAGGGACATGTTTAATTTAGGAGCATGTGGTATGTGAGAAAAGATGGTATATGTTACTTTCAAAGCAGCACCTTCTGGGTCACCATTTCTAGAGTAACGTGTTTCTCCAGGCATGCACATGTTAGTTAAAGAAGTTCAGATCTGGTTAGGTATTTTAGAGTGTCTGTGGAGTTTACTTCTGGTAAGGTTGCTCTCAGGCCTAAGACTGGGATGTAAGTGGTTGTCAGGCTAGGGTAGAAGCGGGGAAGACAGTTGGGAGCAGAGAAGTTAATAGGGAGGAACCAGGAATAAGGATAAAGCCAGGAATTCAGGAAGCCAGGAATAACAGGCAGGGCCTGGGACACTGGGACAGGGGTTTACCAGACGGCAGGTAGAGGAGGTCAAAGCCAGATATCCATCTTGTTGCATGGGTGTCAGGCTAAGGGTCAGGAACAAGGTCTCAGTCAGGGCAGCAGTTGGTCAAGGTTGGGAAGTCGAAGACCATAAAACGTAACAACGTTGTTGCTGGGACAGAGCTTTACAGGGCGTGAGGGGAGTTTATAGCCCTCCCATCAGGAGCTGGAGGGTTGGTCACACAGGTCACCTGGTGTTTAATTTAAGGCATGTGGTATGTGAGATAAGTGTCCTCCATTGAGACCTTCATAGGATGAGATGGGGTTGGTGTTGGACCTGCTGCCAGCTGGTGCTGCCACCTAGGCTTCTGCCTTCGGACATTGGGTCCTGATCAAGGTACCACCCAGTTCTGTATCACATCTGCATGTCATAATAGAAATATTGTCATAGAATTGAAACAAGTTGCTTCAGATGCTTATAAACCCCTGCTTCAAATGCTTTTATTTATTTATTTATTTATTATGGTTGTCATTTTCAAAATATGTCATTGTGACTGAAACCTAGAAGGAAAGATTTGAATTAGTAAGAAGTCATCAAGTGTTCTTAAAACATGAAAAACTGTATAGAAATAACCCCAAGTAAAATAAAAATACCCCTTTTCTTTGGATCATCTGAACTCTAATGAATGTGTTTTCTTTTGCTATAACTTCAGGTCATAAGTGTCAGTATGTTTGCTTAATAAATATTTATCTCTTCCTGCTTCAAAGTTCTCTTGTTCTCATAAGCCCCTTGAATTGTGTCCTGTAGAGCAGGATTTTATATAGTTTGGCTTTAAATATAAATTTGGTGTATATTAAGTAGATGTACCCAATGTGTTTGAAATTGCATATTAAATATGGTTTTAAAAATTTAATGATTGAAGTTTGTAACTAAAAGTAAAACCTTGGTGAAGGTTTTACTGTGCTGATACTAACGGTATATGTTCTCGCATGAATTGTTCATAGCTGTCATTTAAAAAAAAAAAAGTATATTTATCTAGACTGGAATTTTTTCCAGAATATAAACATTTGTGATTCACCCTAGGGTTCAGCCTAAAGCAGTCACAGTTGTTTGTGTCCTGGTACAAACATTTGTGGAGTTTAAGGAGTTTAGCAAGTAAAAGCATGTTAGTTAATTAGCTAGCAATTAAGTTAAGGACTACAGTATTCATGGCTCAGTTCTTATAGCTTCTTGTTGTTTGTCATTCTATGCCTATTGATACTTGTATTTGTGCTTTGCTTTACAAATTTGAGCATCTCCTTTTGCTTACTAAAGAGATTCACAAAGGGTATGCAGTGCTGTGAAAAATGATACTTTTCTTTCCTTTTATTGTATTTAAGCTAGGGAGCACAGCAAGCCTGCAGAGTGGGACGCAGCACATGCAGTTTGTAGATATCTAGGCCCAGCACAACCTCCCAGTGGCAGGAAGCTACACATTTGCTGCATCCAGGGAGCCGTGGGTCTGGGAGAAGTGGCAGAGGCACTGGGACCAGTCATCTGTAAACTGCTGCTGCTGCACCCTACCTGCACCTTAAGGATATGGCCACACTGGGTGCTCAGCACTGTTGTGCTGTGCCTTACTGTGTTCACATGTCACGCACCCTCTCTAGACAGGTAGGTACAGGTCTTCCCCATCACCTCCCCTTCCTTCCCAGGCCCAGCTGATTGCAGACAGCTGGGTGGCTGCTTTTTTGCCTAACCTATGCCATGCTGAGCTCTTGGGAACCCTCCCAGCAAGTATCCCTGTGCTGCCCATCTCCATGCCTTGCCAGAGTAGAGGTTTGGTTTTTTACACTACCCCCTAGCTTGGTCCTGGGGCATGCAGAAAAATGTCTCCATGTGCCTTGAATCATAGAAATTAAGAGCTGGAAGGGACCTCAAAAGATCAAGTCTAATCCCCCTAATCTGGGCAGGAATACCACTGATATCAAATGATATTCTGGCAAGGTGTCTGTCCAGTCGCCTCCTGAGGACTTCCAAGGTTGGGGACAGTACCATCTCCTTGAGAAGTCTCTTTCAGATTCTGGTCACCCTTACTGTAAAGAAGTTCTTCTTTGCATCCAACCTGAAACAATCCTCTACCAGTTTATGGCCATTGCTCCTTGTCCTCCCCTGGGGTGTCCTTGTGAAAAGTTTTTCTCCCAGCTCCTGATATTCACCCCTTGTATACTTATAGATGGCCACCAAGTCCCCCCTCAATCTTTGCTTCCCCAGGCTGAACAGTCCCAGATGCCTTAGTCTTTCCTAATAAGATTTGTCCTTCAGGTCCTTGCTCTTTCTTGTGGCCCTTCTCTGGACCCTTTCAAGATTCTCCAAGTCTTTTTAGAAGTGCAGTACCCAAAACTGGACATAGTATTCCAGCTGGGGTCTCACCAACACCGAGTAGACCTCTTCTGCCCTGCTCGTGATGCATTGACTAATGCATCCCAGTATGCTATTATCTCTGTTGACTATAGCGTCACAGTAGCAGCTCATGTTCATCCTGTTATCAACCATAACTCCAAGGTCACTTTCAGCCATTGTGCTGGCCAGGACATTTTCTAACCTATTGCCATGTTGTTGGTTACTTCTCCCCAGGTGAAGCACTTTATTTATCCTTATTGAACTGCATCTCGTAGCCAGTTCCTACCCCACCTGATTGTGGACTCTGCCAGCCCACAATCCCCCAGTTTTTACTATAAGAGCATCATGGGAGACCACATTGAAGGCCTTTCTAAAATCCAAGTATGTGACATCAACTGCACCTCCCACATCTAAGTGGTTCATTACTTGATCATAAAAAGAGACAAGGTTGGTCAGACACGACTTGCTCGCAACAAAACCCATGTTGCCTATCCTTCAGCATCATGCCTTCTGTCAGTCTCACAAATGGACTTCTTGATAAGTTTTTCCAAAATTTTACCTGGTATTGAGGTCAAACTGGCTGGCCTATAGTTTCCCAGATCCTCCCTCCTCCCTTTAAAGATTGGCACCACATTGGCTCTCTTCCAGCCTTCAGGAACCTCTCCCAAGCACCACAAGTCTTCAGATACCTTTGCCGATGGTGCCCAAATTTTTTTTAACCCAGCAACAGCCACAAATTTAGACTTAAGATCACTTACCCACACCCAGACTTGAACTGCCCGCCTTTCAGGTACTTGCTCATAACTCAGGCCCTTCAGCCACAGAGGAAGCCCTGGTTCATTGTAACACAACAGAGGCTCCTGCCCTGGTTCATCCTGACATCTCCTCCTCTGGAGTACTTTCACATTTGGACTTCCTGTGCTTCTCCCAGCCCCCTGCTTCCCAGCTGCAGTTCATGTGCAGTTTACAGCCACTGTGTCAGGACTGGACACCTGGAAATATGTGTACCACTGCCACTGCTTTTTCTGTCCTATTTTTTGGCTGTAAGTAGTGTCGGAGTGTTGAAAAAGGCATTGTATTCGAAAGCTTGTCTAAGTCTATCCCAACCATGCAGTTGGGCTAATGAAAGAGATCACTCAGAAATCCTTGCCTTGTGCATATCTTAATACATGTTTTAAATTTATTAATCAAAAGCTCAGTCACAAACTATGTCAGGAAGATGGCTACTCTGTTGAAATTCTTTTGCTTGGTACAGGGAGAGGTCAGGGGAAAAGAAAACCTTTACCCATAAGATTTCAAGAGCAGAGCTGAAATACTTGGTAAGTAGGGCACTGTAGTCGAAGAAGATTTATTAAAATAATTGAATAATTAAATTTAATTGAGCAATTAATCATTGAAATTTACTTGAACATATAATGCATTTGTGCTAATAAGTGGACTAGTTTTAATTAGCTTGTCATGCCTTGTAAAGGATGTGACAAACTGATCTATTTAATTATAAAAACTAAATGGTTCAGATGATCCTGTAGCGAGAACCTCCTCTCTTGATTCAAAGTGAACAAGAGCATTCAGTGTGTTGTAGTTTAAGAAATGTCATGTCTTAAGCATAAGTTTATAAAAATTCTAATGAATGCTGTACTGTATATAAAGCAAGTACTTGGATCTTCTTACCAAGATAAGGCTTTTACTTTGAAAATTTCCACAAAGTTATTTTTGTTCAACTGACTATATTTTTAGGAGCTAATGTTCTTATAAAACTTAATTGGTAAATCCCTGTTGACTGCTGCAGTGTTCAACAATTTTATATATAGCCACAAACTGCTTGTCTTGAATCAACATTTTATTCCGAAAATCTGGGCTGTTCTTGGTGCCAGAACATCTAGAAGGGGATTTTCATATTTTTCCTTATAAATTCAGATTTTTTTATATAAGCGTTTGTGGCTTTTTTATTTTATGTATGCACTTTGGAGTTCACTGGCACAGACAACTTTTGATGTTGATCCGTCTAAAATGCTAGTTTTATTTAAGAGGGGGGAGGGTAATGTTGACTATATACGGATCTTAAGCCTTTTCTGTTTCACCATTTGGTACAGTCAAGCTTAATTTCAGCTCTTCTATCAGTTGAGTATACCAGTGTTAGTCATTCAGAATGTCAAAATTTGGACGTAACCCAGGAGTTGAAAAGAATGTAAACTTTTATGTATTGAAAGATGATAAGCTTTCTGGATGAGGAGGTATAAGTGAAATGCTGTATTTATGAGACCTTTTAAACAGACTTTAGAATTGTCTTTCAGTAGTGTTACGTGCTATACTGATTAGAAATATAACTACAAAAAAAGCTTCAGTATTCTTAATTTTTCCTTATTTTTACAGCACCATAGACTAGAACGATGGAATATTTAAAAAAAAAAAAATAGAAATACATACTGCAGTAATAGACTCTTTCTTTGTCTAGTGGCAAAAACAAACATTTCATACTCTCTGTCTGAAGTATTTTAAGAATGAACTTCATTACTTATGTTGTCCCAGGGGGACGAAAGCAAGAGAATGGGAGACCCCTCCCATGGCAGGACCCGGGGCAGAGACAGCCCATCCCCACAAGAAAAAGGAAAGCAAATTTCCCTTTTTCTGGAGAAGAAGAGATGGACAAGCCATGCCAGGACGGAGCACCCATGTGGTTTGTCAGCTTCTTTTATTTTGGGCTAAAAGCGGCACAGGTGGATGGTGTCATATAAGAATGCTGCCTGGCAGAAATAAAAGCCGGTGGCCAGGAAACATCTGGAGAGGCGCTGCAGGAGTGCTGTCTGAGCCAGGCAAGGGCTGTACCAGCTGCCACGGGGGGGACCTGAGGGCAGACCCCGCTTGCAATTAGGGAAACGAGGACAGTGTCAAGGGACTGCAGAGCTGCAGACACTAGAGTTGTGAGTGGGGACGAGCTAAGACTCTGCTTCCCTTTTCTTTCTTTGTTAATGTATTCCTTTTATGCATTACCCCAAAGGACCTTAAGGTGAGGATCAGGGCCATGGGTGACCTACATATTCAGGGAATAGGAAGGGCTGGGGCAGTACTGGGAGCAGCAGCACAGCAAGGAAAACCCAGCATAGGAGCAGGGACAGTCTAACATCTGGAAGACGCAGAAGGCAGGGCGAGATCACCAGAAGCCCAGCAGACGAGGAGGGACCAGGAGGCGACATCGGAAGGCAAGCCACCTGACCAGCAGGTGGCTGTCTTAAAGGCTGGTGCATGGCTGGGGTGTAGGGGAGGTGGAGCCCCAAGAATACCAACTAGGAAATGCGACTGACTTGCGAAGGGCTATGGGAGGAAGCCCCACCACTGAAAGTAAGACCCAAGTCGTGGCTGGAAAGTTTCCTTCAGGGCGAATGTGAGCCCTCTCCAAGACTGCAGGAACAAATGCTGCAGCCAGCCCCAGGCGCACACTGCAAGTCGGCAAGGGAACGCCTATATGAGACCAGGCAGGCACAATGGCTGTATGTGAGATGAACTAATTCCAACTCCAAGCAGAGTTTTAGTGAATTTTTTGGTTATCAATTACCTTCCAGTTTGACTAGGTACAGATGTTCAGTTTCTATTGGAAGAACTGCCATTCCTCTGGTAGAAATTGAAAGTGTGCAGGTGTTAAGTCTTCTTTTCCTGGAGCAAAAATGGCTGCTCCAGGAAAAGAAAAAAACAAAACAAAGTTTGGCAACAATGAAGGTTAAATCCTTTCTGGTACAGCTTCTCTCAGGATATTGAACACTTAATTTCCCTCAATATAACTGTAAGTGCAGCTGGGGAAAGGCTCCCTGCCTTCTGAGACTGGGGGTTCTGGAGAAGGTGTGGGGTGTACTTTCTCTCCCCTTCCTCATAGACTGGTATGTGATGGGACCAATGGTGAGCACTTCCTGCTCTTTCCCAAACCATCTGGTCCCTGGTTTTGGGAAGAGGCAAGGGGGCTTTTCTGGCTGCTACCAGCTTGCCTTTGTTGCCCCCCACCCAGCTGAGTGGTGGGGCCATGATTTAAAAGTTGGTGGTTGGGAGATTGGCAGGATGGGGTCAGTTAATCTCTCATGGTGGAAACCCTCCCTGGCTGTCTGACAGCTGCCGCTTTTCAGCAGCAGCCAACTGCCACTTTGACAGCTTGCCCCCTTCCCAAGAGGGCAAGCTGTGAACTAATGGCCTCTCCTAAGCATCAGGTGGCCCAGGGAACAGCCCTCCAGTGCCCCCTGGTTGGAGAGCTTGCCTGTGGGGCTGGAGGACCATCAGTAAAGTCTAGCTCCCAGACTATTTTTTTTACTGAAAGAAACTTCTTCCAGTAGAAATGAACATCTGTATGCAGTTTCTGAGGTGTACCTAGTTTATAAATGCAAATACAGGGACAGTTATGAATTATTTCATTTTAAGAAAATAGTAGTGGGGCAGAATAAGATGCTTCTTGCTGTGTTTTATTTACAGTTACAGAGCTAAAATGGTCATCAGAAAGTTTGGGATTTAAATTCTTTTCAATTAAAGGAAATCTGTTGCCAAGTTTCTCTCTCCCATCTTAATCTTGTTGACAAACTAAATAAACTCTTCTGCACACTCCAAATCTATAATTATGAACAGGTTATTCTTTCCTTATCTGGAGTCACAGGGAGCAGTACCAGTTGAATCGGGTAATCTCTGGAGCCTTTGCTCTGGATTGTCATTTTGGCTTTTAAATTTGTCTGGCTTGGGGGCACTGATACCAGACCTTGTTCCTTTAGAGAAGAGAGATTTAAAAAAACCTCTTTTAGTGGGCTCTTACCAAAACAGCTTGTACTTCTGGTGCTTTGAAGACTGCTTTTAGTGTGAGGACCCGAGTTAGGGATATCTTACGTCTTGTTTTATTCTTCATTTTGGATTTCCTCTCTGTTGAAGATGAGAGGCCATTAGATGCACACACATTTCCCTAAAATAAGTGAAATTTTTGATCTGTTAGGTTCCAAACTCTTTGTTAAGCTCTGTTTAAATATGAGCAGCTGTTCTATGGTTGGGTAAAGTAGAGAAGTTAGGGGTCAGATGTCATCTCTGAGTGTGAACATGCATAACTATTGAACTGTTTCATAATGTCACGGATATGGAACCAGTTCAAAATTATGTGAAGTGCTTTGACTCCAGTACCAGGGGTGGGAGTGGGCACCCAGCCCAGCAAGCTTTGCAGCTGGGGAAAGGGGAGGTAAGGAGTGCTTGTGTCCAGGCTTTGGGAGTCCCAGGGGTGGGTAACCTGTGGCTGCTACCCTTTGTTTTCTGAACATAAGTTCGGAAAACTTCAGTATCCTGCAAATGACCAAGTTTGCAGTTTGCTTGCCTGTCTTGGTGAAAAGGGGAGTGCTTCGATCCACATTTTTTGGTTCCCAGGGGCTGGGGGTAGGGCAGGTGTGAGGAGGAGCTGTGTTCAAACAGGGGGGTAAGGGTACAGCTGTCTGTTAGAAAGATGGCTTTTTATTGTATAAGCAGTGCAAGGGAGTGTATTTATCTTAAGTGCCAACAAAAGGAGGGAAGAAGGGATGGTAGAGTTCTGGCTACATAGGAGCAGCCAGTTGCAACAATGTATCTGTGTGTGGGGGGTTGGGGGAGAAGGCGGGGAGTGGGGTAGGTGAAGAGTGCTTTGTAGGATGAATGGAGCCCTGATCAGACCTATGTCATGGAACGCTGAAAGTCTACAGGTAACACTGAACCAGTTCATGGTGAACAGGTTCACCAGATTTTTCCTGGTGTTCTTCTGAACCATTCTAGGAGGATTTAAACTGGTTTAACAGGGTTGTATGCCTGTCTGCTTCAGACTTAAACTATACTTAAACTGTTCTAAGTGTTGTGTGTGTCCATTCTCTCAGTGATAGCTATTAACATATCTGGGGATATCCTATCAAGATGTTGCTAACTGTACTTCCCAAAACCTCAGCTGAACTCCAAGAAAACTCTAAAAGCTGCTTGTTGAATTACTTTGTGCGTTTCAGTTCAGGTGTGCCTACTAGAAGGTAGGGACCAGGTGGTCTTCTGTATACTGCACTAACAGTAAGTTCATGTAGGCACACTTACACTATACTATTGTCTTACAGTTACATTGCTCTTTAGGGTAACTCTGTTAATTTCTCACTCAGGTCACTGAAGCAATGCCCTATGGGAAGTTGAGAGCCTTTTGGGGACAGTAGTTTTGTGAAAAAGGTCAACCTTGTGTGATTTCTTTTCTAAGACAAGGCTCAGTAGCATTTTGGAGTGTGAGACCATTTTAACAGCACTTAACCCTAAACACTTGCTGCTTCCAACCTGACCTGCTCTGCTGGCACAGTCACCTCCCTGGCACCCCTGCTTCTCAGCAGTGCCATTGCTTCATGGGCAAGGCCCCCCCACTTCCCCCTCTCCCCCCCCCCTCCCCCCCCCCCCCCCCAAAAATGCTGCTGAAAACTTTGAGGACTGTGGATGGGACTGCAGTCTGCCTATAGGTTGTCAGCCCCTTCTCTGAGGAAACTCCCACGATTGTATGGCATTCCGTCTTCATTCTTGCAGTGATCACGTTATCTGTTTGCTTTAATGTAGTGATTTTTCAAACAGGATGCCATGTGATCCTTTTAAGGGTACCACGCAATTTTAGCAACGTTAGGTGTTCAAACTCTTGTACGTGATTCAGAAGATGAATTCAGCTTGACACCATGGACTCCTATTTGAATCTCTATTTGACTTGTGGTCTTTCTGAATTTTTTGCAGCTGGGTTTCTCTATTATTCTTCCATAGTCAAGAAACGGTTGAAATCTAAGAGCGGGTATTTTCTGAGGGGTGCCTTATATCTGAAAGGTTAAGAAACCACTGTTCTAACAAAGTTCTGAACTGAGCTCAGGTTGGCATAGGTCTCTTCATCATTGTTGAGGGTTAGTCATTCATGCCCAACTGTCAGCCCTAGGTAAAGTAATGAGGATGAGGCCTGCCAGAGACTGAAGAAATTAATCATTATGTAAATAGTGCACAAATGTGCTTCACAATCTTGTGTATAAGTAAGTGTGTTCCACTATGAAATGGTGGTATGAGAACTGTTTACATTATCTGAAGTAACACATTAGTGATGCTCACCCACAGTGGTCCAACATTGTGGATCCAAGTGCGGTGGAGAGTTATGTGCTGTTAGGCTTACTGCAATTTGTGAAACCTGATCCTCAGGTGGTATAATTTAGTTTACTTTATTAACTTCACTGGAAAGACAGCACCTTAAGGTCTTGCCCATGTGATGATAAAGGCACTGAGGCCATCGTTCTTCTGGACAGGCCCTTGGAATTGGGAGGCAACTTTAACTGACATTTGGATAGAGACTAACTGCTGCTGGTCTAAAGATATTTCCAGTATGCCAAGAATGACTTCTTACTAGGAACCTACCAAATTCAGGGTGGCTGCTCTATGCATTTTGCTGTGTGAGCACAGCACTGGTCACCATTTTTGCGGAGGAGTGTGGTGGTGGGGCCCCCATGCCCCTGATGAGGAACCCCAGAAGTGCTGCCCCTCCCTGGAGATTGATGGATAGACATCTGTCAATCTCCAGGCAGGGGCAGGAGTTCTGGTGTTCTTTGGCCAATCAGAGGTGTGGGGGGGGAAGGGGTGCTGCTGTGCTCCATTGCAAAAATCTCCATCCCACCTGACTGAGCATTTTCTTATTTTTTGGCAGGGGAGCTACTGATTTCACAGTTTCTGCTAATTGCGATATAGGTAAGTCCTTACTTATTGGTGTGGGAGGAGCAGCTGATGTGCTTCCTGCTTGTATTACAGCTGTTGAAAAATGTAGATAAAAATACTTTCATTGAAGTAACATATTTAATGTAAATATTACTAATTTTGATTTCTGTCCTTGTTATGGTCCTAAATTTCTTAATTTGTTCCTTTTGTATCCTAATTGCCAGTAGAATGTAAAGTTTTACATAAAGCTATTTTCTACTATGAAGTTATAATTTAAAACATTAATTTATCCTGAAAGACAAGTACAGAAATTAGCATCTGACAAAATGCTGCACTCTTCCATCATGATTGCAGTGTAAAGTAAATGAAACTTGTGCCCATAAGTTGTGCCCTTAAGTTTGTTTTTGCAAATCAAACCCATGCATGTCTAAATGTAAGTTTTTAGGAGCCTAATTGTGCTCCAATCATTGTAAATTTTGAGCTGTGTTTATATATGCAGCAAGTTTAATTTCTCATGGCTCACACTAAAGCAATTCTTGTGAAGTGACAAGTATATTATGCCACTGAGAACTGCTAATAGAAATACAGTTTTATTCTGTGATATTGTGAGCACTTAGTTGCTTTACTTGAAATGCATGAATGGTCCCCCTGAAGTGAATGGGACTATTCATCAGAGCTGAGTACCTGCTTATACATTTGCAGCATCAAGGCCTTAATTTTCAGGTTTTTTGTGTCTTTTTTTCTGCCTATACTATATTTTATAACATTGAAATAATATGTCCTTAATGGTATTTAACTACCCTCTTCCCCAAACAGTTATAAGAGTTCATTGAACCCTTCAGTTTAAAGCTGTTCTGGGAAAGATTTTCAAATTGGATTTGTAAAACCTTTAACTAGACTTCAGGTACTTCACTCCATTACTGAGCAACTGAAGAGACCCTTAAAACAGGAAGACAAAACCTTCATGAGCCTACATATTCTTTGGGGCTCAAATCCCAGTTCTGAGCATACTAGTTTAAACATCTCTCCCTGACTTTTTGTGTGAGAACTGAAATCTGGGGGTACCTTGTCCCACTGAGGGGTCTAAGGCCACACTCTCTTCTCCTTCATATGAGTTAGGATCTGGAAGCCCTGTCCTTCCACATGTGTATGGAAAGAAGGGAGACATGCTTACATGAGATCTGGAGGATTTGCCAATCAAGGATGTGACTCCTCTCTTTTCATGTACTGAGATCTAAGGGGCCTCATACTTGTCTAAATACTTTTTTGTGTCTTCCATGTGAACTGGCTTCTGGAGAAACCCTGCCTCTCTGGAAAGCTGAAAGCAGGCATGATGGTGGTATGCATCAAGCACAATGCTGGATTGGAGTAAGGAGTTGAGGATAGACATGCTTGATGTATATTGTTGGCTGTCAGTCCCCGGTACTAAGAAAGGATGAGAATGCACACTAGATGAGTAGAACAGTGCACATCCTTTAGAGGTAAAGGCAGTCCTCAGACTTACGACATAATTGGTTCCTGAAAACTGCGTCTTAAGTGGAAATGTTTTAACTCGGAACCATTTTTCCCATAGAAAACAATGTTTTAAATGGGGATTGGTTCCTGAACCAAGGCCCGATACCCTATTTCCACTACAAATAACCCAGAATTTTGTACCCAGGATTCAGTCAATTATAGATGAATAATATAGTTACATTAATGTATTTATATTGTAAATAGCAATCATTGATTTGGAAGGATTTCTTTGAGGTGACTTTGGACTTTTTGAAGGGCTCTTGGTTGGACTTTTTGAAGGGTTCTTGGCCGGAGTCTTCTCGGGAGTCTTGGCTGCAAGTTTTTGTGGAGTCTTGTCTGCTTTCTTAAAGAAAGTGTCCAAGGAAGTTTGGACAGATGTTCTCCAGGGAGATGGATGGCGCAGTGAACTTGTTTGCTGAAGTGGCGTTGCGTCGGATCAAGCGTTATAAGGTCGAAACTAACATCAGAAAGTTGAACCAGGGTGTCAGTTTATTAACGTTGTAGGTGTGAAACATAACTTAAAATGTTGTAAGTTGAGGACTGCCTGATTGATTCAGGTTTTCATAATTCCCATGGGATGTGTTATTGCCAGTGTTCCCATTCAACTGAGAACACTGCATTGAGATGCATGGGCTACTATATAACTGAAAATTCCTTTTTACTTGGTGCTGGCTGATATCCACATACTTACTAGGATTTCTTCATGCACCAAATTTTCTTTTTGGAGGTTCAGTGTCAGATTAGCAATTAAATTTTAGTGTAATTAGAGTTAGGAGATCCCAAGGTTCTGACCACCTCTTAAGAGGCATGTTTTCCTTTGTTTATTTGTTTTAATAAACTGTTTCTGCCAACTTTTTCTGTACCAAAGTGGGGAAACTGAATCCTAGCTTTGATTGGGCCCCAAGTGGTTTCAGTTTCTTGAAATTTACTGCAGGTAGTGTGCAGTATGTGTTAACCCTCTGGAGAAGTAATTCTAGACCCTTTTCAATGAAGAGCTAAGCTCTGTCAATAAGCACAAACAATATTAAGGATTGGCAGGTAGCCTACCTGCTTTGGTGTGTCTGACCCCTCCATTAGCTTCCCAGTGTATATTGAGATCAGGAACCAAGGGTCTGTTCTTGTTGTTGCAGTCCAAAAATCTCCCCATATGCTCCGTGCTCATTCCAGGATCTGTCTGGATCTCGGTATGCCATGTATTGGGGTATAAGCCTTTCTTACCAGTACTCATACATGTGTGAAAGCGCTGTCCTTATACTGTAGTCTGAGCCCACTTCCTTTTTGTGTATAGGTCAGCATCTGTGGATGACTTGGACATAAACCTAAATAATTGAAAACCAGGAAAGAAAATGTAAGGTGGTTGACTCCCCAGCAATTCAGTGGGCTAAGGGGATAGCTGAGGAGGAGTGATTAATCAAAGTGCAGGGATGGTTAGGGGTAAACCAGAAGGACAGATCCTGGTTTATTTTTCTTGATGTGACCAAGAAACTGTCTTGCCATCCAGTTAACTGCTGTCTGTAATATGTCTAGAGCAGCCTAGATTGCCAGGTAACAAGAAGAATTTTTTTGTCTACAAATGGCTTCTAAAATGACCTGGTAACAAAGAGCTTAGATGTGAAGGAGGAAGTTTGTGTCGTCATCTTGGACTTCCAGAAGGCCTTCGACACAGTGTCCCACCCAATTCTGGTGGGCAAACTGAGGGACTGTGGCGTTGATGAATGCACAGTCACATGGGTGGCAAACTGGCTCCAGGGGCACACCCAGAGGGAAGGTGTGGGCACCTGGGAAGGTGTGGGCAGCGGAGTCCCCCAGAGCTCGGTCCTTGGGCTGATGCTGTTCAACATCTTCATTAGCGACCTGGACGAGGGTGTGGAGTGCACCCTGTTCAAGTTCACTGATGACACCAAGCTGTGGGGTAAAGTGAATACACCAGCAGGCAGGGATCACATCCAGGCAGACCTGGATAGGTTGGAGAAGTGGGCGGATCTGAACAGGATGCGGTTCAGCAAGGACAAGTGCAGAGTGCTGCATCTGGGGAGAGGGAACCAGCAATATGGTTATAGGTTAGGGGCTGACCCTCTCAGCAGCACAGAGGCAGAGAGAAATCTTGGAGTCATGATTGACTCGACTATGAATATGAGTCGCCAAGGCGATGAAGCAGTAGGCAGAGCCAACTGCACCCTGTTCTGCATCAACAGGGGCATCACTAAGAGGTCCAGAGAGGTCTTGCTCCCCCTCTATGTGGCGCTGGTCAGGCCGCAGCTGGAATACTGTGTCCAGTTCTGGGCGCTGCACTTCAAGAGGGATGTGGAGATCCTGGAGAGGGTCCAGAGGAGGGCCACTCGTATGGTTGGGGGCCTCTGTGGCCAGCCCTAATGAAAGAGGCTGAGGGACCTGAATCTCTTCAGTCTCCGCAAGAGGAGACTGAGGGGGGATCTTGTGGCTGCCTACAACCTTATCAGGGGCCAGCAGCAGGGACTTGGGGAAAGTCTGTTCACCAGGGCCCCCCTTGGAGTCGCTAGGAACAATGTCCACAAGCTAAGGGAGGATAGGTTTAGGTTAGATACTAGGAAGCACTACTTCAGTGTAAGGGTGGCCAGAGCCTGGAATAGGCTTCCCAGAGAGGTGGTGCTCTCACCTTCCCTGGAAATCTTCAAGAGGAGACTGGATAGGCACCTGGCTGGGGTCTTATGACCCCTCCTACCCCCAGTGCTCATTTCTGCCCATGGCAGGGGGTTGGATTAGATGATCTGTCTAGGTCCCTTCTGACTCATTGATTCTGTGATTCCAAAATGTTAATAAATTTATGGGACATGAGAGGGAGGATGAGTCAAAACTGATAAGCTGAATGGTGGCTGTATATTGTGGGTGGGATAGTGAGGGAATATTAAAGGAGGCATGCTAGTTTTCTCTTGAATTAAATTACTGTAACCACTGTGTAATACAACAATCCAGATTTTGGCCCAGAAACTGCATATTCAGGCATTTCAATGCTTGACCATAATCCCATTCCACTCTAAAGGAGGGGGCGAAGAGTAGCCTTTAGGTATCACATAGACGTGTTTACCAAGCCACAGTTAACATTTCAGCTGCAAACCTACATAACTACAATTGTAGAAATTCACAGATTCATAGATGTTAGGGTCAGAAGGGACTTCAATAAATAGTTTCATAGTTTCTAGGGTCGGAAGGGACCTGAGCAGATCATCTAGTCCGACCCCCTGCCATGGCAGGAAAGAGTACTGGGGTCAAATGACCCCAGCAAGGTGTTCATCTAACCTCCTCTTAAAAACCTCCAGGGTAGGAGCCAGCACCACTTCTCTTGGAAGTTAGTTCCAGACTCTAGCCGCCCTGACCATGAAGTAGCACCTCCTGATATCTAACCTAAACCTACTTTCTGCCAGCTTGTGACCGTTATTCCTCGTCACTCCTGGCGGTGCTCAGGGGAACAGTGACTCCCCCCAATGCCTGCTGATCCCCCCCTGACTAGTTTATAACAGGCAACTAGATCCCCCCCATAGCCTTCTCTTTTGGAGGCTGAACAGGTTTAGGTCCTGTAACCTCTCCTCATAGGGCCTGCCCTGCTGTCCCCTGATCTTGCGAGTGGCTCTCCTCTGGACCCTCTCCATGGTGTCCACATCCCTCTTGAAGTGTGGCGCCCATAACTGGACGCAGTACTCCAACTGTGGCCTGACCAGTGCCGCATAGAGCGGGAGGATCACCTCTTTGGACCTGCTCAAGATGCATCTGTGGATGCATGACAAGGTGCAGTTGGCCTTTGAGTCTGACCCCCTGCATAGGCAGAAAAGAGTGCTGTGTTCAGATGACCCTAACCAGATGCCTATCTAGCCTCCTCTTGAAAACCCCCAGGGTAGGGGAGAGCACTACCTCCCTTGGGAGCCCATTCCAGATTTTGGCCACTCTAACTATGAAGTTCTTCCTAATATCCAGTCTAAATCTGCTCTCTGCTAGCTTATGGCCACTATTTCCTGTGACCCGCCCAGGGGGTGCCTTGGTGAGCAGAGCGTCACTAATTCCCTTCTGTGCCCCCATGATGAATTTATAGGCAGCCACAAGGTCGCCTCTCAACCTTCTCTTGCAGAGGCTGAAGAGGTCCTGGTGTCCTAGTCTCTCCTCATACGCTTGGCCTGCAAGCCCTTAACCATACGAGTGGCCCTTCTCTGGACTCTCTCCAGGTTATCCACATCCCTCTTGAAGTGTGGCGCCCAAAACTATGCCAGTATTCCAACTGCGGTCTGACCACTGCCCAATAGAGGGGAAGTATCACCTCCTTGTTTCCGTTTGTCAAAATGATTACTAGTTCTCAAAGGGGGGGAAGGGGTGACAAAAAAAAGAATGTTTTTAATGAAAGAAAAACAGCCTAGAAAAGTTCTGTGACAGAAAACTTTACTAATACAAATTTAACATTTGCCAGTTATGGTATCCTCTTTTAGAATGTTGAATTTGACAAATTTAAACCTCTGAAAATTGACATGTTCAGAGGTAAGGTTGTGTAGGTGTGTACTGTAACCTGTCTCTCACCCATTGACTCCCCAATTTCCATTTTCACTGACTGGCTTTCTTGCATGCATACCAGCCTCTGACTTTTTGACTATTTGTTCCATCCAGGAAGAGCACACACCAACTGCAGATGCTTCCTCAGCCTGACAAGGGGGGGTTGTGCCCAAAAGCTTGCAAAGAAGAATTTTTCCAACTTTTTGAGTTGGTCTGATAAAAAAAAATATTAGATTTACTCAAAGGACCTTGTCTACCCTTTTCTACTTGTTGGCATCACTCATTCTTTTCTGCTTTTTTGGTTTTCACCGAGGTCTGCCCACACCAGGTGTCTATAAGCATATGCTTATCCATATACCATTTTACCCTAAAAAGACTACCACTCTGCTAAACTGCACAGTCTCATCACCCTTGGGGGCATGATGCCACCTAACACTGTACTTTCCAAAACTTAAATTCACAGACTCCACTTCTCCCATCTAACTGCTGACAATCCCATGCCAATAAGATCCCTCTACCTGGCTACTGACACAACTTTTAGAACGAAGCTGTAACACTAGTCGAATGGGATTTTTCAGGGGATGTGTGGATCTTGTCTTTGACCTTCATGAGGCTCTGGCAGAGAGGCTTGCTTCTACGAGAGGGGCATGGCCCACCCAAATTGCTCCATATCACAAAGAGGTCTTTCAAGCTGCTCTGTTTAATTCTCTGCGCTTTAATAATGGTGGTAGTGATTGCAGCCAGAGGACATGCATAGATTGATTATTGCCAACTTCAAGGTGGGCAGAATTCTAAAGCATCTTGGAAATGCACATTGCTTCTTTCTTTCCTCATTTTTCAGAGACTTGAGTTTTTCTGTGTTCGGCATTCTGGAAGGGTATGTGATAACAGTCTTAAGTCTGCATTAATGAAGCTTTCTGTCTGCATTTAAAGAATCCAGTTTTATTAAAAGTCGCAGTGATGAATATATAACAGACCTTGAGGCTGAGAGAGGATCTTTTAAGACTCATTTCAAATTTTAGCTCTCACTTGTTCTTGGTTGCATCCCAGATTATATAACAGCTGGCTACAGCAAGCTTTGGCAGGGGAAAAGGCTGGGTTATAAAAGCGTTCCCTCTTCCTAAGCTTGAGGAGTAACTTGGAAGGGCAGCTTCTTGCTGTTTAAAAACTCTTTCATAGCAAGGAGTCTTGGGCCAAGATTTGGGTAATTCCTGCTGAGAGAACTGTAGGAGGAATCTTAAAAACCCCACACTAAAGACATCTGGGGAAGTGCTAGGGAGGTGGGTAGATGTTGGAAGTGGCTCTGTGGAAAAGTGAAATAGAGTAATTTTGAGCTAATGGGTGGCCATTAAATAGTTTGGATCCTAGGGTTAAAGCTGATAGTAGGGCAAGGGCAGGGGTTTCCTTGTACCACACAGAGGTACTGTGAAAACCCCTACAGTCAAGCAGGGTGACTTGGAGAAAGTTGTGGCCTTAATAGGATGAAAGATGCTCTTGTAAAAGCCAAGGTCTATATGGTCTCTGTTTACTTTAAAAAACATATTTTGTGTGGGCAGAGGGTTCAGACAATCACATGGGAGACTGAGACTACTAGTAGGGGAAATTGCGCCATGACTTGCAGGTGTAACACCTCTTCTCCCCCCCCTCCAAAAAAAAAAAAAAAACCAACCCAAAAAACAAAACCCCCCCAAAACCTAGTGCTTTAAACTTGGTGTATTCCCATGCCAAGCCCCTCACATTCCTCAGCGTGTTACTTCATCCCGGCTTGCTGAACATCTGTAAAGATCCGGCACTTCAGTGGAGTTTTTTTGGCACTTTTATCTAATAGCTTATTGAATCAGCTTTAGCTAAATGCTAAAAAGCCCTGCTGAATCACCCAGTCTTTACAGACGCTGCAGAGTTGAGTTGAAGTAATGTGTTGCTGCTTCCAGTAAAATGCGTGCTTTTTTTTTTATGTGTACAAGCAGCCTGAGGTGATAAACAAGATAAGGTGTACCTATACAGTGTCCCACAAAACACAAACCACATTTTAGGAATATGACATGGCACCATAGCTAGGTAAAGGATTTATAGCAATTGCAGGAAAGCTTAGTGTGGCATAATTTGATGCACCTCTTCCCCCGCCCTCCCCGCCTCTGCTACTGCTGCTGGAATAAGGTCACACTCGTCTCTTCTGTGCTTTCCTTGATAGTGCCTAATTGCCTTGGAGGAGGAAGCCCTATGATTTCAAATGCAGGAGAGAGAAAACTAGATGGAGAGTTGTTTGTCATGGAAGGCTTATAGCAGTGGTTCTTAACCTTTTTGTACTTGATGCACCCTTCTGAAAATGCCAGCTTTTAGCTTTCTAATGCAAAAATTGTAGAGTAATTCTTCTGTTGTAATAAATTCAGAAAGACCACAGCAGGTCAGAATGTTTTTGACACAGGGATTTCAAAAAGGAATCAATAAAGTTGATCTTGTAAATTATGTGTAGCCAGTTGCATTCTGGACAGTTATAATATCATGTGGCTGTGTCACCCGTAAAAGGATCTCTCAAGCACCCCAGGGTTCCATGACTTAGAGAGTAGATTGAGTTAAGGAGCCTAGAGGGTAGAGACTGAGACTGAAAAATGAGGTAGAATCCAAGTCTAGAAGTTGGGAGGAAGGGAAATCAAGATTGGGCAAGGAGCTGAGGTGAAAAAGATTGGGACTGACATGGAAAGGAGGGTGGGAACTTGCAAAACAATGGGAAGAAGGTGGTGGAGTAGAGAGGTGACAATTTGGGGTATAGACACAGAACAGGGTCTGGTTGGGTAAAAGGGTTGGGACTAGTCAGGTGAGGACATTGATTTTAGATGAGGAGCACTGAGACTGGAAGACTGGGAGTCAGCAAGGATGTGGAATGTGAATGAGTGAGTGAAGTTTGGAAATGTACTGATAGGCTGCTGACAGACATGGGGGAAACCCCCCCCAGAAGAAAAACAGCCCATGCCCAGAAGACCTGGCTGCCCACCGTTTGTATAGGTCGTGCACTTCAGCAGGACTTTTTGGCACATTTACCTAATAGCTAAATTAGCTATTAGATAAACATGCCCAAAAGCCCTAATTTAGCTATTAGGGAAACATGCCAAAAACCCTGCCTCTTCTGAGCATGCACTGTGCTTAGTGTGATGACATGCTGAGCTGGAAGTAAAGTGATGGTTATTTTTTGTTTTTGTTTTTTTCACACACCTGCAAGCAGCCATAGATTGGGATGTTAGGAAGGAAACTGGGTCTTGTTGGGCAAAGATCTAGCATGCTAAGGTGAGTGAACTGGGAACTAGGATTTACTGGCAAGGAGAACTGAACTGGCATCAAGCAATCTGAAAGCGAGCTGGGGCAGGGAGATCAAACCTAGGAGGGATGAGCAGAAGGCTGTACCTACCAGAGCCTGGAATGGACCAAAGGTCTTTGAGTCTTATCATTCTATGTCTGACTCAAATAACAGAGAACAATGTGACAGATACTGATGTTCAAAGCTTCATGCTAAGCATGCAGAGGCAAAGATTTTGTGGAAAAGAATCGTATGCGATTGTCATAAAATACTGATTATGTACAAAGAGGCTAGACTTAAACTGTACAGCCAAGATTGTAGGAATTTCTGAGTGCTTGACTGCATGTTCCACAATTACATTAACAAGAAAAGAGATGCTCAATTCACAAGTTTTGGACTGGCATATTGAGATGCAAGGGTGACAGATAATTCTTCTACAATTGTTCTCTTCCAACAACCACATTATCTACCACATTTTAAGTTGTCAGAGGTCAGCAACCTACAGCCATTGGATCTGGCCTCTAGAGGAGGTCTTTGGCCCAGTTGCTTTCCCTTGCTGCAGCATAGAGAGGCACCAGCAATGACTGGGTCTTGGTGCCTGCTGCCCATTTGCCTTTGACCCAAACTGGGTCACGCTGACCCACAATGGTTGTCAACTGCTAGAATACTTCTTAATTTGTGTAATCTTCATACTGTTAAATAGTTTCTGTTCTCTGCTTCAAAGATGGCCATATTCCAGTTGTCAGCAAAGTAATTGCATTATAATTTATGAAATGTGGGGATCCATTTAAATCGAAGGGAGCTGTGTGAATAAAATATATAATTTTTTGCTGCTTCTGTAAATAATATCTACTTACCCCTCAGTTCCTTTCTTGGGAAAATATTTTTGTATGATTTATTTTTCCATAGTGAAAGAAAGCCATAGCATGTTCTTGCTGATTGAATCACCTATTCTTGGATGTGCACTTAGATAATTGGTATGTTCCTCAGATGCCTTAAACTCAGATTTTGTTTAATTTTTTTTGCTTATTTATTAGCTACAGAAACGATAGGAGGAAGGAATATGAGTTGTGGTTTAACTTGGATTATCCATCTTGCTTTGGAACACAGTTGCCAAGGCTCTCACCCGTGGTGGTGATTATGAAGCTGTTGTAGTCTCACAAACCATAATCTCTGTAAAAGGGTAATTAAGTCTAAGCCTTAACCATCTTTTGTAGAGTCTGCACTGGTGCCAAAGTAGTTTCAACCAGTAATTAAAAATGAATATGAAGTGGTGACATTAACTTTTGAAGCACAAGTGAAGTAACTTCTTTGAAAACAAATGGTATGCTACCAATTTCCATCATTGTTTACAAAAATAAATAAAGCTTTATGAATGAAAAGGGAAAAATATAGTTAGTGGTACTTATGAAGCATAGAGTGTTATAATTCTTTAAGTATTGAACTTCAGATTGGTTAACTGTTATAAATTTGGCTTTAATTTATGTGCAGTTGCAATAGGAGGTCCTTTAGCTGTCGAATATTAAGGTTAAAGGGAAAACTCATTACTTTCTGCTATAAAAATAAGAATTAAAAGGAGCTGAAGAAAGTGTGCACACATGCACGCATATATGTGTGCGTTGTAAGTACTAAGGCTGAAGATTTTAAATGTTTCTGTAAAAGAATAAACCTTTAAGAGCTCTACATTGTTTCAGACAGGGAGAAAAGAAAACTTACCCGATTGAACTTACCCGATTGATCAGAGAGACTAGATGAATCTGGAATTTCAAAAGACACAGGTTATGGTCCATAATACTGTGTTCTATGTAAGGTAATTTTTACTAAAGTCAGTGTTTTAGGGGAGCCACTTAAAGATATGGCTTGAATTTTTTAAAGTTGTTGTGTACCTTTGTTTCCTATTTGCTCCTTAATGGGTTGCTAAGAATTGCCCAGCCCAGGCTCAAGGCCAGAGAGAGAGTTGCAGCAGCTGCCTGCCCTTCCCTCTGCTTTTGTATGTGAATCTAAGGTGAGGGAATTTTTCCCCCATGCTGATTTGTGTGTGTGGGGAACTTTTCTTAGATTTGAATAAATGTGGTATGTATAATATTGAGCTTTTAGTTGCTTTTGGATAGCTGCAATATTATTTTGGCTTAAATAGAAATGGTATTATAAGATCAAAATATTATCAATTCTTACTCTATAATAACAGATATTATAAAAAATAGAATATAACTGAATTTCCATTGTAAACTGGCAATTTTTTTTCTGTCTGCCTTCTTCCTCCTACCCACTACTTCACCTGTTTAAAAATGGCAGCCTGGACAAACAATGTAGTCTGGCTTCTTTAACAATAAAATTGCCTACTTATAAGGTGGGATTCTGGTTTTCTCTGATGTAAAAAAAAAAATCCCCAACTTTCAGATTAAAAAATGTAACCCAAAATCTACATTTTCCTGTGATTAAAATGAAATGCCACTATATATCTATCTACATATTAGTGGCATTTCATTTTAATCACTGGAAAAAAGTGGATTTCGGGTTTAAATCTGAAAATTGGGGATTTTTTTAAATTGGAGAAATCCAGGATCCCTACTAAGAGGCTACGAACTTTTAAAGCTTAGTCTCAATTTTGAAGATCTTGGAGTTAACAACTAATTTCTAAATTCCAGCTTTTTAGAAAATACTTTTTTTGTTGTCGGAGGGTATGAAATAAATAAACTGCTCAGCTAAACTGCAGTTTAGAGGATCAGAAATGGTACTTGTATGGGTATTCTTCTTTCTTCTTACATAGGAAGATTGTTCCTGCTCATAAAATTGCTCCACTGTGGTTGTCTGTTCATTTTGCCCTGACGTGTGAAAAATTATAGTTCGTGAAATATTCTTGTTTTCCATCTAAAACTTGCCTAGCTTGCAGTGTTATTTTTATGACTGCTGTGATAACTGGAATAAGTTAGAAGCAAAACATGATTGGGCCCCAAAATTCAAAATCCTAGAATGATTTCTGTGTACTACAGACAAATGTTGACAAATTTCTTAAAAATCACAGATTATTCTTCTAAAGGATTATTCAAATGGAGTATTAGTCAAGAGGTGAATCAGAGGGTCACAAGCTCATTGAGATGCATTTGATCCATCTCCACCAGTCAAGGATAGCTGAAAACTCCTGGTCTGCCTTGGGCCAGGAGTGCTTTTGCTCTCTCGTTACAGTTTGGTCTTTGCAGACAGTAAAGTTAATAAGAGTAGATATTTCTTGATAATGAAAGGACAGACATTTGATTTGAAAATCCTTGTATTTTGAATAGCTTTATGTAACTCTTCTGTAAGAAACTTTGACGATATCATTTAACTATTAGAAAAAAAACCCCATTAATAGTCAGCAAGATTATTTTGATTTTACAAAATAATATAACATGAGGGCAAACTTCCCCAAAGTGTAAGATGGAAACCAGTGCAACTTGCCTCACTATGTTAATTAATATTCTTGGCCTGAACTACCTGTAAAATGCTTGGTAATTCTGGTTTTCATCTTGCTAAGATCCACAGATCCATTGTAAAAAGCATTGCAGCCTTCTTCCTGTTTGAGGAAGATCTGGGTGCAATGTCATAACCTCTATGGTCCCCTTTAGTTTTGTCTGCCTCCACAGAGGCAAGAGAAAGACTATACACTTCTGAGCCACATACATTTAAGTAGCCTGGCAGGAGCTTTTCCTGACAACTGGTTAAAAATATCTTTCTTCTGTTTTTGTTTTTTTCATGTTTCTTTTGGTTTTGCTTATTATTTATTCCTCTAACAAATGCGCTATTCAAGCTGAGACACTATCCCAGTCCTTTTTTCTGGGGCATGCATATTTTAGTTTGTTGGGTAATGCAGCTCTTGGCTACAACCAGATTTTAGTTTGAGGCTAGAAGGGTTGGGAAGTTTGGCCACCCCTTTAGTAAGACTTGACTGTGGATATGGTATATCTAGCTGGCAAAACTGAGGTGTACTATAATTATCCATCTTTTAAAAACAGCAGTGAAGAGATCCTGGCACAGGGTAGTAATCAATGCACAGATCTAGGGTAGCAAAAGGGAATACACAAATGGAAATTCTTCCATAAGAGCGATGGCAAACTGTTTGTGGCAGAGGTAAAGGATCAGATACACAAATCTAGTAGAAAATAAGTTCTTTTTTGGTAGTTGTTCTCACTGGCCTTAGGGCTCATTGGGAGCAGTGCAGCTATGTTTTGATGCCAAATTCCTTCAAGAGTCAGTAGTTGCCCATAGCTTTGGGGCAAATGAGGTTATCAGATGTTATCCAGAGGGAGTTTTCCATGGAGCTGCGCATTAATTGGATGAGTGATTTCCCCACATTTTTGAAGTTGGATAATAGAAAGGCTGGGATATGAATTAAACTATCCCTGTAGTTAGAGCTAACCAGCTGTTCTTGGCATGATAGCTGTATTAATATGAAGTCAGGCAGAAGATAGCATAGAGTAGCAACTTTAGAACTAACTCGTTTCTTTCTGTTGGTCCATTCCGAGCATCTCATGAAGTAGGTCATTCCCTACCAATGCTCTTGCCTCTGAACTAGTTCATCTCTAAGTTTCCACCCTGCTCTACCTTCTATCCCTATATTGTTGTGGGTCAGAATTATACAAAATGTTCCCAGTTCTTTTGCAAGGCTGTGAGAATTAAGAGCACTTGGGTGATGACTATAAAAGGAGATAAGTGGTGTCTCTAAAAATAAGGTCCTTGTTACATGTTGCACTTTTGAGCTGCTCAAATGTTAGTGCTAATCCAGGTTTTGAGTAATTGCACCTTAAGGCTAAAAACCTTCTGACTGTCCCCTATAGTCTTTAAGAGGAGGCTTGATGCCTACCTAGCTGGGAACATTTGAGCCCAGTTTTTTCTCTTGCCCTGGCAGGGGGGTCGGACTTGAAGATCTATAAGGTCCCTTCCAACCCTACTTCTATGATTCTGTGATTCTACCAGCACAGTCGTGACTTGCCACTAGTGGGCTGGTGAGCAGGGGCCTGACTAGGAGCTACAGCTGTAAGTTACTACTACAGGGCTGGTGAGCTCAAACAGGCTTGTATTCCTGCTCTAGGTGGGGGGATGGCGGTGAGGCATTGGGGTAGAAACATGAAGCTGGGAGATGGAGAGTTAATGGGATGGGGGTGAGTAATGAAATGGGAGGTGGAAAGGAAATGGGGCTGGGGGAAGGGTGTGAAATGAAGTCGGCCACTGGAGGATGAAATAAAAATAAATAAAAATTTAAAACAAACAGAAAGGAAGTAAATTAAAGAACGTCTCATGTTTTATTAAATTGGGATTTGGGATTGGGGTGGGAGGGTGTTGGTCATGCTTCCCAGCGTGTCTGGGAGGTGGGACCAGTGAGGGAAGGCACTTTGGGGGGAGGTACTGCCCCTGCCCTGGGAAAGAAGCTCCAGTTCATGGGAACTCTGCCTGGCCCCCTATCTTGTTTCCTCCCCCCGACCACCCCCCTGCCGCCGCTTGTAGACCCTGCTTCTGGACCCATCTGTGACCTAGCTAGTTGGCATGTTCTCTGTAGGCTGTTTGCATGGGGTTGCACACCTGGGGGAAGGAAGGGGAGTTAGCTTGATGCCGGAACTGCCCCGTGGGCAGTAGAGTTTGGGGGTGGAAAGCTTGTCCACAAACAACAAGAAGGTGGGGGAGGGGACACTGCATCCTGGGATGCTGGAGGACTGTAGCTGGGGCCCCTCATCTGTGGGGTGTGGCCACACTTCAGTGGAACACAAGCAGTAACACAGATCAGAGAGAAACTTGCCCTGGAGTGGCATAACTAAGCCTCCTAAAGTGCTCTTAAAACTAGGTTTGGCTATTAATGTGTGGATAATCCAGGGGTTAAGAGTTCCAGGAGCCACCTAAAACTAATGTGCAACAAGGCCCTAAACATACATTTCTTACTGAAATCTGTCAAAATGCTGATTCTCTTATGCAGGAGAACCAGATCTTGCATGAACAGTCTCTTAATTCCTTTTTCCCCACCTGTGTCTCATTTCATCCCTTTTGTTGTTCAGTGTCCTATTGTGTGGTCTTACCTTGTGAATACACAGAGCTGGATTTTTTGAAGGGACTTCATTTAGTGAACCAGGCAGACTGATCCTTTTGTTTGTTGACATCTAGGGTTTATGGAAGAGGTTTGTCCAAATCCCAATTCAGTTCAGGGAATAGCTACCAGGAGAGACCAGAATATCTGTTTGCTAGAACATAGTGATTTGTTGTCTCCAAAGCACTGTTCTTTCCACAAATTATGCATTTATTCTGATTGTGACAGACGACATGGCTGGGACTTCTGTAAGTTTGAGAAGTATAGCTTTGACCCTCCTGAGAAAAATATCAGCTGCTTTCAGGGCCAGAACAACATTTCTTTTCTGTGTACACAGTCTGTCCAGAGATAGATGAGATATAATTAATATAAAACCACTTTGCTTTATGCACTTGTGTGCAAACCAGATAACTGGGGTGTACTGTGCTTTATCTGTTTATACCCACATGTTGTCCTTCAGCGTTAATACATCACAACTTGTGAAAAGGAAAGGGAGACTGGCACCTGGGACAGTGACTAAGGACCATCAGAAATAGAATAACTTTCCTTACCAGGAAAGTGAGTTGGCTAATGCCCAGGGGAAACCTGTTCTTCCAGCTGAGCCTGTAACCATGCAACAAAATCATCTGATGAGGTACTTGAAGTCTGGGGGGGGGGTGGTACAAGGGGTAATTTTACAAAAGGGAGTGCAGCTTTATAAAAGGTTCTCGCCACTCACTTTAAATAGGAGGAAACAAACCAAGAAAAAACATGGCAGAGAGAGAGGAAAGGACATTGATCAAAAACCCCAGACACTCTGGATGGTGAACCAGGGATTTGTGCACAGATTTTGTATTATAGCAGCTGCCTGGGAAGCCATGATGGTATTTTTCTGATCTGATGGTCTCAACATTTTTTTAAGGGCATGATGAACACCTATTTCTTGGTTACAGAACCTGCTCTGATGTAAAAGCGCCAAAATGTCCTCCTACAGGCAGTGGAGCCCCTCTTGGAAAACAGTCTGCCACCTCACTTTCAGAACAATATTTCTGGTGGCTGTTCCCCCTGCAAGAAGCTGGAACAGGTTCCTGGCACTTGTAGAACAACTATTTATCTTGTGCTACAAAAGCAAGTTGATGCTGACTTATCATGTAAAATTCATCCCAAGGGTAACTTCCAAGTTTTATTTTAAATCCTTCAGTTTTACTGTTCTTCCTAAAGTTACATTTCATGTGTGCGGAGAACAAACTACATACTATGGTTGTATTCCATTACAACTATATACCCCATTTATCTGGTCTTTTCCTCATATTGGGTATACCTTTGATGTCTTTACAGTTGAGAAGCAGTTAGCCATGTTAGTCTGAAGCCAAACAGAAGGCAGGGTAGATTTGCACTTCATAGATTAACTAAATCAAAGACATATAGCATAGGCTTTTGTGAGTCTGAGTTCACTTCCTCCGATACTGTGAAAGGACCTTCACAGTCGCTCTGATTTAGTCAGTCTATAAAGTAGGTACATATCTACCCTGTATTCTGCATTACAGTGAAGCATAATGTACCTGAAATATAGATTTACAATACCATGTAATGGAATTTATTTAAATGCAGAATTGCATGTAAGTGCTTATCTGCTGCAAAAACAGGCTATGGAAGAATGCAAAAAGTGTTTGTTAATTTAAAGAATCAGTGGAACCCTGCTTTAATACCAATGGAAATTACAACCTTCCTAACAGCAGTTATTGGGTAGAACTTTCCTGTCTGGGTAGTCAAAAGCAACAGGTTAGTCCTGTTACGAAGGGAGGCATGGAAGACAGTATGCAAATCTTCTTTAACCTATCCTGAAGAGAAAACTTGTCTTTAAAGCAATTTTGGGAATGTTTCATTATCAAATTTCAAGTAGTGTCTAAGGTCCAAACAAAAATAAGGTTCTATTATGTTAGATACTATAAAAACATTAGGGTAATAGAAGATGCTAACCGCATAGAACTCGCATAAGGCTGTGAGAAGAACGGATTTGATGCACAAATGGAGTGAAGTGTCATGATGAATGTCATATTTCAGGTTTTTAGAGGGAGAGGTTAAATAGGAGGTAGGGAAAAAGGTTGTGGATTAAGGTAAGGGGGAAAGCAAAAAAGAAGCAGCAAAAAAGAAGCAGTTGTGGGGTGAGACCGAAGTGGAAACTGTAGGGTAGCAGGAGAGTTGGAGAAAATGACCAAACAGCATAGGACAGTGAAAGTAGAGACAAAACAGTTAAAAAATCAGAATGCTCTAGGTCCAAAGGTGTTTGCTTTAACTGCCTCTGTTCCTGGTGGCTGCAGTTCTTGGCTGCTGCCTCTTGTGTTGCGTGGAAAGAGAAGGCATCACCTAGGTCACAGTGTTACTAGAATAGTGGAGTCCCACAGGCTTTTGGTGGAAGATACAGTCTAGTCTGTCTCACCTCTTTCTTTGCTTTTTATAGCAATTCCTGTTTCTGCATTTACTGGTTGAAGTCTCTGACTTCTCTCTGCAGGAGAGCTACAGAAAGGGAGGAAACTTCTGGGCCCAAGTAGAGAGAGTCTTTCCCATGGACAGTTCTGGGAGAAGGGGTGGCCCTAACTGAATCCCCATTGCGCCCATCTACACAAGATGTTTACTAAGGAGTAGATGAGGAATAGATTAATTAGCTCTGTAGTAAACTTCTTCTCGGCATCTACCCGTGCTGTGCTATTAGGCATGAGTAAACTAATACGTTCCACAGCAGGGTAGTACTTGCAAATGCAAGTACTACCCTGCTGCAGAGCTTTTTTTATGCTTTTAAATTTTTTACTCCACAGCAGTGAGCATGTAGACACTGACCCAGCTGGCTGGGACACTGGGTGCTTCAGTACAGGGGCTGCCTGCTGGTTAGTCCCTCACTAGAGCACCCTCATGCCCTAACCAGCCCATCCGCAGCATGTTGAGCCAGGTCGAAGCAGCCCTGGACTGGGAGGCTGACCCTGCCCTCCTTCCCCCAGTACCTCCTGCCTGCTGAGGCTGCTCTGACCCAGCTCAACATGCTGTGGTCCAGGGTGTGTGTAAACCTGGCACCTGGGAGCAATAAACTCTGATGCAATATGTGCTAGTTTATTCTGTAGCATTAATATGCATATATAGACATGCCCATTTTATCATCTTTCTCCAGTGCAGCCATCCCTTTAGCTGCCTCTGGTCCTACCAGCTGGAGTATCTGCCTGGCTTCACTCGCTGAAGAAAATAATTGACAGTCTCTAGTGATGCGCATCACCCCACTGACTTACTGAAACATCCATTAGTTACAGATGCCAGAGGGGCCAGTTGATGCTGCCAAGGTATCACTCAACTGAATCGGAAATCCTCTTGGCAGAGTTGTAGGAGAGGGTACTGGATGTTTGTGTTGGTTCTGTTGTTTGAAAAAAGACTCAGGAAAAACAGACCTGGAGTCAAATGAGAGGATAAAGAGGAACGAATCTGGTGGCTGTTTTCAGTAACTGTGCTTGAAGTGTCAATTGCTGCATGATTGATATATTTTAATTGGAATATACACTCCTTGAAACTTTTCCTTTATTTCTAGGTACAGTGAATGTTTCTGTTGGTGTAAATGGGACACTGTTTGCAAAGATGCCAATTTGGAAATACAGGCCAGAGCAGTGAGTGCATATTCACATCTTGTTGCAGAGTGAAGATTTTATTTGAAATCTGTCTGAAAATGCACAGACAAATGTTTACTTTTTCCCCATAATGACAGTTTTGTTAAGAATTTCCCCATTTCCCAGCTACTTGTAAATTGCTGAGTCAATCTAAATTCTTTTTCAGTAAGAGATACTGCGATGTATTGTATCAGAATTTGGAGGACAGGGGTTTCCTGACTCCTTAACAGCAGTCTAGTATAGACTTGTTCTGCCAGTTATTTCACTAGCCATTTCTTCAGTGGGGGGGGTTTTGCCTATATTAACAGATCACATCTCTGGGTATGACTCCACTACAGCAGAGTCTATAGACCTGTGTGTCCTGAGGGAGGGAAGGAATTTTTGTGATAAGTTTATATACTTTTTTTATTCTGAAAGCTCCATCATCAATAGAACTGATCCATGGCAATGCTTTCCATTTCTAACTTGATTACTTTGGTTGGAATCCCTTCTTCTTCCACTGCTGCCCATAAAAAGCAAACAAACAAATGTACTCCAAGACAGAGAGAAGCCTTTCCTAGTTCCTCCATGTCTTAGCTGTATTTAGTTTTGTTGGCTTCCCTGATGGACTGAAAATATTCTGAAAACTAAAAAGTTCCTTTAATTTTCTTAAAGGAGCATGGCTAGTGGAATAATAAGAAATTTATTTTAAATCAAGCTATTTTAGTTTTAACTTTAGAGCTTTGTTTTTAAAAACTGTAATAGAGGTGAAGAAAAACAAACAGGGGAAACCTATTCTTTTTATTATATTAGAATCTATAATAATCCGCTGCTGTGATTTCTGTCCTAGAATGGTAAATACAGAGGAAATTTCTCAGGAAATGTTGGTTTGATTTTGTATATCAACTAAAACTTACTATAAATTTTAAATTGGACAGTCCAAACTTCAAAATAAAAATTTAAATAGATGCAGTTGTAAATAGATATTCAGTCTTACAATGTTCATTTGATCTGGTTTGAACAGGCTGTTGTGTAAAAGCTTGCTTCTTAAAATATATTCTGTTTACTTGGAATCCAAGATGAGGGTTATTTTCCCCACATTTAATATGGGTGGAGGCAAGATCCTTGTCTTGGAGTCGAGTACAAGAAGAGGGTGGCAGGCAGCCCTGGTTCCGGGCTGGGTTTGGAGTCTGAGTCTTTCCCTCTGAACCCCTCTCCCCCCCCGCCATTCCTTCTGCTGCCATGTACCCTGAGTTGTGGCTCCAGCTCTGGCCCAGGGCACAAAGTGCATTCTGGCTCTGGCCCCCACCTGGACATACAGCAGTGGTTCAGCAGTGTCAGCTCTGGCCCTGGGACTGGAGCTTCAGCTGGGCCCAGATCTGCTGCTGCCACTGCTTCCTGGCTGGGCAGGGGCTGGAGCCAGCATGTGCTCTGTGTCCCAGGCCTGAGCCAGAGCCACAGCTGTTGCTCAGGGCAAGTGGTGGTGCCAGGGGGCACAGGTGCTGTGGTGGAGGGAGCCGATGCCAGGTGGCCACAGGCATTGCACGAGGGATGTGGGTCCCAGAGGGCACAGAAACTGTGTGGAGGGCAGATAGTGGCAAGTTCTGGTTGTCAGGCCACTTGACTTCCCTGCAGCTCTCCCCATTACAGCAGTGGGTGGATTAATTTAAGACAACTCTCCAATAATTAGATTCTATACCTGGAAAATTATAACAAATTTGTTTTCTATATGTAGAATCTAATTATTGTGGGGTTATCTCAAATTTGAAAGTCATATTGGATTTGGGTAAATATGGTGCATGTGCACTTTATGTAAGTGTTTCTGGTACTAAATAGCGGTGCACTGATATATCGGCCCATATCATATCAGCACCAATAAAAAGAAATTTGACATTGTCGATAATCAGCCTTTTTGGCCGATGCGACCAATTAACAACACTGATAAATGCTGCATGCATGCGCACATCCACAGCATGTGTGGAACCAGGAATGCAGCTTGGAGAACAGCATCTGGTCAGTAAGTCTGTGGCAGGGGAAGAGGCGTAGGGGAGGGAAGTGGTGGGGGTGGGGGTAGATCCAGGCCCCAATCGTGAGGGAGGGGCTGGGGCAGGTGCATGCACTGCCCAGCCAGGGTGGAGTGCAGGATGGCACCACGGGGGGAGGGTGTCTACTGCTGCTGTGTGCATCCCCAGGGGAGGCATGGAGGGCAGGTACCCCTCCCCCCCCCCCCGATTTGTGCGCAAGCTGCCTGCTGTGGGCTTGAGCCAGGGGCTGCGCCGGCCTCTTCCTGGCATGGGGCTGGGGCTGGGCCAGGGCGGGTGCACTGGGGGGAAGGGGGGGGGGGGGGGCTATAGGTTGGGCTACAGCCACCCCTGAAATTTGGTGTATTTTGTGCTGCCCTGGTCCAGCCCCCCATTTCCCCCCCACTGGGAAGAGGCCAGTACAGTCCACAGCCCCATCCCACAGTGGGCAGCCTGCCCTCACCCCACACACAGATCTGGGGGCACGTGCATTTCCCCCCTGCCCCCCCCCCGACGAGCAGCCTGCAGCTCTGTCCCATGCTCTGTCTCAACTGGGCAGCCCCTGCCCCAGCCCCACCATGGGGGCCTTGTTCTGCCCCTGTCCCCGACAGATTTACCAGCCAAATGCTGCTCTCCAAGTTGCTGGGCTGCATATTGGCAGTCGGTTTGGTATTGACTGATATGTCTGGTTAATTGGCTATTGGTATTGGACAAAAAAAAATTTATTGTTGCAGCCCTAATACTAAAAAAGTGTAATGCTTAGAATCTATTAAAATACATCTGGTATCCACTTTGCTAAAGATTTCCTGTATGAAACAGGAGATCACATTGTTAAAGCTGAATGAGTGAGTGACTTTGGATATACTTTAATTAAATAGTGTCTTTAAATAGCAAAGTCAGTTGCATATTAAAATGTGAATCATAAACTATCACCTAGAAAATATAGTCATAAAAGAAAATTGCTCCCATTTTGGTCACCCCTGTAGCTTGAAGTTCAAAAGGCAGTGGTGTGTTTTTGAAAGAGGTGTTAAATGCATCAAAGAAGATTAAATCATATTTGATATTTTTTTTATGCCTTCTTGCATTATGAGCAGTGAAAGAAGGAGAAAAGCCACGCAAGGACATGCTGGTGAAGTGCAGTGTTATAAACTCTTCCTTCTTGAAGTTTCAGCTTCTTGAATCTTATGATTACAACTTGCATTTAAAAGCTCTCCCACCTCCAGAGGAAAGATTTAAAAATGTGATCATAAAGTCTAAAAATTAGATAACAAGTAAAAAGAACCTAAAATTTATTTACGGAAATGAGATGGGGGCATTTGCTAATGCATGATTTTTGCAGCCTTTGAGGACTGGCAGTACTAGAAATATATGAAAAATACAGAGGGATTTCAAGAGAGAAATTGGTAAATTCACTGTATCAGTGTTCATAAAAATATTTGAGAATTTGATTTTGATGATTAAATCAGAATCCTGGTATGTTGGACTTTGTTCTCTAGTCTGCCCTAGAACTTCCACACAATGATTTTCAACAACAGAGATTTTGTGAGCAGTAGCTTAAGAAATGCCAATTGTAACTGAAAGTTTATTTTTCAAAGTAATTTTAGTTTATTCATGCAGAACTGTGCCTACCTTTGGAACTTTCAGACTGCAGGGCTGAGCAAACAAGGGTTCGCTTTTTTTTTGCTTTGTTTATGCATGGAATGGTAAGGGATTCTGCACTCTGAACTTTCTAACTAACATCTATTTTGGTGGTATATAATAATAGTTAAATAAGATACTTTTAACATGCTGCAATCTAATTTGATGTTCTTTGGATGAAGTATGACAATTCTAATACGGTTCTAACTGGTACTTTGTACTTGACTGTTTTTTCTAAAATGTTGCCTGTCCCATGATTCAGATTTTTTTTTTCTTTTTCCAGACTCACTTTTTGTTTGTCCGAAACCATGCAAATCATAGTAGAGGAGCTACTCTGTACATAGTAAGTACATGTAGTGGTTTGAATTCTATTTTTTCCAAGTCCTGGAAATGAGAAAGTCCAGTTAAAAGGGTCTTTTGTTTTTCCCGATTTGTTTATATTTTCCCTTGATCACCCTTACATTTAGGTATTTTATTTCAATGTGGGGGGCAAAGGTATATCTGACATGGTGTACATGGTTAGATTGGAATGATAGAATAGAAAAATACTGTTTGGTTGTTGGTCAGTGGAGGGGCATTCATAGGGCTTTTGTTCATATTATTGTGTAGAAATAATAGTATGGTATCTTTGTTGCTTTATTTTAAGACAATGTTATATATAAGCCAGAAAAGGAGGAAAAATGGCATGTTATTATCTCAGGTTAAGTTACGCTTAGCTGAGAATTAGTTGTATAGCCTTCATGGCTAATATAAAATTTGAGTTTTAACTGGATTTGAACAAACTGCCTGAGTTTCATCCTTAGTATGTTTTAGAAGTTAGTTTGCCTGCTCTTAGTCAATGAGAGCCATAATATGGGCTCTTTTTGGATCCTTTGTTGTCCCTGAAGTTCCAAGTGGCTTTGTTAGCCAGTTTGTTCATGGCTTTGATATCTTCTGTAACTGATTATTCTGATACAGATATCAATACAGGCCTTGTGGATAAAGTGGCAGAATAGGACATGGGAGACTTAGAGCCCTGACAGATAGTACATTTATGGTGTAATTAACATGTTAATTGCAGCAAAAATAGCTATGTGCCACATGTTTAGCCAACTTATGGCACAAAGCGGCACACGAGCCACAAACATGTTCCACATTTTAATGAGGAATATCTTTTTGGCGGTTTGTATCCTGCCTTAAATCGCATGTGTAGCATTTGTCCCATACCCAGGGCTGCCTGTGCTTGATCTGGACTCCCAGCTGATCACTGGGATTTGGCACGGGGCACCCTGGCACAGGTAGCCCTGGGTCCCTATTTGGCCCTGGCAGTTGTACAATTAGGGTCAATTTTATACCTCCATTTCAAATATTGCCTGTCTTGCTACAGCTATGGCATAGAAAGGCACGTGAATTTTGGGATGAGGCAAAACAAATGCTCAGATAGCAATTACTCCATTATTTTGAACATTTGCCAGGGGCCCTGGGTTCTAGTCCCACTCTTTGTACTGGCCTCTTAAGTAATCTTCTGAAAGACACCTCACCTCCTTGGCCCTCTGTTTCCTTTCCTGAAAAACAGAAATAATGATATTGATCTCTCTAAAGCACTTCTGGTCTGCAGATGAAAAGTGGTGCATAGGTCCTTCTGGTCCAGCTAATGCCCCCATTTGAAGATATGGGAGCCTGCATAGAATGCAATGAGTGGTTTGCTTGGCTGTTTTATTAACTAAAGAACCAGAATGTAAATGTGAAGGCCTGTTGCATATAAACTAATTTTTGTAATACTTTTATAAAATGATAGATGTTCCAGAGATGTTGGATGTGTTTTAACATTTTTAAATATAGCATTGTCATAAAGATAAGATTGATAATAGACACTTAGTAATGCACCATATGAAGTTAGTATATACTTAATACTAGTATAGCAAGTTAAATTTGATAATTGGAACTTTCCTGACTTGTCTCTAAAAGCCTGAGGCTTTGCATTTATCCTTAGACTCAGGATTTTTGGTAATGCGTGTTTTTTTTTTTCCTATTCAGGCGTGGGTTTTCCTTATCTTTGTACAGTAAATTAATTTAGGAGGCTTTTATCCAAAGTGAAGTCCAGGTCTCTGTGTGGAACTTGCGCTCTCTTCTGAGTGGCCACTAAAGGCTTAGTACCTTAGTACCTTTGATTCTGAAGAATCAATCTTCTCCCATAGAAAATAGGCACTTAATGTGGGTATATGAGAGACCATTAAAATAGGAAGACAGGAAAAGAGGTCACTTTTTTCTTTTTCTTTCAAAGCCACTATTTTTTTTTGTAACGGACTAGTTTAATGTTCTGGCAGTGAACAAAGATAGCTTGTTGTAAATGTGCAGCAGTAATTAAAATCTACAGTTATACATAACTGTATAAACCTTATTCTCTCTAAAATTTACCAAAATCTACACATAAGAACTCCTGCATAAAATATCTCATAATCATGTCTGGGTCCAAAGAGAGGATCCAACTTCATGCAGCCAGGAGATAAAGATTTAGGTGATTGGAGATTGTGGTGGTGGGGGTAGTTCTTCATATGATCCTTGATATTGAATATTCAACAACTTGAAAGAATGTCCATACTGGAAAATAGTCTAACTTTGCTTGTACCAGCCTGAAGGAAGGTTCTAAATCTTGTAGAGAGGGGAGGGAATAAAGTACACAGTTTTACCTATATCAGGTGGTTCTTACTCCAAGCGCCTTTTCAGACAGGACAGGGGTTGTCAACTGGGGTATGCGTACCCCCTGGGGTACTTGAAGGCCCCAGGGGGTACATGGGCAGGTGGGGATGGAGTGCTGCCACATAGGCACCGCCTACCTAGCCGGATGCAGGGGGGCAGGGGAAGCTCGCACGTGGTGGCTGCCACTGCTCCACGTTCGGCCGCATGTGCCAATACCTCCCCCCCCACTCCTGTGCACCCCTCGCTCCACATCTAGCCACCAGGGATACACTGCTTCATGTCTGGCTGCCAGGGGTATTATTAATTCAAAAGGTTGAAAACCCCTGAGATAGTAAATGAAGTTTCAGTAGTCGAGGTACAAGAATGGGATGATGCTGGAAAAAAATTGATTATGCAGCTATGTCTTGATGGATTATAACCGTGTGACCTAGTTTATAGTAATTTATAGTAATTTTGCACTGTCACTTAGAATCAGAAACTATGCTAGAGGATCCAAAATATGTACATATATTTGAAAGAAGCACTGAAATTAAAGTGGAAATCAACCTATAAGCCTTCTCCTGTAGATTTAAATATTAGTTGAGATGCTAATTAAAATCATAAACCATCTAGATTCAGTATAAACAAGACAATAAATATGGCATCTGAAAGGGAAGATTGTGCTAATTGTTTGGACAGTGTGGTGATAAATGCAGCAGAAAATAGGATAAAAGGTTCTTCAAACACTTACCTATAATAGTACAGCTTGCTTTCCTGCATATCAGGGAGGGAGTTCAATTTGAGTGAGGTGTGCTGAAAGCTTCACTCTGCTGTTACCAGAACATCACTGAAGTTTTTAAAGGTAATAAGTGACAATTTTCCAATGCAAAATCATTTTTGGATTTGGAAAAAAAAAAAGAAAAAGGGAATTCTTCAGAGACGTTAATCAGCACTAAAGAAGAATTGGCTGTTTCTTAGTTGGGAATGATCATGAATTGATTACATTTATTTTCAAGCAGAATGTAGTTCAGACCAGTAAGTGTTTGCTTACACACTCTCTTGATATAAAATGTCCAGTTTCACAAACCTGAAAACAGCTGAGCCAAATGAGCTATGATAAAATTTAAACAAAAGTGTAATTGATAACTGAGAACTATTAAAAACCTTTAGCTATCCGTACACCTCAATTAATAGCCATAGTCCTGGCCTAGAGGTAGAGGTGTAGACAGTTTATAAGAATAAAACTCCATGTATAATAGATGGAAGAAATAGAAAGTTTACTTATAGATTTGAATTTATATTAATTATTAAGAATTTCAGAATACTTGCAAGAGAAACAAAAGGACACAAAAAGAAATCTATTGCCAGTAAAGTCAAAGACAATGAGACAAATTTTCCAAGTATATTAGAGGTATTGACCTATTGTTCAAAAGGTAAATTATTTGTCAGCAATGCAGGAAGGACAGGAGTGCTCAGTATATTTTATATTTGGAAATAGCCAGAATATTTATTCTTCATCCTATGATGATTATGTTGTAATTATAATATTATAATGCATTTTTCATTAGTAGCAAAGAGGATGCTGAAGAGCAGTTACTTAAGCTAAAAATCTTTACCGCCGTTTGTTAAGAGTTGGCTGGTAGAAAAAGAGGGAGCCAATGGGTAACAAGGCAATAAATAACATGCTGATTATTCAAGATTTTGTTTTGTTTACATCAGAAGGACAGTTCTTTATTTTTGATAAATTCTGCAGCATTACCTGAATCTTCTAATAAGTGTCAGTTACTTTATAAAAAAAATTATGGTAGAGTATATATTCAGAATATTAAAATAAAGCTTAAAGGATTTTTATGAAAGGATTGTATGAGCAGTGTCCAGGGATCAAAATATTACAAAAATAAGTTCCATGCCACTTATTTTATTATGAGATTTGGCACTTATCTGGCTTTAGAGAATTGGCAAGGACTCTGGACCTCAAGTTTTAGAAAGCATTTGTGGTTAAATATTGGAGGGCTGACTCACTATTTAAACCATTTCAGGCCAGGCATCTGTTTCAAGAATTAAGACTAGATTCCTCTCCTTTTTCAGCCACACTGCTTGACTTTTACTGTAACCTTCTGCTCCATTTCCCCTAATTCCTACCTCTTCTCCCTCTCACTAACTAAAATGCTGCTTCTGACATATAATAGAAACCTTTGCCCTGTGCTAGCCATGTTGTGCAGTTCTCGGATCCCATCATTGTCTGTGCTTACTGCCAAAAACACATGCTCATGAGCGTATTTGAAAAGGATCAAGAATTTCCAAACTAAAATATATTTAATACAAAGCTTTTAATTGATCATTTAAAGCTACCTTTGGAATTATGTGCTTGGATTGCTACTTTCAGAAAGATGTAGTTAAAATGACAAGAAGCGGAAAACCATTAATCCTCTAGATTAAACATACAGAGGAATTCTTTATTGAGGAAAAAAAAATCTGTAGGTTTGGATTGGCTACTAAAGAAGCTAGTAGGGGAGATAAAAAATCTATTTATTTGGAAGGTTTAATTGCTACAAAGGGAAAATAATGGTTCAGAGTGGGTGCAGATGAGTAACAAGGAACAGTGGCTGAAATCCACAAAAGGTCTTAGCTGAGCTGGAGGCATGGATACACACAGCATTTAGAATAGTTTTTAATGTGACTTAAACCTAGAATGGACAAATATATA
This sequence comes from Crocodylus siamensis, assembly GCF_052110815.1. Taxonomy (NCBI): domain Eukaryota; kingdom Metazoa; phylum Chordata; order Crocodylia; family Crocodylidae; genus Crocodylus; species Crocodylus siamensis. The sequence goes on from NC_143398.1 coordinate 67,879,648, forward strand.
AGCCTGTCAACCTGATTTAAACCTTCCTGGAACCATTGAAAAGTATAACTGGAAAATAAAATACTATTTTTGAACTAGTTCACTATGAACCGATTCTGTGTTATTTGTGGATACGTAGCATTCCATGATACAGATTAGGTGTGTCCTCCAGGCATCCCACACTGCATCACTCTTTCCCTCTCCCTCTGCTCTTCCCACCCCCACTGCAGCAACTGGATCTAATAGGCAGCTGCAACTCCGCTGCCATCTTTGTGTCCCTATTTGTTGGCACTTTTTATCAATGCTTGTTCAGTAAAATCATTCTTTCTGCCAGCTGTGTCCTCATTCCCTACTTGATCTTGGCCCCTCATCATGTACTACTTCCCCTTGCAGTCTCTGGAAATCTAAAAATGGAGTCCAAATACCACCCCCCTCCCCTTGTGAGTACCTCAGATCAGGCAAATGGTACAGAATTTGATCAATTGCAAGCTACTGGACTTTACTGAGCTCCTGTTTAGGAGAGAAGCAAAAGCAGAAAAATAGAAGCACCCCTAGCCACAGGTTATGTACCTCCTGGAAGCCCCAGAACATGGGTGCAAGTACTTCTACTCTCCCTTTGCCCACCCACACCCACTGTGAGGCATGTGAACTAAGTGCTCACTCCTATCCCATGGTTAGAGCCACAACACTTCACACAGTGACATTTTGGAATGGTTCATTTATTCCTGTTTCTACCCTTTAGGCATCTCTAAGAGTGAGATCTTCAACTACCCCCCATTCCCCCCTTCCCCAACCAAGTCTACAGGTATGTCTGTTTTTATCAGTAAGACTCTTTCCATACCTAAGGTTCTGCTTCTGCACGTGCCCACAACTGCCACTATTGAGAAAGGGATAAGCAGTTTGGCACCTATGTTATCTAACCCTCCTTACAATAACCTTCTCACTTAAATCTCCTTTAACAGCCCAACCAGTAGGTGTCCGTGCATTTGTGAACACATGGACACACATCTGGAAGAGCCCAACCAGTAGGGGCCTGTGCATGTGTGTGCTCACACGTACACAGAAAACTGCTTGAAAAGCACCCCCCACCCCCCAACAAACCACTGGCTGTTTCCGTTCAGTAAAATGGCTGGAGCTGGAGACCTATCCTTTTCATACACTTTTTCAGTGTTGGAGCACTTGCACATAATGTGGCAGTCCTGTGCTGGCAGGGGGGGTTAGCCCACATCTTTTGCTCCTAGTCAAATGTTCTAACTATAAAGTATGGCCTGTTCTGCAGTGAGCATGTTCTTCACGTTCCCTGTTGAATATACTTTTTGTGAAGTGATATTCTTCAGGATTCATGTGGGTCAGAGAGGAAGAGGAGGTAGTATGCTTCTGTTCTAGTGATTAAGGCATTCGGGGAAGGAGCAGTGGTTTTGCTGCTATGTACAACACCAGCCAGAGACATACTGGAATAACACATCTAGTTCTGGTTTCAGCTCTTCCAAAACTGTTTTGAAAAACGGAAGATGTACAAAATAATCATAAAAATAATGTTCAGGCTAAATAAAGTGCCTTATAGTGAGATTCAAAGAGCCCAATTTGCTTAACTCATCACAAAGAGAACAAAAATCACATTATCGCTTCAAAATGATTACCTTCACAGGGAGAAAATTCCAGGGTCTGGAGTTTTCTTGAATCTTGCAGACAAGACGCATATATTAAAAATAAATGAATAAATAATTAGAAACTTTAAAGACAAATTTAAAGGAGAAATATAGCACAAAGAAGTTCTTGTATTTTAAAGGAAAATGTTAAAATTGTATTTATACTTTTTTGTACTTTATTGTATTTCATTCTTTTTGTTGTTTAAATGCAATTTCATTTCAAGATAAAATGTCATAGTTCTTAGTTTGCACTCCCCCCTATACTTTCTCAAGATTTGTCCAGGGTTTTGTGTAATATGCCTTTTTACTTCAATTACTAGTTCTGGGGGAGAATAGTAACTGGCTAATACGTTTTAACCCAGATAAATTTCCAATTTTTCCAAACGTGATCAGCACTTCTTTGTTCCATAGATCTCTGCTATGGAACAAAAGTGCTGATCATGTTTGGAAAACTTAAATCAATCTCTGTAAGATCAGGCATTAAGAAGAAAAACTCTTCCGAATTTGAGGAACAAACATTTCAGTTGCCAATTTGGGTTGACTTTAAATGGACCAGCTGTCCATGTTAGGAGCAGAGGGTTGCTAAGGTTACGGTGGTTGTTTGAAGAAGAATGCAGCTGAGAGGGCAAGTTCTTGATGTGTGAGCTGAGGGAAGGAATTTGGTGTGATCATGCATCAGCCCTCCTAATCACAAGTTCAAAGAGGGCTGTGTGGGCGGTGTGTAGAAACTACAAGTCTGTGTGCTGGCGCTTGTGTGTGGTTACAATAGTTTTGTTTTCCTAGGAGCCAGAGGGCTTACAGTTTAGCTTGAAAATGCCAAGTTTTTTGTTTTGGGATGGATTTGTGGGGAGAAAGGAGCTTAAGCATTCAAATACAGTGCTGAATTTAGTTAGAAAGTATTTAATAGAAATATTATAGCTAAAATTTCCTTGCTGGCAAATAAAGTTAGATTGCATTTCTGGACCTTTGGTCCTACCACTCTGAGTTTTGAATGTATTCTGTTTTCATAATTGCCAGCAATAACAGCAGTCAAAACTCTCTTTCCCAGCATGTTTAGTTTCTATTTGAATCTCTTTTATTGTAGTTCTGCTTCAACTGAATATTGGCAGCACTCGGATATGTCCTCCGATGAATTGTGGAGAGTGCTAGGTTCTGTGCTTTAGTGTTCCCAGCAATGAAGGCCTGCTCATCTACTAACCCAAGGTGCAAAGGTGGCTATAAACAGATATTGTATTTTAGGTTGCCCCTGATTGATCCACATTAAAACATGTTACAAAATAGGAACAGTATATCTCTTTACTTGCTACCCTATGGCCATCCTGAGAGCCCGCAGCCTAATGGACTTATCCCTGGAATGACTGGAAATTAACCTGAACCATCTGCTGTTAATTTACAGACCAGGTAAATTGTCCCAGAAAGCGTTAGTATATCTTATCTCACATACTTCACAGGTACTTAAAGTGGGGAAAATGGACCAATAGTCTGTAGGATCCCAGAACAAAAGGTTTTTCTTCCCAGAGAAGTCCATAGTCTGTTTGCACCCTAGAGGCGATGGGTGTTTTAAGTGCAGGTAGTACCTGTCAAAACAAGGTATAAAGAGGGCCTTTAGTATGAAAAGTTGGGAAAACAGCATCTTTAAATTATAATCCATCTAACACTTTATAGGTACTGTGAAGAAGGCACAGCTTGTAATAAGCTGAAGTTGAATAAGTGCACAGGGTTGTCACATAGTTCTGTTTGCAAGCTGAAATGGAGTTTGTGGTCATGGAAGCATATGTTCCTGTTGTGAGATTATTCTGGGATAAATTAAGGTGTAGCCAGTGCAAACCACAAACAGTTACTATATCTCCTATATGGCAATTGTTGTGGCAAACTGAATTGTGAGTTGTTCAAAAGAAATGTTTGGAATGAAGATCTCAGTCCGTGAGTTGTGGACTATCTCAGAGATGGGCAATTATGTGGACTGAAGTGCCACACAAGAAGTTTTGGTGAGCTGTTCAGCACTGGTGGTGGGGGGAGAGAAGAGATGCCATTTGATCCTATCCAGCTGGGAGCTTGAGGAGGGAGGGCTGTGCCCCGTGCTGCTCCCATCTGCTGCAGCCAGGGCTGGGTTGGCTGGTGTAGTGCAGACTCTCCACCCCATATCTCTCTTCCAGCTTCCTGTTGGTGTTGTGCAGTCCTGGTACTGAAGCTGTTAGCAACAACTGCGCCTTCACAGGACAGGGTGTGATGCAGCATACTGCATAGGTTCCCACCTACTAAGGTGAGCTCCTGCCCTCCCTGGCAGCTGGCAGGCCAGATGAGACCAGTTGTTGGGCTGGATATGGTCCCCGGGCCATGTTTTACCTACCCCTGGACTATCCAGTCTTAACCCCTTTTCCCCCCTGTTTTTTACAGAAATATTTTTCATTAAGTATATAAGAACATTTAGGATTGAATTATGTTTCTTACATGTTCTTTTAAGTACTTTTGCAACACAAGAGTTCAGTGTTTATTGAACTAGGTTAAATAAACTAGGTGTGATTTAAAGAATAGCTATCTTAATATGACAAAATATGAGAGTTGGAGATTAAAAAGAGCACAAGGAATGTCAACTGAACTGAATCAATTGCATTTAATATTATTCTATAAATAAACATATATTTTAAAAAACAAGAGCAAGCTGATCAAGAGCTCGGTATCCAGTCAGCATGTGTGCATGCTCTACACAAGAGATTTGAGCTGGCTGTGGGGAAACCTGGCTCCTACTCTGAAGTGTGGGTGAGTTCCAGGTTGATTCTGAGCATTTTTTCACATGCTTATCTAACCTTAAAAAGCCCAGGTTATGAGGCTTTTTTACCCGAGAAAATCCAAAAGCAGACAAGTATGTTTAGTCTTCTGCTTGGTGGTACTACAGTCAGTATGCTTTTTAAGCTGAATAGAACAAGCAAACCAGCCACCTAAAGTCATTTAAAGAATTTTTATTACACATACAAAGTTAGAGTTCAGAAAGAAGATCATGGCTTTCACTTTGAGTGTTAATAGAAGCTTTTTGGAGAAACAGTGTGGAGGGATGGGCCAGCTTAAAGATCTGATAGGTTACATTCTTCGTTCAGTGACTTCTGTGTTTTCTTGGGTTTTTAATTCCTTGGTATGCCAATGTTGTTGAGTCATAGAGGAGTAGGGCTGAAAGGGACCTCTAGAGGTCAACTAGTCCAGTGGTTCTAAATCTTCTTTGTACCAGGATCCATTTGTAAACATTGACCAGTACCCCTGACCCTCTGCCCTCTGCCTCCCCCCCGCCCCCACCCAGTGTGTGGAGTATGGGGTGCCCCAAGCATCCCCTCCCAGGCTGGAACTCTACCAGCCTACAAAGGAAAAGCCATGGTTTCCCTCATTTTTCTCTTTTAAAGGAGAATCCATTTTTAAAGTTTGTTGATACATTTTTAAAGCTTGTTTGCAACCCTTCCATATATTCTTGCGACCTCCTTTTGGGTTGTGACCCACGGGTTGAGAAATGCTGATCTAGTCCAACCCCCTCCCTGAGGCAGGATCAGCCCTATCCAAACCATCCCATACAACCGTAGTCTAAAATCTACATAAGACCACCATCAACTCTGACTCAGCATAGACCTAACACCCTAACTTGCCACAGGTAAAGGTGAGGAACCACGGCAGCTGATGTCTTGCTTCTGTAAAATTTTGTTGCCCATCCTTATTAAAGAAGTGGAGCCTCTGTGAGAGAGGAATACTCCTGCTAGGGAGGGGTGGCTCTCTGCCACTGTGTATACCCCCTCAGAGAGGCATGGGGGGGCATGTGCCCCCCACACTTGTGCACGTGGTAGATGCAAGCTGCTCACTGGGGGCTTGGGGCTGTCCACTCTGCTGCCTTTGCCTTGTGCCCTCTGCCTGCCCTGCAGCAGTGGGGGTGGTAAGTTGTGCCTCCCACTTCTGGGCAGGCAGGGGATGCATGGCCAGCATGGGGTCCCTGGGGCAAAGGCAGCAGAGTGGAGAACTCCAAGCCTACAACAGGCAGCTGCATTTGCACTTACACAGCTCAGCTCCACTCCAGTTAAAAGCATCCCTGCACTTAAAAATGGTGGTGGCGGTGCTTGACCTAAAGTTTATTAGACAGGCTTTAGTTCAAGTGCCCCCTCCACCATTTTTAAGCACCAGGATGCTGATTTCCTGAATGAGCTGCCTGGGGCTCTGTCCTGCTTGCTGCCTTGGCCCTGGGTCCCATTCACTGCCCTGGTTGGGCAGTGTCTCTTACCCCACTTCCTCCCTCACTGTGGGGGCCTCTATCTGCCCCCACCTCCACACCCCATCACAGACTTACCTGCAGGGAACTGCTCTCTGTGCTGCCTGGCTGTGTGCCTGTAAATTGGTTATCGGATTGGTAATTGGCCAATATTGCTGGTTAATAATTGGCTATTGGTATGAGCCAATAAATTCTCTATCGGTGCACCCCTAGTTCTTGCTATTTCCTGATGCATGTACTTGGTGACCTGCCCATTGCCTGTATTGTTGACTGGGTATAGGCAAATTAGCTAATTAACTGGCTTGCCCAGCAAATGAAAGTGGTGGAGTTAGGAGCCTACTCTTACCAAGTTTAAGCATATGGCCTGGTTTTAACCTGGCAACAAAGGGACTTGAATAAGAGTGACTCAGTGTTAGATTGAAAACCATAAGACTATGTTGTTATAACAGTATTAAATAACAAGCAATGATGAACAACATCAAATACAGAATTAATCAACGGTGAAGGAACAAACTAAAGAAATACAGAGGAGAGAGAAGGCTAGAGAGCAAATCTTCTCTCAGTCCATGTTCATAACAGTGTAGTGGTTGCAGGCACGGGCTTATTTTTACAAGGGCTCTCAGGCTGCCTCAGCCACAATAGTTAGAGTGTCAGTAACTGTTATCTTCCTCCTCCCTAGCAGAAGTATACTTTCACACGGAGGCTCCACTCTAATAAGGATGGGTGATACTTTACTCTCCTGAGGGTGGTGATAGTCAGCAACTGGTGTTTAGCTGGTCTGGGATTAACTCCAGTGTCCTCTGGGAAGCTTTGTCCGCATCCAGAGGGAACATATTTTTCCTCGATTAAAATGAATCACCACTAATAGATACAGTCAGTCCTCAGATTTATGACACAATTGATTCCTGAAAACTATATCTTAAGTCAAAACGCTGTAACTTGGAACTGATTTTCCCCATAGGAAACAATGTTATAAATGGGGGATTGGTTCCTGAACCAAGGCCCTATACCCTATTTTCACCAAAAATAGCCCAGAATTTTGTACTCAATCAATTATAGATGAGTAATATAGCTACATTAATGTATTTATATTGCAAATAGCAATCATATTGATTTGGAAGGACTTCTTTGAGGTGACCTTGCTGGACTTTTTGAAGGGTTCTTGGCTGGAGTCTTCTCAGGAGTCCTGGCTGTAGGTTTTTCTGGAGTCTTGTCTGCTTTCTTAAAGGAAGTGTCCAAGGAAGTTTGGACAGATACTCTCTAGGGAGATGGGTGACACAGCAAACTTTTGTTCTGGCGTTGCGTCGCATCAAGCGTTGTAAAGTCGAAACTGACATAAAAAAGTTGAAACGGTCCAGTGCTGTTTAACATGATCAGTGATTTGGATGCGGGGGTGAAGCTGGCCAAGTTTGCAGATGACACCAGGTTATGGGAAAGCATGGTCATGCTTGAAGATAGGCTGCAGATACAGGCTGGCAAGTTGGGTGGATCGGAATCAAATGAAGTTTAACATGGAGAAATGTAAAGTGCTCCACCTGGGATCAAATAACCCCCTGCACACTTACAGGCTTGGCAACACAATCTGACCAGGACTACAGAATGAAAGAGACCTGGGTGTAATAATTGATGACAATGTGAACATGAGCCGGCAGTGCGACTCTATAGTCAGCAGGGCAAATAATACTTTGGTGTGCGTCAATTAATGCATTTCCAGCAAAACCAAGGATGATTTTTCTATTCTACTTGTCATTGATGAGACCGCAGATGGAGTACTGATTCCAGTTCTGGGCTCTCCACTTCAACAAGGATGTGGAAAAGCTCAAGAGAGTCCAGAGAAGGGCCCACCCATATGATCAGAGACTTGAACAGCAAGCCATACAAGGTAAGGCTGAGGGACCTGGAATTGTGGCTCCTGAGGGAGCTTGAAAAAGAGAAGGCTGAGGGGGGACTTGGTAACAGCTTACCACTACATCAGGGGCATACATCAAGGGCTTGGTGAACAACTGTTCACCTGGGCAGCCTTGGGAAAACAAGGAGCAATGGTCATAAACTCGTGGAAGACTGCTTAAGGCTCAATATTAGGGAAAACTTCTTCACAGATAGGCTATCCAGACTATGGAATAAGCTCCCTCCAGAGGTGGTGCAATTACCTACCTTGGAGATCTTCAGGAGGAGACTAGATGGTCACCTTGCTGGGGTCACTTGACCCCAGTTGTCTTTCCTGCTTGGTGCAGGGGGGCTGGATGATCTTCTGTGGTCCCTTCCATCCTACAGTCTATAAATCTCGTACTCACACTTACACTCACTATTACCCTCTCGCACACAATTGTACTTGTGCACAGCACACAATTGTACTTGTGCACAGAAGCTCAGGCTCAGATTCTTTAATAGACTTGTAGTCGTACCACTTTTCTGTACCAGTTATACTGTTAAGTCTTATGCCAATCATTCCTTTGACCCACGGGTACATTTGTCAATCATTCCTTTAATACACAGATATATATCTTTCAAGCTTTATTCAGTCATGGTGTTAATCACCTCAGGAGGTAAATGTCATGTCTTTCTCAGTTTTGGCCCCAGAGCCTAGTTGTCACTTGTGCACCAACAGGTAATGTTCAAAACTCTTAAATTGGGATATTGTTCAAAAGTTCAGACCTTCTCGAACCTACTGATCCTGCACAACTTTTTTAACCTAAGTAACACAACCAAAGCTATGGACTCTGTGATCTAGAGTAACAGTATTCCTGCCTTTTTGCATCTGAGGCATTTTAGAAGTTCCTTGTGCAGCCATGTTGATCTCTTGCCATTCTTGTGCGTCAGGACAGTTTTTTTTTTTTGTTTTTTTTTCTTGGGCTTCTAATACTGTGCCCCTTAGAAGCTCCCAGACTTCCTGAGGTGCTTTTATCCTTCGATCTGTCTTCCCATGACACCGTGGCGATTAGCTCCTTGAACTGGATGAATTTCATGTTTTTGGAAATATGTCCTAATTTTGTGATGTCACGCTTTCCCTGTCTCAGAATCTGGAATTCTATTGCATTATGATTGCTTCCTCACAAGTTACCCATCACCTTCACATCTTCCACCAGTTCTTCCCTGTTTGGTCAGGACAAGATCCAAGACAGATGATCCCCTAGTTGTATCGTTCACTTTGTGGAACAGAAATTTGTTTTCCACACAAGTTAGGAACTGGCTTGGCATTTTAGGTTTGGCTGCATTGTTATTCCATCAGATGTCCAGGAAATTCAAGTGTCCCATCAGTACCATCTCATAGCTTGTGCATAGATTTGTCACTTGCATGAAGAGTGCTTCATCCACCTCCTCTTCCTATTAGGTGATCCCCTGCCCTCCATAAATGCTGACCTCGTGAAGGAACACCTTGAGAGGCTGGATACCTTCAAGTCAGCCGACCCTGACAATCTACACCCCAGGGTACTCAAGGAGCTGGAGAGCATCATAGCCCAACCTCTGGCATGGATCTTTGAAAACTCCTGGTGCTCTGGTGTAGTGCCTGAGGACTGGAAGAAGGCCAATCTTCAAGAAAGAGAGGAAAGTGGATCCGGCTAACTATAGGCCCATCAGCCTGACTTAGAGAAGTTTATTAAAGAGGCCATCCTTAGTGGACTGGCTGATGACAACATCCTAAGGGATAGCCAGCACAGGGTTGTTGCGGGTAGAACTTGCTTGACCAATCTCATTTCCTTCTACGACCAGGTGACGTATCACCTGGACAAGGGAGAAGAGATTGATGTCATATATCTTGACTTCAAAAAAGCCTTCGATCTGGTATCCCATGATCACCTCTTCGTGACACTGGCCAGTTGTGGCCTTGGGTCCACCATGATCTGCTGGCTGGGAAATTGGCTCCATGGTCAGACCCAGAGGGTTGTAATTGATGGCAGTTACTCATCATGGTGCCCTGTGACCAGTGGGGTCCCCCAAGGCTCTGTCCTTGGACCCATATTGTTCAACATCTTCATTAATGATGTGGACATTGGAGTTGGAAGCGGACTGGCCAAGTTCGCCGATGACACCAAACTTTGGGGCAAAGCATCCACGCCAGAAGACAGACAGGCAATCCAGGCTGACCTGGACAGGTCTGCAAATGGGCGGACGAGAAGCTGGTGGTGTTTAACACTGAAAAATGCAAGGTTCTCCACCTTGGGAAGAAAAACCTGCAGCGTCCTTATAGGCTCAGCAGTGCTACACTGGCTAGCACTACGGAAGAAAGAGACTTGAGGGTCATGATTGACCACAAGATAAACATGAGCCTGAAATGCGATGCTGCAGCTAGTAAGGCGACCAAAATACTGGCTTGCATCCATAGATGCTTCTCAAGCAAATCCCGGGACGTCATTCTCCCCTTGTACTCGGCCTTGGTGAGGCCACAGCTGGAGTACTGCATCCAGTTTTGGGCTCCACAATTCAAAAAGGATGTGGAGAAGCTTGAGAGAGTCCAGAGAAGAGCCATGCACGTGATCAGAGGTCAGGAAAGCAGACCTTATGGCGACAGGCTGAGAGCCATGGGACTCTTTAGCCTGGAAAAGTGCAGGCTCAGGGGTGATCTGATGGCTGCCTATAAGTTTATCGGGGTGACCACCAGTATCTGGGAGAACGTTTGTTCACCAGAGCGCCCCAAGGGATAATGAGGTCGAATGGTTATAAACTCCTGCAAGACCGCTTCAGGCTGGACATAAGGAAGAATTTCTTTACTGTCCGAGCCTCCAAGGTCTGGAACAGTCTGCCAGCGGAGGTGGTTCAAGCACCTACATTGAACACCTTCAAGAGTAAATTGAAAAATTGAATGCTTATCTTGCTGGGATCCTATGTCCCCAGCTGACTCCCTGCCCTTTGGGCGGGGGGCTTGACTCGACGATCTTCTGAGGTCCCTTCCAGCCCTAATGTCTATGACATCTATGAAATCCTCACCATTATATCGGAGCTGAATCTTTCACCATTTATCTTCACCCAAATGCATTTTGCTTTGCTGTTGTCATCCTCCTGAAGCAGAAAACAAGTGTGTTTGACATGCAAGGCAATACCACCCCTTTTCTCTCAACCTTGTCCTTCTGAAACAGTGTAACCCTTTATGTTGACCTTACAGTCATAACAGCTGTCCCACCAGGTCTTGGTGATGTCAGTTGGATCATAGTTCTCTTCACAGGCTGCAGCTTCCAGCTCATCTGGTTTATTCCCCCAACTTCTTGCATTTGTATACCTGCATTGTTAGTGTCATCCTCTGGTCATTGTTTTATAATCCTAGTAGTATTTCTAAATATTTTAAGTATAACTTTGTTAATTTCTGTCATGGTCATGTCATTTTTTGGCTCTGGTGAAGTTTATACACAAATGAAAGATGGCTTTTCATTACAGAATTTGACTTCTAAACGCTGCTGTTAAAAATTTAAAATAATTGAAAGTTAAAGTGCAGAGTAGCTCTGTTTTGTAATTCCAGGTTTCAGGGTTAAGCAAAATAATATACATTAAACAAAATCCAGAGTTTGGGAGCAGGGGAGATATGGACATTTTAATTTCAAGGCTTAAAAGGAGTTGTGGTCTTCTAAATTGTTGCATTTAGAATGTTCAAGGGAGAAATAATATTGCAAGTGTATTTATCTTAACGGTGGTCAAGCTTTTATCAAATGGATGTTTAAGTATCGGAAGTCTGCCAAACCTATTTTTGTGAAGTAAGAAATAGTGTTCTTGGCAATGTGGGGAGTGTTTTAATCACATGACTACTAATTCCTTAGAAAGCTGGAGGCCAGGAGAAAATAAGCTACCAATGCCATAGCTACTGAGTTTGGAAAAAAAAATGTGGTAACCCAGTCCTTCATCAACTGTTTGAGAAGTGAACTTAGGGTGGGGCTAAAGAGAATTTTTCCCCCTTTATTTTTAATCTACCCTCTTCCTTCAGTTGTGTTTATTTTCCACATGGATGGATGGATATACACATGTATTCTCTCTTATGTACAAGGTCTACTACCTGTTCTCCCAAAACAAACACATTCATGCTCAGGTTGCAAAGTAAAGCACTTGAAATATAGGAAATGCTACTTTTAAGGTTGCCTCTGCAACTTTCACCTGGATCTACTGTATTTTCATTGATAGAGGAGTAAGATTTGAATTTGACTCTGTTGACATACCTGTCTTTAAAAGAACAACAACAGAAAACCCAAAGTTCATATTTCTACCACCAGTGCAATTGCAGTAAATATCCTCTTCCTAGAATATTCTAAATAACTTAGTAATAAAATATCTGTGCCTATGCACACTTCTGAATTTTTGTGCCTATGTACACTTCTGATTTAGCCAACCGTAACTTGGGGTGGGGGCGCTGACTTGGTCACCAACCCTGGGTGGCAATTCAAAGGGGCATCAGAATGGCAGCCCCAACTGAGTCTACATTACTGCTACATCTTGTACTGGGGGAGCTTGCACTGAGGCTCTGGCAACTCATGCCACTGCTCCAGCCTGTGCAAGAAGGTTAAGTGCCTCCCCCTCAGCAAAAGTTAAGGTTACTCCTCTGGATTTAGCCTCAGTGCATCACTGTTGACTGTTGATGGATTTAGCTTAATTTGTCTTTGCTGCTGCACTGTGGTACCAGTGATGGAAGTTAAGGTTCGCCAGGCTGTAATCCTAGTGAATGCAAAGTAGTCTGTAATTTTCATAGTTTGATTTGAGCTAAACACCAGCATTTCTGGACTTCTTTTTAGGTTTTTTGCTTGGGTTTTCCCATGTTAATGATTTTGTCATAAAGAGGGGAGGAACCCCTCCACCCCCTTTCCCCTTCCCCTCTTCCTACCACCAGAGATGCTGCAAGAATGGGGAATTTTGTCCTAAATTTGCTAGTATGGACATAGCCCAAGGGATTAAAATTTAGGGTTGAGACTGTGGGAAAGTCTCCTTATCTGTGTATATGCGAGTTTGTGTAAATATTTTGCAAGGCTGGGAGATTTAAGAAAATCCCGAAGAGTAAATAGCTCATTTAGCCAGTACTTAAACAAAAACCCACTAAGCTGCAATTTAAAACAACTTGTTGAAGTGCCTTGTTGTTGCTTGCAGGTTTTCCCCCTCTCCCCCTCTACCTTCTTTTAAAAAAAAAAAAAAAGAAAAAAAGAAAAAGCGGGGGGGGGAAGAAAGGGAGCAGTAGGAGTGGTTAGTGTAGAGACTATAAACAAGTTTATTACCTATTTTTTTAAAAAGCCTTTTATAGTTTGAGTTCATCTAAATTTATCATGTTAGGCCACTAAAGTTGGGAGAAATGTATTAGTTCAAGCTGCCCTACATGGTTAACACATGTTTTCTTTTATTAATAAGAATCCCAAACACGACGTGGAAAATGATATATGTTTGAGGAAGATCTTTCTCTAGGTTCCCAACTGCCCTCAGGATGGGACTGTAAGGGAGGCTATTTTTTTTTCTTTTTTTAGTGTAGAAAGGCATTTTGCTACTGCAAATATGCTAGTAAAGTTAAAGACGGCAAAGTGCTGGTTTGAATACAATTATAATGGTAAAACAGTGCTTTATACCCTATACTTATTTTGTTTTCCAGACTAGAATAAGATAAGCTAGTATAAGCACTCATCTAGTAGCAAGGCTGCTAATTTGAGGAGTGCCGTATTGACTAGGGAATAGTAAACATGTTACCTATATTTTAAAAAAAAAAAAAGCTTAAGTGATGACAGACCCATTAACTTGACCTCAGTACTATGCAGATTTTTAGAACAGATTTTAAAGGAAAACATAATCAAGGACATAGGAATAAATGGAAAGTGGGATAAAATGCAACACGATTTTATCAAAAGTAGTTTGTGTCAGACTAACCTAGTATCTTTGATAAGATAGCAGACTTTGTAGATGAGAAAAATGCAGTGGACTTAGTCTATCTAGTTTTAATCAAAGCTTTTGATAGGGTCTCTTTCAGGAAATTATTTTTAAGGTGAATTAGAGGTTAATACAAGAACTGTAAGGTGGATACTAGTTAACTCCCCAGTGTAACTCAGTGTCCTCTCCACTGTAGTTATCGGGATACAGAAAAGTTACTAGAGGTTTCCTCAGGGATTGATGTTGTGACCAATCTTGTTTAAAAATTTCATTAAGCACCTTGGTGCAGAAACTACATGTGTGCTAATGACATTTGTGGATGACAAGTTGGGGGGTGTTGCCACTACTGAGTAGGACTTGATTTTCTTCTAGGAAGTATTAGACGACCTTCTTGTGTGGAATATTACAAATAAGTAACTTTGCAATCGTACTCTCATTTCATTTTATTTAAAGACTAATAAGAACTTTTGTTATAAGTAGAAACTACTAGGTTGAACAACTAGAGGTGACAGAAGAATGGGGCTTGGGGTTTATTGAATTAGCATGAGCTGTAAAAAGGATCATGTGCTTCTAGGATACATCAGGGTAGATATTATTCCAGCTAAGTACTGGTACCATTGTACAAGCATCAGAAGGGCATCTTTTAGAATATTGTGCATGTTTCTGGTTGTTGATGTTCAAAAAAGATTCACTTAATTGGTGCAGAGAAAGGATGATTGGGGGAATGACAACTGATGTAAATTGAAGTATAATTCTAGTACAGGGTAATACAGATGTAAATTGATCATGAATACACTTGGATTGGAAATTTGCAGCAGAGCAGCATTTTGGAACTACCTTACAAACAGGGTACTCGGGCAAGGTATAGAATTTGTTTCGAGCTGGAATTTGATAAGTTCATGAAAAGAATTGTATGACAGGGTAGGAGGTGAAAATTTGCTGGTAGTATGAGGCTTTGGGTTGTTTTGATTTCTTGATGTCTCCATGAGGGGGTTGACAGAGACATGATTTTTTTAAAGTAGCTGCCTGCATGTGAACAGATTTGGGAACTATCTGGTTTGGGGCTCTTGACCCTGCTGATACTGCATGGCAGGATCCAATGGCAGTGGATAACGCTAGAGAGGTTGGTCTCAAGGCAAGATGCAGTTTCCTGAGAGAAAAGGACTTCCAATATTCATGAGGTTTTTAGCAATGGGATTAGTAGCATTGACTTAGCTAGGAGTCCTTGAGGCAGGTTTCTTTTCAAGGACATGCTTTAGTTGAGACTATGTAGATTCTGTAGTTTGTGGACACATAAGGAAGGTTGGTTTCAGGTAGCTGTAAAACAAGGCCAACCTGCAACATGGGTGCCACAGATGGCCTCTCTGTGTTGTACCTGACAGACTGGGTAGGCAGCACAGTGGCAGATGGGGCAGGGAGCAGAAAGCAAAGCATCAGGTCAAGCAGAGAGCACATGGTAAGGAGGAGCAAGCAGCAGTTTGCGTAGGGAGCATAGGGCAGGAAGCAGAGAGTAGAGCAGCACATCAGGTAAGGGAACAAGACTGGGTGACACTTGGGGAGGTTGTGGGGCTAATGTGTGACACACTTACCAAAAATTTTGCTCACATTTTTGTAAGTATCTTTTTGGATCAGGCTCTGTCCTTACTTCATCCCTGTCCCTTGATCTCCACATGCTTACAGTGTATATTGTATTTTTATCCTTCAGAGTTTCTTGTCAGAGCCAGGCAGGAATTTCCCCCTTCACATTGCAAATTTCTTCTGTAGGTTTTTACCTTCTTCCGAAGCATCAGAGATTGGCTAGTTAGAAGTGGGATTTTGCGTGGTATGGATGGATATCTCTACTAGTATTGAATAATAAGGTCATTTACAATACCTGTTATACTCTTACCTTCCATTATGAGGGAAGTCCACTGCTAACAGTTCCTGCTGATTGGGTTGCATCAGGGGAGCTCACCCACTCTTTCCACTTTCCATCTACCTAAATGGAGGGAAAGGCACCAAGTGCACAGCTCCTTGATCCCCAGCTTTTGAAACAAGTGGAATGCCTGCACAGGACAGCATAGATAAATCTTATCCTAGAGAATATTTAGGATAATATCAGTGTATTCCCTCTGCTTGTTCCCCCTTCACTGACACATTAATCATAACCTGCTTGTCTTCACTTTCAAGGTCCTTTGTGGTGTACCGCCAGCCTTCTTTGATTCATTTTTGAAATTGGATCCCATCTGCAGCTGGTTAATGATGCCAGCCTCCATTGTCCACTTGATAACTTCTTAAACCAGTAGATTTGGGCTTTTTCCAATATGTCCTCTTTCACTTGCAAGTAGCTTCCTATAAACATCCACAAGGTTAATTATCCTCTTTAGTCATGACACCTATAAAATCTCAAACTGTTTGGACCAGTATACAGAGCTCTGAATGAAAGTTTATACTACCTCTAAAATAAAACCATCTGCAAATACAGTGTTGTGTGTGTGTACACTATTGTGTGTCAGTGTCTGAAAAAGAAGAGTATAAGAAAGACATGCCAAGTATTATTTTTTTCTCATTTTCAGTTTTAGATCCAGTGGTTGCACATGTGAAGAGACAGCATGACATTTTGAAGTATGACAGAAGCTCTGATGCTGCAACAGAGGCTAGGAATATTAATGGCCAAATCTAGGTGAGTGAATTCAACTTAGTTTCACCAGTTCTCTGACTTCTGCCATATCTTCCGCCTATCCTTTTCTCACTTCAGTGCCATATATTCCCTGAAGCATCTTTGTAGCGCATGGTTACCGAAAGCATTAATCACAGGATACTAAGGAGAAAAGAAAAAAAATCTTCTGATTACTTGATTACATTTCTTTTCTTCTGGTTTGTGTATCTGTTTATTATCTCTTCTTGAGATGGCATGTCAAATTTTAACTGCTGGTCTCTTGTTAATTTTCCTGACTCACTTTACAATTTGATTTTGTGTTCCAAGTTTGCTGGCACCCCAGTTCTGAATAGTGTAACACAAGGATCAGCAACCTTTTAGGAGTGGTGAGCTAAGTTAATAGAGCTTGGCCCAAATGTGGGCCACCACTTATAATCTGGCCATTATTGCTGTCACCACTGCTGAATTGCCACTAATCCCACTGATTCTGTGGGCTGGATTAAATCTTTTGGCAATTCAGATCTAACCCAAAGGTCTGTAGGTTGTCAACCCCCAAGCTATCACATTGGATTATAGTTATGTTTGCACCAAAGAAATACTGTGAATTCATCAATGCATGATACTGCTTAGTTCTGTCTTCAGCTTGACCAAATATTGCTGGATGTCCTAAGACTGACATTTATCCAACCACAGTTATCTCTTCTTGAATACTACCAGAGTTTTCCCCTTTATAACTGTAGAAGTGCTGCAGACCACAGTTTGAGAACCTTGTCTACAAATGTGTTTGTGTATTACCTTTAATGTTCTACAGCTCCTTGTTGCCACTTCTGCTTTAAACAATATTTTATCAGAATACATGAGGAATACCATCAGTGGACTAGTGCAGAGGTTGGCAACCTATGGCCTGTAGGCTGGATCCAGCCCTTGGAGTCATTGGATCCAACCTGCAGAGCTGGGACTTTGGCATTCAGTAGCAAAACTTTCACCTGCACTAAACGATGGCTGGGTGATGGGAGCGTTCCCATGCCATGCTGCAGCCTGTGGGCAAGAAGGAGGCATGATGGCAGCTGCGTTCTAGCACCATGGCATTGGCCCACCTTGGATCAGAGATGGACCATTTTAGCTCACTGCTGGAAAACATTGCCGACCATTGGACTAGAGGGAAACAGACCTGAACCATAACTGTACAGGGGGAGTTTTTATGGTGGGGCTTTTAAAGGCAGGAAGTTTAAAAAGAAAAAAAAAATTTGGCTAGATCCCCTCTGCTGGCAGGATAGCGGACTGGGCCTCTCTCCACCACTGTAGCAAGCAGCTATTTGGTCCATGCACCTGTCCTACTGCCTTCACTACTGGACCTGTTGATGCTGCCACATACCTGTTCCTTGAGCCAGATCTGTTGCTGCCTCATACCCTGTGTCATATCTGCTATTGCCCCAGGCTGGACCTGACCCATGAAGAACCACAGAGTCCAGATCCAGCATGGGATATTGACACCCCATCTCTAGTAAAGGTGGGATATGGGAGGGGTGGGGGAGTGAGAGAGATTGAAAAAGGTAAGAAGACTGTCTGGCCAACAGTTTAATAGTAAGAATTAACTGGATTGACCAAAAGAGAATCCAAGTTTCCTCCTTATTGTTTGAAAGAAAATATGTCTTTCCCTTCAGAACAATAACAAAAATGCAGTCATTCTTTTAGTTGGAGTAAAATTGCTTTAAATTTTAACCATTAATGAGACCAGAGAGAAGTCTGTGTTTTTGACTGGTGGCTCCCTTCTGTACTTACCAATTGTCTGACTTGTTAAATTTATTTCTGTCAAAACGCTTCCTGTTAAATTATCCTTTTCACTTGTATGGACGTAGTTGGATACTAAGTGGATTTTGTGGCTGAATCTCCAAATCCGAATCGAATCAGGAGACCCTTTAATCTCTCCAAATCACATCGGAAAGATTAGGTGATTCAGACACAGACGCAACTTTAAATGTTTTTTCTACAAACTTCTAGGTAGCAGGCGGCTCGTGAATGCTGCGATGCTGGGGCGCATGGAGTGTCCCACAGAAATGTGGGGAGCTGCCCAGCGTGCTCAGCAGCAGACCCAGAAGGGGCCCAGAAGCACATACGGTCCACTTTCGGGTCTGCTGGGTAGCATGCTGGGGGGGGGGTCTCCTGCAGCCCCCTGGCTTGGTGACTGGTGCCTCCCTGGATCTGGTGGGGCACCTGAGGTCCACCCCCATGGCCGATTGCCGAGCCGAGGGTGGGGGCTGCATGCTCCCCAGCAGACCTGGCACTGGACCAGAAGTATTTCTGGTCCACTTGCGGGTTTGCTGCTGAACACGTGGAGGGCCCCCCCTGCACTCCTGTGGGGCACTCCATGCGCCCCACCATCACAGCGCTCACGAGCTGGTACCTTGAGGTATGTAGAAAAAACACTTAAAGCTTGGCAGGGGGTCAGACTTGATGATCTGCTCAGGTCCCTTCCAACCCTACCAACTATGAAAGCTGTGTCCAAATCACTGATTCTCCGAATCAGCATTGAATCTTCAGATTCAGATTTGGTTGGATTGAATCGGGGACAGTGATCTGAATGAATGCGTTGAATCACTGTCCTTGATTTGGGCTGAATCTGAATCAAATGGGGCCTGCTCCGCACACCCTTATTAAATAGCTGTTTTTATGTATTTATTTGTTTTTAAAATAAAAAGGATGAGATGCTGTGCTGTAATTTCACAAGTATTCCCAATACTAGGATCTTTCAGGGCTGGAAAGACCTCAGGTGTAACTTCTGCCTGGAATATAAGTTAAGGCAGCCTTCTAGGACTACCTTCAGGGCTACAGTGTTGCTTTAGTGATCCCCCTACAACCAGCTTTTGTTAGGATGTCATTAAGACTACCTTTCACTGTGCATGTGTTGTGGCACATGTCCCAGAGCTGGGACTTAATGGCATGAAAGATCTTCATCACCCTTCTACCTGGTGTAAAAGGGTTGGAGGAGGGGTGAGGATCTTGCCCAAGAACTATTTTTTCAAGTGTTGCTACTGGATTCTAGTTCATAACTTGAATAGATCTATTTGGAGGCTACCACAAATGTAACTTTTGGTAGCCAATGATTTGTAAGAGTAGCATTTCCTTGAAGTAAACTCTTAAGGAAATAAATATTTCAAAATGTGAAATGTAGCCTTTACCTTGTTTCAATGACTTGACTGCTACAAAATGAATCATAAAGATTTGTAATCCTACAACAAAATCTGTTTAATTGTCATGCTACTGAAATACCTAGAGTTGGTAGGTATTGTAATGTTTCCTTTCCCTAAGTAAATTATCTTTTTTTTTTTTTTTAACTTCAGAGATCACATGGTCTTTTAAAGAAGTCATGGGTAGCTGTTGTAGCTGTCCAGATAAAGAAACTGTCCCAGATAACCATCGAAACAAGTTTAAGGTAAGCCATCGACTTTATATGGTGTGTAGACTGTTTTGTTGGGTTTTTTTACCCTAGAAAAACAAGACCCAGAGATAAAACTTTGAGTGAAAAATGTGTGCAAAGTACACAGAAATGAAGCTATCAGACTCACCAGTGTATGTGACTAGACAGACCTTTGGGGGAGTTCCTTATCAGGCCTGGTTTTCAGTTACAGTGGAGATTCATAAACCTTTGACCTTTCAGTAAGGTAAAAAGCCCTGTCTTACACAACCTAAGAAATATACAACCTAAGAAATATATCATTATTTGAACAAAAGATCCATATCAGTGTAGCTTTTGGGGGATCACTTGCTGTACATTGTTATATTTTCATAACTTATTGTTCAGTAATTTTGGGTTGGATCTGAATTCAAAGAATTTCTAAGTGTTTTAGGTCCATAAATATTTATGCATGCATAGAACTTGGCAGGATTGGGTGCTATGACTTGTGTGATAGGATTGACTGTATAGTTTTAATAATAGGTTAGACAAGGATTTGTATGGGTTGGTTTGGATAGGGATGGTACTGCCTCAGACAGAGGGTTGGTTTAGATCACTAGTTGCTAGCGTTTTGCTGGCAGGGGCTAGAGTTTATGACCCAGCCCTCGGTTCAGGCCGAAAGTGTCCGCCCTGCCCTCCACCCACTCTGAGTTCAGATGCTTCAGGCAGTGATCTCTGCAGCAGAGGAGATTACTACAATGTGAAGGGGCAGTGTGGCAAAGCACAGCTCTGTGAGACTGATTTCCCTGTGCCAGGTGGGACTTATTGTGGCCTGGGGTCCAGTCCCTGGGGTGAAGTTTGCTGATCGCTGGACTAAGTGACCTCTGGAGGTCCCTTTTTGTATGATTTTACTGTTAATCCCTTTGACTTGGGTAGCTTCGTTTTGCACAGCCACATAGGAGTCAATTTTGGCTTTTCAGCTTAGTCAGACCTTTAATGCATCCACACTCAAAGATCCTCTACAGCAGGAGAGTTGCATGAGAGAGTAGCTTCTACCACCATCCTGTCACTGGCAGATGTCTGTACACTCCTGCATGCTCTGCTGTCTTAAGCAGTCTCTTCAGCAGTTGGTGCTTTCACAGGGTGCACTTTGCAGTCTAGTAATGCTTCTGCTGCAGTGGAAGTGTGTGCAGCTGCTGGAAATAAGTATGTCTGCATTCTCAGACAAGTTGGCAGTAATGGCTGCAGTCAACCAGCAGAACCCAGTAAGTGCAGATAAATCTTGATACTGGAACAGAATGCAGCTCTTTCAACTTGATTGATTGCTTCCTTTTGCAATCAACTTAAAAAGATGCTGTGAATTTTAGTATCATTTTAATGTCTGGAATCTTTTAAAAACTGTTGTTACCGGTTCATCTTTAAAGAAAGATCATTAATTTAGCTCTCTGTTTATTTTGCATGAAGTTTTTCTTTCTTTTCCCATAGAGCGAGTTCTTTTATTGTTCATATAGATCTCTCACTTAGCCCCCCCAAAATTGGCCTGGACCTCAAGGCAGATTAAATTAATACAAACTCTTTTAATATAGATCAGATTTTAATATGAGTGCCTGTCTAATGAACAGAAATAATAAATACCATAGAATACATACCAAGAATCTATTGTAAGAACTAAAGAACAGAAGGGTACCTGAGGCACTGAGGGTGCCTGTAGACATAAGGTACTTCTGCTCCAGCTGTTCATCAGAGCAGACCCGATTAATCGTGCTATTCAAACAATTAGTAATCCATTTTGAAGTGCCAGATTCTGAATACTGCAGGCATTTTAATTGGAGTGGCCCCCTGAGAGCTGCTCTTATTAAAGAGCCACCCATCTCCACTCCCACCCCTACCCCCAGAGTGAATAAAGATGCTGTAAAAGTGGAGGTATTACTTAGGCAGTGATTCTCAACCAGGGTGCTGTGGGGTGTCACACAATGTTATCGTTGTTAGGTATGCGACCACGATTCATTCACAAAGTAAATCCAGAGATTTCAAATTGGAATTCATAATGCTTAAAAACATTCTGACCTGTTTTGGTCTTTCTGAGTAACAGAGCAACAGAAGAATTGCTCTATTACTTCAGTAAAAAAAAAGAGTGAAAAGTGAGAGCTGTCATATTCCAAGGAGTGCTTTAAGTCTAATGTGGAGTACCTTAAGTCTAAAAAGTGTGAGAAATGCTGTTCTAGGGAAATAAATGTTGACAGTGCCCAAGTTACACTGGGGATAAAGAGGGATCCCCAAAGGATACAGTGATAGAAGGGGAGAGAGTTAAGTAGTATTTATTTATTTAAGTTATGTATATTACAGATGCAGTCCTGATTTATTAGATAGACCATTTTAAACTCAAATTTCTCTTGTCAGTCAAGTTAAAGAAGGGCTTCATCCTCCCCTGGCTTCCATGGCTTTTAAACACGTACTTCTTGGGTTATTTTAAGGGGGAAAATAATCTTCTAGGGAATCAGGACTTTTTGACTTGCTCTTATGAACATGTTTTGTTTTCTAAAATGCTAAGAAATGTGGTATAAGAATAATAACGCCAGAAGATATTAGTATAGGTAATCAAAAACTTTTTTTTTATAGGTCATTAATGTGGATGATGATGGTAACGAACTGGGTTCTGGCATAATGGAACTTACAGATACAGAACTAATTTTATACACCCGTAAACGTGACTCTGTAAAATGGCACTACCTCTGTCTCCGTCGCTATGGCTATGATTCAAATCTCTTTTCTTTTGAAAGTGGTCGACGATGTCAGACTGGACAAGGTATGTATACTGTAGATGGGAAAAGCAAATTAAATTTGGCTTGCTCAGGTTTGCCTTCCTAAGAGCAGGACTGTAAAATAATTTCTGTGGGATTTGGTTTGTTTTCTTTGAACCACGGGTGTAGATTCTTGGGGTGGGGCACAATGGGTATGTGTGGAAAAAGCAAATGCCCTTTATAAGAAGTTCTGGTAAATGGCTACACTTTAAGTGAGTATATTTAGTTGCCTCATAACAGATTGTCTCCCATATGTAAAATGAGGACACTGGGAAACTTCTGGTTCCTGGAGTAGTCAGATTTGAGGTACTTTAGGTTTACATATGTTGACCACTCGTAAATTTAGAAACTTTTTTGATGAGTCCTTTTGAGGGATCTGTCCAGCTCTCCTGACTCTCTGGAGTGGTGGCCTGGAATTTTGCTGTTTTGGAGGAGAAAACTTGTGACATGGAGGTCTCAGAAGCCATACCAAACATCTAAGAACTAACAAAAATGACTTTATTATTGAATTCAATCACTAAATCATACAACTGTTATGAAGACAGGTAAATGGAAAAAGAAAGAACAGATCTAAGTGTTTGTATAATCAGGTACTCATTTTAAGCATGATATTTAAAATGTTCATTTCCCTCCTCCCCTCACCAGGCACTACAAATACCTTCTTTTTTTTTACTTTTTAAAATAAAAGTCAAACACCAGCGACATATATTCCATTATATCATCACATTTTAAATTGAAAGAACTTAGATTTTGGCTTCACTGAATTAATTCTCCATGCAGCTGAAATCAAAAGACAGCTCTGGCTACCTTAACATTCTCCAAATCCTGAGCTGATTTGGCAGGGTCAAATTAGCTTTCTGTGAAAGGATCTATGGATGGTTCTAAATTACATTCACTGCACCAGTCACTGTGGTAGTGGTTCTCAATAGGGTTGCTGCAAAATCTGTTTTTGAGGGTGCCGCAGGGTGCAAGGAGATTAAGTTCTCGCTCTTCTGTGCCCAGCCTGTATGCCAGGTAAATTTAGGCTCCTCTCTGCCTAGCTCCAGTGCAAGGAGGTAAGCTGATGCTTGTTTCTGCTAGCTCCTGTGTTAGGAGCTAAATGCTCTCTCCTCCCCCCTCCCATGTGTGAGGAGCTAAGTGCAGGCTTATTCATGCTGGCCTCCAGAACAAGGAGGTAAGCACATGATTGTCCCTGCCCTGCTGCTTTGTGAGGAGCTACGTACTTGCTCCTTCCTCCCACCCCATGTGCACCCCTGTGCCAGGAGATAAGTGCTGCAGTAAATAAATTAGTTATTGAAATAGAATGCTGCTCAATTCAAAGGTGTTAAGGAAGGGTGCTGAGAGCCTAAAAAAGATTGAAAACCACAGCACTATAGGGACACCAACACTGGCCAAGGCCTAGGCAAAGTACTGTGTTGTTCCTTGGTTTTTCTTCCTGCCCCTGCTCCCTCCTGCCTTTCCCTACCCATGTGCATCCCTCTAGAGCAGGGATGCAAGAAATGGGCTTACATTGGGTACATCTACACATGCAATTAATGTGTCACAATAAACTCTGGAGTAAACTGCTCCCAGGTGCAGTGTCAACACATGTTCCTGGGACAGCAGCAATTTGAGCCAGGGCAGCACAAGTCCCCTGCTTGCTGGGCTGACAATGTGCAGTTTACAGCCCTGATCAGCATCTATGTGTGCATTTTGACACAGTAAAGTATTCTACCATAAGACGGTACTTCCCCAACAGTAGTATCTTATGGCGGAGGTAATTAGTTTACTGTGCCCTAATACCACTGTATGTATAAAGTATGATGCTTTACTGCAGAGTTAATCTGCTCCACAGTAAAGCACACACACAAATGCACCCACTCTTTCAAGAGATGTGAGCTCCCCCTTCAGTACAGCTGAAGCTGCCAGACTAGGGCGAAGGATCTGGCTTGACATGTTAATTGATTTTAAAAAGTGTTGTTTTTTTAACGTAGAAGTAATTGGAGTTGTCCATTGTTCATCTTGTACTGTATTTTTGACCTTGCTGATCTGTGTGTATTCACTTTTTTGTGATTGATATTGATAATGTGTAAATAGTATATTTGTACAATGTACCTCCAATGTACAGAGACGAGAATCATTGTTTTGAACAAGTATTTTTCTTCAGCTTGTGCACCCTAAACACTGCCATGGTAAGAACCTGAGAGCAAATCTGACCCTCACAGAAGACAAACTGATTTACCTTCAATTTGGTCTTCATAGTAAGAATTGAGAGAAATGAACAATTAAAAAGATAAATAAAGAAAAGCTAAGGTTATTTTGGGGGTTTTTGTTTGTTTTTTGGAAATTAATAAGTAATTTGTTTACCGTGTGTTTTTAAAATTTGCAACCTAACAAATGTAAGCACTGAACATATTTCTAGAAGTTAAAAGTTTTAAATATAAAAAAGCTCTTATATAATTTAAAGCATTTTGGGGAATGGCTTTCAGTCATTTAAATTCAGCTCCCCTATAGTTAGTTTGGTGGTCATTATTAACCAGGTTGGCTGGCACTAAAAGTATACATGCATATAAATAGTAATTAAGGACTTATTTTTTTTGTAAATGTTACTGTGTGCTCCATGCTGTATTCTTCCTTTGTTGAAAAATAAGAATTCTAGGGGGAAATGAATAGGCCTTCTTTTAACGAAGTCATAGTTTTAAAAATGATTTTGCTTGTTCAGTTTTTTTCCTTAATATTTTTAAAATTGTATTAAGATACTGATGAAATTCAGCTGGAAGTACTGATTTCAAGGTTATTTTTCCTTTGGTGAATGACCAGCACTAAAGCATTTTCCTAAAGTGTATCTGTCTAACTGTGCATCTGCAAAAATTACAGTTTGAAGGCGAGTTATTAAGCCTGCAGTGTATCCAACAGCAACTGCTTTTTACGTTCCTTACTTAATATAAGAGGCAGGGAATATCTGGAAAATGGAAGTGGGGGGGACAGAAAATATTTGTTCTATGCTGTCTCTTTTCTGTACAGCACTGCACCTAAAGAAACTTAATCTGTTTATGTTAGACATTAGGGGATATTGTCCGAAGTACTGTCTCCTATCTTTTCCCCCATTTCCTAAAATCAAAGATGGTATAGTCAGATTCTTTGTCCCTCTGAATTCAAAGGTATTTCAAAACTAGGATGGTTTCTGTGCTGGTTATAAAAATAATCATGGACAAACTTTGGCTATTTAGTTAACTTATCTTGGAGAAGAGAATTTGGGGCAGGGGAAAGGTTTGAATGGTGAACATTTGCTTTTGATTGTTTGGCCTAATCACAGATGGTATGATTTTAGTTTGAAAGCATTTGAGAAATTGATGGAGCAAAGTCTTGACTTTGGTTCCCTTTTCACTGTGTATTCAACTTAAGTGTTTGTATTTGGAATAAGTTTTAGTTTGGGAGTAGAGCATTTTTATTTTGATGAAAGAAAAGCAAACTGGATTTCTCAAGAACACACTTAAGTTTTCTTAAGCATTTATAATTCAGGTGGCAAAATGTTTTAAGGTTCTCTGTATGAATTTTCACAGAAGAACTGTTAGACTGCAGAGAGTATAATACAGTCTATAAGCTGCAACCATACTTTTGATCTGCAACTCTTCAGTGGCATTCAGAAAATGAACTTCACTTATAACTAGTTGCCTAAATAATATGTGAACATAATTACACTTCAGGACTGTATTAACATATAGGTAGTTGTAAATAAAGAGCATTTTTAGAAGTAACCCAGTTATTTTAAAGAGCAAAAGCACATACACACACTTCTTTTAACAAGAATATCAACTTTAACTTAATGCTTTCAATGGAAGAATAACCCAAAGCTGCGACTTCACTGGTTGTCTCTTTGCTGGTGATGGTAAGTTGGGCTCCCTCTGCTGTTCAAAGGCAAAGTGGCACAATGCTCAAGTAAAATATAGGTATTGATGCCAACTTTGTATTTTGTGTCTATCCCTAAGACTGAAAAATTGGTTTGTTGCTGTCTATTTCACACAACCTGTCTTCTAGCCCTTCTTCTTAACCTTCTTTAAAAACCTGGGTAGTACCCTGTGTCAAAACCCTTCTTTCCTATTGTGCAGGCATTTTCATGATAACTTGATTAAAAAAACTGATAAGATATAACCTTGAAATACCAAAGTTGTATTGTTATAACAGGTCGACTTCTTATCAGGATTCAGTTAGACATTGCTGTTTCATGACATATGCCTTTCCCTTTGTTTTAGCACCCTTAAATTTTAACAATTTGTTTTCTTTAGACCACTCCCACTCCCCCAACCCCCCCCCCCCCAATCTACCATTTGGTATATTGGAAATTTACTCAGTTATTAGGTATACATTTAAAAGGTGATAACTGTATTTTTGTATGTTTTGATTGGTGCACAAAAAATTTCTTTAACACATTTATTCCTTTAACAGGTATTCATTAAGGAGAGTCCTGCTCAGTTGTTGTGGGTTTTATGTACTAATTTTCCAAAACGATTGTTTTCACAAAAGGGTTTAAAATGTTTTTGTTTTGTTTATAGGAATCTTTGCCTTTAAGTGTGCTCGTGCAGAAGATCTATTTAATATGCTGCAAGAAATCATGCAGAATAATAGTATAAACGTAGTAGAAGAACCAGTAGTAGAAAGAAATTATCATCAAACTGAGTTGGAAGCTCCAAGAACCCCTCGAACACCCACCAGTAAGCATGGTTCTTCTATAAGAGTACAACTTCTGAATGTAACAGCATCTAACTTTTAAAATTTGATTTGGATGTCTGTGTGCATGCTGCTAACTGGTTAAAAGTATATAATGCTCAAAAGTAGATGCTTTTGTATTTAGAGATATCATAAAAATATCTTGTGACATCCCTATGTTATCTAGAAAATTGCAACAGTTTGGCAGTGTGGAAAGGAAAGATTTAAAATCTTCTGGAAAAAACAGTTGACTTGTTTTGTTTTTGTTTTTTTCCCTCTCATGAAATAATTTTAGGCAATACTTTGCCTATCATACGTTTAGCTTGGAATTTGATACATCTTTTGCATTTCGTTCAGATAAACCTTTATAATAAATATGATGGCAAACAATTCAAGGTAATTTTGAAAATTCCTTGTTAATGGCATTTTTGTTACATTTGCATTGTGTGGTGCCTCTCTCTCTGTCCTGCGCAAATGGTACAGCTTGCAATGAAGTTAAGAAAATACATGTTGATTCTAATTGCATCTCCCTTTTTTAAATCAGTGATGCTACTTCTCTTTATCTTTTGGTGGGAATGAAAAATTGCTTGTAATCATTTTGTTCACAAGTAAATAGTGGGTCCATTAAAGTTGAGTGGTGCCTCAAGCAGATGCCTGGTCTTATAAATGTTCAGAATTTGTTAATTTACATATTTTGATAACTTTCAGTGTACAAAGCACTTTAGAAAGAGAAAAGAAGACATCTCATTAATGCACATGGAGTTACTGTGAGTACCATCTTTCTGACGTATCTTTTTTTTTTAAAACAGCTCCCAGTTTCAATGCACAAAGTTTACCTAATGGATATCCCAGACATCCCTCCTTTGGAGATGCTTCTTCACACCCTTCCAGCAGACATCCTTCTGTAGGAAGTGCACGGCTCCCCTCAGTAGGTGAAGAATCAACACATCCATTGCTTGTAGCAGAGGAACAAGTAAGTACATGTTTTTATTTCAAACATTTTGGGTCCACCATCAGTTTTACTTCTCATATACTAATCCTCTAAATTCATATTTGCGCTTAATTTTCCTGATTCTTTCTTCATGGGTGAAAGATGTCTTTCTGATCCATACATAATCTGCATATGTTGTGCTATCTTAGAATGCAGTAAGTGGTACCGTCTTAAGCTGTTACTATTGTAGGATGCATCTCTGGGACAAAAAACTTGTCCTTTGAGTGCCCAGGCACCTTACACTTCAGCTAAGACTTTTGGCTATAGCAGTACCTGTACAGCACATGTGCCTGGCATCTCTTTCTGTACCACACTGAGTGCCTAAAGGACTTAAACATGCTTCCAAACTTCTCAGTTTCTCTCAATTGCCTTGCCCCAAGATGGAACTTTCTGTAGTTAGCATTTGGTTTACAGCCTTATGAAAAGCCCACTATTGTCAATTTAGCTGTTACATTTTTACCCTAACCAGGTTTTCATCACCACAACCCTTACACACACGCACCTTTTTTTTTTTTTTTTTGGAACTGTCTAATTTTTCCTCATCTCTTGAAGACCTTGGGTTTACTTTAGCCCATGCCACATGGGGCTTCAACTGTGTGATGCTATGCCTTCTCTGTTATATCACATCTTTGTGATTTTTCCTTTTCCCTCTTCTCAGTGTGTTTTTTTCCCTCCTATTTCTTGTCCATCACTGTGGTGCCTCCCAAGTCTCTAGGATTTAGACAGTGACCATGTTGCAGTGGAGCTGTGCCTTCAAGGGATGGGCATATTAAGTGCATCCCAATGCCTGTTCTAGTAAGGAGCATGAGGCCAGGATCTCCAGGTCTGCCTCCTCAGGAAAGTCCACAGAATTAGCCTCAGCTTCAAGGGTGCAAAACCTTGTAAGACACCACTTCCTGTTGAGGGAGCAATTTTCCTCTTCCTGTGTTAAGCACAAACCTTAAGACTGTTCCAAAGAAAGGTCCCCATCCTGAGGCTTTGCCAGCCTTCAGCTTTCACCACTTGCCCATCCTACCTGTTCCCAGACTTTGCACAGTCCTGTGAAGATCCTGATGATAGAGCTTGGCAGTGCATTAGTATTGAAGATGCAGCACTGACTTCTGGTTCCATAGAGGCTGCTCTGGTGATGTCCAGGACAAAGAATCACCTGCGACACTTGCGAATTGTTTGCACTAGTACTTTGCAGCATATTTGCAGCTTCAGTTCCAAGAAGAGCCTGACAGGGAGACCTCTTCAGCTTGAAAGACAACTGTGGTTACATGGACACAATTCTTTCTATGTTGGAGGGATGTGAGTTTTTCTCAAGGGATCCCTGAAGTGATAAGATGTCTCTCTATTAGCTCTTGGGATAATACAGAAAGTTTGTCTTCACTCAAGGGGAAAAAGTTGAATTGAAGCTACATTTCAAAGCAACAGTTATTGCTTAGATTCCAAAAAGGAATGAGAGATAGCAGCACATCTTTGACTTAAAGCTCAGCTCCTTTATCCATAGCCTCATGCTTAAGTTGGTAATATTCACCACTATCATTTCTAAAGTGTGAAAGATTGGTGTTTTCATCCTTCAGGGTGATTACTTTTATGTTGATATTGTGCCCTTTCACCAAAAGTACCCCCCACTTCTAGGCTGGCCAGGACCATTTCTGCTTGGCTCTGTCAAACTCCTTTCCATTCCATGGTCAAGGACACTCTTTTGTGAGTGGGTGCTATACGAGTAATGCAGGACCGCACAGCTAATTTTGGTTTGCAGTCCCTTATCTAACTAGTGCAGGTGTGATTTTTCAAATTCCCTTTTGTATATCAGTAAAGAACTCTGGCAGGCAAAGTTCTTTGGGTAAATCAGATATCTTTTATTAGATCAACTAAAATAGTTCAAAAAATTCTTCTTTGCAAGTTTTCAAATACAAATAGCCTTCGTCAGGTTGAGGAAGTGTCTGCAGTTGGTCTATGCTCTTCCTGGATGGAACAGAATAGAAACCAGAAGCCAGTGTGCGAGAATGCCCATCAGTGAAAATGCAAATTGAAGCAGTCAATGGATGACAAATGGGGGTGGGGGGTAGGAATGTTTTGTAAATGCCTACCATATACAAGAAACCTATGTACCAACATACATAGATGCATAGAACCAGCAGTCGCTCTAAACACACCAAGAAAGCTGTAATAGACAACCAAGCCATCTGATACCACTGAATTTGCACTGAGGAGAACATCCGTGATCGTTGCCTCACAAATCTCAAAAGGGCTTTCACTAAACACGGACATTCCTCCAGAGAGAGAGAGAGAGAGAGTGCACTTTTGAAAGAGCCACCCAGATACCACGTGAAGAATTGCTGCAGTACAGAAAGAAAACACCCGTGAATCACACACCACTAGTTATGACATATCATCCCTTCCTGAAATCTATGTGGAAAATCCTCAAACAATTGCAAGCCATACTAGAAGAAGACCCAATTCTTAAAGAGAACTTCCTAGAGCCACCCATCCTAGCCTTTAAACAAGAACTGAACCTTGCCAACCTCACCACCAGAAGCAAACTACTTACAGCCCAAAACGCACCAAATGTATCCAGACCATGCCATGATAAGAAATGTAAAGCCAACATATATCCACCACCCCTACAATAACTACACCCCACAACAGAACCATCACCATTCCTGGATTTTATACCTGCACCTCCAGAAATGTAATACATCTCATTCCAGTGCACTAATTGCCCTGATGGAAAATATGTAGGCAAAACCAAGCAACAACTGTGTACCAGAATGAATGTGCACTATAAATCTGTCAAAGACAAAAATACCCAATTACCTGTGGGAACACATTTATCACAAGAAAACCACTCTCTCTCCCATCTCTGTTCTAATCGTTAGAGGGAGTTTACAAAACACCTTTTGTTGACGAGCCTATGACCTTCATTTCATCACCTACTGGATACAAAAAAATGGACTAGATATAGATATTGGATTTATGATGCATTAACTTGCCTAACATCTGTTACCCCAGGTAACCTCTCTAGTATTTACCAGCTATATTCTTAGCACCAGGTCTGC
Organism: Crocodylus siamensis; assembly: GCF_052110815.1. NCBI lineage: Eukaryota > Metazoa > Chordata > Crocodylia > Crocodylidae > Crocodylus > Crocodylus siamensis. Next base: position 67,910,894 of record NC_143398.1, read on the forward strand.
ATTCCCCTTCTATCCCCTCCGCCACCTGTTTCTCACCTGTTGCCTATCTCAATTTGCATTTTCACTGGCCTCTGGCTTTTATTCTATTCCATCCAAGGAAGAGCACAGGCCAACTGCAGATGCTTCCTCAGCCTGATGAAGGGTGTTTGTACCCGAAAGCTTACAAAGAAGAATTTTGCCAATTATTTTAGTTGGTCTAAGAAAAGAGATCAGATTTGTGTCTCCCAAAGTACCTTTGTTACTGACGTTTATGTCCTTTTTAAGTCTGAACCAAGTATTTTAACATACCAGTGTAATCTCTTATTATTAAACTGAAAATTCTTTGAGGGAAGGTGCAGTTTCTATTGTGGAACAAATTCTCCAGTGTGTTCCAGCAGTACAAAAAAGGAAACCAGCCACAAAAATATTACGCAAAATGTGTGATGCTTGTGGTGGGTTTCCATTGCATCTTAAATTAAATGTGTAGCAGGATTAGGACTGCACCAGGGTCTCCAACCACCCCTGGTGTGGTCTCAATCAGCCATCCCTCAGCTGATTGTCAGCCAGCAGAAACTATACTGGGACTAATTGGAGTTCCACTGTGCTCCTGAGCCAGCTGACTGTGAGCTGATTGAACCTAGATGCTGTCCTGGAGCTAGTTGATAATCAGCTGATTGCTGGGCACCTGACTTTCCACTTGCTGGTGCAGGGGGAGCCTAGGATTATGATTGCATTGGCAAGTAGGATGAAATTGGGATCTGATCCCCCATTCCAAAATCATGCATCCTGCCACACACGTGTGGAATGGCTCAAATCGAGCATAGAAACAAAGTTATTAATAATTTATGATATACAAAGGATTCTTATAACCTATTTTGGGCACCTGCAGCAAACCATAAAAAAAAATCCTTAAGCAAAAGTTGTGCAGTCAGCACAATCTGCCAGGTAGGACATCTATGTTCATAACTCATTTCCTCATAAACACTTGTCCTTATTGGAAATCTGCTGTTCTCTGACCCCCAAGAATAAGAAGTCAAGAGCCTTTAAGGAATAGAACCTGTTAAAAAATTAAAACAGGCAAACAAATAAATAAAGGTAATTAACCTTTGAATTTGTCCTTTGCAGGTGCACACGTATGTCAACACTACTGGTGTACAAGATGAAAGAAAAAACAGATCAAGTGTGCATGCTCCACTGGAATCAAAGCTTTCTAATACTGAAACAAGCACGTCAAGAGAAGATCCAAATTGTAGCGATGAAAGAGATGCTCAGGTTCTTCTGGAGCCTGAAGGAGTCAAATTTGTTTTGGGACCAACTCCTGTTCAAAGACAGTTAATGGAGAGAGAAAAACTGGAGCAACTTGGGAGAGACCAAGTTAGTGGTAGCAGTTCAAACAACACTGAATGGGACACTGGGTACGACAGTGACGAACGCAGAGAAACATCCTCTGGTAACAAACTGGTTTATGAAAATATAAATAGGTTATCAATCCCTAGTGCCTCAGGGCTCAGGAGAGGTCGCCTGACATCAACAAGTACCTCAGATACCCAGAATATCAACAACTCTGCTCAAAGGAGAACTGCATTACTAAACTATGAAAACTTGCCATCTTTGCCTCCTGTTTGGGAAGCTCGCAAGCTAAGTAGAGAAGATGATGATAATTTAGGACCAAAGACTCCATCTTTGAATGGCTACCACAATAATCTAGATCCCATGCATAACTATGTAAATACAGAGAATGTAACAGTGCCAGCAAGTGCTCATAAAATAGAATTAACACGACGTCGGGACTGTACGCCAACGGTCTTTAACTTTGATATTAGACGTCCAAGCTTAGAACACAGGCAGCTCAATTACATACAGGTTGACTTGGAAGGTGGTAGTGACTCTGACAACCCTCAGACTCCAAAAACTCCTACCACTCCACTTCCACAAACTCCAACCAGGCGCACAGAGCTGTATGCTGTGATAGACATTGAAAGAACTGCTGCTATGTCAAGCTTGCAAAAAGCACTGCCACGAGATGATGGTACTTCTAGGAAAACTAGACATAACAGTACTGACCTGCCTATGTGAGCCTGGGAAGTGTTTAAATCATTTGCACCTTTTGTGAAGTTTATAAAATTGAAGATGCAAGTACTTTATTTGCATTTCTTAACACTAACGCCTTTTATAGACTAATAGATTTTTTTCTGAATACTCATGTGCTTGTTTAACTAAAGGGAATTAATGTAGAGCAAGTATTCATTAAATAACACTATTTCATTCTACAGTAGTAGCAATTGCTGCATAGCAGCACTGCCACCTTTCACAGTGCCTCTTTAACTGATTAGAGTTGGAGTGACATGCCAGTTTTGAATTGATCACTATTCTGGCCCTGTGCCTGTAGTCATTAAATGGCATTTATAACAGTTTATAAAACCTCTTGATATGTGCATTTAGCAGGTAAGCCTAATCTTTCAAGGTAAATATTTGTATGTTCTCTCTTCATTCATGTGGCCTCCAGTATGAAATAAGTAATTCCTTGTTCAGTCAGCTTGATTTATGCAGAATATTTTGTATCATCTTAAAGGATATGAACACTATACCTTCTTGGGTATCTGTCAGTTCATTTTTCTGAAACCCTGTGGACAAAAAAGCTTCAGATGTCCAAAGGTGTGTTTTAAATTCTGTAACATTTGAGGGGTCTGTGATGCTCGCTTTGTCAGAGCTGTCATTGCATCTGAAACCAGTCTTAGGCTGTTCCACTAGAAAAAGGTATCCAGGTAACAGAATCAAGCTTCCTGTACAGTCTTAAAATTTTCATTTCACCAGAGGTTTGTGAAGGAATTCACAGGTTGGTTGAATATTAAAGCTCTTTTTGTAGTATCTCAGTTCTGCTCGCCTTCCCTTAGCATTTGGGATGCCTGTTGTGTCTTGTCCTTTAATGTCTTTTATTTAAGAAAAGTTAAAGTTCTGTATATAGCTTTAATTATTGTTCAGGGTTGTTTGTGTGTTTGTCTTAGTCTACTCTACTCATTGACAAAGAGAAACTCTTTAAGGTGTATTAGATACTTACAGAACTGCTTTTGTCCAGTGTTTTAATGTTCTGCGTTCGTTTTGTCTGGCAGGAACATCCTAACTCTCCAGCAGCATGCATTATTGCACAACTGGAAAGGTATATTGTTCATTTATTGTCTTCCTCTGAAGCATTGGATGTAGCTCACCATGGGAGGAAGGGTACTAGACTTGGTAATTTTATATAGCAAATATTACCTTCTAGCAATGTGCATCTAGAGACAGTAGCATACTTGCTTGGTTTTAGAGAAAATCACTTACAATTTATAGAAAACTCCCTGGAGGTAATATTATCTATGGGCAATACTAATTTTTCCTTTTTGCAGTTGGCTAATTCAATTGCATTAGGGACTTAATTGCTGCTCTGTTAAGGTAGTAAAATTACAGCAGCAAAATTACTGCTTTGTTACAGGTAGTAAAATGGTACACCCTTAACCAATCCCCTTTTTTACACTGAATATTAATATGCTAATAGGTACAACAAGTGCAGCACAGGACTGGCAGCAGAACACAGTAAGCTTAATAAGCCTGTGATTGCGAAGGAAACCATTGTTTGTATGAACTGGTGTAATGTAAAAATATTCTTGAACTGTGTGAGAGAAAATCATGTATAAGAAAAGGCATTGGGATTTAGGAAAGTTCAGGAGTCTTCATGCAATATGAATCTAGCCTTCATTTGAAACATTATTTGTTGCTAAATTATGCAGAAAGCATTCCTGTTTCCGTTTAAATTTTCCTTCTGTAATGATAGTAGCAACAGCGCCATCACCTGAAATGTTTTCTATTCAATGCAATAAGGGATGATGTCTGCCTAATTTATTTTGCAGGATGTTCAAACTTTACAAACTTAACACTGAAACGCATCCAGATATGCAACTGGTACCTTTTGCAGTTGTGAGAGAAGGGAATCTTATTTGCAATGATTGTTTTAAAAAACAAACAAAAATGTTACTGAGATCAAGAAACTTCTCCTTAGTCTATGCATGTGTGTTGTAGCAAGTTTATTTCATAAATTTGGTGCTCAAAGAGATGAGGGACTAACTAGAGCTAGACATTGTGCAGCAGCTATGAGGTAGTAAAGACTTCCTTCACACAACTTGACCGTTGCATCTCCATCCTGATTTGTAGTACCCCATGTTGCATGCTAATCCTGGGTTTTTTCTGAAGAAGGAATAATCTGTTGTGTACTGGTGATGTGAACTAGAAACCATGATCAGACCAATGAATTTTCTTTCATTTGTCAGCTAGGCCAGACTTCAGCAATATTTTCAAGCATTAACAAGCTGATATATTTAACCTGCTGTTTTGTCCTCATCATAAAATTAATGTCTCCCAACCACTAACGCATTTTGGCTTTGTATCATGCCTGTGAGGTAGGGAAGTACTATTTCCAACATATAGATGAGGAACTAAGGCTCAAGACGGATCATGAATCACCTGGTGTGGTTGAGCCAGGAACTGAACCTACATCTCCTCAGTCCATATACAGTATCTTATCTAGTAGATGGCCCTTCCTGCTTAAGATCTACTATACATTTTTGGAACAAATTTTGCCAACACTTGACATTTTGAGTTTTATAATGTTTGGTACGTATATTCTTAAAGCTTTAGCTCTTAGAATTGTGGATACATCAGAATCTTAGCTTTCATTTCTAATGGAAAAATGTTAAACCTTAGGGTTTCAAAGAAAAACTTGAAAATGTGAGTCCTAGAATGTTAATATCCAAAATGCAAAGAAACAGAACTCTTTTTAAAATCTCATGATTTTTAAGCCAGTCTCATGATTTTTTTTAGGTTGTGGGAAGAGAGAGACACGACAAGATTGACTCCTTAAATACTTGATGTAGGCAACTCTTTTAATATTGCGAATAAAAAAAATACATCAGGCTGAATTTAAGGGGAAAGTTTCTTCAGTACACAGTATATTTTAGTATTAAAAATGTTAACCATGATGTTCAGGCTCCAGCTGATCCTCATTGTTTTCCAGATATCACCACATATCTTCTGTTGTCCAAGATGGCAATACTTCTCTTCTTTATTTAAGCTGGAAAAAGAATTGGGTAGTCCTTGGACATATGGCTTTCATTGGCATTTTTTTCATTTCCTCATCCTCTCTCTGTTGAGCTAGAAGTAGCTGCAGTGCACTTTACCATTGGAGACTTGGCAGTTATTTGCAACTTAGTTTAGTCTCCTTAAAGTTGTGATGTTAAATCACTGTCTGCAGGTCCGGGGGTTCTTTTTTTAGCCAAAATTTGTTGACCGCATTTCAGAGCATGTTTACTTTGATCCATAAGTTTATAAAGTGAGAAGCAACAAATGTGTAACAATTACTTTGTGGACATTAACTGGCATAATATACATGAAATCTATTGGGGGAAGGGAATGGAGAGGGAAACACTCTTTGCTAAAAAGTAGCAACATTTCCTTTAATTCTGCTGGTTATGCATAGTATGCAACCAATCCCTGACCTTTTAAGCCAGTCTGACAGGGTAAAGCCTTAAAATCTAAATTGCTCCGGTGCCATAAGTAGTGAAAGTTGCAGTGTGTGTCTATATATTATAGTAATTTTTGAGTGTGTGCTATAGTCATTTGTTATTTGTAGTGTATAAAACATGTGATAAAGCATAGGCTAAGACCGCATAATTAAGATTGCACTGAAAAAGCAGTTAGCGGAGATGGAATGCATTACATGAAGAAAACACATATAAACTGATACCATATACTGAAGAGGTCTACTTTTTTCTAAAAAATTCTCAGATTCCTTTTAATAGTCTTTAAAAATGAAATTTCAGAAAAATGTTATAATATTCTTCTGTTTCCCCTTCATTTCATTAAAGGCAAAAAGGTGGGGAAAACTTGAAATATAAAACTTCAAGATATCTTAAATTAGGTATATTTTAGGCACTGGTTTAAGTGTTACACAATAATCCCATTTTCTAGTCTTGTTCTCATTTAAACCAAGTGGGGGATGACTGCTGGACTTCCAGGAGCTTCAGAAGTGTAGTATCAGGCCTCAAAATATTTACATTTTGCACCATCAACTTTTAAAATTCTGCCAAAACAATGGGATATCAATGCATTTCAATTTTTGAAAAGACATGCAATTTATTGCAATGAAAAAAACATGGAATTCCTTAAGGCAGGACCACAGTTATACTATACAAAGTCCAGGACAAGATGTTAAAACAGGGTCACTTTGTGGCTATGGACAAATGTATTTTTTAACTGCTTTAGAAGGGGAAGGAGACATCTATAACATCATTATAACTGATACAAACTCCTGCCTCCCAGGAGTTTGCATCAGTTATAATGATGTTACTATCCATGTTACTGTAAGAGATAATTTCTAAGTGTTTTGCCAGTTTTTTAAATATCTACAGAAACATGCAAATGTAAGTCACATCATAACAATTTGTCATTTGTTTATCGATACAGTAGTTACTTCTGTTTTTCATTTTTCTATCTCTATCCCCTCATTACAGCAGCATGTGTAACATTCTCTGAGTCTTGCACCCTTCTCTCTAAGGGCTTATTTCACTTTCCCTACTTTTTTAGAAATTTCTTTACCCTTTACAAAACCAGACTGAGACCTTTATTTACAATCGAGACCAGCGAAGGGCAAAATATGGCCTGCAGGCCAAATCCAGCCTGCCAGGCACTTTCATTCATCTGTGACACCCACCAACAAATTGTGCCTCACCCAGCCCTTCCTCCCACAAGGGTGTGAGCAAGGCGCCCATGTGTACACACACCCAAACATACCCTATTACACCCCACTCCCACCCTCGTGGGTGGAAGGGCCCAGCCCTGCCAGCAGGCAGTTTCTGACTGGGGCTCCTGCTGCTGCTGCTGCAGTTCCCAAGGACCTGTTCTGCTTCCCCTGCCTCTGGGTTGCTCCAGGCAGCAGGCGGGGGTGGCAGAGTGTGGAGCTGGGGCTGGCAACATGGAGCCTGCACCCAGGAGAGTGGCAGCAGGGCGGAGCTTAGGTGCGCAGCATATGGGTGTAAGGAAGCGGAAGGGTTGTGGTGACCCTCCCACACTTCTCCCATGGTGCACAGCCCTGACAGGCAGTGGCAGGAGCAGGCAGGGGCGCTGGTACCCGGTGGGGCACAGCTGTGGCCAGCACTGCACATCACAGCAAGGGGCACAGCCCTGCAGTCTTTATTACCCACACTTCCCATCTCACATGCACAGCCCCTGCACTCATACAGCATGGGAGGGAAGCCCCCCCACACTGAAACCGGCTCCCTTTTCCTCTGGGGCTGCGCAGCATGGGAGGGAAGCCCCAGGCGCATTCCCCAGGCGTTGGGGAAGGCAGCTGGGTGCAGCGCATGGGGCTCTCCTGCATGTGTGTGGTGGAGTGCATGGGCAATAGAGACTGCCAGGCAGGGGCTGCACTTCTCATCCCAATGTGCAGCACTGGCCAGAGCTCTGCCTTGCTAGGCACGAGTGCCTGGAGTGCCCTTGCCTGCTGCTGCTGTGCCATGAGGGGAGTGGGAAGGGGGGATCCCCTGACCCCCCCCCTCACATCACACACCCACACCCTTTGACACCCCGCCACCACACGCACACACACAATATACAAGACTAAGAATGTATTTTGAGTTATGCAACCACCGCTGTATACACTACGCAAACACAAATCATGACAAAAATATTTTTTGTAATAAAATTAAAATATGTTATAGTAGGTGTTTGACTTTTAGTACACGATTTGGGGGTTTTTTCCCTGGTTCTAAGATGGCAATCCCCTTCTCCCCCTGAAAAAAGAAGTATTTTTAGGGGGAGAGGGTGGAAGGGAGGGACTTATGGTGGCAAGAGGTAGGGATGGTACTTCCAGTCCCAAGATGGCAAGAGGCGGGGCTACCCATGTGGCCCTCGACAGTTCACCAAAATTTGTTAAACAGCCTGCTATCCAAAATACTTGCCTGCCCTTGATCCAGGCCCATACTGAAAGAAATGGGAGGCACCCATACTTGATTCAGTTAAATTCAGTTACATTTCATGACTAAGTACAGACGGTGAAAAAGCCCAAAGTTGAATCAATTCAATCTTTGCATGTTAGTCTAAACTGCACAGATTAAATTGAAATAGAAGTGAACAAACATTTACCTTTGATTCAGGAAATGCAGCACCAGCACACCTCCCTGCCTGTCAGCCAGCCCTCACTGCTCCAGGTAGGGAGCAGAGGGGCAGGGCCAGCCCTGCTTTCTCAAGCAGACAGCACAGCCCAGACTAGGGCTGCAAAGTATGATGGGATGCTGTGGGACTGTGATTTAACTTGAACCAGAAAGGGGTCTAGGACAGAAGTTTCATAAACCAGTTGACCCAAAACAGTTGAGTCTGATACTACATTCAACCAGGTTTATCTTAAACCAGTTTCAGTCATTTTGAAAACTTGTTTATGCGCATTGGGATTCTCTTCTGTTACAAGTTGAAACCAGTTTCTGATCACTTAGTCCAGTTTGTGTAACTTCTGTCCGTAGCCCATGGGCATAACTAATTGTCAGTAACTAATATGTCAGTAACTAATTTGGCTAGAGTTAATAACAGTGTACCCTTCCAGAAGATAAGGTCCAGAATATTCCTGCCTACCTAGAATGAGGGTGGTAGCAATGCAGAGCAGATGCCTTTGTCATCTTTCATTTCAAGAAGGTGTACGTTAAAAAAATGTATAATATTGTATCACACTTGGAATTCTGTTCCCAACAGTGTTGCCCACTTCACATAGGATGAAATCTATGATAAAACTTCATTTCTCCACTGTACTAACTTTATTTATGGTTTCATAGAAACATGAGAAAATTCTCTGGGAACTGGGAGTGGATTTTAAAGTCGTCTTTATAGAAAATTTCCCTTCTGCTAGATGAGGCCAATAAAAGTTTGATTCTCTTGGTTGGCTATTTGGATATTTTTGGCATTTAAATATTTTTTTCTATCAGGTAGTAATTCAATCATTCACATTTGACAGTATTTACTTGATAAAAATATTTCATTGAACTTATTTTAAGCTGTGCTCATGTTAAATTCTTCATTTACACTCCAAAAAAAGATGAAATTCCAGCACAAAAAACTGCGTTAATAGGAGTTAAGGTTACTGATGTCCATTCCTGTGTAATACATATTAAAAAAACACAAAAGACAAATCATGAGTTAAAGTTCATTTACATTCTTTAGAAATTACTTCCTCTTTCAGGTACTGAACACGTAAAGTGGATAAGAAATCAAATTCACATAGGAACTATACCTGGTAAGAGTTGCATATTTCTATTTCTTGTAATATTAGGTTTTAAGGTATAAGTGAAGAGTTTTATCAGTCTTGTTAGGATATTATCCTAACGCACTACTTACTCCAGATTAACGCAGTATTTTGTGTGGAAATGTGTAGGTGGAAATATAACATCTGCGGTAAGTAATTTACCTTACAAAATTCATTAAATAGATGTCACATTTTTATATTTTTATATATTTACAAAGGGCATTTTGAAATTTTTATTGCGGTTTTAGTAATTATTTAGTATGGTAATATACATATATTGTGACAAAGTGTTCTGATATATCCATTACCTTGGTGTAATTCTATTTTATGTAGCAAATGTGTAAATACAAAGGAGATAATGTAAAAATATAATTAAGAATTAGGTTGTGAGCCCTTCCAGGCAAGGACTGTCTTCCTATTTGTTTGTAAAGCACCTAACACAATGAGGCCCCAACCCTGTTCATGTCTGAGTCCTACCACGATAGAAAAAATGCTGAAGAAGTAGAGCCAGATCCTCTGCTTTAGTTAAGAAGCCAGCATACCAAGGTGCCATGAAGCTCACCCCTCCACTTTCTGATCTGGAGGCCACTGTGTACATGGCTATTTTGCAGACGCGTTTCCCACACCATCTGCAAACAACCCAGAGGGCCCATAGCCACAGAAGGGATATGTCCTCTTTCATTCCAGTTGCATACTTTGTTGGCAGGAGAGATGGGGTTATGTGGTTGGAATCTGTCTGTTAATAGACACCTTTTCTACTGGGGCAATCTTCCAAGAGCTGAATGTGCTTGGCTTGGGCCCAGTCCAGTGTCACTGAAGCCAAGGGAAAGTACCTGTGGCCATTTGGATCAGGTGCAAGATGAGATTTTGCTGGCAAAATGGTTGTGCTACACTAGAGGACCTGGTTGGTCAAGTTCTTCAGAAATGGTCTAAAAATAATGTAAAAAATATAAATATATTTAACTACATGTACTGAAAAACAAAAATTCCTATTAGTTGTGTTCAGAGTTTAGATTACTATGTGAATTTTGCTTTCTTAGTTATACTTGTGTGTATATTGCTGGAACTATTATGTATGAAAGAGGAAGTGATTCTAAAGAAACGGTTCAGGATTGCACCCATATTTTAATGTTTGTGTTATTTAGGAATGGACATCAACCACCTTAATTCCACATTAATGCAGTTCTTGCATTGGAATATATGTGTATGTAGACATGCACTCACATTTTATATATTTGGTACTAACTTTGTATTTTCCCTGAAATTTGCCAAATCTTGAACACTGATGTTTTCATTTTTAAGGCTTGGGTACTTAATGACTGAATGTATAGGTAATGCTTCTGGTTTGAAAATGAAAATAGTATTACATGCTATCCCGCAACTGTGTCCCCCAGCCAGCCAGCATGTTGCTGTTTCTTGCATGTAACATCTCCATTCCATTGTAACGTAACCTATGGCTATTTTTTCTGAACCATTGTCTATCCTAAACTAAGCTACAGATTTGCAATTACAGTACAACTGAATACACTTCTAGTATGAAAGCTGACTGGTAGTCGTAGTACAATAAGCACCAGTGTGCCACAAATGCATTTATTAAATGCAGAAATATACATTTCTATACAGGCCAAAATCCTATGTTCTGTGTTTTTATTGTCATTACATTGTATGATATTGTAAGATTATTGTGTGTCCTAATTTGCATTATAAAATGTTGTTTTCCTACTTAAAGGCATAAATATAACAACTTTGTATAAAGGTAGCTTTCTAGATTTTTATTTCTTTCTATAAAAAGTCTAAACAGTGGGAGTACCATTGCCAAATTGTTTATGAAATTTCCATGAACTTTGCCCTGCTGGATTTGTTATACAAACATTCCATTTTTTTCCACAAAAAGTGATACCGTACTATGCAGAAATAATGTATTTTTATCCTGGTCCAAATCGACATATTAGAATTTAATTTAATCTTTGGTTTGCATTTTCATTATTGAGCGCTTACCAAATGTTCATTTAAAAAAATGTATAATGTTAATATTGACAACAGTGTCCCCTTCATCAGTGCCAACTTCATTTTTTTTTAAATTGTAGCATGGCAATAAAATATTGATTTTACATTATATGAGTGTATGGATTACTTATAACATGAGGTGGGACTTACAATGTTTTATTAATATTACTGTTTTGCCTTTGGGGGCTGAGGGAAGGAGAGAGACCAAAAGCTGTTCCAGTCTCTGGCATGCTATCACCTATATTAGCCATCCATAGTCACTCATTTTCTGCATCCTATTGCCTATAAAATAACCAGGCCTTAATAGCACCAGATGTAATTTCCAAATCTATTAATCTTTTTCATAGTGGTGTTCAGTCCTTTCACCTTCCTAATATACAGAAAGATTTAACTCCCCGTGGGCATGCAAGAAGTAAATTAGGAAGGCCAAGGCACAATTTGAGATGCAGCTGGCAAGGGACATAAGGCAAAGAAAGGGATTCTATAGGTATCTCAAAAGTAAGAGGAAGCTGAGAGATTCCACAGGTGCCTGACAGAAGGTGGAACACAATCTAGTCACAGATGATGCAGAGGAGGCTGAAGTATTTAATGCCTTTATTTTGCCCAAATAGGGCAACCACCAGCTGGTGAATGCAGCTGACAGCAATGTGGAAGGAGACAAATAGCTGAAAGTAATGGCAGACCAGGTTTGAGAATACTTAGAGAAGTTAAGTGTTTTCAAGTCAATAGGGCCGGTTGGGATCCACCCAGGGTACAGGAGGAATTGGCTGAGGTAAATTCAGAGCCACTGGCAATCCTTTTGGAAAACTTGTGGTGGTGAAGCAAGGTCCCTGATGACTGGAAAAGGGCAAATATAGTGCCCATCTTTAAGGGGAAGGAAGAGGATCTGGGGAACTAGAGACCATTCCACCTGACCTCTGTACCTGGAAAGATCATAGAGAAGGTTCTCAAGAAATTATCCATTGTGAAGTACCGGAAGAGAGCTGAGTAATCAGGAAGTTAGTGGGATACACTAAGAGCAAGTCTTTCCTGACCAATCTTATTTCCTTCTGTGATAGGGTGACACACTGTGTGCATAGGGGAGAGCAGTGAATACGATATACTTTGACTTTAGCAAGGCTCATGACATTCTTACTAAGAAATTAAGGAAATACAGACTAGACTCAAGTACTGTAAGGTGCATAAATAGCTGGTTGGATTGTCATACTTGGCAAATAGTGCTCAAGGTCTAGTTGAGAAGTGTTAAGTGGAAGTCCTCAGGGGGTTATCTTGGGTCCAGTATTGTTCAACATCGTATTAATGATTTGGATGATGGGATCAAGTGCATGCTTAGCAAATTTGCAGATGACACCAAGGTGGGTAAAATTGTGGATACTCCGGAGAACAGGACTAGGATCCAGAATGACCTGGATAGACTGGATAAATAGTCCACTGTCAGCCAGATGATACTTAACAAGGCAAGTGCCAATTCCTGCACTTGGGACAGAAAAACCATATGCACAAATATAGACTGGGGGTAACAGGCTTGGTTGCAATACTGCAGACGCCATGGAGGTTCCAGGGGACCATAAACTGGATGACAGCCAATAGTGTGCTTTTGCAAAAAAACCCAACAATATCTTGAATTGTATTAACAGGAATGTCACTTGCAAGTGATTAGGGGTGATCCTTCTGTGCTATTTGAGACTGGTGAGGCTGCATATGGGGTGCCATATGCAGTTTTGGGCCCTTCCAGAAGTGGCCGCTTTTTTGAGATCGGTGGGTGCAATTGGCCACTAGGGCCCCCCCTCCTTGCTAGCTGGCGTCAGGGGGGGCACATGCCCTCGGACTAAAGAAGCTTCAGTCGCCCATGGGTCTGTGGCTTGAAAGTAAGTGGCAGGGCACAGGCGTATCATCCCCCTCTTACAATCATATATCCGCTTTCTTCCCTCAGGTGTCCTCTTTTTTTTTCAAAACTAGAAATATGGTAGCCCTACTACTGTGGAGCAGCCTCCCCTTCTCTCTGCCTCTCCTACTGCTGCAGCTCTGGCAGGAAGGGGGAAGCCGGTTTGGAGACGTTACAGCGAGGAGTCTGTTAATCGCAGCTACAGCTGTGGCGCCGCCACACGTTCAGTCATTTCCAGTCACGCCGTGAATTGGCCTCGGCGAAGCAACACGGTTGGCAGCGTCTCAGCTGCCATCTCCGGTCCGCAACCCAGGCAGAACGCATTCGGAGTCCGCGACTCCCAGCATGCATCGCTCCCCACCGCGCCTGAGCGCTGAGCAGGGCAGGGCAGCCCAGCCTCTTCCGGCGGCTTGCGATCGACGCAACTTCTGGTGGCGCGCGCGAGGCAGCTCGTGGGGTCGGCTTGGTTGGAAGGCTTCGCTCGTAGTGCTGCCGCCATCATGGTGAGTATCGGGCGCGGAAGAACTGGGGCTGGGGCCGGGCCGGGCCGAGCCGGCTTGGCTTCTTATGTCTGCGCCGCGTGAGTCCTTCCCCGCACTCAGCTCCGGCTGCACTCCTGCGGCGGCCCCGCCTCCCCCGATCCGTTAGCCGGGCGGGGCGGTCTGGAAGGTTCGAGGGTGGCGGGGTCCCCCCTCCCCCCGTCACGTGCCCACGATGGAGCGAGCGCTGGGTGCTGTCGCGCCCCGGGGCAGCCGCGCCTGTGGGGAGTGAGCGGCCGGGCCGGCGCCGCCGCCTCAGGCCCCCAGAGAGGAGCCGCAGAGATTAAGGAGCTGGTCCAGCGTGTGCCCCAAGTCCGAGCGGGTTTTACTTCTGTTCTCTGGGCAAATGCGGCAGGGTGCTGAGCACCTGCACGGCCACTTCCGACTCCAGTCTGCCCCCTTGAGTGGAGGTTATTGTCTCTCCAATTACAGCTTATTCCAATTATTAAAAAACCAATTAAGCTATTAAAATGTAATCCAACCCTGGCCAGAAAATATCCCTGCAGTCCTGTGATTCCACAGTAATAAGTTTATTACAGTTATTTAAAAAATTATATTATTAAAATGTATCCAACTGGACAGAAAGGGTAGCTGCAGTCCTGTGATTCAGCAGTAAGGGGGAAGCTTTCCTTATTGTCCATAAGGAAGTAGGGCTGGAAGGGACCTCACCAGGTGAGACCTAGTTGAGCCCCCTGCTGGAGGCAGGCTCATCCCTTCCCAGCCAAGTGTCCAATCTGCTCTCAAGTTTTCCCGGATGGAGATTCCTGTTTTCTGGTGGTAGCCATGTTTGTGAGGTGTGTTTAAAAAAAAAAAAAAAAAGGCAAGCATTACATTAAAGCTGAATGCCGGATTTGTGACCGTTGTTGTTTCAGGCATCCCTTTCCCTTGCTCCGGTGAATATTTTCAAGGCAGGTGCAGATGAAGAAAAAGCAGAAACAGCTCGTTTGGTGAGTTAAATCATCCGTGAAACTGATAACATCTCATATGCTTTCCTTACACTTTCTACATAACAAAAAAAGTTCCCTGGCAGTTCCTGCTGTAAAACACTTGTATTGCTCATAACCAAAATTTATTAGTTAAGGCTGAAACAATTCTTGCTACGTACTGCCTAACATTAACCTTCCAAAAAAATCAAGTAAAAATGATCCAGGTATATCTGAGAAGAAAATGAGAGAAATGCTTTTCTTGTATTAATTAAAATCTTGCAACTGTTTTACTGAAAGAACTTGATGCTTGTCGGGGGGCTTGGACTTTGGGATCATTGTGCCTTTGTTCCCATGGAAAAACGGCCACAATTTAGCTCAGTTTGGAACTTTAAAAAAATTACAATTTGTGAATCTTCATTAGATGCTTGCTAAATTGTAAGAACTACGTTTTCTTTGACTAGCAAGATTCCACTTTTGCAAAGCATTCTCTGTTTAGGGGGTTGAGCAGAAACTCTACTAATTGTTGTCCCCAGTTGCCAAGGGCTGTGCGTGTCAGACAGACATTGAGAATGGGAAGACAGTGAAGTATTCTTTTGGTTTCAGTGATCCCAATTCCTAGCAATGGATTGGTGAATTAAATGCAGGGGAGCCTGAGCTAGACCCTACATGAGGGGATGTGTCAATAAAGGGACTAGATTATGACAGTTATCTATAATATCTTATTCAGTGAGTCTGAAATTAAGCTGATTGCTCAGAACAGAAATGATGATTCTTTCTCTGATAGCTTGTTCACTTTCATTTCAGTCTTCCTTTGTCGGTGCCATTGCTGTTGGAGATCTAGTTAAGAGCACCCTGGGGCCAAAGGGCATGGTAAGCTATTTGCAGGTTCTTAGAGACCATAACTATTACTATTCCTTGCAGCTCTTGATGCCACAAAGTACATTTTTCAAGTAGCATCCTAAACCTTGCATCCTATAGGACAAGATTCTCCTAAGTACTGGAAGAGATGGCACAGTAACGGTCACCAATGATGGTGCAACCATCTTAAAAGCTATTGGAGTTGACAATCCAGCAGCCAAAGTCTTGGTTGGTGAGTTTTTAGCTAAATGTTCATCAGAGAAGTATTTTAAATATCTTCATACTTTTTTATTAGAATTTTTTTAAAGGATATTGCTTTTTGTTTGTTCTTTGCTTTGCTTTCACTAAAAGCATGTTGGTGGCGCAATATTAAGTGCTGCGCCAGGTAACAGGTATTCTATATAAGCATGTGTAGTTAAAGTCTAATGAGTAGCAGGATACTAGAACCAGGGAATTAGTAGTGATGATTTCTTTTCTTCTTTTCTTTTAAGATATTTCAAAGGTTCAAGATGATGAAGTTGGTGATGGAACTACGTCTGTAACTGTCTTGGCAGCAGAATTGCTAAGGGTAATATTATACTGACAGTTCATGTTTTTAGTGCTGCTTTTAGCTCTGGTGTTCAAGTACTGTGGTATAGTGAATGCTAACACAACATGCAATTCATGGTGTGAGCTTTAATGTCCTGCCTACCTGTGGGCTTGTATGGATGAAACAATGGTGTCTCTTTGGGATGGGAGATATACTGTTTCTCAGCTGATTTATTGTAATTTCTCTTTCTGTAAATGGAGCTGAGAAACAGTAATTTATCCCTTAATGAAACTGGGGAGAGGGTAAGTACCATGGGTTGATGAAACAATTACAGTGGATTCAGCCTAAACTCTGGTAAGTCTGCATCTTTTCCACCCCTATGCTCAAATTGTGAGAAGAAAACCTTGAAAGCTGTTTTTATTAACATGTTTAATTTTTTTAATTGTTTCATGTCTTATAACTGCTTCAGTTTTTACAATTTAATGTTTATACTTACCTCAGTTTCTCCTGTTTTATGTATCCAGATTATTTGCCAATCAATAGTTTTACCTTTTTGGTTCTTACATTTAGCAGCATGCTGCAGTGCTGGGTTGTAAAAACTTCAAGAGACTTTCTATTATACTTTTATCCTGTATTTTGAAAATTATAATCTTTTTAATAAGCATTTATAATATAAAACCTGTTTTTTGCAACAACAAAAAAAGTAAATAGATTTGATTAAATGTTTTGTACTGTTACGAAGGCTGTTAAACTATTTCTGATCCACCTTCAGAGGCTGACATTGTTAGTTTGCTTGTACTGCAGCTACAAGGACTAGGGTGACAGCTCAGTTCCAAACCAAACCTGGCTTTGAACACTAACACCTTGAGTTTCATTTGTGACTGAACAGGGAGCAAATGCACAACTGCAGTGAAAGATAATGCTTTTATAAAAGCTTGCTTGCTGTTTACATGATACTCTGGTTTTCATCAGTCAGCATTTCTGAGGGATTTTTTCAAGGGTGGATATCAGCACTTTAGCCAGCTATGACTTACTACTCACAGCATGGAATTACAGAGTTCTGTAGAAATGTACAGTGTGTGTGCGTGTGTATATGTATAATTTCCCGTAAACATTACCTAGCAGATTAATGGCCTGTTTGAATTCTCTTCCCAAACACATTGTTCTTCTTGTGTTTTATTTTAATAGGAGGCTGAGTCACTGATTGCAAAGAAGATTCATCCTCAAACCATTATTGCAGGTTGGAGAGAAGCCACAAAGGCAGCAAGAGAAGCCCTTCTGAAAGCTGCAGTTGATCATGGGTAAGTGTGTTAAAATTCTGAAGTAATTTATCTTGCTGT
Organism: Crocodylus siamensis; assembly: GCF_052110815.1. Classification (NCBI taxonomy): domain Eukaryota; kingdom Metazoa; phylum Chordata; order Crocodylia; family Crocodylidae; genus Crocodylus; species Crocodylus siamensis. The sequence goes on from NC_143398.1 coordinate 67,928,273, forward strand.
TTAAGTAGCTTTTATAGAAATTGTCCAAGACTGACAAGTAGAGGTGAAAATTAAGCAACGGTTGAAAAATGTTCTGCTTCTTTGCTGACATAGTCCACATAATAGAACAGTGACTTTTTTGGGCTCTAGGCATCCGTTGATATGCTCAAGGTGCCCCTTGGAAAGTTCCAGTTCTTAGTCCAGTTGGTTTTCACTTGTTTGACTGCAGAAGAACTTTTCTGTTCTAGGAGAGAACTTAAACTATAATAGGTTAGAATGTTTTAACAATATGGATTTTCCTTTCAAATCTTTCAACTAGCAGCCCTATTGAGAATTGCTGGAATTAATATACAGATGTTTCTTACTGGTTTGTTCAGTAAAAGATGGGGCTTTGAAAATGTATTTAGAATTTTAAGAAATGCATATAGCTGTGGATCTGAAACATAATTTGCTCCATATTAGGAAAAATTAAAATCACTACTTAACGTTGGCTTTAGCTGAAGACTTGTAGTTTCAATATCGATGAGTAAAAGCACAGTCTCTCTAAACCTTATTTCAAAGTTACTTCTTCCTTGGAAAAACAACCCAATTTTGTATTTAAAAAATAATGTTAAGAATACCAGATGTAGTCTCAGTTGTGTAGTTTTAATGAAAATGAGAAAAGGCACTTCTGGTGCCTAATGGAGAAACAGAAAACAGACACAGTTAAACTTGAAGAACATCTTAGTTTTGGACTTGTTTTTTAAAAAAGAAGAAAGCATTTTGAGGTTTTTTTGAAAATACATTATTGATTCAGGTTGTTTATCTCCTGTTAAATACTTTGAGAAGTATAGGATTACTTTGCATTTGCTGCTTTCACCTAGGATGTGTGTTGGGAAATAGAACAGGCTGTGTAGGGGTTGAAGTTATTTGTTGGGTTCTGATAAACAGGAAAATACTATCTTTCAAAAGGTTAGTTACATAAAGTCAGACCTTTATGGAGCGAGTACCTTTTCTATAGAGAGGCATATGGCACTAGAATGTGTCAGTGTCCAAAATGAACATTTTTTACGGCTGTATGTTGAATTTGAAAAGGAGAGAGAATATATTGCGATTGTCAACCATTTCCTTCTCCAGTTTTCGCCACTTAATTATGCTCACTTGAATATGTAGATAAAAAGATGTTTTCTTTTAGTGATGATGAAGTAAAGTTTCGTGAAGATTTAATGAATATCGCAGGGACCACACTTTCTTCAAAACTGCTTACTCATCATAAAAACCATTTTACCAAACTAGCAGTGGAAGCTGTTCTTAGACTGAAAGGATCTGGTAATCTGGAAGCTATCCATGTCATCAAGAAATTAGGTGGAAGTCTGGCAGACTCTTACTTAGATGAAGGTATGTCTTTATATAGTAATGGCAAATTTAAGTTGTGATTAATAACTAGGGCCTGATTTAAATTGTGATTTTCAATTTTTCATGAAAATAACAAAAGTAATTTCCCCCAAAAATGCAATTTACAACAAAATACTACAATATGGTCACTTGTTAGGGAGTTCTCTAGCAAGTGGCCATGTGGCATTTTGTTGGAACAAGATGGCTGCCCTGCCCTGGGCAGAAGGGAGTAGCAACCCCAGCCTCCCCACCCCCTCTTCCTGCAGAAAATCACTGGGGTAACAGAGAAGCTGCAGGGACAAGTGGATGTGACAGCAGCTCTGCCCCCACACCTTAGCCTTCTGCTGTGGGTGGGACTACTCTGACAACCCCTCCCTTACAGCCATTGCCTTCATGCCCCTATTACAGCCAGAGTGGCAGCCATGGCCCCCAATAGTGCCATGTGCCTTACCTCTACCCCACAGCTCCCAACTCCCTCTTCTTGACGCACAATGTCCATCACCCCGTCGATTCCTACCCATGAAGTGTTGCATGGGAGCAGTGTGGCTGGCCAGCTGGGGGAGCAGCAGTGGTGGCAGTAGGGCAGAGGAGAATAGTCCTACCCCACCTCCTGCCACTGTCAGGATTCCTCTGAGCTCTGCTGGCCTCCATGAGGTAGAGGTGGCAGAAGCAGCCTCCCCAGCTCCATCTTTGTGCACTGACCTGGTCTGCACTTCATTTGGCACCAGAGTGGAGCTGCTGCCTGCCTAGTCCTTCCACAGCCTGTGGATTGGAGGGAGTGGGGGGTGATGCAACATTAGGAGGCCAGGACTCCTAAGGCAGCAGTGGTAGCTGGTGGAAGGTGCTGGTTGGCTGCCTTCCCAGCTTAGCCCCAGTCCTGGCCTGGATTGAAGTGGTTTTGTATGGTGCAGCTCAGCCGAGAAAGGAAAGCAAAGGTACCACTGGGCCGGGCCTTCCCTTTTATATTCCTGCTCACCTCACCCTGCCTGTCTTCCCCCCCCCACAATGTTCTCTGCAATATCCAGGAGGCAGCAAGGGGAAAGGGGGTTCCATGTCCCCTGCTGGGTGTAGAGGTGAGGGGGAAGCTCCAGCTGTGAGGGATGGAGGGAGATCCCTCCCTCCCCTCAGTACCTGTCCCTGCTTAGTGGTGGGGAGTGGGGCTCTGCTGGCCCACTGCACCGGCATCTCGTCCTCCTTCCTGGTGCTAGAGGGCGAGGGTTTCCCTGAATAAGCTGACTTCAGTGCAGGGGGAATAAGTTGATCTGACCCAGGAGCATGTTTGGCCTGCAGCACAACTTGTGCATGCAAGCCAGGCTGTTGCTGGGTGGGGAGAGAGGAAGAGGCTATCAGCCAGTCGGGGGCTGTGAGGGGGGAGCTGCGATTTGGGTTTGAAAACCACAGCCCCCAGTACTATCAGCCCATGATATTACCGAACTGGGTCTGTGACTTAAATCAGGCTCTGCTAATCATGTGTGAGAGAGAGATGCATTCATATGCATTTGTTTCAAGAAACATCTATGTTACTGTTAGATAAGCTTTTCACAGATTTTCTTGCATTGTTTTTCTCTTCTAATGTAAAATCTTGATATTTTACTCCCTCTTTCACTGCAGGCTTTCTGCTAGACAAAAAAATTGGTGTCAACCAACCAAAAAGAATTGAAAATGCAAAGATACTTATTGCAAATACTGGTATGGATACAGATAAAATTAAGGTAAGTGATACTGCAGTAGAAATCTTCTCTATTCATGGCAGTTAATTTAGGATCCTAATATCTCTGCGGGGTATCTTTAATTTAGATTTTTGGCTCTCGTGTAAGAGTGGATTCAACTGCAAAGGTAGCAGAAATTGAACAGGCGGAAAAAGAAAAAATGAAAGAGAAAGTTGAGCGTATTCTTAAGCATGGGATAAACTGCTTTATTAACAGGTATGTATGTCCTTATGTGAGGAATAAGGTGCTTGACTGATCTTCATAAATTGGCAAAATACTGTTTTGAGGTTTCTGACCCAGCTTTTCTACCAGACTATATTGTCTCATGTTCAATCCTGCCCCCCTCTGCCCTGCAGCAGCAAACAAGACGGAGAACTTTTTTTGGGGAAGTGAAAGGAGGGGGAATTTTTTTTCCACATTCTTAACTGCCACAGTATACGTTTAGCATAGCTAAATGTCTTTCATGTATACAAACAGAGCAGAGTCCCATAGTCAGCATAATTCACCCTCTCACTGGGTAAGACTTGATCATGTCACAGCTCCTACTGAACTGGTAGCAGTTTCTGGCTGAGCCAAAATTGCACTGGATATTTCTCCAATTTAAAGTATAAGTAATGATTCCATAGCAAATCTATTCTTACATGTTGAGTGGGTTTCTTGCTGCTATGAAATTTTGAAGGGTGCCTACTTCCTGTAACATTAAATCTGTGTTTCTGCTTTAATTGTAGGCAGCTGATTTATAACTACCCTGAGCAGCTCTTTGGAGCTGCTGGTGTTATGGCTATTGAACATGCAGATTTTGCAGGTGTAGAACGTCTGGCTCTTGTTACAGGTATAAAGAAGCAACTTTGCAGTATTGGGACCTCGGTATTGTTAGTCACTTATAGTTTCATTAAATGTTAATACTTGGTTTGTTTGACTTGGCATATAGGCAAAGTACAGTGAATTAAGAAGTGAGGACTTTTACTGCAGAGCAGCTGTTCTGTTGTAGCTGTTCATCTACCTGTTGTTACCCTCCAGTAGATGAAAGCCAGACTGGCTGGTTAGCTTGTCCCTGTTTAAGCCAGCTGAATGAAAGAAGGCTAACTGGCTATAACTTGCTGTTTTGTCCATACCCGTAGCAAAATGAAGACTAAGTGAGCATATGACTGCTGTCTAGAAATACACTTCAGAGGAAAGTGCTAGGAAAGAAAACAATGTTTTAAGTGGAAGCACAAATGTGTATAAACCTGCCATGAATAAACTTTTGGGCTAAAAGCTAGGAATGAAGTTTTTGAACAATATTCCAGTAGCAGTAGTAGAGCAGTAGTAGAGGCAAGCAGTCCAGTAGCAGTAACACTGACTAGTCTTAAGATGGAGCTTAACCGGTTGGACTGGTCAGGGGACTGGATTTAGGAATGGAAGGGGTATTTTGGATCATTGTTATTCCTATGATCATAGCTGTGTAAAACTATCTTAGTATTCTGTAAAAGTAATCCTACAGGCATCATAGTCCAAAAATGGTGGTGAAATAAGAGAATGAATTTGAATATAGTTGAGAGCTGTGTGTATTTAACACATAGCAGCTGATGCTTTTGATTTTAAAGAACTCCAAACAATTTCAAATTTGCATTATACCAATTTACACTTGTACATCTTTGAGTGCTTTGTGGAGATGAAGCAAATATTTTTGCCCATAAGCTTTCTCTTTGATACCAAATTTACCCGAATCCAAGACAGTTTTGAATTTGACACCCCTCTTCCCTGCCCCCCTGGTAATTATATTAATTCATGGAAAATTATAAGCTTGTTATAATACTCTGTGTATGAAATCTAACTGTTGAATAGTAGTCTTTAAATTTGTCTGTGTCCCCAATCCCCTTATTTGGTATGCCTCTGATTCTACCTCTGGCCCTGGCTAGGGAAAAAGACATGGCTAGATTGGGGCTACAGCAGCTTTTGCTGCTACTGTACTGTCTCCCCAGCACAACCTTTCATCCCCTTGTCTTCCCAATTTCCCACACTGTAGCAGTCTTCCCTGCATGAGCCACCTTGATCCCAGCTAAGCTGCAGCAACTCCAGCTTCAGTCCCCACTCTGGCACTTGAATCCAAGACGGAGCTCTTTTTCTGTGTTAAATTTGTGTCATATATGGATATCAAGAGTCTGGTGTTTCCTAACATGTGAATGTAGAGTGTCATTTTCCAAACTCTTTGCTTGTCAGCATTAACTGCATCGCTGACATCAGAGTTCCTTCTTCGTGTCTGTGTGACAAGGTATTTAGCAGAATTTGCAGATTCATTGGAATCTGGCAGGCCATGCTGTGAGTGCTGCTATGGCCTTGAATTTACAACCTCTAGGTTGTCAACTATGCACCTTGGCACCCACCTTTGGCATCTGAGTTAACATGTATTGAAATTAATGGGGAAGTTCAAATTTCCAAGCTATTGTTTTGGCCTATCTGTAAATTCAGACATTTTTGTTTCAGTTGTACCATTTTTCATAGATTTCATAGATATTGGGGCTGGAAGGGACCTTGGAAGATCATTGAGTCCAGCCCCAGGGGCAGGAAGTCAGCTAGGGTCAAAGGATCCCAGCAAGATAAAAGTCCAAACGTTTCTTAAAAGAGTCCAGAGTTGGTGCCTGCACCACCTCGGGAGGGACTCTATTCCAGGCGTTGGAGGCTCGGACAGCAAACCTTTTCCTTATGTCCAGCCTGAAACAGTCTTGGAGAAGTTTGTGACCTTTGGACCCTGTCATCCCATGGGGTGCTTTGGTGAACAGGTGTTACCCCAGATCCTGATGTACACCCCTTATATACTTATAGGCTGCCACCAGGTCACCCCTAAGCCTGCTCTTTTCCAGGCTGAAGAGTCCCATGGCTCTCAGCCCCTTATCATAAAGCCTGTTCTCCTGCCCTCTGATCATGTCTGTGGCTGTCCTCTGGACTCTCAAGTTTCTCCACATCCTTCTTGAATTGTGGAACCCAGAATTGAGTGCACTACTCCAGCTGTGGCCTCACCAAGGCCAAGTACAGCGGGATAATGACGTCCTGGGATTTGCTTGAGAAGAATCTATGGATGTAAGCTAGAGTTTTGTTTGCTTTATCAGCTGTGACATTGTATTGGTGGCACACATTCATCTCGTCAGTCATGACCCCCAAGTCCTTTTCAGTTGTGGTGCTAGCAAGTGTACCACTGCTGAGCCTGTAAGTGTGATGCAGGGTTTTTTTTCCCCTGAGGTGGAGTACCTTGCATTTTTCTGTATTGAATGTCATCAGGTTTTCATCTGCTCACCTAAGCCTATCAAGGCTGATCAGCCTGGATCATCAGCCTATCCCCAGGTGCGGGTGCTCTGCCCTAAAGTTTGGTGTCAGCGGCGAACTTGGCTAGTCTGCCTCTGACACCAGTGTCTACATTGTTAATAAAAATGTTAAAGAGTACAGGTCCGAGGATAGAGCCTTGGGGGACACTACTAGTCACGGAGCACCGTGGTGGTTCACTTCTGCTGACTACTGCTCTCTGGGTCTGACCTCGAAGCCAGTTCCCCAACCATCAGACTGTGATGTAGCCAAGGCTGCAGTTAGCCAGTTTTTCCATGAGGATATTATGGGACACCAGATCAAAGGCTTTTTTAAAGTCCAGATATATGATTTCAATCTCTTCTCCTTTCTTCAGGTGATATGTCACTTGGTCATAGAGGAAAATGAGATTTGGTCAGGCAAGACATACCTGCGACACACCTGTGCTGGCTGTCCCTCAGGATGTTACCATCAGCCAGCTTGTGTAGAATGGTCTCTGATAATTTTTTCCAAAATCTTTGTAGGGATTCAGGTCAAGCCAATTGGCGTGTAATTCCCCGGATCTACTTTCCTCCCTTGAAGATGGGCCTTCTTCCAGTCCTCTGGTAATTCATCTGAGCACCATGAGTTCTTGAATATCTTTGCCTGTGGCTGGGCTATGATGCCTGACAGCTCCTTAAGGTCTCTGGGGTGCAAGCTGTCAGGACCAGGTGACTTGAAGGTGTCCAGCCTCTCGGGGTGTTTCTTTACAAGATCTACACGAATGTTGGGTATAAATTGACCCCCACCGTGGCCATCCTGCATCATGTGAGGCAAGGTAGTCCCTTTAGGTTGGCAAAAAAATGACATAAAGTACCCATTAAGCAGGTTAGCTTTTTGTTGGGTGTTGGTTGTCAGTTGTCCCATTTGGTTTAGCAGGGGTCCAGTGTTACCCTTGCTTTTCTTCCAACTCCCCACATATCTGAAAAAGGACTTTTTATTGTCCTTGATACGTGTAGCCAGTTGGAGTTCAGTTGCAGCCTTGGTTTTCCTGGTTTGCTCCCTACAGGTACGGACCAGTGCAGAATATTCCTCCTTAGTGGTGATTTCTGTCTTCCATCCTTTATAAGCATCTGTTTTTAGATGTAGGAGGTCCATGAGTCCACTGCTGAGCCAGTGGGGTTGCTGTGCCCTTTTGCTACCTTTCCTCTGAGATGGGATGGACATCTCTTGTGCTTTCAGGATCACTCCCTTAAGAAGTAACCACTCATCTTGGATTTCTCTCCCTGTTGAGTCATGGCCTCTTAGGGCCTTGACAACAAGCCTCCTGAGCTCATCAAAGTCAGTTTTCCTAAAGTCAAGGACTTCTGCATTGCTGACTGACTTGCCAGCTTTGCAATGGATAGTAACAGTGATCAGCTCATGGTCACTGACTCCCAGCTTTCCTTGGGTTCTGAGGTCAGTGACTAGATCATCCCCTTTAGCTAGTACTAGGTCCAGCAGCACTTTACCTCTCATCGGTCCATAGACTTCTTGAGTCGGGTAGAGCTCGCCCACGCATGCGAGGAAGCTTTGTGACTGTTTGGATTTGGCCGAATGCTCTTTCCACTTTAACGTTTTTGGTTTACTTTTTATAAGATGAAAATGCTGTGTTCCCAACTTGGTTGTGCTCTTCACTTGGGTTAGTTAACACCGTTTTTTCACTAGGACTTAATCTTGTGTTAATTACCCTGGTTTTCTGGTGAAGACTTACCATATGAAGGCTTTCTTTCCAGTCATCAGCTCAGTCTAGCTCTTCATCTTCTTTTTTTAAATATCAAAATATGAATTAGAGAACAGCTGAGAAATGCATACTTGCCTATCATCTTGGGAAACTGGCCCAGTGTGTTTAACAAAAGGAAGCTTCAGGTCTTCCAAGAGCTAATTTTAGATGGAAATTGAACAAGCAGTTTAATATGAATTTATGTTCTTAGGTGGTGAAATTGCATCAACCTTTGAGCACCCAGAGCTGGTAAAACTAGGAAGTTGCAAGCTTATTGAAGAAGTCATGATTGGAGAAGATAAGCTTATTCACTTCTCTGGAGTAGCTATGGGTAAGTGTCTTACCGTTGGCTTGCCATTGTAACTGCATTTACTTACTGAAACCACTTGTATAGAAACTGTCCAGTAAATGATTGCATGAGAATAGATGTCAGATGAGCCAAAAAAGTGTTGCTTTGTATTTGAAAGCTTGGCAAACAGAAAGACCCTATTCTTGAAAGATGTGTATATATGGCTGACATTGTTAATCTGCAGTTGCTTGCGTCTTGGTAAGATTAAAACTTCAAACTTAAAATAATAGAGTTGGAAAGGACCTTGAGGGATCCAACCTCTTGAATGAAAACAGGACTTCTACTCCTAAGTAATCCTTATTGAATGCCTAGCCAACCTCTTCTTGAAACCCTCCAATGAAATAGATTTTAAAACTTCCTTGGACAGTCTGTTCACTGCCTCAGTCATTTAATGTTATTTTCACTATTTAATGCATATTGCAATTTAAATCCATTATTTAGTGTACTGCCCTCTGCAGCTAGGAAGAGCAGTTCTTCCTCCTCTTTATGGTAGCCTTCCAAATACTTGAAGACTGCTATCATGCCCTCCCCTTTTCTCCAAGCTCTTCCTTGTATTTCTTATTTTTACTTCTTGCCTTCGTAACCCATTTAACACTTTTGTTACCTGATGTTGGATCCTCCTAACTTTTCTCAATCAGTCTTAAAATGCAGAGCCCAGAACTTCACATAGATGAGACCTCACCAGCATCTATTAGTGTCACAATCACCCCATGTCTTAGCTAATGCACCTGTTAATCTTGCCCAAAATTGCATTTTTTTAATTCTGTTTTTCACAACAACATAACTAATTTTGCAAGATGAAACTGTTGTGATACAAATACTGATCTATTATGTAAAAACTTTCATTGGTAAATAGATACCAATATCTATAAACAATACGTGATTTGGCAAATAATTGTTTTGTTACAGCTTTTACTTGTGAAGAAACGGTTTAATCTGAAGTAATGTGGGAATGAGAGAAAATGAAAAAAGTGGTACCATAAAAATTCATTCCTTTTGTGACATGCCATCTGTTGTATTTTTTTTATGCTGATGTCTTAATGATAGTAAAACCAGTCTAAATGCTCAGGTAGCTTACTTTTAGGTTTTGCTTTTTATTAACATTTAAATTACTGGTTTTGTTAGATGTTCTTAACTGTTTGCTATTTTTCATCATATTAGGTGAAGCTTGCACCATAGTTCTCCGTGGAGCAACTAAGCAAATTCTAGATGAAGCAGAAAGATCTTTGCATGATGCTCTCTGTGTCCTTGCCCAAACTGTGAAAGACACTAGAACTGTGTATGGTGGAGGTAAATACCTAGATTTCTTTTTTTCTCAATGCCTTTAACACAATTAGTGGTTGTGAGTTGACTCACATATAAGATGCATGTGTGTCTTTTAATATACAGGTTGTTCAGAGATGCTGATGGCTCATGCAGTCACAGAGCTTGCCAACAGGACACCAGGCAAAGAATCTGTTGCAATGGACTCTTTTGCTAAGGCTTTGAGAATGGTAAGTTAGAGTTCATTCAAATTATTGGAGTAGCCAGTAGAACTAAAATTTTTAAGACTTGTCTGAGTAAGGTGAAAGACAAGTATCCAAATATTTTAGTTGTTACTTTTTCAGATTTTGATTGACTAGAGGTACAGAAATTAAATTTATTAAATCACTTATCCTGGCTCTGTAATTAGACAAAAGTTGTTGGACTAATCTTTCCTCTTGTTAATGTATTGATATGATAATCATTACTTCATGTACCTGTTTTGTATTTGAGTAGGTCAGCGTGTTAATTTTGTCAGTTGTTTTTAATTCGCATTTTATTTTGATCTTGGAGTTTCCAGATCTTCCTTCTGCTTTTGGTTTGTGATATCTGATAAGGTCAAAAGCCTGAGACAGAATCAAGATGTGATGGTTTTTTCCAGCTCCTAATTACTGAGATGCATACATAGAGGATTAAAAGAATATACCCAAGTTTGTTTTAGAGCTGCTTAGTATCTGTTTTGTAACTAAAATTTCAGATCAAAAATATATTTTCAAGTAACTTCTGGCTTTTGTAAATACCCCTCTTTTCGGCTTGAAAATTTGCACTAATTTTCAGGATAGAGATTTGTGTACCAGACATCTCAACAAGTTTCTACAATTAAAATTGTTCATAGTACAGTAAGGTTTTATAATGTAACTTCAGATGCCTGTGACTTGAATGAAAATGTGTTGACAATCCTAATGGGAAAAGCTTTGCATGTTTTCTGTAACTGCATGATTTGCTTGTCCTGTTTGTTCTTGTGACTAAAGTAACTTAGGAACCTTAAAGGGAATTGCTTGGGAATTTGGAATGTCCTCTCAACTGTCTGTGCTTATTCCTTTAGATCCCAGTCATCATAGCTGATAATGCTGGCTACGACAGTGCAGATCTGGTTGCTCAGCTCAGAGCTGCTCACAGTGAAGGGAAAACGACTTATGGACTTGGTGAGGAATTTGATACATCATATGGAGACAAAGTAAAAAATCATTGGGTCCAAAAGAAAATTATTATAATGAAAGTATAAATCTAACATTGGCATCAACTTTATTTGCATCTTGTAGCAACGTTAGATATTAAGTTTAAAACTGATTTAGTTCTTATTAGTCTTTTATGTTATCTTAACATGTAGCTTACTAGTTGACTCTCCAGTTTATTGACCTCTGAGATAAGGTTGTTGTTCATCTTTACCTTTTGGAATAGAGATGGCTTTGTGGCTGTTAACTAAACTCTTGCATTCCTAATAAGGTATATTGGTCAAATCAGTGACTGTTACTGCTGTGATTCAGTTAAATGTGAGCAGAATTAGAAAGTGATGAAACATGGAAGGTGAGGAATACTAAATGAAATGATCGGTAACTGTAACAGGCAGATGCTCCAATTTGACAATTGACTGCTTGGAATAGAAGGTGTGGTTAGAATGAAGAGTATATCACTTTTAAGTTCCTGCACAGAAGACTAGGCAGACAAGGTTCTTTGGGTGAATCTGATATCTTTGATTAGACCAACTTAAATAGTTGGAAAAAAAATTTCTGAGCAAGCTTTTGGGTTTAAAACCCTTCGTCAGGCTGAGGAAGCCTCTGCAGTTGGTATGTGCTCTTCCTGGATGGTTAACCTGAAGAACCTTGTTTGCCTATGTCCTTAGGCCAACAGGGCTGCAACCTACACCCCTACAGAGAATGGACTTTCTCTGTAGCGTAAGCAATATCCGCAAATTCTGAAGTTAATACTTTTAAAAATATACCCCTGTTCACTTGTGTTTCTGTATTGGATTTCAAAATGCAAAGTCAAAACTTTTTGGCTTGTTTTGGTATGGTTGCATTACACATGTGGCTATATGCAATTTACACTGATCACATTAAATTACCAAAATAGCTTTTTGTAGACAGGTAATTTTGGGGACATGACACACTTTTTTATTTTTGATACTTTCCACAGCTAGAAGAAAGTGGTGGGTCATACCAAGACTTGTCTTCCCCCCAATAACATAAAATTTCCACTATAAATCTGAGTTGAAATATGTTGGATTTAAGTTGTCATTTCCAGGTATGGAGAAGCTGTTAACAAATTTTCTCTCCTTAGTCATTTATCTTTCTGCTTCTTTAAGTTGTCTTTAAATTCTTTCTGGAATAAATTGTCTTTTTCTTTAAGATATGAAAGACGGAGTCATTGGAGATATGGCAGCCCTGGGAATAACTGAAAGCTTTCAAGTCAAGCGGCAAGTATTGCTGAGTGCAGCTGAAGCAGCAGAAATGATTCTTCGTGTAGATGATATTATTAAAGCAGCACCAAGGTATCTTAATCTCTGAAGCTCATTTTGCTGTTTGAGTTATTTAATACCCTTTAATATCCAGTCCAAAGAATCCCTTTATCATGGGAGTGGGGTGCGAACACTTAGAATATTTCACCTTCAGTGAAAGACTTATAGATAACCTTTCAGTTTTTTCCATGATATCTTACATTAGGCCTCTGGCACAAGTTATTTTTCTGACCTGTTAATCATCCCAGAAATGGGAAGTGGTCACATGTTCAAAGAATGTATAGCACCATAAAATCACTAACCAGCAACAAAAATATTACTTGAAAAATGTATAATATCTTTGTGGTTGATTTGTGTGGTGCCATAACTTGAATATTTAGCATGCCATGCAAGGACTGCCCCAGGGTAGTCTGCCAGTTGAGAGCTGATCAAAATGGCCCCTGAGGTTGAACCCTGGGACTCTCACAGTCAACTGGTGGTTGGCAGACAGGGATTGCCTGTGGGGTAAATCAATCTCCTGTTAGCTGACAGGCACCACCCTCGTATTCCAGTTCCAGGGTAGTCCCTCCCTGCTGATAAAAAGATGAGTCAAGCCCTGGGGCAGTCCCAATTTGCCAATGGTCAGATGCTTGGCCAGCTCCATGAACTACAGAGCAGGGGGGCTTGAACAGACATATGGGTCTGCAGAGCCAGCCACCTTGTAGCTGATGGTCAGGTACCCAGCCTGCTGGTGCAGAGGAAGCCTGGGATCATGAGTGGAATCTGATGCTTGATCCTAAATCACAGAACCTGTCATGCATGTGTGGGAAGGCAGGAAGCACAATTATTGGGATAAAGGATTAGATCCTATCATGCCTTTAATTGCATGGCTGCCAGGGGCATTAAGAGAAATAGTTGACTCTCAAAAGGCATTGAGATGTTAAATCACAAGTATCTATGAGGTATGATGTAGCTGTTAATCACAGCGTGTAGAAGTAAATGGAGAAGTGAATTATGTATGCAAAATCAAAAAAGGCCAAATTAAATTTGATTGGGATTAGGTGTCAAAAGGGGTATAAGAGGGGAGGCAGGGAGTCATGAGCTTTGAGTGAGGCTTATGTTATAAATAAATGAGAGAGGAACAAAGCTACAATTGTAGTGGCTGTCTAAAATGCTTTTGAAATGCAGCTGATCATTTTAAGGATTTCTGCTAGGTTTTTTGTTTTGTTTTTGTTGTTTTTTTTTCTCCCCACTTACTGTTACTTTTTTCCAGCTTAGCTATTGGGCTTTAGACTAATTTGATACCTGGATGTTTCTGTAAGTGATTGCTTACCTGAATTTCATTCTTGGGGTCCATGTTTACCAACAGTGGAATTCATGTAAATAACACATCCTCAACTACACTTATTGTAAGGTAAATAAGGCCACTGTTGGTTAAATGAAATGGTGTGGACATATTAGACACTCTTTTACGGCTGGTTGACACCTTTGCTGTCAGAGGCACTCTACAATTTTTATTACACCATTTTTAGAAGCCTTAGATAAGAAGAAAGTAAGACTGGAAGGGACCTTAAGAGATCATCTAATTCGAGTCCATTCAGGGATCAGACCTGCATGCTTCATTTCATATTGTTGGCAACAGAGTTCTTTTGCCTGCTAAATCTGGGATTGGAGAAATGTATAGGAAATAAAATAAAAATAACTAAGGAAGAATTCCTCATTATTGTGTACAGGTGCAATACATTTCTGTTGAAGGTCTGTGCAAAGGTAGTATGGTTTTACTTAAAAGATTTTGTGTGAACAAAAGGACCTTATGTGTTTTAAGCTTTACTGCTATATCTTTCATCTTGTCTCTGAAAGAATTTTCTCTGAAAATGGTGTTAATGATATGATGCAGTAATCTTCTGGAATGGGTTTGTGCTAATGTTGTGGAAAAGGGAGGGATCAGGAATGTGGCTAACTAGTAAATAATAATCTAAATTAACCAAGTCCAAAGGATTCTGAGAAACTTCAAAGGAAGTAACCAAATATTGGTAAAGGGGAAAAATAATGGTAGATGAGATTCACTCATTGGGTGGCAATTTTTTAACTCAATCCAACCTCCCACTAACGCCCCACGGACACCTGTGCATATCTAGTTTCTTCATGCTTCAATGGATCAGCTAATTTTCTTTGCCAGAACAGAAGATAGATATGCATGCCAATTTTTGATGACTGATTTTTTGCGGGGGGAAAGGTGTGTGGGGTGGGGGTGTGTGAGTAAATACAGTAATGAGTAGGGCCTAGTTTAAATCACAGGCCCAGCTTGCTAATATTATGGCTGGGGCTGCCATTTTTTGTCCAGGTGGTGGTGGTGCTGCTCCCCCCAACACCCTCTGGTTAGCTGAAGGAGCAAGTTTAGGGCCATTTTTGTGGTTTTTCACAAAAAAATGCAAAATTATGATTTAAATCGGGCCCCAGTAATGTAATAAGTAGTCAAGAGAAGTTGGATATGGATTTTCTCTCCCTATTTTTCTTAAAGGGGAATGAAGAAATAGTCAATGAAATTGAAAGGTGACAACTAAATTGAAAGTAATGAAAGGAAATATTTTTTCTCATAATGTAGAATGAGACAGCAAAACTCATTGCCACAGAATGTTAAAACATGTTGTCTGTACAACTATTCAATTATATTGGTATCTACCAAACTTGATATGTCATGATTTAACTTTATCTCTGACTGTTAGGTTTTAGGAAGAGGCTTTACTGGGGGGACAGATGTTACCCATTCTGTTTGCCAATGCTGATTTAACCAAGACTTAAAAAAAACAACCTGGTAGTTCTGGCCACTCAGAGATGGGATACTGTGCTTGACTTATTGTGGGCTACTCCCAGCTTCCATGCTTGTGAAGATGGTTAGCACTGAATATACATTGTGAGTGTTTTACTAAATAGTTAGACTTCAAGGTGGGAGAAATATTTTAAATTAGTTTTGTTTTCATTTTGTTTTTTTCCAGGAAACGTGTACCGGACCATCACCCTTGTTAAGGTTTTTTTTTTTTTTTTTTTTTCCCGCCCATGAAGATGTGTGGACCAGATCTTGCAGAGTACTTTTTTTTTAGCAGCATAATGCTTTACGAGGTTATGGAACAGATGTTTAAGACACGTCTCCATCAGTGACATGCAATTACATTTTTCTGTTTTTAAATTATTTTCTGTTTTGTTTGAAAAAAGTTCACTTTAAAACATGGGTTGCATGCAGTATCCATATCCTTGCTGTTCCTTTCCAAGTTTTCCATCTACTACACTGAAATAAAAGCGTCAATTCATATCACTTGTTTCTTTTCCTTTGTACAGAATCAGCAAGTGTGATTTCCAGGTAGAGAAGGAACTGCCATCCTGTTTCTTAATGTTAATTGAAAAAGAGATGTTAATATTTGGAGAGAGAAAATAAACACAAATGTCCTCTTCCAAATGAAGTCATGTATTTCTGTAGTTTGAAAATAATATTGTAGTAAACATTAATTCAGTACATGCCATGCAGGCTCTGTAACTGATGATGGATGTTCATTGCATTTTTCTGGCAGTTTAGAAAAAAAAAGGCTGAGTGTATTTTTTTTTTTAAATTGGGTGTTGAGGAAATCCTGTTGCTGTTAAAGTTGTATATTGTTAGCACTAAAAGTGACTGTATGGCAAGGAGAGGAACACAATTATAGTTACAGTAAAATGTTCTCTTCTTTAAAAGAGGGTCTTGGATAGATGTCATTTAAAATTTATATTTATTGCAAGAAATAATAGAACTATTTGTAGGAGCTGTTTTCCCAGGAGTTTAGGGGAAGAAGTAAAAATAAATGCAACTTGTATTATCTTCAGAATCATTCATTTGTAACAAGTGAAGTGAATGACAAAGCAAGCTGTTGGTTAAAAGAGGAGAATTTTGAGGAGCTATTGATTTCTTTGTCTGAATAACTTGTTATTTCTGTACCTAAAATTTCCTTCCTAATTTTGAGGTGTTAGAAATGCAGAAACAAAGGCATCAGTACTAGCAAAGAAATATGCCCTTGCATTTTTTTTAATTGATCTGTACAGCCATGCACTGTGGAATGATCACTTATTTGGCTGTCCTTTTATAGATAAGCTTGTGAGTTCCTTTCCAGTCTTGTTATATAATCAAACTTCTTCCTCAAGGCAGGGTCATCTCCAGCTAAACTAAACTGGAGACCTATGTGTCCTAACCTGCATTTGTATTTTTCACAACCTTTTTACATAACTGTTATATCAGTTCTTTAGAAACTGGAAGAACTTCCATAAGAAATTTGATGAGCCAGTAGTGTGCCCTTGTTGCCAAGAAGGCTAATGGCATACTGGTAGGAGTGTTGCGAACAGATCATGGGAAATAATTTATTCCCCTCTATTTTAGCACAGATGAGGCTGCATCTGGAGAACTGCGGACTTGAAGTCCCCTGTAGTTACCAGGCCCTGTGATACAGATGTTTTAGTTTTGCTGTATCCCTGTTTCTGTTGGTTGTTGGGTTGTTTGTTTTTGTTTAAAAGCCTCCTCTATTGCCTTCTCTTTATTTTAATGATCTAAGAAGACACCCACCACAGTACTTCCTTCGATGTTTTCCCCTTCCTCTCTTCAAGGAAAAGCTTTCAGTAAGTTTACCTCAAGCTTCATTTTCAAAACAAGTGTATATGTCTTTATAAGGTAGCAGCATCTCCCTCTTTTTTCCCTCTGTCCTATATGAGCTATAAGCATCCATAGCAATACACCAACTATCCCACCAACTCTGTTATCTAGGTTCTATTTATTTCTCATCCTTTTAGCATACAGGCATCTAAGTAATTAGCAGATTGCCCTACAAGTGGCGTTTTATGATTTCTCATGTTTCCCCTTATTTCTAGGCTTTTATCCACTTTGCCCTGTTTGCTTCTATCTGAAGATTGTGTTACTGCTGCCCATAAATCTCTCCATTTTTAAGTGGATCTTTTCTCTGCTTTACAACTTGGGAATGCTATCCCATTGTTGCTAAAGTCAAAACTCTGCAGGTGACACCTTTTTGTTTAGCCACTGTTCATTTCCAGGATAAATCTGTTTCTGTCTGGACTTCTAATTTTGCCTTGAAGAATAGAGGAGATGACCCTAAACTCTTGCCGCATTTGCTGTCAACCCCAGAGCCTTGTAGTCACTTTTGTTTTCAGACTTATACCTGGGACCCACGGAGATGAGCAGGGTGGAATAGCAGTAAGAGGGTCAGGCAAATCAGCCATGTTTTTCTTTCAAAGATTTTAAAATTAGTCAAGTAATACTATAGCAAATCCCCAAAGTAGCCTCATCTTGCCTAGGCCCAATGGTATGGTAACAGCATTTTTGGCTGTTTCAGAAATCTGTATAGAGAGACCAGGCTGCTTTTGAAATATGCTAAGGATTTAAAGGCATATATATTTCAGAGCAATTTGCCTCTAGCCCCAATTTCTGGAATGGTTGATAAATATACTCTGCAATTTTACATTTTGGTGTTGTTGAAGCCAATCTGATTCAACTAGTCAATGCATCAGACTTACTTGCTTTAACATTAAATTCGTAGCACACCACTTTAGTCCCACTTAACCATTCCTTGTGATTGGGTGACACATTAAGCCTGTCTCATAAAGCACAGTCTAGCTACATTTTTTTCACCGTCTGTTACCAGTTACACAAGTAATTCAGTGAAGGTTTATTCTAGATACAATAAGCAGTATTTCTTGCTGCATACAAAGACTTAACTTTAAGGCAAAAAAAATTACATGCATTTAAAGTTCCAGCCCCCCTGGTCTTTTATCTTGTTTGTGAGATGACAGTTTAATTGAGCAAAGGAAACTACTTGTATGGATCAATTTGGTTTAAGTTAAATTAAAATGGCAAAGGAGAATAAAAGTTGCCTTGACTGGCATTAGTATTGGTATATTTAACTTGGATAATTTCTGCATTTTATCTGATGTGTCTGTTGTGTCACATACTGCATGGCCATACTCTTGTGGATGTGTTCTCTTGGTTTATCTTGTGAATTATGGAGTGGATGTTTGCACACCTAACAGTACTAATATTTTGTGGACTTCATGGCACCTGGGTCGAAAATGTTTTGCTCTGAGTCTGCTGTCTGAGAGCAGGCATTGCTGTCACAAATAAAAAATACAAGTTATACTTGAGCCTGATCTCAGGTTGTGTCCATCCACTTGGATCTGTCTTTTAGCATAGGGTGCAGACTCTCCTTCTAGTTGCTGCTGACTACCAGGCTTTTCAAGAACTGAAGAGTTGCTGTAAGAGTGGCTAATTTTGTATTTTTTTTCTTATTTTTAGAGTTTTCTGTATCAAGAGAAATCTTGCCCTGATACTACTCCGAGAAACCTAAGCTTGTGATAGTTGTTCAGGGTAGAATTTCTGGTTAGGTTTCAAGGCGGACAAGGTTCTTTGGGTGAATCGGATATCTTTTATTAGACCAACTTAAATAGTTGGGGGGAAAAAAATAAGCAAGCTTTTAGGTTTAAAAACCCTTCGGCAGGCTGAGGAAGTTTCTGCAGTTGGTGTGTGCTCTTCCTGGATGGAATGAAAAGTAAAGAAGCCAGAGGCTGGGCTGGTATAAATACAAGATAAGCAGTCAGTGAAGATGTAAATTGAGGAGTCAGTGTGTGTGAGACAGGCTGGGTTGCAGGGAGAAGGGGGGTGAATAGCGGAGTTGCCGTTTAACTTAAACATTTTTTCCCCACTATTTAAATTGATTTAATAGAAAATTCACCCAAAGAATAGTCTCCCTATGTCCTTAAGACGAACACGGCTATAACCTACACCCCTGGTTAGTGATCAAGAAGCAGACCTTAGAACAAATTCAAAATAATTTTACCCTGAAACTTGAGCATGGGTTAGGATGTTTTATCATCCTATATTAGGATGAGGCAAGGTTTAGCTGAAGTTACGTGTCTGATACCAGACTGGAGATCTGGGAAGAACTAAAAGATCTTTTGGAAAATGTTAATTGTTTAGACTGAACTAAGTGACTTACTACCTGTGACTACAGTTGTTTTTCAAATATAAATGCATACACATACAATAATGATTGTGTGATATTTGATTCATCTTGCACTCTTGACTTGTATTTGCCCATTATCCTAGCTGCACTGAGAGCAGATCACAAAGCAGCTTGCTAAATAAATATTTCTTCCCACAAAGGCAGTGTTTTCCTGCACAACTACATGGAGACAAGCCCTAGAGGAGTAACAAGGTTTAAATCTGATACTGCATGATTCATCTCAGCTAAAGATTAAAATAGTTTGACGTTTGAGAACTCCTAGTCCTGTACTATTGGACCAGCTTTATTTGTTGTGCTGGCTTGATTTATTATTCCAGCTACTCATGCTTTCTGATGAAAATCTGCGACTTGTGACCAAAGGCAGCTCAAATAATCCTCTGGCTTCTTTCATTCCTGTTGCAGCACTAGAATCCTATTTAAATAGGATCATATCTTGAAATATTGATACATCTAGAAGTTAAAGATGGATCTTTGCCATTTTACTCAAACGGGAACCTAGGCCCGCTATCATTGTAGTAAATTTGCTAGCATTACTGAGTAGGGCCTGCCTCAGGCTTTGGCATACAGGAAGAGATCCTGGCTTTCCAAGGGAAATCTCATTATAGGCCTGCTCAGGATGGGATCCAAATTCAGTACCTTCAGTACCTCCAATGTTATCCATAAAGTACTAGGATTCATTGGCAGCTGCCCTTGGCAAAAAATCTGCTCTGGTTCATGGAAACAGGGGCAGGTGCGGGAGGGTTTTTTCAGAAGTTGAACTACTGTCCCTTTAAAAATAAATGAATAAATAATGCCTGCAGTAGCTTCTTCCCTTTGTTGTAGTATTGGAGCTTGTTCTGGGAGTGACCTTTCTCCATCATTTGCTTTGATTCCTGCTTTTTGCACTTGTCCATGCACATAGATGCGTAGGTCACAGCTGCTATGAGACTGAGACGGTTACTCCAGCAGCACGTAATTGCAAACAGGGTGCTTCTGGTCATGTACAGAAGTGCCATCTGGTCAGCATGACCCCAGCGCAGTAGAGGACCCAGGTAAACAGTCCGGATGTTCCAGGATAAACAGTTGGAAGACCGTCAGGAAAGTTAATTGAAACCAAGGCTGTGACCATGGGTTTTTTGTTGGGTTTTTGTTTTTTCCCCCTGGACTAGCTCAATCTGGAAGTGATTTAATGCACTTTCAAGGAGACTAGAAACCAGTGTCATACAGGTAGAAAAGGAAACAGAACTCATGGTAGAGGTTCTCTCTTTTGTTAGACCAACTAGATATTTGCAAAACAAAAAATCTTTAATTGCAAGCATCTTGCAATTAAAGACTCTTTTTTGCAAACATCTAGTTGGTCTAATAAAAGAGAGAACCTCTACCATGAGTTCTGTTTCCTTTTGCCTCTAGACCAATACAGCTACAACGGGGATACCTGACACATGCAGATACAAGGCATTTTAACACCCTTCTCCCAAGTTAATTGCAAATACTGTTTCTTCCTTGCATAGGTAAACCCTCAGACAAAACAGACCAAAAGAATCGCAATGCCTGAACACTCAAGGAAAGGAGCAGAGATCACAAGCACACAGACCCCTTCATACAGAAAAGGCAACACTCCTTCCATTTATTTCTTTAAACTAATGAAACAGTTGCAGCCAGTTCACAGGTTTGCCAAAGACATTTTTGGGGGGGAGGGGAGGGTTAAAAAAACAATTTGTTTCACAAACAGATGCAATCCATGTCCCTCTGCTGGAAGCACTTGAAGACTAGCCCTGCTCCCCCCTCATTGAATAAATAGTGGCCCTATTGCATGAGAACTAGCCAGCTCCCAATCCAGACTTTAATGAGACAGCAAGTACTAACAGTCTGTATTTCCCAGATAATTCCCTTAAGAATGTAAGTGACATTAAACAGTCACTGCCAGGCACTGAATCCAGCCTTTTATGGAAAGTCCCTGTTGGGCTTTACATACTGTGCTGTTCAGACTGCTTGTGCATCACATGTGTTCAGTGCAGCTCTTCCAGCCTAGTGAAATCCCCTTAGAAAGTCAAGGCCTCATCACAGAAGGTGCTGTACATCCAAAAAGCTGCCTCTACCAGCATTTGAAGCTGTTGCTGCATCCCATTCCCAGTCAGGAGGGTATTACCCGTGGCACAGATGGTTCAAGGTCCCCTGGTCAGGCTTCCCCCACCCCCCATACCTGAGGGCATAGAGTTGCTGCACCCTACCTAACAGAAGGCACTGTCAGCGATCCCTCGATTTGAGGACAATCTCTACACCGCTCACTGGGTGGGTCTTGAGGTGACTGACCAGTCCATTCCTTGAGCCACAGACCCAGTGGCAGAAGTTGCAGGTCTTTCCACAGGGGCAAATAGGCTGCAGGCTGGGATTCTTCTCCTCTTCCTTCCTCCGCTCCTCCTCCTGGCTTTGAGGGCAAGAGGCTTTGCCGCTTGGTTGAAGTTGCAGCACCACTGGAGGCAGTCAGCAGCCAGCTCCTTTTCCGCTCTGGATGCCAGCACCTGTTTTCCTGAGGTCTGCCTCCGACGTGCCTGTGTAGCATTTCTGCTGGCTGTCGCATGGTCTGGGACTGTTATTACTACACCTACCCCCGTCCTCGCCCCTCCCGCAGTGCCCTTGCAAGAGCCTGCAGGCACCCAGCTGCGGATCACTGCTTTGTGCCGCATGGAAAGCAAGGGCCGGGCCCCCGGCCGCTCGGGGTGCAGCCCACATGCCTCAGGTAGGCTGGGGGCCCAGTGGAACGGGGCTAGCCAATCGCATGTGGAGCTCCTACAGGCTTGGGTGCCCTCTGGGCAGAGCCCCCGGAAGGCGGTTAACCAATGGCGCCTCGAGTTGCTTTGGTGGGCTCCACACCCATTGAGCAGAAGCCTGTGGAAGGTGATTAATCAATGGCGCCTCGAGTTCCCTTGGTGCCTGAGGCGGGCTCCGCGCCCATTGGGCAGAAGGCACTTAGGCAATCCCAAGAGCTTGGGGGCGCGGAGCCCGCGGAAGGGGCTGCCAGCACCCGCCTCAAGCCGCCGCCTCAGCGTCGGTGGTGGCCGCGCCTCCCCCTCCCTCCACGCACGACCTCGGCTGCGGGGCGGCGGGCTCCGGGCCCGGCAGGGCGCGGCGCACGGGCTCGGGGCTGTCGTCCGCCCAGCGGCCGACGCGGCGCACGCCAGACCGCACGCGGGGGGCGTTGCGGCAGGGGTTGTGGTCGTAGATGACGAGCTTGAGGGCGGGCAGGTGCTCCAGGCTGGGGAAGGCGCGGATGGCGTTGCGATCCACGTCGATGACCTCGAGCAGCGGCATGCGCAGCAGCACGGGCGGGAAGGCGGGCAGCTGGTTGTCCGCGAGCCAGATGGAGCGCAGGCGGCGCAGCGCGCTTAGGCGGGCGGGCAGGGCGCGCAGCGCGTTGGAGCCGGCGTGCAGGGCGCGCAGCAGGCGCAGGTCGCAGACCGCGGCGGGCAGGCGGCTCAGCCGGTTGGCGTCGAGCCACAGCGTGCGCAGGTTCTGCAGGCGGCGCAGGTCGCGCGGCAGGTCGCGGAGCCGGTTGTTGCCCAGGTAGAGCGTGCAGAGGCGGCGCAGCGCGCACACGGCGCCCGGCAGCGCGCGGAACTCGTTGAAGTCCAGCGCCAGCAGCTGCAGGTGCTGCAGCCGCTCCAGCTCGGGCGGCAGCTGGCTCAGGCGGTTGTCGCTCAGGTACAGCTTCACCAGCGCCCCGAAGGCGCAGACGCGCAGGGGCAGGCGCCGCAGCTGCCGCCCGCTCAGCTCCACCACCTTGTCCGCCGGCATCTCGTCCAGCGCCGGCAGCACGCAGCGCTGGCACGGCTCGCACGGCAGCAGCGCCGCCAGGGCTCGCAGGCTGTTGCCCATGCCGGGGCCGGGGCCGGGGCCGCGGGACGAGCGCGACTGCGGCTGGGTCCTGCCGCTCGCGCGCTGCCCGCCGGCATTTCCTGCCGCCCCTTATAGCGCTCTGTTTACATGGCACCCGCCACCCGTCTCGAGAGCCCTGAAATGTTTCTGATAAGGGCCTGAGTGTGTGGGGATGGCAAGGACGAGCGGCCCGACACCGAGAGCAGGTCGTGTGTGCAGGCACGCACTCGCATGCCTGTCCAGCAGAGCACACGCACACATGCAAAGGCACACGCACACATGCTTGTCCAGAAACATGCACGCACTCACACTTGTCCAGAAAGACATACTCGCTTGCGGATGCATGCATGCATGCGTGCACACACATGCTTGCCCAAAAACACACACATACATACATGCTTGCCCAGAAAGACAGACACATGCACACATACAAGCACACAAATATGCAGCAAGATGTGCTTGCCCAGAAAAGGCACATGAACACACATGCATGCATTTACCAAGAGATGCATGCACGTAAGCACACTCGCACACACGCTTGCCCTGGAAGAGATTCACGCGCACGTTTCCCCAGACACGCGCATGCACACACTCATATATGCTTCCCCAGAGAGAGTGAGAGACACGCACGTGCATGCACACACACACGCTTGGCCACAAAGGACTCTTTCCCTCGCAGCCGAGACTGGAAAAGTTCTAAACTTCCATTAAATGGGATGCAAAACCGCCCCCCGAGTGTCCCCCTTTTCCAGCTGGGCTGCCTGTGTGGTCACTACCCACCAGGAGGATTGGGTCAGGAAAGTAAACGTTGCTAAAGAATGGCAATTTAACTTAATAGTAAGCCAAACAGTTTAAACTTGGAGCCGAACAAGCGGAAACATCAGATATAAGTCGATTGTTGTTTAAAATATCTGTCAAGACTCCACTGACTTTCCAGATGAGTGCCACTTTTATGGAGTTACTTTGTAAGGTGCCAAACACATATTTTAAGAGTGTAACCTACCACCCGCTACTTATCTCAAACTTTTAACACACATACTTGGCAAAGCGCTATCGTTAGGCGCTCTAGTATTTACTGTCTTAATTTAACAGCATTTACTATAGCTGCTGGCACTTTTAGCCTCAAGGAGCTTTTTCACTCAACTGCATTGTCCACATACTTTCTGAATTTCGGTATCATGTATTCACCAGCTCAACCTGCTGAGGGGCGCTTCTGTGCCACTTCTGACTGTGCTGCTGCACTTCCAGTGTCCCTGCTACTGACTCCCCTTTCCTCTGACACATGACTTTATATACTTCAATCGGTGGCAATGTTTTCCCTCATTGAAAGGTAACTCTATAAATGTGGAATGTCTGGAACATATTGCTATTGTTTTCAGTAAGGATCGGGATAGTCAACCTACAGGAGCGACATGGTTGCTGTCTGGAGCAACTTACTGTGTGGGGCAGGGGGAGGAAAAGACAAAGCTAATAATATAAGGCAAAAGAGAGAATTAGCCAGTTAAGTTGATCTCATGGTCATTGGTTACTGGTCACAACCTGTGCTCAGCTTCTGGAGCAGACAGTAGAACACCAGATTCAACATACTGGGCTGTGCAGTCAGGCTCCCATTAGTCACAATTTGGTAATCATAAGAAAAGTAGGGCTGGAAAGGACCTCTGAAGGTCATCTAGTCCAGCCCTCTGCTCAAGGCAGAATGATCCCGTTCATTCCAGACATATGTTTGTCTAACCTGCTCTTAAAAACTTCCAAGAATGGAGATTCCACAACCTCTCTAGGTAATCAGTCCCAATATTTAACCACCCTCATAGTGAAAAGGTTCTTCCTATACTATACGTCTGAAATTTCCCCTGCTGCAATTTAAGACTATTACTGCTTGTTCTGTGTCTGCAACCACAGAAAATAGTCTTTCAACATCCCCTTTTTTTTGTTGCTCTGCTGTACCCTATCTACAGTTGCCCACATCTTTCTTGCAGTGCAGTGCCCAAAACTGGATACAGTACTCCAGGTGAGGCTTCTCTAGTGCAAAATAGAAAGGAAGAATCACTTCCCTTAATTTTCACCTGATGCTCCTGTTAATACAGCCCAGTGTGCAATTATTGTTTTTTTAACCAGCACACTTGGCTCATATTTGACTTATGGTCCATTGTAACCCCTAGATCCTTTTCTACAGTACTGCAGCCTCGCCAGTCATTTCCCCAGTAATGCAAAGTTGTAAATGATATGGTCACTCAAAAACAAAGTGGAGAAATGTGGGCTACATAAAGCTATTACAAGGCAGATAGATAACTGGCTCAATAGCCACAAGTAAAGGGTAATTAGTAATGGGTCCATGTCAGAATGGCAGTTTTCAAGTGGAGACCCACAGGGATCTGTCCTAGGCCCTGTGCTGTTCAACATGTTTATTAACAAGTTTGCAAGACAACCTAAAACTGGGAAGGATTGTGAACACATTGGAGGATGCAAGTAAAATTCATAAGGATCTCAATAGATTGGAAAGTTGGGCTAGAGCTAACAGGATGAAGTTCCACTTGGACAAATGCAAGGTGCTACACCTTGGGAGGAATAATAAAAAACACACATATAAAATTGGTGACAATCTGACTGGATGGCAGCACTATGGTAGAGGACTTGGGAGTCTTGGTATTGCTGTATTTGGCATCAGGAAGGAATTTTACCCCATGCTCAGATTGGTACAGACTGTGGGATTTTTGCCTTCCTCTGCAGAGAGCTTCTTCTACCTGGCAGCTCTTGAGCATATATTAACAACATTTCGTAGAAGCAGGACGTTGGCTGCTGCGGTTCCCCCGCTTTACCTGTGGCAAATTAGGGTATTAGGTCTGTGTTGTGTCAGGGTTGACAGTATTATGCAGAGTTTAAATTGTGAATTGTACAGGATCGTTTGGATAGGGATAGTCCTGCCTCAGGCATGGAGTTGGACTGCATGACTTCTGGAGGTCACTTCCAGTCCTATTTCTCTATCACTCTAAGTGTATAGACCAGGGTTGTCCAACTGGTGGCCCACTGGCTACATGCAAACCATAAGGCATTAAGTTGTGACCTCTTGGCTTCTGCCTGGACACTGTTTATGCCATTGCCCTCCAGGATCCCCTTCTCTGACTTTCACTGTATGAGCCTGTTCCAGGGGCCAGGGTTGTGTGGTGCAGCATGGTCCAAGGAACTGAGGGTGAGCCTGGGGCCATATGCATGGTGTAACAGGGGTGTATGCATGGTGCAGTGGGGAGCAGGGGCAGTATGTACAGTGCAGCAGTAAGGGCAGGGGGTGGGCCCACATGGGCAGGGGGTGCAGCAGTGGGAGGAGGGTGTGGTGCACAGTGTGGTGGCTGGGTGTGGGTGACATCCACATAGCATGTGGCCGGGGGTGGCCAATGGCTTGCCCTGGAGCAGCTTGTGGGTGTGCAGCCCCTGCTGGTACAGCTCAGGGGATGTTTGGCCGCAGCTGCTTAGAAGTTGGGCAGCCTTTGTATAGACGGTCCCAAATCATCTGACAGCCAATGCAGTTACTTGTTCTCATGTCCTAGAATAAGTGGGTTTGTAGGAAGGAATCTGAATGAGAATGCATTGACCTGGTAGTCTAGTTCTTGAGGGGTATATACAAATAACATTATGAAAGGGGGTGTTGAGACATTTATGTGCCATGCAAACAAATGGCACCTGGCATTACTGCAAGAGCAGAATGGATATAGGTCATGGGTGGGCAAAATCTGGTCTGTGGGCTGGATGCAGCCTGCCAGGTCATTCTATCCAACTTGTGGGGCCCCTAAAAATTTTAGAAAATTAATATTTAGCTGTCCCTAGCTGCCTATCATGTGGCCCTCAATGGCTTGCCAAAAATCAGTAAGCGGCCCTCTGCCTGAAATAATTGCCCGCCCCGATATAGGCTGATCTGAGGTTTAGGGCTTATAAACTGGGTTGGGCATAATTATCAGGCCTTGAAGGTAAGGATATTATTTCAGGTGTCTGTGGATTTCATGGAAAAATCAGTGTTGAAAGCACTATCCCTAATTAGCTTTACAATGAGAAAACATATAAAGGTATTGTGCATATGACATGACCCCAGGACCCTCGAGCTTCTACTGATGTAGCAATTCCACTTTTGGTAATGTAGTACCATGTAGTACTCCAGAGAAACTGTGTAAATAGTGTGCCTTGTCCATTTGATTTCATGTGTTCTCTCGCAGTGATTACCATAGAAAATTTAGAGATTTAGATTTTACAGAAATTTATTTTAAATGTTTTGTATGCATTAGAGACTAATGTTAGGATATATTTTTCAGTTTTATGAAATTCCAATTTTCATGAGAACACTTTTGAGTTTTTCAAAAATTGTTTTACTTCACTCATATCTATCAAAGAACTATATGCATTGTTATGAGCTAATGATAGTTTGATTATAGAGAATACATCCATGATGTAGGTATTTACCAAAATAAACATTTTCAGGTATCACAGTAATCTGTGTGGTCCATAAACTTAGGTAAAAGTGTATAAGTATGTTAATATTAAGACATGTTTGGTTATGAATAGAGTTTGTGTGAAGTATGGCAGTCCAGTTATTAATGTATTGTAGGGGAAAGATAAGATTTACTTACATTTTTGTATGAGCAGCTTTGCATGGCTATAAGAGATTACGTATTTGTAGATCATATTTTTTCTTTTAGGTTTTAACTACCTTTTGGGGTTATAGTTTAATCATTATTCTAGCTTATCAAAAAAAGTCACAATGACCTTTTGTTGCTGCATTTTGTGTTTTGCTGGCAAAACTAAAGTCTGTTTGGAATGAGCCAGTGAGATCAGGGGATTTGACAAAAAACCAACAAGGGAGCTTCAGCAATATAATGCAAAGGCTTGATTTATACAAGTAGCAGTGATGAGCGGAGGAGCTGAAGGTGTGAAGTACTGACCAACAAAATTACCTAACATAATACGCTAAAAGTTGCATTTTTATATTTTAGATTTCAGTCTTATTGGCCCTGATACTTTTTTGGATTTTCCATATACTGGGGTCAACAAACTTAGACTTCATTTCAGGGTGAGGACAGCGATAGTTGCAGTTTTGTTGAGGTTTTTATCTGTTCATGTATAATCAAGTGGCCTTAGCTGACAAAAATTACATGTTAAAGCAGAACAGTTAACATTCTTTGTTACCATGTTTCTTATGTTCCACTAGCGTTAGGAATGAATGCTTGCTTGTATATGTTTCCAATGAATCTGATGGAAAGCTAGAGTCCTTTAAAATGATGTGTACTAGTAAACAGGAAAATGGGGCTTTATCTGTGTTCTTTGCTTTGCTTTATTTTAAAAGCAGTGAGGATAGTTTTGTTACTGCTCGCTTCAGAAGGCAGCGTTTGGCTGTGTGACTTCAGCCATCTGTGAAGAACAAGATAGCGTGTGGGAGACGCTGTTCTCTAGGAAACCATGAAAAAGATCAGTGAGGGAAAGTGTCACGTTCCTGGTATGTGCGACTCCTGGTTAGACTTAGCTGCCTGAAAGACTGTATTTCCCTCTGGCCTCCCATGAGTGTCCAACTGGGATTTAGGGCTTGTGCATGTTGGAGGTGGAATTTCAAAGGGGCTGGATGGAGACTAGAACTCACTGCTACATGAGGTAAAAATACTACTGATCCCACTGAGTTCAAAACTAAATACAAAATTCATGTCTATAATTAAGGTTTTCTGGAAGAAGTTCTATATGTACGCAGTTACTAACCAGATATTTCCCCCACAGGCTAGTGCTTGGGGGAGGGAAGGGAGGAAGAAAGAGAGAAAGTTAGTTTTCATTTCTAACTTAAAGTACTTGAGAAGTCCTATCCAGAGAGACAGTTGCACAGATTGGTGAAAGCTCAGCCCAGCATACCTTTTAAGTCATGAAAGACTGTAGTTCAATAAATAGGCATTTCAACAGGCCTAGTTTGTATGAATAATACCAAGGGAATTATTCTTTGAACACACTGGAGAGTGCTGTCTTTATGATCTGGTAACTAATACAGCTAAATTAGTTGAAACCTGTTGTGTAGTTGCATTAACAAAGAGCAGTGGCAGTGTTACAGTAATACGGTTTATTTAGTAGGTTAATTTAAATGTATATTAGTCTAACAGCATTCACACTACGAGTTACACAACTGAACTATATCTGCTTCTAAATCCATGTAGTTAAACCAGTATAAAAGCTGAGTGCAGATAAATTCATGGGCCGCGTCCAGACAAGCACAGCCGTGCAGTATGTGGTGCTGTGACCACGTGTGTGGTGCCACATACTGCATATTCAGATGTTCTCTGCGCTGCAAGGGAGTGCTGCCCATGTCCATGCTGGTTTTTTTCCCCGTGTTTTTTCTTTTTGACCCCTGGTTATCCAGGGGTCAAAAAAAACCAGCAGGAAAAAAACCCGAGCAGCACATGCATGGTAGCATGCACTGCTCAAAAGCAGAGCTGGGCCACCCAGAGCTGTGCTGCAGTTGCCAGCCAGGCTCTGTGCAGCAGAATCACTGCTGCCACAGCCCTTGGAGGCCCCCAGGACCCCAAATAAGGCTGCATTGCCAGCCTCTCTTACCCCACAAGGGTAACTTGCCACTTGTCAAAGCAAGTGTGGCACAGGCATTCCCTGGGGACAAGTGGTGGCGCAAGGTGTGCTGCCGCTACTTGTCCCTGGGGGACCAAACATCCATGTCACGTCTGGACACGGCCATGGTGACCATTATATCAACTGTGGGGAGTAAGTTCCAAACACTTGTGACTGTTCCACTTCTTTTGGTTTTCCATAAAGATAAGATATATGAGGTTGGCAAAAGTCACAGCAGTTTATTTTAAATACAAGTTAGGCTCATGCCATAGACTTTTAATAGTGTGTAATTGGTGTTTCAGCCATTTTCCTATGTACTGTAACTTTTTAGTTTTGTTTACTGGCCTATTAAAATTGAATCATATGATAACCTCTCTTCTTATACATTCATTCTTTGTTATAAAATTTCCATCTTTGGTCTCTGTTCAAAAGTCGATTATTCCTTTATTTTAAAATCACCTTCTTGCTGAGATCAACTTATTATTTAGTTTATGTTGAGTCAAGAGACTGAGGAAAAGTGGAAGATTACAAATATCTTGTTGGAAGACGCAGAAAAACCTTCATTAAAGAAGTCTTGACAAAAGAAGACCATTGGCTATTAATGCACTATGTTTTAAGCTATGTTTTTTTGGACTAATGATTTCCACATCAGCTCTCACATAAATAGCATATCTGCTGGCTTAGTTTTAGATAGGGCGTTAATCTTTAGTTGTTAGCAGATGACTTGTCACAACACACTCAAAAACCTATGTGTTACATCCTTCTGGGACATCTCCATATCAAAAACCATGCTATTGTATATTATGGCAGATGTATTTGTCATAAGTGCTTTATGTATATGTGTCATCTATGCATTTCAACTTTCTTTTTTACTGACCAATCCAGAAAAATCCTCAAAGCTGGTATTTTCCTTTCTTCTTCTTTACCTTAACACACATAATGTCCATTAATACACACCTGTTAGCAGAGGCTGTTCCCTTGGCAGATGTGGTTTAATATCTTTGATGGATGTCAATAATTACCAAGCTTAGAACACATTAATAGGGATTCTGCCAAACCACTAACCTTGTGTAATTGATTGACCTGAGTAAACACCCTTTGTGGCCCAATGAATTATAAAAAGACAGTACTGAGCAGATAAATGCCACTGGCTTCCAAACCAACTGAAACCATGAAAGTGATATTATTGGCTTTGGTTTATATTCCATTTACCATAGCCCTAGAAAGGTAAGAAAGCATT
Source organism: Crocodylus siamensis (assembly GCF_052110815.1). Taxonomy (NCBI): domain Eukaryota; kingdom Metazoa; phylum Chordata; order Crocodylia; family Crocodylidae; genus Crocodylus; species Crocodylus siamensis. Next base: position 67,959,163 of record NC_143398.1, read on the forward strand.
TCAGGTATCACAGTTTATTTCATGCTCAGCTGACTTAATGATCTCTGTGTGTTATCATGAAGGCCAGTTCTGTTTCATTTAGGTTTTTTAAAAAGATGAATTGTGCTGGGGGAGGGAAGGCCAGTTAATGTTCTGCATGTTTATTTTGTTTGCTCAGGGTCCCTTTAGTTCGATTTAAATCCATCAAGAAGCAACTTCATGAAAAGGGAGAACTGGAGGTATTTTGGAGTAATCACCAACCTGACATTTTTGCACGGAGATATCTGCATTGCTTCCCTTCAGATATCTTTTTACCAGCCACTTCAGAAAAGCTGTATGATTACATGAATGTGAGTACCGTCTTGTGCAGTAGAATCAAAGAGATTATTTATTGTTTTGAGGGTAGGTTTTGTTCAGCATACTTGAAATCTGGTGTCCTACATGAGGCTGAGGCTAATTGCAGATCAATTTACATCAAATGTTACACCCTTATAAATTAAATTGCTGGTTTGCAAAAGATTGGTTGTGAAACACAAGCAGAATTAGGATAGAAATGAAGTCTATTGGAAATGTCCCTATAGATCAGCTCATGTAGTACTATACTGATTTTATTGAATCTCCACATGACCGTTGATTTGAATGAAGGATTGGGACCTATAATAGTAGTCTATTTTGTATTTAGCTGAAATAAAACTTTTTAGCATGTTACAAAATAAAAAAACTCCTCTGTCCGAACACGTTAGGACACAAATCAGTGTTTAATTAATTAAGACACAGAAACACTAGTAGAGTTCTATTTTCTATTACTGTACTTGAAGTACCTTAAGTATTAAATAGGCAAATGTCTGATTCCAGCCTTGATAATTTTATTGTCCAAAGAAACTTGAAAGATAAAAGACTGGGCCTTGGGTGGAACATTACATCACACAATGACTGAGCTTCTTACCTTCATGCACACCATACGTTTTGTGATCTACAGCATTGTTTGGCTTTGTCTTTGATTGGCAGTGTTAACATTTCTCTGTGAAGAAAATGAGGTTGCACAGGCCTCTCAGAGGACATTGTGTTTAGTTAGAAGAAAGAGAAGGCATGGCAGCTGGATTTGCAGGGAAGTCCCAATGTGGCGGGCTGAAAAGAAAAAGACCCAGAGACTGGAGTGGGAGAAGAATGCAAAAGGTTAAAACAATCCTCTTCAGAATTAGAACCGGCCACAAGTTTTCAAAATTTAGATTTTTTGGGGGGTTGGTTATTCAGATTTTGACAGAAAATGTTGTCATAGTTTTTATTGTTCCAATCTTTGAATGCCAACATAAAAAAATCCCCCCAACCCTTAAATACAAACAGCATTTAAATATAGTTTGTAGATATTTTTAGTGTTTTTTCAATCAGCTCTGACAGTCAGTAACACTCCCAACCTATTCATGGCACTGACTGGGGCAGGGAGGGAAGCACTGGACAGCTTTAAGGCAGGCCTGCCCTGTCCCAAGGGGAAATGCTATTGAGAGGTGGCTCTGAGGCAGCCATTCATAGGTTTGAGAGACTGTCAGGAGCAGCCCAGACTGGCCTGGCCCTGCCCTGCCCTGCTCTGAGGAGAAATGGGCAAACTAGTGCCTTCTTGCACCTCATCTTGAATCGCTGAATTATATAAAATTTCCAAAAATGATAGAAGCACATCAGCCGTTCCAGCTTCCCCCAGGACTGTGGCAGTTTGACTCTCCACACAGCGAAGCAGCTTTATCCAACATGAATAGGTTGTGAAAGGAATTTTATACAATGAGTGGGATCCTGCATACTTTGCCAAAACTTACCTCCTCACCCCCCACGCCCCAAAAACAAAATAAAACAAAACAAACCTGCAACACTTCTGTTCTTGCTATATAGGTCTTGAATGATTTTTATAAAAATACAAGTACTAGAAATATTGGGAAAAGCAGCTGCTAGTAGAATGACTTCTATCACTGATTCTGAGTAGATAGACTATTTAATCTAGTCAAAACTTCAGTGCTTATGAATTAGGGTTTATTTGTCTCTCTAGCTTTGAACAGTATGTCTGGAGTATGTGACTGTTACGTATCATATCATAAATCAAAATAATAATGATAGTAGTAATAATATGAGATAAGAATGAAATGGAATTCCACTTCTATCTGTTATGGTGGAGGTAGCACAAATGAACTGGAAATGCTGGGTGCATCTACATGTTTATTAGTGTGCTTTTGCTAATGCATATTAAATTTAGCACCTCCATTGTGGGGTATTATAAACAGGTCCATTAGCTTCTTTTAATGTGCATTGGTAAAAGCACACTTGTTTTTGTGATGCTTTAATGAACCTTAAAATCAGGGACAGATTAACCTTTTAGTGGGCCCTAGGTAAATATTTATGGGCCCCTACTTTTTTTCACTCAATAATTATAATATGTAAAATAAACAACTGGGCACCTTCTTCACTTAGAGCCCTAGGCATGTGCCCAGTTTGCCTATGCATTAATCCAGCCCTGATTAAAATAGACTAATGCACATTAAAACACCCATTTAGGGCATCTATACATGTGCTCTGTGGGTGGGGAAGCACCTTAATTAGAGCAGCACCATAGGCGATAGAAAGGCGGCTAACAGAGCTTCACCCCCCAAATGTGGGGCAGCAGTAGGGCTGCAAGGCAGCCCAGCTGAGGGCTTCCAGCAGCTGCAGTGGGAATGAGGAGGGAGAGAGGCAGGCACTGCCCACTAAACAATGCAGGACTGAGCCATGAGCTGCTTGTCCGGGGAGCGCGGCTCCTGCTGCTGCATGCACTCTGGGAGGTGTGGGGCGGGGGGTGCCCCCAGTCTGCGCAGGGCAGTGTGGGCTGTCGCTCTGGGCTAGGGCCGGGGCTGCTCAGGGCTCTTCCTGGTGGGGCGAGCAGCGGTGGCACTGGGAGGGTTCTACGGTTGGGGGGACAGCTGCAGCCACCCCGAGATTCTCCATAACCCACCCAACCTCCCTCCCAGTGCCACTGCTGCCCACCCCCACTGTAGCACAGCCCCCACAGCCAGGAAGAGCCCGGTGCTGCCCAGGCCCCAGCCCGCACCAGCAGCCTGTGCTGCCCTGCGTAGATCAGGGGCACATGCCCCCCTTGCCTCCTGGGCGATAGCTACCACCCCCTCCCCATGCCCCATGGACAGTTCGCAGCTCTGTCCAACATCCTGTCCTGCCCCAGGGGCTCCGGTCCCTCTGGCCCAGTGAAACAGCTGAGGCTGGTCCCACTCTAGCCCCCTGCTCCAGGCCCCTTGGGCAGTGCAGGGCTGGGGCCGGGGCCGGTGCAAGGAGGCAGTTGGGGCTGGGGGGTGGCAGACTCATTGGTGTGGGAGGCGTTGGCGCTGGGCAGTGCCCCTGGGCTTGGGGGAAGGGATCCCATTTCAGGGCCCAGCTCACCTCAGCTCCCTCCTGGTCCCAGCCCCAGCCCCAGCCCTAGACACATTCCCTCTCCTTTCCCCCCTGCCCCTCCTCCCACAGACTTCCCTGCCTGGGGGTGTGTGTGTGCACATGTGCACACTTGCTCGGCCCTCCCCACCCCCAATTCTTTTCTCCCTCCGCCTATGAATGGCACTCTAATTAAAGTGCCTGGTGCAACTCATGTATCAGCATCCCTGTGCTTCAAAGTGGCAGTGGGGGTGCTTTATCTAAAGCTCATTTGACGCGTTTTAGATAAAACACCCCTACCACCATTTTGAAGCACAGGAACCCTGATACATGAGATGCAGATGCTGGCAGCAGACTCCATTAATCAAGTTTGCTCTGATATGCTGTCAGAGCAGCTTCTGTGCTCATTTATAGGCACCCATAGATGCTCCTGAGGTAAAAAAAACCTCTCTCTCGGTTCGTTTTCTTTGGAGGCTCATTGAATAACAAATCCTTAGGCACACATTGTTGGTGAGACAAAAGGTATATATTTGCAAATAGGGTCAGAGGGAGAAGACAAAAGATCAAAACCCTCTGCCCCCCAGCACAATCATTAGCAGGCTTTTATCCCCTCTCTTCTGGCACGTGTACAGAAACAGGAACTCTTACAACTCATTTCCGGTTCATACAAACATGCATGAGACTACGTCAGATCATGCATCCCATGTGTATTATAATTAACTACTTAAGTATGCGGGGCGGATAGGCTTAATATGTATTAGGTTATTGCGCGTGCTTAGAAGGGACCCAAGGTTACTCAAGGTTCAACCTGAAGGCTAAAATGGCAATTACTCTTATCTTAGCCTAAGAACTGTGGGAGCTATGAAAGAAAGTGTGATTTAGTGTAACAAAGAGATAGTAAATTTGCAGAACAAAGAGAGAATGATATCTTAGTACAAAGAGCTCTTGGAGTTTTTCCTTCAGTTTCCAACCCCCCCTTCCCTCTCTCATTAAGGAGACAAGGAGGGCTGGCAGCCGTGCTTATTCAGAGGACAACACTATTGATGGGAGCTAACAGCTATTGATAATGCATTTTTAATAATATTTCTAACAATATTCCCCCCTCAAGATGCTTTCTGATCTTTACTTCATTTGGGCATATCAAGATAATTACGAGGAATTTTTCTGAGGACCATGACTTTTGCTACAGTCTGTGCTTTTAGAGGGACTGCTGCGACCTGCATTCCTTCTACTGTGGTGGTTATCAATCTAGTAAGACAAGGAATGAGACAAGGGATAAAAATCAAACCAGTTAGAGCACACAAAAGTACAAACCCTACTTTTTTCCACCAGGGTCCTCCAAATAATTGAAACCACCAGTCCTTATTCCATGTGGTTTCCCACGTTTGTATTGGTACATGGGCTATTTTTCTAATCTCTTTGGCAATCTCTAAGACCACCTTCCCGTTATCATCTATTTGGAGGCAACAGTTAGAAAGGTTGAACTTTCCACAGACTCCGCCATCCTCTGCGAGTAAATAGTCTAAAGCCATTCGATTTTGGTATATGGCTTCCCTCATCTGAGAACTTTGTCGAGCCAGCAACTCGAGAGCAGTGGCGGTCTGGTTAGTAATTACTTCCAAGACTGCCTGCAACCGAATGATTCTATTCAGCATATATATTGGTGTCCGGTAGCCCCAACTCCCATCATTAGCCCATGTAGCTGGTCCATAATACTCAATAATCCTCTGAGGAGGCCACTCATCCTCCTTCCACTTTTGGGAGCCACCCTGTGTCAAACTTACATCAATACTTCTCTTGGCCCTGTTCCAATCATCATACAAAGAGACTCCCAGCTTATTTCCAACCTCAGATGGTAACAAAAAGAAAGATGGTACAATTACTCCAATATAGCAGGTTCCTGTCCACCCTCGTGGTAGGACCGTATAGGCACGCTTTCCACAAATCCAATAATGTCCTTTTAGGGCCCTGTGTTCCCCTCCCAAGGCTAGGGGGTCACGGCTGTGGAAAAGAAGGGGATAGTATTTGGTGCCCTTATGCCCTAAAGGGCCAGTGTGATAGTTACTCAGTTTAAACTGACATTTCCATACGCCATCTTTATCCCTATACTCGCACTTGGTTATTTCATTTGTGTCATTTAAGGCACTCCAATATGCATTAAACCTTGCCACTGTGCCATTCAGGTGTGCCCATTGCCACTTATAAATGTAGGTAAATCGTTCGCCTCGGGTCTTTTCATATGCCTGACATCTGGTAGGGTCAGGATCGAAAGGTAATATTCTTGTCCTTTTGAGATTTTGCATCTGTGTGGAGATTGGGAGCCTAATGGCAGCAGAATTCCATTGATCAGCATACTTGCTGCATACTCGGGCCCATTTTAATGTCCATGTACACTGACTATGTCCTAAACTCCTTCCTGTACCATTACTGCTAATACAGTACTCTCCCAATGCCACTTGGGAAAGATCCCAGCTGTGGTTCTCATCCCATTCTTGACCAGTACTCTTAACATCTGCTTTGTCACTGACTAACCATTTTGGGGCCAAAGGAAAAGCCCTCCAAGGCCACTGTTCTCCGGCCTCTCGGAGCCCCTCACAGGCCCAGCAGTTGGTAAGATTAAAAGTACTTGCAATCCTCTCCATCATATCAACATACAAATTTGTCCCTGGGGGACTAATTTGGGAAAGCGGGGGCATAGGCCAGTGGCTAAGGCTATGCAATCCTGCTTCTTTCATTATGCAGATAACAACAAGGCACATTAAGATTCCCACCATATTTTCCCTTTTACTTTCTGGACTAATTTTCTGAACTTTGATTAAGCCGTCTCAGGCGCACTTGGAGATCACCAGTAGGTTCACAGCTCCACTTGCTGGCTTCTTGTTCCGAAGACGACTCAGCTTCCAGAGTGAGTTCGTCTTGGGAGTTGTTGTCCTCTGACGCTTGTGGATGTCGTTTCACACGGGTATGGTGTATCCAACGGTCATGGCCAGCGATCTTTACAGCGGTGTGGGTTGTTAGAAGTACCTGGAAAGGGCCACTCCACCTCTCAGTCAGAGGTTCCTTTTTCCACCGCTGCACCAAGACCCAGTCTCCCGGGGAGAAGTCATGTACCGGTACGTCTAAAGGCAGGCGCTGAAAGGAGGCTGCATACCTGTGAAGAGAAAACAAGACAGACTGCAAAGCAATAACGTACATATGAAGCTCACTATTACCTAATTCAAAAGTTACATTCTCTCGCATCCCAGGAGGTAAGACTCGAGGGGGCTTGCCAAACATAATTTCATATGGGGTCAATTTAAGGCCCCGTCGGGGAGTGTTCCGAATGCAAGTAAGGGCGAGCGGCAATGCTTGAGGCCACTTAAGACGTGTTTCAATACAGATTTTGGTGAGCAAAGTCTTTAAAGTCCTATTCATGCTTTCCACTTGTCCTGAACTCTGTGGTCTCCATGGTGTGTGTAATTTCCAAGTAACCTTGAGAGTTTGCGCGACTTCTTGAACCACCTTTCCCACGAAGTGTTGTCCTTGATCCGACTCAATGGACTCAGGCAGGGAATACCGTGGAATGATCTCCTGCAACAAATACTTCACTACTGTAGCCGCAGTGGCAGTCCTGGTGGGCCAGGTCTCGACCCAACCAGAGAGCTGGTCTACCATGACAAGTAAAAACCCGTGATGTCCGGACCGTGGGAGCTCGGCAAAATCAATCTGCCATGCCTGTCCAGGGTACGCTGCCCAGGGTCTACCTCCCATTGGCACAGGGGGTTTCCTTCGGGGGTTTACTTTCTGACATGTGATGCACTTGGTAGCAATGCGCTGAGCTTCTACATATAGCCCTGGAGCTACTGCTTGGCGGATCACTAGATCACCCATGGCCAAACCTCCCATATGGGTTCTTGCATGGAGCTGTTGCAGCACCTCCCTAAGCAATGGCCTGGGTATCATGACTTTCCCTCCTGGTACTATCCACCACCCCTGGGAGTTCTTTTCTGCACAAGCTCTTTGTGCAAATTTATCTTCTTCAGGGGAATACTGTGGGACTAAATCTTGGATGTCTGGCCATATGGCATGGGACATGGCCTGCTTGGATACCTCCTCCGCTTCTCCCCAATAAATGCAGCTTCCTTTGCTGCTGAATCAGCCTTTGTATTTCCAAGCTTATGCTTTTCCTCAGCAGCCTTCCCATGGGCCCGCACATGAATGACTGCTACCTCTTTAGGCTGGTGGAGTGCCTCTAGTAGCTTGATAATCTGGGGGCCATTAGCAATTTTATTCCCAGAGGCCGTAATGAAACCCCTTTCTTTCCACAATAGTCCGTGTGCATGGACTGTAGAAAAAGCATAGCGAGAGTCAGTGTATATATTAACCCGCTGGTCTGTCCCCAGCTGTAATGGCCTGTGCCGACCATGAGCTCGGCAATGACTCCCTCCATACTACCTTATCCAGGGTTACCACTGCACATCCTGTTCGTCTTTTTCCATCGATGACAGAGCTGGAGCCGTCTACGAAGTATTCAACATCTGGGTCCTCAATTGGGTCCTCAGCAAGATCAGGTCGCACCTGTGTGGTTTGATTTAGGATCTCAAGGCAGTCATGCGTCGGTTTCCCTGGCTCCGGCAGCAAGGTTGCAGGGTTTAAGGCTGTAGTATGTTTGAAAGTAAGTCCTGGATTAGAGACCAAAAATATCTCATACCGTGATTGTCTGGAGGGGTTAAGAAATTTCCCTCCTTCAGTCCCTAGGATCTGGGGAACTCCATGAGGAGTGAGTATTTCCATATCCGCACCCATGACTATCTTCTGGGCTTCTTCAACAACCACTGCTGTGGCTGCCACAGCCCGAAGACAGGCTGGCCACCCGAGTGCCACTGGATCTAGAACCTTTGAGTAATATCCCACGGGTCTCCAGGTCGGGCCCGATGGCTGTGTCAGCACCCCTGATGCAACCCCTCGATTCTCATGAACATACAGTCGATATGGCTTTTTACTGTTTGGGATGGCCAGGGCTGGGGGCTGGGTTAATGCTGCTTTAAGCAGATCAAAGGCATGCTGCATTTCTTTATTCCATTTCCATTTAGTGAGACTCTCCTTAGTCAGTGAGTCATATAGTGGTCTAGCCTTCCCACCATAATCTGGTATCCATAGTCGACAGAACCCAGTTAGCCCTAGGAATGCCCGCAGCTCCTTGGGTGACTTAGGTGGGGTTAGACCTTGGATTGCCTGTATGCGATCTGCACTTAGGGCTCTGACTCCTTTTGAGAGCTTATATCCCAAAAATGTGACTTCAGGCTGACATATCTGGGCTTTCTCTCTAGAAACTTTATATCCTTTTTCCCCCAGAGTGTTTAGGAGTGACCTGGTGGCTTCCTCACAGAGCTGCAAGTTTGGGCTTGCAACTAGCAGGTCATCCACATACTGGAGGAGAGTCACTGCGGGGTGTGATCCCTTCCACTCCTCCAAGTCCTTCTGAAGGGCAAGTCCGAAAATATGAGGGGCTGCTACGAATCCTTGTGGGAGAACTGTCCACATGAGTTGGGCTTTATGGAAGGTGTCTGGATCCTCCCATTCAAAAGCAAACAATTTTTGACTGTCTCGGTGAAGGGGAATAGAGAAGAAAGCATCTTTCAAATCTAGCACTGAAAATATTTCAGCTTCCCCCGGTACTTGTGTCAAAATCGTGTGAGGGTTCGGGACTACAGGATGGTCTGAAAGGACCTTCTTATTTACTGCCCGTAAGTCTTGGACCAGTCTGTATGAGACCCCATCTGCCTTCGGCACTCCAAGGATGGGGGTGTTATAGGGTGAAGACCCTTCCACTAGCCATCCGTACCTCTTGTATTTCTCTATTAACGGCTTGAGTCCAGCTCTGGCCGCTCGGCTGAGTGGGTACTGCTTTACCCGAACGGTCCCCTCCCCATCCTTGAGTACGATCCTTACCGGGGAGACGAACTTAGCTCGCGCAGGGGTTCCATCAGCCCATACTGAGGGGTCTACTCCAGTCATGTGATCTTCTGGACTTACTGCAGGGCGTCGGTCCTCCAGGAGAGCCATCTGATAGTTCGAGCTCTGCTTGACAGGTAGCTGGACCACCATCTGATCGTCTCTGAAAAAGATCTCAGCTTGCAATTTTGTGAGTAAGTCCCGCCCAAGGAGTGCAACCGGGCAACTTGGAGAATACACAAAGGAGTGCTCAAGCAAATGATCCCCCACTTTGGTGAGGAGTGGTTTACAAACAGGGAGTCGGGATTGTGTTCCCTCAATCCCTTCTACAAGTACATGCTGTTCACTAGTTCCTGCACAGGGGGGTTTTTCTGGAATCATTGAAAATGTAGCCCCAGTATCCACCAAGGCTTCAAAGTTTTTGCCACCAACCCTAATGGTTACCATGGGATCTTCTCGGGCTCCAACCCGAAGGGTAGTGGTCTTAGATCCCTGTCCCCTTCATTCTGAATCCTCACCCTTGTCTTCTGCCCGCATGAGGTGACCTCTCGGTTCCCTCTCTCTCTTCTCCTTCAACTTCGGGCATTCCCTTTTCCAGTGTCCTTTCTCTTTGCAATAAGCACAAACGTCTGCTCCCACTCTTTCTCCTTTCCCCTTCTGCATCCCAGCCTTTTCAGAGTTCCCTCCAGTTATAGCAGCTGCTAGTGCTGCCATCTGTCGCTGAGCCTTTTTATCCTCCTTGCGCTCCTGCACTTGCTCACGATTCCCATACACCTTATATGCAATTTCCACCAGCTCTGAAATCGGTTTCCCAGCACCTCCCTCAGTTTTCTGTAACTTCTTACGGATATCAGCAGCAGATTGACCAATAAACATAAGATTTACCATGCGCTGGTTATCTGGGGCTTCTGGATCCAGATCCGAAAACCTGCGAAACGCCTCATACAGCCTCCCAAGGAAAGCTGAGGGATCCTCCTCTTTTCCCTGTCTCACTTCATACAACTTAGACAGATTGGTAACCCGAGGCACTGCCTTTCCCATTGCTTCCACTATAATTCCCAGATACCGTGCACTCAGCTCTCTGCCTTCGGCAGTGTGATTATCCCATCTCGGCTCTTCTACAGGGAAGGTATCACGCAGAGTACGACCAGCAGCACCCTCTAACTCAACTCTGGCTGTCGCAATACGCTCTGCTGTACCTAACACTAATCTCCTCTCCTCCGGGGTTAGGAGGGTCTGGAGCATCATCTGGACATCAGCCCAAGTGGGTCGATGAGTCTGCCCAATAGATCGAAACAAATCCCTCATCTTTTCAGGGTCTTCACGAAAAGAGGGGCTCTGATTCTTCCAGTTAAATAAATCTGAAGTGCTAAATGGGGTGTAGACAAAAGTTGCAGTGCCTCCTTCCCCAATAACCTCTCGCATCGGACAGTTCAACACCGGCTGTGACTCTACAGGCTTGCGCAAATAATAACCCTTATTTCCTGATTCAGATGAGGCACTTGGCTGAGGCTCACGCTCTAACTCATTAGGTATGCCTTGGTACGTCGGTGGTGGTCTCTCTAAGGGAGGGGGCGGTGGTGCAGAAGGACTGGATGCCGAGGAGGCGTCTGACTCATCTTCGCTACCCGACAGGGCAACCGGAGCACGGGTCCGGTACTCAGCCAATTCAGAATTCCCCCCTCATTAGACTCAGGAAGTACAGGCACCCCCCCCCCCGAGTCTTTTTCTTAACAAGCATCACATGAGACTTTACTAAGTAATTCTTAATCCAAGGTGGCTGATTTTGAACCACCCACAACCAACAATCAATATAAGGAAACTGATTCCAATACCCATTTTGCATAACAATTTCATGGATAGCTATCACTTCTTTTAGCACAAAGGATCCTTTCGGGGTCCAGTGGACCCCAAATGTTGGCCACTCGAGTTGACAAAACTTAGTTAAATCACCTTTTTTCATTTTTATTCCGTAATCGGCCGGCCTTACAAATTTATTAAAATGATGTAATAAGCACCTTAGAGGGGTATCCGTGTTTTCTACATGGGAGCTAACCATACCCATTTTGCCCACAAAAGTGCACCCAAGGCACACCAAATACCAAAAGACCCTTACAGCAGATGATTTACCATGAGAACATGCACACCTCCTGCTCCGGACCCAGAACCAAATTGGGCAAAGGGAATTCGTATACTCACTCAGATACCCCAGAGATCTTGATCCAAAGCCAAAAATGTGTACCTGGAGACTCCAAAAAAAAAACAAAATTTGCATAGGAGCCCTTAGTGTTCCGGATGTCCCAGCTCACACCTCAAGCCCCCCCTCAGGGCGAGCCAAAAAGAAAGGCTCGGCGCGCAACCCCCCCAGGGGGGCAGAGACGATGTGCCGACGAACTCCGGAGTCAACCAAAGAAAGCCCCACGTTGGGCGCCAGAATGAGGTAAAAAAAAACTCTCTCTCGGTTCGTTTTCTTTGGAGGCTCATTGAATAACAAATCCTTAGGCACACATTGTTGGTGAGACAAAAGGTATATATTTGCAAATAGGGTCAGAGGGAGAAGACAAAAGATCAAAACCCTCTGCCCCCCAGCACAATCATTAGCAGGCTTTTATCCCCTCTCTTCTGGCACGTGTACAGAAACAGGAACTCTTACAACTCATTTCCGGTTCATACAAACATGCATGAGAATACGTCAGATCATGCATCCCATGTGTATTATAATTAACTACTTAAGTATGCGGGGCGGATAGGCTTAATATGTATTAGGTTATTGCGCGTGCTTAGAAGGGACCCAAGGTTACTCAAGGTTCAACCTGAAGGCTAAAATGGCAATTACTCTTATCTTAGCCTAAGAACTGTGGGAGCTATGAAAGAAAGTGTGATTTAGTGTAACAAAGAGATAGTAAATTTGCAGAACAAAGAGAGAATGATACCTTAGTACAAAGAGCTCTTGGAGTTTTTCCTTCAGTTTCCAACCCCCCCTTCCCTCTCTCATTAAGGAGACAAGGAGGGCTGGCAGCCATGCTTATTCAGAGGACAACACTATTGATGGGAGCTAACAGCTATTGATAATGCATTTTTAATAATATTTCTAACACTCCCACTGATTCTCAGAGTAAAGTTCAAAGAACAAAAATCTAAATTTCTATCTAAGTGGATAAGTTAATTGAAGTTTGGGGGTTTTTTAAGCTAAAAAAGGAAACATCATGTCATCACTGAATGATATAGGTAGAGCAGTTTGCTTACTTATAGAATCATAGAAAGTTAGGGTTGGAAGGGGTTTCAGGAGGTCATCTATTCCAACCCCCTGCTCAAAGCAGGACCACCCCCAATTAGATCATCCCAGTCAAAGCTTTGTCTAGCCGGGTTTTAAAAACCTCTAAGGATGGAGCTTCCACCACCTCTCTGGGTAAATTATGCAGTGCTATTGCTGTGTAAGTGTTATGATGCAGTGTTATTACTTTTTCTTTTTTTAATTGAGCGGGAGTCCTGGATCAAGACCCAAAGGATTTACACTATGCAAGATAAAGACAATAATACACTTTACATATATAACATACTGGTTAATTCAGTGTTAAGCTGTTGCAGGCTTTCCCATCTAACTGTATTGTTGTTGTTAATTACCAGGTAAGTTGTTGCACAGAAACTGATAAAAAAGGACAAAGCCCTACCTTTCAGAGCTTGTATTCTCACTTTAAAGTTAATACAGTGAAGTGATTAAAAATGGGAGGAAAGGCAACATAGAAAATCAGTCAGTGACTTGGTTGTGGCACGTGCTCATCTGGATGTTCTGTTATGTTTAACTCACTTTTGTGGTTTTACATTCTCTGACTGGGAGTACAGACCATGTTCTATTCTGTACTGAATATATTAATGTCAATATACTAAAAATAAATATCAAAATATTTGCATCATTACAAAATATTTTGCTTCTGACTACTGCTTTTTCTACTTGTAATCTGGATTCCAGAAATGCCTTTTTCTAAAAATAGGTCTCAAAAGCTGAAGTGCTACTCCATGGGCAGATATGGGCACCAAGCACTTAGAGCTTGAAAGCTGATAAACTCTTTACTTCAGAGTTCATGTATTCTCACATTATCTCTATCTGCATTTTATACCCAAGAGCCATCCAAGGCTTCTTTATCGACTTGATAAGTTTTGTGTGGTGCATCAGATAGAGGCTGAGAAAAAGAGAATGGAGTTGATCAGCTTGTGTTAACTTACTAATTATTACTGACTGGAATGCATCCCAATAAAGTCTATAGTACTATGTCCTAATATTATCATATTTGCACTGCCTGTCAATTACTGTTCAGATATTTGTGAAATCAACATGGCTAAATGTTACTGTTCTTATGACGATGAAACTTCCAGTCACTTTGCATCTGTACTTGCTTCACTTGAAGTCATTGGAAAAACTCCTACTGGCTTCAAGTAATAACAGGTTTAAGATCTTGCTAGGAAGTCTTTAAAGATATCCAACATCCTAGACGACACTACAGTAAGATTTGACTTAATCGAATATTCATGGGACAACGAAGGAATGGGTTGCCTGGCAGAGGTCATATTTAATTTAAAGTCAAGTTGTAAATTCAGTCCTTTTTAGGAATAATCTGTATTGAACTAGGTCTAAACTGCTTGCATATTTTTCCTTCAGGCCCAGTACTATGGGGTGATAAAAGTTGGGACCCCTCCTCAGAAATTTACAGTGGTATTCGACACTGGATCGTCCAATTTTTGGGTCCCTTCAGCCTACTGCATCAGTGAAGCCTGCAGTAAGAAATGTTATATCCCTTTAAGCTTTTAACTCTTTTAATGACAGAGACCATTCTTCCTGTTTAAAGTAGTTCCCCTGAACTGAAAACATTTTTTGCTGAATAATATGTTCAACTAAAAAGCAAACACATTTAATGAAAAAACATCAGTTTCACACAATAGCTGTACTTCAAAGCCCTATTATAGAACTATTATTCTGAGATATTCAGTTCCAATTTTATTTATTATTGAACAATGGTGAAGGAACTGATATTCTCCATTACTATACATAATATTTCCAGTATTGCAAACTCTAGAATTTGACATTGCTAATTCTACAGAACAGGACCGAATGTAGCATAACAAGATAAATCTGTTTCCATTTTACTGGTTAGGTGTGTCTGAAAAAGGAGTCTATGGAAGTATGGTTAAAGGAATGTATCTCAAAAGAGTCATCTGTTGAGATGCACTGTATACCCAGTACCACCCACCCACTACCACCTTTGTGCTTGAAAAGTCTCAGAAACAACATTTAGACATAGTACTCTTGGGAACATTTAAGACTTAATGGCTTGGGACAGAAATTACACATAAACTGGTATAAGTGATCAGAAACCAGTTCAAATCTGTAACACAACAGAACTTCAGTGCACATAAACCACTTTCAAAATGGCCAGAACCATTTTAAGAAAAACCTGGATGGATGTAGTATCAGACTTAAGGGCACATACAGAAGTGAAGTTTCTGGGTCTAACTCATGGCAATTAATAGAAATTGCCATGAGTTATATTGTTCCTCTTAGTCCAACATATGTTAGCTGTTGGATTGGGAGGGTGGAGGATGGGAACTGATCCAGGGAGGGAGGCTGCATGTTGCCCTGCTTTCCTGTGTCTCTTCCCCTGGCTCTGCCCCCATTCTCAGAGTTTCGTTTCTGTCCTTGGATGGTGGGGGGAGAAGGCGGGGGGGGGAAGTCTTCTGGGGTTTTCTCAGCCCTGATGGAGTAGGGGGTAGGGTAGATTGGAGCCCCCACCAAAGTGAGAGGCTCCAATCCACCCGTACCCCAACTCCAGCAGGCCTGAGAACCTCAGAAGGGACCTCTTTCCCATGCCTTCTCCCCAACCAATCCAGAGAGAGCAGCTGAGCCAGACTGCTTTTGCAGCTGGATCAGACAAAAATTAATTAAGTCACTTTGCTTAGGAGTGGTTTAATTTGACCCCTCATAAAATCACAACTTTAGAGTGATTTCAAGGAGCTGATCGTGTGACAAATATAATTTCTGTCTGCACCTTAACTGATTCAGGTTAAATTGGTTTATTGAACGTCTATCCCAGATCCCATCCAGGTTCCAGTTAACTTACAGTCCCCCAGCATCCCAGGATGTTTTATATTTTCACAAATCCCCCTTCGTAGGGTGGATGGGCTAGACTTGGCCCAAGCTATCTGGTCCAGCTAAGCTGGGAGTCATGCTCTAGCACCCCCCCCCCCGACTTCTGGCCTGGGCTACTGGAGACATGTGGCTGCATTTCTGGAATCAAAAGTCAATGTCTGTTCACTTGTTTATTGGTTCAATCTATGCAGCTTAGACTAACTTGCAAAATTGAATGGATTCAACCTCAGGTTTTTTGACTGTCTGTACTTAGCCAGTGCAACACACAGATAAAATCAGAGTGGAGTACTAGGATAGAAAGGTTACAAATGTGCCTACTGGGGAGAACATCTGATATGTGAGTGGTATCATTTGGATGCTATTCCTAACCTTGATTATGACTACCAATCTAATCTGACTAGCTGGCTGCCCCTACCAACCCAGTGGTACTGGGTACTCTGTGAAAACAACTACAACTCTTTCTCTTCCTGATATCTTTAGGGAACCAGGGTCTCACATTTATCCTGTAATGTAGGAATGTAGGTACTCTCCTTATTCACTACACTGTTGAGACTTAGGGCCCTAGTACCTAACAGCATGAGATCCATAACTCTCAGCATCCTTTTTTGGCCATCTTCCCTCTTTTCTATAGCAGTGGAAATGGAAAGACTCCTTTGTCGCAGCAGTTGTTGTTACGCTGATCTTTTGTCTAGGAGAGGTGAAAGATGTCTCAGAATTCATAGGGCTTGAGAAAAAACCTAGTGTTCCCAAGGATTTATGGTCAGAGCAGGCTGACTTTGTACTTTCCTCCTCAAAGAAACAGAGAGTAGGAGTCTGGAAGCTGCCTTTGAAAGCTGTCTGGAAGGCCTTGGAAGACCCTTTGACTTGGTGGTGTTTGAAATCTAGATTAGAACATTGGCTCTTTCATATAGACTAGCATTGGGTTACTATTTTATTTCTGTTTTATCCATCCCTCACGTTTGCCATAATATGCAACCTCTGCTGCTGCCAGTCCCAGCTGCTAATTGGCATTCTGACACTGGAAAAAATGCAAGGCAAAAGGAAACTTGAGAAAGTGAAAACATTTGTGGAAATAGCAGGATAATATATATTTTTAATGCAGAAAGGAAATGAATCATTTAAGTGTTTGGGGAACAAAGTGAGCATTGCAATGTTATGGCAGGCATCCATCCCTTACTGTATTATTTTGTTTGCTTGAATGTATCTGAGAAGGCTGGTGCATTCCTCATCTTTGGGCTTAAACATGCATTTTGTTTTCTCAGGGGTTCATGAAAAATTCAACTCCTTTCTATCACACTCCTATCAGCATGGAGGTCAAGCCTTTTCTCTACAGTATGGTACTGGGCAGCTTCTAGGCATTGCTGGCAAAGACACAGTACAAGTGAGTGAAACTACTAAGTCATCAGAACCACTCTGTAGACTGGGTGTTTATTACTTTCCAGATGGGCAAGATGTTGATATTGACCTAATTTGGGGCCTGCCTTACATGTTACTCCTGTTATGCTGACGCAGCTGCTATCAGTGGAGAGGGTTGAGCTGGAGCCCTTCAGGGTGGAAGCAGGAGAGGAAAAAAGCTGTCAGCACAGTGTTGTCTGTGAGAAGCCCTTAGCTGCAGAAATTTCTCATTCTTTAGTCCAAAATAGCATGAATCTGACCTTGAGGGCTTACTGCAAGGTCCAGCAGTGTACTCAAATTTTTGTGATGTGGTGTTTGTGACAAAGGACTGTGTTGCTGGGGCTTTGATTTCATCTCTGAATCCAACATAAGGAATAGCTGTTGTTTCAGTCTTTTTATCTGGCTGTATTTTAAGTTCATAGCAAAGAGGCCTAGAAAAGACATGTTTAATGTAGTATAAAGTAAATGGGCCAAAGCTTAATTAAGACAGACTTAAGATTCTGTCTTGCCTGCTTATCAGAAGTTTTAATGCAGCTAAACTTATGATCATGGCATGAGACACCATGGCTACATCCCTACAAGCAGGGGCACGCAGTTGCTGTGGGGAAAAAAAACAGCAGCACAAATTCACGTTGCTGCTTTTTGCTCCAGTGCACAGCCCTGCATGTGGAGTTAGTACGGGGGAAAAATTCTCCAGGTGAGGTAGGGGAGGCTGGGAGCCTTACCTGGGGTATTGGGGGCCTCTCAGGGTTGCAGCGGTGGTGATCCAGGAACATGGAGCCTGGCTGGCTGGCCACACACTGGGTTTGGGCAACGCATGCTGCCACCACGTGCACTGCCCCACTTTTTTCTGGAGAAGTTTTTGACACTGGGATCTCCCAGCATGAGAGCAGCTCTGCACACTGCATGTGCACGCTTGTCTGGATGCTGCTCACCAGGCAACATAATTCTATGTTTTTCGGTTGTTGGGTTTTTTTTAAGCATTTAATTTCATTGGCTTTATGAATGATTTCTCAGTGTCTGTGTAAAAAACAAACAACCCCTCCCCCCTAAACAAACAAACAAACACCAACCCCCCCCCCAAAAAAAACCTGCTGCTCCTTCTCCACTGCATCTGACTTCTTGGAAGTGAGTACCCTAGTCAAGTCCATAGGTTGCATATTAACCCCTTCACTGTCCCTGAATTGTCTTTTCATCTTGTTTCTCCACCACAGTCTATTTCTCTTTTTTTTCAGCCCTCCTCCCCACAGAAATGTAAGGATTCATATTGGGACCGCAGGAGAAGGGGCTAGAGAGTGGATCTGGGAACAGTATAGGGTCTAGCATGAAATAAGCAGGACATTTTTAGAAGACAAGGTAGAGATGGGTATGTGGAGGAGCTTGGAGGGCAGAACTGGAGCCCATACAATATAGCCTCTCTCACAAAGGGGCACAGGGTGGGATACACTAGCTATGATAAATCCTGAGTGACTGCAATCAGTTTGGGAATGATCAGAGTGATAGTCTGAGCTTCAAGTAAATGTACATATGCTAGAAGAATGGAGTAATTTTGTAAAATGCTTGTGGTATTATGGCGCTATTTCACCAGAATTTTTAGCTCAAAAGATCCAGATCTGGATCAGAAATCCTATTGGGCCAATTATTTGGAGTTCCCTGTTCAAACTGTAAAGTTAGAACAGGGCATATCATTGTTTAGTGTTCGACATCTGCCTGAAAGCAAAAGGAGCACTAATTTCTGTTGCAAGGCAAAATAAACATAGATACAGGTACTGGGTTAGTCTTGGACTTGCAATTTGTTTCAACATGATGTCATTTCCCCTCCTGCTGAAGGTCTGAGAAGTGATGAGAATAATATCTGCCTCTTCTGCCCTTTACTCATGTTTTGTTGTCATTAGCTTGTAAATAACTGGCAGCCTTTAAAGAGTTTTTTTTTCCAGCCATATCCTCACTGGTGTGATGCATGCTGCACTATTGTAAGGGCCCTGCCACATGTTCAAATGAAAGCTTGGTAGAAACCAGCTATAAAGTTACACATATTTTCAAGCACTAACTCTGTAGGTAGTTGGCTCTTATAGCTGGATGGGCATCTTTTATGGCGTGATAACTAATTTGCACATATGGCTGGTATAAACTTATTGTGTGATTAACCAGTGAACTGCATAATATATGTAAGACATGACAGGGGCTTTACTAACACAAGTACCTTTACACTCCAAACATTACATTTAATAGAGCTAATGCACTTAATCACCTAACATGCAACTAGCATGGCTATTTCCTGTTATCTATCATTTATTACTCTAATTTTCTTTTCTTTTCTTTTTGTAATAATGGCCAGATTAGCAATATTTCTATAGAGGCACAGGATTTTGGACAGTCTGTCTTTGAACCAGGCATGACCTTTGCCCTTGCACACTTTGATGGAGTAATGGGTTTAGGATATCCATCTTTGGCAGTCGGCAACGCTCTTCCGGTGTTTGACAGTATGATGAACCAACACTTAGTAGAGGAGCCGGTGTTTTCTTTCCACTTGAACAGGTTAGTTTTTAACACTGAGTAAATTGACGGTGTCAAAAGAAGCAGATTTCTATTTACTGTAAATGGAGAAAACTGTCCATTTGTACATTTCTTCAGCTTGTAAAAAGAAAACATTATCAGAAAGTTATTTAGATAGAGAGACTAGTGGAGCATAGCATAATGTCCCTAGAAATGTCCTGAGAAATGCTATTAAATTTGGTTTTTTAATATAATACTTCTTGTAACTCAGATTATCTTCACTGCATAATACGCAACCAATGCAAAAAAGTGAAAGCTCCCTGTTCTATTGATGTACTAATCTGAAGAATTTTCATTTGAAACCTTTCTTAAAGTGAAAACATGGTCATATTTTTTGAACTTTTTGATGAAAAGCAACCTCTCCCACCTTATTTGTTTGAATATTTTTCAGTTTAATTACTTAATCTGTTTTTTCACTTATTTTTTTTTCTCTTCTTCCCTTTTCCACTTTTCACAAAAAAAAGTAGGGTGAAAGGAAGGAGTGAAAAAGGGGAAAGCAAAGACCTCATGTTTTATCAGACCAGAAAATTGTTGAACTTTGTTTACAAAACATATTTATCAGTTGCTGAGAAGCTGCCATAAGAACAGTTGCATCCAACTTTTTCTGTATTTTGAGCAAAGAATTCATAGATTCATAGATTTCTAGGGTCAGAAGGGACCTGTTAGAACATTGAGTCCAACCCCTTGCTATGGGCAGGAAAGAGCCCTGAGGTTAAGTAACCCCAGCCAGGTGCTTGTCTAATCTCCTTTTGAACACCTCCAAGGTAGGGGAAAGCACCACCTTCCTTGGAAGCCCATTCCATATTTTGGCAACCCTCACTGTAAAGAACTTCTTCCTGATGTCCAATTTAAACTCTCCTTCAGTTTATGGCCATTGTTTCTAATAACCCCAAGGGGCACCCTGGTAACCAAACAAAGTATTCCCTATTCCCTGCTGACCCACCTGATGAGTTTGTAGACAGCCTTGAGATCACCTCTCAGCCTTCTCTTGTGGAGGCTGAAGAGATTCAGGTCCCTCAATTAGTCTTCATAGGATCTTACCTGCAGACCCTCAACCATATGAGTTGCCCTCCTCTGAACCCTTTCCAAGTTATCCACATCCCTCTTGAAGTACGGCGCCCAAAACTGGATGCAGTACTCTAGCTGTGGGCTCACCAGTGCCTCATAGAGGGGAATTATCATTTCATGATACACTTACTAATGCAAGAAAGACTGTTTGCCTAGCAAGTAGAGGTAAAGATCACTACTGTGTTTTAACTAAGCACAGTATTTCATAGGAAAAGGAATCCTCTTCTAATTTTAGTTTCCGAGCTCAAACCCAGAGTGATTCCATTTCAATCAACAGCTTCACCCTGCATTCATATGGAGAGTGAGACCAGAAACTGGCCAGAGCCACTGCTTGTATCTTACCCCCACAACTCTCAATGACCTAAATATAGTTTTGTTTTTTGGGGTTTTTGGTTGGTTGGGGTTTTTTTTTTGGGTGGGGGGAGAGCTTGGTAAGGGATTTAGGATGGGAGCTTCTGATTGGAGACAGCAAATAATATAATTTAAAAATAATTTAATTTAAGTATAACTTAAAATTGGAAGTCTTAAGCTTTCACTGTAACTTATCCATTTAAAAAAACCCAAGATGTGAAAGGGTTGGAATTGAAAGTTGATTCCTCTTTACATTTCATGTACTTTGATTTGCCTATGTATTTATCTATCTGTTTTGTTTTATGTTTAGAGGAGACGACATTGAAAATGGTGGAGAATTGATCTTAGGGGGAATAGATCATTCCCTCTACAAAGGTTCAATTCATTGGGTCCCAGTCACTGAGAAAAGCTACTGGCAAATTCATGTTAACAAGTAAGTATGCACATGTATAAATAGCATCAAACTGCTTCTATGTGTGGAGAAGAAAATATATGTTAATTCAATCCCAGGAAATCTATGCTGCAGTAACCTACCTGTAGGTACTCCTTTGCAAAGGCCCTACTTCAAGGAGGACACTGAAGAGAGTTAGCGTTTCCTGGGCTACAGTAATGTTTCTAAAAGCCACTTGAAGGAATGTCCTTTATTAATATGACACCTGTCAGGTTACTAAATATTATTCCCAGGATACAGGTCTTGTAGCTAAGACACTGAAGAACTGAGTTCAGTTTCCACAGTGGTCCTGTGTGACTTTGCTCAAGATGTTTAGTCTGTCTGTGCCATAGTTTGTAGCATGTCCACTGATGGTAATAAAATGATAGTGATTATCATTAATTTCCACTAGGGTTGGAAGGGACCTCAATGGATCATTGAGTCCAACCCTCTGCCTGTGGCAGGAAAAAGTGCTGGGGTTGTGTGACCCCAGCCAGGTGCTTGTCCAGTCTCTTCTTGAAGACCTCCAAGGTAGGGGAGAGCACCACCTACCTTGGAAGTCCATTCCAGATTCTGGCAACCCAAACCATGAAGAAGTTCTTTCTGATGTTCAACCTAAGTCTACTCTCTATCAGCTTGTGGCCATTGTTCCTGGTTATTCCAAGGGGTGCCCTGGCAGACAGAACATCTCCTATTCCCTGCTGCCCCCTCCCCCCGGTGAATTTGTATACTGCCACAAGATCCTTCCTCAGCCTTCTCTTGCGGAGGGTGAAAAGGTCCAGGCCCCTCAGCCTTTCCTCATAGGGCCTTCTCTGCAGGCCTCTAGCCATATGAGTAGCCCTCCTCTGGACCCTCTCAAGGTTGTCCGTATCTCTCTTGAATTTCAGCGCTCAGAATTGGACACAGTATTTCAGCTGCAGCCTGACCAATGCCACATAGAGGGGAAGCATCACCTCTCTGGACCATAAATCAGACATTGTCAAGGCCAGTGGTAGGCCTTATATTTGTTCAAAGTTATTTAGCTTACCCTGAAGTATAGGAGCAACACGTCTCTCCATTGACCCAGTCACCCACATTTATTTTGAAAGGATTCATTTCCATAAATCAATTGTGGGCTTCATATAGCACAGATCTGTATTGTTGCATCAAAAGAAAATCAGCATATCGGGAGTCATACTTGAGAAGGAATGCAGATGAGATAGAAATATTTCCTGAAACATGGAGATTACTTAAAAGGATATTGTTTTACAAAAACCTTAACCATTTGGATAGGGCCTGATGCACCTACATTGCATTGCAAAAGGCAGTTAGCTCTGCTAATTACTTTGTTACATTGATGACTCATATTTATCTTGGAGTTGACAAGACTCTGAGATCGCTTTCTGCTACTGTGCAGCTGAGAAGGTGATTCCCCAGACTATATGTGTGCTAGTGATTCCCTCTCTCTAGGTGCAGCACTTTGTACTTGTCCTTGTTGAACTGCATCCTATTGTTCTCTGCCCACTCCTCTAACTTGTCCAGGTCCACCTGGATTTGGTTTCTTTCCATCAGTGTGTTTATTTCACCCCATAATTTTGTGTCATCTGTGAATTTGGACAGAGTGCTTTCCGTGCTCTCATCCAGGTCACTGAGGAAGATACTGAACAGCACCAGCCCAAGGACCAAGCCTTGGGGGACCCCACTGCCCACATCTTTCCTGGTTGATACCGATCTGTCCACCCCCACTCTTTGGGTATGACCCTTAAGCCAATTTGCCACCCACATGACTGTGTAATCACCTATGGCGCAGCTGTTCAGTTTGTTTATGAGAATAGGATGGGATACCCTGTCAAAGGCCTTCATAAAGTCCAAGTAGATAACATCTACCTTGACTCCTGCATTTAAGCATTTAGTGACCTGGTCATAAAGAAATAAGGTTAGTCAGGCAGGATCTACCTGCTATGAACCTATGTTGGTTCCATTATTTACCTGCTGGACTTGATTAAAGTCCCTGCTAACTCTGTCACCAGTCTCTGTATCTTTATACTGAATAAAGTGCCTGCATATGTTCTTATTTTTCTCATGCAGCGTGAAAGTCCAGGGACGGATTGTGTTTTGTGCTCACGGTTGTGAAGCCATTGTTGATTCAGGAACTTCTCTTATTACTGGCCCCTCTTCCCAAATAAGACGCCTTCAGGAGTACATTGGGGCAAGTCCAACACAAACTGGAGAGGTAAAAACCACAGACTAAGAAAGCAATTCAAAAGGAAGGGCAGCAGTAATTTTGTCCCAAAACTTAGGATATGGCATTGCAGGGAAAGGGAGAAAATGATGGACATTAGGCAAGAAGTAAGACCTTTGCAATACAGATATCGGGGAGCCGGTGTGGGGGGAGGGAAGGTATTTGCATTGTATTGTTTTTTCATCCTCCTTCCCTTCCTCCTTTTCCAAGATATCTCCTCTCCTCAATAATGATACATATATAACTACTGGAAGTAGCTCTTTAAGGTTTTTTCCTGCTAAGGATGCCCAGAGAATCATGACATCATATACCAGATCGAATATCTTTTTGTAAACCAAGGGAAAAATGACCTTTCCCAGGTCTTAGGGCATGACTGGTATCTCTTCCAAGTCCAGGAAGAGTTCCTGTAATAACCAAGAAATTAAGCTAAAAACTGTAATTTATTTGCACCCCCTTGTTCTACCACTGAAGGACTATGGTATCGTCCAGACCTGTGGGTCTCTAGTTATTAGGCTAAATGCTAACGTCATCAGAACTCCTGCAGAGAATCAGATTGAGCCAGGCCTTCTCTTTTCTATCCTTCCCATCTTCTGCACACATTTACTCCCTGGGACCTTTTTCATTCTTTTTTTCTTCCCTGCTTATATCTCTCTCCCCACCTGCTTCTTTTTTTCCTTCCCTGCGTTGTGTCTCGACTTTGTGCTGTGTTCTGTTGCCATCCTCAGCTTTTACTCTCATCCTTCTAAAGCTCTATTTGCTCTCCACTTTCCTTGCCACTTCCTTCTTTCCATACGCAGCTCAATTTCAGATCTCCATTGTTTCCACTCCCTTCCTCACTATGCTACCTCCCGGTCAGTGCCAGTGTCATCCTCTGATGCTCTTGCTTCTTCAGGGACTTTTCCTTTGATGTCAAAACAGCTTTATTTAATTACTTCACAGCTTTCCATTTGTAGGCTGTCCTCCATGTTGATTTCTATGTGCATTTATTGGGTTGGATCATGTGAATTTTGAGACTTTTCTGTGGAACACTGACTGCTGTATGGCAGACAAGGTTATTTGGGTGAATCTGATATCTTTTATTAGACCAACTTAAATAGTTGGAAAACAATTTTTAAGCAAGCTTTTGGGTTAAAATTGTTAAAACTTAAAAATTGTTTTCCAACTATTTAAGTTGGTCTAATAAAAGATATCAGATTCACCCAAAGAACCTCATCTGCTTATGTCCTTAGACCAACACAGCTGCAACCTACACCCCTGTGACTGCCGTATATAAGTTAAACTTTTCCACTAGTGTTTTTCAAGTTTGGGTCTCCACCCTTCATGAACTCCTACTGCTGAGCTTGTGATATGAGGTGTGGCATATGAAAAGACTGAATTTGGGTTCAAAAACTTGTGCTTTATATATATGATATTTAGTTAATCTATAAAGGTGCGTCGTTACCCTGCCTTCTGTATGAAAACACTGCCATCATGAGGTGTGTTTTATGTATTACATCATGAGGGCAGTGCTATACATTTTTAAGAGGCAAGGATTTCTTAGGGTGATATATTTTACTGGACCAACTACATAGCAGAGTTAGACAAGCTTTTGAATGCAAGACATTCTTCGTCGATTTTGAGTACTTTTCAGTACTAGGGCTTCTTTCTTTGCTGTGGCTCACATTTCCCTAGTGCATAGTGGGTAACATTTTCACATGACTTAACTTCTGCAACGTCTAAAGTACTGAGGTAACAAGAGTGAGACAGCTAAACTCTATCCCTCTCTAGGGACAGTGTCATTTATTTTTGCCAGTGCTTTACTGCTGACCTTTGGCTGACTTGCTGATTCAATTACTGCATTGCCACAACTTCAATACCTACAACACAACAAACACACATATGGTTTCTTTTCACTTTTCATTTTTTTTCTATTCACTTTTCAGCAATCTTGATTACAGCTCATTCTGTTGCAAAGTCCTTTTCTAAAGCAACATTAAGTCTACATGGTGAACCTTGAAAATAAGTCAATGCCAAAGATAACGTAGAAAGCACAGTTTTAATTCTGCCCCCTTTGTGCTTATTTGTGCCTGATTCACAACTGTGTTATTCCAGTTTTGATTATGTCTAGTTAACATCAGTGATTTTCAGTTTACTAATTCTAAGAGAAACCTGTTTTGTTTCCAGTCTAAAGTGCATGCACATGCATGTTTAAGATAATAAGTGAGCACATAAATAAAGGTGATATTTATCATTCATACGTGCAAAAAGGAATAGTTAAAATCATGTATTCAATTTATATTCAAGCAAAAAATAAACAGGGCATGAGAGGGAGACTTTTTCCCCACAGAGTCACACAGTTTTTTATTTTCACTACTTGGAATATGATTTTAGGCAATGTTAAAATGATATTACTCAGTCAAGTTTCAATTTCTGTTTCAAAGTAGCCTGAACATATAATGTTGCATCCAACTTTTGTAGATATTAAAGACAAATCAAAATACAGAGGCAGATTACCTTAGCATAAGTGGTTGCAAATGCCAGTGGCTGCAACAGGATTTGTATTCCCATATACCAGGAATTAAATTGTCCCAGCCAGTTTTGTATAAATGACATTTGGTTATGACCCTCATATCCCACAATGAATCCTCATGGCTGTTACACTGATGCTGTATATACCACAGGATACTTAACTGCTCTATTTGAGTCATGTTTCTCAGAATGGACTCAATGGGCATACAAGCCAATGAGTGCATCTACAAGTACAATTAGCATGCAGAAATAAACTCCAGTGCAGTTTGTCCCAGAGTTTATTTCTGCCGGGTGCAGAATTTACACATACACCTGGGACTGCAGCACGTTGAGCCAGGGTAGAGTAGACCTGGGCTAGCAAGGGATCTGGAGGGTCAGCCTGCCAGCCTGGGACTGTTGTGCCCTGGCTCAGTGTGCTGTGGAAGGGTTGGCTGGGACACAAGGGTGCTACAGTTGGGGGATAACCGGCAACCAGTCCCAGTCACCATCTACACATACATTTTGGTGTGCTTAACTACTCTGCTATAGGATAGTACCTGTCCTGGACAGTATCATCCTACACAGAATTAATTTACTGCACCCTAATACGGGCGCATGTGTAAATGGTAATGTTTTACAGTGGAACTAATTAGTCAGCTCCACAGTAAAGTGCATGTGTAGATGCACCCAATATTGTATAAAACACAATGTGTAAAATAGCAAAGGCATAAACTAGTTTTACAAAATTCTACATTACTTTCTTATAGGAGACTTGTAAAGCAATATGTCAAAACAATAAAGCTGACTATAAAGCTTCCCTTGGATTTGAGGCTGCTATGGCCTATAGCATCTGTGACCTACAGACGTTCTAAATGGGCTCTATTCACCAGAAACTATGATAATCTATAGAAAGGGATGGGTTGTGGTGGGAAGGTGCTTCTTTAGGGGTTTTTGAGAACAGGCTATACCTTGGAAGCAGCTCCCAGAACTGAGGCAGACTGGGAGGAGGAGGAGTGCACACAGCACAGCCTACTAATATTTCCTTTATAAGAGACAGTGAGCACCCACAAGAGTGTGGCTGTGCTCACTAGTCTAGCATCTGTCTTCACATTTGTCATTCTTGCTGTTTAGGGACATCAGTACCTGGCCTTGATTTTCCTACTTGTGTTAGGAGCCTGGGGTGTTAAACCAGTGCCTGAAACTGAGATATCCCAGGTTGCTTCCACCACTTGCACTCCTATGCAGGGCCATCATATAACCCTGAATGTTTGATATGTTACAGCTATTTTGTATTCAGCAACATACTCCCAGATTTGGTTCTCTGGTTGATGTGTAGGTTTGAAAGTTGATAGACGGATAGCCATTTTTAATTAAAAAAAGCAGTGTAAAACACCAAACATAGGAACCTCAAGTCAACCAATTTATTGTTTTACAGTTCATTGTAGACTGCAGAAGACTGTCAAGCTTGCCACGTATAAGCTTCACTATTGGACACAAAGAATACAAGTTAACAGCGGAACAATATATAATAAAGGTATGTCTATAAATTCTGACAAACTTTTCCTACCTGACTCTGAGATGACAAAATATTGCTCTAAATATAAGTGCATTTTCCATTCTAGGAGTCCATAGATGGAAGATCCTTGTGCATCAGTGGCTTTCAGTCTCTGGACATCACCACTCATTCTGGACAGCTTTGGATCTTAGGAGATGTATTTATGTCTGCATACTACTGTGTTTTTGATCGTGGACATGACAGAGTGGGGTTTGCAAAAAGTGTTCATAGAAAGGAGCATTTCTAAGGTCTTACTGGCATCAATTCTGCCATAAACAGAAAAAATGTTATTACAATGGATATGAAACGTGTTTGTAAGGATAGAACCTCCCTCTTCTTTCTCCTCCTGCCCCCAAATTTGCTAGGGATTTAGGGTACACTCTAGCTCCATTTTTTTTCATCTTGGTCCCATCTCTATAGAGTTGTAACTGAGAGAGACAATTATTTATTTATTAAATGAGTGACTGGGAGCCCTAAGAAGGGCTGTGTCACTAGTGATTAAAATGGCAACAGCTTGCCTGTAGTATTTCTAATGGGGTGGGAGGGAAAGTGTACTTAGGAGAAGGTTGCTAAATAATGCAAAGCTTATTGTGTGTCAGTTACAATTGTGTGAAACCAATCCTAGTTGGATCATTTCCACGTGTCTCTTTTCTTTCCTGTCAGTTTCCCTTTGTTTTTTCCCCCCTACTGCCGTCTGTTTCTTGACCATATCATTTGTCCTTGTTATGACTCAGTTGTTACTCTCATTTTTCATATTCTTTATTGGGATTTTGTTCTTCCCTTTCCACCTTTGGCTTCATAGAATCTCTTTAGGGGCCAAATCCCATTAATTTAGACAGGAGTTTAAATCAATTGTTTGTACACTGAGACTGAATCCCTGCCCAACACCCCCCCTCGGATGCGTCACACAAGACACTGACTGCATAGTAGCGTCATGTGGCAAAAACCGTGATACGATGGTACTGCACAGTAGTATTAGGTCACTATGCAGTAGCATCACAAAAAAGGCACTTGCCAGTACTACTACACAGTAATTCGGGTTACTGCACATTTATTCAGTACTTATATAAAGGACAATGCTATACATTTACTAAGTAAATGTGCAGTAATGCTATACATTTACTAAATAAATGCGCAGTAGTGTCTCATGTAGACATGGCCCCTGTCTCTTAAACATAATTTCGTGCTATTGTACCTACCCTTTTCCTAAGGTCTATTCTCATATTTTCTACTTCTTTTCCCGTTTAGTTATTGTGGTTTTTTAATTGGCAAATCTTTAGTAAGATGCTGCCTTTAGTCTTTGACATCTTCACACTTTGATTGATTGAAGCATCTGGGACTGGCATCTGCTTGCATGACAAGAATTTGGGCAGAGAAACAGGGATGATGCAATAATAGCATTACAAACTAGTCAGAGGGCACCAGCAGGCATTGGGGGAGTCCCCGTTCCCCTGAGCACTACCAGGAGTGACTAGGAATTACAGTCACAAGCTGGCAGAGGGTAAATTCAGATTAGACATCAGGAGGGGCTACTTCACTGTCAGGGTGGCTAGGATCTGGAACCAACTTCCAAGTGAAGCGGTGCTGGCTCCTACCCTGGGGATCTTTAAGACGAGGCTAGACAATCACCTTACTGGGGTCGTTCGACCCCAGTACTCTTTCCTGCCATAGCAGGGGGTCAGACTTGATGATCTGCTCAGGTCCCTTCCTACCCTACCAACTACGAAACTATAGTGAAATGCTTGTTAAGTAGGAATGACAGAAGCATCACCACATTTCCTACTATCTCAGGTCCCTTGCTTAGGGTTGCATCATAAGGAATGGCAGCATTGCCAGAAATGAAAAGTAGTCAGAGATAGCTAAGCTGTTCTCAGTTGCATTGTTGATTTTTGCAATCATGGTTTTATCTAATTTAGACCTATTTGAATATTTGTTTTGCTTGTTAGAACTAATCTGAGGTATGGATATACAAATAAATGAAACCAATCAAGCACAAGCAGGTTTGAGTTGTTTCTGTTTTCATTTAATTTTAGATTTTCTTTCACTGAGAAGTGAACAGATGAAACAATTCTGCTAAGGCTGATGTGGTACAAGATAGAGTGCTATTGTGGAACCATTTATGAAGGAGCTTCCTTTGGTTCCAAGGTATGGGAGAGAGGAAATAAAGGTAAATGGAATGGAAAAACTTCAAAGACACTGAAGAATCAGAGCAAAACCAGGGGGGCCCTTGTGTGCCCTTCCTCGCTCCCAGGAGCCCCTGAATTTAATCTATAGCAGTTCCACACAATGAGGGTTCTGTGGCAAGGTTGGAGAGAGAAACAGCTGTTGTATGTAACATATTCCTCACTAAAGGGGAGAGAAATCCCGCCTCTAGGAAATTTTCAGGGATTACATAGATCCGTCAGTACATTTATCTGATTGCAAGATATGGCCAGGAAAAAACTTGATGACTTCAGTTACCCAGTAGAGAATGTAACTGTTAGTTGGGAAGATCTGATATCTTTGAAGGGATGACTCAGGTGGGATCTAAATGTTCAAGGGACAGGCAGTAGTCTTATTCGTTGATCTCTGTTCCTGGACTGTCACTGATCTCTGGTCAATGCAATTTCTCGGTGATTGCTACACTCACTAGTATCACGTTCTGTAGGAGGTCAGCAAGTAGGCAGGGTACTGGCAGGGAAGCTGTGGCCAGCCCTGCTTCCCCCAGTACCCCCTGCTCTGAGATCTGTGTGGGAGGGACTCTTCCCTCTGGGGACAGGAGGGCCATCTAGTGTCCCCGCCTCCTCCTTCCCCCAACCCCCAGTCAGGCACATTTTATGAATGAAACTGGGGAGGACCTAGCTTAGTCCTGTCAGAGACTGCCAGGCCTTGATGAGGTCATCAGACTGCTAGCTACAGTCTTTCACTTTCAGTGGTCTCTGCCCTGTGGTGGTTAGCTGTTTGCTTCATGCCACTTTCCACCCCATTTTTCACATTTCCACCCCTTTTGTCTTTTTATCTGGCTAATTCTGTCCTAAGATAACTCCACTGGAAAGACTGAAAAAACAAATCAGAACAAAATTCACTGAACTAATCTAACATTTGTCATAGATGCATTGTTCATGTTCTCCTCCTTCTACCCTTTGTCTGTCTCATCAGTTTTGAGCTATTAGAGCTTCAGGGCACAGGCACTGGCTCATCTTCCATGTTTTTTATAATGCCTAGCATAATGGGGGCCCAGTCTCATTTGGCTTTGCCATCAGTGAAAATTAAAAATGTGTGTGTGTTTGGAATGCCTGACAGATAGCATAGGTCCCAAAAGAGTAGTTCTGATACTACTTTAATCTTGGGAATGCAAAAGAGATCTGTTTTGCCCCTCATCTGCATTCTGAGGGAATATAAAGGCCAATAGGAATGACGGCATCTTCCTTCTCCCAAAATGCATTCCCCCAGTGACGGGTGCACATGGTTCAGTATGTTCCTTGAGTAACTATGGGAAGACTATTCATAACTGAATTATTATAGTGAATGTTTGGAAGATTGTTACAGATCAAATCTATCATGCAAGCCAATGCACAAGCCTTGATACTCATTTCCA
This sequence comes from Crocodylus siamensis, assembly GCF_052110815.1. Taxonomy (NCBI): domain Eukaryota; kingdom Metazoa; phylum Chordata; order Crocodylia; family Crocodylidae; genus Crocodylus; species Crocodylus siamensis. Next base: position 67,990,257 of record NC_143398.1, read on the forward strand.
GGAAACAGAACATCTGGCACTTAAAGGTTTGAAGTTCTTGGCATCTTTGCAAAACTGGCCCTATCCAAATGGTTAAGGTTTTTGTAAAACTATATGCTTTTAAGTAATCTCCAGGTTTCAGGGAATATTTCTATCTCATCCGCATTTCTTCTCAAGTATGACTTCCAATATGCTGATTTTCTTTTGATGCAACAATATAGATCTGTGGTATGTGAAGCCCAGAACTGATTTATGGAAATCAATCCTTTCAGAATAAATGTGGGTCAATGGGGGTGCTGCTCCTATACTTCAGGGTAAACCGAATGACTTGGAACAAATATAAAGCTTACTGCTGGCCTTGACAAAGTTTGACTTATGGTCTCTTAAACGTAAGCTTCCATTTTCACACTCATTGGAACAATAGAGGCCAAATTGTCTACACACAGACACCTTTGCAACATTGCTCTTGATTTCTGATGTAAAGTATCTTATGATGCTCCTTGGTATATGTTCTTGGCTCTGTGCTTCTGAATAGAAGTCTACACCTCATGCATTTGTTGTTGCAAATTATTTCTCCTACTATAGCATGTCCTCCCAGTTGCCATCTTGAAATTTTTGCAGGACAGGTTAAGATAATGTGCCTGATTTACTCCATGTCAATTTTTTTCTTCTTGTATTTAAGTATGCAGTGATTCTAAGCCAACTTTGTCTAGATAACCTTTATTTGTTTGGTCCTAAGCCAAGACATGCATATAAACCTTGTGTCATTCACTTAGCAGCAGTCTGGATATTTTTCTTCCCTTAGCTAAGTATTCCATGTGCATTTCATACAGATTAATTTCACTTGTTTCCATCATACATGCATACATATTATTCTAACAGAAATTTTAGTCAGACTCATATTTCTATCTTTTGTGAATGAGGTTTAACAGAGAAAGAATATGAGCATTCTGTGATCTGAGTTCTGTGAGTTCTAAGTTAGAATGGAAACACCTAGAAAGTTTCAGTACTGGTCAGCTCAGTATGGCATAAGCAAACATTACAGTTGTATAGCCCACTGTGTTGGATGATGAAACTGTCTTATGGCTGTTACTACACTCCCCCTTGCAGCAACTGCAAAACCCATTTTTAACATGGGAGTGGGGATTGTTTGGTCAGTAGACATGGCCAAACCTCTGAGGTGTGCCTTGCCTTCCTTTGCTATTGTAGCTCAGGCTGCAAAGAGAGGTGCCTTTGGTATTCAAGGACTTTCACCTTCCAATCCATGTGCTCTGCTTGTTACCTAAAAAGAGTAACTGTACTGGTCCTATTGCCTTTGGAGCCATCCACATCTATGGTGGGCAGAGACTTGGACCTACGTCGTTAATGAATTGTGCTGAATGATAATCATACGTCTGCCCTTAGTATTGACTATTTTTTAATCTTAATGGCATTTGGGTAGAAAAGAATTCTTGAGTTATTGTCATAAAAGCAACGTGATTGAAAGATATCTGGCCTTGGAAAAGGTTGGATTCCAAGAATGAGAAGCAAGAGAAAGGTCTCCTACTGCCAGGGGAGAGGGAAACATTCCCCATGATGACATCTCCCATCATAGCCAGAGATGCAGTGAGTTTCTCCTTCCTGAGTGAGACTCGGAAACCCTAGAAAAAGAAAGGTTAAAGTATGTTGTCAAGAGCTGGGAATCGTTAGGTGAAGCCTAACCATGGGAAGGGACTGTCAGTCTAATAGTGCCTTGCCAGAGTCTTTGTTAAGATGGGGACACTTTAGCACCATAATCCAAATAATACCCTTTAGAAATAGAGGACTCAATCCAGTACAGCATTTAGGTGCCTGAAGCAAGGCTCATGCAGAACCAAGGCACCCAAGTCTAAGACTGTGACCCCCCCCAAAAAAACTCAAATGCTACTTAACACCTAAAGATCCTTAGCTTTCAAGTTGCCTCCTGCACTGACCTTAACATTCCCTATCACCTAGAGGTCTGCTTCTGTGTATGCCCAAAAGTGCTTCAGTCTGAGCAGCTCAATACCCATTTTCCTCCAGAGTCTAATCCAGATGCAAGAACTCTGAGTGCCTTTGCCTAAGTTCCTGAGGGGCTCAGTCTGGCAGGCATCCTCTGAGAGTGCCAGAAACATGCTGACAGGACTGGGCTCTCACAAAATGCAGTGATGGCAGCTTTCTCCTAAAACACAGTTGGAGGAGTTGGCGGTGATGGTTCCACTTGCCTTAGCGTAATACCCAGTGATTAGAGCACTCACCCAGCTGGTGGGAGACTTCTGTTCATTTGCTTTCCCAGCCTGAAGGTCTTAAACTCACCTCCCACTTGACTGGACTAGTTTAACCTATTCTGACTTGGATGTGGAAAGGCACCTGTTGAAGCCATGCCACTGTGCAGAAAAGAATTAAATATTCATTAGAAGACTTGGAGAGATAAAAAAGCAAAAAGAGTGTAACTGTTACTAGTGGTTAGGGCACTCTCCAGGTGTGGTGGTGGGAGCCGCTCCTGAGGACCAGAAGTGCCGGGGACAAATCCTGATGCTCCAGGAGATGGACCTGGGTAACCCAGCTCCAAAAACTTACCTGAGAGGCAGGCCAGATTGCATGAACTGGCACTGCAGTGGCTTTTCAAGCAGCAATCAATTAAGTTCAGCAGTGGCCAGCTGATGACATCAGCTGCAGCCACCGCCGTGGAGGATTTAAAAACACTGGCAGAAGCCAGCAAGTGGGAGAGAGGCAGGAGGCAAGAAGGTGAACTTGCCAGGGTGTGACCCAGCTGAACAGTAATTGCAAATGATTCTGCCCCACAGAGAATAGGTGAGGGCAGCGTTTTGGAGCCAGATGAAGCTCATCAACCCCAGGCTCCACAAGAGTGGGCTTGGGGTCAACTGCCAACCCCAGCACATGGGCAGGGTTTATTCAACCCCAAGCCTGAGAAGGGCACCACAGATACAAGCCCTGCACTGGGGTTAAGCAATATTGAGGACCCAAAGTGAAGAGTAGGCTGCGACCATGAGCCTGCACTGTGAACAGAGGCTGACGAGGTTGGGCTCCCTCAGCTGAAGAAGAGAAGCTGGGACAACAGGTTGGCACAGCGGTGCAACAACTCCGATGGTTGGCGAGTGGATGGGGTGTAGGGGAGGCGGAGCCCCAGGACCAACTGCGACAAGGCAGTGAGTACCCCCTGTCTCCGGGCCCGGGGGGAACACCGCTGAACTCCCCCTTTTCAGTTAAAATTCCATCAAGTCACAGCAGACGAGTTGTGGGGGGCATCCTAGGGAGCGGAGAGACACTCATGGTGCCTACCGAGGTCATGACACCAGGGAAGGGAGGAGTCCTGAGTTCTTGTCCCTGCCCTAGGCCTTTCACATTAGATAGTCATTGGATAAAATACAGAACTAGCCCTAGGAGCAGAGACCCAGCACTTCCCAGGAGTGTCCTAACCACTAGATCACAGTGTCCTCAGTGAATCTTGAATTCTTTGCTGTGCAGTGGTACAGCTTCAATAGGAGGGATAAAGATTCTTCCCTCCCCACCTGCCAGAACAGTGCATAGCCTGATGGTTAGGACACTTGTGGAAAGTGGGAGATGCCAGTTTGAACCCCTTGAAAGAACAAAATTGACTTTGGGCCTCCCGCTTCCTGGATGAGTGCTCTAACCACCAGAGTTCTGCAGTTTTAAATGTAGGAAGGCAGCCCCACGACTGAAACATTTTAAATAAAGACTTGAGTTCAGCTCTATTCTTTAAAAGGAGGTTATATATGCCTAAGGCTGTGGATCCCAAACGGCTGGAGGTTCCTCCTCCAGCCCCATCCCTGAGGTCCAGACAGGGGCAGGGTTTCAGATACACCCCTACTGGTTGTTTTGGGTCCTGTTCTAGGGCTTCTAGTTCTCTCTGTGCATTGTACAGGTAAGCGTATGTACCTACCACAGGAGGCATATTCCATTCTGCGGGCCAGACACTGAAGACTGCAGGATGTAACTTTAAGGTGCCTAAGTCCTTACTGTATCTGACCCACAGCCCAACTCTTTGATGTATGGTGTCATGCCTGAGCCTCCTGTATATATTTCTGTAGTTTTAGAAGACCTAGGTAAAAACAGCTTTTAACTGAGACTGAAAACTCAGCTTATTTCCCAAACTAAAAGAAATTTGTGTTTGGTGAATCCTCACATTTCTGCATTCCCCCAGTCTTTTCCTCTGTAAGACACAGAATGCACTCAGAACCCAGATGAATCCCTGTCAGCATTTTCCTTCATTTTTTCTCAGTAGTAAATTCTACAATAGCTGTTTCTTTAGCATCCAATAGTGTGGACATATCAACTGCATTTGTAGCAGCAGGGACAGGGACAGCATTTTCACTGCTAATGATGTTTCTTCCAGAAGGCAATCCAGAATCCAGTAAAAGAGGTGCAGAGTCTGTACTTGATATACTTTGACTGTGGAAGTCTGGGAAACTCCATCTTTGAGAGTTTCTGTTGTGATCTGTGGTATCAGGGGCTGTCCTACTTGGTAGGGGGTTTGGTTCCTCTGTTATGAAAATGGATGAAAGTTTCTCAGAACTTGTAGGTAATGAAGCCATTTCTGAAGGAAATAGTGGAGGATCCACAGGATCACAGTGGGTCTCAGGCAAGTTTTCTTGGGGATCCTTCTCTGTTGGCATGCTTTTGATGTCTGCCTGTAAATTCTGGTTGTGTGATATGTCAGGTATTTTATTCTCTGTTTTAATGAGCTTGATTTCAGGGAGTGAATAGACTGTCTTAAAGACAATGTCACTGTCACTAGGGTGATGGCTCTCTAAAATGTCATTTTTGCTGGTTTCTCTGATTGTCTCTAGATCTATGCTGCTATGCAGCCTGGTATTCCTGTCAGCCAGCTCATGTTTCTTTGTGTTTAAGGCAGAATGTCTCCCTCTTGAATGCATTTCTTGCAAACGTCTGATGTGGCGTGTTTCATGTGCAGGGAAAAACACTGAATCCTCGCTTGTCTGTCTTGAGTAGCTCCTTCTGGTTGGGGAGGAAGAGCTTTCATGGACACTCAGGAATCTCTTAACTCTTCTCAGGACTGAAGGCTGTCTTTGAAATTTCTCCTCTTCCCAGGGCCACTGTTCCCCATGAAGGAATTCTGCATCAACTTGCCTGTAGGATAAAGTGATACAGCCAGGTTTACTCCATTTCCTTTATTCTAGTGACTTTGTTTTGAGTAAACCCTGATGTGAAAAATATGATTTATATAACAATACATTTCCTATCTGCCAGTCAGTATACAAGCAGAGCTCTGCTACAGACTGTTAGCCAAAGAACTTGAAAAACAGATGTGCTGCTCTTTAGGAAGGACCTCCACATAATGAACTCAGTGGACAGAAGCAACTAAAAGCAAAGCATGGAAAATCCTTGGCAGTGTGGTGAGGAGGGAGTCACAAGGGCAACAGAGCATTTCAGAATGGTTCCTCCTCTTCCTTTGGAGCTATCACGTGCTCCTCGGGGGTAGTGCCATGGGATGATAGCACTGAAAGAGACCTTGAGGAGGAGTCCACTTCCTCCAAGCACAAAGTCCCAAGTGATTAGGGCTCTGTGAGGGAAGGAAGTGTCTGCTTATGCAGTGTATTAGTCACTGGGGACTGTGGTGTCGACACCCACACAGTCAAATTGGTCGCCAACTGGCTGGTGTGTCGTACCCAGAGGGTGGTAGTGGATGGGTCCTTCTCAACCTGGAAGGACGTGGGCAGTGGGGTTCCGCAGGGCTCGGTCCTCGGGCCCACGCTGTTCAACATCTTCATCAGTGATTTGGATGAGGAGGTAAAAAGCACCCTCTTCAAATTTGCTGATGACACTAAGATGTGGGGGGACGTGGGCACACTGGAAGGATGCAACAGGCTACAATCAGACCTAGACAGGTTACAAGGGTGGGCGGACGAGAATAGGATGGGTTTCAACACAGACAAGTGCAAGGTGATGCACCTCGGGAGGAGCAACCGGCACCGCACCTACAGGTTAGGGAACTCCCCTCTTGTCAGCACGGAGGCGGAAAAGGATCTGGGGGTCATCACTGTCTCCAAGATGAACATGGGCTGGCAGTGTGGAGAGGCAGTTAGGAAGGCCAGCCGCACCTTGTCATGCATCCACAGATGCATCTCAAGCAGGTCCAAAGAGGTGATCCTCCTGCTCTATGTGACACTGGTCAGGCCGCAGCTGGACTACTGCATCCAGTTCTGGGCGCCACACTTCAAGAGGGATGTGGACAGCATGGAGAGGGTCCAGAGGAGGGCCACTCGCATGATCGGGGGCAGCAGGGCAGGCCCTATGAGGAGAGGTTACAGGACCTGAACCTGTTCAGTCTCCGTAAGAGAAGGCTGAGAGGGGATCTAGTTGCCTGTTATAAACTAGTCAGGGGGGACCAGCAGGCATTGGGGGAGTCACTGTTCCCCCGTGCACTGCCAGGAGTGACCAGGAATAACGGTCACAAGCTGGCAGAGGGTAGGTTTAGGCTAGATATCAGGAGGTGCTACTTCACAGTCAGGGCGGCTAGGGTCTGGAACCAGCTTCCAAGAGAAGTGGTGCTGGCTCCTACCCTGGGGGTTTTTAAGAGGAGGTTGGATGAACATCTTGCTGGGGTTGTTTGACCCCAGTATTATTTCCTGCCATGGCAGGGGGTCAGACTAGATGATGTACTCAGGTCCCTTCCGACCCTAGAAACTATTAAACTTCTTCATCCATTAATTGAACAAGCAAATAAATGGGATGTAGTAAATGGTATACAGAGGATGTAGTATCTTGAAAAATTACTAAGAAATATCAGGCCTCTTCATGTTGTCCTATATAGGTAGCATACCACAAAAAACCCCAAAGGACTATGTTTGTGTCCCTCACCTGAAAGGATTGCTTCAATCAATACTTATCTAATGGCCACTGACATTTTCTCAGTGCTGCATTTGTACACATCAATTTGAATGAAAATAAATATTTTAATCTTATCTACTTTTCTGTGTTAAATCTCAGCTCTGGGGTCACATTTAGACATGACATATAAATTTCATGTATCATTATACATTTCTTGATGACATTAAAAGCTTGTGGCATTGCCTACCCCATTTCAATGGTTGATCCAAGGAAAGATGGAATACAGTAATCAGCAGCTGCCAGGGTGTATGGTGGCCGGGCAGATGTATTATTCCAGTAAATATCTTTTTCCATCTTTGGTAAGTTCATGTGCATTTCATCCACAGCCAGAAGTGAGACCTGGGATCATTAATATATATAATTGTTTTCAATAAGATGTTATGTACAAAATACTCTTTTTCTTGCTACCTGGTAAATATTATTTTGGAATTGATATTTATGATATGATAAGTTATCTCGCTCCTACTATAGAGCAAATCTCATTACCTTAAACTGAGGGAAGACCCCTATGCTGCAAAACAACTTCCTTCTTGTTGCACCCCCATTTAGTCCCAAATGACAGCATGATTAACTTTCCCAGTAAACACTTTCATTAACAAGATTATTTAGCTAAATTATTGTGTTATTCTCAAGTGTTATGTGTACAGACTAAATGTGTATGGCCTGCTAATGGTGCTTTTCATGTTGCCAATGTAGGAGTCGCATGTAGGGGGACTTGGTTGCATATTTAAATCTATTCTCTACAGAGCATATGTGCATCCTTGTACCAGGGCCTTCCATTAGTTTCTGTTTTAAGGGCTCAGTTGCAATTTCGCTGTAAGTGCCTTGCAGTTGCCCTGCCCCAGAAGCTGATCAGATAGCATACAATGTGCCTCAGAGCCCAACAGCTGGCACAAATTATTCCCTTTTTGATGTTCACCCAACTGATCTGCTCAACACATAGTGAGGGGTGGAGTCAGGTCCTGTCCACCCAGATCTGCACTAGATGGGGAGTGTTAGCCCAAGAAGAGTGTTTTTTCTTTTTGCTCTAAAGATATGTTCTCCATCAAGTGAAGTGTTTTATACGATGCTCCATTTATGCCATTATTTGGAGTCACCCTTATCTGAGAAATAACAAATACAGTTGCAATATTTTAAGCAGAAGAGATGCAAGTGGAGACAAAAAAAATATGGACCTGCAGGTTTCTATCGATGCACCAGTTAGTTTCAAAATCATCGTCATCTTCACCAAATGGATTAATAAGTTGTTCAGCAACCTAAAATTACAATCATATGGTGAATAAATAAATGCCTGTGTGCTAAGCCCAGTGCTGTTCCCTGAACTCACTTGGAAGAGGCTGATTGTTAAGATCTCATTTTAATCTCTTTCCAATACTCCCTTCTATCACAATATGAACTATCATACTTTGCAAATCCAGAGATAAGAGTATAGTTCAGTGTCCCTGGTCATTCAGCCTTTAATCTCTTTTCTGGTTTTGTAGATCATAGTTATGAACACCAACATACTAAGAACCATGCTGAGTAGCTACCAGGCAAGTATAGAATTGTTACACCATTCGTTACTAGTGCCTTGGGCTAATCTGAACTGATGCTCTAGCAGTTAGACTCTGCATGCTATTATTAGTCCTCTCCAACAATTGTTTTTAAACATGACATTAACATTTCAGAACAACACAACTAGAATTTTTGGAAAGGAATCAGTGCACCTCTGCATTTTTTAATCTTTTGTCTGAGCCCTGTGAGGACATAACTACTGGTGAGTTCACAGCCTGCTGATGGACTATGCCACTTAGTACTTCTCTCTCTTCTGACTGTATTTATAAAAAAGTAGTTTACTTGAAAGACTGAAATGTAATTCTGTGCTTGTATCTAGCTTACGGCAAAGAAAACTCAGAATACAATATTTTTTTAACTCATACCAGGGGTTTCCACTAAATCTGAAATCATTACAATTCCAGTGGACACTCTTCAGGCAAAGCAGTTTGAATCTTCTCAATGGAAAAGGTAACTGAAGAACATGAAGTGGAGCAGGGGGATGGAGAAGTATCTTTGAAATGAGGTAGGTACATTGGCCCTCAAACACGTGTGAAGGATCCTTCCTGTGCTGCCCCTAAGCCCTTTTTAGTTTTGTTTAGCTTTTTTTCCTGAAAAAGGGACAGAGGATGAGTTCACTGAGGGTGTGTGAGAAATTTGTGGAGAAGCCAGGCAGTTCTCTCTGGTGAGGGTCTGATATTCCAGAAGTAGGGTAGGCCACAAAAGCAGGGAGTGCTCCCTGCCAGCCCCTCTTTATTAGGCCAGGCCCTTGTAGTCAGAAAACAGCTAGGACTGTGGTCCAGGTTTCTGAAATGCTTTGCTGGGAGACTGTAACAGGGAACCCTAGCCCTGTTACCAGAAAGCAGGTTGGACTCGTTAAAACCAGAACTTCTTGGGCACCAAGTGCTGGCAAGGTGGGGGTTAAAAGCTTAGCCTGGCCAGCTAGTCAGGTGACCAGAAGTGGGCAGGCCAGAACTATAAAACCCCTGGGCTGGGTGGCAGTAGGGGCCAGCAGCTAAAAGGGAAGGAGTGTGTATAAGAGCTCCACAGAGAGGCTTGGTGAGTGGCCCAGCTGCTGCAGAAGGGGAACTACTGAGGACTCTTGGAGAAGCGGCTGCAGCCCCAGGAGAAGGACTGGAGCAGATGGTGGGGAACAGAAGCACAAACCCCTGAGAAAATGTAAGCTGGCATGCTGCCTTCTTTAATTATATTTTTTGGAGGCAGTTATAGTTCCTGGACATGTTAATCAATCAAAAATTATAAACAATAAGTTGTGGTTTGGGTGAGGCTATTGGGGAAGGAGGAGGCCTCATTGCAGGGGGCCCACCACAGCATGGGAACCCCGGTGCCAGAGAGGGCACAGTATTTGGGGTGCACAGGCCCCAGCACCAGAGGACACAATCATAAAAGGCCAAAGTGCACCTGGGGTACGGCTGTATGCTTTGGATTAGGATGGTGAAGGTTCAGGGCCGCTGCCTGACTTTGAACTTGCAGCTCCCTGGCTGCAAGGCTGGTGGACGGGGCCTCTGGGTTTGAGAGGCTGAGATCCAGACTGGGGGCAAAAAGGAGGGTCATGAGCCCCAAGACCAAGCTAGAGCCTTGGAGTCAAAGCCTGTCTGGTGGGTTTAGATGGGGAATCCTAGCTAGAGAAAGACAGGGGTTAAGGCCCCTGGTGGCAGAGAACCCCAACATACAAAATACAGTAGGCAGTCTCCTGCTTACAAGAACATCTGTATAATATTTCCATCAAGATTCCGCAGGAGAGTAGAAAGCGGGACATGAGAAACCTTAAGGGGACTTCAAGGACGCCCCTTATAGGCTGCAGATAACAGGCAAAATATGGCGCTGGGGAGGGCGACCTGTTACAGAAGTGCTCTCTGTACAGAGCTCCCTTCCTTCACAACAAGAGAGATCAACAAAGAGCCACAGGGCTTTCTTTTAAAGAAAGGGGCATCTGTTCATACATCTGTTTTTAACTTGAAAAACCTATTCAGACAATCCCTTTTGGGGAGGCATTATAGCAACCCAAACTGCCTTTGCCAGGGGAATTTTTTATATAAACTTTGAAAATAATTTCACAGGAAAGGAAATGAAGGATATTTATTGTGTTTGGCCTGCTACACTTTCCAAGATGGGGACTCTGGTATTTCAAAAGGGGGAACTCCTTCCTATGGGGAACTTCTGGGGATGTGAAAGCAACTGGGTCATTCTTTTAGGGGGTGAGGTGTCATAAGTGAAGTAGGATGCTCTCCAGTTGTTTTTTATCACTCTCCTGTATCTTGTTCACTTGGGTTGAATAGAAAAATGCCTCAGTCTCCCTACAAATCAGCAGTATGTGGTAACAATGGAGAGAAATCCTATAGTTATGGCACTGGCCTGGAACGTAGGAGACTTAGACTCACTTCCAGTCGCTGCCACAGACATGGCATCCCATATTTTGTTTTGTCTATGTAGGCCCAAATTCTGAGATTTACAACTTGTGGATGAATTGTTGGGCTCACACAAAGCCACTGGGGTCTTGAATGGCTGTGGGAGACTGCAGGGGCATTAGAAATTGCTGAGGTGAGACCTTAGATTTAATGCTTTTCAGGGAAGAGAGACTATTCTTGGCTAAACAGAGACTATCTTTGGGAAAGGCCATTTGTAGATGACATGGGGGTTTACTTTGCCTTAAATTGAAGTGGTGATTTTGTAAAAACACTGCTTCAATTTAGGGCAAATTAAACCCCATGTCTGGTGAGCAGAGCAGTCCCTGAGCTGCGGGGGGGCGGGGACGGACACGACAGGGCAGCCTGGTACTTCCCTCCACGGCAGCGGTGGCCTCCCCTCCAGACGGCACCTACTCACAGGCACCTGGCTTGGGCAGTCCCGGGGGTCACCGCAGCCACAGGAGGAAGTGCCAGGCCCCCAGGCAGGTCAGGCAGGCTCCAGAGGGAGATCAGGCTTGCCTCATTTTTCCCCCCAACCCTTCTGTGGAGCCTGACTTCCTGGGTTTTTTGCACCGTCTGCCTGCAGACTCTGAGCCACACAGAGCCCAATGCTTCCCTCTGTGGCTGTAGGGTAGAAAACTAAAACTACTTGGAGGCGATTTACTTTGCAGCATCCCAAAGTCATTTAAGGCACATTATGCCACCAAATATGCAAACTCGTGCAAGCAGCAATGCCATTAAAGCGGTGCAAAAGGCATTTAACCTGCTTTAAACCCTCTTTAAAATGTCATTTACAAACGGCCTAAGTGTTTGCATAGATCCTGCCCTAGTGAGGCTCTAATTTTTAGATGCTCTCAAAATAGGAATAATTAAGAATAGTAATGTCACATTTAAAAATTTTTTTCCTACATTGTACCATTCAATATCCACAGAAAAACTCTAGTTGTATCTCATTCACTAGCTCTTTATCAGCAAGTGGGAGATGATATACTTACTCCATAACAGACTTAAAAACCCAGATAGGGAGCAGGAGGGAAAAGGAGAAAGCTAGATGCCTCCGACATTCCTTTCCCTAGTACACGGCATTAATATTTCAAGTATAATTATGTAACTGCTTGGGTAGAAATAAACCTGAGAACAAACTACCACTACCAAGTGAAGCCACTGCTTCAGACATGTCTAGATCACATCTTAGTAACATGAGTGCACTAGAAATATCTAACAAAAGCTGGAAGGCCTGCATAGGGCAGCGGCAGGGAAAACCTCAACAATGGCCTTTTGACTAGCTGACCTCCCACTGTCATGGAACACCTGCCTACACTTTCTGAAGACAAATGCAGGAAATGCAATGCCAGGAAAACAAAGCACTGTTTGACTTGCTGGCTATTGCACCTAAAAGGATTATAAATTAATCCAGAACAATTGAGAAGTGGGATTAGCAGTGTCTCATGTTATGGGAAACCTTGTTCTCTATTCAGTACGAGACAAATCAGAGCAACAGCCAAAAACCCTTCAGCCATGTGCACATTTGAACTGTACAGGAAGTGGAATGTATGGGCTATTAGTCCCTGTTTGCAATCCTGTATCCAGGGTCTTGTGGACTATGCAACGAACAGGACTAAAATTTGTGATTGAAGCAGGTCCCGGTTCAGATGCTGTGGCAGTGCTGTGTGATGGTATCTCTCCACTTGCTGCAATGGTTTTAAAAGCTTTAAAATTATTTTTGGGCAAACAGCATGACTAAACACCACCCCAGGCATTACGTTTAAAATAATACTAACCTTGTGGTATTCACTGATAACAACAACATTACTCCTACTGTATGACCATTTTTTCACAAAGGCCTGAGGAAGGAGTGTCAGGCTTAACTCTTGGTTTTTTTTTGTTTTGTTTTTTTTTTTTTCAGGGTTTCATTGAATGGGTTCATAATATTATTTTCAATATTTTTCTTTAAATTCAATATTGTTACATTGCAGCCTGATGCATAGAACAGCCTAGTACCTGGCTTGGCTTAGTTGCATGTGGTTTGCTAGGACTTACAAGCAACTGGAGTGAATCTGTTCTAATTTATAGAATGATTCAATTTACAGCCAAGTGCAACATGGTGATTACAGCTGGATTTCTGTATTTTTGCAGCCCTTCTGACCTTTACACACAAGGAAGTGCCAACCTCTATGACTAAAAGTCAAAGAAAACTAAAAAGCTTGATTCCTGCCAGCTATCCATGTCTATGGCTCTTACAGGCATCAGCAGGAACTCCACATGTAGCCACCTGCCTATTGTAAGCCTTAAACTGGCCTGTTTTCCATCATTCTGTTCATAGTACTACTGTCCTTTTTCTTTTTAATTCATGTGGTGTGATATTATTCACAGAGGAAAGAATCAATGTGGAGGAGATTGCTTAATGAGGATATGTTAACTGACCAATTAAGACAAAAAACAATGGGCATAAGAAAAGCTTTCAATTTCCTTTTCACTCTTCTCTCTTTAATGTGCTATTTGTGGCATGACTGTTGTCAATAATAGCTGTCCCTTTTTTTAATAAGCATTTAAAACTGAGTAATTTTATTTGGATTTTAATAATTGATAGTGGATGTTAAAGGCTTGTTTTGACAAGTGTTTTAGACCCCCTCCACCCACTCTGACTCTGCAACCCTATCTCCCCATTTGGGAGTGAAACTGGAAAAGGAGGAGAGTTATGGTCTAATTTTCTATCCTTTTCTGGCAGTTTACAGTCCAAATCCAGGGCCCTGATGCTGAAAAAATACTATTCCACTGGGAACTGTTAGTCCTCTGCTTCTTATATCTTTCAGGTTCCTGACCTGACTTTGAGCAGAAGGTTAGACTAGATAACTTCCTGTGGTTCTTCCAGCCCTACTTTTTCTATGATTCTATGACCTTTTCTTAGAATGTAGTCTTGGGCAGATTTAAAATGTAATGATTGATTATTTTTGGCTCTTCCTATAGCTCAGATCCCTTGAAATAAATTAATCCTTGGTATAACTCCATTACATTTTAAAGAATTCACAGCAGGTAAAATTAATCTTGTCCCTTGACTTTGGCTCATTTGGTAAGATTTTGCTTTCTACATCTTTCATGGATGTGATAGATTTCATAGACGTTAGGGCTGGAAGGGATCTTGGAAGATCGAGTCCAGCTCCTGCCCCAGGGGCAGGAAGTCAGTTAAGGCGGAAGGATCCAAGCAACATAGGCATCCAAATGTTTCTTAAAAGAGTACGGAGTAGATGCCTGCACCACCTCCAGAGGGAATCTATTCCAGGCCTTGAGGGCTCAGACAGTGAAGCAGTTTTTCCTTATGTCCAGCCTAAAATGGTCTTGGAGGAGTTTGTGACTGTTGGACCTTGTCATCCCATGGGGTGCTCTGGTGAACAGGCATTGCCCCAGATCCTGATGTACACACACCTTATATACTTACAGGTGCCACTCAGTCACCTCTGAGCCTGCACTTTTCCAGGCTGAAGAGTCCCGTGGCTCTCAGCCTCTCATCATAAGGCCTGTTCTCCTGCCCTCTGATCATGCATGTGGAAAGGCAACTGAAAACAAATATTGTTATTGTAGCTAACAAATATAGTTTACCTTGAGCCATCCTGCATAGAAGAAGAACTGTAACAATGTAAAGACTGGAATGTAAAGATCTAACTCATGCCCATTATATCCTTGGTCAGGATCCAAAAACTGACGCCCTATCAGGCACGCAAAGAAGAAGGTATAGACAGCAAGAGTGACAACCTAAAATGAACAAAATCTCCATTGAAATCACAGCACAAAAAATATGTATATACAAGGCACCACTCCCTAAAGTGACCTGGGTGCCTAACGTAATATTGTTCTAAAATCTGTAGGTAGATATTATCAACAAAATGGCAGCATGTTCTATTGGTGGCCAGGGACTGAGTCCAGGAAGAACTCAAAAATTTTAATTTATAACCCACCTTATCATACCAGAAAAGCTTCTTAGCGTCTTTAAGTCAAATATCACCTAAAATGTATGATTATTCAAAAGCCCAAGCCCAAGAAGGGAGTTACTGAATGCTCAGTATCTCTGAGACTCGGACCCTTTGTCAGGGTACCTAATATGAATGTAGGAACCTCAAGCTTGCCTTTCTGCAAATCTTGCTGCAAAACTTGGAAATGGTAATAGCTCGGTACCTGTGTATAGACCAGTGGAATTCCAACCCAGTCATAACCAAACAGAAGGCTACACCAAGACCGGTATCTATTCATTTCCTAAATAGGAAACACAACAAAACTCATGACAAGTCATAATTTTGACACTTAATAAAATGCTTTTGTTACATTTATTTCACATAAATGAAAGTCTGTGAAGTAGAACATTGGGTTGTGTGTGTGGAATATAAATTTATTTATAAATAAATCCAGGAACTCATCAACTTATGTGAAAGTTATACGTGGGGCTTACAGTGCTTAGTTTTATACTTGGGTCACATCGACACATTACATTTAGGGTGTGATTTAACTAGTTAATAATACCTTAAGTTGTGATCCTGCCACAAATTCAATCACATAATGGCATGATAAAAGAAGTGATAAGTCATGAAGTTATTCGACAAAAATGTGTAATAATTTTGCTGCTGCTTCTTATCACACTACTGAACATGAGGCCCAGTGCTGCCATGTGCCTGGGAGTCCCATCAACTGAGAGATGCCTAGCTGCAGAAGTGTACCATCCACTGCCAGTCCCACGGCTGATGACGCTCACGGTGGGGATAGTGCGGGGATTCAATTATAGACCTGGACAGACGCTACGTAGTTATTTAAGTATAATTTTGCATATAATTTTTCTACTCACATTCATCAGGGTCTGGAGGTCCACACTGTCTCTGATTCTACCCTCTTTTCGTGCTTTAACTGCCAGATTTCCGAACCAGACAAATGGAACCCAGTATTTAAGATGGGGAGACGCCAGCTTGTCAAATAATTTTTTTTCATTTGCTGTCATGAAACCTGCTTACAAAAGGAAAAGAGTTGATTTGCTTAGTGTGACAGGGTGCAATTAACGTACAGGTGAAGTTCTTGTTCTGAAATACATTTTTATTGAACATTAATTCCCATGCAGCTCTGGACATATTGGGATGTAATTTTGGTACAAAACTATTGTGAACTATACTTAAAGTTAGGACCTGGTTTAAATTGCAGGCCCAGATTGCTAACATTATGGCCCAATCATGGTGGGGGCCACCATTTTTGCTCCCAGATCATGGAGTACCCCCCTCCCCCCCCCCCCACATTGGCTGAGGGTGCAGGCTTAGAGACAAATTTAATTGCAGCAATAGAGGCCTTGCTCCCAAGGCCTCTGATTGCTGCTGAAAATCCCACGTACTTTCTCCCACCTCACTGGAAGGGCAGATGGCCCTGGTGCCAGGTAGGGGAGGGGCAGTTTGCTCCTCTGGGTGGGAAAACTGGGGCACTGGGGGGAGGTGCCTGGGGGCTGCCTCCCTCTGCTCATGTATTCTTTCCCCCTGCCCCAGTTTTCTCACCTGAAAGAGCAAACAGCCCTTCCCCTCCCCATCCCCAAGCTCTCTTCTCCACCTGTCCCTTTTGCAACCCCTTCCCCCACCCCACTTAGGCTGCTAGGCTTTTGCTGTTGGCTAGGAAATGCTTTTTCCAGCCTGCAGCAGCCATCTGGAACTCCCCAGCAAGCAGCCATATTGTGGCATGTCATTGCAAATCACATTTTTCATGAAAATCACTTAATTTTGTGGCCAGTCCACTTCTGACTCCAATGTCCCCATCATTAATGAAGATGTTGAACAATATGGGTCCAAGGACAGAGCGTTGAGGGACCCCACTGGTCACAGGACACCATGATGAATGACTTGCATCAATTACTACCCTCTAGGTCTGACCACGGAGCCAATTTCCCAGCCAGCGGATTGTGGTGGACCCAAGGCCACAATTAGCCAGTTTCACCAAGCGGTGATCATGGGATACCAGATCGAAGGCTTTTTTGAAGTCAAGATGTATGACATCAATCTCTTCTCCCTTCTCCAGGTGATAGGTCACCTGGTCGTAGAAGGAAATGAGATTGGTCAAGCCAGACCTACCCGCAACAAACCCTTGCTGGCTATCCCTTTGGACTGGCTGATACCAGCATCCTTTAAGGATGGCCTCTTTAATAAACTTTTCTAATACCTTTCCTGGTATAGAAGTCAGGCTGATGGGCCTATAGTTAGCCGGATTCACTTTCCTCCCTTTCTTGAGGTTGGGCTGTTACAGTATGGGCTGTTACTTCCAAAAGGTGTACTAAATCATGGTGCAGTAACAGTATCACCATAGTGACACATGTAGACGTGCCCATAGTATTTCTCCTTAGTTTCTTTTACCCACTTTTCTCTGCTTTCATACAACATCTTTTATGTTTAGAATATGCTCACAAATGAGTGTAGAAGTTGACTTGCAACATATTCATAGATTGTAAGGCCAGAAGGGACCTTGGAAGATCATCAGGTCCAGCCTCCTGCACCAAGAAGGAAAGATAACTGGGGGTCAGGTGACCCCAGCAAGGTGACTATCTAGTCTCCTCTGGAAGATTTCAAGTGTAGGTGATTGCACCACCTCTGGAGGGAGCTTATTCCACTGTGTGGACACCTTGTCTGTGAAGAAGTTTTTCCTAATGTTGAGTCTGAAACGGTCTTCCAGGAGTCTGTGGCCATCACCCCTAATTTTCCCCTTGGGTGCCCTGGTCAACGGTTGTTCACCGAGCCCTTGATGTACTCCCCCAGTGTAGTGGGAAGCTGCTACCAAGTCCCCCTCTTGGCCTTCTTTTTGTCAGGCTGAATAGTCCCAGATCCCTGAGCTTTGCCTCATATGGCTTGCCATGTAAGACTGATCGTATGGGTGGCTTTTCATTGGACTCTCTCAAGCTTGTCCACGTCCTTGTTAAAGTGTGGTGCCCAGAACTGGATGGAGTACTCCAGCTGTTGTCTCACCAGTGCTGAGTACAGCAGAAGAATCACATCCTTGGTTTTGCTGGAGATGCATTGATTGATGCATGCCAGAGTATTATTTGCCCTACTGGCTACAGCATTGCACTGCTGGCTCATATTCATACTGTGGTCTGTTATTACCCCCAGGTCTCTTTCATTTGTGGTACTAGTCAGTTTGGTGCCTCCAAGCCTATAGGTGTTAGGGGTTGGTCATCCCAAAGTGGAGTACTTTACATTTCTCGACATTGAACTGCATCAAATTCTGATCCACCCAAATTCCCTGCCTGTCTAGGTCCACCTGTATCTGTAGCCTATCTTCAAGCATGACCATGCTTCCCCATAACTTGGTGTTGTCTGCAAACTTGGCCAGTGAGTTCTTCGCCCCCACATCCAAATAGTTAATAAAGATGTTGAAAACTACTGGACCAAACACTGAACCCTGTGGGACACCGCTGCCCTCTTCTCACCACGATGACACAGATCTGTTCACTACGACTCTCTGAGTCCCATCCTGCATCCAGTTTCTCACCCACCTGACTGACTGTCTCAGAGTTAAGCCCACAATCCTCCAATTTTTGTACATAAAATTTTATGGTTATATGGACTGTTATAGACCTCTCTGATACAATGTATAATAGTCTAAAAATAGCTTGTTTTCTCACACACTGCTGTTGCTTCTGAAGTATTGCAGATGTACAAAGCTTACCGTTTCATAGACCACTCTCAGATTTAGTACTCTATTTTTAGGCAATGAGGACTGAAATATTGCCAGTCAAAAGATTATCCCTACTCAACAATTATGGCTTTTTATGGTGACTTGCAGCTTATTAAAAAGTTACTGGGGACGCAGGACTTTCTGTTGCACTAGAGCTTCAATACAGTGAATAGGCAGCAATCGATAAAAGTATAATTAGTAAGCCAAGTTTAGTGAGGAAGGCATTTACTGCAACTAAAATGCTTCTGTAATAAATGTGTTATTTCTTGTTTCCTTCAGACTTATTAAGGAGCCCTAAGAGAGAGGTGAAGAATTATGCTCAGAAATCCCACAGCTACAGAGACAACAGACTGCACCATGTTCCCTAGACTTGCAGAAGGAAGGCAACCTTTGCATGGCAGCCTGCCCTACTTCTGAGCCAGGGGTGCTATTATCTTTCATACAGCTTTCCCTGTGTCCTGTGAAACCTTCCATTTGACTATTACAAGAGGATTTTGGGAAAGATGGAGTTGGAGCCAGGGGAGTTTTTCTAGCAGCTCTGCAGGAATGCTGCTATGTTTATAGCTGAAGTGGAAGCAGCTGGCTGAAGAGGTGGCGCAAAGGCCAAGGGGCCTTTGTGCAAGGCCTCCTAGGCTGCAGGTCATTCTCTGCATTAGGAAAAGTGGCCTCTCCAGGTCTCTTCCATCCTCTTCTCTGTGCTGTGTTAATGGTCTGGGAAAAATCATCCTAGTTCCTGGCTCTGATTTCTGTAGGAAATAAACTGTACCACTGTCACATGAGATCTAATCCCAAATTTCTGTCTGGGGGAAAAAAAGTCCTGTTTTCTGAACAGCTTAATGCTAACAGAACTGTTTTTAAAATGTATTTAGTATTGCATTCAATGAAACCTCGGCATCCTTGCATTGTTCTGCTGCCTGAGCCAGAAGGTGAGCTTAGTGAGAGAGTGCCTGTAAGTCAAAGTCTCTTAGAAAACTCTAGACATGAAGGAAATGATTGGCTCCTTGGTTATGTCCATTTCCTTTGTGCCTGAGTCTCTCTAACCTGTGTTATTGTGTTAGAAATATTATTAAAAATGCATTATCAATAGTGTTGTTAGAACAGCACAGCTGCCAGCTCTCGCTCTCCCTGGTAGGAGAAGGAGGGGGGGAGATTCAAGAAAAAGCTACTAAGGGCTCTTTGTATTAAGGTATCACTCTCTCTTTGTTCTGCAAATTTACTATCTCTTTGTTACACTAAATCACACTTCCTTTCATGCCCCCTACATTTCTCAGGCTAGATAAGAGTAATTGCCATCTTGTCCTTGGGTTTGAACTTTTTGTAACCTAAAGTACTTTCTGAGCAAGCGCAATTAGCTAATACATATAAGCCTATCCGCCCCGCATACTTAAGTAGTTAATTATAATGCACATGCGATGTATGACGTGACGTCATTTCATATATGTTTGTATGAACCGGAAATGAGTTGTAAGAGTTCCTGCTTCTGTACACGTGCTCAGGAGAGAGGGGATAAAAGCCTGCTGAGAAGTGTTCCCCGCGGGCAGAGAGTGTGGTCTTTTGTCTTCTCTCTCTGACCCTATTTGCAAATATATACCTTTTGTATTACCAACAATGTGTGCCTAAAGGATCATTGTTTATGAGCCTCCAAAGAAACGAACCGTGATTTTTACATCAATTGTGAGCTCCTTGATTTTCATCCAGTCTATGCAAAATACAGCAACTAAAATAATCTTTTGGACTATCTAGAAAAACTGATGTTGATCTCATACTATTAGTTGTTGTTTTATTGTATTTTATAGCAGTGCTTATGGGTCACAGGGCCCTATTATGCTAGATGGTGTGTTGGTGCATAGGCTGCAATCTTATGCTTATTTACCTGCTTAACCTTGCTCCTGAAGCAGCCTCGTGCAAGTCAGGAAGCAGGTGGATAACTGTTTTCAGGATCAGGGCCAAAACAACAGACAGATAAACAAAGGATGGGAAGGAAAATAGAGATGTGGAATGGCTTGAGTGATCTGTTACCATATTTTGTTTATGTACATGATAGTCGGGGTGGGTCCAGGGGGATACAGTGGTGTAGTTGGTCCCCCCAGCTTTTATTTCCTGGTTCACCCAGAGTTTAAAACCAGCTGCCTGGGCCTGCAACAGCATTTCTATTCAGGCAGCAGTGAGAGAATCAGTTGACTTCATGGATGACTGTAAACTATCTGATTCCTTCTAAACTCTTCATTACACAGGTGTTAATGCCTCTATCCCCTTTTTAATGGTATTGATGTTCTAATCAAGCTGTCCTTTCTTTTGCAGTTCTGTTGTCTGTTAGTTGCTCCTGATAATCTAGCTCCTATTTCGCCGCCTTGCAGACTGCTTTTAACTCTAGCTAAAAACATTAACTCAGATGTAGAAATGTTAACTCACATGAACATTAACTTGGGTGCAGAAATAGGTTTCAGTGCAATCCTGGATGCACTGTCAAGCTGCTCAAGAAGGCTAAGGTTTTGTTTTATGAATCTGAAAGAGATGAACATTTGATTCTGATGACTACAAGACTAATGAAACAACAGCTTTAACTTATTTTTGCCTAGTTTGTTGTATTTTTTTTTTTTATTCACAGTACATGATATAACAAATTAATGCTTTGATCTTAAACTGAATAATATAGCCCTAGCCCCCTGGCATATTAGCAAAGCCTCTAGTTTCTTCTTAGTTTCTGGAGAAAAATGTATTGTGTTATATTTGATTATGTATTACACCGTCTGCACCCCCCCTTTTCAAAATCCTAAATTCACCCATGAAGATAATGACATCATTTAAGGTAACACATTACTAATTTCCCAATATATTTCTGTAATGGGTTTTGCTGTGTAAAGGTGGAACATCCTAGAGCTGAGGTAGAAGGAGTTTAATTCCAGGTTTCCGAACTATTTCAAGGAGGCAGTCCCATATGGGAACTAATTTGGTACTGATGAGATTATCAGTGAGAGCAGTTTCAAGGTGTTTGGGGAGCAATGGAGTTTCCTAGTTTGTTTTGTATGGCTTGTTTGTTTGGGACTTCTGCTTGGGGTGCTACATGAGAGCTTTGGGATATGCATGTATTAATTTGGATTAAAGCAAGTCTCATTAAATCAAACCCTATATGGAGATGGTAATTTGTTCTCAAACATAAGAGCCAGTTGTAAATGCATGTCAATTATTAATTGCAGTTATAGTTCAGTCATAATATGTTGATAATTAATTAGCATTATAATTCTGTTGTAATAGTCCATATTTGTCTTCTATAGGTTTTTTGTATGAAGGTAGTCTGTATTATGCAGCCATTCAGCTGAAGATCCCTGGGATGTCCTCCTTCACAGGGAACCTTACGCCCATAATCTCACCTACCATGACCTGATAATAAGAAAAGGGATGTCTAGGAGGGAGGATTTGCTGTGAGGATGATCCTAGGATTTACCTTAGTACAATGAGGGCTCCACCTTCCCCTATACCCTCTCCCATTCCACTGGGTAGTCAACATGAATAATTGATTGTTCATAGGATTTCACCCCAATAGACTCGTTTTCTACTTGAAACAAAACAAGCGTGATTCTTGTTAATCTCTTCACAAAAACTCCGTTCTGACCTTTGACTTAATGTCCCTGGGCTACATGGCCTGATAGCCACTACTCAGGCAACAAAGTGTTATCACAGTTCTGCTCTCTGCAGCAAGTTGCCCTCACCAGGGTTCAGTCAGAAAAACCCCAAAAAACAAAAAGTAGGAAGAAACTAAAGAGCAATTCTTGGTTTACCATTGTTGTTTAAATCAGAGCTTCAGCCATGTTTTTTGATCTGTTCCCTGCTGGCCAAGCTGCCGAAGCTCAGGATCAGGGCTTCTGCATTGCAGCCTTCATGAGGATGTCCTCATCAGCTGCAACCTTGTAGCCTGCTTTAGGACTGCTGGAGCTTGCCTTTTTTCCCCTTCCCTGCTCAGTGAATTCTCTTCTCTCTGCTCCAGGGTGGATACTTTTGGTTCTGTTTTTTCCTCCCAGTGTCAATATGGCACATCTTAAAGCACAGAAGCTTTGGGGAAAATAACTTTGATAAAATGGAGCTTATTTATTTAATGTGGAAAACCCTGAGAACCTTCTCAGTGGAAATTAAAGAGATTGTGTTTCAGACTTTAAGTTCTACGTGTTTGAAAATCAAGCTGTGTTCTCTGTGATCTCTCCCATGTAATACAGATTCTGCAATCAGGATGCCAAGTCTAATTTTGCTAATGATGCATGAAACAGCACAACATAGAAAATATATGAGAACATATTCAATTGGTTTTGTAAGTAAAGTAAGTGGGTAAGATGGTGTGGCAGAGCACTGTTGGTGCCTGCCATTTTAAGGGCTAAGCCAAGCAGCCAGCAGGTGCTTGATTGCAGCGGCCATTTTAGACTTCTGGCCGCCTATATAAAGACAGCAGTTCACTGCTGGCAGGCCAGGCAGAACTATTGCCTGGCTGCAAGCCTGTATGCAACATCCTGGAGGTAAGGGCAGGAGCTGTAGGAGATGGTTTGGAGGCTCCTGGTCCTGGGCATGACCTAAAACAGCAACCTGTCAGGAGTGGGTGACCTGGTGGGGCTCTCAGTGGTGTGGGAGACCCCAGGAAATACCAGACCAGTTACCACCCTGGTGAAAGGTGGGTCGGGACACCTTAACTCCAGCTCCCACAAGCGGGTGGGTTAACACATAGTTGGGCCAAGAAGGTGGACCCAAGCTAGAGACTCATAGATCTGACTTGAAAACCCTTGACTGATCAATGCTGGGGCCAGGGCCAGAAGGGTCAAAAGGGCCAAGGACCCACATGAGGGATGCCCAGAGCTGAGGACCTGGGGTTTCCAGCTGGCTTTGGAGGTGAGGCCAGGGCCTGTGTGGCCAAAGGCCCCAAGGGGACCACACCTGAAAGGAGGAACAGTTCAGGGAGCTAGACAGCCCAGAATGAGGGCAGAGTAGACTGCCTGAGTGGAGGGATTTTGTAGGGGTCTGGATTGGAGGATTCTGAGGCCTAGTGTGTGGCCAGTGAGGTTAATATCTGTGGATGCCATCTGCAAGGTTTGGGCTGCAGTGTAGGGGAGGAACGGAGCTGCAGAAAGTGCCCCCTGGCATTGGGGCAAGAAATGAGCAGCTTCCCACCCAATTAATATCCTAATTATAACTCATCAAGTTCAATAATGTTGGACTTGAGACATTAGCATACAAGAGAACCTATTTTTGGAGTGAGTTCCAGATACAATTCACAGGAGAGGCTCTCTGAAGTCATTATCTAGGACAGCACAGTTTGAATTTTTTATAAAAAGCAATAGAGCTCCAATCAATAATCAATTATGCTTTGTAGTCGCACAGGGCCAGTACAGAAGTTACACGTGTTGCTCATTAAGTGCGCAGAAAGTGCTCTAAAGCCATAACCAAACAGATATTCATAGCACATCAAATGCTTTAAAAATGGTGGATCCCACTTGAAGTTAACCCTGGATGGATGTGGTATCAGATTAAAGTGCTTTAGGTTACAGCGCTTTATCTAACTACACCCCATCCTGAGTTAAGGCACATTTACCAACATCCTAGGAGCCCCTTGCTGGGTGTCTTGCTAGCCTCCGCCAGTGGTTGTCTGCTTCAGGAGAGCACCAGCCTCACCCCCAGACTGTCACAGAGAGGAGACAGAAAAGGCTCTGTCTATTCCCGGTGCAGCTGGGGGAGCGGGAGGTAACCAAAATTCTCTACTGCACAGATCTCCAAGAAGTTTGTGGGCATGGGTCTTGACAGGGACTGATCCAGGCCTACTCAGCAGAGAGGCTCCATTCCCCCCAGCCTGTGGTGTGGGGGCAGGGCAGGGCTGGGGGGAATGGAGCCTCTGGTGTGGGGGCAGGGCAGGGCTGGGGAGAGAGGCCCAGTGGCCAGCTGCTCAGCCGGACTTGATAGCCTCCAGCAACCTCCTGGGAAGCATGCAGGAGTGCTGCCAGCCTGCTGGCCTCAGCCATTGCAGGCAGGCTTTGATCCCCACACTGAACAGTGCACATGTGTTCTGTTCAGTCCTGACCTAATCTAGAGCACTCTGAGTAAAGCAGTATACTTACAGCATTTCCACCTTGGACTTTTTGAATGTCTGTATTCATCCACTGTATCCATTTTCATATAGGAAAAAGTGTTCTTTGTAATATTCAGGTTCTAACCATCATTATTTTAAAAGTCAAGATATTTATATTAATGAACAATTAAACATTCTCTTTGAGACTCTCAAAGGGGCATTAACATTAGGAGCTATTATTCTTATCTCTGGAAGCTTTGGATTGCTACAGGGGTGTAGGTTGTAGCTGTTTTGGTATGCATACCAGCCCAGCCTCTGGCTTTTTTACTTTTCATTCCATCCAGGAGGAGCACACATCAACTGCTGACCCTTTCTTAGCCTGATGAAGGGTTTTTGGACCCAAAAGCTTGCTTAAATATTGTTCTCCAACTATTTAGTTGGTCTAATAAAAGATATCAGATTCACCCAAAGAACCTTGTCTGCCTTAGATTGCTACAATCATTCATGAAGGATAAGGTAAAAGAACCTATTGACTAGTACTCACTCAACTGTTATTTTTATTGCTGTAATAGGGAAGTACTTTGTTCCATCAATAACTAAGTGTAAAGTTAAGCAGCAACTTTTACCATTAAACACTTTAAAATGTGTAAAATATGTATCAAAGAGTATTAAAAGAATTGGCTGAAGAGCTCTCTGAACTAGAAATACCTATTTATTTATTTTAACAATATTTGGAATGTTGGAGAAGTTCTAGGGGGCTAGAAAAAAGCTAATATTGTACCAATATTTCGAAGAGGTAAATAGGTCAATTGGCCTGATTCTGATCCCTGGCCAAATCATGAAGAGGCTGGTATGGATGCAATCAGTAAAGAATGAAAGATGGTAGTATAATTAGTGTTTAATCAGCATGGTCTTATGGGAAATAGGACTTGTCAAACAAAGTTACCATCATTTTTTATGAGAACGGATGTTTGGTTGATAGTGGTTATAGACTGACTCTGACTCTCCTCCTCCCTCTTCTAATTTAATTTAATTTAGTGTTTAATCATTACATGCAAAATGGAACCATTTTAACAGGAGGAACTATGTGCACCACCTCTTCCATGTAAGTGCCCGTGGCCTGGTGGCTAGAGTGTTTATGCAGGATATGCACGATACAAGTTAAAATTACCAAAGGCAGAACAGGATGGAATTAAATGATGATCTCTTACTTCCAGTATGAGTGCTGTAACCACTGAGCTATTGGAAAAAATGGAATACATCTTTACAAGGATGACTAGGCATTGTAAAGTCTGGTGTTGCACTGCTCGGAGCAAGCCCGAGACATAGCAGCCAGGGTCCATGTCCTGGGTGTCAATAGCAGCTGGGACAGCAGCAGAGGTAGTTGGGCAAGGAACAGTGGTGGCTGCCATTTTTGCAGTGCCACAGAGCAGGTACCTGGGGCTGGTGCCCTTGTTGCCCACTACTAGATTATTATGCTATTAGATCTAGCCCCTGCTGTCTCCAATTCCAAGTATTAAAAAGGATTTTCAGAAGATCTGCAACTGTCACCTGAGTGTTGGAAAACATGTCTTATGATAAAGGACTGAAGAAAGTCAAGTTAGCTAGTTTATCCAAAAGGTTAACAGGTGACTTGCACTTGACAAGTACACACTTGTGGAAACAGCTGTTTAGCACATCAGGGTAAGAAGAGATCCAATGGATGGAAGCTGAAGCCAGACGTATTCAGGCTGACTATGAGGGTGCCAAACTATTGTGTCATTTTACCTAGGGATGTGATGTAACCTCCATTATTTGTAGTCTTTGACTTGAGACTGGAGATTTTTGTAAAAGGTACTCAGAAGCTCAGGGCTTGTTATAGAAATTACTTGGTGAATTTCTCTGCCTTCTGTTGAATAGGAAGTCAGACTAGAGGATCATACAATGGTTACCTCTGGCCTTAAAACAGTTGTGGGCAAAATACAGCCTGTGGGGTGAATCCAGCCCACCAGGCCATTTTATCTGGCTCATGGGGCCCTAAAAAATTTAGAAAATTTAATATGACAGGCAGCCAGGGGTAGATGAAAAGATGACAGGAGACGGGGCCAAGGGAAGCCATTGGAAGGATCAAGAGGCTGCAGAAGCAAGGCCCAGCTAGCCCCACCTCCCCCACCCCCAGCCAGAAGCCCAGTGCTGAGGAGAGAGTTCTGGCCTGGGACCCTGGGGTTGTTTCCCTGCAGTGTAGGCAGGCAGGAATATAGATAAGTAGGGGGATAGGGTGCCATCACTCGGGGTCGGGCTGAGCCGGTTGATGTGATCCCAGTTTGCAGCCAGGAACCACATGGTGCTGGAGTGGCCAGCGTGGGGTAAAGAGGAGCGGCAGCAGCCACAGGCAGGGAAGCTGTGAAAGGGGCAGCGAGCAGATGCGCTGAGTGCAGTGACAGGCGTGCAGGAGCATGGGGCCCACACTGGTGTGCTGGGACCAGGGTTGGCAGGGCCCAGAGCAGGGTGCCAGGAGCATGGGGCCTGGGCCAGCAGGGGCTCTAGAGCCAGGCCAGATCCCCCTCTGCCCGCTGGTACAGCCTGGCCTGGCTCCATAGAGCCCAGCTGGCCTGTGCTCCTGCCACCCCGCTCTTGGCCCTCTGGTGCTGGCTCCAGCAAACTGTGTGAACCCCATGCTCCCACCCAGCTGTCATTGAGCTCGGTGCACTCACTGCCACTCCTCCTTGCTTGCTGCAGCCATTTGCCTGGTATTGCCGCCTCTCCCCTCCACCTCCCTGCCGATTGCTCTGGCACCATGTGGTTCCCAGCTGCAATGTCAGGCCACAGGATGCAGCTGAAGCCAACCTAGGCTCTGAGATTCTTGGCTGGCTCCATGTGGTGCCTGCTGGGCCAGTCCAGCTCCTGCTGCATCCTGCTGTCTCCACCGTGCAGCTGGGATGTGGTGCCAGAATGGTAAGCTGGGTGGGGTGTGGGGGTGAGGAAGCAGTAGAAGGGTAGTGGTGGCAGACATGGGGAAGTGGCAAAAAGTGGTAGCACAGGGCCTGGCCTGTGGTAGGAACTTGGAGCCTGGGCTTGGAGGAGCACTGGGGGGACTTTGCCTGCCATGGGGGGCTGTGGGCAAACCTTCCCCTTCCAGACATGCCACAACCCTCCCAAGCCACCCTCCCCTACACACTTACAGCCTCCCACAAACCCCCTACCCACCCACACTCCACACATTCACATGGTCCCTCACCCCACACCCCCATACCTATCCACCTCCCCACATAACCACATACCTATGTCTCCCTCCCCACACAATATAAGCATAAGTCTTCATTTTAAGCTATTATATAATCACCTTTGTGTACACAAAACAGATGCATGTAAATCGGGACAAAAAGATTTGATTATTGTCCAATCAATTAATTGGAGCTGGACTGGATCCCCCTCTGTCTGCTGGTGGAGCCTGCCTTGCTGCATACAGCCATGCTGGCCCCAGTGCACCATGCAGGCCCTGTGCTCCTGCCCAGCTGTTGTTGTGCTTCATGTGCCCACTTGCTGCCACTCCACCCACCTGCCACCATCCTTTATCCACCATTGCTGCCACTCCCCTCCACCTTGTTACCAGTTGCTCTGGCCCCACATAGTTCCCAGCTGCAGGACGCAGCAGGAGCTGGCTTGGCCCCTGAGAGCCTCGGCTGGCTCCATGTGGTGCCTGCCAAGCTGGTCCAGCTCCTGCTGCATCCTGATGTCTCCACCATGCATCTGGGACATGGTGCCGGAGTGGCAAGCTGGGGGTGGAGACGGGGAAGTGGCAGAAGGGCAGCGGTGGCAGACGGGGGGGCAAGTGGTGGCAAGGGGCAGTACAGGGCCCCATCGGTGTCCCAGGGGCAGGAGCGCGGAGCCTGGGTTTGGAGGAGTGCTGGGGGGGGCCCTGCCCACAGGAGGCTATGGGCAAACCCTCCCCCTCCAGACATGCCACAACCCTCCCCAGCCACCCTCCCCTACCTATTCACAGCCTCCCACAAAGCTCCAACCCACCCACACTCCACACATCCACCTGCTCCCTCACCCCACATACACCCCACCCACACCTATCCATGCTCCCCCACATACACACCTACACCCTCCCCACATACCCACGCAGCATAAACCTATACCCTCCCACTCCTCCCCCAATAATATACAAGTGTATGACTTCATTTTAAACTATTGTACAATAGTCTTTGTGTACACTACATAAACACATGTAAATTAGGACAAAATATTTTTTGAAATCAAATTAATGAATGTTGTAGTACGTATTTGATTTTTAGAATGTAATTTGGTATTTTGCTGGTTCTGAGATGGCAAACAGTTGCTGAAAAGAGTAATTCTGCAGTGGGGGAGAGGGGCAGCAAGGGGCAGAACTTCTGGCAGCAAAGTTCAGGGGTTAGGGGGGTGGGACATCTGGTCCAAGATTGTGACCAGGGGGCGGGGCACTTGTCAAGGGGCGTGGCTACCCTTGCAGGTCTCGATGGCTTGCCAAAACTCGGGTAAGTGGCTCTCCACCTGAAATAATTGCCTGCCCCTGCCTTAAAATCTCTACATTTGCTGCAAAGGCAAATGTTTAGCAGTATTTATGCAGTGACAATTTTCAGTTTGACAGTGATGTGATAAATTGGCACAAGCTTCAGTAATTACTGATGCTCTTTAAGTATCTGTTTCTGCCACTCCTAGCCATATTGAATATTGTGCTTTAACATAGACTGTTATATTATGCCATAGCAAACGATGAATGGGACCAATTTCGGAGTACTATACTACTCACCATGAGTAACAGAACCTGTCCTTGTACTATTATTGAAATGTTTCTGGTACAGGATGAATTAAGATTTAAAATAATGATGATATTGTCATTCTGTATTGAAGGATCCAATGGTAGAATATTTTCCATATAATAAAAATATTAGATAATTTTCCAGTCTACAACTATTGCTTAAGAATCCTCAGACACACTGTCTCCTTAAGAACAGATTGTCTTTAGCAATGGGGAGGCAGAGGTGGATTAGCTGATTGGAAATGCTGTAATTTTCCAGTGTGTATTAGAAGCAGATTGCTAGGGAGTGACATAAGATTTGCTGACCTCTCTCAAGTCCCGGTAAACAACTTGTTAAAAAACGATAGGAAAAAGATTTTAGAATTCAGCATACTTTCAGGGAAAAAAAGTATACGTTAACCTGATCTGGTTCTTTCAGTAAGAAAGATGCATTGTACTGGAATTTTTTCCCTTCACCATTTTAAACCCCGGGGGGGTGGGGGGGTGTATAACATGTTTCCCCTTAGCTTACTACTGCTTCTCAAAATAAAACAAAATTCAAGATACCACAGCAGGAACAGCCTATTCTTTCTGGTATAGATCAATGATCTATTGAGGTTGGTATTGTCTCTGACAAAGATGCTGGATACTTCAGAAGAAGGCAGAGCATCTCACCCTGAACATAACTATACAGCAGAGGAGTTGCAGAGGAAATTCTTTTTGGCTTAGCCAGTGACCAGCTTCCTTTCAAAAGAATACACGTGTTCCTTGTCAGACATTAGTCTAATACAAGTTATTATGTAAGGGAACAGCTTGTTATTACAGGCAGTCCTCAGAGTTATCATGCAATTGGTTCCTGAAAGCTGTGGCTTAAGTCGAAACATCGTAATTTGAGACCAATTTGCCCATAGCAACAATGTTATAAATGGGTGATTGGTTCCTTTAGATGCTTCATACAGTTGTGTCCAGCTGGTACTCTGTTGTAGTGGAAGGAGTGGGGGAGGAAAGGGGTGTCAAGGGAAGATCAATATGTCCACAGTGAACGAGGGATTGGGGTTGGGCCTGGGACGGGCTAGGGCAACTGCCGCCCTGCCAGGGTGGGGGGCATGGGACAAAGGCGCAGCTCATCTCAGGAGCGCGGTGGAGGGGTGCAGGTCCTGTTGCTGCTGCACACCGCTGGTCCGGGAGCTGTTCATCTGGCGGCTCCTGTCACTGCTCCCACCACTCATCTGGGAGATCATGAGGGGGGCATGTGCCCCCAGATCTGCACATGGTGGGCGAGACTAGGGCTGCACTGTGCTGCGCACTGGGTTGGCAGCAGGGGCTGTGGGACAGAGCCACTGTGCTACATCCGAACAAGCGGAGAGCTGTAGTGGGAGCTGCACCCCCCCCGGACAAGCTGCACCTTCGGCCCTTGCCCCGCCCCACCCCAGCTGGGCAAGCATTGCAAGGCATGGGGGGGTGCCCTCAGATCAGGGGAGGGAGGCTTGCACCCATTGGCCCTTGGGTCTCCACATGTCAAATATTTTCTGTCCTGAAGGCCTCAGCCAAGTTAAGAGTTTGCTTTACACCTAGTAGAGCGAGGGATTTGGGGCACCCTTGTTTTGTCTTGACCTTGGATGAAGAATTTAGTAGCAATAAAAATCAACTCCTACAGAATGTGTCATTTAATCCTGTCTTTGCCAGAGGTTGGTGGATTTGACAGGGACTAGTATGACTTGAACAAGAGGTTAAATAAGGAAAAATGAGGCAGATTTCTTTAGATCCCTGTCTGTAAGGGAAGAACTTACTGGGGATAATAAATTGACAATACCTGCTTCTACCACATGGTCCATGGTTGGAAATCTTTTGTACACAGCTGTGCTCACTGAGCGGAAGATGAGCAGGGAAGTTAAATTCACATAGCGCATCAGAGTCCTCCGAAGTAAGCGCCCATATTCATCCTGTCCCTGAACATTGCTAGAGATCAAGAACATAATTCTGTCTGGCCATGGCAGATTCACAAACTGGTTCCACCAGCGGTTCACCACCAGTGTAACGTAGAACCCTGTGGGTCAAAGCATATCAATGTCATAAAAATTATAATCTTCCTGTAAAATTTACACCTATTCTAATGCTTAGTTGAGCTTCTGTTTATATTGTAGAAGTTATCCACACCAGGAAGTCGCTGTATTTCCAGAATCATTACTGTAGTGTAAAGTATACACGGCCTGCTACTGTTAAAGCCTTTTAGTAAGCAGATATTAGTGCAAGGGGCCAAATCTTGTTAGAAATTGAGCAGATCATGGAAAATGCTAAGCACCCATCCGTTTCATTTATGTCTGCATGGGCTGAGGGAACTCAGCATTTTGCAGGATCAGGCCTAATTTTTTTTTTTTTTTAAACACAGTGCAATTATGAATACTTTAATCTCTCATTAGTAAGTTCATGACTCAAGTATCTGTGGTGTTCATTTGACAACAGCAATTTGACTGTAAGGCGACATTAATGGGTGATTACGATTTTATTGTGAGCCGCTGTGTTCCCACATGCATTTCAGCTCTGAAATGCTTCCATGCACAGCCATTTGTGTCACCCTGGGAGAGGCAGCTTTGTGCATTCTTTCCACATGTAACCTATACTTACCAAGCACAAAGGTTACTGGGATTTGTTCAGCATATTGGTCACAGTAAATTGATAATTTTTCAAAGAACCGTTTTTGCCTTCCTGTAAGAAAAAATCTGTAGCAAAAATAAAATGTGTATAACCCTTGGTAACATTTCTGCACTCTTTCAGGTATAAAGTGAATACAATTAAGAATAAAACACCGCATCACTGCAATGAGGAACAGCCTTGGCTAATGCACACAGGTGAATCTTTAAAGAAATTAAGCTTATGAATATTTAAAATGTTAACATTTGTATCATGTAATAAAGGGAGCTGGAGACAAGGATCTTCTCATTTCTAAAGGAAGTCATTATCCACTTGTGCTATTTACCTTGGAATGAATGTGGCCCCTAACACAGATCAATGATCTTGGTGTGAGATACTTCAGCAAAAAGATCATTTTCTCATTTGTCAACAAGACCATTTAATAAAGTGAGCTAATCAGATCTGCTGGAACTACAAAGGAGCACTAATCTATAACTTTCTGTCATTTGAAAAGGTTGCTTTTCCACTGCAGTGGTTTTTTTCTCATATTTACTGCTAAAGTATCTTATCGTGGCCATAAGTTTAAAAAACATTTTAAAAGTATATAGACAGTAAGGCACACTGTTAACTATATGTTGGGAAAAAAATAGAGTACAATAGCTAGTTCCTAAGCAGAAAGAAATGAAATACAAAATGTTAATATATAGACAATTATTTTTTTATTTATGCTATATGCCTCACACTTGTTATTTGATCTCACAGAAAAGAGAGACCTAGAAAATACTTGGGTTTTTGGTTTATGTTTATTTACCTTACAAAATAAGATTTGCTGTTCATGTAGGAAGATGTTTCATTACATGCTAATGACTCAGTCTTGTAACAGATTCCTGTATTTTTTCTAGGAAAATTAGCGATTGCTTTTATAAAAAAATGGAGTCTGAAGAATTTGATTTACAAAACCGGAAAAGCTATTGAGTTCCAGTTAGAGAGCCGAAGCAGGAGTGCACTTTACTAACAAAAGTCTGTTTTTGATTAAGAAATCTAGTTTTCATGGAGGTTGAAATTTGCCCTATTTCTGGGGACTAGCACAGGCCTCACCTACATCACAGTTGGGGATTTCATTGGGACTAAAGTATAACACAAATCTTAGGCTGGCCTCTGGCATAGGAGTGAATAACACTTTGACCTAAGTACTGATCCTGCCATAGACTGCTGTTGCATGCCTCTTGTGAGGTAGTCGCTGCCTTTGGCTTCCATCGAGCTGAGGCTTGGACCCTTAAAACTTAGAGGCTTTATTGCAGTCTTTACTCAGGGCAACTTGACTTATAGTTGCCTGAGAGAGAACGGTATAAAACAGTTACCTCTCAGAGTTCCTTGTGAAAATGCCATCTATTTGCCAGTGATGACATAGTTCTCCAAGCATGACAAGAAAATTAGAATTCACAATTCAAAAAGAAGCATTTAATCAGAGCAGAGTTAGCGTGGCACACTGTGTAACATGGGAGTCCATGAAGACATTTATTTGGGGATCATGAAATATGTGATAGTCAGCTGCTAGCATGAGGCTGAAATTAGAATCATTTGAACATGATGGTTAGACAGTAATTAAACATTCCTGAAAATTGTATAAGAGATAAATAAAGCAAATGTGGTAATGAAAGAACATTAAGAAGTCCAAGCAAAAGGTCATGGTATTTAGTATAAAATCAGTCAGCAGCCGATTAAGATGACACGTATTTTGCATGGAAAAAAATGTACCTGTATAGTACACTTATCCCTGTATAAAGAGTAATAAAGACAAGAAATTCCCTGTACAGCAGTTTGTAGATGCTACCTTTCCACTTGAGGAGCAATCTGTGAAATCCAAAGAAAGTGGCATTTGCTACACTGCTGGAGTAAGTGACTGTCATCTCCTTGGCAGGCTGTGCCTAGAAATGTAAACAAACAAACAAAAAAAAAAACCACACAAGAAATCAATAGAGAGTGTCTCCTAACCCAAATACAGTCCCAGTTACTTCTGTGACTTGCAGATTAGATTAGTGCAATGCTGTCTATGTGGGGTTACCCTGGAAGACCATCCAGAAGCCACAGCTTGTGCAGAATGTGGCTGCTTGCCTGCTTGGCAGTGCCAGCTGAAGGGAACATATTACTCCTGTTCTCCACAGACTCTCCTACTGTCCAATATGTTCCATAGTGTCATTCAAGATACCAATAGAAATGTCACCAAAAATGGAAAAAAAGTCACAAAATAGCTCCTGCGCACATATTTTTGACCAGCTGTAGAAGTGACATTAATCTATATGCCTAATGTGATTACAGGATTGTCTTTGCCATTATCAGCCAGTGCAACAGCTGAGATCAGCTAGGAAATTCTTCTAACAGGCCTTTTTTTTTTTTATATGTCAGATGCTAAGACATCTTTACTGGTGCCTCCCACTCCTTCCTCTGGAGTGTAGTGCAACAGTGCAGTATTCAAGTTAACCCACAATGCCAGGTCTATGGTTTTCTTTGTTTTTTTCAGTTCTTTGTCCAAGCAGATTGGGTAGAAAGCTCTGTATTCGATGGTGGGAAGAGTTTAGAGGTAAGAATGTTTTCCTGTAGCTTTGTCAAGATGTTGCATGACTTGTATAGATATTTACACACCTCACACAGTGATACATGTGCTTTTATGCATTTTGAAATAAGAAAATACAAATATGGACACAAAGCAGATTTCTCTGTCATTCTAGAGAGAAAGCGGATATGTCAATAAATCTCAAGTTGATTACTGAGTGAGACACTTGTGCTGGTTTAGCATAAATACCACTTTTGCCTTCTAGGAAACTAGGAATGGAGATGGCTTTGTTGATAAGAAATTATCTGACAAACTTGGGAGTTAGCTGTGGATGAATCTGAAATGTTTCAGTTCAGCTTTAATAATACCCCATATCTGAACCTTGCTCATGCTATATGTACTTACAATTGGACTGGTGAAAATAATTTCTACTACACTGTGGGTGTGTATACACATGCATTTACAACAGCTTAAATTTACTGTGTAATAAGTTACTGCACAATAAGTGAAAAAAGGCCGGTGTCTACACGTGCAGGTGTTAAGGTACATTAACGCTGTTTGTAGACTGATTTGGGACTCAAATTAGTCCTAAGTTGATCCACACACACTGTGTGAGGTGTATAAATATCTCCATACCACAGTTTCTCTTCTCACTTCTGATTTTTTACTTTTAGAAAAATATTACTAAGATAGAATTAAAGAATGCTTGAATACACCTTATCTAGGCCTCTAATTCTGAGTATAACAATAAGCCATGAAAATTATCTGTTTTTTCTTTTTGTCGTAGGAAAAAAAAAAACCCAGCAGGGAAAAGGACACCCAGAAGGATTCAATTTCTAACAGATTGTCCCTCCTGAGCTTGTTGAGTTGTGCAGAGAATTTCTGCCTCAGGCCTGGCAGCTTGCAAGAAACCTGGGAGGTAGAATTTTTGCGCCTTGGCTTCTAAATCAGAGCTCTCCTATTTTACACATCCTCATTTCCAAGGAACTCTGAAGTGCAGCTAGAGAGCTAAATTGTGGCTGATCTGGGACAAGATCTGCATGCCAAGAGAGCCCAGGATTACAATAGAAATCAAAATGGAAACTGTTAGCTCCAGTTCTGGATAACAGTCAAGCCTGCAGAAATGGGGCTTCAGAAGCTGGCTGCAGAGAGAGAAACTCTAGGGCAGAACACAGGGTATGAATGGGGCAACACATCTTTCTTATGAGAGCCTCAAAGAAACATCCTATCTATAGGTAGCTATATATAGAAAAAGACCTGGTAGATGGAGGTTTTTCAACCATGCTAACAGAAGCATAACAGATACAATGGTTGAACTAGAAATTAGACAGTTTCAGTCTTGAGGAAAGATACCATTTCCTTGGTAGGAGGCTAATTAAATATCAGAACAGCTACAGTGAATTCTGTACTGGGACAGGGTGAATTCACAGTCAGCGCAGTAAGACATCTTCCTAAAATGTGTGCTGTAACCTATTTTGGGGGAGAAATTCTTCAGCTTGTATGTGGGCTGGATGAATGTAGCATTTTCTTCTAGTATAGTATCTGTGAATCTGTGGGCATGTCAGTGCTACTTCTGAAGCACTCCTGGGATTGCTTATGAGAAGCGTGTCCCACCCACCAGCTCCATCATCCCAGAAATGAGTCAAACTGCTCTAAAAACACTCCTGCTACTGCTCTTGAGCTCTCTGTTTTCCGTGTTCTGGATATGGCAGAAAGAGACACCTTCAGTATATTTCACTGCCTCATTTCTGAATTGGCATACACAGAGCAGGACTGGGTGGGTGACTCTACCTTGTATTGCCACAACCACCCCCAGTTCGGGATAGACATGTCAGGATAAGCTCAAGATAGAAGCAACGGTCTTAAATTGCAGCAAAGGAAATTTAGGTTGGAGATTAGGAAGAACTTTCTTACTAGGAAGTTGATTCATAGCTTATAGAGTCGGAAGGGACCCAATGGATCATCGTGTCCAACCCCCTGCCCCGGCAGGAAAGAGGACCAAGGTCAGATGACTGTCAAGCCTCCTCTTGAACACCTCCAAGTTGGGTGACAACACCACCTCTCTTGGAAGCCCATTCCAGACTCTGGCCACCCTTATTGTAAAAAAAACTCAACTCTTCCTAATGTCTAACCTAAATCTACTCTCCACTCGGTTGCACCCATTATTCCTAGTTACTCCCTGAGGCACTCTGGTAAACGCATCCCCAATTCCCTGCTGTCCTCCCCTGATAAATTTATAGGCGTCCACATGGTCACCCCTCAACCATCTTTTGTAGAGGCTGAAGAGATCCAGCTCTCTCAACCTCTCCTGGCAGGATCTTTCACAGAGACCACTAATCATGTGGCTGGCTGGCTCAAGTTCATCTTGGTGTCAACTATGACTCCAAGATATCTCTCAGCCTCTGAGCTGCTGAGGAGGACATCCCCCAACCTGTAGGTATGCTGGGGATTTCTCCTTCCTAGGTGAAGTACCTTACATTTATCTTTGTTGAACTGCATCCTATTATGTTGGATGCATCCTGTTACATTGCATCCAATATTGGTTAAACATTGGAACAGTCTACCCAGAAAGGCTGTGGAGTCTCTATCCTTGGACATTTCTAAAAGCGTGTTAGATAGACACTTGATAGGGATTGGTTTAGCCAGGGATGATTCTGCATTCAGCAGAGAATTGGAATAGATTACCTACTGACAACCCTTCCAACCCTACTATTTGGGGATTCTATGTCCTAAAAATCCTTTTGTTCATCTTTTTCTTCATGGGTCTTGGGTTTGTTTGCCTTGCCTTGCATGCTTACTAGGCCTGTGCGGGTAGGCAGCTATTCGAACCAGTTTCGAATCCATCTGCTTTGGATACCAGTGATCCGCTCCAGAGCTCCGGACTGGGTACCCACTTTGATCTGGCCGAAGCAGCTCCAAAGCTTCAGAGCTGCCTCAGAGATCCGGCCATAGAGTATAATGGGGAATCAATTGAATATCTATAACTTTGTTGTTTTTTGTCTGATTTGGATGAACCTGGCAGGGGTGGTAGCCCTTGGTGAGGCCACAAGGCCTGCCAGGTTTCAAGAAGATGGGTGCAGGGGTTTGGGGGAAGCTGTACCTCAAGCTGATGACAGGCAAAACTTGTGACATAGATGACCCTGTGTGTGTTAAGGCGCAGTGGGCTGAAAACGGCAGGTGTGGTGGCCCCTGCTCAGGCCATGAAGCCTGCCAAGTTTCAAGGAGACAAGTGCAGGGGTTTGGAGGAACTGCACCTCAAGCTGTAGATAAGCAAAACTCATGATGTGTGTCACTGTATGTGTTAAGGTGCCGCAGGGTGAAAGCTGCAGGGATGGTACTCCTGCTGCGGCCACAAAGCCTGCCAGCTGTTGAGAAGATAGGTGCAGGGCTTCTGAGTTCTGGGGCCCTGTACCTCTAGCTGCTGATAGGCAAAACTTGTGACAGTGAGTGCTTGTGCAACTGTCTGTCTTGGGGCGGGCAGAGGTGGGTGGGGGCGGAGAGACACTGCTGCAGGCTTGGCTGCTAAGCTACTGTGTTACCAGTTACCAATCAATCATGATTCACTCAGGGACCAGCTCAATACGCAAAAGCTAGCTAATGTAGCCAGTTAGTTAGCAATGATTAACACCTATAAAACCACAGACTAAGGAGAGGAAATAATCAATACAGACAATCAACTGCCCCAAGACAGACAGTAGCACAAGCACATATGTCATGAGTTTTACCTGTCAGCAGCTAGATGTGCAGGGCCACAGAACTTATACCCCTGCACCTACCTCCTCCACAGCTGGCAGGCTTTGTGGCCACAGCAGAGGCTACCATCCCTACAGCTTTAATCCTACAGCATCTTAACACATAGTGACACATATGTCACGAGTTTTTGCCTGTCAGCAGCCAGAAGTGCATGGCCCTAGAAGCCAGACTCCTCCTGCACCTATCTCATTGACAGCTGGCAGGCTTTGTGGCCTCATCAGGGGCCACCACCCCTGCAGTTTTCAGCCCGCTGCACTGTCACACACAGTGTCACTCATGTCATGAGTTTTGCCTGTCAGCAGCATGAGGTGCAGTTCCCCCCAAACCCCTGCACTGATATTCTTGAAACTTGGCAGGCTTTGTGGCCTCACCAGAGGCTACCACCCCTGCCAGTTTCATCCCAAGTAGACAAAAACAACAAAGTTATAGCTATTTAATTGATTCCCCATTATACCCTATGGCCAGATCTCCAAGGTTTCATAGTTTCTAGGGTCGGAAGGGACCTTGAGCAGATTATCTAGTCCCACCCCCTGCCATGGCAGGAAAGAGTACTGGGGTCAAACGACCCCAGCAAGATGTTCATCTAACCTCTAAAAACCCCCAGGGTAGGAGCCTGCACCACTTCTCTTGGAAGCTGGTTCCAGACCCTAGCTGCCCTGACCGTGAAGTAGCACCTCTTGATATCTAGCCTAAACCTACCCTCTGCCAGCTTGTGACCATTATTCCTGGTCACTCCTGGCAGTGCTTGGGGGAACAGAGACTTCCCCAGTGCCTGCTGATCCCCCCTGACTAGTTTATAACAGGCCACAAGATCCCCCCTCAGCCTTCTCTTTTGGAGGCTGAACAGCTTTAAGTCTCGTAGCCTCTCCTCATAGGGCCTGCTCTGCTGCCCCCTGATCATGCGAGTGGCCCTCCTCTGGACCCTCTCCATGCTGTCGACATCCCTCTTGAAGTGCGGCGCCCAGAACTGGACGCAATACTCCAGCTGCGGCCTGACCAGTGCCGCATAGAGGGAGAGGATCACCTCTTTGGACCTGCTCGAGATGCATCTGTGGATGCCTGACAAGGTACGGTTGGCCTTCCTAACTGCCTCCCCACACTGCCGGCCCATGTTCATCTTGGAGACAATGATGACCCCCAGATCCTTTTCCGCTTCCGTGCTGACAAGAGGGGAGTTCCCCAACCTGTAGGTATGGTGCCGGTTGTTCCTCCCGAGGTGCATCACCTTGCACTTGTCTGTGTTGAAACCCATCCTATTC
Source organism: Crocodylus siamensis (assembly GCF_052110815.1). Lineage (NCBI taxonomy): Eukaryota > Metazoa > Chordata > Crocodylia > Crocodylidae > Crocodylus > Crocodylus siamensis. Next base: position 68,029,774 of record NC_143398.1, read on the forward strand.
TCGTTCGCCCACCCTTGTAACCTGTCTAGGTCTGATTGTAGCCTCTTGCATCCTTCCAGTGCCCACGTCTCCCCACATCTTAGTGTCATCAGCAAATTTGAAGAGGGTGCTTTTTACCCCCTCATCCAAATCACTGATGAAGATGTTGAACAGTGCAGGCCCAAGGACCAAGCCCTACAGAACCCCACTGCCCACTGTAAGGGAGAAGAGAAGGTGGCGGGCTCCGAGCAACCCCACCTAGACGCCCCCGAGAATCCCCCACGCGCCCGGGCTCAAAGAGCGCGGTGGGAACTTACCCTTTGCAGGGACACAGCAGGAGGGAGCGTTGGAGAGGCCCGGAGCAGGATAAAAGGGGCACCGGAACTGGCCCAGGAGGTGGCGGATCTGGAAGGAGCAGGCGGAGGAGTTGACGCTGGCGGGAGCGCTCTCCGGCAGATCCGAGCCGCTTGGAGGTGCGGCCGGACCTTTTGGGGTAAGAGGAGCACCCCAGCGGGGCTCGAGACCCAGGGCATCAGGCCCAACAAGGACAAAGAAGGCTAAAGGCCGCGGGGAACGGCCAGGACCCTGTACAGGCCGGAGACGTAAGGGACAGCAACGGAGTAGATGCCGGGACGCAGGAGTCGCCGGTATACGCGTTTGTTTGTTTTTCTTCTTTTCCCTTCAGGTGATACGGGCGGAGCAGCCCGTCCTGGAGTAAAAGGGGGACTTCCCCACCCTTCGGCAGACGGGGGAGCACCGGGGTCGGCTGTTGAGAATCGAAGCAGGCGGCACATCCCACGTGCCCTTGGCCATGGTTTTTTTCATTGGCTGCACCTTGTTTTCCTTTTTGGAACATCACAAACGAATGACCGATCCAGTTGGACGGTCGCCCCCGGTGGATCGGGCGAGGGTGTAGGGGTGGAGGATCCCTCATCAACCTGGGACCCTGGAGTGAAGGAGTCTCATTTCTGGACTGTACACGCTGGACCAACTGAACCTATTGGAGTCAAAGTCGTGGCAGGAAAGACAGGCGCGTACGAACACCCGCCCAGTGGTGAGTCGCTCCTTCCGCCTCCAGTGGGTGGTCCTGAGATGGGGAGGCGGTACATACTGTGGCTAAAGAGTCACTCCCCTACACCCATGTCCTTCCAGGTTGAGAAGGACCCATCCACTACCACCCTCTGGGTGCGGCCCTCCAGCCAGTTGGTGACCCATTTGACTGTGTGGGTGTCTACACCACAGCCCCCCGGTGTCTTAATGAGAACAGGGTGAGAGACAGTGTCAAAAGCCTTCCGGAAGTCCAGGAAGACTATGTCCACTGCTACCCCTGCATCTAATGATCTGGTGATCTGATCGTAAAAGGCCACCAGGTTGGTCTGACAGGACCTGCCACTGATGAACCCGTCCGTGTTGGTTACCCCTAAGCATGCAGTCCCCTGCTGGCCCCTCCTGGATGTGTGCCAGCATAATTTTCTCAAACAGCTTACCTAGGATCAAGGTAAGACTAACCGGCCTATAGTTTCCCGGGTCCTCCTTCCTGCCTTTTTTGAAGATGGGGACCACGTTGGCCCTCTTCCAGTCCTCCGGTACTTCACCAGAGCACCACGAGTGCTTGTAAAGCCATGCCAGGGGACTTGCAATGACCTTGGCCAGTTCCTTTAGAACTCTAGGGTGGAGATCATCCGGACCGGCTGACTTGAATACATCCAACCCCTCCAGAAGCTCCCTAACTAAATCCTTGCTAACCCGTGGCCCAGGTGTGCCTCCCCCGGGGCCCGAGGGGGGCCCAGCAGGGAGGTGGCTGTTCTGGTCCCTTCTTAGGAAGATGGAGGCAAAGAAATCGTTAAACATGTTAGCCTTGCCATCTGGTGTGATGACCAAATTTCCCACCGTGTCCTGCAAGGGCCCTGCATTACCTGGGACCTTCTTTTTACCCACTATGTATTTAAAAAAGGACTTCTTATTGTCCTTAATCTGGGAAGCTACTCCCAGTTCCATCTCTGCCTTGGCCTTCCTAACTTCCTCCCTACATCCCCGAGCAACTACAGAATAGTCCTCCCTGGTGATGACCCTTCTTTCCACTGGGTGTAAACCTCCTTTTTAGCAATGAGACATTCCCGGATGCTTTTGGTGAGCCATGGAGGCTCCCTTTGATCCTCGTTGGGATTACCTTCCTTTGGGCTTGGAGGATTGTCTCCTTAAGGAGCAACCACTCTCCTTGGACACCTGGCTCCCCTCCCCTCTGGGACCTCAGCGCTTCTCCAACTATCCTCCTTAGCTTGTGGGTGCTGTTTGGTCTGGCAGTCTGATGTGGCTCCAAAGCTTTTCCGAAGCTCCAAACCACTTCAGAAAGCCTAACAAAGCCAGCACTTTGATCCGGACATGCTGCTTCAGATGCCGAATTGTCCAAAGCTTCTCCGGGTCCAAAGGCTTGCACAGCCCTAATGCTTACAACATTTACAGCTCTGTAGTAAAATTATAACTATAATCAAATAGCATGCTTCAAGAGGCCTGAAGGAATCAGGAAAGATTGGTACGCCAGTGGACTATTAAGCAGATGCCTTTTTTTCCCTATTTTCCTTTGAAGTCTGCTTGATTCAGAAACTGACCACTGTTGGAGGTAGGGCCCTGGATGAGGACAACTGGTATTTTGCAGGATACAGGGGAATCCTCGTTCTAAATACTTTGTGGTGTGCGCTGCCCACATTCTCAGCATTGTACTGATACAGGAGTAGGAAGGAAATGTTTCTTTTGTTTAGACTGTCAGTGACCTTGGGTTCTTTTGCTTTCCAACATGGCATTAGGTGTCATTCTTGGGCTGGGACCATCTGGGCACAACTCGCTTAATCAGTTCCTTGCTGTTGCCGGGGCCTTGGGCTTTTATACTTTAGTTGATCCTGTTTTTTCTTGTGGCTCAAACCAATTTAGTTTCCTAAGGATTGAATTGCTTCAGTCTTTTTAATATTGTTAGGCTCCTAAAAGGGGTTTTTGGATGAGAGTCAATGCCCTGCGCTTTACAGAAGGTCAGACTAGCTGATCTAATGGTCCCACAATATGTGATTATGTTTCACAACACAGTGAGCACAGATTTAGCATTACTCTTGTGTTTAGCTCTGCAGACATACTTACAGTCTCCAGTTATAGCTTTTTATATAAAATACAACATAGAGCAGTGGGAAAGTATAGTATAAAATGCATATTTCATGGTTTGCGGCATGCTTTGTAGAAACTAGGCATAAGGAGACTAGAGTGATTAGTGTTACAAAATGTCTTACTAAGTTTTGTATTATTATTAATTTCATTAGCAGGTATAAGGCTGAATTTTCTGCTAGTGTAACTGAGCTCCACTTCATTGACACTACACCACTTGTCCTAGTTTACATCAATATAGAATTTAGTTAATATCTAGAGTGCCCGAGTATCCTTCCCTTCAGTATGTTTGCCCTCAGACTTTAGTTAGACTCCATGACCTACTACAGTGTACTAGGTATTATTTTACTCTTCTAATGTAACCAGAAGCCCTTTGGCACAAGTACTTAAAAGCACAGGTTATTGTTTTTATATTAATATTGAACGCAGTAGTAAATGGGAATTTTGTCTGGGCAAGGCTGGGTGCATTAGAGTTAAGAGAGAAACAACTGCAGAAAATCATGGCAAGCAGTTTCCTAATTCACTGTTCCATATACATTACAGTCTATATAAATAATGCTGATGTGCAGAATTAACCACTACATTTGTACCGTTTTATTTACTTCTGCCTGGTACATTAGAGAGGTAGACAGAGGTTCAAATCAAGTCCAATATAAAAATGCATTAAGCACATTCTGTATACACTAACCTGCTCTTCTGCCTTGGTTGCTCAAAATCCAAGGAAAATCCTGGACCCTTTCTCTTTTTCAAGTGTCCCCAGTGAAGTATCCTTCAGGTCTGAAATGACTGCTTTTCTCTCTTCTTCACCTTAGGTGTACAGCCTGTCAGGGAATTGCTTCTACTGAGCCCCTCAAGAAGTGGACTGACAAGCACAGGGGTTAAATGTCTTTCCACTTCTGGAAGCCTGTTTTTGCCAAGTCCTCCCTGCTGTCAGTTACGGCAGGGAACAAACACAAGCAGAAGCAGCAGCTGCTGATCTTGCTCTTTCCTAGTCTATAATTATAATAGTACTTGCCTTCCACAGGACCCCTTTAATTTGAATGGGGAGTTTGCAAAGGTTCGGATGGCCTTAAACCATTTATTTTCTTTCCTTTGTCTCCAAAATGGAGTAAATAAGGGATGAGTGTTTTCCTTTGTGACTCAGAAACCATGATCAGCCTGGTCTCAGTCCTGCATAGACTTACATGCATTATTAATGTTCCTGCCACAAAAGTAATTCCAAAGTAGTTTCAAAGAAGCTATATGTGGTAGTACATTTAAGCCTGAGGGTATGTCTGCAGAATCAGGGCATCTGGGCACAACTCTCCCTGCCTCCATCCGATGAATTCTGTCTTTCGTGAATCATGGTATTTCTGGGAAGACGTTAAATGTGATAAAAAGGAGAGAGAGAACAGGAGGATGCTCCATTTACTTTAGCATTTTGTATAAAATCAGTGGAACAATATGACTGCAAATTAATTGAATATAGCAGAGAGAGAGAAAAATGACAATATTGTTCAGACCAATTGAAAAAGGTATTTTTCTGATGAGAGCTTTTTCTGCCCTTCCCTCAGGTGTCATCATTATGCACCCACCAATAGAGGAGCACATTTGGTTAATTACAAGTTGCCTCCAAAGGAAATAATTTGTAGTCATCTGCTTTTTCCTCTTTCACAGTAGCTGGAAGACTTTCAGATATCAAAACAGGCAAGGCCGTTAATCCCTGTTGTGGGTGTGTTTTGGGATGAGGCAGTGGGCTCTGGTCAAACATGACAAATTTTTTTAACATTAAATGGTTTGGCCCAGAAAAATATGCTGCTTCTTCCTATTATAGCAACTGCCTTTCATACGAAAACTCCTAGCAATTGAGGTGTTTTAATAGTACTGTTTATAATACTCAGTAGGCACATCTCTGCATTTATTAATGTGCCGTAATTATGGCACATTAGGTTAGTACCTGTTATTACAGGTACTAACGTAACATGCTGTAACTGGTTTTACTGTGCAGTAGCACTGGTGCACCTTTTTTAGATGATGCTAATGTGCAGTAGATTAATTCTACTGGATATTATTGCATTAGCATGGTTTTTACTTGCTGCAATTATGCACAGTAGAATTAGTTAGTGCACGGTTAGTGTCTCATGTAGATGCACCCACTCAGACCAAAAATAATTAATCTTTGCTTGAGAACAGCGTTTGAGCAGTAACTGACACCACTTGGACAATGGATAACGGACAGGTAGTATGGGGTGTTTTTCCAAGGTGCCCTCCAATATTCTTAAATAATGAGGAAAACCAGCCAAGACTAAGCTAGTTCTAAGCTATTTTTCAGAAGACATAAGACTCAGAAATGATAGAAAAAGATTCCAGACAGATCCACTTAAGTTTCCATCAAGAAGTGTAAAATGCATTGCCCTCTACCACTGCAGTTCTCTGTATTCGGAGAGAATTCATCCAAAGGTCAGCAAGTGGTCTTACTACTCCTCTTCCCTGGAGTTCCTCCTTTCCTGAGGTAAAGACATTTCACTTGTAGCCAGAGCTTCTGTAGGACACTTGCTAAAAAAAAGGTTGGTGACTGAGTGTGTTCTCCAATCCAGCTGGTTATACCATTTCCCAGCTACTGGTGACCACATTTGGAATTATGCTCTTCCATTCAGGAAAGCCTGACTTTAACTTTGGGGAATCAATGCCATGTTTTGTGTCAAGCAAAGGAAGTAGAGATCCTGTGTGAATTTAAACCCATTTTGAAAGATATTGCATTTGGATATATCTTTTCTGCTGTGACATTATATTGCAATGTTCATACAGGAAAACAGGACTAGGACTAGAAGTGGCCTTGTGGACCATTGAGTCTAGTCCCCTGCACTGGTAGGATTTCACTAACCCAAAGAAGCTACAAAATTGCAACTTCAAACTCTCACATTTCATTACAAGGCACAATGCCCAAAACACAGCCAAGACCCTATACCATGCCATAAGTAGGGACCAACTGAAATTGTGATTTTGCAATTTTTGCAGAAACTGCAATTTTGGGCAGGCTCTGTGAAAAAGCACTGGCTCTGCTCTTTTGGCAAAAAACAAACAAAAAAAAAACTATACTCAAAATAAAATACTGGCTCCCTCTGAGGACCCAGCAGTCCTTGTGGTTACTGTGGCCTGGTAGCATAGCCCGTTGGGGGAGGAAGGGGAAGAGAGGCTCGTGCCCTTACCCTCACTGCTGAGTTGCTGCAAGTACCCTAACCCTAACCCTGCCCCTTTCTACCAATTGGCAACAAAGGGCAGGGCTGCATGATGGACATCTCTCACAGTCAATCAGTGGTGAAGGGCAGGGCCACTGTGGCTTCTCAGCCAATCAGAGGCATGGGGAGGGGGGCATGCACCATGCTCAGCCTGCAAAACTGGCTGCCAGGCTGGGCATTTTAGGATCAAAGGCCAAGAGTGCAAGCCTTAGGAGGAAAGACTAAAGGACATGGAACTCTTCATCCTGGAGAAGAGACGGCTCAGGGGAGACTTGGTGGCAGCCACTTATAGGTATATAAGGGGGTATACCAGGAGCTCGGAGAACAGTTGTTCACCCGGGCTCCTAGGGATAAGAAGGTCTAATGGCCACAAACTTCTGGAAGGCTGATTTAGACTGGACACAAGTAAACACCTCTTTACAGTCTAAGTGTCCAGAGTCTGGAACAGACTCCCCCCAGAGGTGGTGCAAGCATCTACTCTGGACTCTTTTAAAATGTGTTTGGTTGATTATCTTGCTGGGATCACTTGACCCCTGGAGCCTTCCTGCCTAAGGCAGGGGGGCTGGACTCGATTTTGTGAGGTCCCTTCCAGCCCCTAATATTTATGAATCTATTAATCTTCCCACTATATTGGCCAGCAGCTGGCTTGAGTTCATTAGACCCCTAGCCATAAGTCAAAGCAGGGGAGATAAGAGCACTGCCAGTATCCTGTCACTGCAACAACAGGGAAACAATTGGTAGACCATTGTGAGACAGGTTAGTTTTACTCTGCTGCTGATGTGTTTTTGCAGTAATAATCCCACTTAGCAAAAAGGAACCTCAAGTTCAGACACTTGGTGTGTGCTTGGCTGTGGAGCAAGTGAAGCAAAGCTATCTCCTGTAGGGTAATGATTAAATTTCTCTGAGTCCCACAAAAATAATGAAACCAAAGTACCATGGATCCTCCATTGAACTCAAGTAGCTGGCCATCTCCATCCAACTTATGTGGGCAAGTGGGGGAGCCACTGTATCACAGGATTGAAGTGGGGACAGAAGGCAACCACCTTTTACGCATAATGCACTACATGCCCACGGGAAAGATGGTATTAAATAATTTGTAGAAGGCTTGATCAGAATCAGGGGCTTGTATGTAATCAACACATGTCAGGTGGGTATTAAAACCTCACACTATTCAGACTAACTTCTTTAGAACAAGGACTATTTTTTACTGCATTGTCTGTATAGTGTCAAGCATAAGCTTTTAGCTATGATAACACCTTTCCTGTGGGCATGATAGCAATGCCCAAAAATGCCAGTGTAAACAGAGGTGGAGGGTTTTGTAAGAGTCAGAGGTCTGATATAAACATATAAAGTACTTTAACTGAACAGTTCACACCAGCGCTGTAAAAGCAGTTGCAGGTTGTAATGATGCATCTGACTTTGTCTCTATTGTAGGGCTGCTAAAACCATGGGTTAATACAACATTAAGAAATGTCTTCAGCTTTCAGTGGCAGAATTAGTTGACAAAAACAAATCCTGAATAAAGATGAGGGTTTCAGTTATTGACTAATGTGGCTAGAAATGTGAGAAAACAATGTTGAGACGCAGGCTAAGATGCAGTACATGGTTGCTTCTTCTGGGTGGAATTTGAAACATGTCTGTTGTGTTTTATTGTGTCATTAAATTTACAAGGGAGAAACAGAGAAGATTAATCTTCTGCCAAGATCTTTCCTTTTGCCATCTCTCCTCTGAAATGCAAATACTACATTTCACTAAAAAGACACCAGTGACCATTAAATTTATTAAGTTATTAAATTTAACTGACTTTGCTGCTGATACAACAAGCTGTATAGTAAACTCTCCAAAACCTAGAATAATGGAAAAAGACTGCAGTTAAGAAAGTCAACACTAATAAAAAAAACCCAACCCCCCCCCCAAAAATATGGGGGCACTTTCTTCCTAGCATTTAAAGAAAGAAACATTCAATCACTAGTGGGAGGACAGAACAGCTACTCCATTTCTGACCCCACAGGCCTTGTGGCCAAAGGAACCTACACAATACCTTTAGAAGATAGGCACGAGAAGAAAAATTCATAATTTTACTGGCCAGTAAAACCATAGATTAAACACAGACAATTTTTTTTATGTCACATTACAATTTACCTCTTTTTTCTGGTAATCTCTTGGTATTCCACAAATTATAAATGATCCTTTCAAATGGTTTTATTCTTCTACATAATTAGGTTTATCTATTTCATCTATTTATAATCTAGCTGGTAGAATGTATACTTGTGTTTAAACTGGTAGACTCTATAGCCTTATTGTATGCTTTTAGCAAAAAAAGGATAAATTATGTTGTTATATATGATTTGTATTCATTCTATTTTATTGTTTTAGTGAACACTGTAAATAAACTACTACTATTTTGCCTGCCTTTTACTTGGTTTGTAGCTACTTCTAATAACTTCTCTTTGCTCCATAGCTGTACTCCTCTCTTTCCCTTCTTTAAATGATTGTTTTTATTTTCATAAGTCATTGCTTTAGCTGGTATTTAACTTTGGCTGCTTCTGCATCTTTTCTAGACCTGAAGAAGGGCACTCTGCCCAAGTGTTTGCCTAGTATCTCTAACTATACAGCTGGCTCAATAACAGGTTTTACCAAATATATCTTGCTTCCCATTTATTCCTTGGACCATCAAGGCTACAATAACACTACAACCTTACCTGGGTTATGATCAAAAGATCATATAGACCATTTCAAAACTGTAACCCTATTTCTATGGAACATTAATTCAAATGCATGTGACATGGAGACAGAGTAGGTAGGAAAAACTTCGCCTAAGATATTTATAACTTCAGCATTGCACGTAATTATTTTATCAAGCGTTAATTGCCAAATAAAGACCAAAAATAATTTTTATACATATTATATTCCTGAAAGACATAGCAACAGGGTGGAGTATGTGAAATATTCAATATTATTGTTTGACATTTGCTATTTTAACTGTCTCACTTTGGCCAGGCACATACATCACACTTTTACTGGTATAAATGACTAGAGACCAGGCTATACTCATAACAGAACAGAAGCTTGGCACGCACAGACTAGTTTACAAATGGCAAAACCCTGTCTCAGATTTGCCCACCACCAAAGGACAAATGTGTTTTGTTCTCTACCAATCTAAATGACTCCGCTTACAGAAAAGCATGTAGCTTAGGGTGCAGGCAGAAGTGCAGCTCCCTGCTGTAACTGAGACCGCTTTTCAGGAAGCATTCTGATTTACAAGGATCCCCTGAACCAGACAGACATTCACTGCTGGGTCCAGGAAGGAGGGGAGTATAGCTGCTGACTGTAGCCTGCAGCCAGTTTCCCCTAGCAATGGCCCTTTCTCCCTCCTAGCCAGTCCCTATTGTCAATGTAACCTGGGCGGTACTCCAAGAGGTACCCCCTCTCCAATTGAAGGGATCAAAGCAGGTGCACAAGTGCTGTGGGATGTGTAGGGACTCTCCTCCCCCTATAGAGCAGAGCCAGACCACCAATGGGAACTTAGCCATATACCTTTTAATCCTGGGAACATAACAGGCATAAATCAGAGGGTATAGTGGACGCTACAATGCCCCAAGGGGGCAGGATTCAACAAAGGTTAGACACTTACAATCATGGACAAAAAAACAGGGTTAACAAAATATAAGACACAAACAGCAGAACAAACAATACGGGTTGGTGAAATATAAAAAAAGCTGCAAAGTGACAAAGAAACATAGGACCTTGGTACCTGGAAGGGGAGAAAGGGGGGAAAAATGTAATGGCCCCTTTCCACTGCAAGAAGATTTGCTGCTTGTTAGCTTGCTCACCCCAAGTCACCTCAGGTAGGACTTAAACCCAGCTCCCCCATGTGGTAGGTAGGAACACTGTCACACAGCCACTACTGGTGGCATTGCTCTGGCCTGCTAGGGGTCTTGACTTTCCTGGAGTCCCGGCCTCACCTTGAGCTGCCTGGCCTCTGATTGGAGGAGCTGGAAGCAGAGCAGGGAACCTCTCAGGTCACTGTCCAGATCCTTGCTGGAGTGGAGCTGGCTGCACACCACGCTGCTGAGGGTCCCGCTGCTGCCTACAGGTCCTGCTCTTTCAGGCTCTTCTAGGGCACTGCTCCTACCCCACTGGCTCAGCTCTGTGAAGCTCCTTCCTTGTCATCCCTCACTAGTCTCTCCTAAGTCAGCCTACGCTGCCCCTTTTAACCCCCTCCAGGTGATGCAAGGGGCCAATCAGGGGACACGGGGGGGAGGGAGGGGGAGTCTCTGGGGCCTGATTGGTGCGGAAAGGGAATCCCAAGTCCTCTAATCATCTTTTACCCCTTCAAAATCCCTGGGCCAAATCATTACCAGATTGGTGAGGAAAGGGAATCCCAAGTCCTCCAATCATCTTTTGCCCTTTCAAAACCCCTGGGCCAGGTCACTGCCAGCCAGCCCGTCACATCAGAATGGGAGTGGGGGAAAGGAGCAGAGGAAGCTCGTTCTAGGGGTTCTCCAGCCAGTGCTTGAGGGTGGGGTGGGTGAACTAGACATTCCCCACTTTGGAGGGGCTCCAATACACTCATCTCACTCTCCAGTGGGTCCTGAAAAAAACCCAGACCAAGCTCCCTTTCCCCTCACGTTCTGAAAACAGCAACAGGCTGGCAGGCAGTGCAGACACAAGTTACAGGAGATACTATGTTTTGAAATGTCTTCATTTGAACCCTCATGCAATAAGGGTTCAGATTTTTGCCTAACTGGCCATTTTTGAAGTGGTTTCCAGCTGTGCACTTGTGTTTGGTCATGGTTATACACCACTTTCTGTGGCCAGATGGGGCAAAAATTGTCACTTCTGTCTGCGCCCTTAAATTGATTCCACCTTGGGCTTTTTGAATGTATGCAACTGTCTCCTCTAAAATCTCTTGATTAAAATTCTTCTTCATTCTAAGTATACTAATACCCAGCATGCTGAGTGCAAGTGCTTGCTTTTTTGTGACTACAAAAATATAAGAAGTGTCTCAGATATTATTTACTGTGGCAGTTTCTGGGAATTCTCATACTATTGTGTTACCATACATACAGCTCCACTGATGACAATATCACCATAGGGGCTGGGTATGCTTGGGAAGAGGTTAGGGTGAATAACTGTCTCTAACTAAGTGGGACAGTCCCAACATGGGAACACCAAGTCTCAGTCCTGGCCTGCATGACTCTGGGACAGCATTTGTCCTGGATTACCAGTACTGTGCAGAGATCTGGGTTTTCCTTTCACTGAGGAAAAACACAGGAAATGGTGGGTTTCCTCTTTCAGGCTGGCAGAGTTCCAGCCTGCCTGGAGCTGTGGGGAGCAAGACGCAAGGGGTGCTACATACATGAGTGCAGAGGCAATGCGTAGGGGGTGCACATGCACCCCCTGTGTGGCGGTGCACCTCCTACAAAAAGACACCACTGACACTGTTGGCAGCACATGCAGGTGGTCACCACTTGCCACCCTGCCACCGACACCACAGGTGGCATCTACAGGCAATCTGCAATCTCCACTGACTGCTGCTGGTGCTCCTAGCGGCGGCTGCATATGGTTGCTGACCCTTAGTTGGCACTTGCCCCTCCCCTGCATGCTCCTGCCACTCCCGCTGCCATGCTCCTGCCACCACCATGCCCCCCCCAGCCACTGGGGGCATGCACCATTCATGCATGAGTGCATGTGCACACATGGACATGGCCAGGGATTCACCCCCAGATGGCAGTGGAAAGCAGCTTCTCCAGCTGCCTTTTGGTAAATCTATGGGGGGAGGGTGCAGATTGAGGCTCCTATGGTAAGGGAGGGAGTGGGGTAGGGGATGGTCCTGGAGGCACTGCCCAGTCAGGGCAGTGCATGGGGCCTGGGGCCAGGGTTCAGAGTGGGACAGAGCCACAGGCAGCTCATCCAGGGGGTGAGAGGAGGCCCAGCTCCCTGCTGCTATGTGCACTCCCAGGGAGGGGCATGTGTGGGGAAGGTAGATGTGGGCTGCCTGTTGTGGGCTTGGAGCTCCCTTCCCTGCTACCATCCCTCCAGGAGTTCTGCACCAGCTGTGCCACCATGGCAAAGTGCCCCCTGCCTGTCCAGTAGCATCAGAGGCAGCGGTGTAGAGTTGTGTCCCTTGCTGCTGCCGTGTGGGCAGGGAGTGCCTTGCCATGGCCACGCAGCTGGTGCAGGGCTCTCGGGGGGGGCAGCCCGCATCTGCCCACACCCTTCCATAGGCTTTGCTCCACTGTCCTCCAGCTGTGCCACTGTGGGAGAGTGGGGCATCATCTTAGCCCCCCTCCCCCCTTGGCAAAAATAAAAGTTGGTGCCTGTGAGGATCACTACTGGTGACAGAACTGGGAGTGTTTTTCTATGATGTTCTCTAACCAGCTCTAAACAAACACAGACAAAAATGCCCAACTCCCTTGTATATAAGTATTGTCACTAATGTTGTTAAGCAGAATGCCAGGCAGAGCAGTGCTTCTTTCTACTGTTGCTATTAGTAAGGGATAATTAGTAAAGCAACACAGTCTGATGAATACAGTCTTGGACTAAGACCCTGGAGGGCCACGATTGCTTCCCAGCTCTGCCATATGCAAATTGTACGATTTTAAATAAGTGATTTCTCCCTTCTGCTTTTCCTTCTACCTTTTGTCTGCTTCCCTATTCTGACGAACTTCTTTGGAACAAGACTAATTCTTACTGCATTGTCTGTACAGTGTCAAGCATGAACTTTTAGCTGTGATGATAATACATAGCAATGCCCGAAAATGCCAGTGTAAACAGAAGTGGAGGGTTTTCTGAGAATCAGAGTTCTGATATAAACGTATAGTGTTTTTTTTTAACTGAAAAGGAAATTAAATTACTAAAATTTTGGGGTGAGGCTGTCTTAGAGTGATATCTTTTAATGGACTAACTCCAGAGATGGGATAGAGTTAAACAAGTTTTTTGAATGCAAGACAGTCTTCATCAGATCTTGCATTTGAAAGCTTGTATAACTATTAGGGGTGTGTGAAATGGGCCATATTCAATTCAGATTCAGCCCGAATCAGTGATTTGATTTGTTGATTTAGATCACTGTCCCCATTTCAATTTGGCCGAATCTGAAGATTCGATGCTGATTTGGAGAATCAGCCATTGGGCCATAGGCACAACTTCAAATGTTTTTTCTACGTACCTCGAGGTACCAGGTATGGCTTGTGAATGCTGCAATGCTAGGGCAGATGGAGTGTCCCACAGGAGTGTGGAGGCCCCCCTGCAAGCTCGGAGGTGAACCTGGAAATGGACCAGAAGTACTTCCAGTCCACTTCCAGGCCCACTGCAGAGCACACGGGGGTGGGGGGGCGCCCATCCCCCCTGGCTTGGCAATTGGCTGCAGGGGACTTCAGGTGCCCCCCCCAGACCCAGGAGGCACCAGTCGCTGAGCCAGAGGTGTGGGGGGGGGCAGCGGACCCTGAAGTGGTTCTGATTCACTTCCGAGTCTGCTGCCAAGCACTCTGGGGAGCCCCCCACACTCCTGTGGGATGCTCCATCCGTCCCACCATCGTAGTATTCATGAGCCACCTGGTACCTTGAGGTATGTAGAAAAAACATTTAAAGCTGTGTCTGTATCCGAATGACTGAATCTTTCCAAATTGATTCAGAGAAATTAAAGTGTCTCCCGATTTGATTTGGATTCAGAGAGATGGCCACCGAATCGGGCTGAATCTCCACCAGATCAAATCAGGGACTGAAGCTTTGCACAGCCCTACTAACTATCCCAATTATGCAGTTGGTCCAATAAAAGATATCACCCTAAGAAAGCCCTCCTTCTAGTATAATTCCTAGACCATCATAGCTACAACATCACTCTAACACTACCATAAAATGTTGGGAAAGTTGCAGTAGCAGGGAATATCAGCTACTGCTGATTTTTCCCTGAAGAAAACATTTGGGATTTTTCCCCATGGTCACTTGCCTAAAGAGTTATGGCTTTTATAAAATTATTAGACAAATGAACAGAAGGATAAAACTGCTGTATATTTAAGCTGTCCCTGGACTCTTCAAAATGAATGTGTGCAGCGGTGTAAGACAGTCTAAAGGTCTCTTAAGTGAGAGGAACAGTAGTAATTGAAAGTAATTCTAGTAAGTGAGATGCGCTTAGAAATACCTGGTGTGGGTTGTAGAATATACTTTGAAGCAAGGTCCTTTTCCTCTAAAACTCATATGATAAATGCTAACATGCGGACCCTGGGAGATCTGGGGTCAAAAAACCCCTCCTGTTGTGCAAAGTAGCACCATGGGGAATGCCTGCATGTGTGGTGACAGATGGGTCTGGGGTGCCATATACTGCACCTCCACGCTTGTCTGGATGAGGTCATAAAAGTGAACAGTCATTCAGGCAGAAGGAGTTGTCAGAGGAATAACTGGCCCAGGTTGTTACTCTCCATAACTCCCAGGTTACCTGCCCCAAAGCACTGCACTGCATTGCAATTATAGCATTGACCAGGGGTAGATCTGGGGTGGGGTGGGGGGGGTGCAGTTGCACCTTGCCTTTGATTCTTGCTACACCCAAAGTTTAAAACCAACTACCTGGAAGAGACAGCAGCATTTCTATTTGGGCAGCACTGAGACAGTCAGTTGATTTAATGATTCATCTACCTGTTTCCTTCTAAATTGTTCATTCCACAGGTGTTAGCAACCCTTTCTCATTTTTAATGGTCTTGATGTTCCACTAATCCAGCTGTCCTTTCACTTACAATTCTGCTTTGTTAGTTGCTCCTGGTAATGTAGCTCACATTTCACAGCCCTGCAGCCTGTTTCTTAACTCCAGCTAAAAACATTAATTCATGTGAGGAAATAATTTTCAGTGATGTATTGGATGAACTGTCAAGGTGATCAAGAAGGACAGATCTTGTTTTATGAATCTGAAAGAGCTGTGCATTAGATTCTAATGGCTACAGGACTAATGAAACAACAGTTTTTGATTATTTTTGTCTAGTTTATTGTGCTTTTTATACATATGTTATAGTAAATTAATGCAAATTCCTATAAACTTATATTTGTTTTTACTTCAATCTTAAACTAAATAATGTAGCCCTAGGCCCCTAGCATATTAGTAAAGCATATAGTTTCTAACTTGAGAAAATTATGTTATTTGTGATGATGCAGCACAGCACCTGTACCCCCTCCCTCCCTCCCTTTCAAAATCCTGTATCTGACCACGCTATTGACCTTTTCTTCTCCCCATGCATCACAGAGCTTCTGCTGGTTACCTGTAGGGACTAGAAGGATTTCTTCCCTGCTAACTACTTGAATTCTTACCTCCTCCTTCTGGTAAAGCATTGACCATTGGCCACAGTTAGAAGTGGAAGTTTTTAACTGAAGTACTCTGGTACTCCTCTTGGTACTGAGAAATCTTTTGAATATCTGGCTGGGGGTACATCTTTTGCTCAGGTTCAATCCAATTGTCCAATATGAGATCAGGAATATTTTTTTTCCAGGCCAAATTAGCAAGAATCTTTTTTTCTCTCCTCCCTTCCTCTATACTGTGGGATAGTCCTATCATCTGAGCATGTGTAAACCTAAGATCTCTGCAATTGCAGTAATCAGGGTATTGGTTGTGCTCTTCTCTCCCATGCTTTGTAACTGCAGTGCGCTGTAGGGTGTTACTTGCTTGGTTTTTTGATAAGGTATCTTCTGGCTCTAGTGTGTGAGAGGGCTTAAGGTGCATGATTTTTAGGACTCTTTGGATAAGTTGTTGATGGAGAATGCAGAAACTGGACTCAGTGGCTCAGAAGGCCTCTTCCAGTTATATTTCCTAATTTATAGATGCCTTGCTGCCTAAAATAATCCACTAGGTGTAAATTAGTGAGTTATATGCCTAGTCCGTCTATACCATGCATAGGAAAAGTTAGATGCCTAAAATGAGATCTATGAACCTAGTACATTGAGCAGGGATCTGTCTCTCTTTGCCATGAGGAAATGCCAAAGGCCATGAACGGACCGTGCCCCTGGTGGCTGGGGGGATGCAGCAGTGATGGAAGCACGGTGGCGGGAGCACAGAGCTCCTGCAGATGCTGCTGGCACTGCCAGTGGTGGGGGTGGGTGACGGATGGGTGGCAAGTACTGTCCAGCGGTTGGCGACCACCTGCCGGTGCTGCTGGCAGCGGCAGTGGCAACCAGCAGCTATCGTGGATCACCTGCAGATGCCGCTGGCAATGTCAGTGATGGGGTGGCAAGTGGCAACCGCTGCTGTTGGCAGTGCCTTTTTGTACTGGGTGCATTGCCAGGCTCAGGGGATGCACATGCACCTGTATGCATCCACTACGCATTGCCCCTGCTAAAGGCCAAGGAGTTCCTTAAGTCCTGTCCCTTGAAGAGAGTGAGAAAATTAACCAAGGACTCCAGGGAAGTATTTCTGGTGTGAGGTCCCCAAGTTAGCCCTTTCTTATGAAACTCGGGAGGAAGAAGAACTGGTACTCAGGCCTCCCTTTAATTCAGAAACCAATGGGGGCAAAATGCTCCCTTAAAATTTGGGAGAACCGAGTAATTTCCCCTCTCCTAACTCTCCTGACAGGTTTAGGCATCAGGTGAGTAGGATTTGACAAACCTAAATTCTGGATTTGCACTGGACTTAGTATCAACTAGACACTTCTGGTGAGTTTAGCCCCAAATTCCTCCAGTCACTCTCTATCTCTTGCTGTCATGCAGTTACTTCTTGCAGTTACTCTTTGGGATTATTACTGCTGTTGGGCTATTATAACTTCCATATAGGAAAAGAGATGTGGAACTGTTTAACTTGTTCAGTGGTCTCATATCTGGAATGATATTCTGGCCCCATTAAAGTTAATGTCAAAATTTGGATTTATTTCAGTAGGGATTTCACTCCCTCCCTTGAGGATATAAAAAATGCAACTGACAGTGCTTGCTTGTGCACTGACATAAAGAGCTTATGCCTATTCAGCCACCACCACCACAATGATAATCCAGAATCATGGTTTTCTCTGTTTAAGAATTGCAAATTCTCTGATAAAAATAGCAAATTATCTGATCAAAACCCCCCAAATCTGTGTTTTTCATTATTAAAATTAAATGCCACTGTATATATAGGTATTGGTTGAACACAATGTTTTATTGATATATTTACAGTTTTAAAGCAATTTGGAAGCTGACCAGTGCCTCAATCACTATAATAAAATACATTCTAAATATCTATACATTTTGGTGTTTGATTTTGGGTTTTTTATCATGGAAAATCAGAACTCCCCCTGCCCCCTTTGCTCTCCAGGACACAGATCCAGCTGTGGCTGTCCTGTCCCTGTCCCCCCATTGCTTTGTGGCACTAAGCAGCCCTGATATGCTGGTGCCCTGCCCATGCCATTGCCCCTCATTGCCCACCCACAGCCCCCTGGCCCTGCTGGTGCCCCTCACTCCCCACCCGCCCCACCCTACTGGAAGGGGCCTCCAGCTGGCAGGGCTTGGGGACCAAGGACCTGAATCTGCAGCCACCTGCCTCCTGCAGCAGCACCCAAGCCCTGTCTACTGCCTGTAGGAAGCAGCCACTGCTGCAACAGAGCAGAGCATGGAGCCTGGCTCCCCCTTCTTGAAGGGTGGCACAGCTAGAGCAGAGCCTTTGGGAGTCAGGGAGATGTGGGCTGGGTGCTGTGGGCTCAGGTGGGGGGTGGCAACCACCGCTGTTGGTAGTGCCTTTTTGTACTGGGTGTATTGCCACGCTCAGGGGATGCACATGCACCTGCATGCATCCGTTACGCATTGCCCCTGCTAAAGGCCAAGGAGTTCTACTGTGTGCACTCATGGGAGAAGAGTGGGGTACATGCCTCCCAGATTTGTGTGCGGGGCAGGTGCTGGATGAGGGCTCGGGGCTCCCTGCCCTGTTGCTGTCTCCCCAGGGCCTCCACAGCCCAGTGGGTGGGATATGGTGTGGCAGGGCAGAGCAGGGCCAGGCACCACCACCATGAGCCCTGCACTCCACCACCCCTGCTGCTGGCATGCTGGCAGGGGCACCTTGTCATGGCAATGTGAGGCTCCCAGAGGTGGTGGACTCAAGCTTCCCTGCCCTGCCCCACTCCGTCCTGCTGCTCCAGGTCCCATCTACTGGGCCACAGAGGCCCTGGGGGGAGTGAAGCAGGGTGAGGACCCTGAGCACACCACAGCCAGCCTGCTCCCACTCTGTGCACAAATGTGGGGGGAACATTCCCCACATGCCTCCTCTGGGAGCGTGCACAGCGCCCATGGCTCTATCCCACTCCCCACCCTGGCCCTTCGACCCTACATTTCATGCCCCAAGCCCCACGCACCACCTGGGCTGGACAGCAGCCCCAGCCCTGTCCAACTCCCTCCCTCCCTCTCTATGGGGGCCTCAATTCCCACCCCCCACACGCCAGACTTCTATGCAGGGCGCTGTTTTCCAGGCTGGCTGGTGGTCATGTACATGTTTGTACATGTATGCACATGGTACTCCCTACCTGACTGCCCACAGCTCTTTGCAGGCTGGATCTCAAAGTACTCAAGATCACAATCCCTGTTTTACAGACTGGAATACTGAAGTACAAGATGATTTGCCCAAGGTCACCCAGTAGGCCGGAAAAGACAATAGAGTTCTGAGTCTTACCTTAATAGTTTTTCCTCTAGACCATATTACATCCCAAGGATAATGAAAGATACTAGGAACAGAAAAGCATAAGCTTCTGGTGATAGTTTCTCTGACCCCATTGCTCAAACCAGGAGTGAAATGTGTAATAATAGCACCTATTAGCTAGCTTAGTTAACTAAAGCCTCCTGTACATGTTACAGGTATCACACAATTAATTGGCTGTTTGTGCAATTATCTAAAGACCAGCTACACATACAAAGTAGCTATGACATAACATGCTCCAACCAGCTATAATGTTAGACTTCAAAAATGTATATTAACTTTATAACTGGTTGCTATTGAGCTTTAATTTGCACGTGTAACAGGATCTTAAGACTTTAAATCTAGTGTAGAGAGAAGAAGGCATACAGCCTATGTTTGAGCTGAAGCAGAAGGGAGAACCTAGGTTTTAAGTTAACCATTTCTGTATGTGCTTAAATATATGAAACCTTGTCTATATTAGACCTGGACTATGTTAGGTAGCAAATGCATGTCAAAGACACCTTTTGCCCCATCTACATGAAGCCTAAAGGACCAATAGCGATTTCTTATATTGGTTTCTATTTTCTATGAAATAGGCTGTCATAAAAGAAGCTGTTTTGAATCAAGAGCTTGATTCTGCTCTAGGGTCTAGCTCATTTGAAGTCAATTGAGTCTTACTTTGCAAGACAGTTAGGATTTCAGAAGATTATTGCTCATGTGAAGCATAAGAGGTTTTACAATTCACTTTCTTGCATAAAAATTCAGTTAATTGCACACTCATTTGCATAATGTTCCCTGTTTGCATACAGGAGCCTGCAAAATTCTAAATCCGCTACTGCTGAATGATGAAATTCGGTTAACTGAATTTTGTATTGTAGTATATACTCAGTTGCATTGAGAGCTGATAAATGTAACCAGAGCTTTAGAATGTATAATTATGTTTCCTTTATATTCATTTTGTAATTCAGTACAGTGAGTTAGACTTGAGATAATGGAATATCTTTTTCATATCAAAAAACTTGGCCTGAGTTGTTCCTGTTGTTATGAACATCAAGACTATATATTTGCATTGCAGTTAGCTTTACTGAATTTTAGTGTGGGCAGCAGGCATTTTTGTTTCTCAGAATTTTCTCAGTTAAGATTTTGCGAGGGAAGGCCAGAAGAGTCCTAAACTGGCATCCTTTATAGTGAGGGGTCTATGGTCTTAGGGTGTACTATTGTATATTTGAAAATAACAAATATTAACTGCTTCTTATGGAAACTGTCAACAATTCACAATGGAAATAACAATAAAATCAAGTGTATAGTATTGGGGTTATACATGTAAAACAGCTCCATTATTAACTGTTTTACTTCCACTCCATTTTCTTTTGTGTCTTTGTTGGACAAGATACAGTGTTAACACAGAGATTGTGGTAGTTCACATGCTGTTCATTGATTCATAGATTGTTAGGGGCAGGAAGGGACCTCATAGATCGTTGGGTCCAGTCTCCCTGCACCAGGCAGGAAAAGACAACTGGGGTAAAGCGACCCCAGCAAAGTGACTGTCCAGTCTCCTTTCAAAGATTTCCAGAGTAGGTGACTGCACCACTACTGGAGGGAGTTTATTCCACAGTCTGGACACCCTGACGGTGAAGGAGTTTTTCCTGGAATTGAGCCTGAAGTGGCCTTCCAGGAGTTTGTATCCATTGCTCCTGGTCTTCCCCAGGGGTGCCCTGGTGAACAGCTGTTCACTGAGTTCTTGATGTACTCCCCTGATGTAGCAGTAAGCCGCTACCAAGTCCCCTCTCAACCTTCTCTTCTGTAGGGTGAAGAAGCCCAAGTCCCTCAGCCTTTCCTCGTATGGCTTGTTTTGCAAGTCCTTGGTCATACAGGTGGCTCTTCTCTGAACCCTCTCAAGATTTTCCGCATCCTTGTTGAAGTGTGGCGCCCAAAACTGGATGCAGTACTCCAACTGTGGTTTCACCAGTGCTGAGTACATCGGGAGTATCACTTCCTTAGTTCTACATGAGATGCAACGGTTAATTCATGCCAGCGTGTTGTTTGCCCTGCTGGCCACAGCATCGCACTGCCAGCTCGTGTTCGTGTGACGGTTGATCATTACCCCTAGGCCCCTTTCTTTCATGGTGCAAGTCAAATTGTCGCCACTGAGCCTGTAGGTATGTTGGGGATTTTTTGCCCCCAGATGGAGCACCTTACACTTCTGAGTGTTGAACCTCACCTAGTTCTAGTCTGCCTGTCCAGGTCCGTCTGTATCTTCAACCTATCTTCTGGCGTGGCCACATTGCCCCATAACTTGGTGTTGTCCACAAACTTGGCCAGTGAGCTCTTCATCCCCACATCCAAATCATTGATAAAGATGTTGAAAAGCACCAGTCCAAGCATGGACCCCTGAGGGACACCACTGGCCACTTCTCACCAGGATGACACAGATCTGTTCATAAGAACTCTGTGGATCCTACCCTGTAGCCAGTTTTTCCACCCAGTGATTAAACCAGTTGTTCACAGTGATTGTACTGTCATGCATCATTGTGTTTTTGTGAGATACAGCTTTTGCTGAATTTTGATTTATTTGATCAAAGGCATTCAGTAAAGATACAGATGCTTCAGTTTGCTAACCATGTATGTATGAAAGAAGGAAAGTGAACCCTTCTATTTCTTCAGAGACTAAATATGAAGGCTTATCTACTTCACAGATTTGCTCCCTTCTAACCTGTGAACAGAGCCAGTAATTTTCTACTAATTCAATCCAGGACAAACCTCCCTTAGAATTGTGGTTCATATTAATACAAAACGCTCAGTAAAACACACTGGATAGTAATGATCCATATAAAATGCTGGTGGGATGTGTGCTTCATGATGTTGTTATAGGCTGGGCCCAACCTTGATGAAAATGCTAAAAGTAACAGCTGCCCTTTTTTGAGGTTTGAAATGCCTCAAATCAGAATCCAGGCCTACGTCAGAACTAAGGTATATGCAGTTCTTCTCAGAAACTGGAATTATGCAAATGAAAGACTTTTCTCTGTGGTATTTTAGACAAAAGGGTATGTGTAAGGCAAAGAAGCAAGCAAGACGAGACCGACACGGACTCAGAGAAGAAATGGAAAGCCTGACAGCCACAGAAGCACCCCCTGAAAACAAAAACAGTTTAAACTGAGTAACTGAGTTTTGCAGGCAGTTGCTGGCTGAAAGAGGCTTGGACCCAGGGCTAGAAAACTGTCTCCTGTCCTTTGATGTTTGATTCTTCCTGTGTCTGGGGAAACAGGACTTTGTACATCCTTTGTAAATAAACAGGATTCCAACAGGTATCTGAATCTATTATCAATTTCTCCACCTAACTGGAAGAACAAAAAACACTGAATTTTGAGCTAGTCAACTGAATGAAAAGGGCCGATAATACTGACTTCCTCTCCAGATCATTAATTTTAATTGGTTTCCTCCCACTGATTTGCCTCTGCACTGAGTAGCTCTTTCAAATCTTTAACTTTTTTTTTCTGCAGGGAATGCAATCCAGTCGCTCTCACCCCTCCCTCAACTAGCCTTCTTCATTTGAACTTTTTGAAATGACCCTCTTTCAAAAATTCCTAAGAAGCATTACACTTTTGACCTGGGTTCCTAACAAGGGAGATCTTATTATTTTAAGTTCAAAAATCTCAGTGCTCCCTTGAACACTGAAATGTAGTCTTTGATCCTGCAAAGTAGCACTCTCATTTTGTTACAGTGATGAAGTTGTTTTGGTGTTCACAACACTAAGTGATTTTTACAGTTGTGAGGCCAGAAAAGTACCCAATGGACTCAGATTACAGGAATGCTGCTGTGCTGTTCAGCAGCTTTGTGCTGAATCTGCAAACCTTTGCCATCAGTACAGGAAATACAGGTCAGCTTGGGTGACCAAAACAAAAGAAGTAAAATCTGAAATTTGAACTTGAGCATATGCTTAAGACAAGTAGAAAATTTTTGGTACAGCCTCCAGGCCAGTAAGTGGTGTATGGAATAAAAGAATGTTGCATCAAAACATAAAAATGGCTAGCAACTGCAGATTTTTTAAAAATAGTGTTGCCACTTTAGGGAAAAGAAATGTGGCAGCCGGGCCTGCAATCTGCTTTTAATTCAGTCTTTACAACATGGGAGACGATGAAGGCAACCTAATTCTACTACAATATCACTGGTTATTTTTATTACATTTTTGGTTTGGAGAATTAAATGCACTTTACAGTTGCTGGTAAATTAGGCTTTATAACACTTCTGTGAAGTAAAAGGAGTGGTATTGTCAGCTGCAGTTGAGCAAGATTAAAATTCAGGCACAGAGCTGGTATTCCATTTTGTGGCACAGTTGAGGGTAAAACCTACCATTTCCTGTATCCTGATCCTGTCCTTTAACAAATATCATCTTTCTTTCCCATTATTTAATTATTTTGGTGAACTAAGGGAAAGCTAATATTGGAACCATGATAGGCAAAGGAATTCCTAATTTTTCTCTATAGATTTGTAAGGACCATAAATCAGAGTACATGTTCAGTGAAAGTATAGCTTCTGTTTTCTAATTTTTGAATTCAGGCTTAACTATCCTGCTATTTTCCAGCTGGGGGATTAATGTGAGACTGTCATTGATGCTCCGGATACAGCTGTGGGTCACATCTAGTCAAGATAAATTTATGCAGTCTTTAAATGATAAATACAGAACATTTAATCATCTTGTCAATGTCATTTCTACTGCATGGAAGAAAATGACACTTACAAACTTCTTCAGAAGTAGTAATGGCACTATACATGTGATATGCTTTGCCAAACTACATCACATCAATGTTTCATCTGTTTCCGAGAGTGATGGATACTAGATGCTTCTGAGAAAAGTGCAATTACTGACATAGTGGATAATTATGAAATAACCTGCTCAGAGGGGAAGTTTCCTTTTAATCCATGTTAGTTAGTGATTCTGCTGTGCCCTGAAAAAACGAAAATTTATATTCTTTATTCATTTTTATCCTTACTAAAGAAACTGAGTTCTAATCCTTTCTTTTTTAATCTTACTAAGTATTTGGCTTCCATGATATCTTGTTATTGACTCCTGTAGGCTAATTATATGTTGTTTAAAAAAGATCTTTCAGTTTTAACTTTTTGCTGTTTGTGTTTTATTATTTAGTTATAAATTAATGGCATTCCATTTTTGGACTCTGACAGATATTGACTTTTCTGAGACCATTTTAAATTTTCATTGTTATGTTGATTCCACTTTCTATTAAGTGGGCTCATTATTTAATAGAACAGAACTCTGGGAAGTAAATCTTGGCTTTTTTTTCAGTTCTGCAGCAGATGTATTGTGATTTAAGCTAGTCATTGAAGTCATGGGTAAAGTGGATAGATGTCCAAAAAATATATCTCCTACCAGTGTGTTTTAATATTATCAGCTGAATTGATGGAAGCAATGGTGTAACTGTAGTTTAATAAGGCACACATAAGTGGATGGTCATTTTTACCAATGTCCTGATTAAATTTGTTTTCTAGCTAAAACTATGGCAAAAAACTTCTGGTTGAACTAGCTGAATACTTTCAAATTTTCCTGGCACAAGTATAGCTTTAAATTCTATGTCTCTGTTTTCTCATCTGTATAACAGAACATTTAGGATTTTCAACGGATGGTATGATACAACTGTCTCTAGAAAGTTGATTGTAATCCTTTAATGAAAGGCACTTAGCTAGTGTGACCATATTTCAGAGGCTGGTCCTGGCCAGCTGTTGAGAATTATAAGGGGCATCCGAAACCACAGGTGTGCAGGACACAAGGCGGAGTTGGAGCGGCATGGAGCACCTTGCAGGCAAAGAGGGGGCAGTGTCCCAGATTTCCACATGGTCAGCCTACACTTAGTAAATCTGTCTGTCCCTTTGAAGTTATACATGGTTTACAATATGGTATAGCAGGTTCTATTGGTATTCTGAATGTTTGAAGGTGTATCTCAGCTGCAAAGTAACTTTTCAAATCCCAATCTACAAAATATCTGTTAGTAAAGGAGGAAATGAAATGTGAATTGTAGAATTAGGTGAACTCCTGCACCAGCCTGAAGCCCCTAAAAGTTAGTGGTGCAGTAATAGGGTCTAAAGCTGTTTGAATTATTCAGCATACCTTTTATTGAAAAGCCCTGCTTCATGTATGTTTTCCATTAAGAGGTTTGCACTTTTGTTATGCACTTTTGTTATTCTGCACTTCTGTTATCTTGGATCTACCATTCTGCTATCTCCTTGCAATGTGAGTTAATGTATATAGCCCATACAATATTTAAAACTAATAAGATATGACAAGAAGTATTGCAGGCGGCTAGACTGCTGGTTTAATGATCTATATATTTTGTTTCTCTGCCTAAATGTCTATATGGTGTCCTTCATATTAGAATACCTCCTCATATAGAAAACTGAAACTATCTTAATCTCCTTCCTTCGTAGCCTGTAAGAAGAACTGGATTAGTTAATGCTAGTATTTGGAGGATTCCCTCCTCCAAGGAAAATCTAGTCAAAGAAATGAGCGCTTTTCTCTGGCCATTCTTATTTTTCACATAAAATACTTCCAAAGTCTGGGTCCAACCTCTGTGAAATGTGTGTAGCCCTTGCCCATGTTTCCTCCCTTTTGTGATTGATAGATTTGATGGCTCAGGTGGAATGTAGCAGTCACAGAAAGAGACTTGTTATGTTGCCAGAGACAATCTCTCCAACAGAGGACGGTGAATATTAGGACAGAGATTTAGAACTAGATTTTGTACTCAGTAAGGAACTAGTTGAGAGAGGCACATTGGGAAATCTGCTTATGGTGATGCCAGGCAGACAGGCTGCTGCCTTTTGTAGCCAGGCATCCTATTCCTCGACTAGAGAGAAGTAATCAAGCCTGGCGGTCATCAATGCTTGTTTATTGTGGCAAAGTCTGATTGTAATAGGATGAGGTGGGATTTTCCAGCTAGTTGTAGATAGGATGAGGCATTATTTTATAGCAGAGCTACTTAAGCATCTGAGGAACCCAAAAGGATGACAAAGAATGACTTAAGAAGCTTACTTGAAAGGTTGCATGGTTATAGCAAGTATTAGTGGCCTTTGAGATAATGCAGCTTCTGGGTTTCAAGAGGAGGGAAACAAACTCCCAGACAAACAACAACTTTCTACTCATTTCTAAAGACCAGAACTTGGGGGGTTGTATGGTTTTACTGAACAGAGCTTTCAGGGTGCATTATTGCTGCATAGACTACAAAAATGAGGGCATAAACTAGTCTATCTAGGCTGTTGGCTGCACATCATTTTAATGACAGCTGTGATTTTGTGCATTTATATTAACAATAACACATTGCTTTTTAAAAAAAGGAACCAATCCAGAGAGAAATCACAGGGGAACATAAAACTTTGTTTTAAAATATAAAATTAATTAATTTCTTTTTAGTAATCTCGAGCAGGTCCAGGGAGGTGATCCTCCCCCTCTATGCGGCACTGGTCAGGCCGCAGCTGGAGTACTGCGTCCAGTTCTGGGCGCCACACTTCAAGAGGGACGTGGACGATATGGAAAGAGTTCAGAGGAGGGCCACTCGTATGATCAGGGGTCAGCAGGGCAGGCCTTATGAGGAGAGGCTACGGGACCTGAACCTGTTTAGCCTCCACAAGAGAAGGTTAAGGGGGGACCTTGTGGCCTGCTACAAACTGGTCAGGGGGGATCAGCAGGTATTGGGGGAGTCCCTGTTCCCCCGTGCGCTGCCAGGAGTGACCAGGAATAACGGTCACAAACTGGCGGAGGGTAAGTTTAGATTAGATATTAGGAGGCGCTACTTCACAGTCAGGGCGGCTAGGGCCTGGAACCAGCTTCCAGGGGAAGTGGTGCAGGCTCCTAGCCTGGGGATTTTTAAAAGGAAGTTAGATGAGCACCTTGCCGGGGTCATCTGACCCCAGTGCTCTTTCCTGCTAAGGCAGGGGGTCGGACTAGATGATCTACCTAGGTCCCTTCCGACTCTAGCTACTATGAAACTATGAAACTATAATAGATTCATGAAGAAAAACATTTTTAATAGCTTCAGTTTTCAGTTTGAACTATATTAAATATATTCTCTGCAGATTGTTGGTGTTACTTTTTTGAGATTCAAAGTAGGAACAAATTTCAAAATATGAGAGATTATTTTGACAGTCATTCTGTTAAAGATTAATTTTAGCTTACTCAAATGTCTCTGGAACTATATTGCCTTTTATTCTGTTTCTCAGGCTGCCTGCTAGCTAATCTGGCAAAGACCGAAGATTGTCAGGCCAATTATAGACATTTTACAGGATTAAGGACTGTAGGATTTCTTATAGTCCACAGACCAGGATGTATAATGAGGAAGGGCTGTGATGCCTTTTTCTTAACATTTTGATTCCATTTGAAATGTCTGTTTTGCAACAATGTTTTTTAGGATTTTTTTCCACAATGTGCCCTCAATTGTGGCAAAATTAGGTTCAAACAGGATTGATTGGATTCTGTTTTAATTAATTATAGTATCAGTGAATGAAATTGTATTATAAGGGTTTGCAGAACCAAGGCTATGAACTTGCCTTGAAGTAAAAAATCTCTGTTCTCTAAGTCTTTTTGCAAATGCTAGAATACCTTTAAATTGTACCAGATTGATATAGGATATTGATACCTATGTCTGCTTTGCATTCTTTTTTGTCATGTCACTTGGTCTCCACGGATTTTCCTCCTTTCTTAACAGAGTTCTTTATCCTGTGGCTTAGGGCTCAAAAAGACCATTATTCTTCTGTGGCTATATCTTGCAGGACTGGACAAACAGGATTTTTTACACAAGTTCTATGGAAAACTGTCAAGATAATTAACATTTTAATAGGTAACTGAAATGTGACCTGGATCCCCCAACTTCATGAATGAAACGATGGTGTCTGCACTAGAAGGTATTTGAGAAAATTCCCTACCATTGCTACGATGCTTTCAGCTCAATAACTAATAACAATGGTGACAGACAGCGAAGGTGCAGCCAAACTACTACTGTTATTTCAAGCATTGCAGACCTGCTCTAGCTAGGCTGATGGTCAACTGGAGTCCTGTCAGCATTATCCCTCCTACCATTTCTGGCTTGTAGCAAAGGGATAAAAAAGACAAGATAAGGAGCAGAACAGAGCTTCATAGGATGAAGCATACATGTGAGGACAGAAAAATGTCAAATAGCTTTAGTAATGATGCAATACAAAAAAAACTTACATGAAGAATGTGTTAAGGTTGCAATATCAACTATTCAAATGAGGGTTGAATTATGCCTGAATTAAGGTTAGAACAATTGTAATTGTTTAATTTGATTTTAATTCTAATATAGGAGTGTTAAACATGACCCATGGGTTGGATCTGGTCCATGGGGGGCCACTCTATCCCATCTACCAGGCTACTGATCCCATTGCCACTTGCCCTATTCATGGGCGACTGGTGCCTCCTGAATCTGGGGGGGGGGGGGCACCTGATTGCTGAGCAGAGGGGGCCTGGCCGATCACCGAGCCCAGAAACGCCAGCAGTGAAACCGGAATTGCCACCAGGGGACCAACCTCTGTCCCCCCGTCGGTATGCCACTGCAGGGTGGGGGAGGAGAAGGCACACACCAAGCACTTGCTGATGCTGCTACTGGCGGTGTCAGCAGTGGGGATGGTCCTGTCATGGGGGGCATATGCCCCCCTGTTCTCCCCCTATGTGTCACCTATGGCCCTAATATTGTTATCCCTGCTGCTCTCACTGTTGTTCCTACTAGTCTCCCCACTGATCAAGCCGCCCCCATCCTGTGCTCCATGCCAGACCCAGCCCACAACGGAGCCCTGAAGTCCAGATACAGCCTAGGGTGGGTCTTTGACACCCCTGTCCAAGTGCAGAGGTTATGATCCAGTCTTCAGTTCTATGAGCACATACTGTTTTGTGCAGGTCACTGCCTCACTCAGCGCCCAGGTTGAATAATGCTCTCTGAAGGAGCAGCTATTCAATGTTTCATTTTCTCTTCATTGCTCACTACATGGCTTGAAGCCTTATTTACTGCACACCCATCATTCCCTGTCCTGAATACCATTATTAGTTTCCTCATGGTACCTTCTGCAAAGTGCTCATCCCAACTGTTAATAAAAAATATGTCCTTCTGGGGAATTAAGGGGGACATTTTATTCTCATTGTATGTATCAGGAATGGAGGCCCAGAGACATTTGCAGCAAATGTGGACACTAAGGTGGGTGGCTCCATTTAAGGACATGGCATGTCTTTATTCATTGTAATCTCTGGAAAGACTCCAAGATTCAGGTCTATGAAGTCATCATCATCCCCAGTCTCCTCCACAGTTGTGAAAGGTGGGTGATTTACTGTTGTCATCTCAAGAGCCTGGGGAGGTATCATCAAAGAAAATCTCCAGAAAATCTTTCACATCAAATGGGAAAATTTCTGCACAAATGCCAGCTTCCTTGCTAAAGCCAGTGTTGCCAGCACTGAGTCCATGATCTTTGAGCACCAACTTAGCTGGACTGGGCATTGTGTACAGATGGCTGCCTCTCAACTCCCAAAACAAGTGCTCTACTCCCATCTTGGTAATGGCCTGAGGTCTTGCGGTGGCCAGGGGACATGTTACAAGGACACATTGAAGGCATACCTCAAGAAAATGGATGCTGACATCAAGAGTTGGGATAAGCTGTCTGCTGACCAGCTCCAGTGGCGCTGCAACAGCAAACAAGCACCAGCCCATTTTGAGGCAAAGTGTCTTCCAAGTCCACAAAGCAGGTGAGCACCACCCAGTGCTCGGATGCACCTACCCTCCTCTCCCCTGCCACCCGCCGCTGCTGCTACTGCTTTCTACCCTGCCGGCTGCGGTGAGGGTGGGAAGCTCCTATCTCAGGACCTTCAGAGAAGCTCCTGCTCCTCCAGCCAGCCTTGAGGGAAGGGGGTGAGGGGAGCTGGGCTGGGACACAGAAGCTTCCCCCAGCCCAGCGCGTCTGCCCGCCTGCAGGCGGAGACGCCCCGCCCGAGTCCGTTTCTCCAGCTGGAAAGTGCGCGGACGAACACAGCAGGTCTCGAACTCGCTCCTCACCCGCGCGGAGCAACCCCGTGTCTCTCCGCCCCGCCCCGCCCGCGTGTCAGGGGGCGGGGCCATGGCAGCACCTGCAGGCCCGGAGGAAGGCGGCCGCGTCGGAGAGGCGCATGCGCCGTCATAGGCTGGCGCCCCGCCCCCACGCAGCCGCTCGGGCAGGCGGAGGCGGCGGCTGTGCTCGGCAGGTGAGGGTCGGCGGGCGCCGGGGCGGGCGCGCGGGGGGCTCCCTTCCCCTCTGCTCGGGGCCGCCTCAGGCGCCGGCGTGCCAAGGGGGCGGAGCAGAGCCGGCCCCGAAGGACTCGCTGGGCTGCCGCGGCCGCCTGTGGTTCCGCGGCTTGGGAGCAACCTGGGGCTGCGGTTGAAGCCCGGGGGATGCGGCTTGGTGGTGGGGATGCGGCCCAGATGAGGCTCTTGGGGTGAGGGGGGAGACTGTGGGGTTTTTTTAAGTGCCGGGGTGAGAGGGAAATACGCCCGTGATGAGCTGCTGTTGCAGGGAAACCTATGTGCTACCTGAGACAAGGAAGCCCAGGTGAAAAAAGGGCCTTAAAAAGTGGGACGGGAAAGAGAAGTGTGTCTGAGACGAGGCGCAAGGCAGTGTCACCCTCGCATCGATGCCTTGTGTTGGGCCAGAAGTATCGGCCTGCCTGGCTCAGAGCCCCAGCGGCACAGGTTGATTCAATAAAAGGTGTCATCCTAAGCAATCCCAGCCTCCTATCATTTCAGGATCATCACAATTCCACATGGCTCTTACGCTGCCCTAGGTGCAGCACTGGACCTAAACTCCATATGGTCCCAGGTGAACTTGTAGTATTTGCCAGAGATAATGATAATAATCATAATTATTTTCACCATTTTTGGGCCCCCTTTCTGACTGGGCCTGGTTCACCCATGCCTGTGTCCAACCCTGCCTAGGTGAGAAGCAGGCTCCTAACACTGTTTGTTCAGTTTGATGTTGAAGCTTGCCCTTGAAATCCTGGCTTCCAGTGGCATTGTTCTTGAGTTATTTTTTTTAAACGTAGTGCTTACCTACTTAGTATTTGCCACTTCGTATTTATCGCACTGTGGTGCGATAAAGATTGTGGGCTTATTTTTGATTTCATTTAAGATCTGCAGGCAATATCACACCTTGTCAGTGTAGAGCAGTGTTTTAGAGGGGGTAAGTTGTAACCGTGTTGGTCTAAGGACACGGGCAGACAAGGTTCTTTGGGTAAATGCGATGTCTTTTATTAAACCAACTCAAATAGTTGGAAGAAAGATTTTTTTTTCCAACTATTTGAGTTGGTCTAATAAAAGATATTGCATTTACCCAAAGAACCTTGTCTTCTGAGCAGTGATTTAAATACTTGCACTGTTAAGTAGTGAGGTTTTAATTGATTACCTTATGAAATTAGGGTTGTTTTGGACCCAAAGCAGCACCCCACAGATAATTTTTCTCCTCCTAAAGAAAGTTCTGGGCATAGCTTTTGTACTGGGTATAGCTGACCCAGCACTGCCTGACACCTTTCTGTATATTTTGTTTATTGTAGTGAATGCATAAGCATTATGACAAACATTTTTTGGCAGATGGCGCACAAAGCAGCAAAATCTTGAGTGGTTATTTGTAGTTGCAGCTAATAATATATCATTGCAATATTTTCACCAGTTCCAGACTGTTGCCTTATTGTATTTGTTGTTGGCACCCTTCATCACTTACCTTTGCTTTGTATTACTTTATTAGTTTACTCTATTTACTTGAAGCTGTCACTTTATGCACAGTCAGGTATGGTGACTGTTTCTATGGACTGTTTAGTAACTATAACATCATTAGCCATTTCCTTTTAGGAGCAGGAGTAAGGGTATTTTATTTTGAAGTATGTACTGTGACAGATGTCATATGTTTAAGCATATCCATATTCCTTGACAAAGAGAGAGGTTGGGAATATGGAGCAAAAACTGAAACCTGATTGGTTATGATTTTTTGTAGAGGTTTTTTTGTTGCTGTTTTTTTCTTTTTTGTTTTTGCATTGTATTATGGTTAAGTATGTTTTCACGCATTCTGAGCATGGTTGTATCAGGCTTACCTTTTTGGTCTCATTTAGCAGGATTATACTTCTGTTGCACTAGGTTACTATTACCTTCTGAATAAAGAAGGATAAATAATTTACCAGTGTCATTATCCTTGTAATAAATAACAAATGTGAATTGACAGCATATTACCAGAACACTTGCATCTTTTTCATTATATTGAAAAGGGTAAGCTTTTTTTCCAGCTGAACAGTTAAAACAGTCTCTTTCATTGAAGGATTTATTTTTGCATCTCAGAGGAAGTTTAATAGTTGTTAGTCTCGACTTCTGTATTCACTTTATTTAAAATTCAGATTGAATGATTTTAAAATTCTAGGAAGACTATAAAAACTATTCACTAGTACATTTTGTTACATCTGTCAAAGAAGCAACTTTCCTTCTAAGCTTTTTTTTTTATGCCTAGTTTTTGTAGTAATAGATTCAGAAGTATGGTATTTAAATTGAGATGGAGATAGTCTTAAGTAAAATCTCTTTTGAATGATGCAGGTTCATGCTGATATCATTCATATAATTACTGTTTTCCAAAAAAAATAAACAAACAAGCAAGCAGAGGGAGTACTTCATTATGCACATCTCCAAGCAATTCTGTAGAGCTTTAAAAACCTGTAAAGCATAGTTTTTTGTTCTAACTAAAAACTTCAACTTTGTTAGCTGCTCAATAGCTATTGAATTCCACTCAATTCAGTAGCAGTGGAATTAGACCTAAAATCCAAAAAGTAGAATGAACAGACTATTTTGGAAGAACCGTTGCATTAACTTAAATGAATCAGCATTTGTTGTAAAAATGAAGACTGTTTATAGGAAAACACGTAAAATCTAGGACATTGATATGTTAACTGAAAGTGAAAAAATCCAATTTTCACGACGCCAGTGGATTACATTGTGCAGTACTGGCTTTCAGTTTAGCAAAAAGGTACTGTGACCCTCAGCTTTTATGCAGGGTATTAATATGTTTTTTTTTATAGACTTCACAAAGCTTTACAAGCCTTATAAGCATTTAGGTGTTTATCTTTGAATATTGGGTGTTTCTGGTGACTGTACTAGGTACAACTCCTGTACATTGCAGTGTGGTTTTTTCATGCTGATGATGTCTGTTTAAACAAAACAAAATGAAAGAATTCAATAAAAAGAACTGGGCTTATCTATACTTTTTCTGAAGTGTATGGTAGACACTCAGCACAGTCCTTTAAAACAACGTGAAATAGTGAAACAGAGAGAACTAAATTAATTACCATATTTACTTGCATAGTACACACTCTCCCCCCCCCCCCAAATTAGCCATCTAAAATTGGGGGGTGGTTAAGTGAAGAAGCTGATTTTTGTAGAATAGAGGCATGGGGACCCTGGAATGGCTGCTGTGGGCCGATTCCCTTTTGGCTGCAAGGAGGAATTGTGGAGTCTGTGCTTCAGCCAAAAGCTAGAAGTTAACCTTGTCACAGCTGCTGCCAGATTGAACTGGTAAAGCCCCCTGTGTGGCCACTTAGCTTTGTTACACCAAATTGGTTTAATGCGATATCGCGTGAGACTGCACAGTTCTCTTGTGTTGACAAGACCTATGGTGAGTTGGTCCATAATATGCAAAATAATCTCATTGCTGGTGACAAAATTTGAGAGATTCGGATTGTAGTGTGGGTGCACTTAATTGGGTGACCTCTACAATACAGAAAAAGAGAAGGTAATCATTCCCCATTCAGTGCTTTGTGCTAGAGCATGACAAGCACGTTTAATTCCAGATTATGCAATGCAGAATTGTGTTTCAAGCCTTATTTGTTTAGCATACTAAAAAGAATGTCTGTCTTATGGAAAGGTTAATTTCAGGCATTTTGAAGACTCTGCTTAGGCAGAATTACAACCCCCCCCCCACCCCCCCCCCCAACAACAGCCCTGTAGCAGAAATATGCATTGAATTCTGACAAATTAGCTCTCTTGTTTTTTAAAGAGAAATTTATTTGAGAGAGAAACTGGAGAGATTAAAGCACTGTTCACAACCATCAAACAAGTGGATTTGTTTTGTAAAATACTAACTAGGTTTGACTTTCTCTCACCAAAAGCATTTACAAA
Organism: Crocodylus siamensis; assembly: GCF_052110815.1. Lineage (NCBI taxonomy): Eukaryota > Metazoa > Chordata > Crocodylia > Crocodylidae > Crocodylus > Crocodylus siamensis. Next base: position 68,063,913 of record NC_143398.1, read on the forward strand.
TAGTATCTTTTTCTTTCCAAGATTCTGTCAGTTAAATGGTAACAATCCATGTGTGTGTGGCTGCTTTTTGGGTGCTTCTCAAAGCTACAGCTGATGCTGACATTTCTGAAACATGAAATGAAGAGCGAGAGTTCTAGTGACATGATTTATAGACAAGGTTTTATTGTTTGTCAGGCATTTCTTTAAGTGGTTGTGAGGAGCTGTAATGGTAATTTTGAAGGGTGGGGAATGTTTCTGGAGTTGCTTATAGAAATGTTGAAACACAAATGACATTATATTGAAAGAAGATATGGGATGGTAGACTGTTGCTTTGTGGGAAGCCATCAATCTTATGGATATTTGCTTGGATTCTTACTAGCAGCTAAGAGGCTTTAATCTCCATATTAATATAAAATAAGTAGGCTAACTGTTTGAGTTGTCTTGCTGTTGACATTTTTCACATTTTTGATTTGGTGTTTGAAAGTACAGTAAAAGCTCTGTTATCTGGCATCTCCCCACGAATGGGGGATGCCAGTTAATCAAATATGCCGGGTAATCAAATATGCACCATCTGATGCACTCGCGGTGTCAGTGTGCCCGTGCAGGCTGCTTTGGCTTGGGCTGTGGGCCAAAAAGTGACAAAGAAAAACTTGGCTTGCAGCGGCAAAACCAGAAGTCCCCCAGAAGTGGTACTTCTGGTTTTGCTTTTGCTGCATCCCTCGGATGCCGGTTAGTAGAGTTTTTTTCTGGCTAATAAAGTGCCAGTATTCAGCATCTTATTCAGCTAACCTTCTTTTCTTACTGGTATTTAACATTAGATGTAGTGCAAAGAAAATACCTTAGAAAATTCTGGAACTTAGAAATCTCTGTCTGTCTGTGGGAGGAGCAGTGGAGAAAACGAGGATAAATAGGCAGAAACTGCAAAGTTCTTTACTGTATTTATATTGTTTACTCTCTGTTCTTTCATTTAATAAGCAAAGTTTGGTGCAGAACACCCTTGTGTGCTTTTGGGTATAGAAGCTAGTGTTGTGTAACCAAACTAGACTTATGAGCATCCAGGCTTGAGTGGGTCTTTGATTTTTTTTTTTTTTAATATATATAAAAATATTTATAATGTAAACAGTGTGTCTTATACCAGATTGCATAACTTGGCCATTTATAAATTGAAAAATGGTTAATATGCAGAAACCAACATCATTAAAGACTTTCACAATATATTAATGACTATAGAGAGCCTAGATAGTATGTATTTTCATAGCAGCATACTGCTTCCACACATGTCAAAATACCAACTTTTTTGTTAAGAGAATTACCATGAAGGACAGCTGTGTGAATAGGATAAGTCTTTACTCACTGTCTTGATGACTGAAAAATTGTTTGTGGTTACCACAAGTTCAGTGTCTCCTTACAGCTGAGCTGTTGAGTGAGACCAGCTGGGGAGAAGGGGGAGGAGAGCCAGCACGGAAGAATAAGTTAATTAAAACCAACAAAAATATTTCATAGACTGAAATTCAGAGTTTTTTTACATTTCTCCCTTCTTGAAGTGCACTGTTAAGCATGTACATAAACCACTATTTAAATGCAGTAATTTCTCGGGTGGTAGGTGGGCTCGATCCAAATATTTGAAGTCTGTCGTGTTTAAGTCTCTGTTCAGATGCCACTCTAACAACTGTCTTTTGGGTTGTTAGTGTAACTTGTATGTGAGACATTTAGCACAGCAATCTAAGTATTTACTGTTTGAGATAAGAGGATCTGGTTAAACTCCTCTTAAAGGAACTGAACCAGCCATTAAAGTATCACTAAAACGATAGATTATGTGTACAAAGCAGCTCTGTTATACAGGTGGCATACCTCTGCGTGCACACTTTCTTACATAACATGCCTGACTTGGGCTTTATTGTCAGCTGTGCTGGGAGTAAGCTGTATAAACACCATTAGTTAGTTACTCAGGTGAAACAATGCAGGGGGTTGATATAGACTTCTGTCTTGCAGTCTAGGTGTAAGACTTTGCTCAATAGTTGATGGGAGTTGAATGGAGTTAATATCTCTTTACTATTAATTTGTATTCCAGAAAAGCCTAGAGGTTTTAATGTAGATTTATAGTTTTAGGCACTGTGCAAACTTCAGGTTCAGTTTTGTAATGCACTGGAATACTGCTGTGCCTGGCTAGAGCCTGCTAACTTCAGCAGGACCCTGTGGTGCAGCCCGCTGAGAGCAGAGCCATTCTAAGGCAAATCCCCCTGCCTCAGAAGTGTGCCATGCACTTGTCTACTCTATTTAGGAAAAAAATGTAGGTATTCGGTAGGCAGAGTGATAGTTTACAAATAATGAAGTCTCATAGATTTCATAGACATTAGGGCTGGAAGGGACTTCACAAGATCATTGGGTCCAGCCCCCTGCCTAAGTTCTGATAGCATTTTCTTTTAAAATGGCATGGTTCTTATTGGTTTTGCTTAATTTTAATGTATTTTAAATATTACACAGGATATATGTGAATTAAGAGAAAGAACAGCAGGGAAGGAAGTCAGCATAAATTTCCTGGTAGGAGAAGGGTGATGGCAACAATATTAACTTCTTTTTTCTTTGTTCTGTTTAGTTTTAAATTCTGTGTAGTGGTTACAGAATGATGCATCTGTGTCAGAGCCTGGGCATAATACTCATTTGTGTAACTGGCATACGTTTAAACACTGACATAAATAACACCAGCATATAGAATAGATTTTGGGGTAGCTGCAGACAGTATGCACCTGTTATCTGCTCCCTGACCACCGTATGTGGTGTTGTAAAAGCTTGCTTATGTGAACGGCTATTCTGAGGTAAGCTGTGGACACATGACGTATTTACAAGTATAACTTACACCTGTATCTTTCAACCCTAATGTACCCGTTCTCTGCTACGTGTAAGTTACAGTAGAGTAGGGCTCTATATTGTATGCCTGTTCCTTTTATTCACTGGTCTAAATATGTTGTGCCCCAGTCCTCAGTAGGTTTAGGCATTGTAATAAGAATAGGAAACAAGACACAGACTTCTAGCAGGTTCTACTCTGTGATAGCCTGAAGTGGTTTATGCAGCTTATAACACGGCCAAACCTATGTAGGTTTTCATGAAGAGCGTAAATACAAATCCTTGAACACAACATTAACTCTCTGCCAAAATTCAAGTCCCTGCTCCAGACCATATAAGAACCTTTTCAAAATGGAGACCCTTTTAAACATTATGAAATATATTTTTCATCAGCACTTTGGACATGGTCAAACAATATTTGCTCAAGTAGTCCATAAACTTTGATCTAAAGCAGACATTAAAGCTGGAAAGCTTTAGCCAAAAGGGTTAATTTGCCAAAGGTGTAAGTAACTAAATACAGTAGAGGGTTAAATGATGTTAGGCAAGCTTAATACAACTGTCAGTGCTAAGAATTAAATGCATGATTTCCAGTTTTCCTACTGGACAATGGAGAAAGGCTTTTAAGATAATTGTTCCATTAAAAGGAAGGTTTTCAGACCTGATAAAGCTTGGGAGCCAGGGAGAAATGGGGAGCATGTGCAGAAGACGAACTGGCAGGTTACTTATTCCTATTTTGCTTCCTGTGCCAAATTCTCTGTTTCAGGGGTGGTCTCCCAGCTGTTACTGGGTGTGTAAAAGGTTAAAGAGTCTTCACGATTGAAAGATTGTCTCCTGTTTCTTTTGTTGGCTGTGAAGATTTGGGCCCATAGGAGAAGGATGGAGGTAGAGTGCTTGCTGCACTGCTGCAAGGGCAGTAGCATTTGTGTATTGAGAATGACTGACTTTTTTCCTTGGTGGCTGAGGGGAGTTGATGTATTGAGTAGAAGGAATGGAATTATACTGATTTATTGAAGTGAGAGACTAAGGATGATGGGCATTTTTTACCCAGGATAGTAAGTTCTTAGGAGTAGATGTTGGTGACAGTATTTCAAGTTCTGTAGATTTGAGTTTACTAAATGTTAAACACTATGGCTAAGTACAGATGGTCAAAAAGCCCAAGGCTGAATTGATTCAGTCTTTGCAGGTTAGTCTAAGATGCATAGATTAAACTAATAAGCAAGTTAATAGGCATATACTTTTGATTCTGGAAATGCAGCCATGTGCCTGAAGTGGCCCAGGCCAAAGGGGGCGGGGTGCTAGAGCATGCCTTTTTGCTTAGTTGGAGCAGAAAGTTTGGGCCAATGCTAGCCTGTCCACCTATCTTGCGAGGTGGGCTTTGCAGGGAAGGTGAAAAGCATCTTGGGATGCTGGGGGAGTATGAACTAACTTGAAGCTGGAGGAGATCTGGGACAAAAGTTCAATAAACTGATTTAACCTGGAAAAGCGCAGGCTCGGGGTGATCTAATGGCCACCTATAAGTTTATCGGGGTGACCACCAGTACCTGGGGGAACTTTTGTTCACCAGAGCACCCCAAGGGATGCTGAGGTTGAACGGTTATAAACTACTGCAAGACCATTTCAGGCTGGATGTCCTGGGGAAAGGGTAGGACATGGACCCTGAAGGGTCAAGGAGGGACCCTGGGAGACAACACACCCCAGGGAAAATGTAGGAAAAGAGAACGAGCGAAAACGCCCTACTTGCTGCAGGAACTGCAGTGGGACCAGAAGCGGAGGTGGGACCCGTGCGGCTCGTTAGCAGTGGGTTTTTTTAAAGTGAGAACAGCTGGGGAGAAGGGGGAGGAGAGCCAGCACGGAAGAATAAGAAGGGTAAACAGCAAGACGGGAGAGACTGGAAAAGGGCACAGGGGAATTATCCCCTGAACCCACTGTGGAGCTTAAGAATGCTGCCCATAGGGGAGGAGAATGCCCTGAGAAGCGGCAATATAAAGACGCTGTTACCGGGCTAAGAAAGACGGAGGTAGCCAGGCTGTATATCACCCTAAAGCCATGAGGAGAGACTACAGGAGGGACCCCACAGGCAGAATCCAGCTCCAGCGAATCGTCCAGGGCAGAGGTGAACAGCCAAGAGGCTAGCAAAGACTGTCACGTTCTGGACTGAGGACCCGGAGGAGTCCGTCGGAGGAAGGTTTTCCCCAAGGCGGAAGAGACACCAAGGGTCGGCCTCATACATGGTACGCTAGGGGTAGGGGATAGGTACCACTGAGGGAGCATTCGGTGGAGGGACGGTGTAATTGTGGGGCATGCTGTAACTAAACTGCCCCAGGATATAATTAGAGGCTCACAGGGGGGGTTGTAGGTAGTTTTGTTGTCAGCTTCTTTTTTTTTGTTTGTTATTTCGATCGCCCGTTGTGCCTGTGTAAAATTCAGGTGGAGGGCACCGTAAAGCCGAGGACCTAGATGGACTAGTAGGACCGGGCCATATAGCCTAGGCTGTAGTGATACCCAGGGATAAGATCTCGTATAGGTAGGGCTGGCCGCAGAAATAATACCGGCACTCCGTTGTGGCTGCGTATAGGCCAAGGTGCAGGGGAGGTTGGAGCCTCGTGAAGACTACCACCCTTCGGCCTGAGATAGTCAAACCCTGGCGGTTGGACCCCCACCACTGATAAGGTCATTAAAGTTGTGGCAGGTGGGATTAGGGGGATAAGACTGCCTGAGGTGATATCTCGTTGCCCTAAGACCATTGGGACGGAGCAGAAGACCATCATCAAAATCCAGAGCCGAGTGGCAAGGGACTGGATGATTGAGGCCTGGCGGGTGCACTGGACATAAGGAAAAATTTCTTTACTGTCTGAGCCCCCAAGGTCTGGAACAGCCTACCATCGGAGGTGGTTCAAGCACCTACATTGAACACCTTCAAGAGTAAATTGGATGCTTATCTTGCTGGGATCCTATGACCCCAGCTGACTTCCTGCCCTTTGGGCGTGGAGCTGGACTCGATGATCTTCTGAGGTCCCTTCCAGCCCTAATGTCTATGAAATCTGTGAAATCAATTCGGTCTGATTTCTACAACAATCCAGGCTCATCTTAAACCAGTTTCAGCCACTGAACTTCTGTTGTGTTATAGATTGGAGCCGGTTCCTGATCACTTATTCTGGTTAACGTATGTTTTCTGTCCCTAGCTACGGTCTCGTGTTTGCAGTAGAGAAAAACTGAACACATTGTTGAAGTTTATCCTTGAAAAAAATGGCCTGTTCTTTTGACCGCCCTTTCCCTTTTATTAGTTGACTTTTACCGGGCTATCTCCTTGAATGAATCACATTATTAGACTCTTCGTAATAAGAAAACTACGGGGAAAATTGCTTAAATGGGAACTTAAAAATAAGTGATCATTTTTGCACTATGCGAGGGGAGTAGGTACAAGCTGCATAGTTTGAACCAATAAGCAAGTGAACAGACATACTTTTGATCTAGGATTTATTCTGTTCACAAAGAAAATACTGCAAGTGGAATGGATATTACTGTTATAGGTACTTCTAAATAGAATGTATTTTCCCACAAAACATAGGAATACAAAAAATCTTTTTAGCTATACAAGGTCTTTGTTGTGCTTTATGTAAAAAGTTTTAGGGCATCTTTGGGCAAGGAACAAAGGCATACTTTCCATATATACAGCACACTGAAACTGTTCTGTTTGGGTGCCAGTTCATTTGTTTGTTTTTGAAGACTTACCTGGTGAACTGGCAAAGTTCTTCAGTGCTCTAAGAAACTGCCAAGGCAGTTGTCTTCCTCTGAAACACTGGGATGTTCATTGGCCAGGGGTTTTTGGCTGGGTGTCAGCACTTAAACTCAGAGCTTCCTGACTGGAAGGTCTTGCTTTTCTGCTTAGGATCATACCATTTACCAAATATGGGTCAAGAAGGACAGATTGGCACAGAGTGGTAATGGTGGTGGTACAGAGTGAGGATCCCTTGTCCTGAGATGTTCTGAGCATGTATTAACCAGTTATACCTGTCTGCTGTAATAGTGGTTTATTGGCGGTGTCCTTGTCACCCCTGCTTTTACTTTTAGCATATGACATGGTCATTTAAAAATTGAATCTTGTAGTTGTGAGGGTTTAAAATGGTTGTTTGGGGGATTCTGTGGGCAAATGGTGGCCAGCAAGTGCGGGAGAGGCATTTGGCCCTGAAGGTCCGTTCTAGTCTTGTTTTTCCTATATTTTGGTAAATACATTAATAAAATACAGTAAGTATGTTACAGATGTAAGGGCTTCCTTTGCTATTCCTTACTTGTATGAGTAATCTCTAACAATTTTGTGCTGTTTGAGTCGGTGATCGTAGGTCCAAGTCTATCATTTAACAAACCATGGAACCTTTTTATGATAACTTATTTACAGGTGGAATGTAGGTGTGTTTCTCTGATACTCCTGTTTTATTGCAATTAAGATTAGAAACCTGATTAGGGAGAAGGGAGATTTTTGTCTAAAGCTTATGTTTTTTTCTTATAATTTGTTTCCTACCTATGGAACACAGTTATATATGCAGCACATTCATGTGTGTACAAGATGCCCGTAATCTAGTGCACGCTGACTTTATGATGGAAGAGAAAGCATTTTTACATAGTTCATAGTTCACTCAGTTGCAGTTGCCTTGGTTAACAGGCACTTAAAGCTTACCTATAAATTGCCTGCTGGGGCAGCTGTGCTGTTCTGTGTGTAAATAGGATATATTTTTGGTATTTGAAATTTTAAGTTGTACATGTATTATGAAATATTTAAAATGTATTTTTCTGGGCTTTTGTCTTTTAAAAGTGCCAGAAATAAATGTAGATTCCTTCATCCTAATTGTTTGTTTGTTAATTCAGGGTTGCATATGATGAGGCTTTTATTATGGCCAGTGACCCCTTGGAAGGCTTTCATGAAGTGAACCTAGCTTCGCCCACTACACCAGATCTTCTTGGAGTATGTGAGTCAGGGACTAAAGAACAAACTACCTCTCCCAGCGTTATCTATCGGCCCCACCCATCTTCTGTGTGCTCTCCACCTATTCAACCCAATGCATTAAATGTTTCTGATCTTCCCACGCAACCTGTTTATTCATCTCCCAGGCACTTAAATTGCGGAGAAACATCGGGTATCAGGTAGGTTGCTCAGCTACTGTTGATAATGACCAACATCATTTTATTTAGGTAAACTAGCAAAATTTGTTAGTTTTAAATGGTTTATATAGCATTTTTAATAACACATTATGAATATCTTTAACTTCCTGTGTTTATGTTTACTGTGGTACATCTAACAGCAAAACTGACTTTAGGAGACTTTTTGTTTAATTAAAGAAATGTCACTCTCTTTACAGCATCAATGTTACCGACACGGTACCTTGTTCTACCTCTGGACCCCAGAGTGGGTCATTCAATCACAATAATTCCAGAAAGGAGAGCAATAATGCAGAGAGAGAGTTTTTGCAGGGTGCTACAGTAACAGATGTTCCTGAAGGGACTGAAGATATTTTTGGTCTGAGTACAGACAGTCTGTCTCACTTACGGAGCCCATCTGTACTGGAAGTAAGAGAAAAGGGCTATGAAAGACTGAAAGAAGAACTTGCGAAAGCTCAAAGGGTAAGATTTGTCTTCCTTCTGTTCTGTAATGGTCTAGAACTATAGGTGGGACAGAAGATGCTGCTGAACCCCCCATATATTTTAGGATTGTTACAGCATGACTGTTGTTGTCCTGAATAACTACAATGATGCTTCAGAAACCTCCTTTGGTAGGATTTGCTGGTACTGATTTTTCTTATGAAAAGCTTTTGCTGTTCTCTGTTTAAATATTTTTCCCTAAAAGGAGGGGTGGGGGGACAGGCATTCTTTCTTTTTGACTTTTAAGAAAAATTTCCTTCAATGGCACTTATCTTGTAGATAGATATTTTATAGGTGTGGATTTATGTACCTTTTGAGTCTTCGCTCTTGCGTTTTACAAAAATTCAGCGACATAGACCGTAGAACTATTTTAACACACAGGTAACTGCATATCACAGTTGTGTATCATAGGAATGCCTGTGTACAGAAGACCAAATAAAAATGTCATCGGCATTCTTTAGAGTACTGCTGTATCATATTCCAAATTGAACTTGATGTCTTTCTTGTTAAAACATGACTGAGAACCTGGAAAACTGTTCCACTTCTTCTGTTTTTACCACAAACTTATGTGACCCTGGGCAAAATGCTTATTTTCAGCTTCAGTTCTTTATCTGTAAAGTGTCAGTAATATATTAGCTTTGCAAGTGTGCTGAGGCATAATTCATTAATATTTGTAAAGCACTTTGTCTTCCTTGGATGGAAGGTGCTATATAAATGCAGAGTATTATTTATTTATTCTCTCTCTCTCTCTCTTTCGCTCTCGTTGTTTCCTTCTAGATGTTTCCCTGTTTGTGCCTGCAGTTTCTTTTCTTTCTGTACATGTGAGACTACGTTTATTTGCATCATCCTGCCACATTTGGATCAATCTTCCTGTGTATATTTGTTACCCCTTTAGCATTAAATGTTGTCATTAGTTTTATGTTGCACTTACCCATTCATTAATCATTTGTTAATGCAAACCTTAAATATGGTTTTTCATACTGTTTCTTCTATTGATATTTGGTCACTGAATAATTGCTGTTTCTGCATAGTCCAATTTTAGGTCTTTTGCTTGGGTGATTTATTTAGTTGGGAGTCAGCAGAAAAAATAATTAACCTTCAGTTAATTTGGAGGGCAAGTTACTCACTTGAGTTAGGAAGCTGTTATTTTGTTGTACCTGTCTAAGGTTAAACTTTATAGAAGAACCAGAACACTTAAGAATGGAAAATGCAACCCACTTCAACTCAGCACGTCTCTTCCCCCTGCCCCTTCCAACACACACTTTCTTATCACTCTTTACACATTTTCTTATTGTACCCATATTAGGGCACAGTAAATTAATTAACTCCACTATAGGATAGTGCTGTCTGGGACAAGTACTATCCTATAGCAGAGTAATTTATGTCACCACAACGCGTGTGTAGATGGTGACCGGGGCTGGCTGGGGCACGAGGGTGCTGCAGTGTGGGAGCTGCCTGCCAGTATCCGTGCACTATAACATCCTTGTGCCTCTGCTACCTACCACTGCCACTTGGAGCCTGGGGCTGACCTCCAGGTCCCCTGCCAGCCTGGGTCTACTCCACCCTTATTTTGCATGTTGCAGTCTCAGATGCATGTGTAAACACTGTGCCTGGGAGAAATAAACTCCAGTGCAAACGCACATGCATATACATGCGGGGTGTCTGTGTGTGTGTGCATGTGTGGTTCTCCCCATGTGAAAACAGTTACCCATTAGCACTCTTACACCTGCAGCAGTTGTAAAAGGTATGATTAGCAGTAGCTTTTGCCTTAATATTTCCTCTTTCCTGTTGCCAAACAATTCTGAAATACTAAAAAAAAAAAAATGAAGACTGCAGGAATAAATTGTTCCTTTCATGGCAAGTTCTGCTTGCCAATTCTCTGCTTGATTTTCCTTTTCTTGATTTTTGTAGATGTGTGCTGCCTGTATGCTGTTAGTTCCCTCCTCCTTGCACCTGCCCCCAAAAGACATGGCCATTTATAAGAGGATTGTTACTCTGTTGTAAGGTTTCTGGGTACTATGCAAACTTTGAAATTCTGCTTTGGTTATAGACATGTTTAAAAATGTCTGTGTACTTTAGATACGCATGTATATAATTCATGGAGTGGCTTCAATGGAAGTATATAAGTGTTTCTGCATTTCTGAACATGCCTTTAAAATCACTCCTCAAAACCTCTGTGAACTATTTTGAGACTATGGTGAGCCTAAAGAAAAGTTTGGAAACTTTTCCAAAAGGAAATAAAATACAATTTAGGATTCTGGCATCTTACATGCCTTTTCTAATTTGCTTTGGATTCTTTGCCCAAACTTTAAGCTGTTATGGCATCTGGCATGCAATATTTGCTGTATATTATTTCAATTTTCTGAAATTGTTATGTATGTGCGTGTCTGTATGTGGCGGAAGAGTTCAGAAGTTTGAAACTAATCTGATAGTGGGTAATGAGCAGTAGGCCTGTGTGAATAGGGAAGTACTCGATTCAGATTCGACTGATTCGGAAGACAGTGATTTGATTCAGATCACTGTCCCAAATTGGTTCAGCTGAATCGGCTTCGGAATATTTGGTGCCGATTTTGGAGATTCGGCTATAGACTATAATGGGAATCGCTGAAATACCTATAATTTTGTCATTTTTTGGCTGATTTGGATAAAAATTGCAGGGTGATAGCCCCTTCTGAGGGCATGAAGCCTGCCAAGTTTCAAGGAGATAGGTTCAGGGGTTTCTGGGAAACTGCACCTCAGGCTACTGACAAGCAAAACTTGTGACATGGGTGATTGTATGTTAAGGCGTGCCCTCACTGGCGCTGGGGCATGGTAGAGTGCCCCAGTTAGGTCTCTTCCTCTCCTGCAGCCTCAGTCGGGTCCACCATCTTAAATAACAATAGGTAAGCACAGTAGCCCCCAAACTGTCACAGAGCCTTTCTTTCCTTTTCTGCAGGAGCTTCTTCTCCTGCAGCTGCCAGAGAACTCTCTCTCTCTGCCAGCCCCAACCCTAGGGCTTAGATGTGCCCAGGGCCTTGCCTCCTTCCGGTCAGCTGACCGGGGACAGGTGCTAGGGCTGTTGGTCTAAGGACATGGTACTGGTAGACAAGGTTCTTGGGTCAATCTGGTATCTTTTAGTAGGCCAACTGAATAGTTGGAGAAATGTATCTTAGCAAGCTTTCAGGTTGAAAAACCTTTAATCAGGCTGAGGAAGCACCTGCAGTTGGTGTGTGCTCTTCCTGGATGGAAGGAATAGTAAAGAAGCCAGAGGTTGGCATGCAGTGCAGGCAATAAATCTAGTTAGTGAAAAGGGAAATGGAGGAATGAGGGGTGAGAGAGACAGGCTGGGGTAGGGGGAAGGGAGATGTAGCCTCCTGAGATGCAGCAGCGTCACCATGGTGTTTCACTTTCTTGCCCTGGCTGATCTGCCTTTGGCCATGCTGGCAGATGGCATACTTGGGATCATATGCCACCTCAAAATGATCCCACACTACACTATTCCCCCACTTCTAGGTTGGGGGTGGGTATCCTGCCTTATCTCCCTCCTCAGCATGCAGAGGCACAACAACAGGGGAAGCTGAGCCATCTGCCCCCACAACCTCCTCTGATGTGCCTTCCTGAGAGGGAGACCTGGCTCTAGGGGAACTTTGAGGGATGTGGAGAATAAACTCATATTTCCCCTTGGTCCCCAGAATTTCTTTTGCTAGGGCACTCAGGTCCCCTGGTTCCAGATCCAGCTCCTCCTCTGGCAGTGGGAGGCTCGCACTGGGGGATGAATTTGGGGTGGAGGAGACTGTCATTCTGCTGCTGGTGGCTATTTCTGGTGTTAGGGATGGCGGTGCAGGTGCAGAGACAGGTACTGGTCCCACTGGCAGCAGAAGATTCATGGTTGCCAGGAAAGAGGATGTGTCTGTTTGGGGGTTGGGGGGAACTTATAGGTCTAGCTCTCCCCTTACCCCCTCTACTTCCTCTCCGGCCAGAAGACCTGGCACGCTTCATATTCATCTTTCCCATGCTGGAAAATGTGTCCGTGTGTATGAGTGCAGCTGTTATATCTCTTCTTCTCTGATGCATGACTGTGTCTGACTACTTCTTCTGTGTTGTGTTTAGTCTGTATGTGTGTGTAACTAATAACTATATATAATATATCTTCGTGTGTGTGTGTGTAAGTAATGTGTCTGCTTTCCTGCACAGTGATGGATCACACTGCCAGGGAAAACAGCTTTCTTTTTAAAAAGTGTAGGGGGCGGAACCCCCCCCCCCACAAGACCAAATAAGAGGTTGTGGGGGAAGCATAAGTCAAAAGAAATGGATTGGATAGGGATAAGTAGAGGGATTCTAGTTAGTAAGCTGTATCCAGTCCTTTTACAAGAATACAAACTAGCAGGAGATTGACTAGGTAGGAAGCCAAGCCAGGCCAGTGCCTTTCAGACACTGTTGCTCAGGCAGAAACAGCTCACAAGGCACAGAAAGGCTGCAGACAGAGGCTTATATGCTGTTTCCGCATCCCTCCCCCAGAGCACTGTGACTGGAAAGGGACTTGGGGAAAAATCAGTCTCTGGCCAGCTAGAGATGTCAGTCTTACTCCCCTGCTCCTCCCTCCCTTTTCTCAGTTTCTGTTTCTCTGAAAAACTGCCTTCCAAATCTTTTCTGAATCACTTCAGAGGTGTGTGTGTTTTTTTTATTTTTTTTCCCTTCCTCCTAATTCAATTAGAATTTGGTGATTTCGGCCTCAGGAATCAGGTCAAATTAGTCTCCAAATCAAATTGGTGGCTGAAGCTTTCCACACACCTAATGAGCAGTAGCATTAACCATCTAATGGAACATGGTGCTCGTGTATGTATATGTGTATTTTAGAATTGTTTCCTTGAATATACCAGTTGTCTGATTACCAGGGATCCTGTTTTTTTTCTGATCTAAAGGTTGCAAATTCTCTGATTTTTAAAAACCCCAAATCCGTGATAAAAATTAAAGGCCCCCTACAGCCCCGCCCAGGGCTGCTGGTGCCCTGCACTCCCCCCTCCCCCATCTCAGCAGCCCTCCTGATGCCCCTTGCAACAGCCCCCTGAAACCTACAGACATGTAGACACAGACGCTGACATCCACCCCAGCGGGTAAGTGTGTGTGGGGGGGAAGGGGCAGGGCAGGGGAAAGGGAAGGTGCTGAGGGGCAGATTGAGAATGTGGGGGGAGTGTGCCCCTGTGCCCACCCCCAGGAGCAGGGCCAGGGGGTGAGGGCAGGGGTGCCACTCTGTGGGCCACACGCATGCCAGCTGACCTGACAGGAGGTTCGCTCATGGAGGTCACCACTGCACCCTGCACTACCATCCCATGGTCACTTACACAGCTTTGTGGGCAAGTGGTGCAGGGCACAGCAGTGGCAGTGCGGTGGCAGTCACCATGTGTGGGCCACATACATGCCACCCATTGCAGGGGTGAAACGGGGCTTGCATACAATGGCATGTCGCGCAGCCAGCTGCATGGTTCCGTGGCGGTGCGGGGTGATGGCCGCTGCATGCAAGGTTGGGGGGCTTTGCAGGCAAGAGCTGCCACTGTGGAGCCATGCTCTTCACCCCTGGATCCTAGAGGTAAGTGGGACTTGGGGGCTGTGGGGTAGGGCTGGAGAAGATGGTTGAGGGAGTGGGAGGGTGCTGCCGGCCCCAGGTGGCACACCGCAGTTGGGAGCAAGGCCAGGGGTGAGGGCAGGGGCACCCTTCTGTGGGGTACTTTGTGGGGAAGCGATGTGGGGCGCAGTGTGGTGGTGCCCGCCATGTGTGGGCTGCACACATGCTGCCCAGCTGCCTGCCCAGGAGAGGAAGGTTGGCAGGTGGCCTGAGCACAGCTCTGCGGCCAGCTCTGCAGCCACGGTAAAGAATTGAGGGGGTGGGGGAAGGTGGGGGCTTGGCCTTGCATGTGACGCTGCTGCTTACCTGGAGCCCTATGATGGCGGTGACGGTCGCTGTGTACAAAACCTGAACCCGGCCTTGGCTGCCTCAGAGGCTCAGGCCCCGCCTTCCCCCCCTCTCCCTCCCCTTCCGGCCAGGGCTGGAGCTTTCCCGCCCTTTTTGCAAATCGGCTCTTGCAGGCTGGAGCTGTGCCAGCCTGCAAGAGCTCTTTGCAAAGGCAGAGTATCCACGGATTTCTCTGCTAAAAAGAGAAATCCATGTTTTCTCCGATTTAAATACGGGAAATCTGTGGTTTTCTCCACTTTTCTGTGGGCAAACAGAAAACCTGGATCCCTGCTGATTATAATACTGCACAAACCTCTCAGAAAAATGATGGAACAGGGCATAAATGTATGTAAATTAGTGCTTATGGACGCACAAAATTAAGTGTGCCAAATAATCAGATGATAGTTGAAAACTTTGTTTGCCGTCATTGTTCAGCTGTCTTGCAGGATTGTTCTGAATTTGTCCGTTTTTCAAGATGCATAGTGTTCTTGTGTTGTAGTACAGTTGAATGAATTGAATTTACATTTTACATAGACACTTAGTCAGTGCTGCTAGTTTTCACTTTTGTTTGAAGGCATTTTTTTAAATTGAAAGAGAACTTTTTTTTAAAGGATGATCCATCCTTCTGTGACAGATGAACATTCACTAGCAAGTTCAATAAGAAATATATAAGCCCAACTCCCCTCCTCCCCAAAATCTTGTTTAAAAAAAAAAGCAGCCTTGATTATTAGCAAATCCTGGCTGAAGTAAACCAAAGGTAACATGTTCCAAAAGTTAGGTATTGCCAACCTGTAACCAGAAGAGCAACTGCTTGGAAGCCTTTACTAATTGTAAATGGTTCAATATTGAATGAGAAAATGAGCAAAATCAAGTAACCAGGTACCACATCTTTTATGTTTTCATTTGTGCCAAGCTTATCTTTAATAACACTTGAAAAATTATTGGCAGTCAACGTAGACATAAATACTGATGATCTCGATGTGAAGTTACTTTAACAGGCTACCTCTTTATGTGCTGGTGTGAGATATTTTTTCTGAGGAATTTCAAGACATACCTTCATGTACACAGAGTGAGATGGAGTAAACTATTCTTGAGACGTTTAGTTGACACTCTTGTCAACTTGGGACTGCAGGTCCCAGGGATCAGCATAGCATGGTCTCACTCTTATAATTCAGTACTTCTTGTATCTGTTATCTCTTAGTTTGTGTCTGACTGTGTTTGGATTGGGTCAGGTGTGATTAGTGTTTAAAGAAAGCATTTGATGAAGTAAGCTGCTGCTTATGAGAATGCATTCTATGCCTCTGATTTAGTTAGTCTAGAAGATACCTTGCTTTCTAAAGTAAGTAGGTCAGCCACATTTATAATACCCAGATGAAAAGCAATTATGTCTTGATGTGTACAGCATTCTGGAGCTTGTTGAGTAGTTCCCTGCAAGACTCAGGCTCTTCTGTTTAAGTACCTGACTTCTCACAGGCATTGTTTGGGAGCTCATTTGGAATACCTGAGCAGTAGCAATACAGGGAAGCCAGATTTCACATTAAAGCAGAGCAGTGGAAAGCAAGTCTCTTGTACTTCAAACTGTTCTTCATTGCAATAAGAAGGCTTAAATGCTTGTCTAGCAGATGGCACAATGCTGACATAATGTATTATGGAGTTCTGCTTTGGGAGTATTAAATTGTCAGGTATCACCTGTGGCTGGCCCTTTTTCTGAGGAACGAAGCACTATTGGATATCATGGTTAGGTATAGCATTCCGTGAAGAGATGTAAGAAGTGACATCTAAACCTATTGCAAAGAAAACCAGCTTGTCCCTTGCTTTTGTTTAAAAAATCTGGACTCGCTACTGAAATCCTTCTGCCTAGAAGTTAGAAGTTTCCTTACTACAGCACTGTTCACAAGTGCCACATGAAAAACAGCAGGGCAGAGCATACGTATTACTTGAAGTTCCAATTTATTTATCCTTTTTGACATTTGGGTTATCCAGCTGCTGCTTTAGAACCAACGGTGCTTTTGAAGGGATCCTGCCCCAGAAGTAAAAGATAAATGCTTTAGTTCAGGAGACAGTGCTGTTTTTGGGCAGCAGGTTAGATGAACTTAGCTTGGGTCAGGAGTGGTTGGGTGCAAGGACCTAGCCACCTCTGCGGCTTCTCTTTGGTGCTTGGCTGCAGTGTAATGCAGGGAGAGCTCCCCCTCTGCTCACGTTCCCAGCTGCAGTGCAGTGTAGGCAGAGGTTCCCCCCGCCATCACCAAATGCTACCGAAACAGTGGCTTCATCATGGCTTGATCCCTGCTATAGCCAGGTACTCAGTCCTCGAGCCTGAAAATGATTTCCTTCTGTTTTGCAACTGTCCCTTGTGCTGGACACTTGGCCCTCATTCTATGGTTTTTGAGCAAATTAAAACTTCCTTGGCAGTCACTCTTAGTATTTATATAGTGAGAGTTGAGATTAAAGTAGCTCTGAAGGAACTCAGTATAATTAAACTTGGAGAAGTGTCTGAGCAGTTCCAGTACTGGTATACAGATGCATTCACTATCTGTAAATAATCAAACTGCAATAACAGTTTACTTCAGGGGTATCAAACTCATCCAGCCCTACAGACTGGCCTCATGCTGGATGCTATAGGTAGGGCAGGGTTGGTGTGGGCTAGATGTGTGCCTCAGCTCCAGCCCTGTATGCAGTGCGTCAAAGCTCTGTGTTCAGTGCACACCCCCCAACTCTGGTCTTACATACTGCATGCAGCGTGAGGGGCTGGTACTGGCACTTGCAGCATGGGGCCAGGCTAAGACCCCCAGGCAGATCTGTGCGCCATACCTCTGACATCTCTGATTGACTTGTATCAGCCAAGAATGAATACGAAGCACTCCAGGATAGCCTTGTCATGCCCAAATACAGGATTGGTCACTTAAGACACCCTCGGGTGACATAAAAAGCCATTTAAATCAGGCAGATGGTATTAATCCTTTGCCATATTCCAGAGATTTCCTTATTAGAGGCATAGCTTAAGCCAGGAACAGGCAATTATGTTGAGCAGAGGGCTGTTTACTGAGTTCTGGCAAGCTGTCAAAGGCTGCATGGATAGCCCCACCCCCTGATGGGTACCCCACCCCCTGGCTGCCATTTTGGAGCCAGACATCCCACCACCTAACCGTTGACCTTTGCCACCAAAAGCCCTTCCCCTTGCCCTGTTTTCGTCCAGGGTTTTTGCCATCTCAGAACCAGAAAAATACCAAATTATATTCTAAAAATCAAACACCTAAAACATTTATTAATTTGATTAAAAAATATGTTTTGTCCTATTTTACATGTGCTTGTATAGTGTATATAGAAGTTATTGTATGATAGTTTAAAATGAAGTCTTGGGCTTGTTTTTGTATGTGGGTGGGTATGGGTGTGTGTGGGGTGAGGGAGCATGTGGGGGGTGTGGATATGTGATGTGGTTGGGTATGGGTGTGTGTGGGGTGAGGCAGCACGTGGGGGTGTGTGGATATGTGATGTGGGGGGTATGGGGTTTGTGGGGAGATGTGTGTGGGAAGAAGGGTGGCTGGGGTCTGAGAGGAGGTGTGGGTGTAGTGGTCAGTAAGTAAGGCAGGGTGTGCTTGTGGGACTTGCCCTGTGAACACTCTTTCTCTCCCCTCACTGAACACACACCCACACTTTGTGCCTGCCTCACTGCACCCCTCCCCCCATTGTGCCACCCAAAGCGCACACACACATGTTCTGTCTCTCCCTCCCTCATTTCATGAACACATACCCACCCACCTTTCTGCTCCTGGCCCTGGCATACTGGCACAGTCCTGCAGTCTGGTGATACAGCCCAGGGCCACATGGTACTAGAGCAGGTGCACAGGGAAGCAGTGAAAGCCTGGGGGGGGCGTGGGATGGGACAGGGTCCCCCTGGGTCCTACTGCCCCTGGTTAATGTCAACGTTGACAAGCAGCTAGGAGCAGATAAATATTAATTTTCTAAATTTTTTAGGGGCCCTGCAGGCCAGATAAAATGGCTTGGTGGGCTGGATGTGACCTGCGGGCTGGATGATGGCAGTCATTGGTACCCACCCTAATTGAGTTGCCACTACCACAAACTCTCGCTAGCCGTCGGTGGTGGCAGGAATTGGTGGCATAGTACACGTCAGAAGTGTCTGAAATGGGGGGAGGGTGTGAGGGAACCAGTGACTGAAGTAGGAGCGGCACAAGAGAGGAACAGTGAGGAAAGTGGCAGCTGACATACAGGAGGGTGTGAGAAGGCCTAGCTTTCTTGTGGCAGAGTGGAAACCCACAAGGTTTGGGGAATGCTGGCTTAAGCCACTAAAGTGCGCTTGCTAATTTATGTTTAGTTGTTCATGCCTCATTAAAACTTGCTATTCTGAACCCCTTAGTCTAATGGCAGGCTGTAAGTTGACACATCCAGTCAGTTTAATAGCACCATGCAGACAGCAGATGAGATGGGCTGAAAGGATTAACCACGTACTGTGTTGGTCAACTTTCTGTTTGGCAGATGAGCTGACTATGTGTGACTTGGACTGTACCACCAAAGAGCATGCTTCTGAGGTTCCCCCACTCTTTGTAGAGTACCTGAAAGGTTATCAGGTTGGAATAGTTTCAGATGAAAGTGAGACACTTTATGAGAATGTCTTGCCAGTATCTTACTTCTTCAGTAATGAGGGATGCCAGATCAAATGTCTGCTGACCACAGTTGTCAATATATCACCGTGATAGACAGTAACTCTGAAGCAATTCTAAAGTTGCACACAAACCAGACACAAGAATGTCACTAGTCTTTAGGTTGCCTTTTACCAGTACTTGAAATTCTGTTAAATCTTGGAATAAGAAGTGCATTTGTCCTTCTGTTAGTGGACCTCCAAGTTGATCAGCCCACTGAGCTAGTATGGAGAAAGCAATTGGTTTCTTTAGCCAGTGATGCAGAAAAGATATGTTTAGCATTGTATCTGGCTGACTTGGACTGCCTGGCCTGAATGACCTAGCAGGTCTGACTCATACCTTTGGCATGAGTTTAGAGCAAGGTTTGAACTTGTTCCTCTGAAACTTGTAGTGGGTGACCCCTGCTGCTCTAGGCTTTTTTGAAATGCAGTTCTAGCTAAAGGTGGTATTGAAGTGGTGTAACCGTGATGGTCCATGAATTATGTTAGAGACCAGGATTATTTTTGGGTGATATCTTTTATTGGACCGAAGTCATGGTTAAGATAAGTTAGACAAGGTTTCGAATGCAAGACATTCTTTGTCAGGTCTTCATCAGACCTGACAATAAATAAATGAATAAAACATATCACTCCCAAAAAATCCTTGCATCTCATTGTAGCTAAGCTGATTTCTAAAACTGATGGCTCCTGACGAATGAGGCCAAGCCATGTTTTTATGTGCTCTAGTCAGTATATACACCTTGTTTGTAGCTAAAAATCCTTGAAATACCGCAGAGTGCTAAAGAACCTTGCATTTGACCAATATTTTACCTTTTTAAGTGATCTATCAGTTGCTTTTTCTCATTCGCCACTTTCAGGTTTTACTTGCTTACATTACTGAACTAGATTTCAATGTTTGATCTGTAGGCCTGAATATATGGACTTATTTGAAGCCTTCACTTGCAGCACTCTTCTTTCTGATTCTTTCTGTATGTCCAAATTCTTAACTCTGTTCAAGAGGATCAAGTGAGGTAATGAACAGTAGTGGTATTGTTTTTATCTGCACAAGGAGAGTATGTTTTGATTTCCTTCCCTCCCCCACCCCATTCAGGTTAAAAAAATTGGGCGGGATATAGGTTTAAAATAGCTGATTTTCTCCACCTAGCTTAATATTTTTAAGCCGTCAGATATGAAGTGTCACAGCACAAAAATGAACAGTTTGCTGCAGTCTGTGCCCAGATGTCTTTTTTTTTTCCTCGATACTCACAGCTGTGAGCATGGCTGAGAAATATTTAGTAACAGATTCAGATGTAGGCAGTGGTAACTCTAACCCAAGGGTGTGGTACTTTAAGCAGGTGTCTCCTTTACTTTGCTGAAGGCACTGAAACCCAAACTATTGAACATCAACAACAATTAAATCAGGGACAGGCAAAATACAGCCTGCAGGCCATATCTGGCCTGCCAGGCCATTCTTTCTAGCCTGCAGGGCCCCTAAAAAATTTAGAAAATATTTATCTGCTTCTGGCTGCCTGTCAAATTTGACAGCAGGATCAAGCAGCCCATCTCCCACCGCACTCCCAGCTATTTCCCTGCCTGCCTGCCCCTGCACTGTTCTAGCACCACCTGGCTGCATTGCTGGACTGGGGAGCACGGACTGCATCCGTACCCCAAGGTGTGTGTGTGTGTCTGTGCTCGTAGGGTGAGTCCCACACACATACCCCCACCATACACATGGACCCACAGCCTCCCTTACACTGCCATACATGCAGACCCACACACCCCAGCAACCTGAGCCTCCACACACCCACAGACCTATTCCCACCTCTAATACCTCCCACCTCCCCACAATATACAAGAATAAGACTTCATTTTAAGCTATTATACTATCACCTATACGTACACTACACAAACGCATGTAAACCAGAGCAAAAATATTCTTTTAAATCAATTAATGAATGTTGTAGATGTTCACTTTTTAGAATATAATGTGCTATTTTTCTGCTTCTGAGATGGCAAAACCCCTGAGTACTTCTGGGGGCAGGGGGAGGGACTTCTGGTAGCAAGGGTTAGGGATTGGGGCTTCTAGTCACAAGATGGCAACCAGGGGGCAGGGCACCTATCCAGGCACAGGGCTACCCATGCAGCCCTTGACAGCTTGCCAAAACTCAGTAAGTCGCCCTTCGCCTGAAATAATTTCCCCTCCCCTGTATTTGATCAAAGCCTTCCCCTTTTAAACTACCATATTTTGCTTGAGACATTCAGTTATTCAAAGAATAACCATGAATCCAGTGTTAACCTTGCTGACTTTCAGTGTTGTCTTCTCTTTGTTTTGGGTTTTTTACCTGTTTTAATTCCTTTTTCCTACTTGATTATTTCCCTGTTTCCATGATTTTGCCTGTCCTCTTCTGTCTCTGCTTTTCTTCTCTGTCCTGGGTTTTGCATCCGTCTTCCTCCTTGTAATCTGTTGTATGTTTCTTGAAATTTCTATTTGGGAGAGCTAGCTAGAGCTACTGTGCAAGACAGTAGACAGTAAGATGGAAGGAGAGCACTTTGAAATATTTTATGCATTCAGGGTACAGCCATTAAAAACCAGAGCCATATTTCAAAAGAGTTAAAAGGCATCAGATGGAAAGCAAAACATCCAGTACCAAGCCAAAGTCAAAATAAAAATTTAAACTCCAAACTAAAGAGAAAAACCCCAGTAAACTGTTTCCTAGAGCTGTGTTCTTAGGTTTGTTAGATGTCTTCAGTAGTAAACAGTGGGATCCCTCGTCAAAGAAAACATTGTTGCAAGTTTCATTTTAGTACTGGGGACCAAAAGTTAATCTCAACATGATCCCATTGGGCAGGTTATAGTTTCTCATAGGACTGCTCAAGGTTAGGAACACATGAATTGTACCAGCTGAATTATGTGGATAGGAACCAACCTACTCCAGTTATCTTTTGGCAGATATTTGGGACAATGGCTTTGTCTTGTAGTGAGTTTCCTTCTCCTCATGGAGGAGTGTGCCAGTTGCATTCTGTACTAGTTTAACAGGTTTTGTGATCCTCAAGGCAAAACTTAATATATTGGAGTATCCTAACTTCACTAGAAGGATACTAAAGATCATTGTAACCTAGAAACAGTTGTGGATCCAAAAAGCTTCATTTTAAATAGCTATATAAAAGCTTATTTCTGTGTATTCAGTGGTGTTATTTTTTCATGGTTTTCCTGCCTGATTACAAGCAGTTGTCTGTGTTTAGTGGTTGATGGATTTAAACTAGTGATTCTTAATTGGGGTACCTTGACATCATTTCAGGGGTACTGTGAGATGCTTCACAATGTTAGGTGTACAGACATGATTCACAACATCAACCCAGTGATTTCAAATAAGAATATGTAGCATTTACAAAAACAACAAACAAACAAAAACCAAAACAGCCTTTATGACCTGTTATCTTTATCTTTTCAATTCTCTGCAGTAGAAAAGTTGTATTTTTTCATAATAAAGAAAAGAGTGGAAAAGTAAGAGCTGAGTGTGCCTTGAGTCTAAAAGGGTTGAGAACCACTGATATAAGTTGCAGCAGGATGTACTTCATAATGCTATGCTAGTTGCTACTATTGGGAGGCTTTTGTTGTTGCATCTGATGATTTCGGGAAATAAGGCTACTACAGAAAACTTTGTTTTATCACAGACTGATGATGTATCCTCTTCCTTCTGCTGCTTGTGGTTAGGGAATACGATTATCAAACCTGTTTCAGGTTTTGTGTGTACTTGCTTTCTGCTGCCTTTTCCTTTTCTTCTTTTTCGCATATAGGACTGGAGAGATATCTGAGCCTAGCATTGCCATGAACATTAGGAGAAAAGAGTTCTGAGCCTAGTGCATTCATAAGAGAGGTTAAAACCAAGGTGGTGGGGAGGTGAGAGCTCTTGAGGAGCTTCCATCCTTGGAGGTAGATACATTGGTGAAGGGTTTAGGCAGACAAGGTTCTTTGGGTAGCTGTGATATCTTTTATTAGACCAACTAAATAGTTGGAAAAATTGTTCTTTGCATGCTTTCAGGCACAAAAGCCCTTCTTCACACATAGGGAAAGTTTGTTGGTGTTTGTGTGTTGTCCTGGGTGCTTCTGGGTGAAGGCTTGCTTCTTAGCTGGTGAGGCTTGGATAGGAAGGAGTTAATAGTGTGTGGGTGGTTTTGAGCCAGAAGGACAATGTGTTAGCTTGGCAGGGCTGAGTGCCAAGAGCATCAAATTAGCTGGTTAACTCATTAATAGTTCAGTTTGTGTCTGTGGTAGGTAAGAACTAGTCTGAAGAAGAACTAGGATGAGAAGAACATTAAAGGGTCTCAGTGGGGTGTATTGTTTTCTTATAACCTGTCATTGCTTAGTGTAAGTGAGATTTTGCCTCCCTAACCACATTTCTGTGGTATTGCAGACTTGTGGTTCTCAACCTGTGGTTCATGGGTATTATTGTTCCTTGCAAGGCCCTCTGATGTTATTCAAAGCTACAAGAAATCTTGGTTTCCACAGACACATTTCTTCAGGTTGAGAGGGAGAGTGAAGCATGTCTCCTATAGAACATTACTTACTTAGCCATGGGCCAATGAAGGTTGGTATCACAACTATAGAACATTTTAACTAAGGGATGTCAAACTCACCCTGGTCCCCAAACCATTCTGGAGTGTATGGGGGATCCTCCAGATCCACAGGGCCAGGAGCAGCTATAATAGGGCCAGTGTTGGGTGGCAGTGTGGGGTGGGGGCCTGCTGCTGATGGCTGTGTCCATCAGGGTCCAAGGACCCTGAATTGTGTGGCAGGTCAGCTTCAGGAGCCTGCTAGATTCCTGGTGGGCTATATGAAATGTTTCCTTGGGTCCTGTATTTGATACCCCTGTTTTAACTGATTTGATTCACTACATATCACTGCTTACACAGGGAGCAGAAATGTCATTTTGAAATTAGGGCTTTGCTGTTTAGGAAGTAAAACTTTATACTTAATATATAAACACTACGAAACCTGGGAGTGGTATTTATGGAAATGTTTTTATTTAAGATGTAGAAGGAAAACATTTCTTTAAACATGTCTACTTAAAGGTGCGTATTAAGGAACGAACACATCAAGTAGTAATGGAATAGTTCTTAAAATTGCAGTATTTAACATTTTATTTTCTCCTTTTGGCTTTCATGTTGTGTTTCCATTAATTTAGACTTCTATATTTCAAGAAAGAAGTTCTTTGTATTTCAGAGAATTTTGGAAAGAGATCTTTAGTTTGATTGCACTTTAGCTTAGTGTGTCAAGTTTTCATATAGCAGAAAGAACTAGCTGTACATGTACAACACTAATATTGCTTTTAGTGTTAAGATGAATGTTTTGAAGGGTTTTATATAGCAAAGGTTATCTGTTTTTCTGATTTCCTCCCCCCACCCCCGTACTAGCTTTCAAAGGCCACAAATTATTACATTAAGTCAGAATAAATAACTTTCAATTTTCCATAGGAGCTGAAGTTAAAAGATGAAGAATGTGAAAGGCTTTCTAAAGTGCGAGATCAACTTGGACAGGAATTGGAAGAACTTACAGCTAGTCTGTTTGAGGTTTGTTTGAGTCTTCGCTGTGATATAATTAAAGGAGACTGGGCCAGCTTTGTTATGTAGAATCAGTATGTTTATATTCTGAATTTTTTGCATAAAGTTTGTAAAAGGATTTATTTTTGTTCTTAAGAATGGGGTCTGTTGAGGTGGAGACTTAAGAGCAAGCAACTTTATATAAGAGACCTTGTTTTGCTTGTCAACCTGTCTAGAGCCAGATTGAGGAAGAAAAATGGACCAGAAAGCTTAAAATGTATAGTCTTGCTTGTCTGCATAACCATCTTCTGTTTGAGTCAGTTTATTTGTCAACACGGTTTTATAGAAAGGTAGTCAATTTGAGACTGCCATAATGAAGAATATGGGAAATATGACTGCTCCTTATCAATGGTACAAGTACAGCATAACATTTCATGCTGGCAGCTTTTACGTTTTGGGCCAATTGGCACAGAATTTTATAAGAAGTCTAACAAACACATGACTGCTATCTATATGCATACGAGTCACCCATCAGCATGGAAGTAGGTTGTTCAAGTTATGTTGGTATCACTGCCTTTTTCTTAACTCTAAAGATCATGACTTTAATTTCCCCCTCAGAACACCCTAGGTAGGTTATAGCTTTATGATGAAGACAAATCTAGGGCTAATTGTCACTTCTCTCATGCATGGCAAACCTAGAAACTGAATTTGACAGACACAATCTTCAAAATGTTATTATATAGAAATTTTTTATGCACTTACCACAATAAATATTGGTTTCCAGTATCCACATTAAATTACAAGGAGATTAATCAAGAAAATCCCAATAACTGTGTGTGCTTTTTTTGAATATTTTGTTTTAAGCGCTTGGGAGTGGAGTGCTCTCAGAGCCTGAAGGTTTAAAGAAAACAAAAACAGAGTTCTCTGTGAATGGCAGCATAGGTTATCTGTGCTTCTCACTAGAATGGGCAATACTGCTTTTAAAAATGGTGTTCTGAAGTATCTGACTGGAGAAGGAAGAATGGAAGACTAGAAAGGTACATAGTAAGATAAAAGGGTAATGGTTGCAGAGGAAAGAAAAAAGAGAAAACAGACAACAACTTTACGTAAAAAAAATGAACATACTTCAGTGTTCAGCTAATGCTATTTCAAAGCACCGTGGAAAAGTATGCTGTTATGCATGCAATACTATTAAAAACTATAATGTATAATTATAACTACATTTAACAAATGTAGCTTTCAGAAACTCCAGCAATTATGAATATGCTACTTAAGCTTTACATTTGTGATTCGATTTCATTATCTCTCTGATTAATTGACATCCTTGAGCTGCCCTAATTCTGCACTGGGATCTAAAAGTCTTGAAACCTTTTACCTATGCACAATATCATTGATTTTTGGTGGGACTGCAAATGGGCCTGGGGGGTTGTGTTCGCATATCCCAGTGGAGAATCAAGGACTTTGTACAGAACATGTTACATCCCAAACACTGAAAGTATAATAATGTGATGACGCCCTTTGTGTTTTGAGATCTGCATCACAACTTTAAAATTGCATGATCAGTGTCAACTCTATCTGTACACATTGTACAAATGTGTATGTTCTCATTCCTGCATGTACCGTTGTGATTTAAGGTTATTTTACAACTCCATATTATAGAGCTAGCTTGTAAGCCTGTGAGAGCCAAAGCTCTTTAATGCAGTAATCTGTTCATTTTTCTTTTATTTATATAGCGTCCAAATATGTGCTAGGCACTTTACAGATAAAAGATGGATCCCTGTCCCAAAGAATATGTATAGTTTAAGGTCTGATGCTTCTATTAACTGCAGCTGGTACCAGGCAGACCCAAGAGTTTGCCCATGTGCAGTAAATTGCTCAGTCAGGATGTAAATATGCAGATTATACAGGTTAAAATTGGAAGAACTGAGTGAAAGGATTTTTTCTTTTTGCTTCTGTCTTACAATTATGCTAAATTTTGCTTACTTTCTTGGATTATTCCTAGTGTCTCTCTTTATCTTGAGTTTTTTCAAACTGTGTGTTAATCCCTAATCTTAAATTGTTTGCCTACTTTTTTTTAAGCTTCTAAGGATTTAGACTTAATTCAACCAGCTGCTTTCATGAACAAATTAATAGTTTCCCAGGGCTAGTTCTGAAAGTGTTCCCATGTTGCTTCTCTGGTTGTTGGTTGAGTGTTTTTTCTCAGAGGAAAAATGGCCTTCAATTGGCAACTACTGCAGCTTGCTTGGAGTTCGGAATTCCTGCCATGTATGATGCTGGCTGGGGCTAGATCTTTGCACTTGGGACTGATAATAATAGTTTGCTGGGCCACTAATCTACTCTTTTTTTTCAATTTCCTCCTCCCACGGTCAATGTTAATAGGTTTCTAGGTCTTTTGATTATTTAACTGCTTTAATATTAACTCCAGCAGTGATCATACGTCTTGCTATTCACACACAATCTTCATAAGGACATGGATATTACGTCATTTACTTTGAAGATTTTTTTTTTTTACTGAAATGTGTACTTAAATTGCATATGAAAATTTTATACCATGTAAACATTTATTTTATAGGAAGCGCACAAAATGGTGAGAGAGGCTAATGTCAAGCAAGCCACTGCAGAAAAACAGTTAAAAGAAGCACAGGGAAAGGTGAGGGTATTTTTCAGATCTAATTTTTGTGTTTTTATGCAGTGTTTTAAAACCAAGCTGTTCCTAGATTAAAAATCTAGAAATAGTTGTTGTTTTGTGTACATTCTTGCTAATACTTACTGAGTTATCCTTCAGTATCCTGATGTATTGTCCCTTTAAATCTTCTCAGTATGGAATTAAATTTTTCTGTCATAATGTTAAATAGCTGTTAATGGACAGAGCAAAACAGCATTGTTATTGATGAAGGTGAATACATCCCTGCTGTTTATGCAAATCAAGATAAATTATCCATCTCTGAAAATTAACTATCTGGCCAAATTGTCAGTTAATATACCCGTGTCATAAATTGTCTTGCTTACAAGCGACTTAATGGTTTTTTTTTTTCATTTTCAAGATTGACGTTCTTCAAGCTGAAGTAGCAGCTTTGAAAACACTAGTATTGTCCACTTCACCAACGTCACCAACGAAAGAGCTTCAGTCTAGTGGAAAAACTCCCTTTAAAAAAGGACATGCAAGAAACAAAAGCACTAGCAGTGCAATTGGTGGCAGTCATCAGGATCTGACTATGGTGCAACCCATTGTAAAAGATTGCAAAGAGGTAACACTTCAAGGATTGTTTTCTCTGCCTGTTGGTATGCAGAGTACTGCAGTACAGGGTTAACAACGATATTATTTTCATTTACGATAAATTTGTATACTAAGTTGTCATTATAATACTGATGACTTTCAGATATTTAACAAATATTATGTTTCATCATAATGAAGTAACTAGTGTATTTTTTAATTTTGCTGTTCCTTTTAATACTGTCCATGGAGGAAAAGGTTCTGAATTTTACAATATTATAAGGATGTTAACACTTTGCAAGAAATTGCTGAGTATTTGTATACCTTTTGGGAGAAAATAGTTCATAGTAAAGTTAGGCATAGAATTGGGACTAGTCAGACTGAAATAGAGGGATAAACTAAAATGTGGGGGAGATAGAACTATGGCTAGATTTCACAGTTAACTAAAAAAATTAAAAGTAGCTTCAGGTGCTACATCTGCAGCTTAGTTTGCCTGTAGCATGCAAATATTTTTGGACAATTTTGAAAATTATTTTCTTTTTTTTTCCTTGCTGGGCAGAAATATACCCAAACAAAAGGAAGCAGTCCGGAAGCTAATTGGAATATGTTGTAAATGCTTCATAATTAAAACAAACAAAAAAAGCAGACACCTTAAGATATCACTCTGCTCTTTTTATTAGTAACTTCATGTACTACTTATGAAAGTATATAAGTAAGTCTGAATTGACTTTCTCTTTAAAACATTCAATTAAAGTTCACTGTTGACCTGAGAGAATGAGGTGGGGGAGGGGTTGGAAAGGAAATGCCTGGAACCAAAAGTAACAGGGGTCTAAAAAATAGAGCAGAAAGCTAAATAAAGAGGAGAGAATGAAATCTAGTTATCAGCTCGTCAGACTAATTTCTACTGAGCTAATAACAAAGACAATAATAACTAAACAAAACTTCTAGACAGCAAGAATTTATTTGCTTTATTGCACACCAGTTTTAAGTCTTCTTTTAGCTGCTATTTCTTTACAATATTGCTGAACCGTTCATTTTAAAAACAGACTAAAATTTTTGTCTTTTTTATCAAAGCCATAGGAAATGTTTCTTTAGGGAATAGGGTTACACCTATTGAGTTTCATTTGCATAGTTGGTGACTAGCAACCAGAGGAAACTAACTTAATTAAGATAGTTGATTTTAATTATACCTGGATGAAGGGAAACTGGGTCTGTTGGGGGAAAGATGGTCTGCTTAATTGCTAGGATAGTACATACATAGGAAGTCAATTTATATAAGCAAATCTATTTTAGTTGAAACAATCAGGTTAATGTTAGTGTAAAAATGTTTTCCCTCTTCATTAGCCTCATTTATATACAGTATTTTTTAAAAATCGGACGTTTTAGTGTACAAATAATATTTGCTTTTTAGCAGACTTACTGTAAAACCTAACTGATTTTATAGTATGACATGCACCTGCTCGTCAAAGGCTACTTCCCTCTAGAATACCCAGAGCACATTTTAAAATAAATCTCTCCTGCATTCTTGACTTCAAAACCTTTCATTTCCTCCAGTTCCTTATATTCTAATATTCCTCTTTTTTCATATACCTTTATCTTGAAGCAGTCTAGAACATATGCATCTCCTACTGTTACTTCCAATTTTTTGTTGTTTTTCCCCCTCCCTCTCCACACACCTTCAGTTTGTAGTCAGATTTTTTTCCTCATTTGCTTCTAACTGGCCGCGGCTACATGAGACATTTTACTGCACAATAAACTAACTTACTATACAGTAAAGTTTCATAGTTTCATAGTTTGTAGGGTTGGAAGGGACCTGAGCAGATCATCTAGTCTGACCCCGTGCCGTGGCAGGAAAGAATACTGGGGTCAAATGACCCCAGCAAGATGTTCATCTAACCTCCTCTTAAACACCCCCAGGGAGGAGCCTGCACCACTTCTCTTGGAAGCTGGTTCCAGACCCTAGCCGCCCTGACTGTGAAGTAGCGCCTCCTGATATCTAACCTAAACCTACCCTCTGCCAGCTTGTGACCGTTATTCGTGGTCACTCCTGGCGGTGCTCGGCGAAACAGTGACTTCCCCAATGCCTGCTGATCCCCCCTGACTAGTTTATAACAGGCCACAAGATCCCCCCTCAGCCTTCTCTTTTGGAGGCTGAACAGGTCCCGTAGCCTCTCCTCATAGGGCCTGCCGTGTTGTCCCTTGATCATACGAGTGGCCCTCCTCTGGACCCTCTCCATGCTGTCGACGTCCCTCTTGAAGTGCAGCGCCCAGAATTGGACGCAATACTCAAGCTGCGGCCTGACCAGTGCCTCATACAGGGGGAGGATCACCTCCTTGGACCTGCTCGAGATGCATCTGTGGATGCATGACAAGGTGCGGTTGGCCTTCCTTACTGCCTCTCCACACTGCCGGCCCATGTTCATCTTGGAGTCAATGATGACCCCCAGATCCCTTTCCGCCTCCGTGCTGATAAGTGGGGAGTTCCCCAACCTGTAGGTATGGTGCCAGTTGTTCCTCCCAAGGTGCATCACCTTGCACTTGTCTGTGTTGAAACCCATCCTATTCTTGTCCGCCCACCCTTGTAACCTGTCTAGGTCTAATTGTAGCCTGTTGCGTCCTTCCAATGTACCCACGTTCCCCCCGCATCTTAGTGTCATCAGCAGATTTGAAGAGGGTGCTTTTTACCCCCTCATCCAAATCGCTGATGAAGATGTTGAACAGTGCGGGCCCGAGGACCGAGCCCCGCGGAACCCCACTGCCCACGTCCTTCCAGGTTGAGAAGGACCCATCTACTACCACCCTCTGGGTGTGGCCCTCCAGCCAGTTGGCAACCCATTTGACTGTGTGGGTGTCTACACCACAGCCCCCCAGTTTCTTAATGAGAACAGGGTGAGAGACAGTGTCAAAAGCCTTCTGGAAGTCCAGGAAGATTATATCCACTGCTACCCCTGCATCTAATGATCTGGCGATCTGATAGTAAAAGGCTACCAGGTTGGTCTGACAGGACCTTCCACTGATGAACCCATGTTGGTTGCCCCTAAGCATGCAGTCTCCTGCTGGCCCCTCCTGGATGTGTGCCAGCATAATTTTCTCGAACAGCTTGCCTAGGATCGAGGTGAAACTAGCCTATAGTTTCCCGGGTCCTCCTTCCTGCCTTTTTTGAAGATGGGGACCACGTTGGCCCTCTTCCAGTCCTCCGGTACCTCACCAGAGCACCACGAGCGCTCATAAAGTTGTGCCAAGGGACTTGCAATGACCTCGGCCAGTTCTTTTAGAACTCTAGGGTGGAGATCATCCGGGCCAGCTGACTTGAATACGTCCAACCCCTCCAGAAGCTCCCTAACTAAATCCTCGCTAACCCTTGGCCCAGGTGTGCCTCCCCCGGGGCCCGAGGGGGGCCCAGCAGGGAGGTGGCTGTTCTGGTCCCTACTTAGGAAGACGGAGGCAAAGAAATCGTTAAACATGTTAGCTTTGCCGTCTGGTGTGACGACCAAGTTACCCATGTCGTCCTGCAAGGGCCCCACATTACCCGGGACCTTCTTTTTACCCCCTACATATTTAAAAAAGGACTTCTTATTGTCCTTAATCTGGGAAGCTAGTCCCAGTTCCATCTCTGCCTTGGCCTTCCTAACTGCCCCCCTACATCCCCGAGCAACTACAGAATAGCCCTCCCTGGTGATGACCCCTTCTTTCCACTGGGTATAAGCCTCCTTTTTAGCAAGGAGACATTCCCGGATTCTTTTGGTGAGCCACAGAGGCTTGTGTGCTCTTCTGCTCCCTTTGATCCTCATTGGGATTACCTTCTTTTGGGCTTGGAGGATCGTCTCCTTAAGGAGCGACCACTCTCCTTGAACACCTGGCTCCCTTCCCCCCCGGGACCTCAGCGCTTCTCCAAAGTGTCACTGTCTACAAGTGCAGGCAGTTACTATGCAGTAAATTAGTCTACTGTGGGCATTAGTTGTACTTCTGGCATCCGGTTGAGAAGGCAGGAGTCCCCTGGCTGTCAGACGGGGGGTGTCCCCCAGCAGCCAGTCGATGAGCGTGGGGGGGTGGCGGTGGGCGTGCCAGCGGGCGTGGTTGGGTGGCAGGCACGGCGGCGGCATCTGCTGCTGAGTGCCATCCCAGGTACCCCCAGGGGTATGCATACTCCCAGTCTATTGCATGGTTAGTTTACTACTGGTAAATGCGTAGGTACTGTTCAGTACTGTATGTGTAGACATTGATCAGGAGCAATTTGCTTCTCCAGCTGCAGTCCTGGGGTTGCTTTTTGCCTACCGCAGCATGCCCTTTAAACCTCTGGCCTGACCCTGGGCCCTCTTCCCCCTGCTGCTTACTATTGGGCATTGTATCTTGCAACAGTGGACCTGTGGTGGCCACAGCAGGCCCACAGAACCCAGCAATAGCCTCTGGGACCAGTCCCACCACCTGGTTGCCTCCCACACACCATGTCCCTGTGCTGCATCAGAGTCTCTGGTGGAGCCCCTGATGTCTGTCAAAGGACCCACGATGATGTTCTCGCTGATACCACGCAGTGTCACAGGGACCCAACTGGTCACAGGGAGAGACTGCTGACCAGATTGCATTGTGGGGCAATGCTGAAGTGCAGAGCCAGTTTTCCTGGGGTGGGTGCTGCAATGTCTACATATATGAGGCTCTGGAGGGCCGCATATGGGAGCATAGGCACCAGTGTTTAGCACAGCAGTGCTGCATAAAGGCCCTAATGGTAGAGTGGGTCCATGTCATGGATCCCAGCCGCTGGTCTGGGGTTGCCTTCAGGACCTAGCCATCTTATGTGGCAGCTGGACCAAATCCTGGCTCCCTGGGATCCTGGATGCAGCAGTGCGGTTTACTTTGGTATGGGCAGCCTACTGGAGCAGTGATGATCTGTCTACAGGAAAGAGCCCCTTGGGGCACCAGGAATAGGTCCTGGCACACTCCCCACCCCTGGCCTTGTCTAGGAGTGCCCAGAGCTTGGGCCAGTGACTGCCAAACCAACTGTGGGTGCGCAGCCCCACTGAGGACAGGCTGGGGATGGCACCAAGCATGACCAGCTCCAGCTCCTCCCTGGAAGGGGCCACTGCCCGGTTAGCCAGGTGCTGTGCCTCTGCACCCCAGGATACCTCCAGCAGCTGTATCTCATCGCCACCTGCAGGGACATGCTCAGGCCACCAGGGATGCCTGCCACACGCATCTGGTAAGCCCCATATAAGGATAAGGCCTGGGGGGGAAGGTGGAGCTGCGGACACTTGCCACCCACTCTTCTGCTCGGCCCTGGACTGCATAGTTGGAGCTAGGGGGCCTGCATGGGGGAAGAGAGGCCCTCCTCTGTCCCTGCCTCCCTTCCCATCCTGCCTAGCTGAGCTCCCTCTGCTCCCCTGGAGTTGCCCTTCACAGCGCACAAGGAGGCGGGAGGCAGTGCAGAACTTCATTGAGCAGCTAGGGGCCTGTCACAATTAGAGAAGCTTGTTGATGGCAGCAGTTGATCTCCTTGGGTGCAGGGGTCGGGCACTCATAGCATAGGTACAGATACTTCTCCAGGTGGTGGCTCATGTGGCGCAGAAGTGTGGGCTTGCCTGGGGCGCTGTTGAAACTCAGAGCCCTGCTCCAGGTTCTCGGATGCACCTGGGGCACCATGACAATCATCATCAGCAAGCCATAGTGTGTTGTGCTCCCCTTGGTGTGCTCAAGGAGCTCATCGCGGTGCACCTGGGGAACTCTTAGCAGGGATACGCATGGGGTGTAGACCACGTGCAGGGGGACCCTGCCTTGGGCCACTTCTTCAAAGAGGCCCACTGTGGGAAGGGCAAGGCATCACCAGTTCAGTTTCCCAGCCAGAGGAGCCCCTCACTCCCCAACCCTGGCTGGCATGGGCCTGGTGCCGTGGGAGCAAACTGCCTGGCATGCAGAAGTGTGGGAGTAGGCTCAGAGCAGCTGTGGGTAGGGGATTGGGAAGACAGGCTGCCTGTAGCAAACACCAAGCAGGCTGCCTGCCCCCATGGAGGGAGTGGGGATGGAGGGCTTGGCTGGTGTCTGCCTGGGGCAGGGGCTGCCTCTCCAACTTACCATAGTCCCCAAGCACCAGGGTGGGCACGGCCCCCAGTCTGAGGCTGGGCAGTGCACAGCCCTTTGGTATACTGCACATTATCTCTGAAATGTTACAAGGTCTCACAAAGAGCCTCTCTCTCCTGGCTTTGCAGGTCCAGCAGCTGCATGCAGGGGAGAGGCACCAACAGTCACCAGGGATGCATTCTTGGGGACACTGCCATCCTTTGCTGGTGCCCTCCACAAGCACTGCTTCTGCCAGCAGCAAACGCTAGACCACACCCTTCTGTTGGACCAGCTGGTCACCATCGTGGAAGAGCAGCTGGTGGACTAGCGGGCCTGGTGTGCCCAGGACGTCATACGTGAGCAGGAGAGGGGCCGTGGGGATTGTGCGTTCCGTGACTGGCTGCTGGCCCTTGAAGAATGGCACAATTTCCTTCTCAAAGACACTGGAGGTGCAGGAGCAGCAGGGAGCCACGGAGGATGACTGCTAGGTGCTTGGACACCATCCTGGCCCTGGTGGTCATCTTTGTGCTGCCTGCTACCCACCCCCTGGCTCTGGCCCTTCTTGCCCCCTGGCAGCCACCTAGGAACAAGCCCTGCACATTGGGCTTGGACTGAGGTGCAGTAGTGTCTGCAGTGGCCAGGGCCCCCTCCCCCTGCACCGGGTCCCCCAATAGCTGGGCCCCCGTCCTAGGCCACCCCCTGCCACTTGCCCAGGCACCATGTGGCCCCTAAGGGGGAGCTGCCCACAACAGGGCCAGCACTGGCTAGGTGATGGAGGAGGAGGAGGAGCCAACAGTGCAACCAGAACAGCCCCTGGGTGAGGCCCCTGCCCGCTGGCCTTTCAGTTCATCTGCACATGTGATGGTGTGCCCAGAGGCTGGGGTGCTGGGCACCTGTCTCTGGGATCTGCCCCATAGGCACACAGCACAATGTGCATATAGTTTGCATGGAGAAGAGTGTTCTATTGGTGGTGGGTGGCAGGGTTGGTGGTGGGGTCTGTGTTTGGGGTGGGAGGGTGAGAGGGAATCTGGGGAGGCAGAATAGGAGGCGTCTGTTTGGGGAGGGAAATAAAGACTGTTGCTGGAAACTCTGCAGTGAGTGTGGTGTTGAAGGTGAACCATGGACCTGGGGTTTATGGTGGGCTGGCTGTCTGACCAGGTGCCCTACAGCAGGGGGTACAGGAGGAGGTGGTGTGCCAGTGCCTCTTGCACACAGTGCCCTGGCCCCCGATCCTGGGAGTGCAGCTCACTCAGGGCCCCAGGGGGAGGGGTCTGTCACTGTCATTGCAGTTACAGTTACCCTCCTGCTGCCAGAAGTCCTCTGCCTCTTGTGCATCCTATACCCATGCCGCATGGAAGAGTTTCCCTGTGACCTCGCAGATGTTATGCAGCATACAGACAAAAATGACCATGGGGATGTTGGCCTCTGTGGCCTTGGGGTGGGCGGTGAGGGTGTGCGAGCATCCCTTCAGGTGGCCAAAGGCGCACTCTACCAGCACGTGGTTCTGGCTCAGGCACCTGTTGAAATGTGCATGGCATGGGTCAATCTGGCTGGTGTATGGCTGCATGAACCAGGGCAGGAGCAGGTTGGCAGGGTTCGTGATGCAGCGTGGTGGGACAGTCGCATTGCCCAGCTGCAGGTTCAGAACACCTGACAAAGTGCCTGCTCTCTACCAGGGCTGGCAAGGCAGAGTTCCAGAACACCCAGGCATTATGGTCACTGTCAGTCCAACTGGTGCTGATATTAGTGAAGGCATCCTGGTCATCCACCACAACCTGAAGCATGACCAAGTAGAAACCCCATTGGCTGTAGTATCAGTGGTCCCCCAGGGCAGGCAGATGACAGGGATGTGCATCCTGTCCAGGGCCCTGATGCACTGGAGAAACCCAGGGCTTGGAATCCTACCACCACCGTCAGCATGTTGTTGACTTGGAGCACAGTGTGGCTCAGCATGGCCTGGAAGCCACAACAGACCTCCAGGATGGCCTCCCCAGCAGTAGTCTTGCCCACCCTGAAGTGGCTAACATACTGCAGGCTTGCAGGCATGGCAAGCTTGAGGAGGACGATCACCACCTGCATCTCTGTGGGGAGGGATGGCCACATGGTGGTGGTTTGCTACTGCTTAAGGTGTGGGCACAGCAGGTCAAGTAGTTCCTAGAATGTGGCCAAGGTTATCTGGAAGGAATCCCCCCACTGCTTATCATCCCAGGTGTGCTGGATGATGTGGAGCTACTGGTCTTTGCTGGCAGGCCAGGCCTACAAGCTGCAAGGCTAGAACCCCACAAGCTTGTGGATGGCACCAGTAGATATATCAATGTGGGTGTCATCAGTATCCCTGCTGGGTCTGGGCAGCAGCCTGGGGGCTGATAGGTGACAACCTGGGAGCAGCGGGCCACAGGCATGGCAATGAGCCGGGCCACAGGGTTGAAGCTGTGCTGGGCCAGGTGGTGGTCACTGTGGCGGTGAAATATGATGGCAAACACAAGCCTGTGGCCTGGGCATACAGCAGCCATTGCACACTGGGCACAGGTTCTGCAGACTATGTTACAGGGGACTCTGCTAGGAGGTTGCAGACAGCTCTGGGCAGGAAAGGCATGTGGTCAGGGAACACTGCACGGGACTGGCTTTTAAAGAGCACCCCTGGCACCTAGGCAGCCTTGGTCAGAGCCTCCAGCTCTCACTGACTACTGCAGGGGGGCAGGAGGAAGTCTGGATCAGCCTACTCCCATAAGCAGCAGATCTGATCCTAAGAGGCTGCTTATGTAGATTTCTTCCTATGGCTGGTTTATTGTGCAGTATTTTACTGTGCAGTAGACCTAATGCATATTAATAGCATGTGTAGGTGTGCCCACAGTCCCCTACCATTCACAGCCTGGTTACTTTCCCATTAGTGTAACTAGGGGTGGGTGACTGGAATACCAGCCCCAGACACCAACTTTGAAGGAAGTGGTGGCCATCGCTGCTGTCCTTATCCCTGCCACCTGGGGTGCAGCACCTGCTTGTTATGCCTCTGCTCTTTCCTCATATTTCTGTGCCCTGCCCCACTGAGCTTTTATGTAGCTGACCTGCCTGTCCCGTCTCTGGATAACACATGTAGTGAGATGTGTGTATTCACCATACCTTGTGGGGGTGGGGTTTGAGTGGTATGGTAGAACTCCATGGTGCTTGGTACTGTATAAACATGATTCTGGGCCTGGCTCCAACAGTTCAGTTTAATAAGAGACCATAAGTAAGGGTAACAAACAGAAGGAGGGGAAGGAAATAAAGGCTATGATAATTTGATCAGCTAGTGCACATCTTTATGGCTTCAAATGTAATATTGTATTTTCTCACTTGCAACATGTACCTTTTTTACCCCCCAAAAGAAACTGGAGTATGCATTATATGCAAGAAATACAGTAAAAGCAGTTATCTACAGGGAGCAGAACAATGAACAGGCCAGCTCCCTAGCTGCTGATACTCAGTTACTGCCTCCAAGGAAAAATCTTTTTTTTCCCCTTCATTCTTCTTTTCAAAAATAATATATTTTAGGGTATGTATTCTGAGAGAGAATATGGTGTATATGTGTATTTTTAAAATCAGTAGATGGGTATCATCATTCCCCTTGGCTCTTACTAGTAAACTTAAAAATTTACCTGATTCCTGGGGGCATCTCTGTAGAGGTGGATCTCGAAGGGATTCTAAGAAAAGGCTACTAGCCTAAAGAATCATTTGACAGGATTAGGCATTAATGTGCCAGTGTTTCTGTGGAAGAACTGGCAGGCTTAGAACAAAAGGGCAAATGGGTTAAGTCTTGATGTCTCAGTTGTTTTGGTGTCTCCTCTGAGTTCTGCTTAGGTACAGAATTCTCTTCCAATTCTACTTCAACAAGACATTGTCTTTTTTAGACACAAAGCTTTTTTAAATGTAAACTCTAGCCACTGTAACAAACACTACTCGAACCTTATAAAAACTTCTCTGTTGTACACTAGGAGACGCTGAGCAGAGAATTGTCTCTTGGTACATAAGTGTCCAGTTATTTAGGATACTGCTTCCCTTGGTCTTACCTTTTGGTAGTTTCATGATTCTTGCTTGAAGACTAATATTCTGGCGAAACCAAAGCTAAGTTCTTAAACTTATAAATCTCTTAGATGCTGTTTTTATCGCGACTTCAATGGTGACTTTGTTAAGGCCTTCTGTAACCCACACTTGATTGCCATCTTCTGTTGTGGCTTCCCTCAATGTATTAACCCAAGCTGCTGCCAACTGTCAGAAAACCCTCTGCAGCAGGGAGTCCAAAAAATAAGAGATTTTGCTAATTGCCAGATATGCTAGGTCTCCTCTGCCTGATACCTTTGTACAAAACAAATCCACTAATGTGTTCTCATGTGCTGGTTTCAAATCCCAGCAGCATTCTTCTGATAGCTATAAAGTTTACAACATAATATGTATTTACAAGTCTTAGCATGGTAGGAGATTGGTGAGTTTGGACTTCAAGGAATCTCACATGAAGAACAGCAGCAAACTTCAAATGATTTGCAAGCTGAAGTCTGCTTTTGTCTTTGCTAGTGTATTTAGTGTATTGAATAGGACTATCAATTAACTAGCGTTAATTTGCATGATTAACATAAGAGCCAATTAACATGTTACATTTTTTAACACATTGATTGCACACATGGTTTTGGATGCCTGGGCTCCTCCTCATTGCAGTCATCGCCAGCTCTGGACCACAGCTTCAGCATACTCCCGTGCCCTTCCCCTGCCCCTATCCTTCACTCCCAAACCACAGTGCCACCGCTGCCACCCCGCCCCCCCCCCCCAGCTGCTGCTCCTCATTCCTGACCCATAATACCCCACATCCTGCCAGGGCATGCAGGGGGTCCCCCTGCTTCAGGCTCCAAACCCCACACTCACTGCCCAACCATACAAAGTACCTGCATAATTTTGAGTTTTTAGCTGTATAATTAAAACTGCAATTAAATGCAACCATTTGTTTTAATTGCACAGCTAATTGCAATTATTTTTAAATCATTTGACAGCCCTATTATTGAATACCTATTTACTTACTTTGCTTTTAAATGTAATATTAAGAAGTCATTTAAGCTTGCTTTATGTATTGCCTGACACAGCTTTTCAATAATTCAGATAACCATCATGGGCAGACTAAATGAATGTGTAATAAGTGCAAGATATTAGAGCATTATTGACTTTTTCAGTTAAACAGTTGCTGTTATGTTGCCAAAATTAGGACTTTAGGAAATGAGGGGGAGGAGAAATTAGGAAACTGCTAATGTCTCAATGCCATAGTAACTCTTTTTAGATGGGGAGGCAACTTACATCTCTTGCTCTTGTACTCCTAGTAGAGTAGGGATAGAAAAAGAAAACATGGTCAGCTTGTTGGTATGAGAAGAAGAAGAATGTATGTCAGTGGTGTTAATTTTCATTTGGAAGTGCAGGTGCTGTGTTGTTACTGAAATTAATAACTTTATTTTTTAAAGTATTTTTCTTGGTTTGTTTTATTAGGCAGACTTATCTCTGTATAACGAATTCAGATCATGGAAGGATGAACCAACTATGGACAGGACATGTCCTTTTTTAGACAAAATCTATCGAGAAGATATCTTTCCATGTCTAACCTTCTCAAAAAGTGAGGTAATATATTTATTCAGTGAAAATGTTGTCATTGGCATTATGCATTTTTACGGAAGAGATTTATTGTGAAACTGTTTCCACAACTTTTTCTCAGTACTTGGCTCACTAAAATGCAACTTACACACAAAGTTACAGTAAAAACCTTATCTGTTTGTTTATTTAATTGTGGGTTGGAGAAATCACTATTGAAGATGAATTGGCGAGATATTTATAGATTCTTCTCTAGCTTTTCCTTTGAAGCTAATGTCAGTGTGCAGTTAATTGCTATACCAACCATGACCCTTTTAAAGTGAGAGAGAGGTTTTGGCTTCCCCTCAGTTAGTTCTGTTCTTCAAATTTTAGTGCTGTCAGGAAGCTGGCATTGAAGGAAGTAGCAACTGTTCTCTTTACCTTACAAAGTGTCTTTTAGGAAGGACATGGTTATTCTAGTATTTCTTCCCTACCCTTTTATATTTGTGACTATAGAGGCCCCAACAGCCTTGCCTCAGGAGGGTCTTTTTCTTCTCTCCGTCTCAAATCAGCCAGGGAAGCAGGTGTAAACAGACAGGTCCGGATGTACCAGACTGAGAATAAGGACACAGTTCTTTCTAGCTGTGCTACTCAGGCTGCAGACAGGAAGAGGCATGGTAGTAGCATGCCATGCTCTAGATGCTGTCAGCAGGATGATTGCTTACACACTTGTTTTGAGTAAGCCTTGGCATGTTTTAACCTATAGTGGACAAAGACCAGAATTGACCCTCGCCTCAGCCCCTTTGTGTTTGTCCCTCTGTCAGTTGTATATAGCATTTACTAAGTACATTTGAAAATTCAGCTTCAGTTCTTAGATATTCTTAAAATAAGTGGGGAAGGCAGACCAATTTCTTTATGCTCATGGCTTCATTTTTTTTAATAAACATTATGATACTCCTGGTCCAGTGATGTATTTTCCTCCTTTGTTTTAGTGTTCTGCTTTTCTGTAATCTGTGTATCCTATTTCAAGTGGTCATTAGAGCACAGAGTCCTTTAGTTATTTTTATATTGGTTTTTTATGTTCCTTGTAGAACAAAATATTCAACAGCTTTTCAGCACAATATTTTATATTGCTACAGTAGTTCCTATTTGTTTCTCTGATTTACTTAACCTAGGTCATCCTGTTTTTTCCCTGGCCATCTCATTTTCTTATAATTTCCACTTCACTGATGATATTTACTAATATATTACTGGAAAAGGGCAGAATGGAGCATCTGTCTTTTCTCTGTGCATAATTTATGCAGTTTCTAGGACCTATGGATAGAGTGACCAACTCTTTATTTTCCTTTTAAATATAAACATACACATTGAGTTAGTGTAAACTAAATAGTAACTAAGCTTCACTTGTCTTATGTATGTGCTTAAATATTTTACCAAATATTCTCAAATATAAGATTACTCTGAACAGAAGATGGCCCTCCCAATAAACAAATTTGTAAATTTTCCATATGATTTTTCAGGTATAGCATCTAATCACTAGAGGTTTGCCTTGAATTTGTCCCCTTTCCACTACTGCAGCAGGGAAAATAAATCTGGGGGGTCAGGTAGCCCCCTTCACCCACAACTTGCCCCCCTCCCCTGTCACTGTCAGACCATGTTGTCCCTGATCATGTAGAAGCGAGGGGCAAATTTGAGACTGTTTATTTCAAAGTTAGCGTACTTTGTAATCATCTGCACATAGGCAAATTACAATAGATTCATAGACACTAGGGCTGGAAGGGACCTCAGAAGATCACTGAGTCCACCCCCCTGCCCTGGGGGCAGGAAGTCAGCAGGAATCATAAGATCCCAGCAAGATAAACATCAAAATGTCTCTAAGTACCCATGGACTTAATTCAGTGGTTTTCAATTCATGGACTCCTTGGGTTGAACCCAGCAGTGCTACAGCCCTGCAGTCCCTCCACTCTCCCAGTGATATCAATTTACAAATGGAGTGGGTGTGGGTGAGGATGTGTGGGTATGTGTGTGACAGAGAGAGAAAACATTCACCATACACATGATAGATTCCCAAAGGGGAATGCAACTACATTCAAAATTTTGTAGGCATCTGCAAATGAAAAAAGGTTGAAAATCACCAATTTTTATGCGGAATTGGTGCATTTTCCCTTTTTTGAAACTGCTGCAAATTTTAGCAGAGGTACTTCATATGCATGATATTAGTCCAGAGCCAAAAGAATCATGATTTACCATTTATAGTTCATTCACTGGGCCCCAGCAGAATCAACAGTGTTTCAAGCCTTGGTGATCCTACAGCTCAGCACTGTCCATTATGTATATGTATTCTAGAAAAAACCCTCCCTACCTGCCATCCCCCCGGATCCCACTGCTAATTAGCCTCCTCACTCATGACTAGAACCAGGTATTCTTGTCATGAGTCTTGGTATCCTCTAAAAATGATATGCAGATGAAATCACAGGGCAAAATGGTTCCACTCCTCCTCATGGAGGGTGGAGCTATGCTAATACTATATGACAGGCTGATAGAGGGGGTGACAGAGATTCTAGGTGAACTGTTTGAGGTCCTGTCTGGTGATGTTTACCAGACATTTAAGGCTGGGGAAGAAAGTCACGGCACAGCTCAGCTATGGGAATGAAAAGGAAGTTGAAATTGTATTCAGTATAGTAGCTCACCATGACTTGAGAGAGTTGGCGCTGAGGG
Organism: Crocodylus siamensis; assembly: GCF_052110815.1. Lineage (NCBI taxonomy): Eukaryota > Metazoa > Chordata > Crocodylia > Crocodylidae > Crocodylus > Crocodylus siamensis. Next base: position 68,106,036 of record NC_143398.1, read on the forward strand.
GGAATGGTGTACAGAGAAGGGGATGATGTACAATATATCTTAACTCAGATGGCTTGCACTAAGCTGTCCTGTAGTTCCTGTCATCACTGAAAGCTTGATCAATGCCTGAAAGGCAGAGGAAGGGATTGACAGAACGTTGGAGTATAATGAGTGGAGGAAAAGAGGCCCAGTACTCAAAATGGTGGTAGTGGAGGTAAGTAGCTGTGGAAGAAATCAAACTTCGCATTGTGGTTGAATCAGAACCGACAGAGCCAACTTTTCTTTATTTATGGCTATACTGTGATCACAGGGAGAATTCCATACAGCAACGGGAATCACCCACTTGTCTGTTTCAAAGGATTTCTCGCACTCTCTAAGTTTACAAGCATATTTATACTTAAGACCAAGAAAGAGAAAAGAATATGACCTTGGATAAACAAAACAATAGTAAATTACACAGACATTTAGGAAGTTTACTTAAACAACCTATCTGTGCACAGGGCAATATATCAAGGCAGACCATGGCATGCAAGATTTCTCATCTCAGAACATTTAACTGAAATAAGCAGTATCATCTTTCTGGTCTCTGTCTGTTTTTCTAGTCAAATAGGTCAGAAGCCCAATTAAATTACTCTTACATAGTGATAACATGGAAAAAGAGTTGAAGAATAGAAATGAAGGTCTGGAGATGGGTAGAGAATTGGCAAAAGTGGGGAAGTGAGTATGGAAGAAGGTGATGGCAGGAGCAACAGTCGAGACAACAATGGCAGCAGCAGTGGCAAAGAAGGCGATGAAAGTGTCAGTGCCAGACAGAAGATGAGAGCAGAAGAGAGTGGATGATGGAGTGGGAGCAGCAGGAGAAAGTATGTCAGATGAGAGATGAAGGACAGCAGGAACATGATGGAATGCCAGCCCATTGGGAGTGGCATAGCAGGATGACACAGAAAACAAAATGAACGGTGGCAGGGAGGATTGGAGACTGCAGATAAAGGCAGTATTAGTGACAGAATGGAGATGGGATCAGCATTAAACAGATATGACTTTTTGGAAAAGATGCTGTTTGAGATGCTGGAGGTACAGCCAGAGCACCTGACCAGCTTAATTGCTTTTTGAAACAGAAAGTCTTGGCAAATCCCTTACTGGAATGGAGATGAGTATGGAAAATTTTTGGAAGAAATATGCAGAGGAATGTAAGAAGGAGGATTTAAGAGGGATACAATTTATGGCAGGAGAAAAGGCAAGGAAATGAATGATTATAGTACAAATGTATATGGATTTATTAGTGGAAGAAGACATAGAAAGGTGGCTGGAATTGCATGTTCAAAGAGTGTAATGAGTGTGGAAAAAGTGAGGGACAAATCTGGTATTTGGATGGGGTTATGGAGAGCACAAGTAATGTTACAGACAAACAAATGGAGCCCCAGGTGGGGTGAAGCACCTCCTATCTGTAAGCCAGCTGGGGGTACACCTGCATTTTTATGAGAGATCCCAAACAATGGGCAAGCAGCAAGGAAGGGCACCTGTCTGCGCACTGCCCTCACATACTGTGCTTCAAATGTGCAGGGAAGGGGGAACAGAGCAGCTGAGTGCCAGGAGTGCCTAAAATGCATTACTTGTTGGGGGGGGGGGGGCGGGAGGGGGAGGCAGGGCAGTTGTTCTGAAGATGTCCAGCAGCCTTTGGAAACAAAGGTAGCCTCCCCAAGGAGCAGCCGGAATCAGAAGGGGATAGCGAGAAAGAGGTGGCTGAGGCAGAGAGAGCAATGGTGGAAGAGACTCTGCAGGAGAGAGAAGTGGAGAAGGGAGGAGCAGAATTTCTGTAATTGAGGCAACACAGGAGGATCTAGGAGACAAAAGGGGAGGCGGGGAACAGCAAACGGCTGGAATATGGTGGTGGGGGAAGGGAAGAAGGAAGAAACCCCACATGCACCAGAAGTGTTGATGGAACAAGGAAAAGAGCCAGACAGACTGGCAGGGAAAAGGAAGAAGTCATGGGCTATAAACAAGGAAAAAGAAACTTGATAAAGAGGGAGGGTGAGAGTTGGAGAGCAGCTTTCTGCTGCTAACGCCACTGGGCTCCAGCTCTGAGGCAGTGGTGGGAAGTGGAAGCTTTCCTTAATGCAAAAGCAATTGGGCAGCTTGCAAAGGCACCCAGAATGCAGTGAATTTTGGGGGAGGGAAGAATGTACCATGGCCGGCAGCAGTACCAAGGAGCCTTAAAGAAACAGGCATACTCTTTTTACAAGCAGCAAAATGGCACTGTTAATAGTATCAATATTGGGAGTGTTTTAACAGAAAACAGATGGAAACAGATTGAACAAGTGTTGAAACAGGTAAGGGCAGACATAATCTGCCTACAAGAAAGTAGTATACTGGGAGAGAGGGATTATAAACACTTTGAGAAAAGGTGGAGGTGGGGACCGTTTTGGTGGTCAGGGGCAAATGAGAACAAAGTGGCAGGTGTAGCAATACTTTTTAAGAGTTCAGAGTAAAACAGGTGGAAGACATAGTTAGTCAAAGACTACAGTGAATGATGCTATCAGGCAGGGGAACAGAATTAAAAATCTTCAATGTATATATGCACTACCAGAGTGTAAGGGGAGGAAGGCTCTGCTTAGGAAGCTAGCAGTTTGTGGGTGGAGAGAGATTGCAGATAATAGTGAAGGACTTCAATTGTATAATAGAAGCAGGTGACAAAACAGGGGAAATAGGAGGTGGAACTTGAGACAGTTCGTCCAGATGGTTAACAAATAAAATAAAAGAGTTCTGAGGGGAAGTGGAAACCTTTTCACTAGAACTGGCTCCAGTGGAAAGAAACAATCAAGAACAGACTTTGTATTTGTATCAAAAGAAATAGAGTTAAGGAAGAAAGAAGCTGTAAGTATGGTATTTTGTGATCGCCTGATGCTGAAGGCAGAACTGAGTCTTGGTAAGAGCTCTGCAAGAGAAAGGGGAACATTAGTTAAATGTGCAACTATTACAAGATGAAATGTGCCAAGTGTACACAAGGTGGTATGAGAGGTGGAGAACACTGAAGAAATATTTTTAGAGTATCAGGAAATGGTGAATGATGGTGAAGAAGACAGGAGAATTCTTCAGGGGGGATGGCCAAATAACCATGGGGAAAAGAACAAAAGAGATGAGAGAGGTGCAAAGAAAGATAGAGGAGCTGCTAAAGGAAGCTGAAGAAGGAAGAAAGATACAAGAAGAACTAGAAGAAACAAGCAGAGAGATAGCTGGTTTAAAAGAAAGATGAGAGAGAGAATGTTTTTAGTATAAGCACCATAGGTGGGAGAAAACAAGGAATGTTCCCAATACGTTTCAGCTAGAATTAAGTCAGTGAAAAGAGAGCTAAAAGTGGTGAGGGAAGATGTTGGTACACAGGTGGAAAAGCAGGGGAGGTGTTGGAGGCAATGAGACCACTTAATGAAGAGCTATGTCAGTAGAAGGAAATAGATAGGAAGAAGATGCCCAAGGGAGAGGTGCAGGGAAGAAGAAATGATGGGACGTGTTGTGGGAGTGTATATATGGGGGTGTGGGAAAAGGTCCACTGCTTTCTGATTGTCACCAAAATAAACCTGTTCTTATTGCGGAAGCTGATACAATGTGGACTTATACCAAAGGAACTGGAGGAAGCGTTAGTAAGGACTTAAAAAATGATTAAGAACTTTACCAGCATGTTTTAAAACTATGGAAATTAAGAAGCCTCAGGGTTTTAAGGAGTTCACTTTCACTGAAAGAGTGCCTCAAGCTGGGACTGCATGAAATACTACATCGATCAGGACAAGGAAGAGATTGGAGAAGAAGCAGCAAAGAAATAGAGGAAAAGGACTGGACACACTTGTTTCAATGAACCAACAAAAGAAGGGGCAGAGAGTTTCAGGTAGTTAGCGAGGTAATCGTTTTTCATGGGGGTCTATGAAGAAAATGAGTTCTGTAAGCATTTTGTTTTTTGTTTTTTTGTGGGAAATTGATGTATGTTGATTAAGGGTTTAATATCTCTGTCTTGAGCTGTAGATATCTATAGAGATGTAGATAGAGTATGTTTCTGATATGTAATGTTTGTGGTATGAAGTCTTGGTAAAACAAGGATGAGCGATATGTGTAGGTTTGTAAATGTAGGGTTATAGGTGTGATTTTTTTTTTTTTAAATAAAATTTTGTTAAAACAAAAATTCCCATCCATGTGTTTGCCTGATATGGGCCATGTTTTATAGTCATGCTCAGTGTTGGCTACATTTAATCAACTTCATAGTTGGCTTCCATTATTGAGCACATTCTGCTTTTGGCAGCAGTTTAATGGTGAGACAGTTTATTTAGTGCAAATATAGACAATGCTGATTGGAGGAAAAATCTTTGTCTTGTATTGGAGTAAATATGGTAATTTGAATAGTTGCTGCATTATATACATGATTTTATATGATACTTTGTAGGTGCCCTTTTTGTTTTTTGGAGAAAGGCAAACAAAGGTATTCTGTTTTGAGCTACCTCTGTAAAATCAGTACTCTCAAATATATTTTCAGTCAAAGCTTGTGAAGAGTATTTCTGCTAATAATGGATGCTTAGAAAGAGAACACAGTAAACCAGCGAGGGCCAGTGTTTTTCACATATATGCCCCAAATCAGCCCTGCACCCTCCTCGGGTGCTATACCAAGTCTTTTCCCTTACCTGATCTGCTGCTCAGCCTTGTGCTCCCTTCCTAATCTGATGCTATGGTTTCTGCTTCATGCCCGATCCGCCACTATGCTGCCTGTTCCTCTCCAGTTTACCACAGGCCACACACAGAGGCTGCCGATGCCACTTGTGGCACCTATAGCACAAGTTGGCTGCCCTTGCACCTACTAGACCATGTTGTTTGTTCTTTTAAGTGCATTTTTTCGCGACTTGGAGGGCAGGGTTGTTTGGGTAGGAGGCTGAGAACTAGATCTTTTGGTTTTACTGTCTTTGGCATATAGGGTAAATTCCTTAACCCTCCTACAGTTTTCTAGTTACCGGTCTGAGAATCTGAATATTGTATAATGTTTATAACTTAGTTCTGTTTAAGTAGCATTTGTATAGCTATAAACCCCTTCTTCCCTGAAGCCAGCAAATAATGCCAAACCACTTTTAACTGAGTTTCATTTTGTTTTTTTTTTTCCCTTTGCAGCTAGCTTCAGCTGTTCTGGAGGCTGTGGAAAATAACACCCTGAGCATTGAACCAGTTGGCTTGCAACCTGTTCGATTTGTGAAAGCTTCTGCAGTTGAATGTGGGGGACCAAAGTAAGTTGAGCTAAGAGATGCTTGTTGTCTTTTTTAGAAAGTGGATGATTCTTGGTTAAATTTATCAGCATATAACACTATCATGACGTGGATAAAATGCATGTCTTAGGGCATTTATACACATACATTTGTCTTCTCTGACACAGGAGATCCAGCACATTGAAGCAGACTCAGCTAATCAAGTTTGCTCCGCACATGAGCTGATGCACCTGGTGCTGCATTGCATGTATTTGTATAAATGGTGAAATGCACATCACCACTGAGAAAATGGTGGTGGTGTGCTTTTGAACTAAAACACCTTCAATGTGTGTTAGCTTAAAATCATGTCATCATCATTTTCTCAGTGCTGATGCGCATTTCACCATTTATACAAATATATACGTATACACGCATCAAAGGGGGCAAGAGGGCGCAAAGGCCCCCATGGCTCACCAAAAGCATCTGGAAACATCTCCAAGCTAAAAAGGAGGTGTACACCCATTAGAAGGGAGGGGCCATCACCAGAGAGGACTATACCTCTTGCTCAGGACTGTAGGGGGGGCAGTCAGGAAGGCCAAGGCAGAGATGGAACTGGGACTAGCTACACGGATCAAGGATAACAAGAAGTCCTTTTTTTAAATACGTAGGGGGTAAAAAGAAGGTACCGGGTAACGTGGGGCCTCTGCAGGACTAGCTAGGAAATCTGGTTGGCGCACCAGACAACAAAGCTAACCTATTTAACATTTCTTTGCCTCCATTTTTCTGAGTGGGGACCTGGTCATCCCCCCACTGGGACTCCCATAGGCCCTGTGGGAGGCACACCCGGGCCTAGCGTCAGCAAGGACCTAGTCAAGGAACTTCTAGAGGGACTGGATGTATTTAAATCAGGAGGTCCAGATGATCTCCACCCCAGAGTGCTGAGGGAACTAGCAGAGGTTTTTGAGGGACCTCTGGCACAGCTTTACGAGCACTCATGGTGCTCTGGTGATGTGCCAACATGGATCCCATTTTCAAAAAAGGGAGGAAGGAGGACCCAGGAAACTATAGGCCTGTTAGTCTTACCTTGGTCCTGGGGTAGCTTTTTGAGAGAATTATCCTGGTGCGTGTCCACGAGGGACCAGCAGGGGAGACTATGCTTAGGGGCAACCAACACGGGTTCATTAGAGGCAGGTCCTGTCAGACCAACCTGGTGGCCTTCTATGACCAGGTCACCAAATCCCTGGATGCAGTGTCACTCTGGATATAGTTTCTGGATTTTAGGAAGGTCTTTGATACTGTCTCTCACCCCATTCTCATTAAAACCTACGAGACTGTGGCGTTGATACCTACACAGTCAGATGAGTCATTAACTGGCTGGAGGGCCTCACCCAGAGAGTGGTGGTGCACAGGTGTTATTCGACCTGGGATGTGGGCAGTGGGGTTCTGCAGGGTTTGGTCCTCAGGTCCAAACTGTTCAACATATTCATCAGTGACTTGGACAAAGGGGTAAAATGTACCTTGTTCAAATTTGCAGATGACACTAAGATGTGGGGAGAATGGGCACGCTAGAAGGAAGGAAAAGGCTGCAATCGGATCTGGACAGGCTATAGGGGTGGGCGGAGGAGAACAGGATGGGTTTCAACACTGACAAGTGCAGGGTATTGCACGTGGGAAGGAAGAACCAGCAGCATACTTACATCTTGTGGAACTCCCTTCTCATCAGTGCAGAGGCAGAGAAGGATCTTGGAGTCATTATTGAGGCCAATATGAACATGGGCTGACTGTGGGAATGCAGTCAGGAAGGCCAACCATATGTTGTCATGCATCCACAGATGCATCTGAAGCAGGTCCAAGGAGGTGATCCTCCCCCTCTGTGTGACACTGGTCAGGCCGCAGCTGGAGTACTGTGTCCAGTTCTGGGCGCCGCATTTCAGGAGGGATGTGGACAGCATGGAGAGGGTCCAGAGGAGGGCCACTCGCACGATCAGGGGGCAGCAGGGCAGGCCCTAGGAGGAGAGGCTAAGGGACCTGAACCTGTTCAGCCTCCACAAGAGAAGGCTGAAGGGGACCTAGTAGTGGCTGTTTACAAACTAGTCAGAGGGGACCAGCAGGCATTGGGGGATTCCCTGTTCCCCCCGGGCAGTACCAGGAGTGACAAGAAATAACGGTCACAAGCTGGCAGAGGGTAGATTCAGACTAGACGTCAGGAGGCACTACTTCATGGTCAGGGTGGCTAGGATCTGGAACCAACTTCCAAGGGAAGTGGTGCTGGCTCCTACCCTGGGGGGTTTTAAAAGGAGGCTGGATGAACACCTGCCTTGGGTCATTTGACCCCAGTACTCTTTTTCCTGCCATGGCAGGGGTTGGACTTGATGATCTGCTCAGGTCCCTTCCGACCCTACTAACTATGAAACTGCCTCAGCGCTGGATGCTTTTAAAAGCACCTGATGCTGTGGCACAAATGTGTACAAATGCCCTTAAACTTTTAAATATTAGGCATATTAGGATTCTATCACCTGAGCTTTGGTAAGGAGAAGATAAATGAGTGCCAAATATGATACTTACAAAATGGACTAACACTTCTGAGAGAGCCCACAAGAGAAATGAGGTAATCTTTTGGAGTGAAAAGATGGATCCATTTATGACGTGATTATAATAACATCCTTAAAATAACGTAGTCATTTTAATGCAAAGCTTCATTTTTTTTTTTTTTTTTACATACTAAAGCAAACAAACTACTTAAAATAATCCTTATAAAGTCTCTGTCCTGCAAGGTATTTGATCAAACCCAGGTAAGTATATTATGTGGGATGAACTGATTGCAGGAATGGGAGGCTGTGGACACCTTGTATGGGAAGATTTTCCAGAAAGCTTCATTGGAAGAAGTATGTATGAAGGAGGACAGGATATGTGCATAATGCTTAGAAGTCTGAAGCATTGAACGCAGTCTGAAAATAAACATAAAATTATGGGAGACCAACAAAAAAAAAGCAGGTCAATGAGTTGGGAAGAAACGCATACAGAGCAAATGCTTGGAAGACTGGCAGTGATTTTAGGTAGGAATTGACATGAGGATGAATTTAAAGCTGACACAAGAAGAGAGAGTCAGAGGAGAATGGTATGCAATTTGAATGGCAGAAGAGGAAGATTATTTTAGCAGCTGCTTTCTGGGTAGAATTGCCAGGATTAGGAGTAAACAAAGAAATGTAGGGGAATCTGGAGAGCTGAGTTTGCAGTAATTGGGGTGACAAATGCTTAAGTCACTGGGGGTTGTTGGCAGTAGAAGTGCAGAGGAAAGGAAGGTACCGAGCTGATCTATAGAAAGCTGACCTGCCGAAAAAGTCAAGTTTCAACGCTTTCCCATAGAAAGTTTTGTCAAAATTGATATGTTCTCTCATAGTATTTCGATTGTTGACAAAGCTGCATTTGTTAATGAAACTTTTACAACCATCTCTACTTAACTTTGTATTTTTTAAATACAAATGTTCTGCCTTTCCCAAATTTAATGTAAGACTTCTGCATTATGTTTCAGTGAGGTGTAATTTTTTTTAAAGTAAGGGAAATGAATATATTCTGTTTGATTCTTAATCTTTCCCTTCGAGAAAACTGTTTAAACTGATGGGTGAAGTTTTACAAACTAATCATTCAGAACCCTGCAAAATCCCCAGGTTCACTAAGGTTTTTGTATGTTCTTTAACTTCAGCAGATTTGTAGTTGAGAGAAGTATCCTGGCCACCAAAACTAGACTTGCAAGAAAGTTAGTATATCATAGGGTTCCACCAGCCATGTTAAATGGCCATGCAACATTGCTGATATTCCAGTGCCAAGTAGTGTGGGATACATGATGCTATAGTTCTCTTAGTTGCTTGTGGGGATAATTACTTGAATCCTGTAGGGAAGCCAAGCTGCCTCCTGGTTGCAGATGGCATCCTACAGCTTCTACTCAACAGCATTTGTATGCCAAGAATTTCCACACATCTGTTCTAAATCCCTGCCCTCCTTCCCTGTTACGGCAAATGCACCTACACTGTTTTATTCTCCTGCCTCCCATACTGTAGGTATACAACAAAATGTGTAAAGCTGTTGAGATTTTTATTTCAACTGTAATTATATTTTGTTTCTGTATAATTTACACAATGTTTTTACCTTATGAAAAGAAGATTTTGGAATTTTCCTTCTGTGGTAAATTTCAGAATTTCAACTTTTTGTTCTGATTCAGAATGCAAACAAGTAGGAAATTCCATTTTCTGCTCAGCTCTGTCTTTTAGTAATAACAGTCAAGTCATAGAGCACCACAAAGCAATGCAAGTTTAAACACTTAATTCCATCTAATCCACAGGTGATACCTGAGGTGAAAGGTCTGATCCATAAATTAATACAGGAAAGGGAAATATGGATTTTTTTTCTTTTTAAGTGGTACTTTATATTCAGTTGGCATGTATGTGGCTCTTCTGGAGAATTAATACCCTATCTCTTGTATTCAGTCAGACAGGTACCTGAATATTCTGACCACTATTTTCAGTGTATTATCTTATTTACATTTTGCCTTAGATGTGAAATGGTAAAGTTAATTTTAAAGAACATCAGGAAGCATTTTAAATGACATGGATGAATGTCCAGTTTAGGTGCTATATTTTACTGAACGTATTGTATATTGTAGTCTTGACTCTGATGTTTTGATAGCTTTTTAATCAATTAGTGAACTGCTTTTCATTTGCCCTGCAACTTGTTTCATTAGCCCTTGGTGGTAGTGGTGTAACATCCTCTGTTTCCATCCAGGGGATACATGTCATCACAGTATACTTTTGGTTCTGAAGCATTTTTGGCTATTTAACTTATTTATTGAGGTCACCTTGGTTGTTTCATATTTGAAAAGTGTGTGGTTTTTAGCTTCCGTAACTTTGAGGAATGTGGAATTTAAGAGAAAAGAACAAAAAAACTTCTGAGGTCCGCTCGGCATGTTGCCAGAACCTAATTTTGTCAGACAGATACCTAATTACTGTAAGGTGGTTACTTTAGAAGATCCTCCAACGTTGTTTTAGTTGCTATGTGGTTTTATTTTAGAAGCAGTTTTCCCGCAAGAGGAAGTGGAGTCCTCTAGTTCTCATAAGCTTTAGACGCTGCTTCTCTTACTGAGGAATGTAGTGGACAACAGTTTTAGAAACTTTTAGACTAGCTACCAGGGCTCAGTATGGTCTTTTTCCAAAAATGAGTCCATTATGTCTGCAGTCCTCTCATGCTCTGTCAAAAAAGAGATGGGGAAATTGGACTAAGGCTGTCCATTTCAATTCCTCTGTCAAGGATTCTTTATAATACTGTGAATGCAAAGTACAATATAAACTGAAACATAAAAGCAACTTTTAACTTTATAAAATGCATCCTGCACAGGTTTCAGACAAATGTAAACTGAAGGCAGGATAGAGATGTGCTTTATGGACTAACTAAATCAGTGACGCATAAGCTCTTGTAACCTCAGGCTCACTTAATGAGATGCTGTGAAAGGACATGCACAAAACAGCCTATCAAAGAGTATATAAAAGAATGTAAGAGAAAAGGATGGGGGTGGGGGCAGTGCTAGGAGAAGCAAACAAGTTATAAACCCGTAGGGACAAAGTGGTTGCCAAAACTAATCCAGGCTATTGGATAAGAATGCATAGTCCCTGTTGAGACACTGCTTAATCCAGTCTGGATGACTTCTTCCCATTTCACATTTAAGTCTGCTTTTAAAGTTCTGTTGCTTATGAACAGTTACTCCTAAGTCAGCAATGAAATGTCCAGGAAGGTTAAAGTTTTCTGCCACATGCTCTTGTGTGGTTTTGCAATGGTGGCAGATCAGTGTCCTCTCATTCTTTCATGTAGGGATTGCTCTGTCTGTCCAGTGTAGACAGCAGAGGGGCACTAGGAGCAGGCAGTGGCATATATAATGTTGTAGAGGTGCAGGTGAAAGACCCTTGTATGTTAGTCTGCATTGAGGAGGTGGCACATCTTGTATTTGATTCTGTTGCAAGGCCTGGTGCCTTGAGAATAGGAATTAGGTAGTCTGTTGCTTGAGACAAACTCTTTGAATTTGTGTGGATGCCTGTAGGCCAGGACAGATTTGACCCTTATGGGTACCTTGAGATGTTTGTTATTTTCCAGAAGGGGTAGGGAGGCTGTTAATGATGTGTCCAGGGCGTTTAAGCTGGGGGCTATAGGTGACAGCCAGAGGGATTCTGTTGTTCTTCATCAATGCAAGCCTGACTTCAAATGAACATAACTAACTTTTGAGACTGAATATGTTACAACTAAACGCAACATAAACACAGTACGCTCAAACTACTTTTTAAATATTGATTGCTAGAATTTATAGCATGTTTGGTAGAACAGGAACTCCACTGGATGGATCCCTAGCTTCCTGTTTCAAGGTTATAGTTAACCAACTTGAAACATTTTGAATATAAGGGCATGTGATCAAGATTTGATTGACTACATATGCTAGAGCTGCTACTTAAATAGGCCTGAAAAGAAGATTTAAAAATCAATAAAATAAGGGCACAGTGCAAAAACAATACTCTGTATAAAGTTAGAGTAGTTGACAACATAGCATAGTAATGGCAAACAGAAAAGCAGTTCAGGGGGGAGTTAGTTGGCCATAGCAGAGCAATTTTAGTTGCTTTAAGAAAAATAAAATCTATGTCTTAACTTGCAAGTAATTGAGCTTCAGCAATGCCATTTAAAATAAACAAATTTTATATTTTACAGGAAATGTGCTCTCAGTGGACAAAGTAAGTCATGCAAACATAGAATCAAGTTAGGGGATTCAAGCAGCTATTACTACATTTCTCCTTTTTGCCGATACAGAGTAAGTAACTTTAACTTCATTTTGAGTTCATGTTGTATTCCATACAGATATGGAGATTAACCAAGTGGTATGTTTTTTACATTGTCTTAGATCACTTCTGTGTGCAACTTCTTTACCTACATTCGATACATCCAGCAAGGGCTTGTAAAGCAGCAGGACGGTGAGTGGAAATCCGAAGTGTGGTACACTTGTAGATAGCCAGTTAACTCTTTTTGTGTTTAAAAATAAAAAGGTATCATAAATGTACATAGAAGGAGTGATTAAACCGTTACAGGGAGACCATTTCCTGGCACTTTTATATTAGTCATTAGTAGAGTTGAGTGAACTTTTCTAGGAAATAGATTATTTACCAAAAATGCAATTTCAGTTGATCTGAAACTGTTTATCCATTCTATTGATACTTGCTGAATAGTTTCAGCTTAAAATAACTTGCTTCGTCTCAAGCTACATAATGGGAGTGGAAGAGGAGGTGACAGTGGTTGTAATATACTGGGTCCCTATCCTTTTTAGATTTCAGGTGTTAGGGCTGTTGCCTATAATGTAGAAGCTCAGGTTCATTTTCCTGCTGGACCTGAGGGAGTTTGAGTGCACGTCTCGCCTATCATGGAAGTTCTGTACATCCAGTCGCTCCACTTAAAATACTGTAATGATCATTGCAGAAGTGACTAATATCCAAGTGAGTGTACTAACTACCAGATGAGTATATTAACCGCCAGGCTGTAAAGTTATTTTGCTCTCCTTGGATCTGTGAAATGTAAGCTTGTTTTTGTTTTTTTGTGATCTGGATTTTCCTTCAGATGGAGTCACTGAGCACAGACTGCTACAGAAATACCCTAGAGTATGGTAATTAAGTCATTCTCTTCAGATATGGGTTCGAATGGAATAGTCATTGGGCTACTGAATGGAAAAAGGTTGCAGGAGTTTCTGCCTCCTTGTTTGTTTTTTGAATGATGCCTAGTGTAAGCCTGTTGCTTCACTACTTTGTCTATGTCCAAGATGTCTGAAATGTAATCAGACCCAGTCAGAATATATTGGGGGCAGTGAAATGTATATCTCTTTTCCTCAAAATGAAATGTTTTCAGGTTTGTTTTTTTTTATTTCAGCGAGAAAACTGAAACATTTTCATTTGGTTGAGTCTGAACTTAACTTCCCCTTCCTCCCTTTTAGTTTGGCCAAATAGAAAAATTATGCATGAAGTCCTAGTTAGATGATTAGATTCTCATATGCATTTCTGACATGGACAATGGATACTCTGTGTTTAGGGTTTAATAGGAGAAAAGATTGCAGCTTTTAGGTAGGTGCAGATGAAAAATATGTGCCCTTGGCCAGTGCTGTCAAGATATCAGAGCAGCTTGGTCAAACGTGACTGATAAACATTGGAGGGATTCTCTAATAAAAGGAACAGATATTATTACTGCCACTTCCTCAGGCAGGAAGGAGGCTTCCTGCCAGTTTTGTTCTTATCTATATTGAGCATTGGCAGTTAGTTTTTCTTTTCAGCTTGTATCTGGACCAATAATTAGAAAGCTACTTAACTGTGCTGTTCCATTCTAGTAGAGTAGGTGCGCAGAAAAGTTGTGAAGGCATCGCAGCCAACAATTTAGCTTGCTTTGTGTAAGGTTTTAGAGGATTTTGCAAGATTGTTTTCATGCAACAGAAAATGTACCATTTAGCTGTTGCTTAAGTTACTTTAACAGTCAGTCTTAAGAATTTGCCTGTACTATGTAGCACGTTTGAGCCACCGGAACAGCCATGATGCCCTTTGCTGGCCTTGTGACTCCTGATCTGGCTCCCTGGGTCCTCTTCCTTTTCCCTCACCTGCCATGCTTTGATGTAAGGAGTTAATTGATGAAAAGAGTCTTCCCTTAGGTCCCAGATAAAGCCCTTGTCTGTCTTTTGGTCAGCAGGTCCCTCTTAGACTCTGCTAGTGCCAGTCCTGCCCCTCACATGCTAAGTCCTTCCACACTCCCAGGGCACTTATCACCTTAAGGGATATTCATGACTTCCAGCCACATGCCATAGCCATGCTCATGCTCATGTTATTGGTCAGTTGCTTCCATTGGGTCTCCTTAGGCCTCTCCACCCATGTTGGGGCTTCAGCCTTAACAGCCTCTGCCCCTCTAGCTGAGCATTTTAGTCTAGGCCCATTGCACCAGTCCTGGTTTCTGGGTTCCAGCACCCTGTCTTTCCACCTTGGGCACTGGGCCCCCTGACCCTGGTGTCTGCCTGCCTTGAACACTAGGCCCCCTGGCCCTGCCTGGCTTTCATTTCTGGCTCCCTGTTGCAACTGTTAATTTTTGCTAACTTGTTGGGCAAATGCCATTTTTTTAAAAGATTAATGTGATATCATTGTCATGATTTGGGTCTGTCTGCATCTTTGTTTCCTATCTTAGGCATTTAAGTCCAGTCTTTCCAAGTTACAGGTCTCTTGGTTGATCCTTTCTTGCCTGAGAATCCTGCAGTTTTCCCTGAATCTTGCAGCATGTTACCCTGTGTACCAGCTGACTTCTCAGCTGACCCCAAATGGGTTCAGGCATGCTGATGTTCTGTTTTTGAGCTGTGACCACTGTGAGAATACATTACGCTAGGGGTGTCAGACGGGGGCCAAACCAAGGATCTTTTGGCTGGTTGATGGAACAGATTGGAAGCACTCACTGAAGCCAGTGCACAAAACCAGTTCAGGTGTACCCAACACAGAGGAGTTGTTCAGGGCATGGGTGCCCTGTCAGACCTGCCCTGTGTTCTAGTTCTGGAGCAGGTCCAGATGAGGCTCCAAACCATCAATGCAGGGCTGGTGTGGCAGGGTGCCATGTGCAGTGTGTGCCCCGTGCCAACCCCGCATGCTTTATTCAGAGTGGGGTTGGCATGTACTGCACACTGTGTGTGAAGCTGGCCAGCCTGTGTACTGCATGTAGCACAGGGAACTGGCATGGGGGGAATCCTGCATGCAGCACTCTGCCAAGCAGGCCGTGTGTGATGGCGGTGGTGTGACTCCCATCAGGCATGGCTCACATGCCAGGCCGGCTCCACGTACAGAGCACAGGGTTTGAGACCCATGGGTTGAATCCCCTCCAGGCTTTGTTTGACACTCTTGTAATAAACAGTACCTTACTTTTAAAAACAACTGTTTTATATTATTAAATTATTTATGATAAATTTATGAAGACTACATACTATACAGTCAGTTGCACTTAATTCATATATTGGTTTTGTCATGGTTACTAAAAAGTTAAGAAAATTACAGGGAGTACACTTGGAAAATGTGTGGCTTTTAATTTTGAAGCAGTTATGTTTTGTACATTTAATTTCAAGTGTAGATTAGATGTGTTGCATTGTGCAAATATTTTCTCAGATAATTTACATCATGCACGAGATGCGCACACAGGCATTTATGAGAGTCCTTCACAGGTTCTGTTGCATATGTTTCTAGTCTCTGCTAATCTTTTCAAATGTTGGATATGGACCTCATTTCTGCAAAAATGAATTGGTTCCTACCAGGTTTTCTGGAAGGTGGTGGTGAAAATGCACTTTATTTCTTAAATTAAAAATAAAAATTTACTCATGTATTCACTTAAAGATGCGTTCACTTACTCACTTGAATTACAGTTGCATTCATTATAATTTAAGGAAACTTTGTTGCCTTCAGTATTTGATCATGTAATAATGAAAATAATGTATGTGTAGTGCCTTTGAGTATTTGGTGTGGATCACAAAGAAGCCTATTTTGCTAGATGCACACAATAAAAACAAAATGTTAATTGCTAAAACTTTTTCAAAACAAAAAATCATGCGTCACTGATATTAACATATTATTGTATCATGCCAGAGCTCATTGTGGAATGGGTGAGCAGTTGGGGCATAATCACAAAAAATTGCAGTGTCCTCTTGAATTCCCAGGTTTCAAGAAGGAACACTTTCATTTGCCCATAATGTTTCCTTTTTTCTTTTCCATTTTATTACTTTAAAAAAGCTTGTGCAAGTGGGGAGTAATGGGTGGAGAAGCAGGGCTAAAAAGCAGCACTTTTTTTTTTTTGTTCTCATACTTTCAAAAAAATCTGAATCTAAGAATCTGAAAGTTTTGGATTTCTAAAAGTTCACTGTTCATATGAAAAAATATTACCTTAGAAAAACTTGAACTAGCTTGCATATCTAGTAGAGTGACTAAGAAACACATGCATGAGAGCCACTTCCAGGCTTATGGCCTGAAGAGCTGCAGTGATATTAGCCAGGGTAGTTTTAAAAACTGTTCTAAGTGTTGGGTGGTAGGATTTCCTCGGATGAAAACCTTTGCTGGGAGTAGGCCCACTAGCCAACAAGGTTGGGGAGGGGTTAATAGTCTTAAGCCCTTTAAAACTGAGATTCAAGGTTTCTGTAATGCACAATGCTTTAGTTCTGTACTAGATGTCGGGGACTGATGGACCAGACATTGCCAGCAGATGCATTATTTTATTATTGAGTTTCTTGCATCTGAAAGCTCCAAAGACCACTTAGAAGTTTAAGAATGCCTCATTTACAGATTGACAGCATATTTTGAACCTGCAGTTAAAGTTACCAGAGTTCACTTCAGACTGTGGTGATGTCTGTCTGTCAAATGAGATACTTAAAACGCGTATACAAACGTTGTGTTCTTCTGTGCAGAATAGAGAAGGATTTTGAATTTGGGAAAATTTAAGTAGAAGACTTGTTTCAGTAAAGTTTCTTTTGCTTTTCTGTGTTACAGTGGATCAGATGTTTTGGGAAGTTATGCAGCTGAGAAAAGAGATGTCACTGGCAAAACTTGGATATTACAAGGAAGAGGTCTAACTCCCTACCGTCTGGTGCATGCATGAACTTCAGTGAATACACAACTCTAAATTGGCTCCCTTTTTTTGTCATTTGATATTTATTTCCAAGAAGTGGGTCCAAGATCTTTCTCCTTTTGCAAATTGCACTAAGAAGTTACTGTGATTTATTTTAAACTGACCTATGCTGTGTATGCTTACGTAACATTTTAGTTGAACAAAATGTGGCAAGCACTTGCAGGTGTATTAGTGATTGTAATTTACAGTTGAAAACAAAACCTCTGATTAAATAAATGTTAGATTGAAAATAAATATATTTCTTTTTCTTCAGTAGAGTTTATAATACAGCATTGCCACAGAAAAAAGGACAAATCCAATCACCTCAAACACTGTAATCTTTATTGTACTTACTAGAAAAGAATTGCTGATACATATAAAAAGAATAAGTAGATGTCAACTTTTACTAAAAAGTGAGAACAAATATCTGTTTCAGTTGCAGTTGATTGTAGTATCTAAAATAGTGGGTTTTGAGGCACTCATCACTGGATTTTAGGCACCCCTCCATAGCTTCTGTGAATTGAGTAGTACAGTTTATAGATTATAGCGCTTGCTTCTTTGCAGAGAGGCCAGGCTAGGGGGGATGGGGTGTGGTCCAGGCAGAGACAAGCCTGGGCCTGTGCTTATCCGCTTAGTTTATCTGCTTATCTCCTAACATCTTGTGGCACCCTTCAGAAAATCTGGTGGCACCCCAGGGTGCCCCCAGCACCATGGTTTCAGAATTGCTGATCTAGAAAATCAACACACATGGAAATAACCAGAATGATTTGAGGTTCTCCTAACTTTTAAAAAAAATTGCCCTCTCTGACAGCAAATCTACTGTACTGTACAGAAGTCTGCAAGAGAGATTTAGGTGCTTTGCCTTTAATTTTTGTCGTCTCTTGCTGTTCTCCATGAAGGCAGAGTGATACGGTTCACTACTTGAACACGTTAGATATCAGACCTTTATCTAATTTTGTCATAAGCACCTTCTAGTCATTCCATCTTTTTGCCTTCTCCCTTTATTCTTTATACTTACCTTTGTTCCCTCTTTAAATCTTCTTCCTTTATCTCTACTTTTTGGAGCATCCAAATAATGATGTCTTGCGCATCTGTTTCCACCAACTGTCCCTGCACATGTGAATCATTTAAGCACTTATTGGGTAGTACCTTATGATATGGTTATTGCTGGCAGTTCCTCTATCTGTAAAACTGATGAAAAGAATCGTGTCTCCTTAAGAAAAATGCCTCTAGGCTGAAGTACCACTTGGCCTGCTCCTGCCATTCTCCCCAAGGTTTCTCTGGTTTGGTGACAGACAATTGATTGGGATAAATGGAATGTTGCCAGTGATGAGTAGCAGATTTATCGTGCACTAAGCACTTCAGGGAAAACATGGCTTGTTTTTGATTATGACAGAAATATTCCATTTGCAAATATCATGATTATTGCTAAATAAACCAATGAACAATTAAAGATGAGCTTACATTTTATATTTTAAAAATCAAGCGTTTGGCAATCAGGATATTTTTATTATGAATGATTCTAAAGGAGACTGGTTAAGTGGATTAAGCACTAAACGGATACTTGAGAGAGAGTACTCGCTTCTGCAGAGATGTAAATGGAAGAAGATGCAAGATTTAACATAAATTATTTAAACATAAATAAACATAAGTGTGTCATACGTATGATTCAGGGAAGGCAAGAGTTTTTGGTGTAATCATTCCAACAAAGTTTTGTTCTTTTTTTAGTCTGATATTCATTGCCAGCAATGTATGCACTGAAACTTCTCTTGAGGAAAATTTTTCATGTCCTTCCTACTGGTCCATTCATTTCCACTATAGAAATCTATGTGAATTCTAACATGTCAAGATGTTGTTAATATTCTGTTGCCTGCCATATAGCTTACAAGTCTGTTTTACTCTGGTGTTCTTTTCATCGAGTGTTGCTGTGTTTTTCTGAGGTTACCTTTCTGTGCTATAGGCAGAAGTGCTTCTTTAAGCACCTGAAGTTATCCCTATCTCTTATTTGGAGCAGTGGAAAGAATACTTGTTTGTTAAAAATCAAACTCTTTTTATTGTGTAATTCAATACCTAGTACCTAATAATGATTTAATAACTTATTTTTAGAAAAGCTCACTCCAATATAAAAGCAAAACTGTTAAGGCTAAAAGTCCTTGTTTATCATAGATGTTTTCTTTTGCAACAAGGGACTGCAAAGATGTATTTAGTAATTTCTGTGAAAAAGTGACTGTGGCCATTAGGTCAGTTTGAATAGTGATGCATTAAAATGAACCCGATGATGTCCTTTTTTCTCCTATTAAATCCATCTTACTCCTTTTCTACACACTGTTATATTGTAGTTGAGATGTAACATTCACTATTAAAATTCTATTGTCTAGTCTTTATGGTTAAGAGACGGTCTGTCATGAGACTAACGCATCAGACTAGGGACATGTAACTAATGGCATCTAACTACAATTATACAGTAGTTGTCTTTGTGGTTTCTAACTGGCCTCCTCCTAGGTTTCTTGAATTTGTCCTCAAACCTTTGTCCCACATCAAATGCTTCTTTGAGGTGCCCATTATCTTAGTCTGGGGAATGGCCAGACAACTTGGAAGATGCATAGTGGTTTTCTATGTAGGCCACCTTTTCTCATCTGTTTGGTCTTGAAGTCAGTGCAGTTGGCTTGGCAGATCTTGGATCAGTCCCAAGCTGTCGCAAGTTTTCTGTTTGACCAACCTTGGGCAAACTGCATAATCAGTGCCTTCACTTCAGGACTGTAAAATGAGGATGTTACTTCCTTAATTCACAGGTATGCTGTAAGGTTATATGTATGTTTGTGAAGTGCTCGGTTATTGTGCTTCTATATCAATAGCTAATGTAATATACTTAAATCAGGTAGGTTTTTTTGCTGTTGCTCCTTTATTGTCCATATCTCTGTTCATATGTACTTGCTTACACAAATATGCTAGTTTGAAAGGACAGATAAAAGACGAGTTATTTTTATTCCTTCAAGTGTGCGCATGTGTAACTTTGGCCATTACTGGGGGCAAAGGTCTGTAAAACAAGGAAGAAAATAGACATGTAGCTTATGTAGTTTTCCTCACACAGAGAGAAATATAGCTTCTACAATTTTCTTCCTGAAGTCTTGTCAGATTCTCCTCTACATGAAGCAGGAGCTTTAAAAAAAAATTCTACAAATAGTTTTGAAATAATTAAATTATTTTGAATCAAGGCAAATGATCAGCTAAGGATCTAATTCTCTTGGCAAAATAATTACATGATTGAACCTATTCACAAAATTAGACGGTTGAACCTATTCATAATTATCCGGAAAAGAAAGGACGGTACCACTGTTTCATGGAATATCTTTAAACCTGCCAAGAAAAATATAGCTTCGCTTGCTGGTCATGGATGTGGTGGATGAAAATGAGGCTCTGCAGCAATTCTTTGAAGGTAAGAGTTCACCTTCTCAAGCAGTTCAACAGCTTCTGAAAGAAAAACTATGTCAGAAGGAATTATGAGCGTCATATTCAAGGTATGGGATCAGGGTTTTTTAATTTGAAATTTCAGTTTGAGGAAAAGAAACCCAAGGAAATCAGAAATTAAATGCTGTCCAACATGTAGAAATACTAAATTAGATACTAGAGTAAATTAGGATCAATGGCACGCATGCTGGAATGCTTCCTTTATGCTCTCTGTATACCACAGAGAGGAGGAGTAAAGGCAACCATGATGCCACGGTTCTGTGTGATGGTAGCAAATAGTAGGGGAGGAAGCCAAGAGACTTTCAAATGCAGATAAACTGCTGAGTCTTCAGGGATTTGCATAATTTATGGGACTAGGGAGACACTTCATTTAGTGGGAGAGAAACCTTGCCTGACAAGATTCTTCTGAAATGGAGTGTCATTTGTTTGTTGGTACCTTCTTTAGCTGGTTCTTCTGGGCTTTTCTGTGGGTATAATCTTAACTACTTTGTCTGTTTTGTTCCCACCCCCCCCCGATTAGAAGTCTTTCATTCAGAGCTTCTTGCCAGGTGTCGCAATGTTTTTATCAACCAGATCCTACTAGTCTTTTTTTTTCCCTCCCTTCTTTGTGTCACCAGTATGTCTATCCTTTTGCTTCTGTAACGGGGGGGGGGGTCTAATTCTCTGGCTTCCTGACACTGCAAGCAACCTGGAAGTTTCAAAATTATCTATTCAAATTCGGATCCAAGGCAAAGAAAATGCAACTTTTTTTTCTTTGCTTATATTATTTATGTTGCTAATGTTCCTAGTTGTGTTGATCCTTTTTAAATTTGAATTGATTGGTGTATTTGTTCTGTCATTAAATATAAGTGTCCTTGACATAAGGCAACCTGGAAGTGATGAGAGAGGCTGCACCTCAGCTTTATAACCTAAAGGTGTTCTCTATGTCTGGAAACTTCTGTAATCCTAAGGATGCTTCTTTACCATCGAAGGACAAGTTGGGAGCATCACAGTGAAGCACAACACATCCTGAACAAAATGGATCACATGCCATCACCTTCATGACATGCACCAATAAGCTTGCCTAAGAAAGCTTGTTGATATATCCAGAGTAGTTTCAAGGCATGTATGGGATGGGTACCCCCTGTTTTGCTGTGAGCATTCCCTACTATGTTCTGGAATTGGTAAAACTATGCTTTAAGTGTTCCTTTTTATATAAGCTAAAAAACCTCATATTATTAATGTAGGAAAAACAAAGGGATCTGAAAAGCTAAAGCATTTTCTTGGTTTTGCTTTCAGGAACGTAACATTTCAATTAAGCAAGCTAGTAAGTTTTTAACAGTGAACTGTGGTACTGGATAACTATTAAATATTTGATATCTAAATAAGTCTCATAAACTGTACCTAACAACCCTGTTAAAATAACTTTCATAATGAGGGTTTAGGGGAACTTTGAAGCATGTCCCAGTGACTCTGGTGGCAATGATAATTCAGTAGCACACTTGACTCTGGAAGAGTTCCAGCACCTCTGTTGCTCACATCTCCTTAACTATAATAATCGCTAGTTGTGAAATGTAATCCATGTAGCTGACTGGATGTACAGCATCTGCTCAGACAAAGGAATGCAAACTCTATTAAAAGTCAAACTCTATTAATGTCAAATAATGAGAAGATAACATTGTATAAAGCAGTGGTTCTCAAACTTTTTAGATTCAAGGCACCCTGATAGACCAGGAATTCCTCAGAAAATGCCAGCTCTTAAGTTTAACTTTTTTTTTTAACTGTAGGAAAACAACAGAGCAATTCTGTTGCAGGAAACTCAGAAAGAGCAAAGCAGGGCAGAAGGCTTTTTAACACTATGGATTCCTATTTGCAATCCCTGGCTGCGTCCATGTTCTCCGGGGACAACTAGTGGCTGCGTGCCTTGTGCCACCACTACTTGTTCTTGGGAAACGCTTGTGTTATGCACCTTCTGGCCTGTGGCAAGTTACCCTGAGTGGGGTAGGGAAGGCTGGCGCCAAGCACTGTGATGGCCCCAGCAGCCTGTCCTGGGGGCCTCCTGATTTGCACAGCCTGGCCAGCAGCAGTGTGTGGCTCTGGCCAGCCAGGCTCCAGTTTTGAGTGGCGTGCGCTGCCCCTGCATATGTCACTCTGCTCTTTTTTTTTCTTTTTCCAGGCTTTTTTTGATCCCTGGATATCCAGGGGTCAAAAAACCCCAAGCAAACAACCGAGCGCAGCTACCTTGCAGAGAACAACTGAATGTGCGGTATGTGGTGCTGATGATGTTTCTGCAGCACCATATACTGCACAGCTGTGTTCGTCTGGACATGGGCCCTGAGTTTATCGTGTAAATCATGTTTACACACCTGACAGTGCTAAAATTGTGCAGCACCCAATGGGCCCCTTTAAAAAGATCCCCATGGCACCCTGCTTGAGGAATCACTGGTATAAAAAATTCTCTCAATGCACAAAAGAATGAATACAGCATACCTTTCTAATACAGGTATAATATAAAGAAATGGTGGCCACTTACTGTGAGTCAGCGTCATAAAAGGTTGCTAAGCCACACCTATGACAGAAATTAGTATCTAGAGTCTTGTAACTAACGTTAAATCCAAAAGTAAACTTCTAAAAGGAGTTGGTATATTTAAAGAACAGTGCAGGGTTTTGTATGATCTTGGGGAGGTTACCTTCAGCAAATGTGAAGTCAACTATGAGCAGATCATAAGCATTCAGGCTTGTGGCTTTAAAATAAGGTGAAAATCTTGAGACACCAAACACCTGTTACATTTGAAGTTGGCAGTCTTTCCCTGCTTTTTATGCCACCAGCCTTCAATGTTGATTTATTTGATCTCTGAAGGTACAGCAACACTGGAATGCTGGCTTTCAAGACTACTAAGCATCATGCATTCAAAAGAAGATGCAAATACTGCCTCTAACTAAACTCTGGTTAGCCTATGGTTTGATGTCGATTTTGGGATGGACTGGCAACTGAACATACTTGTGAATGTGTGGTTATTTGCAATTCATGAGCACAGAGAGAACATCCTATGATGTTTAGACTGCCTTCTGTTTCTTACGGTACTTGTATTTGCATGCATTACTACAGAAGCTAGAGTCCTCGGTCTTGCAAGGTGACTTCTTTAGGGGTGGCTAAAAACAAAAATTCTGTTTAATCTTTTTTTTTTTTAAGTCCTAAACTCTTAAAAGCCTCAAATAAGTCGCCAGCCTGATAGGGAAGAGGGCTTATTACCAAGGCTTAAAAACTGATTTAAAGAAGAGCTTTTCTGGGTTCATCTCATCTGTAATGGACTGACTATTCAGGAAGAACTATAGTTCAAGGTCAAAGAGCAAAGATTTGGAGATTAACCTAGTTTTTTGGTTTTGTTTTTAACTCAATTATCTGGCTCAGCTTCAAAAGATTGCTAAATAAAGCTAGAAAATGTATATGAAAAGCAAGTTGGGTTTTTGGTTGTAGCCGTGTTGGTCTAAGGACATAAGCAGGCAAGGGTTTTTTAGATGTGATATCTTTTATTAGAGCAACTGTAAAGTTGTAAAAAAGTTCTTAACAAGCTTTCAGGTGCAATTACCCTTCTTCAGGCATTGGGACTCCCTATGCCTGAAGACGGGTTATTGCACATGAAAGCTTGCCAAGAACTTTTTTACAACTACTCACTTGATCTAATAATAATAAAAAAAAAAAATCACATCTACTCAAAAAACCTTGCCTGCCTATGAGAGAAGCAAGGATTTTTTTTGGATGGTCATCTTTTACTGGAACAATTGCATGGTTGGGATAGACCAGCTTTCCAACACAAAGCTTTCTTCAGGTCACAAGCTTGCATTCAGAGGCTTGTCTAACTTTATCACAACCATGTAGTTGACAACATAAAAAAATCACCCAAAAAAATCCATGCCTTTCACATAATTCTTGGACTGTCATGGTTACAACATCAATTTGATGTACCTGATAGTATTAATCAGGATCTAACCTAATATGCTTATTTTTATCCCTTCTGTAAAGTATTCCGTGTCCTAAACCCGCTCTAACGAGTATACAGACACTAAATGAACTCTAAGCAACCTTCAGCTGACTTTTCACTGTCTTTAAGGTATAAAAAAAACTTATTGCCTCCAGCAGTCTTACCTGCTCATTTCCTTTGTCTCCTGTGATCAGTTGAATGCAAGCAAATGCTTTAGTATATCACCATTAAACAGATTAGGCCTACTATAGTTGACATAACATAAATATGACATTCATTATTCTGACTTACTGGCTGGCAAACGGTTATTCTCTGTGTAGGTTAGGGATCGGTTATTCTCTGTGTAGGTTAGGGATCTGTATTTCTGAATATCTGTGCCTCTTGCATCTCTTCTAATAATCTCACCTGAGGGGGACAGTTTCTTCATCACTATTCTGTTAAAAGGAAGCTTCCATTACTTTGGCATTCAATAGAAAATCCATGGGTCCAAACCCATCACAAGAGTTGTTATTTCTGTCACTTCCCACCAGAATATTTGGACCACTTCCTGTAACTATCACACTTGGAAAAGGAAATAACTTCCTCTGCAGCCTTTCCAGTCTGATGCATCACCAGCTCAATTTCTCCAGCACAGTTACTTTGCCTAGGTCTCCTTTCCAAGACCTAACTAATTTAGTCTTCCTATTCATTGCTTGCTCTATTAAAATTGCATCTGTTTTAGAGATTGACCCTTTTAATCTTGAATCTATGTATATAAATTGCTCAAAAGAGGTAAACAAGAGCTGCTTTACACTTATCATTTACTATAAAATTTCCAACTTGAAGATATTGGGGGGAAAAAGGAACTCTTACTTCTGTGTTATCACTTTTCTTGATAAGATCTCACATCCTACCCACCCCTACCCTGCCTCGTATATATAAGTTTTAGGGAAGAATTCGCTATTTTTAACAAATGTTAATGGGGAGGAGGCAAAGGGATAGCAACTTCTCATGTTTATCTGGGGATCTGAAAATAGTTTGATTAAAGAAATGCTCTTTACTAGAGGTAAAGAGGTGCACTGATGCATCAGTCCCATATCAGATTGGCACTGATATAAGGAAAATTGATATTACTGGCAGTCAGCTTTTTTTGGCTGATGTAGCCAATAAATGTCCTGTGCACATGTGTAGCCACAATGCAGCATGCAGGTGGTCAGGAGCACAGCCTGGCACTGTGGAGAGCAGTCAGATCCAGCTGGTAAGTCTGTTTTTAGGGAAGTGTGTGTGTGTGGTGGGGAAGGGCAGGGGAGGGAGCAGATCAAGGCCCTCATGGTAAGGGAGGGAGTGGGGCTGGGGTAGGGGCAGATGCTGCACAGCTGGGGCAGAGGCCAGGATGGAGCCATGAGTGGCTTGTCTGGGGGGTGGCTCCCACTGCTGCATGCACCCCAAGGGCGTAGGAGGCCAACACGGGAATAAAAAGAGAAGTTTTGGGAGTGTGTTCATTTTAATGGTAGCTATTCTGCCCATCCCAGAAACTTTCATTCTTATCCATTCTTTGAAAGATTTTGTTATTTTAGACTGGTGGTGCTCAACCTTCTGGCCCCATGATCCAGATGAGTGGTGTGGGGCCAGTCCATGGTGCAATCTAGTATGCTGGCCTAGCCACACATGCTGTCCAAACACCACATGCGGTCCAACCCTGTGCACCAGATCTCACCATACAATGGTGCCCACCAGGATGTAGGGCTATGTCATCTGATCCCAATGGGCCTGGAAATGAGAGCTGCAATCTATGCTGCTGCATCTCCCCCACCATAAGATTTTCATACCTGCAGGGAGATGCAAGGACCAGATGACATGGTCTTGTAGGCTGGAGGTTGAGCACCTTTGGTTTAGACCAGACTTCTAAAGAATCAGAAATCCTCATTTTTTTTTTTTTGTAAGGTTAATACCTACGTATTTCATTGCATTTTTAATCCACTTACATTTACAAAGTTTTTCACGTTCCTGCTTAAGTTTCTGACCAATGCCAGCATTTAACATTTCTAACTTGTTACAATTTTATATCCATAGAGTGAGATGCAGCTATCTGGAATACTATTGTTTTTAAGGAGCAAAGAGGATGCTTTACAAAAAGCAGCACATCATCTACATAGAGAGCTATCTTATCTGCCACTGTTCCTTCCTTTATCTGAGAATCCTGCATTATTGTACTAGCTGGTTCTGTGGCTAGAGTGAACAGCGGTGGTGACGGTGGGCACCCTTGCCTATTTCTACTTGTCAATTTTAAATGTTTACCCAGTCCAAGTTCTCTTTCATTTGGATCCCTAAATGATCCTTATTGTTTTACCTATTACGTCTTTCCCAAAATGTGGAGATTCATCCTACCACTCAGATAAAGACGGTTGTTTAACCCTTCCCTGTCTGAGTATTGAACTCCTTTCTGGAAGGTTTCTGACTCCCACATCAGGGCATGACACCATGTAATCATTTATGGTGTTCCCTCTTCATTTTTTTCTTTTAATCTTTTTCTTTAATCTTTTTTCTTTTAATCCTAGTATAATTCAGTCTTGCTCAAGTTCTCTTTAATACCCCTGGTTTTGTGATTTCTCCTAGTCTTTTTTTTCCCTTGTACTTTTTGGCATCTTCCTTGTCTGTGGTTTAACAGTTTGACAATCAGTAGTACAGTGCTACTTCTCACTGTCTGCCTTACTTAAGCTAAGTTTCCAGGGTGCTTTTCATTAATCTCACTTTCTCAACGATTTTAAGGCCTTCCTTTTTCTTCTTTATACTATACTGCTGTTCTTGATGTGGGGAGAAGTTTAAAAAGAAAAATCCATATTATATTTGTTGTTCTGAGAGGTGCTATAATCTCATGTAGTTCTGTCACTTTCCTTAATGCAGCCTGACAGGTCTTGAACCACTTGTACTTATGGACATGAGTTCAACTGCAGTGCTAAGAATTTCAGGAGAATTTTCCATGCCATGGAAATGTGAGAAATTGGGCATACAGGCCTTCCAGCTCCCTGGTTGGAGAGTTGCAAACTGGCTTCAAAGCCACACTCTCTAGCCAGGGAGTGCTAGTGGGCTGCTCCTTGCATCTCTCCCACCCCTAGGACAAACCCAATCACTGAGCATGTTTCCTCTCCCTTGCTGGGGTAGTGGGGAAAGCTGTAAATGATCAGCTGAGAGCTGATGAATGCAGTAGCTGCCAAAGACAGCCAGCCCTCCTTCTGTGCTGCCTCTTCCTCCCCTCCTCCCCCCCCCCCCCCACACCTCCAGGGGTGGTAGGGACCAAGGTAACTAACTGTTCTCCTTACCCCTGTCATCCCCAATAGTGTTACTGTTACAGCCCCAGCTCTTGCAGTGGTGGTGATGATTGCAGTTAGAGCTAACACTTTGTGGTAGAATTGCTATGGTTTTTCTGCCACAAATTGCTGGTATGCTCACTTTTTTGTGCCAGGAAATGGTTGTGTTTCCTGAAAGTAAGGCAATGCCTGTCCACAACCTTATATCCTCCCAGAGTTTCTGGGTTTGTTTGAGCTGGCAGGGGAGAAGAGAACATGGAGAACTTGGTGTGCTCTGTCTATAAGGACTGTCACCTTTCTTTGTAAGGAAAGAGTGGAGAACCTGTTTTATATATTCTCTCATCTCCTCAGCTTTTAAAGGAGCCCTCTGTTTTCATGTTGTTTTTGTCTCGTGATTCTTTGTCCTGAGTTTTTTCTCTACAAGCCATTTTTTCTTTTCTTTTTTAAATCATGATTTTATTTTGCCAATTTACTGCTGAATGCTAGTTTGCCTCCACCTTTATCTCCCCATATTCATTTTATTTCTGCTTTAACCTCATCAAATATGGCCTCCATAGATGATCTTAAAGATATGATCTCTGACAGTAACTCAGCAAGGAGCTCTTTGGACAGAGGGACAGGTTTTTTTGTCTTTCTCCTTGATCTGATTTGTTTTCCCTGACAGCAGACATCTTTGTGAGCTGCTGAGTGAGACTCTTCCAGGGAGTTTCTTCTGGGGAAGTAGCTTTTCAAATTGATCCCTTTGTGGGGTACACATCTATGGACAAGAGAAGCACTTCTTGGAAGTGAAGCGGTTCAGAGATCAGTGCTGTTGGTGGATTGCGCCATCTTCCCCTTCAGAGCTTGAGCTTCAGGGAGCCACCTGCTCTGGTGATGTTATTCTCTCTCATGCCTGAGAAACCTTCCCGATGGAAGTTTCAATAGAAGCTTCTGCCAAAAAAGTTTTAGTTTTTGATGAATTGTAATCTTCAAATGAAAAAATCAGCAATGATCCTGACTGTCATGTTCCTTTTAAATGGGCAAACTCCATCTGTGCACGGTGTGTGGTTTCAAAACATTGTTTTGCTCTTTCTGTTCATTATATTTAAATTTCTGAGGATTCCTATTGAGTTTTGCTTTCTAAATTTCACTGAGAAATGAATGAGGAGCTGGAGACGGCACCTCCTCAAGCTGTTACCTGTTGTGCAGAGGTCAGGTTTTGATGGTATATCTGGAGGCAAGGCCCTGGCTGTCAAGAGGAGGCCTGCAATTTGAATTTTAAAGTTATTTAGCTTAGAGCAAATGAAAAGAACTTTTTGTTTCAGTAATGGGTGACTGATTCCCTAACCTCATGTTTCCTAAAGTCTTTTTAGGTCTTGCACTGTAGACCTAAGCACTGACATGCACATAGAAGGGATTTGCTGACAGGCTCAGATCTAGATGTTGCTTACAGTTAACTGATGTCTAAAGTTACTAGTGGTGAATCTTCCTGGAATGAGGAGCCTGGGCAGTAGAGAGCCAAAGGTAAGCTATTGGTGCACCCCTTCATGGCGTATCTATTCCACTGTCTGTAGTAGGCATTGCTGCCATGAAGAGCAGCTGGCTCCACTGGCTTCTGTTTTATGTGTATCATATAGTGGAGAGGGGATGTAACTTCTGCCTTGTGTGTGCCCAGAGCTTCTGTAATGGCTACAAGATGTTTTTCCAGCATGTGGCCCACTGGGAGTGGGTGGTAGAGGTGTTTTTACTTATTTAGAGCAGGGGTGTCAAACTCATCCATCCCTGCAAGCTGGATAAATGGTGTGGGCCAGTCCATGAACAGATCAGGCCTGCAGACCAGCCCTGCCTGCCAGATCTAGGCTGTGGGGCTGGCACAGGTGCTGCATACAGTGGGTAGCCTAGCCCAGTCCTGCCTGGGTGCCCTTTGCAGTGTGTGGGTCCACTCTAAGACTCAGGGCAGCATTGCAGGCTGGGCTATGGTTCCCCAGGCCAGATCTGACCTGTGGCCCATACCTTTGATGCCCCTGATTTAGAGTGTATTTATTACAAAATTAGAGAGAGTAGAAAATATTTGTGTGTGTTTGTCTTTCAGGGTAGTTCCACCTGACTCTCTTTTTTTCAAAGTTCTCATTAATCCTATAGACTTTATAATCATAAAATCTTTTTATAGCCTTCAGTTACTAAGCAACAAAGGACAAAGTACTGAACCTTCCTACTGATGACTAAATCTGGTGTATTGGTGTTCTGGCCTTAGCAGATTAATAGGAAGCCAAAGCTCAGCATCAAATTTAAAATATTTTATTCCTGTTCTAAAAAGTTAAATAAACATAAATAAGAATAGATTTTTGTAGCCAATGTTTCAAAACCAAATTTATAAATGTAGACACTGGATCGTCATATTGGAACATTTGCTTTCTAAGCCAGTTCTCTTGTATTGGTATTAACCCCAGCCTGCTGATCATTATGAAATGAAAGACATGTTTTCTAGAATTCAAAATATAGACCTGGACTTGCCATTTCACTGGATGGAGCATGTGCTGGTGTTGAAACATTAGATCTCAAACTGATGTGAAGAAATTTCCAATGTCTGGAATTGCTCTGCCACTGTCTATGATGTCTTTAAGCTGCCCGCTGCTTCCTACATTCCTAATGTCTTCTCTTACAGAGCAACTGGGTTTTCAGATGAAAATGGGTCCCTTCTGTTGTGTGAAAGGGCTTTGCTAAAGGCAGGGCTGCTGTGATTGTCCTTTCTACATGTTAGAAAGTAGACAGCACTGGTTCTGCTTGCACTGGAATCTGGACTATGGTTTCTCTTAGATATCACTGATGAAATTCAAGCTCTTCCATGTTTTTAATTGTAGGACAAGATGTGCATGGAGCCTTGGAGAATCCCATGGTGGATACAAGCATGTTGGAAGAGTTCATTGGCAGTGACTTTGAATGTGGAACCCTGTAAGTTTTAAGTGATGAACACTGAAGTCTCTAATCCAGTGGTTCTCAATTAGAGATCCAGTACAACCCTCAGAAAATGCCAGGAAAAATTACCAAGGAAAAATAATAGAGCTGTGGCATCCTGATTGAGCACCACTGCATTTGTACTTTTAAGTGCTGCTATTATAAATATATGATTGAAATCTGAATGTAACAATGCCACCTGATATCTAAATCAAGTCTGTTCTATAGAAAGTGTTTTGATTTAAAATAAGAGCAATGATCCTTTGTCAAAACTGTACATAAAGAAATGTAAAAAGAGTTTGAGAAGGTAACAAGCACAATTTTCTTACAAGATACCATTATTCAAGGGAGTGAATAATAGTTTCTTAAGTTATTTAAAAATATCAAATACCTAAAATTGGAAGCTGTCAGACATAGTATGAAACTTTGGAGTAATCAATTGTTCCTTCATGTTACAGTCTTATGCAGAGCTAAGAGCTTGTGTGTGTGTGTGTGTGTGTGTGTGTGTGTGTGTGTGTGTGTGTGTGTGTGTGTGTGTGTGCGTGTGTGTGTGTGTATTATTAAAAAAAAAAAAAAAAAAGGTGAATTACAAGACCGCATGCAGTGGAGAACAGTCAAGGACAACCTACCAGAGATTACAAATCCATCGAAGACCTTAAAACCCAGAAAATCCATCCTAACAAATCCCAGATGACTCGCATTTAAATACAACATCATTATTATAAAAAGGCTGAGAATTGCCAAGAACCAGGATAAAGAAGGGTGTTTAAAAAAAAATTAAAAACTGACAATATTTTCCATCTTAAGTACAATCACATGCTGCATACATTTACAATGAACTATGTCAAGCTATCATTGACCCACTCTTGTTCATGATCTATGACTTGACTCCTTATTTTCTTATTGGTATAGCTAAAAATAAGAATAAAAAACTCTAGCTGAATGCTCAGGGACTTAGGTTTTTTATCATAATTAAGCATGGAGAAAACTAACCAGGTTACATTGATTTATTCAAGTCCTTTACAAAAATTTAAAAAAGAGATTCCACTGTTCATATATTACTTACATGACTCTCTCTTGTGCTATGCAATTGGAATAGCTATACAGTTCCTTTAGTTCTGCGGATAACTACCATTAAATAGTGTGACAACTTTATTTATGTGCAGCAAAATTTACTCATAAAGCACAGTGTATTTTAGAGGTTTAATAGTATTTTAACTGTACTTGATGATGCAGTTCAATAACTATCTGTATCAGAAATAAAATTTATAAAGCATTTCTTTGTACTGCTAAATGCGTGTATAAGAAGAAAAAATAATTATTATGTGAAAATTCATCAGGAGTTGTCAAAGGATAAAAACACGAAGAGTCTTGATAAATATGCAGCAAAAGAAAATTATACAGAATAAATTTAGAAAGACATTTTATTTTTTTAGATTAATATAATCATATAAATAAGTATGCGATTAAGAATAGTCATACTGTACAGTGAATATACAATAACTGCATTAAGTTTTTTGGAATCCCATTTTTAAACACCCTTAGCAACACTACGTAAAATGATGGGCACAAGCACAAATAAGAATCTTGATGATTGTTTTCCCTATATATGTTTTTAGTTGTGGATGGCATAAAATTGCACATAAATGGCAAAAGAACAGCTAGAAACCTGCTCTTTAGATGCAGAAAGACTAATAGCAATCCACCTCTAAAGATTTACCATTCAAATTTCTCAAAGTGCATTGGAAAACTAGTATTTTTAGTAAATGGCAAATTTGTTTTCTAACTCTAGTTTCCTAGAAGTTGGATAACAATGTTTAAAATATTAGACACAATATTTAAAAGCTCTAGAAATACTCTAAAGAAAACTTTAAACATTATTTTAATACTAAATACTAAAGTAACATTCAGCAAGTCAAACTTAGCCCAAAATTTATAGTTTGTAAAAACATCAAAGTTTACAAAAAGAAAAATAAGAAAATGCTGAAATATATGTGAATACCTAAGTAAAATGGTCAGCAAACAAAAGTAAAACTGATTACTCTGGTGTGCTGGCTAAACTAAAAAAATACAAGATTGAAAGAATGACTTTTAGATCACAGAATTCTGTGTCAGTATTCAAGATGTTTGTAGCGCAGATAGAGGACATCTATGTCTTTTTTTTTAATGTTACTATATTCCTTCAAACAACTGTTTTCCATTTAACTTAACTGGAGAACAGCAAGTGTTATATAAGTAATATAGTACCAGAAAAGTCCCCTCACCATTAGTTTTCTTTAACTGTTAATAGCTTTATACCGCCCAACCACCTGTTTCTTAGACAGTGTTTCAAAGAAAGCTTTAATGCTGACTTTATATAAAACTGTAAAGGGTTAAGAACACAACTCTGAATTTTAATTTGCGTTTAAATTATTTCTTCTGTTAGCTGAGGAGCTATGTTAGTTCTAGATAAATGATTGTTATGTTACATAAGAAATGTATTCCCTTAGGCTCCTTTGAGAATCCCAATCTGAGTATGTGTGTCATAGCCAGCATTTTGGTTAACTGAATCTGGACCTGAACTGGGATCTCCGGTCTCTATATCTTGAAATAGAGCCAACATTACAGCTGTTGGAACTCCATAACCTTTGACTGGGGAAAAGCAAATCCTATACCAGAGGCTATGGGCATTTGAACAATTTACTATAGGATGAAAGGGGATGGGTCTTTACTGCATGGCTTTGACTGTAGTAACTGCCCACATTACATACTCTTTCCCTATAACAGATGAAACTAAAGCACAGTAACATGCTAAAATTGAACTACATTACTACACTTTAGCTTCCTTTTATTGCACCTAAATGTATGCACGGTGGCAGTTATCGAAGATCCATTTCCCTTGCAGTAAATTGTTTTCCTCACAGCGGCCTGGGGATTATATAAGGTAGCATCTATTTTCCCTCCATGAGCAATTTGGCTTTGCAGATGAGGACTGGCTCATTTGCTCATTGTTGTGAGTAGTCCACCAAGGGAGCTGCTTAGTGTGCTCTCTAGTATAGAATTGGCTAGTTCAGTAAAAGAGACAGACAGTTGTTTACTGTGGAGTGCACACACACTCTGCCACCCTCCCTTTCCCTCCCACTTGCCCAATAAAATCTTCAATGAAATAAAAATGTATATGACTAAAAGTAAACTGTCCACAAGCATCTCTCCATGGATACTTTTAAAATCACAAACCTGCATGGAGAACTTGGCAGAAGTCACATTTTCTGACTGCTTTCTGCAAATGTTAAAACCTAAATCTCTTGTGCTTGGGTATTGGCTCAGTTTAGAATTAAGTTATAGGGCCCATGAAACTTCCTGGTTCTTAGCCAATATTCTTCTGTCAAGGCTGTAATGTCCATGGCTCTTTGAGCTCATAACTGCTTCTCTGTTTTCCTACACATTTGCTGTACTAAAATACCTAATTCCTCACTTAAGTAAAGCACTGTAACTGAGATACCAGGAATTTAATGGCATTGGGACAACAAGGAATCGGAAGATAAATTAGTAGATATTGGGTATCACTGGCATTTGTACTGTGCAAATACAAGTGTCAGAGAGGTCAAGTTTATTTGTCGAGGTACAGATACAGCTACATGTCAATTATCACAACATTTGCTGTGAGATCAGTCTCTTGTATATACAATTCTGTGCCATGGTGGTAAAAGCAAACCTTAGATGAACTTGGCAATAGCTTATCAGGTCATTTTAATGGACGCTGGTGTCACAGTTTCCCTTTAATGGTGTGTGATATTAGCAAGTTTTTTTCTGTATAATTACATGCCTAACAAAACATCCTATGTAATATAAGTTATTCTTTTATTTATTCAGATTTCTAAAATGATCTAAGCTTCCTCTGGGCAGCTTTTCCATATATTAAAAAAGTGATGCTGGAGTTCAATATACAGTATATTTTAAGACAAGTATATGAAGACAAATTATTTTCATAAAAAGTTCACCTACTTTTGACTTTGCTTCAGCCATGCTGTGTGTAAAGGCCAAGAATCTTGATCGTTCCTGATCATAATGATTTTTGGTTTGCAAAAAAAATTGTCTCAACTAATTAATTCTTCCAAATTGACCTGAATAATTATATAAGAGTATAGGATAAAAAGCTAGCAAAATAGATTGCCCTCGGACCCTGATAACTGACGAGATCTGACCTTGAAACCTGGCTCTAAGTTCCCTGGCATTTCTGGTGAGTTTGCTGCAGTTCGAATCTAAATTAAATTTAGAATCGAGCATATTAGTTTAGTTTTTGTCCTCTTCCATTGCACTCTGTAGTATACCATTTCCTCTGTGTCTCTTGCTTGCTTCTCTTAATTTCCATGCTGTCAAAGTTTTAGTGGCCTATGGAGTAATTCAGTTACACTTCCCAGCTGCTGTGAGAATATCATCCAAAAAAACCTGGTTAGAGTATGGTAAAGACTGCTGAAGCAGATGTTGTTAATCTTTCATCCATACTCTTGAGCAATGGGGGCCAACCTTTTTGGCAGGCTTCCTACAAATTAGCCCTACATATTCCCCTAGTGCTATTCCAATCTCCTTTTCCTGCCTGCTCTGCTGCTTTGCCATTTGCTTCCAGTCCCGTGTTCCCTGCTTGATCTGCTGCCCCGCTTTCTGCTTCCTGCTGTATCTGCCGCTGTACTGCCTGTCCCCTCCCTGATGTGCTGTGTGCCGTACACACAGGCTACCCATGCCACTTGTGGCACCTGTGCCACAGACTGACCTGCTTTTATAAGAAGCCCAAGGATCAATGGCTACCTAGTCTCTGTGTTACGTCACTTGTGTAGTTTGAGGCAGTGTAAAGCGGAGATGCTGCAGGTCAGTTTTGCCCCCAGGATGGAAGTGGCAACTGCTATCTTCTGGACCTCCCCGTCCCCCTAGCATGTCAGCGCTTGTAACTGGTTCCCCACTTGCCCTCTGCTGCTCAGAGTGGTTACAAGCTATAACTTCTTTATTTTTTTTTTTAATAATGGAAATTAAAAATGTCTCTCTTGTTTCTACTAGACAGAGTCGGTTACCAGACTCTCCACCAGACTCGGGATCAGAACCATGTTCTCCCCCACAACTCAAGGGTGGGTTGTGCAATTTCTACTTTTACTTTGTTTGAGAGGATGCGTTTTACTCTCTTGATGTTTACACTTCATTTGTGTTCCTTGCAGCTTTACATTACGATGCTGCGTGGTCCACTGGACTGCGGCCTTCGCTCACATTCCCTTCTGTAGGGGCGCCCTGTACGTTTCCTTGCAGATTCTCTGAGAATTTCTCCGCCACCAGTTCCACTGGACAGCCCTGCGATGTTCTTCAAGACTGCTCTCTGAAGCCAGACAATCCTGTGGCTCCCTGGAGTAACTCAACATCATCCAACTGTTTGAATTTGAATTATTCTTACCT
The DNA here is from genome assembly GCF_052110815.1 of Crocodylus siamensis. Taxonomy (NCBI): domain Eukaryota; kingdom Metazoa; phylum Chordata; order Crocodylia; family Crocodylidae; genus Crocodylus; species Crocodylus siamensis. The sequence goes on from NC_143398.1 coordinate 68,141,976, forward strand.
TCAGCCAAGAGCCCCTCATGCTTTGACTGGGTAAATTATAATACTATTACATGGGGACCAGGCTGAAATGGGGAGGGGGGCGGGGAATAGGAGCTGGCAGCTACCCTGAAGGGCAGCGACTTCTAAATGAGAGAGCAGTCTGCAAAAAAATACCTGTAAGTGCATGGTTCTCCACAGGGTGGCATGATTTAGACATTTATGGGTCACCTTTTGGTCTATTGTTTTTTAAGCATGTTTTAAAGATTATATATCAGATTAAAACCAAAAGCAATTTGCTTCAATAAAACAGCTCGTAGGTTAGAGAGATGCTGTAAGCTGCTACAGAGATGAAATATCTGTGGAATTTTACACTACATATTTCAAGGGGTTTATTTTAAAGAGTTTTTGTAAACATTTTGGCACAAGGCAAAAACACTCAATTCATCTTACTCAGAAATAAAGCAGGATATAAAGTTTAACCATCAAAATGCACTGGGTGTTTAATAATAAAAACAAATACCAATGAAAATAAATATCCTGAGCTTAGTGCCAGTCATAATACCTTGTCTTTGGGAGAATAGCACCTCCCAGATTATAAAGTGGTAGCCTGTTCAGGTCTATATCCATCACCCCTGATTAAATCAGGCTTTTGGGTGCCCATACTGGGAGAAAACCTCTGGCTTTGTCCTCTCCCTCATATGGAAGTGGATTCCCTGAGGCACAATTTAAGTGGACACTGCTGGGCAAAGCAAGTCAAGATTTTTTTTTTTTTTTTTAACTAACTTGTTTCTCAACAGAATATACCACTTTGTTATATCAGAAACTTGTCATTGAATGTACCTACTTAACTGAAATTTCCACTGGGTAACTGCACCATGGATGGGGAATTTCTGGTCAAAACCAGAGGGAAAGGGAGAGGTGTCCACTCCATAGTGATAGCATACAGTCTGGTATAGGAGCCACAAAGCCAATCTCAAGTTTCTGGTTCATATTAAGCCACATAGATACTCCCACAGTCCAGATTACCTATTTGAATTAATATGCAACCATAAGTTGATAGGGTGGGCTTAAGAGCAAAGTTGCAAAATGCTGGAAAAATAAAACTGAGAAGGCAGGATAGATTTGTATTTTATAGACTAACCAAATAGGAGGTGTATACTTAGTTGTAAGCAGAGGACTTGCTTCATTAGATGCTGTGAAGGGACTGCTGGAAGCAGAGCTGCTAAATAGAAAGCAGTGATTAGACTACAAAGGGTTAGGGAAGGTGTGAGGAAAAATGGGGGCACTGCTGCAGGAGACAGGGTGTGTAGGAGAGAGAAATACAAATCAGGTAACTCATTGAGGGATGTAGGGCTTATAAAAGCTAATCCAGGTATGGGAGAAGAATCCATAGTCTTGGTTTAGACCAGTGGTGCTCAACTTTCTTCCTTGGCAGGCTAGATGGGCAGTGCCCAGTTGTCCATGAGCCAGGTGTGGCCCTGATCTGGCACCCAGAACCAGCACAGTGGGGCTCCACCAGGCCATGTAGAAGGAATAGGGGGGCAGCCAAGGCCCAATCCAGCCCTATGGTGTGGGTGGTGGGGGGTAGATGTGGCACAGCCCTGATCCAGTCCCGGGTTGGATCTGGCTGTGTTTGTGGATGGGGCATGGAAATTTTGGCAACGAGGGTGGGTGGCCACTGCTTTCCTGTTGCCAAATTTCCCAACCTTTGGGAAGCCCTGTGGGCCAGATGCAATGGCTCTGTAGCCCACACTTGATATGCGGGCTGGAGGGTGAACATGCCTAGTTTAGACCATACTTAACACAATCCAGTCTGTGGATGTTTTCTTGTTCTGTAATTTCATGTTCAAGTCTGTTTTTAGAGTTTTGTTGTCTAAGAACAGCTGCTCTGAGGTAAGTGATGGAACCAGGGAGGTTAAATGTTCTGCCGCAGGCTTGTCTTTCTTTTTGGCATCCATGTCACATCAGTGTTCAACCATTCTTACACATAGGGATCACCATGTGTGCCCAGTGTAGACGGCAAAGGGGCACTGTAAGGAGGTGTGTTATTGGTGCAAGTGCAGGTAAATGAACCTCAGATGTTATAATCCATGCACCAGTGTTGATGTGATCTGTGTCGATAAGGAGGTACAGCAGACTTTGAGTTTGGAGCAAGGTCTGGTGCCTTGGTGAGAATAGGGGTTAGGTAATCTGTTCCTGGAGAGATGTTGTTGGAGGTTGTGGGGCTGCCTGTAAGCCAGGACAGATTTGTCCCTCACGGCTACCTTGAGACGATCATCATTTTTCGAGGAGGGCGTGGAGGTCATTAATGATGGAGTTCAATCTGGGGGCTGTAGATGACAACCAAAGAGAGTCTGTTTTCCTTGTTCCAGTATTGATATTGTAGCAATTCAGAATTATGGGGAGGGGGAGAGAGAGGATTGAGGTGGTCTGATTCTGACTCTGTTGATTTGACTGGCTATCGTCCTAGGTTGTATCATAGGAATAGCAATCCCTGTTCTAGAATTTAAGGTGGTCAGTGGGATCACAGCACATACAGTTATAATGCAGAGCTCGGCTACAGATGATGTTTCTAGTGGTGTGCTTAGGATGAGAGCTGTTGGCATGGAGGCGGCTGTACCAGTCAGTGGTTTCCGATATAACGCAATGGTGATATGGCCATATTCTTAGTGAAAATTTGGTTAGGAATATCAGGATATAATTATTCTGTGATATTCAGGTTTAAATTCAAGTGAATTGTGCACTACGTATTTCTTTCTTTCTTCTCAAGTATTTCTCTGGCATCAACCAAAAAAAGAAAGTTCTCTCAACTGTTGGAAGATGTCACTGATTCTCCAATATGGCCAGGCAACTCCAGACATGGTAAGCAAAAACATCAACAACATGAAACAGTAGAGCTTTTTACATTTACAAGTAGGATATTTTGAGATTCAAGCTTTCAGTGGCTCAGAAAAGATGACTATTAATCTGTTAGTGCAGATCAGTATCCACACTAGAAGCTAAAGCAGTTCTCCGTACAGTGTTTTCAGAACTAGGGAGCTATCTATGTTTAGCGGCTGGGGATGAAGCTTTAAATGCTCACACTACAAAACATGTGCACTACAATAAGTGTGCTTTAGCTTTTGGAATATATTCAGTTTCATACTCTGCTGATCTATTTGGCACAAAGTTGCGTAAAGCCAAGAAACCATTTAGGGTCTGTTTAACTTAAAGCTGAGGCTAAATATGACATGTAGGTCAATTAATTTCAGCTCCACTTGTTATGTGATATAATAACTCCTTTATTTCCAGAGAATTTGCCAACATGTATGTTTGATTTAGGAAAAAACCAAACAAACCTCGCTTCATCTTCCTCCCCCCTTCCCCCCGATTTAATCTAGTTTGGTATTTTGGCAAAATAAGAATGCTGAGCTTATAGTAAGTTCATGTATATGAAAAAGATTTATCAGTCTTATAAAGGAATGGATCATCTTCCATGGCCTGTGGGCTTTATGGGAATAACTAGTTTGTCAAGAAAAAAACCATAATGAATGTAAGCCTCTTGTTTGGGCAGAATAAGTTATGAGAGTATTTGATCAATGTTTAATAGATTCTTTACCCAGCTAGTGTATGGGTTGATAGGAAACCCATGTTTGTGGATATTTTATTTGTTGCTTAATTGTGGCTGGTCAAATAAGGCACATGCTTGCTCCCTGATATAATGGATAAGCAAGCAGTTCTGATGTAAATACTTGTACACATATTTAAAATTCTGTTTTAATAGCAGTGATGGAACTTTGAAAATTGCTATCTTCAAAAATCTGCATTACGTAAAAACTCAACAGCAAAGATGTTAGAAGAGACAGAACGCATAAGAGGAAAACATGGCAGAAGGAAATGAATTTGAAAATCAATCTGCATTTGCAGAATATTTTTGCCTGTTCACACAGCTGTCTGTCAGAAGCACAGTTGCTGCAAATAGCAGCTCTGGAATAATTCCAGTAGTAATGTACTCTGTCACACTATGCTGCATCAAGCTATGTACAGATTAGAGTCTTAGTTTATTATCTCACTGGAGTATCTGCTGTATTCCTGATGGCACTCCATTTAGCTGTCTCTCATATGAAGTTCTCTGCAGAGTTGATAATATGTGCTTGTATCCCCAAGCATCCCAGTTAATTCCGTATACCTCAAAATGGTAGTTTGGATATTTATCTGTATAAAACATCATATGCCAGCTAGTTTGAATATTTGAATGTGGGAAGGGAGCCTCATGATGCCTGTTAGTCTGTATTGGCAGACTTTTTATATGCAATTCATAAAAAGGGGAGGGGATCTCTAATCCAGACACCTGTTCATTCTTTGTTAGATATTGCTAAAAACAAGCTAAAAAGTGCTTAGTTGACAAATTTTATTTTTTCCAAGTAAAATATTGGTGGTAAGATGAAACAAGTGGTACTACTCAAGTAATAGTAGTGATATATCAAGTAATGAGAGGCCTGGAAAGCAAGGGTTATGAGAAAAGACTGAAGGAGCTAGGGTTATGTAGTTTGAATGGGTATTTACATACACACTTTTTTTGTCCCGCAATACACCAGACATCCAGCTGCATGCAAGCTGAGGCAAACTGTGCTGTGCTGTGTGCAGTTGTATAAGTGGTGAAATGTATGTCAACACACAGAAAATGGTGGCGGCATGCTTTTGAACTAAAGCACCTCTCATGTGTTTTAGTTCAAAAGCGTGCTACCTCCATTTTCTCAGCGCTGATGCGCATTTTGCTGCTTATACAACTGCAAGTGTTGCAGCACTGGGCACTTTTCAGAATGTCTGGCACTACAGTGCTTGCATGTGTAAAAATGGCCAGGAAGTCCAAGGAAGGATTTGATTACAGTCTTTGATACCAGAAAGGATGGAGGTGAGTTTTTCTCTGTGGCCATAAGGGACAGGACTAGGAGCAATGGCTTCAGCCTTCAGCAGGAGAAATTTAGGTTGGAGATTAGGAGGAACTTTCTTATTATAATGGTAGTCAAGCATTGGAACAGGCTACCTAGAGAAGTTATAGACTCTCCATCTTTAGAAGTTTTCAAGAGCAGGCTAGACAGACACTTGGCTGGGATGGTTTGGTCAGGGATGCTCCTGCCTTGAGCAGGAGGCTGGACTAGATGACCTTGTGAGGTCCCTCCCAGCCCTACTTTCCCGTGATCCTGACATTTCTCAAAGCATAAAAGCTAAAAACCACTTGTAAGATGTCAAAATAATTGTGTATAGTATAAAGGAAACGAGGGATATTTTTCTTTTGCATGTTGATCTTTCTACGGAATGTTGGCTAGTCATGCAAGCAGCTGATGAGCTGTCACTTTTATCTCTTTACAGTGACTGTTGAAGATTGTGCCATTGACATGCAAGAATATGACAGTGATGAACAGAATATAGCCGCTGTGGACAAATGCTATCAAGCTCTAACATGGCAGCCATATCAAACTTTGCACTGGAGCAGCTTATTTAACTGTAATTATGAAAAACTGTAAGCATTAGTGCTCACTCTTGAATTTGTTTTTTATTGTGATGCAGACATAAATTGTAGATTCAGCATTTGTTATCCTTCTTCAGAGTGAAACTGGAGGTGGAGAAAGATAACAATCAGGACCGAGTCTGAATCTGCCTAGAGATCAGATAACCAAATTTTAAGCAGTGGTTGCACACTTATGCTAAGTATTTGGGTATATTTTTTAATATAGCAAATGGACACTGGATTTGGTGCATTCAGGGCCAGAAGCATTTCCTAGCTAACTCAAATCCATTTGATTTTTGCTTTTTTTATCATGGCAACTTGGCACAAACAGCTCCTGCACATACGGTACACAAGTCCTGATCTCAGGACTTAAATAAAACACTCTTAAGTTAAAAAGTTGCATACACATTTTGTTACTGCAAAATAGGCTGTCATCACCTACACTACCAAAAATCTGCCAGCTCATCATTTTAAAGTTTTCTTTCCACAACATAATTGTAAATATTTGTTTGACACAAAAAATAATCCCTTGGGAAGGTCACAGCTTGTTCACTCTTTTTCCCTGCCCTCCTTCCCCCAACCTGTTCCCCACCCCACCATTGTACTGTTTGGGCAGCAAACTCTTTTAATAGAAACTCCATCTTGTTGGTTTGTTCATCTCTTAGTGCTGAAGTAAGTCATTAGTCACTGTGACAAAAGACTTCTAAAATATTTCCCTTCAGACCTACTCCTCCCAAAATGTGTGGGAAAGCCAAAGACCACTTTGAAAAGCAATGTTAGTAAACCAGTATCTACACTGGCTACTGAAGTCTTTTACCAAGGTACACTGTCAGAGCAGCTGTACAAATTTTTTTATGCTGTTCCACATTCAACCCTGTTGTGAAGGACCAGTGTATATGGACAAATGCATAAACTGTAATAAGTTAAAAGCAGGTAGGGACTTGCTGAGAAGCAGCTGACCTGCAGTAACTGGCAGTTCCTGATCTTACCTCACAGAAAGCTAAAGTGAAACTGTAACTTGTGCATCAGATTTTATCTCCCCTTCTTGAGTCACAGGAAGACAGTTAAAAGGAGGCTTTTCTGTTCCAGTCCTATGCAGCTTGGGTGACTGAACAAACCTCAGTGAAATGTGGCTAAGTTACCCTGAGTTAACTTTCACTTACTTTGGGGTAGTAGCATAACAGAGCAGGGGACAACCAGGGCAGCAGCCCCAGGTAGTTCCTTTTAGGGGGAGCATGCACAAAAATACCAATGGCAGCAGGTGTGGGGCTGCCTTGCTGCACCTGTACTGTGGGGTAAAAGTGAGCATAGAAAGCTACAATCTGTTAGCTGCTCTGTGCGAGTCCCTGCTCCCCCCAGCTCTAATTTGTTTGTTTGTGCACCCTGAAGCAGTGAGGACCAACCTTTTCAGCAGGCATGCCACGAATTAGCCCTACATTCTTCCCATGTGCCACTCCAATCCCTTTCCCTTACCCAATCTGCTCTACTTTCTACTCCCTGTCTGACTCACTGCTCTGCTTTCTGCTCCCTGTCCTATCCTCCATCCCTGACACTGTTACCTGTGCCATCTCCAGTCTGCTGTGTGCCACACAGTCTGTGCATGCCACTTGTGGCACCCATGCCGGAGGCTGGCCAACTGTGTCCCGGGGGTGAGAAGATGGTTTAGTATCTGTAACACTTCAAGCTTTGCTGTCTTTGCTGTTGGAACCAATGACCATCCTACTGGAGAGGAGTTTGTGATCTGGATCCCTGCATACGTAGAACTGGTTTCTCATTACCAATGCATAATGCTCCTCCGTAGCTACATTTCGAGTTGTGTCTTTGAGATGACTTGAGATGACAATCTGATCAACTATTCAGTTTCCTGCAAGTGCAAAACTTGTAACAGATGCTCTAAATTAATATCCTGACATAAACTACATTAATAAACCAGAGGCACTTTGATAATATAAATAAATATGATGGTGACCATTAAAAAACCTAAGTAGGTTCATTATGACCATTATTTTGGGAAAAGGGCTATTGTATTACTTTAGGGGAAAATCATCAGTCTTTGTCCCAAGATATGCTGTAGTTATGTTCCCAACGTACAGATTTTCTTGGTTTAATGTTGTTAAATCCTGTTGGTTTCTGAAGAGCCTGTCACTGATAAATGTAGGTAGAATGTTATTAAACCCAACCAAATTAACTTGCCCTTTTCTTAGGGTTCTGTAGTTTTCTGAGAGAGAGAATTTTTTTCCCAACTTTTTCTCAACTTTTGATATCTTCACCTTCATAAGCCAAAGCAGGGGGGACTCTATTCTGAAATGAATTGTCTCAAGTAAGTGCCAATTTGGTTAGAAAAGCAAAGAGAAGGTTGAACTAATATTCTGTATTTGCATAGTTCATCTTGCTTGGAAATTCTGTGGCCTAGCACTACCTAGAAGCTTCTCAAGCTTTATTTAACTCCTAAGTCTTGGATCAAGATTTTCAGGAGCACCCTGTGATATTTTTTTTTGGTGCATTTCCAGAAAGCCCCGAGACTCTTTAAAAAAAAAAAAAAAAAAAGTCTGATTTTTTTTTTCAGAGGCGTGTTCAGCATTTTCAGAAAAAAATATGCCCATTTCAAACATAAAGAGACTGATCTGACAATGTTTTATAAACATCAGTCATGTTAGCAACCTCACTGAATTCAGTTTGAACGATTTGTTCACCTTTGATTTGTATCCATGGACCTTTCAATGATGTAAGCTTTTATGATCTGATCCTGCAAGCCAAGCTCTCTGACCATGGATCTTATGGTATGACCTTCATGTGTGGACAGTTTCCAGGACTAGGCTGTTAGTCTATCATTTTACTCTGTGGATCAATTTCTATCTCCACTGAGTAGAGAGGGAAGAAGGGCAAAGGGAGATTTTTTTGTTTTCTTCTCCCATACAGCTTGGGTCACTACACAAGCCAAGTATAAACCATCTACCAAATACTATGGAAGAAATGCTGTTGGCTTGATTAACAATGCCAGTGTTACTAATCAAACCAAGAGGAGGCATGCTTATGTTGAGTTGGTTGAAGACGAGCATGGTCCTAGACCCCTCACCTCTAGTAATCCAGGATGGTTGCAGTGGAGGAGCCCTGCCTATAATAGTTACTGGGGCAAGTGTTATGCCTTTTTACGAGCACGCCACCAATTTACTGCCTTCCCTACCATACAATGGCTCAGACTCGGAGAAAATAAAACTTGGGATCATAGTATTTTAAGTTGTCTAGCAGCAGTAGCTAGTCAATAAAGGTGGCTGACCTCAGCTCCTACTGAAGCGTCTTTCAGGATCAATCCTAGATATTGCACATAATTGGGTGAAGGTGATAATAGTCCAGTTAGGCAAATATTAGTCAGATTAAATTTCAATCTAAATACTCTAGATAGGAAGCAGAGATTTGCCATTTTGTTTCTTAATCCCTACATCTTTGCTAAAGCAATTTTTTTGAACTTGCCTTCGGAATGTTAACTACCAAATTGACTTTGTACCTAAATCTGTACTGTTATACAATCACGCAGTCATCAGTCATGTGTAAATAAAAGATGTTTCTAAATGTATATATGGAGGCTTAAGAAATGTAAGTGATGTAGTTCTAAAGAGCTGATGGACATTAAAAATAAAAAATCATGGCAATATGATTTAATAATTTATGAAGGCTTTTTACTCCCAGTTTCAGAAAATCAATGATTAAAATTTCTGTGAAAGGGACACTCATCATTTGCAGAAAAATCAACTCCTTAAGTCTCTTATAAAATCTAAGAGATTTTATTAATCTAAATCCATTTAAGTTCTTCTAACTTATAATGAGGAAATGAATGGATTGGTTCTGAAAAGCCATCTTTAGTGGCCAGGCTAATGAAGAACTCCATAGTAGCATCAGACAAGAAATCAGAATTATCAAACTTAATGAGGAAAGTTATTCTCCACACAAGAAAGACTTGCCATGTAGTCCTATTATTTCAGGATTATCAATGTCTTAAATCAGCAGTCCAGAACCATTGTCTGGATGGTAATTCATCAGTTCTGTCAGAAAGATCTTTTGACACCTTTGCCCCATGTGCTCTGAATCAGGGAAAATAAGGATATAAAGCTCATCTCTTCCTACTGCTGACAAATTGGCCCTCCTGATGAGCAGAATAGAATCCTATTATATTCTGTATGACAAATGCCATAAAACAATGCATTTTAGTGATTTTTACAGTGTTTCTCAGTAATGGTTCATTTGGTCTGAATAAAACCTTACTAGACTTCAAAAGCTCCTGTAGAAGCTTGGATGTAGGAATTCAGGGTTTTAAAAGAAGACGTCTGGTTTATTTGCATGACAATACCGCATGCACTATTTAGGCTTAATTATTTATAGTAATACTGTATTACACTGAACTCTGGGAAATCAGCTTGTGTGTGCTGGAGAAAGCATGGAGATCATCATTTGTAAGCAAAACTATATAAGCTTCCCCATTCTTAACCTTCCTGTATCCAAAGTGTGAAAGTAAAGATACCATTAATATTTAAAGCATTCTTTTTTTACCTCAAAGAGGATAAAAAAACCAAAATGTGTAGGACTGTTGACTGTGATTGTATATTCCCCTTTTCATTTGAACAGTAAAAATCAAATTTGAAAGAAAACCACATAAATGGATGTGAAATGTCTTTGTGTTTACAGCTGCTATTTTTTATTACTGTTTTCATAGTCCTGATATAGGATACCGCATTGTGACAGACAAAGGATTTAATTTTTCAACAACAGATGATGCTTTTGTTTGCCAGAAGAAGAACCATTTTCAAATCACAATCCATGTTCGAGTTGCTGGGAATCCAAAATATGTCAAAACTCCAGTGGGATTGAAACCGATAGAAAAGTATTATCTGAAAGCTTTTGGAATTAAGGCAAGTGTCTCTGTTTCTAATGTGATTTACCAATGTACTAGGGTGAATAATGAAAATGGTATTAGGATGCAACTGAATAACAATTCATTTAATTAGTTATAAGCACCCTCTTTTTTTAGTTGTTTGAGGATTAATAGAATTGAGTGACTGACCTCTTTGTTCTGCTGCTCATTGTGCTGACATATGAAGAAATATTTACATGGGTACTGTGGTGGTGTTGATTTCCCCCCTCTTTGTCAAAGTTTGAATTTTGATCAGAGAACACGTAGCACAGGTGGCCAGTCAGATGCCACAAAGACCAACTAGAGCAAGTAATTCACAAAAAATGGTAAAATAAAAGTTTATTCTTGAACAGTCCACAAACAAAGAAAGGGCTAAATTTGTAGAGCTATTTGCCTTGCACAACTTGTTGTGCTTACTGGCTGCTTACAGACATGAAAATTAAAAGAAACAAACAGTGCTGTACTTTCAGCTTGATGCACCAAGAGTAGCGCATGCCCAAAAGAGGAATCCTGTCAGTTTGACCCAGCTTCCCAGTCTCTGTATAGCTCGTGCACTTCAGCAGGGCTTTTTGGTGCTTTCATCTAATAACTGATTTAATCAGCTGTTGGATAAAAACACTGAAAAGCCCTGCTGAAGTGCATGAGCTATATACAGACACTGAGTGAGTTGGATCAAACTGACGTGATTCCTTTTCCAGTAAAGTGATGGGTTTCTTTTTATGTTTGTTTGTCTGGTTTGTCTTTCCCCCATGTCTATCAGCACCCGCTGCGTATACGCAGGGACCTACCTAATTCATGGAGGTTGCCTCCAGATTTCATGGTCACGGCACAGCATTAAGCACCATTTTTGTGGTGGAGCACAGCAGACTTCCCCCATGCCTCTGGCTGAGGGGCCCCAGAAGTCCCATCCCTCCCTGGAGATTGACAGGTGGCTATCTATTAGTCTCCAAAGAGGGCAGGACTTCCAGGGCCCCTCAGCCAATCAGAGATGTGTGTTTGGAGGGTACCATGGTCTGCTGAAAAAAATCTCCTCCCCTCCTTTGCTCTCTCCCTGCTTTCTGATACCAGGGCTTTACACCTCTGCTTGCAACCTCCCCTTTTTTTGACCCCCCCCCCCCCATTTTGCTGCTTTTTCACAATCTTCGCGTGTTTTCATGGGGACCAGTTTTTTCACAAGGGACCTACCAAATTTGCTGTTTCCACAAAAATCACAAAATTGTGAATTTGGAAGGCCCCTACACATAGGCCATGGGTTGCTAGTTGAACTGCCCTGATATAATTAATTACTCTGTTTTTCTACCTGTTTCTTAGGCCAGTAATGCAGAGGTTACTGTTGGAACTTGCTTTTCTGAATAGGATTCAGAAAGAGGTTTAAATATTAGTATAAAAAGAATCTGTGGGACCGTCCTGGTTAGGATGAAGATATATGTATTAGGGGTGTGCAAAACAGGCCATATTCAATTCGAATCTTTATGAATCTCTCCAAATCAATTCGGAGGGTTCCGATTTGATTTGGAGACATTAAAGGATCTCCTGATTTGATTTGGATTTGGATTTGGCGATTTTGGCAACTGAATCAAGCTGAATCTCTGCTGAATCGAATTGGGGACCAAAGCTTCGCACAGCCCTAATATGTGTGCTTATGCTTCAGGATAGCAACTGACTGCAAACAGTTTGGCAAAAGTAAGAGGCTTTCGTCTTTTGCATATTATTACATAATCTTCCATTATGGAGATTTTACAGCTTCCTTTGAAACATCTGTTACTTATGGGTCACACTGCGATCTAGGTTTTTGGTTAATGCCGAATAAAGGTCTGATCTAGTAGCACCTATGTGTTTACATAGGTGCCACCTACATATGTAATTTATGTATATATGTAATTCCTACACACATAATTTTTTTGGTGGCTGAGGGAGACTTTACAGATCTTAAACCAATTTGTATATGGATTTTCAGTCTATTCACACTGCAACATTAACTTTTCCTGTCTTTATTTCAGTTTTGCACTTACAATGCTCGTTTACCTCTTGAATATAGGTGGAAGCCCCAAATCAAACAATTGCCATTGAGCAGTCTCAGTCGGACCGAAGCAAAAAATCTTTTCATCCCGTTAAGTAAGGAAAATCATTTATTTTTCCCACTCCCTCACCACCGCTGTTGTTCTGTGGTATCAGTCATGTTCCAAATAGTTCTGGTCAGAAAAAGTTCCCCCCCACCTTCATCTTGAGAGAACCTTTGAGGATGTGGACATATAGCACTTTACTAAAGATTAAATTGACTTTACTCTGTAGTAAAAATGAAGTGGGTCTATGGTGTACAGCTGTGTACCAGTGTAAGTCACCCCATTCCAGAGTAAAGGTGCTTCTCAAAAAGTAAGGATTAACTAGACGGAGATTATAGCTTAAATGAGTATACCAGTTGTGTGTTCACTCTCACAGTTAATAGCTGCTCAGTACAAACTGGCTTCCTCATCACCCAGTGACCAGGCACTGCAGTCATGCTTACCACAAGCAGCCTACTTGAGACAGCTGGTAATGGGTCTGTTTCTTACTATGGGGTATGTTGTCCTCGGAGTAAAATACAGGGTAAACTTCTCTGCAATATTTGTCACATGGAAAGAAACCAAAGCCTCTTGAAATGTTTTGTGGTGGGAAGCCTCACTCCACTGTAGCCTGTAATTTGGTGGGCATGTTTTTTCTTGGGAGACGGGAGACCTCTGTACAATTTACCACATCCCAGGTTAGTGCCATAACCACTATGCTATTTGATCTTCTGTGGTCTCTCTGTTTCTCCACTTGGACCTGTTTCACTTGATATAAATACTGTATATAAATATTCCTTGGAGTATGGGGTCTCATCCTTTCTGGCCCAATGAATATTTAGTTACACATGGTAGAATAGCTTCAATAAGAAACACAGAGTGAGGGAGAGAAACTGACTCTCTAGCTTGCTGGCTTGAGCACTCATAACAAACATTTTGCTCAAAGAGAGGTATTAGCTGTGGTTGTCTGAAGTCAGGCAGAAGGCAGGGTACACATGCACCTTATAGACTAAGTGAATCAGGGACGCATAAGCTTTTGTGATCAACAGCTCACTTCATCAGATGCTGTGTCCAGCATTCTTCTCTGCTGAAGCTGCATGTCCTTTTTTACCAGTCCTATTTTCACTTCTTCATCTGACCCTACAATAAGTCAAATGTATAGAAATCTATTGCCCTCTTGTACTTTAATCTATTTCATTCTCCTTTCCCTGCTGACTGTTGAACTATTTGTGTCAACAACAGGTGTCTCCTTTCTAAACCCCCAATTTTATTTCTTTATTTCACAATACATTATTGTATGTTCAGATATGTTCTCCTGAACTATTACTGCTTTCTCTTCCCAAATAGCTGAAATCTGTTGTTTTGGCTCTAGTAGTGACTTCCTTCAAATTTAAGCAGTTATCTTGGTTGTAGATTTGCTTTCCCTCTGCCCCCAGAAACCTCTTGGAAAGCCATAAAAAAGCAGAGAGCCTAAAGTCTTATAACCTCAACACCTGAAATACAGTAGGAGCTGCAGTACACGGAGTAATCCTAGATAGCGTGGCTCCAATTATAGCATGTCACTGAGAAAGCAGATCTGGAGAAACTAGAACTATTTGGAGAGAGAGGCACTGATGCCTCAAATAATCTCATTGATTTACCATATCTGTGTACCTTGGGTTTCTCCTGTGAGTTTGGTGGCTTTTCATAATGAAAAGTGAGGAGATCTGGCCCCAGAGTATTAATCAAATAGGCTAGGGACAGACGTTACACACAAACCAGTTCAAGTGATTGGAAACTGGTTTAAACCTGTGACAGAACAGAAGTTCAGTGCACATAAGCCAGTTTCAAAATGCTCACAAGCAGTTTAAAATAGATCTGGATGAATCCATATCAAACTTAACCGATTTAGTTAACATCAGTTCACTTCATTATCGGTTCAAGCTTCACAGCTTAGAGAAACCTGCAGAAACTGTATTAATTCAGTCTCTGGCTTTTTGACTGTCTCTACATAATCATAATGAGTAATGCAGTAGATAAAACACTTATGTTATGTTTCAAAGTCATGGAATTTGGGTCCTCTTTATTTAAAATGTTCTTCCAAAGACAAACGGCTCTCCAAACTTTCTATATATGCTTTTGAGAAATTGAACCCCCACCCTCCCAACAAAACCGCCCAAACAAAACCCTGTCTATCTTCCTTTTAGAGGCAAAATATAATGTGCATCAAAAGAAATATTTTGGGAAGGAGGTCAGGGCAGAGTTCATAGTGACAACCGATTGTTCAGTGTTTTCTGTGTTTTATATCGTATGTATGTTGGTAGCATGAACTCTGTTGGACATTTCCTCTTTGTGGTCAGTGTAAATATTTTACTTGCAGTCATACAAGAGGGACTGACTGTCTCATGGCTCAATATTTTTCTATTCTTGTGGTTTTCTGGTGGTCAAAGGAAAATTAATTTAATGTGACATATGCATAAATTCTTCCTACATCTTATGTTGGGAGGGGGGCGGAATCTAATAAAAAACATTTGGGCAAGATAGAAGAACCAAAGCTCCATAATATGGATACCATATAATAAAAACGCCTCATTTGAAAAATATCTTATGAAATGTAAGTATGACTTAACCCTCTTAGTTGAAATCTGCATGAATGAATTCTGATTTGGAGGGGGAGCCAGATTAGGTCTAAACCATCTCTATCATGGCTATTTTTTGCCAGGGATAGATTTTCAGTTTTGGTAAACTGATTCATTGGTCACAATGGTGTAACATTGATTTACATCAGGAGGGAATTGAGTAGCTGAACTGATTAATATCTCTGATCAAATCATTAGCACTGGTAATAGGGGCCTTTTCTGTATAGGTATATATTTTATAACAGCTTATATACAAAGGACTTGTAGATAAGTATCCATAACGAACAGAAATTAACCTTTACTTGATGTGCAAATTTAACATTAGTAATATACAGTTCAGATCCAAATTAGCAATGGATACCCATACATATCACTGGACCTATGATGTATAGCTCTGTCCGTGGAGATGGCAGACATGCTTCTGATAGAAGGGTTCTCAGTGTTGTCCTGTATCCTGTGTGTGCTTGACTATATTCACCCCGATTTATCTTCTGAAAATGAATGTTGTGACTGACTAAATGTGATACTGAAGTACTTTGTGAAAGAAGAAAGTGCATTACATTTATTAGCCACTTATCCTGAGATGTCTGTATTACCCTTTCATTTTTCTGAGATGTTGGGGTTTTTTTAATGTGAGCTATTTAATCATCTTGAAGAAACCTGAATGCAAACAAAGGATCCAAGTGATTGCGATGCCCTATGTTGTTTCCTTTTCTGTTTCAGAATTGATCTTCCAGGAGACCAGGTCACCAACGTAACACTGGGAAGACTGCATTTCAGTGAAACAACAGCAAATAACATGAGAAAAAAGGGGAAACCTAATCCTGACCAAAGGTATTGAAGCAATCTTCTGTGTGTGGTGATGCTGTGTGTGGAGGGAGGACTGCATGATTTATTGACATGGGTGAAAATCTAAGTGTTGCAGACTTGTGATTTTATCCGGAGTATTGTGACAGTTAGTGTCTGCCCTAAAGCCCTAGGGCACTTCTACATGTGCTGTGCTCAGAGGGGAATGGGGGGTGTCGCTTTAATTAGAGCAGCTCCAAGAGACGCTCTAATTACAATGCTACACCATTTTATGCATCAGTGTCCCTGTGCTTAAAAATGCCAGTGGGGGTGCTTGAACTAAAGCTCATTCAATGAGCTTTAGCTCAAGCGCCCCACCACCATTTTTAAGTGCAGGGACACTGATACATGAAATACAAGATGCTCCTGGAGTGCAGTAATCGCCACGCTCTGGCAGACGCAATCAAGTCTGCACCAATGTGCTGTAATTGCAGTGCATCAGAGCAGCCTCTGCACTCATTTATAGGCACCGTTAGCTCCTGGGGTCACAGAATTATGAGAATACTGGTATTTATAATAGAAACAACTAGGTTTGGGTTCTTGGAAAGGAACGCTGGAAAATGTGACTTGAGTGTTATGTCCTAAGGCCTCAGAAACCAGAAGAGAAATAAAGACATACACCTAACTGCTTCGCTGGTTTCATGATCTTTGGGGCTATGACTCCTGATTCTTGTATACTTAGGGTTAACAATTCTGAAGTCTTTCTGTTGATTTCAATGGGCCTTATTAAATGAAGTTTTAATAGAGATGGAGTGAAGCAGAGTAAGAAGCCTCCCTCTTTTTTCCATAATATAACGTAAGTAATACTTAAAATACAAGAACTATTACAGATGTAACTGCAGAGTTGCTCCAGAAAAGTACTTCCTTCTTGTAAAAAGATTATTTTATTTTATTTTTTAACCATTTAAATACATTTCAAATTAGATACTTCATGCTGGTGGTTGGACTATATGCTGTCTCTCAGGACCAGTCCTATTTGCTGTCTGCACAAGTCTCTGAAAAGATAATTGTGAGGGTAGGTACAAGTTCACGTTATCTTTGTGTGAAAATATTCATAATTACTGGAAATAATTCACGTTCAATTTTGGTAGAAGTGAGATGCCCATTTTAACTGTATATAATCAGTAAAAATGTTTAGGGTGATATTATCTATAAAACAGTTATGAAATACCTGGCTCTCCTGGTTACCTGTATTTCTGTGCAGTTCAGGTTGGTGTGTAGTCATTTGTCAAATTCCCAGACCTTTGACTAAGTCCTTTTTTGGTGGTGGCTGCAATACACATTTCAATAAATTAATATAAAACATTTCTGAGGCAAAATCTCTGCCTCAACTTTTATTTTTCAGTCCTTTCTTCCAGTGAATAACTGCAGCCAGGCTTTTTTTCTTTTTTTCCCCCAAGCAACAGCACCATGGAACTGATCTGACCCTTGGCAGATTTGCTGCTGTCCAGAGGACTTTGATTAGAAGCAACAAAATTGACTGCAGTACTATAATTTGGGGGGGGGGGGGGCAAAGTGGGTGATGTGCAACCTCTGAGATTCAAATTCTACTCTGGACTTGGGCTGAAGGCTTTCCCCAGTTTACCCAGCTGGAAATGGGTCTCTGGTCACCAAAGCTGCAGAGTTAATGGTGAATATATGTGATTCTGGCTACACAAGTATGTAAAAAGTGCCATACTGGGTCAGTTAGCCTAGTAGTATCCTATCTCTGACCATGGCAGAAGTGGATGCTCTGCATGGAGACCACTGAACTGGATATATCTAATCCTCTATTCCTTACCCGTCCTGGCATCTGTCAGGTTTAGAGATGCCAGAGGAATCATCTCCAACCATTCTGTTCAATAGCCATTAATAGATGTCACCTACGAATTTATCCAGTCTCTTTTTGAACCTGGCTACATTATCTGTCTCCACCACTTTGTGGCAGTGAAGTCCACAAGTTAACTGCATGTTGCTTAAAAAAAAAGTACTTTCTCTTGACGACTGCTTGACATGACTGCTTTGTGTATGCTGGCATGAAGATTGGTGTGTTTTACCCAGGTTAGACTGATGGGTTGCTAAGCTTGGGAGTATCCTTGACCCTGGCTGTCATTTCACTTTGCTAATATTTGCTGGAGCAGAGGCACTGGAGTTGTCTATTTGCAGATTCACTGGGATGTTGTAGAAGAGTAGTTCAGGCACCTTGCTACAGCTCCAAAGGTATCACTTTGAGTTGTGCTGTGGACTTATGCTGAACATGTTGCTACATGCATCACAACCACATGTGATGTTTGGCAATAGAAAGTGGTATGCCTTATGGGCTGCTGGGAGCTGGGACTTTGTCACTATTTTTGATTTGCACATTCAGGAAGATGCATTTATTTTTACATTGAGTTCATTCTTGGACTGAGATTTTATGTCTAGTTTTGGAAAACTGTCATGGGCTGCTGGGTCAGCAGTCCCTGTCCCCTGGTACAACATCTCACCATAACCTCCCTACGTGGGATGGGGCTGTGGGCGGGCAGGGAGCTGTATGGGCAGCTGGAACTGCCCTATGGCTCTTCCCTACCACCCCACTGGGTGCATGGGCCTGGAGGCAGCAATGGCAATGGTGGGGACAAGCCACACGGCAGCCCCAGTGCAGGCTCTGGTCCTATTTTTTCCCACCACAGCTGCTCATTGTGGCCAGGGGTGTGTGCTCAGCTTGGGGCTCAGGCCCCGCCTGTGCTTTTGAAGACTAGCACAGGCAGGGCCTGACTGTCATCTCCTCACTATCATCAGGGCTTCCAGGAAATGCTATCCAGCCATGGTGCCTCCCCAGTCCTGCTGCATACCCGAGGGCAGTGGGATATGCCATGGACTGGATTGCCTGGGCTCGGCAGGACCGAGGGGCCCACCGTGGGCTGGGCAAAGTCCCTCATTGGGCTGGATCCAGCCTGCAGGCTGTAGTTTGCCAACTCCTTCTCTAACTAGTGGCAATATAGCTGAAAGGTCATTAGCTATATTCAACAGGTCTGACATATTTGGAATAAAAGGCAGGATCATATATAAAGTCACTGCTTATTATAATGTGGCAGATCATACTGAATGTGTTTTATGGGAAAAGCATATGCTTTGGTCTGCAGTACAGTAGGATGAAAGATGAAGCAACTACATACTGAGTAGTGGTTAAGAGGCATATCAGATCATGCTCTAATTGTGGCAAACAGTAAGATGTGCACAATTCTGTGTCACAGATGGCATAGCCTTGCAAAAACACAGGCTTTATAAATATGCTGATTTTTTTTGGCATGTTGATATTTTACTTAGATTCATACGTTAATGCCTGAATTCAGTGTTACTATTTCAATTTTAGTAAAGAACTAGTTATACAAAACAAACAAACAAAAAACTAGGATTTATTCTATTTTTCTTGTATGCCTGAGAGCCAGATTACTTTATCTAATCTCATGCAAGTAAGTTGAAACAAGAGATAGTATCTTTTAGAATGAGTTGTTTATTTTAGGATCCCACAGTGAAAATGACAGTTGGTTTAACATGCCAGTTGTAATTATTTGCTTTTTACAGATGGTGACCTCGCCAGGAACTACTATTTTTAAACCTTTCAGGTCTCTCTTTCAGCTAAGCAAATGTGTTTTGGATATTGTTGAGATTTGCCTGTTTCAGCTGATAAATGAAAGCAGAATTTATTTGGTAGCTTTGATTTGTTGCACTTCTTATTACAAAATAAATTTATTCCTGTCCACTTCAGAGAGCAATGATTTTATTAGTCCAGAAATCATTTAAAAAAAATCTTTGTTCAGCTTTTCTTCCTGCGGCATCTTAATAAGTTATAGGATGTTCAAAGCTGATAAAAATATTTGATTCGTGAAGCTGCTTATTTATGCTGTATTGTTTGTTTCTTTGTTTGTTTGTTCTGGAAACACCCACAAAGTGCTAAGTGCCTTTCAGACATAAAAGAAAGCTTAGTTCCTGTCCAAAAGAGCTTATATTCTAAAAGGCACGAACAAGAACAGAGAAATGGAAAAGGAAGTAGATGCAATTATATTATATATTATTGAGGTATAAATCTGGAGCCCTACTCGGAAATGAGGTTTCCACTTTTCTAGGCACAATGTGAAGGTAGACCAGAAAGATGGTACCTGTCCCAAAAAGCCTTACTATCAACAGTAACTAGAGACGGGTGGGCAGGGCACCAGCCCTGGATGCCTACTGAGAGGGGGTGTAAGAACAGCAACAGCTGCTGCTGTCACTGCCCCAGCTGATGCCACTGTCGCTGCCCATGGTGCAAAACTTCCTAGTTATACCTCTGCTTATGAAAATTATGATAAAGGTAATTGGGCACTGTAGATAATATACTAGGAAGTCTAATAGGAAGGGGGGCAATATAAACATTATGGCCAGATTGTGCTTTCTAGGAATAATGTATTTACTTTACTGTTTGAAGGGTTTGTAGTGGGAGTGTAGGATATATGAATTCAAGCCCAGACCCATCTTTGATTTGTTCACCATGAGCTTTGGGAATAAATACCTGGGAGGAATGAGAGAGCACAAAAAAGAACTAAATCTGTATATTCAGAGGGTTCCAAAGAATAGTTTTTGAACCAGGTAGATTAACATTTGCTGTGTGTTCTCTCTTCTAAATTTTAACCTGTTAGTAGGCCAGGAGAAAGCTTAGTGGCATTTTGGAGAGGATTATGAGGGCTTCTATCAAACCTGTATGCTGAGCATCTGACTTACCATGATGATAAAATGCAATACAAAAACAAAGTTTCCTGCAAACTGTTGTATGTAGGATTCATTTTGTTAGAGGTTATTAAATTCTGTTTTTCATTTTGATGTGTCAGAAAAGCTCAGTAGCATAATTTAAATGTGAAAGATTTGTATGGCATTTCATTTTCATTTGGTAAATTGGATAAAGCAATAGGACATTCATGCTACTATATCTTTGACTGTAAATATTTTTTTCCAGGCATCTAACCCAGGGCAGTTTGAGAATGACGGTGATGTATTGTGGCAGCGAGGACATGTTCCAGAAACCATAGTCTGTCATGGTCGAGTAGGAATTAACACAGATGCCCCAGATGAAGCACTGGTTGTCTGTGGGAATGTGAAAGTTATGGGGACAGTCATGCATCCATCTGACAGTCGAGCAAAACAGAATATCCAGGAGGTGAGTGCTGTGGAGTATGTAGGGCATTTAAATTTGCATCACAGTACATGTGTGGATTATTATTCTGACACACATGAAGTAGTTTTTTTATTCTGGGCATTGTTGAAATATTGGCCTAAGGAAAATAAATTCACTGCTGTGCTTTGCAGAACCATTGAGTTTGACATGGGTAGAATCTTTGAACTTGGGCATGAATGTGCATCTTTGAACCAAAGATGTCAGTGAGAACACAGTGAGAGAGGGTTTATGAAGGATGGGAAGCTATTTGATAGTAGACATTTCAGGTACCTTGTTTTGCTAAGTAAACTTTTGACATGCCTCTAATCCTTACTGTTTCAACATGTGAAGCCTGGTATTTGTGCAATTAGGTTGATACAAATGAGCAGCTGAGAAGAATAGCAAAAATGAGGCTGGTTGAGTACGACTACAAGCCTGAATTTGCATCTGCTATGGGAATAAACAATACTCGTGAAACAGGTATTCAGACAAACCTCTTTTTGTTCTAGCTTCCCAATTCCTTTATATTTGTATGTGGCACCATAGTGATTAATAATACCCTGTCATTTCCTTCTCATTGTTTAGGGCACAAGGCTTTTTTATTGTGTTTCTGTGTTAAAAACAGAGTAGAAAATTTTTATATTTATCTGATTGCACATCTCAGTTTTTGCAGGTGTGATCTGCTGAAACTTTTCTATTTTTGGTGTCAGCTCAAAGGTGATATATATAAATATAATTTTTAAAGGTTTTAACTAAATTATTTTCTGTATTTCACCCTTTTTAAAAAATACCTCCTCTCATGGGGCTGCTGCAGCTGCTGTGGTG
Organism: Crocodylus siamensis; assembly: GCF_052110815.1. Classification (NCBI taxonomy): domain Eukaryota; kingdom Metazoa; phylum Chordata; order Crocodylia; family Crocodylidae; genus Crocodylus; species Crocodylus siamensis. The sequence goes on from NC_143398.1 coordinate 68,163,832, forward strand.
GCAAGAAGGGCACCAGGTCTAGGTGGGGACTAGAATTGTCTTCACCCCTGCAGGGTATGTAACCCAACAGCAAGAATAGCCCCATGTAGTTGTTGCAGCAGAAGCAGCAGCCAGTATACAGATACCCCGCTGCTTCAAGAGCAAGAACATGTGATGGTAGCAGCATAGTACAGATGAGGACTGCTTTAGAGTTCCTGGCATAAGTAAGACTCCTGTGCCCCACTCCCCCCCATTCTGCTTTTGGCACCCATGCATGCCCCCTCCACCTCTCAAAGCCCGTCTCCTCCATGCCCCTGCAGGTGGGCTGCTGCTGCCTCAGCATGAGCTCCCTGACCACTATGGCAGCAGAAATGCAGGTCTCCAGGAGGCTCCCATTCTGGTGTCCCCTCTAAATCAGCACCTGGGGTGAGTGTCCGACTTGTCCACACCTAGGGTGCTGACAGACATGCAGCTCCCCACTGTAACTCATGGAGCTTTCTGTGAAGTGCCAAGAGTTAGTGACCCCACCTGACCCAGCAAATGTCTGTTGGGTTGGGGGAAGTGAGGGGATTGTGCTCCACTTTGGAGCTGATCCAGGAGGAGATGCGTGTCTGCAGCCTCTCTCCCATAGCCCCATCCCCTCCCAGCTCTGGTGCTGTCTGCAGAATGGGAAGGGGAAGAAGCAGGGGAGGGAGCTCTAGGCTGGGGTTTGCTGGCAACGGGCTCCAATCCACCTGTTCCCTCTCTAGCATAAGCTGGGCAAACCCCAGTCCAGAGCTCCCTGCCCTCTTTCTCCCCACTTCTATCCTGCAGACTAACTAGGAGTAGAGCTGCGCTGCATCAGCCCTGGTCAGATGGAAGTTAATGAAGGCACTGTGCTTTGGAGTGCCTTCATCTGAACCCTTGTTAAATGAGGGTTAATTTGTCATGTGATCAGTTACTTTTAAAGTGCTCTGCAGCCATGCTTTTCTGTCAGAGCACAGCTGTAGAGCACTTTCAAGGGGCCACTCACATGGCAAATGTCATTTCTGCCAGTGCCCCTAGTTGCACTACTACCATGAATGTTTAGATGCTGTGAGATGCTGTAAGTGACAATTCCTCCTCCAAATCTGAAAGGCAAGAGTGAAACAAGGTGAAGGAGAAGGTTTCACAGAGATAAGAGGATTCTTTTCTTTACCTTTTGTCAAAGCACAAAACCAGTAAGATAGGCAGTGAACTGCAAGGGCAGAAAATTTGTATAATCATTTAGAGGCAATGAGTGATATGTGATTCACAAGTGACTAGTAATATGTTAAGCTTGGGGATGTGTAGAAAGATTAGAAAACTATATGGACAGCAGGAAATCACTTTGAACACTATTTTTAAAAAAAGCATGAAAAGCTGGCTCATTTCAGGGAATAAACCAACCACTGACTGAAGCAGGTCAGGAGGAAACTTCCATTATGAATTGTTTATCCTGTAATATTCTGTAACTGTCTGTTTTCTCTTGCCCATCCTGGTTATAGCAGTTAGTGAAAACAGGATGCTGGATGATAGTGACATCTGGTCTGACCCAGTATAGCAAATCCTATGTTCCTAACTTAGCTGTCTATTAAATTGCTCACAAAGGGGGAATTTGATGGCTCTTCCAGATAAGTGTTCTTTATAGTGATATGCTTACTGTGGTATAGATTAAAATGAAAATAAGTGCAACTACAGCTGGACAAAAAAATGTTGTTGGAAAGTTTTGGTTTTATTTTTTTTTGCATCAGAAAATGCTGTTTTGTTGAAAGAGAAATGTTTCCTGTGTTCATTTAAGGTCTGTCAACTCCCTGCCACTGCTGTAATTGCAGTACAATGTAGATATCATACAAACTAGCCTACACATGAACTAGCTCAGGTACTGACTGCAGTCTAGCCATGGCAACATGGGGCTCAACAGAACTATTCTTAATGTTTTCCCAGTTTTTCAGATAAATAATCTTATTTTTGCTGCCTGCACTAAGTGCAATATTGAGCTCCATGCTGCTGAGCTTAGGCTGCTAGTGGTACTTGAGCTAACTAGGCCAAAGCTAGCTCAGGCATGTTGATACTTTAAGCTACAGTGACTGAAATATAGACACGCCCTGAGATTAAAATTTGGTATAGGAATGAACAGGAAAAAAATATTGATGTAAGATATTTCTGATAAGTCTTGACATGTTGTTTCAATGTTTTGTTTCTTTGGGTAATGTAAGATTAAAATCAATTACAGTTCAATAAGATATTTTTATTTTATCAAAATGAAATGTTCCAGTCAACCAGAAGTTTAAAAAATAATGTCATTTGATATTTTTATAATTTCACTTCTTCATAACTATGTTTCCGTTTCATTTTGGAATAGGGAGAAAAGCAAAATTATAGGATTTTCCACAAAATGGAAAATACAGTTTCAAGCTCAAACTGTAATTTCTAGGATGGCCCCATTACAGAAACACAAATCAGAATCTGTGAATAAGTGGTATTGCTTTTTTTTTTTTTTTTTTGGCACTAAACTTTATTTTTATGAACAGGAATAATAGCCCAGGAGGTAAAAGAACTTTTGCCTCAAGCGGTAAGCGAAGTTGGAGATATTACATGTGAAAATGGTGAAAAACTAGAGAATTTCCTCATGGTTGATAAGGTATGTTGTTACCAGGTGTATTATTTTTTATTGCCACTCCATTTTTGTGATGCATAAGTGCACATGGCATTTATGAAAGTTTACAATTTTTAACATATTTTTGAAAAATGTCATTATACATGAATCCTTTTTTAACCCAAAATTGCACACGTGGGTTTTGAAATTCATAACTCATTTGCTCTTTTCTTTTGAAGGAAGAAAGTTCCCTTCTTGAATCATATTCTGGCTTGAGTAGCTATAGTGATAATCCTGGCTATTTAGTAAATTAACTTTGGGCTATTTTTCTCCCCAAGATGCTTAGGAGGTAACCAACAAATATTCCTTTCTCTTTACCTATACCATCAGAACATATTGTTGAAACATATTAAAGTCTTGTTGAGGAAAATAAACACTGAAACTACAACTAGGTAGTCATCCCATGGAAATATGTCTTTTATATCCTTTTCAATAGCTGTTTGTATTAGGCTTAGTCTTACACTCTGTAATTTTGCTCACAAAACTGCAAATGTGTCTGCAGCTCAGAATATACCTATGGAGGCAGAACTCCTTTTGTGCTGTCAGGGCAGCTTCCCCAGACTAGGGACTGCCCGCTTTGAAGAACAGGTGTTGGGGGGTGAGGGGGAAGGTGTTTCTCTGCTGCTTGCCTCCCCTTCTTGAACAATGTGTCAAAACTCTGTACTTATTCTCCAGACCTGGGTCTGCAGTCTGAGGAGCAGGCAGTGGTTTTGTCTGTCTGCTCCCTCTCCTGGTGACATTTAAAGGGCACAGGGCCAGGAGCTGTGGCAGAAAAAAAACTTCCTTGGCCCCAGTTCCTGGTCCACAGCCTTTAAATGTTACCCATGCCACCCAGCTGTTCATGGTCATAGTCCTTTCAGCAGCAGGTGACTCCCATAGGTGCACATCACTCCTAATACAGCTGCTGTCCTGGAATCATGCAAGCTGCTGGAAGCCATGGGGATGTGAATGCACTTCGGGGACTACTGCCTGGCTGTGCTGCGGTGGTCTCCAGGCTTGAACGCTAGTATCTGATTCAATTAAGTTCTTTTCAATTAAGGCCCCAGTTTTTGTGGACATCGAGGGCACGTCTGCATCACTTCTGAGGCATGCCTGGTAGTGCCACTATAAAGTACTGACCAGCACTCTTGCTCCTGCACCAGATCCCAGAAATGAGGCAACTAGGCTTTCTTACAATGACTGTGAGAGACAATTAACATAGCTGAGACTGAAACTAAAATCAGTGCTGGACACTTGGATTGTATTGGCTCGTTTACAGGAACTGTCATGTGTAGAGCAGAGCAGACAGGGCTTGCTTCATGACAGTAGATATATCACCAAGTCCAGACCTGCAGTTGATGCAAAGCCCCACTTTGGTCAGTTGGATTCTACGTGGCACAGGGATCTACCCATATGAAACTCATTTTAAGATGGGGGTGGTGTTTGAGATGCGTGAATGTGTTGAACTTGCATTTGTGAATCTAAACTTATTTTCTGTTGTGTTGGCTAATGCCAAGTCATTTATTTCTGAAGGCCCTGGGCCAAACACAGTGGGGGGCCTAGACTATTATTGTTAGTCAGGCATATCTTAGTCAGTGAAGAGAGAGAAGTTTCAGTACTGGGGCTTAATAACTGGGGCTCTAGCTATTAAGGTGTAAAACTATCCAAGAGATTTCAAAGAGCAAAATTGTTTATTTGTGCATGCAAATTGCAATGCTTTAAAGTTAATGAGGGAGGAAAAAATGAATTCCCTTGTTCAGGTATATACTATATTGACTAATGGGTAAAGATATTCCTATTAAAATCATGATAGTAGTATTTTAGCAAAGCGTAAAATACATAGATGCTTAAAATGTAAATGTTGCCAAATATAATATGGATAGAGGTTTCTTAAGACTGGCTGCTGTACCTGTAGTAATATAACTGCAAAAAGTTTTTCTTTTGAATAGTAGTTAAATTAACTTAACACTAGAGAGAAGAATTGCATATTTGTGCACTTAACCTCACAAATAACAGATTTCTTATTCTATTTCATGTATAACTACTTTACATCAGCTACAAAAAGATAATTCTGAGGGTTCTATATAAAATATCTATCTTAGATACAGATATCTATCTTAGACCCTTATTTAAAAATCATGCCATATGAAATGTCTGTGGTACACAAAGTCATCCACAAGCTCTGACAATGAAGATTGTGCCTTTATTTGCACTACAATTTTTTCTTTATTTCTTGTCTTTTCAAGTGGAGCAATAATATAAAAGTTGTATCTTGATAGGTCACTGAACAGTCACTCTTAAAATTCAGCTGATCATCTTATCTTTTCTTTCTGCCAGTAGGCCAATATCACAAAAGCAGATAAGACTCTTGGTCTCATTTTGTGGCAAGTGTTTATAGGATCATAAATAAAGAATATGCTTTTGATTTTCATAAGGCTGGAATTTCAGCAAAACTTGATTTGATTGGAAAACTCAACCAAAGTAGTATGAAATAGGAAATGGGATGAGAGAGGTTATAGAGTTATGCCAGTTACAATGGCTGGTTGGTTTTTTGCTTTATCCCATATTCATTGTAATTTATATTTTAACTACTTTTGCTGTATTCTATTGAAAGCCATCAGATGAAATATCTTTCACCAATATGGAATAGTCCATATTCTCCTGTATATAATCATATTTTATTAAGAAATAAGAAATGATGAAATTAAGAAAACATTTTACAAGATAAACTTGCAAACAGGCTGTTTGGTATGCTGTGCTTGTGAAGTTCAGGCCAGGGAAAATCTTCCACATGGTGAACAAGCTGGCAAATTCAAGCCACTCAGTCAATAAATCATTCATGATTCAGTAACAGATTAGAGTATTTTCCACTATCCATTCCATTTGCCAGTGAATTGTAGAATAAGTTTCCATCTGCACAAGTTTGGCGGCTGCTGCTGGGCAGGGGAGGTGATGAATATTACCCCTCTCCAGTGATGGAGTTCCATCTTGCTCAGTGGTGAAAATGAACCCATGCTTTTCATGCCTACTGATTAAACTAAGGAAGGGGTGGAAGTTATACCTACCATTGAAAGGAATTAGTAATGGAGCTGCTCAAACTGTTGAAAATGATAGCTATTTGAGAGAGTGATTTTTAGGTACTTGTTCAAAAGCCATATTTTGGACTCAGTGACTTCAAAAGCATTTATTGCTGAATGCACGATTTTCTGATTTAAGAAAGGTGTTTACAAAGTGGCTACAACTTCATAAAAATCTCTTATTCAAGGGAGTTTCACTTGGATCCATCTCTGACTTCCTAGCCCCTTAGCAATCCGGTTTAGGGAAGATTGAAAATTATTTGGTAAAACAACTTAGGGAAACTGTATTTTTGACTAAATGAAATCATGGCTGCTTTTTGTTGAAAGTATCTTGGGGAGAATGGCCAGTTTTGTGGAAAATCTAAATGCTTTATTGGAAAAAAAACAAATGGCCTGAAACAAAATTGCTTTCTTTTTCGAAGGGAAAAAAAGGTGCCTTGTGTCCTCCATTCTTTGATAGTGGTTACCTTTATTCCCCAACTAAGTAGCCAGTCCATCCTGAAATTTTGATAGGGTATTTTATATTACAGTATAAAATGAGATGTGATTTTTATCCTCATTGGGTCAACCTCCTTCAGCCGCTGCTGACTCCCTAATGCCTTCCACTCTGTATCTCTACATTTCTCTTTCACTCTCTCCCCTCTGGTGTTGCTCTGTAACTGTCCCTCTGGGTCTCCCATATTCTCTAACTCTCTCTGCAATTTCTTCTGAGTTTGAAAGTATTTTGTTTCGGTTTTCCCCCTCTGTGTGTTCCTTTTCCCTAGTTCCTCCTCCCCTGCACTACACCCCTCTGGCCTTTTATACTTTCTTGCTTGTTTTCCTCCTCACTCACTTTACCTCCATGGCATCTCCAATAAATTTTGTTCTTCCTTTCATCTGACACCCATAACACTGTCCTTGGGCTTACTTTTCTTGTTCTGCCCTCTTCTAATTTCTGTTGCATTACCTTCTCCCATTCCAAAAATGCTTCTGATTTCTTACATCCCCTCTTACATCTCCATGGTCTATTTACTGCACTCTGGACCTAAGACTTCCCACATAGGTACATATACTCCCTCTAGACAGCCTGTCCTCTCTCTCTTTTTCCCAAGCTACAACTATGGCTTAAGGAATGATTCATATGTTTTCAATGTTTGTTCAAGTAAAAATAGTAAGGATACCTCACCAATAGCCATTGGAAACCTGCTTAATTGATACTCAGGATGTTCTCCACCTCTGGGAGTAGGCACTGTAGAATCAAGTGCTCCAGGACTTGAAAACAGATAGTAGTGATTATCAGGTAGTAGCTTGACGCATTGCTTAGATCTTGTCCCGGTTTTGGGAGGCCAATGACTTTTGACATGCGCCAGATCTTCGGCAGCTTTCCTTTGCGTATTACCCTTGTAAAAAATTGAAACAACCAAGAATGAGCACGTGGGCCAAGATGCTTCAGGAACTCAGGGGAGATGTTGTCATAGGCTGGGGCAGCATCAGACTTGATGCTATTCAAAACCTTATTAAGTTCAAGAACTGTAAAGAGCTCTGGACAGGTTCTGGTCAAAGTCTGTATGACCAAGTACTTGCACTAAGAACATTCACTGAGAACAGTTTTCAAAGGAACCTCAAAACAGGCACTTTTTTCCTTGACCACACAGCAATGTACAGTGCTGTTTGGCACACTGGTCTGTTTGTAATAATAGCAAGGGTCCTACCAGCATAGGTGACTGACATTGTCAAACTGATCCTTTGCAAGAGATGGTTCAGGGTGAACATGGGTGAGAAGACAAGCACTTGGAGAAGATAGACCAACGGACTACCTCAGGGATTTGTCTTTGCTCTGACCTTGTACAACCTCTATACCAATGACCTGCCACAAACCCAGTCATAGAAATTAGTTGATGCTGATGATATATGCTGTGGATTCCAGGCCCAGATTTTCTTTGTGCTAGAACATACTGAACAGTGATGTCACAAAGCTAGCCAATTATTGCAAAACTTGACACCTCCAAGCATCAGTAAAAGAATTTCCAGAATTTCTACCTACACAATGCCAGTGTTGCCCAGGAGCTGAACACCTACCTGAATGGTCAGAGGCTGAGGCCAGAAGCACAACCCATCTACTTGGGCATGATGCTAGGCTGGACATTGAGCTACAGTGAATGCGTGAAAAAGACAGCAATGAAAGTTAAGCAGCTCAACAGTCTCCTTAACAAGCTGGCTTGCGTCGTCATGGGGTGCAAGAGCCTCAACCCTAAGGATGTCAGTTCTTGCCATCTTGTACTCTATGGCAGAGTACTGCATACCAGTCTGGAACTGGTCATCACACACCAAATTTGTTGATGTGCAGCTACATTCAACGATGTGCATCATTTTGGGAACTCTTTGATTGATCCCTTGACCATGGCTCCCAGTCCTGAGCAACATTGTTCCCCCTTATATCCACTAGGAAGTTGCAACAAGCAGGCTACTGGAGAAGATCTATGCCAATCCAAGCCTGCACGACTATGTCTTAAATCTACCTGCTGCATGTCTATCATCACAATGTCCACTGTAGTCCAAACTGCTGCACCCAGACTGCATAGCGGAGACCCTCTGGTATGAGGAATGGAGGTCAACATTACCACCAAACAAATCCCTTACCATAGATGCTACAGTCTGCCCACCTGACTTTAACCTGCCATGCTGTCGGTGGGCCTTGCTGAATAGGTTCCAGACAGGGCAAAGTCTATGTGCAGCCAACCTCCACCAGTGGGGTCTTCACAAGAATCCAGACTATAGCTGTGGTAAAACGCACACCATGTTGCATATTGTCAATCGACTGCCTGATGACTAAGTTCAGTGGTAGTCTACAGGAACTGTACATGGCCACTGAGGACACTATTGCATGGCTCAGCAATTACACACGCACTGGCTTACTGACCAGTAACCCTTACCTCTTTTGGCAGACATTTGGGCCTCTTGTAGACATGTATTTTGTACTGTTTTCAGTGAATTCATTGGGAGACAGAAGTCTACCGGTCTGAAGATATGTTGAATTCGGAGTTTTGGGGTTTTTCAGGGGAATCTGGTCTACATACAGAAAGCAGCCCTTCCCCAAACAGCCAGTAATTAGAGCACTTGTCTGTAGTATGGGTGACTGAACTTCAAGTTGCTGATCTGGTCTAAACCATTCAGAGCAGAGACCAGAAACTTGGCTCAGGTGAGTGCCATGGTGGTCAACTATTGGCTAGTTTGGCATGGGTTTCTTTCAATTCCTTCTGTTGGAACTGTTCATTTGATACAACTAATTAGATATTAATTAAGGCAGGGACTTTGTTGTCCTACACACAACCCAGACCACTGGCTATTAGCTAATTTGGGATGAGGGTTTTTGTTTCCCTAATCCGATTAGCCAGTTGCCCAGTGACCAGGGCATTCACCTGGAATGTGAAAGACTCTAGTGAAAGTCATCTCCGATTTGATATTTAATTATTTGTACATTAATTGTTGAGAGGGGGATTTCATAGGATAGGAAAAGCATTTAGTCCAGTTTGTATTCAGTACCTTCTCTTCAGCGAGTCACTAAAATCCTAATCTGCCCTTTCTTCCACAGAAAACACTTATTCATTTTGCTAGGTGAGTCATTTTCTTGGTTGCTCCAAGCTACCTAGGAGAGATTCATGCATGATTTGAGGAGAACAGAAAGGGCAATAGCTTCGTATCACTGATATGTGGACAAGTGACCGTATAATTGATTTCACAGTTCTAAGCACATGAGGCTATTTTGAAGTCACTTACAGGTAAACATACTGTAGGTCTCCCAGAAGTGGTCCAGTTTGCAGCTTACCACCAGTTGCCTCACTCTAGTTTTTTTTATGCTAAACAATGTACAGTTCTGTAGAATGTGGTCACCACTTTTTTAAATGCACTTGATATTTATAATTAGGGCTGGGTGTTTGAGTGGTCAAACAAAGTTTGGTCAGTTGGCCAGTCAAATATCAGTAAAAAAAAAAAATTTAGAAATTGCCAATAGATCCAAATAATACTGAGTACAAATTTTCCATTAAGAAATGTGTCAAAAAACAATTTTAATCATAGTTCTGTCACAAAAACTACAAAAAATGTAGTTTTCCCCCCTAAAATTGCTATAAACTTTGACTGATCAAAAATATGCAGTCAATTGACCAGTCTATTGACAATATTTGACTGGTCAATTGACCGGTTCCCAACCCTATTTATAATAAAGTGAAGCTTTAAAAAGTGAAGTTATGCACTTGTTTCTGCATAACCTGAATATACCTACAGCAATCCAGCAACATTTATCACAGTAATTACTTCATTCTGATTATGCTTAGTGTGGGAAAGCAGTTCTAAGATGGTTAAAAAAAACCCCCATGCTTTCATCATGCTATTGCCATGGACCTATGGCAATTTCAGTTTTAGAAATGGGTATGTGTAGATGGGTGATAACTGGGAGAATGCTGGCAACCTGCCCAATTGTAGATTTGGTAGCATAAAGGGAGAGAGGGAGTGAAGGGGAAAGTTGATTACCGGTACGGGGTGAAATTTGTACTGAAAAAATAAAAGGGAGTTTCAGTTGTGGTTTGAATAAAAAGTCAGCCAGAATGCAGAAAGATCATTGGGGAAGAAGATGATGGTTGTAGAGTCATAATTAAATACTTTTCTATCTCCCATCCATGATGAAATGTGAACAATCCATTTGTCCAATGATTGTGCTCGCTTGTTCTCCCCGTCTCTGAGGTCATGTCCATATTATTTTCATGGTGCTTCCAAGACCATCACCACAAAGTATAACCTTGCCTGTTCACCCTTGCTCTGCACATGCCAGAGTACAGATGTGATCAGTGAAGCTGCTCTGAGGGTGTCTCTTGCCACTGTCTTTGAGAACTCTGCCTAAGCATGCTTGAGAGTGGCAGCAGAGGACACGCTGAGGAAGTTTTGGCCATGTAGAGCAGAAGCTGATTGTTGGTGCACACTGCCTGACAGTGCTTGGAGGACCACTGTGGAAGTGGTATAGACCTGCTCTCTGGCTAAGTATAGACAGTCAAAAAACCCAAGGCTGAGTCAATTTAGTCTTTGCAGGTTACTCTAAACTGCAGAGATTAAACTAACTAATAAGCACCAGGAATGCGGATGGGGTGCACATGCACCCCCTACAAAAAGGCGCCATTGACACTGTTGGTGTTGTCTGCAGGTGGTTGCTGCTCACCACCTCCCTCCCCCTTGCCCCTGGTCAGCGCTCACCTCTTTTCCCCCTCCCCCCGTGACATCTGTGGGAGCTCCCCAGTTACCACCACCCCACTCCTGCTGCTGCCGTGCCCCTCCAGCCACCCGGAGCATGTATCATTCATGCTAACAAGTTAACAGACATTTATTTTTTGCAGCTACTTGCCTGCAGTAACTCAGGCCAGGAGTCAGGGGGTGCTAGAGCATGGCTCTCTGGCACATAGCCAGCATGGGCTGTACTTGCTTCCTCTTCCTGCTCCCCTGAGGTCTCTGGGATTTGCAGTCCAGAATCAGAACAGGAGGACTCTAAAGGGTTGCTCACTACTTCCTCTTCCTGCTTCCAGGTACCTCTGGGATTTGTAGTCCATAGTCACAGCCAGCAGTAAGTTTAGCAGGGTAGGCCAACTCCCTTCCTGGGAGAGAGGAGGTTTAATCCCTCCCTGGCCCCAGGCGCCAGCCAGGGTTTTCCTTGGGAGGGTGGTGGTGGTGGTGGGGAAAACAGTCTCTACTTTCCTCCCCCTCCACCCCTAACCCTTCTCTCTGGAGCAGACGGCACAGCCTAGCCCAGGGCTGCAAAGTGTGCTAGGATGCTGGAGGACTCTGATTTAACTTGAACCAGGAAGGGGTCTGGGGCAGAAATTTCACAAACTGGTTTGATCCAAATCAGTTAAATCTGATACTATATTCAACCAGGTTTGTTTTAAACCAGTTTCAGACATTTTGAAACTGGTTTATGTGCACTGAACTTCTGTTCCGTTACAGGTTTAAACCACTTTTTGATGCCTTAAACTGGTTTATGTGTAACTTCTGTCCTTAGTACTGGAGGCCAGGGGAATGCATGTTCAGTATAGCAGCAACACATAATGGAGCAGCTTGCCCACCCTCCTCTTATGTAACAGAATATGGTTTTTGCTAGCAGTTTCTGGAGCCAGGGTACAGCTAAAATAGTATAAATCCAAGTGCAGATGTCTACTCTGGTGCTTTTTAATTTTTCTAATTCAGCCCAGTGTTGTTCAAAACAATCTTTGACTATGACCTGCAACAGGGGTAGCAAACTCATGTGGGCCCACAGATCAAAGTAATAGTGGTCCACAGGCTAGATGAATGGTGCAGGGTGGGCCCCACAGACTGGTTTAAGCCCACAGACCTCTTTCCCCCCCCCCCCCCATTCCAACCCACCATGCCAAGCTCAGTGTATGTAATGCTCATTCCAGATGGTCTGGGACCTGTCAGGAAGAGGTCCAGCATCCCGAGCACGTGGCTGCCACTACAGGAATGAGCCATGGTGCCAGGCTTCTTCCTAAAGTGCTGCTGGGGCTCCAGAACCACTGCAGTCAAGTGCCCAAGTGAGAACTATAGCACTGGAGCCTCAGCAGCACTATGGCTTCTGCCCACAGCTGTACAAAGTGCCAGGTAGAGAGTCTCAGTGCTGGAGCCCCAGCAGCACCATGGGGAAAATTCTGGCATCACAGGCACTTTGCTGCTTCCATGGGAATAAACTGCAGTGTTGCTGAGGCTCCAGCACTGTGAGTGTTGCCCAGGCATTTGGCTGTTGCCATGGGAAGGTCCCCCATCACAGCCACAGCCAGGGTAAAAGTCTCTGAGGGCTGGATCCAGCCTACCCATGTTTGACAGCCCTGGCCTACACAGTCCTTCAGTTCATTCACTTGCTTATTCAAGAGCTCATTTCCAATTTACTGCAAATTGAACATAAGCACTTTTACAACTCAAGTTAGCAATCTAGCAAGACGATTTTATGGTCCCAAGAGGCCTTGCATTTTTATGTTGTATTAACTTGTTTGTATCTTAAATACTTCAGCCTTCTTTGGATGGGTGGCTCTAAACATATCTGTAAGGGGATGTCAAATCTCATTGATTGATGCACTGTGTGTACCTCTCTTGTTTTTATGTTTGATCTTCAGGATCAGATCTTTATGGAGAACGTTGGTGCAGTTAAGCAGCTCTGTAAACTAACTAACAACCTTGAAATCAGGATAGAAGAATTGGAACTGTGGAATAGAAAACTGGCCAAGCTGAAACGGATAAGCAGTTTAAAGTCAACAGTCAGTGAAAAGAGCACGGTCAGGTATCCTCATTTCAGCTCCAGGGTATTTTCTTATGGTTCTGTTAAGGGATTTGATAATGCATCCTTGGTCTGGTACAAGTTAAAACTATTTTAGTCTGAAAGTGGACTCCAGTTCAATTCTAGATGTGCTTTCTTCCAGTTTTTATAATTCAAGTCATGTGCAGTACATGCAAGCTTTCTCATTTCTTAAGTCACTTAAGTAATATCTCCATATTTGAAATGGTAGCTCAGTAGTGATTGCTTTTGGGAGTTCTGTATTCTAAGAACATGGTACAAGAATGGCTCTTGTTATAGCCTCATAACTTGGAAATTGCTGTTTAGAGAACTTCACAAAAGCCTCTTTTATGAAGCAAAACTTCATTACTATTTCTCTGAGAAAATGATGTGCATTTCATATTTCTAAATCTCTCTTTTTAAGGTTTTCTTTGAAATTTAAGTGTAGCATTTAATAGTATTCACCTGAGCAAGTTAACTAGAGGCTTTTGTTCTTGAAAATGAATTTAACGGCCCTTTTAATTTTTTTTTTCTTTTTAAATGTTACCATCACAAAAGCAAGTGACATTAAAATCCATCTTGAAAAACATCCATTTTCCATTTATTACTTGCTGAAGTATTTGAATGGTAATGAGTTTTTGTACATTACAGCAAATTCAGTCGACCTGCTAGTCTTCTACCCTCAAGAAAATCAGTTCCTATAAAAACCAGCAAGGTGAGTAAAATTAAATGTGTGGAGAGAGAAAGAAAGGAAGAGAGATGGAGAAAGAGTGACAGAGGGTTTTTTTGGTAAGGTTTAAACACAAATGTGTTTAATATTTAGAGGAAATCATTTTAATTTGCTAAAGGGCTTTTAATAGGCATATATTACATCCTGTTAAAATCTATTTTTCAGTTGCATTGAAAATTATATTAGTATCTCTAAAATAGAAGTAGAGGCAATCAGAATTCCTTAACTAAGATTTAGTATTGCATAATAATCAGCTGCTGCAGTAAAGGAAAAGAAAAATCAAAGAGAACGTTTATATGATTCTAATACAGGGGTATAGATTGCAGCCGTGTTGGTCTAAGGACATAGGCAGACAAGGTTCTTTGCGTGAATCTGATAACTTTCATTAAACCAACTTAAATAGTTGGAAAACAATTATTAAGCAAGTTTTCGGGTTCAAAAACCCTTCGTCAGGCTAAGGAAGCTTCAGCGTTGATGTGTGCTCTTTCCCACTACCTAACCCAGGGACTTTCTACATGCTCCCTAAAATCCACAAACAAGGGAACCCTGGCAGACATATCATACCCAACCGTTGGACCCTAACTGAGGAAATATCAGGTTTTGTTGAATCAATCCTAAAACCGCTAGTCACCCACGGAGCAAGTTTTGTATAAGACGCTACAAACTTTTTACGGAAACTTAAAAACATAAACCACCTTCCCACCAACACCCTTCTAGCCACCATGGACATTACCAGCCTATACACCAACATCCCACACCAGGATGGCATCCGAGCCTGCCTTACATATCTACAGGAACAAGATTACAACTCAGAATACAGACCCAAACATATTACTGACCTTGTACACTTCATCCTCACACACAACAATTTCACTTTTAATAATCAACACTTCTTCCAGATGATGGGAACAGCTGTGGGCACCAAAATGGCCCCACAGTATGCCAACCTTTTTATGAGCCACCTGGAAGAAGATTTCCTCAAGAACTGCACCATCAAACCCTTGTTATACTTAAGATATCGATGACATCTTCATCATTTGGACTGAAAACCTGCAATCTCTGATTGAGTTCCATCAGAAATTCAACAATCACCATCCCTCCATCCAACTTTCTTTAGAGTACTCCAGCACCAACATTTCCTTTTTAGACATGATGGTCAGTATCCAGAATGATAAAATACAGACCATGTTATACAAGGAACCTGCAGACCAATATCTGCACAGAACAAGCAATCACCCTAAACACACCAGAAAATCTGATATACAGCCAAGCCCTCAGATACCACCGAATTTGCGCTGAAGAGAACACCTGGGATTGCCACCTCACCAATCTTAAAAAGGCTTTCACCCATCAAGGACTCTCCTCCAGAGAGACAGATCATACATTTGAAAGAGCCATCCGGATACCACGTGAAGAACTGCTGCACTACAGAAGAAAACCCCCCACAAATCACACACGGCTGGTTATGACATATCACCCCTCCCTCGAACCTGTACGGAAAATCCTCAAACAGTTGCAACCCATGCTAGAAAGAGACCCTACTCTTAAAAAGATCTTCCCAGAGCCACCCATCACCAGAAGCAAACTTCCTCAAGCCCAGAACACACCAAAAGGATCCCGACCATGCCATGACAAGAAATGTAAAACCTGCCAACACATCTCCACCTCCACCACAATTACTACACCCCGCAACAGAGCCATCAGCATTCCTGGATCTTACAGCTGCACCTCCAGAAATGTAATCTCTCTCATCCAATGCACCAAATGCCCTGATGGAAAATACGTAGGAGAGACCAAACAACAACTGCGCACCAGAATGAATGCACACCGGATATCTATCGAAGGCAGGAATACCCAATTACCTGTGGGGGCACATTCTCACAAGAAAACCACTCTGTCTCCAGTCTCTCAGTCCTGATCCTCAAAGGAAACTTACAAAGCACTTCCCAGAGACGAGCCTATGAACTCCACTTTGTCAGCCTCCTGGATACTAAAAATCATGGACTAAATATAGACATTGGATTTATGACACATAACCTGCCTGACATCTGACTCCTTAGGTATCTCTCCACTAGTCATCCCCCTTCTCTCTCTTCTCCCCGCTCCCCTCCCCGGTTGTCTCTTACCCATTGACTCCTCAGTCTACATTTTCACTGACTACCTGTCTTGCATGCAGACCAGCCCAGCCTCTGGCTCCTTTACGTCTCATTCCATCCAGGAAGAGCACACAGCAACTGCTGAAACTTCCTCAGCCTGATGAAGGGTTTTTGAATCGGAAAGTTTGCTTAATAATTGTTTTCCAACTATTTAAGTTGGTCTAATAAAAAATATCAGGTTCACGCAAAGAACCTTGTCTGCCTATGATTCTAATACAAGCATTACTGATTTGGGGGGAAAAATGTTTATTCCTTGGAAATCAGTAATAGTTCCAAGCTTTGTGATGGGAGTGGTTGTGGAGTTTGGAAAGCATGTGACAGATACAGCCATAGGGCTTAGTTTGTAATAGTTGTGTTCCCTGCATTCTGACACAGTCTCATTGCAAGGGACTGACAAAGTCAAAAGATATGGGTTGAGTTACTTCAGTCCAATATCTCTGGCATTTCAGTATGATGTCTATGGCCCTTCAGGCTGCTCACCCTTTCAGAAGCAGATCCAGAACTTGGAAAAGCAGGGTGCAGGAGCAGCAACTGGTACTGAGGGGGTGGCTGAATACCCCCTCCCAGACTTATTCCCTACCCCTCCAACTGGGATAGGCTTGACTGCATCTTGAGAGGAACAGTTGGGGAATTTTAAGTCCCCAAAGCAGGTATGACTTCCTCCCCTCCTCTTCCCCTACTCCCTCATCTGCTGCTGCCACTGGTCTAGGGGTGAGGGGAGCTCCAGAGCCATTCAGCCAGGTGGCACAGGAACTGGGCTTAGCCTGGGACAGTGGCAGTTATGTTGGTGGTGGACAGAGAGGTTTTTCCTCCGCAGGCCTGCTCCTGTGCTGGTAGGGAGCACCCAGGGGGAACCGTGCAGTAAGGGAGAACCCACCTGCCACTGCTGCTGCCCCTGGCTGACCCCCGCTCCTGTGCAGCCCATCTGAAGTAGGACAAGAGCTTCTCTTGCCCCTGGGACAGTAGAAGCGGCAGGTGAGGGCTGGGAGGGAGCAGAGGGGGAAGGGTAAATGATGTGCTACTAAGCATGAAAGGAAAGAGTTGGAAGGGAGTTCTTACTTTCTTCAGGGATAAAGTCCCCAGTTGCTACTCCTGCTGTGTGGTCAGAAATGGGGTTACAGCCACACCACTATGCCAGGGCCAGATTAATGCACAGGCAAACTAGGCACATGCCTAGGGACCTGAGCTGCAGGGGGCCCTGGTCCTTCCCTCCGTGGCAGTGGCACAAATGGCCCCATCTGCCTCCCTTCCCCTCCACTCTACTGGCTTTGCCACTGCAGTGGCTGCTTCCTAGCAGCAGCTCCAAGCCCTGCTCCCCACGGGTAGGAGCGCTGGGGTGGGGAGGGGGACTCGACTGGGTCAGGGCCCACAAGTTTGTTTGCCTAGGGCCCACTAGAAGGTTAATCCAGCCTTGCACTGCACCCCTCTGAATCTGCTCCTGCACACTTTGTACTTCTGTCTTCTGTTATTGCTGGTGCCAGTGTGCAGCTCTGGCTGATGGAACAAAACATATACTATTTATCCAATAAAGACCATGTTCTGAAACATTTTTGTTCTTGCTTGAAACACTGATGTTCATCAGATTGTTTACCTTGATCAGAATGCATACTAGAGGTCCCTCATATCTGGATGTTGGCATTGCCAATTAATTTCTTTATTTGACTTAAATTTACTTCCACACTGGGGAGATGAGTAAAAAAGTAGCTTTTTCCATGAACAATATTAGTTCCATGGTTTTTTTTGCCTGCTTTCTTTTCCTATTTTTCCATTTTCATGAGCTCACATATTGTATAGTATTTCTGCTACCCTGCTGTCAAGAGAAGCATATCAGCATTTTTAGACAAAATTTGCTTTATTAGCAATTTATTAGCCATCTAGTAGGCAGTTACATGTTACAGACTATTTTATGTCAACTGAACACTTTTTCTAGGTTTGCATTTCTGGGAAGAGAAATTCATGCTCCAACAGGATTTTCCAGATGACTGTAATAGCTTTGGTGGTTATTATGGCACTATGGTAGGAAAAATATCTCAACAAATTGATTGTTTATTCTTTCTACTCATGTTTTCAAAAATTAGATTCTCAAAGTTAGCTTTGGTTTGGAAGAAGCACTTTAAATTAGAATTTGGAACTCCTTGAAGGAATCGCTGCAAAAATGAATGTAGCTTTTTCTCTTCGTTCTTATTATTCAGACCATAGAATATTCCCAAATTAATAACATGAATACCTGTATGCTATAAATGCAGCAGTGTCAGAATACTTCTATAATCATGAAGCATTCATGCAAAACAGGGACAACAGCCATCCCTGTTCAGAACAACACATTTTATAATACTTTTACTTACTGCAGTAATTTTAAAGGGGAAAATTAAGCATGTTTCCTATGGAATTTACAGTAGTCCTGTCTCTGCCACATCGGAGAAGCTCTTTTTTTCCAATAAATTGCTTCAACCATTCCTCAGAAAGGAAAATATCAAAATTGTGGGTTCTTTTGTTAATGGGTCCTAGATCACACCATTAATTTTAATGGGAATCTTTGCACTGACTTTAGAGGTTCCTGAATTGGGGCACCCTTGAAGTTAAGATTATATTTGTATAGAGTTCATGAAATGACGGGTCTCAATCTATGGAAAACATTTTTTTTACAGTGTTTTGACAATATCCACCATTTATGCACTTAGCATGCAAGACCAAGGTAAAATCAAGGGAAGTCAAAGCCCCATTTTCAGGCAAGTAGTTAAATTATTATTGCTTATATTTCAGTACAGAATGTCTTTGTTCATTTTTTAATGAAATATTTTTTCTCTTACAGCAATGCTACAAGTTCCGTTATCCTGCCTCCCTCCACTATTGTGCCAGGTAGTATATTTATGCTTCCAGTAAATGGTCGATATGCCTGCAATTGCAGTGCTGCTGCAAAAAAGTCAAGAAACAAACAGCATCACCAATGAGTTTGTTGTTCTTTTGCAGCACTTCATGAGAGCACAATTTCTCCAAGCATACCACCTGTTGGTGTGGCCCCTGAAGTGAATTTCTGTGATATCTTGCCTTGTGACAATATATATTGCTGTCCAATTCATCAAACAAAAAGAAAAGTTCTAAGTTACCAGAAAATGATGGCTAAGGAGGAGAGTAAGTAGAACAAAAAACTTGTTACTGAGCCTCTGGTTTCAGTTTTTATTAAGAATAAAGGTTTGAAGACTTTTAAAAAAAAAAGAGATTTAGGTGTCTAAAGAGACATAGAAGTAAAAACTGGTGTCTTCAAAAGAGCTGAGGTGCCTAACACCCATTGCAAATTGATATGTTTTTGAAAATCCCATTAGGTATTGACTTGCATCTTTAAGTACCCATATATCATAAAGACTCTGGCCACTGTGTTTTCACATCATAAGAAGAAGCATGGAGCTTACTGTTGGGTACTATTAAAGGTGCTTCCTGAGAAATTGCTTCTGGTATCTGAACTAGGTGAATAGCTCAATTCTTCAATGTAGACATATCCTTTTTCAAAGCTGCGCTAGTGTTGCTTCCCACCTTAGCCCTAAAAGAAAAGATATTTGCAGTGCTACATCTGGGAATTTAGCCTTGGAAAAAGAGTATTGAGTCCTCAAGGAAGGAGATGCTGGATTTGAAATAAAGTAAAAGGAGCAGCCAGTACTGAAGTTCAGGACCCAGATCTGCAAAGGCCTTGGGATGAGGGTAGACCTTCCCATCTTAGGAGATGGCCATTATAAGTTAGGGCACAAACAGGCATTCAGGTAGTTCACAGTGGTCAGCATTAATGTAGGGCCACTTACCCCTCTGAAACCAGTTTTTCATGTTGGTCGAAATTGTTTTTAAGTCATTGCCATGAGAAAATAGCAAGTGGTTCTTATAATAGGCGCTGGCTTTTATTTTTGTTGGTGGCGGGGGGAGGAGGCTAAAATATAAGTTGTATGCATTTCAGGTAACAGCCAACTTTCTGAGGGAGGCCTGGGCCTTTGGGCCTCCACATACTTGGCACCCTTGTGCTTTCTGCAGGAGTAAACCTTGTGACAGTTATGACGCACTACATTCAAGAGGTCAGCCCTTTGGGCACTTTTACATGTGCTCCAAGTGTGTGTGGGGGGGCTTTAATTAGAGTGGCTCCAAGAGCCTCTCAAATTGAAGTGCTACCATATTTCCTGTATCAGCACCCCTGCACTTAAAACAGCAGTGGGGGCTGATGAACTAAAGCTCATCAAATGAACTTAAGTTCAAGCACCCCCACTGCCATTTCTCAAGGTGAGGATGCTGATGCATGAGACACAAGAGGCAGCAGGAGTGTGGCAATTGCCACGTTCCAGCAAACTTGATTAATTGAGTCTGCTCTGATGCTCTGGAATGCCAGCATGTCAGAGCAGCCTCCACACTCGTGTATAGGTGCCCTTTGTGACTTGTGTTGCTCTGAAACTTGAATGACTCTTAAGATTTTTCCAAATAAAAAAAAGTGGGCTAATTGGTAAATAAAAGAACTTGAGGAGAAAATGTAACTCTTTCATCCCCATCTGGATATCTTTTACCGTGTGTAGACAAAATGAGGGGCATGTGTGCATGACACTTTAAAGCGGGTTAAATGGTTTTGCACCGCTTTAATGGTGTAATGGCCTTGGCGGTGTATTGCGTATTAATTCCAGCTGCTGTAGGAAGTTCTGCAGTGTAATGCACCTTAAATGACTTGGGGCACAGCAAAGTAAAGCTCCTTTGAGGAGTTTGTTTGCTGTCCCTACAGCTGTGGAACGAAGCACCAGGCTTCGTGCAGCTCTGCGGCTCTGTAGGAAGCCCTGCAGGCAGCCTGGCACCAGCCTGGGAAAGCAGGCTCTGCCCAAGAAATGCGGCGAGCCTGATCTTTTTCCTCCTGGAGCCTGCCTGCTTGCCTGAGCTGTGTGGGAGCCTGGTGCTTCCCTCCATGGCTGTGGTGTCATCCCCCCACTCCCCCGGGACTACCCAAGCTGGGTGCTGCCTGTGGGGGGCTGCCGTTGCTGCAGAGGGAAGCACCAGCCCCCCCACCCCCACTGCAGCCCAGGGACCACTCCACCCACTGGCAGCTCACCTTTCCCTCCCCACCAGAGTGGCAGGTAAGTCAGCGGGATGTGTGTACGACCCAGGGGTGGGGGGAGTTAATCAGTGCTAAATTGAAGCAGTGTTTAAAATCAACTGCTTCAATTTAGGACCCCCATTTTGTCTACCCATGCCCTTTTTATATTAAGGAAAAATAGCAGGAAAATAATAAAATTACAAAGCTGTTTCTTCCTCTCAGGGCGCATCTACATGAGACACTAAATGCTCAGTAGACTAATTCTACTGCATATTAGTGCATCATGTCAAAAGCTGTGCTATTGCGCTAATGAACAGTAGAATTAGTCTATTGCACATTAGCATCACTTAAAAGGCCTGTGCCAGCACTACTTCACAGTAGCACTGGTTACTGTGCATTTAGTTAGTACTTGTTATTACAGTACTAAACTTAATGCAGTAACCACAGTGCATTAATGCATGTGTAGACATGGCCTCAGAATCTCAAGCTCCAAATAGCATGAAGCCTATGTACAAGAGTGAAAATTCATTCAGCCTACAAGCTACTGAAAGATTTCAAATCTTCAGCAAGTTTAGGGTAGCTGGATCTCCCAAATGGAGGGTAACAGTAGCAAAACTTAAATCCAAAAAGACCTCATCAAACCACTTTTAATGTGGTTGTATCTAAGGCCAGTGAAAAAGAATATATTGAACAGAACAAAATGCAGGAAATGGAACATGAGGAAGTAATTAGGACAAACCCTGTATACTTGGAGTCTTTGTACTAGTCTAAGAAAATAGTTATTGAAGGCTACTTGCATTTGCAATTACAGTGGAGCTCACTGTAGTATCTGGAGCTCGTTTTCAACGCAGCCTTTTTCTTACTTCCACATTCTACCCTGCAAGCATTGGTACACGCATTCACTGAATAGATCTTTTTAGTATAGGTACAGATTCATGAGCACTTCAGAGAGAGCAGAAACAAAAGCTTGTGTAAATAAGACCCATGGAAATTCATTTAAAAACTCAAAAAAAAAAAAAAAAAAGCAAGCAAAAAAATCCAGCAAATCATCCCAAATAAGGTCTTGTTGTATTTATTTTGCTTTAGTTCGGCATCTTGTCTTTCCTCCCTTGTTCTGTTTGCCCAAATAAGGCTTCAAATATTCAGCTGCTGAACTAATTAATTTAAGGGGAACTAAGTTCCTGAATGTATTTGAGAATTTGAGCCTTGCTCTCTCCTGCTTCCATCCCGGTATTCCTTACTTATTCCCTAATGGTTCCTAATTGCAAGGGACAGTCCTTTTCTTTTCCATTTTTAACAAAATACCATTATCTCCTTCTATTCTTCCTCCAGAAAAAATTCGCCTTATATAGGACAATGAGGGCTAATGATGCATTTCAACACGTGGACATCTGTGGTTTCATAGAAAAACGCTATTATACATGTCGGCATCTATGGTTTCATAAAAATTTGCTATTATATTTTAGAATTATGTTAGTGTGCTTCCAAAACACTCAAAATTCATCACTGGGAAGCCTGGGTCACTGAAGGCAGAGATGGAGGAGAAAGGACACCAGATTTGTTGGGTCCTGTACCTGAACAAGGGTAGAATGAATTCTTTAACACACGTTTGGTCCCACTCTTATCCAGTGGGGAACTTCAGTGGGTGAACTGGGACAGGGGGCACAATGTATTTTTTTAAAAACTCATTGAAGCTGTTATATGTGACAGAAAAGAATATTGATACATAAATAAGAATATAAGAAGTACCATATTGGTTCAGACCAATGGTCCATCTAGTCAAGTATTGTCTCCAACGATGGCAGAGGTGGATGTTAGAGGGAGGGCATTGAACTGGATAGATCTAGTGTGATCTATCCCTTATTCATTATGCTGTCTGGTATCCACCATTATTAGTTTAGAGATGCCAGAGAAAACGTCTCCAAATGTTCTGTCCAGCTAACAATAGATATACCATTGATTAAGTTGTCTAGTCCCTTTTTAACCTCTCTATACTATCTAAACGTATCATTACAGTCATTGTTTTTGTTTATAAGAAGTTATTATATACCATTGCAGTTATTTCCCATAGTTCTTGATTTTCTACCTTGGTATTCTGCCTCTCCAAATAAAAGTAATATTAGAAGGGGGGTTATTTTTTCTGCATTTGATTTTGGTTCTACCATCAAAGGGGATAATGTAGCATTAATTTAGTAGGAAAACAAGAAGAACCTGACATTCAGATTGGCTGCTGTCCCAATCAAAATAGTGAAATCAAAGTAAAATTCTGTATTCAGCCTAATTCTCTGCATCATTCACAGCTTTTTCCTTAAAAGTCTGATGCTTCCATCATCTTCCATGTAAAGAATCCCTGAGGTGTAATTGCTCAGTCTTCCAGTGAACATAATGAATATTCCAGCAAAGCACTCCGAAGTAGAAGTAGCAGAACTAAGAAAGAGAGTCTGATTTTTCTCTAAGTGAGCAGCCCTGTGAGAGGAGCAAGGCTCTTTCCCAGAAGTATTCTTTCTTCATGAGTGCACAGGCTCCCAGGGAAGTATACAGTGTATGACCTAAAGTTTTATATCTAGATTTTCCACTGCAAGTAACAAAGGAGAGACCAGACTAGTCAAAAGGGAGAGGGAAAGTCTAGAGAATTTACTCCTACAGAGGAAAACTGATTGGCCAAAAGGGATATGAGGTAATTGTGATAGGAGGAATAACTGGCTGTATTTGTACTATTCACAACAAACTAAAAAACACTTGAAATTCAACACTTTTACCCATTTTTTTCTTTTCTCTCTCTTTTTTTGTACTTTTTTTTGTATTCTCCTGCACTCCGGGTTTGTTGCTAGAGCTTCATGGGAACAAGGTTTTTTAAGTTTTCTTTTTATTTTTTTTTCCATTTTGAAATTAAACAAAACAAAAATCTGATATGAAAAAGAAAACCCAGAAGCCAACAACAACAACATATCAGCTGTACGTTTGTGAACAGACTCCTGTGTGTGCTGTAAACCAGAAAATGGCAGTATCTGGTATCTTTTTTTTTTTTCCCCCTCAGAGGCTGATAAATATTTTGCCTCTCCTTAGGTTGGACTATGTATTCTTATGATACATAGGCTACTTAAATCCATACATATGAGTCATCTTAATCTTAAGATATGTCTATATGAGAAAATAAATACTACAAAAACCATGCGCAGATCCAGATTGAACGAAAACCTTGAAGTTACAGAAATGAGATAAGTAAATGTGATCACATTACTGGAGTCCTCTATCTGTTTCTCTGTGTAGAAGACTCATCCGTCTGTCTCTGACATGCTAAATGTTAGGTCAGTCCCCAGTGTTCATAGTCCTCATTTTCAAAGGCCTTTGTTATTCCCCTGGTCTACTTTTATGTGGCAGATACTGATTCAATCACTGCCATACAAGCCAGCAGGACATCCTGGCTAAGCACGTTTTTATAATCAGATCTGTGCAGGTGCACAGTCTGGGGAAGTGAATTAATCTCTGCCTCTTTCTCTGGTACAACAGCCACTTATATTTTATGCACATTGAGGAAACCTTTTCTGTGTGGCTGCTTTAGCAATTTTTCATTTACACTTTTAATATTCCCTTAAAAGCTTACTTGGTAGTGTTGTGTTCAAGTGCGTCTGTTTGTAGATGATTTGTCTGAATGAAGTAGCTTTGCACTTTAAAGGAGTCTCTTCATGCTTTTATTAGTTTGTCCTTGGAAAAGGTGGATTTCAAATTCCTTTGGCCCCCTGGGTTGGATCCAAGCCACAGGGTTTCTCATGATGGGGGAGGAGGGAGACAAGTGGTGGCATTAAATACCACATTTCTGAGCTACAGCATTTAACATATCTATTGCTTGCCCCTCCATGCCAACATGCATCCCCAGCGGGGCTCCATGTCCTAGAATTTGGCAATGGACCTGTCCTTGTTTGCTGTACCTCTGAATTCCTGGCCTGTCCAGGAGCCCTACAGGCCAGGTGATGCAGCTCCAAGTACCGGGTCCAGTCTAGAGGCTGTATCTTTGATGCCCACTGGAAAGAATATCTTGCTACCATTCTTCTGCATATGTTTTGCTGTTATAATTGCTTGTATTTAACTGTAGCAGAATAGACTATGAAGGAAATCAATACATATTTTTCCTTCCCACAGGAAACAAAAATAAAATACCACTGGAAAGAAGCTGGGACAAAAATCCTGACCTTGGAAATGACTGTAAGCTTGCCATTTAAAGGAAAATTATTTAAACCTCTAATTTAAGAACTTCAAAAGTCTTAGATTTTTTTTTAATGCCTTCTGATTTATTGTGGGGAATTATTTTTATATTTAGCTTATTATGAGAAATCAGAACTTGGGAATCTATTGCATTTTCTAATTTACTGGCAGAACTAAACTACAATGGTGTATTTACAGATCTGCCTTCAAACCCCCTCTAGAGATTTCTTTATCTTCTCCCAGGTTGTTTAAAAGTAACATTATGCAGTGAGCTCATCTCAGATGAACTCATTTTGCATCTGTTTCCTCATTCTACTTTTTGAGACAAAGGGCTTAAACTCAGATGTCATTAACCAAGTGGGCCAGACACAATAGACTTCCTTGTCTCTCCCAGCGCAAGCAATACTTCTCAGCCAATGTTAGATTCTGAACACTCAGACATTGATCCAGCAAAGCATTTAAAGGGTATAGGAACTGTGCTAAAGTGTAGGTGTGCTGTTGACATTTTAATGTCACGTAGCCTGGCCTAGGGGAATCCTACATATCAATTGGAAGGACAGAAGAATGAATGGTAGTGTTCTGGCTTAAGCAAACACCACTAGCACTGAAGCCATATTTATTAGGGCTGTGTGAAGCTTTGGTCCCTAATTTGATTTGGCCTGATTCAGTGGCCAAATCTCCAGATCAAATCAGGAGACCCTTTAATTTCTCTAAATTGAATCGGAACCCTCCAAATGGATTCGGAGAGATTCGGAAAGAATTGGCGATTTGGATGTAGACACAGCTTTAAATGTTTTATCTACATACCTCAGGGTACCAGGCAGCTTGTGAATGCAGCAATGCTGGGGTGGACGGGGCATCCCACAGGAGCATGGGTGCTCCCCAGTGTGCTCAGCAGCAGACCTGGAAGTGGACCAGAAGCACTTCCAGGTCCACTGGAGAGCACACCGGGCTCTCCCCCTCCCCCGGCTCAGCAACTGGTGCCTCCTGAGTCTGGTGGGGCACCTAGAGTCCCCCTGTGGCCCATTGCTGAGCTGGGGAGATGCTGGGGGGCTCCCAGTACACTCCCCGGTGGACCGGAAGTACTTCTGCACACCTGTGAGATGCTCCATCTGCCACAGCATCGCAGCATTCACGATCTGTGCCTGGTACCTTGAGGTATATAGAAAAAACTTTTAAAGCTGTGTCTACATCTGAGTCGTTGATTCTCTGAATCAGCATTGAATCTTCAGCTTCAGATTTGGCCAAATCGAATTGGGGGCAGTGATCTGAATCAATGAATTGAATCACTGTCCCCAATTTGGGCTGAATCTGAATCAAATACAGCCTGTTTCGCACATCCCTAATATTTATATGCCACCAGCACTGTTGGACAGGGCATGTCATAACAATGCCTGGCAACCAGCTCCCAGAACAAGTCCTATACTCCCAACTCTCTAATGGTCACTGCTCTAGAAGTGGGCAAAAGAAGAGATTCAATGATACCTTGAAGGCCAATCTGAAGTAATGGAATATTAACATCAATACTTGGGAGACCTGAGCACTGAATCTTCCTCAGTGGCACACTGAAGTACTACAAGGTATATCGACTGTTTTGAGCAAACAATTTGCTATGGAAGCAGATAGCCAAGAGAGACAAAGGGAAAGAGCTGTGGCCTGACATCACCAGGATCTATTCCCTTCTCCTGAAACTATTTGCCATGTCTGCAGTTGAACGTTCATATCTTGGATTGGCCTCCTGAATCATCTACAGACTCACCAATGGCTTCTCTATTTACTGGATGACTGTCATCCTTTGTATTGAGGGACTGATGTTGTTGCCACTGAACCTGGCCTAATCAACATGATGTCTAAAATATCTACTATTACTGGTGGTCCACTTCCCAAGGTTGCCACAGATAAACTTGTGTTAGTGCGCAGCTATGTAGACATATGCTAAAGAACTTGTTTAAGGTGACTTAGGAAATCTTTGGCAGTACACAGAATTGAAAACAAGTTTCCAGAGCCCTAGTTCCTTTGGCACCAGAGCATCCTTTTCTAGTTACCTCTTGGCTTTTTTACATCCACCCTCATGGTAGGCCTGTGTGAGTTGGCAGCGAATTAATCTGGCTTGGATCCAGCCACTTCAGATGGCTGTGATTTTATCTGGAGTGCCAGACTGGGTGGCCGCCTTGATCCAGCCGAAGAGGTGGCTCCAAAGCTTTGGAGCCACCTCAGAGATCTGGCCATAGGGTATAATGGGGAATCAATGAAATACCTATAACGTTGTTGTTTTTTGTTCAATTTGGATTAAACTTGCAGGGATGGTAGCCTCTGCTGAGGGCATGAAACCTGCCAAGTTTCAGGAAGATCGGTACAGGGGTTTGGGGGAACTACCCCAAATTCTTGAAAGCCAAACTCATGTCACAGCTGTGTGTTACACCACAGGGGGGTCAAAACTGCAGGGGTGGTTGCTCTTACTGAGGCCACAAAGCCTGCCACGTTCCAAGGAGATAGGTGTAGGGGTTTGGGGAGAACTGCACCTCAAGCTGCGGACAAGCAAAACGCATGCCATGGGTGACACTGCATGTGTTCAGGAGCTGCAGGGATGGTGGCCCCTGCTGAGGCCACAATGCCTACCAGCTGTCGAGGAGATCAGTGCAGGGGGGTTCTGGGGCCCTGCACTCCTTGCTGCTGACAGGCAAAACTCCTGCCAAGACTGTGGGGTAGTTGACTGTCTGTATTGATTCTTTCCTCTCCTTTGCCTGGTTTTGTAGGTGCTAATTGATGCTCGTTAAGTCATTATGTAGTAGCTAGATCCTGTGTATTGAGCTGGTCCCTGAGTGAATCATGATTGATTGATTAATTGATTTGTAACTGGTAACACAGTATCTTAGCAGCCAGGCCTGCAGTAGTGTCTCCCCTCCCCACCCCAAGACAGAGACCGTCAGTCCCACCAGCACCCAAGGCACAAGATTTGCTTGTCTGCAGCTTGAGGGGCAGTTCCCCCCAAACCCCTGCACTCATCTTCTTGAAACTTGGCAGGCTTTGTGGCCTCAGTAAGAGCTACTAGCCCTGCAGTTGTAACACATAGACATGACATGAGTTTTGCTTTCAAGAATTTGGGGTGCTGTTCCCCCCACACCCCTGCACCAATCTTCTTGAAACTTGGCAGGCTTTATCCTCTCTGCAGAGTCTACCATCCCTGAAAATTTTATCCAAATTGGACAAAAAACAAGGAAGCTACAGCTATTTTATTGTATCCCCATTATACCCTATGGCCAGATCTCCAAGGTGGCTCCAAAGCGTTTCGGGAAGCCTAACAAGGCCAGCACTTTGACCCAGATGTGCTGCTTTGGACCCCAAAGTGTCTGAACCTTCTCCAGAGCTGAAGCTCTGTCCGAAGCCTCGCACAGCCCTACCTCATACCCACTATATTAACTATACGCTGAGGTTTTCTCTGAGAGTATTTCCTTACTATTGCCGCGATATCTTTATTCCTTTGTTTGGTGCTCAGTAAAATAAAGATATATGTTTTAGAGATGTGCCAAAGAGATAAAATTCCAGTGTGCGATGTGACTTGTTCCAGTTCATCACATTCTAAATAAAAGCTAATCACAGAACTCATACTTGCATTTCAATTTCCCCCCATATTTGGGAGCAAAAAGTGGGGAAGAGGTGGCACATCTTAGTGTCAGACTAATCATTCTCGTTGCCACGTTCTGTTTAGTAAGTGTGTTTTACACAATGTTGTATCAAAATAAATGTTTCATGTAACATCATGTTGCATGATATTTGTAAATGTTGACTGAAATACTTTTGGAAAAACTCTTTGAAAAGAGTTTCAGGAAGTGAATATAATATTTTTAGTGACAAATAGCTTTTAACTGCAGAGATTCTTAAATGTTTCTGTTCTGTTTTGACTCATTTTTAGTTGGACTCATTTCTGAGACAGCTGTTTTCAAATGAAATTATATCTGTGTATTACCACTTTTAGCATAAAATAAATATTTAACATATGCTATTTTAACCTGAGGCACATTGACCTGCTTCAGATTATCTAGGATGCTCTGTTAAAGCTATGAAAAGCTTTAACATGATGAGGATTCCATCTCCTGTAATTGCAGAATGAAGGTAAATTTCATCAATAGAAGACTTGTATTGCTGGTGAATTTAGAACACCAGGAATTGCTATATAGGTGATAAGCGTTGGGAACTAGTGCTTTAAGTACAATTTTTTATGGTCTTGCCCAAGGCTCCTGAAATAATAATAATAGTAATAATAATAATAATTCCTACTGTTTTTAGGGATTGATACAACAATCAGTTCTATGCAGATTTTGGAAACGCAGCAAAAAATTGACAGTCGTTATTGTAGTAAAAGACTACAGTGCAGGTGGGTGAAATGTGCATTATACTATATTAATGTAAATCAGATACGAATTGAATAGCAGTAACGTGGCAATGGTGCTTTGTCCTTTCAGATGTTTTGATAAATTTCCATTACGCTTTTCAAAGCTTAGTTTGAATGTTTTAAGGAAGAATTCTTGCATTGTCATCCATTATATGTTCCACTTATAAAATCCATGTGTCATTTCCATATTTATGCAGTCAAACCTTCCTGAAATCCTTTGTGCACTAATGTTGTCACTTTTATTGTCAACATTTAGGTCTGGAAATTACAGCTATGTTATTCCCATTAACAAATATACACCCACTAATGTAAAAATCTCACTGGAAATAAAGTAAGTACAATCAATATACATGTGTCCAAAGAGAAAACATAGTTTATGCTTTATAATGAAATTATTTCTGCCTGATTTTTATTCATTTGCTACTGTTCAAGGGCCAGAGCAAAGTCTCTTTACCACTCCAGTTGTGGACATATATAGTGTGGTGTAACTTCCATTTAACATCAGTTTGCACACTGATGCAAGTTACAAGGGTGTCTGTTGTGGACAGATGACTTCCTCTTCTTGTGTTGTCTGCAGTAGTTATTATAGCACCTTAGCTTTAGATACTTGGCAAGCTGGTAATAGTCTGTTTACACTGAAACAAATGCCTACCCTGGAAATAAACTGACTAGAGCTATGGGCGCATGACCTGTACACTGGTGTTAAATTTACACTGTGAATAGTTGCTTTCAGCTTCCCAAGTAGTGACTTTACCCAGCATAGAATAATGTGTGCCTTCAGTGGCACTTAATTATTCATAAAGCTACTGTAGATATTCATAAAAAGGGTGAATTTCACCCACTCAGGTAGATGTTGAAATCTAATTGTATTATTATTCTCCAATACTAGTATTATCCTCCATACTATATTGGCTGATGGTTTAGCCCTGATTAGGGTTGATTTTGTCTTGAGCATGAAGTTGAACTAAATGACTAAATGAGGTCCCTTACATCCCTACTTTCCTATGCTTGAGATAATTAAACATGCGTAATTGTAGTTGTGCTCCTGTAGTTGATTGGGGCCTTTACTTATATTTTTCTACATTAGAAAAACACAATATGTAAAAAGCAATTCCTTTCCCAGCCTAACTTACTTTGTCAAGTTTTTTGGGAAGGCCTTAGCATCTGTACAGAGCCCATACTGATCTATGCAAATGGCTCATAGGTTCTCTGATAACACACACAATAATAATAACTACAACCAGTAGCAAACTTCTTATTCCAAAAAAGCTTCTTATCTTGGACGTACATCTAGTCCCATTCTGCTCTCCCAAAACTAACATTCTTCTTTGACTTCCTCTTCTCCAGTAGAGGCCAAGGCCATTAATCCAATTGCCTAATGGCAAATGCTCAAGGATTTCTCACCTTGGAATTTCAAGGCAGGACTTTTGAAGTCTGTCATTCTTTAGAGCAAGTCTGGTGTCCTTTTTATATAGTATTGTATTCTTGCTTTAGGATGTGAATGAATGCATCAGAACTCCTGCTGAAGTGGCTCTGCATTAGTTGAAGCAGCTGTAATAAACCTTTAGTTGAAGCGTTACTTTTTATCAAGTAAGGTCAGAGCCCTTGTATGAGGGGCTGAACGCATCTCATACATAGCTTCATAGAACAGGATGTAGAATTTATTGTGAATGCAAAAATCTTTCCAGTTGTTTACATACATTTATTTCCATTAAGCGTCTCTTATTTAAAAAAAAAAGAAAAGAAAAGAAAATCTCTCTACCAAACCAAATATACTTGTATAATTGCATTACAATGTCCAAATGCTATAATTAATACATTGCAAATATATAGAGTGCTTTTTATTTCCACTAAGTAAAATTGAGTTAAGTCAATGTATATACAACTGTTACCCTTTTAGGATATAGTATGTCATGACTATTATTTCCTTTTAGAGTCGCTGTGTTGCCTAATGCTGTACTGAGTATGTTTTCTTAGCTTTGCCAGGCAAGCATCATGTTTCCTCTCAAAATAATAACGAAAAATAATTAAAGACTAAAAAAAAGAAATAACTGTTCATGTATCATGCCTGGGATGTTTTTATTACCTTTCTAACTTGGTGTATATTTCTGTACAGTTGAAGTTGTGATGATTTGTGAAGGTTCCTGTTCTGAGACTTATTTAGGGTTTGTCTTCCCTAAAGTTTTTTTCGGGTTTTTTTCAGAAATAAATTAATAAAAGCCATCTGGAGTTAAGAAATGATAAACTAAATAATGTCATTACCATTACTGTCCTATTAGCTGTACATCATAGCCTTAGATATGATATGATGGGGAAAGTTTGTACCCAGAACTTTATATTTAATTCTGTGGTCAAATAGGCTGAACCAAAACTCCTAGATGCAAACTCCCCACACTTCTTGGAAAAAGGTGTTAATTTTTGTAGAATAGTCCTATCTCCTTTATTTTGGCTACCCTAAAGAATGCACATCACACTTTCCTATTGCATCTTCCTATTCTGTTTTATAGGTTATAGAGGGAGATGGGATTTTAATATTTAACAGCAGTAGATGCATTAATTATTTTTCCTCTGTTTGTTGAAGCACCATGGAGCCATTAATTGTCTTCCAATGCAAAGTCACTATTGGAAATATTTGTGGCCTTCATTCACGACCCCGAAACGAAGGGGAGGCTGTCCTAGAAACACAGGTATTACTTTCTAGTGTTTCATTGCTTCTGCTGGGGTTATATTCCTATGCTGTCATTTAACTGGCTGCTTTTGTTCTGTTTTATATGAGAAGTTGCCAAGTTAAAACTGGGGCAAGTCCAGAAATGTGTGTTCAGTGCCTCCTCAAGCCGGACCATGGGAAGTGTTCAGCACAGAAACAGTTTACAACATATCTTCCCCTCCCCTTCAAAGCTGTGTAGCTTTTGCAACCTCCAATAGATATCCTAGCATATATCTTTAAGACATCACTGATGCTGAAGTTGCAGGGCCTTTTGGTGTTGTAGAGATACATTATGGATGCTTTTAGGAAGTTCCAATATATTTAATAGACAGGGAAATAGAATTTTGAAAAGGCTTCTCATGATTCGTTTGGATGTTGCACCCCAGCACAGAGGGTGGAAATAATCCAGAAGTAGTTATTTGGTGGTTCTCCTGCAGGATGGTATCCTTGGGTGATCAAGGAGAGAGTGTGTGAGGAGCAGAGGTCAGAAGAACCCACACTCAGGAACTCCAGGTCAAGCATGTGGTGAAGAGAATAGCATGTGTCAACTGACAAAGTTCTCTTACCCTAGAATAAACTTGAAAGAAAATAAAGTGAAAAACTAACCCAAGGGTCAGCAAACCACGGGACATGCCAGAGCATGGCACGTGAAGCCATGTTGTTTGGCTTGCCACAGCTGGCCTGGACTATGGGCAGGCCCCTACTGCTGGCCACAGAGCCCAGGCTGCTCTAAACAGGAAGCTGGGAGGCTACAAGTAGCTGCACCGGGATCCACACTGCCCTGGCTTAGCTCGTTGCTGGTGGCAGGTGCACGGGCACTTCAGTTTGGGCAGTGGTGAGGGGGCTGGGGCCGTGCTGCCACAACAAGGTTCAGACCCCTCGGGGTTCCACCTACCATCTGCCGCTGGCAAGCCAACATCTTACAAGTCAAGGTTGAGGGTGTTTTTGGCAAAAACATTGCTGACACCTCAATTAACCTGAGGTTTCATAGATGTAATAGACATTAGGGCTGCAAGGGACCTTGGAAGATCATCGAGTACAGCCCCCCACCCAAAGGGCAGGAAGTCAGCTGGGGACATAGGACTCCAGCAAGATGAACACCTTCAAGAGCAAATTGGATGCTTAATGTAGGTGCTTGAACCACCTCTGATGGCAGGCTGTTGCAGACCTTGGAGGCTTGGACAGTAAAAAACATTCTTCCTTATGTCCAGCCTGAAACGGTCTTGTAGTATTTTATGACCATTCAACCTCATCATCCCTTGGGGTGCTCTGGTGAACGAGCGTTCTCCCAGATCGTGGTGAACACCCCTGATAAACTTATAGGTGGCCATCAGATCACCCCCGAGCCTACGCTTTTCCAGGCTAAAGAGCCCCATGGCTCTCAGCCTGTCGTCGTAAGGTCTGTTTTCCTGACCTCTGATCATGCGCATGGCTCTTCTCTGGACTCTCTCAAGCTTCTCCCCATCCTTTTTGAATTGTGGAGCCCAAAACTGGACTCAGTACTCCAGCTGCGGCCTCACCAAGGCCGAGTACAAGGGGAGAATGTCGTCCCGGGATTTGCTTGAGAAGCATCTATGGATGCAAGCCAGCGTTTTGGACGCTTTACTAGCCGCAGCATCGCCTTGCAGGCTCATGTTCATCTTGTGGTCAATGATGACCCCCAAGTCTCTTTCTTACGTAGCAATAGCCACTGTAGCACTGCCGAGCCTATAAGGCTGCTGCAGGTTTTTCTTCCCAAGGTGGAGAACCTTGCATTTTTCGGTGTTAAACACCATCAGGTTCTCATCCGCCCATTTGCTGAGCCAGTCCAGGTCAGCCTGGATCACTCACCTGTCTTCAGGTATGGATGCCTTGTCCCAAAGTTTGGTGTCATCAGCGAACTTGGCCAGTCCACTTCTGACTCCAATTTCAACATCATTAATCAAGATGTAGAACAATATGGGTCCAAGGACAGA
This sequence comes from Crocodylus siamensis, assembly GCF_052110815.1. Classification (NCBI taxonomy): domain Eukaryota; kingdom Metazoa; phylum Chordata; order Crocodylia; family Crocodylidae; genus Crocodylus; species Crocodylus siamensis. The sequence continues at coordinate 68,198,005 of NC_143398.1, forward strand.
GCCTTGGGGGACTCCACTGGTCACAGGACACCATGATGAATGACTTGTATCAATTACTACCCTCTGGGTCCAACCACGGAGGCCGTTTCCCAGCCAGTGGATCATGGTGGACCCAAGGCCACAATTGGCCAGTTTCTCCAAGAGGTGATAACAGGATACCAGATCGAGGCTTTTTTGAAGTCAAGATATATGACATCAATCTCTTCTCCCTTGTCTAGGTGATAGGTCACCTGGTCATAGAAGGAAATGAGATTGGTCAAGCAAGACCTACCCACAGCAAACCCATGCTGGCTATCCCTTAGGATGTTGGTGTTGGCCAGTCCATTAAGGATGGCCTCTTTAATAAACTTTTCTAAGATCTTCCCTGGGAAAGAAGTCAGGCTGATGGGCCTATAGTTAGCTGGATCCACTTTCCTCCCTTTCTTGAAGATAGGCACCACATTGGCCTTCTTCCAGTCATCAGGTACTACCCCAGATTGCCAGGAGTTTTCAAAGATCCGTGCCAGAGGCTGGACTATGATGCTCCCCAGCTCCTTGAGTACCCTGGGATGTAGATTGTAAGAGCTGGCTGACTTGAAGGTATCCAGCTTCTCAAGGTGTTCCTTCATGAGGTCAGCATTGATGGAGGGCAGGGGGATCTCCCTCACCCAGACCTCCCTGTTCCGTAGCGGGCGTGGGCGTCCCATGGGACTGATGAAAGACCGACGCAAAGTACTTATTTAATAGGTTGTTTTTTTCCTGGTTGTCAGTTGCCCCATCTGGTTCAGCAGGGGTCCAGTGTTGCCCTTGCTTTTCCTCTGGCTCCCCACATATCTGAAAAAGGACTTTTTATTGTCCTTGATGCTCAAAGCTAGTTGGAGTTCAGTTGCAGCCTTGGCTTTCCTGGTTTGCTCCCTGCAGGACCAGCGCAGAATATTCCTTCTTGGAGGTGAATCCCATCCTCCATCCTTTTGTAGGCCTTTCTTTTTAGCCTCAGGAGGTCTGCTAGATCCCTGGAGACCCAAGGGGGCTGCTGTGCCCTCTTGCTGCCTTTCTTCCGAGTTGGAATAGACTTAGCTTGTGCATTGAGGAACGCTTCCTTGAGGAGCAACCACTCATCCTGAACTCCCCTCCCCCTGGGGTCGTGGTCCCTTAGGGCCTCACTGACAAGCCTCCTGGGCTTGTCAAAGACGGCTTTCCTGAAGTCAAGAACTTCAGTGTTGCTGACTGATTTGCCAGCTTTATGGTGGATGGTGAAGGTGATCAGCTCATGGTTGCTGTCACCCAGCTGCCCATCGATCACTAAGTGGCCAATTAGGTCATCCCCAGTAGCCAGTTCCAGGTCGAGCAGCGCTTTCCTTCTCACTGGCCCATAGACTTCTTGAGTCAGGTAGAGGTCATCCACGCACAAGAGGAAGCTTTGCGACCGCTTGGAGTTTGCTGAGTGATCCTCCCACGAGATGTCTGGGTAATTGTAGTCACCCATGACAACCATGGTCCTGGAGCATACGGCCTCAGCCAGTTCCCGGGCAAACTCCTGGTCAAGCCCAGGACTTTGGGTGGGAGGTCTGTAGTAGACTCCCACCGTTGTGTCCCCTGTGCCGTGTTCCCCATGGATTTTAACCCAGAGGGTCTCCAGTTGTCCACCCTGGTCAACAATATCAGCTTGCAGGGATGTGTAGCTTTCCTTAACATGGAGAGCTACACTGCCACCCCTTTTTATCTACATGATCCCTCCTGTACAGGGTATAGCCATGGATGGAGTCCCACCAGGTCTCCATTACCCAATGACATCATAATTATTTGCATTGAGCAGGAGGACGAGCTCCTCCTGCTTATTCCCCAAGCTCCTGGTATTTGTGGACAGGCAGGGAAGTGTCCCCTTGGGGGCTCTTGCCTTGCCCACAGATAGTACCTGGGGTGGGCTCCCTTAAGTGCCTTGGCCTGCTGGCTTTGCAAGGGTTGCTCAATAGGCTAGCAGTGGCAGTAGTCCCCCTGTCTCCCAGCAGGCTTAGTTTAAAGCCCGGTGGAGAAGGTCAGCCAGGCTGAGAAGAGCCTCCTCCCCAGGAGAGAGAGATGGAGGCTGTCTCTTCCCAGCAGCTCGCTGCCTCTCTCAGTAAAGAGCAGGCTGTGGTCATGGAAGACAAAGCCTTCCTGATGACACCAGCGCTGCAGTCTTTGGTTCACTACGTGGATCTTCCTCTCCCTCCTCAGCCCATAGCCCGAGACTGGGAGGATCGACGAGAACACCACCTGTGCCTCCAGGCCCTTTAGCCCTGCTCCCAAATCCCTGTAGCACCTCATGACCCAGCTGGGAGCGCTCCGAGCCATGTCATTGGTGCCCACATGAATAAGGATCATAGAATAGTTGTCTGTAGGCTGGAGGAGCTTAGGGGTCTTCTCTGCAATGTCCCGGATGCAGGCCCCTGGGAAGCAGCAGCCTTCCCGGGCTAAGGGGTCAGGGTGGCAGATTACTCCCTCAGTCCCCCTCAGGATGGAGTCTCCCACAACAAACACCTTACGTTTTGTCTTGGGGAGAGTGGGGGCGGTAGCTGCAGTTGAGCCTGTGTTGCCTGTGGGAGCTGGCAACTCAGCAGGCTCTGCTGGAGCAGCAAGAGGTGTGTACCTGTTGCTAAGCTCTGGCGGGGCAGGGGCTTTGGTGCGGTGGGCCTTAGGGCCCTTTACCACCTTGATCCATGCCCCTGACTGGACAGAGTGGGAGGTCCTGGAGTCCTCCCTTGTCCTGGAGGGAGACCATGGTCTACCCTCTGGGTCCCAGAGGAGAAGGGCCTGGCAGTAGGAGTTAATCTCCTGCTCACAGTCCCTGGTGGAGCACAGTCTCTGGACTGTGGCCTGGAGCTCCTCCAGCTGGTGCACCAGAGACCCTAAAAGGGAGCAGACCCCACAAGGTTAACACACTCAGATTCTAAGGGAAACACTTTGGGCTAAGTTATGATTTATTTTTGGGTGGTTAGTTTGCATTTTGACTGGTGTAACTAACCTGTCACTGTGAGTTAATGTTTTAATACAGGTAGCAAAAATTCTACTTATGATGCTCTATACCACTGGTTCTCGACCTTTTTTTCTACTGGGACCCATTTGCAAAGATCCATAGCCTGTCCTGACCCACATCTCCTGACCCCCTGGTGCCCGACTCCCAGTCCCCTGGCCCCTGTAGCCATGTTGGTGTCCCTCAATCCCAACCCGCAGCCCTGTGCCTCCCTCAGCCCTGCTGGAGGGGCCTCCAAGTGCCCCCATCCCATTCAGGTCAGAGTGCAGTGGCTGCGGTGGCTCCAGCTCATGAGAGCGGCGGTGGAGTGAGTGCAGCCCTGGCACAGGTTGGAGTGGGGAGGAAGAGAGAACTTTGCCTCCCCCTCCCCCCGGCTCTGGGCTGGGGCTGCCACACTGCACCAGGCAAGTCTGGTCATGGCCCCTTCGCATTCCCTGAGCAGCGTCTCCTGGCTGGCCTGCCCCTTTGAGCATGCGCGCTGGCCCCGGTGCTGCCAACCCAACCATGCCGCTCTCCCCCACGCCTGTTCCCCATTGGAAGGGGCAGGCACCTTCCCGTTGCCCCTGTGTCCTGCCGCAGCTCACAACCCTTTGAAATATTGTTGTGGCACTTTTTTGGGTCACGACTCATGGGTTCAGAAAACTGCTCTATACCTCCTCCTATCTGTATGCAGCTTTTTTCAGATCTTCATTTCTTTTCTAACCTCTCTAAATCATAGACTCACAGAATTTATCATGCAGTTTCTATTTTCTGTTTTATGTTGCGTGTGTCCTAGCAATCTTCAGACCCATCACTTGCCCACTGATGAAAGTCCCTTGGTTGTAGATATCAGCAGAATCATAGGAAAATAGGGCTGGAAGGCACAAGCATAATGTGAGAAGAGTGCATCTGAGGCCGTCCTCTCTCATCCTCCCCTCCCCCAGGCAGCACGCAGGAGCAGCAGCAAGCAGCAGTGCAGGTAGTGTGTGCTATACAGTGCTAGGGGTTCTGGTAATTGCAGTTCTCTAGAGCAGTGGTCTCCAAACATTTTTGATCGCGCACCTCTATCAGTAAAAAATTTTTGAGCATGCACCCCCAATATATATGTATATTTATATAAATATAAATAGAAGTTCTAATATTTTCTTCCCGCGCCCAGTAGATCATCTTGCGCACACCCCACTTTGGAGACCACTGCTCTAGAGCAGCTGAGGGGGTTGGGGTGGGACTTTCACCCTCTTTTTTGCCATCAAAGCCCATGTTGGGAGGGCAAAACAATTGCTAATTTCGATGGCAAAACTGGGGTCAGTTCCCTACCCCATTTCCCCCCAGCAGCAGTAAACTCCACTGCTATGCTATACAACTACAATTCCCAGAATGCTTTGTGCCCCATGACACACTGCTTAAGTTGCTGCAATGTGCATCTGGGAAGTGCAAATCGAGCAAGGCATGGGAGAGTGGGATGTACCTTATTCCTCCCTCCTGGCACCACCTCCTTTTACGCGGTGTCTGGGGCCTGGGCCATGCTTGTCCACTCCACATTATACTACAGCTGGAAAGGACCTTGAAGTCATTTTGTCCAATGCCATGCTGTTCCAGCAGGATTGTTTGTGGAGAACGATTTAACCAAATAGGACACAGGGGTGTTTACCACCAAATCACTCTCCTAAACCCTTTCTACACTACTGTTTCTACTGTTGTCCCCATTAGTAGTGAATTATAGCTTTAGAGCAAAACCTTGGCTCCACTGAGAACAGTGGTAGAATTTTGGTTTATTGCAGTGGGGCCAGGATTTCAGAGACCCTGATTGTGTACAGGTAGGAATTATTTTCAGGTAGCTCTCTGGATTGTCTTAATGGGAACAAAAGGTTAGTTCAGCAGTAGCTTTTCCCACCATCCAAGTCCATCAGAGACTTGATCCTGCAAAGTTCTGGGAGTCTTTGAAAACATGGCTTTAATTCCCATTATCTTCAGTGGACCTCACAGAACTGGGTCTTTACATTTTACTGCATCTTCTTGGAAGTGGTTATCCCAGTTTAAAAAAGGGGCAAAACTAAGTATGATAGAGAATCTTCAGACAAATGATATGGTAAACCTATATGAAAGTGTAACTCTCAAGCATGTATTGGCTTATTAGCTAGCTGATGTCTGGCCTGTGCAGCATATATGTGCCCTATATACTTAGTTGTTTTCAAATCGATGACTTACTGCTTTGCTGATTGATTGAAGCCCTATTTTCTCCTCCCTTCACCATCTTCTCAAGATAACTTTCAGCTGTTCCTGACAAAAGTTCACCAGTGCATAGAGTCCAGATCCCAAATCCCTGGAATAGTATCAGACTTGAAGCGTATGCACATCTGCTTACATAAGGGTGATGTTGAAACTTACTCCTAACAACACTGGTCAAACTGGCTTCACATGTCAACCTGAAATTTACATTAAAACACTAAAGCTAACTAGTTTGACAGGCAGGTATAAAACTGCTTCCAGCAACCATAATGGTGAGTCATTCATGGGTAGCATGAGTCAAAATAAAAATGTTTTCCATTCAAGGAGCATTTCTTCCAGGCTGATTTATTGTGAGGGTGGCGAGACTTATTCTCCAGTGGTAGGCAGGCCATCGGTCTCCTGGACCCTGGACTGTTCCTACATAAAACTTATAATATGTATAATGCTTACTGCATTAGGGCAAAAAAAGCCACGTGGGTAGCTCTGACTTCATTAGCAGACATTTATAACATCCTTTAGACTAAATGAAAGGCATCAAGGGAGTATCAAGCTGGATCATTAAAACATTCTCCTGTCTGGAATTAAGGGAAATTTGTCAAATTATCAGCATCTCCTTGAAAATAAGTTTCCAAGCCAAAATGCATTACTTATGCTAGCATATGGTAGGGTATTACATCATTGCTAAAACTGTGTGTGTACATCTCCCTGTAACAATTCTGTCTTATTTCCTTGGAATACATAGGAAACGGCATACACCCAAAGTGCTCCTTGTGCTATTGCTTGTTAATCAGCAGAATCTCACTGTTTACTACGGTCTTACTTTAAACTTTACAGAGTACTTTGGAACAAGTCTAACATCTGAAAGGAATTAGTCCAATGACTATGCTTGGAGCTCAGTTATTCAGTGCTAGCTGACAAGTGCTGGGAGCCAGATGTCTGTCAATTCCGGTTTTTAGTTGATCAGAATAAGCCCCATTCACAAGGCTGAAAGTCAGCACTTTCCTTTTGTCTTTAAAGCATGCTGAATTCTCTTGCTGTAGCTATCAAGTCTTGTTATCACAATTACTCATACTGCTTTTGGCAGTGAAATGCTTTCACAGCCTCTCCTCTCCAATTGCATGTAAAATGAGGTTATCAAATTTATCTCTTTCTATAATTCATCATCTAGGGATGTCAGCATATTTGGATTCTGCCTGTAGCTTCATGGTATGACAGCGCCTACCATTTCCGTGTAGCTGCACCGGTAAGCCTTTTTCAAATGAAAGAGACCAAAAGAAAAATAATGTTTTAACTGAGATTAGTTTCTACATTAATCTCTTTCATTTTTCTCCTACAGGATCTTGCAGACTGCACAACAGATCCTAATTATGCTGGGATGTTTTTTACTGATTACTACTTCTATTTCTATCGACAGTGTAACTAAAGTATTGCCTATCATTCTGTTTGTTGGAAAAAAGCTAATATACTTGGTACTGAAAACAGCTGAAGTATTGTCTTTTGGAGTTTTTTTTGCAAACTTTTCCCAAGTTTTGCAGGGTGTTTCTTTTGTTTCTGTTTAGCTATCCACTTTTAGGGGGAAAAAAAGTACTTGAATGTAATCCAGGCTCAGCATTTCCAATCATTGTTTAAAAGAATACGATTTCTGACAATGAATGAAGCATTTGATGTGTGAACGTTAAATAATTCCATTGATCTTGGTAAAGCCATGAGATAAAGTATATGGAGGGGAAAAAATAAAGCGGAGCTCTGCTGATCCCTGATATGCTTCAGCTTTTAAGACTATCAGATGGTAAACTATCAGTTACAGTTGAGAGACCTGCTTTTGTCCTACAGGCACCTGCCTCCCATTAATGTCTTCCTTTTTCCTTATTGTATATAAACTTTCCCAAAAGAAAAAGCTTTGTTAGGGGGAGGGTTTTACAAATGCAATATTCCATGAATGTAAGCACAAGTTTATAAAAATACCTTCTTAAATACTTTTTTCTCCTAACTCCATACTGCATGTAATTATTTCCTTGGGTCATATGAAAAAACACAAGCACCAACATCACTCTCAGCAACAATGATGTTCCTGTTAGAACAAAATGTGTACCTGTGGTGTGGGTTTTTTACACCATGCCAAAAAATAACCCATTTTTTCTGGTGTTTCTGATATTCTGGTGCTTTAGGTTTGTGTTAGGATGACAGAAGAATGGGAAAATAGAAGAATAATAATGCGATGTTTTTGCATAGTTTTGAAAGATGGATATGTGTAGTGTATAGTATCTACATAGAAATGGTATTGTGTGTTTAGGAAATATCATTTACAGTGAATGTTGTTTGGGTGACTGAATTTCAAACTGCACATTGGTTGCTGACAGAGGAAATATATTTAATGCACAAATACATTATGAATAGTGAATGCTGTCAGTGAATGTGAGTATGTATACACAGGTTTTTTTTCCATATATATGTATATGTGTATATATGTACAGCATAAGGAAAAAATATATAATGACTATATGCTAAAGATTTAGAGATTATTTGTGAAAGTTGCACACAAGAAATCTGAACCATGAATTAACTAAGGCTTTGTTTTTCATTTTGGGAAATTTCCCACTTCTCTATGTTAGTATATAACAGGGTTGATACTTATTTGCATGGTTAATCGTGAGGAGCCAAAGATATGGAAAAATGAAATGTCTTGATTGACTGACCATAAACGTATTTAGTGTCTTAATTATATACTTATTGCATATGGGGAGTAGGGAGAGGTTGGTTGGGTGCCTCAACTATATATTTCTTACCTTACTATATTTGGATGCCTTTCTACTATAGTACTACTAGTTCTACCCTTATTATATTTAGATGTCTTTTAAGGGTGAGTTTGTAAGGCTTGGTTGGAAAATGATTGCACCATCCTTGTAGTGAATTCTCCATATTCTTGCCCTTAACGCAGTGGTTCTCAACCTTTTTTGTACCAGGACCCATTTGCAAAGATTGATGGGTTGTCCTGACCCACACACCCCCTGGCCCTGTTGGTGCCTGACCCACAGTGCCCCATCCCCCTGTCCTGCTGCAGCCTTGGTCCCCAGCCACCTTCCCCCAGTGCTGGTAGGCATCTGTGCCCCCCAGCCCCCCTTCCCAACACACACACATCCCCTTTACACGTGCATACGCACATACCCCCCCCACAACAATCCCCAAGTCCTGGCCCTCCACCCCCTGCTCCCCATACACTTACCTGCATCCAGCCACTGGGGCTGTTCCCATGCCAGCCTGCAAGGGGAAACCCATGCTTTCATGTGTTTTTTCTGGCACTTGCTCATGACCCATTGAAATATTCTTGTGATCCATGGGTTGAGAAATAGGGCTGTGTGAAATTTTTGCGGCCGTTTTGTTTCAGAAGTGTTTTGGGCCGTTTCAGCACCCAAAACACTGAATCCTAATTGAAATGGAAATGGAATTTCAGAGTTTTGGCGCTGGGCTTGCAGGGAAACAAAAACTAAGAAGAGGATGGGGAAGAGTGGGGGAAGGACTGCTCTGATATTGACATCTAGCTCCTGGTTTGATTCCCCAGCTCTCTAATCATTTCCACAGCTCTTCCCAGGGGGGTGCAGGCCCCCGATCTGCATGTGGGGTTTCAGCAGTCTGCCACTGCAGGCTGTGGCCAGCAGCAGCCGCTCGGTGTGGGCCGGGAAAACTGCAGTGCTGCCACTGGCCCCCGTCTGCAGTGGCAGCCTGCTGAAACCTGGCACACAGATCCAGAGGCCTGTGCCCCCTGGGAAGAGCTGGGGGAATAATCAGAGAGCTAGGGAATCAATGGGCTGGGAAATGCAACCGGGAGCTGGGCAATCCCTGCTGTGCAACCTGGCTCCTGCATGGAGGGCAGCAGCCCTTTCCCTTCCCTGGACGAGCCACCCAGGGCCCTGTCCTGCTGCCCACTCTGGCTCTGCAGCCTTGCCTGGCTTTGTAGGGCTGTGGAAAGCTTCCCTTGCAGCCCGTTCAAAACAAATTCAGCCAAAATGAAACAGGACAGTGATCCGAAACACTAAAACGAATCACTGTCCTCCGGAATGGCTGAATCTGAGCCCGAATCCAAACGTAGCTGTTTCACACAGCCCTATTAAGAAACACTGCTTTAACATATTAAACACATGTAATTACAAAAAACAGAGGTTTTTTCATAATTTACAATGTACGTTATATAGAATATATGTCCCATAAGTTCATGGAGATGTAACTGATTCAGCCAAAACGAGAGAGAGTGTGTGTTAAGAAGAAAACCTCCATTCCTTAAGTTCCAAGTCTTTCAACAGTGTTTTAATTTTTTCTGTGTGTGTTTACTAACGTTTTAAAGCTGGTTGTTACAATGGGATCAAGCCAATGGCAAGTTAATAGGACACTGCTAATCACAATGGAATCTTCAATGTTGTATTTGCAAGCAATAATTTATTAATTGCATATTTTTTCTTGGACCCAAAAGAGAAGGAACCCCCTTATCAACACATAGTTTGAATGCAGTTTTGCACACCACATCAGACTCTGTCTCCTAACTTGACAGGGGACTAGGGCCAAAACATATCTGTAGAGTATTCAAAGGGCTTTGTTACACAATAATTTTAGGTACTCCTGGAGCTCTTAATCCCTGGATTTGCCCACATGTTAAAACCTGGAACTAGTTTTAAGCACCCTTTAGGCAGCCTAAAGTTACTGATGCTTCAGGGCAAATTTATCTGGGATGTGTGTTACCAAGCTCCTGTTAAGGCCTTGTTGCATGATATACTTGGCACATGCTAATTTTATTGGTGTTAGAATTAGCACATACTTTGATCAGTTGACCATTAAGGGTTAATATCTCCTGTAATCTGCACTGCTCTGACCTGTCCTTGGAGGCCTGGAGAGCAGGGGCATGGCTACGAGCCAAGCTGACTCTGTGCCTTCTCAGCTTGCATGCTCTCAGGGGCAAGGTAGGTGGCCCAGATTGAGGGCAGCCAGGGGCTGCAGGATCCCATTGGTCCTGCAGCCCCTACTTGCCCTGACTTGGGTCCCTGATGTCCCCCACCACCCAAGCCCACTGGATCTGAGAGGTTAGATGTGAGTGGCAGTACTTTAAGGTTGAATTTTATGGAATTTGTTACTTGATATAGGTGCTTCAATCTTTTAATGCTACTCTACTGTTACACTGTAAGTACTGGGCATACATAATCTCAAAACTCGTATTTTAGGAAGAAAGGACAGTTTCCATTGTGGACTTGCTCCACTGATAGGCATGGCCCCAGATATCTGCACGCTGAAACTATTCTAGTGTCCAGCATGGAGTGGGGAGGGTGAGTTTACTTCACAGGGAAAGGAATCCAAACCAAGGACCACAGGATGGAAAAATATGGCAAAAACAGTGCAATTAGTCCTGTTTGTTAGGCATTTTTTTCTACTATATCTCAAATAGTAATTTATTGAGTCTTTTGTGTTTCCTGTAAAGAAGCTTCCAATTTACAGAGTAAAAGTATTTCAAGAAAATCTCTAAAGCATATCTATACCTAGCAAACCATTCACTTTGTCCTTTCTCCCCTTATTATTCAAATGACCTGAAAATCCATGTTTCACTTAACAGCAGGACTTGGTTTGCTTCAAAATAAATGCAGTCTGAATTAATGCGTCTCAGATTTTCCAGAACAACAGTGCTGTGTCAGACCAGTTAGTTAAGCCATGTTTAATCAGTGGGTCTGATGCATAGGGAACTAACCGAAGACTTTACAATTCTGTTTCTCCACAGACTACCTGTGTAACTACAGGCAAGTCCTTTAGTTTCTCTTGCTCTCAGTTCTCCCATCTGTAACCCATGGATAATAGCACTTCTCTAGCTCACTGAAGTTGTGGTAAAGATAAATACATTTAAGATGGTGAAATGCTTGGGTTTTGTGCCAATGAATGCCATAAAGGTACTTAAAATAGATAGATATGCCACTTTAAATTAAAATAAAGAAGATTTTCAATCTCAATTAGTTGTATGGGAAAGTGAGAATGAGTCTTTCAGCTACTAGTTCATATAGAAATCAGACCCCTTCTATGTATGAATTCAAATATCTAACTTCATAGCCTCAGATTTGAATGCTTTGATTTTAGCATATTAATGCAGGGCTCTAATTGATCTGGGGCCCTGCAGTCTTTTATGTAAATATTTATGTAATTTATGTAAATATGTTGACTTATGCACAGGAAACATTTTAAAGCACAGCAGTGATGTGCTTACTGGATGACCATGTACACATAGTTAAATATTTCAGGTTGTTAAAGGGATGGGCTCCTATACCCCAGCCTGTTTCCTGTATGCACTACAAATCATTACTGTTTATGTGCTTGTTAATTAGTTTCTTCAAACTGAGATTGTTGTGTGTGAATGGACAAAACTATTCAACCTATATTTTTATAAAGAACCCAATTTACTCCCAGATAGCAGCAGTAATGGAATACATTTCAGATGTGTAAAATCAATTGACCAGACCAACAGTGCAGTTTAAGAGGACACAGTGTGAGGCATCCACATGGTATGTAGTTCAATCTCTGTGTTTAGATATTAAACTAAATTTCTGCTGCCACTCAAACTAATCAAAAGGGCATTCCAAAACCCAAGGGAATATAAGAAAGCTTGCATTACCAGAATGTAGCCTGTGAGCAGTCTGTTGGATTACATACAAGACATACCTTGAGTCTTGGTCCTTTTCTCATGAGATTACACTTCTACATGGGCAGACCCAAATCATTGTGTTATAAAATATAACACTATGGCCAGGTACTCTTTTACTGGCATATGTGATTGGAAACTAGTTTATGCCTATAACAGAACAGAAGTTTGGCACGCGAAACTGGTCTATACCTGTAACAGCACAGAAGTTCAGCATTCATAGACTGGTTTAAAAATGGTGGAATCCAGTCTAAGATTTGCTTCTCCCTCCTCCACCACCCCCAATTCCCCGACCAAAGAGTGAATGTATGTTTTGTTTGCTACTGATCAAAACTATACCACTTACAGAAAACTGCGTGGCTTAAATTAATTCTGCGTCAGGCTATTTGAATGTCTGTACATAGCTTAAGTGACCCAAAAGATGGAACCTGTCATAGAAACCAGAAAGTGTCAATATGTCACTGTGTAACTTTTATGACCAGATTGGCAATGAGTTTAAAAAATGTCATCAAGGCTATTCAGTTTGTATGTATGCGTAATGTGGACTCAGTACAAATCCAGATGTATACAATTCACTCCTATAACTTAGTCAAGCTCATGTTTTTACAAAGGTAGTCTAACTCCCACTGTGCCTGCTTCCCCCATACTATGTTTTCCTGATATTAAACTTTTAAAATCAGAGATGGACAACATGAGCTTTTGCAAGCCCAAGCTTGCTTTATCAGATTCTCATTTCATTACACAGCATCTGATGAAGTAAGCTTGGGCTCACAAGCTCATGCTATACACCTCTGATTCAGTTAGGTACTTCTCTACCCTGACTTCAGTCTAACCTGGCTAACTACCTCTTTCTGCTCATTCAACATTTTGCCAAAGTTTCACATAAATAATTTTTCAGCCAAAGACATCTCTCTGATATAATAGTGGTCCTAACCCAATTTTAACCTTGATTGCTGTAGCACTAAAACTTGCTGGGTAATCAGTACAGGCAAGTCGGTGCGGTAGGGGACCAGAAGCCTGTTGTTATTGTTTGGCCTTAATTCAACAGCTCTCCACAGCCAAGATCTGCTGGAGAGGAGCAGCAGTGAACTAGCATCTTTCCTTGGCTCTCTGAGAAGAGGCTTTCATTTGGCTCCTGCTAATCCAGACTGAGGTCTGAAATGCACCTCTCTTGTTTTTGGGTTACTTTCAGTATTACATGGCCACACCTGCCTCCTTCCCCTCCTCTTGGAGACTTAATTAACTATATTTCTGCTCTCCTAACGTGCTTTCCCAGTCTTCCTGAATCCTACATTATTCCTTCCAAAGAAAGGAATTGTTCCAGTATGTTTAAATGGTGAAATCTGATAGTTCATCTTTTTTGTCACTGGAATAAGGAAGCTGCCTTTTATGACTTAAAGCAACATTCATTTGATAAGGGGGCACATCCTTTCAAATTGAGATTAAATGTGTTGCACCAGTGTGTGTGTACAAGCATAGGATTTGTAAATTCAAGTTTTATTGTTAATTTAATTTATAGGAGCATTCTGTGGAGTAAGTGGCAATGCAGTTTTCATTCAGTCTTAATATTACACTTTCCCCTTCATAAACATAATCTAAACTATCAACCAGCTGGCTGGGTTGATTTTAAAATCCTCTTTCTGCTTTTTATTAATCTTCATGGTTCTGTCTTAGAGTTATGAAATGATCATGGTCTTTCAGAAAAGAAATCTGTTGGAGAAAAATGCAATACTTAATTAAGACTTCTGCCTAAAGCATATTGCTGATTCCTAAAATCAGTTGCTTCCTGAGTACTCAGTTGTATCCGCAAAACATTTTGTATGTCTGGAATGAGGCCCTTTTCAGATTGGGTTACACAGAAATGACTTATGTGCTTTCCTGATATATTGGTTGGGGTTGTTCCATTTTCTCTGGCGGAATCATAGATTAAGGAGCTAGGCAAGAATCTCATTTTCTGGACTACAGGCCAAATCCTGCCATTGTTAGGAATATAGTTATGCAGGCCCTTCGTTTTGCCTCCCATCAGCTTAAACTCATTTGCAATGTCAGCATGGAAAGGCCTTAATATTGGGAGAGGGGAGGATACAGAACCAGGTGCCCAAAGTCCCCAAGGAACTGATGTTTGGGAGCAGCAGTTAATTTTCTAGCATATTAGCAAAAAAAGCATTCTAAACAGAACTGCGCTTTAACACCATGAGTTGTTCAAGGGCTAAGGAATGAATTTCCTCTACCAAACTCTGCAAAAGCTCCTGGCCCAAAGCCAGTTTTACCGGCAGGGTGAAATCTATCTTAAATGAATGATGTTCCAGGACATCCTTCTACGTGTTGTCTTTTTAGAAAGTCTAAAAATGGATCTAAAGTCTAAATCATTATGAATGGATTTTGTAACTAATTTGATGAAATGGCAGGGAATCATTTGAGCATGTGTTTTTCAATTATATCTTGTTAACAAAATGAATCAGTACCTATCTTTTCCTGTTTTATCATCAAGGGTAAAAAAGGCCTCAACCTTTTTCTTCATGCTTATTTTAGAGTCTTGTGGATCTCTCTTTTTGGTGGGGGGAGGGGATATTAAGGGGATTTTTAATATGGATATATTTTGCAAGTACATGGCACCCACAATTTTGCTTACCCAAATGATATTCCTGTGGTTTTCAATGGAAGCGTTACCATGGGCATAGGCAGATGATAAGACTTACATTGGTGTAACTGGCATTACACTGAAATAAAAAAGTAGCGGAACAGTGACACAAGTCCCTATAATGGGGTAAGTGCACCTAAACCAATGGAGGATTACCTCTGAAAGAATCAGTGTGATTTCCAGCAATTTGGATTTAATCTCACTCTGTCCATTCCAGGTGGGCTGTTCATTTGCTAAAAGCAAATAAGCTATTACCTGGTCCTCAGACAGCTGATGAAGCTACCTAACGCTGGCAGATCCTTGTATAATTTATAACATAAGGTACACTGGGACCTAGGTTCAGCTGTCCATACCCTTAGTTTGTGTAACTATATGACAAGTTTTATCCTCATTGCCCTCCTCCTCTCCTGTTTGTCACACTTAAACGATCATCAAAGTAATTTGAGAACATTCAGGAATGGGGGGGGGGGTGTATGTGAGAGAGGGAGAGAGAGATTGATTGATTACTGGGGCCCTTAAGTTGCTGCCACAGAATAAGAGCTAATGTTGGAAGTTGGTCAATGGGAAGCAGATCTGACTCTTCCATAGGTTCTTTTTCCTCTCCATTACATTGAGCTGAAGTATCTATTTCCTCTTTTGCATTGACTAAATCAAATTGCTTTTCTAATTCTGGATCCTTGAAGACTTTTTGAGAGGCCAAAAGTAACTCTGAGGTTTGTTGGGTGGAGTTGGATAGAGAATCCTAGATCTTACTAATTTTTTTAAGTTTTCTCCCTTTGCAAGAAAATGCTTAGTTTTAGGTGTCTTTGACCAAGTTTATTACCTCGCACTGTTCAGCCTCTCTGAGGGTGAGTAATGGTAGGACTTGTGTGCTGTTGGTATATATAGCTTAGACTACTTGAAGTGTCTTCTGGTATTGGAAACAAGGGATGCAGCTTGGCTTCCCACAATATATTGGAAAACATGGTTTTCAGTAAAGCCAACTCTTTCATCACTGGAACTGGAATGGCTTGTCCAATTCAAGGCTTGGCAATTTGGGAATAAAAATTTCTGTAATGGAACTATACTTTTCTGCTTCTTTCAGACCTGGTGGGCAGATTGCAGTATAGTCTATTCTCTGGCTTTCACTCTCATGTTTTAGAACTGGGATGCTCAACCCTCCACCTGCAGGCCAGATTTGGCCCACAGAGCCATGACAACCAGCCCACAGGGCTCCCCACAGGTAAGGAAATATAGTGACAGGGGAGCAGTGGCAATCAATACTGCCAACTTCCCAAGCTCCGTGCAGTTGCATGTGGACCAGGTCATGCCACCTCTCCTCCATGTTGCTGGTTGGGGCCAGGCTGTGACTGACCGCACCCCCTGTGCAGCCAGGTCAGGGCCAGGCTGCCCCACCACATCCTCCTTAGAGCTAGATCCAGCCTGCAGGTGGACTGAGCGCTGCCCCTCCTGCCCACAGGGTCCAAAAGGTTGAGCACCGCTGTTCTACAATGAACTGGCTTCACTATACTTTCATCATCTATATTATAGTCTAAACTCTCCCCACCCCCTTTTCTTTTTCCCAATTCTAAGTTTTCTTGGGGTTATTTTGTTTTTGGTGTTTTTCCAGTATTTGAGGTATCCATAATAATTTTGAAAGATCTAATTTCTTTAGGCACAAAAGCCTGCATGAACTGAGTTGCTGTGGCAACCACTTCATTGCTGTCAGGATGCTGGTGAGTGTCATTTGTTTAGATCCTGCAGGAGCACAAAACCGCTTTCACTCTTAAGAGTTTCTAGATGCAAAATTCATGTTTTTTTGTTGTTGCTCAGGTTGTCAGAAGTGTGGACCTGTTGGACTGTACATTTACAGATTCACATAGTACTTTGTTCCTGTGGTCCATTCCCTGTTCCTATTTGGCTTCTCTCTAGTACATCCAGAATAAATCCAAGGAAATAAATCCAGGTTCATCCAAGGAAAATCATCTTCTGCCTTATGGCTCTTCAGTAAGACTTCAGTATGTGCTCATACTGGTTTGAATTTTTCATCCAGATCCTGATTTCCCACCAAACCACACTCAAGACTCTTATCTGTCCTTATTGCCCAAATGGCAGAGCTTTGATCCTGCCCATATTTCTGGTCTTTTCTCATGGCCACCTTTAGTTCACTTTTGTGTTTCTACCTTTGCTTTCATGTTGTGCCAGCTCCCCTTCTCCAAATTCTCCTCCAAACACACTGCTTCCCTGAGGCCCACATGCACTAACTCCCATCAATGTTCTGTCATCAAGTGCTATGCCAATAAACATGGTACTTCCTGTGGGTCCCCACATATAAATGGGCACCTGATTTTTAATTTGCCTTTGGGCTTTATTCATAGTTCTATCTGTAAGGAGAGGGCCTCTGTTCTTATGTAAAAACTGCTGACTTCAACCGAGGCTCCATGTAGGGTTCTTTCCTCAGGTGTAGACAGACTTAACTTTCAACTGCTTTAAAACAGGGAGGGAGAATTGTTGGGCATTAGCCTTCACCATGTAAGGTCCTTGGTGCCCAGTACATTTATGGTGTGATTTATGACATGCTGGATTCCCAGGAACATGGCTTTGAACTTGCCAAGTAGGGGAGACCCATTGATTCCCACTATCTGGTACTCGCAGGGTCCTGTTCTGGGCAGCTCCATGCCAGGGTTTACCATGTGCGGCTTTCCACTTGCTGGTGAAGGAGAGCCCAGAATCTTCATCCTGGGCTCCATGTACACTGGCAAGTTGAATAGATACAACTGGGATCTGATACCTGATCCCCAAAATCATTCATCATGCTATGAATGTGTGGCATGGCAGGATGAGTGATTTGTTGGGATGGGGATCAGATCTTATGTCTCTATTAAATTAACATCTGCCAAGGGCCTAATTCCCATTGCTGTGTGCTCAGTAGCCATAGAAGTTAGTTACATTGGGATAACTTAACTGTGGATGGCTACAGGAGCATGCAGATGTAACATTAATGTTGTAACAGCCTATATCAGCATAATTTAATACTGCTGTAATTGTTATATCTGTCTATACCTGTGGATGCAGTTGCAAGATACGGGCCTGTGGCTATATGTACTGTGGGCCGGTGTCTGCTGTTACACAGCATCAAGTACCTTCCCAGCCTCATCAAACTGTAAGTGTAAGTGCAGCAAGGCAGGCGAAGGAGAAAGACTCTGAACTAATTCTGAATGTGGGAGTGCTTTGGGTATACGTGTGCAGGGAAGCTGCTCCAATACAATGTAATTACAGCATGTCAGAACAGCATCAATTAAGTCTGCTGGAGCATGCTAATTAGCACACCTCCAGCAGCCTCTGCATCTTGTATATCAGTGTCCCCATGCTTCAAAATGACAGCAGTCCAACAAGCTTTAGTTAAAGCGCCCCTGCCACCATTTTGAAGCGTGGGGATGGTGATACATGAGACTGCAGGTGCTTTAATTAGAGCAGGTCTTGGAGCTGCTCTAATTAGTGCATCCCCACTCCTGGAGCCTGAGTCAAAACTCCCTTTAGTATCATTTTAATATATCTGTCTTTTGAATCTATGAAAAATTAGTTGAGAGCACTCCAACATTACAGTGACCCTGAAGATGTCCTTTGAAGTGCTTAAGTACAGTGGTTCTCCTGCTTCTAAGAGTCGCACCTTTTTTGTCTTAACTCTTTGAATAGTTGTGATAACAGTGTTCTACAGTTCAAAACAGAGACTTTGCTTCTAGCTGTACAAAGAGTGACTGTTTTTCCTGGCCTAGTAAAATGCATATATGGGATTGTTTCATTTAACAGATTTAGCAAACAAGCATTTCCGAGTCAACTGTATCAAAGTAGGTGGCTGAGATGAGGCCCGCATGCTTAGCACGCTGTTTGCTTTCTCTTCTGTCTGCTCTCTGAAAAAAAAGAACATTATGAAGGCTGAAGCTGAAAGCATCATTAAATGTTAATCTGCTGGGGCTTCTGTAGTGCTACCGAGGTCAGTTTCTTGTTTCTGAATATAGTGACAGATGGAGTATCCTCTGTGAAATAATGCAGCTTTGCCAAAAGCCATCAGCACATGAGCTGTTTGTCATCTTGCACATGCTCTAACCATGTGCCCTATTAACAATGAATGTGAGCTGTGTTTATAGATGGAAACACTCAGAATGCAGATTGGGGGGATTTGAATTTTTGTGGAGGGTTGGATACATAGAAACACTCAGGTATGGAGGTGATGTGTAGACAACAAATTAGGGAAGATGATCTTTAAGATTAGTCAGTTATGAGATTTCTGCCTCTGCGAGCCTCAACCTGCAGGCATTCAAATGTATTTTTGAAAATTGTTTTTTCCTTGAAATGGTGCAGAAACATGAGGATTTTTAAGCTGTTTCTAAGGACAGTTTGTCACAAGTTCCAGGGCACTGTGATTTTTATCATATTTGATTTCAGAAATCCAACCTTGGAGACTTGCTATTAGTTCAAAACAAAGCCACTAATTGACAGCCTTGGGCCTTCTACCTGTAACTGAGGACAGCAACATTGCTGTTTGGACAGTACAGCAGTGAAAGCAAATGATCTTGTATGGGTCTCTAGGAATAGCTGTCTTACAGAGAGTGAGTCTGGATTGCTGTGGCTCCTGTAGTACTTGCAATGTACTGGTCAATTTAATCGCACATGTATAAATAAACCATTCTATTCCCTTATCAAACCACAGCCTGTTAACAAACTTGGGAGTGATTACTGCCTGATCACATCTGGCTGCTGTTTGCTAAATTTGTCTGTCGTGCCTGACAAACCAGGGATTTGTGAACACTGTGATCCAAGGCCTGTCCATTAGCATTCAAAATTATTGAAAAATGAATGCTGTTTAAACATAGTATACCTTGTTGAACCAAAAATTGTTCTGCTATTTCACACAGCTGTATTGGAGAGCCAGAAATCCCTGTTTGCTATCTTCATTGTACATTGCAGTGCTGTTCCTGATATCACAGTGCAAAAATCTCTGATGCTTTCAATTCTCTCAGTCCAGTCGCAAGGAGGCCATAGTTTAGATTAAGAGCAAGGGGTTCTTTATGCAGTATCTTAATCTCATGCTTTAGTGCTTCTGCCCACCTGCTGGGATCAAGCAGAATATTTTCCATCTGGAATGCATAACAAGGCTTTCTAGTGGGTTGTTGGGTTTTTTTGTTTGTTTGTTTTCACCATCTTCTAAAGCTAAAAATAAGGTTGGGGCTCAACTGTACTGGTATTCTTAGCAGTACTGAGAAACCTCCCAGAAGCCTGATGGGTACATTTCTCACATGCTCAAGATTAATAGAATCACCAGATTTGGGATCCAGGTGGGAGATCAGGTAAGTTAAAATTGAAAGGGCTTGGAGTTATTTTTTGCCTTCCTCCTAGCATATGGCATGGTCCACATTCTAGGATCATGTGTTCACATTTCATCCTCTACCATTGCAGAAGCCCAAGGCATTTATCGTGAATTTGACTCCTACTCTCTGTGGAATATTGTAAGGTTTGTACTAAATATCCTAATTTGTCGTGGTTTCAGTGATCTTTGGGGCTGTGCTGTATGGAAGGGGTTAGAGTGTATGCTATTGTGGACACTTTTGAACTCAATGTCTGTGAAATGCTTGTCAGCAATTACAGGTAACTGGACTGTATGACAGGTGATTCTGCAAAGCTGAGCACTCTGTGCATTCATAAATAATAACAGTTTTTGGTTTTGTAGCTCTTGGAGGACAGTGACATTTTGCTGAACCAATGTTAGGTTATAAGCCTACTGTTCCTGACTTCACTCACAGAGTCTGTATCAGTGTGTATAAATTACAGGGCTACTATTGTGTTTGATGGTCTTTTTTGGTGAAATCATTCTCTGAGCTTCTTTGTCTCATGAAGATATGCTAGAAATTACCTGCATAGCTTTATAACCCAAGTCAGCAACTTTATCCTGCAGAATTATCCTTTTTTAGTCTAACCTGCAAAGCTTGAATGATTTGGAGGCAGATAGAGGAATATTCCCTTTTTCATTCCAGAAATGCAGGCACATGCCTGCAGTGGCTTAGTCTAGAAGCTGGGGGCCCTAGACCAGCCCTCTCTTCCCTTCCAGAGTGATGGTCTGGGGGAGGGGAGAGTCATGGCCAGGCCCTGGAAGGACAGTCTGATTAGGGAGGTATTCTCTCCTCCTCCCCCCAACCCCAACCCCTGAGCAGCCCAGTAGGGAGTAGATAACAGTGTTTATCAGCCCATTAAGAAAACAAAAGCCACTCTCATTAGTTCAAGCACTTCTTTAAACAACTTTTTCCAAGGAAGGAATGGAGGGACATTACTACTTGTTGACTAGCTCCAAAAAGCCCTAAGCCAACGTTGTGTCTCCCACAGCACAGACCGTAGCCAACGTGGCATGCTAACTAATGCTGAGAGGTGCCTGTGTAAGGCAGAGCAGAAGGGGGAATCCCTGTTTCAGCAGGGAGTGTTGAACTGGAAGAGCCAGGCAGATGCCCTGTGCATGCAGTCTCTGCTGGAGTTGCAGCCAGGGAGCAGAGGGGAGGGGTCAGCCCAGCTCTCTGGAGCAGAGCGCCCCACCTAGCCGAGAAGGCATGACAGGATGCTGGGGGATTCTGATTTAAGTTAAACCAGGAAGGGGTCCGGGACAGACATTGCATAAACTGGCTTGACCCAAATCAGTTAAGTCTGATGCTACATTCAACCAAGTTCATCTCAAACCAGTTTCGGCCATTTTCAAACTGGTTTATATGCAGTGGACATCTCTTCTGTTAAGGGTTTAAACCAGTTTCTGATCACTCAAACCAGTTTGTGTAATGTCTGTCCCTAGCCTGGGAGAGTATTCTGAGACAGAGGGGTAGATAGTAGGCCTGTGTGAAGCAGTTAGTATTCACTTCAGATTTGGCCAATTTGGGGAACAGTGATTCAATTTGGTGATCTGAATCAGTGTCCTGAATTGATTTGGCCAAATCTCTGAATCAAACAGGCCTAATTCCCCTACCCACTCTCCCATCCCTGTCAATGGCTGCCCTGCCCAGCCCCAGCATCCCGACTTTTTTTTTTTAAAAGACCCACACTCACTGGCTGCTGCCAGGCAAGGGGGTGATCCCCACTGCCCCGCGCTGCATGGGGCGCTCTGCCATGAGCCCCCAGAAGCCCGACGGCTGCTGCAGCAGCTGGTGAGTGCGGGTTTTTTTTAAGAGCCGGGACACTGGGGCTGGGCGGGGCAGCCACTGGCGGGGCTGGGAGAGTGGGCGGTGGTTGGGGGCACTCAAGGGGGCTGGGGAAGCAGGCAGGGGATGGGGCCTGGTGGTAGTCCCCCCATGATCCCCTCCCCAGCCTCCCCCTACTTACTGGCACAGAGTGCAGGTCCAGCTCCCTCAGGGGACTGCCCAAATCTCTGAATCTCTCTGAACCTTTTCCGAATCAATTTGGATACCTTCAAATCAATTCGGACTTTTTTTATTGGTCTCCCGATTTAATTCTGATTTGGAGATTCAGCTGCCAAATTGGGCCGAAATATGTTATGGTCACAACCACTCTCTTTCTCTTTAGGAGAGTGGTTATCTCCCCTCTAGGTAAGCGTAGGGTAATCTCGCTTGTATACATGTCTTTTATCTTCATTGTCCAAGCAGATTGGCTTGGTATGAAAAATGCAGTTCATGAGAAGTTATATGGTACAGGAGGTGCTCTTTCTAGCCACAACTCCCTAGCATCCATTCTGATTATGCCACGCATAACAATATCCAAAGCTCTTCATGTTTCTTAAGGGCTCAGCTAAAAATAAGGCTTCTCAACATGCACTGGCAGTAAGGGACACATAATGAAACCAACTTGGCTAGGACAGCTGAGCTGTGCATATCTCAGTGGATGGTATAACATCATTGTCAGCTGCTTATGTATTCTTAGCAGGCCAATAAACTGGTCACTGGTATAGTCACCAGAGAAGGAGGAATGAAATCTACCTGAAGGTACATAAAGGGGGAAAAAACATTGGCACTATACATATTGCCAAAAAGATTATTGGTATCCTGCAGGTAAATGCATTCAGTGGCGAAAACTTGGTATTAACTATCAGTAAACTGTCATGAGACTCAGGTGCTTGATTTCTTGTCATGCTGTCTAAGTGCAAGAAGAAAAAGTCCACTGTATCGGTGCCTTTTTCCCTTACCTGCGCAAAATATGAAGTGGACATGCTGAGGAATCTCCGTCTTGGATTTAAGGTGGCAGCATTGTGTGGTATCTTTGTTTCCTTTTTATGTAATCATTCAGATTAATGTCACCTTCTTTTTGTGTCTTCACCTTGGAGTTGGTAGGTTCTCCAGAGGCTGCAAGAGCTCTGTTTCCAAAATTGCCTCCTCTGGGAAGATTTAACACTTAAATATGTCCACAAAGCATGTTTCTCTACTTTCCTTGGGAACATTAACAGAATGTCGTAAGGACTCTCAGAACAGTCTGCTCATGGCCGGCTCCATGAAGAAACGTCAGTTTGTTTTTAAAACTTTGGTCAATAGCCTCACCTCAGGAAAATTCATCCCATCTCTGGCAGATCTACTCATGCTTTTTGGCAAGAAATACAAGTAAAGGGCTAGCATGGAGTGGTGACTCTGAGTTTCTGTTTCTAATGTTTATCATGTGGTGCTAGATGCTTTCCAGTCCCAATAGGGAGCTGGCTTTCACATCTGTGCTTGATGTAGTTGTAATGTATTTTCCTCTGTATTGTATTTTTGAATATCTAAGGAATATGACTATCAACAGAGGCAGCTGTCATTTGGTGAGGCAAGAGTTGGTGCATGATGTTACAAAGGAAACGTACACTGCGCTCCCTCTTGGAAACCTTTTTTTTTGTTCAGTCCTGTTTTTTGTTGTTCCATTTAGTCTAAATTAAGCAATTTAGATGACAAACATCTGTGTGCCATCTTGATTAGATGATGCTTCATATGACAGCCCTATGGTTCACAAACCTCCTTTTGTCATTGTTTCTATACACTACTATCCTGTAATATAGTTGTGTATGTCTATTTTATTCATCAGCAGAGTTATCCAAACCAAATTGCTCTCAGCGGCATACCTATTGGTGGCCAGTGTTAGATGTACAGGAAAGCGGAATCGGATCATTAGTCCATCTAAGCTGGCTTCATAAAATACTTGATGGGTGTGAAGCCATCCTCCCTGTATGTGTAACAGCTATTTGTGCTATGTTGTACAATGGAAATATGGGAACACCCACTTGACCACAGACTGAAACCTCTGAAATGTGCAATAAAATTGCCCATATTAACTTAGACAATTAGAGACTAGAGACATCTGAAGTCATTCTGAAATTTACTTTTAAAAGTCCAGCCACTATAATACAATCAGAGGTAGTGAAGTCCACAGGATGAGTTTTTAAAATAGTATTTGCTATACATTTATACAAATTAAATACCTTAGGTTAAATACCAAATTAAAAACTTTCATTGTGCCACTTTAAGTCTTTTAAACTCAACTGGAGTTTCTCACAATCATCTATAATTGTTCTGTTAACTGAAAAGAATGTAGCATCACCAATAAACTTCATCAATTCGGTTCCCCCTTCTTCCTCGAAATACACAGTACATAAATATTCTTCCTAGACCAACCATGGTTAATAGTTCTGCAGTCTTGGGAGCAGCTATTCTCCATGTGGCTTCATTTCCCATCACTTAATCTACGTTTGTCTAGAACAAGAATTTGTGCTTAACCTCCAGTCACTGATTTTCCTTAATAGCCTCTTAAGGAGAGCCTTAATTAAAAAAAAACAAAAAAACCCCACAAACAAAACAAAACAAAAACACGTTTGAAAACTGGTTGGACTGTGTAGGACGTGAAGTTAAACAGACGTAGACTTCTGGATGGGACTGTGAAAAGAAAAAGGGATGAAGAACAAGCCCAGAGATTGGCATGTATTGTCTTAGTTGCATTCTTAAAGTATATTGTATTTGATAATAGTATTTTTGGTGCCTCAATGTTGCCGTTATTAGGTGGCTGATATTTTTAGAGGTTTTATAGTAGGAATGGATCTTGGAGAAGTGCTTGAATGTGCAGACAGTATTGCAGAATTATTCTCAGAATGAATTTATATTTTTTTACTTCCTTGCATCTAATTTATTTTTTGCTATAGTTTGGATTATAATAAAGGCAGCCATGCTTTGAAAAGAATCCATCTAGAATCGGGTATCTAGATATCTTGGAAGAAAATATGGATTTTTACTTCTGCAGATGCAAGCTAGATGGTGCTAAAGCATGCTAATATGATGATGTTCAACTAACAGCAATTTGAAATTACAATATTGATTGGCACAAGGATCTGAAATACAAAAGACTCTTTACAGTGTGGGATTGGTTTTGCTTTTTTTTTTTTTTACATGATTTGCATATAACTTTTGTTCTGACTCAAAGTGTAGGCTTTGGTCTCTAAATCCTCTCAAAAGACCCTGTTTCTTTATTAAAATCTGATTCTTGTCTTCAGTTTGCAGGGAGGATTCTGCTCTAACTTGATTCTCAGTGAATTAAGATGTTCCTTTTTGTATAACAAAATACACACTTCTTAAATTGATTATTTGGAATATAAGTGCCCCTAGCATTGCATTGAAAAACAGGGCTGTTAACTGTGTGTTAGAAACAGATGGGACTAGGGTTAGTAATCACTGCAGAAGTCTACAGGACAAGAAGGCAGGAAAAGTGCAAGGATAATGAGGAATTCTCAATTGAGGAACTGGTTAAAGGAATGAAAAAATTCTACTTGCCAAATTTAGACCCCATTCAGAAATTAGACACATTCTTTTGGATTGGGCCAAAATACAAGTTCTGGGCAGTTTCATAGTTTGGTTTTAACTTTTTGTTTTCCTGCACGCACAATTTATTTTCTAACACTTGCTGTGTATGTCCCGGTCTTCGATGTACAGATAGTTAGCAAACATGGTTTTGCTTATCAGGTTTCCTTTGAAACTGGGAAACAGTATATTGTGAAACTGAGAATTTAATAAATCCCCACACTATTTTAATGTGGCAGAGTTTCACAGAACTAAAAGTGCTATCAAATTTGTCACATTCCTGAACCTGCAAAACCTTGTGTGCAACCTTGTCTCTCTGAACAGTCCTATTAAAGGCTACGGTCCACTTGTGTGAAGAAAATCATGCTCAGATACAAGGCCCTTGTCTGAATTAGCTCAACTTCATCAACACATAACACATACACCAGTGACTCTTTGGTCTCCCCACAGCAAACTGTGGCTGGGTGGATAGACACTGGACTATGAGTCAGAAGCCCTACTTCTGTTCCTGGCTCTAGAGTACTTATAAGATCTTTGGCAGGCCTCCTAAACTGTGACATGTTTCCTATCTGTATGAAATGGGGCTGAAGATGCTTTAGCTACTTTTGTAAATTGCAGCAGGTGTACAGATGGAAAGCTCTACTTGCAGAGAAGTAAGTATTAAATATAAACAAATATTAATAGAGGGCAAAAAGTTCTCCTGCTGCAAGGTATTTAAATATGCCTGCAGGTTAATGATTTAACTGACACACCACCCTTTCTTGTACAGCAAGTCTGTTTTCAGTAAAGCTCCTACTGTATTAAGAAGTACCACTCTGTTACTGATCTATACATACTCTCCATCAGCAAATCTCTCCAAGGCCTAGACTGGAAGGGAGTGATGGGGTTCCGCAGGGCTCGGTCCTCGGGCCCGCACTGTTCAACATCTTCATCAGCGATTTGGACGAGGGGGTAAAAAGCACCCTGTTCAAATTTGCTGATGACACTAAGATGTGGGGGGACGTGGGAACATTGGAAGGATGCAAGAGGCTACAATCAGACCTAGACAGGTTACAAGGGTGGGCAGATGAGAATAGGATGGGTTTCAACACAGACAAGTGCAAGGTGATGCACCTCGGGAGGAACAACCGGCACCATACCTACAGGTTGGGGAACTCCCCTCTTGTCAGCACGGAGGTGGAAAGGGATCTGGGAGTGATCATTGACTCCAAGATGAACATGGGCCGGCAGTGTGGAGGGGCAGTAAGGAAGGCCAACCGCACCTTGGCATGCATCCACAGATGCATCTCGAGCAGGTCCAAGGAGGTGATACTTCCCCTCTATGTGGCATTGGTCAGGCCGCAGCTGGAGTACTGCGTCCAGTTCTGGGCACCGCACTTCAAGAGGGATGTTGACGGCATCGAGAGGGTCCAGAGGAGGGCTACTCATATGATCGGGACAACAGGGCAGGCCCTATGAGGACAGGCTGTGGGACCTGAACCTGTTCAGCCTCCAAAAGAGAAGGCTGAGGGGGATCTTGTGGCCTGTTATAAACTAGTCAGGGGGGATCAGCAGGCATTGGGGGAGTCACTGTTCCCCCGAGCACCGCCAGGAGTGACCAGGAATAACGGTCACAAGCTGGCAGAGGGTAGGTTTAGGTTAGATATCAGGAGGTGCTACTTCACGGTCAGGGCGACTAGGGTCTGGAACCAGCTTCCAAGAGAAGTGGTGCAGGCTTCTACCCTGGGGGTGTTTAAGAGGAGGTTAGATGAATATCTACCTGGGGTCATTTGACCCCAGTATTCTTTCCTGCCATGGCAGGGGGTTGGACTAGATGATCTGCTCAGGTCCCTTCCAGCCCTACAAACTATGAAACTATACTAACTGATGATCAGCCCTTTGGTTATAAGCTAGGGCTGCGCAAAGCTTCGGTCCCTGATTCAATTTGGTGGAGATTCAGCCCAATTCAGTGGCTGAATCTCCAAATCTGAATCAAATCAGAGGTCCCTTTAATCTCTCTGGGTTGAATTGGAATCCTCCGAATCAGTTAGAGATTCGGAAAGATTTGGGGATTCGGACCCAGACGCAACTTTAAATGTTTTTTCTACATACATCTGGGTAGCAGGCGGCTCATGAATGCTGCAGTGCTGGGGCACATGGAGTGTCCCACAGAAGCCTGGGGGACTCCCTTGCTCGGCACCAGACTCAGAAGTGGACCAGAAGCACTTCCAGTCCACTTCCGGGTCTTCCAGGGAGAGTGCAGGGGAGCCCACCGTGCCCCACCAAGCTTGGTGACTGGTGACTCCTGGGTCTGGGGGGCACCCAGGGTTCCCCTGTGGCCAATTGTTGAGCTGGGGGGATGCAAGGGGGCCCCCCAGCACACTCCCTGGCAGACCCGGAAGTACTTCCAATCCAATTCCAGGTTCGTCGCCGAGCTGGCAGGGCCCCCCGTGCTCCTGTGGAATGCTTCATCTGCCCCAGCATCACAGCATTCACAAGCCTGCAGTCACAAGCCTGGTACCTCGAGGTATGTAGAAAAAACATTTAAAGCTGTGTCTATGTCCGAATCGCTGATTCTCTGAATCAGCATCGAATCTTCAGGTTCAGATTCCGCCAAATCGAATCGGGGACAGTGATCCAAATCAACTAATCTAATTGCTGTCCCAGATTCGGGTCGAATCCGAATTTCGTAGATTTCATAGAAATTAGGGCTGGAAGGGACCTCGGGAGATCGAGTCCAGCCCCCTGCCCAGAGGGCAGGAAGTCAGCTGGGGTCATAGGATCCCACCAAGATAAGCATCCAATTTACTCTTGAAGGTGTTTAATGTAGGTGCTTGAACCACATCCGCTGGCAGACTGTTCCAGACCTTGGGGGCTCGGACAGTAAAGAAATTCTTCCTTATGTCCAGCCTGAAACGGTCTTGCAGGAGTTTGTGACCGTTCGACCTCGTCATCCCTTGGGGCGCTCTGGTGAACAGATGTTCCCCCAGATCCTGGTGGTCACCCCTGATAAACTTATAGGTGGCCATCAGATCACCCCTGAGCCTACGCTTTTCCAGGCTAAAGAGTCCCATGGCTCTCAGCCTGTCATCGTAAGATCTGTTTTCCTTACCTCTGATCATGCGCGTGGCTCTCCTCTGGACTCTCTCAAGCTTCTCCACATCCTTTTTGAATTGTGGAGCCCAAAACTGGACGCAGTACTCCAGCTGCGGCCTCACCAAGGCCAAGTACAAGGGGAGAATGACGTCCCGGGATTTGCTCAAGAAGCATCTATGGATGCACGCCAGCATTTTGGTCGCTTTACTAGCCGCAGCATCGCATTGCAGGCTCATGTTCATCTTGTGGTCAATGATGACTCCCAAGTCTTTTTCTTCTGTAGTGCTAACCAACGTAGCATTGCCGAGCCTATAAGGGTGCTGCAGGTTTTTCCTCCCAAGGTGGAGAACCTTGCATTTTTCGGTGTTAAACACCATGAGGTTCTCATCTGCCCATTTGCTGAGCTTGTCCAGGTCAGCCTGGATCACCCGCCTATCTTCTGGCGTGGATGCTTTGCCCCAAAGTTTGGTGTCATCGGCGAACTTGGCCAGTCCACTCCTAACTCCAATGTCCACATCGTTAATGAAGATGTTGAACAGTATTTTGGCCCAATCCAAAAGAATGTGTCTAATTTCTGAATGGGGTCTAAATTTGGCAAGTAGAATTTTTTCATTCCTTTAACCGGTTCCTCAACTGAGAATTCCTCGTTATCCTTGCACCATGATTTTACCAGGATCTGAGGTGAGACTGATTGGTCTGTAATTCCCTGGATCCTCCTTTTTCCTGTTCTTAAAAATGGGCACTATGTTTGCCCTTTCCAATCATCCAGGACCTCTCCTGATCACCATGAGTTTTCAGAGATGATGGCCAATGGCTCTGCAATCACATCAGCCAATTCCCTCAGCCCCCTGGAGTACATCCCATCCGGCAGCCCCGTGGGCTTGTACACATGCAGCTTTTCTAAGTGGTCCGTAACCTGTTCTTTTGCCACTGAGGGCTGCTCACCTCCTCCCCAAACTGTACTGCCCTGTGCAGTAGTCTGTTAAGGAGGCAAAAAAGGCATTGAGGGGGCTGGGGTGCATGGCTTTTGAAGAGAGACTGAGGGAACTGGACTTATTTAATCTGCAGGAGGGAAGACTGAGATGGAATTTAAGGTGGTTCAGCCTTCAAGGTGTTTCTGAAGAGGATGGAGCTAGACTGTTCTCAGTGGTGGCAGATGACAGAACAGGGAGCAATGGTCTCACATTGCAGCAAGAGAAGTTTAGGTTAGATAGTGGGGAAAACTTTTTCATTAGAAGGGTAGTAATGCACTGGAATGGGCTACCCAGAGAAGTATAGGAATCTCCATGGAGATTTTTAAAACCCAGCTACACAAAGCCCTGGCTGGGATGATCTGGTTGGGGATGGTCCTACTTTGAGCAGGTGACTAGATGACCGCCTGAGGTCCCCTCTAAGCCTAATTTTCTATGATCCTAAAGTGAATGCTGGTCCAGTCTGGATGTAAACTCATGACTATAAGGTAGGAGCTGTCTGAGAGTTTCCACTTAAAATGTAAGTCCTACCAATTCAAATCATGAAGTGAAGCTGCAGGGTTCACTTTGTCAATCAAACTCTGTGCCGTGTTTGGGTGGAAGGGAGGGTTTGCCAGCTATTCTATTGTTTTGTGTTATGGAAATTGAGTTTTCATAGGAATTTCAAGGTATTTTCAGCCCATACTAGTTATGCCTTGAACTGGATTACATATGTGCTGGCCAAAATTAAACTTGGTATTTTAGTCCTGCCACGAACAATATGGGTTTGTCTATTGAGCAATCTTAGTTTTTTCCTACCTAGTAACTCAAGGATTATCGTGTTCCTGCCAAGAACAATATGTTTGGCCCTTTCAAGATGTATTTTCTCTGCATTCCAGCCCCCACTATGAAATCTTTTTAGGGTCCCCTACTCCTCTTTACTTTTGCTTGGCTAGTTTTTCAAGCCCTTAACTCTGCAAACTGAAGCATGGATTTGCCATCTATGAAAATCCACCCTGTAAATCCTGCCAGGAATAATTTCATTTTGTTCACTTGGGATTCAAAATGAGGCTTTCCCCTCTCATGAATTACATGCTTGTCCTGCCAGAAATTGCCTATGATAAGTGTGCCTGGCTGAGATCCAACCCAAGATAGACCAAAAGGAGGCCATTAAAGGGTTTGGGGGCAAAAAATCCCAGAGGATTCTGGGTTCTAATCTTTCCAAAGAATTGTTTGCTGGGTGACCTTGAGTCAATGGCTCCCCACTTGTGCCTCCACTTAAGTGCTGGAAAACTGTTGATGTGGGAGAGCAGGCCAGGAGTGCCTAAAGAAAAAGCACTGTCTGTATGGGTATTATCTGTTTAACTAACAAAACTATCTCATCAGGGGTTAAATCTTTTGTTTATGTTGCTCAATATCATGTATTCAGTATTCAAGAAAATCAGTTCTCCTTGCATGTCTGTCCTTCCTACATTTGTGTTCCACACTACTTGTATTTGCTTCCTGTTAGGATTACTGGTAACAAAAATGTATTAGCTTTCTATTTTGTGGTGTTCTTAACTGCCTGAAATTCAGCCTTTTGGTAGGAATGAATAGTACTTTGTATTTATATGATGTCTTTGTTGCCAGGTGTCACACTACTTCAAGAAAATTAATTAAGATTCACAGAAATGTTTGTGGGTTAGTGCAGATAGCTTTATGCAGATGGATTAACTGAAATGAGATTTGCTCAGATTCAGTAGTACAGCTAGCGGAGAAAAGCAGTAGCTATTTCTTTTGCTTGTTTCAACCATTACAATATATTGCCTTATATTCATAGTACGAACTAATAATACGTTTTCTTTAACTCAGAATTTAGCCCCAAAGCTCATTACATCTGGACTTGTTCCCCTTCTTAGTCCTTTGGAATTATTTGCGGTATATGGGTTTTCTTATCTGAAATGTATAAACTTCCACTATTTTCCAGCCAGAAACCGTATACATTTGTTCTTCCAGGAATTCATCATTTTAGTTCTTCTAAAGTGAATATAAATATAATTGGGCTAAAATGTATAGAGTTGGTTTGCTACAACTGGAAAATACAGCGAGATTATTAACAATATCATAGATTTGTCCTTGCATGCCTCAAGGACTTGTCCTGCTGGGAAAATTATATGCTAATTCTCTGTGGAGCTGTGTTTTCTTTTTTATAATCTATCATGTGCTAATAAAAACTTAAATTTGTAATGGTGTTAAGCCAGAAGGTAAAACAAAATATATTGCCAGCATGACTCTTGATTCACCTATTGTTCTTCTTTAGGTGACTGTAAAAAATTCTCTGGCAGGAATTTCTGGTTATCAAAGTCATGTGCAGTCTCCAAAGAGAGAGGGCTCCAAAGAGAGAGGGCTCCTCCACTCTGACAGAGGTTTGCTGAAGCATGTAGTTTGAATGGAAGCACACTGTGCCCATTTTTGGTTCAGAATCAAGTGTGTAGAAACAGACTGAAAATTTACTTTCTGGTGTCACTCAAAACTGTATTCAGTATAAAGTAAATAACTATCCTAAATTTTCCAGGACAGTTCTGAATTCCTGGTGCCCCTAATAAAGAAAAAAAAAATGTTCCAGAAATGGACCTTTCATCCCAACTTTGGAAAATTTATATCAGATCTGCCAGACTGTTGCAATTGTCCAAACATTCTCCTGGCACCAGGCAGCATCCTACAGCATCTGCTGAGATGTTAATTAGCCCACCTGTATTACCACAGTCTCTACTACTTCTGGTATCCATGGTGTACCACCCTTGGCAGAAGCGGTGTGGCTTTGTTCATGCAACATATTGTCCGAATAATGAAACTGCCACTCAGTGGAGCTGATTAGCCGCTGTGATGGCTACACTAGCTGGAGCCCTACGTGGTGCTGACTGCTTCCAATACTTTGGTCTGTAGTTGTGTTCTGGACCTTGTGAACTTCAAGTTGGTTGCCTTAATTCTGTATGAACCAGTAATTTTCTTTTGAATCAAATGCTCTCTGAAATATGCCAGTGTATTTGTTCAGGGTGTATTTCATGACTCGGTCATGAAATTATTGGAGAAAGATTCACTGGAAGGGTATTACAAAGACAAACCTCTATAAACTCGCTCCACATGATCAGGAGCCTGAAAGGTCTGCCCATGCTTCCCAGTCGGTGGTAACTGGCATTATGGTTAGCTTTGATGTGGCATTTATATTTGCATTGCTGCCCAGCTGAGCTGTTGGAGTAGCTCTAGATGATGGTTGTCCGCAGTGTTCAGAATTGTATTGGAAGTAACTAATTTTTTCTAAGGACAAATTAGCTACTGACTAGTCCATATGAGGGGACCAATCTGCTGAAAACCAATGTTTTCATTCTCCCAGTGATGCCATCTAGATGTTTCCCTAGATCTTATTTTTTTTTTGGTCTTCTCTCCTATATTTGGGACTGAACTGCTGCTCATGGAAACCAATGACAAAGCTCGTATCAGTAATGCAAAATGAGGATATTTAAGCCATTTTTCATGCCCA
The DNA here is from genome assembly GCF_052110815.1 of Crocodylus siamensis. NCBI lineage: Eukaryota > Metazoa > Chordata > Crocodylia > Crocodylidae > Crocodylus > Crocodylus siamensis. The sequence continues at coordinate 68,230,827 of NC_143398.1, forward strand.
CTTTTACACCTGAAACAGCCTCCCTTTTTCTTGTGCACCAGTCTTGCACCCAGTTAATCATTTCTGAAAATCCACTCAACTTTGAAGCCCATAACACTACCCATACAGCACTGTAATGTCACCAAGAACTGTGTGTGTGTGTGTGTGTGTGTGTATCATACTAAATAAAATGCTTTAATTGTCAAAATCTTTCCATTCATTTTTTTCTGACCTTGGTGTCATGAATGACTGGTGCCTCCTGAATCTGGGGGGGGAGCGGCACCTGCAGAAGCCGCTGACTGCCAGCCCTACTGACAGCATCAGTGTCAGCTGTCAGGGAGGGCACCGGCCCTGTCATGAGGCACATGCACCCCCTACCAGTCACCTATGTTTGGTGTATATCTTTTAGTCCTATAACAGGCAGTTTGTGTGGAAAGCATGAACTGAAGAACTGGGCTTTGTTCTTTGAGCGTAAACTCAAAGAAAGATTCACTGGAAGTGACACAGTATGTCTGGACTGTGCTAGGGTGCACCTCAGTGATGCACAGCATGCCTATTCCATGCATGTTAAATCTGAAAGGATTCAGTATGGATGCCATAGAGGAGTGCTGGGGGTGAGCCAATATGCTTGATGCCTTGGGCATGTTTTTTTGGCATATGCCCAGCACCACCCTAAAATAGAGCAAATGAGCTGTGCTTGACAAAAGAACTACTTTACACAGTTCAGAGAGAGTGTAGACACACCCCTTATATTTGGGACCATAATTCTGATCCTGCAAACACTTATACAGATACTTAGATTTAAATATGCATATGTAAATATTTGCAGAACTGGGGCCAATGTCACGCTTGCAAAGCACTGAGCACATTGCTGATACTTCAGTAATGATAGTCCTATCAGGGGCCTATGTGCACAAAATGTTAACGCTAATGTAATCAGCCTTTACACCACTCTATAACAGGAGAAACACTACGTACATGGGTGTAATTGTCACAAATTCAAAATAAATTGCCTTGAGAACAATTGTAAAAGGCTACACCAGTGGATGTTACACTAGTACTCTGGAGTACCTCAAGGCAAACAGGTATATGGAGAAGTGCTGTAAGAGCCAACTATTGCATGGGTTACCTTGAGAGAGTTCTGTGTCTGTCTGGTCTTGATTTCTGATTTTGTTCACCAGAGTAAATTAAATTAATGTAAGGTGCACCAGTGTAATGTCCTGGGTCTAGCCTCTCAAAAATGCAGTCAGATTTTGTTGAAGTTACTTTTTTGAAATATTTTTTTTAGTATATATGTTATGAATCTTATAAGTGTCTCTATCTGAAGTTAATTTAAAATACTCAAATATTAAATACAAATATAGCAAGGTAAAAAACATGGAGCAAAGCTTCCTCACTTGTCGACAGTGTTATTTCTAACACAGGAAATTTATAATGGTGTTGTACCACAAGGTAAAAGGTAAAATAAAATATATTGCTAACGTGACTCTTTATTCACCCATTGTTCTTGTTTCATGACTGTATGGAGTTTGCAGACATGAATTTCTGGCTACCAAAGCCAAAGTAAAATAAAGCCAAATGAGGGCATGTGTTCTAATTTCTTCATATTCAAAGAACATCAAGGAATAAAGATGTGTTGGATGAAATGCCAAGGAGTCTGTTCCACTAGTACAGGTATTGCTTTAGTAGAATACTACATTCCTGCTATTACTGTTTAGATATTTAGTTAGATAAATACCAGATAGAAAATAAAATTGTTAGTTACTCAAAATATTCAGGAAAAACCTAGTACTCTGCAACTACAAGCAGTTGTTGCATGTGTTTATCTGAACAAAATGCATCTGAATGATTGTCCTGGGATTGCATCATTGGATCAATGGCAAAAAAGTAGCAGTGCATTCAGCCACTCATACACCAGTTGAAAAGGCAATGTATGTACATGCTAGTCTGAGCCCAAGGGGTGACAGTCCCAACAAGAGTCAAGGGGGGGCAAGAATGCTCAAAAGCCCCCTTGGCTCACCAGAGCCATCCAGGAACACCTGAAAGCCAAAAAGGAGGCATACACCCAGTGGAAGGGAGAGGCTATCACCAAAGAGGATATTGTTCAACATCTTCATTAATGATGTGGACACTCGAGTCAGAAGCGGACTGGCCAAGTTCGCCAATGATACCAAACTCTGGGGTAAAGCATCTACACCTGAGGACAGAAGGGTGATCCAGGCTGACCTTGACAGGCTCAGAAAATGGGTGGATGAGAACCTGACGGTGTTTAACACTGAAAAATGCAAGATTCTCCACCTTGGGAGAAAAAACCTGCAGCATAGGCTCGGCAGTGCTATGCTGACTAGCACTACAGATGAAAAGGACTTGGGGGTCATGATTGACCACAAGATGAATATGAGCCTTCAATGTTATGCTGCGGCTACTAAAGTGAGCAAAACACTGGCTTGCTTCCATAGATGCTTCTCAAGCAAATCCCGGGACGTCATTCTCCCCTTGTACTCGGCCTTGGTGAAGCTGCAGCTGGAGTACTGCGTCCAGTTTTGGGCTCCACAATTCAACAAGGATGTTGGAGAAGCTTGAGAGAGTTCAGAGAAGAGCCACGCGCATGATCAGAGGTCAGGAAAACAGAACTTATGACAACAGGCTGGAAAAGCATAGGCTCAGGGATGATCTGATGGCCACCTATAAGTTCACCAGAGGTGTTCACCATAATCTGGGGGAACAATTGTTCACCAGAGCGCCCCAAGGGATGACAAGGTCGAATGGTTATAAACTTGAGCAAGACCTTTTCAGGCTGTATATAAGGAAGAATTTCTTTACTGTCCGAACCCCCAAGATCTGGAATAGCCTGCCATCGGAGGTGGTTCAAGCACCCACATTGAATGCCTTCAAGAGAAATTTGGATGCTTATCTTGCTGGGATCCTATGACCCCAGCTGACTTCCTGCCCCTTGGGCTGGGGGCTGGACTCGATCTTCTGAGGTCCCTTGCAGCCCTAGTGTCTATGAAGTCACTATGCCCATGGCTGTTTGCTCAGTTCTCTGGGAAGTATACAGCTTGTATTTTGCTTCAGCCATTGGCATGGTAACACTGGTGTCAGTCTGCCATTCCTTTGCCTTCTTATGCTGTGAACACGAACGCTTCTTGAAACACAGGCTGTCACTTTCACAGCCCATACTGTCTGAGTGGGGTTTCTCAGGTGACAAGTGTGCTGCAAAGTGAGGTTATTCATCAGTAAGTGTAGTTGCTGCTCCTTTGGGAGTTAGTCTAACACAGAGGCAGGTAATTACTTTGGGGGGAGGGCTGCTTACTGAGTTTTGGCAAGCTGTCCAGGGCTGCATGGGTAGCTCAGCCCCTTGACAGGTGCCCTGGTCACCATCTTGGGACACACATATACACACACACTCTCTCCCTCCTTCATTGCGCACTCGTCCGCACGCACGCATACACTCTCTCTCCCTCCCTCACTCCTTCCCTCACTGCTGTCTCTCTCCCCCTTAATTGCACTGACACACACACACCCATCCCCTCCCGCTCCTGGCCCTAGGGTACCAGCACAGTCTGGTGATGCAGCCGGGGACCACGTGGTGCCAGAGCAGCTGGCAGGTGGGCAGGGAAGCAGTGATAGCTATGATAGACAGAGGCTTTCGGTTGGGGAGGGGGGGGAACAGGGCCGAGCTGGCCTTGCTCCTGGGTCCTGCCAGCTTCCCCAAGGTCCTACTGCCCCTGGCTCCTGTCAGGCATCCAGGAGCAGATAAATATTAATTTTCTAAATTTTTTAGGGTCCCTGTGGGCCATATAGAATGGCCTGGCAGGATGGATCTTGCCTGTAGGCTGTATTTTGCCCACCCCGGTCTAACAGGAGAGGAAGCATACATTCCCAAGAGTTGGGACTAATATTGTTCCACCAGGGTCTGACATCTGGATCACTGAGGCAGAAGAGTATGACAAATTGGGATAAGAATCCATTTCCCTGACAACACAATGACACAGTTTGTCAGATAAATAGAGGCATAGACCTTTCAATTACCAGTCTGAACTCCTATAGTAATGCATGCCATAGAATTTCACCTGGTTATTTCTGTAAGTATTAGACTGTTATTGAGTGTCTATGAAAGATGATATGAGGCATTATAATTAAGCTATTTCTGCTTTCCACCATTTGTTTGCCTCTTCCTGGGGAAGCATCTTTATAAGTGACTAGGGGGATGAACAAGGACGAGGAGATGACTAAATTTCTGCTAGAATCCGAAAGGAAATATAATGGGTCTAATTAATCTCGGCATAATTCCACTAAACCCAGAATAAGTATTCTGTTACTTCTATTGTTGTTGTTGTTGTTATCAATAATTATACCATAATATTATCAATAATTATGCCATAATAAATCTGTGGATTGTTAGGTGGTTTTAAAGTTAGTGTACTTTGAGCAGTCAAACATTAAGGGTTAATACCATTTCTTGCTTGTGCAGCTCTGGCTTGCTAATAGAAGGCTTGCAAGCAGGGGCATGGCTAAGAGTCAGGACACCTGTGTTTTATCCCTATGGGGGGGAGGGAGAAGTGGGGGTGGGGTGGGACTGGTGCATTCTGGTAGACCTGCAAATTGCTTGTTTTATCTGTGGAGCAAACTGAAGTTACCCTAATGTGAGCTACATAGCATGGCCCAGAGTTAACCTTCTCCTGAAGCAGCATAACTTTGAGATATTCAGAAGACATATAGCACATGTTAACAAGTGTTATTTTGCTCTGATCTTAAGTGCTCTTAGGATGGTCTAAGTATAATGTGTAACTTTCACTGTAATTTAGTAAAATTTTCTACTTCCTTTCCTTTGCAGTAATGTAAAATAAATAAGTCACCACAATCATAATCTTGAAAGGGAAGGCCACCTAATATTTACATAGAATAGAATGCCAGGGAATATTTAAGGGATTTAAATAATTTTAAAATCTGGGAAATATTTTTTGGTCATTTTTTAAAAAAATTTATTTCTAAGGGTAACATTTTTGAAGTGTCTCAGTCCCGTCTTCAAAAATGGTGCAGGAATATAAATCTCAGGGATTCCCAAGGAGACTGAGGCTCTTAATTTTTTCCATCACCTTGTCACCTCAATGTCATGCCCATGAGGGCTGCCATTAAGCAGGCCCCACTCATTCTCTCCTGTTTTGTTTGCACCAGTTCATGGAAAGGAAGCAAAGTAGCTGCCTGTCGAGTGGCCCTAACTGGATTTCTATAAATCTGCCCTTGACAGAGCTTAAAGAAAGTTCTGGGTGTGAGCTCAGGGCTGCTCTAAGCAGCTGAACTGCATCATTTTGTGGCATAGCCATGTGCAAAGAAAGCAGGCAGACATGCTTTTAGGAGGCACAGCACAGATAGTATAAACAGTGCCCTTAATCACTCTTGAAAATGAGGTTTAGGTTTCTAAGTCATTCAGGTATTTTTGAAAATGTTACACCAAATGTATGGTCTAGATCTGTATTTCATTCTCAGTAAACAGTAGGTTGTGATCTGAAGGCTATTTTTTCTGTTTTTGTCATTGCTTTTGTATGTTGAACTCAAATGAAGTTTTTGGAAACTATTGACTTTTAACTCGCATCTTTCAAACACGAAAGCACCTGTATAACTTGGGATCTTTGAGTATTTCATGGGGTTGGTTGTTAGGGATAAATATAAGCATGTATAAATGTTTAGTAGACTGAAGTCAGTGAATTTAGAAGAGGCAGCATATAAAATGCACAATACCTCTGGTAATGGAGAAGAAAACCAGGTTTCTTCCCATGGGTATATTAGTATTCCAGAATTTAAATGGTTTCTTACAGCTGCCTCCTGTCTGAATTATAGCTATGCATTCAATTATCAGATATGAGAGAATTAGGCAAAATAGTAATAATAGTACTTTACACTTCAGCCAAGGAGCTAAAAGCATAATAGAAATGTTAAGATTTACAATAAACCTAAGAGGAAGGTAAATGCTATAATACCCATTTTACTGACTTTCTTGGTATCACTTAAGGTTTGCTTATATTAATAGTGAATTTGCAGGTTCCTCTGTGCACCACCACAGCCGGGGGGTGGGGGGAGGAGGGTGTGTCAGCACAACGCAGGCCGCTCCCTGCATCCTCGCCTGTGCTCTCCTCACCCTGACCCCCGGTGCTTTCTGCAGTGCTGGGGCTGCTCCAGAGAGCCTGGAGCAGCAGCTTAAATGTTTTTTTAAACATTTGCCTTGGTACATCTCCTGGCATGCCAAGGAAAATGTCTCTACATGCCACTAATTGGCATGTGTGCAGGGGTTTGCCTATCCCTGCCCTACCATTTATCTTGATATGATGGACTACAATATATAAAGTCTCTCCCTGTCCCACGTTGTACGGACAGCCTTAAGCATAAGTCAAGGATATATTTGTGATCATGAAGCATTATTTTAAATATTTATAGAAACCAAGCAAAAAGAACATTCACTGAAAAGACCTGAATGGAGATCCAGTCCTCTATACTATCCCTGAGAGTCTACTGAAGCAGACTGTAATTTAGATTTTCTGATTTTTTTTTTTTTTCCTTTTTTAATTCCTTGAAGAAAGATGTAGTATATAGGTTTTTCTATGCCCTGGTTATTAGGGCCCATCTAGTCCCTGATTATTTTGCTAGCTACAGGCTGAGTATATATCTTTACTTCATTTTTAGAGAGCAGCTACATCACCTGCCTGTCCTTCATTTACATTTCCAGTCTTATTTTTACTGTATGAATTGATTTATTAAGCAAGAATAGATCAGATTGTGACAGAAATAGTAAATGTAGCCATATGATCAATGCCCGTGGTATTTTGTGATTCTGTGCTTGAAGAATTTGTGATTCAGTATCCTCCCCCTTTTTTTAACTTTAAAAAAGAAAAAAAAAAAAGGACACCCCATGCATGAGATTCTTCAGTCTCCTACACTGCACGAACCATCTCAAACTGGCACAAGACTGCTTTAGCAGACAAATTAAATGCTGGGTCAGACTGTTGCCTAGTGTTTTATATTGGAATCATTCTTAAGATGCTGATTCCTACATTATTTACATCTAATTTTGGATGTGCACCCCTCTATTTTGCATAGCAGAGGCGTTCTTAATTCACTTGTGTGAAAGTAGATGCAGGCATCTTATTTAACATTCAGTTATAAATGTTATTAATTATTATTAATCTTGTATTCGGTGACGTGGTTTTTATTCATAAGGTGAAATCCAGCTGATTAATTATTTGTTTTTATTTCTTAGTACACAGTGTGCAGAGAATGAGATGGCTCATTAGATACCTCTGCAATACAAAGCAGTGGAGAAGAGGAATGAAAAACATCAATCTGCTCCATAGAAATTCAGGCCAGATGAAATCCAGGGTAGATCAACATTAACTTTTAAATGCAATCAATACTGGACCATGGTTATGACATGGAAGTGTCAGCCTTCTTCCCTGACTCTCCTTCTGAAGAGAGAGTTCAAGGTTAGAATCTGCTTCTAAAAAGCCTCATTAGTGAATATGTCATAGCCTTTTAACCATTGCATTGTTTACTGTGACTGTTACCAGCTCAAATTAAATGTGCTTAGTACCTTTAGTTTTGATTGTAATTGGACAACAGTATTATTATCATTGGTAACCATCAGTCTCAGGATACCATGCGGATTGTGCCCTTCATAGGTTACCAGATACTACCATAACTTGAGTGGCTGAGGAGTCTGACGCATGACAAGCAAACCTTCCAGCAAGTTGCACGTACAAACTCGGTTGAGCTTGCACTAGCATACCAAGTACTGTTTTGTCTTGCGTGCCTCTGACACCTGCTCCAGCTCATCATTGACTCTCTGCATCTCAGAGCACCATAGGCCCTTCTTCACAGTGGCTTTCCATTCACAGTGGTCCAAAGCAATTGATTCCCAGCACTGGCCATTGATGTGCAGCTCATGAAGTTTTTTCTTGTATATATCAACACAATGGAGTTTGGTTGTCCAAGCTGACATTTGCTATTGTTCAGCTTACTGTAGAGTATGTCCTTGGGGATTCAGCCATCGTTCTTATGGTTCACATGTCTTAACCAAATGGAGGCATCTATGTCTCAGGAGCACAAACATACTGGTATCTTGGCCTGTTCCAGAACAGTGGAGTTGTCATGCCATGTTTCACTGCTATACAGTAGAGAGTTAAGTACACAAGTGCTGTAGATGAACATCTTTATTGACACAGTGAATACTCTATTTTCCCAAATTCTCTTTTGAAGTTTAGCCATGGTGTTGTTTGCCTTTCCAATGCAAGAATTAATTTCATCTTCCAAGCCAAGGTTATTCTAATTTCGGGAGGGCAGTCAACTTGTTGACCCATGACTACTGTCGTCTTTAGGCTAATGGTGAGACCAAAATCATCACAAGCACGAGAAAGGTGATCCATGAGACTTTGCAGTCCTGCTTCTGAATGACTAACAATTGCTGCATCATCGGCAAAGAGCATTTCATGGATGAGAACTTTCATTTTTGTTTTCACTTTGAGATGAGCAAGATTAAAAAGTTTCCCATCAGATCTGGTCCAAAGGTATACTCCTTCTGAACAGCTCCTGAATGCATATTTGAGTAGGACAGCGAAGAAAATCCCAAAAAGCGTCAGAGCTAGGGCACAGCCCTGTTTGACACCACTTTTGATTTCAAATTCTTTCAAATATGATGCATCAAACTGCACTGTTCCATGCATACCGATGGGGAAGGACTTGATGATGCTCAGAAGCTTAGGAGAGCAGCAAAGCTTCAGGATTCAGAACAAACTCTGCTGGCAAGATCAAAAGCTTTGGTGAGATCGACAAATGCTATGTATACAGTTTTCTTTTGTTCACAACACTTTTCTTGTAGCTTTCCCAAGGAGAATATCACATCCATTGCGGATCTACTGAATCTGAAGTCACATTGAGACTTAGGGTAGTCTCTGTCTGCAAGGGTCTGCACTCTAAGCAGGACAACTCTGGTGAGCAGTTTCCCAATGATGCAAAGTTAAGGATATACCACAATAGTTATTGCACTTCCTTATATCACCTTTGCTTTTGTACAGAGTTGACTGTGTTTGCATCCTTCATGTACTGAGAAACTTCACCTTTTCTCCAACATGTACACATTTAGTTTGTGCAAATGGAAGAGGAGAATGGATTTCCTGAATTTAATAACTTCAGCTGGCATGCAATCCACACCTGGGGCTTTACCACAAGCAAACGGGTCAATGGCTTTTGTGCTTAGTACCTTCAGTTTTGATTTAATTAGACCACAGTATAGGGCCAGTTCAAATATCAATTGATTAGTGCAGACAGTTCTTGAGGAAAAAGAATTATGAAATAACTGAGTTTAAAAACATCTCAAGCTAAAAGCTACGTAATAATTGAGTGATTTTTAATTAACCTAAACTGTTGCATTCCATCTAAACAGATGTTTATTGCAATCTTAATTAACAGTTGATTACTTAAAAGAGATGTAGTGCAAAATCTACTCTAAGATGCAGTCTGAAGAGTTCTCACTTGAAATGTGGACTCTGATTACATCCTCTGCATTTGTGCCATGACAGGATTTCATTTATTGTCAATAATAGTTTTCTAAAGAAAGTGGGCTTTTCTTTCATAGAGATACTTAAACTGTAAGTTAGAATAAGATGGTATGTATGTATTTCTACAAGCTGTGAAATAAGATCTTCCTTGCTTTCCAGGTAATGTCAGTAGCTGGTAGGGGTGGAAAGTGATGAAAAAGATGCTAATTGTTCTTAAAGAAAACACTATGAAGGTCAGATTTAAGAAACCAATTCTTCTATCCAGCAAGTCTGGATATCAAGTGATTAGAATTCAATCTCCCATTTTTGAGGAGGATCCCTGAGAAGGTGATAGTGTCTGCTTAAGCTTGCTTTCTTCATAATACATTGCATACCTGTACTGAATCTGAAAGTTTAGTCTTACCAATAATTATGTATTGATGTATTTATAAGTTCAAGTAGGTAATGCTAATATGCTTGTTCTCTCTCACTCACTCTCTTTCACATGCACATGCACATGAGGAAAGCTTCATTGTTCTTCAGTTCTGCTGAAACACTAGCAGAGCAATCATTAAGACACACAATATTTAGGAATGTGGGAAATTTTGCCGGGTGTTTCGTTTTGATGCTATTTTGAGGTCAAAACAGCAAAATCAAAACAAAATGAAAGACTTCAAAACAGCCTTGAAATGAAACAAGGGTATTTGAAACATTTCGAAAGTTTTAAAACATTTTGAGTTTCAAAGCTGGGCTTGCTGGCAGGGAAACAGAAACTAAAGAGAGGGACAGGGAAGAGAGGGGAAGGACTGCTCTGATAGTCACATGTGTAGCTGGTCAGTGACTGTGATTCTTCCCTGAGGTCCCTTCCAATCCCAGTGCTCTGGGGGAGGGACAGAAAAACAGCTGCGCCTTAACACAGGCAGAGTCCCATGTCACAAGTTTTGCTGCTTGAAGTAACAAGTTTTGAAACTGCTTGAAGTGCATTTTCCCAGAAACCCCTGCACCTATCTCCTTGAAACCTGGCAGGCTTCATGGCCTCAGCAGGGGCTACCATCCCTGCAGTTTTCACCCTGCTGCACCTTAACATACACGCGGTCATACACGTCATGAGTTTTGTTCTGAACAATTGAGGTGCAATTTCCCAGAAACCCCTGCACCTATCTCCTTGAAACTTAGCAGGCTTTGTGGCCTCAGAACGGGCTACCATCTCTGCTGTTTCCATCCAAATCTGCCCAAAAAATGACAAAGTTATAAACAGTTTCATGATTCCCCATTATAGCTTATGGGCAAAACAGCAAAAGAGTTTCAAATAAATGAAATGGAAGAGTGCTTTGAAACTAAATGAAACTCAAAATGAAACACTGTCTCATCGAAACAGTGAAACAGAAGTTGAAATGAACCAGTGCTGTTTTGCACGGCACTAATAATATTCACTTGCTCATTCTCTTCCTACTAAAGGAGTACAGCCACTGATCCTCCCCAGAGTCATAACGGGGGGTGGAGTCATAACTTGTGCCCTGGGCAAAATCCTGCCCAAGACTGGAAGTGAGGTGGAAGAAGGGTACTGAGTACCAGGAGAAATAGGAGGGGAGTCTTACCTGCTCTGGGTAACCAGCTGGTACTTCCACAGCATGGACTGTCTGGTCCAGTTGTTGCTGTTGCAACAGTAGTGTGGTGTCCCTGAACCCAACTGCTGTTGTTGCTATGATACAGACTTCCTTGGGGGCTGCCATATTGGTGCTTCTACTAAGTTGGTGCCTGTGGCTAGTATACTACTTGCCTACCCTAGATGATAGCACTGCTTTTCCCCAAGGGGTCTAAAGAAGTGGAATGGAACTTTCCCTCTCTTCCCTAATGAATTCATTTGGGTTAAGGAGAGAAGGTTTGCTCCCTGTGAATTATCAGGTGAATATTTGCTCCTAAGCACTGATGCTTTTTAGAAGGGTGATTGTTTTATACTACATGTATGAAACCTGATAGTTTTTTCTTAGTTTCTGAAAAGATATTTCACAAAAATTAATACTTAGATTAGAAGAAATGAAAATAACACCATACACACATTCATTTGTATATGAAGTTCCCCCTCACTTATAAATGTGATACGTCTTCCATATTATAGCCAAGGCTGTTGTAAAGTAGTGATTAACTGAAGTGGCCTTCAACTATTCACTTTTAGAAGAAACAGTTGCTGAGAATTAGCAAGAAGTTTTACAAGTTGTTTACTCTTCAGTAGTCCCTGCCAGACAATGATGACTTTACACTTTAAAGAAGGGGCCACAAGAATGCTATCTAGAAACTGGGAGAACAATTTCCACAGAGAGAAAATAACAGGAGAGGGATACTGGATCAGCAAACCTCTGTCTGCAATGATGCACATATTCTCCTGGTCCATGCTCTGGGGGTAGGGGACAGGGATGCTGATACACTAGATTAGGGAGGCTGCTGGAGCACGGCAATTGCCACGCTCCAAGAGACTTGATTAATTAAGTCTTCTCCAATGTGCTGGAGCATGTTGAAACAGTCTCCCTGCTCATGTACAAGTGGCCAATAAGATTAGAACAGGGGTTATCGGCCAGGAGTACACACACCCTTGGAGGAGTACTTGAGAAGGCCCTAGGGGGTACGCGTGGGTGAGGATGGAGCGCCACCATGCACTATCGACTGCAGGCACTGCCCACCCATCCGGACATGGGGGGCAGGGCAAGCTTGCCTGCAGCGGCTGCTGCCATTCGGGATCTGGCTGCATGCCACCTGTCCCTGACCTGCTCGGCATCCGGGGGTATACTGCTCTGCGTCCAGCTGCTGGGGGTATAATTATTCTAAAAAGTTGAAAACCTGTGGATTAAAAAAATTTTGTAGTCTGGTAAGCATGCACCTTGGGAAGGGTGGGGGCAGGGAGCAGAAAGTTACTGGTGTAGTGTAAACCACCTTAGTATGTGAATAGCCAGAGTGGCAACCATAGTGAAGCCTGCCCAGAGAGCATGGCTTTGTTTTCAATCTTCCCAAATATAGGGGCTGGTGGGATAGGCTGAGGTGGTCCCTCGGTCATGGCTGGCTGAGAAAAGCAATTTGACAGGAGAGCAGCAGGGAGATCTGAAGGGTCACAGGCAAGATCTGCATTTTAAGAATCACAGAATCATAGAAAAAAGGACTGGAAAGGACCTATAAGATCATCAAGTCTGGTTCCCTGCCATGGGCAGGAGGTAATTGGGTTCAAACAAGCTCAATGAGGTATTTGTCCAGCCTCCTCTTAAAGACTGCCAGAGATTTTAACCTGGTGACACTGGCTACGGACTGCATCCTTGGATTTAAGGTTCAGTTTATTGTCCTTATATTTTGTTTGTTTATTCTTATATCTCTGTCTGTATCTCAACATATCTCTTATGCTTGTTCTTGCATTTTATAGTAAAGCCTTTTTGTTACCCTTTTTCGAAACATTTGATATCAATGATACCTGTTCCCAGGGTATCTGACCACACAGATTGATCCATTCCATGGAAAGGAAGATCTGTCATTTAGAGGTCTGATATTTCACATACATTTCTATGTATGTATGTATGTAATATAGGACATACTATATGGACTAGATAAGCAATATACACATCTTTTATCAGAATAAACTGATCACCAGAGGACCCACTAAAGAAATGAACATTAAAGACCTAAGTGTCCTTATTGTGTCATGAAGACATGCCAGGAATTATTTTAAATAAATAACATAACCTTTGAGTTACTGTTTCTTCCATTTACTCAGATAGCCTTTTCAGATGTTGATTTAAGTGTTTTAGGAAGGTATTTTGTCTTATTTGAAAAACAAAAACAAAAAAACTATGCATCAGTATCTCCTTGGCTCATTTTAGCAGAAAGGAAAAGAATCAATCAACTTGAACTCTCTCAAGTCCATTCTCAAGACCTTTCTATTCTCTCTTTGTCTACACAACGCCTAAAATGGTAGGGCTATAACACATCTTTTAACCTTCTTAGTTTTTAACCATAATAACTTCTTTAATGCATTTTTTCCTCCTCTTGTTCACATTTAATGTTCTTCCCTTTACCTTCACACCATTTTCTTTTTGCTCTTTATAGTTGTGTCTTTACTTTCCTTTCTTTGTCTTTTTCCTCCTTTTCTTTTTCCTTCTCCTTGTAGTCATTCTTCAGATAAGTTTGTTTATATTATACAAAAATAATAGTTTGATTTGGTTTTCTTTTGGTAGGTAAACTATTTTTCTCAAGGAAGAAAATGAAATGTGTCAAGTATGTTTTACTGGAAATTATACATCCCTATAAGGAAAAAGAAGAGTTATATCAATAGGCTGGCTTCTAACTGGAGCAATGAAGGAAAAGACTTGGTAACTAGATGTTGTATGGTGCAAGTGGCATCTTATTGTTCAGTTTTACAACAGAAAGGCCAACATCAATGAGCAGGAGGCAAATCTCTCACATTTGTGAAAGTACCCTTTCCAGACAAAAGATAAAATACACTGATGGAGCAACTTTGTAGAATTTTCACCGCATCCCCAGTACTTTAATTGGCCTCTGAATAAAGCAGTCTCATTTCTAGCAATGTCAATTCAGCAGTTTACATAAGCACTAAATTCTTTTAATTAAAAAAAAGACAGGTGCTTCTTTGAATTAATCAAGCCTTAAGTCTCATGAAAGATGCATTCACAAACTGTGAGCTTCATAATTTATACTCATCCATTAGTTACTCATCTTCAGTATTTTTAATGTGAGTTATTCTGAGAGATTTGCCCCTTCTATAGGGAAGCTGGCTCTGACCTGCTTTCTAAATTTTGGATGTGCACAAGCACCATAAAACACAATTTGCTTAATTGTCCTCAAGCTGTCTGTAACTAAACTAGAAAGCTAATTATTCTCAAATGTTGCCTTGTAAGGGGCAATCAAGAGAAAACAATGCAAGTTGGAAGTCCGGCAAAGGATGTGCAGACATCACTTAAAAGAGAATTGCAAGGCTCAGCGTCGGGCTATATATTTGCTGCAAGGGAAGGGTGCTATTTCTATTGGTAGAGCTCCCCTAATGTGAATTCCTTCTGGAGACGAGGCACAAGTAGTTTTACCTAAGGTTGATGATTGAGGTCAACTTAGTACCCTACACACTTGGGATTTACCTCAGGAAGCAACACTGAGACAAAAACTACTTTTGTCTTGCTTCCACTAGTATTGTACATGAGAGAGTTCTGTCAAATTAGCTATCTTTATATGAAGATACCTTTTTTGCAGTGAGGACAGCCAAATGCATGGTATTAATCACCTTCAGACACTGTCCAACCCCTCAGAGGTTGCCATGTCACAGGCTTTCAAAGGGGCAAGTGTCCTCAAACTTGAAGAAAGTTATTTCGTATCACGCAATCCCAGAACAGGGAGGCAGTTCTCTTGCTGCTCAGTAATAAGTGACTGTGATATTACCAACACTTTTTGGAGACATTTCAAATTGAACAAGACAGGCTGGTGGTGGAAGAGAACATTTTTATTTTTACCTGGACATTTTCACTAATGATTTAGAGAAACAGAAAGCAAATGATAGGAATAAGTGGTCAGTGTGGCAGGGCTTAGGAAGGGAACGTGTCGGCACTCTGTAGCCAGACTGATGTCATTCACTAGCTTTAGTAATAACCTAGAACAGGAGATGAACCATTAGCTGTCACAGTTTTGCAACCTCTACCAAACTGTTTAGGGTAAATAAAACTAGAGATGTCTATGTTGAATTTCAAATATGCTTCTTAACCTGTATAATCCCACAAGTGAGAGACAGTTTCATGCAACAAACTTAATATGCTGTGGAATTTTTTTTAGGGTTATTGTTTTAGTAATAGCAACCACATGATTATTCATGTTAAGTCACTGATAATACTGAGAGCATAGCAGATGTGTGGGGCACATTTAACTTCTGAACTAGAGTAAGTGATGCCCTTTAAATGAAGGACAAATGAGAGATCTGTCTAATAGAGGTCAGTGAGCAAGACAGTGAGTGAAATTCATTCTTGCAAGAGGGCACAGGCCGGCTGGGCCTTTTAGACACGTAAGACCTGTGCCTATCCGTGATTAAACAATTTACCCCAATGAATGCTGTCAGGCTAGGGTGATCACTAGAAGATCACCTGGTCCTTGTAAAAAAAACCCAGGAGACACTCAGCTGAGCTGCAGGGGGGAGAATCTAAATTAAATAAGACTCTCTGGCAGATGGCCTGTAAAGCATAATCCTGTAGGGAGCAGGCTATGAAGCCGAGGAGAAGAGAGAGAGTGCCTTTCCTGGACTCCTAGGCAGATGGTCCATGGATTGTAATCCTGGAGGGAGGAGACAGGCACTTGCAGTGGGGCAGGGAGGGAAAGGTGCATATTATTATGGACAATGCATTGAAAACTTCTGCTTGGTGTGGAGAAGCAGTAAAAAATAATTAGCAGTCAAGATACTGGGATATATAAGGAACAGAATAAAAATGTAATATATGCAGTATTACTGCTATTAGATGAATGAATGGTGCACTGTAAACTGGAAAGCTGTGTCTTGCTCAAGGCAATCTTGCTAAAAGGCTATGAAAGGAATAAAGGGAGTTCAGTGCCTGATGATGAAAACTGTTGGTGGGGAAGACCTCCATCTGAGGGACAAGAGACAAGATATGGATTGTTTCATTTAGACGGGGTGAACGAAGGGATGCAGTTACAAATAGTACAGAGAACTGTGATCTTACAATTTTCTTCTCTTCTAAGGCAAGGACACGGGGTGTTCTTTGGAAATGAAAGGCAAAAATACCAATAAATGGTAAAAGGCAATATTTTTACTCTGAATATAGTTTGCATATGAAAATCAATAGCAGAAGATGATGGGACGAAAAGCTTTTTAGAATCAGTCAGAACAATATTTGATTTATTTGAAATAATAATAATTTACTTATAAGAAGATATCTGTGTATTGGCTATATACACAAACACATAAATACAAATACAGTAGTGTGTGTGTGTATACACACACACACACACACACACACACACACAGAGTATTTGTATTTATGTGTTTTGTATATAGCCAGTACACATGGCCTTGTGTATATAGCCAATGCACAAGGCTTAATTAATTCAAAGAAGCATCTGTCTTTTTTAATTAAAAGAATAAATACAAATACAGTGTGGGGGTGTGTCTGTATATACACACACACATCCATTGTATTTGTATTTATGCATTTGTGTATATAGTCAATACACAAATATATACGTAGACACACACACATATATACACACACACCACTGTATTTGTGTGTGTGTATGTAAAGCCAATACACAAATATCTTCTAAATAAGTAAATTATTTCAAATAAGTAAATTATTTCAAATAAATCAAATATTCTTCTGAATGCTTCTAATACGCTTTCAGCCCCACTATACGTACACAGGTATACTATATATTTATGTATACTTTACATACATTGTTATTTATTAATCAAATATACCTAATGTATCTGCTCATTCTTGGGAAGCCTTTGGAGCTAGGCACTGTCAGAGGTCAAATCCTGAGGCAGAGGTAAGTCTCATTTGACTTGCTATGGGATTTTCTTTATTAGGATCAGTACTGAAGGGGAATGTCTGAGGATGGACAAGGAGGACTAGCACACTATTTTTTGGTAGCTAATTAGATACTCCTCCATCAGTAACCCGGAAAAGTGATTCTCTTTCAGCCCCTCTTGTTTCTCAGCTGTAAAGCGGAAAAGTAAAACAGACTTAGCTGCCACACTTTCTAGGGATATAATGAGGCTAAATTAATTAATATTTGAAAGAACCTACTATTTATGTTTATATAGAAACATCATTAAAACGTTGGCATTTTTACTGAAGTGTAAAATTGTGATGAAAACCCAAAAGGTTTGAGTATCCTAGAACATCCTCACTTCAGAACTCTGCAATGGATAAGAATGTATTGTCATTTTGCTAATAATCACGTTTAAATGCAAAGTTTTCTACAAATATTAATTCTAATAAAGAATATGGTCATTGACCCCTCATCTTAATATTTAAATGGTGGCCTTCAAATTTTGTTTTGCACTTTTTCAGCTGGTTCAAGGTATGAGTTTTTGTAGAATGGTGTTGTTCCCTAGTTTATAAGGCATTAAAATTAATAGTAACCTCTGTAAGGTATTTGAAGCAGAATGCACCACTTATTCACATACAGATATAATTTACGTTTTTATCTTTTGCACCTTAGGCTTTATACAAGCGGAAATCACAGTCTTTCTCCAAGCCTAATCTGCTCCTCCACCAGATTGAAACTAGTAGGTAGTAAGGTTAAAACTACCAAAACGATCTTTTTCACACCGTGTGTAATTGAAGTGTGGAACTCATTGCCACCAGATGCTGTGGAAGCTGACAGTTTAACCAGATGGGACAATTTTTTGGAGGAAAGGGGCAGCAATATCTATGGAGCAATGGGAGTTAGTGATATAGCCTCTGAATCAGAACTTCCTTGACCTTCCTTGCTGGAACCTGCAACTGAAACAGGAACAGTGGAGCAAACCCTGGTTCTACCTGGTTCACTCTCCCTTTCATCTGTTCTTTGCCACTGTGTGACACAGGATACTGGGCAAGATAGGCCTATGGTCTGACCCAGGAAATGTTAATTCTTATGTTCACCCCCACTGTATTTGCATTATATAGGAAGCACCTCTGTGGAACTTGAAACCCTGGGCAAGTCTACATGCTCTGTGATGAGCCCGGGAACACTACTGAGAACCATGCCTAGTTCTTGTGCTGCTGCTTATTGTGCACCAAAGGCTGAAAATCAGTCAGTAGTATCTCAGCTGTGCTCCTGGGCTTGTCATGTAGGTAGTGCAGAGACAACCCAGTTTCTACTTATGTCATCTTACTGTAAAGGAAAATGGTGCAGAAGGGTTTGCTGGACACACTTTACAGAAGGCAAAGCCAGATGCCAGAACCTTTATTCAGTTTAAATGGCTCTTCATCCTGAATCAGGTAACTAAGCACTAATTTAACATGGAAAAAAAGAATCCTCACTATTAGAAGGGTCTGGCTGCATTTCAGTAGAGAACTCTTGATAAGTCCAGTTCTTCATATTGATAGATACAAGTGTATCTGATCTGGTGTGAGACTTCTGCACTGTTACAAAATGCCCAATTTGACACTACTTACAGTATAAATTGCACAACACTACAGCAGTAATTTTCAAGTTGCTGCTCAGGCACCCTTGTAAGAAGCAGTTTAGTGGTGGGGCACTGGTCAGTTTAATACATCGTTATTCCGCAGATTTATCATACGATTTTTCTTGCTGCCAAAACATAATGCTAACCTGGGGGTGGTATTGTGGCAATTACAATGGGAATACATAGGCCTTGGGAGTCAAAAGTATTAATGTGACCCTTTTGCTGTATCGCATTAGGCAGTTATAGTGAAGCTCAGGGTTTTGAATGAAGGCATCTTGGCCTGCAAAGTCACCACTCTTTTTTTTAACCTTTATCAAAGAGACAGAAAAAGAGAGAAAATATAAAGTATGACTGTGAAGTATTAAGTCAAGCATTTCTTTGAATAACAGTCCTTATTTGCTTTACTTTATGCAGTGTTTATGACACCCCCACCCCACATTCAGCACTCCATTAGACAGTGTTGAAGATGGTAATCGTTCTCCTTTGTGGGGAAAGAGGAAAAAAAAATAGTTGAGACGGCCTGGAGATTCTGTCATCTTTCCTTGAAGACAAATGCATCCCCAAAAAGAAAGAAACAAAAATAGTAGAGAGAGATGAGCAGCTTCTATTTCTGCTGGTGACTCTAATTTACAGCCCCACTGCTGGAGAATGTATGGCACAGCAGGTGATCTTAACAGCCCTTCCAAGAACCAGCCAACTTCTACCAGAGCCACCCACACTGCTTAGGACACTTCTTGTAGCTTCTTTTCTGGTCTCAACAAAGTTCCAAAAGTCTTGATCAAGTAAGCCAGATTCTTTTTAAACAGACGGCAGAGAGAAAGATAGACAGTGGGAAAGAAAAGAAGACATGAAGGCAGTCTAAAAAGTGTTACATTTCAGGAATTAGGTAGAAGTCAGGGCAGGATAGCACCTTAGGGCACCTACATATGTGCCCAACACCTACTTCAATGCATTAGCATGCGTCAAAGCAGACTCAGTTAATCGGCTAATTAGCATACTCCAGCAGTCTCAGCATCCCCATGCTTCAAAATGCCAGTGGGGGCACTTTAACTAAAACTCAATGAATGAACTTGAAAGTACCCCACCATCATTTTGAAGCATGTGGATGCTGAATACACAAAACGTTGGAAGCACTGGGTGCTTTAATTAAAGCAGCTCCCAAGAACCACTCTAATTAAAGCACCCCACCCTGCAGCATGTTTAAAGATGCCCTTATAGATTAACTTGTTAATTGAAATATGAGCTTAATCTATAAAGTGACACGCTACCCTGCTTTCTTCAGATAAACTTCAGACTAACATGGCTAACTACCTCTCTTTATTCCAGGAGTTGCTCAGGACTTAGCCAGTGGAGGTGGAAACGTCATAGGGACCCTCCCCGCTCAGCCTGATCAAAGCAACTCTCAGAATAAGGACAGCAAGGCATAGTGATGAGACAGTGCATACTAGTGTACAGGAAATGATGGTGTTAGCAACCATGATGGTAAATCTCACTTTTTCGTACCACTATTCTCTTAATCTCTTAATCAAACACAAAAAGCCCATCTCTATCCTCTCTATGATCACCTTTCAGGTATTTGAAAACTTATCAAATCCCTACTCAGTCTTTTCTTCTCCAGATTAAATAACCCTAGCTCTTTCAGCCTGTCCTCTAAAGTCATGCTTTCTAGGCCTCTAATTATTTTTTTCTGCTCTGTGCTGGACTCTTTCCAATCTTTCCACATCTTTCTTGAAGTGTGAGGCCTGGAACCAGGCATAGTACTTCAGGTTAGACCCCCTCAGGGATGACTAGAGTAGAAGGATCACTTGCCTTGATTTGCAAGTGATGTTCCTGTTAGCAGCTGCTGTTGGCCATTCATTTCCCATCCTGTAGTTGTGCATACAACTAAATAGTCTCAGGCGCTGCACTTTGCATTTGTCTTTGATGAATTTCATCTGATTGCTTGCAGGCCATTTTCCAGTGTATCCAGGTCATTCTGGATCCTAGCCAGAACATCTGTAACTAGGGCTGTGCGAAACAGCACTATTTCATTTTAACTTCCATTTTGAAGAGACAGTGTTTCATTTTGCTCTTTCAAAGCACTGTTCCATTTCGTTTCGTTGAAATTGTTTCGCTGTTTCAACGCGTTTTGACATTTCACCTATAGGTTATAATGGGGAACCATAAAAAGGTCTATAACTTTGTCATTTCTTTCCTGATTCAAATGAAAACAGCAGGGATAGTAGCCTCTGCTGAGGCCACAAAGCCTGTCAAGTTTCAAGGAGATAGGTGCAGGGGTTTCTGGGAACCGCACCTCAAACTGTTCAGAGCAAAACTCGTGTCATGTGCAAGTGTGAAGGCACAGAGAAAGCTCAGTTCAAACAATGCTTTGTATGCTGTTTTGCCATCCCTCCTGCAGAGCACTGGGATTGGAAGGGACCTCAGGGAACGATCATAGTCACCAGCCACCTACAGATGTGAATATCAGAGCAGTTCTTCCCCCTTCTCTCCTTAGTTTTTTTTTAGCTGCAAACAAGCTTGTTTTTGAAACTTGAAATATTTTGAAAGTTTCGAAATGTTTTGAGTGCCCTTGTTTCATTCTGAAGCTGTTTTGAAGCCTTTCATTTTGATTTTGTTTTTTCGAGCTTAAAAAGTGTTGAAACAGCTTTGAAACAAAACACCTGTTGAAATTTCATACAGCCCTATCTGTAGCGCCACCTAACTTGGTGTTATCTGCAGATTTGCTAAGTGTGCGCTTCATCCAATCATCAAAATTATTAATGAAGGTATTAAACAATACAAGACCTAGAACAGGTCCTTGGGGAACCCCACTTGATACTTTCACTTTCAGTAGCTTGCTTGGGTATTTCTCCAAAGTTTCCTTATTATCCAACTTAAAAGCTATTTTTGACCTGAAAGTAAGTAGTTTGTACTTTGCATAGAAGGAAGAGCAAATCTTTTGCGTATATATTTTCGGAGAAGGTCAAAATACAACTGTAATATAATTCCATGTCAAAGTGCAGTTATATACACTATTGATATCAATGTTCACCCCCCTCCCCCTGGTTTTTTTTTTTTTAAATATAGCACGATAAAAACAGCATCTATCATGGAATGATAAAGCTATGAAGTATTACAAACACCTCAGTTTTACCATTCACAAACTTTAAAAAAAATATGTAAGTTGTATCCCTAGGATATGTTGAAACTATCCTTGTCAAAGCTTTCTAAATCAGGTCTTAATTTTACTATCAGCCACTCTTAACTAGGTAAGAGGTTTGTTTTGACCAACTGGTTTTGAAAAAGTCCATCTGTTGTACATTGCAAAGAGATCATTCAAAATATTCCTTCTTTAATACTTGCACTGTAGCTCAATTATTACTTAATAAAAAAGAGAGGGAGCTTATGTATGTGTGAACAAGTTAGCCTTAAGGGCTGCTTGCAGATGTTAAAAAGAAAACGTGCTTGACTTTAAACTTAGCACGCTCCCACACCCAGCCCAGGGCATACCTGGAAGAGGCATTGTGTTAGTTGGACCCAGCTCACCCAGCATCTATATAGATCAGGTGCTTCAGTGGGCTTTTTTTGGTGCTTTTATATAATAGCTGATTGAATCTGCTGTTAGATAAAAGCACCGAAATGCCCTGCTAAAGTGCCTGATCTATACAGATGCTGCAGAGCCGGGTCAAAGTAACGCACTTCTGGTAAAGCACATTTGGGGGGTGGGGAAGGTGAGGGTTGTTTAACATCTGCAAGCAACCTATGAAAAGAAAAATTCATAATAGTGAACAGAGAATGACATGTTATTTAATGTCTTAAAATGCTTTGTTTTATATGTTAACATAAGTGTTACAGTAGTTTTGGGGGGAGGGGGTCTTACAAAATGTATCCATCTCCTGCACAAACTAAACTGATTAACAAAATTACCTTGAACAAAAATTGTGCTTAGCTATGAATGGAAGCTACTTAACCGCAAGACTAAGGGCCACTCACGTTCAGTGAGCATAGTAGCATCCTTGCTCAAAACAAAGATGCTTCCTGTAACATCGAAGGATAAGAAACATATTATTTAAGGATGTATTTAATTTTTGTGGAAGAGCATACTTTACGTAAGCTGAAAGATTTATTTTTTTGCTCTTACACTCCTTCATGAAGTTTATTTCCTACCTATGGGGACTTTTTACCATCTTGTACCATCTACACTTTTCCCAGAGCCTGATGAAGGGACTTTGATCCCGAAAGCTTGCAGAAAAGAACAACTTTCTTGCCATTTTCCAGTTGGCCTAATAAAAGGTATCGTTTTCGAATCAAGTTCTAGTTTTTTGTATGTCTTTTTGTCTCAGACCAGCATGGCTACCAAGTACACCCCTGATACATTAAGTGTTTCTTGTATTTCATTACCCAGAAAAAGAATAGTTGTAATTATGTTTGGGAAAAAATATCCATAACTACATGAGGACTGGGGAGCCTTTGTTAACAAACATTAATGTACCTTACTTGCACACTTAAATCTCCATGACTTCATTACTCACTGATGAAGTATGGGTATGAATTATTTGTTTACAGAGAAATCTGCAGCTTGTTTACACACATTGGAGGAGTAATAGATCCTAAGTGGAATGTGTTGGTCTGCTCCAACCTATTAAAAGAAAAATATTTTAAGCAAAAATTGAAATTCTAAGGGAATCCTTCTGCACTGCTCTGATTATTCAGCTATTTTTTTCTCTGATGGATTAATCCCCTCTATCACTTTGAACTGAGAGGATTTTCTGTTTAGCCTAGTATAACAGCCGGAAATAAAATACAGATTTTTACCCAGACTCCAATAAATTGTTTCAGGTGTCAGTGCCAAAAAGGAAGTAAAAAGAAAAATCTCTTTATAAGAATAGACTAGCTTCAGTTTGGGCTGGCTGAAAAATGAGAATTGTTTGATGAAAAATTTAACAGATTCGTTTTCATTTTGTGTTGGATTGAAAGCAAGACTCTTCAATTTTTTTGTTTGTTTTGTTTTTTGAGAGAGAGGGAATCTCTTGCTTTTCCTGAATAGTGAATTGCCCAATAGGTAGGCCACTTATCCGTGATATAAGGGACCCAAGCTCTGGTCCTTGCTTTGCTTAATTTGGGACAAGAACTTGGGCGTTTGTCTCCGAGATGATTGCCCTTGTTACCCAGCTCTCATCTGCTTCTCTCCAAACTTCCACTCAGAAACTGAGAAACCTCCCCTGAACCAATTTCATGAAAGCAGAGAGGGTTGTTTTAAATTGTTTTTCTTTCAATGAAACAAAATTGTGGATGGGAAAAATAGATTAATTGAAACTGTTATTTGATTGGCTCTTTGTCTAAATGGTCAGGCAGCCACAGTTAAATGCCCAACTGAGTTAAATCAGAATAAATTGGGAAAGATTTAATCTTTTCTCCTGTTTTGATTGTATAATATTGCCCTTTCTAAGTGCTTCCTCAGGCTGCAATCCCTTAGTAAATTATATCTCCTTATAGTCAGTCTGCAATGATCTCACTCGCATCTTTCCTATGCGAAACTCACAGCCTTAGATGAGAAGGATCTGTGACCAAAGGGAGCACAGTGGAGGCTCAGTCCTAAAATGGCAATCCCCAGTGGGACACAGCAGTTGAAGATCATACAAAGCCTTCCGATAAGGAACTGTTAGGTTCTTACAAATTAATTACTGGTATAATGCAATACACACGATTAATTATGCATATATATATAATGCACGTACGTAATTATAATGCAATACAATAAGGTTGGAGATGCACAAAGTATGTTGCTATTTCTGACTTTTGTGTCTTCATTTCCTTGTGTCTTTTATACTATTTTAATTCAGTCAGCGGGCAAAATACGGTTGTTAATTATTTGTGTTGTAAAAGCTCTTACAAGTTCCCAATGTTTAGATCATGGTCTCATTGGTCTAGTTTCTCTATGCACTTAACTTCTAAGAAACAGCATGAGTTGACTGTAGCAGATCTCACTAGGTTTTAAAGTGATGATAATCTCTAGAGAAACATCATGTGGATCAAAAGAAAAATGTTTTTCTAATCCATAGCCTTCTGAAATTCTAATTAAACATTGAGTTTATACAGGGTTTAACAAAGGCAGGATGTCATGCTCTTTTGTAACAGCATGCAATTCTCTCTAACCCCAAACTGTGCTTATATCACCGAGGATGATGATACATTTAAAAAAAAAAGAACACATTAATTTCAAGGTACATTAGGAACATGGGGTAAAAATAAACAATGTCTGACAAATGTAAAAAGGCAAAATTAGCAGTTATTTATTTTGCAAGCGTCTAAGGTGATTTTTGAAGAACAGATAAAAATAGATTAAAATCCCATACAGAAAGGAAATGTTCCTACAGGATTGAGATCATGGTCAAATATGGTGTCTCTGGATTTCATCAGTTTTTCATTTCAGATTTGATCATTTCTAGCATGGATGATAATAGCATTGCTAAATATGGCATGATTCTATCACTTTTTACACATATGAGAAGTCTCGTTCAAGTCAATGAAGGAAATATGCTCATATGAGGCCTGTAGTCATTTTCTTCATCTAATTTGCACTGAAGTCATTTTTTATTAGACAGTTTACCAGTCTCCCCAGAGGAGAGATCTAGACCTGTGATTTAAACATAGAGCTAGCAATCGGCACCTGAGTCGGAAATATTGACTCTAGTACCCTTTCCTTTCTCTGACTCAGTATCTATATAGGTATAAAGAGGATGGGTACCTTGGGCAGGTTGATTTGAACGTAAGTGCTGGGTGGTGGTGGTAACTTGGTTTTCTCTAGCGATTGTAATTTAATTTGACACACTAGTATTATTTATTTGCAGTTATGGGAACATATTTGGTCTGGGTGTTGTCAGAGTTCTTGGTTTAGACCTGATAATCGGGACATCTACAAATTCTTTTCCCCTAAAGATTAAATCTTTCCCAATTTATTTGTTTGGTCTGGACACATCTAGTAAGAAGAAAAACATTGATAAACCCTTACTATACTTCCCTCTGTTCAGACAGACATTAAAATGTGCTTTTCAGGCTAGATAGCTGCCTCTGATACAAGGAGAGTGCAACCTCTCTGGCAGGTATGCCATGAATTAGCATCCCAAGTGCTACTCTGAGTTTCTTCTTCTGACCAATCTGCTGCCCTTTTTTCTGCTTCCTGCCTTATTTGCTGCTGCGTTGCCTGTTCCCTCCCTGGTCTGCCATTGCCATACAGAGGGTGCCTGGACTATCTATGACATGTGTGTCCCAGGCTGCCTACTCTTGCTCTAATAAATATCTGCTTCTTAATGCTCCTGGTTACAAATAATCAGAAACAAGATGGCCAATGTTTTCAAAACTGGAGACCGAAAGTTAGGTTCCTAAATCCATCCAAAGGTTAGGCTCCTAAATCAGAGTGAATTGATCTCTCAGAGGTTTCCAAACATCCACACGCTCTAGGAAAATTTTGGCTAGTAGATGATATAAGCCACATCAGAAAAGATTATGGGCATTTTTACATGTTGTCTGTGAATGGGAGGGGGCACTTTAATTAGAGCAGCTCTGAGTATTGTGTATTAGCATCCCCACACTTCAAAATGGTGGTGGGAGGCACTTTTAACTAAAGCCTATTTGACGAGCTGTACTTAAAGCGCCCCCGCCACCATTTTGAAGTGTGGGGATGCTGATGCATGAGACACAGAGGTGCCTAGAGAAAGCTAATTAGCACAATCCAGCAGACTTGTTTAATCAGGTCTGCTCTGATGTGCTGTAATTACAGTACTTCATAGCAGCCTCCCCACATGTCTATAGACACCCTAAAAGTCCTCTGGCTAGCAGGATTGGTGATGCGTCTGGCATCACATACAACTGCCTTGGACCCCCCAGCCTGAATGTCCTGGTGTAGTTGAGTTAACTGTGGTGTGAATCCAGAACGGGGCTTTAGTTCATGCCTCTAGAGCTATAGCAAGGTGTCTTAACTGCTCTGCCACTATGCCTCTTAAGCAAGTCTCAAACATTATGCAGAACTTTTATTTTTTTGTTCAAGCCATAAACAAAAATAATTTTCTCCATTTAACAGTAAGAAGCCAAGGACCTTCTTGTAACAAGAGTGTTACAAGTCATCCCCCAAACGAATAGGAAGGCCATCAGCCAAATGCCACCTCACTGATTTTTCTGCTTCAAAAACGATCCCATTGAGTGAGCACATGTTCGTCAGCTGGTGCGTTTTCAGATCAAACATAGCAGCTCTAACTTACTAGAGTGGAAGCCAGATATACTTCTTACCATTTCCCAGTATCACCATCTTGGGAACTTCACCGCAAATCCTCCCACAGAGATTTTTTTCCCCCTTCGGGTTGCCATGGTGATTTCTGGTGCCCTTTGTTAGAGCACCGTGCTGCTGTGAAAAGAAACAAACTCTTCTGCTGAGTCAGAAGTGAAGATGAGTTTGGTGAGCTAGATCTGGCCTCGAGGGTATATATGCATAACTGCTACGTTCCTGAGTGGTGGTGAAGAAGAAGGAAGGGTTGCTCAGCTATTAAGCAAATGGGGACTGTAATCATATCTAGGTAAGTTATGAAAATTGCTACTAGAGCCGAGTAGAAATTATTCACACAATGTTTTCTGTTGGAAAATACCAATTACTTGGGAAGGTCCAGGATGGAAATGAGAGCGAGAGACCCCCATCTGACAGGGCATTTACCTGGGGACATGGTAGAGCAGATGACCCCTTTCCAGGACTTGAGCCTGACTCGCCGACACTCTGAGAAAATTCCCTGAGCACTGGGCTGTTTGCTGTTCTGCACTCATGCTCCCTCTCCATTTGAGCAACAAGTTGAAAGGTCTCACTGGGGGTCAAACGAAACCAAATGTCAATGTTTTTCACAAAACACAATTCCTGTTTGCCTGCCAGCCCCACTGAATGTTTTAAAGGCCAAATCCCTTGCTTATATAATAAAGACCCTCACTTCTCTTTATTAGCCTTTATTTGCCATAGCACAGATATTCCTCTTCAACAGGGAAAGCTATGTTTTCCAGCTACACCTAAACAATTTTAATTAAGAGGCTGAGATAACTAACTTACACGTTACGTTGCTGTTATAGTTGTATTCTACTTCCAATGGTTTGACCGTTTTGATTAAACTGGAGATCACTGGCAATCCCAGCACCTGTGATTGACTTATGTCAATGTTGCAGATGCAAGCATGTTTGAGGGTAGGGATGTGTACATCACAAGGGCAGCGGGTGTCATGTTCTAATTGTTATGCATGGACAAGTTAGGAATGAAACAAATGCAGTGAAACCACTTGGCATCTTGGGGCAGAGCAGTAATGACATCGCACTACAACCTGAGGCACAAATTCTAGCCCCATTCAGGGCTCAGGCCACCATTTGGTTTTTCAATGCTTGTTTCATTCTCGGCTTGTCCACATATAACAATCAGAATGTAATAGCTGCTGCTCTTACAAACTGTCCCCTTTTGCAGTGACTCCAAATGTGTGTCCACTCTGAGCTTAGCTTATTCTAACAAACTTGAACTTAATGGGTAAGAAAAATATCACCTATTGCATGCCGGCCCATTTAACATCAAAAAAGAAAGCCTCTCTCTAACAAGAGCTTCTACAGAACTGGGGAACTGGTCATTCTTTATTCTTTAATCTTTCCAGACTTCAGCCTCTGAGGAAAATGCACCAGAAAATAAATACCACCAACCTTTTATCTCTTAAATGAGATTATTATTTTCATTTATAACAAATTTGTGTGTTGTACTGGTGCCCAGGACCACCAATCAAAGCTCAGGAATCTGCTGTGCTAAATTCATAGTCGTAGAAAATTAAGGTTGGAAGAGACTGCAGAAGGTGATCTAGTCTAGCCCCCTGCTCAGATCAGGACCATTGTCAACTAGATCATTTCAGCCATGGATGTGTCAAGCTGGGCCTTAAAAACCTCCAAGGATGGAGTTTCTACTGCCTTTCTAGTTAATCTGTTCCAGTGCTTCACCACCTTCCTAGTTTTTCCTAATATTCAACCTAAACTTCTCTTGCTGCAATTTGAGACTGTTGCTCCTTGTTCTGGCATCTGCCACCACTGAGAGCAGTCTAACTCCATCCTCTTTCAAACCCCTCATCAGGTAGTTGAAGGCTGCTATTAAAACCCACCTCTGACTTCTCTTCTGCAGGCTAAATAAACCCAGTTCCCTTAGCCTCTCCTCAGAAGCTGTGTGCCCCAGTCCCGTAACCTTTTTTGTTGCCCTCTGCTGGACTCTCTCCAATTTGTCCGCATCCTTTCTTTTAGTGGGAGGCCCAAAACTGAACACAATACTCCCGATGTGGCCTCACAGTGCTGAATGGAGGGGAATAATTACTTCCCTCAGCCTGCTGGCAACACTTCCACTAATGCAGCCCAGTATCCTGTTAGCTTTCTTGGCAACAAGGGCACACTGCTGGGTCATATTCAGCTTATTGTCTACTGTAGCCCCCGGGTCCTTTTCTGCAGAGCTGCTGCCCAGCCAGTCAGCCCCCAGCCTGTACTGGTGCATGGGGTTATTCTGTCCTAAGTGCAGGACTTTACGCTTGTCCCTCTTGATCCTCATGAGATTTCTTTTTGCCCAATCCTCCAATTTGTCTAGGTCGCTGAATCCTAGCTCTACCCTCCAGCATATCTACTACACCACCCCAACTTAGTGTCATCCATGAACTTTCTTAGGGTGCAATCCATTCCATCTTCCAGATTGTTAATGAAGATATTGAACAAAACCAGCCCCAGGATTGACTCCTGGAGTATTCTGCTTGATGCTGTCTGCCAAATAGACATAGGGCCATTGATTACTACCTGTTGAGCCTAATGATCTGGTCAGCTTTCTATCCACCTTAGTCTATTCTTCCAACCCATACTTCCTCAGTTTGCTTGCAAGAATGCTGTGGGAGACGGTATCAAAAGCCTGGCTAAAGTCAAGGTATTTCATATCCACTGCTTTCCCTGCATTTACAGAATCCGTTATCTCATCATGGAAGGCAATCAGGTTGTTTAGACATGACTTGCTCTTGGTGAATCAGTGCTGACTGTTCCTGATCACCATCTTCTCCAAGTGCTTAGAAAAGAATTCTTTGAGGACCTGCTCCATGGTTTTTCCAGGGACTGAGGTGAGGCTCACTGGTCTGTAAATCTCTGGATCTTCCTTTTCCCTTTCTTAAAGATGGGCACTACATTTGCCCTTTTCCAGTTGTCCAGGACCTCCCCTGATCTCCTCGAGTTTTCAAAGATAATGGCCAGCAGCTGTGATGCAGTCACATCAGCCAACACCCTCAGCACCCTTAGATGGATTGCATCCAGCCCCATGGACTTGTGCATGTCCAGATTTTCTAAATAGTCCCTAACCCTTTCTTTCATCACTGGGGGCTGCTCATCTTCTCCCCAAACTGTGCTCCCTGATTCAGTAGTCTGGGAGCTGACCTTGCCTATGAAGACCAAGGTAAAAAAAAGGCATTAAGTACTTCAGCCTTTTCCTCATCATCTGTCAGTAGGTTGCCTCCCTCCCCGTGCCCCCATTCAGTAAAGGACCCACACTTTCCCTGAGCTTCCTTTTGTTGCTGACATACTTGTGGAAACCCTTCTTGTTACCCTTCACATCCCTTGCTAGCTGCAACTCCAATTGCACTTGGCCTTCCTGATTTCATCCCTGCACGCCTGAGCAATCTTCTTATACTTCTCCCTAGTCATCTGTCCAAGCTTCTACATCTTGTAATATTCTTTTGTGTGTTTAAGCTCACCAAAGAGTTCTCTGCTGAGCCAAGCTGGTCACCTGCTATATTTGCTATTCTTCTTGCACATTGGGATGGCTTGTTCCTGCACGCCCAGTAAGGTTTCTTTTAAATATAACCAACTCTCCTGGATTCCTTTCTCCCTCATATTGGCCTCCCAAAGGATCCTGCCTATCAGTTCCACTGGGAAGTTAAAGTCTGCTTCTCTACAGTCCAGGATCCATACTCAGCTGCTCTCCTTTCTCTTTTCCATATGGGCACCCAATATATATAGACTGTCCTTGACACTGAGTTCATAATCTAGGCTATACTTAAGTATTACCTAACAACCTCTAGTTGTGTTATAACTCAAGGTGTAGCCTAAATATCACCTTTTAAAGGACTCTATGTTCAGATTAATCTACAAAAAGAAATCTAGTGACTCAGTGGAGTAACAACATGAATGGATTTGGCCCATGAACTATAAAGTACCTGTTCCTATTGAAGTCAAATGGTGTTTGGCTCAGACTCTAAATTCATGATGCTTTCAGATGAAGCGCTGCTAAAATGCTCCTAAACTCTATTTGATGATGTGTATTTGGTGACATCACTGGATGTATGTGGGGAAACAACTCCAGTAGGCAGCCGTTGGGACGGGTGGGTGGGTGGTGGGGGATATAAGCTTCTGAATTATCTTGCTTTCTCACTATTAGCCTTCATTTGCTATGGCATGTGGCAGTCCCCTTCAGCAGGGGGACTATGGTCTGTTTATCATCTGTCTAAATATTTTTTTATTAAACAGTCTAAGATGACTAACTTATATATTATTGTTGATCAAAATCAAGTAGAGAGCAGAGAGTTGACATTTCCACTGAAATGTTGATGGAAAAGGTATAACAGACTGTATATTTTGTAATAATTAATTTTTCATCAAACGATCTGTAACCCAGGCGTAAGATGTGCAGTCACAAAATTATAGTGTTTGCAAAACAAAAAAAATCTGTTGTGATGATTTTTATGAGACTTGTACCTTCAGATTTCTAACATGAGTTCTGGAAAACCTTTTCTTGTAGTGGCTTGATGACCCCCCAATAATTAGTTTTGGATCCCACATTAGTAGCAGTCAAGAATCTATGGACAGGAATCAGCGGAGTTACAGCAGCGTGAAACGTCTGGGATCAGAATCTGACCTATAATGTATTTTTCTTTACTCTCAAAATAATCTTTTATATTTTCCTTCTCCTAAAAGCAAATTAAATTTCAGCATGTAAAAACAGACCATTGTTTCTGAGTGAAAGATGTGTGATTCTTTCTCTTTCTGTGGTCTTCAAATTTGAATAAAGAATGATACTAACCCATGCTGAATGCCGTAGCTAAACAGAGCTACGAAGCACTATGAAATAATTACCCATACTAACAGAACTAAAATAAACAAACCAGTTCCCTCTGCTCCTTAAAAATATCTAACTGTTTTGTCTCACTGAGATGCTGTAATGAACATAGAACTATCTGAAGCCTTTTAATAATAGGAAAAGGATGTTGCCTCAGCAACTGGTCTAAAATAACAATAGCAATGAATTAAGCTCCTTGTTTTATCTGGTTAATGGATTCATCACTTTTCCCATATCAGTGATGAACTTTAATGAACCTCTTATCTTTTTATGGTCATGATGGGTACCCTGTATAGTTTTCTTCCCAGAGGAAAGGTTTTGTGGAATAGAGATTATTTGGAATTTGGACATTTGGGTATTTATACCTACTGTGTTTCATAGACTATAACTTTCAAAAATAAATAGCAAAACACATCTGACAAATTTCAGGTACCATGACATTGCTAAACTGCACTTCACTTTTATGCACTCATGTGAACTCCAATCTGTAATACCATATTTACCTCAATCCAAGGTGAGTCTCCATTTAAGATGACCTCCCCCCTGCAATAATTAGATTCTATACATGGAAAATTTATAAATTTGTTATAATCTTTCAGAGATAGAATCCAAGTGCTGGAGAGTCATCTTAAATTCATCCTACCATTACAGCAGGCAAGCAAAGGCAGGGGTGCAGGTGGGAGGTGAATGAAGTTGCCCGAATCTTGCCCCTTACCTGCCTGCACCTTGTCCCCTGTTGCCTGTTCCTCCTACCACTTGCTCCCCCCTGGTTCCTGCCTCTCCCATCCTTGAACCCCATTTCCCCCACCTCTTGCCCTCTCTCCCATCTGTTCCTCCTGCCAGGTCTCCTGCCCCCTGGCCACCTCTGACCCCTGGAGTAATCAATGAACTAGGAGAAACAATGAACCAGGAGTCACCCAAAAAAGGAGGATTCTGCTATCACTCCTGTAGTGTATGTTACAGTTGCCATACACAAATAGCTTCTAAATCAGGGGTCAGCAGCACTTCTGGGTAGAGGGCCAAAAACACCCATAATCTCGACTTGAAAGATGTTGTCATGGCAGGGGAGCTGTAAGAGCTCTGAACTTTGTTGTGGCAGTGCAGCTCCAGCCCCTTCCCTAAGGCACAAGTGCCAAGCAAAATGCTTTCACGTGCCATGCTCTGGCATGCATGCCAGGGGTTGCTTACCCCTGCTCTGAATCATACTGCTTTATGTATACCATGGTGAGAAAAACCAAAATCCCGTTTGCCTTCCTGGTCAGTGTTTGAAGGGCCCTCTTGTAAAGGTAATCGGCTCTACTGTGTCAGAGATGACAGAAATGACAGCAGTTCTTGATTTTTCTATTGCACATTTTTTCTTATGATCTTCAGTTTTGAAAAGAATCCGCACTTTTCTCTAGAGACAATCCAGTGCTGCAGTTAACTTAGTTTAAAGGCCACCTTGAAATATTGCAGCTATATTGTTGCTGTTAGTATTTCTTTCAGTGATCATATTCCAGAGCTACATCAAACTTTTTTTCCCCGATACAGCTCACTAAATAATTTGGTGTCTGTTGTATATTCATGAGGTAACAGATCACCTTCTCAGCTACTCATTTTGTGCATATATTTTTATAATAGCTGGACAGCAGTGATATGAAGTCACAAGAATGCTTATATTCATATTTAATTTGTATTGTTTGTGAGGGACATGGTATAGTTCAAACAGAATTTATAGGCTTCAAAAATACAAAAACAGCTGAGTTTTTTTTATTTCTTTTTCTTCATCTCTTGCTTCTTGCCAGCATTTCTGTTGTATGTTGGCAGATACTGTAGGAAACTTTTAAGCAGATGAGGCAATCTACCAACCTTGGGAAATCACTTTATCTCTTTACAAGTATGTTCCCTTCTTGCTAAATAGGGCTGGTAAGAGTTACTACCACAAGCTTAATTCGTGACATGGAGATCTTCATATGGGAAGCTCTAGAAGCAAATATTTTTGTCCCCTGAGTTCTGCTTCACTGAATATTAAAACAGAAACCTTTGTTAAATGTGTAACTGCTTTCCTAAAGAAACAAACAAATAAAAAGAAGCCTAAATGTTAGTCTGAAAATGCAGAGTTGAAGATTACTGTTAGTTCCCACTGCTGCAGAAAATGAAAAGAAGGGCTTGGAATGGTTCCAGATCAACCCTGGAAGCTGTCACCAACTATTTCATTAATTTAAGCCATTGCTTAGATGTGGACTTTGAAGGTCTCTTGAGTAAAATCCAGGCACATGCAACCAAATACATCAGGTGCAAGTTATGAAGGCTAGATCTAGGGATCTCCGAGCAGGAGGTTTCCCCCCACTCTTTTGATAGATTCAGCCAGTTGTAGTGGTTGGGTGATTCAATCTCAAACTTCTGCTGCTGCAGGTACT
Organism: Crocodylus siamensis; assembly: GCF_052110815.1. NCBI lineage: Eukaryota > Metazoa > Chordata > Crocodylia > Crocodylidae > Crocodylus > Crocodylus siamensis. Next base: position 68,265,009 of record NC_143398.1, read on the forward strand.
TCTTGGTGTTCAAGATGGTAATCAAGACCTGGACATATATATTCCACTTGCAGTATGCTACTTTAAAAGCCCTATCCTGCTGTCATGTTAGTCAATGACAATTTAACAATTAATTTTGCTAACTTTAATTGAAGCAGATTAGGTACTGAGAGATGTGCTGTCAGATTGCCTCTCATCTCTCAGTGAACTATCCTAAAGATTAAACCTGGATCCTGTCCTTTCCTTTTATACCAACCCAGACAAATCCTCACTCTTTAATCTCTAATGTTTTCAAGCTATGTCTTCCTTTTATATTTAACTGAATGCACAGAAGTGGCATAGGATACATTACATAATTTTATTGTTTTTACCTAATTATTCTTAAACTCATGTCCTATTCACAATTTTCGTGTTAGCTAATTTATATGTTAATAAGAGCTTGCAAATACTTTTGCAGCAGTGCAGAATTGATCTGCAAATTATTAGATCTGTCTGTTTATTGCTTTCTTTTGCCAATTATTATTTCCAGATGAAATTGGTCAATCTGTCCCCTCCTTCCTCCATCCTTTGACAGATATAATTATAACATGGCTTGCTAATAAGAGCTGGCTGAGCTGGTGGTAGCTTCATTTGTAGACACAGGGAAGACAATGTTTCTTGCAGCTTCTTTAGCAGAATTTGAGCCCCATTTTAAAGAGCAAGAAAATTACTGGCTGTCTTCATTATAAAAGTATAAATGGCTTACTCTCAGATTGAACTGTTCATCACTACTTTCATTCTTTACATATTGTGACCTTATGTTGCCTTGGTGCAGACTCAGGTAACCTCCAATGTATCCAAACTGGAAATGCAAAAGAGTGAACTTGTGAAATAGCAGTTTGATCCGCGTTATCTTGTTAGGTCTTCATAAGAAATTTTCTAATAGAAAGTGGTTTCATTGGGGGTCTATTAACAAACACAGAGCTACTGCTTTCAGATGAAAAGCAACTTTTACCTTGATGGAAATCTCTTTGCTAAGATGTTTTTTAAAAGCCCTTGAATCTTCTTTTACAATAATACATTTTTTTAAAAAGCTGTGAGCCAACTACTACCTTATTTTGAAGACATGCATGAAGAATGGTGGCATGCTTTAGTGGCATAGCCAATTATATTTAACTGGGAACTGTGATCCAGAGTTTTTAAAGTCTAAGGTCTGCCATGGTTTTTTATTTTGGGTTTGTGTGAGTGAAGCTGCAAAGTGAGAGACAAAAGTGCACTGAAGTCCTTTTTTAACTACTCAGTGGCCGTGTCTACATGAGATGTTACTGTGCAGTCATTACTGCATGTTTATTTAGTACTTGTTTATGCAACTACTAACTAAACGTGGAGTAATGCCAGTTAATGCATTCTTTGTGATGCTAGCGTGCAGTAGTGTTGTCACGGTTTTTGCCACATGACACTACTGAGCAGTCAGCATGTAATGTAGATGCAGCCAGTGAGAAGGTAAACCATGTATAAACCTGCTGGTTCTCTATGAAGAGGGGGAAAATATCCTCTGTTCCATGTCTTCTGAAAATCTGAGTTCTTCCAGGCTTCCTCCTTCTTTGGAGATTTGACAGCTACCCGTGACCAGCCACCAGTGCGTGCTCCCAGGACAGAGAAGGTCAACTTTAAGGCTTGACTTGCATGAGTGCAGTTTGACCTGGGTTTCAAGCAGGGATAAGCTGCAATGATTTTTTTTAAGTCAAGCTTTTGTCTGTTTTTGTTAGGATCTTGTAGCTGTGCTAATGGTGGACAAATCCTTACTAGCATGGATGTGGCCTTAGTTCTAACAGACATGTCTAAAGGATTACAAAATTGATGGGAAATGAGGACAATACCATGGAATCTCCTATTTAAATTAGCATTTGACCTAGAAATGGCAATTCCCTCTTAAATTTGGCTTTTTTGGGCCACCTTCACTCTAGTTTCTACCAAGATCTCAGGGAGGGCGGGGAGGAACACCAAGGGCCAGCATAGGATTTCACTTAAAATATCATAAATCTGGAGTAACCTGCAGTGATCACCATGGAGTTATTCCAGATACACATGGCATCTGATGAAGTAGACTGTTGCCTACAAAAGCTTGTGCCTCTCGGTACCAGCTTGTCTAAGGTGCCACACTGTCCTGCTTCTGGCTGACTTCAGACTAGTGCAACTAATTGCATCACTCTAGATGTATGCTCTTGTATATAGCAGGGAGGGGGCTTAATCCCCTGGTCTGCAGAGCCATGTCATCCAGTATGTAGAGCTTCCCATGGGTTCAGAAATATTGCGAGACTGTGCAGCAGATTGTGGCTGGGTCAGTGTATGGCATGGCCACATCTGGGTGCACAGGGCTGGACTGGGCCAGGATGTGGTTACATTCAGGCATGTGAGGCCCAGTCCTGTGCAATGATCCCAGGAGGGATCTAGCTTGCACATCAGCCCGAAGACACTCAGGTCCACAAGGTTGGGCACCAGTGATATACAGGATCAGAATCTGGCATCAAGACTTTGCTTGGTTGGTGGATGAGACACAGATATGCAAGAACAACTTACACCAGGAACCAAATTCAAACAAAAAGTATTCCATATGCTAATAGGAATTTCTGAAATGGAAACCAAAAGTTGCAAAAGAAATATACTGCAGAGATTGCTAATACGATCTTGTATCTGTATCTTTAATGCTGAAGTATGTTCTTTTTTTAAAACTGGTTGCAAACTTTTCTCCTAAGCATTAAATCCCAGGCAGATCCCTAGGGTGGATTATAATAAACACACTGATGTTTATAAACAAACTCTTAGAATAAATCATGTAATCTCCTCAGGTAAAATTAAATGTTAATGCTAGTTTCAAGGCAAATGATGAAATTTTTCTTTGAGGGGTCATTGGTGGTGCTTTAGATGCTGTCTATTTTCTTTTGCTTATAAATACTTTGAAAACAGAAGCGCAACGTTTCTGTTAGCAGCTCTAATAAGGGTTTGAAAGTAGTAAGCTGAACTGCTCCCTCTCCAGGTGCACTATCTCAAATGCTTATTTGTAAGAGTGCACAGGGAAAAATTACAAGAGCTGGTTAGAAGAAAAACTCCCTCTACAAAACAATAAATCTTGAGAATGTCCCTTTGTCAATCCCCCCCTCCTCCTTCATGCAATAATGAATCATACCTTCCCATATCAGGGGAGTGCCCACAACAAAATTGCTCCATTTGTAGTAAAAAATGAGTGAAAAATAAGAGCTGGCATTTTCCACACCATGTCTAGAGCTACCAAGGGGTGCTTTGAGTCCACAAAGGCTGAGAACCATTGTTCTGTACAAAATGGACAGCAAGGACTGAGGCAGCCCCACCTCAGATTAATCTGGTCATAGGAGAGATGAGTGTAAATCCTACCAGAGGAGAGAGTCAAAGCTGCATTTCCCATGTCCTGACCTCTCTAAGCATGGGGCTATTAGGTAAATGGGGGGCAGTACCACCAATATCTCTTCTCATCATGGTCTGTTTGGGACCTGATCTGTAAAATGTACTCTGCAAATGCCTACTGAATTGGATCATATCAGATGAGCAGAGGAGCACCTAATTTGTGCATATTGATGAGTCTTAGGGGTGAACTAAGCACGAAGTTGCACAGCTCTGTCTAAACTTAGTTGTTTTGGGACGCGCCCGCATGTAGGAATTCAGGTCTATTCATGGTCAGGTTGCAGCTAGGCTGTCAAGGATCAAAATTTAGGGCTTAGGTGCCTGATGTGGCAGCTAGAGAACATGTCTGTACCACAGCAGCAGCTTCTACCCATATGCATCAAAGAGGACATATATCGGTGAAGATGTTCCAACGCAGTAATATAACTGAGGGGGGTCAAGACAATAGGGCCAGCAATCCTGACCACCACTTTTGTGGGGGGGCCACAAAGAACATTTATAGATGTTTTGTTTTTCTAGGTTTCATCTGGATTACAGCTGTCACTACGTATACATGGATGTCTGTTGTCTGAATTAAAATTGGCCCTAGTCCAAATGAACTAATCCTCACAGAATGAGAATTAAAGTTCATGCAGACTAGGACAGTCCAAACTTTCTGCTGTATGCCACTAAAGAGACCATAGCATTTCATTGCTTGATGAATTAATCCCAATATGTGCTTTTTAGGGTAATTGAAGGGTCTGAATTTCCAGTCCTTTAACATTTTCGGGTGTAAGGTGCTGGCATCAGTACAGGTGAAGGCTGGACTTTGATTTGTCAGCATTTTAAATCCACTGTCTGTAAGGGTGAGTAATAATGTTCAAGGCAGTAGAAAATGAGATCCTGTTGCATAAAAGAGTCTGTGACATTCTATTCATGTTAAAATTCTTCTATAAGTATTGAATGTATTTGTGAAATCTGCATGGAAAAATCATTTTAATAATTTGGAAAATAAGATAGCAATGTCTATGTATTATCCATTAGAAAACAATTTGTTTTCTACAGCTGCAATCAACCCCTGCAAGCTACTAAGTACTGTAAGGAAAAATACAGGAGACTATAATCATTCTGTGTAAGCAAATAATTAGTGAAACTACGAACTACACAGTTGTTTGTGCCCTGTAAAAACAAGGGTGAATAAGCTGTCGGTTTGATAATCTTCAGTCTATTCTTTACTGAGTTTGTTTGAAAACCTCCATGCATTCAGCCTGTAGTTGTTGATACTCAGCTGTGGTTGAGACTGGACTTAAGTTTTTAATGTAGGAATGAAGCTAGAAGAGCAGCAACATTATGGACATGGGAATGATTTTCTGAACCTTTAGATTGACCAACAATGCTAGAGAATTATGTGACCAGCACTATTGCTTTGGTGCACACAGAAGTGATACTGAAACAGTGTTTCATGTTGGCAGAGCTTTACTAGGAAATTAAAACTAGGTATGTCAATGCAGGTTGGAAACAGAATCTTTATATGAAAATAAACATAGTCTAAGTATACTCCTGTTGTTTTGATATGATTGATCTGAAATGTTACTTGAAAAATTAATTCAGATTCACATAGATTAAGTACAGTAATTCACTCCCACAGGTTTTGTATCTTTAAAGCAGGAGTCACAACAATATAAAGGAAACAGCTTCTGGTTATAAGACCAAAAAAAAGCATTGCGACCCAAAGGTGTCTATTAAGGGATACTAAGGTACCTTTCAATGTAATATCTAATACGCATTTGTGGATGGGAACAAGATGAACAACTCAGGGAACAGAATGAGATGAGAAGATGGTAGGAATAATAGGAGATAATGATGACAAGAAAGAGGTTAGGCGAGACAGGACTCAATGGAACTTCTTTAGGTAATGACAGAGCACCAGGGGGATTACTGAGCTCTGGGACGTGAGCAAACAAACCCAGTTTAAAAATGTGAAGCTAAGACACCCCAAAAGTATTCTGATCCTGTATTTGGATAACAGTAGTTTAAATTGGTGATATTTTACAGTGCTTTCATAAATATGCTACAGTATTGTAATCTGACATGTTGTAACCACTCTTTGCTGCAGTATTCACTCAAACTATGTCTCTATAACTTAAATTCATAGTAAAACATTTTGCTATAACACAGCTTGTGTTAGTGCAGTTCTACAAGAACAAAGCAAAAATGGAACAAAGATTAGTTTCAGGTGAAGACTTCCTTTTAGGTAGGGCATATCTACAACATGCCTCAGTATCTGTTAGTTCCCTTATTCTTTAGTGAACATAACGATTTAAACATTTTTCTAATGTGAGTAACAGTGAACTTAAACTAAAATCCACCTAGTCTGGCTCAGCATCCCTGGCTGGGTATTTGACATTAAAAACTAGTGATAAATTATGTATTCTCAGATCCTTCTCTGATTAAATTTCTAGGTATAGGGTTGAAAATTGTAACCACCTAGTTATGAACAAATGGCACACATTTTGAATATATCTTAGACTCAAATAGAGGGAAAGATTAATGCCAGAATGTTGTAAATGTTGGCTGCCTTGTCATTTGTTCAAGAGTAAATAGCTGTGCACTTCCAGCCACTGTCACCACTTGGATAAGGTACTTTAAAAGCTTTTCCAGCTTTTGTTGCTGGACTCCCTCTGCCCCCTCTTCCCCCCTCCCCCGCCTCCCCCATTCTACCTGCGCTGTTTGTCGTCTTAAGCAAACAATTTTTTTTCTTCCATATCACATGGGTCAGCAATGATTACTTCAACTTTAGGATTTCCTGCAGTGGTGTAAATATTTTTATTAACCTGTTTCCCACCAAAGCAAGCACCCTCCACTGCTTTCTACCCCTGCCTTGAGAGCAAAGTCCAACAGACTACAAGAAGATTACATTTGCACCTTTGCAAGCAATTACTAACCTGGCCTTCATGCCCCTGAAAGCATGGCTGGGCATCCTACTAACATGCAAACTAACACCTCACTGCAAAATCCTGCAGAGTAATCTTCCACTACAGCCAGCAAATTGCAATAAACGTTGTAGGAGCACTTAGAAGGTTAATTGCATCTGGGATCCAAGGCATGTGGGAAGCAAGATGGGAAGTGACAAACCATTTCTAAGACAGTTAAGTACTGGGAAGAAACTTTGAGGCTGGCATCCTAGATTTAAGAAAAAAAGACATTTCATCCTTGTTGTGGAAACTGAGAAAATAATTTTTCTCTTTTGTTGCCTTATGCAGGATCTGCACCTGGCCAGACCAAACCTTTAAGGACCTAGCCCTTGTTAACTTTTAGCCAGAACTCATGGGGGTTCCTCTGTTTTCAGATGCATACCCTAAATTGAGGTGCAGCACCCAGAGTAATACTGCTGTAGGATCAGGCCCCTAAAGCCTTGAGAATGGTAAGGACCCAGCCTTGTGGGAAAATAGCCCCAGGCAACATCTGTATACATCAATGACATGGATTGCCTGTACCAGGATGCATCCTGGCATAAATGATTCCACTCCAAAGACAATGTCTGTTTATACCTATAGTAATAACTTCTGGAGATTGTGAACAAACAAGCAGTGCTGCTGGAAAGTCTGCTCGATATAAGATCTCCCATCTCTTCCTGCGATGCACAGCATTACAATCATAAATAGGTACAGCCCTTGTTCACCCTAGTGAATTCCTAAGGGCAAATAGCAGTTCATCCAACAAGCTCCTAATCGCAGTTGTTTCCTTTCAAGCCACTGAAAGTTGCAGTCATGGAAGACCTTCCTCAGCTCAACTGGGACAGAATCATAGAAAGTTAGGGTTTGAAGGGACCTTAGGAAGTTATTTAGTCTAACTCCCTGCTCAAAGCAGGACCATCTCCAACTAGATCATCCCACCCAAGGCTTTGTCTAGCTCAGTCTTAAAAACCGCCGAGGACGGAGATTCTACCACCTGTCTGGGTAACCTGGTGTTTTACTACCTTCCTAGTGAGAAAATTCTTCCTAATATCCAACCTAAACTTCCCTTGCTGCAACTTGACCCCACTATTCCTTGTTCTATCATTTCCCACCACAGCAAATAGTCCAGCTCCATCCTCTTTCAAGCCCCTCTTCAGGTAGTTGAAAGCTGCTATTAAATTCTCTGTCTTCTTTTCTCTAGACTAAATAAGCCCCGTTTCCTTAGCCTCTCCTCATAACTTATGTTTTCCCCAGCCCTCTCACCATTTTTGTTACCCTCCACTGGACTCTATCCAATTTGTCCACATCATTTCTGTAGTGGGGGACCCAAAACTGAACACAGCACTCCAGATGTGGCCTCACCAATGCTGAACAGAAGGGAATAATCACTTCCCTGGACCTACTGACAACACACCTACCAATGCAGCCCAGTATGCTGTTAGCCATCCTGGCAACTAGGGCACACTGCTGGCTCATATTTAAGTTATTGTCCACTGTAACTTCCAGGTCCTTTTCTGCAGAGCTGCTGCCCAGCCAGTCAGCCCCCAGCCTGTACTGGTACATGGGACTGTTCCGTCCTAAGCGCAGGACTTTACACTTGCCCTTGTTGAATCTCATGAGATTTATTTTGGCTCAATCTGCCAATTTGTCTAGGTCATTCTGCATTCTAGCCCTACCCTCCAGCATATCTACTATTCCCCACAGGTTGCTGTCATCTGCAAACTTGCTGAGGCTGCATGGTATGCCATCTTCCAAGTCATTGATAAAGACATTGAACACAACTGGCCCTAGGACTGACTCCTGGGGCACTCCACTTGATACTGGCTGACAACTAGACATTGAGTTACTGATGATTACCCTCTAAGTCCAGTGTCCAGCCAGTTTTCTATCCACCTTATGATTCATTCATCTGACCTGTACTTCCTTAGCTTGCTTGTGAGGATGTTGTGGGAGACTGTTCAAAAGCCTTGCTAAAATCAAGGTACACCACATCCACTTGTCTCCCCCCCCATCCACAGAGCCAGTCATCTCATCATAGAAGGCAATCCAGTTGGTCAGGCATGATTTGCCCTTTGTGAATCCATGCTGTTTCTAATCACCTTCTTTTCCAAGTGCTTAGAAATGGATTTCTGGAAAATCTGCTCCATGATTTTTCCAGGGACTGAGGTGAGGCTGACTGATCTGTAATTATCTGGAACTTCCTTTTTGCCTTTCTTAAATATGGGCACTATGGTTGCCCTTTTGCAATCAACCAGAACCTCTCCCAATCGGCAGGGGTTTTCAAAGATTATGGCCAGTGGCTCTGCGATCACATCAGCCAACTCCCTCAGCACCCTCAGGTGCATCCCATCTGGCCCCATGGACTTGTATACATCCAGCTTTTCTAAATAGTCCCTATCCTGTTATTTTGCCACTGTTGACTGTTTACCTTCTCCCCAAATTGTGCTGCCTAGTGCTGTTGTTGTCTGAGAGCTGACCTTGCCTGTGAAGACCTGAGGTGAAATAGGCATTGAGTACTTTAACCTTTGTTACAAGTTTGTGTCCCCCATTCTGTAAGGGACCCACACTTTCCCTGATCCTCCTCTTTCTGCTGACATACTTGTGGAAACCCTTCTTGTTACCCTTTACATCCCTTACTAGCTGCAACTCCAATTGAAGTTTTTGCTTCTTATAAGCTTCTTTTTTGGGATTTAGTTTACTGCAGAGTTCCCTGCTAAGCCAAGCTGGTCTTCTGTCATACTTGCTAGTCTTTCTGCACATCAGGATGGTTTGTTCCTGCACTCTCAGTAAGGCTTCTTTGAAGTACAGCCAGCTGTGCTGGATTCCTCTCCCCCTGAGTCTGGCTTCTCGGGGGATCCTGCCCATGAGTTCCCCAAGTGCATGAATGACTCATGCTTCCTAAGGCTGGGTGGGGGCACAGTGACTGCCTGCAGGCGACAGTGGTGGTGTCAGTGGTGGGAGCATGGTGGCCATCAGTGGGGACCACCCGCAAGTGGCTGTGATGATGTCAGCAGCAAGGGTGGGCCGAGCAGAGACCTAGTTGGCCTCTCCAGCACTTGCACCAGGAAGTTGTCCCCAACACTCTCTAAAAACTTCCTGGATTGCCTCCATGCTGCTGTATTGCCCTCCTACCAGGGTGATTGAAGTCCCACATGAGAACCAGGGCTTGTGATCAGGATACTTTCACTAGCTGTTTGAAGAAGCCTCATCCACCACTTCCTCCTGGTTGGTGGTCTATAGCAGATCCCCACCATGACATCACCCTTGTAGCTCTCCCCTCTGCCTCTAACCCCGAGACTTTCAACCGATCTATCTCCAGTTTCATACTGAAGCTCTTAGCAATCATGTTGCTCTTACATACAGTGCAACTCCTCCTCCTCTTCTCCCCTGCCTGTCCTTCCTGAACAGTTTGTACCCATCCATGACAGTGCTGCAGTCATGCAAGATACCCCACCCTTCCTATTTGCTGTTGATCTCCCCTAATGAGTTTGTAGGCAGCCACCAAATCCCCCCTCAGCTTCCGCTTGCTGAGGCTGAACAGGTTCAGGTCTCTCAGCCTCTCCTCGTAGGGCCTGCTCTGTTGCCCTCCAACCAAGTGGGTGGCTCTCCTCTGAACCCTCTCAAGGCAGGCCACGTCCTTCTTAAAGTGCGGTGCCCAGAACTGGACACAGGACTCCAATTGTAGCCTGACCAATGTTGCATAGAGGGGGAGTATCACCTCTCTGGACCGGCTTGAGATGCATCTCTGGATGCGTGACAAGGTGCGGTTGGCTTTGCTGGCTGTGGTCTGGCATGGGACTGGCATAGGACTCGGGGAGGGAGGCAGGGGGTCATGGGATGTGGCATGACCTGCTCCAGGCAGAAGGGGACAAGTGGCAGCAGGAAATAACCCTAGCTCCCAGCAGTGCTGCAACCTTCCCCCACCCCATGCCAGCTGGGCAAGCTGCAGCAGTGCACAGCCCGCTGTACCAGCTGGCAAGTGGCAGCCCCCCTGTGGCAGCTCGAAAGTGGCAGCAGCTCAGAGTCCCCTCTCCCAGTGCTGCTGCACCCACATCAGAGCTGGGAGTGGGGGCTCTGCCCTGCTGCCACTTGCCAGCTGGTGCAGGAGGGAGGGGTGGGATGTGGGCAGACCAGCACTGAGAGTGGGGCCTATGCCCTGCTGCCACTTGCCCCATTCTGTCCAGAACAAAGCTGCACCCACATCCTGCCCCCTACCCCGAGCTGGGCAAGTGGCAGCAGGGCAGAGCCCCTGCTCCGAGCACTGTCACACCTGCATTCTGCATCCCCCCTCCCCGAGTAATGCGCCCTCCTGCTCTGGCTGGGCAGCTTGTCCCAGCCTTAATCCCTGCCTTCCCCATGCCCCTTCCATCCCCACTCCCCCAACCCAGACAGACTTACTAGCTGGAGGCAGCTGTGTCAGCTGCCTGTTTAGTCTATGGCCAAATCTCTGAAGTGGCGTCAAATCTTTTGGATCCAATTCAGCTAAATCAAATTGGGACAGTGATTTGAATCTCCAAATCAAATCACTGTCCTCTGAATCTGAATCCAAAGCGAATATATTACTTGCTGCTTCACACAGGCCTACTGAATAAGTCTTGGTAGTCCCTCAGTGACATCTCCAGGCTCTGGGCAAGCAGCAGATTTCCCAAGACAACAGGTCAGGTCATCAAATAGCTCCCTCCATCCCCTGCAAAAGGGAGTCTCCAGCCACCACACCATCACCTCTTGGTGGTGATTATCTTGATCCTTCCACCTTGGTGAAACCTCCCCCAATGGAATGTGCTCCTCCCTGTATGCTGTTAGGGCCGCATATCTGTTCTCCAGACAAACCACTGCAGAGGGAAGTGAATTGCTTGATGCCAGAAGTCACAAGCCTCCATCTTCCATGCTCTTGGGTGTCTATGTCCTCTGTCTTCTCTAGCGCTGCCTCTGGCATTTCTTCCTCCACAGTCCCAGAGGTCTCCCCCAGCACCAAATTGATGAACTTCTCATGGCAGAGGATGTTGCACCCATGTCACTCCAGTCTGGTTTGGTTCCAGAATGGTGACCAAACAGCTCTGTAGCAGCACTCAAGGGTGTGTACATAGATGGTTTCAAAGACTCTACACACTACACAATTTCAGTGATAATTTTGAGCTACACTTTTTACACCAGTTTTCTTTCATTGTTTTGTTTGCAATGTTTGTAAAATTTTTGCACAGCTTCTCCTTACCCATGTTTGCATTATGAAAACAAAGAATGGTTTTCTTCAGCTGTTATCTTTATTTGAATTTCATAATTAGAGTTAATCCATGAAAATGTCTCAGAATAATCCTTTTCCATAATCATGTTTTAGATTCTTTGTAAAATTAGACAAAGCAGGGGTAGAACAGAACCCCTGCTGTGAAAGCACAGTCCCCACATTTAAAATATGTACTCAAGTAATCCATGACATATTCAAGAAATAATCCATGAAAAGGTATACAAAGCCTAATGTAAACCACATGTGCACTGGAATTAAAAAATCTGCCCCCATTTTCAAAGACACACATCTCTGATCATGTGCCCCTCATGATTGTAATTTTGGTGTGGGTGTTTCACTGGCTACTCAGAGTGCTCTGAAACTTCCTCTTCCCACTCCTTTGTTAGAGATGCTGTATAACACACAGCATAGAGTTATTTTATAAAGTTATAATTTGAGACAGGTGTTGCTCAGCACTCTGTAGCCAATTAATGAGCCAGCACTATCTCACCCTTCTGTCTTCAAGAAGTGCACCCCATTGGTATCTTGCAGTTCTGCAGCTAAATAATTCTTTTCTATAATCCAGCTGTGCAATCAAATGCTTTGTCATTTTGGAAAGCAGATGAAAAGCTGGTTTCACAAACTAAAGGGAGAATGTCAATACACTCAATGTCCACATAGTGGCAATGAAATCAAATCTGTTTTTTTCCATTACAGTGGTCTGAGCTCCTAAAAGCATCAAAAATCATTCTAGAGCACCCTGACTTGATGATGATGATGAGCCTTCCATGAGGATCAATCAAGCCATGTACCACGATCCGGAAATACCCCTTTCTATTTATGAACTCAGGTGCTGGGTTAATTGGAAAAACATGAGTTCTCCAAGCCTGGAAAGCCAACAAAACCCTCATGAGCACTGGCAGACCTTTACACAACACGCAATGACAATGATAATGGTATCTTCTAAAGCTACTATTTTAAAGAAAGCAACAAAAGTGATAAAACATTTGCAATTAGGAAATGTTGAAGGCAATAGGTTTGTCCAGTTTAAAAGAAGAGAATACTAAGGGAGCTGTCATCATCTTCCAGTGCAAAAAGGCTGTTATAAAGCAAACAGTGATCAATTGTTTTCCATAGCCTCTAGGGGAAAATAAATAAAAATCAGTTTAGTTTGCAACTCAAGTGAATATTAAGAAAATCTTTCTAATGCTGGAGGAGGTTGTAGACTCTTTTTCATTGGTAGTTTTTCAACAACAGGGTAGCCAAATATTGGTTGGGGATGGTTAGTCCTTCCTTAGGGCATGCCTTAGGGCTCTTGAAGTTTCTCTCAACCCTACATTCCTATGATTTTATAAGAACACCATACACCCACATCACAATATCCTCCAACAGTTGATGTGTCCACAAGTACACAAGCTATCAGCTGGCAGCAATGAGTTGGTTGGCAAATTTCCAGGTGACGATGCCTACATGTTTGTGAGCTCTTTGAGGAGTCTCATTTTGGTCTTCTGTTACTGTGGCTGAAGGGTAAACCTCTATGCAGATCTTGAGAGAGGCAACTTCTTATCCTGAAATTCTGCAGCTATGGTGGGTCATCCCAATTCTGCACTAGAATCCTTGCCCACAAGTCAGGGCTTGTTTTACAAGCCTAGAAAGAGCACTGCACTGAAACAAGAAAAACTGGTGGTATCAGTATGATACAGACTTCAGGTAAATCATTTCCAGACTTTAGAATTGTTGCCTCTAAGCTCAATGTTGTCTATTTTGGCTTGGAAAACTTCTTCTAACCTGCTATTGAGGGCTTGGTATGGATGCACTAAATGGTGCTAGCTACAGAAAGAATTAACTATTACTACAGAGCACAGCATGATTGGCGTTCTCATGCAATATGGTAATAGTGATATTATTTATTAAGGAATCCTAAGACAAACTATTACACATGCAAACAAACCTAAAGAGATCCTGCCAGCAATGGTATTATGCTCCTGTCTAAACTAGTCAAGCCAGTGAAAACGTAGCCTGTTGATATTAATGAGAATTTTGCTTTGGAAGTCAGTAGAATTAGAACTGCACACCATGACTTTCAGATACATTGGGCTCTGAGTTTTATTCAGTTCCACAGAACACCTTTATGTTGAAACTATCCAGCTTATTTCTGCCCTTGGTTATAGGTTTAATTCTTTTAGCACTTGGTGGGAGTTACTACCATATTAGTGTGGACAAAAAAGAATGACTGCCCTCTAAATTGTTACTGACACATTGTTTATACATATAAACCCAGGCAGATCGTCTGTCATCATTAATGGGAGTTATAGGAGTTGGAGCCAAGATCAGTGATCAAGTAGTTTAAAGCAACGTCTCCTGTGGATAATTCAAAGTGGTTTGGAAGTAGATAGAAAAATATCACTCAGAGTTGATGGATGACTTAGGAATTATTTCAAGTGCAACGGGAAACTTGTATGAGGTTTTTGATAGGTTTTCCCACTGGCTACAGCTGGATGAAAATAGAACACAAAGGAGCTCCAGTTTATTTGTCATGAATTTGGATGTTATTTAGCAGATTATACTCTGTATACTGCAATAGCATGCTTAGTGGATTCCGCCAAAATGAATGTAAACTGTCAGTCACAGACTAATGAGAATCAGATGTTATGCAACAAAACTGGTAAGCGTACATGCAGTTTTAAGCCTTTGATTACCATACAAGGGTTGCTATATATGCAGCTGAACAGACCTGCATGCTCATAGCAAGAAAAGAAAGCAAGTTTGTGGTGTTTATTATTTATTAGTTAATGGGATTTTTTATGGGATTTTTGAGTTAAGACATGTTTATTCCTTCAACAAACAGCTTTTCTTTTATTCCAGTAGAAGTTGATGGCCACAATTTCTCATTTCAAAATTAGAAACAGGCCAGCAGTTCAGAGTTTGGTCAACAACATTAAACCCCAGTTTTCTTGGGACATGCTAAATGCCTTCCCCCTCCTTAAGGGATGTCAGTGAGAGCTGAGAATGTCAAACAGTTTGTAGGATTGTACCCACTTGTTGAAAGGGTACAAGATTCTTAAATGCAACTATATGTTGTATGTTATATGTATTGGTAAGAGATGTAAAATGGGAAGCAGGATCTGCATTCTAGCATATTGTGTAATAATTGAATGCTGTCAGTTAGAAGTAGCAATAAAACACAAATGAATGGCCCTAGAAAAACTGGGTGATATATTGACTACTTATATTCCTAAAGAAGCTGCAGTTTAGCTCATCATGATGCATACACAGGTTTCTGTATGCCGTACCTTAAGGGACAGGGAAACAAATGGGCCACTTGCTACAAAGCTTTACAAGAATTCTTTCCTTAATGAACACTTGTTACAAACATCAAAATACTTAAGTGTGCAGGATACATGCAAACCAAATATTTATATGATGCTATATTTTTATTTGCGTAGGGGTAAATTATCTTGTCAGTACAGTGTTATGAAGTAAGAGTTACGAGTTTCTGTGATACGAGTCTATTTTTATTAAGAAAATGTTCAACCTTTTATTCCTGCAGCCAGAGCAAGGTTAATTTGATACTCCAAAACTTGCCTAAATCTATCTTAACCATTCTATTGATGCAATAAAAGATATCACCCACCAAAACTCTTGCCTCTCTCATCTCCTGGATCATCATGGCTATAACATCACTTCAGCACTACTAACCCTTCTGTTTAGAATCCTTTTGCACTAAAATTGGCCTTCCTTTTTAGGATCCTCTGCTTCTGTTAGGACTTGAATGTTTTGTATTGATTATTAGTGCTATGTGTTTAGTGTAGGAACAGGATTATCTGATTACTGAAGACCCTCACAAATAATGAGAAGTGTAATTTTATGAGACTACCTTCGTGAATTAATTGTAAACTATGGATTATATTTTCTTTTAATTCTGTTAACAGTAGCAGAATTTCTGTTCAGCATAATCTTGTTTGATTTCTGTAACACAATGGGGATTTCCATTTGAAATCGGTTAGCCATTGAAATCTCAGATCATAATGGCATCGTCAGGGGGTCCTTTTATGCATATCCAAGATCCATTACACAGATGCCAGAATCTTGTTGCTATTGCAATCCCACCTCATAATGACACTGTAATGAGGTTTTTTTCTAGAACTGAGTAGGTTTTCTTTTAATTCAACACGGTAATGGTATTTTTTATGGTGTAATTGGTGTTCCTGGACTGCTAAATTGTTTGTATTGTCAGTGTGTCACATAGGATGTGTGAGGATGTGAGTGTGTGTTTGTTTGTTTATCTCTCTGCATATGTTGCAGTAACACCTACAGTCCATACATGTATTGTTGTCCTTTGCAGGCAAAGACGACCGCATCCAGCAGGAGGAAAGGAGAGAAAAGAAAAAGAAATAAAAGGGAGGGAGAAAAGAAAAAGGAGACAACAAGAGAAAAGAGAAAGGAGGAGGGTGGGGGCTAGGTTGCATAAACCCTGTCTTTGTTGAACAGTCTGCTGCAGCAGGGGCAAGAGAGCAATGAGGACTAGGTATGGGAAGTTTTCGTTTTCCTAGCCACACATTTCTTCATTGCTTCTGGCGTGTGTTGCTGTTCAACGTCCAGTGCTCCATTCTGGATTGATGACATCCAGGATGGACAGCCATGAGCAATGTGCTCCCACAACCCTGGGTCAATGCCAAAAATTTTTAGGGATACCTTCAGGGTGTCCTTGTACCGCTTCTTTGGTGCACTGTGAAAGCGTACTCCATCTGACAATGTGCTGTAGAAGATTTTCTTTGGCAGGCAAGTGTCAGGCATTTTTGAAAGGTGGCCAGCCCATTTCAGCTGCGCCAGTTTCAGTAGAGAATGAATACTGGGCAGCACTGATCTTCTGAGCACCTTGGTGTCCAGGATTTTGTCTTGCCACTAGATTTTTAGTACCTTTCGCAGGCAGCACAGGTGGAAGTGGTTTAGTTTCTTGGCATGATGTTGGTAGAGTCCAGGTTTGGCAGGCATAAGAAGGGTCGGGAGAATGACGGCTTTATAGACCTTCAGTTTCATCAATATTTTGATGTCTCTGCAGTCTCAAACTGACATACAGAGTCTGCCAATGGCCATGTTGGCTTTTGCTAGTCTCACGTTGACGTCATCATTGATGTGGACAGCACAGGAAAGCATGCTGCCTAGATGGACAAACTTGTAGACCATCGACATTTGTTGGCCTTTAACTGAGATGTGTGGTTCCCTGGATGTTGTGCCAGGCACAGGTTGGAACATCACTTCGGTCTTCTTCATGCTGATAGTGTGTCCAAAGTTGTTGCAGGCTGATAAGAGTAGGTCTATGGACTGTTGCATGTCAGCCTGTGAGCCTGCGCATAACGCACAGTGTCATTAGTGAAGAGGAAGTCTCAAAGCATGGCTGTCTGGACTTTGGAGTTCAGAGCCTCACAGGTTGAAGGTGTCTCCATTAAAATGGTACCTGAACCCCATACCAAGGTCATCGTCTTGGAAGGCATCCGATAGCATGGCAGAGAATACCATGCTGAAGAGGGTAGCTGCAAGCACACAGCCCTGCTTGATGCCATTTATAACCGGAAAGGGGTCAGAATGTTAGCCATTTGCAAGGATGCGTGCCACCATGCCATCATAGAACTGTCAAACCATGCTGAAGAATTTTCTGGGGCATCCATACTTCTTCATTCTTTCCCAGAGGCCTTTGCAGTTCACCATGTTGAAGGCTTTGGCTAGATTGACAAATGTAAAGAGAAGGTCAGCGTTGTGTTCCTGGCATTTTTCTTGAAGCTGCCAGGCTACAAACATCATATAGGTGGTTCCACATCCTTTTCTGAAACCACATTGGCTCTCAGGCAGTAGGTCATTTAGATGGTTGGTCAGCTGGTTAAGGAAAACTCTCGTAAGTATCTTGCCAGCAGTTGAGAGGATGGAAATGCCCCTGTGATTGTCACAGAGTTGGCAATTTCTCTTCCTCTTGTACAGGTGGATAATGGAGGAATCTTTGAATTCTTGAGAGACTACCTCCTGCGCCCACATACTGCAGAAGATCTGTTAGTTTCCCCATGAAGCCATGACTGCCTAATCTGTGGACCTCCACTGGAATCATGTCAGCTCCAGGAGCTTTGCCCCTAGACGTTTGCTGTATGGTCTTTTGGACTTCTGTGATTCTAGGTGAAGCTTCAAGTGAGGTGTTGATGGCAATTTGAGGCAGCTTGTGTATGGCATTCATATTAATGAAGGATGTCCATTGAGGACAGCACTGAAGTATTCAGCCCACCTCTGGACCATCTGGGCCTTGTCAGTTAGCAGTGTGGTCCCGTCAGTGGACAGCATGGGGGAGGATCCTGGGGCCTACAGACTGAAGACAGCCTTTAGGTTGTTGAAGAACTTTTTTGCATCATTTTGGTCGGCATAGTGCTGGAGCTCATCTACTTTGTTCTTCAGCTATGTGTCCTGCATCCCTCGCAGCTTGTGTTGAATGGTCGTCCATATTGAGCTATAGGCGTGTTGCGCTGATACGGACTTACAGAGGTAGACTCTGTGGAGATGTTGTTTCTCTTCCAGCAGCTGCTGTATCTCCTTATCATTTTCATCAAACCAGTCTTGGTGTCTGCAGACGCTTGGTCCCAGGGTCTTGAGGGCTGCAGAATGTATAGCTTCATGGAGCCAGTTGCAGCTGACTTCAATAGAGCTGGAGTGGAGCAGTGTAGTATAAAGCTGATCTTTCAGATGGTTCACAAGAGACAGCCTAGTGCTGTCATTTATCAGCCCTGCAGTGTTGAGGTGCTTCAGTCCACTTTGTCCTTGCAGACATCGTCTGATTTGAATCATGATCTTTAGTGAGGAAATGATGAGTCTATCAGTCCAGCATTCAGCGCCACACATTGCTTTGGTTGCATAGATATCACATCTGTCCCTCCTTTGGATGATGACATAGTTGATAAGATGCCAGCGCTTGGAGAGGGGGTGCATCACTAGATAAGATCTTTTCATAGATTTCATAGACATCAGAGATGGAAGGGACCTCGGAAGATCATCGAGTCCAGCCCCCTGCCCGAGGTGCAGGAAGTCAGCTGGGGTCATAGGATCCCAGCAAGATAAGCATCCAAATTTCTCTTGAAGGTGTTCAATGTAGGTGCTTGAACCACCTACAATGGCAGGCTGTTCCAGATTTTGGGGGCTCGGACAGTAAAGAAATTCTTCCTTATATCCAGCCTGAAAGGCAGGAGTTTATAACCGTTCGACCTCATCATCCCTTGGGGTGCTCTGGTGAACAAGCATTCCCCCAGATCCTGGTGGTCACCCCTGATAAACTTATAGGTGGCCATCAGGTCACCCCTGAGCCTGCGTTTTTCTAGGCTAAAGAGCCCCATAGCTCTTAGCCTGTCATCATAAGCTCTGTTTTCCTGACCTCTGATCATGTGCGTGGCTCTCCTCTGGAATCTCTCAAGCTTCTCCACATCCTTTTTGAATTGTGGAGCCCAAAACTGGACGCAGTACTCCAGCTGTGGCCTCACCAAGGTGGGAGTACAAGGGGTGAATGATGTCCTGGGATTTGCTTGAGAAGTATCTACAGATGCAAGCCAGTGTTTTGCTCACTTTACTAGCTGCAGCATCGCATTGCAGGCTTATGTCCATCTTGTGGTCAACCATGACCCCCAAGTTCCTGTCTTCCGAGGTGCTAGAAGTTTGTTTGTTTGTTTATCTCTCTACATATGTTGCTCAGGGATATGTGCTAGGGGATGTACAGACAGGAAGACATGGTTCGTATCCCAAAGAATTCACAATCTTAAAGGACAAGAAGATGACAGGTGATGGCAGAAAGGGTGTAAGTATAAATACAAAGGCCTCAGTCCTACAAATTGAGGCCAAAGTGACAGGGCCATACAGCAGAGCAGAGCAGGGGCATACAGAGACTCTCATTGCCACCTCTACGAGCCCCATGCTGCCCTGGCAAAGTGCACCCTGCCCACCTGGCCTCAGCAAGGGTGGCAGAGCAGAGTTGTGCCCCTTGCTGTTTCAGGGTGGGCTGGGGGCATGTTGCCAGGGCAGCACAGAGCTCACAGTAGCAAGGCACTTCCCCGCTGGCCCCGCTCCGCCCTTCTGTGCCAGGTCCCAGCTGCTGGGCTGCGGAGGCCCTGGAGAAGGGCAGCAGGACAGAGAGCCCAAGCCCACAATGGGCAGCCCGCCTCAGCCCCATGCACAGGTTGGGTAGGGGGAGGGGGTGCATGTGTCTCCCCTGTCCCCCCAGAAGTGTGTGCAGTGATGGGGAGCTGGCCCCACTCCCCACCCGAGCCTGCAGTAGACATCCTGCACCTGCCTTCCCATGGCCTCCACTCCAGGGGTGCCGCCCATGGCGGGTGCCTGGTTCCCCACTCCACCAGAGCAGTCACTGCCTCCCATAGGCAGCAGCCAGGGCTTGGGTGTTGCTGCAGGGGGCAGAGGGCTGCAGACATGGGTCCCTGACCCCATAGCCCTGGCAGCAGGGGCCCCCTCCAGCAGAGCTGGGGGGGCAGGGAGCTGTGGATGGGGCTTGAGGGCCACCAGCAGGGCTGAGGAGCTGTGGATGGGGAGTGAAGGGCACCAGTAGGGCTGGAGAGGCTGGGGGTGGAGGGAGAATGAGGGGCACCAGCAGGGCCAGGGGGGCTATGGGTGGGAAGTGAGGGGCCCAGACTTCGTGATCTAAGGAGGCAGGCTGAGTTCTGATTTTCCATGATAAAAAACCCCAAATCAAATGCCAAAATGTATAGGTACTTAGAATGTATTTTACCAGAGTGACTGAGGCACTGGTAGGCTTCCAAATTGCTTTAAATATGTAAATATATCAATAAAACATTGTGTTCAATTGATACCTATATATATGGTGGTGTTTCATTTTAATTGGGGTTTGGGGGGTTTTATCAGACAATTTACAATTTTTTTTATCAGAGAATTTTCAATTTTTTATCAGGGAAATCCAGGATCCCTGGTAATGATGCACCTCACCATCTGCACCCACCACCTTTTCAAAATTCTAGATCTGCACATGGAGTATTATGAGGTTATGGGGAGAGAAAGAGGGCAGTCAACTAAGGATATGAGATACCAAGGTTCAAGCCCTCCAACAGGAAGGATGAAGAATAAGGAACATTAGATGCCTGGTACACTTAACAGCCAAAGTCAAGCTACCTATGAAGTTTAGGCACCTCGAGGATAGTTGAACAGAGGTTTGGAGTATTGCAATTTTGGACTGATTTTGACCCAAGTCCCATTTTAAGCACTGGAGTACTTTTGTGGATCTGTCCCTTTGTTTGTGCCAACTATATTATAAATAATAAAATGTAGGTTCAACTAATGGTTCATCACAATTTTCTGTTGACTAATCCTGCATTTAATAATTTGTAGGAAATAAGTTTCCATTGTTTAAAAGTACTCTACAATAAGAGATCTGTTTACAATCTGATTTCTGAAAGACTTGTAGATTATTTTAGCAAGATAGGCAAGAACAATCTGCAATGTTACTGGGTCTTTAAAGAGAATAGTTTAAACAAAGACTACCTTTTTCTCAAATTTTACTCATTAGTGTGCTGCTGTGTAGCTTGCATAGATACTTATCAGAATTCACTTTCAAGAAGAAATCCACCTTGCTGAGTCATTTGCCAGCCGGGGGGGAAAGGAGCCAGAACTTCCTGCAAAAGAAACCTTCAGCTTATGCCTGGCTACCAAAAGCCACCTGATACTGTAGAAGAAAAAGAGGAACTTCAAGAAGTTGGCACCAGCCAGAGTGCTGTTCTCCTGCTAGGGTGAAAAGAATAAATTGTGAGTTCTTAGGGGACTGCTCCCACTGCAATAATTAGTGTAAAAACGATATTCAGGAGTTGTTTAATTATTTTTAATCTAATCCCTTGGCCAAATACAAAGTTTCTAGGTCCCCTTTCCTGTTCTTTCTACCTGTTTTCCTGTCCCTTTTTCCAGAGTCACTGTTGTTTCTTTATACCACAGGTTCTCTGAAGATCTCTATTTGCCACCTAACTACTTCCCAGCCTCCTTGGCTCCTCATCCAATCTCAGTCTCTCAGGCCATCCTTGCTTTCTCGCCTGGCTCTGAGTCCCAGTCTCCCAAAGAACTCCCAGTATCAGTTTCCTTTTTTCCACTTTCTCCCTGTTGATGCCCTCTCCCACCCTTATTTTTTGATCCTGTCCTCTCTGCACTGAATTCAGGTAGTTTTAACCTCCACAAAATCTGGGTCCTGCTGAAGGGAGTCAGCGACTATACAGGAGAGAGAGGTTTCTTACTCTCAGTCAGGTACCCAGACTCGGATCCAGTAAACTGTAAGGCATCCCAGTGTCACAGTTGTAAGAAAAATCCTGTTCGGGCTCCTGCAGCAGCAAGCTATGGGAGAGACAGGCCAAATATGGCTGGGATCTTCAGAATTAACCTACATGCCCTGCTGAGCATGTGAAAAATTCTAGTTGTTCAAATGTTGACCATATTTGGTCAGATTATCACAGCAAAAGACACAAGCACCACCCTAACTCATATTTCAAGTCCTTGCTCCAAAGTGGGAGGATATTAATGTTTATCAAAGTAATGGTCCCAAGAATTTCTAACAGACAAAATAATGCATTTCCCCAATATTGTCTTTGAAAATGTTCAAGCCATTTTGATTCATCCTGGGTCATGTACTTAGTTTGGAATATTTCAGCTGAAAGTGTTAACCCTCAGTGAACTTATAAACAATAGAAAATATGGCTGTGTAATGGAAAGTGTTGGAAAAGCATACAGGTTTCCCTTGCTTTATGTGGGTTCTGTATGTGCAAATTCGCTCTATGCAATGGTCTATGCAATCATTTTTATACCAAAAATTCATTATATGCGAGGGCAATTCACTCTTAATGCGACTGATGTGGTGGAAGCCAGCAGCTAACTGCTTTGTGCGTTGCATTGTGAGAGTGACACGCACCAAAATATAATCTCCTGTGTGGATCTGTGCTCCTTGCTCATTGTCTACAACACGTGTTTCTGTAGTTGCCATCCTCACTATGATAGTTTCCTGCGTTTGTGTGTACTGGGTGTTGTTGGTGAGTACCAAAATTGTCTCGTAAAAGTGGTAGAAATGAGTCTGAGGGTCAGTACAGTCAAGGTTTTGCAACGTATCCCTATTTGTTACACTTTAAAGTGGGTTCCCTTTATGCAAATTGGAGTTATGTACCATTTTCCAGGAATGCATGTACAGCATAAAGTGGGGGAAACCTGTAACAGGTTGTGGTCCCAGCTGCTAGAGTGGGCTCATATCTCATTAAAGAATCTGGCTGAATAGGATATTTTTTTGATGCCAAGCCTACCCACAAATTTAGAAGAAATAAAATTCTGGTGTGTATCCTCTTAAAGACTCCAAGGGCACTTTTACATGTGGTTTTACATGAGGCTATGGCACCCTCACATACACCATGTTCCACCTCCCCAGTTAGTAGTAGTGGAGCCATATTAACATAGTATAGTATGTAAGCTAATTAGCAGTTCAGTGTGTTTTGTGGTGCCATGACCATGGTAAATACGTAGACGTGCTTCAAGTGTCTCAGCTCATTTTTTGAGGTAATAGGTCACAGTACTGCAGAGATGGCATAATACAGCATCTACTATGTGCAGCAATGATTCATGCACAACCTTTAGACTTTGTTTTTGAGAGAGTGTATGTTGAAAATGGTACAGGGTCAAAGCTTCCTTCTACCTGTGCAGGTAGTTAAGAAGAGCAGAAACTGTGGTTCACCTGCTTTACCTGTGGCAGGTTAGGATGTTAGGTCCATGTTGTGTCAGGGTTGATCGTAGTCTTCTGCAGAGTTGAGGTTGTGGTGTGTATGGAATGATTTAGATAGGGAAGATCCTACCTGAGGCAGGGAGTTGGGCTAGATGTCCTCTATAGGTCTCTTCCAGCCCTACTTATCTATGATTTTATGACGTTCTTGTTTTAACATCTCTTCTGAGGGACATGCTTCTAAAGTCTCATCCACCCAGAGTTTTTGTATCAGTTTTTAGTATTTTGGTTAGAGGTATGATATTTTTGTTAAATAGAATAATTAAAGTGGTTGTGTGGATGCAGATATTCCAGCAAACATGTTCCACTATATTTTAGGGAATAGGTTATACTCGTGTAAACAAGAGCAGACACAGAGAGCTGTTTGGCATTCAGGTCCAGGGAATGCTATATAGAGACATGCCATGCAGGAAAGGCATGGTGCTCAAGGTCTTACTCTAGCCCCACCCACGGTGTCACTGGATCTGGCCCTGGAGATGAGCACTATGATAACTTTATAACAATGTCTACACTCAGGAGTTATTCTGATTTAACTGTACTGGTTTCAAAGTGACATAGTTGAAGGCTTACAAAGTCTAAAATATCTATCTTCTGTCCAGCAGTATGTGGCAGTGTCAGGACTGATCATTGATCTATATTGTGACATGATGCTTGTACCTATGAACTTGTTGGTAACAAAATATCAGCGTTAAAGGAGCCATGCCAACACCACCTATGCTATCTAAGTAGAACCAAACTAGAATTTGTAGATGTGATAGGACCTATTGTTTCAACAGCGTTCAGGGATATAGAAATAACTTTTATTACTATTAATTGAAGTTATGTGGATAAATTTAATTCTACTTGTAAATATGTTGCTGAAAGAGTAGATTCAGCTGTGTAAATTGCATCGTTTCCCCATTGTGCATAGTATTAAACCATCCAGTGTTTAAAAATATATTTCTGTTATGCTTTATCTAATGTGGCACACACAGTCTGTATTAGGGTCAGCAAAAATACATTAATATATGGCAGTGTACAGACTGTATATAAAATCCATTTTCATTTATTTCATATTTGCCATGTACCAAAGGTCAAGAACTTGGTGTAGCTAGTTTGCAGAACCCATGCGTAGTAAAAGCATCTTTTTGGACATTGCTTCAAAAACCCTCAATTATTTCTTCATCCTTTCTCTTAGTAAAATGTACTTATCTTCTTTCTCTGTTGTGGTGGTTTCCAAGAGGTAGCTCTCCTTTTAAACACTGAACAAATCATAATCATTACGGAGTGCTGTAAACTTCCAAAGAAGAATTTCATTGCCTATGTTCAAAAGTTGTTATTCAAGCTACAGTATGCTATAAAAGCCACAAATACAATATTCTTCAAAAAAGATAAAGTCTAAGGACCTTACGTTACCATTGAAAGAGGAAATAAAGGATGGACCACTATTTAAGTGCCAAAGTTTATGATGATTTGCCTATTATGGGGAGGCAGAGTTTCAATCCAGAATGTATATAGGGCCACACAGTAAAGAAAAAAAGCATAAACAATCTTTAGGAAGACTTTTTTTATATAGAGGTGACATAGGGCTGTGTCCTGATCTCTTGCATACATCTGTGCTAACTTGAACTTCCTTCATGGAATTTTAAGACACGAGTCTCCTGTTTTGAAGTGTACGGTGTATGCATTGAATAACATGGTGGGATGGTTTCAGTCAGTTAGTGTCTTGCTGGTGATTGTATGGAAGATCACAAGGTAACCATTCCTTTCAAAGAAAGATACAAATATGCATATCTGTCAGGATAAAAGGCACTCTGGACACTGGTACGGTCTCAAAGAGGAGTTTGCCTTCAAAACTCTAGTGTCCTGCTGTGGCTTCACTGGAGTCAGTGGAGCTACAAAAAAATTAAATAATTTTGGCCCTAAACAGTTATCCTTGTACTCTGGGATCAGTGTAGCTGGATCCCAGGTGGCTAGTTGCTGGATTTATTTCTGGTATTGATTATAAAGAGTGTGAGCTCTTTGGAAAACCTTGAAAAACCTTGAAAAACACTCTTTGGAAAACCTCAAAAACCTCTTTGTGTCTGTCAATAAGATAAACTCAGGCTCTTGCAGGCATGAAAAACCCCCAAAATAAGCACGGTGCTTTATTTTAAACTTGGTGAGTTCCCATGTTGAGCCCCATGCATGCACGGAAGAGACAGCATGTTACTTCAAACCAGCTTGCCCAATGTCTGTAAAGATCAGATACTCTAGTGGGGCTTTTTGGTGCTTTCATCTAATAGCTGGTTGAATCAGCTTTAGCTAAAAGAGCCAAAAAGCCTGCTGAAGCACCCAAACTTTACTTCAACCCGTAATACCACATCTGTAACGCACTGCTGCTTCCAGAAAAGAGCTTTTTTTTTGAAGTCTTCAAGCAGACTCAGATTTTTTAATTGTATGTTTTACACTTCACAGTGGCCACAAACAGGAGTTCACTTCTACCAGTGAACATTTCTGAGAACTTTTAAAGCTGTGTCTATATCTGAATCACTGATTCTTCGAATCAGCATCAAATCTTAAGATGCAGATTCAGCCAAATTGAATTGGGGACAGTGATCTGAATCAATTAATTGAATCACAGTCCTTGATTCAGGCTGAATCCAAATAGGGCCTGCTTCACACACCCCTAACAGCTATCCTCTCTCCCCTGTTCTCCATGCCTTCATCAGCCTGAGGTGATCGGGGAAGGCGTGGGAAGCCATGTCCATTCCTCCCAGTCCCAGGAGGGAGTAGACTCCCTGCATCTTCCCAAATACATCCAAACACTTATATACTTAAAACAAATCATTTTAATTTACTAACCCTATTTAATTTAATGAGGAGTAAACCCTGTCACATGTACAAGTACTCTAAGGATACTTAGGATTACACTTCTTCATCAGATGATATTATGAAAATTAGAAGGGGAGAGTGCTGCAATGAAACCCCCAACCCTTTATAGAGATGGCAGCAAAATAAATATGAAGTTCCCTATGACTCATCTCCATCCATCTGCAAGCTGCTTCTGTCTACCTCTCAGACCTTGGTATTGCCTTCTTCCAGCTTTGTACAGCTTTTATCACACCTAGTAACAAGGGTTCATATTAATCATCCATTAAACATGATATACTAATGATCTGCACTCAGAGATTTAAAGTATGTCCCTATTAAAGAATCCATAGTATTTAGTAAACTGTAGTAAAGTATCTAGATCAAATATTTCTCTGGCCTGATTTGTCAAATATCCATTCAGTGTTCCAGAGAAAACATCTCTTCACTAACTCAAGTTATTTTCAAATACACACTGCAAACTGTTACTTCCCATTACATTTATAAAATAAATTGCAAAGCCATGAATGAAACAATCATTTACTCATTTTTACAGGGCCTTTTATGTCAGATCCTACAGTTTCTGCGGACACCATTACCTTGCCAGGAAACACAGGTGAGGAGTGGCAGGCCTCAGCAACCAGGTACAAGATGCCAGAACCTATTGTTCTGATTCTACGTGATTTTTCCTTCTAAATGTATCTACTGCCTTCATCTTATTCCAAGATATCTTCCACTGGAGAAGAGCGTAGATTTTGTGTGGCTCCCTGAGTGGGGAAAACGGTCCTTACAGATTGGACAAAAAAAGCAGTTTGTGTCAGAATTGTAACTGACTATATCAGGTAGGGCAGGATAAATATCTTCAGTGTAGGTCTTATTTCCTGTTTGCCCAATGGCACATAGGCCAGGGAAGACTGAATAGAGGGTAAATGAGGCCATGTTGGTAGGATGCTGCTGCTGAATTTCCATTAAACTTTTAAGTGCTCTTCAGATTGCTGCACAATGGTATCTAAGGAAACTTTTGTGTTGTCTGGGATAAATTTCATATGACTGGATCCCTGCCTGGTGATGACTTGAAGAAAGTGTGACCTTTACCCAATTCTAAATTATTTCAGCTAGTAAAATCTGTGGTAGATATGGGAAACCCAATAAGGTTTAAACATATTAGAGCACTGCATAGCTTGTTGGTAGATAACTTTTAGTTTGGAGAGATGTAAAGGGTAATGTGCACTGGCAAAAGCACCATAAAGCATTAAAATATCAGTGGGTTCTGGCTTGGCTCTATAGAGAAATGACTCACAGTAGAAGTCACTATATACTGAAAGTTATCAGCATATTGCATGTTGATAAATACAGTGCTCACATGCATAAAAAGAGATAGAATATACTGAAATTATATGCTATATTACAGTCAGGTGCCTTTAATACAATGTCTGTACTTAATATTCATATGTCTAGAACAGTGGTTCTCTACCCATGGCCCATGGGTTGCATGTGGCCCAATCAGCACAACGCTACAGCCCATCTGACATCCTGTTAAAACATTTTTTAAATGGATACACAGGAAATAAATTGTGTGTGTGCGGCCCACATAACACATTGAGAGATGTAAGTGTGGCCCACTGTGGCAAATAGATTGAGAACCATGGGTCTAAAATGTTGTGTCCAATTTTGTTTCTCATTTTAAGACAGATATGGATGGTATACCTTAGACCGAGAAGGTAAAGAGTAACAAAGAGATATGATGAGATTAGCATTTAATGCAAAATGCAAAAAACATGGATTATTTGCCCTGGGAAAATGACAATATAGTAAGAACTTGATTATGATGGGGATAAAATAAACAGATCAATCTGTTCTTTTCACCCTATTGCATAAAACAAGAACACATAAACACTGGAATTAAATTAAGGGAAGTACACTGAAAAAAATACTACTGGAGCAAGCATTTGGTAGTCACAGTTGCAGTAGGTTATTCAAACAGATAGCGTGGCTAGATTTAAATGAATATGTGCTACATGCAAAAGGAACATATAAGGCCAGATTCTATTCCACCCTATTCCAGTCCATGAGAAGCCATTAATGCATCTACTTTTGTGACACACCATCATCTTACCCTTGAGTTACAAAAAAGGAGGGAGATGAAGATTTGCCCACTTTGGCATTAACAGTTGTGCTGGATTTCAGGCAGGGTGGAATAGAATTGTACTTAGGCACCTAAGTACACTTTGCACCTAATACTTGGACTAGTGTGTGACTCATAGTATTTTTATAAGAGACCAATGGAATTCTTGTTCTCCTCCCCATGTGATCAAAGAATAAATCAATGAACTCTTAAAAGCAATGTTGTAATTTTTTGAAGACTCACCATGCATGAGGTCACTTAATAAAGGAGTCCAAGATGTCACATGATGGACAATCATATTCAATGAAAACATATCTCACCCTTTTTTTCTGCAAATAGAGTCCAGCAGTCAGGTGGTCCTTTTATCCACAGCATCTAATAGAAGCATCACGTAATGGTCACCTCTTGTTATACATCCAGTGTAAATAATATAATTCAATTGTGCTATATATATGCTCCTGTTGTAAGCAAGCAAGGTGCTTGTATGTGTTCAAATGCCGATTATGTTTGAATACTTTGTGCATAATGATCTAGTTTCCATATCATCTGCTCATCAACAGTTGCTATGTCTTGGTTTATGCCACTAGTTTCATTTACTGATTTAAGAGTATATTTGTGGCAGTGTAATTTATCTAATTAGTGTTCTTAATATGCTATTAAATATTTTCACATTGTTGTGTGTGCGTCTATTTGCTAATTATCATGTGATGTGCTAATTTAAGCTGAACTCAGTTTGTCTCTGTAAATAAGGTTCTTAATGTATAATTAGCAGCAAGTCAGAGACATGTTTTATATGTTATTTTCAGAGCCACATTATGCTATTAAATATGCATTGAGGGTTATGTGCTTTCAGGCTTAAGTCATGGGCAATATAGCAAGCCAACTGAGCATGGATGATATTGTGCTATGTAGCCATGAAGGCAGCTCCAGGACTGCTTTAACCTCCATAACTTCAGTGTTTACTGAAGGAACAAAAGATGCATATAGTAGTGAATCTTATCCCCAAAATTCTCATCAGTCCCCTCAGCTGTGGAGCACAGTTTGCACTGTTTGGGTGGGGGATACATTTCTATTTTAATCTTAAAAACAGAAGAAGTGCAAAGGAGTCGACAAGACCAGTGAGGTGACAGGGAACCTCTGTAAGCAGAACTGATTAATAGCACTACTCTACATGGAGCATATTCTCAGGCATACTATTATCATGTTTGTATTTTGCCTACTATTAATAAAAGAGAAGAATAATAATTTCATTACTTCTGAGCATGTTATTGCCATATAAAGACCAAAGACATGAGTTCTGATTACTTCCATTGCTTCTGTGAGAGGTTACAGCAGGGGGTACTGAAGTAATTGGAGGACACAAATTAGGTATTTTTCTAAAATGTGTTATAGTTCAAATAGGCCTTGTGTAGACGAAACGGGACATGTGCGCACGACACTTTAAAGCGGATTAAAAGCTTTTGCGCCGCTTTAATGGTGTTAGTGTTTTTACGCATCGGCGGTGTATTGTGCAGTAATTCCAGCCGCTGTAGCAAATTTGGTGGCGTAATGCACCTTCAATGACTCAGAGGTGTTTTAGTTTGCTGCGGCCCAAGTCACTGAAGGCGCATTACACTGCCAAATTTGCTACAGCGGCTGACATTTTAGTTTGTTGCCCTACAGCCTTGGAGTGAGGCACCAGGCTCTGTGCAGCTTGGGGGCTCTGCAAGAAGCCCATGCAGGCACCCTGGCACCCAGCCCAGGAAGGCAGGCTCATCCCAAGGAAAAAAACAAGTGGCGAGCCTGATTTAGGGCCCCCGTTTCATCTACACATGCCCATAGAAAATATTTCACGGAAGTCAAGTACTGGGTATTACGCAGGGACTCATACTAGGTGATTCTGATGGATCTTTTTGGATTTGTAATCTATAAAATTTATAGATTAAAAACATCTGTGAGTAAAGGATGGATGTTTATCTGTCCCTCTGTCCTATTCAGACCCTGCCCCGGCTGCTCTGCTGTTCTCTTGAGGAAAATATGGACCGTGTTGGTTGGATGATGTGCTCTATAGTATCATTGCAATGTCAGAGAGAAGCTATTTAAGCACCAGATTCCCAATGATTTACATAGGAGCTAGGCATCTAAGTATCTTCGAGTATCTGGATCTGTAAACAAGCTTTGTACCTTCAGGGTATGGCTGAAGATGTTTGCTTCCCCCATATGTATTCCAAGTCTCTGAACTCAGTGTATTCAAAACTACTATCACTTTTACATTTCTGTATAACTTACACCTCAGATGTAGAATAAGAAAAGCCTTAAATATATAAATGATATTAAAAGACTCCAACAGCTCCAACTCCACAAGACTCCAACTACACAAACTCTGGCGCCTGACGGCTGCTAATTGTGTTTTTTGTATTTTGAAATTAGCTTAGCAGTTAAGATGCCAAAATATATCTGTGATAGTGTGTTACTATCAGGGGTGTGGTGGCAAAGTAATAAAAGTCTCTTTCTTTGACTCCAGAGGTAAGAACCACAACTCTGGTATTGTGCTACAAGTCATGCCCAAGTGGGGGCCTGGTCATTTGGGCTAGGTAATTGAAGGCTGCCAGTTGTGATGCTAGCCACGTTGCTCATTTGTGTGCCATTGGGTCTAGAAACTGGCATGCTCTGGGATATGAGGGTGGTTAAACACAGGAAAAGATTACTTCAAGAGGTTATGAAACCTTCATCCCTGGAAATTTTTAAGAGCAGGTTAGACAAACACTTGGATGAGTTGATTTAGACAAGGATGATTCTGCCTTGAGCAGGGGATTGGACAAGATGACCTTGTGGAGTCCCTTCCAGCCGTGGTTTTTTATGACTCTGAGCAAGCTGGCCCAATGGACCTTCTAAGTTTAGACAAGAGTTTTTACTCCATTAATATACTGTATGGCTTACAAATCCTAGTGGCCATTTTAAATATTCCATAATCAAGAGAGTATTAGTTATGTCTTGTTGTTCCTCTCTCCAAGTTGCATGGTATAACTCGGTTGAGTACTTTCATTTCAAGAAATGTATGGATAACAAAAGCTTACTTTTAGTGCTATCATAGAATTATAGATAATTAGGGTTGGAAGGGACCTCAAGAGGCCATCTAGTCCGTCCCCCTGCTCAAAGCAGGACCATCCCCAACATCATCCCAGGCAAGGCTTTGACCATCCTTGATAAAAATGCCATGCAGTATATCTTAATTAGAGGTACTAAAAATGCTACATTTTTTTTCTATTTTTTTCTTACAGGAAATATTGAATGAATTCAAAATATCCTACCGTTTTTTGAGAGAAACAATAATAGTTTCATTTTTCAAATTTGCTCTTTAAAATCCAAGCTATTTCATTTTTAGGTTGAAAAGCCATAACATTTACCAGAAAAAAATATCTACAGTTGGTGGAAATATCTATCATTTTGGTGGAAAAGCTACTTTTTGTTCATTGGTTCTGATCAGAATATTTTTATCATATTATATGATCAATCTATATGCTTGTTGCTAAAAGAATGCCTACATCCACAGTGGCAAGTTATTGTGATTTGATAACCAATAATAGCTAAATATTGTTTAATTAGATCTGCACTGGTCTCTGTCACATTTGAAAATCCCAAAGGAAAGAAGCATTCATCATAACATCAACACAGGTGTCATAATAAGAGTTAAACATGGCTTATTATAATTTTTATTATAATTATAATTTATTTATAATGTTATTATTTTCAAAGCATAAGTCTTCCCTCACAAAAAATCAAAATCTGATAAAGCTGCTGAAAACATACCAATAGCATTTCCTGTGCCAGTTGTTATAAAAGCATCCCAGTGACATCTCATGATTGCTGTGTTTAAAAAAAAATTAGATTTATTTCCTGGTTCATTTTTTAAAAGGAAGGAATACTTTTAAAGTGGTTGCTTTAACTAGAGTTTCTTCTACATCATTGTTCAGATAAGTGCCAAATTTTCCTTCCATGGTAGGTGTATTTCTCTTTTCTTTAAGTGAAATTCCCATTTTCAGTAAGTTAGATGAGAAAATTATTTTCCTTCTACATACTGTGAAATGCGGATGTACCATACACAGGGTATAAGATAATATAAGAAAAAGAGAGTTTAAGAAGAGAGAGTTTCACTAATCTGGAAATGAGCAAGTTTCTATTCTCTTTCTCTCTCTCTCCCTCTCTCGTTCTTTTTTATTATTATTATTCCTTGTTGGTTTTCTGAATAATGTGTTCTTTTCATACTATAGATGTATGCCAAACACTAAAAAGAAATATCAGTGATCTTTTGAAACAATGAGCAAAGCCTCCTCATTTGATGAGGGACACACTTCACAGAACAACCCAGAAGACTTGTCTGAATGTCCCAAGGATGACTGCGTCTTCAGGCCTTTTAAAAGTGTAAGAGAGCAGATTCACAGTTTGTTTCAGAAGAAGGGCTAAACAGTTAACAGTGAGTCTTTGAAACACAGACATGTTTCTGGAATAAGATCTGGAAGGAAATTAAGCCAAAATGAGACAAAAAAAAGAAGTCTCCAGCTGCCTAGTTGGAATTTCTAAACAAATGGAAAGCATTGGGCAACGGGCCAGAATGTCCATTTGTGGAGCTCCTACTGCACCAGACTTCCCCAGCACCAATGAAGTTTATTTCCTCTTGTTTTACCCAAAATTTAACAAGGCCATTAAGATATATCCTGTGCACAATAATTGGAAAAGCTGGCTAGAGTTCCTGAAAGAGGATATAAGTAAATAGGACATTCAAGGAGGTATTAACAGTTTTATTGGGTTGTAATGAGTGGGAGTTGATTTTAAAGGCTGCCAAAGAAAGACATTTCTGTTCTGTAAATGTAACAGAAGCCTTTTTCTAGGTATTGGCTCTGTTTTTTAGCTCCTCATGGCTTGTGCAAAAGTGATACCAAAACTATGCTAGTGCAATGCAATTGAAGCTATGAGTTTGGTGGTATATGATCCTTGTATGTCACTTGTATTGATGTGTGTTGAAATGTTTGTGTCCTTGCTGTGGCATTTGTGTTGATAAAAACCTTGTGGGTAGGCAGGGACAGATCCAGAAGGGGTCATGGCATGAATGCATCCCCATTTCAGTTGATGATGCTGAAGGAGCAGCAGCCAGAGACACTTTTTTTAAGTCCCTGAATTAGGTAAGAGTTCCCCTTCACTTTCCTTCTGCTCTGTGCTCAGCAGCACTTCCCTCCCCTCCTCTGCCCTGCTCAACCCACCACTGCCACTATCTCCAGCTTACCTGGGGTAGAGTGTGAGGAGAGGCTTCGGAGCCGCTCCTGCCCATGCCAATTGGGCTCAGCAAGGAGCCAAGCTTCGGTGGGAACAGCAACACCAGTGACAGATAAATTTTGTCGTCTTAACTGGTATCTCCAGGAGTTCCCAGCCTGCCCAGGAGCAGGCATGGGAGGAGGGGACTTTCCCACTGCAGCCTGTCTCCAGCTAAGTCTTGCTTCACAAGCAGCCCAGCTGGAGCTGGACAGAAGCAGCTCTGGAGCCTCTCCCTACCCTGGGTCAGCTGGAGACAGTGGTAGCAGCTGGTAGGGAGTAGGTTAGGAAGTGGTGGGAAGGGTCACGCTGTACACAGAAAGGAAGCAAAGGGGAAGTAAAGATTGTTACCTGATTGACAGACTTAAAAAAGGTCCCAGCTGCTCCTCCCATTGGATGGTCTGCCTGGGTGGGGTGGGGACTGAGAATAGCGGGTGCAGGCACCCCTGCAATCCCAGTCACTGTTCCCACACTCCCTTTGCAAAATCCTGGATCCTATAGGTAGTTCAGTGTCCTTCACTCTGTCCATGGGCTCATTGCTCTACTGTGATATTTTTCATTTGTTTAAAACAGAAAAGAAAGAACTTTCATAGATTTTCATAGATTTCATAGACATTGGGGCTGGAAGGGACCTCGGGAGATCATCGAGTCCAGCCCCCTGCCCAAAGGGCAGGAAGTCAGCTGGGGTCATAGGATCCCAGCAAGATAAGCATCCAAATTACTTTTGAAGGTGTTCAATGTAGGTGCTTGAACCACCTCTGCTGGCAGACTGTTCCAGACCTTGGGGGCTCGGACAGTAAAGAAATTCTTCCTTATGTCCAGCCTGAAACTGTCTTGTAGGAGTTTGTGACCGTTCGACCTCGTCATCCCTTGGGGCGCTCTGGTGAACAGACGTTCCCCCAGATCCTGGTGTTCGCCCCTGATAAACTTATAAGTGGCCATCAGATCACCCCTGAGCCTGCGCTTTTCCAGGCTAAAGAGTCCCGTGGTTCTCAGCCTGTCATCGTA
Source organism: Crocodylus siamensis (assembly GCF_052110815.1). Classification (NCBI taxonomy): domain Eukaryota; kingdom Metazoa; phylum Chordata; order Crocodylia; family Crocodylidae; genus Crocodylus; species Crocodylus siamensis. The sequence continues at coordinate 68,299,598 of NC_143398.1, forward strand.
AGATCTGTTTTCCTGACCTCTGATCATGCGCGTGGCTCTCCTCTGGACTCTCACAAGCTTCTCCACATCCTTTTTGAATTGTGGAGCCCAAAACTGGACGCAGTACTCCAGCTGCGGCCTCACCAAGGCCGAGTACAAGGGGAGAATGACGTCCCGGGATTTGCTCGAGAAGCATCTATGGATGCACGCCAGCATTTTGGTCGCTTTACTAGCCGCAGCATCGCATTGCAGGCTCATGTTCATCTTGTGGTCAATGATGACCCCCAAGTCTCTTTCTTCTGTAGTGCTAACCAACGTAGCACTGCCGAGCCTATAAGGGTGCTGCAGGTTTTTCCTCCCAAGGTGGAGAACCTTGCATTTATCGGTGTTAAACACCATGAGGTTCTCATCTGCCCATTTGCTGAGCTTGTCCAGGTCAGCCTGGATCACCCGCCTATCTTCTGGCGTGGATGCTTTGCCCCAAAGTTTGGTGTCATCGGCGAACTTGGCCGGTCCACTCCTGACTCCAATGTCCACATCGTTAATGAAGATGTTGAACAGGATGGGTCCCAGGACAGAGCCTTGAGGGACCCCACTGGTCACAGGGCACCACGATGAGTGACTGCCATCGATTACAGCCCTCAGGGTCCGACCACGAAGCCAATTTCCCAGCCAGCGGATCGTGGTGGAGCCAAGGCCACAACTGGGCAGTTTGGCCAAGAGGTGATCATGGGATACCAGATCAAAAGCTTTTTTGAAGTCAAGATATATGACATCAATCTCTTCTCCCTTGTCCAGGTGATAGGTCACCTGGTCATAGAAGGAAATGAGATTGGTCAAACAAGACCTACCCACAACAAACCCGTGCTGGCTGTCCCTTAGGATGTTAGCCTGGGCCAGTCCCTCAAGGATGGCCTCCTTAATAAACTTTTCTAAGATCTTCCCCAGGATAGAAGTCAGGCTAATGGGCCTGTAGTTAGCCAGATCCACTCTCCTCCCTTTCTTGAAGATTGGCACCACATTGGCCTACTTTCAGTCTTCGAACACTACACCAGAGCGCCAGGAGTTTTCAAAGATCCGTGCCAGGGGCTGGGCTATGACGCTCCTTGAGTACCCTGGGGTGCAGATTGTCAGGGCCAGCTGACTTGAAGGTATCCAGCTTCTCAAGGTGTTCCCACATGAGGTCAGCATTGATGGGTGATCCCCCTCACCCAGATTTCCCTGTCCCATAGCAGGCATGGGCATCCCGTGTGACTGATGAAAGACTGACGCAAAGTACCTATTTAATAGGTTGGCTTTTTCCTGGGCGTCAGTTGTCAGTTGCCCCATCTGGTTTAGCAGGGGTCCAACATTGCCCTTGCTTTTCCTCCGGCTCCCCACATATCTGAAAAAGGACTTTTTGTTGTCCTTGATGCCTGAAGCTAGTTGGAGTTCAGTAGCAGCCTTGGCTTTCCTGGTTTGCTCCCTGCAGGACCGGACCAGCGTGGAGTAATCCTCCTTGGAGGTGAATCCCGTCCTCCATCCTTTGTAGGCTTTCCTTTTTATCCACAGTAGGTCCGCTAGGTCTCTGGAGAGCCAAGGGGGCTGCTGTGACTTCTTGCTGCCTTTCCTCCATGTTGGAATAGATTTAGCTTGTGCACTGAGGATCGCTTCCTTGAGAAGCAACCACTCTTCTTGAACTCCCATCTCCCTGGGGTCATGGTCCCTGAGGGCCTGACCGACTAGCCTCTTGAGCTTGCCAAAGTCGGCTTTTCTGAAGTCAAGGACTTCTGTGTTGCTGACTTGCCAGCTTTACGGTGGATGGTGAAGGTGATCAGCTCGTGGTCGCTGTCACCCAACTTCCCATCAATCACTAGGTCGCCGATTAGGTCGTCCCCCGTAGCCAGTACCAGGTCAAGCAGCGCTTTGCCTCTTGTTGGCCCATAGACTTCTTGAGTCAGGTAGTGGTCATCCACGCACGAGAGAAAGCTTTGCGCCCACTCAGATTTAGCTGAGTGATCTTCCCAGGAGATGTCCGGGTAATTGAAGTCACCCATGACAACCAAGGCCCTGGAGCAAGCGGCCTCAGTCAGTTCCCGGGCGAACTCCTGGTCAAGCTCGGGACTTTGAGTGGGAGGTCTGTAGTAGACTCCCACCGTTGTGTCCCCTGTGCCGAATTCCCCACAAATTTTTACCCAGAGGGTCTCTAGCTGTCCGTGCCGGTCGCCAACATCAGCTTGCAGGGACATGTAGCTTTCCTTCACATAGAGAGCTACACCCCTGCCCCTTTTGCCAACACGATCCCTCCTGTATAGGGTATAGCCCTCTATACCCATGGTCCAGTCATGGGTGGAGTCCCACCAGGTCTCCGTTATCCCAATGACATCATATTTCTTTGCACTGAGCAGGAGGACGAGCTCGTCCTGCTTGTTGCCCAGGCTCCTGGCATTAGTGTACAGGCAGGCAAGTGTGCCCTTGGGGGCTCTTGCCTTGCCCACAGATTGTGCCAGGGCTGGGGCAGGGGTGGGCTCCCTTAAGTGCCCCCTTAAGTGCCTTGGTCCGCTGGCTTTGCAAGGGCTGTTCAGTGGGCCAGCAGTGGCAGTAGTCCCCCCATCCCCCAGCAGGCTTAGTTTAAAGCCTGGGGAAGCAGGTCAGCCAGCCTGGCTGAGAAGAGCCTCCTTCTGAGAAGAGAGAGGTGGAGGCCATCTCTTCCCAGCAGCTCACTGTCTCTCTCTCCAAAGAGCGGGCTGTGGTCATGGAAGCCAAAGCCTTCCCGATAACACCAGCGCCGCAGTCTTTGGTTCACCGCGTGGATCCTCCTCTCCCTCCTCAGCCCATAGCCCAAGACTAGGAGGATCGACAAAAACACCACCTGAGCTCCCAGACCCTAAGCCCCACTCCCAACTCCCTGTAGAGCCTCATGACCTGGCTGGGGGTGCTCCGAGCCGTGTCATTGGTGCCCAGAGGATCATGTCTATGAGTAGAATCCAACAATGTACAGACATTTATATCTATATGGGAGTCTGTTGGCATGACTATTCCTCTAGAAAACACACATATGCCTTACATTTCAGCTGGGAGTAGTGTTACTGGCATCAGCCAGCCTACTCATGCATGTGTATAGATATTTGCAAAATCAGCACCTTCATTTGCAAAGCACAGAGAAACTTAACAGCATTGGTAATAACAATATCTGGGAATTTTTATACTGACTGGCTACTCTGTTCCTTTTTACCATCCTCAACATACCCATGTAGGCACTCCATTGTATATATATTATACAATAACCAGTACAGCAGGCCGAGGCAGATAACAATTATCTAGAAGTCTGTTAATAGAAGGCTTGAAGAACAGCAACGACATTTTGTTGCCAGTAGGAGATAAAAACATGCCGTAAGTAGCCTCTGCCTATCTATGCCAGCAGTCTCAGGTGCAGATTCAGTTTTTTCCCATGCTGTCTGAACTTTGAGAGAATCATGTTCAGACACACAACACTGGACTTACAAAACCGCTTTCTATTTGGGCTAATTGCATAGACTTCTCAAGCCAATCAGCAGTATCTATGTTTGTTTCTGAAAACACTGAACTTTGTGCATCACATACTTCTACCAGTGCTAGCTGTCTGTAATTTTTTTGCATGAAATTACTTACTAGGGATACATGTGCTCAACTAAAATTTGAGAAGAGCTAGTGCTTTAAATTTTCTTTCTTTGCTTTGAGCTACACTGTGTCCTGGAGACAGGGATGATGCCAGCAACTCCCCTGCGGCAGGGGACGATGCTCCCGGGAAACCTGCACGGCTCATGAGCTGGCTTTACATACAGCTGTGGCTGGCCGGTGACGTCAGCACCAGATGCTGGCTGGCGAAGATAAAAGTGGCAGCAGCTGCAGCGGAAGGGGCAGATGGTCCTGGAGCGGGGAATCCGTCGGCGGCAGAGGAGGAGTGTGGGGCCCGATGGCATCCAGAGGAGAGCAGGGAACAGGAATGAGGAGAGCCAGAGAGAGGGAGCCAGCGGCAGCCTCCGGGAGCTGGCGACGGGTGAGAGGGGCCTGAACGGGACGGCGGTGAGAAGGAGCAGTTGCAGAGGGACTGGGACCAGGTGAACGCCCAGCTCAGAAGGGTGACGAGGATCCCAAAGGAGGGTCGTGATCGCTGGGACCACGGGCACTGGGATATATTTGGCTTAGAGTCCCAGGGATTGGGGTTGGGAGCCGACTCTGTACTCAGAGGGGCTCAACCCGATATGTATAAGGGATAGGGGCAAGGGAAGAAGGTGGAAGGACGAGACGGGCCATGTGACTCCACTGGGTCGGCTCAAGAAGATGGCGTGAGGCCGGAGTGCAGGTGTGGTGGAGCCCTGTGTACATCCGCCAGGTCAGACCCAGGCAGCGAGGGACCCACTAGGTGACCCCCCCATTGATGGTACACCAAGACGTGGCAGGCGAGAGCGGGGGTGATGATGCGGGGAAAGAACAACCGCATTGTCCTCAAGGGCCCTAAGGCTTGGCGACAACAGGAGGGCCGTACCCTCGGGGGTGAATAAAGCCTGGCGGGCACAGTATCTGGTGCATTGGCCGGGATCCGTGGTTCAGGCCACCAGAGATGCAGGCGCCCGAAATGGGTCCCGCCAATTTGGTCGCCCAGAATTTGCAGGCGTTAACTCAAATTGTGGGGTCGCAACAGGTGGCTAGCCCAGCATAGCTCAGCAACCCTGGGGATGCCGAAGATGACAGCAGAGGATGACCCCGAGGCATTTATAGAGGCTTTTTTGCGATGAGCCTGGATAAAAGGCTGTGGGCTAGCCAGCTTGGGGCATTGCTAGTAGGCAAGGCCCAGGCTGCCTATAGGTCCCTGAGTCAGGAGGAGGCCCAGGATTATGGGGCGGTGAAGGCAGCGATTTTGTATCATCTGGAGATGAGCTGGAACATCTCCGGTGGCTTTTCCGACCTCGTGAGGGGTCCAAGGAGAGGCAGCCTAGGGTACTCCTCCAAAGGCTATGAGACCTACTTGGGAAGTGGGTCAACTTATCTGCATGTACACACTGCAAAATGACTTACCTTTAAACATTAAACAATGGTAAAAAAAACACCTTAAAAAGTTCCCCCATATCTGGGGAATCCCCAAGTGATGCAGATGCCATACCTCCTACATCAAGCCTTGACGAAATCTTCATGCAAAAGCAGTGAATGGGAATTCCTCCTTGTACTTCAGTCATTCACTGTCGCTAGAACATGCCATTAGTAACAATGGACATATGGATCAACCAGAGGACTCCTGCCACTTGTATCTGAGGTCCAATCAGTACAAATTAGTACTGAGACCTTGGGGCCATAGAGGTAGTTTAAACCGTTGTTTTCCCTTTTCCTAGGTCATTCTGTTCCCCATGTCAGTAAGTTGTTCCAACATGATGCTGCCTGTTGCCAGTCAGATCAAAATAGGCTATTTAGCAACCATTTTCAAACTTGGCACTTGAAATCAGGCACATATTGATATTTTGGCAACTATAAACGCTCAACCTAAATGCTGAGAATATAGACTGAAATTTGTAGTGGCGTAAGGGATGAGAAACCCATGAAAATAAGCAGACGAGGTTCTTTGGGTGAATCTGATATTTTTTATTACATCAACTTAAATAGTTGGAAATATTTTTTTAGCAAGCTTCAGGTTTAAAAAACCTTCGTCAGGCTGAGGATGTCTCTGCAGTTGGTGTGCTCTTATGTATCAAAACATGGAATTAGCTACATTCTTCAAGGGACACAAGTTTAAAAATTTTTGCTGCCTTACCTAATTTCCTTTAGAAACCAAATAAACCATACCAGCTGAATTTTGTTAACATACCTACAAACAGCTAAAACCTTCCTAACTCATGGTAGATTGTCTGAACTGTTTAAACCAGGTCAGAAGCTAGTTCTCATGTAATACTCAGCTCTCATGTAAAGCAAGCTATGTTTTATTTTTATGTGTCTGCAATATATAGAGTAAGGAGCTGATTCAACTGTGTGTCTAATTCCCAGTTCTACAGTCTTTGCTAGTTAAGCTCTGCTCAGCTTATTTTCTTGCAGTCAGACTTCTGGATCCATGTAATAAAAATAACAACTTTCTTAGATGTTTCACAGTTTGTAACACCATCATCAAATAGTATTTCATATGTATATGTGTGTGTGTAAGAAATACGCTGTATAAAAGGATAGCTAGATAGATATTTTGGCAACCAAAGCAAGAAGCAAAGTTTTTGATTAGAAATAGTTAGAAATAGTACATTTTATTCAATTTTAATGCTTTCAAATGTCATTTAGAGGGAAAGATGCCCCTATACTCATTATATATATATAATGTGTTAGTAAGGTCAGTAAGCTGATTTTTTTTTTAAGGTCTCTTCTCTGTTAAGGAGGGAAGGCCTTGTAGAGATGATTGCATTTATTTTAATTTCAAAGGAATTTACAAACTGATAGAATGGTTGTGAGCCTTGAAAATGTATATATTAATAGTTTAAAATCCTCACACTCGTTTCTACCTTAATTAATAGTGGGCGAGTCTACACTAGATACTACTGTGCAGTGGTTACTGTACATTTATTTAGTACTTGTCTAATCCAGTACTAAATAAATGCACAGTAACCAGAGTTACTGTGCTGTAGCGCTAATAAATGCTTTTCTAGTGATGTTACTGCACAGTAGCCTAATAATAGTGCACAGTAGCATATTAGCACTGTTTGTACTGCAACATGCTACTGCACAGTATTATTAGGCTACTGAACAGTTAGCATCTAGTGTAAATGCACCCAGTCTGACTGTTATCGTGTCCGCAGGGTCTTGTCTGCCACGACTTTGATCTTGTTAACAAAAAGGCAGGAAGGAGATGACACAGTACCCACAGAATGACAACGCTTGAACTATCACATGATTTAGGGTGCTCTTATTCTTTTTTTTTTTTCCTGTTACAGAGACCTGGATTGTAGGCAGCAGCCCGTCCCACTGGCCCCCCTGGATCACCCCTGGGCTCAGGAGTAGATCTCTGGCTTTGAAATCCTTAAGGTAAGTGCCAGTGGATGTGCTAATTACTTCATTAGCAGCCCATGTGCACAGCATCTCTTATTCCGCACTGGCTACTTATGTATGGAGCAACCCCAGTTAATCCCCCTCAGTTCATTATAGTGATTTACAGTGTTGATTTAGCCACTTCAAAACTTAGGAGTGGTTAAGAGATTCCCATGCCCATGCCTCAGTCTATTGCCACTAATTGTTTCATTAGCAGTTCATTAGTGGTATCATGTGGTTTTTCCCTGAGACTTATGCTGGCGTGGCACTGGGAGTTCCCTTGCCGTCAGAGCTGGCACCCTGGGCTCAGGAGCAGTTTTCCCCCCCATGCGCTGGGGTCATGGCCAGCTTCTCCTCCTGAGTCTTACCCTGAGGCTCCTTCTCTAATCAGGGACACCTCGTCTTGTCACCACGTGGAGCCTCAGCTTTTCCCCAGACTCACTGAGGCGGCTGGAGTTCCTCCGTAAGTAATTGATGGTCCTCGTGGACCCTCAGTATCAGCATCACTCTGCTGAGGTCCTCTCCCTCTGGGGTCTCAAGCAACTCCCTCTTCAATTCGTTGGTGCCCGAAGGTGTCTTTCCCGGGGCTTCGTCCTCCTTATATCCCCAGAAGCCGAGCCCCATTGGCTTACTGTGGGCGTAGGGAATCTCCACACCCTGGGCATTTTTGTTGAACATAGCTACTATGAAACTTCTGTCAGCTGCGCGGATTTTCTCAAGTAACAGAGCTCCAGTCGGGGACCCTGTTACGCTGACATCAAAATAATATAAAATTAAGTGAGTTTTAAAAAAACAGGCTCACAAAGGCAGAAGCTAGTTTGTACAGTATTTGAGCTCTACCTCAGTGAGTGGTAAGGAGATTCTAAGGTTTGTTAGGGTTTTTCTTTCAATTCCAGATTTATTTAAAATGTGTTTTGACAATATGTCCAGACTCAAAGCCCTGTGGGGTAAGACTTCTTATGTCTTCAAGATTTTGATCCTGCTGCTACAAGAAAGAACTTCAATAGCTGCATTGAGGTACAGTTAAAAGATACTGAGGCAGCCAAGACTGAGGGGGGTTCATTAACCCCTTCACTTCTGAAAAAGCAAAGGCTAAGAGCTCCTCCAAACAGGAAAGCTAGAGGGACAGACTGTTTTCCTGTAAGAGAGCTCTTGCATGAGCATCGGGACTAGGAAGAGACATTATACATAAACTGGTTTAAGTGATCAGAAACTTCCCTGGGGACAGAAGCGGCTGGGCAGGTGGTGCAGGGCTGCACTCCTTGCCCCCAGTGCAGTGCTGGCCACCTCTACCTCAGCTCCGTGCGCGAGCCTGCAGCTCCACGTTCACAGAGGGTAAGCCCCGTGCTGGACTCTGTGGGGAAGCAGGGGGTGGGGCTCCCTCTACTCCCAGCAGAGTGCAGGGCCCGGCAAAGCAGGGAGCCAGGGAAGCAGCTGACTCCAGTGCAGGGCTTGCCCCACTGCAAGTGCTGCAGCTGCAGGCTCAGGGAGCAGAGCCGCGGGGATAAGGCAGGCTCTGCTCCCTCCCCCCATGCAGCACTGGCCAGAGCCACGACTGCACAAGGCACAAGCACCCTGACCTCCCTGCCTGCTGCTGCTGCCAGGCAGAGGGGGCTGCATTTCATGGGGAGAGCGTATGGGAGTCCTTACACCCTCCTCCTTACACCCCACACATTCACACCCTGCCCAGCTAAGCTCCATGCTCCCGCTGCCCCTCTGGTGGCAGGGAGGAGGAGAAGGGGGAAGAGCCCCCCAGCATAGAGCAGGGCCTCCCCCCTGCCCTGGGGGCTTGGCAGCATCCCATAGAACCCCCTCCCCACCCTATCCTACAGGGATGGGGGAGAAGCAGGGGAAGAGTCCCCGTCTGGGGCCAGACACCTCCCCACCCTGCCGCAGCGGGGGGAGGACGAGGTAGAAGAGCCCCTCCAGCACTGAACAGGGCTCCCCTCCCAGCCCTGCGGCAGTGGGGGAGAGGGAGGAGGGGAAAGAGCTCCCCTCTGGGGCTGGGCAGCCCTGTGTGCTGGGAATCCCAGCTGTCAGGGAGCCATTGCAGTGGACTGGCCAGGGCCTGGCCATCCCTCTCCTCAGCTCTCCTCAGCTCAGCCTCCTTGTGGGAGGGAGGGCTGCTCTAGCACCCCCAGGCTTCTGGCTTGAGCCACTGCAGGCATCTGCTGGACATCTATCCACTTGCAAACCAGTTCATTCTCTGCAGGTTAGGTTAATCTGCAAAGACTGAATCAATTCAGGCTCAGGTTTTGTAAATGTCTGTCCCTGGCCCATAAGACAGTATTTGTAACACATTTGTGCTGGTCTGTTTTGAAGCGTATGCTGCTTCAAGACTTGACATTTGAATTAAATCACCGAGAACTATGTTCATTTAAAAATACCTTTTATATAAAGATATAGCACTGTGTTGCCCACTTCAGTGTCACTACTGCAGCCACTGGAGTTTGGATATATAAAAGTACTACAGATCTTTTTGTGTCTCTACACCACATTTGACCATTTTGGTACGCGTGCTTGTGTACTATAGGTTATTCTGGTACTTCTTTGTTGAATAAGGAATTTGTGGGGGTGTGTTTGTAATGAAAAAGTGAGAGAGAAATTCACAAGAATATGAACAGGGGTGAGACTGAGATGCACAAAATTCTTATAGTTCTATGTTCCAGACAACAAGAAATAGTGAAAAAGAAAGGAAGAGAAACTCAGTTTGAAATAAAAAGAAATGGACAGCAAAAATGTTGTGTAGAGCTTGACTTTACATTGAAATAACTTTTCCATTCACTTAAATGAGGATCAAATCAGAGACTTATGGATACTACAATAAATTATGGCATGGTATTAATGGATAGAAGAAAAGTAGAACTAACTTTATATTTGAAAAAAAACATAGAAGCTCTCTGGCTTCAGCTTGGCACAGACTGCAAACATCCCTGCTCCCCACCCCCCTCCTCTCCCTGTCCCCTCTGCCTTACAGACACCACTCAGCATTAGGTAGCAGACCACATGGTGGCTACAGTCTGGGCTGTGGCAGAGAGGGTAAAGGGAGAATCAATAAGTAGCTGGTAATGTCCCTCTGTTGTTTTCTTAATGAGGTAATAAACACTGAGTGATAAATACTGTGTTATCAATTTCCTGCTGGGCTGTTCAGAAGGGGAGGGAGCCCCTCCCTAATCAGAGCATCCTGATGGGGCCCTGCCACGCCCCTTTCAGCCCTGAACTTTGCAAGTGAAGGGAGGGCTGCTCTAGCACCCTCCGGCTTCTAGCCTGAGCCAGTGCAGGCATGTGCCTGCATGTTAGGGATGTCTGTACAGTTACAAAGTGATTTAGCCTAGCCAGGCTGGACTAACCTGCAAAGACTGAATCAATTTAGGCTCAGGCTTTTTGATTGTGTGTCCTTAGCCCTAGGAGAGAGAGCACCTACGCTGCAGTCAAGGATTGGATGACAAATTGTAGATTCATCCCCAATGCATTATTTAGGAGCACGGTGGCATGTAAGACATGACAACATCAGAAAGGAGCTAGTAGATGAAAGAAGCAAACACATAAGTAGATGACAGGAGGAAACATCCTGTAAAAAGACTAAAGAAGGGAATAATACCAAGGAAAATTGATAAGGTAAAACCTGATAACATAGTTTGTTTTTAATTCTAAAATAATGAGGAAGCTTGTACTCATGCTTTACGATGATGTTGTACTGCTAATGTACTTTGAATAAGTTTGTGGGTAAAATTTTTGTCTGTACACACAAGTCATATTTTTTTGTACACACATACTTATCTAATTGTATCAAATGTATAAAAATTAATGAAAAGAAAGAACCAAATTGCACGCTAAAAAGCTGATGAAACAAAAACAGCATGTAATACAACCTATTAAAGATATAACAAACATATTAGCTTCGTAACAGTATGAAAGTACTTAAATGTAGTTGTTGTTATCCATCTCAGTAAGATACTGAATTTATATTACTAACTGTGATTTCTACTTTGATAGTTATAATACATGATGTAAAATTTGGATGCTGTGAATGTACATATTTCAGCTCCAATATCTTTACTATTTAAATAAAATTCTTCTTTTAGCAGGTTGGAGTTTTCCATTTGTGTCCTGATCCCTGCTCTTAAGATTTGATATTCAGGGTAATATGATAAATTAACATTTCCATAGCTATGAATACAGTAACATTTGTGTATTTCCCAGCAGTTCTTAATAAATTATAATAATTTTTTCAGTGCTTATGACTAATTGTTGTTGTGTCAAAAACAGCAGACAGGAAAATTGGTGTTTCATCCAAATGTATCATTATATATACTAAAGTAATGAAGAGTAGATCAGATATTTTTAGGTCATAATTCTTCTCGGCAAAAATAGCAACCCTTTAGAATAAATTGAAAATCATTAGCACTTGTATTGGGATGCACTTTGATAGCACTAATTATGATGAATTCATTTGGTATTCATGAACCTACAAATAAGTCATTTCACTAGAATTCCATTACAGATCACCATGGGCTAGATTATCACCTGCCCTGTAGAAACATACCCACAGGGCCAGGAATTCAGAACCTGGCTTTGAGGCATTTCAGACGACACCCCCAGACTGTCATTTTCTCCATTTTAAGGTATTTGCATGCATGCAAAAGAGGGAAGGGGCTGAATCCTGGTCTCACTAAAATCAGTGGCAAAACTCTTCTGGTTGTACAGTCTTCTAGCTCTGTAGGTCTTGGGATACATTGTAAAGAAAGGTGAACTTAAGCCACCAGTCTAGAGCCTGGGGTTAAGTACAGGTGTTCAAGAAGCCCCAGACAGAAATGCTCTATTGTGCTTTACTTAAAGCACTATAAATTAAAGCAGTGCTTTTCAACTGGTGTGCTGCAGTACACCAGCGTGCTGCGAAGAGCTCCTTGGTGTGCTGCAAGAACTGAATGTGAATGAACTGAATCCAGTTGGGATCTGCACCTCATCCCACAACAAGGTCCCAGGAAGGAGCCAAATCAGATTCAGTTAATTCAGACTCAGCTCCTTCAAATTCACTCCTCATTGCACACTGAGGCCTGGGGAAGAATCTGAAGGAGCCGAATCTGATTTGGATCCTTCAAGGGCCCTGAGTGCAGAGTGAACCCAAAGGAGCTGGATCTGGATTTGGGCTGTGCGGGGTTGGGGGTGACATTCCCAAGGAGGGGTAGGGGTGGGGAGGCACAGTGCTGCAGCATGGCTCTGCCCATGTGAACGCACGGGGAGGTAGGCTTGATGCCAATGGGAATCAGCTCAGGAGGGGGAAGGAGCTGCCACAAGGCTCAGCCCTACCAAGATGTCAGAAGCTGAGGGACTGTGGCATGCACAGGTCAGGTCAGGCCTGCCCCCAGAGTTAGAGTGGGCCCGGGGCAAGTGGGGTGGCCTCACAGGCCCATACAGCACCAAGGACCCTTACAGAGGCACTGTGTTAGGCTCTATAAGGGTGAAGGCACTGGGTGCTTCCCAGGGACACTGGGTGCTGGCTGCAGCCAAGCTAGGGGTGGGGACTGGACTATGCAAATATCCTGCTGGCACCAGCATTTCAGGTTCCTGGCTGGAGGGTTGTGCCCCTCTGCTTAAGGTCATATGACACTGCACTGGGGCAGGAAGGGATTTTACCCCTTGCTCAGATTGGTGCAGACTGGTGTGTGGGGGGGTCCTTCTTCTGCAGTGGGGCACGGCCTCTGCCTGGGGTCTCTTGAGCATCTATTCACCACCTTTGCAGCAGCAGAATACTGGCTGTCATAGTCCCCCTGCTTTATGTGCCAGTGGTGAGGCCTGCTGCTGTGTCAGGGATCAGAGCATAGTTTCTAGACATGGGGTTTGTCTGGGATGGTTTGTACAGAGTTGGTCCGGCCACAGGCAGGGCTTGAGCTAGGTCCCTGCCAGCCCCCTAGCCCTGGGATGCTATGATTCTATGCCAGGCTGCTTGTCTGCCAAGCAGGTAAAACAGGGGCATCCTTGCTGGGAGGAAGGTGTGGCACTGCTGGCTGCCTCATGCGGAGCACAGAAATGTCCCATTATCATTGGGATCTTGCACTGGAAATGACTGTCTGTGCCCTGGACTCCATGCCTCCTCCACCCCGCACTCCCCCTCCCCGTGCCAGTAATGGTATGGCACATCTGAAAATCTGTAACAAGTGTGCAATGGAAAAATTTTATTAATACAAGTGTGCCTTGGACTGCAAAAGGCTGGGAAACACTGAGTTAGAGTGTGAGTGATCCAAACAGACTTTCATCATTTGGGGACTCAGAGCCTGCCTGTGCAGGTTAGTGGGGGTGCTCCTATATGCCTCCCAGGAGTCTGCTGGAGTGGCCCCTTTCCCCAGCCCTGCCCTGCCCCTGCCAAGTGGCAACTGTCAGAAGTGGCTGGCAGGGAAGAGACCCCAGCCTCCACAGCCCTCCCAGCCCAGCAACCTTCCTGGCCAGTCCAGGAGGGCTTTGGGGAAAAGGGGTCTGGGCTTTGTGTCCCCAGAGCAGCCCCAGTCAGGCCAGGGGTGCACTACAGGTCCACTACTGTTGCAAGGAGACAGAGCCCAGACCCCTTCCCCAACACAAACCCTGACCAAGCAGTGGTGCACCATGGGGCTGGGACTTCTTCAGGGAGGGAGACCCCAGACCACAGACCCATTTCCCTACAGCTGGTCGTGGCTATCAGAGGGAGAAGATGGTGCTGGAATCGGAGGCTGTCACTGACTCAGGTCAGTGACAGCCGAGGGGGTGAGGCTGGTCCAGCACTTGGACAGAGCAAATGAGCTTGGCCCAAGGCTAGAGTGCAGTTCTGCACAATGTCACCTGGGATGACTGCAATTGCACTTCCAGCTACCCCTCAATGGGATGTGGCACAGGCGTTTGATTAAGCACTTTAACAGAAAAAGCTTTAGTCTAATAACCTCATCTATTAAGACTAGACTTAGTGTCATCTGCCATTTTTAAGGTGCTCTAAGAGTCTGCAGTCTGCACCAATCTGAGCAAAGTGTAAACGTCTATTCAGTTATGGCATTAAAGTGCTTTCTGCATGCTTAAAGTGCAATAGGTGTAAACATCTGTACCTAGCTTGGCAACCTGCAACTTTCTGCTTTGCCACAGATTTCTCATGTGATCTTTGTCTGCATAAGCAATTATTCAGGAAATGCTGTTTAGCTTAGTCTACTTTACAAGATCTTCTTATTCCAAAATAAATATGTAAAACTATTGCTGAATAACTCAATGTATAGATATGTCCTCAGGGAAGTTAATCTGAATTAACTATGGTTTGTATTTATAGTGTACTTGCTAAACACATGTGGACACTCTTATTCACATAAATTAAACTTAACTGTAATTCACATAAATTAACCTACTTCAGTTTGGAATGAGAGCATCCAGACAGAATTTGATGAGTTGTAAATTCATACCTTTGATTAATTTCCTGAGTTCCCCAATTCCTTCAATTATAGGGCTCTTATGATCAAAAATTAATTAAAGGTTATGTGGTATTTGGATAATATAGTAATACGGACCAGGTATGGTGCCTAAGATGCCTAGGTTGATAGAGGCACTACATTTCCACATTTATCCTCTCACTATTTGCCATTGGAGGGCACCCATCGACAGTGCAAGAGCATTAACTCCATATCCCTGTTAACTCCACTTACGCCCTTTCATATGGAAAGTCAGTGATGTAGCACAGAGATGCTACCATGGGGAAAAGTTAATTTACTAGTCTATAACCTTCTTCCTCCAGCACTGTCCCCAAAGTTTCACTGGACTTGGAGAAGTGCAGGCAGAGAGGCATTTTTGAGTCTCCAGGCATGAGTCTCCTCCATTTCTTGACCTGCATTCCTTCCACAATTTTTTCCTCCTAAATTTATCCTGAAATGCTGCTGTTTTCCATTAGAATAAAGCAAAGGCATTATTATTTCTATCTTTATTATTTTAAATAAGGAGACACAGTAGAATAGCTTTATACATGGTTATGCTGGGTACATTTTACAGGCATTTACAGGCATTCTATTTTACTCATTTGTTAGATATTTCACTTAAATATTGAAATATTTTCATTTAAATGTCAACATTTTTATGAAACATCAAAACTGGCTTAAGGGAACAACTTTCTCTTTTATATTACTGAAAAAGTAAAAAGTGAGTTTTCTTCTTAATGAACTGTAGCTTGTTTGAAAGATTTTTTTGTTAAAAAATACTATTTTAATTGAACATGAATTTTCTGGAAAAAAAGGAAATTGTTAGTTCCAAAGGGTTAAATGGAAAGTTTTCAATCAACTCCAATAGATAACCTGTAGAATCCATCAGGAAGCTCAAAAGATTAATCTTCAAAATCAACGGTGGAGTCTTAACTAGTGTAAAATAATTTAAAATAAAGTAAAATTAAATTCTGTCTTAAAGTATTTCTTTCTAGTTAAATGAAAACAGAGTAACATAACTTTTTCCTGAGTGTGACTGATCACATTTATTTTATAAAGTGATAACTGATTGTTGATGGACTATAGTATTCTTATTTTGAAGCTTCAAACAGTAAAAATGTTAATCACTTGGGCTCATCATTTATTTAGAATAAATACCATAGTAGTCATTGAACACAATAGCTCAGAGATTATATTTATTTCATTTGTATCACAGTATTATACTTTATTCCTTTTAAATGCTTGATGGACTGAAATGAGAACAATAAAAAACCTGTCAGGCTTCCTTCAGTACCTAAAAGGCAATTCTGAGCATTACCTCTTTTGAAGAGCATAATGTGTGTTAAATTAATCCTAAAAAATAGAAAAATAATGGTTATTCAATTTGAATAAATATTAATTAAGCTGTAGCAAAGAGAGTAATGTCCTGAAAAGTGAAACATCTAAAATTTAACTTTTGTTGCAGTACTGACCTACACCCAGTTTTGTTTTCTGCAACCAACATGTGCAAACTTGTCTGAACTACTGCAAGCAACATAATTTCTTTTCAGTTGCATCAAATATGTCATGAGCAGAACCTACATGCTATCTTCATTTACGTAGCTGCCTTTATTCTAAACAAAACGGTAGTAACAAAATATTGTTCTGTTTATATAGCTAATGTCACACACACACACTTACTTAGAACATGATGCACCTCACTGAGGATACTAGTGTAAATAACTTGAAGCCAACTGGAAGAAGACATGGGTTATATTGCAACATATGAGAGCCATCAGAAAATTAGAATAGAATTTGTTACAATAGACAAAAGTTGCAGAAGTAAATGAGCTGCTGTTGCTGATTCAGCTCAGCTTAGCACAAACCAGATTCATTTTATAAATAATGCAGTTTATTGCAAATTGAATAAAGCCCACACTTGCTGTCTCCCCCCCAAAATTCAGGTTCAATATGCAGAAGCTCATGAGACCCAGGCAGGTGCAATACAGCAAAATGAAGACCAAGGCTTCTCAATGCAGTGGGGGCAAACTGGCTATGGTGCATTACAGCCTTTTCAGCCATTGTTGCAGAAAGTCCATTTGACAAACAGTTAAGCCTGATTTAAACTGGACTCACGTCTTCCCTCTCATAGCAGTAATTAAACCCCCATACAATCTAGTCTTCAGTTTGCTTTGTCTCCTCATAATTCCAGGAGTACTGCTTTCATGGTTGAATCTAAAGTTTTAACTTTTTAACCTAAATTTATTTTTAGGATTTATCCTTCTAACCAATATGGATACTTCTTTGCTTAATAGACTACTGTTTAGATACTAATATTATGCATATTTTAGAAACATTTATCTAGCTCATTTAGGGTATTTTTTCCCCACAGAACCATTCAGGAATTTAATTCACATTCTACAGGCTAATTTTCCATGAGAATCATCCAGGTGTGCAC
Source organism: Crocodylus siamensis (assembly GCF_052110815.1). NCBI lineage: Eukaryota > Metazoa > Chordata > Crocodylia > Crocodylidae > Crocodylus > Crocodylus siamensis. The sequence goes on from NC_143398.1 coordinate 68,316,452, forward strand.
CTGAACCAGGTACAAAACAAGTCTAGGAGAACTTGCCTGGTGCAGGGGGCTGGACCCGATGATATTCTGAGATCCCTTCTGGCCTTACAATCTATGAATCTGTGAAACTTGGAGAACAACAGCAGCTTATGGATACCAGTTAGGAATCAATATGGCCATACAAAATGTGGTGAATTATCATGGCTGCATAGTGTTTAGATGTACTGAATTCTGATGACTTAAAAGTAAGTTGTGATGGAGATGCACCACAGTGTTTTAAATTTAAAGAAGTAAATTCAGGTAATCCTGAAAATCTCACACTTCATCTTTAGGTCTGATTGTTTCAGTTGGAGTCATGAAAATTAGTATAAAAAACAATGCAAGGAGCACAGATTTTTGTATTATCTTTGTCAGATCAGCTGTGTGATTGGGATATGGATAGACAAGCTTTTGAATGCAAGGCATTCTTCATAAGGACATTTGCATTCCATTTCTAATAAACTGAATAGTAAATATCAGTGGTATATTTTGCATTTCTCTTATACCTGGGGTTCTCACAAGTGTTTGAGGATATTCACGATGTTTGAGGCAGGGACCATGGTTTTTTTTATTTGTTTGTTCATCCCATAGCTGAATAGGATTCTGGCCTGTGACTCATGTTCCTTAGCATTGCAGTAATATAAATAACACCATAATTTTTCATATAACATTCACCTTCCCCCCAAATCAGACCCCTCAAATTGGGGTGCATGTTTTAAATGGGAAAGCTGTTTCCTTGGCTGGAAAAGAATTGCTTGAATGCCTGGCGACTGTGTATGACATGCAACTGCCAAAATAGTGGAGCTCGATGTTAAAACTCTCAGAACTGTAGCTATTGGCTGATCATTGTAACTTGTGCTTGAAGCAACAAGTGCACTGATGGTAGTATCTTGATGAAACTTGTGATGTAGAAACAATACTTTTATTTTCAGGAACTTATATAAAAACCATAGAGTAAAATACTAACAGTCTTGCTACTGCCCTTGTTTGACAGAGAGTAAGTCCTCCTGGAAGCACAGAGTATCCAGGGAGTGTGGCATCCCGCAAAACAGTCTGACTGAGGTATCTAGCACCAAGAACTTCCTAGTGCTTCATGTCCTGGACATTGTATGTTCCCAGAAAACTTACTCTGTTACATAGTCAGCCATGACTTCAGAAAAATCTCTTTTTCTACATTCTACCTTCTACCTTCCAAAAACAAGGTACATGTTTCATTTGGGGGCATATTATATGTGAAGAAATATGGTAATAATGATTGAAGTCTCACAATGTCTTTGCAAGTTACTGTGGAAAGTAGCATTACATGCAGTTTAAATAGAGGCAGACTAAGAGACCCATTCACAGTTGCCCAAAGAGTCAGTGGCACAGTCATGTAAAGAATTAAGAATCCTGATTCTTAATCCCGTATTTTAGAGTACCGCTTAATTATTGAATGGACCATAGTTTTCTGGATCAATATAATAATTTGTTGGTATCTCTAGGCTGGATTTTGGGCTGATGTGGCTCTATTAATGACAGTAGAGATGCATCAATTTTTACCAGGTGAGAATCTGGCCTCTTGCCTGTATATTTTTTTGGGAAAAAAAGTGACTGGCTTTGTTAGCTTGGTGCAGTAGCAGTGCTGCAATTTACAGTGAAAGAACTGGTCTTGCTTTGCTAAACTCTTGCTGTATTTTCTTTTCTCTGACACCTTTTTAGACGAAAAGAAAAACAGGAAGACCTGCAGCTCTTAGAAAAGCAAAGGCTACAAGAAGAATACGGGTTGCTAGCAGAGGTAAAAGAGAAGTATAAATTACACCTTTTCATTTTATTAAGAACTAATTAAGGGTTGCAAACCTGACATCCTCATACTCGATGTGGTGCCATGAAAGCAGCCACCAGTATGTCTGGATGCTGATTGCTATCCTGTGATTATACAGAATCTGATCACATCTCTTCTCCTTCTCTGGCTAATGCTATCATTTAAATAATAGATCATCAGTATGCCTCACTTTGATGATCTATTATTCAAAGGAAGTCATTGTCCACAAAAGACATGTCCACATCAGAGACTGGAGTCATTTACCTTGTGACATAAGTACTGTACAAAAATATACTTTGTGATCCTTTGTTGAAATCTGGATACCATCAAAGGACGAAAATAGGAATGTGGAATGGAAATACTGGATCCTAGAGGGAAGAGTGATTGAAACAGAAAAAAAAGAAATAGCAGGAATTAATCTTTCACACTGTTAACCATTTTACCCTGCAACCTAAAAGAGTTTACTATTTCTGGCATGATGTATAGCTTGGTGCTGTTCCAAATACAGACCACAGCCTCATTTAACTGTTCTCTTATCAATATTCCATGAGGATGAGGTGATACCCAGGTTGAGATGGCCACTGACTTTGAAGCAGTATTTTGCCCAGGCTGCCATTTTCTCCCTATCCAAACATATAGAATTCTGAATGTTCCTGAATAATTCACAGCAGTGGAGAAATAAGCATCTTGCTACAGGCACCGCTCTGTGTGCTGAACTTTAAATAGTCCACAGTGGGTGAAAAGGGAAGGCAAATTAACTAGTTATCACGGCACCTAGGAATCTTAGTCCTGGGCCAGGACCCTTTGTGTGAGGTTATGTATAAATGTAGAACAAAAAGACATGCCCTGGCCCAAGAGATTTTAAGTTAAATATAAGATGAGACAAGTGGGTACACACAGATAGGGAAGAGCAAGAATCAGTGGGGGAAAAAAAAAAGCTGGTCAACCTGACAGGCAGCTCTCATAGTCCCTTGGAAGTCTAAATGCGGTCAAGTTCATTAGAAGCATCAGGAGAGAGAAAAGTTTTGAGGAGGTATGAGGTAGCTTTTGCTGATGCTTACAGGGACAGCATCTGAAAAAGCACAAAGAGGTCTGAAAATCGAACAGGTTGGCATCATGGGGTAATTTGAGGCAAGGGGCAAGCTTTTGATCCTGAGCAGGAAAGGATACACGCAGGGGGAAGGGTACATTGGAAAGCTGAAACAGGAATGCATCAGAATGGAAGATGTGGTCAAAGCACTAAATTAAAGCACTGTCAAAGCCTGGGAAAATGATCTTTATAGTAGCAGTCTGGATGCACATCAGTGGGTCAAGATTGCATTTGTGAAAAACAGAGAAAAGGATGCTGTAATAATTAAGACATAAGATGATGAAAGCCTGGACAAGAGTTTAGCCTAAGACTCCAGCTTAACCATCTGGAGCCAATCTAATCTAGCAAAAAAGTCACTCTTCCCACATTCTGGCCTGAAAAAAATAATAGTAACATAGCCAAAGGTTTCCTAGTGCCAGGAGAGTAAAGCTGAGATCCAGAAGTGATTAACTGGGTCATATTCCTTATGGTCCACAAGCATCGGAAGCAAAACCTGACTTTTGCTTTTCCTCTCTTTCTCTCTCTCTCTCTCCCCTTCTGTGGATAGTTGCCTTGCTGTGCCTTGAAAATAATTCCCAGAATTCAAGTAATACCTAAGAGTGTCACCTAGAACGCAGACCGTGATTTCAACAGATTCAAATTCACTTTGCAAATATGTGACGAGAAGAAATAAGGAGTTTGATTAAAATGAAGACTGATTTGTTTGTGGTTGAAATATTTTGAATTTTTCTGCTTATGTTGTATATTTAGTAAATATAAACAATTCTTGTTTGACAATTTATAGCTAATGATGAAAATAATTGATCTTTCAAAATGCTGGTGGTTGCAATGAATCAGGAAAAAAATATTTGAGTTGACCAAAACATTTATCCCAAAATACTTTGGTAATATTAAATAATTTTTGAAAGGGGGGGGAGGGTCAAATGAAATATTTTATTTGGCCTGAAAGAAAACATTTTGTTTTGCACTTAATGCCCAGCTTGTCTAGGAGCTTTGGAAGACACTATCCACTATGTGTTAGAATGTTCTTTATATAATGACACAAAGGGAAAGTATTTATCATCATTCTTGCAGAAATTGATATACTTTTCAAACAGATAAATTGACCTGGCTCTTTCAGCAAACAGATACATATTTAGTAAACCATCTTGCAATTTTTGCTTATAAGGTTGAAGCTGTCAGAGTTAAACATCCTTTATTGTTGAGATGAATTATACATTTTATCGCTATATTTGATTTTACTGTGTCAATTGTGGACCTATGTACAATATTTATTATAAATTCATTATTTGATCTATCATTATATTTATACTTTAACCATTTATACTATATTTAGACTTGATTATGTTAATTCTAGGAGTAGGAATAACATTTTTATAATGTTTGGCTCTACTTTATTATTATATTTGTATTTCTATTATTTTTTATTACATTTATTTATACTATGGTTGTATGTTTGTCATGTTTTTGGGAGCATGGCTTTTAGTCAGAATCCTTAATAAATTGAACTTGAATTGAATTTGCATTTAATATTTGCTTTTATACATTTTCAGAACAAAATCTAAAGGAACTTTGTTGCAGAAAGTAATTTTGTATTGAAAATAGGCAGTTTCACATTAAAAAATGTCAAAATAGAAGCATTTTGTCTTTTTTCCCCAAATGTTTTTGTTCTGTTCTTTTACATGAGCGATTTGGAAACCTGAATTAAATGTATTTATCATGTTGGTGTTCCTGCCTAGTTCTGGATTAAGAAAATTACAGATGAAAAAAACTGCCATGGCTCTATTTATAATAAGTAAAACTAACTGAGGCAACAGAACCCATAGCCCAAATTAACAGTTAACGTGTCAGCAAAACTAGTCATAATTAGATGTTAAAAGTGTAACATCTTAAAACCCCTCTTTGCTTCCCACATCTTGGGAAATAGCTTAATGGCAATTCAGTTATTATAAATTCTGAGCTAAAACCTTTTGGGATATTTGAGAGTAAGTATTTGGTCCACGACTCATATATAATTACAATTAAATAAATATTATAAGTTCAGATTCAAATAGCTCAGATTGTAATGTACTTGCTTCTCTTACACCATAAAATGAAGGTGTTATTTATGCCCTCATTTTATTTCTAAAGGACACTTTATCTGTCTGGTACTTTCCTGCCTGATCTACTTATCTGATGTATCAATATGCTGGGACACAGAAAGAAGCAATTAGCCCTCTCAGGTTTAATAAGCATTGTAAATATGTGAACTATAAATGTACTTTATCCAGGAGAACTGCCATTTAAATTACAAGTATTCCTCTAATGTAGCTTTTTCACCTGAAATCAGAAATCAAGGGAAGGATGAGGAAACAGCATGATCAGCAGAAAGACCAAGCTAAACTGCAAACTGAAGAAAACAAAGACAGACAGAGGAATCTGTGTTACATCACACTGAACCAGCGCTTCAGCAAGTGAGTGCATTAATTGCTCAGTGCATATACACAATGACAAACGGCAGATTATTCTGGGTAAAGATGGATTGTTTCCTTAATATGTCACATATGATGGACACAGATTGCCTGCCTAGCTGCCACAATCCTATGGGAGATTTGCCAGAGAAGCCTCTTTAGGGCTGGGTAAAAAAAAGGAGGGATTATCGTTCTATTTGTCCATCATGTGGGCTTCCAAAATTTCTTATCTTAAAATATGCCCTGCATCCAGTTCAGACTGTCCTGATGCTCTGTAATATGGCAAGGGTCTCATTTTCCCTGAGCAGAGACCCTAGAATTTAAGGGATTGTTTAAAAGAGATTAACTAAGAAAGCTCTTCTTATAGAGTGTTGTAGTATGAAGTTCAGTCCTCACAATAATGAACTTTTCTTCAGCAGGCTGAGATTTTGCAGACCTGTTACTCTTCAGTATGTCTGCTCTCACTTAAGCACTGCTTTCTACTTGAAGCAATTGAGCTTTGGGCAGAAAAATGCAGGACAGAGCCCTGGATGCTCTGCAGACCTCCTCTTCTGGTTCCATTTGGATTACCGTCTTTAATGTGGTTCTTCAGGCTGGGTAATTAGCCCTGTTGCAGTGCCATGTGAATGCAGTGCCAGACAGCATTGTACAGCATCTTTCCAGCAGATGCACAAGAGAGCTGCCTGCCAATTTAGGACCAAGTTTTTAAATTCAGGAAAAACATCCTGATTTAGGGAGTTCTTGGAGATACCATGGCATGGGTCCGAAATAACCATCCTAGAGACTGTAGTTAGAGCCACATTTAAATGATCTGTGGACAGAACCTAAATACCCATCTGACATCCACCAATTCTACACTACCAGCAGACCTATTCTTTATATATAGTATATATAGTAACACCAAGGGGAAAAACAGGCCTTACAGGTCTTCAGTAAAATCAAAATTGTGAGATTGGACTCTGACCATAGAATTGTAGGGAAGTAGGGCTGGAAGGTACCTCCAGTGGTCATGTAGTCAAACTTCCTGCCTGAGGCAGGATGGTCCCTATCCAAACCATCCCATATAAACCGTAATCTAAATTCTACATAGGATACCATCAACCCCGACACAACACAGACCTAGCAACCTAATGCTGTGCAACATCTGTTACTAGTTACAAGGGAAGGAGAGGGAACTATAACAGTGAGCCAAGGGGCTCCTGTCCCTTTAAGAGGACACAGCTGGCTAAGCTGGCTGCAAGGGGCCACTGCCACAGGAGGGCAAGCTGGCCCTTAATTAATAGGGAAATATCCCTGTGCAGAGCTGGGGAAGGCAGTGTCAGAAAGGGGGTGTGGCTTCCAGGTATAAAAACCCAGGCCCTGGGCCCGAGGGAGCAGTCAGGCCCTGTGGGCTGCAGGGGATGGAGCTCCTGTGGGAGATGCCTGCAGCAGACAGGCTGGTAAGCAGCTGAGCTGCTCCCTGGAGTTGTCTGGAGAAAAAGGGGGAGCTGAGGGCCTGTAGTGAGGTAACAAACCAGACCTAGGCTGGTTTTTTACTTGGGAAACCATGGTTTGTATTTATGTTGTGATTTAAGCTTGAATTCGAAGCGGTGGCTTGGATTTGTGTTCTAGTAAACTAGGGGACTGGACGTGGCTGGAAGGGGTGGAAAGGAGGCCACAGGGCTGCCTGAGAGACATGCTGCTGAGCCCTGCCAGGGGCAGGGGTGCCAGGCACAGGCAAGCCTGAGGCTAAGAAGCCAGATCTTGAGCCCACAGGGGGCAACAGAGGCAGCCTGAGGTCAAGAGGGACAGAGCTTGAGCTTAGAGGGGGCAGCAGGGGTGACCAGGGGCCATCAAGAAGCTGGGATGAAAAGACCAGGCTAGTTACAGCCAGAGTAACCTGTAGGCTAAGGCTAGGAAAACTGAACCCTATACAAAGGAATAAATGGAAACTGAGTAACACCTGTGAGGCATGGGCATGGCTGTAAGGAGGTCACAAACGTATGCCTTAAGACCAGTAGGGACTAAGGGAGTGAGTATTAGAGAGACAGAAAGAGCACCCTAGGCTCATCAGCCTCCAAGGGCAGCCTCCCTTCTTTACTTCTAACATCAAGGCATGGCAGACAAGGAAGCATAATGAGACTCTGGGAGGCAGGATCATGAGCTGGGCAGGATTGAAGGAGCCACTAGGGGGCATCACAGTGGGCCTTTCTGGGTCATCCTATCACATAGTCTCCTTCTCACTAGGAGGCAGGCAGAAGTGTCAAATTCAACTTACGTAGTTTGACAAACAGGTAATTATATATTTTGCCATTACTACTCTAGGCTGGAATAAAATTGGTGACCTGAAGTGAAGTATTATTACAAGATCTCTAAATAATCCAGTTTCAGGTTTTCAGCCCTGTAGGTAAACTCATCTTAGTGAATTGCTTTACTAATTATTTCTCATACATTTTCTGCATTTACTTCCTGATGTGCTGTATTCCTCATAACTCCTATTTAAATATAAATAATTTTCTGTTCATCTAACACTTTTTTAAAATAAGCTAAACTGATATAATTTAATGGCACTCTCTCAGCAGGTCAGGTATCTCTTAAGGGTAGAGCTTTTCAAATAAAAGACTATTAAGCAATGAAAAAGAGATATTGGTCCCATAAAGAAAATAAATGAAAATGTCTTGAAAAATGGTTGAGATTCCAAAAACTGATAAAGGGGAAAAATACAGAAGTCTTTATGCTAAATAAAATTGATAAAAACAGCATCCGCTGAACCAAAGAAACTCCCTGCCCAAAAAACCTCCCAAAAACCCAGGTATACAGAGCCTCCACTAAAACTTTTTAGCTTTGTAACAGCTTGTTCACCATATACCTGCAGACTAGAATCATTAACCCAAAACTAGACAAAAATATGAAAGGAAATTGCTAATGTTTCCTTTTGTTTTGATTGAAATGTTGATAAAATTTTCCTTCCACATTTTTTATTTTAAAAAGTGTTAGTTACCTTATGCTTATCATGACCTTACACATTTGGTAATCTTTTACAAGTTGCACCAAAAGAAAGGTTTTACTTGTTTTCTGGATTTAAAAAAAAGGGAAATGTGTAAACTGAAATGAAATATTTAATTGTGCTTATTTCCCACAGGCCTTGGGTGTCTAGTTATTTTGAAAATATCCCCATGCATATCTACTATCAATCAATAGTAAGTGTGAAAAACCGCAAAATACAAGGAAATGGCAATGCTGGCAAGAAATAAAAAAATAACATTTTTAATATTAATTTTGCATTGGGCCACTCTGCTGTGGTTTTTTATATCAAAAGTACCGTTTTCCCTTGTGATTATAGTTGTGATGAACTGGAATTCAATGTATTTCAGTGTAAATAAATCTGCCACTCTTACAAAAAAATCCACTGTGTTGTTTTTTTTTTCTTTCTCTCTCCCATCAGTTTTAGGAGTAGCAGTCCAGTAGTCTCATACTTGGAGACTCCAGAATATTCTGCAATTCTCAGTAACAGAAATGGGACCTACAGTTGCTCCTTAAGGTGAGACTATATCAATTAGTAAGCAAAAAGATGGACTTCCTTAGACAACTCTTATAGTAAGTGATAAATTGTCTACCATATGCAGGTTAAATTCTGTTTGCCTAACACATAGGCATGGCAGTGAAACTATGCATTTTCTCTGACTGTTCCTATGCTTCACAAAAAGTGGGTGCCAGCACTGGCTCCCCAGAAACCTGCAAGAAAGCAGATTCCTCCATGACAGGAGACGAGGAGAGAAAGCCTGAAATGGACAAAAGTTTATCGATTTGAGTGCAACATGCATGTTTGAGCAAGAACTGTAGTGTTTGGTAATGGCTTTTGTAGATACATAGCAGGAATAAAGTGATGGAAAAGAGTCCTACCCCTGGGCTGCTGTTGGACAGCAGAGGCATAACTGGAGGGCATGGGTAGGGTAGCGGGTGTGCCTAGGCAGGTGTGGGAGAAGGGAACAACAGCGGTCTTACCTGCCCTGGAGATTCAGAGTCCCCGGCTGCTGTGGCTGGGGCATGGTCTGGCTGCCTTGGCTGTTGCTCACAATCCACACCATGGATTCCTTGTGGGGCCACTATTCAGGCATCCCTTCTAAGTCAGCACCTTAGTCTAGTGCCCATGCTTATTATGCTACTCTTGGCCAGAACGTACCAGCCTATATGGAGAAAGTTATACCACTCCTCTTGCACTGGCCAATTTTCAACCCAAGGAAATCTCTACACCAAGGTAAGACTTCATAAAGACAAATGAATGCACACTTGCAGGGTCACATTATTACATTTTGAAATTCGAAAGGGAACTAGGAGTTATATAAATAAATGTCACATTTTTAATGGAGGCTTATGTTCAATCAAACGTACAGCAGGTGAGTGAGTTACCTCTAATGGCCAACATCCCATGTTCACTACATAAAATGTCACTGTTAGATAATACAAACAGTACCAGAACCTGTATTTGTTTTGCTTTTGCAATGCTGCTCCAAAAGTAAACTGCCCTTGATTTTCAGTTGACACATTACCCATACATCACCTGGTTCAGTGGACTGGTAATGGATAAATAAGCTTCCACGTTCAAGTCAGCTCTTTGAATTTAACCCAGATCAGCAGTGATGGAAATCTGTTGCCCTCTGACCAGGATTAGATAGTCTTCCATAGGTGAAACAAATTGATAGTATTAGTCCATTTAAGTGGATCATTGTCCACAGTAAACTAAACATACCAGCACAATGGGCACTGATTGGCACCTTTCTTGGGAGTTCCATCAAGGAGGCAAAGGGCTGTGGAAGCAAGTGCTTTCCCAGCATGCTCCAGAAGAACTGCACACTGAGTATAGTCAAAATCCTGTTCTTTTCTTGGGCTTAGACTACAGGGAAAGATATTTACAGCAAGATAGTAAAAGGTTAACTGAACTCTTCTGCTTTTTTTGGCTTTTCCCAAAGTTCCTGTCTCAAAGCTTATCCACCGACACCTATTTCCGGCCAGTAGCATAAATGAGAGGGAGCTACTGGGGGAGTAGCACCAGATGCTGCCTTTGGAGGAAGGCACAAAAATAGCTGCCCCTGAAGCTTGCAGTTGGACTTGCTGTCACTAGCAATGTGGTAGTCAGCACTGCCCCATTCAGAGCCACTGCCCAGGACACAGAGCTGCCTTGTTATGCCTGTGACTCCTGCCTGCCTGCGAGCCGCTCTGTTTTATCCAGTAAGGATTCTGATGGACCTTTCATTCAAGGCTGAGCACACACTGTAAGAATAGTGAACTTATGTATCTTCCCCTCTCAAGAGCTGGTCCCAACAGAAGCAGGTTGTGACCATGTCACCAGGGCTGGGAAACTTTTACTGCTCACAGTGTATGTATTATGAAGAGAGAGTGCTTCAGCCATCCAGACCTGTCCATTTTAGCACCTTTCATTGCAACTAAATTCCATTTAAAATTCTATTCTATTTTTTTAAATCAGGTCCATGACTTTTTAAATTAAACTGAATCCACTTAGGGCTGGCTTGCATGCCACATTACATTGGCTAGTGCTTGGATAACCAGCATAAATATCATCTACTGCGGACTATGAATAACTGTCTCTAGCTTCAAAATGGCAAATTGTCGAAGTATGAAAATCCAGTTTGCTTAAAAATGAAATGCAGATTTGATTTGGCTGTGTCATGCCATCTCTCTGGGTAATATTCCCATCCTCAGTTTTCTGAGAAGTAATAGTGTTGTTGCCTTTCAATTACTTATGGATTATTTTAAGGCAGGAAAAATAAAAGACAGAACAGACTTGCACTCTTCATTTTCTGACAGTATATGTTAATGTTTATTGTTAATAAAATGGCTTGAATAAAAGCTAACATCTGACTGGGATCTATCCCAGGTATTCCACTGGGAACCATTTATAATCCAATGCATAGGGACCTTTTTAAAATCCAAGTAAATTACCTCAACTCCTGCATTTAAGCATTTTGTGACCTGGTCATAAAAAGAAGCAAGGTTAGTCAGGAAGGATCTACCTGCCATGAATCCATGCTGGTTGCCCTTCAGCATTACTTTTCCTACTAGACTCTCACAAATGTGATCCTTAATAATTTTTTCAAAGGTTTTTCCAAGGATAGAGGTGAGATTAACCAGCCTATAGTTACCCAGATCCTCCTTTCTCCCTTTCTTGAAAATAGGGACCACATTGGCCCTTTTCCAGTCCTTTGGGACCTGTCCTGAGTGCCACAAGTGCTCAATCAGTCTTGCCAGTGGTTCTGCTATGACACTGGCTAATTCCCACAGCACCCTTGGATGAAAATCATCTGGGCCTGCTGACTTAAATACGTCCAGCCCCTCCAAGTGCCCCTTCACTAAGTCGGCGCTAACTGTTGGTGGGCTGGTGCCCCTCTTGTGCCCGTCTGTAATCCAACGGGGAGATATGTCTTTATCTGTGTTCAGGAATACAGATGTAAAAAACTCATTGAAGAGCTCAGCTTTGTTGCTCCTATCTGTCACCAATAGCCTTAGTTTGTCTTGTAGGGGTCCCATGTACCTTCTTTTTGCTCCCTATATACCTGAAGAAAGACTTGTTGTCTTTAATTTTTATGCCAGTCTGAGATGCATTGCTGCTTTGGCCTTTCTAACTGACTCTCTGCAAGTGTGAGCCAAGTAGGTATACTCCTCCTTGGTGGCTACCTCCTTCTTCCACAATCTGTATGCCTCTTTTTTTGCCCCAGGCTTGGATTTTCCTGGATTTCCCTGTTTCTTGGCCCTGCTACCCTGCTTTATGTGTGTAATGGGATTGTTCCCTTCTGTGCCCAAAGGATTGTTCCCATGAGGAACAACCACTCTTCCTGGACTCACATCCCACCAATACCTTTGTCCTTCAGTACCTCTCTTACTAATCTCCTGAGCTCATTGAAGTTAGCCTAGTTTAAAGCCCTGCATAGGAGATCAGTGTGGTGGGGACACCACCATGGAAAGAAACTTACCTGAGCGAGGAGAGGCACAGAGCCAGCAGGACGCTGCCAGGGACCAGAAGGTAAAAAACTCTGCACTAAAGAAAGAAGAAAAAAAACCCACCACAGGCCAGGGGAGACCAGCATGGACCCGCTTTATGGTGGCATGCCAACACCGATTTGCTGGCCAGCCCACTGGAAGGGATATAAAAACCTTCCTGGTGGAGGATCAGGGAAGACCAGATCAGAGCCCTCTGGAGGGCCCAGAGAGGCCCAGGGCTGTTTGCAGCCCCTCAGAGGGCATGTGTTGGCAGCCCCAGGATGGGGCCAGACAGGGATACATTAAGCCCAGGAGAGCCTAACTACTTACCAGAGATGGAACACTGGATCCCAGATATGGCCAGCTAGGAGTAGGATGACATCCAACCTGAGAAAAAAGGGGGAAAAGGATATATGGGCAGCTGTGGACCCAAACCAGAGGGAGACAGAAGCACACCAGGGAGCAAGGTAATTCAGGGCTGGTAGAAGTGCAGGCCAGTTGATGTATGGCCTAAAGCCAGATGATACGCCATCCAAACCAGACTTTACTGACTTAAAAAGGGAACAAGAAAATATGTGCTGTCACGAGTACTAGTCACAATCTGGAATTAACATCTGGTTGGCCTAAAGTGGGGTATAGGGGAGGCGGAGCCCCAAGGCAGAAGGCCAGACAGAAAGATTGAAGAAGGGACCCAGGAAAGACAGGATTTAAGATTATCCTCCTAATAACAAATTTATTCCAACAAGACATGGCAGGAAAGAACCCCTGGGAACTGTCCAAGATATCTGACTGAACAGCGATGGAGACAGACAATGGGCAGGAAGCTGCTGGTATGGCAGCTCCTTTAATCTTGTTGTTCACCCCCCCCTCCAATTGGCAGAGGGGCCCACCACTTGCCATTCACCCCTGATTGGTGGGGAGGCAAAAACCACGGTTTTAAATATGTCATGATTTTCGCCTCCCAGTCTTCAGAAATGAGTGTCGAGCAATGGGGCTGATAGGACCCTTCCACTGATCAGTGTCAGGGGATGAATAGGGGGAACTGCAAGGTTAAAGGAGCTGCTATGCCACGCTCTTACAGTACAATTCCAGGGGTCCCTATTTATGCTGTGATAGTGTCCATTCAAGTCTGTTGGGATGCTGCTCTGGCATGGTACAGTTTATAGGTACAGATAAGCTATTGGTTGACACATAAACATGGTATTGGTCAGTACTTTGGGGAATGCAATGTTAAAGCTATATCATTTGGCACCTCTTATACCTGAGGAATCTGCCTGGAAACTTTTCTTTCATGGTGAATGTGAACTAGGTATGAATTCCTTTCCATTTAGTGGGGCATTTCATTTGGTCCCATTCTCTTAGCTTCTGGCTGTACCCAGAATGACAAATTGCTTGATTTTACAAATAATCCACAAATGGCAAAGTTCCAGTTTGGATCAGATACAGTGGGAAATAGCAGTTCAGTTTTGGCACCCAGAACTGGACACAGTACTCCAACTGCAGCCTGACCAGTGTCACATAGAGGGGGGGAGGATCACCTCCTTGGACCTGCTCCAGATGCATCTGTGGCTGCATGACAAGATGAAGTTAGCCTTCCTGAATGCATCCTCATATTGACAGCCCATGTTCATCTTGGAATCAATGACTCCAAGATCCTTTTCTGCCTCTGCACTGACGGGAACGGAGTTCCCCAGCCTGTAGGTTTGCTGCTGGTTCTTCTTCCTCCCCAGGTGCATTACCTTGCACTTGTCAGTATTGAAACCCATCCTGTTCTCATCTGCCCACCCTGGTAACCTGTCCAGATCTAACTGTAGCCTGTCCCTCTCCTCTAGTGTGCCCACTTCTCCCCACATCTTAGTGTCATCCGTGAATTTAAACAAGGTGCTTTTCACCCACTTGTCCAAATCACTGATGAAGATGTTGAACAGTGCAAGCTCAAGGACTGAGCCCTGGGGAACCCCACTGCCCACATCCCTCGGGGTTGAAAATGACCAGTCCACCACCACTCTCCGGGTGTGGCCCTCCAGCCAATTTGTGACCCATCTGACTGTGTAGGCATCGACACCACAGTCACCTAATATTTTAATGAGAATGGGGTGAGAAACAGTGTTGAAGCCCTTCCTAAAGTCCAGAAAGACTACGTCCACCGCAACACCTGTGTCCAAAGATTTGTGACCTGGTCTTAGAAGGCCATCAGGTTGGTCTGTGTAGTTTAATTTTCTGCACAGAATATTCAGGCCCATTAATTGAATAATTTAGTCCCCAATAGTATAAAACTAATTGACATATCAGTGGATATATACAATTGTGCAATAAATGCAGGTCTACATAGAATCAAGTTTATTAGCCCCTTTAAAAAGCTGGTTATAGTATTAGATAAGCTAGATCTATTAAGATAGTAATTAATCTATTATAGTGATATGATAATCTTGAAAAGATAATTACTAGATTTCTGAGAAGCTGTGTTTTGGTGACATACTGGGATTAAATTGTGAAATACCTATGTATTTTGAAATTAATAGAATGAGAGAGGATTATTACACTAAAATATAAACTACATAGAAGCATCTGAGGAATTACAAAGGAGTTTAGAGTATCAGAATAAACATTTTGTTACAGTTACTGAATTGCTTATGTCCAGGGATCTTGGTTTTCTCTATTTAAAAATCTCTGATTAAAATCCCTCAAATCCATGTTTTTCTGTGATTGAAATGGAATGCCACCATATATATAGGTATCTGTTGAACACAATGTTTTATTGATATATTTACAATTTTAAAGCAAATTCGGAAGCCAACAGTTCTTCAATTCCTATAATAAAATCAGTTCTAAATACCTATAAATTTTGGTGTTTGATTTTGGGTTTTTTAACATGGAAAATCAGAGCTCCCCCTGCCCACTTCACTCATCAGGACATGGGTCCAGCTGCAGCTGTCCCCGCCTCTCTCCCCCCCAACACCCCACTGCTTTGTGGCACTGAGCAGTCCTGATATGCTACTGCCCTGACCATGCCATTGCCCCTCACTCCTGACCAACAGCCCCCGACCCACAGCCCCCCAGCTCTGCTGGTGCTCTTTATTCCCCACCCTCAGCCCCCGCACCCTTGCCAGTGACCCTCACTCCCCAACCACAGCCCCCCACCCCCTGCAGCCCTGCCAGAGTGGGGGCCGCAGCTGCCAGGTCTACAGGGCCAGGGACCCAAGTCTGAAACCCTGTGCAGCAGTGCCTGAGCCCCAGCTGTCGCCGGTGGGAGGTGGCAGCTGCTGCAGTGGATTGCAGTGTGGAGCCTGGCTCCCCATCCCCCACGGGCAGTATGGCTGGAGTGGAGCCCATGGGTTGGGGTAGGTATGAGCTGCCCACCATGGGCTCAGGGCACCCTACCTGCTGCCTTTCCCTGGGGCCTCTGCAACCCCATAGAGAAGACCCAGCGTGGCAGGGCAAAGCGGGCCCAGGCAGAGAAGCTCATTGCCACTGCTGGGGAGCTCTGTGCTGCCATTGCAAGGTGCCCCCTGCCCAGTCAGAATCAGAGAGGGGCACAACTCTGTGCTGCCACCCCCACTGCTGCTGGGCAGGCAAGGGATGCTTCCCCATGGCAGTATGGGCCTCACAGTGGCAGCATCAAGCATCCCCACCTTATCCTGCTCTGCCATGCCATGCTGGGTCCTGCCCGCTGAGCTGCAGAGACCCCTGGGGGAAGACAGCAGGGTGGAGGGCACACCCACCTCATGCACAAATCTGGGAGACCGTGTCCCCCATGGCCCCTGAAGGAGTACACACAGCATTGGGGAATCAGCCCCTCTGCACCCTGGATGAGCCTCCTGCAGCTCCATCCTGCTCCCCACCTGGGCCCAATGACCACACATTCCAGCCCTCAGCCCCAAGCCCCATACAACACCCAGGCTGGGCAGCTGCCCCAACCCCAGCCCTGCTCAACTCCCTCCCTCCCTCCCTATGGGGGCCTAAATCACACACACACACACACACACACACACACACACACACACACACACACACACGATTTACATGCAGGGAGCTACTTTCCAGGCTGCCTGGTGACTATGTGCATGTTTACTCTCACATATATGCACATGGCATCCCCCGGCCTGACTGCCTTCCTCCCACCCCCTGCAGCCCCTTGCAGGTTGGAACTCTGCCAGTCTACAAGGGGAAACCTACCATGTCCCACATTTTTCTCCTTTAAAGGAGAAAATCTGGGTTTTTCTCATCAAAATGAGAAAATCTGGGTTTTTCCTTCTTAAAACGAGGAATTCTGGGTTTTATCAAGTTTTTCTGTGGCAAATGGAAAAACCTAGATCTCTGCTTATTTCACACAGAATGTATCCAGGGAAAATTAGACAAATATACTTTAAAAAGAAAGAAAAGTACATGATGTTTTATCCTTTAGGGTTGCTGGTTGTAGCCATGTCAGTCTAAAGACATAGGCAGACAAGATTCTCTGGGTAAATGTGACCAACTAAATAGTTGGGAAAATTGTTCTTTGCCACTTTTCGGCACAAACACCCTTCTTCAGGCATAGGTTTTATCCTGACATTTAGGCTGGGGACAGAAATTACACATAAACTTGTAGAAAGTGATTGGAGACTGGTTCAAATCTGTAACACAACAGAAGTTCCGTGCACATAAACCACTTTTTAAATGGATGGATGTAGTATCAGACTTAACTGATTTAGGTTAAATCAGTTTATTGATCCCTTCACATTCAAGTTAACTCATGGTTGCCCAGCATCCCAGGATGCTGTGTACCTCCCCCGTAAATCCTCCCTTTCAGGGTGGGTGGGCTAGCCTTGACCCAAAGCTGTCTGCTCCACTGAAGTGGGGAGACATCCTCTAGCACGCTGTGGCTTCTGGCCTGGGCCATTGCAGACATGTGGCTGCATTTCCAGAAGCAAAAGTGAATGTCTGTTCACTTGCTTATCAGTTTAATCTAAGCATTTTAGATTAACCTGCAAAGACTAAACCAATTCAGCCTCAAGCTT
Source organism: Crocodylus siamensis (assembly GCF_052110815.1). Lineage (NCBI taxonomy): Eukaryota > Metazoa > Chordata > Crocodylia > Crocodylidae > Crocodylus > Crocodylus siamensis. The sequence continues at coordinate 68,333,783 of NC_143398.1, forward strand.
TTTGACAGTCTGTACTTAGTCTTTGTTGCCCAGGTAACTTGGGTGTATACTCCTCTCTCCAATTAAAGGGGATTGTTAGCTGGCAGGTGTGCTGTGGGGGTGAACTCTAGACCACTCAGTTTCCCTCTGTCCCTATGGGACCAGGCCAGGACAGTCAAGGGACTTCACTATATACAAATTTATTTACATTAACAAGGCAAAGTAACATGGCTATAAAGATATTTACTATATATATACTTATAAGATAACTAAACCAGTAACATAAACAATACCCTCTGGGTAAATGACATAAAACCTTATACCAGTGTTCCAGATACAGGTAAGTCACAGGTAAGTATCTGATCTGAAACAGATAAACCCCAAAATAAACATAGATAGCCAACAGATAAACTATAGATAAGTATGGGTGAACAATAAATAAACCACAAATAAATACAAATGAACAACAGGTGAAATAATAGCAACAGGGAGTCCCAGGAGAGCCCTAGGACTTTACTCATCTACTAATTTACAAACATGAGAGTTCACAAAATATAAGGTACAACATCACACCACTTATGGCATGAGAACACCAAAGATAAACTTAATCCCAAGGGGAAACCCCAATGTCCTTGGGCTTTTCCCAAGCCCTACAAGGAAGCTGGTAACTTTAAGGGGGCCCTCCCAGTGGGACCTCCACTTTCAGGAGCTCTTAACTAACCAAAGGGAGAGGGGACTCCCCTTCCCCTGTGGGAATCCTCTTTTCCCTGCAACTTGGCTCCCAGGCCTGGTGGGTGGCCCTCATCCTCTGTGCCAAGCTGCTCTCTCACCTGCAGTGGGCTTTGGGGGCGGGGGTCACTGTCCCCTGGAACAGGGCTCTGCTATGCACGGCTTCTGGGGCCTCTGGCTCAGCCCTGTCTGCTGGCTCAGTAGCCCAAGCGCTGTCTGGCTCCCTGGACTCAACCTTTTGCTATGGGTCAGAGGCCTGGGCTGCCTCATGCAGCACCAGGCTCAGTCCACTCCTGGACCCTCTGTGCTGCGCCTCCTGCACTGCCTTGTTCGGGGGCTTGAGGACCTGAGCTGCCCGAGCGCTCCAAAGATCCTGCTCCATGCACCGGGCTGTGCACCGTGTCTCTGGCTGCACGCCAGAGGTTGCAGACCTCAGCTGTCTCATGGAGCTCCCAGGGTCTGGACGCCGGGCACTGTGCTGCACACTGAGAGCCCAGCCACTGGAGCCATCCACCCTTCCCTGCCGATGGAAGATTTCAGGGACACTTCTGGGCTACTGCTTCGCCCTGCTTCGCAGCTCACCTCAGCTCTTCTAAGCCCTGCTCTTCTCTCTTCTCTGTCCCTGAAGTGTTCCCCTCGTGCTGGGCACGCAGCTCCTTTTATACTCTCCAGGGCTCCGTCCCTGAAGTCTTCCGGACCTGAGTGTTGCAGTCTTCAGTCAGGTCCCTGGTGGGGGGGAACTCCTCTCCCCCTCCCCTCAGGAAAGGGACATGGCTGAAATCCTGAATTTAACCCAGTTTCCCCTGGTGTGAACCAGGATGAAGAATTTTTGATAAAAGAAATTTTGGCATGAGAGAAAAACATAAGAGAAACATAGCTGCAATTTCCCTTTTGACAGGGCAACTCACTGAAGGCTAGCACAGCCTGAGAAACTTGCAGTGTTGAACAAGGAGGCATGGCTGGGATGGATACATTTAAGACTTGATCCTGTTCCCATTGAAGTTCGGTGATAAAACTCATTACTTATGTGCATTCTTGTTGCATTTTTTTGTCATTAGAAATCCTATCCAGTTACTTGAAGAAACTAAAATGATGCCGTCAGTCTCCTTAGCCGTGGCAACATGTAGGGGGTGCACAGGGGTGCATGTGCAGCCCCTGAGAGTGCCAGTGGACCCCCTGACCAGCCACACTCACTGCTTTGGCCACAAGCAGGGGGGGCAGGTAGGAGCACCAGTGCCCCCATTGCAAGCACCAGCCAGGGAGTGGAACTCCATGGTGCTCCCAGAAATGGCTGCTGCGACTTCTGGAAGTGCCTGCAGTGATTGGCCATCTCATGATCGGCTGCAGGGAACCCCCATCAGTGAGACTGACCATGGGGGGACCCCCCCATCACTGACTGGTTGCTGGGGAAGCATGCCCCCCCTGACTAAGGCAGCATGATTCTCCCATGCTCCTTAGTGAATTTTCCTACCAGGGTAAGTCTAGCTTGTTACGAATATATGAGAATCTAGGGGACATAAAATACAAGGGCCTGATCCAATGCTTGTTGAACTCAATGGGCTTTGAATCAAACCCAAAGTGACTCTAGATCACATGATAGGATCTAACCAGGGAGCTGAGTCCTATGGAAATTTTTCAGAGTATCTCTTGTTCTCTCTTCCTTTATTGTTAAATCTTGTCATATCTAACCCAACTAATTGCAGCTGAAAAGCAACCTGGGGACTTCCTGATTATTTCTAAGTATTTTCTAATGCAATTTTAATACTTTTTAAAAAGGTTGGTGTGGCAGTATAAAGTATTATTTGTTAAATTCTGCCTGTATCTTCTGAGTTAATTCCCTGAACTTTTGCAAATGCAGACATGTTCATTCCTCCTTTCCTGAGAAACCTGGTTAAAGGATCTCAGAACCTACCAGCCCAAGTAACAGGTAATTATCTTTAAATACAGAATTCAGCTTAGTTGAAGTAACGTTGTCATAACTTGCATCCAAGGGATAATGTATTGATTGTGTGCTCACTCTGTTTTATACTTTTACAACTATCAGTATTGCCTCTAAATAATTAAGTGTATTTCAGCACATTACTAACCATATATATGAAAACCCATTCTGGTAGCACTGCACTTCAAGACAGCCCTCCTATGCTAATGCACTCCCATTCAAATTAATATCCCCCAAGGTGATATATTGAGTACGATATAGAATAACTATATAATGGCTTAAAAAAGGATGTATGTGCAGTAGTTGTCCTGGATATCCAGCTGCAGTATTATTACCATTCCTCTATACATGTAGCATATGTATATTTATAACTAAAAAGGTTATTGGCTATGTGAAAATGTTTGTATTTTATTCTTCAGTGCTGCTTGACACTTATGGAAATTTTTATTTTCATTAAACATGCAAGAACACTATGAACTGTAGTGTGAATTGAATGTATTATTTAGAGGGATTTTTATATTTTTTATATATTTTATGAGGGTTATTTGCTGCAATTCCTTTCTAGATTTTATTAAATCAAAGTTGCTTGCACAATCCAACATATCCAAAACTAGGAGTGTAACATTTTTTTATACATTTTTTAAAAAGCAATACCCATAATCATAGAATCATAGAAGTAGGGTCAGAAGGGACCTTGTAGATCTTCAAGTCGGACCCCCGGCCTGGGCAGGAGAAAAACTGGGCTCAAATGACTCCAGCCAAGTAGGCATCAAGCCTCCTCTTAAAGACCCCCACGGTAGGATCCAGCACCACTTCCCTTGGAAGTTGGTTCCAGATCCTAGCCACCCTAACTGGGAAGTAATTCTTATGGATGTCTAATCTAAACCTGCTCTCCAACAACTTGTGGCCGTTATTCCTTGTTATGCCAGGGGGTGCCAGGGGAAACAAGGTCTCTCCCAAACCCTTCTGGTCCCCCCTAGTGAGTTTATAGACAGTCACCAGGTCCCCTGTCAGCCTTCTCTTGTGAAGGCTGAACAGGTTCAAGTCCCACAATCTCTCAATGTAGGGTCTGCCCTGTTGTCCCCGGATTGTGCGCGTGGCCCTCCTCTGGACCCTCTCAATGTTGTCCACATCCCTCCTGAAGTGCGGCGCCCAGAACTGGACGCAGTACTCCAGCTGTGGCTTGACCAGTGTCGCGTAGAGGGGGAGGATCACCTCCTTGGCCCTGCTTGAGATGCACCTGTGGATGCATGACAAGGTCCGGTTAGCCCTGCCAACCATGACCTTGCATTGTGGGCCCATGTTCATCTTGGAGTCAATAATAACTCTGTTTCTGCCTCCATGCTCTCAAGAAGGGAGTTTCCCATCTTATAAGTGTGCTGCTGGTTACTACTGCCCAAGTGCAGCACCCTGCACTTGTCAGTATTGAAACGCATCCTGTTTTTGTTAGCTCACCCCTGTAACCTATCCAGGCCTTGCTGCAGTCTTTCCCTCCCTACTAGCGTGCTCACCTCACCCCAAACTTTGGTATCATTAGCAAACTTAAACAGGTTGCTTTTCACCTCACTGTCCAAATCGAAAAAAAAAAAATTGAACAGTCAGGCCCAAGGACCGAGCCCTGGGGGACTCCGCTGCCCACTTCTCCCCAGGTCAAACATGACCCATCCACCACCACCTCTGAATACGACCCTTCAGCCAATCTGCAATCCACCTGACTGTGTAGGCATCAATGCCACAGTTGCCTAGTTTTTTAATGAGGATGGTGTGGGAGATGGTGTCAAAGGCCTTGCTGAAGTCCAGAAAGACTACGTCCACAGCGACACCTGCATCCAGTGCTTTTGTGACCTGATCATAAAAGGCAATCAGGTTGGTCTGACATGACATACCCCTATGTATGTACAGAACTTTTTGAAGATTTGACTAGTTTTTTATGATTTAGTTAAAGTTTATGTAAACAAAGAGTCTATAAAGTATAATTTTTGGCAGGTAATTTCTCATGTAATATGTTCAGTAGGTCAGAGTAAATGTAATACATGTGGGTTGTCTGCTCAGATGTCTGATTATTGCAGTGAATCACAGGGCTGGATTTAGGGTTTCAGGACTTCCTTGGTAGGATTCCGTGCACGCAGTCTCTCTCTTTGTTGAAGCTCCATCAAGCCTCCTTGTCTTTCCTCCATTGTAAAGTCCATCAATGGCAGTAAATCCCACACTCTTATTTTAAATTTAGTATCATCCCATCTATAAAGTATTATTTTTACACAAAAGCCAGTTATGCTGATCAGGAGTTTATTAAATCAGTTTTGAACCAGGTCCTATCCTGAGATGAATGTGTTAATGATGGAAAGGAAAGCAGTTTGGGAATGTTAATATCCTATTTTATGTAACTGCAATGCTTCACATTTGTAGTGAGTGAAGATGCTGACTCACACTGTATAGCTTCTGCTTTTGCAAAGTCCAGTGAAACAGGAAAACATTTCCAGGATAAGCAAAGCATCATCTAACTTTTAGTTTGATTCTCTAGATTTTTAAGCACACACAGTCATGAAAGATTAGGCAAGTAATTCACTACAGTTTAAAAAATACTAAGAAAATGAAAATCATTTAATAATATTTCAGATTTGCATTCTAGCTTTTTGTTTCATTCAAACAGTATGTATATGTAGTAAGTAAGAGAAAGTGAAAGCAGGAGAGAACTACTTTCTTATCTCTTTCTGTTGGAACAATGAAAAAAAGTCTTCCCCTTTCACTTTTTTACTTTTTTTCACTCAAAAGAAAATATGTAAGAGGGAAACAAAAGTGAAACTTTACAGAAAAATGAAAATTTTCATTTTGAAAAAAATATTTCGAATTTGTGTATTAAAAGCTAAACACCAAATTTCAGCATCAAGTAACTGTTGATCATGTGTATACAGGATGTAAAAAAATCTATCCATTATACATACAAGTTTATATAAATCTCAGATTTTGGAATTTTTATAGCATTATAAACAGCAGTTCATGTACAAAATTAATGCTAGGTAAAGTGTTTGGGTTTTTTTCTATAACAGACTAATTTTAATTACTGTACATGTCTACATATCGTAAACATATAATGTTGTTAAATGTAAATACTCTGCTTGGTGCTTTACAAGATTAAAAATACAGTACTGAAGAATTTCTACTCTGCATCCTATCACAGAGGCTAATCATGGCTCAGTTAACCATACTATGTGCCCTACTTTGGCAACTGGACCCTTAAATCAGATGTGACAGATGACATTTTCTATTTCATACAGTTAAGCTGTTCTTCTTTGCTGACCCTTCAATGAATACCTGAAGACTGAATAGTCAAAGGTCCTTGGCTAGCAATGAAGTACCTTTATCACCATGCGCTGCTGCCTGTAAACTATATCTGAACTTGACGGATGAAACAATGTATTTCTACTCATGTTTGCTGAAGGAGTGTATATATTCACCACTCTCATGCTGTCACAGTCACAGCTGTTAAATAAGAAGAATAGCACTTACCTGAATCCAAGATGACCTCAAATTTAAGACAACCCATCCCCCCAGTAATTAGATTCTACATGGAAAATGTATACATTTGCTATAATTTCTCAGGTAAAAAAATCTAATTATTGGAGCATCATCTTGAATTTGTCCCTACCACTACTGCAGCAGGAAAAGCAGTGAAAGGGGACAGGTGGTGGTGCCCAGGTAGTGTGGAAGGAAATAAGGGGGCAGGGTGGGACAGACAGAGGGGGGCAAAGGGAGGAAATTAAGGGGACAGGTGGTAGGGGAAGGTAGCTAGGGGCAGGGCAGGTGAGGCGATGGGGGAGGCAGGCAGCTTGTCCCCTGCTACCTGAAGTGCATCTATGCTGCAATCTCAAACAGACTAAATGCCATGATGAGCTCCATTTTACCTTTACTAATATTAAGATGCAAGCCTACTGAAACAGTTCATTGAGCCAATTCTACTACACATTGAAGACTGCTATTTTCCTATAGTTGAAAAATAGGTGTGAATGTGTAGGATATAAGTATTCCTCAAAGACTGCTCAAGTAAAAAGTCAATATCTAAATTCAAAACAAATAGAGTGTGCTAAAGAACGCTATATTATACAAGACTGTAATAAACTGTACAGAGTTTACAGTTTATTTTCTTATAATTGTCTATCTACAAAAAGTTACTATCTTCAAAAGTTTTCTAATTAAGAAACATTTGCAAACCCATTAACTTTATAATTTTATTTGACATTATTTGTTGACATTTTAGATTACATTATTTATTTGCAATTGATGGTAAATGAAAAAATGTAGTTTTGTAGATAGGGTTATGTTCAGTTAAAATATTAAGTGTTTCAGTGTAAGCTGCATGTTACAATATTAATCTCTGCTTCCTGGTTTTCAGAGAGGGCAAACAGGGAGGCATTAGTAGTGCTTGAATTTTTACTTCTAGTTACTTTTGAGATTTTGTTACTTTAGCCCATTGATTGTAAATATTACTGTAAAAACACATACCTGTGCATCCTTAGTTAATTAAAATACTCTTTAATATTTGCATCATTGAAGGAATATCCATTAGAACTTTATTACCTTTCTCAAAAATTGATTACCATCACATTCAGCATTTTTGCTTGACTCACCTAAGGTGGTTCTTCTATTCCAGTTTCACCTATAGCTTCGATTCTTCTCTATAGCTCTTTAACATCTGTACCACAGATAATTACATTAAATTCCCCCTTGTCTGCATTTTTTCTGCTGAAGTTTGCCACAGACTTGCAAATCAAGCTTATTATTTATTTGCGATATAGCTTCTATCCTGAAGAACCACAAATTATAGGTACAGAGAATTTATTTCACACCTCACTGGAATTCAGCTTTGTACAAGGTGTCAGCTGTTAAATAGCATTTTTCATCACAACATAAAAATGAAAGATCAAAATTGAAGAGGTTTACATCTACCTGGAATCTATAGTGAAGGCTTTAGGGAAACTGAGCCTAATTGTCTATACTGTTTGTTGAAAGTAGGTCTCTGCGTAGTGCTATTTTGGTTTAAAAGGGGGGGAATTTGAATAAGGGTTAGATTTATCTCTTTTATTAAAGAATTTTCAATTTTTTAGTCTATTCTAACCCTTGGGTTCCTACCTTACTTTATGTACCAGTGCAGTAGGCTCTTACTGGCTCTTGTGGGACTAGACGTGTTCAAATCAACAGGTCCTGACGATCTCCACCCCAGAGTGCTGAAGGAATTAGCAGAGGTCATTGCAGGACCCCTGGCATGGCTTTACGAGAACTCATGGTGCTTTGGCGAGGTGCCAGAGGACTGGAAAAGGGCCAGTGTGGTCACCATTTTCAAAAAAGGGAGGAAGGAGGACCCAGGAAACTATAGGCCTGTTAGTTTTACCTCAGTCCTGGGGAAGCTCTTTGAGAAAATTATCCAGGTGCATATCTGCAAGGGGCCAGCAGGGGAGATTATGCTTAGGGCAACCAACATGGGTTCATTAGAGGCGGGTCCAGTCAGACCAACCTGATGGCCTTCTACAACCAGGTCACAAAATCCTTAGAAGAGGTGTTGTGGTGGACATAGTCTTTCTGGACTTTAGGAAGGTCTTTGATACTGTCTCTCACCCCTTTCTCATTAAAAAACTAGGCAACTGTGGTGTCGATGCCTACACAGTCAGATGGGTCACTAATTGGCTAGAGGGCCACACCCAGAGAGTGGTGGTAGATGGATCATTTTTGACCTGGAGGGATGTGGGCTCGGTCCTCGGGTCTGCACTGTACAACATCTTCATCAGTGACTTGGACGATGGGCTGAAAACCACCTTGTTCAAATTTGCTGATGACACTAAGATGTGGGGAGAAGTATGCACACTAGAGGAGAGGGACAGGCTGCAATCAGATTGGGACACGTTACCGGGGTGGGCAGATGAGAGCAGGATGGGTTTCAATACTGACAAGTGCAGGGTACTTCACCTGAGGAGGAAGAATGAGCAGCATACCTACAGACTGAGGAACTCCCTTCTTGTCAGCACAGAGGCAGAAAAGGATCTTGGAGTCATTATTGACTCCAAGATGAATATGGGCTGAAAATGTGGGGATGCAGTCAGGAAGGCTAATCGCACCATGTCATGCATCCACAGATGCATCTGGAGCAGGTCCAAGGAGGTGATCCTCCCCCTCTATGCAACACTGGTCAGACCACAGTTGGAGTACTGCATCCAGTTCTGGGCGCCACACTTCAGGAGAGATGTGGACAACATGGAGAGGGTCCAGAGGAGGCCACTCGCATGATCAAGGGACAGCAGGGCAGGCCCTACAAGGAGAGGTTACGGGACCTGAACCTGTTCAGCCTCCACAAGAGAAGACTGAGGGGGGATCTGGTGGCCATCTATAAACTGGCCAAGGGAGACCACCAGGCAATGGGAGATTCCCTCTTTCCCTGAGCACTACTGGGAGTAACAAGGAAAAATAACCATAAGTTGAAGGAGAGTAGATTCAAGCTAGATATCAGGAGGCACAACAGCACAGTCAGGGCAGCTAGGATCTGGAACCAACTTCCAAGGGAAGTGGTGCTTGCTCCTGCCCTGGGGGTCTTCAACAGGAGGCTAGATAGACACCTAGCCAGGGTTATTTGTTTTAATAATTGGAGTCTCCCATCTGAGCAGTGACCAATCCCCATTTTGTGTAACTTGTGAGGACTGCTGAAATCACAGCAAAAGCTGGTATGGCTCTTAGCTATGGACATAGCAAACGCCTTTTCAAGTTACTTGCATATTCCACATGAAATGTACCTTGTACTCTATACTTTTGATAATTAAAGATTTTTTTAAATCTGGAGTGAGTTTATGAGGCCTGAAAAGCTGAGAGTTTACAGTTGAGAGTACAATCTTATCAATAGTTAGGACAACAATTATCTTAAATGTTCAGGTATGGAAATGTGGGGTATGCCCCCACTTGTGTGCACATAGTTTGAGTGAAGGCAAAGGTAACTAAAAGAATGAGAATTGTTCTGATGATTGAGAAAAAAATGAAATAATCAAGAACTGAAAAAGTTGATATGTTTTGTATATATCAGGTGTATAAATGTTCATTTAAAAACTTAGCCAATTGTAACTATGTCCCGGGAGACAGGGTTGTAAATGTTTTATTTCATTTTGTATAACTGCCGTGTGGCATTTTTCACATTTATGTAACTTTGTAGTCTTATCTTTTGAGTCAACCCAAACCAAAATGTTTGTTTAGTGAGAGCTATAACCGAAATCCTATCGCGCGCGCTTTGCGTGCGTGAGTTTTGTATTTGCCACGCACGCAAATTTTGTATTTTCCTGCACGCGCGCGAATTTTGTATCAAGCTGCGTATGGGTACTTTGTAAGTTTCTTTTCTATCCTGTAAGTTTCACTTTTGCAGAAACATAACCTATATAAAAATCTGCCTAGAAACACCCATGTAAAAGAAACTATCCTATCCCTGCACGCTTAGCTTATGTCATAGTTAGTGTCATAGAGGCGGTCCAACCAACATCAATAAAGAGGCGAAGAAGCAGGAAATGGCAGAGACGATGACTGGATAAACCTCAGGCTTGATCACCCTGTTGCTGGTCCTCAGCCTCCCGGTCACAAACTAAGATAAACACTTTGTTTGCAACGAATAATTCTAACAAATTAAATCTTTTTCCTATTCCTGAATGAATTGCACACTGATCCTAATTTCTGTGATTTCTTAACTATTTTGTATGTTTTTCCACAGTATCTGCCAAACAATAAAAATTATTTCAGTATATAAAATTATAAGCATGCTGTTCATGTTGAATATTCACTGAGGCAATAAGATTGTTGGCACCAGTTATAACCTGAGGTTGCTTGTACATGTGATGCTCAGACAATGTACACATGATGAAAATGTCTTTGTGTGGCTTAATGGTGTCACACTTTACACATATGCAAGTTTTGGGAATTTTAAGTGAGTTTCCATTGTTACAAGTTAAACCACATCCAGATGTAGTTTAGTTTGCAATGCTGCAGCCATTAATCTGTCATATGTACATGGCAAGTCACTGAATGATGTGTAATGAGCCAGTTTGACCATCAGGTGTTGCTACAATTATTGTAGAGTGAGCCCCCTTTTTTCACATATTTGTGTTTAATGAATGTTTTAGGACACCAGGCATAGCTTCAGAGCCTGACATGAAACAATCTTCTGCTGACCTTACTTTATTAAATTAAGAATTCAAAGACACTGATCTGTGGTCATCATTCATCCTGTGTGAAGTGGTAAGTATTTGCTTTGGATTCGGCCAATTCAGAGCACAGTGGTTTGATTCAGAGTTTCGAATCACTGTCCCAATTTAATTCAGCCAAATCACATCCGAAAGATTTGGTGCCGCTTTGGAGATTTGGCTATAGACTAAACAGGCAGCTGACACAGCTGCCTTCAGCTGGTAAGTCTGTTGGGGTTGGGGAGAGGGAAGGGGTGTGGGGGAGGGAGGGATTGGGGCTGGGACAAGCTGCCCAGTCAAGGTGGGGGGCACATTACTTGGGGAGGGGGATGGGGGAGATGGGATGTGGATGCAGCAGAGCTGGGAGTGGGGGCTCCAGCCTGCTGCCTCTTGCTCAGCCGGCGCAGGAGGCAGGGTGCGATGCAGGCGCAGCTCATTCTGAGCAAAAGGGAGCAAGCATAGCCCCTGCTGCTGCACCCGCATCCCCCCCATGCTGGCTGGCAAGTAGCGGCAGCACAGAGTCCCCATTCCCAGTGCTGATGTGGGCATGGAAGTGCTGGGAGTGGGGGCTCTGCCCTGCTGCCACTTGCCCAGCCAGCGCAGGGAAGAGGGCGCAATGCAGGTGCAGCTTGCTCTGGATGGAAGGGGGCAAGCTGCATCAATGCTGGGAGCAGGGACTCTGTCCTACTGTCGCTTGCCAGCTGGTGTGGCAGGGTGCAAGATGCAAGCACAGCAGCACTGGAAGTGGGGGCTTTGCCCAGCTGCCACTTGTCCCCTTCTGCCTGGAGTGAGCCACACCTGCACACCCCCACGTACTGGCTGGGCAAATGGTAGCAGGGCAGAGCCCCCACTCTAAGCACTGCCATGCCCACACCTCACCCCCCCACCCCCTCTCTGAGTAACATGCCCCCCACCCCAGCTGGGCATTTTGTCCCAGCCCGCTTTGTTAGATGCTACTCTAGTTTGGTAGAAGCATCCCAGGCAAAACAAACAGCATGGCTAAGGGTATTGCTCTGGAGCACAGACTGGAGAACAGAGGTTTTGCTAAGAGCCAAGACACCTGGGCCCTATCCCTGCTCCATATGGGGTGGGAAAGTTGGGATCAGTGCATCCTGGGATGCTGGAGGAATGCAAATTACTCATTTTACCTCTGTGAAGCAGACTGATGTTATCCAAATGTAATCTAGGTAGCACAGCACAGTTTAGGCTTGTCTAAAGTGGCATAACTTTAAGATGCGCAGAAGGCACTTAGCACAGTTTAAGGTGTTTTAATGTGTCAGTGCTTGTTTAAACACCCTTAGTATGTTCCAAGGCTAAGTATAGCATATAACTACACCATTACTGTGTTGGCATGACCTAACTTTCATTGTTGCTATCTGACAAAGTCGGCTGTCATCTATGGAAGTGTATGCCTCTCTGAATGAGTTAGTCTTTACAAGCATAAACAAATAGATTTTGTCCAAGAGAAATGTTATTTTGTCCTGGAATACTACAGAGATACAGCCTATTGTCCTGCTTTAAGTACTTGTGAGGTATGCAAGATAAAGCTGCTAATATTTCTACCTCCTATCCCTCTTCAGTGGTTTGTAAATGTGGAAATTAAGTGTCGCTCATTCAAGTTAATTGACAATCATTCCAGGGACAAACTTGTCAGGTTATGTGTTCTCCTTGACCACCTACTGCCAAAGCAGCTGGGAAGGGCAATTGGTGTAAATGCCTGTGCCACTCCTCTTTTGTCTCAGGTTTGACTCAGATCAAACAGGCTTCCTTAAATGAGACATCTGTTTACAACATAAAGCAGCGATCCCTAAAATTGTGCCACGGCACACTAGTGTGCTGCGAGATGATGGAAGCATGTCATGAGACCCCCACTTTGTGAGAAGGTAAACCTGCCCCAGATACTCCAATGGCACCTGCAGCTGCTCCTCTAGGGTTTCCTGCTGTGGTCTTCCCTTTTCTCCCTCTTCCCCAGGTAGCCCCTGTGCCAGTACCTACTCCCTACCCCACCAGAAGGGTGCTCCACTATGAGTGGGTGGACAGATGCAGACATGGAGCTACACTTTACAGCCCAGCTCTTTCTCTCCACTCCCTCCATGTTCCTGGGGCCAGCAGAAGAAGCTGTGGAGTGAGACCCTGTAGGAAGAGCCTCATTAGTGAGGACTGCCTTTGCCCCCTGAAGTACAGACTGGGGGTCCAGATGGATTAGATAGTGGAAAGAGTAGGGTACAGCAGGGTGAGGTCCTGCTCCCACTACCCTTAAATAGCTCCAGCTGGTCAGTGACTTTCAACTTCTTAAGCCTTAGGCCACCTGTACCAGGAAACCCTGGCCCTGTTACTAGACAGGGAACAAAGAGAGATGGAGGGACAGGGGCCCTATGGTTAAAGAGAAGGGAAGAACAAAAAGGAAACCATAGATGAGAATATAGAGGGCCAGTATGCTCACAGAGGAAACAGCAGGTGGTTTAAAGAATCACCAATTAAGTGACTAGTGGCTCCTTCACAGGTGCTGAAAAGTGGGCTAGAGAGAGTTTATCTGGCTCCTTAAACTCCTGTCAGAGGACCTGAAGAGGAGGTGGAAGAGTTTTCCAGCTGGATTGGAGTTAGCGTCCAGGGAAGAAGGTGCACAGAGCAGTAGGAAGGAGTTCCTGATATAAGAGCAGGATAACTCAGCTGTAGGGGATTTGGAAGAGCCAGGAAATAGGGGTGAAGCCTACTGGGAAGATTTTAAATGAAGGAATAGAGACTAGTTAGACAGGATATAATTTTATGGATCTTATTTCCTTTCTTTTTCTTGCGTGGCAGGTGAGAAAGGAGGCAGTCAGGGAAAGGGGGATTGTGACAGCCAGCCACATCCCCAGGTAATGAGGAAAGAACAGGCCAATTACCTTTGATTATTAGTGAGGCTGTCACACCCCTGTCTGTATCTCCTGGATTGGAGGATGGGGCTGAGCAGCCTCAATATAAACACAAGGCCTCAGGGCTGAGCTGGCAATTGCTGAAGGGAGCCAGAGAGAAAACATTGCCAGCCAGAGCTGCTGCTCCCAAAACACCTGGAGATTCAGGGTAGGAACTATGGGGATGGGAGGAGGTTCCTGGTCCTGGGAAACTACCTACACCTACACCCCGCTAGGATGGTGTGGTGGGGCTTCTTGCAGCAGGATGATCACTAAGAAATGCCACACCAGTGCCTCCCTAGTGAAAGGTGAGTATGGGGTGCCTTATAGCCTGAGCCCCTACAACATTACTCTTTAATGTCTTCATCAGCGACTTGGATGAGGGAGTGAAATGTACTCTGTCCAAGTTTGCAGATGACACTAAGCTATGGGGCGAAGTGGACACGCCGGAGGGCAGGGAGCAGCTGCAAGCAGACCTGGACAGGTTAGACAAGTGGGCAGAAAACAACAGAATGCAGTTCAACAAGGAGAAATGCAAAGTGCTGCATCTAGGGAGGAAAAATGTCCAGCACACCTACAGCCTAGGAAATGACCTGCTGGGTAGCACGGAAGTGGAAAGGGATCTTGGAGTCCTAGTGGACTCCAAGATGAACATGAGTCGGCAGTGTGACGAAACCATCAGAAAAGCCAATGGCACTTTATTGTGCATCAGCAGATGCATGACAAATAGGTCCAAGGAGGTGATACTTCCCCTCTATCGGGCGCTGGTCAGACCGCAGCTGGAGTACTGCATGCAATTCTGGGCACCGCACTTCACGAAGGATGCGGATAATCTGGAGAGGGTCCAGAGAAGGGCCACTCGTATGGTTAAGGGCCTGCAGGCCAAGCCCTACGAGGAGAGACTAGAGAAACTGGACCTTTTCAGCCTCCGCAAGAGAAGGTTGAGAGGCGACCTGGTGGCTGCCTATAAGTTCATCAGGGGGGCGCAGAAGGGAATTGGTAAGTATTTATTCACCAAGGCCCCCCTGGGGGTTACAAGAAATAATGGCCACAAGCTAGAAGAGAGCAGATTTAGATTGGATATTAGGAGGAACTTCTTCACAGTTCGAGTGGCCAAGGTCTGGAACGGGCTCCCAAGGGAGGTGGTGCTCTCCCCTACCCTGGGGGTCTTCAAGCGAAGGCTAGATGTGTATCTAGCTGGGGTAATGTAGGCCCAGCACTCTTTCCTGCTTATGCAGGGGGTCGGACTCGATGATCTATTGAGGTCCCTTCCGACCCTAGCATCTATGAATCTATAAATCTATGAACCCAGTGGGTAACCCCGTAACAGGGCCAGGCAAGGTCCAAGCATGTCAATAGACACCTGAGGCCTGAGTGGGCCATAGGCTGAGTTGGGGGCCTGTTGAGTAGGTCAACAGACTCCTGAGGCCCAAGGGGCATAAGGCCCAGAAGTGTCCCAGTGAGGGGGCAGAGTAGTGGCCCCAGAAAAGGGGCAGAATTATAGTCCCAGTAAGTGGGCTGTGTGGTGATCCCAGCAGAGGTACATGTGAGGGAAGAGCTGAGCAGTAGGTCATGTAGAGTAGGGTCTGTATGGGAGGCTGAAGGGCTGCACATGGATTGTGTAGAGTAGGGTCTGCACAGGGGTGTAAAGTAGGGTCTGTGAAGGGGGCCTGAAGGACTGTGCATAGGCCAGCCCCAGTAGTTTGACTGAGTTGAGGCCCTATTGAGGGGCCATGAGTTGAGGCCCCAGTGAGGGGGGCTTGTGTCCAAGGTAAGTCTTTGGATGCCTGAGGTCAAGTTTGGGCCAGAGGTCAAGTGTGGCCCAGCAATGGGACTGGGAGAGTTAGGAGTAATCTGGATGCCATCTGTAAGGCATGGGACACGGTATAGGGAGCTGTGTATTATGCCCTTGGCAGAGGAGCTGTGTATTATGCTTTTGGCATCAGGCATTAAATGGGTATCCTCCTGCCTTAGAAACAACCTGCCATGCATCAAAGGCATGGCAGGTGAGTCAGGTGGGTGGACTCCCCGAGATGGGTGGGTGGGCCAACATTTTGGTAGGCCCCTGAGACAGCCCTCTGTCACAGAGATTTAAAATTTTTCTACAGTATCCATCACTATAGTATCTAAGTTTTATCTGTCACATATAAAAGAAAGAGGTGCAGAACACTGGATTGATAGGAAGATGTGACGGGGCAAGTTTTCACACTTGGTGCAAGCACCAGCTTGTCTCCTGCCTACGGGCTAGCTTCCCACCTCACCTTCCTGCCATGCCTTGATATAATAGTACTGAGGTGTCAATTAGGTGGGAGGCTGCCCATCTTGAATCCCGATGTTTAGGGGGGTATCCACAGCTCCATTCCACCCCTACACTGAGACCCAAGCCTCACAGATGGCATCTCAGGCAGCTAGACTCAGCTGGGCCCTTCACCCATTAGCTGTGGTCCCCTCTCTGGGGCCTTCAGCTCCCCTTTAGGTCCTGGCCCCTGTCTCAGGACAGTCAGGACCCCAAGCTACTTTGCTCTGTGGGCATCCCTCATGGCCCTTTTGACCCCTGTCTGGGTCCTGGCCCCAGCATTGAGCAGTTAAATACCTTGGGTCAGGTCTAAGCTGCTTGCCTGCTCACAGGGTTCGGGGGTTCCCCATTCCTGGCTCAGGGACTTTGCAAAGCGTGCCTGGCTCCATGGGCTCACTCACTGCAGCTGGCTCAGGTGCTTTCAGAAGTTTACCTGGCCTTCCCTGCTTTAAATAACCTACCTGAAGGTGGGGGCTGAGGTTAAGGTGCCCTGACCTGCCTTACACTAGGGAAGTGCTCACTCCTAGCATTTACATGGAAATTGGGGCTCCACCAGAAGCCCCACCAGCCCTTCCTACCCCAGCAGGGTGCAGTTTTAGGTCATGCCTAGGACCCATGAGGTCTCCAAGCCATCCCCATAGCCTCACCCTTACCTCCAAGGTGTTCCTGGCAGAGCTCAGCAGAGAGATATTGCTGGCCAATCGCAAACTGCCCTTGGCTATCCTAATCAGGCACCTGCCCCTCCCTGGCCCAGTCCTTAAAATGCAGGCACTACCAGTGTCCTGCCACATAAGACCATTCAAATGACTGAATTAAGTTTTTGTAAAGCTCACATTTGGTATGTCTATATTACTACCACGGTGTTCTTGAGAACATTGCCAGGAAGTATGACCTCACCCACGTGCTCCTGCTTTCCACCCACCAAACAAGGAAATTAGGCCACAGAGCCACCTTGGCTGCTCTCTGTCTCCTGCATGCTTGAGAGTAGCATTTCCAGGGCTGACATATGCAAGTGGATAGGGCCTGTTTGTTTCTTGGTGTTACTTTCAAAAGCTCTGTGGAAGTGGTATAGGCGCAACCATAAAATTTTGTGTGCTCAGTGATAGAGGAAATATAAGTGTTTTTTGTATATTCAGTAAAACCACATAATGGCCACATAATACAATAGAATATGAATTATTTAAAGTCATATACCCCACCTCTAACACTGGATTGTTATGTAAATCTTTCTTGTTTGGTGCACATAATTTGTTAAGACTGGCATACAATTTAGTGAATAGGCATAATGCCATATTAACAGATTAAAATGATTGGGGCCATGCCACAGAACTGAAGGGCCAAAGTCAACAAAGAAGCAAAACCATGAAATCAACAGAATTGTACAAATGAGCAATTAGCTTTAATATGTTCAACTAAACATTTCAGAACAGCTTCTCAGAAGAGCTCCTTGAAGAGCTCTCATGCCAAATGATTTGACAATTATGCTAGTGTCACTGCAGGCCAGAAATTGTTTATTTTGTAAATAAAAATGGTTCCTTTGGTTTCTAAGACAAAATTTTCCATTAGATGTATTGAGTTGCTTTTTTAATGTAAGAGAGATGTTTAAAATTGCTTTTTGATTTTAACTAGAATTCTTGGGTGGATTTCTTACTGAAGAAAGACTGAGAAGACCAAACTGGGGGTTGGCGGTGGCATGGTGAGCTCCCACAGGTGGTGACAGTGGTGTCGGCGGCAGGACCCAGTCGGCGGCAAGCAGGGGGCTCCTGCAGGTGGCTGCAGCACTGTCAGTGGTGGGGAGGGGTGGTGAGCACCGACTGGTGGTCAACAACCACCTGCAGACACCACCGGCAGCATCGACAGCAGCCACCATCAATTGGGGCCCCACCTGCTGATGCCGTCGGTGGCACCTTTTCGCCAATGCCATCGGTGGCACTAAGCTCAGGGGGTGCACATGCACCCCCTATACACCACTAATGCTCCTCAGCAAATACATCACAAAATGTAATTAAATTTAAAACAGCTTTCAGGAAAATGACATCTTTGCCTGTCTACTAAAATTTACAAGCCCATATATAACCATCAATGTTCACTTTCTGGCTTCCTCCACCAACTGCCAGCTCATCCCTGAAGGCCTGGGTTTATACTAAGGCTGTTCAGCCTCACACTCCAATCCAGGAGCCCTCCCATGGTCGTGTGGCTTTTCACAGCCTACTTAAGCCTCTTGAAGTGGCAGGCACCAAAGGTGCCTGACCACAGTCTATTTTAAAATTGATAATGTTAGAACATTTAGGCCCAAATCTTTAGTATGTTATTTACAACTAATTTTATAAAACTCATTTATTTAAAAGATTTCAGTAGAGTTTTAATTGCAATCTATTTCATTTCAAAACAGTAAAACAGTCTATTTCATTTCAAGCGCTTGCATTAGTGTTAGTAACACAGATTTTTGCAGCTGGTTGGTAATGCATGAGAACATAAAAATTGCAATCCTAGTCTTGATGCTACACCTTGCACCCTGCAGATTCAGAGTGGCAACTAAGAGAAGGAAGCTGAGATTCTGAAAGCAATTTCCAGGGAAATAAATGTTTTGTGATCTTAAGCAAGATTGGAAGTATGTGAACCAAATCCTCCTGCCATGGTTCTATTGCAGGAAGGGCGGGATAGGCAGAAAATGGCTATACAGAGATGCTTTGAAATGCTTTTCCATAATGAACCTAATAATATCCCGTTTTTTCCCTTCTCTCTTTCCCTTCCTGTCTCTTTGCAAGGTATATATAGAAATAGAGAGGACAGTAGGTTGGCTGGGGAATAGTTTTGGGTGTTCAAGAAGTTCATATATCCATGGATCCACTGGTCTCAAGCTGTATGTGTATGTGTGCACCCACATGCACAGTTTTTATTCCATACCATCTCCCCCTCCTCAGAGTTCAGGTGAGTTCAGGGGCTAGAAAACATGATTACACACTAGTGTGCTGTCTACACCACTGCTCCAGCATGACCAGAACAGGAGATTGACCCACATTAAAGGAGTTCCAGAGAAAGAGATCCAGGAACTCTGAAAGGACGCTGATTCAACCCACAAAGAATGTGAAAGAGTAGTGAGGAAACTGAGGCAAAAAATAACTGCAGGCATTTCTTTTTTGCCAAGATTTCTTGTGCTGACTAAAGTGGAAAGTGATCAAATTACAAGCCCTGTATAAGAATCTACATCTGTTTTCTTCAATTGTTATATGACCATGAATGGGTAAACTGTAAACCACACTGCCTACAATGCTGGACCTCTGAGGGATGGTATGTTCAAGCTAATGAAATCTTCTGAGGAGTCAGCACCAGTCTCATAGGGCTAGGTTTCAGTTCCATAAACGGATAACAGAGTCTATGCTTAGGAACTTGCTTCAGAAAGGCCAGAGAAAAAGGTAGTGTTGCAGCTCAGTCTGACCAAGGGAAGCTTAACAACATGTAGCTCCAGTGTTAGGACCCAGTCATAGCAGTCTAACTAGCATCTAGCAAGAAGAGTTTGAGTAAGAAAATAATTTTAGATTCACACATGGAGATTAAACACATTCACATATTTCACACTTCTCAGACTTTTCACGCAAGACCCAGAATTTCAGCTGAAAAACTAGAACCAGAAAAAATATGTTGTATATACATGATGTGGAGTGTACTGATTAATCAAGTGTATGCCCTCAAATGGTACTTAAAAAGGCACTTAATTCCTTTTAAATGGATAAAAGGAAAAATATCCCTCTTGCATATAATTCAGCTACAAAAATAACAATATATCTACACCACAGAAGAGAGCAATATACATGAATATTTGTAATACCTGTCTTCTACAGTGAGAACTATATTGTTACCTCTAAGAACTATACTGTGTTCTTTTAGAAATTTTAGTTGGTGTAGCTGAAGTGTTTTATACCAGGGCCTCTGACATTCAGGGCACCTATACATGTGCTGGATGTCTGCTCTGATGCATGCTAATTGGCACATATCAGAACAGACTCCATTAATTGAATCTGCCAGTGTGTGTTAATTAGCACGTGCCAGCAGACTCCATGTCACGGCTATTCAGTGTCTCCATGCTTCAAAATGGTGGAGGGAGGGCTTGAACTAAAGCTTATTGAATGAGCTGTTTAGTTCAAGTGTCCCTGCTGCCATTTTGAAGGGTGGAAGCTGAATAGACGTGATGCTGTGTGAACTTTAATTAGAACAGCTCTCAAAACCACTTTAACTAAAGTGCCCCCAACTTTGGAGCATGTGTATAGACACCCACGGTGATTAGGGGATAAATAAACTTCTTGGCTGTTGTCATCTCTACCCTGTTGTATTGGTGTAAAACTTGGACAATGTAATGGAAACACCTGAAAGCTTTGGCATGTTAACATCTTTGGAAAATATTCCATAACTTTTAGAAGGACAGAAGAACAAACACCAGGACTCTGGCTCAAACAAACACTCCCAACATTAAAGCCATGTGTATATAGCACCAGCTCTGTTGGACAAGACCTGTCATAAGGGTGCCTAACAACTAGCTTCCAAAATGTTTCCTACACCACCTATGGGTGCTACTCTAGAAATGGCAAAATCAGATATTCAAGGACACCTTGAAGGCTAGTCTGAAGATGCAATATTAAAATCAATACCAGGGAGACTCAAGCACTGATTCATCATGAATGGCACTATGATATAAAACAAGGCATTGATCATTTTGAGCAATCTTGTGTCACTATGAAGATAGACAGATGAGAAAGATGAAGGCAAAGAGCTGTGACCTGATATCACCAGGGTTTACTCCCTCTTCCCTTTGCCATGTCTGCAGTCAAACATGGGGATCTGGGATTGGCTCACCATTTACTTCCCTATTTACTGGACAATTGTCATGCTTGCATTGAGGGGCTGCCAACAGTGATGATGATGATCATGACAGGGGTATAGCCACGTGATAAACTCTCAAAACTGTAAAAATAAACTAAATTTGGCTGGAGGAATAATTCTTTCAATGGTTGAGCACTGTGTACTTTTTATACTTCTGGTATATTTAAACAGATGGGAGACACCAGGTACATTTTAAAATTAATATTTACCTTTATTTTTAAAACAAAAAATGTGATTGACACATATTTGTGTGGGAAGTATTGTAGCATTAGCAACCTCCTTTCCACTCTATAAAAAACAACTGATCAAACAACAACAAAATTTCCTACAACCACATGATATTTTGAGACAGGGATGCCTACTGGGTTTTTTTCCATCCTAAGAGAAGGGTTTAGAAAACAGAAACCAGAATCCATCTGTGCTGCTCCAGAGAAAGCATAACAGTACAGTATTCATATATACTATACACATGCATGACACAGCCCTTATAAACAATTGTTAGTTATTTTCCTTGCTGTGGGTGGGTTTGGCCTCAGTGCTCATAAAATTTCTGTTATAAAGGAGAAGTGAAAGACTGTTTGCTTAGGCTAGAGAATACAAATGAGGAATTATTCTGAAGTAATTCAATAGCTTGTTCTCCCCCAAACTGTCATAAGATATAAAATGCTTCGCAATACTGTAAAGTAAAAATCATTGTTTGGTTTTTTCCCAAATTAATCTGTACCTGTTATTGGCCATATTGTGGTAACACATGTAGTTTTCAACTGTGCTTATAAGTCTCACATTCTTTAACACGTTAGGCATGATTAAGCTGTTTGCAAATTAGTGGCAACGTTTAGCATTGCTGTCATCAGTTAAATTCTCAGCATAAAACATTTTGTTTAATACCAGGGTTGCTTCCTTCCTACCAGCATAATTTCCCCCCATAGCATCATGAGTTCTTCAACTGAAACCAGTACTAAAATCTCTGTTACAAAGGAGAAGTGAATCACGAAAAAGAAATCGCCTTGCAAAAACAGAAATGCATGACCCTGTTCCCTTAAAAAGGAGTAAAAGTTTTGATGAGAATGCATTTGTCTATTAGTATATTAATGGTCAAGGGAACAAAAGTTTGAGCCTGGGCAGTTGTGATAAAACAATAATTTAGAGAAATAAAGACAAAAATAGATTGCTCTCTTGTTTCTGGATATCACATCTTTATGGGAGAAATTATAAATAAAATGTCCCAGATTACATTTGAAAGTGAGACGCCACTTGTGAAATGGTTGTGCATTTGGGAAGCAAACCCCTCAGGGCAGGAGCCATCTTTGTTCATTTTCTGCTGCCCCTAATTCAACTGGGTGTAACCCTAATACAAACAATAAATAAACAGAATAACTACATGAAGGCACTTTCCCTGAATGACCGTCAAATTATACACAGTGAGTGCGTTTTCATGAAAATTAATTTGACATGAACTCTGGTGCAGTCCATGCTGCAACGTATTGCTTTACATGTTTACATTTACATATTGCTTTATAGCGTTTATTTGTGCACCTGAGACTGCAGGACACTGAGCTGGGGCGGTGCAGCCCTGGCCATCAGGGAGCCTAAGGGATCAATCAGTCTACCAGTCCAGCACTGATCTGGCTCAATGTGCTGCAGAAGGGCTGGCTGGGGCACGATGGTGTGGGACTAACTGACAGGCAGCCCCGCATTGTAGCACCCTCATGCCCCAGTCACCATGTACATGTGCGTTGTGGTGGAATAAATAACTCTGCCATAAAATAGTACTTGTATTGGGCAGTGCTATCCTAGAGTGGAGTCAATTAGTTTACTCTAGCCTAACAGCAATGCTTGTTTAGACAGTGACGCTTTAATAGGTGCAGAGCTAATCAGGCAACTCAGCAGTAAGCGTCTCATGTAGATGCACCCAGTGATGTTTTATCTCTGTGACTTAAGAGGGAATCACATGTTTGTATGACTTTGGCCATGAAAAGATAAATCTGCACTAATTAGTTCCTAATAATCCAAAATTGTTCAAGCTTTTTGCCGAGAAATACGAATTTTGACCAAAATGTCCTGGACCCTGCTTTTTCTTATTGCGTTAAGTCCATTTTTTAAATAAGTGAAAGATATACAGTGGAAACCTGTACCTTCTTCGCAGAGGTCTGAGATCAGCTGAAGGGACAATGAAGATAATTCTGTATTAAAACAACTACCCTGATAGGTTGTAAATAGCAAGACCATAACAGTAGCCTTCACCCAAACCTACAGTGAATAAGGATAAAAGCTAAACTTCGTATTTTTAACATCACCCTAGCCCTTTCATTCTCAGATATCAGAGTTCAACTTCTATTTTTTATGCTAATAAGTATGGTAAATCCCCATCCTTATGCTTCATAAATACTACTCTTTAGTTTTCCATATTAAGCAGTAGCCCAAGTCAGGAATGGCAAGGATGTTCCAAGTCAGGATTAATGTGTGTTAGCAGAGCTACACAGAGAAGTTTATGAAATGTTTATACCTATTCTGATGGATAAGAGCAAAGGTTAAATCTCTGCCAGGGGTGTAGATATGTTTCTGTAGAGGTTGGGCAAAATCCTGAGGCATTCTACTTTTATATGTGCGATCCCTGTTGGGGGCACCCACCGAAGAGAGGGTGTCTATAGGCAATGGGTGTTTAGGAGGGACTTCCATTGACTCCGAAGCAAAAGGCAACCCACGGAAGTAGCCCCACCTCACCACCACACCTACTCCCCTGATTCAAACTCCACTGAAATTGATAGTAGATTCATAGTTGGCTCCACAGTATCAGCATTTCAGCTGTGGTGTTTTAAGGACAGATGTAAAAAAAACCCAGCTTATGAACTGGCAAATTTGTTGCTACAACATCTAAACATTATGCACCAGGCCTCCAAAGTGGAATCTATATGACTTTGATCAGGTCCTCAGGTTCCTCATATGGTGAGCAGAGTCAGGTTCTTCAAACGGGCAATCCAAAGCCTGTACTGTGAGTAAGGAGCTGATTAGACTTAGTCAATAGGAAACCCGTATCATAGAAACCTGTCTGAAATCTTGCCATCTCCAGAGCTTAGGTGCCTAAGACAGGGTTCCAATGGAGACACCTCCATTCACTCATCATTCAGAGATCCTTTAAAATGTATCCAAGGGAGGCAGTGGGATTCACTTTACATACACATATGAGCAATTGCCAAAGGAGTGAGACCTGGCTTCCAGGCCTGCCTCAGCCTGAGAGGCATTAAGCCTTCATCTTCAACGTCTCAGAAGAGTGCCCTTACTACCGGTCTATAAAATGGTCTGGGTAAGAGGAGGTTCCATTTGCCTTTTTGAAACAGAGGCATTGTGTAGCTATAAATGCAAGCTTCATGGGTATTAGAAGGAGAGAAAAGGTAAATGTCACTGTGGCTTAGTGGTTAGGTCATTCATTTGGTTCCTTTTTTCTGCTCTAGGGACTGTTTTGGTGTTTTTATTTAATGACTGTTTAATATAAAATTATAAACATATACTATAATATATAAAGCAGACTATATGAGAACATGCCCCCTTCTGTAAAATGTTTACATTTTGGGTCTAAATAACTGTCATTTTTATATCACAAAATATCAAGATGTTATGTTTTATATCTATTCATGTACTTCCTTCTATTATGACTGCATTTTTATTAACCATATTTGATATGTCCAGCAGTATACAACTAATGGTCCCCGCCTCAAGCTGTTCACAGCTTAAGACACGCATATTAGGACTGCATTGACTTATAGTGACATCCTAGTGAACTAAGTTTCATCTAGTATGAATCTTTACCACTTGCCTATGCCAAAATAATATTGCCTAGTCCATGAAATGATCTGCTATATGACAAAGAAAACTGTTCCTTTGCCTTAACTCCAAAATAAATATATTCTAGTGTATTTTTCCAAACTCGGACTTAATCTTGCAAACAGCAGTATTAGTGCCTAACTTTATTCACATTAACAATCCCTTTGTATGTTTGCAGACTCAGGGCCCAAGACTTGAAAATGTACTACATTAACAATTTAGCAGCGGTTTGGCCCTTTTATTTTTTTAAGTACCTTCTATATGTACAGGTGTCAAATTAGTCAAATTCCCTCCTAAGTAAATAGCAAAGATAATTTACTGTGCAAATATGCAAGACTTAACAAACAAGCAAAATATAAAAATATAGTATATTTGCTTGTGAAATCTATACCTTCTTGCCAGTGTATGATACTGTATCTATATACTTGTAAATAGAAATGCAGTTCATTGTTACAATAACTGTTTCTTTGGTTTAGCTAAAACAGGAAAATGAATATACTGTATAATATAGGCTTACTATGAATATATTTAGAAAATAAAACAGATATTTATTACAATTAACAATTTAAATCCTATTGACCTAGTCCTACTACTTCAGATAACTGCATGTGGACATTTTGATTGGAAAAAGATGCAGGCTTGTGCCTTTGATACTTTAATTGCAGTTAATAAATTTAAATCTGGAAATACCTGGATTGTAGTACATGACTACAGGTTTTACACAGTCTGACCTCAGACTGAGGAAAATGTAAATTCTAAGTACCCACAAGAGGTCCTGATCCTGCAATGAACTCTACAGTGAAAGACTCTTGCTGAACTCAGGCAGGTTCTTTAATAGACATAGGTATCTGCCCACACAAAATGCACTGCTGTATTGGGCTTGTCAAGATTTATGAAGAATGAATTGCATTGGTGAGGTCAAAAGGATAGCAGAAATAAAAGGATTTGCAACAAATAAAGAGGTTGTATAATATCTTCTTAATCCTAAAGTTTCCTAAAGACATATGTTTCATCTATTACTTTAAACTATTAATTTCTTTTCCATACAACAGATGAAATAAAAATTGCATATGATTGTAAATTTGAAATAATAATTTTTTTTTCTGGATCTAATGAAACACTAACTCTAAACGTAATAATCTTCTGAAATAATTAAGTACTGTGCTAATGGGTGCTATGGAAAATCTTTAGGTTACTGTTATATAATGCTGTATTGCTTATCCCAAACATTACAAAATTGTGAGTCAGACTCCCCAACATTTTGAGATAAAATAAAACCACATTGACTTTTTATCTACCTTCTCATTTTGTTTCCTCTAGTGTAGTTAGGTAACAGGTACAATCCTTGTTCTGCACCACAACATATAGAGGCTTTAAAAGTGCAAGTTGAGATTCTCACAAATTCATGAGACTTTGGTGCTGGGGCTTTAAGGAAAGCAGCAAACTATCACAAGACTCATAATAAAAACATGTAAGATGCCAACACTGAAAACTCATTTAAAGGTAAAGACCAGGTTCTATGATTAATTATAGTCAGTGGACTGGAAGACACATTCAGAATTTCACCTTGCCTTCAGTCTACTGTGTGATTCCTCCATTGATATCACTAAGTCATTTGCACAGAAATCAAGGGGAGAAAACAACTTTAGTTGCTCCTTAATATTTATCTAGAGGCTTATTTCTCCTTGAAAAAAATATGCTTCTGACTATTGCACAATTTATGCCTCTTCTTTCTTTATTTCTTTGTTTTTCTTCTCTGTCTTCATATGACCTCATTTCTTCCTTCCTTCTTTTCCCACAGCAACTCACACATACTATTCTTCAGAGGTTTGATTTTATTTCCTATCCCAGGGGTGCCAAACATATGGCCCACAGGCTGGACTCAGACCACAAAACTGGGTCATCTGGCCTACAGACTTTGGCCCTGACTAGCTGCAATGGGGAACCCTCCCACAGTGGCTACTAAGGGCCTGGGTGAAACCACCTGTAGCACTGGAATCGTACCAATACCATGGCTTCTTCCCATGGCTGCAGCCAAGTACCTGAGTGAGAACTGCAATGCTGGAACCCCAGCAGCACTGCAGGAAGAAGCTGTGCTGTTGCTCCAGTGCTGTAGCTGTCACCCAGCCACTTTGCTGACACTGAGAGAGGAAACTGTGGGCTGGGGGATCAGTGCTGTGGCTCTCACCACTTCAGCTGCCAAGCATCTGGAAGAGAGCAGCAGTACTGGAGGCCCACCAGCACCACAGCATGAATCACAGAATCATAGAAAATTAGGGTTGAATGGAACCTCAGATGTCATCTAGCCCAACCTCCTCCTAAAGGCAGGACCATCCCAGCCAAAGCTTTGTCTAGCCGGGTTTTGAAAATCCCCAAGGATAGAGCTTCTACCACCTCTCTTGGTGACCTGTTCCAGTGTTTTACTTCCCTCCTAGTGAGAAAATTCTTCCTAATGTCTAACATCACTTTCCTTGCTGTAATTTGAGATTGTTTCTCTTTGTTCTGTCATCTGCCACCACTAAGAACAGTCTAGCTCCATCTTCTTTTGAACCCCCCTTCAGGTAGTTGAAGGCTGCTATTAAATCCCCCTTCAGTCTTCTCTTCTCTAGACTAAATAAGCCCAGTTCCCTCAGTCTTTCTTCATAAGTCATGTCCCCCAGTCTCTGAACCATTTTTGTTGCCCTCCGCTGGACCTTCTCCAATTTGTCCACATCCTTTCTGTAGTGGGGGGCCCAAAACTGAACATAGTACTCTGGATCTGGCCTCACCAGTGTTGAATACAGGGGAATAATCACTTCCCATAACCTGCTGGCAACACTTCTACCAATGCAGCCCAGTATGCTGCTAGCCTTCTTTGTAACAAGGCCACTCTGCTGGCTTATGTTCAGCTTACTGTTCACTGTAACCCCCAGGTCCTTTAATGCAGAGCTGCTGCCCAGCCAGTCACCCCAGCCTGTACTGGTGCATGGGATTGTTCCGTCCTAAGTGCAGGATTTTGCACTTGTGCTTTTTGAACCTCATGAGATTTCTTTTGGCTCAGCCCTCCAATTTATCTAGGTCACTGAATCCTAGTACCTACCCTCCAGTGTATCTAGTATTGATGTCATCTGCAAACTTGCTGAGGGTGCAATCCATCCCATCTTCCAGTTCATTAATGAAGACATTGAACAAAACTGGGCCCTGGACTGACCCTTGGGGCACTCCCCTTGATACTGGTTGCCAACTGGACATTGAGCCATTGATTACTACCCTCTGAGCTTGATGCTCCAGCCAGTTTTCTATCCACTTTACAGTCTATTTATTCAGCCTGTACTTCCTTAGCTTGCCTGCAAGAATGTTGTGGAAGACTGTATCAAAAGCCTTGCTACAAGCAAGGTATATCACACCCAATGGTCTCCCCACATCCATAGAGCCAGTCACCTTGTCATAGAAGACAATCAGATTGGTCAGGCATGACTTGCCCCTGCTGAATCCATGCTGACTGTTCCTAATCACCTTCTCTAAGTGCTTAGAAATGGATTTCTTAAGGATCTGCTCCATGGTTTTTCCAGGGACTGAGGTGAGGCTGACTAGCCTGTAATTTCCTGCATCCTCCTTTTTCCATTTCTTAAATATGGGCACTATTTTTGTCCTTTTCCAATCATCCAGGACCTCTCCTGATCACCCTGAGTTTTCAAAGATGATGGCTAATGGCTCTGCAATCTCATCAGGCAACTCCATCAGCACCCTCAGGTGCATCCCATCTGGCCCTGTGGACTTGTATATATCCAGCTTTTCTAGATAGTCCTGAAGCTAGGCACCACAATTTGTTTCTGTGGCAGCAGCCAAGTGGCTTCTTCCCTCTGGGTCCCAAACTGGCTGGAACAGGCACTGCATGAGCTGAATCTGGCATGGGAAGATGAAAGGGGGTCTGTGGGCCCAATCCAGGCTACAGCTCTGGCTCCATGCCATTCTTCTGGCCCATGGACCAGTCCCACATCACTGATGCAGCCTGCAGAGACAGATGAATTTGATACCCCTGCCCTTTTCTATTCTACCTGTTGAAACATCTGCAATAGAATAGTTCACACTGATGTTGGAATATCAGTTCTGAAGGCCAAGGATGTCACTGCACTGTAACTAATGAGAGACAGGGGCATCACATCTTTAATTATTTTTTCAGCCTGTCTATATGATATCTACTTATATTTGTTCTCTGGTGGTTTTCTCAGAGGCTATGAAGGCTAGAGAATTTAAAAATAAAAAGAAAGTTCATATTGCATGCAATCTAAATATGTCACGTGGTCCATGCAAGTACTGTATATACTTGAATCGAAGATGAGGTTTTTTTCTCTCATGCAATGTGGGAGGAAAGCTCCTCATCCTGGATTTGACTACAATGGGGGGCAGGGGGGTGGGGAAGGGGGGGAGGCAAGAACCTGCTGCAGCTCCAACTCTAGCCCTGAAGCTGGGTCAAGGCCGGAGTCAGAGTTGCAGCCAACACTTGCCCACCCACCTCTGCCTGCCTTCCACTTAGTCTGACAGTAAATGGTAAGGAATGGAGGAGTGGGCAGAGGCTTAGGGAGACAGGTTGGAGCAAAGACTGTTGTGGGGCAGAGGCTGTCCATAGCAGACAGGGGAGAGAAGCTGCAGGAAGGGACAGAGGCTGCAGGTGCTGTGGGAAGGTGAGTGGCAGGCTTCAGGGGCTGAAGTAGTGGGGGAGGGAGAGGACAAATTTTAAATGGCCCTCAGATAATTATATTCTATACATGGAAAATTATAACAAATTTATAAACTTTCCATATATAGAATCTAATTATGGGGGGTCATCCTAAATTCCAAGTTGTCTTGGTTTTGGGTAAATATGGTTTGCCTTGTTGGCCAGACATGGTCCATAAAACCATGTTTGCCATCAGAGGAAAGGTTCATAGGTTTGCCATCATGGCCTTCAGTAGTGGAAGTATATCAGTAAAACAAATCAATAAGAAATAAAACCCAAATGACAACACATCTTGCAATGTCTGCAAAGACAGCATTCATCACAAGAAACAAAAACAGGTATACACATGCCTTGTATACAGCCCACCATGAACCATCCATCTCAATGGCCTTTTCTCCCTTTTACTGGCAGTCTTTCTTTAAAATGTACATCAGTTGCTGACCTTAGTCAATTCCATGCAGAAATATTCTACAAAAAACAAATGTAAGTTGCAGATGCCTTGCTTGTCAGGATGGCATTTTGGACATTACAGGATGTTCTGACAGGACTATGGATGCGAGTTCATGTTGTTCAGATTTTCCACTGTATTTACATTATTCATGGTAGTGACACTTATAAATGCAAATGTGATATCAGTCAAGTGGTCTGTGACTTTTAGAGCAGGCTTGGTCAACCTGTGGCATATGCCACTTGCAGCCTCTGTGTGTGGCACATGGCAGATTAGGGAGGGCAGAACAGCAGTAGATAGGGCAGGAAGAAGAAAGCATATTGGGTAGGGAGGACAGGGTAGGGAGCAGAAAGAAGAGCAGCAGATTGATCAGATGAAGGGGATCAGAGTGGCACTCTGGGAAGCTCCAGGGCTAATTTGTGGCACACCTGCCAAAAAGGTTGGCCTCTACTGTTTTAGGGTATGACTTTTATACTTGCTTTCACTTTTCTTAAGAACCTTATACTTCTCCCTTATATCTGCATAAATTATCAAAATTGTTCCTCATTCAGTAGTCTTCATTATTTTAGTTGAAGGCCCTGTCTATTGTCCAATTTTCTGCTTGTCACTTGACTGAATTTATCTTTCAGTTAATCTATAAACAAAATTAGTACTTACTCTATTCCCTACATCATTCTCCATCTTTAAATATTTCTGATGAGTGTATCAGATGGTCTTTCACTTTCAAACCAAGTTTTAATTTAGTCACACAGTTCAGTCATCTATCTAATATTTTCTGGATCTATTGTGTCTCCAAACTGCTGACTATTTTCTTAAAATAACCTCAGTATTTATATTGATATTCCTATTTATATCTATACACAACATTTTAATATCTGAATCCTCAGTACATCGATACTTGCATTTTTTTTATATTATTTTCAATGATTTCATGGAGTAGGCATTAATCCCATTTTATGCATGTAGAAACCAATATTCTCAGGCCCAAATCTGTAGGGGTATTTAGGCACCTAACTCCCACTGTAGACTTTTTTGTGTCAGAGGGCATTCAATACCTCCATAAGCCTGAGGAAAATATCAAGATATAAGGTCATACAAAACAATACTTGGAGATAGCATATGGAAGAGGTTCATAAAAGGAAGGTCAACAATAGGCAGATAAACATACCATTGGGAGCTAAGAAGCTCCAGCTTCTCTAATTCCAGCTTTTTGACAATGACTCATGTGACACAAACTTGTAAAAGACATGGCAGACTTGTATAAACTTATGGCACGAACCACTGTCAAAAGGCTGGAATTAGAGAACTTGGGCTCCCAACAATATGTTTATCTGCCTAATGTTGACCTTCCTTGTATGAACCTCTTTCCTATCCTACCTAAGTTTTGTGTTGTATGACCTTGTATCTTGATATTTTCCTGCTGGTTTTTCCTAGATACCTTCCATGTTTCAGTAAACACTTATATTATCACTGCTTAAAATGTAGATTTTTCAACTCTTTTTAATAATGTGGCCCATATCTTAACAGAGAAACTGTTGGGATACAGCTCTCTGCTAATTATGGCAACTGATTTACTAGAAGTAATACCAGAAAAAAATTAAAAATAACATCGTCCATCATTCAGTGTAATATACCAATTTGAAAAGAGGCCCAGCACTGTTGATGAGTCGCTCTCCACTGACCACCAGAAAGAACTCAGTCCTGAGGACCTACTAAGGTTTTCCTTACCCTCTTTTGCCATCTCTTTTACAAGTTTAGGATAGATCTCATTTGAATCCAGGGTCTAATCATTGTAAGAAATGTCATTATTGTC
Source organism: Crocodylus siamensis (assembly GCF_052110815.1). NCBI lineage: Eukaryota > Metazoa > Chordata > Crocodylia > Crocodylidae > Crocodylus > Crocodylus siamensis. The sequence continues at coordinate 68,365,481 of NC_143398.1, forward strand.
TATTTGTGGAAACGGGAACTTGGGTTTCTCTAATATTTTCTAGCTTTTGGAAAATATATTTCTGATTGTACTATTAGCTTCTCTCCCTTGCGAATTAATTTCAACCATCTACAGTTCTAATTTTCTATCATTAATTCACCTCTATTATTTTACAGGCCCTGTTTGGCTGACCTCTTGTTCATTACACAGCATATCTGAGGCATATTATTTTTGTACAATCTCTCATTTTGTCTTCTATTTTAGGTCTTATTATTTTACACAATTGACAGAATTCCATTAACTTGACATTTATTCCTGATGACTTCATGTAATTAACATTAACTCAGACACGGAAGAGAAGCAATAGACAAATACTTAAAGCAGGCATTTTTGATACTAAAAATGTATCTGGAAGCAAATTAAGGAGACAGGGCGGGAGTGGGGAAGAACTAAACTCTTGTATTTCTCTTGTGGAACCTACAGATCCTCTCCATAAATATACTAGAAAGGGGAGAGGCACATGTAGAAGTGAATAGGGATGGTCAAAAGCATTTAGTAGCCTAAATTCTATTTATTTTAATGGGAATCAGTGACAGAAATAGGAGTCAGGCAATTAAATACCTTTGAAGATAAAGGTCCTAGTGTTTATTCACTTGACACATCTATTTTAGCTCAGTGTCACAGGGATAATGGGGATCTAAAGCAAAATGGTCATTGTAAGTTTTGAGTTGGCTCAAGGAATTTAAAGTTTTGAGTTGGCTCAAGGAATTTAAAGATTGTAAAATTAAATAGTATTGACAATGCAAAAATTCTTTTGTGAAATGTATTCTTCTTGGTGTAGGTGTGAACAAAGATTAGCAGATGGTAAGTAATAATTATTTTTCTTGAGGGGCATCAGGATAATCTGCAGGTGGGATAGTAGAAAGTCTCAATGCACCCCAATGTTAACCAGTTTGTTGGCTTTGATTATCAAATGATCTATTAACAATGTTTTGCCCTAGGCTATGGCCAAAATAATAAAGAGGGTCATCTCATAATTAATTTAGAATTCCATTTTTGGCAAATGAGTCTTCCTAATACTGCCTTTGTAACTAGTTTGGGAAAACCTTCCTTCCCATTCCACATAAAGTAGTGCATCCTAGGTTATGTTGTCCATATTTTATTGGAATCCAACCTGTTTGCATGTCCTTCTGTCACTGTCTATATCTGAGGCCAAGGATAGCCTACAGATTTTTCCACGTACATTGATACGGTTGAGCAGCATGGTAAGTGGGATGCATATACCTAGTTGAACCATGGTTGTATAATGAAAACTCAAACGTGTTTAGTAACTACGTTAGATGAGTGCCACACTTTTCCAAACCATGTTGGGGGCTTGTTCTTGATAGTTCCTTCCCAGCAGTAGAACTCCTTCCTGTTCTGGCCTGTCACAGCCTGAGCCTGGACATTTCTTCCAAAAACATTGTAAACCCTTTTTGATTTGGGCAGGCCTTTAGGTGGCAGGGTTGAGTTTTAGATCATTTTATGGAGAGTTTGTTCTAATACATATTACTTTTGTTTAATATTTTCATCTGTCTTTATAATTTATCTGGGTCTTTATTGTAAGTCACCCTGAGCCTGTCTTTGGGAGAGCAGCATATAAATAAATAGACATTCAGGCCCTGATTTTACAATTGTGGATCTGCGTCTTTGCAGAGCCAAGGGCAGGAAAAGGTTTCTATTAATGCTGCTCTTTCTCGTTTATACATGCTGCTGCTGTCTGAGTTAAGACCTTGTTTATACTGAGGTGTGTCAGCAATTTAACTAAATTTGATTTACTAAAATGTGTTTAAAATTTGCCGTGTCTATTTAGTTTGTAAAATAGGCTACTCTTGAAACTACAGTAAAGTGTATCTACATACAAATTTGAATCAGTCTACCTTACATAGGTTAGAAACACACATACTGAATCAAATCAGTATGCCTTTGCTTGGAGACAGAGCCTTACACGTGCAAGCTAAATGGTAAACCAGGCTTCAGTTAAATTAGAAATGTCCACACATGGGTTTGTACTCATCTAACATGGTTTAAAATGCATGCCTAGTTAATAAAATGCTACTTGGTAACAAAACAGGCTTCAGCCTTGAAGAAAAATGTACTTGGCCAATAGCAGCAGTTGCAAATAGGCAAACTCACTACATTCATCACGGTATGTTGTTATCTGTTTATCAACTTCAAAGTCTTTTTAAATTGCTGACAACTTTCCTGTTCTCTAAAACAAAACAAAACAAAAAAGAAGTCAAATACACATATTAATTGTAATGGTAATGGTTTACAACGAAAGATAGGAAGTCAAGGAACATAGCAGTTAAGGTCTTTAGATTAACATTAATTTACATACATTGGGACTGATTAGGCTACTTAACAAATAGTATCTGCGGAACAAAGAAATTATTTTCTATGATAAAACTGAATGTTTGCATTTCCTTACTTGTTAAAATATCTAACCTAAATGTTGCACTAGTACTTATCATTTTACACTTGAAACCTAATTTTGTAATGGATGGAGGGACCAGCCCAGGAGGTAAATATAAAACTGGATGCTTAGTTTACATGTGTCACACTAGTGGATATCATATTTTTACATCAATTCTCTCTTTGTGGAAATTTAATTAAAACTATGCTTGTGAAAAGTAAGCAGAAAGGGGAGAAGTCTAAACTCAAATTTAACAGAATAAATCTCAGGGTGGAAAAGGCCCCAAATCCTCTTTAATAATGTTGCAGCTGTGTAGACCAGGGGTTCCCAAACTGTGGTACATATACCCCCAGGGGTACACAAGACATCTCTGGGGGGTATGTGGGAGAAATTGTGAACTGGTGGATTTAATTTTTATTATAATCATAATTGGCATTGAAGGGTTTAAAATATAAAACAGATGTTGGTAAGGGTACATGGGTAGCTGGTAAATCTGGAAGGGGGTACACAATAATAACAAGTTTGGGAACCTCTGGTGTAGATTAAGAAGATTCCTGTATTGTTCTTAGTCTAAAGACAGAATTCCACATTTTTTCTTAAAAGGTGTCTAAAAGATTCTTAATTTCTTTCCTTTTTAATTTTTTTCTTTAAACAAACAAATAATAACAAACCTCCAAGCCTTTAAGGTACATTTTTGCTATTTTATTTATTTTTAGGAATTGCATAATTTTTTAAACAGAAAAAAGAGAGAACTATGATAGCTTGTTTTGACTTATGCTTGTAAGACCAGAAAAAACAATTCTGATCAAATTGAATGGAGTCCTTAAACCAGGTTGTATAACTAGCAAAAAGGTGTCATTAAGAAACATTGTGTATTATTTTGCCCTTAAATATTTAATTTCTATTTACACATTAAAATGTTTGTTTATAAGGTAGAATTTTGTGTAACCTGCCCTCAATAAGGTTTCTTAGCTGGGACAGGCAGGAAGCAGGGTAGGGTGGCGATTTAGAGATTATTAATTCAGAAAGAAAAGCTTCTGCAGGTGAAATCTACTTTAGGGGTGACAACCTACTGCCTGTAAGCCAAATCTAGGCCATGGAGCCATGGCATCTGGCCTGCAGAGCTCCCCATGGATTGGGAAATTTGATGGTAGGAAAGAATAGCTACATCTTTCTGCTGCTGCCAAATTTTCAAGCTCCACATACCTGGATGCAGGCCCAGCCAGGTCAGTCTGCTGCCATGTAGACTGACCTGGGCCCCAGGTTGCTGGATCTGGCCAGAATGGACCTGGGCTGTTAGGATGGTCCATGTGCTGGATGGGCCCTTGCTGTGTCTGCTCCATGCTCTGGATTGGGCTTGCTGGCTGGATCCAGCCTGCAATCAGACCTTCCACTGCCCACCTGGCCCCTAGTCTACTTAATTGGAAGCACAATAGTTTATGTGTTTTTGAATGAGTTAGTCTCCAAATTGCTACCCTGTCCCACTTTCTGACTGACTTTAGACTAGCATGGCTAACTACCTTTCTATATTGTTAGCTGGAACAGTAAAAGAATTTTGAAACTGTAAGAATCAAACCTGCCTGAGTAAATGACAATGTATGAAGCCTCTTCTATTACTGGAAAAAACATTTTAAAAATTGGTGCCTTTTTTCCTCATATTATTTCTTAATGAAGCTACTTCGGATTCTTAAAAGTATGGCAGTTAAAATAACAATAGTCTTTGAGTTTTATTAATTTTGTTTTAAAGGATGGGGAAGTTTAGCTATTATCAGATAAGCCTTACGTGCGGCCTTAAGCACCCTTGTAGCCCACTGAAGTTAGTATGAATATTCACACTAGTTATGTGATAAACTCAAGGCACCCTCAGAAAATACCAGCTCCTAGTTTTCAAGTGTTTCTTAATGACGGAAAAATAGTAGAGCCATTCTTCCTTTGCGAAGAACTCACAAAGACTGCAATGGATCAGTCTCGTCATAACACTGCCGATTCCTATTTGAAACCTCTGGGTTTACTGTGCAAGTTTGGATCTGCATGCCTCACAGTGCTAATGCTGCATGGCACCCCGTTACACCCCAGGGTGCTGTGGCATCCAGCTGGAGAATCACCTGTCTAACCTGGCTGTGACTGGAGGGTTGGGCCCGTTATCTAAGCAGAACTTGAAGGTTGTGATGTGAAAAACCTTCTGGGTGCCCCAGTTAAGACAAAGTACGTGGTGCCCAGACACCGCTCTGACTCCATTTGCCTCAGCTGCCAGATGGGACAAGGCAGCCGATCAGACCAGCGGCCCAGTACCGAAGGATCCGGTCCCCAACTTAGCCCATGGAGACTGCAGGGCCGCTTTCCTGCCCCTCGTCCCATCACTTCTCCCAGTGGTTTCACTAAGCAGCATCCACCCGCTCCTTGGAGTCTCTGGAGGGCTGGCTGGCGCTGTCCAGTGCGCTCTGCTCAGCTCCACTTTCCCTATCCCTGATTCTGAACCCGTGACCTTTCTCCCTTCCTTGTTTCCTTGGCTGCTGTGTCCCAAGGAATTGACCATTGCTTTCTCAGCAGCTTCCCTAAAGGTGGCTGATAGTTGCTCTTGATCCCCTGGAAGTAACAAACAGGCCGGTCCCTGACCTGTCCCCCGCCCGGCTCCCTGAGGCCCCAAAGCGGGTGGGATCGGAGCCCCCATGAGAGAAAACATGCGGCCCACCCCTGCCTTTGCATGACCAGGGACAGGCGGCTCCGCGGGCGGGGCTGCGTGTGCGTGGGGCCGGGTCACGGAGCAACTCCCCCCTCGGTGTGTGCGTGTGTCTGCGTTTGTAACCGGGACAGGCCCGAGCCGAGCCGGTCCGTGCCGGGCACGGGAGAAGCGCAGCGCGGCTCCGCGCAGGGGGCGGAGCGTCGCCCCTCCCCCACACAGGTTGCCCGGCGGCAGCGGCGGGGTCACGGCGGCGGCGGGGTCAGAGGGTAAAGGTCGCTCCCCCAGCATCCTCCGTGTTGGGGACTCAGCCATCTTGGATCGGCGGGACAAGAAAATTCATGCGGTGAGTCCGGCCCCCCGCACCCCCGCGGGCTCCGCACCGTGCCCCCCCGCTTGGCCCCGGCCCGCGGCCACCCCCGGAGGGCCCCGCGGCCGCCCTGGCCCCGCTCGGCCGCGACGCCGCCCCCCGTCCGGCCACGGCCCCGGGGCCGGCCGCGGCCCCGGCCCGCTGGGTTGCCGTTTGCTTTTGTCTCCGAGGGAGCGAGAGGGAAGGGGGGGGGGGGAAGCGCGCGGCGCCCGAGGCCGGCGCCCCCCGGGCCCGCTGCGCGCAGGGCCAGGCCGCGGCCGTGGGGCCCAGAGGCCGCGCCGCGCTCAGCGCAGGGCCCGGCCGCGGCCGCCGCTCCTCAGCGGGCCCAGTACTCCCGCCGCCGCCGGGCCCTGTCCGGGCTGAGGAGAGGGGGCGAGTTTGGTAGACGGGGGGTGTTTTCTGGCGCTCTCCTGCTGGAGATGAGGTGCTGAGTTGCCCGCCCCGGTGTTGGGTGAACAAACTTGAGAGCAGGCCCTTCGCTTCCCTTCCCCCCCCGCAGCGGGTCGGGAACACGGGGCTTCGCCTCCCTGTGCCGACGGCCGGGCGGGGGGAGTGGGGACTGCCAGGAGTCTGTGCTCGGGCCCTGCTTGTGGGGGCTTCTGCTGGAGGATGCTCTGACCTGCTCAGCAATCCAGCCTCGTTTAGGGAGAGGGAAAGAGAAGTCAGCCTGAAGCCACAGGTAACTGTTGGTTGAGCTCTGTGCCCTCTGGGGTAGAATGTGGGCACAGCTGTGGTGTCTTCGTCCCCCCACACCTTCAGGGAGGTGGTTGCCAATAGCAGCTTTTGACTTCTTAAAAAAAAAAAAAAATCTATTTAGTTGGAGAAACTTAATCTCTGCTCTGGTGCTCTCCCGCTGACATTTGGCGGCGGGTGTCACACTTTCACATCTGCCTGAGTGTGCATGGCTTCTTGAAGGCAACGTTTGTTCGTAGTCTTGATGGTGCTAAAGTCTGGTGGTGGTAGTGGGTGGCTGCTGGGCTTTACTCTTCAACCAGGTGATTTTTAAGGATGATTGGACTCGCTGTTGTATCGGCCAATAGGAATCATGCTGCTGGGAGGGAGGGTTAAACTGTTATGACATATAGAGCTAGAATACTAACCAAAATGCAGTTATTTCGATTTTTTTATGGCAAAAGTCCTGTATTTGGGCTTAGGAAGGACTTTGTGCGAGCACTGGTGTTCTTTGAGTCTCTTCTAGAACAGGACATTTCATCACTGTCTGTTGTTAATAGAACAAGGTTTGCAAGATCTTGTCCTTGTTTCTTGAGTACTGGTATAACAGCATCACTGCTCACCCGGAGAATTCCTGATGGTATGTTGTAAGCTTCCAGACTTCAAGGTATCAGTCCTTTTTATTACGAGGGAATTTGAATGCTTCGCATCACAAAGTTAATTTGTCATTGTCTCGTAAGTGATATTTTGGTTTCATTTTCAGGAAGTTGCACTGAAGCTAATGACGTTGTGGTGGAAAGAACATTTTATTTTGTGCATTCTTCTCTAAAAAGTTGTAACTACTTGCTTATGAAACTCTGTGTTAGGAAAATCTGCTCCTTATGCCTTAACTTTAGACTAGCATTAACAATTATCTGAGAATTTAAGAAAGGACTTTAACAGCTGGAGTGCCCAAATTAAGATGTTCTTTAGAAGTTAGGCCCTTCCAAATGACAAGTACTTGTTACTTCCTGAACATCAGGTCCCATAAAGGTGTTGTCAGTCGGGTGACTTAGAGTGGCCCTAGAACCCTGCTCACATTTGGTAATGTTGGTCTTTATCTCTAGCTCTTTGTGGAAGTTGAGAGTGCCATTTAACTGAGTAACTGACTCTAGGTCTGACATCAGAATTTTTAATTTTGCCTCCAGTCTTGCCTGTGTGCTGTCTATCTAGACAGGATTGCAGGCTTAATTTGTTACAGTGTAATTTTGTTTTTAAAATACACTTTTAATCTCTTTTAGAAGTCTATTTTCAGTACTAAAGTTTGAAAAAAGTAGGTATTGTCCCTTATACTGAAAGTGTACCTTTTTTAAAAAAAGCATTCTTCAGTAGTTTTTTCACTTGATGTAAAATATTAAGATTAAACCCAAATTATTTATTTTTTCAGGTCAAGTCGGCAGTGTTAATGGGATTTGTACATACATTCTACACAAGCATTCAAGGATAGAATTTGGCATTAAGTTTGTAGGATCCATATTTTTTTTTTTTATAGTGCTGTGTAAATGGCTGTGATTTGATCTATTATTATTTTGGGGAGAGGGATTTTCCTTGTGGCAATCCAAAAAATGCAATGAAAAATATACGTTGGTTAGTTCCTTCTCTACCACTCCCCCATGCTGGTTTGCTTCTGTCATGTTTGTACATATTTATAAATATTATTCCAGTCTGGAAGAACTTCTAGTTTTCTAGTGTAAGCCTGTCTAGACATGTTGCACTTTGTACCAATTAACTTTTTTTCTTTTTTAAGAAGTCGGTGTTTGTTGTTCATAATTATATGCAGGATCAGGTTAATATTTCTATCATTTATGCAAAATTGCATCCACTAATATTGCTGACAAAACCCAACAATTCAAGGTTAGGGTAACTTAGACTTGCTAGCTAATAGAAAAATAAGATGCTTACAAAATTGTTAGGCAAATTGTTAGGCATTTTGACTTTGGTAAAATATTCTGTCTCTTTCAGTGAATACGTTTTCAATTAAAATGTCTTGTTTTTTAATATGTGTATTACTTCAGAATGCTTTGTTTTTATTTCAGGTTCCTGTGTTAGAGGGGTGTTGTACTTTTCTTTTTTAATGCCCGTAAAGAGTGACCTAAAATGTTGCTTTGGTTAAGGTTCTGATCCTACAATTATTTATGTACACGCTTAAGTAGGTTTCTTCATTTGAATAGTAATAGGCACTTGCTGACACATAAGCACTTGCTGAGGAGTTTGCAGGAGTTAGACCTACATTGGTGTTCATTTTTTTTGAAAACTTGGAAAATGCATTGTCTGTACAGACCATAGAATCGCACAGCATTATTAGAACATTAAAGAATCTACGTATTTTTGAAAAAGTGAAACTATTGCACAGTCTCTCTCAAATGCTTCTAATGTGCATAATTCTAACTGGGACCTGTGTCAAGCATTAGTAATGGCAGCAGACTATTGGCTGGTATTTTGAACACTGATGTCTGCAGCATAATAATGTATAGCAGTGAATTGTATATTTGAAGTCCAACCTATTAGCTTATTGTATTATTACTGTATGTGGTATCTCTGGCTTTTGTAGCTTATGAAAACCACTGCAATTCTGAAACTGTTTTATTTCAAGAAAATTTATTTCCAATACTACACTTCAGGTATTAGACAGATCTTAATTTGGTAGTATTGACACCCTAGTACTATATATAAACAATTAAGTCCTACCCTGGATGGCATGAAACTTGTAAGAATTTGGTTAAATGAATAAAAGAACACCATGTTTGTTCATAAGTTTTTTGCATTTTTATAAAGAATTAAGTAAAACATAACTTCTTGAAATTTTGCCATACTGATGAACTATTTTCAGTAGCATTTAGCAGCTCAACTTGCAGTACAGGACAGTCCTACACAAATAGTTGTGTGCTTTACTGATTTATTGGCAGTCCGGTGGAAATAAGGTTTTTACTTAACTTGGCTGCTACTGCTGCCTGTTTTGTTTTTGGGTTTTTTTGTTTTTTTTTGTGTTGCTGTTTAAATTCAAAACAGAATGCCAGATTTTAAAATCCTTTAGGTATTTTACTGGCAGAATTTTTTCAACTTTGACCTGTGTGGTACTTCCAGTTGCTTGCTTTCTCTCTTTTTTTTCACCTTGGAGCTTGCATGCTCTGACAGTGTGCGAGTATCTAATATTAAATTTGTTAACTGTCCTTCAGATCCATGCTTCGTTTTTTTGTGAGTGTTTCTTTTGTAAACTGCCTTCCACACCTGTCTCTCTTTATTTTATGCAAGTTGTGTATGAAAATCTGCTTGTAGACACTAGTTTGAGTTTTGAAGGCATTTTCAGAACTTTCAGATTTTCTAGTCAACTGATAAACTAATGATGGAAAGCTAAAGTTTGTTTACAAAAGTAGTGTAAAACACCTCCTCTCATGTGGTGAAATGGAAAATGTTTGGCCGTATTAACCAGCTTTTGTTTGTGCCTGGATGCAGTATGACTAATTATGTAAAACTAAGAGAGTATGTTTTGAGCTGTGGATGATCAAAGTTTAGTTTTGTAGGCAATTTTTTTTTTTTGGCACGCACGTTTCTTAAAGCTATATAAATAGCACACAATACCATTTCTGTATCTGTCATATTTGTCTGACTGTCTTTAAGTTTTATGCTGTTGCCCATCGCTGTCCTGAGTGCTTTCCACGTGAAATCAACAGCAGTAACAAAATTCCTAGTAGCCTTCCACCATCTACTTGTCAGACAAAGTGGGCTGTTCTGTTTGGACTCTAATGGAATAGTGTTTTACCCTTTCCAGTATATACAGTTAATATATCATAAGAAGCTTTCTTTGTATCTATTTTATGGCTGTGCACTTAATGTTCTAGTCATAGGAATACTTGTTACTGCAGAATTCTAACAATGAAATGGAAAGTTTACTGGCTTTGTTCCTGTTGTTCTACTGCATAAGGAACTTATTCAGGTATGCAGTTGGTAACTTTAGCCACTCTGTTACATGTATAAATTGTAAGCAAGCACTTTACAGGTAAAACAAAAAGCAAAAAAAAATCCAAAACAAACCCAACAAAAAAACCCTGTTCCTCCCCCCATTTAAGATTCATATCTTGAAGTAAATGATTAATTTTGTAAAACAATTAATTCTTTTATTTGGATACGGAAATTAAATCTCATTGTTAATGCTTTCATACATAGGTATTGCAGTACCAATCTGATTCCTGTTGCTCAAATAAAACTCACCGTGCAATAAAGTATGTTGTAAGTTAGCCTGTGATCATAAAGTAAAAGGACTTTTTTTGCGTTGGATTCCTAATATTTATGAAATTCGTCACTTTGGACACTCAGACTTGTCATGAGTATACTTTTCCAGACTAGACTGATTTTAAATTAGCACTAGGTAGCAGAATAAGCCAACGGCTCATTTTATTCCTTCAGGAATAAAAAAGGTTGTGTTGTGTTCTTCTTTTTTTTTTTAACGAAACTTCTATTATGATGTGGAAGCTATTGGCTAGTAACTTAGAATATTTTTAATTGAATGGTACAATCTGACACGTTACAGATAGAAAGGAGACGTCGTTACATGTGTAATATTGTGATGTATTCTGAGAGATCCTAAGTGAACTAAAATATATACAGAATTTCTTAGAGGTGTCAAAGAAGTTGTTATTTTCTTTTTTTAAAGGTTAATACCCTCTTGAATGTTTCCACCTCCTAATTTTATATAGTACACTGGCAGCTCACTTTGCTTTGTGTTAGGTAATATTTTTATAACTTCATATTTAGTTTAGCAAGCATAAATTATCTACTCTGAGTAAACTTGACCAAAAAGGAACCTAAAATTAGATTCTTATATAAGTGGCATGACTTTCAAAACACCCAGAAGCTCTGTTGAAATCAAGACATAATAGCCAGATTTTAGGCATCTACTTGAAGATCTTAATTAACATATCTTTATAGTAACATTTAGATATGCCTTCAGCACTGGGGTGCCCTAACTTTGTCCGTGCTGTCAATCTAAGTTGCATGAATGACTTACTATAGATATTTTTTTCTTTGTTGTGGAGGTACAATATGTATTTGTAAGCATACATGTCCCAACATGCAGTGTTATGTTGAGCCTACCTACCTGCTGTACTTAAAATGAAACAGTGCATGCTGGGTACTGTAGCCTTTGCTTACTTTTTAAAAATAAAAGCCATCTGTTGGCATTATTGAAGAGCTTGGTGGGGTAAGCTTAGTCTACAGGTCACACACAGTTGCCATCCTTGGCAAAGAATTTACAATGGAATAATACAAGCTTCAAGTTTTGAAGTCTGCAGTTGCTAGAATGTCTGCCAAAAGCAGAATCCATTTAATGGATGTTTCACTTCTGTGAAGGAATTGTGTACTGTGTCTATTCCCAACAGAAGAGCAATGTTGTGGTGGTTTTATGTGGGAGTGTTGTCAGTGTTTCCAGACATGACACATGACCTTGAAGTTAGCTGCAGGAGTTAAAACTGGATAAAAATTAAAGATGCGTATAAAAAGTCTTGTTAGTAAATGGAGTGTAAAATTTAGTTTTTTTCTGAAAGTGTTTGGTTCATACTGCAGTTCCTTTTCATATGGTATAAACAGTACACTTTTTTTTTTTCCTTCCCAAAAGGTCCAGAGCTAACTTTGTGACAGCAAAAAACTTGGCAAATGATGTTTATCAGGAAGAAACTTTTTGCTAGTTTTCTGGAAGCTGCAAATTTATTTTCTGCTGTCAGTTTTGAACTGTCTTACTGAAGATGGACAATTTCTCAAACACTGTAATGGGGGGAGGGGTAGATGAGGAAGAGAATCCAAATCTAATCTTAATCTAGTATTCTGCTCTAGTTATTAGCCAGTTCCATGTATTTCAGGAAGGCAGAACACACAGTATAAAGTTTAAGTTCTACAGCATGAACATGTAGAGGCCTCAACTCCATGGTGCTTAGTCAACATGCAGCCTAGTCAGCATACACCCTTTTTTTCCCCCTTTTTTTTTTTTAATTGTAGTTACAACCTTCTATAGAATGTTTCTTTTGCCTAAACACATGAAGATGTTTTATTTGTAAAATTACATGAGTTGTGGCTACATATAGTATGTTGCTATGATATTCTGGGAATACCAACAGCTTGAAAGTTTTGTGTTGCACATCTGTACTTAAACTTCATGAATAGTTTCCAGAGTTTTTCTGTGTACAGGTATGTTAATTTTGTTTATGGTGAATTTTACTAAGCAAGATACCTCATGTAATATAATTGGGTTCTGCGCAGTAATAGGACTTTGGGGAAAGTACTTTAACTCTTATAAATGTATAGATTGTGTTGAAAAAGAAATGAAAATAATTGGAGAAATGCCACTTTCCTGTTAGCAAATCAGAACTTTAAAGATATATTAAATTAACATTTAACGCCCCCCCAGTACAAGTGAAATTTATGGTAGATTCATGCTCAACACTTATGGCTGTTAGCTTATCAGACTTTTTTTTAGCAGTTTGGCAATCTTTGTATTTCTTTAATGTGATCTTACAAACATTGTTTTATGTGCATTTGCCCAATTATAATAGGAATTAATTTATCAGTTTAAACAACTTTTCAGTTTATTCAGATGATGCATTCTCTTTTTTGTCTGTCTTCTTTTTTTATTAAACATGTTCTAGGATTGCATAGTCAAAATCTAGTAATGTGCAAGTAACTTGAGAGTTACAGAGTACTGTATTTTCAGAACAGCTCTAAATGCAGGGCTGGGAAGGAAAGGTTTGGAGTTCCCTTAGATCAAGAACAAAGACCAAAAACACTGGAGATAATTGATTGCTCTTATTTTTGAAACTGCCTTCTTAAAAAAAAAACATCTTCAACACCACTACTTCATTTTGTAAATGCTTTGTGATATTATTTGTATATGTTTTGACTACCACTGGTGTGAATATTTTTGGTAGATATAATTCTCTTCATTCCTGTTCTCCCCCCCCCCTGTTTTGCAGCCATATGGAGCTTAATATCAAGTGATTTAGTGAATTTTTTTTAAATTTTTGGCAAGGGGATTTGTAGCTGTGAAGAAAAAAATATTTACAAATGCATAGTGCTTCTTTGCATTGTTAGTTTTTTTTTAGTATAGCTAAGGTATTTCTTAGGTTTGCAGTTACGCCTCCTAATTTACTAGCTATCCCTCCCTACTATCAGTACTACACTGCATTTGTATAGGAGGAATTACATGTAGGGAGATGTTTGGATAACAAACGCACACGTCTACATCTCTTGTCTTACCAATTTTTAAAAGATTTATGTTGTAGGGAACGTAAAATGAAAATAAACATTCCTTATGGTTAAGATGTTGTTTTTTTGAGTGTTAGTATGAATTGTTCTAAATATATCTGAATTACTTTAAGTCTTGTCTACAGTAGACCTTTCTCATGAAGTTTTTCCTCAATGACTACAGCTCTTTCTGCTGCTGCTGCTGTTGACAGTTCTAGTGGAGATAAGGTGGTACTGGTGGCTGCTGGCAGTTTGATCACTGTGTCATATTGACCTTCTCAGAGCACCTTTCGAAATCATGATGATTAAAGTGTTGGCAACTGACACACATCTCTTGGTGGGTAGCAGCCTTGGGTTATTAAGAGAAAGTGTCTTCCAAAATGCAGCCCTACTGATTTAATAGTAAACAATATTTTCAGAACATTGAAAGTTATACATGAAATATGTCGTAAAGTGGAATAGTCATACCTCAGAAACTGGGATGCAGATCTGCAATAGTTTCATAGTAGCTAGGGTCAGGAGGAACCTGAACTGATCATCTAACCTGACCCCCCTGTCACAGGCAGGAATGAATGCTGGGTGCACAGGACCCTAGACAAGAGATCATCCAACCTCCTCTTGAATTTGCTCAAGGTAGGGGCAAGGACCACTTCCCTGGGAAGTTGGTTCCAGATTTTAGCCACCCTAACTGTAAAATATTGCCTCCTGATCTCTAACCTAAACCTATGCTCCATCAGTTTATTACCATTGTTCCTTGTCACCCCAGGTGGTGCTGGGGAGAAAAGGGCTCTACCTATTTGCTGTTGATCTCCCCTTATGAGTCTGTAGGCAGCCACCAGGTCTCCCTTCAGCTTCCTCTTGCTGAGGCTAAACAGGTTCAGGTCCCTCAGTCTCTCCTCATAGGGCCTGTCCTGCTGCCCTTTCACCAAGTGGGTGGCCCTCCTCTGAACCCTCTCCAGGCTGGCCACATCCCTCTTGAAGTGCAGCACCCAGTACTGGATGCAGTACTCCAACTGTGGCCTGACCAGTGTCGCATAGAGAGGGAGTATCGCCTCTCTGGACCGGCTTGAGATGCAGCTTTGGATACATGATAAGGTATGGCTGGCCTTGTCTGGCATTGGCGGCTCATGTTCATCTTGGAATCGGTAATGACTCCAAGATCCCTTTCTGCCTCCGTGCTTCCAAGAAGAGAACTCCCCAGCCTGTATCTATGCTGTGGTTTCCTTCTCCCAAGGTGCAGCACCCTGTGCTTGTCTATGTTGAACCCCATCCTATTCTCATCCGCCCACTTTTGTAGTCTGTCTAAATCTAGTTGCAGCCTCTCTCTCCCTTCAAGTGTGTCCACCTCACCCCGAATCTTAGTGTCATCAGCAAACTTGGACAGCATGTTTTCTACCCCCTCATCCAAGTCACTGATGAAGATGTTAAACAGTGCAGGCCCGAGGACCGAGCCCTGGGGTACCCTGCTGCTCACGTCTTGCCAGTCTGAGTACAATCCTTCTACCACTACTCTCTGGGTGTGCCCCATCAGCCAATTTTTTACCTATCCAACTGTGCAGGCATTAAGTCACTTAATTTATGGATGAGAATGGGGTGAGAGACAGTGTCAAAGGCCTTCTTAAAGCCTAGAAAGACTACATCCACGGCGACACCATCATCCAAGGATTTAGTTACTTGGTCATAAAAGGCAATCAGGTTGGTTAGGCAGGACCTGCCTTTGATGAACCCATGCTTATTGCCCCTGAGCATGATCTCCCCTGCTGGCCCCCGACAGATGTGCTCCTTGATGATTCTCTCCAAGATCTTCCTGAGCACCGAGGTGAGGCTTACGGGCCTATAGTTACTTGGGTCCACCTTTCTCCCCTTCTTGAAAATTGGGACCACATTAGCCAGTTTCCAATCCCCTGGCACCCGGCCAGATGACTATGAATGCTCATAGAGCCGGGCCAAGGGCTCCATGATGACCCCTGCCAGATCCCTCAACACCCTTGGGTGGAGGGCATCTGGACCTGCAGATTTAAAAATGGCTAGCCCTTCCAAAAGATCCCTAACTACATCTGCACTGACTGAAGGCCTGACAGAGCTATCCCCACGGTTGTCCCTACCTCTGGTAGGTGGGTGGGTGGATGAATAGCTAAGAAAAATTCTGACGTTACTACTTTAGTTACAGCCTACATATAGCTTGATTGCATAAAAGCTCCCTTTTAATTGAAAAATAACAAGGGTAACCAAAGTTAATTGGTATAGTTATTTTCAAAACATTCAATTTTTATATTTTTCATGTACTCAAGGAAAGGGGGAATGTGATGGTAGTCATTACCAAATTCTTAATTTTTGCTTTATGGAAGGACACATTTTTATTTCCTTTAAATATATGCAAATTATGAAATTAGACTTTAAGGTTACCTGCATATCTGTTTTTTGTAGTACAAGCTAAAAAAAAAAAATTACTGTCCGTTTGCTTAGTCCTGTAACATAGCTATATTTTGCCTTTTTGGTTACGGATGTTTCTCATGGATAATTGTACTATTTGATATCTGTTATGGGGCATGAATTTTGAATATTTTAAATTATTCTTTACTGGGGGACAAACGAGCAAAAATGCACTGTTTACAGTACATTTAAGCAAAGAACTGAGCTTCTGTTTTTAAACTAATAAGCAGTGGAAGTATGTGAGAAGATGACCCATCAAATTATTTTTTTTAACTTTAATTGTGTTATTAGTATTAAATGAGTCCTGACTAGCTCTGATTGACAGTTGCCATGGTAGATAGTGGCTGAGTTGAGAAGGTAGCAAGTTGTAATTTAACTTAACCTAGGTCAATTCAGTCTTTTCCCTGGCCTTTTTTTTCCCCACAAGCCTCAGTATTGCTTCCTAGGCTTTGTCACTTTGAAGGGTCAGTCTTGCTAACTTTGTTTCTGTTGAGTCAGGTGAAGAACCACCTGAAATAAGTGACATGTAGCATCTTCCAACAGGTTCAGCAATAACTTCTTGTATGGTGTGTTTCAGAGGAGAGCCTAGATAGTGGCATGCAGCAGAGCTCCATCTAGTTTTTTGCTGCTGTGTTGGTGAGAGGTGAAAGCAGTCATCCTACCAAAATAAATGAGTAAATTTGCAAAGATGACAATAAATTAATGTATCTTTGAATAAAAATGGGATACTATAATTTCCCCGTAACTGATTTTTATATGAAATTGTGGAAATTTTAATATGATGTGGAGAAATAATAGTGTTATATAGGCCTTTACCATTAACTAAAAGATAGTTGGATCTCTTGAAACCCAAATGTTAGAACAATTAAGTGTGGAATTTGCATTACTTTAACAACCTGTAAGCTAGTTTCAAAAGATTTTGAGGTGGGTTGGCATATAAAGTTTTCCGAAGGAATTTTGCTTCAACAGATTTTGAGGCTGATTAAAGCATGGTTTGACTCCAGATGTTAGTGAGTGCATAGATGGTGAATGCTTTTATTGCTGAGAGTTTATCTAAGCTGGAGACAGGATAGTGGATGGTGGAAAAGATGGAGTACATCTTTATTCATATGCAAAACTTAACTAGTCTGCCTTTTCTTGTCTCCCAAAGTTCTCAGCTCTGCTGGTCTGGCCCATCTGTCTTCTGGCTGTGTTTATACCTTTTTTCACCCATTCCTGTCTCTTCTGTGCCTTGAGAGTGCCTTGTGCTCTTACTCAGAGGCTGGCATTTTAAGATTGGGAAGCATGATTTTGAACTACCTTTTAGTGTGTCCTTCTCTTTCCCTTCTCCCTTTCCACCCACATCTTCTGTGCTCTAACTCCATAATCATCAACAGACTCTTTCATTTCCCTTCAGTTGGATGATTGGCAGGCCAGTTTAAACGTGTGCAATGTGAAATGTGTGTGTTGACAAACAAAATAAAACCCTGTTAGGGCTGTACAGTCAAAGCACTCAAAAGTTAGGCAGCACCAGAATCAGGGTTGCCTTTGCACCCTTACACAGTCGGTCCCCTTTTGGAAATGCATTTCCGATAGGACCCTCATGTCATGAACAGTGGTCAATGATTGGGTAGAGACAAAATATAGGAACACTCACTAAATGAGTGTGAAAAAACATTTAGTCTATTGCATGCCATTCAAACCTGTACTGAACAGAGAATTATAATTTTCCTCTTGGGCTTTTCGGTAATATCCTTAATGTAGTTTCTGAAATGCATTAATTGCTGCAGAGCTATCTTTGCAACCCTTTGTGAGGATGGTTTTTGTTGAAGGAGAAACTGAGATAAAGTTGAATCTTGAGTGCCCTGGTTGAGAAGCCTTACTTAGTATTCTGCAGTCCTTCATGTTTGAAGCAGAACTCCATTGATCTTGGCTTCAGTTGTGAGTGCTTGGCACTTTTTCAAATCAGATCCTTAATATCTGAAGTTAGGAGCAGACAGTGGTCACTTATGGAAAATAGTGGTTCTTGTGCCCTATCTGGCTTCTTGTGGAGACCTCCTGTGGTGGAGACAAAGTTAGAATTTACTACTTCACAGGGACATTCAGGTACTTTACCAAGGCCTATCTCTTTCTGCAGTCTAGATCTAGTTTTATTGATCACACACCTTCCAACTTAGAAGCAAACAATTCAAGGTTCCTCCTTGCTCACTACATAGCCCTGACATTTTTAAGCCACAAGCTGGCCCTTTTAATGAATGTGGCAAGGGAAAAATATGTGCATCTGGAACTGAAGACATTTTATGATGCACGTAATTCAACTCCATTTTCAAGGTTATTTGACACAAAAAATATCAGAATTAGCTTATGTTTTGAGTGCTTATATTTGTAAACTTGCAATTTGCAGGGTGTAAATATTTCATTAGTATTATTATTATTTTTTTTTAAATCACCCAAATTCTGTCATGTGAAACTAGATTTTAACATGAGTTGTTGACAGGTTTGGGATCTGCAGCTCAGTCAGTCTTCCATTCCTGGAGTAGTGGGTTTACTATTAACAGTAGCAAGCTGTTCTGTGAACATGCCACTAGATGGGGATGGAGTTGTTTCACCTGTGGGCTTCCCAGTCATTTGCTAGATGGCCAGGGAATGGGGAGACTCAAGAATCATGACTTCTCTTCCAGGTTGTAGAAAAGTGTGTGTCCTAATGGTCAGCTGGTGCTCTCTTGCTATTTTGCTCGTAGCTTCTTGACCCTACTTTCTTCTCTCTTTTAGCTCTGAATTTAAACTGGCTGTTTATTTCTCTGTGCTATTTGGATAACAAGAGAGTGAGCCTCTATTCTCTCAGCTCTGGAGCCTGGCCCAGGACAGCTTTGGCTGGCAGACAGGAGGAACAATTCTGGGCAAATTCCTATTTTGGCCCCAAGGAAATGCATCCTCCATTGCTTTATAGCGGTGCTGGACATGCAGTCCAATAGTGTGCCAGAGCCCTGTGGGGATGGAGCTTGCTGGCATGGAAGATTTTGGCCTCAAATGGATTATGTTCTGTAAGTAAAGTTAGCAAAGGTCTCTATAAGCAGTTGCAAATGGGCTCTTAACTGTCAGTATTGCGAGCTTGGTGCTGATTTAATAGAATTTAATCTTTTTGTACTTTTAGATCAGTTCCATATAGATATATATATATATATTTTTGTAATCTCCCTTTCTAAGAAATGTACTTAAAAGTATTTTATGACTAAGTATTTTTGCAGGAGAGAGGGTAGGAGGGAGAGAAGTGTCCACATCAGTTCTAAAGATGTGTCCAGGTTCTTGGACACTTATTATTTACACCAGAGGGGGAAAGGGTGGAGAGGGAACAGATGCATTAAAGGCGAGCTTTAGATCAGTATAATCTACTTGAATCTGGTGTAGATTTTTATCTGGGCAAATATAAGAGGTAAACTGATTTAGGTGTGTGTCTTTCCTCTGTAGTTTATTTTAGGGTGGTACTTTGTTTCAAATAAGCAGATTACAACTTGCTTCCTCCCACCTAGCAGCAAAGCACTATGATGCACTGTAGTGCAAGGCCTACTGTATGTAGCTAGCTGAACAGCACCATATGTTTGTCCATGTTAGATTCTATTGAAATGTTTATTTGTGTACAAAAAAATGCAAGTGCAAAACAAGTATGATGTGCTGCATATCCAGACTCCAAGTTATTTCTTGAAAAATGGGACTTTAGCTTCTATTTAGAAAATGGTACCTATTGTCCAAATGTTATTTCTGTGCACACCCACACAATATTTTGGCATACAGTTTCAGGCAGTAAAAATTTGACTTGTGGCAAAATGTAACATTAACCTTCATGGAGTGCATCTCACCAATACATAAGTCTTACCTTATTTTGTTGGTATATTTTCATGAACACGTTAGCTACAAATTTACAGGATGGTTATATGGAGTAAATAGAAGACACTGAGTCATATCAAAGATGGATGTATATTAGAATAAGTGTAAGTGTGCAATTAAAAAAAAATGAAATGACACATTTCATGACAACTTAATCCTGTTAAAGAGTTTTTAGTAAAGATGCAACATCAAGCTGTACGTAACTGTATGAAAAATAATTTTTGTGGTGAGGAAGAGGCAAAAGGGACATTTAATTTTGATATTAAAAAAAGTATGGACAGCATTTGGTACTACCAAGAGTAACAGCAGAAAGACCTGGGGTGTTGTCTTTAAAGTAAACCTCACTAACTGAAGAAATAATTCGGAGCACTTTTGCAGCATGAAGCTGTCAGCATAAAGCAGAAACTGGGGAATTTGCATATGGATTGAAAAAGACCTGCAGGTCTTTACTCTTCCCCTTATTTCTCATTATTGCTAGTATGTGAACATGTTAACTAATGATACAAACAGAGCAGTATTAGATAGCAGGGAAGTAAAAAAAAATATCTGGTCTATGCTAGGGTTTTCACTTTGAAACTGCATAACACTGGTGCAACAGTAAATTTCCAGGAAGGCCTCCGTGTATGCAACAGTGCATGCCTTGATTTACAGGTGGTTTCACCACATGCCTTGATTATGGGTATTGTCCACTGTTGTGATATGTATGGTAAGTTTCTTTCTCTCAGAGGCTTTCCTGCACTAACATTAGTTTGCTAGCAACAAATGCAGGTAAACTGGTTCTGAAGGCTGCCACACTGTTAAGAATCACTCCTTTTGAAATGTGGAAGAGCCAAATAGTTTTTAGTTTGCGAGATGAAAAGAATTGCTGGGTTTTTTTTTTTGGTTTTTTTTTTTTTAACTTTCCCTATGACTCTAATGTTGGAGACCTGTGTAAGAAAGTTGCAACAGTCTATCTTTCTATCAGCTTGTACACTGTCTAGCATGGAAGGGCTCCACTATTGGTTGTCCTCCAAGTGCTGCTATATAGCAAATAGTTTTGGAGGTCAGGAGGTGAATTGTACTGTACTGTATTTTGAGTTACTCCAAACACCTGTTAGAAAGTTATCTTCCCAACAGAGGGCTAAATTAAGTTTCTCCTTAATTTTAATGTGTTGTGGTCCACAAATAAGGTGATTGGAGTTATTTAACACTCATGTTGCACTGTCAAGAACATCTTCAATTAATTTTTTTTGTACAAGACCCAATGGACATCATCTTGATAAAGTGATTATGAAAATCGAACTACCAAACTTATAAACTACTGAACTCTGTCCTGTTAGCATATTTCTCACTATTTGTTTGTTCAGTCATCAAGGAGACTCTTTTTATTTATTTATTTTTCCTGAATTTTGCTTAAGCAACTCTAGACTAGCAACTCTTTTTCTCTAAATAGAACCAAGAGTCCTGTTCACTTCTGGACAATACAGATTTCTTAAACTCTAAAATATATTGGGGCTCTTCACCTTTATTTATGCAAATTCTTAAGTAATTGTAATATCTCTATGGGCATAGGGTAGTTTCAGCCATGAAGGGGAAGAGCATTGAATATACTGCTCTTCTCTATACTATGTACATACTTGATGGAAATATTTTTGTTTGTTTGCTAGTGACTTTCTGCTGCCTTTCCTAACAAAGGCTTAGGACAGCTTGCAACAAAAGAAGCAGAAAATTAAAAGAACAACTAGAATAAATAAAACAAAATCAAAGCAAAGACCCACTAATCAACCTTTTGGCCTAGTGGTGGTTGCTAAATGCCTGCCCAAACAGAAAAGTCTTCCAGCACTTCTGAAAGCTGTTTATGCTGAGGCCTTGGTGGGACCTGAGGGAGAGAGTTCAAATGGAAGAGTGACTGCTATGAATGATCTCCCATTTGTATTTTTGCCAAGTGGATTTTGAAATATTGAGGCTGCTCTCAATTGACCTTAAAGATCGCAGTGGGGCTTTAGGTATGAAGGTCCCAGGCCATTTAGGGCTTTATAGGTCAAAACTATCTTGTTTGAATTGCACCCAAAAAGCTACTGGGAGCTAGTGCAGATGCTGGAGTCCTAGAGTTATATGCTCTTGCAGACTTGCCTTTGTCAGAAGGCAAGCTGCAGTGTTTTGTACCCGTTGCAGCCTCCAGACAGTTTTCAAGGGCCAGCATCATGTGGTGGCTATTGCACTAGCTTTTAGCTTTGAGGTTATGAACGCATAGATGATGGTGACCCGATCAGATCAGAATGTGAAAGAAAAGGTCCTAGGCTTCTCACCAGATGTCTTGGCCTCTTGAAGGCTCAGATCATGTGTTGAAAGGCTCTCCTAGCCTCTGCTGGCATCTGAATATTGGGTGCAGCAGAGGATCCAGGAGTGCCCCAAGGATGAGAACCGGAGTGACAAGGGAAGGCTGAACTCCATCAGCTTTCCCAGTCTCCTGCCCCCCACTCCCAACCCCAATTATGTGATCTGCCACCACATGTCATGTTCTCGTGTTTCTCACAGTACTGAGTGGGTGTATCTTTTGGTATCGTAACAGATACAAATCCAACACAGTTTGAAAGTTATCATACTGGTTCACGTGGTGAAAGACTGCATACTATAACAAAACTTCTTGATGTTATTTTTAAAATACTTCCAAGTCTTACCCATTTTTTTTTCTGAAGCTAAAGCTATGAATAAAGCAAGAAATTGCTGTGTGAACTTTTGTAAATGAATTGACCATTACCCACTTTAAGTGAAAGTTTTCCATTAGGCTGAGCAAGACTGGCAGTTCATTTGATAGCTAGCAAAATGTTTTAGCTGCCTCCCTACCTGACTTCTAATTTTACCATTTTAAGAAAGGTAGTTTTATTTGAAAGATGATTATCCATCTTGAGGGACGCTTAGCTAGATGTACTTGTATATAATCTTGGCAATCGTTGCCTATAACACAATGGAATATAATTTTACGTAGCTAGTTTCTTGTCCCTACTTGTTTTTTTGGCAGATGCTGATGGTACATTTTACTAGAATGTCTAAGGCCTAGATTTCAGCTGTCCATATAATGACACTTTTCTTCCTTGAAGATGTCATTTAGTTTTTAAGTATTTGTCCTATTACAGTTGATTTTATTATGTATATATGAAATAAAAAAATATTACTAGGAAACCGGGAGTTTGATTGCATGAGTGAATTTTAAAACTTTGCTGGTGTGTGGGTTTTTTTTTAATTGACAAATGTTAGTGTTGCAGGAAAAACATAAGTTTTAAGCAAATGTCTTTATTTGGATGAAAGAAACGAGAGGGTTTTATCAGTATTCTTATAGTTCATAAACTGTGTGCAACTTGTGCAATATTAAGCTTGCCTGTTAATTAGCCAGGCTTTATTTTAAAAAGCTTTGCAACTTTTTAAAAAAAGATTTGTTTTCAGTTTTCCTTCCCCTCCCCCCCCAAAAAAACAACAAAACAAACAAACAAAATGCAAGAAAGCCTTCAGTAATACTGTAACACTGAGGTTAAATGGTTAAGTCGAAAAAAATCCCCAATTTTTGGTTTAAAAGAAAACAAACCCAAATACACCCCCAAATCCACATTTTTTCCTGTGATTTTTTTAAAAAAAGTAACCCAAAATCATTTGGGTTTTTTTGTTTTGTTTCTCTCCCCCGCCCTTCCCATTTTAAAATGAAACACCACTAATATATAGATATAGCGGTGTCTCGTTTTCAACTGAAAAATGAGGATTTATTTATTTTTTTAAACTGGAACACCGCTTTATCTATATATTAGTGGTGTTTCATTTTAAATCATGGGGAAAAATCGATTTTGAGTTACTTTTTTTAATCACAGAAAAATGTGGATTTTTGGGTGTTTTTGGGTTTGATGGGTTTTTTTTAAACTGAAAATTGGGGATTTGTTTTAATTGGAGAAAACCAGGATCCCTGCTGATTTACATATTTAGCCTGACACTATGCACCCCATTCCTTCACTGCTACAACTTCCCTAACCCTGCAGTATAGTTACTTTCATGGGATGACGCAGTATATCATAGTATAATGGTATCTTTGTCGTGTGTCTACAACTACTTGCTGGATTGTTCAGGTATTCCTAATACAGGCATAGCCTAAATCCTATTTCCTTTCGGCACAAGGATTTGATAATTGGTTTACATCATATATTGCATTTGATACTTAGCCTTGTTTCTACTTCATGATATTTGTAATTAATATCTTTTGGTGAACTCTAACTTTTCTGTTGGATTTTTTTAAAGAAACTATTCTACAGTGGATTTCTGGTAAGCATAATTACATGTTTAGGCACTCGGGTATCGGGCCATTTTGGTACCTACAAAGAAATAAAGTAGTATTTCTAAAGAAGCTTGGGCATAGAGACAACTTGAGGAAAAATCTGCTTTTGTAGCAGCTCTTTTCTCTCTCCCCCCGCACAAGTAAAAGGCAGATTGTGTGTATGCGTATCCCCAGTACACTAAGCAGTCAGGGAACAGAGCTGTAGGCAATTGCCTATGAAAGTAAATATGCTATGCCTTGTGGGTTTTTTAAGTCTAGTATTCTTAATACTAAGGGTACAGAAGTGAAATACTTCACCTGTAAATCCAGGTGTCAGAGACTTGGCATTAGTTGTCAAGGTTGGCCTAATTTAAAAGGTGGGGGTTTTTTTTGTTTTTACTATGCCCTAAATGGGGTAGTGTACCATGATTGTTTCAACAAAAATCTTGTGTTGCCCTTAATTGACCCTCTGCTCTGATTTTTTCCTTTACTCTTACTTTTTCAGTGGATGAGGAGAGTGTTAGCTCTTACTATCCCTCTTTTAACAATTCTATGAAAGTGATATGTATTGGGTTGCTAATGTTAATTTGTGTGTGTGCTGGGGAGAAAACAAAGTATGTGTCACCCCTTATTTTCCTGTGTTACCCTGACACTCACGCTTTCCTACAGTAACAGGAGCAGCAGAATAAAACTAAGGTTGCCTGGCTGGTGCTGTGTGCAAGACAGATTAACAAAGCCAGTATCCTGTCACCTACTTCCTATTTTCCTGAACAAGAATGTAATGTATGCTTGTGGGGACACGTAGCATAGAAATAGCAGTGGCCCACAAGATTTTTCTGTTAGTTTTTTTTGCTACTCCTGCAGCAGTTGTCAAGAGAGTATTCTCTGATGTTCTTTAAACGTGTCACAGAAAATACTGGTACCTCTTTTGGAGTATAAGAACTTCAGTGTAAACTACCAAGTTTTTCCATCTGTATCTCGCAATAAAGTTTCACTGCACTTCAGTGAGAGTGGGCTTCCAAAATGATTGGAAGCAGCTTAAAAATAACTATGAGATTTATTTAAAAACACAAATGTAACTGCAGATTTTTTCACTGAAGTTATGGTGAGACTTTACCGAAAAAAGGACTGTGTGAAGTTGCTGAAGGTATGCTGTCTGTTAACTGTGCTACTCTTGTGCTGTTAAGCAAACTTAGAATTTAAGGGTTAATTGAGATAGATAGATAGATATCCTTTAAATTCTAAGTGTGTGTGTGCGTCTATAAGCATACTTTCTGACACCAAGAAAATACATTGATCTAAATCAGAATGAATTTAATGTAATCTAAAACTGGAAAAAAAATAGTACAGAAATACTGTCTTAGTCTGGAGTTCTGTCTACAAGGATACCTGCAAGGAAACCTCCATACATGGGAAAATGAATACATTTGAACTGTTTTGGGAACAGCCCCTTGCCATTTAAAAACAAATATATTTGAACTGGAAAGAATAGAACTGCTTATCAGATGCTAGAATTTTAAAGGAGAGTTAGGATAGCAAATGTATCTTAACTGTTAAGTTTCTAAAAACTGTTTTATTTGAGCTCCCTCTTACCCCATTTTTGGACACACAATGACTTTTCCTTAAGTTTGGGAAAGAAACGGGTATGAAGTTAAATACCAGATAAAACTATGAATTGTTACTTTGTTATGTAAATGAAAATTATCAATTTTAAAGAAGAGGGAAAGTGTGTGAGAGAACTTAGGCCCTGACTTGTTAAAAATCCTTTGATAGGATGCCTGATATCCCCATTTTCCTAGCAAAACATTTAATTGGACAAGACTTTGTTTGCTTTACTACGTGCCCTTTGAATGTTTATATGCTTTAATATATTTTTAGTTTCATTTACAAAATTACCGTGTAATATCACTTAGCCCTGTTTAACTACTTGCATCTTTTTACATCAGAGTAGTAGGGTGTTAATAGTGGGTGGGGTGATTTTATTCTTTTTTTGGGGGGAGGGGGGTTCTTTTCTAAAACAAGAAAGCCATCACTCCTGTAACCCCATGCCAGACTGGTGAAAAGTGCCTGAAATGGGTTATGTAAAGGTAGAGTTCTGCTCCTTTGAAATATTGCTTTAAATAATATTTTTCTTTTTGACTCAAGTGAATTGGTTTCTGATTCAATGAGAAGATTAATGGTAGAGATTCAGCTCCCTGAAAACAAACTGTGAGGAAGTGCTTAACAGCCTCCATTATAGCAGTACATTTGTGTTGCTTTAATGTCGAGTGGTATGGTGTATACTGGTAATGTTTTATTACAAAGGGGTAACTGCTTGATGTTTGTAAATACCTCCCCCCCCCCCCCCTTTTTTTTTTTTTACGTATGCTTTATTTTGGAATATTTTATCACGCTGCAAGAATTTCCTCATTCTTTCATTTTAAGAGGGGAAAAAACACCTGTAAGAAGGTAGATGCATGTAAATGAAAATTGGGTTTTGTTTTTTTGTTTTAAATGTTTCTCTTTCTAAAGCAGTTTTAAACCACTTTAAAGGGTAGCTATTGCAGTTCAGTAGGATAATAACCTTTCATCCCTGGCTATAATTTGAATTTAGTTGGCATATGATTTTTCAGGTCCTTGAAAAGCAGTCCTCTTTAAAAAGCCAAAATCATGTTGTCACTCAGTTGAGCCCCGCTAATGAAATACTTTAAAATACTTTATTTTTAAAGTATTAAGAGATAGTGGGGCTTGACTTTTGGCAATGACGTCTTGTAAAGGTGTCTTAAATGCTGTTGTCTTACTTGCCGGCGTGTGAGAGAATGTGCCTGGACTGTATTTAGAAATATGAGTAAAATTTCACACTCCCCAAAACAGATAGATGTTAGGTGTGATATACATCCAAGGACATATCACAGAGGGAACTTGGCACTTGCACTCAAGGAGTTTGTTTTTTTGGACTTTCAAACGTGAGCCGAAAATTTGGCAGCACTGGAATTTTTTCCTGTACAGGTTTCCCTTGCTTTATGCTGTACGTGTGTTACTGGAAAACGGCGCATAACTCAAATTTGCATAAAGAGAACCTACTTTTTACAATGTAACAAATAGGGATATGTTCTAAGACCTTGACTGTAGTGACACCCAGACCCATCTCTTTGGCGAGTACCAAAATTGTCTCATATACAGCAGACAGTATACACAAGCACAAGGAGCTATCATAATAGGGATGGCAACTACAGGGAACATGTTGCAGACAATGAATGAGGAACACAGATCCATACAGAAGTGTATATTTTGATGTGTGTCACTCTTACAATTCACTGCACAAAAAACTGACTGTGGGCTTCCACCACACCAATCATGTAACAATGAATTTACTTCACATGTAATGAATTTTTGGTAGAAAAAGGGTCGTCGCATAAGAGTGAATTTGCACATGTAGAAACTGCTTAAAGCGGGGGAAACCTGTACTCTGTCATCATTCAGCACCTAACTTTCTTATGAACTGCATGCTTATACATCTTTTTAAATGAGAGCAGTGAAGTTTTAATATTCCAAATAATTAGGCATATATAAGGTAGAATTGAACATTAAATGTTTTACATGTTTATGCAAAATATGTACAAAGCAATGCTACTTAAATTATACTGAGCCTTTCAGAGATTCTTTCCTGTAATAAAAATTGCACATCACAGCAGTTCAGAATAATGCAGGGAGATGCCTATGATATCAGTTGTAGAAGATGCAGATCTCTGATCTCCCAGTTTGGAAGGTAAGTAAGTGATGCTGAAATGAAGACCCTATCAAGGTGTCTGTTTTTTAAATCCGTGTCCTATGAGCAATCTGTTAATTTGGAATCTTGAGAAGTAGGTTTTGGAGTTCAGTGAATGGAACGTTCCCTAGGGTAACTTAAGGTTCTGGGGCACAAATTAATGTTTGTCAGTTAAGCTAACAATTGGCACAAGCATCTGTTAAAGAAATCTTGTGCAAACAGCGAAGTGCTTGACTTAGGACGCCTTGTCACATTTTCAGTGAAGGTGAAATCCAAGATGGAAATGCCTAAATTGGTTTGGGCATAAGGCTGTGTAAGGCCCCCCCATGGCATAGGTCAGAAGGACCTGGCATCATGTCCCAAAGCAAGCAATGAGAGAGCGATACCAAGTGCTTGGTGATCTTGTTAACTGAACTTGAACTGCTACATTAAATTTCCTTTCAAATACATTGTGAAGAAACATTTTATTGAGCTTTTCAGACATTTGTTTTTACTTAGAAAACTGCAATATTTTCTCTGGGGATTCTTAATTACTTTCTACCTGTAAAAATTCTATTTTAACTACTTCTCTTGTCCTGCTTTAATAAAATAAGCCCAAAAATTCTTTTCCCATGACAATTCCAGAATGATCTATTAAGAAATCGGTAGTTTTAGAAAGCATGAGGGTACCTCTCTTGTCATGACAAGTTCTCATGAGGCTGAGACTGCAAATAATATATTACAGATTCTTTGTAATGTATGAAATACGAGATGAAATGTATTACAAGATAAGCAATATGAA
The DNA here is from genome assembly GCF_052110815.1 of Crocodylus siamensis. Taxonomy (NCBI): domain Eukaryota; kingdom Metazoa; phylum Chordata; order Crocodylia; family Crocodylidae; genus Crocodylus; species Crocodylus siamensis. The sequence continues at coordinate 68,394,008 of NC_143398.1, forward strand.
ATGCAAGGTATTTGTAATGCATAAAATGCCAGATGTCATTGTGAGAACTTGTAAAAATATTTAATTTGACTTTTTTTAATTGAATTATGTTAACCCACAGTGAATCATTATGTAGTCTGAATGCTTTATTGTCAGGTGATCTCTTTGGAGTGCACGCAGTGTGTGCTGCTTATTTGTAGATGCTTATGATGTAACTTTTTAAATGTGAAATTATATCAGCAGACTAGGCTAGACAAAGCCAAACTTTTAAATGCAGTGCATTCTTCAGTTCAGTTTGTGCATTTCTACCATGAGAAGTGATTCTATGGGAAGACTAGCCAATTGCTTGTCAAGAATGAAGGGCAGGGAGGGGGGAAACGGCTGAGGACAGAGGCCTGCGTCTGGCCCGGCCCCCCTTCAAGGCCAGGCCCGCTCCCCCCCTGCCCCCCCCAGCTTCGGGGCCGGGGCTGAGCTGGCCTTCCTGCTCCCGTCTGCTCCGTCACCGCCTCCAGCAGGGCCAGAAGAGAATGGCCAGTGGTCCTAGCCTTGCCCCCCTCCCACCCCCACCGTTTGCTCCGTTTTTGTGACCTGCGGGGAGCAAGAGGGATGGGATCAGCACTGGTGGCCCCGACCCCCTCTGTTCACTCCCTTACTGTTGCTTCCAGGGGTGGGGGCCCAGGTCCAGCACTGCTGCCCCATCGCCACTGCCTGCCTGGGGGTGGGTGGGGACAGAGGCCCAGAGCCAGGCTTGCTCCTTCCACCCTTCACCCCTGCTGCTTTGGAGCCGGGGCTGCTCCCCCATTCCCACCTGGGGGGCCTCCAGGAACAGAGCCCAATGTCCGGGCCTGTGCCTCTGCTCCCCTTAGCTGCTGCTGCCCCCCCCCCCCCCCCCCCCCCCCCCCCCCAAATCCAGGCCTGACTGTTTGTTTTTTCTTTTCCCCCTCTCCCTCTACCCCTGGTGCTGCCACTGCCTCCTTCATAGGCTATGGGGTAGGGGGTAGTTCAGCTGTGCTGGTCTGGGTGCCCCCCCTTCTCTTCTGTCCCTGCCATCATGGTGGCACTTCCGCTGCCTGCTGTCACTTTATTAGCACTCTGATTGGCTGCTGAAACAGGCAATCGGAGTGTTAATAAAGCATTATGGATAGATCGACTAAGGCATTTATTTATTAATTAATTACAATTTTTATTAATTATTTTTATATTACAGAAAATAAGATTAAGGAACTGTGTGTGTATATACAATGTGTGTATACATACATGCATACATAAAAATAAGATGTTCCTATATTTTCATATTACAGAAAATAAGATTTTCAATCTTTTAAGAAGTAATAACCTCGATTCTGTCATCCTGCTACATCAAAAGAATTGTTTACTATGTCCAGTTAAAAGTTATTATATACAGCTGAAGGCAGTGACTCAGACTGCAGAGATTTTATTAGGTGACAGTACAGGAAAACTAGAGAACCTTGTTTGTGTTTTAGATCTTCTGAATTTTGAAGGGATTTATTTTCCCCCTTCCAACTTGCTTCCTAGTACATGTGCTCACTGTAATTGGGAGACTGAACCTTGAATTCATGATGTTGTCATTTAAAAGTCACTTTATTTCCGAGCAGAGCTGCAAAAGTAATTTTTTCCTGAGTGAAGGTCAAATAACTGACACTACACAATTTGGAAGCCACACATGAATTAGTTGATCGATGTTAGCATCGTGTATATGTGCATGCAAGTGTAGGTAGATGGATATAGATGTGCATGCAAGTGTAGATTGGTAGATGATTCAATCCATCTACACTTGCATGCACATCTAGTCATAGGACTTTAGATTTTAAAGTCCTGAACAAGACAGTGGGCAACAGATGACAACTTTTTTTTGTAATAGATCGCAGGACTTTAAATTTGAAACCTTCCTGGAATACTGAATTGGTTATCAAGCAAAAGGAAGAAACCTTAAATATACATTTTCTTTTTGGTTGCAACTAAGCCATGATTACTACAAAACACTTTTTTAAAATTAAGATCTCTCACTCTCACAGTATTCATGGTAGTCAGTGAAGAGCTAAAACTCCATCAAACAAACAAATGTCTCTTTTAGGGGGTGAGGGAGAAGGGGGCAGGGATATATACAGACTCTTTCTTGTATATCTGTAGGTACAAAATCTGTATATCTATAGAGAAGGGGACCTCAATTTTCTTTTAAAAAAAAAAAGGTGTTTAGTAGCTGTAACTAAAAAGAAAATTAATATTTAAATAGAGGTGCACTGATGCATCAGTTTGCTTTGGATTGGCACCAGTAAAGAAAATAGATTGTATTAGAAATTGGACTGATATGGCCAATTTTTTTTTTCTTTTTTTAAATTTGGCCGATTTAAATGGCTGTCCATGCACGCAGCTGCAGTGCAGCACACAGGCAGTGAGGAGCACAGCCTTGCAGCTTGGAGAGCTGCGTGCAGCTGGTAAATCTTGTGGTGGAAGGGGAGGGGGGAGGGAAGGGGCATGAAGTGGGTAGATCAGTGCTCCCTGCAGTGAAGGAGGGAGTGGGACAGGGCATGGAACAGAATTGTGGCTTGTCCGGGGGTGGGGAGGCAGAGCAGGAGGGGGAAGGCAGTGGCTCCTGCCACTGTACCTTGGGAGGGCATGCGGTATGTGTGTGTGGGGAGGGGGGTTGTGCCTCCAGATCTGCGTGGTGGCGGGGCAGGGCAGGCTGCAGCTGCCCTGGGCTCTTTCTGGCACATGGGGTGTGTGTGTGTGGGGGGGGGGGGGGGGGGGGGGGGGGGGGGGGGGCGGAAGGGTTCATTGATTCATCGATGCTAGGATCAGAAGGGACCTCCAGTGGATCATCAAGTCCAATCCCCTGCCCATGGCAGGAAAAAGTGCTGGGTTCACATGACCCAGCCAGGTGCTTATTCAGTTTCTTCTTGAAGAACCCTGAGGTAGGGGAGCCTGCAGATTCTTGCAGCCCTAGCTGTGAAGAAGTTCTTTCTGGTGTCCAACCTAAATCTCTGTCGGCATATGGCTATTGTTCCTGGTTATTCCAAGGGGTGCCCCGGTAAACAGGGCATCTCCTATTCCCTGCTGTCACCCCTGGTGAATTTGTATACAGCCACAAGATCCCCCCTCAGCCTTCTCTTGTGGAAGCTGAAAAAGTCCAGTTCCCTTAGCCTTTCCTCATAGGGCCTTCTCTGCAGGCATCTAGCCATACGAGTGGCCCTTTTCCAGACCCTCTCAGGGTGTCCACATCCTTCTTGAATTGCGGTGCCCATAATTGGATGCAGTACTCCAGCTGTGGCCTGACCAGTGCCACACAGAGGGGAAGCATCACCTCCCTGGACCTGTTCATGATGCACCTACCAATGCATGACAGTGTGGTTAGCTCTTGTGATTGTCACTGACAACTGGTATTAATTTTGGAGTCTGACTCAGATCTTTCTGCTGCTGTGCTGCTGTGCTGCTGAGAAGGTCACCCCCCACCCTATAGGTGTGCTGATGAGTCCCTCTCCTGAGGTGCAGCACCTTGTACTTCTCCTTGTTGACCTGCATCCTATTGTTCTCTGCCCATTTCTCTAACCTGTCCAGATCTTCCTGGATTCGGTTTCTTCCCATCAGTGTGTTTACTTTACTCCATAGTTTGGTGTCATCTGTTTATTTGGACAGTGCTTTCTATGCCCTCATCCAGGTCACTGTTGAAGATATTGAACAACACTGGCCCAAGGACCAAGACTTGGGGGAATCCCACTACCCACATCTTTCCATGTCGATACCAACCCATCCACCACCACTCTCTAAATATGACCCTTAAGCCAATTAGCCACCCACATGACTGTAATAGCCTATGGCACAGCTGTTCAGTGCTTTTGAGAATAGGATGGGATACCATGTCAAAGGCCTTCTTAAAGTCCAAGTAGATGACGTCTACCTCGACTCCTCCTACATCTAAGCATTTAGTGACATGGTCTGCTCGGGGCAGATGGCAGTGGTACTACGAGTGGGGCTACATGTGGGCTACAGTGAAACTTGGGGTGGCTGCAGCCCCGCCCCTCCCCACATCCCTCCTCCTGGCCCAGCCCCCACTGGGAAACCTGGCAGAACCCTGGCCCTAGCCTGCAGCTGCAGCCTACCCTAGCCCACCCAGATCTGGGGGCATGTGCCTTCTCCCCCCCCCCCCGTGTGTCCTTCTGGGGTGTGCACAGCAGCAGGAGCCCCCCGGATGAGCTATGGCTCCACCCCACTGTGGCTTGGCAGCCCCAGCCCTCAATCATTGTAGGGGCCTTCATTTGCCCCCCCCCCATGCCCCTAATTTTCCCCCTTCCCCTTCCACCACAGCATGCAGCTGTATTGGAAATCAGATGAGTATTGGCCAATATGCCTCCTTAAAAATTGGCAACCGGTATTGGCCTCCAAAATCTGTATCGGTGCACCCCTATATTTAAAATTTCTTACTTTTTCTTGATACTGAAAAAGTCTTTGAGTATTTCAGGAGTACTTGAGTATATCAGGTAGGTTTAAAATCTAAAGTCCTAGGAATTGTTACAAATAAGGTGGCATCTATTCCCTCCCGTATTCTTTGGGGAGTTTGGAGGGATGGGGGTGTTTACGTGTGAAATGTTCCGTATAAGTATATTTGACCATATTCACAGAAAGTTACTGATCTGTTTTAAAATTTAAAATTTTACTTTCTACATTTTGTAAAAAGAATACTATAGATGTGCTATATTTTAAGTAAGGCATTTGTCTTTTCTCAACTCTGCAGCCTCCAGATATTCATTTGTTTGTTTTTATAGAACGTTAGGACCCTGTGGTTCTTCTCTGACCTCAAATAAGGTATCTCCAGTTACAAGCTCAAGTCCTAATTCTTCAGCAAACTCTGGGAGCACTTAGGTTGAATTCTACATGTATATAAGGGACCTTCTTTTGTTTGCAGGACCTTCAGTTTGTTTACTACCTTGTGCAAATGTAGGCTTATGAATAAGCATTCATAGAGTTGAGGGCCAAGTTGCAAAAAGTATAGATACAGAGAGAAGAAAAAAGATTCAGGGAGTCAAGAAGGAGATTGAAGGATGCTGTCTACATATTTGTGTTAATTTTATATCGGAGTTTCCTTGCATTCTTGCTGATGTGTAGAAGGATCTTTTAAAAGGTATGTTACAAGGCAGTATCACATCTTTGTACAATATTTTCTTCCCTTCTTTGTATGCACTCGCATCCATTTGTTCTTTTTTTCCTGTTGTTTAATGTTGATAATATGTATGACCATACACTGCATCTGTCTGGGGGGGAGGGGAGGTTGGTAGTCATGTGGTGAGGATTCTTGTGGCAGGGTAGCTCCTATAAAATACCACAATGTTGCAACCTCCAGAGTAAGGCAGGGATAGGGTGCTTCAAAACCCTGGCCCTCACTGCTTTGTGGTTACTTCTTGGTTGGACAAAGGCTAAGGGTCCTGAAAGAAGCGTGCTCTTGCTGAGGTATTAGGTAGTCAGCAGTATTTGTTGCCCTCTGGCAGAAGCTATAGTCATCAAAGCACTGAACCTCCAGACTGAATGTGGCTTTTGGATTCTGTCTCAGTGGTCAAAATGGGGGGATGGTAGGTCTTGGGCAGCCTCCACTCCTCCATATTCTTGCTTCGACATGAGTGTGCATCAAAGGTCTTGGTGTGATGGTCGCAGGACTCTGTACAAATGGATTCATGAGGCACCTGATTAGGCATCTTATGCATGCACCGTGATCCAGAGGATCAATGGTTACCTGTTAATACTGATAAACACCTCAGTCTGGATAAGAGTGAACAATGTAATATGCTAACTTACCAAGATATGCATCAAAATAACAAAACTTGACTGTTCACAATGTGACGTCAAATAATCTGAACAAATAAATATTCAAGTACAATCCTCCATGATTTAAATAGAAACTTTTCCTGTTTTATAGGTTTCTTTAAATAAAATATGTGGTTTTTGCATTTGTAAGTTGCTAACAAATGGCCTGATCTGCAACTATCGCACAAATACAATTCCTAATGAAATCCACATAACTTGTCTCAATAAGGAGCATGTTTCACTGTGAAATTCATATTAAAGGCATGTCTCCATGTCCTAACATTAATGTAAATCTGAAATGGAATTGTTAATCTTGAACTGACTATCTGGTTGGATGCCATTTCCTTCAATTCCACACACCTTTTTTCCACTCAAGCAGTGTGTGGTCTTCTTTTTACTTGTAAATTTCAATAGCTGTAAATTAAATTGCTGAAATATATACAAGAGTACCATCCTGTGGTATTAACTAAATTAAAATGCTTGAGAAGCAAGATACCCGTTTCTGTCTAATCTGACTGGGCGACAGATTATAAGAGCTGGTGCAAAGCTCTTTTGCTGATTCCACTAGGTGATAATTACATAGTTTTTAAAAGAAGCTATGTACATAACAATATGTGTGTCTGAAAAGTGCTACTATTAGAACTGTCTGAAAAGTGCAAAGTTTTTCATATATTTAACTATGACATTTTCCCTTGCATGTGTTCTAGCTGTTTTTGGAATTTTGATACATGATGGAATACTTTTGGAGTTTAAATTTGTAGTTGGAATTTTGAGGAAATTTTTGGAGTTGGACCAAAAAACAGGTTGATACCTAATTAGTTGAACATAATTCTATTAGGAACGTGTCCTGCTTCTGGATCTCACTAGGGCCTTTAGCAGAAATTAAAGGTGCAGTTGGCATCTGAGTAATTTTATGCTCCATTCCAAACCATGCATCCTGCCATACCACATCACGTGTGCATGACAGGATGTGTGATGTTTGGGATGGAGCATAAAATTTCCCCTGATTCCAGTCATATGACCACTGGTGTTGGGCTGTGCCCTGCTCAAGATGTGGCTTTGTCCCAAACTCAGGAGAGCCCAATTCTTACACTCATTGTCACAGGACAGCCCTTGGTTTAAAAACCACACAGGCAGCCCAGCTGGGCCATACATAGTGTCTTACAGCCAGAGATGCAGGGAAGTGGGATTGGCCCACCAAGGCTTTTAAATCACTGCATTTTGAGCCCAGCTGCTCTTGAGATTTTCAGATCAAGCTGATCCAAATGCTCAGCTGAGCAAATATTGGATTGGCATGGGGCAGCCCTGGATCTGACTCATGCCATGTGCTCAAAGTAAGGCACCATAGCAGCCAGCCATAAAGATGTTCCACAACATATGTGGAACACTTTCTGGGCCAGGTTTGCTGTGCTGTGGCATCATAAATTGGGGTATACATGTAGCATGTTACAAATTTAGGTGAGATTAATATCTTAATCTCACCTAAAATTGTAACATGTCAGGGTACTAGGGAGTGTCACAGTGAAGCACAGTACACATGCTGAATTTGGAAACACGTGTATATAGTTGCCTTACAGCTATGCTGTGCATGCAGCCCAGATGGAGAGTTTATTGATGTATACCCAGTTCTACTAAAGTAGTTGCATCTGTTTCTGGATTTAGTGTACATAGATCAGGCACGCACGTTTGGCTCTCCCCACCAAAATCCAGAGGCTGAGTCAGTGTAGACAGGTTGAACTTGTTTGATGTGGCTAATCAAAAGTATGGTGCATAGTGATCACATGAAGCAGTCCAGTACTTACAGCAGTTTGCATGCCATCTTGACCAGGAGTTAGCAGCCAAAGGCTTTTGCCCATTAAGAGATTAATTCTGACTTGGAACCATCTCCTTGTTGGCCTCATGCGCTTCCCTCTGTTCACCCACTAGGAGATGCAAACTGTCTATGGGTGCAGCTGGAGCAGAGGATGTGAGGCTAATAAGGCTTGCAAGTTATGTCTCCTCGGTGGCTGGATTGCAAGCAGTGATCTGCCATTGGTAAAAGGTTTCCAGCCTCTGATCTAGATCTTCCAGCATCTTGGTCTCTAAAGATCATGGGTGCTCCCAGTTAACCTATTTAATGTCATGAATTCCAGTGAGAAGACTACCTTAATCAAGGGATTGTGACCACAGATTTATAGCATGTGAAGTGATAGAAGTAAAATATGCTTTTACTAAGTTGTTGAATAAGACTTTGTTTTCACTAAAGGAAAAACTAAATTCCAAAACATTCTTGATTTGTACTTCCAAGTATTGTCATTCCAGCTTCATAAAAATGTAAGCTCAGTATCTACAGAATGCAAGAAGTACAGTAAAAACTGTGTTAATCAAATGTGTGCCAGGGGATGGGGGGGGGGCGCTGTACAGGCTGCTTTGCCCTGGGCTGTGGACTGAAGAAGTGACAAAGAAAAACTCGGCTCACGGTGGTGAAACTGGAAGTCCCCTGTCAGTGGTACTTCTGGTTTCGCTTTTGCCATGTCCCTCGGATGCCAGTTAGTAGAGTTTTCTAGCTAGTAAAGTGCTGGTTAACACAGCTTTTGCTGTTTATGGTTGCCTTACATACATACCACACAAGAAGTATATAGTTGCCTTAAATCCAAATAGGTGCCATTGACCTGTTTAGACAGTCTAAAATGCAACAATGGTAAACTTGATGTCTGTACTTGAATAATGGTATAAACAAAAAAAATCTGATTTTTCTTGTTAAATAAGGTAGTTATCCTTCCTTACATGAGAGAGAACTGTATTTGAAGCATGGGTGAAGTTGCTCGCACCAGGCACTACAGAGTAACTTTAAATCTTGGGCTGAATGTTAGCTGCTTAAGAATTCAAATAGGGGTGGGAGAAATGAGACTGATCAGAGGTATTAAGCAGATCCATCCACATTTTTAAAGCAGCAGTTTTTAAAACTTGAATCCTAAAAGTATTAATAAACTGAATATCCTGCTACAAGCTCTGTTTGGCAAAATTGACATTACATCTTGCTTTTTCTAAAATTGATTCAGCAAAAAGTGAGCGCAGGGCTACCAACTAAGAACTTATTAAGCTGAGGTATAAAAGGTTTTATACCTTTCATTTGTATAAGAAGGTTAAGATGCTTTGAATGGGGAAAGAAGCAAAAAGGTGTCATGAGACCAAATCTGTGTTCATAAAACATGAGCTAGATAACTTGGTTTTGCAGATTTCATAAATTATGGGGGGCTGGAAGGGACCTCACAAGATCAAGTCCAGCCCCCTACCATAAGCAGGAAGTCTGTTGGGGTAAAATGATCCCAGCAAGATAAGCATCCAACTGTCTTTTGATTGAGTCTAGAGTAGGTACTTGTAGTACTCTGAAGGGAGTTCACAGCTTTGCTATTTTTTTTTTTTGTCTTCAGATTTATTTTACAAGAATGATATTAACTTCTTAAAAACAAATTGTTTGTTTGACTCCAGGTTTATGAAGGGAAGGGAGAGTACTTATTTAGAATATTTAGGGGTACTTCAATCAGGGGTGGGGCCTCATGTGAAAATCCAGGGTACATACTTTGGTTTTACCATTTTTGCTCAAATATAAGATGACCCTGAATATAATCTTACCCCCCCCCATAATTAAATTTGTATACATTTTCCATGTATAGATTTTTGTTGTTCATCTATGTATGGAATCTAATTATTGTGGTGTTTAGGTTTTTTTTTTTTTTAAATTCATCCCTCCCACTGCTGCACTGGTGAAGGCAGATGGTGTACAGTAGTCGAGCAGCTTGCCCCCTACTTGTGCCCACCTTCCTGTCACCTCTGCCCCTGCCTGCTGCCCTGTCCCCAGTCTTGAGTCCTGCCTTTCCCCCAGCCTTTGCTCCCCCCCGCCATCCTCTGCTCCTTGCTGGCAGGCCCCATCCTTGCTTTTACCTGGGGCACTGAGCATGGCTCCAGCTGGGCCCTGTAGGAGCTGTGCAAGCTGTGTGGCACTGCTACAGGGCTGGTCTGGGGCCAGGCTCAATGCCCCAGGCTTCAATGTGCAGGGAGCCTGCTGATGTGGAGGAGGGGAACGGACAAGTAAGGGAGCAGAGGCTGCATAGGGGGAAGTTGGGGGGCGGCAGAAGGGAGGAAACGGGGAAATGGTTGAGGTAAGAAGTAGAGTGGGTGTGTGGGTAGGTAATAGAGAGAGTCTGCATGGGAGTTTTCTGAAGAGTAGGGGAGAGAGGAGGAGATTTAATTGTTCCTTTGCAGGAGGTAAATGGCAGTCCAAAAATACTAATTATGATTTCTACTCCTTTTTATTTCCATTTATGTGCTTTCCCCCCCCTTGTTTCCAAGGAACTTTACTATTTTTTGCTTTGAAAACTGTGAATTGAATTTTCTTGATAATCTTTGACTTGTACATTGTAAAATGTTTTAATTTTCATGGCATGAATGAAATTATTTTTAAGATTAATAGGGTACTGTCTGTAACGCTTTCATTTAATTTAATTCTTGTTTTAAAAATTCTTTGAAACTACACATACATAAGTAATATACTTTATGTGGGTTGTGACTTTCTGGGAAAAATTAGAACTGTTTTACTTGCTGAGGTTCTCAGTGCATTTTTACTAATAACTTGATTAATCTACTTCATTTACAGGAAGTGTTCATCAGTCAAAATTTGCTTACCTCAGCAGATACAAAAAATTAATGGGCAAAAGTACAGTGTGTAGGTAGGTAGCTATTTTGATTGTGTGCTCAAGGTTCTTCTAGGAAGGACTTTATCCCGAGGTCATGGAGTAGCCATCAAAATGAAAGATTTTATGCTTTAAAAGTACTTGGGCGATGGATTCCATGAAGTGTTGAAGAAGGTGACTTTGAAGTATATTAAAGTATAATCAGTGTTTTAAATGATGTGCAGGAAGTTCTTCTGCGTGTGAAGTGTGTGCAAAAGAGTGAGTTTATTGCATCTCTTTTTCTATTTGCTCACTTTGCAAATACCTTCTTAAACAATTGTATACAGGGGAGTTTTCCCTAATGTTTTGTAATCTAGAAAATGAAATTCCTCAAACTCTTAGAGTAGGACTAGGTTTACTTGCCTTACCACATACAAATAAATATTTTTCTACTTTTAGTGTAGCTCAATACAACCTTGCAGTTACTTCTCTTAAAGATTTTTCCAGCTTCCCAGAACTCTCTAATAGTCCTAAGTGTAAGAAAGATTACACTTAAGATGCCATCATGGTCTTTTTGGTTTATTTTATTTTTTCATGGCAAATGATGTTCCTTAGATAAAATCCAATCACAAACTCTCTTTAGGCTATGACTGCTGAAATTAGAAATTTAATAATTTAGATAGGCAGTAATTTAAACTTGAGCATACTTTAGAAGGTGGGAGAGTCCATTAAAATTGGTAGTGTTTATAAATAGAAGTAGAAAACTAAAATAGCTCAAAATAGTGCATTGTATGTGAGGCTTCAAATTGGAAGCCTTAACCCCTCCCCCCCCCCACAAAGGTCACGATACTGGATCGTGATCATATGGGGCTATAGAGATTTAACATGCATGAAAGGCAAATCTGTACTACTCTTATTATGAGAATTTCTAGTTACCTGGGGGAAAATGGTGAAAATATTTGTCTATATATTATGAGAAAATACTTTTCTACTTGCAAAAGTAGTCTCTAAATTGCTAGGTTTTTTCCCTAGAGCAAAATATTTTATATTCCTTTCAGAGTAGCTTCTGACAGACGCTTTGACTTATTTTAATAAACTCTTTCTGAGGCAGAAGGTAAGCTGTAAAAAGAAAGAGGGGAAAAAAAAAAAAGAGCCCCAGTGTCTGAAGGTGCAAGGACGCACAGCTTGCAGTAGTGGGTGAGCTGGCATTCTGGAGCATGTGAGAAGCACAGTGCCATTGGGTAGCCCACAGGGAGCTGTAGGTAAATTGGGGTGCTATATTGGATGGGGGTGGCAGAACTTGGCACAGTGCCCTGGGGTGTATGGAACACCTGTGTGCACATTGCAGTGGAGTTGGGGGTGCTTGCCTGCATGTATGGCATGCAGCCTCAGGCCCTTGCTCTTGCAATACCAATGGAATGTGCACTAGGAATATGTGGCTCCAAATCTTTTAGAAGTTGCACAGCCCTGGTTTAGATCTACTTGATCTGTACCAGAGTAGGCATATGGACTAAAAGACTTCTTGGGGTTACTTTCAGGTCTCGGATTTCATGGTGGCATAGGAGGCACCCAGATTAACCTCATCACCAGGAACTAGGAAAAGTAAAGTATTTCAAAAGGTTTTTGTTTACCAGGTAACCTGTTCAGTGAACAAGTATGGACTGAGGCAAACAGGATCCAACCCCTATGAAAATAAATGCCAGCATGAAAGAGTAGATGGCTGTTGTATGAAGAGAATTGTTTAGCTCTGGCAAAGATCAATTCAGATATATTTTTTTTCTTCACTTGAGAATAAGCACTAAGACTAAATCTCTAATAATAAAAGGTATTACAGGAAATGTCATCCAGCTTTCAAAAGTTTCAGTCTATAAATGTAAGAAAATTTAAGGAAACATGATTCTTTTCTCTCTTGTCAGTAAGAAATTTGCAGTACCAAAAAAATGAAATTCTTGGGCTGGCAACCTAGCTTGACTACAGCAGTGGTCTTACACCATGTTGTACCCACCACAGGAGTCCCCGACTCATCCTCCATGCCCCAGTTGCACCTTGCACCATGCTTCCTTCACCAGACTTATTCTTGCCCCCCATATCTGAGCACGTACTCCCAAAGAAGCCTACCTGGGAGCTAGCAGTATTACAGGCTGTTGATGGGACTCCACCACAACATGTGGCTTTTGAGAGTGAGGGGAGGGAGAGAGTCTGTAAAGCCCTGAGAGAAGGCTCCCTGAAGGGTGCAGTACTTCCATTCAGGCATCAGGTGTTGTTGTTACGATATACGTGACTATCTGCTAGGCTCCAGCTTCTTCCTGACCACAGAACTTCAATCAAGCTCCAGTTGCTTGAAGTTTTTATGGAGGTTCCTTGTTTATTTTGTTTTTTTACAGGTTTTACAGCTACTATCTTTTTTTAGCCTATTTTTAACCTAAATTTACAGACAGTTGGTAACCCTGAAAAGTACCTTTCCTTAAGTCTGAGGAAAAAATTAGACATAGCTTGAGCTAAAAAGCCGATAGAACAAAGGCCTGTGTAAAGTTCCATATCTAAATCAAAACAGGATATAAGAGACGCTATCAGGTAGCTAACACCCTGAAACAAAACTAATCAATTATTTCAAGGTTGTTTTGAAGGCAAGGGGTGTGTGTGTGTGTTTGGTGCTATCTCTGTTGGACCAGCTGCTTAGTTGCCAGGATCATTGTCAATTTTAAAATCCCTCATTTGTATCTGCTTTCCTAGAGCTTTGCTTTCTGGGACTGGTTGCTTACTAGAAATAATTTCATCCAAGGACAAGTTCAAATTTGTTTCAAGAGAACCTCTAGATTCTGCTCTTGTATCTTATTTCCACAGATTCTCACCAGTTTGACCACAAGTAATGGCTCTTAGTTTGATACAAGTTGGCACATCTCCCTTAAAACCTGAAAGCCAAATTGTCAGCAGAGCAGTAGAGGTTTTGATGGAAAAGTTCACTTCCCACAGTGTAAAGTAAATTATACCTTTTTATGGCAGCAGACTTGAGTAACCTAGAAAGAAATAGGGATTTTCTGGGTGTAAAATACCAAAGGGAAAATCCAGAGGAGACATCAGCAATTGTAATTCTCAGACTTGATAAATAGTTAACAACAACCACTTTTACTTGCCAGTCAGAGGATCAAACATTGCGAGCTGCCTTTAACAGTGGTCAGGAATGATTTCTGACAATTAGCTATCACAGCTAACTTGTCATGGATTTATCTGTCCAAGGTTAGAAAGCCAGGAAAAAAATTATCAATAAACTTCCACACAGTATAGAATTCCTGCATATTTCAGAGTGTGCAGAAAAATCTTCTGATCATCCATAAAATGTACAAGGTTTCACAGAGCAATTGTATAGTAAATATTTTTGTAAAAGCCAGGTAATTGGGTAAAGCCAGGTTGATATTTCAGGTTCAAAAAAAATCTGATTAAAGTTGAGAATGGAAACCCTTGCTAACATTACTGGTTCTCTCTATCAGAATATTTGACTAATCAGGGAAATATTACTATGTATCCCTCTTCCTGTAGGAGAATGCTATAGAAATTTTTTTTTTTTCAGATTTGTCTGTAATCAAAATATATCAAGCCAATAATTACCATTTGGGTTAGTGATATCACTAACGATATTCATGAAAACCATTTGTGATCATCTTGGTAAGGAAAGTAGCATACACATTTACTCTTTTCTGAACAGTAACTCACTCAAAAGTGAGCTTGAAAAAAGCTGATGCTGGCATTTCATACGTAGCTTGACAGTTTTATGTTTTGCTGATCTTGGAAATTTTCATTTCTTCATGCATTCCATGGAGTGAGCAATTGGGTACCAGGAACTAAAATATTTAGCGAGTCTGTATGTGTATTTGTTAGTACAGTACAGGCATTAGCTAGTTCCAAAGCCTGTGTTCTGCACAAAATGTTTACATGCATCACTTGAAGACACACTGCTTCTTGTTACGTAGCAGTAAAGCATCTTGGTGTATACTCTCTTTAATATGTGAGGCTTTTTGGTCAGCAAAAAGAGTAATGGCTGAAATGAATATTCAGTGCAAAATTTGATTTATAGGTAGATAAGCTAGTTAAAAACCTGCTGATGCCGAGACAAAAAATTAAGCAGAATATATTAAAGTTTTCTGCATATGTAAACGTTTGTCATTTGAATCTTACTGAAAAGCTACATATTGTATGTAGATTCCCTGCTTTTGAGAAACAAGTTTACCATGTGCATGTAAGCACTTGCTTAATTCTTTTGAGAGAGAGAAATACTGTGCATCTTTTACATCATCATTTTCCCTCACCAGTGGGCTTGTCTGAATTTGCAAATTTAACTTGGATTTAGTTTTGGATATGAAATGTAAGTGTTGTAGCTATTCTAGAATACCTCTGTGTACAGTCTTTTACTTTGGGATAAGGCTGTCTACCTGTGGTGTTAATTCAGACATCTTATTCCTCTAGCTGTTTTGAAATGCTTCTTGTATAGACAAGTTCTAATGGCTAGGCACAGATACTCAGTTTTTCTCAGGTTCTCCAGAGCAAAGATATTCCCTTTTCTTTCTTCCAAAAGAAATGACTGTATAGACCAGGGGTGTAACTCATCTAGTCTCGAAGGCTGGAGATGAGCATCCCTGAGCTGGGCTGTGGGTCACACCAGTACTGACCCCATTGTGGAGTGCCTGTGGTGACAGGTCCAGCCTGCATGCCAATGCCAGCCTCATGTGCTGTGTACTTTTGCATGCAGTGTGTAGGCTGGTCCCAGTGCTACATACAGGAAAGCACACAGCACTCTGGAACACCTCTGCCATGTTGCCTGCGGTCTAACTTTTAAAACAGCTTAATCTGAATAACTCTACTGCCACTGCTGATTATTAGATAAATGGGCTTGAGACTATAAAATTAATTTGACTGTTTATGCTCCTGTAATGTTTAAATGAAATCTTAACTTTGTATAAAATTTAGTCTATTTTAAATAATGCTAGTGGCAAGTTACCCTACTTTCTAAAACATCTCTAGGCAAGCTTGTTACTGAAAATTAAAGTATTGATTTTGTAATGGGAACTAGCTACAAAGTTGTTGTTATGCATATTTTGTATAATAACTTTGGCATATACCTTGTTTAATTGCACCATTAATTACATTTAATGTGTGGCTGGGTTATTGCTTAAGATGTGATCAATTGGTTAATTATGTCTTAGGTTCCTGGAAGACGTTACACTTACTGTTCATACACTGAATCTCCTAAATGCCAAAACATTTTGTCCAGTTTGTCATATTGTAAACCCTGATGGGCTAAAAGCTCGTTTTGGGGGAGGGAAACTACAAAGACCTTTTAAAAGATTTTTTTTTTTGTTTTTAAAATATCTCCTCTAAAAGAGCAAGGCTAACTATGGAAGAGCTGCTTATGTCATCTCTTGTTTTTTAGGGCTCTCACTGATCTTTGTACAGTTGGAAATCATAAGTGGCAGCCTGACTTTATGGCAGGGGCAGGCAATTATTTTGGGCAGAGGGCCGCTTACCCAGTTTTGGCAGGCTGTTGAGGGCTTCATGGGTAGCCCCACCCCTTGACAGGTGCCCTGCTCCCTGGTCATCATCTTGGGACCAATGTCCCAATGTCTTGGGACAGATGTCCCAGGGCCTGCA
The DNA here is from genome assembly GCF_052110815.1 of Crocodylus siamensis. Taxonomy (NCBI): domain Eukaryota; kingdom Metazoa; phylum Chordata; order Crocodylia; family Crocodylidae; genus Crocodylus; species Crocodylus siamensis. Next base: position 68,410,096 of record NC_143398.1, read on the forward strand.
CCTGTGGGGCCCAAAGCAGGGTGGAGGCTGGCAGGGATCCATGGAGCTGGGCTGGGCTGCACCAGCAGGGAGGGGAGGAACTGGCCCAGCTCCATAGAACCCCTGCCTGCTGAGACCGTGTGCTCCTGCCACCCTGCTCTGGGCCCTGCCGGTGCTGACCCTGGGGCACTGGTGTGGGCCCTGTGCTTCTGCTGGCTCCCCTCCCACTCATACCCAGTGCCCCCCAGCTCTACGTTACAGACGGGGGGCAGCGTACAGCCCTGACCCCCTGCTTGCCAGCAGGGAAGGAGCTGGTGCTGAGCACGGGGAAAAGCGGCGGCCCCTTGCCCACCCCGTGGCCAGCGTTCCTCGCTGCAGTTGCTCACAGCCCACATGGGGCTGTCTGGAGCAGGCACAGGCAGCCCCAGGCCGGCTGCGAGCGGCTGTAGCGTGAGGCACCGGCCACATGGCGAGTGAGGGGCTGCTCTTCCTCGCACTTGGCACCAGCTTGTAACTCGGCCCCACTGCCAGTCTGGCAGTGGGGCCAGGTTACAAGCTGGTGCTGAGCACGGGGGGAGGAGCAACCCCTCGCTTGCTGTGTGGCCGGCACTCCCTGCTGCAGCCGCTCGCAGCCCACACACAGGGCTGTCCGTAGCAGGCACAGGCAGCCCCATGTGGGCTGTGAGCAGCTGCAGCATGGGGCGCCAGCCACGGGGTGGAGAAGGGGCTGCTTCCCCCCCCCATGCTCCCATGCTCCTTCCCTGCCCGTGCCCTCCCTGCCCTTCTCCCACCCCCACCTTCAGTTCCGGTGCAGGGCAGCCACATCCTCCCAGGCCAGAAGCCCTGGCTGGGGCTTCCAGCTAGGGTGGTGGGGCCGGACAGACCCTGCTGTTCTTGTAGCCTGCCGGGATTCCTCTGGGTCCTACTGCCCTTTTGGTTCCTGGCATTTTTGGTAGGAACCAAGGGTAGAGAAATAATAATTTTCTACATCTTTTAGGGGTCCCGCAGGCCAGATGGAATGGCTCCATGGGCCACATTTTGCCCACCCCTGCTTTATGGGAAGTAGGTTGTAGGAAACGATCCCAAGAATACTCTGAAAAATACTTTGAGGTGCCCTGGAGTATCTGTTGTATAAAATACGGTATATTTTGGTGCACTCTTCTGTTGATGATTTTAATATCTGTGCTGTGTGCGTGTGTGAAAATAACCAAAGGTTGTAGATGCTGATCAGCTATGCACTACTGCCATACAATAATGGGAGGCTGAGAAAATGGTTGTGGCCACTTTAGTATATATTAGACTAGTGGTCAGAGCAGTGATTCTTCAACTTTTTTTTTTATTGGCGGACATCTACAACATTTTGAATACAAGTGTGGACCCGTGTGAATTGTAAGTGTGGGTATTCGCATACTTTTGAATGATCATAGTGATCTTTCCCAGACCCCGTATACATAGTCTGTGGACCCCCAGGGGTCTGCGGACCACAGTTTGAAAACTACCAGGTTAAAGAACTTGTTCAGGAAGTGGGAGAATTGAGTTAACTCACAGCTTTCACCTCCTGGGTGTGTTCTAACCATTAGGCTGTAAACCAGTTTGCATGAAGGCGCTTGTTGAAGCTGTGCCAATGAACAGAAAATACAAAATTCATTGAGGTAAAGAAGCTGTATGAGAGAGGATGACTTGCCATGTAACCCAGTGATGATGCCACTCATGGTGGGATGGGGAGAGAGGCCTGTTGTTCTGTATTCTGGTCCATGACTTCCTCTGCTTTGTCGATCCTCCTCTGTGAGCACCCTTATTACTGGGCTTTGGGCTTCAGGTTGTGAATACCAATTTCACATGGACTTAGAACCTCAGGGCTGTATGTAAGTGTCTGATTTCCATATAGTGGCAGATTTGATGTTTTTTGTCTCCCTGCCCTCCCCCCCCCGCATTTCCTATTGCTTGCCTAACAAGTCCCCTCCTCTTCTCCCTGCCGCTTCATCCCTCCCTAACTTTGGTTTTGAAAAGTCCTTTTTAGGAGCCAGGTACCTAAAGGTTAGATGTGGCAATACTAAAGTATGCCCCACTAAATCTGGTCCCTAGTGCTTCATTATTAATACTTTCCAATCACTGCACATTGCCTTGGAGATATTAGCAGAGGCCTGTTTAAAGATGACAGTTTAATAGAATAGTGCACTTAAAAAAAAAATGCATGGCGAAGTCTAAACATGACTTTTTTTTTTTTAAGCACATTTTTTCTTGCCTCTTTTAGTGATCATCCCCCTATCCTGTCTTCCACAACTATTCCCATGCAGGGGAGTGCAACAGAAACTCTGTCTGTTATTCTACAGCTGTATAGCAAACAAGAGATTTCCTATATCTAATTCCTTTAGGCTTTGGTTACATCAATACAGATTCTCTGCCACGTACACATAGTCAGGAGCAGAATGTAGTTGTTTTTAGCTGTAGAGTAGAGAGGTTGTGTGTGTGTCTCTCTCTATTTTTGTTTCTTTTTTTCTCTTGGTATAGAGAGGTCACTGTGGCAGGCTGATGGCAATGAGTGTGCTTCATGAAGAACTCCTGAGTTGTGATTTAGTTTTAAGTTGCATTAATTGGTATAACCGCATATCTAATTATACCAATTAATAACAGAAAACACTTGGCTGGTGATACCTTCATTGAACAAGTAACAGTGATTTTTAAATCAGAAAATACAAGATTTATTTTTGCATAACGCTTTGTAATTTGGTTCTGTAGGTGAAGTCTTATGTAGTGCTGCAGGAAATTTTACTGCAGTACAGTCCAGTTTTATCTCTTTTTTTGAAAAGGAAATATTTCTTGTCTAGAGCTTGTCAGTATTTGTGTGGTTGCACTGTTTCATTACCTTGATACTTTTATTGAAAAATATACCTGTGAACCGTAACAAGGACCAGTTAATATACAACTTAATAAGCATATCCTTTGTAGTTCAGCTTCTAGAATTGCACCTTTTTTCCCTGTCAGTGAAAGCAGACTAGTTTTAATGTTTTTCAGCATCTGACACTATTTCATGTACAGCAAGAGAGCTTGTTTTATTAGCTATCCAATCTGCAACTTGAATCTTGCCCTCTTCTTCCTCCTCCTTGAAGTTCAATGTAAACTGTTAACTCTGGAGAGGAAACTATAGAGCAGGAAGTCTACATTGGGATATGTATTCCTGACAAGCTAAAACATTTAATTTTTACATCTCAGGTTAGCTGTTAGCTACACACTTTTCTAGTAGTCCACTTCTGAATTGGTAGAAAGCTAGGAGATGAAATGTCCTTTTGGGCAGGCTGTTAATTTTTCATTTCTGCAAATGGAGTCTATTTCCTACATCTGTGTATGTTCTTGAATGCTTATTCTAGTAAACTCTAAGGAGATTTTTGTTGACTTGCTAAGCTTTGAATAGGTTCCTTAAAGTCTTTGGGGAAAATTCAGGCTGTGCCATAGGAACATCCTAAGGTTAAGTACTTCAAGTTCTCTATAAACATTGATTGGCCAGTAATGTAGTATTAAACTTAGGAATTCCTTGCTCGTGGCTCTCTTCTTTTCTTCTGAATCAGTTGATGCCTCAAAAGTTTTCATTTCCTGATTTCTATCTGTTTTAATTACTTTTAGGTCAACTAAGACCTTATCTTGCTGCCAGTTTAATTTTAACAGTCTTTCTGTAGCTATCTGCCCTCTATGAGCATGTCCAGAAGAGCACATACATGCCTCTTGTAGCATCTTTGAGACACTGCAAGAGGCACGTGTGGGAACAAAAAAATGTTCTCTGTGCTACAGATTTGCAGCGTGGGGGCAAAACTAGATGCCTGGGTATCCAGGGGTCAAAAACTGCTCGGGGGTGGGGGGCGAACCAGGACAGGGCATGGTCCTGGAGGCTCTGTCTTCCACAGAGATGATCTGGTAGCTGAAGCACGTTGCTTGCCCGTGCCGGGCAGGCAGCGATGCAAGCTGCAGGGACCTCGTCCCAGCTTTGTGCCAGGTAAGTAGGGGGTTGGGGGGCTGGAGGAGGGGGGAATCCATGGGGGGCGCCCAGCCCCTGTTTCCTTCCAATCCTGTTTTTCATTTCCTCCCTCACTCACTCGCCGGCAGTAGCAGTACTGGTTGGGGCTGCTCAGGGATTTATGGCATAGCCTCCCTGCTATTTGAAGGACTTCAAATAGTTGTGAACTCGGGCACTTTTAAAGTACAAGTTGCAACCTATTTATGAGTCATGATTACTTCTTAAAACATGTATGTGGTGGGGAGGAGTTGGGTTAGAATTTCATGCAGAACTTAACACAAAAGTGGTGGTAGTAGCAGTAATAAAGTACCATACACAAAAACAAACTTTAGTAGAAATTTGGAGATGTTTAGTTTTAAATTCTTTTATTGATGCCATTTTTAATACAGAACATATTAATATGGGAATGCAGTGTATTAATACAGAAATTAAAAGCACACAATTGCTGTTCCAGGGTTAAGTCTGGGTGATTAATACATCATGATTTTCTGTTGTTATGAAATCAGTAGTCTGTCTTGGCATCTCCAAAATAATGTGTATCCCATTATTATTCTGTCTTATTACAGTATTATATTAAGACAGTTCAAGCCCCCCACCTGCTTCTCACTTTGGGACTCTGCTGTGAGGAGACGGCAGGGGATGGCACTGTTCCCATCACTTGGTTCCTGGGCACCAGGCTGTTTGAAGACAGGGGAGGAGGGAAAAAAAATGTTCTTTACCAGAAGAAGCAGTACAGTACTTTGACCCAATTCTGAGTAGATTGGGTGCTTCAGTGGGGCTTTTGGTGCTTTTATCTGAAGTTGTTTCAATCGCCTATTAGATAAAAGCTCCAAAGAAGACCCACTGAAGTGCCCGATCTATACAGGCTCTGCAGAGCTGGGTTGAAGTAATGCACTACCTCTTCAAGGCATGCATTGGGCTTAGTGCAAATTTAAAGAAAAGCATGGGTTTTTTTGGGGGGGGGGGGGTTGTGGGGGCCGAGTTCCAAAGCCTCTGCCTGTTCCATGCACTTGGGATGCTGGTGTGAAGAGCAGCTTAGTGCCTTGCCTTGCTAGTTGAGTCCTGGGAGAGCCTTCCCAAGGTGATCTTCCCAAGTCTGGTCCCCTGACCCACCTGTGGCCTCTTGCTCCCATGTGCTGCTCAGCTGCGTGACAAGAGTTGGGGGGAGTGTGTGGTTGGTTTGTTTGTTTGCTTTAAAGCCAGCTGGCTTTAACTTGGATTTGGGGATGCTGTCCCTGAGCTTGCTTCCTGGCTGTACCTGGTAGTGGCAGCTTTTAAATTGCTGCCTCCATCACCCACCTGAGTGCTGAAAGCAGCAAAAGAAAACTGGTGGGGCTGGGAAAGCTCACCCATGTCTTTCTGGAATTGAGGACTCTAGGGAGAGGTGGTTGCTGTTTCCTAAGGGAAAAGAAAGCAGTAGGGCATAGCCCACAGCCCATTTCTCACTCTAGAGACTCTGGTGTGAGAAGTGGGCAGCAGGCTTGCAGTGGTGCTGTCTCTTACTGGGAGCCCAGCAGATGCAACAGAGTAGCAAAGACACCTGCCTGTTTCTTGCACAGGAGTGTGAGAAGCTGGGGAAGAACAGCTGGTGCCTGCTTCTCCCCTCCCCTCCTGATCTATCGGAGGTACAGGAACAGCTGCCCTCCTCTTCTTCTCCTTCCCTCTCTTTCTCCCCCATGCTGCCGCATGCCTTCTCCAGATTGGGAGGACCCTGGCTGGCAGCCTTTCCCCAGGTTCCACTCCTGGTCTCTGGTAGGAGTTAAGTCCAGAGTACAAATGTTTGGTCTCCCAGGAGAATCTCTCCTGGATCTGACTTTTTTTCCCCAGGTTGGAGTTGATTTGGTCCTGGGAGCAAAACCACACACCTGTGCACTTTTGGTTTTGATTCTCCAAATTGAAAGTCTGTACATGTTCATAGTCTCTGTTGTACTGTAGGTTCACCAAATAACTATTTTAGTGTCCAGCAATGTGTGGTAATGGTGGTGGTGCTGGTAGTAATCATCATCATTTGGTACCACTGTTATTACTCATCATCAGCTATCCCTTGATACAAGGATGATGTCTGCTGGGGGGATGGGGATTACTGATGAGCTTTAAGGTGACTGAGGAGTCCAATTTGTGCTTTGTAAGTTTTGCCACAGATAGGACAAAGTGGTGCCTGGAGGAGTGGGGGAGGGGGGAAAGCACAGCTGTTGCCCAGGATGCTGTGTGTTTTCTTTCCTCCTCTACTGTTTCTTGGGATCCCAAGTAAGATGGTTCTCTTTGAAGTGGGCTGTAGCTTGATGTATGGTGCAGTGCCATTGAGACCTGTTACCAGCCAGCACTTGCCAATTTGTAGTGTTGTTGCCACCCTTCTTAAGGTATGCTTTCAGGGTGTCCTTGTAGCACTTCCTCTGTCCTCCATCTCTTATCATGTCTAAGTTGAGAGAAGAGGACTGGCTGACAAGTGTCAGCCATTTACACACAATGGCCAGCCCAGTAGAGTTGATGTTCCATGATCTTTGCCTCAGTGCTGGTTATGTTTGCTGCAGAGTGTGCTGGCGTTGGTGCAGTGGTCTTCCCATCTAATGCAAAGGATCTTCCTGAGGCAACGCTAATGGAACCATTCCAGGCGCTTAAGATGGCTTCAGTGTGTCACCCCATGTCTCGCCCATAGAGGAGCATGGGGATAACCACTGCATTGTAGATCAGGCTCTTAGTTTCTATCTGCAGATCTCGATCAGCAAAGACATGGCAAAGCAGCTTTCTGAAGGATCCACTGGCACAGTGTATCCTGTGTTTGATTTCTACATCAAGACTGACTGGGAGAGGTAACTGCCAAGGTTTGGGAAATGCTTGATGTTTTCCACCAATGGTAATGCTTGTATTGGGACAGGTGGATGGAATACCTTGGTCTTCCCCATGCTAAAGGAGAGTGCCAGGCTGTGATTAGGCACCTGAAAAAAGTGCAAAAAGTGAAAAAAGTGGACTGCAGATCGGCTTCAGTGTGTGCGAGGTTAACAGTTGTCAGTGTACTGGAGGTTGGTGATGATAGTCTTGGTAACTTTTGTTTTGCTGTGAAAGTGCTGCAGGTTGAAAAACTGACTGTCCATTTGATACTTGATCCCAGTTCTGGGGGGAAGGCTGTCATGGTTGAGAATGAAAATAATAGATAGAAAAAAGGGTTGGGGTGATGATGCAGCCCTGCTTGACACTAGTATGGATGGTAAATTGGTTTGTCTCTAATCCATTGCAAAGGACTGTGGTGGTCATCCTGTCATGGAGTACCTTGAAGATACTGATTACTTTCAGTGGACAACCAAACCTCACCATGTGGCTTCATATTTCATGGAGTCAAAGGCCTTGGTTAGGTTAATAAATGCCATAAACAGCTCCTGGTGGTGTTCTCTTCTTGTGGATCTGTCATGCAACAAAAATCTTGTCAGCAGTACCCCCAAGAAAGTCTAAAGTCACACTGGAATTTTGAAAGGACATCTTCAGCAAGGGGGGAGGAGGGAATTCAGAAGGTTTTATGTAAGAATTTTCCTGGCAACAGAGAGGAGAACAGTACCTTGGTAGTTCCCACACACTGACTTGTCACCTTTCTTGAAGGATGGTCACAATGTTAGCATTCTTTAAGTCAAGTAGACTTTCTTCATTAACCCACATTTTGATGAGAAGTTGGTGAAATCTTTGCACTGTGACTGAAACTAGTGCTATTCCACCAGCTTTGAAGACCTCAGTCCCAGTATAGCAATGGGGATGCCATCTGGGCCTGGCTTCTTATTGTTCTTGGTCTGACTAATGGCATGCCAGACTTCCTTGAAGGATGGGGGATCAGCAAGAGGTTCTATTACTGAATGTTGAGGGATGGATTCAATGGTGGCAGCTGAGCCCTTAGATTCATGGTTGAGTAGTCCTTGAAGTGCTCCTTCTAGCGTTGCTTGATGGATTCATTGTCCATGAGACCGATGGAGCCCTGGGGTTTGCAAGGGAGTTGGGCCATTGGAACATGACCTGTGAATGGGTTTTATTGCTTGAAAGAAGCTTCTCATGTTGTTATGTTGGTCAGCAGAAATCTGGATTTCCATGGTCTTTGCTTGCCACCACTGGTTCTTGATGTTCCATAGCCTCCTCTGAACTATAGCTTTGAACTGGTGGTAAGCATCTCATTTTTGCTGATTTTGGAGGGTTCATTTTGCCAACTGCAGAACGTGGCTCTCTCTGGAAGTCATGGATAGGATTTTCTCATTGTCAAACCAGTCTTGGTGATGGTAACTGTGTTTGGATGTCCTTGATGTCATCAGATAGGTCAGAAAGCTTCTCAGTAAGGTTTGCTGAAGAGCCTCGCATCTAGCTTGGTCATGGAGTGCCTTGATGTTAAATCTCTTCCACATTCCTTTTGGTTGTTTATGGTGTTGTGGGGCAAGTTACATGTCCATGATTGATCCAACTAAACGGTGGTCCATTCAGCAGTCATCTGCACCTCTCAGGACTTGGGTGATATTGACATCAACATGATCATGGGCTCTGGCAATAATATAGTCAAGAAGGTGCCAGTGATTGGAGCATGGATATTTCCAAGTGGTCTTATATTTGTCACTCTGTCTGAAGATGGTATTTGTGATGAGCAAGTCATGCTCTGCACACTTGCTAAGGAGGAGGGTACCATTGGAGTTGGCTTTCCCCACACCCTCTTTCCCAGTGGTGCCACTCCAGAGTTCAGTGTCGCCCGACTCTTGCATAGAAGTCAGCCATGAAGATGAGCTTGTCTTCCTTGGCAGTGGCAGTCAAAACCTGGTCAAGAGCACAGTAGAACTGTTGCTTGTTGACTTCATCAAGTGTGGGGGTGTATGCACTGATGACCATAGCATACTGTTACTGAGCTTGAGGCCAGAGAGTCATAAGGTGTTCATTAATGGCCACAGGAGTTCTGAAACCCAGCTGACAATCTTGGTCTTGATGGCTTCATCTGCCCAGCGGGTCTTGCTTGGGGCAGCAATAGCAATGTCATCTTGCAAGTTGTCTAGCTACTATGGCAGTTATTTCAGGATGATCACTGTTCAGGGAGTCCATGAGAGTGCAGACATTCCATGTGGTGAACTTCAGTACTTTATTTTGTTGGTTTCAGCCACAAATAGAATAATCCCACTGGATGTGGCAATCTAGCCGTGGGAGTTTGAGACAGCCTGTTTAGGGCACCTTTTTTCTAGCCACTTACCCATTTAGGGTGATCAGTGGGGATCCTGTAGAGGATTGTTCAGTCACAACTGCAGCTCCTGAATTGGTCATTTTGCACTTCCCAAGAGAGAAGTACATCGCATGACCACCACTTACAGACAGATTTATAACTAGGGATTCCCAGAAATTGCTGTCCCTGTCCGCACTGCCACTTGCCTGTCGCCCTAGGACTTGGTTTGTGGGAGATGTTAATGTGCAGGCCCCTGACAGGGATGACATCTTTTAACATGGGGAAGGTGGTGCACAAGTGACAGTCACATGAGCTTGATAGGAGGAAGCCCCGAACCCAGTGGCAATTATATTCAAGACAACTGGAGACCTCCATCCTGCTGCAGCCCTCATCCGCCTTCACAGCCACAGAGAACCAGCAGATCCTCAAGTACTTCTGTTCTGCTGTTGGGGTCTTCAGGAGTTTGGACCATGTTTAGTTTGGGACGTGACCTCAGATCTGTTTGCAAGGGGAGACCCTACCAGGACGAGTACAAGACTCCAGATGACATAGCTCTGAGAGTCACTGGAACACACAAGCGTCTCCACCACAATGAGGTTATGATCCAAGGAGAGGATGATGATTAATATTGATACTACTAACAAGTTAGCTGGGATTTTTGGAAAAGTTGTAATTAGGATAGTAGTGTACATCTGTTTTAGAACGTATGAAAAATTCTATCAGAATAAATTTTGTGAACTGTCTGACGTGATTTCTCTCATTGTATGCATATTTTAAGTAGGTTGCTGTTTCAAAACAAGTAACGTATCAGCTAGCCTATCACCCACTTAAGTTGTCTTTCTCAATGTCACTCACCACTAAAATGTCATCACCTTTTGTGGTATGCTGTGGAAAACTTCAGTCAGAAGATGCTGTGCAGCAAAAATACACAACAGTTTAGAAAAGAAAGTGAAAGCTACCAGAGTCAAGTCACCTTAAAATGTAATTAAAAATGCCTGGAAAAAACCTGTCCTATCATGAAAGGAGGTAGGTAGATGCTGCTCAACATTTTCTTCATGCTGTTCAGAACAGTACCTTGATTTGGTTGCATTTATTATTTAAAAAAGAAAGGTGTTTTGTTAAATACACACAAGGTTGGCATTGTTTCCAAAAAATGGTGATGGAAGGACAACTATTCCCCCCCCCCCCCCATGTAATTTCCTGTATCAAGCGTTTAAAATAACTGCGTTCTTCAGTTGTGGTAGGCCAACTGGTTTTAAATTTTAGGTATCAGATTATAATATTGACTTGAACAATAAAGCTCTTTAATTGTTAATGGAGCAGTGATATTCACTTGAACCCTAATAAGGCTTGTGCAGCAATACAGAGGTGTGTTAAGTTAGAAATATTTTTCTTAATTTGCTTTTAATAACCTTTTCTTTAATGTAATGCTGCTAATCATTTTAACTACTACTTTTATGCTGTCTTTATAGAGAAAATGAAACCTATTATTTCTCAGGATAATTTTGTGGGGTTTTTTTCATGAGAAACAAATCTTTACCAGTCAGTATGTTTGTATTTTCTAAGTTATCTAAATTCTTCTTGAATTTCATTGCTATTATCAATATGTAAAATATTACTTTAACAATATTTTACTATAGTACAAAATATATTCATCATGAGCATTCATTATTATAATTAGTGGTGTGTTTATTTTTCCTTAAAACCTTGTTGAATGCTGGCTCTTTGTTTAGTGGTTTTCAACAAGTGAAATTACATAGTTACTTCCTCTTCTACACTAATGTGTAGACACTTTTTTTTTTCTTTGCCTTTCATCTTTCTTTTAGTTTTATATTTTTCCATCTTAAATCTATTCTGAATCGGAATTAAAAGTGTTTTTAACTTTGCACAGTTGTAATTGCATGACTTTGCAAAGTGCAAGGTATTGTACAATCAGTATTGGGTATGATCATTTACTTTTATGCCCTCTTCTTGTCAAGGATGACTGAATGTTCTTCAGTGATCACTTAAAAAAAAAAAATGGAAGGAACTATATTTGAGCATCATTTATTTAACTGCACAGAAAACGTAGTTTATTTATCTTACTTTGTTGCATGCTTGTCAAAGGAAACAAGAATCAGTTTTAATTTGTTATTTGATTTTATTATATGTCTCCTTCCCCCAAAATCTCAGAGCAGCTTTCAATAAATAACAAAACACAAAACCAGAAAATATTTAAAATACCAAAATTAAGATTAAAACAATAAAAACAAAATATAAAAATATTAAATAATAAAGAAATATTATAACAAAATAAATACTAAAACCTAAAAATTCCATCCACTCCTGCTCCCCTGCCTGTCATCTAGGAGAGCGTCCTCCTACCCAGTCTCATTTCAGTTTCCAACCTCTTCATTTACTGCATTAAAGTAAGATATTTTCTTACTTTCCATACTCCCTCACCCATCCCCTACTATGCTTCCCAACCCTGTCTTTTCCTTTCTTGGATGGGGGTGGAAGGAAGAAAGCAGGAGAAACCCACCTCCCCCAGCAAACATATTGTTCAGTTTAAAAGAAGTATAACAAGAAATGTCAAAGACCCCTCCGTCCCTGCTTCCTGTTGACGTGCATGTTTATAAAATATTCCCCTTGTGTAGGAACCTGCTTATTATAAAATCTGAGGTATGGAAAAAAATGGGGCTCTTACAAACCTGCATTTCCTCAGCAAAGTGTATTGACATCAACCCGTGTTATGATTTTCTGTGTTTTTTGTAACACAGGATAGGTGCTTGATCATGATTCTTTTAACTTTTTTTAGTTCAGTAAAGTTTATAAAATATATTGACTTAGTGGAAACTTTATACTGTTTGTTTTTTTTCTTAAGTAATTCTGTGAACCTTTTTGTCACGGGGACATCTGTGGCTTTGTATTGGGTCTGTGGTTGCTGCACCCGTCTGATGATGAAAAACATTGTTTTATATACAGAACCAACTTTTTTACAAAACTGGAAACATTGTAGAGTATCTGAAATCATGGCTTATAGATATTTAATTTTTGAGAATATAAATGGAAAGTGTGTGTGCTTTGTTTGCTTGTTTGTTTTTTTAATGGCTATGTGTTGCCCTGTTCCATTTCGTTGTGAACAGTATAGCAAGCGGTATGCTGAATTTTAGTCTGAAGTGCTACTGCATAGAAGTTCCAAGATTTTTTGATCTGTCGTACTTCCTCTTTCTTTAAAGGAAGCATAATATAGTATTTGAGAGGGTTGACATCTTGAGACTGATTTGTGTCAAGTCTAAAAATTATGTTAATCTGCCAGTTGAAACAGTTGCCTTGTTTCAGCTAGTCTTTTATAAAAATAAATCTCTTTAGTTTTATAAAAGAGGATTTTGTGAATTGAAAAATAATCCTTTTATGAGGTCACATCTAGTACTGTGAGATTTATTCTAAAGGTAGCCCAACCTACAAATTACTACACAAATTATTTTTCACGTATATTCTATTGGACTTCATCCCAGTCTTTTGTGTAAATTAAAAATTCAGCAATACAAGCCTTTTTAAATTTAAATAAAATGGAGCAGGTCGGGAAGAGATTGAGAACCCACAATGTTCTGTTTGTATTTTTGTAGTGAATACAAATTGTTTTTTTCAGTGTTAAGCTGTCATTGTGGAAAAGACTTTTGTTTTGTTTCCTAAGATATTAAAACATATAAAATTAAGATGAAGCTAAAATATATAGATATCTGTCTCTATACAGATATGTCAGTATCAATATCGATAAAGATGTAGATGTATAAATGTGATGTTGACCTGAAAATACTGATCATTATATTCTTTTTAACTAAAAATAATATTTGAGTTTAGTTTCTTTTTATAAATTAAGAACTTATTACTAATGTAAAGTTTTAAGTAAAAAGCTTGGTTGTAGCATTTAATTAAAGATTTGATTAAAACCATATACAAATATATAGAATATGTCCAATAATTATTTGCTAGGATTTGGGTATTAGGTTGGAGCACTTGCCTAAAACTAACTCGTTACCTGCTATAATTTAATTGAGCAACACCTTTGTTCTTTTTTTTTTTGAGTTTTCTTTAATATAAGTGAATTACACCTTTTTTCTGCAGTAGAATTAGTCACAATAATTGAAAAGAGAAATTTGATGTTTTAATGGAAGGTAACACACATTTCCATCTTGCTGTGTACTGTAAAGAAAATTATTGTAGTTCCATCCTTGACAGCTGCTTTCCATGCTGCACCTAATCAAGAACCCTCTTGTACGAAGTGGCCACATATAACTGTTGAGCATGAAAGTTTAGGTCTGGAGGAGAATAGTGGTAAACTCTTTTGATTTTTTTTTTTTTTTTTTTTTTTCCTGGGTGTGTACCCTCCAAGAAAATAATGTGCTATATCACAAAAACCTTCTTTAAATAATATTTTTAAAGTATTTTTGCTAAATGTAGAGTGATTTCCTTAGGGTTCAGGGAAATAATGTGAAAGAAAAATTTCATATTATGTGAAGCCTTTTAGATGTACTGTGGAATGATGTATCCAATTTATAGCCATTCTCAATTTAGTTTTGATATAATGTATTTAAAACCTTTTGGCCAAAATAAGTTTTACTTGTACAAAGCATTCTTCCTTTTGATATTACCATAGTTACTTGCATACCTGCCCAACTGAATAAGACACGCACCTTTTTCTGGGAACACAAAATAGAAGAGGAAAAAAAAATCCTTGAAGAAAAGGTGGGGAGAAAGCAGAGGGTTGTTTTTTGTTTGGGTTTTTTTTACTTGCCACTTCAGGGGTTTCAGTCTCTGGACATGTGGGGATGAGAGAGGGCAGAGTCCTCTCATCAGCCTCCCTCTGAACCCCCAATAGGTAATGACCTTGCTACTGCAGCAGCTACTGATTTTGGCCCTCTCACAGCTGCAGACTGACACTTAAGGTATTTTTACATGTGCTGTGGGATGTGGTACAGGGCGCTTTTAATTAGCAAGCCATGCTAATTCAAAGTGCCCACATGTCACGTGCATCCCCGTACTGGTGGGGTACTTTGAACTAAAGCTCATCAATGCGTTTTATTTCAAAGGGTCCTGCTGCCATATTTTCAGTGCGGAAACATGTGGCAACACCGATGCACGTGACGCTGAATCGAGTCTATTCCGACGCACTGGATTTCCAGTGCATCGGAGCAGGTTCTGCGCACATGTGTAGGAGCCCTTAATTCAGCAGTGGCTGAGAGGGTTAAATCTCAGTAGCTGTTGGCAGTGCAGCAAAAGGAAGGGGTAGTGAGGCTAAGGCAGTATGGCTGGGGGGGAAAGGGTGGGTAGGACTTGCTGCAGTTCTGTGTAATTCCAGCTCCCGTGGAAAAATGTTTTTTCATTTTAAGATGTTCACCCTAATTATTTCCACTCCCTTACATACACTTCGTGGGGAGGGGGAGAAGGGTGTGTGTGGTATGCAAATAACCATTCAGAGTCTTCAGAAAGTCCTTGTGTACAACCTAAGCTATTAACGTTTAAAAGTGCACAAGGACTTTCTGAAGACCCCGTATAGTGAAATTGTAAGAAATGCATCTCAATATTTCTCACAATGGTAAATAAATACTTGTGCCCTCATTGCTAGAGTTGAGGGCCTTTTTTAATAAATAAATTCAGTAATAGCAAAGTCATGATAAAATACCAGTCAAGTATGATGTACATTTATTTGTATTAAAACTCACTCTTTTTGAAGCTTCCTCCATAAAAGGATACCTGTATTCTGTTTTATTTCCCTTTTTATTGCAGGGGTTAAAGGTCTTTCATAATTTATTGTGAGGAGATTAGTTTGTTGTACCTGTAATATTTTTTTAAAAGATTGTTCTGAAATGTATTTTCTTGAGGTAGAAATCTTAGCTGCTCCCAAATGATTGAATAAAAAATTTTGAAGCTCTTCTCAGAAGAATTCTTCAGCTGTTGTGACCTTGAAAAATAATCAATATACTTTGTTTTTAAAAATTGTTGCCATCTCTTTATGTGGAAAACTCAGAAGCTTTGTTTTTAAGAACAGAGATTCTAACCAACTCTGCATCACAAACCATTGAAAACTGGACTTACAGGTTTGATTAGAAGCATGTTTACATGGAGATCTTTTGCAATCCTACATCACTAGTGATTATCAAGGAATGTATGAACCACGGGGTAGTGTAAGGATGTAGGGTGAAATTCTGGCCTTGTTGAAGTCAGTGGCATAAGCCTTTGGTTATAAACTGTTTTCCTGTCTTTGTATACAACTAATTTCATCCAACTTCAAGACGATCTGTATCTAGGGGAAGCAAAAGGAATTCAGTAGGTTCACTTCTTAAAGAGGCCAGTATTAAGAGCATAACATAACATGAAGGAAGGATGGGAAGCGTAGTGAGAGACCAACTTGGCTAAACGAGGAACTTATGAATAACTCTTATCTTGTAAAATGAGTATAATTGAAAGTAGAAATTTGGTATTATTATGGAGATTAATATAAAGTATAGTATTGGCATGTAAGGATAACATTCAGAATATCAAGACACAAACTGAGATATTGCTAGCAAGAAATATAAAAAGCAACAAGGAAGCATTCTGTAAGTGTAATAGCGATAAGAGTAAGACCAAAGCAAGTTTTGGACCCTGCCTGTAGGAGTGGTATTTAGTAAGGGATGATACAGGGAAGGTAGTCTTAGTCCTCTTCCTACTTTTTAAATTTCAGTCTTCATGAAGAGATTGCAGTCAGATGATATGCAGAGTTAGCAGCAGGGATAGAGGAGGAGATAATTGGCTAAGTTAGGAGTATTCTGATAAGTTGGACGTTTCCAGATCACCAGAACCAAATGAGATTTACCCTAGAGCAGGGTTTGGCAGTGCTTTCAGAGTACAGGCTGATATTTATGCAGCTGGTTCTTCCAGCCTGGCTGTCCAGTGGCAGCTGCTTCTCCCCACCATCAAAACATCTTGGGCTTCACAGGCTAGATGGAATAACTGAGGGCCCAAAGTGGTCCACTGAAGTTATGCAGCACAGGGCAGGGAGCAGAAAGTAGAGCAGCAGATAAGACAGGAGAAGAGATTGGAGTGGTACTTGGAGAGGGTGTGGTGCTTAATTTGTGGCATGTCTGTCAAAAAGTTTGGCCCTCACTGACTTCAAGGATAAGATAATTGGGAACAACCAAAATGGATTTGTCAAGGGGAACTTGCATTTAACCGATTTGATTTTCTTTCTGTGACAAGGTGATGGGCTTTTGGAGAGGGGAGAATGGTAGATGTGATATACTTTGACTTTAATAAGGCTTTTTATATGGTCTCTAGTGACATTTTCCCTAAGAGTTAAGGGAACAGTCTAAGTTAGTTAGGTGCCCGACTGGTTTGGTCATTGTGCTTAGAGTAGTCATCAATGGCTTAATGTCAAACTGGACAGAGGTATCAGACGGGGTCTTCAGGAGTTTTGTCCTGGGTTCTGGTACTGGTTAGTATCTTTACTAGTATTTTTATTTGGAGGATTGAATTGAGTGTGCACATAGTAAATTAATGGATAAGACCAAACTGGATTGGTTGGCAGATGCTTAGGATTTGAAATGACCTTGATACACAAGAGAAATGGTTGGTTTACTGAATGAAATTTAATTAAGGACAAGTGTGTACTATTGCATTTAGAACAGGACAATCAAATTCATAAATAGAAATTTGGGATCAACTAGCTAGGTTGCAGTACTGCAGACAATGACCTGGGAATTAAAGTGGACTGGAAGCTGAATGCGTAAATCTCTTCCCTGTCCCCCACCCCCTGAAAACCAGCACTGTATTGATGTCAGATGCAAGTGTCACACAGTTAAAGTGCAGCAAGGAAAATGTTTAGGTTGGATGCTAGGAAAAGCTTTCTGCTAGGGATTTAAAGCACTAGAACAGATTATCTAGAGGTGGCAGAGGAAGTTTTTAAGCAGAGCACTCGATTTGGATAGTAAAACATAAGTTTTTCTTGAGCAGGGCCTTGGACTCGGACTCAGATCAGGCTTTAGCAACCTTTTACTAATGCAGGCTGAAGCTTGTGTTGGCATTGTGGGCCACTGATCCTATGCTGCTGTGCTCACTCCCCTACTCCCAAAACGCATGCTGCCAAAAAGCAAGGTGAATGTGAATTTGGATTGACTCATCCTTTTGCGACTAGCAAAATTGCTCCCTCAGAAACAAGCAGACAAACAAGTCCCTACTTTTCACCCTTGACAGCAATGCTGTTCCTTGGAGAGCTGTCTAAGGAGCTGGGGAAGAACATAGGTTTTTCTTTACTGGGTCAAACCAAAGATTCATGTAGTTCAGTATCATATCTTCATCGGTCACAAGTAGTAGATACTTTAAAGCAGAGGTGGCCAACCTGTGACATATGCTTTAAGTGGCATGGGCAATCCCTGGTATGCAACAGATGAGGAAGAGGACAGGCAGCACAGTAGGCAGGGCAGAAAGTGGAGCAGGAAAAGGGATTGGAGTGGCATTCAAGGAGGGGACAGGGCTGGTTTGTGGCATGTGTGCCAAAAAAACACTGCTTTAGAGGAAGAGTATAAGAAATGAGATGTGTGTTTGTATGACCCATGCTTTCCAAGTTGCCTGTAGTATGTTCTAACTCTGTGATTAATAGCCCTGGATAGATTTTATCCTTTGTAAACTTGTCTAATCCCTTTATTAGTCTCCATAACCTCCTTTGACAAACAGAGAGGGTAAACAAGCTGATTCTTTAGTTGATGGATTTTATATAAAGCATCTAGAAGTGTGAGGTGTTGCACATAGTCACTCAGTTCTCTTCTAGCCTCCTTCTGCAGTAGGAGACTGTAGCAGTCTCTACCTGTCAAACCTAGTAATAATCAGCTTTGCATCATTTTCCACGTTCAAGACTATATTTGCATGTGAAACAGATTCTTATTTAGATTTCTAATTTCTCCCCCCCCCACAGTCATGACATCCAAAGGCCAGCTTTACTTTAGTGCCTGCCATAACTCATAAAATAATTTTCGTGCTGCTTTTTCCTCACTTGCATGTATTGTAGTGTTATGAAATACTCAATATTGTGTACAGTTGGAAAGAAAGCTCATAACAAAAATTTGTTACTGCACCTCTGTTTACCACAGCTGTTGTTTTGATATTTTAACAAAACACTTTTGTCACTGTTGGTAGAATACTTTTATGCCAATATTTTGTGAACTTTAAACTCAGTCTGGACTCTGGCACCTCATGAGTTTCCATGTAGGAAAATCTAGGAGCTCCTTCTGTTGCTGTAACTTACATTTTCTAGAAAATGTTATGCAAAATCCAGCATACTGAAAGAGAACAATGGAGAAATAGTGAGAGTTACTTTTTACTGTTGCAAAATCTTTACACCATGTCTAGTTCCCCAGTCCACTTAACTAATTTTGGTTAAAGGTTTTGCCGAGCCTAGGAGCACATCAATTTAGTGTGTGGGCTTTTTTTTGGGTTTTTTTGTTTTTTTAAGCTCTGAAAGCTCCCGGTGGCTAGCATCACAGCCAGCCAGCTTTAACTCCCCAGTCCAAACAACCATGTGTCCATTTACAACTTGGTTAACATAAAACTGCTTTTGGCACAAGTCCGGAGCAGGACCTGAATTCACAGCTCCAGAGCCATAGTAAGATACTTTAACCACGCAGGCTGTAACTGCACTGCTTTAATTGATCTTGCTAAGGTATTAAATACTTATTGTTTCTACTGGTGTAATCCAGGTGGGTATTCACTGGAGAAGGGGAAAATGAGACTGAGGGCTTCCAAATCACAGTAGGAGAAGACCACTTTTACTCTCTTAATTGATCTGGTGGGAACCGTGCTTCCAACTTGTAAAAGTCAAAATTCTGAAGTGTGTGCACATCGTGCCTTTTGTTAGGTCAGTTGTTGTAGCTGATCAGGCTTCATCACCAGGGCCTGCATTACACTGAAGCAATAATTGAGTGGTTATGGGGGTGTTTTTGTTTTAATGCTGCTCGCAGCTCAGTAATGAACAAGTGAGTCCGATCTGTAGCTCTGCTACAGCTGTCAAAACCCTGTTTGATCTAGAAAATAAGTCAGCGAGCAGTGATATTTCTAAGTCACTTACGCAGTATTATCTGCACCTGCAGTTGAACAGATTGGAGAAATGTGGCCATTCTATTTTTGTTCAACTACAGGTTGTATTGAATGGATATGGTCTTCAGATTCTGTTAGTACCCTTCACTAGTAATCTGAATAAAGCATTCCTATTGCTGAGTCTCAGTCTTATCTTTTAATGGTTTCTTATAGTATAGTCCATTTTATTGTTTTTGTAAATAATTATTTATAAGAGTTTTACAATAGTTTTAAATTATAGTAACTATAAAGGGAGTTTACCAATAATAACAGAGTAAGTACAAACTTCTAGTAACAGTTTGATCCATCTTTTTTTATATAAGAAATATCTTCTTGAAAGTTTAAAACTTGTGCTAGTTTTTGGTTTGGTTTGGATTGTGTACACTTTTGACAGCTTCTTCTCGTTCTACCTAATGTTGCTATTTTTCTCCTGTACTTTGTACATGAAGGTATTTCAGTACCCTGAGGTCTAATGTAAAGACCATGGACTGCTTTGTGTATAAGGTCAATGCATATGCTTAGTTATCAATTAAATGCATGCACAATTGGGGCTTGAGTGAGCAGAGTCTATTTTTTTGGCATTATTATTTTTATAATATGGTAAAACCTGTCTACTGTAATTCACAACTTATTTGGGTAACTTCACCTTCCTGAATGCATTTCCATAGCTTTTGCTTTGTTGCAATTTGATTTTGGGGTCTTCCCCTCCCTGCAATTCCTTATCGCTTGAAAACCTATTAACAGACACAGAGAGTGGAAGCTGCTGTTTTTTGTGCCCATGTAATGTTTTCTGCAAGTTTTCCTACTATAATTTAATAGAAGAATTTATCATGATAGTAGAACTCCTCCCTGGCAAAAAGGTTTTCTTCTTTTACGCTTTGCAGAGGTGGACTAGAAAATGTTATATGGGCCTCAAGTTCTTTGATCTCTGAGGAGACTAGTAGTTGCTTGACTGGTTCAGCTTGGAATAGGAGCTAGGAATAGCATCACTTGGGGATTCTTCTATCCTTTCCAGAGGGAGTGAAGCTACCATTCTGTGTTGGCTGGGTAGGGTGGAAGAGAAACAACTATAATCCCCTTAGCCTGTTAAATGCTCTATTCCGTCTGATACGCAATGATTCAGTTCTAAGGGGATAACTTGGTGAGACATGCTTGTAGTAAAGTGAAGCTTCGTTACAAGTTTTGAAAGCTACTTGAATTCACTGAAGCAATTTCGGATGCTTTATTTTGTATTTTATAGAGCCTGTAAACTTGCTGCTTGTTGAAGGGAAAATACACTGTCCTTGCATGCATTGAAAATTAGATCTTTGTGCAAAGGAATTTGAAATCTAAATGTTAATACTCCATTTCTTTTTAATCAAAATTTTACTGAAACTTAATTCTACTTGCAGTATTCCACGTGTAGTATTTTCAATATTGTTGTGCATTTGTTGTGTAAAATAGGTACAATCTGATATTCGCTCTTTATCAATACATTTCTTCAGAGCAAAAAACATGTCGTCTGCTTGAAAAGAGCATGAAAGTTGTGGGACTATAAAAATTCTTGATAAATACTGTATCGGGTTCCCATGTTAATGGAGATTACAGTCTATTTATATGTTGGAAGTAGCAAATGATCTTCAGTGTCATGAGGGATGAGTTGTTCACTTCAAAGACTTAGTACTGGGCTGTTCTTACCCTACTAAGAGATTTGACCAGTAAAGCTGAAATGCATGACCTGTGCTCCTTTAAGGAGCAAGTATTAAAATTAGAGGTGCACTGATACATAGTTATGATTTATCAAATTGGCATCAATATAAAGAAAATTGACTATAGCAGAAATTGGCTTGAAGTGCCCGATAATTTGGCCGATTTAAAATGCTCGTGCATGCATTGCAGCGCAGCATGCAGGCCATGAGGAACACAAGCCAGCAGCTTAGAGAGCTGCTTTCAGCCGGTGTATCTGGTGTGGTGAAAGGGGACAGGGGACGGAAGGGGTGTAGGGGTGACAAATCAATACCTGTTGCAGTGAGGGAGGGAGTGGGACTGTGCGCAGCAGGGACGGGTGGGCGCGGGACAGAGCCACAGCTTGTCTAGGGTGGGTGTGGCTCCTGCTGCTGTGTGCCGCTCATCTGGTGGCTCATCTCATCACTACTCCCACAGCTGCATCCTGCCTTGCCCCACCTCGTGCAGATCTGGGGGCACATGCTGCCCCCTCCCCTGTGCCTTCCCAGACAAGTGGCGAGAGCAGCAGTGGAAGCCACCGGATACATGGCACACAGTGACGGGAGGTGCCCCATTCCCAGCGCCCCCTGGATGAGCTGCAGCTCTGTCCTGCACCTGCCCTGCCCCAGCTGGGCAGCGCTTATCCCAGCCTGACTCCCTCAGTGCAGGGGGCGTTGATCTGCCCCCTCATGGCCCTTCCCTCCCCCTCCCCTTTTACCACAACTAGACTCAGCTGTATCGGAAATCAGATTGGTATCAGCCAATATGCCTCCTTTAAAAATAGGCTATCGGTATTGCCCCCAAAATGTCTATCAGTACACCCCTAATTAAAATAATTGGTCTCAGAAATAAGTGTTGTTTTTTGGGCATAAATTCCTGCTAGTCCCTAATACAGCGAAAAACTATTTTGGGATTGGCTAACTACAAATGAGTTAGGATAGAACTGTCCAGCTTCCAAATTGTCAGGGATCATATGCTATGTAAGCCTTGGGCCACTGGGATACTGCCTCTTTTCAACCTCTTCCTGCTACGTCGCTTACCCACATGGCTTCCCCCCACCCTCCGCTGTACTCTGCCATTCCCTTCCAATGTACTATGCACAATTCCCTCATGGGGACCTCCCTCACCTCCCCTGCCTGGGTGTGATTGATTTCCCCCCCCCCGGCGCATGACCTGGACATTTATGCGCATGTCCTTCCTTGCCCTGCCATCAGGAAGCAGGTGCCAGAAGAGGCAGGAGGGAGCCTGGATGCTGCTGTATCAGCTGGGGCGATGGAGGGAGTGGCAGTTAGGTGAAAGTCTGGAGGCCTTAACTTAATGCAGGCTGCTTGCAAGCTGTAAGTTGGACAGCTGAGTTGGGAAATTGAATATAGTAGACCGGATACTGTCAGGAGTTAATAGATGCTCTTTTTTGTGATTTTTAGAAGTTTAGTTTTGCATATATGTAAGGGAAAACTAAACCTCGGGACATTTGACGATTGGAAAGCAGAGTACAACTCTTTCATACTTTTTGTTGGGGTTTTTTGGGTGTTTCAAGGTGTTAGTTTGAACATATTATACGGAGACAACAGTTTAACATTCTGCATAAAACCTATCAGTCTGTCCTCTTCAACTTATTCATAAGAGGAGAGAAAAGCACTTAAAATGTTAACTGCATCTGTGTACCCTGAGTGTAATGGGGTAGGGAAGGAGGAGCAAAAATATGTTAGCTTTTTTTGGTACTGAATAGTATTCATGGCAGCCAGTGTAGAATGCACTTCAAGCTAACTCATTAAAATGAAATTGGGCTGTCTGCACTCTGGTTTCAAAATGCATTAAAACCAGGTAGCTGACCCGTTTAAACATCTTTATTTTAGTATACTCAGATGCTTCGTAATAGCACGGTCTGTGTGTCTGTGTGTGTATACATTCAGACTCTCGCTCTCTGAGAATACCAACCTAACAAACACAAATTCTACAAATCTTCTCTTCAATTTGTTCTTTCAGTTAAGTATATAATGTAATTAATCTTTATCTATAGCAATACATCTTGATGTTACTTCGCTTTCATATTATAATATACAACATGTTTTTAGATGACAAAGGTTGGTGCTCAGGCATGAGGTAACGTAAATTTTATGGTTTCTATACAAACATACCCATGTGTTTTGTTCATTTTGTACTTGAATTAGGCAGGGGTCCTGCAGTCCTCACTTGCACGAAAATAATGGCTGTGTACAAGGCGGGTGAATTAAGATTGAATGAATGATTTTAAATCTGGCAATTAATTTTTAAGAACTTGACTTTGCAGTGTAACTATTTGTCATTCTTACGTAAGTAATTTCATATGGTGTTTTGAAGGCCAAATGTAAAATTTGGTTTGTGCATGCTTCCTTGTTACATACCAAATGTATGTGAGGGCTTTTCTCTGGTACTTGATACTCAAATGTAATATTCTTGGTGTTGGGCTCAAAAGTAACCATTTTAGTATCACGGCAAAAATATGTAGCAAAGTTAACTACATATTAAAAATTATGTAGTGTGGAAATTGTTTTATTCCTTTGTTTCTTTGGAAAGCACCTACTTACAGAGATTAATCATTTTTTCTTTTGGTTTAGGTGACAAACAGCATGTTTGGTGCTTCAAGAAAGAAGTTTGTAGAGGGGGTCGATGGTGATTACCACGATGAAAACATGTACTACAGCCAGTCTTCGATGTTCCCACATCGGTCAGAAAAAGATGTAAGCTGAGCAAACATAGTTTTGTTTTTCTTAATGGAGTCATCGCATAACGGAGATCATGTTTTGCTTCTACAGACTGTGTTTAATGTGCAGATTAATGGTTTTGTCAGGTAGAAATGTTTCATTGAGAAATTTTAGGATAACTTTTATAATAAAAAAGATGGAAGCCATGAGTTAGGCAGGTCATGTCAAAAGACGTCTAATTTAAACTGCTGGGCTTAGGGGGCTGGGGTAGTACAGGTGATAGGGCACGGCTGACAGCCCAGATGTCACAATTTGAGGCTGTAGCAGAAGTGCTCATGGCACAGCCCTGTGTGTTCTGCTAAATACCTTGTTACAAGAAGGAAGGACCACTGTGCTTCAACATATTTTTTTTGTAAACTGTTTTAGAGATTATTTTAACTTCTTTTAATATTTCAAAAATATTTTTTGTGGATTAAAAAGTAGTTTAAATTTGATTATCACAGGTCATCAGAATTAGAAATGGCCATCTCACAGTGTATGTATGTAGTAAAGATGGATTGGTATTGGACGTCAGGCAGTGTTACCTTTTAGATTAGGTTCAAATTCAGACCAAAATTTGAGGAAAGAACAAAATAATTTGGCGGCATTATTTAAAAAGAAAGTTTTTTTTTTAATGCTGAATCTGTTTCGAGTGACTTATTCGCTCCCTGTTGAAGCTGATTTGGTAGGTAAAGCACAGAATGGAAAATAAATGCATTTTACATCCCTTCATGATTTGATGTATGATAACAGTAAAGTAACTTATTTCTTAGCTGTATTGAAATACCATTTCAAAGCAGCAAGTTTCCTTTTTTCTCTGGCATGCCCCCTTCCCCCCAGTAAAATCGCAAGCTGTTTTAGTTATGATGCAATAAGAAAGAAATAAGACAGTGCTTAGTGAAGCTTAGTAAGAAGTTAAGCTTTTTATTACGGTTACCATTTATCCTGTTTTCACCGAGACAGTCTGCTGAAATATGGTCTGTATATGGACTATATTCCAACACTAAAATCCTGAAATATGGTTACCTACATTTGTATGTTACTAAAGGAATATTTGAGTGGAGTAATTTTGTGCAGGCATTATGACAGGAAGTATATCTTAGAGCAAGGGTAGGCCAAATGTGGCTGGGGGGGTGGGGGGGCAGATGCGACCTGTCAGGCCATTCAGGCTGTTCTTCTATCCAGCCCACAGGGGCCGCTAAAATTTTTTAAAAAATTAATATTTATCTGTCCTGGGTTGCCTGTCATGCAGGCCTCAATGGCTTGCCAAAACTCAGTAAGAGGCCCTCTGCCCAAAATAATTGCTCACCCCAGTCTTAAAATGAAACTGAGGTGGGGAGGAGGGTGTGGTCGATTTAGGGTAAGAGTGCCTGATGCCAAGGACAACAAGAAAACATTTGTCAGAAAAGTGGACAAATAGGATATTGAAGCTTGCAAAGATGACAGGAGATAAAGGCGCCATGACAACATTCAATGGAAAAACAATTTCCAGTAGGTTTACCAAGTATTAATTCTTAATTCCTACTAATGGGTACCTGGGCATCTTTGGTCTATGACTTTGCTCATTAGTACTATGGCTTTTCCAGACTTGGGCTCATGATATCCTTAACTAGCATATACTGTGGTACATAATTGATGCTAGGCCATGTAATTGTATGTTGTGATGAAGGGGTACACGTTTAAAAACCATCAGGGCTAGGAACAGAAATTACACCTAAACTGGGTAAGTGATCAGAAACAGGTTCAAGTCTGTAACGCAGCAAAAGTTCAGCGCGCATAAACTGCTTTCAAAATGGCTGAAACCAATTTAAGTTAATCTTGGGTGAGTGTAGTATCATACTTAACTGATTTAGGTCAAACCAGTTTATTGAACTTCTGTCCCAGGTCCCATCTGGTTTCAAGTTTAACTCATTGCCCCCAGCATCCCAGGATGCTTTGTACCTCCCCTACAGTCCCCCCTGTAATGCTTAAAAATATTTCCTATTGGATTTCAGTGAGAATAACCCCTGAAGATAGTTTTTAGCACGTCTTTGTCATTTGAATGGGAAAATATTTCCGGATTTTTGTTTTAATAGGCAAAATGAGCTAACTTTTAAAGGAATTCCAAATGGGCAAGTCTTATTCAGCATTGTAAGCATATAAGGGAAATGTTCAACATTTTGGACCTTCTAAGTAGTTTCCATTTTCCACAACTACTAAACTATGCTAAAGTAGGAGGGGAAAAAAACAGCAGAACTTCTGGGGAGGAGAGGGAGAGAGTTCTGGTTGTATTCCAGTGATCCAGCCAACTATATCATGAGAACAAAAATGAATTGAGGATTAAAGCTAAGTCTACAAAGAAAATATCCATTTCATGGTGTTAGAAATGAGTTTTGTAGCAAGTGATCTCTTTGGATGGCAGATATCACTAACAGAATAGTGGCATATTGAAGTTGTTTTAATTTCTTCATTTGCAGTTTGCTTTATACTGTTGCTTCTCTTGTTGCACACATTTAATCTCAGAATGAAAATTCTGTAAAGATAATACCTTAATGGGTATTCTTCGAAGATAATATTGGTGCAATTTGTCTGAGATTCAACTCAGATTCCTGCTTCTGAGTAGGGTCAGTCCTTGTCTTGAAGTGTCAAATCCTTGTTTCAGTTTCATTCTTAGTTGTTTCAGTAAGATGAAGATAGCTATGTTCTCAGAAATGTAATACTAAATACATGAATACTAAACCTGAGTACGAAATTTAGTATTATGATTTCTAGAAACATGGCTACCTTCATCTTACTGAAACACTAAGAATGGAATTGAGACAGCAATTTGGCACTTCTCTGAGGCAGGCAAATGGCTTCAGAGAATACCCATTAGGATATTATCTTTACAGAGTTTTCATTCTGAGATGAAATGTGTGCAACAAGAGAAGCCACAGTATAAGCATAAAGATTTAGGGGAATAAATAAACTGTTTGTTTTTGTCCATTCAAAGGTAGAGGTAGTATTATGGTATAGTGGGATATGAAAGGAATTTTTTAAACTTTTTAATTTTTATTTTTTGACAGCAGTCAAAAATAGGTGCAAGACGGTTGTGCAGAATTTAAAAGGTGATTTAGAATGCATTTTCCTTGACTCCTTCCTGTTCCAGCAAGACATCTATACTTTTTGGAGACCAGATTGGATACTCTAACAATTTTAACCTTCATGTGTGCATGTGTGAAGCTTTGGTTGCTGATTTTGATTCGGAGGAGATTTGATCCAATTCGGTGGCTGAATCTCTGAATCTGAATCGAATTGGGAGACCAATTAAAAGGTCCAAATCAATTCAAAGCCTCCAAACAGATTCAGAGAAGATTTGGAGATTCAGGTAGTCTCTGCTTGTTGCAGCTGGGAGCTGGACCTGGGCTCCGTGCCAGTAAGTTGAGGGTGGGGGAGGGGAGGCTGGAGGAGGAGGGAGTGTACTATGGGGGGGACCCCTGCCAGGTCCCATCTCCTACCTGTTCCCCCAGGCCACCTGCGCACCTCCGAACCCTGCCTGCTCTCCAAGCCTTATTGATAGCTGCTCTGCTTGGCTCCAGCATTCTGGCACTTAAGTGCAGAACCTTTTTTACTGGCTGCTGCAGTGCCTGTGAGGGCTCTGGGCTTGTGGCAGAGCCCCCTAATGCAGCACAGGACGGTGGGGGGGCAACGGGGATTTGCTCCCCCTCCCCACCTGGCAGAAGCTGATGAGTGCGGGGCTTTTTTTAAAGAGCCGGGACACTGGGGCCAGGCAGGGCAGCCATTGACAGGGCTAGGAAAGCAGGTGGGGGATGGGGCTTGTTCAGTTCGGAGATTCAGCTGATTTGGCGGTGGCTGAATCTCTGAATCAGATTTGGGCAAATTGATTTGGGACAGTGATTTGAATTGCCGACTCGAATCACAGTCCCCCAAATTGGCCGAATCCAAAGCAAATACTAGTGGCCTAGTGCACACGTGTATGTATATTTGTATGCACTTTGTATAGACCAGAGGTCTGCAAACCTTTCTGGCAACAGGCCAGAATGATCCATCTCTGGTCCAAGGAAGGCTGGTGCTAGGACCCAGCTGTTGCAGCTGCTGTCCCTTGCTTCTCCCTGCCACTTGGTTGTGTTTTGAGACTGGAAAGCTCCAGTGCAGTGCAGGTGAAGCCCCTGCTGCCAAAACCACAGCTCCATAGGCTGGATCCAGTGGGTTTTCTAAGCTGTAGGTTGCTGAACCAAGATATAAACCATCAGTAACCAGGCCCCTTTCTGGCTTTAGTAAAAGTGTCCTAGAGCCCTTTTGAGTCGTTTCACATCCATTTTATTTTCCGTTTCAGTATAATTTTCTTGTGTCTTGCTGTTTAGACTAATCTCAGCCCCATAAGACTTTTTGTAGTGATATAGTTAGATCAGTCTCTACAGAAGGGGAACCAACAGCAGCAAGTTCAAGAGACTTAAAGAATGTTAGAGACGATCAGTTTAGGCAGGTTACAAGGTATTAGTTTTCATCTAATTTCTTATTATGGAGCCGCATTCTCAACGACCAGAATGGAAATCGCATACTTGGAATGAGAAACAACCGTATAATGCTTGGTTTTTCACTAGTGACCCCAGTTCAGTGACCCCAGTATTTTGTTGTTGTTGTTGTTTTGTCAGAATATTTAGGTTTATTGGGTCAGACTCGATTTCCAGGCATTCCACTCTTCTGATGAGCACCTGCCTTTTTTGGAGGCAGTAGATCTTCATTCTTTTTAACAGTTGTCTGAGATGGGCCTGTGGTTTTCAGGAAAAAGGAAAAGGACACACCCATGAATGCAGCTTTTATGCATTCTGCTAAAGGTGGGTTTCCACTTTACTCGGAAAGAAAGTCTTAGCCAAGAAATTAGAATAAAGGTGTTAAGGAACTTCTGTTAACTTGGGATTTTTTTACACAAAGATTATGCTACTTTGAATTAATAATTTAGGCTGCAGACAGAAGTGAGGCTCCCCACTGTAACCAAGAATGCTTTGTAGGAAGCTTTCTGATTTGCAACGATCTCCTGGAAGAAACACTGTTGGTTCCAGCAGGGATGGGAATCTAGCTGCTGGTTTTCTCTAGCAGTGGCCCCTGTGAGGCTGCAAGTTTTCAGAATGGGAGGTGGGAGAGGGAGCTTGTTTTTAAGGGTTCCCTAGTTGGCCCTGAAGGGTGAGGTGGGTGAATTGGAGCTCCCTCACTTGGAGGGTGGGAGGGGCGGTTCCAGTACACCCACCCCACACTCCAGCAAGGGCTGAAAAACCGGACTGAACTCCCTCTCCCCTACTATTTTGAAAACATTTAAAGGCTGGCAGGCAGCGCAGACAGAAGTTAACAGAAGATGCTCTGTTTTGAAACATCTTCATCTCGCCCCTTGTGCCATTTTTGAAGCCGTTTGCAGTTGGACAGTTGTTTGGTCAAGGCTATAAACTGCTTTCTGTGGCCAGGTCAAGTGAAAATTTGTTACTTCTGTCTGTACCCAAGATCTCTTCTGTGGCCAGAAGTGGTGATTGAGTCCATTATGTGCATTGTGACCAGATTAGATGTCTTATTCTTCTTGAGCGCTATTGTCTTCTGAGAAGGAGAAACCCACATAATATACTGTGTCAGACTGTAGGTCCATCTTACTCAATAGTCTGTCACATGGTACATCTACATGTGTGCTTTACTGTGGAGTAGACTAATGAGTTCTACAGTAAAGCATCACCATCTACACATGCACCAGAACTATGGTGCAGTAAATTAATTCCACTGTAAGATAGTATTGTCCTTAACAGTACTATCTTATGGCAGAGTACTTGTGTGCGCTGAAATGCATGTGTAAACAGTGACAGGGACTGGCTGAGGCATGAGGATGCTAAAGTGCAGGGGTTTCCTGCCACCTAGCTTTGAGCTTTAGCAACTCATGCTGTAGCTAGCCCCTCCACCACTGGGCCCCCTGCCAAACTGGGGATACTCTGCCCTGGCTCGGTGCTGCAGTTCTGGGTGAATGGGTAGACGTTGGACCCAGTGCAGACTGCACTGGAGTTTACTGCTCTGCCTTAATGGCACATGTAGATGAACACAGAGTGGTGGAGAGTGAACAGGGTATGACCAGGGTTTTTTCCAGTGTTCCTCTCCCACTTTAGCATTTAGGGTCTAGGAAGTTCTGATTTAGAGGCTGTGGCTCTAATTCCTATATTCATTATTTATTGAAATCCAACTCTTGCCTGATGTTCTCTGAATAAACTTTTAGTTTGCAGAAGAGAGGTCGTCCTTTATTCTTAAGTGCTCTGCCTTCTTGCATGTGAGTCTGTTAGCAGGTCATTTATAGGATCATGAGAAAGTAGGGCTGGAAGGGACTTCATGAGGCCATCTGGTCCAGTGCCCTGCTTGAGACAAGATTGTCCCTGGCCAATTGTCCAACCTGCTCTTGAAAATGTCCAGGGATAGGATTCCACAATTTCTCCAGGTAGTATTGTTCCAATGGCTGACCATCCCCATAGCCAGAAAGTCCCTCTTAATCTTTAAAATACATTTCTTCTGCTGAAGCTTGAGACCATTACTTCTAGTCCTGACCCTTGGGGCCAGAGAGAAAAGCTCATCTCCATCCTTTCTGTAATTGCCCCTCAGGTATTTGAAGACCTTTATCAAATCTATTAGTTTTTTCTTTTCCAGATGAAATAACCCTAGTTCTTTCAGCTGTTCCTTATAAGCCTTGCTTCCCAGGAACCTAATAACTTTCACTGGTCTGTGCTGGATGCTTTCCAGTCTGCCCACATCTTCCTTGAAGTGTGGGGCCCAAAACTGGACACAGTACTCCAGGTGAGGCCTCCCCAGCACTGAAAAAAGGGGAAGGATCACATTTGTTGATTTGCTAGTGACATTCTTGTTGATGCAACCCAGTATGCTTTGTTGGATTTTTTTTTTGATATCTTTCTCTAGGATGGGCTGTTCATTTTCTCTCCCAGCTCTTTGACAAAAAGGAAAAGGATACAGAACAGTGAATCTCAGCAGCATCAGTGTGACCTCTGGAGGGATTTGTCATCTTTTTTTTTTTCTTGGAAAGTTTGATTTCTTTTCCAGATTTCTGGCTTTGTCATTTTCAGTCTTGCTCTGTTTTTCAGGAGCCTGACCGGTTCTAGCTTCTCATTTAGGGGACTGGACTAGGACCTGACTATTGCTGTTCTTCTTTGATCATTTAATTGATTCATTAAGAAGGTGACTCCTGAGAGTGTGTCGCATAACACTCCTCCGAAGGAAGATCTGCATATGAAGGAAAATTGAAGTCTGTGGTCACAAAAAGCAGTCTCACCTTTACAGCTGTGAGAAGCTCCCAATCTCTGATGTGTCATAGTAGGCAAAAGACTTGCATCCCATTGCCTTGTGCATTAGCAGTATCATCAGCAGTGAGTAATGAATGGGGGGGAAATGAGTCTATTACCTTGGCTTAGTAATGTTTATGAAAATGCACATTCTTATTAACATTAACCTCTTCATGCTAATCTGGATTTTAACACAAGATGAACCTTACATTTTATTCATGAGGGTCAAAGCTATTAATCTGTTACTACATAATAATTTACATCTACCACTAAAACAGTCTGGGATAAACTCAGTATGCTTAGGTCTTGGCGATGCATAAGCAGAATTCATGGGACAACATTAACAAAAATTCTGAAATGTAGTATCTGAAGACAAAAACGATTAATCTTATTTTGATATGAAAGTAAGCCATTTAAGTGAGAGAGAATATTTCAGGAAATCAGATAATGTAGCTTTATTCAAGATTCAGGCAAATAGCAACAGAGGGCAAAGATGCTGAGTATTATATCTGGCTTTCAGTTTGGCAGCTTCAAAAAGAAATGAGCATTTTTCAAGAAACAGTTTTAAGGTGCTTTTTTTTTTTTTTTTTAGGTGACTAGATAAGCAAGCCAGTAAGATCTTCCATCTCTAATTGCCATGGTAACCTAAATTGTGTAATGTATATTTGCCAAAACAAAATGCCTCATTTATTAGCTTGCAATACATGCAATATAAAACACTAAAAATTCAGGTGGTAAATGTATACTTTTAAAAAGTATATGTAAAAACATATGTGTAATGCTAATTTATTATTATAAAAATGACCTAATCCTTAATGGATCTAAGTACTGTCACAATGCAAATCTGGCACCGCCATCCCATATCATGCTCTTCTGTCTTCTGCTTTCAAAGCAAAACAGCAATTTACAAAGATTTTAAAAGGGCATGAAAAAGGCATCGTAATTAAGGGCAGTCAAAAAAGTTGGATTTTGGTCAACAACAAAAACAACAAAAATCTTTGCTCCAGTACCTAAAATGGATGTGTTGCATGCTTCTCTCGCTAAATGACAGACAGTTGGCAACCGTGTCATGTCAGATGGTATAATGGCAACCCCAAACCCCTATTTTCTCTCTTGACATATTGCAAGTAAAGGCTTATACTCAAGATACTCACAGTTAATCTCTAAGCCATTTTGTAGCAACTTCATAATAAGTGCTTGAGAACATTTTCAAAGCTCAAGACTTGTATTTCCTCATGAGTAAGAACATTTTTCTTCTTCAATTTTGATATGCCAGATGTTGCCATTCCTTTCCGTGTGGAGTGGAGCCACAAACACCCTGCAGAAAAAGCTCCTGCTGAAGAGCAGTATAAAGGAAAGAAAAGAAGCCAGTGAAGTCTGATAGGCTTAATTTACTTGTTTTATTTATTTGCTAGTGTGACTTTGGACTTTTACTCAATGAACATAGTGATTTGAAGCGAGAGAAGTTTTCAGATATTTTTATTGTTTAAAAGTAGTTTTGTTGTTGGGCTGTGAAAATAGTGGCAACAAAATTACTACAAAGTTGTTCTTTTGTTGGTGTGCATAACTAAGAATGCATAATCATCTGTCATGCATGTGGATGCATCTTGGCCTAGGTCAGTGCTTCCCCAGCTTATCCAGAGCATGACCCCATCCGTTGATGTTGTGATGCCATTTGAGGTTGCGGCTCACAGTTTGGGAACTGCTGGTCTAAATGTTACTTATGGGCTTAGATTAGTTTACACTGCCATAAGAGTAATTTTAGAGTTTATTTTTCCCTTTTTATTGAGTTAAGAGAGTTTCTTATTTTGGACTGATGCAGCACTGTATTCTGACCTCAGATTACTTTGCCTCCATCTAGGAAAGCAAGTAGACACACTGTTCTTCTCAGAGCTTTTAAAGCATGATAATTTCTTCACACACTGGGAATTTCAAGTGAATGGCAATGCAGCTTTTTTCAGGGCCGATGATAAATTGCACTGTAATAAACTAATCGGGAGTTAATGAAGGCATGTATAATTAGGGGTCTGCTTAACTCCCAGGTGGGGGAAAAAGCCATTTTAGGGACTTTGTTGCAGCACAAATAGCTGATTCTCATGGGCATTTCCCAGTGGTCCTACATCTCACTACTGATTGGTGGAGAGGCATTTACTGTATAATGTAGTAGCAAATTCTGTGGAAAGTAAGTGATATAATTTATCATATAAATTTAAATATTTAAAATATAAATATAATTTTAGGTACAGTACAAATTGTATCATAATTTTATTATGTAACATTCTACAAAAAGTTTAGATATTACACAATACTAATCTTAATAGAAACGTTTTTACATTGCTGACTGGCACCTTCAGTCAATCCATGTCACTAGCAGATGGTAGCTCAATCACATGATCTATGGCTGTAGTAACTGTCATGTTGTCATGCTGTTTTTTTAGATCAGGGGTGTCAAGTGTATGCCCAGTGGCTTGGATCCTGCCTGCACAAGTTGATCCTCTGGCTCATGGGCTTGTTAGTGGAGCCACTGCATCAGCTTGGCTCTGGAACCCAGAGGGTTAATTATAGAATCATAGAAAATTAGGGTTGGAAGGGACTTCAGGAAGTCTAGTCCAACCTCCCGCTCAAAGCAGGGCCATCCGCAACTAGATCATCCCAGCCAAAGCTATGTCTAGCTAGGTCTTAAAAACCTCCAAGGATGGAGAGTCCACCACCTCTCTGGGTGGCCTGTTCTAGTGCTTTACTGCACTCCTAGTGAGAAAATTCTTCTTAATATCTAACATAAACTTTCCTGGCTGCAACTTGAGATTGTTGTGTCATCTGCCACCACTGAGAACAGTCTAGCTCCATCTTCCTTTGCACCTCCTCCATGTAGTTGAAAGCTGCTGTTAAATCCCCTCTCAGTCTACTCTTCTCCAGACTAAATAAGCCCAGTTCCCCCAGCCTCTCCTCAGAAGTCATGTGTCCCAGACCCCTCACCATTTTTGTTGCCCTCGGCTGGACTTTCCCCAATTTGTCCATATCCATTCTGTAGGAGGGGGCCCAAACTGAACATGGTACTCCGGATGTGGCCTCACCGGTGCTGAACAGGGTAAGAATCGCTTCCTTTGACTTGCTGGCAAAGGAACTCCTCCCATTGCAGTTCAGGGTGCAGTTAGTCTTCTTGGCAACAAGGGCACACTGCTGGCTCATATTCAGCTTATTGTTCACTGTAACCCCCAGGTCCTTTTCTGCAGAGCTGCTGCCCAGCCAGTCAGACCCCAACCTGAACTGATGCATGGGATTATTTCATCCTAAATGCAGAAATTTGCACTTATCCTTATTGAACTTCATGAGATTCCTTTTGGCCCAATCCTTCAATTTATGTAGGACACTCTGAAATTCTGGCACTGCTTGCCCCTCCCCCTCTTTACCAAGAACCAAACTGGGGTTTCTAGTCACTGTTGATAGGTAATATCAGTGGGAAGTGGAGCAGGGGAGATTTAAATGGCTACAACTGTTAGCCTATATGAGATTGTAATCTTTCCTCAAGGGCCAAAAAAACCTCTTCAATTCTTTTGTTTTTGATGTTGTACCTAGTAAAAGGTTCTTTGATACTCAAGCTGTTTCTGTAGTATACATCATTAATATTCAATTTAAGGTTAAATATATTTGTAAAATGCAAATGAGTTTAACAAGGAAATCAAATACAGTATGCAGCAAAACAAATCCTGTGTTCTAAAATAGTAGATGCCTTAGATACCTTTTCTCCAGAAGTTTAGTTGAAATGCACAGTAGTAAGCCTCCTGTGTCTCCTGATGTTTGCTGGGGGCAGGGCACATCAAACAATTATTTTTTCACAGTAGTCTTCCAACTATCCTTAGAGTAGCTGCCACGTTGGAATTTTAAAAAACATGTAGTTGGTTACCACACTTTTCTGTTAAAAATAGTGCCATCTGTTGCTGTGTGACCAGTCTGATTGTCCTTAAAAAGCAAACACCTGGATAGATAAATAATTCATATTAAATTATTATAGATGAGCAAAGCCTTGTAGTAAGTGAAGCCTACACTTCACATGGGGAGCTGATTCAGGTGCTACAGTATCATTTATGTCTGTCTTAGAGTGTTTTTTTTTTCTTTTGGCTCAACTCTATTTTGAGTCATTAATTTGTCATCTTTGCATCTTAAGAAATATCTTTAATTTATGGTTGTACTTGCTACCCAATAGATGCATACATTGGTACATGTATCACATACATAGATATGTATATAGTATATGTCTCAGTTGGTAATTTTTATGTAAATCTCTTTATGTCTGTTCTTCGCTGTCTGCATTTACTTGTATAAAGTCTACAGCATTTAAACTTCCAAAAGACTTTTTCCCTGGTTGTCCATCCACTCTGAAGTCCTAAAGGGCTAAAGCCCCAACTACATGCTCCTTTTCCAAAATTTTTTTTTAAATTTAAACATAGCCCAGACCTTTGATTCTGGACTATTATATAATGCTGCTTTTGCCCTATGGGTTAGTCATTTTTCTTGCATCTGTGATCCACAGTAATGTTTCTTGATAGTTTATTGACATGAATTTGGATCTCCAGATTAATCGTAAGTGTTCATATTGCAGATCATTCCAAGAGTGTTGATGAACCTTTAGTACCATACCACATTGTATATTGCATGCAAAACAGATAATGTACAGAGGACAAATATTTTACAAATGTATTAAAGAACTTAGGTATTTGGTCGTCTTTTTTTGAATTTTTACTTTTCCTTCTGTAAGGCCAGGTGTAAGCTTCAGGCTGATGAACCTAAATTATGCTTATTGTTTTCCTGTGTGCTACAGCATCTAGCAAATTTCAGTTGTCTTGTATTTGATGCCTTTAATACACATCATCAGTGAAAACACAGTATTCTTTCCAGGTGCTAACAAGTACATATTATGGAATGCTTCATGTTGAATGTCTTGATAATCTCTGGGATGTTTGAGACCATTTAAAAGTCTATATTTACAATCAAATCAGTATGATGTTACAATCCTAGGTATTATTCTAAAATAACTTAACTTGTAGCTTTCTGTGTCTCATTAACTTTTTAAAATTGTAGATGCTGGCATCGCCATCAACATCAGGTCAGCTGTCTCAATTTGGGGCAAGTTTATACGGGCAACAAAGTAAGAATTCAGTTTATTATCAGTATGTTTGATTGTGATATATGAACATGTCACTTTTACATTGTAGAGAGAAAACATGCACCTGGTCTTATTTTCTTCTGATCACATAAAAGACCTTGAATAGCTTATCTCTTTCTTTGTGGCTTTTGTATAGGGTATATTTTAGGATGAGTGAAAATTAAAAAAATATATATTTGCCATGTGCTGGTGTTCTACAGGTCCAAAATAAATAATACTGAAATATTAAATACCTTATGAAGAGAGAATAGTTGTGGATTTATTTATCTTTTTTTTTTTTTTTAAAGACCACTAAAAACTGGGAGAAAATAAATCTAGGTTTCTGAAGAATGGACATGGGGAATCAGATGATCAATTTGCTGTGAAATGTGGCCTCTGTTCCCAAGAGGCAAATTTTCATATGCTTACCTCTAAAATTTGGTCAACACGAATAATTATTTGCAGTTGTGTTAGTAAAGCTGGAGACAAGGAATTTGTTTTCCCTCCTGGCCCATTCTTCCTTCTTTTTCTGTTTCTTGCAGGTTTAAATTGGTAGATGCAGAGAAATTAACTACTGATATAGAAAGGTTTTACATGTATTACTTGCTTTTAGGTAAACATGTCTTGAGACTAATCAATTTCTGTTAGTAGTTATTATCAGGAAAGTATCTTACAGGATATTTTAGTAAGTGACTTTCAGCTGGGTATAACCCCTGTCTCCTGTCTTTCTAATGCACTAGCTAGATATTTCTTCAGGTAACATTTAAACACTACCATGAGAAAGTGGTTGTCTTGAAAACTGTTGATTTTAATCAGTGTTAGAGCAACTGGTACTTCCTTCAGTGTTGCAGTTTTCTAAATCTGTTTCTAAGTGATCAGAGAATGTGGTTTTAGGGCTTTTTTGAGCCCAGAAGCTGGTATTTATTTTATTTAGCTTCCACCACTTGCATATGTTGGGTCTATGATATTTTGTAGATACTGTTATCACAGGTTTTTATTCATTATGTCCATTGGATCATCTTGATACTGTTTAACATGTTTTTCTTAACCTAGCACTTCAGCTATGTTTTGCTTTAGAAATCAGCTCCAGAACTGACCAAAGTGGAATTGTGACCTAAAACTAGAAGATATTAGCAAGCATTTTGTTTCTTTTGGTGTTCAGAAAGGGGAAAACTACATGCTGTTTTTAAGGCTGTTTAACCATTTGAAATGCTATTTGGCAGTACAAAATTGACAATGTAAATATATTTTGTACCTTGGCATTTTCTTTATCAACCATCTAGCTATGTCCCAGTCTAGCATGGGAGTACCAGATCCATAGTGCTACAAATCTGAATCTCAGAAAACAAATTCCAGGCACAGAATTAGCCCCTATTATTTTCTTTTTCTAGTGATCAACCTAAATCATTTGCCAGCTAAAACTTTTGGTGCATGAGCAATTACTGAATGTAATAATGAAAGAGGAAGGTAAAAAATAGGGTTTTTTCAGAGTGACTGTTCACAATAATTGTTAAACAATTTATCAAATTTGATCTTTAAATTGTTGTTTTAAAATATTTGGACTGATGATTATAACATGGAACATTTGTTATCCTACAGTAGACTTAAGGTTTCCTTTGCAGATTTTTTTTCTTACCTTGTAGCTCTGTGTATATACAGGTTATATCCACTTTTATTAATATTAGTTTTAAAATTTGCTTTGACATTAACACCCCCAGACTTTCCCAGGGAACGCTTTTAAATTTTTATCTTTGTGATGTAATGTAACTTTTTTCATACTAAAATGCTTTATTTTCTGCTACATATACCTGCACATGTTGAACCACTGTGGTGGTTGCAGTAATACATAAAGCAGTGTGATGTTTACTGTGATTCTTTTATTATACTGGAGGACGGTTTAAATCCAGTTGTCCTCTTTTTCTTGGAACCTTGCGTATGACTTCATTTTGGATACTGAAGTTTTATCTTCAAGAAGCAGAAATCTGCTTTTGGGGTTTTTTGTTTGTTTGTTTTTTGGTTTCCCCCCCCCTTTACAAAACAAATAAGACCTTGGAAACATTATTGAAAATTAAGTTAATGGATTCTGCTTTTTATTAAAGACGTTTTTGTTGTTTTTAATGAGATGCGTTTAAACTAGGCCAAGTGTCTGTCTGTATATGCTAAACCAATTTGTATGAATTTTCAGTAGAGTTCTTTAAAAGAACCCCTGTGAAATTACAGCTGTTGTTTGAGTTTTTACATGGGTTTAAATGTACTCCACTTCATTTTTAAAATTTACAATATGTAGCCTGTAACATCAAAATATATTTTGAGTTAGTTTTTCAACAGGAAAATATGATCAACAAGTCCTATTTAAAACAAGTTTGAAATGCTTCAGAGAATAGTCTAGCTTATCGCATTATTTAATGTTTTAAGAGTGAAAGTCGGCACACTTTAAAAATTAAAAGAATACTATAAAGTTGTTTCACTACTTATTCTTCTGATAAACATTGTAAACAGAAGTCTCAAATTATTATATAAAATCCAACCTATAGAACTTGCTGTAAAATGTAAATCCCAGTGGAAGTGCAGTTTTGATTAGTGTATCGAATGCAAATGGCTGCAAATATTAAAAAAAAATTCTGCAAATTAGAAGACGGAGCAGAATTAAAATGATTTAAAATGTGCAAGGAAGTACTGAATTTTTACACTGCATTTTACTGCAGTCTTTACACTTTTTTTTTTTTTTTTAGATTGTCAAATAAGATTCGATTTTAAGCTACCATTTGGATCAGACGTTGTTCCTGATTGCAATATATTTCCACCCCTCTGAATTTTTTTTCAATAGGTGCACTAGGCCTTCCAATGAGGGGAATGAGCAACAATACCCCTCAGTTAAATCGCAGCTTATCACAAGGCACTCAGTTACCGAGCCACGTAACACCAACAACAGGGGTACCAACAATGTCACTTCATACGCCTCCATCTCCGAGCAGGTATTTATTGGTAGCTGATATTTCTGCAATTGTGTTTCTGCAGAGCAGTTTTTAAGTGTGGTGCGTGTTTCACCTAAAGTAGCTTACATTCTAATTTAATTTAAAAAAGGAAATAATTATGTTGAATGCTGCCTGTATTTGGGAGGATATTTGCAATACAGTACTTGTCCATGTGTAAAGATAGTGTTCACTGGCAGATATTGCTACAGAATGCAAGAATGCTGTAGTAAAATGCATGGGTAAAAATATATGCATGTAATAAACTATTCCAGCAATAAAGATGATAGGACAGAAGTATTACAACGAGCTTGATGTATTAAGAAACTTAAATATTTCTAACCCATTAAGACTTTTTTCTTTTTAATTTCACTTTAAATATTTTTGGTGTTCTATACCAAGTCTGACTAAGGATTTGCTTAGTATATGATGGGTCATGTGGAATTTCTCAGGAACCCGTAAATAATATTCTGCTGCTTGAGAATTATCTAAATGTTATGCTGTATTGAAATTTACCACAAATCTAGCTTGTCATAGATTAGAAAATCTTCTTAAATTGGAAAATGAATCTGAAGCAATTAATGAAACATTAGAAATTAATGTTTTTTGGATGCTTTGTCTTTTTCAGGGGTATATTGCCTATGAATCCTAGGAATATGATGAACCACTCCCAGGTTGGTCAGGGCATTGGAATTCCCAGCAGAACAAACAGCATGAGCAGTTCAGGGTTAGGCAGCCCCAACAGAAGCTCTCCTAGCATAATATGTATGCCAAAGCAACAACCCTCTCGACAACCTTTTACTGTGAACAGGTAAGACTTGGTTAGAATGCATGCAGCTATAGATATATTTAACAGTAGTCCTAAAATTTAAAATATAGTTTGAAATGTCCAGCTCTTGCTGCTGAGAAGTCAAGAGCATGTCTGCATTGTCTCTTTGCACTATCTCATATTGCTGGTGGGTGAGGGCTGTGTTTTGTACTTGCTCTTGTTTTGTTCCTGTCCATATCCTGGACAGAAGCCACTGTATGCCACAATGGGTAGCCACTGTAGAACAGTACTGAGTCTGTACACACCACTTCTCTTGGGTATGTGTTTACTGGTACGTGCTCAGAGGGCCTGGGAACTACTCATTGTCATGGTGGTGGGGTCTGTTACAGTGGAGAGGTGTACACGTTTTGAAATGTACACAGGTTTTTTGGGTCCTCCAGGCTAAAGTGGAAAGCGCATATAAGGCAAAACTTAATTTTAAAAATTGTTCATTGGGATTTGGCTCAGCAAACTGATATGCTGAAAGTCCTGCATCTTCATGCTGCAGCTCTGGAGCCATTTGGAGAACAGACATTTTTGCCCCCCAGTATGTCTCACCTATGTAAGACTGTGTTGGTGTGGTAATCTCAACAGCTTTGTTCTTTTCCTGACTTTGTAGCCCAGGCCTTGAAATTATTGATTGCTTATGTTGCCTTGTATTGGGTTTACAAAAATGAATTGGTGTAAGCTTATTGACTGTTTACATAAACAGTTTTAAAAGAACCATTGCAACTGATTTACCATGTGTCACTGTATCCCAGTTTTAACTTTTCCTTTGTTTAGATCTCTTCTAAAGACTCATTTCTGTACTGCGTACAAGTTTTTAAATTTGTCAGTCAAATGGCTTCTCCAACCCAATCCAGTACCATATGAAAATAGTGGGAGAGAGACAGAACAATGGGAATAATTTCTTTTGTATCTGAGGGTATTTTTACATGTACTCCTGGGGTGGGAGGGGCAGTGCTTTAATTAGGTTGGCTCCAAGAGCTGCCCTAATTTAAGCACCTCACTGTCTCATGTATCAGCCTTCATGTGCTTCAAAATGGTGGTAGGGGTGCTTGAACTAAAGGTCATTCAGTGAGCTTTAGTTCAAGTGCCTCTGCCGCTATCTTGAAGTGCAGGGACATTGATATGCAAGATGCAGAGGCTGGCTGGAACGCAGTAATTAAGGCTCCAGCAGACTTGATAAATCAAGTATCCAGTATCTTATGAAGATAGATCAGGTCTGCTCTGGTGTGCTGTAATACCAGTGCATTTGAGCAGCCTTTGTGCTTGTGTACAGGCACCCTGTGATTTTAATGGTGTGCAGACCCTCTCCCCTTTCCACTCCTGGCTGAGGTAGTTGTCTGTCCTTGCCTCCTTTATGCAAGAGGGCTCATTGTATCCTCTCTATGCTCTGTGAACTGTTTAATCCCATTGTCTATTATGTACATTAACAGTTAACGTTGATGTGTTGTTCTTTGTTTTGGTTTTTTTAGCTTTTAACTTGGAAGTTTCATAAGCAAGCATTTGCATCTGTATAGGTGTGCTACAATAGAAAGGCTAAGGGAAGCAGTATGCTTTCAAATGAGAAGAAAGATTTTGATCTTTAAATGTAGACATTGAGTACTCGTTCAAGTAAACACTAACTTTTGGCAGTAATTCAGAGATGAGGCTATCTTAGTCTGCAGTACCTTTTGGGCTATTTGTCTTTTATTGATTCTATGTTACTGTATGCATGCTTTATTCTAGTTAGCTGAGAAGGAAGCTCCATTGGAACTCAGGTTGCTGTTTTCATTGAATTAATGTGGGGTGTTTTTCAACTGATTTTAAAGGCAGCTATTTACGCGTACATTAGTGGCATTTGCCGAACAGTTAAACGCCAAGTTTGCCAGTGTTTCAGTGCTGTTATGCAAAAGTTAAACCTTTATGAAAATGTTATAGTTGCCTTTGACAGTTGTTTAATTGATAATCACTTGAAGTAGTCTAGACTTTGGGTAAATCTGATATCTTTTATTAGAGCAACTCAAGTAGTTGGAAAAATTTTTCTTAGCAAGCTTTCAGGCACAAATGCCCTTTGTCAGGCTGAGGAAGCATCTGCAGGTCTTCCCGAATGGGAGTAGTAAAGCGGCCAGAGGCCAGTATGTGTGCGAGAAAGGCAGTCAGTTAAAATGTAAATTGAGTGGTCATTAGGTGAGATACTATTGGATGGGAGACAGGAGTAGGGGTGGGAAGGGAATGAAAATAGTTGATAAACAATGGAGGGTTTGCCTGGGGAGTCGGATGTCAGGCAAGTTTATAACGTGTCATAAATCCAGTGTCTATATTTGGTCAATGCTTTTTTGTATCCAGTAGATTGATAAAGTGGAGTTCATAGGCTCACCTATGAAAGGTATTTTTTAAATTTCCTTTGAGGATTGGAGAGAGAGTGGTTTTCTGTGGGGGCATATTTCTCACAAGCAATGTTATCTCATTGTGATATGTGAGGAAGGGGGCCCTATTCCCAAAACCTTGTCTGACAGCTCTTCCAACTATATATCTTATTCAGTAAAAGATAACGCAAAGAAAATCTTACCTCTTGACACTTTTTGGGCCATCAAAGCTACAGCACTCTGCTCCTACTAAGTTATCTGTTGCAACTTCAGCTTTCATATTGTGATTCAATCCTAATAACCTTGGTCACTTCTTAGACCATATGCATGATTATATTATATTATATTAATACTGTGTGTGTACGCACACACGTGCGTACACAAACAATGCAGTAAATCTGAACTCCTTTTTAGGGTACATTTGTAGATTTGTTTTAAAATGCTATGCTAGATGAAACATTTTGGAGTTAAGATTTTATTTATTCATATAATTTGATTTATGCTGTGCTAATCCCTGCCACACTATTTTTGTATCTAGGATTTTTCTTAATCCATTATCTTTAAAATGTACCCTTTTTTTTTTATGGCGTATAAGTTGTATAAGTCCACCCCATATTTCTGTTACAAAAATCCTAACTTTTTTTTTGTCCAGTGTATAAGTTGACTGTGCCTCAGCGTGTGAGGCTCTGGAAGTGCAGGTGGGCTCGTGGGAGAGGTGGTGTGCTGGTGGGCTCCTGGGAAGTTGGATCAGGCCCTGGGAACTCAGACAGCATATGGCCCACTAGCAGCCCACCCAGCCAGTTCTGGGAGGGTGCTGCTACCATGGAGGGAAAGTCTGCCTCCCCCCTGCAGCTCGGGGGATGCCTGACCCATTAGCACCTCATCCCCCTTCCACCGGCCCCAGCCACAGGGCAGGTGGGGAAGCTCCCCTGAAAGCCGGATCAAGCCCCTTGCCACTTGTGTCTTCAGCAGGCTCTTGTGGCCAGCAGCACACAGGATACCTGGTGCTGCCCGGGAAGGGGCTGGCTTTGTCCTAGGGGGCAGCATGAGGTGTTGGGCAGAGGTAGGAGAGGATCCAGTCCTTGCCTTCATGGCAGCAGCATTCCTGGGGGCTAGGTGGGTATACTGCTAGTGGGAAATGTGCTGCCCAAGCTCCCAGGGCCCAATCCAACTTCCTGGGGTCCCACCAGCATGCCACCTCTTCCACGAGCCCCCCCCAAGGCTTCCAGTGCCTTGCACACCAAGGTGGGGGACAGTGTATAAGTTGAGGTTGAATTTTAAGAATTAAAAATTTGTCTTCAAAACTTGAATTGTATACTCTTAAGCAAGGCTCATTTATAAATGACAGGTGCGAAAGACACCAATGAAAACAGGATTTATAGGATATTTTTCTTGAAGGTAATTCAAGAGATGTCTTGGTTGAGTGTCTTAATTTTCCTTTTTCACTTCTCTTTTCCTTTGACTCAGAGTTAGTGTCTATTCAGTCATGCCTGTGTTTTTTGTTGTTTTTTTAAAATTTTGTGTGTTTTGTTGTTCTTTTGTACAGTATGTCTGGATTTGGAATGAACAGGAATCAGGCGTTTGGAATGAGTAACTCCTTATCAAGTAACATTTTTAATGGAACAGGTAAGTATACTTTAAAAAAGTAAAGTATAAAGTACAATCTGGATAAGGCACAGTTGTTAAATATTTTGCTATCTGATCACATTTTTTGTTCCAATTCTGAAGTTTTGCATAGCGGCTTTGTTATACAGTGTTGTTCATGTGACTTAAGAATATACACACAAAATAAAACTGGCATTAATATATGGCAAATAATTATCTTTTTCATGTAATAATTTAAAAAGATTAAACTTACTTTGACAGTTTTAAAGTTGCTCAAAGACAATGGCTTCCTGAAATTATGCTGGTATGTCGTAACATTTTTCACGTCTAAGAAAATAAAGCACTGAAAATAGTCCGTTTTTGACTGGATTTTTTCTTTTTTAGTTTTATTCACATACACATAACCAGTTAGTTTCAAAATCAAAAATAGTTCATGGGGCCAGGAACAAAAAGAAGGAAGATGTTGCAGAAAAATCATTAATTAGCAAGAAACATAATTCATCAAGTTTCTATGAGAATATTAGTGACTGAATATTTTTAATCATTTGTTAGAAGTTCTTCTTGAACAAACATTTTTTTTAAATAATGCTTTTTAAACTGGTAGTTCCCATTTTCTTAGGAATGCTAATCTCTTAATTTTATATTAAGCAAAGATGCATACATTCTTTAGGGAAAGGCCTTGTGTTTTAAGTACGTGTTTATTATGTACATCTCTTTTTTTGTACAGGGCGACTGGGCAGTAATTGTCTAATGGCATTTGGTGATGTCATAAAGCTCTGAAGTAATGGCCATTAGGGTAGTCTGTGTAGTCACTGGAGCCCTGTGATGGCATTATGGATCTCAAAACTGTTTATACATTTTTCATCTTGTATCTTGCTGTGAACTGGAATCCATTTCCTACATCAGCTTTCATTCTGTCACTTCCTCTGTAGTTCTTTAATTCCTGCCTTATTTAAAGCTTGAAGGGATAAGAGCTGTTCTTGATTACTATTGCTTCTCTTTAAA
This sequence comes from Crocodylus siamensis, assembly GCF_052110815.1. Classification (NCBI taxonomy): domain Eukaryota; kingdom Metazoa; phylum Chordata; order Crocodylia; family Crocodylidae; genus Crocodylus; species Crocodylus siamensis. The sequence continues at coordinate 68,454,949 of NC_143398.1, forward strand.
CCCTTCTTTTTCTAGCTATTATCAGAACTGACTCCTTTTTAATGGAATTTGTGTGTGTTTTATACATGTGAGTTACCAGACTCCTGGAAAATGTAATGATTTGCTACTTTAATATTATTCATTTAAAAAATACACCAAAGCCTAGTTTCATTATCTAGTGGTTATTGTTAAAATTTGTCTATAATTCTAATGGTAACGTGAAGAGAACCAAGTATGCTCTTTTTATTCTCTTTCTTTTTTTTTTCTTTTTTAAAAAACCTTGTGGGATTTTATTTTCTCAGAACATCATGTGTAACTAACACTGTGGCACTCAATGTTACTTTTATGGTTTCCAGTTTTATTGGAAATTTTAACAAAAACATTTTGTTAGAATTGCTCTAGTTTAGTCATCGCTGGGCACGTCTACATGTGCATTAATGCTCTGCGATTACTGCTCATTAAGTTTAGTACCTGTAATAACAGGTACTAACTAAATGCATAGTAACTTGGTGCTACTGTAGCACCAGCACATACTTTTTAAGTGATGCTAGTGTAAAGTAGGCTAATTCTACCATACATTAGCGCAGTAGCACCACCTTTTACCATGACACAAACCTGCAGTAGACTAATTCTACTGAGCGTTAATCGTCTCATGTAGATGTGCCCATTGACTCTAGAAAAGTTTCATTTCCTATTACAATTTGTTAAGAATTCTTATGGGTAATGCCTCTTATTGGACCAGTTTTATGGTTCAGATAGACTTAGGTGTAGCTACTGGAGTATCCTGTCTATCCGAGCCATACAAGTGGCCCAGTCAAAGATATCATAGACAAGAATTCTTGCCTGTTGTATATTTCCAGGTGTATCATGGCAACACTACCACCTCCACACTACAGATGTTTTGGGTTAAAAATTCAAAGCTACTTAAAATGTTTGTTTTTTGTTTTTAGATGGAAGTGAAAATGTGACAGGACTGGACCTTTCAGATTTTCCAGCACTAGCAGACAGAAACAGAAGGGAAGGAAGTGGCAACCCAACTCCATTAATAAATCCTTTAGCTGGAAGGGCTCCCTACGGTAAGAATGTGTTTGTGAAAATTGTTTGAAGAAATAAATGTTTACGTGCCTAATTTGTCTACTACTACTGACTCATGAGATGATAGGTTATGTTTTGCCCAGTGATGGGCATTTATATCACAAATCTCAGTAACTTTCAGTTAAACAGACTTTTAAATGTGAAAGCTGTAAAAATGGGATCAGGCTATGTCCATAGTAAATATATTGTCTTGGACACGCTGTGCTGCTTCAGCTAGGCTGCCTCCTAAACTACAGGCGTTGTTCACGTGTGATTTAGTTTGGGGACAAGGTAACTGCCACTCACTGGGGAGTGCTAATTAAGTCTGCACAAGTGTTGCATTGGGTTGTTATAATGCTTCTAGTCTAGCTGGCAGCCCAGAGGAGCACAGTGTCTTTGAGGGTGGTACCCTGAGAGCTGGTAAGTTTTATCATGCACATATCAATAAGTTGAGACCTGATTTTGGGCTTCTGGTACATTTCTAAAACTAAGCTGTTTTTGTGGATATTTTTAAAAAAATCACTTTTGAATTTAAAACTGGTGCAGAAAACTGGTAGTTTTCAGCCTGAGTGCATATTTATTTTTTAATATCTTAAGTTTTATGTATTTTGTCATGTGTTGCCTCTGATGCTTTTTTCAGTTGGAATTGTCACCAGTTCATTTCAGAAATACATTTTGACTGCTAAGATACTTATTTTTCTTTAAAAAGTCACTGTTCGCTGGGAGAGACAACATTGGTATCAGAGAGATTACATTTTTGCTGTATGCTTTGGTACTTATTGACTCTCTGCTTATAAAGACGATACTAGATATTTACTAACATTTGTTCGTCAAGAAGTGCTAATAACCAGGTATCAAGCTTGTGCAATAGATAATTTTTTGCCTATTCTACAAGGTTTATCTATAATTATGCAGTATCAAAACTAAGCTACCCTGATGACTTCCAAAAATCTTTTTGTTCCTTTAAAATATATTTCTGCATAGTTAATTACTTCAGTACTTTGGGAAGTTGGTTTTATATATGTTAATATTAAGCTCTACAGTGGAGGGAGGCTATGTAGTTATCTTTTAGAATTCTTTTAAATTTCCAACTGAAGAGGCTTAATGACTTAAAAAAGAAGTGATGATGGATATTCTAGGAGAGAGCATATTTATTTCCATAAAGATGAGAGTTCATGTTATCAGAAGAAAATAACATTATGAATTAGGCATAACTATCACTCCTTAGGTTTAAAAAACAGTTTTAAGTTTCTTTCTTACCAGGTGGTGAAACAATAGTAGCACTGTCAAAACAGGCACATGTCATGGTCCAAAGAAAGGTGCGTGATGAGCTACATGTGGGTGGAGGACTTCTGCTGGCTACTGCATTTTATAAGTTTGCATGTGCCTGAAAAGCAATAAAAAAAAAAAAAAAAAGTGAGAGAAGGCAGCAAGAAAGCATCAGACATTCGTTAGTAACATGGTCATGAGTGAAAGCTGTAAGTCTGCTTTTGGGTAAAGTGCATGCTTGGAAGTGCAAGCTTGAAAGAACTATGAACAAAATTGCTTTGTGTTTGTTTGATTCCTGGTATGCTTGGGAAACAGAACTTTGTGTGTTCTTTTAATAGTGTTTCTTTGCAGTCTTTTCTCTTTTACAATTTCTCCTTCTCATGGAAGCAACCTGCAACACCTGCAGTTTGGTTAATTTTGTGGTCAGAGAAGAGTGAGCGTCTCCTTTTTAATCCATAATGAACCAAATGATGGCAATACATGTAGAAATCGGAAATGTTCGGAAAAAAATAAAGGAAGACCTAAGACAGGAGCTGCAGACCTTTTCAAAAAGGAATTAAAGCAACATAAGGAAGCTTCCCAAATCGGACTGAACGATGACAGGAAAGCAAAGATGTAATCTCTGTTAAAACAGTAGTTTTAAAGTATTTGGATGGATGGAAAAGTCCAAGTGGATCACTTCCAGTCTGGTATGGAAAGAGAGATTAATGAAGTAACCAGCAATCTGACTACCATGGACCACATCTCACATAAAGAGGTACAGTTGACCAACACAGAACCCAATAACAAGAAATGAGCTGCAGCAAGGTCTTAAGGAGTTCATAATCAGCTCTGGAAGGAAATCAAAGCATTTCAGACCCCCTTGATAATCAGTCAATCTGGATGAAGAATAAGATCAGCCAGAAAATTTATTTTCTTGCTTTAGGGCAGCAGTTGTATTGTTCCAACTCAGGTAATATAAGAACCCATTATGTCTTAGAAAAATTCCTTGGAAAGCCTGTTTGGCTTAGTTCAACAACAAAGTCAAGTTGAATAGCTGTAAAGAAGACAGGAAAAAAAGGGGCGGGGGGAGTTCCTAGCAACCAACTTGAGGTCTATTTTGGTGATGGAGAATTTGCCCTCAAGAAAAGAAACGTAACCTGGATCTATTACACACCCTTGATATGCATTTTGGAGCCAACCATCAATCTGAACTGGCCAAGGGCATGGCTAAAAGCTAGAAGAAAGAAGAGTTTATACTTCAGCTGCCACAGGACCTGCCGAGTTTTTGATGCTGTTCTACTCAAATACCAGTGAGGGCTTCCAGGGAAAATGACAATGTGCTAATTTTTAATTACTCAGGTGGGCTTGGACTTGCAGATCAAGATGAGTTACAGGAAGCCAAAGGCACTCTGAGAGGCTGTGGAATTTACCACAGAGCTTGAATATTATTTCCTTGTTGCAGTGCACCAGAAGAGGAAGCAGCTGCTAGTGAGAAAGATGGAAGCTGATTGCCAAGATCCCTGTAAGTACAGCTCTGTGCCCAATATGTATAATGAAAAAGGGGCCTCTATTCTGGTTCATAACATTTTTGAATGATTAGAAAAAGTGGTAAATTCAGTTGGTAAAATAAGGGCAATTAACATTAAATGGGGGAAGGGTAAAAAATTGGCCACACTAAAAGATTGTTCTAAACATAAGGCTGGCCAGGACAGAGCGTCACAAGTGTCTATTAAAGTTTTTTCACCCAGTTTTCCCCAATCCCTTTGTCCTAAATCTTCACCTTGCAGTTCAGACTTTATATATACAATTTAAAAGCAGCAATACATATATTTATAACAGTAATAAAAGGAGGTTGACCAATGGCAACAGTTACAAAAATGTGGTCCGTGGACCACTGGTGGCCTGCAGAGTCATGGTTAGTTTACAGATCACATATGCATACCTTTTTTATTTTGTTTTCAGTTGAAGTTTGATAGTGACAGTGTGTGATGGCCTGTGAGAGTGATGAACTGAGCAGGAATGGTAGACAAGCTAGTTTAACTTAAGTGATTAAACCAGGCATACTAAAAAGGCCGGAGAATAGGTAATACAAATTTGGACTAATTAATTGGTTTGAAATGGGAATGGTGTCTGAGGAATGTGCATGCTTCCAAAAACTGGGTTTGAAATTGGGTCCCTGGAATGTGAGTAACCAAGCTGGTGAATGAATAAATAAATTTGGTTTAATATAATTTAATTCAAATTGAGCAGGAGTGCTGTCAAACACATTCAGTCTGTGGAAATTCCCTCTAAAGAAATTTGTGGGTTGCAGTGAACAAATTGTTCTGCCTCCAAAGACGGAAACTATTTTAGTAGTTATAGTCTAGTAACTTTCCTGTAAAGAAAGATGGTGAATAATTAAAACATTTTTGAGATCTAGGATCTTGGGGGAGTGCTAGGTGCCAAAGCTTTTCTGGACCCAAAGCAAGAAAAATCCCTATTAATCTGTTGAATATTTCTGATAGGCAAGGGATAGTTAGAAAAGAAACCATGGCTGTAAAATGTGACCCAGAGGATAAAAGTAAAGACTGGTATCAAAATTACAAGGGGAGTTAGTCAAGTTGAGCCACCAGAGGTTTTAGTGGATTGTCTCACCTGTAGTCCTGCCTATGGGAAACATAGCAGCATTAGATTCTTTGTGGACTGTAATTAGGGAAAGGCTTGCCTGCACTGCTGTAGCTGTGCTGGCATGTCTGTGTTGACAAAGACACCTACCTCTGCTGTAGTTAGGCACAGCATATGCAGATCTTGAAGTGTTTCTGCCAGTGTTGGCTACAACATTCTTTTCCTTCTTTATATCCCAACTGACATGACCTAAGCAAACTAAAGCAGTCCTTTGATAGCATGACTGTCTTCACACCATGGATCTTTATACCCCCTAGCCCATACAGATATGCTGACAAAACATTAGTGTAGACTGAGCCTAAATTTAAGTCACTTTAAAGAATTCTTATTCATAACCTGGGATGCTGTAGCAGGTGAAGTCTGGAACTTAAGTGTGACCCCTGGGAAGTGGATTAGAAGTGGGGGGAGTTGGGGACTGTCTTACTGTAGTACCAAGCTGGTAGCAGCTTGAAGTGATTGATTTTTGGCTTGTGCATTTCACTTGCCATATTGAGGCCAGGGGTAGACAGTGTTGCATTGTATGACTGTCTTGGCCTATTCATTATGCCTAGACGATATCCTGTTGCATGGTACAACCTTTGAACAAAAAACAATACATTTAATCTTAAGGCTACCAAACTGGATTTGAATCCCCCAAAATGCAAGCTCCTGAATATGGTAATTTTATTTCAGGTGCACAAAGGTGACAAGGGAATTTCCACGGACAAAAAGTAAATTGGAGCTGTGCAGAATTGGCCAACTCCCTAGCCACTCATGTGCAGCCTTTTTTAGGATTCTCCTCCTACTACAGGAAGTTTGTGGGTTGTCAGTATTGCAGAACCATTGCATAGCTTGGGTGAGAAGGCAGCCATTTCAGGTGTCAGTAGAGTGTGATATGCAGCTTTTTCAGACTCTTGTGACTGCTCCGGTTTTAGCCTACCTGTGTTTCAAAACCCCTTTCATAATGGACACAGATGCAAGTGCTTGCAGTTTGGAGCTGTTATTGACACACTAACATACAGGCCTTAAGGAGGAGGTGGCTTTTGCAGCAAAAGTCTTCTGGGGAGAGATGATTGTACCATCCAAAAGGAACTCCTGGCAGTGGTTAAATCTGTAGAACATTTTTACTGCTGCATGGAAGGAAATTTGTAGTCGAGGCAGGCATTGCATCCCTGTAGTGGCTCTTTAGACTCAGGAATCCTGTGAGAGAACTTGCCAGGTGCTTGGGAGGAAAAATTGAAGTGCTATGATTTTAAATTACATGAAGGCCTGGCTATAATGGTAAAGGTGTGAGGCCTTTTGCAGATGGCCTATTGAAAGACTAATAATAAATACTACTTTAAGCAGTAAACCAAGGAATTGACTGCTTGAATACATGTGCTCCAAAAGATATGGCCGTGTTCTCTCCATAATTTGCAGGAAGGTATTCCTAATACATGCCCACAGACAGTAGATGAAGTGTTTATAAGAGCGGACTCCAAAGTAACAAAAGTTTGCTGAAATTCAGTTGGCAATATGCATTTTGACTGCAGTATGCTTTCAAAATGCCATCATAAAAGCTTCCTAATTGTTGTGACGAAGTTTGAAGTTTATATGAAATTCTTGTGTAGGTATGTACCAAATACACTGAAAAAATGGAGGTTGTGCAGTGCCACGAGTTTAAAAATGCTTGATGTCTTTAGTGTTGTAAAAACCTTATCTTGCACAGGAGGGCATTTGTTGTTGTTGAAATGAAATGCAGGCAGGAGATTTATTTTGTGTTGTAAAGAAAGTCCCTTCTAATCCCTGTATAAATGAGTATGTTATAGAGGCCCTAATGGAGCCCTTGATATTCTTCCTAAAACCGACCAGGAATCCATACTTGCTAACAATGGACCATTTCACAAACTGTCCTGAAGTGCCTATAGCAGGAAACCAAGATAATGCAACAGGAGTATGTGTTCTGGTTACAGAAACCATTCACTGGATTCAGAGTCATAAATCTGTTATATGCAAGTCGAGGGGAAAACCTTAAATCCAGTGTTTCAGTAGGCTTTTTGAGATGGTGGGAATCTACAAAACCTATGCCCCTGAGCATACCCCCACAGTATTAAGAAATGATAGTATCAAGGTTTAGCTTGCTACCTCTTGTAGAAAAGTGTATCCTATACCTTTTTTGCAGGGTTTTTTTTTTTTGTTTTTTTTTTAATTTTTTCCTTTTCTGTCTGCAGTGGGTTGGCTGTGATCAGTGGCATGGGTTAGGCATAACCACTTTATGGTAGCTGTAAGTACCTGTAACTGTGTGGTACAGTTTTATGGAACGAGGTGCTAAAACAACAGTAGCATCCGTCCCAGCCAGGCACATATCACTACAAAACAAAGGCACATGGCAAGTCACATGTGGGTAGATGATAATCATGGGTATTGTTTTATTAGGGCTTGTATGTCAGTGAAAGAAAAGCAGAAAGGACCAGAAAAACAGAGAGGCAGCAAGAAGTACCAGGCAGAGCCACAGATGTAATACTGGTAGCATGATTTCAGTGAAAAAGCTGAGAGAGTGCACTTCTGTGTTAAGGACAAGCTGAAGGGGCCTTGAAACTGAACAAAGATGCTTTCTCATGTGTTGCTTCCTGCTGTGTACAGAGAAATGCAAGACTCCTTCGATTTCTCCTCATAACAGAAGAAACCTGCAACACCTTAAACTTTGACTAACTGCTTGGGTGAAAAAATAGTAATAGTCCAGACAACAGTATTCACTCAACATAGTTCCCTTCTGTGAATTTAGGAAGTAGACCTCCTTGACATCGGACCACTAGAAAGGCATCAGTAATGTATTTTTTGTTCACATGCTCGCATTTAATCTCTGAAAAAATGAGCTCTAGGCTTGCCTCCATCTGCACTTAATGTGATGAAGCCCTGATTGCTGGGGGTGGTTCTGTGCATCTGAGCTAGGATGGCAGCCTCTGGAGTATTCTTTTGTTGATATAATAGCAAATGCTGCTCTCTGGTCTTGGATTCCATGTTCAGTGGGAATGGCCTACTTTTTAGAAATTGGGGTCAGAGCAGATTTGCAGGCTAAGCACTTAAAATTTTTCTGCTATACAAGTCATTGGCAACTATAGTGATGTTCTATTGCAAAAGACATACAAGGAATTTGTAAAACATAATCTGACCTTTGTTTGGAAAATCTTTACAGTACTAAAGAAAAGAGATCTATACTTTTACAGCCATAAAACACTTTCTTCCCTTCATCAATCTTATTTTATTATTATTATTAAAAACAATTTTGATAATCTTCAGAAGAGTTTGTTTGTGTGTTCAAATAGGCAAGAGAGTGTTGGTGGTGATAAAATGAGTTTTAATCCAGAGTGTAAATGTAGTAAAATTAAGCTGTTCTGGATAAGAATTGAGCCCCAAATCTTTCTTGGATTTTTTTTTTTTCTTAGGAGCATTTTTAGTCGGGATTGTATTGATGAATAGTCAGTTGCTGTCTTGTTGTTGTTTTCTGTTCTTTTTATATTTTCTTTCAGTTCTATATTTATGGTACACTTCATTCCTTACTTGTAATGCAAAAAAGTGTAACCAAATGGCAGAAAAATATTTTTATGGTAATATTAATGTAACTGGCTTAATTTTGATTCTAGTTGGAATGGTAACAAAACCAGCAAGTGAGCAATCCCAGGACTTCTCGATACACAATGAGGATTTTCCAGCATTACCAGGCTCTAGCTATAAAGATCCAACATCAAGTAACGATGACAGTAAATCTGTAAGTAAATATAAAAACATATTTTCCTTCAGTGGTAAATTTTTTTGGCAACTTAGTTTAAAAATGGTAATACACCAATGGAGTTACACTACTGCTTAGTCATGACAAATTTAGGAGTCAATAGATGGAAAACTCTTCTGGGCACTCAGTTCATAGCGGGTATGGAGCCTTTCACCTCCTGTGTGGATCTGTGATGATGCAAATTACCTTGAATAGCTTTCCATCTATTGACTCCTCTGTGAAATCCTGTGAAATATGAACTTTCTACCTAGGAGAACTTTTACAATCTTTTTTCCAATATCTGATGAAGGGTGTTTGTGCCAGAAAGCTTGCAATTAAAGATTTTGCAAAAATCTTGTTGGTCTAATAAAAAATATCATCTCTACTATGAGTCCTGATTTGCCTTTTCCCCTAGATCAATACGGCCTCAACCTGGATACCTATCGCCATGTTATCAGCATTTTCTATTGTTTAGCTTAACTGGCTCCTGGCTTAGCATGCTGGCTGCTGTGGATCCACTTCTGAGGCCTCTACTGTATCATATAGGGAACGTAAATGTCTAACTCAATCTGTGGTTTCTTCTCTGGGGGCCAGGTGTCTAAAAGTAAGAAGAGGCACAATGCTGAGTATTTCAAGCAGTATCATTTGAGCTAACCCATATCTCTTAAGGACAGTTTTGTGTCAAGATTATATATCTGTATAAATAATGTAGAATTAATAAGTAATGGTTATGGAAGATCAATTTGTGGCAGTTTGTGGCAGTACAGAGCGTTCATTTATACAACTTCCTTGGCAGATGTTGTGTTTATATGTCTGTCTTAAAGGGTGCAAGCCTGTCAGGTGTGTTTTGCTTGCTTCTGTAATTGGGTCTGGTTATTATCCCAGAGTGTCAGTTACTGTACCTCAGAAGGGCATTTTGTGAGGAGAGACTGTTGGCAAGGAATTGGCAGTTTTACAAGTTCCTTCTGTGCCCATGTTTAGGAACTCCAGTAGCTTGAATTTAAGTAATGTTCTACTCCCAATGTTTATTCTTTCCTTTTATTATTACATTTTATATATTTGGAGGAAGTTCTTATTTGGGCAGGGGGATAAATGTCCAGAAACAACACGTTTTAGATTTATAAGTTTTGCAAAAGTAATAAGTAACCCATTGTGCCAGACTCCCAAATGATTTACGTGTTGTTCAGGCATAAAGCCTGAGAAGTTGAGGGCATCTGTGTCTTGGTATATTTGTACATGAAGGAAATATTAAAAACAAGTGTGACATCATAGTTTAAGATCAGTAAACCAACATTTCTCTTCCCACCACCAAAATTTAGAGATGAAGAACCTTGTAGTATGGTATTTTATTTAATTTCTGTAGGGATATGATCAGGCTTCAGCTTTGTAACATGTATAATCCTGTTGATAACTGTATAGAGCACTTGTTTCAGACATCCTACTTATACCAGTTTTTCCATGTTGGGTTTATGTTTTCTGTTTTATGCTAACCTGCACAAAATATTCTTCCTTAATAGAATTTGAATACATCAGGCAAAACATCATCTAGTGCAGATGGACCCAAATTCCCTGGAGATAAAAGTTCAACAACGCAAAACAACAACCAGCAGAAAAAAGGGATCCAGGTGTTACCTGATGGTATGTATGCCTTGTTAATTTTCCTTCCATTATTTAAAGTCCTTCTGAAAATCCATTCACAAGATTCTTCTATTTCATGAAAGAAGAGAATGAATTTATTGGTCTTTCCCAGGTCGGGTTACCAACATTCCTCAAGGGATGGTGACAGACCAGTTTGGAATGATTGGATTGTTAACATTCATCAGGGCAGCAGAGACAGATCCAGGAATGGTACATCTTGCATTAGGAAGTGATTTAACAACACTAGGTCTCAATCTCAACTCTCCTGAGTAAGTTTATTTTTGGTACTATTGTCAATTTTGTTTGTATTATGCAGCTGTTTGTAATAATGGTTTTTTTTTCAACTTATGCAAATATAGAAACTGCAAGATATTTTGCAAAATTAAATTTGAAAAGGCAGTGACAGTAAAATAAAACCTTCATTGACAAACAAAATGTGCTGGAGGGCACAATGAGATCTTGTTTTGCATGGTTTCAATAAACCTGGAGGCTTTCCTTATTCCATTAACTTATTACAGATTTTCTTTAGGGAAATAGCAGTGTGCTGTTAATTTCATACATTAATTATTTTTAAAGTCCTTGAGGATATATATACATTTAAGAAACAGTTTTTGTTGTAAATTAAAATTGCATTTGAATAACCAGGCAGGTGTATTGTTAGCTGTATTGCACCAAATGTAACCTTAAATGGGTAGCGGTATAGGTTCAGAGTAAACTTCTGGTAAGTTAGTTGTTGTCTTTTTCTCCATGTAGTCATTTGTGATCTCTGGCATCACAAAGGAGAAGAGTAAATGATGTAAAGAGCCTCTTTATGTCACTGTATGATCTGCTCATCAGCAGAACCTGAGAGGGGGAAATGGGCTGACTTTCCCTTTCATGTGTATGGGTGAGAAGTGACAGAACCTTGCCTCTACCCTCTAACACAGCAACTTTACTGTATAGCATAGAAGGCCATTTGTGCCAGTTTGGAGCAATAGGAAAAAAGGAACTTTGGATGTTAACCTTGCTTCAGGGATAGTGCAACAACAGTCTGTCCTTTACTTGGATTGGATTGTAGAACTAGAAGCCAGGTCAGTATCTTGTGAGTTAGACGGGAAAGACATGGGACACCTAACTGTCTTGCTTAACTTGACATATAACATATTAAAAATAGAAAATAATGTAAAAGGCACTGGATGCATCTCATGCACAGAAGAATCTTGCTGATCTTCACACTTCTCAGAATGGTAAATGTAAAGAGGAAAATTGTGGAATCGGCATTTACTACACATGAGTAGTACTAGGCTGAGGTGTAATCTTTTCTATTTACTAGCTCTTTTATGTGGTGCACTGATTTTGCATTTAATTTAGATTATCTCAGTAGGTTTATTTCCGAGACTTGCATGATATTTTGCTAGGGTTTGGTGGCAGGGAAGTTGAGGGATCTTGCTATGGTTCCAGAGGCATGAGTTCAAGCCCAGTTCTGTACTGCTGCTGCAGGTTCCCACACTTAACCCAGTTGCATATAGGTACTTGGCCAGTCAGACTGAAGATTCCAAGGGCACTCAGACATGTTATTAACCACATCACTCCCTAGCGTGCTTTGAATCTACACTCCCGAGGTACCATCTGGCTCAGGTGGACCTTTTGTTTTCTTACTCAATAAAGCCCATTTCAGCAAGGATTTTAAAATCAGGTTTTTCTTGATACTCTTGACATACTGAGTAGTAGTCATGGTTTAGAAAATAAATTGTCCTAAAAGACAATTATCCTAAAGGACAATGAAGCAGTTCTTCAAATACATTTTAAAACTCAAAGGCTAAGCTAGTACCAAAGTTGGTCTAAGGGGTGACTTCACTTATGTCTCTCAGGCCCTCTGCAGAAGAGCTGAACATTGGAAGTTGAATGTCCCCCGTCCCCCCCCACCTTGATAGGACTTCTTGATCAAGGGAGGGCTCTCAGCTCCTTTGTAGTGGCCATGTGAACAACCTGTTAGATGGCAGGTGGAACTAAAGCCTAGCCAAAGGTATACATGTCGAGGCAGTTGTAAGAGTGTTCTGTTCAAGCTCAGAGCAGCCCAGTATGAAGTAAGTGCACCCTAGGACAGAGTGAGCTGACCAGGTGAAGAGAATTTTGGCTGAGGGGAAGGAGAACATAAAGGGTATAAGCCTTTAATGCTGTTTGGGGGGGGGGGAATCAAACCCTATAGATAGAACTACCCCATAAACAAAACTAAGAGGACAAGAAGCTGTTGGGGCAGGCAGTAGGGCAGGGAGACTGGGAAGGGAGTGGGAGCAGAAAAGCCAAAAAGTTAAACAGAATGCAGGTCCAGCCATCTCTATGATTATCTTCCCCAAGAAGAAGTGGCATATGTTTGCACATAGTGCTAGGAGCTCCTGGCAGTTCAGCACCAAGAACAGTCTCTGCAGACCAGAGTTATTGAATTGGAGCCCTTGAGGGAGGTGGAGAGGTATGCATATGAGACCTTTTTGGACAGAGTACGTCAGTTTCCAGTGGTGCTGGTAAGGATGAAAGTTGCAGGATGTGAGACAGCAAGTTGAAGAATGAGAGAGAAGATCTCTTTGCTAGAAACCAATCTGTAGCCGAAATCCTAATATTCTCTTGCCCACAAAATATCCCTTTTGGGAGAGGACCTCAGCTTATAAGAGGAAGATGGTATTAGTAGCATGAAATTTGGTTATTAAAAATGTAACTAGTTTTGTCTGATGTTTGGGGGGAAGGCTTGGAGATTTGCCTGTTCGGTGCAAAATGTAGCAACTTCACAAGACTCCTAGGTTGGCTTGTTAGAAGTGCTTTAGTCATGATGCATATTACCATTAGTGGCATAAAATGTAAGAGAAGTTTTGGAGGCTAAACTCCAGGCTGGTAGGGAGAAGACCAAGATCTAAGACTCCGCAGTAGCCTTTTCTGCAAAACTTCCAATTCCATGCGTCTCCCTAGAGAGAGAGGCAGAATTGCAGAGTTTTAATATGTGGATGAGGAGATGGTATAGAGCAGTGGTCTCCGGTCCCTTTAAGTAGATCACCATTGGCATTTAAAAGCAACCCAAGATCAACTGTGTGCTGCTGCTGCTGGTCCCCCGCTTGCCCAGCAGGTAAATCTGTGAGGAGGGAAAGGTGGGGGAGGGGCACTGATTGAGGCAGAGGAGAAATTATTTGGGGGTGTGCCTCCCCAGAAGGTAAGTCCCACCCAGCTGGGGCCCCACTCAATTTAACCTTGCTCCTGCCTCCTGCGGCACAGTCCCTCACTATAGTGGACCTTGGTCTAGCCCCTGCCCCTTCCCTCCCCAGTGGACTGACCTGCTGCCTGGGGTGCGTGCGTGCATGCACATAGGCACTCGGGGCCCCCCACCCCAGCTTCGGAGGCTCCGAGATCTATGGGTGGATCAAGATCCACTGGCTGGTGACCACTGGTATAGAGAGAAGTTTAGGGTTTTTAGGAACTAGGTATCCCTTCTGAAAAAGGTGAAGCTTATGAAGGAGGGATGGGCTCTTCTTAAACCAAAAGGGTACCAGAGTGCTCGTACATAAAGAAGGTGATAGAGTAGCCTTTAAACTGAAAGCTGTAGGAAAGATGACCAGTGTGGATGATGATCAGTCCGTCTCTGCATAAAAAGTCATAAAAACTCTTAAGCCTTCCAAAAAAGGTAGGAAAGCGGAATGAATAGGGAATGTGGAAGACTTGGAGGAAAAGCCAACTAAACGGGGCATGTAAAAATAAGGCAGCAAAGATAAAAAGTAGAAGTACTTGTATACCAGTGCTATAAAGAACTGAGATGTAGGACCTAGAGAACTGGAGATGCACATACATAAGCTGTACACTGATTGTTACTACTCATCTAAGAGATCTGGGAGCTGTTGTATGTAGTTCTCTGAAAACATCAGCCCCCCAGTGTTCAGCAGCTGTCAAAAAGACCAATAGAATAGTAGGAATTATTGATAAGGGGATTGAAAACAAAATAGAAAATATTTAATATGTCTATAAATTAATGGTACCCCCCACACTGTGGAGTGGTTTAATTTTAGTAGTCAAGCTAAATGTCCATTCATTCAATATCATGCAGGGCAAAACTGAAAAGGGGACCAGCTCATTTTAACCTTTTTCATTACATGTATTTTATAGCCTAATGTTCCAGTCCTTCCTTATGGCACATATTAAATTAGTCTGACATCATACAATTTGGTAGCGATCAGCTCTTTAAATTCAACTTGCTGATAGCATTGATAGGTTGATAACATTAGAAGAAAGGTCTGTACTGTGTGGTTGTTTTTTGCTGAGGTTTTCTCATTCGACTGATTGGAGAAATGGATCTGTGTTCCTTTTTGATTTTTATGGTAGTATTTAAATGGATAAATGAGCCTTTATTCAACTCTTGGGAAGTGCTTCACACTTGGACTGATTTTTCTCCTGTTAGAGGCAGGGAAGTAGTTTCCTTGCAAAAGCCTGGTCTCTTCTGTCTCCTTTGGCAGACCTCGAAGGTGGGTATGAGGCTATGGAACGGCTGGAAGGAAGCTTTGCTCTAGAATCCACCTTCTTACACAAGGAAGTTCTTGCTCATTTTCCATTCCTACAAGCTGCCTCTGCCACTGAAGTCTCTTCTGTCTGTCTCTGGCAAAAGTTGTCAATCTTGTGGTGCAGTTGGTTTGCAGTAGAATTAGTACCACTTGATCTGGGTACCTGTGGATAGCAAAACTCAGCTGGGGAAGTGATCAGCCTTTGTTAATTTCCCAGGCTTCAGAGATTTTTATAGCAGCTACTATGATGCCTTCCTGCTAGAAAGATGCAAATATTTAATAGGGTACCATTCTGAAGTTTCATTTACAAAATATGCTATAATATCATACTGTCACAAATAATTAAAATGAAACAGCAGCTGACAAAATTTCATCTTGTGTTGCACTGTTCTCTCTTTTTCTACTACCTGCTGATTGTGATTAATAAATTCCATTGTTTCTCAGTTGATCACAAAGTCACTGGTGCAGTGTCTAAGTTCTTCAGTATGTCCTTAGCCATATAATGGCCCTGTTTTTCTTATTCTATGCACAACGTAAAGAATTAAATAAAAGCAAAATCTAAAATTCACCTACCTTTCCTTTTTATGGTTCTTTATGTGCTTTATTCCACTTCTAGAATTTAAAGGAAGTGTAAAAGTTGTAAAATCTTTTAGTCATTAGGAGAGAGACCTGCCAGCATAAGCCTTATTTCCTTTAAATAAAACTCTTTTAAATTAGAGGTGCTGGTTTATTAGCAGGTCACGGTTATGAGCGATTACACTGTGCTTCATTCTACCGAGTAAAATTGGGCATCTCAAAGGGGTTGGAGCCAAAGGTACTTGCATTCCAAGCACAGTAGAAGATGGAATCCCAGCACTGTAGAATTCTATGGTGATATTCCCACTGTCTTTAACAGAGGGGTAGGACCTCACAGTAGAAGCGGGTGGGTCAGTCGGTGCTTCTGAAAACAAAGTGAAAAATGTGTCTGGGGAGAATGGGATGAATATATTGTTCCTTATTGCTTTTAAATTTGTTTTCTTCAGAAATCTCTACCCCAAATTTGCATCGCCTTGGGCATCTTCACCTTGTCGACCTCAAGACATAGGTATGGGAAAATTAGCTGTGATTTAATGTTTTGTTAATATTTGCAAATGAGAATCAATGACTCGGTTTAACAATTAGGTCAATTCTGATTCCCTTATCTAGACTTCCATGTTCCATCTGAATACTTAACGAACATTCACATTAGAGATAAGGTGAGTGTGCTTTCTTGTGCTGTATAATAATTTTATATTGATAAGAAGCTACTTGGTTTGTAGCATATTTCTCAAGATAACATGTTTACAAGTAATTTGCATTCAAGTTATCTTGTATTAAATCGAGTGTTCTGTAGAGTCTTGCATTCTGTGAGACAGTGGCATACAAAATACTTTAATAGGTATATGCGATGGCTATTCTAGCCTTACATTTTTATCTATTTGACCTACAACTGCACCCATTTTTTTCTGTTTTTCTTGGATATTTTGAGCTTAAAAACAAGTTTATATTTACTTTGGAGATGTGAGGGCAGATTTGGGGAATGGTTGATTAAATATTAAGATAATCATAGTTGTACATTTTTAAAAAAAAAAAAAGTCAGTGTAGACCAGTATCCTGCTTTTGAAAGTGACCCATGCCAGATCCTTCAAACCAAATTAAGCCCCTGTAATTCATATACTGTAGTATTACTAGCATTCTGTTATATGGAGATTTCTTAACCTGAACTGATCGCTTACCTTAACTGAAGATGTAGCATCAGTTGCTCTTCTGTCACTTTCTTCCCTAGCTAGTAAATGGGAAATTTTTGGATAATTTAGAAAGAAATCTTATGTATTGTAGTTCTCTAAGAGATCTTTCAATGTTTTAAGAATTTAGTACAGTGGGGTTTTTTTACGTGTTATGTGAATCATGGCATGGGAACTGTAAATGAAAGAATACCTTTAAAAGTAAAAATCAGAAAATATGTGCAGAGAGAAGGATCCCCATCTTGATGGTTTGTTTAACAGTTCTGTTGTCTGAAAAACTTAATTAGAAGTGAAGAAAATGTGAGAATCATTAGTGTGGTGTTTTTATGTATTAGCGTACCTTTTGCAACACAGTTTATATTGGGGCAGGCAATTATTTTGGGCGAAGGCCTGCTTACTGAGTTTTGGCAAGCCATCAAGGGCTGCATGATGGGAAGCTGGGGGCAGATGAATATTCACTTTCTAAATTTTGTAGAGGCCCTGTGGGCCAGATAGAATGGCCTGGTGGGCTGCATCTGGCCCACACGCCACCTCTGGTTTATACAATATAAGCAAATTTTGGTGTTATGATTTTTGTCATTTTAAATGGTATCTGCTATCTCACCTATTTGTGGTTTCACATCTTTATTTTTCTTATCTTTTGCAGCTGGCTGCAATAAAACTTGGTCGCTATGGAGAAGATCTTCTGTTTTATCTCTATTACATGAATGGAGGAGATGTATTACAGCTATTAGCAGCAGTAGAACTGTATGTTCAAACTTTTGGCCAGTTTTTATATACAGTATAACTTATTGCAGAAACCAAGTAGTACAATTGAAATTTTGCTCAAAGTGAAGAGCAATTTCTAGTGTTAAATCCTACTAATATAGGCACAGTCTACTTATACCTGCAGCTCAAGTGTTTTAGTACCTACTCCAAAATGAGGAGACTAGAAGGAAACCCAGTTGTAAAACAAGCATAAAATTTGCCTGTCTCATGGGTTTTGTATTGCTTATAAAAACACTTTGCGGATAATTGGTATATAGATGCCAACAATTTTTATAATTGATTATTTAAAAACTCCACAGCAAAAATAGGGAGAGTAAATGAACCTTAGAAAAAAGTTTACTATGCAAGTAGATCAGTTTCTTACCTGGTATAGCCAAAACTTTTGTCTTTGATTAGGATAAGGGTTAATAAACAACTGTAGGAAGTCAAAATGATAGAGCAGATAAGCTGGTGTTTTATGGATTTTAATTTATGCTTTAATATAAGCATATTGCGGTGTTTTGTAGAAGTGCTAACTTCTATTTTAAAGCATGTGTATGTGTGCTAAAATGAAAGCAGCTAACAAATTATTTTTCTTCCCAATTAAAAATGAAAGCTTTAATCGAGATTGGAGATACCACAAAGAGGAGCGAGTATGGATCACCAGGGCACCAGGCATGGAGCCAACAATGAAAACCAATACATATGAGAGGGGAACATATTACTTCTTTGACTGTCTTAACTGGAGGAAAGTAGCTAAGGTATCTCTTTTTCCTTATGCAGAGAGAGAGAGTGTGTGTGTGTGCATGCACACGCTTGCGCATATCCATTCTTCCTGTTTGTGATCCAGCCTTTAAGCAAGTTCCCTTTTATCACCATTTTTCAGATTTTGATCTCAGATGTAGGAGAATATTAAGGATTCCTTAAAATTCTGGTTCATTATTGGGAAAGAGACCCATTTCACTTTTTGTTCCTCTAGGACTTTTAGGGTGGTAGACTATATCCAAACTTTGGGGCTTCTCATGGGCTACACAACCTGTTTCTAGCTGGGGAAGAAATTGTGGGGGGGCGGGGGAGGTGAGAATAGGCTGAGCAGCAGTGGTGTTAACCCCTGTGTGCTGATCACCCTCCTACCACTTGCCTCACTGCCAAAATGTGTCCACAGTGAGGATCTCAACCCAGCAATTCTGTAGCAGGTTCTTAACCCCTCCCCACATGCACACCCCACCCTACCCTTTGCTTTGGCTCTACTGACACAACAGGTCTGGCAGCCTCAGGGTTTAATAGCACTGCTGCTCACCTTGCTAGAGAATTTCTGCCCCTTCAGGACATGATTTAACCACTCATTGGTTGATCACATAAGATCCATGGACCACCATTCGGAGAGCCCTGTTCTAGGTGGATAGACATATAGTATATACCATTTTCTAGGACATGGATCAAATTTTTTTTTTAGTTCCTGTACTAAAGAATAAGAAGTTCTATTTGCCATTCAGGAGCCGTGTGCCAATACTGTTTGGTTTGGAAAATTGAATGTGTAGCACAAACTTCTTATTTTCCACTTTTAAAAAAATCTTTATGATTTGTTCCAATAGATTCACACTGTGGGTATTTTACATGCTTCAGTATCCTTTAAAAAGTATCACATTTTCTGAGTTTTTGTATGCACTCAGATCCATCGTTCTGGGCCAAAATACAAAAAAGGACAACCCCCCCATTTCTTTTTGTTCCGTCACATAACATTAAATAGCAGCTACTTTTTCCCTATACAGAGTTAATGTCAGCAACTTCATTGAATTTATTAACAGCATTTTAGTGTAGCTTTAAGAGTCGTGTTTTGTAAGACACCTTTTCTTTGCTAGTATTTGTTTGCCATGATAGAGTTCATTTAAAAAAAAAAAAAGTTTTAAAGTGCTTTTTTTTCACACCACTGTTCAGTTTTAGAGACCAGGTAGTGAGGATATTTATTCAATATTATGGCAACATATTATTTGAACTCTTAAAAATAAATTTGCCTTCTGCTGTAGAAAGAGGCTGTGTAGCTTTGGGGATGTTGCATACAGAAAAGAGATGTCTTCAGCTTTACCTCTGGTTTGAGTTGAAAATAATCCTCTTCATAGAGAATGCATTTGATTGAATCATAGGAGCCCTCAGGGAATCAGTGACATGTTTTAATTTTGTCATGTGTGTATGTTGATACAGCATTGTTTGTTTCATGTTTGACTAGAAATGTTTGAACTGCTAGTAGTAGGCAGAAACCTTTAGTGTCAGATATTTCTTAGGAACCAGGGAAAGAACTTGCTTCATCCCTTTTTTTCTTCTGTTTCAAAGCTCTGAAACAAATTCAGCAGGTCAGGGCCCAGCTTTTATCTTGAAACGGGTTCAGCAGATGTAACTTCTGGATATTAGTCATGTCCAGGAATCTCTAATTGCCATCCTTCCCTATTCTCGGGTCTCTTGCTTCAGGTTAGAGGGCAATGCTTTCATTCAACCTAAAAGTCTAATTGCTGGCTAGCTAGATCGTGGGGTTTTGAACTTCTCAGAACAAGTCATGTCTTTGCACTTTGGAATCATGAAAATAGGCAGTTGTATGCTTGAAAATGAATGTTTTTCAGACCTGGCCAGAGGCCAAAGGGAATTATTTTCAGTATTCTCCCCTTACATTGGATTTTCTCTGACCTTAATTGGTTGAGGTTTGTCTTTACAGTTGAAGTGTATTTAATTACCAGCTCTGATCACTATATAACTGCTATTCAGCCTTTTCTTCTCTCTGTTTTATCAATGAGACTATTAAAACCATTTTACTAAGAAATTAACATTTTAATTCTCTCAAACTTATGGAGGTTCTCTTTGACCTCTTGATATGTGTTACAGGTTGCTTAGATGCCCCCACCAGTGGCTATAATACAGGCAAGCTAATTTCCTTACTAACTATCTTAATGGCAAACCTTCCTTGTACAATTTTTCATAAGTAAAAAGTAATTTCAATGCCTGAATACAAAAATGAGGCTAAGATTGAATGTGGATTTGAAATTGAAGTCAATGATCAGTATTTTGAGCCTCCAATAGATTTTTAATAGAGCTGTATGGGAGGTGTTTGGAGAAGAATTATACATTACCTTTTAATAGATAGGAAAAACTATTTTGGAAGTCACCTTCTTTCAACTTCTTGAATGAAGCCATATACTTTCAGTTCCAAGTCTGGATAAGTAGATCAAAATCTGTTTTCAGACACTCTGCAAGTAAATCAGAATTAGAATGAATGTAGTCAAAGGAATTAACCCATTGTGCCACAAAGGGTGCTGACAGACATGGAAAAAAGGAAAGAAAACAAAAACAGTGCCTTAACGGAAGAGGACTTGCCTCAGTTTGACCCAGCTCCCCAGCACCTGTATAGCTTACATGCTTCAGCAGGGCTTTTCATGCTTTTATCTAACAACTAATTCAATCTGCTGTTAGTAGTGCCAAAGCCCCCACTGAAGTGTGTGAGCTACACAGATGCTGAGCGAGCCAGGTCAAAGTGACACAGTTCCTCTCCTGGGTATGTTTGGTGCAGGGGTGTGCCAACCTAAAAGTAAAGCTCTGTTTTGTTGTGTCCCATCCCCCCCAAGCATCCAGGGATAGTAAACTCTGTAGTGTCTATTCCCTGTATGCCAACAGAAATAGAATCAATCAATTAGATTACATGGAGCTTGAATCTTATTTTTTTTAAAGGAGTAGCATCTGGAATTCAGAAGGGGTGCTTAACTCAAGAGAGCAATTGCTTCAGTCTGACTTGTGCTCTTTATCCTTCCTGTGGGAATATGCATAGCGAGTCTCCCACAGTAGGGTTCTGCACGGGCAGTGTCCTGTAGAACTATTAATTATAGCTGTTCTCCAAATGCACTGCCTCTGCATTTCCACACCGGTTCTGCTGCCTTATTCACGTTCTAAATATAAATTTGTCAGGTATTAAGAAGGAACTGGGGGCTTGTTAGGGGAAGAAAAGAGCTTGTCTGCATTCTCTTCTAGAATTCTTCTAATAGCTTGTTGTTTGGAAAGGTATTTACATGACAGGGCATTAACTTTTCCAGACTCCATCTGTAGAGGAAATGCATTTTTTTTTCTAGGCATATTTTATCTTTGCAAGGATGGGAACTGGTATGTTACTCAGAAGATTTTTCTTTTTAGTTTTGGTATGGTATATAGCAAGAAAGCTGAACTAAGGGTGATGGGGAGAGGTTAGGAGATTCTGAAAAAACCTTATTTTTTGAACTCTAGAAAAAACAGCTAGTTAGCTATGCTTGCTGTTGTTAGCTGTGTATGAACCCTCCATCTGTGGCAAGCAGGAGCCATTTATAGGCAGAGATCAAGCATGTGGCCTTATGGCTTGAAAAATTTTATGCCATTTTTTTTACCTTGATATCTGGAGCCAATTTCTAGATGGTTTAGTAGGAAAAAAAGACCTTATTTAATTAAATGCTGCTTTTAATGTGGAGGATATTGTATTTTACCTTTATGCTAGAAAATTTGAGTTCCAGATAGTACATATATAAAGTTGTACAGAACATATCCATCAATGATGGGAAATCCATTTTTTTAAAGATGATTTTAATGAAAATATCTTTTAAAGTATACTGTGATTATAGCAAATGTAATGTTAGCTAATATTAAGAAATATCACTTTCTAGAAAAAGTGCATATTACTAATTACCATTTAACTGTTCATTAATGTTATTTCAGGGCAATCAAATTGTCCATTACATATCTAAATACGGGTACACTTGCAGATTGTGCAAATATAAGCTTATTGCGTCTTTTTTTATACATATTTGCAAATGCACAAATGATCATTTAAATTCAAGAATAGGTTGTAATGTAACTAGATAAGATTAAATGAAATGTAGGTATATTATTTGGATTATATTACTAAAAGACAGGCACAGTTTGTAAAACTATAGAATACACATGCAGTTTAATAACCTTTTTGTAACAATATCCTAGATTGACTTCAACAGAATCTAATAAAGCTAGATTAAGCAGTCGTATTCATGAAAAAGAAAAGAGCTTTCATTTAATAAAGAATGGATTTTGCTTAAACATTTACTTTAACAGTCTGAAGAAAGAAGTTATTCAAAATGAAATAAGCAATGAGATGATTCCTAAATGTTCATGAAAATAAAATCAAATGGATTTCACTTTGTATAGTTAAATAGCCTAAGTATTTGAATAATGATGAATTCAACTTTACATGCATCTTGGAAAGAAAGATCAAGAACACGCTAATTACAAATATGATATAAATGTATTTTTGTTCTGTTCCATATGGAAAGTACAACATAGCTAGAGACGGCTTGGTTTTATACTGTGCAGGTGAAGCAAAATCATTCTTATTAGATATTTGTTTTTGTTGGAACTGCTGAGAAGACAGCAAAATCTCTCAAACCCTGGAAAAGGGAAGTGCCTCCCACAGTGTCACGTTTTCAGGAAGTCTTGGTTAAATTCTTCCAGCTAAAATTTTGGAATTTCTCCATTTAAAGAGTGAGAAATTATCTAAGAAACAAATTAAGGACATTTTTGTCTATAAGAGTTATAGGTTCATTATAGTAACTTAAATCTGTGCAGGAGAAACTTAAATCTATATCCTCATCCTACATTTGAAAAATGCTGATGGCATTTACAAATATCTTTCTAATATTTAAGGTTCATATTATTTACATATTTGTATAATCAGCAAAACACAATTTATGGGTCTCTTTAATTCCCAAGTTTTATTTGGGCCTTCATGTTCATTTTGTAGCCTGTGTTAGTGTTTTCAGACGGATGTTAAAGCTACATATATTAATATGGCTTCTACCATTTCCCTTGGCAAACTAATGCACAGTCCAGTTTTGCCATCAAAACTCCCTCCTTCTCCTCCCCCCACACCTATTCAGCCTAAACTTTCAGTGTTTCATTATAGTCTTAGGAATTGCCCTAAGCAGCTCCATTTCATTTTGCTGTTGATGCTTTATTAGTATTTTGTGTGTGTGTGCATACACACTAGTCAGTATGGGCTAGCAGAATGACATGACAAGTGATTTGATTTCACTGCACCTGCCTATCACTATAAAGAAATAAACACACATGTTTAGGTGTTTCCCATAAATATCCTATCCTTTTCCTCAATTAAACACTGTAAAAAAAAATCAAAAAAAATCACTGCATTCATATCAGAATTAAAAGCTAAATTAATTTAACCAGTTCTTGTTTAATACACAATCTGCAGCTTTTCTCTTTCCTTGATAACTGTGTATATAGTTTCATAGTAGCTAGGGTCAGGAGGGACCTGAACAGATCATCTAGCCTGACCCCTTGCCACCAGCAGGAATGAATGCTGTGTTAACAAGACCCCAGAAAGGTGATCATCTAACCTCTTTTTGAAGTTACCCAAGATAGGGGCAAGGACCTCCCTAGGAAGTTGGTCCCAGATTCTGGCCACCCTAACTGTAAAATACTGCCTTTTGATCTCTAACCTAAACCTATTCTCCATCAGCTTATTACCATTGTTCCTTGTCACCCCAGGTGGTGCTGGGGAGAAAAGGGCTCTACCTATTTGCTGTTGACCTCCCCTGATGAGTTTGTGGGCAGCCACCAGGTTCTCCCTCAGCCTTCTCTTCTCAAGGCTAAACAGGTTCAGGTCCCTAAGTCTCTCCTCATAGGGCCTGTCCTGCTGCCCTCTCACCAAATGGGTGGCCCTCCTCTGAACCCTCTCCAAGCTGGCTACATCCCTCTTGAAGTGCGGCGCCCAGTACTGGACACAGTACTCTAATTGCAGCCTGACCAGTGTCTCATAGAGGGGGAGTATCACCTCTGGACCAGCTTGAGATGCACCTTTGGATACATGACAAGGTATGGCTGGCCTTGCTGGCTGCGGTCTGGCATTGGTGGCTCATGTTCATCTTGGAGTCAGTAATGACTCCAAGATCCCTTTCTGCCTCCGTGCTTTCAAGAAGAGAACTCCCCAGCCTGTATGTATGCTGTGGATTCCTTCTCCCAAGGTGCAGCACCCTGCATTTCTGTATGTTTAACCCCATCCTATTCTCATCCGCCCACTTTTGTAGTCTGTCTAAATCTAGTTGCAGCCTCTCTCTCCCTTCAAGTGTGTCCACCTTGCCCCGCATCTTAGTGTCATCAGCAAACTTGGACAACGTGTTTTCCACCTCCCTTGTCCAAGTCACTGATGAAGATAAACAGTGTGGGCCCAAGGACTGAGCCTTGGGGTACCCCACTACTCGCATCTTGCCAGGTTGAGTATGACCTGTCCACCACTACTCTCTGGGTGCACCCCATCAGCCAATTTTTTACCCATCCAACTGTGCAGGCAGGCATCAATGCCACAGTCATTTAATTTATTAATGAGAATGGGGTGAGAGATGGTGCCAAAGGCCACCTTAAAGTCTCTAGAAAGACCACGTCCACGGCGACACTATCATCCAAGGATTTAATTACCTGGTCATAAAAGGCAATCAGGTTGGTTAGGCAGGACCTGAATAGTTTCATTGTTGCTGTTCATACCCAAATTCAGAGTAGATATAAAAACATTACATATATATGTGTAATTATGGTTCTATATGCAATAAATACCCAAATTTTGGTTTCCAAAAGAATGTTTGGTGATTCCACCCTGCCCATATTCTTTTGTGATAACTTGCATATTCCTGGATATGGGACACTTCAGTGCCTCACCTTACATGAGACAAATAACATGACTGAGAAAAAAAATCTATGTTCATGTTTACATTATTTATACCTTTGTGGATATTTTGAAGTAGTTGATTCACTAAGGAAGTCTTAATTCATATAGATCTAAGGAACCCTTATTAGCCAGTCAGATTCCTTGTCTTAAATCTTTAAATCTTATCTTTTCATTTCAACCAGCCATTGTCCACATGTAGTGTTGAAAATTCATATACTTATGCATTCCAGAATATGACCAGACTCCAGAAAACTGGTTTAGTGTCTTAGCATTTATCCTTTCCTTTGCCAAGTTTTTGTTGAAGTAGCAATTCCTAGACAGTTGTCCATAGACTTGAGGGTAACCTGCAGGTCATTGTTCAGTTATGTGCAGAACGGATACTTTGAGAACCATGCAATGCAATGTGGGGAAAGAAGCATTTTGAAGAGTACATTTTGCTTTATGCAAAGTGGTTTACCAAATAAAAAGCAGGGTTACTGTGCCGAACTTTTTCCATGCGAAAGGAGAATGAGAGGGAGAAGGGGCTCTGCCATACATTACGTGCATGCACCTGCATGAAAAGGGGAAGGTAACCTTTGGGATATGGCCTGTCACTGTATCAAGGCTTTTGGATATATTAAAGCTCAACCCAGAATTAAGGTCCCCAGGAAGTGAAAGTGGAACAAAGGTGCCATAGCAAGAATATATGAGGTTCTTACGCAGATGAGCAGTCATTTCCAAATCCTACTGTGATTTATTTATTTATTTTTCTGCTCCCCCATCCTGCTGGGGTTAGGGACAACTGTGGGCGTATAAATTCACTTAATTCTTATTGTTAACTAAATTCTCTTTACTGTAGTAAAGATCTTCCTAGCGCCAGGCATCTATAAGGTGAAACAAAGTTTGAGAGGTCTGGAATTGAGTCAGAATTGTTTAATTCTAATCCAAACTTGATTTCTAATTTCATTTACCTTCTGTATAACAGATGCTACAATATTAAACTACAGACAATGGTACAGTGAGACTTCTTGTTCACTGCTCATAGTGTATTCATCAGTATACACGAATAAAGAGAAGATCTGTATCAGTCAAGTTTACCTTACAAAGGAGGTTCCTTGTTTGAGGTGGACTAAATTACCAATTACTCTTACCGTTGAAGATAGAAGTTTTTCTTTAACTTGGAGTGGTTATTTCTGAGGTAACAGAATGTTGCCTAATTAACCATTTCAACTAAATATTCACTTTGTGAATGAAAGTAAAATGTATCAGACTGCTTGAAATAGTAAAATGATGCAAAGCCCATAGTTTGTTTTTGTTTTAGTGTATTTTAACATGCATTCAGAAAATCCCAAGGCGAGTACACAAAAATTAGAATGGTAGAAATCGGGATTGGGCGATGACCTGGTAAGGGGCCTCCAGGTTGTTGATCCCCTGGGCGATAGCGATCATCGCTTGCTGGAATTCACATTCCAGCGCAGGGTGTCAAGAGCCTGCAGCAAGGCAGTAGCCTTAGACTTTAGGAGGGCCAACTTCAACAAGTTGAGGAGACTAGTGGGGGAGGCGCCGGGGTCCTTGAGGGCAGGGGAACTCAGTGTCCAGGGCGAGTGGTCGTTTCTTAAGGAAACGATACTCAGGGCCCAGGGGGAGTCCATCCCAACAAGAAGCAAGGGGGGCAAGAGTGCCCGGAAGCCTGGCTCACGAATGGTGTCCGGGAATGCCTGCTTGCCAAAAAGGTGACGTACACCCAGTGGAACTGGGGTGCTGTCTCCAAAGAGGAGTATACCTCCTCTGCTCGGGCCTGTAGGGGGGCTGTCAGGAAAGCTAAGGCGGACATACAGCTAGGACTAGCGTCCAAGATCAAGGATAATAAAAAGTCCTTTTTCAAATACATAGGATGAAGAAGGCACCGGGTAATGTGAGGCCCCTGCAGGGTACGCTGGGCAATCTGGTGGTTGCGCCAGAGGAGAAAGCGGAACTCTTTAACCAATTCTTCATGTCCGTTTTCTTGTGCAGGGACCGGGACTTCCCCGCTGGGATGCCAGATGGACTCGAGGGGAACGCCTCCAGACCTCAGGTTGGGGAGGACCGGGTTAGAGAGCCTCTGGAGGGGCTGGACGTGTTCAAGTCAGCGGGTCCAGATGCTCTCCACCCCAAGGTGTTGAGGGAGCTAGCTGGGGTTATTGCAGGGCCCTTGACATGGCTCTATGAGCACTCTTAGTGCTCGGGCCAGGTGCCAGATGACTGGAAGATAGCTAATGTGGTTCCCATCTTCAAAAAAGGGAAGAGGGAGGACCTGGGCAACTATAGGCCCGTCAGTCTTACCTCTATCCTTGGGAAACTCTTTGAGAAGATTCTCAAGGAGCACATCTGTGATGGGCCGGCTTCAGGGATGATGCTCAAGGGCAACCAGCACAGTTTCATTAGGGGGAGGTCTTGTCAGACCAATGCCTTTTAAGATCAGGTCACAAAGGCAATGGATGCAGGTGTTGCCGTGGACGTAGTCTTTCTAGACTTCAGCAAGGCCTTTGACACTGTCTCCCACCCCATCCTCATTAAAAAACTAGGCAACTGTGGCATTGATGCCTACACAGTCAGATGGATTGCAGATTGGCTCACGGGTCGTACTCAGAGGGTGGTGGTGGACGGGTCGTATTCGACTTGGGGGGGAAGTGGGCAGCGGAGTCCCCCAGGGCTCGGTCCTGGGGCCTGCGCTGTTCAACATCTTCATCAGCGATTTGGACAACGGGGTGAAATGCAGCCTGTTTAAATTCGCTGATGATACCAGAATTTGGGGTGAGGTGAGCACACTAGTAGGGAGGGAAAGACTGCAACAAGACCTGGATAGGTTACAGGAGTGGGCTGACATAAACAAGATGCGTTTCAGTACTGGCAAGTGCAGGGTGCTGCACTTAAGCAGTAGAAACCAGCAGCACACTTATAGAATGGGAAACTCCCTTCTTGAGAGCACGGAGGCAGAAAGAAATCTTGGAGTCATTACTGACTCCAAGATGAACATGGGCTGACAATGCGAGGTCTTGGTTGGCAGGGCTAACCGGACCTTGTCGTGCATCCACAGGTGCATCTCAAGTAGAGCCAGGGAGGTGATCCTCCCCCTCTATGCGACGCTGGTCAGGCCACAGCTGGAGTACTGCATCCAGTTCTGTGCGCCCCATTTCAGGAGGGATGTGGACAACATTGAAAGGGTCCAGCGGAGGGCCACCCGCATGATCCGGGGACTACAGGGCAGACCCTACATTGAAAGACTGCGGGACCTGAACCTGTTCAGCCTTCACAAGAGAAGGCTGAGGGGGGACCTGGTGACTGTCTATAAACTCACAAGGGGGGACCAGAAGGGTTTAGGGGAGACGCTGTTTCCCCTAGCGCCCCCTGGCATGACAAGGAACAACGGACACAAGTTATTAGAGAGTAGATTTAGATTAGACATCCGCAAGAACTACTTCACAGTTAAGGCGGCTAGGAGCTGGAACCAACTTCCTAGGGAAGTGGTGCTGGCTCCTACCCTGGGGATCTTTAAGAAGAGGCTTGATGACTACCTGGCTGGACTCATTTGAGTCCAGTCTTTTTCTCCCGCCCGGGCGGGGGGTCGGGCTTGAAGATTTACAAGGTCCCTTCCGACCCTACTTCTATGATTCTATGATCCTGGGAAGAAATTAAAGTTGTTAAAAGTTTTAAGATCACAAGATAAGTATCAAGAAATACCCAAACAGTAAGCATCCTTGAACTCTCTCTTAACAAATGCATCAAAATACATTCTTAAGCTAAATGACTAAAATGTTTATACTTATTACATATTAAACATCCTCAAGCAATAATTCAAGGTATTGTATTAGCAAGGAAGAGAACTATCCATTTATTAATCAGTATCTATTTGGCATCTCTGTATGTTGATTGAGATCCAACATTCATCATAATAGTTTATTAAGTGCTTTGAAATTAATGGCACATCATCAAAGTTCATTATAGTCAGGCTTTTACCAGTGGCTCAGATAATGTAAAGGAAGGCTGACTAAATCTGAATATGCAAAACTGGATACAGGAGTTATTAGATCTGGGATTGTTAAATTGATTTAAATGGTCTCTTTATATGCTTGTGTGTTGCCTTTGTATTTAATGTCATAAAAGAGAACCCTGGCTTTGTGATTTTTCCAACTAATTTGAGTTCATCTAACAGCTGGCACCAAAATACCTCCAAACTTGAGTGGTGTTGCATCTAAAATAGGTCTTCATAAAGCTCCTTTTAAAGTGTTAAATGCTTTGTTTAAAGTTCTGCTAATGACTTACTTGCATACTGTATCCTGGCTCTGTGCTAAACTGTTTAAGTGCTCGCAACTCAGCTGGTGAGGCTAATCACCACTGGAAAAAATGGGGAAGATGGCACCATTACAGACAGCACTGAAGCATACTGACTACCTTGCATGTTAAAAAATCTGTGATTGCAAACTAAGCAAGCTTTATATTACCCCTATTAGTAAGCTAGGACTTAAATTACTTGTAAAAGCAGCATTTTAATATAAGATAAATTGTTAAGTATACACAGATATTTCCATGTATAAATGAAAGTACCAGTAATTAAAGGTTTTTGTCTTTTTGTTTAATTGTAGGAGTTCCATCTGGAATATGACAAACTAGAAGAAAGGCCTCATCTGCCATCAACTTTCAACTACAACCCTGCTCAGCAAGCCTTCTAAAGACTTCCCTTTTCTTGGGGTATGGCTGTCTCAGCACAATACTCAACATAACTGCAGAACTGATGTGGCTCAGGCATCCTGGTTTTAATTCCTTGAGGATCTGGCAATTGGCTCATGCAAAGGGTCACCATTTGAGGTCCTGCCTTACTAATTATGTGCTGCCCAACAACTAAATTTGTCATTTGTTTTTCTTTAGTTTGAGCAGGGTCTGAATTTGTTTCTGTTTATTTTTATTTTTTGCCAGCAGACAAGCTTGGGTCTGTAAAGACGAGCGAGTACACTGACAAAAATTTACCACTTAATTTCCAAAATGTAAAAAAAAGAAAAAAGGAAAAGACAAAAAATTAGACAACAAAATTTGCATTGTTCATTGTAGCACTATTGGTAATAAAAAATGTTTGTGCATTTTTATGTGAAGATCCTTCTCGTATTTCATTTGGAAAGATGAGCAAGGTCTGCTTCCTTCATTTTACTTCCCCTTCTGTTTTCGAAAGGCAGTTTTCGCCAAGCTTAATGCAAGAATATCTGACTGTTTAGAAGAAAGATATTGCCACAACCTCTGGTTAGTTGTCCGGAGTTGTGTATTACTGAGCTTCATCTTTCCAGAATGAGCAAAACACTGTCCAGTCTTTGTTACGATTTTGTAATAAATGTGTACATTTTTTTTAAATTTTTGGACATCACATGAATAAAGGTATGTATGTACGAATGTGTATATATTATATATATGACATCTATTTTGGAAAATGTTTGCCCTGCTGTACCTCATTTTTAGGAGGTGTGCATGGATGCAATATATGAAAACGGGACATTCTGGAACTGCTGGTCAGGGGACTACTTTGTCGCCCTGTGCACTAAAGGGCCAGATTTTCAGCAGCCAAGGACATCCATACCCAAGTGAATGTGATGGGACTTAAAGAAGTGAACTGAGACAATTCACTCTGGCTGTTTGAACAGCAGCGTTTCATAGGAAGAGAAAAAAAAGATCAATCTTGTATTTTCTGACCACATAAAGGCTTCTTCTCTTTGTAATAAAGTAGAAAAGCTCTCCTCACTGCAGTGTTGACTTTGATTTGAGATTGTGAAATTATTTCTTCAACAATGAAAATGAAAAATACCTGTTGAAGTATTAAATATCAAGCTGTACAGTGGTTAAGACACTTACATTGAAGAGTCTTTTTGCTGCTGACAAGTAATTTAAGAGATTATATACCTATCTACAGTAGGCCAAATATTTTGGTCCATCTTGTTTTCATATTAAACAAACTAATACAAAATAGAAAATTATTTTTTACAAATGGGGTTGGGTAATATTTTGAAATAGAATGATGCTCTAAAACTTTCTCTTTGCAATTTAATACCAGTCACAGCTTACCTTCAAGCTGATATTTTATCACTTCAAACAGCGATACATTTCCTTTTGATTCATATTATTACAACTTGAGCTTCCGACCTCAAAGAAACATTGAATACACCACTTCAGGCAAGCACGGTAACTGATCTCTGACTAACGAAGGGAAAAAACAACCATCTGGATAGTGTCCCTTATTTTGATGTGACTGCTATATTTCCCATTCAACTACTTGTGAACTATTTTCCATCTTATGATGCTAACTGTTTAAAATACCTGAAGTTACCAAAGCAAGAAAAGACAGCAAAATAATGTCAATGAATCTTGATTTTTTTTTTTTATTTTAGTTTTTAACCTATTTTTCTATGTAGTGCAAAACAGTTTGTTGGCATTTATCAAATAATGTTTGGAAATTGACCATAATGACATTGCTGTGTTTCTGTATCAGGTGTATAGCAACTTTAAATTCTACATTTTATATGTATTTTGAGATAAGAGAGACATAAAAATATAAAACTACTTTATATCAGCTTTTTATTATTTAAAGCAAAATACTTTCTCAACCCAAAGGAAAAGCGCTGGTTTATAACAGTAATGGTGATTAGCACTCCTGGAAAAAAAACAGTTGTGCAATTCCCCTTCCTCCCCACTTTAGAAAACAATAATATATTTGACTATTACAAGAAAAAAAAAACAGCAAACTAAAGGGAATGACTTCCCAAAAAATATGATGAGTTAATTCTCACATGTGTTTTTTAAGGCCTGCTTGAACTTCAGTATTTTTTTTTATTATTCCTGTATCCTAATTTTAATTCAGAGATGATTTGTGGTCTAATATTTTTTCTGAAACAACATCAAAGGTCTGGTGAGCTGAATGGTGACAGAATAAGGAACAAGATAGTATTAGTTAAATTTACAAATTTAAAGCCATAGATGTTGCTCAGCATAGAAAAACATTTAAAAAACAATTCTTAATCTGGAGTTAAGGATATAACACTGCCCTAGAGTAACTTTTGTGGAGCCTCTGCATTCAATTAAACTAGTTGAAAAGCTTGATGCATTTAAGCTGTATTTTCAAGTAAAGTGTCTAAGTGTTACCAGGGAACTAATTACTTGTCCCCCTCAAAGAGGAAAAATGGTTTGACTCTTTTTATTTATTATTTCCTTGTAATCAAATAAGGGTTACCTGAAACTCAGGTTTTTATTTTGTGCTATATTGCTTCAAATCAAGAGAACTTAAAATATATAACGAAAGATATAACATCTGAAATACTACATGAACAATATATATCTCCTTAGTTAAAACCCAAATGCTGTTTTCAAAAAATATGTATTAATGAAAACACCTTAAATAATTTTAGTGAATAAATTGATATAGGAAACTATCCAATTAAATGTAACAAAATATTGTTACATTTTATTTTGTATAAACCTGTACATAAATTAACATGGACTTCTTTAAGTGATTTTTATAGTCTTGTTGTTGTTGTTCTCCGAGCAACCACTTGATAAGCACTTAAAATGTTTTCAATTAAGTTGTCCTTTTGTTAACTGCATATAGTCTCTGAATACAGTATGCAAGGTAAAATTAAAGTGACTTAAAATTGATAGTGCTTAAATCTTGGGAGCATTTCAGAGATGTTCTTGTAGTTATAGTTTGTTACTGTTTATTAAAAATCTTTTATTTACCTTTTTAAACAGATGATGAACTATTCCAGTGTATTTGGAAAACTGCTACCCTATTAAGAGCAGTTTAAATGGTCATTACTGGTTTGACTGAAGAAAATTCCTAAGGAGAACATTCATAGTAAAACAACCATATCATAAGTGCCGCTCCTTAAAATAATAATAATAATAATAATAATAAAAGACCATCAGCCTTAACACTTGAATTTTGTTTTAGTTTTATGATGGCCTTGGGCCTGGTAAATACTTGCATATACAAAAAATGTTATGTGCTTGACTAGCCATATTGATCACCTAGGCAATCCCAGCAAAGACATGCAACTATTCATATGAGTAAAGTTACTTGTATGGGATTGTGGCATTCCTTCTTAAATTATTGAACAGTCATGTTTTAACATTTGACAGACAAACTGGTGATGATCTAAATCATAGCCATCATTGAGACTTGTAGTCCTGCCATTTTTGAGTGTGTTGCATCCAGTGTGGTATCTCTCAACCAGTACAGTTCTGTGATTGGGGGCGGGGGGGTTGTTGCAATACACTAGCTCAGCAATCTCAAGCAAAAAGAAAAAATTAGAAACTGGTGGTTATAAACTACCTCAGTTTGTACCTAAGTTGCATTTCAAGAAGAGTAACAACTAACTTAGAAACATTTTTCTCTTCGGTAATGATCAAGATTTTGCTGAAAGCAATTCTTTTTTCTAATCATCGGTTCTCTTGTTCTCTTAATTCTCTTAAGCACAAAGCTAGAACCTAGTACTGCTATCTGGTTGGTAACAACTTGACTATTTAAGCAAGGTATTCAATTTCCAAATAATATGTGTTTTTTAAGATATTTATTGAACTACATTGAACACATTTTAAATTGACTTTATTCTCTCCATAAGGCTTAATTAAAAACTACTTCCACAACCAGAAATATTTACATTGTCTGAAGGTAAATTAAAATTTGATTGGCAGCCAGTCTTGCAGAAGAATGTTTGTAAAATGAACAGTTGTGATGCTAACTATAAATCAGTTGGATAGAGCTTTAGATTCCAAATAACTGTTATAATTGCCCTAATTTAAAATAGTCAAACTTTTCAGATCTTAAATCTGTTACATGGTAACTGGACATGAGTTTTAAATCTCTCTAAAAAATTACAGAACTATACATTAAGTTTGACTGTAGAGAATAGGATTAGGGGAATGGGAGGAGTGAGGTAAAGGGAAAAGTAGCTTTTTGTTTCCTTCCCTCTACAAAATATCTTTTGTCTTCAGTACATTTACAAAGTTAAGCTTTTCCGGCATTGAGTTCATATTTAAATGAGTAGGTGAAATGAATGTAA
Source organism: Crocodylus siamensis (assembly GCF_052110815.1). Lineage (NCBI taxonomy): Eukaryota > Metazoa > Chordata > Crocodylia > Crocodylidae > Crocodylus > Crocodylus siamensis. The sequence continues at coordinate 68,489,076 of NC_143398.1, forward strand.
TTAATGACCTATTATAAAGTAACACTTTGAATTACTACAATAGATTTCATAGAGTCTTAGATGGTAAGGGCTGGAAGGGACTTCTCAAGATCATCAAGTCCAGCCCCCCTGCGCTTGGGTCAGATGACCCCAGCAAGGTGAGCGTCCATGTGTTGTTTGTAGGTATCTAGAGTAGGTGGGGAAAAAACAACTTATTATTGGAATTAGATTCTAACTTTTCAGGTATGTGTATTAGATGTTTTTCTTGAATGTAATATATTTGAATAAATATTGGTAGTGGGGGAGAGGGAACATTTTCTTTTTTAAGTACAGTACTCCAAATTAGATGAAACAAAATCTGTACAAAATGAACATGTTTGATAGTTTATACAAACGAGTCTACCTAATTGATACTGTATAGGTTATTCCTGCCAGTATTAACATGCTGCCCTACATTGAACATAAACATGCCAATTTTTGTGTGTAGAGATGTCAGAAAACAAATGTTGAAAAATCCATTGCTGTACATGTTGAGAAATAGCCTGTGCTGCTCAGAGTAATTGCAAATCGCCAATAGTACGCTTTATCGTTCATATGCCTATACGTTGCTGTGGTCAGGAATTTAATGGAAAACAGCATTTTCTGAGAGCACCTTTGCTGGTGTCTCTGAGGAAAATGGTTACTTGCTTTTGTTCCAGTTCACTTTTTTCCTTATTATTATGTCATGAAATATTTTTCTTGTTTATAGAAGGAAACCAAACTGCTAATGCATTGCATTCCCAATAACCTTTTGGGTCACTAAACATACACCCACACTACTAAATGCAGTGTAATCAAATATTTCAGGAGTTCATCCAATCCAGAATTTAAGATATTCTTTTACGGCATCAGAAAAAAATCACTGTTAAGGAGTATTAATTTCATATTCATCTGTTTTATAAATACACAATGTTAAGTTAGAACAAAACAAAAACATTTAATAAACTTGCCCTTCACCTTAAGACCCGCACAGCCCTTAACATATTATTACTTGCTTGTGCGTTTTTCCTCTTTCCCTTCCCACACTTCCCATTTTCTATGCACTTGTTCAGATGAAGACTGAGGCCTCTTCCTGTCCAGAATTTCCATGCCTATCTATCTATGACCTCTTATTTCCTGATGTCAAAGTCGGTTTCTCTTGTGTGTCACCCATAATCTAGATCACTAAGAGCCCCGTTGTGTGGTTTATACAAAATGTTGCATTGGCAGTTATAAGAAGAACAACACAAGGTGCCTAAACACGTCCTGGTAAATATTACAGGAATCATCACTCACTTGTCAGTAACATGCCTTACAGCAGACAATACAAAGAAAACCAGGTTGCTTGGGATGGCTTATTCCAGTTAGCTGTGCAGTAGTAGCTTGCTGGTGGTGGAAGGCTATTTATTGTAAATAAGGAACACTTGGCATTCTACAGACAAGTCTTTACATGAGAAGCAATCTGTCAGATTAATAGGAGAAACTCATCTAAAAACAGGTGAGGTTTTTTTTTCCCCTCTTTAACATACATGACAATTTCTTGTGTAGGTTGGAAATCATTCATCCAAAGTTCACAAATTTAATTATTTATGTTCTCTTTAGTAGGATGCATATTTGGATTAATATGTTCATTGAGCACTTTCTTTCAGCTGTCTTCCAAATGCTAATGGGGGGGAAATATGATTAGACACTTTAAAAGGATTGAAAGTGAAACTTTTTTTGTAACTGGAGTACTTTGGTTTGTTGAACATACTAATTTATGAACAATGGACTATTGACATATTTACAATTGTACAAGTGCTATGCAAACTTGAACTTTCATCATTCATTTAATTAGGAGCAGTTAGTGTAGGTGAGCATGTCCTTGGAAATCAGATGGCCACTTTCTCTAGGATTGTATGGGTGCTCTGATATGTCCATTTAAAGGTGCAGAGTTGTACTCTGCAAATCCCATTTAGGATTAGGTCATTAGTGATGGGCATAACCAGTCACTTCTGATGGGTCCAAATTAAATCTAGTGAAGGTTAGTTCTAGGGAGCTTTCAAAATGCTCAGAGGTTAGTAAGCATTTACTGTTATAATATATTATTTCAGCATTATGTATTACATTATTTCAGCATCTTAAAAATGTGTGCCCAACATAGTCTAAAATATGTCTATAACTGTCCTTATAGCACTTAGCATTCTTTTTCTCTTAGCCAGCTAACCTGTGGATAAAGAACGTATGCCAGTGCAATTGAGGATATTATTCAAGAAGATTCACGTTCATGTCGCACAATAAATTCTTAATAGCCTCCCATCCAAATATTGCTGCATATAGCATTTTGAAGAACTTGGGGATCAACTTACCTTTAAAGGCTTGACATGGAGCATCCCAGCAGTAAGGCAGCGGCTAAGAATGCATCACTTCTGATCAGTGGCAGCCAGTCCATATTTATCTGCTTCTGTATCTTGTCCAGTATACTGAATAAGAACCTGCACTTTAGTATCTTAACTGAATGGTAATTGTTTTATCTCTCCATAATGGTCTACAATGGAGAATATGGAATCGGAATTTAATTGCTAATGGTGGTATATAAGAGTTAGGAGGGAGCTGAACTTTTACTCTCATTTCTGTATGGGTAGTGCTGCTTCCAAGTTTCAGGCTGTTACTGAATTAGTCAATAGATCTCTAACACATTTTCTTTTCTTTAAGTTCTTTGGTAAACAGACTGGATACTCCCTTGGGGGAAGGCAGTTGTTGGGACCATATCCCAAGCTTGCAGTTTCATGCAAACAGCTTTTGGTGTTACTTTCTTTGCTCTTTCATTCACAATGAGTTGATAGTGAAGAATTGAAAGGCTAGATTGGTCAAAAACCCATACCCCAGAATTCAGTTTTATAGGTGAGATATTACAGTAACTACACTAAGTCTCCTCCTAGTCCAAGTCACCAAGAAAATGTATTAGGCAAGAAAACTGGATTGTGCTAACTGAACTTCCCTCATGACTCGGAGATGTTTTCCTTTGGGGTGGAAAGGCAACTGCTTTCAACTCGCCTCCAACCTGCTGCGATAATTAGCCTTATTCTTTATCTTGTTCAACAATCCCCAACATCCTGTTGCAAACCTGAGGAAAATAGCATGCACTTCTGCATATATAGTGATACTATGTAGTTTCACATCAGCTTGCCTTTTCTGGAGCTTAAGTAAGAGTAACAACCAGAATAATTAAATCCAGGTACAGTAGAGGTAATAATAAGGGGAAGGAGCTGTTTTCAGCAGCTAACTGTAACTGTCCTCTTCACTGGTTTCTGCTCAATTCAAGTGCCTTTTTGTTACCTGTAGCTTTCTATATCTACCCTTGTTTTCCTGTACACATAACACTGTACCCATCATCTCTTGCATCTAAAACTTCATGTGGGGTGAAAAGTGACTCTCCTGAAGTTTTTCAAGCAGAGCAACAAGCACCAGCTGTGGTGCTGGATAAGGAGTAGAGAGCAAATTGGTGCCCTTTACATTACTGCCTTTATGTAACCACATTTCTTTTAAAAGAAAAAATTCTAATCAGTCTTCCCCCCTGCCTGCTTTATTTATCTGAACTGCTAAGTTTGACCACAGGGAGTATTATGTGCAAATGTTGAGATTTGTTCTGCCTCTGCTGCCTGGCCATGGCTTTCCCTTTTACAGCCTTGCTGACACTCCATACTCCCCCAGCACCGTAAAGTCAGGAGTGCTGGACAAGCTGGGGTAACCAAGCTCACAAGTATACAGCCACACATGATCTTTTGCCGGTAAGCAGACACAGTTGCTTTAGCTTTTCCTAGAGTGGCACCTCCAGCCACTGTCTTACTCTGGCAGTGGTTTTTAACCGTTATTTCATCAGCAGACCCCTTTGGAAACTTGGAATGGAGGTGCAGACCCCTTGGAAGTGTAATTTGGGTGCTCACTTACTTTTGATTGATCATGGACATCATTCACAAACCCCTGGGGGGGATTGAGGACCATAGGCTCAAACCCATTACTCCAGTGTGCAGGGCCTGATTAGTGCAGGCACCAGCTAGGCACATGCCCAGGGCCCTAAGTGAAGAAAGGGCCCAGATGTTCTTATTTTACATAATTCTAATTATTGAGTGAAAAATGAGTACTAGAAATATACACTCTAAAGTGGGTTTGTTTGCCTAGGGCTCAGGAAAGGGGTGATCCAGCCCTACTGGGGTGCTCTACCCCCACAGGCAGCAAGTGTGGCCTTAAACCTTGGCTTCCTTTTGCTGCTCAGTCCCACTCTCCTGCCCTTTCTTGCCTAAACATGCACTTTCTTAAGCTCCCCCCCCTGCTCGGGCCCGGCTGTTCTCGGGCCCGGGCTGAGCACCAAGCTGGGCCCCAGCAGATGTGCAACTGGGGGAGGGGAGGCAGAGCGTTAGGCGGTTCGGGAGGAAGGATGCGAAGGATTAGAGCTGGCAGCTGCCGGGGCTGGGCTTGGTGCTTTGACATGGAGGAGGGGAGGCAGATGTTTGCTCCCTCCCCAGGTCCCAGGCAAGGATCAGCAAGGACAGAGACGAGAGGAGAGGAGGGGCCCCGCACCCCCCAAGCCCCGCCAGTGAGAGACACGTGCTCCCCCGCGCGGCGCTAATCCGGAGTGGCCAGCGAGCCCTTCCCAGCGCGGATCCAGCTCGTCCCGCCCTCCCCACGGCGGCCGGTCCCGCGCCTGCTCGGAGCCCCGGGCCGGGCGCCGCCGCCGCCGCCGCCGCTTACCTGGCGGGCGGCATGGCCAAGCCGCGCGGGGCGCCGTACGAGTACACGGAGGCGGAGGACAAGAGCATCCGGCTCGGCTTGTTCCTCATCGTGTCGGGCGTCGTGGCGCTGTTCGTGCTGGGCTTCTGCTGGCTGAGCCCGGCGCTGCGCGAGCTGCAGGGGCAGGCGGCGCGCTGCACGGTGCTGTCGGTGCAGCAGCCCGGCGAGCTCTTCGAGTGCACCTTCTCGTGCGGCGCCGCCTGCCGCGGCACCGCGCTCTACCCCTGCCTCCAGGTCTATGTCAGCCACTCCGCCTCGGCCGCCCGCGCCCTGCTGCACCACGACGAGCACCAGCTGCTCGCCAACCCCAAGGTGAGAGGCGCCCGAGGGGTCCCCTTCGCTTCGCTTCCCCGCCGGCGGCAGCGCCCGGCTCCGAGACATCCCCCTCGCTCTGCGGCGCTTCCCTCACGCGGACCCCGGGGCGCCTCCTCCCCCCGGGGCAGGGACCGGCTTTCTGGGGCGCCAGGGAGGACAGGGACCTGCCTGCCCGCTCCTCCTGCACAAGGAAAGGAGGCGAGCAGGAGCTCAGGCTTCAGCTCCATCCCCTGGATTAGGGGAACCTGAAAAAGTCCGTAGCGAGTTTCCTTGCTGGGGGTGAGGGTCCCAAGTCTCCAGGATTGCCCTGGGGGTCCCAAGGTACTGGATGTAAATCTCTGGGATTTGACTGCTGAGGGTCCAATGTGAGCGCACGCGTTAAGATGCGCGTTAAACGTTGAATCCGACTTGTTTTCTACAGTAGTCTGGTGAGTTTTTTGGAATGTGATAGTAATGTGCGTTTGCCTTCTTGATGTGAAGTCTGCGTGCCATCGCCCCTCACTGATGTACACAAACGCACGGGCATGCTCGCACTGTGGCAGGCACGTTGGCGTCCCGGAAACCTCCCAGCATAGACTTAAACAGTTGGCAACCCTACTGGGGGGTGGGGCGGGTTGCCTTTTCTTGCTGAGGGGGGAAGATTTCATAGCATCTCTGTCCCCGGTGGGGCTGGCTGTGCCCTCTTTTAACTCAGCTTGGAGCCTCACAAACCCCAAGCAGCTTCTCTTTGGACTGGTGCTTCATAATGCCAACAAAGACCTTTAAACATCAAGAGAAACAAGGGAAGCTGGGGGAAAAATTCCTATCCCCAAGCATGAGAATGAAACAGTTAGTTTTGTTGCCTCTGGTGTTGGGCCGGTGTAGATACCAGCTGCCAGGCTTTCCAGCGGTCCAGCTCCCTGAGGCGTGAGGCTTCTCATTCCAGCTGAAGGGAGCACCGAGTGCAATGAAGGGCCATATATGTATAGCTGGCTTGAACTGGGGACAAAATAGTGAGCAGGCGGCGTTGGAAGAGTTGATGAAACTCAAGGTGGCGGAAATAAGTGGAGCTGGGGAATGAAGAGTTAATAAGAGGCAAAGCAAAGTGTGTCAAGGAGAGACCAAATGACAGAGGAGGTGAGGTGAGCCTTTCCTGGGGTGTCAGTCACACTGTGAGGCTGGCAGTGCCCCCTTTTAAATTCATTGGGAGCCTCACAAAACCCAAGCAGCTTCTCTTTGGGGTGGTGCTTCACAGTGCTACCAAGGACCTTTATATGTCAAGAGAAACGAGCAATCCTGAAGGAAACCACCCCCCTCCCAGTCCCATCTGAGCATGAGAACAAAGTGGCTAGTTTCATTGCCTCTTGCATTGGGCGGGTGGAGAGGTGAATTCTAGCCAGGCTTTCCCAGAGCTGTACTGGTCCAGCCCCTGGGGTATAAGACTGCTCGTTCCAGGTGGAGAAGGGAGCACCAAGTGTATTGAAGGCTGTGGATGTATAGCCAGCTTGAACTGGGGACAAAATAGGGAGCAGGGGTCACTGGAGAAGTTTTTGGGGCTCAAGGTGTAGTGAACAGGTGGAGTTTGGGAAGGAAGAGTTAATACGAGGCTAAGCGAAGTATGTCAAGGAGAATAATGTATGTCAGCTGAATGACACAGGGCTGTTAAGAAGTGGGGAAGGAAGGCACTTTTCCATTTAAGGAAAAAGTATATGTCACTGAACTGTTAACAAAGACTTTAGACTCCAGATCCTGTGACATATCAACAAGAAATCCTGAAGAAAACAAAAATCACATCTGTGAGAATGAGAACACAGCAGCTAGTTTTATTGTTTCTTTTATGCTAGGGGTTTGTAATGCACAAAGCTGTAATGCTTTTGATAATGAACCTGTTTGCTTAAAGACTTACAAATGACAGTGACAGAATTTACTCACAACTCGGCTTCTTAAACAATAGCTGAGGAATTAGATTATCTGGAGCCTAACCTGCCTCTACAGAAGCAGCCTATTTAGTGTGTTCAGAGCTGTAACAGGTTTAAACATTCTGGAAATGTTTTTTTAGGAATTAAGAGAAACTAACATTTTGCTTACAAAACCTGTTTGTTGTGATTATCTGACTCTTCTCACCAGGAAGGCAGTTGCTGACAGCACTAGTGTAAAATGAGTAAGAAATAAGGCACAGGTGCTTGAAGAGATCCATAAGCATTATCACAGCCACATTACTTGGCAGTATTCTGGGTGTTCTAGTTGGAGACCTAAGAATGGAGAACTGCTTAGCAAAACTTACAGTTAAATTCTGAAAACGTAAATAGAAGACAGGCTTCTTCTCCTGTTATGGCCTCTGATAGGAAAATTCTCTAAAGCTGCAGTTTTAATTTTTGAAGTGGATGTGTACTATTAGTCAGCAAAATGTGTGTTTTTATTGCTTATTTTCAAATCAAGTGAATATGGTTAGCTGGGATAGGAGTAGACGGGTTTTTAGAAATTCTAAATGCTTTTTTTCTGAATTCTTTCGTCTTCCAAAGGGATTCCAAGGCTGTCAGTACAGCTGATGCTGGTCCAATAGAAAACTAATCGGCTACAGGGAAATTTAGTTAAAATACAGTTTGGTTTGTCTTTCTTTTTCATTTATTACTTACAGTGGCAGAATGTTTCTGACAAGTTTTGCTTATATATTCGTACAGACTTAAATTCTCAGGTCAAGTCTGAGGCAGTTATTTTTATTCATTTTAATCTTCATTTATTTTGCTGCATGGCCAATTATTTTTATTTTATTTTATTTTAATTTTTTTTGTATGTCCCAAAGTGCAAGGTACTTTGCAGAACGTTAGTAACATAAGGCCCTTGCCTTAAAGAACTGAAGAGTCTTAAATAAGACAGTGGAAATGTATTCATATGTTTTAATAGCATCCAGTGATAATTTTTAAATACTCATTCTTCTGTGGTGCTTGACTCCTAAATAGTGCAGCATCCCGAAATTTTAAATTGAAGCGTAATGAATGAGGTATAGTTGATTTAGCAGGTGATTCTTTCAGCAATCTAAATTGGCAAGATACTGTATTTAGCTTAAAACGGGTAAGGAAGTTTGTCTGAATGGTAACTTTTACTTGAGGTGTAATTCATTAATTTATCTTCGCTTTTCTGTCTGTCTTCCTTTGTCTTTTAACGTTTGTTGCTCTTGGATGTATTGGTCAACTTCCGAGCACTTTGATTGGCTGGAAGAAAAGTTATTCAGTATAATATCTTCACAAAAGAGGAAAAAATGTTTGAAAAATGTAAGTTGTTTGAGGTTTTTTTGCTGAAAGAATGGGAAGTTAATATAGAAAAAAATATTGGGACTTCCATTCAAGAAGTGCCAGTTGTAGGAACATGTTTGATTTGTTTGAACTAATGGATCAAGAGCTGTGAGTTCTGGTCTTTGATCTGTTGTAGATTTGCTGTGTTTCTTTGGGAGGAAATGTATCTTCCTGGCCTCTCCTCATTTAGCAAATGGGAACAACAATATTTGTAAGTACTTTCTTATTACCATGGGTCTGTTTCTGCATCTGTTGATGTTAGTGGTGAAGTTCCCACAAATTTTAGTGGAGCAGAATCGGACTATTTAGAAATGTTAGCCCCAAACCTTCTTACAGACCCATTAAGCAGGGTTACAGCCCTGCTGGCTTTCTGCTGAGACACTTCTAAAAGTTGCTCTGCAGCAACACTTACTAGACAAGGAACAAAAAGATGCCCAGTGTGCACACAAGCTCTCCTAGTAATATTGCAGTTTTATTGTCAACAATGATGATGGGGGGCAGCAAAATTTAGGAGCAAAAGGATAACCCAGGAAAGGCCCTCACTTGTCCCACGTTACAGAACACTGACTTTCCTTAAGTGCTCGGAGATAACAGCATTTTCCAAACCCTTTGCTGGAGGTGCTTTCTCACTGTTGCCTGTTCAGTACCTGCCAGACAGGATGAAGCAGTAATCCATGCAGCGGGCAAATGTTGTTTTCATATATTGCTGCAGCTGAGAGCTCCAGAAGTACTCAGATCAAAGCTATCCCTATAATGGCTACAGGATACTCTGTGTGAGGGATTCTTGTTTTCACATTCTTCACCTTTCACTCTTCCCACACTCTCCCACTCAGTCAGAGCCAAGGGTTTGCCCATTATTTCTTCTCTAAGGCCTTTGAAGATTGAGTGTGCTGAGGTGGATGTATTTATGGCAGGGTTGATCTTTAATTATGGGGAAGGCATCCAGTGCACTATTTGGACTGTAGTTAGAAACCTGAAAAAAATATGGCTGTGTATTGGCATGGCATTGTTCCATGTTTATATTGATATTATAATCGGTTTTCTACATCTTTAGCCTCCTTGATTCCCTACCCTAGCATATTGATTGTTGATTATAGATGTTACTGAATGAAACCAAGTAGAAAGGGTATATTTGTTGATGTAAGTAAATTCTCTAGCAGTAATTTATTAAACTGAGTAGAAAAAGAGCTCAAAAGGAATTGCACTTTAATTATTTTCCTTGAAACACTCGGGTAAAAAAGTTGAGTTCTTGTTGCCAAAACAGCTTCCTTTTAAAAGCAGTGAAATGCATACAATTGATAGGTCTCTGCAGATTTTTTTTTTATTTTTTTTTTTAAAGTTTAATGCCTGTGCCTGAAGGCAGGAGTGTTCTCCTTTATATTTTTGTCATAAAGTCTGATACGCTGCAAAAAGCTTTCCCAAACATTAGGCTGATAAAAGATAGCAATAATAACAGACTATAAATCTGGTTTAGTTTAATGACTTTTGAATACTTATTTATGAATGGATGACCAGAAGGAATTTTGTTAACCTCTCGTGTCTAATACATGACTTTTAGTATTTTGTCTCCTTACATCAATGCAAATAGACAGTACCTTGATCATCTGTGGACTCTAATTGACCATACTAAGTCCTGAACAGTTTGTTTTTAATGAACTTAAAGTTTACATTCTGTATTAACTCTATTTTTCTATTCTCATCTTATTTATACACCAGAGTATCTATCTGTACTTTCTGATAAATCAATAGTGTGAAAGTGGGTAATTTGAGCTCATTACAACTTCCTACACAACAATACTAAATTGGTTGGCAGCTTATCTCTTCTATCCGCTCCCCACAGTGTTTTGGGCTATAAAAGTATTCTAGTTTCTATTGTAGAATAGTCTGATTTAGACTAGTAATTGCAGATATGTTTGGCCTTGACCAAATATTCTGCTTCAAATTTATCAGCTGAGAGGGTGTGATAGAAGTAAGAGTTGTACCACATAAGAGTAATCACACAGTTGCACAATCCTAGATAAATTTTGGTTCTTAAAAGATTAAACAGCTGGGTCACAATTAATCCAAGATATGAATGTAAAAGACTGTATAGGATTACAGTGATCTAAACATTTGTTTCTGCCCATCTGATTTGTGGGTGCATTATTTAAAGAACAAATTAATTAAAATAACTTGCTGTAACCTTTCTTTAGTTTGCTTTGATAGTAGTAATCTTTATGTCAAAGTTTAACAGCTTGGGGCATTAGAGACCTTCCATTTAAAGTGCAAAAGCAAAAAACATCCTGACCTGTTCCTTTTGTACTATTAATGTAATAAAGTAAGCAGAATGGATTAAGTATGGAGCTGGGTTCCAACATCAGTTTTGCTAATATCATCTCGGGCAGTGAATGTATTGCTAATACATAGAATACATGGTGCCAAACTATGTTTAGTTGAGTAAATGTACAATGGAATATGTCAACTAGCTGGTGAAATAGTGACATCTGCCTCTTTACTCACTTGTTTAGAATATGTTTTTCTTTTGTGACTGCAGCTAAAGATGGTACAGAAATAACTTGTCTGATAGTTGTTTTTTAAAAGATCTGTGTGAATGAATTCTTGTATGTGTTGTTAAAAATATATACAAGCTTTGACTATATTCTTGAGAAGGTGGGAATTCAGTCAGAAAGGAGTCAGTAGTAGTGTTGCCCGAATAGTTCATGCTTAGAACTGAACAAAAGAGACCAGGGGCTGCCCCCACTACTTCACTCTCCCATCCATGCTGCCAAATGTTCACAACTGAGACTGAGCCAGGTAATATTAGCTATAACTAGAGCTGACATGAGGAAGGTAGGAGGGAAGGGAATGCTGCTCCATTATAATTTTAATGTGGGACTATACTGAAGCAGATAGTTAATTAATACATGTACATCAGGGCAGTTCAGGTTCTAAGGGGCTGGGGTCTGCACACCCATGGGCCACACAAGAGAGAGCCACAGGCTCCCTACAACTGCTAAGCAACACCTGTGCCCCGGCTACAGCACCCCCCTCCCCCACCCCTCCCGGGCACCACTCCCACAGCTGCACTGTGGATTCACCCTCAGCTCTCCAAGCCATACAGCATTGTACTGCACCACCCCAGGAAGCAGGGGCAGAAAGTTGAAGGTGAGGGTTGGGGGCAGAGCCTGGAGACTCCAGCTGCTGTCATGGCCAGAGTGGAGGGAGTGATGGCTGGGTAGGAGACCAGGGGCTGCAACTTAAACCCTCTTAGGCTGCATGCTCTCATTAGAGCTCCAATATACCATGCATCACCCCCAACCCTTTTTACATTAAAAGAACGTTCAGGTTGTAAATGGTAAGCGCTCAGAAATTAGGAAACCTCAGAATTAAAGTGGTCTCTGGAATGTTACCATGGCTTGTTGTGTGTGTGACTATTATGGCAGTCTAAATACATGATCATACACTGTATTTTCTTATGCAATTTATGCCTCATTTGGCATATGGGATAGATTGTATCAAATTAGCTATTTGGTATTTCTTTAGATACTTCACATTCATTGTTTTCTCATATATATTCATTGTTTGCTGAATACAAAAGTATTAATCTCCTCTGTGATGCTTATCCCCATAATCACAGAACCTAAAAAGCATTAATGAATTTATCTTTGTAATATACTTGTGAGGTATTTTACAGATAGGGAACTGAGGCCATGACATTAAGGTAAAAACAGAACAGTCTCCAATAATTTAGGTACCTTAAGTGATTGGGCTGAAAGTGAGTGTCTAATAATTTGCATAGCACTCTTTCTGTTAAAATAAACATTGCCAACTAACTGCCACCACACCTCTGCAAAAGGTCTGGATGTAGCCTCCCAGTTTTTCATACTTCCAGGACAAAATCCATTCTGTCGTAATCTGCCTTATCCCACACCCTGCCCAAATCCTAACTTTCCCTTCTGCCGGTCCTTTCTATTTAGAAAAGGCTGTTCCAGTGGTTAGGCTACTATCCAATGGGAGATCTAAGCAAAGTTTGTTGCTGTGCGACAGGCTTCCTGTCTGACCATGGGAAATTCACTTAGGCCATATCAATATGGCAGGTTTTTTTGCGTGCAGCAGTAGCAACCTCCAGCACACTGCTCTGCTTTACATGGGCAACCTCCTAAAACAGCAGCAGAATAGTCATCTGTTTGTGGCACTTCTGAGTTTAATTAGTCTTGTCATTTATCAATGTTAATTCATCCTTCCAAAGAAGGGTGGCACAATAAATGGCTACATTATGGCACAATACATTTACTAAGTAGGCATGGCCTTGTTATGTCTGTGCTTTACTTTCCCACAGATAGTAGCTTATCTTATCTTACCTTTATCTCACAGAGATGGTTTGAATATAAATCCATACATATTTTGAGGAATTCAGACTTCAGATGCTGTGGGAATAGAAGCTCGTCAGTGCATCAAGTATTAGGGGATTTGACAGAGTTAGTTTCTGGGATGTTAGCTGTGGTGGTGTTCTGTGCTTTTATGTATAGATCCACTTCATATTTAAACAAATTGAGATAGACTTGCATGAGTTTATGTGAGTCAGTGGCAGAGACCAATCCTTTCTTTTTTCATGCCCTTGTGACAAGATATTTAACAGAATTTGCAGATTTGTTGGAATCTAACATGACTACGCTGTGAGCACTTATGCTATGGCCTCAAACCCTTGACCTCTGGGCTTTTAGCTGCTTGCCCCAGTGTCCACGCCACTAGAGCAGGGTTAAAGAGTGGATTTACCGTGGCCGCATCTACATGAGATGCTGCTGTCCAGTGGCAACAAGCTACTGCATAGTAGCATGGGGGCAGGGGGGCACTAACCATGATGCGACACTACTGCATATTAGCAATGAGCTCTATAGCGTGCTGTGCAGTAACATCAGAAAAAAAATGTGCAAGGATGCTAATGTACAATAATGCCATTTACTGCACAGTCATTTAGTATTTGGTTATGCAAGTACTAAATAAGCACACAGTAAAAACTTCACAGTCCTTTGCTCATACAGACATGGCTCCTGACTCCAAGTCCTGGGTTCAGTTGTCTTAACTGCATGCTGATTTGCTGCTGCATTTGCAGTTCCTGTTGGGGTCAGTTGCAGTTAGGAGTGAATTGTGCTCATTTAAATCAATTTTAGGTGCATCTAACATGTGCTTCCAGAAAATGAGGCATGCACAATCAATGTCTATCTGTGAACATTACGATTTAAGTGCCTATTCAGTATCATATAGGACCTCTGTGGCAAAGACAAAGATAGACCTCACTTCTGCAAGACCAACAATGTCTGTTCTGTCTGTCTCTGCAGTCCTGCCCCATTCACAATACATTTTCCAGACTCTATACCAAGTCAGGCAGATACAGCCTGTTTTTTACACAACCCCACTTCATTCCTCTGGAATAAACTCAACTGAGATTTTCATAAGGACCATGTGCAGGAAGGCAGACTTGAACATGACTGAACTAAGGTTGAAGCCTTGAAGATCACAGTTCCTCCTCCACCAAACTGGCACTTTACATTCTACATTCGCTCACCTTTCACGGGCTTGTTCTCAAGGTGTAGCCATCATCTTGGAAGAGAGCCTCCATGGCTTACCTCTGTGTCAGACTTCATCGCAAAAGGGTGGCTTGAGTGATACAAGTGATAATCCCACTTTGGGATTCAGAATATTGACCCTAGAGCGTGTGCATCCTGGGAACATGAATTTAAACCAGGACGTGAGTCAAGCCTTATGCCATTGCAAAATGCTCTGTCTGATGAATTGCCAATTCAGAGTAGCCATCATTTTCTTAAGGCAGTTGAGAAGAGTCTCAAATCAGAGCGTATCGATAGACCTGTGCCGGATTTGAATTTCAGTATGCTTTTACACACACCAAACTTTTATATCTGCTACCAAATATTTCCACTGAATTGAATCCTGAGTCATCTTTCCAAAGAATGGCTTGGAATGAGAGAGGAATTTCATTAGCTGATAATGCTTCTGAGCTGTGTAATTGAGACTATACTTGAATTGTACAATAACTTTATCCTTACTACTATACAGTGTAGGATGTGTGATTATGGAGTCGTGTACCAATAGAAATTCCAAAATAGTCTCTGCCCTATTATTTCTTTCCTGAATGCTCAGCATACGTTTTTCTCTTCAGTTCCATTACAGCTTGGATAGGAATAATGTCAAAGACCTCCACCAAAAATGGACATTGCTGCTTGCATAATAAAGCCACTATTTAGCATAATACATCCAAAGATCTCCTTGCTAGTTTCAAACATCTTGCATCTAAAAGTTTTCTGATGTATTTGTGATTTCATGAAACTTATAGTGGGAATGCAAATAGGAGATTTTGCAGGTAACTCTGTGGCAAATTGGTCTAATTGGAAACATATGGGACATTCCAAATTATTCTACTCAGTGAGTCTACTTATGTTAGCAATGGTTGCAGTGTTAGGATTGCCCTTGTGGAAATAAATTTAACCAGGCTCCTAACTTGACTAAGAAAAGAGACAGAGACCAGAGGTGCTTATTTCAGAAAAATGTTCTGAGATAAGAAAATCCTGCATGCCTTGTTTTTGTCTTGATGTATTAAACTGTGTGTGGATCTTAGTTTTCTTTTCTCTCTGAGAACCAGAAACTGATAACTGTTCCTATAAGCACAATGTTTCCCTTTTCTTTAAGTAAACTGTCTGTGTGTGTCAGACCAGTGATTTACTCCTATTTGTTTCTCCAGGGTCATATTTTTTTTTCTCTCTCTGTCTTAAGTATAAATATGCCTGTAAACTTATAGAGTTTGAGAATTCCTTTGAAACAGACAAGTGGGTGATTCCCCTTGCTGTATGGAATTCTCCCTGTGATCACAGTATAGCCTTAAATAAAAAAAGGCTGGCTCTGTCAGTTCTGATTCAGCCACAATGCAAAGTTTGATTTCTCCC
Source organism: Crocodylus siamensis (assembly GCF_052110815.1). Taxonomy (NCBI): domain Eukaryota; kingdom Metazoa; phylum Chordata; order Crocodylia; family Crocodylidae; genus Crocodylus; species Crocodylus siamensis. Next base: position 68,504,368 of record NC_143398.1, read on the forward strand.
ATACCCTTCATTATCTAAATGCTGGTTGTGCTTTTGGGGGAGGCATGCTGATCCAAGCTTGGTGTTCAGGAAGTGAGCCAGAGAAGCCAAGAAACAGGCTGTGCTGCAGCCTACTCAGGCCCAGAGAAGCTTTGGAGTATGTGGAGCTAATTCATTGGGAAGTAGCCTGGGGATTGGAGAGGACAGCTAAGCTAATTGCTGACACCTCCATCTGGCAGGTGTTCTGTACAGGTACTTGTTCCACTCTTAACTAGTTAACTTAGATGTCCCATAAAGAACTTAGGGTTGAGCCTTCCTAAAGCCTGGCAAAGACTAACTTATTTCCCCAAGCTCTTACCTTTCAGTCAAGAGGAAAATGGAGCAGCTTAGCAACAGGCTGGCAGCCCTCTCTGGAGGTGTGTGGGGGACAACAGCAGCTCTCCACCAGTGCTGCTGAGGAAGTGGTTAAGGAAAGAACGGTGGCCTGTACTGTACAAGTTACTGATGGTATTCCCTAATTGAGTTAAGTTAATGTAGTTGTGCCCTACTAAAACCACATCACTTTCACCTTGTCTTCCTGGATATCCCCAATGATCACAACCCTTGCAACCTCAAAGGCACAAGGGATGCAGCTTTGTCTGGATGGTGGGAAAGGGTACAATGGTTCCATTAAGAGTTTCTCTCCCTGTACTTTGCCACTCAGGGGTTGTGAAAGAAAGCTGGTTGGAAAAATGGAAGCCTTGTCTGAAGTGGGCTGGGGAAGAGCTCAGGTAAGTTACTGGCCTTTTGGTACCCAGGGCCAGTAAGACAAACCTAGTTTGCCCAGCCTGCTACCACCCCCATGTCCAAATCAGCAGTTGTAGAGAGACAGTAGAGGAGCTTGCCTTCATTGCACATGATTAGAGGCTGGGAGTTGCTAGGAGTGTCAGGGTGACCCATAGGATCGCAGTGACTAGCCGAAATCGCTAAAGCTGTAGACTGAGCCCCCACCCTCCCCCTTCTTCTCTGCATTTTCATACACCATTACTTTAACTTAATGGTGGCTTTTTCTACCTTCTGGCAGATATTGTGAGTCCGGCAGTACTCTTTACCAGCCTTAGTTTCCCTTCTTGCAGTGGCATTTGGACTCCTTCCAGCTATTTTCATAGTAAGGGTGGGCAAAGGGTTGCCACCTCGGTTGCTGTGTCTGACCTGAAGTAGGATTCGATATGATTCTTTTGAGTTTAGCCTTCTTATAATTTTCCAACAACATTCAGCATTTACAATATTCAAATGGTGTTATAAAATGGAATGTAGTAGCAAAATAATGAATTGACCGGGGGTGAATCAAGTTGGTGGTTTAAAGGGCCTCTGGCTAGTCTTCAATGAAACGGGTATCAAGGAGCAGCCTTGATTATGTGGTAGTGAGCACTTGTTTTTTGTGGGTGCAAGAAACCTCTGCTTAGCTCTGAGTCACAGTAGCATTGGACTAAATTACTCCTGAGGTCTTTCCAGTCCTGTGATTCTATGATCACTCTGATATTTATAACTATATATTACCTTCTGCAAGGAGAGGGTATACTGTAACCAAAGAATAGAGAGGTGAAAAGCATAGACAAATGAAATGGATACAAGGCAGGAGACTTTCTTCTTTTCCTTGGCATATATTTTTAAACTCTTGTTTTGAGGTTTGTGGGGGGGAACGTAATTTCACATAAGCCTCAGACCCAATGCTGCCTCCTCTGAAATAGGAGAGAATTGCCATGGTCTTCAGTGGAAACAGCAGACTTAGTCTTCATAGTTGTAATGAATACAAGGTCCTGAACACTCAGTTCTGCTTGGAAACTGATGGGAAGTGTGATCTTGTGGGCAGGACTCCACAGGTCTTAAGTCCATTCCCAGCTCTGCTACTGACTTGCTGGGTGACCTTGGGTAAGTCCCTTTACTTCTCGGGGTCTTTTCTGGTCTTTGTTTGTTTGGCTTATTTGTTCAGATGGGTAGCACTTTTGAGCATGGACAGTGTCTTTCCATTAATTTGGATGATACCAAGCACAGCCAAGCCCAGATCTTGGTTTGGGCCAATTGACACAGTTAATCAGCATTGCACAGATACTTGTTAGCAAGATAGACCTTACTAATACTAGACTAAATGGTAGCTGAGAGGAAGCGAAAACTATTTCTAGAATCTCTCACCTGTCTCTTCCCTCCCTTCATGAATTAGGTTATATCAGAGCTGTCCAGCTGGCAGCCTGTGGGCGGCATGCAGTCCCCAAAGGATAAGCGTGGGGCTCAGGTATGGTCACCACTGCCCACCTCCCTGCCATTGTTCCTGCCATGGAAGCCAGGTTCTTCAGGCTCCCCTGCCCTCCTCCAGTCTTCCCCGCCCACCTCTGGGGGCTGGAAAGTCAGGGGGAGGGAGTTTGGGGTGCCTATGCTATATGCATGGTAGGTAAAGGAGCCAGGCTGTTGGAGGCAGGTGGCTGGGAGGGTAGGGGAGTGCTGTGGTGAGGGTAGCCAAGCTGCCTGTGATGCAAGAGGGGCTGCCAACATGGTTAGGGAGATCCCTTGACTTACAGTGCATGCCTTGTGTGGTCCTCAGGGCTGCAGCCCATGGCCCTCAGCTGCTGAAAAGTTAGACTGTCTTGCATTATATAAAGATGATGGTGATTTTCCTTGAAGTTCTGGCAGCAGATCTGTAAGTATTTTATTGTCATAGTTATTGGGCAAGTTATGCCTTAAATCCCCTTTCCATTCCTCTCAGCTTCCCCCTTTGGTGATACTCTACTGTCCAGTCACTCCTGAGACCCAAGAGATGTAGTACCTTCCCCTCCCTCCCTTTATCATCTGTGTTACCCTGGCAGGCCCAGTAGGGTTTTGGCAGGTGCAAGTCCTTTTTCTGGGAAGCCTGCAACAGCAACTGCATTCAAGTGATTCAGGAACAGCTTTTTCAAAACAAAGCATTTATTTAATTACCCAAAGCTACTTAACCCATAGAGCCAAGGACAAAAATAAAACCAGTTTACGTGCCTAATTTTTCTTCACTTCAACCTTCATCTTCGTTTTCTACTTTTGCAGTTTTCTGTTAGCTCAGTTACCTCCATCTCAGGGGTGAAAGAGGCAGGATGCCCTGTTGAAGTGTGCTGTCCTTGTATCCTATACTGGTAGAATAATTAGCAAAATTGCTCCCTGGACAAGCCCCACCAGTGACTCACTCAACCATGTGTACATTTTGTGGCCTGCCTCTTTCTGGTTGGGTTCCTCCTTTCCTCCAGGGGTAATCGCTCAAGCTGTACCTTATCTTTTGCCATTGTTTTGTTTCTTGTTGGTTCCTCCCCACTCCGTTATGCCTCTTTAGATTCAAGAGCAATAACAACCAGAGCATCTCAGCTACATACAATGTTTATAAATATATACAAGCAGTCCTTGGACTTAGGACACAATTGGTTCCTGGAAAACACATCTTAAGTCGACACGTTGTAACTTGGACCCAATTTTCTCATAAGAAACAACGTTATAAATGGGAGATTTGTTCCTGAACCAAGGCCTGATACCCTATTTTCACTAAAAATACCCAGAATGTTGTACTTGATCAATTATAGATGAATAATATAGCTACATTAATGTATTTATACTGTAAATAGCAAGCATATTGATTTGGAAGGGCTTCTTTGAGGTGACTTTGCTGAACTTTTTGAAGGGCTCTTGGCTGGACTTTTTGAAGGGCTCTTGGCTGGAGCCTTCTCAGGAGTCTTGGCTGCAGGTTTTTCTGGAGTCTTGTCTGCTTTCTTAAAGAAAGTGTCCAAGGAAGTTTGGACAGATGTTCTCCAGGGAGACGGGCAACGCAGCAAACTTGTTCACTGGTGTGGCATCAGATCAAGTGTTATAAAGTCAAAACTGACATCATAAAGTTGAAACGGTGTCAATTTATAAAAGTTGTAAGTGTGAAACATTGCAACTTGAGACATTGTAAGTCAAGGACTGCCTGTACCACACTCTGTCTCCATGCTGACCATGCCTATGTTGAAGCTCACATTATGGTGGTGGTTTTTCTTCAGCTGTGCTATGCCAGCTCAGCTGACCTGAAAAATAAGAGATCTTGCACATGTTGTGTTGAAGTTTCTATCCAGGAAGTCCTTGTGGCTTGCTTTTTGTGTAAAGCCCGGAAACATGCTCGAAAATTTTATTCAACAAAAAATGCTAGAGAACACCAGAAAATAATAGAACAATCCAGCTTAGTGACCGCCAAACACTTTGACTGGGCTGAGCTGAGCTATGGCCCCAAGTGAGAAATGTACAAGAAAATAAACATAATTTAGTAGGAAGCTGAGGAACTATCCCTTTTTGTCCCCACTCTCCATGCAATGGCCTGTGCTGCTTCTAGGCTACGCGGCATAGCAGGCAAGTGCAGAAGCCTCATCCCCAACTACTGTCTTTAATAGGATACCCTCCCCTTCCCCTCAACCAACAGGTTCTGAAATGCATCATGTGGATGTGGCAGTCTTCAAAGCAACAGAGCTTCCAAACTGCACTGTCAGTCTGAAAAAATGTGTGCCAGGAGAAGCTATGTAATTTGAAATAGCAGAATATAAAGAGCAGGCTAGACAGATGCTTACTTGGAATATTTTTTTTTTAGTCAGAGATGATCCTGCCTTGAGCTGAGCACCAGCCTAGATGATCTCATGAGGTCCCTTCCAGCCCTACCTTCCTATGGTCCTATAATAAAGGCCTGTGTTCTATCTGGTATATAGTTCATGCTGTGTCTGCCTTTTTCTGAGAGACCTGAAGAATGGTACTTCATACCCAAAAGCTTGTCTTTATCTCTTTTGGTCTAATAAAGGATATTGCTTACAAAAACTTTTCTCTTTTGCATTTTTCCTGAACCCTCACAAATACAATGTCACCCCAACTCCAGCAGAATATAGACAATTTTGTATTATATCATCTGTTTCAGGAATCGGTATCTGAAAGAAGCATGATGCTGCTCATGTTTTTTTAAATGTCAAGACAAAAAGAATCTCACAGGATTATCTCACAGTTATGCAAGCAGCTCTGCCCAAGAGTGACACAAAATACATGTGAAAATGGGGATGCTTTGCTGCCAAAAAGGCATGTTTCTACTTGAAATGAATGAGGGAGAATTTGCAGCATTTTCCAGGTGCGAATATAGGAGCTACTGACAATATCTGCAGGTGCTGACAGGCACACTCAAGTTTCACTTGATCAGCATGATGAATTCCTAGGAGAGCTTTTTTCACACTGCAAAAATTCAAGCAATGATTTAATGGAGATTAACTTCCAGTTCACTTTTGGGGGGAAGGGTGTTCATCTTTATATTGGACTTCTCGTCAGTTGCATGCTCCCTACTTGTCATATCCTGCTACCTCAATTTTAAAGAGACCACAGTTTGAAGCATGCACATCGTACATGCCAGTGCATCTTTTGGCTCAGTGTCCGGCTCTGTCTATTATTAATGTTAAACTAATACGATTGTTTGTAGTGCTAGCTATTCATATTGGATTGAACAAATGGGATGGAGAGAGAGAATCCAAATGAAGGAAGAAAGAGGAAGGAAAGAAGGAATATGTATGTTCAGTGAGGCATACATATTTTTTAAACAATAAACCTGTTACTAAATTGTGTTAAAAGCTTCAGCAAAGCATCTAAAGAAGCCCTTCAACCTTCAATGTGATTTAAGCATATTTGCTGAATTGACTTTTAACCCCCTGAATTTTCTTCCTTAAAAAAAAAAAACTGAGAAAATATCTGCAATTAATATAGTTAGCTAGAACATACCTTGAAAATTATTTGTTTTGAATTTCAACAGTAGCATGTTACAGGGGAGGAAAGGGTGGAATGAGAGAGAGCAAAATGTAATAAAAACAATCTTTTAAAATGTTCCTAGCATGTACAAATATAAAGCAGCTTGTGATCAAGGGATGCTAGCTTGCTTACTGTTTTCTCTTGTTTTAGGTCCAGTTTTATTAGTATTTGTGAATTTGGTGAAAGAAATCCAGAGGAATATGCATTGCTGAGTGCATAAGTAACTCCATTTTTGGAATGTGTTTTGACAGTGTTCATTCATTCCTCCCTGTGCAAGAGAAAATCAGAAGAACTCTGAAATTGTTGCACACTGGCAGGAGTACTGGAAAGAGGAAGTTGGTTCACAGCCATTTACATGCTATTTTAACCAGCATCTAAGGTAAGTAACCACCTACACTTACATAGCTAGACATAAATGCACAGCCTTTTCATACTCTGCTCTTTTTATTTTAAGCAAAATGTTTGAAGAGTTTATAGCTTGTTGGTAAAATATGAGAGAATTCTTGCTGCTAGTGAAAACTCTCGAAGATACAACAAAGTGTTTTTCATTTTGGTTGCTAAAATTTTACCTGAAGCTGAAAGTAAACTTTCTCCAGAATAAGTGTTGTAAAAAACTGACTTTTACTACCAAAACACCAAATTCTGTGCCTTGACAAATTAAGGTTTCTTCCCAAAAGAGGAAGGAATCCTACAAATTAGTGCCACTAAGAAGAACTGTATTCACTCGGGAAATTAATCAAAGCTTTGCCATAGATTAGATTAATAAATGTTCACAAAACAATCATTCTTCATTCATTTATACTTGCAAAGTGGAAAGTTTTAGCTTCAGGCAAGTCCACTTATGTGACTAGTTTTCTGTTTGGAGACCTGTTCAACTTTCATTAATAGTAATGGGATTTATATACGTGGTGAGGGATGAATAGCTTAAACCAGTCAACCTGCTGCCTCATATTTATTTTCCTGGCATGGGAATTTCTGGTATAGGAATTGATCTTTGTCATAGTTCTTTTTTTTCTGTTTGTCTATTTCTCTGTGGTGACCAGAAATATGTGTTACACATCTCCAACAAAACTCTCTGAAACTAGTGTTTAATTATCAGAAAGTTGTAGATGCACTGAAGAAAGTTCAGTGGCAAGCAACAAAGAACTGATGATATGTTTGCACAAGATGAGCACAAGAAATCAATAACCCCAGCTCTAAATAGGTATAGTGTAAATAAATCTATGAGCCAGCAAGCACTTAATGAGGTGCTTAATTTTACTCCCAGAAGGAGTTCTGTTGGAATTAGAAGGGCTGTTCATGGTAGTCCAGTGTAAGTACCTACACATGGGTAAGTATTTGAAGGATCAAGACCTAAGGGAAGAAGGGTAAAAATTCACAAATATCTGAAGGGTGTAAAGAAGGCCGGGGGGGGGGCGTGGAGATGCCTTAAAATAGGATCTGTAGATTCATTATATGGGGCAAGAAGGGCTCAGAAAACTTGAATTCAGCAGGTTGTGGGCTGTCACTGTTCTGGGATCAGCCATGTAGGCTAGGGACTAAGAGACTGTATTAGTAGCATGGCAAGTCAGAGGTGCTGTGTATTTCAATGCTTGGACACTGGATCTTATATAATGCGATTGCCATTTCAGGCCTTGCTAGACCACAGATACAACTAGCATTCACCGAGTAACATAATACTCTCTCTGTGGCCAATTCTTCCTGTAACTTGCGCCAGAAGAAACTGCTGCTGGTTAGTGTCAACGACATTCCAGCTAATCTGTGGAGCTGGCCATACTGGAGTCTGAAGGCAGAGGGGTCTGCACAAATCTTTATTATTTTCGGCATCAACTAGGCAGCAGTAATGGATTAGGCTGCACGTTGCTTTTTCCTCGGATGGCTAAATCTTATATTACTTAGTTAAACTGTACTGGCAAATGCCTTTTCTGATCATACAGACATTTTTATAGGATAAAAAAGTGTTTGATTCTCCTAAAATGGTTTACAGATATTAAGGGTACACCACCTTTTATGCAGAGATGGGGAAGAGTTTGGAAAGGTCAAATACACAGAAAAGTGTAAAACACTTAGCTGGGTATATTTTTAGATTTATGATAACAACGGTTGGGCTAGTAAGTAGAAACACACTCAAAGAACTGATGGAAAAACCTCTTTCTTGATTTGAAACTGTGTGTGTATAATTTCCATTTGGTATTTTTCCCTTATGTGGAAGAGTTTTTTGTACCTTTACATGTATAGTAAATACAGAGATATTTACTATACATTTAAATATATGCCCTAATGTATAGTAAATACAGAGATATGGTGGTAACACATGCTGTAAAAGATCTGGTATTTAGTAGATTAATCTTCCCTCTCTTAAAAAAATTATAACAAAACCCCAAGAAGCAGTTTTATACCTTTTCTGGATTTAATTTAACTTACTGACATGATCAAAATTGCAGATTAGTAAATGTTTATGTATGTGATTCATTTGTCATGAAACCCTGCTTGTTACTTTGTTGGGACTGGACTGTATAAGTGTGGTGGAGCACCTTTGGGGGTGCTTGCCACTTGAGGGCTCTCAGGCTGTGAGGGGAGCCTGCTTGGGAGGAGCAGCAGGGGAAATGCTCCCCAGGAACTATTTTAAGGGAGAAGGTGTGTGGCAGGGCACTGTGGGTGCCTGCCACTTCAAGAGCGGAGCCAAGCAGCCAGCAGGTGCTTGACTGCGGTGGCCATTTTAGATCTCTGGCCACCTATATAAACAGGGCAGTTCACCGCTGGCAGCCAGGCAATAACATCACCTGGCTGCAAGGCTCCACAACGACCTGGAGGTAAAGGCAGGAGCTGTAGGGGATGCCTAGAAGGCTGCTGGTCCTGAGCATGACCTAAAACTGCCCCCTGCTGGGAGTGGGTGGCCTGGTGGGGCTCTCAGTGGTGCGGGAGCCCCCAGGAAATGCCAGGCCAATTACCACCCCAGTGAAAGGCAGGTAGGGGTGCCTTAACCCATCATGTGGGTTAAGTAACACCAGAGGTAGTTGGGGGGCCAGGCACAGCTGCAGCCACCTGAGCCCTGTGGGGTGTAGGACCCCAAGTAAAGGTAGCCCCAAGTGAGGGGGTAGTGTGGAGCCCCAGGTGAAGGGAGTAGGCCTAGGTATGTCTCTGGACACCTGAGGCTGTAGTTTGGACCAAAGACCAAGTAAGGGGGCTCAGTCCGAGAGTAGGGGCGGGTCCTGACCCCAGTAAGTCCTCCACCTCTGGGAGGCCGAGTGTGGGTCAAAAGCAAGACCTATATTTGAGCACAATGACTTGCTGTTCTGTGGGGGGGGAGTGAGAGTCCCCTCGAGACCCTGGAACAGCAGCTGTGGTGTGAGTTACCCCAGCTCCCACAACCCCTAGTAAGGGCCAGAAGGCAGACCCAAGAGAGTGAGGGGCCTAGTGGTAGAGGTCTGATGTAGAGTAACCTCGACTGGTCAGTGCTGGGGCCAGGACCAGAACAGTCAAAAGGGCTGGGGGCCCACTGCAAGGGACGCCCAGAGCTGAGTGCCTGGGGTTCCGACTGGCCCTGGAGGCGAGGCCAGGGCCTGTGTGGCCAAAGTCCCAGGAGGACTATGCCTGAGAGGGGGAATAGTTTCAGGGAGCTAGGCAGCCCAAATGAAGGCAGAGTAGGCTGCCTGAGTGCAGGAATCCTATAGGGGTCCGGACTGAAGGATTCTGGGGCCCGGTTTGGGGCTGGTGAGATTAACATCTGTGGATGCCATCTGTGAGGCTACGGTGTAGGGGAGGAACGGAGTCACAGATAGTGCCCCATGGCATCGAGGCAAGAATGGGCAGCTTCCCACCTTAATTAACATCCTAATTAATTAAGAACAAGGCATGGCAGGTGAGTCAGGTGGGTGGCATGCCCAAAGGCAAGTGGGGAAACTAGCATTGTGGCTAGTCGGGGAGTCCCACTTTGCTACAATAAGTAAGCAGTGTTTAATATCCTTCCATGGAAGAAGAAGAGAGCAAGGCAAAACATTTTGCATACAGGGAAGGTGGAGGAAAAGGAAGTCTCTTACTTTTTTCTGTTGTTTATTGTACTAGCAATTAAAAAAAACCCTATGACTGTCTCCCCTATAGAATCCTGTGACACTTTCCTTTGGAAAGCCAAACCACAAAATCTTTCCCTAAAGAATGCTTTGCATTTGAAAGCCTTGACTGTATCGAAATCATGGAGTTGGTCCAATAAGAGAGATCATCCATAAATTCCTTGCCTCTAAAATAATTCCCCATATTTTGTACAAGTGAGAGGGAACAAGCCAGCTTTCATTTAAAAAAAAGGCCTTTTTGGGGAAATCGGAGGTAAAACTTCCTGTACTGCATCAGAACTAATCATGAGTGTCCTACTTTCTCAGGCTAAATTTGACATCTTGCCAAAGGTCACGTAGGGCAAGACACACATGGTAAAAACTGGATCCTTGATTACTGAGCCAGTCTTAAAGCACTGTGGGAGCCTGCCAGATTTTCAAGTGCAGTTAACAGAGGGACATATCCAGCTGAACTTGACTTCCTGTATTTTGAAGAACAAAATAAGTGACTAAAAAAATAAAGTTCATGTGCTATAGACAAGGATTCTAGGTGCTTTGGGGACCTGAACTTGAGATACCATAAGGAAACCTAATTTTTGGAAGGTTGTTTTCACTGTGCTTTGTTTGAACTTACAAAATTGGAGGCGTTCAAGATCACTTAATATTTAAAAAAAACCCAAAAAACACAGTGATGACAAACAAAATTGATACCTCCATGTCAGTGAGATGTGGGAACTCTTTGGAAAGGAAAGAATGGTGGATATACTGCCTTTTTATTTCTCTGAGTTAAGAAAAATAGTTGAACTGACATGGTTCTACAGTTTAACTTGTCCTCCATCCCATTCAGTTCTTTAGGAACTCCATAGATCTGTACAGAGAAGAGCAAAAATCATTCTCTTCCCTGAGACACATGCTTTGACGTGCATTGAGTTAATGGCTCCTCTGTAAGGCATTGCTGTTTTTTTAGCTGTGTGAATATATTCCCTCAACGTGATAAAATGCTCTGGGTTTTTGGTTCAGCTTGGCAGATGAACCAGTCAATTTTAGTACTCTATTGTATTCTGGTGCTGGATACTGTACCCACACATTCACTTAAGATTTTAAGAATTAACATATTCAGCGAATAGTGACCATCTGTTTAAGACCCGGGCTCACCTGTGGATCATCTTTGTAGTATGATTAACTACAAAAGCTGTTACCTATAAGGCTAGAAGAAATCCAACATTACCTCAAATGTACAAGTGCATCCTTTGGACACCTAAGGAAACAGGTGTTTGAAGATTGTAACATCAGATCCAAAACCAAGCTCATGGTTTATCAAGCAGTTATGATCCCGACCTTACTGTATGGAGCTTAGACATGGACAACATACAGGAGATACCACAAGTTGCTGGAGAAGTACTATCAATGCTGTCTGCTAAAGATCCTTGAAATCCAGTGAGAAGACAGAAGCACTGACATGAGTGTCTTGTCACAAGCAAATACCACAAGCATCCAGGTGATGATCATCCAACATCAGCTTCACTGGGCTGGCCACATCATCTGGATGTCCAACTCCAGATTCCCAAAGGAAGTTTTATTTTCCCAGCTCAGTCAAGGCGAATGGTCAAGAAGAGGGTAAAGAAAGCACTTAAAGGCTGTCCCCAAGGCCAACTTGAAAAAAAAGCAACATTGACATCAATTTGTGGGAGAATATCACCCAGGACTGCCCCAAATGGAGGAAGAGTGTATTACAAGAATCTCAGTATTCTGAAATATTTATGGAAACGATTACTGGCTCACCTATAGCCACATACAATGCCTGCTATGTAAGATAAAATGTGAATTGAAACATGCATCCTCATAGCGGACACACCGCAATTTGCTTGTTAGCAGTCAGTAATCACTCAAAGCTAAGGAGTCTAACAGACATTTGCTTTTCTTAGTGTCTGAGTTCTGACTCTTTAGCCTTGTATCACATGAGAGTTGCTGCAGAAGATAATGCCAACCAGTTCCAAATGGCTCTTGTGAAAGCCTCTTAAAGCTACAGCTTGCCAAACAAAGTACTGCTAAAAATAAATATAACTTTTAAGTTCTGTCCTTTAAAAATGAACCCATACAGATTAAGCTCTATGGTAGTATATAGAATGCATTATCTTAGTCAATTTACAGACCTCTTTAGTGATCTTGAAAGGCACTTCAGCTAGGTAAGTGGAACTAGGGGTTAAGCTGAGAGGGAAGCGAGGTGACCATCAGAGACATACAAGAAGGTTAACTGAAAATCCCTGAACTGCCATGTACAGCAGAGCCTGTGCAAGCTTACACAAGGTGAGTTATGATTACAGGGAGCTCTGCAAGTAATAGAATAGCTAAAGAAGTAGATAAGGGAAAGAGAAAACAAGAAAACACTTTACAGTTGAAAGCCAAATGTAGAGGTAATTGCTTTTGTGGCAACAGTTCTTAAGAAGGAACAAGAGAGAGAGACAAAGTAACAGAAATATAAAGTCTTAGAGGAGAGGCAAAAAGGAATCTAATATTATGGATTAAGCTAAAATCACCAAGAAAAAGGCTTAATTAGACCAATCTGTGTAAGAAGTCATTGACCCAGATTTTGAAAAGCAGCTAGGGATTTTGATTGCTTTATTTTCTTGGTGTTTAACTTGAGGAATATTACAGGGGACTCTTTCAGGAACTGCAAGTACTTGTTACCTGAAAATCTGCCCTTTTAAGGGCCTTAAAATAAGGGAACTAGAAGTTGATCCCCCCTGCTCCTTACTTTTGAAAACCTTGACCCCTGCAAGCCATGACCTCAAACAGTACAAGTACTGAAAAGAAGAGAAGAGACAGAAACATAAAGACATGACATGTAATTAAACGATTTATTTGCAAAAATCTTGGTTTAATAAAAGACTACTATGAGTCCTGATAACATGCATTAAGCATCAACCGAAGATGTGTGCCAATAAAAAGGTGCTTTCTACATTTTTAAATTACTTCAATGCAACCTTTCTCCTTTGGTGTTTGTACTTTCCAGGTTGGGAGTCTTTTTCAAAATAACATTTCCTCCTTATTAATTTTACCCTTTTTAGCCTCGTCTGTACTGTCATTTTCACCTGGTTACAGCATCAAGTGGCCAGCCACTGCTGTAGGTATGAGCTAGCAAACATCTTACAGGCAATGTCACTCTCATGGACAGTGTTACTCCCATGACACTCTCATGGATCCAGAGGAACAGACTCCCACCCTTAGCTTCCTTTGTGCAAAAATTAAGTTTATTTTCTATCTATGGGGACTCTTTACCATCTTTAATTTTCCCTGAGCCTGAGGAAGGGTGTGTGCACCCAAAAGCTTGCAAAAAATATTTTTTTTTTGGTGATTTCTTAGTTGGTCTAATAGAAGGTATCATGTCTGAACCAAGAGTTTTAGAGTTTTGCATTTCTAGACAGACAAAGCAGTTATCAGACATCAGCTACAATTTACTTGTGTGCCAAGCTGAGACAAGCAGCAGCATGCAGCAATGCAGTCAGAGCTTTGCTGTTTCACCAATGACTGGCCAAAATTCTCACCGTGGACAGAGTTTGCCTTTGGCAAGCACTTCATTCTAGGAATTGCTAATAATAGGTGTTGCTGCTTTTCTCTTTGTATCATCCTTCTGTGGGTACATTCACTCTAAGGAAAAATGTTTGCTTTAACTACATGTGTGCTAAGATGTGGCTTCATAGCATCGAGGAAGTAGGCTGTTGTCTATGAAAGCATATACATCTCTAAATGATTAGCCTCTAAAGTGCCACTCTGCTCTGCCTTCTTCCTCACCTCGGACTAACATGATTCACTTCCTCTCTCTCAGGTAGGGTAACATTTTGATGGGGATGAGATGGTAGTAGTTTTGATACACAGATTAATTCGTTACCTGGGGAAAGCATAGTCATTACCTGATTAGCGGAATAAAGTCAAACTTTAACTGCTACATTCAAACTGGGATGGTGCCCCTGTTGTTGTGTTATATTTGTTCACCTGGAGTCCTGGTGAAGACAGGATATGAAATTGATGCTGGTGGAAATCTTCATCAGTCTGGGAATGTTATTTTCTAGTTGCTGTTGTTGGGCAGTACAACAAAACCTCAAGCTACATCTATTCGTTTGCATCTACAATAAAACTAACACTGAAGCATTTGTCTCTTAAAGTACAAACTGGGGCGGGGGGGCAGGGCGAAAGGGAGAGATGGGTTGTGCCTTCCATTTGGCCTTTTAGTATAACTGAAGAAATCCTGAAACAATTATCTTTTCTTTCTTCTGTTTGTTTTGTCACAATCCTTTACATTTCTTAGGAATTTATATTAGCAATTAAGGCCTTGTCCCCTGGGGAAGCTCTGTGGTGACTGGAGACCTAGCTGAATCAGCTGTTCTGTTACTCTTCCTTTCTCCCATGCTCATCTCCCAGCAGTGTTTTAGTTAGATCTCATTGGCATCTCTGCTTCCCCTAACTAGATGGGATAATTTTGAGACAGTTACTCCATCTGACATAAATTTGCATCTGCTTCATGCATGCCTCATTAGAAATTCTGTTGGGGAACAAAGTATCATACCAGCTATCTAAAGTTTTGAGCCTTGTCCATCATAAATAGAATATAGATAAACATAATAAAATATATGGTTGTATCCACAATAGCATGGGCGTTTGGTTTCCTGGAGGCAAGAAGTGGTGGCGCACCTTACACTGCTGCTGCTTGTTCCCAAGGAACTAGCGCTGTGTGGTATGTGACACCACAGATGTATTTGCAGCACCACAAACGCATGGCCGTGCTCATCTGCATATGGCCTATGAGTGCATGTATCAGTCTGTATCTAATCTAATTTATCACATGCCCATCATCTTGTCATCAAAACTGAAGAAAAAAATTGCAAAGCATATGCAAACTACATAGCTCAAATAGATACTAGCATCAGGTACAATTTGTTCCCCCCCTCTCCCCCTCCCCAACCCCCCCCCCAAACAAACAAAAACCCTCATCTGTCAGTCTCTCTGTGTTGCTAGGCAACTATATTTGTATGTGTTGCTATTACACACACACACACACACACACACACACACACACACACACACACACACACACACACACACACACACACACACACACACACACACACACATGGTTATGTCCATATTCTCATATAAATACACTTCCTTTTTCTACTGCACATGCCTTAGAGCCAAAACTAAAGATTAAATACCAGTATAAAAGATCTGATTGAAGTCATGCTGAACCATCCGCAACTTGGAGCAATACTGGGATTGTTCAGTTCTAATAATTAGTTCCACCATGAGCACTGTTAATAAAGTATCCTTTAATAAATCATTGTGGCAAATAGACTATATCCCACAAACCAGATGAGGATTGTAAAGTCATGAGTGGCATTATGAATGTTTTCCCCAAGTAGGGTTTGTTACTTATCTGTTTGTGTTTATTTTAGAATCTTTTATAAGATATCCCAAGGCATGTGAGCATTTTAATTTTCCCCAAACATTCTTTATTTGTATCACACACATCTTTAGACAACTCCTCAAATCCTTTGTCTATATACACAGCAGATTTCTTCAGAGAGTAATAGAGGTATGGTGACTGTAATCTCTCTGTGTGATAATTAAATAACTTTCCTGCAAGAGATAGGGAGATTGTTCTCATCCTTGACTAATGCTGTAGCACAACGATACCAAAAAGCTCAGAAGAGGTAAAATTCTACTCTCATAGGCAAATCTCATATAATCGCTAATGACATTTTGACGTTGGATTAATCTGATTAATGCTGATTCAGATTTTCTTTCTAATTTATTTTATTGTACATTATATTGTAGAAGATCTGCATAGCTTACTAAAAACACCTTTTTAAACTTTCACAATTAGCCTGAAAGAGTTCCTAAAATCTAACGTGAAGATTAAGTTAGCCAGTTCCATAGGGCCAGGTGATGACAGCCTTGTTCCTGTTGAGTTTCCATTGCTTTTTGGCCCATCTGGCTTGGTCACTAGACCTAGTGGTTGTAGAGGAGGGTTTGTGGAGGTGATTGCTATTCTACAATTATAAGGCTACCATGGGCTCTCTTCCCATTCGTTACTTTTCCCCTAAAATGGGAATACCATTCCCTGCAGCCATTTTATGAAGGTTTCTTTCAGCTGATGTGAAAAGTCAGTGTAATTCTTATTGCTTTCTTTCTCTGTGACCATTAAGATTTCTTTGTTCAGATTCCTCTTGAAAGACTAGAACTTTAAATTTGTCCTAATCCACACACTCTCATCATAAAACTTTATACTTCCATAGCTTTAGCATTCAATAAGGAAGCTTGATACCTCACAATATTGATGTCTGCTACCCTGCTATATATATACCATCTACAAAGATCTTCAGGAAAGTATGAGGTGTCTCCATCCATGTACCCAGGGAACATTTTATATATTTCTTGATTTAGACTTGATGTTGTGATGTTGGGTCTCCATCTCTGGAAGGAATTTTTATCCCATGGTCAGGCTGGTATGGTTTCTGAGGGTTTTGCCTTGCTCTGTGGTGGAGGGGGTGGGGTGGTAGGGGGGAGGGGTTTTCTTCTTCCTGAGATCTCTTGAGCAAATAATGACAAGGTTTACAGCAGCAGGACATTGGCTGCTGTGGCCGCACTTCTTTATCTGTGGCAGGTTGGGGTATTATATTTTGCGTTGTATCAGAGTTGACTGAGTAGTTATGAGAGAGGTTAGACAATAGCTTCTTGGCAGGGCTGGGCTCAGGGCAAGCAGCGGTGACACTGGGAGGGAGTGACAGAGGGGGTGCAACCACCCCAAATTTTGACATAGCTGCTCTGTAGCCCTGCCCCCAGTGCTGCCACTGCCCACCGGGATCAGCCCCAGCTCTTCCTGGTGCATGGGGGTGGCACTGGTTGAGCCACAGCTGTAGCCCACCCACCCTGCCCCATGCAGATCCGGGGGTACAACCACCCTGCCCTCCCAGGGTGCATGCAGTGGTGAGATCCACGCCTCCAATGAGCCACAGCTCTGGCCTGCACCCACCCCACCCCACACCACCCCAGCTTGCCCCCTTCCTCCCCACAGGGGGTGTTGATCTTCCCCCCCCAACACTGCTTCCCTCCCCCTCCCCTTCGACCACACCAGACTTACGAGCTGCATGCAGCTGTATCAGAAATTGGATTGGTATCGGTCATTTTTCCTCCTTAAATATTGGGTATTGGTATCAGCCCCCAAAATCTATCGGTGCATGCCTAGTGCTTTCCAGTCCACTGATGTTTCATTTGGCAATTTTCCTTCTCCAGCTTCCATCTCTTTTCTCCAGATGGTGCTTTTACCACACCAGATGCTTGCCATTCTGGTTGCCCTTCCTGGATGGTGCCTTGTCTGTTCCCTTGGTAGCTGTGAATGCTATCATGGTTTTCTTCATACTCCTCAACTCTGTCCCATTGCTCAATATTGGTTTGCTTCTCTCCACTGGCAGTTATGTCCATTCCTTTCCTGGGTCCATGATTCTAGGAGTAGGGTTACCATACTTTTTTCCATGTTTTCCCAGACATGTCCTCTTTTTGAGTCCTGTCACCATCCAGGCGGGTTTTCCAAATCTGAGCAAATGTCCAGGTTTTTGCTTTGCTCCACTGGTGGGAGCAGGGGGAGGAGTGATTGTATGCAGGGACCTTCAGGCAGGTAGGTGTGTCTGCACTCACCCCAGGAGCTGCAGGCAGGTAAGTCTGGGTTGGAGGGGAGTGCTGGGGTTGGGGCTGCAGAAGGGAAGTGGTGGCAGGAGAGTTGCCTGTCTCTTCCAGCAGGGGAAGGAGGTGGGGCTCCTTCGGAGGCCTCTGGCTGAGCTGCCAGCACAGGGGCTCGTGACAATGCTTATAGGGGTGGAGTGGCCAGGAGATGTTGTGGGACGGGAGGGTGCAGGGTGGGCCATGACCAGGCCTCCTTGCCCAGGCTGGGGCGGGTGGGAGCACAATCCTCCCCTCCTCTTCCCTCCAGCCCACACCAGGGCCAGACTTGCTTTAAGCCACTGTGATCTGGTCTGGTTGGGATGGCAGCTGGGGTCCCTCCAGCAGGGCCGGGGAGAGCAGGGTGCTGTGGGTTGGGAGTAAGGGTCACTGGCAGGGCTGGGGCGCGGCAGTGGTTTGCAAATCAGGAGTGAGGGGAACCAGCATGGCCCAGGAGGGCAGGGTACTCTGGTTTGGGAGTGAGGGGCACTGGTGGGGCTGGGGTATGTGGGTCAGAACTGAGGGACAGCATCAGGGCTTGGTAGGGGCTGTGGCTTGGGAGTGAGGGGCAACAGAATGGGCAGTCCCCTGCCATATCATTGACCCCGCCCCCAGTCATATTCTGCCCCTTCACCCCCGTTGAAAATATGGTAACCCTATAAGCAGGATTTACCAGTCTTCCCTCTATCTGGTTACTGACTTCCAAATGTCTTCCTTTTCCACTGCTGCTCAGCCTGTGCTTACTGTCCCATTGACATACTGCCTCTTTCAGATACTCTTTGCTATGATTTTATACTGTAATTGCAATTTTGTTCCCTGGTTTGGTTTGCTCTAGGAGCTGCTAGTCCTTACAATTTTAATTCCTATTTTTTTCTCCTCTTCTAAGTCTTATGCTAGAAAGAAAGTCACCAACAGGCTTTTTCTTTCATTCTCCCCTCCCAAGCATCAAAGTATATGAATGTCTCTACAACTTTATGGGGGTGCAGGTTGTAGCTGTATTGGTCTAAGGACATAGGCAGACAAGGTTCTTTGGGTAAATGTGATATCTTTTATTAGATCAACTCAGATAGTTGGAATTTTTTTTCTTAGCAAGCTTTCGGGTTTAAAAACCCTTCATTAAGCTGAAGAAACATCACACACCAACTGCAGATGCTTCCTCAGCCAGGAGTTGAGACCTTCTGTGCTAACATGGTTTATTTGAAGAGTAAGAGACAAGCTAACTCTGATTTGCTACCTATATTTTTTACCTAGTACACAGAACATGCTACACTAATAACGTATATTTAAAAATAGGACTAGATTAGCTGAGGCTTTCATCAAGCATTTCAATCCCAAATGTCTGTGCAAGGCTTTGGCTCTTTTCCAGTCAAAGGAAAATTTTCTTTAAAGTATCAGGGCTAAGAGTAGAAATTAATTGTATAAGGAATGTTTCAATTCATCACTCCAATGATCTATACAGGTGCTGTCCAAATTCTTTAGGGCATACTGTTGAAAGGAAGTCTGCCTCTAATTGCACCTTAGTGCCCTAACTGAATACAATTTTCTAGGTTTTTTTGCTTCCTACTTTATTTTCTTATTCCTTGATTAGCACACTTTAAAAAATACTTCAAGACTTTAGTTTTTTTTCTGTAAGTTTAGAGCCAAAATTAGTGGGTGATCTTTATAACAGTGTGTTGTCAAATTTCACTCCGGTAGTCAAATGTTAAAGGTACAATAAATGGAGTAGAAACAATATTGTATTTTCTGTGAAAGCGTGATGACATTTGTGAGTTTGTATGCACAGAATGAATTAAATCAATTTACTGCCGCAGTATGAACTAGATATATGCCAGTAAACTACACTTCACTTGTTGTGCTGTTGACTATCCGGTTCTTTTGTTGTTTTAAATTTTTGTACTGCAGTTGTTCCCAGAGGCCAAAATGAGGCACTCATTATTCTAAGCATTGTACAGATACATACAGGGGCACAGTCCCTGCCCTCAGGAACTGAGTCTAGCAGGCTAATTCACTGAACTAATTATATTGGAGTGATTTCATCAGATTTGTACATAGAATGTAAACCTTGCCTATCAAATTAGGGCATTGATTGTGTGTAGCCTGATATTCTGTTTTCAGCCAGGACTTTTCAGCACAGAAAAAAAATGCCATAATGCATTTAATAAATTCTATGGTGATCTTAGGTAAGGGAAAGAGAAAAGAGGCTTTTTTTGTCTCTTCAAATCTTGAAGGACAAAATTTGTTTCGTCTTATAATAATGAGAATATAATTGAACTACAGAGGATCAACAACAAATGTATCGTGGTGTTATAACTGGACCTGAATCTTTTTCTCACCACTTTGCTTCCAAAGGGCCGTTCTTCTGATTTTTACTGGGGAGAGGAGAATCATAGTAGTTGTATTTAACTCCCAAGGGTTAGCAATACCAGTTGATACAAGTTTTGAAGTTTGAAAACGTTCCGTTCCCTCTTTTTATAGTTTTTATTTATATGTACTTAAGTGTATCCTGGCTCTAATGGGGATGTTCTGGGAAAGAAGCAGAAATATCCAAATACAATGAGACTGATTTAACATTATTACCATTCCAAATGGGAGCAGAGAGCCAGCTGTGAGAGAACTTTTTTTGTAAGATTTCCAGATTGAGTTTTCAGACATGGGAGGTTCGGATAAACATCTGATCTTTGGGCATTTATCCAAACTGAATTTCTAGTCCTGTGGAGAACTCTGCCCACTTTAAAAACTAACCAGTTTCAGACCTGAATAACAGCATGACTTGCTTTACTAGTGCAGTGGAGTTGGTGGTCTCAGTCAAGGGTAAAATTTTCACAAGTGCCTAAGTCCCAGTGACTTTTGATGGTTTGAAATACGTGTACATTTTGATAGGTTAGGCATGTTTGCAGGTTTCACACTTGGTTTCCCATGTATGTTTTGTTTCCATTGCCAAACCACAACCTGGCATCACTCAGGACTTGAGACATGAAGAAGGTTTGTACTAGGTGTGCATAGCAGTATGAGCATGAGATGGAGCCCTTGTCTACTTCAAAAATATGCCTCAACTCTTCCCATCTGAGTGGGGTTACAGGCCCCTTGGAGGACAGGTTTAGGATTAAAAATGACCTTGTTAAATTGGAAAACTGGTCTGCAACATATGGGATGCAGTTCAGTAAGAATAAGTGTAGTAAGCAAAATATACTTGGGAAGGAACAATCTGATGCACAAATGCAAAATGAACAATGACTACAGTAAAAGCTGTGTTAACTGGCATTTTACTAACTGGAATACTCTTATTAACCAGAATTTCCAATATCCCCCAATACAAATCCTCACTTTAGCAACCAGAATCTTTGCCAAGTCTTTCTGGCATTCACATCAAGTATTTCTGTTGTTTACATTAGTTAGTGATGCTGCCAATAGAGGAGCTGCGGGGAAAGGGATCTGCGCAGGGCAGGGTGGACTGCCACTGCAGCCTGGGGATGGTATAACTCTCAGATAACCGGAATTTTTAGATAGCCAGCACCCCACTTGCACTAAAGATTTACTGTATATAGGCTGCTGTACTGCAGTAACGGACCTGGGGTTTATAGTGCACTGCAAACTAAATATAACTCAGCAACGTAATGTCATTGTAAAAAATGTTAACAGCATACTGGTATGTATTAGCAGGAATGTTGGATGCAAGTCACAGAACCATTTCCTCCATTCTGTTCTGCACTGCTGAGATCCCAGCTGTGTCTAGTTTGGGTACCACAGTTTAAGAAGAATATGGACAACCTTGAAAGAGTCCAGAGGAGAACAACAAATGTGATCAGTGGCTTAGGAAACATAAGAAAAAGGCTGAAAGAATGTGGATTATTTTGCCTAGAAAAGAGAAAAGTGAATGGAGATGCAATAAGTCTTCAGATGTGAAAAGGCTAGTCAACAAAGAAGGAGGCGATCAGTTGTTTTCTAAGTCCCCTGAGAATGTCGCAATTTAAGCCTACTTTTCTTGAGTAAAGTTAATATGAAGAACTTCTGATTGAGGGTGATTAAACACTGGAATCTAGAGGTGCTGTGGAATCTCCAGTATTGGAAATGTTTGAATGCAAATTATACAAACATCTGTCTGGGATGGTTTAGATAGAAGATGATCCATTTTGAATACGGGGTTGGACGAGAGAACCTCTCAAGGTCCTTTCCATTCCTGTTTTTCTATGATTCTGTCATTGCTCATCATGCACAGATGTCTAGTGCAGACAAAGCAGGAAGGATGGAGGTGTTGGTGAAAGGAGTGGTACTTTACACAGACCCTGCCAACACCATGTGCTTGTTACCCGTTGTCCGTGTCCAGCATTTATATTTCTCTCCATAGCTTCCCTGTGCAGTGGGATTGCAGATAAGACCTACGATGGAAGTTTTAATTACATTTTACTGTAATGATTTGACGCACATATCTCGGAGTACTGGAACACTGTATTACATTTTCATTTTACTGATGTTAAATCCTCCCCCGATTTTACACAGTACTATCTTTCACAGTCTGATGTGATTACTAGTTCTCCTAGAAAGCCTAAAATCCCAAATCATTTTTATCTGAATTAATTTTTGTCCGTAAGACACTGTAGGCAAAACACCCGGGTGGCCTGCTATGAATTTTGATGATATATTTGCAAATTAAAGTGATGAATGAAATGGAATGATCTACTTAATCATTTTCTAACAGTGTTGAAAATAAAATGCCATTATTGTTATCATGTCAGATGCCTTCCACTGATGATGAATTAATGCTGGTTTGTTTGGTGTGTATATTTTTTCCCTCTCCCCATCCTCCCTGCCTTCTTTACAGACCAGAAGATGTTCTGCTTAGGCGCACCCATGATGAGATGGTCCTCTTGCACTGCTTCCTCTGGCCTCTGGTAACTTTCCTTGTAGGAGTCCTAATTGTGGTCCTGACCATCTGTGCAAAGAGCTTGGCCATTAAAGCAGAGGCAATAAAGAAGAGAAAATGCTTGTAAATGCCAAGGTTGTTCAAGGAAAAGAAAAAGCCATGGGAAAGTCAAAAGTGCAAAACCTGACACACCTGTGCTTCTCTGGTGCGCTCTGACACGCCCGTTTACAGTGTCTTATCAGCTATTGGAGTTGCTGATACCTGAGAATTATTCTTGGGAGACTGCTCTGTGAAATGTCAACTAATTGCTGCTTCTGCTGTGACAATAAACAAGTATATTCTACCAAAAGATCCTAAACTGCACCAAATATGCTGTACTGTATTTGACTAAACTTGAACAATGGCTAATTTATCCAGGTCCTAGTTGTATAGAGACAAGTTCAGAAAACCCAAGAAGTGGTTAATTTCATCTTTGCAAAATTATCTTTATTATTTAGTATTAAATATTTACTTTTTAATTTACTTTGTCATAGAATGTATTTCTGAAATATTAAAAAATGGTGATTTCATTTTTTACATTTGTGTTTTTTTTTAATTTAAAGAGCAAAAATAATGTTTTGCCAGTTTAGTTTTCTTCACTGTCTAGCTGTGTTTTGTTTTGAAATTCAAATTTTAACTTGTGCCTTAAAACAATTCTTCACTCATAATCTGCTATTTATCTTAAAAATATTAAAATCTTTCAAGACCACTTCGCTTGCAATTGGTAAACAAAACTGGACTTCTACTTGGAAAGTAGTATAGTGCTGAATATGGTCCTATCGACACAATGGCATTCAATCCCTGGCAATTTCATAGCACTCAAGTTGTTTTATTGACACTTGCATTCTCAGCTTCAAGAAGAGGTGATATGAACTGAAGTGCTTTTACTGAAATATAATTTCATAATAGAGAGTCCATTAAGGTGCCATCTGACACTTCTAGTTACTTGAGTAAATTAGAAATCCCAGTCATCCATAGAGTCACTCTACATCACTTTGTTCAAGTGATGATTGAAAGAGTAAGATATCAGCTTTTTCAGACTCTTTGTGCAGATAACTAGACTATCATTATCACCACCACTTTATCACTGAGAACAATGCTAAAAATCTCTGAAAATGGTACTCTTCAAGATACAAAATAAGATGTATTGATTATTAAATAAGTCACTATCTACTTCCATATCCATAGTCTGCCTTTCCCAACTTTCATCATCCTAAATAAGGATTGTTTATCCTTGTTGTGTTACAGATTACATGTAGGAGGCTACCGTAGAGAGAAATATTTTTTGTTCAAAGCAAAGGTTTCTTTACCATTGCCAAGTGTTTTACTGATAAGCTCCCACTTTTGTTCTGATGACTATCATATAATACAACTGTACGTAAATATCCAATAGCAATTTTGCAGTTCTTAGCCACCCTCTTTCATATTTTTACATCTCTGACATTCCCATTTTGCATCTCTGACTGATTGATAGGTAAGTATCTAATGTATTGCTTCCCAGCTCTTTTGACAAATAGCAAAAGTTCTACAATGTAAAAAAAGTCAAATCTGAGTTTAAATTCTAAGAAATGTATCAGGGTAAAAAGTTGCATACATTGTCTGCTATCCATTCCAGAAGGTATAGGTCCAATAATTCCCAAATAGCCAAATGCTTTCATAGTGTATTCTGTTTTGGAAGCTACCATAAAATAGTGAAAGTGTGCTCTAATGCAAAGGCATAAGGCTCATATTTTGGGGACTGGAGACTATTCCTATCCTTTCCACTGACCTACAGCATGACTTTTGGAAAGTCACTTAGACTCAGATTCTCTAAGGTATTTTGGCATCCATCATTTCAATGGACTTTAGAAACTCTTAAATACAGCTGCCAATGTGGGTCTTAAATCTTTGTGCTTTACTTTTCCTGTCCATAAGACGGGTTCCTGATGCATGTTAAGTTAATGGTGCAATCAGATATGATCCATGAGCCTAACAATCATGCCTCCTGCCATATCACATGTGCATAGAGGAACATGCAGTTTTTGGACTGGGGATCAGATCCAAATCAAACTACTTGACAGTGCAGGGGGATCCCAGCTGCACATGGTTTTCTGACATCTCAGCACAGGGAGACCCTGGGATCAGGGAGCCTCTCCCTGAACCTTGGGCTCTGGTGCACTGGACCTTAAAAAGTATGGGTTACACACAAACTTTTCTGACACCCAGGTGCACAAGGCTCTGGACTGGCCTCGGTGTGATCCTAGGCTGAGACCTATAGTCAGCTTAATGATGACTGCTCCAGTTCATGCTGGGATGTGGGCACCCAGCTTTCAACTTGCCAGTACAGGGAAAGCCTGAGGTTATGATAGTCAGTCTCAGGCCTGGGATGGCGTTGGAGACAGTTCAAGACAGGTGGAGTCCCAGAGCTGGAACTGACAGTTAGCTGATTGAGACTCTGGTGCGGTACCAGGGCTAGGACTGACAATCAGCAGATTGAGGGTCCCAGCTCTGGGAACACAGTGGGGCTGGTTCCAGCTGTGTATTGAGATTTTGGAAAACATTGTATGCAGCCCATCTGCAGGTTTTTTAAAGTCCTGGCTTGCTGGAGCCCTTGGCTTGGGACAAGTTTCTGTGAGATGGTCCCTGGGCACCGTGGATGTCAGAAAACTGCTTGGGTGGTCAGGCTGCATACGTTGTGATGGGGGGTGGGGTTATTTTTTTTTAATGGTCCCAGTGTGCAGGGATCAAGGGACTTCTCCCCAATCCCAGGTTCACCATGGCTGGGATGTGTTAAGTGTCTTGCTCTGCATCTCCCTGGGAGCTGAGGGGAAGGCAGTCAACTTTCCAGGTTGCAGGGAGACCTGTGGCTCCCTCAGCCCAGCACTCTGACACTCTTGATGAGTTTCTATCAACTTGGCACCCTGAAAACAGGCTGCATGGCTGGGACCCTGCTACACATTCAATTTAAATTGTGATGGAAACCAGCCACAAAAATACTCACATTTTATGTAATATTTTGTGGCTGATTTCCCGTTTTGTCATGCCATTAATTCCCTGGGTTACTATTTAAAACCTGATTCAACAACTTAATCGTGACATAAGTGTAACATCTGCAAGGGGTCAGGGTGAATAGTATTTATGCATCCTAATAAAGCACTTGAAAAATTGTGTGAAAAGTGCTACATAAATGACATAAAGATAATTTTCTCTTTAAAAGTGTGCCTTTTTTATGCTTCGTTAAGCAGAGTTTGACTGAATCTGGGGAACACAATATCTGGGAAAATTTGCCATTGTGAATGGCAGGAGTGATTTTTTTTTCTTTTTTCCCCCCCTCAAGTTGCCTAAGTAAATTTGGTGCCTTTAAAAAATGCTGTCTTGATGGTCAGCAAAGGATACGTGCCGTTATTTGGTTACAGGCTCTCCATCCCAAATCCTCTATTTCATGCATGGCAATTCTGTTACCGTAGCAACAAACTGAAACATTTCTTGTTGCCACCTTTGGACCATTCTGCCTTCCCGGTGAAATACTGACAAGTTCGCCTCATCTATTTTTGCCATTGATAACTCCCTTTCAGAATTGGAACTAACCTTTAATCACAGTACAGAAAAATGTCTTTGTTTTTTCCCCAGAAAGGAATCAGAAAACCCTGATGACAGATTCACCCAGAGTTTTTAGGCAGCAGTTTCATTCTCATAAATCCAGATTAACTAAATCCTCTCATCCTTGCTTTAAAACCTCTTGCAACTGAACTGTGCAGCTGATTCTTTGAGCAAAGGTAAGGAGTGAGTTGAGTTCATGGAGTCAAACTTAGGTTGATTAGTCATGATATCTTTAAATCTGCTACAGTTGTCATATGTGGAAGCCACTGTAAGTAAATCACTGCTCTTAAGGTGACATTAAATGATCTTTCTCCTTGCAGAGATCTTGTACATAAGTAAAAAATGAAAATGTAATCAGAATGCAAAGAAAGATGGTAGATACCACACTAACACTGTGTGTCAGGTGATACAGAGAAGGAAAAATACTAAAATTTGTTCTATCATAGCTTGTTCTTTGGCAACTCAGAATTTTCTCTACATTTGATAACTGAACCTTTAGAAGTTCCTTCCATAAACTCATTTTATTGATTTTTTTCCTGCTTCACGAGTTTTATATATTTCCCAGTTTTTGTTGTATATTCTCTAGAGAATATTTCTTAAAATAATCTCTTATTTCAGCAGAGCAATCTGCAGTTCTAATTTCAATTCAATATTTATATTGCCATTACTTTGAAGGATTCTGCTTCATCATGCTGTCTGTTGCTCAGCCTTATTAAAAGATATGCATTCTCTTTCATGTGGGGCTATTCATTTTTTTTTGGTTTATGTAATATCCAAAGCTTGTAGCTTAAGTTGAACATAAAGTGATTTAAGCAATGCATATTTCCAGAAATTCTGTTTTTCATATTTTTGCGTATGTACAAATACAGTTGGGAAAGGTTCAGAGAGAGAGAGATTGGAAAGCATAATTGCTATTTTAAGAAACAATTCAACTACACAAGCAGGCGCGACACTTCAGATTTTCTCTGGGTGGCGTTCAAAAGTAATCATCTCCAACTCTAGTGTAAATATAGCTTAATTGAGGGAGGAAATGAAATGTTTGTTTTATGCAGAACTGCTTGGAATCTGTTTCTACAGTCTGTTTCATTAAGCCTGGGACTGTGCTAAAAATTCACCAAGACCTGGTGCTAGGCAGCAGGAGTTTTAAGTATGTTCCTTAAAACATTTGGTGAGCTGCTTGGATTATTACATAGAACCCAACAACAAGTGTAGGCAACACATTAGCTTGTAAGTGGGATATCTGGGTGGGGAAAATTTGACCAAAGGTCTCCAGCAGCAGAGAGGGGGACACATCTCATTCTTAATCACTGAAGGATGCACAGCTAGTTCACCTTGCTGACTCTGCATTGCATCCTGAACAGAACCAAGCCTAACAACAGTCATTTATATTCTGTTTGGTTTCTCTTCCTGTAGATTTCCAGTTGTTGATTGTTCCTTTCCATGAGAATTATGTGCCCCAAACATAAAGCTCTGGGGCTTTCTTGGTTTTTAACGCTGTGGAAGTATAGTGGAATTTGTAAAGCTGCTCTCACCTCTTCAGGATGAAAGAACTCCTTGCTTCAAACCCAGACACACAGAGCTTGTCTTTCCAGCTGTATATATGCATATCTAAAATTGTTCAGCATATCAAACACAAATCTATGCTTATGACAAGAAAGAATATACATATCTTACATATCCTTTGGAGTGCAGCTAAGGAAACAAGAGGAAAGATATTGCTCTTACCATGGGAAATTCCAAAGAGAAAAATAAGTTTAAAACCTTCAGATTTCTAGCAAATGGGTCGTTCTTTATGAGGGTTACATAAAAATGAAGTCTTCCACATCTCTGGCATTATATAAAATAGTGCAAAAATAGGGACGCTTAGGAAAAAAATAAGATGAACCAAATTCCTAATTCTAAAGTCCATTTTTCCATGGAACAGTTTCCCACAGGAATTAACAGAAACTCCATGGTTGAAGTCATATAATTTAGACAGTAGATTTGTTTCCATATGCTATGAAAATCAGCAGTCACTTTCCTTAGCATGGAACAGCTGCCAAGCCTCCAATAATTTTAAAGTAGGAACAAAAACCTTCCCTATTTTTGGCATCTAAATAAGCCGTTACAATACTATGTCAAGCTAACAATTGTCTTTACAATGGAGGGCTTAAAACCTGTGAAAGAGTAAGTGCACAATTAATTAAACTGTCTCTGAGGATCACAGACTTACTGAATGGGTCAATCTGGATATTTATAATTGGATGCAAGTGTGCAATTTTATCTTGGGAACTTCGTTCTAACTCAAAAGTCCTGATAGAGGTTTTGAATCCATCCAGAAAAACTGCTTCACCTACATTATGTTTAAAGAATTAATGAGATAAGTAAATAGAATGACTCATGTTCATACTACTATATAATGATGCATTAAATAAACATTTAAAATGCACAGCTAGTCTGCAAACTGTGTGTAGTGCATAGATTAATCAACCTGGAATAGCTTTCCCAGAAATGTAAGCAGATTTAAAACTATCAGAACTTTTTTTGCTTTTGTTCATTTTGTGGGTTCTCAAACTTTTTAGGCTCAACATTTTTACCCCTCGGCAAATGTCAGGTCTTAGCTTTTACTCATTTTTTGCCCATCGAAAAATAATATTGCAAAGAACTCAGAAAGACTGTAGCAGGTTGCAATAAAAGCTCTAGGATAATCTTGTGAATCATTGGTAGGTGTCTGCACACTGCACACTGTACATCCTTAGTAGACATTATGCTTAAGATGAGATTGACTGGTTAACATCTACTGGGGTTTACCACATCTTAACGAGTAACCTAGCCACACATTCAAGCAATTAATGGCATGACAAAAAGCAAAACCAGCTGCAAAAGTATTACACAAAAATATGTAATAATTTTGTGGCTGGTTTTAGTTGTACTTTAAAATGAATGTGTGGCTGGCTGGAGTGCACTCGGGTGGATTGCACCCTGAAGCTCTTGAGAGTATATAGACAACATTTTATAGAAGCAGGACATTGGCTGCTGTGGTTCTCCTTCTTTACTTATGGCAGGTATGGGTGTTAGGTCTATGTTGTGTCAGAGTTGACAGTAGTTTTGTATAGTTTGTATGGGATGGTTTGGATAGGGATCATCCTGCCTTAGGCATGCGCTGGATTAGATGACCTCTGGAGGTCCCTTCCAGCCCTACTTCTCTAAGAGTCTATGATTTAATAGGCCCTAGTGAGGTCCTTATTGGCTCCCAGTCAGCAGAGCCTTGGTGTGGTCCCCATGCTGTCCCTGATCCACCTCCAGCTCTGGATGCTTGAACTAGCCTGGTTGGTCTCTGGAGTCAGCTGACAGTCAGCTGATTGTTGGGCATGTTTGTCAGTGCAGAAGTAGCCTGGAATCATGATCCTGGGCTCTCCCTGTACTGGCGACCAAGGTGTAATCGGGATCTGATGCCCAACCCCAAAAATCACACCTCCTGCCACACGTATGTAGCACAGCAGGAGGTGCAATTGTTGGGATTTTGGATCAGGTCCTATCACACCTTTAACTGAACAATTGTCAGCAGCCTAACAATGCTAATGTTGCATGACACCTTGCAAACCCCTTAAAAGGATCTTGTGGTACCTGGAACACTTTGCTTGAGAATCACTGATGCAAAGGGCCCCTATAGGCATTCAGGTAAAGACTTGATAAGATCTAATCCATGGTCCACGTTATTGCACCTCCTGCCATGGCACATGTGCACGGCTGGAGGTGTGATTGTGGGATCCAGCATCAGGTCCTATCATGCCTTGTTGCCAGTCTAGGGGCAGCCCAGGATTGTGACCCCTGGCTCTCCTTGCACTGGCTGCCGCTGCATGGATGGGAAAATCATCGGCTGATGGGTTTCCCAGCAACAAGTAGGGCGCTGCCACGAATGGGAGTCTCATTAGTTTGATGATGCTCCAATCCAGGGGAGCTCATGGGGTGCTGTTATGAATAGGAATCTTGGCAGTCAACAGGCTGTAGTCATGGGACAGTGCTGTGGCTGGGAGTCCCCTCAGTTGTGCGACTCCCAGCTGCCTTAGAACAAGGTGCATCCCCCACAGTGAGGAGTCCTGTTAGCTGAGAGGGCTAGCCGCAGGAGTATAGCTGGTATGAAGAGGTAAATGTGCAAATTAAAACTGGATAGAAACCAGCTATAAAGTTATTGCACATTTTCCAGCCTTAACTTTATAGCTGGTTCAATCTTTCATTGGCACATGAAGGCGGTCTAAATTAATTGCACAGTTAACCCAGTAATTGCATGTCACATGTAGAGGGGGCCAGAATGTGATCTGTTAGGTAAGAGCCTTTGATTTTGTATTAGAGCAGCATAAAATATACACCAAGCATCCTCATAACTTTTGGGATTCGGTTGAGATTTTTTGCAGTTTCACGTGTTCTCTAGAAATAGTACGGGAAATCAAATGTTAAATACTAGTTTTTCATAGTTTACAGTGAGATCCATGCTTTCTAGACAAAACAGCTTCAACATCTAGAATCCTGCATGACTCATAAGGGCCGGCTCTCTTGAACATGTTTGGTTTGTTCCTGAAATACAGAAGTATCCAAAATATGGTGAGGGAAGAGGCACGGGCAGGCACTGCCCAGCCGGGATGAGGGGCATGGGACGGAGCTGCAGCCACCCCAAAATTCACCACAGCTCCACTCCCAGCCCCACATTGCCCCTTGGCACAGCCCTGGCTTTTTCTGGTGCTTGGGTGGAAGTGGGGCATTGAGCCAGGACTGCGCTGTGTGGTGGTGTGGGACTGGGAGCGGAGCAGCAGTGAAATTTGGGGTGGCTGCAGCCTTCTCCCAGTGCCACCAGAGCCTTATTTGAGCCCAGACCCTGGCAAGAATAGCCTTGTGCTGTGCAGATCTGGGGGCACCCCCCCCCGTGCCCTCCCAGGGTGCAAGTGGTGGTGGGAGCTGTCCCCACCCCTTGAGCCATGCCTCCACCCCAGCTGGGCAGTGCTGTCACCTAGGGGGACATTGATCTGCCCCACCCCCATGCTCCTTCTCTCCCCCATCCCCTTCCACCACACCGGACTTACTACCTGATGGCAGCTGTATCAGATATCGGATCAGTATTGAATGATATGCCTCCTTAAATATCGGCTATCAGTATCAGCCCCCAAAATCCCTATTGGTGCACTGCTAGTTTAAAGATCTTTCCAGTGCCTACAGTAAATGAAAAAAGGAAGGGGAAAAGAGGGGGAAGAACCTTACCCACTCAGGAGAGTTGGGACTTAGCCATCACCCTATTAAAAATAGAGAGGAAGATTTTGGATTTGCTCAGCATTAACATTAGACTGCCTTCCTGTCTTCTGTGATAACTATACTTGTTTGGGCAGGCCTTAAATTAACATAGAAGGGGATAAAGTGTGAGTTTTTTCCTAATTCAAGGGTACCACAATTACTTTTAGCTGGAAAATAATAAAGAAAACTGATAGCATGAAGCAAAGGTGAAGAGGATATAGAAAATATATAGAACATTATATATATATTGAGAGAGAGTATATACATAATATTAAATGAGAACATTAATAAATTGAAGAATTGTGACAGTGACAGCCAATGACACAGTCCACATTCTGGAGAGAGATTGTGATAGACGGCTTTGAGCTTTAATCTGAGAATGATAAGAAAACCCTAAATTTAGTTACCTGTGCTCATGCTTAAGAAATACATGAAAGGTGGAGGGGGTAGAAATATTGGCTGAAGTTTGTTTTGAACTTCTCATCTGAGCATAGTCTCCTATGGAGGGAGGGAGTGGCTTGGGCTCCAGGATAAAAAAAATATATATTAGAAATAGAGGAGCCTGAGGGATGAGAATGCAGGTAAGCATGGAGGGTTAAAGGCAGCCAAACATGCTCTTTTGTAGCTCAAAGGCTTAAGGTAACTTACAGAGAGCTTTCAGATCCAAGAGAAAAGCAATCTTAGAGAAGAAGTAGGCCCATCAATAAATTAAGACAATGAAAACCTTAATGGCATTAAAATGGCTGAGCTAGTGAACTGATCCTTTAAATCATTCTTTTAAAGAAAATGGGGCTAGGTAATTAGGAACTAATGAAGACATTGTCAACAAAGTTGTTTATAAGAAGCAAGGGAAAAAAACATTTGCAACTATTGAATACACACCAGTCTCTAGGTTCAGATGGCGAGCACCCTAGATTGTTAGGATTTGCTGATGAATATAGTGAACCACTGATAATGTTTCTTCCTTTGAAAAGTCATGAAAAAATTTGCTCAGCTATCAAAGAGAAGGAAAAAATTAGAAATGTGATATTGATATTAAATCCATCCATCAAGAGGTAGGATATCTAGCTTCAATCCTTATTAAAATGATGGAATATACACTATTAATCAATACATGCCTAAATAAGAAAATCATAAACAGCAAATGGCATAGGTTTATTAAAAGCAAATAGTGAACAATGAATCTATTTACTCTTTTATAGTTAAAGTAGAGAATAATAGGGATACACATGAAGTAATATGCTTTAGTAAGCATTTTATACAGTGTTCAACATCTCATTTGAAAAATGAATGTAAATTGGTTTGGATATGAACAGCTAGAGATTGAAAACTGGGTGAAAAACAGTTAACACAAAACAATATTAAATGACAATATATCCAGCTGAGTGCAGGTGTACACTGAGGTGTCCTAGCAGCTTTTATTCATTATACAAAAGGGATGGAAAAGGGCAAATTAATTGAAATTTAAAAGATACCAAACTGGGAGGTGTTATGGCCCCCTGGGTGCCAAGCAAGCCATACAAAGGAAGGGAACTGCCATGGCTTAGAAATATAAGTAGGAAATAAATCCATTTTGTGTTTTTAAAAGTATAAACTAATAAATTAGAAGTGGAAGTAGAGGATACAGAAAACACACAGACAGTGAGAGGAAGTTATGTGGAAAATAAACTGCTAAAAAAAAACTATTATGGAAGCGTGGACAGTACAGTTCTTTTGGCCTGTAGCTAGCTAAACAGCAGTGAACCCAGAAGTGGAAGCACTTTTGGTCCTCTTCCAGGTCTGCCAAGGAGCATGCAGGGGGGCCCTCCTGCACCCCCCCGCCTCAGCAATCAGCCACCGGGGGACCCCAGGTGTCCCCCAGACCCAGGAGGTACCAGTTGCCAAGCCAGAGGGGGACGGGGTGCCCTCCTGTGCACTCCCTGGTGGACCTGGAAGTGGATCGGAAGTGCTTCTGGTCCACTTCCGGGTCTGCTGCTGAGTGCACTAGGGAGCCCCTCATGCTCCTGTGGGATGCCCCATCCACCCCACCATCACAGCATTCACAAGCCGCCTGGTACCCTGAGATACGTAGAAAAAACATTTAAAGCTGTGTCTATGTCCGAATCACCAAATCTTTCCAAATTGCTCCAAATCAATTTGGCGGGAAAGGTTAGAAGGTCTCCTGATTCGATTTGGATTCGGAGATTCGGCCACCAATTCAGCAGAGATTCAGCCTGCTTCAAATCGGGGACCAAAGCTTTGCACAGCCCTACTAAACAGGACTCCAGGGCGGTATAACGGGTGCACAGGACTGATATCACCCACCTTCTGTGAGGTCCTGTCTCCTTTCCTGGATATAGGGAAATTTTATTAACAACTTCACTACAACCCTACTGGCTTTTTTGGGTGAGGTCGTGTCATTCCTATGTCAGTTTTGGTATGATTTCCTTTGGCATGATACTGGTAAATAGGTTATGGTGTGATTGCCAATTAACAACTTTATTTTTATAAAGCATGGTTCCAATAGTTTTTACTGCACATTTGCTTGAATTTTTATCATGATAACACATCTGGAATATTGGTAGGGAATATATGTACTGTTATGATAAATATGGTGTAAATGGACTTCCTTTTTAGACTAAGGAGCATTCATTATTAACAGGCATTGATACTCCAGTGACCTAAATGGCCCCACATGGAGTTTTGAGGATTTGGTAGCTGGACTGGGTCCATAATATTTGTTTCATTTTCTTAAGGGTATTGCGTTTCTGTTTTGAAATTATTTATGGCTGTCTAACATTTAGTTCTTAAATTTCCCTGGGGTTTTTCTTCTCAATTTAATCAAGTAGTTCAGAACACATTATAATTGACAATGAAGCTTAGCATTTAAAGTCTGATTGCTTTCAGTTTTTTACTCTTCTTTTTATTTGGCATAAAAGGAGGAATCAAAATTAGGCATCTCATGTGATTATGGAGAATTTGGGTTGCTTCTGTAGTCAAACAGTATGCGTCTGCCGAATGGAGACTGAGTCCCTTAGTCAAAAGCATTACCCGTGCTAACGGGCAGCAATGGGATGAGTTTTAAATTTGTTCTTGATCTGTAAGAACACACATTTTATAGGGTATAAAATTCACTGTGCACAAACAGCTAGCACAAGACTTGCATGCTGCTTCAGTAAGAATAAGTGAGGTATACACCTTACATTGGCCCTTTGCACAGGGCTAGGTTTCACCTACAATGCCTGTTCTGGCTTCAATTAAGATCAATGGCAGAAAATATTTAGCTGACATTAGCAAGACTGGATCCGTAACTCTTGCTGAAGTCACCTGGGCATAAAAATGTTCATAAAAACAAAACCTTAATAACTTTGCTTGGTTGCTCTTCAGTTGCAATCGTACATGGGTTTAGAGGGAGTTTTTGTTGTATGGAAAGTTGAGCAAAATGGAAACAAAGAAAAATAAGACCAAATTTAATCATGATTTTTAATCATCTAAGACTTGAACACCATTTCTTCCAAGTTTTAAGTTGTTTGCCAAGCTCTTTTTACCCTCAGAATATGTATCAGTTTACAGATTACACCACACCTCTGTGCATGCCAAGATACAGCTGAATCATGGCAGCCAGGTACACATTTAACTCTCCTCTCAACAAAATAGATTGAGAATGGTCTATTTTACTTATTTCCTTCATGAATAATGATGCATGCACTTTTCCATTTGACCGTTGCTTCTTTCTTAAGTACACTTTATTTCACACACTCTGTCACACACATAATATATTGTATCTAAAGGCTTACCAAATTCATTGTTATTCTGCATTTATCTAAACTGAGCTGTCTATCTCAGTAATTAACTTTATAATGGTAGTAGCGTAAGAGTAATGTTGTGGCTGTGACAGTCCAGAAATTATGCGAGAGGCAAGGGTGATACCTTTATCTGGGCCATCTATGTAGTCTGGATAAAGTTAGACAAGCTTTTAAATGTCTTGTATGCCTTGCTTGTTTAATTTCAAAAGCTTGTCTATTTTTATCCCAACTATATAGTTGGTCCAATAAAAGATATAAAGAGAAATCCTTGCCTCTCTTTATAATGACCTAAGACATTCTGCATCAAGTTATGTCATCTCATTATAATGCTCTCTCCCCCCACCCCAACTGCTATTTCTCTTCCTTTAGGTTAAATTTTTAAGGCTGAGATTTTATTGATAGTCCAAGAAAGAAACAGGCCCATTGAGCTAACATCAAATAAGTGATTCTTTTTCTATATTGCCAAATATCTTTTTTTTTTTTTATTCTTTTTTAATTATACACTTTTGGCCACTTTTAGTTTTGATGCTTATGTTAAGTCAAACATTGTGCAGTAGTTAATGTATTGCAAAGTAGTACTGGTAATTTGGCAGTTTAAAAAAATAATTCCCATTTAAATTGTACTTGTCTGTCATAAAGTGTCTGAAATTATACCGCAGAAGTGTTGGAGCCTTGTTTAAGGGCTTAATATGGACAATTAAACCTACTGATTTTAATTGTTTTTCAAGAGTTTGTATTTTTTTTTTCCTCCAAGAGAGTGAATTTCTGAAAAATTTACTTTAGTGGGAATTTTTCTTCATCAAAGTCAAGGTGTTGGTGTGGTTAACAGAATGTGTTAATAACCCTTTTTATGGGAGGATCTAAAAGTGCAACATTTTAGGAACGAAGAATTGTTGTATTTTTGCACGTGGGTGAATGGCAGCATGCACTAATGGTCACAGGCTATACCTAAGGTCACGGAGTGAATTGATTGCACAGCTAGGTATGAAATGCAGGTTCCTAATTCCTTGTCTCCTACTCTAACTGCTAGACCGATTCCTTTTGTTATGCTGTTAGTTGTAAATGTTTGCAATAAGATAAATGTCTCATACATAGCATTTGTCATTTTCACATCAACTGCCCTGTTAAGCATCTAACACCGTTAGATGCACCTGCAGATATAACTTCATTTGTTCCTATGTACAACTGCATGTTAGTTTGATTTTAAAATGGCTGTGTTTGTTACACTAGCCAAAGGTGGGCTTGCTCTACCCTATGCAATAGAAACAGCACAGTTACCTTCCTTTGTTTTATAGCCCTTCTTACCATTCATTCTAATACTATTGGTCCATTTCAGACTTGTTGTATTTGAATTGTCTGCACTGACTCTCTTGTTTGTCTGTTCTGTCTTTTCAAATGTCTGCCGTTCCTTAACTTGGAAAAGGCAAGGATATTTTGGGTTGATATATTTTATTAAACCATCTGCATGATTGGGATGGAGTTGGACAAGCTCTTGACTCTTGACTGGTTAAACTCTTTAATTGTCTATCAGCCTCCCTGAGAATTAGCTCCAGCTACAAAAGCATTTTGACCTACTAGTGGTAAAAGCTTCCAGTGATGGGTCCCACCTAACTAGTGTTGACATTTAACTCCTGGTGCAGAGAGCACAGAATTATTTCCAGCACCGTGCCAGAGAGTGTCCGAGACCTTGTGGAAACTTTTGGAGTATCATAAGAGTTTTAACCCCTCCTTGTTCTCAGCTGAAACAATTTGAACACTGATTTAAGGGAGCTAGTACTCACACCTTAGTTCCCTAATGTGAAAGAGAGTTTTGTCTTATTTTCCTGACGACAGTGTCTATACTGGGGCAGCTTCATCAATGGTGAGAGCTCTGAAATGGTCCAGTCTACTGCCCTTTTACCTTCATGGCATGCAAACTTGCTTAGAGCAGGTCTACAGCACATGGAGTGTTATTCCTCTTAGCTACTAGCTGCTGAGTTTCCTCCTGCTGCTGCCACCAGTGCAATTCCTCCAGTGGTACTTAATACAGAAGCACAACTCCAAATTTCCCAAGGCACCTAGAGAGGACTCGGGCAGAATTTAAACTTGCAAGTCATAAACTGTGATCCATGTTTAGGTACCTAGATCCATTATGTGCCTTAATGTTGACCTCAGAAGAGTCCTAAATCCTAGGCTTGGTTTCTGTGCATGCTTGGAAATTAGCTGTATCAGAGCTATATGAACTACCTAAGCTTTGCTGAAGTCCACACTGCTCCTAGTAAAAACTCGGTTGTTCAAAAGTCCCTTTGCTGTGGTCAGGATCTGTCTAATGATTACAGGTTTCCCTCTCTTTATGTGGGTTCTGTATATGTCAATTTGCTTTTATGCAATGACCATTTTTATACCCAAAATTCATTATATGCAAGGTAAATTCACTCTTATGTAATTGGCAGCAGGTAAGCCTGTGGGGGGAGGGGAAAGGACCATGCGTGGGGGAGCTGACTGAGGCCCCAGCGGTGAGGGAGGGGAATGGGTAGGAGCGGGGGCTGGGGTGAGTGGGGCCTTGATCTGCTCCACCCCCTGCCAGTGGGGAGGGAAGGGAGTGGGGCTGGGGCAGGGGCAGTGGCAGGCACTGCACACCTGGGGTGGGGCGCAGGGTGGTGGGCTGTGGCTCTTGCTGCTATGGGCTGCTTCTGTGGCTGGTGCTGGGGGCTGCGCTGGGCTCTTCTTGACAAGGGGGTTGGGCTGCGCTATGCTTGGAGCAGGCAGCGGCAGAGTTGGGAAGGTGGCAACTGGGGGGGCTGCAGCCAACCCAAAATTCACCGTAGCTCCCCCTACCCTCCTCCCAGCACTGCTACCACCCAACCCCCTCACCAGGGAGCACCTGGTGCAGCCCCTGGCCCCATCCCATAGCAGCAGCCCATGGCATCTGGAGCTGCACCACTCCGTCCTATGCCTCGTCCCAGCTCTGCCTCAGCCCCAGCCCCAGCCCCACTCCTTTCCTTACCATTGCGGTGGGGGGCACGTAGATTGAGGCCCCACTTAGCCCAGCCCCTGGGGTTGGGCTTTTCCTGGCGGGGTGGGGTGGGGTTGGGGCACACTGTGTTCAGGGAAAGCGGCGGCGGGGTGGGGAGTTATGGTGAAGTTTGGGGTGGCTGCAGCCCTCTACCCCCCCTCCCCTGTTGCCTCCCTCCCAGCACCACCACCACCCACCCCAAGTGCAGCCTGGCCTAGCCCCCTGCTGGGAAGAGCCTGGCACCGCCCCGGCCCCAGCAGACTTACCTGCTCCCGATGCAGTCGAAGTTTTGGAATGTATCACTATTTGTTACCTTGTAAAGTGAGTTCCCTGTATGCAAATTTGAGTTATGCATAGTTTTTCAGGAACGCATCTACTGCATAAAGCAAGGGAGAACCTGTATTAGATGCTGAAAGCATATATGCAGCTCAATACAGAACACAGCTGGAGAAGATGGTGGGGTGGCCCAGTAACCTAGTGTGGTGAGATCACTTGCCCAGGACCTGGATTCTAGGCCAAAGTCACTGTCACACCTCTCTCTCTCTCTCTTCCCCAGACAGGGCCCTAACAACAAGGATGTGAGCTAAGCTGGTAAGCAGCCCCTGTTGAAGCTGGCTAACCAATGACTGCCTAATATAAAATGCAGAGTTCAAGCAACAGACTGTTGATTTGTTATCCTGTTGACCTGGAAAAGTCTCTTGGGCAAAGTGTCCACGTTTTATATGTTACAATGCTTCACTAAACCACACAGTCACACTCCTTGCCAGCACTCCAGGCTGTTTATGTATTTTGCGTTAGACTAAAGCTTGGTGCCCAAACTTTTGGCCCTGAAGGCCAGGTGAGTGGCAGGAGGCTGGTCTATGGGCTACATTGAGGTCCATGTGCTAGGACCAGGTCAATGTGTAGCGGGTGCACGTGCACCCCCGAGCATGGCAGTGCACCCCCTACAAAAAGGTGCCGCTGACACTGTTGCCGACGGCATCTGTGGGAACTCCTGCTTACTGCTACCATGCTCCCGCTGCCACCATGTCCTCCCCCCCAGCCGCTAGGGGCACACATTGTTCATGGCTAGGACTGGGTCCCCATGCCTCTGTCTGGCCCTAAGCATGCAGATAGGGGCCTATGTGGCTTCAGCTGGCCCCAGTGTGCCAGGATCAGGTCCTGGGGTGCAGCGTCACTCCCAGCTGGCCCAGGAATTGGGCACCTGATTTAGTGTGCAGGACCCAAAGCTCCCCACGGGACCAAAAAATTGGCAGTGGAGGAGTGGTGCTCCCCAACTGCCAAATTTTCAGTTCTATGGAGAGTCCCGTGGACTGTATGACATGGCCCTGGGGAGCTGGATCTAGCCTACAGGCTGGGGGTTGAGCATCCATTCATTAGACAGTTAAAAAAGAATAACCCTGGCCAGAATCCCAGATGCCCCTCTAGGGTAGTGGCAGAGCCACTAGGCCATACATTTCTGCTCCCTTTCAATCCTCTCAATCCTTTTGGCACTGTGACTCTTGGAGTCTTGGCTGGGCCCCTCGTGGAGGGGGCTCACACTAGTTATGTTTAAGAACTAATGGGTTGGGGCCCTGTTATTTATACATTTAACTCAGTGCTGCTGTTTCATTGGGCAGTGATGGAAGCCCTTCCTTGTAGTCCTGAGTCTGAGGAGAAGTTGGAATTCAGATGCAACGCTATGCCTAGCATTTCCTAGGCACCTGCCTGCTGCATGAGTAGGTGAGCTGGATTGCCCTTGGAAGGCACGTAGGTCTCCCCATTTATTGGACAGGATGTGTAAGCATCAAACCTGTCAATTTGATAAGCCTCCTGGGGTAAGGTGCCTAAATTTTAGGTATTTCAGTGCTTAAATGGAAGTAACCTGGTGGCTAATTAGCACATGGGCCAAATAGTCAATGGCTGCCACGAGCACACACATCAGGTATGCCATTTTTGCACATAATGCAGTAGAAAAGTCTGGAGTCTTGTCATTACAATATCTATTTGTTAATTTATTCCTAATGTATGTAAGCCTCCAAATGCAAATACCCATGGAGTGGCAGGGAA
Source organism: Crocodylus siamensis (assembly GCF_052110815.1). Classification (NCBI taxonomy): domain Eukaryota; kingdom Metazoa; phylum Chordata; order Crocodylia; family Crocodylidae; genus Crocodylus; species Crocodylus siamensis. Next base: position 68,544,478 of record NC_143398.1, read on the forward strand.
GGGGCTTGCTAGGACACACACGCACCCCTCACCTTGTTAGATATCTATAGTTTAGCATCTTCCATGCTTTCTTGACTTGCTCTTGTTTAGTCCTTTGCTCAATTTCTTACTTTAAGAATCAGAATTCCATCTTTGCCATGAGATCTGCCTCCCCACAGCTCAGACCTTTCAATCCTTTGGATGTTGATAGTGACCTCAGTCCTGGAACCTGGCTAGAATCATTGTTGGATTAACACTTTGTTCTGTGTTGGAACTAGATTTGTGACAGACCCAGAGTTCTGTGAAATGCATGAATTTATTGTTTGATTATGTGAATACTCAAGATACTCATTTCCTTTAGCAAATAACCATCACAAAAGCAGCTTTGAGTAAGCAATTAATTTAGGTCCCGTCTACCAAGCAAATTAGTGTGTACATGTGTGCATGTTTAATGCATGAATTTATTGTTTGATTATGAATACCAAGCTGAGGGTAAAGGATACTCATTTTCTTTAGCAAACAACCATCACATAAGCAACCTTGAGTAAGCAATTATTTTAGGGCCCCTGTACCAAGCAAATCTCTGTGTGTGGGGGAATGTCAACACATGTGCATTTAATTCACATTAGCCTGATTTAAGGCTCATTAAAGGTACATGTCTACATGCGCACACTTAATGCATCTTAAAAATAGTGATGTAAGCCTGTATGAGCCTAAATTTGATATGTGCATAGAGCAGGTATCAAATTTATTTGTGAATAGTTAAATAGTATTAGTGAACATGTAGATGTACATTAACACAGTGTGTCCATTGACTTGGAGCTAACTTTAGTCCCAAATTGGTCTGCACACCTGTGTTAATGCACATTAGTGCATGCATGTGTGGACGCATGCCTAAATTGATTTAATGCACATTAAGTTTAGGCATGCATAAAAGTACATGTAGAGCTGCTCTGTGTGTAATAAAACTACAGACCACCTCACCAGGGAGATGAGCTGGACCTGGAATTCTCTGGAGGCTGTGAAGTCAAGGGATGTGGTTGTCATGGGTGACCTAAACTACCCAGACATCTGCTGGAAAGATCAGTCAGCCAGGTCTGACTGGTCACGTAGGGATACAGGACCTCCACCTAACCCAGGAGGTGCATAGTCCCACCAGGGGAAATGGCTTGCTGGACTTGGTCCTTGTCACAGGCAATGACCTGGTGAGAGGTCTGCGGGTACTCGACCACCTGAGGGACAGTGATCATTGCCTGCTGGAATTAACTATCCAGCGCAGGGTGATGAAAGCAAACAGTAAGGCAAAAGTTCTTGACTTCAGGAGGGCTGACTTCAATGAGCTAAGAAGATTAGTAGGAAAGGCACTGGGGTCTCAAAGCTTCAATGAGATGGGAGTCCAAGACAGGTGGTTGTTCCTCAAGGAGGTGATCCTCCGAGCTCAAAGGGAGTCAGTTTCAATGTGCACCAAGGGGTGCAGGAGTGCTAAAAAGCCCCCGTGGCTCAGCAAAAGCATCCAGGAATGCCTGAGGGCAAAAAAGGAGGTGTACAAATAGTGGAAGCAAAGGGCTGTCACCAAGGAGGATTGCTCATGACTGCAGAGAGGCGTTAGGAAGGCCAAGGCAGAGATGGAGCTAGGGCTAGTGACTAGAATTAGGGATAACAAAAAGTCCTTTTTCAAATACATAGGGAGTAAGAAGAAGGCACCAGGGAACATGGGGCCCCTACAGGACAGGCTTGGCAATCTGGTGATTGCAGCAAACGAAAAAGCTGACCTCTTTAATGAATTCCTTGGCTTCATATTTCTGAACCAGGACCAGGCCATTTTCCCTACCAGGATTGCAGACTGACCCAGGGGAGGCACCACCGTGCCTACGGTCAAGGATGACCTGGTTAGGGAATTGTTGGAGGGGCTAGACGTGTTTAAATCAGTAGGTCCAGATGCTGTTCACACAAGGGTGCTGAGGGAATTGGCGGAGTTCATAGTGAGGCCCCTGGCACAGCTTTCTGAGCACTCGTGGGGCTCTGGTCAGGTACCAGAGGATTGGAAAAGGGCCAATGTGGTTCCCATTTACAAGAAGGGGAGAAAGGAGGACCCAGGTAACTATAGGCCAGCTAGACTTACCTCGGTCCTTGAGGAGACCTTTGAGAAAATTATCAAGGACCACATCAGCAAAGGCCCAGCAGAGGAAGTAATGCTCAGGGGCAACCAGCATGGGTTCATTGATGGCAGGTCCTGCCTGACTAACCTGGTTTCCTTTTATGATCAGGTCACAAAGTCCCTGGACAAGGGCATCGAGGTGGATGTTGTCTTCCTGGACTTTAAGAAGGCCTTTGACATTGTTTCCCACCACATTCTCTCAAAAAAACTAGGTGATTACAGCACTGATGCCTACACAGTCAGATGGGTGGCAAATTGGCTAGATGGTCACACCCAGAGACTGGTGGTGGACAGGTTGTTTTTGACGTGGAGGGATGTGGGCAGTGGAGTGCCCCCAGGCTCTGTCCTGGGGCCTGTACTGTTCAACATCTTTATTAGCGATCTGGATGTGGGGGTGGAAAGCACGCTGTCCAAATTTGCTGACAACACCAAGTTGTGGGGCAAGGTGGGCACACTGGAGGAGAGGGACAGAATCTAGCTAGATCTAGACAGGTTACAGGAGTGGGCAGATAAGAATAGGATGGAATTCAGTGCAGACATGTGCAAGGTGCTGCATCTAGGGAGAAGGAACCAGCAACACCCCTCTTGTCAAAACAGTGGCAGAAAGGGATCTTGGAGTCACGGTTGACTCCAGGCTGAACGTGAGCAGCCAATGTGAGGAAGCGGTCAGTAAGGCTAACCACACCTTGTTGTGCATCTACAGATGCATCACAAGCAGGTCCAGGGAGGTGATCCTTCCCCTCTATGCGGCGCTTGTCAGGCCGCAGTTGGAGTACTGCATTCAGTTCTGGGTGCTGCACTTCAGGAGGGATGTGGCTGGCATTGAGAGAGTCCAGGGGAGGGCCACTTGCATGGTCAAGGGGCAGCGGGGCAGGCTCTATGAAGAGAGGCTAAAGGGCCTGAACCTATTCAGCCTCCACAAGAGAAGGCTGAGGGGACCTGGTGGCCATTTACAAACTCACCAGGGGGAACCAGTGAGAATTGGGGGAGGCTCTGTTCCCTTGGGCACCACCCAGGGTTACTAGGAATAACAGCCACAAATTGATAGAGAGCAGGTTCAGGCTTGACATCAGGAGACGTTACTTTGCAGTTAGGGCTGCCAGGCTCTGAAATGGGCTTGCAAGTGAGGTGGTGCTCTCTCCTACCTTGGGGTCTTCAAGAGGAAGCTGGACAGATATTTGGCTGGGGCGATATGACCCCACACCTGCCTGGGGCAGGGGGTCAGACCTGATGATCTGTTTAGGTCCCTTCTGACCCTAAGCACTATGAAACTATGAAAACTTAAAAAGTCACGTTACTTGGTATAGTATCTTGCATACCATCTGTTTTCCAAACATTTTCCAGAGTTACATTATTAAATGGAAAAATATTAAGGAAAGAAAATGAAGAAGTTCGGTTTAGGCCACTATATTTTCCTCACTGTATGCATATATATGCATATATATAAAATCTAAGGCCAAATTTTTCCTTCAGATATGCATCTACATGGATTTGAGCTAGTGAACTAGAGACAAAATGTGCAATAGTCCATTAATAAATATCTGAGCTCGACAGTCCCTCGCATACAGTTTCTAATATTTAGATAGAGTCCAGGTGTGGCAGGGCATGGAGTCCTCAGGTCAATGGGGAAAGAGTAAGTTGGTTTTTAACCCATTTAATCTTTCCAGACTATTCCCTGCCTTTTAAGTCTCTCAGATGTGATATTTTGACTTGCAGTTTATGAGCCATCTGTTTTTGTAGGTAACATTGTACTTCTTCACTGATGGACATGAGATAACAAAACAGTTAAAATAAGCTGATGAATTAATTAAAAATAATGTGCAAGACAGCAAAAAGGTGCCAGGAGTTGGCACTGTAATTTCAGCAAAGGCTGGGAAATTAGTGCTAGCAGAAAAACCAACATCTCAATAAAATGAGCAGTTTCATTCAGTGTAATGTTTTAATAGTATATACTGAGCTGCTCCATATCATCGTTCTGAGTAGCACAGAACTGAAAAGTGATATGAGATCAGTGATGTGTTCCTTTTCTGTTGTTATTTGGACTTGTATATTTTAATCTGCTATTCAATATCACCATACATTTAATTCTTTTTTCCTTACACTCCAGCACGTGTATAAGGACCAGGGGTTAAAGACTTGCTCTGGGACAAAGTAACCCCATGCTACACCTGCAGGACATATTAGGTCTTGAGGAAGAAGCACAGCTTTGTGGGTAGTGGACCAGGAACAGAGAAGTCTTTGATTTTCAGATGTTGAGATGATCTGGTAAGTCCTCTGCTGATGGCTGCCTTTTGACCCTTTTCCTGAAGCAAAGGAAGGCCCTGATGCTGAATTAAGGCTTTGGGGCTATTTAGATTCTGGACACGGGCAGAGAATACAAACCAGAAAGGACGTTCAGAAGAAAGAGGTTGTTATCCATGCCTTACGTGAGTGAATTCATATTTTATGCTTCTGACCACTGATGCTCCTGGAAGGAAGGGTTGGCCTTCCATGGACTTGGCCACAGAGCTGAGACCTTATAACCTGTATTTTTAATGGCTTAGATGTTGAAGACCAGACTGAGTAATTTCAGGGCCTTTTGACAACTGTAGGGGATGATGTGGGAGACCAACTCTGTGACACTTGCCTGTTGAGTTGACAATTTTTTGCAGGCAGGGGTTATTTCTCAGCCCCAGAACCACACAGGAATGAGTCCAGGACTGGGGCTGTCAGGCAGCTGTTTGGCAGTCTCAGCCCCAGGACCGCACTGGAGCCACTTATGGAGATGCTTACAGAGATTCCCTGGGGGCACGTCTCAGCAAGGGGGAACACGTTGCTCCACGGGAGCAAGACAACAGGTAACTTGAGTTTCTCCCCAGGAAGCAGATTAGCTCTGCCCCACTGAAACTGCTAACCCTGCTTTCCAAGGGACGTCCTTCTAAACATGGATCGGGGTGGAAGCATTTTCCCTCAGACCTCCTGCTTGTTGCGCTCTTTCTCGAGTGAATGGTTGAGGCAATGAAGTATCTAAATCCTGTTCCACGGGAGCAAAGGAAATACTCACATGCTTACGAACTCTTTTTAAGTCAGGGCTTTGGTGAAGGTCCTACTCGCCCAATTGGTGTTTCTAACACTATAGAGGAATAAATGTAGTTCTACCTGCGAGCTATGTGCCATGAGGTGCCTTTCACCCTTGGGTCTCAATTAAAAAGCCAACTCTAATACCTGGTAGCATCAGTCCCCTTGCTTGAAATTAGAGCTGGTTGATACACGTGTACATTTTTTTTCCTAGCAAGTGTTTCTTCTAAATTTGTGGCATTTTTGATGTTGAAGAAAGCATTGCCATCATTCATGGTAGTTCTCCAACCATCTAGGAAGCTGAAGGGACAATGGGGGAGGGCAGGCAGAGAGTGACTAGTCATGTGGCAGAAAACTTGTCACTTTGTCTGACCTCTTTTAACTGGAACGAAGTGTGACAGCAGTTTCTGTCGATGTGTTTAGTTCTTTCCCACCTTTGCAGCACGGCTGCTTGGGTGCTAGTTTGTTCCAGTTGTCTGCTGATGCAACTGATGCTCAGAAAAATTCTTGACACATGGTACCTTTTAGACATGGTGATAAGGTAACTGGACTCACTCCATGTTGTGTCTTGAACCCATACTTTGTCATCCTATACGATACTTTAGACATCATATAATTCTTCACCTTTATGAGTCTTCATATTTTACTTAGTGGTTTCATTCCTTTTGTCTTAGAATGTGACAGGGAATTAAAAGGCTCCCAATTAACATGTGAACTTTTTTATACCTCTCCCTTATTTGGAGTAAACTTTCCTTTCTTAACTGCATGTGGCATTTGATAACCTTTACTTTATTTTCTGCAACTAATTATTTTAGGTTATGCTGTCTACTGTATAGTTCAGCTTATTATGAAGCTTATTCTGCTAGCTCTACTACAGAACATATGGTCTCTGTGTGTCTTCATCTGTATTGCTTCTCGCCCCCTTATTTATATCTTGTTTCTTTACTCTCTGGAGGATGGGGAAAAACCCCAAGTTGTTCCCCACACTGCCATACTAGCTTGTTGTAACCACAGTCCTACTCCAGTAAAAGTCAATGAATGTTTTGCCACAGACTCCAGCATGGTCAGGATTGGCCCTATGTTTTAAAAGTCTAGATCTTCACTTTGGCACTACACTGCATCTTCAAACAAGGACAACACAACACAAATGCAAAAGCACAGGCAAAGGGGATCATTATATTTGCCATGGCTTTCCTACAGTCTAATCTCCCCCATTGGCTGCCTCATTTCTTTAGTTGCTCTCCTTCAGGAATGGTCTTTCTGTTTTCACTCCTGTCTGAGTGTTCATAATTTCTCATGATAAAAGTTCAGCTGAAAAATCTTCCAAATTCAGCCATATAGGAAGGCTCCTATAGTAAATGGGTCACTGGAACAAGATATAGGAGACATGACGTCAACTCAAATGAAAGTCTCCAGTGTAATTTTGAGTAAGCTACTTACAGCCAAATCAAAAAGATGAGAGGCAAAATTTGCATGCCTACCTTTGAGGGTGTGATCCTGAAAACCATAGTCAATCCGGCTAGCCTTTGGAAGTACCTGACATCTATTGGTGCCTTTAATTTTTTAACCTTACCTTTCCAGAAGTTCAACTTCTGTACCTGTGCAGAAGCACCTTACCCACTTGGCCCCCTACTTCATTCCTAAACCCAACTGGGATTTACAAGTACCTTATAGACTAAGTTTTATAGGTACTTGATCCTGGTACAGAGCCTGGGGTCAGCAGATGGCTGCACCCTGCCTTCTAGTCGGGTAGTCGGGAGGTGGGTTTAATTCCATCTGTAAGTCAGATCATACATCATACACTACCAAGCGTCCACAGAGGTTGTAACCACTAGGGAATCCACTAGACAGACCTGTGTTTTGAATCCCACCTCTTTCTAGGCTCAGAGAGATGCCTCCCTCCACCTTGGAGTCACAGTCCAGTCTGCTCCCTCTCTGGGAATGAGGCACCTAAATGCATCTTTTCAAAACACAGGAGGAGGAGATGGTGCCCTTTCTCTCCACTCAATAGTCCAGTGGTTTCAGCACTCAGTCAAGACTGGTAGATTTAGTTGCAATTCCTTCTTCTGCTTGAGAGAATTTAACCTTGCATCTCTACTTCCCAGGAGAGTCTTTGTTCCCTGCTCTCCTCCCCGCTTTCCCCAGCCACTAGATGTTAATGTGTTTTCAGATGGATACGTACTCTCATTTCTGCTTCTTCAAAGCTGTTCCACTTTACCTATTCATTAAGCTGGAGAGTGACAGACTCCTTAACATTCACAAGAGAGAGAGAGAGAAGAGAGGCACATCTTCCAGCCTCTGCTCCACTGAATGTCACTGGTTATTATATCAGGTCAATTGTCAGCAGTGCAGGGGCTGGAACCCAAGTCTCCCCTGTGCTATTCCAGTAGGGTCTTACCCTATTAAGGTCGAACCCAATGCCTTGCCAGGCAAGAAAGGTCTGCTTCTACGCACACAGCTAAATTTATTAAGTATGTGACCTTTTTTTTTGGCTTCTTACATGCAGTTTAGTTCCTCAGGCTCAGACGGGGTCCACTCCAGCAACCTACGCTTTGTTGCAATCCCAATCCAATTGTGATGGCACTGTATGAACTTCAGTATGTGAAACTTTAGTCACATACAAGTCACATTTGGTGAACATGTGCTACTGTGGGAGGTGAATCCCAAAGAGATTTGGGCAGGGTTTTCTTGTCCAGATACTCAAAATGGCAGTGCTCTGGGCCTGCATAGTAGCTGAATATTGGGTGCCTACCTCACATTTTGCTAGAAAACTTAGTTACCTAGGAGGTGTTCAGTGTCTCAGCTACCTCACTACCACGTAGTTGGGTGAGGCGTCCCATCCCACAAAGAGAGGGCTAGTGTTTGCCTACAATGTGACTATATGTGCAAAGCAACTTTTTAGCAGACTCTTTTCCCCCACCAGATTACTTTGTACATGCAGCTCTAACTCGTGCTTTTCAGAGCTATGGATTTCCCCACATTACTGCTTGCAGGGCTTTGGACTAGAGACTGGATAGGGAAGTGGTGTGAAACAGGATTCTTAACCTTAGCTGAAGCAAAGATCCCATGCACATGACTCAGGTCTTTACAGAAATACTCTCATCTACCTAAGAGATCTGCAAGCCTTAAGTGAACTGTCTTCACTGTTTTCTCCATGTGAGATTTCTGACAAAACATTCACCTGCAACTCAGCTGGAAATACTGCCATTTCCAGCTGGAAATACTGCCATTTCCAGTACCCAACCCAAACCACATGACTATCTCCCATTGCAGTCAATATAAAGTGCCCAAATACCACTAAGAGCCTGGGCCAGTATGGCTGGCAGGCAGGCAAGCAGAAAGGCTCTTTATAGCAGGATGGAGTTTCAAAGGCAGAAATGACCCTGATGCATAATGAGGGTAAAGGGGGGAAAAACTGCTATTTGGGTCTGAAAATCTCACTTGGCCTGTTCCAGCCATTGCTGCTTGCTGCACTCTGCATTTAAACAGCAGAGAGCAGGAGCAGCATGCAAAGGGGAAACCTTTTCAGTGGAGGAATCACTGGAGATCAGCAATCAACAGATGAATCATTCAGAACTGCTGAGCCATTGCTGACAGGTGCAGTGGGCATTTGCTCCCTTTCCTTTCCTGTAACTGATACCCAGGCCCTGCTCAGGCCCAGAAAGACTCTTCCACAAACATACTTTACACATTCTGAGAAAAGGAAAAGTATCCCTAGTGGTTTTGGATACCTGAACTGTGGCATCTTTCTCAGGTTTTGTTGCAATTGCTGGAGCGCTTTATATTCCACAAATTAGAGTCAATAGAAGTGCTTCAAATGAGGCCACAGTATCAAGGCTTTATTGGTGACACTTTTGCAATCTCCACTGTGATACTTGATGGCATGAGACAGATTGTCTGGGAATCATGGCTAAACCTAGCTTTTGGGACATAGCTGACTTAGAAGACAATAACGAGAGAAAATTGAGGTGCATAACTTGAGTCACGGGATGAGGAGCACAGCAAGAAGGATGAGAAATTATTTAACATGACATCTATGAAACAAGGGGTCCAAGTATGCAACTCAAGGGAGATATGAGTCCATCCTATAAAAACCTGACAAGGCTTGCACTTGATTCTGGTAATGTTTTATTATCAGTTCCTAGGACACCAATGTTTTTATAGTACAGAAATGAAAGACAAATAGTCCCACTGTTTCTTTTTGTAACTTACATATTTCATAAGGCTACTGTCTATTCCATCATGTTGCACCAGAGATGCCTTCCCTTGTCCCAGGCAGGACTTGCTATCTTTTACAGGTGACTCCTGCCTAGACTGTGACTAAAGACTGTGTTTCATGGCTAGAAATTCTAACCGACTGATAACATTTACTCACACATCTCTGGGAGTTGTAGACAAGCCAATAAATCATTATTTCCTTTAAATAATTAGAATTACCTGGCCTTAAAAGCAATTCTGGTATTGAATAAGGGACAACTGATATACCAATTGTTGGAGTTTTGGAAAGAGACTTGAGGATACAAAAAGGAGACCACAAGCAAAATAATAGTTTTAAAGGGGGGAAAAATGTACTTGTGAAGCAACATGGTTCAAACCCTCATCTTACATCAACTGATAAAGCGCCCTCTGTAGCAAGGCAACTGCGGGCCCTGAGCAGCTGCAGCGCCCCTGTGGAGGGCAGTGCTGGCTTCCGTAGTACAGATGACGGTGGGATCCCCAAAGGCAGTACCTGTGGCTGCTGCTCCCTCACCCCTGCCCCTCAGTTATATTACTGAGCTGCACTGCGGTGAAAGATCCATCTTCACTGGCACAGGTATCTCATTGTACATCTCTGAAACAGCAGGAACGTAAGTTGTTGAGAAGGACTGCCGGCGTTTTCAGCTGAAGTGTAATATAATGGATAACGCTATGTTTACTAAAGGTCGAGAGCAAAGCATTTGGGAGGAAAAGGTGAACAGTTATATCACACTGTGATGCACTGACACAGTAAAGGTACAGCTGAGCAGAAAAAATGAAGGTACCAGTCTCTGATGAAATTAATGTTCTGTGAAGACTCTCTCATTTAAAATCAAACTCACTTATGACCTTTTCTCTGAACAGCAAATCAAAAAAAATCTATCATGCAAAAGCAGTCAAATGGAAGACGACAATATGATTTTTAAATGAACAACGGTTTTATTCATGAAAAATTCATTAAAATGTGTAAAATATACTCAAATATATTTGATTTGTTGACTGTAATTAAAAATATAAAAATATACTAAACAAATACATAAATTAAATTGACAATAGTAGCATGGTTGTGTGTTCACTCAGTGCTTGTTAGGAACACCAATATAAGTAATTATATAGCATATCAAAACAGAATATATACTGAAGACGTTGTTCAAGGACTTGACCTCAGGCATAGGCACAAAATTTATGGCTATCCATTTATAAAACATTTTTTTTTTTGCAATACAAAATGTTGCTCCATTACAGACCGCTATATCCACTGTATAACCAAAAAAAAATTTTTTAAAAACATTTGCAAATCATCCAGCTTTAGTGATACTGCATACTAAACCCCACACTATTCGCTCACTATAAAACTACTCCATCATCATTATGTATTTCCTGCCAAAGTCTTTCAAAAACCCGAGTGGAAACTAGTCATTGATCTAACATGTAAATCAAGAATAATACACTTATTTGCTTTGGTGATACAGGTTTTAAAAGCATGTCAGAAGTTTCAATCCACTAGTGAGGAAAGGGGAGGTCAAAAGCCTGGATGCCAAAATGAACCCGTCAAGTATTACACTGCAGCCTCACTGTAAGTTCAGAGATGAGCCTCCAAGGACTATTGTTGCTACAATTCAACATTGTCCCGGAGCCCAGAAATGTAAGACTGGGTAGAGTGCCATCAATAAAATGATTGCCATCTTACATTTCAGCCTGTTGACTCAAGTGAATGTCCTGGAAGTGCTGGGAGAAATTTGAATAACTGCATACAATTGAGATGCAAGCCAGTCATGGATAAAAACTTGCACCTGAAGTAGCTGTAGGCCATATCACAGGTGAGGTGCTACAACCTGTAACCCTTGGACAAGTTGCTAGTATAATCAGTCTTTATTCTCATACCCTTTATCCAAGATTTTAGCGTTAAGCACTGTTTCAAGTGTTTGTGTGCTCACTGTTGTCAAATCAAAGCCTATATACCAGGAAACAATACACAACTGAAATATAAAGGAGGCTCATTCTTCTTCCTGGGTACTACACCTAATGGGAAATCTATGTATTATGGCATAAAATACTATTTTTGGCAATAGTAATCAATCAGCTATATAAATAACTATAGCAGCAGAGAAAATGTATAAAGTTGCACTTTTATTTCTATCATTTATTTTAGTGACCTTTTTTTAAAAAAAAATAAAACTCGAGCTATGTGAAAGCACTTTTGCTAAATGTGGTAGCAGATCTTGTATTTGTATTGCACAGATTTAAAAGTATGACCTTTTTATTATTAAACACATTATAATCCAAACATTGAGTTAACTAAAAGCTCAGTTCTAGAAACACTTAAGCTCTTGCTTGACATTTCTCATGTACGTATTTCCATTAAATTGAGCTGGATTACTCACATGAATAAAACCATGTCTGTATTTATAGAGGTCTGCAGGATCGGGCTGCAGGTGTGTAAATCTTAAGTTTATGGATTAACAGTTATATATTAGTATTTCTTCTTTAACCTTACTTTTGGGAAACAAAGAGGAGGTTTCTGGTCATCATAAAGCATATCAAAATCTTGTTTACTGAAGGAATGATTTCCCTTAAGGGTAATCTTCTTTCAGTACTGTCTCCTTCAAATCCATCCTTTCTACAGTAACAATTTCCCATCAGTCCCGCTACTTAATTTGGGAGGCAGAGTACATATAATCAATTAATTAAATTAATAGGTGTCTTACATGAAAGGATGCTACATGGATGCTGGCTTGTTTATTGATTTTCAGTACAATTTATCTGGCTTCATATGATTATGTAAACTTACCAGTTAGGAAATGGAACAAAGATGATATTGTGTGTTATGCAGTTTTATGTGGCATATATTATTTGTCTATCCAGGCAGAGATGAAAAATTTTTCAAGACCACTTTACCAGAGTGCTTAGGGCCAATCATTACTTTATGAAGTAATGGGGAGGAAAAGGTTTTATGAACTATGCACAATCTTAGCATGAAGAAATGATGAACATAGCTATCTGCCTGGACACCATTGTTTTTGGCTGCTGATTTGTGAACTTTGAGGGTGTAGTGGAGGGAATTTAGAAAGAACAAAAAGAGGAGGATGATTTGTGTTCTGTTAAAAATGATGAACTACATATATGCACAATTTACAGTCACAGACCCTTGTCCTTGGGATCATATATTATTGACCACAGTTTAATTTCCTCAGCAAAAAAATGACACGTCACATATAGCAGGGGATAATTTATATGGTACATTTGATATTCTTTTTCACTGAAATTATTTTCTTGGTAACTAACCTCATGCTTTAGCTTAGTCATTGTTGAAAAAAAGTGAAAAGATAAGGGCTAAAACTAACACACACAAGAAAAAGCTGCTGGTGGCTTTATCGATGTAGCTCCCACCTCTGCTAACCTGTCCTAGTTTAAGGAGGAAGGAGGTTACATACATAGAAGTGTCATGCTTGTTTGCCACTGACTTAGACAACTAGAGCTCTGCCACTGAGAGGGACAATGTGGTCATGGGCCTATGGAGAACTATCATTTCTCCTTAACCATACAAAACTCTTCCCCTCCAGGTGAGGAAGTAGAGGTTGGCTACCTCTACTTGGTTCTTCCCTTCTTCCTCTGACCCCCTGAAGGGTGCCCAGGGAATCTCAAGGTTCCCACCTGAGGCATGGAGGGCAAACATCATTCTCATGTAGAACTGTCTGAAGAATTAACACAGCTCAGAGACTGGGAAACTTCATGGAAAAGGTGGCCTTCAGTACAGCTGCAGAAAGGATAACCAGCCAAGAATCTGGGGACGCTGCAGAGCGAGTGCAAGGGGAGGAGGCACGGCACAGATAATTCTTTCCTTGCAGTAGAATCTGAGAGCTTGGTGAGGCTTGAGGGAGAAATCCCTGCTTATTCTGGGTTGGACAAATGTATCTGCCCTACTCGATGGAAAGACCTGGGGAGATTCTGTAAGGACAGCCTGAGATTTTACTCCGGTCATGTCACTTTTCATGGTCATCCCTCCTGTAACCAGGACTCAGCCACACCAATGATAAAAAAAGAAGAGACTTTGGTTCCTTCTCTCTCTCTCTCCGAAACGTGGGTAAGTTTCTTCATTCAAACCATAATCTATAATTCATTTTTTATTTTGGATAATATTTTGGAGGAATGAGCCATTTTCTCCCCATGCCTGGGGGATGCCCATTAAGTCTCACCTGGACAGTATTTAACTAGCCTGTAATGGAAGGACTGACAAGCCAAAAATAAGGAATTTAGAGTTTTGGAAGCTTATCTGAAAAAAAAAATCCTTTCCTCCAAGCAGTGATATCACTGCTGTCAAGGAAAGTTCTTAGCTTTTGTCTTGTGTGGCAGGCAAACTTTCCCAAGATAAACTGTGTGGGAAGAGATTGTAAAGCAGCAGAATTATCAAGCCTTTTCTTTCTCCTTTTGGAAACAATAGTATTTTAAAAGAATTTCTAATGATATTTTAATATTGGCATTTCCCTTTCCTCTTAATTCAAAATGAATTTTAGAAGACAGACAAATGACATTCAATAGAGTATTCTGATTACCATAACTTAAGGAGAATTGTCTCTTCAGGAGGAAAGAATGATCACCAATGTTTAGCAGTGATGCAGGCAGCCAGATCCCACAACTTGTACTGGGGAGCTGTACATTTTTAGACTCTCAGTATCCTATGCACCTGTAATCCAGTCCTGCCTACCTTTTAAGATGTCATGACAAAGTGACAAAGATTGCCCCTTGTAAAAGTCTGTAGGTCTGTCATTGGGAATGTACATATATCAATTGAAGCTTTCTCCTATTAACTGTATTCAGGTGACAATGTACAGGTCCTGTGGTTAGATTCTGACCTTGGTTACAGTAGTCTAAAGAAATCAGAATCTGACCCATTCTCCCAACAGACAAAAGAAGTTCTACTAGACTGCAGGGCATCCATCATAGGCTCATATTTTCCCACTAACTTCTAGATTAAATTGAAAGAGTGGTTTCTAGTGAGGAGAACTCTATTCTAGTTGTTGTTTGATGTTGGTTCTGTAAGTGGTACATCATGGTGACCCTAGTGTTATGGGTCAGATCACATTTTGGTCAGATCACAAGCAATCAGTTTGAAGGCTTAGAAAAGCCCTATAATCCTATGCAGAACTACTCTTTTACCCAATACATAGCTGATTTCACCTCAGGAACACTAAGCCAGTTAAAAATGTGACCATCCTTAAAGAATATTTCCCTGTATGCTAAGTAAGTGCCAATATACAACCTGTCCCAAACTCAGCAGCCATACAGGTTAAAACAGTTGATGTGGAACAGTTAAAAAAACTGTAGTAAGGAAAAATAGTATTATCTGAAGCTTAATATTAATATAAACATTATAGAAAAAATACATATTTACATAACAAAATACAATTATATACAATAATATCTATTACACTTAAATTATATATCTTTAAAAAGAAAAACACCAGACTAATAAATTATACACAGTCTCAATAGAAATGTCTGGCACTTCTCTAGTGCATGAAATATTTTTTTTTAAAACCCACAACCCCCCCAGCTCTGATCACAAAAGCAGGCACCTGAGACATTCTTAGTGCCTTGAATAAACAGCATCTGAAAACAAGGAAAACTGAGATTAGAAAAAAAAATCCACCGGTCTGTATTAGCTTCGTCCTTACCAGATGTTTATAATGCTCAGGAATGTGATCAAAACCAATGTGACGAGAGGGGGCTCTGGGTCCTGGGCACCCTTCTGCTAAAACACTTCAGACTTGGCCTCTTCAAAATCTGCCACACAGTGGTGGGAGTCTGCCATAAGGAGTGTAATCATCAAGGACTAGATGTACAGAAGAGTTTGAGTGGTAGTGTAACGGGCTGGACGACTGGGGCATGAAACAGAAGCTGCTAACGGGGGGTGCCAGACAGGAGGCAGAGGGCTGTGCTCAGCTCGGGCTTACGCAGGAGGCTGAAGGCTCTGGCTGTACACACTGGGAGCAGAAGTCCCCTCATTAGTCTCACTGCTGCTCCCCATCCTGTGCAGCCAGCAATTTTTGGGTTAACCCTTTCACAGTTTTTAAAAGCTTTTATAGTGTTGTTCTACATACAATTCAGTGCCAGCGGTTGAAGGGTTAACCTCATAGCTGTTACAGCAGTGACATCTCCCATGGAGGAAGGGAGAGTGAGGCTAATGAGGGGACTCCACCCCCGACTCCCCACAGTGGGAACCTCCAGCCTCTGGGTGAGTCTGTGCCGTGGCAGGTAATACTGCCCACCCCACCCCATTCCTTTGCACTCAGCACAGCCCGCGCCCAGCTTGGCCTGTGGTGCCAAAATAGCTAGCTCTGCCACTGAACTTGAGTACCTGTCTGCCACGGGGATATATAAATCCAACAATAAAACACTACGGAGGGCTTCAAAGATGTCTCTCCAGCTTCCGGCTAACCCTATAGGTGAACCCTACAGGTCTAAAGTCCCTAAAGTTTAGGAGCAGGACCCACACTTTTAGCTGTCTGTCTGCCTAGGTGAATCCACAACGTTTAAGTTAGATGCCCAGGCTCCCCACCCAGTACATGGGGAAAGTTAGACTCTGAAGACAGAAGCTAAGCAATAGGAAACACTTATGACAAGGGTCTGTCTCTGGTACTTGAGCTTCCTATTTAGCGTTGCAGGGGGATGCTACCTTCCACCTGGGAGATTCCCAGTCCTGAACCCTCTCTTGGAATTAGGTTCCTAAACCTGTTTTTAAAGAGGGAGGTCAGGCTAGTCTTTTCCTTCCAAATTTGGCCTGGGAGGTACCCCCCTCAACGTTTTATCCAATAGCTCACTTGTTTATTTAAGATAGTGGGGGGCAACATTTTTTGGAAAGCATGCCACAAATTAGTCCCATACCCTCCCTGAGTGCCCTTTCCCTGCCTGATCTGCTGCTCTGCATTCTGCTACCTGTCCTGTACTCCCTGACCAATTGCTGCTCTGCTTTCTGCTTCCTGTCCTACCTACTACACCATGTTGCCTGTCCCCTTGCTGATCTATTATGCACCACACACAGAGGCTGCAGGTTAGCTATCCCTAATCTAGGATACGGGAGGCCTGAGGGTCTGGAAACCACATCATGCACTGCGCAGGCAAGTGGGCTGTGCATTGCTGCCCTCAGCACCTCCTCTTGAACACTTCGTTTCAGGTGAACTATTTAAACATTCACTGAGTAAGCAAAAGGCTTTACTGGTTCTAACAAGTTGGGCCAGACAACTGGAGGATGAGAGACAAAAACACAGGTAGGAAAACTGTTGGTGAGGTGAAGAAGGAAGCAAATACTTCTGGGAGGAACAGGTTTTAATGAAGCTGTTCCAGGATAAGGGACAGAAAGGCAAGGGAAGTAGTCAGGAAACAGCATTGGGAAATATGCATTATATGAATGACTGGTGAAGGAAGAACGAAGATCAGAGACAAAGTGAAAAGGGGAAGCCAAAATGTAATAAGAACACTGCTGGAGAGAAGTAGGGAACTGCCAGAATGGCAAGAGCAGAAGACAACTTTAATATTAGTATTTTGGATAGGGTGGAAAGGTATGATAATACTTAAGGCAAGAAATGATTCAATTTGCCCCTCTCAAATGCACAGTTATATGTGAGAAGTTGCACAACTTCATAACTTTGTCCCTACCTCTGTGATACTCTGGATTCACATTTTCATAGATTGGAAACAATGGATTTTCTTGTTCATTGCGTAGCTTTCTTGCTCGTAGAACGTCTCTCACACACTGATGTAAATAGACATACTGACACTGGAAAAGAGGGAGGGAAGTATAAAAAATGAAACATACAAATGAGTAAGCATTTTTGCTATTTTTCATTACTCCTGAGGTGATTTAATATTAAAACATAAAGCTCTTTAAATTGGTTTACTAGAGCTGATCGACATGCAATTTTCATTTTGTGGTAAATTTCAATGTTTTGGAATTTATTTTCATTTCTAATTGGATCAACATTATATCTCTTCAAATATTTCCCACAAAACAAAAATTGATTGCAAAATTTTGAAAAAATGTGAAAATTACCTTTTTAATAGCCCCACAATTGATTGCAGCCTAACACAACAATACTGAAAACAGCATCTTCCGTAATTATTAGCTGTTCTTGATCAAAGTGTCAAACTGCTTCACTACAACACAGACAGGAGACACTTTGATCTTAAAAATAATTTATGACATTTCAATTAGTGTTCACAGCAGCTGACCACAGTGACCTCAGGAGGCCACCTAGTCCAACTCCCTGCTCAAGGCAGCGTCATCCCTGTTTAAGCCATACTAGGTGGTTGTCTAATCTAGTCTTAAAAATGTTAAAAGATGAAGATTCCACAGCTTTCTAAGTAGACTGCTGCAATAATTAACCACCCTTGTAATTAGTAAATTCTTCCTCATGTCCAAAATGTTGCTTGTTGCAATTTAAGATGGTTACTTCTTGACCTGTCCCTAATTGGCCTCATCCACACATGACACTTAATACGTTATTAACCAGTTAATCATGCCTTAAGTGATCACCTGGCTATACATTCAATTAATTGTGCAGGCAACTGTTGATCCTCTGGATCATGGTGTACACGTAAGAGGTGTAGTCAGGTGCCTGATGAATCTGCTTGTACACAGTCCTGTGACCATCACACCAAGACCTATTACATGTATACTTAGGCAAGAGAATGGAGGAGTGGAGGCTGCCCAAGAGCTACCATCCCCACTTTAGACCACTGAGACAGAATCCAAAGGCCAGACTGTGTCCAGATGTTCAGTTTCTTGACAGTTCTCCTAGAACTGCTGCTTGACTGCCTAGGTGCATTTTGCCAGAGTGATGTCCCTTAGCTTTTCTCCAACCAAGGAGTACCCACAAGGCAGTGGGGGCTAGGGTTTTGAGGCACCCTATGCTCACCTTTGTCTCGAGGTCACAACACTCTTTGTATTTTATTAGAGCTACCCTGCCATGAGTAGTCTCACCATGTTGTCAACAATTCAATCAATTAATGGCATGATACGAAGTTAATTAATGGTGTGGCTGCACAGTTATGCCACAAAATATTTGTAATAACTTTATAGCTGCTTCCTATTATGCCATTAATTGAATGTGTGGCCAGTGGCCCCTGTGGCTAGGAGCCCCATCAGCTGATTGGAGCTTCCACCTGTGGGAGACCTATGTGCTCCTCTAAACCTGGGAGCTCCCAACTGACAGGGCTCACAGCCGGGAGTGGGGGGGGGGATCCCACACACCCTCACAGCTGGGAAGCCACAGCAGCTGTACTTTCCCAGATGTGGGAGGCTCTACATAGTCTCCCAGCTGTGGGGTGGATGGAGCCCTCCGTGGCTGGGAGATTGCATCAGCTGCAGCCTCCCATCAAGGGGTGGGGGTGCCTGAAGCTTCCCTGTGCCTAGGAGATTGCAGCAACTGTGGTCTGCTTGCTGTGGGAGTCCAGGTCAGCGGATGGGGCTCCCAGCCATAGGACTGCATGGTGTGGTCCCATGGCTGGGAGCCTTGTCAGCTGACCCAGGCCTCCAGCCATGGGACTTTGCTTCTTGCCAGTGCAGGGGGAGCCCAGGATCATGTGACATGGCAGGAAGCACAGTTGTGTGAATCACATATTAGTTCCTATTATGCTTTTACTTGCATGTGTAGAGGGGCCCTTACGTTTCAGAAAACAGTTGAGCACAATCCTCTTTATCCCTACCAATTTGGCATTTAAAGACTTATCAAATCAAATTTAATTATTGTTCTGGGAATGTTTCTCTACTGCTCTGTCTCTAAGACAATTAAGAAACCTGCTGTTATGCACATAAAGTTGCTGTCACTGTGGAACACAGTTCTTCAACCCACCCGCCTATTCAGTGGAAAGGTGGCCAGGGCAAAAATTTTTTACTGATCATGTACATTTAAGACCTTATTGTGTAAGTGAAATGGTACAGAGTTTTACTGCCTATTAGACAGCTGGAGTGCTGAGGACATTGCCTTCTTCATTGATCATGATGGTTTCCTTGTACTCCTGTCATTTGTCTTTAGGACTAGGTACACATGTTCAAAAATCCCAAGGAGGAATTGATCAAAGTGATATGGTTTTGTGTAAATGGCATAGTTTATACTGGTAGTGCACAAAATACACAATCGCCTTTTGGTGGCGGTGGGGAAATCTTAAACTGGGTTCCACCATTTTTAAACCAGTCTATGTGTGTGCCAAACTTCTGTTTGGTTATGGGTACAGACTGGTGTATAATCACTTATACTGGTAAAGGTGTAATGTCTGTACCGGGCCCAAAAGCTCACAACTGAAGTCTGACTTGGACAGTCTTTTTTGTTCCATGTTTGGACAACAGAGTGGTCATTCATGACTGGAGCTCCTATGCACTATGGTCATACAAATGATCCCATATGTTTAGCCTCCTCTACTTGCTTGAAGCAACCCCAAATTAACAGGTAAATTACACAGTAAAATGGATTGATGAAGTTATTCTGATCAAGCCATGAATCATCATACAGTCTCATGATCAGCAGGGACTGAAACTCCTGAACTCACTATATCTGGCTTGTATTTTGGGATACAGTCTGCAAAGGGGGAAGCAGCAGGGTTGGGAAGGAGAGGACAGAGAGTACAATGGCAGCAGCAGTTTTGAAATGATTGACTTTCTACTCAAGGGGCTTGGGTGAGACTTCAGGTATAATTGCAAAGATCTAGATAAGGGGTAAGGGGTTGGGGTTGTTTCCAAATTATATTTCAGGAGTTCTTCACACTACTTCTACAGACATTTTATTTGGGTCTGTTTGCATTTGACTTGGACTCTATCTCAGTCTTACATTTAGAATCCACCACTCAAAGGAAAAAGCTCTGATGGTGTACTAACTAGAGTTCTTCTATTATTAAGATAATATTAATATTCTAAGAACCCTTTTACATTGACAGTAGGGCTTTTCTTTTGCTTGTACATGACTTCTGCAGACATCAGCAAACTTAGCAATGTGTAACACTGCCAATTATAACAAAAAGCAACATTAGCAGCACACTACAAACAAACTATCAAGGTTACTCTAATTCCTTTCATAACAGTAGCACAGAGCAAACCTATAGATAGTCTGACTCTGTAAGTCCTTAAACAAGGTCCTGTTTAGCCACATTACCTTAAAGTGATTTTTCTTGCACTTTTAAAAGCATGGGCGACTAGTACCTCCTGCGTCTGAGGGGCACCCGCAGAAACTGCCAGTGGTGTTGGCGGCAGGGACGGAGCTGCCGAGCACCCACATATGCCGGCAGTGTTGGTGGTGGGGATGGCCCTGTCAGGGGGAACGTACCCCTCCCCCTGTGCTCCCCACTACCAGTCGCCTATGTTTAAAAGCATACAAAGACTTGTTTTTTGTACTCCAACACCATGTATACATCCCCCTCTCCACAATGTACTAGAAAATGATTGATCTGTCTTCCCAGTTCAATAAATACTAGGATGTTACACAACTGCAAGGTCACAGTGCTACAGTTTTAAAATAACAAACACTTGAATAATTATCTCCCTTCTCTACTGCTCTCTCCCTTTATGCCCACCTATCTATCTTAGGTTTTTCCATTGTATCTATCTCCAACATACCCAAGTGTTTATAGATGTTTTATTGGACATTTGTCCAATTCACTAGCTCTTGTACAATGTGCTGTGTAATGTCTGTAGCATGACATCGCTAGAGATGAGTGCAGTTCGGTGGTAGGTGAAGTGTGATCTGTAGGACTCAGGTATTTCTTAGCTGTGTATAAAATCTTGCTATGTAAAGGCCTGACCCAACTTTATGGAGGGCAATGGAAAGAATCCCAAATTACGTTGTTTTCAAAGTGCTAAAATAGTTCTTAACTATTTTACATTGGCCCCTCAAGGTGCAATTTTTGAACATATGTCAAGTGCTTTGAGATCCATGTTTCTCCATAAGTTCAGCCTATTAATTTTAATGATGAATTTGCTTCATAGTGGGCATGTCTACATGTGCCCCTGACTGTGCAGTTGTTACTGTGCAGTCATTTAGTACTTGCTAAAGCTACACATGCTACCATTACTGAACAGTCCCAGTGGTGCACAGGTTGTTTCCAATCCTACTGCACAATAGCAACGAGCTACTACACAGTAGTGACTGTTGGTGTCACGGTTTGCACCCGCCAACTCTATGTTGCCTTAGTGTCTCGTGTAGATGCGCCCACTGTGTAACATCCAAAACTTACCTCTGTTTGAACCATGTGAACCCTGTGCAGCCTCAGGTCATACACTGCTCCATAAATATCCACAGAATCCTTTGAATCTAGTTGTTGAAGGATTCGATCCAGTGCAATGAATGTGCCTGTTCTACCAACACCAGCACTGAAAAGAGAGTGGGGTACAAATTAGCTGTGTCAAAGCTTTTGCCATCTTTACATTTCACTTCAGCAAAGTACAGATTTGCATTGCTAAGGTCCATTATGGTGTATGCTTTACTTCCATTACTCAAATGGCAGCTCTAGGACTTCAGACAAGAAGTTCATAATGGAGGTAGTTTCTTCTTTTGGAGTCACAGAAAAGCTAACTGAGGTATCTATGATTCCCATGAAGCACAATTTGTCAACTTATGCTGATATAAACTGTTGGATATATTGAACTAAGTAGCTTTTTAAAGCCTTTTTCTTACTAGAGATGAATCTGTGGGTTCTAGTTTGATTCTGCCTCTGGATTGAACTTAGGTGGTAGTTGGATTTAAACTTTGGGCAAGGTTCTTTGGTCTATGTTATGAATAACATCAGATTAGATGGTCAGAATGAACTCTCCTTTTGGCTTTAAAAATCAGGATCCACATCTGTAGTTTAGATTCATCACTCACTACATCTCATCTTGCCTTACTATCCTTTTCTAATTCAGGTGTTGGGCCAGGTACATCAGCAAAAACAAGACTTAAAACTACTATAAGGAAGTGGATTGTCCTGGAATAGCAGGTGAGTCAGGGGAAGGGTTCAGTCTCAATGTGCTACTGTGAGCCTAGCAGAAGCACAATTGTCCCCTGACAGCCATTATCAAGAGGCACACTTAGGTCCCTGGTGTCTTCCAGCATAGGGGTCAAGGTGCTAAATGCTGAAGCAGGTACTTGGGAAATACAGTCCATAGTTTGTACCTTGTGGCTGTTCTATGAAGCCAAAATTATCCCATGATAGATACCAAATATGTGATGCCTTTTTAGTGATTTTTATAAAAACTATGAACCACTGACATTCTGCTTTCATTTATACCTGCAGTGCACAATGGTTGGTCCAGTGTCTGGAGTCCTGTTGATGTAATCCCTCACAGTTCTGACAAACTGGATGAGGGACTGTGTCGTCTCTGGTACTCCATGGTCTGGCCACACTGTATAATGAAAGTGACGTATGAGTCTCTTCGAGTCAAGCTGTTCTTCCTGTCAGATTACAAAAATGTGGATGATCAGAACAGTCGGCAGAAATGGATGTGCTCACATACCACACATTTTTGTAGTGAACACCACATTATATTACAGCTGCCACCAGGGAGTAGGTCACTGGAGAACAATCGTGCTGTGTCAGATTTACCATTCTAATCTATCCTAACAATCAGAAATAAAAAAGTTGAAAAAAATGAACATACACTGCAAATTTTAAATTCTCGTATTGTCCATTCTGGGAGCACTGACTCAGACAGCATCTCCACTATTAGGTCTCCATAATACAAGGAATCCTGGTCCAGGGGCCAGTAATGATCACATTTCACCTGTAAGAACACAGAAGAGAGTGTTTCAGTTACAATGACAGCTGAAACCACCTTGTCATGTTTTAAGTTCAGGCTATGTGCTGACATTTTACAGAGAGGCTGCTCATGGTCTCCCATCAGACAAGCCTGATGCAGTCACCCTTCAGTAGGTAGACAGTGAAGGCAGCTGAAATAACTTATGCAGCATATCAGCAAGTGTCTCAAGTGCTAAGCACATGATTGGTCTCATTGACTAACTGGCCATTGTGTACCTTGCTATGTTAGTGTCTTGGAAAGATCGCGTCTACATATAATTATGGCTGGCTGCACACTGTTGACTGCTTTTAAAGTAGAAGTTGATTTAGTCTGACTGGGCAAACTGGGAATGTTGCTTGGTAGCTGCCATCCTCTATATAGGAATCAGAAGTTTTCATTTAAAGACAAATAATAAAGTCTCTAGTCCTTATAATTATAAGACAACTGTACAATCTGATTAGATCATAAGCCAATTTAGTGAGGGCTGCCCAAGGAAGTCTGACATCCTGAAACAACAGTTCTGAACTGCTTCATTTATGACAGGGGATAAAGCCTAATTCTGGCAATTAAAATGTCAATATTGCTAAGTATTCTACTGCTGATCAACATTCATGAAAAGAAGAGGGATTATCACATTAAGAAAATTAGCTGTAAGCAGATGTTTGCTTTAGCACCTCAAATAGATGGAGCTTATGTGACTCCTTTTTTCTCTTACTTTGATCGCTGAATAACAGAATGACTAGGTGTGCAAAGAAACAGCTCTGGTTTTTCATCTGCCAAACTACAGGTTTCAAAATCCAGAGGTTAAAAACTTGAGGTGTCAAAAAATACAAATGCCACAAAGCTGGCTATAATGGTAATGTGCATATGTGTGTGTATGCAGGGACTGGACGTGTAGAATAAACTAAAATGCTTATGCTTGCCACCTGTCTCCATAACATACATGGAAGATATCTTTATGGTGGTGCATAGTCTATCAGGGGTTTTTTTTGTTCATCATGAACAATGAAACAGGTAAGTATATGGCCCATAAAATTTCCACAACTGTAATATGCTAACTTTGAAAGAGAAGAGCAGAAAGTAACATGAAGCATAATATGAAAGTAACATGAAAGCACTGAGATTATCTCATGCTCTTTACTTGTTGCCACCTTCCCATATTCCATCCTTTGTATATTGTCATCCTTTACTACATTATATCTTTGCACTGACTCAAGTACTTCTTTTGCAAGTATTCATTTGAAGACATCCATTGTTCCCAAGGTTGGAATAATCAGGCCTTACAGCTTTTAAAGTCTCTAAGACTGTGTCCACATGAGCATGGATGCTTGGTTCCCCAGGGACAAGAAGCAGCGACACTCCTTGTGCTGCTGCTACTTGTCCTTGGGGCTTATGGCAATTTACCTCAGGAAGGGTGGGGGAGGATGTGGCCAGCAACTATCTGTGGATCCTGGGGAGCTTTAGCTTTACCTGAGTCCTGGGGAGCTGCAGCCATGGCACTCCTGCAGCTGGGAGCCTGGCACACAGCTGAAGCATGGCTCTGGCAGGCCAGGTTGTGGTTTTGGGCAGTGCATGCTGCCACCGAACGCGCTACCCCCCTTCTTTGTTTGCACAGGGTATTTTTGACCATGGGATCTCCCAGAGTCAATGCCCCCCCATACTGCAAGGTAGCAGCGCAGGGAGTGCCTGAATTAGTGGTGTGTGGCACTGCAGAAGAGTCTGCAGAGCCCCATACTGCACAGCTGTGCTTGTCTGGACATGTCCTAAGAGGCCAGCATTTTTGCTTACATTCTTGAGACATTACATTGTTTCAGTGGGGAGAGCAAGCAGTTGAGACTCAGAAGACCTAGCTTCTACTCCAAGATCTGTTGCTGACATGCTGTGTGACCTTGGGCTTATCATGTCACCTTTGTGTTGCTGCTTCCCCTCCTAACTTTCATCTCTCTTGCCTGTTTAGACTGTAGCCCTTGCCTCTAACTATGCATTAGTGCCTGCCACAATGAGATGCTGATTTCAAAAAGCATCTCTAGGCATTAGTGTGATACACATAATAAACAACAAATTTAAAAATAGTAATGAATAAGCAGGAAAACAATCTACTCACCCGGCCCTTCTCAACACACTGGGTTACCATGACAATATTGTGAACATTCTGTTCCCATGCCATCTTCCAGAAATCATCTTTGGTGCCAGGCAGAGGGCCCTGAGTAGCAATGTATTCCCTGCGAAAATTATTGCCCTACAAAAATGAAGAAAGCACCAGTTAATTTCTATAATGCCAGAGAAACAGGCCGTATGGCCTTATGATATGCCTGTGCATTATGGCAGTAACTCCTTTGACGGGATTATTGATTAAGAACTAAAAGGACTGCCTAAGCTCTGGAACCAGAAGGCTGGTGGGAATGAGAGGAGGAAGAGAATGTGTCAGTGTATTTAAATATTGTTGGAATATATTTATTAGTCATAGATTTTTTGGCTTTTTATTGCACTCAGTGCTGTGCATTGTTGAACTGATGGGCTTTTTCTGTTTTCAGTTAATTAGCTCAGTACCAGATTGAAATCTTGATTTTTGGGGTTTTCCTACTATCAGTCATATTTCTATGGCAAAGGGCACAAGTGTAATCTCAGCCAATTTTGCCATAACAGAAGATATAAATGCTGTCAGGATGAAATACAACTGCACAAGAACAATGCCACCTGCAGTGATAGTTGTGCTTATTGTAGATACATCAGATAAAAGCACTGACCTTTGAAAATGTATCCTTGGCCAATTATAACTGTGACCATATATGACTACAGCAATCTAAGGAAGATATCTTAAATGCTGACTGAATCACTCACAGTTAACTTAACAGCAATCAGACATGGTCTTTCAGCATTCACACAAAACAAGCTCTCAGGCTTAGTTAAAACCTGTGAATATAAGGAAGGGTGAGGGAGGCCTAATGATGTGTCTGCATATTAAGTTTTATAAAAAGGCAAAATTACCACTGGAGAGAAAAGGACTGTAAAATACTTCACTGAGTCACTTACTGCTATGTAGCTTGCATTAATATAGTCTGAACAGGGATCATCATCTACGTTGGAAAGCTTCACTCTTGACACATCATCTGAGAAAAAAATTATGACAAAAGGTTCATAATAGGTCTTGGTTTTTAAAACCTTTCATGTTAATGAAAATGTACATATGTAAAAATAAAGAGTGTCCTTTCAGGGACAGTCTGAAGGTTCATTTGCAAGAGAAAAATTGCTCACATTCGTATAGCGTCTTTCATCAAGGAGGGGATTGCAAAGCACTTTGCAGACAGCAGGCTTTAAGGTGTGTAAAAGGAGTGGGCTAGAGAAGACATCTCCCCAGCTCTTCCACCGCTTACCACAGTCCCATTGTACAATATGTCTAGCTCCTGAAAGAGTAAGTGGGGTAAAGCTGCCACCCATTTAGCCCTGACAGCAGAGTTTTCTATACGAAGAGGACAAAAGTACAGTGCTCCCTTTGAAAAAGCAGCAATATTGTCATTGGCAAGTAAAGTCTCCTAAGGAGAACGCAGGGTGGGTGAGTGGCTAGTGTGCCTCCCAGGTCTGTGACTGTTGCACTGCCTTTCCTATTGTGCAGGCAGATTGTTACATTAAAAAAAAAAAAAATCAATACTGCCCCTCCACATAGAAGGGACTCTGCCACCCACCCATACAGGCACATCTGGGTAAAACCTGCAACTAACATACAAGGCAAAACTACATGTTAACTGAGGACTAGAAATCAAGGTCACTAATACCACAGCCCTTTGAAGTTGCAAGGGATGAGGAGATCTAAGGTGGGCAAACTCTTATTATCAGAAATAGGAGTTGGCTGAGACACCAGGGCTAACCCCATGCTTGCATTACAAACAGACTGTCAGGATCCTTGTTTTACATTGTGTGTGAAAGCTGCTGGCTTCTGCATTATCACATACAGCTGTGCTGAGAGCATTGTGCTGCTGTAGGTTCATTATTTACCCAGAAGGAAGAGTCTGTCACCTACTGATATCACACAAGTTATTTGTGGCCACTGAAAAATGTTGAATTGATGGGGTCTGAATGACCAGAGTGGCAGTAGTCCTCCTGCTTTATGATACTGAACATACAAAACAAAACACACAGGCAAAGGAGTCTACTGTTATTTCTACTACTCCTAGTATCAACCCATGACAATACAGCTGAATGGCTATAAATCTGGAGCTTTTTATTGCCAGAGTGCCCATTAGTCATTGCACCTCTGGTAAGCGAAATTGCATGAGATTGAATCTATTCTAAAAAACATTCTGGGTCATAGATCATATGCAGCAAAGCACCAAGCCTTGAGCTGGCAATAGTAGTTCATCTTTTATGAGGCAAGGAGAAAAAGGATATGCTATGCTTTCCATCCCATTCTTCTTACTGAAAAGAAGTAAAAAAAACAGCTGGCTTGATGCAATATTACATAACCAAACATAAAACTTACAGGGCAATATATTATTGTATCGATTTTTCCCTCTGTTCTCTGGCAAAAGTGCTATGTCACATGATTGGTTTCGACCCACATCTTTTAAGTCCTGTAAAAAAAATAAAATAAAATGTGCAGTGAAAATAATTAGAGGATGCTACAGCATAGAACATACCCCACATAGGTTATTTAAGGCCAAGGAAAGGAAATTATTTTTATTCAGCTGAAATTAAACAGCTAACAGCATTGGCTGGAGCCAGGAACACTGCTGGCAAACACTAGTCAAGTTCTGGCACGCAGCTCTGTCAATGCAACTAAGCTCTCCTGACCTTCAGCATACCCTTCTGGTTCAATGCTGGGCCCCTCAAAAGCTTGCCAGCTGGAATTGCCAGATGAATCTGTAACTTTGGCACTAGGACAGATGAAGGCTCAGGTGAAACTGGCAAGCTTGTTTTCTCTTGTGTGTATGGGCATATGTAGATGAAATGGGGGCCCTAAATTGAAGCGGCGGGTTTTTAAAAACACTGCTTCAGTTTAGGGTGAAGTAAACCCCTGTGTCGCGTACACTTGTGTCTTACCTTCCTCTCCGGTGGTGGGAAGGAGAGGGTGAGCTGCCACTGGGGAGAAAGGTCCCTGGACTGCGGAGGGAAGATGCGGGGGGCTGGGTGGTGCTTCCCTCCGTGGCAGCGGCAGCGCCTCCCCCCCAGACAGCACCCGCCCATAGGCACCCAGCTCCAGTGGGCATTGCAGCTGCAGAGGAGGGAAGGACCAGGTCTCTATGCAGCTCATGC
Source organism: Crocodylus siamensis (assembly GCF_052110815.1). Classification (NCBI taxonomy): domain Eukaryota; kingdom Metazoa; phylum Chordata; order Crocodylia; family Crocodylidae; genus Crocodylus; species Crocodylus siamensis. The sequence goes on from NC_143398.1 coordinate 68,572,920, forward strand.
AGGCAGGCAAGCTCCGGGGGGTGGGGAGGTGAGGGAAATGATCAGGCTCACCAATTATTTTTTTTCTTTCCCTTCAATGGAGCCTGCCTTCCCTGGCTGCTGCCAGGCTGACTGAATGGGCTGCCTGCACAGCCCCTGAGCCACATGGAGTCCAGTGCTTCACTCTGCAGCTGTAGGGCAGCAAACTAAAACTCCTCACAGGTGTTTTAGTTTGCTGCACTCCAAAGTTATCTAAGGCGCATTACACCAGCGAATGTGCTACAGCGGCTGGAATTAATGCGCAATATGCCACCAATGCATGCAAACACCAACACTATTAAAGCGGTGCAAAAGCATTTAACCCAATTTAAAGTGTTGTGCAAATGTCCCTTGTTTTGTCTACGCACACCCTATAAAACCAGTGAATGCTGGTCTTGGGGTGGAAAGGTTAGGCCACTAACCCAGAGAAGCACTGAAGCAGTCCTTTTAGAAATGAAATGGTTTGACTAGATTTGATTCTTACCTCATACTCCTTTGACAAGAGGTAGTTGGAGTCTGCTTGGAGTTTGGTGAAGTGTGCTTCAAACTGATTTACTTTTATTGGGCTAAGGTATTGGGCAGGAAAAAAAAAGACAGTTACTACAGGAAGGAACAAGGATATAATTTAGTTAATTGATTTTTGTTTTAAATAAATACTTATTTGCTTTTACCTGGAAGTTTTCCGGCTCCTAGAAAGTATTTAAAAAGAAAAATAAACACCTTGTCAGTATGTGACTGGATAGATCATTTCACCCATGACTCCATGTTAAAACAATATCAAAAAAGTCTTAAAAACAAAACTGTGATGTTACCCTTTTTGTCCCAAGTTTAGGTGGACGGACAACGGCCTGTCCCTGCGAATGCTTGGCCTCGCTGTGGGTCTTTCATGACTGCTGCTGCAAGATAAAAGAGGTTATTCTCATTTCTGCTTCATGGCTATGTTGAAATGTTGATGCAAGTTGCCAGTAACATTGTCTTACAGTAGGAAACAAAGAGAAAAAGGTAAAAAGACATGTCCATTTTGCTTTCTACTTCAGAATGGATCCATGTACTCGCAGAGGTTTCCGAAGTATCTTAATTTGGTGAATATGATCTTGTGCGTGTGTGTGTGTGTGTACACCTTTCTAGCAATCTCTTTATTCCTAAATATGAATATATGTATATATTTATCACTTTCAAAACCCTGGCCTGGTTTTGCCATAATATACAGAGCCCAACCTTTTATTAGGAAGGGTATTCTATGGTAATTAATCTTTATAATGACCCTGTGAGGTCAGTATCATCTTCATCTCCTTATACAGATGGGAAAACAGGTTACTGATCTAACTCTCAGGACTGCAGGATGCCTATAGCTCCTATTGACTTCAGTTTTGGGCATGCTTACCTCCAAAAATGCTAATAGCATTATGTGGAAGATCAAAGCTAGAATCAGTGACAGCACCATGAATAGATTTTGGGAAATTTCTGGAATCCATTCCTGTGTTTGCACGTCTAGACCACACTGCTTTCCTATCTCTGATTATAAGTCAGTTCCCTCAATCTCTCTCATAAGTGAAACAAACATTTACCTATTCTACTTGACATGGACGATTATATTAACATTCACAGATCTATGGAATAAAGTTCATGACAAGAAAACACAACTTATTTGAATTTTTAGACAACCAAGGCATGCAACGCAGAAAACCTGTACTTCATGTAAATTAGTTTATACATACAAATGTATATGTTATCACAAATCCATGTGGTTTCTTATGGGCAGCATTTAAAGAACTGCATTGAATTTGGACTTAAATTTACAGAAGAGGCTGCTAAAAATAATTCCGTACTGGATAAGAACCAGAGCTGGGCAGAAAATGGATTTGTTCTCCCTGGAAAACACTGATATTTAAAACAAACAAACAAAAAACCCATCCTAATTCAGAACAAAAAATGCTATTTCAAAATGTTCCATGAAATAGAGATTGAAAAACATTTCTGATGCATAAATACCAGATTATTCCATATCAATTATTGGAATCATCTTGTTCCAAGAATTTAAAAAATGGTGTAAGTTTATTTTTGATGTCAAGTAATACTTCACCATGTAAAAATATATTTTACATTACAAATGTCTAAACGGAATGAAACAAAACAACACATCTAAACAGTCTGAGTTTGTGAAAATGAAATATTTTGATACTTTTGAATCAAAATGAAGTCTAAATTGATTGCTTCAAAATTTTGCTATCAAAATTCTGCTGAAATGGACATATTTCCACATGACTAACTGGAAAAAACCCTGTATTTTCCAAAAAATTTTTAGCCAACTCTGTTATGAACAAAATGCTATACTGTGTCCTTCCTTGATCATGCAGATCCTATTAGCATCAATGGAAATTCTATTTATTAATAACAGACAATACAAATGGAGCTCTTAATATAAGCCTTTTTGGTTCAATACTTCAATAGAAATATTGAACAAATGCTGGCAAAATAGAATTATTTTGCTTTTTCTTTCCCAAATACAATTAACTTAATGTTTTCATTCAATTTTATAACATCTTTCTCACTATGCCTTAGATGAAAAACCAAGCATAAATCTGATCTGACCTTTTGTAATAAGAAGTAAAAAAAAAAAAAAAAGGAATCTACTTACCTAACTTTATGTCTGCAGACAAACAAAGCGGTCACAGCCACTAACATCACAATGAGAAACAAAACAGCACTTACACCTTCAACAACTCCGAACATAGGCTCTAAAAGAGACAAAGAAATTCATTGTATCCAAATGAAATGTCACCATCATCAACTAAAGGCAATGAAACAAATGGAAAGGAACTTAAAGATTGTGTGTATGAGTGTGCATGTGTATGCACACGTATATATACACATGTACATGCACACACATACATACATGCACATTTGGAATGACCAGGCTCCGACCTTAATTATTTATTTTCTCCACATCTTGCACCGTACATTATGTGGGCAAGAAACAGACAGGAAGGGAATAAAGCATTCTATGGGGGTTCTATAGAATCACGGAGAAAGAAACACAGTCAGATTTTCTATTCATTTAAAGCACTCTTGATATTCACTTTAATGAACAACTGCATATCCCTTTATTCTCCTCAGAACTCATCAAGCTTCAATGGTTCGTTGGAGTTTGAAATTGAGTCTACCGTACTGTATTGCTCTAGCCATACTCTGCAGCATTCTTTGACACTGGTTTCACTGGGCAACAAAGTCCAATTCATTTTCACATCCAAAAAGTAACTCTTGGCTGGATTAATGCTGCTTAAGGCTTAGTCAATGTTTGGAGAGCATACTGGAGGTGCTATAGTGTCATGTATTGTTTGTATTGCTGCAGTCAAGGGTCACAGCCTTGCTGTTTTTTCAGGTTGTAAAAATGAATTTTATTTTAAAAATATTTGCCCAGAAAGTTTATAATTTAAGGTCCCATTTTCCCATCATCGGAGAAGAGGACCCAAAGAGAGTAAGTCTCCTGATTCTGGACTGCAAGGCCCTAGCATAAATTAGAGTTGTGAAGATCAGGTCTATCTTCTGTTAATGCCATACAGATACCATAAGTTACCTTAAGTTGGTAAAAGGTTAGCAGAGTTTTGATACATCTGCCTCCTACATGCCCTTCCCTGAGATTTCTTGATCCCCTCCACAAAGGGAAAGTTCTGTTAGCCATTTCTGGCCAAATTTTGTTATGTTTTTGTTACTTGAATGGCAGAGAGCAGACCAGAGGTTCTAGCTCTATTATTTTTATGTAAATAGGTGCCATGCAATTCATTCACCCCTTGGTCCTACCAATTTCAAGTTAGTGCCTACAATAGGGAGTTTTGTATTTCAGAAGGAAAAAAATCACAGATGAAAGCAGAAGGATCAAGCTATAGTTTGACCAACAGCTCTTTGTACTAGTTGTTAACTGGGGGTGCCATTAATGCCAAAGAAATGCACTTCAACAAAGCCCTCCACCCCAGACTTAGCACTGTCCATTCTGACACCAATGGATATGATATCCACGTGCCTGGTACAGCAAGGAGAGAATGAGAGAGAAACTAACCTGATTCTGTAGTGATTGGTAAAGAGAAAAAGGTATCTGAAAAGAGCGGTTCGGAGAATTCCTTTAGGTCTTCGCTAAAGAGTTGGGTGAAAGCCCGTATGCTGATCCTGGGAAAATGGAAGGGTTATATTTAAACTTCATTGGATATTAGACTCAAAAAAGCAGAAAACTAAAAGTTAACACAAATAGTAGAATGACACAACAGGCCTCCTTGACAATATTTGCTACAATACATCTTCTAACTATTGTTACAGTAATACACTTTTTAAAATTCAGCTTTAGCTTCTGTGATACAAGGACTTCACTACCTTCTGCTTGGTATCACATGGAAAACATGCATGAAATACTCTTTGGTCCTACTGAAAAAGAGGAAAGCATTTGTAAGTGCTAAACCATAGGAAGACTAACATATGGCGAAGTGTTTTATGTACAGGCATTTATGCACATCAGCTACCACTGAACAGGAAACAGGAAACCTACAAAAAGGCCAGTGGGTAAGGTCGTTGCCCTAAATAATGCCATGCAGGTGCTTTGAGTTGTGGGCATGTCAGCACCACAGTCTATGGACTGATTTCAGTGTCATGTAGACACAGCAGAACTTGCTTTACATTAGCAAGCTGGTCATAATAAAACCAAAGAGTCTGTAACATTCCATTCAAATTCCCTTTTTAATTCCCTGCAACATTTTTTCATAAGAGTATTCCTAGAAAACAAGCTCAAAGGGGTCTCAAATGAAATTACAGCAAATTTATTTAAAAACTCAAACAAATGACTGCAAATAATTGATTTTTCCATTCATGAAGCTACAGAAATTCTGCGGCTTTGGTGATGTAGGACAGAGGCCCCTACAGAGGCCACATAGCAGAAATTCTTACTCGAGGGCTGTGTCTACACAAGATGCTGTCTGTGCAGTCGTTACGTGCAGTCGTGCCGAGGAATGGCTTTTTCATGATGCGGTCCGCACAGTAGCTCATGACTACTGCGGAGTAGTCACGGACTACTGCGCAATCAGCATCTTGTGTAGACACAGCCAAGGTCACTTGTATTCTAAGGATTAGTGGGACCAACTTCCCTTATACTCAGTGAGTATGTGTTTGAAAGGTACTTTAATTTAAATTGCCCAATTCCTCCATGAAGTTTTAGCAGCCCACATTTTGGAGCTAAGCTTGATTGAAAAATGGAGGTGAAAGCTACAGTTTCTACACAAACAGGGATGGGATTTCAGTTCATCTTAAATACAAATATCTGTCATCATTTCAATTAAATTAGACAGGGTTTAACTGAATCTTACTATTTCAGTCTGAAATATCCCTACCTTTTAGTTGAAGCTTAGGCCTTGATATTGGGCCAAATCTCATTGCTTGCTGTTTGAGGTGACTTAAGAGTCATTGGATTCAGTGTTTGGAGTTTCTCTCAGTACAGAGAACTCATAAGGAGGTGTACAAGGGCACTAACAGTAGCAGCTCAAGATCCTGGCTGAGGCTGAAGTTTCCCTGTGCCTTAGGGAACCTATACTGCCAAAAGGGCTCCCTGAGTCTGTTGGCAGCTGCTACAAGTTAAAACAATCTTCAGGATGCTCTAAACTGTACTGTAGGATTGGGCCATTGTAATAGGTTTGCATAAACGCTGAATATAAAGACATTGCTTCCTCTGCCACCACTGTTACTGTACCCAATGAACCTTTGACTTAGCTGCTGATCTGGTTCCATTTGACTTTCTATGGAGAAATTAGCAACTGTAAGAAAGTTCCCAATCAGAGAATGAAAGATAAAAAATCTTGTCATTGCACTGAGTTTTACACATAATGAACTGCAGCATTCACAGGCTGGTGAGGGAACTGTTTATGAGATGGGGCAGAGACAAAGCTTTTATAAATTACACAGTAAAACAGAGTACACCATATAACACAGGTTATTAATCTACAGTAGCTGAAGTACATCAGGCATTGAGATACCACAGTGCCTAATAATACAATACATCTCTTGAAGCACAATTACTACAGTAAATCTAACCTATAGGCAGTCCGAGGCTTCAGTGGCCCATCACAGAATTTCTGCTGATCTGGATCACATTTTCCTCCTAGACTTTCCATCTCAGCTCCAAGCTTAATGTCAAAGCTTTTATAGTTGTTGTCAGGGTTTTCAGCACATCTGCTTGCAAAATAGTTTGTTTGGTAGATTCGAATGGAATCATTGTGCTTGTACTCCAAATAGGAAGGTAGCGGGTGATGCTGTTCTGGCTTCTGCTCTGCGTTGTCTACAAAGGTGAAAAAAAAAAGATCTATAGGGCATGGGAGAGAGGGTTTACATATGCCATAGGCTTCATTATGTTAGTACTGTATGGTTTTAAAAGACCAAGACATTCAAAGCTATATTCAACATTTGACAAACTTCAGGGATAGGAGTTTCAAACCTAGAGTTCAAAACAACTTGTAAGTGAAGACATAAGTCTCACAGATACTCAGTCAAAGCATATTGATTCAGACTGAAAGTAGGATCTGCTCTTCTACATTTAGGAGGCTGGATGGTCTAGTAGTTAGGGTACCCATTAGCTATCAAGATATCTAGGTTCTGCTCCCAGACTATTAATTTGCTGGAAAGCTTAGATTTCCCATCTGCCAAACAGATATGAAGTTTTACCTTCTTTTCTAAAGCACTTTGAGTTTAATGGAAAAAAACACAATTTATGAACTGTTGATAATTGTAGTGGTCACTAATAGCTGTGCTACCATCAGCACTTACAGTTAGGCAGGTCACCTGCTTCCCATGGCACAGCTGATTTTGGTAAAGAGCAAATTCCTTCAGACAGGATTATGATATTTGATATTATGCATATCAAAATGAACTGGCATTGTGGCTTAAGAACTTCCAACCTGTTGCTGAAGACTGCCAGAACTTCTGGCAGAAAAAGCAGCCTAGTGTAGACAAAGTCTCAGCTGACTTGTCTAGGTGCCTAAACTAAATGTGCATTTGCCTAATGCACACTAAGGCAATTTAGGAGCTTGTCTACACGTGCACACACTAAGGCGCATTAATGCAGTATGCACACTGACTTCAGAATAAAGTTAGTCCCAAGTCAGTCGACATACATAGTGTTAATGTACTTATTGCATCTACATGTGTGTTAAGATGCTTTAGCTATTCGCACCTAAATTTGATACCTGCCTTTGCAAGTATCAAATATAGGTGCAAATAGCCTAAAATGGCCATTTTAAAAGCACATTAAGGGCATGCACTTGTATACCTGTTCCCTTAATGTGCCTTAAAAATGGCTAATGCACCTCAAATTGGCATGTGTAGATGTGCCCAGGGTGTTGAAAGCACTGTGTCTCCTACTTGAAACAATACTGCATGCCTGTCTGTAGGGAGATTTGCTTGTGGTTGCTGCCTTGCCTGCCAAAGTGATTAGATAGCTTCAGGTCATTTTGATACAACCCTCCAGCTCAGAGTACCAGTCAAGCCTGATGCTGGGAGATGGTTGTGTGAATCTCTCTGTTACATATGTCTGGATCCTGTCATCTGCTATGTTCTACAATCAGTGCAATAGGAAGTGATTGTTGTGCTCTGAAATGAAACCTTTTTATAATGCCTTTTACAATCTTAATGTCAAAAACTCAACTTTGCCAGATATTGTATGTAGAGGCAGTCATGCTCCAAACAAGACAGATAAGCTGGGATGCAGCAGTAGTATTTTTACCTTTTAAATGGAAACCAAAGAGAATTGAAATGACTTGCCCAGGGTGACAAAAGAAGTTTGTAGCAATGCCAAGAACCCCAATCTTCTGAGTCTCAAGCCAATGCTTTAATTATAAAGCTATTCTGTTATATATAGCTGTATAGCTTCCTTTTGAGAAAAAGTGTCTACATGTATTATATGGTCTGATCTACAGTGGTAAGTGTAAGAAGAATTTGCTTTACTAGGTAAACAGCAACTGAATCAGGTTACCTTTTTTTTTCTAAAGTACCTTTTTGTGAAGCCTTGAAGGCAATATAGATTGAAGGCAAAATGCTCAGACCTGCTTCAGCTTATCATCTAAACTGTTTAAGAGACAGATCTTCTACATATGGAAATTTCCCAAGACACACTTGGCCATATCTTAGATAACGAAGTATAGTTGCTTCTATCTGTGTTGGGACCTGGAACCAGGACCTTTAAGCTCAGGACTCCACTACTCATTGCAAGATTTCTTAGATTCAAACACCTCTTATGATGGCCATTACACTAGCATTTCTATTTATTCATGAACACGTACCATCAGCCTCCCTCACAACCACAGTAAAGTACTTTACAGCTCCATTGGTGTCACTGAACCAGCTGCAGTTGAATGTAAAGTTGATGGAGGATTTGGTAATCAGCACATCTTTTTTGTTCACTCGGATATGTGGCGGTGGAGGAGGGGGGCCTGGGAAAAAAAGAAAGGGGAAGGGAGTGAATAAAGTATATCATCTATGTGTTTTCAACTATGTAAAACAGTAATTGAGATGCAAATCTCAACAAACTCAACCAGTTGGCCCTAAAGTCTCCTATTTTATGCTCTTTGTAATCATGGAGTGTAGCCCTCTCCAGCAGAAAAGCTGCCAAAGCTCCATGAAACAGACCAGCAGCATGTTAAACACAGTGACAGTGGTAGCTCTTCAGTAGGAAGAGGAGCTGACTGAGACTCTCTTAAAGACTCATTAAATCTATGCAACCTTAAATGACAGATACTAGAACAGCATTTGCTAAGATGTGTCCAATCCGGGTACCTGGAGGTCATTTTTCACATGTAATGCAGAAAGGTCTTTATGGTCCCTTCCTGCGCCTACTGGTTCAGTAAACAATGTTTGAGGAACAACAGTGAACCAATCACACAAAACACTGAGGTTGACTCCCATAAGAGATTTACAGTGCACCTTCCATAGGAAATAGCCATTTGTATCATCCCTATGAATCTAACAGAAACACAGCAGAAATTAAATGGAAAAGAAAGTGCAATGGTGCAGGCCCCCAAAGAACATATCCAGCATAGAGGAACTGCAGTAAACTGTGCCATCTCCTATTCTATAATGGTATCCATGAAAAATAGTAATGGCTGAACTTCAAAAGTTTCAGCTTGGATAATAAACCAAAAATTCAGCCAGTCAAGTGTTTGAAGGTTAGCCAAACTTCTTGGGTCTAGAAAACCAAGCTGGAATTCTTGGTAGGGAAGGCTTTTCAGGGGATTCAGAGTCTTGCCTCTACAGTCAGCCAGCATCTAGGATTGCAGTGAGGTTCAGAAATTTAAAAAATAATGGAAAACAATTGAGCCTTCAGAGAGGCTCTGGTCTAGATTTTGTGACTTTTCAGGTTAATTTTGATTTCATTTCTTGTAGCATCCCTCATGTTAGAGAAGAGAGGAAACTTGAATGCAATTAATGTGAAGGTCGATTTTTTGTTTTCTGGCCTTTGTAGTATTCCTTTGCTCAGTGTTTCCCAGATTAAATGCATCCTATGCTGCCTAGTGTCAATACAGAGTCTCCCTGTAAAGCAAGCAGTCATGGGGAGCACCATCATACAGAAGGCACTGGGGCATGCTGTCATTTCCTGCCCATCCTCCTGAGAATGGGAGGAGTCATGGCACAGCCATTTCCATCCCACCTGCCATAGGTGACACATGTTGGGGGTACATGACCTCCCCTGACAATCGTGGTGGTGCCTGCAGGACCTCGCTAGCTCTGGCCCCGCCACTGATGCTGATGGTGGCACCTGAAGGAGCTTGCCAGCTCTGGCCCTGCTGCCGATGGCAGCACCTGCGGGTGACCCCCCCAGACTTGGGAGGCACCAGTCGCCCATGCCACCTGCAGCCTGTAGGAGGAGGAATAATGGAGTCTAACAGGAGTCCTGAACTTGCCCCAGGTGATCACATTCCTGAGAGGAATAATGAAAAAGAAAAAGAACCAGTGACAATTTAGTGCCCTTTCTTTGTCTCCAGGTAGTCTCCTACCCTGGCTCTGAGCATTGCTCTGTATAAGGGGCGAGAGCAAGTGAGAGCAAAGCAGTAATACAGAGAGTAAGAAAGGGGGAAGCAAAAGAGGATGGTTGTGAGCCGCACACTATGCCTTAACTGACATGTTATAATTGTGAATCCTCCTTCTACGGCTGCTTTTACTACATGAGCCAAACTAACCAGTTTTGCACTGAGATATATACAGTGAAAAAATGTCTTTAAGAAATTATTTTATAGTTAAAACTTCAGATAGTCTTGTGCAATGTGCAGCTAAACACAGAGGTTCCATGATCTGGCTACATATTTCAATGCCTGGTGCTGCATATTGAAGGTTTGAAGGTTGGAAAGTCTACTGTTGACTAACCAATGGGAACAGATGATTCATCCTTTCTACCTGCACCTTCCCCATATTTAAATTATGCTTATACAAAGGACTTACGATCTATCATAGTGATAGTGCTGTCTTCAACTACTTCACTGGTCATGTCTGCAGAATGTACTCTGATGGACACCATGTATCTCTTGTGGGGTACTAGTGTCATGATGTTAAACAAAGATTTCTCTTTCTCTATCCTTTTGGAAAATGCAACTTCCCCAGTGTCCATTTTTTTACACTCAATGTTATATCCATCAAAGTCAGAGTCAGGAGGAGCCCAGGAACATGCTATGGCGGTAGAGGTCTGTGGTCGACAATGAAGGTTTTGTATCTTGTCTGGTTCTAAGATGGAGGAGAAGCTGGTAAGTTGAAGTTCAATGGTGAAGAAGACCAGATTAATATATTTCATACTCACTTTGTGGACTTCATTCTTAGTACTCTAAATTGGTAGTCTGATTAAAGCAGGGGGCTCAGAATCAGAAATGCTACCCTCCCCCACAGGAATGATAAACAACTGTCATTTAAATTCATTTTGGCTCAATCTATCCATCCAGAACTACAGTTAGTGCCTTTGACTTCTTAGGGTATGTGAAACTTTAGTAATTAATAATAAAAGCAATCCCCACCCCCCTGTCTCCATGTAGTCTCATGAAAACTACAACAGGTATGTAGTGTACAACTGTGACACTTTTGAGAAGGTTTACAGGCTACATCTAGTTACAAAGAAAAAAATAATTATTCAGTATAATTGAAATGAATACCTTTTACAACCTTTTCTACCTTACAGTAGAAAAGCAGTATTTTTCAAGTGACTACTGATCTTGGGTGCCAATTTCTGACCCCCTAAAGATTAACTTACAGTTGCAAAGTATAATTTAAGAGCTACTTTGCAAACACTTCTAAGAGTTCTGAAATGTAAGACCCTTACATTACCCTCAAGCATAAAGGAAAAAGAAAACTGATCAGGACAAACTTCTGAACAAAGAAAGAGACAAATGTTTTGTAGTATTTTTCTTCTAGAATTTGGTCTGAACTTAGTAGGGGAGTGCAAAGTGGGCCTTACTCGATTCAGATTTGGCCTGAATCAGGGCCAGTGATTCAATCCGTTGATTTGGATCAGTCCCTGATTCGATTCGGTCGAATCCGAATCTGAAGATTCAATGCTGATTCAGCAAATCAGCGATTTGGACACAGGCACAGCTTTAAAAGTTTTTTCTACATACCTTGAGGTAGCAGTGCGTTTCATGATTGCTGCAGTACTGGGGTGCATGGAGCATCTCCCAGGAGCATGGAAGGCTTCCTACTGTTCTTGGCAGCGAACCCAGAAGTGGACTGGAAGTACTTCTGGTGCACTTCCAGGTCTGCCGGGGAGCGCACTGGGGGCCCCCCCGTACCTCCCCAGCTCAGCAGTCGGCCATGGGGAAACCCCAGGTGCCCCCCCAGACTCAGAAGGCACCAGTCTCCGAAGCAGGGAGGTGCGGGGCGTCCCTCCCCACTCCCAGCGCAATCCCTGGAGGACCAGGAAGTGCAATGGAAGTGCTTCTGGTCCACTTCCAGATCTGCTGCACACTGGGGAGTCCCCCGCGCTTCTGTGAGACTCCCAGCATCGCAGCACTCAAGAGCCGTCTGCTACCTAGATGTATGTAGAAAAAACATTTAAAGCTGTGTCTGTCTGAACCTCTGAATCTCTCCGAATTGATTCGGATGGTTCCAGTTTGATTCTCAGAGACTAAAGGGTCCTCTGATTCAATTCAGAGATTTGGCCACCAAATTAAGCCAAATCTCCACCTAATTGAATCCGGGACCAAAGCTTTGCACAGCTCTAGAACTTAGTCATGAATTTCCACTCACCCATAGCATGAATTGCTACTAAGGGAAATCACAGATGTGTGAATCACAGCTGCTTAACTTTTCTACAGTTCTTCTCATCCACCCTCTAGCCCTGTTCTTTTCCTTGGATGGCCCATTTTTATAGCCCATCACGGAAGGGATACTTTGAGAATTAAAGTCCATCTCAGAGATACAGGTCAGTCATGGAGTTTGGATCTTGAGATGTGGGTTAAGTACATCATGATATTTCTGAACAATCACAAAGGAAGAGTGTTGAACAAAATGGGTACCTACTTGTTCTCACAGTTTCAGACACTGTTTGACTATATGTCTTCCAACTGTTACCACTGACAGTCCTAACACTGAACTTATAGAGCCTCCCTGGTCGAAGTCCGTACACGATACGCCCCTTTGATTTGTTGCTGCTGTAAGGGTTGAATACTGTGAGATGATCTTTTGGGGACCACTGCAACTCAAAGTCATCATAATCTGTCTGATCTGAAGGGCCCATCCAAGTGATCGATAGGGAGGTGTTTGCAACATCAGCAAATGATACAGCATTAGGAGGGCTGGGTGCTAGACCAGGAAAAAAGGAGAAAAAATGGTTCACATGACATTTGTATAAAGAATGAGTTGTGGGTGACAAGACACTTATTACCTTCTACATTCTTTAGCCTCTGTAAAATAACATCAATAAAAAACAGGACTCCAAACAAGCCAGCTAGACTCTGATTAATTTCATGCCATTAATGTAATATCCAGAGGTGACCCGAGTAGGGTACGGGGCCTGGGGCAAATCAGCCCATGTGGGGCCTCACTCCCACTCCGATCCCAGACCTAAAGAAGCTACCCCTGCCATTGGTGGTGGCAGCATCAGTGGCTAGGGGTGGGAAACAAGCGGCTGGATGCAAAGCCACAGTCCTGCCTGGCTCCGCACTGCTGCTGCTGTGCCTGGCTCCACAGGGCCTTGCAAAGCATGGGGCCTGGGGCAGTCACCTCGATTTGTCCCCTCCACAGGGATGGCCCTGGTAATATCATTTACAAGCGTCTCATGTGTACTCTTTGATGCCTTTAATAATCCACATAATAAAAATGTTATCTTGGAATAAATCTACCATGTATCATTGAACATGTGAAATCTGATAGTTGAGAGAGGAAAAAGCCTTATGTGGTTCTTTACCTGTTCTTCCCCCGGCATTTGCTGTATTAGTCAGGTCACCGCTGTGGGTTACTACAACCAAGGTGTATTTTCTGCCAGGAACCAGACCTTGGAAATGCCACTCTCTCAGGTCTTTCCTCCGCCATGTTTCCTTCTGTGTGCCATTTGGATTATAAAGATTTAGTTCATAAAAATCTACATCTCCTGATGCTGGGCCCCACGTGAACCAAAGACTGTCCGTCATGTTTCTGTTAGATGCTTTGAGATTAACAACTGAGGCTGGAACTGGAAAGGACAATGTGTATTACGATGTGATGAACATGCACAAGTTTACAGTGTGGGATTCATATTTTGGGTGCATGCTAGTAGTGGGAGACTAGCACGGGTTCCCTGGGCAGCAATGTTGGCTTTGTAAACGCCAACAGAACTCTGGTACTTGATAATGGCTACACAGTTAGTGAGCTACAGTAGGTGCTTACCCTGAAAAACTTCCACTCCTATTTTCTCTTTACTTTTACCCCTCACAGTTTGCTTCCATATTAAGTCCTGTCATTAACAAATATTTTAAGCTCTTTTGGGGAAGGAAATTGCATTATAACTGTATGCATATACTGTACCCAGCACAACATAGATACCTTTGTATAATGCAGCTAGTATAATACGATCATATTATACATTTTTCACATCAGGTGTTCCATGATTTAGAATTCAGGTTCTTTTTAGATGTATAAAGATAGAGTGGGTACTGTTAGCAGTTTTACTAGTCTAGCACAAGATTTCAGGCTCTTAGATTAGCTCATTAGTGTCCTTAATGAACATCTCATTGAAGACAGATTGTCTTGTTGTATCCTTTTACCTGTTCTTCCAAAGATAGATGACTCATTAGTAAGGTCTCCGCTGTGGGTAACAATCACCATTCTGTACATCCTGCCTTGCTGCAAGTTCGGGAAAGAACACTTCTCAAGGCTCTGGTCCCCTGAAATTCTGTGCTGAAGGGATTTGTCTGGATTGTACAGAAAGATATCATATGAGTCTAATTCTCCCTTGGAGGCAGTCCAGCTAAAGGACAGGCGTTCAGTGGTACTTTCTGTGATCTTCAAATTTGTGACCGCTGCTGGAACTGGAAACAGAAATAAATATAAAAGAAAAAGTCAGCGTGTCATTAATGAAATCTAAGTGAAATGAAAACTTTTTGCTAAAAGTATCTGTTAAACCAAAATTATTACAAATTTAAACCCCCCCAAAACAAGAAAATTCAGAGGCAAGGTGAAAATACTGTCATTTATAGTTAGCAATAATGACCTATGCATATAGTTAGCAATAATGACCTATGCATATTATGAGGGATCCTGGTTTTCTCCGATTTAAAAAAAATCCCCAATTTTTGGTTAAAAAAATGTAACCTTATATATATAGTGGTGTTTCATTCTAATCATGGGAAAATGTGGATTTGGGGTTACTTTTTTTTTAACCAAAAATTGGGGATATTTTTAAATCAGAGAAAACCATTATCCTTAAATATTACACAGTGGGTCTAATTCTCCAGTCTATACTCAGGCAAAACTTCCCATATACTTCCGTAATGAAGAGCTGCCTTAGTGAAGACTGCAAGGTCTGGCCCAAAGTTCAGAGGTGCCTGAAATACATACACATTGAACACTGGGCTAAGAATTCGAAATGAATTCAAAGGCTAGATAACAAAAAGAATCCAGGTACTTTTATAATAAATATGCTGAGAGTGGCACTTATTAGCATTCTGTTTTAATACACAATGCACCATGACCTGGAGACTCCATCATTATTATTATTTTTTTTTTTTGTAAAAAAAAAAATCACATTCATATATTAAATCAGACATAATGCACAGATATCAAGAGATTGGTTTAGAGGTTTTTTAATGACAGCAAATAAGGATGATTCATACATTTATACCATATTTAATTGCAGGTACCATAATAAAACTGAAATATTTTATTACCTGTTTGGCCAACAGTTTCTGTTCTTCTACTGAACAGCCCACCACTGACTGTCAAAACTTGTATTTTGTACTTCTTGCCTGGGACTAAGTCTTCAAACTTGTGTTGTTTAGCAGTAGCTGGCTCTGATTTGTTGCTCAGTATGGTCCCTTGCTCATTTAAGAGAAGAATATCATATCTTTCAGCCACACCACCAGCACTCTGCCAAGTTACTAATAAGGAATGACTGCTGTAGGCATGATTGGCAGATAATTCCCGGACAGAGGCTGGAACTAGGAAGAACAATTAAAGAAAGGGCATTAGGAAGCTGACTGTATATCACTTACTACATATCTACGTGTTAATCAACCATTAAAAATATTTGCATATGTCTGCACAGGCACATGGATGCAGTGTGTGTGTATCAAAAATGCATTCAGATGAAGTTAAACCTAAGAGTGCTCATCAGCAATTTAGGGTAAAATGCTTTACAACCGAGTTGTCCAACTTCCCTGTGACTGGGGGCAGCATCCTGCACCAGCCATATTTTGCAAGGGAGAGAACCCCACCCCAACACCTCACAGTGTGACTCTGGGAGATGCAACTGAAGGTCACATTGTGCTTCACAGGTTGTGAGTTGGATTGCCCTTCGTTACAGGGTTCCTGTAAGCATCCCCAAACAAAAATTAACATATTCAAGAAATTCAGAGGGAAGGTTAAGCTCAAAAGAAAGGTAAGAATGTTAATGCATGCAAAAACTTAATTAGCATTCTCAGACAACCTTAACTCTGTCCTTTAGTAAACTTACACAAAAACTCTATTATTAAGGTATTTTAGAGCTCATTATGGTTTCAGATGATATTAAACTGATTTTCAAAGACTAATTTTTCTTGCACTTCCTCTTTGTGATGAATTGAAAATAAATATGCCTAAATTAGAGACCCCAAGGGAGGGGCCTAAAAATTACAGCTGCTTTCATAAAACTGGCTAAAATGAGCTGATGTGGCTGGCATACTGTTTAACTAATGGCATGGGCATTCAAGGGACAGCACTTTTTAAAAAATCATGAGACTATTGCACTGAAAAGGCAGCATATGGCAGATTCAACCAAACATGAAAAATTAAGTCTTTGTTTCTAGAGATTCTGGTTGCTTGCCCCCTTTTCATACCTTATACATCATGCTACCATACCAATAGTAAAGTTTATTGTTTTGGCCATCTCTGTTCATGATTTAATTTAAATCTGGAGAAAGTGTCCAGGGTGAAAGTCAATGATGGAAGGCTAGCTAACCAATTTGAGTTTTACTGCTCTGTTAAATACAATACAGCTTTCTCTTTGCTGACACCCATAAAAATGAGGGGAGAGCTACTAACATTTTTCCACTCCTTTTTCTCCAGCAGTGTAAAAGGGAATAGAAAGCATCTGCCTCTCCAGTATTTTGAACTTGTCTTGAACTGGAGAATCCCTAGAAATTAGAGAACCAGGTTGTATGACACCCTCGTATGGCTCCTTGTGCCTGTAGAAGTAGGCTGAACTGTGTTATCTTTGCTTGGAAGACAAACCCTTTGGGGACTGTTGCCAACTGGTGCAGAAAACAACCACTTAGCCCAGGCATCTTTAACCTGCCCTAGGATGGAGTTTGGGCAAAAAAAGTGTCAGAGAACTATAATCTGTTCTCTGAAGAGATGCTTCCATCACTGTTTCAAGGAGCATAAACTTGCAAAGCAGAGTATGTGGATCATAATTGCCCCCTGAGCTAACATAAATTAATTGCTTGTTTAAACAAACATATGTGAGAAATAATATCAGATAGTATTTACATTTAAATATGGGCACAAGGTCCTGACTGTGCTGCCATTAGCTCTTTTCTGCCATCTTGTTATGGCTGAGTTGTATATGGCTGAGGCATTTACAAACTATTCCTCAGATGTAGGTTACATTCTTCTTTCCTCAGGCATGAAAAGTAAGTATAGCACAATAAGGTAAAGATGAAGAGAACAGGTGAGAGGAGTAGAAGGGCAAGGTTCCAGACTTCATGGCACTTGAGCAGCAGAAAAAAGAATGCAAAGGAAGGATTATTAAAAAAAATTAGAAAAGATAATTTCTCTAGGAAATAGGGAGAAATGCCTGAATAATAATCACAGTTTTCTAAGTAAGGTATGAAAGCATTAATATAGAAACAACAAAAGCCATTGAGGTAATAGGGAAGACAGGCTATATGGGGGAAAAAATGTGTTTTAGCCAAGAGCAACTCCACCCAAAAATTCTAGCCTCAAAGCAAAGTCAAGTTCTCAAAAAAAAAAGGAAGAAGATTTAAATCAAGTGACTGCACTGTGTATTGCCCTAGATATTGGATCTAAATATAACTTAGCAGGCCCCAACTGAGCAATGGGCTCTGCTAGTAGTATGCAACTTAAGACCCTCCTCAAACATGAGGGGATACATTAACAGATCCCAAGATACAGGGATGCAAGGTACAATCTTGTGAACATGTACTCAGATACAGTTGCTCATATCAAAAGGACATGGATATATAAACAACCTACGAGAAGCAAGGTCTGGTTTGGTAATATCTTTTACTGAACCAGCAATATAGTAGAGAGAGATGTTAGATATTAGAAATAGTCTTCCTGAGCATTTTTGTAGCCAAAAGTTTGTCTAACATCTCTACAGCTGGTAAAATAAAATACACTACCAATCAAAATTTGCTTCTTGCATATTTCTTAGATCACCATAGCTATAGCACTCCCACTCTAGTAAAAACAGTTTACTACAGGGTAAAAGAAGGAGGGATTTGCTGTGCATCAGCTGGTACACAGTAACTCCTTGCATGCATAATCTTATCCCGAAGCAAGGAGAACATACATCATGGTAACTTAGCCCTTAATGAAAATGGAGTAAGTTACTATAGTAAGTAGAATCTGAACCACAGGGTAAAAGAGAACACATAGGCAACTAAGAAGTACACATGAGATAAAGCCCTGTCCCTTTTACCCTGTGGGAAATCATTATGTCCATTCCTTTAGGGTCTGGGGAATGAAACCCTCAAATTCTGGGTGACTGCAGCACCAAAGCAACAGCATGTCCCAGTTATCATGCCTCACTTACACAGGCTCCACGTTGAGGGCCCCATGTACACATTATACACGTTACACTAAAGGTGTGATTAACCAGTTAATCACACCTTTAGTTGTGGCCCAGCTATACATTCAACCAATTAATGGTGTGATAAGCAATAAACTACAAAGTTTAGTCAACAAAAAAACTGTAATAATTTTGCAGCTTGTTCTTATCATACCATTAATTGAACATGTGGCTAAATGCTCCCCCCATGGCTGGGAATCCCATCAGCTGAGGAGCTCCCAGCTACAGGGTTGTACCACCAGCTGCCAGTTCTGCAGCTGACAAGACTTGCACTGGCAGCAGCACTGACGGCATTGCTCCCCACTGTGGACCTCACCAGTTGCTGGGCTCAGAGTGGGGAGAATGCTGCCTCCTGTGAGCCTCATCAGATGCAGGGCTTATGGGGGGAGGATGGGGGGACATGATACAGCAGAGAACACTGCCACATCTGCAAGCCTCATCAGCTGTGGGGCTCGCAGTGGGGGCAGCATGGGGAATGCTGCTTCCACTGTAAGTCCTATCAGCTGCGGGGCTGACAACTATGGGAGCCAGTGCAAGGAGAGCACAGGAATGCAATCCTGGGCTCCCCTTGCACTGGCAATAAGGCATGATTGGATCTGATGCTGGATCCCACAGTCATTCCTCCTGCTATGCACGTGTGGCATGGCAGGAAGCGTGACTATGTGGATTGCGCATCAGATCCTATCACACCTTTACCTGAATGTGCAGAGGTCCCAGGAGTGTACAAGTGAAACCACCTTGGGGTCACCTCCAGCAGCTGCTCTCCAGCACATTGGGGATCAGAGTCCTAAAAGCAGCTGCAGAAGGACACCACACAGCCACCTGATCAGCATATATCTAGGTATGGAACACTTGTCTTTGGCAGCAGTTGCTAAGGTGAGGTCATCTCTCCTAGGACATATTACTGCTGCAGTGGAGAGTTACCTCTTGTGATACAGAGACATCTTCTCTCATCTGAGTTGCCCCATACTTTTGAAAACTAGATGAATAAAAAAGTAGCAACATCTAATAAAATAGTAAATCTCATGGGCAAGCTTTATACATTTTTGGTCATTATCCATGAAGAAACATACTTGTTCTCCCAAAAGCTGCTAAATTGTTGTGCAAAGTGCCGCTGTTAGACTGCACCACAACTCGGTACTGCTCCCCTGCTTCCAACTTGTTAAATATGTGCTCGTAGACATGCTTTGAGACAGTTTGGGAATCAAGCTGATGGCTTTGCTGAAATAACATCACTGTGTAGGAATCAACATCCCCTGCTCCAGGAGTCCAGTTGACTTTTAGGTTGTTTGTCATCCCATTGGGGGAAATGTGAATGTTTTTGACTGCACTTGGAACTGGAATAAAAAGAAACAGAGAGAAATCAGTCAGAAATGTTTCATTCCATTGAACTATTTCACTTGGTATTATTTCTATAGTTGCAGCAAATGACATTCTAAAGTTTAGAACAAGAATGACTACAACAAGAAAAAGGACCCTTTCCTCACGATGATACATGCTTACACACAGGCATAATGTGACTCATGTGAGCAGTCCAGTTTCCCATAACAGTAAAGATACAGATGTGTATGAGGGTTTGCAATATGGTTCCTTAAAAATATACAACACTCTCTCTCTCCTTCCCTCTCTCTCTTTTTGTATTCGGAAATCAAACACCACATGTTTCCAAGGAAAATGATAAAGAAAACAAAAGAATATTGAATCTCTGCATTCTGCAAATATTACTAAATAATACTATACAAACATATTCCCTCTGGGAATATCAAAGCTTTTTTCAAATTAACACATGAAGCCTCTCAAAACCTGAATAATAAACATATTGTACAGGTGGGTAAATTGAGGCATCGAGCATTTAAATTATCAAGCAAGGTCACCAAGCAAATCAGGAGTAAAGACAGGCATAAAAGAAACCCATCTTCTCCCATAATCAACTAAGCAACTATTCTCAAACATTCACATGTTAATGCTTTTGACATTTATTTATTAATGTAAGGTCGTGTTAGCAGAAATGTCAATATTACAGCTGGTTTCACTGTGTAATAAGGCTCAAGCAATTTGGGACCCAGCCTGGATTTTCTGAATTTCCAGTTCTTTTCTCTGGTTATTGAATGAAAAAACCATAAGGCAAGTTTTAATTGTTGCATTTTTTTCTTACTTGTCAGTCCTTCTATGAAAGTAGCACACTGTGCATTGCCACTAATTGTCGAGACAAAAATTTTGTATAGGCGTCCCGGGGTGAGAGCCGTGAACTGATACTCCTCAATGGTGTTTCCAAGCAAAATGGGTGGGAAGACCTTCATGTCATTGAAGAGCAGCTGAATCTCATACTTATCAACATCCCCCTCAGCCTTTGACCAGGTAACTCGCAGATCTTCTGTGCTTCTGTTACTAAGAGACAGACTCTTTACTGACTCTGGCACTGAGAAGACGATAGAAAAGAGACCCAGATAAAAATCTCAGTGATCATTATTCTGGTTACAGTTCTGAAATACTACTGCTGGTGTGAACTCTCTCAAACAAACTTTTATTGAAAGGCATGGATTATATTTAAGACACATGTTACAACACCTAGCACAGTGAGGTCCATGTACCTCAGCTATTATATTATTAATATAATAATTAACATATAATATGAGAGGCAATTTTATTAATAATAAAAATTTAGATGATCCTTCCTGTATCTTCAATGGGTCACATGAAAAAGTGTTTTAAGTGAGTGATGCTTTGCATGGCCTGTCATACCTTTTCAAACATAAATAATGGATTAGCCTTGTACAACATTACAGAATCTTCATTTCAAAGGTTTCAAAACCCAAAACAGATATCTTTGATTTAAACATTCATTGTAACCTAATTACTTCCTGTTTGTACAGTGACACCCATCTGTAGAGTCAAGCTATCATGGTTAGCTATTAACATATCATTCACCTTTTTTCCTGTGTATTGTAAATACAAATGTCTCCCTCCAAATAGAATTCTCTCCCAGGTATTTACTTACTTGTTCTTCCATACACCCTTTCCATAGTCTCATATTTTCCACTCTTTGTGCTAACAGTGATGCTGTACTGCCTCCCTGGGACCAGTTTACTGAACACACATTCATTTGCATCTTTGGGGACACTTTTTGTCTGGATGAAGTCATTGTTGTTCTTGATGATCACTTCATAATTATCAAAATCTCCAGTGGCGTGCAGCCAGGACACTTTTAAATAGTCACTTCTGGCTGAATTGCTGACAGCAATTCCTTGAACACTGGAAGGTACTGGAAGAAAGAAAATAAATGATCAGGGATACAAAACAGCATCTGGTGTCACACAGAACACCCTAAAAAGGCTAGACAATCACTATATTGGATTAGGGGAATCAGAAACAGCTACTTCAGAAGAGGATGCAATAAATCCCTACACATCAGGAAGTTATGGCCTGGACTGTCCACTGAGAACATTTCTTCTTAAACCCTATTAGAGGTTAGGTTATGCCATTTAGCATGAAGGATCAAGAGGAGATGGGGGAAAAGGGGGGTTAATTCTTGTTAATTGTAACACCCACTGTTCTTATTAGCCATATACAAGGGCAACATTGTTACTGAACACTACTGAAGTCTTTGGGTCAGATCCCATTCCACTTATTAGACACCAAGTAGATGTAGGCACCTAAGTGTGATCCTATTCTAGCCTCCTTGAGTCCCTGGAAAAATCTATTACTTTCTTCATCTTTGCCATAAGATTAAAGTACAAAAAGTGGCAAAGAGGAAGACCATCCACCCACCCCTTTGTATTAACAAGTTTTTAGGGAACTGAGTAGGTTGGGATAGAATTGCACTTCGGTGCCTAATAGGTAGAATGAGATCTGAACCTTTGTCTTCAGACTAAAATGTGGCAATGAGTTTCATAGACTGACTTTGCAATGAGTGGATGAGAATTTCCTTTTATTTGTTCTATGTTTGCTACCTTTCAGTTTAATTTACTGTTCTCTTGTTCTTCTGGAAAGTGAAAAGACTAGAAATGCATGCTATCTTCTGTACCCTTTGTTAATTTGTGTATCTGACTCCTGTCTCCTTTTCTTCTTATACTTCCCTAGTTAAACTGTTTTTAATACTTTTTTAAATATCTTCATATCAGTTCTTCCCAAAACTAATAATTTTGGTCACTCTTCCCTGAAACCCCCTACGCCTGCTACATCCTCTTTAATAGAGCACAATCAGAAGTTAAGGAGGTTATGTGTCCTTCATTTATATGATAAAATATTTTCAGTCTTACTTTCCATTCCCTATTCACTTACGTACCTGTTTTCATGGGGTTTTTTGCCTCTTGGACAGTGACAGCAAACAATGGTACATAAAAGGCTAAACAAAAAGACTTGGAACAAAGAACTATTGAGCCAAAAATTGTCATATGAGCTCAGTTCACCATGAGGACTGTCAAATTACTATTAGATTCTGATGTTTCACAAAATTGAAAGCTCCTTATCCTTTCACTTATACTTAGATTAAAATTCTGGGTCTCCTGAAAACCACAAATTAATTCTCACTCAGGCTGTCTTTACCATGTAATTACTCTATGTCCGCCTTTTCCTTATCATGCAGTGAGCTAAATTCTGTTCCCATTAAGTCAATTGCAGCTTCAACATTGGCTTCAACAGAGGTGAGAACAGTAGGCCTGATTCTCATTTATGTTCAGGACTGCAGCGCCAGGGTTAATGGGAATCAGTCCTTCATTCTTTAGTAGCGTAGTTAATGACCTAACCCTCTCACTCACAACCCTCAGGTACACTTTTTGGTCAAATGTTAATGCTAAGATGGATCACTGCAAAAGACTGAACAAGCGACATGACTGAATTTACACAGAGCTTCTTTTTTCTCTCCTTTTTACCTGTTCTTTCCTGACTGAAGGAATGATTTTCATATTTCCCACTTTTTGTGGTTATCATCACATTGTAGAGTCTTCCAGGAGTGAGGCTGTTAAAGGAACATTCACTGAAGGATTTGGAAATGGTCAGAGTCTGAACAGTCTGGCCGTTATGAGAGAGTGTTACCAAATAGCTATCTACATCTCCGGTAGCTGGCAGCCAAGAAACACTGAGGTAGTCACGCCGACCTGAGTTATTCACTGTTACTCCAGTCACACTGGAAGGAACTATTCAACAAAAAAATAAAAGAGGAGAATGATATAGCTTACTCCTATTAAGGGTAACAGGCATATATAGAACATGACTATGAAAAATTAAAATCTAGGGTTCTTATTCAGGACTAGGAAGCTTTGCACAGCAAACATCTGAGTTTCTGAGGAAACTGAATGAAATTATCTGTGACAGTAAGACTAAAGGTCTGATGGTGACACTTCAAAAATCTCAAAATATTGCTATGCTCACAAAGCGTCATTCATCATGAGTATGAATAACCACTTATACTTTAGTTGTTTCAAAGCCCCAGCTAACATATGTATTTAATTATCAGTAGTTTTCTGCCCTCTAGTGATCAGATTTTATATTCATGTATTTATTTATTTGCAGTGAAGCAAATTGTGCCCATGGGTTTCAACTTGTCAGAGCTGGTCAGTTTCTCATGTAATTATCAGAAGTATTTACTGAAATACTGTAACTTGAATATGTCAGACCCTTAGCAGGCACAATTTGGTATAACTCCACTGAAGTGAAGCTGATGTACACTTGTGGAAGCTCTGGTGGCCCATATTCTGTCATAGTCAATAGTAATGGGAGATTTTAAGACTGTTTTCTGGTTTTTAAAGCTTTCAGTTCTATTTTCTCACTGTCTTTCATTATTTTTTTCTGCGAATACAATTCTTTGTTTTCGTGAGAAACATCTGAGTCATATCACAGAATTTTTGTCTTTCCTGAATTAAAAAAAATGATTCATTTGTATTGGTGCTTTAGTATTTTTCCAAGTCATTCAATATCCAGAGGACTGTTGCTGGTCTCTCTGGCTCCTGAAAGGTGCAGAATTAAACCAAAAGATTCTGAATTGAATGTTTTGCATCCTTGTACTATGTGAAGGGCATCACAAAGAGCCATTATAATTCACAAGAATCTTGGCAAGAGACAGGGAATGGAGGGACAAGGGATTTAGTGACTTGTCCAGGATTACACGCAGGAAATCTTTGGCTAAATCTAGCAGCTAACCCAGTGCTGATCTAGTGCTTTAATCACAAAAACCTTTCTTCATATTGAATTCAGGCTTAAAGAATTTACAAATAGGGGGTGGAGTGCATCCTTCTCCCCTTTTATACCTGTCCTTCCTTCTGCAATTGTTTGTCTGGAAGATATTCCTCCACTAACTGTGGTCACAACCACTGAGTAGAGGCCTCCAGGTTTCAGGGAATGGAAGTGGTATCTGTTGGTCTCACTGGGTACAGTCTCATTTTTAATGACTACATTTTCATGAATCAGCAGCACTTGGTATGACTCTACATCTCCCACTGCCCTTGTCCAATTGGTGAACAGACTGTTGGTTGCTCCTTGGTTTTCCACAGTTAGGCTAGTCACCTGAGCTGGCACTGCAATGGGAAAATGGCATATTAGTAAACAGAAACAAAGATAAAAAATTCCCCAAATAAACATAGTTCAGTCACACTACAGAAATGCATCAAAGCAGCAGTTCAATTTACAGACAGACTCAACAGGCCTAAAAATAAGCTAACTGTGGACTCCCAGTCCTGTTTCCTGTCTGATGGGATGTGGTGTATCGGAAACCATCTACTGCACTGAGACGTCTCCCAGGCTTTTATAGGTCAGACTAAAATGATTCAAGATTGAAAGCCTGGGAGGGACCGCATTTCATAAATACCATTTAAATAAAAACAAAGTACTTAAAAACAATTGTTTATGTGATGACTATTGTACTTGCCTAGAATTCTCCCACACACCTGTCCCTATTCAGTGGCAAATGAATTCCACAAACAAAAAGGACTTAGCTAAGGAAACACCTTTCAATTCTGTAATTTTCTGAGTTACTGAGACATACATTATTAGTCTTTCTTGAATTCGTTTTGCTATGGAAAAAATTCAGAGCACTCATTTTTTACTATTACAAGCTGAATTATAGAATGCCATTCTTGTTACAATAGGGTAGACCTGTATAGACAAAAGTAAATGGCACCTGGCCTATCATTTGGACCAATTTTCACAAAAACTCAAATTAACCTTTTAAAAATTTGACAAAATTTGGTTGAAATAAGGAAACATTTTGGCCTTGGTTGGCAGTCAGACTTAACTGTCCTACCTTCCTATATGTGAAAACACATAAACCGTGAAAAATTAAGGTCCAGACATCCTATTTTGTCTAATATCAATCTCAGTACTAAAATACTAACTATTGGACTTTGGTTCCAAAATAATTTGGCCTAATTTATTTTTAATGTGCACCTACTTTCATCTAATTGTACTTCTAATTACCACTGAAATAATTCTGTTGACAGTAATCATTATATTAGTGATATTAAATATAATTAGATTAAGTTAAAAATTTACTTATTAAAAGTAGATCAGATTAGGTCAATTATAGAGTTGTCAGAACCAAAATCCTGTGTTCAAACATTCTGAACTTTTCCTCTCAACCTTGTGTGGGCTTTGTCATTGTGAGGTTTGGCTTTTTGTGCAAAAGGCTATTTTTATCTATTCAGACCTTACTAGGATTTTTGTGGGAACACCTTTACATTCCAACATATACTTGCAAACTTAGTAGGTTCTGGAAGTTGATAAGGTTGAGAGAATATTAGGTCTCAGCTATATGGTACATTCAAAAGTAAACTCCAAAGTTTCTGAGTTTGATACTTTATAACCAGTGCCTGATTTGATTGCAAAAAATAGATTCAGCCTAAGTGAGGTGTGACAGTCACCCTTTTCAAGGACGGGGTGCCTAAAAGAGAGGGGAATGAAATCTTGCTCTAATTACAAAATAGATAAATGAAGGTTGAAGTCAAGCATCCTACTGTTCAAAAGAATCATAACACTTTATTAAGCTTCACAAGGGATCATTATCAAGCTTTGTAAGCTTGATTTGACTAACTGCAAATATGGTTTTTTCAGGGTTGTGTCCACCTGCAGTTACAATTTAAGACCTCGAATGCATTAAGGAGCACATCAGTTGAGAAAAGCAAAGTGACATACATGATTTACATTTGTACATGTGCACAAAATTAGCACCCTGTCAGTTTCATACTAGTATCCAAAAAGGATTACAATTTTACTTGTGCAGCAGTCTTCATCTCGAGAACAGACAGAGGTTTTTAAATCAAAAGGACAGTGAAATTCAAACTGTATTTTGAAGATTATACGTTTTCTGTCTGCCAAACTTGAAATTTTCCCATGAAGCAATACTTTTGCATTATATTTTTTCCAAAGGTGAACTTCCCTTAGAAAGTAAAAATGGGCCTTTTATATGGAGCCTCATGCTAATACATATTGATCAGACACAACATCCATATTTCAGAAACCAATTTTGATTAGGAATTACACATCCTTCCCAGAAAGAGTTGGCAAATGGCAGAGAAGAGAAAGGATGTTCTGAAATATACTGTAAAGTACCTTACATACACAAAAAGAGATTTAGAAATGTGACATTTCTACTGAGAAAATGCACACACGTTCCTGAGTCAATTCAAAGATAGCTAGCAGTTGGTGGTGGTGATTCACTAAAGTTAAAGCAGACTGATAATATGGTACCTGTTCTTCCTTCTACTGAAGTCCAGTTGCTTAAATCCCCACTAAAGCTGGTGACAATAGCTGTGTATTTTCTCCCAGGATCTAAATCAGCAAAGGTGAATTCTTTAGCTTCTTTTGCAAGAGCTTTGTTTCTGACAGTAAGACCAGTATCTTCCAATGAAACCACATAATTGTCCCATTCTGCAATAGGGGTTACCCACATAATACTAAGTGAAGATTCATTGGTATGCTTTATACGGAGATGAAGAACAGGATGCGGAGCTGAGGGAAGAACATAAATATAGCAATGAGCAAAGGACTTAACAGTGAATATATGTGCCACATCTTGGCAAAACACATGAAAGGAATCAGTAAAAACCTAACTCTGTGCATTTGTGTTAATGGGATATAAGGATATCGCTCGAATGAGTAACAATTTCATTGAGGGAATGGTGATAAACTCTAATCCAACAAGGAACGTATTTTTTTAAGGAGGAAACCTTTTAAATCTAAGCACAGATTTAACTGCCTTGTTGAACCTGGGGTCCTAGACAGGGAAATAAAGAATTAGTATTGGAAAATGGCTGTAATAAATATGAAAGGTATGTGCCTAAGTCCACATTCTATTCTTACCCTGGTGTTTTTCTGGAGGAATTCTACTGAAGTTAAGGGGATGATTCCAGCTATAGAGTAGAACAAAGGAGAGAAGAACTTTATCCTCTATATGCATATTGAGGACTTGGTGTACATGTGTAAAGGGATGTAGAGTATTCATCATTAAATTTGGTCTTATAGGAGAAAGCCTAGTCTCTCTCACTTTGCAATTATACCAGTGAAGTTCAGTTAACTTCAAAGAAATCACTACAGGATTGCTCCAGAGACAGTGAAATCAAAATGGGTCCCATATTTATATTCATAGAATCACAGAAATTTAGGGTTGGAAGGGACCTCAGGAGGTCATCTAGTCCATCCCCCTGCTCAAAGCAGGACCATCCCCAATTACATCATCCTGGACAGGGCTTTGTCTAGCTGGGTTTTGAAAACCTCCAAAGATGGAGCTTCCACCACCTCTTTGGATAGCCTGCTTCAGTGTTTTACTATTCTCTTAGTGAGAAAATTCTTCCTGATAGATATCTAATCTAAACTACCCTTGATGCAACTTAACACCATTGCTCCTTGTTCCGTCATCTGTCACCACTAAGAACAGTCTAGCTCCATCCTCTTTCGAACCCCACCATGAGGTAGTTCAGTCTGCTATTTAGTCCCCTCTTAGTCTTCTCTTTTCTATACTAAATAAGCCCAGTTCACTCAATCTTTCTTCGTAAGTTATGTCCCCCAGCCCCCTCATCATTTTTGTTGCCCTCCACCGGACTCTCCCATTTGCCCACATCCTTTCTGTAGTAAGGGGCCTGAAACTGAACATAGTACTCCAGATGTGGCCTCACCAGTGCTGAATAGAGGGGAATAATCACTTCCCTTGGCCTTCTGGCAACACTCCTACCAATGCAGCCCAGTATGCCACTAGCCTTCTTTGTAACAAGACCACTCTGCTGGCTCATATTTAGCCTATTGTCCACTGTAACCCCCAGGTCCTTTTCTGCTGAGCTGCTGCCCAATTAGTCCCATGGATAAGCTGAGCCATGGAAGATTAGTTCCTTTAGATTTACTGCAGCTAAATCAGTGCAAATGAGGATTACCTCCACTAACCTCCACTAATGACCAAAACGCTGGCTTGCATCCATAGATGCTTCTCAAGCAAATCCCAGGACATCATTCTCCCCTTGTACTCGGCCTTGGTGAGGCCGCAGCTGGAGTACTGCGTCCAGTTTTGGGCTCCACAATTCAAAAAGGATGTGGAGAAGCTTGAGAGAGTCCAGAGGAGAGCCAAACACATGATCAGAGGTCAGGAAAACAGATCTTACGATGACAGGCTGAGAACCACGGGACCCTTTAGCCTGGAAAAGCGCAGGCTCAGGGGTGATCTGAAGGCCACCTATAAGTTTATCAGGGGCGAACACCAGGATCTGGGGGAACGCTTGTTCACCAGAGCGCCCCAAGGGATGACAAGGTCGAACGGTCACAAACTCCTGCAAGACAGTTTCAGGCTGGACATAAGGAAGAATTTCTTTACTGTCCGAGCCCCCAAGGTCTGGAACAGTCTGCCAGCGGAGGTGGTTCAAGCACCTACATTGAACACCTTCAAGAGTAAATTGGATGCTTATCTTGCTGGGATCCTATGACCCCAGCTGACTTCCTGCCCTTTGGGCAGGGGGCTGGACTCGATGATCTCCCGAGGTCCCTTCCAGCCCTGATGTCTATGAAATCTATGAAAAAATACTACAGATTTGCAATAGTGAACATAATATGGCAACAGTTCTCATATAAGGCTGTTTGTACATCACTCGGTTACATCTCATGGGTCTAATTCTACTTTCACAAAGCAAAACAGGAGTTCCTTCAATGAAGCCAACAGAGTTATATTAGTGTAAAAGTGGTGTGAATCATTACATGCAAACCTCGCTTACCTAAACTGCACTCACTTCACTTCAAATGCTTTCCATATTTACATAAGACTGGGTCTCCGGGAAAGGCAGAATCAGTCCAAATTACACTGCTTTATCACTTATCCCCATTTTCTGACCAGCTGAAATTCAATGGGAAAATTCAAGCATTGTCCACACCACAACTGGACATGGTTTCCTAAGATAACTAAAGCCAGAAAGTAGCAAATAACAAAGATCTAGGTATTTGTTCTTTCGTTTACGAAGTCAGTAGGCAGATAACTACACCAGTGAAATTAGTTACCTGTAAAGTTCATGTAAAAGCAGTTTTCTTGTGAATCATTTAGTGAAATTCACGTGTGAATTTCCTAATAAATAAGCACTATATCTGTTTTTTTTTAAACTGCCAAAATAGTCCCCTTGAATATTTTGAAAATTCAAATTAACAGAATAATAAGAGTGCTGACCTGTTCGGCCCTTGCAATGAGCAGCATTTTGTAAATTTCCACTTTCCACTATGACTGCCACCTCATATTGTCTTCCTGGGATGAGTCCTATATCACGGATGACATATTCTGTTCGGTCTTTCTCAATGGTAGTGTTCAGCA
The DNA here is from genome assembly GCF_052110815.1 of Crocodylus siamensis. NCBI lineage: Eukaryota > Metazoa > Chordata > Crocodylia > Crocodylidae > Crocodylus > Crocodylus siamensis. The sequence continues at coordinate 68,603,192 of NC_143398.1, forward strand.
GCACAGTGGAAAGGTTCAGAAGCACAAGATTGTACCTCTCCCAGTCTCCCGCAGGGGGCAGCCAACTCACTCTCAGAGATCTCAACCAACCACCACTACTTGCTTTCAGACTGGAAACTTTCTGGGGAACTGAAATACAGAAACAAGAGAGAGACTTTGTATTTTTTTTCCCTGAGGAGACACCACTAGACAGCGCTGAAATCTGATTCACAGCCCAGCCACTGCTGAAGTACTAAGCAATCCCCCCTAAAAATATCTGGGCAGCTAAAATTCTGCTGCTGTGCATACTCAGAGGTACTGCCTCCTCACCTGAGCTAAGCAGCTTGGTGCTGATCTAATGCCTAAAGCCACTTGGAAACTATAAACTAGGCATTTCTGTGCCTAAGTCCCTTTCAGGGCCCAATTCACTAGTGTCTAACACATACCAACAACACTTAGTTCAGCCAAAAACACAGCAGCCAGGGCTCGTGATGGTCAGGAACATGGGTTGTTGTAGGTGCTACTTCCTATACACAATTCTAGTATTAAATTAAATGAAAGACATGGGTTCTAGGTCTTCATCAAACCCACATATACTTCCTGCCAGGAGAGTAACCCAGTCCCTAGTATCTGAGGTATTACACTGAGGAGGGAGAGGACTTTTCACCCTTCTAGTTGAAGCTGAGGCACTTAGGTGTGCAAACACAATTCAAAAAATAAACCCAGAGATTTCAAACAGAAATCCATAGTCTTAAAAATATTTCGACCTGCTGTGGTCTTTCTGATTCCTTTGTAATAGAAGAATTGCTCTATTATTCTTCTGTAGTGAAAAAAAATCAAGTGAAAGCTAAGAGCTCAGAAGAGAGATTTTCTGAGGGGTGCCTTGAGTCTAACAAGGATGAGAACAACTGGCTCCTTCTATCAATTTAGCTTTGAGTGCCAAACCCAGGCTCCCAAATCCTTCCTCAGGACCCAAAACTGTTTTGAAAGTGTGGCTGCTTTTATTAAAAGTCCTAACTGTAGATACCCAAAGTTTGAAAGTGGTCCTCATGTCACAAACTGGAACATAAAAAATCGGAGTTACATCATCTAGTTACACATTAAGATGGATGCATTACTTTTGTAAATATTGTAGCACATTTATACATGGAAGGCTAAGTTCTGATTCTATTTAAGTCAATGGAAGATTTGGCCATATTTGTTACCTTACCAATGCTAAATCAATATTTGGCCTAGATTCAATAAGGTATTTAAAATGTGAGATCTATGGGACTAATTATGTGCTTAAAAGGAGCTTACTGAACCACAATAGGAGTGATAAGAATTAGGTAGAGAAACTGAGCCATGGTTTAATTGAAACGTTTAAAATGTCTTTTCTAGGTAATAGGTAAAAATAGCTCAAGGTTTCACACAGGTTCTTTTATTTCATAAAGCAACATTTTTGGTGTTTGGGGTAACGCTTATGAAAACACAGTAGTTTTGTTTAATCTTTTCCTCTTATTAGCAACGTTCTAATCTGTCTATCTTTAAATATGTACAAACTTTCTACAGGGTTTTTTTTTTGTACTTATGGAGATACATATCAGCCCATTTTCAGTTTATATTTGTGCTCATCATCCACTTACAAATTTTCCTTATCTAAGGAAGCTGCACTTGAAGCTGTTGGGTGACCACCCATTTAATAATCTTCCCCAAAAAGGGTTGGCTGGCAATCAAGTGATAGTTGGCTCGGGAGACAGCATCAAGAGCTCATCTAAATTCTATCATGAACCAAGATATGTATAATGTAAGTAACGCATGGTCATAGTCAATAATAATGTGAGAAAACTACTGCAGACTGTTTAAAAAAATCAGCTCAGTGTGAACTGACAAAAATTGACATTATGCATAAAAAGAAAAAAATAACCCATTACCACCAAAAATCTTATGTGCTGTGCTCAGTCAGAGCTGTTGGCAATCGAGAAGTTGTGAAGGCTAAGGATGTGGTAGTCATGGGGGACCTGAACTTCCCAGACATCTGCTGGGAAGAACAGACAGCCAGGTCTGACCGCTCACGTAGGTTCTTAGACAGTGTGCAGGACCTTCATCTAATCCAGGAGGTGCACAGCCCCACCAGGGGAGATGCCTTGTTGGACCTAGTGCTGGCCATGGGTGATGACCTCGTGAGGGGGTTGTGGGTGCTCGACCACCTGGGCAACAGCGATCATCGCCTGCTGGAATTCACCATCCAGCGCAAGGTGACAAAGGCATGCAGTAAGGCTGCAGCCCTAGATTTCAGGAGGGCAAACTTCACCGAGCTAAGGAGGATAGTTGGGGAAGTGCTGAGGTCCCAGAGGGGAGGGGAGCCAGGTGTTCAAGGAGAGTGGTCGCTCCTTAAGGATATGATGCTCCAAGCCCAAAAGAAGGTAATCCCAATGAGGATAAAAGGGAGCAGGAGACCACACAAGCCTCCATGGCTCACCAAAAGCATCCGGGAATGTCTCCTTGCTAAAAAGGAGGCATACACCCAATGGAAAGAAGGGGTCATCACCAGGGATGACTATTCTGCAGTCGCTCGGGGATGTAAGGGGGCAGTTAGGAAGGCCAAGGCAGAGATGGAATTAGGGCTAGCTTCCCAGATTAAGGACAATAAGAAGTCCTTTTTTAAATACATAGGGGGTAAAAAGAAGGTCCCGGGTAATGTGGGGCCCTTGCAGGACACGCTGGGAAATTTGGTCATCACACCAGACGACAAAGTTAACATGTTTAACGATTTCTTTGCCTCTGTCTTCCTAAGTAGGGACCAGAACAGCCACCTCCCTGCTGGGCCCCCCTCAGGCCCCAGGGGAGGCACACCTGGGCCAAGGGTTAGCAAGGAACTAGTTAGGGAGCTTCTGGAGGGGCTGGATATATTCAAGTCAGCCGGTCCAGATGATCTCCACCCTAGAGTTCTAAAGGAACTGGCCGAGGTCACTGCAGGACCCCTGGCCTGGCTTTACAAGCACTCATGGTGCCCTGGTGTGGTGCCAGAGGATTGGAAGAGGGCCAACGTGGTTCCCATCTTCAAAAAAGGGAGGAAGGAGGACCCGAGAAACTATAGGCTGGTTAGTCTTACCTCAATCCCAGGCAAGCTGTTTGAGAAAATTATTCTGGCGCACATCCATGAGGGACCAGCAGGACACTGCATGCTTAGGGGCAATGAACACGGGTTCATCAGCGGCAGGTCCTGTCAGACCAACCTGGTGGCCTTTTACGATCAGATCACCAGATCATTAGATGCAGGGGTAGCAGTGGACATAGTCTTCCTAGACTTCTGGAAGGCTTTCGACACTGTCTCTCACCCCGTTCTCATTAAGAAACTGGGGGACTGAGGTGTTGACACCCACACAGTCAAATGGGTCGCCAGCTGGCTGGAGGGCTGCACCCAGAGGGTGGTAGTGGATGGGTCCTTCTCAGCCTGGAAGGACATGGGCAGTGGGGTTCTGCAGGGCTCAGTCCTCGGGCCCGCACTGTTCAACATCTTCATCAGCGATTTGGACGAGGGGGTAAAAATCACCCTGTTCAAATTTGCTGATGACACTAAGATGTGGGGGGACGTAGGCACACTGGAAGGAAGCAACAGGCTACAATCAGACCTAGACAGGTTACAAGGGTGGGCGGATGTGAATAGGATGGGGTTCAACACAGACAAGTGCAAGGTGATGCACCTGGGGAGGCACAACAGGCACCATACCTACAGGTTGGGGAACTCCTCTCTTGTCAGCATGGAGGCAGAAAAGGATCTTGGAGTCATAATTGACTCCAAGATGAACATGGGCTCGCAGTGTGGGGAGGCAGTCAGGAAGGCCAACCACACCTTGTCATGCATCCACAGATGCATCTTGAGCAGGTCCAAAGAGGTGATCCTCCCCCTCTATGCGGCACTGGTCAGGCCGCAGTTGGAGTACTGCATCCAGTTCTGGGCGCCGCACTTCAAGAGGGATTTGGACAACATGGAGAAGGTCCAGAGGAGGGCCACTCGCATGATCGGGGGCAGCAGGGCAGGCCCTATGAGGAGAGGCTACGGGACCTGAACCTGTTCAGCCTCCAAAAGAGAAGGCTGAGGGGGGATCTTGTGGCCTGTTATAAACTAGTCAGAGGGGACCAGCAGGCATTGGGGGAGTCACTATTCCCCCGTGCACTGCCAGGAGTGAACAGGAATAACGGTCACAAGCTGGCAGAGGGTAGGTTTAGGCTAGATATCAGGAGGTGCTACTTCACGGTCAGGGCGGCTAGGATCTGGAACCAACTTCCAAGAGAAGTGGTGCAGGCTCCTACCCTGGGGGTTTTTAAGAGGAGGTCAGATGAACATCTTGCTGGGGTCGTTTGACCCCAGTACTATTTCCTGCCATGGCAGGGGATCGGACTAGATGATCTGCTCAGGTCCCTTCCGACCCTAGAAACTATGAAACTAAGGCTTTGACTTAATGAATGGTGCCTAAAGTCAAGATCCTACGTAATACTAAATTTGAATTCATCCTGTCAATCCCAATGTATATAAACAAACTCTAGAATTGCAGTGATCGAGCCCAATGATTTGCACATGTCTGATTTGCAAGGGTCAGAGTGATATTGTTATACATTGTTGATAGTTATTTAAATAATTTCACTCAGAAATTCTATGTGAACACTTCCATTTCTTACAGTGTCATTTTACATACTGCTCTGGGTTAGAGTCAAGCTAACAAAATTGCTCAAAAGTAATTTGATATATAGGTGCTGAACAGTCTGGCTACAAGCTCAACCAGTTACTGAAGCGTAACTACAGCATATACCACTGCTTCCTACTCACAGGGTGGCACTGTAGCTCTGACTACTGGCTGCGCAGCTGCTGTGATTAAGAGCAAGACATAACTCTTTTTATTTTATATTGCCAGGCAAACAAGCATTATTCCAACATGATCTTCTACATCATGGTTTAGGCAATGAGACAGATAAAAGCAGGCAATTACAGTGTTTTTATGGGGGAGAAGACATACCTGTCCTGCCAGTTGCCTTCTTAACAGTGACTAGTTCACCACTTATCGTGCTGACAGTAACATGGTAAAGACATCCTGGAGTTAGCTTGTTAAATTGAGTCTGTGTAACCTGGGGTGGTAAAGTTTTGGTTTCTTTAATGGAGCCAAGGTAAGACAGTGTAATATTATAAAAATCAAGGTTTCCTGGAGGCCTTTTCCATGCAACTTTTAATGTATCCAAGCTGCCATCATTAGTCACCATCAAATTTGACACTTCTGCTGGGTCTAAAAAAAAAACACAAGAAAGAAAACAAAACACTTAATTTAGAGAGCACAAACCCCCTTACTTCTGTACTGTGCTATGCATTTTGAATTTTTAAATTCATATGTAAATTCATATTTAAGATCGTTAATTTAAAAAGTGGTTCTATTAATAGCATTTACTATAACAACACAGAATGAGCAAATCCATCTGACATCTCCAGTATTTTTAGTAACTATTTGGGCTCTGGTGGGTCTCAAAGAGGGGGAGTTCTAGATCTGAGGATCAGTTACTGCGAATGACCTCTTGTGTTTAGACAGGCAAACTTGGGGTACAGCTGGTACTAGCAGGAGGTTGCTTCTGGCTGATCTCATGGATTGCAATGCGGTATAACAGAGAAAGCACTATGTAGGACCCAGCTGTTTAGGATCTTATAGGTCAAGAATTTGGATTGAATCTAGAAAGCTATAGGGAGCCAGTGCAGAATCTGGAATATTGGAGTTGTGTGTTCTTGGTGACCAAACCCCTTCAGAAGTTGAGCCACTGCAAACTGCACCAGCTGCAGCTTCCACGTGGTCACTGAGGGCAGCCCCATGTGAAGCACACAGCAGTTGTCTATCCTGGAGTTTAAAAAAGCATGGATGATGGTGGCCAGATCCTAATCTGAAAGGAAGGGTTGCAGCCTTCTCACCAGATGGAGTTGAAGAAAGATGCTCCCAGACACCGCTACCACATGATGGTCCAGGTTGCAGCAGAGGATTCAGTGGCACTCCCAAGCTGCAAACCTGAGTGACAAGGGGAGGCTGAATCTTATCAACACTAGGTGATCCAATGCGTGCCAGTTCAAGCAGTCTGCCCACCACCACCACCACCTCTGTCTTGTGTGGACTCGGCTACAGTTGGATCACCTACATCTAGGACCCAAAAGATGCCAGGCACTGGGAAAGGACCAAGACAGTGGGGTCCAGGGCAGATAAGAGAGAAAGAGCTAGGTGTCATCAGCAAACAGGCAGCACCTCACTCCAAGCCTCTGCATGAGCTCACCCAGCAGTCTCACATAGGACCTCTGAGGGACTCCACAGGAAGGGTGGACAATGAGCACTCACCCATCTCTACCCTGTGGGACCTCTGTGCTAGGAAAAAGAAGAACCAGTTTACAGCAGTTCCAACAAATACCCACCAGCTTTATCAGTACCTCATGGTTAATGGTATTAAAGGCTGCTGAGAGATCAAGTAAGATCAGCAGGATACAATTTCTCCTGTTGATCTCCAAGAAAAGATCATTTGACCAAGGCCATGAAGGCAATCTGGCTCTGCACCCAGGGCTAAGCTGACCATATGGAAATCCCAGAAATCTGGGACATCATCCAGGAAATCTGGTACACTGCCCCCCTACTGCCTAGCTGCTCTCACAAGTCAGTGGGGATGGGATTGTGTGCTAGGCAAGCTGTGGTGCCTGCCTGCTCACCTGCAAGGTGCTCCATGCTGCTCTGAGTCCCATCCAGACTGTGACCTATGCCCCTGTGATGCCCATTATAATTCCCAATAGCTGGCTGGGACCAGCCTCTGAAATCCAGGACTGTCCTAGTTAAAATGGGACATGCGGTAACGCTGCCCAGGGCAAAAGCCAGACTGACAAGTGTTTATGAAACACAGTGCATCCAGATACATTTGGGGTGGTCAGGCAACCACCCATTCAATAATCTTCCCCAAAAAGGGTTGGTTGGAAATGGGGTAATATCTGGATGAGGAGACAGCATCAAAAGACAACTTTTTGAGTAGGGGTTGGACAACTGCAGATATAAGAATATCTGACACACTGCCCTCCAAAAAGGAGGCACTGACAGCCCACACCAGCAATGATCATCTCTCTCTTGGTTGGCTTTTACAAGGCAAGATGGCCATGGATATGGTTCATAGCTGGCTGCCATGAGCACTTTCATGCTGCCAAGCACAGAGGTGGGGAGTGACGACAGCAGTAGAAACTGACCCATGTAAACCAGAAAAGACAGGGATTTACCCATCTGAGACTCAAACATTACAGCACAAGCGGTGATCCCCAAACTGTGCTGGATGTGGTAAGTCTTGATTGTAAAGGCCAATCATGGCACACACTGCTCAAGATTCATGATATAGCAGTGCAAGTGTTAGATGAAACACTACAGCTTCATGGCACTTACTCCTAATTTACACTGGCTTATGTGGGATCAAAATTAAGCACCTTGTAGTTTGATACTGCACCAAAATACTGTGTTTTCAGTAGATGTGCACCTATACATTGGCCTGATATTGGATCAGTACCGATAAAAAGAAAATTAGTTGCATCGGAAATCAGCCCAATGGGGCCGATGATTTGGTTGATAAATGCTTATGTGCGCATGCAGCTGCAGTGGCAACGAGGAACAGAGCCTGGCAGCGCGGAGAGCTACTGCCAGCTGGTAAGTCCATTCTGGTAGAAGGGAAGTAGGGAGCAAAGGGGCATGGGGGGGACATATTACCCCCCTCTCCCCCCAGCCCTGTGGAAAAGGAAAAGGAAAAGGCAGGCACTGCCCAGCTGGGTCAGTGCACCAGGACACTTGTCGGGTGGGGGAAGGCATCCCCACTGCTGCGCAGACCCTAAGAGGGTATGGGGTGGGGGGAGCAGGGACACTTGTCCCCGGATGTGCATGAGGTGGGACAGGTGGGCTGTATCAGGCTCTTCTCAGCAGGGGCTGAACTTGGGGCAGGGGCTATGGAGGGGGCTGCAGCCACCCAAAATTTCACCATAGTTCCCTCCCAGCGCTCCGACTGCTGCCTGCCCACCCAACACAGTAGGGTTGATCTGGAAAGAGATGCAGCAGGTGGGAGGGAGCTACAGTGAAATTTGGGGTGGCTGCAGCCCCCTCTGTAGCCCTCACCCCAAGCCCAGCCCCCTGCTGAGAAGAGGCTGGTGCAGCCCCAGCTCCAGCCCACCTGCCCCACCCTGTACAGATCTGGGGGCACATGCCCCCTCATACCTTTCCAGGGTGTGCACAGTGGCAGGAACCACCCCCACTCCCTGATGAGTGCCCTGCCCCACCCCAGGTGGGAAGCGCCTGTCCTTGCCCCCTACCTCACCACAGGGGGGTGATCTGACCCCCCATGCCCCTTCCCTCCCCACTCCCCTTCCACCACAATGGACTTAGTAGAGGGAGGCAGCTCTCCATGCTGTATGGGAAATCAGACTGGTATCAGCTGATATGCCTCCTTAAAAATCGAATATAGGTATCCGCCCCAAAAATCTCTATCAGTGCACCCCTAGTTTTCAGTTATGATTGTTCTAAAAATGTAACATGTCTCTTGTTGCTAGAGCTGGGGAGGAAATGCTTCCCTATACTATGCAGATTTTCAAGATTTCAAACCTTTTCCTTTACACATCGGGGTAAACAGAGATCTTGGGGAAAGAAACAGACACACACCCCAGAACAGCAAATGACCTAGTGCTTAGAACACTAACCTGATATGTGGAGAACTCAAGTTCAAGGTCCTGCTCATTCTGTTTGGAAGTCTGCATTCAGGGAGTCCGTAACTCCACATTTTAGGAGAGAATCTTATCCACCAGGGTCAGTCTCTGTCTTTCTGACCCTATTATTTATATTCATATAATGTGAAAAAGCTTTGACAGGCAAACTCAGGCAACTTAGAGAGCAAAAACTCAAACCTGGGTCTCTCACATGCTAAGTGAACGCCTAGTCAAACAGGTTATGTTCCCAGTAAAAGCTGTGATTCTAATGAATTAGTTTTTTTTAACCATTTCATTAAAATACCCCAACAGTTCTAAAGGGAATATATGGCTCTAAATTAAGATTTGTAAGCCCCCAAAAAGGGAACAACAGAAAATATTTCTATTCTCATGAAAGTCATTAAAGAGCTATAGATTAAAGAGGACTATATACTGTCTAGATCCTTACCTGCAAGTACTTCCTGGGGGCAGTTAAAGCTCTGACACAGATTAAAGACAGTAATATAACCTATACTGTTTATTTTTGACTGCATCATGCAATCCTTAATTTAACCTTATGCTGTTGTTTTACTATGAGGTATTTGAGAAATCCTACCTGTCCTAACAAGTTTAAAGTTGTAGCTCTCCAGCCCTGCAGCTTCAGTTATGACAGAGAGATTATACAGGTGCCCTGCTGTAAGTCCAGAAAAAGTGTAGGAGGTTAAGTGTTCCTCCTGCTTAATCTCCTGATCTTGTTTGTCATTATCCAGTAATACCAGTCTGTATTGATCCACATTCCCAGAACCACGTTCCCATGAAACACTGATCGTGTCCGTCTTGACAATGACCTGAATATTTTTCACAGGAGAGGGAACTGTAGGAATGAAAAACACATGTTTTATACATAATGATTTTCTTCACTATTTGAGATTCAACTATGTAACTAACAACTGAAAGATTTTAAGATGGTTTAGTGCTTCCAAAAAGCAAAAGCAAAATTTATGGCTAAATATGATGTGACAACATTCTTTCTCACTTAGAAAATGATTGTCAAAGTTGGCAACGGAGTTTTGATTTGTTTATTTCCATTTATAACTATTATGTTCTGCTTACAGACATAAAAAACCTCCAAATGGTACTTTACTTTAAACTCTTCATGCCCCTGTACTGAGCCTAGCACATGCCCAGAAGAGGCATCACATGAGGTGGCTCACCCAATGTCTGTATAGATCTGGCATTTCAGTGGGGCTTTTTGGGAACTTTTATTTAATAGTTGATTGAATCAGCTTTAGATAAAAACACCAAAAAAGCCCAGCTGAAGCGCCCAATCTATATGGATGCTGTGGAGGCAGGTCTAACTAATGTACTGCTTCTTCCAGTTTGTCACCCCATGTGCAACCCTGGCCCGGCCCTCCTGCCAGGAAGAGCCTGGTGCCACTCCCAGCCCCCAGTGGCAGCCCAACCTCTGCCACACACACACCCAGGGGACACATGATCCTCCATGCTTTCCCTGGGGTGCACCAGTGGCAGAAGCCACCCCCTCTCCTGCCCCATGCCCCTGGATGAGCTGCTCCCACCTCTGTCCCAGGCCCTGCCCCACCCTGGTTGGGCAGCGCCTGTCCCTGCCTCTGCCATAGCGCCCCCCCCCCATACCCTCCTTCACCGTGGGGTCCTTGATTTGCCGCCCCTGCCTTCCCCCTGCCCCTTTTCCCTCACAGACTTACCAGCTGGACACTGCCGACCTGCACACATGCATGGAACATTTATCAGTGACGTTATTGGCCACATCAGCCAAAAAAAGCCTACTGCCGATAATGCCAATTTTGTTTTATTGGCACCGATACAACATGAACCGATGTATCGGTGAACCTTTAATTGTAAATAGCCTTATTCAGATGAATCACAGTAAAACACAACTTACCAGTAGATCCACTGATCTGAAGTGCAGAGGTACTTTTATTTCCAGCAACTGCAGTTAGGACAATATTGTATTTGCTACCAGGGATGAGATTGGAAAAGGTCTGCTCTGTTCTGGAAACACCTCCTGATATTGGGATCTCCTTTATCTGTTTATTATTACGATCATATAGCTGTAACACATAAAAGTCCACCCTTCCTGGAGATGCACTCCACCAGGCCTGTAAGCTTGTAGATGTGGTTTTGTCTTTATTAAGTTCAAACTTAGCAGGTGGTAAAGGATCTGCAATTAAAAATAACATAAAAATATTAATTTACTTGGGGTTTTAAGCAGCTTTGTTCAACCAGTACAGACCATTTTTCAGTTTTTCATTTTTCCACTGCTAATCTTCCTGTACAAGGCTTTGCTCCATTTCCAAATGGCAGATTCACTGAAAATACAATTAATTTTCCCATGAGATGGTCCTAAGTGACCCAGAAATGTGTATACTATAGAAAAAGGCACGCTGTGCTGCATATAAATAATGAGTTTTGAACTCTGTTGACATTAAAACCATGACAATGCTGTATCATAAAACAGATCTGCAATAAGACTGCCTCAGGATAATGTTGTCTATAAATATGGCACTAGTAGCTTTAGTGTTAAGACACTTACGCCAGACTACACTATTAATGAGGCTTTTGAGTCAGATTCACTACACCAAGATCATAAATAAGTGTGCGACCTATTTCAATTTTTTCTAGTTAGTCACAAACCTGTGTAATTAAAAACTCTTTATGGTACAATTTTAAGTAGTAATCTTTTGCTTTGCTATTTCCTTCCATATACCACTCCTGGAAAGGCCTTTAGTACTAGAAATACTGTCCGGCTTCACACTCGCTGGGCATTTGCTTTAAAATGATAACAAACAGACTGAAAAGGAGAGACTGCCAATTGTTGTTGTGGTTTTCTGTTAGGTTGTGCATCAACTCAAAATATAGCATATAACACAAAAGGCATTTATCATACACTTATGTAATAAAGTTCTAGTTGGCTTTTGTATTTGGCAATGAAATTATGTTATCATACACAAAAGAAAGTGCATTAAAAAAACCTCCAGAAATTGCACAGTCAAATACTCATAAGTTCAGAGTATACAGCAACAGGGTTGCCCATGCTATTTGAATTCAGTCCTTCAGGGCATAATAGAAGACAGTATCACAAGGAAAGGAAAGGGTCTACTAGCTCTCCAGGTAACTTACCAGTGCAGCACCATATATATATATATATATATACACACACATATATACACACACACACACACACTTTTTTTTTTCCTTTCAACATATGGCTTCATTCCCTGTGGACTCTGAATAAGCCAGGACAGAGAGCATGTGATCATTTAATTGGAGACTGAATCAACCTTAATTCTGGCATTTCCTAGCTTTCAAGAGCTTGACTTCGCAATCTTAATGTTTATTGAATACATTTTCTTGTATGTGACTCTCTAGAGCGTTCTTTTAATGCATTTCCTTGTATGTGAGCTCTAAAAAAGCAACAGAAAGTAGGATTCAGTTCTGTCCAGTGAAACTAGACTAATGCTCCAGCATAGATCACCTGATGGATGGAAGGCATACCTTGGCACACATGGCTAAAAAGGGGGTGTAGTGGCCCTACTATTTCAGGACACAACAGAACTATCATAAGACTGATCTCAATATGCTACTCTGTCAGAGCTTGGCACAGGGCTTTGCTGGGTAAAAGCCACTGAATAATGACAATTCTGGGCTGTAGAGAAGCCTGAAAGATGCCTCGTAAGGCTGCTATAAGTTAGAGTTTCCTCTGTTGCTCCCTTCAGTGAGGCCTCAGGGGCTCCCACAACTCCTCATGATAGTATCTGGGAGGTACAGAGATGGCTGAAAGCCTCTTCCACCCTTACTCCATTAGGACAGCCATTTTATTCTGGAAGGTGCAGACAGAATCTGCACCAAGTACTGTTCTAAACTCTTTCTGATGGGACCTTGTGCAAGCTCTCATTTTTTCCAGCTAGAAAATATGGGGAATGGTATTTATTAACTTCCTTTCTAATACTGGGATTCAAGGCCATGCTCAATGAGTGCAAAGACCCCAGAATGATTAACAAAGGTCAGTGGAAGCTCGAAGACTAAAATTCATGGGCTCCATCTTGGTGACCAACACAAAAGCTTTCCCTAGATAAAAAGAGTGGGGGCAATTTCTAGTGCTGTTGCTGCCTGCCTGCTCCTTTTTCCACCTGGAACTCTGTATCTGGGAGCATTCTCAGGGACGTTTGCATGCTAGGAGACCTAGCCTGAAGTGTGCCCAGAACAGACTGAGACTGTAAGTCTCTTACAAGTTCTGCTCTGCTCAAGCAAATAAACGATGATGTTCAAGAGTTAACTGTCACTCAAAATTAATAAGAATCTGAGGAAAGTAAAGGCATCTCTCTGACCCCAGAACTCTTGCTGAACTTCAACTTATTTTGCCAAACTGTAAAAGACTAATGTACTTCAAAAAATGTAAGAGAACTGAAATGGACAAAACTACCTACTTCACCTGTACCCTCTCTTGGAAACAAATAACGTCTTTCTTCTGAAACATTTTCTTTTAAAAAATATTTTCAATTGAAGCAAGGAAGAAGCACGACCCCCTCCCAAAGGTCAAACAGTTAAAACTTAAGAAACTAAAAGCAATTAAAATGGGGGGGGAGGGGCGGGGGAGAGCGGGTATAGCACTCTATGTGTCAGGAAGCCTTAACAATGGGCCTTGCTACCAGCTCCACCTAATATATACTAATGCACTAAGGATTATTGCGCTGGCAAAATGAATAGCTTTAGGATAAAATTATTCATGGAAGACAATTGGTTTAATCAGAAAAGATCAACATTTGAGCTTCTGAAATAAATACACTGTATAAGATAAGGTTCATTAGGTAGGTGTGATATCTTTTATTAGACATCTACCCAAAAAACCTTGCATGCCTATGTCCTTAGACCAACATGGCTACAACCAACAACCTCATATAAGGTAAGATGCTTATACAGCTGAAAATTCATCAGACTGACTGAGAGTGGCAAAGAACCATGCCTAATAGTTGGCAGGCTCTTTCATTCTTGTTGAGACAACAAAATTAGGAGTATGTTGACTGCTCATTGGCGCTCCAAACCACCCCCAACACTGTAATGCAAAACATATCATATCAAATCATTCAAAGATAACAGCGTATTATTTTATACACTATATCTTCTGCATACACTGCATTAGATGTGGCATTTATCTTCTAAGGTGTATTTAAAGGAGAACAAAAAAAGCTTGCGTGCCTAGAAAGGTGAAGTTCAGAAATTCAGACTTTATCTAATCTATCTGGCCCAGAAAAGAAAACACTCAGTCCTTTGTACATCCGTTAGAACAAAGGAACAATGAGATTGGGAAGTGCCTGGCCTGAAAGAGCCCTTGCTGGAAACAAACACTTAAAAAACCATTTACATTGTTATAAAATTCTTTGCTGGCCACTGTCCAACACTGATATATCACAGAAATAAAATATTTTCATGAAGATATTTTTATACTAGTCTATGATATATGAATGAATGCCTTCAAGAATACAGAATACATAAATAAATCCACAAATCTTCAGGGTCCATTCTTTTTTTTTTTTACCTCTGCTGAATGAGTTATACTTTTCATGAAGGTTTTTAACAAACCTACTATGCATGTACAGCTACTGCCCACATTATATTAACATGGTAATTGTGATTGCATACATAGATTCTCAAAGACATAATGGTGCTTGAATCAAAGAAACAAAATGCAGATTTGGTCTTGCAAGATGAGGACAGGACTGAGAGTGGAAATTCTTGAGCGTCAATCCTCCTGGCCTTCAGGATCACCCGGAGTCTAGCAGAGTTTATGAACTCTGATGGTCCACTTCATGGGTGGGAGCATTCTTTTTTTCTTTCTAGTTAAGTACTAAGTTTCAAATAGGATTCTGGCTCTGCTGGCACAGAAGCAGGTATTGATGTGCTGTGCCAACTCACTCAGCTTGGGGAATGGTAGCAGCCAAATTCACCAATATGGATTTTGTAATATTTTAATAGACTGCTGCACCATTTATGCCCCATCTAATTCTAGAAGAACCTAGTTTTTCTGTCGGATGAAAATATAACAATCAACAGCAACTTTAAAATGTTTTCTTTTTCAAAAAGCATGGGAATTTCCAAGTAATATTAAGATATCTTCAGGGTTCTGAAGGCCAATTATGTATTTCTAGAATTTAAATGGTGTATTTTTCTCTAAATGTAATAGTAGGCTGGAACTTCTCCTGTGTTTTTTATAAAAAGTTGTGACTAAGAGCCTGAGGTCATCCAGTAGGACATTTGCAGAATCAGGGGCCTAAGTGCTGGTCTGAAAATGGGTCAGATACAGTCCCACCACTCTTATTCTTGTAGCAGTTCTTTTTGCAAAAAATAGAAAAATGAGGCTTATACTACAATAAAAAATGATCTATAGGCTTATACTGTATCATATTTAAAAGATTTTGATAATATTGGCCAACTCATATATATACAGACATACGTGTGTATGTGCACACACATGTTTGTGTGTGAATATATATGTATGTATATATATAAAATTTTATATGATTTAAACTCGGCGCTAATCTAGAGATGGGCAATTATTTGGGCTGGAGGGCCAGTTAAAGAGTTTTAAATGCTGGGTCAGGGATGGGTGTGCTGACTCAGCCTAGCATAGTGGTGGGAGGGTGAGAGAGGGCCATTGATCCTATCCGACCCCCAGCTTGTCTGCCTTACCGCTGGGAGCAATGGACAGAGCAGGTGGGCGGACAGGTGGGGTTTCCATGAAGACCAGCCTGGGACCCCTGTGGACAGGGCTGGCTCAGCGGAAGGATGGGATGGACAATGGGTAGGTGGGGAGCAGCATCAGGGAGTAGAAAGGGTGGGTGAAACCAGGATTGTGGGACACAGGGCCAGAGCTGAGATCACGGGACAGTAACAGTGCAGGGTTGAGGCTGGGATCACAGGGTGGTGACAGCGAGGGCCCAGGGCCCAGGGCAGAGCCACAATCTGCCTCCTGCACATCCCTGTGATGCACACCAGTTCCACAGGCAGGAACATGCAGGAAATAGATCATGGATTTTCCCCAGGCCCTAGCCCCATGCTGTCATGAAAACCCAGCCCCAGCCACCTGTCCTAATCCTAGATGCCACTCCTCGTCTGCCCACAGCCCCATCCAATCTGCCTGGCTAAGTGAACTCTGCCAGTGGGGATCCTGTGCCAGTCTTCATTGAGACCCTGCCCACTTGCTACATCTGGTGCCCCTGGTAGTAAGTGCCGGGCAGACAGGCTGGAGTGCCCGGGCAGTGGGGCCAAGTCTGGAGGCTGCAGCACCAGTGGAGACACAGGCAGAGGCAGGCTGAGAGGGCTACCAGGAAGCCAAATCTGGCCGCCATGCCAACCATGCCCCACTGGACTCCTTCACCACAGCCTCGGCTGTCCCCGGTGCCTGGGCCAGTTGGGGCTGAGCGACCCGCATGGGCCAAGCAATCTCATGGAAGGCTAGATCTGTCCTACGGGCTGTATTTTACCTACTCCTGGGTTAATCACATCTTCTCTGTGAGGTCTGGTGTGCCGAATTTCTCTCTAGCTCAGTGATACTAAACTGTTATCATTTCCCCCTCATTTTCTGTTCTCTAAAAATAGCACTGACGTGAAAAGGAACTAGCACTTTATAATACATAAGCCAGTGGTTCTTAACCTTTTTTGGACTTGAGAAACCTGTCACTGGATTCAAAATACTCCTCATAACCTTTGTGAATTGAATGGCAACCAATTTCAAAAACTAATTTGTATTTTAGAGTGCTTACACAGGGCCTGGGCAGTAGGTATAGAGGATCTCCAGGTAGGGACAAGCCTGAGCCTGGCTGATCTGTTTAGCTTCTCACACATCACTTATCTCCTCCTGCCTCAGATCTGGTAGAACCCCGGGGTGCCCCAACACCCTGGTTGAGAATCACTGGCATAAGCACATATCTGGGGACTGAAGACCACTTTTAAAGGATCAGGTATTTGACTACACTTGAACGGATTATTCTGGAGCATTGTATCAATATTCTATAGTTACATGTACTGAAAAATTAAATGGCATTTATTTCCTAAGAATCTCCATAGTACCCAAGTGTTTGTACCCAAGTGTTTGTATACATTTAGGTGAGCTTTTCTTGTTTAATTCCCTTCCCCCCCCGCCAGAAATTTAATATATTAAGGTAGTCACATTACATTAAGATTGTTTTATTCAAGAGTTGGATTAACCCTCACAAATCCAAGACAATTTGGCATAGGACTTGAAGCATGTTTAGTACACATTATGCATTAAACTTACCTTTAAAACCCTAAACAGAATAAAATGAGTTGAAGATAAAAGGGAATCTTTTTGATTTAGGGGATTAAGCCAGAGCTTCACATTATTTAACTATTCCACCACAATAGATACGTGTGAACATCTGACATGAAGGTATAGCAGTAAGTAAAACATTGTGGGTAAAATGCAAAATCAGCAAGAGAATTAGCTTATATAAGCTTTAGCAGGACTGAATGTTAGCAAAAATGTTATTTATGCGGTCTATGAAGCAGGCATGTCATTTAAAGTGTTAGTCTGTGTATTTTTATTGCACATAATGTATGTGCATATATAGCTTTATAACACAGATCTTTTTATGAACATCTACATGTATAGTGGCCCTGATTCTTTCCTCCTGATGTCAATGGCAGTTTTGTCTTTGATATGCCCATAGGGCTGCTCACATATACACATTTATAGGTTAGTTTCCAGTAATATATGCCTTTATGGATTTAATGTTGATAAATTATTTCACAGAATTCTCAACACCAAAAATTACTGAGCAAAAAGTTGGGATAGACCTCCAGAAAATTAGAATAAAACACTGCCCCTAGTGGAAAAAGGAAAGGAATAACGTCTTTAAAAAACCTGTAACTTACCATATACAAAAGTGTACAGCTTATTATGATTACATTGTTATACATCTTCCCAATTTAAGACATTCATTACAAATGTTGTGAGGAGTTATACTCCGTAGATAATTATTTTTTTTCTAAACAGGATGCAAACCATCTACATAGCCTAAACAGATTCAGTGGATTCAGGTGCTTGGTGATAACACGAAGTACAAGGCTTAAGCAATCTAAGCAGATGCTTCTACAGGCGTCTCTTGCAATATTCTCTATTTATATTCTAACAGTGTCCTTCTGCTTTTTCCGATTTCTCTGCTATCCAGTATCCAAGAAAAAAACCCCACCACCTAGACCAAGGTCTTGGAAGATTTCAGCTGTAAACTTTTATCAGTCTTGTTACTCTGTATCTGTATTAGATCCACACTGGACAATGCAAAAGGCTGTTAACAGCTGTTTCAGTTATTCCTCTCATCTTCCTTATATTCTTTCAAAAGATAGTTATCAAGCAGGAAATGTGTCAGAAATAACATTTACAAAACACTGGCTAAACTGATCCATCTTAAAACAATTCCTATTAGACAAAGTATATCATTTGCTGTCTATACTGCTGCTTTTTTCTCACTTCTATTCAAAGGCTCTGCGTAATAAATATTTACCATTCAATACAGTTTGTGATATACACCTCCAGCTCTGATAACAGTTAATTTGTTATTTTAAAATAGTGAGTCATCAACATTAAAAACAGTTGGCACGCTCATACATTTAAATAGCTGTTGCTATGGAAACTATTACCCAGTCCTAACAACCAACACTTGTAACGTGTTTAAATGTGTATCATAGTAGATTTGCCTACACCAGACTTTTTAGCTTGAGTTAACAGATTGCCAGTTAACCAAGACATTTCAAACAGTAGTAAGAGCTAGTTCAGAAACTGTGCAGTACTTATGATTCAAGACACTGGTCAGAGAAGGTCATTTCTGAGTGCAGTCAACTTTAAACATAGGCTAAAACTATGTTTTAAAATTAGTTTCTCTCTACAACTAAGATGCCAGGCAAAGATGAAAAAAAGGAAAAGAGTATGACAGGACTTTTGACATGTTGAAATGAGTGCTGCTGGTTCAAGCTCTATCGCTTATTACCAAACAGATGAACGTTGAACGTATTCTGGTCTTAAAAAAAAAAAATAATCTCAAGTTTACATGCCAATATAGGCAAAATGGACACAGCTCTTCTCCTACTGAAGTCAATTATTCTGCGCAGCCTTTTGTTGTAAAGCTACATACAAGGTATATGCCTGCATAGAAAGCCTGCCTGGGACGGTATGAACAATAGAAAAAAAATCAGTAATAACCGGTCACATTTCTAAGACGATAAGTCTACCGCGCGTTCCCAAGGCTGCCGAGCTCCACGCTTCATGTTATCACCAAGCTCCTTACTGAATCCTGCCTAGATCCCCATGATTCATGTCCCCTTGTGCTTACAGGGCATATTAATCCTCCTTACATTTTTTTAGTTCTTTATATTTGACTATAAAATGAAAACAGATGGGGGGGGAGGGGGCTTTGACTTGTTCACCACCAACTTCTAGGGGCTGCATGGCTCATGGGGGTCCAGAGAAGAGAGGGCTTGGACTGGAAACCCCGTCTGATTTCTCCCGGCGGAGCTGAAACACGGGCTGAATCCAGCCTGGCAGCAGCGATGCATCGCCCGGCTGCTGCGGGGCGCGCAGGAGGCTCCGGGTGGGTCCTCTTGGGTTTGTTCGTTTTTAAGGGGTTATGAAGAGCCCTGAACACACAGGCCCGTGAGAGCGCGCTCGGCCGGCAGCGGGACCCCTGCCCTCCCCCTCGCCCTCGCCCCTCACCTGTGCGCAGGGAGATGTTGGCGGCCTCGGGCCCCGTCAGCGCCTGGACGCGGAAGCTGTAGAGGGTCCCGGCTTGCAGGGGGTCGCAGCTGGCGGTGTAGGTCGCGTTGTGGCGCCGCACGGGCTGGCAGGCGGCGGGGCCGGGCTGGGCGCTCAGGCTGAAGTTGCAGGGCGGCCCCGCGCTGCTCCAGCGCACGTGCACGGCCCGCGCGGCCGCCCGCCACTGCGGCCGCTCGATGGGGCAGCGCGCCGGCTCCGCGCCCCCGTCCTGCGGGCACCACACACCTGCTTAGTGTCCCGGCCCCGCGGGGAGCCCCGCGCCCCCCCCCGCCCGCTCGCCCGCCCGCTCACCTCCAGCAGGGCCAGGGCCAGCCAGAGGGACAAGCCGGCTCCGGGCCGCAGCATGGTGCCGGAGCCCGGGGGCCCCGTCCCGTTCCCGCGTTCAGGGCCCCCCCGCGCCGCCCCGGGGTGTCCCTCGGGCGGGGGGTGCGCAGCCCGGCTGCCGACTCCGGGAGAGGCGGGAGAAGGCGGCGGCGGCGGAGGAGGCAGGTCGCCGCAGCGCTTCCCACGCTGCCATGCTGCCCCGGGCTGACTCCGGCCGCCGCCTTCCGCAATCAAAAGGCAATTTCCTCGCGGCTCGCTCCGCGCAGCGACGAGGCGGGAGCTGGGGGCGCCCCCCGCGCCCTGCCTCCTCCCAGGGCTTTCACTTTCCCCCGCTCCTTCCTGCTGCGCCGGGTGCCTTCACTTTCCTCTCGACCCCCCCCAGCCCTCTTCCTTCCTGCCCGCTTCCTCCCTCAGCGGCTTTCTCCCGGGCTTGGCTGTCACCGGGCCGGGGCCCCCCACACCCACCCCGGGCCGCGCTGCCCGAAGGAGCTGGAGAAGACAGGACGGGGGCGGGGGGTTGCTAACAGTCTCCAGATAGCCGAAGGGCTCCTGTGTAGAGGATGGAGATCAGCTTGTAAAGAAGTATTTTGCCGACTATTTGAGTCGCTCTAATCAAAGATAGCGGATTTACCCAAAGACCCGTGTCTGCCTATGTCCTTAGACCAACCCTCGCCCCTGAGAGGATGGAAACAAGCCTTGAATCTGTGGCTGCAGGGGTCGGGCTATGGCCCAGGGTCTCAGAGGGCAGCAGAGGAACCTCAGGATGGAGATTTGTGGCAGCACTTTCTGACTGAGGGCAGCCAAGCACTGGAGCAGGCTGCCCCGAGGAGTGGGGGGAGGGAATCTCTGTCCCTGCAAATACTCAAGGGCAGTTTAGACAGAGTCCAGGTGGGAATGGTTTGGTGAGGGATGATCCTGCCTGGAGCAGGGGCCATACTGCATGACCTCCTGTCTTATGTAAACCCTCTTCAGGTCACACTTGCCTCACCCCTGGCCCCGTGCAGGCAGGTTTCCCAGCTTGCTCCCTTTCCCAACCAAACAAGCAAACCTGCCTCCGATGCCCTTTCCAGCCCCACCAAGTGTCTCTGCAAAACTACACCAGCTGGAAAGTACCATTTTCTAGCTAAAAATCTTCAGAGTTCATCTAGCGGGAGGTTTACATTGTTGCTTACCCTGCCCAAAACCTCATCATTTCAGCAGCACCCCGGCAAAACAGCCAGGAGCCAACCCACGCTTTTATTATTTTTCCATCTATTAAAACTGGTCTAGTGTCTACCTGGAAGAACATAGTAAAGCAGCTCTTGCCCTGCCCTGGTATTTAAGTTCTCCACAACTCCATGTGGATGGAGGAGAAGGCTGCATTAGCTCAGGTTTTGGGGGATTTTGCTTTTTTCACCAGCCTTTGTCCTTGAAATAACCTCCTTCCCAGTCCCTAAATAACTTTGAACCTAAAAATACACACCACCGAAAGCAAGAAAGTCTCCAGATTCTCTGGGAGCAAAGAAAAGGCATTGCACCCAAGGCAGGATTCAGAAGCAGCAGCAGCAAAACCCACAACTTCTATAGCTCACACCCATTTCCTTATCCTTAGGTCTTAGCCCTTAACCACCAGTGCAGAGAAAACATAGCTGAAACTATTTTGCATCAGGACAGACAACAAGCCAGAAGCAGATATGTAGCTGGGTAGAGATATTTTTTTTTCCATGCACAGGGACATATTTCTGCATCTTGATGCACTGTATAATGTATTAAGATTTTACCATTACGGTAAAATCCACCATTAAGGAAGGTCAACGGCACCAGAGTTTCATTTTTCTCTATGTGTATTAATATGAAAACCTGGGTGACAAATCTTCAACCTCTGGCAGAGTGGCTGCTTTGGGATGTTTCTATCTAGATGTCTGAGAAAGTCTAGAAGTTGCCTATATAGCACAGATGCATTGGCAGAATTCCAGTTCTTCTGCTAACCCTTTACATCCTGTGGTTGCTGAAGCCACCTTTCTTCCAGCAGAGTTCAGCCCTAGTGGGAAAAGGAAGGCTTCTACTTTTGCCTGGCAGTTGGCAGAAGGCATGTAATTCCATGTCTTTTGCTGGCTGCCACTGTCCCTCTTGCCTGCTCCATTACTTCCATGCTCCATTACTGCTGCTGCCACCAGAATTTCTGGTAACTGGAAGTGAAGGGAGGAATAACTTTGGAGAGGACACTAAAGTCTCACACCCTTACTCATCAGGGGAGCTACCTTGGTCCCAATCCCACACTGAGATTAGGGATGTGTGGAGTCCTCGGGAGCCTGTAAAGGTCTGGTGACATGAAGCTTAGCAAACAGACTAACTCTGCCTGGAGTCCCACTGTGAAGGGTGGCAGGATGAGGGACGTAATAAATGGAGCTGCCACCCAAGCATAAACACATACTGCATCAATTTCAGTGATGCACCTGAATCTTTCTATATTTATAACTTTAAGACACATGCCTTGTGTTGTCTATCAACCGTTTATTACTTTAGAATAGCTATTTGAGGAATACTCTAGTTTGTCACTCTTGCAATTGAAATGTCTTTAAAACTATCTTTAGAAACACTTGCTATAGTTTCACTGGAAGTTAAATGGGTTTGTGGGTTTCCAGATCTGCTATGTGTTACAGAATGCAATGAAACTCAAAGGGTACAACTACCTCAGTGCATTAACTACTAAAGATCACTGATGGTAGTATATTTTAACTGAATAACTAATATAATGCCAAAAAAGTTCTTCCACACTGGTCCTGAGCAGACATACCCTTAGCAAATCGGCAGTCATAGCTGTGAGGAGTTACTGAAACTGTCTGTTCAGCCAAGAATTGAAAAAGAAAAAAAGAGCTGGAAGTCAGTTTTGGGAGTGCCCGGATGTGTCTCTAATAGCAGGCTCCAGAGTCTCTTTCAGACACTTTCCCAAGGTTTCCTGGCATTTTTTTTAAAACACCAACCTCTCTCTCTCTCTTTTAATCAAAAGGAAATAGGCTTTGCATAGCTTTTGTCATAGCTTTGAAAGTGCAAGCTGCAGATTTACTTGCGACCCAAGGCTTGGGTGACCCAAGGCTACTCTAAGCTAAACATTTTGTTTGATTCAAGTGCCACCATTGTCCCCCCCAAATGAGAATGTTTGCAGCCAAACAACGTCAAGGCTTTTATCATGTAAACCACAGGGATTGGCCTGTGCTGGTGCAGTTCATTGAAGACATTGTATTCCAAGCAACAATAGTCAGCACAACATAGTACGTTATATCAAAGCATTGTATAAACACAAAATAATCTTTTAATCATCTAGGTCAAATGTAGAAATAAGTGGGGATGGGCAGGGGCTTGGGAGGAGGGTTGTTTCATTTTAAAGCCAGGAGAACTGAAAGCCTACTGGTTTAAGGTAAAAAATGTTACGCTTCTATGTCTAAAATTCAGCACTTCAGTTCAATGACCTGTTGTTGCTGGGAGCCTTAGGGGCTCAGCAATTATGAAAAACAAGTCTTTATTATTAAAATGCCCAATGTGGTTTGGTGCTTAAAGTGAGATACCCAGGCTTGAAAACCTTGACCTAAGTTACTTGCTGAAATCTACACATGTGAGTCACTGACAGAAACAAGACTCAAATTTTGGAATTTTTAGCTCCCAGTTCACTAGACGACCATGTACCTTGATTTTTCTAAATCTTAAATGCACCTGTTCTTACAGTGCAGGGAAATATTCAAGCTGGAGTACATGTACCTTATTGACGTGTGAGGTAGGTAGCTCAACATACTATCAATTAAAATCATATTGAGTAACATTTAGCTTACTTGAATTAAGCCTGAAATCAAGCTTTACATGGGTGCAATGTGAAAATAGTACCTTAGCTCAACACCAGACTGCAAAGTTGTGGGACAGCAACTCCACCCCTTACAATCATTACTCCAGTCTGTGAGCTGACATACCAGCCAGAATCCCAGCTCTTGTTTTTTGTTTTTTTGGGGGGTTTTTTGCAGGGGGGGGGGGCAGGGGGAGAAGATTTGTGGAAGCTGTATCAGCATAGTCCTGGATCACATTACTCTCTCTGACTCTAGTGCCATTATTCACACCACCTAATAAAAGATGGGTGCAGAGACTCTCTTGTGACAAACCAGGGACATGCAGGTACTGCTTTGACACTTCTTTGTTCTCAGGATCCCAGAACAATTTAACAATAGAGATAAGCTGGTGGTGAAATGCTTGGACAGGCTCATTTAATCGGTACGGATTTCACCTTTAAAGGAAAGACCATTGTGTAATTTAAAAACAATGTTCTCATTTCTAGAGTAGCCTCATGGCTCTACACTATTTAGTTAAAATAGGATAGACACAAAACTGGGAAGATACAAAGAATATTTCTTAGATTTACCTGAAGTGACATTGACACCTGGAGCGATGAATAAAATTTATGCTCATCTATTGCGGTTTTTTAGCACAGTGAAAACTCCCTGACACATCCTGTAGAAACATTGCAGAACTGAAAGGAACTCTTCACTTCAGTGGGCACATCTACACAAGACAATTACTGCCAAGTCACCTAATTAAATCTGGAGTAAAACGTTAGTGTCTACACTTGCGGCCCTACTAGGATGGAGTAAACTAATAAATGCTACCATAAGTTAGGACTGATGGTACTAACCTATGGTGGAGTTATTTACTCCACTGCAGCGCATGTGTAGACACTGCTGGAGCTAGCTGGGGCAAGAGGGTGCTTCAGTAAGGGGGCTGCCTGATGGCTAGCCCCACACTGAAACACCCTCATGCCCCAGCCAGCCCCTCTGCAGCATGTTGAGCCAGGCAGAAGCTGTCCTGGGCTGGCAGGATGAGCCCTGGGCCCCCCAACTATTGGAGCTGTGCTGCCCCAGCTCAGTGGGTATGTCTACATGAGACACAACACTGTGCGGTAGATTACTCTACTGCAGAGTAAAGTGTTACTATCTACAGGTGTGCACCATTTACTGCCCAGTAAATTAGTCTACCGTGCAGTTAGCTACTTACCACCTGTATAAATACATTATGAGTAGAAGCTGACCAGGAGCAAATTTGATGCACATGTGTAGATGCTGACCAGGAGCAAATTTGCTCCTGGTCAGCCCCAACACCAGGGGGCCACAGGAGATGGGGAACTCCTCCAGTCCTGGCACTGCTCAGCTCCTGGCTTCCCCCAGGAGCCAAGTAGCACCAGGACAGTGTAGTTCTGTGCCCCCTGTCCTGGTACTACTCAGCTTCTGGCTCCCAATAGAAGCCAGGAGCCAAGCAGTGCCAGAACTGGAGAGCTCTTCACTTCCCAGAGCAGCTGAAGGTGGGCCAGGAACTGCCCATTTGGGGCAATCCCCGCCTAGCTGGGGGCTGTCTTCAAGCTGTCCCAGGAGCAGGACAGCTCTGGGCCAGCTCTGGGCTGCTGGGGAAAATCCCTTCCCAACAAGGGGCTGGCTGGGAGCTGTCTCCGGCTGTTCAGGAAAACCTGGAGAGCTCTACAGCGGCAGCTGTCTCCTAGCCTGATGCGTATCAGGACCTCTCCCAATGTGTACGGGACAAGGAGACAGCTGCTGCTGCAGCCAGCAGAATTCTCCTGACTCTGTGCACATGGGGATCAGCCCTGTACTCCCTGCCAGCCCCAGGCTAACACGCCAGGGGAGCCTGAAGCTCCCCTCACTGCTGCAGAGGGCCAGAGCAGGGTAGAAGCAGCCCTGTACTGGCTTGCTCCCATTGGGAGCAGATTTGCTCCCAACAGGAGCATGTGTAGACATGTTCCCAGGGAAGGCTTACTGTGCACGTCAATGCACATAATGTACTGTAGTCCTGAAAGCATGTGTAAATGTGGCACCTGGGAGCAATAAACTCTAGCACAAACTACACCGGAGTTTATTCAGATGCATTAATTTCATGTGTAGATGCACCCAGTGTGTTGTGATAGCAATGATATAACAAATTACATACCATGATCTTTAAATGAAAAAAGTCACATTGTTTTTGAGATGCAAATAACTCAGGGTGTAGTTTGCTTCTAGATAGCCTCACTGTGCCTTATAGAGCTATATTCAGAGGGAGCATTGGGTACAGAGGGGAAGGGGGAATTCTGTTGAGGTTGCATAGCCATTGCTTTACTGGGTATGACATAGTACATCCTGCATGGCTGGCCAACTCCCTTAACCTGTGAACTGTGTTGGGCAGAACCCATTTCACCAGTTTTTCACTTCATATAGCCCTTTGATAATGTTTTTGGGAGTTTCACCCATGGAGGAATTGCAGGCCTGATATGTTCCAATTAATTGTTTTATCTGTCTTACCTCCTCTGTAGTACTAGAGTAATGATGGGTACTTGTTGGAATCCAGGGTTTCTCTGTCACTGCCAACTTTGGGTTCAGACGGACTCTTTCAATAACACTTTTATTGTCGTTTTCTGTAACATTTTTTATGAAGATTTGTGAGCTGCCCCTCATGAAGATCTCAGGGCTAGATGTAAGAACAGTAAAGGGGGAAGAGGTACTTTTGTGGTTTTGTCCTGGAGTTTCTGTATCTTGGAGATCTAAGATAAATCAAAGAAAAATGACTAAAATTAGCTTCATATTTGCTTATTATCAGTTCTTTCAGACCTAATATGGAAACTGTCATGATGTAAGCAATTTAAATGTACCTGTCAATTCTCTAGTCTTCTAGGTTGAGTGGAAACAGTATTTGACTTACATGATCAAAGAATTTCCTAAAAAGCATAGCAAAATAATTTTTGGGACAATTTATACCATCAGTTCTCAAGAAAAAAACACTCACTGATTTCAAAGTTAGGGTGAGGGAGGAGAGCTGTGCTTTAATATAGATGACATAATATAGTTTACAATATTTTCAGCTTATTGAAAGCCATGAAGTTTTAGATTTGTGTGGGGAAAATAATGATTCACCAAACATTTTTGGCCAAACTCAGATCTTATTGCAATTGGTATAAATGCAAAATGGCTTCATTCAAATTAATGGCATTAGTTTGGTGTAAAGAAGCTCTGAAACTGCCTAAGTATTGTGAATATTTTGATGCCAATGACTAAATTCTTTGAATACTTGAAAATAGATCATTTTAGAATTTGTATGCACAGTTCTGTTGAGAAAATATTTTACTTCTTGTTTCTGTCATTTCAAGGTTCTGATAATGATTATATGAGTTAGCTGAATCATTTTCAAATTACATTACAGATTTGCTTTTTTAGTCACGTATCCTTCAGAGAATGCCAAACTTGAAATTAGAGTTCAGGAAAGATTTTACTGCACATTTTTCCTCCACATTTCCATAGCTCTTCCTCCCCACTGATATGCATTTAATATCCTTTCTTTGTGACTGGGAGGGCAGGGTTCAATCTGTGGTGGTCTCTACATCTGGAAACATCCAATTTAGGCAGTGCATTTGGAGGTGCTCAACATGATCTTTTTGCAGAAAACTGTATTCCTACTGCTATGGCTAGTCCATCTCTTATTGGCCCAAAGCCTAAGACACTGGGTCTGTCCTTGAACTATGTTCTCCAGCATGACAGAACCTTGTTTTGCTGCTGCACCACTGGGCTGGCTGCCACTTGTGACAATTTTAGTTTTCAGCCCCTCTCAAAAAAGGTTTAATGATTGGGTTAGATATAGCAAAAGCTTTAAAATATAATTACTTAGCATGTAATTATGATGTCTTAGCAGGCCAACCTATGATTACCAAAAGATCAGTTGGTGAACTTTCATCCCTGAAATGAATATATCTTGCTTAATGTTACTTAACTGAAACATTTGCTGCTTTTATTTACATTCAAAAATAAAACAAAATATCCAAAACATATGCTCGTGCAAGCTGCATTTTAATGAAGGTGTTTCCTGTCCTAAACAGCACAAAGTATTAACTAGCATGACCAGCATGGACCCTTTGAACCTTTTACAAGACATTTTTCATATGAATATATTATCTGCAGTAGATATTATCTGCTTGGTTTCTGTAACATTGTCAACCAAGTAAGCATAAACTGTTTCAAATAACTGATGCTGAATAGCTAATGAAACATGTGTGAATCAGCCATCTGCTATACAGTTCAAGGAAATGTGTAACAGAAATTGGTCTGAAACAGTATTACCACCAATCGACTGCAACATTTTAAGGTACAAGCCCAAAGTTTTAAAGGTACAAGCCCAACGTTTTCCCTATTTTGAGGAAAAATGTAACATTTTCTTTGTTACATGTGAAAGAGCAACAGAAACTTGCTACCTTTCTAAAGGCTTCCACATGCAATTGCTTAAAAGTTGCAAATCAGATTTTATTATAAATAAGGAGTAATGTTCATCTGAAACCTTTCATTACAGAGTTTATCCATGGGCAATTAATTGGTTCAGATAAAATAAGAATGGTTCTAAAACACAACTTTTCCTTTACATTTACTAGACTTGAAAATACTGAAGTTGTCATGAAAAAACTTGTATGATGTTCCCAGTTCGGTGAAAATAGGTATTCTAATGTAACACTCATTTCCAGCCAAGCTCTATGTTAGATAAGTATTCACGCTTCTGAAAGCTGCTCTGAATGAAACATTTAGGTTTGCACATTACTGATGATTTTTTATAGTAATTTTCACACAGCAGGAGACAGGCTCAAGTCATAATCTCAGCTGCTGCTAGACTACTTAAAATATCTCTCTAAATCTTTATTTTTATCCTGCTAAGATGTTCTTCATACCATAAAGGTCCCCAGAGGCCTCACTGGGCTCCTCCCTGGTTATGGGGTTTGGATATGTTTATCTCCACAGTCTTTTATCTGATGTGACCAGGGTTTTCCACCACTATTCTCCGGCTGTCACAAATCCCACAGGAGCTATTGAGGCAGCCTCAATAAGATGACAATACTTTTCTAACTAAAATGAATTCTTAGACACCATTGGTTTCTTCTCCAGATCATGCTCCATCATATTACTTTGTTCAAGTTCCGTAATGGAGCTGGTTGAAATTCTTTAACTTTTTGAAATTCTGACAAAAATACTTGACAACGATTCTGCCAACAACCGAGATAGAAAAGGGCTGGAATAGGGTAAAATGTTTAAAATCATTTCTACTTTCAGTCTGACCTATGTTTAAAAAATGGGTGAGATATTGGTATTACATATCCATTTTAAAGGAAATTAATGGAAATCCAAAGAGACTCCAGGAAAAAGGTGAAAGCGGGTCCAAGATGAATCTTGCACATTAGCTACTTAGAGAATGTTTCTCCTAGATGCATGATGCTGCCCCAGGAAAGTCAATGGGACATAAAATAAGGCAAAAGGATATTGTTTTGGAGGGGAAGCCTGATTAAGACCCAGGTGATGAAATAGATAAAGGGAAAAGGAGCAAGTTAAAAAAGGAAGAATGAAGTTATGGAAGTGAAGTTGCACGTAAGACTGCACATCAGTTGCTTGCTGATACAGTTATATCCTCTGTTTTGTCTATTTTAGATTGGAGACAAAACAGCAAAGAGGATATTGCTATATTTGGTGTGCCTTTTTCCCCCCATTTTGTTTCATGTCTTTGAGGAAAGTCTGGCATCCTTTTAGGTACTTGGTATTTGCTAATAATAAATAATAATAATTTATTTACTTTTAGAGAGTAACGGCTAGCCTTTCTATTGGCTGAAGCTCCATCTTGAAGTATTTAATTCTAGCAAAACATTTCAGTTTTTCTGTGGTAAGAAATTCAGGATAACTCCATATTAAATGCAATATAATAGGAGGGTAATGAATAAAAACTATGATATGTTAAAATAATTACAGAATATTTGTCCTCTAAATCACAATAAAGATTACATACTAATTACTAGAACAGATAATAATCTCAGCAAATAATTGTTTTGCTTTTTAATTATGCAAGCTGTATTTGGATGCATATATTATTTGAGATGATTCACAAATTAATTTTGCAAATAATTCATGGCTAGCAGAGAGTTTGTGAAGTATGTGAGCACTGATAATTTGTATTTTCTTACTTAGATTTAATATGTTATATGGGTCTACCTCTGCTCTTTAATTGCATGACTTATTGAAGCTAACCAATTTAGCACAAATAAATTTTGTAATTGATTTTAGAGTCCAAAATCAAGTTTTGTGTTAGCATCAGTGATACACTAGGTGCTTTCCATACACATAGTAAGAATCAATTCTTATCTAGTAAAGACTATTGGCACATTATTTGTTGACAGTAATGACCTTCTATCTTCTTAAACTAGTAGCTTCCACACCCTTCCAAATAATCCAAAGGACATAAGGGCACACTTCTGTGCCCTGCAGAGATCCCTGAACTAGCTTTTCATGAATTAGCTTTGGTATAGGTTCTTTAGTGTTGTGTTCCTCCCAGGCTACTTAGAGCATTTAAGAAGTTTTAGCACAGGTAGACTGCAGCATTCATGTGCCTGTAATCATCTTGGTACTCAAGATGGTTTGGATATCTCTGTATTATACCATGGAGACATACCCAAATTCCCATGCAGCTTTATAAAACTACCAAATGAAAAGTATGTGCATGACTGGTGTTAAGTCAGTGTGATCTACTGGGTGTCACTGAAGTTTCTCTTCTTTCTGTTTGTAAGTCACACAAGACTAGTGAGATAAGCTACACCTTTTTCTGGTTCCTACTGGATTAGTAATGGTGATGAGCAAATTCCAAAATGCCCCAGGATTCAGTTTAATTCCTCTAAAATACATAAACATAAACTTTTGATTTCCTCCTTTTCCCACTTCTGCACATACTATATTTACTTCTCCTCCTGATCCAACCAGATCATTTTCCTCCCAAATCACCCAACTTTTCTTTCCTCCCAAATCACCCAACTTACTCCCTGCTCACGCTTCCTGTTCTCCATCCTTTGAGTGCAATGCATTTCCTGATCATTCTCTGTGTCCTTGAACCAATAGCTCCTATTCTTTCAAGTCCTAACATGTTATCTTTTTTCCCCCTCTGTGTTATCCCTTTTACATTCCCCCAGTTCTCCTGGTTCCTAGACCTAGGTCTGTTCAGAATGCAACTGTTGGTTAGGAACTCTCCATTCCCTTTTCTCAATAAAGTGTTGGAGACTGTCTTGAAATTTCACTATTCTTCGAGGGTTCCTTATGTAAATGAGCCCCAGAATTTATTGCATGTTTTTGATCTTAAGAAGAGATAAAGGTTCAATCCTGTAAGGCTCTCTTGACCCTCAACTCCTGTGTGCTTCAATGGGAGTTGAAGACACTCGACATGTCAGAGGGGTCACTTGGTGCTTCAAGACTCAGCCCTTGATGATGGTCCAACCAACTGCCATAATCACTGAGATTCAGTCATGGACTTTGTTGGAAGAAGTGCCTATGCTGGTTTCAGAAGTGACCTCTAATTGAATAGGCGTGAGATACATATCCAAACTGCAACTCACCTTCCCACAGAGTCACATTTAGTCTGTAAATGGGTAAAATCAATATCTTCTATCCAAACACTTCAAACACAAAACCGCTATGCTAGAATCTACTCTTTTACAATCCTTGTAATGATGTCATAAACCTGTTTTAGTGTGTGTTCTGTCTTGGACATTTTAGTTACCCATGTTAATATCAGCAGAGGTTTCCACAGAAGTCAATGACAAGTCCTGCCTAGAAGGGATTGACATAATAGAGACTCAAAGCATATATCTCAATGAACCCAACCATTTGTTTACAGAAGGGAAAATGGAGGTGCATCAATTTAAGATGTGACCTTGATGCTTGTAAAATGCAGTAGCTTCCAGTTCTGAAGTGGACTTTGTTCCTCTTCTCAGGTGCTAACACTTGAACAAAAGCATTTACTTAAGCACATTCACACTGTCAGTTGATTCGCCTTAACTTTTCACAATGCTCCTATGCAGACAAGCCTTAAGTGTCTACATAATGCATTTCAAATGATTGGGTTTTTAAAAAATGTGCGGCTCATGAAATAACACTATTTTAGAGCTGGTACATGAACACAAATAAAAATATTAAATTAGTCAGTATCCAGCCCCTTTTCTCTTCATGATCTTCTCTTCCTTCTAACATGCACATCATACATACTCACAAATAGATAACAGGTGTCCTCCTGATCTATTTTCCATTCAATATTAGATCCCTGATTC
Organism: Crocodylus siamensis; assembly: GCF_052110815.1. Classification (NCBI taxonomy): domain Eukaryota; kingdom Metazoa; phylum Chordata; order Crocodylia; family Crocodylidae; genus Crocodylus; species Crocodylus siamensis. The sequence goes on from NC_143398.1 coordinate 68,635,130, forward strand.
TTCATGCTCAAGTGAGTAGTTTCCCTGATGAAAATAAACTATGTGTTTGTAAAATTTTTAAAAACAGATAGTGAGCTATGAACTAGGCCCAAACATTTAATGTAAAACAGATTGAAACTAGCAATAAAGATAATGCTTTATAATCAACACTGATTTTCTTTTAAACATAGTATGTGCATTCATTTTAAGGCTATTTTTTCTATTAAAAGAATGCTTGAATTATATAAGATGAAACTTTTTAACTTCATAATAAAATGCTAGCTAGATAGGCCATTACGATTTACTTTAATCCACTGCTAAAAAGGTGTTACTGTACAGTACTGAGATGTCCAAATCTGTACATTAAAGAGTGGTTAGTTTAGATTATTAAACACTGTTCATCCCTTTTCTAAGTACATTTTTGTTATAGTCATAACAATAGGGCTCGAAAGGACTTCAAGAGGTCATCCAAACCAATCTCCTGCTCTAGCTATATGTAAAGGCATTCAAACACACACAGATCTATACACAGAGACATATATACTTTGGAACTACATTACAACTTTACTACAAATTTGGGTTAATCTTATTATATGCCAAATTTGTACATTTGTTACCAGGAATCTTTAGGATATTGGTACAGCAAAGTTTCATAAGTAGTAGATGTGCGTGAAATGGACCGTATTCAATTTGGAGTCAGCCTGAATCAGGGACAGTGGTTCGATTTGTTGATTCAGATTACTGTCCCCAATTCAATTCGGTCGAATCTGAATCTGAAGATTCGATGCTGATTCAGAGAACCAGTGATTCAGCCATAGACACTGCTTTAAATGTTTTTACTACATACCTCAAGGTACCAGGTGTGACTTGTGAACACTGTGATGCTAGGGCAGATGGAGTGTCCCACAGGAGTGCAGGGGGCCCCCCCTACATGCTCAGTGGTGAACCCAGAAGTAGACCAGATGTACTTCCGGTCCACTTCTGGGTCTGCCAGGGAACATGCCAGGAGGCCTCCCACACCTCTCCTGCCAGGCTCAGCGATTGGCCATGGGGGGACCCTGGGTGCCCCCCCAGTCCTAGGAGGCACCAGTTGCTGAGCTGGGGAAGCGCAGGGGAGCCCCTCTGTGTGCTTCCCAGTGGACCTGGAAGTGGACTGGAAGTGCTTCTGGTCCAATTCTGGGTCTGCTGATGAGTGTGCTGGGGAGCCCTCCATGCTCCTGTGGGATGCTGCATCTGCCCCACCATCTCAGCGTTAACAAGCCACCTGGTACCTTGAGGTATGTAGAAAAAACATTTAAAGCTATGTCTATGTCTGAATTGCTGAGTCTTTCCAAATCTCTCTGAATCGATTCCAATTGATTTGGAGAGATTAAAGGGTCTCCTAATTTGATTCAGATTTCAGGATTTGGCCACCAAATCGGGCCGAATCTCTGTCAAATTGAATCAGGGACCGAAGCTTTGCACAGCCCTAAAAAGCAGTATAACGCAAAAGCTATGCGTTCATTCTGAGAAAACACTCAGATTATAAGTGTGGGAGTAGTGAAAACAATGCATTTTTAAATTTTTGAAATGATGCAACAGAGAGAACAAATGGGAGGGGCTGGATATTTTCTTATCAGTGTAAACTGTATGAAAGCAGCACTACATTTGATATGTATATGTATGGATATAAACGAGGAGGTTGAGGTGGAACCCGATGGCTGCCTACAAACTCATTTGGGGAGATCATCAGCAAATGGGAAGAGCCCTATTCTCCCCAGCACCACCTGCGGTGACAAGGAACAATGGTAATAAGCTGATGGAGAATAGGTTTAGGTTAGAGATCAGAAGGCAATATTTTACAGTTAGGGTGGCCAGAATCTGGAACCAACTTCCTAGCGAAGTGGTCCTCACCCCTATCTTGGGTAAATTCAAAAAGAGGTTAGATGATCACCTATCTGGGGTCTTGTGAACCCAGCATTCATTTCTGCCTGTGGCAGGGGGTCAGACTAGATGATCTGTTCAGGTCCCTCCTGACCCTAGCTACTATGAAACTATGAACCTAAAACAAATGACACAAGAATCTGCTAATGCTCATACACAATGACTTGGGTTCAAATATAGGATGAGAAAAGGGAATAAACATACTTAAAATATTATGTGGACTAACAAAAGTATCATATGTACAAAAGTCAGCTATCAGGAGTATTTGAAAACTGCTTTTTAGCTTTCTCTGAGTGATTTTGATTCTGAAAAGTCCTCTAAATTAACCTTCTTTAAGTAAACATGATTGCTTCTATTGCTACAAAACAACATTATTATTAAAAGTGTAGCAGTTTCACAAGACAAGGTATTGTTTTGACAATTTCCAGGATTCTTCCTGAAAGGAGAAGCTCACCTTTCTCTAGGCACACATTTCTATAGACAGGTCTTCCCTCCTTGTTGACATCTAATTGCATCCAGCTGTGGAGGTATTTTTTGCCCAGCTTGACCATTACCTTCTGGCCTTGTTTTGTAAGAAAAAGAGAGCTATTTGCCACCTGAAGGGCATTTTCCTTTTCATGGCAGGTCCATCTAGGTGCCTGAGGGCAGTCAATCATGGTGCTGCGAGAAGATGGAGCAGTGATCCTGGAGATGCCTAGACATTGGCCAGATTTAAGGTGGAGCAGTTTCTCATCCTCTGTCCATTTCCACTGCTGGTTGGGATTGGTCAGATTGCAGTAACCCACAGTTACTGTTTTGGTTCCATAAAGACACTGATTTCTTGGAACATGGATAATCAGAAACCCTTCTGGAAAATGAAAAAACCCATAAAATACAGCAAATAATACATGGTATTTAAAAATAATTCTCAATGACTTAAAAGCACATCAACAAACACATCTTTTTTTCTCCCCCTCTTTCTATTATCTCAGTATCTATGACATGAGCCAGCATAAAAATTAAAAAAACCTACAGAATCCAACAAACACAAGAATGCAACAAACAAACTATTTTTAGTAAAGTTTACCTTGCCCATTCACATTAAAAAAGAAATTGGACCTGCATTAAAATGAAATCCATAATTGATAATGACTTTCAACCTACTTTTGAAGATGTCTTTTTCCTCTTTTCAAAGAATACAGAGACCTTACAGGAGACTTTAGTCTTTGATAATTTCAATATAAAGACAGACCTCTGGTAAGTCAAGTTTATGATTCCTGGCTAGAAACTATTTTACTATAAGCTGTTTTATTTGTGAAAATACATGATAGGGGACTCTCGGATAGCTTTCTGCCTCTATATGAGTGTGTTCCATTTATTTTCAGAGGAATATTAATGATACAACTCTGCATATCTTATTGTCCTAAATACACTGGCATTTCTCTAGACATTTTTTAATCATAGATGTTTTTGAGCCATCTTACTATAGACAGATCCCTGCTTAAATATATATAGCACAGAAATTAACAGAACTGAAATCATTTCCTGAAAAAAATGTCACTAGCTTCAAATACACACTTGCTACAAAGCACAAAATGCAATCACCACCTCTATTTTCTTTAACCTTTTTTTAAAAATTTAAGTTACTCAGTCAAAATTTCCAGTTCTAGTGGATTAAAAAAACATTTCAAAACAATATCTACATTTTCCTTGGTTGAACTTTTCATTCTGCCTTTTTATGGTGCAAAACACAAAATCACGATTAACTAAGTACCCCATAAAGCTTCTAGTTTTGTAAGTTTCACAAAACATTAATGATAGTAGGACAGTCTCCTCAAAGGAGGTTTGTTTAGGGCTCAGCCACTGAATTGTCTAGGAGGAGATCTTCTAAAAAAATAAGGTATATACAGCATTCAAGGAGTAAGTTTATTTTCCTTTGGAAAGAAATCTAAACAGTACTGGCTTTGTTGGCCCTGCCCCCAATCCCTCTTATATAAACTCAAGCTGAGAACTAACTCTATATTCATGGCTTTGGATACATTTCCGGGAGTCCTGAAGTGTTCTTGTCAGAGTTTGAAAGGGACCTGGAACGAAATGGGAAGCAGAGGATACACTTACCTGAGATTGTGAAGGCGAGGCAGGTAAAAATCAGGACATGAAATAAAGGATCCATTTTCCATCTAACAACTCCCCATGCTTCTCTTTAAAAAAAAACCCACCTCAGATAAGTGAAGCGAAGGCTAGGAAGGAAATGTGCCTTCACAGGGGAAAAAAGTTAGTGACGAGCACTTCCTTCTATTCAATTGTTTTGGGGAGTTTTACACTAGTTTGTCCTTTCATATAATTCTTCACAGTTTACTGACTCTTGCTTTGGAAACGTTGAAACAGAAGAAGGATAGATTTTTCAGACTTCTAAGCTGCAAAAAATAGATGATTCAGCATCTGAATATGTTACTGGACTAAAAATATAAAGAAGAGGGATTGTAATTTTATATAATTGACTGTCCGTGAAACATTACATGTCTGCAGGTGATTTGGACTGTGCGAAATAAACACATACTGTATTACCCAGAAAACACATACACAATTTTTGTAATGATATGTTGTGTGTCCATCAAAGCTAAATCCCCTTACATGATATCACTTTCTCCTCTTCCTTACTGTTTAAAGTATCCATGGAAGTAATTCAAATCTACAAGGTCCTTAACTGAGTCCTTACTCAGGTAAACTCCCATTATGGGATCAAGTGATGCTGACTTGGCTTCGCCATCACGTGACCCACTTTGCTCTATTAATGGGGGTTTCCTTACGTAAAAACTGGGTGAAAACCTCAAGGATTTGGTCCTCCAGTTGTCAAAAGCCAGCATGAAATGAAACAAACCATACTGGGCTACATTTACGTATCAGCATACAATAATAGTGATAGTGAACTACTGTAGGTAAAAATACAGACTTCACTAAGTATTTTATATCAAGTATAGTTTATTGGCAGTATGAAGCAAAGTCAACATCACTGCAATTAAAAACTCATTATACCTGGGTGAATACCTCCCAGTGATCCCTATGAGTAATAATGTCAGTTTTCTGTTTCACTTTAAGAACACACCCTTGAAGAAATGTAAGGAAACATTCATAACATCATTTTTGTATAACTTTCTTTTATGGAACAGTTCATATCTCCAATGATAATGGTCTCTTTACGGGAAGAGATACAACAGGTAAATAACATATTCAAAAAATCCCCTCTTAGTAAAAGACAGACAAATATTTAAAATTCCCACCATTTAATATATGCTACAAAGTTTCTTTTAAAAGTAAAATGTCTCACACTGATTACAAATACACTGGAATTAGGTCTGTAGCAGAAGCAGTTTCTAAGACAATCAACATTATAGAGTAAATACATATACATTTAATAACAGACATTGTGCTCTGTTACAGCTTTAGTGGACCTACTGTAAGTACATATTTAATAGCTAATAGTATGAAGAACAGATATGTCCATATAAAATATTAACTGCTTTTGAATAGTTTCAAAAACAAGACTTTTTAATCTTTTTTTAAACCATAACTGATCACTTGCAACTTTAGCAGCAAGAACATTATGTGGTTAAGAAATAAGCTCACCACATAATAGGTAATAGCACTTAACAGGTACAATTTAATAGCTGACAGTCCATTCACAAGACAGAGTTTGCAAACGTTAAAGCATTTATACACTTGATAAACATTTCTTCTGTAGAAGTCCCGGTGTCCAGCTGACTGCAGCAGTAGCACATACATACAGTCCACATGGCAGATACTGTTATTACAGAAATAAATCCACCTTTTAGATATGTGTGAAATCCATGTGTCGCATCAGTACAATACCTTCTTGAAAAATCATTTTTGGAAAGCTTACATACATTCATATACAGTAAGGGTCCAGCAATCTTTATACTTTTGCCAAACCACACACAATCCTTTCACAAGTGGCTTCAAAGCCTCTCTTTCCACTGCAGTAAACTTCTTGAAGAAGCTGCTGGTAGGTAATGAAACAGATTACCTCAAGAGATTCGACATTTTGGTCACCCTTCTTGGCTTCACTCGACAGCTTCTGCAGAAAGTCTGCTTTCATACAGACTCAGTGCATGGTGCACAAATTCATATTGTTCACTGGTCTGAACCATTCCACCCCTGAAAAAAGATATAACAGAGTGTAACCCACTGCTTAAAAATCCAGCAGCCTCTACCACTTCTCAGAACCAGAAAACTGATATTGAACCCTTTCTTGAGTGTTGACTCAAATGGGAATTAGTCTGAATAAATGGGAGGTTTGCCAGAGTGCTCAAACTACCTTCAGTTTTTGTCAATCGTGTATAACATGCATGCTTGCTCCTGACACTACCCTAACCCTAACCCTAACCCTAACCCTAAAAGTATAGCTGCACAAATGCTGTAAACATCTAACATTCACAGGAAATTTCCCTTGGTCAGGTGGGCAGGTAGGGTAAGGCTCATGAAATCAGTGGGAGTATTCATAGAGTAAGGAGTTATTCAGGGGGATTAAAAGGTGTCAAAATCTGGCCCTTCATTTCAGCAGATTTCATTCTTCTTCATGTACTAAAATGTAACCTTTATGGCCCTTAGATCACATGTACAGAGAACAACTCTTCCTGTCGTCTCTCACGCCTACAAAGCATCCTGTCTGAACAGCAGATCCAGAAGCAATTGTAAAAGCAGTGACTCATGTCTGTGCCAAGAATACAACTTAGTTTAATTTGACCATAAAAAGTATTTGGTGAAGTTAGTTTGAATAGTTCAGCTGGCAGCATGCTTGCTTTCAGGTCAACGTCTGTGATGAAGTCCCATACTAAAACCAAAGTGATAGGGTGGTAGAAAAGAAGTGACCAGTATAGGAGGTCTAGTGGAGGCTACAGTGCCTCACTAGTGGTGATTTTTCAGACTGAAAATTGAACTGAGCTTCTTTTGTTGTCATCACTTGGATCCACCAGCCAATGCTCATTGCACAGCTGGGACCCAGAAGCTGCTGCGACGTTATGGTGTTGAAAGCAATTGAAGAATGACTCTGTTGCCACTGTGTGGGTCAGCAGAGAATTCTTTCTTTCTAGATTAGGGCAGGCAATTATTTTGGATGGAGGGCCACTTACCAAGTTTTGGCAAACTGTCGAGGACCACATGGGTAGTCCCGCCCCTTGACAGGTGCCCCACCCCTTGTCGCATCTTAGAACTGGAAGTCCTGCCCCCTAACCCCTGACCTTTGCCACCGTAAGTCCTGCCCCTTTTCCTGCAAGTGCTCCTTTCAGCAGGGGGGTTTGTCATCTCAGAACCAGAAAAATACCAAAAGATATTCTAAAAAGCAAACATCTAAACATTTATTAATTTGATTTCAAAAAATATTTTTGCCCTGGTTTACATGTGTTTGTGTAGTGTACATATAGGTGATTGCACCATAGCTTAAAATGAAGTCTTACACTTGTATTGTGGGGGGTGGGTATGTTGGATGAGGGAGCATGTGGGTGTTTGTGTGGATATGTGAGGAGTGGGTGGGTATGGGGTTTGTGGGGAAGGGTGGCTGGGGTATGTGAGGGGGTGTGGGTCTGGGGGTCTGCATGTATGGAAGCATGAGGTCAGGTGTGAGTGCATGTATATGGTGGGGTGTGCATGTGGGACTTGTCCTACGAACACACACACACACACACACACACACACACACGCTACCCCTGCCTACACACATGCACACACTGTATCTGCCTGCACACATGCACACACACTGCCCCGCCTGCACACACACACATACGCACACACTCTGTCCCTGCCTACACACACACACTGCCACTGCCTGCATACCCACACACACTGCCCCTACCTGCACACACACTGCCCCACCTACACATACACACACTGTCCCTGCTTGCATACACACACACTGCCCCTGCCTACACACACACACTGCCCCTGCCTGCCTACACACACACACACACACACACACACTGCCCCTGCCTCACTTACAGTGTCCCTGCCTGCACTTACGCACACACACCACCCCTGTCTGCACATGCACATACAAACACATTGCTCCTACCTACACACAGACTGTTCCTGACTACACACACACACACGCGCGCACACACACACACACACACTGCCCTTGCCTGTGTGCACACATACACCCTGGTACTGGCGGGGCGTATGTTCTCCAGTTTGGTGATGTAGCTGGGAGCCACACAGTGCTGAAGCAGGGTGGGAAGCAGGGAAATGGCTAGGGGTGGGTGCAGAGGGGCTGGGCTCCTGCTGTTGGCTCCCCCTGGGTCCTAATTTCCCTGCCTCTTGTCTTTGATAGGCAGCCAGGAGCAGATAAATATTTTCAAAACTTTTAGGGGCTGGATAGAATGGCCTGGTGGGCCAGATCCAGCCCATGGTCCATATTTTGCCCTCCCCTGTATCTAGATTATACACAGCAGGCATGCAACAAATTAGCCATGCACCCTCCTTGAGTGCTACTTCAGTCCCCCTCCCCTGCCTGATCTATTGTTCTGCTTCTTGCCCTGTGCTCTATACTCAACCTTCTACTCTGGTTTCTGCTTTCCTCCTTATGCTCCCTGCCCCATCTGATGCTCTGCCTTCTGCTTCCTGCCCTATGTGCTGTCCCTTCCATGATCTATTGTGTGCCACACACAGAGATGGCCTGTGTCACTTGAGGCCCATGTGCCACAGGTTGGCCACCCCTGCTATAGGGAATCCCACAGGCCTTCTAAAACTTTTAGCAAGTTGGATATGATGCATGAATACATCTCAGAGAAAGGATATGGCCCAAGGGAAAAGGAAAATGTATTGTATTGTACACTACTTCTCCCTAAATCTTAACTGAAATAGTCAATTCCAGGTGGGAGGTTTGCATTACAAGAAATACACAATCAGGCCTCTATCAGACATAAAATATTGTTTTTAAAATGTGTTAATCTAAAAGAAAAGGCAGCTGATATGCAGCCCTTGGCAAGAACTGTCAAACAAAATAAATATTTTGATACACAGACCTCTTTGCTGGTCTACAACCACAGCATTCTTTTGGTTTCCTTAATGCTGCTGATGGCCAACCAGTCAAAGTGGAAGGCAGGCAGGCAGGAAGTAATGAAGAAAACACCAGTTCCATGTACAATTGCTAAGGAGATTCAATTCCTCCTTGTCAGGCTCAGATCTGGCCTCAGGGGGTGCGTCTGCACATGCAATTAAATTGACTGAATGAACTCCAATACAGTTCATGCCAGAGCTATTAATTGCTTCCAGGCACAGCATTTACACATGTACCCAGGACTGCAGCAGTTAGAATCGGGGCAGAGCAGTTCCAGGGTGGCAGCAGGTTCAGGGGTCAGCGCGGGGCTCCAAGTGGAGGTGTCAGGCAGTGGAGGGGCTGGCTGGGGCACAAGGGTGCCCAAAGAGCAGAGCCATGTGGTAAGGTCGCAGGACGGGGTCCGGCCCCCTGCTGCCTGGGCACAATTTACACCCAAGTCAGTATTTACATTTGTGTTTAGGTGCAGTTACTTTTGTCACCATAAGACAGTACTGTCCCTGACAGTGCTATCTTACAGCGGTGAAAATTCGTTTGTTGTGGTGTAATAGCACCACATCTGTAGATTGTGATGCTTTATACTGAAGCAAGTTAGTCTACTGTACAGTTAAGTGCACATGTAGATGAACCCAGTGATTAACACTTTTGTGACCTACAGGCTTGACAGCTGCTTGTACATGCCACAGGGGTTTAATTTGGTTTAGTTCTCCCTAAACTGAAAGTTTCCACCATTTCAGTTTAGGGAAAATTAAATGAGCTACACTCCTGTGGTGTGTACAACCTTAAGTGTGGGGGCCCAACCTTACCTGCCTCTCTGGCGCGGAGGATGGGGAGAGTGAGCTGCCAGTGGGCTGAGAGGTCCCTGAGCTGTGTGGGGCCCCGGTGCTTCCCTTCACAGCTGCAGGGGGAGCAATGCTTCTCTCCATGGCAGTGGTGACACCCCCCAGGCAGCACTTGCTAGTGGCACCCAGCCTGGGCGGTCCCAGGGGGCACCACAGCCGTGAAGGGAATCACGGGCCCCCATGCAGTGCAGGCAGGCAGGCAGGCTCTGGGAGAAAAAAAAGAAATAAATGAAGATTAGGCTCTTCACCACTTTTTTTTCTTCAGTCAAGCCTGTCTGCCTGCATGGGCTGCCGCCGGGTCACAGAGCTGCGAGAGAAGGTGGCAGGGACGGTGCATGGGGAGCTGGAAGCCCACCAAGCCCAGAGCATGTCAGCTTCCAGCGCCCTGTGCATTATTGCACTTTGTTAGGTAGCAAACTAAAACACCTTGGGGGGTGGGGGGTCACAAACAGCAACACCATTAAAGCGGAATATGCCACTGAGTGTCCACAGAGCAACACCATTAAAGCGATGCAAAAGGGCATTTAAGCCACTTTAAAGGCCAATTTTGTGGCACGTACAAAGGCTTGACTACTGCAGTCTCTTACTTCTAGGAATGAAATCACATGCTGTGAGAAAAGCTCTAGCCATTACAAAATATGCTTAGCATGAGCACATCCCTCTAATTCTCCCTCACCACTGGTTACCACTTCTTTAGCAGCCATAGACCTCACCATGATAGCTACTTTCCACATAGCATCAAAATGCTTTCCAAGAGGGAAAGGTTTGTGGCTAGGAGTCAAGATGTCACAAGAACTGGGTCTAGACTATGGAACTCACTTCCATCAGTGATAAGAATGATGACAGGCTTCCCTCCACCGACACCATAGTTACCATATCAAATCAAACAATTTCTCCTACAGGCTGGAAAGGAAGGAAGGAAGATTGCTATTGTTACTTCTTTTATAAAAGTCCTGGAAGTACTTAGATACTGCAGTATCAAGTAGTTTTATATAATTAGAGTTACATAGTCCATTTTTAATATTATGTGTCAAATATTGTGAAGTCAGCAGATTTATTCAGTATTCAAAAACTACCCACAAATTTCTTTGGGAAATAATTCTGGGGTTTAAAGATCATTCATTAGGAATATGTCACTCATTCTTTCTACATAAGGTACTATGTGTTTTTTGTGGCATTACTTGGTTGGGTAATTTATATAACTAACCCAAAAAACTCAGCAGCTCTCAAATTGCCTACTGGGGTATAAAAATTGCAATGTTCTGTTTTAAATTCTATATCTGTGCTACTGCAAATTAACTTTGCAGTTAAATTTGTTTTCAGGGAATATGCAAATTGAAAATTTTGTGAGGTGGTTTTTTGTTTGTTGTTTTTTGGGCCAGTGTTTTCAATAGCAAAGGTTATTCACAGGAATCTTCAGGGACTAGAGGCATAAATGCTGTCAAAGTGATTGAGTTTCCTTAAAAATTCAAATGGACAACTCATGGAAAAGGATGTCTTCCAACATTCCCCCAGCTCTGCTGCTCAATGGAGTCTTTTACGGATGCAGATTCAAACAGGCAGGCCTTGTCACTTCTATTATCCAAAGAAGCGTTATAAACTTGACTTCCCTTTTTGTTGCATATTAGTAATATTTAATATAAAGGGCGCCATCAATCTCCCAAGGTTGAGTTAGTAGCAGAAGGAAGGGGTGTACCAAGAGAAAATTTACCTCCACAAATTAGGTTTTTTATGGGGTACAGAGAAGATAGCTTATAATTATAGCTTTCCCTCTGCATGACTAGCCAGCACTGCTGGCTCTTCTGCAATAACTGCACCAAGACCCTGCATACTTTTTTCTTAGTCTGTACAGGGTGTGTAAAAACGGAAACAGTCCCTGGTATTCTGAAAGTGCAAGGACTGTAACTTTTCCTGGCTCTTTTTCCGGGCTGCAAAGAGCAGGGAAGCTACTTGTCCTCTGTCCTTCCCTTGCTCATCACTGGTGCAGCTGGGCATAGTCTGGTCCCAAATTAATATGATGCCTTTTTTAAAAAATTCAGTGATTAGTCAAAATACTTAAACAATGAATTGACGCATGTTGGAAATTCTTTTCATCCTGTCTGACAAACCAAAAGAAAACTCATTGAAGATCATTCCAAGAATGTGCCTTTAAGAATGTAGTGAGTTTCTAGGTACAGTATTCCAAAAAAAAGCTTGAAGATATGTGGTATCAAAGGTTTCTTGCTTATGTGCATAGCAAAACTGCAGTCCACATTGAGTGCAGTTGAATCCTATCTCTGGATTGGGTTTGGGAGAGGCAGAGGCCAGCCTCTCTACACAGCACAGCTTCCCTGGCTGCCGGTAGGTTCTTCCACCCATTACTCAGCTTTTGCAACTTAAGCTGCAGTTTTGGAGCAGAGGAAATACTGACACAGCTTAGTTGGGAATTTCATTCCCCAATACAACGCTTTTTCGAAAACCACAGCTTTGGGTCTGATTCTTCATGCAGCTAATCCAGACTCCAATTCCTGGCTTGGGAGCTATTTTTTACATAGTATTTTGCCTCCTCCACTTTCAGTTGCTGCACTGGCCCATGGTAGTAGACATGTAAGCAAATTAAGCTGGAGTTGGCTCAGTATGTAAAGTACTTATGTTATGCATTGTTGTCTTTCATAAACAATCGGTTGGATGTGCTCTGCTGAAATTCAGGCTGTGGGCCCATGCAGTGGAAAGTTCACTCAAAATGGAGATACAGCAATATAAATGGCTCACTACCCACACTACCCACAGGACCTGGATTTAGCCAGGGACACACTTCTACATGCTTTCAGGTAGGGCTGGCTGGAAAGGAAGTGGGAACACAGCATTTGAGAAATGAACTCACTTAAAGTTCTAAGCCAGCCTCTCAGTAAATTAAAGCAATCCTTTCTTTCCTGTGCCCTTTATTTTTATGTTTTACAAGGGGACTCTGAGGGATAAATTCATAGACCTGCTTACAGCACAAAAGCTCACCCTAGAGACATACAAAAATTGATATCTTGCCAGTACTTTATGACATAACATAACATATGCTACAGGTATAATCCTTCCTCTTTCCCGGGATTGTTCCTGATTGGTAATGGAAGCCCTGCAGCAGTAATAAAAAGAGAGTGCAAGACTGTCTCTCCCAGGTAAGTACCTTGCCCTGAGAATTTACAGGGTTGTGCAGCCAATTTTGCCAGTCATATGCCACCTTGTGATTCTACCACATTGCAGAAATTCAGATGACAAGTCAAGTTGGCTTTAAGGAACTTTCTGTATTGCCATAATGATACCAAGAGGCTGCATTGACCCTAAGACTGGAAACTTCATCATTGATTAGATTGCAGACCTTGGGTGTGTTTCACTCGCACTGTGAACTAGGGCCCCCTCTACATGTGCAGGTAAAGGTGCAATGGGATCTAATACATAATTCATACAGTCAGACCTCCTGCCATGCCACATGTGCATGGCTAGAGGCACAACTGTGGGATCATGCATTAGTTTCCACTGCACTTCACTGCTGGTGCAGGGAGAACCCAATCTAGGGCTCTTCTTGCACTGGTAAGAAGCTTCTGTGAATGGGAGCCCCCCTCAACTGTGAGGGCTCCTGACCATGGGGTACTCCTATGACTAGGAGATGCAGCTGTTGCAGCCTCCCAGCCCTTGCGGGGTGTGAAGCCCCCAGAGCCAGAAGTTCCCAGCTGCTACGATCTCCCAGCTCCAGGGACTTCACAAACCCCCATGGCTAGAAGGCTGCAATTGCTGTGATCTCTTAGTCCTGGGGATTATATGCACTTTTGGGACTAGGAGATTGTAGCCAAACACTGGGAGGCATGCTGCCAAGACCCAGCATCTGCAGTTGTGGAACTCTGGGTCCCAGTGGCTGCAGGGTACCCTCAGGACCTAGAGTTGGCAGCTGCTGGGGTTGAGAGTCTCCTTATTTTTGGGACTTCCAGCCTGGGCTGGACAAGGTGCACCCCTGCACCTGGAAGCCCTGTTAGGGACAGTCTCCCAGTTGGAGGAGAGACCCTGCTACACGTGCAAATTAAAGCTCAACAGCAACCAGCTATAAAGTTAGACCTCATTTTTGAGGTCTAACTTTATAGCTGGTTGGAGCTTTTTATGGCATGACAGCAACTTTGAATGTGGAGCTCGTCTCAAGGTAATTGTACAATTAGCCTGTTAACTACATGATATCTGCAACGTGTAGAGGGAGCCCAGATAGCAGATTAAACCAATAAGCTAGGAACGATGAATAATTTTGAAAGACAAAGTATTTGGTTTTTCTGAATTTTAACTGGAAAAAAAATCTTATTTATGTGTTATGTCAACTAATCCTTAAGTCTTTAGTAAATGAGGATATGCAAAAACTGTCCATAAAAGCTATAGCATTTATTAGTGCGAGTCAACAATCTGTATAAGAATCTAGTCAATAAGCAGGCATGTCAAATTCCAATATTTAGAGATTCTTTAAAATACATGTGTGCATTGTGAGATTCACTTCTTCCCTGAATATGTCTATTTAGATCAGATATCCACTGTTCTGATTTGACTTAGTCTTCTTCTAAGTCTATCTGGTGCAGTAATATTTATAAGTGATTAAATAAAAACACAATGTCAGATTCTGTGACCAGTTATACCAATGCAAGTTTGGAATAATTGTTTCAAGATGGGAATAAGTACATTAATATTGGTGTACCTAAAAGCAGGGTTTGTTCCAGTATAGAGAAAACACAGTTGGACATCATGAAGAATAAATATAAAAGATTCTATAATAGAGCTACTAAAAGGAAAATAAATATCCCGTTTTATTTTTAAGGCAGCAAATACACTGTCAAATGGATAATGGGAAATTCTATTAGACAGTTTGTGAATCAGAGGAGGGGTTTTCCCTTCTCCTATGTGTCATTTATGTTCATAAGCTGCAAGATCCAGCTAGAAATAATTCCCCTTAGAGCAGGAATTTGCATCTTTTAGGAGTGATGGACTGAAATAATGCCACTTGCTGCATAAAGGGCCAGTGCTGATGACCCAGTTGCTGCCACTGATGTTTTTCTGGGCCATCTGGCCATGCCACGTGTGCGAATCCTGATCCCTCCTCCCCCAATATTGCAGAAGCCCTATGCTGCCAAATTGCTACCAATACCCAGGCTTTCTGAACTGGACAGAATTCCTCCATGAGCTGACAATTAAACTAATATCGAATTCAGCCATGTTTCTTATCATTGCACCTAGGAAGTTATAGCTCCCTACTTTACTTAAATGAAAACTACTCATTGCAAGAGAAACATAAAACCCCAAACTCAGGTCCTGACAGAGGAGAAAAATAGAAAATTTGTTAATAGATATTTTGGTTAAAGTGTGGAGAGGGATTTCCCAAAGCACTCATTGGGTGTGTCTCTATAGTTTCCACAGTGATCTTAAGACCACCACCAAGAACACACCCTACCCACTTACTCACATTCTACATGTAATGTGTGCTGGAAAAATGTTGGGTGGTTTCCTTGTGGTAGGTACCTAGGAAGGCTCTCCAGATCTGTACAGGACATGCTTCTGAGAGTGATGAGCAGTGCACCTGGCCACAGTCTTGGGATCACCTTGAAAGCAGTATAAGCATACCCTGCCCTGGCCTAACTTTGCTCTTGCTGAAGTCCATAGTAAAAATCCCTCTAGCAAATCCGGACAGGAAATTAGGGCAA
The DNA here is from genome assembly GCF_052110815.1 of Crocodylus siamensis. Lineage (NCBI taxonomy): Eukaryota > Metazoa > Chordata > Crocodylia > Crocodylidae > Crocodylus > Crocodylus siamensis. Next base: position 68,650,621 of record NC_143398.1, read on the forward strand.
CTGAGATTTTCTGAAAATCCTACGCATGATAGTTTGAAATTCTTAAGTCTTCCCATGCGGTGTGTTAACATTTTAAGAACCTAAGCATTTCAGTTCACATTTACAATTTACCGGAGTCATTTGTCTAACCTTCTGTAATATTGTATAGTGTTGGCTTCAGGACAGTATTTCTGCATTACAGTACTTCTGTTCTTTGAGGTTAACTGACAAATACATCATATTTTAATGTAACAAACATTGATTGCAAACAGCACGTCAGTTATTAGACTGATCTGATGGTTGCATTGCAACTCACCTGTCCACTCGAAGCTGGCACACAATGCTTAATAGATCTACAACTCCTTCTTCCTTTAACTGGTGACAACCAATGGCAGTAGCAATAAAACATCCAGTTCTTCCTATACCAGCACTGAAAGCAGAATTAAAACAAAGGTGAATCTCTCAGCTCTACTTCAGCTTGTTTTCTTCATGAAACTCTGACCTCTGATTTATGGACAAGAAAATATATATAAAGTGCTAAATATGGAGAAGAGAAAATGGTAAGTGGTTAGGTGTATGATTAATAAGGCTAACATTTATTTTTAGTTTCAAATCTATGTGTTTCATGCTACAGCAGATTATCAGTTATGGGTTACCTTGTGCTATCAGTTGTGCCTATATGCTTTCATTCTCCTCAGAAGTATATGGAAGGAACAACTTAATGCAAAACTTCAAAAGTTTCAGTGAAACTGAGGAGTTTAAGTATCCTTTACACCTAAGAAATGGATGATGGAGATGTGACATAAGCAGCAAAGCTGGCCCCAAAAGGCAAAAGACCTGGGGATTTGTCCAAGCACTCTTCCCTCCTTCCCTAACTTCACCTTGCTTGGCTGGAAAGTTTCCACTCTAGTCCTTTTTTATCAGCCATGGCTACATAGCAAGAAAAATTAATAGTATCAGTGTCGTCCACCACCTTCTCCTCTCCCTCTGGAGAGAGGAAAAGGAGTCAGTATGCCTTTTAGTGGGCTCATTCTTCACCCCTTGTGTCTCCAGCATCTATCTACCTATAACTTTGAGGAACTGGGCCATCATTCCTTTCATTTGTTCCAGGAATTCACTGAAACCATTCCTACATATTTGTTCCTGCTGGGGGAAAACATGCAGAAGATGTGATCTGGCAGTTAAAATTAAATGTTGGGAGTCAGAATTCCAAATCATCATGCTTGACTTCAGATTTCAGATGAGTTTCAGGCCTTCATGATAGGATTTAACCACTTTGTGCCTCAATTTGGCCATCCACAATTTCTCCATACACAGTAAGGTACACAGTAAGGGTCCCCAACACTTGGCCTGCAGGAAACATACTCCCTGCAGAACTCTAAGACAGAAAAACCATTGTGGCAGTGTCGCAGAGCATTCAGGTCCCTGCACCTGAGAGCAGAAAACAGCTCGGGAGAGACCCCTTGTGGCAAGAAGGGGGAGGCCCAGCTGCCAGTTACCAGGGCAGCTGGAGTAACAGGTGCTGGTTGCCAGGACAACCTCTGGGGAGCCAGCTGACAGGAAGGGGCAGGGCCTGGCCTATATAAGCCCAGGCAGGAGGCCAAGAGGGCACTTCCCCTCTGGCGGCCAAGGGAGGAGGAACTCGGCCAGTGCAGACAGAGGGGAGAACCCTGACTGCATGAGCAGCCCCTGGTCAATGCTGGGGGTTGGAGCATTTCCTGGTAGGGATCGAATGTTGTTTGGCTGGATGGTCTAGCTTCTTATGTTATAGCCCAGGGGCTTTGTGATTTTGTGTTCACTGTTTTGACTGGAGGACCGGGTGAGGCTATTAGGGATTGGAGGAGGCCTCATAGGGGCTCCCTGATAGCATGGGGATCCTGCTGCCAGAGACGGTGCAGTATTTGGGTGTATTGACCCCAGCCCCAGAGCAAGGGGGACAGTGACAAGCCAAGAGAGAGGGCCGCAAGGAGCAAGAAGCCCCAGAGCAAGGGGGCAGTGAGAAGCCCCAGAGCAAGGGGGGGTGGGCTGCGAGAAGCCCCAAGGAGGTAAAGGAGAGGGCCAAGTCACAACAGGGCCCAGGTCAAAACCACGCTAATACCATCTGCAAGGTTTGGGCTGCAGTGTAGGGGAGGAAAAGGAGCTGCAGATAGCACCCCCTGGCACTGGGGGCAGCCTCCTGCTAATTACATCAATCAATTAATCAATTTAAGATCAAGGCATGGCAGATGAGTAAGCAGGTGGTTGGCCCATAACAAGAGGGCAGAGTCACCAATAGAAAGGCTCTAGTAGCGATACTCCTGTCACAGGCAGCCACAAGAAATTAAAAAGTTAAAACTGAGATTGACAGAGAGTACAGCATAGGAAGGATATTGCCAGCAGCAGTGTTGGGGATGGTTCTGCTTTGAGCAGGAGGTTGGACTAGATGACCTCCTGAGGTCCCTTCCAATCTTAATTGTCTATGGTTCTATGAACTAAGGTGGGGCAACCAGGGCAACAGCCCTAGGTGCTGACTTGGGGGCAAGTGAGGGAAGAGCAGAAAAAAACAGCTTCCACCATAGCCACACGATCATGCTTGTGACACAGTGGTATCTGGAAATCACCACTGCTCAGGCACCTGAATGGCTTGTTATGCTTCAAGTTGTCTGCAATGTTTTCCTTCTTCACAACTGTTGGCCATAAGACAACAAAATTCACAGACTACTGATTTATCTAATAAGTATACAATCATCTATACACCTTATAGTTCTCTTGAATTAGGTTAAGTTAGCAGCAATAAAATATTTTGGATTGCCATAAGACTGTAAAGTGTTGTTAGGATTAAGCACACATATTACAGCTAAACAAAGCCTGATGGAATTAAAGATGTGAGTGTATCTGAGACTCAAGAGCCCTCCCATCTGGAAGTCAGGATTATCAACAGGACTCAGTAACTAAACACATACAGATAGCTGAGCCAAAAAATAAGATGTTAATGAGAGGCAAAACTAGCAGTTTAAGAAAAGTCTGACTTCCTTAGCTGGGTGTGAGCTGTACTCCTGAACACTAGGATCATTTGGGTAAACATGTCCAAAAGGGGCTAGAGATGTTTTATCAAACAGGGAAAACAGAGGCACTAATTTAAGCAAATTAAGGCATGTGTGTTCTCTTTTCCAAAATATTCTGGATCCTTGAAAAAAGGAGTGTATAAATTAAAGCTCTGAATTGGCCAGTATTTTCTCACAGCAGAACACTTTACATGAAACTTCTTGGCTGTGTTATACAGTTCAAATTTTCCCATGGATTAACTGTTCTTGGACAACTTTTCTAATTCTTTTAACAAAGGATTTTAAAATTTTTCCCTCCCCACATCAGTCATGTAGGCCCTATCATTTACCTAGCTTTAGTGCAGAGAGAGCCAAGTGAATCCAACACACTGGGATCATCTACATGTGCATTTAAGCAGGACTAAATTTAATGCGCATCAAACTAATGTGCATTAAGCGATCTTTGGCAGGTGCCTACATGTGCAGATTTGGCACTAAAGTTAATGCCAAGTCCCTGCAGCCCTGCCATGTTCTCCTAGTAGCTGGGCAGACCTGGCGCGCATCTACATGTGCATTAACTAATCACACCTAAATTTGATATCTGCACTTGTAGGTATCAAATATAGGCATGATTAGCTTAATTTTGCCATTTTTAATGAGCATTAAGGGCACACACATGTAGATGCACGCCCGTAATGCACATTAAATTAGGCCAATGCATATTAACGCATTGCATGTAGACGTACCCACTATTCCCCGCCCCCCCTTTTTTTTGTTGTCCATCCTCATCACAGTATTTTTGTGATCTCATTTAAGTACTCTGAGGTGCTGATCACTGCACACTATGGTAATAAAGTATGACACTGCACATTTCCATTTGTTTGTTTGTAGAATACTCCTTCAAGACTCTAATATGAAAACATTTGGGTGAGGAATGGGTAGGCTCATTATATCATCATATAAAGAGTAAAGGCAGTATTTGGTTCATTTGATCTGTGGAGTAAAATGGGTTGTTGTTTGCATATATTCAGCCAGTTGGGTTTGTGCAAATGTTGCAAACCCAAAAACATTTGTGAATTTTAGCACAAATGTATATTTGCCTGAAATGCTTACCTGAAGCTTGTTATCCTGTGTAAAAATACATCAGTCATCCGATCATAGGGCAGAACACATGACTTAGGTGATGGATCACACAATATGAATAATGAGTATCAATTAAAGTGAGCAATGAACAAGAAACAGAACTGAAAACTACTTCTTAGAACTGGGATTTTGGTTTTAGCCATGTTGGTCTAATGACACAGGCAGGCAAAGTTCTTTGGGTAGATGTGAGATCTTTTATTAGACCAACTGAGTAGTTGGAAAAAAGTTTTTAGCAAGCTTTTGGGCTCAATCACCCTTCTTCAAGCATAGGAAATCTCTGCTGTTCTGAGACTCCAAGGAATGAGAGAAGCTAAAAGTGTGACAGGATGTCAGTGAGAATGCAAATAGGTAGAAATTAGGCTCTACCTTTTGTTTTTACATTCTCATTTACATCCTGTCACACTTTTAGTTTCTCTCATTCCTTGGAGTCTGAGAACAGCAGAGACTTCCATATGCCTGAAGAAGGGTGATTGCACCCAAAAGCCTGATAAGAACTCTTTTCCATCTATTCAGTTGGTCTAATAAAAGATATCACATCCATCCAAAGAACCAATCCTCAGAACCTAGCTTTCAAATGCTTAAATTCCTTAATACAGTAGCAGAATTTGGGATTAGTTTAGGAACTCGTCCCATTTAAAAAGTACTACATTTCTAAAATACATTAATGTAAACTAACAATCAGCATTTAATAAAAGCATGTGGATAAACATTTTTTTAGCATTTCCAAAAAAACCCAATACAAAGAGGAAAGGGCCTTTAAGATAGAATTTTTTTCTATAAGCCCTATAGAAGTTTGCTTGCAATAATAAATTTCAGAAAATGTGAGGAGATTACCTGCAGTGCACAATTACAGGACCTCTGCCAGGTGATGCCATCCTATCCTCTTCAACGTCCAGCATGAGCTGCAGAAGAGGCTGAGCACTGTCTGGGGTTTTGTGGTCAGGCCAGGATGTGTACCAATAGTGTTTCACATTTCGTGACTGACTCCCTTGCTGAAAGCAATTTAAAGGTATAAATTGTGCATTTTGGACGAACAATTTTTAGCATTTATTTCTGTCAAAATTACATTAAACCCTGGAAACCAAAGGAAGGAATATGTACATAGGCTGGCACAATTTAACCCAAGGGTGGCTGAAAATATATTATCATGCCAAACACCAATGGTAATCTGGAACATCCAACATCTGATAAACTGAATGCCTTGGTACTCAGGTCCAGATTGTCTCCCACTCCAGCTATTTGGCTGTGCTCCTCAGTGGGCTGTCTAGTGAACTGGGAATTATTGGACCATTCTGACATCACTTTTTCTCTGTCCTTTCCAACGTGGGATAGGGATGGAAAGACTGACAAAGGAGAAGTGGAATCAGGCCAGAATCTGGCCTTCTATCGTCTTTCATGTTTATGAAATAGATTAATTTATCTACTCTTTATCCTTACCATTAGAGGTTTTACTACAATACCTAGATACAGAACACACGTGAACAGAACTAACTACCACATGGGCTAGAGTAATCATTTCTTTCTTCCACCCTGCAGTCTCCAAGCTGTTTCAGGAACAGGAGATAGTTACCATATTGTGGGCAGTTATGGAATAATTTGCTAATAGTAGCAGTTTCTTCCTAATTCCAGGCAGTTCAAGTTTAGTTCATGCTTTAAGGCATGACGTTGGTATTGCTTTAGGACTGAAACTCTTGAGGTCCCTTTAAGCCCCTTTTTCCTTATGATCCTAATCTTTTATTTTTATCTTTTCTGATGGGCCATGAACATCATCTTCATTCAAATCAACCTTTAATGTTTCTTTGAATCCTGTTAAACTTCAGGGGTCTAAGTTTCAATTAAAGTAAAAGCTCTATACATCACTTTAGCCATGTGAAGAATTCCTAAAGTTATTGTACTATATGAGGGTGAAATTTATTCCAATTTTAAGGCCTGTTAATGCTGCAAGACTTATACAGAATAGCTCTAGTATAAATATTATTGGGAAATGGTTTCACTTTTTCCTTGTAGCCGTGAGTTCCACAGGTCATTTATTCATCATGCCAAAAACAAAAACATGTATCTCCCTTTTCAGTTTTAAACTGATTGCCTTTCAGTTTCACTTAATATCCAGCATGGAAGAATTACAGATATTTGAAGGACATTTATCTATGACCGGCACAGAACATTGTTACCTTTAATGTAAGGTTGCGAACAGTATAGTTCTCACATTCTTGCACATTGGTAACAAGGACTTCAACTTTCCCATATATTCCTCTTTTTTCTGGCCAATAGAGCACACATTTCTGAAATGGAAATATCAGTGGCATCAAATAATCAGTGTCTGGATTCATACTGATATCTGATTCTTACTAGCACTTATTTGTCTGACAAGCAGAGATTAAAGCAATCAAGGCAGTATTCACATATCCTTAGCATAAAACATTCTAAGTAGCATGCTGTAGGCAGCTGAATTAATGTTTTGGGGCCTAATTCTTAGAAAATGTCAGATCATTTTAAACCCAGCTAAAGCATCTGTGGTAACCAGGCCTAAGTTGGATGCCCCTAAAGCAGAGGCATAATCCATAATCAAAGGATCTTTTTGAAAGTATTTACCTTAAAATATGAATCCAGACTATACTAGGGGACACTCTGAATAGAATTATAGCTATTCAGAAACACAACCAAGTTCAAATGAAGACAAATATTTTACAGCAAGGATAAATTACAAATTAAGGGTGGATTTTTTTAATTAAACATTTTACAAGTTTATGCAGTTAAATCCTAAATATGGTTTCTCTTCAAGCAGAAGTCCCTGTAAATGGGGACTGAATAAGGGACTTAGAATGCATCTAATGCTTAACAAGAATTTTAACTCTACTTAATACTGAGAGCCCTGATTGAAAGCATTTAGGTGTAGTCTTACAACCTGATGAATTCAAAAACATAAATACTTTGGTAAGTCAAGGCCTAACAAGGGAGAATTTTAACTAAGTGGTAATGAAAATCAAAAAGTTCACTGTCTTGACTAAATTTCGTGAACAATTCTATGAGTACAGAGCATTGTTATGGAACTAGTAAAGTACTATACTATGTGAACAAGTTACCTGCTAAACATCTGCTCAAAGGCAGATGCAGATGCAGAGGCAGATAACACTTAAAAAGCAAAATCCATCTATTGTGCAGTACTGTGTGATGTATCTATCTATTGATACATCACAGCTGCTAATGCATAGTCATTTCAAATAGGATTCAGACCAAATTCACACTGAAATCCAACATTGTAAAATGCAATGACAAGGAAAAAAAAGAACCCCAAAACCAAGTTTTCTACGACCACTGTTATCTACAAGAATGTTATCTGTTTAAGAAGTCTTGATGCAAGAGAGAGCAATTCAGAGAGCAGCTACTTATCAACTCTTATTATATAGTGAAATGAAATAATCACTTTAATATCATATGCCACCATAAAACACAATTTTCAGTAAATATTACTAGAGGTAAGGGAAAAATCAGTATAGTTCCATTTAAATGCAAGAACTGATCATCTAGCAAGATATTTAAACTTCTAGACAACCTGATAGCCCAATAGCTGATTGAGCTGAATACAAACACCTCTACAGTATAAACACTTTTCTAAAAATAGACGCTTATTACCTTAGTACTCTGAGATGTATGAAAGCCACATATTTCTGAAACTCAAGTTATACTGACCAATCTACTTCATTTCATTCAAAGATGTCATCATTTGCATTTTAAGACTTGAAGAATTACTGTGCATCTTAAACTCGCCTGTCTGAAGGTACCAAGAATGCTGACAAAATGCTCTAGGAAATGTATGTGACAAAAGCATTCAAAAGTTCAAATCACCCAATGTGACACATGCAGCCACTATCAGCTCTGAGATCTAAAAGACATGCCCCTCCCTGGGATTGTAGCTTTCGTTGCTAATATGGGAAAAGAAAAGTCAAAATATACAGTTGCACCCTGACTATCAACAATGGTACAGTCAGTCTCTAAGACTTCTTGATAAATGAGAGTACCATGCCGAAAACTTCAGGAGCTCTGAAAGTATGTTTATCTTGACTCTCTACTAGCACGGTAATTGGCAGCTTGCACTGGGTGGACATTGCAATTGTTCATTAAGATAGTCCTCAGTTAATAGCTTCAATATCCTATCTACTTTTAGTAAAACAATAATGGCTGTTTTTAAGAACAGTCTCCATGTATCTTTTGAAACCTCTCTATTTGTTATAACCAAAAAAAGAAAGAAAATAAAGCTGTAATCAGTTGGTTCAGACTCTTCTAAAAAGGCAATATCTCAGAAAAGATTTATTACAATACAGATAGAATTGCGGAGCACAGACACAATAGTGCAGAAATTCCACAGAACCGTAAGTCTGAAAGAAGCAACTTGCTCAAAACCATTAACTTCACTGGCAAGAAAACTTTATTAGGCAAGTTATACCTGTTCAAAACTCAGCCAGTGTCTAACCATTGTACTAACTAACCTGGCATATATTGTCAGGAAACACTTATTGCATTGGATATGGCTACTGTGTTTATGAATATAGAGAGGTTTTTCTAGATCTTTACTGGGCATGTCTACACGTGCATTTACATCACATTAAATTTACTGCTCAGTAAACAGAAATAGGCCAGTGTCTACAGGTGCAGGCGTTAAAGCATATTAACACTATGCGTGGTCTGATTTGGGATTGAGGTTAGATCCAAGTCAGTCCCCATGCACAGCACTATTGTGTAGTAAGGTGTCTACATGTGTGTAACTGAGCAGTAACTAACTGGCATCATACAGGGATCAAATTTACGCCCAAGACAGCATAAGTCACCATAGTTACGGCACAGTATGGGCTTGCGCGTGTAGATGCATGCCCATACTGCACAGAAATTTTAGGTTACTGCATGGTAATTTAAGTTCCTGAGCAATAACTGTGCAGGTGTAGATGCACCCACTGAGTAATAGTCTTCTTACACTTCCCATTGCTTTTCCTGGTAGTACTGCATCTGTACCTTACCACTCTTATAGTGCCTCAGAATTTTTTTAACCCTGTATAAATGGCCTACTTTATATATTTAGAAAGTAGTTAAGTATGTGGTAGTACTTAAGTAGTTAAGTTCTTTCTATTTATGTGTGTTTGGGGATGATTGCATAATCCTTCATATAACCAGATTCATGGGAATTACACACGGGAGTCTAAAAGTAGTCTTAACCATTTAGATGTAAAATTATGAACCATCTTCACATGATCTTCTCTGGGTTTTGTGTGCCAACATAATCACATTCAATAATAACAACTCTGTCTCAACTGGTCTTGAATTTACAATTAGCTAACAGTCTTCACACTTCTTGCGTCCCTCCCCTCTCCATTTCCATTTCACATCATTGCTCCCAATGGTACCTCTATGTCTTTTTTTACCTCTTGCCCATTCCAGTATGGCAAGTATCATCTCTGTCTTCTTTCAAATTCCTACCAAGGACTAATTTAATTTGATTAGCTGCTTTCTACTATGACCTTCTACTTCAGGGTTATTTATTTCGGAACTGGTGTCTGACCTTGTTTAAAAAAAAAAGAATCAACCATTAAAACTAAAAAGAGATTTACACACAAAATGTATCACATGATCTTTAATGTCTTTCAATATTTGTCCTTGCCTCTTGCCCCCTTTACCCTCCAACGTAGTTGCAGCCTTAACTCTACCTCAATCCTCAGTCCTGCCTCTCTGAGATCACCCTCCTCAAGTATCAGACCTCATGCTTTTACCTCTCCTTATGTGGAATTATGTAATTCTTCCATTCTTAGACTAGGCTCTAGGCTACAGTTCCACGTACATCAACTATACCTTTCCAACAGGTCCAACCTTGGCACTGTTCTTTTCAGGAGTCTATGGCCAGTAATGTTTAATGAGCAATCAGGCTTCTTAGAAACAATGTAGTGCTTCTATTATAGCATGTTTTTTCTGACCAATTACATACTTTTCTTGGGAAACAGATCCTTTTTCAGATAGCAGAGTTCTTTTGTTCTTCTCTGTTCCCTGGCTTAGGACTTTCTGGACAAAAGTGATTTTTTAAGTTCATATGGAGGAAGTAAAATCTTCAAAACTACCAAAGTTGATGTTATCTTTTGACAATCCTTGAGTGTTTCTGGAGAAGTGGATTAAGAATCCTGTTCCTGTTTTCTGTCTTATACTGACATCTTCATACAGTAAATGTTCCAGTAAGCAGGTCAGTATTCATAAATTATGACAAAGCAGTTCCTACTCTTACGTACGTACCCTGACCTCAACTGTCTATTGCTGAAGTCATGCTAAACTATATTAATTCTAATTCAGACCCTGAGGAGCCCACTACTGGAACATTTGTATACTGCAATCCTCAAAGCAAAGACTTTGCCTAAATTCCTATTCTTTCTATTAGATGTCTAAAGCTAAGGAACCATTTGGCCAAAAAAGAGTGATCCTTTGTGGGAAGATGTATAACTTTCCCATTCTTTCAGTAGGCAGATTTATATATCTATAGAGCATGTTGGTACTAAATAGGAAGTTGCCTACTGGTCGCCAGTAGGAAAAGCTAAGGAGAGATGTATGTGAATTCCTGCTCCTCAGGTATTTGATGAAGGGCAGCACACTATGTGCCTCCAAAGTCTCACGATCCTACCAAAGAATGAAAAGAGGAAGGATGATCCAATACTCTTCTAGCCAGTAGCCTAGGATTTAGGTCACTTTCCACAGAAGTGGGAGACTTGGGTTCATAGCTCCACCCAGTCGGAGGTGATTTGAACTTGTATCCCTACATTCCAGGAAGTTGCCATAACCACCAGAATATGGGCAAGGTGGGACTGACAGCATCCACATCCTACCTGTAAAACCTGGGTGTGAAGGAGTGAGACAGAACTTACAGCATGGAGGACCAGCAGGGCTGCAGCTGCAGCCCAGAAAGGAAGGAAAATACCAACCCAATTTCCAGAGCAGCATCTCGCTCAGGATTGGTGGAGGGAGGCCACTCAAAGGTATTTCCAGCCCCAGGGAGGGGCAGAGAGGGTTTAGTTCCCTGCAGGCCACAGGGAGAGGAGCAGCTGAGTGTCTCGGCAGGCAGAAACTGCAGAGCAGGCCTGAGGAACGCTGGAGGAGTGACCCTGAGGCAGGCGGAGGCCTGCAAACAAGCGGCTAGTGGGAATCTCTGGAGCAGAGCTGCAGCTCTGGATCTGGAGCGAGGGAGCCCACAAGGCCAGAGAGAATCTCCGGACTGGAGTTTTTCCAACAGAGGATCCAGAAAAATCTACAGTCACAGATAGAGCCTTCGTGCACAAGGGGGACACCCCTATGTGTATGTTCATAGGGGTTCAGGGCAGGCTAGCACACAGCAGAGAATGGACTAAGGGATTGTTTTTTGGGGTGGTGGGGGACACTGCCAGAGCCTGACAAAAAGCTGAGAAGCAGCCAGGGTTTTTTTCTGTGATTTCTCTTGCTATTTTGATTTTGTTTGAGCACAGGCCAAGACCAGCCCCTGGAAAGGTATATCCAAAAGAGGCACTAGGACACCCTGGGGTGCAGAGAAGGTTACAACAGGCAGCACTGCAACCTGGCTGCAGAAGAACATTGTAAAACACCATCTGGAGAGGCTAGGCTGGGGTAAAGGGGAGGTTTGGAGCCCCACCAAAGACACAGGGATCAAGACCAGGCGGGATCACTGTGGGCACTGCCTCCCAGGAATATATAGGACATCAAAGTCATGGCAGGTGAGAAAAAATGTAAGATCCACTTCCTGGCAGAGCTGGTGATCCAGAGCCAAGGTCTACCCTGTCACCACCGGTAGGCAGACGAGCACAGGGCACCACGAGCAAGCCCTATAATACCTACAGATGTCACACTGGGTTTCTGGGTGGACAAGATAGCAAGAAACAGAAGGAGATTCAGCAAAGAAGATCAAGACTCTGAATCTTAGGAAGAGGGCTATTGCCCTGGGATGGAGAGAGATTATATGGGTTTTTCTTCCACTGCTGTTTATGCCTTTTATCCAATAACTATTTTCTGCAGAAACCAGTCATCACTAAACTAACAGTGAATTCTACAAGATCCAGTATTTCCAACAGCTACAGTTCTTTCATTCTCATCAAAAGTATCAAAAGAATGACTGCAAACATTTTTGTATGGAAAACCATACGTTGTGTAAAAACATTTCTCACAGTAGTGGATTGTAGACTTTATTTATGCTTTAGAAATATGCTTCCTGCCTGATATGTAATACTATTGCCATTATTTTGAGGGTAAACAAAATGTATACAGTCCATGGAGTAGGTATTGTAAATGCAAATTATGTAGGTATTGTATGCAGATTATTTGATGGCAGAAAAGTCTATAAAATAGTGTATTTCCTTCTCTGGATGTTTGTCTAAATTTTTATTGCTCCAGTGTCGTGACTAAATGATGAAAACATTTCACTTTCATGACTCAACGGATAAAGACTAATAAGATTAGAAGGGGTTTTTTCCTCTCTTTATTTAAAACGCAAGAAATCTATATTCAGCATAGGACATTCTTGGTCTTTATCCTAATTGTATTGAAATAAGACTTTGTTATTCCTAAAATTTTACAGCTGAGTTCCCAGGTACTTGCTACTTATTCAGGTAAATTTCTTATTAATTCACTGAATGAATAAATATGACAGAAACTAGCCCATATACTCTAAATCATAATTTCACAAGTCAGAGTTTAACACAGAAGTCTGCAAAAGTACTTGTGCGTACATTTCACTTCATGCTGAGGATATTGACTGGTGGATCTTCCAATCAATGCTTGATATTATGTTTTCCAGTTCCAGATTTCTGGGTTTTGGTCCGTAAAACCAATCACACTGCAGTTCCTATAACCTCTCCTACCACTGATCAATCAGTTTCCATTGATTTATCAGAACTAAATCCAAGAGACAGTAATGAAACAATGAAACAAGAGACATAAATGAAACATGCATTTGTTATGCAGACCAAATTAATCTTATTTTCTATGTTCTAATGTACTTTTGTATGTATTTGCATTAATTTAACAGACATTTATTACAGCAAATTTCAACCATTTTACATCTTTCTTGAATGTCCCTCATTAAAAAAAACTCCTCAATTTAGACCAAATTTTATCTTCCTTATATATGACTCACTTTCATTACTGTAACTTTATCAAATCAGAACTCTCAATTGTGAAACTAAAGTCATGAAGGATTTTACTTATGCTAAAGAAATGAACGCTACATTGTCTGAAATCTTTATTGTTATTTTTATGTTCCCTAATTTGGACATGCACTATGGCTCCAGTCCTTAGCTGGAGAAAAGTGAAGGCATGCCAGCCTTTATCTAAGATTTGATTTGATTATTGAGAGGGTGAAAGAAACAGGAGTGGGGGTGGTGAGAGGTTGGCGGGGGTGCTGCTGCTTTTGAACAAGAGCGTGTTAATGTGCATGTCTATGTGTGCATATTATAAACAAGCCACCCTGAAAATGATGGCAATGCTGCAGAGAACAAAACAGCAAAAATTGCAAAGTGTTATTTTGTTAAACAGCAGCTGTTTTTGCCTCTTTTCTAAGCAGTAAATATTTTAATAGAAAAGTTAATGCACTGAAAATGGTAAACATTGAAACTGTTTTCTTCCCAGCAGCAAGAAAAACAACAGAATAACTCAGCTAACAATCCGGAATTTCTTAACATTTCTTGCCAGCATTTCTCACTGGAATGTCAGAACAATTTGTGTAAACACAGACATTCTCCTTGTAGCCTGGGAACTACTAAAGATGCCTCACCCTCTTTTATTAGGAGGAAATTATCAGTATCAGTCCATAACACTGCTGATAAATACTACTGAAGCAGGACTGCATAATTCAGGTAAACATAGGGTTTCCTGGTTCATTGGAAACCACTGGACATTTCTTTCAAGTCATTTTTCTCACACAGTGTTAAAAGTAAATGTTTAAAAGTTCTGTATTTTCTCAAATATTTGTTAGTCTGGCCATACTGTAGTGGGGTAAGTTTTCGCGAGTGGCGAGGGGGATGGGGTGGGGGAAGCCAGGCAGACCCTGCAGTCTCTGCCAGAGCTCTCGCTAGGGAGCAGAGGGGCAGGACCAGGTCTGCTCTCTGGAGCAGACAGCCCAGCCCAGCGCTGCAAAGCATCTGGGATGCTGGGGGACTCTACTTTAACTTAAAACAGGAAGAGGTTTGGGACAGGCATTACTTAAACTGGTTTGACCCAAATCAGTTAAGTCTGATAATATATTCAATCAGGTTTATCTTAAACCAGTTTCAGCCATTTTGAAACTGGTTTATGTGTACTGAACTTATGTTCTTCTACAGGTTTAAACCAGTTTCTGATCACTTAAACTGGTTTATGTGTAATGTCTGTTCCTAACTTTTCAGCACAGACGTACTTTATAATGCTTTCCTGACATTTTTAAATTGGACTAACCTAAATTCCACACTCACAGAGGGCAAGGGACATACTGTGCACATGTGCAGCAGGGCTGGACAGACTTTTACATGAATGGTTGCTCTGAGCAGCCATAGTTGCAATCTTTTTGTTCTCAGGACATGTCAACACTGCCTGGGCAACCTGTGTAGAGGCACTGCAGTGAAGACTGGCTTAACCACTCCCTATCCATTAATGTATTTACCACTTTAATGTGGCTCCGGGCACATGTCTCCTTAGTATTGATTAAACATATTCAAATATTATTCTTGGGGATGAAGCAGGTCTCTTGTAAAACCTGGGTTGGATTTACCAGAAGTTCATAGAATCATAGAAAATTAGGGTTAGAAGGGACCTCAGGAGATCAGCTAGTACAACCCCTTACTCAAAGCAGGACCATTTCAAACTACATCACTTCAGCCAGGACTTTGCTGAGTCAGTACCTTAAAAACCTCCAAAGATGCAGATTCCACTACCTAGGTAATCTGGTCCATTGCTTTACCACCCTCCTAATGAAAAAGTTTTTTTCTAATATCCAATCTAAACTTGCCTTGCTGCAATTTGAGGCCACTGCTCCTTGTTCTATCATCGGCCACCACTGAAAACAGTCTAGTTCCATCATCTTTAGAACCAACCTTCAGGTAGTTAAAGGCTATCACATCCCCCCTCAGTCTTCTGTTCTGCAGACTAAATAAACCCAGTTCCCTCAGCCTCTCCTCAAATGTCATATGCCCCAGTCCCTGAATCATTTTCACAGCCCTCTGCTGGACTCTCTCCAACTTGTCCACATCCTTTCTGCAATGGGGGGCCCAAAACTGAACACTGTACTCTAGTGTGGCCTCACCAGGGCCGAATAGAGGGGAAGAATCACTTCCTTTGATCTGCTGTCAACACTCCTACTACATGCAGCCTGTATGCTATTAGCCTTCTTTGCAACAAGGGCACATTGTTGACTCATATTCAGCTTATTGTCCACTGTAACTCCCAGGTCCTTTGCTGCAGAGCTGCTGCTTAGCCAGTTGGTCCCAAGCCTGTAGCAGTGCATGGAATTATTGTGTCCTAAGTGCAGGACTTTGGACTTGTCCTTATTGAACCTCATGAGATTTCTCTTGGCCCAGTCATCCAACTTGTCTAGGTCCCTCTGAATCCTAGCCCTGCCCTCCAGTGTATCTACTACTCTTCCCAGCTTGGTGTCATCTGTGAACTTGCTGAGGATGCAATCCATTCCATCTTTCAGATTGTTAATGAAGATATTAAACATAACCAGCCCCAGGACTGACCCCTGGGGCACTGAAGTTGTCTTCAGTTGTTCCAAAATGTGGGCTTGGAACATAGATGGTGAATTTCTCTGAACATTATAGTATTCAAAAAGAAAACATTTTATATATAAAACAGTAACAGGAAGTGATCCTTTATTTAGAAAGATGACCTAAGATTAGTGGAGTGTTTCTCATTCTAAACAACCCAGCAACATAAATACAGGCAAACGTATATAAGGATATTTTCTATACATCTCTTGCATTTGCTTTATAATGGATTATCTGATCACCCAACTTAGGTTTTTTCCAAAATGCCTATTACAAGTGGTTAACTGCTGGAATCATCAGATTTTCCATGAGGTTCTTCCTAAAAGCCTAGTCTACACACCCTATTTCTTGGTTTAGTTAATTGGTGTCATACCTCATTTTTTTCTTTAAGCTTTGTGATCATAACAATGACAGGGCTGTCTTCTTGCCAAACCATCTGCCAGAAATCATTCACGGTGTTAATCATCGGTCCCTGAGTTGCAATGAAAGCTTTCTCCTTGCCACTGTAACCCTAGTGAAGGAACAGATACAAATATATTAGTTTTTAATTCATGCTAGGTGAAAGTTCTGAAGCAATCTAGACCACAAGACAAATAAAAAAGAAAGTATGTATGGCAATTAGAAGAGCTGCTAAAAGACCTTCTAGAAGAACAGTTTTTTAATTTGAAATTACCAATTTCACAGAATTAAACTATTCCATGGGGCCTTACTGATTCCGCTGAAAATTCTCTGCCTTCTCAGTTTCTTTTTGGCACGCCCACTCTCTGTGCTCCTAGAGCTGGCCTTTTGGTAGAATGCTAAGCCACTCAAATGGGAATATGAAGATGGGTAAGACCAAGAAGATTCATGACAGGAAAAGTGATCTTAAATACATTAACCTTAAGAACCTTAAGAATTTAGGGCATGTCTATACTGTGGCAACAGCATGCTTCAGCAGGGACAAGCTGAGCATACCCCAACCCTAGAGATGGACCAATGAAGAGGCTCCACAGCCCCTCTCAAGACATCAGTCCCCACCATGATTGAGAATGGTTACTCAGGATAACCATGCAGCATCTTCACTAGTGTATTTCTGGACCTGGAGAATGCAAAGAGTGGGAGAAAGTTGCTGGATCATGCTCAGAGCCATCTTGGATGTGGCATGCTGTTGTCACAGGGCAGACATACCCTAGGGTGTTCCAATCTGTAGTTGTTGAATAAAATAAGACTTTATATGAAAGACAGCTTGTTTGTATAAAGTGCACCCTGAGACAAACTGAAGAATAAAAGCTAGTAAGAGAGAGAAAGGTTAGGAGGGAATGAATGAGACATGATTGTATTCATATTTTTCACTTGAAAAGGAAACCTGTGAACTTGCACTCTGATTTTGGGTCCAGCATTAAAGTTTCATAGTTTCGTAGTTAGTAGGGTCACAAGGGACCTGAGCAGATCAAGTCCGACCCCCTACCAAGGCAGGAAAGAGTACTGGGGACAAATGACCCCAGCAAGGTGATTGTCTAGCCTTGTCTTAAAGACCCCCAGGGTAGGAGCCAGCACCACTTCACTTGGAAGTTGGTTCCAGATCCTAGCCGCCCTGACAGTGAAGTAGCCTATGATGGTTACTACATTGTTAGCGAGTTATTGAAGGAAAAGATGGTCATGAAACTAATCACCCAGGATGGTACACTCATGTGCACAGAAGTGACCAGGATAGGCATCTGTTTCACAGATTCTTTAAACTTTTTGCCACTGAAACTTAGCAGGCTTCCACAGGCTATGGAGTTGAAGGATGCAAAGGTTATTTCCCACATTTTTTTAACACGGCAAAAAACCAAAATTATATGGGACCTCTCCCAAAGGTGGAGTACTACTGTGATGAAAATATGAGTCTGGTGACAAAGAACTGTTTTTAGAATGGTCTCAGGATAACAGCGATAAGATCTTTGATATGCAAAAGGAGCTGGCCTATTATTGCCAGCAGGGCATAAACATTTTGAAAGAGCCCTGCTGCCTCTATAGGGATGAGATTATGAAAATGACG
Source organism: Crocodylus siamensis (assembly GCF_052110815.1). Classification (NCBI taxonomy): domain Eukaryota; kingdom Metazoa; phylum Chordata; order Crocodylia; family Crocodylidae; genus Crocodylus; species Crocodylus siamensis. The sequence continues at coordinate 68,668,536 of NC_143398.1, forward strand.
TGGCAGGTAAACCGAGTGAAAATAGATGGTGAACTCCAAAGAGTAAACACTGCATAGATCATTTCCAATACATCACACTCGCCTCCATCTGTATGGCCATGTATAGGTTTATGGTTTTGGAACTGCAGACCATAGTGCTTCTCCCCCCACTCCAGACAACTAGCACAGACAGCAAAAGAGGTTTTCAAACCATATATCCAGTGGCTAATTTACATCTTGGAGAAATGTACAAAGAAAATATTCAAATTCGACATGCCTTACAGGGTGGGGAATTTCAGGTAGGCTCCTAGTTTTTAGATGGCTACGCCAACACTGATGGAGAACCTACAGCGTTTGAATTTAACGGGTATTTTTTTCCATGGTTGTGTCACTTCCTACAATGAGAAAGACCAAAACCTATTGATGGGGCCCACCTACAGGTTTTTGAAATATCAGGCTTTGTACAAGACTGATTAGCTCAAGAGAGAGGGGTTTATCGTTAGGATCATTTGGGAGCATGTGTGGAGGGTTCTGTTCGAAATGGATGAGGAACTTGCAGATTTTTTAAGCGGAACCCAGCTCCCTTCTCCACTGGTGCCTAGGGATGCTCTTTTTTGGGGGAGAACTAATGCCATCTGTCTATATTATCAAACTAAACCCAGCGAACAAATACACTATTATGATTTTACCAGTCTTTACCCTTGCATAAACACAATGAAGGAATAGCCAATCAGACACCCTGAAATCATTCATGACAATTTCCAACCCCTGTCAAGCTATTTTAGAATAGCCAGGGTGCAACTGTACCCACCACAAAACTTTTTTCCCCGTGCTACCCATCAGGGTGAACGGGAAACTTTTATGTTCATGCTATGCCGCCTCTGTGTGGAAACAAGGCAGCAAAAGTGCGACCACACTGATGAAGACAGGGCCCTCCTGGGCACGTGGTACATAACAGAATTGAATAAAGCTATCACCAAGGGGTACAGAGCAGCTCATATCTATGAAGTCTGGCATTTTGCCGAGAGGTCTAACACCCTTTTTTCATGGTACATAAAAATTCACCTCCAACAGAAGCAGGAAGCCTCGGGCTATCCCATCTGGTGTACCGACCAGGAAAAACAAGAGAGATATGTGGCCAATTTCTTCCAAAAAGAAGGCGTGACTGTATGCCCACAGCGTATAAAACCCAACCCCGCAAAGTGCCAAATGGCAAAATTGTTTCTAAATTCTTTGTGGGATAAATTCAGTCAGCGAACCAACTTGCCCAACACCAGCATCGCGAAAGACCCCGAAGAACACTTTGGCTACCTCTTTTCTCCCACCCGTGAAATTTCATCTTGCAACATTATTGATGATAAGACAGCTTGTGTGTCTTGGAAGCATGCCAAAGAGCATTACATGCTCTCAGGTAACACAGACACATTTATAGCCTGTTTCACCACCGCTTATGCATGCTTAGAGTTGTACGAGCTGCTAAACAGCTTGCAAGACTGGTGTCTGTACCACAACACAGATTTCATTATATTCGTGAGCTGTGAGGGAGATTGGAACCCCATGCTAGGCAATTATTTAGGCGAGCTCACCAGCAAAATCCCACCTGAGAATACTGTGTGGTGCTATAGCTGTTAGCAGCCTTTTTATAAAGAACTGTTTTGTAAATATCCTTTTATCAAGTTTGTGGAGGGTCTACTGGACAGTCTCAGCGATGACTGTTTGTTTCCTCCTAATAAAATATGGTTGTGGTAGATGATTTGATGGACTGTGTGTAACTGGTGAAACTGAGCCTTTACCAAGTACGTGCATCATCAGAATCTGAGCATTATCTATATAGTTCAAAATGTTTTCTGTCAAGGGAAAAGGAGCCACACCATTACCCTTAACACAAAATACATGGTTTTGTTTAAAAACCTCAGGGATTAGCTACAGATAGTGTCCCTGACACAGGAGATGTACCCAGGTGAGGCCCAATTCTTTCTAGAAGCTTTAAAACACCTTACGGGTATCTGGCGGTAGATTTAAATGCTTCTACCTCAGGCGCTTTTAGATTAAGAACTGGGCTTTTTCCTCCTGACCAACCTGCTGCTTACACTTTTAAAAAAGCTGTGGGTAGGAATAAAAAGAGATGATGTAGCGGCGGCCTCTTCACTCTTGAGATGTTGGAAAGGATACATGTCTAACCACGTAAAAAGAAACGTAGCTCTCTTAAAACTTTCCATGTAAAGTTTTATGTTTGAATTAAACTATTCTATACTGCTACAGATTTTGACTACAGAGGATTTTTTTAAACGAAAACACACACACATAAATGTTTAAACAGCAACAGCTTTATTTACACAGCATCAGCAGAGTGTTCTATTCAGACAAAGCATTCGTTAAAGTCATAGCAAGAAATGCATGTCTGGGCATGTTGAAACATGTTTTGAGCAGGCCCAGCCACACAAAAAGTTTTATATTTACTTTTTACAAACTGTATCACCATCCTATCATTTTGTACTAAATCGTCGAAATAATACAATTTTAAAATCTGTTCAAACAATAGCCTCTTGCTACAGTGGTGCAGGAAAAACACACAGTGGTATCCACAGGCAACAGTTCAGGGGTCTTGTAACTGTTTCATCTGAAAATCAGTGTTAGTAGCGTTCTTGTTGAAAAAGAACATAATGCTCTGAGGAAAGAGAGTGCTGTTTAGGGGATGACCGTATGAGTCGAAAAACTCCCCATGGTTCCGATCCTCCAAGTAAACAGCCAGCCAGTGTTCTCCAGGTTGATTATGCAGGTGCGTGTTGACCATCAAGCTCAGGGGCCTTTGAGATAGTCAAGTCTTAGGAAGCCAGTCACAGGGGAAAATGTATAAGAAGTCTCTTTAGCACAAGGGTCTGAAGACTTCCACAAAAAGTGAGGCGGATGTGATTTTAGTTTACATTGGCCAGCCACTGCAGCACCCATCAAGCAGAAGGCATCTTTACTGCGTGTCACTTTAATTTTCAAGTCCGCACCATTCAGCAATGGTTTTTCTTGAAAAAACAAATCACTATGGAGATGACCAAGCAACTCTATCTTTTTGCTCTGGTCTGTCAGGTTTGCTTGTCTCCAAAACCCACGATTATCTCTATCCTGCATGACTGTTTCATGATGTCCAGGGATATCTTTGTAAAACAGGCTGGCAGAAAATTGGGTGGCAAGGGTGTCATCACTGTAGTTGAGGACCTATTTGATGAGGGCTTGGTAAGGGTAAGAGTTGTTGCTCTGGCTTATGAGACTATTTCCCAGAGTGACATCCAGCTGACTAAAGACAGGCCAGTGGGTAATTCACCAGACCCACCGCTGCCCTGGCAACAAGATTGGCTCTGTCTTCTTTTACAATCTTGCAGAAAAAGTACAGCAGTGTGTTGTTCAAGTCCATGTAATCTTCGCCATTCACGGCTATGAAAAAGTCAAGGGGGCTGGACTTGGTAATAGCTGAGAGTGGGGGGATCTCAACATACAGGCTCTTCTCAAGGCTGGTCTGCATAGGGGCAATGTGAAACACATCCAGTTCAGATTTGGCACATTCTTCTGACCTCCAGTGAACAAAGGCCATGGCAATTAAAATATATTTCTGTTTTTTTCAGGAGAGTGCCCCTTCTCCCCTTCTGGGGAGCCAGAGGAAAAGCAAGGGCAATGTTGGACCCCTGCTAAACCAGATGGGGCAACTGACAACTGACGCCCAGGAAAAAGCCAACCTATTAAATAGGTACTTTGCGTCAGTCTTTCATCAGTCACATGGGATGCCCACGCCTGCTATGGGACAGGGAAATCTGGGTGAGGGGGATCCCCTACCCTCCATCAATGCTGACCTCGTGAAGGAACACCTTGAGAAGCTGGATACCTTCAAGTCAGCTGGCCCTGACAATCTGCACCCCAGGGTACCCAAGGAGCTGGCGAGCGTCATAGCCCAGCCCCTGGCACGGATCTTTGAAAACTCCTGGCGCTCTGGTGTAGTGCCAGAAGACTGGAAGAAGGCCAATGTGGTGCCGATCTTCAAGAAAGGGAGGAGACTGGATCTGGCTAACTACAGGCCCATTAGCCTGACTTCTATCCTGGGGAAGATCTTAGAAAAGTTTATTAAGGAGGCCATCCTTGAGGGACTGGCCCAGGCTAACATTCTAAGGGACAGCCAGCATGGGTTTGTTGCGGGTAGGTCTTGTTTGACCAATCTCATTTCCTTCTATGACCAGGTGACCTATCACCTGGACAAGGGAGAAGAGATTGATGTCATATATCTTGACTTCAGAAAAGCTTTTGATCTGTTATCCCATGATCACCTCTTGGCCAAACTGCCCAGTTGTGGCCTTGGCTCCACCACGATCCACTGGCTGGGAAATTGGCTTCGTGGTCGGACCCAGAGGGTTGTGATTGATGGCAGTCACTCATCATGGTGCCCTGTGACCAGTGGGGTCCCTCAAGGCTCTGTCCTGGGACCCATACTCTTCAACATCTTCATTAACAATGTGGACATTGGAGTCAGGAGTGGACTGGCTAAGTTCGCCGATGACACCAAACTTTGGGGCAAAGCATCCACGCCAGAAGATAGGCGGGTGATCCAGGCTGACCTGGACAAGCTCAGCAAATGGGCAGAAGAGAACCTCATGGTGTTTAACACCGAAAAATGCAAGGTTCTCCACCTTGGGAGGAAAAACCTGCAGCACCCTTATAGGTTCGGCAGTGCTACGTTGGTTAGCACTAAAGAAGAAAAAGACTTGGGGGTCATCATTGACCACAAGATGAACATGAGCCTCCAGTGCGATGCTGCGGCTAGTAAAGCGACCAAAATGCTGGTGTGCATCCATAGATGCTTCTCGAGCAAATCCCGGGACGTCATTCTCCCCTTGTACTCGGCCTTGGTGAGGCTGCAGCTGGAGTACTGCGTCCAGTTTTGGGCTCCACAATTCAAAAAGGCTGTGGAGAAGCTTGAGAGAGTCCAGAGGAGAGCCACGCGCATGATCAGAGGTCAGGAAAACAGATCTTACGATGACAGGCTGAGAGCCATGGGACTCTTTAGCCTGGAAGAGTGCAGGCTCAGGGGTGATCTGATGGCCACCTATAAGTTTATCGGGGTGACCACCAGGATCTGGGGGAACGTCTGTTCACCAGAGTGCCCCAAGGGATGACAAGGTCGAACGGTCACAAACTCCTGCAAGACCGTTTCAGGCTGGACATAAGGAAGAATTTCTTTACTGTCCGAGCCCCCAAGGTCTGGAACAGTCTGCCAACGGAGATGGTTCAAGCACCTACATTGAACACCTTCAAGAGTAAATTGGATGCTTATCTTGCTGGGATCCTACGACCCCAGCTGACTTCCTGCCCTTTGGGCAGGGGGCTGGACTCGATGATCTCCCGAGGTCCCTTCCAGCCCGAATGTCTATGAAATCTATGAAAATCTATTCTTTCTCTCAGGCTGCTTCTTGGTCTTTCGTGCATGGCTGCCTCATCAACTTAACCTCTCTTTTTAAGCAGTTGAGGAGGTCCTGTATGTCTGAAATGTGGTACATCGCTCTTTCTTTTAAGGTTCCTTCTTTGAATATACATGAGGCCGGACCCCTCCTGCTTTGCTGACTCGACCACGTTATTCAGAACAGCTCGGGAATGTGACCAATCATGTTGTTGCCTATGTTTTGAGCCGCATTTTTAGCATGGAGCTTAATAATCTCCAGACCCCTTCTCAAAAGCAGAACAGCTTTTCTAAACAGGCTGCAAAATATGCCTCCCACACGAGCCCCATACATCACAGGCACCCCCTGATATCTGGGAAGACCATACCCGGCCTGGGCTATATAATTTCTGTACAAGTTAGCATCCCTGTGACAGGTGTGCCTCTTCGGGTCTGTCTACTAGTGACCCCACAACACTGATTATAGGCCAACCACCCGCCTTCTCGCCTGCCACAACTTGTTGTTACTTGCTTGCTTAGAAGATATTGATCAAGCAGCAGGCTGCCCATTTTCTGTCTCAGTGCCTGGGGCACTATCTGTGGCTCTTTCCTCCTCTTACACCGCAGCCCAAGCCTCACGGATGTACCTGATGTTGTTCGGGTCTGTTCCACTCTCTGCGCCCCATGGACGCTCTCTGGCTTGTCTTGCAGCCTGCACCCTCACTGGCGCTCTCTGGCTTGTCTCGCACTGCCTGCTCTGGGGCTTCTTGCAACTGCCCGCTCTGGGTCTGGGGTCGATACACCCCTGAATGTTGTGCCCTCTTTGGCACCAGGGTCCCCATGCTACCATGGAGCCCCTATGAGGCCTCCTCCAACCCCTAATAGCCTCACCAGTCCTCCGGTGTAACAACAAACACAAAAACACAAAGCCTCCTGGGTTATAACGTAAAAACTAACCCGTCTGGCCAAACAACATTCAATCCCTACCAGGAAATATTCCAACCCCAGCAGTGCCGTGGGGATGCTCACATAGTCAGAGTTGTCCCCTCTGTCTGCACTGGCCGAGCTCCTCCTTCCTTGGTCACCAGAGAGGAAGTGCCCTTCTGGCCTCTTGTCTGGGTTTATATGGGCCAGGGCCTGCCCCTTCCTGGCTCCCCAGTGGTTGTCCTAGCAACCAGCACCTGTTACTTTGGCTGCCCAGGCAACTGGCAGCTGAGCCTCCCCCATCTTGCCACTAGGGGTCTCCTCTGTGCTGTTTTCTGCTCTCAGGCGCAGCGCACCTGAGTGCTCTGCGACAGTCCCCATAGTTTTTTACCATCATCAGTGTGCTTTTATTTATTTTAAAATCTCAAAGTCTTCCGGGGATGTAGGTGAATCTTAACATTCGCCTTACCAAAGCGAAATGAAACATGTTTGCTTTGATCCATCTTTATTTCAAAGCTGATTGTGCTGATGTGGTATTGACTAATGGGGACATAATGCAGCTTGTTGTATGTGATGATGACAAACTCGCTGTTGCGTCCACGGGCAGGGATGCAGCATAGTAAAGGAACCAAAAATTCCCTGACAAGCTGATTTTCTGCAATGTCTATGTAGACATACAGCGAACTGAACCCACCAGTAATATCAGCTGGGAAGAGTGTTTTTTTAACAGAGGACCCAGGTAGTATTCCCCAAATATAGGTTAGCTCACCACAGGTATAAAAAGCATAAGAGTTATCGCTGGTTTTAAGTCTCACTTTTCTAATAACTTGATCATAGTCCATAACTAATTCAGTAGGGTGGGTGGCAATTATATCATTCATAAGGTCCAGCAACTCTGTGATAGTTGTATAACACCCCCGATGCAGGACATATTCCCATCTTCCCTTTCCTTTCACTGCTAGAACTTTTTCAACCCTGTAAAGTCTGTCCTGTTTGGGGTTCACTTTTTGTAGTTCTTCAGGGTAAAAAGAACCCTTGATAGGTTTGTCTTCATAATCTTTTAGGCAACATACAGGCGTCTGCACGTGTCTAAGGACTTCATTCACAATGAAAATCTCATCGGTGAATGTTTGTTTATAAACTTTATCAAAGCTCCCTTTGGTCCTAGACACCCACACGTGGTCTCCTTTTCTGAACACGGGTGCCGCTGCTTTTATTTTGAAATAGTCCCCATACACGGTTTTCCACACCCGTGGAGAGTTTGAGAAGTTCATGTCAACAGACCTGGTACGGATAGTTCTGTGAAAACTGTAGTTATAGCTCTTTATAAGCTCTGGTAACACATCAGTGTAGCAAAAGATGTTACGGGCAGTAAAATACCTCCACATCTTTGTTTTTAATGTTCCGTTAAACCTCTCTACCACTGGCACTTTCACTTCACTATTCGTCACAAAAAGGTGAATATTATACTATTTTAACAGTTAGCTTAAAGACTTATTAAAAAATTATTTCCCCTGATCAGTCTGTAATTTTCAAGGTACTCAGCCCTCTGTAAAAATGGTTTTAAAGGCCTGAGACATTTCACCTCCTGACTTGTCTTTTAGATGCACAGCCCAGGCATACTTGGATAATATGTCTATCACTGTTAAGATGTACTTAACCCCACCTTTGTGCTTGGAAAAAACTGCTGCATATCCAACAAATCTGCCTGCCATAACACATCAATATCTGAAACAAAAGTTTTGTTTCTTTTAAAATGTCTTCTCGCTGGTTTGTGTAGGGTGTAAGTGTCCTGATCGGAAAGCCGTGCAGCTACCCCACTTCTGTTCAGAACCTTATTCTGCCTTTTGGCTGCTTCAAAAAGCATATTCACCCTGCCAAAAATTCCAACTTCACTGGGAGAGTAATAAACTTCCCTTAACAAAACCGCCTGTGTAGACATATCTGGTAACCACTGTCCCCCCACCCCACACTAACACCCATGTGGTGCATTCAAACACTTGAGAACAAATTTAAACCATGGTAAAACAAGGTTTATTAAGCAGGTAATGAACTACAACATCAACAGAGGTCTTCAGCCTTGTCTTGAACAGTTGTTCAAAACCAGATCATGCAAGAAACCTTCTTCTGAACAGGATTGGGGTACTTTTTTATTTATAAATAGTTCCCCGTACACCCCTACTCAGTGACCTCCATGGGTTTGTAGTCCTGCTCTGTGACCTCTGCAGCCTCATAGCCCTGCTTGGTAACCTCCACAAGCTCAAAGCCTGGGTTGGCAGTCATTGTTTTTGGACAAAACTGTTGCATTGGTCTTCAGTCTCGAACTGCTCTCTTTCGGACATGAACAAAAAAAGTTCATGCAAAAGACCTTTACTTTCAGTAGGGTGCCAATGTGCAGGTTTTGAAAGCTCTCTTTGAAGGCATTGTCTACCTGCAAAAATATTGTTATTAACACAGGCCCAGACAGTTACAAGAAAAGCACCCCACAAAAATCATTTAAATTAGTTACCTCAGCAGAGCCCCTTGAGACAGAGTAGTCCATGGTCTCCATCGGCAGGTCTGATACGGACTGCTCGAGTTCTGTCACAGTCCCTGGTCTTGTTTTGGTAGACTTGGAATCCATATCACACTCCTGAATCTCATCCATGTCCGTCCTTGCTTGCCTTAGCATGGTCTCAGACAAACACAGGGCTCGCTTGGGAAAGCAGATAGACCTGGTGGGCTTGCAGCCTAAGCCCCACCCCTCTGCTTGCTCCGGTTGATTTGGCGTCATTCCTGGGGAGGTCTGAGGCCTCTGAAACCCCTGTCAATTGGCCAGGAGTGGTGGGGCGGGTTGTTAGAGGGGTTACAGCCCCCGACTGCTACCCCATAGGCCACACCCGTGCCCAGGTGCTAGAGCAGTCTGGGGCCTCATAGGTCATAACTGTACCATGTGGTCTAGGGTGAGTTTTGCAGTATGAGGGGCTGGGCTTTGGGAGGCTGCATGGGCTGTCCTTCTGATGTCATGGACCATGTGGTGGTGGTGTCACACACCATGTGACTGGGGGTGGGGGTGGAGTTGCTATGCTGCCCTCACCACTTCTGCAAAGAAGCGTTAGAACTCAGTGTGGAAGGACACAGTGGGGGACACAGAAAGCTACCTGCTCCCAGCTCCTTGCTGCCTTGCCATACTTCCCTTGTGTGCATGGGAGCAGCGTGGGCATCAGCATAGGGCTGTGCCCCTTGTTGCTCCCCACACCTGCAGGGGAAGTGTAGCAGGGCAGCAGGGGGCTGGGAGCAGGCAGGTTTCTGTGACCCCTGCTGTGCCCTGCTACACTGGGTTCCAATGCTGCTTTGCAAAAGGGGAGAGGGCAGCACATTGGGGAGCATTGCCGGTAGGTGCTGCCTCCCTGGAGCCTGGGGCTGGGTCTGGGTCTGGGAGGCAGCTGGGGCCGGTGCTGGGGCCGGGGTGGAGACGCAGCAGATGTTTGCAGCTGGCCCAGGTTCTGGGTAGCTGCTGATAGCCACGGAGCCTGAGCTGCTTGCAGCAGGGCTTCCATGGGAGCACCATGGACTCCATGGCTATCAGCAGCTACCCACAGCTGAAGCCAGCTGCAGCCAGGAGGCTAAAAACAGCTGCTGCCCTTCCATCCCAGCCCCAGCCCCAGCCTCAGCCCCAGGCTCTGGGAAGGCAGCAGGTGCTGGCACTGTGACTGCTGGGGCCAGGGCTGGGGCCAGGACAGGGAGGCAGCAGCTGTTTGTAGCTTCCTGGCTGCAGCCAGCCCTGGCACCGGATAGCTGCTGATAGCCACGGAGCCTGAGCTGCTTCCAGTAGGGCTTGCAGCAGCTACCCTGAGCTGGGGCTGGCTGCAGCTGGAAACGGCTACTGCCTCCCCAGCCCCAATGCATGCTGAAGAAAATGGCCTTGTGTGTCATGCTCAGCATGCATGCTGGGGGTTGCCGACCCCTGCCCTAAACCATTACCCTTTCCCCTCCCCTGCTGCTGCCAGGGTTCCTGCTGTCCCAGGGACAAGGGGAGCTCCTGTCCTGACCCAGCTGGGCTGAATAGATTCTGGGACAGAGACAGCAGTGGTGGCAGTGGGCGGGTTCTCCCTCCCTACTTGCTCCCCCTAGATTTTCTTCACCAGTCTAGAAGCAGGGACTGGAAGGGGGAACACACCTACCCATCCACTGCTCTACATGTCTGGAGCTGAGCTCAGCCCTGATGCAGTCTGGATGAAGGGGGATAGGAGATCCCCTGGTCCCTGGGACAGCAGGGACATTGGCAGCAAGGACATAGCAATTGGAAGAGGGAGGAATGGGACAGAAGGGAAGTGGGTAAAGAGGGGAAATGCCTCTGAGTATGGAGCAGAAAGGGACCTTGGCTGCTGCTTTCATAATGCAATCTGCTCACCCCAGTAATGAGGAGTGGGGGATGGGACTGGAAGCAGGGATGCACCCTGTGGCACTGGTTACTGCTCCCTTCATAACGTCTTGGATCCATCTATGGGTATTGCTATAAACTTTGTTCTGTATTCCCTTTATCGCCATACTGCTTTTCTTCCTAGAGGTTATTGACATATCTAAAATATAGATTCCTTTTGGCTGCTATGAGGTACCTAGGCAACATGAAATAATGAATAATAATACTAGGAAGAGTCTCTTGATTTTTTAATATTTTTGAATATAGTATTTGACCAATCATTATTTAAATTGCTGAAGCAACTGGGCTACATACATGACACACTGATCTTTATTATAAATCCATTTGGGGCCACTTAATCAAACCAATCATGACAGGAAGGTTAGACTTTATCAGTACATTATACAAAGCAAAGTTGGCAGAAATAAAAAAGAACATAACCAAAACAATGTCATCTCTTCAGGTGTCTCAGAAGGATGAAAAGAATGTGAATTTACTTACCCTAACATAGTTAGCATTTATGTAAGTGCTCAAGGAGTCAGATGAATTCTTTGGCTTCAAATACACTCTGCTTACCGGATCTAAGAGCATAAGGAAGAAATAAGTTGAAAAGAAAACCAGAAAGAAAAGCTTTCTGAATTAAAGACTAACTGAAGAGAAATTAGCTAGATGTTGCCAAGCAGCAAACCATTCATTGTGGATGAAATTCAGTCAACAAAAGCTCTACACAGCACTTATCTTAGACCATTGGGTTTTGAAAACAAAATATTTTACCACTGGGCAAAAGGGGGAAGAACCGTACTGAATATCAACTGCTTTGTACTAAGTGCCCATTTGCATGCTCTTACTTCACAGTAATTGAAAGCTAATGTTCAGTAATAAGCGATTTTTCTTTCACAATGGATAAAATGCCAGGTGTTATATGGTTCCTGCCCATGTGCATGTTCTTATCTTGTAGGGTACCTAAACCACAGCAGCAAGTTTTTTTTTTATGGAGGGCTAAGCTACCACAGTTTAGATGCCACTTCCCATGCAGTAAAAGCATTCAAGCAAGCAGCAGTAGAAGAAAGTGGAGAACAAGCAGTTCCTGAGGAGCAGCTGATACAGATTAAATCCCTATCCCCTTTCATTTACTGTAAATTGTATGCCCATATCCTTGTCTGAAAAGCTTCAGCGGGATTTGAATTAGACAAAGGCCTTGTGTTGATCTTTCATCACAGGAATGCATTTCTACCTCTGTGTTTTTGCACAGAAGCAATGCTCACTCTACATTTATGACAAACATTTCATTTTAATGAGTGTTTTATACCTGGTAAAATTGATAACCAGCCTATTTTAGAATTTGATTTTGCACCTTTTGGTTCTGATAGGGTCAAAGCCTGTTGCCAGCCTACCCCATGGTCCTGGATGGCCCTTACTGGAGTTGAACAGGAATGGTTTTATTCAGTAAAGTTCTGAGGGAATACTAATTCCTCCCTCAGAACATACTTTTATTCTCTTGTTCATCGTGAACCTCTGCTGATGGGGAAGTCCTGCATGGAGTGGGTTTCAGTTAGGGCCAGAAATGTTCAGTTATACATCTCTACTCATTAGTCCTGTCCATAGGGAGGAATAGGCGAGGAGACTCCAACTGCCACCACTCATCTTCTGCAAAAATGTAGTCTTTTCAATAACATAAAACCCTTTCATATCTGGGATAAAAAAAGGAAAGCTTTCTTTGGCAGTTTGCTTAGACAAATAAATACAAGTGGAAGTTTTTTAAAGTTATTCCTATGTTGGTATCTCTCACCCTAGAAATAGTCCCTGGAAAATTGCTTTAGTGAGAAGAAACCAGGTGAGGTGATCAAAGATATGTATATGTTGAATTGTAGAAACTTGTGCTGAATAATGTTTATCACAGATACAACCTTTATTTGTTATTCTACCTATGGTTAAAATCAGATATTATCACAACATTTTATCTGGGGTTCAACTTTTTATAGTATCTATAATAATGAGATGAAAATTTTGTTTTATACAAAGATTTGCAAAGGGAAGAGAGGACTTGTTTCCGATTATATTTTAAGTTCATTGAAGTTGATCATAAGTCTTTTCATGGAGCCATGGCAGGTCTATATTTCATAAAGTGTATTTCACTTGTAATGGTCTTTCTCTTCAAAACAGAACAACCATGGAAAATTTTCTTGCTTTGTACATTACCTGAATAAACCAAACACTAATTAGCCTGTGAAAATGGTTTTGGTGTTTGCCTTCACAATGCCTTCACTTAGAGATTTTTCTCCCTTCCCCCTTTAACAATATGAGGACAGGAAACCTCTCATTCCTTTTCAGTGCAGAGTGATTATTATTAGCCATTTTCACAAATGCCTTTGGCTACTTGGCCTTGAAAAAACACCCACTTCCTTTCACTCTCACAATGCCTATGATTCTGATGTAGCTTGACCTCTATCCTAAAAAAGTCTTCTAAGCAGACTCAACATCCAACTTATTTAAATTTTTTCATGCTGAATTTCCCCAAATACTAAGGGACCGATAAATATTATTTATTAAGAAAAATGTTACCAGATATGGCCTTGGAATGACCCCATGCACCAGTCCCATTGTGCACTAATGCAATCAAGTGTGCGTAGCCAGGTCATCTGGCCTGCCCTACAGCTCCAAAAATTAGCACTATTGTCATTCTCCCGCTTCCAAATTTCCAGACCCGTGGGAAGACGTCTAGACTGGATGACATGGCCTCAGGTCTGGCCCAAGGCCTAGAGGTTGAGGACTAGACCTATGCGAAGCAGCTAGTATCTGCTTCAGATTCGGCCAATTCGGGGAACAGTGATTCGATTTAGTGATTCGAATCACTGTCCCAAACTGATTTGGCCAAATCTGATTCAGAGATTCAGCTGCTGCCAAATCAGCCAAATCTCCAAATCACACTGGCCCATCCCCCACCCACTTTCCCAGCCCTGGCAATAGCTGCCCCACCTGTCCCAGCTCTGGCACTTTGAGAAAAAAAGCCATGACTCAGCGGGTGCTGTGAGGTGGGGGGGGTGATCCCTGCTGCCCCCCCCACTGCCCCGCACTGCGTGGGAGGCTCTACATGAGCTCTCCAATCCTCCCCCCTGCTCCCCTGGCCCCCGCCCCATGTCTGCTGCACTGGCCCCACTCCAGCCCTTTAAGGAAAAAGTACCCAACCTCCCCGACTCACCAGTTCCTGCCCAGTGGGGGGCAATCCCTGCTGCCCCCCACTGCTCCACACCATGTGGGGAGCTCTTCCATGAGCCCCCTGATGCCCCGAGGCCACTGCAGGAGCTGGTGAGTCCCGGAGTGGTTTGATTTTGTTTTCCTTAAAGGGCTGGAATTGGGGTGGGTGGGGCAATTGTGGGGTGGAGGGCTGGGAGAGCAGGAGGGGTTGGGGGTCTCATGGCAGAGAGGGGCAGCAGGGATAATCCCCCTGCCTGGCAGCACCCAGAGAGTCAGGGATTTTGTTTAAAGCACTAAGAGCTGGGGTGGGAGGGGTAGCCATGGGGGTGGGGCTGGGGGAGCAGGCAGGGGATGGGGCCTGGCAGGGATCCTCCCATGGTTCCCCCCCTTACCTCCTACTTACCAGCTCCAAGTCTGGCTCCAGCTCCCTGCTGCAGTGGGCAGGGACTACTCAAATCATTGAAGCTCTCCAAATCTTTTCTGAAGATTTGAAGAGCTTTGAATCAATTCTGACCTTTTTACTGGTTCCCTGATTCAATTTGAATTTAGAGATCTGGGCACCGAATCTGGCTGAAGCTCCTCCAGATTGAATAATTACCCGAAGCTTTGCACAGCCCTGTTGAGCACCACTGTATTAGCCATTCCCAAATACTGATACCAAACAGATGCATCTTGTATAAGCAGCTTTGCAAAAAGGAAAACCTAAACATTGCTTAAGGAGAGGCATTTTTCAGTTATTCTTATAAGCCAAAGTAATTAAATTACTCATGTGACATGGGTATCACTGTGTTAATGATCTTTTATACACAACACAGAGCAGGCAACACAAAGCATAGCCAGGAGGCTAAATTCATTAACATATGTACAGCATCTTGAGATGTAGAAGATGCTATTGAAGTGCTGACCATTATAATTATGTATGCCTGTAATTGTCAGGGGAATCTACATTAAGATCTACTTTTTACTGACACAAAATTACCACTGTCCTCTTCCACATTTCCCATATTTGAATAGCTTCCCCACCGTTATATGGGAAGCTCCCTCTATCTCCATCTTTTAGAAGTTGCTAATATCCTATCTTGTCACAAAGCATTCCAGCTTCAAAGCTCATATCCCACTCAATGCATGTTCTGGCTTGTTTGTTCTTTCTAATTATTACTTGTGCTTTTAAAGTGTAAATGCTTTGGGGCAGGGATATGTTCTTCTTTACAACATCCTACATATGATTAATAACAAAAAATAATTGGCATTGGTCTCAAGTCTGAATTCCTTACTCAGTCAATGTGCTTAACTATTGCAAGAAAGAAAATTTTGTAAGACAATTCCTTTTTATAATATCTACAGCTCAATTTTGCAGATCAAGACAGAGAATATATCACGGGCCATTACATTACTGATTCAAAATGTCTCTTGCATAAAATGCATTGACATGAAATCTTTTATCATACTTGAATCACCTTCCAAACTATCAACACATTGTTTTCAGGAAAATTAATTGGTTCATTTTTATAATTTGATGGCTATTTCATTGTTAGGAAGTAAAGATTCATGTTCCACATGTAGAAGTAACATGCTAAAAATTATGTTTGCCTCAGGTTTATGTTTTTAATAATAATATTGAATACTCTTGAAGTATTAGGGAGTTACTACTTTAACCAAAACTAAATGAACTGATTCAGATGGATATACACAACTTCCAAGATGTATCTGTAGTGAATTTGGTGTCAGGCTGAATTTTTTCTTCTGTTGCTGCCTAATCATAAGTCTTTTAATCTTTGAATGCCTACTTATGACTGTATGGACTTCAGAAGGGAGCAGGATTGGAGGAAAAATGATGGAATACAAAGTTAGAACTGTGGTAATAGCTTAAGGGAGTCTGAGAATTCGAAGCTTCAAAAGAATTGTTTCACAGCATCTGTTTATACATTGGCACAAGAAAGCATTTTGTGTTTATGATTTAGATGGTTTTTTTCTTGTCTTAAAACTTGGGAATACATTACCATGTTGCTCTTAAAACTGATAGCACTTCCTAAGAAACTGAGCAAGATTCTAGCTTTGAATGTGAGCATTAGCTATTTTTTTCTGTAAATGAAAAAACCCCCCAAAGTATTTAAGGATCTCCTACACTTAACATTATCCAATAAGGAATAATTTTCAGCAGGCATTCATTTAATTGCATGTTTAATTATATGACCAAATAGTGGCTATTTAAACAAACTTACCCTAATCCATTCTGTCACTTAGTAGCATGACAAAATTCTCTCAGAATATGAGAACTTTCTCTGAAGTGCCAACGGTGGAGCAAGCAGGCTACAGACTTTTTTAGGAGAAAATCCACTATTTTAAATATCACTTGTCACCACAGGTGCCCTGATTTAACAGACGCACCCAGTGCTGGGAATGGAAAAGCTGATACAAGCATTCTAGGCAGTAGGTTGATATCATCTGAGCAGGAAATGAGGAAGGCTGTTCTATTCAATAGTTCAAATCATTTCCAAAACTTTTTGGGTTGGGCATAGGATGTGTATTTATTATCAGAATGTGCCTAGATCCCCAAAATATCTTCTTTGAAAGAGCACAGTGATATTTATGTGAAATAATACATGGACAATGTTCTACCCTCGTTTTCTCTTAATTTTCATCAGACAGTTACAAAACATCTACCCAATTTCTATATATAATGCAGAATAATATAATCAATTGGATTTACAGGGTATACTTCTTGACTGCACATGTAATGGTGGCAGTAGGAGATCTAATTGTGAAACTTTTTTTAAAAAGAGTGTTCTCTTTATATGTATTTTCAAGGGTTTCGAATGTCAGCAGATGGGAGGCACTGGGTGACATCCTGGCTCTGTTGTAGCTGATGGCAGAACTCCCACTGTCTTCAAAAGAGCCAGGATTTCACCTCTTGTGAACATCCTGTTGACAATGGGCCAAAATCATGGGTAGATTCTGGCACTACACTGGCTTAATTTAATTTACTTAATTCCACATCACTTATGTATTAGACCCATTGACCATAATAGACAAAATTCATGACCAATGAAGTCAATGGCAAAACTCCATTTGACTTCCAGTGGGGACCGAAGTTAATCAATTTGTTCTTTTTCTAAGACTTGATAGTGTTTGATGTCTGATGACCAACAATTTTAATTAATTTGTCTCCAGTCCTTTTTTCATGCAGTCCAACCAGTAGAAAATAGTCTTATTTAAAATGCGTGAACCACATAGAATGCACTCTGCTCATTATTCCTAGACAGCACATGACTGCAAGAACATTATAACTGGTCAAAAACTGGAATTTTTGGAACAAGAAATCCTGCCATTTTGAAATCAGTTTTAATTCCAAACTGAACCAAAAAGCCAAAATATAAAAACTGCATTCCACAGAAAATGTTTTTGGAATCATCACTGATGTATTTTGCTTGGTTAATGTGAAAATGTTATATATAATTTAATATATCAGACTGTAATATTTTATATCCAAATATAACATAATATTAATTTGCTCCAATATGACAGTGTAAATGAACTCAAACAAACTGATAAAACTGAAGGAAAATGTTTCAGCCTCCATCAACATTTTTTCCACGTTTTCACAACTGGTTTAAACTTTACCAAGACTTGGTTCTAAAAGTCCATTAGAATATTTTGACCAGTTCTATTCAAAATAAAGCTATTTTTATTAATACAGGAAATGAATTGTTTGCACCAGTGAAAAAAGAGAAGTAATATAATAAATTAACAGTAATGCTAACAGTGACGGAGATAGTGTAAAGATTGCTATATGGCAGCTCACAAAGTTATGCATCAGTAGAATAAGAAAAGAGATAACAGAAAGAACCGCCCTCCCCCCCCAAAAAAGATGAATGTCTGCTTGAGATAGTATTGTGGCATATCGATTAATTTATCTGACCAGTTAACTCTAGATAGGAAAGGATTTGCAATAAATCTCTTTCACTCATTCAGAGCCTGATCTTGCAGAACAAGGCAACAGAGACTCTGTGACTTGCAGAATTGGTTCCTCTCTGTTCTTCACATTCTGATATTTACAGTGTAGGATAGTTAATTAAACTGAGATAAAATATCCAAAGAAAGTGACTGAAAGGTTTCCTACAAAGCTACAAGCAGAATCGTATTAACAACATGGGACTAAATTTTACACTGAAAGTCACTGGTTAAATACTTACTTGGCAAAATTGTTTTGTAACGGTTTTTTGTTCCGTGACTTGGAATGTCAATTTCTTTGGGATCCACAAAATTCATTGGTATTTCCTATAAAATAAATTATATCAGATTGGTGTTCCTAAAGAAGTCATGCAGGAAATTATCACTAGAAGGCCATCTGCTACTACACAACTGTCTTTTGACATCAAAGTTATTAACAAAAAAGCGTTTCCCACCTCCAGCCTGTCAACACCCTTCCTTTAGTAAACATATGAACTGCACATTGAAGGGTGACTTCCAATGAACACTTGTGATGAATTATTAAAAGCAAAGTTTTTATAAGGTTATGAGATAGGTTAAAATATGTAAGTTTCAGAGAAATGTAGTTGAAAAGTGTTTTGCTGTAGTGGCAAAGAGCAAGGATTTATACAAGGAAGCCAGAAACACTTGAAATTCCTAAATAATAATGTATGACTTGCAGATAAAACTTCAAAAGTTTTTGGAACTGTAGCAGCAAGACCCAGGGAGACAGGCAAATTCCTCCGGGAAGCTCCCTTGAGAATGTGGCTTGCAGCCACAACCCGACTGGTCATAGACCAATAAAAGCCAGTTACAAGACAGACTTACCTGCAGGGACAGAGCAGCAGGAGCAACATACACTGACACCGTATCAATTTATCAGCTCATGCTACTTATGGCTCTGGGGACGCTCTGTGAATAACATGGAAAGGCCACGACGTTCCGGCGGCATAAAAGAAAAGACAGACTTGACCAGAGGGAGACGAACACCAGGCAATAAGGCCAGGGATCCAGAAAGTCTGACAGCATTCAGGTCAGGTGTCCGGGGAGTGGAGACAAAAGGGGGACAAGAGCTTCTCTACCAGGCTGGACCCCACAAATAGGGTAGACCTGTGAAGGGGTCTAAGCTGCTTAATTCTTTTCCATGAGGGAGCACTCTAAGAACTTAACACCAGAGCCTGAGAGCTTCAGCCCAGACAAAGGACTGCAGAAGGCAGTTTACATTCAGTTTTCCCAGTCCCCAATGTATTTTCTTTTCCTTGAGTACTGTGTGAAGTTGAACGGCCCTATTGGACTTATTTTGTTTCTTTGATATTTGATTTCTTTGTTTGGGCACATCAGGGGCCCTAGTAAAGAGGGGCAACCCAAATCCTGAGGGGGATCTTGGTCCAGGGAATCTAGGGTTGCCTAGAGACTTATCTATCAATGATTTTGAAAGATAAATCATATGCCTCTACCACTGAGGTATACCATTGCTTATTTTTGTCTTGGAAATTTGTTTTGATGCCCTGAACCACGGCTTTTTGACAGTAGCCATAACATTCTTCACCATCATGGAGTACTAGTGCCAAGGTTTCATCTGAGAAATTTCAGCACCAACATCCTCGAGTAAGCCCATTTCCATTGACCAGGTGATGACTTCATCCTTGGCAACACCTATGGTTGGAGTGTGGGTGGAGTATAGGGGAGGTGGAGCCCCAAGTCATCATCCCATCACTACATGAGTAACCCCCAGGGCCCTCAATAAAATTAGTGAACCCTCATTTTTCTTTGTAAGATCAAGGATGTAGCAGGCAAGTTGAGGGTGGTTCCCCTTATGTGCTGCCTGCAAGTAGCCCCAGTAGAGAATGAGCCTGAGACAGCAACATTTGTGTAAAATTTTGCTTTTTGCCACTACAGTAAAGCACATTCCACAACAAACGGGTGTGTCTACATGGGGCACTTTACTGAGAAGTAGTGTAGTTTACTGTGTAATAAGCATGTACATCTATACATGCACATGCTTACTGTCCATTAAACCTTGATAATCATGAGTAAATTTCCTACCTGCAAATACTAATAGCAAATTTACTCATGAGTAGTTACTGTGCAGTAGTGTTTGTGAAGAAGCCTGACCAGAAGCAAATCTGCTCCCAGTCAGCCAGCCACCAGCGGGTAGGAGTTTGCTCCCTGACCCTGGGAGCTGCCTGCTGCCAGAGCGGGCTCTGCCACTGGATCCTGGGTGGGTATTATGTCCCCCTGCCCCGGCAGCGGGGAGCTCCAAGCCCCCTCCTTTGCCATCATAATTGGGGAGTGAGGGGCTGGGAGATCCTTATCTTCTAGTGCCTGCTCTGTGGTTGCTGGGAGATCCCAGATAAGGAAGTGAGAGCAGTTAGCAGCAAATCTGCTCCTGCTTCCCTACATGTGTAAATGCCTGCCCAGGAGTATTCACTCATAAGTAAACTGCTCCCAGATCTAATGCATATGTAGACACACCCAGTAAGGTATGTTTCAACTTCACTGAAACTGTTGTGTACTTTAACATAGTTCATAACCTCCCAAACTAAAAAACCGGTGGCCAATACTGTGGTAGCAAAGAATTTTTCAGTTTGTTGGGAGATCTGAAATAAAAGGTCAGGTCAATCTAAAATAACATATTTTCAAAACTTTGAGTGATTTGTTGAGAAGTCATGAAAAATTCCTTTTCCATTAAATGTCAGGCAAGGAATGTTGTGGGTAGTATCTTTTATTGGACAAACTGCATGCTTGGGCTAGCCTTAGACAACTGGTCTGAAGATCTCATGAAGGATGCTTTGCATTCAAAAGCTTGTCCAAGTCTAGTCTAGCCATGCAGTTGGTCCAATAAAAGACAATGCCCACAAAAATCCTTGCCTCTTACATAATTCTTGGACCATCATGGCAGCATCAATTCAACCCTTTTCCATTAAACACAGTGTTGTTTGATCAAAAAGAAAGAAAAAAAAGATGTTGCGTTCTAGCTCTTCTATTGTGTTAATATTCTTACAAAAATCAATATAGTTCTGCTCACTGATGGCTAGAATGTTCTTTGAAACTTTGAAATCAATCAGATGTGCCATGACAATCCTTTACACCCAAGAATCTCAACCAGAGTGCTGCAACAACCTGGGGTACCACCTGATTCTTGAAGGGTGCCATGAGACATAAGGAGATAAGCAGATAAATGAAGGCTCGGGCAGATCCTCCACCCCCTCTGTCCAGACCCCTCTGCAAGGAGGTGATATGCACTGTAATATATAAATTAGTTTTTGAAATTGGGTGCCACTCGATTGACAAAAGTTATAGAGGGGTGCCTCGATTCCAATGAGGGGAGTCTTGAGTCCAATGAGGTTGTGTAGCGAGTTATTCCTTCTTTAGCATGGGCCAGGAACCAATTTTCCTCCTTTCCTACATCCAAAGAAATGGAACAAAATTTCAACAAAATTCCTCCCTGACTCTCCTATCCAGGGTAAGGGCTTCACTGTAGTGCTGCACCATTGCATTCCTTCTCAGCTACCTTCCTCCCCCAGTGTCATCTCTCTGAGAGCTTTTAACTTCCTCCAGAGCCAGCCAATCTTCCCTGTCAGCTGGCCCAGTTCTCCTAGGCAGGCAGGTTATTACCCTCTAACCCTCTGCAGTGGGGTTCCAGAATCTTGTTATATGTTGAGAACCAGTGCTCTACACCAGAACTTTTGGGAGTGCTCAGCAGCTAGCAGAAATGCCTATTGTAGACGGGTGGCAGAAAGGGCAGAAACACAGGCTCTGTCCTTGTACAGATTTGCACATATTTGCATACCTATGTGTTTCTTGCATTTGCTCCAAGAAAGGAAAATAAGAAAATATATCTCTAATACATTACAGTTCATGTCACTCACTCACATCTACTTTGCTCTTACCCTAATTTATTCATACCATCTACACAGTTGACAGCACTCTGTCTGTGCCCATCCATTTGTTCACATCCATTTGTACATACACACCTACTGGTCTTATCCATGTACATCTGCCCATGCTACCCTGTGCACAATGTAGTTTCCCCTAACCCAACAGGACTGCAAGTAGCATGCAAGAAGAATTCCTCCACTAGCTAGGCAGAGGGTGATAAAACACTCAACCCTAGTTTCTGATTTATAATAGGGGCAGAGGTTTCTTGAACGGTTATTATAGTCTCTATTTGGAGCTTCTCCAGCATACTGACTCTCTTTCTACTGGAAGAATGGCTTCTTTATGATAGGAAGACCCAAAGCCCTGACAGGCTGCTTGAGCTACAAGACAGCCAGATACTGCCAGGTAAGGAAAGTACACCTCTCGTTCCCCTGATAAATGGTGTGCCCTTTTATAAAAACAATGTCACCCTACCCAGTGATACCCCCAAACCAAATTGTGAATAGAATATCAAGCTACTCCCATGCAAGGGTGGAATGAGGAACTCAGAAGAATGAGAGGTAAGGAAGAAACTGGAGTACAAAGATATGGGATGCTCCTATGTTGGAGGTTAGGTTAAGACTGAGTGTGAAAATGAGGAAAATGAGTCCCAGACAAAGTTTGGAATAAGCCCTCAGAGAAGCCAGAAATATAACAGACCAAAGGGAGAGCAGCAGATAGGTAAGTTGGGGTGGGCAGCTAGGATCTTAACTGGGATAGTAAAAATGTAAAGTGGAGGTAGAATGGGGAAACTACAGCTTAAAACTGTGAGCAAGTGAGCAAGCACTTTTTTTGTATAGTGCTACCTTGGAAGCTATCATGAGCTAATTTGGGACTGCTGTACAGACAGTAAATGTTTTAGATTAACTCCTTCCATCCTCTTGGCCCTCTGCTTTCCTCCTGTGCCCTCACCCCCACTCTTTCTCTCAGGGGCACAGAAGAGCAAGCATTGGTTTGGAGATGCCCAGAATTGGTTGATTCATAGCTGCTCATTCACCTTGGGTGCAAAGTATTATATCCATGGAAGATATAGTATCTGTAATACAGTATAGTAATATAGTACTATTAGGTGAGAGGAGACAGGCTGAAGCAGAGGGATCTCTGCTTACATATGCAATAATACCTTTTTAACTCAGCAGCTGCAAGGGACAGTAAGGCAGGAATCCTATAAACCAGGTTGAATGTAATGAAAATCAGCTTAGTTTAGGGTCCAGTGCAAGACAGCATATGAAAGCAGTACTGTTGAATGAACTCTTGCTGGAAATATTCAGCCTCATACCAACCCTTGGGTGGTACAGATCCATGCGTACTCACAGATAGACAGCTCTGTGTTGGGCATCTGGACAAAGAAATCTCAAAATTAAAGTAATCTTTTAACTCAGTCAAGAACATTGCCCCTCTCCTCCCTTCTTCATTTCAACTAAAGACACATTTTAAAGATTTATGAGCCTGGCTTAGAAATCTACGTTTTCTGAGATGCAAGTATTTCAGGAGCAAAGCCCTCTGCTTTCTGAATGGCTATCAAATTCAACCTCCCAGATGAACAAGAACCTAGGCTACAGATCAAAAGATGTATTTTGATATTATATATATAATGTTAAAATTAATTTATATATTCTACAAGGCCTCAAGAAAACTATTGGGTTTTTCTTCTCGAAAATGTATCTGGATGGTGAAAACCCCCAAACAGTATTGTTTTTAATGTTGATAGCAATTTTCCATTGAAAATCTAAATGTTAGTTTATAAAAGTGAAAAGCTAACTGACAATGCAAAATGTTTTGGTTCTGCATCAAATTGCCAGAAAATTTCTGCAAGAATTTTCATTTCTTTGAATATTTTATGGGGAAAATGCCTGCCATATTAAATGGTTCTAGTCCCAAGAAGAGGTATTGTAATATATATTTATAGCCATTTAAAGTAAATAGAGTAGGTAGAACAAATGGAGGCTTGATATTGCTTTCTCTGCATTTTAAAAGTGACAACTGAAACTTTTCGCTGTAGTTAGGAAAACTTCAAGCTCATGTTATCTAGTAGTTTTATCCAAAAAAGCACATTAAAGAAAAGTTTAAACACACATTGCAAATAGAAATTTTACAATATTTTCAATAAAATGTTGAAAACCAAACAGGAAAATGCTGTCAACCATAGGGAACAAGAAACTGGAACTGACTGCGGTCCTAAATCCTAGAACTGCTTTCACATGGATGGTTTCAAGTCACTAAGGGCCATGCAGGTGCAGATGTTAATTTCAGGATCAGGCTTGAAAATAAAATGAGTTGTTCTTATTTCACTGTCCATGTGAAACGAAGTGTAGTAAATTAACAGCATAAAAGGTAGAAAGTACAGTAGATACCCAAAAGTCTTTCAATTTAAACACTGCAACCTGTTGTTGGCAAAACAAGCAAGGGATTTTTCTGAAGTGGATAACTTGTATAAATAGTGTCCCTTTAAATATAAAATACATACATAAAACCTATTTTTATTGATGTGAAATAATGCATAATGAAAACTATTTTGGGTCCCAGGTAACTTGTTTGTCATCTATTCTATTGACTTTTATATACAACATTAAAAACAAAATAAACCCCCAAGAAAACACATGCTCTAGCATGTTTAATAAAAATGGGATTGTTTAAATACCTTTGGTATTCCTTGAATATGCTCAAGAGGGTTGTATACATCTTGTTCCTGACTGCCTGCTGGCATACATGCTTCTTGCACTTATTAAAATAGGCAGTATTAAAAGTGCCTTGTAAGATAGGTCTGTCTTTCTTCCTTTTTTCCATTTTGCTTTAAGTATTTTAAATAATAAAAATGCTCACCATGAATTCTGTCTGTAGCAAATGAGAACATGTGACTGTGTCCTGTAACTGTTGTCTTGTTAAGATCCGGCTAGCTGACTGCAGATACTCCAGGGCTACCTTTTCTCGAGGTGTTGGTACAGGAACAAAAGGTTCAACGCTTCCCAAACTACTCATGTCCAAAGTTAGGGAGACATTAGATCCTCGCCTGCATTGAAATATAATAATACCTTCACATTAGTTCCTTATTTTATGCTAATTACTAAACAATTTGTACTAATGTACCAGACACTGAATTATTTATACACTTAAAACTTGCATGTAGTCATTTGGAGTTTTAAGTTTGCCAAGAATAACTTCCCTAGGAGTTTTCAGTAGGCCAAAATTACAACTACAGGGAGTTCTGGCCCTGATTTTCAATTTCAAATGCACATGCTTTACTTTACATATGGGAATGGAATTACTCTCATTTGTAATGTAAATCATCTATATAAAAGTTTGCAGGATCAGGTACTATATATACAGCCCTGATATAGAAAAAAAACACCATTAGGTAAACATTTTTCTCCCTGAACACAAAAATCAATTCCTTACTAACAAATGAATCTTTTTAAGCACTGGGGAAGAGATGGAGATGCTGAGGAAAAACATACATATACATATAAACTTACATATAAGAAGAAGGGAAAAAAGACAGAACTGCATTATATATAGTGACATATATAGCATATCTAGGGGTAGGCGAGTGAGGCACCAGCCCTGGGTGCCTATTTAGAAGGAAAATAAGACCATATCACAGGGTTGCTGCAGCCAGTATTGTGACAAGCCCGGCTCCCAGCCACAGCAGCTTGAGCCTGTGTTGCCCCAGTAGCAGCTGCTGATAGACTGCGCTGACCCCAGCATGTCACAGGTAAGATTCTTACATACAGGAATTGCCCCATATATTTAATGTAAGAAGCAGAGGGGCACTACAAGCAAGTGATGGCATAAACATTGACAGAGGTGAAGGTGAATGAACTTCAGATATCATAATCCACACTATTTGGTCCAGTGTTGATGTGCTCTGTATTGATGAGGGGGCAGAGCTTACATCTGAGTCCAGAGCAAGGCCCAGTGCCTTGGTAAACATAGGAGTTAAGTAGGGGTGCACTGATAGAGATTTTGGGGACTGATACTGATAGCCAGTTTTTAGAGAGGTATATTGGCTGATACTGATTTGATTTCCAATACAGCATGGAGAGCCCCGTGCAGCTGGTAAGTCTGTTGTGGTGGAAGGGGAGGGAACGGGTGTGGAAAGGCAGATCAAGGCCCCTGTGGTAAGGGAGGGGTGGGACTGGGGTTGGGGTAGGGGCTGGGGCAGGCATTGCTCAGCCAGGTGGGCCATGGCATGGGGAGGGTGTGTCCCCAGATCTGTGCCAGGCATGGGCAGGGCAGCTGCTGCTGTGGGCTGGGGCCAGGGCAGCTCCAGGCTCTTCCCGGCATGAGCTGAGCTGGGCTGCACTGGGGGTGGGTGGCAGTGGTGGTAGGTAGCACTGTGAGGGGAGGGGGCCTGCAGCCACCCCAACATTCACCTTAGCTCCCCAACCTCCCCTTCCAGCACCGCTGCTGCTGCCTGCCCCGAGTACAACCCCAGCCCAACCCTACCCCACCATGTGCTGGGAAGAACCTGGCCCCAGCTCTCACCCCAGCCTTTAGCAGCAGCCCACTCTGCTTGCAGCCCACTCTGCTTGCCCTGTGCAGATCCACCCCATGCCCTCCTGGGGGTGCAAGCCATGGTTCATCCTGTGCCCTGCCCCCACCCTACCCCACCCTGGCTGGGCAGTGTCTCCCCAGGACCTGCCCCAAAACCTGCTCCACTCACTCCCTCACTGCAGGGCCTTGATCTGCCCCCTCATGCCTCTTCCTTCTCCCCTCCCCTTCCACCACAACAGACTTACCAGCTGCACACTGCTCTCCATGCTGCCCGGCTGTGCTCCTTCCTGCCTGCATGCTGGGTTGCATGCATGCATGGGAATTTATCGGCCATATTATCAGTTACATCAGGACAATTTCTGATATACTCAATTTTCTTTATATCAGTGCCAATCCAATATCGCACTGATGTATCATGCACACCTAGAGTTAGGCAGCCTGTTGCTGGAGAGATGCCATTAGAGGTTAGGGACTCATCTATAAGCCAGGTTTGTCATCCATGGCTACCTTGAGACGGCCATCCTTTTCCAGGAGTTGGAGGTTATTAATAATGTGTCCTAATTATTCATGTTGAAGGCAGCAGGTGACAAACAGAGGGATTCTGTTCTTGTCTTAGGCTTGGTATTGTAGCAGGTTGGAGCGGTCTGAGTCTGAACAGGATCTTGTTCTGAATAAGGTGGAACCTCAATAGGTCTACAAAACACATTTTCACCCACCCTCACTTCTCCTGATTGCAGTTTTCTATACAGCAGGTGCTTAGCCATGTGCTTACTGTCTATTCATGTGACATGGTCAGTTGTCAAAGCTGCACCTATATAATCAACACTTCAGTTAGCAGATGACTGTGGCATTGGAGATAGCACTGCAGATAACATGGTTAAAGGTTGTTTGTTGCACACTGGTCTAGTGAGTTGCAAGGAATCATAAAATAGTAGGGTTGGAAGGGACCTCAGGAGGTCATCTAGTCTAACCCCTGACCAAGGCAAGACTGACCTGAAAGAAACCATTCCAGCCAAGTGTCTGCCTAACTTGCTCTTAAAGACATCCAAGGATGGAGATTCCCCCAAACTCTCTGGATACTCTGTCCAATGCTTAATCACCTTCACAGTGTAAAAGTTCTTCCTAAAATGCGTATTTATGCACCACAAGGAATCATCTATATTGGATATTTCCTTAGGCTGAGATGACTAGATTCACTGACCTTTGCTGTTTTGGCTGGGTCATCCCCAAGTCTAGGAAACTGATGAGAGCAACATGAGACTCTATATCATATGATAAATCTCTACTGGGGAGTACTCATAATCACTACTTTCTTCACCTTAGGATTCTAAATACCTAGATACATTTCTGATCGTTTCCTAATAGTTCTTATAGTTTCCCCTGCATGATAGAACTTCCACTGAGATGGTATTAAACCTCACTATTCACAATATGGAGCTATAAGTACTGGATACAACTGGCCCTTTAATAAGGAATATGTGTTACTAAAGCTTTGTTGCTCTATGCTATATACTATTGTACAACTATATTAGTCTGCAATATCTATGGTGGTAAGCCATATGAATAACAGGAAAATATGGTTAGCTTTCCTCTTTGATGGAAAAGGTTTCAGGATGATTTTTACTAATATTTTACTAATATCTACCTTTTTACCACTGATTTATTATTGGTAGGTGGATCATTGGTTTCTTTGGGTCAGTGCATGTGTTTACACTGGTTAAAGATCTTGTTCTATTTTTCTGGACTTGTCCTCCTGGAATAGCCTAATCAATCTTCCAGATCCACAGAAATAATCTTTATTCTTCTCTCCCTATTTGCAAATCTCTCCTATGATGTAGTTTTCTCCCTTTCTTATTTACTTGTCAAGGACTCTTTCCAACAACTTTGGTTATTTTTGTATTAAAATACTTATCTCATGCCGTTGTGCATGGATGGAAATTACTACAATTACCCACTGTCACTTAAGAAAAATCCTTATTTGTCAAGGAAAGAAAACATTTGCTGGAATCCATGAAGCCAAGGATTATGACATACTATACACAAGTTTATTTCAATTAAAATGATGGGTGGTTTGGTATCCAGGCCCCACAGATGGTACAGTGAGTCAGAGATAGAAGAGCAGGTGGTAGAGGCAAAACAGGGCTCAGCTGATAGCATCCAGCTGGCTACTAGTTGAGATAGGCTATGCTGCGTTATTTGGGAGGAAAATTAAAAACTTAGGAGCAGGAGGTAGAGCTGATCTGATCTGATCTAAGAATTGATGGTTTTAGGATTCTAGCTTGAAAAGGACAGGACTTGCTAGTGTAGTGGAATGAAATGGGTGGCAGGTGGTATATTCTTGTATCTGCTATTGTCAGGAAACTCAGCTGCATGCTTTTTCAAAATGTCATTTTGCAAATAAGAGGAGGTATATGTGGGCTCAGATAGGCATGGCTAACAACCCGCACATATGAGCAACCACATGTAATCTAGCACTTTCTTTCAGTTTGCCAAACACTCTGCTAAACTGAAGCCTCTGTCAGTGGAGCAGTTCTAGCTCTTCATCAAACCTGGAGCAACAGAATTTCAGTGTAGCAGTGGAACGATAGGTGAGAACTTTTCTGAGCAGCTGACATTCATCAATGAGACAAAACACTTTTGGAGGCAGTGGTTCCCATTGGGGCAGTACTCTCAGAGCAGACATAAAGAGCAGAAGAGAGCTGGAATAAATATAAACACATTAAGTACAGACAGTCAAAAAACCCGAGGCTGAATCAATTTAATCTTTGCAAGTCTAAGCTGCGTAGATTGAACTAACAGGCAAGTGAACAGACATTCACTCTTGATGCTGGAAACGCAGCCAAGTGCTTGGAGTGGCCTGGGCCAGAAGACCGGAGCACTAGAGCATGCCTCCCTGCCTGGCTGGAGCAGATAGCTTGGACCAAGTCTAACCTATCCACTCTGTGAGGGAGCAGGTGGTTGCAGGGGAGATGCAAAGCATCCTAGGATGGGGGACTGTGAGTTAACTTGAATCTGGAGGGGATCTGGGCCAGACATTCACTAAACAGATTAAACCTAAATCAGTTAAGTCTGATACTACATCCATCCAGGTTTATCTTAAACCAGTTTTGGCCATTTTGAAAGTGGTTTATGTGCATTGAACTTCTGTTGTGTTGCAGATTTGAACCAGTTGCCCATCACTTATACCAACTTACGTGTAGCTTCTGTCCTCAGCCCATAAAAACCAATCAGTTTTCTCCAATCTGTGAAGACGTATTTCTTTAAGTGGGTCTTAGAAGAGTTAATTGACTCACACATTGAACAAAGGAGACCTTGGTCAGATTCCTTGGTTCTGAGTGATTTTTGGAACAACAGAAGACCAAATCAAATGTGTTACAAAAACCTAAATGACTAAAATTAATTGAGCTAACACACAACCCACACTTGCCCAGTCCTATTCGACACCCATTTCCTGTGAGCCAGGGATGAAGATGGGTTCTCCAGAAAACCCTGCAAGGCAAGAAATTGGGCTGATACAGACCATTAGGAATGAGTTCCAAAGGCTCTCTGACAAGACACTTCTATACTTTTCCCCTCTTATATCCAAGGGGCTTCAGTTCAGTCAGTCACCATGAAGATCTCAGATGAGTGGCTGCAGTCAAGTTAGCTCTTTTTAGAGCAAAACAAACTTACTGAAATCAGTCCAGCAATGAACAGTATAGAGAGAGGTGTGCAGGGAGCCTGATTAACCCAATTACACTCTTTTTGACTGAGAAAACATGTGCCAAACTGGGCCTAGTCATAACTGTCTGAAAGCCATATCTAATTTTTTGCTGGTAAAAAGAAAAAAATCATATTGTTCTATAACAAAGCGCAGCTAAAATGTTAATATTTTCTTTGGCTTTCACATTGTTATATCTGTCAGCTTTGCCCAAAGGGCTACTTCCTTTTTAACAAAAAATATACCTGAGCTAATTATAACTTTGAATTTATAGGGTTTTTTTTTTCCATTTCAAGGGATTATTCAAGACAATTTATGTTGAGAACTATATTACTTATTCTGAAGTGTAGAAACACTATTTCAACTCCAAACTGAACACACTTAAAGTAAAGAAAAGGTAGGCAGGTGCCAAATGATAACTTATCCAAGGTAAAAAATATTTTTCTGTGTATGTAAGTACAGCAGATATAGAAGACTGGCAGTAGAGATTTTTTTCCCATGAGAACATTAATCTGAAACTACATTTTGAAGAAAAAAGGTTTGAGTATTGTGACATTTAATAAAAGAAATAAACTTTCTGCCATTATTAGAAGCTTTGATTAATTTCTGTCCAGACAGACCTCACATATCTGGACTTATTTACAGCTGCATGCACCAGCTTGAATTGTTCCTTCTGTGCTGGATTTACCCGGTGGAAGGGGGGTGCTATCTCCAAAGAGGAGTATACCTCCTCTGCTCGGGCTGTCAGGAAAGCTAAGGTGGACATAGAGCTAGGAATAGCGTCCAAGATCAAGGATAATAAAAAATCCTTTTTCAAATACATAGGGAGGATGAAGAAGGCACCGGGTAATGTGGGGCCCCTGCAAATTATGCTGGGGAATCTGGTGGTTGCGCTAGAGGAGAAAGCAGAACTCTTTAACCAATTCTTCATGTCCATTTTCTTGTGCAGGGACTGGGACTTCCCCACTGTGATGCCAGATGGACTCGAGGGGAACGCCTCTAGACCTCAGGTTGGGGAGGACCGGGTTAGAGAGCTTCTGGAGGGGCTGGACGTCTTCAAGTCAGCGGGTCCAGATGCTCTCCACCCCAGGGTGTTGAGGGAGCTAGCTGGGGTTATTGCAGGGCCCTTGGCACAGCTTTACGAGCGCTTGTGGTGCTCCGGCTAGGTGCCGGATGACTGGAAGATGTGGTCCCCAACTTCAAAAAAGGGAAGAGAGGGGACCCGGGCAACTATAGGCCCGTCAGTCTTACCTCTGTCCTTGGGAAACTCTTTGAGAAGATCCTCAAGGAGCACATCTGTGACGGGCCAGCTTCAGGGATGATGCTCAAGGGCAACCAGCATGGTTTCATTAGGGGCAGGCCATGTCAGACCAACCTGATTGCCTTTTATGATCAGGTCACAAAGGCAATGGATGCAGGTGTTGCTGTGGACGTAGTCTTTCCAGACTTCAGCAAAGCCTTTGACACTGTCTCCCACCCCATCCTCATTAAAAAACTAGGCGACTGTGGCATTGATGCCTACACAGTCAGATGGATTGCAGATTGGCTCACGGGTCGTACTCAGAGGGTGGTGGTGGACGGGTCATATTCGACCTGGGGGGAAGTGGGCAGCGGAGTCCCCCAGGGCTCGGTCCTGGGGCCTGCGCTGTTCAATTTCTTCATCAGCGATTTGGACAACGGGGTGAATTGCAACCTGTTTAAATTCGCTGATGATACCAAAATTTGGGGTGAGGTGAGCACGCTAGTAGGGAGGGAAAGACTGCAACAAGACCTGGATAGGTTACAGGAGTGGGCTGACATAAACAGGATGTGTTTCAATACTGGCAAGTGCAGGGTGCCGCACTTAGGCAGTAGAAACCAGTAGCACACTTATAGAATGGGAAACTCCCTTCTTGAGACCACGGAGGCAGACAGGGATCTTGGATTCATTATTGACTCCAATATGAACATGAGCCGACAATATGAGGTCATGGTTGGCAGGGCTAACCGGAACTTGTCGTGCATCCACAGGTGCATTTCAAGTAGAGCCAGGGAGGTGATCCTCCCCCTCTATGCGACGCTAGTCAGGCCACAGCTGGAGTACTGCATCCAGTTCTGTGTGCCCCATTTCAGGAGGGATGTGGACAACACTGAAAGGGTCCAGAGGAGGGCCACCTGCATGATCCAGGGACTACAGGGCAGCCCCTACATTGAAAGACTGCGGGACCTAAACCTGTTCAGCCTTCACAAGAGAAGGCTGAGGGGAGACCTGGTGACTGTCTATAAACTCATTAGGGGGGACCAGAAGGGTTTAGGGGAGACACTGTTTCCCCTAGTGCCCCCTGGCATGACAAGGAACAATGGACACAAGTTATTAGAGAGTAGATTTAGATTAGACATCCGTTAAGAGCTACTTCACAGTTAGGGCGGCTAGGAGCTGGAACCAACTTCCTAGGGAAGTGGTGCTGGCTCCTAACCTGGGGATCTTTAAGAAGAGGCTTGATGACTACTGCCCAGGTGGGGGGGTCGGACTTGAACATCTACAAGGTCCCTTTCAACCCTACTTCTATGATTCTATGAAATGGAGCAGGGAACAAGATGTTTAGGAGGACCTCAGAAGGAACCAAAGCACAGCCATTGAGTTCATCTTAGTGTAGTGATTTCATGGATCTATCCCAGTACAAATAGACAGCAAGTTGTAAAGCTAGCATAAGAAAATACAGGATTGACTCAAAGTATCCTGAAACCTGTGGAAGTATTTCAATGACTTTGACAGGTTTTTTGGATCAAATTCACAAGAATTATCATAATAAGTAAGACAAGTGACCCTGCTACTTCAGTAGCGTGTTTTTTTCAACCAACCAAACTCCTTCTGCATATCAGGAGGTCTTGAGAAGCATTTTCATGTCTTGAGACACAATTCCTCTAGGAGTCCCTGCTCCTGTTGTACATTCTGGAGGTAACAGCTTATACTGTACACACACACTTATCCAGTTAGAGTCAAGCAGTTCTACAAATCTGACTTCTCCATTTAAGAATAATTGTAAGGCTTCCAGTTCTCATGGATAATATCAATATTCTGCTATATAGTGTACAATCTGAGCTAAATTTTGCGGTAACAGAATTGCTTGAGATAGCAGGGAGTGATTTCGGTCTTTGTGGCTGAAGTCACCCGTTCTGGAATTTCTCTGGGATTCTCTATTGATGGGAATTGTGATTACATCAAGAAACTGTAGGAATTTTTTTAAAATGTACATAGTTGCATACATGTTCACTTTGCATCAGTGTGAGACCATCTCTTCTGATATATTACAGGGTGTAACAGGCATCTCATTATTGGGTATGTAAATCAAGTTACTTCAGGAAGTTACTTATGTCTGTGTATTGTCTAACATCAAGGCCTGGGAGGATATACATACCTTGGACTGTGTGAAGAATAATGATAATAGGTACTCTAAAGTCAGTCTAACTTTCTATTTTTAATAATAGCATTTATAAACCAAATAATGACAGTGACCAAAATGTGGGGGAGGGAGGAAATTAATGAATGTTTATTTGAAAAATCCCTAAAGGAAGCTCCACCTGTCCACCTTAGAGGGTCACCAGATTATGGAAGGCTATTCAACATTAGCTAGGTCATTTCCAGGTCTACATTTAACCTAAAATTAATCCTCAATTTGTGATTATGAAAATCCAATTGCCCAACAAGTTTTCCCAATGTTTATTTAAGCTCAGTAATTTCTTTAAATACATGCTCCAATGTTTACTCAACACTCTTTAAAAATGCAACGCCTAGTGTCTCCGTCCTTAGCTTTTCATTCTGGTTCACCGTTTTGGGAATCAAATACATTTGGTTGCTGCCCTCCAAGAGTCATTGCCCTTTGCCCTTGGAATTTCAGACAAGGGAGTTGCTTCCTTTTGTGATCTCAATCCCCCATTCCTTTGCTAAGTTTCTCTGTTGCTGAGACTATCTGTTGAACTTAGAGCAATGTCATCTGTGCAGGTGGAAGGAAGACATTAATTATCTGGAAGTGCACTTTTGGCTGTGATTGCAGAGGTGGGAGCTGTGTTTGTGTTCTAAGAACACAGTTGTAGCTGTGCAAAACTCATCAATGCTATTCTTGGTGGGACAGGAGGAAAATAATTGCAATACCCTACATTCTTTTCTTTCTTTTAATACCCACCTATTAGTATAATATTTGAAGCCTGATTTTCTTTCTTATACTGGCATGAGCTAGGTACAGACATCCAAACAGCCCACAGTGGAATTGATCTAAGTTACTGCACACAGTTTTCTGGAAGCAGTGTAGTTTAGATCAGTTGCAAACATAATACATAAGTGCCTGGGGGGCAGGGAGGAGAGGGAAGGGCAAATCTTACAGCAGGTTCTGCCATTTTTTAATCAGTCTATGTATGCTAAATTTCTGTTCTGTTATGGATATAGACTGGTTTTGTGTGCCAGATTTCTGTTCTGTTACAGGTAGAGATCGGTTTCCAATCCCTTACACTGGTAAAGTATAATGCCTGCACCTGCCCACAA
Source organism: Crocodylus siamensis (assembly GCF_052110815.1). NCBI lineage: Eukaryota > Metazoa > Chordata > Crocodylia > Crocodylidae > Crocodylus > Crocodylus siamensis. The sequence goes on from NC_143398.1 coordinate 68,703,052, forward strand.
ATCAGGAACAACTGCATTAAATCTAGGGGAGTTACACAGTTGTAAAATTTGTTTAAATCTGGTCTATGATGTCTTATATTTAAACTGTTACTGGTAGACCTATAATTTTTGATTCCCTGTATCAAGAAATGGCATTTAAAAACCTCTTGTTTAAACGTTGCTCACATTTCAATAATATATTTCAGAGCTTGGTAAAAATATAATTGATACAGATTTATATCCTATAGATTTAGAACTGTTTTTTTTAGAGGATGATATATAGTGAAAACTAAAAAAGAGGGGAACAACAAGCCAAAGAGAGGAAAGAGGTGTTCAAAATTATTTATCCCATTCTTTTCATCTAGTCTCATCACAGAATTATATTTATTACCTACTCATCTAGTCCATAGAGAAGATTTAAAGCAATTTTATTATCTTATCTATGCATGAGGAAAATTCTGCAAACACTTGGAGTGAAACATGGTCCCTACTGTGTCAGGACTGTCTTGCAAATGAAGTGAGGCAGACAAACTTTTCTCTGAATGCTAAAACACATACATACACCATTCCAAGGCAAGCCCAATGTTTGAACAAATTTCCCTTATTCATGACAGAGAGCTCTATCTTGTTCTGATTGATGTCAGTGAAAATTCCTTTAGACTTCCAGATTGAGTAACTCTCCAGCTGGTCTAAATCTGATGAAGTGAACTTCAGCTTTATATCTCTAATGTAGTTATTTTGTAAAGTGCAAAACTACTTAGCCTTCCTTTTAAATCTGTGACAAAGATCCCCGATGAAAGACAAAAGACAACCTTGAAATGATGGGGATTATTATTTTTTTAAATGAACAGCTATTGATTTTCATTTTCTGAATACTCTATAGAACACATCATACAACACACTATGGCTTAGAAAGACCCTGACAAATATACAATACCTATTAACATAAACATCCTCTGATTTATCTCTTCTCCTACTGGATGTAAAACAATCTCACAAGCAAAAATTCAAGGAAATTGTGAATAAAACCTCTGTGATAATACACTGATGCACTATATATAGTCTACTTTTCATGTTTAAGTGTCAAAGAGCTCTATGAAACATTGCTTTGTTTTTTATGTTTACAGTTAGAATAACTGAGGCACACAGACGTCAAGGTCTGGGTATTTCAAAGGACCTTTGTTTTTGGTTGCTTAGATTTCTGGATTCTCAACATTTTCATGATAATTTCAGTTTCTAGGAACTGCGTTTGGCATTGTGTGGACTAAGAGATCTAAGAAAATCCCCAAAAGCCCAAACCACACATAAGTGAAACATTTAAAAGGTGAAAGTCATAAACAAAAAACCTCATGGTGCATTAGCAACAGAAACAGGACTAGAACTCAGGGGTGCATTTGCTCCATCCAGTTCAGGTGTAGGCATCTTATTTTAAGCTGCCTATACCTACAATGGCAGTGGGTGCACAGAGCAGTTCACTGCTCCTGGGAATGGTGTGTATACGTGTTTGCCATTTACCACTTCCAGAAGCCACTTGGGGACACCAACATAAGTAAATTGGTGGGGGGAGGAAGAGTGGGTGTGATCAGGGGGTCTGGCAGGTCTGTTGTGGGCAGGTTGGCATGTCTGGGGGCTGCTGGTGAGTCTGAAGAGGGGCGTGTTGTCCAGTCAGGGGGAAGTTGGGGTGGGGAGAGTGTCAGGGTGCTAAAAATTGCTCAGTCAGGGTTGTGGGGGTGCACAGCCTAGGGGATAGGGTGAGTAGCTGGGCTTTTCCAGCCCCAGGGCTGCACGGGGAACACATACAAGCATTTGCAAGATCATCTTAAACCTTTCCTAGACTGGGTTAACCTGATTTTGATCTAAGGTAGTGCATCTACTCAGGTGAACTAACTTAGATCAGGTACACCATTTTTTGCCCAATTTAACCCCCCTGAACACCTGCACGATTGCAGATTTAGATCAGCCTAACCCCATTTTTTCAGCGTGACACAATTAAACTGAAAAAATGGCCATTTTCATTACCTGTACAAGTGCCCATAGAAACACAGAAAATTAGGGTTGGGAGAGTCCTCAGCAGGTCATCTAGTCCACCCCGCTGCTCAAAGTAGGACCAGCCCCAACTAGATCATCCCAACGAAATTTTGTCTACTCAGGTCTTAAAAACGTCCAAGGACAGAGATTCTACCACCTCTCTGGGTAACCTGTTCCAGTGTTTTACTACCCTCCTAGTTAGAAAATTCTTTCTAATATCCAACCTAAACTCCCCTTACAGTCCAAAGATGATGGCCAGTGGCTCTGCAATCACATCTGCCAACTCCCTCAGCACCCTTGGGTGCATCCCATCTGGCCCCATGGACTTGTATAGTTGTACAGCTTTTTTCAATAGTTCCTAACCTGTTCTTTCTCCACTACTGGTTGCTCACCTCCTCCCCAAACTCTGCTGCCTGGGGCAGTAGCCTGGGAGCTGACCTTGACTGTGAAGACTGAAGTGAAAAAGGCATTGAGCACTTCAGCCTCTTCTGCATCCTCTGTTACAAGGTTGCTTCCCCAATTCAGTAAGGGACTCACAGTTTCTCTGATCCTCCTCTTGCTACCAACATACTTGTAGAAACCCTTCTTGTTACCTTCACATCCCTTGCTAGCTGCAACTCCAATTTTCTCCTATTTCAGAAACCTGTACACAACACCTTTCAAAATCACAGACCCAGCCATGAAGACCCATCTTCAGCAGCAGCTAGGGTTTCAGGTTTAGTTAACTAGGAAAGACAGGGTGAGTCAGCTGAGGATTAGACTATGTTCCTACCCTATGCAGGCAAAACTCTGGAAATATCTTTTTTTTCTTCATTCTGCTTCTAGAACAAGGTGTGCATTATTTTCTGGGGCATGTTGTATGCCAGACAATATGGCAATTGTATTCCATATGCTAATCACAGACCCTGATCTTACTTCTGCTGATATTAGTGAGAACAGACCAATAACATCAGCACTGAAGTCTACACTCCAATTTTTTTAACAATTTAAAGCAGTTTTTAAAACATACTCAAACTTCAGCATGTCAAAATGAACTAAGGAAACAGTTTTGACAAGTACTTCTGGATTAAGTTTTAAGCAGTCAGTATCTGGTTAGGACAGGAATGGCTCAATATCCTGTGGAGGAAAACAGCTGACATAAGAATAGTTTCAGCTTTCCCTCTTTTAATTATGCTTTCTAATGTACTGCCAATTCACTGCTGGTCTGCCCTCGATAAGTCCGTGCTGTACTGCTTTGAGAACTGACTGTTCAGAAATGCAAAGCTTATACAGCCTCCTGTCCTTTCCTGTAGATTCCTACAATCAAATTGTAGTTTATCACGCAAACCTTCTTCTAAAGCTGAAATTTTTATGGTCCCCACCGTCTATCTGTTAGTTGTGCTTACATGTAGCACTTCATTATGGATATAAGCTTATTTATATATTCAGAGTTAAAATCCAAGATAATCATTTTTTACCCTTAGTTATTTGGATTTGTTTCTAAGCATTGTTTGAATGTTTACTAATTTATAGTTCATTTGTATCAGACAATGAGGTCTTAAATACAAACAGACTGACTAGATTCAGGAACATTTAAATAAGAACTTAATCGCCCTTTGTACAAACACTTAAGAGGGCAAGGTCCCTACTCCAAATGGGTTATACTTAAGATAAAATAAGATGTAATGAAAATAAAGACGACAGCAAAGGTAGGGAAAGCAAAAAGAGTGTAAGGGTAGCAACAAAGTGATGTTGGCTATTTATATTAGCTAATCAATTAGTTCAATTTTTATGTCTAAATAAGCAAACTAGAGCTAGTTGAAAAATGTTTTTTATTCTTTGGTAGATATTTTCTCCTGAAAATTAATTTAAAAAATTCAGTTTCATCCAATTTTTCCATGAAAATTTTTTTTTTGACAGAAAGTCATGAGTGTTCCTGGCTGTGGTGAATATAGGGAAATGTAGTCCAGCCAAGGAAACTAATCTCACAGAACAGAACAGGGCATGAGGTACTTAAACTACAGCTCCCATGGGACTGTTACATTACAAGTTTAAACATTTTTACTGACATTTTTGGCTTTTAAGTGTTTGGTTTTTAATGCAAAGTTTACATTTTCCATACTCTTGTCATGAAAATTTTCATTTAATTGAAAAGACAATATCCCATTGAAAAATATTTTACAGAAATATTTGAATTAGCCTCAAGGTGAAAAAATAATTCAAAGGAATCATACTAAATTTATGATGTCTTGGAGGCATCATAGCTGAGGGGTTATCAGAGATTAATTTGTCTTTGAGTACTTAATGCAAAAGATGCATCACAGCCTGTTCCTTTAAGCTATACTAGCAGTTGGATAAAAATCCATGTCCATGTTTCTCAGCTCTGGAATATAATCTATCTCCTTCCTGCCCAAGCAAAGAAATAAAATCTTACAAACTTCTGAACTTCAACTAATAGACCTAAAAAAAGGTATCAGTAGAAGTATCCTTTATTGAAATAGACAGCTAGTGGTCTGCATATAATATCAGAAAGAGAAAATTACACTTAATTGTTGCCCACAGACTAATCAGTACAAAGAGTTCTTTCCTGGTGGGTTTGCCATTTGGAAAGACAGGAAGGAACATCTGGGAAAGGAGGCGTTTACAACACCCTGTCAACCTTAAGATAATAAAAAAGCACATTCCTTGTTTATTTGACTTAGTCTTCATATCTTTAAACTACTGCAAGTGTCACAGAGAAGATTTCTAAACACAGACAAATGAATTGTTAGCATCCTTTGAACAAATTACTGAAAGATAGCAGTTCTTGAAAAACACCAGCCCTTCAAGGCACTGCCATTTACTCAACAAAGCTGCGCCATCTATAGACAACAGTCCAGATTTTTAAAAATAGGTGCTACTCCACTTAGCACTGCAAGTCTTCTGTGACTTAAACTGCTGAGTCCCATTCTCAGAAGCAGGGTGGAAGTTTTGGACTTCAAAAAATGAATTTCAATAGGCTCAAGGCAATAGTAGGGGGAGTGCTGTGGGACCAGGGACTGAAGGTGAAAGGAGTACATGAAGAGTCGTTCCCCAAGGACACAATTCTAAAAGCACAAAAGAAGCCCATTCCCATGCGGAGGAAAGGTAGCAGAAGGGCTAGTAAGCCCTCTTGGCTTAATAGGGATATCATGTTCCTCTTGAAAAAGAAGAAAGAGACATACAAAGAATGGAAGCTTGGGACAGTCCCCAGGGAGGACTATACAACAACGACCTGCACTTGTAGGGAGCAGATCAGAAAGGCTAAAGCGGTGACTGAATTTAAAGTAGCAACAGAAATCAAAAACATTAAGAAGTCCTTCTTTAGACATGTAGGGAACAGGAGGAAAACAAAAGGAAGTGCGGTGCCATTGCTTAACAACTCAGGATAGCTGGTTACCAACACTCAGAAGAAAACTGAACTCCTAAATGACTATTTTGCTTTGGTATTTCACCAGACTAAGGGGAAAATCATACTAGATAAGGTTCAGCATGGACATGGTGGGAATGACCACCTTCCTACTGTTGATGTTGAGATGGTGTGTGATCAGTTAGAAAAGTTAGACATTTATAAGTCAGCAGGGCCAGATGAACTTCATCCAAGAGTGCTGAAGGAGCTGGCTGAAATCATTGTGGGACCTGTGGTGAAACACTTCCAAAACTTGTGGCACTTCAGGGAAGTCCCTGAAGACTGGAAGAGGGCCAATGTTGTGCCCATCTTAAAGAAGGGCAGGAGAGAGGGCCTGGGCAACTATAGTCCAATTAGCCTAACCTATCCCAGGGACAATTCTGGAAAAAATTCATCAAGGAGTCTATGTGAGATACGCGTGCAGAAGGTAGGATGCTGAATGACAGCCAGCATGGCTTCACTTCAGGCAGGTCCTGTTTAATACTCTCATCTCTTTCTATGACCAGGTAACTCACCACCTGGATAAGACAGGAGGTCGACACTATATACTTAGACTTCCAAAAGGCCTTTGATCTGGTATCCCATGATGTTCTCACGGGAAAATTGGAGGATTGTGGGCTTAACTGCTTAACAGTTAGGCGGGTAGGAAGCTGGCTGTGGGGTAGGACCCAGAAAGCTCTAATGAATAGATCTGTGTCGTTCTGGTGAGAAGTGGTGTCCCTCAGGCATCTGTGCTTGGTCCAGTGCTTTTCAACATCTTTATCAATGATTTGGATGTGGGGGTGAAGAGATCACTGGCCAAATTTACGGACGACACCAATTTATGGAGGAGCATGGTCACACTTGAAGATAGGCTGTAGATACAGGTGGACCTAGACAGGCTGACAAGTTGGGTGGATCAGAACCAAATGAAGTTCAATATTGAGAAGTATAAAGTGCTCCATCTGCGGATGAACAATCCCCAACATACGTACAGGCTCAGTGGCACCAATTTGACTAGTACCATGACTGAAAGGGACCTAGGGGTAATAATACAGTATGAACACGAGCTGTCAGTGCAATGCTGTAGCCAGCAGGGCAAACTATACTCTGGCATGCATCAATCAGTGCATCTCAGGCAAAACCAGGGAAGTGATTCTTTCACTTTACAGAGCACTGGTGAGAAGGCAGCTGGAGTACTGTGTCCAGTTCTGGGTGCTGCACTTCAACAAGGATGTGGAAAAGCTTCAGAGAGTGCAGAGAAGAGACACTTGTATGATCAGAGACTTGCAAGGCAAGCCATATGAGGGAAGGCTGAGGGGTCTCTTCAGCCTCAAAAAAAAGAAGGCTGAGAGGGGACTTGGTAACAGCTTACTGCTATATCAGGGGAATGCATCAAGGGCTCAGTGAACAACTGTTCACCAGGGCACCCCTGGGGAAAACCAGGAGTAATGGCCACAAACTCCTGGAAGACCGTTTCTGGTTTAACACTAGGTAAAACTTCTTCACAGTTAGCATGTCCAGACTGTGACATAAATACCTTCCAGAGGTGTGTCGCAGGGCACTAAGGTGCCTGCTCCTCTAAGAGCAGAAACTGCCTAGGGAGGGAGCCCAGAGAGCCAGACAGAAGCCCACAGGTGTAGGTTACCATGGCAACAGGCTACCGAGCAAATTAGCCCTCACCTGCACCTGGTCAGATGATTGGACGAGGCATCCCATATAAACCCCAGGGCTGGGACTAGAGGGGAAGTGCTCTGCCAGCAGCCAAGGGGGAAGGAGCTCTCCTAGAGGAAGCTAAGGGAAGAGGCTTGACTGCCTGTTCAGCTTCTGAAATAAGATTAAGGGACTTCAGGAGCTCACCAGATACTCTGGCCTGCAAGGCCTGTAGTGCTGGGGAAGAGTGATTCTTTTAAAGGGACAGAGCACATCCTGAGCTGCTTGAATTATGTTATAGCCCAGGGGCTAATATTTTGATTTCTGTTTGTAATGCCGGTGGATTGGGCTGAGGCTACTGGGGAAGGAGGAGGCCTCACTGAGGGCCCACTACAGTGTGGGGACCCCAGCACCAGTGTGGGCGCAGTATCTGGGGTGCACAGACCCCAGCACCAATGTGGGTGCAGTGACAAAAGGGGGTGAGCAGACCCCAGCACCGAGGGGCACAGAGAGAGAAACAGGGGTGCAGAGAGCCCAGCACTGAGGGGCACAGAGAGAAAGAGACAGGGCTGTGGAGAGCCCAATGATGACCAGAGGCCAAGTGAAACTACAGCCTCGGAAAGACACTGTGTGAATGCTGTCTGTGAGGCTTGGGGCACGGTAAAGGAGCAGTTTGGAGCCATGCATCTAGCCCATAAGGCTGAGGGTATCCCGAGATATCCATTTTGGAGCGGGACCCAAAAGGGGTCCGAGAACCCACAGGATTCAGTGGAGTCCATCAGGACCATGTCCAAACAAACTTGAGGGCAGCCTCCCTATTTATTATAGTTATACCAAGATGTGGCAGGACAGAAAGAGGGTGCCCACTGGGCAGGGATGGCATGGTCAGGGAGCCCTAGGGGTATCATGGCCATCCCCAGGGACCCCATCCTGTGACAAGGTGGTGCAATCACCTACTCTGGAAATCTTCAAGAGGAGACCGGACAGTCACCTTGCTGGGGTCACCTGAGCCCAGCTGTCTTTCCTACCTAGTGCAGGGGGGCTGGACCTGATGATTTTGTGAGGTCCCTCCAGTCCCTTCCAATCTATGAATCTAGTATGTTAGGTCATGTCTACACTGTCTCTATCCTGAGCCTGGGTCCCCTTTGAGAATCAAACCCCACTCATTCGCTCCCACTCCACGTGCATCTAGGCCCAAAATGGAGAGCATGACAATGGTTTTTGGGCACGTGCTCATGACCCTTCCCAACCCTACAGGCTATTAAGTTTGACATACATCTCTGGCATTGCGAAGTGGCATGAGCACAGATGTTGCCTCATAGCTAGTGAGGTGCTCAGAGCCTTAGTACAAACCAGAGCCCCACAGGCATAAAGTGCATTCTTTAGTTAGACCAGGGAGCACTTATTTTGTTACGAGAGCCTAGCTACACAGGCAAGCTGAGGGCATGTTTAACACTGGTTATATGCCAATCTCATTTTTGGAATGGCAGATACGTAGAGTGGCAGCAGACTGCCTGCACTAAAGTTAGCTGAGGACACACGCAAGAATGAAGGAACAGAATTGTGAGTTTGTAAGTTTTAGGTGCAAGAGCCCAAGTTAATGGCTGACCTGACTTAAGGGCCTGTTCCAGGTCCTAGCTAAGCATCTCAAGAAGTGGGAATAGCCTCCTCTAGCTTGTTAGCCAAGTGCACCATGTCACTAAAGCTTGTCTACTAGCTTAGGCAGCTCCCAGTTCAGTTGGCAATTCCTGAAAATCCCTTCCTTATGTGCCTGCCTCCCCTTACGTTCTGTGGGAAATCCAGGCACATAGCTTGTGACTGGGTTTAACACCTCTTAGGAGTTAGGTACTGAATTGCTAACTGAGGCAAAGACTTAAGTTACCATTAAAAAGCTGTATCCAGAGCCTGGACTACAATCTTTTGCTTTTTATGATGTAAAGAGTGTGCTAGAGTGTGCTTTGGTGGCACTGTCCTACATATGAGGTGCTCCCATGCAGTACTGTCCCATTGGAAGCCCCAGGGCTGCATGAGGAGTAGCAGATTCAGAGTACCACCCTTTAGGAAGGTCATACTCTTTGTAGTGTGCCAGATCCATTGTGCGAGTATGTAAAGGCCCCAGCCCTGCCTCTGAAAGCCTGAACAAAATGTCTTGTATTCTAAAGACTGATAGCAGAGACCAGTCCCCAGATTTTCTCCTGAGCTTGTGGTACAGAGTGGCCTAAAGTTTTCTTGTGCTCTGTGTTCTCCCCCTCAGAGATCTACCACAAACTGCATTTATGGTTAGACTGTAATAATGATGACAAAGATTATTTCATAGATTTCATAGACATCAGGGCTGGAAGGGACCTCGGGAGATCACCGAGTCCAGCCCCCTGCCCAAAGGGCAGAAAGTCAGCTGGGGTCATAGGATCCCACAAGATAAGCATCCAATTTACTCTTGAAGGTGTTCAATGTAGGTGCTTGAACCACCTCCGCTGGCAGACTGTTCCAGACCTTGGGGGCTCGGACAGTAAAGAAATTCTTCCTTATGTCCAGCCTGAAACAGTCTTGCAGGAGTTTATGACTGTTCGACCTAGTCATCCCTTGGGGTGCTCTGGTGAACAAACGTTCCCCCAGATCCTGGTGGTCACCCCTGATAAACTTATAGGTGGCCATCAGATCACCCCTGAGCCTGCGCTTTTCCAGGCTAAAGAGTCCCATGGCTCTCAGCTTATCATCGTAAGATCTGTTTTCCTGACCTCTGATCATGCGCGTGGCTCTCCTCTGGACTCTCTCAAGCTTCTCCACAGCCTTTTTGAATTGTGGAGCCCAAAACTGGACGCAGTACTCCAGCTGCGTCCTCACCAAGGCCGAGTACAAGGGGAGAATGATGTCCTGGGATTTGCTTGAGAAGCATCTATGGATGCAAGCCAGCATTTTGGTCACTTTACTAGCCGCAGCATCGCATTGCAGGCTTATGTTCATCTTGTGGTCAATGATGACCCCCAAGTCTCTTTCTTCTGTAGTGCTATCCAACGTAGCACTGCCGAGCCTATAAGGATGCTGCAGGTTTTTCCTCCCAAGGTGGAGAACCTTGCATTTTTCGGTGTTAAACACCATCAGGTTCTCGTCTGCCCATTTGCTGAGCTTGTCCATGGATACTTCTGGACCTTGCATAAAAGCCTCTCTAGGTTGAAGATTCACTTAATTTGAGTCTACTTTTCCAAAGCACCTCTCATATAATCAATAGGAGTCCAATTATTTAAATTCTGTTTTCAGTTACCTGTATAAACACTCTGTCCATATGCATGGGTCCAAAGCACTGGCTACTGCACATTTATGTAGGTAGTACTTCATATTGGAGGTACTGAACTTAATGCACAATAGCAGCAGTGTATAAATACATGTGTAGACATGCCCAGTTTCTACAAGAAAATATATTTTAATTGTCATTCTGCTTGTTAAAAATAAGGTGTGTATCCTATTTCCAAAGTGTGTTATGTGAGAAAATACAGCATGCAACATTCACTCTGTGGCATTCAACAATTGCAGGAAGAGCTTAGGGGTTCTTAAAAGAGGTAGGAGATGCAACCTTCAGAAACAGGGACAGAAAACTCCAACCCCAGGGAGGTACAACCCGAGATGTTGGTGCCAGGAATGGGCTCACTCTTTCAATGGCAGTACAACTCTCAAAAAACCCTTCATTGACCATGTAACATTTGTGTGAGGAGGGTCCCTTGAGAACTTTCAAGGTTAATGTCAGTTTTCTGAAATAGAAATTAAATGAAAGGCTTTGAAACAGCCTCAAAATGAAACAAGGACACTCCAAGTTTTTTGAAACTTTGAAATGTTTCAAGTTTCAAAGCAGGGAAACAGAAAGTAAGGAAAGGGAGGGGGAAGAGGGGGAAAGGACTGATCTGATATTGACTGTGTGTAGCTGGCCAGTGACTCTCATCCTTCTCTGAGGTCCCCAGTGCTCTGGGGGAGAAACAGAAAAACAGCTGCGCCTTAACACACAATCACACATCATGAGTTTTGCTTGTCAGCAGCTTGGGGTGCAGTTTCCCAGAAACCCCTACACTTGAAACTTGGTAGGCTTTGTGGCCTCAGCAGAGGTTGCCATCCCTGCAGTTTTCACCCCCCTGTGCCTTCACGCTTACAAGTGACATGAGTTTTGCTTCCATGATTTGAGGTGCAGTTTCCCAGAAACCCCTCCACCTATCTCCTTGAAACTTGGCAGGCTTCATGGCCTCAGAAGGGGCTACCAAATCTGCACGTTTCATTCAAATCAGGCAAGAAATGACAAAGTTATAGGCAGTTTCATGCATTCCCATTATAGCTTATGGGTGAAACGTCAAAACAACGAAACAGTTACGACAAAGAAATGGAACAGTGGTTTCGAAACAAAACAAAACTCAAAATGAAACACTGTCCCGTCGAAACAGCAAAATGGAAGTCAAAATGAAACAGTGCCGTTTCATACAGCCTTACAGCGGATAGAATGCAAGTGAGCACCACAGTCAACTCTGACTGCTATGCAGTGGAATATAGAAAGTAAACCAAACAGACCATCTAAATACTGGCAAAGGTCCAGTAGGACCATACTGTGACCATTGTACATTTGGAACTGTTATGTCAGTGATTCCATCTGCAATGTAACTTCACAGCCAAATTTCTCTCCTGTACACAAATTTAGGGATTATGGATTATTCATAGAATCCTAATTAATAATTCCTCCAGGAAGCCAGAGAGAGGGCCTTGTCGCATGGGACATTTAGCACATTTTATTTAGATCCTAGTAGGCATTATCAAAAGCTAGAATGTGTTTTCAGCAATCACATAGTAATGCTTAGTACAGTCTCTGATGCTGGCAGTAGGTATGGGGAGCCGAGTCTTGGGGAAGGTTTTGCCCCTGCCACTGGATCCCACCAGTGACCTGGGATCAGAGCTGATTGGAGTGTGGTTGGATTGTCAGTCCAACCTTGGTGTGGTTCCAGGGTTGGACTGATAATCAGCTTCTTGCTGTTCCTAGCCCCACACTGCCTTGGAGTCTTGAACTGGCCTTCTGAAGTGCTATCTTGCACTTGACTGGATCTGGTTCAATACTTTGGTGCCATGTGCGGGCTGGACTGCAATCAACTGATTTTTGGTCCCATCCCTGGGAACCCACCAGAGTCTCTAACTGGCTCCAGTGTAGCCCTTGGGCTAAGACCAAAAATCATCTGCTTATCAGTTCCAGCCCCTTCACTGGACCACACTGGAACCCACAAAAAACAGATTGTGGGTTCCAGCCCTTGGACCACAAGTGATCATATATCTCCATGGAGCAGTCCAATGTTAGCTCAACACATATTACTCAATACAGTCTGGAGATGCTCCTCACCAGAAAAGGTATAACTTTACTTTGATACAATCTGAGTGCACTTAGCATGTGTTAGCCTTCACAAACATGCAGATATTCACATTTTAAGTGCATTTAACAAGTGCTAAGTGTCTCATGTGACATGGCCCAGAGACTATGTAAGAGGCTAGGACCCTAAAAATATTTTAACACTAATATGCTTGCCCTCAGTTTGCTGTACTATACTTATTTTTTAACCAATCAGCTGGACAATTTACTAAGAATTGACCAAAACTGTCTGCCAGATGGTGGCCACTGATTAATTTGTCTTAACTTCAGCCAAAAAGGAACAAAAAGTGATGGGTGGAGCAGTAAAGACAAGCACAATCAACATCTGACCAAATAGGGTTTCCTGTCAGTTTGGGAACTAACTTGATTGGTACTGCAGTTTCCTGTGTACAAGCTAGCACCAGTAGCAACTAGAGTAACAAGAATAAATGCAAGATAAGACACCTGTGAATACAATAAAATTGTTATAAAATTCCTGGCTAAAAATCCTAAGGCAGCAAATAGAAATTCTTGTGTAGGCATTGCTGTCTTGGCTCTAGGCAAAACACTTCCTTTCTTTCTAAAGAACAAGAATGTGGAACTGCAGCCAATGGGGTTGTTGGGTGGGTCAATTTGCCTGGATTGCCCAGTCTCAGGTATAAATGTCAGCTTCTATGAAGGTTTTCAGATGTGGCAAAGGAAAGCTGGTGTTTGAAAGGGGCACAATCTACTCTAGCTGCATTTGGATTACCCTCAAAAGAGAGGTGCTGAAGATGCTATAAGTAACTTCATGAGGCTTGCAGGTAATGCATGTGGTCTAGAAACCTACTAGTTGGTCCTGCCTTGAGCAGGGAGGTGGACTAAATGACCTTTCAAGGTCTTTTCTACACCTATTTTCCTGTGATCCTGTTATCACACATGCAATAAAGAAGCCTCTCATCAATAAATCTTACAGGGATGAAGCCAACTATTCTATATTTACTCTAAAATATATAGAACTCAGCTTTTAATAGCTTATTTCAACCATTTGGAAGAGATATAATTATCAAATTACATAGGAGGAGTAAAAATATTTTATTGAAAGGCTGTTTTCTTTTCAACTTTTATAGGAGTTTTCTAGAACAAATGCTCCTGATGAAGGGAACTTTATGCTTGAGAGCTTTTCTAACTTTTCTCTCAACTCTATGGTTGGTCTAATAAAAGGTATCTTCAAAAAATCCTTTCCCCCTTATAACTAGCAAAACCCGTCATCTCTTAGTGTTAGGGAACATTCATACCTCCTTGAGAGAATGCAAATGCAACATACCACACACTGGTCTATGCCCAGGAAATCAACATCAGATTTTATTAGTAACCTGGGCAAGTCATGGATTATTCTCTGTGTCCCTCAATTTTTTACTGTAAATGGAGATAATACTGATCATATTTCTGATCAGAAGGATGATGTGAGGGTAAGCCACTGTCAAATACTCTGATAAAATTAAAGGGCATATGACTATCTAGACCAGTGGTTTTCAACCTTTTTTAGATTTGAGGCACCCATAGTTAGATTTGAGGCATCCCTTGGAAAAAGTCAGCTTTTAGTTTTGACTCTTTTTTGCCTACAGAAAAATATTAGCAATTTTTCTGTTGCAAAATGTCAGAAAGACCACAGCTATGGACTTCTATGTGAAATATCTGGGTTTAACTTGTGAAACATGTTTGTAAACCTAACAGTGATAACAGTAGGTGCATCCACATGAGATATTTATTGCGGAGTTGCTTACTTAGTTCCACAGTAAAAGCCTCAGCATTGACATGTACAGTGCTATTAGGACAGAGTAAACTAATTTAAATCCACTGTAAATAAATGCATTACATATAGTACTGGTAAAAACAAGTACTATCCTACATTGGAGTTTTTTACTCTGCAGCAATGTATGTGTAGACACTAATGGGGCTGGCTGGGGCATGAGGGTACTTCAGTGCAGGGGCTGCTTGCTGGCTACACTTGTATGCTCTCTCTCTTGGAAAGATTTCAAGCAGTGGAAACTTCCACCACTAGAAATGAACAGTTATTTTATACCTTAAGGCCTCATCCTGACATCTATGTAGGCAGACCCTATATGTTCTTGGAGCCCTTCGAAGCAGGGCTTTGTTACATGGTAATTTTGGGCAGCTCCTGGGACTCTTCTCACTTGGATTGTCCATATATTAACACCTAAAACTGGTTTTAAGTACTCAGTATACAGCTCAAAGTTATGCCACGCCAGAGCCACTCTAGGCTACACATTAGCGTAAACACCCCACCTGTCCCCATCCTGCACTGGTCCAGATCAGGCCCGTTGCCCCCCCACTCATCTCATATCCCTAGTCATTCCCCCTTTGCCTTTCCCCTCCAGCAGCAGTTAACCTTCCCTGCTTGCTCCCCTGGGACACACAGCACAGGCAGTCACAAGTAAGTAATGCTCCAGGGAGCAGGAGGCAGGGGGCACCCCAAGGGGCAGGAGGGAGCCGTGGGGCTGGGGTCGTGAGAACAGGGAGAGCCCTGGGGGACAGAGAGACAGGATGTAGGGGGGGAAGCCCAGAATGGGGGACGGCCGGGATTCGTACCTTTTGGTCCTCCAGGCCTTTGGTGGCCTGAAGTGTGACTGCTCCAAACTCAAGCTAGCACTATCACCCATCAACAGTTGTGCAGCTTGCAGTGCAAGGTGTAACAAGGTGAAGCTTCCAGTGAAGCAACCTGCAACCAACTTCTTGCAGGAGTGATGCTGAAAGTGCTTAGTAGTCCAAATTTCAAACAAGAGAATCATGTCATATAAGTTGTAAATGCATAGGTGTTATCAAATCATGGGTCTATTCCATGAAGAAATAAAGGAATGTAGCCTTCTTAAAGAACATAAGAAGTGCCATACTGAGTCAGACCATCTGGAGGTCCATCTAATCCAGTATCCTGCCTCCAGCAGTGGCAGGACTGGATACTCTACAGGGAGAGCACTGAACTGGACATCTCCATAGGGATCTATCCCCTATTCTTGGAAAACCTTAAGTATGTGTGCTCTTAGTAAAAGATCTGTGTAAATGCTGATGCTTAGCAGTTCTATAATATTCCAGTCCCTGATACTCCTGTGAGGTCAGTATGTACGTGTCATGAGCCCTTTTTACAATTAAGAATATTTAGGTAGAAAGTTCATAGACTTGTCCAAAGCCACACTGTGATTGAGTGATGGCAGGTATGGTGTTGGAACTCCAGAATTCTTGGCTGTGATCTCCAACTTATTTTATAAGTCCCTGGCTGCTTTTCAAATGCCTTTCCACAGGATAAAGTATGCATATCTTTGCAAAAATGTTCACCCGCTATTACTTTTGGGTTGGCACATAGCTCTGCTTTGAACAATTACACTGACATTTTCCTGAAAACAATCTCTAGGAGTTAAATTAAGAATGCAAAAAGCATATTCAGCTCAACACAATAGGGTAAATTTATCCTCCAAGTCTGTGCAAAGCTAGCATATTTTGGCCAGGAAATTCAAGGCCCCTTCCTGTAAATATATTAAGTTCTCATGCTTAGGTCAGAAACTACAAAGATTGGCATGTTCACAATATTCTGACTGCAAGGTGCTGCCCTTTAAGTGTTATTTTACATGATCGATCAGAATACAATATTTCATATAAACACAGCAGATCAATAACATCATATTTATATTTACAGAGTCACACCCTATGATTTGTTTTCTTGAATGTAATGGAGGCTTGGTTGGAGAGTGATAGTTTGTAGTGTGACTTTTGTGATGTTGATGCAGCAAACGTGAATATCGGGGAGGAAGGGGTTACCTTCCTTTCAGTACATTAACTATTGGATCACAATACTTATCAGTTATTTGGTTTAGAGCAGGGATGCCAGACTTATTGCCCATGGGCCAGATCCAGCCTGCAGAGCTGTTCCATCCAGCTCGCAAGGCCTCCTGAAGTTGGGAAGCGTGCTGAGGGAGCACCATGAATTACCACAGAATCTGAGCTCCATGGACTTGACCATCAGCAACAGGAAGGAGGGTTTGGCCTGTTTGAGACCACTTGGTTTGCTGTTACTTGGCCCCACTGTTAAAATTAACATAGGAACTGTCATATCACAGGACTGTCAAACGTATGGCCCACAGTGCAGATACGGCCTGTGGAGCCATGTCCTGTGCCCCACAGGGTTCCCAAAAGGGCCAGGGCAAGTTGGGGTGGGGCCTGCTGTTGACATACAGGTATGGAGCCCCATTGGTGATGTATGGTGGTAGCAGGGAGGGAGTAATGGTGGCATTAACTCTCTTGGTCACTGCTGCTGCTTGTCCCCACACTGCTGCTCACCTCACCACTGGTGCCATTCACCCTGTCGCTGCCATTCCCCCCCACTGCTACTGTGGCATCTGGACCCAGCCGATGAGGAGTTCTGCAGTCCAGATCTGGCCAGCAAGGAACCCAGTGTTCCAGATCTGGTCTAGGAGATGGGGTGAATTTGATACCCCTGCCATACAAAATCAAACCCAAGCTCCATATAGCTCCAGTACTTCCTTTGTGATAGTGACAGGTACCAAATGTTTCAGAGGAAGGATGCAAGTCACTCTGCAGTAGGTAGTTATGGAATAAGCTGCCCTCAGGGAAAGTTTTTTCCTAAGTTTACCAGCTGGAGTTTCTGCTCTAAGCGTAGTGGCTTATATTTCTCATATTATATATTTAACACCAACAACAGATTTCTTTGTGATATGACTGATCATTCCCTTATCAACATAGGTTGAATAATTTTTTTAATCTTGCTATGATCCTCTCTTCAACTTTTTCTCATGGCAGTGAATTTTAGAGGTTAACTATATATTTTATGAACAATTATTTTCTTTTTACCATGTTAAAATTTGCTCCTTTTCAATGTCATTGAAATATACTTTTATTATTATTCCCGTACTATAAGTAGGTAAACAGAAGAGTCCACTTTACTTCTTTTTATACTGCCTATTATTTTAACCACTTTTGAATAATGGAATGCCACTTTCCTATGATGTAAACTTTTAATACTCTCCCATCCTAGGCCTGTTGTTTTTTCTCAATAGTGATGACAGACTGAGATGTCATGTTGGCTTCCTTAAGGTGGCATTGCACACTTACTGGAGCTCTTCACAGTGATGTGCTATCGAGTAGTACTAAGGCAATAGGAAGGCTTCCCACTAGACTTTTCTCTCACAGTAACTTTGAGAAGCCTTTCTTTAATGTGGCATTTTTGTGCCCCGGCAGTGACTCCTCACAACATGTTCTTGTTTTGAATTTTTAATCTTCGCTTCTCATGCCAGTCAACCTTTCCCTGAATTTCACTGACTTTATTCTCCTTTGCTCTATACCTCACTTCGTGCATTTGCACCTGGACAAAACGAGTGAAATGAAATACTACCAGCCTGGAATGATAGTGCTCTACACCCACTTGGCATAGGTAAAAAGTTGCACAGACAGCTGGGTGATGGAGAAACAGGCTCATAACTTTTTCCAAAGCCAGACATCTTATTTAGAATGGACCAAGAAGGAAGAAGATCTTTGTACCAGGTTTAGAATATGAATGTGTGCAGAGACTTTAAAAACAATTTTTTTCATATTATATACTCTGAAAGATATATGCTCATAATTACTATCTTTCCTAGTGTTCTTGTGTATACAACGTTAAATTGAAATTGCCTGGATTTATTCAGACTATCTCTATAATCGTCCTGTACTATTTAGTTTAGATGCCATTTAGAAAGGCAGATTATAGACACCTGAAATGAAAACAACAAAAGCTAGATAAGGGAGTAATTGCATTTGTAAAATCATATGCATGTTTTAGTGGTGGGGTAACTCTCCTACTCCCTCTGTGAGGAATCCTCAGAATATCTGTGTTTTAATTTGTTGATTACTTTATTACAGTTTTGCAGTAATCTTCAGGTCAGGCTACAATCTGAAACACCAAATCAAGGCACCCCAGATTCTGATTTGGGTAAAAGGGATATAAATGAACATTAATTCTGGACCATCTGAGATTAAGATTAGGTTTGACTCTTTTAGTGGAAGAAAGCCGAATCATAGGATTTTAAGTAGAAAATGAATGATTAGGCAGCATGCAATATTCACGGAAAATAAAGGATCATTTATATATTATGTTCAAGTGTCAGGCCTCTGGTACTGTGGCAGTGCCTCAGAGGAGACATACACTGAAAAGCAAAATTAGTTCTGCTTCCTGGGGCAATAATGAAACCAGGCGTGATACCAGTACAATAGATTTTTGTCACTTAGGCAATATAGTGAAGATGCCAGCAAATGGCAATTGTTAAGCTCCCTCTACTGAATGATTCACAACATGCCTGGTGGCTTCAAAAAAAGCCCTTCACCTTTCTTGCCCAATAATCATTACTTATCCAGAATAAACCGGGAATCAAGAAACACAGTTTAGGAGTACACAGTCTATACTCTCTATGCCATTCTTTAATTTGCATATCTAGCCATCAGCATCTACGGGTCAAATATTTACTATATAATAAGCAGAAAAAGGGATCTGCTTGTTAATCATAGAGAAGAAAAAAAATCACCTATTGGATCACAGTGCCTGTTATGCTAATGACTACACTGCCATGCTGTCTTATCTTCACTAAAATAAATATTAAAATGAAATACTTTAGTTCAGGGATCTCAAAGGTATGGCCTGTGGAGCCATACCATCTGGCCTGCAGGGCTCCTGGAGGGGCTAGGAATTCTGTCATAAAGCAAGCGATGGTGGGGCCAGGCACTGAATTTCGGGGCACAGAGCCCCCCTGGGAAACACATTTCAGTAGTGTCAGGGCAAGCAAAAGCCACATTAATCCCTGCAGCTCCATGATAGGAAACAGAAATTCAGGTTCACCACACTGCTGGAGGTGGTACAGATCTGTCCTGTGCCTTATTGAAGTCTAAATTCACATAAGAAGCCCTGCAGCCCAGATATGGTCTGGGGGCTGGGCAAATTTGATATCCTTGCTTTAGCCAGTATTTCACTGAATCAGGATTTAACAATCTACTTAAATGAATTATGGAGTTGCTCAAAGGGACCCACAGTCCAAAATGATGCAGTACAGGAATACAAAAGGCAGACAATTGAAAGTACCGTAGGAAGAGGCAACGTCCCACGTTTCTGAGGAAAAAAGCCCTCCTTATCCCTACACCAGAGAGTCCACCCTGGGAATCCTTTTAAGGATGCCATGGCATGCTGCACAATATCAGCCCTGTTAGGTGTGCAAACACAATCCATAAAATAAACCCAGAGATTTCAAATGGGAATCCAGAGTGTCGAAAACATTTTGACCTGTAGTGGGCTTTCTGAGTTCTTTGCAACAAAATAATTCCTCTATCATTTTTTCATACTTAAGAAGTGATTGAAGGCTCAGGGCAGGCACCTTCTGATGGGTGCCCTGAGTCTAACAAGAGCATACTGAGTTTAAAAGATGAAGAACTATGAGTCTACCCAGCCTAAGCCCATTGCATTTTTTCCTCCTTCCTCTAGATGTCACTCTCTCATCAACCAACTGGTTGAATGTAACAATGTGGCACAAAGCATAAGGTACCATCAGTGTCACCTCAATGTTAATATTTATTTAAAAGGGAGGGATCGCGGTGCTTATCTTCAGTTGCCAAGCTTCTGTTCCTGTCTCCAGAGATCTCCCCCTTTAACTGCTCTATATGACTGAACCTATCTACCAGGTGCCCTTCCTGCTTAGGGAGCTATAGGCTTCCCTAGCAAGATGATACTAATTATTTATACTGTGGTCATACCTAAACAATGTAAAGAGGGATTAGGGCCCCTATAAGCTAGGCACTGAACAAACACATGCCACATACACTATTTCTGCTCCAGAGCTTTAAACACTAGGATATAAATATTATACAACCAATGAGTAAGGACATAGAGAGAGAAAACAAGATGATGGTAGAAAAAGACGTAAAGCCAAATTCAAGACATTCAGTGCTCTAAAAACACCCCACAAGGGTGTTATCATTATTTACTTGTTCCTGTACAATGTCTAGGAGTCCCATTGCAGACAAGGACATCATTGTGACAAGTATAAACACTGAACAAAACACTGCTTCTGCCCCAGAGATGTTAGAGTCTTAGAGGAGCTTACAAAACAGGAGACCAAAATAGAGACAAAAGTAGAAAGTTGCCACAAAGAAACAATGAGTTGGTCAGCACAATGGGTAAGCACTGAAGCCCATCACCAGCCTGGCAAGTTTTTTTTCTGTAGGTCTCAGAAATCATAGGCAAGGGACATGGTATCCCTCAACAGATCTGCACCAGAAATGGACTTCCCTGAGCCTGCTGAGGTGAAGCACAGTGAGTGTACACTACATCCCAAAAGGATGCAGTGCATCTGAAATTAATATTCTTAATATGGCACTGGAAGGATGCCTATAAGTCATTAAAGACATAGCTGCAATAATGGTGATTATGTTACATCCTTTTTAGGAGTAGTATGTGCAGAGTAGGCATGCTGTGCAAAGTCCTTTGATGATCCAGATTTGTTCTGCTCTGTCCACATCCCCATGGCATAGCCCTGTCCCCAGGCTGTGATCTAAGCTGAGTGTCAAAAGTCTTCAGAGTTAAACTGAATAGGACAATATTTATTCTTCCTAGCTACTTTTTTAGCTTGTTTGCAGGCTGGTATCAGTTCACCCCTTGGATCACAACTTTAGGCTTTCATTTGCATCTGTGAAAGCTAGAAATGTGATAAAAATGGGAGCAAACATTCTGATCACATCTCAGCCTCCACTTAATAATGTCCAGGACAAGGCCCAGAGAGTATGTTTTAATGAGACGAGCACAGGTATAATTGCCTTAGCAATTAACTGGAAAGATACAAAGCTAAATGGGTTATTCCTTCCCTTTACACTACAGCACAGGTAGCTGACAGCATAGAAATGATTTAAGACCTGCCATCACACTCCTGCAGTCATAAGGAAGTGAAGAGCTTCCAATAATGAGCTTCCAAATGAAATTCCTTTGGAAGGTTTCCCCAAAAGGTCCAAATGTATAAGCCTTCCAGGCACAATGCCAAGCTCACCTGTTTCAGTAACTATTGGAACAGGAGCGAGTAGACAAAGGGTAGGATTTCTATCTGCTTTAGGTGATTGTAACTTTGTATTTCCGATCTCAGATCTGTTTGCATGAACAAAATGTGAACTAGGACCCATCTACTTTCTTCCTAGAGTCTTTACTTTTTATAGCCACTGGAATATTACTGAATATTGTAGTACAGACTTGCCCTTATCATCTTTTATGTGCAGAGGACTCAGAGTCCTATCTCTCTTAGTTCTCTCTATTTCTCAAAGTCATTGATAAAAATCACACTTACTGAAATCGCATTGTTCCAACTGAATCAAAATTGTTGCTAAACTAAACAAAATCCTGAAAGGGAATGTTATACTTGGTTTCCTCTTGCATTTCCATTGTGTCTGTTGTTACATTCCTCTGATGTTCAGGTGTAAGTTCGTTTGCTCTGCTGTTTGCTATCTATGTTAGTTATTCAAGGGCTGATATTTTATGAAAGCAGGCTGCAACCATCTGGCAAAACTCATCTAGGTTTCTAGATCAGAGAGGCTATAATGACAGATGCACATGCTCTCCATTGGCCCGTTGGAGAACATGCACATCTGCCATTATCTTTAAGCAAGCATTTTTAAAGCAAGCATTTTGGCTCAGATCTTCAAAGATCTTCAAGAACAAAATACTTGTTGAAATCAATGGGAGTTAAGTGCCTAACTACTTTGAGAATCTGGGTGCCTGTATATATTTCATATTTACAAACTTATTTCTTCTGTCTACAAGAGTTATGGACTTTGCACTGTAACCCTATCACTGGGAAAGGCTGAGAAATAAAATATATTTAGTGACAGCAATGGGAATACTGATTATGCCTGGCAAAATGCTGGCATTTTCTACAACTGCTTTTCTTTTAAGTTTGGCCCAGTATTACAGTCTGCATTTTAAGGCAATCTTTGAGGGACAATTACTGTACTCATATTTAAGGTATCTGGCTGAGAGTGAGAAGCCCTGGGTTATGATTCCAGCTCCCAGGACTTCCTATAAACACTGACAGAGCTGACCTAGGTAGGCTGTAAATCTCCATTGCTACCACTGGAGATTTTATCAGTGTTTAGACAAACAGGAATATTCAGTAAATAAGCCTGTATGAAGACAGGAAAATGGACTAACATAGAGGTCAGGAACCTATGATCCACAGGCCTGTGGAGTCATTGGACCCTGTCCACAGAGCTGGGAAGGCTTTTGTGATGTTTTGGTGGCAGGAGGTTTTGCTTGCACTGTGGCTGGGTGGTAGGGGAAAAGCAGTGGTAGCAGCAGCAGTTTGAGTAGTTTGCCTCAAACCCAAGCTGGGTTGTTTCAGTCTGCCACTTGAAAACATTGCCAACTGCTGGGGTAAACAACCTTTTCTGGCAGAAGTGTAACAGGTCAGCTCCAGGCTCTGGGCAGCATCATCTGCTGCACTCAGTGCCAGTGGCAGCTATTTTTGTGCCCCCTTCCCATGAGATGATGACTAGGGCTACTGTACCAGTCACCCCACTTGAGTTATGTTATTATCTTGTGGTCTTTTCCAAATATGTTTTCTGTGACTTTCAGAATATTCTTGATTTCAAAACAGTGTGGAATGGCAAACATACAAATCCTGTGTACCTATGTTTTCTGTCTGTAAAATGGGCATAGCTGTACTTACTTCTCTTTGGAAAGTCCTTTGGAAAAAAGGGCTGGCAGTCAAGGATTGGTGCAGCCCAGTATATCAGCACTTAGGGACTTTTTTACATCTGAGGAATCCACAGGTAGTGAGGTGCAACTATTCTCTGTTCCCTTTGCATTGTCTGAGAGGCAGAGATATCAAAGGGAGTCAGAGAACTTACCTTTAAGATATGAACACAAGTAACCTCAAAGGCCCTGCTTGCACAGAAGTTAATGGTATTAATCCCAGAGTCATTCAAATTTTTTTCTCTGCTTCCTCTTAGAAGCAGTTGGCTATTTAAGTAATTAAAGACCCTTGCAGTAGTCAGTCCACTAGCTTGTTCCTCATTCTTTCCTTTTCCCTGCTTTTCCATAATTCAATTTACCCATTGTAGGATCTGAGCTTACTCAGGGATATTGCCCCTGAGTAAATTTGGTTTCCTTTTTTCTGTAATAGAATCATTGATTCCATTATATATGACCAGTGGGGTCTGTGAAAGCAGGGGCAGTATTTGCCATGGTGAGATGTTTTTGGGCCTTTGTACACACTACAAAATTGGCCTTTAAAGCAGCTTAAATGCCTTTCTGCACCGCTTTAATGGGACAATTGTTTACACTGACGGTGGCATAGCATATTTTAATGGTGCAGCTGTTTACACTGTTGGCGGCATATTGAATGACTTTGGGAGGCAGTAAAATAAAACATGTCCAAGGTATTTTAGTTTGCTACCTTATAGCCACAGAGGGAAGCACCAGGCCACCTGAAATTCAGGAGATGTGTAGGATCCCATACAGGCAGTCCAGGAGCAGCCCATGCAGGCAGGCTCCACTGAAGGAAAAAAAACAAGGCAAGCCTAATTTTTTTTTTCCTCCCTGGAGACTCCTTGCCTGACCTTCACGGGGGCCCGGTTCATCCCTCTGGGACTGTGAGAGGGGAACGGTGCTTCCCTCCATGGCTGCAGTGCCCCCTGGGACCGCCTGAGCCAAGTGCCTGTGAGCATGTGCTGCCCCTGGGGGCACTGCTGCAGAGGAAAGCACTGCACCCCCGCCCCCACACACATCAGGGACTGCTCAGCCTGCTGGCAGCTCACCTTTTCCCCCCACTGCTGGAGAGGCAGGTAAAGATCGGGCCTGACCCTTGTGTGCATGCTACGTTGGTTTACTTCATCGTTAATTGAAGCAGTGTTTTTAAAAACCCATTGCTTCAATTTAGGGAGAATTAAACTGAAGCAAACCCCCATGATGTGTAGCAGCAGCCTGTACGACTAATTCTTGGGCAAGTCATCTAAACAGCAATGGCTACCCCAATTTAAGCCACTCAACGTGAGCACATCTACATGTATATTTAATTAATGCACATTCAATCTAGTACATTTTGGTGCCTTTAGATTTACTGTAAGGCTGCTCTGACATGCCGTAATTACAGCGCGTTGGAGCACACTCAGTTAAGACTCAATTAATTGAGTCTTCTGGAGCATGGTAAGTACAGTGCTCTTGCTAGCCTTCAAATGTCTCATGTACTGGCATCCCCAAACTTCAAACTGGCAGTGGGGGTGCTTAAACTAAAGTATGTTGCACAAGCTTTAGTTCAAGCACCCCACCACCATTTTAGAGTGCAGGGAGGCTGATACACGAGACACTGCATGCTTTAATAGAGCAGCTCTAAGAACTGCTCTAATTAAAGGCTCCCCACCCCCCACAGAACACATGTAAAAGAGTTCTCCATTGTGAGGTACTAGAAAAATGTGCATTAGCTTTTATTTATGAGCATTAACCATTTTGAGGCACAGGGATGCTGATGCATGAAATGCTGTGGTGGTTTAATTAGATTAGCTCTCAGAGCCAATCCAATTAAAACGCTGCCCCGTCCCCACCTCCACAGCATGTGTGAAAGTGCCCTTAGTGAAGCTTTAATTCACATTAAAATAGGCTAATATGCATGTCCCAGGGGGCTGATGAGAAAGGGACAGGATATCCCTCCCGTGGCATGAGTTGTGGTGGGGCTGCCTGCTGCAACACCAAGAAGAAAAGCCCTGATAACAGGGCAAATTCATCCTCAACAGATGCAGCTGAGCTGGATGAGCTGCAGAGGGGTAGAACACCAGTACGTTTTGTCAGCCACTTTTCTCTGGGGCTGGGGCTGGTGTGGAAAGATGATGTCATTGAAGAACGCTGCCCGGCTGGGATAAAAACTGGTGGCTGGGAAACAGCTGAGGGGACACAGCAGGGAAAAAGCTGTGAGACCTCTCTCAAGGCCAACAGAGGTCTCCCAACTGCTGTAGGGAGAGGCCAGAGAGGGACCCAGCAGAGGGGTCCAGGCTACACTTAAAGGGGCCCATCACCCAGAATGGTGAAGGTGCCAGATTGGAGGAATATGCCAAGGGATGGCAAAGTCTCCAGATGCACGACATGTGCAGCAGTTTCTGTTATTTGTGCCTCTCATTTCATTTAAAGCCCCAGAGGCCAGCAGAAAGGCCACAGGATGTGTCGAGGGCTGAGTGGGCTGGGGTCACTTGGGGACCCTTGACACTAATAGGCTAAACCCATCACTGGGGTCACCTTACCACCCACATAAACCTGTGCGGCAGAGTGGAGAACTGTAGCTAAATCACAGCCTACAAGCCATAGACCATAGCCCCATGAAGGAGGTGGCAAGCTGGGTTGATGCATCGGTGAAACACCAAGGGCCAGAGAGAGTGAGAGGGATTGGGACATGACATCCAACCTGGGTTGGACTGTCCATTGTCCAGCTGCACCAACAGGCTGGTGCATGGCTGGGGTATAGGGGAGGTGGAGCCCCAGGAGTTCCCGCTAGTGACGACATCTAAATCCTGATATTTGAGAAGCAGACTATGAAAGTCCCTTTCACTATTACTGCTGATTTCTGTTCAGGCAAAGAGATTACTAAGCATCCCAAAATGTTCTCTGTTCCCTAAAACACACCTGGATCTTAGTCATGCTAGGCAGGTGCACTACTTTTCCTGTTCTTTGATTTCACTTAATGCAATAAAATAAACACACTGTATTTATTTTATCTTGGGAAAGAAATGTCTGGTCAAGAATTCTCGTACTAGATGAGGCAAAACCATGGAAAAGATTGAAATTGAAAAAATAAAGGAGAAGACCAATTTAAATATTTCAATGGAAAATCTAGACTCAAGCGCTTACCCTCAAGTTCACTGTATAATAAAAACTACCTCTGCTTCTAGAGGATGAAATCTACTAATGCTAAAACATTTGGGAGCTAAAGGTTTTTGCTTCTTTGAAGGAAGAAGATACACATTAGTAATGATCCAAAATGGAAGAGTAAATAGTGTATGTGGCACCATCCTACCTTTCTTGAAGGCCAACAGGTTTCATTTTGAAAGGAGATGGACTGGCAGAAAAAGGAAGTCTGATGTCAGGTGCACATTGGCCTTGAGAGTCTACTATGACATTTACAACCTTAGGAGCCTGCTGAGGTTGGACCATACTGTTTGCTGTCTTAGACTGTGATGTCTGTAGGCGGAGAGGTGAAAGGTGGATCTCTTGTTTTTTCTCCTTCTCTTGTCTCAATGAAAACTGAATTTTCTCCTTTAATCTGTACAGAACCTATAGAACAGAGGAAAAATATTCTTTTATCATCTCAACCACTGTGTAAACAAGGTAATGAAAGTATTAAATATACCCTCAATCTTTATACAGAATATCAATGGTTTCTAGAAGAATTCCCCAATTTGCATAATGTATTTGCATAATGTATTCTTTCCAACAGTGGGATAAATATTTCCTATTACACACACCATGCTGTGTGTGGGGGTGGGAGGGTATTTAGCAGCTAATAATTTCTCATTGCTAGCTAATATTTGTTTTAATTCTAGTGGTTATCATTTCAGCTGTGTTATTAAAAAGATAAATAAAATGTAAGGGTAGATAATTGTCACAAAATCAGTGTAAGAAAAGAAATACTGGTGAATTAAATAATTACAGAGAAGTTTCTCAAAATATAAAACACAAGAAAGACAATAATACAGAATAATATCCGATTCGTCTTACATCTCCAGACTCACTTGGCTCTAATTGTAATGTCCTAACTATTTTTAATAGTCTCAAAAAAGAAGAAAAAAAGCAAAAAAAATAAACAAATTAAATCTTTTTGCTTGCTATGGGGGCTGTTAGCAGGATATAATATTTCTAACAGGGTCACTTTCAGACTCAGTTTTGGTGTCATCAAACCAGGATTCCAGCCATTAGCATCCAAACTTGGATACTGGTTAGTTGTACAATATTTTGCTCTGTTGTATTGCTCCTAGAACCCACTGCAGTGACCTCAGTGGAATTCCATATCAAAGGCACTGTACATTGGCTTGGTAGAAGCTATAAAGGTAACAATGGCATCATTGGGTGTGTCCCCACAAGCAGGAACATGCGTTTTCCTGGGGACAAATAGCAACAACACATACTTGTGTTGCTGCTACTTGTCCCTGGGAAATGCACCACCTGGGCTGGCACCAGCAGCCTTACCTTGGGTCCTGGCAGCCTCCTGAGGCTCTAGCAGCAGCAATCTGGGCATGCAGAACTGGCTGGCAGTCACAGCATGGCCAGCCAGGCTCCAATATCAGGTGGCGCATACTGCTGCCACGTGCGCCACTCCACTTTTTTCTGGCCTGTTTTTTTTTTTGTTTTGATGTCAGGAAATCCTGGTGTCAAAATCCCCCACTGTGCAGCAAATTAGCAGCCCAGTGAATGCATGCATGTACAGTGTGCCCAGTTTGCAGTGTTGCAGATGGGTTTGTGGCACTGCAAACTGCATGTGCGGGCTTATTTAGCTGTGCCCATTTTCAAAAACACTACATCATGTCTAATTAGCAGCTAAAAGGTTCCTTTTTTGGGAAGAAAAGAAAAACTCTTTTGAGCTCCAGTTGTGCCATACTGGATAGCATAGTAGATGATGGTAGTGGTCTTTTACCTTAACTATTACACTTATAAAGAAAGAAGCACTTTTATGTCTCTGTAACAACCATGTTGTGATAAATCTGTGCTTCAAGTTGGATGAAAGCCACTGGTGGAGCTATTTCATGTTGCCTGCAGGTGCCACTTGCCTTGTGCCCTAAAAGATTCAAATGGAGACCTGGTTCTGAAAGCCCTGGATCAACAGATGCAAAAAAGTCATGCTCTAGCACAGCTTTGTTTTTATTCTCTCAAACTTGAGGAGCTCCAATTGCTTGGTAATATTCAGAAGGGATTCATAAACTCTTGGGAAATTCAGTGTGCCAACCTTGCAGCCCCAGAACTGGCACAAGAAGCAAAGGGGATTTCCCACTTTTTATACAGAAAATCAGAGCAGTTGGGGTCACAAACCAATGGGCCAAAGGGATAGAACAGGTAAAAGGTAAAGAAACATCAACACTGTGGTAACATACACTCAGCACCTTAATTTCCCCCCTCCAACCCCCACACCTCCAGAGATGTTCCCCTTAAAGCCGTTAGTCCCTAGAGCTCTCAAACAGCAGCCTGCAGCTGCCCCCAAGTCTGAGTCCCATTCCCTCTGTCCACAGTCCTGGCTGACCGAGCTAGTGAGATCTCCAGCTCCGCTGTGTACTCCTCTGTGTAGGGCTCACCAGGTTCCACATGCACAGTGCTCTCTCTTCCCTTTACTCCAGCCTCAAGCTTTCTCTTCCTTTCTTCCCTTGTCTCCCCCTCCCCATCAGTCCCTAGGGGTACTTGGGAGTTGCAGTCCAAATTCACAGTCAGTCCAGCTCTGGAGACTGCCCACTGGTTCCTCCGGCTGTTACACACATTACAAGAGCAACATGCTGTGTTGCTGTGCTTCCGTCTTCCAAAAGTTCACAAACTTTTATTCTGCTACATCAGTGAAACCCCTTGAGTGCTGTCACCTAGCAGGAATCCATGTAAGGAGCTGTCACTACCTGACCCTATTTATGTGAATCATATCTTGTACTTTCATTTTTCATTGTAACATTCAGTATACCAGGGAACTGACAAAATCACCAGCAATACATTCATTAAGCTGGACTGTTTAGTACATGGCAAGAGAACATTTTGAGCTAAGTAAGGGACCAGATGGCATGAGCAGGATTTCCTCCTTATTTGGTAGGAACAGAGCCTTAATTAGGAAACAAAACCCAATATTTATATAGGAAGTGTATTTGAAATATTATTCTAAAACTCTTCCCACTAAATTACTTCTTATCCATAATTAGAAATGGACTAAATTAAAGAACCATGTTTGGCCTTCTTTCACATTTCAACTAATAGTGTTTGCTCAGATAGTGTGGACTGAGTAGGGCATGTCAGAAAGCATATTTAAAAGACATTCAAACTTTAAAATGTTTAGAAATTATATGGCCCTAGCACTAGTGGCTAAAAAATATATGCAAGTAATTATTTTAGCTAAAGGCGAATTTAAACATAATTGCTTGACACAGTTCGTGCCACAGTTTGTGCCTATGTGGACCACATTGAAGGACATAAGAGCTAGGAAAAAAATTATGCTAGATAGGCATCTCAGAACACTAGGATAAATGGTATGCACAAAGACAAAGGTGCAGAAGAACCAAAAAGATAGATTCACCCTAAAGTGGAAGATCTTTAATTTTTGCAGATATCAAGTCCATTGTGTACTCTCTCAACTTAACGGGAACAAAACCATTCTCTCTGTCCCCTGGTATATGTGACGCTTAAGCAGTTAATCATGTCTTAAGTAGTAACCTGGCCACATGTTAATGCAATTAATGGCACAATACAACAAGGAAAACCCCCAAAAGTTATTACACAAAATATGTGTAATTACTTTGTGGTCCATTCCAATTGTGCCTTATATTGCATGTGTGGCATGCATCCACTGATCAGGGCTCTCAGTCTAAGGGGTGCATAGGAGCCCTTGACTCTGAGGTGTTCCTGAGGCTGGGAACACTGATCAGCCTGTTGGTTGCTACTTGCCAGTGCAGGGGGAGCCCAGCATCATGATCCTAGGCTCTGCCTGCACTGGCTATATGGTGTGATTGGGATCTGATCCCTGGTTCCACAATCGTGCCTTCTGCCATGCACATGCAGCACGGCAGAAGGCCTGATTGTTGAGATCATAAATCAGATCCCCTTTAAAATTAACGTCTGCCAGGGGCTTCTGTCTCTTTGTTGGAAAGTGTGGATTTATAAGGCCTATGCTATTCTCACAGAATGTTGGCCTACTTGTAAACCTAGAGTGAAATAACTACCTTGGTTTTAACTCTCCCTTTTGCTATTTCAGTTCAACTTATTATATGGACATCCTTAATATGCATTAAAAATATTATTTTGATTATATTTATGTTAGTAAAAATCAACTGTCCCCCAAAAAACTTTAATTACTTGGAAATACCTGTAATAGGATTCCTAGAAAGAACACTTATTCCTGGATTTGTGACTTGTGAGGCCAGATTATTCATTATTTGTACAGATTCCTACCATTAAGTATTCATAAAAATTATGAAAAGCCTGAAAGTTTCACATACTTTAAATCCAATAGGGAAGGCATATGAAAGTTTATAGTGGTAAACTGAAATTTTGTTATCCACTGTTCTCTGTTTAAAGATTCAATTGACAAAAAATATATACTGCATGGTTTAAAATAAGTATATTATAAAAATATCAAGTGGCAAGTTCCAATTTAATTATAACTAGAATCAACCCCAAAACAGGCATTTTACCATTTTTTGACATGGAGGTCAGGTTTTTGGGAGAGGGGGTTGTAAAAAATATTATACTGCTTTTCAAAATTAATGCCTTGCTATTTCTTTCTGTCCAAAATAATAATAAAAAAGCCCATAGAGATCTTTTCTCTGGAATAATATTTTAAAATAGTTACACTTAATTAGTCAGTTGCTTAACTAATTACAATGATGTATGGAAGCTGCTAGCAGAAATTATTTTATGGTGAGAACCACTGATGGGGACAACAATGGAAGTGCCCTTTGGCTTCTACTAACAATAAATCTCTCCTCTAAGATAAGAGCTGGGAGATATAAATATTCAGATACATAAGGTACTCTAGGAGTTAAAATGTACAGATCTGAATTTAGTCCATGTAGCTGATTGCAGTATATTGCAATTCAGTACATAATACATTTTATGCCATGTAGGTCAGTGTTTATTTTCTTATTACTGTTCACTACAGGCTGGGGAGGCGTGGGTGCTAAGGTGCATGGGTAGCAGTACGTAAGTTGCAAGTTTGAGATCGTAGCAAAAGCACCCATAGTGTGGCCTGTCAGATTCCAATCTGCAAATTCTGCTAAACACCTAGTCCCAAAGATATGAAAAAGGGAGGACTGCTCATCACCATATTCCAGTAACATTAAATATTAAAAATGTAAAAGACTGTAAATGTGAAATATTCTATCAGTGTAATATAATGCAGTTAAGTACTATTTGTAAAAGCTAATGAAAAGAAAAGCCTGTCTTGTTGTGTTGCTTCCATACGAATTCTATAGAACAAAGCATTAACATAGAAAGTTCAAATGCCTTCCACCAACTATTGTTTGGTACTATGCTAATCAGTTTCCACTTCTTATTTTAAAAAATGCTTTCAAGTAATCTAGATCCAAAATTACTCCTACAAGCTAATCTTAGTACAATAGCACGTTTGACACGTTCTAAGAATAGGCATCTAGAAATACATATGTACAAGAGTATAACTCCCAACCTGACCTCATTTTTATGTCCTCAGTAGTTACTGACACTGTTAGGTCATCACTGATGACCAGCTGTAATATTTTATTATCAGATGGGTATTGTGAGCTTTGGATTTTAAATATAAACTCTCCTGCTCCATAAATCTGATACTGCCCACATCAATTTAAAGCATGATGATCACTCTTTATGTAAGATTTAAAGATACATAGTAGGTCTCTAACCTACTGAGTTTATGAAAGCATTCATTTTATACAGGTTAAATTCATGTTTACTCAGAAAAAATGCATTTGGAACTTGTAAAAAGAAGAGGCCTGTAGAAATGATGGCTAAGATGTTATGCACTCTGCTCCCACAAAAGTTTGTTTCCAGACTTACACTGCCATCTTTGATAATGCCATGTCTTTTTCATGAGATAATGGGAGAGGGTTGAATGGCAGAATCAGTGTTTGTAAATTGTAAAATATATATGACTTCTCAAACCTCAGAGAGGTTCTACCAAACTAAACAAGAACTTGTTGCCCCAAACCTACAATTTAAAAGCCAAATTACAAATCTTCAACTCAAATGTCATTTCTATCTATCTTAAAAAACAGGTGCAAAAGCTGGAAATAAATTAAAGCTTTGGACATTCACCAAAATGCCTTTGGAAACAAATTCTTAGAAAGTACCAGATATTAAAGAAGATGGAAATATTTGGGTGATGTATTCAGAAGGAAACTCCATGTCTGTGATAGCAGGAATGCAACTGGAACCTTGAGGAAGACGCAACTGGAAGAATCCCTTCCTTAAATATCACCCAGATTAAATATAGGGAACTTGAAAGAGGGACAGACAGAAACAGAAGTCTTGGTCATGCCCAAAGTTATATCAGATGGTAGGGGAAGAAGGAGTCAGCTTCAAAGACTGTAACAGATAGTCTTTAACACATGAACTGAAAAAAAAGACTTGACAATGTCCCTTAGGACATTCAGTGTCAATTTGCAGGCAGTAGCTGTGTAAATGTGTTGAGTTTCATTTTTTTGAATGAAGTAGCAAGCGCTGACACTAGACATCTACTATCCACCAATGCATACAGTACTATATGACATGTAAAACTAAATGGCAAAAGACCAGTTAAATAACTGACAGACTTACCTCTACTCGAATCATTGAGGAGCAATATTTAATATTTTAATTTCACATTAATATAATTATTAAAATATACTATTACTATGCATAAAACATTTTATGTCAATGTATTGCTGCTTTATTACCTTGTAAAATAAGAAATAAAATGTGCTAGAAGTCTGTATTTACTTTGACTGCAAGCTTAGTAAACTATTTTTTCAAGCTTCACTCTAATGGTTTATCATGTTACTGGAAGCTCTCAATTAAGTTACAGTAAAGTTGTTATGCACAGTTAAGTGCCCATTATTTCTTTATCTCACCTATTGTAATATTTTATGTCAGAAATGAAACATTCTAAACATAATAAGATTCATGTATCTGTTAATCATCTGTCTGTGGCCTCACAGCACTATCAGAGTTCCTGACTGTTATTTAGTGGCCAAGCTTATGACTAATTTATGGAAATGCTTTTGGGATACATAAAGGCTGCAGGACTCTACCCATCAGAATGATGTAAACAATATATTAATAAAAAACAAGGAAAAACAATAAACTTACCATTAAACACGTTACTAAAATGACAAAGATGCTGAGAAATATGACAACTGCATAAAATCCTTCTTTGCTCCAGATTTTATCCGCTTCATGTTGTCCTTGCAAAACATTTTTCTTTATTAAAAAATAAAGGATAAGAAAAATAAAGGGTGATGTTATACCATAGCATATGCAGATTAAAGAGTTCTGGTCCAGCATTAATCATGTTTTTAGTTTTGTTACAGTTAGTATTCTATAGTGTAGGGCACTTCATTTGACTGCTGCCAGTTCAACGTCTACTTAAGCTAAGCAAACTGGCTGAACTTATTTGCCACAATAATCCTAACACAGAGAAAGATGGTTTAAATGCTCCTTAGCAAGTGCTAAAGTAAATTTCGCATTCACATAATGGGTTGATCTTAAGCTAAGCAAACAAGATTCATATTCTTTCTCGGAAACTACCTAGCTCATCAGGTAAGAGGGCAGGGCTCTTATGTTTGCTGAGGAAATTGCTCAAGCTGTCTTTTTCATTCTGTTATGTGTCTCCTCCCACAACACCCACACACAAGCCTACGTACTATTTACACCTTACACAGAAGTGAAAACAGGTGCAAACTGAATCTCATGATGCATTAGTAACTGAGAAACCCTGATATTATAACCTGAAAAAAACCTTATATTAAATTCTGATTATGTTTAATGCAATCTCCTAACCCTAGAGACTACCAGTGATATTACACTTTTAAAGCAGCTGTGTATGCTGAAAACTGCAGAGCTTTTGGGGAATATAACATTTAAAGAAGCTAAATAATATTTATTTTGGCTTTCCTAAAATAAAAAAAAATGTGGTAGTCTGTGAACGATAAGATTGCCACTACATTTTCAAATAGAAAAAAAGCTAACTGAAATTTGGATCCAAGTATCTTCTCTTCAGCTAAAATGCCCCTCAAAATATTTTGCATGTTCTTTCTATAATACAAATCTTCACTTATATGTTTCAAAGGGCAAAACCTAAATAACAACAGATTTGAAAGAACTTAAATTGTATATAGTAGTATGAAGAGCTAAATTCCCAGTCTATTTGCTTCCTTTTTTATTATAGCCTTTCTCAAATACAACTGTCAAATCGAGTAAGCACAAGGTATTTTCATCAGGCCCTCACTACTTATTTTCCTAACTCTGAACGCTGTCCTTGCACAGAAAATCTGTTTAGGCATTAACTCAACTGACTTACTTGTGTAAAACCAGTAGCACTGCCTTGTCTTCATTAAGAGTTTTAGCTCAAGGCAGCTATTTTTATCTTGTTACTCTCTTTTCTTCCAATGAAGACAGTCTATGATGGGGATATTTACATAAAAAGGTCATGAGGTTGACCAGAAGGATTCAGCTGTCTCATAATGGCAACAGATAGACAGCCTTCAAACTCAGAGGGCCTTTTGTTCTATCTCCGGGTCTTCACATGATTTGGAAACATGTTGCTAGTAGAATATCTAGCAGAAATGGGGGTAACTCATGCTCAGAATTTGCCATGCCCTGAGAAGCTTGCCCAATCAAGCAACTGCTATACACATTTACTAATCTCTTTAGCCCTAAAAGCCTCCCCCACCAAAAAATCTTTGACCAGAAAAAATTCAAGTGGAGGTGTTTGCATGCACTTTGCAGTGACAGACTTCTGGACATACAGCCAAAGTTCAAAAAGAACTGCTGTACTGCATTTGCCAGAAAAGCTCACTTTGACTGTCTCTCATTTCAACACAGATGTGCTTCCTCCTGCTTCTAGTCTGTGCAATTCATGAATTGCAGTTTCACAAAATAAAAACCTATGCATTAAGGGTGGTCAATTTAAAGGTGCTTTTAAAAATTACCATCTACTGACTTATATCAAGAAGAGAACACAGAAGTAGTATTAAAAAGGAAAACCTCTCCAACAGAAGCATTCTCTTGGTGACATACATGTCTTCCACAGCACTGGACCCAACTAGAAACTTACTATACACAGTGGTAAACAATTTGCCCCACTAAATTGAGTAAGAGTACTTGTGCAGGTGATTGCTCACCAGTACCACATGAGGTATCACATTTTGGCCCTATAAACAGTATACATGTCCTCAGGCTGCATAGGCATAACAAATGATTGTCCTTTGTTTAGGGAAATGCTCAGAAATGTGAAGAGTTTTCAATGGTAAGTTGCGGAAACTGTTCCTAAACATATTTTAAATAATATTTCCACATCTTTCATCATTGCCTTGTAGTGGTCTGTGCAATTTTGCTACCTCAGCATAGTAGGGAAGTTGTTTTAATAAGTAATTACAACACAGGACCTGGGTCCTAATGGTGGCTTAGTGCCCAGAATTGCAGCTGCTCTGCTTTCGGTGCTCCCATTGAAATCCATGGGAATTCCACAAGCAGAACAGCTGCAGCACTGGCTCAGGAGCTAACTGTTTGACCCTCTTTAGGTTAACCAATGACCTTCCTGTGTTTCAGGCATCCCGAGTGGAAAACTGGATGAAAGGCACATACAGAAAATCAGCTGAGCTGCCCTAGAGGGTTAGTGAACTGCTGCTATGATTCTCCAGATACAAGCTGAGTGCTATTTTATTTTTTCAATTCTTTTAATTGTTTTATTTTTTAATAAAACAGTGACAAAGGAGAGATTTTTTTCTGATAGAATTTGACATATGTTGTTGAATCAACTATCTTTATTGACCATGGCAGAGTTTTCATTAATTTTCCCTTAGAAAATCAGATCCAACCATTTCCAAATACTAGAGATTGTCTATAAAAAGACAGTCATGCTGCTGTAACGATAACACCGATTGCAATACCATTTTGGAACACCAAAACACTTCCTTACCCTAACCAAAGGAATCTACACACTTTATCCTGCTGTATGGTATTAAGGACAGTAGACCCCTTATTTAAACTCTTCTGCAATTATAATTGCAGGAGTTCTGGTTATTAGGAATCCTCTGAATTGATTTGGAAAAGATTCAGAGTTTTGGATCAGCTGAGGAGAGGCAGGCACAGCTGGGTGGCTGCAGGTTCTCCCGAGGCTCCTTTGCCTGTACCTGCCTCTCCCTGGGCAGGGGGAGCCATGGGAGAAGCCCCCATGACTACCCTGCCTGGCCCTATCCCTCGCCCAGCCCCAGCCTCTCACCTCTTTTTAAAAAAAAGCCCCACACTCATTGGCTGCAGCAAGGGCTGTGGGGCCTCCTGGCAGAGCCCTCCAGCACAGACTCACTCCCCAATGCCCCCCCTGCCTAGCCCCAGAAGTCTGGAAATTAAAAAATAAACAAACCTCCAAACCCTCCAAAATGCACTCATCAGCAGTAGCAGCAGCTATGGGGGCTCCAGGGCCAAGTGGCAGAGCACCTTGCACAGCCCCTGCTCCGTGATCTCCCCCTCTGCCCAGCCACACCTCCGATGGTTGCCCTGCCTGGCCCCAGCATCCCAGCAATTAAAAAAAAAATAGCCCCACACTCACTGGCTGCAGGAGCAGCAACTGGGGCCTCTAATGGCTCATGGCAGAGCCCCCCCACGCAGCGCGGGACAGTGGGGAGTACCCCCCCGCTTGGCACCCACACGGCAGCAGCCCCCTGACACGGGTGCAGCATGGCTTGGCAGGATGCCATGCACTGTCCAGGAC
Organism: Crocodylus siamensis; assembly: GCF_052110815.1. Lineage (NCBI taxonomy): Eukaryota > Metazoa > Chordata > Crocodylia > Crocodylidae > Crocodylus > Crocodylus siamensis. The sequence goes on from NC_143398.1 coordinate 68,740,160, forward strand.
TTAGGGCGGCTCCATAGGTCAGCCAGAGCCTAGCACTGCTCTGCCCCAGTGGCTCCAGCTCCCAGACAACGCGTGGTGCCCTGCTGCACTGCACTGCACCCATGCCATGGGGCAGGTGCGAAGTGTGTGGGGGGGTGATCCACAATGACTCCCACTGCCCTGCACTGCACAGGGGCTCTGCCATGGGTGCCCAGAGGCCCCAATCACCATTGCTGCAGATGGTGAGTGTGGGGCTTTTTTTTTTTTTAAGTGCCTGGAGTCTGTGGCAGAGCAGGGGCTGGGGCTGGGTAGGGTATCCATGGGGGCTTCTCCTGAAGCTCCCCCCACCTGGAGAGAGGCAGGCACAGCAGAGGAGCCGCGGGGAAAACCTGCAGCTGCCTTTCTGTGCTTGCTTTTCCCCAGCTGATCCGAATCTCCAACTCCAAATCAAACACTTCACCATTCACGCAGGCCTACTGGTTATCATAGATGAGTCACCTCATCTGCATGATAAAAAATTATTTCTGAAACAATTCAGAACTTTTACTTCTGAAGTCCATAAGAACTGATAAGACATGGATCTAAACTACTAAGTTAATTTTAAAATGGTTTAATTGTCAAGGTTCAAGAGATAAGCTGGGTACGTCCTTTTGTCTGATACTAAGGATCAGAAAAGCAGAGACGCTGAGGAAAAAAACCCTCTCAACTCTTACAGACACTGAAGCTTGAGGCTGGGAGTGGATGATTAAATTAAACTAATCGGAACCATTACACATTTCTTTAGCTAACTAGGCAGCTGCTCAGGCCTTAGACAGATATACTTTAACCTTGTTTACTTTTGATTTTCTTGTCGACAAACAACCAGTTTAGTTCAAAACCATGCTATTTCCTGTGTGGACATGTGTAAGTCTCACTTATATCAATTAAGTCAGTGAAAAAATAACATAATTTAAATCAATGTAAGCTATTACTGAACTGATTTAAGAGGGTGTGGCTGTGCCTACATAAGGTGCTGACTATGCAGTCGTTACTGTGCAGTTATTTAGTACTTAGATAAACTGCACAGTAACCGGAGTTACTGCACAGGTGCATTGAGAAACAGCTTTTTTGTGATGCTGACTGCGGAGTAGTTATGGGCTATGTGCAATTATCATCTGATGTAGACGTGTCCTGTGCATAGGGGGTCTTCTTAGGTTCAGCTGAACTGGAGCAAGGTGTGTGCATATAAAAATATTTAGCTTTTTAATAAACCTTTCCGTCACTAAGATATGTTGGGAAGCAGGGCACAGGCAAATCTAGCAAAGCATTCTCAGTAACAAGGAAAATGAACACTCAATCCTTGGTAACTGAGGGGAATGGGAGAAGGGAGGCACTGACTTGTACCAAGGGGTGAAGGGATGTTGCAGACTTAGCTTACACAATAGCAATGAAGACGAGGTAAATTGGATTAACAATTCAAGGTAAAGCCAATAGAGTAGCCTGGAGTCAAAGTCAAGTGGCTAACCCGAGTTGAAACCTGAGTTACCACTTCTATTTTAACCCAAGGTAGATGATTTGGTTAATAACATGCCCATGATGACAAAATTGCTTTGGAAAGACTAAAACAATCCTGGATATGATAATTTTTAGTGCAGCCTTCAAGTTCCACATTAGTTCTTTCCTTGTATACAACTCCATTTTTGTGAAACAGATGCTATTTTTATGTATCTTTTTTTTTGTGGGGACAGGTTTTCAGGAGAGGCAAATCTCTTTTTGGCTATATGACCAGCAGATTTCTGTAGGGGTGTAACTCTTGTTTTTTACCTTGTCCAGATAGAATACTATGTGTGCCATGCCTGATCTGATGGGCACCAAGTGGCTCTGGGTTTTGTTCTTGATTAGCAGTGTGTCTTTCCAAGATGATAATATGCATTCAAACTATGGGTTACGATCACTTGTCCTTGCACTGACTTACGGTTTGTATATGCTTTAAAGTTTATGATTGGTCCATCTAACCTTGTCTCTCACAGAAGTCAGTATCACATGGTTCAAATGCAATCACAAGAATTCTTGTAGTAGACATTTGGGCTAAGTACAGATGCTCAAAAAGCCCGAGGCGGAAGCACTCTATGAATAGTGCTTTATTTAAAGCGCTTTACATTAGGTTGGGACTGAACAGAACACACATTAGTGGGGGGACTCGGAGCCTGCCTGTAGAGGCAGTGGCTGAGGCCAGGAGGCTGCGGGCACTCCTGCACACCTCATAGGAGGCTGCAGGAGAATGCCAAGCCAAGCCAACCCCAGCTGAGAAACCACCTACCCTGGATTGGCCAGTGTGGCCCCTCTTCCCAGCCCTGCCACCTTGCCAGATAGCTGCTGTCAGTGCCAGCTGCTGGAGGAGTGGGAAAGGAGCTCCCCACAGCTTGTGGACTCAGGTCTTGGTAGGGGCCAGCAGAGAAGCTCTGTTCTCCTCTACCCCCTACCACAGTTCCCAGTATACCAAAAAGCAGTGCAGCTCCAAGCTGTAGCTCTTGGATGCAGCTCGGGGAATAGGGCCTCTCTGCCATGTGGATTCCACGCCCCCCCGCAAAACTTGCAGGCATGGGTTGTTTTGGTGAGGCTTATGCTGGGTCTGTGCAGCAAAGAGGCTCCATTCCTTCAACTGCAGCTAGAAGCTGCAGCTCACGGCTGCACTGCTTTTCAGTGCATCGAGAACTGTAGCTGCAGAGTGGGGTGGAGAGGACCTGGTCTGGTTACACCAAGAATCATGGCCACAAGCTTGGGGGTGGGATCCGTGTGACAGAGAGGCTCCATTTCCCTCCCCCACCCCACCAGTTCCCAGTGCTGCAAAAAGTGGTGCAGCCCCAAGCTGCAGCTCCTGGCTGCAGCTGCAGAAGTGGAGCCTCTCTCCCATGTGGACCCAGCCCAGCCCCCACCCAGACCCATGTCCATATGTTGGGGAGGGGGATGGAAATCTTCACGTGGCAGAGAGGCTCCATTCTCCCGGCTGCAGTCAGGAGCTACAGCTTGGATCTGCACTGCTTTTCGCCACGCTGGGAACTGTGGCAGGGAAAGAGGAAGGGGGAAATAGAGCCTCTCTGCCACATGGAGACCTGTGCCTGCCAGCTTGGCTGTAGGCATCCACACAGCAGAGAGGCTTTGTTCCTCCACCTTACTGCCAGACCATGCAGGGAGGAGACAGAGTCTTTTCTGTCTGTCTCCCCTCTGACAGCCTGGGAGCAGGGCTGGGCCAGTGCTTGCCCAGAGCACATGAGCACTGGCTGAGGCTTGCAAGTTGCCCAGCAAGAGGTCCCTGGGATGCTGGTGGAATGTAACCTATCTTGGCTTGGGATGGGACTGGTACAGACATTCAATAGATTGCTCTAACCAAAAGCGCTTTAGTTTGATACCACATCCATCCAGGGTTAACTTAGACCAGGATCCACCATTTTTAAAGCATTCTATGTGTTATGAATGTCTGTTCAGTTATGGCTTTAGAAAGCTTTTTGCACACTTAACCTGTGATAAGCGTAACTTCTGTACAGGCCTGTGTAAGCTGCCCATGGCAAATTTTGTACTTACTTCCACACTTCCTATCAATTACTATTTGGCTTATTGCCATGAAACATGAAAGCCTAACTGAACAGTTTCATTATTCAGCTATATCAAATCCTTTACTATAATCATCTAAACTCTTAAACTCAACAGCATCTTGTCACAGAAGTTCCACAGGCTGATTATATGTTACAGAAAAATATATGCATGTATAGGACACCATTTTAAGTGACTAGAAAGTCAGTACTCCCACAGCAAAGGTAGGATGGATATCAGCTCTTACTTAGGAGGTATTTCTCAGAGACTAACATATGATAGTCTAGACAGAGTTGATTTAATTGAAAATATACTGATCTCCCTAAATTGATTATAGGGCAATTCATCCTCAGCTAAGTGGCACAGTTCAACTGAAGTCAATAGAGACATACCCACATCAGTTTACCGTGAGTATACAGATTAAGATGTATTGCTTACTGACCCACTGGTACAGGTACCTCTCTGGCCCCTAGATGTCAAGGACCCAGTTTCATGCTCATCCACAGACTTACTACATGATCTTAGGCCTCAGTTTTCCAGATGTAAAACGAGGAAAATACATCCTAACTTTACAGGGATATTGTTAAGACAAATGCATTAAAGACTTTGAAGGGCTCAGACATTGTAACATATGAAAGGATAGATTTAGCATCAGTTCAGGAATTAATGTAATCAAAGAATGTAGGAATATATTTATTCAAAGGGCTGCAAGGGTCTTTGTACACTGTGCTATGAAGAGTTTCCCTAGTTTATCTTTTGGGTTTGTTTTGCTTTTGCTTTGTAGGGTTTGATTTTATTCTTTGGGCAGATTTAGGGAAGAGTTAATAACCAGGCAAGTAAGATTACACATAGTTGTCTTCTCAGCTCCAATTTTGGCAAAAGCTTACATATATAAATAGTTCCACTGAAGTCAATGGGACTAGTTACATGTGTCACTAGCATGTGCATAAGTCTTTGCAGAATTTGGCTCTTAGTTTTGTAATTAAAAACAAGAATAAAAGACATAATATTAAAATAAGGTTCTTGTTTTGCAACAGCTTTAAAATAGAGTACAGTCTCCATGGTTTTATACATTCTTCAATGACTTATCTTGTTTGAAATCGTTTCCTCTGTTTGGCTACATTTATCTGATTGACAGAGAGCAAATGCAAATACCTAGCAGTTCCAGAGTATTGAAATATACTTTTTTTCATATAACATAGATGAGACGTTCAGCACTTTATTTTTCAGACAGTCCCTGAAAACTTGAAATCATTTCTCCATTCATCCATTATTCATATATATTTTCTTCCCATATCTATTTGGAGTGTTATTTGTAAGTGCACTATTTGGAACAGATAATTATATTTATTACAGCTGTAAAACTCATAGGCTTCAACAAAGGACAATTCTAATTTAAAGAAAGTATTTTAGTATCAGTAGCCCTGATAGTTGATGGGACCTGTAGTGAACAGATCTGACATTTGCACGGAAGTGCTTAGCTTCACTTTATGATCCTCTAACCCAGTATTAGAGCTGCCAAAAATGGGTGAACTTTCCCATTTCTGCACAGGTAACTTCCTATAGGAAATGCATACAAGTGTACTTATGAGAATTTGTTCTTGGTGTTACATTTTCAGACTGAATCTATCTTGAAGCATTTTCCACTGAAGTAGAATATTTAAAATCAGCCAGAAAAAATGTCTGTCCAATAACTTTAAAGATACTATAAGCAGCAGCCATTATGTAACTAGCTATGGCATATACACAGACTTGGATTTGAGAACTATAATGCTTTGCTTAGGAAGGGAGTAAAGCTGTTAAATTTAGGTTTTTCAAGTTTTTGTTTTTTTCAATAAAAATGTCTTCTTTTTTTTTAAATTCATATTCTTGCCAAAATGGAAATTGTCATGGGAAAAATAATGTTTGTTTATGATTTTTTTTTCAGGTGACTCATGGATCTGAACTCCCATAGAGATCTGACTGGCTGTATGGGCCTCTGAGACACCAAAAAAAATTCAGAATGGTAGTCTGATGCCTGACACATGTGAACTCACCAATTTCCTTCCTTTATTTTTAAATTGGTATCCCCCATAGTATACACAGCTCAGCAGATAAGCTCAAAGTTGAATGTATGACTGAACAGCAATGTCTTGAGCAATGTGGAGGTGATAGTGATGCTATTTCTTTAAAATATGTTACTATACAAAAATAAAAGTTGTAAGAGCAATAATAACAATAACAACGATCTTTTATTTGGTTAGTTAAAAAACTCTTCCACAAGACAGAGTGGCCGCATCTACACAAGATACTTACTGCACAGCAGCTCATTACTACTGCACAGTAGCGTTGTTGGGCACGTTACTACAGCATAGTAAGTGTCAGTAGGCAACCGTGTTGAGATGCTACTGTGCAGTAATGCTGGTTACTGTGCACTCATTTAGTACTTGGCTATGCAAGTACTAAATGACTGTGCAGTAACAATTATGCAGTCAGCATCTTGTGTAGATGCAGCCAGTGAGACATAGATAAAAACAAAGTATGAAAAGTCTTCCATATAAAATACAATTAAAACCTATATGGACAAAGCAGATTGATAAACTAACCTGAAGTGGGGAATTATGAGATGTTCTATTTTTTTTCTCCAAAAGAAGTCTCCAAGCAAGTCAACTCATATATGCAAAACCGAAGTTTCTAAAGGATTATTTTTAGCCCATTCAAGCATTCTTAAAGCATCTAACAGCATTATTTTATTATTGTCTTGTAACAGTAATGTTTTTAAGCTAGATATTCTCTTCAGTTTCAATGCTTTAGCCTTTGAGCTAACACAGAATTCAATGATTATAATACTTTTGCCTAAGTTATAATACACGCTAATATGATAGACAAGTGATCACCTACCTCAGGAGAGACTTCTGTAATTCCAAACTGGGATAAACTCTGATGCAAAACATTGATATTAAGCGAACGCAACACCTCTTCAGATGGGAGCGCATCAGAAATTCCTAGTTTTCTATTTACCGGAGACACAAATAGTTCAACACAGTTCTTCTTTCCCTAGTAAAATCAGATCACACAAAATCATATAAAACTGTAGAGTCCTGAATACTTTCTGCTAGCCGCAAAAGCTTCACCATATTGTCAAAGTGGCAGAACAGGATACACAGGCTGCTCAACTGTACATACTGATTCTCATTTTCAACCAGTTCAGTCTTCACAGGATGATACAATTTGCTATGGGTTATATCTTTTCCCTTTTGCTTGGTGACTGTTGATAAATTATTTTTACCTACAGGTCATCAACTTTATATATTTTGCTCACGCAAAAATGCTTAGGATAATGACAAGTAGTTTGCTGTTGTTTTGCTATATAGTGTCAACACATTTTAGTCACGAGGCATGGTGAGATGTGCTGTTCTTATGTTTTATTGCAATATCGTTCCATATGATGGCACAATAATTTGAAAGGACCTCAAAGTCTGCCTGGAAACAATTCTGACAGCATAGGAGAAAAACCTGCTCTTGGTTCCACTATCTTGCAATTTTTGTTAACAGAATACAGACAAGTTTATTAAAACTGAGACAAATTTAATATTTTCCTCCAGGATATAGAGATATTTTGCTTTATTCCTTCATTGCTATGAGGAAAGAAATATATCATGATATTTTTAAATAAATAACACTGCATTCAGAAGAATAACTTCACACGGAGATCAGATTTAACAGCATACTTTCCAGGAGGATTACTTTAAATTTAACTTCTGTCCTCCGTATTTTGGTGGGTAAGTGTTTACCTCTATGTTATCACATTATACCAGCACATCACTCAGCCCTGTTTGTTCTCTTGTGATCAGCCAGGATATATATAAACTATGTATCTTTAGAGAGCAGTATCCCTGAGACAAGCTGAGTTTTGCGAAATGAAAATACCTACAACAGTGCCAAGGCAGGGGTTAATTATCAAATCACCCGTGTGAACAGCTGCCATGACACTGAAGCCATGATTCTGGGAAAATAATACATTCTGGGAGTAGGTGGATTACGGAAGCGAAAGTAGGTAGATGAAGTGGCATCCCCACCTCTTTATGATGCCCGTAACTGACCTTCCCTCTGATCACAGGAGGGACTTTATACCTCTGCTAATTTAGTGTTTATGTTGCATGGGGGGAACTGCCTATGTAGCAGCAACAGCATGGGCAGTGGGAATAAGGTCTTGAATTACTTTTTTAACTCTTCTTAGCAACTATAAGATCTTGGACAAGTCACATATCTTCTTTTGTGCCCTATTTTATCCATTTGGAACAGTGGGAGCAACCTTTTTGCAGGGGTGCCACAAATTAGACCTGCGCATTCCCTAAGTGCCACTCCTATTCCCTTCTTCTGCCAGATCTGTTTTCTGCTGCTCCCTACTATGTGCTTCCTGCCTGATCTCCTGCTCCGCTCTATTTCCTGCCCTATCTGTTGCTGCACTGCCTGGCCCCTTCCTGATCTGCTGTGGCCCACACATAGACGCAGCCTGTGCCATTGTGGCACTTGTGCCACAGGTTGGCCACTCTGATGTAGAAAATGCATAGATTAATACCATGGAGGCTGGGCCATGGGGGCTGGGCCCTTCCCAGCGGCTGTGGCTCTGTGACAGGCTAGCTTAGCAGCATGAGTGAGGGCTGGCTGGGTTGCAGGCTGCTCGGGCCAGCTTGGAAGTGCTGGTGGGCTTTGAGCCCTGCAGCCACCTCTGTGCCCCTTCTTCTGTGCAGCACTTGGCAGCTGCAGGCGCATCACAAGCAAATCAGTTCAATTTTTGCAGGTTAGACTAACCTTCCAAGATTGAATCAATTCAGGCTTCAGCTTTTTGAATGTCTATCCCTAACCTAGATGTTTGGGTAAACGTGTGAAAAGATCTAATGCATGGCAGGAGATAGGACACATGCATGGCAGGAGGTGTGACTATGGGATCCCAAATCAGATCGAGTTATGCTTTATTACTGGTGCAGGGAGATTCTGGGATCGCCATCCTGGGCTCCCCCTGCACCAGCAAGTAGCAAGCTCCCACAGCTGAGAATCCAGCAGCTAGCAAGATTCAGCTGCAGCTGCAATCCATGTACTGCCAAAGTCCTGCAGCTGATGGGGGATGCTGGTATGACTCAGTTGTGGCACTGCGTGGAAAGCTGCCAGGGCTGAGAGTGCCATCAGCTGCAGGACTCCAAGTCCCAGCAGTACATAGTGCCCCCTCACCCTCCCCTGTACCTGGGAGCCACATCAACTGATGGGGCTTCTGGCAGGGGCTGAGCATGTTGCAGTCCTATGCCTGGGAGCCCCACCAGCCTAGGGAACCTAGTGGTGGGGGCATACCTTGCTACACATGCAAACTAAAGCTGGACAGAAACCAGCTATAAAGTTAGTACACCTTTTCCAGCTCTGGCTTTATAGCTGGATGGACCTTTTATGGCATGATAGTTAATTTGCACATGTATCCAGTCTAAATTAATTGCAAAATTAACCAGTAATTACATGTCATGGCCTGTGTTTCATTTCTCAGTTACTTAGGATCCATCAGGGAAGCTGCTAAGTGATTTGCTCTGCTAGCTCGGGTTAGCACTCATAAAGAGAGTTTCTCTCTTAATTGTACTTTACTATGTGTAAACCTTATAACCTTATCATTTTGGTTAATGTACAGGACAGAAAGATTGCTATGAATGGTTGGCATTCCTAAAGGAAATAAAAAGGATTGAACTATATTGCTGCTCATGTTCCCTTTTGTACATCTTGTGTGATCCTCTCACATAGAGGCATTATGTGAAGGTATTTTTTATCCCCTTTGACATTTAAAATCTCATTGAACTAGGAAATACATTTATGCTGAACCTGTCATTCCTCTTTGCTAATGTTCAGCCTACATGAAGATTAAAAAAATAACTTGCCTTCATTGTGAAACATTAATGGAATAATGGAACAATATGGGTATTTGTTTGATAGCAAAAATGCCCTGTGGAAAGCAACAAAAGTGATAGGTTCATACTGTGTCCCATTACCATTCACCTTACATGGAGGATCTCAAAATGAAAAGGAACATCTTTTGGAAAAAAAAAAAAAAGCCTTACTGTTCCCTCTTAGAAATAAAGTCTGACCAGCTTCTGTTAATGTGGTACCTTAAGAATGACAAGATCCTTCCTGAACACATGCTGCTAAAGCCCAAATTCAAGGCAGGAGGATTAATGTAATAAATTACTCACATTTAAATTACTCAGCCTCTATAATCCGGGTGCCTTAGAAATAACAAAGTTATAAAGACAGAGGTTCAGATGAAAGTTAGATTGAGGGGATAAGGCATAAAGAAACCCAGGATACATTTTTTTCTCATGAAAATGAACTGTAGAATCAAACAGGGATGAAGCTAATGGAATTTTATCAGAGGTGGATTCAGAGGAGGCATGATAGCCTGGTTGCAGCCCCCCTCTGATATTGTACTACTTGCACAGTGAGTTCTCAGCTCACTGGCATGTCAACACAGCTTCTGTACGAGTTCACCAGCTGATCTGTCTGGAATCCCTTTCAAACAGCTCTGGAGCCTGATGCTGTTTGTTTTTCCTACCTTTCTTTCCCGCACCCCTCCCGCCTGAATTCAGCAGCAAGGGAAAGCAAGGGAACATGCAGCAGTTGTCAGGGATGCTCAACCCCTGCTTTCATGGAGCTCTGGGGCTATGTGCTGCTCATTTCTTCCTTTCCCCTGATCTTGAATGCAAAGGTGTGGGAAAGTCAGAAGGGAAAGGCAAACAAAAGCAGGTTCTGGAGCTACAAGCAGGGACTCTGGGCCGACCCCTTACCAATGACCTCATAGAGCTCATGGTGCAAGTGGAGCTCCCAGCAGGCGCTGCACGGACATGCCGTGAGGTCTGAGAGCTCACCAGCATCCAGGATCACAGTGAGGGTTGGCAGCCACACCGTCTTTGGTTGTCTGCACACGTGCAATGAGTTCTTTTCACTGTGCATGTGCCAGACCTCCGAAGGGCGTGCAGCCATACCGTCACTGAGATCATGGATCTGCCCCTTGATTTTACAAAACTTAGTCTATGAATAATTGTAGAATGACCTACAACTGAATTGGGAATCTGCTATAAGTTTTTTGAAGTACCATATAACAGGAATATAATTTTCTATCACATTCTATTTGACTGTTAAACAACCTCTAGAAAGGAGACCTCTTTCTATCACATTCTATTGGACTTTTCCATTATGGCAATAAAGCTAATTTTATTTAATTGCAAATAGCCTGGCCATTTTGTTATGTGAAGCTCTTGGTACTTACAATGAGTCGGTTGATGTGAACTTGCTGAGGTAACAGCCCTAAAGCTGCAGCTACTCCTTGGCGGAATATCCGAAGCAATGTGATATTCAGCTTGTTTACATCCATCTGCAGCGTCTGAAAAACAAAACAAAAGCTAATGAGTTCCTTGCTCAGCACGGTGAGTTCTCAAGATACCTGACCTCCATGAATACTGCTAACTGTTTTCCCCAGGATGAAAATTTGTGAAATCTATTTGCACTTTTATTAAAGAACAAGTACAAGAAAAGCTTGAAGTGTGCTAAATACTGGAAAAGTACAACCTTTCCCCTACTCCATTCATTTTGGGCTTTGGAACCTTTTAAGTAATTCCTATGACAAGAGACACTGTTATAAAAACCACAATTACCAAAAATATAAAGAACAGTTTAGTTCTGAATATGATTTCACTTTAAAAGAAGCTAGTGGTTTTGGATAGGAGAAATCTGTTTTGTGTATTTTCATAGAATATGTATTCATCATAATTGTAGAAATTGGTCAGAATGTCAGTAAAAGGGTTTATTTCTTTCTTGGAAATGTGGTTCCTATGATTCAAAAGTACAAATAATTGATCATTTTATTTTGGCCTACCCATACCTCATAGGGAATGGCTGTAAGATAGGGCCACTGTAAAATGTTCTTCCTTCATATCACAGGTTTATAGTGACACCTGGGGTGTAAATAAGCATTTGCTGCACCCAGGTCTAGGTTTAGTTTGCTTGCTTTAAGCTGTCTCAACCTACTCTGGGAGCAGTGAATGCAGCTGTGCACTGCTTCTTGGAGTGACACGTACAGCTGTTTACCACTGCCAGAAGCAGGATGGGAAGTCCAAGGTAAGTAACGGCTGGTGGGATTGTGGGGGTGCAGGGAGAGGCTGGTGGGATTGGGAGGGGTGGCAGGTCCAGGGGTGCGTGCAGGATGGGATGCTAGTAGATTTTGAGAAGGGGGAGTCAAGGGACTAAAAATAACCCAATCAGGATCATGTGGAGGGGGATGGAATAAGAATAGCACAGCCACAAGGCTAAGACAAGTGGCTGGGCTTTCCCAGCCCAGGTGATGTGTTGTGAGCATATTTGGGTATTTGCTAGATTGGGGAAACCCCTTCCTAGATTGGATTAGCCTTTTCTTGATCTAAATTACTGTACCTTCTTTGGTGAACTAACTTAGATTGCGTGCCACTTTTTGGCCAATTTAACCCTGAGAATGCCCCCATGAGTGGGCATTTAGCTCAACCTAACCTTGCAATGACATGCCAGCGAGGTCTGAGAGGTTACTGGCATCCAAGATCACAGCAGGGGGTTGTGGTCGCACTCGTTTTGGCTGTGTGCACATATGCAATGAGCTCTTTTCACTGCACATGTACTACACCACTGACGGGGGTGTGGCCATGTCCCTGTCACTGATCCTGGATGCAGCCCTGGATTTTACAGAATTATTCTATGAATAATTCTAGAATGATGCAAAAATTGAATTGGAAATCTGCCCTGGTTAGGTCAATCTAAATGTAACCCTTAAACACTTCTTCAAATTAAATCCTGAGAAGAGTCCCTCCTGAAGGAAAGCTTCCTTTGAAATTAACTGAAGTTCAAATCAGTGCACATGGAGATCTTGACCACAGGAAGTAATGGACAGGTTTACTCTGCTCCTCCTGTGCTCTTTTGTAGATAATTTGGGCTTGTGGAAGCCAGAAGGAGGAGGAAATGAGGTGCTGTATCTGTGGCTTCTTGTATTTTGACAACAGCCAGAAGGAAGAACTTGGAATCAAGTATAGTATATTCACTGAAAACTGATTGTTTTAATCTAGTGAAAATGATTTTCCAGGTAGGAGTTGAACCTTTCTATTTGAAGCCAGAAGAGGAGGTGCTCAAGGTCACAGAATGAGTAAATATATATCCAGGAATGGTTTTTATTCCTAGTACTCTATTACTGTATAAAGATTTCTTTTTTTTTTATATTGACCTGTGAGTAGAATTAACTAGTAGTATGTGAGACAGCAAATTGCAAATATGCTCCTTAAAAGAAATTTCTTTCCTTCCAAAGACTGCCGTTCCTAGAAAACAGGATTTATTCACAAAATTGAAAAATTTACCTGCAATATGCTGAATGTTTAAACCAGCAAAATTTTTGTAGGCAAAATGTTGTTTTGTGTTCCCAAATTTGATATTTTCCCCAATATTATCAATGAGAATGCCATGCTCAGTTTGGACTGGCTTGCTTATCAAGTCCAGATACAACAGCTGATTTAACCTGAATGTTTTAGGGTCTTCCAGGTTTAAATGTTCCCGTGTCCTTTGAGATTTTCATAATTTATAGTCGTATTTTATATTTGCAGGCATGTCTTGGGTTGGCTGCAGCTTCTTCAGCTTCATCCCCCCTGGGTAAGATGTCTTTAGAGTGGAGGCAAACAGGTCTAGCAGTTTAAACACCAGACTTGGGAAGCTTTCTCGGCAGCATGCTCTATTTCAATGTTCAGAGTAGTGTAATAAATGAAGCTTGCACAGGAGTTATGAAACTGCTACTACTTTGCAAATAGGATGGATCTAGGACTTGAGTATTAATGAAAAAATGGGTTGCTACTCTGACGGTAAGATTCTTGAGAGTCCTTAGCTACATATCATGATGACATACAGACAGTGAAGAATTATTTGTCCAGACCAATGTCTCTGAAGAACAGAGACCATGCTTATAAATATTTTACTTTAATTGGAAAACAGAACATACTAATATAGCAGAGGTTAAATATTAGTTTAAAAACACAAAAGTGAGGAATTTAGACAACCAATAAAATTTTGATTTCCCTGAAAGGCCATTCATTACACGTATGTAATTGTCTCAAGGGTAAGTTTTAGAACTAGGACTCTGAGCTATACTGATTTTCTTTTGCCAATTTTTTCCAGAAGAAGATGTCCCAGAAGTACCTGTTTATGAGTGGGGGAACTAAGAAGTAGATTCTAATAAGTTATTAATTATTATAGATTTAATATAAAGGAATAACTAAGACAGGGAGACTTGAGGGAGCAGCCCTGGGTACCAACTTCAGGAGTAGGACGGGTGAAAAAATAAGAGCTGCTGTGTAGGCCTATTCATGAAGGCTAGTTTACAGAAATTCCAGTTTTAACAAGAATTCAGTGATTTAGCTCTTGACGGGGACTGTTCTGGAAGTCACTACATTGCATCAATATGCTATGCCCTCTCTGTTGATCCTCCATTTTCACTGAGTCAAGTACGAAGTACTGGGATTGGACTTCTTTAGGACTATCTCTTCATTTGCAACCTAAATGACAGTTGGTGTCATCAGCAATGTAAACACTGTAATTCTCAAGAGGAAACTATCAGGAACTGGAGTTCAAGACAAAACATGTTGGCTTTAATTCCCAGGTTCTGGATTTGTCTTTTGGAGATTAGCTAGTTTGATTTTATTTAAAACTTCGCCTTTCTGCAAATGCCTAGCATAATAATATAGGCTGAGGAGAATTAGGGAGAAGATAAATATGCAATAAAAAGAAAACAGGGGACAAGGAGAACAGATAGAAAAGAAATATTATGTTCCTGTAAGTAAAAAAGCTCCCTTCTAATATTTTTATGGCAATCTCATATTACAGTAATTTGGTGCCTAGAAACCAGAGTGACTGGTATTCCGTAATTATGACAGATTAAGATACACAGATTAGATTAGAAGAATTACAAAGGTCTAATGTGTCTAGGTTAGACAGATGATTGCAACTGGAATTAAGTAGAAATACTATGGAGTCCAGATCTTTCTGACTATTTGGAAGTCATAATAATATATGGAACAAAAAGAACTATTATGTACCTAAGGACATTAAACTCTGTACATCAAATACATAAAATAAAGCAATAAAAATGTTAGAACAGATGTTTTAATTATTTCTTACTCTGATTTTGGTGCTGCACCTTTTGCTTTGGAAAAGGAAGCACTGAAACAGTGTTATACAACACTGATTACTCATTTACTTATTGCTGATCAGCAGTGTTTATCATGTATTGTATCTACTCCCTAAGGAGTATACCATTTTGTATCTGCAGTCCATGCTGTCAGCAGAGACTTGGTAAACCTAGAGAGGAACAAGCACACCTGAGGACTCATTTCCCCAAGCAATTATTAATCTGGATATTGCAACTATAGAGACAGTTTCTAGGTTTATACACTTGAGGCAAAACAGACAATTTGAGGGTAAGGAATTTTATCTTCAGTAAAATACTTGGAAAGAGGGATTTCCTAATAGAAAAATCAGCAGGGGAAAAACAAACAAAGAAAGCGTATTAAAACTAAAATACTACAGGAGTTTTGGTACAGGGTTTTTTATATATATGGGAAAGAAAACTATACATAAAAGGATTGATTAACAATATAGGGTATTATTTTTTCCCTTATTGCAATGTATTGAACCAAATACTGGAATTGTTACTGAGGCAAAAATACCAGTGAATCCTCTATGCCACTCCATTTCTTTCCCACCGTTCACTTAGCTACAGCCCGCACTGCAGTTCTCGGTCATTCATTACACTGGCTCCTCCTGTCTGAACTCCACTTGACTCACCCAGTGGACTCTACCATCTGCTACTCCTCATCACCTATCATTAAACATCTAGATAAGAAATATGAAAGATATAGAGGTTTGAAGTGTGAGACTGAGGCCTGCTCTACATGTTACATGTATTACACAATGACCTGGTTGACTGAGCAACTGAAAACCATAAAACAGGCTTTGTGCAGAAAGAAATCCCATAAGAGGGTGACATATTTACTCTCCTCTATAGTTAATATTAAAAAAGAGAGATGTCTGGTTGTGGTTGTGCAGCTCAGAGAATGTAGACAGAGTTTCCATATCCTTTAGAGACATGCTTGCCCTCTGTCAGTTTTAGTGACTATTTGGTTTTTTATTTGTTCATGTGAATGGAAGATAGTTCCATCTAGGAAGGCTAAGGATGGATAAACATGTGTATGAAAGTTAGCAGTACTTATTATGATTTTAATATGGCTTAATCAGATCCATCCTATTCCCAGTTTTGGTTGGATGCGGGCTCTCTTGTGAATAAAATAAATGCCATTCTTGAGTCTCCTCCTGTTTTTTTCCCTGGATCTCTCATAAATCAGTGATACCTGTTTGATTATATCCCGAGTGATCTTTGCTCAGTTAATTCCAGCCTAGCACCAAATTCAGCCAGTCTCTAACTTTATGCACCATGAACAGAAAGTGTGCTGGGAGCAGGTGGGGGGATAGCTGAATGGTTTTCATTCTGGTTAACATACATGAGGAGCCAAATAACGAAAAGAATTTGTTTGGCACCTGTCAATTTGATGGGCACCATTTGGGCACCTAAGCCCCTTTGGGATCCACAAATAAGTGATCTCTAGCTCATCTAAGAGGTTCAATTCAGTATGTGTAACACCCCTAGGACTCTCAGCTATTTTCATTGAAAAATGTGGCTGGAGGCAATGTTAATGACTTCTGCCTATGCAACAGGGCATCTTATGAGAGATCAATGCCATTCTGAGGCCCACATCTCTTACCTCCCATGGGAGTTCTGTAGGAGCCAGACAACAGAGACACTCTCTATCCTTCTCTTAAAAATGTGTTACAGTGTTGATAAGAGCTCAAGATTTACTGGGCCAGAGCATGAGATAAGCAGGGAGCAACACTACTAAGCCCACCCATTACGGCTCTCATCTGGGACACAGGAAACCCTGTTTATCATTTTACATTGAACAGATTGTTGGAGAAAATACATAAATAATATTGAAGGCATAGTCTGGAACCCAAAAACCCAAGACATCCCAAATGAGCACCTTGATCAATAGGCTAAATAATCATACTTCTCCTTGCCACCTCTCTTCTCCAGTGTCTTGCATTCCTTTCTGCACACTGTGGCAAAGGTTCAACAGCAGGTAGAGAGTGCCCAAACCCAAAGCTGTGTACAGCCTAGTTGAGGAGGGTAGCGAACCCAGATATTCTATATCCAGGGTAAATGCCTTAAGCACTCCACTACTGTATAAAGGGGGGGTACCTCCACCACTGTTTTAAAAGCAGAGCTAAGTTTACACTCCTTTTTGTGCAAGGCACAACTTCTACACCTAAATCTAGGAGAGAATTCCAGGAAGGCAATGGTTTTGCGAGAGGCACTTTAAGCCTAGAATCTAGCTCTGAGGCACTCAGTGGTCCCAGTGGATTCTGTAAGAAGCTTTGAGAGCTAAACTCAAGCCTACTGATTCCACTCTGGCTGCCGGGCACCTAAATGGTAGGAATTTTGACACTAATCTTGATAGCAACTAAAACCTAGCCCTAAATTTTCTAAAAGAGCATCTGTGTGACTTGGGAATTTGAAAACTCCCAAGCCCACGTAGATAACAGCATACAGGGCCAGCACACATTTCTGGAAATGATGGGTTCTCTTATTTTGATTCAGATCTTGTTTCCTAAAGGCTCAGCCACTTTCTCAAGCTTGCCTTTGGGTCTGTTTGAAGCATTTTAAACACCCCCTGATGCTGTTCAAACCTGCATCAGTGCTAAAGCTGTTCTGTGTCCACTTACATATCAGTAGCATTCAGCACTGCCCAATATTTTAAATGATTAAAATTAAAATATATTCTATTATTTTCAATTCTACGCTGTTCTAGGAGGAAGAAAGAGACGGTTGATTTTTTTTTTCCAACAGAAAAATATCAGAAAATGTGGCTCTGTTGAAATAAACATATTGAACCCTTTTTTCCGATTTTGTCATATCGGTTTTTGGAGACAACCATTTTGATAAAGGACTTGGGGGGTATTTTCCCCTTTCTTTTTTTATTTCACATTTTCTTCCTTCACATTATTCCCCAAGATACAGACATTTTTAAATAGCTCTATAGCTTTAAGTCCAGCTGAATTCTGAATTGTGATAAAAATAAATTGTTAGGTGAATTTTATTTTACCTGCAATTTGTGTTCATTTCCCTGCAGTTATCTTGATGCTTCATTAATGCTCCAAATTAGAGATTTCCTGGCTTTGGGCATAAGGGGCTATCCACAGTTACTTAGTTAAATTGCCATGCTTTTTTTTCTGCTAAAGATATAATGTGAATAGACTTCAAAACACACAAAATACTTCCTGGGACATTTATATGCTTCCAAGGCAATCAAATAATGGCTGAAAAATTGTGAGAGAAATTTGAGCTGTTCTGAAAAGCTGTGGAAAAAATCATCTGTAATTGCAAAGAAAATAGGCATATGATGCTGCAGTAACTAGAACCAGATAACATAATGGAAAATGATGGGCAAAGATCTCTGCTTTGCTCTGCCAATATAATGCAATTTTGACCTGGAATATACCTCTATTCCAGCCAGCAAGATAGGGGTTGGGATTTTCCAGTTTTCCATAAAACTCATATGCACATACGAGACCAAACAGTTCATATTTACTTGTAGCCTGTGAATGTTTAAGCTTGCTTGTCCAAAGAATATTTATGTGACAAGAAAACAAACTCAGTGTACATTATGTTCCCTACGGTCTCTTTCACTGAGCTCAAAATTGGTTTTGAATTTACTAAATTCAAAACCAATAAAAGGAAATCCATGTTTGTACAATGTATAATTATTCTGTGGACACAGGAAGCTTTTGAGGCCAAATTTTTAAAAAATTGGATATTTGTACAGATATTAAGAATATCTAGGTTTATAACATTTTGTGGTAAGGAAACTAAACTTGATGCTTTGGAGGTCAACACAAACTCTTAAGTAGTAAAGATCAGGATGAGATTTAGGTTGGGGGATAACTCACATTTGCCCAGTTTAGGTTTCTTCTTCTAAAGCACTGGGTGCTCCCCAGTGTTAGACACAGGATATGTAATGGACTTTGGAGCTACTGAAGCCATTGAAAATATGGCAATTCCTTTGCGTCTGTGTAGAAAACAGCTGCTGGCCTTCGGAGGCTGCAGTGTCATAGAGAATGCTGATGATTCGATTCCATAACAGGTACTGAAGTGGAGAAACCTTTTCCTCAAACATGATACTCAAAATCTATATTAGTAATTTTTTTTTCTGAATTGTGGTCAGTATGATTAGATTAGACTGCCTCAACTATGTGACATTTAAAATATTTCACACTACGAGGAATCATTAACTTTTTTCACAAATAAAGTGAGTTGGTTTGGGGTTAGGCTGACCACTTCTGTAGGGAGAAACAAGCAGGACTGAAAAATGTTCCATCTGCACTGGCTGGCTTTCACCCAGATTCACTCACTGATGTTTTAGATGTGCTTGGAGAGTTAGTCAGTCAGTTGTAGATAGGCTCCATGCCCTTCATGGATGATTAGAAAACACAGATACATTTGGTCCATTAATGATAAGGATTGTTAACGTCTCTGTCAACAGGACATTTCACCTTTGATTTTGCTAAATTTTCAACCACGCATAGAATGCATTAGTCGGTATTCAACAAACCTACTGTGGATATTAATATTAATAATATTAATAACCTCACTAGTCACTATCCTGTCTGAAATCTTTTTTCTGTGAAGGTTATTGAAAAGATTGTGATGGGCTGATCTCTCAGCATCTTTTGACACCATAGGATGCACAGGAATCCCACTTATCAGTGCGATCATATGGGAGGGGACAGCCCAGTCTTTTAGTAGACTTGTTCCTTTTTTTCCCCTTGAGCAATTTCAGAAGTCATTTCTTTGTTCCTCTCTCATGGATAGGTCACCCTGATGAACTTGTGTCATACTGACACATTTGGGTGATCATACTTAGTACTCCACCTCCTCATGGGAGAGAGGAAGGAAGGGTTCTGGAGGCAGCATGAATATAACAGAGCTATTGTGTCCCACATAGATTAATGGATCTTCTGGGTTTGATGATTGAACCCTGGTGTTTCATGGCCAGGAGTTTTCTCCTAGACCATCATACAGCATTTTCATATGCTCTTTGAATAATAGAAACCAGGGGTGTCACATGCCTCAGACTGGATTGGAACTGTGGGGTTTGTTGAGGGTCAGAATTGGCCTGGGGAAAGCAGTAGGAAAGGCAGGACTGGTGGCAGGACTGACAGGTATGGTAGTGGTAGGGCAGCCACAAGGTAAACTGTTATTGATGGTCATGTCTACTAGGGCCCAGTGGCCCCCAGTTCTGTGACAGGCCACATTCCCTGACCATGCCTCCAACTTCTGGTAACCTACTGGTAGCCCAGTGGACCATTTAAAGCAGCTCCATGGCCCAGAGCTGGCCCACATACAATGTATGACACCCTGATATAAACCATGCTTCTTACAAGTGTGAAAATCTATACCTTGTTTTATACAAT
The DNA here is from genome assembly GCF_052110815.1 of Crocodylus siamensis. Lineage (NCBI taxonomy): Eukaryota > Metazoa > Chordata > Crocodylia > Crocodylidae > Crocodylus > Crocodylus siamensis. The sequence continues at coordinate 68,760,308 of NC_143398.1, forward strand.
ATTACTGGAATATTGTATTTTAAGTACAATATTAAACTGCTTGCTTTGATTCAGAATTGAAGTTCAGAAAGTATACCCTGGCACGTCATGCAGGACAATCCAGAAATGGACTTATGCTCCTAAAGTACAACTTAGATGGAACTGAAGCATCCAAAATAAGAACAATGCCTGACTGTTTAGGCACCTGAGCATACTTACGTTTTCACTAGTAAAGTTATCTAGGAATTAAGTCTGTTAATACATCTGCCCTCAAGTACCGTTTGCCATCTTTGGCACCAAGATGTTTAGTTTGGCAATCTCAAGCATAAAGCTACAAATTAAGCTTCCACTCACCTAAGTTTCTTGAGGCACCTGATCTGGTAGCCATGCTAAGAACATGTCAACAACACACTCAGAACAGTAAGTTCAGCTCAAAGCACAGCAGCCACAGCCACTTTCAAAGATGTAGCTGGAAGCACTCACCTTTTACATAATAGCCTAATGGCTAGAGAACTCACTCGGGAAGTTATCAAGCCCACCTCTCTCATTTAACTTGAGCTTGGTTCTAACCACTAGGACACAGGCTTGGGGAGCAGAGCAATCTTGACTCCTGCTGAGGCTGTCCTACTGTTCAGAAAACAATGTGAGATTCATGGGCTAGAAGGGCAGCAAACAACAGGGAATGTTGCTGTAGAGCTTGGTGATAAGGACATTCCTCTGGGAGGGGAAATCATAATGTCTGCTTCCTGTTCCCAACACTGATTACACATTTTATCCAGTAACTCTTTTATGAAAAATGCATAAGGGGTCCAGGACTTTCCCCTCCCAGTGAATGCATTCATCACTGGACTTCAGTCATACTTCTTATGCTCTCTCTTCTGGCCTTATAAAACTTCTTAGCTGCACAGTGGCACAGCTTTAACAGGAAGCATGGAGAGTGTTCCTCCAATCCCCCAGTGTAACCTAGTTCATGGTCTCATGGTTAAGGCACTCTCCTGGAACGTAGCCACAGGCTGAAGATGGCATTAATCCACTTCCAGGACAAATGCTCTAGAACGGGAATGCTCAACTCCTGGCCAGCAGGTCAGATTTGGTCCCCAGTGCTGAGTTGTCCAGCCCATGGGGCTGCCAATGGGCCCAAAACTTTGGTGGTAGGGGAGCAGTGGCACTGATTCTAGCACATGTGGTTGGGCAAGGAAAGGTGCTGGGTGCAGAAGTGCAAGGCCTCAGGGGCTGATCCCATAGAACAGGGTCCAATCCTGGTGTGTGGGGCCAGGAAGGGGCAGTGCAGGATCCCAGCTTGTGCACAGTAGAAATTCATGCTCACTTCCAAGCTGTAGTCACCAGGAGGCTGGGGCAAGCTGGTGGGGGGAACAGAGCCCTCCTGCTACATGGGCCCAAACTGGCTCTTCCTCCACAAGACCTGAACCAGCAAGCTGGAGGGAGACATGCTGTGGGGAGTTCCTGTTCTCCCCCAACGCGCCACAGCCTTGCAACCACAGGTGCTGACAGCAGTTAGCTGGATGGGGGCTGCGCTGGCCAATCAGGGTTAACTGGCTGCTCAGCTGGGCTTGGCACCGCTTTCTGGGAGGTTTGCAGGAGTGCCCCCAACCTGTTGTCCTCAGCTAGTGCAGACATGCTCTGAGTTCCCACCCCACCCCACCCACCAAACAGTGAACATCTTTTCTATTCACTGAACATCTGTACTTAGCCCATATGTCTAAGTCCAGGAAATTATTTTGGGCTGTGAATCTCAGTCATAAGTAAGCATCTACCTTAAGTGCCTAGTTCTGAAGACTAGTCCAAGAGACATAGTCCTTTCTTTCTATTAGTTCATTTAGGTTACTGACTAAATGTTATTGGCTCCCCCTTGCCATTCAGTGCAATGTCTGTTGTGAATCTCACTCTTAAGCCTCTAACTCTCCCCATTTAACATACAGAAAATTTAGATGCCAGATCTGGATTTGTCAATTCTGCTCCCAAAACCAGGCATATAAAGGTTAGAGTAGTGATCCTCACTGCCATTTTCAAGTCATTTTGTAGATCTGGGGTTGTCTCTCTATCTTGTTTTGTTTGCTGAGTTCCTCATCTGTAAAATGGGCATAATGGAAGCCATAGAAGCATCTATGATAGAACTTTTCAATGTGCTTTGGAGATGTTTTTGATTATGCCTTTAAATGTAGTTGTTCTTTCTCAATTTGGTTCTGCATTTCTCAAGAACTAAAATTTAATTGAGCATAAAACTGTCAGTCTTGCTAAAAATACCAGTTTGGAAGTATTTCAAAGCAACCAGAATTATAGTTTTGCAGCCCTTTCTGCCTCTCTTCTCCAGTTACCATGAGTTCTCTTAGAAAAGATGATAAAGATGATCTGACGCAAAAGCACAAGACAATACACAGCCAGATGGAAACATGGGGAGAGTGATGGAAAAGTTCAGCTGAACACCTCTCTAACCCTGTCATTCTTTGAGAAGCATGTGATAATTAGCAGCTTAAAACTGTCCAAACTGTCCTTATTCAATGTGCAGAAGCCAAATAATTTCCTACCTTACAATACAAAAACACAGAGCTAAATAGAGTACAATTTTTATGCACAGCAAGTTTGCATGAGTTACCTCTTATTTTATCCTCCCAAAGCCTGCTCAGATCCTCACAGTACTGGGCTCTTTTGAGCATGTTTAGTACAGTGCTTTATAATACATTTGCTTTTTCTCTCCAATTGTTAAATCTCTAGGTATGGACTGTTTAATGTTGGAAGTTAGAGAGAACAAGTACTGTCTTTTCCTGATCCCTTTGCATAAGCTTTATTTTAAGCTAGGTTTACATGTCTCAAATTACTCTAGGTCCCTGAAGTTAAAATTTCATAGATTCATAGATGCTAGGGTCAGAAGGGACCTCAACAGATCATCAAGTCTGACCCCCTGCTTAGGCAGGAAAGAGTGCTAGGGTCAGATGACCCCGGCCAGATGCCTATCCAGACTTCTCTTAAACACCCCCAAGGTAGGGGAAAGCACCACCTCCCTTGGAAGTCCACTCCAAATTTTGGCCACCCTTACTGTGAAGTTTTTCCTGGTATCTAGCCTAAATCTGCTCTCTGTCACTTTGTGACCATTGTTCCTTGTAATCACAACAGATGCCCTGGTGAACAGAGCATCTCCGATCCCTTGCTGCATCCCCCTAATGAATTTGTAGGCAGCCACAAGATCACCTCTCAGCCTTCTCTTGCAGAGGCTGAAGAGATCCAGGTCCCTCAGCCTCTCCTCATAGGGCTTGTCCTATAAGCCCCTAACCATATGAGTGGCCCTCCTCTGGACCCTCTTGAGTCCATCAACATCCTTCCTGAAGTACGGCACCCAAAACTGGACACAGTACTCCAACTGCGGTCTGACCAATGCCGCATAGAGGGGAAGTATCATTTTCTTGGTTCTATTTGTCATGCATCTGCTGATGCATGATAAAGTGCGGTTGGCTTTGCTGATGATTTTGTCACAATGATGACTTACGTTCATCTTGGAGTCTACTATGACTCCAAGATCTCTCTCTGCTTTTGTGCTGCTGAGAGGGTTATTTCCCAGCCAGTAGGTATGCTGGATATTTTTGCACCCTAGGTGCAGCACTCTGCATTTGTCCTTGTTGTACTGTATCCTATTGTGCACTGCCCACTTTTCTAACCTGTCCAGGTCTGCCTGCAATCATTCCCTGCCCTCCAGAGTATGCACTTCACCCCACAATTTAGTATCATCTGCAAACTTGGACAGAGTACACTTCACACCAGCATACAAGTCACTGTTGAAGATATTGAAGAGCACAGGTCCAAGAACCGAACCTGCGGGAATCCAGGTTTGGATGAATGTTATGGGCAAGATTTTCCAGAGTAACATGTCACTTTGCTGTCTTATTTTTTGCATGACTAGACTACTGCTTCCTTTACAGGAGACTCATTTTCTGAGTGAGTGCTCAGAACATCCTGAAAGTTGAGGCTCTTTCAGGTGATTCCAGATGGTACGTGGATTTTAAGTCTTTATCTGCATTGAATCTCTCAACCCTTTGATATTTGACCCTTGATGTCATCAAAGTTATCAAGAAAGTGCAAGATTTTCTGAAGGTGGTTGTGGCACACTGCCCCTCAGACCATGGGGAGAATGGGGATAAGATCTGACTAGAGTCTCTGGGTTGGTAGGAAACAATGGGATGCTAAGCAGCAAGCAGTTATCAAAGAAGGGGAATCCCACCCACTGTTGCTGCTGTCCCCTGCTGAGATGGAGGCTGGGGAGCTTCAGAGCTAATGAGGGCCAGATTAAGCCATTAGTGGGCCCTAGGCAAACAGACTTATGGGTCCTGGGCTGGTTGAGACCTCTCCTCCCCACCCCAGTAATGCTGCCCATAGGGATTGGGGCTTGGAGAAGTGTGGCCAAAGCTCAAGAGGAAAAAAAAGCAACACTATGTTTAAAACAAGTCCAACACATTTCAAAGAGAGGGGAGTAGAGATAGGAGGTGGGTGTGGGAGAGTTGTGAGGGACTGTGGCTGTGGGGGGTCAATAGGGTATGTTGAGGTGTATATATTGGAGAGGAGGGGGTGTGGAGACCCTCCACACACTCCCCACATGGTGTACAGCCCCCACTGCCAGTGGTGGTTACCCTTGGGGCCTGCACAAGCACCAGCACCACACGACGAGCAGCTCCAGCTAGCGCTGCACAGTAGTGGTGAAGAGCACAGCCCCACTGGCCACCTCTCTTACACTGGGCTCCACACAGCCCAGTTGTAGCTCCATCCTACCAGGGGGAAGCAGTGTGGGCTGGAACCTGCTGCCTTCCCTGCCACCTGCTCCCCAGGACCTGCAAGCAGGGGACAGGGAAGGCAGCTGGCTCTGGGCTTTCCCTGGTAGTGTGGAGCTGCACGTCCACTGCATGGAGCCCTGCACAAGAGGTGCAGTTGGTGGGGCTGCGCTCCTTGCTCCCTCTATGCAGTACTGGCTGGAGCTACACCTGGGTCTGCATGGGCCACGAGTGCCCCAAGGACTGCCACTGCTGGCAGCAGGGCTGTGCATCATGTATAGGGGTCCCCGCCACCCTTGTCACACCCACACCCTGCCAACGTGAGCTCTGCACTTCTGCCAACCCCCTGGGCGGGGGTCCATGCTCTCACCCAGCTGCAGCCCCACCCCCCATGGATCTAAAAATCAAAGGAACTTTTAAAAAAACATAAACCCATATCCACTTATTATAAGCAGACTGGGCAACACTAGCTTGGAGCCACCACTAGGAAGCAGCTGCCATGGTGGCGAGACCAGCAAAGGAGAGAGGAAGGGAAAGGAATGACGGTAGACTGAGCCATTCATGCTGCCATTGCTGAGGGGAGGACAGTGGCAGTGCAGGGAGATTGCCCCTTCTAATACCTGCTCCAGACGCTTCATGGAGGCAGGAGGGAGCAGGTGCAGGAAGAGGAAACCTGCGCACTGCTGCCACTGTCCAGTGCATTATTCTCTTTAATACTAATGCCATTTTTTTTTAAGGCTAATTGCTCCAGGCTTGGGGTCTAACATTGCTCATGGCTCCTGGATTCTTGAGAAATCCCTTGGTTATCAAATAACTTATTATGGAAAACAATTTTACTACAGGTTTCCCTTGCTTTAGGCAGGTTCTTATGCAATAACCCTTTTTATCCCAACATTCATATATGCAAGGTAAATTCATTCCTATGCAATCAGTTTGGTGGAAGCCCACAATCAGCTGCTTTGTGCAGTGCATTGCGGGAATGATGTACACCAAAATATAGTCTCCTGTGTGGATCTGTGCTCTTTGCTTGTTGTCTGCGACCCATGTTTCTGTAGTTGCCATCCCCATTACAACAGTATCCTGCCTTTGGGTGTACTGTCTGCTAGGGGTGTGTGAAATGGGCTCTATTTGATTTGGATTCAGATTTGGCCCAAATCAGGGACAGTGATTCGATTAGTTGATTTGGATCACTGTCTCTGATGCTATTTGGCAGAATCCAAATCTGAAGATTCCATGCTGATTCGGAGAATCAGCGATTTGCCCATCGACACAGCTTTAAATGTTTTTTATATACCTCGAGGCTTGTGAATACTGCAATGCTGAGGTGGATAGAGCATCCCACAGTAGTGAAGGGGAGCCTCCTACATGTTCCCTGGCAGATCTGGAAGTGTTTCTGGTCCACTTCTGGGTCTGTTGCCAAGTGCCCTGGGGATCCATTGTGTTCCTGTGGGATGCTCCATCTGCCCTAGCATCGCAGTGTTCACGAGCAGCCTGGTACCTTGACATATATTGAAAAAACATTTAAAGCTGTGTCTATATCCAAATTGCTGAATCTTTCCAAATCAACTTGGAGGTTCCAATTCAATTCAGAGAGATTAAAGAGTTTCCTGATTAGATTCAGATTTGGCTACTGTATCGAGCCAAATCTCCACCGAATTAAATCAGCGACCAAAGCTATGCACAGCCCTACTGTCTGCTGTTGGTAAGGACCAAAATTGTCTTGTAAAAGTGGTAGAAATGGGTCTGGGGGTCAGTGCAGTCAAGGTCTTGAAACATATCCCTATTTGTTACATTGTAAAGTGGGTTCCCTTTATGCAAATTTGAGTTATGTGCCATTTTAGAGGAACACATGTACAGCATAAAACGAGGGAAACCTGTACTTGATTGAATCATACAGAAGAAGATATTACAGCCATCTGTTCAGTTTTGGGAGAGGCGTTATTTAGTGATGGGAGGTCAAAGAGTGAGAGCAAGAAAGAAGCTTTTCTGCCTGATATTTGTTGGTCACTAGCATCACCCTCTTCATGACTGGAAAGCAGAGGCCCTTTCCAGAGATCTGCACCATGGGAAGAAGAAATAAAGTGTTATCCACTATTCCATTTTTGCACAGATAACATGGTTTTTATATTCAGTGTTACAGAGAGATTTAGAGCAATGAACATTTTACTTCAAATGTATATATTCACATTTATCCACTATGCCTTTTCTCAAATGATAGGCATTGGAGCAGGACAATCAAAAAGGTCTACATCATACAAATAACACTGGACTCCACCCAGCCTCACATTTCTGCACTACTTTATTATCCCTAACCATCTCATTTTTCAGATAAATCTTATTTGTACATGATTATAATATTGTAAATATTGCATTGTAAAATACTTTCCTTGTCATCCTAATGGGAGTGTACTACAGTTAGGTCTGCATTTAGTATTTTGGAACATGTAGGCTGTATTAACTGCTAGCATTTCTTCACATTTTATTTTTACTACAGGGCTGCCACATTCAGATATTGCAGGATCACTGCCATCACTCATTGTTGCTATCTTTGGCCTTCCTATTTAATACATACATAGCACTTGGTATGTAAAAAGGACTTAGACATTGACAACACTCTGCAAACATTAACTAATTAGTTTAATGCTTTATATTTGTACTTTGCTCACAGTGTACTTTGCTCCTGTGCTTGCCTTGTCTTTGCTGTTCAAGTTCCATGGATGCAAGCTGGAACTCCCTGAACATATTTCTCTGGGTGATCTCAATACTTCCGTCAGTCTCTCTCCTTTCCTTTCATATTTATGCTCTTCCTACCTGCACTAAGGCCCAACTACCCTTCAAAGCTTCCTGTTGTCTCGTTTTAACTGGTTTTGTTAATTCTTCTATTTGTCCAGAATTTTTCTTATCTGTTTTTGTCACCTCCTACTGTTCTAAGTCCTTCTAACCTGTTTATTGTTTCCCAGGAAGAGAAGATGACAAATTTATAATCCTTTCAGTAATTCAAATAGGAACCAATTGAAAAGTATTTATCACTCTCTTTTTCCCCTAATTATTGAAAATGACAGTGGAAGCAATCACTCTGGCTTCTCCAGGTGAGCAGTAATGATGCCACTTACATTTCTCCTGCCAAGACCAGGGCCACCATTAAGAAACACGTCCTGCCAACCCATTCTCTTTCTACCTGAACCAAAGTCTTGCAAAGCTTAGAGAAGTCCTGGGCATATACCTTAGAAAGCTCTCTCTCTTTACCTAATTGCTGGGATTTAGTGCATGCAGAGTAGAGGCAAATGTAATTGTTCCTCAGTGGTGGTCCCAGGCTTGGCAGGGATGTGGTATAAATATGACTTGGCAAGGGAAACCAACCTTTATTTACATTTTGCCTTTCTCCTGTGCTATACAACCTCAAGATATTCTATCAAGTTTATTTGTTTTTGCTCATGGCAAAGAGTATATATAATGGAAAAGTGACTTCTTAGTTATTGGAAACTAACTGACAAGAGACACAATAATTTGCTTTATGAGTGATGTTTGCACATTCTGGCATTCAAAAGAGCCTGAGCAATAGATCTGAGGCTATTTGCAAAGAAATATCAGCCCCTCCCCCTCTATATTCCTTATGTGAGAATACATAATTTCTGCATCCCAACACGCATGATGGCTCCAAGGGCAATGCTCAGAGGATGCACATACCATTTAAGACCCAGTCCTATGAATGACCAAGTACTGGATCTGCAGTATTCACTGTGCTTGCTTGCTTTCCTCCTCAGTCCTGATGAAGAATGACTTACATTCGAAAGCTTGTCGAACTTTATTGTAAACACACAGCTGGTCCCACAAAAGATAGCACCCCCCAAAATTCTTGCCTCTTGCAAGGACTGGAGCACAGTTGAGCTTGCATGGAGCCCTACTGCTTCCTATATTACGTGTGCTCTATTTTAATAAAAACTTCTCTCATTTACAGAAATTAGAAATTGTATGCATTAATAAAGGCCCAGCTACATCAGGGGAATTTTATTTGCTTTAATAAGGGCTGAATATGGTCCTGGATGGTTAAGTCTAAAATAAAAAAAGTTGTAAAAATCTGAAGGGAAGATAATTTATGATTTGTATGCTTATAGTTTCATAGTTTCATAGTAGCTAGAGCCGGAAGGGACCTAGGTAGATCATCTAGTCCGACCCCCTGCCTTGGCAGGAAAGAGCACCGGGGTCAGATGACCCCGGCAAGGTGCTCATCTAACTTCCTTTTAAAAATCCCCAGGCTAGGAGCCTGCACCACTTCCCCTGGAAGCTGGTTCCAGGCCCTAGCCGCCCTGACTGTGAAGTAGCGCCTCCTAATATCTAATCTAAACTTACCCTCCGCCAGCTTGTGACCGTTATTCCTGGTCACTCCTGGCAGCGCACAGGGGAACAGGGACTCCCCCAATACCTGCTGATCCCCCCTGACCAGTTTGTAGCAGGCCACAAGGTCCCCCCTTAACCTTCTCTTGTGGAGGCTAAACAGGTTCAGGTCCCGTAGCCTCTCCTCATAAGGCCTGCCCTGCTGACCCTTGATCATACGAGTGGCCCCGCTCTGAACTCTTTCCATATCGTCCACGTCCCTCTTGAAGTGTGGTGCCCAGAACTGGACGCAGTACTCCAGCTGCGGCCTGACCAGTGCCGCATAGAGGGGGAGGATCACCTCCCTGGACCTGCTCGAGATGCATCTGTGGATGCATGACAGGGTACGGTTGGCCTTCTTGACTGCCTCCCCACACTGCCGGCCCATGTTCATCGTGGAGTCAATGACGACTCCAAGATCCTTTTCCGTCTCTGTGCTGGCAAGAGGGGAGTTCCCCAACCTGTAAGTGTGGTGCCGGTTCTTCCTCCCCATGTGCAACACCTTGCACTTCTCAGTGTTAAACCCCATCCTATTCTCATCCGCCCACCGTTGCAACCTGTCAAGGTCAGCTTGTAGCCTATTGCACCCTTCTAGTGCACCCACATCCCCCCACATCTTAGTGTCATCAGCAAACTTGAACAGGGTGCTTTCTACCCCCTCATCCAAGTCACTGATGAAGATGCTGAACAGTGCGGGCCCGAGGACCGAGCCCTGCGGAACCCCACTGCCCACGTCCTTCCAGGTCGAGAAGAACCCATCCACTACCACCCTCTGGGTGCGGCCCTCCAACCAGTTGGCGACCCATTTGACCGTGTGGGCATCGACACCACAGTCTCCCAGCTTTTTGATGAGGACAGGGTGAGAGACAGTGTCGAAAGCCTTCCGGAAGTCCAGAAAGACTACATCCACAGCAACCCCTGCGTCTAATGATTTGGTGACCTGATCGTAAAAGGCCACCAGGTTGGTCTGACAAGACCTGCCACTGATGAACCCATGTTGGTTGCCCCTGAGCATGCATTCCCCCGCAAGGCCCTCCTGGATGTGTGCCAGGATAATTTTTTCAAAGAGCTTACCCAGGATTGAGGTAAGACTAACTGGCCTGTAATTTCCCGGGTCCTCTTTTTTTCCCTTTTTGAAGATAGGGACCACATTGGCCTTCTTCCAGTCCTCCGGCACCTCGCCAGAGCACCACAAGTGCTCATAGAGCCGCGCCAGGGGTCCCGCAATGACCTCGGCCAGTTCCTGTAGAACCCTAGGGTGAAGATCGTCCGGACCAGCGGACTTGAACACGTCCAGCCTCTCCAGAAGTACCCTAATTAACTCCTCGCTAACCCCTGGCCCAGGCGTGTCTCTCCCAGGGCCCGAGGGGGGCCCAGCAGGGAGGTGGCTGAACTGGTCCCTACTTAGGAAGACAGAGGCAAAGAAATCATTAAATATGTTAGCTTTATCATCTGGCGTGATGACTAAGTTGCCCATCGTGTCCTGCAGGGGCCCCACATTACCCGGGACCCTCTTTTTACCCCCTATGTATTTGAAGAAGGACTTCTTATTGTCCTTAATCCGGGAAGCTAGTCCTATCTCCATCTCTGCCTTGGCCCTCCTGACTGCCCCCCTACATCCTCGGGCGACTGTAACATAGTCCTTCTTGGTGATGACCCCATCTCTCCATTGGGTATATGCCTCCCTTTTAGCAAGGAGACATTCCCGGATGCTCTTAGTGAGCCATGGGGGTTTATGTGCCCTCCTGCTCCCTTTGACCCTTGTTGGAATTACCTCCCTTTGGGCATGGAGGATCGTCTCCTTAAGGAGCAACCACTCCCCTTCGACATCTGATTCCCTTCCCCTCTGGGTCCTCAGCGCTTCCCCAACGATCCTCCTTAGCTTGTTGAAGTCAGCCCTCCTAAAGTCTAGGGCTGTTGCCTTGCTGCAGCCCTTTGCCACCTTACGCTGGATGGTGAATTCCAGCAAGCGATGATCACTGTCTCCCAGGTGGCCCATCACCCGCAGCCCCCTCACCAGGTCATCACCCGTGGCCAGCACCAGGTCCAACAAGGCGTCTCCCCTGGTGGGACTGTGCACTTCCTGGGTTAGATATATATTTTTATACACTTTATGTGAGAGCACCATGCTAAAAAAGAAAGGAATATTATTTGTGACTGTGGTTGTTATTTATTTTTAAATCAATAATGTTTAGCAGAAACTATTGATTTTTAAATCGTTCTGACAAATTATGTCAATTAGTTCCCATTATTTACAAAGCCTAATACCATCTAGCTATGAAAAGGCAGGAATCAATGTGCTTAGGGTATAATCCTACAAACTCTTACCCTTACTTACATGAGTTGTTCCACACAGACAATCCCATGGAAATCATCAACAGGAGTAAATGTAAGGTTACTTCTGTTGCAAAATTGGGCCTAACACATAAGCTAAATGTACACATCTGTTTTATACATGAAATAACCTGTGGCATAACTTTACCCCTGCCTTCCTCCCAGCACTAACAACTCCCACACTTTCCACATCATTATTATTAGGAGAGCATATAAGTCTTCTAAATTTATGGTGAATACTCACGTTAAGCAAATTCAGTGATTTGTAAGGTCCCTTCCAGCCCTTTAACAACTATGAAACTATGAAACTGAACAAAGCACTACGAGATACACTTCAATACAGTGGGAAAGGGAATGGGTAGATTAACTGAGAGCTTCTTCTCAGTTTCTTTTGACTATGATCTTAAGAGCTTCTCCAGACAAGCACAAGATTTCCAGAAGATATTCAGACAAAAACTTCATACTACAATAGCTGAGGGGAAAGGAGAAAAACAGAAAAATATCTCGAGAACAAGAAGGTTTTAGGAAGCTCTGAATTTGTCAAGAACAGGGAGCTGCAAGTACAAGCTAAATATTTTTGTAAATTCTTACTTTTCCTCTGGCAAAAGCCATGGCAAAAAAACTTTGGAAATAGGATGATACCTTACAGAATTTATTATAGCTATAAGTAAGAAAAAAAAAATCAGTGAAACTGGTTAGGACTGTGACCATAGTTTGTCCTCTATTTCCTGTCTATACTATGTATTTTCAAGGATTACAAAATTATAATTAATGCTTCATAGTATTCCAAAAACTAAAGCATCCCATTTGCTTATGATGTACAACCAAAGCCCACACAGAACATATAGCTCAACATTTCCTGAACACATTAAGTCTCATCTACTGCTCATGCCACCTGTGTATATTAAATAGACCTATATCACACTCTGAGTTACTTGATAGAATTTCTTACTTTTCCAAAAGCTGTTTAGATGTCACTGCTGAGTCCACATCGATGTGCAAAATTCTGTACATTTCATTCTCTCATCATTGATCAGCCCTAATCATGCAGATTTCTAAACCAACAAAGAAAGAAAAAAACAAATCTTATTCAGCTGCTAGAAGGTGACAGTCTGGTATTATTGCTAGAGACATAACTGGTCCCAGAACTGCTGAGATGTGCTCTCTTGGGACACACCTCAGGTGCCTGATGTTCCTGCAGCTTACCAGAATTGGAATGTACAGAGGGGATGCTTTTCATCATCATTAGCAAACCTGTACAAACAGGTCTAGAAGGTGAGCTAGGCAAAGAAGACAAGAAGCAGATCCCAAGTTTGAAAGATTGCACAACCTGCATCAGTAGCTTTATTGGACTATTCAGATGCATTCTTCGTGTTAAATTCACTGGATGAACAAGTCTACAAGTGTGTGCAACTTGAAAGGGAATTCAGTTAGTTGGAAGGTTAACTTCAATAAGAAATAATAATAGTTTTGCAGTAGACCAGGTTATTGCTGTTTGTATTGTCATCTTTAGTCATTCACATCATGACCATTCCTTCCTCATGAATTATGACAGACGGCATATTTTCTTGATCAAATTTTGCTTCACTTACACTGGTATAATATCAAGTTGAATGGAGTCACATGGGCATTAATTCGAGAGCTGCTTGAGCAGTCAAACTAGAGACGTTTAATTATGGGGCAAACATTTATTCACTGGCTATCTCAGGGCATGGACACAGAACATGTTTATATCTGTATAATTTACAGTGAGTTTGTACATTGATGTAAACTACACCATGATTCAGGACAGAGAGATGGCCCACTCTCCCAGGTTGGCTGCCTACAGTAGATGTTAGCAGTAGTGTAGCTGGGGGGGAGTGGAGAGTGGGGTACCAGCTCTGTGCACTGATTTAGGGTGGAGAGCCAGACTGGGAGCCCCTGGGGATCCTCTGCCATGGGCCTGCTTCAGCTGGTGTAAGCAGTGAGCCCATTCCCCAGTTTTAGCAATGTGAATCTGGAGTGCCAGAGCAGTATCTGCTGTTGCCACCAGAGTGTGCAAATAAGACAGCACTCCCCCCTCGCTCCAGCTGTCAACATAAAGTATCCCCTTCCCCTTGGTCTGTCCAGGGTCCCAAAGGAGCTCACTACCTCTCCAGGCACTATTACACACCTCACCACTACATTTTAGACTTTGAGCAAATGGCCACCCTGGAATGAAACAAAAATACAACATCTAAACCAGTATAGCTTACAGCACCATATAATTACTCCTGTTTCTTTGCAGAGTAACTTTACAATGGAGAAGAGTGACTTACATTGGTGCAGATGGTAGGACAGGGCTCAGGGCCTGGTTCAGAGAGGCATGAGCTTTGTCAGGTGCTAAGACTGGTGTAGGGCTTTTCTTGCAAAGATTTATCTATCTTTCAATAATCAATAACACTCTCACATCACACATTGTTCTTTCCATCCATGTATCGTAAAGCAATTCACAATGGAAGAAAAGTACCATTATGTTCATTTTACAGATGGAGAAGATTGAGGCACCAAAAGGGTAACCCGACTTGCTCATAGACATGCCACAGGTGAGAGACATGATCGTGAGCTACACACAGGTCCCCAGATGTCCAGAGCATACCATCTCTACTTTAAAAGGGTTTTTTTTTCATATTTCACTGAAAGTTAATAAATATGAATATATAATTAAAACTGAACCATAAGCAAGTCTAAAACTGCTATGATTTACATGTTCTAAAATAGAGAAAGAAGGTTCTGCATATAAATTTTAGTTGGAGTGAGTAAAACGTTTCCAGAAAACTTGATCTGACTTTAGTATTCATAGAATCAATGGTTTAGAAAGGACTTCAAGGGTCATCTGGCCCACCCACTGTGAAACTGAAAGAATGCTACTATTAAATCATCCTTGTTCAATGCTTATCCAAATCCAATCTCTTCCCAAATATGTTCCTTGATATATTTGCATCCTGGAATATACATAGAATATTACTAGAATTCATTAAATATCTCTTTTTAATGACTGCTTGTAACTACCACCCTTCAAGTAGATGAGTGTTTAAGTTACTGATTTAGAAAAGAGAAAAACAGAAAAATTTTTGTTTAGACGAGATGAAAAGATAATCAATTGACCGTGACACCCTTAATGCCTGTATTCTTTGGGACCACAGAGTTTACTCTCAAGTCTTTTGAAGGTTGGTTTGTTCTAACCTGCAACTTTGCACTTTGTATTTAAATTCCTGGATTACATTGTCATTTTGTTATGTTTTTTCCTCTATTAAGAATACATATAGCTAGATCTCAGCGAAACAAGTTTGCAAAGAGGAACAACTATTTTAAATCTGTTTCAATGTGACTGGGTTCCAACTAGACTCAGTCTTCATTTTCACTGAATTTATCTTCATTTATCTTTTGATCAACATTATTATCTGAATGAACTTCCAATAAACTGACCAAAATCTGATGATTTTTGATCATCTTGAAAATGGTTCTGGTAAAAAAATATTGTTAAAAAATTGGAAAAATGTAGTGATTTCTCAAAAACTTTTTTTTGTGGAAAACAGGCCATTTTTGACAATACCTTTTTGCGTGTAAAATATTTGACTCTAATAAATAGTTCCTACACAAGTTACATACTAAAGATGAGTATTTGGACACACTGTCTTTTATAGAGATGAATAAATATAAACATACAGATCCATCCTGTTGGATGGTAACAAGAGCAGAAGAGTAAGCATCATATTAGAGATTTGACAAAGGAACAAAAATGCCAAGACTGAGTTAGGTTTGAAAGACTGGGAAGACAGAGGTAGCAGGATGTTATACAAGATCAAAAAGGTTTAGAGAGAAAAAGAAACCCGGGAATTTGTTTAAATTCATAAATCCTATTTGCTTTCCTAATGGAAATTCTACATTCCTGGTTTTGTTAAATTCATATTCCACTATGTCTGATGAATAATGTAATTTTTCACCTTTGGGGCTATGGATCACTCCTGTGTGGGGGGCTATTGAGTCTTTGTTTCTTCACTCAACGCCCCCCACCCCGACTTTGTATATCATCAAGGTTACACTATTTTTGAATGGAGAAAGGCTAGAAATCTATACATTTCTTTTTAGGAAAACAACCAAAAAATTCTCATTTTAAGGGCACTGAAAATCCTGTGAAAAGGATACTGTGATTTCATCTACACTTATCAAAACTCATACTGTTCCAAGAACACAGGAAATTGTCTCTAGAGTTCTCTTATATAAACAGTGACTTCATAGTAAAAGGGAGGTTACTACGAAAGAAATGTAACCTGTGGTTTTTCATCAATACCTTTAGGTATTGGTAACTTATGTCTGAGAAGGTTAATTGAAATGATTTTTTAAAAATATAAAATATCAAGTAGAAAAAAACCTAGATCAAACACAGAAGTAATCGGGTTAGGTTCAATGGCTTGTGCTTTGCAAGAGATAAAACTAGATGATGATCACAAAGGATTTAAGCACATTGTCTACATGTTTCACCCACTGGCTGGTCTTCTCAGTGTTAGCCAACAGTTGATTTAACTGATGCAGTGAATTTTATGTAGATACACACGCACACTTCTAATGTTACTTCTTTTCATTAAAACAGTGTGATGGCATATGGTATTGACAAGTTCAAGTCCAAGGAGCAGATGTTCAAGAGCTCTTCAAGAGTCTGTGTTGAGTGGTGTTGGCTTGCCCCCAATTAGCATCCCAGAATGTGGCATTTCAGTGATTTATTTTCACCTGCCAAATGAGCCTCTTGCAGCAGGAAGACATCCATTTTCTGTTTGTATGATAGCTTGGTTAGGTAGTTCCATTTTACAGGTCAAAAGCCTTCGGCATTAAGGTGGAAATCACAAAGTATGAGCTTATGCTGTTTCTTTGTGTTTGGCTGTTCCACTTGAGAATGTTGCTTGAGTTACTCAGTTGGGCTCTGAGGCTTTCAGTTCGTGTTTGCTCATAATGCAATGGCATTAGTTATGTTGAAGTCCTTAACAGGGAGGACCATGTTAAAGTCTACCATTCCATTTTAATTAATTAAAATCTCTCTCTCTCTCATTCTCTCTCTCTCTCTCTCTCTCTCTCTCTCACACACACACACACACACACACACATACACACACACACACAGAGGTTCACTGACACACAGTATTTTTTTAACTTTCCAGCTGCTTCTATCCCTGTAAACACATATCAACTTTATTACTGCTAATGAGTTGAATCTTACCAGGTGATGCTAAACACCTGAGGGGTAGTTTGCACAGGCTGCAATTTAATCTGGTTTCCTGTGTCTGTTATTTAATTAGCAACATCAGTCTTGACTGCTGTATGTGCTGATGATAGAAAATATAGGCAATTACGAACAGTCATCAAACCTTATTTTCTAAATTACACATCAAGAAAGAAAATAGATTTAGAAGTATAAAAATAATTTAAGCAACACTTGTGAAAGCTGTATCTCAGTCTGATAAAGCTAACAATTCTACACATTAACTGACATTTTCTATTACTAGCTTTGGGTAGTGGAGAAAAATAACAGGCTAATAAAAATGTTCCTCTCTACAGAATTCCCAGAATTATTTTTTCCTATAGAACATTAAGAAGAAAACCCGATCTAAGGCCTAATGAATACTGTGTTCACACTCAAAGCCTCTCTAGCATGACAGAATCCTTTTTTCTGCCAGCTGCTACACCCCCCTTTGCCAAGTGGAGGAAGACTTCTACCAGTGCCCACTAGTGTTGAGTAGTGTTGAGCAGTTAATGATGATGAAACACATGTCTTTTCAGACAACTGCCACAGTCATTCAGAAAAGACTGCTTTCCCAAGGTGCACTTCACATTCTGGCAGCACAGTTGCTGCATGGAGCTGCACAGATCTTCAAAAGCATATGGGTACACATGCCCTCCTAGGCTAAGTACAGATAGTCAAAAAGCCCGAGGCTGAATTGATTCAGTCTTTGCAGGTTAGTCCAAACTGCACAAATTAAATTGAAACAGAAGTGAACAGACTTTTACCTTTGATTCAGGAAATGCAGCCACATGCCTGCAGTGGCTTAAGCCAGAAGCCGGGGGGGGCACTAGAGCATGACTCTCTAACTGTGTGCTCACTTCCCCTTCCTGCTGCCCCCCAAGGTCTCTGGGATTTGAAATCCAGAATTACAGCAGCAGGACCCTGCAGGGTTGCTCATCACTTCCTTTTCCTGCTTCCAGATGCCTCTGGGATGTGTGGTCCACAGTTGCAGCTGGCAGTAGGTTTGAACAGGGCAAAGGGTGTTTAAGCCCCGTCCCTGGCCCCAGCCCCCAGCTGGTGTTTGCCAGGGACGGGGGCATGGTCCTCTCCCGTAGACTGGCCCATAGGCAACACATAGGGGAGTCATGGGGGGCACATTCCCCCCCTGAGATTGGCCACTGCTGGCTTCTGCAGGCAGTTGCTGCTCACCACCCTGCCCTTTGCTGTCACAGACACCGCCAGCATCTGTGGGCGGTTCCTGCTCACTCCCCTGCTGCCAGCGTCTGTGAGTGGCCCCCACTTGCTGCCAACTACAAATGCCCACCCAGTCTTGGGAGCCCCCACCAAGTCTCAGTCTCCCCCCACCCTTATGTCAGCTACCCCTCACTGCTCCAGCTAGGGAGCAGAGGGGCAGGGCCAGCCCTGCTCTCTGGTGCAGACAGCACAGTCCAGCCCAGGGCTGGAAAGCATGCGGGGATACTGTGATTTAACTTGAACCAGGAAGGGGTCTGGGACAGAAGTTTCATAAACCAGTTTGACCCAAACCAGTTAAGTCTGATTGACTTTTATTAGTAGATGTTTTGGATGGGGAATCCAGGAAAAAGATGACAAAGCTGAGATGGAAATACAAAGTGCCCGAGCGAGGGACTAACAATCGAGGGATGGGGGAGAGGAGGGGAACGCGACTAGGTTACATACCATACAATGTTAGCCAACTAAGCCTGGGAGTGGGGGGTTGTGGAAGGGGGAGGGGGGGGTCACGATGCTGAGAGGGAAAGGAGATAGATACACACATACCCGTTACAGTGGTCTGCAATGTTGGAGGAAGTGGCTCGGAGAGAGCGTCTCAGTCCCTAAAGTCCGATCGTGGGGGTCCTCTTCGGGTGGGGCGGGGTCATCCATGGCAGCGAAGTCCTCTCGACGCGAAGCGAAGCGGGGGGGGCAGTTCAGGCGGCGGTGTCCTCCGGGTCCGGTCCGGCTATGGCTCGTCTGGAGGGGTTGGTGTACCGGCGGTGTCCCGTGATGTGCTCCACGTAGATGTCGCGGGACCAGCGGAAGGTGTCGGACACCATGAGGCAGCGCATCAGCTTGGCGTAGCGGCGGGAAACGCGGCAGACATGGAGGATGCTCTCGTTGCTGGGGTCCCAGGCTCCGAGCGTCCCCACGATGAGCACATCCACCGTCATGTCGTAGCCGCGGCCCCTCAGGGTGTCGGCCAGCGGGTACTACATTCAGCCAGGTTTATCTTAAACCAGTCTCAGCCATTTTGAAACTTGTTTATGTGCACTGAGCTTCCGTTCTGTTACAGGTGTAAACCAGTTTCTGATTACTTAAATTGGTTTATGTGCAACTTCTGTCCCTAGCTTGAGGGCTATCTGCTGCCAGAACTTCTGGCACAGACACTTAGCTATAGACAAAACTTTGAACATACTACATAAGAAAAGAACAGTTAGAAACTTGGCAGACATTCAAACAAAGACAAAATTGCGATTGGAGTATTTTATGCCCTATCCCAAACATTGTCCTTCTGCCATGCACATCTGGCATGCACCACTGTGAAGATGTCATCATCCTGGTCCTGCAGATCAGCCCTGCACCCAGGCCTGCCCCAAGCCACCAGACCCCAGCTGGTCTGATGATCAGCTGATTGTCAAAACTGGTCCCAGAGGCTAGGTATAGACATTCAAAAAGCCCAAAGCAGAATCTAAGTGATGTTGTTTTTTGTAAATGGAATAGTTTAGATTAGTAGTGACTAGAATACACATTCACCTGAGGGTGGGGGCAGGCAAATCTCAGACTGGGTTCCTCCATTTTTAAACCAGTGTATGTGTGCCAAACTTCTGTTCTGTTATGGTTATAGATTGGTTACCAATCACTTACATCAGTAAAAGTATCATGTCTGTCCCTGGCCAGAGAATCCCAGGTCTGTTCGAGACTCTGGGTTATTCTGTTGATTATTTATGTCTCAAGACAGCCCAACCGCACATGTAGTTTTTAGATGTCCTAGGGCACCATTACCCCAGGATTAGGGAGATTTTCTCACAACCCCAGGTGCCTCATGCTCTGAGATGTTTTAAAACTGTGCGTTCAGCTTTGCTCCCTGCAACATGGCATTTTAAAGTGCCCCAGCCCCCCAGCTCCTGTGGGGGATGTAGGACAAGACAGGAAAGGTGACCAGCCTTGGGGTCACCAAGTTCCTGACAGGCTCCCTCTGCTGCGGAACCTTGCAACCTGCTTTTCAGCCCATTTTCACATTGGGATCAGGGCTATCGTGGGCCCAATGCCAACTCCTGTCCCCATGCCAATACTGACAGTCAGCTGACTACCAGCATCAGCCTAGGGGTACTACATGTCCAATTTATGGTGACATAAACAAGCCACAAAGGTGTTGCATATGTTTTGACTCTGTATTGGAACCACTGCTTTCTTGTAGTGAGAGAAGAGAGTCCAAGCAGCAGCTGAAGGCAAAACCTAGCTATTCAGTGAACAGAAGAAACTTGGAAAGCAACAATCCTTAAGGAGACTTAGGGGTAAGAGTGGATAGATAGGAAGTTAAGCCGGAGTTTATAGTGTAACCTGGCAGCAGGCTACTGTCATGCTGGGATACAATGTGTCTTTTCTGTATAAGCTAGCTATTGAACTTCAATTAGTTACCTTTAGCGCTGTTTTGGTTGCACAACACTGTGCTTGGTCTCCCTGCAGTTTATAGGCATGTACAGAGAAATGCACCAGCTTGGCTAAATTGCATCTGTAACTGTTTTATTTTTTTTTCTTCTGTATAACTGCTGTGCGGCACTCTCACATTTATGTAACCTTGAAGTCTTAACTAGTAAGCTAAATGAGCACTTTGTATTTTTCTCTGTTGGCATTAAGCTACACATGCGCATTTTGTAGATTTTATTTCTTATCTAGAAGTGTTATTTTTGCAGAAATGAAACTTATGTAAAAAGTCTGCCTAGCAATTACTATGTAAAAGAAACTATCCTATCCCTGTATGCTCAGCTTATATCATAGTTAGTGTCACAGAGGCAGTCCAACCAACATCTATAAAGAGGCAAAGAAACAGAAAACAAGAAACAATGACTAGAAAACTCTATAGGCCCGATCACCCTATAGACCGGTTCTCAGCCTCTCTGTCTGGGCGTACCCCAGCAAAGACAAAGGCCTCGAAAATCCGACAACTAACAACGATTCACCGTGTTACAGTTTTGTACTATATATCCCACTCATGAGCTGTTGACCAGTTCTGGGACTACAGAGCCGGCAGCCGCACCTAGCTTAGGACTTGTTCCACTGTTGGAACGCAAGGGCTGGCTCTGGAACCCCGTGAACCAACAGACCCCCTTTGTATCCAGCATACTGTAACTGAAGAAACATCGGAGACTCCACTCCTCGACTGCCTCTCATCGTAGCTTAGACAGCATATCTACGCTCGCTATACTTGTATTTACTGCAGCTTCGTTCCAACCGGCCTCCCCTCTTATTCATAAGAGGGTGAGGCCAGGTGAGAGAATAAAATCTTTTTGTTTTACTCTATATCTACTCTGTAATAACTTCTACTACTAACAACCCATATCAATGACCCGTTGACCAGTTCTGACTTAAAGAGCTGGCAGCTGCACCTAGCTTTGGACTAGCTCCACTGTTGGAACGCAAGGGCTGGCTCTGGAACCTCGTGAACCAACGGACATCCTATAGAATAAGAAAACTAACAACTTACTCTAAGTCGTCTACTTGTGCCAACTCGGCGAACCTCAAGGGCGGCTATAAAGCTACCTCCAATCCCGCCCCACAAGCCGCGCGCTCGCACAGCTCCGCAAAGCCCGCAGCTTCCCTAAGCGGTGCCGGAACCGCTAGCCCAGCATTCCGCCACAGCATCTAGTTTGGGCACTAGCTTGGTTAAAGTGGGCATGATTCTACCATGCAACATACAGTGTTGCTTTTTCTTTCATTCTAGGAAGGCCAATATCTTCCCTGTAGCCTCTGTAAAGGATCATCTTGATATTCATTGCACACAGACCCATCCCCTTCGTAAGCGGCCCTTACTGCATCTTCTAAGTTAAATCCTTGAATTTTACAATGTTATACTGTGGGGTGGACCAAAGCGGTGTGTACTGAAAGAGGGAGGTGGGAGGCGGAACAAATTCAAAAATGGACTGAAGCAGCATGCTCACAGAATGAAGTGGCATGCTCACAGATTGCTATATCTTAGAGGGAACATTGGTCAACAAGACCTGCACCCTTATGCCTATTTTCCTGGCAACCTGCATTGGTTCTGCATGATAGATAAGGAGGCCCTTGCCATCAATACCATGTTTAAAACCTGGCAGTTTTAAAACTTGGCAATACTAAGTAATACTTGGCAAATACTAAGTATTATAGCAAATATTTGGCAATACAAAGTTTAAAACCTGGCAGCATTATCTGGAAGGAGTTGAACACCTCATATGTGCCTACACAGACCACAAAAACTTGGGAGGCAGCCAAAATCCTGAATCCCCCATCAGTGATGCTGGGTCCTTGTCCTTCCCCACTTTACATTCATGGTAACATACAAGCCAGGGAAAAAAATGGGAGATCTGATGCCTTGTCCCAGAAGAGAAAATTCTACATGGAGTGCCCAAACAATCCCTCCCCAGAATTTCCTTTATGGAGTCACATCTCCAGACTTCCTCTTTTTCCTTTGGGCAGCCCTGACAAATAACCCATTTGCCTGGATGCTTGACCCAACCTAGCCTGAGCCCTCCTGCATGGCTTACAGTGGGAGATCATGTGACCCAGGGGAGCCTCAAAGCCCTGTGGGAGGGATATAAAACCTTAGTTTTATAGTTGGTAGGGTCAGAAGGGACCAGAGTAGATCATTTAGTCTGACCCCTTGCCATGGGCAGGAAAGGATGCTTTCCTTTGGCTGCCTACCTCCTTTTGAAGAACCCCCAGGGTATGGGCAAGCACCACTTCCCTTGGAAGCTGGTTCCAGCTCCTAGCTGCCCTGACAGTGAAGTAGCACCTCCTGATATCTAGCCTGAATCTACTCTCAGTTAACTTATGGCTGTTGTTCCTTATTACCCCCGGTAATGCTCGGGGGAACAGGGACTCTCCCCCTTGGCAAGTTTATAGACAGCCACCAGATCCCCTCTCAGCCTTCTTTTGTGGAGGCTGAACAGGTTCAGGTCCTGTAGCCTCTTCTCATAGGGCCTGCCCTGCTGCCCCCTAATCATGCAAGTGGCCCTCCTCTTGATGCTGTCCACATCCATCCTGAAGTGCGGCACCCAGAACTGGACGCAGTACTCCAACTGCGGCATGACCAATGTCGCATAGAGGGGGAGGATCACCACCTTGGACCTGCTCATGATGCATCTGTGGATGCATAACAAGGTGCAGTTAGCCTTCCTGACCACATCCCCACATTGGTGGCCATGTTCATCTTGGAATCAATAGTGATTCCAAGATCCTTTTTTGCCTCTGTGCTGATGAGAAGGGAGTTCCCCAGCCTGCAGGTATGCTGCTGGTTCTTCCTCCCCAGGTGCAACACCTTGCACTTGTCAGTATTGAAACCCACCCACCCCTCATCTGCCCACCTCTGTAACCTGTCGAGATCTAGTAGCCTGTCCCTTTCTTCTAGTGTGCTCGCTTCTCCCTACATCTTAGTGTCATCTGCAAACTTGAACAAGGTGCTTTTCACCCCCTCGTCCAAATCACTGACAAAGATATTGAACAGTGTGGGCCCAAGGACCGAACTCTGGGGAACCCCACTGCCCACATCTCTCCAGGTTGAAAATGACCCATCCACCACCACTCTCAGGGTGTGGCCCTCCAGCAAATTTATGACCCATCTGACTGTGTAGGCATTGACATCACAGATGCCTAATTTTTTAGTGAGAATGGGGTGAGAGACAGTGTTGAAGGCCTTCCTAAAGTCCAGGAAGACTATGTCCACTGTGACACCTGCATCCAAGGTTTTTGTGACCTGGTCATAGAAGGCCACCAGGTTGGTCTGACAGGACCTCCCTCTAATGAAACCGTGTTGATTGCCCCTAAGCATAAACTCCCCTGCTGGCCCCTCTCAGATGTGCTCCTGGATAATTTTCTCAAAGACCTTCCCCAGGACCGAGGTAAGACTAATGTGCCTATAGTTTCCTGGGTCCTTTTTCCTCCCTTTTTTGATAATGGGGACCACATTGGCCCTTTTCCAGTTGTCAGGCACCTCACCAGAGCACCACAAGTGCTCATAAAGCTGTGCCAGGGGTCCTGCAATGACCTCTGCCAGTTCTTCAAGCACTCTGGGGTGGAGATTGTCAGGACCTGCTGATCTGAACACATCTAGTCCCTCCAGAAGTTCCCTGACTAGGTCCTCACTGCCTCTGGGCCTGGCTGCGCCTCCCCTGGGTCTGTCTGGAATCCCAGTGGGAGGGGCGGGGGGATGTCCCTGTCCCTGCTCAGAAACATGGAAGCAAAGAATCTGTCAAAGAGATTATCTTTGTCATCTGGCGCTACCACCAGATTACCAAGCATGTCCTGCAGAGGCCCCACATTATTTGGCACCTCTTTTTACCCCTTATGTATTTAAAAAAGGACTTCTTGTTATCTTTAATCCGGGTTGCTAGTCCTAGATCCATCTCTGCCTTAACCTTCCTAATAGTCCCCTTACAATCTCGAGCCAAGGAGGTATAATTCTCCTTGGTGATGGCCTCTCCCTTCCATTGGGTGTACACCTCCTTTCTGGCTTTGAGGCATTCATGGATGCTTCTGGCCAGCCATGGGGGCTTTTGAGCACTCTTGCCCCCTTTGATCCACATGGGGATTGTCATGCTTTGGGGCTTGGAGGATTGTCTCCTTAAGGAACAACCACTCTTCCTGGACTCCCAACTCTCCTCCCCTCTGGGACCTCAGTGCCTCCCCGACTAGTCTCCTTTCTTTATTGAAATCCACCCTCCTGAAGTCCAGGGCTGCTGCCTTGCTTCAGGCCTTTGACACCCTGGACAGGATGGTGAATTCCAGCAGGCGATGATCGCTATCGCCCAGGTGGTTGAGCACCCACAGTCCCCTCACCAGGTCATCGCCTGTGGCCAGGACCAGGTCCAACGAGGCATTTCTCCTGGTGGGACTGTACACCGCCTGGGTTAGGTGAAGGTCCTGTAACTTGGCTAGGAACCTACGTCAGCAGTCAGACGTTCCCACTTCCTGAACAGCCTTGTCCCTGCAACAGTACTCCTCATAGTCCTGCTGTGGACCTCTGTGCCTGACTCTGCCCTGGACCTCCTGGGGCTTTGAACAACTACCTTGTTTGTGTCTTGCCTGTAGCCTTGTCTAGTTCCTGTTGCCTCTGCCTTGGACCCTCCTGCCTATCGCATCCTATCTGATGGATTCCTCAGCTCCTAACCTGTGGTCTGGCTTTGAACTCCCCTTCTCCTCCCCCCTGGTGCTCTCCTGGCATGAACCATCAGACCTGGACTGACTCCTGGCACTGTGACCCTCAGCTTGGCTCCTGGACCAAGGGTATTGTAGACCCTAGGTTTCTAAACCCTAAACCCCCACACTCGGGTCATACCAGATGAAATGCATTACAGCATCCTGCCAGGTTTTCTTTTAGGGAAGCTAAAGCTCTTCAGAATACAGTATTCTAGATCAAAGGAGGCACTTCATAGAGTGCTTACTAACAGATGTGCCAGAAAGATTCCTTGCATTTACCCTGCAGAGACTGGGCAGAGTAACAGTAGGACCAGCTTTTGGGGGAGGATCTGTCTACAGAGTTATACTATGGCAGGAATGCAGCAGTTGTACTGTATAGGGGTTGAGTTTACTTCCTCCTACCCCTATACATGAAGGCTAATGATTCAACAGATATAACTGGGTGCCTGTACGTGTGCTCCAACATGCTCCAATTAGAATGCATTGGTAATCGAAACTGCTCCACATTCTAACCAGAATGCTCTAGGATTGCCAAAACATAATATTTATAAGCTCCTGTGGGTTAAAAAATGTCTACTGGGGCACTTTAATTAAAGCTCATCAAATGTTTTAATGCATTTTAAACTTTGTGGGTTTAATTCATGTGATGCTACAGTGTTTTAATTAGAGCAGCTCTTCAGGAACCATTCTAATTAAAATGCCCCCCTCACCCACAAGCATGTGTATAGCACCACTGTCTCCCTTCTACACATAGCACCATTTGGACTGGAGTGCTTATTTTTGCTTCACTCAATGTTATGCTGCACAATTGTATTTAACTAGATTTCTCTTTAGCATTGGGGAAAGGAAGTAACTACTGCATCATGTTAGTACTCAGAGATGAAATAAAACCAATGCAAACACTGCTAAATAAACAGAAGAAATTATAAACTCAGTATAGAAACAAATGTCCTCTTGGCTCCCAAAGATGTCCCTCAAGCACTACGTCACAGATTACCTGTAGGTTACTTACCATGTCCCAGATAGTCAGTGTGGCACAGGCACATGATGTCTGCTTTGATTTTAGAGCACTAACTTAATAGATCAAGGTTAGAATACCAATATCCCTCTGTAAAGATAAATAGCAGCTGCAACAAAATAACATCAAATAAAATATTTCATTTATAAAAATAATAATATTGTTTCATGCAATAACAATAAAAATGAGTACCTATATGTCCTCATTTACACTTATGTATGTGTATATAACAAAAATGAAGTACATTAAAATAAAGGAACAACATAGAATTAATAATAAGACAGAATGATTAGCCCTGTTCTGCAAAAGATATCTTGAGCTCTGCAGGATTTGGGGTCAGGCATTTCCCCAGGAGCTTTCCAGAACAAGAATTTGGAAATAGAGAAATCTCACTCAGGTCTCCTTGTTTCTGTCAATACAAAGACAGCAGATGACAATGCATGAGCCAAAGAAAAATATCCAACTCACTTTCCCAGAGTTGTGATTTTTCTGCATGGATGATGGAAATAAAATGATCAAAAATGTACTTTTGTAACTAATATTAGCAGATATGTCTATAAATAAGCATAAGGGACAAGCCTGCTGAGATGGAAAGTCACATTTTGCAGTATTTTCCAGAGCAAAAGTATTTTTGTTTCTCCATAGGCATCTGAGTATTCTTATTAACTTCCCCAGAATTATTCATGTGCTCAGATTTATTTGGCTGCCCTGCTACATATTAGTCTTTAAATTTTATACAAATAACTTAGTGAGGTAAAGGAAAATACAAGATGTATAGCAGCCCTTGTTATTATTCACAGTTCCAATGTTTGTCATGGGAAAAAATTACCATCATGTCACTTACAGGACATCAACTTTTCCAAATATTCGTTGCACTTCATGAATATTTTGTAAAACTTGGCATCAAATCTAAAACTTCTTGTTACAAAATAAAATTAGAATATAATGCAGTGGGCCAATATTTATGATATTTACAATGCATATTCTGATATTAGGTTTTGTTCATGTTGGATATATTTCAAGCAAATTTTATTCATGTGGTTTTCATTTAAGTATCGTGACAATTTGCCCAGCTTCAAATATTTTATATATTCATTGCATTTTCCTATATTTTTAATATTTTTCTAGGCAATAAAAGTTCAGCACAATGAACATTACCTATTATGTCCCTGTACAGTTACAAGATATTAGTATTTTTTCTACAATGGGGTTTTGACTTATAGAGCAAATTAGAAAAGTTTCATACTTCTTGAAAACCACCTAAAACTCTTCCTCTGAGTAATGTTGTATCTATTCAGTAAATTATATTAGCTTGATCCTACATGTACTAAACTCAATACCAACTTCCCTAATAACTTCACTTTGTGAAGTTCTGAGCCCGAACTGCTGCCTCATGGACAGGTACTTTTGGGAAATTTGTGGAAGAAGCTTCAGGGTGAATTCCAGTAACTTCTATTCCAATATGCTTTTAATGGAGCCTAAGCAAAATTCAGAAACTTGCCTGGCTTCCTGCCAGCCTATCCAGCTCCTCTGTTGCAAAGGTCAGGCTTCCAGGGCCCACAACTATGGGACATTCTTCCATGTTGACTGCCTCAGTGTGAATTGTGCTGATCATTAGATCCATATTTCCCAAGGCCCTGCCTCTACTGCAAACTTCTCAATAGGCAGGTAGGGGAGTATAATTAGTTTTACATATACTACATTTGAGTGTTTAGGAATTAAACTATCGCTGGATTTCAGTTTTCCCAAAATGTGAGGAGTTTTTGGTGTTCCTTTCTAGTGCAGAATGAAAAATATTTGAAAACTTGAAAATATTTGTAGAACCAAAATGTGGTTTTCCAACCAATTCAAAGCTTTATTTTAATACCACCTGAATGTTGCATGGAAGTGCTCTTTTCCCTATTTTACAGAGATGAGGCATAAAATAACCCAACATCATATAACAATTTTATAGTGCGGCAGAGAACTGAACCCGGCTTTCCTGAGTTCCACCGCATCATAACTACTAGACCACCCTCCATCTCTTGCTCTTGCTGACACATGAGTAGGAGCCAAAATAAAGTGCTTGTAACAGGGGGCCTTCTCAGGGCTGATTTTCCTGTGGCCCGCCCACCTGTTTCGGGGCTAACTGCCTGCCCTCTCACCCACCACACTTTGTTGTTAATTAATTAATTGATGTTAATTAAGCAGGAGGCTGCCCATTTCTTGCCCCAATGCTAGGGGTGCTATCTGTGGGTCCATTCCTCCCCTACACTGCAGC
The DNA here is from genome assembly GCF_052110815.1 of Crocodylus siamensis. Taxonomy (NCBI): domain Eukaryota; kingdom Metazoa; phylum Chordata; order Crocodylia; family Crocodylidae; genus Crocodylus; species Crocodylus siamensis. The sequence continues at coordinate 68,788,693 of NC_143398.1, forward strand.
CTAAGCCTCACAGATGGCATCCAGCTGTTGTCAATATCACCAGCCCCACACTGGGCCCCAGAATCCTGCTCTTTGAACCCCACCTGGATCCCTCCATTCAGGCAGTCTATTCCGCCTTCATTCCCAGCTGCATAGCTCCCTGAGCTGCTTTCCCTTTACAGGTGTGGTCCCCCCAGGACCTTTGGCTCTACTGGCCCTGGCCCACCCCCAGGCCAGTCAGAACCCCAGGCCCTCAGCTCTGGGCATCCCTTGTGGTGGGCCCCTGGCCCTTTGACCCTTCTGGTCCTGGCCCCAGCATGGACCAGTCAGGGGATGTCAAGACAGGTTTGAGTCTATGGCCCTACTCTCTCACTGGGGTCTACCTTCCAGACCCTACAAGGGGGTAACCCACCCAGTTGTGGGAGCTGGGTTTAAGGCACCCCAACCCACCTTTCACCAGGGTGGTAACTGGCCTGGCATTTCCTGGGGGCTCCTGTGCCACTGAGAGCCCCACCAGGCCACCCACTCCCAGCACGGTGCAGTTTCAGGTCATGCCGAGGACCAGGAGCCTCCTGACCATCCCCTACAGCTCCTCCCTCACCTCCAGATGATACCGGCAGCCCTGAAGCCAGGCAATGTTGTTGCTTGCCCTTCCAGCAGCAAAATGCCCTGTTTATATGGGCAGCCCTGGATCCAAAATGGCTGCCCTAATAGGGCACCTGCTGACTGCTGTCTTCAGGCCCTTAAAGTGGCCGGCACAAACAGTGCCCTGCCACAGTGCCCTATGCTACTTCCATGGACACTTGAACCACAGTCCCAAATTAGTGCCAGTCAGGGGCTCCCCCAATATGCTATTAAAGTCATACAAGACTAGAGTCAGGTAGGTTGAGGGCATTGCTAGATCAGTCCTTCCAGTATGGATGAATGGGTACTGTGGATGGGGCATTGTTCTTCTCATTCCTGTATCACTGAGGCAGTCCACACAGAAAAATGCCCCATACCTATGGACCCTGGAAGCCTAGCCTCTATAACAGAAGAGGTGGGTAGGCAGACAGGCTGCATTAGTTTTACGGCTTATTCCAAATATCACTTAAGACAATGGAAAGAATCCTGCTAGCATGATCATGAGTTGGATTAGGCCAACAAGATGCAGGATTTACCATGCTATTTCCAGGTTTACCTGAACCATCTTTTTTACTTTTGCCCAGTAGGAAGACTCTGCTCTATACCATCATTTCATCTATGCTCCTTTTTATCTGTACTGTTTAAAGAAAATGTAACAGAAGCAAGCTCTATGTTTCCAAAGATAGCTACTTAGGTTGGTATTTGTTCTGTTTGAGCAATTCAGTCATTTTACCAGCAATAACTCCCACTTTGTTTCAGTGGAATTGCTATCTTTCCATGATGAGGCACTAATGATTTTCTTTGTTTTTTAAAAAGGATATATTTTAGCTTAAAGAGCATACAAGCAGTGCATGCACAGTGTTAAGGCCATGGAATATATGATCTGAAGACAAATTAACTTGTATTGATGGCAATAAATTCTAACTCCTTTTTTGGTAGCTACCACTTGCTCTTCCACACCTCCTTACCATCTGTGATAATGGTTTGGTATGTAAAATTCACCTGAACTATTTCACATGTGCAAAAAAACCCCAAGTTAAAAATACAGCAATTTAAATCTATAATGACAACCTGATACCCAGAAAAAAAGCCATATTAGTCATTGGAATTCAGTTTAGCAAGTTGAATGCCACATTATGGGGATTAGATTTATGGCCATTTGAAAGTTTATAGATTCACCACTAGGAAATCTAAAGGAGGTGGCTAACTTTTAACATGATTTTTTTCCATAAATATTTCAAGGTAAGTTGTAGGATTTAGTAATGCCTATTTCAAAGCAGGATGATCTAATAGATGGACATGAGCTGAGGGAGTCAGGAAACCCAATGAGGGTTTACCAACTTTGCAACAAAGGGAAGGCCTTCACAGAACAATTCATCTGTTTTTTCGCTTAACCCATGACTGTCCCGTCCATAGAAAATGGCCGCTGTCTGGAGTTGGAGGTGCTTAAGATGTTTGCTTATTTGTCTAGAGCTCATTTACTGCTTTCAGTTGAGCTGGCACCTGCTTATTTTGCAATGAGCACACAGACAAAATTCACTTAAGACTTTCGGTGAATTTCCCATGTTTCTCCAAAAAGGAAAGACAGTTCTTCTGCTATTAATACTATTGAATGTAGAAAATTTCAGTAAAAAGTCAGGAGATATTTCCTGAGACATTCACAGGGAAGACACAGTATCATGTATATCACTTTGCCATGGGATTGCTCTCAACTTAGGCTAAACTAGCATAGGTGCTCAGGCCTGGATGCCACTCACTAAGTTAACTGTAAAGACACATACAGTAGCACTTGTGACTTTTTGTCAAGTTAGAGAGCATTCACAATAGAAGCTTATGAGAAGCTTGGATATCTGCCACTGTACAGAAGCCATTCTACTTCATGAGTGCTGAGGAAACAAATAAATCGACCAGAATATTTTGATACAGAATTTGAACAAAGTGATAAAAGGGACCTGCACTAGGGAAAAAAGAGTTTGTCCATTTCTTTTTGAGAGATCAGGAAAAGCAAAATATATTGTTGGTTATAGCATTTGTTTTTTCTTTAAGTGAGCATCATTACCTGCCTATTTTTTATGCAAGAAATCCAGGTTTGTCTGCAATGAATGTCATCATGAAGGTTAGACAGTGAGACGATGGCATCCCCCAAAAAGGGTAAAAACTGAGGCTAATAAAAGGTAAGGAATTTTAGCCATAACTCTGTTTCTGTTTGTTTTCTTAACAACTATTTACTATGAGTGACTATCATATTAGAAAAATACACTTTTTGTGAGAGATTCAGCCCGTCATCTTTTCTGTTTAGTTATGTATGTCATAGAATTACTATTATTTCCGAATACAAATAATTTGGGGTACACATTTTCATACACAGATATTTTCCTGAACTGTGTTTACACTGTCATGTTTAGTTTCTATTTAAACTTGATGTTAACATATGCTGAGTTTTAGCATTTTAATGTTTTCATGAACCACGGTTTTGGTATGACTATATTTTGGTACTTTTATAATTTGAGTTAAGATGGGCATGAGTTAAGTGCCAAATCAAGTGTCAGGTATGTTCATCATCAGATGACAGCTATTTCCACCTCAGATACACCCTGGCTTTCAGGAAGAAGCCAAACTCTGGAATATACACCTAGAATAGGTATATAGGAATATCAGACAATGGATAATTACAATTCAACAAGAAATGACTCAGTTTACACAGGCAATAACTAAAGTGCATCTCAAAAGGAAATCTCATGCTGAGAGAGTGTCTCTCTCTTTGTGTGTGTGTGTCTCTCTCTCAGATCAGAATGGCTTAGAGCAATCCGATTGAGAATTTATAATGATTTTCCTGTCTTTCTTGAAAATAATTAAGATTAAGGAAGAAATTGTAACTTGTTATACAGATGCCTGTCTAGGGTTAGCAAATCATCTGTATAATACACGTGTTTCTTGAGACATGAATAGAGAAATGGAGAGGCGGTGATAATGACAACATATTTAAAAGATGCCTTTTTAGATGAAAGCTTGTTAAGGAGATGTATATACCATGTTGCAAATTCTAGTCCTCAACTGTAATAGCTGGTTACAGTCTAAAATAACTAGTTGAGAGCTGGTAACTGTTGAACGCAGGGACTCTCAAGGTGCAGACAGAAGAGCAGCTCCCTGCTGTAACGCTTTACAGGAAGTACTATGAGTTACAATGATCCCCTGGACCCAACAGAAGTTTACTGTTGGGTCTGGGGAGTTAGGGAGTCCATCTGCTGGCTGCATGTCTGCAGCTGGTTTCTGCTAGCAATCCCCTTCTCCCTCCCAGTTCAAGTGCTGTTTTCAGAATGGGAGGGAGGAAACACAGTGGAGGGAACTCATTCTACTTAGATGCTGGAGGGTGGTGTCGGTGGATTGGAGCCTCCCTACCTCGGGGGTCCCCAATCTACTCACCAAACCCTCCAGTGCTGGCTGAAAGAAAACACAGACTGAACTCCCTCTACTCCCTTTCCCTCCTTCCATTCTGAAGACAGCACTGGAGCTGCAGTCAGCCCAGCTCTGCATGCAGACACAAATTACTGAAGGTGCTCTGTTTCATGCAATGAGGGTTTAGATTTTCATGGGATCTGGCTCTTTTAAAGCGCTCTACAGCCATGCACTTTTGTTTGGTCATGGCTGTAGGATGCTTTCAGGAGCCAGATCAGGCAAACATTGTCACTGTTTGTGCCTTTAGAGGTTGTTTCTAGTTAGAGAAACACAATAAGATTGCTATGTTATGTAACCCTGGGCACCGCACAGCACATGCCCTCACCTGAATAGTGGGATCCTGGGGTACCTGGTAGCCAGTAGCCCTGCCCAGCCTCCCTGGGAAGCTGCTGCAGTGCCCCCAAGTGGAGAGCCTCCTCTTACAATCAAGCACCCTCGCAGACAATTCTCAAACTATTTACAAGATGCTCTGTTTCATGCAATGAGGGTTTAGATTTAATTATTTACAACATAACAAATAACCATTAAATAAACACCTTGATATACCAACTAATAGACCCTCAAGAAATTATTTATACAGTCTCTCACTTGCACACATGTACCAGGGGATCCCGTGTGCACTGCCCCTGGTGGGGTGTCTCAGGGAGTGGAACAGTCTGTGTCCCTGCACGTGGTCTGTGGACGCTCCCTGGCTGCAAGCAGATCTTTCCTGGTTTGGAGTGTCCACACAATCAGCTCCTCTCTGACCCTGGCTCTGCAGGCTTCCGGGCTGGAGAGAGGAACTGGGTACTGTATCTCTCCTGTGGCAGCCCTTTCTGCTGCTCCTCAGGGCACTCCTAGGGGCTTTCTGAGGGACCGCTGTGTTGAGACTCTGCCTCCAGTCTCCAGCCTGTCCCTCAGCCCTGCTCTCCCTCTCTCTCTCCAGCCTGTCCCTCTGTCCCTCTCTCTTTCTCTCCAGCCAGTCCCTCAGTCTCTGTCTCTGTCTCTGTCTCTGTCTGTCTGTCTGTTGTTTCCTCCCACGGGAAAAATGCTCCCCCCTTTTATCCAAGCCTCTCAGCCAATCCCAGCCCAGAGCCCTTCCCCGGTTTGCTCACGGCTCTGTTTCAAGACTTTCCTGGGGTTACATCACCTTTCCCACTTCCAACAGGGCTGCCTCCAAAGTAGCTTCACTTGCCCTCAGAGCCTATAGTGTCCCCGCTGGGACAAACTCTGTCTCTCTGCCAGGCAGCCCTCTCCATTCTTTCAGGTAGGTCCATTTTTTAAATTCTGCTACAGTTATAATTTTGTATTTTGTTTCCAAAGCAAATACTTGCTTAGGATCATAGGAAAGTAGGGCTGGATGGGACCGCACAAGGCTATCTAGCCCAGCCCACTTTCTCAAAGCAGGATCATCCCTGACTAAACAACTCTAGCTGTGTGTGTCTAACCTGTTCTTAAAAACTTCCAAGGATGGAGATTCCAGCAGCTACACTGGGTATCCTGTCCAATACTTAACCATCGTCATGGTAAGAACATTTGTTCTAATCTAAATTTCCCCCACTGGAGCTTGAGGCCATTGCTCCTAGTCCTGTACCCTACAGCCACAGAGAAAGTCCCATCTCATCCTTACTGTAATTGCCCTTAAGGTATTTGAAGACTGTTATCAAATCCCTGCTCAGTCTTCTCTTCTCCAGACTAAATAACCTTAGCTCTTTTATCCTTTCCTCATAAATCATGTTTCCCAGGCCTCTGATCATTTTTGTCACTCTCTGCCAAACTCTTTCAAATCTGTCTTTTTTGAAGTATGGGGTCCCATCCTGGACACAGTACTCCAGGTAAGGCCTAATTAGGGCCAAGAGAGCAGCAGGGCCACTTTCATAGTTTCATAGTTTCATCAGTGTTAGGACCTGGAATGGATCTTACAAGTTCATTGGATCCAGCCCCCCCGGCACTTGGGCAGGAAAGACTGTAGGGGTCAAATGACCCCAGCAAGGTGGGTGTCAAGATGCTTTTTGAAGGTTGTGTGGTATGAGCATACCTACTGGACTGGGCTGTTTCCTTGATTTGCAAGAGACACTCTTGTTAACACAACTTCCTATGTTGTTGGCTTTTTTGCAACAAGAGCACACTGCTGCCTTATTTTCATCTTACGATCCATTAAAATTACCATGTTCTTCTCTGCAGTACCATAACTGATCATTCCATAATCTGTATTTGCACATGAAATTATTCTGTCCCAAGTGCAGACTTTGCATTTGACCTTGTTGATTCTCATCAGACTGATTGCAGACCATTTCCCCAGTCTTTCCAGGTCATTCTGGATCCTATCTGTACCTTCCAAATTGTCTGCAACTTCATCCAACTTGGTATCACCACAAATTTGTTAAGTATGCACTCACTCCCATCATCTAAATAATTAATGATGTTAAATAATACAAGACCCATAACAGACCCCCAAGGACCCTACTTTACCTTCTCCCAACTAGACATTGAGCCATTGATGACTAGATTGATGAGCACAATGATCCAACCACCTTACAGTACTTTCATGTAGTCCATATTTCCTTAGCTTGTTAATGAGAATGTCATAGGACACAGTGTCATAAGTCTTGCTAAAATCAATATATATCACATCCACTGCTCTTCATTCATCCACAGAACCTGTTACCTTATCACAGAAGGAAATCAAATTGGTTAGGCATGGCTTGCTCTCGGTGAATCCATGCTCAGTTTTCCTGATCACTTTGTTTGCCTTTAGATGCTTCAAACTAGATTCTTCAAGGACCTGCCCCACGATCTTTCCAGATAAGTAAGTCAGGATGACTGGTCTACAATTTCCCAGATCCTCCTTCTTCATTTTCCTAAAGATGGGCACTATATTTGCACTTTTTCAATCACTTGGGGCTTCACCCAACCTCCACAAGTTCTCAAACATGGCTCCAAAATTACCTCAGCCACATACCCTAGGGTAAATCCCTTTTTCTTGTATAATCTATCTTTCTTACATAATAAAACTTATTCCTGTTTTATGTAACATACTGATTGCCTGTGGGTGGAATGATTCCACAATAACTGGTGGGGAGGAAGTGGAGAAAACCACTGGAACACTATCTGCGCTCTCCTCCAAGCTATAAGCTCCAGTCAGAGCGCTGTGTTAGTCTGGGATTTTGTCCAGCAGAGGAGTCTGGGAAACAAGATTCAATCTACACTGGAAGACAGGTAGCCAGAATGCTGGGGAGAGGGCTTTGTGCTCTCAGGTTCTACCTCTCAGGGATTATAATATGCAGAAAACCAGTTCTGATACCATTATGTAGGTCCTTCAACTAAGTCAATGAAACCTAGAATTGATATGCGTGTTAATATAAATGGCATAGTGTATTTTTGGTGCTGGTGGTGGTATTTGGGGGCTTTTGTTTGTTTGGTTTTGTTCGAAAGAAACACAATCCTGTTCATTTAAAAATATTTGCAGGTACATGGGTTTACGTCCTTAACAATGCTGGAAAATAAGTTTCAAAACTAAGTAGCTCTGTGCAAAAGTTAATTAAACAAGGCTACACATTCTATAGTACATTTTCTTTCTTCTGAAAGAGTTGTTTACTCTGTCTTTGGAAAACTTTTTTCTTTTTTTGAATGCTAACAAGAATTAAGAATTCATTTCTGCAGAACATTGATATAATTTTTTGCATATGGGCACATATATTTTTTGCATTAGGCAAGGATTTCTATAGGCGAATATCTTTTATTGGACCAACTGCAAGGCTGGGAGACATCAGGACATCAGTAATATAAATTGTCTTAAACATTTTGAACAGAGAAAAAGAAATATATGATTGATTTTAAATAAATATATAACACTTAAATGACTTCCATGAACTAACATTGAAGCCAAAGAGTAAGATACACAATCCTTTGGTAAATGGGAATTAATTAGTATAATGATATTTTAATTACGGGAGAGACTCTGTATTATTCCTTGAATGCAATGGGAACATATGGAGAATTATAACATTTAATATAAAATTGTAATTTCAAACCAGACTGTTTATAATAATAACAACATGCTTGTAATGTGGCATGAAAATCTGACTTGCTTTACTTCAGTATAAATAAAGGAAACAGGTAAGTGAGGTCCCTTCCAGCCTTACTTTTCTATGAAATAACTCTGTTTGTATTTATATTGTAATTACATTATATTGTAAGGACCTACACCTAGATAAAATCTGTGTTGTAGAATTACCATTGCTTCACTCCGAGGCTAGGGACAGACATTCAAAAAGCTGGAGCCTGAATTGATTCAGCCTTTGCAGGTTAGTCTAACCTGCAGAGAGTGAACTGGTTTATAAAAGAAGAGACATGCAGGCACATGCCTGCAGTTGCTCAGGCTAGGTGCCAGGGGTGCTAGAGAGCACCCTTGGCTGCAGGGAAGCTGTGCTGGAGGGGGCACGGCCAGTCTGGGCTGAGCTGAGCAGAGAGGGGTTTAATTCCCAGCTCCTGTGCCACTGGCAGGGACCCAAACCAGGTCTGCTCGTTGCTACCCCATCACTGCTGCAGCAGGGACTATAGCCCCTGAGGCAGAGGGGGGCAGACGGTAGTCTCCTCTCTACCCCTACTGGCAGCTGGGTCTGCCCTGCCCCATTCACTGCTACACTCACTCCTTGTAGCGGAATAGACCCCTGCTGTCCCCTCTGTGGGACAACGGAGGGAGGGGGAATAACTCCTGTCCCTGCCCTGCACAAGGGGCCCTATGGGTTGGCTGTGCCCTTATCAGGCCACTGCAGTGGGAGGGGGTAGAGCTCTTGGTGAGGACAGCAGCCCATCATAATGTCTGGTAGTGTGAGCCCCTTCCTGGTATGGGCTCCTGTTGCGAGGTGGGCAGAGTTGCAGCGGGCTATGCCTGGCAGCACTGGAGCCCAGAGGGGGCCAGAGCCCCCCAGCACCACTACCATGGCCACTTTCCTTTCTCCACAGCGTGCCCCCCCCCATGGGAAGGGTCTTCTGCCCTGTCACAGTTGCTCCCTCCTTGCCACTCCAGTGGCCAGGCAGGGACACAGCCAGAAGCTGTTGCCTGGGTGGATCTGGCCTGTGGAGGGGCTTTTTCTGGTCCCCGGTGGGTCCCTCAGTCCCTCCAGGCTGAGGTGCCACTCCCTGGGCATGCAGCAGGCCTGGGGCTGCTCCATGCCAGAACTGCCTTTCTCAGCAGCATGGCCACAGCAGCACCTTTGCTGCTGATGCTTACCCCAGGCCAGAGGTACAGCGTCAGCACAGCCCTGACCCTGTGTGCCCTGCGCTGGCTCCAGGCTCACTCATCCAGGCTGAGCCCTGGCCGTGGGGGAGAAACAGCAGCTCAGACGGGTAGCACTGGGTGAAGCCAGCACTGGGTGGCTGCAGCAGACCCATGCTGAGCAGCCATTTCTCCCCCACTCCCACTGCTAGGCTCAGATGGGTAAACCTGAAGCCAGCGTGGGGTGCACAGAGCAAAAGTGGCCCCTCCCACAGCTGGCATTTGCTGCAGCTGCCCAGTGTCAGTTTTGGGAGGCTGGACCTGGAAGTGCCCACAGCAGGACGGGGAGGGGCAGCTCTTGCGGTTTTCCATGGCCCTGCCTGGTCCAGCATGGGCATGGGGAGTGGCTTTAACAGAGCCACAGCTGCTGTGGGTGGCCCCGGCCCCAAGGCTTGGCTCAGCCCTGGTTAAGGCAGCTGCTTGGTGGTGCCAGGCCGGGCCACGCCAGGCCATAGGGATGGGGCCACCCCTGGTGGGTGCAGCTCAGTGACAGGGAGGTGAGCTACTTCCCCTGTCAGTGAGCGGGGAGGGGGGGGGGGTTGGGGAAAAGTCCCCATCTGGGGCTAGGCAGCATTGCATAGAGCCCCCCCACCCCACCCCACGGCAGTGGGGGAGGAGCAGGAGGAAGACAGGAGGGGGGCTCTATGCGTGGCTGCCTGGCCCAGCCCCCGAAGGGGACTCTCCTCCCTGCTCCTCCCCTCCTCCCTCCATGAGGCGAGGTGGGGGCTTTGTGCCTGGCCAGGGTGTGGGAAGTGGCTGTAAAAGCCACAGCCACAACCACAGGGGAAGAGCCCCCCACTCTGGGGCTGGGCAGCCTTGCATAGAGCCCCCCACATCCCAGCCCTGCAAAGGCAGAGAGGGCAGGAGGAAAGAGGTCTAGTCCCACTCCAGTGCCCCACAGAACCTGCTTTCCCCCCCAGTGCAGACCAGAGTCTTTCTCCCCGCCCCACAGGACACCCATCCTGGCATGGTGTTGTTAAGGTGAAGGGGGAAGACAGAAGAGTTAATTCTTCCCTCTGTCGCTTCTGCCCTGCAGCCAGGGTCTGCCATCCCCAGGGGCCACTGCTGCAGACCCCTATCCTCTGCTCCCTGGCTGACAGGCAGACCTTGGCTGCGGTGGGGGAAGAGGGGAAGGAGGGAAGAATTAATTCCTTCCCTGCTCACTTTGCCTTAATGGAGCCATGCTGCCCAGTGTGCCGCCCTGTTCCACCCCTGCTCTGGCTAGGAGCAGAGGGGAGGGGCCAGCCCAGCTCTGGAGCAGAGGAGAGCCCCATCCAGAGAGCATCCTGGGGTGCTGTGGGTCTCTGATTTATCTTAAACCAGCAAGGAGTCTGGGGACATTGCTTCAACCAGCAAGGGGTCTGGGGACATTGCATAAACCAGTTTGAGCTGAATCAGTTAAGACTGATAGTACATTCAACCAGGTTTATCTCAAACTGGTTTTGGCCATTTTCAAATTGATTTATGTGCACTGAATGTCTGTTTGTTCTGTTACAGGTTTAAGCAAGTTTCTGATCATTTACATCAGTTTATGTGTAATGTCTGTCCCTAGCCCTACCATTCAGCTGCCTTTGTTTATAAAAAGACAGAATAACTATTAACAAATTCAACTGTATCATAAATGTGTTTTTTTGTCTGCTGATATCACTGTGGGAACTTAGTAATTTTTCAGAAACATGTAGTCATAGTATTTAATCAATGGCTTTCCTTGAATCTAAACCTAGAATTTTAAGCAATCATAATTCATTTGGAAGCCTTAATTCTGGCAGCCAAATACAAAATGAGCTCTTTGCCCATTTTAGTCCTGTAACTATAATCATCTTTTCAACCTAGAGTAGCAGCAGCTGAAGTACAATTATGGCTACCACTGAAAAACTGAAGTCCCAACAGATAAGGTGAAAGATTATGTCCCATCAGGATACACAGTATACAACCTGTGTCCCCCTGTATTTTGAGATAGAACTAATGTCTCTGGAAAAACTGCAAACCACAAGCAGCTATTAAATACATTTACCCAAATGAAATATATTTGTTTTGGACTACTTCTGCTAATCTTCCAACACTTTTAAAAAGATTCATTTTATTTGCTGGCATACAAGTACTAAAAACTGCTATCAAAACTAGTACCATATTTCCCTGAAGCCAAGACAAACCTGCCTTCCCCCACACAGCCTCAGGTTCCCACCCCACCTCCCTGGTCTTCTCCATGTGCTGCTTCATCCCCCCATACCTTGCAGCCTTGGGTCCCCACCCTGCCTTCCCCCGTCTCCCCTCCCTGCACAGCCTCTACCGCTCCCCCATCCTCCTTGCCGCTCTTGCTCCTGCTCCTTCTTGCCAGATTCTATCTCCTTTGCAGCCTGGGACATGGAGCATGGCCTCGTCCAGCCCTGCAGCAGCAATGCCAACTCTGTGCTGCTGCTATGGGGCTATGCTGGGGCCATGCTCCATGTCCCAGGCTGGAATGGGACACAGCTTGTTGGTGCCAGAGCAAAGGTAAGCAGTGGCTCCTGCATAACCTCAAATCCCTGGCATGTGGCTGGATCAGGCAGGAGCTGTGTCAGCTGCACCCACAGGGCCCAAAGCAGTGCACAGGAACATAGCACAGCACCAGCCCAGCCCAGCCACATGCTGGGGACTCAGAGGGGGTGCAGGGATCACAGCGTGATCCTGGGATTACAGCAATTCAAGGTGGGGTGGAGCAGTCCTGGGCTGGCAGTGGGTCTGGAGGGTCAGAACTGGGCTCTGGGTGGTGGCATCAGGTGCTGTTGGGGATGGTTGGGGCACAAGAGTGCTACAGTATGGGGGCTAGCCAGAAGACAGCCCCCATACTGTAGCACCCTCATGCTCCATCCAGCTCCAGTCACTGTCTGTACATGCGCTGAGGTGGCATAAATTAGTCTGCTGTAGGACAGTACTCAGTACTTGTCTCAGGCAGTACTGTCCTATGGTGGAGTTAATTAATTTACTGTGCCCTAATATGGGCACATGTGTAGAGGGTGACACCTTTCTGTGGAGCTAATTAGTCAAATCCACAGTAAAGCACGTGTGTAGATGCGAATCTGTATTGTTTCTGTATTGTTTCTGACTTGCCCACATGTAAAATGAGAGTGTAACAGTTGCTGTGCTTTAGAAACCTTGCCCTTTTGGGTAAGTACAGTGCTGGGAAATGGGGAGAAAATCTTCTACTCCCCTGCAATTAGTTTTGCCTCAGACTCACAGCAGCTGAGGCAAAACTGGCTGTGGAGGAGCAGGAGAAGTTCACTGGGGCTAAGGCAAACCTCTCTGGGGTTCAGAAAGGGAAGAATCCCCCTCAGCTCCCTGGGGCTACTCTGGGCTGGGGTGGGGGGAAGCTCCCTAAGGTGGGGGTTCCCTAGTGCCCCCATGCTGAATTGCACCCAGGCACCCAGGCTGGAGGACTGCTTCTCCCTCCATCCTGTGGCAGCAGCTAAAGCAATCAGCAGCTGGGAATGGAGGGAGAGGAATTCCCTTAGTTCCCCAGGTTGCCCGCATCAGGAAGGTGGCAGGGGGAGGCTGCTGAGGGTCAAAAAGCCTCCACCACAGGGACTTTCCCTCCCCGTGTGCTGTGTAAGCCCTGCCTATGGGAGCCTGGGGGTCTGTTCCCCTGCCCTCCCTGTCCCTATGGGCTGATGGACTCAGGCAGGAAGCAGGCTAGGGAGCAGAGGGGAGAGGCAGTCCCCGCTTTACTGGAGCCAACAGCATAGTCCAGGGCTGCAAATCATCCTGGGATGTTGGGGGAGTGCGAGTTAACTTGAGCCGGGAAGGGATCTGGGACAGAAGTTTCATAAACCACTTTGACCTAAATCAGTTAAGCCTGATGCTACATCCAACCAGGTTTATCTTACACCAGTTTAGGTCATTTTGAAAGCAGTTTTACGTGCACTGAACTTCTGTTACAGGTTTAAAACTGTTTCTGATCACTTAAACGGGCTTATGTGTAACTTTTGTCCCTAGCCTTTAAAATGACTCCAAATATATGTGTCTGTACCCTAAGGATACGCCATCCTGGAATAATCCAGAGTGGTTTGTAGATCACTGTACTGGAATGTGGGAGAAGCAAGTTCAAGTGCTCTCAGGTAGTGGTGGAAGCTAAACCTGGGTCTTCAGCATCCTCAGAGAGTACACTCAGGTATTAGATAAAAGGTGATGGAAACTATATGTCTATGATTGAACCTTCCTCCATTTTTCCTGCCAAAACTGTTATGCTGAATTTGACCTGCTTTAAACAGTGATGCATTCTTGAGTAAATGCACCAAAAATATTTCAGCCACATTTACTGATGACCCAGTCTGGGATTTATTATTAAATTAATAAGAAAACTATGCCAAAAAAAAGGCTACCCCTATTCTTTAGCTATGCTGATTTACAGCCAAAAATCTGCCCAATTTTGTTGTTATCCTCTCCAGGGAAATGTACTATATTCAGAGGAAATTGGGTAATGCAAAATAGAATACATTTTCTGGAAGAAAAAATTCTGTCAGTTTGTTTTACTTTGGAAATTCAGTATTCCCTTTCTCAAGGGAGCCTTTTTGAAATCTATGGATAGATGAACAGGCTTCCTTTGTTAACACAGAATAATAGGCATTTATTTAAATACTACTTCCTATAAAAATATTTTTAAAATTAATATCAACTGAATTTTCACTGAAAATGAATAGTCTGCATTTCAAGACTGATTCTTTTTCAATGATCTTTTGATTTTTATTCAACAAACTTAGGAACTGGTACACTTCCAAAAAGTTAAACTCGAGAAGCAAAATGAGATGCCTCTGATTAAAATGTGAACAGGAATTATTCTGAACTCTGAGCTATCATTTGGCCTTCATAGATACATATTCTGGTAATATCACAGTAAGTAATGTTCCTTTTTGTTTGCATGATGCTCTTATCCTTTGCCTTTGAGTGGCTAACTCATATTTATTATTAGGCTACAGAATTCTAGAGACTTCAAAAGAGAGGCTATTAAATAGTGACTGTGCCAAAAGTTAAGTTTTTTTGCCACGTCACTGTATTGAAAGGGTTTCCTACAATTATTACATTATTGGATTCTTTATTTTAAAAATATATTTGCTACATTTCATGTGTGAGAAGAAATTGTTTTCAAACTTGACTGACTACCAACTGTACAGAGATGTCTGCCTAAGTTTGCAGACATCCTGTACCTATAGATCTGAGAGGTACTCCATTTATAAAAATATAAGTTCCATTCTGGTCAGACTAATGCTCCATCTAGTCCAGTATCACCATGCTGTACCATCTTCAGCAGCCTATACCTGGTCCAGGATTGCCTCGATCTTGCTTGCAGGGACATTCTGTCATTTGCCCTCCTGTCCTGCCCTCCTGTTCTCCAACCAGAAGAAAGCATCTGACAGAGTGGATCACAGGTATATCACAGGCACTTTGAGGGCATTCAGCTTCAGGGTCTACTTTGTGCAGTTTCTTCAGGTGGTGTGCATCTCTGCAGAGTGTTTAGTCAGGCACAACTGGATACTGATGGTGCCTATTCTCTTCAGATGTGGAGTGCATCAAGGCTGCCCACTGCTGGTTGCCCTCAAGCCCTTTTTCTGCCTTCTGTGCAAGCGAATAGTGGGGCTGCTGCTCAGGGAGCTGGCCATGAGAGTGGTCCTCTTGGCATATGCCAATGACATGCTCCTCACCATCCAAGACCTAGGTAACCTGGTGCAAGTGGAGGCCTGCCAATCCATCTACTCTGTGGCCTCCTTTGACCAGGTCAACTGGATCAAGGGTTGTGGCCTGACAATGGGTGATGGGTGGATATGCATCAGATGGAGTGTGGGATCAATGCTCTATCTGGGGGGTATACCTGTCATCCAGCCACCTGTCCCCACAAGAGAATTGTGATCAGCTGGAAGTCATTGTTGGGATTCCTTCAGTGCCTCTCCCTCCATGGGAGGGGACTGGTTATCAACCAGCTCATCCTGTCCACACTCTGGCACTGCTTTAACACCCTGTCTGTGCCTCTCCAGACCAATCTCCTGGCCAATGTCCAGAGGACTGCTGGGCTTCTTCCAGCCAGGATGGCATTTGGTTTCTGCAGGTGTCCTGAGCTTCCCCTTGCATTATGGGGGTTAAGACCTGGTCTGCATTTACAGGTGCAAACCTTCCACTGTCAGGCCCTGCAGAGGCTCTTTTGTGGTGCTGATAGCCAAGTGGCGTGGCACCCCATCAAATATGCCTTTCTTTGCTATCTCCAGGGGTTCTGATATGACTGGTATCTCATCTACCTGAGAAGCCTCCCATATGAGCAATTGGAGTTCTACTAGGACCTCCTCAGGGCCTGGAGGCTGGTCTTAACCTCCAGGTCCCCAAACGTGGTGGCCCATGCTACAGGCCTCTTAGCTGAACCCCTGATGAAAAACCTACAACTAGTGGTGCCAGTGACTGGGGGACCTAGGTGCATTGGAGGACAGTCTTGGCTAACATCACCCATATCAGGACCTCCTGGACTATTCCAGGCAGGGGTGGGCAGATCTGTTTGTGCTAGCTTAGTGCTTAGAGCTAGTCATACTGTGTGCTCTCTGCTGCTAACTCCAGGCAGTGAAGGCTGCCCTGCTGGACAGTTGCCCACACCTACATCCAAGAGATCCTGCATGAGGGCAGTCCCTGTCCACTGATATCCCCCAGGCTTCCAGAGCTTGTCATGGGCTCCTTGCCTCAGCAGGCCCCATGGCACACCACACCGCAAGATCTCAGCAGGCTGGGGGATAACAAACCAGTTTGCTTCCACGCAGCTGATTGCTACCAGCTCCACACACTCATGCTCCACACCCTCCACCATTCAATCCTCACATCCCACCCAGGCACCAAGTAGCAGGACGCCTTTGGCCCACTGTGGACTAACCTGTATTCCACCCTGATACCATGAGCCACCAGTGACCTCAGTCAGCGGCTCCTTCATAGAGCCATCTCCACAGCCATGTGTCTGGCGTACTTCACAGATACTCCCAAACCTGCTTCAGTCAAGAGACCCTGGTGCATGCTTACCTCAAGTTGCATCAAGCTGCAGCCCCTTTGCCACCACTTCAGGAACCTCCTCCTGAGATTCTGGCTGCACTTTGCTTTGCCCACATCTTAATGATTCTATAGACTTCTAGCATACGCCCTCCTCAGGCTTCTTCTTTCCGATCTAAAGAGTCCTAGCATTTATCTCTATGGGATAATTAACTGAATTATGTAAAGGGCATCCATCATTCATAGAATTAACCACTGCTGATCATTTTAAATGTATTACTAATCCACTTTTTCCTCACGCCTAAATTTCCACATGCTTTTCTGTGTGCCATAATCTCAAATCTCTCCCCTGGCTCCATCTAAACCATCATTTATCCCTGACAATTCCTGCAGAGCAGTTGTTCTCAATGTTTTCAGACTCAAGGAACCTCCTGGAAAACACCTGCTCTTAGCTTAAATTCATGTCATGAATACAGAAAAATAACTGAGGAGTTATGTTGCAAAGAACTCAGAAAGACCATAGCAGGTCAGACACTACAGATTCCTATTGTAAATAGCTAATTGTGAATCATGTGGAGGCATTTCTATGTCTGACAGTGCTTAACATTGGGCAACACCCTTCAAAGGACCTTGTGACACCCCAGGGTGCTGCAGCACCCTGGTTGAGAATCACTGCTGTACAGTCACGCCTTTCCCAATGCATGATTCTAAATATTTTAAAATAAAACAAACAGAATTTAATATCAGTTTAGAAGAAAATGAAAGTCATGGCAGTAAGCATTCCTTTTTGTATGAATTATTAATTAGCTCTCCATTTTAAAATAAGTTAATCAGAAGCTGATGTGGAATCTTCAGCCTGTTGCACTTAATTCCTGTGGTTTTTCCATATAATTTAAGTCAAGTATGTCATATAGTACACAGAACTTTGTTTACACTCTGTTTAAAGAAGGAAAAAGGGTAAATGTACTCCTTTTTTGTACAAATGTACAAAAAATTGAATTGTTTCATCTGACATGAATATTCAGCCCTAGCAGCTTTTGGCCAGATCACCAGCAGATGTATATTAACATAAGCCTAGTGATTAAGCTTCACTGATTTACACCAGCTGTTAATCTGGACCTTTATCTTTTCCTGTCCTTCTTTATGAAGATTGTCAGGAACATCTCAATAGCTAGTGAACAGACAAATTGGTCTACATTACTTCTTACACTTCTGACTCCAATAACTAGCTTCAGGACAATGGTAAAATGACTGGAAGAGTTCCTTCTTTCCTTTGTTTTATACATGTTCATAATCAAAGCCAATGGAATTGGCTTAGCAAACAGAAAGAACAAAAAGGATCAAGCAGAGGTAAAAAAGAACAAGTGAAAGATTTGACAGTTCTGACAAGTTCAAGCACATAACCTCAAAAAATTGATTTCCATGCCAGTTTTTTGGCCACCAAGATGCAAATAATATGGATTTTTTACTTGAGTTTGCTAAGGTTAAATGTACAATTTAGTGGAGAAATTCTTAAACAAAATAGTGGATGGCAAGAGAAGACAACAAGAGAAAATGATAAATGAAACATAAATATGGCAAACTTGGTATAGCACAGATCTATTTACATTTCTGAACCAAAGCCCACTGAAGTCAACTGGAGTCTTTCCTTTAATGTCAATGGAATTTGGACCATGCTCATATTGACTGCTACTTGGAAAAATTGACATTCATTTGCCTCTGTCTTTTAAAAGCAGTGTAAAAAATGTGACTTGCAAGGAGTAGTTTCCATTTAAGTTGGCCTTCCTTCATGCCATTCTCTTTTGGTTTCTTACCTAATAGCTCTAGACTTACTGCTCCATTTCCATGAAGGCCCCTGCCTTTCCCTCAGGTAACCCCTTAGGGGTACTTTGGACTATTGACAGCTGTAATGGTGGAGTTCAGTTACTGTCACTTGAACCTACCAAAGAGATTGGGGGTCTTCTGCCTTCTTCTATAGTATGGCCTATAGTAATTAAGTCTGACCTATTCATTCTCTGCTGTTTCCGGAAACCAAAGATGGGTGGTCAGACCTGCTCTATTCCTATGGTACATGGTAGTTTTTGAGGTTCTGACTCCTAAGTTTGCAAGGAGTGTTCTGGGGCACAGTATGCTTTGCTTCCACAGCATTATTGAGAAGTGACACTGCTGAGCAAGCCCTGCAAACCTGGTCCTGCTTGCAATGCAATGGGAATGCCCCTTGTAAGCTACTGAACTATGCTGGACACAGACATCTCAATAACACCCACAGAGAGACAATCCTGGGGATTTGGCACATGAAAGCAACAGCTGGTAGGCAAAGTGTATTCAAGAGCATCCCTGCCTGAGAAGGCCACACAAGTTGTAGGTATACCCTTAGTTGTCACTGAAATGGTTGAATGGGATCAGGGAGGACCAGGCTTAGTAACTCAGGTGTTTTTTTCCCCAATATATGCTTCTAATTAGTTATGAATGACTAGAGGCCTTCTGGTGAGCTATTTTATACCACCTGCCCTTACATAAAAGCAATGATAGTGTAATGTATCAGTAGAATAGCTTGATACAAAACAGATACCTAAATAACTTGGGGAGAGGGGAGAAAGGGATGGAGGAAGAGTTGCATAGTGATATTTTTAGATTCTCTTCTTTAATTCCTTAAAGAATGATTTTTTAAAGTCTTTCAGAATAAAAACAATGATTTCTTTTCTATAGGAATGGTCAGTGCACCTTGCTAAAACACAAGTTGCCCCTAAAATCTATCAGATGTCTGTACTATAGATTAAATATTGTAGTCATGATGGTCTGGGAAATATGACAGATACAAGGATTTTTGTAGTGATATCTTTTATAGAACCAGTGCCATGATTTCTCCCAACTATACAGTCGGTCCAGTAAAAGATATCTTTCCCTCCAAATCCTTGCTTCTCTATTATAGATGGGACTTTTGTTATCCAGGTTCACTTTCTTAAGGAAATAAGAGCCAAGACAAGACTGTTTCAATCAATTTCAAAATAATTTCCTATGCTCTTTAGGAGCAGAAAAAAACCTATCAGGTATATGTTCCATAAAGAGGCCACAAAAAACATAGACCACTAATAGCAGCCATTTAAAACATCAGGGTTTTTTTAAACACTTCATCTGACCATATTTGTTCTGAGTGTAACTTCATTGTAGTCAGCAGCACTATACCAACCATGAATTTTACTCATTATATTTTGCTGAATACAGCTCCATTTTTGGAACGTTCAGTACATTGTGCCTAATGGGCATCCGGCATATATGTAAACCAGAAGATCTACCGTGAAGCTGTTTTCAGTGATTTGCCCCCCCACAAGACAGAAAATATCTTCAAGAAAAACCAACAAATACTGTAGCTGAATGGATTTGTTTTCTGTTACAGCAGGTCTTCCAGGTTGTTAATACAGTTAACTATTCAGTACAAATTTTAGTTAGCATTTTTCAAAACAGTAGATGGTAGCATCACTGCAAGGAAAAAGGTAGTTCTTTCTGTTCTCCTGAATATAAATATAGCGAAAGTCAGCAGGGACAAACATACAGCAATCATTTTCCACTGGCAGGAATGGAAGCATTGCATTTAAAAAAGCCATTGTTCACAGCATTTAAAAATAAAATAATGTTTTTAAAAAGAAAAATAAATACTATTGATAACAATTTCTGTACTTGCTTTCCATGTTTATCTGTTTGCAGGGATTAGAATTAAGGAGAATAATGATGCTATATTACTTTTAGAAACTAAACACAGGTTTATAACAAACCCATCTTATTAGGACTTGGCAAATATCTTCACATGCAAAATATGGACGTTTAACTTCCTTTCAGTCCTTTGGCTGCTTCTGAGTACTATAAATTAATATATGATATGGCTTAGTTGGTCACTGTATTTTGCTCTTGTGTGGGGAGAAATTCTGTGATATAAGTACTTCCTGTCCTCCTAACTACCATGATCCCACCCCTCTACTTCTGCCTCACATTTTAATGACAGTAAATATGTCATTGCCCTGTGTATTCCCTCTCCCCAGACTACTGAGTAATTACATTTTTTCCTGCAATAGGGAGACAAAAGTACCTCTGCGCCAATTACCTTTTAAGACCTTTTTAGGTAAGGAAATCAAACTAAATTGAAATTCACTGTGACAGTTTCATGGCTGCAAGTCATGTCAATATTAAAAATGATCCGATTTAACTGATTACTTTCCCAAAGGGCAATGCACAATATTGAACATGCAGGGAAGCATGTTTAAAGTACAGCTGTGACACTGGTGAAGTGCTATAGTAAAAATACCTGTAACAGAGTATGTCATCTTAGTTCTCTGGAAACTGGAAAAGTGACTATTCTTTCTTAAGCTTGATAATATAGTACATTTATTTGTACACAAAATTTCATCTTTCTTCTTGAAAAGAAAATAAGACATCTTAGTAACTTTGAACTTGACAAGTTGGCTGAATTTCTGGTTGGAAAATATAAAAAAGCTAAAGATAGATAACCACTATTACATGACATTACACTATCTTCCTCTAAAATGATTAAAATGTCATTCTGCCAAGTATCTATGAAAAAATAAGTGCATCACTTTTCTGGAGACTACTGAGAAATGTGTTAAAAATATGCACACATGAATAATCCTAGCACTGTGAGGAAGGATTTGGCATTAAAATCTCTTGCCTTAAAAAGATATATGCTTGCAGCTCTAGCTTTATTCAAGTTTTACTGAGACTCTGGAAAGATTTAAATCCTTCTGCAAACTCTCAGTAGAAATGAATTTATCATAGGTTTTTATAATGGAAATCAATCCTCAGTTCAAAAAATGAGAGGCTTAGAAATGGCATTTCAAGGTCTGTTTTTTGGGAATTGGCTTAAAGGTATAGATACATACATTATAAGGTTCAAGATGGGCAGCAGGGGTTAAATGGATTTCTAAAGAGCTTGGGAGACACACACACACAGTGCTGAAGGCAGACGGGCTGTCTAGCACAGCAAGGCCAATGGATGGGCACAGCCTGAGAATAGAGCGGGGCATGCCAAAACGGAAGATCACAGCCTTTGAGGCAGACAGGTTGTCTAACACAGTAAGGACACAGTCTAGAAAACAGCCTGGGAACCAAAGGAAGTACGTACCATGACAGGAGTCATCAAGGAGGAAGGAGAATACAAAAGCAGAGACTTGAGTTTGAGTTTAACAAAGTGTCCCTCTCCCTTTGTCCCGTCCCTCCTTCTCTTCCTTGGGAATGGTCCCCGTCCCCATCCCCGTTCCCCAGGAAGGGTCCCTGAGGCCACTATGGACAGAGGGCACATACCAGCAACCCATCTCATGCACCCTACTGGAGGGGGACTGTGGGCCTTGGCATCCCACCTCCAGACTGCTGACACCCGAGAGAGAGAGCCTCAGAGTGGAGCCTGAATCCTGACCAGATGTACCTTCAATCTGATGACAGCCCTAGGATTGGTAAATATAGAACTGTTTGTATTGTTGCTTTGTTAGCACCCTGTATCAATTACTTGTCTATTCTCAACTGGCAGGTGTTGTGGTCAGTCTGAGGGTTATACCCACCCAGAACAAAGGTATAAGGGCTGGGTTCCTAAAATCTAGTGTCAACAAGCCCTGTCCTCTCATGTCTGAAAGACATTACTAGACAATCATACTATAAGGGCATTTCTTACTGCCGTATCTTTTTATGGCTTGCCATCATGTGAAGCTCAATATGACTAAAACTGAATGCCTGATGTTTCCTCCTAAATGTCTTCCCTTCACCCGGTGTTCTCCATTACTACTGCCAACCAAACTTGCAACATCCAGATAGTAAATCAGACTTGTTTTCCATTCAGGTTCCCAAAATGGTCAGCCAGGACTAGATACTCTAATGGATGAGGCAACACATCCTGAAGTGGGCTATTACTATAATTATAGGAGGAGTTTCGTCCTACTTCCATCAGTTATAAGGTATTTCATACACTGGTTTTATATCCCTATCCATGCATAAATATTTTATATATATATCCCTTTCAACGGGTTTTTTTTCCTTTTCATCCTTTCAGCATAACTGTGGGTGTTCTCATTAGTCATATAAATGTGAATTCTGCAAGACTTGAATTACTGAAAAAATTTCTACTCACAGATTTCACTGAATGTATCTTTAACTAGGCTTATCTCTGCTTTTTGAGAAGTGACTCTAACATTAATGCTATGTTTAATCTGCACCAGCACCTTTACATCTCTCATTATCAGCTACAATATGCCTGGGCATATGAGAGGATCACCCCACTCTGACTGGGAAAACAATAACCTAAATCTCATCATGGATTCAGTTTCTTACCAGAGACTCAATCCTGCAATAAGCCAGAGTAGTAGAAAGCATTACCATACAAGAAAGCATTACCATGTGCAGCTATATCGTCTACAGAGAACAAGCTTCTTTGACGCAGCCAATACAAACATTTTAAAAGAGCATGAGAGCTGTTTTATGAAGCATTACCATTGATTTGCTTTCCCACATGCACTTCTTAGAGGTTGATGGCTAACTTAAGAGTTTCAGAAGAGAAAGAATAAACTTGGTTGGTTTTATTCCTCTAAGGACTGCACCTATTTGCAGCTTATTTTCTAGCTTTTTCTTATCTCTAATATCACCGCACTTAAAAGAAAACTTGTTTGTCCAGCATATGTCTCCACTGTAAATTTTTACTACATAATTTTTCAATTATTGATGACAGCTAAGAAGCAGGATCGTCCCCCCTTTTTTCAGTTTCTAGACAGTCATGTTAAATTCAGCCAGGTATATGAGAAGCAAGCACAAGCACATCAGTTCATTTACACATCAAAAAAACATTGTGGAGATCACATATTTTGTCTTGAAATATACATTTCTGTTCTTGTGAGCAGCGTGGGTTTTCTTCCCTTTCAGGAAAAAATGTAACAAATACATGCCACTTCTATTATAAGAAACACAAAGATTTGCTCACACTGTTAGCAAACCTGGGCAGCTTTTTAAATTGACATAATAGGTTTTTTCTGTTGAAGCACATAGGGTTCTATTTAAATGTTATGTGCCCATACCACTTTTCTCTTCCTCCGCACCTAATAACACTGAAGATTTCAGCAGCTGAACAGAAATTAAGCTATTTAACTGAATCCTTTTTCCTTGCTCATTGGGGAATTGCATGGGAGGAGGTGGAGAGTTTGATATATAAAAAAAATGACTTGAGCACACTTGATTCCTCATGCATGACTTCTTGACTGTTTACGTTTATGCAGTCTTAAGGATGTACTAATGTTGATATGAGAGGAAGAGAACGATGGAACGAATTTCCTCTCAGTGACGCTTGTCACATTGCTTAGTCCACAACTGGAAAGTGCGCAGATACGTACGACTGCCCTTCAGAAAAATACAGGATATCTTTTCTCAAACTGTGTCAGAGCTGAAAAGTAGATTGGGGCCATGTGTAGCATAAGTTAAGAGCTGAAGGAAACACCAGAGATGGGCAGAAGGAAAGCCGAGGTGTAGTGAATGAAAGAAGAAGCCAGAAGAAGCAGCGTGTTACTTCAACTTGGCTCCCTAGCGTCTGTAAAGATCAGGCACTTCAGCGGGGCTTTTTGGTGCTTTTAGCTAAAGCTGATTCAATCAGCACCAAAAACTCCCATTAAAGCACTGGCCTTTACAGATGTCAGGTGAGCTGGATTGAAGTAACATGCTGCTTCTTCTGGGCATGCATGGGGCTTGGTACCTTTGGCAAAAACCAAACTTGGAGCCTATGCTACTCAGTTCTTATTTTTCCCCACAGAAAAATCTGGTGCTATGTAATTGCAAAATTACTCCTACTTGCATACCACAAATACATCACATCTGATGATTCCATGCAGCTTCTCTCCTATACTGGCTGTCAAAGCAACATTTTTTTGCCTTCTATTTGGGCCCCTCATATTAAGGAGAAGCAAATCTATGCACAGTATAACTCTCCAAAATCAGAGGAAAAATTAAGTTGGTGCATTGAGCTAAAAAATGGAAGAGATGGATAATAAAGGAAAGAGGCTGTGTCCCTGATCCTGTACCATGAAAATGAACAAGAATTATGCCACTGACTTCAGTGAGTACAGGATCAAACCCTATAAGAATTAGATTTGGTAACATTTGAATCTTGAGGAAGTGTCTGATACACATAATGAGAAACACATAATGCACAGCATTTTTGCAAATTATGGAATTTTTGTGTGACCTCTTGGGCTAGGTACAGACATTTAAAAAGCCTGAGGTAGAAAGCCTAGTTTTCTCTAAACGGCATAGATTGAACTGGGAGTGAACAGAACACATATTCACTCCTGGGGGGAGTGGAGGGGGTGAACTGCATATGCCTGCACTGGCTAGGCCAGAAGGCATGGGGCAGCCCTAGCCCAGCCTCTTTCCTCAGCCCTGCACTCCCCCCTCAATGGCCCTGTCAGCTGCACTAGGCTTGCTCTGGTCTAGGGTGAGGGGGAGCTCCCCCACCCTCCTGACACTGCCTGGCTCAGCTGACAGCCCAAAGGGCTCTCTGCCCTGTTCCTCCCTGCTGGTGTCAGCTCAGATAGCAGGGCTGGGCAAGGGTTGGAGGCTCCTGCATCCCTGATTCAGCCACGTTGGACAATGGTGTGGGGCAGGGAGGAGCAGAGCCCCCACCCCATGGGCCTGGCCCTAGCCCCCCAGACACAAGCAAGCACAGGGGAGAGCCTGGGCTTCCCTCCCCTGCCCAGCTCAGCTAACACAGGCAGGGAAGAGCAGGGCTTGAGCCATGTGGGCTAGCAGCCAAGTGGCACAGCACTAGGGTGCAAGGGGGAGTGGAGCTTGTCCCTCCCTGATCTGCCACATTCCACACACAGAGATGGCCTGTGCCACTTGTGTTGTAGGTTGGCCATTAGGGTTGTGTGAAACTGCCATATTTGATTTAGATTTGGCCGGAATCGGGGACAGTGATTTGGTTCAGATCACTGAATCAATTCAGTTCACTGATTTGATTTGGCTGAATCCAGATCTGAAGATTCGATGCTGATTCAGAGAATCAGCAATTTGGACTTGGACACATCTTTAAATGTTTTTTCTACATACCTCGAGGTACCAGGTGTGGCTCGTGAGTGCTGAGATGGTGGGGTGGATGGAGCATCCCACAGGAGTGTGGAGGGGAGGGGGGGGGTGTAGTCAGCTGTGAACCCAGAAGTGGACCAGAAGTACTTCTGGTCTACTTCTGGGTCCATTGGGGAGTGTATTGAGGGCCCCTCCACACCCTCATGGCTCAGCAGTCAGCCATGGGGGGACCCTTGGGGAAGCCCCTGGTGCACTCCCCGATGGACCTGGAATTGCTGCTGGTCCACTTCCAGGTCTACTTTGTCAGCATGCTGGGGAGCCCCCTGCACTCCTGTGGGACGCTCCATCCATCCCACCTTCTCAGCAATCATTAGCCTCCTGGTACCTTGAAGTATGTAGAAAAAACATAAAGCTGTGTCTATGTCTGAATCACCAAATCTTTCTAAATCTCTCTGAATTGATATGGAGGGGTCCAATTTGATTTGGAGAATTTAAAGGGTCTCCTGATTTGATTTGGATTTGGAGATTCAGCCACTGAATCAGGCCAAATCTCTGCCGAATCATATCGGAGACCGAAGCTTCGCACAGACCTATTGGCCATCCCTGCTCTAGCTGATCTGTTGAAAGCCCTAATTCATCAGTATACATATGGTGTTTCCACATTAAAGATGGTGGAGACTAGCAAAATATTTTCCTCCAAGTTCTACTGTGCTTCTTTTTATAGCCATATATTTAGCAGGTTTCAGAGTTGCTAGGAACCACACGTATAATCTTTATAAGCCCTTTTCTCCAGAATATCATTTGAATAAATGGTGAAACTAACACTTCTCCAGGGGTCCAGAATGGGACCAATGGACTATTCTTTGGCTCACTGTCCTGTCTACATATATTCCTATCCACTCTGTGGAATTTGTGCAGGACAAGTCATATGGTTCAATGGCCCTCCTTCAAAGGCCTTCATATTTTCATTCTGATTTTGTTTTTCTCCACATGACTTAATGCATGAAGGAGAACATAAGAGCCTTGGGGGATGATTTTATCACGTCATTGCTTGTTTTACTTTTTTATGTTAATGGAAGTTATATCTGCATACTCAGGGAAGAATACACCATGGCTCTTGGTCTGATAGACAAAGAACAACCTGTACACTGCTTAGATTTACTCTACAAACTATATCTGCAGCAGAAAACCTGCACATTTAGGGTCACCTCCCAGATTGTGCTGTTTTAAATACATTTTCATATGCATATTTTTTTAAAAAAAATAACAAACCATTCAGCAGTTGTTGTATAATTTTTACAACTTTTAGATGCCAAATGTGACTGATACAGACTTAAAAGTCCGGCTGAAACAGTTCCCTGGTGAAAATAAAGAGTATTCCATACTTAAGTATGCAATAACTTTGGTACCATTAATATACATGTGTGCATGCACACATACACATGCAAAATAGAGCATGTTTAATGTTGAATACATGTAAGTGCAATTATCTGCTTTCCTAGATTTCACTGTTTGAGAAATATGATATTATGAGACTGATCCAATAGGTTTTTTTAAGTTTATGCTTCAGTGATGAAAGAAAAACACAGAAGCAAAATATTTTATAAGATAGAGAACACGCTCTGAAATGAAAGCGAAGAATATGAGGATTGGGAACTCAACCATATAATTATATGCAAACACTTTTCAATATAAGTGACAACTTTTAATTAATGTCTCCACTGTGGTGTTAGTATGTTGTAATGCCCATTGAAAGAAAAATATTAATTGAAAGGAAATGCAATTTTTAAAAGTTTTAGATGTATATCTTGACAGGTTAGAGGAACTCATTTGTGTGTTTGTGCATGTAAACAGAAGGAGATCTTTGAGCCAACAAAAATGTACCCTGTTACCATGGCAAGGCCAGGGGAGAACAAGATAATATGAGTTCTTCAGCTTTTCAGGAAATTCTCCTTTGTGGAAGAAACCAATATTTTAAGTTGTATCCAGTTCTAAATATTTAACATACTGACAGAAAAACTGCACCAGGATTAAGGGACCAAAAATAAAATTTTCTTCAAAAATAATAACTACCAGCTTAAAAAGCAGAAATACATTTTTCATTAAAAATCTTAAGCACATTTCTACTAAGTCTTTTTTTCCCCCATCCAAAAGATGATAAATGCATGTTCATCATCCATTTGAAGCTGCACTTTGAAGCCGTTCTCCAAAATCATGTGCTTGGATTTGCAAACCTTCATATTTTTCTTAGTAGGTCATCTGCTTCACATGTCAAAACTGCACATTGGCCAATCACAGTTTTACCAAAGGTCCTGTCCTAACCTTTATCTCCATTGAGGGGCATGTCTGGCAGCATAGCAGTACAGTCATGGTAATATGACTAATCATTCCATAGGACTGACTCCTCAGACCTACTTTAACTTAACTGGTCTTTGAGACCTGAACTGTATCTAACATGTTTTGTCTGGGAAGAATGTTTGTCAACAAAATAATGGAGTGGCATAATTATTACTTTTTTAAAGAAAACATTTTTATTATTGTTTTTAAACTTTTGAAAAGAAATTTTGAAAGAAAATAAATTGAGCCTTGTTTCTTCCAATTGAATTTTTTGGTTGGTTTTGCAAAACAAAATATTAAATTGAACTTTTAAATTGGTCTCCTACCCCTTTATTTTTTGCTTTCCTCTTCTTTACCACTGAACAAAATAGAATGAATGATACCCATGTTTGGATTTCAGGATTTTTATTATACCTTTAGGCATGATTCATCCTGCTGGATTAACTGATAATATGGGGGGTGGGGAAGTGAAGAGAAATATGAAAATAAAAATAAATCCAAATTTTTGAAATGGGGGAGGGGCAGAATTTAAATGGAACATAATTCAAGTCAACAAGTTGCCGTAAAATTATTCTTTAAACAACCTAAATCTTGAATTATTTTTTCCCCATTCAGAATCTTTTGTTGGGTGGGTTAGAAGAGGAAAGAGGAAATCCAACTTTTAATATGGTGTAAGTTAACCATATTAATAATCAAATAAGAACCACTAATTCAAGAATAATAACCAATATTGGTTATGCTTATTAATAACCATATAATAACCAATTATTGGTTCTTAACAGGGAATATGGTTAACTGGTGTAAGTGATTGGAAACCGGTTCAAATCAAAACACAACAGAAGTTCAGTACACATAAACCACCTTCAAAATGGCTGAAACCGGTATAAGATAAACTTGGATAGATGTAGTATCAGACTTAACTGATTTGGGTTAAATCAGTTCATTGAACTTCTGTCCCAGATTCTCTCCAGATTCAAGTTAACACTCAGTCCCCCCCAGCATTTCAGCATGCTTTGTATGGGTGGGTGGGTTAGCTTTGGCCTAAACTGTTTGCTCCAGCTGAGCAGGTAGGCATACTCTAACACCCTCTAATTTCTGGCCTGGGCCACTGCAGGCATGTGGCTGCATATCTGGAACTACAAGTGAATGCCTGTTCCCTTACGTACCACTTTGATCTCTGCAGCTTAGGCTAACCTGTGAAGATTGAATCGATTCAGCCTTGGGCTTTTTGACTGTCTGTATTTAGCCATATAGAGAGATGAAAGAGTGTAATCATAGCCTCATCATTGATCTTTCTTCCTGTAGTGTTCTCTCTTAATCTTTCTGTCTGTCATGAAAACAATATGTTGCACATGAAAGATTAGAACGTGTTTCTGCAACTGATACAGAGAAGATGAAGAAAAGGCAGTTCCCTTGCCTGTGACAGACTATGAAAGAAGCCTTGACCCCCAAAATCAGCCTTGTTCAAGTAGAGTGTTGTGCTCAATACTCAGTCTGTCATTCCAGAGGCTTCACAACAGAGCATCCCACACAAATGATGAATTTTAATTTTGACTGGCAGAGCTGAAAAATTAACTTGCTAAAAGCAGATGGCAGGCTGTAATTTCATGCCCTGCTTTTGACTCACCCGAAGCATCCACTATGAATTATCCACTTTCACTATGAATTAAGTCTTTCACTCAAAAAAAAGTATTTTTAGTGTCTGACTCATGGATTTTTCACTAATACCGTTTTGCTGAAACATTTTCCTTATATTATGAGGGGGAGAAGGAAAAATTTGATCGTCTCTTATTAGCTGCACAATATTCCTTATAATGGGCTGATTCATGGCAACAACCAATACATCATCTGTGTAGAGGGCCTGACCCATTGTCCTGTAAATTGGAAGTTGTGTCTATTGACACCAGCGAGCCCTAGATGAAATTCTCAGTGCACATGTATACCAGTTCCATAATATTCTTGAGAGTGCCACTGGGAAACAGGGCCCTGTGCATCTGCTCCTTATTCACATGTGCCAGATCCTTAAATGAAGGAGCAAAACACTGTGAGTGCCACTGCAACTATGCTCATGGGTTTGTCTTCAGAATTTTAATTTTTGGATGCTTTAATGTTTGAAAGCAGTGGTAGGGGCACTCCTCACAGCCGCTTTACTGCCTCGTTTCTGGGTTTGGCATGTGTGGACTAGGCATAGGTGGGTGCGGCTGTCCACTTGACAGGGCTGCAGAAATACAGACAAACCCACCTTGCTTTGAAGCAAGAGGAAAGGATTATGCTAACAGAGCTTACCAACAAGATGTGTCTGAGCCCACCAGCTATTAACAACCCTGAGACCCTGTTCATAACTGATTTTCTGAGCTTTAGCTCTTTTACAGTGCCACTGATTCATGTCACATTCAAGGAAAAGGATTGTTGCAACCTGGGGTTTGCTGACAGATGCCATCCATTATTTTGATATATAAGCCTATATATTTATATGTTGTTTTTGAGAATATTTAACTTTTTTTTATTTGTGGATTTTTCTACAGTCACTACTGTTTTATTTGTCAAACTCACAAAATTAATTATTAGTTATAGAGGTTCAAAGATCTCTGCACTAACTTTTCCAGTCTTTTCTAAGTGCCCTAGATTAGTTCAACAGTGAACAGAACTCACGTTTGTCTGGCAGGGAGCAGAGAAGGGGAGGAATGGAGGTGGCCTGCACAGACTAACACCAGCAGGCTGGGGACGCTCACAGCAGGATGGCAGACAGAGATGGATTAAGATTTATCGGGGCCCTGGAAAAACACAAAATTGGAAGCCTCCTGCCCCCATGGTACCTAGACTCCAGCAGAGGGAGGGGCCCCTTCCTCTCCTGGTGCTGCCACTGCCAAGGGCAGTGTTGGCCTTCATGCCCTGGGGGGCAGGCTGGCTGGACCTGGCCAGGCTAGGGTTGGGGTGGCACATGCCTGCCTCTCCTCCCTGTTCCCTGTCTCCCCCTCCCCCTCCCATGGCCAGAGCTGAGCCTGTAGCAAAACCCCCAGTTTTTCTTCTTCTTTTTTAAATTTAAAATACATTCCCACCACCTATCCACCCACAGGCCCTGCTAGTGACCTCCTTTGGACAACACCTTGCTGGAGAAGACCCCAACTGGCCATCGAGGATCAACTCACAGCCCAGGATAGGTAGCTATCACCCACCTTCCTTTTCCAAGCAAAGAACCTGGACTCTGTCCCTACACACAATAACTTCAATCCCTCCACCAAGACTTTTTCTCTCCTGCTACTATTGTGTGGGTGTGGGTGTGCATGCTTGTGTGTGTGTAGGAACCAATAACTTCATGGGGCTGTGTAGTGAGTTGTCTGTTTAATAAACCTATTATTTTGAAACCCTGAGTTGGGTTTTGTCTTACTGACCTCCTAGCCCTACTCCAATCTCTGCTTTCTGCCCCTCTGATCTTCTTCCTGTGTCTGTCTGTCTCTCTGTCATCTCAGTTCCCTCTCTGTGGCTCCCAGGTCTCCACTCACCAAACCCTGGACTTGCCTCCCAAGTAACCCTGGGACACAGTGACCTTAAGTAACCCCAGGGGCCACTTTAACCTTAAATAACTCTATTCTCAAGTAACCCTGAGGTACAGTGACCTCGAGTAACCCCAGGGGTCACCTGATCTTAAGTGACCCCCAGCTCCCCTTCCAGTCTGCTGGTTTGAATCCTGGCCCCGGCAACTTTCACTTCTGGCATTTTCACGCTCTTATTTTTCCCTCCCTCATCTTAATCCCCATCCATCTCCCTCCTCCCCCTCCTTACAGAAATCTTTCTTGACTCCCCCTCCCATAGTCACCAAGCACCCTAGATATCCCAAATACCCCTAGCATACACATACCACAACACCTAAGTAAGGAACTCACCTGTGTGTATGTGCTTGAATCAGTGATAGGTTTGCATGTGCTTAGATTGATAATCCTGGATGTGCATGTGTGCCTAGTGTATGCATATGTGCCTAGTATGTGTGTGCATGTGCCCAATTGATTTTTGTGTGTGTATATGTGCAATTGTGTCACACCCTCCTGTCTAACAGCACAATTCTGAGATCCTGAGAGTTGGCCTAGCCCTACAGGACAAAAAGCCCAGTGGGGTGAAGGCAGATATGGGCTGCCCACTATGGGCAAGGGGGTCTCCCTCCCCCACTCTGCACTCCCTGGATGAGCTGCCTGTAGCTCCATCCCGCTCCCCACCCCAGCCCCAGACCTCATGCACCGTCCTGGCTGGGCAGTGCCTACAGCCCCAGCTTCACTCCCCCTCTCACCATGGGGGCCTCAATCTGCCCCCCATACCCCTTCCTTCCCCTATGCCCCTTTCCCTCCATTAGACTTACCTGCAGCGAGCTGGCTGCCTGGCTGTGTTCCTGGCCATGTGCAGTTGCACATGTGCACAGGGGCAGTGCTGGGGGTGGGGGGATTTGGAGAGGTATAGCTACCCCAAAATTCCCTTTTAGAGCCCCCCCTCCCCATAACCACCCCTTGCAGCACTGCAACCCACCTGCCCCGCTTCTTCCTGCAGCCTGAAGAGGTGCAGCACTCTAGGCCCAGCTCAGCCCAGCCCAGCCCCTCCACCAGGAAGAGACCAGTGCCACCCCTGCATCTCCCTGCAGCCCCAAGCAGGATCCCTTCCAGGCTGAAATACTGCCCACCTGCAAGGGGAAACCCATTGTTTCCCAAGGGAACCCAGGCACCCAAGGGCTCCAGGCCCCACTGGCCTGTGTGTTAATCCATTAAGTAATCCATTCATTATTCCACCTATGCTGCCAGAGAATTCTGAGCCCAGCTGAGCAGCCAGTCAGCCCTGACTGGCTAGCACAGCAGCAGCCCCACCCTCCACCAGCTGTTGGCTGTCAGTGGGGGCTGGAAGGGGGAGAAACAGAGCTCCATGCCACATGGGCCTCTCCCTGTTTGTTGGCTCAAGGTCAGGGGGTTCCAGGTCAGGACTGTGTGGTGGGGAGCTCTGTTCCCCTCGTCCCCACCCCAAGTTTCTGGCACTGTAGACAGCATGTGGCTCCAAGCTTACTGGCTCGAGGTCAGCTCACATGGCGGGAAGGCTCCATTTCCCCAGCCCTCCCCCATCTCCCAGATGCTGCTGACAGCTGCAGCCAAGAGTGGCAGCTTGGAGCTGTATACCTGTCTGTTGTGTCTGTATGACTGTCTGTTGTTCCCCCCCCGCTCACCTGCCCACCAGGCTGCACAGACAAGAGACAGAGGCTATTCTGACTCCTGTCTGGGACAGCCTGGGGAATGGAGCTGGCCTGGCACTTGCATGGAGCAGATGAGCACTGGCTGAGACTAGCGTGCTGCTTTGTGAAGAGCACCTGGAATGCTGGAGGACTGCAAACTAAGGTGATTTGCTATGAGATAAGGAAAAGAGGTTCAATATACTGCTCTAATCTAAACCAATTAAGTTTAATACTACATGCATCCGGGTCTATCTTAGACTGGGTTCCACCATTTTGAAACTGGTTTATACATGCTGAACTTTTGTTCTGTTACAGGTTTAGACTGGTTTCTGGTTACTTATACCCGTTTATGTCTGTACCTAGCCAATGAGTTTATCTCAGTAGCTCCCCCTCAGCAAGGCAGGATCAAGAATATCTTTCTCTCAGGTCCCTATTCAAAAACTTAGATAGACCTTGTCCACACAAGAAGTCTGTGCCAAGACTGGTTACTAGACCCAGATCACATGAATCTTGGTTTACTATGTAGCCACTAGCCCTTCATTCCTCTGTTATAAAACCATCCACAATCATTAAATATTACCTCAGGGATGTCATAGACAGGAGCCAGAAAATATTACCATAATTTAAGATAATCAATTTGCTCTGGGAAAAACTATGTTGCAGTACCATAGAACCCATGTGTCCTGGCAGGATAGTCACTGGGAGACGGGGGACCCTCCCACCGTATGGTGGGATAGGGAATGGGTCAGCCCACCCGCGACTAAAAAGCCCTGAGACTATGGCAAACTTACCTCTTTTAGGAGATGAAGAGGCAGACGTGCTGTGCCAACTCCAAACAGCTACGTGGTTTGTGAGCTGTGCTTACTTCCAGCTCAAGCCAGCACGGGCAGGTGACATCATCCCTGGATACCGCCCAGATGGGATAAAAGCCGGCACCAAGGAAGACGCCAGGGGAAGCACCACTGGACACGCACTCCGAGGGTGCTCCCCATGCCAGGTGTTCACAATGCTGGCATGCAATGAGGGACAGGGAGCTGGAGCCTTAGCAGAGGGCTCCAGCAGGGGCGAGGATGCTGACGACATCAAGGGACGATGAAGACCAGGATCTAAAAGGGACCATGAGCTGGAAACGGGTGGACCAGCCCCTACTCCGGATTGATAGTGAAATCCATTTCCTTATTTTTATTTTTATTTTTTGAGAGGCCCTGAACCTTAGGGCCCTCCAAAGGCGTGAGTGGAGGACTACAACCAACAACCAGGGTAGCCAAAGGTTTCTCTGGTGGCTTCGAGCAACCCAGGAAGGAAGAGGCGACACTGGAGGGTGAGCCTTGGGGAATATCGAGGGACATCCTACAGGCTGGTGCATGGATGCGGTGTAGGGGATTGCAGCCAATCCAAGGTAGTCTTCTGAAGGGGAGCCCATCACTGAGGGTGTCATCAAAGTCATGGTAGGAGAGTCTATGGGCTTTCCCTATGGGATCATGGACTTACTTCAAGATCGCTGACACCCACGTCATGACCGACAACCGGCGCATGCGCCAAGGTGACTTGCGAACACGTACTTGAGACCAGGTGGGCACACCATGTCTTACCCATAATATACTAGTTGTGAGCCTATTCCAGCCTTATAAAAGTATTAAAAAACTGTACCAAATCTAGTTACAAAGATATAGATAAAAAGGAACTTAGGTGCTTCTATGCTGAACATTTCCACATCTGGTCTATGGAGTAGAATCCAGAACCCTGTGTTAGGTGTTCCAGAACAAGATCTGCAAAAGTCAGCATGCTGAGCAGAGAGATACCTAATTAAGGAAACACAAAGGACAGGGGTGTATCCTAATCTCATTGCTTTCTGAGACTTAGATAATTATTGGTGGATGTGTCTATGTGTTCATTAATGAACTTTTGCTACTGTGCATTAAGTTTCGTACCTCTAATATAAGGAACTAGATAAAGGCACAGTAGCTGCGCTAATGCACAGTAGCAAAGGTGAACTTTTTTGTGATGCTTAATGCGCAGTAGACCAATTGTATTGCACATTTGCACATTAGCATGGCTTTTGCCATGACATGCTTATGCGTAGTACAGCAGTCCACTGCGCATTAAGGCACCTCATGAAGACACACCCAGTGTAACCATACAGGATTCACAGCCCATTAGTTTCTCCCATTAGTTTCTCCCAAAAGTAGCCAGTGATGCTTTTTCTTTGACAAATGAAGCAGAGATCTATTTGAATCTACTCCACTACAGAGGTGGGAGTGATAGAGGTGTCCCCCTTGTTACACAATATATCAGTGGGTAGAGCACTTACCCAGAATGTAGGAAACCTGGACTCCAACCCCTTCTCTGTCTAGGAAAATTTAAACTTACATTTCCTGACCACTTCCCAGGGGAATGCCTTAAACACTAGACCAGTGTTTCTCAACTGGTTGGTTGTGACTCAAAAGTGGGCCATGAGTATATATGAAAGGGCTGTGAACAACCTTTAAAAATGGATCAACAAACTTTAAAAATGGATTCTCCTTTAAAGGAGAAAAATGTTGGAAACCATGGGTTTTCCCTGCAGGTTGGCAGAGTTCTACTTGGGGCTGCTTGGACCCCCCCCCCCCGGCCCACACACTGGGGGAATAGGGCCTGGGGGTGGAGGCAGTGGGTCAGGAGTGAGGGGAACTCATGAGGCCAGGGGGCTGTTTTCTATTTAAACTATTTACTGGGTTGGAACTGTCCATCAATGTTTACAAATAGGTCCTGGTACAAAAAAGTTTGAGAACCACTACACTAGACTATAGTCTAAGTCTGTTGCAATGCTTCACCCTTTCTACTATGGCTGTTTCTCTCTGCATTTAAAAGTTAAATATTTGGTGAGCCAGACATAAAGAAAAAGATTCTCCATTTTCTTCTTAGAGAATTCACATGGAAGGGGGAACTCTTCGATACCAGTCCCTGAATCATTGTTTACATATTTTAGCTAATGTCTGTTTAATGCATATTCACATGTGTTATATTTATCCAAATTATTAATAACTAGACAATTATTCTTTAGAAAATACCAGGAATAATCATACAAATGCAAAAAAATTACTCATTTCTCATAAATTGTAAATGAAGAATCATCTCCCTTGTGCCTCTTATTTTCACATATGCTGCAGCATCTGAACATAATTTTCTTATCTTTCAATATTTAATACATTTCAGATACTTAAAAATACATTTTCCCCCTACAATTATTATGATTAACCAGCATAATAATACTATTTAGTATGGATACTTCAGATGCATTAGAAGCAGTGGCCTTGATCTTGCAAACTGTTCTATATCATTGCTCTTAAGTGGAGGTTCATTGAAAAATCTATATGGATTTTCTCCATAGGTGAGGATTTCTTGTAGGAATGGCACCCAGTGGCTACTCACTCCCCTGCTCTAGGCTGTAATTCCCTAGATTCCAGAAGTTAGGGTATTTCACACTGCACACTACAGAGTAGTATAGAAACAGCCAAGCTTTCTTCATGTGAGCTAGTCTTAGCTAAAATAGCACATAGCTCTGCATTAGCTAATGCAGTATATTTCTCATTTGAAGATACCTTAGGTATCTTCATTTGTTATGTGCAGTGTCACACTTCATTTGTTGTGTGCAGTTCCTCAGGGAACAGTTATGGAGGGGCCCAAAAGACTGACCTTTGAAGAGACTGAAATTTCAAGGCTCTTGAGAGGATTACTATGGAGCATTCATTATTCCAGAGTGTTCAGGTCACTGTTTTCCCCTCTCAGCCGGGCAAGGAGAGCTTTGAGCATGGGGATTCTAAGCACACCTTCATCTTAGGTTAGGCTTTAATTTATTGTTGGTTCTAGCAAAAGTCGCTTCAGAAGAAATCTGTAGCTGGAAATTCACCTTGCTGCAAAGGCAGGAGGCTCCAAGGTTTACCCCGTTTTGTTTCCTCTCAAAACTTATATTCTTTCTGCAGAACTGAATCAGATGCTCCCCCCATCTGATTGGGGATGCAGTGCAACTAAGCTTTCCGTTTAACCTTTTTCATGACACTGGAGGCACTTCTGCCACATTTTGCTCAACACTCCAGGGTATATAACAGAAGGGAGAATATGACTCAGATGGTCCACTCTGTTTTGCTTGTGCACATATGGGCTTGAGTAAGGGTTTGAGTATATTTAACTTGAGTAAGTGCTGCAGAATTAGGCATATGCACTTCCTTTTGTGTCTTCAAATTACAATGCGTATTATGACAGCTCACAGCAAAAAACCAAAACAGAAAAATTTGAAAAGTTCATTTTAGCTACACACATAAGAGAAAGTTTCTTCTGAATCCTTACTCACTGAAGAGATAATCTACAGTTCTAGATTGCTAAATTAAAAGAAACCTACAACTATAGCAAATGATAAACACAGTCCTTCCCAATCTTCTGTTTTCATTATTTTGTGAGCATCTTCTCACTATTGCTTAATGTTCAGAATGGTCTGTAATATCTACATACTATTTAATAAATAAAATCTAAACAGATTAAGGCTTCTATGTGCATGAAGCAGTAGTTGCTAAGGCTCTCTGCAGAATGGGATCTCTGGAATTTATTTACCTTCATGGGAAGAAAGAGTACATTAGAAGAGAAGTGAAGGGGTATTATCAATAGGAGATTCTACCTAGGTGTCATGATCTGAAGCCTGTGAAAGTTAGCTCAATATTAGGCCTACAGAAAGTTAGAGCACCCCTTGGATAGATAACAGAGACCACCCCATCATATACAAACCTCCTCTGAAGGAATGGTTTTGGAGAGCTTTCTGAAGGTGCTCTTTGCATGTGGAATGTGCCGACCATGTCTCCTCATTCTTTCCTGAGAGCAGGGCTGTCCAAGTTCTGAGAGGCCAGCAGCCACAGGCCCCCTGGCCACATGCCACATGCCCCGGGCTGCATGTCATGCAGGCCACAAACTGTGCCATGCCATGTGGGTCCCACTCTAGCTGTGTCAAGCAGTGGGAACCCCTCCACACTGCACCATTCCAGTGCCTCTGCACTTTACACACTATACTGCATAGTGCTCCGAGTGCTACCTCCCTCTGCCCCCCCCACACACATACCATGGCATTGTTCCTGAACTGTGTGAGATCCCAAGGTCCCTTTGAGCCTCCACGTCATGCCACCCTGCTCCCAGAGGCAGGGAAAGCAGCAGCAGAAGCTGGAGGAGGTAGGAGTAGTCATGGTGGCAGCAGCAGCAGCAGCTTGAGTGATGGGTGAGTGGCACCTGGATCAGGAGCCTAGGGGCCAGAGGTTAACTCCTCCTCAGGGACTGCATGCAGCCTATGAGCCATACTTTGTGTGGACAGTCCAAATTTAGAGGATCTAGGCACCAAACCATGACTCACTCCCAAGTCTTTTCATTGACTGCAGAGGGATTCTAGGCAGGTTCCTTATAAAATAATAATCCCAGGTCAATTCTAATCCACTCCTGGGGCAGGGTTCAGAAATTACAAGGGACATATCTAAGTTAAGGTAAATCCTGAGATATCTCTGGCAGTGCTGGCCTAAATCATTTTAACTCCAGTAAGACTTTTCAGGCAAACACATTTTAAACAAAAGGTTAATACAGAATCTGCTGAGGTGAAGCTGTGTTTACATTATATAAACACTAGAAAAGATTAGTACCATTATTCTAATATTTCAGGTGAACATGACTAACTACCTTCTGTTGGTAAGTAATGCTACAGTGCTTTAGAAATTTAATATGAATCAAGGAAAAGTACAAACATATTTTGTAGGTAGCTGTAGAGAACAGTGTAATACATGATGCATGCCTAATTGGCATATGTAAAAATGTATACAGAGGAACTTCAGTCCAAATATGACCCTTCCCCAGAGAATGATTTATATATTGCTGAATGTAATGCTGAAAGATAACTTGGTCCTCATCACCTATCCTAAAACACAAATGCTTATTTAAAAAATCCAAGTACTTACAAAATCATGCTTCATTATAGAAGATATAGGTAACACATGTTTATATATCATCAGTTTATATAGCATGTTCAATTCATGAATAAAGTCGTGTTATCACAGGAGTGGGCAAAATACAGCCCATCGGTCAGATCCGATCTGCCAAACCATTCTATCTGGCCCCCAGGGCCCCTGAAAAATTTAGAAAATATTTGTGCTCCTGACTGCCTGTCAAAGCAAACATAATGCTTTGCTTCGCTAAAGCAAACAAAATAATGTGCTCCTGGTTGCCTGTCAAAGATGACAGGAGCCAGGGGCTGTAGGACCCAGGTATAGCCTCAGCAGGATGCAGCAGCCCACCACCAGCCATTTCCCTGCCTTCCTGCCCTGGCACTGCTCCAGCACCACATGGCTCCTAGCTGCATTGCTGGAGTGCAGGAGCATGGGGCTATGCCGATATCCTAGAGGGGGAGGGGGTGTGTGTTGCACACACACCCCACCACACACATGCACCCACACACCCCCTTGCACTGCCATTCATGCAGACCCCCACATCCACCCCCACACCTCATACATCCTAGCCACCTTCCCTTCCCCCCCCACAGGCCCCACAAACTCCATACCCACCCACACCCCACATAACCCCACACACACCCACATGCTCCCTCACTCTACATCTGTCCAACCCCCTGACACACCTGCATCCTCCCCCACACGCCATACACCCACCTCCCCCACAATATACAAGAGTAAGGCTTCATTTTAAGTAGGACAAAAATATTTTTTTTAAATCAAATTAATGAATGTTTTAGATGGTTGCATTTC
This sequence comes from Crocodylus siamensis, assembly GCF_052110815.1. Classification (NCBI taxonomy): domain Eukaryota; kingdom Metazoa; phylum Chordata; order Crocodylia; family Crocodylidae; genus Crocodylus; species Crocodylus siamensis. The sequence continues at coordinate 68,828,369 of NC_143398.1, forward strand.
AAAATATAATTTGGTAATTTTCTGGTTCTGAGAAGGCAAAAGCCCTTGCTGAAAGGAGTATATCCAGGGACAAAGGGAGGGACATCTGGTGGCAAAAGTCAGGGATTAAAGGGTGGGACTTCTAGTCACAAGATGGCAACCAGAGGGCAGGGCACCTACCTATGCAGCCCTCAACAGCTTGCCAAAACTGGGTATGCCGCCCTTTGCCTGAAATAATTACCCGTCCCTGTGCTGTCATCATTCGATATGAACTAAAAAGAGTTTTTGGGACAATTATGCTGTCAAACTCATACCCAGATATTCAAAGTAAAGTAAGAATGTTTGTTTTCCAAAAATATCTAATCTGTATAAATTAATAAAGGGATAAGAATCATAGAAAAATAGGTGTCTAAGGGACCTTAAGTCATTTAGTGCAACCTCCTATTCAAAGTAGATTCACATGTGACTAAACCATCAAGGCCAAGTACTCATCTAACCTGCTCTTAAAAACTTACAAAGATGAAGATTCTATAACTTCTCTGAGTAGCCATTACCGGATGCCAAAAAATTAGGGAAAAAGGTATTCTTTTCAGTTTGTCAGGAAAAATGTAGACCTAGTTATTACAAATGCTTACATAGCATTTGTGCATATAAATAGGTCCATTAAATCTGAAGGGGCTATTCATGTGACTAAGAGCTTGTATCTTCAGATCCATATGGGGTTTTTTGAGCAATATATATTTCAGAGAGGCAGATTAAATGGATTTACCTCTAAACTGTAGTATATTGATACTGAAGTTTATATGGGGAAAAAATAGGTAAGGTCTTGCTGACTCCTTCTGTCAACTGTTAGTTTGAATAGTAGTGAAGAATAACAATGAGGATGTAGAATGTAACTTTATTTCAAGGACTAATTTCAACAGGCTTTGAACTTGGCCCTAGGGGAGTTCATCATATTTCCATGGTGTGCAGAAACCAGAAGCATGTATACCAGTAAGTGTGGTAATTTGAGTTACTTTGGTTCCATATTATATATTAATATACATTATATATTACTGGTAGAATACAGTATCTCCTAGGCAAAGTTTGATTAAAGGAGGCTGTTAGTGAACATATAAAAAGCCATATAAAACTGAGCTTGATTATGGATTTCGCGCATTAAAATTCTATTATTACACGTTTCAAACAATAAAATAATATTGTATTAATGTGGCTGCTATTTATTGAAGACTTAATTATATATTATAGGTTTTTACTTTGTCTGGAAATGTAGTGCTTAACAGTAGTAAAATAAACATAAAACTTGTACTTAAATTCCTTCTTAAAAAGCAATTATGTAATTGAATGAATACTATCCATTATTGTCTAGGAGTATAGGGACATCTGGTGAATAAAAATGGTATTACTAAACCTTTCTCCCCTCCTCTTGCAAAAGGTTTATCTTTCTTTAAAACAATTCTGCAAAGTATAATTTTAATCTACACAGTAGCTCACATACACAAACAAGACTCTACTGGTTTTTAAAAATCATTACAAATTGACCTTAAAGGCTAGGAACAGAAATTACATATATACCAGTTCAAAACTGTAGTATAACAGAAGTTCAGGGTGCATAAACCACTTTCAAAATGGCTGAAACTGGTTTAAAATCAATCTGTATGGATGTAGTATCAGACTTAACAGATTTAGGTTAAAGAGTTGTATTGAACTTCTTTCCCAGATGCCCTCCAGATTCAAGTTAACTCCCAGTCCCCCAACATCCCACAATACCTTTCACTTCCCCTGCAAATCCCTCCCCCACCCCAGGGTGGGTAGGCTATCTTTGGCCCAAGCTGTCTGCTCCAGTCAAGCAGGGAGGCATGCTCTAGCACTCCCTAGTGCATGGCCTGGACCACTGCATGCATGGGGCTGCATTTCCAGAATCAAAAGTGGATGTCTGTTTACCTGCTTATTGGTTCAATCTACACAGCTTAGACTAACCTGTGAAGATTGAATCAATTCAGCCTCAGGCTTTTTTGACTGTCTGTACTTAGCCTAAGAGTTGCAACTTGCAGGAAAAGAACCCTACATCAATAACTGATCAGATGAGATGATTGCACCTTGACAGACACTGCAGAAGTTACCTAGTTTTTCTTAATGAGTCTTCAAGCATTAAAAAATAAAAATAATTTTTTTTTTTTTGCAAAATTTATATTTTAATAAGATTCTAGAAGAAAAGAAATCTAAGATTTCATCCTGAAAATTAAGGCATATTTTGTTTTTGATTTAAGATTTAACAATTGTGCATGGGTTTTTTGTTTTAATTTTTTTTAAGTTTATGGATGGAAAATACACATGAACACTCCAAGAAATGCTTGAGGGACAGAAGTCCATTGTAGCAGCCTGCTACTAATACAGTAGGTGAAGAAGGAGTGCAACATTTCCCAGATTTTACTGGATTTCCAGAAGAAAGGGAGATGAGGACAGAAGGGAAGACCATCAAGGACAGAGAAGACCAGCCACTTATCAAGAGAAAGGTGCCATGGGTATGACTGGGATGGGGGATGCTGGGGCTTGACTAATCAGGAGCAGACATGGTCAGAATAGAGTCAATAGTCAAAAGATGAGGAACAGATGGATCAGGAGGTTGAGGTCTATAAGGAACACAAATGTAGGTGGTCACCTTCAGTAGAGCCATAAGCCAGGCAAAAAAGAATAGGTCCTCTTGAGTAGCCTCCTGGGCATTGGAAGAGCTGATATTATAAACAGGCAGCTATGCCCAGGAAGGTAACTGAGGACATTTGGGGGTAGTTAGGCCACTCTCAGCCAGACCCACTCAAATAGCCAGGGTCAGGCTAATTAGTTTTCTTGCTACCCTGAGTCCTGGCAAAAGGTAGCAGGAATCAACTACAAAATTGCCAGCTTATTCTCATGACTGGATGGATTTATACTGTGTTCCTGACTTCAGAAGAAATAGCTGCCATCTCCCACAGTTCTCAAGGGAACTGGATATCCTCAGAAAGGATGGCTGCCTCTATGTAGCTCAGACAAGAACCAGATAAGAAAATGAATGAGATGAGAAGAGGTGTTGGGTGAGGGAGTGCAAAAAATGAAGGGAATGAGAGAGTTTCTGAGGAGGAGCAAAGACAAAAATATGGGGCCTGGGAATTCTGGGAAAGGGAGAAATAGTTGAATTAAATCTTGGCAGAACAGAAAGATCAAAGAAAGAGAGGAAGACTGAAAAGAAAAGAAGATTTATATCACAAAGGGTGAGTGGGAGCCAAAAGACAAGGCAGACCAGGGAGATGAGGGACAATATTAAAGAGACAGAAAGAGGAGATTGAGGGGAGTTATTTGGATGAGGAGGCCACAGGGTCAAAAGGGAGAGATGGTACAGGCAGTACAGGATTAAGAAGAGGGTGAGTGGAGTCACCCTAACCAGGCGACCTAATGTGCCTTTAGATTTCAACTTGAAAGAGACAAAACACACACAGTGTTGTGAATCTCCCCTTGATTTCAGAAAGGAAAAAAAGACAAAAGCATTTCTCAAAATCTCAGTGTACCACAATAGTTTAGGTGTTTCTAAGTTTTTGAACTCTTAAAGTTATCAGTGCCAGAACAACTAACATTAAGTGAAAAGGCAAATGGACTATGAAAAATAATGGAGAAGTACATGAGAGAAGGCAGACAAGTTGAGAGCCAGAAACATCAGAGATTTCGGGGAAGGAGTAAGGAAAGAAACCCCACTGGCACCAGGGATGAGGGAGAGAAATGAAAAAAAAAGGATGAGGCCTCATGGGTTAGAGTATATACAAAGCATGTGCCAACAGGGAAAGAAAACTGCAAGGAGGGGCATTTTAAAACCATGTCAGAGTGCCTCGGAATCAACACCTCTAAATGTGTTACACACCTAGTTAAATATAGAGTAATCTATTTTTTTTCCTACTGGGCAACATAAGACATGTCAAACAGTTAGGACTTTAATTCTCATAAATTGTGCATGAATTCACATCAGTAGTATAATAGCATAAGTCCCAGTAGAAAATATAATTCAAGAAAGAATGAACAATGCAGAAGCAATTTAATGCAAGTTTGGCTGAAAGTACTGTCTAGTTGACATTAATGGTTTTGACTAAAATGATTATCCATTATACATGCAGGATTTTTAAAAGATTTTCTCTGGAAAAATAAGTGATCTATCCAAAGAGAATATAAGATTGTGCTAGATGCACCACTTAAATTTCAGTCATTCCTTTCAGTCTATGTGACCTATTTGGTATCAGCTCCAGGACAAATAACCTGCCTGCTTTCCTCAACGAATAAAGCACAAAATGACACATTTTGAACCATTTATGGGCTTATTTTACGTGCAGAGCAAGCTGAATTCTCGGCATACCAGAAGCACTATGGATTCCTCATTTTCATTATTCTACATTTAATACAAATATTTCATGTAATAGACCTTTTTGGAAGATATCCAAGGCATACTATACACATTGAATAATATATTATTTAGACTTAACCTTTTGTCTTTTTATAAATGATCTGCAAACAGATAATATTCAGCGAGTATTTTTTTTTAATTCAGAATCTTTTTTATGAATGGTTAATTTAAACACATTGTTTATCTGTGTTTACAACTTCAGTGCTTCTTTTCTGTGGACATTTTCTAACAGTTGCTTAATTGAACTCTCCTAATTGCTTTAGGTTCAAAGAAAACAAACACTGTGGGCATGTCTACACATGCCAATGTAAGGTGCATTAGCCAATTTAAGGTGCATTAAGGGCGTGGATCTACACACGCGTGCTCTTAATGTGCCTTAAAATGGTGATTTTTACACTATTCACGCCTAAATGTAATACCTGCAAAAGCTGGTATAAAATTATGTGCAAATAGCTAGACAGCCTTAACGCATGTGTAGATGTGCTAAGGTGCATTAATGTTGTGTATGTCGACTGCACACCATGTTAATGTGCCTTAGCACATGCATGTGTAGACATGTGCCTAAATCGCCTTATTGAGTGTTAAGCAAATGCGCATCAAGTTTAGGCACATGTAAAAGCACATGTAGACACATGCTGAGAATAAGTATCCATTATGGTTGTCAAGTGCAGATAGAGTTAGTTAGTTGTGTTAGTCTGAAGTCAGGAGGCAGGATAGATATGCACGTTTAGGCCAGGTACGGACATTACACTTTTACTGGCATAAGTGATCAGAAACTGGTCTATACACATAACAGAAGAGAAATTCAGCACACATGAACTGGTTTAAAAATGGTCTAAGATTTTCCCTCCCACCAAAGGGTGAATGTGCAGTCTGTTGGCTACTGATCTAAACTGCACTGCTTACTGAATATCACATAACTTGGGTTAATTCCACCTTGGGCTTTTTGAATGTCTGTACCTAGCCTTAGGTTGTTAAACAAGGCCATAGATATCCTGGTGAAAACTTTCACAGGCAAAAAATATTCCAGTATATTCCAGTAGCTCCTTTTCATTCTGTGCATATCTGTGACTGTGAGGCATTTGACAATTTTTTTACAGGTTTTTCAAGTGTACAGAATTTTAATAATGGCTCTTGCATCAGCTGTTGCTTCAATGCAAGCAGTGATTCTTCCTGTTCTGCATTCCAGTACCACTCATTTTTTATGATCAAAGGGTGTCCTCAGTAGTGTTTCTGAGATATGTGAATATACACCTGTGAATCTGAAGTTACTTTCTGTTCAAGCTCTTAATGCCAATGCATGTATAGTTTTGCTTTGTGTTTGCAATATATTCTATGCCTGCCAGTCTGGCAGCACTCTTCCCCATGTTTGTGGTTTGAAGTAATTTATTTATGAATATATTGGACAAACATAACAACTGGTAACTCCTCATTCCAGAAAAGTCAACAAGAAAAATCTTTACACTAGTGAAAACCATTCAAAAGCATCTAAGCTACTGGTTACTGCAGAAAAATTCAGATTTCATAAAAGAAATCAATGTGAAGATTAATCTATTTCCTCTCTTGCAATAGATTTACAGATGTTAGAACATTACAAGTTTAAGGATGGACTTATTGAAGCCCTCAGATTTGTGTGTGGGATACTTAATGGAGCCATACAAAGGAAGCTCTAAACAGAGGAAAACATTACCTTTTAAATGTGCTTTTGAGACTGGATTAGCTATGCAACAAAGAAGACCATACAATTGCATGGAGGAGTGCCTATGGAAATAGGAATGAATGAATTATTAAATATGCAAAGGAGAAGGCTGCTTATACATTTGCTCAACTAATCAAGTCTACTCTGTGTTCTAATTAGAACACTAGTATTGCATGCAGCGTCACATGTATAAGCCTCTGTGGGTTTAAAAATGGCGCATCAAATGAACTTTAGTTAAAGTGTCTCGCAGCCATTTTTAAGCATGGGGACTTAAAATACGTGATGCTGTGGTGTTTTAATTAGAGCAGTTCTCCAAGAACCACTCAAATTAACTCCCCTCATCCCCCCGAGCATGTGTATAGGCACCCAAAGAGCAAGGGCAGACAGCACCCTGATGTGGGCTATCAGTGTGGAAAAGGATCTCAAACCCCAACTAATTCCTGGGTTAAGGAAAGCTACTGCTGAAGTTGTAGTAAAAAAGGATGTAAGATACTGTGCCATGCTAAGAGAAATAAAGAAGAAAATATGGTAAGGTATGGAAAAGGAAATAATAAGGTATATGTAATCAATAGGGACAAGAGTGACAGTGAGAATGCAGTATCTAGTCTGGGCCTTTCTTTTCCTTTCCCATGTCCTTGTGACAAAAGTATTTAGCAAAATTCACAGATTTTGTTGGAATTTGACAGGCAATGCTATAAGCACTTCTACCATGGCCTCAAACATGTAACTTCTGAGCTGTCTACTGTGTGCCTGATCATCCATACCACCCAAGCCCATCGGTCTGGGCTTATATCATGTGAATATGGGTGATAAGTCAGCCATCTGGCTGACACCTGGGGGTGCTGGGAAAACCCCTAAAATGGAGCAAGATACACGCTCTGCAGTGTCTGCTATCTCATATTCAAAATATAGAAAGATGTTTAAGAATATGAAATTAAAGGAGATCCCACTATTGTTAAAAGCATACACAGGAGAAAAGATTGTGCCAAAGGGGGTGATATTAGTGCCCAAAGAATATAATACTAATATTATCTCAGACTTACAGGTCATTGAAAAAGGGGGACCTGCTCTGTGGGGTCATGGATGGTTAGAAAAGATTCCTCTGGATTGTAACTGTGTAAAGATACTGCAGGCACATTCACAGGTCCCTGAAGAAACAGCTAAACAACAATTAGAAGGGATATTAAGCTAGGCTTCCAAAGTGCTCAGGGAAGGCATAGGAAAATTTAAATACATCATAACTTAGATAGTGATAGATGGAAATGCCCAGGCCAAGTTTCACAAAGCTATTTACAGCCTGTGCGCCAAGCTAGATGAGGAACTGGACTGTCTAGAAAAAGAAGGCATAGTTTAAAAAGTAGCCGGGTGCAATCCATACCTATAAGGCCAATGTAAAAAAAAAATGTGGTGCAGTAGGAGTATGTGGGGTTACTATAAACCGTGGAGTGAAAGCTGATAAATACGTACTTTGAACTGAAGATATTTGCAGCAAAATAATTTAGCACAAATTTACTTACAGATGGAAACAGAAAAAGATTCAAAGTGTTATCTTGCCAGAAATATGCAAAACAAGTCTTCTATCAGTATAACAGATTAGTGTTTGGCAGTGCTGCCACTCCTGCTATTTGTAAATGAACAATGGACCAAACATTACAAGGAATTCTAAGAATATAGTGTTATTTCTATGACATCATTGTACCTGATGAAAATGATGAAGAATATTTGAGATGCTTGAAGGGAGTTTTAGAATGTCCAGAATTATAAGGTTATAAACACATAGTGCAAAATGTGAATTTTTTGTAGTCAATTGCTTATTGTGGACAAGTTATTGATAAATAAGTTCTACATAAATCTCAGGAAGTTTAAGAAGCCCCACAGCCAGAACATATTTCACAACTTAGATCTTTTCTAGGATTTATTAATTACTAGAGTACTTTTGTACCAAACCTTGCAACTGTGTTGTAGCCATTAAATTCTTTGCTGCAAATGAACCATAAATGGATTTGGTTAGAGGAGTGTCAGAAAGCTTTACTAGAAGCAAAAAGGCTAGTAACATCTGAGAGAGTACTTGTTCACTTTCAGCCATCATTGCCTACCAAGCTAGCATGTGATGCATTCTCACACGGCATTGGGGATGTGATAGCACGTAGTATGGATAATGATACTGAACAGCATCACATTCACTTACAACAACAGAATGGAATTATACACAGATGGGCAAAGAAGTCTGGTATAGGGAGTGAAGAAATGCATGCATACTTATACTTTATGTTTATAGTATATTTTGTGCTTTCTAGTCTGGCACCACTCTTTCCCACATTTGTGGCTGGAGTCATTTATTTATGAATGACTTGGACAAACATACCGTATTATTTTTTATGACAAATGAGGTATGAACTTGCCCAGAAAATTTCCTATTCCAAGAAACTGTTGTACCTCTTTCTTTGATTGGGGATGTGGCAGCATTTCAATGGCCTTAATTTTTCCCTTGTCAGGTTTCACTCCCTCGAAAGAGATGATATCATCTATAAAAGTGACAGTTGGCAAGCTCTTTGCTCAGTTCAATTTCAGATTTGTACCTCTAGGAGCCGCTAAGGCTGCATCCACACAAGCAGGGGCATGCGTTTGCAGCGGTACACATTACCCTGGGGGCTCCATCCCCACTGGCCCAGTGGTGCAGCTGAGGCTGGTCCTGCTCTGGTCCCCAGTTCTGGACCCCCTAGGTGGTATGGGGCCAGGGCCCGGGCCAGACCTGGGGTAGGATTTGGGTTTTTTTGCTACCGGGAAATCCTGGTAGCAAATTTTACCCCAGTGCTGCAAATTAGCAGTGCCATACATGGTTTAATGTGCAACATGTGCAATTGGCGGTCCTGCAAAAAGGTTTGTGGCACCATGAACCACACGTCTGCATATCGTATCTGGCCTAAGGGCATGTCCCAACAAACTCACACTTGCAGGGGCGTGCATTTCTCATGGGACAAATAGTAGTGGTACATATTTGTGCCACTGCTTTTTGTTCCAGGGCGTATCCCTGCATGTGTGCTCTGGAACACAAAATAATGTGGGTGGGGTAGGGGAGGCTGGGGCCTTATCTAGGGTCCTGGGGGCCTCCCAGGGAAGCAATGGTGCTGAGCCAGCTCCTCAAGCCTGGTCAGCAGCTAGAGAGTGGCTCTGGCCAGCCAGGCTCTATTTCAGGCATCACACGCTGCTGCTGTATGCACTGCACATTTTTTTAGTGTCGTTTTTGACACCAGGTATCAAAAAACCCCACCACCATGGGTGACTGGTGCCTCTTGAGTCTGGGGGGGCACTTGCAGAAGCTGGCAGTGGCAGCAGGGATGGGGCTGGTGAGCACCTACAGAAGCCGCCACCAGTGACGGGGATAGCCCTGCCAGGGGAGGCAAATGCTCCCCCTGGGCCCCTCCTACCAGTTGCCTATGCCCACTGCGCTGCTGATCAGCAGTGTGATGGATGGGTGCACATGTCGTGTGTGGTTTGCAGTAACAGCTTTGAAGCACCACAAACCACACGTGTGCTTATCTGGACATGCCCTAATACTTGCCAAAGTATTAGGGATCATGCCTGGGATCATGCACTTCTTCAGAGCCCCAGATTATATCGAAGTATCCACACCAGGTATAGCATTGTAAATTGTGTGTGCTTTTATAATACATGTCAGGAGCAGAGGCAATACCAAAAAGTAGACACAGAAATATGTACTTTCCAAAGGGAGGGTTAAATGTACATAATTTAGAGCTTACCCTGTGAGCTTCAGCTGCTACAATCCTGAGAAGGCATCCAGTTTACTGAAAAAATGTGTGTTTGCAAATTGAACCATAATTTCTTCTATAGTTTGCATTTTAAAATGTCCTGGTTTGATAGCCTTGCTGAGGTGCCTCACATCCAGGCATCTATGTAACTGGCCATTATCTTTCTCTGCAATAACTAATCACTTTTCGAGGTTCCCGTGTTTGGAATCTGAAGCTCCTAGCAAAATGGCTCCTCTTGCTACAGTTAAAACAGAGCTTTCCAAATGCAGCACAATATTTGGGGCCATGCTTCCTTCTACATTTGGTACATATCTGATTATTTGCTCTCCTTCTAACCTGTGTGTGGTGGCTTCTGGCCACATTCTTTCATGCCTGCAGCTTGGCTCATTCAGCTCTACTGCCTGGGTCTTCACAGTTTGTTGCCCTGCACATTTGGATAGTCTTTTCAAGGGACAAGTCTCCCTCACACAGTAGCCTTTCTTGTTATGCAGCATCTGCAATGCCACAAGTAATCTTATCTCTAATCAAAGATCCTGTCAAGTTTCCAAAAGCGCATTTCTTACTCAGTCTCTTTAGTTCAGTAACATAATAGTCTATACTTTGTTCTCTTGTTTGTTTGCACGTAAAAAATCTGTGTCTTTCCAAGGTCTCATTTGGCATGCAAAAAGAAAAAGTATTGGATAGTATTTTATTTCATTTCATATTTTGACCTTTGTTATAAGGATTAAAGGGGTTGGATTAGGTCACCTCCTGAGGTCCCTTCCAACCCTAACTTTCTATGATTCTAAACGGTCAGGGCTTCCTTTCCTACAGTATGCAAAAGGATTGAAGATTTGATTTTATCATTTCTTTCTTCTGCCCCTTTGGTTTCTTGGTCCCATTCAAACTGTCACAACACCCTTCAGTTCTCTGCTATATTGCCCAACAGTAGAATGGCAGGTGGAGGTTGCAAAACTACCATGACCAAGAGCCTTAGATTAAAACTGTGCAGAAAGATCATTTAAAGAAACAAAAAACCCTCATCTGCATGTACTATAACAAGTGAATTTTTCTTTTTATTACCATATGTAAGGTACTGTAAAAGATTCAGAAGCACTAGTTTTATATAACATTTTATTCAATAAAACGTATCATTTTACATTATTATTTGAGCAAGGTACAAGTAATATATGAATTTTCCTTAACCAGATAAAGCCACAATTAAAGCATAAGTCCACAACTTAACAATATTCTGTAAGTATATTCTAATATATCTCAGCTTTCTAAAAGTAATTAATGTTTGAATGAGTCACCTGTTATCTGATTAACAAATGTATTTTTTCTAAGATCTAACCATTCTAGCTTTCAATTAAGAGTTAAAGAACGAAGGACTGATCTGTAGGGATGCCATAAATGATTTATGGATGTCCTACTTTTGTGTATGGTACATTTATTATTCTAGTTCTTTCACCCATATGGTTTTCTAATTTATTCAGTCATGTTGCAGTTATTTCATTAAAGGTTATATAAATGTTAGATTGTTTCTCAGGAAGCACATCTACAAACTAATAATCTGATGATTTCTTAAATTTAGCAGTTTATTTATTCTACCGATTTATTCTAATAAATATAATAAATTTGTGCTTTTCAAAAAAAAATGTTTTTCTAACTCTACATATACTTTGTATTCATGAACTTGGTTAGTCCTTTATATCCTCTTCTGAGTATTTCCTTTCCCCCTCAATAAACTCCAGCTGAGGACCTGATTTCCCAAACACAGAGGTACGTATGCAGATAGTAGGTCCAAGAGGCATTCCTTAAAGCGTGTACTCATTCTTTCTTCTCAGTGATCTTTTCACTAATTGTTTATATTAGAGCAACAGCTACAGCCCCAAGATGGGGGTCCTATTATACTATACAAATACATCACCCAAGAAATAAATAGACAGGACAGACACCAGATGAGGAAAGGAAGAAATTGTAATTCCATTGCTATTCATTTTGGTTGCACCTCTTTTTCCTTCACACATTCATATTGAAGGGTAAACAGGCAGATTCATATCAGCCTGCAGCACCATTCCTGAATAAACCTATAAGAGGAGATGAGAGGATATGGTGTGCTTTAGGTGTGTTTTGTTTTCACATTCTGTTCAAGGCAAAGAATACTCGAATGGTTTAGTCAGGAACTAAATCCTGCCTTGAGCAAGAGACTGGATAAGATGACTGTGTGAAGTCCCTTCCAGCTCTACTTTTTTAAGATCCTGTGTCATTTCCATAGAAATAAAATGTTATTTTTACAGTAGTTCAGGCAATTCTGCTCCTGGCCCAAGATACCCATATTTTGACAGCCTGTCAACTAAAAATATCATATAAGCGAAGTTGCAACATCATTGGCATGTGTGTATAGGTAATTATTAGCCTCCAGAACTGTATTCTTAATTAGACAATATGTTTTGTATACCACTGAGCAAAGCATATTAGCAGCAATTTGGCTAAATGATCCATAGCCATATAAACACCACCGCAGCACTACTCAACTATAACAAAAGCGATCATTATTTCTGAGAGAGTGTATTTTAAGAAAGAAAACAACATTACTAATATAATTAGCCCCAATGAACCTTTTCATCCTCAAACACCACCACATACTAATGGGAACAGGATAACGGGCAAAAAATGAAAAGAAATCCAATAAATGACATTGTGTAAGTCAAACAAAACAGAGCTGAACACATCACATGTTAAAATCTTTATTTATACTGTCATTGGCTTCTGTCTTAGTGATTTACATAATGACCATTACCAAAGAAAATGCACAACTTTGGCCAAAGCTTTAAAGTAGGCATTCCAAGATTATTCCCCAACAGCTAATAAAAACTGAAAATGAAAGGCTGTTTCAATCTGAATTTAAATAAACAGATATAACATACAATATCAATCACCCCCTTTGCCAGCCAATGGTGTTACATTGTTTTTCATGTGCAACCACAGTATTTTCATACAATGCTATACTGGACTGAAATAATGTTATCCACCTGGTCACAGACTCTCAAAATATTTTCTGCCAGTTTATTGTGGTGCAGGGCCAAATAAGAATGATCTCCATTACAAACTGTCAATCAGGAAGGACCTTCAGAGGAAGGACAGCAAAAGGGTAAAACAACATTGCTTAAATGCTTATAGCAACACAAATGAAGACAAATACCTGGCACTTCTTTGCTTCCCTCCCTTGGGTACCCACCATTCCTTTAACCGTTCAAGTCTTTGAAAAAATAGTTCACTGTATGTCTATCTGATAAACTCATTTAAACTAATTCAAGATCTCCCTGTCTGCTGGGCTCCATTTCAGAACCCAACACGCATTCGATTTACAGTTTGGGCAAAACTATGCCGGAGTATACTATTATTTTCTTTTCTTACGTAAAAATAAAATGTTGATAGTACTTAATATATCATGAGACATTTAGTATTTTCCTTTCAAACAGCTCTATTAAAATGACTACATAATTAACCTTTAAAGGATTACTAATGATGACTAATTTGGATGTGTGTGTGTGTGTGTGTGTAAGTGTATTAGCCAGTCATCTGTTGACACTACTGGAGAAATTGTCTCTTTTTCTAACAATTTTGTCTAAAGTGAAGACCCATAGGGAATATTCTAGGGGCTTAACTGCCAGATTTAAAAAAATGTTGACTGATAAGAAAACCATGCTTTCTTTTCATCTGAGTACCCTTTATCTGCCTTCTGAATATTACTGTAAGGGTACTGGGTTTCAAAAAGACAGTTCTCTAAGAGTTCTAGCAAAGCCAAATGCAGAGCCCTGCTTCTTCACTCTTTATTCCTCAAGTATGCTGGATATTGTTACCGTAGACAGAAGGTTATGTATGTATGTATGTATGTATGTATTTATTTGTTTGTTCCTTAGCCGTATTACCATATTGAGCGCTACTGGCAATTTTATTCATTTGTGATTTAGAATTGTTGGGGACCTCAAGTATGAACAAAGGAAAATGAAACTCTTTAAGGCAGGAAACCTTTTTGCTCATGCTGCATTAGATGATAGTGGTGCTTCAGTTCCCTTGAAGGAGATGCACACAATTCAGACTGTGACATAAAAAACCCTTCGAATACAAACTTGATTTATTCATGAGGGATAAAAATCTGCCTCCACGCCCATCTAGAGTACCTTTGTGTTGTGGGATGAATGTGGTTCCAATCCATACAAAGGCATGATTGGGAAGGGCAGGGAAGGGGCAGAGCAGCTTAGACCCACACTTTACGGTAACTCCTAGAATGCTGCTTGGAGGGAGCCCTAAAGAGCAAAACCAAAGCAAAGAATAGAAAATCCACCGTTGTTCAGATCCCCAAGTTATTTTCCATTTGTATCCATGGAAGGGCCATTTAAGTGGTGTGGAAAGCAGATCTTTGGAATGGGGGCTGTGCAAAATTTTGATTTGTTGTTGTTGTTTGGTGTCCAAACTAGTTTTCGGTTATTCTTCAGAATTTTCAGTGAATGGAAAAAATACATTTTAAGAAAAATTATTTCATTTTTGGGTATGACGAGGTGGTCCCTGTAGGAGTTCCAGTTGTGCTATGCCATAGTGAGAGGCGACCTGAGCAGGGTGCGGGGCCCAGGGCAAATCAGGGGGTGGGTTGGCTGGACGCAGAGCTGCCGCTCTGCCCAGCACTGCACCACTGCTGCTCTGCCTGGCTCCATGGCCCCCCCTCAAAGCGCAGGGCCCGGGGCAGTCTCCCCAATCCCCCCGCCCCTCCCAGGGACAGCCCTGGCCATAGTTATGCTAAGCTATATGAAGTTACAGGCCTTGCAGAACACACAGACTCCAGCAGTCTGTATAGCAAAAGATACAGCAACCAAATACCACCTGAGAAAACACTCCGCACATACCTCGAACAACAATGCCCACATTGTATAATGTAGAGGAGTGGGTAAATCATTCTTATTAGTGACTTGGATTCAGATTTCCCTTCTCCCCAATTCAGAGCATCACCCATTTGTTTCACGCTACCTCTTAGGTGCTCTAATCACTAGGCTATTGTTGACCTTCAGATATATTCTGAGAACAAAGAAAGGTTTAAAGAGACAGTCCCACCAAAATTCAATACAATCATATGGGTACCTACATTTTGAATAGCAAATTCAATAATAAAATTCAGAAAAGATATAAATGACTATAAATGGTTTAGATAAGGCATATCAGGGACATAATCAAATTTATAATATGTGCATTTATCTAAAGAGGGGAGAATTTCTGAGGGTGATATCTTTTACTGGACCAACTATGTAATTGGAATAAATTTAGGCAAGCTTTCAAATGCAAGACATTCTTGTCGGGTGTGATCAGAAGGAGCCAGGCACAGTGTAGTAGAGAACAGTATTGGGACAGAATGAGAGACATTATTGTGGGTAACAGACACAATTAGCAAAAGAAAAGAAGCTGATTACTGGGATATCAAGCCCTATTCAAAAGGAAGAGTCATTCTCACCTTTCATGTGTGGAAATAATTCAGGATTCATGTAAAGTATAGCATGCCATAAAGCCAATATTAAACATTTAGTTCTTGGCTCTTGTGTCCAGCCAGCTTATGAGTTTTTCCCCAGGTTTGCCTTTTAAAGGTGTTAGGTAAGATTCCCTTCAACACATGAAAGGTGAAAATGTGCGTCTGCTACACCCTAGGATTTTTTCTCTCCCTTTCCCACTACTGTTCTTTATTATTCTGTGCCTGGCTCATTCTGGGCTCATCTGACAAAATATATCTTGCATTCAAAAGCTTGCCTAACTCTATCTCAACTCCATGATTGGTCAAAAAAAGATATTGCCCTAAGAAATCCTTGCCTCTTGCCTCACTTCCGGACTGTCATGGCTGCAATATCACTCTTACACTGACATTTATCTAAAATAACAATAATCTTGTTAACATGTAAAAATATTTAAAATTAATTTCTTTAAGTCCTAAAGTCTCAAAAAGTCTCTAACACTTGGCTAATCTGTTTTCTTACCTAGGGTTCAAATTCATTTTTAAAAGAGCACGTAGATCATCTGCAGATGGGCTATTCAGCAAAGATTTTGAGTTGAACGCAAATTTTTATCCTCTGTTGCCTCTATCCATACTAAGAAATTTTCTAAATAAGATAAAAAAATTCTTATTGGTGTTATTCAAATTCACATGCCTATTGTTATTCTACATTTTGTCTAAAATTAGCTTTGTCTAGGATCAAACCACTAAAAAATACTGTAGGGAACCATTAGCCTATTCTTTTCCCTTCCCATTTTTCTTGAATTTTCTAAAATGATTCACAGCTTATGACATCCTCTGGCCCACTCATTTCCTTCGCCTCCTTCTTTTACCCAAAGTTTGGTCAAACAAATGTAAGCCAATGCTGTACTACATCACCATTAAGCAACTGAGCACCTACTATAGTCCACATTAGTACAGACCCATTCCTATGCTCTAGAGATCAAACAAATTTTTAACTATTTATACAAAGTAAAACTATTTCAAGAGGAGTTCTTCCTTTTTCTCATCTGTGTGTGTGTGTGTGTGTGTAGCGGGGCACTGTTTGAGCCTGCCACTTTAAGGGCAGTCAGGCAGGTACCAGGTACTTGATGGCAGTAGCCATCTCGGGAACAAGGTATAAAAAGGTTGCAGTTTGCTGCTGCCAGGGTATGCAGAAACATCACCTAGCTGAGCTGCAGCAGGAACAACCAGGAGGTAAGGGCAAGAGTTGATGCAGATGGTGAGGAGGCTCTTGGTCCTGGGCATGACCCAAAACTGCACCCTGCCAGGTGTGGGCTCCGAGTGGCGTGAGATCCCCCAGGAAATACCAGGCTAGTTACCACCCTAGTAAAGGGTGGGTCAGGGCACCTTAATAACCCCAGCTCCCACATCCCTGGTAAGCAAGATCGGGGAGCACTGAGGCAGGGCCCAGGTTGGTGGAGGGCCCTGTGGTGGCACCCAGACTATGCAGCGGAGGTCTGAAGCTGCATATAGGAGCCAGCATAAAGCTCCAGGGAGGTGGGGCCTTGAGCCTTGGGGAGCTATTAAGGAAGCTCCTGGGGCCAGGGAGGGCATGGAGACAGAGCTTGGAGCCCCGAGACTGCGGAAGGGGTTGGAGCCCTGAAAGCCACAGATTGCACACCTGGCATCAGGGTGGGAAAATGGGCTGCCTCCCACTGGTGTAATACCTTAACCATTTTCCAACAAGGCATGGCAAGCGAGAGAGGCAGGTGGTTAGCCCAGAAACAGGTGGGCGGGCCAACGTCGGACTGACTCTGGGAAGGCCCACTTGCTACAATATGGTACTTAATTTCTCTTTTGAATCTGACATGTAAAACTTAAATATTTTTTCTAACATTTCAAAAAAATGAATAAAGGAATAATTTGGGATGAAGCTATTAGCTGAATTCAACCTCAATCCATAGATAATTGCTGAAAATGCATGTTTTGATTGAGAAAGCACACTACTTACTGGGAAAAAAAATCCTTAGCTTCATTTTGGAAAGAGAGATAAGTGGATTCCTTTTCCTTGAGAACTGAAGTATCTGCCTAATACTTAGCCTACTTTTTTGGAATGGACAGTAGTATGATTTTTTTAAGCAGTTACATTTTAAAATATCAACAGGATGCTTGGCATAGTAGAGTTTACCATTATGAAAAATTCAAAACACAAGTGTCCCGATCTTGAAATCCATGCCCAGTTTTCCAATTTAATTTTATACAGAACCCCCACCTCCACCCCCAGACAACCTGAAAATATTGTAGATCCACTATCTTAGACTTCTGGCACTAAGCTAATCAATTAAAGTGGTGCATTTTTCAAATAAACCACTAATATTTTATTAACACTTTACAAGTAGGATGACAAAGATAAAAATAAATGTGCTTTGGGGGGGTTTTAAGGCATATTACAACTAACAGAATCTTTTCTGCCATCTTCTACAAAGACTGACGGCAAACACAATGCCACGATAATGGTTCAGCATGCAATTATCCCTGCTGAAGTGCACAGAAGGAAGCAGAAAACAAATGAGGCCAACAAATGCCTACTCTCTAAACTTCTTTGTGCAAATAAAATCCAGAATGACAGAGCTAGCAAGGAGCTGGAGGCTACTAAAGGCTATTTGCAAGGCTTGCTGCAGATATATTATTATCATTGTGAAAGGGGAAGTTAGAGAGAACCTATTATTATAATTGAAAAAGGGGAAGTTAATGGGAATGATTAATATTATATTAAACTTGGTGTCCAAGAAGAAAATGTTTTGAAGATGTGATGGGAGAGAGAGAATTCAGGGCTAAGGCATAAAATACAGGTGAACACAGCAGGTAAGTGATTACAGTGGAAAGGGAAGTGATTGAAAAATTGCCATCGTTCTTAATGTGCAACTAGCATTTAGAGCTCATTAGCAACTCACCACTCTAATCACTAATGGGGGATGCAAAACTTCACTGAAAATCAGTTCAATACTTGTCTGAACTTTTAAGAAACAGAGTATAAGAATATGACCTCAATTGTTTTTCTCAGATGGATCCATTTGACAGCTTCCAGGATTCATAGATAAGACCCCCTCAGAAAAGCCCCTTCAACAAGTTACTGCTGAGATGTTGCATTCATATTTACTCTTCCTTCACCTGGCACAGTACCAATTCATCTTTTAGTCAGACAATATCAGGACTCAGATGTTAAGTGGCAAAACACATCTGACTTTGTCATGTTTCATGGACAGCTACTTGGCTCCTTGCCCCATAGTCAGTCAACCTGCCAGTTTGTGGATGACTTGTTCTCCTGAATGCCATTGCATTTTATCTTCCTTTTCATTCTACAAAATTGACATTATTTTAACTCTGAGGAAAATCCTGCCCCTCTTCACAGGGTCCACAGGAGAAGTGAATACTTTTGATGAACTGGGAATCAAGATACTGAGAGCCATAATATCAAGCTGCAGAATGTTTCATTGTACCTTTGTAGATGGGGTAGATGTTCTGTGGAAGGATCTGTCAACATATGGACCCTTCAGTTCTTTATCCCAAAGAGGGTGAGTGACAGAGCTCCTGAGACTACTTCATTAGTGCAACTGCAATTAGATCTGAGGTGACTGAGCCAGCATCAGGACCTCAACTGTGCTAGGAGCTATACACACAGTAGAACAATATTCCTGTCCCAAACACCTTACAGACCAGGGTGAGTTATGAAAGGGAATCATGACAAACAACAGGGTAGAAGAAGAGAAGGTATGAGTAGCAATAACATCACTTGCATGTTCTGCCTGCTCATTATTAAGGTCTTTCCCTGCTTATTACCACTAGGTGGGTCTAGAATCTCTGGAAAGCAAGAAAAGGAAGTAGCAAAGGGAATCAAAATGGAGAGCGGGTCAGCTGTTGTGTGTGAGCTGAGCAATAGGCTGGAGGCATCTGGTCAGTGGTAGCAAGATAATATAAGGGAGCAGCCAGCAGGGTGGGAGAAAGGAGTGGGAGGAAAGAAGGCTCTAGTAAAGCAAAAGGATTTTAGAGCAACCTGTTGGCAGAAACTGTGAAACTGTCTTGAAAGTGCTTTATTTGGTCGTACTCATGGTCTTTTGATCTTACCACAAACTGATTGTTGTTTGGAAGTGGCAAAGATTTTCTGCCAAAGAATTTAAAAATGTCTTTAATTTAAAATTTCATTCTTATGATTGTACATACATTCTTCTGTTTTTTATGGGAAATTAAAAATGAACTTAAAGTTTTCCATTAAAAACCTGTTTTGGAAAAATGCCAAACATGTTTTGACTAAATCAGGGGTTTTTAACCTTTTTAAAGGAGTGTACCTTTATCTTCTGGGCACTCTTCTGATGGGAGGAGGGGGGAAGAGGCAGCACTTGGGTGCGAACCAGCAGCGGGGGCTTGCACATGGAGGTAGCAGTGGCGCAGGGTGGCAGATGGCAGCGGTGGCTGCTGTGTGCAAGCTCCTCGCCCTTGCGTCCGGCCAGCTGGGCAGTTCCTGTGTGGCCCACAGAGGAGAGCCACTGCCCTCACCCCTCCCTGGCCCTGCTCCTGGGAGAGGGCAGCATGGGGTGGTGGGTGGCAGCGCTCCATCCCTGCCTGCCTGCATGTAGCCCCCTAGCCCCTTTCCAAGTAGCCCCAGGAGTATGCATACCCCCAGTTGATAACTCATGGACTAGCTTTGTCTTATCAGAGCACTCTGGCAGCCCCAATGAACACAAGCAATTTCAGTTCCAAATCCTTGATCAATTTTATTATTGTGTTCCCCCCCCATACATATCTCTGTGGATTGACTGATTTCCTACCAACATCACAGCAGGGTTTTGACTTGATAAGAAGAGAAGATAGGGTCTTTGTGAACATGTTTAGAGAATGAATTAATATGAAAATGATGACTCGGAAGCATGGATGAAAAAGGAAAAAAAAAAAAATCAGGAAAACAGACATCAGCAGCAACGTGAAAAAGATAGAGACAGTGTGTCAATACAGAAAAGCGTATAAATGAAGAGGGGCAGATTTGTACAGAGCTTTCAGTGTGATACTTGAACTGGATTCAGTAGGAAATGGGGAGCCAATGGAAGGATCCATACAATTTATGTGCTTGTGAGTTATGGTCATATCAACAAGTAAGAAAGGAAGATGCATTTATGAAGAGGCAACCTGTCCAGGAAGGAAGATGCAACAGTAATTTTTCAAATGAGGCCTGAAATAATGGTGACAATATGATTCTCAGTATAGCTTCTTAGCCTCAAAGAAGAATTTCCTTTACCTGGAGTCCCTTAGTATTCCCAGCAGATAATCAGACTGTTTTGATTTCTGCATTTAATAGAGGATCTTCAATTTTCTACATTATCACTGAAAATGTACCATTCAATACTGACCCTTGACAACTTCCCTGGTTCTCAGATGACCTAAAAAGGTAGGACACACTCAGAGCTTGCTGACCTAATACACTTGATACGAGAACAATGCTAAAATGCAGGAAGTTTAAATCTCTCAGTCCTACACCAAAAATCTTGGAACAGGCAAAGAGAATTTTCCTCTTTCATCAACCATTGTAGTGACAGAGGTTTGGTCCGTAGGACTGTTACCAGACTATAAGCAGTTTAGTTAACCACAGCTGCCTGCAATTCATTCCAGGACCCAGAAGATTGTACTAAGAACTATCAGCCATATTCTAAATTAAGATCATCTAGGCCTACAATCTTATTTATTTGGATTTCTGGATCTAGTAGATGACCACAAGATGGGAGACTTAGGTTTATTGCAATTTATACATTTGTAATATACCATGATCCTCTAGCAATGTGTATGATACATAGCACAAGACAAGCAATTTTGGCATTTGTTAACAAGGCATGCAGAATGAAAGAAAGAACAGATGAAATGAGCAAATTAATTAGTCCCTCTCTTCTTGAAGCCTGGATGTAAACACATTGGACGATGCATCTGAAAACATGCCCGGAGGCCTCAGCTCAATTATTAGTGGATATTTGCCTATATCACAAATCTAAACAGAGACTGCAAAATAGTAAGATTCCTTGCCTTGGAGAAACTTAGGCTTGAATAAACAGCGGAAGGTTACAGGTCAGATGCTTTAGCATAGCTCAGAAGAGTTAGTTGTAAGGTCCATGCCTACATTATCTGTGCCTGCAACCCACAGAGAGGTAACTAAGAATTTTGGCATGTGGGGTGTGGGGAGGGAGGCCAAATTGCAGTGGTGCAAGCTTCCTAGACACTGGCTGCTGCTGCAGTGACCCAGGCTCCCCAGGCGTCACCATGCTGGTGTCCCTTCTAAATTGGCGCCTGGAGCTGGGCCCAACTCACCCACCCCTAGTTATGCTACTGGCAAGCAATACTATTAAATCCTTTACTTATCTTCCATATTCACCCAAAATAAAGTTTAAGTTTTCAATATGTACATCAGACGGCAGCAGCTTTCCTAATAAATAAGCATTCATCCAGGATCCATTTCTGCCTTCTGTGTACTGCACTGACTTGCCTGCCAACCACTTTCCACGTATGTTTACTTATGAAAAACTCTGAATAATTACATCTCAGTTTGGAAAGTCAGGAGCAAAATGAACAGACTATTGAATGCCCACTGGAAAATGTGCATTTTTGTTTGACACACTACTATTGTCTTCACATCTAAAAATGCTCCCAGTGAATAGGATACTTTTAATACTGGGTCCTATAGAAAATCATCAGTCAGCTGTTCTCATATTTTTACTGCTGCACCTTAGAGGAACATATAGCTGAACAGTCAGACTGATGAGGCACAGTTATGCAACAATCAGTCAAAGTGCCTGCTGTTCCTAAAACAGAACCATATAGAAAAGCTAGAAGCATAAGATAAGGCAAAGCATTTTTTCTGTAATCAAAAGCCTTGAGTTTTATAAAATGTATCCCTGGAAAAGAAATCTCTCTTCTCTTCCATCTACATGCAAGAGAGCAAAGCAATTTCCCCAGGTTCACTCTAGAGATTAATCATTAACACAGCTTCTTTATTGATGGAGTCACAAAACATGACTTTGGCACACGGTATCCACAGAACTTTTGGCTTCACAACGTGCTTCAAGGAACCAGGTGTACATCAGTGATATTTTGCTGGTCAGATTAAATTTCTCTAGCACAACATTTTACCTCATAATTCTACAATACTTGAACAGTCATCCTTTCTCTCTGTCTCTATCATACAGAAAATGGACCTCAAATCACTGAAATTAGATTGAATTTAGTTATTTCTCTGTGCTAAGCTGTGACAGTATTGATTTACCAAAAAAATAACCCCCCTTTCCAGACTTTCCTACTAAATCACAATGTGAGCTAGTCATGTAACTGGATTACAGGAAGCATTAACACTAGCAATTGCCCTTTCAAGTTGAGGCACCAACAGCACTGCTAAAGGCTGGAACAAAAAGGTCAACCAGGGCAATCCAGTAAATGCTGTTGCTTGCCCTAAATGATCAAAACCAAAAAGACACAACAAGCAGCAAATGCTACTCAAGAACATAAAGGAAATGGCATAGATATATTAAAAACAAAACAAAAAAATCTTTCTGAAATTACATTAATGTTATTATCCACTTAATTTTACATTTAAGGGAAAAAATGTAGACAAGCAACACTCTAGAATGAGCTCAAATCTGCTTGAATTCTCATGGCCAGCATGCAGTGGAAGAACTGCCCTTTGATGGAAGATGCCTTTAGGGAAACTTCTTATTATAGGATTAGCCCTTTCATTTGTTGAATTTCTCAGAACTTCCAATATTAAACATGCACTTTCATGTGCACTCATTCTAAAAGATGATATTAAAATAACATTATCAGACATGCCCTTAGAAAGATGGAAATCACAAGATAAGGCTCCCTTAACTCACATTGTTGGGCCTAGATATAAGAGCCCATATGGTTCTGTCAGAAAAGAAAGTCTCAGAGCAGTGACAGATTCTTCATTGCAAAAGTGAGGTAACAAAGCTGCAGACTATGGTCACTTAATGGGAACTTAATGTAGCTTTAATAGGCCAGTTATATAACTGCCTATTCAAAGCCTGCTGAATTTAGATTTAAAGGCAACTGCAGAGTCATCTATTTGAAAGCCCTGGGAGACCTCACAAAATGTTTGGAGGCTCCCAGTGCTGTCCAACTTTTCACAGACTCCACAAAGTTCTATCACCTATTGAAAGGAGTGACTATTATATCACAGTGTATTCTGGGCTGAATTTGCTCACATCTGCATGGGCAGCTGTATTCAAGTTCAGGAATCATCTTTATAAGAGGCCAAGTAAAACTTTGAGTTCGGCAAGAAAGGGTAGACAGCTTTATTTGTAGAAGCTAACTTGGGGACACACTCGGCTAATATGCCCATCAGCTGGCACAGAACACTTCGCCTTGCTGATCAGCTCTGCTCACTGGTGCAACTGCACTGACAGCTGACAGGTCCCCAGGGAACAGCACCATCATCAGCTGCTCCATCCATCTCAGTGCAGAAGTTTGAATAAGGCTAAATCTGTGTTGTTACACATCCCACACCAAACAGGAGCTGCACATGTTGCCTGTAAGAATAGAATTTGATTCTTAGCTACTAATCCTCTGGAAATACATTTTTACTATCAGTTAGCATTAGTACAAAATGTTTCATGAATCCAAATGTACTCTTTCCCTGCTAGTTCTATTCTACCTCTTCTGTGTCTCCTGCATTTACTTACATTCCATTTACACCAATAGATGAGCAGCTATTTGGTATATTTATCAGAATAGCAACCTGGAGCTACTTGGGTGTGTAGAACAGTCAAATAGCCAAGGCAAAGTCAAAAATCTTCCTTTTGAAAAAATCCCTATGCTAAAATGCCAAAGTGCTGTGCAACAGGGTAGCTTTATCCTCATTAATCATTTTTAAAAGCTTGTGTTTTTTAAATCTAGCATCTTTCCTAGAAGAGTATTTCAAAATAATTTACAGAATTAGTCATATCCTGAGAGTTACAATTAGTCATATACTAACAATTGAAGCTTAGTAATTCACACTAATGAGTGGGAGAACTGTTACGAATTACTGAATTCTATACATTAGAAAGTAGAAAGAGAAATCCTCCTCTTTTCTACATGGTGAGGCAGGACTATACCAGTACCCATGTAAGCTTTACCATGCCAGGAAGCAGAATTTTTTGCCTGTGCAGAATTCATGTAGTCCCTGCATATGTCATGGGACACAGCCCTGCAAGGACTATTTTTACAGCAAGAGAAAGGAACAGTGGGGAAGGAATGGAGTGAACCTGATGGATCAGTGACTACATGGATTCAGTGGCTTTCCCTGGTATGTAGGTAATAGCTTCAAGAACTATACCTGCCTCTTACTGCAATAGCAGTCAATGACACTTCAGTACCTATTGATTTTTTCTCTGTACTCCATACGGAATGGTGATCTGCTGGGATCCTGGCTTTCTTTGTTTAAAAATCTCTAAATCTCTGATCAAAAAACAAAAACAAAAAAAATCACAAATTCTCTGATTAACACCCCCCCAAATTTGTGTTTTTTGTGATTAAAATCACACGTCACTATATATATAGGTATCAGTTGAACACAATATTTTACTGATATATGTACAACTTTAAAGCAGTTTGGAAGCCTACCTGTGCCTTAATCTCTGTAATAAAAGACATTCTAAATACCTATCCATTTCGGTGTTTGATTTTGGGTTTTTTATCACAGAGAATCAGAGCCCCTCCTGTTCCCTTCATTCACCAGGATGCAGGTCAAGCTGCAGCTGTTCCCCCGTGCTGCCCAACTGCTTTGTGCTGCTGAGCAGCCCTGTCTGCCAGGGCCCTGTCCATGACATTGCCCCTCACTCCTGACCCAAAGCCCCCCTGGGCCCTTCTGGTGCCTCTCACTCTCCACCCACAGCTCCCCCCCAGCCCTGCCAGAGGGGGCCCCTGGCTTCCAGTGCTATGGGGCCAGAGATGCAGGTTTGCAGGCCCTTGCATCACCCGAACCCAAGCTGCTGCCCACAAGAGGCAGCAGCTGCTGCGGCAGAATGGAGCGCAAAGCCTGGCTCCTCCTCCCCCATGGTCGGCATGGCCAGAGTGGAGCCTGTGCGGAACAGGGTGCATGTGGGCTGCCTGCTGTGGGCTTGGGGTTCCCCGTCCTGCTGCTCTCCTCCTGGGGCCTCCATAAGTCAGTGGGAGGGACCTGGCATGGCAGGGTAGAGCAAGGTCAGGAAGCTCATTGCCACCACTCAGAGCTTTGCGCCACTATGGCAAGGCATCCCCTGCCTGCCCAGAAGCAGCGAAGGGCACAACTCCATGATACCACTCATGCTGCTGCTAGGCAGGCAGGGGGCACTTTGCCATGGCGGCACAGGGCTTGCGGTATGGGTACTGAGCTTCCCCACCCCACTCTGTCCTGCTGCACAGGGTCGTGCCCATTGGGTGGCAGAGGCCCCAGGGGGAGGGCAGCAGGATGGGGACCCAAAGGCCACAGTGGGCAGCTTGCACCTGCCTCCACCCATGCACAAATCTGAGAGCACTTGCCCTTCATGCCCCTGCCAGGAGCACATGCAGTGGCAGGAAGCCCCCCCACCCGACCTCCCAGATGAACTGCCATCCTGCTCACCACCCAGGCTCTGCAGCTGCACATCCCAGCCCTGGGTCCCACTCTGCCAGCCCCACACACTGCCAGCTGGGCAGCAGCCCCAGCTCCATCCAACTCCCTCCCCCTCTCCCTCCTCCCTCATTATGGGGGCCTCAATCCTCCCCTTCTCCATCACCAGACTTACCTGTGGGGAACTGCTCTCCAGGCTGCCTGTGCATGTGTATGCTCCCTGCTGGTCACCCTTCTCTCACACCACTCAGCCCCTTGCAGGAGCTCTGCCAGCCTCCAAGGGGGAACCTACTGTTTCCCACACTTTTCTTCTTTAAAGGAGAAAATCTGGGTTTTTCTCCTTAATGGTTTGCCAGAAAAGTCTGGCACAGCTCCCAGCAACTTGTTAAGAAGCTGGCCAGGAAGCTTCCTTTTTGGCCTGACAACTAAGTTCCTGTCTGTGACCTAGAAAGTACCCAGTGTCCATCTCAAATGCAAGAATGTTTATTGCTGCCTCAGTAGGACAGAAGGTTTTGTCAATTAAATGCTGCTCAGAGTTTTTAAATAGTTTTAAAACCCACACAGCAATGGAGAGTCTTTCACTTTCTTCATGAGTATAAATTCAAAGACAGAAACATAGAGGAAGGTAGGTGTTCAGGACATCTAAAGGAAAAATAAGTTGCTTAACGACATAGGAGCAGATCTCCCACTGTCTGCTTGTTTTGTGCAGGCACACATGCCCGTGCGCGCGCGCACACACATACACACACACACCCACACACAGAGCAGGGCTTACTGAATGAGAACTGTACTTGAATAAGAAGGACAACATGAGGGATGCAAGGTGTAGCCATTGATTTAGTCTAACTGGTCCCAAATCTCTTGGATTATCAAACCTCAGAATCTCTCATGGCCCACCATTCATTCTTTTCATGCACCTTTTAATTGCAAGGGTGGAGCAACTTGAACTATGGACCGTTTGCTGTGGTCACTCAAGTCAACAGTAGTCTGCAAACTAGTTTGGAAACCATTGATTTAGATCATTGAATGGATAAAAAGGCACAGGCAGCAATATCAAGATCTGGAGAAAGGCACTTACCACTACAATAATGTTAGCTGCTGGAACAGGGAGATTTTCCACTTCCAAGTCCTGACCAGTCATAGCCAATAGATTAAGGGATGGATCATACGCAGATCTTGGGAATGGTGATTTAACAATGATGGCAGGGTGCAGCTTGCTGACTTTGTTGTGGGAAGAGGAATGGAAATTGTGTTTGTTATTCTTCTGGTTGCTTGTGTCCAAACTTCTTTCTAAACTCTGCATGTGGTGATAGATAAATACAGGTTTCCCACTCTTTCTCTGATGAATTGCCAAGAAGTGGTCATTGTCTCCTGAAAAGCTTCCTGTGGAAAGACAAGAGAATACCAATGCTTTAAAAGAAATTATAGACTCACCTGGCTATTCAGATTTCCTAAGTCACATAGCAAAGTGAGCTGCCTAGTTCTTGCAAGATTTGGTAAGATTAGTTTTAGAATATGGCACTTTCAAAGCTCACAGTAGACATTTTGGCAATTGTAGATGATCAACAGTACTATATTGTATATTGAAATACTCTTAAGTATATTCCATTCCCAAGTGGCACAAAGTTATATTTGAAAACAACATACCCAGAAATTGGCCCAGTGTGTGCCATGATTTGTTCTAGCAACCTATGAGCTCCTCCCTCTGCTCCCATTGCCACAAGATTTGAGCCAACCTGTCTATGAGGTATTTAATCACATAAACCTTTTCAGTGTGGGACAGAACTGTAATCCCATGTTACCAGTTGAAAACTGAGGGATAAAAAGAGAGACCAAATCCTAAAAGTGATTTGGATGTCTACAGTCAGATACAGGTACACAGGGATTAGGGACTGGAAAGCAGAAATTCCAGACCCAGCAGAGTGGAGGATCTGCCATTTCCAACCATGGAGGGCACCAGACCTCCAGTTCCCTACTTTCAGGGTCCCCTAGTTCCAGCAGGGGGCGCTGAGCCTCTGGTACCCTAGTTCTGAAGAATCCCAGTTCTGGTGAGAAGAGGGTATGTGTCGGGGCATTCATAGGAGCAAATACGGGAGTGTTCACTGACACAGTGCCCTGCTTTTCCTTCCTTCACCCCCAGAAGTAGGAAATATTGGAGCAATGTGGGATACTGGAGGACCAAGCCCCCTGTCACATTCTGTAGGCTGCATATATATATATAACAGGAACAAATGGTTTCTAACTAGTACTTTCTTTGGGGTTACTTTGGGAGCACTTCTGCCATTTTTGGAGTGCATCATAGGGTGTGTATATTTGAAGTGCTTCAATTTCTACATCTGTCTGCACCTTAACTTGCTCAAACTTACACAAGATGTCTGTGGAAGAACAGGAAATGGAGCCTTTGTCTTCTAAATCCTGGGTTAACACCCTAATCATTTCCTCAGATGCAAGGAAATGGACTTGAAAGGATGAAATGCATTACACAATAGAATACATATCCAGTGGAGCTGTGACCCTGACCCAGGCTCCCCTGAATCAGGCCAAAATGAGGGAGGATGTGTTCTGTTTATTATATTTCACACACACATTTGGAATTCTCCTCTTCTCTAACTGAGATTGTTATTGTGGCTACAATAAAGAAAATCTCCCACTGTCCAATCCCCACTTGGAAAATGATCACACTGTGTATTCTTTGTATGTCGTGCCTGTGTAAAAAAGGCAGGG
The DNA here is from genome assembly GCF_052110815.1 of Crocodylus siamensis. Classification (NCBI taxonomy): domain Eukaryota; kingdom Metazoa; phylum Chordata; order Crocodylia; family Crocodylidae; genus Crocodylus; species Crocodylus siamensis. The sequence goes on from NC_143398.1 coordinate 68,857,043, forward strand.
CTTTTCACTTTTCCTTACAACAGCTTTGTAATCCTGTGTCTAGGTAACTTATTTCTGAAGTGTGTTAAAAACAGATGGTGGTAGACAGCTTAAAGACAAGAAAGTGGGATTCCCAAAGCAGCACATAATAGGGCTATAGATACATGGTTTGAAGCAAATTTAATGAAAGATATCTAATTGTACATGGTCAAACATTAAAGTGGGCCTGCAAAGAGCTTTGATTTTTATGCCTTTTGTGCCACTGCTGTGCTCCTTCCTGCCCGTGTCATGTTTGAAACGAGATGTAATGAAAGATCATGGTAAACTGTCAGCACCAAAAATATGCTCAAACTTTACAGAATTTTTTGCAGGAGAAAAATGACTGAAACATTTGATTGATTCATACTTAAGATTGTCAACGTGTGTTGGTCAAGAAATATAACATACAAAGCCAAAACATTTCAGAATTCATTTAAGCTGTACTTATAGCACTAAAACAGAGCTCAAAATATTTAGGGGTGCACTGATAGAGATTTTGGGGGCCAATACAGATAACTGCTTTTTAAGGAGGCATATCGCCCGATACCAGTCCAATCTCCAGTACAGCTGCCTGTACTCTGTTGTGGTGGAAGGGGAGCGGGGAGGGAAGGGGCATGGGGGAGCAGATCAACACCCCCTTTGGTGAGGGAGGGAGTGGGGCATGGGCAGACTGCCCAGCCAAGGTGGGGCGGGGCATGGGACAGAGCCACAGCTCATCTGGGAGCTACAGGGCTCCTGCTGCTGCTTGCGCCACAGGAGGGCATGGGGCGGCATGTGCTCTCCAGATCTGTGCAAGGCACAGTGGGCCGGGGTAGGTAGGCTGGAGTTGCGGGCTGGAGCTGGGGCTGTGCTGGGCTCTTCTCAGTGGAGGCTGGGCTCAGGGCAGGCGGGGGTGGCACTGGGAGGGGGGCTATGGTGAAATTTGGGGTGGCTGCATGCCCCCCCGTAGCACCCCTCCCAGCACCACCATCTCCCATCCTGAGCCCAGCCCCTGCCGAGAATAGCCCACTGCAGCCTTGACTGTAGCCGGCAGCTGCAGCCTGCCTACCCCACCTCACCTCACCCCACCCCACACTATGCAGATCCTGGGACACACACCTCTCCTCCGCCCCCCTGTGCCCTCTGGGGGTGCTAGCAGTGATGGGAGTTCCCCACCTCACACACGGGCATTTATCAGCCAAATTATCAGCCGCATTGGGCTGATTTCTGATACAGCCAATTTTCTTCATATTGGTGCCAATCTGATATTGGATTGATATATCGGTGAATCTCTAAAAATATTTAATTGAAAAACATTTTGTACTACAGAAGCTGACCTATATATATATATTTTTCCTGATTTTTGTCTTCTAAAAGCAAAATTAAAAAAAAGAACAGCTGGTCATGTGCACAGCTTTGGCCAGTGCCCTTAGGAGGTTCCAGTCTAGATAATTACATTCTGTTGACCTAATTTCCTCAGTAATTTTCAGCTAGAAACAATACTGTTCTTGATTTTCCTATCTGTTATGTGATTTTGCTGTTCATTATTCTAGAGAGCATTCCATCACAAAACGGGTCTATTTCACTGGTGGGTAAAGGAATTTGTATACTGAGAGCCTTGTTACATAGTAATTTTGGGCAGCTCCTAGAGCTCTTAACCTCTGGATTGTCTAGACACTACCACCTTAAAGTAGTTTTAAGCATCATATAGTTCAAAGCTTCACCACTCCAAGGCAGGATTATCTCTGATTTGCCGTATCTAGTTCTTGTTCCCTTAAGGTGTGGCTACTTCCACCTGAAATGAAGTTCTCCAGTATCCCGGGATCTCTTCCACCCCTGCCCAAAGAGCAGCGATAGAAGCTTGTCCTGGCTCACTAGTTCTCACCACAACTCACAACTCCAGCTCCTTGTTCTTCTCCTGCTTACCAGGCCATGGGCGACTTGTGCCTCCTGAGTCTGGAGGGGGTATGGTGGGGGCATAGAGCTGGTGAGCACCTGTGGATGCTGCTGGTAGCATTGGTGGTTGGGGCAGAGATGGCATGCACCCGCAGATGCCGCTGGTGGCGTTGGCAGCAGGGACGGCTCTATCAAGAGGGGCATGTGCCCCCCCGTGTCCTCCCTACCAGTTGCCTATGCTCACAGCTATGTAGGTGGGAGATAGTCAGAGATGGTTTTTAGACAAAGGGTGTGACTGCTCCAGACTCCAAGCTAGCACTAACACTGATCAACATTTGTGCGGCTCACGGTGTAAAGGTGTAACAAGGCCCTAAAGTCAATAGAGGACTACACAATTTGTAAAGCACACTGGTATTCTTTAGAGACAAAATATACTATATAGAAATAATCTGTTATTGAAGCGGTCAAATATACACAATCACTAAATGGTTGCCCCCTCCACCGTGCCATCGAGAACTGAGTTTCTATCTGTGCAATACTTTTTATGGGCAGGTGGATGTTGAATATAGGAAAGGTAAAAAGATATTTCAGACACAGATTTCATAGACATTAGGGCTGGAAGGGACCTCGGGAGATCTTCAAGTCCAGCCCCCTGCCCCAGGGGCAGGAAGTCAGCAGGGATCATAGGATCTCAGCAAGATAAATATCCAAACATCTTTTGAAGGTGTTCCAAGTAGGTGCTTGAACCACCTCTGGCAGCAGTTTATTCCAAACCTTGGGGGTTCAGACAGTAAAGAAGTTCTTCCTTATGTCCAGCCTGAAATGGTCATGGAAGAGTTTGTCACCATTCAACCTTGTCATCCCTTGGGGCGCTCTGGTGAACAAACATTCCCCCAGGTCCTGGTGAGCACCCCTGATAAACTTATAGGTGGCCACTAGATCACCACTGAGCCTGCACTTTTCCAGGCTAAAGAGTCCCATAGCTCTCAGCCTCTCATCATAGGGTCTGTTTTCCTGACCTTTGATCATGCACATGGCTCTCCTCTGCACTCTCTCAAACTTCTCCACATCCTTTTTGAATTATGGAGCCCAAAACTGGACACAGTACTCCAGCTGCAGCCTCACCAAGGCCAAGTACAATAGGAGAATGAAGTCTTGGAATTTGCTTGAGAAGCAACTATGGATGCAAGCCAGTGTTTTGCTCACTTTACTAGGTGCAGCATCACATTGCTGGCTCATGTTAATCTTGTGGTCAATCATGACCCCCAAGTCCCTTTCACCCATAGTGCTAGCCAGTGTAGCCCTGCTGAGCCTATAAGGATGCTGCAGGTTTTTTTTCCCAAGGTATAGAACCCTAAATTTCTCGGTGTTAAACACCGTCAGGTTCACATATGCCCATTTCCTGAGCCTGTCAAAGTCAGCCTGGATCACCCTCCTGTCCTCAGGTGTGGACGCTTTACCCCAGGGTTTGGTGTCATCGGTGAACTTGGCCAGTCTGCTTCTGATATCAATGTCCACATCATTAATGAAGATGTTGACTAGTGTAGGCCCTAGGACAGAGCCTTGAGGGACCCCACTGGTCACAGCGCACCATGACAATTGACTTGCATCAACCATCACCCTCTGGGTCCTAACACGGAGACAATTCTCCAGCCAGTGGATCGTGGTGAGGCCAAGGCTGCAGTTAGTCAGTTTTGCTAGGAGGTGATCATAGGATACCAGATCGAAGGCTTTTTTAAAGTCAAGACATATGACATCAATCTTTTCTCCATTGTCCAGGTGATAAGTCACCTGGTTGTAAAAAGAAGTAAGATTGATCAAGCAAGACCTACCTGCAACAAACCCATGCTGGCTATCCCTCAGGATGTTGCCATCAGCCAGTCTGTTAAGAATGGCCTCTTTGATAACGTTTTCTAAGACCTTCCCCAGGATAGAGGTCAGGCTGATGGGCCTGTAGGTTGCCGGATCCCCTTTCCTCCCTTTCTTGGAGATAGGCACCACATTGGCCTTCTTCCAATCTTCGGGCACTTCACCAGAGCACCAGGAGTTCTCAAAGATCCGTGCCAGGGGCTAAGCTATGATGCCTTCCAGCCTCTTGAGTACTCTGGTGTGTAAACTATCAGGGCTGGCTGACTTGAAGGTATCCAGCCTCTCAAGGTGTTCCTTCACAAGGTCAGTATTGATGACGGGTAAGGAATCTCCCTCACCAGAGCCTCCCTGTCCCGTAATGGGTAGAGGCGTCCTACGGGACTGGTGAAAGACCAATGCAAAGTACCCATTTAGCAAGTTTGCTTTCTCCTGGGCATCAGTTGTCAGTTGTCCCATCTGGTTTAGCAGGGGTCCAACATTGCCCTTGCTTTTCCTTTAGCTCCCCACATATCTAAAAAAGGACTTTTTATTGTTTTTGATACTTGTAGCTAGTTGGAGTTCCGTCGCAGCCTTGGCTTTCCTGGTTCACTCCCTGCAAAATATGGGGCATACTTTTGAATTTTGGCATGCTGTTAAATTTGTTCAAGCTTTCTGAAGTTTGGTTCCTGTCAGTAGAACCACACACCCAGTTCTACCAGAAGAAAGACTCCCAATTCCTGCTCAGACAGTAAAAACTGGAACAGCTTAGCATAATCCAAAAAGTGCAAAGGGATGGTTAGCAGAATGAAGCCTCCCACAAGCAATCCCTGTTATTACATCCCCAGTAGATAAAAGAAATACCCTTCCAGAAGACCAACTTGTTCTGCTACATGCTGAAGACACACTAGTGTAGCCTGTCCCTCTGTTCCCTGGGTGAACCGAATCCAGGTAGCTTCTTTTTACATCTTCTATATTTGATTCATTTTATATTTTCCTCTTGTGCTTAGAAACAGGAAAGTGGTATCAGTAAATAGTGGGCAAAGGTTTTTATTCAACACCATTTCAGTAAATCCAGAGAAATTGTTACTGGCTTTAGAGATACAGTGGCTTCACACCAAGGTAACAGCAGAATTCAAATTATTGTCCTGCTGTTTTTGATTTTACCAAAAATAAATAAATAGGGCCAGTCCCAAGAATGTGCTTGTGCTTTATAAAGCTCATGAGCCTCATGTTTTTCCACTAGTTCCAAAGCCTACAGATTTTTTTTCAGTAAGCTCCCACTGAAATAACTGCAGTAACATGATTCACCACAGCGGATGATACATGATCTAATGTATCAGATTTTCATGGTAGACAATGAATATGAACTCCCTGGACTCCACCTCCAGAAATGGAAAACCAAATCACCTCACAAACACATGCTTGATGTTCTGACAGACCTACTCTTACATATCTTTATATATTTAAGATGAAAGCTAAGATACATTTCAAGGCAGGTACTGGATCCGTACATGTTTTGTCAGCAAAACCCATTCATCCCCATTCCATTTAAGTAGATCCCTTACATAGTAGACTCCCTGGATTACATTGAGCTTTATATCCAGATCTAATTAGCTAGGGACAGACATTACACATAAACCAGTTTAAGTGATCAGAAACTGGGGTAAATCTGCAACAGAACAGCCATTCAGTGCACATAAACCAGTTTGAAAACATTATTGTGGTGTTTTAGTACAAAATGGAATGCTTCCCCTCTGGCACGTAGAAAGAAACCTATGGGTATTTATTTAAGTGTATGTGAAAATGAACACAATTTTCAGCCCAGATTGACCAAAAAGTTGTTTTAGAGTAGCCTACCTGAAATCCATGCAGTCTAAATGTAATTCTGATCTTCAGAAGAATCATAGTTGTACTCGACTCTTTGTATATAAAATATTATACAGACATTGTATGCAGAGGTGATAACCATACAATAAATTATAAAACCATGTCATAATGTTATCAGCATGCACTTTTGACTGCATCAGATGTCTTCTGCTCACTAATTCTTCTCTCCAGGATTTATTTAACATTCTGAATCCCTGAGTAGCTTCAAGCAGCTGCCATTTTATTTAAATTATCCTGCCAGAAAATGTTTCATCTTTCTTTCCCAAAACGGAATTCCTGTTCCCTAAAGAAATGTGACTTTGCCCAAATTTCAGGACAGGCAAAATTCAGTCCTAAGCCAGCAATGGCCTTTTTAAAGGCACTGAAATGTCACAGCTTTAAAGCTGTTATCTCCTGTCCCTTGAGGGCTGGAAACCAAAGCTTTTTAGCACAGGAAAGAGAAGATTCCCAGAGGGACATCTTACTTGCTTCTAGTCCTGAAAGGGCTCAAGATAATGGACTTTAAATTAAAATTTTGACATTTGTGTCTAGAAGAGCTATTTCAGGTAATATTTACAGAGTTTTAAAATTAGCTTTCATTTTCTTGGAGCTCAAACAAGTTAGAGCACTAGGAAGCATTCTGTCTCCTGGAAAAAAAAATACAAACCTTAATTTCTCTAATCCACATGGGTAGTGGGCTTGCTACAACTGGTTTTTGCATAGGCCCTGGCCTTCCTATTCAAACTTTATAAAGGCAGGTGATTCCTTAATTGTTTACTGAAGCATTTCTTACACATTTCTCTGAAGCAGCTGGTAGCAGTCACTGCCAGAGACAGGTTAATGGCCTACACAGATCTTGATTTAATCCCATATGGTAATTCCTACGTTCCTACAAGTGTTAGGGCCATAGCCTGACTCCCTTGAGACATAGCCATCTCTGTACTTCTCTGAGAGCAGAGATTGAAATTCTGTCCAGCCCTTTCACTTCTTTTTGCTGTTTCATTAACAGACAGGCAGAAGCTATGGTAATGGAAGAAAAAAATGCTACAAAGTTTAAATTTTTTAAATTTTAGGTACAGTTCTATTCAAAAGATAACTTGAACACATCAAGAGTACTCAATATTTCTGGTGGGAAAATGTTTTTAAATGATGCTGAAAGCTCAGATGAAAACAAAAGCTATCTGTAATATCTACCTACCAGTATGTCTTAATGGCAGGAAAGCAACATGGCAATCAATCCACTAAATCTCATTAGTGTAGGCTATGTAGCATTAACAACACCACAAACTATTGTTTATCTATAGCAACTAAACCCCCAAAATATTACCAGTAAACCAGATAAAACAATGACAAAAGTATAGGTTTTGTTGTTAACCACATAACTAGAACATGCTTTGCACACTAAATTATAGAGACGTAAAGAGGAAAAAAGAAAGAAGAAAACCTGCTTGCTGCTTTATTAACTTGGCCATAAAGAGGTGTGTTAGAAACTTTAGAATTGAGAACAAAAGCATTTAATATAAAATATTTTCCTCACAACTTTTTCATTAGTTATTCTATAGGATTCATATAGACTGCTGGCCTGTCTCCTCAGCTCAAGAAGGAATAACTATGCCCCAACATTTGCTCAGGGTCCTTTTAAAGGGCACAGTTTTATTCTTTAAACATGAAACTCCCAAAATAGAACATATAACAATATTCCCCAAACAAATGACCAACCAGAGGGCTTTACTTTGACGTATCTCAACCTACTTAGCTCCACCTGAGGTGTTTTCCTATATTTATAGGAATCATCTGATTTATTTCCAGCTAGGCGGGATAACCAGACACGGTGACTTGTCCCAAACTGACCTTGGTTTTAGATGGAATGACCACCCTGTTATAGTGTTGCAATTAGATTTTATACTAATGTACAAAACAAAATTCAAGGTAAGGAGTTTATACTAGAGCTGAACAAATAGTCAGTTTTCAGTTTACTTGAAACTAAATAATTAAAAATAATTTGTTTTTGGTTGGCCTGAAGCAACATTTTTTATCAAAAATTTCAGCAAACCACACCTGATTTCGGCTTGAGTTAATATTTTTGTTTGTTTTAGAGCACTCAGTTAAAAAGGTTTTGAACTGAAATTTTACTTAATGCATTGAAATGCATGAGGAATTCCAGAAACAAAAATCAATTTTAAAAGTATTTTAGTATTACTAATACTAAATATGCATTTGTACACACACAAAAAGTTTGGGCTAAAAAAAAAATGCCTAAGTCTAGGAAGCCAAAACACACAATTAGCTATGAGCTTTATCAGCAGTATCAGTTTCAAAGGACAATTGAATCTCATCTTTGTATATCTGCTTGATATATTGACAATGGAAACTGATCCTGTAGCCCATTGATTTCAGTGTGCCTACTCATGAGAGTTAAAAAACGAGTCACTGGTCCCAAAAGCACTTAAGTATTCTGACATACTCACACCCTGGTGTTGATTTATTGATGTTTTCGGATGATAAACTATTTTGCAAGAGGTGAAAGAAGGTGCTGCCTTTATTTGCTATGTTTACCTTTTTTTAAAACCATTTTCCAAGTGAAGACTCCTGGAAAAGCTCTGCTCTTTTACGGACATGTAAATCCATAGTAACTCCAGGGAAATCAGCAATGGTTGGAATAAGAGACAGAATTTGGCCTTGTGCAGTTTTATCACAAATAATGCTCTTCTGAAAAATTGCAGCTTTTCCTGGTGCTTACTATACCTTACTGGTAGACCGAACGCTTGAACCAAAGCGATACTGGAACTCCTATGAAACAGCTATGTTAATCAACAAAATAAAAATTCCCTCCATAAAGGACAGCCCTTGAAATGTTCCTACTGCATACAGACATGGGTATCTCTGATGCCAGCAAACATAAGCTTTGTGGGTTGAAATATACTCATGTGGATGTACTAGGGCTTCCCCTCTTCCTCAGTCTTGCTTTTGGAATCCTGATCCCTCAACAAACATTTTTTGTTCTCCCAGAAGCAAGGAGAACATTACTGTGGAATGCACTTTTGCAATCTTGCAAACATGGTGGATGGGAAAGGAGGGTTATAGGCTAGATTCTCACCTGGAGCTACATTGAGTTGCAAGTTATTTGCACCAAGGTTGCCACATTGAGCTGATGGGACTGAAGATAATATATATGCTCATTAAAAAAATGAATAATTAATATTGAAGCATGAGCAACTAGTTAATTCAGCAAGATCTAGTCTCCTATATCTAACATTAAATGTGATCTGTTCTAATCTTCTCTAAATACATAGCGTTATGCAGTCATTCCAAGGGAGATTGGAACTTAGTAATTGTCTACGGGATACACTGTACAGAAACTTTTGATTATGAAAGACACTTTCCATCACCGGTCATTCTGAAGAATTGCTGGGCGTAGAAACATTATAACATTTTTTATTTTAAATACTTGTCCAGAAATTAGTGTCAAGCCAGACATTGAAATGTAATTCCGTATTTTTCAATGAAAGTTATATAGACAATTGACCACATTTTCACTGTCTAAGAACTCCCTAATGAAAGGCATAAATTTATGTCCTTATAAAAATACCAGATTGTGCTCAGCAATACATTTCTTAGAACAGATAATTCTCAGGTGTTCTGGTTGGCAAGTCAGTTTAATTTGGTATAAAGAAAAAACAGAATGCTAATACCTTTTATATTTATAAATCATTCATAATCATCCTAAATATGTTTGCATATTCATTGCATATACTTAGAATATGGAATACTTCCTTCTAGTTTTTCCAGGCTTAGTGAATCTCATTGGCTAGGGGCAGATATTCAAAAAAGCCTGAGCCTGAATTGATACAATCTTTGCAGGTTAGTATAACCTGGCTAGGCTGAATCATTTTGTAACTGTATAGGCATCCCAGAAATGCAGGCACATCCCTTCAGTGGCTCAGGCTAGAAGCCAGGGGGTGCTAGAGCAGGCCTCCCTTTCCTCATACAAAGCTGAACTGAAGGGACATGGCCAGGCCCTGGCAGGATTAGGGAGGGTTTCCCCCCATCTTTCTTGAATGATAACAGAGCATTTATCAGCTCTGTTCTCAACACTTATCACCCCATAAAAAACAGCCTCTCTCATTAGTTCAAATTCTTCTTAAACAAAGAAGGAACAGAGGGACATTACCAGCTAAGCTTGTTTAGCTCCAAAAAGCCCTAAGCTGACACTGCTGTCTGCCACAGCAGGAACTGTAGCCAACATGTGGCATGCTAGCTAATGCTGAGGTGTCTGTGTAAGGCAGAGGGGACGAGGGAATCCCTGCTTAGCAGGGAGTGGGGAGGGGGAAAGCAGGAAGGTACCAGATAGAGGTTGCTGTGCCTGCAAGTCTCTGCTGGAGCTGCAGCCAGGGAGCAGAGAGGAGGGGCCAGCCCTGCAATGGAGCAGAGATCCCTGCCCAGCCCAGAGATCATGCTGGGATGCTGGAGGAGTCTGAGGGAATTATATAACAAATCCTTATTTTCTAATTATATTCCAAACCTTAAGAAATTTACTATGAGGCTTCTGTGCAGAAAAAACACATCTTAATTAAGACAATGCTACTCAGTCTTGCATCAAATGTTTTGACCCCTTAACTCTCCTGGACTTATTAACTATTAGAGCATTCTGCAAAATTCATTTTGCCTCTCAAGACTTTCATGAGGGATATATGGTTGGTCAATGTTATGGGGATTGTTATTTGTGTAACTTTTAGTTTATATGGCTGTTGCTGTTTGTTGTGACTGCTTATTTTATCATCTTTGTTTACATATTTTAAGTTTGCTCATGGAGACAATGAAAAGAAAATGAGGGTAAATGGTTGAGTAGTTGAGGAAGCCAGGTCAGCCAACTAGTTCTAATGATAAGTTATACAGACGTGGCACTGTGTGTCCTCATTACCACCTGCCATTCTTTCACATGGTAACAATGGTTTCTGATTGTCTTGGGAGACACTACGGTATATTTTATGCTGCAGGAACATGTATTAGATCATACCTAGTACCTACTAAGAAACAGCCTCTGGCATTACTTTGTCTTGCACTTTATTCAAAACATAAAAGCAGTTAATTCAGATTGACCTGTAATCAGATATTACCAATTTAGGCTCTCATCCAGCAGTGAGGTCTGTGGAGGCAGACCGATTCACCTGCCCATATAGCTCAGTGAAATACTGAGGTCGTAAAGTGCCCAGCTCTCCTTTCACATAGGGACCACTGACTTCAATAGGACTTGTGAAAGTGGCTGACAGGCCAACTGGGGTTATTTGCTTTCTATGCATACCACAATGATGGTTTATTGGCATCAACATCTGAATAAATGCAATTATAGGGGTTTTTTGTATATACAAAAAATATACAGAGCTGATATACAATGAAGATTCTATATCACTTTTTTTCTTTCAGTGAAAATGCATATTTTCTTTTGCCAATACTTATCTTTATACAGTACACCAAAGGTAATGAAAAGGCTTTTCTGTGTCAAAGTATCTCTTCAATAGTGCATTCACTCTTAGTTAGAAAATATTACTTAAACTTAGTACAGAATCAATACATTTTTGTTCTAGTAATAGCTCAACTAAGCATAAACCCATACGTTTTTTCTAAAAATGATTAACGTCAGTTGATATTGGGGAATATTTTATTAGTGCATCTGTTGATGGATATTTTACCATTCCCCCTACACAGAAGCGTGCCTCATGCATTTTGAGATTTGGAATAAAGCCATATATGAGAAGCCACATAATTTCCACTGCAGTGCAAAACAAATTGACAAACAGGACATAATTTACGATCAACCAGTAATGGTAAGTGAAATACATTTTATAACTTCAGATGAACCGATCTCACAAAATCACCATCCATAATTCATAATTGTAGTTTGTGAGTAGAAGATCTCCAGAATAATATTAAGATAGATTTCTCTTGAGCTCCCAGTAAAAGTGAGAGAGATCTTAATACCTTAAGGTTAAGTTTACTATGATAGGAATATTAGGAAACTCATCAATGTGCTGTTCTGAATGACTCACTAAGTAGCAACTCTGGCTGAAACAGACACAACTCTGTCTTCAATGCAAGCTATACTAATTAAATCAATGCTGAATTTAGCTCTTGTATATATTTAATGATATCTTTAAGTGATGCTTACCAAGATTGTCTGGGAAACAAGGCAGTAATATATGGCATTATGCTTCCTCCCATTTCTTAAATAATTGGAGGTATTTTAATAATACTAGCTAATTTTACTCTGCAAGTGTTTCAATTAACTTAATAAAATAATTTAAACTTAGTAAGGAAATTGTATGATTTAAATGACAGAATGTTAAACCCGTTTCCATTAGTATGATGAAAAGATAAAGCAAAACAATCTGTGATGTTTAGAATGTATAGTGGATAGTCAGAGATTAGAAAACATGTTATGTCAAATACATGCTGTACACCAATTTTATAAGGATGCTCAGTTTAATATATGGTGTTGCAAAAGGACAACCAAAAGGCAGCTTAAGGCTTTTATTCAAATAGACCATTCAGTACTCTCTATCTCTTAGACAATCTCCCTCTAATGTAGAAATGTAAAATAGAAATAAACAATGCCCTAAAACAAGCATAACTATAAAGGATTAAGATATTCTTGAAGTCTTGTGAAAGGCAGCCTGATTTTACATGGCAATAAAGTACTAATAACTGATGGTGACCATCTCTTTCTGACTAGAGAAGGAAATGTGATTCTTGGCTCATTTACCTGGCATATTCAATCATATAAACAACTCTCACTATATCCCACAAACCACAAATTATATTATATATACATGTTCCACTTCAAGAATATTCTTTTACCCTGATATGCAAGATTTACAGATGATATCTGATAGTAAAACAATTCCAGGAACTGCATACACAATCTCTGTCCTAAAAGAGTTTTCTGGGGAGCTAACAGGTCTGTAATGAAGTTACAAGTAGGGTGCAAAAGCCATATTTTACTTCAGCAGCAATGGACCAGTTTAGTATAAAACAGAAAATAATCCATGATAATAATCAAGTGCTATGTTTAATTATAATCTTGCCATGTTTTTTCTTTTTTATGTACAAGAATTGAAGCTAACATGGAAGACCAGGAGTCAGAAAAAGAAACAGGCTTTTTTTTTCTTTTTTTTTGGGGGGGGGGGAGGTACATTCAGCTACATCCTTCTTTTACTGCAGAAATACAACAAACAGTTACCAGAGTGAAAATGTTGGGCAAAGTAGATGTATATAATACAGTTCTCCCTTCACCACATTTCTGAGTGATGTACAAATTTTGCTAGCTAAGCAGTCAGAGGATTTATTATCTTTGCTACAGGGCTACTGCAAAAATGACTGCTATTGCAGCTGCAATTTTCATTTCAATACGCCTGCTTGCACATTTGAACATGGACATCAAATGCAAATGGTGCTAAACATAGTGGTATTTTTATGTGCCAAAATATTTAGAATTCTATGTGACTAGTGCTCCAAATCCAAGAGCAACTGTGACCAAGACTGATAGGTAGTATCTGCATGGGTGACAGCAAAGTGTCAACAGCTTAGGGTTTCCACATTGTACCATTTCCATGTCCTTTTTTTATTTTGAATTCAAAAACTGTGCTTTGGGCAATATCCAGTTCAGAGACTTAATACATTTCAAAGATACTTCAGTCCCTGGCAAATGGCTCACTTTTGCAGTTAAATCTGCAGCTGCTGCTGCTGACCAGGGTGCTGAAACAGACAGAAACACGCATACGTACACCCCAGTGTATACATTTATAGGCACAGGCACACACACACACACCAAGAATGCAAACATACACACACACACGCACGCGCGCACACACACCAGGGCACGTGCACGCACACACACACACATGCACACACACACCAGTCATGTGCACACATACACCAGTGCATACTCCCATGCGCGTGCACACACACACACACACACACACCAGTGCATGCATGCATGCATGCACACAGACCAGTGCACACACGCACACACCAGTACATGCACCCATACTCATATACACATACACACACCAGTGCATGTGCACATACTCAAAATACTCAAACACGCACTCACACACACCAGTGCATTTGCACATACTCAAACATGTGCTCATGCACACTGCTGCACGCACGCACACCGGCGCACGCACACACAGCCCGCGCACACACACACACGTGCATACACACACCAGACCATGCACACACATAGCATGCACACTCACCAGTGCATGCACACACATGCAGACAGCGCACACACATATGAACACACCAGCACATGTGCACACACTCACATGCACACACCCGTGCATGCACACGTGTACACACACACCCGTGCATGCACACAAACGCACACGCATGCATACACATGCAAACCAGTGCATGCACACACACACCAGAGCATACACACACACATGCACTCATGCACGCACATACGCACATGCACACATACACTAGTGCACTCACAGGCACGCACACACACACACCAGTGCATGCACTCACACACGTGCACACTCATGTACATGCACACGTGCAAGCACATGCACGCACACGCGCGCACACCAGTGCATGCACACACACGCACATGCACACACACCAGTGCACTCACCCCCCCCGTGCATGCACGCACACTCATGCACACACTCACCTACACCACCCCCCAGCTGCCAAAGGGGCCAAAGGCATGCCCAGCCCCGTGCCCAGCGCGGCGCTCCGACCCCCGGCCGTGGCGCAGACGAGGAAAGGAAGGAGCCTGAGCCCCGTCCCAGGCATGGCAGCAGCTTCCCCGTTCATCACCCGCCCCAGACCCGGCAGAGCTGCCGACACGGGATGCCCCCGCGCAGCCCGGCCCCGCGCCCCGCCGCTGCCCGCGCCCACAGGTGCCCCCCCCCCGCCCCTTGGAGCCAGCATCCCCCCCGGGCCCCGGGGCAGCTCACCTGCCGCCTGGAGCTGGAGCAGCAGGCACAGGACGGGCCCGCAGGCTGCCGGCCTCCGCATGGTGCTCACATGCAGCGGCGGCAGCGGCAGCGAGCCGGCGGCACCGCCAGCCTTCTCCCCACCAGCTTTCCTGGGGAGTGAGCATGCCTGAGAGAGCTGCGCATGCGCAGCCGGGGGACGCCGCAGCCTCCACCTGCCTGCGGGACCCACTCCCTCGGGCGGGGGGCGGCTGCTGGAGAGGGGCAGAGGAGCCGCCCAGACAAGGCAGGCTGCGACAGGATGGGAAGGTGGAAAAATAACGGGGATCCGCAGGGGGAAATCAGCGCCCCCCACCCCCCGCTTCGGTTTCCTGGCTCTGCAAGATGTCTTGTGAGAAAAGGGAAGGGTGAGGAATCAGAGAGCTGAAGGAGACAGAAAGCAAGGGAAAGACCTGCAGCAACCAGAACTCTTGGGGAGGTGATAGCTCTTATTAGACCAACTAAATACCTGCCAATTTTTATTCCCTTTATTTGCAAGCTTTCAGGCACACGCACCCTTTCTCAGGCATTGGGGAGTGCAAGGATAGTAACATTTCTCCCAGGTGGAAATGAAAATTCAAATTTTCAAGGGAAAGCCCTGAGGATTCACTCCATTTCCTCTGAGGGCCTAGGGGAAAGATGAGGAAGAAATAGTGGAGGGAGTATTTCCCACCACCCCCTTTTGATATCCAATCACAGATTGTCAGAAAATGAGGGCTGATGAGAGGTCATCTAGTCCAGTTGTTCTCAACCGTTCTGTACCAGACCCCATTTGTCCTGACCCAGTAACAAGTTTAAGTAGAACATGGCCCCCTGGCCCTGCGGGTGCCCTTCACTCCTGGCATCAACTCCTGCCAATGTGTTTGGGGCCTGGGGTGGGGGGGCCAAGCAGCTCCTTGCAGGCTGGAGCTCTGCCAGCCTGCAAGGGAAAACCCATGGTTTCCCATGTTTTTCTCCTTTAAAGGAGAAAACCTTTTTAAAGTTTGTTGCTCCATTTTAAAAATTTGTTTATGACCCTTTCATGTATTCTTGCTACCTACTTTTGGGTTGTGGGCCCATGCATTGAGAAACACTGATCTAGTTCAGGCCCCTGCTCAAAGCAGGCCCATCCCCAGCAAGATCACCCCAGCCAAGGCTTTGTCCACCCTGCTCTTAGTTTTGACTCTCTCCTGAAAGCTAAACTGTACTGTTCATTTCTAGTTACATGGAGATCTTTTAGGCAGTCAGCATTCATATGGACATGGTTGCTTCAAGACCATGCATCCTTTGACTCTGCACTTTTTTATAACTAAAGCTCTGTTCAGCCTCCACGTGTAAATAACGTAAACAAGTATCTTTCTTAAAATCAAGTGATCAAGTTTATGAGCAAGTAATACAATACTTGTGTGCAATCCACTGAGCTCTTTGCCCTGGTTCAAATCATTTAAATATTATTAACAGAAAGTATTATGATAGGGAAGTTCTCGTGGTGACCTCCTATCCCAGCCTACCAATTCTGACACCAGACCTTCCCTTGGAAGCTGTAGAACCTGATTCCTGAAAAAAGAGGCATTGGTGACATGTAGGGGGTGCATGCGCACCTGCTGAGAGTGCTGGTGCACCCCCTGACAGCAGCATTCCTGGGCAGAGGGGGCAGGGGACAGCACTGGTGCCTCCCCTCCGAGGGCACTGGCTGGGGAGTGCGTCAGGAGAAGCAGTCCCCCTGCAGCCGATCCCACCGACCCCTGGTGAGCTGAACCTCTAGTGAGGTTGCTGACTTCCGCTGGGGGGCGGGGGGCAAGTGCCCCTCCTGACTTAGGAGGCACCAGTTGCCCATGAACAGAGGGCACTAAATAGACCCAACATCAAACTGCCCTACAGCAGAATTATTTTTTAAAGGTTAAATTGATCAAAAAAAGCCTTTAGCGACTGTAGGACTTCTAAATCAGGCTAGACTTGGAAGGAACTGGCAGGTGCTTCACTCCTGCCCATGGACCATCACTGCATGTAAGGAAAAGTGTGATTACATTATCTATTCTGTAGCTAAAGCAATACAACTGGAGAAAAATGGCAAAAAATAAAGGGGACTATCAGTATTATTCTCTTTCATAATTTAAACTTAACATAAACATTTTTCTGAAGTGTTGACTCAGACAACGGAGTAAAAAACTGCAAAAGACCTGGCTTCTGTAGATGCTATTGTTTCCATGCCTGTACAATTCCTAACTTAACTTCCTTGGCAACGTCTCTACTACAGTTCATACATACTGTTCAATCTTTGTCCCTTTTCTAAGTCACTTTTTCTAAGTTAGTTTCTCTCCTACTCCTTCCACTGGGGTGATTCATTGCTTCAGATCTACACCTCCAAAAAATTACAGAACTGTAATTCTGTACAGTACTGAACACAAGAATCCAACCATCCATTACACCAGGGGTTTTCAACCTTTTTTAACAAGTGTACCCCTTCTGTCTGAAAGTTTCAGCTCATGTACCCCTTCATATTAAAATTATTGGGGGGGGTGAAGCATGTGCTTGCAACCCCCCTCAGCAGGTAAATCTGTGGGGAAGGAGAAAGGGCCACAGTGGGGGGGGGGCAGATTGAGGCCCCCCTCAGTGAGGGAGGGAGTGGGGCACAGGCAGGGGCAGGGACTGGGGTGAATGGCTGGGTCATAGGACAATCAGAGCCTGGGTGGCTCATCCAGGAGCACGGAGGGGAGGGGATCCCACCACAGTGTGCACCCCATCAGAAGCCTTGGGGGCATGTGCTCCCCCAATTTGTGCACAGGGCAGAGGCAGCTGCACACTGGGCTTTGCATGCCTCTGCAGCTGCCCTGGCAGCGGTGTGATACCACACGTCCTGCCGCTGAGCAAGCAGGGAACACGGTGCACCCCAGCAGTGTCAGGCATGTGGCATTACACCGTTCTCAGGGCAGCTGCAGTGGTGTGCAATGCCTAGTGCGCAGCAGCAGCTGCCTCCACTCCGTGCACATATTTGGGGGATACATGGCCCTCAGACCTCTGCCAGGGTGTGCACAGTGGCAGGAGCCCCCTATATCCTCTATGACCTTTTAAAGTACCCCTATGAGTACAAGTACCCCCAGTTGACAACCACTGCACTACACCTCTCAGCATTCCCCACACTTGTAGCCACTTATATTCCCTTGTGTCTGGTTCACACTATCATGTGTAAGTGTGAAATGAGATTAGTATTCTTGTTCCTCCATATAGACCTGTAGTCTAAGCTATAATTTAACCCATTTGTGAGGAAAGAGAAAAAGATTTACTCACAGTTTTCTGCTGATTTGTTATTCAAAAAGCAACATTGGGAGAAGATCTTGGCAAGGCGGCAGGATCAAATTCTTCCCTGGTGTAAGTCTACTGAAGCCCATGGAATGAATTTTTCCCAGTGCAACTAGACATTAGCCAGTTGTGGTTCTGTACTGGGTGAAGCAATAGAGATCTCTCTATACTCCCCCATTATGCTCCTCACTCATGATGAAAGCCAAATGGTCAGTGTTTAGAAGATCAAGTTTTGGTCTGTCAGAAAATCATCTTTCACTGGAGAGTTGATTCCCTTAAGCGTTAAATGCTTTTAGATATAGCTTTGGTTTCTAAAATAATTTTCCTTCAGTGCTATCAATTTTAAAAGAAAAATATGTCTCATTAAATGCAAAGTAGAGGCATGAAACTGAATGGAAGCATATCTGTGAAACTTACTTGTTTATCACTTCCATCTATAGAAACCTTGATATGTTAGTCAAACCTTTTCTAGGCCTGATCCTTGAAGAGGGAACTCATAGAATACATTGGGCCATTTGTGTTCCAGTATAGACTATTTCCTAAAAAGTCCTTCTAAAAAGAGTTTATTTAAATAATAAATCTGCTTTAAAAATCACACATTTTAGAGATGATTTTTAGGAAAATTAAATTTTACCATTGGGGAAAAACAACATCATATTTCTCTCCTGCAAGTAGTACATTTGAGAACCTGGAGTTAGTATTTTATCTTTTTCATCTACAGTATTGATTACTGCAATTAATGCTTAAATAGGGTCTGAACTTAATAAAAACAGATAAGTTTAGCCAAATCTTAACTGCTTCAAGATGCATGTGGACAGTTGCTGCACCAAAGCATTATCTACACTCAAAATTTATTCAAAGTGGATATAAAGCACTCTTAAATTGATTTAGAAGTGTTTACACAAGGACATTTAAAGGATTTAACTAAGGAGTTTCCTTAAGAAGATGTAATTAAATCCATGTATATTGTGGCTGTAGACAAGACAAACATTTAGATAAACTAGTGATTCAGTGAACCCTTACAGACAAAACAGGACAAGATGGTTTGACCTTTCTTTTTGTTTCCTTTTAAGCAATCAAAGATGAAAATGGGTACTTTATTGGTGTGGTCACTGCTTTTATTTATTCTGTATTGAAAAGTATCTGTGGACAATCAGAGTACAAGGCAGTAATGACTGTGATCACTATTAGCTCATGCAGGGGGAACTTCCACAGTCATGGGGCAGCTGTCAAAAGAGTTTCCTTCTGTAGCACCTCCTAGTACTCCTTATACCATTCATAGTCAGTTGTTCGGCAGCTGAGAACTGCAGCTGTTACAGGCTGCATGAAGCACAGAAAGAGAGATACTTTCCAGGATAAACCATCAAAATTCTTAAGTTAAGATCATCATGTCAGTCTTGATCTGAGTTCATTGGAAGAACCGAATGACAGGAACAATGTTTTTTTCTTGACATTTTGGGCCAGAAGGTGTGCTACTGTATCTTGTATCAACTAGAGTTTTTTAGCACCTGTGATTTCATTTCCAAATACAGAATGTTGTACTAATAAACTGTGGAGGTCATTAGTGCATGGTACACTGTGATGAAGTGTGTCTGTGACAAGACAGCAAGTAGACTCCTGGCCAGATGAAAATGTGTATTTTTTGCTCCAGAGTCATTAAGGAGTTTAGAACCACTCTGAGGCTGAGTACTATTTTGACATATACTTTCTAGTGAGGTGGCTGATGTGGTAATGGCTAATTCTTCACAATGTTTTTCCTAGCATCATATCCTTTTAGTCTGGTATGACAGATTGGGTACTCTGCTGAGAAGTCATATTTGATATTGATTAAAATCAAGTCAGTCTGTTTCTAGTGTTAAAGAGATCTTATTGCTTTTCTCACCTATCATTCCAGCAAGACTCTTGGCTTGGAATTATTCTGCATATAAACTAGGCTTATATACATTGTGTGCAAGTGTGTGTGTGTGTGTGCGTGTGTGTGTGTGTGTGTGTACACACATATACATACACACATTATTTATTTGACTAGCTTCAGAGCTTCAGTAAAATATGTAGGAAACAATGGATGGTGGTTGAACAGAGGACAGAAAAGCAGGTGAGGGTACATGCAGAGTCAAAGGATCCTTTGAAATGTAAGGAAATATAAATGAAAACTGTGGGAAAATAACATAGCATAGAAAAATCATTGTCATAATGAAAGGGGGAGAGCTTAACTTTTTTTCTCTGGTCAAACTCAGTGCAATGCCCATGGCATCTATATGTAAGGCAAAATAGGATTACAAAAGTTCTGTAACATCTAAGTCTTACCCACGTATATTACATTGGACTTCCATAACAGGAATGGGTGGGAACAAACTAAATTACTTGAGACAACGAAGGCTTCCAGAGCATGAGTGAGACACACAATATAAGATTTTTTTCTTCTCTTGACTCACCTATGGCTATGAGCATGGATTCAGTATTACTAGGTGGTTACCCAGTCATATAACTATACCTTTTGATTTTAAAGGATTTTCTTTAATTTTCCCAATGAACCTTACTAAATGCTGCTTGGAAGTAATTCATTCCAGTAAGACAAGGCAAGGCAGAAAGAATTAAATGGGTTTAGGAGTATCTTGTCATGGAGTAGGTCATCAGGGGCATAAGGAAAAGAATTGTCCTTCCCCAAAGGAGTAGTCAAAATAAAATTAGTATGGTGACTGGAGAAAAGCCAGATTAATGCAAATAAGAATAGGGTAGGGATGGGAAAGGAATGATTACAAATCATTCAACTTTATCCATCAACTTTTCTTTTAGGACCTGATTTCATCTGTTTATTGGGAATTAAATTGTTTTCATTTAATATGAAGGAATATATCCAAGGGTCTTCTATTTAAAACTGTAGTGAAGTCTATACCATGTTACAAGCTTCTTAGGAGCTTGACAAAAACATTAGAGAGAAGGGAAGAGGAATGGACCGTGATGTGTGATGCCCATCATGACCTCTTCTGAAATGTGTGCATGAGACAGAGTAGAGGAATGAATATCCTGTGCTGCTATTTATTTCTGCAATGTCACAAGTAGTTCAACGCAGTTCAGTAGTGTCCAATACTGCAGGGAGATTGAGAAGACTGAAGATGGATGTCATTTCCATGACAAAGAGGAAATTTATCAAAGGTATTTCTGTGCTGTAGGTCCTATCTAAAATTCAGCTGTGAAAGGTCTAGCGTAAGGTGAGCATAGCTAGAAAGAGCCATTTTGCTATGGCAGTTTTTCAATTATTTTGCTCAAGAAGTGGCCATTAAACACAGGAGGAGAGTAGTTTCAAAGTTGGTCACAGTGGCTACATCTATATATGCTATTAAAGTGACGCAATGAACTTCTATATAGTTTGTCCCAGCGTCCACTACTCCTGGATGCAATGCCTGCATGTGTGCCTGGGACTGAAGTAGTTTGAGCTGGGGCAGATAAGCCCCAGGATAGCAGGGGATCTAGGGAGTCAGCCCCAGGCTCTGGGTGGTGGCATTGGGCAGTGGAAGGGCTGACTGGGGCACAAGGTGCCAAAGTGGGGGGCTAGGCAGCAAGCAGCCCCCATACTTTAGTATCTTCATGCCCCTGTTATCATCCACACATGTGCTTCGGTGCATGTAATTACTCCACTGTAGGATAATACTGTCCCAGACAGTGCTATCCTGTGGCAGAGTTGATTAATTTACTGTGCCCCAATAGCACTGCATGTATAGACAGTGAAGCTTTGCTGTGGAATTAATTTGTTATCTCTGCAGTAAAGTGCACGTGTAGATGTGCCCAGTGAGAGTACTTCTTCAGTAGTAGGCAGAGAACTGTATGTTTTAAGATAGCAGATAAATGACTCACTACGAAAGCAGCATCAACAAATCTATGTGAATGAGTATATTTTCTCTCCCCTTTTTCTTTGCTCTTTCTGACTGGTGATCAGAATCACAGCTGGTGGCTCAGATTTCCTCAAGTCTAGGTAGTATTTCATCATCCAGATTATGAAAGCCTTTTGTTGAATTCTCCTTTGAAATCAGTCCCTCTGTTCTTTCAACTGGTCACAGCAGAAACCCGTGAAGCCCTTCTCTCCCTCCCCTCTTCCCCTTCTGGCTTCTACCAGTGGAAGAAAGACATGTAAACTTGATTAGCTTCTTGAGGATAACAGTAAACTTAGGAAAAATGTAAAAAGATTTGGTATGTCTTTTGAAGGCCTTTAGTCAAGGGTAAGGTGAGAAATATCTCTCTTGAACTCTACATGCAGTAAATCCATTTATATCAGGATAATTTAATATGATATGCATTTATCTAGGAATTTTGTCAGAAAAGTAAATACATATAAAATATGGGTACAAAGCTTATATTTTAAATAACAATTACTATGAAGTATGTCTTCAACTAAAGCAACTATATTTGAGATTAAAAAATAAAAAGGCAAAATACATTTTTGATTCTGTATCTTGACCTCTGAAAACAGAGGGAACTTTGGATCTGGATTCAGAAATTCATGACATGGGCTTATATTTTTAATGAGTAAATTCAAGACAAATTCAAGCAACCCTTCACTGATCCAGAGTTTCCAGAGAAGTTTGCATTCAAATCAGATTACTAGTACAAACTGTGTGCATCAGGGCCATGTCCAATTTGAATATTAGCCTCAGCTAAACTACTTCAAAAAATATTGCGAAAAGTTAAGCATATTATTAAAAAATATATCTATAAACATGAAACAAAATGGCCAGCAATCTTAAAAGTATTTTTGAAAGCAAATCTTCTTTTACTTTTTAAGCAAATAGACAACAGCAAAAACTACATTTTAAGAAGGCCACCTCTCGTAAATTGGTCTAACTTTTGCTAAACCTTTTTCCTGTATAACCACTATGGATTGCTTTTAATGAGTTTATTTACTTTAACTGAAGTTACTTCATAGAGATACTCTGTTTGTCTTTTTAAAAGTATATTCAATTTTCACCTGCCAATGACAGTCAAAATTCCAGCGACACTGAATTCCCAGTACAAAAACAGCAGTATGTTGGTGCACAAGAAAGGCACAAAAGGGACAGAAAATCCTTAATTATCTAAACGGGCCTGAATCAGTGCAGCTTTCAAACAAACATATGTATAAAATGCATCTTAACACAATTCAGAGATTCAGTGGATAGAAGTTCTCTTGCTTTTATTATTCTTTCCTAATGCCTCATTTGACTACATTTTGGATTAATCATCTAAAATACTGTAAATGTAGACACCTTAAAATGATGACCCTTGACTAAAAGATTAGACAGGTGTTGGTACTGTAGTCTTCCTTCCTGCCAAAGTATTTCTCCACTAGCTGAAGTTACTCCTACCTTAAATTCTTTAACTATGAACTTTATTACAAAGACAAAAAGGCCACAGTAAATTGGTTTTCATTGAACAACTTAACAGCTTCTTCAGACACATTCCATATGGTAAGAACCAAACAGGAAGTTAATCTACATACATATGACTTTAATGCTGCTGGGATTGTAGAACTCCTATAAATAATTCTCTTTATAAAGTAACAGGGTAGTTTTGCAAGGATGCAATTAAACTGTGCCCATTATAGATTTGGACTGTAGCTGGGCTAAAACCCTGTCCGAACTAGTTCAAATGGGAGTTCTGTCATCTGTTTCAGCAGGGATAGAATTTCACTCCACGTCTTTATAACACATTTATTTGTACAGTAGCAAATATCATTAATACAAACTTGGATATAGGGTATAGAAAAGCTATGAGCCTGTAATATTTATGAATACATTTTAACACACAAATAATATTCATTTTATATGTAGCAAAATATCTGAAAAAAATGCACATATGGGTGACTGAAAATCATTAGTTGATTTCTGGAACCAACTATTCCAGGGAACATCAAAAATTTATTTGCTAGGCAGGAGTAAAAAAAATGTTATTTTGTTTCATCTTTAGATAAAAGTGTGGACTAGCTCATATGTCCATACCAGGCATAGTGGCATCACCAGACAAACATCAGTAGTTCAATTCTGCAAGTGTCAATAAACTGAGAGGAGGTACAGGTATTTTATTAATAACACAGAGGGGAACTGAACTCAGGTAAATTTTAAAAATATATGATAGAAAAAACGTTTTGTTTACTGAATTTTCCTCTATATCTGTTCAAATTATTCTCCTTTTCTGTGGAAATTACATTCCTTTTGAGTGGAAAGGTAAGGAGGAGTAAGTTTCTGCCATCACAAAGGCAGGTGCTATGAAGGTCATTACAAAATTGGTGAAGCAACAATTGAATGTGAAGGATTTTCCATAGTAATAATTCCAATCTTGTAGATTTATTTTGTGAGGTTTTTTCTTCAAATATAAACTAAATTTTGATCAAAGAATTCAGCTTAATAAGTTCACATTAGGCATTTTCCTGGGAGTTGATTATTTTATTGGCCTGTTTGTTAAAACTTTATTAATCTTTAAACATTACATAAATCTGAAGGCTGCTCTCCATTTTATATTTGTACATAAAAACTGAAAGAACTGTAAGCAATATAGGCTTAGGCAGCCATTTCAAACTGGGTTTTGCTGCATTAGAATAGATATTGGGAAGAGGGTCACAATTAGAGTTACCTATCAGTTTTGAAATTTGGGGATCATAATCCTTTTTTATTAGAATTTGATAAAGATTGTAAGGCCGGGGGGGGGGGGTTCTGCTTCATAATGTAGGTAGAGAAATCAATACTGGCAAGAATCTTTGCAGTTTCTGGTGCATGCTTGTATCCAAATAAAGCAATAATAATATCCTTCAGCACTCATGATCAGTCCTGCTGATTTAACAGAATGTGTGGCTTCTTTAAAAACAATAGGATGAACCATTAACACACATGGGTAAGCTTGAGTAGTCCCATGTTATTTGGGTTCTCCACAACCTTTGTCATCATAGGATCTGACTGCTTTCCAGAAGCATATTAAATGACCTAGCTAGCAGCTGTTACATGCAGTTCATTCTTTCAAGCTATCTTCTTCCCAGGGGGGAAACTGTTTGAGTAAGATTTTTAAACAAATATTATGTGCACCCTGCTGTGTATTTGTATTGGAGAAGACAAGGTTGAAAAAACAACCTTGTTCTCAGAATCAAAATTCACGAGTCTGTGGTGACTTTTAGTTCTGCAGAAGCTCATTCCGCAGTTTTGGACTGGCTCCTACGTAAGCTTGGTCTACTGCACAGATGAACTTCAGTGGGATTATTTGTGTAACTGGTCATTGGTGTGAGCATAAAGCTCAAAATCTGTCTCTGTGAAACTGTCTGTCCTCCATTCTTTTCTATCTGATTGACTAAAATTTCATAAATGCTCAGTGAGTTTTATGTCTCTCATATGCGGTTTTCTGTTTTGCAGTGGTGGATTTTTGTGTCCAAGTTGAATTGTCTCAAAGGTCCCTCATCATGGGCTGAGGGAGAAAAAAAGTTTTGGGGGTGCTGAGCATGCCCTCCCCTCAGGTGGGAAAGTCTGTGGAGGAAGGGGTGGGGGCTGGAACCAGGGATAGGGAGAGAGCGGGGCCAGGATTGGGGCTGGGGCCCACTGCATCTGTATAGCCACTCCTTCCCCCGTTCCTCGGGTTTTTGCTTGGTGCCAGCGCTCCCCTGCACTGATCCTCTGGATGAGCCCCCGTGTATGGGGCCCCGGCTAGGCCAGGTCATGGGACAGTCCCCACAGTTAAGGAGGGAGCGGGGCGGGGGAGAGATGAATGATTTGCCCCTGCCCAACTCCCTTCTGCCCTGAGGAGGTCTCAATCTGCATCCTTTCCTCCCAGCCCAGGCAGTCATAAAGAAAGTAGGTTGAAAGAAATTTACTTGCCTGCTGGGCTGGCTGCAATTGTAGCTGCACAGGGTATCTGAGCGTGTGTGCCTCTCCCCTGCTGCTAGGCTGCCTTGGCATTAGTGGGGGCTAAGTCCTGGTAGCCCCCCCCCGCCAATCTGCCACCTATGTCCCTCATGAGCATGCTCTGAAAATTCGGATTACTAAAGTGCTTGAGCAATCAAGATCACAAATTATTTGAAAATTAGGCCTGTACATAGAAACATATAGGGCATCATTCCATTTACATGCATACAACCCCTAATAAGTAAATAGTTGAGTAATAAGGTGCTCAAACCTAATGAAGAATTTCTTGCATTCAAAAGCTCTTCTAATTTTTATTCCAACCATGCAGTTGGTCCAATAGAAAATATCACCTACAAAAATCCTTGCTTCTTAAATATTTTGTGGACCATCATAGCTACAACATCACTCCAACAGGACCAATAATATATTTAAAAAATCTTAATAAAGGGTGACTGGATACTTATTTTAAAATGTGTAGTCTTTTACCACTTGCCTGACAAAAAGAAAAAAAGATTACTAGGTTATTGTTTTGTTTTGTGAACTGAAAGCTTTGTTGTGATCCACAACTAAAATGGAATTTATTCACTGGGTATTAGCAAAGCTTTTCAAAATAGCAGATCTGTTTAAGCAGTTCCCATAATTTCGGCTTTCTAACATTCACAAATATAAGATCTTGGTTTTGGCTTATCCTGGTTCCCTTGTATGATCCACACAATTGCACCTTTTGCCATGCCACACGTGCATGGCAGAAGGCATCATTTTGGGATTGCACATTAGATCCCATTGTGCCTTATTGCTAGGGCAGAGGGAGCCTAATCTCAGGCTCCCCCCGCCCCAGCAATAAGGAAGCTCTTGTGGCTGGGACCCCCTCAGATAAGGGTTTCCCAGCCATAGAGGCACCCCATGCCTCACGGAGGCATGAAATCTCTGGTGCTGCAGGATCATGGCTGCCATAACCCTGCACCCCTGTGGGTTTCATGCACCCCAAGGCAACCATGCCTCCCAGCTGCCGGGACCCAGCTGGGTCCTAGCACCCAGCATCTGTAGCTGGGCATGGTGCATCCCTGCAGCTAAGACCTCATCTCCCAGATGACAGGGCTCCCAGCTGCAGGGGAGACCCTGCTACATGTGCAAGTTAAAGTTCAATAACAACCAGCTATAAAGTTGGTACACATTTTCAAGGTCTAACTTTAAAGATGGTTGTAGCTTTTTATGGCACGATAGCTACTTTGCCCATGTAGCTGGTCTTAAGGTAACTGTACAATTAAGCAGTTATTTGCACAATACCTATAATGTGTAGAGGTGGCCTAAGTGTCTACCTACCTCAGGCAGGGTTGATTTTGTTTTGTGTCAATAAAAATAGTTAATCTAAATCAGCAAAAATGTTATATTTTATACATAATCATTTTTAACATGAGCAAAACAACCTCTAATGCCTCCAAGCTTTGTGTCAATAGCTTGAGGTTTTGCTAAGCGATCATCTTGACATCAAGATGGTTCTTTTCTCATTACCAGGAAAATCCATCCAAATGTAGTCACATCATAAATTGATGAAAATTTCATTTGCAGATGGTCAGAAAATATTTCTTTTTAAGAGACTGGCCACTAAAATCTTCTGGATATTCTATCTACACAGAACATAATCTAGTCCTATTTGCAGATTGGACTGGACAGCATTCTCTGTCCTAGGGCAGAAAGTGCGGAGCAGGATTTCCTACTACTGCCGTTCCTCACAGTTGGAGGTTGGTGGACACTAAGAACCAAGAACATTCCTTCTTTGGTTGGATTTACAGAGTGCCAAGAGATCTTACCTCAAAAAACTGCTAAAAAGTCATATGCTAGAGAAACAAGAACTGCTAGGCCAAAACTGAATAATTGTTTCAATGTCAGTTCAGGGACATGACTCTTCTACTCAAATCATATCAGGTTCTGTGCCATGTCTTAGAGAACATGATACTTAAAGATAAATAAAAAGTCATTAATATTAACCACAACAATTTAATTACTACACAAAAGGGGTGCATCTACAGGTGTGCTTTAATTTACAGCAGCCTATTTTACTGCATATTAAAGTATTGCATAAAAAACCATGCAACTACACTAATGCTCAGTAAAATAGGCTATTGAGCATTAAACATCACATGAAACTGTGTGCTTTCAGTACTGAGCATTAGGGCAGCCTAATGCACATTTATTTATTACCTCACATTGGAGGTACTAAATTTAATGAGCATTAGGAAAAGTGCATTAATGCATAGGTAGATGCAGCCAAGGAGAAGAAAAATTAGAAACAGAATGGAAACAACAACAGTTATTTTGGTTATAATCTCTTCTGTAGGTCTTTTGGTGGAAAGCTTAAAAGAAATTACATCTTTCAGTATGAGTCTACCTTTTGAAGAGATCAGACCTCCCTATTACCCAAGTTAATAGTGAGTCCTGTCTCAGTGCATTATAGATAGCTAAAACAGTTTATAGATGGGCAAGATATTTTTTGTTTAAGGCTTGAGTGATCTGGTTTGGTATATAACAGAGAACCTAACAGCTTATGGAAGTGAAGCCAGTCAAGGATTTGTCCCAAGAAAGGAAAAAAGGTCAAAAGGGTCTTGAAATCTGAAATCCAAATTAAATCTCACTATTTCTCTGCAGTTATTTTATAACCACTCTCCAGGGATACATGTCATTGTTATATAATAAGGTACATTCTCTTATTATGTTTTATTTTCTTTAATTTTTTCATCAATACTGAAATTCCCCTACATTCTGCTGTTAAAAAAGGTTATTAGAAAATAGCTATTATACTCACTGGCAAAGTTCCATTCTAGTAGGAGATCCACAGAGGGTGCATCTACACATGGAATTAATGTGAAGAAACAAACCCCAGAACAGTTCCAGCTTGAGTCAGCTGCTCCTGGGTGTAGTGTCTACATATTTGCCTGGGACAGCAGCAGTTTGAGCCAGGGTGGAGCAACCCCAACAGCAGGCTCAGGGGGTCAGTCCTAGGCTCCAGGTGGCAGTGTAGGGTGGCAGAAGTGCTGCCCAGGGCATGAGAGTGCTAAACTGTGGCGCTGGGAAGCAAGCAGCCCCTGCGCTTTAGCACCCTTGTGCCCCAGCCAGCCTTTGTCACCGTCTACATGTGTTTCATTGCACTTAATTACTCTTCCTAAGATAGTACCGCCCCCAACAGTACTATCTTACGGTGGAGTTAGTTAATTTACTGTACCCTAATATTGGTACACGTGTAGACAGTGACTCTTTACTGCGGAGCTATTTAGTCAATACCACAGTAAAGCTCACATGTAGATGCACCCAGTGGGGATAAACACCTTAATGTTCATACCAGTTACGTATTAGCCTAAGTGGGTCCTAATCCTCTCGATGACCGATGTAGGCATCATTGTGGTTCCACATGTAACTTTTTATATTTGCTTGTCATAAAACTTAGGAAATAACATTAAAAGGTATGTTTGTTAGCACCTATCTTAATACCTCACTGTATAGATACCAGCCTGTTGGAAGTGGAACAAATTGCTAGGCCCCGTGTGCTTCCAAGCCAGCTGAGGCCGAGTCAGAGTTCACTTACTGAACTCTAGTTGTGTGACCCCAGGCCACGTTCCAGGCTCAGACTTCTTATGTGATGCTCTGTCTTGTAAGATGAGCACTGACAGCCATAAGTTCTAGATCCAAAATCTAGTGTCTGAGAGCCCCCCTTTTACCTTCAGAACTTAGATCAGCCTTAAAGTGATTAAACTAGAAGCCTTTTGAATGCCAACATGGCAGAAAAGCAAGGAACATATGCTAAGAAAAACTTTTTTTTATTTCAGAAATACCAATAAAATACATAATTTGTGTAACAAAATACATAATTACTTCTTGGACTGATGGGTTAAAAAACAGCAACTGCAGATAACACAGATGCCAGTGCACCTCTCCATTTTTAGAAAAGCACAGGTTAGCAAGGAATATTGAGGGTTTTTTGCCTTCCTCTGAAGTACAGTCTTGGTCTACTTTCTAGGATCATCTGGCCCTATTTTATTTCAGAAATTCTGTATTGGAGTTAACCTTGTCTCCCCTGCTGTCTTCCTGTGACACACTGTAGGTACTTTTCCATATAGTGCTTTGTAGTTGAGATGTGCAAAAGAGCCCAGAATGGATGATCATGTGGACACTTTTGGACAAGACAACTTAGGAAATTACATTAAAAAGTCATGTTCATTACTAACTAACTCAATACCTCATTGTATAGATGCCAGCCTGTTGCAAGTGCAAAAACTGGGAACAGGACTCAATAGCATGGGAGGTCCCTTCCAGTCCTGTTTTGAGAGCAGACTTTGATATATATAGATGTCCATGTTTTCATCCAGTTTCACATCTTTGATCCCTCAGAAATTTTTCTGATCCTAATGCTCATCATTGAGAACGTCTGCTGAGAATTTTTTTTTGAATACCATATCTAATTTTTACCATAGTGTACTGTGCTAGCCATCACCTGTTGGGCAGCAATATAAAGCAAGTATTAATACTAGTTCAAAAATAATCTGCATTTTATTTCATATTATCTACAAATATACAGAGTGCCCTGAAGCTCAGATTCATCCCCACTAAGCAAGGATAGTGCAGATTACACTGGACTATGCAATTAGGGGGCTGTGCCTAAAGGGTGCATTTATATTCTGGAAAGCACAGGCTGGTCACGCACTGCTACAAATCTTTGGGATTTCAGATAGGAGAATACAGCTATAAACACTAACAGAGGCTCTGTAGGAGCTCAGAAGCTGCATTGGTAATATATTGAATCGATGCAACCCTGTGTCTATGTAGCTTCCTGGCCTGTGTTGCTCCTCACACTTTGACAAAATGTTGGCAGGGACCACACCTTTATCTTATAAAAACTTTCAGCCTCTAAGGCCTTCTGCCTTTATCTGAACAGACCTTGGAGCAAATCTGACCCAATACATATCTTGTATCTATCAGACTAAGGTCTATCTCCCTGATTCACTGTAATCCTCTATCATTCTGGCACATATCTACTTTTCCAATTCTATTCAGAGATCAGGAGCATGAACAATTGAGACTCAGTTGACTGTCAAGTTTAAACTGGTAGCGGATTTGGTCCTAAAGAAGACCCTACAGAATACTCACTGCTAGCCTGAATGATCACTAGATGTCACTGTTCTACAGAAATAAAAGTGTGAGCACCTTATTTTAGCTGTAAATATGGTGGTCTTTAAACCAAAAGTGTAGAAGCTCACAAAGTAACTGATGTTGAGCTCACCTGAGCTTTTCAGGTAGTTCAACTCAAAATTACTACAGTAATTCCAAAGATCTCAGATGTATGCAACCTAGAGAAGGTGTAGAATCTCCATCCCTGGAAGTTTTTGAGAGCAGGTTAAAGACACTTGGCTGGGATGGTTTAGTTAAGGATGCTCCTGCCTTGAGCAGGGAGCTGGGCTAAACGACCTTGTGAGGTCCCTTCCCAGCCCTACTTTCCTTCGATCCTATCAACAGGTTTTTCCTCACACTTCAGCAAAATAAATCATGAATCACTCTAATATGATGTTGGTGAATGGCAGCTGAAGAGTTCAGGCAATATTTTCAAACATACAAACTTAGTCTTTGCTTCCTGACAGGTATGCTTGTTGACAGGATCCTTAAATATGGATTACATCAAAACAGACAGTACAGCACATAATTTATATTTTCCATTTTGCAGACAAAAGTGCAGACTGATGCCACTTGTGTTCAATTTTAACTCAGAAGTTATGCTACTTGTAAGCAATGGAGCAAGGGGTTGCCATGGCAACAAGTATCTAATTGAAGGAACCCATTTTAACTTTATCAATGCTTAACCAGGCTGTTACAAAAAACTCACATACTCTTAAGTTCTTATAAACAGGCTATACCGTGGAATCACTAATAACTGCCATAATTAAGATTCTATTCTTTGCGTTGGTCAAATCAATAAACACTACCGGAAAAAAGCTCTGCAAATTGTTTTTGAATACTAATAATATCCTCCACCATATAAAATAGGCAAGCTGCATACTAGTTCCTGGCTGTGGTAGGGCAGATTGGAAGATGAGCTGTCTTAGCAGGGCAGGCAGGGATTCACACAATAAAATGTGGCGCTATAAAGCAGATATTGTTGATTTGGCACCATTCATTGGCATTTGCCCACCCCAAGCTTAGGAGATGTTCCTGGATGGGGTGTGGTATGATAGATGAGTGCAAGAAGGCAGAGCCGTGGTGCAATATTCTGCATTTTTAGGTTGCTCTAAATTACTCTGGGGCCAGCTTCTGTCAGGCTATGAATAGGAAAGATGGCTTACAGCTACTTTATCTCTACCCCTCTTCCTATGACAAGCCCAGTTTGGACAGGCTCAAGGAACTATCCCTATATTTTTTAATGAAGCAATCAGTCTTTGTTAACAGCTTGCCAATTTTAATTTTAAAAGATCAAGCTGTTTTCTAGTGGTGAGCGAAATAAAAAACTTCACGTTCTTGTTTCACTGTCAAGCTATAAGCTGAGTCATTACTACTTAACTCAGCTGGTCACCTGCACATTTTATCTAGAAACCTCATGTGGCTCCTAACGCCACATCAGAATATTTCATAGATGGTCTCTTGCACTACAAAGTGCCATATAGTATGAGAGATTCTTTACTTTGCTAAGATCTACTAAGAGAAAGACAAAAAAGTGAAATAAAATAAAAATCAAAGCTTTTTAACAAGCCTATGGTACCACAAGCCTTATGTGAACTGAAACTCCCGTTATATGGAATTTAATCTTTGAAAGATTCAAAGGTCTCACTGACATAACAGAGGATGAAACTATCAATTCTATCTGCCCAATTCTATTCTAAATATCTGCCCAAACTGACAGGGCTAGGCCGACTATACATTGATTTCATTTCCAAGATATTCATTTTCTCGGTTTCAGAAATACATACGCACAAATCATTGATGTTGAC
This sequence comes from Crocodylus siamensis, assembly GCF_052110815.1. Classification (NCBI taxonomy): domain Eukaryota; kingdom Metazoa; phylum Chordata; order Crocodylia; family Crocodylidae; genus Crocodylus; species Crocodylus siamensis. Next base: position 68,889,740 of record NC_143398.1, read on the forward strand.
AGTAGTAAATTAATTTTCATTTCCATCCACTGGATGTTATATTCAGTATGCACACTCCTGCATTATTTTAAACATATTGTCCTATTGGACTAGCTCTCTCTCATTGGTTGGATAAGGTGCTGGGAGAAATTTATCTAGAGACTCTCAAATCCAAGCAGTACTTGTCAGTAGTCTGCAGAGAGCTGGATGCCACAGGATTGTAGCTCCAGGACATGTTTCCCCCCTCTCTAAATTGCATTAAGCATATCTCAAATGCTATTTTTTCTATGTAAGCAATTGCTACGTTCACCACTGGGCTATCATTACCTTCTCAGTAAGAGTGAAGGTAGTCCACAAGATTTGCTGATGGGAGGAAAGGAGGTTTACAACTCTAAGTGTGGTCCAAATTGTGAGGAAATTGAAAATCTCCAATTTCAGCCATGCTATGTATTATTAAATTTGCAAACATAATGAAAAAAAAATCCTGCTTTTATAGATTTAAATGCAGAAGTAATTAAGGCTGAGTGATTTTTTAAATCAATTCTTTTTCACTAAGTGTTGCAATTCTGGGCAATTTGAAAGTATGCACAAAGTTGGGACAGATTTTTAGACCTGAAAAAAAAAACATAGTTTCGTGGACCATTTTCAAAAGAGAGAAGACAAAGAGGTTGTGCTTTCTTTATACCCTAGAGTATACAACAGTCTTCTGGGATGTGAGAGACCTGGGTTAAAAATCCCACTCTGCCTCCTCGGACAATGCCTCAAGCAATGGTCCATTGGGTATTCTAGGGTGGGCAGTGTTTCAATATCCTCAAAATACATTTAACATTAAAAACCTGTTAATATTCTGGTACTGTGCATGACAGTTGCATAGTTACCATCCCATCAGGGTTGGGTTTTTTTTCAGAAATGACCATTCATCAAGATTTTGGTTATCCTTATAGCTTCATAGATTGTAAAGCCGGAAGGGACCTTGGAAGATCATCGGGTCCAGCCCCCTGTGCCAAACAGGAAAGATAACTGGGGGTCAGGTGACCCCAGCAAGGTGACTGTCTAGTCTCCTCTTGAAACCTTAGTTTATTCTTCTGTGTTTGCTTTGCAGTGACACTTTGGTTACATCTATAAAGCATGATACCATGCCACAGAGAAGTACCTGTGCTAACATCAAATGAGTGGGTATATCTACACAGCACGTTGCAGTATTGTGCAGTGATACTTGCTTGGCTCATGGAACCACTGAAGCCCAGGTGGAATGCCACACTGCTATATAGCTGTACTGCTTTGGGCTTCAGAGCTAGTTCAAGCATATCTGTATGGTGTTGCACCGTGCCACGTAGACAGTCACTTAGAGGCCCCCTGTGCTAGAATTCCTGCCCTGGAGAATTTACAATCAATGGGAACATGACAGAGGAAGTTTTTCACACCCAATGGGGAACTGAGACAAAAGGAGATGAAGTGACTTGCTCAAGATCACATAGGGAAAGTGTAGCAGAGCCAAAAGTTTACCCAGATCTCCCAACTGCCAGGTCAGTGCTTTAACCAAAAGACTATTCTCTTCCTTTTTAAAGCTGTTATGACTTGTTCTGTTTTAGTTTCAGATCATTTAAACAGAAGATTTTGAAAGCTGCCCAATTTATTGGGATGAATGTAATTTAAAATGGATGTGTTTGACAGACTAAATTAGCCTCTTCTAGAAGTGCTGGCTATCACTGTTGGTGTTTCTTTGGTACTTTCAGTCTTAAAATTGTGGTACCACTGCATAATGGAATAAAGATTTCCTTTTGCCAGTAAATCAATGCAGATGATTTCTGAACATGTTCCATTGGCAGAGATGATCATTTAATGATTTTTTTTTATTATGAAAAATATTTGCCCCAAGGTCTCATGGGAGGGAAAGTTTCTGACTGCAAGATGATTTGTTTGGCAAATCAGCAAATTCTCCATATTGTGCATTTATTCCACTAAGCCCAGATGCTTTTGAAAGAGCTTTCACAATACAACCCCTTGCACAATATAAAGGAAGGTATTTCTCTCCCAAACAGACATTCTAATGACCCATGCTAATCAGTCTACATACCCCTTCTATAGTGGGAAAAATTGCATCAAGTCGCAACTCATTCTTCAAGGTTCCTTTTGGCGATGACTAATTTCCATCTTCAAACAGAAAGAATGACTAACTCAAACCTGAGAGTACCAAGGAGGTTACAGAATGTATCTGCTGCACTATTTATTTTGGGAGGCAGACATAAGGCCACATTTTTATTCTTGAAATACATATTCTGACATTTTCTGGCAGGTGTGAATGCAGTAACTTACTAGGAGGAAAAAAAACATTTTTGAAATGACAGCTTCTAACCTCTCCAATTGGTAATAAACTGACAATTGTCTTTGTAAAATCCCAAAGCCTAACCAGATCCCAGATGAAACCTACCACTTGAAAGTCATACAGTGGTCTTAGCTATCCCCCAGAAAACTGGAATGAATGATATCCAAATTTCAGTGGGGCCAACTCATTCTTCTTAACCAAATCCAAGGAAGAGGAAAGTCTTAGACAACCATATAATACATAATGTGAATTTTAAACCTCAGACTAATTCCAGCCAAATTACTTTGCCAACAGTCTGGCAAGATTAGTTTTAATCTGTACGTGACAGCATGCAGAGACTTCTCTCAAACATATTCCAACAGTTGTCTTGTCAAAACTGAAAGGAGTTGCTGATATAGCAGCTTTAATGTGATAGAGTGATTACTCCATTTAATGTCAGTAAAATTTAGTGATGCTTTTATGTTGACATTTGCCCAGCAAATTCTTATTTTGTACTGTATAACTGAATTAGCTTGCCTGTAACAAATATTAGTTAAATGTTTTTACACTAGCCATTCTTGACACATTTAGTAATAAAAAGGGGGCTCGCCTTGGAAGAATTTGATTCTGAGAAATCAAAGGGTATGCTAAAGCAGCTATTAAAAGCTACAGAATGGATGTCTCCTATTCTAAAAATACTATATAGCATGTCCTCTAATCAGAAATAATGATGTATTGAAACTCATAGAAACGGTTGACTGTTTTAGCAGTGATTACTATATATACACCAATAATTTTGCAAGCACGTCAGATTTTGATTAAAAGGAAAATTAAAACCATAAAGTCACCTTAAAATCAATCAGAATTGGGTAAAAGAAATTTGGCACCAGGATTAGGAAGCTTTAGAACAGTACAAATGTATCCAAGGCAGAATACAATGTCTTTAATATACAATACCCACAGTTCCAAGCAAATCAGAGTTTCTTCCCTTTCAGCACATGTTATACTGACACATATACCTACTATTCTAGTAACATTTTAGTCTGTGAAATCACAATAGGAAAGAAACAAATCCCTTCTGATTCTGGCAGCCTGGCGCAGTGCCTGTTCACTCTGGACAAACCCAGATGGAACACCCTGTCAAAAAGAGAGAGATTATTTTTTCTAAATATATTGAATGAAGACAGCCTTATCAACCTAAGTTATTTGTGCCTGAAAGTGATAAAGCCCACAAGAACAACACCACCACTGCCTGCCTGTAAAAGAGGCTGCATGATCTAATGTAATGGTGCTCAACCTACTTTTTGCAGGCACATCTTGCTCGTCAGGGCTCCCCAGAAACTTGGTGGTGGGGAAGCAGTGGCTTGCGGCAGTTAACACTGTTGCTGCTCCTCTGGGCTGGATGACACAGCCCTGCAGGCCAGATCCAGCACATGGGGTTGGGCAGCACAGAAGGGGGGCCCTGTGGCTACACCTAGCACACAGAATCACTCAATGGCTAGATTCAGCATGCCAGATCACACACATAGACTGAACACACCTGGATCTACCTATGGACCAATCCTGCACATGGGATCAGGTGCATGGACTGGCTCTGTACCCCACACGTGGGCCAGAGGGCCAGATAGGTTGAGCCCCACTGGTCTAATGAAAAGGGCAGTGGATTGGCAAGCTGGGATGCCTGCATTCTATTCTCAGCTCTCACGCTGCCCTGCTTTGAGGTCTCTGACATGTCATGTCACTTCTTTTTGTTTCCGTTTCCTCATTTGTATACTGGGATGATGCTTCCTCTCTTTTCTGAAGTCTTTTACAATTTATGGATGAAAAATCAATATATTAAGAGCTAAGTATTTATTATAATAAAAGTATTTCAGAGTCAAGTTTGAGGTAAGTCAAGTCGGGTATTGCAGGCAAGGGCTTCTATGAATTTATACCTTTCTTTGTTTACATATAATTTGTGGGTGAATTCAGGTTTCTGCAAACAACTTGGTACACACAAATATTTGAGCAGCTTGGACAAACAGATTTTCCATACCAATGTTTGCAAATCATTCATTTCCCCTCATCATTATTTAGTGTATGAATGTGTTCACCTAAAGCACATGGGAAGATTTCTACTCTATGGCAGGACAAACTTTTCATGAATAGCTGACAACAAGAATGCATGTGCCTGTTTGTATGTAAATTCCTTCTTCTCGTGTATAGTAAGTATTAATATGGAGAACAGCCATTCTCTATACCTGCATAAAAAAGTACCTATGTCAGTGCATAGAAACACAAACAGGTCTAAGCTGAAAAATTGTTCAGATTTTGAACGAATACAGCACCACCAAATCCCTGCTTTAGGCCATCAAGATCTATAAGTTTCGTTTTAAAATTATAAGATTAAAAAATAATATACATTTTGGTTACTTCTTATTTGTTTTTTGGTTTTCAAGCCTTCTCCCCCCTCCCCACCCCTCCCTCCCTTTTTTTTTGAATTTTTCCCCATAACAAAACCTGGACAGAAAATTGAATTTCTGTCCCAATGGAAGTTCTGACATTTTGTTCAAGAAAAGGACAAGAATTTTAAAATTTGGTGGGACATAAGTCTCAAATAAAATTGATTCAGAAACATGGAAAAGTTTTGTTTTTATAATGCTTATTATTATGCTTATATCAAGGTTAAAATGAATATTTTGGCACGATCAATATGAGAAAGTCTGTTTTGATAGTTTTCCACCAAAAAAGCTATTGGAATCAACTCATTCCTACAAAATGATTTGATTTTAATGAAATTACATTTTCCAACGGAAAACTGTTCTGTTGAAAGTGTTTCTGTTCACAACCACAAAAGCTAAAAAAACTTATTTTTTTAAAAAAGGGGAAAAGCTAAGATTCCAACATAGTCGCATGATTCTAAGACCTGCAGCTTTCAATAAAAAAAAAACCCACTGAAGGGCAAGTATTGCAAGACTTGTAATAAAATACCAAGGTCTGATAACCCTGTATATTCCAGTATTCTATTTTATGGTATTGTTCTCACACTGCATAAGAAAGATTTAGATGTTCAAAGTAAATACATTTGTCTAGTAAACTCAGGAGAGCTTAGGGCACTTCCTGATGCTTCCCGGAGTTGCCAGTGTATGGCTTTGGTCAACTCACTTAATTTCCCTTTGCCTCAGTTCCTCCCATCAAATAGAGACAGTGCTTCTTTTCTCCTGCTCTTTCTGTTTATATTGTAAAAGCATCCAGGCAGGAACTGTCTCTTGCTATGTCTGTGTACAGCATGTGTTGGAGCAGGACTTGCCTCTCAGTTGGGGCCTCTAGAAAATAGTTTCATAAAAAAATACATCCAGTCTGGAAACTAGAAAGCCATATGGTTAATATTGAAAACAGAGCAGGAGTGTTTTTTCTCAGGAACAAGTTATGCCCCAAGCAGACTGCATTGAACACTGAAAAACAAACATTTATTCTGGCTTCATTGCTGTGGCTGAATGGGTTGTGTATTAGCTTCATCCACTACAGCCAGAATGGAACAAAAAGCCATTTCTTTTCTCTTAAAATTATTCCATATACTAGCTCCTTCAAAATAAGTATTCAGTTTAAACCTCTTGTACTATTAGAGAAAATAAATACATCGAATGAATTAATTTGGAATAGGGCAAACATCTATTGTTACACTGTTCTAAGAATACCTCATAAACAACTAAACGCTCATGTAACAGAGGCAAGCCTGATAAAAATGATGAGTCTCTCTCTGGCGCCAGCAATAGCTCTGGCTAAATGCCAGCAGCAGACCAGAACTAAAAAACTTACATAAAATTGAAATGATCCAACCATGATAATATGAACAGGAGCTTCTCTTTTGAGTGCCATGCCTAATTCACCAATAATTCTAATTTAAATAGTCCTTTTTGGCTTCATAGTTTATTTCAGGTAAACTTCCAGCAGTTTAGGTCTTTATCCAAAACACAGCAAAAATTAACCAAAGATTGCAAGGTCAGATGCTGGCTCCCGGTTTGATTCACTTTGTACCACTATAGCAATGTAAAGGAGATGAAAAGCTGCCCTAACAAGGCAACTGGGGATTCTCCTGATACACTGGGGGGAGGAATATCTGGATCCCATGAAGCTGGCATAAATGATTTACCCCCTCTATCATCTTCTCCTTTGGCATTCCAGAATAGGAGATAATCCTGGGGATGGCTCAAGCGAGAGACAAGTCCTGGCCAGCAGAATGGCCTCAAGGGAATAATCTAGTTGGTATAAATTAGGGCAGTTCTTAGATTGCTCCAAGTTATGCCACAGATTGATTTGGTCCTCGAGTTATTTTCAGGATTAAAGTAGAGACCAGTGGCTTAGCTAAACAATGGTTCTGACAACTTCGGCTCTAAATCACATTGCAGACTTACCTTTTGAGCTCTGGATGAGTCCTGGGCTCAAAATTCTGCAATTCTGATTGGTGGAGCCCATCCACCAACCAGAAGCAATCCAGGGTAAGCAAGGCCATGCCCTCTCCCCAAAGGGAGGGGGCAAGGAGCAGTCTGGACTTGGTTTGAGACTGTGCCCTGCCTGGTCAGGAGAACTTCGGGGGTGGAGCCCCTGAAGCATATAAAAGGAGAGCAGGCTTGGCATGCTGGAGGGAGAAATGTGGCGAGGGACAGCAAGGAGAGAGAAAAGCACCCTTGGGACCCCGCCTGAGCCTCGATGGTGTGCGGATCAGCATGAGGTGCTCCACTTCTAGGAGCCGCTCAAGGTGGCTTGAGCCTGTGAACCCAGCGAGAAGCTGGGTAGGCGGTGCATGGATCGGTGCACAGAGAGCCAGCCCTGGGAGCAGCTCAAGGCTGTTCAGGCTGCACGCATTGTGCAGACCAGCACATGGAAAGCTGGCCTTGGGAGCAGCTCAAGGCTGCTCAAATTAGTTGCGGCTCTAGGCTGAGTAACCAGAACCCCACAGTGCGGCTCCACTTTAAATTAAAAGAGCCCTGGTGCTCAGAGCAGGGCACAGGAAAGGGCAGAACCCCTGGTGTGAGGCCAGGGAACCAGAAGCAGTAAGGGCTTGGCTCCCGTGGGAGCACCCTGGGTGCCCAGTGTGGGGCAGCAGGCCATTGGGAAGAGCCAGAGGCACCGCTGGAGAGTGGCCCTCATGGGACTGGCCCTCAGGGGACGAGCCGTGGCTGCTTCAGAGTGGGAGCATGAGGTCCTGGGTAAGTGGGTCCCACAGGGGAGGTGGGCTTGGGAGAGGAGGGTCTGCAGCCTCCACTGTCCTCCATTGTGGGAGGGGCATGTCCACATCCTGGGGCCCCAAAGGGAAGGGGCTCTGAGGATACACCCCGTGGGGTGCTGAGTGCACCTCATATTTTGTGATTGATGTTGTTTTGTACTGTACAGGTTAATATAGTTAGGGGTACTCCTCAAGGGATTTATCTGTCTTCATTGCCTAGTGTGTTTATTGCCTATTATCAGAACTTACATGTATTGTTGCCTGTGTACATCTAATGCATTGCTACCTCAGCTTACCTGGGTTTCTCTGAGTTGATGCTCATATGTGTTTATTGTGCTGATGTTGACTACCTGTTCCAAAGTGTTAATGCTTATTCTATACAGGGGGTGTTAATTATTGCATATGCTGTGAATCACCCTGTTTATATTTTTGCAGTCCCTCGAAGTGGAGCAATATGTTGATTGCAGGTTATTGTATATGGTGTCACATGCTAATTTACTGTAAATATTTAATGTTCCTTATTCATATTTATTTATTGTAGCAATAAATGTCTGTATAGTTAAGTGCTTTCTTTTGGCCTGGTCTCTATAAAGAAGAGAGGGACTGCTCCCAGGTGGCAGGCCCTCACAGCACTCTTGCCTGACCATCCCATCCCTTCCACAGGCAGACAGGGAACACCTCTGGGTGTACCTGGGCTACATTCAGTTTTAAAAAAAGAAGCCCCAAACATTTTAAATTAGTTGTAGACAGAGAAGCTATCAGACAGTGAAAAACAGAAAAAAATCAGTAGGAGGGGGTTGTATTGTTGTATTTCTTTTCTTATTATCCAGAGTCCCACATTACCAATCATTCTGCTAAACTGCTCTCTGAAGAACAAGAGAATTAGAGGAAAGAAAGGAAATAAGGGAAGAAAGAGGTAGCAATGAAAGTTGGGGGCAATATTTGACAACTCTGATTAATTATTTTGGGGTATCCAGCTAAGATGCCTTTTTAATGGGACGGATTTTTTTTCAGAGGATGGCTATGTAGCTCCACTTCTGAGAGTATCTGTCCATAATTGTAGTTTAAATTAGATTTTTTTATATGTAAAATGGGCATGGTGTATGCTCATATGCTCTCTAGAGTCACAGTCCAGCTGAGCTAGCCACCTAGCTAGATACAGGAAGCCCAGGAAAGCCAAACTTTTAGTCACAGAAGAACCACAGCTGATAGATGCTAGAGGAGCCATACCTCCCACTTTTCAGCTTAATGGTTAGGGCACTTACCTAGGGAGCAGGAGATCCAGGTGCTAAGCAACTCTTATCAAGAGAAGGTCAATCAACTTCCATTTCCTGTTTTTCTGCAAAGGGAAATCCACCAGGCCACAAGCTAGGCATTACCCAGGCTTCTCTCCTCTTGAAGCCAGCCAAAAGCACCTTGTATTTAATATTCACTGGGGAAGTTATTGTCCTATAGGGGACAAGGGCCCAGGCTTGAACTCAGGTCCTGCCATCCATCGCAGTCACATACTTTTCGGTTTACACTTTTCCTCCTGGGCCCAGGTATCTCTTCTCTTGTTTGCCCAGCAGACCAGCAAGAGAAGGCTCTGGGTCAGGGGACAGCAACATTTTTCAATGGGGGCTGCTGTAATGGAGCTTAGCTCTGAATACAGGCCGCTTCCAACCCAGCTGTCACAGGCCAGCTGGGCACTGTGAGTATATCAATTTAGTTGCAAACTGTCTGAGCACTGCAACTTTATTAGCCACTGGACTTTTTGGTTTGGGATCCAGGAGGTGATGTTGGAAAGGAAGGAAATGACAAGTTTCACTTGCAAAAAGGAATGAATTTTACTTATGACAACAAAAGATATAGTTTGCATATATAATAGTTAATCATAGAATCATAGAAGTAGGGTCGGAAGGGACCTTGTAGATCTTCAAGTCCGACCCCCCCGCCTGGGAGGGAGAAAAACTGGACTCAAATGACTACAGCCAGGTAGGCATCAAGCCTCTTCTTAAAGATCCCCAGGGTAGGAGCCAGCACCACTTCCCTTGGAAGTCGGTTCCAGCTCCTAGCCGCCCTGACTGTGAAGTAGTTCTTGCGGATGTCTAATCTAAACCTGCTCTTCAATAATTTGTGTCCATTATTCCTTGTCATGCCAGGGGGTGCCAGGGGAAACAGTGTCTCCCCTAAACCCTTCTGGTCCCCCCTAGTGAGTTTATAGACGGTCACCAGGTCCCCCCCTCAGCCTTCTCTTGTGAAGGCTGAACAGGTTTAGTCTTTCATTGTAGGGTCTGCCCTGCTGTCCCCTGATCATGTGAGTGGCCCTCCTTTGGACCCTCTCAATGTTGTCCACATCCCTCCTGAAGTGGGGCACACAGAACTGGATGCAGTACTCCAGCTGTGGCCTGACCAGCATTGCATGGAGGGGGAGGATCACCTCCCTGGCTCTACTTGAGATGCACCTGTGGATGCACGACAAGGTCCGGTTAGCCCTGCCAACCGTGGCCTCGCATTGTTGGCCCATGTTCATCTTGGAGTCATTATTGACTCCAAGATCCCTTTTTGCCTTGTGCTCTCAAGAAGGGAGTTTCCCATTCTATAAGTGTGCTGCTGGTTTCTACTGCCTAAGCGCAGCACCCTGCACTTGTCAGTATTGAAACGCATCCTGTTTATGTTAGCCCACTCCTGTAACCTATCCAGATCTTGCTAATAAAAAGGTTAAGCGATAAACAGACTACATAACAATACAGATTAAAATTGACTGTGATAATAAAACAGATAAAGAAATTAACTAAGAGTTCCCACTTGGTTAGTAACTTATCGATAGTCCCCTGGTTAGAAGAAGCACGTCAAGTTGAATCAGCGAAGTCAGACGTCTCTGAACTGGGTTGCCTGAAGGAGAACCGGTGGAAGCCCCTCAGTCAGGATCCGGTCCTCGCTCTCACAGGGAGTAAGAGAGATCAGTGGGGGTATGGGACAGCAATGACCCTTCTGGTCTGTCCTTCCCGAGGGTTACTATGACGTGTGTGTTCTTTTATATTCTAATTATGCTAATTTTTTAGTTATATAGCCATTTATAATATTGCTTTATAGCTGTTATCCTCTGGGGTTAAAAGGTGTTAGAAATTATTATAATAAATTACTGCCCAAGCTTGGGTTTATCCAATAAGCAAATTGCAACACAGCATCTTCAGGTTTGAAATTAACATTACCCCGCCTGCATCCAGCCCCCTCAGAACTCTCTGACTATGCTTTTTTGAGATGCCCGTTCTTGAAATATACTGGATAAGCTAGGCAGTTGAATCCAGTTTTTATCATCATCGAGGCTAAATTCTGAGCAAGAAAGAACTATTAGGTCAGCTAATTTCACAGCTATAGCTTTGTCTTTGAGGCCTAGTCAGTTCTGCAAACAGTTACAAGTTACATTTGTGGGTTACAAAAATACAAGCTTTATATTAGACAACAGTTCCAAATGCCTCCAAGAAGCACATATTTATTGTTCATTAATTTTTTTTTGGTTCTGGCCATCACATCCAGCTCACACTGCCACCACTAGACCCACAGCTCTCCATCTCAGTGCTTCTGCTGCCACTTCTCCCTTCTACCCAGCTGATACCCAACCAAAGTCCCTGGTTCTGTAAGCCATAGGTTGCTTATCTCTGCTCTGGGAAATGCCTTACTTGGGGGCTGGGGTTTAGATCACTTTGCATGAGATACAGGTTTAAATCTGCTTTGAGTGACTGAGACTAAGAACACAGGTGTCTCACTCCCCTAATACAAGGGCCCTATCCCTAGGCTATATGATTACGGGAGAGTAGGACTTTTTCCAGTTTATGTGTTCCAGTTTTTATGTTGCTAGGTATTTTGTTTTAGTTTAACTATAATTATGGGGTTTCCTTGTCTCATATTTGTCGCATATAAGCATATCTTCTATGTGTGCTGTATTTAGGTATCTGGCCTCCTTTCCTCTGGCTTGAAGATTTGAAGAGAAACTGTACATAGGCAGGTAACTGTGGCTTTTGTTTTAGACCATCCCCTGCAGTGTGAGGAAACCAGAAAGTCACGTAGGTAGGGAGGGAATTAAATCCCTAGCCTGATTGGCACTACTGGTCAGTGTTTTTTTTTAAATTAATTAGAGGAAAAAATAGAAGCAGTGCAAGCTCCGACTGGAAAATCTAGGGTGATGTCATGCCAGGTACATAAGGAGAGGGAGCTGGGGGCTAGTGTGGACCTTGGGCAGGGCTCCAGCTAGAGAAGCCAACATGCAGGGAAACTCTTAGGTACTGGGGAGTGAGAGAGTCTCTGGCCCCATCCACATAAGGGTATGCTAGTTGATCCCAGGGAACACATGTGCCATGCACCCTCTAGTGCATGGTAGGTTACCCCAGGTGGAGAAGGGGAGGCTGAGGCCAGCACTGTGCTGGCCCCAGCAGTCTTACTTGGGGTCCTGGGGGCTTCCCAGGGCTGCAGCAGTGGCAATCCTGCCACTCGGAGCCTGGTCAGCAGCCGGATTGTGGCTCTCGCTGGCCAGGCTCGTTTTGAGTGGCGCACACTGCCCCCTTGTGTGCTGCTCTGTTCGATTTGTGTGTGGGTGTTTGACTCCTAGATATCCAGGGGTCAATGCCCCCCCCCATACTTTTCGCTTGCTGTGCAGAGAACAGCCAAATGTGTCTGCAGCACCACATACTACACGTCTGTGGTGCCACTTTTCGCATGGCTGCACTCATCTGGATGTGACCTCTGAGTCTGGGATTCCTCTCTTCTTCCTCTCTCAGTTCCTCTCCACCCCCTTGCTTTCCTGGGTTTTGGGTGGGATAATACCATGGGGGTACTAGTACCTGGAGAAAACCACCAGGATTGGAGCCTGGCCGTTACTGTTGCTGTAGCAGTTTCTTACATCTCAGCCTACCTTGGTAACTGAGCCAATGGGCAGGTCAAGCCAGAAAAGGACTTGTTCCTTTTCTTTTGAGTTCTTTTGCAGTTTTCTGCCCCAGCTGGAGCTGTGGAATTTGGGACTATGAATTTTGGGGTGTGGTCACTCCCCCACAAAACCACCAGATGGGAGTCAAGATTGCTACTTGTCGGGGAAAACTGAAGGATCGGGCCCCAAGGTCACGGTGGGCCGGGGTGGCAATTAGATACGGACAGGTGGGATTAGCGGCGTAGAGTCTGGAGTTAGGGACTCGGAGCGGATTGAGAAAGAACAGGTGAATTTATTTGACTTACACTTCAGGCGTAGACAGAAAGGTCTTCAGTTACAGTTTGGAACACAAACAAACAATTAACAACAAAGGGGTCTGTTGGCCCACGAGGTTCAGTCCAAAGACCTAGTCCCAGGGCTGGTCAACAGCTCATAAATGGGGATCACAAACAACAAAATGAACTGTAACACGGTGATGATGAACCGCGTGACGCCAGTCCACAGCAATGGACAAATCGGGTGGTCGAATGAGAAAGCCGAGGTCAGGAGCCAGAAGATGAAGCAGCGGAGACGTCAGTTGGAGGGATGAGCAGAGTCGTAGTTGGTGAAGAAAGCCGAGGTCGATGGTCCGGAACCGGGTTAAACAAAGTCCAGAGGGTGATCCGAAATCGTAAGCCGTTAATCAGTTCAAAAGGTAAGTCAGGAGCCAGATGATCGTAGTCAAAACCGCAATGCAACGAGTAATACGAAGAACTAAGCCACGGAGCCAAAGGAGGAGATCAATAGGCCTTGAAGCCTGACTCAGAGAACAGTCCCTGCAGCAGCAGCCTCTGTCTCTAGTCCCTGCGATCTCCCCCCACACACCAACACACCACACACACTACTACCCTGAGGGAGGGGCTCACAGAACTTTTATATCAATTTGGTAGCCAATCAACGTGCTCTCCGCAGAGAAATTTCTAGTCCGATTACCTCATGTCAGGTTCTGACTGAGCATGCTCTCAGTCAGGAGCTGACACAATCTGAGCATGCGTCTGTGGGGAAAGTAGGTCAACAATGATTGACAGCTCCGCAGGTCACCCAGGGGGCAAGGACTGGGTGAGCCTTGGAAATTTCCACTCACAGCTTCAAACCACGCATGTCAGTTTAACCTCTTCTGTACTGGCAGCATACTCTCAAAAAATTTCCATGACATGCCCCCTTGCTGTCAGCACAGAAGCTAGATGACCGAATTATACCTCCTCCTCTCCGATGGGAACATCGTTCTCGAATCTTTCATACGTGGGAACGGAGGTATATACATAGGCTGACAATTTTACAATGACAAATCCGAAATATATACAATATACAATAATTAGTCCAAAATCCTTGGGTCTGGTCGCCATGGTGTCCGTCAGCTCTAATGGTGTCTGGTGATCTCATCTCCGATGAAATATGCGGGTCGCAAATGGTCACGAATCTGAAACAATAACAAACAAATCGGCAGAACAGGTTCTTTCAAAAGGAACTATATACACTCAATACTACGGGCCTAATCTGTGCTATTAGTGACTGCCCTTCTGGTTAGCCAATTGTGATGGGCCAACACTTTCTTTCCGCTGTCTTCAAGTTCTATTAGGTAAGTATTTGGATACTCTTCGGCTTCTTGTACTCCTTCAGTCAAAATAGTTACCGTTACGGTAAGTTTCATGTTCGATACGCTTGGGTCTTCTTGGTTTTGTTTCGATTTGTTTCGTGCGGTTTCGTTACGCTTCAGACTTTGTTTCGTTTTGGTACGTTTTGGTTCAGTTATCATGGTTTCTTCAAGTTCGGTTTGTGTTCTTCGCTTTACTTTGGGTTTTTCATTTCATCGTTTGGATTCGCTTCGTTGAGTTTCGCTTCGTGTAGATTCGTTACGCTTTGGTTCGTTTCGTTCTGGGTTACGCTGTTTCAGTTCGGTTTGTCCGCTTAGTTTTGCTTCATCACGTTTAAGTTCGCTTCGTTTCAATTCGTTAATCATTTCCTCATTTGAGTTCAGTTTAGATTTGTCTCGCTTACGTTCGTTTTGTGTTACTTTAATTTTTGAGTCCGTTTGTCGCCTTGTTGGGTCAGTCAAGCCATCGATCGCCGGACTTCCGCCGATGGCGATCACTCGTTTTTTGGCTTCTGTCTCTCAATGAACCCTAAAGCTCTGGTGAGAGCTCGCTGTCCCTCATCTCTCAAAGCCCTTAGTTGTTCTTTATTTAGGCCAGATTTTTTTAGAAGGAACCCAAACATTGCTTTTTCTAGAGGGGTCCTCTGGGGCGGTGAATAACTTGTCCGGACTCTTTGTTGTGGAGGTGGAGAAGTTTGAGTATAATATTTTCTTGTTTCCTGTGGTGACACTCGAAGTGGTTTCCGTTGGTTCTTATCAGTAGTTTTTTGATTGTGCTCAATCATGTGTACATATCTTGATTCCCATTTCTCATCCCTGTCGAAGCTTACACTCTTTTGATGTCGTTGCTTCTCCATGGCTCCTCTTAACTGGTCGAGCTGTCCCAGAGTGTGTATCACCGGTCCATTTACTGATGTGCTTAGTAATAATCTCGCGGTAATACTTTGGTTCCCACCGTAGATTTCAGTGGCGGCATCGACCGCTTCTTGTAAGCAAGGTACATCCCCAGATGACAGTACATATCTGTGTGGCCATGCCCCCTGCACCTGAGCAGGTGTCAAATTTAAAGCTTGGTGGGCTGGGTTCCACATAGCATATGACGCTCCAATCACTGTATACACCAGTGAGGTAGCACTCGCACGACCCGCATATCCCTCGTGCCAGGTGTGGATCTTCCTCTGAAGTGCCTCAGTAACCAGAGCTGGAATGGGTATTGGCCAATAATAATTGGCCAGCACTGGCACCGGGTCCACTACTTTCGCTCGGCTCCAAGCTGAATTGCGCACGAGCTGCAGAGCTTCATCTTGGTTGATGGTCTCGCTCCCTGCCTCTGCTACTAGACGCCCCAACCAGGCAATCGGTGTTTCATCGTTCCTGATGCCGGTTTCCTTCTTCAATTCATTCATCTCAGAGTGCGTTCTGGTTCGTGTCGTGATGGTCTGTCTTGTTTGACCCTGAGGATCAGTCACCCATTTTTGGACTGCAATGGGAAAAGCAGACACTAATTCTTCGGTGTAATCGTTGTGTTGTTGAACTGGTTTGTTTCGCGTTACTCTTATGAATTCGTTCTCAGTTTCATCAGCACTCATAGTTTCGTTTGTATAATTCATCTTGGTTACTGGTTTAGTCATTACTATTAATCCGTTGCTTGTGTTTGTTCCGATGGTACTCGTCTTAATCGTTAAGCTTCTTGTTATTACATCATTCATGTCGGTTCCAATAGTATTCATGCTCACTCTTGATTTTCTTATGGTTACGTTGTTAGTCTTATCTTCGCTTGTTGTTTCAGTTGTTTCCGTCCCCACGCTCTTGCTTGTTACTTTGTTGCAGTTTTCGTTGTCCGTTTGGGTGCAATTCTCCCATACATCCTCCTGGTGGCGCTGGCTGACGAACGGGGGTGGTGGCTTGCGTACAGCAGGTGGCGCTGTTGCGGGAGGCCGGCTCTCGGTGGGCGGAACCATAGACAGTGTTTTTCCGGAAGGCGGGCTCGGGATGGGTGGAGCTGGGCGTCGTGACATCAGCATTGGTTTTGGCGCGCTGACAGTTTGGTCGGCGCCATCTTGTAATGGCCGCTCGGCCAATTTTTGTGTCACAGCTCTGGTTGCTGCCATGAGCTGGGCCCTAGTGTCAGTAAGCTCCCTCAGTAAGACAACGTACTCCCGGAAAAGAACATTTATTATACGACCTTTCTTCCACCGGGGTCCCGACCATTTTATTTTTCTGCCGTCCTTCTCCAGGCACTCTCGTAGCTGGACCAAGAGCTCATGCCCCCTAGACCCGATGGCAAGGGTCGGGCAGTTAAACCCGTCAGAAGGGGTATCCTCACCACCCTCCTTCACATACTTTATACACCGGGCGAATTCTCGGTCCGGGCCTGAGGTTGCCATGCCCGAAGGTTTCTTATGGGCCAGGGCTACGGTCCCGGTCTCCCCCCTTGGGCGGTAAACAGCCCGAGGATCCTGGATAATACAACCCAGCGCACTTGGGGTGAGCCGAACGGCCCATTCTTCCCCACTTTCTCCCCGGAGGGACAGGTACCCGCTCACAGTTCCTTCAGCCGGTGCGGCCTGATGGAATGCTATGTGGTCCCATAAGTCCTCGGCACCGATGGTCTGCCGGACTCGGTTGCTCCATGGGCAACTCCTTATAATCTCCGACTCCAATACGCCTCCCATTGATCCTGTTCGTGACGCCATGTTGGGGAAAACCGAAGGATCGGGCCCCAAGGTCACGGTGGGCCGGGGTGGCAATTAGATACGGACAGGTGGGATTAGCGGCGTAGAGTCTGGAGTTAGGGACTCGGAGCGGATTGAGAAAGAACAGGTGAATTTATTTGACTTACACTTCAGGCGTAGACAGAAAGGTCTTCAGTTACAGTTTGGAACACAAACAAACAATTAACAACAAAGGGGTCTGTTGGCCCACGAGGTTCAGTCCAAAGACCTAGTCCCAGGGCTGGTCAACAGCTCATAAATGGGGATCACAAACAACAAAATGAACTGTAACACGGTGATGATGAACCGCGTGACGCCAGTCCACAGCAATGGACAAATCGGGTGGTCGAATGAGAAAGCCGAGGTCAGGAGCCAGAAGATGAAGCAGCGGAGACGTCAGTTGGAGGGATGAGCAGAGTCGTAGTTGGTGAAGAAAGCCGAGGTCGATGGTCCGGAACCAGGTTAAACAAAGTCCAGAGGGTGATCCGAAATCGTAAGCCGTTAATCAGTTCAAAAGGTTAGTCAAAAACCGCAATGCAACGAGTAATACGAAGAACTAAGCCACGGAGCCAAAGGAGGAGATCAATAGGCCTTGAAGCCTGACTCAGAGAACAGTCCCTGCAGCAGCAGCCTCTGTCTCTAGTCCCCGCGATCTCCCCCCACACACCACACACACTACTACCCCGAGGGAGGGGCTCACAGAACTTTTATATCAATTTGGTAGCCAATCAACGTGCTCTCCGCAGAGAAATTTCTAGTCCGATTACCTCATGTCAGGTTCTGACTGAGCATGCTCTCAGTCAGGAGCTGACACAATCTGAGCATGCGTCTGTGGGGAAAGTAGGTCAACAATGATTGACAGCTCCGCAGGTCACCCAGGGGGCAAGGACTGGGTGAGCCTTGGAAATTTCCACTCACAGCTTCAAACCACGCATGTCAGTTTAACCTCTTCTGTACTGGCAGCATACTCTCAAAAAATTTCCATGACACTACTCTATGAATTCCTAGGGAGCAATGAGGGGCCCCTTGCACTGCAGAAGGCCCCATGCTCTCTAGACAGTCCCTGAGATGCCACGAATCCAAGGAGCAGCTCCTAGAACTTGCTGGTGTGGGCCCCTTATCCAGCCTGTTGCTGAGTGAACAGGTATAGGGGTGCAGACCCCTGGAACTAACCCTTTGGGTGATCCACCACATCTCAGACAGCCTGGCCATGTATGCAGCCTCCCCAAAAGGGGTGCAAACTAGAGCCTATATGTCATAGTTAATAGCATTTCAAGTTGTATTTGGTGTTGCCTTTGTTTTCTGTTATAAATCTGTCTTTTGTATTTACACTGCTTATAAGGAGGGGGATTTGTTTGTGCAGGACACCTTAGCCAAATTCAGTGATCCCAGATTTCTGGGTGGGGGCTTGAGATGTAGTGAAAACTTATTAGATACCACAACATTTGAACCCAGCCTTCTCCTGCCCAGTGCCCAGCAGAAGGGTTACAGAACAGATTCCTAAATAGCTTGGGAGGAAAAAAATCTCTAAGTCACCACATAAGAATGACCAGAAAAGAAAGAGTACTAAATACATGAATCTGATTGCCATGCTGAACTATTACTGAACATACTATTATATATGGCCCTTTTCAGCCTCATCTTTTACACCAAAAGCAAAAAATAACAACAACAAGAAACCACTCCTATGTGAGAAAAATACTCTTTCCTTCTCTTCCATTGTCCAATTTAAACCATACGGGGTGCACCTATGAGACATTTATTGCAGAGTTGCCTATTTAGTTCCACAGTAAACATCTCAGTGTCAACACGTGCAGCCGTATCAGGCCTCAGAAAACTGAAAAATTCCACAGCAGGTTAGTATGTATAAATACAAGTGCTGTCTTACTGCAAACTTATTTAGTGCACAGCAACACATGTGCAGATGCTGACCCAGCTGGCTGGAGCACAAGGAGCTTCAGTGTGGGGCTGCCTGCTGGCTAGACATACACTGGAGCACATTTGTGCTCCAGCCAGCCCCTCTGCAGCATGTTGAGCCAGGTTGGAGCAGCCCCAGGCTCACAGACTGACCCCCTGGGTCCCTGCCAGCCAGGGCAGCTGCAACCTGGTTCAACATGTTGCAGTCATAGGCACACATTCAAATAGTGTGCCAAAGAGTGATAAACTCTTGTGTGATGTGTTGGTACTGGATTTGTGACTCAGATATCTTGTTCTGGGTGAACCCAAATCCTCAGAATGACCATGACCGCTCCATTTGATAACAGGTGGATGTTATTAGTACACAGGGACAGCAGATAAGAATAATGCAAACAATTCTGTATCTACCAGTCCCAGGGTTCACAGACTCAAGGTATGTCCGGCCAGTACATGAGCTTCATTTTGAGGTTCTCTCTTGAATGTCAGATGTCAGCAGCCTGCAGGTCAGAGGCCAAGTCCCAATCCTACCCCAAATCCCTCCCCCGTGGGGTGGGTGAGGGGGCTTGGTGGTGTACCCTCTGTCCATGGTGGCCTTAGGTTCCTTTCTCAGGGACCCTTTGCTGCTCTGAAATCCCTCTTTCTGTACTCTTTCTTCCTGATGACTCTTCATCTTTGGGCATCATTGATTGGTCTATCTGTGGTCATCATACTGTCCACGTTCTGTCCTGTCAGCATATTCCTTTGTTTCACAAACCCATCACATGCACACATCCTAATCGGGGCTTTTTCTGGTTTCTCCTAATTTGACCTGTTCCTCAAAACCCAAAATCCCAAGAGCTCTGCAGCTGGGCACTGTGACCTAGCCAATGTGGCAGAGTCCCTTATCTCTGTTATGGAACAGTGTAGTACATATCTTCAAGTTCTCAGCCTGTGTGTCTACTTGCCTGTGTCAGACACAGTGGGCTTTGAAGTAAACTGTCACAAACAGGCTTTTAGAAATCAATTAGCCCTTGCTGTCGCCCTGGGCCACTGTTCTAATGCATCTCTAACTTTACCTACAAGCCAATTCCCAAAAGTAAACCTCTAAATGCTATTTTCTAGCCATCAATCCCCTCCTTGAAGATCTAACACCTTTACATCATAAATGAAGCATAATCAATGGAATTATCTGGAATTTTCATGAGATTGTGGGGAGGACATCCATCAGTCATCCTGGGAAAAGTATGATGGCATTTGAGATCAGGGGCTCCAATGGGCTGGACATTGCAATGAGCCCTTAATCATTGTCAGAATGTCACCTATACCCCCTCTGACTATCTTGCCAGTTAGGGAATGCAGAGGCAACCAAGTTTTAGCCAATCAAGTTTAAACAGGCCTCCCATACTACGACCAGGGAATGTACGGCCTGAGATGCCTATTAAATGCTTACTCAGCATTCCAGGTAGCATTCCACTCAGCAATCAGTACATTATCTGATTTTCAAGATGGCTAATTATATCAGAGAAACATCCCATGGTCAGAATCTTTGGGGACCACACATGTTCCTGCCAATTTTACCCCTCCTGTATAATAGGCAATGCTTTCTTGTCATCTCAACCAGATTGCTTGGTGCCATCAGAGCACCACCACTGTCTCTCCTTTCTGCAAGAGGCTGGAGAAATGCCAAAAGTCAGGCCCTTCCTTTGCATATAGGATGCCTAGTTTCCATCAGGATGCCACCATTCTACTCCTTGTTCCATATTTCTGCACGATTCGGGGAATTAATAAAGCTATACTGCATTACTATTTGTACTATACAAAACTAAAAATACACATCTAGCACAAGCAAAACAAAACAGGCAAAAAACAAACAAACGAAAGGATAACAACAAAAATAAATGGTCAGTCTGGCCTTCTCAATCTTTGGCATGGTGGAACTCTTTGAGGCTCTGGAGGCAATACTCCACATGATGCACCACTTCCTGTAACCTGGACTATAGATGGACTATAGAACAGTTCTATAGTCCATCAATAAGTTCGTATCACAACCACTTACAGCAACACCATTGCACAAACACAGGCAATGTATAATATAATTAAGCTTGATTGTTCTCAGTACCAACCGAACTCCTTGATGGTGGTCCACATCTTGCAGAACACAAAGACAAAGAAAAAGGAGGGACTCAACCCCCTCTTAGGTTAATTCATTCCATGGAATCACTTTTGACACTGTGTCTGGCTTTGCTCTGGCCCTTGCCATGCTGGAGCTCATCAAGAGAGTCCCCCCTTGCAGAAGCTGCTTCTTCAGCAGTCCTTTCTTCTCAGTGACAGATGCTCCAAGGTTCACCCTGCCACACATCTTCCCTCCTTGGCCTTCACCATGGGTTTTTCTGTTGGGATATGCTCCCCCTAACCTTTGCGCATCAAAGGGTGACCCACAAGGCAGAGGGGACTAGGGTTTTCAGGTGCCCTATAATCACTTGTTCTTGGGGTGGCATCTGGTGGGATTTTGAAGAGACTACCCTGCCACAAGTAACTCTACCACATTAACCAGTCCCAGGAGGGTGTAGTTGTTTTTATGTCTTATCCAGGACCTATAATCAGGCTCTCCTGTCCTGGTCATCTTCACCCCTCCTGGGCACAGTCTCTTACTTCTGGGCTCCCTAACCCCTCCTCAGTCTAACTGAGATCTCAGGCTTATAGTTCTGGTAGTCTTCATGTAGTCTCTTTCAACCTTTTAACCTGCATAGGGCCCTGCCTCCGGATTGCCAGACCCCTTGGTCTTTCAGGGCTCTTCCAGACCCCTTTGGGCTATGGGGCCTTGGATCCCTTTGGTCTCCAGCTGTGTCCCCCCGACCTCGACTCCTCTCTGGGTCCTGCCCCACTCCTCTCTGGGTCCTGGCCAGTGAGATTTCTCATCAGGTTTCTCTTTCTCTCGGCTCCATTCTGAGTCTTTACATCCATCTGGTGCCACTCTCTCCTGGCCCCTCCTGGGCCACAAGTCACTAATACAAGTACTACCCTGCTGCAGAATTATTTAGTGCACAACAACACGTGTAGACTGGGGTACAAAGGTGCTTCAGTGCAGGGCTGCCTGCTGACTAGCTGGAGCACACCTGACATACACTGGAGCACCTTTGTGCTCCAGCCAGCCCCTGTGCAGCATGGTGAGCCAGGTCAGATCAGCCCTAGGCTGGCAGACTGACCCCCTGGGTCCCCACCAGCTAGGGCAGCTCTGACCTGGATCAACATGCTGCGGTCCCAGGCACATGTTCAACTAGTGTGCCCAGGAGTGATAAACTCTGGCATGATATTCACTGGAGTTTATTGCTGCAAATTAATTGTACATATAGATACAACCACAGACAACCAAAGAGAAGGCTGAGGGGAGATCTAGTGGCCTGTTACAAACTAGTCAGAGGGGACCAGCAGGCATTGGGGGAGTCTGTTCCCCCGAACACTACCAGGAGTGACCAGGAATAATGGTCACAAGCTGGCAGAGGGTAGATTTAGGCTAGATATCAGGAGGCGCTACTTCATGGTCAGGGTGGCTAGGATCTGGAACCAAATTCCAAGAGAAGTGGTGCTGGCTTCTACCCTGGGGGTCTTCAAGAGGAGGCTAGATGTACACCTTGCTGAGGTCATTTGTCCCCAGTACTGTTTCCTGCCATGGCAGGGGGTCGGACTCGATGATCTGCTCAGGTCCCTTCCGACCCTAGAAACTATGATCTTCTTCTGTTGTACAGGAGATTTTCTATACTTATAAATGTTCTATATATTCAACCACTGCAATAGTGTGTTGTATTATTTGATGATCAAATTCAGGATTATATCTTAGTGTCCTTGTGCCTTAGAGAAGCACGTGATGCTCTTTATCAGACACTTACAAAGTTACAGTGCTGCATCTACACATGCAATAAATTCAAAGCAATAAACTCCAGAGCAATTTAAGACGGGATTGGCAATCTGGTGTTGGCAGAAAAGGAAAAAGCCGATCTCTTCAATGAGTTCTTTGCCTCCATATTTCTGAGCAGGGACCGGGACAACTGCCCTACTAGGATTACAGACAGGCTCAGGAGACACAAAGCCATGCCTAGGGTCAGGGATGATCTAGTTACAGAACTTTTGGAGGAGCTGGATGTGTTTAAATCAGTAGGTCTGGATGCTCTTCATCCAAGGGTAGTGAGGGAATTGGTGGAGGTCATAGCAGGGCCCCTGGCACAGCTGTATGAGTGTTCATGGTGCTCTGGCCAGGTCCCAGAGGACTGGAAAAGGGCCAACATGGTCCCCATCTACAAGAAGGGGAGAAAGGAGGACCCAGGTAACTATAGGCCACTTAGTCTCACCTCAGTCCTTGGGAAGACCTTTGAGAAAATTATCAAGGAGAACATCTGCATGGGAGGTAATGCTCAGGGGCAACCAATATGGGTTCATTGCAGGCAGATCCTGCCTGACTAACCTTGCTTCCTTTTATGACCAGGTCACCAAGTCCTTGGATGCGTGCGTTGATGTAGATCTCGTCCACCTGGACTTCAAGAAGGCCTTTGGCACTGTTTCTCACCCCATTCTCATAAATAAACTAGGCAACTGTGGCATTAATGCCTACATAGGTCAGATGGGTGGCAAATTGGATAGTCACACTCAGAGAGTGGTGGTGGATGGGTCCTTTTTGACTTGGAGGGATGTGGGCAGTAGAACTCCCCAGGGCTTGGTTCGGAGTTACTCAACATCTTTATCAGCAACTTGGATGCAGGCGTGGAAAGCACGCTGTCCAACTTCGCTGATCACACAGAGATGTGGGGAGAAGTGTGCACACTGGAGGGGAGGGACAGAATCCAACTAGATCTAGACAGGTTACAGAGGTGGGTGGATGAGAACAGAATGGAATTCAGTGCAGACAAGTGCAAGGTGCTGCATCTAGGGAGAAGGAACCTGCAACACACCTATAGGATGGTGTGAGGGAGCCGCGGCTAGGGGCGGCCGTGAGCTCCCTAGCGCCGCCTACCGTCACGTTAGGGTGACGTAGCACCCTCAGAACCTCGCCCGCCACGACTTTGATGTTAAGATATGTAATGTGGAGGCTGCCAGTTTCCCTAATGGACGGTCTAGTTGTTCGTCCCTATTCCAGACGGGGATTTAATAAGCTTCCTGCCTTAAGGGCAATGCGTGCCTCCAAGCCTCCCCCTTAGCACGCCCCAAGCCTCGCAGCTATTCCGGGGGACGCTTGTATGGTCCCTCGCCCCTCGGGTGCCCTTGTTCTCACTCTCAGGCACCGGGGCTCTTCGCCCACCTGGCGCCTCCTTGGGTCAGGCCCCAATCTCTGGCCCGTTCCCACGCCCTGGGCCTATCATGCTGGCGCCCAGCCACTTGCTGGCGCCTCCCGTGTCGGCTCCACCAGCGCTGCTCACTACCGGCCCCCCCTGGGCCGGGTTCTAGCCGGCGCCTGGCTAATCGCCGGCTCGGTCTGAGTCTGGAGCACTCTCGCCACCCTAGCATCGGCGCCCCTGGGCCGGCACGCTCTCGCCGCCCTAGCCTCGGCGCCCCTGGGCCGGCACGCTCTCGCCGCCCTAGCCTCGGCGCCCCTGGGCCGGCACGCTCCCTCTCCTGGATCTCGGCTCTATCGCCGCCCTAGCCTCGGCGCCTTCGGGCCGGCTCACTCTCGCCGCCCTAGCCTCGGCACTCTCGGGCCGGCTCACTCTCGCCTGGCGCGCTTGCCTTAGCTCTATCGCCGCCCTAGTCTCGGCGCCCTCGGGTGGCTAGCTAGGCCTGGCTATTCGGCCCCTCTCTGGGGCCTTGCCCCTCAGGGGCCACTACCGCGCTCCCTGCGCGTTGCCCCTTTGGGCTTCCCCCCTCCGGGGCTGACACGCCCCGCGCCCAGCGCCCAGTCTCTGCCCCGCTCTCGGGCCTTGCCCTCTCGGGGCGGACTCCGCGCCCCCGGCGCCCTGTCTCTGCCCCGCTCCGGGGCTAACCACCGCCCTTATGGGCTGGGGTCTATAACCCCGCACACTGCGCCTCCCTGGCGCAATATTATGCCCAGCCGCACCAACACTACTGCCCCTGGCACTGTGCCTCAACTGGGCACTGGGAACCCCCAAGCTGTGGGGGAGCTCCCCTTGAGGCCTCCTCGCTCCCCTACAGCCTCCCCGGTCCTCCGGATAAACTGTAACTTAATACTCCAGCCACCTGGCTATAACATAAATACAAAGGCTCCACACGCCTAACAACTCCAAGCCCCACCAGGGCCCGCAATCCTACCTCCAGTCAGGGCGATGCTGTTCCCTGCATCATTGCAGCCGGAGAGCGGGATGAAGTAGCAGCCACTAACCCAGGCCGCTCAGCTCAGCCGCAGAGCTCCTGCTTCTGCGGCAGCCAGAAGGGAACTGTGTGTCAGGCTCTGGCCTGAGCTGGTTATAAAGGCCTGGCCCTGCCCCCTTCCGGTCATGTGACCACCTGGTTGCCCCTGGCAACCAGGCACCTGAGCTGCCTGGGTGATTGGCAGCCCTGCCAATCACCCTCACAATCACGGAGCCCTTCTGTGACTCCGTGACAGATGGGGAACACCCTTCTCAACACAGTGGCTGAAAGGGATCTTGGAGTCATTGTTGACCCCAGGATGGACATTAGCTGCCAATGCAAGGAAGTGGTCAATAAGGCTAACTGCACCTTGTCGTGCATCTACAGATGCATCACAAGCAGGTCCAGGGAAGTGATCCTTCCCCTCTGTGTGGCACTGGTCAGACCACAGTTGGAGTACTGCATCCAGTTCTGGGCACCACACTTCAAGATGGATGTGGCTAACCTTGAGAGGGTCCAGAGGAGGGCCACTCGCATGGACACGGGGCAGCAGGCCAGGCTCTACAAGGATAGGGCCTGAATCTATTCAGCCTCCACAAGAGAAGATTGAGTGGAGATCCGGTGGCTGTCTATAAACTCACCGGGGGGACCAGCGGAAAATAGGCGAGGCTCTGTTCCCCTGGGCACCACCTGAGATAACAAGGAATAACAGCCACAAATTGATTGAGGCTCAGGCTAGATTTCAGGAGGCATTACTTTATGGTTAGGGTTGCCAGGCTCTGGAGTCGGCTCCCAAGGGAGGTGGTGCTCTCCCCTACCTTGGGGGTCTTCAAGAGGAGGTTGGATAAATATCTGGCTGGGGTATTATGGTCCCAGGATGCATTCCTGCCCAGGGTAGGGGGTTGGACTTGATGATCTATTCGGGTCCCTTCTGACCCTAGTAAGTATGTAACTATGGGCCAGAGTAAATAGCTCCTGGGCACAGTATCTACATGTGCACCTGGGACAGCAGCAATCTGAGCCAGGGCAGAGCAGTTTATGCCAGGGCCGGAGGCACAGGAGGTCAGCTGCAGGCTCTGGATAGCAGTGTTGGGCAGCAGAAGGGCTAGCTGGGGCATGAGGGTGCTACGAGTATTACCAAGAGTACTGTCTTACAGTGGTGTTAATTAGTTCGCTGTGGTCTAATACCATCACATGTATAGATGATAATGCTTCACTCTACAACTAATTAGTCTACTCCATAGTTAAACGCATGTGTAGATGCAGCCAATGGACTTAAATGATCCCTGAGCCAAAATATGGTAATCTATGACAGCATGCACTAATGACAGCAAAAGCCATGAGTGAATTCTCACCAACACACCAAGCGTGTGTCCACACAGGCAGGCATGTTCACTTGTAGCAGCTCAAAAAGAAGTGGTGCAAATTTGAGCCAGGGCTTTTTGCCTCAGCACACATACCCAAACATGCACTGTGTTGTGGTGCAAGTTGTGCCACTTGGGACAAAATAACCCTGCCTGGCTCCTCCCAGATCTGCAACCAGGGGGAGCTAGAGCCTGGGGCCTGCATCTGTGTTGGACCCAGCAGTGTAAAAAGCTACCCTGTCCTGGCCCCATCAGTACAAAGAGCTGTCCTGGCAAATAGCTCAGGGCTACTTGTTCTCAGGATCTTCTGAGGCCCAGCCAATTGGTACCCAGAGACACTATACCCCCTGTGCCAGCTGGACTACTGAAGCAGCTCTGAGAGTTCTCTGCACCCACTGGTCACAGTATGGCAGTGGGGGCTGAAGTCTGGCTGTGATCTGCTGTGTACCTGCCAGACCCAGATGGAGACTGCACAGCCAGTAGAGGCATCTGACCCTCTGGGCCAGCTGCCAGTGGGCTGTGCCTGGAGAGTTGGCCTCTGTGCAGCACTATGGCCATGTGTGCTCCTTGAAAGCATGTCCTCCTGACTCCAGTTGACCAGGAGGTCAGCCACCTCCAGCTGGGTCCAAGGTTCCAGCTCTGAGCAGGCTCCTCTTCCTGGGTCCTGCCACTGGCCTCCCTAGCAGGAATTCTGGTATTCCCTATTTGAAAACTGAAAAATCCCTGATAAAAACATGCTGAAGTCACTCTGTAAAATACCCCAAAATCCATGTTCCTCCACAATTAAAACAAAAGACCAGTATAGAGAGAGAGAGTGAGAGAGAGTGAGAGAAAGCGACACAGAGAGAGACAGCAATCAGTTGGGCAATGTTTTATGGCTATATCTACGATGTTAAAGCAATTTGGAAGCCTGCCAGTGTCTCTATCATAATAAAATGAATTCTAAATACCTATATGTTTTGCTGTTTGCCCTTGGGTTTTTTTACAATAGAGCAGAGCTCTCCCTGACCCCTTCACTAACCAGAATGTGGGGACAACTACCCCTGCAGCCACAGCTCCTGCCAGCAGTTCTCATCCTGTTTGGCAGCTGGGCATGCAGAGTGTGTGCTGGGAGGATGTGGGGTTTGCAGAAGGGGAGTGGGGGGATGTGGGTAGGTGTAGGTGGACTGTGGAAGGGGCTGCTCAGGAGGGGTGGGTTCCCTGCCCCCTGCAGGGGCAGACTCCCCACACAGTTCAAGGACTTCCCCCCCCCCGGGGTACAGCCCTCCCAACATGGGCCACCACTTGTCCCCTGCAAGGCCCACATGCCCCACCACCACTTTCTCACCCAGCCGCCTGTATTTCTGCCTTGCCTGGCCCCATCCCCCACCAGCTCCTGAAGCCCCACTATGGCTGCCCCACCTGGCCCCATCCCCTGCCCACTCCCCCAAACCCCTGAAGGCTGCCCCACTCAGCCCCATCCCCTGCTTGCACCCCCAGACTCCCCAGTGACTGCCCCATCCAGCCCCAGCCTCCTGGCAATTAAAAAAAATAGCACAAAAAAAAGCCCCGCACTCACCAGCAGTAGAAGCTGCTGGTGGGGTCACTGGGGCCTCATGGCAGAGCCCCCTGCACAGCCTGGGGCAAGGAGGCAGCAAGGACTGGCCCTGACCGCCTGGCACCTGCACTGCCACTGCCCCATCATGCAGGTGCAACTTGGGTCATCGGGGCATCACTTGGCTCTGTACGCTGTTGGGCAGCTGGGTTTGTGGCGGAAAGCCACATTGTTTCTCCCCAAAATCTCTGCCCTGTGACACTGTGACTAAAATCTCTGAGCAGCAACCATTTGATTAGGGTGGGCCCAAAACAGGGGACCACACCCTGGCTGGTCTCTTTAGGTAACTTGAACTGGCTGCAGTCCTGAGGGAGTGGGGAAGCCTGCTCCCTCTGCCTACGTGACTTGCATCAATCACCTGGGTGAGGGGTTTCTACCTGGGGAGCTGGAATCTGCCTGGTAACAGGTGATGTAGTTCGAATTGGTTGGCTGACAGCCAACTGGGGCTGACCTCCACTGGACCAGGTGAATGAGGTCACAGGGGCTATATAGGTTGGGAGGGGGAGGAGGCTCGCTCTTCTCTCTTCGGCCATGAGGTGAAGCAGCAGCAAAGCAGGGGAGAAAGAGGAGCCTTACCATCGGGACCTAGCTCTCTCTCTCACCCCCAGACTCCAGAGGGGAAACGGAAGAACTCTGGAAGATGCTTGTGAGTAAGCTACTCAATCTGATTAGATATCTAGCTGGCAGTAACACAGATGCGTAATCAAAAGGCTACCACAGCCACACTGTTTGCTCTTTAGGATTTCTAAGATATTACTCAACCCTGTACCCTAGTTTCCCCTACCCCCTGTAATCAATAAAGTTCTCCTTTTTGACCGGTGTGGGAGACTTATTGAGGGGTGGGTCTAAATTAGGCCAGAGAGACCCCTTAGGTCTGTGGACTAAGGGAGACTTTACTTTTTGCCCCCTTGACTTGGGGAAGTGCCCCAAGTGCCTGTACTGGGTCGAGTACCCGTCGGACTATTAGGCCTGTGTTTCCCCGAGGACACAGGGCCGAGGCAGTCCCTTCTCGGGGTGGTGGTGGCACGTTACCCCCAGACTAGCAAGTGTGCTCGGGGAGAGGGGCCGGCCAAGCATAAGGCGCCCCTAGGGAGGCATTCGGAGTCTGGAAGGTGGTCGGGTGCAGGGAGGTGGGCGGCTCAATGCAGGAGCACCCCCTACTGGCCTGCCACAGGTTCACTGCAGCTGTCACCTGGGGCCCAGCACTGCTCAGCCCAATTTGTTTGCTCAGGGGTTGTCACCCAGGGGTACGTGTACCCCTGGGGGTAACTGAGAAGGTTCTATGGAGTACATGCGGGTGGAGAAGTATGCAAGTGGCAGCCACTGCTGCTCCACATTCAGCTGCTCGCCACCCTCCCCCCCCCGGGGTATACTTATTAAAAAGGGGGCCAGTAGGGTTACATTTATTTAAAAGTTTGAAAACCCTGTGTTAGCTCACACACACATGGAAGTAGCTAAACTGCTTGTAAAGTTCAGCAAGTGTAAAATCAGAGTACCATGAGAGCCTTCCAAACCTTTTAAAGTGGGGCAGATTAGTTCCCCAAATGTAATCTTCCAACTAGCTCTTAACATAGCAATATATCGCCACTGTATACATTGCAGCTTGTAGGCCAGATGTCTCCTGGCTCAGATGTCAGCCCAACTGCTAATTATTACAGGAAGTCATTTGCTGTTTGAGTAAACACTGAGACTTTGTGGTAGCTTCTTTAAAGTTCTGTGGTTGTGTAGGAAGAGGTGTAACAGTATAGCCAGGCCAGGGCAGCTGCAACAGTGACTTCTGTGTAGCCAGGCACTGAAGACAGCAGTGACTTCTGGCTGCTGCCATGCTGCCAGCACAGTTATGTGGCTACAACAGCAGCATTTTTTTTCCTTCTCTATGCTCACCCTTGCCCCACCCCCAACAGCTAACAAATCAGCATCTGGGGTAGCTGCCCTGGTTGCCCCATCCTAATTAAGTTGTAAAATCTCTTAAGGGCTGCAATTTGTATTTCCAAACAGGATTGATGCAAACAGGAACAGCAAATAATTGAACTGATGTCTCCAAAAAATTCTTGTTGGGGAAGCAGTATAACATTAGAAGAAAGTAGTCTTGAGGTACATTTGAAAGATCTCATTCAAATTAAACAGCTTCTAGGCTTGCAAAGAACCATATTATTTAATAAATAATGCACAATATTTTTATACAGAGTAATATTGCCAGGTAATGTACATTAGCAGTTTGTTTCTGCTTATATTGTTCTTGTTTTTACTAAGTGCCTGCAAAGTTCAGATCTTTTCTCATACAATATTTAAAAGCAGCAGTATTTTTATGACGCTAGATGTGTTTTTTTTAATATATATAAAACAAAACAAAACAAAATGCAGTAATTCCAAGTACCTATTATGTTATAAAGACTTTATAAGCCAACACCCATTAATAAAATCCACCCCCATTTTCCCCTTACAACATTTCTTCAAGGTTATTTAAGCATTCAAGTGTTCTGCTTATTGTACAGATTAATAGTAACTTTGCCAAATCCAACAACTTTTAAGATACTACTTTGATAGTCAGATTCCTTCTGTGTAACATATGGTTTTCTCCTCCATATGGATGTAATAGTTCATATTCCACATAATACTGTGTGTTAAACCCCACATTTTACTGAAGACCTAGGATCTTTCAGCTTCTATCTCTTCTGCTAAATCATATCTGACCCAGCCACAATATGCCCGGGGCATAAATCCTTCTTTTGCTCTACTTAGGCTTTCTACACTTTAAGATGCTGGCTACATGGATATCACCTTCTTTCCAGTGGGGCCAATATAAAGGAATATATAAATACACTGTTCATACCTCTTTTAGCTAAATCTGATAGGCACCACTGTTATGAAAGACAATCATATCCAGATGTTATACTGTACAAGTTGTACTGGTCACTTCTAACACTGTTCAAGTGACAAATCTGGAATGACAATTTTTAACCATTTTCCTTACCAAAGGATCTGATCTTTCAAGATGCCAAGTCCCCCGTAGATGATGCTGAGAGCTTTCAAATCCCACTAAAATCAGATGTTAACAGTAAGATTAGAAACGTGCAAAAAAAATCTTAGACCCTTGAGTTTTCAAGGCACAAACTCTTGGGCATTGATAGTTGGTAATGCCATACTTTTAGGAGACACATGTTACACATAGGCTTAACGGTTGAGGAAGTTAGTATACTTAGAACAGGAAATCCCTTTGATACAACAATTAGATCAGAATTCTCTTTGAGAGAAATATAATTAAAGAAACATATTGATTTCCAGTAGTCTTGATTTTTGAGCAGAAACACCTACCAACAAAACTAACCATACTAAAATGCATGTCTTAATTTAAAAGATGCAACTGAGATTAAGACGATTAAAGTAAAACATAATTAACTTAACCTCTTAATTAATTGGAAGTATATATATAAAAAAAGTGTGGATCGCAACACATTCCTGTACCCTTGAAACAAGCATGACTTTTTTCTGTCAACTTCTATGGAAATAGTATCAAAGCTTAAACAGTCTACCTATTAATAAATTACAGGGAAATCTTAGAAGAGTGCTGGCTACTTCTACTTTCTTTTGGATAACATACATTTGACTAAAATGGTATTATTTCCTTACCAGGTATTTAATTGATGTCTTTCTTAAATGTTATTTAAGGATTTCAAAAATCTAAACTACATGCTTGCAAAGTTTATTTTGGGGTAAAA
The DNA here is from genome assembly GCF_052110815.1 of Crocodylus siamensis. Classification (NCBI taxonomy): domain Eukaryota; kingdom Metazoa; phylum Chordata; order Crocodylia; family Crocodylidae; genus Crocodylus; species Crocodylus siamensis. The sequence goes on from NC_143398.1 coordinate 68,921,347, forward strand.
AGGTTCTCCTGTTGTTCTAGAAGCTGAAGTTATCTATTGATCTTTAAGAGCCAGTTTTCCAACTTTGGTCTCTATGGCATCCTTTCCCAAATTCAGCATATAGCTACATTTTTATTTTGAAAGATTTAAACGTATTCCAAAAAAGTCATAAAAGGCTGGCAGCCTCTTTTTCTAAGTTTGTTCCCCATTTAAACATAATTATTTTGATTTGGGTATTTGATTTAACCCCTGTCTGTCTTAACACTGGAATGATTGTGTCAAGTTGTCCATTAAATTTTCTTTTTTAAAGACTTATACCTGTATTATTAATTTCAGCAGAGTAGGAATAGGTGACTGAGGAGTTGTTTCTTGGTACTAACCTCTTGCACATTTCTCTTTTAGCCTTGTGAATGTTACCTTTGGATTTGGGCCACTGGGCAGCCAACAGGAGAAAAGGACATGACCCTTAGCCCGGTGGGTTCAGTTCCTCTCAGGATGAAGCCACATCCCCTACTATCTAGGCCAGGGGTGAAAAAATGGCCGATCTGGCTGGCATCTGGACTCCTTTTCCCAGCAGCCCCTGCTTGCATGGCTGGGGCTGATCTCCATGGGGGCCCCAGCCACAGCTGCGCTGTCATTGCTGCAAGGAGCTGGGGCAAAGCTGCAATCCCCTGCCTGTGCACCCCTGCCCAGAGCACGGAGGCTACAGATTGTGGCTTTGCCCTAGCTCCAGAGCAAGCTGCCTACCTCCAAGACCTCAGTGGCTCTGGAGCAGACCCCTGCCCTGCTCTGCCAGCACAGCTGGGGCTGGTCTCCATGGCAACCCCAGCCTTGTGCTTTCAGGCAGTTGCAGCTGGGTTATCCATGGAGACTGGCCCCAGCTATGCGCAGGGGCAGCTGGAAAATGGAGTCCATTGCTGACCAGATCCAGCCCACGAGCCAGACTTTGCCCATCCGTGATCTTGGCAAATGCCTTCACCATTTAGTTAAATGGGAAACAGCAGATTCCCCACCCCATCTCGGAGTCAGTCACCTCTGTCTAAAGAACCGGAGTTTCTGCACTTTCCAGCTGGAACTGGACTGTCACAGCACATAGGTAGAGTCCAGCTAGCTTTTCTGGCTTGCTTCTGAGCACACTGAGCAGGTCCTGGCTAGCTTTCTGGGTATCTTTCCATGCCAACATGGAGTCTAAGCTTATCAGTTTTGTATCTGCCACACAGAGCACACTAAGATTTCTTTTAGTGACTATGGCACCTAAATGATATATCTAAGTAGCACTTAGACAGTTAGAGAAAAAAATACAATATGAGCTACCACTTGGAATTTTCCTTTTCTTCCGCGTGGAATTGTGTTGAAATCCATTGTGTCAATAGCCGTCTCCCAGACTGGGGAGACACTCTGCCTATATAATTTGTATAGGGCGTTACTTCCTCTCCTGACCTACATAAGATCCCTGTGCTTCTTTGAAAGGTGTTTTACCTTGAAGACAGAAGTACAATCTATGGCACAGGAGCTGTACTTCAGCCATTTGGCATCACATTAAAGCATGGACACCTGCTGACCTATTTATCCATCTCCTTGCTAAATAGTGGCAAGTTAGCAAATGAATAAATATTTAAGGTTGTTTCTGTCATGCACTTTATTTATACTGCATAAGCTTTAAGAATAATATATCTAAATCCATCCTGACATTGTACTTTTTCATTTTTACCTTATTTAAATTTTGTGATCCTAACATAATATTCTGTTGGTTTCCGTTCTGTTGCTTTTCATCAGACCAACTGCCCACAGAGATGTAGCCAGTGAGACATTTATCACTGAATTTTTCCAGATGAACTGCTTTTATTCTTTAGAATGTACTCACTCTTATACTGTTAATGTTTTTTTTAAAGATAAATTTTAAAAATGACAGGAGAAGAAAATGAAGAGCAGTGGAATGTGTTACTGTGGAAGCAAAGAGAGGGGAAAATATTGTAAAATTAACAAAACATAAATGCCTAGCAAAAAGGTACCCTATGGATGTGAATGTGGAGTCACCATCAGTTACAGATATCCTTAACATGCTACTGTAGGAAAATGAGCAGAGGAAACATTGCATCAGTGATTCTGGTACTAGATGCAATGGATTGAGTAGCACTTCTCAGTACAGAATAGAAAAAATGTTCTCTCAAAAAGGTACCATTATTCCAGTCACAAATTTCTATTTATAAAAGTAGATTTTTGTATTGTGGCTAGCAGAGAAGAGGGTGAATATACATTAGGTTAAAAGTCCTGGAGCCAAATCTATCCCTTAATACCCGATTACAGAAAGAAAGCTTTCAGAAGAAAATAAATGAATCCTGACTTCTATTAGACAACATTACAAGGTCTTCCTATGTAATAGAAGGATTTTATTGTAACCAGAACAACACTTTTCTGTTTTTTCTCAAAAAAAGCATCTTATACCAAAGACAAAATGGAGAAGATCCTGAGCTCTTATAGCAGGAGCTTTGCTATAGTCACTTATTTTACATGAAAACTGCACCAATACTATAGTGATGGCCAACGGTTCCAATCTCAAAAATAAATAGAAAAAAATACAGTATTTAATTCCATACAGGGCAGTCCAGTAAGATAGAGAAGGCAGAATAGCCATGTTCACAGATTAAAACAGTGACATTTCCAAAAGGTATGGCTGTGTTCCCTTCCACAAATAGATATGTGCAAAAACTAGCAAATTGGTGTGATCATTCAAAACTAGTAAATTGACCTCTCTAGTTGTGTAGCCAATCTGTAGAGCTCCCAACTATAGAACAACAATCACTGCTGTTTTCTGAACCTGTCCATTGGGCTGCCTGGATTTCCTTCTGTGATCTCAAGCTTGGCTGATGCCTTCAGCCTGTTACTCAAACATACCTTGTCCTCCATCATTTTGATTGAACACTGCCATTCTCTTAAAAAAAAAAAATCGTGTTTCAAGACAGCATGGATCATGTGATAACTTCATTGGTGAGGACAGATCTGAGTATTGTCTGTCTTAGCCTGACTTCTCACTACATCTGGTAAAAACATTTTCTTTTTTGTGGAAAAAATGGAGGGGGGAAAAGTTTAATTTCTGTCAATTTTTTGGCATTTTTTTCAGGCATTGATCAACCATCTATTATCCCCCCACTCCATTTATTAAAAATAAATTTAAAAACCCTTCAATGAAAAGCCTGAAAAAATGAGAATGGGAATTCCTATACAAAATTCTGCTTAACAAAAAACCCTATCTTCTTAATCAGAAGAAAAACATTCAACCTCGTTTCAACTAGCAATACCCGTGACACAATCTCTTTGCCTGGTGATTAAAAAACACAGTGAAGAAAGAAGTGCAACAGAATTATGTCAAAGTTACTGCCCCAGGTACCATGTACTTTGTTAGTCAAGAACTGCACTTATTTTACATTAATTAAAAATACAGTGATATGTAAAAATACTGTTTGAGTCCCTCTAATTTGAGGGAAAATGTGCTTAAAAATAAAGAGATCACTAGAGACATGCTAAATTTCCATTTGCAAGAAATATACCACAGACATAAGCACAAATACTGTAATTATGTAGGGCAGAAAAGGATGTAGGTATTCCCTTGTGGAATTACATTTCATCAAGCATACATTACACAAGCAAAATGAACACAATGAGTAGTGAACCACACAAGGTATTTGTGAAATATCTAATTATGTCTAAAAGGGGGATAAAATTTAGTTTTGTAATTTGTGATAATCAGCTAAGAATAACACAATTTCAATGTCTTTCAGCTAAAGGAAACAAACTGGCTAATGGAGGTAAATATACTCCAAATAGATAAACCCCTGAAAGCGGTCTTCAAAAAGCCAATTTATGGCCAATATGAGCAAGTTAAATTGCTTCCTATCCAAACTGCCAACATACCTAATGAATATAAATATTTAATGTTTCTAGTGGCTTCAGCCTTGTTTAGTACAGATAATGCAAACTATTTTCTTGTAATCAAAATGAAGCTAGAATGATTCCTGGATTATGCCATTTCATACACTTCAGGATCAAAAAAAAGAAGGAAGAACTTAAACTCAAAACTTGACGTCCATATTGTGATGGAAGACTCACAACAGCTGAGGAAAAAGGCTGCTGGTCTACAGTGGGCATATACACACATGCAATTAATGCACACAAATAAACTCCAGAGCTTCTTGCTCCAGAGCTTATTGATCCTGGATATGCCGTTTGAACATGTGCCTAAGAGCAAAAAAACTCTGGAGCATATTGGCAAGTGTCGATGCCAAGACATTTACAGTGCGGTTAGTTAATAAACTGCATGTCATGTAGACATGCCCACAGTAACAACAGTATTTCTGTGACACATCTTACTAAAGAAATTTTATGTAGCTTTGATGAAAGTTTTTCTTGGAGAAAGAGGTTGAGAGCAAGGAAATATTTTATTACTGTTTCCCTGTCTGCTATACCCTCTCCTTATGTTTTGTATTCATTCATGAGGTGAAGAGTATTAGGCCAAACATCAAAAAATGGGCCTTGTATTCTTTGTTAACTTTATTCCAGCGACACTATTATGTCAGAAAAATATATCTGACTAGACACACATATGACCCAGATTTTAGCAGATAGTTTGTCACTTGGGTACCTTACCAGATTTATTAATGTTTGTTGATAAGAGGAGGATATGAAGTAGCATCTACATCATAAACTATAAAGATCCATTGCTCAGTAGGACAAGAAGCAGAGAAAAGTATTATTCTACCTAGTCAATTCTAGTCAACTTTAAAAAAGAAAAAGAAAAGTGGTGACAAATTCAGTCACTGCGCATACAAATTGTAGAAAGATTGAAGGAACTCTCTCAATTATTGCGTAAGTGGAAATCAACAGTCTGGAAGTTCCCCTTCCAGCAACCAAATACACAACCCTGCAGTCCCAGTAGCTGGAGTTTTGTAGGCTTGTGGTAGAGGCACCTAGTTCAGGCACTGCTCTTCAGTATATTTGTTGCCCTTGATTTTAAGCCTTACCAGTTTCTTTATCCTGTACACTATCACTAGATAGTTACCATGCCTGTAAACAGCCTTTTGACATAGTTAGAAAGACCTCCAAAGTTTTCTTTCTACAGTTCTTATTACTACATGAAGGGTACTTTTCTGCTTTCCTAAAATGATTATATTAATTTGTTTCACATGACCATAAGAAAGCAGCATAGTTAGAATAAAATTTCCTTCTGACCCTGAATAAGGGAATATATTAGAAAGAGGAAAGGGTATTTTCCCTAAAGTTACACTTTCTCTGTGCCTTATTAGAGATTCTGCTTACAACATCACTCCCATGTCATTCCTACTGAGTTTGTTGTATGATTTACGGAAACCTTGCAGACAGTCTCAAAATATCTAGCCTTCATAGTGGATAAAAAACTACAGATTGCAATTAGGATTGGCCAGAAAACAATAGTTTTGATTTGTAAAAAATGCTGAAATTTCACAATGTGTTTACATTCCAATGCAGAACAAAATAATGAAGGTCCCCTTTTAAAATATTTTGTGGGGTGTGAGAAAAACAAACCATGAGAGACTCACCACCAAACAGCCTACATCTTGGTGGTCAGGGCAGTCGCCTAGAAAATGAAAGCTCCAGGGTCTCCAAATTAGTGAAGGAACTTGAATTTGAGTATCAAATGAATGCCGTAACCATTGACCTATTGGATATTCCCTTCCCACCCAACCTTCTACTTCCCAGTGTCATCCTAGACCCCAGAAACTGCCTTACAATTTTTTCGTTGAAACTGACACATTTCTAACAACAAATCAGCATTTGTAGAATGAAAAAACAGTGATTCCATTAAGCAGAACTGTTTCCCCCAAACATTCTGGTTTTGACAAAAATTTCACCTTTAACAGAATACAGTTTAATCAAATTTTTCAACCAGTCCTAGTTGAAAATGGCTCGCCTCATATTTTCAGTCCAGTGTCCCTCATATTGGCTTATGCCAATATGAGAAGTCATCCAAAATTAGCAATTCTAAGACAAGTGTCTTCTATATTGTAGGATCCATGTAAAAGAATACGCTATCTGGAGACTTTACGGGTCTAAATATACTAGGATGTTATTTCAGCACTGTGCCTTTCCATAATCCAAATTTACTGTAAACATTTTTAGCCAGTGTGTAAGAGGAACAGCACAGGGTTGCCAACTGGTCATAAATTTATACATTGCTAATCATAATCGTCATCATCAGGCTAAAAATACCTGTCTGTAAAACTCATAAAAAATTATGCCACCCATAAAAGCACTAAGCCACCAGAGCTTGATTGAAACTCATGGTCAGAAAGAACTAGAAACAAGCTGATGGTCAGAGCACAAAAGCAGCACCTGTGTTGAATAGGAGCAGGGCACCCTGAAGGGAGCTTTCCCTCAGGGCTTGTAGGCCTCTCATCCCCAGCCATGTGTGGTGTTGATGATGCTGAGTCCTGTTGGATACCTGTAATACTACTTGGTCACAGGTAGGCTACTTTGGGGATAAATGCTGGGGCAGGGGGAGCAGGGACTATGGAAGTAAAACTGGGAGGCAGCATAGTGCAGTGTGTATTTGGAAATGACCAAATAGATACACACCTTGAAGGTTTCTTTGTTGGAATCAAAGATTTCCACTCCTAATTGAGGAAGCATTAGCTAATGGAAAAAAATGAATCTAGACTACTTTATATACACCTTTAAATATCTAGACACTTTAGTTCCTCCTCTGGGGATGTAGAGATGTTTCTTACATTCTCAATTTCTTTAGCTAGTCTAGTTTCAAATGACCAAGAGACAGGGCTGTTCTGCCTGCTGCCTAATATACAAAATGGCCTCAGTAGTTCTGCTCAAACAAGACCAATTTGCAGGTGGTGCATTGCGAGCTGGTGGGACTTTTGAGGCCAGTCAGGTATAACAATACCTTCTAGAACATCAAGGCATGCATAAGGAGTTCTGTGCCTCCTTATGAGAATATACCCTCCCCTGCCTACTGCACTTATTGATGTTTTTATTATTATTATTTAAAATACTGCACAACAGACTGGTGAAGTTGTAGTGTGGAGTTCTCACTGTTTTCTGTGACACTGAGCTAGGTTATATGTCCCATGATACACTGTACTCACCTATGCTCCATTTTGGCAAAAAAACTTCTCTTTGTTTAAGATCATCCTTTTTCTTTAACAGGTTAAAAATAGATTTTAAAAAGTAATTTTTGTAACCTTAAGATCAGCTTGGAGAAAATACCTGTTTATAATAGTTCTATATCTTGCCCCAAAATAAGTCCTTTAAAAGTGATGCATTTGATATTTTAACTTTAATATCGTAAAAGCCAATAGCTTTTCAGTACCATTGCTCACTTAGGATATCCAGAGGTAAAAATTACCTACTTCTAATATCTGTTGGAGTGTTCTTAGAACTTCAGACAAGTTAGACCTCTTTGTAGTCACAGACTATGTATAAAGCAGATTTTGCTACCTTCAGTAGATTATGAATCTTTGAGGACTTTTACTGTTTTTGAAACATTTTCCTTTTTATATTATGCAACAAATTAGTTGGTCATAAAATCATGTTGACTGGTCCAAGATGGTAGTGTAGCAACAGCTGTTGTATAGCCAGCTAAATCTTCATTTTCTAAACTGTTATAGCCATCATGAACTAAGTATGTTAACAGGACAATATGCTTATCCTTAGTGAAATATGAGACCAGGTCATACTGAGAGATCCCACACCGCCCAGCTACATACTTTATTGTTAGATCTCCTAAGTAAATCCAGGGATAAGGTCAAACCCTAGCTTTATCCCAAATGCATTAGAACAAACTTCACTACACAAAAATCATGTAGAACATAGAAAACAGGTTGATTTAAGAACAGTCACTATACCAGGGTAGGGCAAGATCCAGCCCGCAGGCCAGATCCAGCCCAGCAGGCACTTCCATTCAGCCCGCGGCACCTGCCAATGAATTGCACCTTGCCCAGTCCTTCTGCCGACAAGGGTGGGATTAAGGTGCCCATGTGTACAACCCACCAACAAAACCCACTGGGCCTTGCTCCCACCCTCTTGGGCAGAAGGGTTCTGCCCAGCCAGCAGCTTCTAGGCAGGGCTCCTGCTGCAACCAGAACCTGCTCGCTTGGGGCAGCAGGTAGGGAAGCAGCAAGACTGGCTGGGGAGGTGAGGGAGGAGTTGCAGCTGGGCAGAAGTGGGAGCCAGTGGGACAGTGGCAGCATGGAGCCAGCTGGGCAGAGTGTGGGTGTGAGGGTGGGGGGTGTAGGGACACACTCCCCCCATGGTGTGCAGCCCCAGCAGGAGGAGGGAGTGGAGCCTGCCCTATATTGCCAGGGCTCTGCGCCGTGCACCTGCAGCTCCAACATTCACAGCAGGAAAGCCCCACACTGGAGCCTGCTGCCTCACCTGCTCCATGCTGCACAGGTCCCCACACTCCGACAGGAGTGGAGAGAGCTCCACCCCGGATTCCCCGCAGAGTCCAGCACAGGGCTTCCCCCTGCGAGTGCAGAAGCTCCAGGCATGCAGCGGGGAGCCCCTGCAATAGCTCCGCTGTGAGTGTGGGAGCTGCAGGTGCATGGTGTGGAGCCTCTGGAAAAGAAGTGGTCAGGCAGGCTGCACAGGGGTGCACTGCTCACCCCCAGCACAGCACTGGTCATTTTTATTGTCGGGGCTCCCCTTGGTGCACCTGCAGCTCTGTACCCGCAATGGGGAAGCCCATGCTGGATGCTGTGGGTAAGCAGGGGTTGGGGCTCCCTCTACTCCTGCAGAATGTGGGGACCTGTGCAGGAGGAAGCAGGGGAAGCAGAAGGCTCCGATGGTGCTTGAGCTGCAGATGTACGGTGCAGAGCCCCAACAATAGGGCAGGCTCTGCTCCCTCCCCTACTCCTGCAGCGGCTGTGCCAGGCATAGCATCCTGACCTCCCTGCCTGCTGCTGTCAGGTAGTGGGGGCTGCATGCCATGGGGGAGTGTGGAGGAGGATCCCAATACCCTCCCTCACACCCACAACCCCCATCACCATATACATACACTCTAACATACCCTATGTTCCCTACACAGCCCCACCCTCTCACAACCCTCACACGTCATCATACACACACACACACACACACACACACACACACAGAAAAAGAGTGACAATATAAAAGTGACACTTTATTTTTGAGTCATTATGCAATCCCTTCTATATACAGTACACAATCACAAGTCATGACAAATATTTTGTAATAAAATTAAAATATAGCACGTGTTTGACTTCTAGTGTACGATTTGTTTTTTTTTTCTGATTCTGGCAAACCCCCCTCCCAAAAGGAGCAAGGGCAGGGGAGGCAGCAAGGGGAAGGACTTCTGGTGGTAAAGGTCAGGGGTTAGGGGGCAAGACTTCTGGTCCCAATGTGGAGTCCAGGGGGAAGGGACAGTGTCAAGGGGTAAGGCAACTCATGTGGCCCCTGACAGCTCGCCAAAACTTGGTAAGTGGCCCTCCACCCGAAATAATTGCCAACCCCTGCACTATGCATTAATTTGGCATAGCTGCACCACTGCTCATCACAGAAAGCAAACTCAAGCCAGAGTTTGCAACAGTTAAACGTTTTGAGCAGAGATAATCGAAGTTAGTTCAGTTGTGGATCGCAGCTCAATCTTATGCATCATGCCAGGGCAGCTGTGCTGGCTTTCACTGTAGTTATACATTGAAGTGCTGCTGATTTTACTGGGTTTTAATCACATGCTTAGACTCACACAAGGACAGATTGAAGCACATGTTTAAGTGCTCGATTTGAATTGGAGCCCGATTCAAGCATGCATATGTAAGCAAGTAATTAATTCCAGTCAAGTCAGCAGCACTTCAACATGCACGTAAAATTAAGCGTTGTGTTTGCTAAATGGAGTTTGGACTGCTAAATCAAGGTATAATAATGGAACTCTTATGTAGTTTCCCTGCAAACTTCCCCCACCCCAGCTCTGTGTCAACCTGCCAGCTAGACTGTCCCTAGGGCGTGACTGTAAGACTCCTCGACTCTCTGGCACTTCACCTGACAAGCTATTGTGGAGTCATGGCTCCGTTTCCTTTTATGGAGCACTTCCAGTATTTGCTTCTGTTCCAAATCAGAAACCAAAATTTTGAAATAGGAAATTCAGTTCTGCAGAGGGTTTTGTTTTCTCCACACTTCTCTAGCAATGACTTATCACTCTCTCTAAAATAGAATGTAATATTTTATTAAACCAGAGACAGCTGTTAACAACACCAGGGGGTCAAAACATCAGAGATCTCTGCTTCCTGCTGCCCAAATGGGTAATAAAATGTAATTCTCTCTCTTTTAAAGTGCCATGAAGATTTTTCAGTCATTTAAGTGGGGTCTCATTACATGTTCTTCAAATGTGCTGAGCAAAGGCAATCTCTGATGGAATATGCCTGGCATTTGTTCCTAAGAGAGTTCCCATCCATCTGTAGTCTACAGCAGTTTTCTCTCTTTTAGCACAAAGCCCATCTATTATCATTTGATTTACAAAGCTCAGCACTCTCTCCTCCAAAATTAAACTTTCAAAATATGTTCAAGCAATGTTACTGAGCATCCAAAATCCACCTGATACCCTGTGATTAGATAAGGCTGGAGCAGCATAAAAAAATATCCGTATGCTTTTTTACTAGCAAAAACATCCATTTTAGTGAGCAAGTTATGCAGATATATATATATACACACACATGCTTAGAGAAAATATATGTGGAGAGAGAGGCAAAAGCACTCTAGTCAGGCCATCTGGCACACTTCTAGTCTCCCATTGTTAATTTCTCTGTTAAACTAATCATAATATATAATTCTTCAGTTATCTGCACACCCAACCGGGTTTCTTTTAACATCAAATGCCAGTGGTAGCCATCACTCTGATTAGCATTGCTAAATTCTACTTTCTTGCAGTAAAGGTTTTGTTTGAGGGATCAGGAATGCTGCCAATGTGTGTTCAGTTAGCCCTGTGCATCTGGTCCATACATCATGTACAGACTGTATCTTCAATAGCTGAAGGCTGTATTAAAAGCTATAGATCTCACTGGACTGATGAGAATTCACGACTAACGATGCAAATCTGGCACCAGTTGTATACAGTATTAAACTCTGACCTTTACATTATTGCCACAGACTAACTTATGAATAAAGGAAGAACAACAACAAAATACCATACTTTGGTTCCCGATTCATTAATTTAGTTGTAGAAAGCATGGAAATAGGAGTACAGACAGCTCGTGTTATGAATACACAAGTGTTCCCATTAAAACATTTTGGTTCAGCATCGTAATTCAAATTTTAGGTCTGGAAAGCACTGTCAGGGTCATCTGATCTCCATACCTGCTACAATGAGTCCCAATTGTGTTCTGTATTATGAGCCAAATCTAGCCAATGTGCAGGCTGGGCCCAGAATAGCTCCATAGAATAACTCCATGGTTTGGGGATGGGAATAGGAACAATTACTATAAGCTGCTAACACTAAGCCCTAATGCATCATCCTTTACAGTCAGGACATGTGGATCTTCCAACATGCCTTCCCTCCCCCTAAGCCTCGTCCTTATTGTATGCCAGCTGTTGTCTCAGTTTCTGAGACGCACAACATGCAGAGATCCTATCTATATTCCACCCCCCTGAAATCACACTCAGCCTGCACGATGCAACCAGGCTGGCTCCATCACCAGGAGGTTTGGATCACCTCAGAGGGGCAAGATCTGCCTTTCTTCATAAGAATACAACCCTATGTCTAGGAGCTTTGTCACTGACTTCAATATCAGTGGGATTAGGCTTCTTGTATTTTATCAAGTCTGCTGTTGACTCTCTCTAGTAATGGTACCTACGTGACTTTCCTTTGGCAAGTTGTTTCATTGTCTCATGTTTTAGGTCATATTTACTGAGTTACAATTAAATTTTCCTCCTCTCTAAAACTGCCACTCTTCCACCTTATTATTCTCACTCACAGCCTGCTTAAGTTATTCCTCCCCCTTTCCAGTACTATCATTGTTCTTCACATATTTGAACTCGTATTCTTTCCCTCCTTCCCTTAACTGACTTGCTTAAGCTGTAAAATTATATTCTATTAAGCCAACTCCTTCAGTCACGTACTGTCATCCTTTAATATCTTTTAGCACTTCTTTGGTTTCATTTTTGTTATTAATTTATGGTCTTTTTAGAACAATGAAATGTTTAAACGTGTAATAAATACACCTTAAAATCACTTTATTGAGCTTTGGATAACAAGCGATTAAAGCTCTTATGAACTAAAACCCTGCTTATTTGTTATATTTATATACACAACAACAAGTGCTTATAGTTCTTTTAACAAGGTTTGTGCTGACTTCCACAATGCTTGGATGTTCAAAATAAGGGAAGTGGTTGAACTTTAGGTTTGCATTACATGTTAGTTTCAAATTTTTTTGTGAGATTGTAAAGTATGAGGGGCCTGTGCTGCTAAGCTACAACCTACCTTCTTCTGGCCTTCCTTATACCTTCATTACTTGCTTCCCATACCTTTGATGTTACTGGATATTGGCAAGTGGAAGGAAGGCCAAGGGCCAGTAGCCACTCTGCAGGCAGCCTGGTTGGCCCTGCTAGACCTGTTGCCCTATTCAGGTCCTTTTGTCCCTGAGCATCCATGCAAAGTTCCTCCTTTCATAGGGTTGTCCTTGCAGGTTTCTGAGGGCTTGTCAAGGCTGCAGCTGTTAAAGCCTAGGCCCCTTTTTTCTCTCCAGCCCCAACCACCTTGGCCCACTGGTAAGGACCTCAGCTTCTGGGCTTTAGGTGCAGCCATCTCATCCCATTTTAGAGTTCTGTCTCTGTGCACTAGGGTCTGCCCCTCGCCTTGGGGTTGTCTTTTAGCCCCTATGACAAAATGAAGGGGAGCGCACCCAGGCCCCCTATCCACAGCCTCCTCCACCTCTACAACCACAATCCAGTCCTCCAGTTTATAAGTCCAAATAAACCCAAAAAGGAAACCAAAAGGTACAAGCTGTCTGCTCTGCAAAAGAAATAAGGAGTTTCCCTCTTTGTAAAAAAACAGCCTGTAGGCCTTACCTGCACAGGAAGCTTCCTCTTCCAGTCCCCCCGGGCAGCTGACATGCTGGTCTGCCTCCACAGCACATGTGCACAACACTCTTCCCCCCTGCCTGCCCTGTTATAGCCTTGGGCTGGGTTTAAATACCTTAACCCAACATACTTCTTGTCACTTGACCAGGTTGCTGCACCCTGTGGCCAGGTGCACCCAGTCACTTTTTAATCTGTTGCTTTCACCAGTGCCAGGTCCAGTCCACCTGCACTGCTGTCTCCAATAGTCTGCCCCTGTCCGGCATTACTAGCAACAGGGGCAGGGTTTCCCTGTTACAGAGGTCCAGTTCGTCGATATGGTTAGTATTCATGTTCTGAAAAAAGCAAAGGTAAGCAAGAGAACATTGGCTAAACCACATAGAAATAGGTCCTGGAATAAACAACCATCATACTATTTCTAGGACTGACATATGGCTCAAACATGTGGCAGAAACTGACCTGAGAATTTGTGTCAACAAAGAATATTGATTGAATCAAAAGGGAAGATTATGTAGGCAGGAGTGTGTGCTTGTGTGTGTACATGCACGTGTTTGCTCACTCATGCATATGTATACACATATTTAAGTAAATAAAGCCAGATCCCAGGAGTATGTTCTAGGGCTGTGTGAAACACCATCGTTTCATTTAGACATCCATTTTGAAGGGACAGTGTTTTGATTCTTCATTGCTTTTTGTTTCAGAGCACTGTCCCGTTTTGTTTCCTCAAAATTGTTTTGCTGTTTCACCCATAGGCTATAAAGGGGAATCATGAACATGCTTAAAATATTGTCATTTGTTGCCTGAGTCAGATACAAATCGCATGGATGGTAACCCCTTCTGATGGCATGAAGCCTGCCAAATTTCAAAGAGATAGATGCAGAGGTTTCCCAGAAACTGCACCTCAAAGTCTTGAAAGCAAAATTTGCTGGCAGCAGCAGCCACCTGTCATCTGGGATGCAGATCCGGGGGCTCACGCTCCCAGGAGAGCTGCACGGTTGTGCCAGCCTCCTCCCGGATCTGCACCGCATGACAGGAGGCTGCCGCTTGGGACCAGTGCTGGGCACAGTCCGCACCCAGTGCTGCGGAAGACAGATGCTGCCGCGGGCCACAGGCAGCAGTGGCAGCCTCCTATCATCTGGGTGCCTGGGAGGGCTGCAGAGCTGTGCTGGGCTCCTCCTGGGGTTATGAGCCCTGTGTCTATGTCTCAAATGACACGAGGCTGCCCTTTCACCCGGGACTGGCACCAGGCATGGGCTGTGCCCAGCACTGGAGAAAATTGCTGCTGCCTCCTGTCCCAGGCAGTAGCAGCTCCCCTCATCCAGCACAGCTCCAGGGACTCGCACCCCTGGGAGGAATCCAGCGTGGCCTGGCTGCCCTCGTGGGGCTGCAAGTGCCCGGATCTGCACACCCCATGCCCAGCGCCAGGCTCCGTGGAGTTCAGCTCCGCCTCTTGCCGCTGGGCTACACTCTGATTGGTTCGACTAGCCCTATGGAGCTCAGCCAGGTGGGGGGGGTGGGCAGAGCCTGCGCTGTGCTGTGTGGGGCTGGCGGAGCTGGTCAGAGCCCAGCCCAGAGGTGGAAGGCGGACAGAGCTGGCACTGCACTCTGCCTCCTGCTGCCATGGGGCTGCGGAGCCGCTCATAGCACAGCCCTGGCTCCCCACTGCCTCCCACCACTGGGCTGCTTCAAAACTCGAAACGTTTAGAAACTTTCTAAATGTTTCAAGTGCCTTCATTTAGTTTCAAAACTGGTGCGATGCTGTTTTGTTTTGACTTTGCTGTTTCGAGCTCAAAACAGCTTTGAAACAAAACACTTGGAGAAATTTCACACGGTCCTAGTACGTTCAGATGCTATCAAGGCATAGCATGACATCCTTCCTGTGTATGCTTGTACACCAAAATCAATAGCACAGCTCATGATAGTAAAGCTAAATGCACATGGAAGTGTTTGTGAGATCAGAAGCTTTTTTTGGCACAGGATGAGAAGTCTACATGTTTAAATGCAGAATGCATGTCAATGTCATAGCTTCAGTGGTTTTTCCACTTCAGTAGATCTCAGAAAAACTTGTTGAGATCTCAGTGTTAATGAGGCTTACGTATGAAAGCTTTCTGTATAACAGTGATGCTCTGTTGTTTATACAGAAATGCTTCTCCAGATGGAGTCCAAGGAAGTTTACAACATTCTGCTTGTGTATATATAAAGCCTCACCCAGCACAGAATTGCAGGTCCTCTGGGAGCTGGGACAGCTGTTTAAACAGTTCAGTAATGATATGCACTGGTTCAAGGAGCAGGAACGCAAAAACTGGCTGAAGTTGGCAAGGTAATTTAGCTTTAGGATGCAATAACCCTGATTAGAATCTGGCCCAGACATAAGGGCTACAGGCTAGATGGATAAGGGACCTGGGTGCCATGATGCTCAGTGTCAGAAGGCCAAGCTTTTAGGAGTCTGGTCTTCAGCGTGGAATCCACATCACTCAGTGAAGTGCCTTAGCCCCAGATAGTACACTTGGATGTGTTAGGTGCCTCAAAACAGGATTCACAAGAATTGTTAATATGGTAAATTAGCCAATAGAAAATTCAGCTGAAAAAGAGAGAGAGAGATGTGCATCTTAAGCCCCATCCCTCTCTTGGGGTTTCAGTATACCTAAACTGCATACCGTGGCAACAGTGTAGGGATGTGGCCTGGCACTTGGAGCAAAGAAGCAGCAGCAACTTCTGCTCCATGATCACAAAAGCAGACACAGCCATCAGCTGCAGCTGCTTTTTTTCCACCATCCCACTCCCCTCCTGTACTGTGGGGCGGTATAGACTTAACTAAGTCAGTTCACTTCTGTGGGGACTCCATGTTGCCATGACTAGACTGTTTCCAATAGCTGTTCTAGCTAGGGTATCTAAACTGCACCCAGAACATTGCTGCAGGAGGATTCTCCCTCCATTCAGGAATCACAACCCAGAACCCTGTCCTGTGCTAAAGTCATTTCTATCTAGGGCAGGGGATAGGTCCCTTCTTTTAATGTGGAGAGGAAGAAGGAGGCTGTGATGCCCTTTGTATACAATAGTCTAGCAGTTAGTACATTCATCCAGAATGTGGGAACCCCAGATTTGGTTCCCTGCCCCACCGTCTGAGAGAATTCATACCTCTTATGAGAGCATTGTACAACCAAGCTATAGGTTATTCCTTGTGGAGAAGTTCTACTCTCATAAAAAGAATTAGTGATTCTTTGGGTATAGGAAAGAGTGCAAAGTAGATTTACGCCAAGAACTAAATGTTTATTTTACATTAAACCTCTACTGAATAAAATATGAAGCAGAGACAGGAACTCAGGTCTCCCTACCTCTTGGTGAGTGTCATAATGACTGAGCTACAGTTGCAATTATTCACTTCCCCCTCTCTCAGGCCTCATAAATTTTTCATTCTTTTATGCAAAATTGAATATTCAATGGGAAGGGTGAAGCCTGCCCTCTACCTTCCACAAAACCCCCTGTAGTCTGGTGGAGCTTGTAGGGAGGGGCACTTCCTTGAGAAGTTGTAGAAGTGGGTTTGGAGCAATTAAACAGAGAAGGACCTTGAACCCGGGTCTCCAAAATCCTAGCCCAATATTCTGACAGCTAGATTATTACTCAAAAGGGGAGAGACACTACTTTTTCCAGCTGTATTAGAATTGTATAAAATTAGGAGTGGAAGGGACCTCGGGAGGTCATATAGTCCAACCCCCTGCTCAAAACTGGACCATCCCCAACCATATTATCCCACCCAAGGCTTTATCTAGCCAGGTCTTAAAAACCTCCGAGGATGGAGATGCCACAACCTCTTGGGCAACCTTTTCCTAATATCTAACCTAAACTTCCCTTGCAGCAACTTGAGATCATTTCTTCTTGTTCAGTCATCTGCCACCACTGAGAACAATCTAGCTCCATCCTCTTTGGAGCCCCCATTCAGGGAGTTGAAGGCTGCTATTAAATCCCACCCCCCCGCCCCAATCTTCTCTTCTCTAAACTAAATAAACCCAGTTCTCTCAGCCTTTCCTCAGAAGTCACGTGCCTCAGTTCCCTCACTATTTTTGTTGCCCTCTGCTGGACTCTCTCCAATTTGTCCACATCCCTTCTGTAATGGGGGCCCAACACTGAACACAGTACTCCAGATGTGACCTCACCATTACTGAAGAGAGGGAAATAATCACTTCCCTTGATCAGCTGACAATGCTCCTACTAATGCAGCTCAGTATGCTGTTAGTTTTCTTCACTACAAGGGTACACTGTTGGCTCATATCCAATTTATTGTCCACTATAACCCTCAGGTCCCTTTCCGCAAAACTGCTGCTTAGCCAGTTGATCCCCAGCCTGTAGCACTTCTGTCCTAGGTGCAGGTCTTTGCACTTCTCCTTATTAAACCTCAAGATATTTATTTTGGTCTGATCCTCCAATTTCCCTAGGTCTCTGAACCTTAGCCCTACCCTCCAGCATATCCACTACTCACTTTGGATTGGTGTATTTTGGTGTATTCTTGAAGTAAATCAACAGTTGCCACTACACCCCACAAAAGAGACTATTCGATTGTTTGTTAAGCACAGACCTAATGCACCACTTTTAGATCAAGCACCTCAGGGGACAACATGCAGGGGAAAGCCTAGTCAGTGATCCATAAGGGCCTAGCCTTGAAATATGTGACAAGCTGGTCAGTCCTGCTAAGATAGACCCTCTTCTGAATATGCACAAAAGGAAATTGCACTGGCAAAATCTTCAACACTTATGAGGTAGGGGTGAGGTTTGAAGATAAAGGATTTAGAAACCCAAATTCTGCCCAAGTCTCCTAAATCCCCCTTTTTTATCCAGTCATAACCCAATTTTCACTAGAAATAATTTATAAAGGATCCATAACAAACAAGTATTTGGGACCTTTATATTACCCGAGAACTGCATACCACCTTTCAGTAACGTAGTATTCTTAGTGTCCTGGAGGACCTAAACACAATGATGACTCAGAAGCCTGCGACTTCTTAAACCACTGCAACACCTTCCTGCAGCATTATCAAGATTCATTATGAGTTTCTCATCTAAGTGCTTCTCACTATGCCAAAAGTTGCTCTACAGTACCTATTAGAACATAGTTGAATAACTGAACAGAAAAGCAGAAACACCTGAATGGATTGATGTTGTAGATGTAATTGTGGAACTGTATTCCCAAACCATTAAGCCCAGTCAAGTAGCCCTCTCTCATATGGATAGATCTAATGAAGCCAGTACAACTACTCACACAGGTAAGAGTTACCAGTTCCCTCTACACTTGTCTACATACTTGTTCAAATTAAAGGTCCCAGTTCTGTAACCAAAACTTATAGAGTCTTACTTGGTCTACGTTAGTGTGATCAGAACCTTAATGATTAAAGATGAACATAATCTGGAAGCAACTCTTTTCCCTTTTGCTAGAGAACTATGAGTATGTGCCAAGTATATAAGGGGCTACAGGAAAACTGAGGCAGTCCAAATATTGTTTTTTTTCCATTCAATTCCATTTGTCCCAAACTTTCTTCAAATAATTGATACATATCAAATAAAAGTATAGGCACAATGGGGTGCCTATAGTATAGGCACAATGGGGTGCCCACACATACTTAAAGTTAGGCACATGGGTAAATGTTGGTTAGGGAGCTTCACTGTTGCAATAACATATACATTTACAGTTTATTTAAAAACTTTCTACAGTGCTTTTTTTCCCCACTGCCCACTTTCCCCCTATGAAGGTACCAAGAGATTGATCTAACCATTTGTAAAGTGTTTTCATCTATAACCTCAGCCCCACAAATAAAAAAAGAAAGCCAGAGCTAACCTGCCTTTTCCTCCATTAATAGCAAATCTAGGTCAACACCGTGTTTAAGATCTTTCAAAGGGATGGCTGCTCCAGACATATGCAGCTCTGAAACTATTAAAAAGCAAAACAGCCAAGTTAATGTAATTGTAGAAGTGGAAACATCAACCTGCAACAGGCAGGGCGTGCAGGCATTATGGTCTGGGTGGACTATCGCACACCTCAGGAGACCTACTCAGCACACCAGGGTTCCAACAATCCATCTGCATACTGCATGTCCCAGGTTTTGGGCACCATTAGGAGCCTTAGACTTAGGGTGACCACATGTCCCAGTTTATCCTGGGTAGTCCTGGATTTGAGAGGACAGTCCCAGCCAGCTGGTAAAAATTAAAACAAGCATCTGGGAAATGTAGAGGCACAGGGTTCAGTCCACTAGGGAGGTGGAGCAGTGCAGTGATATGAAATGGCATGTCAAGGAGGTGGGCCCTACCCTCCAGAATATGTACTACTCCCCACAGCTTGGCATCATCTGCAGACTTGCTGAACGTGTACTCTATGCCATCTTTCAGGTCATTGATGAAGACATTGAACAAAAGTGGCCACATGACCAGCCCCTAGGGCACTCCACTTGATACTGGCTGCCAGGTAGACATTGAGTCATTGATTACTACCCTCTGAGCCCAATGCTCTGGACAGTTTTCTATCCATCTTACAGTCCAGTCATCCATCCCATACTTCCTTTAAAAAAAAACAAAACATTGTTGCAGTTCCCAGGGGTGGTTCTGGCTGGCTGAAGGCCCACACCTAGCCTGGAACTCACAACCATCAGCTTAACAGGTCATCACACAGGCCTCCCTACCACAGGACACGGCAAAAGGCAAGGGTCTGCGCTGGCCAGGAATCAAACCCACGTCAACTGCTTAGAAGGCAACTATGTTTACCAGTATACTACCAACACCCTGCTCTATTTACTTATCTTTTTAGAAAAAGAGAGGCTGCCTCAGGGCTCCCCAAGTCAGATCTCCTCTCATGAATTCAGGTGTTCATACTCATTGCCTTAAGGGCTAATTACATGAGCTCCACCCTCCCCAGTACCCACACCTATGCCTTGCAAATGTCACAAATACTAATCAATCATAACCACACATATGGGCTATGGGCTCCTGGCTATGCTTGTCCATTACACCAGCCCCTCACTAGGCTATGGGCACTTTGGCCCCATTGATCTCCAGTCATTGGGCTTCTTGGTCTTCAGTACCTCCTGCACTCTGATGCTACTTCTAGGCCAGTGAGACCTACAGGCACCCTGGCCCTACTTGCTCCCCAGGCCCTCCAGCCCTTTGCTTTCTTACCAAGCCCTGCAGCTCTCTATTCTCTCTCTAGGCCCTCTGACCCCTCTCTCCCTGGGCCAGCTGGGGCCTCCTTACCTCCACTTAGTCCCTTCCACAAACTGCCAGACCTTCCCAAGCCACAAGAGTGCATGCTGGCTGGTCCACCCTGGCACTCCCAGCCTGAAGGCTACTTACCCCCAGACATACTTGGTCACTTTCCCAGTAGCAAGCTCAGGAGCTCCTTCCCTTTTAGCTACTGGATAAGACTCCCTTTCTATCTCAGGTCCTCAAGGTATATATTCCTCAAGCCCAGCCCCATTTTAGCCAGGTGCCTTCCCTGACTGTTGCCTGAGCTATTTCTCAAATGTTCTGTCCTCTTATAGTGACAGGTTAGCTATTTAGACTCCAGGCTTGCTAACACTTATGCAGCAATTACCTTTGCTGCCAAGAAGAGGCCAATTGATTTCAGCAAGGCTAGTCAATGTAGCAAAGTTAAACATGGACATCAGTGTTAGCACATTTGAGGCTATAGGAAGTTTCATTTTTAAGACAAAGCATGTGGGTGGATGGGTGGATGGTTAGATAACCTACTACAACTAGAAGTTTCAACTACATAATTCTGCTGAAAGGGAGGGAAGACAAACCCCATCACATAATAATCCATTCTCTCCCTTCCTCCACCTTGTTCTAAATGTACAAGAAAGCAAAATGAGTTGAGAAATCTTAATACTCCACGTAACACAAGGAACAAAGACTATTCATCTAAGTCTTTTAGTTATAAGATCGCTAGTATAACAATAGCCCACAGCTAAGTCTTTCTTCAAGACCCCACAAAACTTCCTTTGCTATAACACTATTTTAATGTTTCATACTCTGTCCTCCAATCACCTACCTGAAGCAGTCTTCCAAAAAACCAAAGTCTGCCAGCCTTTTTCCTTCTTTTGTTAGAGACTTGTAACCTATGTTAGGCTTCTAGCTGCCGTGTACCTTCTTGTAGAGGGAAAACCTGACATTTCCCCTACATCCACAATGAAAGTCTCAAGGGCCAAAAGGCATCACTGTACACTAGAACTTTGAAAGACCTTACTGCTGTCTCAGGACATTAGAGAAAATTCCAGTTCCAGAGGTAATTGAAGGCCTTGTGCAGTGAAAGTAGAAAGGATGCTTATAAATCCTGAAGGCTGGGAACTGAGGCATAGTCGTTTTATATTCTTTTGGGATATAAAACTGTCCATGGGGGAGGGGATTCAAACTACAGGGGAGCAACAAGCAGACTTGCAAGTTCTCATTTTCCTCCAGTTGCATCCTTTTTGTGCACCTTGAATAAACACATAGACACTGCCAAATGCACTAAAAGTAATACAGTACTTGGACTCTGGCAAATCCTCACTAAGATCAAGTACCAGAATCAAGGGCCCTCCAGAAAGAAAAGTAGTCTCAGAGGTTAAGTCTCTGGAATATCTGAGATGATCTCAACTATCACCATTATTATAAACCAAACAAAAGAAGTGCTCTTTACTCTACTCCTTGCTTGCCTCCATTCTTTTATAGTAGGGGGAATGGCTTAATTCCTTGCAGCTGACCAAGCACTTCCACCCTGACAGCCTTTGTGCTAAGTTTACAGCATCCAGCTGTGGTCCTTCTTCTCCCGGCAAGAATGTTAACCCTTCCCCTGACCATCCTTGAACCAGTTATATAAATTCTGTCACATGCATCAGATCTGCCAAGAAACCATATGGTTGTTATTTAACTCAGAACAAACCCCAGCAGAAAATAGTACAAAATTCTGCTGGGTCAGTTGCTGCACCATGAATCTGTGATGAGAAGTTGAAAGAAAATTAACTTGATGAATTAAGAACAGGCATGGGTGAGAACTACTCTGAATTCATTATTTCCTGTGCATTCCTGTTCTTCAAGACCTTTCAAACCCAGACATAATGCTATTGCTTCTGTTAAACAATTCAAATGCCATTTCCCCCCCTTTAATGAGCTGTTCTGAAACACAAACATTTTTAGGGGAGGGGTTGAACTTGAATTACTGTTGAACAAGACAGTGTCAGCCAACCTTCTGCTGGCACTTTTACTACTGAAGAAAGAACAAAATTGGCATCTGGAAACAATGACATTTTAAAAAAAGATATCTACCTCATTTTGAGTATGGTGAGGATGCTGGCAATCAGGATGGTATTGAAGCATAATGTTGAAAAACTTACCATACAACCCAAGATGAGCATTCAGCAACAAATACATACAACAGGTGCTGTATAACACTATAGCTAGGTAACTTGTGTTATGTATTGCAACTGTGAAACATTGGTAGAACCTGGTAGATAATGCTTGCATAAAGTTAACTCTTCTCCAGACAGTCTCTGATCAGACTATAATGTCAGGCATGAAATTTCCTTAGGTCCAGATAATGATTCATTATAAATCAGATATAACTGAATTACCTTCCATAGAGTGTAAGTGTAAACATTAGGGGTGTGGGAAACAGGTCCTATTCAATTCAGATTTGGATTCAGTCCGAATCAGAGACAGTGATTTGATTTGTTGATTTGCATCACTGTCCCCAATTAGATTTGGTTGAATCTGAATCTGAAGATTCACTGCTGATTCAGAGAATCAGCAATTCACCCATAGACAGAGTTTTAAATGGTTTTTTCTACATACCTCGAGATACCAGTCATGGCTCGTGAATGCTGTGATGGTAGGGCAGATGGAGCATCCCACAGGAGCATGGGGGCCCCCCCACATGCTCTGTGGTGAAGTGGACCAGAAGTACTTCTTGTTCACTTCCAGGTCTGTTGGGGAGTGTGCGGAGGCCCCCCCTGCACCCTGCCCTATCTTGGTGATTGGCCACGGGGGGACCCCCGGTGCATCCCCAAACTCAGAAGACACCAGTCGCTAAGCTGGGGGGATGCAGGAAGGGGCCCCCTGCGTGCTCCCTGTTGGACCTGGAAGTGGAACCCTGCACTCCTGTGGGACGCTCCATCCACCTCAGCACTGCGGCATTCATGAGCCCACTGGTACCTAGAGGTCAGTAGAAAAAACTTTTAAAGCTGTGTCTATGTCCGAATCTCTGAATCTTTCTGAATCTCTCTGAAACTATGAATCGATTTGGAGGGTTCCGATTTGATTCAGAGAGAGTAAAGGGAGAATCGAGCCAAATCTCCGCCAAATCGAATCAGGGACTGAAGCTTATCACAGCCCTAGTAGACATGTGACATGTTTTACTATGGAGAAAATTGACTTTACTAGGTACTAAAAGTGGAGCAGATACAAAACACACAACCTTAAATCAGTGTAAGTCATTACACCCAGGGCACATAGTTACTATTCATCCACAGAAAGTGAAAAGTAACTATATACCTAGTAATAGTAAGTTAAACTGCTCTACTGATCTTGTGTCCACCTCCCAGACCAGTGATTCTCAACCAGGGTGCCACAGCATGCTAGGGTGCCATGCGATTCTTTGAAAGGCACTGTGAGGTCTGAGGAGATAAGCGGTTATGAGGAGAGGAGCACAGGCTTAAGCTTGTCCGTGCCCAGCCAATCCATCACCTCCACTGCCCAGCACTATAATTAAATAAATTAGTTTTTGAAATTGGGTGCCACTCAATTTGCTAAAGTTATGGAGGGGTGCCTTTAGCCCCAAATGGTTGAGAACCTTTCCTAGACAATTTCATCCCCAGGCAAATTGGCTCCCCTACCACCTAGCGTTTGGGCTTGGTAATAGCACATACTGAGGATGGTCATCCAGGGACTGCTCATCATGCACCTGTTCCATAGCCTGGAATAAACTGTGGATTATATTACTCCTCCGTTATTAGGTCATATGTCTGCACTCTAATTTGGAGTTATACAAGTGTACCTCAGATCATACTGAAAGTCCTGCTTGGAGCTCTGTGAATAGTTGATTTTCCCATGTGGTGTCAAAAAGAAAATAAAAATGGCTTGGATGGAACCAAACATTATTTTTTGTTTGGTTTTCTCACCAAAACTAAAAGCTCAAAAATTTCATCGAAAGTCTAACAAAATGTTCCATTCAAGCCAAAACAAACAGAACCTATCAGGAAAATTAAAGGACATTACTGTCTACCTTCACAAAATAGCTGGATGAAGAATCATTGTCCTGCTTTTACCTAATAGCTTGGAGCATTCACTTGGGATGCGGGAGACCCAAAGGCAATTCCCCCTTGTTCATGACATGTTTAAACCCACATCTCCCACTTTCTACCAGAGTGCCTTAGACATTTAAGATATCTAGATATGCCTTAGATATCAATCTGTGGTATTGAGAAGGGTAGGGCCCTCAGTTCCTCTTGCTGAAACTGTTTTACTTGGTGTAAATGGAATCATTCCCTTGAAAAGAGTGAAAAGAAGCTATAGTCTGTAACTTCCACATCCCAGGTGAGTAATTTAATTTGGGGGTGGGTGGAAGGGGCAGGGGATTACAGTGAAGCATAAAGGGACTACAAGCCAACAGTGTGTTCCTGTTGCCAAAAAAAAAAAAACCCGCAAAAAAGCAGCAGCATACTGGGTTGCATTAACAGGAATGTCTCTTGCGAAACAGTGATTGTTCCACTCTACTCAGCACTGGTGAAGCCTCACCTGGGGTACTGTCCAGTTTTGGACCCCACACTTCAAAAAAGAAGCAGACAGATTGGAAAGAGTCCAGTGGAGAGAGACAAAATTATTAAAGTCCTGGGAAATATAATTAGTGAGGAAAGGCCGAGAGAACTAGGGCCGCGTGTAGACTAAACAAGAAGTGTGTACGCATGACACTTTGAAGCTGGCTAAATGCTTTTGCATGACTTTAATATTGTTGGTATTTGCACACCTCGGCAATATATTGTGCATTAATTCTAGCCGCTGTAGGAAATTCGGCAGCATAATGAGCCTTAAATGACTTGGGACACTCCTTGAAGGAGTTTTAGTTTGCTGCTCCTACAGCCGCGGAGCAAAATGCTGGGCTTCCCTCCACGGCTGTGATGCCCACCGGGACTGCCTGAGCTGGGTGCTGCCTCGGGGCGGGGGGCGTTCAGCTGCTGCAGAGAGAAGCACCAACCCCCCCACCCTCAGCCCAGGGACCACTCCACCCACTGGCAGCTTGCCCTCCCCTCCCCTTCCCGCCAGAGAGGCAGGTAAGTCAACGGGGTATGTGCACAACATAGGGGTTTAATCAGCCCTAAATTGAAGCAGTGTTTTTTAAAACTCACGGCTTCAATTTAGGGCCCCTGTTTCATCCACACATGCCCGTGGAGCCTAGAAAAGTGAAGACTGAAGAGGAAATTTGATAACAGTCTTCAAATACCTGCAGGGTAATTATAAAGGGGATGAAGATAGACTTCTCCTCTGAGGCCATAGGAGACAGCATTAGGAATGATGGCCTCAAATTCCAGCAGAGGAAATCTAGGTTTTGAGATTAGGAAGAATTTTTAGACTCTGAAAGTGGTCAAGCACTGGAACAGCTTACCTAGGGGACCTGTTGGATCTCCATACCTGGAAATTTTCAAGAGAAGTTTAAAAAGACATTTGGCTGGGTTGGTTTAGTTAGGGATGATCTGGACTGGATAAGATAACCTCATGAAGTCCCTTCCAACATTACTTTCCTATGACTCTAATCACAGGACAACAATCTAGTCTTAGGCTTCTGCACACTCTCCAGTGACTATAAATATGGTCTACGAAGTGGGATAAGAATAGCAGGAGCATTTGAGATATACCCACATGAGAATTATCTTAGTGGTTAAGAGGTAAGAGACCTAGTTTCTGTTCCCGTAAATGTTTTATTTTTGTTATACAAAATAACACAGTATCAACAGAAAAAACTGGGAATAGCTTGGTAGCTAGGGGACTCTCCTCAGAGAAGGAAAATGCAGATTCATGTTCTCTTAAACAGAAGAAGGCACTGAACCTGGACAAGTATTTAAAGGCCCGAGTAATTAGCTAAAAGAGCAGGACAGCATTGGCAATGGCAGCTTTGTGAATCTATATTCTACTTTTTCAGTAGAAATTGGTTCAGCAAATTCAATGCAAATAAACTACACATTTGTAGATGACAGAAGCTGCATTTTTTTTAGAAAACAATTACTACTCATCTAGTTAGCAATTTTTAAATTTTTTTTTGTTGCCAAAGATAGCAAATTCTTTCTATAATAGCAGATTCCTGGTATTCATCCTCTCATATGACTACTGAACAATTTAAAACCTGGGAGGCACAGAGCTACCTTTGATCATGTTTCACATGATAATGTTGCTGTCTAGTAACTGCTATTCTCTGTACAAGAGAACCGGATTGTGCAGAATGAGTTATGCTACAATATTATAAATTTGGAATGAGGAACTGTAGCTCTTAGGATCACAAAGATATTGATTTCAACTCACATATTCCTTCAGATTCTCAGGCTACAGCATTTAATTTTTTTAATTTAAGGTTAATCTGTCTTCATGACCTATTTGCTTGGAAATAGGACTAGTGAGGCATTTTCCAACAGCATTTTGTTTTCCAGCAGTTTTGTCAGAAATATCGATCCATTATGCCTGAAATGTTTTATTTGAACTATCTGGGCTTTGACTGGGGCTGGGGAAGCTCTGGGTCCCCAGCCTTGTAGCAGACATGGTTGTCTACTCTGAAGCCAGGGACTTCTGAGAGCGCTCTGCAGTTACTCATTGAAGTTGACATGCTGCCCCGTCAATTTTTATTGGCATCAGCAGTGAAACTGAGACAACAACAGTTTCACTGAACAGCTCCAGGGATCAAAGAACTAAAAATATTTTTTAAAAAGTTTGTTTCAGATCAACAAAGTCCAAAACCAAATTTAAAAAAAAATTGCAGAGTATATACCTTGCCTTTCAGCCAACTGTATTTGGGCAGCCTCTTGTTCTCAGCACACAAACCATTTTCTTTAAACCCACTTCTTTCATGAACCCCCTGTAATGTTTCCTCCTTTCTAGTGAAGTCTAAATATTTTCCTGTAACTGATATCACCTTTATCTGTGCCACATTTTAGCTGTCCAGGAACAAGAAAAATCTGTTTGTTTGTTTTTTCATTTCAAGATGCTGTATCGTTCTATAGTGCTCTATAACCATTTTAAAAAGCCATCAGACATATTATGACAAAGGTTGAATTTCAGTATAAATCTAATAAAGTCCAAACTTAATAAAGTCCATCCATAGTCACTCCAAATAGAGGCAGGAATATGTGACTGAATGAACTTGGTCCCGAACTCAGACATAAACAGACAAGCTAAAAATGAACAGAAAAAATATCTCTGAAACTCTCAAATTTCTGCCCCACAGTTTTGTTAAAAATTCTGTTTGACTTATCCTGGTTTTTTTTCCTGTGTTATTTTTATGGCTAATGTGCTCTTTTCCTTATAAAACTCTTCCTTTTGCTTTGGGACTGCCAAAGAAGAGCTTGTTGGAGAAGCCTGTTAAGTGGTATTCTCAGAGCATGGCTAAGTTAAGTTCTTGCCTCCCGCGGATAACTTTGTCTATCCAAGATTTTGACAGTTTTGCTTTTTTTATGTCTGACTACTTTGCCTTGAGCATCTGATCCTGGCAGCTGTACTGCAAACTATATTTAATTCCCATCGTAGAACCCTAGAAAATGAGAGTTGGGAGGGACCTCAGGAGGTCATCTCGTCCAACCCCCTGCTCAAAGCAGGACACTCTGTTTCTGCATGACTCTGATCCATGCAGGAACATGGATCAATATTTACTTCATTACCAATATAGATGTGCAGGTTAGTGCTGGTGCCAATTGTGTGATACTTCTGTATTGGTGTGAGCTTCTGAAAAACAATGTTTCCCTCTCCACTTGAGCTGCTATAGGTACAGTCACCAGTGCTGTGAAAGGATCTGCTGATGGCATTCTATCATTGCAGAAGAAGTAGCTATCCCTGCTGCTGCTGAATTTACTTCCTAGTAGGCTGATTCAGGGGACAGTGAGTCAATTTGGTGATTTGAATCACTGCTCTGAATCAATTTGGCCAAGTCACCCAGGCCTATCCCCCACCTGGCAATGGCTGCCAAGCCTGCCCCAGCTCCCGGTACTCTGGAAAAAAAGAAGTCCCAATTCACCGGGTGCTGCTGGGCGGGGGGGCAATCCCCACTGCTTCCCACTGCCCCACACTGCATGTGGGGGCTCTCCCCCACCACTGTCTCAGCCTCCCCCCTCCCCCGCTATGAGTCCCGGGGCTTTTTTCTTTTTTTTCTTAAAGGGCCAGAGCTGGGGTGGGCAGGAAAGCCATGGGGGTGGCTGGGGGAGGATGGTCAGGGGGCTCATGGAAGAGCCTTTCATGCAGTCTGGGCCAGTGGAGGGCACCAGGGATCACCACCCCTTCCCCCCCCCAGCCAGCACCTGGTGAGTTTGGGCTTTTTTTTTTTTTTTAAGTACTGGGGGGCTGGGGGTGCAGGCAGGGAATGGGGCCTGGCAGGGGTCCTTCCATGGTCCCCTCCCCCCTTCTCCAGCCCCCTGTTCCCTGCCCCCTACTTACCAGCTCCCAGTCCAGCTGCAGTTCCCGCTGCAGCCACCAGGGACTGTCTGAATCATCGAAGCTCTCCGAATCTTTTCCAATGATTCGGAGAGCTTCAAATCAATTTGGACCTTTCAGTTGGCCCCCTGATTTGATTTGTATTTGGAGATTCGACCACCATATAGGGCCGAATCTCTTCTAAATCAAAGCACCACCTGAAGCTTCGCACAGCCCTACTTCCTAGGCAACACCTTTTATAGCATTCGTGACTGTACTCATGGCTTATGACATGCTGAAGCCCTAAACTATGTCCAGTTTAAGAGGCCCCATATGATAAAAATAATCAAATGTATGTATATTTTTTTCCATATTAGATTGAAAATGACCATATTGAGTCATAGAATCATAGAATCAATGAGTTGGAAGGGACCTAGACAGATCATTGAGTCTGACCCCCTGCCATGGGCAGGAAGGAGCACTGGGGGGTGGCAGGGGTCATAAGACCTCAGCCAGGTGCCTATCCAGTCTCCTCTTGAAGATCTCCAGGGAAGGTGAGAGCTCCACCTCTCAGAAAAGTCTATTCCAGGCTCTGGCCACCCTTACCATGAAGTAGGTCATTTTCCCATATCTCCTTCATTTACCAACTGATATTATAAAACTTGATAGCGAGTCAGTTTTTTCTCTTATTTAGAGACCTTTCATATTGTGAGGTCCTAAACTGTAGCTTAAGCCTAAATCCCGCACTGACTGGTCAAGTGGAAAGGGAAACATTGTTTTTCAGAAGTTCACCCCAATATGGAAGTATCACACAATTGGTATCAGCACTAAGATGCACATCTAGAGTGGTAATGAAATAAATATTGATCCGTGTTCCTGCATGGATCAGAGTCATGGAGAAATGGTGTCCTGTTATCAGCAAAATATGCATCTTCAGGTACTCCTTCAACCTATTTATTTATGCTTCCATGTCAGAGGTCTGTCATACATCACACTCAATGGCTATAGAAAAAAATAACTGACTCCAGAAATAACATCAAACCAGTTAGTTAATTTCTGGTTGGAAGCTATAGCATATTTGGCATTCATATAAAGATTCTGGATAATTTCACAAGGGAAACACAGATTTCCTTTATTTGCTACAGACTGTCAAAGCTTTCTAAAAATCAGTGAAATTTAAGATACGTGAGAGCTGCCATTCATTTTTGTTCGATATTACATGGCATGAAACCATGATCAATGCAACATGAACATGGATGAGATGAACAAAAACCTGTTATTCCTGAGATCTGCTGTCAATAGTATTACAGATTCCACTTCAAAATTGTATAAAAGTGTTCCCTGGGACTTGCAGAAGTGTGATGCATTGTCAGTGTTACTACTATATTAGCAAGTAACAAAGCAAAGACGACTTAGGTCCCCGCTAACAAGACAGCACCACTCACATACATTAAGTTAATTTCTCAGTACATAAGCATATAAACCCTAATCCTGAAAAGTTCTGTGCATGTCAGTCATGCAAGTGAAACTATCCCCCCTGTGAATCTACTTTCCCCTGGTGCATAAATGCCTTTAAAACTATATATCTACAAAGTAACCACAGTCCCCTATTTATTCTGCAGGCAACTACTTTTTCCTTTGGGTTGAAAAGGATCATCAATAAAGATCCAAAATATCTGCCAAATCTGGCAAGTCTTTGGCTTGATGACTGCAAGTGGTAATGACCTTCAGTCATTACTTGAAAGATGGGATTATAATGGAAAATAATGTTAAACTGGAGAAACAGCATTAGTGGTATAATCTGGCAAAAAAGCAAAGGCCTTTGAAACAATGGGTTTTGAATTTATGGAAAAATAATTTTAATTTTGTGCCAACAATGACTGGAGCAAGCAGAAATATGATTTACACCTTTATGACTCCTTGAATCCATTGCCAGCGATATGTTAGAAAAATCAGAAACTGAATTTCTTGGGCTGCCATTTCCAATGAGTAAGTCTGATAAATAAAACTTAATTTTTACATCTGCCATGGATTCTGGTATATGATTAATAGCTAGAACATTATGGCCAGTGGCCAATGTATGCATGTGATTACAACAATCTTAAATATAGTACATTTTGCATAAATATGCCAAAAAAAGATTATAAAAAACTCTATGTGCATGTGTGGAAAAAATCTTGTCACTGTGTCAAATATTAAATCCTTATGAAAGTTAAATACCACAGGCATCATTAGGCAGAATAACAGAAGCATGGGGTGCCATTGGCACCAATTCAGCTTTGGAAGCTCAGTCACTGAAACACCATTTTTGTTCATTTTGTTTCCTACATTTTGTTTCAGCTGATGTCCTACATATGGTAGTTAAAAAACTCCTACTTTGCCAAATGTACCATATTAAACTGGTTGTCTTTTAGAGCGACTTGCCAACAAAAAGAATGGATTTTCTTTTGTTCATTTGAAGAATATATTCTGTTAACTCAGACATGATCCTAAGCATTATTATATGCCAGGTTTTTTAAGTTCTTTATGTTGGCATCTTGGGTAAATGAACCAGAGTACAGTAGAAGGTTAAGTAACTTTGTGATATTAACCTCATGGAATTACTTCTTCTCCTTCGTGTCCTTGTCATAAACTAGATTTTTCAGAATTGTGCAAAAGTGCTGGCTCTCTCTGTTGCTGCAGTGAGGTCCTCCTTCATACAGGTCTTACCAAGGAGTCAACAAAAGAGGAAGTGCTCCATGGTCTTCACTTCATTGCACTCACATATATTTGTGTCATTAGAGTAGCCCCATGTGATCATATTTGTTTTTGATCTTCCAGTTTGCATGTGCTATGGTTCAGGCATTGACATGTTTCCCAGTCTGTATTGGCCCCCCTGGGAAGGTCCTCCTGGGATTCCAGGTCTATTTCAGGGCATATGATGGCACGTAATCTTTCCTTCCATAACCTCAGTTGTGCCTTTCAGTCATCATGCCCAAGGGCACAACACTGGTCACAAAACTCTTTCATGCTTTCATAGACTGGATGCCTGGGATCTTGCATCTGCCATGATCTTTCTTCTGGCTCACTACCTTTCTTCTGCTACGAGGTGGTGCAATGCCAGCCAGTAAATACAGACTATCCTTTGGTGTTGGTTTTAGACAACCTACTATTTCACGACAGCTGTCATTTAGAACTGGGTCTAGTTTCTTGGCATGAACTGATCATTCCTATACTGGACATGCTTACTCTGTAATGGAGTAACAAAAGACAATAACAGGGGTTCATAACATGGCTGGATTTGCTCCCCACTTTGAGGTGACCAACTTTTGAATTATGCTTATTGCGGGTGCTGACTTTCCCTTTTGTATTTTCTACATGTTTTGAAGATAAGTGTTCGATCCAATGTAACTCCCCAGTATACGGGGTTTGGCTCATTAGTCAGTGGGATTCCATCCCAGGTGATGTTTAATTTTGCATGGCTATCTACGGAGTAGGTGAAAGGCTGTGACCCAAGTCTTGGTTGGGTTGGTGCAAAGCTGGTTCTTATAATAATCTGAGAGGCTGCTCAGTGCACGTCAGTCTGTTGGACAGTGGCAAAGTCCTTCGTCTCTTGCAACATTATGCATAGAACACAATGCATATATGAAGCTCCTCTATTGCTCTGTATGGGTTGGTCAATGGTATATATAATAAAGTGGGTAGTTCCTTTATGAGGAAGGCTGATGAGTGTGTCAGAAGAATGGAAAGGTATATTTGCCAGATCTCATAGTGCTTCAGGGAATGGGAGCATTGACCCCCTCCAGTGTGTTACATGGGTTTTATCACCATCCCATGTCCCATGCCCTGGTATCATTTGCACTTTAGAAGTACTATTGGCTCTTTCATCAGTGCCTGATCATGCCCCTTCCCTGGTGGAGCACAAAGAGCTACAGTGGAAGCTAACAGAGCACACATTCTGAGGTACAACGGAAGCAGAAAGGAAAGGCTAGAAACTCTTTTAAAAGAAAGGGGAAAAGAAGAGGGCAAAAATCAGGCTTATAAGGTAACTACGTTGCAATACTAACTTTCCTGTGACAACTTTTCTTATTCAGCTAAATGGCAACTCCCCCAATGTCTACAGTAGAACCAAGATTCATCTTGAATGGCTACTGAGACTACTGCAAGCAAATCATTAAAGGAGTAAACATCTTTAAAAGTCTAGGCTGCTTCCTGCTTTTAGGAATGCCTTCTGAGCCAATGTTTGTATTAAGCAGTATTGACATCCAGTGGAGAGATAGAATAATTACAGGCATATAGATAGCTAAAAATATGCCAGTTTGCATTTCTAGTTCAGCTGCTCATACTAACTTGAAACAGATAGTTATTAATTACCTCTCTCATGAAGATATTATCTTCCTATAAAACAGGCCTATTAAGAGCCATATATGTCCTTTGTGAACAAAAGCTGGAATATGAATGCAAAAATCTGTTTTACTCTTTAAAAATTACCATTTTGAAGAATTTCCTTAATCCACAGATTTTTCTATTTTATTGTATTTGTTCATAAGTAGTATCTGTGAGCACTGGTTTGTTGGGGTTTTTTTAATAGAAAAGATAGCATAATAGCATTTGATTTGTAGATTTTCCAAGACATTTAAAATGCATCTGTCTTTGCAAATGGTAGTACATTACTATTTAAAACCAATACTTCCACTATGGATTGTCAAACTTGGTAACATTAATTGGAGATTAGATTGACTAGCAGTGACTCATGTAAATAGTCTAAATAATTTTAATAATATGGAAGAACAGTACAATCTAGGTCCTACTATGACAAATATGTCATCTAGAACAAAAGCATTAATCTCATTAGAAATAAAAACTGATAAAAATGTCCATACCCTTTTTTGACTAGTAAGTTTGCCTAGTTATTTATTACAGTAGGTAGGTTTTTGTACATTGTGTAAAATATTGATGATTCAGCATAAAACTGATTCCTCCCCCCCAGTTTCCAGTAACCAAAAAACTCAGGAATTTTAGCCCAAAGTTGCCAAAATCAGGAGGGGGGGACCCAGCAAAAATGACTAAAGATTAAAAAAAAAAGAAGTAATAATATATTTCACCCAATTATACCTTTTGTCTTTCTGTGGTCATAAAGCAGAATCATAAATCATAAATCATAGGCAACTTTATTTGCATTTCTATAGGCAATGCCCCTTCTTTTAAAACCCAAATAAAAGCCATTGGACAAACTCAGGGCACTGGCAGTAGGAAAGGGTCCTTATCTCCTAGCTCTCAGTTAAAATGTTTGCAATCTGACAGTAGCTTAGTGATCTTCATGAAACAAAGTGGTAGTGTCCGATTTAAAGACCATAAGAAATCACATACTGGGCCATGCCAGTGGCAATGGTCCATTTGGCCTAGTACCTTCTCAGTGGCAAGTAGTAGACGCTCTAGCAGGAGACTATATAAACAGAGCATTTCAAAAGTAATTCATCCACCATCACATCCTTCCTGGCATCAACAGTCATTGGTTTAGGGATGAGAGGATACATCCTTTTCTGTTGTGTTTCATATGTCTCAGTGCATCTGTCCTCCATGAATTCATCTAATCCCTAACTGAACCTGGCTATACTACCTGTTTCTACAAGCCCCTGTGGCAGTGAGTTCCACAAATTGACTATGCACTGTAAAGCAAGCAATTCCTGTTTGTTTTAAACCTACCTGCCCCCTAGTTCTAGTTTTCTAGGACTTGGTGAAAAGTTCCCTATTCACTCTGTGCTTACTCTTCATGATTTTATAGACAGCCATCTTATCCCCTCTCAGATGTCTTCTTTCCAAACTGAACAGTCCTAGCCATTTCAGTCATGCCACTGATCTTCTTTGCTGCCTTTCTCTACCTTTTCTACTTTCACTACATCCTTTGTTGGTGCACCATTGGTTTATACAGC
Organism: Crocodylus siamensis; assembly: GCF_052110815.1. Classification (NCBI taxonomy): domain Eukaryota; kingdom Metazoa; phylum Chordata; order Crocodylia; family Crocodylidae; genus Crocodylus; species Crocodylus siamensis. The sequence goes on from NC_143398.1 coordinate 68,955,927, forward strand.
AACGTAATTGTGTTTTCCCTTTTTTTTCCAATTTCCTTCTTGATGATACCCAACATTTGATTGGGGTTTTTTGGTCACTGCTGTATATGGAGCTAAGTTTCCTAAAAGTGTATCTACAGTGACTCTAAAGAATCTTTCCTAATTTGTGATTTCTACTTCAGACCCCAGCACTGAGTACGTATAACTGAGGTTATTTTCCCGTATGTGCATTACCTTTACACTTGTCAAAGCTTAAGTTCATCTGCCAAATTTTTGTCCATTAATTTTGTGAGATATTTCTGCACTGCCTCTTTATCAGCTTAGGATTTGAATACCCAAAATAATTCAGGATCATCTAGTGACAGCTCAGGTCATTTGCCTTCGCCTACTTCCTCTGCCTCTGGCCTCTCACCTGCCACAATTTTATGTTAATATGTTAAAGGGAAGATTATCTCCAGAGGTTGGGGCAACCTCTTCTTTGGTGCCTTAGGGACTATAATTGTGGCCTTCTTCCCCATAGCTGTGCCCATGTCTCACAGATGTCCCTTGTATGGGGATCTCTCAGTTGCAAATGGACACCAGCCCCTCACGCCCAAACCCTTGTCTGGGCATCAGCCTTCTCAGAGCCCCCTCAGTCCAGGTCCACTGCCCCAGATTGTGGGTCCCTTGGGCCCCAGCCCCACACATCTCTGACCAAATCTGTTCTCACAAGGACAGAGTACCTACGGTACCCTGTTCCATGGCCTCCAGACCTCCCCTACAGCCATGACTGGTCCTCCAGTATTAAATACATAGAAAACCAGAACACAGAGGGTTAGCCATCTGGTTGCAACTCAGCTACAAGCTCCTCAGAGCCATAAAAAAAAGTCATCATCATAAGGAGCTGCCTTAATTTCCCTCAAGCCCCAAGATACCCCCTTTTCACTGTCAGCCAGTTCTGACTTCTGCTCCTTCATCTGCTGCTTACATGCATGAGCTGCCAGCTCAGTTCAAAGACTGGGCTTACACATAGCCAAGCCTGGCAGCTTCCAGTCACATAACTGCTACCCCGATGATAGGCCCTGCTCAGCTGAAGAACTGGTGGGCTTTTCTTGCTCTGCAGCCCTCCCCAGCTTCTTAGCAGTCCCAGGCCTCAAGGTTTGAGCTGTCTGCCCCTCTCAAGCTACAACAATTCAGCTCTCCTGGTGACTCTGCTCTCCTATCCCAGTCCTCTGTATGTTAATAGGGTTGGGGTTTCCCGTTATGCATCTGCAGTCCTTGTGGTTTCACTATGCACTCCCTTTTCCAGGGCATTGATGAAAATATTCAATAGATCTCTAAGAGAGCCCACAATCAATTCTTGTCCATCCTAAGAAATGGGCAGCTAGCCATACACTCTGGTTCCTGAAGACCTTCCCTCTAATCCTATGACATTTTGATTTTTAAAGGGCCATTGGTTTTTTAACTTGTTTAAGAGTCTCTGTTCTTTTAAGAGACAGGCATCACCAAGGAACAGGGATCTGATAACAGAAAAGATCATTCAGACTAGCCAAGGATTAGACGGAAGTCTTGCAGCAAATTCAGATCTGGTTTAGTTGTGTAAAACTCCAGAAGTAGATTCACAATCCTTAGAAGTGGCACCTCAGGCATAGTGGTTCTCAATTTCCTTATACTCAAGGCACCCTTTGTGAAATGCCAGCTCTTTGTTTTCACTCATTTTTTGACTACAGAAAAGTAATAGTCTTTTTTTATGTTGTAAAGAAATCAGAAAAATCACAAGTCAGAATGTTTTTAATACTATGGATTCCTGTTTGAAATCCCTGTGTTTATACTGTGATTCATGCTTGCATACCTAACGGTGCTAACATTATGTGGCACCCTTGGCATAATCTCAAAGCACCCCAGGGTGCCACAATACCCTGGCTGAGTATCACTACTTTTGCATGTGGTTGAGGCAATATTTATGCAGGTTCTTGGAAAGCTCACATAACCTAATCTGATACAACATGAGTAATGGTAATCAGGAGAAGAATTCACGTGTTAAAAAACAAAAAACTAAACTAAACTAAACAAAACAGCCTTCCATAAAGGCATCAAGATGGCCATGGAATTAGTCCAAGGCTTCAGGATTTCCTATGTGATGAAAGCTTTAATAGAACAATAAATATGAAACTAAAAAATATTGTTCTATGAAACCAGAGGAAGCAGGGCTTCTGAATGTAGCTGTGCATGAGCTGCTACATAATTCAAACCTAAGTACTGGAGTCATCTGTTAGTTTAACTGAGATCCCTCAGTAAATCACTTAGTTTTGTTACCTTACCTGTATAGTCTAGTTTTCCAACTGACTTGTCTCAAGATTTTTCTTTGTAATACCAAAGAATGCTAATTGCTCCAATACTTAATTATATGTATACCTTGAGAAAATGAAGAACTGAGTTTGCTTTAATACATACAGCAATTTTCTCTTAGTCCATAATTACTGTTGAATTAGCCAGTTTATCTTACATTGGTTATGACTCTTCTTGACTTTTTTTCAATTCATTGATTTCACTTGAGATTCTAAGGACTAAGAGCTATAGGAAATACATTATAACAATCTGTATTCAATACATTTTCAGGTCTCTGATTAACTCATTATGCTTTGCAGAAAGACTTTGTAGGAAGCCGCAAATTGTAGGCCCTGTAAAAGCTTATGAACAGGGCTGTTACAAAATCTAAAGAAATGAGAGAGAGGATTAAATGCTGTAGAAAATCTGAGGTTCCTAAATACACTTTTAACTTTAGTAAGCTATTTATTTTATATTAAATAACTACCAATTGATTCGCCTGAATATACTGAGGTTTAACAACTGCAAGAAATCTATAGCTCTTAGGCTGTTATCATGAAACAGTTTAAGGGTCAGGCAAAACAAACTGGTAACTGCTGGTAAAGAACATTATGAGGATTCCACAGATCTGCTGCTTTTTTTTTAATCCCTTATTTTCTTCGGGGGAAATTCACTAGGTCACTGCTGAACACAGGCATAAAAGAGCTGCTTGAACCCCCCTAATTCTCAAGAAAGTTAGACATTCATTCCATGCAGGCCAGCTAGCAATGGCCCTAAAAGGCTGCTGGCTGAGATTAGTTAGACTATCATAGCAGCACTCTTGCTATACACCTGTGTAATTGATAATAAAGGAGCCGTCTTAGAGCCGGCTTGGCCCAAACGGCCTGAAGCATACCAAAGAATTTGGCCTATTGTTTTTTACTGAAGGTTGGATAACTCTTTTCATCGTAAAAGCTATTATCACAATGGATATTTTCAGCAGCAAGGCTAAAAAAAGAAGGGAAACCCACCTATTCTCTCCTGCCTTCAGATGATTCCTGGATAAATATTACTGTTGTGGGAACACAGATTCTGAGGGTATCTGTACACGGATGTTTATGTTGATAACGAGAATCAGCTTCAACTACCCTTAACTGAATCGCAAACTCATAGAAAGTAGGGCCAGATAGAACCTCCAGAGATCATTTAGACCAACCCACTGCCTCAGGGAGGATCATCCCTACCCAAACCATCCCATACAAATCTTTGTCAAATCTGTTATTAAAACTACGCAATCAACCCTGTCATACAGCTAATCCTCACCATCTTCAGTATAATATAAAAATGTGAAAAAGCATACATTTAACTTGAATCTAATGATCTTTTATTGCGGGGTTGGGGGAATATGAAGCTTACATAATATAAACTACATCAGGGGTGTTGAACATATAGCTTGTGGGCTAGATCTTGCCTGAAGAAGTGTCCCATTTAGCCCACTTGTAGGCCACTGGGTACTAGAAGTCTAGCAGAGCAGAAGTTGGGGTCCCTAAACCGCAATGGCTCTGTGCAGATGCAGGGCTCCATGCCACAAACCAGCCAGAGCTCTGCGCTTCTGGGCAGCAGCAAGGAACCAAGTGCATGCATCTACATAGAGCCACGTTTGGGCAGCAGTGTGGAACCGTGGCCAGCCAGGGATGTGCTGTGGCATGGAACTGCATTCAAGCAGTGTGGAGCTGGGGCCATGTGGTGGTGAGGAGCCAGGGGTATGTGGTGGTGCAGAGCTCTGGCTGCGCAGCTGCATTTCAGCAGTGGTGCAGAACCAGGGTGCTGCAGCCCATAGTCATGTCCATATCTACATCACTACATGGGCCTGGATCCCCCTACTCAACTGTGGTTCCATAGACCTGGCCCAGAAAGAGCTCTTGTGGTCCAGATCCAGCTCAGGACCAAGGGCAAATTTGACACCCCTGAACTACAACAAGTAAAACTAATACCTGACTCTCCTAAAACACTTGTTCTGCATTATCCATACTTAGCTGTTTCATATTGTGAAAACTTGTAGCCTTCATCTTGGAATTCATCTTTTAACTGATTACCTCCATACAAACCTGGAATAACCTTGTGTGGTTATACTTTTCTTCTACTGTCACAGATTGCACTGTGCACAGTATACTGTGCAACTAAATCTAGGACCGACTATGATGATGATGCTCTGAATAAAAGCAGAGATTCTTACAAAGTCGCATGGCTCTATGAGCTTGGACTTTAAGAAAAAAGCACCAAATAGTAAAAATGCATTTGAAAATTGCAAAAGATAGCAACCTGAAACAACTCTTATACACTAGCATGCAGAAATACTCAGGTTTGTAGTCTTGCCCTTTCTTAGGAGTTGACATATAAAGAGATTTGAGGGGAAAAAGCAATTTAAATGTAGTGGTTTGCTTCAAATTGTGGAACAGAAAGTTCCTTTACTTTCACATAAGCTAATTAGAAAATATCAGGGTCTAGATACCAATGAGACAGAAATTCCCTAACTAGTTAGGTACTCAGGAAATGATATCCTTTTGGAATTTGCACATCAGAACCGAAATGTCACACTTCTAGATCTATGAAGTTTTCCAAGTAAATGAGCTCTTGCAATATACTGTAGCATAAGAACACAACATTTACCTACTGCATATGGACACATATCAAGTGACTAAATATAAGTGAACTTTTTGAATGTTTTATTGTATTCATAATTAGTTTTAGTCTGTTGAAAGAAAAAAATGAGATGTTGCTGTGCTGGAAAATGACTGAATTTTATTTTCTGGCATTAGTCATGAGATGGGATGGGACTACTACAGGTGACACACCCTGCCACATGGTCATTATCAGATTGTGAGTGACTGCACACTTCATTTAGGTGTGCACGTGCACAGTGAAGTTGAGTCAACTGAAGATATAAAGTATGGATGTGTTCCGATAACTTCTTCAATCTTCAGACCTTCCCCCTCATTCCTAAGGATAGGTTGGAGCAACTTGTCACGCCTCAAGCCCATGGCTTTTTTCCTAGTTCATGAGCTACTCTTCTGGATACAGATAATCTAAAATTACTTAGTACTGAACACAAATAGATAGTGTTGGGGCTTCTTTTTCAGTACACATTACCAAAATGTCCTAAAGGGGATTCTTTCTTTCTATCCAGAGACTGTACTGTATAACAGTGCAGAAATCTTCAAGATTTACACTTGCAGCACTGTGCTCTAATAAGGGTGCCCTTTCCTTGCCTATTTTGTTATAATAAAGGGTACTTAAAAAGATAACTGCAGTACTTTCAGGTCTTTTGCTACCAGGGCATGTAAATGCCAGGTGCCTAAGATGACAAGATGACACTTTCTCAAGCAAATTGATACATCCAGCCTCTAATACAGGTTGTTCCAGACTTGAAATAGTCCAGTTTGCATTCATCAAAGAATGTTGTCTTGGCAACTTCACCTTATTTTTCAAACATTTAAGCAACGAAGAATCCATCTAAGGGTCAGGGATGAGAGATGCCATTTTCAATCACTAGGCTTGTCTTCAAAAGTACATAAGACTTTTTATTTCCCAAGGAAAAAAGATTGAGTCAAGACTTAATAAGGGTTCCTTAAAACCTCAAAGTGACTTTACCAGAATACCTCATTGGGTAAGGACTGTAAATGTTCCAGTATCATGGTGAGACTGTATTGTTAACTAAGTTTATGTTGGCATAGCGTCGTAAGTCTAGATCACCTACACTTCATTCCCCTAAAAATGACATTTTACCTCTGCTCCTGGCTGAGATGATGTCCAGGCTACCAGCTACTACAGTTGTTTCAAGATCTCCATGCCTAAGGAGATGAGATGAGTAGGTCCAAATGGTTCAACAGAGAATCTACCATTTGAAGGGACAAAGCTCTTTTTGATGAAAACTTATGAAGTCTTGTGCATCCTCAAGGACTTGTTTAACAACTTTTTTATTTTACCTAAAATATGGAACAATTCACAGAACTCAGAGCCAACAAGAACTGATTAAAAGTATTTGAAATTCAACTAAAAGGGGCATATTTTTTCATGCAAATATTTGCAAAACTTGCCCTGTTTTTAACTGGTTTAACCACCAGCTCTCGTAGGATGACAGATTCAGGTTATCAAGCAGGTACAGTCTACTAGGAAATTTCAGTACAACTCCAAAAAACAATTATTAGTGTAATCTAGAATGGTTGCATACAGCGTTGTGACAGATTTGAAAGAGGCACTTTCAAAATCTAAACCTGTAAATTCTATTTCCGCTTCCGAGCAAAAACTTTCCCAAAGTGTCAGTGTCAGGTATCATATCTGTATGGGAGAGAACTCCTACAATACTTGCAACATTAAAATTGGACCTTTAGTCAGCCAAGTTTTGAGATTCTATCATGTTATGGTCATGTTCTGCTTTGCTTGGTTGCTCAAAGCAACTTATTAATTTATCAAAATGGGTAAGGTGAACAATTAACTTCTCGTACAACCTTCTGAAGGCTGTTTAGAACAAAGGGATATTTGTGTTTTTCATAGGTGGAACACCTTGTTAAAATTCTTTTCAAGAAACACAGCTATTATTAATTAAAACTTCCTTGCCATCAAAGTGGCCACAACACATTAATGTTTTAATTTTACTGTGAGAAAGTACTTCATCAAGCCTTCTAAATGCACTTTAATGCAGTGCCATTTAAAAATAATAAAAGCTCCACAACTATTTCCATTAGTCAATACTGCACTAACTACTTATTTGAAAGGTGATTTTTCTGGGTTTATGTCTGCGGCTTTGATTCACTCTGCAGTCCTATGAGGTAAGTAAATAGTTTGGCTTTTAGCAAGCAGGAAGGCATAGGCCTGATTCAAGTGACAGCAATGAAGTGGGTCATATCTGTTACTTTTATATATCTATAAAGCTAACTCAGTGTTCACAACTATCACTTTCAGGTGTGCTACCTATGATAAACTTGAATAATACCTTCATATGACAGGCCTGGGAACCAGAATTGGTAACGTTATTAGACATCAGCAACCATGGACTTAATGGAGACAACCATCATATGGTTTATTATAACTTACTTGCTCTCTCTCTTAACTTCTCGGTGTTCTACAAGTGACAGCAAGCCTCTTCCCTTGTGAAAGGTCTTATTCTTTTACCTAGTTAGGTTTATTAATTTCAATTGATTGGTCTATAAATATTTCTGATAACTTTTCTTTGCTTCACGGGTTTACTGCCCACTTCCATCTTTTAAAGTGAAGACTTTCATCTGCATAATTGGGGTTAAACGAAAGTAATTGCTCTAACTGCTGTATCCGCTTCTTTCCCAGGCTCAAGGAAGGGTATTTTTGTGCTGGAAAGCTTAGTTAACATCTCTCTCAACTATAAAGCTGGTCCCAAGCCCCACTTCCCAACCTATACCAAAGAAATATTGCTTCCAACCACAATAACCAGTATAAGTTAGAAGCAGCTCTGACCCCAGTTTGCTGATGCCTCTTGCTCATTTCTGCATTTACCTTCGTTAGTTGCCATATTTTTTTCTGCCCCACCCTTCCATTTTGTCATTTTCTGAAGATCACTGAAGGCAAGAATGGCGCTATTTTTCCACTAGACAACTTGCAACCCTTTCCTGATTTACATTCATCTAGACCTCACACTAGTGATTAAATCACTCTAAAGTAGGCCTGTGTGTCCTAGGTCTGAATATGACCATTCCACAAATCTGAGTTCCTACTGCACATCGTATTTTCCTCTCCTTCCCTTGTCACATAATATTATATTATATTGATGGTCTCAGGTTTTCTGTCACACATCAATAGGAGCAGGGTTTGAATTACACTTACTCTTGGGGGAGAAGGGAGGGTCTGCGCCAGTGGCAGCCAGAAAGAGCAGCCGTTGCTGCCGCCTGGGCTGCTTAGAAAGCTATGGTGTAGGGGGACTTTCATTTCTTCTGGGGGGGCTCAGTCCTCCTGAGCACCCCTGTAATTCAAACCCTGAATAGGAGAGGAAGTCATGTCAGGGGCAAATGAGAATAACTTACACATTCGCAGGAGTGTTTTACCTTGCTATGTTTTTAGGACCTATAAGGAGATTTCCTAGATCAGGGTGAGCTGGAGTTTCCTTTTCTGGTCACACCTTCCACCCAGTAGGGTGAAGATTAGGGACTTCATGTCTAGTTGCTGGAAGCAGAAAATGAATAGCATGCCAGTTTTCCTTTGGTGTTTGCTGCTGGGTAGTCATAAGGCCCAAATATCAGATTAAAACAAGAGTGTTTATAGCTGCTCATAGAAGGAATCAATATTGTCTCAGTCTGAGGATATGCTACCTGGGCAGCAGACATTTTAAATAACAGGGAAGTGCACTGCTTCTAGCCTGTCCACTTATAAGATATGAGTGACTACGAAATATAGGTACCTCATCTCTTGTAGCATACACTCTAGTGTAGTATTGCTGGATGAAAGCCTAGTCCTAATGAAGTCATGCCAAAACATCCCTTGACATCTTTTTGGCCAGAATTTCTCTCTGGCTTCAGAAGAGCAGACAATCTGACCAACCAACTCAGAAGAGAAGAGGTTCCCTTTGCAGGCTGGCTCTTCTGCTCCGACAGGCTTGTGCTGAACAATAGGGAAGAACCTGGAGCTGTTTATAAGAAAGAAATCCTTATGCCTAGCAAAGTGGATCCCACAGAGAGAAAGGATAAAGGCTGCTTCTATTCAAAGACATGAAGACAGGCTGGGGTCTTATGATGCATGTGTGTTCCTTGAATATGTTATACACAGCCTCCACTTCTTATTCCCAGCACAATTTATGTTAGTGTGCTGTTGGGGCTAGGGGATGGACCCCATGGAGTCACAGCTGATAAAGTTGTGCAAATCAACACCAACCCTTTTCTGAAAGAAAAACAAATGCATGAGATGAAAGATGTAGCAGGCAAAAAAATTAAGGCCGATCCCCACTAGCCCAGCATGTGCAACTATAAAATAAACCAAAGAAGAAAACCAAAACAAATTGACTGCTAGTGATGTAGAAGTTTTTTCTTTTGACCGGTGCCAGCTAAAGGACCCCCCCAAAAAACCAAAAGTGTGTTTATAGTTTTTAAAATATTTTTCCATTTTTATTTTAAATTGCTCTCAAATGATTTTAAAAAAAGAGAGATTAACTGAGCTGAGCTACAAACGAAAACAAGCTATGGCAACAAGGAAAGGATATTCCAAGAAATATAACAAATAGTTATTTAAAAGCACTGCTCTGTTGCAACTATTTTTGTAACAAAGCTAAAGCCAAATCCACATGATTTTCACAGCCCAACTGCGCTTAGCAGCTACTACAGTGAAATGTGAGGCATACCCCTCTAAGGTAGCAGGGTAGTGTTCATACACCTCTCCGTCAAGTTTTCTTCCAGCTTCCTTCCATCTCAGGTAAAGTCTACAACTGCTTCCACCCCGATTTGCAATCTATCAGGCCATTGGTATCAGGCAGCTGTTTTCCCAAATGTTCAAGCCTTAGATATGACCTATGAACAATTTATCCTGATTCAAAAAGCGGCAGGGATTTACTGCACATCACCTGATCTCTGGCATGCTCTTATGTGACAGTAAGCCGAAATAAAATTGCAATAGCTTAGCTCTCAGTGAAAGACCACACCTTAGCTTTCAGCCAGTATAGGCACTTATCTCACAGCCACTGACGCACAGTAAGTCCCTGCCCTCATGTTAACTAGCTAGCTCACATGCCCTAAATCAACGTTGCCTAAGCTTTGTGGGTTTACGTCCTGCTGTAGTAGGGTTGGCCAATCTTGTGCCACCTACTTCAGCCACCAACAGCATTTCCCTCGCAGCCAATTCCCCCTATTGCCGACTGTCACTGGCGAGGGGAATTGGTACCAGTTGGCAGTGGGGGAAGTGGCCTGCACCAGTGACTCACTACCAACTCTTTGGTGGCCATCAGTGGCCAGGGAATTGGCAGCAATTGGTGGATATGATTTGCACTCACCCCCCATGCAGAAAAGTGTGCCCACACTCTGGAAAATGTTGCTCTGTATGATTATAAAAGAAATTGTATAGGTAGGGCAGGCTTGCTGATGGTTCAAAACCATGCTAGGTTTTATCAGAAAACTTGAGGCAAACCTTACACCAGTCTACCTTCTTCCTGGCTGAACTTTAAACAATTGTTTCATTTGTTTAGCTCTTACAGCTATCAAGATCAAGGGGACTTCTCTGTGGTAAGATGCACTTCAATTCAACAGCAAAGTCTCTCTGATCTGGCAGATGGGAAATCTAGCAGCCGCAGTGTTTAAAATAAGGTTTTTAATTAAATAAAGAAGAAAATGAGTAATACAACAAGCATGGTAGAACTTGCGGTGTTGTGTTTCATTCTCAGCCTTAGTATTCAGTATGCTGTGGAGGTCTGTATTAATTTATCGGATAATGCCAAAAAGTTGGCTTTGTGGAAGGTAGATATTTTTGCAGCTGAGCAGGAAAATGTAGGTCATCTCCCATTCTGAGGAGGAAGAGGAAACGGCGTAAGCTTGACAGATACATACATCAGCTGGATGGTTTGGTTAAAATGTCAAGCAGTGAAATGGTTAAATATTAATATTCACATTGTTCACATTCAGACTAAACAGAAGATAAAATGGTAGTTCATATAACAGTATTGTTCTAGGCTCCTGCAGACTCAGGAAAACACCTCAGCAGCTACACCCAGCTCAATCTCAGCATTTTCCCCAGGACTACAGCATCTAGATACACTTTTTTTCCCAATAAGGATCTTGGAATCAGAATTCTGCATCAGGACGTGCACTGATGGGCAAATACTTCAGTCATGATACCACAAAATACAAGCTACATAGGCCCAGATACCCTCTCAGCTGATCAGATCATCTTGTGATCCTGATAAATGAGAATTAAGAAGACAGATATGTCTGAGGAAAAAAACCATGTAGTCACATATTTAATCAGGAAAAAAGGATCGGGATCATAAGTGGCAATAAAAAATTCTGTTTCTCATGGTTTTCTAATTAGACTTGGGCATTCTGGCAGTGTTTTAGGCATCATAAAACAGTCAAATGCAGTAGTTATAGTTTGGAAAACACTCACCTGCCCCTGCTGTCAATTAGCTACTTCGTTTATGAAGTTCCAAGTGGATGTATGCAATGTGCCCCACGAGTATTTGTGCATTATTAGGAAAAGATTTGAATTATTTACATTAGCAAAAAGTCCCCTTCCAAATGACTTACCTCAGATTTTCTGCTTGTTGCTGGATCTGCTTTTTCCTCTCCCTTTGCATGTGCTGGAAAAGTCTCTGTTTCCCATCACAGCTTTGGGGATTGTCCAAGGGTATTAAAACCCTGTGGTTCTCATTGGCACAGATAAGAAAGTGCCCATGAAACATTGGTCTTATTAGATGTATTATGATTAAAATTACAGTAATGGAACTGCAGACTGACAGTAATGATGCTGATACTCAGCTGATCTCTACTGGGGAAGTTTCACTGAAGACAACAGGGCTATGCCATATTATGCCAGCTGATGATCTAATAACCACTATAGTACTGCATATTGGGCTTTTTTTCTTGCATATGGCAAGACTGTTTTTAAAAGCATGTTTCGAGACACAAAATGACCAAGTACTGAGATCCTTCCCCAAGGTTGATTATGCTCTCACTTTTTCCTATTTAACTTAATGAACCCAGGGAAACGCACTAATATAAAACCAGAATAAATCTAAGTCACAGAGTGTGGGCACACAACACGTTTACTTCAGGATCAAAGTGACGCAGTTCCATGACACAGCCCTATGCCAAGGTAAGTCAGGCCAGCGTGATGTAAAGTTTCCCCTCAAAGTGAGGAGTAACCATACACAAGTGTAAGTTATACCCCTTGACTGATTGCATGCATTTTCTCTTAGCGCATTTCATTTGCAGGTGGCCATTTACTCAATGCAAACCCCACCTCTCAATGTCCTAGTAGACAGGCACTCTAATATTAGTGTGGGCAGCCAGCTTGGGAGAGCTGTTCATCTATCTGCTACTAATTATAGAGACAATTTACTATGGGGTAAAATTCAGAGCAAACTACTCCACAGTAATTGTGTTGTGTGTATGCACCCAGTCTCTGTTGTCCCCAGTATTTATTAGGTATGTGCACAGGTAAATCAGTTGTAACTTCCTAGTCTGACAGGTGGTTCTTTGCCACCTCTGGTGTATTTTAGATGAGCCTGAATGCTGCTTTCAGTTGCACCAATTAGCAGTGATCCTCATGGGACAGTTGAATAACTGGATCTTGCCACACCCCTGATATACTCCTGAGAGGAGTAGAATGGGAGCTATGTTAACTCTAAGCAGCTGCAGACTTTCCTATGCTGCTGGGTAAGTGGAAATACATGGCTGCCTGTAGTTTCTTTATATTGGGTGTGTCTGCATGAAACATTTACTATGCAGTTGACTAATTAACTGTACAGTAAGTGTCTCAGCATTTATACATGTGCCCGTATTAGGGCACACACAACAAATAAGCTCTACAGCAGGGTTGTACTTATGAAAACAAGTACTACCCTGCTGTGGAGTTTTTTTCACGTGGAGCACCGCAAATGTAGATGCTGAACAGATGACTGAGGCACAAGGGTGCTTCAGTGTTAGGGCTGCCTGCTGGCTAGCCCCATGCTCAAGCATCCTCGTACCCCAGCCAGGCCCTCTGAAGCACACTGAGCCCAGTTGGAGCAGCCCTAGGCTGATGGGCTGGTAGGCTGACCTCCCACTCCCTTGGGTCCCCTACCAGCTCCCCACTCCCCTGGCTCCCCACCCCCTGGGTCTGCTACCATGCAGCTTAATGTGCTGTGGTCTGGGTGCACATGCTGACATGCACCCAGGAGCTTCCTGGGAGCAATACCATTTTAAACCCTACTTAGGTTCCTAAATTTCAGTAAAAATCCTTGGGACCTAGGCAAATCATTTAGATGCTTGTGAATAAGGGTGTAGTACAAGTAGCCGGTTCAGAATTTGGCCTAAAGATGATTTTAAATACACCTCTATGGGTAATTTACTAGCTGCATTATAAAATGTTAATGATAGTGTAAAAACCTTGGAAGTTTCAGGCCTGAACTGCACCAACTTTTTTCTTCCACTGCCTGTGAAACTTGTTTTCCATTTTATTGCTTTCCAGTAATGAGAGAACATTTCACGCAGGTAAGTCTGCAGTTTGTTATAAGCAGCATAAAATGTTAAAACAGCCTGTGCTACTGCTAGTGAAACTAATAAAAGCAGTTGAGATTTTGTCAGGCCAAAGGGAAAAAGGTGTATGCAAAGATGGAGGGAACTCTTCTAACAATGGCCAGGTACAGACATTACACTTTTACCAGTATAAGCGATTAGAAACAGGTCTGTACACATAACAGAAGTTTGGCATGCACAGACTGATTTAAAAATGGCAGAACCTGGCCATATAAGATTATCCCCCCACCAAAGGGTGAGCATGTGTTATGCTTGCTACCAACCTAAACTACACCACTTGCAGAAATCTTGGTAATCTAGATTCCACCTCAGGCATTTTGAATGTCTGTGCCAGGGGTCAGCAACACTTTTGGCCAGAGTGCCAAAAACACCCCAACCTTGATCTATGCCTTGATTTGGTATGCCAAGGCAGATAGCGGGGGAGCCATAAGTGGCCTGATCTGGGCAGGCGGTTGGGGAAGGACTGGGGTTGTGCTGCACTGGCCCCTTCCCTGTTCACTCAGAGGCGTGCATACAGCCACCATCCTGGTGCTGGTACCAGGGCTCAGGACCACCATGCAGCTATTTGCAGCCTTCTGGCAGCTGCTGCCTGCCAAGGAGCCTAGGCTGCTTGCAGCCTCTTGCCTGCCTGCTGCAAGCAACCCAGGCTCTGTGCATGGTAGCAGCACCCAGAGCTTGAGCTGGCTGCGGTGTGCTAAGCAAAATGGCCTTGCATGCCATGTGTGCTGGGGGTTGCCAATCCCTGGTCTATACCTAGCCAGTGTGGTAGTATCAAACAAGTCATTTCAAAGTTTATGGTCTTTTGTTCCAAGTAGGTTCTCCCCATTCCCAGGGAAGGAGATGACCAGGATATTCACAGAAGATTGTTTAGATGTAGGTCAAAGTTTTAAACACAACGCCACATTGAGATAATAAAAGATCCTAATATAAAAGGGGAAAGGCAGTTATAATATAAAAAAGCTGCACAGAGATGAGCAAGTAGGGAAAAATCAGGATAAATAGAGGGAGGAACTCAGAACTCCACAAATTTGAAACTCTGATGTCCTGCACATTGATCAATGAACTAATATAAAAAGGAAAGGCTATCATGTTGTGTGTCAGTAGAGTTGAGTCTTAACAGCAAATTGTGCATTCATAGGAAGGAGGATTTAAGAGAATTTTGACAGCTACCTTTGAATAAAGCAGCTTAGACACCCAATTGCGTTCTGGTAGATTTCAGGTTGAAGATCTCCATTTTCTTGGTGTTGGCCAAAGTCCTACAAAAACAACTTGTAATGTAGACCATGATTCAGTTTCGCATTGAGGTCTAGGAGCAAAAACTGTTACATAGACTGCAAAGCAGAGAGTGAAAAAACAATTCAGTAGAGGAAGGAAGAGGTGACAAGAATGAGCACAATGAAAATAAATAAAGGGGATTAGTTAAAGGAGCAATGGAGGAACAGAAGAATGGAAAAAATGAGAATGGTTTTTCTTTTTTTGTTTTTTGTTTTTTTTTCCCCCCTATTAGAGCTATGGGAATTTCTGTTCAGTGAAAAACTTTGCATTTCTTGACTTAATTCCAGATTGGAAGGAAAAGTCAAAGGCACACTTTTCTGCAGAAAGGAATTTTTAAATAAAGTCTGAGTGGGCAGCCAGGCCACACAGGGCTCTGTGCAACCTGCCTGCTGGCCTGGTTTCCATCAAGGTTTTGACAGAATCAACTCATTGTCACAGAACATTTTAAATCTGTCATAACAGCATTTTTGCAATAGGAAAATGGTTTCACTAGAAAATTTTCAGCCTGTCTATATATAGCCGCTAATTTTTTAAAATCAGAACTCGGTATCGATTTCAATGGTGCATCCTGACTTTAAAGAAGTGGAACAATATGAGCTATGATAGCTCATATATCTTCAGGCCTAGATTTTAACTGGTGGATGGGGGTTTCTCTTATACCAGCTAATATATAACACAGATTTCCAAAAGTAGGGGGAAAAAAAAATCTCACAAAACTGATCCAGTTCCATACATCCCGCAGACTGTTTGAGAGTCACAAAACCTTGAACTCCACAAGGTCCACATACTCTGAAATTCATTGACCTTTACCGCATTTATTATTACTTTGGTGCACAGTAGCTATTTAGTGACCAAAAAAGAGGGAAGGGAAAAAAAAAAGATTTCCTATCTAGCTAATAAGGGGACATCACTCCACCTTTCAGATTTTAGCTGTCTGGGCCTCTGTCTCTGAACACAATCCAAACTCTGAATTTGCATGCATATGTAGAAGTGTGCTGAGGTTGGGAACAAGTGAAAACATGCGACTCTATTATACATCTCACTTTGTTTAGTCAGGAAAAAAGCCTTCTTCTTGTGTATATCATGTTCTCTGAATCTGATTTGATTTGAAAGCAGTCAAATGTTTCATTTATACTCGGAGCTCTTTTTTTCAATAAACTTGTTTTAAATGCCCTTTGGATTGCCATTCTCTAACCTCTTCTCCTCTCATTTGGCAGTCTACCCTGGTAACTCTAGCTGCTAATTGTTCGGCGGGGGCGGGTGTTCTACAAAATACCTCAAACACTCCATTTACCAAATGGCTGTGTCTGGTTGTAGCAATGGGAGTTGGTTTAAACCTTAAATAATTCATTAAGGGTTTGATCCTGCATTACTGAAGTAATTAAAAGCTTTCTATTAATTTTCTGTATGAGCAGGAAGGATGACCAGGTCCTAAATACCAAAAAACCTTACTACCCCAAAGCTCTAAATTCCAGCACATTTATAGCCAAGTGACAATTCAGGGTACAAGGCTGATATCCGAATGGTTTAGTCCATAATTTTAAATAATATGTATGTACATTTGGTGGGACAAAGTCGATACCTGTGTGTCCCACCTTGCAATCCCATTACAGTCAAATCTGTTCCATGTTAGGTAAGGGCAAAATTACAGTTTGCTAATAACTGACTCATCATATAAGCTGAGCGTTTGGTGATGACAAATACTTGTTTGGAGCCAGGACTCCCAAAATGTTGGGATTTGCTCAGAAAAGTTCACATACGCTTTAAAAATGACCTCTTGTATATTTTTAGAATGAGTCTGAAAAGACCAGTTAGCAACATGCTCCCTACAATAAATTTAGCTATCTCATATACAATTTCTTTATATGCTCGTCTTGTCCATTTCTGGCTATACATTATAACCCCCTTAGTGCAAAGAGCAGTTACTTTACAGTATATAGAAATGTGTGGGTGGTATCATAAATGAATGATAATTTCCAAATTATGAGAAACAAAAGGTTTGCTCGCATGACACGTGCCCTATGGTGATGTGTGCTGTCTTAAGCAAGCACTTCTCATGGAGGGAGTTGGATTTTTGATCAATGTAAGTACATATCAAGGGAGGTAAGAATTGCAGCCTAGCCCTTATGTCTTCACTGCTAAGCAAACAGGCAGACAAAAGTTCAGTCCCATTTGTTCTCAGACTTTGCATTGTCTCCCTTTCAGTTGCTTAAGGGAAGCTTTCTAGGATAATTTTAGTTGTATTAACCCTAAGGTCCTATGTTCCACATCATCTTTTGCTATGAGGGGGAAAAGTGAAACCATATGAAACTGGGAAATGCACCAGAAACATTTGTGAAGTCTCTGGTGAAATGTTTTGGCACAACTACATAACAACATACCATTTTCATTAACTTGAACAAACAAACTCAATAGATGATTAAAAAAAGTACAGATGTAATATAACTTTACACTTTGCGAATGTAGCAGGCAGCCTTACTATCATGTTAACAGTTTCTCTGGATGAAGGAGAAAAAGGCCAAATTACAAGTCATAAGCTCCATCTACAGTAGGGAACTCAAGGGGAAAAAAATCCTACTGAAGTCCGTACTGGTGCAACTATGCCAGCAAGATTCTGGCAGCTTTTAGTAATTTTACCATTAATAGAATCATAGACAGTGAGGGTTGGAAGGGACCTCAGGAGGTCATCGAGTCCAACCCCCTGCTTAAAGCAGGACCAGCCCCAACTAGATCATCCCAGCCAAGGCTTTGTCTAGCTATGTTTTGAAAACCTCCGAGGATGGAGCTTCCACCACCTCTCTGGGTAACCTGCTCCCGTGCTTTACTACCCTCCTAGTGAGCAAATTCTTTCTTGTATCTAATCTGAACTTCCCTTGCTGCAACTTGAGACCATTGCTCCTTGTTCAGTCATCTGCCACCACTGAGAACAGTCCTGCTCCATCCTCTTTTGAACTCCATTTCAGGTAGTTGAAGGTTGCTATTAAGTCCCCCTCAGTCTTCTCTTCTCTAGACTAAATAAGCTCAGTTCCCTCAGCCTCTCCTCAGAAGTCACATGTCCCAGACCCTGAATCATTTTTGTTGCCCTCCGCTGGACTCTACTTCCTTAGCTTGCCTATGACAATGCTGTGGAAGACCGTATCAAAAATCTTGCAAAATCAAGGTATATCACATCCATTGGTCTCCCTGCATCCATAGAGCCAGTCACCTTGTCATAGAAGACAATCAGATTTTAATACAGGTTTCCCACACCAACCACAGGGGTTAGGTTCCTGAAAGTTTCTGTGGCTGGCAAAACAGCAGGGTTGAGGGAGCAGGGGCTTTGGGGGCAGGAGTGAAAGGCATGAGCTGGGCCAGGAGAGCTGTGGGGGTATTTTTCAATTGTAGCCCCCTTCTCTGAAGTGGGGACACTTAAAACCATGGCTGGCAAACTTGTGGTTGGGGAGGGAAACCTGTATTAGATTTTAGGGCTGTGCGAAGCTTCGGGTGCTGATTTGATTTGGAGGAGATATGGACATAATCGAACCAGGGGACCAATTAAAAGGTCTGAATTGATTTGAAGCTCTCCAAATAGAGTTGGAAAAGATTCAGAGAGCTTCGGCGATTTAGGCAGTCACGGCTCACCACCATAGGGAGCTGGACCCGGACTCCACGCTGTTAAGTAGGGGGCGGAGGGGGGGCATGGGGAGACTCCCTGCCAGGCCCCATCCTCTGCCTGCTCCCCCAGCCCTCCTGAGTGCCCCCACTCCCACTCCCCACTCCCCCAGCCCCCCCCCCGCCCGCCATGGCTGCCCCGATCTGGCCCAGCTCCTGGTGCTTTAAAAACAGCCCTTACTCACCAGGTGCTGCCTGGTGGGGGGGCAATCCCTGCTGCCTGCAGTGTCCCATGTTGGGTGGGGGGCTCTGCCATGAGCCCCCAACCCCTGCCCACTCTTCCAGCCCCCCCTCCTCCTGTGGCTGCCCTGCCCACCCCAGCTTCGGCCCTTTAAGAAAAAACCAAAACCAAAACCAAAACCCCACTCTCCGGCTCCTGCAGCAGCCTCAGGACTTATGGGGGCTCATGCAGAGCCCCCCATACAGTGCAGGGCAGTGGCGATTGCTCCCCCACCAGGCAGGAACTGGCGAGTCCAAGGTTTTTTTGTTTTATTTTTTCTTAAAGGGCCAGGAGCTGGGGCAGGTGGGGCAGCCATGAGGAGGCTAGGACAGTGGGGGTAGTGGAGATTGCCCCCCACCAGGCAGCACCCAGTGAGTAGGGTTTTTTTTTTCTTTTTTCAGAGAGCCCAAAGCTGGGGTGGGTGGAGCAGCCACTGTGAGTGGGCAGGGGGTGGGGTCTGAGTGATTCAGAGATTTGGCAGCAGCCAAATCTCCAAATTGGATTCGGCCAAATCGATTCAGGAGAGTGATTAGAATCACCGAATCAAATCACTTTCCTCCATATCTGAATCTGAAGTGAACACACTAGCTGCTTTGCACCGGCCTCTTAAATATTGTTATTGTAATGGGACACTGGGGCAGCTCCTTGGTCCCTGTTCTGTAATTTATCCAGGCACCCACACTGAGCTCAGAATCCACAAGAGGACATCTGACCAGGAGCCGGGCTCAGTAAACACTGAAAGCCCTCACCCCTCTGAGCCCGACTTCCCCTTTCTATATCCCTCCTGGAGGTTTGGCATTGGCTGCAAGCATACCAGGGCAGGCCCAACCCAGCCTAAGAGCCCTCTTTAAACCCAGGGGCTAGCCAGTCCATGCCATCATAGTTATATTTATATTCACATTAGTAGTCTTATTAAATATGTTAATATTATTTGACATTAACTTGACCTGTGGGAGTGATCATCCTCAGTCATGAGGGATCAGTGCCACCACCGATTAACATTACTACTGTTTTCAGTGACAATTATTTTGTGTTGAATTTGTTATAATAGTTATTGTTGTAATTACTAGACCCTCTCAATCTACTTTGATGTTTTCCTATTCATAGGCAATACAACAGGTACCACGTTCAGCTTCTTTAGGCACTAGATTGCCTTTGCTTCTGTGATTTGGTCATGGCATCTTCATTTCTGACAGTACATGGCCCATTGTCATCTAGTAGTCACCATTTCATTGGAAGGGCCAAATAGTCTGTATAAGTTAAGCATTTCTTCTTTCAGGAAACTTTCTTATAATTGTTCATAGAAATAGTCTTGTCCGGGGTGTGGCGCACCAAACTTCATTTCACTGAGTCGCAGCCCAGCAGTCAAGGGCTGATGATCAATTTGATCCATTGCCTTCTGCTGCCATTCCTCTATCTATAAACGGGCCAAGGGAGACCAGCAGGCAATGGGAGAGTCCCTGTTCACCCCAGCACTACTGGGAGTAACAAGGAATAATGGCCATAAGTTGACAGAGAGTAGATTCAGGCTAGATATCAGGAGGCAGTACTTCACAGTCAGGGCGGCTAGGATCTGGAACCAACTTCCAAGGGAAGTGGTGCTCACTCCTACCCTGGGGTTTTTTAAAAGGAGGCTAGCTAGACACCTTGCTGGGGTCATTTGACCCCGGCATTTTTTCCTGCCCATGGCAGGGGGTTGGACTTGATGATCTGCTCGGGTCTCTTCTGACCCTACCAACCATGAAACTATGCCACCATACTCTTGAATTGATTTGCAGTAGAGGAAGACAGTTTGAGGTGTTCCATTTAGAATAGATTCAACAAATATCAGCCCAAACTGTTGCTTGCTGTTCACCATAAGCCAAAGTCACCCAGCATTCGATTCAGTGGCTTGAAAACCATTGCCAATGCACAGGGGGTACAAATGCACCCCCTGAGATTGGCGGTGTACCCCCTTTAAGAAGTGCCACTGATGCTGCTGGCAGTGCCTGTGGGCAGTTGCTTCTCACCACCCCCACCCCCACCCCCACCCCCAAAACTGCTGGTAATGTCTGCAGGTGGTCACCGAAGGCTGGTCAGCGCTTGCCACCCCTTCCCCCCACCCCCCCCTCCCACTTCTGACACTGCTGCAGCTGCCTGCAGGAGCTCCCCACTCACTGCCGCCGCTGCCACCGGGTGGTCGCTGTTCCCTGCCAGCCTGTGGGGGCATGCATCGTTCAACTACAGCAGGCTCAAGCCAAAAGCTCGGTTTTCTTCAACTCCTCCTGATCCTGCTTTTCAGTATTTCCATTTAAGTTGAATATTCTCATCAAATAGAAATAACAGCAGTAATAACAAAAACAGCAACCGCAGCAAGAGATCTCATCATAAACCAAGTGTCCAATTGTGCCAGGGGCTATATAAACACAACAGAAATACAGTCTCTGTTCCAAAGAACTCACTGTCTAAGCATAAAACAAGACAGCAGTTGAAAACAGACAGACAGAAGTGCAAGTACAGGGGACAGTACTAAGCAGCTTGATAGAAAGTGGACTCCATGCACCATCAGCCCAACTGCAGTCGTTTTTTGTAGGTATCATTGTGTAGGTATTAAGTTAAAGCAATAAAATGTTTTAAATGTTTGTGAGGAGCTTTGAGGCCGCAATGAAGAAAGCACAAAAGTTCTCACTTGACTATTTAATGAGCGAACAATGGAAGCAGACATGAACTGCCCAACTGAAAGAAGGAAATGATCTCTTGATATTGAATGAGAGAGGGGTGGAGGTAAAGTGGGGACAGGCAAAGAAAAAGCTTGAAGTGAAGGCAAATAGCTTTTGTTTGAGAAAGGGAAGAAGGAGCCAGCTGAAAGACACGAGAAGACACAATACATTTGATGATGCATTGAAATGATGGCCTATAAAATTGATTTTTACTGCTGTATTTTGAATGGGTATAACATAGGACAAAACGACATTTGCTAAGGTTGGGAAAAAAAGGATGTGACAATAATCAAGAGAGGAAATGGTAACAGCCTAGATGAAATTTTAGCTATGTGGCTGGATAGGAAAGGCCATATCTTTAAAAAAGGTAAAATTATAATGTGAGAGTGTGAGTTTTGATCACTGAATGCAACACTTCGACGTTACATGATTAAAGAAAAATATTTGTTTATTAAATGAGTTGATTGCTATGAAAATACAGATTTTACTATTTTTCTTTTTACAGTTTCTATAATTACTATTATTTATTAGGGCTGTGTGAAGCTTTGGTCCCAGATTCAATTTGGTGGAGATTTGGCTCAATTCGGTGGCTGAATCTCTGAATCTGAACCAAATGAGAGGACGCTTTAATCACGCAGAACCCTCCAAATTGATTCAGAGAGATTTGGAAAGATTTGACAATTCAGACATAGAGACAGCTTTAAATGTTGTTTCTACATACCTCTACATAGCAGTGGCTCAGGGCACCCCCCAGCTCAGGAACTGGCACTTCCTGGGCCTGGAGGGGACACCCAGGGTCTCCCCTCAGCCAATTGCTGAGCTGGGAAGGTGTATGTGGGCGGGGGCGGGGCACAGTGTACTCCTCAGAAGTAGTTCTGGTCCACTTCTGGATTCACCACTGAGCACATGGAGGGCCCCTCTGCACTCCTGTGGGATACACCACGCGCCTCGGCATTGCAGCATTCATGAGCCATGCCTCCTATTTCAAAGTATGTAGAAAAAACTTTTAAAGCTGTGTCTATGTCTGAATCACTGATTCTCTGAAGCAGCATCAAATTTTCAGATTTCAATTTGGCTGAATCAAATCAGGGACAGTGATCCGAATCAACAAATCGAATCACCGTCCTCGATTCATGCCAAATCTGAATTGAATAGGACCCACTTCACACACCCCAATTATTTATCATAAGTAGAGACTCCAACTGAGATGTGGGGGTGGGGGAGTTGAATGGTACTTTGCACTACATGAACTGAAGAACTCAGAGGCAAACAAATGGTGTGAGAGGACCATTATCCCTAGAAAGAGACGTGAGTCACAGAGGGTAGGGACACAAACAATGGATTATGTGGCAAAAGACTGTAAGGGTTTACCATACATCAGGTGCTTATGCATCCTCTTACTTTATAATAAATGGAAGTTGAACTACTGTAACCTATCTCCCATTCACCAACATCAAAGCTGCCATACACTAAACCTGGAGTAAGAGCTTGCACATGGATAGTTACTCTGTAACAGCTGATGTATGACAAAACCACACCCCATTGAAATCCAAGGTAGATTGCTCCCAAAGACATGTACAAAGTTTAAAGGAAGCATATAATAGAAACAGGGGTTGAATCCAAGGGTACAGACAGAAGTGCAGTTCCTAACTGTAACTCAGAACAATTTCTACAAAGTGTTCCAAGTTACAATGTTACTCCAGTGCAAACAGACGTTCACTGTTGGTTTCATGGGAGAGGGCAATCTAGATGTCAGCCTGCAGCCAGTAGGGCTGTGTGAAGCTTCAGTCCCCAATTCAATTTGGTAGCGATTTAGCTTGATTCGGTAGCCAAATCTCCCAAATCCAAATCTAATTAGGAGACCTTTTAATCTCTCCGAATTGAATCAGAACCCCCCAAATCAATTTGGAGAGATTTGATGATTCAGACATAGGCACAGCTTTAAAGGTTCTACTTACCTCAGGGTACCAGGTGGCTAGTGAATGCTGAAATGCTGGGGCAGATCAAGCATCCCATGAGCACGGGGAACTCCCCAGTGTGCTTGGCAACAGACCCAGAAGTGGACCAGAAGAACTTTCGGTCCACTTCCAGGTCTGCCAGGGAGCGCGCAGGGATCCCTCTCCCCCCACCCCCACTCAGCAACTAGTGCCTTCTAGGTTTGGGGTGGGGGTGGCACCTGGGGTCTGCCCATGGAAACCCAGCTCTCTGCCAGTGCTAGTTTTTTTCAGAATAGGGGCAGGGGACAGGCAGCAGAGGGAACACATCCTTGGGGCTCCCCAACTGGTGCTGAAGGGCGGGGGGGGGGGGGGTGAA
This sequence comes from Crocodylus siamensis, assembly GCF_052110815.1. NCBI lineage: Eukaryota > Metazoa > Chordata > Crocodylia > Crocodylidae > Crocodylus > Crocodylus siamensis. Next base: position 68,979,593 of record NC_143398.1, read on the forward strand.
TTGGAGAGTCTTCCCCCACCTCAAGGAAGCTGCATACACCTGCCCCATCCTCCATGGAGGATGAAAAATCCCTAGACTGAACTCCCTCTGCTCCCTTTCCCTCCTCCCATTCTGAAAACAATGACAGGCTGGGAGCTTCACAGACACAAGTTATAAGACACGCTACATTTTGTAACATCTTTATCTGATACCTCATTTAAGGAGGGGTCAGATCTTCACTCAATTTGCCATTTCACCCTTTTTAAGTTGTTTGCAGCCGTGCACTTGTGTTTGGTCATGGCTATAAACCGCTTTCTGTGACCAAATCCAGTTAAAATATTCACTCCTGTCTGCACCTCAGATCTCTTCAATCTCAAGCTAGTGCCCAACTACAGGACTATCCCTTCCTCTTTACCCTGTGTGACATGTAGTTTTAGTATTCTTGTATATGAAGGAGGATTTAAAAATATTAAAGGAACTCTCAAAACAATTTACCTACTCCTATCTAAAAAACCCCCAACAAAACAAAACAACCCCCACAAACTAAATACCTGCTGATTAAATAATCGTAAAGGTGGCCAGCAGCCATTCAAACAATGGAAGAACAAAGAACAGCCTAGAATCAACAAAGCATAGATGGACTATGCCTCATATACATTAAATCAGATTTATTGAAATGAAGCAAAAAGTTTTGCACATTTTACACTCATAAGTCAGTAAGGCCAGACAGCATGCACTATAGAGTACCCCAGCCAATTCCTTGAGTAATTTCAGAGCCATTGGCTATAAGTTTGAGAACTCATGGAGATCAGGCAACTGGTGCCCATACCTAAGAGAGGGAAGGAGAAGGATCTAGGAAATTACAGAACAGATGATCTAATCTTAAAACCTGGAATGATCATGAAGTAGTGTAGTAGGTGGCTAGCTCACTCAGTTCTGCCCAACTCAAATTTGTCCTTGCACCCTTCAATTTGGTCCCAGTAATAGTTTTTCTCTGGACTCAAAACCATAGGCTATAATGCCTGGTCCCAGCAACATAGATTTGATCTGTACTAGGGGTTTCAGTTGCAGATATCAAACAATCCAAAATAAACACAATCAGCCTGAATTAGCTCCTACCCTATAGTCTTCTTCAAGGAATCCTCCCTCTCCACCTAAACTTTTCCCTTCTAGCTCTTCCTACTTCCTTTTTCTGTTCTTTTATTTCTGGTCAACCACTCACTTCTCATTATTGCTAATTGTCTGCCAGCCCCCTTACACAGGCAACTTGTTGCCAGCTGGTTAACTGACCCAAGCTGCCAGCCTGCAGCCTGTTATGAGCAGGTCACCAACAAAATTTCTTCTAAGCACCAGGAGGAGAACAAAGTGCTCAGGAGCAGCTCACAGACTCACCAATGGCAAGGCCTACCTGAGCAATCCCATTTCCCTGTGTAACAAAGCAGTTAACTCTGTGGATGGTGGGAGAGCAGTAAACTTTGCTTTTAGCAAGAGTTTTTCCACAGTTACACATGACATTATCATTAATAAGTAAAGGAAATAGTCTATATAAAAGTATAAGATGGATATATATTTGGTTGAATCACTGGACCCAAGGAGTGGTCATTAATGGGTCAATGTCTTGTTGGGAGAAGGTATCAAGTGGAGTTTCCCAGATAACTGTCCCGGCTCTTGTGTTATTTAATATCTTAATTAATTATTTGGAAAATGAGATTGAGTGCACTCTCAGAAAATCTGCATGTGAGCCTGGGTTGGGCAGAGCTGCAAACAACTTATACGGTAAGATTCAGAATGAACTTGATAAAATGGAGAAATGGTCAAAAATCAAACAAATAAAATTAACAACGAACAAGTGCAAAGTCTTGCAGGTGGGACAGAACAGTAGCATGAACAAATACAGACTGGAGAGTGACTATGTAGGCAGCACTATTGCAGAAAAGGGTCTGGGGAGTTTAGTAGACCATAAACTGAATATGAGCTAACATTGGCTTTTACTGTAATAACAAAAAATTAAAAATAAAAATAATACCTTTTTTTTTGTTTTAAATTAAAAAAAAACATGTGAAGGAGTGTCACTTTCTAGACAAGAGAAAAGTAATCCTTTTGCTGTATTTGGCACTGGTAATATTTCACCTGGGGTACTATGTCCAATTTGTTCAAGAAAGATATGAACATATTAGAAAGAATCCAATGGAAAGCAACAAACATAATTAGAGGTTTGGGAAATATGATTTAGGAGGAAAGTCTGAAAAGAAATGACATATTTATTCTTTAGAAGAGAAGACAGGAGATTTGATAACAATCTTCAAATACTTGATGGATGATTATGCAGAGGATAGCGATGGACTATTCTCTTTGTTCAGGGAGGAAAAAAAGAAAAGTAATGGTCCTAAATTCAGAGAAGGGTAATTTAGGCTGGATATTAAAAATAATTTTCTCACTGTGAGGGCAGGTAAGTATTAGAACAGGCAACCTAGAGAGGTTGTGGAATTTCTTTCCTTTTTTTAAAGAGCAGGTTAGACAAACTTGTTTAGGGTGGTTTAGACAGGGATGATTCTGCCTTGAGCAGGGGGTTGAACTAGATGTTTTTGCTGAGGTCCCTTCCAGTTCTGTTCTTCTATGATTCTATAATGCTCACTTGTATACAAACATCCAATAGCTATCTATACTTCAGCAATAAGAGTCATCGATATCCAATGGAGGATAAAGATGTCAATATGTAGAGATGCCATGAACTGGAGTTTCCTATGCTAAATCAAAATTAATCATTCTCAGTAATTTAGTTAGAAAGTATGACTGATGTTAAATCCAGACCTTGCTTACGTGATCTATAATTTTAAAATTATGATTCTGCTACCCCTTCTGAAGCTGCGTAACACATTATTCCCAAAGAAGTCCCACAGATATCAAATGTCACAGAATAAAAATTTGAGACTCAAATCCTTTGTAATTTACAAGGGATAATCTCCTCTCACCATCCTTTTGAAGACTTTTTTTAAGTCCTGCTCCATTTCATGGAGAATGAATTACTAGAGTATGAATGGGAATGTTATTGCTCTGTCTCCAATCATCTTTCCCTATTCTAATTCATGACACCGTTGTTATGCATGGAATATCATAATGGGAAGAAAGAAGAAAAAAGCAGTGATGCAGACTAAATCAAAAGAAATGATTACGTAAAACCCATAATGAGATAGAATAAGGACCTATGAACCACTTACACATTGGAATGCACCATGGTGTGGGTAATTTTGCCTAGGGGTTTGTTACACAAAACACAAATGTAATATAGGCTGTTTCCCAAGGACCTGGCATCTAGAGGGGCCTGGCATCAGAACTGGATTTTCAAGTCACAACAAGCCAAGATCAGAGGCCAAAGCCAGAGACAAGGTAAGCTGTGGGTTAACTGGGATCAGAAGCCAAAACCCAGAACCAAAGTTCAAACCAGAATCATGATGAGGAAGCCACAGTCAGGGAATGCTAAGGGTCTTGCTGGAGATCAGCAAGGAAACACACAGAAGGCAAAATGTAAGAACTTTCATCTTTGTCTGAAAAAGGAGACTGTGGCCTGGGCTTAGTTTTCAAGGACTGGAGCAGGTGAATCCTGCTGGCTGTGGCTTCAGAGAATTGGCTATTCTGATCGCCTGACTGAGCCTACACAGGACAAGGGAGCTGCTTGGGGTTTGTTGTAGGTGGAGCTTGTTCCAGAGATGACTCATCAGGTTCATCTGATTGGGATAAGTTGGGTGCAGAGTTCTGGGTTGGCCTCATTACACAGTTTTAAGACAGGGCTTAAATGTGACTTAAATAGTATAAGAACACAGCTCGGCACCCTGACCAATAGCGATAAACAGGACAGTTGTCGGTATGGGTAATGGTGCCAGCAGTGCAGCTGACTGGCTGCAGAAGAGCTGTTGGTTCCACCCTGCAAGTTTGCCAGCCCTGTTATCCTGGCTTAGCTATGCTACTGCAAAAGATGCATAGAGCCTTGCACTGACACTACCCAAAGTTTTCCCATAGAATGGACATCGATTGTTTCTCATTTGAGTGCTACAGATAAAGGAAGTGTCATTTCATGAAGGATTTCAATATTTCACACTTTTGTTTTGATCTGATTTGGAAAGGGAAGACCCCAAGGTCATCAGCATGAATGCAAGCTGCTGGCTGTCTGCCCTATAGTTCAACAAAGCCCAAGAGCACTCAGGCAGTTGACATGTTTCAGAATCTGGGAACTAATAGATCTGCCAAGCTCTCAGATCAGCTCCAATCTGATGGGAGTCTTGAAGCCCTGGATGAGTTTGTTGCTTGAGCAATGCTCCCAGGGGTCCCGGTCAGCCTAGCAAAGTAGTTGTGTGTGACAGCTGAAAAGTAAGCCTGTGTGATGAAGGTGCTTGCTGAAGGCTCTATGAAGATTAAACAGAGTGGTTTTTGTATTTGTTTAGATATTAAGCTATATGTTGTTGCTAAAAGCCTAATTAAAGTTTAAGATGTAGTAAGGCCTTGTATAAATTAAGGCCTAGTAAATTTAGCAAAGCCTTGAAGTAGTAAGGCCCTCTATCGTAGTTAAAATGAACTTATCAAAGGAATGCAAGGCTTGTACTGCTATTGGTCAGTCTAAGGACAGCTGAAGTAAAAGGAATCTGAGTGGTTGTATGTTATCAGTACAATTCAGAAGGTATAAATTAGCTGGAATATCTGGAAACCATTCACAAGGAAGATACAGCTCCGTGAAAAGGATTAGTTAGCTGTTGCCTAGATCAGTGGGCCCGTGGACCTCGAGGGGCCCAAGAACTGAGTTCCAGGGTCCTTCCCAGTACCTCTCAGACAATGCTGATTGGGGATGCCTTACTTCACTGAACTTTGTGGAAAGAGAACCTTGCTGTGCATCAGGCATCAGAGAGGACTGCTGATAAGTTGCTGATGTGAATTGTTCTTGTCTGTTATTGTTTGTCTTGTTACAATGCATAGTTGTGTTTTTGTTAAGTCAATAAACCTTTCTTACCTTTCTACCCCTGACCATACTCTCAATCCCAAACCCTCTGCAGGCAGCTGGAAGAATCTAGATGTCTGGAAGTCTGAGCTTGGTAGAAGACCATGGAGTGAACCACCGAGGAGGAGTCATGTGGGTGAGCTGTCAGGAAATTGGAGTGCTTCTGATAGAAACCTGACTGTTTTCCATCTGACTTCCATCAAAATCAAGCTATCTCTGTGAAACATTTCAATTTTGTTGAATCAAGAGTCTTCCCACCAAAAAAATTCCCTTGGAGAATTTATGACCAGTTCTACTTATATTGTTTTGATGTTTTCTGAGTTGACTTATACAAAGTATCATAAAGCATTGCTTATTTTTTATGAATTATAATTTGCATGTTAATGGAAGAAGCTAAGTATGTGAAAATGACTGACTGATTTTTTTTTTTCTCTCAATTTGCTTCACATACTTGTAATCTCAATATGGAAATTGCCAATGCCTTCATTTTGGATCTGTTTGTCATGATATATTTTCCGTTGCCAGCTGTTAGAAGTGTACTAGAAGTGTAAGGATGATCATCTTAAAGGAGAGAGAGATGCCAGAAAGAAATGGTACTATCATTATAAAGGGAAAACATTTTTAAAAATAGTTTTTCATGCAACAGTAGAATTAAGTAATCTTATTCTTTTCAAGTGAATAACACATCCCTCTCCTATATATTTGATTGGGTATAGATGTACATATCCACTATCAAAGAGTCCTTATAAGTGGCTTATCGTGTGTGTGTGTGTGTGTGTGTGTGTGTGTGTGTGTGTTGTGGGAGGATAAGGTCTCTGTAATAATCATTTATTGTTTCCAATTTCCATCTGTATCCGGGTGTAATGTTCACAGATTCAAAAAGCTGGAACAGTCAAGTATTGAAAAAGTAATCCACCTGGCTCCACTTACCCCCCTTTCAAATTAAAGGCAGTGTAACCCAAAACCTCTATCTTCTGCTTTTTAACATTTCACACAGACCCATTTGGGAAATTTATTGTGGTTTTTAAAAGATCTGACTTTTTCATTTGGTGCGTCACACTACAAGAACAGTACAATACCTGTTAGCCAGATGGTATGGGAATAACAGGCCAAAAGGTACCAGATTTCCTATCTAGAGTCTGCTGTATGGACTCAGGTGATATTAATGAAAAATAATTCTGGAAAAGTTACAAGCCATTATCCCAAGCACAGATGGCATGTTTTCCCTTTTACAAGCACTCCCAATCTAAATAAGCTTTGAACTTTCAAATCTGTCTGTTTGTGGGGGTTTGCTTATAATAGTCATGTAGCCAATATGACGACAAGTTTGGAAAAGACCCAGGTATTTTTAATCAGTGAAACTGCACTGCAGTGAAACAGATTTAAGTTGCTTTTGCCTTTTACATGTCTAAAATTTTCTTCAACTTAATTTAAAATCAGTATAACCCATAGACTAAATTCCAAAAAATTTACTGCTCCTCAGCAGCCTATGCTGAATTACAGCCTTAATTGTGAACTCTAATAGGATCTTGTAAAGTTTTTATGGAAAACAATTTACTCTTAGAGATTGTAAATGATATGGTGACAGTGTCAGCACTGGTGCTAGCAAACTGCTTTACTATCATATCAAAATTAATACCCAGTTTTCTTTGTGGCTGGTATTAAATCAAACCAGATGTTTGCTATGAATGTGCAAACCTTTAGTAAGAGTGAAGAACAGCTAGCAAATCATAGGGGAAAATAAACACGGCATTGGAATTCAAAGACTGAGTTGTTCCCCCCCACTTTCATTGCACACTAACAAACCAGTATTTCCTTGTTTTGAAAGGAGAGGGAAGGAAGGAAAGGGGCTAAGAAGATTCTGACTTGAATCCATACATAATATTTTGGTGAAATCACTCTAGAAATAAAAACAGCACTTTATCAGAGTATCCATTTCTGAAGTCTGGTCTACACTTAAGTGTTTTGCTGGCATGGCTACATTGATTAGGAGCGTGAAACAATAAATCACACCCTTCATGACTGACAGTGATGCCAGCAAAATCCCTAGTGCAGATGCAGATATCCTGCCCAAAAATCTCTCTTTCTTGTTATAGCTTAGTTCATTAGGAAAGTGCTACTTCTGGTATATACTGTGTTTTTTCTATGCAGAGCATGGGCAACGGGTGCCACCCAGTCAGGGGCGGGTGGGAGCCCTTGTGGCCAATCACACCGATAAGGGGGAGGTCCCCCTGCGGGTGATTCCTGGCTGGCACTCGCAGAGGGGCACCGGCGCTCCCGCCTGCCCCTCCTGCCTGTTGCCTGAGCCAGGAGCGTCCTGTCAGTGGATGCAGTGGTGCTTTCAGGGGTAGCGTGTACACCCCTGTGCACCTCCTACCCGTTGCCACTGATGCAAGGGAAGCCAGCACATCTTTACCAACAGGCCCCTTCTAGTACAGACAGTGCCTGGGATTTATTATGCTAATTCCTTGTAGCCACGCTGCTCATGCTTCTGGTGCTTGTCTACAGCAGTGGCCAAGTGACAAAAATGAGGAACAGCTATGATAACAATGTAATGGTTCTTTCAGAGGTGTAATGGCCATGGTCTGCACCCTGGCAAGCAGTGGCTAGGGCCTGGAGTGGATGACATTCACTCCATACCTTCTAAAGCAGGCCAGAAGTCATGTGCCTGCTTTACAGGGTATTCAGTAGGGCTGTGTGAAATGGCACTGTTCCATTTTGCCTTGAGTTTTGAGGTTTCAATGGAACAGCGTTCGGTTTCAAATTTAATTTTGATTCAAAACAGCTGTTCCTTTTTCAGTGTTTTGCTAGATCAGGGTAAGGGTGAGGAGTTAGCCCAGCTGGACTGATTTCCCATCCCCAGTGCTATGGTCCAAATGTTTTGACTAGCCTTGTTTTGTTTTGAGGATGTTTGGATGCCCTTTGTTTTACTTTGATTTTGCTGTTTCGATCTCAAAATGAGTTGAAACAGTTTCAAAACGAAATGGCTGGTGGAATTTTGCACAGCCCTAGTATTCAGGCCTGGTGCCCTGGTTGCCCACTGCTTATTATGCTACTGGGGGAGCTCAAGGACCAACAAACAATCAAAGGGCATTTGTACACATGCTTGTGCTGTAGCACATACATATGTGAAATGCACTTTAGTGCTGAGAAGTGGTGCACTTTTGAACTAAAGCACTTCAAAGGCATTTTAGTTCAAAAGTGCACCCCTGCCATTTTCTGTGCACTGATGAGCATTTTGTCACTTATACAACTGTATGCAATGCAGCACAGTGTGTGTTAGCTCACATGCGGAGCAGACTTGATTAATCGAATCTGCTCTGATGCGTCAGATCTCTGGTGCATCATAGCACAAAAAGATGTGTATAAATGCCCCTGCTGACTCCAGCTGAATCACACTGTGCATGAGAGGTCATGTCATGGATGCTGAAAAGGGAATAGTAGGTGTATTGAATGGGGGTGTTAAGTTAGCACTGTTTGCCCAAACCAGCCATACCTTCCCTGCTCTTGTGTCATTCTGCAGGAGAGTTCATCAACCAGTGAATCAGTGAAGCTTCCACCAGTGTCAATGTTCTCTCTCTTTTTCTAGGGACATGTGTATTATAAAACACAAACACATCAACAACATGGGTAACTCCAGCCTTGCAGTCTGACTCCATCACATGGCTCTTGCCTCAGGGACAAGATTTTCAATGCTTTGAGAGAGTCTTCAAGGCAGCAGTGTATACACCACAGTAGCCTGACATGGAGTGAACAAGAGGGGCATGTGCCCCAGGCACAAGCTAAATGGGAGACGGACCAGAAGGAAAGATGTGGGGTGCTTCTCCACAGGGCTATTTGCTGCAGCCTACCTTGCTGCTGCTTGCCTTGCTCTGCCAGTAATTTCCAGCTCCAGCAATCTGTCAGTGCAGTAGGTATCATAGAACACAGCTGCTGCTGGGAGGAGAACTGAGCCCTACTTTTTGCTTCCAGATTCAGCATTTTTGTGCCCTCTGCGATTTGATGTAAAAAAATGGGGTAAAAGACCCACACCCCGCCCCCTGCAGCAAATTGCTACTCTAGAAGATGAGGAGTCCTTCTGCATGGGCACACTGCATGGGGCACACTGCCTGATGCTCTTCTATTATCTGGATCGAGAAGGAAAAAAGGAAGGTGCAGGGGGCAGGGAAAGGATTAGAGACAACTGTGTTGTGTGCATTTTCTCTTGCTATGCCTCTGATAAATGAACAAACTACAAAGTGACTTCAAGTATCTTCACCTTTCATTAGAAGCTAGCAAGGGAGGCATTTTGGTTAAAGATACACCTACTCTTTTTTTAAAAAAAGAAATATGTCCCTTTTTGAGAAAATTGGAACTTTGTCTTAAAATTGTGAAAATGTATAGTAAATGGCTCAATGAAAAATAGCTATGTTCCATTAAAGTAAAATTGTGTGTGTGTAAAACTATATGCAAAAAGAAAAAAGGACAAAAGACAGAAGTTTTGAAACATGCATTAAGCTTCACCCAGTGCCATTTAGAACAGATTTGCAAAACAAATCCCTCTCCACCAGGGAAGAGATAATGGGACCCTTCCTCAGGTGCTATATACCAGCATATTTCCATTATCTTCAAATGGAGGCTGACCTGGACAAATACAGGCTGACCTGGACAGGCTTGTAAAGTGGGTGGATCTAAACCTGATGATGTTTAACACCGAGAAATGTAAAGTGCTCCATCTAGGGAGAAATAATTCACAACATAGTTACAGGTTCAGTCATGCTACACTAGCCAGCACCACAACTGAAAGAAACCTGGGGGTCATGATCAACCACAAAATGAACATGAGCCACCAATGCGATGTTATAGCCGGCAAAGCAAACAACACTTTGGCATGCATCAACTGATGCATCACAAACAAGACGAAGGATATCATCCTCCTGCTCTACTCAGCAATGGTGAGGCTGCAGCTGGAGTACTGCATCTCGTTCTGGGTACCGCATTTCAAGAGGGATGTAGAGAAGCTGGAAAGAGTCCAAAGGAGGGCCACATGAATGATTAGAAGTCTGGAGAAAGACCATATGAAGAGAGGCTAAAGGACATGGGACTGTATATAAGGAGTGAACATCAGGGGCTAGGAGAACATCTGTTCATTAAGGCACCCCAGAGGAAGACTAGGAATAATGGTCATAAACTGATAGAAGATCACTTCATGTTAGACATAAGGAAAAACTTCTTTATAATTCATGTATCCAGAGTCTGGAATAGACTCCCTGGAGATCTTCAAAAAATGACTGGACGCACACCTCATTAGGGTATTCTGACCTCAGCAGTCTTTTCTGCCTTGAAGGGGGGCGCTGGACCTGATGGTCTTATGAAGTCCCATTCAGCCCCTTGTCACAGAATGACAAATTGATGACTTGGGGCTCTACCTCCCCTACTCCCTGTTCCCATGCCAGCCACATTGTTGCCAAGGATGGAATCATCACCTGGTCGAGGCCAATGGGCTCCTTTTAAAAGGTATTGGTGCTGAAACTGCACTGATGAAATCTTGTTCCCATGTTCCATGAGGTGGCAGTGGGTTAAGTCTCTGTAGTCAAACACCTGATTCCAGAGTGTCCAGAGTAATTTTTTTCTGAGAAAAGAAAACAACAAAACCCAGTGATATGCCTCTGAGGTAGCAGTGTATGATCTCTTGCTTCCAGAACCTTCAACAGATTAGTCTCTAGGTGCCTCCCCCCTCTCCCCCCCAAAAACCTTGGGCCAAGATCATCCTTTTGGACTTGGTGCCCCAATTTTCCAGGGGCTCCAGCATGCCCCAAGACACCACCCAGCACACAAATTGATTAAATGGGGCCATTGAACTGAAAGTGCAATTTGAGGAAAAAAGAAGAAGAAAAAAACTCTTGGGGGCCCAGAAGCAAAATGAAAATGAAACTGCTTATTACAGTCTTTTCAGCTGGGCTGAAGCTGTCAGGGGCCAGTGTTCAGCTCCCAAAGTTCTCCTTCATGGAGAAAGACTGACCTGAATATGCTTACCGGGGTCTGCCTTATTCATAGCGTCTGGTAGGGCTGAGTATCTTGGGTCCTGGTTTGTCTCTACTCCCTGGAGACTGGCCAGGACACTGTTGTACACTCAGAATCCCAAGTTCTGCTGCCAGGCTTCCTCCCTCCTCCTGAGCAGGTCTGTGTCTTCTTTTATGCTGCCTGAGCATTGTGGCTTATTAATGTCATTAGCCAAGCATCCCCAGAGCCGGAAGGAGCAAGAGCTGATAAACTGGTATTGCAGCACCATGCATTGCACACCACTCCTGTTCCAGCTGCTCTGTTCCTGCAGGTACGTCTATCTGTAAACCAGCTTTTACTGGTCTCCAATTGGATGGTTTGTGGCTGTAAGCTGCATTTTTGGTGCGACTGCCCAGCAAAGGCTGCCCATCTCTCTAGGTCTTGCCGTTACACACCTTAAAGCAGAGGAAAACATGCTGATATCAGCTGAGATGTACTGATTTTCACCAGCTGCAGATCAGAGCCAGTATTAAAAATGTGTTTTTAAAAAAGGTTAAAAAGTGTTTCTAAATGATAAAGAGAATGTCAGTGAATGTTTGTCCCACAGAACTACATGAAATTCATAGCGAGAAGCTTAAACATAGGGACTGGAAAGAACCACCTAGGTCATTGGGTCAAGTCCCCCACATTCATAGCCAATCATGTAACAACATTCAGTCTATATGGGTTCAGAAGAACAACTCTATGCCCTCCCCTTGTATAGAACAAGCCACAAAACTTCCCCTAAACACTCTATAACAAACTTGAGGCCTTTAGTACAAAATACCAAAAGGCTCAAAAACAACCCTCAGCAGGCTAAAGGTTGCTGTCAAAACAACCGTCAGCCTCTTCAACAGCAGGGACAAATAATCAAGAAAGTGGATCACACCCCACCCCGCAGAGGAAGGCAAAACCTCTCAGTAGTCCTTGCCTATTGCTTTAATCCAGAGCATGCATGTAAAACTCACCCTGATGTTTTAACCCAGAGCACATGTACAAATTTGCCAAGCAAGCACCTCACTGGCTACGATCAGATGTGCAGGGCCATGAGCTTGCAGTGGCACAAAATTGTGCCACTACTTTGTGTCTCAGCACACCCCATGCATGTGTACTTTGTTGCAGGACACATTGTCCTGCTTTGGGCAAACTGCCCTTGCCCAGCTCTTCCTGGCTCTCAGCATGCTGGAGCAGCCCGGACACAAATGGAGCAGTAGAGAAACTTTACCTGGCAGTCAGAGTATCTCATTGGAGGATTAAGCGTCTATTTATTTGGTTCATACTATTTTTCCATACTCTGCACTGCTATTTTTCCTGGCACTTTTTTTTTTTTGCTATCAGAAAATCCAGGTAGCAAATTTTGCAAATTTGAAGCACAGGGCATGTTTTAATATTCCATGCATGCAGTTTGTGGTGCCACAAACTGCAGGTGCCTGAATGTTTGGACGCAGCCACTGTGGCTAATCTCTGATGCTACAAAAATATCCTAGAAATCCAGTTATGCATCAAAGGAGAAAAAAAAATTCTTTCCAACCCCTACACAAGACTAGTGAAAGTCCTGAAACATGGAATCAATGTACTAAATACTTACTTCTCCATATTTATATGGTATGTTAAGGGATGAATGGAGCAAGGAACCTGATCCAGAAAGGACCATCACAACTATTCAGCTAAATCTCCTTTATTTATACACAAGGCATGAAGTTCCTGTAGTCGAGACAAAAGAATCTCCTCAAAAAGACACCAAGGTCATCTCAAGGACACCAACCTGTGGCATGACTAGAGCAGAAACAGTAATTAACTCTCACAACTACAGGCAGTCTTAGGACTTATGACACAATTGGTTCCTGAAAACTGCGTCTTAAGTCAAAACATTGTAACTCGGAAACAATTTTCCCATAGGAAACAATGTTATAAATGGAGGATTGGTTCCTGAACCAAGGCCTGATACCCTATTTTCACCAAAAATAACCTAGAGTTTTGTACTCAATCAATTATAGATGAGTAATATAGCTACATTAATGTATTTATATTGTAAATAGCAATCATATTGATTTGGAAGGACTTCTTTGAGGTGACTTGGCTGGACTTTTTGAAGGGTTCTTGGCTGGAGTCTTCTCAGGAGTCCTGGCTGTAGGTTTTTTTGGAGTCTTGTCTGCTTTCTTAAAGAAAGTGTCCAAGGAAGTTTGGACAGATGTTCTCTAGGAAGTTGGGTGATGCAGTGAACTTGTTCGCTGGCGTGGCGTTACATCAGATCAAGCATTGTAAAGTTGAAACTGATGTCATAAATTTGAAATAGGGTGTCGATTTATAAATGTTGTAAGTGAGAAATGTTGCAACTCAAGGACTGCCTGTACAGTGAAACTGTAGCTCATCTGGACAGCAATTCACTGAGTTTCTAGTTCTGCCACCAGATCCTGCCAGGCACATCAACATGGAAACCGCATGCCATCCATCATGCACCTCCTTCACACTGTGAATCATGTGTAACGCTTGACCTTACTGAAGTATACACCTTCTGGATTCAACAGGAGCAGAAAAAGCCCATTTTTCAGACTTTCTCCATGTATTTTACCCAGGGATTCCTTGATAACAAGAACAAATAGACGATGGGCTGTTTGGATACTTCTGAGCACTGTTACATAGAAGTTGAAGTTCCCTTCAAATTAAAATCTGATCCATGTTGTTTGATCTAATTGCATGTAATTCCACTAAAACCCTGCGTAGAAGAAAGAAGTTATTTAACTAGATGTAGCAAAAGGTACTGCAATTATTTAATGCACTAAAACAAAAATACTGATAATCTCACAAAAAGATCATGCAGTAGCATATGAACTGTTTTTCCAGGTTAAAGGTCTAATATTTATTCAACGTATTAGCTTGACTATCCTGGGAAAGTGTTGAAATTTAGTGTTTGGTAGATCTCTTTGTAAATATTTTTAGATTCTGCCTACATGTCAATTGTATTTCAGTGTAAATTACTGCACTATCCATCACAAACTGCATAAATAAATTAAAACAGTGGATTTTTAATGATAAAATACTACATATGGTTTCAAAATCCATGAATAGCTGCATATGACCAAAAATATGCTTTTTAGGAAGATATAAAATACATTCCACCTGATGACAAATTCACCATGAAATTCATGGCAATTGTTTCCTTTCCATAACATTGTTGTGGTTATTAAAGCTAGAGCAAGCATTATTAAAATCAACTTGCAGTTACTTCCATCCAAAAATTAGTCTTGTGAGAACACATGAAATAGAGCCAACTTTCACTCTGAAAAACTGCTTGTGAAATTATTTTTGTCAGCAGTTTTCCTAGTCTTCTGCATAACTGGAGCACATGAACTATATTAAAGTCCTGGACAAAAGTTTTTCTGATATCTTATACTTCCAATGACCATTTAACATCTTATCTTCAAACAATTTAGCCTAAGTATACTCTATAGCCTACTGGTGGTTGCCTCAACATTTTTAAGATTGGTTGACAGATTGTAACAAATTGCTATAAATAAACACAATGGTGCAAAATTCCTATAGGCATTACTGGTACTTCAATACTGGAATGAATAGATGAAGCACTGTGATAATTTCTGCCATAGTATTAAACATGTTAGAAATAATATCCATGAACCCTCTATCCAGGCTTGTTCAACATGTGGCCTGTGGGTCACCATGAGGCCATCTAAGCTGTTTTCTGAGGCCCAAGGTGCAGCAACAGGAAATGAAAGTAAACACTGTACTTTCGTTTCGGGGGGATGATGTGATACCGCTTCCTGTGAGGTCTTTAAATATGGCTCACCGGCCCACTGAGTGATAAAAAGTTCATGATCCAGCCCCGCATTCAAAAAGGTTGGACATCCCTGCTCTATACAGTGGACTAAGTTATAAAGTTTTATTTTTGAAAGATAATTTCCTGCATTTAACAGTAATAATTCACAACAGAAGATGTTAATAACAGACAGTACAATATGACTGTTGTTTCCTTAAAATTCTGTATGACGGGAGCTGTTACATAGCTTGTAATTACTCCTCAGAACAGTCAAATGTGCATCTCCTTTTGCAACATACAAGGGACTCCAAGTTTCCATAATACCTCCTGTCAGATTAAATCTTGAACCTGCTGTCTTGATGCTCTGGTTACATTTCAGTGAGAGGTAATTTATATTTTAATTGATATATTCCACCCTAGTTCCTCTTTCAGTTGCAATTAGGCATAACATATTTATTCAATCTTTGATCCTAAGGGTTGCCCAATTTTATGGCATGTTCATATCAGCCGTGTATATCCACCCACATCTCTCTATGGAATTGCAAAGGAGCATGTATCCCTAAAGTGTGAAAAAGCTCCTTCATTTTCTTGGCATAGAAAGTGATTACAATGAATTTCTGTGTTTTCTTCTTCTGAATATTCTAATAAATTCCCTGGAGAAAATTCTTTAAAAACAATGAACTGTAAGCAAATATTACAGAATACAGACAGGAAATGAATTCTGGACTTGTAAATAAAATAACTTCCACTGGATACTTAACTTATTTCTATTCTTTGACTTGTGAGCATATCCCCTTGAATAATGTGTCCCAACCTCTACAGTCAGAAGTCAGCTACAAGATCTCAAATTTAGGTATTCATTATTTATAACAAACAGTTAGGAAACAATCTAAACACAACACATTATCTAAGGACATGTTTAACTAGTATTTTTTCAAATAAGAAACTGTAAACTACTGGACAACTAGAAAATAGCAACATTTGCCAAAGTTATGTTGGTTGAATACATTGCATATTCAGCTGTCGCATTACATTTACAGAAGATTTTTCTGGGTTTTGTTTTAGCTGCAAGAATAGAGACATTTAATATGTGAAATGTTGATGGCTTTATTGTTTCAGCATTTAGCTACTCTTCAATGCATTATTATAATGACATAGGGAGTGTTGGAAATGCCTATCCTACCATAAAGTAAAATCATAAACTGAAAACTTTTGGCATGAATACATGACAGCTCCCTCCCCCCAAACAAAAAACCTTTACGTAGCAGCATGAATATCTCCCACCTGATGAGAAAACCATAGGTTGAACAAACCTGTGGACAGTAGAAATGGTTACAATTCACTCATTTAATACAGAATCATAATGTATACAACTATAACAACGATTTAGTCTAAATTGTCTTGATACTTTAAATACATAAGTTGGAAATTTCTCTTCTACATGGTAACATCACAGGATTCAAGTGTGAAAATTATAAACTATAAAGGACAAATATATTAAAGATATTTTGGGGGCCTTAGGCAATTGAATTTGTGAGTGGAATCCTGTCTTGACTAAAATCAACGGGGCTAGGATTTTACCCCTTTGTTTTTATTCTCAGCCCTACCATATAAGTTTGGAATAGTCTTGAGAGTCAGTTAGCTCTTTATATTTCAGTTTGCATATCCATAAAATCAGTCTTAAAAATAAGTCGTAATGTATTGACTCCTGTATTTTAAAAAACTTACTGAGGGTACAGAAACAAACCATCCTGATGTTCAGGATGAATAGGAAATGTGGCAAGTGACCAGCTTGGTTTAGCAGAGAACCTTTCAGTGAGCTTAATCACAACAAGGAAGCTTAAAAGAAGTGGAAGCTTGGCAGAGTATAAAAACATTGCTTGGGCATGCAGGGATGAAGTCAGGAAGGCCAAAGCACAACTGAATTTGCAGCTAGCAAGGGACGTGAAGGATGACAAGAAGGGTGTCTGCAAGTAAGTTAGCAACAGGAGGAAGGTCAGGGAGAGTGTGGGTCCCTTACTAAATTTGGGAAGCAACCTAGTGACGGATGATGAGGAAAAGGCTGAAGTGCTCAATGGCTTTTTTATCTTGGTCTTCATAGACAAGATCAGCTTCCAGACTATTGCACTGGGCAGCACAGTTTGGGGAGAAAGTTAGCAGCCCTCCATGGTGAAGGAACAGGTTAGGGACCATTTAGAAAAGCTGCACATGTTCAAGTCCATGGAGCTGGATGCAATGCCTCCAAGAGTGCTGAGGGAGTTGGCTGAGGTGATTGCAGAGCCACTGAGCATTATCTTTGAAAACTCATGGTGATCAGGGGAGGTCCCAGATAATTGGAAAAGGAGAAACATAGTGCCCATCTTTAAGAAAGGGAAGAAGGAGGGTATAGGGAACTACAGACCGGTCAGTCATACATCAATCCCTGGAAAAATCACAGAGCAGGTCCTCAAAGAATCCATTTCTGAGCACTCAGAGGAGAAGAAGGTGATTAGGAACTGCCAGCATGGGCAAATCATGCCTGATCAACCTGACTACCTTCTGTGAATACATAACTGGCTCTCTGGATAGGGGGAAAGCAGTGAACGTAATATACCTTGACTTTAGCAAGGTTTTAGATACTGTCTTGCACAACATTCTTGCAAGCAAGCTGAGGAAGAACAGGCTGGGCAAATGGGCTGTAAGGTGGATAGAAAGTTGGCTGGACGGTTGGGCTCAGTGAGTAGTAATCAATGGCTCATGTCTAGCTGACAGGTGATATCAAGTGGAGTGCCCCAAGGGTCAGCTGGTTTCATTCAATATCTTCATTAACAATCTGGAAGATGGTATAAAGTGCAACCTCAGCAAGTTCACAGATGACACCAAGATGTGGGGTGTAGTAGATACATTCCAGGGTAGGGCTAGGATTCGGAGTGACATAGGCAAATTGGAGGATTAAGCCAAAAGAAATTTCATGAGGTTCAACAAGGACAAGTGCCAAGTCCTGCACTTAGGATGGAAGAATCCCACGAACAGCTACAGCATGGGGACTGAGTGGATAAGTAGCAGCTCTGCAGAAAAGGACCAGGGATTTACAGTAGACTAGGATGGATATGAGTGTGCCCTTGTTGGTAAGAAGGATCACAGCATACTGGGATGCATTAGTAGGACCATTGCCAACAGATCAAGGGAAGTAATTATTTCTCTCTATTTTGCACTGGTGAGGCCACACATGGAGTATTCTGTCCAGTTTTGGGCCCCCTGCTACAGAAAGGATGTGGACAGGTTGGCAGGAGCCCAGTTGCATTCAGACCTCAAACTAAATCGTAACAACTTTTTCCCAGTTCAATACACCACTGTCATCTCTTTGCAGAGCTGCATCCAGCTGCATCTTGATTCAGATACTTGGAGCGGGGTGGGAGGAGGAGGTTCAAATCTGGACCCCAAACTGAATTAGGACTTCCCTCTCTCCCTGTAAATAGCTAAACTGAAAACTCAAGCTTTGCGGGGGCATTTGAAATCCAAGCTAGCTGTTCTTCATGCCAAAAAATCCCTATCTATACCAATTTAGGGCATGTTTAGTGGCATGAATTGACCTTTGCAGTACCAAAGATCTGGCTTTTAATATTTTGGTTTCCCTCCCATTTCAGGAATTAAACTGCTGACCCTTCCTATTAATTTAAAAACAAAGTCTGCCATCTCCCCCAATCCCATCTTTAAACATTGAGTCCAGATCCTCTGTACTTCTCCAACTGGAAGTCACAGTTGGCTCCCAAGTCACACTTGGCACATTGTATCTCCCAGTTCTTGCTGCAGGATGTCAGGGTAAGCCTGGAACACCGGTTGGTTCTTGTGACCCGCCTGGCTACAGAGGAGCCATTGCACGTAGGGGACTTTAGGGCAGCCCAGAGGCCTCACTAACTTAGGCTTGGACTCGATTGGCTCCCAGCATCTCCTGTGACTGGAAAAACACAAAGGTGGCTTTGGGCCACCTGTCCGTCACATTCAGCCAAGTGCTGGAAAAGCTGAGGATCTTGCTCAATATTTTTATTCTATTGTTTATTTTTTTAGGGCTTGCCCTTTTTAGCTTGCTCAATTTGTCTTTCCTTTCATTTCATAGTCATCATTATTCTGTTGCTAAACTCTTTCTTACTGGTTGATTTATTTTCCAGTTACAATCCTGTTAATGATCCCTTGCTTATTTGTAACATTCCTGACAATGTTTTTCTATCTCAGATTTTTACCAGGAACCAGAGCCTCTTTTTTTTCATTCTTGTTTTGTATTTTTTTCACAAATCATTAATCTTGTCAGAGAACAACACATTCTGCTCAAATGTTTTGAATTAGCATAACAAAATATTCCTTGGAAATAGCCATGTCTACTGTAATTAGACATTTTTTGTTTTGACATAATAAATCACTAGTTCATATTTAGTAGACATGGCTTTTCGTTGAGACTCACCTCCCATGGCAAAGATAGGGTTGAATTAGCTTTTCCCTTATCATTCTTTTTCTTATACAGTTTAATGCTATAATGATCTGCATGTTTTTCTGCCCTTCCAGAGGGCTCTGTTCTTGGCCCTGTGTCTTTCTTTTGTTTGCTTAGGTTGACTAACATGAGAGTTGAACATGACCTTGGATGTAATTTTTTGTGCCAAAAAGAACCCAACATAGTTTTATGGTTCCATTGAGGATTCCATTTTCAGCTCTTCCAGACATTAAGATTAAATAGTGGATGTAGTTTAAAAAATATCCTCATGTTACTATAAAAAAAAAAAACTACTAACGCAAAATTTTATTTTAATAAGAATACCAGGAAGGGTTCTTAAAGGAGTTGCTTTGCTGGCATGAGAACTTTGTTACAAGTCATGGATTTTCTACCACAGAGAAAGAATATGGCCACAGTAGCTTGTCTACTTAATCTGGCTTCTACAATACAGGTGCAAAAGGCATTTTTCTCAAAGTCTGTGATCAAGGAGTTCCTCCTGTGAAATTCTTATCTAATAAAGGGCTTAGTCTGTCTGTCCATAACACTTTTGTAGCACTCTGATTGGTTAGTGAAACAACCAGTCAGAGTGTGGAGCACTGCCATGATGGTGGGGATGGAGGGGACAGAGTGGGAGCAGTGCTCCACCGCCTCCAAGGAGCAAGGCCAGCAGCACTGGAGGTGGCAGCGGTGCGGGGTGCTGATGGAGGAGGACAGAGCGGACGGCAGGGAAAGCTCCCCCTGTCCCCTGCTCCTGGGAGGTGGCAGCAGCAGCAGCAGCAGCACGTGGTGGTGGGTGGCAGCGCTCCATCCCTGCTCGCCCCCCACTACCCCCCTCATTCTTGACGGGCAATTTGCTAGTATTATATAAATAGTTTTGTCGAGTAAATTACTATTTTTGATGCTTTCAATCATGTACCAACCAATTTATATTTTTCATATGCTACTTAAATAATAGAGAAATCCTTTCAATATTAGCAGCATTATTGTTATACTTACAGAGCTTCAGTATTCTGCAATATTTAGGTCAAAGGCAATGGGGATGTCTTTAGGGGTGACCACAGCACATTTCATCTACAGACGGGCAATCTATTGAAGAGCTTCTTTGGATTCATCCCTACTAAGAATCATAGCAACTTACAATCACAGTAGCCTACCCTAAAGGGAATAATGGCAAACTTTCATGGATAAATAATGAGACGTTCACCTTAGCTCTAAATATTATGTTAACACTACTATCATCTCAAGGGGGAAATCCTAGTCCCACTGAAGTTAGTAGAAGTTTTGCTGTTAACTGCAATGGGGCCAGGGTTTTATCCAAGTAGTCTTAGATATATTCTTATTTTCCTATAAGCATGGCTCCATGGGAATAATAAAATGTAAATAGGCCAAAATTAAGTACTGAAATCTACAAAACACGGGTGTTTGCCCCATGGGGTGGAATCCAGAACCTTGGTGCTTTGATGTAAGGTGATCAGATCATAGTCATCCTGAGTGGAACATACTGGGACAGGGGGTTACTGGAGTGTAAACCAAGGGCTAGCCAGGCATAGTCCAAGTCCAGCATAACAAGATGAAGGTCAAAATGAGATTTTGGTCAGGGTAAGTAGTTTATCCAGGCTGAGAAGTCCAAGGCAAGACCTGAAGCAATCTAGAAAAGGAGAAATTAGGAATGGGCAGGAGGGTCCAAGCCATAGGTTCAGGGCACAGAGTCAGGTTTAATAGGTCCAAACAGGACAAAGACACAGTAAGGCAGTCTACTACCCAAAGCCCAAACTGTTCTCCATTGTCTGGTCTCATATAGCCACTGTGGATGGGACCTCTCCCTGAGGGATGATTCAGCCTGATTAATTATCTCCAACTCGGTCCTGGGACCTGATCAGCCCCACCAGGGACAGGGCCCATTATACTAGGCTTCCAAGAGAACATGGAGGGTGTTTTTCACATACTCTGGGGGGGAGGGAGGGTGCCTTAATTAGAGCAGCTGCAAGAGCCACTCTGATTAAAGCACCCACAGCATTTCATGCATCAGTGTCCCCATGCTTCAAAATGGCAGTGGAGGCACTTTAACTAAAGCTTGAAAGAGCTTTAGTTAAAGCAGCCCTGCCATCATTTTGAAGCATGGGGATTTTGATACATGAGACACAGAGGTTGCTGGAGCATGCTAATTAGCACACCCCAGCAGACTCAACTAATTGAGTCTGCTCTGGTGTGTGACAGGGGCACACTGAAGACTGGACCTCATGCTGGCCCACCCACCTGTCTCTGGGTTAAACACCTGCCTCACTCATCTGCCATACCCTGTTATTTCTTAATTAGTTCTAATTAGGCAGGAGGCTGCTCATTCTTGCCCCAATGCCAGGAGGAACTATCTGCCGCTCATGAAAAGCCTGGGCACTTCTCCAGGTCCCTCCACCAACCTGGACCCTGCTTAAGGACTCCCATGAGCCTGGACACCCCCTGAACCATTGGAACCCACCAGGGATGTAGGAGCTGGGGTTATTAAGGCACCCTGACCCACCTTTCACCAGAGTGGTAGCTGGTCTGGTATTTCTTGGGGGTTCCCAGACCACTCACTTCCAGCAGGGTGCAGGTTTAGGTCATGCCTAGGACCAAGGGCCTTCTATCCATCCCCATAAGCTCTTGCCCTTACCTCCTACATTGCTCCTGTTGCAGCTCAGCTAGGCAATGTTTCAACCCACCTGCCAGTAGCAAGCTGCTCTGTTTATATAGGTGGTTCTAAAATGGCCACTGCAATCAATCTCCTGCTGGCTGCTTGACACAGGCCTTAAAGAGGCAGGTACCGAAAGTGCCCTGCCATATGATGCACTGTAATTACAGTGCACCGAAGCAGCCCCCCTGCATGTCTACAGGCACCCGAGGAGATTTAGGTGCCAGATTGGGATCCAAGGCAGCCAGCATGCTGAGTGGGGAGCTGCATAGAATTAATTAACAGGGGGTGCATCTACATGTGCTGCTATGGCACAATTGTTACTGCACCATCTTTTAATACTTCCAAATGGAAGTACTAAAAGATGGAGCAGTAACAGCTACATGTAACTATTTTTAGGAACTACATCGCTATAGCAATGCGCTAAAATGGGGGAATGTGTTGCTACGGTGACATAGCTGCCTTTTCATGGATTTTGCCTGCAGACACCGCATCACTGTAGTGCATTGCTACAGCAACACAGCATCATGTGTAGCTGCACTCAGTAAGCAGGGGTGTTAAATCTTGCCCTCAGGCACCTTATTTAGTGCTGCAAGACAGTACATCCATCTATTTGGTATTTCCAGCTCTGGACCCTCCCATGTAAGTGGGCAACTTTATACTTCCTTTCAAAGAACAGAGCAGAGATAACTCTTTCTTTTAAAACTTGGCTTGAGAGGGATGAAATAGTAGTGTTCCCCACATTACATGTTATCCTAATATTTAATATTATCCTAATACTAGTACTCACTTAGGAAGAGGGTTTATTTCTCTAATCTGCCTGAGAGGATTCAAATCTATTAAACAGTCATTTTATAAAATACATATAGAGTCCTGACAGCAGGGACTGGTACCCAGGATTCCATCTCTGAGGGGAGGGCCTTCATTAGTAGGTTATAGGGATATGCCACCAAAAACAGGTTTCACCCTAGTGGGGCAGTCTCCTAGGTAGTAGGACCTCTTTGTCTGAATCTTTTAGGCAGAAGAGGGAACTAAACTTAGGTCTTCTACTTCTTGGATGAGTGGGCCATCTTTTCCATTGTTGCAAAAGGAAGTGGAGGCTAAAATTGTGTTTTGTATTGAGGGTGGTCTGGTCAGAATGCATTAGACATGCACTGAGAACACCTACCAGACTGAGCTATCTAAGGGATTTAGGTGAAAGAACTTGCTGTTTCTTGCCAAGCTTAGGTATGAGTTAAGTACAAGTTTCTTAGCAAGACTGGGATAACTATAGGTATGCAGAGAAATATTGCTGCCCATAACTGGGTAAAGGTACAGTAAAAAAAAGCAAAGTGCCTGTCATGCTTAGGCAATTTCAGGGTTAGGTGGCAACTGATTGGGTTTTCAGAATTGGATGTGTGGGTTTACATGGAATCTATACATCCAAGTCCTTGATTGGATTTGGCCCAAGAGTCGTAAAGCTTCATTGCCTCTCTGAGGACAGCTGTAAGTCATATCCAATAATTTTGGTGAAGAGGAGGTTTGAATGGAAGAAGAGAATATTTATTTGGCCTTAGTATTGCTTATGCCTATGACTCTGGTTTAATGTGTCTGTAAACCTATTATCAAAATGTAATGGTTGCAGATTACTATTTACAACTGACATAAAACTAGTTTAATTCATCTTCTGAATGACTTAAATCAAATTTTTGACTATATAGACATGATACTGCCATGCTGTGAAGTTATTTTTCATGTGGCTTATTGGAATTTCCATATATCACACATATATTGCTGTATTTTATCTCTGTGAAAAATAGAGATACAGCATATGGGCAGAACTAAAGAATAAATTACCTCCAATAGTGTCTTAATGACTGAAACAGCCCAGGTAGAAGCTTTTGTTTTAATGGGTCTGATTCAAATCTCACTTACACTACTTTAGAAAATCCTGAAGTTGGTGTTATACTACAGCATCTACACAGGCTTGTCCATATGGCCCGCCAAGCCATTTTCTGTGGCCTGTGGTGCTGTGATGGGAAACAAAAGTAAACGCTATTTACTTTCATTCCCACCCCTTGTCCTTCCCCTAATCTCTCAGCAGCTTCCTAATGGCTGCTGAAGGGCTGAGGAAGGGACAAGGTTCCCACACGCACTGTGTCAGCTTGACGTTACTGACGTGGTGCGGCTCCTCCCCTCCCCCCTCATTTCATCGTGTCCCTTCCTCACCCCACTCCTCCCTTCCTCATTTGCGTGCCAGCTCCTCCTCTCTCCTACATTGCAGGGTTTCCATTCCTAGCCCCACCCCTCCCTTCCTCATTTGCATGCCAGCCCCACCCTGCTGGCCACGTGGGCTAGAGCAGGTCACAGTGCAGCGGGAGGGGGGGTGCAAGGGGCGCGGATGTCAGTGTGGAGAGATGCTGTGGCTGGACCTATGGGAGATGCTTCTGCTGCTGTTGCTGTGGCTGTTGGGGTGGGAAGCCAGCACCACTCCTGCCTCCCCGCATCCCCTCTGCACCCACAGACATCATGCTGGGGGTGGTGAGTTGCGGGCCCCAGGGAGGGAGGGACCCCTGCCGCTTGGGCTCGGGCTTGAGCTGCCCCGGGGGAGAGGGAGAAGGGGGGTGTCCCTGCACATCCCATACCCCCCTGTAGAGTCACCGCCTGTCCCCCTGGCTGGTGCGCAGGTATGGGAGCATCCTTGAGGCTACCCAGGTGGCAGGGAGGACACAGCAGGATCAGGCGGCACCCCTTGACCCCTGTACCTCCAGGCTGCAGCCAGACTGGACAGGCCATGCGAGCGCCCACTCCTGCCAGACCCCTTGGTGATAAAATGTTCATGATCAGGCCCCACATTCAAAAAGGTTGGACACCCTGTTCTACAGCACTGACAATATAAAATGATAACTCTCCTACTATTTTCTTTGAGAAGATAAGTCATGTGATTTAACATTTGATATAGCAAGTTTTGTTCTTGTTACCTTATAGTCTTTCTTACCTATACCAGTTTCAACTGGTTTAATCCCTTAGGTCCATATTATATAAGGTATTGAAATACACACCTAAGAGTACAGATAAGCACAGAGTATGGGGCTGGGCAAAATACAGCCCATGGGTCAGATCCAGCTCGCAGTGGATTTTTGTCCAGCCTGCAGTGGGTCCCTCGATCCTGCCTGGTCCAGGCACAATCCAACCATCCTATGTCCTGCCACCCCCTGGGCATGCAGTGGCGCTGCAGCAGCTCTGCAGCTGGACTGCTTTTCTAGGAAGCCCAGGTGGTGGTAGGTCCTTCCAGCTGTTGTTGCCACTGGCCTCAGCCCTGCAGTACCAATGGGGACCTGCACTGTGCAGCTAGACCTTGCATGCCTCACACCTGCTCAGCAGTGGCAGCACTGGACAGAAGCTGTTGCTCAGCATAGGGAGAAAAGCGACTCCTCCACCTAGCCATTGCTGGGCTGTTCCTGCTGCAGCTATCTGAAGCCCACGCTGTGCTGGGCTGCCCTGCATTGGGCTGCCCAGCAGGGCAACAGTGGCAGCAGAGAGCAGACACAGGCAGTCCAGCATGGCGCAGGCTCCAGGAAGCTGCAGCATGAAAGGCCCAGCAGTGGTGAGGGCCTTTCTTGCCTAGGAAGGCAGTCCAGCTGCAGAACTGCCTCAGCCCCACTGCATGAGCAGGGGGTAGCAGGATGCACCACAGGCAGACACAGCAGGTGCAGGGCAGGCCAGGTTGGAGTTGTGCCAAAGTTACTGCTGATCTGCTTCGGTGAAGGTGAGTCTGGAGCAGGAGTGGGGCACACTACTACTGGTGGTGGTGAGGACATGCTGCAGGGCACATAGGCTCTGGGCTGTTGTGGGGCAGGGGTGGATGCTGACCAGGCTCAGAAGGGTACGTGTGGGGAGCTGCCATGCACACCCTGATCATACCCGGAAAGCCTCCCCCACAAACCCCACAACCACACTCTCCCCAACACACAATCACACACACTACAAACACTGCAGCCATGTACACCCTCCCCCCCCACAAGACCCACAAGCAACCCCCCCACACACCCATGTGCCTCTGGGGGGAGTCCTGCTCACTACTATGTGCTTATACCCCACCACAGACACACATCCACACCTCCCCATGCATACTTCTTGCCCACCCCCAGCCACCCCCTTCATACACCCCACATCCCCCCACAAACCCAATACCCACCCACACACATCTACCCACAACCCCACACCAATTATCACACGTCCCATAACCACCTACCCATCCCCCCCTTCACCCCTCTCCAATATATGAGAATAAGACCTCATTTTGAGGTATTATGAAATTACCTCTATATACACTAGCCTTCTGCCTAGAAGCCTTAGAAACACACACAAATAAGGACAACATATATTTTTAAAATAAGATTAAAATATG
This sequence comes from Crocodylus siamensis, assembly GCF_052110815.1. Lineage (NCBI taxonomy): Eukaryota > Metazoa > Chordata > Crocodylia > Crocodylidae > Crocodylus > Crocodylus siamensis. The sequence goes on from NC_143398.1 coordinate 69,005,878, forward strand.
TTATTGTCAATGTTTGATTTTTAGTATATAATTTGGTTTTTTTTCTGTTGTCGAGATGGCTAAACCCCTTCTCTAAAGGAGTACTTCTGGGGGCAAGGGGAGGGACTCCCGGTGGCAAAGATCAGAGGTTAGGGAGCAGGACTTCTGGTCCAAAGATGGCAACCAGGGGGCAGGGTACCTGTCAAGGGGTGGGGCTACCCTTGCAGCCCTCAACAGCACACCGAAACTTGGTAAGTGGCCCTCCAGCTAAAATAATTGTCCACCCCTGACCTAGTAGGATTTTCAAGAGCAATTAGGCACCAAATTCTTCAGAATCCGGCAACTAAGGACTTTTGTGCAATCTTATTAGGTGACCATCTGAATCTTTAGGTTCCTAAATATAATTAAAAATGTAAATCTCAACGCCAACTTCATTCAGGTAATGTGATGAATCCAAATTAATTCATCTTCTTCCAATCTTCTGTTGTTAACCTTCTGGTCTGAAATCTGCTGCCCTGCTTATTCAATCTTAATGTAACTTTGTCTTCTTGGAAAAATATATATTAACTGCATGTATTTCAAAAAAGACTTATTCATACTTAGGAAATATGTCCCCTAAATCTCTCTTGTATGCTGGGGCATTCTCAGCAGAATTTAAACCTATGATTGCCCATTTTTTCAAAATAAATTTATCTACGAGGTACCTATTTGAGTGAATATTGAATGCTATGAATATCACAAGTAACAAAATCCTTTCTATAATACTATACATGTTGTTAACCTGGAGTACCAGCCATGGAATCATGTGATTCACAAAATCAGCTGACCATTGCAATATCATTTGCAGATGTGTGTTATGACTCTTGACTTTATCACTTTGTAGTAGACATATTGCATGGTAAACTAAAAATGTCAGCATCCCTCAAATGTAATCTTTGGACAAAATAAGGTCATCAAAAGTGTAAACAAAGACATTTATTGCAAATAAAAATTCACATACACTTCATTAAATCTCCTTAATTTTAGTGAGAGCATTTTACAACTTGTGAAGAATCTGCAGGCATTGGGGCTGCTGCTTTTATCAAAACAGCTGCTTCTGACATACAGGTGTTTATAGAAACGTGCCAAGCCAAATATCTGTCTATCCATAAAGGTTTTGATTTGGCAGGTGACATACTTCCGACACTTCCACAGTTTCATTTTCTATTGATCTGGCAGTAAAGGCCCATAGAAAACCCCAAACCAACAATCTGGAAAACAAAGACATTATGGTATTATTTAGCAGCTCTGGAAACCCTACATAAAAGTGGTATGCAGAACATTTTGTTTGCAAATGTCTTGGATTTATATGCAGGCTAAATCTGCTATGAAGATCTTTTCCAATGTAACTCTTAAGAGCATGACTCTAGAATATTCGCATTTTAATTAAATTAGTCTGTACTGCCAGGAAGTTTGGAGACATCATGGACATCTTAAATCTGCTCTCAAAAGCTGGATTGCTCCTTTGGATTGGAACCCCTTTTTCAGCTGTGAGATTTTTAAATGCAGCTATTATCTGCAACGAGGCAGCAAATACTCAAAAGTTATGGAACCTTGGATGGAAATTTATTTATTTTTTTTTAATCTAAGAGGTTGAAAAACTTCTCAGACTTAGTTTTACATACCAAATTTCCTCCTGTTTAAAATATTTCTTTACTATTTTTACCTTGACCTGTTTCAGTAACGTGTGTGTGTGAGTATACAGAGGTAAACATATTGCTATAGCAGCTATACTCTCATCATTTCAGGTGCTAAATGGTTACACAAAAATATTTTAAATCTAACAATAATCTGACCAGACTATAACTTTTGAGTCTATTAAAGGAATCTTGTTTTGTTTTTTTTTTAATCAAATTGAAATAACATGTACTTTTGGGGTGAAAATTACAGTGTGAAATTCTGTGGCCAGTATTGTGTTACAAGATCATAATGATCTGTCCTGGCCTTAAAATGAATCAATCTATGGTGTTTTAAGTAAAAATTGGAAAGATTCCAATCATTATTTATGAAGCGACAGAACAATGACATTGAACCCCCTTTGAGGTATTCACTGGGAAATATTTAAACAGTTATAAAGTAAAACAAAGGAGGCAAGCTCATTGCTGGCAGAAGCAGATTCAACCTCACTGAAGAGCTGAATAAGCCTATCACTAGCACCCATCTTAAATTTGTAAAATCCCTGATTTAAATTGGTAACAGTCTAGTTGACAGAAATAATAAAATGATTGAACAAAAGATCAGCATGTAGATGGCAAAAGAGAAGATGGGGGGAAACTTTAGATTGGCACTTTTTGTTTCTTTGTTATAGGATGGACTTATGTGCCCTTTGATAGACAATCATGCAAGATGGCATGATATGTTAACATCTTGGGGACAGAGATGATAGGAACTTCCATAGCTCTACCTAAGTTAATAACACTGGGAATGTTTGGACTACCTGATGTTCCTTGTCTTGGATCTTTCTTTTGTTTTCAGCCCTCCTCATGATCAGGAAAGGCAACAGCAGTGGAACGCATTCAATTGCAGAAAAGTGGCAGAAGGTTGGCCAAGGAAATGACATTTAAGAAGAAAATTGAGGTTGCTGCCATCACTATATCAAAGTGATTGAAATCTATTTTTCATAGACAAAATAACTCTTTCTATACTTTTTAAACTACATTTTGGAAGTGTTTCTTTTTGCCACGTTTGATCTATTTTTCCTCATTTGTGCTTTGAACTTTCCCCACTGAAGAAAGCTAGAGACCTGACCTACACAGGTTGCCTCTTGAAATAATCCTCAACCTATGCCAAGTGAGAAGTTAGTGCCAGGCCATCTCAACAGCTTTGACTGTACTAACTCTTCCCTGCTTACTACTGTTTTCCTGGAAATGTATTTTGGGGTTAGAGAACCTGACTGCTTTTTCTACCAGGGAGAATAATTCTCTGCCAAAACAGGACTACAATGATAAAATGTTTTCAGTATGAATAACAGATTGAGCTCTGCAAAATACACTTTTTTCCTGCTTTTACCTCAAACACCTAGTTTTGGGGGGAGGGGAAGGGGGAAGGTAACCACAAAGGAATAATGAAAAATATGTGAAATGATAGAATAAGGCAAAGTAAATCCCTTCTTAGTCATCTTCTAATAAAAGCCTAATGTTAGTCAACTGGCTGTTTAGATAAAATCGTGATTTTTTTTTTTTTGTTCACTTAGAGTAAATTTACTTTGTCATTCACTGGATAATTAAACAATTAAAATAAATATAACAAACATTTCAATAATGCATACTGCTCTTTTATATGTTAAAATATATAAACATATAAATACATTTTATAATTATTAGTTATTAATAGTTAATATATCAACCAGCACAAAAAAATCTCTTCTATGGTTGAACAGTATTCTTGAAGCAATAATTCTACATCATAATATTTCTATTATAAGAGCTGTGATTTAACTACAACTAAGTTTCATGTAACTACTTGAGTTCTTGGCTTAAGTCAATACAGTTCTTGGCTATCCTTAATTGATGTATTTTGAAGGGTAAAATTGATAACTGTGACAGTGCACCTTTGGGTGCCTGCCACTTTAAGGCTGAGAGCAGGCAGCCAGCAGGTGCAGGCCAGCCCTGATGAGTTGGCCATTTTATGATCCAGGCTCTCAGGGCTGAGGCAAGCAGCTGGGGAGCAACAACACCTGGCTATGTTGCTGCTCATAACACCTTGGAGGTAAGGGAGGAACTATATGGAGATGGCAGGTCCCAAACCCTGAGGAAAAGGCTTTGGGCCTAACATCAGGAAGCCAGACTAGCAAAGGGGCTGAGAGCTTGCAGGTCTACACAGGGGCTAGGCAAGCCCCTGATTTAGAACAGGCAAGAGTGAGGCCTGGGGCTCAAATGAGCCCAGTTGAGTCTACACCAGTTGAGTGGTATTGTCAAGATATCTGGGGCTCTAAGTGAGCTCAGTGTGAGATGGCTGTAGGGTGGGGCCCACAGGGGGACCCTTGTTGCCTAAGGAGGCCAGCTGCTGTGGTGCTGGGACCAGAGCACCCTGACTGGTCAACGCAAGGGGACCAGGGCTAGAAGGCCAAAGGGCAATGAAGTCCTATGCGAGGGGCAGGCCTGGACCATGGTGGGCTATTTGGCACCCCAACTTGCCTGGAGGCAGGACCAGAGCCTAAGGAGGATGAAGGTCCCTTCATTTGGGGAGGGGGGGCATCACTGTCTCAGTGATGGGGGAAGGAAGGCTCAGCAAGACTGCAGACTGAAATGAAGGAGGCTGAAACTCAGCCTCTGGATGGGAGGCATCTAAGGAGAGGTCCAGAGAGTTGGGCCAGAGAGAGGCAGACAGCTGCAGCTGAGGAACAACAAGTAATCTGGGAGGGAGGAGCCCAGGGCAGGTAACATGGTCCTGGGCATGATAGAAAACTACACCCTGCTGGAGAAGGGTGGTCTCGTGGGGCTGTCCACGGTCCCCCCAAAATGCCAGGCCATTTACTTCCCCGGTGAAAAGCAGGTAGGGATGCCTGATAACTCCAGCCCCCACCATCTGGTGGGTCATTAAGACTGGAGGGTAAATGGGACCAGGCATGTCCATGGACACATGATCCCACAAGACCCCGAGCGCCAGGGAGGGGGTGCAAAGTGGGTCCCCAGTAGGGACAGGCAGCAGCCTGAGAAGACAGACCCATGTGAGAGGGAGTGGGCGAGCAGCACGAGAGCCTATACAAAACCCTCAACTGGTCAATGCTGAGGCCAGGACCAGGAAGGTCAAAAGGGCTAGAGTGCCCCCCACAAGGGATGCCCAGAGCCAGGGGGCCTGGGGTTCTGACTGGCCTGGAGTTGGGCCAGGGCCTGTGTGGCTAAAGGTCTCAGAGGGAAGCCACACCCAAGAGGGATGAGGTGTAGGGAGCTGACAGCCCTGCCTAATCACAGGATTGAATAGGAGGGAGACTCTAGTAGGAGGACATAAGTTGAGGCCTCAGAAAAGGGGAAGTTAGCCCAGGGTAAATCTATGGACACTTGAGGCCACAGTTGGGCCCTGGTAAGTCTTCAGACATGGTGAGGCTGAGTGTTGGGTCAGAGGGAGACCCCAGTAAGCCCTTAGACATGTGAGGCCAAGTTTAGGTCAAAAGGTTAAACACTGCCTAGCGTGAGGGCACTGTGACTGTGAGCTCCAACGGGGAGTGAGAGTCCCAAGTGAGACTCTGGAGCTCGGGTCACAGTGTGGGGCACTGGAGCAACATGGGTGCCATCTGCAAGGCATGGACCATGGTGTAGGGGTGGTACAGAGCCATGGACAGTGCCCTCTGGCATTGGGGCATTAAAATGGGCAGCCTCCCACATTTTCAACAATTTTGGGGAATAGCAAGTCATGGCAGAAGAGACTGGGTGAACTGTCCTACTTAGACAGGTGGGCAGGCCAAGGCTGAGACCCAGCCTTGAGATGGCCCCCTGTCACAATAACTTTTTATCAACCTAGTCCAGAGTCAATCAAAATCACTAAGAGGTTTTTCTTTTTACTCTAGTAGTCAAAAGTTCTCCAGATTCCATCAAATACTAATGAATAAACTTGGAGAAGTGCCAGGTGACAAATCAGGCAGCTTAATTAAAATAAGCATATTAAAATTCAGATATTCAGCTAAATTACTTTGGTCTAAAAAACTAAACTGAGTGAGCCACAAAGACAGTTGTCTTATGTGATTATTCTTTCCCCAAAGCAAAGTGAGGAAGAACTCTGACTTGGCTTGGTATGTTTTTTGGGATCACACAACTAGTCATAGCTCCTTACTTTGAACACAATGTACAATTTCTATTAGCTCAGGAGTGGGCAATTATTTAGACTGGAGGGCCACTTAGGGAGATTTGGTGAGCTGTCAGCACCCCCCACTCCCAGCTGTGCCAGGTCAGCACTTCCCTTCCTCACCCGCAACAGCTCACCAAAACTCCCTAAGTGGTAAATTACTAGACCAGCCCAGGACCCTTGCAGGCAGGGCACACTCTATTGAGAGAGGGTATGGAGCCATGGGTAGGTGGGGAGTGGCATCTGCGAATGCGATGGGGGGAGCCAGGGCCAGGGCTGTGAGGTGGTGACAGCATGGTGCTGGGGCAAAGCCATGATCTTCTCCCCATACAATGGATTATGACCAGCCCAACATGGAAGGGGGCAGAGTGCATGCCCACAACCCAGCCTCCACTGCCTCTGCCCCAGCACAGGGTCATGCAGGCAACCCCAGTACAGCCTGGCTGGGGAATGGTGCAGCTCAGCAGTGTGGGGTGGCTTAATCTAGTCAAGAGGCCCATTGAGACCAATCTGCACTGTTGGGCTGCACCACTCCTCATCTGCACTGTACTGGGGCTGCCCACATGCACCTGTGCTGGGGTGGGGGCTGTGTCATGGGGGTGCACCCCCCTCCCAGGTTGGGCTAGTCACGATCCACTGTACCAGACCTGGATGACAGCTCTGCCCTGGACGTACCCCATACTGTTACTGCCCAGCAGCCCTGGCCCCAGCCCCACATCCCACTCCCAGATGCTGTTCCCTTCTCACCTGTGGCCCCATCCTCCAGCCCTTAGCCGAGTGTGTCCTGCATGTGGGGATCCCAGCCTAGTCTTCATGGAGGTGCCACCTGCCCACCTGCCACATCGGGGGCCCCAGTAGTGGGTGCAGGATAGATGGGCCAGGGTGCCCAGGCAGCAGGGCCGGGTCCAGCAGTGGTGGCAGCAACACTGGCAGCATCAGCCTGAAGAAGCTGCCACCACCAGTGCTGCCAGAAAGCAGAGTGTGGCCACTGCGCCACCCCAGCCCTGCTGCACACCTGGGGCAGTGGAACCAACTATATGTGCCACAGATGGGGCTGCGTTCCGTAGCTGGGCCAAGAGATGTGCCGTGAGCTGGATAAAATCCCTTGGTGAGCCAGAACTGGCCCACAGATCATATTTTGCCCACCCCTGATTTAACTCATAAGATTGTAAACACCTTGCAGATTCTGTGTCATGCAACTTGTGTTACAGTATTAATCATAATGGGATCTTAGTCCTGACTGATGTTCAAGTACCTACTGTAATATACTGGAAATAGAAAATTATAGTAAGTTTATCACCAAAGTTAGAGCCAGTTTAACCCTGCCTAGTAATAGAGCAGTACAGGTATTTTAATCTCAGGCACAGTTATATGAAGTATAACATATTGCTTGTCAGCTATTAAACATTTTAATTGCTTATAGTGATACCTCAACAACTGCCAGTCCAAATGCAATCCCCATAAGTATAATCATATGATCTTTGAGGTAATTGATTATCACAGTTCCACAAGTCTGAAAAAGAAAAAGCAAAGATTAACTAAAAGCAATACAAGGTTACTGGGAATGTGTTCTCTACAATAATTGGTTACATGGGAATACGCTACCAGGAATTCCACCCTGTGTCAGAGAAGCTATTTTAATTTTGTCTCATTTGTTACAGACAGACTAATGCTGCAAATGTCCGCAGAACAGGAAACAATAGCCTTTCTTTGCTTTTCCAAATAATAAATATGTGAAGCTAGTAGGTGAATGTAAGATTGAGTAAAAATTCAAACTAAAAGACAGCATAGCAACGTGTAATGCTTGGGCTATTTTTACTGCATTTTCTTTGTGGAACAAGCATATACTTTTATTTTCTTGTTATAATTGCTTTTTATTAGATAAGGGCCCAAGCTGCAAGATTCAAGAATAGAAGAGAATTTCAGTGTCCCAAACTGCCTTTTGAATTTGATATTCCAAATCACATCTATTATAGACTGTCTGCAGACCTGCCAGGAGGTCAGACTCAATTACATCTACATCAATTAAGCAGACTCAATTATATCTACTTTAGCATGCTAATAAGTGCACTCCAATGCTGATATATGTTGATGTGAGTGTGTATATACCTTGGGCCCTTATCTAATAACCTATCTATCTATCCTAACTTTGGATTTCCCTCAATATGAAGATGATGTCTGCAAGGGGACATCCCTGACAGAGGCCTGTGCTTGACATCTTTTAATATGGGGAAGCCAGTACACAAGCGACAACCACACAAGCTTGACAGAAGGGAGCCCTGAACCCAGTGGCAAGGATGTCCAAGATAACCAGAGACCGCCATCCCACTGCAGCTCTTATCTGCCTTCACCACCAGAGAACAAGCAGGTCCTCAAGTACACCTGTTCTGCTGCTGTGGTCTTCAGGAGCTTGGACCATGCCTAGTCTGGGACCTCACCTCACATCTGTTCACCAGGGGCCACCCTACCAGGAGTACAACACTCCAGATGACATAGCTCTGAGTGTCATTGGAACACACAAACCTCTCCACCATGACAAGGTTATGGTCCAAGGAAAGGGTACACATACACATTTTGTTCAGTAAGGACAGGCAGGGAAAAAAGGGAAGAGGTGATATTTTGTAAGTAAATGACATACACTTGTTCTGAGCCCCAGCATGTAGTGGGAGATATACCTGTTGAAACTCTCTGTAAGAAGAGTAGAAAACAAGAGTTGGGGGTCTGGTATTGACCACCAAACCGTGGAGATAGGGTGGAGGATTTTTAGAATAACTAACAGAATCAGATAAAGCACAGCTCTTAGTGGTAATGGAAAACTTTAACTACTAAGACATTTGCAGGGAAATAATACAACATGACAGACTGTCCAACAAGTCCTTCACATCTGCTGGGGACAATTTTGATAGAGAAGATGACCAAAGCAACCAGAAGTGAGGATCTTCTTATTTTAATTCAGATTGACAGGGAGGAATTGGTTGAAAATGGGAAGGTAGATAATAGCCTAGTTGCTAGTAACCATGAAATTATAGAGTTTGTGATTCTTAGGAATGGAAGAAGATTGAATACTAATATAAAGACAATGGCCACCAAGAAAGCTGACTTCAGTCAACACCGAGATTTGGCAGGAAAAGTTCAATGGGAAGCAAATCTAAGGATAAAAGGAATTCAGGAGAACTGGTGGTTTCTTTAAAAAAATAGTAAGGGCACAAGCACAAATTACCTCAATCTAAGGACTAAATGAAAACAGTAGAAAGGGACCAGTTTGGTTAAATTGTTAGCCCCCATGATTTGAAACTTAAGAAAAGAATCAAGCAAATATTGTAAACCACATTGAATTACTAGGGTAAAAGCATAGCATGGGTATGTAGGAACAAAGTTAGCAAAGCTAAGGCACACAAAGAAATACAACTAGGAGGGGACATAAAAGGTAAGAAGGAAACATTAGATAAGTACATTAGCAGAAGAGGAAGACTAAGGAAAAAATTAGTCCTCCCCTAAGTGGGGAAGGAAAAGTAATAATAGCCAACACAAAGAAGGTTGAAGTATTTAATGTCTTTCTGTTTCAGTCTTCTCTAAAAGGATTGCCTGGTGAAATGCATTAATGACCAAAAGTATAAAAATTAGGCTAGACTAGGGAGAACAGATTAGACACTATTTATCTATGTTAAATGTTCTCAAATTGGCTCAGTCTGAGGATATTCACTCTAGGGTACTTAGGGAACAGGCTGAAGCAATCTCAGAGCCATTAGCAATTATCTTTGGAGAATTTGTGGAGGGTAAGTGAGGCTCCAGAAGGCTTGAAAAGAGCAACAAAGTTTCTATCTTCACAAATGGTGGCGAAAGGAGGACCCAGGGAATAATAGACCAATCAGCCTCACTTCAATTCCCTGAAAGAATTTACTCTATGACAGGGTAAATTTCTTTGTGAATAAGAAGTAGTACATGTGATATATCTTGACTTTAGTAAGGCTTTTCACATCGAATACAACATCTTCATAAGCCAAGTAGCAAAATGGCTTGGATGATGGAATAAAGAACATATGTACTTATTAAATTTCAGGTGACACCAAAGGAGTTGCAAGCACTTAATTTACTCCTGGGATAACCCCAAGGGGAACAGGATTAGGGTAAGATCAAGTGATGATCTTGACAAGTTAGAAAAATGTTGGAAATTAAGATGTAATTTGATTACTCCAGTGTACCCCCAATTAGGCTGGAAAAATTAGTTGCATTAACAGAACACAGGAATTAACTAGTAAGACAGGTGTTATCTAAGATGTGGAGCCAACTGCTGAGAGCCCAGAGAAGAGCAACAGAAATAATCAGGGGTCTAGAACTCAAGGTCTGTGAGGAAGGAACTGGGTTGTTCAGTCTAGAGCAGGGGTATCAAACATTTGGCATGCGGGCCAGATTTGGCCCATGGAGTCTGCCATCAAGCCTCTGGTACTGCCCCTGGGTCTCAACAGACCCACATGTGGCACAGCCACATGTAGCCCCTGTTCCTGCATGCATGCCACACATGGTGCCCACCCCAGCAGCTCCCAGACTCTGCTGCATGCAGGGCCTGTTTCAGCCTGCCTGGGACCTGTGCTGCACATGCTGTACTTGGGTCCCAGATTAGACACTACTTATTTATTTTAAAGGTTTTCAAATTGGCTCAGTCTGAGGAAATTCACTCCAGAGTACTTAGGGAACAAGCTGAAGCAATCTCAGAGCCATTAGCAATTATCTTTTGGAGTGGATGCCACATGTGGTGCAATTGCCAAGTGGAGCAGATGCTGTGTGTGGGCCAGGTGGGCACCATGTGCAGCCAGTCTGGGATCCACCTACACACCCCTGGCTAGACTCCAGCACAAACAGCATCCATTCTGGGCACTGGGGCCCATGTTACATGTAGCACAGGTTCCAGACTGCCTGGAGTGGGTGCCAGATCCAACGTGCTCGAGGAGGGTGTGGGGGGAAGAGAGGGGGTCTGTGGGCTCAGTTCAGCCTACAGACTGGCCCTGTGCCACTCATCCAGGTGTATGGGCTGGATGGGTTTTACACCCCTGTTCTATAGGTGAGAAGACTGAGCAGAGACATGAAAACAGCTTTCAAATGTGTAAAACATTGCTGTAAAAAGGAAAGTTAGAAATGTCTACTGGAAATAGACAAGAAGAAAGACATGCAGATTTAGGAAAAACTTTCTAACTCTAAATCAAGTTACATCTAACATACATTCAATCTGTAGGGAATCTATAGAATCTCCATGATTTACTTTAAGAATCTGTTAGATAAACATTTCTCTCAGGATGCTTTAGGTATAGAGTAAAACCTGGATCATTTCTTTGGGGGTAGACAACCTATTTAATTCACAGCAAGTTGCCAAATTAAAGATAAGTCACTTATGGGTTTGCTGTGGCTTTTACTTCAAAGGAGATGCATGTGGTTGGAGCATAGCAATGGTCCCATGCAGCTGATCAGGCAAGCAATGCCTCTTCAAATAAAAAAGTACAAATGACTGGAACACCTTAGCAGACCTGCAAAATTACAGGTGTATAGGCTCCTGGTTACTTCAGAAAGCAACATGTTCAAGTCAGTGGGAGCTGGTTTGGAAACGAACCCTATGAAGTATCTGTGTTCTGCTGTGACTGATACTGCTTTGGAGGAGAAGTGGACTAGGTCATTCCCAAGATACCTATTATCCATGCTTCTGGAAGAATTCTACTCTTCAAGCTTCAATTTAGGCTTATGGTTATGTAACCTTTTTGGCCAAAAAGGTCATGATCACACTGAATTTATCCCAGAAGTAAATTAACTCTCAAAAAAAAATCAGAATAGCAAAATCTGACACTGACTTTTTGTATTTGTAAATATCTAGGATCAAATGGTGACATTCACAGAAATCTGGATGTGAATAATAGCAAATTTTGCACTAGTGGCTTCCAAATACTGCAGAATTTTTTTGCTGATTTTCACCATTTTTCCTTTTTCAGTAAAACTAAGTTCCACACAAGACAGATAAATATTGAAATCAATTAACTAGATATCTGCTGCTCATATGCCAATGTCTGAGGAACTTCTTTTTATTACCTGTCACCATTTATTTTGTCTTGTTGCTATAATTAAACGCACTTTTCAGAAGATGGGGGGAACTGTACTTTGAGTGTACTGCCAGGAAACCTATGGCCTATAACATTTCCTTTCCGCAGATATAATGGAGTGTGACCTTCTCTTAAAGAAAGAGATTAACAACACTGAAATACCTAACATTTAAAGTTTCATTCTTCAATATCCCAAAGCCCTTTAAACACAGGGTAAAAGGCTAAGCAAACATGTTTACTAGAACTGAGCATTTTAGTGGAGGAGGATGGATGGGCAGGGATAACAGATGCTCATCGCCTCATTGGCAATGTGACTGTAACTAAGATCAGTGTCTTAGCAACAGACCTTAGTTAAACACCCAGAACCTCCCGCCTAGAATCCAATTGATCAGTCATGACCAGGGAACCCAGTCAGACTGCAGAGATCTTTCAGTCACTATGCAATGCCGCAGATGCAGGCACTGAAAGGATAGAGAGCAACAGCCAAGAAACACACAAACTTCACAAGAGCTGAAAGAGAAAATACTGGCTAAGGAAAACAATAAGAAATCATCTCCTTTCTGAAAAATATCAGGGAATCTTTCACATCCAAGCAAAGCAGACATAATCTTAGTCTAAACCTTTCTTTAGAAGGTAATAGTATCAATCTTACCTTTTTGTAAATATTTTTTCTACCATAACTTATGCAGACATCAGGTTTGTTGTAGCTCTGTGGACATTCACAAGCCTTAAAATCCTTGGAATACAAATTGGTCCCCCAGTCTGTTGGTCCAGCCATCACACCACAGCAGTGACTCTGTAAAAAAAAAGGAGATGGAGACATCAAAAAAAAAGAGGAGTTACTGTAGAAAAAGGTCCTATATATCCTCTTAACATGAGAAAATTTTACCAAGTTTTAGATCTTAGATGCCCTTCATGTCTATGTACTGACATCTTCTACAATAATCACAATGGCTGGTTCAATCTAAGATAATGAAGATTTTCAAACTACAGTATACAAAAACCACTTACATGGCATAAGGGGAATGAATGCATCTGTCTTAATAAAGCATATGCCAATGCTGCATACTTTACATTTCCAGAATCTTGTCTCTGCTCAGTAAATGTGTATGCTGTAAATAACAGACAGAACAACAGCCAAAATATTTTATGTGTAAAAAAGCCAAGCTGCAAAAAGAACATTTCAGGAACATAAAATGTGTTATCTAGAAAAATATCCCCCTAGCAGACACGGGTCCCATTTGGGGGTTGCAAAAACTAAACCAAGTGCAGTTTTGATTCAGATTCCATTTTACCAGAACCACCAAAGTTCAGGGTGCATGGAGGGTTTCACAAAAACTTGGGTTTAATACTCCTCTGTTTGTAAAGGGCAGCTGGAACCACTCATGTCATTTTGTATAGAAGTGAAGGCCGAAGGACATAATAAAACAATCTTGCTCTATTTAAAAATTAATATAATTGTTATGGGTCTTTCACTTTTCTAAAGAGAGTCCTGACCCTTCCTGGAAACTGTTTATTATGTCAGCAGCAGTGAGCTAGCTCACAAACATGAAGGGGTAGTGAAAGTTGCCTAAATATAGTTTCTATGTGCAATTCCACTAACACTAGCAGCAGCCTTAATAGGAGTCCTTAAGCCAACCCTCCCAAAATCATTGGCTAATAGGGACCAGAAAAAAGTACACCACGGCCCAATGAGAATGAATAACACCGGGCACCATTTACAACATGGTGAGAACCCTGCACTTTAATTGCTGTCTATGGGACTGAGGATGTTGTGATTCTTTCAGCAACTTTCAGGATTAGACTTGTATCAAATATTCCACCTTTTCTGCTTTGAATGTGTGGTCTGAGAACAGAACTAAGCCCAGCAAAAAAAACCCTGTCTTCATCATCCTTTATTTCCCCCTCTTTTATAATAAATTCTATTATTGAGGGACTCTCCAAATGAGGGAAAAATATTTAAAATATATGACAAATAGTGAATGTTCAAAAAGCAACTAACTCTTTGCTTATGATTTATACGGTCTTTTAAGGATTTCCTCAGGCTCAGGAGTAATTTTGATTATCCACACTGACTGGTGGATAATTTTGAACAATAAAACTTGATGTGGCAACCTTCCTCCTTCCTGTAGCTGTAATCATGAGCAGGCAGTCTGCTTTTAAAGGATCCTGTCTGGTGGGTGATCTAGTTACTGGCTGATGTTTGTAATGGGAAAACAGGATCTGTTGTTCCTTTAGTGCAAACAGAATTATATAGATTGAATACAGAGGTTGTCCCCATGATTGATTTAGTTGTGGAGCCCAGCCAGATGCAGAGAACCTCATTGCTATGGAGGCTCTAGTAGCATGGACACTCTCCCCCAGGGAGCAAGGGTCTGCCAGCTCTGAATTATCTCAGGGACCTGTAAAGTGATGATATCAGTCAAGGGAAGGAAAGAAGGGTAAGGATTAGTACAGTTTGTTAAAATGCTGTCACCCTTTGTTCTAAATCTGCATTAATAATATCACTATAAAAATGTCTGCCTTCTCTCACAACCACATTCTGTTAACATTTCGGGATTACTTGGATCAATGATCACGCATCTAAGATAAGATGTCTGTGGCAGAAGTCCACCTCTGTTTCTCCCCAAAAACTCTGCTCTGTGGCAATTTGGTTAGGATGGGCCCAGCAGAGGATACACACCTTCTCCTATCTCTTTAGGTAACCTGAGCTGGATACATTCCTGAGGGAGGGGGGAAATCTGCTCCCTCTGCCTACCTGACTGGCATCACATACCTGGGTGAGGAGCTTGGCCTTCCTGGGGAGCTAGGACCTGCTAGTCTGCCCAGCAACTAGTGATGCATTTCAAATTGGTTGGCTGAAAGCCAACAGGTGCTGGCCTCCATTGGACCAGGTAAATGAGGTCATAAGTTAAGGACTGCCCAAGAGGAGGGGACAGTAGCCATGAGGAAGATTCAGAGAAAGAGAAGAGCTGGACCACCTGAAACTTGCTCTCTCTCTCAAAACTTATGATCAAGGAACTGTATGCCTCCAGAGGGACTCTCCACCTGCCTCTGGATGATACTTGTGAGTAAGCTACCTGAGATCTAACTAGATATATAGCTTGCAGTAACTCAGATGCATGATCAAAGGCTACTCAGCCATGCCAGCTTGCTCTACGGGATTTCTCTGATATTGCTCTACCCTGTACCCTATTCTAACCCTACCCCATGTAACCAATAAAGTTCTCCTTTGTACCTAGTGTGGGACACTTATTGGGAGTGGGTCTAGATTATGCCTTGGGGTCCCTTTGGTTTGGCTGACTAAGGGAGACCACTACTTGTGCTTCTGACTGGGGGAAGCATCCCAAGTTCTGGAAGTGAATCAAGTACCCTTGAGGGTTACTAAGCCTGTATTTCGCAGGGTGCGCAGAGCCAGAATCAAGCCCATCCCTGGGTGGTGGCAGTGTTACCCCCAGGCTAGTGGGTGTGCTCCAGGAAGGGGGTCAGCCAGATGTGAGGCGCCCCAAGGGAGGCACTCAGAGCCTGAAAGGTGGTCAGGTGCAGTAAGGTGGATGGCTCAATGCAGGAGCACCCCCTACTGGCTGGCCACAATGTCTAACTTCAGTTCAGATGTCTAATTTCAATCACATAAAATAGTATGCTTTAGCTCTTTCTTTCATTCTTTCTTGTGAATGTCCTTGTTTCTAAGAAATAGAAGTATTTTACTTAAAGCAAGCTACTCTAGATTCCATTCTTCTACACCATGCTGGTTGGAAAATAAGTTTTTCTGAAGGTCAAAAAAATTTCAGGCATTATCTAAACAAGGAAGTGGTTACTGTCACTCAAAACTAATGTGGATGCCCCAGCTAAGATCTTTACACAGAGAGAGCAACCAAGACATCTGAACATGAGAGGAGTTTTTAGACTGGGAATGTCTTTTGTTAAAAAAAAAATTAAATGGCATATGTGTTATTCCCATCCCAAAGCAAATCAGAGATCCTTAGGTACTGAGTCCTTATTTAGGCAAATTGTGATTGCAGCCCTGTGGGGCCCCAGATCAAGTTTAAACACAGATGGCACATCTACATGAGATGCTTTACTGTACAGTACATTAATGTACTCTGCAGTAAAGTGTCACTGTCTACAAGCACATGGCATTTACTGTACAGTAAATTAGACTACTGAGCAGTTAGCTAGTGCCTATAAATACAGGTACTAGATTAACTGTGCAGTAGTTACTATGCAATACCACTCATGTAGACACTGAATGGGAACAAATTAGTGCTGGGATAGGGCCACTCTCTGCTCCCCTCCCCTCCCTCCCTGCCCCTTCCCAGCACCGTGTAGCACCTGGCTTCAAACAGGAGCTGGGAACAAGCAGTGCTATGACTGGGAGCTCTCTGTTTCCCCACTCAGCTGGGAGCTCACTAGCAGCTGTCCCACAGAGGGCTGACTGTCCTACTCCTGGGGAAACCCCACCCAGGAAATCCCTGTCGAGCTAATGGGCAGGTGCCTCAGGAGTGGGACAGCTCTTAGCCAGCCCCCTACTGGATAGGGAATCCCTGCCCAGCTGGCATCTAGCCAGCAGGTGCTCCAGAAGTGAGACAGTTCCCAGCCAGCCCCCTGCTGGGCAGGAAAGACCTGCTGGGCAGAGGGCTGACTGGCAGTTATGTGTCCCAATAGGCACGGGGCTGGGAGAGCTCTTCTACCTGCATGTATCCCAGCCCCATGCCCATGCCCCAATGTGCGTGGGGCCAGAAGACAGCTGTTGCTGCAGCTGGCAGAGCTGTCCTGGCCCTGTGCACTTGGAGATCCCCCTGGCTACTACATGGGGGGGCAGAGCAGGGCAGGAGCAGCCCTGTACTGGGCTGCTCGCATTGGGAGCAGATTTACTTCCAACAGAGTGCATATGTAGATGTGTTCCCAGGGAAAGATTACTTTACAGTAAAATACTGCATTATTTTATTAATAGCATGTGTACACAGATGGTTGCAGCAGAATCACACCTGCCTTAAGGATGAGTCTCCTTTCTTATATATGCAATTTTCATGCATCCATGACTGTAAATTGAACCTGCTGAGCTAATATAATCTACTAGTACAACCAGACTTTTGCAAGGTTAACAGATCCAGCAACAGATGAAGTATTCATAATGATCAATAGAGATAGGCCCAACATGTCAAGTTTGGTTCTGTCTCTGAATTTCCACAGTTTTGACCAAATGATTCATGGAGACTAGCAGTTTGGTTTATCACATTACTCAGAGTGACAAGTTTTAATTCTGGGCTCAAATCCATACTTCACAAAGTGCAAACACACACAAATCCAGGATTTGATCGCCAGTGGCCTATATTAATTTTTACCTAAACACAAAGGCTACAAAGTAAATTTGCAGGGTATGTAGACAAAACCTCTGAGCCTTCCAAATTGTGCCAACTTTTTAAACTCAATAGCAATACAGAAAGTTGAGGTTATGTTGCCTTTGGGAAGGGCCTTGCAAAGAATAGGTGTAGACTTGTAACTCACATGGCTGAACAAAAGAAATGTATATGTCTATGTTACTTACAAGAATTAGTGGGTGAGTAACAGGGAGCCAAGGGGCTTCTGTTACTTTAAAAGGAAACTGTAGAATGCTGAGCTGGCTGTGTAGGGGCTGCCAGTTTGGGAACAGACTGCATACTGGGGAGCTGGCTTCCAGCAGACAAGCAGAATAGTAGCCACTCAGAAAAGGCTATCCCTGGGACAAGGAATTCTCATAGGAAATTGCTGCAGAACAGCAGAGTGTGTCAGGGCAGGCATCTGGACATCCTAGAAGGAAAGAGATGCAGGCAGCTAAACAGCAGTAAGCTGTGAGAAGACAGGCAGCAAGGAAATGCTCCTGCCTAAGCAATGAGCTGCCCAGCAGGGTAAAGGGCCACACCTGTGGCCAGCTCAGAGAAGTCACCTGACTGGAAGAGGGGGTCAGTTTATGGAGCATTTAAGCCTAGGGCCTGAGCCAGGGTGAAGAATCTGGCCCTGCAGGTGGCAGGGTAAAGAGCTCCTGCTGGGTAAGACTGCAGAGGAGTGCATGGCTGATAGACAAGCTACCTGGAACTACCATTAAGATTGAGTGCCCAAAGGGGATACAACCCGGATAGGTGGAAGCCTTGTGATACAGCCAGTGAGCTGGGATTTATTGTCGGACCCAGTCCAGGGATAGTTTATGTTACTGTGGGATTACTCTTTTGTTGCATATTAGTCTGGTGGTTTGGGTCGGACTACTGGGGAGGCAGAGGTCCTAGCACTGCCCTGAGCAGAGTGGAGATAGGGCCAGTGGACCCAGGGCTCAGAGCAGGACAGAGACAAAGCTAGGAGGGCCAGGTCCTGAGGTAGGGTGGAGATAGGGCCAGGGAGTCCAGTGCCTAATAGGGGTACTAAGGCCAGTGCACAAGCCCTAGGGGGCCAATAGCAGGCCTGAGGCCAAGAGAACTGGAACATGAGCCCAAAGGGGAGCAGTAGTGGGTCTGAGGCCAAGCAAGCCAGAGCACAAGCCTGAGAGAGGGGTGACAGCAGGTTTCAGGCCAAGAGGGCCAGAACCAAAGCCTGGAAAACCAGGATAGGTGGAAGTCAGACTAGGGGCTGGACCCCAGATTGTGAGCTGAGGCAAGATGGTCCAGCTAGAGAAAAAGGGTGGTCAACCATAAGAGCCAAGGTCCTGACAAGAGAACAGAAGCTTGAGATGGCCTGATATTGACTTGGGGCAAAGTTTTCCACCTGAGCAATGACTACTAACATGAGTGAGACACAGGTGTGGCTGTAGGGGAGGTCAGAGACCATGGAAATAGCCCTTAAGGTGATTAGTATGCTGGAGCACTAATGGGTTAGGGAGCCCACCTATTGCCTGAGGGGCTGGTTTGAGAGCAGTGAGGTCCAGGAGCATGGATGATGCCTCCCCCTGGGACCTGGGACCTTTGCATCTCCATCAATTAACTAAGATGTAGCAGGCAAGGAGGAAGGAAGGAGACCCAGGGAGCCAGAGTAGGTGCAGGAGTTGCACAGCTACCAGGAGGTGTCACGGTCACCCCTGGGGCCTGATGTTGTTACAGGGTGGTTTTGTGAAACTTCATGTCACACTGTTTGGTTTAAAAAGCTGACAATTTCTGTAGGCACACCAAGGAATTTACAACCAATGAAATAAACTTACTGGGTTATGGAGTTCAAATAAATGACATTTGAATTCTTTGAACTAGGACATTTTATTTATGGAGATTACCTACATAACCCCTAGCCTTTGTAAATTCACAAGACCCTTAGAGGATTTACAAACTTTATATAGAACTTTGAAGTTTAAATATTAATAGCCAATAACTTCAGAATTAATCTTCCAGTCTTCTAAAGTACAGTCCAATGCATAAGCTGTCAGTAAAAACCAACAGATAAAAGAAACTTGGAGTTTCCACGCACTTGATATGATATCACTAAAAAAGTTAGGTAACTTTCCCCAAACCACTTTTCTTTAAAAGCTCATATCTCAAAAATGATATCTCCAGCCATGTGCTGTGATAATAACATGAGAGTTATAAACATACAGATATCAAACATCCAAAAAAATGTTCCCCTTAAAGACTTTCAGATCATAAAGGACATGCCATAATTAATAAAAATAATTCACTGATAATTGAAGTGAGACATGCCTTAAGCAGAGGGAGAGGAAGGCATATGTGAATGCACAGCAGATTTACTGAACCATTACCTTTAGTTCATGCATACATTTCTGCCCCATAATCACTACAGAGACGAACTTCATGGCACAGAAGGAAATCAACAATTCCACTGCATTTGTGTCATTCCATGCCTCTTCCAAAGTGACGCTCAATTCAGTGGCAGTAAAGTCATAAAACAGGGATTAGTACTGCAACAAATGCTACTAACTAGATGAATGAAGACAACCACTGCCCTTTATTGCATTTTAATTACCTCTTGCTCAAGCTTCCCGAAGTTCATTTGAAGTGTTTGATACTGTGGTTCAGTACTTTGCAACTTCTTTGTTGTTTCCGCTAGAGTCTGGTTAACAAACACATCAATCTGGAAATCCAAATAATAGCATAATATTAATCTACATTGTAAAGCTAAACTTTTGGGAAGAATTCATTGAATACAGTAGAACCGAACAATACCTTAGATCTATACACTGCTCCCAAAATACCTGCTGTAATCTGAAGGATCAGGATCAAAAGCAGTCCAATAAAGAACTAGGAGAAAAACAAAAGAGAAAAATTAGTATATTTTCCAGCAAAAGACCATTTAGTCTAGTCTTTGGTCGCAAGCTATCATGCGCATGAATAAACTGGTATAGTAAATTTACATCTGATTAGAGCTGATCAGATGACTCATCCTGACTCTGGGACAGAGTGGGTGCGTCTACATGAAATGTTTAATGCCCATTACACTAATTCTACTGCACATAACTGCAACTGACAAAAACATTGCTAATGTGCAATAGATTCATCCAATGGGCATTAAGCATCACACAAAAGTGTTCATTTGTGCTAATGCGCAGTAATGCTGATTAAGGTGCATTAAGTTAGTACTTGTTATTACAGGTCCTGAACTAAATGCACTGTAATTATGATACATTAATGAACATGTAGGCATGCTCAGTATATCTTTTTCCTGTGTGCAAATGCTCTTGGCCCACTTAGATGGTGCTGTGAATGTGCCTCATCCTATATGGAACACTAGAAGATTTTGAGTCTCTGGCAGATACAATATCTCCTAGGGCTGCTAAATTCATATGGGAACTGAGTCCTCTGGTCCTACCATGGACATAGTATATGTTGTTTTTCTCCCTAGCACAAATGTTTTGTGTGGCATCATGTGTGGCAAATGGTTTAAATATCTAATCTGCATATTTGCATCCCCACCCCATATATACCTCAGTTTGTGATTAATACATTGTCCACCTAGAAAGCTTGGGCAAGTTGTTGAGAAACTGTGGCTGGGGCTTACCCTAGGGGAAAGCCATTTGGCTGGTTAGGGTATGGGAAGATGGAAGAAACCTGACAGAAACAAGATGATGTGAGTTGGTTGAGAAAGACTATGTGGACCCAGTACTGGATCCCTTTACTTTTTGTTCCCACTGTTGCTGAGAGTGGCATAATAAGCAGAGTTGATGCCAAAGGCAAACCCTGTGGGAAGGGGCATACAGTTCATGGCAGGGGAGATGCAGCACCTTGGTTCTGAGAGCAGGAGGGAAGGGCAGCAGTCTTACCCATGTTGGGAACATCCAAACAGTCCCCAGCTGAGCTGCTGCTGCTACCCCATATGCTCTGCCTACCTTGGCCATTGCCTTTAAACGTGGCAACAGCAGTAGCCAGGGACTGTTTCAGAGTTCCTGGCATTGCAATGTTGTCAGAGCATGGACTCTGTGGACAGACAAGCATGGCTATGAGGTATATATTGCTGCAAATATATCTGCATCACCATATACCACACAATCAGCTGTTCTCTGCACTACAAGGTAGCAGCATGGGGGGATAAGGAGATCCCAGGGTCAAAAAAAATGTGAGAAGTACACACAGGGGCAACATGTGCTGCCCAAAATCAATATTTGGCCATCCAGAGCCACACTCTGGCTGCTGACCAGGCTCCAAGCAGCAGAATCACTGCTCCTGCAGCCCCAGAAGGCTCCCAGAACTCCAAGCAAAGCTGCTGGGGCTAGTCCAGTGCTGGCCCCAGCTTTCCCTACCTCACCTGGGCAAACCTGCCGCATGCCAGAGTGCACATAGCACAGGTGTTCCCCAGGGACAAGTAGCAGAGGCATAAAGTGTGCCACTCCTTCTTCCTGGGGACATAAATGTCTACATTCATGTGGACGTGGCCTGTGAGGGAGTGATTTTGGCACCTCTTCCTAAGTTGGCACCTGGGGCTGGTGCCTCTTTCACTCACCCTTACTTATGCTACTGTTTGTTGCCACCAACTTCTTCTTCCATGCTGGGAACCAGCATAAAGAAAACAACAAAGGACTGCTTTTGTGGGAGGCCACTGAGTAGCTGTAAGGTTCCAGTGGATAATATGACATTGCTAGATATGACATTGCTAAAAAAGTTAGGGAACTTTCCCCAAACTGTTTTTCTTTAAATGGTCATGTCTCAAAAATGTTCTGTTCGATATTTGGGAACCCACCCCTACCCCTGAATCCCCTACTTCTGGGAGCTGCCTTTTCAGACAGTGATACAAGGAAAGGCATCACTCTGTGTGTGTGAGACAGAGCTAAAGCACAGGAAACACTTAGGCAACATACAGACATTTAATTTCACAAAGCTATAGATGTTGTCACTCCCATAAGAGTGCTCCTGGAAGAGTAAAATCTGTACATGCTGGGCATCTCTCAGAAGAAAACAGTCCTCCAGCATTCACACTCTCAGGGTTCCCCTATGCACCGCAGCCAATCAGGGTTTCCCTATGCACTGCTACCATCTGTCACCAGGCAGGAAAAGGGAGCCTGCAGAGCATGCTGAGATGTGTGCACAGGAAGGGCTCCTGGCTGTGGAGTGTCAGCATTGCAAAGTCTCTGCTATTCAGAGCATCAGCATTCAAATGTCTCTACATGTGACTCTGTAAGTTTCTCTACAAGGAGAACAAAACTGGAAGAATTCTCCCATATTATTTTATTATGTGTACACAGCCCATGTCACAATCATTTGATCAAACAAATGTACTCCAAGCCACAATCAGTATCATTTGCAAGGCACTTTTTTACTGGCTGACTTTGGCTTGAAAATCTGAGAGGAAGGTCTTTCTTTCTGTGCACCTACCAAGAGCAACATGCACTGGCTTTCCTTTACAGCACCACAGCAGCCCAGGAAACCAAGGACCATAATGATGGAGCCCACTGCTATCATCAGGTCGACACCTGCAAAGAGGCTACTATCTATATTGAGATCCTGTGAAGAGAGAGACAAAAACTCAGGTATCAGAAAACCCTTCAAAAAAAAAAAAAGAGAGACAAAATTATTAGATAATCGAATCCACCCCTTCCCCAAAAGAGACAGTGAATTTGTATTCAAGGGAAAGGCAAATGAAAGAAATGTGCATAATGATACATATAGATAAAGCAATCAAGGTACTGTTCTCCCTCATGTAAAAGCCCTCAAATAAGCCATATTTTGAAGGTTTCAGTGAGCTATTGTCTTTGTTCTGACCTTCTACACAGGGTCAATTTCACCCTCTGTGAATAAACAAAGATCTCCTGTCTTAAAACCATTTTTCATTCTGTTTTCAGCCAGTGAAGCTTTGTTTTTAGTGCGAGTAGCAAAATTGATCATCTGGAAAAATTCTTCCATGTTCATATTAATCTAATGGTGAAAGAAAGCTCTTTGTTGTGACCCATATGTGCATTCTACTACTGCTCCTATGACAGCGCTCTTCAGAATAGAATTGGATGCATTGGAAAGAAACACAGGGTATATTTCCAAAGCTGATTATTTTTAAGCTGGTCCTCCAGTACTATCCTAAGGGATGAGGTCTGCGTTTTGATGTATATGATATTTAACCAAGCAATTGCTAAAGTTCAACATAATTATAGCAAATTATTCAGTTCCCAAGGGCAGGAGTATGGCCTTAGCCCAAACTGAGAAAAATCTTCAAAGAATATTTTCTTATGTGGCTGTTGGCAAGATTAGTACAAAAGTCTGGAAAGGGTCCCATTTATTTTCTGATGGAAATAGCAAAGGTATATAGACAATACAGGAATGCACTGTTCCTTCCTTTTCCAAGCTGAACCAAATCTCTTGATCTTTACTCTTAGAGAATTCTCTTCATCTAGCGCCAAGTCCTGAAGTCCTTGCTCAGTTACTGCTCAGGCAGATTATACATGGACCCTGAACAGGAGCTTTGCCTGAATGAAAACTGTAAAAAGTAGGTAAGGACTTCAAGATCTGTCTCCAAATTTTACTTCTAAGCTAAAAAGATTTCACTGCTTCAAATTTGGTGTTTAGTTGAGAGAAACAGGTCAGAACGTGCTTTAATTCCCAAGTATAAATGTTTTTCTGAGTCAAGACCTTATAGAACGTGGTTATAGTTAGTGTGCCCCCAGCTATGGAAGATGATCTGAGGAAGCGATCAGCCAACCAAGCAAGTGTGACAACTTGAGTCTCTATAAAATGAGACAAAACTTCACAGTTTTTACGTAAAAAAAGAAGGTCAAAGGTAGGGAATATTCCCAAGTCCCCACCACCAAGGGAATATATACAAATTATGGGCAGAATTTATGTACCTAAGGAATCTCCATTATAATTTGCTAGTTAATTCTTTCAGGTCTTTATATACACTGTAAAAATGGAGAGTTCACTCTGAGACTGACTGATACTACACAGACATCACCCAGTGATAGAAAATATATCAAACTAAAGACTGGGGGGGTTGTTTTTTTTGTTTTGTTTTGTTTTGTTTTTTATGGGGAAAAACATTGATCAAAGACATAATTTCCTTTGACTGGTAAAAAACACGCCCTGTCTCATGGTATGGCAACAGAACAGCAATCAGAAGCCTTGGTGCTTAATAAGCCCCATAGGATCAACAGAGACACTGCAAAAAATATATATTTCCATGGCATGGACAACTAAGGTTTAATTCCAGAACCAGGAATCATTTTGAGAACAAAGTGACTTACATAAAGTTTCGAAGTTATTCATTTCCCCATGGCCCAAGACCATGCATGAATGAACAGAGTTGTGTTACTGAAACATTTTTCACTTTCTTACTGTACGTAGTCAAATAGAGAAGTATAGAGTGTATATATCAACTTTTCTAGTGAACCCATCCTCTCTCTGGAACTAGGATCTCTATAGGCAAGTGGCAGAGCCCCCATGAGAATTGTTTGCAGCCTCAGCTCAACTAGCATCAATGTCACATTTCCTGGAAAAAAATATCTTATCCCAAGACAATACAACTGCTTAGGTGTCTGTGTCCATTGTCTCAGAACAAACCCTTAAGAGGTTCATAGGATAAAAATTGCTAACAGTTTGTCCCAGGGCAACACCAAGTGCGCCTGAACAGATGTCCCAAGATTGTATCATTGAACCAATGATAAAAAAACAGCAGTGCATGTAGCCTCTCACAAAACCCTAAATAGACGGGCAATGTGTATACAGTAAAATCTTTGTTATCTGGCATCCCCAGAGTAAGGGGATTGCCGGTTATGTAAAAATCCCATTTATCTGAAATAACCCAGCAGGGGTTTTCAGATAATGCAGAGAGGGGGAGGCTGCACATGGAGCTGGGGGTGGCAGCAGCCATACATGGAGCAATGGCAGCACAGGTGGTGGATGGCAGCAATGGCCATTATGTGCGAGCTCCAGCTGAACCAGAAATTCCGGTTAATAGAATTTCTAGTTACTTAAATGCTGGATAACAAAGATTTTACTGTATATGCCAATCCTGGGACATGCATATTTTTAAAGTTTTTAGAAACAAAGGAAATAATTTATGCTTTATGTAAAAGCTAAAATTTCTAATGAAATAAACTACTATACTGCTAAGGAAGAATTAGAACAAGTATCCACTGGAAAAAATGTAAGTGTCCTTGAGTATAATTAACTCTCTTTCTGAAAAAACACCTTCAAACAATGATCTTAAAAGAGTCTAGTAGTTATCTAGGTCCTGATCATTCTGTAAAAGTAAAATCAGTGTCACAACTCATTTACTTCAGTGGGAACAAGAACAGGATCATGATTTCTACAACTGAACTTAAAGTGACTTTGTCCCAAACCTTGGAAAACTATAAAACAGTACCACTGAAAGAAATGTAATATGCAGTCAGCTCTGAAATAGTTGTATTCATTATTCCTGACCATCTGCATTGATCCTTCTAGTATAATTTTATAAATCATAACTTGGTTATTCTGCAGACACAGAAATCACCCTATTGACTCGACTGAAGAGCCTGGGAGACAAATGCAGCAAAAGAGTATCTCTATGGCTGACTCAGTGCTTTGACATTTTCTTAGTGAGAAAAAAAACAGAGGTGTTGTAGGGCAGAATACAGTTACCTCCTGAGCATCTTCATTTACACGTATCCATATGGAGACACCCAAAATAATACAGCCACACACCTATGGGGAAAGAGAAAACAGATCAACAGTCTCAAAATAAAGTTCAATATCAAACTGTACCAGATGCCTGCAAAATTGCTGAAACTGTCTGGCAAAGTGATGGAAGCATCAATGAAAGCAATCCAGGACCTAGATTCACAGCCAGAAAGCCTCATATGGATAGTTAAATCCTAACTGCCAGAGAAACCCACATTTCTGTGATGATTTATGTATGTAGCTTGGAAATCTGTGGGATGAGATGGCTGATATAAATCTTTATCATATGTAGAGAGAATAACATTGGGACATACCTACAAGGAACATTGCTGTGTGTCTCACAGCAATAGGATACTTGAAATTTCAAATGCAGAACTGCATGGAAATTTTCTTTTTTTCTCATACAATTTTCTTACCCTGAGAACAGTACATTTCTAGAATTTCCTACTCCTCTACTGAAAGCCACTGGAGGAGATTTAGCTATGATACTGATATCATTCCCATTGCTGTAGGGGCTGAGAGCCTTTTTCATGTATTCATCCTTACAAGTAGGTGGTAAACTAAGGAAGCTATATAATCCCATTTCACACTTTACAGAGAAGTTAATAGTTTCATAGTTTCATAGCTGGTAGGGTCCTGAGCAAATCAGCAAGTCCAGCCCCCTGCCATGGGCAGAAAAGAATGCTGGAGTCAAATGACCCCAGCTAGGTGATTATCTAATCTCCTTCTGAAAACCCCCAGGGTAGGAGCAAGCACCACTTCCCTTGGAAGTTGGTTCCAGATCCTAGCTGCTCTGACTGTGAAGGAGTGTCTCCTGATGTCTAGCCTGAATCTACTCTCTGTCAACTTATGGCTGTTGTTCCTTGTTACTCCAGCTCGGGGGAACAGAGACTCTCCCAGTGCCTGCTGGTCTCCCTTGCCCAGTTTATAGATGGCCACCAGATCCCCTCTCAGCCTTCTCTTGTGGAAGCTGAACAGGTTCAGGTCACAAAGCCTCTTCTCATAGGGCCTGCCCTGCTGCCCCCGATCATGCGATTGGCTCTCCTCTGGACCCTCTTGATGCTGGCCACATCCCTCCTGAAGTGCGGCCCCCAGAACTGGATGTAGTACTCCAGCTGCGGCCTGACCAATGTTGCATAGAGGGGGAGAATCACCTCCTTGCACCTGCTCGTGATGCATCTGTGGATGCATGACAAGGTGCGGCTAGCCTTCCTGACTGTGTCCCCACATTGGCGGCCCATAGTCACAGTTGCCTAATTTTTTAATGAGAATGGGGTGAGAGACAGAGTTAAAGGCTTTCCTAAAGTCCAGAAAGACTACGTCCACCACAACACCTGTGTCCAAGGATTTTGTGACCAGGTCATAGAAGGCCACCAGGCCTGTTGTTTCCTGGGTCCTCTTTCCTCTATTTTTTGAAAATGAGGACCACACTGGCCCTTTTCCAGTCTTCTGGCACCTGGCCAGAGCACCACGAGTGCTCATAAAGCTGTGCCAGCAGTCCTGCATGGGGGGGACTCACTTAAAGTCACACTTAATGTCACACAGAATGTCTATGCTAGAGAAAAATCTGGAACCCAGGCTTCCCAAATTCCAGGCAAGTACTTTAATCACTAGAGCCTACAATCTTCATAAAATCATGGGGAACAATACAAAGCAAGTACTGCATTGCAAGCAACATCATATTCTACTCCCTATGTTCACCTCAACTACAGAGGCAGCAGTTTTATTTTTTTCACTTTCTGATGACATTGGATGGGTCTCATGGGGAATACGTAACCTGTGAACCAGTGATTGATGACCAAGAAATTACACCTTACTTCCTTTTGCAAAACAAATAAAAGATCCAGGTGCTGGGTGATGTTTCTCATGTATTGCTGCTGAATCATTCTGTTGCCAACTATATTTGTGAGGATCCTCGCGTAGAGTACTTACTGACCTTTGCAAGGCAGGGAAACAATCTTTTATGCAAGTCTGGAGGATCATAAAGGCCTGCATGGATCTTAGCTAACCTTTAGGAGTCAATGGCCATCTACAAGAAGGTGCTGAAACACTTCTCTTCCCCTTGTTCCTTGGTAATGTGTCTCCAAACTGCCCTGGCAGGGATTCCTTTGAAAACAGTATCCCCATGGATGGACCTCCCAGACTACATTTTCTTTTCAAAAGAAGTACTGTGAAACCAGACAGGGGATAATTATCCATCTACCATCACCAGGAAGGCACTAATCCACTCCTTCCCCTTGGTGAGTTAGTGCCTTTCTGTTGGTGGTAGATAGATAATAGGAATGCACTGTTCTTTCCTCTTCTAGGTGATGGAATTACCCCATAAATGCCTTCTGCCCTGGGAAGGAGTGTAAGTGGAGACAGACCAAAATCTGAGAAGGAATTCAGGATCTGGCCCTGAGTGCATTCATCCACAAGTTTTTTAAAATGTTGCAGTGCTTGAATCACTACAATGACTACATGCAATCTTCTTGAGCTCCAAAGTTCCTGGAATAATACCAGTTTTGTATATCAGACAGGGTGCACAGTATCAAACTGCAGATAGTTGAAATCATGTATCCAAACCAGCCTCACAGAACTGCCTTAAAGTATCAACCTCAGATTGTCTGGATGAATGATTGACAGATAGTCAAAGGGCCCAGGTCTCCTTTTACTGTTTAAAAGATAGCTACATGTTTTCTTTGAATAACCAGACCTAAAGAACACCACCCTACTGAAAGAGTAAGGGCTGGGGGGAGAGGATTTGAGAGGAATAAGAGCTATACTTTGCCACTCTTTCTCAAGTTCAGAACTATTGTGTGGTATGCAATTAGTAGTCAACTGCTATTAGGGTAGTAGAATCTGATCCTAATTTTTGCTTATATGGCCTTTTCAAGAAGACTGTCCACTCATGGACATTCAAAAATTAATTTGTTATTCTTTTTGTGCAATTTTACTTACAAAAACTTCACCTACTAAACTACCTGGTACAATACTCAACCTCAACTCCCATAATGAGTGAAGCAGATTATTTAATATGGAATATGGCCAAAACTCAGACATAAGCACTACGCTTTTTTTAGTGCTAAGTAAAGCTCTTGTAAGTACATTACAAAAAATGTTCATCACAAAAAGCTGCATTATTGACCACAGCTATATCATATTAGCACATTTTAACTAGAACTAACAGTGAAATCAATGGGGATTTTTGCTTAGCAACTGATATATTATATGGTCCTATGTTGGTTTTGTTCAGTGCCACTGAGTAAAATATCTGATCATATACAAACCCCATAGGCTTCAAGCCAAAAGGAAATGGAACTACACTTGTGAACAGAATTTTGTCTACTGTGATATTAATTTTATAGTTACTTTAAAGAAAACTTAGTAATAAAGCAAATGTTTAGGAGTGGATGTAAACAGATTGTCTTTTCATGAGTACTTTGTAGTTTTGTATTTTTCCATTCTAAAATAGAAATTACCTGAAAAAATTATTCTGGACCAAAATGTTTCCTTTCACTATCATCTATTTTTTATTCTACAATATAGTTAATTTAAAAAAAATTCGAAATGAAATGTTGCATTAAAATGAAAAGTTTAAATCAGTTATTCTTAACCAGGGTATCATGAGATCCTTTCAGGAGTGCTGTGGAGTGTCACACAAAGTTAGCACAGTTAGGTGTGCAAACATGATGAACATGATAAACCTTGAGGTTTCACATAGGAATCCATAATGTTAAAAGCATTCTGGCCCATTTTGGTCTTTCTGAGTTCTTAGCAACAAAACTGCTCTATTATTTTTCTGTAGTCAAAAATCAGTGAAAAACAAAGAGCTGATATTTTCTGAAGGATGCCTTGAGTTTATCAAGGGGTGCATTGAGTATGAAGAGATTGACCACCACTGGTCTAAACATTATTTTCCAAAAGGATCAAAATAGAATGCTTTGATCTATAGGAACAAAATTGCAATTAAATCAATGCATTTCCAAGAAATACTTTGTTTTCTATTTACTGGTATTTTCCAATAGAAAAAATGTTCTGCAGAAAATTCCAAACAGCTTGACAGATAAGAGAGGGCTTTGCAACTTGCACTGACAAAAGGCAGCAAGATTGTTTTAGGAGCAAGCCATTAACCAGAGTGCAATTCTTCCTGTACCAATCTGGTTTCTGGTAACTTAACCTCCTTTCTTTAGGTTGAGAGTCCAGTACCTGTACCATCCCTGTATCTGGTACCACATATTTCCTCTAGCTTGCCAGCTTCAGCATGTTTGGCCAAAATGTCGCAGCTCTGCCTCTTCCCTAACCACTTTTTCAGGAAACTGTACTCTTCTATATACTGCCACAAGCAGCCTGTGAAAGGGAATAAAATGGAGCTGTAGTTTACCCATACTCTCCTTCATAGACATATGAGAGTCCTTATGCATGTATGTATATAGACACACATACGCACGCACATACACACATGCACACACACACAAATATATACATACATAGACATACCATACAAACACACACCCACCCACCCACACATATATATACTAGCCAACTGCCCATCATGAATGATGGAGCATTTCAGGGAGAGCTTACATGCCACCCCTCCCTCCCCCACTCATCCTTTGGGGCCAGCCATGTAAACAAGGGATGGGCAATTATTTTGGGTGGAGGGCCACTTACTGAGTTTTGGCAAGCTGTCAAGGGCCGCATGGGTAGCTCTGCCCCTTGGCAGGTACCCCACCTCCTGGTTGCCATCTTGTGACTGGAAGTCCTACCCCCTAACCCCTGACCTTTGTCACCAGAAGTCCCTCCCCTTGCCCCCAGAAGTACTTTCAGCAAGGGGTTTTGCCAAATTGGAACCAGAAAAATACCAAATTATATTCTGAAAGGGAAATATCTACAGCATTTATTAATTTCATTTCAAAAAATATTTTTGTCCCAATGTACATGTGTTTGTGTAGCGTACATAGAGGTGATTGTGGCATAGAGGCAGACAGTGGAAGTCTGACGCTTGTATATTGTGGGGGATGGGTATAGGTTTGTCGGGGGCTGTGGGTGTGTGGGTATGTGGGGTGAGGGAGAATATGGGTGTGTGTGTGTGTGCATATGTGGGGTGTGGGTGGGTATGGGGTTTGTGGCAGTCTGTGTGTATGGCAGTACAAGGGGAGTGTGGGTGCATGTATAGGGTGGGGTGTGCATGTGGGACCCACCCTATGAACACATACACACCCCACACATTCTAGCCCTGCCTACACACACATACACACTCCCACTCTGCCCCTGGCTGTACACACACCCAGACCCACACACTCTGCCCCTGGCTGCAACCCCCTCCCCCTGTGGCTCCCCTCTCTCCCTCTTGGCTGTTCTTAGGGCCCAGTGGCAGCACGCTGCCACTGTGCCCCTGCTTTCCCACTCCATTCCCCCCTGCCTCCTTCCCCTCCTTGCTAAGACCAGTGATAGAACCACTTCTGATAACTGCCAGCCAAGGGGAGCAGGAGCATAACATGAGAACAGAGTGTGACTGCAGTTGGAAGCTCTGATATAAGAACTCTGCTGGCAGGACAGACAAAGAGACAGAGCTGAAATTCTGGATATTTTGGACAGAGGTGAGGAACAAATAATACTGCACTCATGGACATACATTTACCTTTAACCCTGCCGTGCAAACCTAAGGACTATTAAATCCTATATTCCAGATGACTAATAAATGCTAACTTTTTTTTCAAAAAGTTGCCTTGCATTGCTACCAATACCTGCTGGTCACACCACTGCATAAAGGGGTAAAGTCCTAGGTGTGCAAAAGGATTTGCATGGCATTGGAGCATTTAACTGTCACTTTGGCAGCAAAATTTAAAGTTTAGATCCTCAGCTGCTCTGGAAGCCCTGACAATCTGTAGGGACCTGGCTTTTTCCCAGTAAAGTTCTTTGCAGCCTACACCACAAGTTTCTGATATACACAGAAGTGCCTCAGTCTGAAGAGTGCTGAGCAAGTAGGTATCTAACCCTTCTGAGATCCACATACCAGGTTGTTCTTTGCCTATGTAGAATGCAGGATGTGATGTGTTGCATGTGCTGAGATATATCTGCCAGACCACATTCCACAAAAATCCTTACTTTTTCTGCATATATTTTATCTGGCAACTTAGTGCAGGGGTCAGCAACCTTTAAATAACAGGAGATCAAATTAACAATTTGGTTCATGGCATGCTAGAGGTGGCAGTTGTTAGATATCCTGCCACTAGATGGTACATTCTCACGTTGGCGGGCCAGATAAAACACATGCACATTTGATGAGTTAGATAAAATCTCTTTGTTGCCAACCTTCCCTAAGTGGCGGGGCTACTCTCACAGAATGGGGGAGATCTGATCCAAATCCCTCCTCTACCTGAAGGGATTTAAGCCCACATTTCTCAGGAAAGTGCCCTAATCACCATGCTACAGAGCAGAGTGGGGTGGGAGCTCTCAGGACCTCCCTTTGAAGCTGCTTTCATTTTGCTTGTTCTAATGGCAGGGGAAGAAAGAGAGGGAGACTCTCCAGGGTAGTTATGGCACTCTACTAATAAGGGGAGGCATACATCCTAGTCCTTGCTGCAATGAAAGCTGACTATAATATTCTTAAATATCCTTGGGCAGAAAGAGAATGCGAGTACAACGTACAACTCTATATTTTAGCAGTTAGGAAACTTATCTGGAGCATTTGAGATCTGGATCGAGGTCCTGATACAGTGAGTGTTTAAACACATGATAAAGCATTTAAAGCAGGGGTTCTCAAATTTTTTATGCCGCAGCCCAGCAAACCAGGTCTGGAAGTGGCCGTAGCCTGGCAAACCATGGCCCAGCAGTCACAGCTGACCACGGCTGGAGTTTCTGGCTGGCAGACAGATAAGGCTACCCCTACCACCCGGGTGGGAGGCTGGGCCAAACTCTGTGCTGCCGCAGGCCCTGCAGAAGCAGCCGCAGCCTCTCTGCCTGGCTGGGAGGGGCCGGGGTTGGCCAGTCCACAGTCACTTGTGGTCCAGCAGCTGACCATGTTGCAGACAGACAGCCAGTCCACCATGGCCCCTGATTTAAAGTAAATTTAAACAAATCATAAAGCAGAAACTGGAGCCCAGGTTTCCCCTTCTACATGAGCCCTGGTCTACTTGTGCTCTCTCAGCCCTGTGAGCATATTACATGTCTAATTAATCCATGCACAATAGAACTACTTCAGCAGAAGTGATTGAACCATCTCCCCCAATGCCTTTTCATACAGTGGATAGGTCCTAAGGTATGTTGGTTCATCTCCTTCAGGAAACAACTTCTTATAAACTTAGGTGAAGGCGCTAACCAGGACTGTCCCTAGAGGGTGCAAATCGGGGCAACTGCTTCAGGCCCCACACTTTGTGGGGCCCCATGGAGCAGGGTGGAGCACCAGTGGCATGGAGCTGGGCAGAGCAGTGTGTCCATCTCTGTGTCCAGCTGCTCACTAGCCCTCTCCCTCCATCGCTGCTGCTGCCACTGCCAAAGGCAGTGGCAGCTTCTTCAGTCCAGGGCCTGTGGGATCAGAGCAGGGGTGGGGCCCCTCATGGACTGATTTGCCCTGGGCCCCGCACCCTGCTCGGGTCAGCTCTGGCTCTAACCATTTTGCAACTGAATGGAAGTTAACCATGAACACTCACTGCACTCCTTTGGCAGAACCTGTTAGGATACTCATCAGGGAAATGTGAAACCTGATTCAAATCTTTACAACGTGTATGCACAAGAATACTCTTATTCAGTGCACACAGAGACAGAGACTGGCTTTCCCACTGGCAAATTCACAGAGTTTGGAAGTCACTTCAGGCCTGATTGCTTCCTGATTCTTTATGGCTATCTTAGAGGCAGCTTAGAGTTTCATAGTTTCTAGGGTCAGAAGGGATCCAAGTAGATCATCTAATCCGACCCCCTGCCATGGCAGGAAAGAGTACTGGGGTCAAACGACCCCAGTAAGGTGTACATCTAGCCTCCTTTTAAAGACCCCCAGGGTAGGAGCCAGCACCACTTCTCTTGGAAGTTGGTTCCAGATCCTAGCTGCCCTGACCGTGAAGTAGCCTCCTGATACCTAGCCTAAATCTACCCTCTGCCAGCTTGTGACCATTATTCCTGGTCACTCCTGGTAGTGCTCGGGGGAACAGGGACTTCCCCAGTGCCTGCTAATCCCCCCGACTAGTTTATAACAGGCCACTAGATCCCCCCTGAGCCTTCTCTTCTGGAGGCTGAACAGGTTCAGGTCCTATAGCCTCTCTTCATAAGGCCTGCCCTGCTGCCCCCTGATTATGCGAGTGGCCCTCCTCTGGACCCTCTCCATGTTGTCCACATCCCTCTTGAAGTGCAGCGCCCAGAACTGGACGCAGTACTCCAGCTGCGGCCTGACCAGTGCCACATAGAGGGGGAGGATCACCTCCTTGGACCTGCTCGAGATGCATCTGTGGATGCATGACAAGGTGCAGTTGGCCTTCCTGACTGCATCCCCACACTGCCAGCCCATGTTCATCTTGGAGTCAATGATGACTCTAAGATCCTTTTCCGCCTCTGTACTGACAAGAATTGAGTTCCCCAACCTGTAGGTATGGTGCCGGTTGTTCTTCCCCAGGTGCATCACTTTGCACTTGTCTGTGTTGAATCCCATCCTATTCTCATCTGCCCACCCCTGTAACCTGTCTAGGTCCGATTGCAGCCTATTCCTCCCTTCTAGCATGCCCACATCCCCCCACATCTTAGTGTCATCAGCAAATTTGAACAGCAAATTTGAACAGCTTCTTTTGATCTACAAGGGAAATCCAGCTGAAACTAGCCTGAAGTACTTTCATGGAGTCTCCAATAGGTCATGCTTTACACGCACATGCCAGTTAGTATGTTAGGCTTTCCTAACCAGCCTTTGAGATTTGCTTACAATATAGAGCAAAATATTTAAAATACACTCAGAAATATACGTTTTGTGGAGCAGAATTTCAAAATAGTGTGTTTTTGTGCCCTTTTAAGTGTTATTGTGCAAAAAATTCAGCTCAAAATTTAACACACATTGAAACACGATCTTGGCTGAGACTGAGACAAACCAAGAGTGGATTATTAGACGTTTATTTATGAAACCCATAAACTATTAAAGACTTCTGCAATTTCTCTTGTTCTGTCTGACTTAGTTACACACTTTCTGATGCTAGTGTCTGTGGTTCCTTTTATCTGTCATCTTTTCACTGGGAAAAGTCTTCTGGGGCAAGTCACATGGTATGGTTACTAATTCGGCTTATGGTTTCAGTGAACCTTTTGAGAATCCAACAAATGTCTTGCCCGAGGGTTGACAACAAGAAAGAAACATGAGAAAAGTATTTTCTCTCACACCTTTCCAGAACTGTGGGATCTGTGAAGTCTTACAAACCAGTTACAACACAGTAAGTTTGCAAAAGTGTTTTGAACAAAAAATCAGAAGGCTTCACACTGTTTTTCTAAACTAGGCTGGCCGCGTTCCAATATTTTTTATGTTTTCACAGTTCACCTTGGTGTTATTACCTCAAATCTATACCACTTTAGCAACACACTTGTCACTATTTATTGAATCTCCTTCATGAATAAGGCTATTCTGTTACTCATTTTGGCTTTTTGTCATACATCAAGTCTTAAATTTGAATTTCAGCAGACTGACATTTTCTCCACATCCCTCACTTTGAGGATTCTCCACTTTTGACAAAAATAATTTACAACAGTAAAGCAGGAAGAGGTCACATTAATGTTGCATGTAGATAACCAAAATGAGTGATGTCCCTTGAAATAAGAGACACTTGAGATACGGAATAAAAAGGCCTAAGCCTCTCAAAATGTGGATGTATAGGAAATAGAGATGGTTACTCAGCATCTATTATGAAACAGGACAAGAGACTATAGAAACATTGCCAATTAACACAAGTTAACTCTATTTTTCCTCCCCACTGCACCTACAATTGTATACTCATTCCACTTACATCTTATTGCTTTTTATAATCTATATTGTTATATCCCCTGAATAATTCTGACTCTGTTCTATATGCCACTAATAATTTAAAATTCAACTTACCCAAAAGAAAAAGTTGAAGATGAACATGGAGTATTTCATACAGCTGCTCACACCTGCCATTTTTAAAAGCAATGAAAGCGACCAAAATTACAGAAAAGTCTTCTTTTTTTATGCTGTAGTCCTTTAGAAAAACTCTCAGGAGACGTTCTATGCTCTATTCTCTGATACAAAAAACAGAAGTCTTGAGGGAAACTAGTCACAATTATTTAAACAATGCATATTCCCTAGGTAATTATTAACTAGAGCATTAGAAAAACTATCAGGCGTTATCTTTGACTCTGCGTAGAGAACGTTCTCTCATTCTGTCCACAGGAGTCATATTTTTATGGTTTCATTCCCATTGTAAAACACCTCAAAAGTAAACAGACACTACCTAGGACAGAGGAGAGGAAATAGGATTACAAACCTTGGTTTTCTGACAAAGCACAATAAAATAGTCACTGGAGCTATGAAGATCAGACAGGGGTTTCACTGGGGGAAGTGATCTTTGATTTGCAGATGAACTCAGGATATAGACAAATTAATATTTAGACACTTCAACAGGGGAGGGGAAACTACCACCTAGTTCAACTGTAACTGTTGCTGCAGTTTCACCTTCATGATCCTCTAATGATCAAAGCATGAATAACCCAGATACACCCAAGGGTGTGCCCTATTCTCAGTTTAATAGGATGGGTAGGCAGGAGAGGGTGCTGTGAGAGGGACGCCAGAATATCAAGCAGATCCCTCTTTCCTCTACAGAGTTAGCCCAAGCCCAAAGTTCTTAACTATATACAATTTATTAAGTTATAATATAAGTAAACATAGAACTAAATATCATATATATCATATATAAATAAAAATACACGCACACACACAGTGTATATATATATACACACACAGTGAACACTAACCAATAACCAAGGTCAAACCCCACATAACACTATTTACAACATCACAATACAACATTTCAATTACAAAATATAAGGCACAAACATGAACAATCTTAATAACATCTATTCCTTAATATAATCCCTGACCCATGACAAGAAATAGTCCTCCTTCCAATGGGGAACCTTGGGGAGTGTCCAGGAAGCACCAGCGGCCCCTCCCCTTAGGGCCTTGTCTAGGCAGGGGGCTGCTCACCCAGCCCCTCTCTGGGTTTTCCCACCCCAAATGTCTTTCCCTTGTGGGTCCCAAGGGCCCAATGACTCACACTCCCTCAAGAGGTGGTGGTCAGAGCACAGCTCAATGGGATCTCCTCTGCTGCAGTGCCTCTCCAGGCCTCTTCTGTGCTGCTGGTCTCCTCTCTACCCTGTGCCCCACTCTGGGCACCAAGGGCTCAGCTCCTCTCAGCTGCTGCACCACTGCTGCTGGCTCCTGGGTGCTGGGCCTTATGCTGCAGCACTACTATTTCCCTGTGCTCTGGCTTGGCACTGAGGGCTCTCTTAGCACAGCCTGGGCCCTTCAGGCTCTGGCCAGCCATCCTTATGCTAGGTGGCTAACCCAACTGCCTCCGCTGCTCCCTGGCTCCCAAGGCTTGGACCCGTGCGTATCGTGGGACCTGGCTGCTTACAGGGATATGGGGCCTGAGCCACCACACTGTGGCCCCCAAGGCCCTGCCGGGGTTGCAGTCTCAAGCTGCCACTGGCAGCTCCCATAGCCTGGGCTCTGTGCACCAAACTGCACCGTTTTGGGCTCAAGCAGTCTCACACTGCTCCCAGGGCCGGGTATCCTCACACCGTCCCTGTGCACTGTCAACAGCCCAAGTGGTCTCGCACCACTCCCAAGGCTGCTCCAGCTTCAGGAGCCTTGGCCCTACTGCCCGCTGGGGGAGAGCTCCCCAGCTTTTCTTGGCTCCGATCTTCTTGAGTCCCTCACTGCATCTGCCCCTCGTGCTGGGCATGTAGCTCCTTTTATATGCTCCAGGGCTCTGTCCTTGAAGTCTTCCAGACCTGACAGTTTACAGTCTTCAATGAGGTCCGAGGGAGCTCTTCTTCTCCTCCCCTCAGGAAAGGGGCATGACTTTTCCTCCTGTTGCCTCCTGATTGGTGGATGGGCTCCACCAATCAAAACAGCAGGATCTCAAGCCTGGGACTCAACCCAAACTCTGAAAGGTGAGCTTGCTATACAAGCTTTGATTATGTAACTTTGACCCCAAATGGAATAGCATTGAGGCTGGAGTTCCTGGCTTACCAAAGGCATTCATGAATGCCTGAAAGCCAAAAAAGAGGTGTACACCCAGTGGAAGGGAGGGACTATCACCAAAGAGGAGTATTTCTCCATCGCTTGGGCTTATAGGGGGTTGCTAGAAAAGCTAAGGCAGATTCGGAACTAGGGCTAGCATCAAGGATCAAGGACAACAAAAAGTCCTTTTTTAAATACATAGGGAGTATGAAGAAAGCACCGGGTAATGTGGGACCCCTGCAGGATACACTTGGAAATCTGGTGATTGTACCAGAGGATAAGACAGACTGTTTTAACAATTTCTTTGCCTCCATTTTTTTGTGCAGGGACTAGGACGCCTTCACTGAGATTCAGGATGGACTCAGGAGAGACTCTGACAGGCCTAGGGTCAGGGAGGACCAAGTTAGGGAACTTCTGGAGGGGCTGGACATGTTCAAATCAGCAGGTCCAGATGCTCTCCACCCCAGGGTGCTGAGGGAATTGGCAGGGGTTATCGAGGGGCCCCTGGCACAGCTTTACAAGCACTCATGGTGCCAGATGACTGGAAGAGGGCCAATGTGGTCCCCATTTTCAAAAAAGGGAGGAGGGAGGACCCAGGCAACTATAGGCTCATTAGTCTTACTTCGATCCTGGGGAAGCTCTTTGACAAGATTATTCAGGAGCACATCTGGGAAGCATGGGTTCATTAGGGGCAGGTCCTGTCAGACCAGCCTGATTCCTGTCTATGATCAGGTCACAAAATCATTGGATGCAGGTGTCACGGTGGACATAGTCTTTCTGGACTTTAGGAAAGCTTTTAACACTGTCTCTTACCCCATTCTCATTAAAAAATTAGGCAACTGTGGCATCAATGCCTACACAGTCAGATGGCTCACTAATTGGCTGGAGGGCCACACCCAGAGAGTGATGGTGGATGGGTCATTTTCAACCTGGAGAGATGTGGGCAGTGGTGTTCGCCAGGGTTCAGTCCTTGGGCCTGCACTGTTTAATCTCTTTACTAGCAACTTGGACGAGGGGGTGAAAAGCACCTTGTTCAAATTTGCTGACAACACCAAGATCTGGGGCAAGGTGGGCACACTAGAAGGGAGGGACAGAATACAGCTGGACCTGGACAGGTTACAGGCTACAGAATAAGAATAGGATGGGATTCAATACTGACAAATGCAGGGTGCTGCACTTGGGCAGTAAGAACCAGCAGCATGCCTATAGGTTGGGGAACTCCCTTCTCAAAAGCACAGTGGCAGAAAGAGACCTTGGAGTTATTATCAATTCCAAAATGAACATGGGCCACCAACGTGCGAACGTGGTCAATATGGCCAACTGCACCTTGTCATGCATCCACAGATGCATCACAAGGAGGGCCAAGGAGGTGATCCTCCTCCTCTATGGGACACTGATCATGCCACAGTTGGAGTACTGCATCCAGTTCTGGGCGTCGCACTTTAGGAGAGATGTGGCCAACATTGAGAGGGTCCAGAGGAGGGCCACTTGCATGATCCGGTGACAGCAGTGCAGACACTATGAGGAGAGGCTATGGGACCTGAACCTGTTCAGCTTTCACAAGAGAAGGCTGTGAGGGGATCTGGTGGCCGTCTACAAACTTACCAGGGGGGACCAGCGGGGAATGAAAGACACCCTGTTCACCTGAGCACCTCCCAGAGTAACAAGGAATAACGGCCATAAGTTGTTTAAGAGTAGGTTCAGGCTGGACATTAGAAGACACTACTTCACAGTCAGGGCGACTAGGATCTAGAACCAACTTCCAAGAGAAGTGGTGCTTGCTCCTACCTTGGGGGTCTTTAAGAGGAGGCTTGACAGTTACCTAAGCCCAGTATTCTCTCCTGCCCATGGCAGGGGGTCGAACTTGATGATCTACTTAGGTCCCTTCCAACCCTACACCTATGAATCTATGAATTTTTTACTTCATTGAATCACTGAAGAATCATGCAGATATAACAGATCCATCATAATGGTTAGTATAAAGATCCTTTGATACTGATATGATTGTTAGGTTTGTTTGTAGTGTCAGTGGCATAGAAGCAGCAAAGTCTAGGATGGGGCAGGCAAAGTCTGGCCTGTGGGCTGGATTGGGCCTTTGGCAGACTCCTTTCCCAGCATCCCCTGCCCAGATCACTGCAGCCAGTTTCCATGGAGATCCCAGCCGCAGCAAGGCCGTGACAGCATGGGGCCAGGGTTCCCATGGAGATAGGCCTCAGCAGCACTGGCAGGGCGTGGTTGAGTGAGGAGCTGCTCCGGGGCTGGGATTTTGTGATGGTGACAGTGTGGTCCAGAGCCGGGGCAGAACTGCAATCTGCTGCTCACACGCCCCCAGCAGGCTCTGCCCTGGCTCTGGACCATGCTGTCACCACCACAAGATCCTGATCCTGGAGCAGCTCCCTGTCCTGCCAGCACTGCTGGGGCTGGTGCCCATGGAAACCCTGGCTCCATACTGTCAAGGCCCCTGCTGCTGGGGTCTCCATGGAAACTGGCTGCAGTGATTGGGGCAGGAGCTGCTGGGAAATGGAGTCTGGCCACTGGCTGGATCTACCATTTTACCCCTGGTCTAAGAACAAATCATTTTATGATATGCTATGAC
The DNA here is from genome assembly GCF_052110815.1 of Crocodylus siamensis. Classification (NCBI taxonomy): domain Eukaryota; kingdom Metazoa; phylum Chordata; order Crocodylia; family Crocodylidae; genus Crocodylus; species Crocodylus siamensis. Next base: position 69,046,615 of record NC_143398.1, read on the forward strand.
CACTTTGCTCAAGCCCTCTGCAGTTAGCACTGTTTGCTTATGTACTACGGACCCTCTTCTGGGTGCACTGGGAAACTGTTACAGGGATACGCTGTTTCTCTGTATGTTAATAGTTAAAGGCGAACATGGATGATGCCTAGGAAGATACCTTGTTCCCAGCTTTTAACATGATTTTTAAAATTCTGAATGATGCAGCTCTCTCAGCCAGTCCTTATAAGTCATGTGCCCCTTCACCATTTTTGTCGCCTCTGCTGGACTCTAATTTGTCTACACCCTTTCTGTAGTGGGGGCCCCAAAACTGAACACAGTACTCCAGATGTGCCCTGACCAGTACTGAATAGAGCAGAATAAACACTTCCATGGACCTACTGGCAACGCTTCTGCCAATGTAACCCAGTAAGCTGTTAGCTTTCTTGGCAATGAGGGCACTGTGCTGACTCATATTCATCTTATTGTCCACTGTAAGCTTATGGTCCTTTTCTGAAGAGATGCTGCTTAGCCAGTCAGTCCCCAGCCTGTACCAGTTCATGGCATTGTTCTGTACTAAGTGCAGGACTTTGAACCTCATGAGATTTCTTTTGATCCAGTCCTCCTATTTGTCTAGGTCTCTTTGAATCCTAGCCCTAGCCTCCAGCATATCTACTAATCCCCTCAGCCTGGTGTCATTAATGAAGTTAAAAAAGTAGCCCCAAAACTGACCCCTGGGGCACTCCACTTGATACCAGCTGCCAACTAGACATTGTGCCATTGATTACTACCCTTTGAGCCCAACTATTCAAATACGTAAATAGTCACAAATGAATCATGAGAGAAGTTTAAGTGCCATGTAAACTTATTTTACAGGATCTTTAAGAGAAATGAAACAACCACATCTAGCATTGACTTTAAAAAGATAAATCCAGTTGTATATAGAGTTTTATTTGGAATGGGTATATTACTAGAGTAGAACTTGCATTGTACCAGAAACTACACAAAAACAAGTTGTCTTGGATGACTGATATTCATTCAACATTGATGAATTTTAGCATTGTTTTATATGAAATATTTGGCCAAAAGGAAAAAAAAGAAACGCCTAAAGAAAAATGGGTTAAAAATGTAAGAGAGTTTGACAAAGAAATTGAGTACAAACATGCACACAATGGTCTTTCAGCAGTTAGTATGCAAAGATTTTGCATGGTATAAAGGAACACTTTGTAGTCCAGTGTTTGTTTCCACATTTTCTTCTCACTTCATTATCTGGGTTTATCACTCAGAACATAAAACAACCCCCAAGTCACTGTAAACCTTGTTGCATGACTGCAGAGATCCCCAACAATTAGAATAGCCCCTGGCTGATCCTTAAAGCTGGAAACAACTTAAAACAAGCCAGAAATTACTTTAAATTGTGCTAGAAATGGAACAACATCAAGGTTTCTTCTTTCTTACAGTTCAAATTGTTCAGGTCAAAAGACCAGCACAGTTGAAGATCATGTATACAGCTACAGTGAGTTTAGATGGTATAATACTATTTAGTCCTGAATTTTAGCCCAGCCCTAAGCCCATATGCAGTTTTGCAGGCACAGTTTTACATTCAACGGCTGTATTTCCTGAGATAATTTACTAGGGCTGCTGGGATTTGTTTTGAACTGTTCTTGTCAGAAAAGAACCCACTAAACAGCAACTACAAGCAAATCCCAGAAGAATCCCAGTTCTTCCTCAGCCTGGCAGCATTTATCTTATAGGTCATTTACCTAAAATCACCAGGCCTGTTCATTTTTTATGAACTTTATGAAGAAAGAAAAATGGACTTTCGTAGGAGTAGACTGGTACACCTCTTTCAAACTGGTAAGAAGAGAAGCAGTGCCAAATATATTCCCATTCTGGCAATGGTGTAAAAGATATGGCTCACAGGCCAAGTCCAGCACATGATGCCCTATCATCCAGACCCTGGTGCCATCCATGCGTCTTAGATTGGACTCAGGCTGTCAGCTGTGCTTGGGGCCAGTCTGTGGGCCTGGTCTGGCGCATGGACCAGCACCACTCATCCAGCCCACAAGGCCTAATGAGTTTGACACCCCTATACTGTGGATTCATTGCTAAATAATTGGTGTGTTTTATATGAATGTATTTTAACAGTTACATCTTTTGTATCTATGCTAGATGTCCTTAAAATGCCTCCTACAAGGGCAACCAAAGGGTCAAGGTAACAGTTCTGAATGGATTAAAGCATTAGCACCATAATCAGCTAGTTTTGGATCCCTATTTAACTGTGCATGCCAAATTACTCTGACTCTCCTGCAGACCCTTCTTAATAATTTAGACTACCACACCGGTACATAAAAATTAAATACTTTGCCTTTGAGAATCAGAAATATAAATACTGACTTGCCTAACAGCTTGGCATCATGAAGTTATCAGTCAAATCTGAGTCAGTTACTTGAGCGTAGTGACTGGGTGAGGCCAGCACACCAGCATAGAGTAAACACAAGTCCAGGAATATTCTGATGTCATTTTGACTGTTTTGATTGGGTAATAAACTTGTGACTAAATTGAGACACCTTATCAGAAAAATCCCATGGCACTTGTCCCACAACCCAGGTAAAACCATCTGGTTCTTATAATGCTAAGACTATGGGGTGATCTATGATTTTGGAAAGGGGAGTGAAGATGGTGCGGTGCATCATCACATAACACACATTTTCCAGTTCAAAATCAAAGCACAAACCAATATAACTATTGGAATGTGCATTACTTTGTATATCATAGACTATGTATAAAAATACAACAAACTAGGCAAAAATAATCAAAGGATGTTGTTCCTTTAGTCCTATTTTCATTAAAATTAAACATACATCTCTTTCAGATTCATAAAACAAAATCTAGCCTTGTTCAGCATCTTGACAGTGCATCCAATGCTTCACTGAAAGTTGTTTCCACAGTTGAGTTGATGGTCCCCTGAATTAATCTTTTCATGCCTGGATTAATATTTTTAGCTAGAGTTGAAAAAAAAGTCTTTGGCATGACGAAATAGGAGCGACATTAAGAGGAGCAGCTAACAGACAGCAGAATGGCAGAAGAAAAGATAGCCTAATTAGTAGAACAAAGACCATTAAAAAAGGAGAGAGGATAACACCTGTGAAATGAGGAGTTGAGAAGGAATCAGGTGAATTATAGTGAGCTATGTAGTGAAGTGACTCCCTCACTGCTTTCTGCTGGCTCTTTCTCTCCCTCACACCCAGGGCCCAGAAGGCAGGCCAGGAGGTTAAAGACCAGGCAGGACCTGAAGAGGAGCCACAGCTGCCCCATGGATAGAGGGGCTCTCAACCACAGTGCTCTGTCTCTGACCTGAGGCTGGCCCCCTAATGGACTGACTGACTGGCAGCATCTACATGTGCACTACTGTGCTTTAGCTAAAGCACATTAAATCTAGTACCTGTGGGCATTTTTACACATGCTCCAGGATTGGGGAGGGAGGTGTTTTAAATAAAGCACCCAGAGTTTCATGTATCAGCATCCCCACGCTTCAAAAGGGGGTTGGGAGTGTGGGGAAGGGAGGGGCCGGTACTTCCTTCGCTGGCATAAAAGAGAGGCTAGGGCTGACAAGCAGAGGCAACGCGGAACCAGAAGGAGGACGTGGAGGTGATGGAACACGCCGGCATACACTGCAAAGGATGCGAGCAACGCTGAGTGCCGGTAGGAACCTCTGGCGAAGGGCTAAGCCCCAGCAGGGTTTTTGAGCCCAGTCTGCTGGCCCCTCCGGGGCACAGGACTGTTTGTTTACCGGCTGGGAGTGACTGGAGCCCAGCTGGAGCTGGGTACCGTAAAGACCCTAATAGAAGGGGCACTATTTGACTTTGGGTACCATAGCTCTTGTAATAGGGGTGCAGCTCAACAGGGAGCTTTAACTGCGAAAGGGCAAATTGATCAAGCCCTCCAAAGGGACTCTTTGAGAGCCAAAAAGGGGGGTCGCCCCCATAGAGGGCAAGTTGGTATTGGAGGATGACTGCAGACGGCTGGAGCAGCTGCTCTGATCAAGGAAACCCTCTTGGTCGTAGTGCTTGTGTTGATTTTTCTTTTTCTTTTATGGACTATCTGAGTGACGTGCGGATACTTGGCCGGACCAGACAGTCAGCCACCACCCAGTGGAACGGGCGAGGGTGTAGGGGTCGCAGAGCCCTCAGAAGTTCGGGACCTACATGACACTGGTGAGATTCATAATTGGACTGCGTGCGCCGGACATCTGAACCAACTCCGTTAACATCAAAGTCGTGGCAGGCGAAGTAGGTGCATGTGACACCCCCAGTTAAAGGTGAGGATACACTAGGCAATGGGCAGGTGGTGCCTGCATGGTCCGCGGGCATTGGTGATTAACCCGACACTGAGCCCAGCTGCTGCCTGTTCCTGGACACTGGGGGTTTCCTTGATGGGCCAATCCTGGCAGCAGCAGTGCTGTACCACCCCAGCCTGTGCATAAGTAGATTATGGAACAAATGTTGTTACTCTGGGCTTATTCTAGAAAACATTCTCTTCAGCATCACATAATAACTGAAGCAAATCAACACAGATTTTATAAAGCCTCTGAAACAAAAATCACATCCCACTTCACGTATTCTAGCATCAGAAATGTACAGATCCAGACTGAATAAAATATACCTTCACACTTTTTATGGCCTCAGCTTCCTTGCAACTTTGCATAGCTCTTTGAACTTAAACTCTTCTAAGGAATATTGGATCGTCCATTCTCCCTATCATCCTACATACTATTTTCCCCTGGTACACACACTCTCCTCTCACTCTTGCCGAGCTACCCCTGGGTAAATGCACTCTCTTTCTTGTTTTGTTGCTTGTTTCCTTGTCCATAAGCAGGTTACTTATCCTGGATGGTTTGCTCCCTGAGGAGCTCCTCAGCCAGTTCCCCCAAACAAAGCACTGTGTTTTAAACAAGAAAACAAAAACACCCCAAACAAAAATCAAACATTCCTGCCCTGTCCCAGATACAAGAAGATCCCTTTTTGCTCAGACCCCTCTTTGCAGCACGCTTCTACCTTCAGTTTACTTCCTCCTATCTTCTGGTTACACTTGTGCTTATACTGTCTGATTGTCATAGTTTCATAGTTTCATAGTAGCTAGAGTCGGAAGGGACCTAGGTAGATCATCTAGTCCGACCCCCTGCCTTAGCAGGAAAGAGCACCGGGGTCAGATGACCCCGGCAAGGTGCTCATCTAACTTCCTTTTAAAAATCCCCAGGCTAGGAGCCTGCACCACTTCCCCTGGAAGCTGGTTCCAGGCCCTAGCCACCCTGACTGTGAAGTAGCGCCTCCTAATATCTAATCTAAACTTACCCTCCGCCAGTTTGTGACCGTTATTCCTGGTCACTCCTGGCAGTGCACGGGGGAACAGGGACTCCCCCAATACCTGCTGATCCCCCCTGACCAGTTTGTAGCAGGCCACAAGGTCCCCCCTTAGCCTTCTCTTGTGGAGGCTAAACAGGTTCAGGTCCCGTAGCCTATCCTCATAAGGCCTGCCCTGCTGACCCCTGATCATACGAGTGGCCCTCCTCTGAACTCTTTCCATATTGTCCACGTCCCTCTTGAAGTGTGGCGCCCAGAACTGGACGCAGTACTCCAGCTGCGGCCTGACCAGTGCCGCATAGAGGGGGAGGATCACCTCCCTGGACCTGCTCGAGATGCATCTGTGGATGCATGATAGGGTACGATTGGCCTTCTTGACTGCCTCCCCACACTGCCGGCCCATGTTCATCGTGGAGTCAATGACGACTCCAAGATCCTTTTCCGCCTCCGTGCTGGCAAGAGGAGAGTTCCCCAACCTGTAAGTGTGGTGCCGGTTCTTCCTCCCCATGTGCAACACCTTGTCCAAATGCCCCATAGCTGGACTTTCTCAACAAGGCTGACTGTTCCATCTTAAAGGGACAAACCATTCTGTTACACTCTCTTATCCCCATGGACACTGGGAAGCCCTCCTTTTTTATATTTTTCATTCCCCTGGGACAGGAGACCCCGTTCAGCCTCATCAGGTGAAGATGTGCGTTACTAAATGACCTAATAATTACCTTACTCTAAAGTCCAAATGTGAAAAACTGGTCTGCTTAAGTAGTAGTCAATTCTTTGAAAAAGAGAATGTCAACTGAGGGCAATCAGAATTTGACATACTTTGTTGTTTGCCCTTGGAATTTCTCTTCAACATGAACATAAAAAAACAACAGGGCTAGGGACAGAAGTTACACAAACTGATTTAAGTGATCAGAAACTGGTTTAAACCTGTAACAGAACAGAAGTTCAGTATACATAAAATACTTTCAAATGGCTGAAACTGGTTTAAGATAAACTTGTTTGAATGTAGTATCAGACTTAACTGATTTAGGTCAAACTGATTTAAAGAGCTTCTGTTCCTGGTTTAAGTTAACTCACAGTCCCCCAGCATCCCAGGATGCCTTGCAGCCCTGGGCTGGGCTGTGCTATCTGCTCCGGTGGAGCAGGATTGGCCCCACCCCTCTCCTTGCTAGCCAGAGCACTATAACTACTTTGGCTGGATGAGAAGGAAATAGGGATGGGAAATACTGCTACAGACTTCAGACAGGGTCTGCCTGGCAGGGGTACAGCACAGCCCTGCTAGGCAGACCCCAGCTGTGGTCCCATGGTTTTGGGACCTTTACCTCAGGCTACTGGCATCTGGCCATGCCCCTCACTCCTTCCCCTCAAGCAGTGAGTAGGGGGTGGGGAAGCCTGACAGGTTATGCCACCTCAGGACAGACCCTAGCTGAGGTCCTGTACTGGTAGGAGAGGGGAGGGAAGGGGGATTAACCTTCCAACTGCTTTTCCTCAGGCTACTAGCATCTTACCATACCCCAACTCCTGCCACTTGAGTGGCAAGGGGTGGGGGAAGCCTGGCAGCTGCTGCTGTGCTCATGCTAGGCAGACCCCAGGTGGGGTCCCATGCTGGCAGCAGAGGGGAGGGAGGGGGGATTAAATCCCTCCTCCCTCCCCTCAGCCAGGGGCTGAGGTCTGGCCATGCTCCCCACCTTTTGAGTGGTGAACAGGGAAAAGCCTAGAAAGGGCTGCTTCCCCCTTCCCCCTCTAGGCACACCCAAGCTGGGGACTGTGCAGGCCAGGGTGGGGGTTCAAACTCCTCCCAAATCATAATCTGTGGCCTGCTAGGGCCTGGCCATGTCCTTCCCCACCAAGCTCAGCTTCCATCCAGCCTTCTGATCACTGCTGAAGGGAAGGGAGGGCTTGCTCTAGCTCCTCCCAGCTTCTAGCCGGAGCCATGGTAGGCATGAGGCTGCATTTCCAGAATCAAAAGTGAATGTCTATTCATTTGCTTCTTGGTTCAATCTACACAAGTTAGACTAACCTGCAAAGATTTAATCGATTCGGGTTTGGACTCTTTGACTACCTATACTTAGCCCAGAGGAGACATAATAGCCACATTCAAAATGAGGTTAGCAGCCTTCCATAAGAAAATCCCTAGTAGGTTCATCTACACGGGACACTAGCTTGCTGCTATGGTGATGTAGTGTAGGTGGGCATGAACCGTGACACTGATGCTACTGCAGTAGGGTCAGAAATACCCATGAGCCACCAGAACTTCACAGTAATAGCAGTTTCTGTGCAGTCATTTAGTACTTGTTAAAGCAAGTACTAAATGACTGTGCAGTAACAACTGTGCAGTAGGGCGCACATGTAGACATACCCAATATACAAAATTGTAAGCTGTAAATGAAAAGAATTGGATCTAAATTCAGCCTTCAGTCATCTGGTCGATCTATAACAACAGTTAGATCGTATTAGACTGCTATGAATACTAATACTTAAACTGAAAAATAGTCCCCATGATTTTAGCCAAGAATGAAATTCAGGAACTCTTTCAAAGGCAGACACAGTTTACTTTAAATTCAAAGTAAAATAGGGTGTGACTATTTTAGTCAACATAAAAACCTCATACAAATAGACTAGATATCACAAAGAGACTCCTACCTACTTGATTATTGAATGGGCTGCTTCATAATTGAAGAACCAGGGCTACACTAGGATTTCCTACCTGTTCCAATTCACTCAATCCTTTGTCTATTGTGTGCAGTTATTCAAAAAAACTGGCATAGAAGGCAACATGCACCACCAGGCTATGCTGTTACAGATAGATACTTGGCAACAAATACAGTAGTCGTCTCAGAATAGCAGGATTGAGTGTGTATGAATGTGGAGGAGACGCTATAAAAATAACTTGAGAAGAGTTCTAATACAAGATGCCATAGTGCCCTTACAGACCTTATGAACTAGAACATGATATGGGGTTGAAACATATACAGCATTGCCAAGTCTTGCAGGTTTATGCTTATTTCCTCTTGGCATAAGCTTATGTGAAAATCTCAGTTTTCGTTTTAAAATAAACTCCATGTCTAGCTCTCATGGTTGCAGAAAAAACTAGAAAACCTAACAAAAATGCACTGTGAAGCTTAAAAATACAGAAGGAAAATAAAAGAAAATAATGTAATGGTGTTTTTTAAAAGAAAATATTGGCACTGGCAATACTTCTCTATGATATTAAATGCCATAGACACACTACTGAATTTAACACTCTGCTTGCTGATTGTAGCCAATTTCAAGATCCACCCTAGTATTGACCTCTATTATACAGCTACCCACTACTCGCTGCTTGAGGGGCAGGAGTGAGGGGCATGGCCAGATGCCGGTAGCCTGAAGTAAATGTCCCACTACCATGGGACCTCAGCTGGGGTCTGCCTAGCAGGGCTGTGCTGCACCCCTGCCAGGCAGACTCTGTATGATGTCCGTAGCAGTATTTCCCATCCCTACTCTCTTCTCAGCCTGCCAGAGTAGTGATAGTACTCTGGCTAGCAAGGAGATATAATGCTAGATGTAGTAATCTCTGCCTTTACTGAAAGTCATATCTTCACAAATGCCTCTTTACATCATTCCGGCACTGGAAAAGGCTGTTATATAAGTAAATGCAATTCATTTCTACAGTAAACCCCCAGTGTCTCTCTACAGCTCCAGAGTTGTGAGTCTGAGCTTTAACCCAGACTCATGCCAAAGACCACTGCTAGTTGTCCCAGGCATAAATGGATACTTAGGTATTTGGACTATGGAGTCAAAAGCAGTTGAATATTATGCAAGCAACATCATCACTGTCTTCTGTATCATTGCCTATGGAAATTGGTGTGGCTTAATCAACCCAGTCCAATGGACTGCTAACGTTGGTTGGACCTTGCGCCTGTTGCTACTGTAAGAGTGGGTTAAAAAAATACAATGTATACTGAATAAAATCTGCTCCCTCTGAAACTGCATTTTTGATGATCATGACATCAGGACCCAAACCAAGCTTTTCATTTGGGTTGTCTTCAGTACCCTGTTGTATGGGTGTGAAACCTAGATAATTTATCAAAAACATGTTAAAGCCTTAGAATCAGTCGTTCATGCAGTTTGTATGTGTGGCATAGCAGAACCATAGATCTGAAGTTCTTCAGGTCAGATGGATCTTTCCCTGGCTTTAGAAATGCCACTACCTGAGCATGTCACCATATTTTTGGTATTTTAGAGATGGTTCTTTTTCTCTTTGACTAGAAATTCTGTCCTGGAACTGAAAACCCTTTCCCTTCAAGACTGGCAAGTTTTAGTTCTGACCAGTTGGGAGTTTTGATGAGAATCTTTTGCCAAACAGTTCTCAATGAGGTGTACTCACAATCCAGATCCAGGAACCCTCAGATCTCTTCTTTCTACCACCACTTCTCTTAGACCCTTATTTCAACAAGTTCTCACTCTCCTGTATACTCTGTCTTTCCTCTGTAGGCTAATGCCTCTGCCATCAGAAACAGCACTTTTATGGTGCACCTGTAATCCATTCTTACTTTTCTCAGAGGAAACTTCTCTTTCCATACACATTCAATTTTTCCAAGCCCATCATCCCTTTACCTGAAAGTTTTTATGGAAACCCTCATAAAAATTACATACTTTAATCCTTCATTGGAATTTTGCTCCATGCTCAAGTATAAAGACTTTATTTGCCCTCAAATACAAATAAATGCATGTCTAGCCTGTTTTTCTATTTTGATCCTCCTACTGGGGATGTTCATTTATTCTTACATTTTTTTTGTTGATTTACAAACTTTTTGCCATTTTGCCCATGTTGTAACTATAAGCTGTTACTTTACATAAGGTTCACATCAGGCACTTTGATTCCCAGGGCACTGCATTGCTGTATGGTGTACTATGGTGACATAGTGATCGTGTGGGTCTACACATGATAGGCAGCTATGTTGTCATAGCGGCACACTCCCCCATTTTAGTGCACCACTATGGTGATGTAGCAGCAAAATCTAATTGTGCCATGTGTGTGGCATAGTATGGGAAGTTACTGTGCCATGCGTTAGTACTTCCAAAAGGAAGCACTAAAGCACGGCACCATAGCAACATTGCCATACAGTGACATGTAGATGTGCCCATAGCGCACAAATGAGAAGCAGTTAGGTTCAGGTCAGGCATATATATCTTATTTTGTTGATCTATAAGGTGCATTTGAACCCTGCCCTCTGCCCAACTGCAGACTACCATGGCTAACTACCTCTCTTTGCTCATAGATTAAGCTACTACCCAATGTGAGTAATGGTACCAGCATCTGTCCCTCAAATATGAACACAGGTTACTAGAACTAACTCCAAATTATCACCTCCGTTAAAATATTCTGGCTAATGGATAGCTTTTGTCATCATTACCCTGAGACTTTAAACAGATGTTTCAACTGAGGACATCTTGGCTGCCCTGGGTTATGACACACATAAAAACAGGAGTAGCCATTTATGGCAGGTTTTATCAATCTACAACCCATGGATCAGATCCATCCTGTGGAACCTTTGGATCTGGCCTGTGGGTGCTCTCCTTGTATCACCACAGGGACAAGACACACATGATTATGTCCTAGGAAAAAGCATTAGCAAATTTTATCCCACATACTTCAGTGTTACATGATGTGGGACAGCAGATACGTATGCCTGTAGAATCCCAAGACAAATGGCTTTCTCTTGGGAGAAATGCTATGTCTTTATTAGTGCTGCACCTAAAGACTTAATCAGTTGCTAGGAACCGTATGTTCTACACACTACAGAAGCATATAATAGCTGCCCCAGGGAGCTTGTACAGTACCTTGAGGCTACTTACAGGAAACGGTACTATTCATAGATAAGGGTAGAAAAATCTAGCCTAAAACTCTCTTTAAAAAGAAGATGACAAGTGAATTCAGAGGTGGAGGACTAGCACTAGAAGACTCTCTAACCCTTTTCATGCAGAGGGTACTCTATTAGTATTTGCTCTGGGAAAATTACATGTATGCTCCATATTCATATCTAAATATCATAAGCTTCATCTGTACTCATGTAAATCATAAGTAGAACAGATTTGAACTCAGAACCAAGAATCCCCGTCCTGAATCTAATCCTTCCTTTTTTTTTTAAGCTTACCAGAGAAATGTGAACATATTTCTCTGAAAATTCAGCTACGTCCAGATTCCTGGCTGGTGATATTTAGCCCTGGACTGTGGCAGATGTACAATTTAATACTGCATGTTCCAGAAAGCAGATCTATATACTATTAGCAATCAAAGCAGTTCCCTTTCCAGTAGAATATATAACTTTATTCCAGTCCTGATAGAACACAGGATATTGAGCAGAAAACTATAAATGTATTACAGACCATAAAACTGTTTTAAGGTTTCTGTAGGAATTTTGATGATATAATATACCTTAGAAAAGATCCTAAATAATCTGGTCAGTTTAAGTGTCATTCCTTATGCTTATAGTTAATAAATTATAAGCACATATCTTAATCATAGAGAAGAAGGACTGGAAAGGACCTCCAGAGATTATTCTAGTCCAAGGGTTCTCAACCTTTTTCTTTCTGAGGCCCGTTCCTAGCATGCTATAAAAACTCCACAGCCCACCTGTGCCACAACTGTTTTTTTGGATATCCAGTAAATTAAAAGATGTATTAAACTGATAGTTATACAGTTAAACACACATATCGTGCATGTCCAGATGAGCACACATGTGCCTGTTGCAGCATTTCAAACCAGTTTGAGATGCCACAAGAGGCACACTGAGAACAAAAAAATGTTCCCCGTGCTACATATTTGCAGCACAAGCTCTAAATTCAATACCTTGATTTCCAGGTATCAAAAAACCCCCCAAAAAACACCACAGAAAAAAAGTGGTGCAGGGCACAGTTCTGCAGCATGCCCTGAGGCAACCAGAGTGCCTCCAGACCTCCTGGCATCTGGCCAGGGTGTCTTTATGGTGCTCCTGCTGCCCTAACATGCTGCTGCTGTATGCAGGGCAAACAGAAGCCAGGCAAGGCTTGCAGCATGATCTGGCCTAGGCACTGTTCCAGGTAAGCTGGAACTGGTGGTGGAGGAGCTGTGAGGTTTCTGGGGGCGGTTGTGGGTGTGGGGTGTGTGGGACGATGTGAGGTGTGTGGGGAGTGATGGGGGTGTGGGGGATGTGGAATTTGTGGGGGTGGCTTTAGAGGGGGTTGCCACATGCCTGCCCCCCCACATCCCCTGAAGTGCACAGCCTCCAGTGCTGGCAGTAGCCGCCAGCTGGGCTGTGCCAGCTGCAAAGCTACCTGACTTATGGTCGGTACAGGGAGAATGGGCCCAGCCCGATCCAACCCAGCCAGCCCCACTATCACCCCTTTGACACTCAGCATGCTAGTACAGCGGGTCAGGCCAGGCCAGGTCAGGTAAGGCCAGGCATATTCTCCCCACACAAACCATGGGTCTGACAGTGCTGCAGCAGCCATGGCACAGCTAGCTGTTGCTGCCAGTGCTGGGGGCTGTGCACCACAGGAGGTGGGGGGGTAGTTGTATGGCAGCCCCTCCTCAAACTCCACATCCCCTCCACACACACCCACACACCCAAAAACCCCCACACCCACCCACACACCCCACATCCCCAGCTGCACTTCTTACCACCCCCCACATGCAAATCTCACATCCCTCTATCACACGCCCAGGGACCAGACACAATGAGACCTGCTGGCAGTTACTGTGGTTTCAGGGGTAGCTGTCCTGACATCCTGGTTAGTGAAGGGGTCAGGGAGAGCTCTAATTTTTTTTATGATAAGAAAACCAAAAGGAAACATTAAAACATAAAGATATTTAGAATGTATTTTATTACGATGATAGCTAGGGCTGTGCGAAAAAGCACCATTCTGCTTTGACTTCCATTTCAATGGTTGGACAGAACAGTGTTTCATTTTGTTTTGAAAGCACTGTTCCATTTTGTTTCGTTGAAACTGCTTTGCTGTTTTGATGCTGTTTTTACGTTTTGCCTATGGGCTATAATGGGGAACCATAAAACTGCCTATAACTTTGTCATTTCTTGCCTGATTCAAATGAAAGGTACAGGGATGGTAGCCCCTTCTGAGGGCATGAAGTCTGATAAGTTTCAAGGAGTTTCTGGGAAACTGCACCTCAAGGTGTTGACAAGCAAAACTCCTGCCACTTTCCAGCAACAGCAGCCTCCTGTCATCTGGCAGGGCAGGGCTGCAGGGCTGTGCCAGACTCCTCCTGGGGGTACAGGTGGGCCCTGAATCTGCCTGCTGGATGACAGGAGGCTGCTGCTGCCAGCTGAGACTGGCACTGGGTGCAGCCTGTGCCAAGCACTGGAAAAATTGGTGCTGCCACTGGTCCCAGCCAGCAGTGACAGCATGCTGGCATCCAGAGCACACCCCCAGGAGGACTGGGGGCTGTGCCAGAATCCTCGCAGGGGGTGTGGCCCCTGGATCTGCACTGGATGGTAGGAGGCTGCTGTTGCTTACTGGGACCGGCGCCAAAGCCAAGTAAGCCCAGCTTCGAAACTTGAAACGTTTTGAAACTTTCAAAATGTTTCAAGTGCCCTTCTTTCATTTCAAAGCAGTTTTGAAGGTTTCTGTTTCATTTCGATTTTGCTGTTTCAAGCCCAAAGCATGTCGAAACAAACATCCAGTGAAATTTCGCACAGCTCTAAGAGACACTGGTAGGCTTCCAAATTGCTTTAAAATTGTAAATATATCAATAAAACATTGCCCAACTGATCTCTCTCTCTCTCTCTCTCTCTCTCTCTCTCTAGTGGTTTTTTATTTTAATGTGGAAGAGCATCGATTTGGGGGTATTAAATTTGGCATTTTTTAAATCAGAGAATTTACTGTTTTTAAATAGGGAACACCAGGATTCCTGCTTGTGAGACAAGTGGCAGGACCCAGGCAAAGGAGCCTGCTCAGGGCTGACACCTGGGACCCAGTTGGAGGGAGGGCAAATGAGGTGGCTGACCTCCTGGCCATTTGGGGATCTGGAAGGAGCTGGGCAGGGTCAGTTTGCCCCAAGTGACACAACTTGCCCCACACCAAAGTGCATGTCCAGCCACATGTGCTGAGGCAAAAATCCTGAGCACAAATTTGTGCTGCTCGTATTTGAGCTGCTGCAAACATACTTGCCTGCATGGTGGATGTGCCCATATAGTGCATAAGATAAAAAAAATGATAATATAGGTACAAAAATGACAATTGATATTAAATAAATTATAATTATTACAATTGACGTAAAATAAATTATGACATTTCACCTGTATGGATATAATATCATTACATAAATCTTTTCTTTTTGAAGTTTCCACTTTCCTAATTTTATATGTATTTAATTACTTTTGTTTTACTTGCTCAATGTGAAACTTGTTGCTGGTGCTGAGGACACCATATTGAAAACAAATTTGCTCAACAGAAAGATACTCTTTGAGGTTTATTTTTAAACAGAGTTTCAGTTCCTAGATATTTTTCTTATTAAAAACCTGCAAGGTATCAACATGAATCCTCTCCTGTAGCTTCTTAATTACAATCATATTCAGACATATTAACAAATCTGCCTTTTCTCCCCACTGAGAGATGCTCAGAAAGGTGGGGCAAGTGAGTTTCAACACTCTAAAATCACAAACCACACGTTCCCCTTTTACGTTCTGGAATTAAATGGACCTTTTAAACAGCGAGCCAGAAACTCCTTCTGAGTCCGCAATGTGAATAAATTGGTGGATGGCGGTGCACAAGCAAGGGCTTGGAAATATATTTCCCAGTTTGGACAAAGAGAAGGCTTTGCTTCCCTCCTAATAAAAGAGGCCTCAGCTTCAGGGGTCCCCCCTCCCATTAGAATAGTTTCTACCCTCAGGTCTTCCAAGTCAGAGCCAAGGGGCATGCAGGCAGTGCTACCCTCCCTAGAAGACCCACCTAGTAGCTCTGCTGATGCTTCCAGGCCCCAACACACCAGTGTGCTACACCAGTGTTTCTCAACCTTTTAAGTAGCAAGTACCCCCTAACTTCTGAAAATTTTAATAAGTACCCCAACACTCAATTTTCCAGGGGATTTTATATTTACAAACTAATATGTGCCATATGTTCGAAGAAGGGCTGTGTATATAAGGCTGTGGTATGACAGATATCTGATCTGGGGTGGGTAGGGATGCTACCTTTTACACCGGGGTGCTCAAGAATGTACCTGGGCTAGAGGTGATATTGGTCAAAGCTAGGAGGGCTGAACCCAGTGTTGCGCAAAGCATGGCATGCCAAATTATTGTTGGTGAATTTAAAGTTGCTCCAGGCTCCAGCATCCCACGGCTCCAAGCAAACAGTGGGGTGGGGGACCCTGAGGCAGTGCAGCCCAGAAAAGCCCTGTGCCACCACCAGCACTGCCTTTATCCAGCCTGGGCTCTGGGCAGCTGCAGCAAGCAGGCTGCAAACAGGTGCACCAGGTTCCACAGCCCCGGCATCAGTTCTGTGCTGGTGACAACTACATGCATGCCTCAGAGCAGAGAGTGGGGATAAACCCACTCTCTGCTTTAAGGTGCACATGCAGTTGCTGGCATGGAGCTGATGCTGGGGCTATGGAGCCCGATGCAGCTGTTTGCAGCCTGACTGCTGCCTGCTGCATCTGCCCCAGAGCCCAGGATTTGTACAGGTGAGGCTGGTGGCAGCACAGGGCTTTTCCCCATGTTTGGTGGCAGTGGCACTGAGGGGACAGGAAGCAGCCCCCTTCCCATCACCACAGCCTGCCCCGAGCTCTGGGAAGAACCCAGTGTCACCGCCAGCCCTCCTGCCCACAGTGAACTGGGCCCAGGGCGGGCTGTGTCATGGGGCTAATCCCCACAGTGCAGGACAGAGCGAGGCAGCGCCCTGCCCCTCCTGCACTCTGAGGGTCTTGGTCTGCCCCAAAGCCCAGGCAGGATAAAAAAGAAAGAAAACTTACCTGTCTGTCAGTGGGGAGTGCGCAGGTATCTGTGTGCCCACCCTCTCCCTCCTGCAGCAGCCTTTGGCCAGCTTGGGGTGAGGGCAAGTGGCCAGACATGAACCCGGCAGCAGCAGGGCAAGCAGTGGTGCCCCCTTGCTGCAGGGGTTTTCCATGCCTGCATACCCCCTTGCCTCTGTCTCATGTACCCCCAGGGGTACGTGTACCACAGGTTCAGAAACTATGTGCTACACCAGCCCACTTCCCTGCAGCTCAGCAGGCCACCTGAGGCAACAAGCAACATGAGGCCCACCCTGTCAGTGTGTGATACTGCTTGGCCAGCTGTGGTCAACAGCCTCTGGCTATGGATGTCCACAGGAGGGCTGCCTCCTTCCTGGGCTCTCACGGAGGCCAAGGAGAGTTCAACAGAGGGCTGGGAAACCCAACTGCCTGAGGCAGGGTGGGGCGGAAAGCAGGGAGAGGGCACACAAGCGTGGTAGCAGCTTGTCCAGACCTGTCCTTGGGCTGCAAGCTGCATCTCCTCCCCTCAGCCCTCTACCCAACAGCACCTCCAGCCACACTGACAGAGCACTGCTGCTTCAGGGGGAACATAGCATCCCCACTCACCCATCTGCCTGCTACACCAGAGCAGCTGCTAACTGACCTCTCCCAGCAATTCTGCTTAGCCCCACAGAGCCGCCATCACTCCCTACACATTAGAAGGCAGGCCTGGTTCTCCAACCCCACCCAAACAGCCCCAGGTGCAATGAGTTGGGTTTGGTGGTAGGGAGTACTGGGGACCCATTCACCTGAGCAGCACCAGTGTTGAGCCTTACCCACCCACCCACAGTGCTGCCCACAAGATGGAGACTGTGGGCCCAGGCAGGACAGCATGGGCCCGCACCCACCCCGGCCCCTTTCTTGGGACTTGTCTCAGCCCTGGGGGCCTAAGGTGGCTCCTCCCCGCACAGGGCCAGGCAGACCCCTTGAAATCTGCTCGTGGCCCCCCAGGACCACCCTCCCTAATCTAGGCCAACCCCCTGAATGAGGCAGACTCATCCTTGTCCAAACCATTCTATATAATCCATAATTTAAACTCTACATAAGACTACCATCAACCCTAACACAACACAGACCTAACCCTCAAACCTGCCCCAGGAAAAGCAGAGGAGCCATGGCAACCAATGTCATGATTCAATGAAATGTTGTCAATATATGATCAAGAGATCCCAGGTAGAGAGTCTCAGCCCCTCCACTACAGAGAAGGCAAAATCTTCCGTGGTCCATACCAATCTGACCATGGGGTAAAATTCTTTCCTGACCCCAAATATAGCAATCGGTCAGACCTTGAGCAGAGGGACTATACCCTCAACCAGGAACAGGGGCAATGCATAGGGGTGCAAGTGGGTGCACATGTACCCCCTGAGCATGGTGGTGCACTCCCTGCAAAAAGGTGACATAAAGGCGGTGTACCCCCTGCAAAAAGACAGTGTCGGTGGCGTCTGCGGGTGGTCGCTGCTCACCACCCCACCACCAACGCTGCCGGCAACATCTATGGACGGTCCACAATCAGCCCTGGCCACTGCTGCTGGTGGTACCTGAGGGTGGTCACCAGCCCCTGGTTGGCTCTCGCCACTGCTCCCCGCCCTGCTGCCAACAGTGTCAGCGACATCTGCAGGAGCTCTATGCTTACCACTGCCGGGCTCCCGCCGCTGCTGCTATGCTCCTGCCACCATCAGCGCAGCCATGCCCCCCCACCCACTGGGGCCATGCACCATTCATGACTAGGAACCTTTGGCTTTGGTCCCAGAGGGAGCATTGGCATCCCCCAAGTCATAGTCCCTAGCCAGCACCCAATGCCTCTGAGAAAGACTGGCTTAGGGCTGATCACGCTTACAACCTGTATTCACCACATCACAGAACTGTCAAAGGATATATGTGGCTTTTCAGGGTGGGAAGCCATTGCCATCTGCTGTACTCACCACATCCTGGTGATACTGCCATTGTTTGATTCACATCTGCTTATTTGTCAGAGTTACTCCAGGTTATTTCACAGCTAACCTTCCCTGAAGATCATTCCACTGTCTTCCACCAGTGTACACGCTAGTACAGCTCTGCCCCATGATACAACAATAAACTTTGAAGAGGCTTCCTTGAAGATTGCTTGGGGACAATATGTGTAGTGTACCTGTCCCTCCAATCCCATCTACAATATGCTCCTTTGGGAGATAAACCAACTTGTAGAGAGAGTCTCTACTACCCATAGAAAGAGAGCACAAACAGTCCTACAGATAGTTCACTGCTCTTGAATGGGGGCAGGTCAGATGATCTAAGACAAAAAATGGATGCTTTGATAATTCTGTTACCAGAACTGATATTACCAATCTATCCCTATGCTAAGTAGCTTGATTATGCTAAAGTCACCGGTAGAGAAGGCATCTAACATGTCTCTGGTTTGTGCAGTAGATACACATAGGAAGGGGAAATTAATGCACACAGACAATTAGCCCATGAGGTATGTCTGCACCACCCCAAGATGGCACTAGGAATCACCACA
This sequence comes from Crocodylus siamensis, assembly GCF_052110815.1. Taxonomy (NCBI): domain Eukaryota; kingdom Metazoa; phylum Chordata; order Crocodylia; family Crocodylidae; genus Crocodylus; species Crocodylus siamensis. The sequence continues at coordinate 69,065,423 of NC_143398.1, forward strand.
GTGAGATGCAGCACATCATACATATTCCCTCCCAAACTGGGTGTAGTGTAGCTAGTTTAAAACAGTATTTGGCATTAAAATATGACTCTCAGGAGCAGGAGAAATGCAGCACTAAGATGGCTATACTACTTCTGATTGGGGAAGTAAAAAGCATAATGCTGTAGCACATCTCACTGTACCACTGCCTCATGTGCTATTGGGTTGGCAAAAACCTGATCAGAGATTGAATTTAAAAAAGAAATGAAAAGGAAGGCCTGTCTTTATGAGAGAAAATCTTTGAAAGGAAGGCTCATACTGACAGTAAGGACAGACTGAAAAAACCATGGCTACAAGTTGAACAGAACAGTTTTCATTTCATTCCTCCTTTGAGCATAATAGCTTTGATTTTCAACAGTTGGGATAATAAAAGATGTTTTTCCTATTTAAGAAGTAGGTTTCTTATCAGAATGCAAACTGAGCTTTGTGCCTTCTCTGTGTTAAATCAATTATCATCTCAACATGACAAAGTTGTTTCTTTTACATTTCCTAGGATGAATTCAGTGACTTTGCATGTATATGCAATTCATTATTCCTTGTACACACAAGCCACACAGATGAGCATCAGGTACTGATCTCAGTGACATCACTGAAAACCGTTTGACCTGAGTACAGTCATTCTGAATTTATGCTGGTGTAACTGAGACCAGAATTTGCCCCTCTGTCTCTTTTCATACTGTCCTACAGTAGGCTACATATGCTCAGAGAATCCTGAAAAAAGCTCACTTAGCAAGACTGATGATATAAATGGGCCCTTTGGGCAAGGATTCTGATAAAAATGTATCCTAATACAAAACCAAGCACAGAAGGGCCTTGTAAGGCATCTTTGGGCACTGCCTCAAGACAAATAATTATTAATAACCACCACTACCACAAATAATATTAGTGCTCAAACTATCATATAACATAGATTCATAGATAGGCACCCATGCATATACTTCCGATTTCATAAAACTATGATCTAAGACCAGCTGTGCCAGTGGGCTGGGTTTCCATATTATATACAGTAACCAAATAGACACATGCCTGAAAAAAACACAGATCTAAACAAAGAGATTTCTAACCATGGTAGAGTTCAGAAAAAGATCTGATATTTATGGCTAGTCCAAGTCTCTAACTGAACCAAACTAAAATCCCAAATCAAGCCTCCTATACATAAAGGAGAAGTTCAGATCTCTAGGTGGCTCTGACCTTCACAGGTTAAGCCCATCTCCAGTTCCTCAATGTACTAGACTCAAGTGAAGTCTGTAACAGAGGATATATTATTATTTACTAATAAAGGGCCTGAAACAATAAGAGGCATTTTGTACTAGATGCTTTAAAAATGCAGAGTGAGAGCTTATACAGTAGTCAGGAAGCAACAGAAGTTTGATCATTCCACACATAATTCTACAAGAAAATTAAGGTTCACAAAGATATATGTCCTATTACCTATTTCCTACTTGTGGAATATCTGTCCATCTCACCAAATCTAGAAATGTCAATTATTAAAAGTTAGCCATTGCCATCTTCCCTTTAGCTGGTTCATTATGGATTGTACAATTCTTCTATTAATCCTCATCTCCTCCAACTTTAATAAGTTCCAGTACAACTTTAATAATTTCCTGTAGACTTATTAAAAACTTTCCTGAATGTGAGGTCTATGACACTTTGTTGATCTTTGTAAGCAGTTTTGTTTCAAGGGAAGAAAACCGGTTAATTCAGAATCATATACCTTTGGTAAACCCATGTTGCATTTTATCCCATTTTTCTCCATGTCTTTAATTATTCTTTCCTCCATAATTTGATCTAAAGCCTTGCATACTGTTCTCAGATTAGTGGGGGCTGTAGTTGCCTAGATCATATTCCTCCCCTTCTTAAATATAGGTATTACATTCATTATTCTCCAGTTATTGAGAGTACTGCTTACTAGATAGATTTATTAAAAATGCTTGCTGCTCAACCTGTGATTTCTTTGAGTTTTGCTTCCACCTTGGTTATGCAATATTTTCTCACATACTACACAATCTAAAATATAATACACACCTTGTTTTTTAAAGATGTTATGAAGAATAAAAAAAGATATTTCCATTTTCAGCTGCATAAAGCAGGGACAGAGCCTAATCTATGAAAGACTTGCCCTCCCTTTCTGGCTGAACTAAAAGTTAAAACCCTAGTTGCTGTTGAAGACTGGTCTCCATGGGTGGATTGATGATTCTGAAAAGAGCTAAAGAGTCTCCAGATCTGTGAAATTGGAGAGAGACCATCAGATAGTAAAACTGCTCTAAGAAATATGAGTTTAATTGGTGAAACATCAAGACCATTAAAAAGAAGAGGTGATCATTAATACTTGTAAAGAAAAATGAGCCATTAAGTCAATTGATTCCCTCAGTTGCCTAAATAGAAATGCCACAATTGCTGAACTGCAAAGCAGAAATCAAAGCAGGCTTTTTCTACCCTGGACAGAAAAATCAGCTTCCTTACTTAATGCATGTACCCCAGTTTTGCGGGACTGATTTTTAGAGAAAAGGATGCAAGCTCATTACATTAGTAAGCTCAGTTTCCCATGCCCTTATTTCTTTGATCTATCTTGCCTTTTCTTCTTTGTGGATTGCAGAGGGTTTTTTTGTCTCAGTGAGATCTGACAAGGAGCAACAGAGCAACCATTTTATTGAAAGGGGCAGGGCTAACAATGCTTTTCAAGGAACACAACAAGAGATAAACACAATACAGAAGAGTGCCAACTACTGGAAAAATACATACCATATATACATAACACTCAGTGCATAGCATTCCATATGCTCAACATCATTTTACTTCCTGGAAGCTGTGTCAATAATTCACTTAGTTTTGGAATAAAACCTAGGTTATATTTAATCTTTACCCCATCCTCACAATGTTCCTAAATATCACAATACTAGTTCCACTCATGTATCCTCCTTAGGCATCATCCCTTCATTCTCTACTTTGACTATGTCTTCAGACAACAGGACTCAGGCAGTCCCCTACACTGGGAAGATTCCAGAGCACAAATTTGGTATACTTCACAACAAATCCATTTGTATCGTGCATCATCTTTAGGATACATGCATGTATCAGTTCATTTGTGGACATTACACTCTGAACAGGGAAAGTCCTGTTTTGAAATTATTTTTGTCTCTCTTACACATTGCTTTGTTAATAATTTGCCGATAACATTTAATCAGGAGGTATGGGTCTTGTTTTTATGGCGACCTCCCTTCTACTCCCATGATTTGCTATCTACAACCACACCTAACAAACTGATAAGACTGTTTGTCCTACAACTGTACCCTTCGGTGACTGGCACATCATTGATTGTAACATACAATTAACGAAAAAGCAGGAAGAACGAACACAATGGCAAATACAATACTCCTTTACAAAAGTTTTTTTCAGGATGTAAGTAACCGTTTTCCGTTCCTTTGCTAAAAGTGCATTACAGATTTAATATATTATTTAAAGATGGTCAATAATGTCAATTTTTTTTTCAGAAATCCCGTATTAAACTAATCTTAGTTATTGTGAAAAAAATTATTTTCCTTGGAAAATTTTGACTTTTTTGTGGAAAACTGAATGACTAAAAATTAAAAAGCTTCATGTGTGTTATTAATAGCCATGAATTCGAATTCATCAGAGAAGCTTACCATTGTTCCTCATGGAAGTTGGAGTTCATTATCCCCATCTTATATTCTTTTACATTGGCAAGGCTCCCTAGCTAGAACTTATTTTCAGTCATGCACCACAGCCAAAATAACCCTACAATTCACTGCTTACTATCACTGAGAAAGGAGCACAGTGCTGCATCATAAGAAATTTAGTCTGACAGGGGAACATGGCCTACAGAGAAGAAAGGGAGCAATAGGCACCCAGAAGACTGTCCATATCAGACAAAACAGCATTTTCAAATTGGTTTGGACAAAAATATATTCGGGTTGTTTTTTTATAAAAAGCCCAAATAACTGCTTTTTAATTTTTATTGAAAAGTTTTGAGCAGCGGAAGGGGGTTGGAAAATCCAAAGATCAAATTCCCCATTCTGCCACAGCTTTCACTTGTGACCTTGGAAAAGACTTGTGCAGGTATACCCAAGTTAGCTATTTATGCACTAGCTCTGGAACTGGAAACAGTCTGGCGACATTAAGACAGACCTGCAGCTAAGCTATTAGACGTATTGAGAAACAAAGGTCATGAGCTTGGACAAGGACTGCATTAACACATCTGTACTGCTTCCAGTTCCAGAGCCAATGTAAGCAGAACTAGTTTTGGTACTGTAGAAGTAATTGGCTTACTTGACTAGAAAAAAAACAGACAAAGACCAGAAGTGCTGATACTGCTTAATTCAAATGTTCGGAGATAAGGAATCTGCATGCCTGCATGCCTTGGGATAGCCCTATGCATAGAGAGTTGTTTAAGTAAACGTTCTAAGTTTCTGTGTAATTTACTATTGTTTTGTTTCTCCAAGGTGTATTTTTTATCTCTTTCTCTGTCTTTAGTATAAATACGCTTGTAAACTTAGAGAGTCTGAGAAATCCTTTGAAACAGACAAGTGGGTGATTCCCCTTGCTGTATGGAATTCTCCCTGTGATCACAGTATAGCCTTAAATAAAGAAAAGCTGGCTCTGTCAGTTCTGATTCAGCCACAACGCGAAGTTTGATTTCTTCCACAGTACTTATGCAGAGCACTACATCATGTAGACCCTGGTACACAAGTTATTTGTTCACAATCAATTTGTGGCATCTCTACATAGCAGCACATTGCATCACACAGACATCACCTTAGTTTGCATTTCAATTCCCCATCTTTGAAATGAGGATTGTAGCACTTCCCTACCTCATAGAGGTGTTGTGAGAATAAAGATTATGAGCTGTTGAAGTAGTATGGTAATGGGACTGTATAAACACCCTATATATTTTGTACTCACAAACTGTAAGATAACATATAGCCAGTATGGGGTATAGACAAGTTTAGCTTTCAAACTTCGCGGTGCAGTTTCCCTGAATCTCCTGCACCTATCTTATTGAAGCTTGGCAGGCTTCATGCCCGTAGAAGGGGCTACCACTTCTGCAAGTTTCATCCAAATCAGGCCAGAAATTACAAAATTATAGCCTCTTTTGTCCTTCCCCAATATAGCCCATGGGTGAAATGTCAAAACAGCATTGAAAAGTTTTAAATTGCCTTGTTTTGTTTCCAAGCTGTTTCGACTATACCTCTTCCATTTTGATTCTGCTGTTTCAACCTCAAAACAAGTCAAAACAGCATTGAAACAAAACTGGCGGCGAACTTTTACACAGCCCTAATTATTATCCCTAGGTCATTTTCTTTCATAGTGCTCATCAGATTGGCAATGCCAAGTCTGTCACATCACAAATGCCACTATTTTGTAATGGATATTTTTTTGTTTCAAGACAAGGAAACATGGGCTGTCTAGAGCTCCCTGCCCTCTCCAGCTGCCTCCAGGAAGGTGCTTCTGGGGCTTTGGGGGCCCAATACTGCATGACCTGGAAATTCTCCTAAAAGGGTTTTGGGGAATGCACAATTGGGTCCATGAAGCCCTGGGAGCACCTTCCTAACACCCTGATTCAGGGCACACTTCTGAAAATGGAGAAACCCCAGATTTGTTCACTTGCAGAGGAGCACCCTGAGTCAGAATTAGGGCCTGCCTCAAGAAATGGAGGAATCTGTGCAGGTGCTCCCAGAGCTTCTGAGGCCTGATCCAGATTCCCCTGGCATGTTTCTGCAAGTGGGGAAACCCAGAGTTCCACCTGAAGCCAAGGTATACTTTGAGGATTGGTTGTCCCACAGGATTGGTCCCCTATTATTTATGTGAGCGGCAAGGGCCCGACCCTGAGGGGCAATAGGTGATGGCTGTTTTGCCCAATGAAGAGGATCAGCTATGCTGGGTCATGTCCCAGCACAGAGGATCTGCATCATTTGCAAATATCTATTTATAGCAGGGATGAGCAATTATTTCAGCTGGAGGGCCATTTAATGAGTTCTGGTAAGCTGTCAAGAGCTGCAAGGGTAGCCCTGACTCTTAACAGGTGCCCTGAGCTCCTCCCCTGTCCCACTCCCTTTGCTTCCCTACCTGCTGCCCAGAGCAAGCGCTGCAACAGAGACAGGAGGAGGAGCCACTGGAGGCTGGGGAAGCTGAGCAGTAGGGCTGTGCAATGCTCCAGTTACTAGTTCAATTTGGCGGAGATTTGGCCTGATTCGGCAGCCGAATCTCTGAATCAAATCAGGAGACCCTTTACTCTCTCTGAATTGAATGAGAACCCTCTGAATGGATTCGGAAAGTTTTGGTGCTTCGGACATAGACACAGCTTTAAATGTTTTTTCTACATACCTCTAGGTACCAGGTGGCTCGTGAATGCTCAGATACTGGGGCGGATGGAGCATCCACTTCCGGGCTCACCGCTGAGCATGTGGGGGGTCCTCCACGCTCCTATGGGATGCTCCATCTGCCCCATCATCACAGCATTCATGAGCCACACCTGGTACCTTGAGATATGTAGAAAAAACATTTAAAGCTGTGTCTATGGCTGAATCGCTGATTCTCCAAAATAGCACTGAATCTTCAGATTCGGGTTCGGCTGAATCAAATCAGGACAGTGATCCGAATCAAAGAATTGAATCACTGTCCCCAGTTTGGGCTGAAGCCAAATCCAAATGGAATACAGCGCACTTCACACACCCTTACTAAGCAGGTTCCCCAATGGCTGTAGCAGTGGTAGCAGCAGGCCTGCCCAGAAGCTGTTGCACGTTGGCTGGGCCGGGCATAAGGGTGGGAGTGAGGCACGCAGGCTGGGCAGCATACAATTAATCAGTGGGTGCCCATGAAGTTACTGGGTGGGCTGAATCCAGCCCCTGGGCCATATTTTGCCCATCCCTAGTTTATAGCCATTACTGATGCCATCTTTTATTCATTTCAGACTTTGGCCTGATAACATAAGCTGCTAACACGTAAGCATGCTGCCACAATATGGTGAAATTCTGACCCTAATGAAGTCAAAATAAACACTCCTGCTCCTTCTCTGAGCCAGAACAAGGAGGAAGCAACAAAGGAGTTATGCCTTCAAGGGGGATTTTTTTTTAGAGGTGCACTGCCCCCTGGGGCCGCTTCTAGGGCAGTGTATCTTAGAGACCATAATTTGTCTGGGGCTGTGTCTGAATAAACCATCTAGCACAAAAATACCAAGTAAAAATTGATATAGTACATTTTTGTACTCATGAAAAAGGAAAAATCCCCACAGGTTAAGAATATCTGAAATGTTTTGGTGGTGTAAATCATTTCCCATTCAAAGTAAACTAGAAGGCAAATTCTCTATATGACATCCTTTGTATTTTGAAATCCTAGGTGAGACTTATTTAGCTTCTATTGTCTCCACTTTTATGACAAAAATCTGCCAAAATAAAAAATGTTGATTAGATACACACAACTGCACATAAAAATACATTTTAGCAGAGCTGGAAAAAGTATCCAGATTTTGCTAAACTGAAGTTTTATGCTGAGGGTAAAATCACAAGGAATTTTATGGAAACCACTGCAGTGCAAAATCACACAAAAGTAGGTAGCATTCTCTGATGGTCAAAATCATTCATAAAAGCTATATTGGAAAGTAATTGGAAAGGGTTATCAGAAAGGGATTAGTGCTACCACAAATGGGAATAGGGAAGAGAAAAAGGTGAAAGCAGGAGGACAGAAAACCTAACATTGCAGTCACAGTTGCAATAAGGACAAGAATACAAAGAAGGAGGAAAATTAAAGGCCTATCAAAGTAAACCTGAATTGTATCAGGACAGTTATATAGGTACGTAAAATAGAATGAACCTTCTCAGTCATCAAATCCAGTGCAAGAGGTAAATGAGCTGTTTGACCCTATGCTGTTGATACATCAGTAAACAGAGAGAAGAAATGTCCATTGGGTATGCCTACGTGGTTGTGGCAATGAATCCCAGCAGAGATGCCTACAAGCACATTCCATTTCCTCCTAGCCACATGCTCAAAATTCACAAATATGCCAGTGAGGTCACTCCAGGTTTGTCCCCAGCAGCTCGTCTCAACCACATCAGATAGAAAGATCCTAAAGTCAGCCACAGAGGAACCCTCTTGAAAGGCCTCACCAGCACATTTCTAGGTTTGGAGCACCTGAGAGGAAGTGGGTGCCTGGGATGAGCTTGTGAACATCCCACCCTGCACATGATGCCAGTGTTGTAAACATACCTACAGAGACAAAAGCAGCAGAAGAAAACCACCACTGAAACCACACTAAAACAACTTATTACAGAACACAGAAAAAAGCTGAGCTCCTTCCATGTACCCATGTAGAACCATAGTTTAACCTAAATAGCAGGAACAAAAATTGGTAACTATCTGTTATTTTTGTCCAGGTGCCAACACTGGCTGCTTCTCATGCATATATAAAAGTTTGTAACTGAGCTCTTTGCACAAAATATTTCTTACTGGTTATAAGAAAATTTCAAAAGTTTTGGACTATGAATGCAAATGAGGTATCATATAATATGACTTGGAAGACAGTATGACAGGCAGCAATGTAGTATTTACATATGCAAAACCATTCCATGTACATGAAGTCATCTTCAGGGTGTAGAAGTGCTCTGAGCCACATGCAAACACTACTGCATTAGCTAGCTCACTTAGAGCAACTCGGTAGTACATGAAGGGACAAGCATGAGCCCCAACATCCTTATAAAGCCTTTGAAAGAAATTGCAAGCACTCTCCCAGCACTAGCCTTATTCATTATGTAAAACATAGACAGGGTTGACTCCTCCCCTCAGTTTTTGGACATGCAGCTGTGGCTACTTTTGGTTTAGGCACCAAGGAAAGATTTGTTGTGTATCTAACCCTTCTGAACACTAACACAAAGGTAGCAATTAATTGATTTAACTCTTCTACGGTAACTAGGGGAGCCAGGACCTCTCAAAAGTAAAACAAAACAAAGCAAAAAGGGAAAAATAGTAAATAGTGGGGAGAAAATTATAGTGGCTGGTCACACTCAGTTATCAGAATAGAAAGTGTACACTAAGGCTGCTCCACTAGTGGTGGTCATGCCAGGGAGCAGAGACAGCTTTCATGCTAGCTCCATGTTAGCTCTTTTTAGAAGAAGCTGAACAGCTGCAGCCTGATGTCTGGAGGGCAACCTACCCCAGTAAGTCTTGCACTAAAAATCTTCTGCCTGCTTGTTTATCTGCCATCTTAGCTATCAGAAAGGAGGTAACCTTCACAGACATAAGGAAAAAGAGAAGCTAAATTCACTCATATTGACAAAGCATCGTGAGGGCTTCAGAGGGAAGGCGTTACATAGATACACAGCATAGAATATCAGAGTGAAAAAGTGTCATGGAAAATAATGGTGTGTTGCTTTCGTCAGCTGTCTTTTTTTATTTATGCCTTTCGTTAGACTGTAAATATCCAGGCAGGAATGTTTGCATAGCAGTTTAGAGTGTAATTTAAATAAATATTCATATGAATTACTACCATAAACAAACTAGATTCTCATTTATGTCCCAGGGGGCTGATATAACCAAATCATCTGTTTGGGAGTGAATCTAGTACCCACAGGGAGCGTTTACACATGAAATACTTTGACGCTGTAAACTCTGGCGCAGTTCATGCAGATTTTATTGCTCCCAGGCACAACATTTACACCTGTGCCTAGGACTTGAGCAAGTTGAGTCTAGACAGTGCAGCCCTGGCTACCAGGGGGCCCTCAGCCCAGGGTTACTTTGACCTGCCTCAGTGTGATGTGAAAGAGCTGGCTGGGGCACAGGGGTGCTACAGCATGGGGCTAGCCAACAGGCAGCCCCGCATTGTAGCACCCTCATGCCCCAGACAGTCCTGATCACCATCTACACATGCATCGCAGTGGAGTAAATAATTCCACCATAGGATAGTACTTCTTCAGACAGTACTATCCTACAGTGAAGTTAATTAGTATACTCTGGCCTAATAGTACTAAGTGTAGATGCCAAAGCTTGCTACAGAACTAATTAGTCAGCCCCACAGTAAACATCTGGTGTAGATGCGGTCACTGAGGAGCAATGAAACTTGCACATTATAGAATAGTTTGTTCCTTGACCTGCAGTACTACAAAGAAGCAGCAGATGGCACAACAAAGCACTGAAATAATATTATAAAACCGAGCAGGTGTTCAGCTGTTACTGATATGTATCCTGGTGAAGGGAAGAAGTACCTGCATGTCATAGTATCTTTTTGTTTAATTGTGTTACACTGTTTACATTGTCATGGTACATTGTGTTCCTGGGATAGCAAAGGTGTTAGAGTGTAGCTGAACTCAGCTCTGGAACATGAACTGTTTAATCCTTTAACAAGTTAGATGTGAACATTTCTTTTAACTTTATTATTTTACAGTGTTTTCATAGTCACGAGTGTTGTTGATTTTGGATACTACGATTCTACTAACCTTTTCAGATTCTTGATTCAAAGATATAGTACTACCTCTCAGAAACACAGGTAAAATCCAGGATTAGGGACTTTTGCACAAATGAATTTGTATTTCCCATATTGTTTTAATTAAAAAGAGTTACTTGTTCTTTCACTTAGTTTGAATCATGAGAAAGAATGAAGCTACAGCACCAAGATTGCTGTGAAGCGCACTTATTTTACTTAGATGTTAGCCCAGTTTCAAAGCTGCCAAAGGCAACAGCCCTAACATGGGTGCAATAACTAAATCTTTTTGTCTAAATGGAATATGACAAAGGGATTTCTCTGCAGTCACTGATGCTGATTGGAGACACCTTATTAGATCTTTGATCATCTGTTGATACCTTTCTAGGCACTAACATATCCACTTTCAGGTGAGAGTAGGGAACTCAATTTTATTATGCTGGAACAGAACTATATAACATCTATCTCTCCACACCAATCATAAAAATGAATGAAGTACCCAGAACTCCCTCCTAAGGCTATTTGGGATGTCCTGAATAAAACACTGAGCTAATAAACAAACCATGAAACTTCTGCTCTCTCCCCTTTCATCTCCTCCTTTTGACCTGTTCAGAAGACTCAGAAGTTCGGGCAGATTCCTAACTCCCATGGTGTCTCTTCTCAGCTCTGCTTGTACTGCTACTCTTCTCCAAGTCTAGTCTAAGAATGAGAGAGGAACAAGGCTTTTGTTTTTTTCCAAAAGTTAATTTTTTTCTCACTGTGCTATTCTTACTTATTTAACCACCTGGAGTACACTGGGGAGTCTAGTTATTGTCACAAATTGCATCCTCTCACCAGCTCACAAGTTGATTTAATGATGTGCTTCATCAGGACAAACAGATGAATACCCCCAGGGCAGTGAAGACTGAAAATGCTGGTCCTGATTCTCTTTTACATTCAGACTAAGCTTTCTGTACTAATTCAATGGTACAAAGGGGAGGTCATGTAAAAAAGAAGCCCTGTTTCTAAAAAATATCACCTTGTGCAGAAACTGAAAAAATAACCACTCAACATCTTGATGATAACAAAAATTGTATGTCCATTTTTCTATCCATGCATAGGGGACATAAAGTGCACAATATAGCAATGGTGAAATGCCAGAGAGTGGTCTATTATACCACTAACCTGAACTCACAAATCTTGTAAAGAAAACTTGACTGCTTCATTGCTGTCCATATTAGGCTTGGCCCCTTGCTAGTTTTGGCATGATAACATGCTGTACAAATTGAAGCTGTTCATGCTGTTAAATAAGAACAGCTGTGTTAATTTCTTTTCCATGCAAAACAAAGCAAAACAAACATAGGCACACAAAAAGTCTGAAAAGTGGATAGAAAAGAAGGAAATCAATAGGGAAATAAATAGTGTTTTGAGCTTCTAAGGAGGGTATTAAATAATGCAGATTAAAGAGCAAACCAAAGCTATGAAAAAACTTGATGGTATCCTTTTAAGTGAGCATGTGTGGTTTTTATACACTCACATATGCCCTGCAGGTGCACTTGCCAGCTAGCCAACCAGCTTGCACAAAGAGTATGAGTGATCCACTCCCCTCCTTCCCTCTCCCCGGCCCCCAGAAATGTTTATTATAAAAGAAGCTGAACAGGTTTGGTCTTTTTGTAATAAAAAACAGTTAATAATTTCAACACACTGCTTTTCTTTTTCTGTAAAGCCATAATGACCTGTAAGATGTCCCTTTCTACTTCTAATGCATCCATCCCTTTTGTATCTAGGCACAAGTTAGAAAATTAATTCAGATAAAAGAATCATCCCCCTTTCCTTGCATGTTGGCTGCTTCTATTTGGGAGGATGCCACTGGGAGTTACTGCCATTCCTTTGCCAAGATAGAAATGTTTCTAATAGTAGGCAGGGGCTTGGGGGTCTTGCTGCATATTCTGAATCTAGCAAAATGGGGGCTTATCTTGACCATCAAAACCAAGGAATGACTCCTCATTGATCCAACTGCTGTTCCTGCTTTTATGGAGGGCAGAGAGATTATCTGCATTACAGGGCTTCAGCTTTCATTCACTTCAAAATTTACACAATAATGTCTTAGACTTCCTTCTTCCAGTTCTATCTCCATCTGATTTTTGCCTCTTCTACTTCACTGAAACTATTCTTACCATATACATAGAGCATGGTGGTGCTGGTTTTTGACCTTTCAACAGCTTTTGACACCATCAGTCCTTCAATGTTTTAAAAAATCCCATCCTCAATTAGTTTTGGAAACACTGTTCTCTTCTCACTTATCACTCTGACAGATCCTTTGGTAGGTTTTCCTCTTCTCTTTTCCTTTAGCGGGAATTGTCCAAGGTCTGATCCTTCACCCTTTGTGGCCTTTCTATTCCCCACCCTCCCACCCATCTGTAGCAGTTTGTCCACACTACTATTGCAGCCCACTCCAACTATCTCTTTTAGCCCTGACTCACCCTCAAAAGCCCCTTTGCTCATCCTTGGCAACACTCCAGCTTGCTCTCCGAAGCATCAGAGTCTGAAATCATGCTTCACTCCCCATTCCCTTATCTCCCTGTACTGCATTCAGAACCTACCCAAATTAAGCAAAATACAGGCATAGGAATTCAGACAATGGCCCTTTTGTCTCTTCCTGTCTCTACTGCTTATAATTAAAGCATAGGAAAGACAAGTAGTAGCCATGGTCCTGTATAGGCTCTCCTTAAGTTTACTGTCCTTGTCCAGCTGAGCCCTTCTGGGAATCAGTCTACTTTCTACTTGTCTTTGCTCCTGTGTTTCACAAGAGCAAGATAATGCATGGGTAGCTTTGGTAGCTCAGGTTAGTTGAGACCTTCAGCTGATCCCAGCAGAGATATAAACATACTGTATGTGCATTTATCCAAAAGCATTACTTCAAATACTGTCTTTGTTCCAATGATTCACACATCTAACCCTCCCCTTTTCATTGTCTAACCAACAACCTCACACCCTTTCCCCAGTTTCTTTTTCACTGTGGAATACATCCAGATTTACTCCAAGATTTGCTGCTTTTGCCTACATAATATTTTACAGAGTCAGCCTTTCTATTTCCAACTTGCAAGAGTCTTATTAGGCCTTCATCTTTTTGCACATTGTCTTTTGTCAACTGCCAGTCAAAAATCATAAAATCACCTCTTTCATCTCTACTAACTACCTTCACCCTTAAAAGCTACCTCTGCCTTAGTACATACAAATGATTTCCATCTCCCACTGGTCAGGCAGGTCATATACACTACCTTCTGGGTATCAGTTACGCTGATTTCATTCCTATTTTGGCCCCATCGCTGAACCCTGGTCCATATATATGCCTTTCATCCATTCACTGACTGTATACTGACTGCCATGTAGATTGTGAGATATTAGGGGCAGTCTTCTTTCTTTTTGTGTGTTATTTCTCTAGCTTAGTGAGCCTCAGATCATTGATTGGTGTTATTAGGGACTGATGCTATTACTCCTACTAATAATAATAATTGTGTTTCAGAGAGACTGAGGCATCACAGCTGTTACCTGCTTCAGTGAGGAAAATAGGTATGTAGCACATGTAAAATCCAATCATTTTTATTTAAATGCTTAGATGTGGACATAGACACAGCCCCCAATATATGGGTTCCTGGACAGTGCAGCTCAGGGACAACATCAAGTCAGACGTAATGGAGACGTTCTGTCCAGATAGGTTAGCTTGCCATGCGTCTTCCTCTAACCTGAGTTCAGGTTAGTGGTTGTTATTACTGCATGCCTGCTTAGGTCTTCAAAACTTGTTTGGACTGTTGGCCTGGAAAGCCTTGGTATGTTATTAGCTTGTTTGCAATGCTAGATTGTTCGAGACTTTGCAAAACCTACTGGATATAATTGTTATACTCATTGTTATATAATTGCAGAATATGAGGAGGCCTGGTATAATTAAAGGGCTACAGCCACCTCCCACTTTTCAGCAGTTGCCAGAATTTTCTACCTAAGTTATTTAGCTTAAAAAAAAAGTGGTTTTTCTAACTTTTCATACACAACATTATATCTGTCATTGGTTTGCATTCTCAGTGATTGTTTCTATTGTAAGTAGTAACCATATGGAACTGAAGGTGAGAATATGGAAGAGGCTTTAACTTTATTAACTTTCAGCCACTGAAGTGGAAGGGTGTTATGTTCTGACTTTTTTTCTTTGAAGTTTTTAAAAATCCTATTAAAACACAGCTGACTGACGTTCAGTCACTCATAAAACTTTATAGTTCATTAAATTTCTGTTTATCCCAGCTCTGAGAGAGAGGTAGGTTTGACTAGTTTAGATGTTACTAGCTGTTATTCCTGCAGGACCAATAAAAATCAAGCAGAACTAAATTCAAGGCCTGTTGTGAAGTAAATTTTCCAGTGGACAGTCTGGAAAAACTGATTTTATCAAAAGAAACAACTGACTTGTGCCTAATTGCCTGGATGATGCCTGGCATGGTTAGTGGATAGGATACAGAGGTCAAGAGAACTGGATTCTCTTTTGACCTTGCCACTGAGTAACTTTGGAAATTGTCTCTCTTATCCCCCATCCTTACTGTGCGAGTAATGATACTTTTCATTATAAAACACTTCGAGAGCTATAGGTAACAAACACTCTATAACCATTAGAGTGATTATACCTACTAGGGTGAGCAATAAAGCATCTAATGGGCCCTGTCCTCTCTCCTTCATACTGATTTTAACTGAAGATTAGAACATCAAAATAGACAACTATCCCCATCACACATGTGCTGACCAGTGAATTTATTCATAAAACCTTCATTTTTTTAATCTTCTTTGTATCTGTCTGTTCTTTGTTTTATCTAAAATTGTGTCACTATTATTTTATCTTTTTCAGTACTTTCCACAGTATATTAAGGCTACATAGGCAATGGCCCTAATTCAGTAAGGCATTTACACACATGCAAAAGCTTAAGCATGTGAATTTTCTCATGGAACTTAAGGATGTGCTTAAAGTTAAGTACATGTTTAACTGATTTGCTATAATGGAATTCTAGGAAATACTTATATAGTAGCCTCAGTTTTTCTGGTTTGGGTTTTTTCCCCCCTTTTTCCATCTTGTAGACTTGTTTTTTAAATGATGCCATTCACAAGGCTAAAAGTTTCAAAGACTTTTTCCATAATAAATTCCAAATTCCTTGCTAGTGTTCTACTTCACTACTCAAGATTTCAGTAACAGTTCAAGTAGAAAGAAATATCCATACTAGGGATGTAAATATAATTTTTAAATGATCCATTTAACCTTCTCTAATCATATAGGTTAAATAGTTATCTGATAACACAGCTGTTTGGACACAGCTCCTGCTGGGAGCCACTCCCCAGGCCCTTTAATGGGGGGTGGGGGGGAGTGGGGAGGGTTTGCAAGCCAGGCCAGACAAGGCAGTCCATGTGAAGCATCAGGCTCAGAAGGAGGTAGCACCTGCAAACAAGCAGCTAATTGCTTAATTGACAATTCATTAAGCCACTTGCTGTTTTTCTCTTTAATCTCTTAGGCTAAGGATACTAGACCCCCTTCCACTCCCCTTTCCTCCCCTCCCCTCCTCCTCCTCCTCCTCCTCCCTCCCTCCTGCCCTGCTAACTTCTGGTCCTGCTGGGGCACCATATCATTTAACTTCTCCCCCTTCCCTGCCAGACTGCACCCACCCCACTCTAAAGGATAACCAGTTAGCTAACCAGTTATTACTGGTCTTATTGCTTAAATAACTAATTGTTTAACCTTTCACATGTGTAATCCATTTGCTATCAGATTAAAAATAACTATCAGAATGTTTATAATATTCCTAGAGAAGCATTTTCTATACTCTCTATCAATTCTGCTATGCCAGGGGCAGGC
Organism: Crocodylus siamensis; assembly: GCF_052110815.1. NCBI lineage: Eukaryota > Metazoa > Chordata > Crocodylia > Crocodylidae > Crocodylus > Crocodylus siamensis. Next base: position 69,081,745 of record NC_143398.1, read on the forward strand.
AATTATTTTGGGTGGAGGGCCACTTAATGAGTTTTGGCAAACTGTCGAGGGCCCCAAGGGTAGCCTCACCCCTTGACAGGTGCCCTGCAACCTGGTCACCATCTTGGGACTGACCGGAAGTCCTACTCCCTAGCCCCAACCTTTGCCCCCAGAAGTACTCCTTTTGGGAAGGGGGTTTGCCATTTTGGAACTGGAAAAAAAACTAAATTATATACTAAAAATCAAACACTGGCAATAGCATATTTTAGTTTTATTTTAAAATATATTTTTGTCCTGATTTGTGTGTATTTTGCTGTGTTTATAGAGGTGATTGTATAATAGTTCAGAATGAAGTCTTACTCTTGTATATCGTCAGCAGGGGAGTGGAGGAGTTGGGAGGTAAGGGTGGGTGGGTATGGGATTTGTGGGGGCTTGTACATGTGTACATATATATGCAGGGTTTGTGGGTCAGTGTGTGTTGGTGGATATGGGGTTTGTGGGGGAAAGTAGGGCATGTGGAGGGAAGTGGCTGGTGGCGTGCATGGGGGAGGTAGAATATAGCAGTGAGCAGGGCTCCTGCCAGAGGTGTGCAGGCGTTTGTGTGACGGGGGGGAGGGTGTGGTTGTGGGGTTTACAGGTATGGTGGGGTGTGCATAGGAGCCTCCTGTACACCTCTCTGAGCCATTCAGCCCCAGCTCCCACTGCAAAACAGCACACATGCCCTGCAGTACCTACTCACCACTGCCAACAATGCACAGCCCCAGCATGCCCCACACCTGCTCCAGACTTACACTTGTCAGTGTGGATCAGCCAAATCCCAAGCACAGCCTGGACCTGGCCCACTCTGCACCACCCGCCCATGGTGCATCCTGCTGCCCCCTGGGCACACAGTAGGGCTTGGGCTGCTCCACAGCTAGACCACTTTTCTAGGCAGCCCAGGTAGTAACAGCTCCTTTTGGCTGCTGCCACCACTGGCCCCAGCCTTAGATTACCAGCAGGGACCTGTGCTGCACAGCCCTAACCCCGCACACCCCGCACGTGCTCCAGGTTCACCTACCCAGGATCAGCAGTGGCAGTGTGGGATGGAAACTGCTGCTCAGCATTGAGTAAAAGCAGCCCCTCCCCCTTGCCACTGCTGGCACTTCGTGGTGTAGCCTCTCAGAGCCCATGCTGTGACACACTGTACTAGCCATCCCTGCATCTGCTCTGCACTGCCACCACTGCTCAAATGGGCAGCTCAGAGGCAGTGGTGATGCAGTGTAGATGCAGGGCTGCCCAGCATGGGCTCCAGGAGGCTATACCAGGAAGTGCCAGTGGTAACTAGGGGGAGGGTCTGCTTTTATTAGGTTCTGTCCTGTGCTGCAGCTGCTGGGCCTAGGCAGGTAAGCCCGGAGCAGGTATGCGGTGTGCAGGGTCAGGGCTGTCCAGCATGGATCCCTGCCATGACCACTGGGCTGGCAGTGAAGGAGGCTGGAAGGAACTGCCATCACCTGGGCTGCCTAGAAAGGCAGTCCAGCTGCTGAGCCACCCCAGCCCTGCTGCATGCCTAAGACTTGCCACAGCCGGATGGTTCCTGTGCCAGGTGGGACCAAGGGGGCCCACTGCAGACTACACAAATACCCATCATGGGCTGATGTGGCCCACAGGCCGTATTTTGCCCACCCCTGTGCTATGCTGTTTAAAAGCTTTGCATAGCAGATGGGTAAGTTACATACAGCCTAAGCAACCAATTTTAAAGAACCTGCAGTCTTGTTCAATGCCTGCATAAATACATCAAGTTCTTCTTTTTTTTTCTTTTCTTTTTTTAAAGGACTACTTTTTCTACAGGATTACTGCATTGTGTTATATGCAGTAATTAAATCAATAATTCTTTAAAACAATTCACACCTTTCCGATTTACTCAAGTGCTTGGTGCTATATCTTATGTGCACAATGTGCTTTTTGGACATGATATATTGCTGTGTTGACAAGTAATTTTTTTACATTTTTCTCACTTCCTAATGAACCTGAAGGGGCCACATAGCAAAAGTGTTTTCATAGAATATTTTCAGAAGTGGTTAGCACACTAATTCTCAACCAGGGTGCCTTGAGATACTTTCAAGGTTGCCACAGGGTGCCATCCAATGTTAGCACTGTTAGATGTGCCCACTTGATTCAAAAGTTAAACCCAGGGATTTCAAATAAAAATACATACAGTTAAAATCAGTCAGATCTCTTGTGGTCTTTCTGAGTTCTTTGCAGCAGAATAATTTCTCTATTATTTTTCTATAGTCATAAAGCAAATGAAACCTAAGGCTGACATTTTCCAAGGGGTGCCCTGAGTCTAATGATGGGTGCTTTGAGTCTAAAAATATTGAGACCCACTGGTTTAGCTGTTCTGTTTCTACCTGCTTACAATTTTCAGCAAATAATTAGTACTACAGTCAAGAAATTCTTCTGGCAATGATCAAAATGTTACTTCATTTTCCCAGCTACAGAGATTATGCTGTATAAATATGCACAAAGTATGTACACTTTAAATGGGGACAGGGAAATTGTTTGAAGCTTCAATTCAGAAGACTATCCAGAAGTCTGGATGTTTATCCAAATTTATCTGAATCTCCTGGCTTTGCAAAAATCAGTTGGAAATCTTGCAAGGTCAAGCTTTCTCATGAGATTTCCTCTAATATCTCTTGGTTTCAGTCAGGCCAGTAAAAATACCACAGAATAGTCTCTTGTACACTTCTGATGCTGGCTGAAATGGAAAAGATGAGGAATGTGAAAATTAAACAATTAATCAAATCTTTCCAACCCTCAGAAAAAGGGTTGTTGTAGTTCAAGCTTGTGTGAAAGTTCAGGTTTGCTCTTATTTTATTTTTATAGAAAGCACAGTTTTCTGAACACAGATTTGTTGTGAACTGCACAACAATTCTCTCTCAGTCTGATCCAAAAAGCACTAAAGCTCATTAAACTGCCCTTGTTAACCTTAATGGGCTTTAGACCAGGCCCAAAGAATTTCAATCTTAGGGTGTGAGTATGGGATCTCCACTGCAACCCATTGGATATTCAGTAAATTTCTAAACCACTCTTCTGAAAAATAAACAAAGTAATGTATCACTACTCCAGTTTAAGAATGAAAATCAGGCCTACATTGAACATGGGTGCTGAGCAACGTGTGTGTGTCATTTAACTTAGAGCCAAAAAAGGATTTACATTACACAGAAACATTCTGCAAATCCTTTGACCAGAGGTGAATTTCACCATAAATGATTTCTTCCAAGACCCACACTAGCAAAGTGATTCCCTTAAAGATTATTCTCCTCTGAGAATGATGTCAGGCAATACATTAGCCTAACCTTGTAAAGACCATTTTATGCAGGAAGGGGAGGGGCTCCCATTGCTCTTCTCCCTTGAGGATGGGGTCATCACCTCCTAAATTTACAGTATTCCCAAAGGTGAGTAACAGTTGTAGATAATTTATCAAACAACACTTTAAATCATGTGAAGCTAAAATCCACATAAAAATAAACAGCACTGTGTGTAGAAAACTTACTTGCAAATAACATCCTGTGTATGTACTGCTGAGATACTGGACTGTTTCACCATTTCCATGATTTGTTGTTGTATTAAGAAAGAAGGAAAGTGTTGGCACATAAAGGAAAGACTTTCAGAGAATTCTTCTCCTACTTGCAGGGTTTCCTCTGTACTGGTAAGTCAATTGTTAAAGAAACTATTCTAGAATTAAATCTTTGCCAAAAAAAAGCACTGTAACCAAGATCCCAAACAAACAGTTTTTATACCTTTCACAATAGAAGAAATTAAAGCTGTTAAATTCCATGAATTATATCACAGGGCTATTTATTTATATTCCTTAAAGAAGTCTGTGTCACAATAGATGGAAAGTCAACAATAATTAAGAGAGAATAATAGATACATAACCTAAGTTTTTTAGTAGAACTTCATTTTTATTTATACATTGACTTCACTGATGTGAACAAAGGTTCTGCATTTCATATAATGACATGCAAAGAACAAATGGTTTTATGTTCCTGATTGTAATGTTACTCCTGTATATTGAAATACACATTGGCTGTGTCTAGCCAAACACAGCCGTGAGGTATGTGGTGCCACAGACACATCTGCGACTCCACATACCACATGTTCAGTTGTTCTCTGAACTGCAAGGGAGCAGCTCAGGGGAATATCCACAGGTCAGAAAAACCCATGGAAAATAAAAGCAGGGTGGTGCACACAGGGGCAGTGTGTGCCATTCAGAACCAGAGCCTGGCCAGTCAGAGCCGCATTGCGGCTGCCAGCCAGGCTCCATGTGCCAGGATCACTGGTGTTGCCGGCCCAGGAGGCCCGAAGGACCCTAGGAAAGTCCAGAGTAGGCCCCAGCCTCCCCTACCCCACCAAGTGTAACCTGCCATGCACCAGAAGGCACATGGCATAGGCATTCCCTGGAGACAACTAGCAATGGCACAAGGTGTGCCGCTGCTAGTTGTCCCCGGGAGATCAAACATCCACATGTGTGGACGCAGCCATTGTGAATAAAGATATGAATTTGCTGGGAACGTGTCATCAGTCACCATGTTTTGTTCTGAATATCAGTGCTAACTTTCCTGACCTCATAACAGTCTAATACTCAAATCCTGTAGTGATACCAACAATCAAATACACATTCTAACAAGGAAGGAAAAAAGAAGAGTTAGCTTTGGGAAAACCTTCAGTTTTCTAAGAGGTCGATAAAACCGAAAGTGCCATGGACACTTATGATATAATTCAGATAACTCACAGAGCTGAAGTCACTGGCTGGCACAAAGCAAGTATTTCACTAGGATTAGTCCCAGCTGCATTTAATTTCACCTTCTTCTATGGAAGTGGCTGTTAATCATGGATAGGCTAAGGATAGGAGCTATATAGGAGAAAACTTGGGGATTACATTATTTCAATATTCATTTTCCATCTTTGAGGAACTGAATTTATTTCCTATGTGGTGAGCTGCTTTGTGCTTGGCAGAGCTTTCCTCCTATTCCTCATCTGTTTATGTATGTGGTTATTAGTACATTACCCAGTTTCAGCATGTACAAAACTCTGAAGCTTACCATTTAAGACATAAAGATCCATGAAAGCATATCATGCGAGTGAACAGGGGCACAAACAGGCCCATTTGCAAGCAGTTTGCTGGGAGCAAGAGGAGGAAGGGGAAGCGGAAGAGGAAGAAGAGCCAGGCACCAGATCCTGCTCTGGGAAGGTAAGTTAGCCAGAGCTGTCTGTATATATTGAGTATCTTTTTGGTGGCCTGTGTGTTTGGGTGTGTGCTCTGAGCAGCTGGGAGCACTGCTAGCTGGTTGATTGCAGGTTGATTGCTGCCCCGTCTGACAGAAGCCCAACCCAGGGGACAAAGCCAGTCCAGGCCCAGCAGGGTATAAAAAGAGACTCTCTGAGTCAGGAAGCAAGTGAAAGGGGGTAGCTAACAGAGCAGTTTGCAAACAGTTCATATGTCAGTTTGCTCGTCCCCTCTTTGAAGAGGGACCTTTAAAGTAAGCTCTTTCTTTAAATAAGAATAACTAACTATTTACTTAGTGTATATAGCTAAAACTGAGCAGTTAGACCAATACTTACACCCCTTAGAATCCTAGAATCCTAAAATCCTGGAAAACTAGGGTTGGAAGAGAGCTCAGGAGGTCATCTAGTCCAACCCCCTGTTCAAAGCAGAACCATCCCCAACTGGATTATTCCACCCAGGGCTTTCTTGAACTGGGCCTTAATAACCTCCAAGGATGGAGATTCCACCACCTCTCTAGGGTAACCCATTCCAGTGCTTCACCACCCTCCTAGTAAGAATGTTTTTCCTAAAATTCAACCTAAGCCTCCCTTGCTTCAACTTGAAACCATTGCTCCTTGTTCTGTCATCTGTCACCACTGAGAACAGTCTAGCTCCATCCTTGTTGGACCCTGCTTTGCCCTTGTGTGGTGGGTCCTGCCCTCTGGGCAGCTGAGGCTGCTCCTACCCATGCCAGTCGGGCCAGACTGCAGTCCTGTGCCTGCTGTGGGGGCACAAATCTGATGGGCATACCCACCCAACATGTCACCGGTGCCCCCTGTCCCCCTGATGCATTGTCTATGCCACCCCGTACCATAGACTTAACTGGAGGGAGCTGCCATAGTTGCTCTCATTGCTGCCTCGCTGCCACATGCATGTCTGCACAAGCACATGCATGTGCCTCCCCCACCCCGCACCTGATTGCCCTCCTCCTGCTCTCTCCAGACCCAAGCAGCCCCTTGCAGGCTGAAATTCTGCCAGCCTGCAAAGGGAAACCCACCATTTCCCACAGTTTTTTCCTTTAAAGGAGAAGCCATTTTTAAAGATTGTTGATTCATTTTTAAGTTTCATATATTCTTGTGATCCAGTTTTGGGTCATGACATATGGATTGAGAAGTACTGCTATAGATGACCAGACCAAGAGGATGAGGTAGATGAGGTTTTCTTCAAACAGATAGCAGAAGTTTCCTTATCACAGGTCCTGGTTTTCCTGGGGGACTTCAGTCACCCTGACATCTGCTGGGAGGTCAATACAGCAGTGCATAGACAATCCAGGAAGTTTTGGAGAGTGTTGGGAACAACCTCCAGGTGCAAGTGTTGGAGAGGACAACTAGGGACTATGCTCTTCTTGACCTGCTGCTCACAAACAGGGAAGAATTGGCAGGGAATGTAGAAGTGGATGGCAGTGACCATGATATGACTGGGTTCAGGGTCCTGAGGACAGAAAGGAAGGAGAGCAACAGAGTATGGAGCCTGGAACTTCAGAAAAGCAGGGTTTGACTCCCTCAGGGAACTGATGGGCAGGATCCCCTGGAAGGCCAGTCTGAGGGGGAACGGAGTCCAGGAGAGCTGGTTGTACTTTAAAGAAACCTTACTGAGGGTGCAGAAATGAACCCTCACAATCCATAGGATGACTAGCAAGTATGGCAGAAGACCAGGTTGGGTTAGCAGGGAACTCTTCAGTGAGCTAAAGCACAGAAAGGAAGCTTACAGAAAGTGTATTGCTTAGGCATGCAGGTATGAAATCAGGAAGGCCAATACACAATTGAAGTTGTAGCTAGCAAAGGATGTGAAGGGTAATAAGAAGAGTTTCTACAAGTACATTAGCAACAGAAGAAAGGTCAGGGGAAGTGTGGGTCTGTCAAGAGAGCAAATGCCCGGTCTCTGCACCGGGCTGCCCCCTTGCTCCTGGACAAACCACCTGCCTCTTTCGTATGCCATGCCTTGTTGTTACATTGTTTAGTTGCTAATAGGTGGGAGACTGCCCTTTACATGCTGTCCCGTCCCACTCAGTGGGGTGAAGGGAGAGGTGCTTTTGCAATCCTCTGTGCGGCGTGGTTAGACAACACTCTCAGAGTAAACAATTAACTGCTTTATTTTAGTTAACTTATTAACAACATTAAAACCCTTGGTCAAGATTTATTCCTGGAAACATTCACATGAGGCAAGGAGAAGGAAGGAGAACTTGAGAGAAAAAGAGAAAAAAGGAGAGAGAGAGAGAGAGAAAAAGAGAAAGAGAGAAAGAGAGAGAGAGAGAGAGATATCACCACCCCTGGATCCTGCGTTGTCGGCATGTGTCTCTGTCGCTGGCGCTTCTTTCTTGATCCGTGGGTGATGGGTCAACGAGCGCGCGTTTTCCTGTCCGCCTTTTATCTCCTTCCCTCATGAGGGCTCCGCCTCTGGCTGTCACTCACTCAGACTTGCGCAATTCAGAGTTCTAAGAAGCTTCCCTATTTGAGTCAGTGGGCTCATTGGGGGTTTCTGGTGGTAGCTGAGTTGACCGAAATGTGACCTTTGTTTTGCACATGCTCAGATTAGCAAACCACCGACTTTACACAAGCTGCAGCTTAAGGAGGCTGTTACAGTGCACTGATCTGCATCGCTTCCCACTTTCCCCAGCACTTGTTACTACAGAGTCAGCATTTGCGGCAATGTGCTTGCTTACAATGTTTGAGACAAACCTTTTAACTTCAGGCTGTTGGGTTATCCCACATGCCCAGCTATACCATGAGCTCTCCATAAACACTCTGACCTCCCCTTGCACATGTCCCATGCCTCACAGATAACACACTCTTTGACCACATTCCTGGCCTCCAGCCTGGTGCCACACACTGAGCCTCTATCTTCCTCAGCCTAGCACCTGGCCTCCAGTTTTCATCTGCCTTGTACCAGCCCTCCATCCTGGTGGCACACACCAGGCCTCATCCACAGCCTACCACCCAGCCCCCAGTTTTCATCAGTCAGGTACTGGCTTCCACCCTGGTGACACACACACCGGGCCTTGACTTCCTCAGCCTAGCTTCAGGGCCTGAGTTTTCCTCAGCCATGGCCAATACTGTCTTGTGCCCCCTTTCTCCAGGGCTCCCCAACTGCCACTTATTTCCAGGGCCTCTCAACTATGCCCCTCTCACATTGCCCCTCTCCCCAGGGCCTCAAAACTGTCACTCTTGTACAGCCCTTCAGTTGTCCCTCTGCACCTTCACCTCCACAATGAGGCACATACTCCATCCCTTTACTCTGGGGCCTGAGGTCAACCACCCCCATAAACTCAGGTTCCACCCTAGCGTGCCTGGCACACCACACACCCTGCTTCTAAGGCCTGGGGTCAAACATCCCCTTAGCCTCAGGTATCTCACCCCCTGTGCCTGGCCCAACTGCCACTCTCTCTCTCCACCCACCCTCAGGTGGGGGCAAGGGTTTAGGTGTCTCAACCTGCCTTATACTAGGGAGGCCCTTGGTCCTGGTATTTGAATGGCTCTGTCCCGCCACAAGCAGGACCACCAGGCCTCCCTATCCCAGCAGGGTAAAGTTTCAGGTCATGTCCAGGACCGTCCTCCCTGCAGCTGTTACCATGTGATGTTCTCAGAGCAGTAGCTCCCCAGGGTGGTGTTGCTCCCAGGGTAGCTGCCCACAACTGCTCTCTCTGCTCTCTCTTTAACAGAGCTCCCAAAATGGCTGCCCCCATCAGCCACCTGGCAGCTGCTTGCTCCAGCCCTTAAAGTAAAAGAGCACTAAAGCTGCTCTGTAACAGGGTCTCTTAGTAAATCTGGCAACCTAGTAACAAATTATGTGGAAAAGGCTGAAGTACGCAATGACATTTTACCTCAGTCTTCATAGGCTAGGTCAGCTCTCAGACTACTGCATCTAGCAGCACAGTTTAGGGAGAAGGTGAGCAGCCGATAGGGGGCAAAGGAACAGGTTAGGGACTATTTAAAATAGTTGGATGTATACAAATCCATGGAACCAAACATGATATACCCAAAGGTCCCCAAAGGCTGATATACTTGCAGAGCCACGAAACCCATGGCTCAGCTCCACCTCTCCCCGCACCCACCGTCATTCCGATAGGAGGGCCAGCTGCATGATCCAGGGACTACAGGGCAGACCCTATATTGAACGACTGCGGGACCTAAACCTGTTCAGCCTTCACAAGGGAAGGCTGAAGGGGGACCTGGTAACTGTCTATAAACTCACAAGGGGGGACCAGAAGGGTTTAAGGGAGACACTGTTTGCCCTAGCGCCCCCTGGCATGACAAGGAACAATGGACACAAATTATTAGACAGTAGGTTTAGATTAGACATATGCAAGAACTACTTCACAGTTAGGGTGTCTAGGAGCTGGAACCAACTTCCTAGGGAAGTGGTGTTGGCTCCTACCCTGGGGATCTTTAAGAAGAGGCTTGATGACTACCTGGCTGGACTCATTTGAGACCAGTCTTTTTCTCCCGCCCAGGCGGGGGGTTGGACTTGAAGATCTACAAGGTCCCTTCTGACCCTACTTCTATGATTCTATGATTCTATGATAGCCTCTGGGTAAGTCCAGACAGGGTTGGGGTCCCGGGTTTTCCTATCCCTGATCCTGCTTTCCGGAGTCTTGCTCCAGCCACTTCTCTCACTCTTTTCCTATGGTGCCCATAGGTGTCCCTCCTTCACCTTCTCTTCTTCTTATCCTCTCAATCTGGTCGCCATTGGCTCCTTAAGGGCTGGGGCCCACCCCCGCAGGGTAATTATTTGCAGCTGCCCCCGTTCCTTTAGCAACAGGGCCTCAATGGAGACCCTGTTACACTCAAGGTTAGTACATTCCCTGTGTTATTTTGCATTAATGTGTCTGAAATGCTTCTTCCAGTAGCTCATGTATTCTCTGGCCACATTTATTTTTTTCTTTTTTTCAAAAGTTAATTTAGTGCTAATGGAAGGTGCCAGATTTATGGCATCGAGACACCAAGTCTTCAGTTTTATAGGAAGTGCAACCTGGGTGGCAGTAGCACAAATATCCTTGTGATGTATTAAAAAAATGATGTGAAAAGGCCACCTAAAAGACTAACCAGGAAACTTGGCCTTCATGCTCCTTCCTTTTCCCTGTTTCTTCAATGAGAGTTTTTATTTTATACTGCATGAACTATGGCTGCATATGTGAGTGAAAATTTCAGAATATTCCTTTTCATGAAGTTCATCTTCATTCTTCAGTCAGGGAGCTGAGAGATGAGGAAAGATCATGGATTTTAATCACCAGTACCCAGTGTATCACTTCTGCTCTGGGCCTGAGAGTTGATATCTGTGACAAACTGTCTAAAAAAAATCATATGACTCCACATTCACTCCCTGTCCCCATTAAGTACCTTATCTGCTGTCCATGCTGTACTACCAGGGAACATTTTATGTTTCCTTGCTGCAGCTCCCTTTAAATTCTACTCATGGGGGTAAAAAGTGGCTCCATTTATACTGAATGTATTAGGGATCCTGGTTTTCTCTGATAAAAAAAAAATCACAAATTATCTGGCAAAAATTCCCAGATTCTCTGATAAACACCTCAAATTTTGCTATTAAAATAAAACACCACTTCAGGGCCGACCTGGTTCCAACCCTCCCCCCGTACTGTGGTGGGTCCAACCCTGTTCTCCCCCCACCACTTCGGGGCCAAACCAGTTACCCACCTCACCATGGCAGGTCTGACCCTGGTCACCCCCCTCCACCATGGTGGGTCTGACCCCATTCCCTCCCTATTGCTTTGGGCCCCATCCCATTCCCCCCAACGCAGGGAATGGGGGAGCTCCACCCCCCAGTGCTCTGCACTGCTGCCACTCTGCCTTAGGCCCCATGAACCCCTCTCCACCCCCCGCATCCAGCCCTGTGCACCAGAGCAGGGGGGTGAATCCAGTGCTGTGCCGCCAGCACCCCATGCCACCACTAACTGCAAGGAGCGCCATCCCCTCAGTGCCCGCCATCATGGCGGCACTCCACCATGTGCGTCTGTCTGTGCAGAGCACTCTGATTGGTTGTTTCAGTCAGCATTGTGATTGGCTGCCAAGACAACCAATCAGAGTGTGAATAAAATGTTACAGACAGACAGACTAAGCCTTTTATTATATTAGAGAATACACACACACACACACTCATATATACACATATACATATATACACACACACACACATATATATGTGTGTGTGTATATATATTCTATATGTATGTATGTATATAGGTATCAATGGAACACAATGTTTTATTCATATACTTGCAATTTTAAAGATATTTGGAATAAAATTAATTCTAAATACCTATAAATTTTGGTATTTGATTTTGGGTTTTTTATCTTGGAAAATCAGAGCTCCACCTGCTCCCGTAGTTCTCAGAACACAGGTCCAGACCCCTCATTCCCCAAGCCACAGCCCCCCCAAACCTGCTGGTGCCCCTAACTCCCCACCCACAGCCCCCTGGACCTCACCAGTGCCTCTCACTCCCCCAACAGCACCTCCAGCATGCGGGTGCCACCACTACAGCACCACCAGCCCTTCCAGTACTACCCTCACAGCCCCTCAGCACTGCTGATGCCCCTCCCTACCCCACACAGCCCTTGCAGCCCTGCCAGTGCCTCTTACTCCCCCTCATTGCTCTCAGGCCCTGCTGATGCCCCTCACTCCCTGCCAGAGTCCCCTCACCCTGCCGGTGCCCCTCATGCCCCCGCTCCCAGCCTACTGGGTCTGACAGTTCCCCACACTCCCCACACAGCTTCCCCAGCCCTGCTGGTGCCCCTTGCTGCACACCCACAGTTCCCCCCCAGCTCTGCCAGGGCTATGGGGGCAGGAGCAGATGTGGGCTTCCTGTTGTGGACTCAGGCAGAGGGTGGAACTCTTTCCCCTCCACAACGTGCACTCCCAGGCAGGTCAGGAGATACCAAGCCCCCCCAGATCTGTGCATGGGGTGGGGCTGGGCTGCCTACTACAAGCTCAGGCTCCCCAGCCTGCTGCCCTCCTGCAGGGTTTCTGTGGCTGGACCTGGCGGGGGAAATGTGGTTTTTGCCTCCCACCAATTAGTGGCATTGGACAGGGCTGCTGGGACACCATAGTCAATCAGCTGTAAAAGGGGTGCAAAAAGGCAAACTTCACAATTTTCCACAGGAAATAGATTTCAAGGATCCCTGCACATAACTCATACCCGAGATAGGGAAAGGCATCCATCTGTCAGGAGAAATGGGTGTGGAGGGGAGAATGGGGATCCATATTGTGGCTTAATAAGGGAAATCTGACGCTTAAACTTAGATCCACTTTACTAAAGTACAGTCAAAAGTTAGGAAGCTTTTGTGATGAGTAAATTCCACACATGAGGAACTGAACTAAGATCAGCAACATATTTCACTGGATACATTAGGTCATTGCTAACTTCCCAAATTTGGTAACTAGATCTCACTAAAGTATGAATATTGTATTTATCCAAAAGAAGAGATTTACAAAGTGAAACAACATACTGTGAGTAAGGAAACAGTTCCAAATGTCTGCCACGCATAAATGTACTGTTATTTGCAGCAAAAATTACCAAATGTTTTGGTATATAAATGTACTGGGTGATGATATATGTCAACAAAAGGCTCAAAAATGTATTTTATGGAAAATTAATTTAACACCATAACTTAGTGTCAATCATTTCAAATCAATCTCTTTTGACTATGTAGCAAGTGTGAGCAGACAGCTCTCATTTCAATGTTATTAGTCTGGGATTTTCCAAAGCTCTCTGCTGCTTGATCAAGAACACATGAGCCTATAGAAGTGTCAAAGGATATCATTGGCAATATCCCAGTAGCAAATCTTTCCTATTCTCTTGCACGGTCCATTTCACTGAACACCCATATCAGTGGCAGATTCATTGCAAAATACATTTTTCATTCTTTTGCACTTTTTAGGTAAGTTGTAAAGTTACATGCTTAAAAGACTTTGGCTAACATTTTTTATATGAAAACGGATAAGATTAATTTTCCCCAACCTTGGGCTGGAGTAAATTGTTGCCCTTGTGGATGTACTTTAATATTATGATTTTTATGAACATTTCTATTGTTTACAAGCTATTACCAGATGTCTAACTTACAGTGAGTTTCTAGAAGATGAGATTCAAAATACCTGCTACCCATATGAGTCCCTAAGGGACCAGGTATCTATTTATCCAGACAGTATGTGCCTATTTAGTGAGAAGAAAGAATGAACTAATGGGTCAATTCTTTCTCCTTTTTTACACCAAGAAAAGGACAACCTGACCTCACTGCAAGTCCAGAATTCTGTTGCCCAGTTGCTGGTGTTCTGAATATTGGCTCTGTTCTGAAAGGACCCCACACTATGAAAAATTTGGGGCCAAATCCTGAGTCCCAATTCTTTTACAAAAGGCAAATTCCCATTGATGTCAATCAAAGTTGTGTCTGACTACAAAATGAAGGACTTGACCTCAAAGGATATCTCTGAAGGGGCTCACAAAACAGCTGGATCTCATGCAAAGTTTTATCATGAGTTTTATTTCTCCATCTGAAGTCACTAACACTGCAACACAGCCAAACTAAAAAACGATGTCTCTGTTCCAGAAGGTGAGGTTAAAATGTGTGCTACATATTCTGAAAATGTATGCATAGATTACAACCACATCATTATTCTCAGAAGGAAATTATAGTAACAGGCCACCATCACTCCTAAAGTAGAAGTAAGTAAATTAATGACAGGGTCATTAAAGCAATATAGCGCCATACAAATGAGAAATGGAAAAGACATAGGGCTAGATTCAGTCAGGACCCAGGGACCTAAAAGTTATTGTATCCACACTATTATATACAATGACTGCTTAATGTAAAATACAGCAACAGCTCGGGGAAAAGGTACTGGAACGCAGGACTCCCCGTCTCTAAATCTCTCCCCTCTCTCTCACCTAATGAATCTTGAATTTTTGGTTGCATAGTGGCACAGCTTCAGTAGAAGCAACAGAAGGGCTGGAGATTATATCCCCCAGCAGCAGCCAATCACCTAGTCCTAGAATGTTCTGAAAAGAGGAAAATGATGGTTTGAACCTCCCCAGGCTGAGAAAGACACTGAATCAGCACCCTTTCTTCCAACCACTAAGCTAGTGTGGAAAAAGAGGCACCAACACCTCACCTGGTTATGCTGTAAAAGGAAATGATCACAACTACATTTTGGGAAGAGTCTACATTCACAAAGGGATTCCGCTGCTGCCTGTTTATCTCTAAATTTTGAAACCTTTTGATTTCCCCCACATTGGCAGTGACTTTGGAATAAGGGACAACAAAGTCAGCATACTTTGCAACATAAGCAACCGCCATAGTTGCTGGCCAGGTGTTTACACCAGCAACCCACCCAGTGCCACATGTGCTGCTGTCACCTAGGGTACAGAACTACTGTTATGTCTCTTATGTGCATTTTCAGGGATTTCATACATTCCCCCCAGAACTCAGTGACATGAGTTCCCAAGAGCCATGTCAAAGACTGATTGTATTAAGACCTGTAAGAAGTTGCAAAGCAATTATTTTGAAGCCATTGCTGCCATATCCAGCATCAGTGAAGAACTGCTTATCAAAAAACGGATTCTTTAGATAGTTTTCTTCAGTACTGAATCTGAACGATCCCTTGATTTTGGTTATGACCTCCATTGGCACATCTGGCCTAAATTACCACATTTTTCCAACTTTTCATGACAAACCCATGCTCTGTTTACCATAAGAGACAACTATGAGAAGCTAGACTAGCAAATCTATATACTAGTACCTTAATTAGCATTATATACAGTGCAATTTGTGGGGACTGGCAACCTGATCAAGCTAGCAATTAGACTGTTGAATAATGACATGTTCCTTGTTCTGATCTCCTTTTTTACTTTTAGCATCAGCACTGAGTTAAAGCATCTGTTTAAAACTCATGGGTTGATTGATCAAGCTGGTCAAAATCTGGACATAATTCATTAGAAATGTCACTGAAAAATCAAAATGTCAATGAAAACATCCTAATTTGGGAAATTCACCCACTTATACTCATTAACACAGTGAAATGTCTGGCATTCATTAATTTTTTCTATTCTACATGGTTCAGAAGTAGACCAGAACTGTTTAGGTTCTCTTTTCCCTGTTGTTTTATGGTTTAGAGTGCTCAAGGCTGGTACATTCTGAACTGTTCTCAAATCATTTGAGAATAGCCCATTACACACTGAGACACACTTATCTCAGAGCTCAGCAGTATGCCAGCTAGTGACCTGCCAGGGAAAAATGAACTCCATCTGGAGACTCCACCAACTCATTGTCTCAATCATAAGTCATTGTTAATGAATACAAGGTGCTTCCCTTTTCCAGGGGTTGAGTGTGCTGCTATCATAGACATTTTAGCTTCTTCTCGCTTAGGAAGTATATGTGGTTAGGATTCAGAAATCAGACCCAGGTTGCTTGCACAGCCATGCACAGCAGTACTATAGGGAACTCCTTCTGGAGATTTTTAGGAAGACAAACAGCCATGTGTCAGAGGTAAGGATAGCAGGAAGTGGGTAAAAATGAAGAATTAAAACGGAAAATAAGAAAAAATAGCATGCAGGAGAACAGACCTATATAATGATTATTTGTACCCGAGAGGCAATGAAGGTCTGCAATCAGCAACAAGAAGTCCAGTATAAAGGGTGGCATACACATCTAAAATAAAAAGGTAGGTCTACACCAATCAGATTACATATGTATTCATACAATCATAGAATCGTAAGGAAGCAGAGCTGGAAGGGACCTTCAGAGGTCATCTAGTCCAATCCCTTGCTTGAGACAGGATCATTCCTATCCAAACCATCCTATACAAATCCATTGTATAACTTCTTAGCAAAACTACTCAGTCAATGTTGACATAACCACAAGACATAAGTCCATAACTTGCCACAGGTAAACCAAGGTTGTTAAAATATATTTGAGAGATTCAAGGAAGAGGGTCATGCTTCCCGCTACAGAGGCAGGAAAAACTCCACAGTCCATAATACTCTGACCATTGAGTAAAATTCCTTCCTAATTCCAATCTGGCAATTGGTCTGACCTTGACCAGAGAAGTAAGGCTCTCTAGCCAGGAGCCTCTGGGTTTAAGTCCTGGCAGAAGCACTGGCACACACCAATCAGATTTCTTAGCCTTGGCTGCAGCCAACACCCAATGGTTCTGAGCAAGGCTTAAAAACAAAAGCCTGACATGTAGCAGCAGGAGGGGAAAAAAATCCTTCCTAGTCCTAGGTGGCAACCAGCAAAGTCCAGAAGCATGGGAAATACCCATAGTAGAACACAGGTTTAGATACTCTTAAATCATCTCAGACCAATGCCTTTCCAACTTCTTCTTGAACACCTCTGGTGCTAGAGATTTTACAACCTTCCTAAGTTGTCTATTGCACTGTCTCACTGCTCTAACAGTGAACTTTTCCTGATATGCAATCTAAACCTACTCTGCTATAACTTCAAACCATTGCCCTGTGTCCTGCTCTCTGAAGAAAGAGAGAAAAGGTATTTCTCCTCTTCTTTATGGCAGCTCTTTAGGCTTTAGCTTTTGAAAACTACTATCATTATGGACCAACCCAAATCACAATTTCACAATTTTCGTGGAAACCATGATTTCAGGCAGGCTCCATGCTTTTGGTGGGCTCCCTGGAAAATTACCAAAATTAAATGCTGTCTCCCCCTGGGAAGCCATCAGTCCTTATGGCTGCTGCAGGCTGGCCATGCAGCCTGCCAGACATGGAAGGGAAGAGGGGGGGCTACCAGCATGGCAAGATGGCTGTTGCCCCCCACCTCTTACCACTGATTGGCTGTGAGAGCTGTTCTTTATATGGTCCCACCCCTCTTCACCAATCAGCAGTGATGGGAAGGGCCACATGATGGACAGCTCTCATAGCTAATCAGCGGCAAGGGGTAGGGCCACTGGGGCCTCTCGGATAATCAGAGGCCTGGGGGCCCCTCTGCACTTGCTTGCATAAATGGCTGCCAGCCCCATGGTCTGCCTCTGAAATTGCCTGGCAGTTGCCTCAAGTTTGGTAGACCTCCAGTTCAGGTCCCCTCTTAAGCACCTTTTTTACAGTCTGAATTTCAACCTCACCTCATATGCTTGCCTTCTAACCCCTTTATCATTTTTGTAGCCTGCCTCTGGACCCTCCTTAACTTCTCCAGGTCATTTTTAAAGTATGGAGCCCACACTATAATTGTACACTATACTCTAGATGAGGCCTCACCAGTTCCAAGTAGAGGCATTATCACCTCCAATGTCTTGCACCTAATTCTGCTATTAATGTAATCTAAAACCTCATTCATCTTTTGTGCAGCTGCATCACACTGCAGACTCAGTGAGAGTCTATGATCTACCAAAGCTCTCAGGTCTTTTTCTGTAGTGCTGCCATCCAGCCAGGTGTCACCCATTTGGTATTTGTATTTTTTATTATTCTTCCTGCTGTGTAGTACCTTGCATCCATGGAGATTGAATTTCATCCTGTTAGCTCCAGCCCAGCTTTCCAATCTGGCAAGATCACTGGAATTGCATTTCCATCCTTCAACATGTTTCCAGTCCTTCCCAGTTTTGTGTCATCTGCAAACTCCCTCAGGAAGCTTTCTATGCCGGCATCCAAATAATTAATAAACACATTGAACATCACTAAGCCCAAGATAGACTCCTGTGGAACTCCCTTGAAACCGCTTGCATTCTGACATGCATCCATTTTTAATTACCCTTGGCTTGTAGCTATTGAGTCAGTTCTCTATTCACTTTATAGTAATTTTGTCTAGCCCACTTTTCTCCAATTTGTTTATGAGAAAGTCTTATGGAACCTTGTCAAAAACCTTGTTGAAGTCAAGATAGACTATATTCACAGCCTTCCACGAGTAGTTACTTTGTCAAAGAAGAATATCAAGTTTGTTTAGCATAATTTATTCTTAGTAAATCCATACTGGGTGTTTGTTATCAGCCTTTCTTCCTCTAGATGCTTGAAATGACTTCCTTAGGAACTTCCTAGGTATTGAGGTGAGGCTAACCAGTTTGTAGTTCCCCAGCTTATCCAGATTCAAAGACATGCTCTAGGAGAGTTACACAGGATCATAGGAAAATAGAGAAGGAAGGGACCTCATGAAGTTGTCTAGTCCAGCCTCCTGCTCATAGCAGGATCATCCCTAACTAAACCATTCCATCCAAGTGGCTGAGATAAACCCTTAGGCAAATGTATATAATTTTGTAATTCTTGTCAGGTTATTAAAATCTACTAATGTGTTCTCAAGAAATACACAGGTCTGGGTTAGTTCCTAATTAGGTTGAGGTAGATATTTAAAAAATAAGCATTCTAATATTTGTATGCAAATAAAACTATATCTTGGGAACTGGTGCAGAAAACCATGACATCTGCATATACATTGACAATAGCTGCCATCTAAAGGGATCATAATCGGGCCTATAAGGCTAAGCAGCAACATGTGTTTCACCTTGACAGGCAGTCAATCAACAGTTCCAGCCCAGATCATACCAATCACAGCAGTAACAGTTTAGGTAGCCCAAGAGAACCCACCCTGATGAGAGTCCATGGAAAGGTTACATCCCATCACATAAGGAAGCCTAGGGCTTCCCATGGCAGACTTAACTTCCTGTACACTAATGCTAGGAGCTTGGGTAACAAGCAAGAGGCCCTTCTCCTGACTGGAAATTATTATGAACTCATAGGGATAATGGAGACCTGGTTGGACTCCCCCTATGACTAATCAGTAGGTATAGAAGGCTATACGCTCTACAGGAGAGATTGTGTTGTGAAGAGGGGTGGGGGTGTAGCGCTCCATGTCAAGGAGCAGTACACTTCTCTTCAAACTGAATTAATTAACCATGGAGGGTGTCTTGAGACTATGATGAAAGAGAAGAGCCACTGGGGGCAAAGATGAACTCATCAGAGGTGGAAGCAGCTTGAGCTGGCAGGAGAGGGCTGCCCAGAAGCGGAAGTTCTTGAATCAATCAGAGAGACAGCAGGGACTACTGAAGGCATACTGGGGGTGGTCAGGAAGGTTTTTCAGAGAGACAGCTCTGCTGAGGGGGCTGATAGAGAAGAAGCCCCAAACAAGCAGCTCTCAGGTAACCTGAAACTGCTGCATGGCAGCCCAGAGAGACAGGCTGGGACGGAAGTATCATAAAGACTGTAATAGCCGATCTGAGAAGAGGTACTATAAAGACTGGTCTAGAAGGGCAGAGAGAAGCCAAAGTTTGGTTTTCGTCATTGAAGTAGGAGAAGATTCCTCCCAAGAATAGCAGAATAGTGAGGCACAGCTATCCAGATAATAAGTCAGAAACTGGTAAAAGTCAGTTCCTTTTGTTTGTTCCAAGCCTGGTGGAGGATAATGAGGACTGAGGTGGCGATTGATTTTTCAGAGCCAGAGGTGCAAGAAGTGTCTGGCCAGCTCTGAGCATGGCCATATAGACTGTGAATTAACATCCAGTGGAACAAGCAAGGGTGTAGGGGTTGGTAGAGACCTCACTATGCTAAGGCAGCTATCAAGACCAATGACGCAAGAAGCCACATGCCCAGGTACTTCTTTTCTCCCTTAACATCAAGTTGTGGCATGCAAGAGTGTGGAAGTGTGAGGGATCTCATCAAAACATTATGGCGGACTTCAGGCAGCTGGCCAAAGGGATAAGACTGTCTTAGAGAGAGAAAAAAAAAAGGGAGATGGAAGAAACCTTCTGAATAAGGTAACAACCTCTAGAGACTGACTGAGTACAGAAAATTAAGGCAGGTGTCTAGAGTAAAGACAGGTGGGTGGGCACAGGTTTAGGCCCACCTAGGACAGAGACACTCTGGGTTAAAATACAGGGGGAACGTGGGGAATGGGATATACTTATATGAGTCTATTACAGATCTCCTAACCAAGAAGAACTAGATCTCGAATTCAATAGGGAATTGGCCAAGGCTGCATGCTCCTGGTGTATGATCATCATGGGAGACTTCAACCTCCCTGACATCTTGTGGGTTGAGTACACGGCCAGGTCTGACAGGTTGCATAACATCCTCACCTGTATTGATGACTGTGAGGGGGCCAAGACCCCAGGGGGCCAGGGTCGGGTGGGGAACACCGGAGTTCTGCCCAACTTCCGGGGCCCGACCCGGAAGTTTGGCCGGGGGCTTAACGTTTCCCGGAACTCGGACCGGGCCGGACCGGGACCGGCCCGGGAGAATAAAAGGAGCCCACCTACCCCAAGCAGAGAAGGACGGAGGCTCCAGCTGGAGCCTGCCTCAGGAGCTGCGGAGCCGGGAGTCGCGGAGCCGGGAGCCACGCGGACGGAGCCGGCGGCAGCGGCGCAGGGAGCTGCGGAGCTGGGAGCCGCGAAGCCGGGAGCGGTGGAGCCGGGAGCCACGCGGCAGGAGCCGGCGGCAGCGAAGCCAGGAGCCGCGAAGCCAGGAGCCACGTGGTAGGAACTGGCGGCGGCAGCATGGGGAGCTGCGGAGCCCAGGACCACACCGCAGGAGCCAGCGGGGCCAGGAGCTGTGGGGCCCGAGGCAGTAGCGACTCTCGACGACCCAACGGTAACAAGGGGGCCAGCGGCCGCCGCGCCTGAGGAGACCGGGACGAGAGGTTCGGACGGAGGGACCCTTCTCCGGCGGCTGCGGGCCGTTTGGCCGCAGAAGAAGACCCGCGGGCAGGGAGGTAAGCCTCATAACCACCCCCAGGTCTTGAGAGACAATCCATAGGGGTAAGGACACCCCAGACCTAGAGGAGCTAGCTGCACCTGGGTAGACTAGGTGCTGTAAGGACTCCTGGTGAGGGTCCGGCAGTGCGAGGGTGCCCCCCGCACTGCAGGACTAGGACACGGACAAGGGAGCCCCTGACGGAGGCTAACCCCAGAGGATCGGGCGAGGGTGTAGGGGAGGAGGAGCTCTCAGGACCCCTGGACCTTGGAGATGAGGTACCCCATCCGGACCGCCAGCTTCCCCGTACGGGTGAACCCCCATATTCCATCAAGTCGTGTCAGGCGAGATCGGCGGAAGCAGGAACGGCCCATCACGTACCCCCTCCTCTCCAGGGGCCGTCCGAGGATAGGGGGACTCACGGTATGTGACGCACCCCATCCCCTCACAATGACCTATACCTAATGCAAGAGATCTATGAGCCAGTGAGGGGAGAGGCACTGCTGTATCTGGTTCTGACCAAAGGAGATGATCTGGTGAGTGATCTGAGGATTGAGAGCAAGCTTGGTGACAGCAGCCATGATCTAATTACTTTCTCTGTCCAACGCAGGTGGGCAAATCCCTCAGTAAACCAGAAATCCTCAACTTTGGGAAGGCTGACTTCCACAAACGCAGGAGACTGGTCAGTCAGGCACTAAGGGACCACGGGAAGGGGAGGCCATGAGGAATGGTTGTTCCTAGAGAACTTAATCCTCAACATACAAGGGAAGTCCATCCCATCCTACAGGAAATGCAGTCAGAGGGCAGGGAAGCCACCTTGGCTCAACAGAGAACTTCTGGGTCTCCTGAAACAAAAAGGAGAGGCCAACACCAGATGGAAAACTGGAATTATCACCAAGGAGGACTACTCAGCAGTAGCCTGTACTTGTCGGAAGCAGTCCAGAAAAGCCAAGGCAGCAACTGAACTCAGGCTACCCACTGGAATCAAGAATAACAAAAAATTGTTCTTCAGATATATGGGAAGTTGGAGGGAGAACAAAAGCAACATTGCCCCCCCCCATAAGATCAAACGGGGCAGCTGACATCTGACACCCAAGAAAAGACCAGTCTCCTAAACGATTACTTTACATCAGTTTTCCACCCACCCAAGGGGGTCACACTGTCAGACAGGACTCAAAGCAACCAGTCCACAATTGACGTAGATCAAGAGAACGTCTCGAGACGCTTGACATCCACAAGTCCATGGTCCCAGATGGATTACACCCCAGAGTCTCAAAAGAGCTGGTGGACATCATAGGATGCCCTATGGCCAAGATATTTGAAAGCTCGTGTCATTTGGATGATGTACCGGAAGACTGGAAAAGAGCCAACATGGTCCCAATCTTCAAGGAAGGGAAGAAAGAAGATCTAGGGAATTACAGACCTATCAGTCTGATGTCCATTCCTGGAAAGATCTTGGAGAAAAATATCAAGGGATCCATCTGCAATAGTCTAACGGAAGGCAACCTACTGAATGCCAGCCAACATGGTTTTATTACTGGAAGGTCTTGCCTGACCAGCCTCATCTTCTTCTATGATCAGGTGATGTATTGCCTAGACAAGGGAGATGAGTTTGATGTAATTTATCTGGACTTCAAGAAGGCATTTGACTTGGTTTCCCATGATGTCCTCATGACCAAGCTGGGGAACTGCAGCCTTGATAATCTTGCAGTCCAAAGACTGAGGAACTGGCTCTGGGTTCAGACCCAAAGGGTACTAGTTGACGGGAACAAATCAACATGGTGCAAGGTTACTAGTGGAGTCCCCCCAGGGCTCAGTGCTTGGGCCAGTACTCTTCAATATCTTCATTAATAACCTGGATTTGGGCATCAGATGCGGACTGGCAACGTTTGCAGATGACACTAAATTATGGGGGAAGGCAGTCATGGTGGAGTACAGGCTGGGATACAAGCCCACCTGGACACATTTGCAAAGTGGGCAGACCAAAACCTGATGACATTCAATAAAGAAATGCAGGGTACTCCCCCTTGGAAGAAAAAACTAGCATCATACTTATAGTCTAGGCTCAGCAGTGCTACACTCACTAGGAACAAAAGGGAATTGGGGGTCTTGAGTGACCACAAGATGAACACGAGCCCTCAATGCAATGCTGTGGCCACCAAAGTTATCCAAACTCTGGCATGCATCTGCCGATGCATGTCAAGCAAAACCAGGGACATCATCCTCCCATTTTACTCTGCCCTAGTGAAGCCACAGCTGAAGTACTGCATCCAGTTTTGGGCCCCCCACTTCAGGAAGGATGTGGATGAGCTCGAGAGAGTCCAGAGGGGAGCCACCCACATGATCAAAGGTGAAGACAGCAAGCCTTATGAGGAGAGGCTAAGGGATATGAGACTTTTCATACTGGTGATGAGAGGGCTCAGGGGGGACTTGGTGGCTGCCTAAAATTATATAGGATCTGAGAGAAAAGTTGTTCGCCAAAGGATAACTAGGTCTCCCCAAGGGATAACTAAGTCTAACAGCCACAAACTTTTAGAAGGACAATTCAGACTTGATATAAGGACAAACTTCTTTACAGTCTGAGTGTCTAAGGTCTGGAACACACTCCCCCCAGAGGTGGTACAAGCACCTACTCTGGACTCATTCAAAAGGTATGTGGATGTTTAGCTTGCTGGGATCATCTGATCGCTGCAGACTTCCTGACCATGGCAGCAGGGCTGGACTTGATGATTTCACAAGGTCCCTTCCAGCCCCTAATGTCTATGAAAATCTATGAAACCTTCATTGGAGCTCTTTTACATTGGAGCTTTCCTTTGAGAAAAAGAGATTGTGTCAGTTTTGTGGAGTAAATGATCCTCCACTGAACTGGGTTTGGATGACAGCCAGAAAGCAATTGTCTTCAAAGCATTATGGGTAATGCCATGCTAATTAGCTATACCGCTTGCCTAGCAATGGTGAATAGATGGTTAGACATTGTTTTTTTTGTCTGTCAGATGTTATCTGTTCTCAGAGAAAAGTATTTGTAAGGTGATTTCATTTACAGTTGCAACATAATATAAATGAATAATTGTGTTTCTCCACAAATGGCACTGTGTTTAATAGCACCATTGACAAGGCTTCATAATCCTTTTCCAAGTTCAGTTTAATGGCAGTTCAATATTCTTTTGTTTCTACTAACTCAGGTAAATAAATAGACTGAACTGGCAATTTTGAACTGTAACCAGTTGAATGATCTCCAGTGCATTGGCGCAAATGGAATTCTTGCAGATCACAAATCTACAAGAAATGTCTGTGCATTCCAACTAAATGTCATCAAACTTCTGAAAGAATCCATATTTATGCTTTGCATGGTGTGCCTGAGTGTCAGATTGGGAACAGACAGAATTTAAAGCAACAGACCTAAAACACAGTGTTCTCCCCCTCGTACTCCTTAGTTAAGAAATACATTTTATAATTTGCCTTATCTCTCTGCAATATACATTACAATTGATCTCCAATTGGCCAAGTAATTTATGGAAAATAACATTCACAACCTGCTTTGCCTATTCCTCCTCCAATCACTGGCTAAAATTGGTTAGGAACACAGTAGATGAGATACA
The DNA here is from genome assembly GCF_052110815.1 of Crocodylus siamensis. Classification (NCBI taxonomy): domain Eukaryota; kingdom Metazoa; phylum Chordata; order Crocodylia; family Crocodylidae; genus Crocodylus; species Crocodylus siamensis. Next base: position 69,106,262 of record NC_143398.1, read on the forward strand.
GGGTTGTGCAGTCACTACAAGGTTTGGTTCATAAAGGCAGTCAGAAATTAAACTCTGCAGAATGATATCTAAGGTTTATAAATGAGGTAGAAGTGCTCACATGGAAGTTCATATCTGAGTTATTCAAGCATCTGAGAAGAACTGAGCATGTTGCTCCCTCCTTTACCAGGGCCCCACTGCTACCCCAAGAAAATGCTGGAGCACCCAAGTCATTCTTGGAGCAGGAAACAAATTCAGTTGAACTTGCCTTAGGTTCTATTAGGTTGTCAGGACAGGAAGTTGACTGTCAGTGTCTGCCTTTCTGTACAGTAGCTACAAGTGACTTTTTTTAGTGCATATGTACATCATTTATGCAAGGAAGGAAACTGGAATTAGAGGCAATTCTGGGAGTTCTTTAGGTCCATGTCCATTATTCAGTTCTGCTTTGGTAGAAGAGTCCAACAAATATTCAAATGGCCATAAATATTATTACAATGTACATGTAAATATTATTACAATACACATGTAAACAGCCAAACCACCCTGTGACATATCATACTGTCAATATTAAATATATCTTCCTAATGAAAATAACAAGAGGTTAAAACTTGATAACAAAATATCACTTCAAGGATATACATCAGATAAGATGCTTGAATAGAATTTTGACTCTGAATGGTGATCCAAGTCTCTCTCTCTCCCAAGTTTATGGAGAAGGAGATGTTCTATTTCTTTTGGGTTGGCTTAAAAAGATAAAAAAACAAATATTTTCCATGGAATTGCAAAGAGAGTTTTTGGTCTTCCTGAACCTGAGTCTGGCATTCTCCTCTCTCATATTTTCGGTGGGAGACCCAACTGGAATGGGCTAAAACAAGTGTTTGTATCCCAGCCTACTTTAGCTAAATAGGTCAACAGGTAGTCCCTAAAGCTTCAAACTGCTCTCTGAAATGGAAACACCCATAAATGTTGTCATCACATCACTATTTAAGTACAGTGTCAGAAACCCTGACCCAAAGATGCCCAAAAATTCAGCTCCTTAAGGGAGAGGATACAGACAGGCAGAGAGATTTTACTTGTTGCTGCCCCAAAATAAACTTTGACAGACAGAATTGCCAAAGAAGGGTGTGATGAATCACTGCTCTGTCTGTACCACCAGAGACAAAGATTTCTGTGCAGGGACAGAAGTGGTGTGACTCAGTCCTGAGGACTTGTCTGAAGTCCCTCCAGTATTTACAGGAAGAGAGGAGTAGTTTGGATTTACCGTGAGGTAAGGGTCCTGAAACAGTAATTGTTTCAACAAAGAAATCAGTTTTAAACTTGTCCGAACCAAATTTTAATTGTATACTGGGTAACACAGAGTTAAGTTTGAACATGCGCAGACAAGCTAATGGAAAATTACAGGAGGGCAGACAAGCATGCCCAGCATGTGCCCCTATGCGACTATAGGACTTGTCAATCAATCTGTTCCATGAGGTAACCTGATTTGTTACAATGCGCATGCTCAGTTCTGCCAACAGCATGAAGTAATCAGTCCAGAAAATTCCATAAAGGAAGCAACCTGATTGGCTACCGGGTTGTCTTAAAAGGCTTGCGAGCCCCCGCCCAGGGGGAAGACCAGACCCGACCTGAGAGCGGAGGCTGCCTTGGCAGGGACTGCTCCTCAGGAGAGCCTTTAGGCCCACTGGTCTCCTCACCACTGTGGTTTCGTAGCTTGTTCCTCATCATCTTCGTATTGATTTTTCCGTTACCAAACCTATTAGCTCAATGGCAGGGTCTGTTTTAAGTAACCAAGCGTATGGGACCAGTGAACTACGAGGTGCTTCGGATGGAGCCCACTTGGAGAAAACAAATCTCTCATGTTAACTTATTGAAGAAGTGGCGCCAAAGGGACGTGTGGATGATACAGGATCCAGTTGAGTGTGAAGAACTAGAAGGAGACAGGGAAACACAGAGGTTGGGGGAGTCCCTGCTGAGACCTGAGGTAGATAGCCGACTCAACCCCGAAGAGCAAAAGACCTTGGGGGCCCTAATAACCGAGTATCATGACGTATTCTATGAGACACTGGGGGAGGCTCAGGGAGTAGTACATTGCATCCAGACCCCACCTGGACAGATAGTACACAATCACTGAAGGAGGTTACCCCAACACCTGTGGCCCATGGTCAAGCAGAAAGTCAATGTGATGAGGAAGTTGGGTATCACTGAGGAATCCAGGAGCCCTTGGAGAAGCCTGGTGGTGGTGGTCCCACAGATAGATGTCTCCATAAGGTTGTGTTTCAGTTATCCTAAGGTAAATGAAATAGGAATGTTCGATGCCTTCCCAATGCCTCAGGTAGAGGATATGCTGGAAAAAGTCAGCCAAGCCAAATACATCTCAACCTTGGACCTCACTAAGGGCTATTGGCAGATCCTGATGGCACCGTCTGACAAGGAGAAAACTGCCTTTGGAACCCCATGGGGCTTATTCCAATTAAGGAGGATGCCATTTGGAATTCATGGGGTATCAGCCTCGTTCCAGTACTTGATGGACCACCTGTTAGTACCCCATCAGGAATACGTGGCCGCGTATATCGATGACATCATTGTTTTCTCCAGCAACTGGGAAGCACACTGCCAACACCTATGGGAGATCCTCAATGAACTCTGGCAGGTCGGGCTGACCACAAACCCTTGGAAATGCACACTGGGAAAGAGGGAGACCCAGTACCTCAGGGTCCTATGGAGGTCTTTCATCCAAAGCCCAGCCCCTATCTGGCACAGATGTTTGCCTCTATTGTTATATATTTTTGTCTGAGCAGTTTTCTTTTTTTTTCCCCCTCTTACTCCGGTTTGTACACCAAGACAGTTTTACCATTTCAGCCAGCTGGCCAAATCCCACAACATCTTGATGGACTCTCCCACAAGTCCATGATCTTTCCTGCCATGATTTGTTGTTAAGACAGAAAAATAGAAAGCTGGGGCATGTGGGTTTTGATGCTTTCATTCTTGAAATCTGTCTCAGTGTAGTGAGGGCTCCACCAACCCCTACACCCTTGCCCGTTCCATCGGGTGTTAATTCAGCAGTCCATATAGTCTGCCTCAGAACAACAAAAATGCTTTGTAGATCTCTAGATCTGGACAATCAATAGCCCCGCTGAACCTGGTTGTACTTCACTAGGCTTGGAGCAATGCACAGACCTGACATTAATTTGAACCAGTTCTTTTACTGGCCTATCTTCCAGATAGTTGCAAACACACTATCCTGTTGTCTCTGGGGGGACTTCCCTCTCACTCTAAAGTAAAGGAGAAGGAAAATAAACTGGGACTTCTCCTGCCCTTAAATTCCAAACTTTATGGTACCCTTTTTTTTTAGCCCTGCTATTAGGGTCTTTATGGTATCTCTGGACTGCCCTGCTGCAGTTTCAGTTTCTCTCAGGGCATTTCCTTCAGGATTCTCTCCTCTGGCATCTCCTTCCACAGAGCTGCCTCTCTGAGACCCAATCTCAGCTGCTTTCTCTGCACCTTCAGTTGTCCCTGCTGTCACTCTGGCTAAGTCAGCCACTTCCAGTTCCTGGTGTCTCCCTTTTGCCTGCTCTGAGTCTTTTTTTATCTTGGAGTTCTGGCTGACTCTCCTTCCCCTCAGGAAACATCAGGTGAAGAATGAGCCCTGCGTAGTTCTTTGTGGCCTAGGGGCCGGTATGGCTGCTTGCAATTCAGGTGGGACAGACTTACTTTCCTGGGGTTGTTCTCTTTCCTCGCACTCAGGTTCATGGTCAGACAGGGAAAAATAAAGCCCATAGCTGATAAAGTGGCAGCCATCAGATGACATTCATTACCACAAACACTCAGACAACTATAGTCTTTCCTGGGTTTCGCCAATTACTACAGGCGCTTTATCAAGGATTTCTCAGAGAAGGCGGCACCCCTGACAGAGATGACCAGAGGATGGAGTAACCGGATCCAGTGGAATGCGAGGATCATCCTAGCCTTTGAACAAGTTAAGGCAGCCCTGTTCCAGCACCCAGTACTTTATACCCCAGACTTTGAGAAGACTTTTTTTTACAAATGGATGCCTCCAGCACAGCATTAGGAGCTATCCTCTTCCAAGAACAGGAGGGAGAAGAGAGACTGATAGCCTTTGCCAGCAAAAAGATGACACCCACAGAAACCTGATAGTCCACAATCGAGAGGGAGTGCCTGGCTATCTGGTGGGGGGTGGCACTTTTTCATTATTACCTACTGGGCTGAAAGTTCATATTGATCATGGGCCATGCACCCCTACTACAAACCTCCAATGCCAGGCTAATGAGATTGTCTCTTGCTTTACAATCCTTTTATTTTACAGTGAAGCAGCAGGCAGGGAAGAAGAGCAGGAACACTGACTTCTTGTCACGCACTGAAGACGCAACAGATACCAACAAGAGAGAGAAAGGTCTGGCTGGCTGAGTTGAAGATTGTGAAGACTTGGCAACTTTAAGTTTCTTTGAACAAAGTGGGGAGGTGTGTAACAGGTGGAACCCCTGTTACTGGGGAAACCTGGGATACAGGGTGAATAGAACCGAGACACAGTGGTGGGGGCGATTGGTACACCGGGAGAGGATGAGAGTGATTTGGCCACTGCAATACATAAAAGGCAGAGCCAAAGATCAAGCAGTTGCCCTTGGGGCAATGGAGAGAAAGAAAGTGGTTGCCGCAGAGCTGATGGAGCACAGAGGACACTGCAAGCAAGGACATAGGAGGAGGACGTTAGACCAGTGAGACGGGAGATACTCACACAGAGGGTGGTAGCTGGCAATTGGCTGGCAAGATCTGGGGGAGTCTGGGAACACTGCCCTAGAGAAATAACACCCAGAAACAAATGGCTCTTGATTGGAGCAGTAGGGAAGCTGCAATCAGCTGGGCCGTGATACAGCCGTTTCTGCACTAATGAGACAATTAGTGCAGTCTGCTACATTGTATTCATTTAAATAAAAACAGGCACTTGTGGAGCTAACACATGGGTGGTCTGGTGCTTCTTATCCTCTCCCCTCAGGGTTTAACATCTCATCTTTTTACCATCTCCTTAGTCATGGCAGATGAGTGCTGTGGAAAAAGTGGGATGGGCAGTTGACACCCTCCTACACTCAAATATGTTTCATTTCAAAGCACCCTGCCACCATTTTTTCAGCGTGGAGATACTCAGCAATGCTGATACACATGCCGAAAGCTGTTGAAGTGCATCAATCTCCATGCTCCAGGAGACTCCATTAATCATGAACCTACATCCTTAAAAATGAAAGGCCAGTACCTTTTGTGCAGTATGAAATGGGGAGACACAGCCCCAATACTAAGGACCCTGTGATCTAAGTAGATAAACAACATAATACAAGCATATAAAATCCCAGATATTTGGACATGTCTTATCTAAAAAGTATGCCTTATCAGAAAAAGCAGGATTTTTAAAGCACCTTTGCTAACTAGGCTCTAATACTATGTGTCTTGCTTGGTCCAAATTCTGAAGGGAGGCAGTGGACACTCACAGTTTATTAGGAAAGCAAAGTCAGGCTCCTAGTTTTCCTTCCCCGCCATCCCTCCCTCCCCCCCACAAAAAAAATACCAATGAAACGGTGACAATCATGCCTTAAATAAAGAAATGCATAGGAACAAGCAGCTACAACAAAGCAAGCAAGTATGAGTATGACTTCTATCAGAAAACTGAAGGGGACATCCTTGTCCAGCACAAATCAGTGTAGCTCTAGCAGCTTCAATGGAACATGTGTCCAGGTGAGGATCCACATCTCATGTCCCAAACGTTAGGAGTGTCTGTTTGTTACACCCTACCTTCTGTTGGTCAACGCAAGTTTCCTTCTATACACAGATTCCAACAAATAACACACATACATTGACAATTTTTGTTTTGAACTGTGTAATTGGTGGGCTAAATTAAGCATTGTGTTAAAATATACCAATGAAGTCAATAGGCCGTCAGGAACTATTAGTCAGTGCTGAATAGGCTTTTGTTTGTATAATGCATATAATTTTTTAAAGAAAACACTTCCTTCTCTTTTATCTGTTGCCAAACCATCACTTGGTCCTGTTAACAAAGACACTATAGTTCAAATACCCTTGTTAAAAGGAAAATATCCTGCTCATTTTTTAAAAATCCAAGTTTTCTGTAAATCACACCTAATGGGACTTGGGTTTAAAGAGGGCATCACCCCAGGGACCACACCTTCAGCAGTGAGGCATCACTGTAGCTTTCTTTGAAGCGGATGTTCTAATAGCATGAACCACATTGGCTTCCAACTCTATAGTTGGTCAGATAAAACCAAAAAACCCTCCATACCTTAAAACCCCAGAACATTAAAAGTCAAACACATTTTTGAAAAGAGAGGGAATATGTGAAGCTTTTCCTCTGCTTTTCTTCTCTCATCCTGTAATAATTTTGTTGCTTAAAAAGTAATCTTTCCTTCTGTGGCTGAAAAGTTCTTACTCTGCATCTCTGGATCAGAGCTGCAGTTCTATTGTAACAGGGGCCTTCTCGGGGCCTGTCTGCCAATGGCCCTGCCCACCTGTTCTGGGCCAACCACGCCTTCTTTCCTGCCATGCCTCGTTGTTATCTAACTAATGGGCAGGAGGATGCCCATTTTCTTTCCCTGATGCCAGAGGGCGCTATCTGCAGCTCCATTACTCCCGTACATCGCAGCCCAGGCCTTGCAGATGACATCCACAGATGTTACTGTCACTAGCCCCACACTGGGCCCCAGAATCCTCCTGCCAGGACCCCTCTAAGATCCCTCCATTCAGGCATCCTACCCCACCCTCTTTTGGGCTGCCTAGCTCCCTGAAACTATTTCCAATCTCAGGCATGGTCCCCTCAGGACCTTTGGCCACACAGGCCCTGGCCTCACCTCCAAGGCCAGTCAGAACCCCAGGCCCTCAGCTCTGGACATTCCTCGCGGTGGGCCCCTGGCCCTTTTGATCGTTCTGGTCCTGGTCTTACCAGTCAAGGGTACTCTACAGCCGGCCTCTGAGCCTCTAGCCCCACTCTCTCTATGGGATCCGCCTTCTGGACTCTACTAGCGGGTGACCCACCTGGTTGTGGGAGCTGGGGTTATTAAGGCACCCCAAACCACCTTTCACTGGGGTGGTAACTGGCCTGGCATTTCCTGGAGGCTCCCACGCCACTGGGAGCACCACCTGGCCACCCACTCCCAGCAGGGGGCAGTTTTAGGTCATTCTGAGGACCAGGAGGCTCCTAGGTATCCCCTATAGCTCCTCCCTCACCTCCAGGATGATACATAAAGCCTTGCACACAGGTGATGTTGCTGCCCAGCCTGCCAGCAAGGAACTAATCTGATTATATAGGCAGCCAGGATCTAAAATGGTTTCCGCAATCAAGCACCTGCTGGCTGCTTGGCTGGGCCCTCAAAGTGGCAGGCACAAACAGTGCCCTGCCACACCTCCCCTTCACATTCATCTGCTATGCCTTGATGGAAAAAGAAAGGTAAGCTAGTTGTTGGCAACAAGATAACAAGGATCGTGAACTCTTCCCACTGATTCATCCTCTTTACCAGGCTCCACCTCCCCTGCACCCAGTACTCACCACTCCATATGGTGAAACTAGGATCTTCCACTCACTGACCCCGAGTAATAGACTCAGGGCCAGTCCTGGCCATCTGGTCACATGCCTTCCTGGGCTTCACTCCTTTTCCTCAGTCACTATTACAATTAATTACTGGAATGCGGCTCTCTTGGTCAATCCTTTACTTTCTCTCAATCAGCCCCCAGATAATTCCTTCTCAGGGACTTCTCCAAGCTGGATCACATAAACAGTCTTACCCTGAGTCTGGGGCCAAAAGCCAGTTCTAAAGACCAGTGTGCCATATGCCAGCTGCCTTCCACCAGCTGTCCAGGATCTCCACATCTCTTCTCTGAGGGGCCTCAGTCATCAAGCCACACAGATTAATGGTTCCAATTTCCTGCCACCAAGCCTATCTCCATGATTCCATACGGGTCCACACCACTTGTAGCTAGGAGATAGTGTTTTCAATCCCCTCTCTGGGGAAGAATGGGAATTTGTCCTCTTACCTTTGAGACTGGTCTGCTCCTAGGAGGTCCAGTCCCCTTCAGCTCCTTCCTCCATATGACTCTTCATAGCCAGGGAATCTCCCAGCTCAGGGTTTCCAGGGCTTCTGAGTTCACTCCTGGTTGCCTGTTCAGTGTACTGGGGACAGCCAAAGGCTATCTGGAGTCAGGACCAAGCCTGGATGATCTCTTGGACCCCTTGCCTAACGTTCAGAAGGGACCAGCTCTCCATCACACTACAGTAAATCCCCAGTGTGGGGGAAGGTGGGATTTTGGTGCGAGTCTCTGACCTAGGAAGCAGAGAATCCAGTTATTGCCATGATCCCATATGTATAGAAGCTGGAAATCAGCTCCCTATTACACCTTCCTACTTCATGATCAAGATGACAAGATATAGAATTTTCTTGTTCCGCTGTCCTTAAATAAAAGGAAAGACTAATGAGGAAATGATGGGTTCAGCTGACTCAGAGCTCAGATGCCCATGCAGATTAATAGGCTACAGAATCTGTAGTTCATCCACTCAATCTGGGTCTGTATTATCTAAAAGTTTTCAGCAGCTGTTTGGTGGTCAATGTAAGAATACATTTGATGACCTCTCTTTTTTCCCCACTGGCTAAGCAGTTTCTATAAAGTTATATTTGCAATGTACAAGTTCTGAATAAATCTGGAGATGGCACTACCCCAGTGGATGAATCCAACCTGGTAAGAGCTGAAGCATACTGGTGAGACACTGTGGGAAACCTAACATGTCACCTGCCTGTTGTTTGGAAAAAGGACTTTGATCTCCAGTTCTGCCCATCTGGTATCTGTCCCAAGAACTGAATTCACAGAAAATGGAATTTCTGCTCAGTACCTGCTTCTTAATTGCCTTGTACCTTGTGATGTTCCTTTTACCTCTGTACATCTCTGTACAGGGAGTGAAAAATAGATGTACAACACTATAGGTCTGATTCTTCTTTATCCTAACACCACATTATAGCACTCTGGTCATGTGATGGTTCCTTAGCATGGATGTAAATATAATTTACTTCTACTTTAATGTCCTTTTAAATTGCCAAAGTGCTGTAATGAGAGCGTGGCATAAGAAGAATCAGGGTCTAGCTTTCTGATTTGTTCACATTTTACATCTACTTTGGTCTGCATTTGGGCAATTAACTAACAAATTAACTCTTCATTTGGGCAATCACTGAGAGTTTAATGGAGGGAGAGGGATTACAAAAAATGTATTAATATTTTCAGATTTTTAGTAAACTTGGGAAAATGTTGAGTGGGTAAATAAATTATTAGCATGTTTTGCTTTCACATCAAGAAAACACTCACTCCACCTAATGCTGAGTAACAAACCACCCATGCAGTTTCTATTTTTAACTGATAATATTTTGGGATATGTGAAATAAGCTACAGATGACAGTGAATTACACAGACTTGGTAGTGCCTTTCAAATGGATGTATTTTTCTGGACATTAACTGTTCTCAGCCTCACAATCTGCAAGTAAGGAGAAACAGTTGTGCAGTATAACCAAGGCTATAGTGGAAGGAATTACATGACGGATTCATTATCAAAATGGCAAGAACAACTCCATATTGCCAGTATGGAATTTCCTTTTTCCACTCTCCTAAAACAACAAGGAGTGAAAAGGCAGTGAGTTGCTGGGTTTTTACAAACCTTTTTAGCTCTGCTATTGTGCAATCTTGCAATTTTTGTGAACTCACCAAAATTTCCATCACCACAATTATTACAAGATCAAGACTTTAAGTAGGAAATATAATGAAAATGACTAAAATGATCTGCAGTACTTTCCATAGATTAGCAGATAAACTACTAATAAAAACACAATGAACTTTTTCTTAAGCAGTTGTCTAAAGAGCCAACAATTCTTGTTTGCACTGGCCAGACTCAATACTCCATTAAAGTATTTTATGCTTCATATGACTGGAGTTACAACAGCATAAAATCAGTGCGATAGAATGGAAAATAAGTGCACAACTAGATCCAAAAATGGACTCAAGTTTAGATGTTGCAGGAAGCGTGTTAGGTGCCTGGCCCCTAAAGTGAAATGTACTGCTAAGTAACTGAGCTCCTGTAGAAAGAAAGTTAGGCATCTCATAATGGGATGCAAAACAGCTGATACCCTGAAGCTTCCATCAACTGTAATGTGCAATATAAGTACTTATCTTCTGGGATAAAGCCCACAAGTGGTTTCATTTAAAGTTCATGTCTCATTTTCTGAGATCTCATGATCTTGAGAAATCTCCTTGGAGACCTAGACAACCTTCAATGAAAAACACTCCAGAATCCAACTGATTGGAATCCTTCTACAAAATACCCCCAAGTTTCCTAGGAAAGTTTTAATGTTTTAGCTAGAGATTATGGACTAAATCTAATAAAGATGTGAGTTGCCCAAGTCCACAATTACAATCACACCCAGATCACACCTAAACTCATTAGGTACTTCCCAACTTGACTTCAAAGTTCCCTATAAGCCCAAAATTCTGCATCTGTGCATATCCAAAACTGTCCCAGACTAAGTAACTTGGGGCACGTGCTCCAGGGGTGGTGAGTGGGGGGAGCAGGGGGATGGAGCTTTAATTAGAGTGGCTCTGTGAGCCACTCTAAAGCACCTCAGCATCTTGTGTATCAGCATTCCTGTGGTTAAAAATGGTAGCAGGGACACTGAAACTAAAGCTCATTGAATAAGCCTTAACTCCAGCATTCCCACTGCCATTTTTAAGCACAAGGACACTGATGCATGAGACACAGGAAGCTGCTGGAGGACTGTAATTACAGCGTGTCAGAACAGCCTTCCTGCTCATGTGCAGGCACCTTTGATGTTTAGTTTCTACCTGAGCCCAACTGAGATCCATTCTTCTGCTTTGATCCCAATCCAGCAGGCAAGCCTTGAAAACACAGTATCAGACACACATCAACAACACTGGGCTCTCCATGCAATGTGGAGATACCAATTTCTTTTTAAAGATAGCGATAATGCTTCCCCACAGATAACTTAATGTTTAGGTCACTTTTCCAGGAAGTGGGAGACCTCAGTTAACAGCTTTTCTCAGCCTGATGGGATTCAAGCCCATTCCTTCTTTCTCTCAGGACAGTGCTGAAACCATGTGATTGGCTCTCTGGGGTAGGGACACTTCCTAATCCTCTAGTGTATGCCAGGATTCATTGCACCAGTGATGAATAGGAATAAGGGAACCTTATAATTAGTGGGCACTGAGCTGGAAGGAGGCAGTCCTAAATTCTGGTCACTGCTCATCAGGAAGGCTTGTGCATTTTGCATGAAGCAATCATTGGGTGAATTACAGAAAAAGATGAGGGATTAGCAGTTTAAGCCCAAGACTTCCGTGTTCTGACTAAAGGCCATAGCCACTAAGCTAAGCGTCATACTTACCTTTGCCTTCTTTCTCTCTTCCTCTGGTGCCAAGAACCTTAACTTCTTTGCTGCACAATTTCACTGGGAGGGGTGAAGAATGTCCTTCCTCCTCACCAAGACTTGCCTATAGCTTGGTGTTTTGGACACCACTCTTCTGTGAGATGAGATGTAAGTTTGAGCCCTCACAGGCTCAGAAAGGCATGGGTTCTATTTCCTGGACAAGTGCCAGAATACCTATGCTATTAAATGAATGGCAGACATCAAGGCTTCTTCCACTGCCACCCTCTGCCTTTTAAAAGAAATGAATGAGCCAGTCATTCATTTCCAACTGGAAATAACACTTAATTGAAGGACAGGATTCAGGACTCTGAATTTTTATCCAGCATAGCCCAGAGCCAGATGCCTAAACCCAGAAAAGGGGTGGGATTTAAAACACACGCCTTTATTTTGTCTTCACAGCCCTGGATCTGAACTGCTTTGAACCAGCTAACTACCCAATACTGAGAAATTACTCATGAGTACCCTCACTTAGCAGAATTGTAGTATATGGGCCAAAATCTGATCTAACTTCCTTACTCACTCCCTTCTACTTACTTGAGTAAGACCTGGGTGTCAACTAGGTCAGAACATGTAGCAGGCAAATTCCATTCCTTCTGTCAGCAAAGAAGTGCCATACTGAGCGAAACAACAGGTCCATCTACCCCAATATCCTGTATTTCATGGCGGTAGGTTGTGGAAGCCAAAAGGAAGAATATATTTTCAGGGCCTTCTCTGTCTCTCTTTCCATATAACTTTCAGGATTAGGAAGTTTAGGAAGTCCTAATTTGGAGACTGCATCCATAATTATATCATGTCTAATGCCCATTAATGGATCTATGCTGCAGGGGTTTGTCCAAAATAAGACATAACTGTGCAACAGAGACATACAAAACATAAATAAATACTTATAAACAGCTTCTGATGTTTGTATAATGCACTGTCATTTTGAAACCTTTTGGTCTTGCTATGAAAACAGAATGAACCAATGCCAAACCTGAGGTAAATGAATTGTCTTTAGTGCATTTAAGTAGAAAAACGAGCATAATTTGGCCAAAGTATGAACACTTAAGAACAATATTGACATTAAAATTTCACTATTATACTTAGCTCCTCTGCGACTAAAAAAAAAATCATCCCCTTAAGTCAACTGGACAAAAAAGGAGCAATATTTGGCCTGTTATCTGTAATCTGAAATTGTTAAAATATGTATTTTAAAATAAAGTTAGTTCTACAAGGCATGGAAGACATATCTTCAAATTTAATTCCTCATTAAGTTTTGATTTCCATTTCCTTTCCATCTCTGATGACTCACCACTTCAGCTGGGGACGAGGCACCCTTCTGGCAGCAAATCATTGGTGGCTGCACTGGCAGGAAGCTGGCCCCGCCTTAAACACAACCTTAAAGCCAGCAGGTCAGACAGTGGTGAGCTGTCTGCATAACAAATCTCCTGGTGAGCTTGTAGACTGCTCTGATCCCAGCACTTTGCCTTCACTCTGGTCCCTGCTTTTTCCTGAGCTCCAGGTATCAAGCTCTAACTTATTAACCTTGGCTTGTTTCTAAGTATGACTCTCAACTCCTGACCCTAATGTAATTTGTGGCTTCCAGAGCCTAGTTTCTCAACCCAAGCTTAACTCATGGCTTCCCTATTCTAGCTCCATGAACTTGGCTAGTTCTTTACCATCATTCCAACATCCTACCCTGATCTCTTCCTGACTATATCTTTGGCATCTAGAGTCTGGCTTGACCACCAACATTACACTCTTGTCTTAATTCCAAGCCCAAGCCTACTGCACAAGTCTCAATTGTCACAACACCCCAATTTACAATCACCCCTCCTTAAAGTTCTTTTCAAACCCTTACATTTTTATGAGGCCAGCATATCACAGTTTCATACAGTAAAGAAAAAAGTCTTCCTCAACTCTGGTTTTACCAGTTTGTCGCAACTTCCCGTGTCCCTTAAGTTGTAAATCCTTGGAGAATAGTCTTTATTATTATTCAGGGGACTGTGCATATTGTTGATATTAAAAATACATAAATAAGCAGAACAAAAATAATCAATATGTCAGTGTGAAATCAAACTAGCACTCAGTGTATTCCAGTACCTATGTTTCTAAAGGATAAAACATGTGAACCATCATCTAAAATGAATGAACCACTGAGATGCTGATATGACTTTTTCATAGCTATTCACACTCTGTTTTGCCTTCAAGCACAGAAAATATATCAGAGGCTTGGCAAACACCAAATATTGCTATATAATCTTCTTCGGCAACACCTTGCAGTTGACGATGATTGTCTTCCATAATTGTTTTATCTGTGTTTCCAAAGATAGCTGATGAGGCCTATCCAGGATTGATGGACTCTGCTGCACCTCAGATGTGTGTTTCTGTGTGGGGTTGATGGTGCTGGATCCTTGATTTGGTCCCCAACATGCTGTTTCTGCCGTTGCCACTTTTCCATCTTCCATTGCCAACACATGGATACAGAAACATGAGGGTGCTCAAAAAGGTATTATAGCAACAGATATCAGCACGATAAGCAATGGTCTCAGCACAATAGTGGCCTTATCATTGCCATTGTTATAGGCACCTAGGTAAGACCTTTAAAGAAAGATATGAAGAACAAGGGAGCTTTGGGGATATACCCAGGGACTTCATCCCTACCAAATAAGGCAGAGTAGGAGAAAATGTTTTTGTTATATGTACCTTATTTTGGATTGTTGAGAAGACTGTTAGCAACTAAAGAAATCAGACAAGTAAAATTATACAGGAAGACAGCCACAAACTTTGTTTTTTCATTAAGAACTTGTTAGAAAGGAATAAAGGAAAAAACATCTAAGTTAACATGCTATAAACCCCAGAAAATAATCTATGATTAAATCATTCATAATGCACCATGATCATCAGAAGATAAGTCCTTCTATATATGGACCTTATGAATAGATAATTTTAATGTTTATATTAATTAACAATCCTTCTTCAAGTTTCAAAGTTTCTTGAAACTTGAAGAACTGTCAATTAATTTAAACATTAAGAATATCTATTCATAAGATTTTATTATCTATTCATAAGATGGAATTATCTATTCAAAATTTAAAAAATCAAACTTCTGCTATGTTAGTTATAGTTAATCTTGTAAATTGTATGGAATTAGTTTTGCTGCCTGATTTGAGGAGTGTAAAACTTCAGCAGATTTTTAGCATGATGTAAAATGTTTACAGCAAATGATTATACAGATTGACATCCTTGTCTATTCTTAAAATTTACTTTCTGTTTACATTAATGAAGATTCATTAATGTAGTTATGAAATGCAAACAGAGCACAAGTCAGCTTGTTTAAAATTTCAAACAAGATATTTACGTTAAAAATGTACAATCCCTGCTAGCTCTAAGAATAACAACAAAATATTTCTTTACACACTTGTTAATTATGAATTGAAAGATGTTATTTAAAAAGAGTAAAATATGTAGATACCTATATTGAATTATTTTAGGACACTAAATATATCCCGTTAAGTTTCTTCCTAATACTTATGGTATTTAAAAAAATAATTGTAATTTACTTTCCAAATCTATTACAATTATTTTTAAAGTGCTTATTGTTTAGTTCCCAATTATAAAATTATACAATAGCAGCAGAAATGACTTCTCCCAAGTCATTTATTTAGGTCAAAGAGTCTCTGGACTAGGCACTAAGTTGGCTTAAATAATTTTTCATATTTACCTTTAGGCCTGTGTGAAGCAGGCAGCTAGTATTTGCTTTGGATTTGGCCAATGTGGGGGACAGTGATTCAATTCAGTGATTCATATCACTGTCCTGAATCAATTCAGCCGAATCTGATTCAGAGAGTTGGCTGTTGCCAACTCTCTGAATCGGGCAGGCCCATCCCCCGCCCACTCTCCCACCCTGGCAATGGCTTCCCCACCCGGTCCAGATCCTGGCAACTGGGGAAAAAAAGTCCTGACTCATGGGTGCTGCCGGGCAGGGGGGCAATCCCCGCTGGCCCCCACTGGCCCCCACTGTGGCGGGGGGGCTCTACATGAGTCCCCCAACCCCTCCCCACTGTCTCAGCCCCACCCCATGGCTACACCACCTGCCCCAGCTCTGGCCCTTTAAGAAAAAAACAAAACCCCAGGATCACAGCTCCTGCCCAGTGCAGGGACAATCCCCACTACCCCTCGCTGCCCCACACCATGTAGGGGTTCTTCCACAACCCCCCTGAATCCCCAAGGCTGCTGTAGGAGCAGTGAGTCCTGGGGTTTTTCTCAGTTTTTTTTCTTAAAGGGCCAGAGCTGGGGCGGGAGAGGTAGCCATGGAGGGCTGAGGGAATGAGGGAAGTCTTGGGGTTCATGGCAGAGCCCCCCACACAGCATGGGCAGTGGGGGGCAGCAGGAATCGATCCCCACTGGGCAGCAGTCGGTGAGTGGGGGCTTTTTTTTAAACAACTGGGAGCTGGGGCAGGCAGGGGTCGGGGGCACTGGGGGAGCAGGCAGGGGATGGGGCCTAGTAGGGGTCTCCCCATGATCCCCTCTCCCCTCCCCCTTCTCCAGTTCCCTACTTACCAGCTCTGAGTCTGGCTTCAATTCCCTGCTGCAGCCACCAGGGACTGTCCAAATCATCAAAGCTCTCCAAATCTTTTCCAAAGATTCAGACAGCTTCAAATTGATTCAGACCTTTTAATTGGTCCCCTGATTCAATTTGAATTTGGAGATTTGACCACCGAATCGGGCCAAATCTCATCTGAACTGAATCAGCATCTGAAGCTTGGCACAGCCCTATACACCTTTTCCTCAAAGTCTTGTATTTCCTTTGCCACAATGAAGGAGCATGCATGCATATGTTCACAAAGACAACAAGTAAAGAAGAATTTCTATTCTGAGAACTGTGGCCACAGGAAATATACTACGAGAAATATTTTAATCCTTTTTTCCCTTACATTCAATTGGGCATAAGAAGCAGTGGTGTTGCATCTAGCTTCTCCATTTGCTATATAGTGCAACTTACATTTGTATATGACAGAAGTTTGAAAATACAAAGCCAAATCTTGAAGTCATCAATCAGCTTTTGCGTGCAATGAACTATCTGAAAACAGAAGGAAAAAATCAGATTAGTATCACAGGGCTTGCCAAACAGAGTTATTTACCAATAGCTAGACTTCTTCAAGATGCATTGTCCATATTCTCACTTTCATGCCCTGGGCTTTAATCAGAGACTTTTGGTTTTGCCCTTAGCAGTAAACAGTGTACACTGCCCATAACTTCTTCTTCTGCCCCTGCACTGGGAGGGATAAAGGGCAATGCACACTTCCTGCATTTAAGTTTTCTTTAGACTACAGAGTCTTGTATTACATTGACTTCAAGAGAAAGGGAGGGGGAGGGATTTAAATGTGGGCAACACAACTTGAAGGACTCCAATTACTGACTAGTAACTTCTGCGTACACATTTATTTTGACTGAACACATTTCATTTGTGAGTGACTCCAAAGCAGTGGCCACATACCTAGAGTTGGATATGGAGTCTCTTTAGGCAAACAATGGTTGTAGGATTGCTCTGCCACTTGCAACATATGCCCTGGAGGCTTCCAGGATGGTGTGATGCTTTCTAAAAGTGTGAATGAAACTCAAAGTGTCTGCCCTGTAAATAGAATCAAAACTCAAGGCTGAGGTGATACCTTTTATTAAACCAACTAGATATTTGCAAAAAAAAATTCTTTATTTGTAAGCTTTTGGGCACAGGCACCCTTCATCAGGCATGGGAGATTGTAAAGATTGTAAAAGTTCTCCTAGGTGGAAATAAAAATTTATATTTCACAAGAGAGCTGCAGGTGTGGTAAAGTCCCCTGTTTGGAACAAAACTTGTACAATCTTTACAATCTCCTATGCTTAATGAAGGGTGCCTGTGTCCAAAGGCTTGCAAATAAAGGATTTTTTTGGTGCAAATATCTAGTTGTTCTAATAAAAGATATCACCTGAGCCATGAGTTTTGATTCCCTTTGCCTCTAGATCAATGTAGCAACCTGGATGCCCTGTAGATGTCAGGCAGAGCTCCTATAGAATATGTCTAGGCTCTGGTAGAATATGTCCTTATCACATATGATGGGTCCCTTAGTAGTCCCTTTTCATACTTATACAGTCTGAGATCTACTTAGCCTTTGAGCTGATTTTGCTGTGCCATTATACCTCAGCCACCAAAACAAAAAGCTGGAGATACTTATTCTACCTTGGTTCCATAAAGGTAGTAGACAATACCTCTCAATGTTCAAATAGTTCAATGAAGCCTCTGTTCATGAGGAATGGGACTTTGAAAAGAACCCTGACAATTAATTTGCTTCCTCAAACAAAGTCTCTAATGACTGGGGGCAGAAATTTTGAGCAAGTCCCCAATGTTATCTTGTCTGGGAAAAAGATGATATGGAGGGATTTGCCCTGAGGGCTTGGATTTCATAGATTTCATAGACATTAAGGGCTGGAAGGGACCTCATGAGATCATCAGGTTCAGCCCCTCCCTTTCCTCCCCACCGCCATAGGTGGGAAGTCAGCTGGGATCAAGTGACCCCAGCAAGAAATAAATCCACCTGTTTTTTGAAGGAGTCCAGAGTAGGTGCTTGCACCATCTCGGGGGAGTTTGTTCCAGACCCTGGACACACACACTGTAAAGAACCGTTTTCTTATGTCTAGTCTAAATCAGCCTTCCTGGAGTTTATGGCCGTTAGACCTTCTTATCCCTTGGGGAACTCTTGTGAACAGGTGTTCTCCCAGGTCCTGATGTACCCCTCTTATATAGTTGTAGGCTGCCACCAAGTCCCCCCGGAGCCTTCTCTTCTCCAGACTGAAGAGTCCCAAGTCCCTCAGCCTCTGCTTGTATGGCTTTCCCTCCAGGCCTTGGATCATATGAGTGGCTCTCCTCTGGACTCTATAAAGCTTCTCCACATCCTTCCTAAAGTGGATGCAGTACTCCAGCTGCAGTCTCACAAGGGCCGAGTAAATTGGGAGGATGACTTCTTTGGTTTTGCTTGCTATGTGTCCAGAGTTTGTGTAGCTTTGCCAGCCACAGCATTACATTGGTGGCTCATATTCATCTTGAGGTCTATCAAGACCCCCAAATCACTTTTGGTCATGGTGCTAGTGAGCGTAGCACTGCTGAGCCTGTAAGTATGCTGGGGGTTCTTCCAACCAATCACCTTGCACTTTTCTGCATTGAAGGCCATTAGGTTTTGGTCAGCTGACCTTGAGAGTGTATCCAAGTTGGCCTGTATCCCCAGCCTGTCCTGCGGTATGACCACCCTCCCCAATAATTTGGTATCGTCCACGAACTTCGACAATTCACATCTGACTCTTGAATACAGATCATTGATGAAAATGTTAAAGAGTACTGGCCTGAGTACTGAGCCGTGAAGGACTCCACTGGTAACCCTGTGCTACACTGATTTGCTCCTTTCAACTAGTACTCTTTGGGTCTGACCCCATAGCCAGTTGTCTAGCCTTCAGACCATAAGATGATCAAGGCTACAGTTCCCTAGCTTAACCATGAGGACATCATGGAGAACTAGGTCAAAGTCCTTCTTGAAGTCCAGATATATGATGTCCACATCATCTCCCTTGTTCAGGGCATGTGTTACCTGGTCATAGAAGGAGGTGAGGTTGGTCAGGCAAGATTGGTCAAGCCATGTTGGCTGGCACTCAGAAGCTTGCCTTCCATTAATCTGGCATTAATGGATCCCTTGACAATTTTTTCCAGGATTTTTCCAGACTGATTGGTCTATAGTTCCCTGGGTCATCCTCCTCCCTTTCTTGTAGACAGAGACCATGTTGGCTCTTTTCCTGTCATCTGGGATCATGCCCAAGTGCCACAATTTTTCAAATATCCTTGCCAAGGGGGATGCAATGATATCTGTCAGCTCTTTCAAGACCCTCGGCTTCATTCCATCTGGGCCCACAGACCTGTGAATATACAGTTTCTCAAGGGGTTCCCTCACCTGATCCACATCGATTTTGGGCCCGTCGCCTGCTCCCGAATTGGTTTGTGCCATTTCTGGCAGTGTGATCCTCCTGGGAGGGTGAAAAACTGATGCAAAAAACTCATTTATGAGATTGGCTCTTTCTTGGGCATCTGATTTCAGTTGCCGCATTGGATCTCTCAGGGGCCCAATGCTCTCCTTGTTCTTTTTTCTACTTTCCATGTATCTGAAGAAGGACTTTTTGTTGTCCTTGATTTCCGTAGCTAGCCTAAGTTCTGTTTGTACCTTGGCTTTTATCAATCGCTCTCTGCAGGTGCGGGCGAGTGCAGAGTAATCTTCTTTGGTAATGCATCCTGCTTTCCAGCTGATGTAGGCTATTCTTTTGAGATTAATGAGGTCCAAGAGCTCCTTATTCAGCCATGGGGGCTTCCTTGCCCATTGACTGCATATCTTTTGAGATGGGATGGCTTTGCCCTGTGCTTCAAGGATTATATTGTGGAGCAATGACTATTCCTCATGTACTCCCTTTTCGAGTGGGGAGGCAGGGTATGGCCTCTGATTGCCTGACTGACCAATTCTCTCAGTTTGCAGATGTCACCCTTCCCAAAGGTAAGGACTTCTGTTTTACTGAGGAGTTTGCCTGCTCTTCAGTGAACTAAGAAGGTGACTGGTTCATGGTCGCTGTCACCAAGCTTCCCCTCAATCTACAGATCGCTCACCAGGTCCTCCCCTTTGGCCAGGACCAGATCAAGCAATGCTTCTCCCCTAGTCAGCCCACAGACCTCCTGGGTTAGGTAGAGGTCATCAGTGCATGTGAGAAAGCTACACAACCTGTCAGATTTGGCCATGCACTCATCCCAAGAGATGTCAGGGAACTTGAAGTCCTCCATGAAGATCATGCATAGGGAGCTCATGGCTTCTTGACCCTCTTGGTTGGGGGGACGATAGTAGAATCCTACAAGAAAGTCATCCTCCCCATGTTTTCCTCATATCTTGACCCGGAGGGTCTCAAGACATTCTTCTTGGTTTGGAAACTCAATTTGCAGGGAGGCAAGCTGACCCTTGAAAAAGAGAGCAACACCCCGACTAGGGTGGCTAGGATCTGGAACCAACTTCCAAGAAAAGTGGTGCTGGCTTCTACACTGGGGGTCTTTAAGACAAGGCTAGAAAATCACTTTGCTGGGGTCGTTTACTGTAGTGCCTGCAGTACTCTTTCCTGCTATGGCAGGGGGTCGGACTTGATGATCTGCTCAGGTCCTTTCTGACCCTACTAACTATGAAACTATGAAACCCCCACCCCTCTTCCCCACACGGTCTCTCCTATACAAGGTGTAACCCTCTATTGTCACTGACCAATCATAGCTGGAGTCCCACCAGGTCTCTGTAAGTCCTACAAGTTCATAGTCATTATCACATAGGAGAAGAGCCAGTTCTTCATGCTTATTTCCCAAGATCCTGGTCGTTTTCTACAGGCAGTTGAGTCTGCCATGACAAGCCCAATGCTTCCCTGAGGGGTTAAGTGGAACCTTTCCTTAGGCTGTCGCCAGAGTGGGATCCCTTAGGCTGCCCAAGTTATTGGTAGTGTGGCTGACATGACCTGGGCTAGAACGGTTAGTAGACTGCCTGTCCCCCAGCAATCTCTGTCCCTCAGCAATTATGGCCAAGGAGAGCTTCTTCCCTTTCCAGGTGAGGTGGAGGCCATCCCTTCCCAACAGTCTGCTCTCTCTGAAATGTGGACCATGGTCAAGGAAGCCAAACCCCTTGTAATGGCACCATCACCGGAGTCTTCTAATCAGCTTGAAGATGCACCTACTCCTCTGGAGCCCATGTTCTGCAACAGGGAGGATTAAAGAGAAAACTATCTGTGCCCCCAGACACTTCAGCCCAGCTCCCAGAGCCCTGTAGTCACACATGACCCAGCCTGCACTTCTCCATGCCATGTCATTGGTGCCCACATGGATGAGGAGCATGGGAAGGTGGTTGGAGGGTCAGGTGAATTTGGGGATCCTTTCCATCACATCCTGGACATAAGCTCCACGCAGGCAGCAGACCTCATGGGCCAGGGCGTCTGGGTGACAGATAGGTCCCTCAGTCCCCCTGTGAAACCCACCATGCATCTACTTGTAGGTGCAGGTGCTGGTGGCACTGCATCCTCATGTGCTGGAACCAGTGGAATGGCTGGCTCTATTGATGTGAGAGGATCCACCTCTTTGCTAATGTAATCACCACCAGAAAGGTTGTTTTCATGGGAAGATGAAGGAGGGAGCATGCTGTAGTTAGCAATGTGAGAAACAAGTTCAGGTCCCACAATAGAACTGAGTCCCTGATTTGAGAAAGATTCTGGGCAGGAACCTGAGGCTGCTGATCACTGACTAGCCAGACATAGGCAGAGAGACAAAATATCTGGGGAAGGCTGAGTGCATGTGCGCTTGTGCATGCATGCACACATGCCTCCTCCCCCACTGCAGGTAAGTCTGTTGTGCGTAAGTGGCATGGGAGGGCAGATCAAGACCCCCCCCCACAGTGAGGGAGGGTGTAGGGCAAAGGCAGGGGCAGGAGCAGGGGCCAGAGTGAATGGGGATGCAGGGCTGGGGGCAAGTCCAAGTATTGCTCATTCAGGGGTCCTGGGCCTGGGCAGTTCATCCAGGGCATGGAGAAGGGGGACTCCCACCACTGTGCACCCCAGGGGAGGCCTGGGGGCCATGTGCCCCCTGGATCTGTGTGTAGGGTGGAGGTGGGCTGCTGCTGTGGGATGGACTCTGCACCCCACATGCAGCAGGCACATGGCATCACACTGCTCCAGGGCAGCAGTAGCAGGATGCAGAGTTCAGCCTACAGCAGCCCACCTCTGCTCTGCACACAGATCCAGGGAGTATGTGGCGTCCAGGCCTCCCACAAGATGCATACAATGAAGGGAACCCCCCCTGCCCCATGCCCCTGGATGAGCTGCCTAGGCTCTGAGCATCCCATGACTCATTCTGGCCCCAGGGCCTCTTTCACCCCAGCCCCTGCCCCTGCATTTGCCCCACTCCTTCCCTCACCATGGGGGCTTCAATCTGACCACCCATGCCACTTCCCCACAACAGACTTACTTGCTGCTCTGCACACTGCCTGGGCTGCTGCAGGCTCTAACTGTGTGTCTGTGTCTGTGTTTGTGCACATCCCTCTCCCCTTGCTGCAGCCACCCAGAGCCTATGCCCAGGCTGTTTTGTGGTCCTACCCAGTGCCACTGCTGCCATGAGTCTGTGGGGGCTAAGCTCCGTTAGCCCAGCCTTCTGCTGTATAAGCTAGCAGATGAAAGGCTGAACTAGCTCTCAGTTGGTTCTTAACTGAACTCACAGCAACATAAGATTTCTAAAGGTCTATTAGATAATCTAGTATCTCTGGTATGAAAGACCTGATATGGTTGATCTTCCTCACCTGGCACCCAGGCAAACAGCTGGTCCACTTTGCTAGGTAAATGCTCTTAGACCTTTCTGCAGTGAATGAGAGTACCCTAATATAGATGAACCATTTTTGCTTGACCCAGAAACTACATAGCATTTAAGTTAAAAGATGGAGAAAGTAGAGATCCAGGTAGAGAATCCACTTTCTTCTCTGGATTTGCAGGTCTGGAACTAATGGTAGTGTGCCTGTTCTGGGATCTCTGCCCAAGACCGAGAAGAAACCTAAGTACCTAAACTGCCTTGCCATGTAGGGGCTACTAGTTTTACTAGGGGACATACTGTAGAGGACTTGAGGAGTTAAATGAGTGAGTGAAATGGAACACATAATCACTCTATTATAAATGTATCCAACAAGGGACCTGAGCTGAGCTCTCCACTAGAGCTCCTTTTGATCTTGTTTGCAAATAAGTCTATGGCAGGAGAGTAAGTTATGTTCCTCAGGCCTCTAATAATTTTTGTTGCTCTCCACTGGACCCTAATTTGTCCATATCTTTCTTAAAATGTGGTGCCCAGAATGGGCATGGTACTCCAAGTAAAGCCTCACCAATGCTGAAGAGAATTAGGAAATTACTGCTGTAGACCTTTTCCCACAGCAGACATGCACAAATAGGGTCCCTAAAGAGGAACAGGCAAAGGTGTGGGAGAGTGACAGGAGTTGTGAGTGGGTTATGACTTAAACTGACTAGCATATCTGTTCACTAATACATCTACAATGCATTGGTCTGAGGCAATACATACCCAGGTAAGGTAAAAGTGTGCCACATAGTTTTGGAATGGTTCTTCAAGTGTGGCACCAAATTTCTTGTTTGAAGATGGCTAATCTATGACAACCTCAGAGTGAAATGTGTCTTTGCCAATAGTATCTCTGCTATTTGGGGGTGGGGGACAGAACTCTCTCTGGTGAAAGGTGGTTGGCACTGGTTGTAAATTTGGCAGATGCTGGCAGGGAAGAAGAATCTTTCCTTCAATCCTTTACAATGTGTCAGAATGGTACTTTAACTTGTGCTTGTAAGAGAGGCACAAGCAGTTCTATACCCTTGAAAGAAAGGCCTCCACAGCAGGCTGGATCTTCTTCACAAAGCTCAAATGTTGTAGCCAAGAAGAGCTACACATTATCACTGCCAAAGCCAGGCATCTGGCTGCAGTAGCAGCTGTGACCAGTGTCACTTACATGGTCATAGATTTCACAGCTTTCATAGACTTTAGGGCTGGAAGGGACCTCAGAAGATCATCAAGTACAGCCCCCCACCAAAAGGGCAGGAAGTCAGCTGGGGTCATAGGGTCCCAGCAAGATAAGCATCCAATTTACCCTTGAAGGTGTTCAGTGTAGGTGCTTTGGACCACCTCTACGGCAAGCTATTCCAGACCTTGGGGGCTCGGACTGTAAAGATATTCTTCCTTATGTCCAGCCTGAAATGGTCTTGCAGTAGTTTATAACCATTCGACTTCATCATCCCTTGGGGTGCTCTGGTGAACAAATGTTTCCCTAAGTACTGGTGGTCACCCTTGATAAACTTATAGGTGGTCATCAGATCACCCCTGACCCCATGGCTATCAGCCTGTCATTGTAAGGTCTGTTTTCCCAACCTCTGATCATGCACGCGGCTCTTCTCTGGACTCTCTCAAGCTTCTCCACATCCTTTTTGAATTGTGGAGCCCAAAACTGGACACAGTACTCCAGCTGCGGCCTCACCAAGGCTGAGTACAAGGGGAGAATGGCATCCCGGGATTTGCTTGAGAAGCATCTATGGATGCAAGCCAGCATTTTGGTCACTTTACTATCCGCAGCATCGCATTGCAGGCTTATGTTCATCTTGTACTCAATGATGATCCCCAAGTCTCTTTCTTCTGTAGTGCTAGCCAGCATAGCACTGCCAGGCCTATAAGGATGCTGCAGGTTTTTCCTCCCAAGGTGGAGAACCTTGCATTTTTCAGTGTTAAACACCATCAGGTTCTCATCTGCCCATTTGCTGAGCCTGTCCAGGTCAGCCTGGATCGCCCTCCTGTCTTCTGGTGTGGATGCTTTGCCCCAAAGTTTGGTGTCATCAGCGAAATTGGCCAGTCTCCTTCTGACTCCAATGTCCACATCATTAATGAAGAAGTTGAACAATATGGGTCCAAGGACAGAGCCTTGGGGGACCCCACTGGTCCCAGGGCATTATGATGGTCATTATCATCTTCACCAGATTCTGACCAGGGAAGATAAGTGATCCAGAGCCACCTGTGCCTGTGGCTTGCTAAGTGTGGGTCTGGTGGGCTGTGTGTGCCTGTGCTCTGAGAAGCTGGGAGTATTGCTGAGTGATTCCTACCTAGGCTTAACAGAAGCCCTGATGCACTAGCAGGGGATGTGAAAGGTAACAAGAAGGGTGTCTACAAGTATGTTGACAGCAAAAGGAGGATCAGGAAAAAGTGTAAGTCCCTTACTGAATGGGGGAAGGCAACTTTGTGACAGAGGATACAGAAAAAGCTGAGGTGCTCAATGCCTTTTTTGCCTCAATGCCTAATCTTGCCTTAGAGGCAAGGTTAGCTCCCAGACTACTGCACTGGGCAGCACAGTTTGGGGAGGAGGTGAGCAGCCAAAGTGGTGAAAGAACAGGTTAGGGAGTATTTAGAAAAGCTGGACATATACAAGTCCACGGGGCTGGATGACATGCACCCAAGGGTGCTGAGAGAGTTGGCTGATGTGATTTCAGAGCCATTGGCCATCATTATTGAAAACTCATAGCAATCAGAAGTCCTGGATGACTGGAAAAGGACAAACATAATGCTCATATTTAAGAAAGGGAAAAAGGAGGATCTAGGAAACTACAGACCAGTAAACCTCACCTCAGTCCCTGGAAAAATAATGGAGCAGGCCCTCAAGGAGTCCATTTCTAAGCACTTGGAGGAAAAGAAGGTGATTAGGAATAGTCAGCATGGATTCACTAAGGGCAAGTCATGCCTGACCAAGCTGGTTGCCTATTGTGATGAGATGACTGCCTCTGTAGATGCAGGGAGACCATTGGATGTGGTATACCTTGGTTTTAGCAAGGCTTTTAATACAGTCTCCCACAGCATTCTCAGAGGCAAGCTAAAGAAGTATGGGATAGATTAGGGGTGGGAAATTATTTTGGGTGGGGGGGGCGCTTACTGAGTTTTGGCAAGCTATCAAGGGCTGCATGACAGGCAGCCAGGGGCAAATAAATATTAATTTTCTAAATATTTCAGATGTCCCACAGGCTGGCTAGAATGGCCTGGTGGGCACATCCAGCCTGCGGGCCGTATTTTGCCCACCCCTGGCCTAGATGAATGGACTGTAAGGTGGATAGAAAATTGGTTGGAGCATCACACTCAGAGAGTAGTCATCAATGTCTCTATGCTTAGTTGGTAGCCAGTATCAGGTGGAGTGCCCCAGGTATTGGTCTTGGGGCTGTTTTGTTCAATGTCTTTATCAATGACCTGGAAGATGGGATGGAATGCACCCTCAGCAAATTTGCAGATGACACCAAGCTGGGCGTAGTAGTAGTTACACTGGAAGGTAGGGCTAGGATTCAGAGTAAGCTAGAGAACTTGGAGGATAGGGCCAAAAGAAATCTCATGAGGTTCAGCAAGGACAAGTGCAAAGTCCTGCACTTAGGACCGAACGAATCCATGTACCAGTACAGGCTGGGGGCTGACTGGTTGGGCAGCAGCTGTGCAGAAAAGGACTTGGGGGTTACAGTGGACAATAAGCTGAATATGAGCCAGCACAGTGCCCTTGTTGCCAAGAAGGCTAACAGCTTACTGGGTTACATTGGTAGGTGTATTGTGAGTAGGTCCATGGAAGTGAGTATTCCCTATTCTGTACTGTTGAGGCCAGTGGAGTACTGTGTTCAGTTTTGGGTCCCCCACTACAGAAAGGATGTGAACAAACTGGAGAGTTCAGCGGAAGGCAACAAAAATGGTGAGGGGGCTGGGGCACATGACTTCTGAGGACAGGCTGAGGGAACTGGGCTTATTTAGTCTACAGAAGAGAGGACTGAGAGGGGACTTAATAGCAGTCTTCAACTACCTGATGGGGGGTTCCAAAGAGGCTGGAGCTGGACCACTCTCAGTGGTGACAGATGACAGAACAAGAAGGAATGGACTCAAGTCACAGCAAGGGAAGTTTAGGTTAGATATTAGGGAGAATTGTCTCACTAGGAGGGTAGTAAAACACTTGAACACGTTACCCAGACAGGTGGTAGAATCTCTGTCCTTGGAGGTTTTTAAGATGAGACTGGACAAAGCTTTGGCTGGGATAATCTAGTTGGGGATTGGACTAGATGACCTCCTGAATTCCTTTCCAACCCTAATTTTCTATGACTAACAGACCATCTGTTACAAGGGATAGCAAGTCATTTCTCTCATGTGGGAAACAATTTTACCAGGTCTAAAGTATTTTCATAGACTTGAAAATCATAATAGGCCAGTAGACCCTGATAATTAGCAAATCTGAATTGTTGTCTCACAGAGAAATAGGACCTCTTTCCAAATTGGTCACTTTTCTGTTTCCCTGTCCTTATTCAAACTGGAATTCTCATCTGCTGTTGAAACTACTAGGGAGGAAGGATTAGGGTGAGTGTGTAGGATCTCGGTACTCCTGCAATCAACCCAAAATACTATTTGTCTACCATTATTATAGTATTTTCAGTGAAAAACAAAAATTGGCCCAATATAAATAATCTATCAGGTTACTTCTCTTTTAAAAGGTAGTAGTTTTGAAGGAAATGAAAATGGTCATGTAAAAGTAATCTTATCAAACATAATAAATAATCTCCAGTCCAACCTCACATTCAAAATTCATGGAAGGATGGGAAACAGGAACTGACAAAA
This sequence comes from Crocodylus siamensis, assembly GCF_052110815.1. NCBI lineage: Eukaryota > Metazoa > Chordata > Crocodylia > Crocodylidae > Crocodylus > Crocodylus siamensis. Next base: position 69,133,946 of record NC_143398.1, read on the forward strand.
ACCTATGGCAAACTCATACAGAGAAAAGTGAATAAAGCACAAGAAAAGCAGAATTTCCTGTGGTCAAGCCCTATAATCTAGTTAAAGCAATAATGTTGTATCTAGTTTCCTCACCTAAGAACCTTTTAGCCATAACAACATGGTAAAGACTGATGAGGTGATAGGAAAGCAAAGATCAGTGGAAAGTTTCATAATGTGTTCCTACCATGCTGATTTACTTGGATTGTCAAAAATGAATCTCTTATATTTATTTTGCCATAGATATGTCCCCGAAGAGACTTACATTTAAATCAAGGATGTCTATGCTGAGTGAATTTGACAGTAATAAACTGTTTAGTAGTTTTATATTTTACATGGACAATAATTTTCAAGAGTACTTTTGGATACCACCTAATAAACACAGCCAATTTTGGATTTGTTTGACTAATGTATAATTCCTACAGCATATGATGCCAGTAAACCCATTATTTTGCAGTTAAGTCTTTGTTGTGTCTGTTTTTCATTTTAAAAGAGGAGGAAACTTTTTTCCGGAACTGGTTTCTTGGAAAAGGAGAGGGTTAGTCCCTTGACCATTCATTACATTTCTAAAAAGGCCTAGCTTCCACCATGTATTATAACTCCATATTGTCCTAAAAATTAATACCACACTTGTCTGAACTTGGCAGTAGTCATACTTTATTTGATGGTGATAAGAAAAAATATACTCAAAAAGAGACACCCTCCAGTACACCTGATACTGCTGATATTTAATTCAGATGTAATTAGTTAGTTTTACCTCTCTGTTCCATTTGGAATAGAACGCTTTCAGTCCTGACTTTCATCTTCCAAGGCCTTCTGCAGCAATCATGACATTAATGGTTGTTTGTTCTACTTTTTATATAGATATCTATATATACATAGACAGATCTCTCTCTCTCTCTCTCTCTCTATATATATATATATAGAGAGAGAGAGAGAGAGAGAGAGAGAGAGATCTATATATATATCTCTCTCTCTATATATATAGATATAGATATAGATATAGATATAGATATACACACACATCTCCATAAAGTCTTTGGTCTGTCTCTTGATGTCTTTTGCCCTTGGGACTCCAGACCAATGGGCTCCTACACACATGCATGGAATCTTCTCTGATGCACTGGAAATCCAGAGCATCAGAGAATACTCGATTAATCAAGTCTGCTGGAGTACAAAAATGGGCACACTCTGGCAGCTTTCTGCATCACATGCATCAGCATTGCCGTGTGTCTCTGGACAGAAAAAATGGTGGCGGCATACTTTGAAATAAAACATGTTCAATGAGCTTTATTTCAAAGTGCCCTGCCACCATTTTGTCAGCATGGGGACATGCAGTGATGCTGATACACATGATGCACGGGCGGTTTTAATTAGCACAGCTTGCTAGTTAAAAATGCCCAGCACATCCCAACACACATAAAAATGCCCAATGTTTGCTTTATATTGCTTGGTACCCACCCTCTGGTCAGCTAGAGACAGCAGTGGCAGTAGGCTTTCAGTAAGGTTGTGAGAAGCTTTGGGTGCTGATTTGATTCAAAGGAAATTCAGCCTGATTAGGTGGCCAAATCTCTAGATCAGAATCGAATCAGGGGACCAATTAAAAGGTCCAAATTGAATCAAAGCTCTCAGAATCAATTTAGAGAGCTTCAGCGATTCAGGCAGTCCCCACCGGCTGCAGCAGGGAGCCGGACCTGGACTCCATGCTGGTAAGTAGGGGGTGGGGGCGGGAAGGCTGTAGGAAGGGGGAGGGAACCATAAGGGGACACCTGCCAGGCCCCATCCCCTGCCTGCTCCCCAAGGCCTCCTGAGCGCTCCCCTGACCCCCACCTGCTCTCCCATCCCCCTCACATGACTGCCCCACCCGCCCCAGCTCCCAGTTGTTTAAGAAAAAGCCCCTACTCACTGGGTCCTGATAGGTGGGGGGTGTTTCCTGCTGCCCCCCATTGCCCCACACTGCATGGGGAGCTCTACCTTGAGCCCCCCAACCCTCACTTGCTCTCCCAGCCATCCCCCCCTGCAGCTGCCCTGCCCATCCCAGCTCACAGCTCTTTAAAAAAAAAAAGCCCACACTCACCACCTGCTGCAGTGGCCTCAGAGCTTCTGGGGGCTCATGGCAGAGCCCCCCCTAATGCAGCACAGGGCAGTGGGGGGCAAACGAGTTTGTCTCCCCACTGGCAGGAGCCAGTGAGTTGGGGCTTTTTTTTTTTAAGTGCTGGGAGCTGGGGTGGGTAGGGCAGCCAAGGGGGGTGGGGCGGGAAGAGTGGGTGTGGGGCAGGGGCTTGTGGCAGAGTCCCCCATGCAGCATGGGGCAACAGGGGACAGCAGAGATTGCCCCCCTGCAGCATCCAGTGAGTGCATGCTTTTTTTTTCTTCCAAAGAGCCAGTAGCTGGGCCAGGCAGGGCTGGGAGAGTGAGTGGGGGATGGGGCCTGTCTGATTTGGAGATTAGGCTGATTCAGCAGCAACTGACTCTCCAGATCAGATTCGGGCAAATGGATTCGGGACAATGATTCGAATCACCGAATCGAATCACTGTCCCCTAAATTGGCTGAATTTGAATCCAAAACAAATACTAGCCACTTCACATAGGCCAAGCTTCCAGATTCTTCTGCTAGTTTCCCACCCTTCCAGGTGTCCCCAGAATCTGGGAGCAGGTGCTGCAAGGGGTGGGACCTGCCCATCACGGCCATACTATCCTTGGCCAAACCTGGTACCCCATGTATCTGCTTATGGAAGCCCTCATCTGTAGTGAGGCAGGAGCAGCCCTGGAGCTCCCTAGCCCCTGGAGGACAGCCGTGATTGTGAGTGGCTCCCTCTGCTTGCACCCAGAGGCAGCTCCTAGGCAACCCCTGCGGGAGAAGGAGACAGAGGGGACTGGGAGGATAGGGAAGGGAAGGTGCCTGCATTGCAGGGGAGTGGGTGCCAACAGCAGTGGGGTAATTTTAGCATGGAAGTAGGAATCAGAGGGTGGTACTATCTCTGGATATATGTTAGTGTGACTATTACTAAAATAATGAATTCAGGTTGGGTGTCTGCATTTCTAAAAGGCTGTTGACAAACTGGAAAAAGCTCAGAAGAAATGAACCACAACAATGATTAGTGGTCATCACTGTTTTGAAGTGAGAAACTAATCTCAAACTTTCTTTGTTAATCCAAGATTAAGAGATGAATACATGGTTATCATCATGTACTTGCAGAGGGAAGAGATTTTGGATAGGAGGTAATAGGGGTGTGGGAAGTGGGCCCTATTTGATTCAGATTTGGCCCAAATCAGGGAGAGTGATATGATTCATTGATTCAGATCACTGTCTCTGATTTGATTCAGCTGAATCCGAATCTGAAGATTTGATGCCAATTCAAAGAATCAGTGATTTGGACGCAGACACAGCTTTAAAAGTTTTTTCTGCATACCTTGAGGTAGCAGGCATGACTAGTGAACACTGCAATGCTGGGGTGCATGGAGCATCCCACTGGAGCATGGTGGGCCCTTCTCCTGCGTTGCCGCCAGGACTCAACTAGTTGTTCTCGTGCCGCTCTCGCCCAGGTGATCGATGTTACACACCTCTGGGGCTCGTGTCTTTGCCTGAGCTGGTGACTTCTGCCCGACTCCCGGACCCTGTGCTCGCCTGCCACGACTTGATGACCTCAGTGTCCGGGGTCGTTCATCCGGCGCGCTCGTTAGCCCAAGGTTCCTCCTGGCGGTCACTCTCAGGGCTCTGCCAACCCTACACCCCGGCCTCATGCCTTCTGCGTAGCGGTGTCGAGTTGATCAGCGTTTCGTTCCTAGGACTCTCGACCGGGTCCCTCTCAGGCCCTTCCCCAACACTGTCTAGGCCTACAATGTGTGCCTACTACCCTCAGATGCCCCCGGAGCTCGGGGAGGAGCAAACCCCAAAAGAAACTGAAAAGGATGCTCCAACACAAAACTGGGTGTACTGCCCCTTTAATTGCCCGCCCACACTTCACTGGGGCACTGGCTGCCTTATGCCTAAACACTCAGTTCCCTGCCTACTCCAAGGCATCTCTTGGTCCAGCGACGATGCTTTCCTTGGTGCCACCTCTTTCTTGGATCCCTCACAGTTCCTCTCTCCCAAGGCTGATCTCTTCAGGGATACCCCTGCGGTCTTTACAGGGCAATCCTGGCATCCCTCCTCAGCCGCATCCGCAGCGCTGTCTGGATGACCCTCTTCTCCCTTCTTACTCTCGTCCTGGACGTTCCTCCTCTTCTGGCCTGGTGTGTCGGCTTGCCTCAACTGCAGGGACATCAGTTGCTGTCTCCTCTCCCTCTCCTCCGGCTCCACAGCGTGCACCGCCATTTTTATTCGTGCTGGCTGGCATTCAGCGCTAATGTCACTGGCCGGCTGCAGCTGTATAAACATGCGGCTGATGAGCTGCGCAGATTTTGTCTCCTGTGCTGTTTCCTGAGCTGCCGGTAAGTATTCTTGCATCCCTCACATCCTGGGACAACATGTTTGGCAGTGAACCCGGAAGTGGACCAGAAGTACTTCCAGTCCATTTCTGGGTCTGCTGGGGAGTGTGCTGGGGTGGCACCCCTGCACCCCCACTGGCTCAACGGTTGGCTGCAGGGGGATCCCAGATGCCCCCCTCCCCAGACCCAGGAGGCACCAGTCACTGAGCCAGTGGGGGTGGAGGGAGGCCCACTGCACCCCCCAGCAGACCCAGAAGTGGACTGGAAGTACTTCTGGTCCACTTCCGGGTCTGCTGCCGAGCTTGCTGCGGAGTCCCCTATGCTTCTGTGGGACACTCCATGCACCCCAACATCACAGCATTCACATGCCCATGCTACCTAGGGGTACATAGAAAAAACATTTAAAACTGTCTCTTATGTCCAAATCTCCAAAACAATTCAGAGGGTTCCAATTCAATTCAGAGAGATTAAAGGGTCCTCTGATTCAATTCAGATTTGGAGATTTGGCCAGCGAATTGGGCTGAATCTCCACTGAATTGAATCAGGGACCAAATCTTCGTACAGCCCTAGTAGGTAACTCTTTACTGTAACAGAGAAAGGCACAACATCCAGTGGCTGGAAGTTGAAGCAAGCCAAATACAAACTAAGACAAAGGGGTATATTAACAACAGTGACTGTAATTAGCCATTGAATCAAATTATTTAAGGACAGAGTAAATTCTCTTAGTTGAAATATTTAAATTAAGCCTGGCTAACTTCCTAGAATATATGCTGTCATTCAAAACAGAATGTATAGGCTCGATGCAGAAATTACTGGGATGGCCTTACAGTAATAATGGTCCCTCCTGATTTTACCTAAACTCAACTCATAATCTATTAATCTAGTCTCATTTGGCTAGAACGTCAGATGGTACAAATTGCCATAGCTCTACTGACTTCAAATGAGTTATGACATGTTATAAAAGTAGAGAAACTGGCCCACTGGAGTTCAGTGGGACTCCTCAGGTACATATACTTAATTACATGAATAACTGCTTGGAGGACTGAAGCCTACAATTTGAATAACTAACTAATGAGAAACCTGGAAAAATAGGATTACTTGGCAGTTAAGGAAATGGCACTTTTTTTTTTTAATGATTTACCTAAGTAATCTGTCCCCAGATTATATGAAAACAATTATTACAATCAGGTTGAATTAGGAAGAAGCTTGAAATTTATACATTCTGGGTGCTTACACAAGTTACATTGTTGACATGATCTGGCCGCTGAAAGTGCAGAGTACTTTTAAAATGGCTGATTATGTGAAAAATTAACCCTTGATAAATCACCCATTAGCTGAAGGCACTCTACAACAGAGCACCCTAGGGAACTTCTATTCAGGTTCCCTTGAGGGTTAATTTATCACATGGCCCTTTGTGGGGCTGAGCTGTTGCTCATTTCAGTGAACACCAGCTCAGCTCTGCCCCTGGGTCTGTCACAGAGAGCAGAGAGTCTCCTCCTTGTGCAACAGGGGAGGGAGGGGAAAAGGGAGAGGGCAGCACGCAGCTGTCAGCTGGACTTTGCTATGGCCAGAACTGAGGGAAGGAGGGGTAGAACAGATCCCTCTCATCTTGCAGGCCTCCTACCCCACTAGCTACCATGGCTAGGGTGCTGGGGGGAGCCAGGTTGGCCTCACAAAGCAGGCAGGGGTGCCCCTTTCCCCAGCACCCTCCTGCCCCCAGCTCTGGCTGCAACAAAGCTGAGCCAGCAGCTGTATGGTGCTTCTGTCAAGAAGCTCAGGCCAGGGCTAGAGGAAGGTAGCTGTCCATGCCTCGTGAGCCCAGCCTGGTTTCCCATAGTACCCCAGCCAGGGTAGATGGAGGGTGCCTGCAAGCTGGAGGCAGGGGGGAGGTCCCTTCCCCAGCCCTTGCCCAAGCCTTTTAACAGGAGCATCACACAGTTGCTGGCTTGGCTTTGCTGTGGCTAGAGCCGGAGGGCAGGAGAGGACTGGGGAAAGGAGCGATTTGGCAGCCTCCTGGAGTGCCTCTGCCTGCTGGCTGGGGCCAGTGCAGACAGGTTTGGCCCTCCCCTGCTGGGTGGGGTAGGGGCTCTTAAACCTTAGCAACTGTATGCTGTTAGGAATTCTTCACCCTTCTCACCTTTTTGGATGCTTGTGTGTCAATCTGTAGAACCTTTAAAAGCTTTTACTCCAGAAGTGATCTCATATTTTTTGGACCAATCTTCCCACCTGCAATGATATTTCTCTCTGTCTCTTATATTTAAGGCAAGTGGTCTCAGTCTCACAGCTGACAAAACCTTTACTTTCTTCTGATTGTAGATGGTGAAATACTTTCAGAAAGGAGCTGTTTTTAAATGGAGTCTTGACACTGGATCCTGCCCCTTCCAAAAGGATAAATCTCTACCTAAAAGGGTTTTAAAGAAAATTCATAGTGAAAATTGTACTACTGGCCTCTCAATTATTGACTAATAGTCATTCCCCCCTCTCCCCAGGGAAGTATTTTTAGTAATTTTTCAGAATTACCTGCCTGTGTGAAATGCAGGCCGTTTTGAAGTCAATTGCAAAACTCCCACTGACTTCAACGGGCTCAGGATTTTACTGCCAGATTTTACCCCGTGGACTATAGTTCTGAAGTATACATTTCAACAGCATAATATGGCAAAACTCCCATTTACTTCAATGAGCCCACGCATTCACTACTGGATTTTACCCTATGGATTATATTTTGAAGTGTATATTTCAACGGTATAATATATCCTATAAATCCCATGTCAGCACCATCAGGACTACACACAGCAGGACATTTTGTCTTGGCATGAACAACCACGTCACCTCCCTTTCTGTGGTTTCACTTTTTCTGTATATATGTACTTAGATTTTAACCATTGGGGTGGAGAGAGGGGAAGAGAGCTTTTTTTATATACCCATCCATAAAGTATACACAGCACAGCTGATGCATACCTTTGCTCTCTCTTCTATTCTTAATTTGCATAATTAATGTTATTTTCAGAGGGTGTTTACCTGTGACTTTAATAGGTATGATGCCTGCACTGTATACTTTGTAGTACCTGCTTATAAAACTCTGGTTTATACTAAGTTTCCCTTGTTGGTTTTAAAGCTCTAGAAAACACAGGCTACCATTTGAGCACCCCCTGAGCTTTGTTCTGAAGAGCATTTGTGCTCTGATAGCATTATACTTCTTGGAGATCTTGCATATCAGCTGATGGAATGGTCAAGCTTTAGCTATTTTAAGAACTGGGGTATGCAACCTACTCCATCTCTGTTGATTTCTCCACACTTAAAAACACCTCAAAACACTTTTTCATATGTCAATGGCTCTCTTTTGAGCCTACCTTGTTCTATTTCTGCAATGGGGCCTTTCCCCAAGGACAGATTATTAATGTAACCTCCAGCTTTTCGTCTGGGCCGCTGGATCACACCAGCCTGCCCACCTAGTAAAAGCTCTAGACACAGTATGGAACCTGTGCCTTAGGGCCACCAAAGGGCATATGCAGAAGATGCTTATGGAAATGACCCTCTATTGAACATTATTCAAGGAGGGAGTTAAATTATGGGATTTAACAATATCAAGGACATGCAAAGAATGATTCAGGACAGACTCTGATGGCAGACCCTTGCCCTCTGTTATTTTTTTGTCTTGGCCTTCTTGATTAGCATTGTATTAGTATGTTATTTACAGAGTGTGTTTGCCTATTATATTAATGTATCTGATTTAATCTTTGATTTTACTGAGGTGAAGTTAGTGTGCAAACACAGAGAGATGCAATTTTAACAATTTGTACTTTTTAATTATATTGTAACTCAAATCTAAATGATCCTGTTTAAAAAAGAGTAAATATGGTATTTACATCTACGGTTTCCATGACTAGATAACTCCCTAAATGTAGTGCATTTTAGAGGTATACTGCATGGTTTATTATTACAAAATGCTAAAAAAAAATATAGCATGTTTTCATTGGGAGTGTATCTTTTACTATACTCCCTTAAACAACTATTATGAAGTATTCATACAAAATTCTAATAAAATGCTTTAACTTTGCTGACAATGGCATATATCTACTGAAAGTATTATCACCTTATGCAACAGATCATTTCCTTTATATAATCAGAATTGTATCTCCTGGATTTACTGATAAAAATAAGCTTTACCACATTTTACTTTTATTTCTGTGGAACTGCTACTATTAAATTGTTATGAGCTACATTCTGCTAGTACTTATGCATCATCACCAGATTTTTTTTAGTAAGGTCTACTTAATTACAGGTTTGCAAAACCATTGAAGAAAACAGAATTGCCCAAGTATCACTAAGGGACTCACTTGTCTTGCAAAATCTTTACAATTACTGATAAAATATAAGAAGGGAAAAACTCATTTTCGCTTCTAGTTCCCAGAGGGGAATCTTCAGGGCAGTCTGTTCAGGCAAAATATGCTTTCCCTTATAAACTTAACTCTTACCTGTTTTGGACTTGGTGAGACAAAGCAGATTTGAAATGATACCATTGTTATTCACATTTCAAGTTAAAACTAAACTTTAAATGTGCTTGAAAAAAGCAAACTCTTCCCAACTCCACAGTTCATGAAGCATACATGCATATACTGTGCATGCTGCAGCCTCCTTTACATCTGACCTACTACTATTTCCTGCCCTTCCATCCCAGCTCAGAGAAGTACAGAAGATAAGCACTGATACAGTTGAGTGGGTATGAGCTATAGAAAGTTGCATTAAATAAATGAACTATTGTTGACTATCAGTTTGACTCAATGCCAACCAGCTAAATGAATCACTTTAAAAAAAATTAAACAAAAAAAAAGAAGTTTAAATTGACATGACTATTGTTTGACTTTCCACTTTTTTGTTTTAGTAGAAATCAAAGCCTGGCTGACATGCCATACCAGCCGAAGTACAAGGACCCCATGTCTATTTCTTGCCAACCCACAGCTAATACATCATGCCCTTCTATTTTTCACTCATATTATTTACTATTAGAAATGTTAAATACAGGCCCGTAAATCTATGAAAAAGTCCCTGCTTGACTCAAATAAAATTTCTCCTTCCTCTTAAAACTCTTGACTATTTTTCTTTGCCTTTTATGTGTCATATAAGCCCAGAGGGATATTGAACAAAGATACTTAAACTATTTTGGTTTGTTTAGCAGTTTATATGTCTTCAACCTTCTGGAAAAAGTAAGGGAAGGAGAAGCAAGCTTGCAGCAATAAAAAAAAATCTTATAAAGTGAATTTGGCTTAGCTGTTACGTTAAAATGTTAACGTTGGAGTAAATCATTAGCTTGGTGAGTAAGGTTAATAGGAAGCCTGCTGCCTGCTCTTTTATAACTTCTGTGTTCCTCTACTATGGCAGAGACACGCTGTGGCATGCCTTAACCCAGGATACGGCCTGGGTGCACCTCTAAGGTCCACCTTCAGGTCCAAACCTCTCCCTGCCATCTGCTGCTTGACTGCTGAGAACCAGTTGAGATGTTCCAGGGTCATCAGACCCCTTGTCCTGTTACACCTTGGTCTCACCCATCTTACCTAGGTCTTGCCAATTATTATTAGAGGGGATCCCAATAGCTAGAAGATGTAACCTTGTCCAGTCATGTGCTCAAAAAAGGTAGATTTCCCCTTCTGGGAAAAGACTTGCCTGTATGGTCAAATGCTCTTGAATCAGTTATCGCTGTGTCGCGGGGCACTTCCGTGCCCCGCTCCTAAGGAGGCTTAGACCCGGGAAGGGGAGATGTGTAGCAGACACTAGGGTGCCTGCTACTGGCAACAGTGATGCGGGCTTAGCTGTCAGTCAACAGGGCAGCACAGCCGGGGGTTGCTAAGGTGACCGATTGGGTCAGATGACCGGAAGGGGGCAGGGCCTGGCCCTTTATAAGCAGTCAGGCTGAGGCCAGGAGCCAGTTCCATCTGGCAGCCTGAGCAGCAGGAAGCTCTGCTGCAGAGCAGAGCTGAGCCGAGCAGCCTGACCACCCGAGCGTCAGCATTATGATACGGGGTGGAGAGAACCCTGACAGGGAGATGGAGAATGGCCAGGGTGGTGCTGAACATATGTTATAGCCAGGAGGCTTATTTTGAGTTACAGCTGGGTGGCTTATGGCTTTGAGTTTCTGTTGGGTTGTTTGTGTAAAACTGGAGGACCAGGTGAGGCTGTAGAGGAAGGAGGAGGCCTCAGGGGAGCGCCCCAGTTGCGTGGGGGTTCCTCGTGCCCTTGGAGGGCACGGCAATTTGGTGCCAAGGAGGGCACAGCAGGTGGTGCGCTGTAGGGTAGCGCTGTGTTGTGGGGTGTCCCAACCCCAGCCCAGTGGGGCGACATCGGGCAGAGATAGTGGGGTGTCCTGACCCCAGCCCAGTGGGGCAGTATTCAGGAGTAGAGCCCAAGCAGGGCACAGGACCCAGAAGTAGGGTCAGGGGGCCAGGCGCGGCTACAGGCCACCTGAGCCTCAAGTGCGAGAAGCACGCGTACAGGCCCGAGTGTGGGCAGGGGAGTGCAAGAAGTGCGCATACAGGCCCAAGTGCGGGCAGGGGAGCACGAGAAGCACGCGAGTAAGAGCCCGGAGAAGGGCGAGCGTGCAGTGGGAGGCCCCGGAGAAGGGCGCGTGCATATTGGGAGGCCCCGGAGAGGATGCGTGCATATTGGGAGGCCCCAGAGAGGGCGCGTGCATAACAGCAAGACGACCCGAGAGGGGCCACTGAGACAAGTGTTGACAGGAGAACGTCCAGCACACCTGCGAGGCTTGGGGCGTGCTAAAGGGGAGGTTGGAGGCACGCATACTCATAAGGCTGGGGTGCACCAGGTCACCCTTTACAGGATAAGGGCCAGTATAAGAGCACCGGGTCCAAGGGGCCAAGTAAGGCAGCCTCGCATTAATCCCATAGGAACAGCAAAGTCGTGGCGGGCGAGATTGAGGGTTAATTGAGATTGAGATTAAACAGGCAACTTGGCATGGTAGGGGCGCTAGGGGAGATCACGGCCACTCCTGCGCCCCGCCCCGTGACACGCTGAAAAAAGTGAGCATAAGAACTCAGTAACTATATGCTGAGATAGACATAAATAAAAGAATAAACAATGAAGGAATATCAGAAAACTAATGTCTTTTTAAAAATCTTACATCTGAGAATGCAGTTTCAACTCAGCACTAACTGAGGGGCTCCAGTATTACTGTTTAAGCACAATTCTTTTTCTGGCCATTTACACACTTCCCCCTCCACCCCCCACTCCCACCCATCCAGATTCTCAGGGGGCTTCCACCAGGCATATAACTTCCTGTCCCCTCAAAAGGTATATATTTATTTACAAGACTAAAAGTTTTTCCTAATCTAATTAAGACCAGGAGAATATGTGCATTCTTTCAGATTTGAAGAATACCGGGGTGATACATAGTGGGTGCACGGGGGTGCACATGTACCCCCTGCCAGGCTGCGCTCCCTGTTTAGCTGGCGGGCAAGCAGGAGCACCAGTGCCCACTCTGCAAGTGCAGGCCAGGGAACACGGCTGCCAACAAAAGCCTCCGGAGGGACGCCCCCCCCCCCCGGGTGGCTGACTGGTGTCAGGGGGGCACATGCCCCCCACCTCATGGGGCAACAGACACCCATGAAGAATACTACTCTAATATTCCTAAAATGCTATTTCTTACCTAATTTCCTCCACAGAAAGAAATGGTCTTCCTGTTCCAAAGTGCTTACTTACAAAGTGGGATGTTTCCTTTAAACATGTGAACTTGTCATTGTTTGGGAGGGCCTATTTGGGATGAAACATACTCATGTCAGATGCTAAATGTTCTTCAGTCATTTGGGTCTTTAGCCCCTCCTAGATGCCAAAGAAACTCATTGTTTATCACTTGAAAGTCATTAACATATTACACAATCCTGTCCCTATTATAACAAATAAGAAATTCATTTTATATCAAATACCACAATGCATATAAATATAAGGACAATAAGGCCAAATACAGCTTGACATTACATGTATATGAATATATTACACATGCCATATTATTAAAACAAGTTCAGAAAAAGGTTCATAACCCCACAAACTGCCAGATCATAGTGAAGTTCATGACAGGTCGTTATCATATAGTCTGAAGTCAGGCTAAAGCAGAGCAGGGGGAACCTTAGGGTGCCTGTAGACCCACAGAATGCCCTGTTCCAGTGCACTGTAATTACAGCATGTCAGAGCAAACTCAATTAATCGAGTCAGCCCAAGCATGCTAATTAGCATGTTCAAGCAGCCTCAGCATCTCATGTATTCAGTGTCCCCACACTTCAAAATGGCAGCCAGGGTGCATTAAATAAAGCTTGTCGAATGAGATTTAGTTAAAGTGCCCCCACTGCCATTTTGAAGCACAGGATGCTGAATAAACAAGATGTTGAGGGCACTTTAATTAGAGCAGTTCCTGAAAGCCATTCTAATTAAAGCAACCCACCCCTGGAGCATGTGTGAAGATGCCCACAGGAACTAACTGGTTCAGATAGATATAAGCTTTTGCAGGCAACAGACTACTTGGCCTAATGTTATGATCAATTTGCAGATAGAAGGGGTTTAAAAGAAATGGACAGGAGGAGGGGAAACCACTGGAAGAGCCAAAAAGTGAGTTGATTAAATCAAAAGGGATAAACATGGCAGTCTAAACTTTGAGAGACGTAGTTAACAGCTGGAGTAAACAGCTAGTCTAGGTGAACAAATAAGAATCCCTAGACCACAGTTAACTATCCTGTTCAGAGTTAACACCTAGTTCAGGTAAAGGAATATGTTTTTTCTCCCTAGAACCATAGAAAATTAGGATTAGAAGGGACCTCAGGAGGTCATCTAGTCCAACCTCCTGCTCAAAGCAGGACCATCCCCAACTACATCATCCCAGCCAGGGCTATCAAGCTGGGCCTTAAAAACCTCCAAGGATGGAGATTCCACCACCTCTCTAGGTAACCCATTCCAGTGCTTCACCACCGTCCAGTGAGAAAGATTTTTTCTAATATCTAACCTAAACTTCCCTTGCTGAAACTTTAGACCATTGCTCCTTGTTCAGTCATCTGCCACCACTGAGAACAATCCAGCTTCATCCTCTTCAGAACCACTATTTAGGTAGTTGAAGTCTGTTATCAAATCCTCCCTCAGTCTTCTGTTCACCAGACTAAATAAGCCTAGGTCCCTCAGTCTCTCCTCATAACCCACATGCTCCAGCCCTGTAACCATCTTGGTTGCCCTCAGCTGGACCCTCCCCAACTTGTCCACATCTTTTCTCTAGCTGGGACCCAAAACTGGATACAGTACTCCAGGTGTGGCCTCACCAGTGCTGAATAGAGGGAAAGAATCACTTCCTTCAATCTGCTGGCAACACTCTTACTAATGCAGTCCAATATGCTTTTAGCCTTCTTGCCAACAAGGGTACACCATATCCAGCTTATCATCCACTGTAACCACCAGGTCCTTTTCTGCAGAGCTGCTGCCTAGCCAATAGCAGTGCCTGTAGCAGTTCATGGGATTCTTCCATCCTAAGTGCAGGACTTTGCACTTGTCCTTATTGAACCTCATGAGATTTCTTGTGGCCAATCCTCTATTTTGTCTAGCTCACTCTGGATCCTAGCCCTACCCTTCAGTGTATCTACTACACCTTTCAGCTTGGTGTCATCCACAAACTTGCTTAGCATGCAATCTATTCCCTCTTCCAGATCATTAATGATGATATTGAACAAAACCATCCCCAAGACCAATCCTTGGGGAACTCCACTTGACACTGGCAGCCAACACCACCTACCTGCACCATGCTATGGCACAGCCAGGGGCTGGGGGGGCGTGGTGCATAGCCAGACATGGGGTGGGGGGAGGGGGACCTGATCCTGACCCTGGCACCACCAACACCGACACCTCCCACCCTGCCTGGTGTCAGAGCTGAGAGCCCCATGCGCCCAGGCAGTGGCTCCAGCCCCATGGGTCCATGCAGCATCTGCCATAGGGGGCGGGGCCAGGCTTTCCTGCCTGTTCCCCCAGCAGGGCTTGCAACTCCCAGCACCCGGGACAGGGATGCAGCTGGAGCCACTGGGGTGCAGCTGGGACATGCGCACCCCAGGATTGAGTCCTGCAGCCCCTCCCTCCCTGCCCAGGGTCAGAGCTAGGAGTCCCACACCTCCCAGCAGTGGCTCCAGCCATCTCCCCCAGGCCCTGTGTGGCCACCGCCCACCTCTCTGCATGCAGCCATTGTAACCCCATCCCATGTCTGGCTGGAAACCTGTGCCTCAGGTAAGTGGCACTTTTAGCTTACCAGCACCTCCCAGCCATTCTCCATTTGTGCCGATTAACAGGAATTTTACTGTACCTGGTAAAATTGAGTGAACTGAAAAATGGGTGTAAATCAGTAAAAACTAAAAAACTTCAACAAAAAATCAGGGAATTTATTGGTGAACAATTGGTAGAAACCAAAAACAGGGAACACATCCAACTTTTCTAACTAGGCTCTAACCTGTTCTTTCACCAATGAGGGCTGCTCACTACCTCCCCAGACTGTGCTGCCCAGTATAGGAGTCTGGCAGCTGACCTTGCCTGTGAAGACCAAGGTAAAAAAAGACATCAAGTACTTCAGCCTTTTCCTCATCATCTGTCACTAGGTGGTCTCCCACATTCAGTAAGGAACCTACACTTCCCCTGACCTTCCTCTTGTTTCTAACATTTTTGTAGAAACCCTTCATGTCCCTTGCTAGCTGCAACTTCAGTTTCACTTTGGCCTTCCTGATTTCATCCCTGAATGCCCGTGCAATATTCTTAGACTCCTCCCTAGTTATCTGTAAAATCTTCCACTTCTTCTAAGCTTCCTTTTTGTGTTTAAGCTCACTGAAGAGTTCTCTGCTGAGCCGAATGGGTCACCTGCCATATTTGCTATACTTCCTGCACATTGGGATTGTTTATTCCTGTACTCTCAGTAAGGTTTCTTTAAACTATAACCAAGCCTCCTGGACTCCTTTCCCCCTCAGAATATCCTGCCCATCAGTTCCCTGTGGGAGTTGAAGTCTGCTTTTCTGAAGTTCAGGATCCAGACTCTGCTGCTCTCCTTTCTTCTTTTTGTCAGGATCCTGAACTTGATCATATCGTGGTCACTACAAGATGATCAAGTGAAAGCCCAAGCTGCCATCCACTTCTACATTGTCTGCTAATTCTTCTTTGTTTGTGATCAGCAGGTCAAGAAGAGAATGGCCCCTGGTTGGTCTCTCCAATACTCACACCAGAAAGTTGTCTTAAATGCTTTCCAAAAAACTTCCTGGATGGCCTGCGCACTACTGTATTGCCCTCCCAGCAGACATCAAGGTGATTGAAGTCCCCCATGAGAACCAGGGCCTGTAAGTCCCACTAGTTATCTGAAAAAAGCCTGATCCACTACTTCCTCCTGGTCTGGTGGTCTATAGCACACACCCACCACAACATCACCTTTATTGCTCTCTCCTCTAACCTTAACCCAGAGACTTTCCAACAGACCTATCTCCACCTTCATATTGGCACTCTGAACAATCTTACGGCTCTTTTACATATAGTGCAACTCCTCCTTCTCTTCTCTCCTGCCTGTCCTTCCTGAACGGTTTGCACCCATCCATGACAGTGCTCCAGTCATATGAGCTATCCCACCAAGTCTGTGTTATTCCAATTACATCATAGTTTCTTAACTGTGAGAGGACTTCCAATTCCTCCTGCTTGTTTCCCAGGCTCCACGCATTCATGTACAGACACTTGAGATAACTAGTTGATTACCCTACTTTCTCAGAAAGGTTGAGGTCACCTGCCCTGGTGCCTCCTCCTTGTGCTTCCTCCAGGTCTCGTGCTTCTCCGCATATCTCAAGACTTTGGTTTCCACCCCCAAGCAGACTTAGTTTAAAGCCCTCCTCACTAGGTTAGCAAGCCTGTCTGTGAAGTTGCTCTTCCATCTCTTCATCAGGTTAATCTGTCTCTTCCTAGTGATCCTTCTTCTTAAAACAACATGCCATGGTTGAAGAAGGCAAATCCCTGCTGAAAACAACATCTGCCCAGCCATACATTAATCTGCAGGATGCATCTGCTTCTGCCAGGGCCCTTCCCCTTGACTGGAAGGATTGAGGTGAACACTACCTGTGCCAGTTTGTAACTCTTTACATTGAACAGGAACATAGAAAGAAAACTGAAAAATATTTTAAAATAGTGTTGGTTTACTTTAAAATCAAGTTCTAGAACTTGATTGGTAGTTGTGACTCTACACGGCATGGGCAGAAATAGTTATGAAGATTTATTTTCTGGGTTTTGGAAACCCAATTGCATCAACAGATTTTCATGAAAGAGAGAAAAAGTGTTCTCTAAGGAACTTGAAAACTTAGTTCAACTAAGAGCCCTAGACAGATTAACATATTACTGTAGTATGCACCATTTGATGAGCTGTCATTATGACTAAAACAATACAATAATATCAGTAATAAACTCAGAAACATCATTCATGTTGAATGTCATGTTTCTTGGAATATTTAGAATATAGAAAGCGAGAAATGTAAATTGTTAAGAAATAATGAATAACATTCCTTAGACCTGATGAAGAATGTCTTGCGTTCCAAAGTTTGTCTAACTTTATTCCAGCCATGCAGTTGGTCCAATAAAAGATAGCACACCTCGAAAATCCTTGCCTCTAGAAAACACCTAGTAACTTAGTAACAGAGATTTATCTCTAGAACAGTAAACCAAGGCCAAATGACTTACAATATAACCAATTCTATTCTCCCTTACCAAAACCAGAGTGAACAGGCTAAAGTGGAATACAGACTGCACCTTTCAACAGTAGACAAATTGCAAGGATCCCTGGCAGTCACCCTGAAGCTACTTTTTCAGCCTAATGCTATGGACCTGGAGACTGAAATAGCAGCCACAGATGCTCTCAACTCCCCACAGTGTCAGTAAGGTATAGAATGGTTCTGTTAGTGATTGGGCATTTATCTAAATCATAGGTTTTCTGTGTTTCTGTTAATAGCATTTACTAGTAAAACAGGAAGGAGAGGATAATAGGGTATGGAATTGCCTGGAGAAAAGCAAATCTTGAAATGAACTCAACTCCTCTAATTTTCTTTTGCAACATACCAAAATGATCCTGGGAAAAAGATTAGAAAATTATAGTGGTAAGAAGCTAAAATATTCCTTATTTTCCACAGAGTATCACACTCCTGCTGCACAGCAGTGAGCTGCAGAAGACTTCTAGGCTAGGGACAGACATTACACATAAACCGGTTTAAGTGATCAGAAACTGATTTAAACCTGTAACAGAACAGATGTTCAGTGCGCATAAACCAGTTTAAAAATGGCTGAAACCATAAATCTGGTTGAATGTAGTAACAGACTTAACTGATTTGGCTCAAACTAGACCACTAAACTAAACCAGACACCACCAGCATCCTGGCATGCTCTCTGGGCTGGGCAGGGCTCTTTGCTTCACAGCAGGGCTGGCCCCTCCCCTCTGCTCCCTGGCCAGAGCTACTCCAGGACAGATGTGCAGACACAGCAGGGTCTGCTAGCTTCCCCATGCCCTCCTCCCCTCTCACCACCTGCTGCTTAAGCAGGGATCCCTTCCTCCCCTCTCCCACAGCACAGACTATAGCCAACTTGTGGTATTCTAGCTAATACTATATAGGGCTCCAGCAGAGACTGCAGATGCAGCAGGGTCTGCTGCCTTCCCCTTAGCCTACCCCTAACCCCTGCTGCTCAAGCAGGAATCCCCCCTCCCTCTCTCCCATCTCCCACAGCATGGACCCAAGCCCCACGGACCCTAGGCATGTGGTATGCTAGCTAATGCCGAGAGGTGTCTGCGTGTGTGTGTCTCTCCAATTTCATTGAGACAGGTAGGCAGACAGAACAGGGCTTTTGGAACTAATCAACAGGTCACCCTGGTAAGCTGTTTAAGAACAGTTTGAAGTAATGGGATAAAGGCTATTGTTTTGCTAATTTGGTAATAAAGCCTCTTAGCAACTCTGGGCTACCTTGCTCACCTGTCAGTTTGCTACAGACAGTCTGACAAGTAGGGAGGGAGGTTGAAAAGCTCCATATCATCAACAGATGTATGCACTGCATACACCCCTCCTTGCCTCAGATTGCTAGCAAGGGTCTGGGGGCTTACAACTCTCCCACTCCTTGAGCAGCCATCAGGGAAAAGTGTGGGATGGTGCAGGCAGACTTCCTTAGTGAGAGTCCTGCCAGGGCCTGGTTATGCCCCCCTCAGCTCAACTCTGTGCAAGAGAAGGAAGGGCTGCTCTAGTGCCCCCCAGCTTCTAGCCACTCCAGGCATGTGCTTGAATATCCAAATGTCTGTCCAGTTTCCAACCAGTTCAGCCTAGCCTTGGGCTCCATGCACTGAACCATGCACCATGATGGGCCCAAGCAGTCTCATACAGCTCCCAGGGCTGGGTCTCCCCACACTGTCCCTGAACGCTGTCAACAGCCTGAGCAGTCTCACACTGCTCCCAAGGCTACTCCTCCAGTGGCAGCTTCAGGAGCCTGCGGTCTATTGCCCACTGGGGGAGAGCTCTCCAGATTTTCTTGGCTCTTTTTTTTTTGAGTGCCTCGCCACATCTGCCCCTCGTGCTAGAAACACAGCTCCTTTTATATGCTCCAGGGCTCCGCCCCTGAAGTCTTCCGGACCTGACAGTTTACAGTCTTCAATCAGGTCCAGGGAGGTCTTCTCCCCCTCCCCTCAGGAAAGGGGCGTGACTTTATTTCTCTTGCTGCCTCCTGATTGGTGGATGGGCTCCTCCAATCAAAACAGCAGGATCTCAAGCCTGGGACTCAACCCAAGCTCTGAAAGGTGAGCCTGCTACACTTTACCTAAGCATGATAAGTTAGAGCACAAGAGAACTGAACAGATTTTCACTTTTGGTAGTGTGGGGCAGGGCAGATGGATGGGCTTGGAGACTGCCCACGCTGGCCTCCAAGGGCACCTTTAAGGAGACTTCAAAAGTAGCCCCTCTCCCCAACCCAGTCCCCTCTGCAGGCTGGCAACTGTCAGCAACAACTGTGGGGAGAGGGAAGAGACTCTGGTCCCCTTCCCCAACTGTCCCTCCTAGTCAGACAGCCACTCTTCACAGGGAAGGGATTTGTGTGGAGAGAGAGACACTGGACCTCTCCCCCCCACCACAACCCCTGACTGGTCCCCTGGGCAGCCCTCCCCACCATCCCAGGGGACCAGCCAGCCAGTGATTTGCTGCAGGGCCAGGGCTGCTACAGGGACAAAGAGCCTAGATCCCTCTCCCTACAGCACCACCCCACCCCCTTACCCCCCCCCAGCCAGGCAGCAATACACCACAGGGAGAGAAACTCCAGACCCCTTCCCCTGCAGCCAGCTGCAGTTCACAGCTGATGAGAGGGAGGAGGCAGAACTAGTATCAGAAGCTGTCACTGACTCAGGTCAGTGACAGCCAAGAGAGTAAGGCCAGCCTGGTGCTCGGGCAGAGGAAATAAGCTGTACTCAAGGCTAGAGTACAGCCTTGCACAACACCAGCTGGAATGGTGGCAATCACATTCCAAGTTACCTCTTGTTGGGATCTGGCAAAGATATTCAATAAAGTACTCTAACAGAAAGTGCTTTAGTCTAATACCTCATCTGTCAAAGGTTAACTTACAGCAGGATCTGCCATTTTTAAAGTGCTCTAAAAGTAATTAACATCTATTGAATTATGACTTTGGAGCACATTCTTAGTGCTTAAAACGTGATGGGTAGATTGGAAATTTAGGCTAGGTACAGACATTATACCTATCTGTCTGTCAATGTATTTGTATCACATACATATTGTTCTCTGGTTTATTTTTTATTTTTGTTTTTTTATGAATGATCATATGCTATGCCTACATATTTACTAACCAGCAGCATGTACTTTTTGTTGTTAAGAGGCAAGATACAAGAACCTAATATTAAATGCTTACAACCAAAGGAAAGTACCTTCCTATATTTTTTTTTAATTTTTCACAGAAGACCTACTAAAGAGATCACTGGTTATGTGGCAGGACACTGGTGGTGCTTGCCATTTTAAGGGCTAGAGCAGGCATCAGTTACGTGCTTGATTTCAGTGGCCATTTTGAGGCCAAGCTATATAGGGTGAAGCAGCAGTTTGCTCCTGGCCCTGCCAGGAGAGAGACATCAGTCAGCTGAGCTGAGGCTCAGGAACATCTTAGAACTATGAGCTGGGGCTATGGGGATGGAGGAAGCCCCAGGTTCTGGGCATGACCTAAAACTGCACCCTGCCAGGGTAGAGAGGCCTAGTGGGACTGCTGGTGATGCAGGAGCGCCAGGAAATGCCAAGGCCACGAAACTCCCCGGTGAAAGGTGGGTAGGGGGCACCTAATAACCTCCAGGCCCCGCACAGTCCTGGCTGGAGAAAGCCCAGACAGGTGAGATCCTGGAAAGGCCTGAGGCTCATTTGATCCAGTGGACTTGTGAGGGTTAAAAGAAGGCAAGCAGCTTAGACTGGGCCTGAGGGAGCTCGATTGGTCCATGCTGGGGCGAGGACACAGAGGAGGGTCAAAGGGCCAAGGGGCCCACTGCAAGGGATGCCCAGAGAGCAAGAGGCTCAGGATCCCAACTGGCCTGAGTCAGGGCCAAGGCCTAAGGGGGAGCCAAAGGTCCCAGAGAGGGGACCACAGCTAATGGGGTGAAGCGTACGGCTGAGTTTAGCTGCCTGGGATGCCATCTGCAAGGCTTGGGCCACAGCGTAGGGATGGAACAGAGCTGTGGATATTCCACTTATCATTGGGATTAAAAATGGGCGGCCTCCTGCCTGATTAACATCTTAATACTATTACATTAAGGTGTGGCAGGAGATTGAGGGGAGTGGCTGGCCCATAGACAGGAAATGGTCCAGTGCTTGCACTGGGCATGAAAGCTTGCCCCTGTCACAGGTTGATTCACTGTGGATTGCTTCATGCAGGGGTGCTCAACCCTTGCAGTGGTGCTCAACCTCTGTCCAGGCTGGACCCACCTGTGGGGCTCCTCAGGGGCCTAGAAATTTGGCAGCAAGGGAGTAGTGAGAATTAATGCTGCCACCACTTCCCTGCCATCAAACTTCCAAGCCTCACATGGCTGGATCAGCCCTGGCCCCATGCAGCAGAACCAGGCTCTGGCCAAGGCATAGCCTTGGGCCCTGGCTGAGCCAGCACCATGTGCTGGATGGGGCCCACAAACCAATCTGGGACTACTCAACCAGCCTGTGGGCCAAAAGGTTGGGCAACACTGGCTTAATGCTTTTGAAAAAAATGAAGCATGAGTTTGCATATTATACCTGACAGCCTAACTTTAGGCTTTTGGTTTTAAAGATATTATTGTGAGATGTATAACAATTTTTAAAAGGGACTATAGTATTTAAGTTGCTGAATGTGACTCAAATTTCCCCTGTTCTTATGGATGTTTAAAAGTAATCCTGTTAGATATTGAATAGTAACAGCATCACTAGTACTGTGAATTTCCACTAAAAATAAAAGTACCATTTGTGTTGTAGGGCTCTTTTTTTTTTAAACAAAAAAAATATGTTTACCTATCTTCATGGAAAACATTCTGCAAAAGGGAGCTATCCATTTCTTTCTATTCCCCCTGCTCTCTCTCTTTGGAGCTCTTTCAGTAATCCTAAATTAATATGTGCTAAAAATCAGGTATTTGTATGTACTGTTTCTTATTACAGATTAATTAGCTTGCAGAAACCTAAAGATCTTTCACATATTAAAATCTATTTATTGGTTCTACATCAACAGAGTTATAAATGACAGCATGCATTCAGATAAAACAAACCAAGTTTAGCTTTGACAAAGCTAACAGCAGAGAGAGCAGGAGACAGCACATTCTTTTACGTTTGTGACCTCTAGAGGCCATCCTGAGTCTGATTCACATCATTTATTCAGATGTCCAAAAAAAGTGTGTGTTCAAAGTTAGACTTCAAGAATGAGATGGGCTTGGGATTGTTTTCTTTCCCCTTATTGATTCATACAGAAGCAAGCCAGAACCCCAGCACCTGCATTTCCAAAGCCTTATATCTAATGAAGACTTCTGCAGAATTGAGGAACCTAAATCCAATACTGCAAATATGTAAGTTCTGCACAGCTGCTGCCTCCTCGAAGTTCTGTAGGCTCCATGAGCTCTGTTTCTGTGCATTTCCAGTTCTGGCATAATACCTAACTCAGGGTCCTCCACTAATCAGCAGGGTGGGGGGGCAGAGTGCAAGGTGCAGACAGGGGAGCATGCAAGATTAAAGGAGTCACCGTCTACTCTACTTTCACCATGATTTTGGTAGTTCCCTAAACACAAGCCCAACCCTTAAGCCAGAGAAGGGCATTCTGGCTATGGGACCCACTGGGGACAGAACCTGCTCTGGGAGGCACAAGGACAGAAACACAGACTATAGCAGGGGGAACTTAGAAAGAAGCCCAAGTGCAGAGAGGCTGTTGACCTGCATGGAATGCAAGCTAAATACATTTTTCTGTTTTATTTTCTTTCTACTTGGAGCTTGCCATACAGGGGCAAGGTTAACACCTGCAGGAGATTGTGGTGCCTGGGGAAGAGCATTGGCATTTTGGTACTTTTTATTTTGTTCCCTAAAGGACCAGGTTATAGCTGAAGGGGAGCTGGAGGCCACTGAAAGGGGTGACTGGGGACACCCCAAACTCAAAACTCATCCTAGCAGGCAGAGTATAAGGATTGGGGTATGATCTGGGACCACTAGCATACGATGTAGTGGATATCACAAGTTTTGGAACCTGGGGTCACAAAGCATAACCAAAGCTGAACCAGGAGCTGGCAACCCTGAACAGTAGGTCTCCAAGCTAGAAGGCTCAGATCAGTGGCCCTTGCCTAGCTAGGGAGCTCTAGACAAGACAAGAGCCCTTTTCTTTAAAGTGTGCCTTATCCTCTGGACACCCTCCACTACTGAATCTAAGTGTAGCAGGGGAGAATGTTAAAAGGGAGGAGAGGACAGAGGGTACAGACACTGGGAAGCCTCTAAAGGCAGGAACCCTGTAGCGACACCCGTGGAGTGCCTAGATTCCCTTATAAACCTGACTTGAATCCAGAAACTAGCTGTTCCTCTACCTCTACCTACATCACCCTCATGGCTCAGTCAATCCAGTAGACATTTTCAGAGGACAGCTAAAACATACCCACCCACAGGATCAGGTGTCCAGCTATATGGGATCTCCAATTTCTTTAAAACCACAACCAGAATAGGAGTGTCCCATCTTTTCTATGATAGTCTTATTTGGAGCATACACCAGGATGTGAAAGATCAAGGTTCAACTCCTGATGGGAAACTGAGTTCACTTCCCTGATGAAGTTGTGTCTCTCTGCTTAAAAAAAGTCAAGATTCACTGGGTCAAAGAGAAGAAAAAAAAGGAAGCATCATTCAGTGGCTCCGTGGTTGGGAGGTGAAGAGTCCTGGTTCTGGTGTCTTTGCAGGCTTTTTACATTCAACAGACACTGGATAAAATGCATGAATAGTCCTGGGACCAGAGACTATAACCCAGGACTTACCAATTCTAGATGAGTATCCTAACTACTAGTCTACAGCAAAAAGTAATTCCATGCTCTCTTTTTGGTCCAATCAATCTTGCATTCTCTTCCACAAACATGCACAAGTTCATCAGGAGGAGTGTGCCTGTAACAGGACCATGCCCCCAGAGGCAGCTGTTAAGTTCCTTGGTGGCTGTATGACTCCTGCCCAGCTCTGACCCTTTATTCCTTTCCTGCTATGCCTTGTTCTTTTTAAGATATTTAAGGAAGGGAGGCTGCCCGTGGGTCTTAAAATGAGCCCTTGCCACTTCTAGTCACCAGCAGATCCATTCTGAATCCTGCTGGTCTCAATTTTGCCCTTAAGCAAGCTGGTCCTTTCAGCCTGTCTGTGCCCCCAGGGCACCTGCAGCCTAAAGGCTACTTGTGTGACTCCAAACCTGCCCTATACCACGTCCCATGCCTCGCAGGTCATTTAAATCACCGGTCAAGTGGGACTTTTGTCCCTGAGTCTCCAGGCTACCTCAGGCCTTCCTTCCCATGTTGGAGTTTCCACCTTCCTGGCTTTCTTTAATTTGGCACCCCTTGGCCCTACTCCCTTAGCCAAGACCCACTGTACTGGGCCTGACTTCTGGGCCCCAGCCCTATTAGTGTCTGGCAGTGGCTCCTCTTGTTCTTTTGGCCCTCCCTGGGCCCTGGATCCTGGGCCATTTGGGATCACAAGGCTCCCCAGCCCTAGCAGTCCTTGGCTGTGATGCTCTCTGAGCTCTGGACCCCTGGGGTCTCCCCATGCAGCTCCCTTCTGAGATCCTGGGCTACTGATTCCCTGAAGATGCCTTGATCCTGCCCTCAGCAGGGCCCAAGGCTAAACCACCGGTGCAACTTAAATAAAAAGCATCTCTGCCCTCTGGCAGGCACTCCCAACCCTCTGGATTTAACATAAACCAAGACCACTTGTGTGCATCAACAAGTTTCCCTCTGCCAAGGCAACTTCCCCTATTACCAGACCTGCCAAGTTTCTTACCCTGTTTCACCTTCTGCTCGGGAGCCCTACTGCTCTGCTTCCAGGAGCTCCTACCTTTACGGCTCCCAGGGCTGGACTATCTGACCACCTCAGGCTTTGGGCTTATATGTCTCAAGCCCAGCCCCCTTTTGGTCAGATGAGTCTCTAATCAGCCCCTGCCTCTCAGGCTGCTTGCCTTCTTAAAGGGACAGGTGCCCTGTCTCCATACCCTATCAAGTTAGCTTAAACACTACTTGATTAAGGCACACTACTGGAAGTGTGAGATATGAATTTGAACCCCTCAGGCTGAGAGAGGAATCATACCTAGCTCTTTTGCAGAAGAGAAGAGTGAGGGGGGATTTTATAGCAACCTTTAACTACCTGAAGGAAAGTTACAAAGTGGATGGAGCTAGATTGTTCTCAGTGGTGGCAGATGACAGAACAAGAAGCAATGGTTTCAAGTTGCAGCAAGGTTGAGTGTGACAAGAGTGACTTCCAGGCCTGGTGCTAGCATGGGCCCACCCCTGTCTCTTGGCAAAATGCCCACCTGGTTCATCTGCCATGCCTTGTTGGTAAATGATTGGGATGTTATATAAGCAGGAGGCTGCCTTTAGAGTGCCCATCTATAACAGAGCAGTGCACACACCCTTTCCCCTCCCCTTACACCTGTCATATGCCTTGCAGATGTCATGCTGTGTGATGATACTCTGGCTCAAGGCCAGGCCAAACTGGGCACACAGTTGGGTCTTTATCATACTGCCCTTTCAAGGTCACGCACGCAACACCCCCCTCTCACCAGGGTCACTTGCACTCCACTGGCTCTCACCCAATCTCTTGCATACTGCTTATCTTGGTCACACTCACTCCGCCCTGCTCATACAGATCCTTGGGCTTTGCTCTCCACCCCTCGGTCAGTCCTGGCGTGGTCTTTCGGGCCTTCCCATTGCCCTCACCCAATCTGGACTGAGCAATTGCTCAACTATAAGCCTACTTTACCCCTGGCCCCTCACCAGACCACTATACCCCTCTCTCAGGCCACAACTCCACCCTCTACTTTCTGGGGCCTGGGGTCTTGCACCCCAACAGGTTCAGGTACTTCTCTCCCTTAACCTTCACTCTACCCTCTCCCAGGGCCAGGGTCTTACACCTCTAGGGTTCAGGTGCTGCTTGTTCAGCATGCCTGGCCCCCTCTTAACACCCCCAGTAACCCACCCGAAGGTCAGTGCTGGGTTTTAGGCACCCCGACCTGCTTTACACCGGAGAGGTAATTGGTTCTGGTATTTAAGTCTGGCTGCCACACCACCAGCAGGCCTCCCTATCCTGGCAGGGTGCAGTTTTAGCTCATGCCCAGGACCAATGAGGTCTCCTCCTTCCACATAGCATCATCCATACCTCCAAGCTGTTCCTGGAGTGGGAGTTCAGCAGGGAGATGTCTCTTCCCTGCTGGCTGATCTCAGACTGTTCACTACCCTCTCAGAGCTGAGCCCTAAAATGGCCCCCCTCATAAGTCACCTGGTAGCTACCTGCTCCAGGCCTTAAAGTGACAGACACCAAAAAGAGTGTTCTGTCACAGTCAGATATTAGGAAAAACTTTCTCACTAGGAGTGTGGTGAAGCACCGTAATAGGTTACCTAGAGAGGTGGTGGAATCTCTATCCTGGGAGGTTTTAAGGCCCATCTTAACAAAGCCATGGCTGGAATGATGCAGCTGGGGATGGTCTTGCTTTGAGCGGAGGGGTTGAACTAGATGACCTCCATAGTCCCTTCCAACTCTAATTTTCTGATTTTAATGTATACCATTAGGGCTGTGATATGCAAGGGGGGAATGAGAGTGACTTTTGCATGATGCCACACACACTTGCAACAAGACTAGTCACAGTTCAGTTCTCTATTATTATTTGAATGTTAATTTGCTATATTTTCATTTAATGAATGGATGCATCATTTCAATCCAATACATTTTTATTTACAAACAAAAGCAATGCTTACTCACTTGAGCAGTTCATGTTCTTGGGCTTTAGGTGAAGATGGTTATTTTTCACCTATTATGTAGAAGTTCCTAATAGCTCTTCCTAGTGGCAGAAGTTCCTAATGGCTCCAGAAGAACAGTAATAAAGGCATTTTGTGGAGCTATGAAATACTGCTGTTTTGGTATTTGCCCTGTCTCAGAGAATACTATGTACAGTTTACATATAGTGCAAGCCAGAAAACTTTAGCAAAATTAATAATCTTTTCTTAGTAGCAATGCTGAAACCAACCAGCAGAGTTGTGGCATATTAAGCACAGATTAACAGAGATATGGAAAGATGATAGCATATCTGCCTATATTCCTGCTCATAATACCAGCTATCAGCACTGTAACAAGCTGAATCCCAGATTTTAAGAAAGACAAGTATTTAAGGATGAAAAAAATCTGGTGACTCTCTGACAGAAAGTTAATTTATGTTTTGTGTGGGGAGTTAGGTTTTATAAAACCTCTTGTCTGGCCTTGGATGACTCAGAGACATTTTTGTTGGGCCCAAAATTCTATAAACTAGCTACCACTAGCAGTTTCCTTCTGTGAAAGGCTCTGTTTCAGGCTTCAGCAAAGCTCGTAGTTTAAGTCCAAAGTAAACATTCCCTATAAAAGTAAATTGATAAATAGCTACCCTGTAATCACATAATTAGTGGTACAATGTGTTAACCACTTTTGTAAAAGCAATTTAAATACTCACCATTCACATTGTCTAAAATGTCATTGAGCCAGTTGCTCAAAAACTATTGATGAAATGTATGCTGTTCTACACAGAAGATATTGACATTGAGGCAAATCTTGCCCTCTTTCTGCAGACATGGGAACCTTCATAGGAAACAAGTAGCTTCATCACACTGGCTCACTCTAGGTTTGGAGGATGGGGCCAAAAAGATTTGGAGGATGGGGCCAAAAAGGGCGTGGTGATGTGGAAAAGATCCAAGTCTGGTCTCCAAGCTTCCCTCTGTGCTGAATCCATCAATCAAACCTCCCACATACTGAGCTGTAGCAGCTTTGGGAAAGGTTGAAGTAAGGGCCATAGAGAAAGGCTTGGATAGGAAGAATCTTTCACCCATGAATAAATATGATCCATTTGCTTAGACTGAGCTAGGGTATAAGATTTAGTCTATTATTAGTTGCTTATCAGACAAGCAGAATTTTACAAAGATAAGTAAAGCAGTGGAAAGACATTTTATACTGTGTTGCCATACGTAATATCCATTTAGCAAGGAGGCAATTCACAACCGTAGTGAGGTGCCTCATATCTATACACAGATGTGCTGAATATCTCTGGCCACTGTTCCAAAGGGATAAACCGGGATATTATTCACCAAGATATTCATTGCCCTGCGATTCCTATCTTTATGCCATTATGCAAAGATCAGTGTCTCCTGATGCCTCAAACACATAATGGTTTTCACCCTAACCATTAAAAATATGACCAGAAGAGATCTCTAAAAAGTCATCCAGTTCATCTCCTGGCAATAGAATTCCTATACACAAAATGAAAAGAGATAAAATGTTTGACAACTAAAGCTATAGAAGTAATCTTAATGCTTAGTACAATAAAACTACATGTACTGTAATGTCCGTTGCTGTAGAATTATTCACCTTACAAATCAGAAAGCATCTAAAGTTTTTAGGGTCACATTCCAGTCCAGATAACAAAAAATGGCTTAGTTGAGTTACTTCTCATTTAGAAGCAGAGTAAGAGACAACAAAATATGTCTCATCACAATTAAATATAAATTAATGTTGCATTTCAGTCACTATAAACAAGTGCCCCCTCTTTAATTTAGTCTGATTTCTTTTATGTAGTTTACTGGTTCTCTATTTTTAATTTCTGGATACTTATTGCAAATCTTTGACACTGGTCTTTACTCCAACTGCAAAGTATTTGTTTCAGTATAAAAAGGAACAAAAGCAAAACTGATATAAATGTTATATGAAAAGCACTTTCTACTTCTGCCTTAGTGCAGACTGTTTCCAAACATGTGGGCCATGCCCCTTTGAAGGGGATATGATGGACAGGTTTAATCATAGCATCATATCTTTAATTAATAAACAAGTATGGCTAAACTTGCTATGGCTACATAGAAAGACTTCACAGAAAGACTTCCAAACATGACACGAGTGTAACTGATGCAGAGATTTCTGTTTAAGTTCACAAAAAGCCAGAAACTATAGCTCTGAGGAATAAATTCCCTCTTTCATTTTAATGACTGTTAACCATAACACTTGAAATGGCAACACTGCTATCCACTTTAAATGGCAACACTGCTATCCACTTCTATTCTTATCAATATGTAAGAAAGATGAAACATCTTATGAGAAAGACCTAAGGTCAGGGGCAAGGACAATGATGCAGCAATAGTGGGAGGAAAGTAGACAAAATGTATAAAATAAAATGTATGCCATTAAAATAAATAAAGGAGTTGAAAGGCAGGAATGTAGGGCAGAATTGGTTCAATTTCTGAAAGAGACTCAAAAGGCTTTCAAAAGTTTGAGAAACACTGCAGATACAACGATTCTTCTTTTTATAGCCAGACCTAAACTATGGGATTTATTCCTACAAGAGATGAGAATACCACAAACATCACAACTTTCAGCATTAAATGAAAAATGTTTTGCTCCATCTTGCTTTGCCTTCCGTAGAAATGTTTCATGAAGACACACATTTTTCCCACTCATTCGCATTATCAAATAGACTATAAACTATATGAGCTAATTTTTAAGAGTGGCTGAGAGGAAGAAAGAGAAATCTCTAGCATTATTGCCATTTTTATTTTTAAATACTCAGGAGGCACTCAGATAGTTCAATAATGGGGTCATATACATTCCCAAAAAGACTGTACAACCATTAGTACAAAGAATGATATTCAGGACAACAGCTGCAGGGACTGATGTTGTACATAAAGAAATTTTTCTGGCTCACGCAGCTCTAATGGTGGATTTGGAGACATTCAAATCAATTTCCAAGCAAATGACAAGCCAAACCTATTTAATAATAAAGACATCTTGTTGAGGCCAGTCATTCAGTCTCCAACAGTTTAAACGTTCTTCCATCTTGAAATGAATTTAATCTACCTTGGAACCCAAATCAAATTGAATATAATTTGGCTTCAGAGATTAATATGAAAATAAATACAGCATCTAAAAGAGCTAATGGAAATACATGATATAGCATAAGTGATGCCATGTGTTGTTTATTGAGAAAGATAACCAGAAGACTTTGTCATAACTTTGTCTATGAAATGGACATATACCCTATCCATAGAAAGACCCTGTTGAACAGGAGTGCTTTGAAGCAACTGGATTCATAAGGGAGGTCGGAATTTAAACTGGAATTCTTCTCCGAGATATTTTCTCCTGCTATCCACCTGTTAATTAAGAAAAGCCCCTTTTTTTTTTCTACAACTGCCTACTGCTAATATGGCTAATCTCTATATGAGGTCATCAACGGTTGCCAGCTGATGGGTCTCCCTTTGGATTTTCTTACACGGTACAATAATTCACCCAATAAAGATGCTGCTGAACACAGTTCTAAAACAAATACAAAAGGTAAAACCAGTGAATGCTCCAGTCATTCATATTTGCAGAAAATGTTTATTTCCCCATGCCAGCACACCTTGCTCTGCATATTCTTTCGCTTTTAACTGGCTTTCTTGCTAGCATAGCAATTTTGAACTCCTACCTTCTTTTACAAAAGTAGAATCAGGAGTCATTTAATGCTCCTATTTGAGTACTTTTAGAATAAGATAAAAGTTAAATCCTGCCATAGCAGCTGTGGAAAAGAAAAGAAGAAAAACCTGGATGCTGTTGGGGAGGGATCACAAGCTTTCATTCTTTCTCTGAAGACATGCACGAAGACAGAGAAGATGGAAGGGATGCAGTTTACTTAGGTCCCAACTTTATTAACTTATTTTGGAACAACTGTCAATAACTTGTATAGTCTCCACTTTTCTTCCTTAAATATTTCCATGTGGTGGAAGGCTGCTGTCATTCTCCAAGCCTCCACAGCTGTTCACCAGATTTTGCTTTCCATTCTACCTCTTGATTGAGGGATAAAGTACTGGGAGAGAGGGTTATCATCTCATTGCTGTATGAGATTTTTGGAACTTCCAACCCCTCATTCTCAGGTTCCTTTAGGAACAGCCTTCGCCTAAGACCACTTTCAGTTCTGGTTTAGCAGTCAACTGGAGACCCTGTGGAACAAATACCTAGCATCTGCCACATGGAAGTAAAATCAATGAGTTTGGTTGCCTTCCCTGCATTTCTCATTCTGTTCTAAAAGAGTTAATCATTTATAGTGGTTGATGTTGTCATTACACATAAACTCACTAGTGCCAAACTAAAACTACTAATTTCAGAAATATGACATAAAATGAAATAGGTGCAAAACAAGCTTAATTTATACAAAACTCTTTTTATCAGAATGTTTCAGATGACTGAGGTTTATCTCTATAAAACATGTACAAAGCCATTTCAGTAAAACAAAAGCCATTTGTATTGTTTTCCTCCCTGTCTCCTTTTAAGACAAATCTTATTTACACAACAGTTAAATATTTGCTTCTTTTAAGATGAGAACTTCAATACAACATCAGCAAAGGGAGCTAACTAGCCAGTAAACTCTTAGGCCAGGTGAGAATGTGCACATCTATCTGAATATATAATCTGCTAATTTGTTCATCAAAATATTATGTATGCATGCAACAGCATGTGCACTTACATGTGCCTGTTCACAGCTTTCACTCTTGGAAAAATTGACTCCTAACATTCATATCATATTAAAATGGAAGATTCGAACCATACAGAAAGAGAAGACAAAAATCAAGGGGATTTGTTCTTCTATTAGAAATGTGTCTTTTGACAAAATAAAATCACAAAAACACAATCCTTCAAGCAGGAGGGACTGAAATATTACTTCCCTTCTATTCATCTACCAGGTAATTAGACTCTCCCTGGAAAAGGAAAGCCTAAATTCATTTGGTACAGAAAAGGTAGGACCACTAAATCCTGGAAAATTGCTCAATCATGTTTTTAAATTTCTTTTCCATATGAAGCTTTATGTGATTTTGCAATATACATTTGCTTTTAACTACCACTGAATTTTAGAAAAGGTTTACAGGGTCTTTAGTACAGCACATTGGACTATCAATTTTATTAAAAATGCATTCCATAAATATAAAAATGTCATATTATGAAGTTGCTATATTATCTCACTCATGTAGTTTTGAATAAGTATCCCTCTTACATGCTAAAATTGCCTCTACTGCAGATATCTATCAAGTTTAACGATCACACACAATGGGTCTGATTCTCTTCTCTCGTTAGCGCTATAACTCTATTGGAGTTCCTCTACCGTACATATAGTGTGAGATCAGAAATATGTTTCTTCCTATTTACCTCAGAAGAAATGGGATAAAATTATACACAGGACTGGTGCCAGCTGGTGCCAACATCTATTCCAGAAGAATACTGCTTTCCTTGTTCATGTGTTTAATAGGTAGAAAATCAGCTGAACAAAAGAGAAAAATAAAGTATATCAAAATAGAACATATTTCATCTGGATCTTTACATTTTCTGAATGAAATATCTTAAAGTATAAAACTGAATCAGATACGTGTTTATTGCTCATAAAAATCTATCATGCCCATGATTTAAATGGTGAACTACTTGGAGAAAGAGTATTTCTTCACATTTTCCACAAGAAGTCCTGCTAAGTTAAACTAATTGATCTTTTCTGGAGGACATTTGTCTCCATTTCTGAACAAAGAGTAATGGAAACATAGCATTCTATCATTCTGCTACACTTAGTCCAGATCTAATAGATATTTTTCCCTAACATTTTAGAAATATACATATATAAAAACCAATGTCTGCATGGCCCAGCAGGAGACAGTAAAATACTTCACAAATACCATATGGAAGTTTAACTATGTTTGTAAAATATAAAATGCTCCAAGCAATCTTTGCAAACCTAGAACTGTTTCATCTCATTATAAGCCCTTTATTTTCACCTAGTGAAATTTAATAGATTTCCTCTTATAGGATCTGTCAATGCAATAGACCTCTGATGTTTTAAAAATGCCCCAAAATACTGATATCCATATGTGGACATGATGCAATACATACATAATAACATTAGTTTTGATCATATATAATCATAATGCTATTTCTACATAGTGTAGCATTTGGGAAATATCAGTGTTACGGCTTTATTTCACTCTGATAATAACTAAGGTATTTGAAGTTAAGGACTAACTTTGTATTTTATATATTTAAACATCAATATAAACACACACACAAGCAAAGCAGAATGTTTATCTACTGTTATATTGAAGAAATAGTATTAATCCTACATAGGACATATAAATGGAGCAGATTAGCATATTTTGACAAACTAGTGCTTAGTCAGACAATTCTAAGTCACTAAAACTGAAAACAAATGTGGGAAAGGGTCAGTTTCAGAAATTTCTCATTTATAAATTTTAGAAAATGTTTTAAATTGTTGGAATGAAGTATTTGGATATTTTCTAAATGAAAATTTCCAATTTATTTTCCCAGGTTGACACGACATTGATTTTTTTATTTTTATTTTTTACTTTGTCTTAGTTTGGGATTCAGAAAACATTTTTAAAAAAGTAAAATTTTCCCAGGACAGAAAAAATACTTCCCCCACCCCAAGGCTTTAGCTATGAATTCAATTTAAGTCTAACATAATTCTTTGCTAAGAAACCTTTTTCTATATAAAAATAAGATAATGTCCTTGTACCTTACTTACTACTTGAAATCTAAAATGGCATTTCATTTCATGGACATTTTAAAAAATGCTTATGTTATTCACATCAAGGTTTCTGCTGGTAGGGAAGCAATTCTTTCCTGAATATTTTGTAGAAGATACATCACTTGCATATAATTTAATGGTCATCTACCTTTGTCAATGAAAATAATAATTCCATGTGGCAAAATAAACATTCAGAGTGAAATCCTGAGGGGCAGATACTCAGATATTATCAACTGGAAAACACCTATTGATTTAACAGAACTAGGAATTCAGACACTGACTTCAATAGCTTGCCTTAGTTACACTAACCAGAAATCTGGCTCTTAGTGCTTAAATAAAGAACTGTTTATATATGCAATATAAAACAGTTCAGAAAAAGTTGATTCAGTTTATAGAAGTGTGACTGTCAAGTATTGCCATCATAAGGTACATTGTGGACTGAATAAGTCTAGATACAGATGCACCAGCTTACCAAGTCTTCTCAGATGATATTTACATTTAGTATTTATTTTTAAAGAGGCATCAAAAGAATTGTGGCTACACATACTTGTTTGATATATTTTTTGGATGACTAGATACATAAAATCATAGGATACAGTATAAAACAAATAACAAATACATATTATATGTTCACCTCCTAATCATGAAGAAAAAAAGGGCCTTCTAATGTCTTTAATACTATATAGTGTAGGCCAGACTTTCACAAGGTAAAGCCTGACATCTACCCATATTTTTATTATCCTAACTTTTGCACTTTTGAATATTTAGACAATTTTGAGGTTAACCAAAGTTTACTATAAACCTTTCCACTGAGTTCAAAAGGCTTTGTATCATATCCTTAATACCTTTTTGTATACAAAATATTAAATTTATGTAGGCAGATTCAGAAAAAAAAGCATGAAAAATAAATGAACAAATTTTTGATTTTGTTCTCTTTTTTTGGTAATCCTAGATTGAAGGTTAAACTAAGAGTCAAGGTATCTGTAATTGGTACTGGTAAATTTCTTGTTATGCTTTCTGTAAAATGGCTTGTTCTATTAATTAAGTGGGAAACAGGTTCTGAAATTACATATATTATTAATTGACTAGTTTTATACCCCTCTTCTGTGGTATTTTATTGAACTTACAATTCTTTTTGTGTGATCTGCATATTGTGTTTTTTGGTTAAATATTTTTAAAGCAGTCATACTGTCCAGATAAATAAAAGCCAAAATAAATTCTGTTCATGAAAATTTTATTTTGGTTAAGTAAAATATATATGCATCACCTACACATTTGACTGCATCCATTTACAGACAAAATCTGCCTTCCTAAAAAATTATGTTAAAAAACAAGGGACAAAGTTAAAAGCTGGAACACTTAAGCAGAGATCTTTTTACAAGGGTTCTATAATCTGAGTTCATCAATTCCACATGTGGCACTCCCTCCTTGAAATCAATGGGAGAACTGAGTGGAGATTGACAGCAAAATCAGGCCTTATACGTTTCTTAGTAAGAAAGAGGTTTAGGCAAGATAGAATACATGGAGTAGGACATACCTTATCATGAAACTGTATCCTAGAATGCACCACTGTAAAATTTTAGCCTTTCATGTTTATTGTCTCTCAGTGACTTCATGCAGTCTGTATCAAAAATGCTTATTTTACAAGGCTTAAAATGTTTTTTTTCCCGTTCTATATGCCAGCCACAGGAAATCAGCCTGGAACAAAGAAGTCAAGAGAGTGAATCTCAAGTTCATATTCATCATCATTACCGATAAATAAAGATCTGTAGCTGGACCTCAGTTAACAACTATGCTGTACGAGGCAGATAATGATAGAAATCAATCTCTGCTAGGTATACTGGCTCTACTGAATTAAGAAAAACAGACAAAACTTATTAGCAAAGTAAGTAGCTATAACTTGGTGTTCAGTATGGGAGTAGATCTGTTCAGTGAGCAGGTACAACTTTTATTCTACGTAATTATTTTTCTGACACTGACTACCCATTTAAGGCTTAGATTTTCAAAGATACCTATGATAGTTAGGTGCCCAATGTATTCCCAATTTCAGGTGGATATACGAAATCCTACCTCTCCTTAGGTCTTTTAAAAAGTCAGAGCTAGCACTCTAAGGACCTGATTTCAAACCAACTGTAGACTGAAAGTGAAATAACTGTGTTAGTTGTCAGCCTTCTCTCTTTCATTGGATTATGTAGTTTAAATCTTCTTCATGTAAAGTCAATAATGGTACCTTGCTATTTACGTTAATATAATCAGGATTATGCCTGTATTCTCTTCACAAAACAACAGTTCATTTGACATGACTGGTATTCTTTCTCAGGAGAAAATTAAATCTCTAGTATTTTTTTAATCATATTGAACTCAAGAAGACAATTTATTTTCAGGGAAACATTAACTCACCAAAGTGCAATTTGGAGTCAGGGAAAGCTATGAACAAATTCAGGTTGAATTTGGTGAATAGTTTGAAATGAAAAAATTGAAAACCAAAAATGAAAATATTGGAATGGTTCATTCTGGCATTTATGGGGAAAAAAGGTTTCGAATTAGGGAGACAGATGCATAAGGAGCCTTAAGTGCCTCTCACAAACTGAGTAGGTGGTTCTCTACTGACTGGGAGTTGAGTTGGAAGAGGGGAGATCTAAATTTAAATTCTCATTCCAACCCAAGCATCCTCCATACTGAATGAGAGTTGTGACCACAGCTTTCAACCCAAGCATCCTCCATACTAAATGAGACCTGTAACCTGTAACCATAAGTTATAGGGGCAGGGCCACCACAACCACTTGCTCTTCCTTATTCTGAATGGCACTGAACTCCCATTGTGTATCTAAATTTTCCTAAATTTGTTTCACTTGTTTTTTTAAAAGCAGTTAAAAATGCCAACAATCAAAAAAAGCTTTTCATTTTGGATCAAACAAAACATGATATTTGGTCCATTCTTTTATCTTATCCCCCTCTCCTTCCTTCCCTCCCTCTGCACCCAACACCCAATTCTTTAAAAAAAAAGCTTTAGGTGTACTCAGAACAATTTTTTCAACCTTTTTATTTTTTGGTTTTGCCACTGAACCAAAAATCAGTTATTCATATACCTCTATGGGTCCAATTGCAATTATTTTGCTAATCATCCTGTTCACATTCTACAATATGACTCTGTCCACACATAGTGCCAAGTCTGTGACTCTTTTTACCCCTCTGTATGCACTTAAAATTCCAGTTGTACAATGTTACGGTCTCATTTGAATGAGACCTACAAAGTGAGTAAGTCTTGAAGTATCTTCTCTCTAATGGGTCTAAACACAAGCTTGACATTTCTGTGTTTTGTAACATACATCTGGAAACAATAACAAAGTCACTTTGCCTGTAAGTAACTTTATCCATACTACTTACAGCTTAAAGAACATTTTCTTTATATTGCTATTTAAATAATTTGACCAAGAGGTCTCTCTGAAGCTGGCTGGCTCTTGGTCTTGGCTAAAGAGTGAAGTGTACCCTTTCAGCCTCCAAATGTGATCTTTCCATCTTTTTTGCACCCCCAGAAGTTACCTAACAGAGCCAGTGGTGCTGGTCTGTCTGCTGGATTCCAGAAAGTTTATAATTCATTAACTGGAAAATCTATATGATGAACGTAAAGGCACAAAATACAGACTCAGATACTATCTTTAACTAAACTCTCTCCCATAGTATTGGGAGAGTTTTGCAAGCATGTTTGGCAAAATAAATAAAAAACAGAATTAATGGCTGTATAAAAGCAGATATACTGAAAAGAAAATGAAATTAGAAAAGCATAGCTTTCACAATATACCCATATTTTTTAAAAAATAGAATACACATCTCCCAAGATTTTCAGAAGGCATATGGAAGGCTTTATTTTTATATATTCTGGTAGGATCAAATGAACTCCCGTGGCACAACTTTATGAGCACTCGTTGTGCTCTGGTGAGGTACCGGAGGACTGGAAGAGGGCCAACGTGGTCCCCATCTTCAAAAAAGGGAGGAAGGAGGACCCGGGAAACTATGGGCCGGTTAGTCTTTCCTCGATCCTAGGCAAGCTGTTTGAGAAAATTATGCTGGCACACATCCAGGAGGGGCCAGCAGGGGACTGCATGCTTAGGGGCAACCAGCATGGGTTCATCAGTGGCAGATCCTGTCAGAGCAACCTGGTGGCCTTTTACGATCAGATCACCAGATCATTAGATGCAGGGGTAGCAGTGGATATAGTCTTCCTGGAC
Organism: Crocodylus siamensis; assembly: GCF_052110815.1. Lineage (NCBI taxonomy): Eukaryota > Metazoa > Chordata > Crocodylia > Crocodylidae > Crocodylus > Crocodylus siamensis. Next base: position 69,171,913 of record NC_143398.1, read on the forward strand.
TTCTGGAAGGCTTTTGACACTGTCTCTCACCCCGTTCTCATTAAGAAACTGGGGGGCTGTGGTGTAGACACCCACACAGTCAGATGGGTCGCCAACTGGCTGGAGGGCCGCACCCAGAGGGTGGTAGTCGATGGGTCCTTCTCAGCCTGGAAGGACGTGGGCAGTGGGGTTCCGCAGGGCTTGGTCCTCGGGCCCACACTGTTCAACATCTTCATCAGTGATTTGGATGAGGGGGTAAAAAGCACCCTGTTCAAATTTGCTGATGACACTAAGATGTGGGGGGACGTAGGCACACTGGAAGCATGCAACAGGCTACAATCAGACCTAGACAGGTTACAAGGCTGGGCGGATGAGAATAGAATGGGTTCAACACAGACACGTGCAAGGTGATGCACCTCGGGAGGAACAACCGGCACCATACCTACAGGTTAGGGAACTCTCCTCTTGTCAGCACGGAGGCAGAAAGGGATCTGGGGGTCATCATTGACTCCAAGATGAACATAGGCCGGCAGTGTGGAGAGGCAGTTAGGAAGGCCAACCACACCTTGTCATGCATCCACAGATGCATCTCGAGCAGGTCCAAAGAGGTGATCCTCCCCCTCTATGCGGCACTGGTCAGGCCACAGTTGGAGTACTGCGTCCAGTTCTGGGCGCCACACTTCAAGAGGGATGTCGACAGCATGGAGAGGGTCCAGAGGAGGGCCACTCGTATGATCAGGGGACAACAGGGCAGGCCCTATGAGGAGAGGCTACGGGACCTGAACCTGTTCAGCCTCCAAAAGAGAAGGCTGAGGGGGGATCTTGTGGCCTGTTATAAACTAGTCAGGGGGGATCAGCAGGCATTGGGGGAGTCACTGTTCACCCGAGCACCGCCAGGAGTGACCAGGAATAACGGTCACAAGCTGGCAGAGGGTAGGTTTAGGTTAGATATCAGGAGGCGCTACTTCACAGTCAGGGCAGCTAGGGTCTGGAAGCAGCTTCCAAGAGAAGTGGTGCAGGCTCCTACCCTGGGGGTGTTTAAGAGGAGGTTAGATGAACATCTTGCTGGGGTCATTTGACCCCAGTATTCTTTCCTGCCATGGCAGGGGGTCGGACTAGATGATCTGCTCAGGTCCCTTCCAACCCTAGAAACTATGAAACTATGAAACTAATAGCACTGAAAGCAGTGAAATCAGGCACTTGTGTTTATATTCACTTGTATAAAATGCATTCACTGACAAAATAATTTGCTCTACAGTAGATTGTAGCTGTGCGAAGAAATAAAACAGTGTATACCCCCAATCCTGTGTTTTTTTGCTTAGGCTCTGATTTTGCAAACCATCCCTATGCATCAAGCATGTTAGTATGTGCTTAAAAACTTTGCTAAATTGGAACCTCTATCAGGCAAAACTCTCACTGACTTAAAGCAAAGGAGTTGAGTTTACTTTTTATGGGCACCTATACATGTGCAGAACATGTGCTCCAATGCATGCTAATTAGCAGGCGTTGGAGCAGACTTGATTAATGGCATCTACTGGTTAATTAACACACTCCAGCAGCCTCTGTGTCTTATCTATTCACCATTTCTGTGCTTCAAAATGACAGTGGGGGTCAATTACAGCTCATGGAACAAGCTTTAGTTCATGTGCCCCCACTGCCATTTTGAAGTGAGGGATGCTGAATACACATGACCCTGTGGGCACTTTAATTAGAGTATCTCTTGAAGCCACTCTAATTAAAGCACCCTACCCTCCTCCAACCCGGAGCATGTGTATAGATGCCCAATGACAGTAAGATTTTGACTCTGCAATGCGCTTCACGTGAGCAGATCTCTGCACCTGTATAGAAACCATACAAACTCAATTAAATTAAAGGAACCAGCTGGACAAAGTCAGAACCAAATAACCCTGTTCAGTAAAAATATGATATGAGATCAAGGTATGGATGCATACTGCTGCCCTAGCAAGAGTCTAGTAATTTCTGAAAACACAAGACAATGAACACCACTAGATGGCTAAAAGACTGCTTAAAAGCATACACTCTTCTTAGAGGACTGGTAATAGAAAAGCTAAGACTTCTTACTGCAGTTTTACAATCATACTTATAAACTATCTGTTTTTCTGCTGTATCTGTATCAGTAGCATCTGCCTTTTCTGTGGGTGCATCTACATATCCAATTATACTCACATGATTAGTAGCCTCTGTGAAAGACCCTATGAGGGGAGGTTGAGGGATCTTCAGCCTTCACAAGAAATGGCTGATGGGAGACCTTGTAGCCGCCTATAAGTTTATCAGGGGAGGACAACAGGGAATTGGTGATGTGCTATTTACCAGAGCTCCCCAGGGAGTAACTAGGAATAATGTGTGCAAACTAGTGGAGAGTAGATTTAGGTTAGACATTAGGAAGACATTTTTTACAGTAAGGGTGGCCAGAATCTGAAATGGGCTTCCAAGAAAGGTACTACTACTAAGGTACTACTAACTTGGAGGTCTTCAAGAGGAGGCTTGATAGTCACCTGGCTGGGGTCATCCGACCTCGATCTTCTTTCCTGCCAGGGGCAAGGGGTCGGACACGATGATCCATTGTGGTCCCTTCCGGACTCTACAATCTATGAATCTATGAATTAGCATGTAGCAATGCACAGTTCATGCTGGAATTTATTTCTTTCAGGCACAGAGTTTACATGTGTCCTCAGGACCCCATCACACTGACTCGGAGTGGAGCACCAGGCTGGCAGGGGAGTCAGCCTGCCAGGCTGGGGCTGGTCTGCTCCAGTTCAACATGCTATGGATGGGCTGGCTGGGGCACAAGGATGATGCTATAGTGTAGGGCTAGCAGGCAGGCAGCCCCTGCACTGTAGTACCCTCATGTCCCAGCCAGTACTGGTCACCATCTACATGTGCATTTTGGCACACATAACTACTCTGCAGTAGGATAGTACTTGTCCCAGAAAGTACTATCCTACAGCAGATTTAATTAATTTAGTGAACCCTAATACAGGCACACATGTAGACAGTGACAATTTACTATGGAGCTAATTAGTCAGCTCCACAGTAAAGTTCACATGTAGATGCACCCTGTGGCATTAGTCAACTGTGGAAAGGAGAGAAGGTCTACAAGTCACTGACGTTGCATTATAAAGTAAGCATTTTCAAAGGACAGCATTGCCATGGAGCATCCTGCACAAATGAACTTAAAATCATGAACTATGTACTATCACACCTAAATGACAAGACAAAAGACCTACCTGTAACAGAATCACTCATGGCTTCCACAGATTATTTTAAGAGTCTCTCATTAAAACTTTCTCCCAGGAAAAATGCACAGCCAAGTGTGACTTTGGTGATTTTCTCACTCTACTTCTTAAGAATGTCACATTGTTTCTTAATGTCCCTCTGTAGATTGGGTTTAAACAAATCCAGATGAGATCTTAAACTATGTTGCTGTTGTTACATTTCTAGTAGCATACACTGCTAAGGCCACTAGAAAATTCAAAGACTTATTTTGCAAGCTAACTTTTTTCTGTGAACATAGCACAAGTTGCTTGCTTGCATGTTCTGGATAAAGCTTTCTACTGATCTACTTGTGGCAGAGTGATAAGGTGTTAATATGACATGACTGATACCATTTCTGTCCACAAACAATTGAAATTCTTCAGATGTAAACTGAGACCCTTTATCACCTATAATGTGAGGAACTAAGAATCACACTTTGTTCTTTGTTTTCCCTTTGGCATAGCTTCTCCTTTCAACTTGGCTATTCAGGTTAGTGTTCTGAGAAAGGAAAGTCAAATTTCTAGTTGCTTGCTTTTTGTGTCCCAGACATTCACTGCAGATCATATTGCATCCTAGGAAGGGTAGTGGCCCCATGCTGGCTGTCACCCAAAATAGGGGTGGCCTTTACGTAGCCTCTCTCTCTACTACACAGGCAGGTAAGCTAGGGCAGAAATTACACATAAGCCAATATAAGTGATCAGAAACCAGTTCAAATCTGTAACACAACAAAAGTTCAGTGTACATAAACTGCTTTCAAAATGGCCAAAACTGATTTAAGATAAACCTGGATGGAAGTAGTATCATACTTAACTGATTGAGGTGAAATCACTTTATTGAACTTCTGTCCCAGATCCCCTCCAGATTCAAGTTAATTCACAGTTCCCCCAGCATCCCAAGATATTTTGCACATCCCCACAACCCTCCCCATCCACACACAGGATAGGTGTGGCCCAGCCTTGGCCCAAGCTGTCTGCTCCAGCCAAGCAGGGAGGAGTGCTCTAGTGCCCCCCAGGTTCTGGACTGGGCCACAGCTGCATGTAGCTGCATTTCTGGAATCAAAAGTGAAAGTCTGTTCACTTGCTTATCGGTTCAGTCTACTCAGTTTAGACTAACATTGAAGATTGAATCAATTCAGCCTCAGGCTTTTTGACTGTACTTAGCAGTAAAGTACAATTGAACTTAATACTGCTAGGAACTGGGTATCTGGCTTTTCCCTTAAAGGCCATGAGACTGGTTGCCCCATAACCTTGTATCTGAGGTAAATTCTGTGTTGTTTTCATTGCAAAAGTCTGCAGGTAAGGAGAAGGAAGAAATAGCTATATACTCCTTCTTCCACAAAACTCAACTACAATTTACCATTGCACATCAACAGTATCTCAGGGAATAAGTGGGAGTAGATCTGGAATTTAATTAAATGTTATGCATAGATAGAAATTTGAACTATCACATTTGATATCTTGAAAAATCTCTTGAATATTTCCCAGAGCCTTCTTCCTAAAAACTACAGGTATAGCCAGAAAAAGAAGATAGAGGGTTACTTTACCCTTGCGCTTTTAGTAGGAATTATACATTGAGATCAGGTGTTAATATCCTACTCTATTGCTTTTCAGAAATTGCAATGGATTGAAACTTTGAGCATGAACAGGGGTTCACCACTCTCCTGGTAGAAACTACAAGGTTAGGTACAGACATTCAAAAGCTTAAGGTGGAATTGACCCAAGTTACTGTAAGTGGAGTAATTTAGATCAGCGGTGAACAGAATACACATCTGCCCTTTGATCAGGGGGCAAATCTTAGACCAGTTTCTGCCATTTTTAAACCAGTGTGTGTGCGCCAAACTTCTGTACAGGCTATAGACCAGTTTCCAATCACTTATACCTGTAAAAGTGTAATGTCTGCACCTGAACCAAGTATAGAAGCATTCCCTGTACTTCCCAGGGAAGCACATCTCCTCTAGGAGAAAGATCTTCCAGGTTGATATCTGGAATATCTCCCCTGCAAGAGAAACTGTTTTGCAAGAATAACTCCTGTACACACCCCTCCCACTCTGATCCAGGAAGGGAGTGGAGCAGCATGGAAATTCCTCCCCACTCCCCTTTCCTGAGACCTTGGTCTGAGGAGGAGAGGGGTTACCTTGATGCTCCAGTCCCCACTCAGACCGTGACTCCAGTCTGGAGAATGGGTGGTGGGTTTGCCCTGCTGCTCCAATCCCCCTGCGACTGAGAGGAGTGGAGCTGCTGCTGCTACCCATGTCTTCACCAGACCAGGATCACCCCAGTCTGAGGAAGGCACAGAGAACAGATGAGAGGGAAGAGCTGCAGGTCAAATGCCTGTGGTGCTCCCTCTGTCATAAAAATTTCTAGTCATAGAAATAACTCAGCACTAGAAGTAATGCTTGTTTGAGGTCTCTGTCCTATCTAGCATCCTCTTTCCCTGACTGCTGTTCCTCAACAACCTACTACATCCTTTCTGTATATTTCAAAAACAAAACTATATGTACTGACAGTGATATTTTAAAAGCTGGCATAATCCAATTTTCAACAGCCACATTATGTTTTGTTTTGGGTTATAACTGTTAAAAGCAAACTGCAGATCCATTTTCTCAATGTCATACAGTGTAAAGTCCCTGATACTTTCATTTGACAAAGATGCAGAACAACATCAGCAGCCAGCAGAGGGAGCCAGTGATTTTTTTAGCTCCTTTACCATCCTAATTAAATCTGAGACAAAGATGAAAAAGGCAATGTAAAAAAGGAATGTTAAAAATTACAATTTTAGTATGAATATATGCAAGACAGAATAGTCAACGTATTGTTTTTTAACTACTCCCATATATTTATAACTTTACAGCTAGAACTCTCTAACTATAATCTCTTGCCTTTTTGTGTCTATAAGTGCTCTAGTAGAAGTCAAAATAATGCCTTCATTTGAGTCTTTAATCTCCAGTTGTGCAAATACTTATGCATGTGCTTAACTTTGCTTAGTCCCAGGAAGGTTATCTGAATAACATAAGGAAAAATATGTATTTTCTAGAGCGGTGATTTTTAACTAGGGTGCCATGGCACATAAGCCTTGTCCCTGTCTGGATGATCCTCCACCCAACTGCCTGGCCCACCTCCAAGGACTGCAATGCATGAATTAGGTTTTTGAAATTGGGTGCTGTTCAATTCACAAAAGTTATGGAGGGATGCTCTGAGCACGTCTACACATTTATTAATGTGCCGTAGTTACTGTGCATTAAGTTTAGTACTTGGTTAACCAAATACTAAATCAATTCACAATAACTTGTGGTACTGTACAGTTTTGCGGGCATACAGGTTTTTAGCCACACTTATTGTGCAGTAGCTTAATACTACCGCACATGTAAGTGTATTAGCAGGTTTTCCTTGGCACACTACTGCACAGTTTTATTAGACTACTGCACAGTTATTATCTCATGTAGACATGCCCTCTGAGTCCAAAAAAAGGTTAAGAACCACTTATATAGTGTCACCACACTGGGCAACAAGGCTCCCAGGGATCCCAGGTGCAGGGGGGATTCCCTCCTGACACCCCCAAATGACGGAGGAACAGAGCCCAGAACAGGCTAAAGGGCTGCTCACCTTCCCTGCAGTGACCTGTGCCCAAAGAATGGAGATGTATGCAGTATCTCTCCCACGCTTTAGAAGCACACTCTCCCTGTGTGTGGGAGAGTATGCAGCTAATAACATCATAAAACACTGCCCTGGGCATCAGCAAACCCTGGGAAGTAGCATGGGACCAAAGGAAGCACGGGCTGCAAGGCATGCCCTTGCAGACCCAGCAGAAGCTGGATAGGATGCTGTGGGAGCACCCCCATGCTGGCATGGGGGAGAGCTGGGAGCATCTCAACCCCTGAAGACCAGCAGTGGGACCTCAGAGAGTGACTGGTGGGACCCACCACAAGAGTGAACCCACCAGACAGAGCTTCTGATATACGAGTCCCACTCCCTGGGTGGCACCATGCTAGATGCCAGGGTACTTTTGAAGTTTTGGTTTTATTTTATTTTTGAAGCTTTGTTGCCACAGAAGCAGGGTCATCCCAGGAAAGAGTACCCTGGCACAACCCCAGGGGACCCAGCGGGGAGAGCCGGTGGTCACAGACTTTTCCTCTTTAGAGGGGATAGCCAAAACAGGGCAGCTTCCACCAGTTACCCCACAATTTGAACTGAACAAGGGAGAGAGTTAACTCAAGTGCAGGAGGAGTGCAACAGATTAAGGCAAGTGGGCAGCAGCTGAGTTCCTGTTGCTGTCATGACTTTATTTCAGTTGGTGAGTGGACAGGGTGTAGGGAAGGCAGAGTTCCAAGTCACTTGCCTTTGCATCAAGCCAGCCTAAGGGTGGAGGAGCATTCTATCTCCAGAGGAACCTCCCAACTTTCTTATACCATCAAGACATGGCAAGTGAGTGTGGCAGAGCATTTGCAGTGCCTGCCACTTTAAAAGCTGGGTCAGGCATCGAGCAGGTGCCTGATGGTGGCAGTCATTTTGAGAACCTAGTATAGGAAGGCTGTAGTGTGTTGCTGCCAGCCAAGGCAGAAACATCACCTAGCTGAGCTGCAGCAGGAACAACCAGGAGGTAAGGGCAAGAGCTTATGGGGATGGCTAGGAAGCTCTTAGTCCAGGGCATGACCTGAAACTGCACCCTGCTGGGGATGGGTAGCCAGTGGGGCTCCTCGTGGCACAGGAGTCCCCATAAAATGCCAGGCCAGTTACCACCCCAGTGAAAGGTGGGTCAGGGTGCCTTAACCCTGAGTCTCCACAATACTTTGGGTACATGGGGGCCAGGCATGGCTACAGCCACCTGAACGCAAAGAAGGTATAAGACCCTGGCAGGGTCAGGCACAGCTGCAGCCACCTGAGCCTCCACAGGGGAGGGAAACCCTGGAGCTCCAAATGAGAGAGATATCAGCTGGCAGAGCTGAGGCTCAGGAACAACTTGCAGGTTTATGAGCTACGGCTATGGAGGTGGAGGAGGCTCCTAGTTGTGGGCATGACCTAAAACTGCACCCTGCCAGGGGTGGGTGGCCTGGTGGGGCTCCTGGTGGTGTGGGAGTCCCCAGGAAATGACAAACCAGTTATCAACCCAGTGAAAGGAAGGTCAGGGTGCCTTAATAACCCCAGGTCCCACAACTAGGTCAGTAACCCCATAGTACGGCCAATAAGGTGGAACTGTGAGAGAGAGTGGACTAGATGCTCAAGAAGCCTGACTTGAGGCACCCTTGACTGGTCAATTCTGGGACCATGACCAGAAGGGTCAAAAGGGCCAGGGGCCCATCAAGGGATGCCCGGAGTTGAGGGCCTGGGGTTCTGACTGGCCTTCTAGGTGAGGCCAGGGCCTGTGTGGCCAAAGGTCCCAGGGGGGCCAAGCCCAAAAGGGAGAAGAGTGAAGGGGGCTTGGCAACCCAGAATGAGGGTAGAGTAGGTCACCTGATGAGAAGGAGTCTAGTTGGGGTCCAGACCAGAGTGTTATGGGGCCAGAGATGTTAAGAACTTAGATCACATTTGAGAGGCATGGGCTGCGGGGTATGAGAGGTTTCGAGCTGCAGGTAGTGCCTCCTGGCATCAAGGCATGTAATGGGCAGTCTCCCGCATTTTACCACCCGTTTTGAGAACAGCAAAGTTGTGGCAGATGAGACTGGGAGGATTGCCTCACAGACAGGTGGGTGGGCTGGTGTGAGACCCAGCCTCGAGAACAGTCCCCTGTCACAGTGAGCAGGAGGAAGATCCACCCCAGGCTCTAAGTGCCCAGCTCTCCCTTGCTGGGCATATACAGATGTAAGGACTATTTTGGGTGATAACTTTTACTGGATGAACTATTATATTTGGGAGAAATCTTAGACAAACTTTCAGGCATGATGTACCCTTCCTCAGGTCTAGCTACATTATTTAGACTGCTTCTAGTCATTCCCATATATAGTACAATCAGTTTCAGAAATCCTTTATCAGTTTAATCTATATCAACTATATAATGGATGTTATTTGTTTTCAAATGGTTCAAAAGTAAAAAAAATCCAAAAAAACTTCAAGAAAAACAATTGTTTAAGTATACTGTGTGTTTAATATTTTTAAAAAGTGTTATATTTAGGTTATAAACAGAATAATTTACACATAATTGCAATTTATGTGGCCCAAATTCCATGTGTTAGTTAGTAGACTTGCCAGATACAAGAAAAAATTATTGTTAAGGGTCAAGTACAATACATGTAATGAAACCACTGCCAAAGCCTCTACTTACATGAGTAGGTCAATTTAAATACTAAAGTGTGCTTCAGCAAAATCTGTTTATAACGTATCCAGTAACAAGTCCTCTTATGTTGCTTCAGACAGCAATGATATTGTTGGAAAAATCCAATAGAAGGAGCTGCCATATTTTAAAATGCCCAAAACTTTTAGGTCTAAAAGAATGTTAAGAAAAATTAACATCCATAATGCTGCTTCTCAAATGCACATTCTCAATAAATAAGCATTGAGAATTTCAACTGCATAGACTATGCCTTTCTAATGAAACTTAGTGAAAGAAAATTTGCCTTAGCTTTCTACAATATACTTACATATAGCTGTGAATTAAAGTTATAAAACCTAAGTATTAAATCTATTAACATAGCATCCAATCACCAATGGTAATTTACTACTAAAGGCAACACTTTCAAAAGTAATTTTGGGTGCGCACTTCAAAGATGTCTCAACTTGGAATCTCAAGAATTGAGGATTCCTGCCCTCCCCCTCCCAAAACAATGGCCACTTTTGAAAAATTGGCTGCAAATGAAGTGAAATACTCAGTTGCAAGGATTTTTTAAAAAAAATAACATTATTACAGAAGACATTTTAAGTTTTATTTCATGGAAAGTATTCAAACCTGGGTGATTTTTTATCACTGAAATGCTGAGCCCATCATCCTAATATACAGCCTAAAATTCTATACTAAGATTCATGGCCTAACAAAGGGGTGGCCAGGTCAGATATCCTGGGTGCCAACTTGAGGGGGAGGGGCAGAAAAAAAGGGCTACTACTATGGCTACATGGTCAGGCTTACAGTGAGGTTGTAACCCGAATTGTCCCTTCCTCTGTGTTTGGCAGCTGCCCCAGGTGCCTGGCTGCATTGTTACACCTCTGACTGGTGTAACAACACTACTAAAGATACAGAGATTTTACTGAGTTATAAAAGTGCGCTGAACTGAAGTTTGCTAAGAGGAGACAGAATCTGAAGCAAACCTGAACTACTCCAAATCATCTGAATTTCATACTGCAAGAATTTTAACAACATCAGACATGAAATCTTCCCATCCACCTAGAATCAGTCTTATTCATGTTGAATTCACTGCCCAAAGGCCAGGTGCCATTTGTAGAATATTCTCAAAAATCATTATCTAAAAGACACAGAATATTTAACTTATTTCCACAATAGTAATAAATCATGAAGTGTTGTCATTATCACCTCTACCACTGTATGACTATAATACAGATAAAAATAAATAGCTTACCCATAAAAAGAAGAATTCAGATTCTGTCTTATGGTGAAAAGGAAAAACTAAACTGCTGCTCACTTAAGTTGGATGGTAAGCAGAGAATTTACCCCTAACTGGTTGGACTTAGCATGACTTTAGTTAATTTCTCCATAAAAATATCACTTTCCCCTTTAGTTACCATCTCCCTTTCAACACCTTCTAATCCCCATCTGTTTTTAGCCCAATTCACATAAATATTTCATAGAAAAATTCAGCTTAACCAAATGCTTCTTCCAACATCACCACTGTTGACTAAATGAGCTCTTAAGGTCCCTTCCAGCCTTATTTCTGTAAGATAATGAAGCTTCTGGCAAATTCCAAGTGGCCATAGATTGGAATGATAATGTTGATTTACTGATGGCCTTCTTTTTCACCTAACTCAGGAGCTCATATAAACTTTTTAAACAACATGAGCCAAATGCATACCAAATACGTACATAAGCAGTAAAATAGACTCATAACTTTTGTATTAGCCTTTGTTTGCCAATTTTTTTATCTCTTGAAAATAAGTTTCTGGAGCTTTCAAACAGTAGCCTTAGTCAAACATCAGTGCAAAGATACTTTGTGTTTTAACTCCCCATAAATAAATAAAATGATTAATGTAGCTATACATAGATATATATTACTGTACTTCCAAAAGCAAAGTAGCCAGCTTTTTTAAGTAGTTTAATTCCACTGACTTCTATGAAGCTATAGAGATCTATACCAGTTGAGAATCTGGTCTTCTAAACTGTTATACCCATATTAATATACATTAACTCTATTCTGGATTTATAATGATTTAACTGACACCAGAATCTGACCTGCAATCTATGTCTAAACATCTTTAAGATTGTTTAAAACAATAAAATATGGCTGTTATTTTTTGGAAATATTTTTATACTAATGACTATGGCCTTTTGTCAAGCTACAAAGCATTATAAATGATAAAATATTGTTAAAAAGTCAGTTTAATGTTGTTAATAACTATAAAATGTCAAATAAATTGCTGGCATTGGGAGCAGAACCTCCCTACAATGGTCCTGTCTGCTTTCAAATAAGGTAGTCAGATCTCTGAAGGGAATTAGATACCTCATTCCATTGTAATCATGCAGTGAGAATAACTTTATTATTTTCAGAAATTAGTTTTACAGCCTGATTCTGATCTGAGACCCAGGTGCAACTTCATACATTCAAGGACCATCCAAAACCTATCAGCATACTGGATATCAGTAGTATGCCCTAAGGGTGCACTCTCTGTGTACGGTTGGACATATAAATGTGGGGGGTAATACACTTTATGTAAGCCAGGCCCATTGTGCACACTGGAGATTCCTTTAGTGACTCCACTCCCAGAAACCCCTTGCAAGCCATCTCCCTGTATTTCAGGTACTCCAAGCATTCCCCTTTGTATGCAAGGGTGTCACATTTTCTCCCTATCCAAGTAGCTTTGCATCCTCCCCCTAACCTAAGGGCTTCTTTGTCCAATCTCATTCTTCCCCTAATCCTTCCCCTCCATTTCATAGTTTCATAGTTGGTAGGGTTGGAAGGGACCTGAGCAGATCATCAAGTCCGACTCCCTGCCATGGCAGAAAAAAGTACTGGGGTCAAATGACCCCAGCAAGGTGTTTGTCTAGCCTCCTCTTAAAACTCCCCAGGGCTAGCACAACTTCACTTGGAAGTTTGTTCCAGATCCTAGCTGCTTTGACAGTGAAGTAGTGCCTCCTGATGTCTAGTCTGAATCTACCCTCTGCCAGCTTGTGACTGTTATTTCTAGTCACTCCTGGTAGTCCTCGGGCAAAGAAGGACTCCTGCAATGCCTGCTGGTCCCTCTGACTAGTTTGTAACAGGCCACTAGATCCCCCACTCAGCCTTCACAGTAGTGATTTCAAGATCCTTTTCTGCCTCTGCACTGACAAGACGGGAGTTTCCCAGCCTGTAGGTATGCTGCTGGTTCTTCCTCCCCAGGTGCAGTACCTTGCACTTGTCAGTGTTGAAACCCATCCTGTTTTCATCTGCCCACCCCCGTAAACTGTCTAAGTCTGATTGCAGCCTATTCCTCCCTTCTAGAGTGCCCACATCCCCCCACATCTTAGTGTCTTTCCTCCTTCCCCTATATCAAAGTCCCCCAATTTCCTACCTATCATCAGCTGTGTGCCCCACTCTTTTTCTGTCATTCCCACCTTTCCTTCAATATCTTCTTCATTCTCTTACACTGCTCCGATGTTCCATATTCCCCCGCCCCTTGTCAGGGGCTCTATATACTTCCTATCTATGCAGGAAAAGCATGCTTGCTTCTGAATCTGCTCACAGAATGCTCCACATTCTTCCTGTGTGCCTGGTCAGCTCCAATCGTCAGTGTATGTGTAAGGTACACAGACTGCGCTCCCCACCCATACCCATTGACTTGCAGAAGCCTGTTTGGAGCTGATTCAGGTTAAGAGGCAATAGAAGCAGAGGATGTTTGCTACAAGCATACAATGATTGGGACACAGGACATATCTACACATGCAAGTACAGTGACTGAATAAACTTCGGAGCTTATTGCTCTGGAGTTAATTGCTCCTAGGTGTGCCATTTGAATGTGTGCCCTGGAACAATTAACTCTGGAGCAATAAGCTCTGCAGTTGATTCAGGCACAGCATGTGGAGCCTGGGTGAAGCAGCCCCAGCTGGCATGGGGGGCCTGGGGGTCAGCCTGCCAACTCAGGGCTGTTCCCCCCAGCTCAGTGTGCTGTGGAAGGGCTGGTTGGGGCATGAGGGAGCTTCAGCACAGGGCTAGCTGACAGGAACCCCCCTGTACTGAAGCACCCTCATGCCTAGCCAGCTAGGCAGTGTCTACATGTGTGCTACTGCAGAGTTGTTTACTCCAAACCAGGATAGTACTTGTATTTACAAATATGATCAAGCTGGAGAGTAAATTCATTTACTCCAGCCTAATAGGGGCACATGTATAGATGCCAAGACATTTACTGCACAACTGATTAGTCAACTGCATAGTAAATATCTTGTGTAGATGCACCCACAAAACGGAATCATAGGGAAGTTTAAGTTAAATTATATATAAAAAAACCCCTCTCACTAAGTGGGTAGAAATGCACTGAACCAGACTACCCAGAGAAGTTGTGGAATCTCCATCCTTGGAGCTTTTTAAGACCTGGGTGCATGGAGCCTTGATTGGGATGATCTAGTTGGGGAAGGTCCTACTTTGAGCAGGGGGTTGGACTACATGACCTCCTGAGGTCCCTTCCAACCCTAATTTTCTATAATTCTATGATTCAAAAATAGCTAAAACTAGATCTCTGAGGAAAAAAGGCATCACTGAAACTCCCTCATAAACCCCTTGTTTCTACAAAACTATAAAGACTCAAGCAAATATATACCATAAGCTTCAGGAAAACAAATGTGTTTCTCATACAAAATAAATAAGAGCAGACAAGAGGAAAAAATAAGATAGAATTCCTAAATAAATTGCTAGAAGTAGAAATGAATTTATTCTTACATGCAAAATCCTCTCCTCACCTGTATGAGTATGAAAATCACCATGGCATGCAGAAGACCCTTACAAAGTGGTAGTATTCAAGACCTTACTGGATGTGTCTACTTGAGACGCTGACTGTGCAGAGCCTGATATGACTGCGCAGTAGTGTCATGTGGCAAAAAGCGTGATACGATGCTACTGCACAGTAGTATTAAGCTATTGAGCATTAGCATTGCAAAAAAGGCGCTCACTGGTATTACTGCGCATTAGCTTGGGTTACTGAGTATTTATTTAGTACTTGTTTATTCACACCTTTCATAAGTCTATTTGTTCCAGCCTCATTTAATCAGTACTTGTTCATACAAGTACTAAATAAATGCACAGTAACCACTGTGCAGTAGCATCGTATGTAGACACAGCTACATGAGGTTTGAAAAGGGCTCAGTGGTCCTGTGAAATACACTCTCTCTCTTACAGAAATTTCATTACAGACATGGAGCGCTCTTGTGTGAGTAAAACTATCATAGTCCTGATGCATGAAATGAACAGTATTCATTTAGATTCTACAGAGCTCATCACTTTCCTCCCTGTGCTACAATGCACAGCTTTGAAAGCAACACTCAAAGATTTGCAACTTTTTAGAATGGTGACCCCAACAGTGGAAAGGGATGAAGGTTGTGTATGCTGTAGGTCAGGAAATAATTCCAGAACTTTCCCACTGTACAGACCTCCAAAATTCATACTGTTCATAGATCTATTTTTTCCAGTCTCATTTAATCAGAATTTGAACCCCATAGCATTTAAGCACAAGTTAAATGATCAAACCCATGATGTAAGTGCACATTTAAAAGCTGGCAAAATTAGCTCAGTTAGTTCCAATTTCTGTTACCAGGGTTCTATTTGGGTACTGCTAAGGAACAGTTCGATGTAAACACTTAGGAAAAAAAGACATATAAATCAACTAGTGATGTCTCTTCCCTCTCTCATTGTTTTTCATTAACCTTTGCACACTGCTTACCCATGCCTCTGGTCCTGTGTGATATATATTCTAAGATGAATGACAGAAGAGTAAATGTTAGAAAATATGGAATAAATCATGTAGTCTAACCTTCTGCTTTGCAATGCACGTTACTATACAGTGCTTTGTGATATACAGTATACATTTTACACTTACCAATACTTTGCCCACAGTTGTTTTCATGTTCTAACTGATGTCATATCCACCTCAATTCGCTATTTCTGCATATAGCTAGTTTCTAAATCTTCATACTTAAATAGACAGAATTCACTCTAATCCATGGGCTATATAAACTAGACAGACCAGTTACTGTAATGACCTGCTTTCACATTCTCTCCAAATAAACAGGCAGTAAATCTACATTCTATGCATCTTGAATGTGGTAGAAGATCCAGTATTCCAAGTGTCAATCTATTTAAATATGTATCGGAAAATCTGGCCTTTTAAAGAAATTAACACTACTTCTACTGGATATTTTTTCAATGGAATCAATGTTAGTGTCAAGACATCATTGTCTGTGGGACAAGAATGTTTACTGTATTAATAAAAAGGAAGAATTGTCTTATTTTGGTCTTGCTAACGTATGCTAAGTAACTATCTGATTGCTGTGGAATATACCAAGTAAATCAGGCTGAACTCATCTGCTGAATATTTCAGTTGTGTCTTAACATCATGCTGACTACAAGAGACTGGGAAGATCACATCTAATTGATGATCCAGCAGCACTAAATGGATTAATACAAAAGATACATCACTTGCGAGAAAAGTTAATTCCTCTTCATATAGCACAAAATCCTTGCCAAAATTATTGCAATATCATCTGACTCATAATATTATTGCACTTGGTAGAATAGGGACACCTCCCACATTTATTCCTGTGTTATCAGTTACTGTAACTGAGCCACCCAACATTTTTGTACCTGTATTTACATGTGTGTGTGTGTGTACGCACACATGTATAATGGGAACATTGTTACTTACATAGTTCATAAGAATGTTGTATGCCTTAATAAGTCGATGTTTTTAAAGCAGTTTGAGATCTTTGGGTAAAAAATATTATTTTCATGGGGTGGATGACTGAATGAATGAAAAGGAAGAGAAACAAATAGGAGTTACATGTATATTGTCCTCTGATGTATACACAGAAAACTGACTTAAATATAAAGATGAAAAAGTAAATGCAGTTTGTCAGGTCATGTCAGAGTATGTGGGTAAAGTAGAGGTGTTCTACAGAGATCAGAGGGACTAAGATCTTGTTTAGGTCACAAGACATGCAATAGCACTCTGCAGCCTAAGGGAGGCTGGGTCTGCACAGTCACAAATCCATGGGGTAACTTGAACAGATTCAAGGCAGAGCTTAGCTCCACAATGGACAAAGAATTCAAACCCCTCTTTTTGTCTATTTTAACCAAAGAATTCTAATGCGTTAAACAGCATCAGTATAACGGGAGAACAGGAATTTTCTTTACAATAAACTGTACACCAAGCACCTAAAATTCTACTTCCTCTTTTGCTATCATATATTTTCAGTTTGCCATCATATTGTAAATTCCTTATTTTTAAGTATTAGCCACTAATCTTAATAGCGTAGTAGAGTCAGTTAAACATTTGTTTTAAAACCAGCTTCAGCTATGGACATTTTATGAGGCAGTAGTGTTAAAATTCTGTTATAGAATTCACTTCAGGCAGAAACTTAGCACATAAATGCTCATCCTGAGGTGTGTTAGCAACACTTAAAAATGCATTTTATGTTGCAGAAGAGAAATAATAATAGGCAATTTGGTTCTTGATGTTGCTTGGACTTTAAAAGTAGCTTTTATATAAAAGCTAGATTTTTGCAGGCTGTGATCCAAGTGCCTGGCAGATCATGGTTTAACAAATGACTACTCTGCATGTTAAATTGCTGCTCTTCAAAACTGCTATATGATTGGCTTGTGCTCCATAAATACATATGTATTCTAGCATTTTGCTTAATGAATACACAAAATTCCATTTAACATGGGATATTATATCAATAAACTATAGACATGTCATATTATGTATCTCTTTTAAACCAGAACATAGTGTTTTATGACTGAAGATAACATTAAAGGCTCTTTGGTATGAAGAGACACAACAGACAGCTCTGATTAAACCATTATCAGTTATGTTTATCATCTGTGGATCAAGGATGAAATCTGAGCTCCACTGGAATCAATGGGGATTTTGCCATTCACTTCAATGGGGCCAGAATTTCACTCCAATTAACTAGTACAACATGCTCAGTTGTTTGAACATATCTGCTCCAACAGATCATTCCTTAAGAAACTAATCTCATCTAAGCTTATCAGTGATAGCCTTTTAGAACAATAATAGCACCCCATACATTACTGCAGTGACCTAGTTTTTCTTTTTACCTTCTGCAGAAACAAGGAGTTGTATTTATGAAAAATATTAAAATAAAAAACTGTAATAACTGATTTGCACAAAAGACAGTAGTTACAGCATGTCCCAAACCTACCACGTACTGCTTTTAATTGAGCCTTAAAACTATTTTTTAAAAGTTAATATTTATGTTAGGTAAAATTAAATAAAGGTGTGTTTAGTAGTTCAAATGAATTTACTACCTGTACAAACATATTTGTGAAAAATAATTCCCAATCAAATACCTTTATAGCGAAATATTTCTATAACCCTCTTAATTAATTAAATTAGGTTTATCTGTTGGAATTGAAGAGATCAACCCTAACACTGATTAGATCCTTAACATAGATTGCGCAGGGTAAACAATGTTCTTTATACCTTTTGGAACAAATTTGATATGTCTATAATAGTCACCTCATTGTGTAAATACTATTTCATCCTACTTATGAAAAATATTTACTTGCCTGTTAACTAAAAATTATTCTGATATCTTCTGGCAAAGTGTAGAAATGATTCTAGTATTGTGAAATGCTTATTTCTATAAATAAACTATTAACACAGAGGAAAATAGTGTTCAAATAACTTAGATTTGACAAGCCCATAGACCAGTACATATTCAATTGCACTCAGTGAGAGAGCACTCAGAAACCACGCAATTCAGCAACAGCAATAGGGTGGATGAATAGGGAAATTACTCTTCAGTGCAAGTACCAAGATACACAAAATAAACTCTACATCTTGCAGCTTTTCTCCCTATCCATTTGTGCCTCCATCTCCTGTGCTTTCAGACAGTTGTATCCTAAACCAGGGGTTTTCAACCTTTTTTGGTCGGGGTACCCCTGGTGGCTGGTGGAGAAGTGGGGAGTCTGCCCCGTGGCCGGCTGATGAGTGGGTAGGTGGGGTACCCCAGTGGCCAGTCAATGAGTGAGGGGAGGGGGCGGGGGACCCCCCGCACAGTGCATGACAGCAAAATCAGAAGTGCTGCCGCTGAAACCAAACTGGAAGTGCCACCGGCTTCTCTGAACCTTTACCATGTACTCCCTGAGGCTTTCCAAAGTACCCCCAGTTGAAAACCCCTATCCTAAGCAAATAATGAAATGGTGTTTGGAGGGGTCCTGGACTTACCTAATTTTTTGGCCTGCACAACCAGGAAAGCAACAGTCACTTTTACTACTGTTAAGTAAAGCATTTCTGCTCCAGTGTAAGCCCTTTTGCAGCTCACATTACATCAAATGATGGCTCAAAAAATGAGGAATGAGGATTACAAATGGTAGTATATGTTAATAGATATATCTCGCTGGTTTTTCGTTGGTCCCTCATTTTGGACTTTATGGGGGTGTCCAGACAAGTCTGCACGTGCTTCTTGCCATGCCTCAAAACAGTTTGAGACATGGCAAGAGTCATGCTGGGAAAAAAAAACCTGCATCCAGGTATCAAATTCTGAGCCTGCGCTGCAAATATCCAGCACAGGGAATGGTTTTTTTTGTTCCCAGCATGCCTCTTGCTGATCTCAAACTGGGGATATCCAGGTATCAAAAAAAAAACAACCTCAGAAAAATAGCAGGGCAGGGCACAGTCCAGGACCATGCCCTGAGGCAACTGGAGGCTCAGGTCCTCCGAAGAGAAGCTCTGGTAGCCAGCCACAGTGTCTCTATGGCTGCTCATTGCACGCGAGGCAGAGTGCAGTGCAGGCTGCAGCAACCTGAACCTGGACTCCATCGCCTAGGGACTGGGGGTAGGGGGACTAAAGCCAGGGCTATGTGGGTGCAGGGGACTGGAGAAAGTGGACTGTGAGGGGGTGCTTCTTGGGAGGGGTGGGTCCCCCACCTGCTGCCCACAAGGCCCACAGCCCCCCTGCAGCATCAGCAGCATCAGCTATTGGGACACTCAGGGCCCTCCTGGCACCGTGCAGTGAACCGTGCACCGTGCAGTGCAGTGAAGCCCCAGCCTCCTGGCACCCGGTGCTGCCTGTGCCACAATGCGTGGACCTGGCCTGGCTCGGCGCGGGGCCGTGCGCCTTCAGGCAGCCCCAGACTGCCCAGGCTATCACCCAGGGGCCGGAGCCACTTGTGGGGACCATGTGTCATGCCAGACCAGGTTCTGTCACACAGGCAGTGCTGGGGGCTAGGTGGCCGGGGCTGCGCCACACTGCTCCTCACCACAGGGGGCTGTGCCAGGAGGGCCCCAAGCACCCCAATGGCCACTGCTGCTGCGGGGGTGAGTTATGGGCCCAGTGGAGGGGCTTTGGTCCCTGTGGGGCAGAGCTGTGGTCCCTTTTGGGGGGGCTGTGGCCCTGTGGGCAGGAGCTGTGGCCCCTGTCGGGGGGCAGTCTGTGACCTGTCCGGGGGGCTGCGCCCTTCAGGGGACAGGGTACCCACACCTCCTGAGATGCCTCCCCACACCCACAGTCCCCCCACAATCCACCCACAAACCCTACACCCCCTACCCACCCCCACAAACCCCTCACCCACCTACCTGGCCCTGTGGGTGAGGATTGAGGGGACTGGGGTAGAGGGCAGGCTGTAAGTTGAAAGTGAAGAGCTAGAGTATGGCATTGGCATATCAGTGCTGTTCCGCACTGCACATCCTAATGAGCAAAAGGGGGTAGGGGCAGCTCTGATTTTTCTATGACAAAAATGCCAAAATGAAATGCCAAAGTGAATAGATATTTAGAATGTATTATGATGATAGAGGCATTGGTAGGCTTTCAAATTGCTTTAAACTTGTAAATATATCAAAACATTTGTGGTTTCAAATCTTCGCACATGCCAAACTCACATTTTAAATACACTTGAAACACTTATCGGAGCTCCTCGGGAGCTCTGCGCTTGCTGCTGCTGGGCTCCCGCTGCCACCATCAGGTTCCCACTGCTGATGCCACAGTCCCACTGTCCACACCATGCTCCCACCATCAATGCCGGAGCCGTGCCCCACCTCAGCTGCCGGGGGCACTGTGTTAGTGAATGCAGACTGCATTTATGAATGCAGTGCCCTATTTGTGGATTTTGCCATTCGCAGGGAGCACGGGAACGTATCCCCCATGAATGGCAAGGATCTCCTTTATAGTGGCATTTCATTTAATAGGGAAAGAACACTATTTTGGGTATTTTAATGAGAAAATTTGGGTTTCTTATTACAGAATTTGCAATTTTTAAACAAGGAACACCTGGATCTCTGCTGGTAAGACAAATAGTGAGACCTGGGCAAAGGAACCTGTCCAGGGCCAGCACTGGGGACCCAGCTGGAGGGCAGACAAGGTGGCTGACCTCTTGGCCATTTGGGGCCAAGAGGACACACCTGAACATTTGAAAACAGGCCATAGCAAAGAACACATCTCCTGGGCAACAGCTGCCCAGATCATGGGCGACTGGAGCCTCTTGAGTCAGCGACTGGGCTGCGGGGGCTGGGGGTCCACCATAGCCGATCTCACTGACCAAAAGCTTGTCTACCATCTCTCTTAAGTATACAGTTGGTCTATTAAAGACATCACCAAAAAATCCCTTCCTTTGCACGTATTTTCTGGACCATCATGGCTACAACATTCCAACAATAGTACAAGAATATAGGGAAAGATTCAAAGGTGATGCAAATCAGTGTTGTTTCAGTTAAAGCAGGGGAACTATGCCAATTTACAATACCTGGGAACCTAGCCGTTACTGACTGAGGGAAAAGTTTTTTAGAGGGAAAATGAGAAGTTAACCCCGCAACCCTTGAAAGAAATTGATGGGAGCCCATGCTTAACTCCCTATAGGCTTCTGAAGTACATTTTAAAAGGTAATGAAAATGATCAGTTTTTTATCTTTCTTAATAAAATGACACAGAATAGCTGAGACATCAGTACAGATTCTTGACACATATTAAGTTAGAGCTTGTTTTGCATAATGTGAAAGCAGCACATATTCCAGGATTTTTCTACACTTGCAGAGAAGCAGCTCTGCTGTTGCATTTTACTGAACCACGGGTAGTCCTGATTTTTACGTTGATGCCACAAGTTTCCTGTCCCCATAACAACTAGAAAATGTATGTCCCTTACAGCCTGGAGCCACTCGCACAATAACCAGCTACTAAAGTGTAGCAGACAACTGTCTAGTCTGCATGTAATTATAGTGTTATTTCAACTGGTCTGAT
The DNA here is from genome assembly GCF_052110815.1 of Crocodylus siamensis. Taxonomy (NCBI): domain Eukaryota; kingdom Metazoa; phylum Chordata; order Crocodylia; family Crocodylidae; genus Crocodylus; species Crocodylus siamensis. The sequence goes on from NC_143398.1 coordinate 69,193,701, forward strand.
CAGATCAAACATGCCACTAAACAGTCCCTCAGAAAAGAAATATATTCATTTTGAAACCAAAATGTATCTTTTCTTTTTCTCCACAAACCAGTCACTATTTCATTTTTATATTCAGAGCTTATTTAGCTCAGAAGTGCTATATCATAGAAGAGAACTGTAATGATGATAATTCAAGGAGCGTGCTATTAAAGCTACCTGTCCCACATTTGGTAAGATTGTCTGCTTTTTTTAGCCAGGCATTTTACTTACTTGGAATAATTCCATCAGACCAAAGGCCACAACTGAACTCCTTCTCTGATCTGAGCAAACTAAATGCATTATAGGAATTAAGGTACAACCTTCAAAGGGGACTGAGTCAGTGGTTCTCTCTCTACTTTGTTAAACTCAGGACATCCCTACTTAGATTCAAGGCACCCACAGGTGGATCTAGAATTTTGAAAAGGGGGGTGCAGATGATGAGGTGCATTGTCACATATTTTTCTCCAGTTAAAAATAACCCAGAAGCTTTACTAATATACTAGGGGCCCCAGGCTGTATTCTTCAGGTTCAGATTGAAGCAAAAAACAAATATCCCTTCCTTGGAATGAATGAAAATAACCTGCAGGGGTGCAAACTAGTAGCTTCATGACCAGTAGCAGCTAAAGGATAGCAGAATGGCAGAACAAAGACTGGCTTTATTGGTGGGACATCAAGACCATTAAAAAGAAGAGAAGGTAGTTAATACCAGGGGAATGAAGAGCAGACTGTTTTGCTACTATTTAGTTGGCTTAATAGAAGATATCGCTTCTACCCCAAGAGTTTTGTCTGTCCACGAAGTCAATGCACTCCCACAGCACTGCCTGAGGAGAAAACACTCCTGCCACTGCCACCCACCTGGTTTGAAATGCCAGGCGGAGCAGGTATGAAAGGGAGGGGTGCACGCACACTGGCTCAACCCCATCCTCCCCTCCAGGTACCCCTCAGTCAAGACCAGCTCTTAGCTGTCCTTTCTTCTTCTTTTTTCTGTGGATACTTCTAGAGCAATTCTGCTGCCAAGAGCTGAGGGGGACCAGGGCGGGCCAGCTTGCTTGTCACACTGCAGATCCTACAAAGTGATAAGTAAAGCCAAGTGCACTCTTTCATGCATTCGAAGGTGCATCATGAACAGGTCCAAGGAGGTGATACTTCCCCTCTGTGCGCCACTGGTGAGCCTGCAGCTGGAGTACTGCGTCCAGTTTTGGGCACCGCACTTCAAGAGGGATGCAGATAACTTTGAGAGGGTCCAAAGGAGGGCTATGTGTATGATTAAGGGCCTGCAGATCCTGCAAGGAGGGACTGAGGGACTTGAATCTCTTCAACCTCTGCGAGAGAAAGTTGAGAGGGGATCTTGTGGCCACCTACAAATTCATGGGGGTGGAAGGGGGGAGCAAGAAATGGGGACACTCTGCTTACCAGGGCCCCCTTTGGGGTTACTATGAACAATGGGCACACCAATAGAGAGCAGATTTAGGACATTAGGAAAAAATTCTTTACCTGAGGGTTGCCAAAATCTGGAAGAGGTTTCCAAGGGAGGTAGTGCTCTCCCCTACCCTGGGGGTCTTCAAGAGGAGACTGGGCAAGCACCTAGATGACCCCAGCTCTCTTTCCTACCGAGGGCAGGGGGTTGGACTTGATGGCCTACCAAGGTCCCTTCGGACAAAGGAAGGGGGTAGGGGTGCGATTTGGGGCAGGCCCTCACAGCACCGCCAGGGGCTTTCCGGGGCGCCCTGCTCCGCCACCGGCGCGGGAAGCACCAGCCCTGGGCTGCCCGGGGAGCTGCAGAGCATTGGCATTGGGGCGCCTCAGGCTTCCCCCTGAGGAGAGGGGAGGGGAGGGCGGGGGGATAGAGCAGGTCCCGGCCACCGCTGCTCCTCAGCTGGGTGTGACCCGAGCGGAGCCCCACTGAGCGCCGCGGGGCCGGCCCGCGCGAGGCGCCAGCGCCCCTCCCTCACTCCCTCCTTCCCGCCTCCGCCTCCCTCCTCCCGGCCGGCGGCGCTGGCAGGGCCCCGGCAGCGGGCAAGGCTGAGGGCGGCGTCAGCGGGCGCGCGGGTCGGGGCAGCGGCGGCTCCTTAAAGCGGCGCGAGGCGGGATGCGGCGGCAGAGACCGGCGGGCGGGCGGGCGCTGCACCACGCGCCCCGGCAGCCCCCGAGCCCGAGCCCGAGCCCGGCCCGCGCGTAGCCGGGGGATGCGAAGGGCGCCCGGCGCTTGCAGCACCGCACCCGCCCGGCACCATGGACACCTCCCCGGCGGCCGGCGGCGCGCGGCTCCCGCGGCTGCTGGTGCTGGTGCTGGCGCTGGCGCTGGCGCTGGCCGGGGGCCGGCGGCCGCGGGGCTGCCCCGCGCCGTGTCGCTGCGAGGCGGACGGGGCGCTGCTGCGGGCGGACTGCTCGGACCGCGGCCTCACGGCGGTGCCCGCCAACCTCAGCGCCTTCACCTCCTACCTGTGAGTGAGCCTCGGCCCCCTCCCCTCCTTCCCGTCTCCTCCCCACCCCTCCCCTCCCGTGCGAGGAGCATCCGAGCTGCCCCGGGCCGGCTCCGTCCTGCCCGCGGGGGATAACGGAGGGTGGAGGCAGGAGGAGCCCGTCCCGCCGCAGGTGCGCGAGATCGCCCGCGCCAGGTCCCCTCGCCTGGTCTTGCTTTGGCCTGCTTTGAACCGCTCCGTCTTCCTTTTCCAGTGGAGCCTGCCCTTGGCTGCGGCTGAGGCTTTTGCTTTCCAGTTCTCGAGTTGGGCTGGGTGTGGAGAAGGGCGAAATCAGGGCGAGGAGCCTTTCCTCTTTTTTGATTTTAAGTATTAATTTGTTGTGTGCGTGTTTTTTTTCAATGATTGCTGCAATAGAGTAGATGTTGCTGAGCCCACCATCAGGGGTCTGTCCTGCTCAGCTTTTGACAGTTGTATACCGCAGAATTCTTCCCCACTTCTTGTTCGTTCTCAGCATCGAGCCTGTCATCTGGTTCTCAACGTGAGCCTTTTTCTCTAGCCCCCCCCCCCCTTGACATGCATGCTGCAACGGTTGTAGGAGAGGTGTTCTCACTGGATTACAAAAACAGAAATCAAAGTGATAAAAAATTCAGAGGCTTATTTTCCCCTAGCTTCCCCCCTCCCCCAGCATACACACCTTGACATACTTGCTGCAGTGTTTGCAGGTGAGGTGGTTTTACTGGATTACAAAACTGAATTCAAAGTGATAAACTGTTCTGAGGTTTCTGTTCCCCTGCATAAAGTATGTACTGTCATAAAAGAAGAAGAGAAGAAGGGAAGACATTCCGCTGTGTGTCTATGCATTTAGCACCAAAGCAAAATAGATATGGCTTGCTTTTTTGACAGATCAACAAAAAAAAACAAAGCAAAACTTGGAAGCACAAACAAGGTAGAACACCTAAGTAGTCACACTGCAGGGTTACTTCTGAGTGTATTGACAGAACTTAAGTTAGTTCTGGCAAAAGAAACAATAGGTTAGATGTAACGAGTACATGTGAAATGCATGTCTGAGTATTGTTACATAATGTCCTTATTAAGAAGAAGAATTTCATTTTAGGCTATTTTACTATCTAGAGTGAAGTTAGATTTTTTTTTGGAGTTAGATGTATTCTGAGAAGCACAAATATGTGTGTGTGCGAGTGTATGTATGTGTGTGTGATATCTATATAACCATCTCTCTCTCTGTCTCTGTCTCACACACACACACTTATGCAATTGACAGTTTATGATAGACCATAATTTTTCACGTTTAATGCTGAATAACGATACAGGCTGTAGGAATTTTGCCATAGATTTTTAAAAGCAGCCTGCTAGGGCTTCTAATACAAGAGAGAGGTTTTTTTTTTAAATGCCAACTGTGTGCTTTAAAGCAACTTACTTGAACTAAGTATTATGAATGAAAACTAGAAATAAAATAGATAACTTACAATTGTAAAGCTCTCAATTTTTTAGGGACCTGCTGTTTCTTATTAACTAAAAAGGAGAGACTAACCAAGCCTGATGATACTAAGGCTAGTACTGTAGACTGCTGCTGTCTTAAAAAAAATATTCTACCAGTAAGCTCTACCTCTAAATTATGAAGAACAATGCTACCCCAGTGCAGCTCTGGCACTTTAAAATTCCTCTTGTCCTGAAGGAAGGGTGTGTCCCTTCTTTTCAAGAATTCACTGTTATTCAATGTAAGACAGCCTGAAGGGTGGGAAATGCTTTGCAAAACCAGATGAATTTTAAAGGACCGGGATTACATGTATGTATTAGTTGAGCTTTCTTGTAGAAGTCACTGATGAGAGAGGTTGAAGAACTGCTTAAAAGATTGGTATGTGCTCTTAGTTACACTGTCCTTTACCATTTGCACTAGGCTCTTGTAATTTGCTTACTAAAAAACATATGTAACTATGCAGAGGAGCAGCTTCTACCTTCCCTAAATAAATGTCACATCTCATTTTTTTTAGATGGATAAGCAATTGCACATTTTAAAACAGGCACATTAGCTATAAAGGTGTTTTCCATCCTGCATTTTGTAATCACCAGTTAGATGTTTGGTGTCTCTTTTGCAGAACTTTCACTAATTACAACAACAAAAAATAATGTAAAAAGGCCGAAGAGTCCAGATCCTCACACTGACTCCTTCTCTAGTGAAACTTGTGTCACTATTGGATCCTCTTTCAGATCTGGCATTAAGCATAATAAGCATTACTGTCTTCTGTAAGGTACAGGGTTTGTTTTGTGGGGGGTTTTTGGTCACATTTGTCTCCTCAAATCTTATCAGAACAGATCATTTAATGGGAGGAGGACAGTAGATTCTTGATTTGAATCAGAAATTGTGTCAAAATTGAAATGACAAAGGTGTCAAGGTTTTGCAAGCTTTGTTGATATTTGATATGCAGGAGTCATGTTAATTTATAATGACACATTTTAGTGAGGGGAAACCCATGCACGCTATGCCACAGTGCTATTGTAGCATACCTAAATAACATCTACTAATGGACCAGCCCCAAAATTCAACATTCCTGTTAACATTCCAAAATCAGGCAATTCCCCTCCCTTAAAAAAAAAGTATGTTTTGTTCATAATTATGTGTTGGTTACTGTGAGCTCTCTGATTTTTAACAAAACGCACAATATTTTTCTTGTTTACTTCAGGCAAAATAATGTACTAAACGTATGTACACAATTCCTGTTGACGCTAATGTGAATTCCACGTGTTGATGGAGGGTCTCTGTTTCAAGTTAAGAACACGTAACTTCACTATCGGCGGACTGCAGCATAAACTAAGAGTAGGATCTGAAAGTCCTTCACACATGGAACTCCCATTAAGTCTCATACCAATCCTGTGAGCTAGTGAAGCGTGATTCCCATTTTACAATGAAATGGAAAACTGAGGCAGAAAGGCCTTGCCCAAGGTTGCTGTGAAAATTTTGACTGAGCCAATAATTAACACCACAACTCCTGATTACTAATCCTATATCTTTAACTGCGTGGCCACCCCTCTCTCCTAAATAATGGATAATTTAAACAAAACCTGTCCAGCTTCAAAAGTTTTACAATATTTAATGTTTTTTAATGTAACAGAAGAGCATGCTTTAATAACTTATATGATAATTATAAAGATAACTACCATACAGAGTTATAGGAGCACTGCATTACCCATCTCTTTGATAAGAAAAGTAACATTATTAAAAGAGCAATCCTACCTAAGAGTCCAAATCCTGCATTGCTTGCAAACCAAAACTGGCAGTGGATTCAACAATGACATCAGAGCACAGCAGGGATGCAGACACAGGCTTCTTGTTTTCATAAATGTTATTATTTTTAAACAAAATAGATATACCCATAAATATTAGAAATATCAGTATCTTTCTTGTCCCTTTCTCATTTGATTCACACAACTCTGTTAAACCCTATTATAAATTTTACTGTGTTGTATTTTGAGTAAATTCTAAGTATGCATAAGCCTATATACTCTAGGATTTTGATCCTTGTATTTCTTCTCTGAAATGTCAGTTTATGTGAAAATTATTTTGAAAGAAGAAAAAAAATTGAAAACACATTGCAGGTTCTTTTTGACATATTTTAACAGAAAAAAATTATATTAATATTTACAGCATCTTTGAGTTTTATTTTGGGGTTGTTTTTTTGCGGAGGGGGAAGGGGGATTATAAATTCTAATCTTCTGGTGCTTCTTTCCTTGTGATATGGTACTATAGTTCACTGCATTTCTGTGAAACACAGCAAACTTCTTTAGGAGCACCATAAAAAAAATAAGAATTTAATGATTAAAGTTTGTGGGGCGGTTTTTTTTAATGTTCCAAGAACCAATTTGAACTGCAATATATATATAAAATATAGGTTAGTTGTGTGTTCCTGTAATAACACGTAAAAAAAAAAAAAAAAACTAAAAAGAAATACCCTCCCAAAATTTGGTCAGTATTTTCAAATGCAGTCTTGTATGCCTCAGATTTTGAGAGATCCTGGAAGCAATTTCAGTTTATCAAACAGAGAAAATAGTGAAGTGGCCTTTTAGGAGGCTTCTTGTCACTTCCAAATCCATTGGTAATGTGCAGTGGCCTGTGGCTATTAAAATACTTCTTAAGAAAATATTTGTTTCCAAATATACAAACTTTCTAAATCATTCTTGCTCCACATTATTCAAGATTAAATCACATAGCATCTGTTTAATTTAATTTATAATTGAATAGTTGACCCTCTCGTGAATGACAGTGGCCTTTATAACAGAGGACCAGATTTTAGACTTTAAGTAAACCAAGGTTAGCCTAAGTACCTTTTCTGATTCATATTCCTTTCCTTCACATAACATTTGCTCACAACATTGAGATATACAAGTGTAAACTAAAAGGGCATCTAAATTAGCATTTTAAAGTACAAATAATGCATCCCTAAAAAAACATCTTTAGTTTCAAAATATCTATCACATCAAAATTGATCTCATCATTGTTCAGAATGAGGACAAAAATTGATAGCATTCAAATTACTGCTACATTTTAAAAGTGACCGACTGTCACTCTTCCTTATTGAGTACAAAGTGCTAAAGAATAAATCTTTACACTGCTTTCTAAAGAACCTTGTGCTATTCAAGAAAAAAGGCCCTCACTTCTTTGTAGTGTTTGCTGTGTGGAAATGATACATAGGTTGACAGGAAAAAGGAAACTCTTTAAGCTGACAGAATATAAGTTGCTGGCAGGGTGAAGGCACCTTCAATTTGGTCTGGTATCTGAAGTGCAGAGGACAATTGACCTGGCAGAGGGAGCCCAACTCCAGCTGAGAACGCGTGCACTAGGCTGACCTTCCCAGTCAGCATGCCAGCTGAGATTAGACTTTCCTCAAGTGCTCCCTTGTTAATGCAGTCTTTTCTCCAATGTCATTTGTCTTTCAAATGTTTAAAACTGCTACCAATTTTGCAGCCAAAAGATTTATACTTTCTTTTTTTTTATCTGCTGGCCAAATAATTTTTTATTTGCATGCACTGTTTTCTAAATCCTTTACAGGTCATTCACGTACTGCTGGTAATACAATTTAAGGGTTTTTTTTCTTTTCTTTGTTTTTTCAGTCCAGCAGCATTTCATTCAAATATACAGCAGATCAAATTTTTGCAGTAACATTATTGTAAATAAGGAGGAGCTCTTTGGATCTAAGTAATACAAAGTAGAATTTGGTGTGATATCTTTTACACCATTAAAAATTTAATAAATCATTTTCTGCCATAGAAAAAGTACTACAGCCCTTTCAAACAGAATGACAGCCTCACAACATGCTTACTTGTGTGAGAATTAACACCACTTTTGGCAAATCCTTAAATTAAGTTTTATATACTATTTACAGATAATGCAGGGCTAAACTCAAAGCAGCTCTCCTGGGCAGGTGGAAGGAGTTCTGAGCCTTTAGGATTAGAAGAGAATTAAAATAGGACCTTTTCATTTGAAAGGGACTAACATTTTTTTAATAAAATGCTTACAAACAGACAAAGTTGTTTTCCACCTGCTAGTTTCTCTTCACAATATAAGCTGTATATGCCAATACATGCACAAGCAAAGACAGAATATTCAGCAACTTCCACGTGTAGTTTGGGGAACTAATTAATTATAACCACACTTTTCCCTTTAGCAACATCCCATCCCTTGATTATACACATACTAAATAAATGCACAGTAACCGTTGCAAAGTAGTGTCTTGTGTAGATGTGCCCAGTGTCAATCATTTTTACACCCAAGTTAAAATTCCTACACCCGAGTTAGGTTTTTATCTAGAGCTATAAACAGTCTGCAGGGCTGTGAAATAAGAGATATCATCAGGAATGGCTAACAGATGGTTAAATTCCAGAAGAAAGGTCAGTTTGAATAGTGGAAAATTAAGACCATTAGAAAGGATAGAGGGTCATTAACACCTGTAGAGTGGAGAGAGATCAGCAAGAACTGAGAAATGATCCTGAGCCATGAAAACTGACTCTCTTGGATCTGCCTGAATAGAGATGTTGTTGCTCCTCCCAGACAGTTGGTTTTAAAGTTTGGCTAGAACAGGGATAAAAGGGGATACCCCTACAATGGTGTACCCCACCCCATCCCCAGATCCACACCCTGAATGGATATAATTCTCTCTATTGTTCAGTTGCTTCCCCCAAATACCTCCGTCTCACCTTCATCTCATGTTAGGTGGGAAGCCAACTCCTGGAATTCAGGCAAACAACAGTAAATATGACAATTACATAATAAAAATGAAGTAAATAAAAACTACTTTATTAGAAAATCAGAGCAGACATGTGACACAAACAATCCTACTAACTACATAATCATTCAAATTCAGGGGAGAGTTACTCCTTGAAAAGCACGTAATAATTTTACTGCATTGGAAAATTTCTATCTGGAAAGGGTTGTATATCTACTCACCTAATCACCTTCATCCTTAGTAGCTATTTGCTCAAGATAAAACTGATTGTCCCTGGTGGTTGGGTCCACAAAAGCATCTACTATAGGGGCTAGTTTAGGGGAACTAATTGTGTCAGCTTATTCTTGGGAAGTGAATTTACTATTAGTAAAATCCAGGGCAAACTGCTATGTGGGCACACCCTTAGTTCTGCTTTGGAGGTGTTAAAACCAAGAGACCCTTCTTGTCCTGAGCAACACTGATGTCTGTTGGGGAGGGAGTGAAACACATTGACAGGGAAATGGAGGAGAAGGTTGTAAAGGAAAGCCATCTCCTGATGTCACTCCAGGGCCCTGGAGAGCTCCATTTATATCCACTAGAAAACCACCACAAAAAGGAAACCTTCTTCATCGGGATTTTTGGTAGCAGAGAGCAAAGGAGCCATAAAACTCTTAGTGATTCTGTTTTATTTAGGAATCTGGATTTAAACATTTTTCCCTAATATTTTGATCACTCCTATGTCATTGCACTGTCCAGAAACCCACACATCTATCTCAAATTAGATGCATTTGAAAGTGCTGAGCTTTCAAGGAGTCTTTGCTTTACATCTGCTATTATGGCAGTGCAAAAGGAGTTGAAATCACTCGCTAGCCTCCAGTGAATCTAGATAGGGACCTACTTAAATCACAGTTTCACAGTTTTTGCACAAAACACAAAAAATGACAGTTTCTACAGTCACTGCAAAAAAAAAGGTGTTTCCCACGATTTTGTGCAAATCATCCCAAAAAAATACAATTTTACCAGAATACAAAAAAAGAATGGCCATCTCTGCAGCCATAGAGCACATGATTCCAGAGAGCATGACTAAGGGGCTGAGCTAGTGATATAGACTCAGTGAAGATGCCAATAAAGAAAGCGAAAGGTTTTCAGTGGTGCTTCCCAACTAGTGTGCTATGGCACAAAAGTGTGTCGTCAGAAATGAATAGATGTACTACAGAATTTTGCCATGGCAATGAGCTATGAACTTCAATAGGTATGAGGATGGGGAATACCTTAACTGGTGTGCCGCAGAAAATTTTTATTAATGTAAGTGTACCTTGGGCTTTTAAAGTTTAGAAAACACTGTTCTAAGAAGCCTGATGCAATGTTGCAGTCTGAAGATGGGTGATTGGTCCCTCTGCCAATCAGTGGTAGGAGTAGAGGGGGGTGCTTGCCATGTAAAAGCCATGAAATCAGCTCTGTGTGCCACAAGAGATCTGCAAAAATCCCTTTGTCTTGCTGTGATTTATGTAGGATCCCTAGATATAGAATAAGTACAGTTACCTCCTGTACCTCCTTATCTGCAGTTTTGGTAAAGGAAATGTATCGGAGGTTGGAAGGAGCATAGAGGGGGAAGAGAACAGTGTGCTGCATTCCTGTTCCAAGTTGCTCAACTCTGTCTTGAAGATGATGACCAGCTGCTGCTAATTAAATCAGTCCCCAGGCACAGAATATGGCCCAGGAGGTTTAGAATATGGCATGATTTTTTTCTCAAGGATCCGTCTCTTTAGAATACTGTTGGTGGTATCTTTCTGGGCAAGCCAATTTATTACAGTTAGTTTGAGCTGTTCTACACCCTTGCTAATATATGCTTATTTACTGTTTTTGCTTTAATATTTGTACATTTAGCTCTTGGAGTACATCCACACTGCAGTCACTACAGGGGCTACAGCTCCCATAGATACACCCAAGCTAGATCAGGTACTGATAGAGAGCACAGAGCTCAACACAGGCTAATCATATGAGTGTTTACCCAGCTTTTTGGACAGCTACACTGTTAATGGTACCTGGTATGTACCACTGGCTGTTTATACACCTGTAGTACATCTAGCTCAGGTGTGTCTATATAAGCTGCAGTGACTACAGTTACAGCAGTGTAGACATATCCTTTAATATACTGTACTAAGCAATGCGGAGTGTATGTGCCTGCAAAATTTTAAATACACCAGTGTAATTACTAGACCCTCTTTAAGTAAGACAAGAATATTGGTCTGTATGAAAAATGAGATAACAGAACATATGTACTGTTTACAGTGTCACCCATAAAAGCATAGTACTGCCATGTGATAAGGTAATTATTTTAATGGCTTTTTCTATAGTGTATCTTTTGATTTTCCATCCTGGCTGTTAAGTGATTGCATAATTTGATCCCAGCACTGCACACATTTATACACATGCTTAAATTTTCTATCAGGAGTTGTTCCGTCAAAATCACATATGCAAGTGTTTGTAGATCAGGGTTGTGTACTATTTTTAAAACTTAAATGATGAACTCAGCTGGGTGACTGGAATGGTTTCATTTAAATTATCCTGGACTCATTGTATCATTACCCAGTTTGATGAAATACTGCACATCATAAATCTTTTCAAAACATTTTAAAATACACTGAAATCTGATGTACCATTTGTATTTAGTTTAAACTGAAGGCTTTTTAAAAAAAATAGAAAATGCAAATCAACAATTTTGTGGACTAATTGCTTTAAAAGGATTTGACAGCATCTGCTGAACGTTTATAACTGAAATAAAAATGTATATATGTTGGATTGTTATCTCTTAAGACAAAATATTAAACTATAATTATCCTTTATTTTAAAATAACTCAAAGTATGATGCCTGCTTTGGAGTACAAGGTGAAATATAGATGGGCAATTATACCATTCTTATATTTTTGGCATGATATTGGGTTACTGTTTTCTTTACCAAATAACTGAGTCCCCTCCTACTTTGCTTACTGGAGAAAAGGTTATCTCTTGATGTCACTTCAGTTGCTTTTTAAATATTATTCATGTCTTCACCTAAGCCTTGCACTTACAGAGACACTCAGCTAAGTGGTGGCATAAGTGAATCCAAAAACAGATCATCAGACATAAAGGGCTGTACATGAGGAAGCATAACTTGCACTGATTTAGCATTCAGTGGGCTAGCAGAATAAGTGCCTCTATACAATGAATGAGACTTCATAGAAAAAAGCAGTAGTAAGGTAAGAGTCTTCTCTTGCCTAATCATTAATAAGCTTTTCTGAACCTATATACCTTTGGTTAGCTGGATGAGTCTTACATCATGAATAAATATGACTGACATGCTATCATGGCAGCTGCAGCCTTTTTACTGAAGGTCTTAGTATGGCCCAGTGAGGTTGTACAAATTGAGCTCAGAATAATGTGTCCTGTTCACATAAACAGAATTCATTTCATATAATCTTAAGAGACCAAAGCCTATTTCCCTCAGAAATGTAAGCCTGTTGAAACTACAGGTCAGGATTTGGTTCCATATCTCCACAAGTTTGTAAATAAGCTACAGAATACAATGCATTCTGTCTTTGAAAGACAGAAAAAGGGAGTGTGATCTAGAGCTGAGAATTGGGACCTCTGGGTCCTGGAACCAATAGCAACAGGCTTTATAGACAGGGAAAGTCACTTAATCATTCTTTGTTCTGACTTCACGTATCTGTAAACAGGTTATAATGGGTCTCTGTTCCACAACTGTGTGGTGAATAAAGATATGGCAGTCATAATATCAAAAATATTTGTTCAAGTGCAGATAGTAGTATTATATAATACAGGAACAAAGCTTGAATCCAAGGGAGTTTCTGTCATTTCCAAGGTACAGAACTTTTCATTATATTAACGAGAGGTGCCTGCAAGGATTAGGCAGGATTCTGTCTTCTGATGTGCTGTGTTCTCATGGAAACAAGAAATTCATATATGTCTCTGAAATTAGTGTTTGGGCTGTTGAGAGGAAAACATAGGAGGGGTTCCATGCTCCTGGTACATCCAAGAGATATTTACTGTACTGGCACTGAAACAGTTTCTCCAGAAGGGGAATTTTGAAATGGGCTATGGGAGGGGTGTAGATTCCCCTATGACCTGCCAAGGGGCTTCCAGAGTGAATTTCAGTCCCTTATGACTTGGGCTTTATGTGGGGTCCATATGGGCAGTTCAACAGAAGAGAGAAAAGTGCATTATGGGAAGAGAAAAATGTGACTTGGGAATTGATCTGCTTCATGCTAAACTGGAATAAACTGGGATTCTTCCATGGTAGCTTCATCTGGATTCTGACCTTTAGAATAAGTGGTGCTAATGCTAATCATGGTATATATTGACACCTTTAGTCTACAAGAGGTTGGCTTATGGGACCAGTTATATTACTATACACCAAAACTCTCAGTGTAGCTTCTGTGGGCAGATGTAAGGTTTTGAATTAGGTGGGGCAAGTGTTAAAATATACCATTGCATATAACACAATACGTATTTTTCTTGGGTAAAAAGAAACTAGAGACTTGACAAATATGCTAGGGGCCTAAGACTATAGTTTTTAGTTTAAGATCAAACTAAAAACAAATATATCATACATTTTCTATTGAAAAACAGAATAAACTAGCCAAAAACGTTTCTTTAGTCATTAAAATTAAATATACATCTCTGTCAAATTAATAAAACAAAATCAAGCCTTTTGAGCATCTTGACAGTGCATCCAGCACTTACTTCAGTGAAAGTTATTTCCACACCTGAGTTAATGTTTCCACACTTAAGTTCTTACCTAGGGGTAAAAATAGTCTGCAGGGCTGTGAAATAGAAGCTATATTACCTGGAAGAACTAAGAGACAGCAGAATTGTAGGAAAAAAATAGCTTGATTAGTGGAATGCCACTAATGCCATTTAAAAAGTAAGAGGGTCATTAACACTTGTTGTGGAAAGGAGATTGGGTAGATTATAGTGAACCATAAAGTCAAGTGACTCCTTCACTACTGCCTGAATAGAAATGCTACTACCACTGCCAGACAGCTGGTTTTAAACTTTGGATGGACCAGGAATCAAATGGTGAGGGATTCCTGGTCCATCGTGGATCTGCACTTAGTAGCTACTATGACGACTGGTAAATAGGGCCGTATTTGATTTGGGTTCTAATTCGGCCCCAATCGGGGACAGTGATTCAATTCATTGATTCAGATCACTGTCCCAGTTTGAGTTGGCCAAATCTGAAGATTCGATGCTGGTTTGGAGAATCAGTGACTCAGCTATAGACACAACTTTAAATGTTTTTTCTACATACCTCGAGGTACCAGGCGTGGCTCCTGAATGCTGCAATGTTGGGGCAGATGGAGTGTCCTACAGGAGCAGAGGGGGGCCCCCCCACATGCTTGGCAGTGAACTCAGAAGTGGACCAAGAGTACTTCTGGTCCACTTCCGGGTCTACTGCTGAGCCTGTGGGGGATCCCCCCACCCCTCCAGCTCGGTGATTAGCTACAGGGGGGCCCCGGGTATGCCCTAGACCCAGAAGACACTAGTCACTGAACTGGGGGAGCATGCACTCCCCGGCAGACCTAGAAGTGGACCAGAAGTGCTTCTGGTCCACTGCCTAGCATGCTGGGGACCACCCCTGCACTCCCATGGGACACTCCAGCCGTCCCACCATCTCAGCGTTCATGAGCCGCCTGGTACCTTGAGGAATGGAAGGCTCCCCGTACCTTCCAATCCATTTCAGGACCAGAAATGGTTATAAAGCACAACCGATTAACTTTTTCAAGAAGCATAAAATATTTTTGGTAGGCAAGATCAGGGGAAGATTTTTAGATGAGGAAATAAATTTACATCTTAGGTAGAGAATGCCAGATCTGTGTAAGGAATCTGTGTAAATTGGAGACTTATAACTGGAAATATTTATTAGATTATCTGGGTGGAATATTTAAAATAAATCTTTAGAGGAATGGTAAGAAAGACCTGAAACAGTGGTTCTCAACCTTTTTTGTAAACATGGATGGCCAGTCACAAGCGAGTGCCCCTCACTCCTGACCTTCTGACCCCTAGCCCCCAGTGTGTGGGGTAGGAAGGGGTGTGGGGCACGGGAGGCCCAAGCAGCCCTTTGTAGGCCGGAATTCTGACAGCCTGCAAGAAAAAGCCATGTTTTCCCATGTTTTTCTCCTTTAAAGGAGAATCCATTTTTAAGGTTTTTTTGTGACCCTTTCATAGATTCTTGCCACCCATTTTTGGGTCACAACCCATGGGTTGAGAAATGCTGACCTAGAGCCAGATTAATTTCTATGTATAACTCCATGGAATTCAGTGGAGAGATGCCAGGACAGACTTTGTTCTTTTTGTGGCTTTTTTTATCCTAAAGGAACTAACTTTGTTTCATGGAACTAGCATTGCTAAAAATACAGTAACTCAGGGATAGGCAACCTCTGGCATGCGTGCCAATTAGTGGCACGTGGAGACATTTTCCTCAGCATGCCAGGAGGTGTGCCAAGGAAAATGTTTTTTTTTATTTTTTTTTTAAGTTGCTGCTCCAGGCTCTCCAGAGCACCGACAGCTCCCAGCAGCATGGCAGGCACCGTGGGCAGGGTCAGGAGAACATGGCATGGATGCAGAGACACTTCTTGTGTCCTGCTTCTCCTGCCCCCAAATCTATGGTGGCACCCAGGGGAACTTGCAAAATCAACGAAGTTGGTGTGCACCCCACCTATGCCAATTTTGCAGGTTTCCCTGTGCACTCCCACCACCGCTCGCTGCTCCCTCCTGATCAGCAGAGAGACAAAAACCAAGTTTTTAAATATGGTGCGGTCTTTGCCTCCTGGCCAGTCAGCAATACACAGTGGGGTTGCCAGGGCCCCTTGGGCAATCAGCAGGGAGCAGCAAAAATGGTGCCATATTTAAAACTTCAGTTTTTGCCTCCTGGCTCATCAGAAGCAAGTGACAAGCAGCAGGGCCCCTCCGCCAATCACTGGTGGACTTTCAGAAGCACAAGGGAACCTTTCAGATTAAAGGAGCCACTGCACAGCCCACTTCCACTATTAATTTTATAGGTCCCTAATCAGAGGCAGTGCTAGGGGGAGATTGTGGGGGGGGATATAGCCCCCCAAGCCAAAATTTGCCTTAGCTCCCCTGTAGTTACCTCTCCCAGGGCCGCCCCTCTCCACTGGGCCACCACCACCTGCCCCACTCCTGCCTACAGTGCAGCCCCACTGAGAAAAGTTACACTTACCTAACCATCCCTGGAATATTTAAAGGAAAGAAAGAATACCTAAGCACAGCATAAAAACTAGTTAATAATACATGCTCTTTCACAGAGCCAAATGTACCAGTTTTGAAGGAGTTAAGTTACTTATCTGTTGTCTCTGTTTGCTTGCCATAGATCACTCTGCCATTGGACTCTTTTAAGGGTACTACAGGGTGCTGTGCAATATTAGCAGTGTTAGGTTTGCAAGCACCTACACCTACACATGATTCACAAAATAAACCTTGGCCTTCCAAATAGAAATTCATATTGTCATGAACATTCTGACCCATTGTGGTCTTTCTGAGTTCTTCACAACAGAAGAATTGCTCAATTTTTTTCTGTAGTAGAAAAATGTGTCAGGCGAAAACTAATACCTGACACTTTCCAAGGAGTGCCTTGAGTCCAAAAAGAGTGAGAACCACTGCCCTAGACAATCCACAGGTCACTCATTTAAAGAGCTCTTAAACATACAGCCAAATAATCAGTATTCTGTCATTTATGTCTGCTTGTAAGCTTCTGCCTTAAGATGGATCCACACAAAGTTTGTGCCCATCTGTGCAAATCACTGGGCTCCTCTACACATACCTATAAATGCACAACAATAAACTCCAGAGCTTTATTGCTCTGGAGTTTATTCCTGCTGGGCACGTGTCTGCGTGTACACCTGGGATTGCAGCATGTTGAGCCTGGCCAGAGCAGCCTGGGCTGGCAGGGGGCTCTCTGGGGGTCGGTCTGCCAGACCAGAGTTGCTCCCCCTGGCTCAATGTGCTGCAGAGGGGCAGACTGAGGAACGAGGGTGCTTCACTGCTGGGCTAGCCAGTAGGCAGCCTTCATACTGAAGCACCCTTGTGCACCAGCCAGCTGGGGCAGTGTCTCCACATTGTGCTGCTGCAGAGGTTTTTTTTTACTCCACAGCAGGATAATGCTTGTACATACAAGTCATTACAAGCATTATCCTGCTGCAGAGTCAATTAGTTTGCTCCAGCCTAATAAGGGCAGATGTGTAGGTGCTCAGATGTTTACTGCAAAGCCAATTAGTCAACTGCACAGTAAACATTTTGTGTAGATGCACCCGCTGAGGAGGTGGTAGTTTTTGTTGAAGTGACTTTTTGTTGGTACTAACTGAAAATGGCAGTAGATTTTTTTTAATGACATGTAAATACCATGGTAATGAGCATCTTACACAGAGGGATATGTCAAGCCAAAAAACGTTAAATCACATTTCTCCACATGTTACTGGCTTGGCTCAGCTTGGCTTGGCTGTCTTGCTTCCATGTCTAACTACAGTTAATCTGTGTAGACATGAAGCCAGATGTGGTCTGTTTTCTACATTTATTGTTGATCATAGATGCATCTTAGTCTTTCCGTTTTTATTTTCTTGCATGTTTGGCTCTAGGGTACTGTTATAAATACAAGGTGTTTGTAGTATACAGATGCACTGAAGGTACTGTGCTCAGTGTCATAACTCTGTATGCAAGGTAGCAGCTAGTAAACTGTTCTCAACATCCAGGTAATTTAATATATTCTGATAAGGGACTGTAGAAACTAAACATAGGTCTGTTCATCTCCTGTTAATATGAAGAGTAAAGCATCTCTGCTCCACTGAGGGGAGGATTGAGCTCCTGATGTGTTGTAATTTTATCACAAAGGTTTTAGTTGGGACATCATTTGTTTGTCATGGGGGAAATTAGTCACTGTTTATTCAAAATTATTCTGACTTGTTTTTCATATTTGGTGAATGAATAATTGCCTAATCCCTGATAAAAGTAATTTTAAATATTCAATAAAAATCTGAATGATCTCAAAATAGACAGCTCACGCATTCATATATTGCGTGTGCACTTTGGCATTTTGGACAAAACATGTTACACTAATGTAAATTAAACCCATTAAAAATAAGTGTTACGTTGATGGCCATGTGATCGTTACAGGGTACATAGAAACCATGAGAGAAATGACAAGTATGAGTTCAGGAACAACAAGTCTTTCCAAAGCATTGTAGCTCTGTCTCCAACCTGTAAGATCACCGTTTACAATACAAATACGTGGGATATCTCTCTGGGCTATAACAGGGGGAAATCAATTTATGTATGGAATATAGCTAATCCATACACCTCTCTTTTTAGAGTAGCAGGGTGCTCTTTATCCTGAAGGATTTCAGAAGCAATAGAAGCTTTTGAGAAAATAACATTTATTTCTGAGCCTAAATGCTACTCTATGCTAGCAAGCTCAACGCAATAGATAATAATGGCTTAAATGTTTATGTGTCTAGAACTGACACTCTTTAACATAAAATCCTTAGAACAGAACAGTCCAACAAAGTAACTGACATGCTAGTATACAATTGTAACCCGGGTGGTACTCTGACAGGTACCCCCTCTCCAATTGAAGGGATCAAAACAGGTGTACAAGCACTGTGGGAAGTGTAGGGACTCTCCTCCCCTATAGAGCAGAGCCAGACCACCAATGGGAACTTAACCATATACCTTTTGATACTGGGAACATAACAGACATAAATCAGAGGGTATAGAGGACACTACAACGCCCCAAGGGGGCAGGTTCAACAAAGGATAGACACTTACAATCACTGACAAAAACAGGGTTAACAAAATATAAAACTCAAACAGCAGAACAAACAATATGGGTTGGTGAAATGCACAAAGGGCACAAAATGCAAAATGACAAGGAAACATTGGGCCTTGGTACCTGGAGGGGGATAAAGGGGGAAAACACGATGGCCCCTTTCCACAGCAAGTCAACTTGCTTTTTGTTAGCTTGTTTACCCCAAATCACCTCAGCTAGGACTTGAACCCAGATGTCCCATATGATAGACAAGAACACTGCCACACAGCCACCACTACAGCCTACTAGGGGTCTTGACTTTCCCAGAGCCCCAGCCTCACATCAAGCTGCCTGGCCTCTGATTGGAGGAGCTAGAAGCAGAGCTGGGAGCCCCTCAGGTCACTGCTCAGATCCTTCCTGGAGCTGGGGAACCTCTCCTGCTGGCTGCAGCCTTTCCTTGAGGATCCTGGAGCCCAGCGGGGAGCCTCTCCTGCCAGCCACACGCCGTGCTGCCGAGGGTCCCACTGCTGCCTGCAGGTCCTGCCTTTCAGGACCCAAGGGGCCAATTGGGACCCGGGGGGGGGAGTCTCTGGGGCCTGATTGGTGAGGAAAGGGAATCCCAAGTCCTCCAATCATCCTTTGCCCTTTCAAAACCCCTGGGCCAGGTCACTGCCAGCCAGCCCATCACACAATCTAATTGCATGCAGCTGCGTATCTGTTAGTCAAACTAAGATCTTCAAATAGCATGACAGCCAAACTACTGAATCAGTCCATTTCTGTCCAGTTACAGCAAGCACATTGCTACCATGCACTGACTAAAAATAGTCCTACATGCACCCTAGGAATACGTGGCTGAAGACCATGTATGCTGAGCTGAAAGAAAGAACCCAAGGCAGCACCAGGTGTGGAGAATGACTAGAACAAAGATACCTGGACAGTTTCCTTTATGTTCCATGACTCCCTTATTGATGAAGACAAAATGCGCAGTGAAAGTTTTCAGCAGTTAGAGAACGAGAAAGACATTAGGGCTGTGCAAAACAGCTGTGTTTTGATTCAGTTTCAGATTTGGCCATTTTGGAGGCTAGCGATTCGTTTTGGTGTTCCAGATCACTGTCCTGTTTCCACCAAATCTCTTCCAAATCTGTTTCAAAGCCCAGCCAGGCAGGGCTTGGAGCCGGGGCGTGCAGGGCCTCAGTGTGGAGCAGGACTAGGCTGTGGGTGGCTCATCAGGGGATCCCTGTCACGCCAGGACAGGGAAGAGCACAGAGTGGTGAGCAAACCTGCTAGTCTCTTCCATGCAACTCAGCCTATGCACATGCTCGTTGGTGTTTTAATTAGGATGCATTGGAACGGACTCAATTCTAATTAGACCACTACAACATCATGTGTATTAAGTCCCTGTGCATTTAAGAATGGCTGTGGGGTGCTTTATGTAAACCTCATTTGATGAGGTTTAGTTAAAGTGTCCTGTGGACATTTTTAAACACATTGGCGCTTAATACATGTGATGCTGCAGCATTTCAATTAGAGTGGCTGCCTGGGAACCACTCTAATTAACTCCCTTCTCCCCATCACCACCTCCAAGCATGTGTATAGGCAGCTTTGAATTTCACAGAGCTCAAATGATTATTTTGCTGTTGAATATCTATGAATTGAATAAATGGTTTATCAGTATAACACACTACATATATGTTTTTCTTAGTTAAAAACCCTGCCTAGAAACATACAAACTTTGATAGCATAGCCATTCATCTATCAGCAAATGTTCTGACAAATTAAACTGGTCGTGGAGGTATCAACATAAAACAGGTACTACATTCATGAAATACTTTTCTCAATCACTTCAGATTAACAGAAATGTATCCGAATAAATAATTCAACAGCATAGATAAAAATCAGGAATTTTATTTTAAATTTTAATTTTAAGAAGTATGTTAGTCTCATTTCAGACTGTACTTGATGCAATAAAGTTATATAACTTTGCTTTCTTGTAAGATTTGAAATCTAAAACATCTAACAATCAAGGTAAATAGGAAGGACCATGCTCTGTTGGTTCAAAAGCAAATGATAGTTTTAATATTGGTCAATATTCTGAAATTGCTAAGAAGTTGGTAAATATAAGGGGAAAAAAAATTCTAGAAGTAAGGAATGGGGGAGTTCCCCAGCACGCTCAGCAGCAGACCCGGAAGTGGACCAGAAGCAGTTCTGGTCCACTTCCAGATCCACTGGGGAGCGCACAGAGGAGTCCCCCATGCTTCTATAGGACACTCCATATGCCCCAGCATTGCAGCATTCACAAGCCATGCTAGTACCTTGAGATCTATAGAAAAAAAATATTTAAAGCTGTGTCTATGTCCAAATCACGGATTCTCCAAATCACCATCAATCTTCAGCCCTGGATTCAGCTGAATCAAATCGGGGACATTGATCCAAATCAATTAATCAAATCACTGTCCCCGATTTGGGCCAAATCTGAATCAAATAGGGCCCACTTTGCACACCCCTACAAGACAACCCTACAAGACAAAGCAGCTGAATTTAGCCATGCTCATATATGCCAATCTTGGAAATATGCTAGTTAGGCTGCTTTGGTATCATTTCCAGCACTCACTCACAAGCACCCCAGAGACCAAGATCTCAAGCGTGGCTGGAGAGAAATGCCCTAGAGCAGGGGTGCCCAAGATACAGCCTGCAGGCCAGAGCCAGACCGTGGATCAACCTGCATGCTGCATGTGGTACTCACTGCCCCCAGCTCTGGACCAATTCCAGCACAGACTGCATGCAGCATGCAGGGCTGTTCTGGGGCATACACCACATGAGCTGTTATAAACTAGTCGGGGGGGATCAGCAGGCATTGGGGGAGTCACTGTTCCCCCGAGCACCACCAGGAGTGACCAGGGATAACGGTCACAAGCTGGCAGAGGGTAGATTTAGGTTAGACATCAGGAGGCGCTACTTCACAGTCAGGGTGGGTAGGGCCTGGAACCAACTTCCAAGGGATGTGGTGCAGGCTCCTACCCTGGGGGTTTTTAAGAGGAGGTTAGATGAACACCTTGCTGGGATCGTTTGACCCCAGTACTCTTTCCTGCCATGGCAGGGGGTCGGACTGGATGATCGGTTCAGGTCCCTTCCGACCCTAGAAACTATGAAACTATGAGCTGCTCACATTGAAGCTGTGCTGCATCCTGGCTCCAGTCTGTAGGGCTGGCCTGTGGGTCCAGTCCAGCCCATGGACAAACCCCATGCCCCTTACCCAACCTGCAGGGCCAGATGAGTTTGTCACCCCTGCCCTGCATCTTCACCGGTGTGTTCCCATATTTAGAATCTGTCAATGGGGTACAGGTGCCACAACTGTAAATGACCAGTCAGAAGATACCATGTCTTTTGAACCTGAAGACTGTTGAGTCAAGTGTATCTGCTGGTTCAGACTGTCAGGATAGAACCATGGGGTAGTGGTAGTTTCATAGAGAGCTAGGGCAGGTAGCCAAATTGCTTGATCAGAAATTAATCTAATTGTCTTCTCAGTTCTGGATCTGAGCTATTTGCCTAACAAACCTTGCATCTTTGAGCACAAGTTATGAAGCCTCAGATACCTCTGAAAAGTAGTTGTGGAATATTCAAAAACCACTCCGCTTTGGCTCTGTTGTGCTCCTGTTGAAACCAGTGACAAGACTCCCACTGCCTTTACTGCAATACAGTTAGACTGAACATTTTTTTAGGAAAATCCCACCATACGTGTTTACAATAGGAACACAGTCAATGCCAGTGGAGTTTAGAATTTCTGCAAAACCTACAGAATTAAACTAAAAAATACTCTGTGCACTTGACTTGCATCTTAAAGGCTCAAATTCTCTTAGCAGGTAAATGCAAATTGTCTACCTAGCACTATAAATATAATCCCATTATATAATAATGAATCAAATTGTTGCACTCATGAATCAAAAAAAGTGGAGTTAATTCTAAATTCTAAATTCTAAAACATTTAGAATTCTTAATTCTAAAACATTTTGAACTGCAACTAAGTTGTTTTTTTAACTGAAAAAACACCGTTCTTTCTCCTTATAGTATCACATGTTAAAAACATTTTGTCCATTTAATGGCAAGCTTCCCACCAAAATTATTCATTGTCCACAGACCACACAAGAATATTTTTTAAAAGGGATGGTTATCAAATGGGCTTTTATTTGAAGGTGTCACATAGCTAATTATGGAACTGCTAACATGAGTCAATAATATACAAGAACAAAGTATTTTCTAAGATTAACTATTTTATGAATATTTCATACAGTAATGTATGCTTGCCATCTTAAGTGTCAGATTTTCGTTTCTTTTTTACATTAAAATACTGTTATGATGCAACAACAGAAATTAAAGTTATAGCAAGTATGTGCAGCAGCCAATTTAAAACATATTTACTCTTTAAAGCTTATTTCGTGTACAGAAAGACCTAGTCCATACAGACCTCACAGTAAAATCTGTTGTGTGTTTGTTTTGGGTTGTTTTGCTTTAATGAAGCTTAATTCTGGCACTCAACATGCCTGCCTGATTTACTCTAAAGTCAAAGGGAACCAAAAGTGCATTGAAAAGCAGATCTGGAGCTAAGATTTTCAGTAGCACTTAAATACATATTTATGTTTGAAACTGACCACAATACGTTTTTAGTAGATTCAATAATACCTTAAACATTCACTGAGGAAAAAGTTGCATAGAATGCTTTGTATGATTTTTAAACATTCTTCCATTGTTCTTACTTCCATTTTAAAATTTATACTAACTACTAAGCTTATTAAATACATTATATTATTAGAACTACATCCCCTGAACAATTTTGTTGTTCCCTCATCTAATCTAGCTGAATGATAGATTTCAATGATAGATGCCATTCTTTATGTGCTGTGCTATGGTGGTCTGCATGATATGAATGCCTGTTACAGGGAACAATGTTTTAACATCCTTTTGACTAGCAAATATACTGGGACTTCTCTCTTAAAACCTAAATACAGTATAAGTTCCTATTTCAATAATATGTTTTTATAGAATATAATGCTTTATACATACATCCTAATAATTATAAGTAGTTTTATAAGTCTTTACCAGTA
This sequence comes from Crocodylus siamensis, assembly GCF_052110815.1. Taxonomy (NCBI): domain Eukaryota; kingdom Metazoa; phylum Chordata; order Crocodylia; family Crocodylidae; genus Crocodylus; species Crocodylus siamensis. The sequence continues at coordinate 69,217,273 of NC_143398.1, forward strand.
TCTTGTAACTTTATATCTCATATTTAGTTTTTAAGGTGAACAGTTTTTACTTTCTGTACTAAGTGATACTTAAATGACTATTTGTTTTACAGTTTAGAAAACTCTGCAGGTAGCCTTAGAAACCCATTCAGTTCATTAACATTAAATCAACAACCAGATCTTCTTTCTGCCTTTCTCTGGCAGGATTAATGGATTTTGGCATGATTTGTGCATCTAGCAGTAAAAGCTCTTGCTGGGAAAGCTAGCAAGCTTGACTAATTCCCAACAGTGCTAACTTCATAAACTTATTTTAAGCTTTTTAACTTCAACTGAAGATTAAAGGTAATGACTTCATGCTGTTACCTTTGAATGTATGATACTCTAATACGATTATACTTAGATATACATAAAATAGCAAATATACATTATATAGCATATGTGCATAACTATAAATGTGCAAACTAATATATTATTCTAGGTGGTTATTTTTACATTCATTTAAACTAAGATTCCACAAAAGTGTAGTTTAAGCAACATTTTATACTCAAATGCCTACAAATGGGTATTCACATACTTGACAGATTATGTAGATAGGTGCAGACTATTTCAGGATAATTTAAACTTTAATGGACACTGTGAAGTACTGATTTTTTGAGGGAGGAGGGTCGGGAAGAAACTGGGCTGTTCAAGAAGGACAATTTTCACCTGTAAAGCATTCCATTTCTTAAGGGGGTTTTCACCTTTTCAGACAGTCTTAAAATCAGTATTCAGTAAAGCCCACAGAAAGGAGAAAAGGGAGGAAAAAATATTTTCAGCCTGTCTGACAAGACTACATAAAAAGCTCATGATCAAAGGGTCTTAAGTACACGTTACTGGTGTGACAAACAACATTTTTGTCCCTTTATTAAATTTATTTTTCTTCTGAAAACTGCAGTGGCCAGTGTATAGCATGTGAAAGAAAGCTGGCAGGGTTGTATTCTTTGATTCCTAATTAACACCTTCAGTCTCAAAAGAGAACTAACAGAAATACCATAAAATGTTGCAGCTGCATTGTTATTCCGCTTGGTTGGTTTGTTAAAAGTCGGCTGGGCATTGGCAGCTGCAATAAAAGAAAAGCTCAATGGATGTTTTGTATTGTGCCCACTGAAGTGAAAGAAGGCAACCATTTTATTTTCAAATGGCCAGCTGCATAGTGATGTTTAAATGGAGCTAAATGTAAGATTTACTGTTAATTTATAGTAATTGATTATAAATAAAGTGATAGTATAGATTAGCTTTCATCTTTTGTAGCCATAGGACACAAATATTAAAGAAATGAATTATGAGGCACAAGTAAATAATTTTGAAGTGCTGTGGTGATAGAAAATGTTGCTCATAGAACTATGTAACCAGGAACAGTATTCAATATTAAAAATCAAAAGAATGCCTTGGAAGCAGTTAACCAAGTCATTCTTTAGAATGTGCTGTTTATGCTAGGAGAGGTGAAGGTGTAGGTTTCCTTACTGGACGATCAAACCAAAACCCAGAATTTTTATACTGGGATCAGAACCAAATAAAATTTTGCATGGAGAGCATGGAGTTGTATTTTGCTTAGAGTTATAGAATAAAGGAGGCATTTAACTTTAGTCAGATAAATCTCACTCACATTCAAAAAATGCAATTAAGGAAATATGTAAATCTAGATGTTTCATCAAATGCTAGCTAAAGGGTTACCAGTTCTTTTCTTGCACAATGACTGAACTAAAGAACTTTAGTGTCTGTGTAAGAACCATTGTCCCAGCCCCAGAGCCTGTTGGAAACAGAGTCCAGACTGGCCGTGGGAAATACCTACATATTTGACACAGGCCCTGTTTCTGAGAGAAAAGGGGGTGGAATAGAAAGTATGGAGATTTTACTGTTGCATTCTAATCAGCCATGATCTGCCTAATTTGCTTTGATCAGGAAGATAAACTAATTTTCCTATAGGCTGGATAAAAGTAATTAGCAATCCAATGCTTTCAAGTTTTTGAAAAGGGGAAAGAAAAGGAGAGCAGAAATTGTAATGGTGGGAGCAAAGTACATCTTTTCGGCTCATCTGAGAGCATTGTTAGTTGAAAATAGGATGGTGACATAGAAGAGAGCCTTGACTAAAGGTAGTTTCATAGGCTGGACTGCCACTGTAGAGCATGATCTACAATGCGCTGCAACTAAGGCAAAGTTCTTGAAGAGTAATTTATCATCTGTGTTACTGTTTTTTTCTAGATTATATTCTGTTTTACATAAAAAGTATTTCCAAAATGACATGGAAACATTGAATTACCATTAGGAAAATTAAACAAGTCATCTTTCATTACAGCTTCCTTTGGATAATCAGTTTGTTTATTGAAGTCTGGATCCACCACTATCAACGCTTCATAAAGTCCTGCTTCTGGGCATAGCCAGTCACTGTTAGAGATCACTAACTTGTGGTTCTATAACTTAATAGTTGAACAATGAACTGAGCAGGAGTCTGACTTTGAACATCTTGTGAAGTGAAGCCTCATGTATACCTGGTGGGAACCATTATTTCACTTTGGCCTCACCCATCCCTGCACTGCACTAACAGGGTTTGTCTGAGAGCTTCTAAAGCACAAAAAAAAAAATTCATGATAAATTCATTAAATTGTAGACATACAATAAACTTAGGACACAATATTGCAACCCTTTCTCATACATATAAATCTCATATAAATCATCCCATTTCAGTTACTGACTAGGACCATATAAAGACTAACATAAGTCAGTGTTGCAGGATCAAGCCCCTATTTTTTTTTAAACCTCCTCATTAAAAATAGAAATATGTCTGAAATAATATACCTACAATCCTAATCAATTTAAGAAGCTTTACAATTTGCCTTTTAAGGATATTTGTTCCTGTTGGTTTTGAGGTTTAGTCACAGCTGACCATTAGCTGTCCACAGCTGTCACCTAGTATATGCTCATCATCAAAGCAATCAGGTCCCAAAATATTTAGTGCACCACAGAGGAAGTTACCATTATCACTGTAGAGATGGTAAATTATGGGCAAGGCACTGGAGTTAATTAGCTGTAGCACTAGCCTGAAACCCAGGAGACCTTGCTTTTAATCCCATAAATCTGTGGTTCTCAACCTTTTTAGGCTCAAGACACCCCACAGCAGGCCATGAAAAAAAATAATGGAGCAATTCTTCTGTTAGAAAGAACTCAGAAAGACCACAACAGATCAGAATATTTTTTCACACTATGAGTTCCTGTTTGAAAGCTCTGGGTTTAGCTTGTGAATCATGTTTGCACACCTAACAGTGCTAACTTTATATGGCACCCTTGAAAGGATCTCAAAGCACAGATCTAGAAACCACCCTCCCCTCAGTTGTATTTCACCTCCTACTCTTTGTCTATTTAGACTGTAAGGTTTTTGGAAGTGGGAGTCTTTTTATTGTATTGTTAAAATGTTTAACAAGCGTAGAACCCGTACTCCCAATATATTTATTCTCACTATACAATGACTGAAAAGCATTTTTACAAACTGATTTACCAATAATAAGTAAAACAAGTAAAATCAAAGATCTTATAGCAGCCATGTTGAACAGCAACTCTAAAAGATCTCCATAGCCAAACACAGAGAAGTGTAGGCAGGCAGGCAGACTATAAGCAGGATCCTTACTGGAATTTCCCTGGGACGTAGGCTTAACATTGCTATTCTTTTGAAAAAGGTCACGAGAACTTTGAATAGAAATGTATGCTCCCTGAAAAACAGCCTATCTAATAGCACTCTACCCTCTGAGTTAGTACAGTAAGGGGAAAGATCAACATGAGCTGAACCAGTATCGTGTCTTACATCACCTTAGGTTCTCTTTGAAGTCGCCTGGAATTATTATAAATGTTATTAGGAGTTTTGTACAGCTAGATCTTTTTCCTCATTTATTTGGGGAAGGCAAGGTGGGGGAAAGGGGAAGAGGAGAGGGGAGGAGGAGTCACCACTGCTTTAAAGAGACCATTTTACTCCCTTTGAAATCAGTGGAAGTTGGTAGATGCCTTCAACAGGAGTATGGTTGTAGCCATAATGGTCCAGGAAATGTATGAGAAGCAAAGATTTTTTTTGTGATATATTTTTTATTGGACTGTTATAGGACTGGCACTAAGGGTAGCCACGACAATCCCTGGTGGCCACCTTAACCCTGGTCTGCTAGCCCACACTGGCCACTTGGGGTCTCAGCCTGTCATCTCACCTGCCCCACTTTGATGTACAATACAACTGAGGAGGCTGTTCTCAGAGGTTGATGAGCTCAAGGTGCCCCATCTAGTCCTACTCTTCCTCAGGTTCACCTCTCTGCCCTAAACAGGACTCCTCCAAATTGGTCCACTAGACTTGGGGCTCCAACTTCACTGCACAATCTCTCTTCCCAGGGCTCCAACCCCATTGCACACAGTCTCTTTCCAGGCCTTATCAGTTCCAATGGTCTTAATTGCCTTCATGGCTACAGTCACTGTCTCCATCTGCCCCCATAGCCACACCCATTCCTCATACATATTAGTTTGTTTTCTCATGTATTGGGCCATCAGGCCTTGCCCTCAGTGCACCAGGCCCCTTAGCCCAATGCCCTGGCCCACCAAGTCCCTGACTGGACCATTCTCTCCCCCTCAGACTGGGTGCCTGTTCCTGTCTCTTTAGGGCTACTATATCTAGCCTCTAACTGCTTGGCTTTAGCCCCACACAGCCCACTGTGTCCCAGACACTTGTAGGGCTTTCTGTGTGGGCTTTAGCTTCCTTTACTGCAGAATGCCTTCCAGCACCCCATGCCACCACCCAAACCTCCAGTCACCTTACCAGCTAACAAGTGCCAACCTCTTTGGGTCTCTGCAAACTCCTACCTTGTATCTGCTGGCTCCTTGCAGCTTCCCTGGGTGTCTTTGTTGCCTGGTTCCCCTCTCTAGCAACCCAGGATAGCAGTAGTTCTACCTTCAGCATCAGATTAAGCCCCCTGACTCAGGAATCAGGCTTTCAGTATGCTGGGTTCCACTTCTTCTGGTTACATGGCCTCCACCTTGTCCAGGGGTTTCTAATCAGCCCTGTAGTCAGCTTGCTGTCATCTTCTGCACTCTGCTGTCAGGTGGTGCACCTTAAGCCATGAAGCAGCAGTTTCTGTCCTCTTACCCTTCCTGGAGCCCTATGTGCCTGTATCTGTGCAGCTAGCTCTCAAACCATCCCCAGCTGCACTTCAACTCCTGTCTGTAGATCCCTCAGCTGCTTATTTTTTTTGCAGCTGGCCCTTTCTCAACTGCCTTCCTGATTGCAGCCCTCTGATGAACATTTCCTGTTCTCCAAGTTGTAGAGGTTAGGGGACCCTGGTACATGGTTCTACTATATCTCGCCCAACGATATAGTTGGTCTAGTAAATGTTATCACAAAAAATAATAAATAGATAAACAAACTCTTCAACAGTAGTAGCATCTATCCCAAAGAAAGAGGAAGATTGTGTTCAGAAAATAATTACATTGGGAAAAGGGGCAGATCTGGAGGGATGGACTGGGGAGATGGTCACACACTCTCCCTTTGATTCTTCAGTGTACTGTCAATATCAATAAGTAGGGACCTATTGAAATTAGGGCAGCTGCCCCCTGATTTCATGGTCTGAGTGTGGCACTGGAGACCATTTTCCCAATGGAGTACGGCAGCCCACACCCCCACCTCTGATTGGCCAAGAGGCCCTGAAAGTCCCATTCCTTTCCAGAGACTGACAGATGGCCATCTGTCAATCTCCAGAGAGAGGTAAGACTTCTGGGGCCCCTCAGACAACCAGAGGTATGGGAGGGGTTGTCATGCTCCACCATGAAACTTTGTCCCCCTCTCCCCTCCCCGTCTTCTTCCTCCCCTCTTCCATGCTTCAGGACCTCAGGGTTTCCTGGCATTTTTTGTATGCAGCTCCCTCCCTGCCCAGTTGCTGGCCATTTTTATGCTTTTTCATGGGGGACCTAGCGATTTTTCAGTTTCCACAAAAATTGCAAAATTGCAGTTGTGGTAAGGTCCCTATATTGCATCAGTTTAGTGCTCAGTGAACTTTCTGCCACCCTATCATCTGTACATTCCAACCTGGCCACTTTTCAAAAAACTTGGATCTTCTGCACATAGTGAAAGGACCCCTGAATAATATTATATTAGTTACACAAAAAATCAACCTTAGAGATCTTTTGCTTTTTTCCCTTATAATATTAAAAAATAAGAGAATATTCTAGGCTAAATGCTATTCAGGCTAACAAAATTAGATGTTTAAGTGGACTTGGGCACCTAATTGATCTTATTCCAGTCAGCTCATGTCCCTGAAAAATGTTAATACAAAAGGTGGGTGCTTCTTCCTTCTGTGCATTTTTTTTTGTGACTGTCTTATGCCTAAGTTGATGGTGTATATTGCATAAGTTGGTGATTTAATGAAAGGTTGTCAAATTCATCTGGCCTTGTGGGTTGGATCAGGCCCACAGACTGGCCTATGTGCCAGATCCAGCACACATGAGCCAGTCTGGAGCACATATATCATGCAGGGCTAGTCTTGGGTGTGAGCTGCATGTAGCACTCATGCCTGACCAGTCCTGCACACTGGATCTAGCATGCAGGGCCAGTCCATGGGCCCCAGATCCATCATGTAGAGCTGGTCTGATGCAGGCATTACATATAGCACATGCCCCAGACTGGGAATGAAAGTTGGCAGAAGGAAAAAATGAAGGAAAAGAAAGTAAGGAAAAAATTAACTAATTGCTGAGGTACCACAGATGTGTTAAACCTGGGTTTATCATTTGTATAAATGAAAGAGGCAATATGACCTATTGGATAGAGCACTGGACTAGAGATCTGGGTTCTTTATATACCTTCATCACTCATTTTGTTGCATGTCTATCAGCAAATCACTTCACTCCCTATTTCTCAGTCTCTATCTGTTAAAATGAAGATAATAATACTTATCTCTTTTGTAAAGTGTTTTGAGAGCTATGGAAGAAATGTACTCTATAGAGCTAAGTATTATTGAAGAAGATTTGACTAGTACATAATTACTTTCTGCCAGATAGCACACTCCTGAGCCTCTGAGAAGGGAAGAAAATACCCTTTCAAATTTTTTTTCCAAAGGATTCCATTATGAAAAGCTTCCACCCCTCCCCCCCCAGCACTTCCTGGGTGCGTCTACATAAGATTCTTTACCGCACAGCAGATGAATTTGCTGCACCGTAAAGTGTCACTATCTACACAGGCACAGCTATTAGGGCTCAGTAGATTAATTTACTGTGTACTGGAAGATACAAGTGGTGTCCAGCAACGCAGTAAAGTACTGTGCTTAAATGTATGTATAGATGGCGATGTCAGGATTACTTTACTGTGGCTCAAATTGAGCCAGAATATATTCAGTCATATCAATTGAATATTTAAAGGGGGAAACAACTATTCTATCCCACAACTTTGAGCAAAATCTGTTTTTTACTATATTCCCAGAGGACTTGGGGTAAAAAATAGATGAGGCCTGCTGGTATCCAGAACCTGCATCCCCAGAGCTGAGAGAAGTACTAAGAGACCTTTCATATTAGCTTTCCAAACCTGTATATTTTCTTCCAAAGAAACAAAGAACTCAAAGGATTTGTATCTCTCCCTCAATAACAAACCATCAGCCTTAACAATGAAAGTTTCCATTTAGTCTTAATCTCCTTCCAGTCGAGCCTAATTTTAATGAAGAAGCTCTAAGGTTTCATATTGAACTTAATTCATCTACCACTACCACAAAAAAATCTACAGTGTTAAGTCTTACAACCCCACTGTGACAGGAAAATATTACAGGGTCAATTTTAATGCTAGAGCCCATGGCAATGCCAGGAAAAAATGTAAGGGTATGTCTACAATATGCTGTGTTACATAAAGATTAATGAGGTACTTGGGTACTGGAAGCAAGTATAGCTACTTTAAGTATAGCTACTTTAAGGTGATGTTCCTACTGAGGGATTACTCTTCTGAGGGTCACTCAGCTATACTCAGTATAAGAGCTCATATGTTTCTTCATAGCACTGTAGTGTCTTAAGAATCAGGACTTTTTGCTTAGGAGCCCTAGGCTGCTTGTACACACCGTGGGAGTTTACTTTGGTTTAATTCTCCCTAAATTGAAGCAGTGGGTTTTTAAAGACACCACCCCCATGTGTGTACACAAGGGTTGGGCGTGATCCTTACCTGCCTCTCTGGCAGCAGGAGGGGAGTGGAGGGGAGTTGCTGGAGGGCTGAGCGGTCCTTGAGCTGCGGGGGGAGGAGGGAGGTGCTTCCCTCTGCAGCGGCAGGCCCCCAGATGGCATCCTCCCACAGGCAACTGGCACGGGTGGTCCCAGGGGGCACCACAGCCGTGGAGGGAAGCACCACATGCCTGCCACCCGCAGCTGTGGAGAGAAGCACTGGGCCCCTACGCAGTTCAAGCAGGCAGGCAGGTTCCAGAGAGAGAAAAAAAAGAATGGGATCACCACTTTTTTTTTCCCCCTTCAGTGGAGTCTTCTTGCACGGGCTGCCTGCACAGCCCCTGAGCTGCACAGGGCTTGGTGCATTCCTCCACGGTTGTAAGGTAGCAAACTAAAACATCTCGGACACGTTTTATTCTGCTGCATCTCAAGTCATTTAATGTGCAATATGCCGCTGACAGTGTAAACAGCCACACCATTAAATCACATTACACCGCCAACACTGCCAACAGTGTAAACAGTCACCTTTAAAGCAGTGCAAAAGGGCATTTAAGCCACTTTAAAAGCCAATTTTGTGGCATGTACAAAGGCCCCTTATCACTAACCTGATAAATAAATGAGATTAAACCATAGTCAATGGAGGTTACATGGAAGAAAACAGTTTGCAACAAGGAAAGTATTTTGTTTTCCTGATTTACAGAGGGGGAACATTTTCAGGTGGACCTCAGTGATTTTGGCACCTAAGTCCTCTTCATTTCCAGTGGTGTTTCAAGAGCCTTTTAAAATATTTCCATTGGTACATATTTCATGTTTCTGGGAAGACTTACATAAAGGGAAAGAAAAAGAAAGAAAAACTTGAACACTTCACAAATCATGTAGACTGACAGCTTGACAATGTGAAAGCAAGCTCCTCACTCTCCCACATAAAAGAAAATATCTCCCTTCATCCACGGAGAAGCCCGAGTAAATAACTAGGCCTTCGAATGTGCCCCAGAACATCATCAAACTCAAGTTCCATCACACCAGGGTGGTGAGAGAGAGGAAGGAAGCAAGTTTCTTCCTGTAGTTTCCCACACCAAAACTACCCTGCCCCCAGCTGTAGGTAGTGCCCTACCTTGTAGACATGTCACCTCCTCTCTCCCACCATTGGCGCTGCAGTCAGCCAAAGTATGTATTAACTGAAGGGGTTTTCACTGCCCCCAGCCCCCTCTTTCCATCCCCATGCAAACCCCTTTAATCAATGTCTAGTGATACTTTCAACCCAGCTGGCTGGGGGAGTTTCAACCCAACTAGCTGGGGGAGTTAGAGCCTAGCTTCTGCTTTCACTTAGGTAACTTGTTTTGCAGTGAGGATGCAAGTCTCTCAAGTGTTGCTTGATTGTTTGCCAGTGCCTTCCCACAGTTCTTCTCCTGGTCTTAGGAAAAATGAGTTTCCCCACAATCCACTAGAAAAGGAGCCAGTGAGTGGCCTCATTGCAGCACAAAGAACCATGGAATGGGCCTCCAGAAGTTCTAGGGGCACCTAGGAGGCAGTATAGCACCAATGAAGACACAGTATCTCAGGTATGGCTTTTCAGTAACTGTTTACACATGGGCTGGGTACACATGGGTGGCAGCCATCCAGGAGAACTCTACATTGAAGATATGATGATCGCTTATCAAGTCAGGTAATGATGAAAAGAGTTCTCTTAAAATTAGGCTTACCAAAAATATGGGAGTTTTCTCCTTAGAAAGCAGTAAAACAGTCCTTCAGTAATGGAAGCAACTAAATTTGTTGCACGTTCATAATGAGATGGATAAAAAGATCAAATGCAATTATGCATTGCCTAAATGACATCCTCCAAAGATTCTGGACTAGAGTAGAAAATGGGAAAGGATTGTATACTAGTATTTAAATGATCCTGAGGGCAAACATAAATCTACAACCAGATATTTCTCTTTTTGCATGATATTATAGGAACCAATAAGATCTGTGTAGTATAAAAGAGGAAGAGAATCTCATTCTGCCTCCAGGTTGAATATTTTCATGTCCATCACTATGAGCTGACCAGCATGGAGATAATAGCCTTCTGACAGCAAACTCAGTGAACAGGCTTGAAGATACCTGGATTAAGATTTTTTTAATTGATGGGTTGTTACAATTTATCTTTATGTAAAAAACATTTTGTAGTGATCTCCACAGACAGCCATTTAAAGTTTTCTGAGTCACACTTCATTCTTTTCCTCTTTCTCTACTCCTTTTCTCTCCTATGCATAAATATCTCTAATTAAGCATTTAAACAACAATGACAAAATGCTAGGTTCCCAGTGAGATCTCTCAGATCTCTGGCTTCACAATTCCTGGGGAGAGGGAGTGGACTTGTTTACCTTCCCATGCAGCTAAAGGCGGATGCTGTACCTGATGCTGTCTATATAGAAGAGCAGGTTCATGAAGGAAGAAGAGGAATGGAGTTCTTGAGAATATACTGATGGAATAGTATTTAGAGTTAAACCATGCCCAGACAGTATTTTGGTAGTGGTCAGATACGGTGAATGAGAAACCAAGCTTGAACATTTGAAAGTAAGAAGGGAAAGCATATAAATATTAGACAGGTAAGAGTCACCCAAACAGTGCAAACTTGTGTGTATGTGGCAGGAAGGTGCTTGTGTGTGTGTTTGGTTTGGAGCAGAGGTGGGCAATTATTTAGGCTGGTGGGCCACTTAATAAGTTTTGGTGACCTGTCAAGGGCCACACATCTCTCTCCTCTCTCCCTCCCTCCTTTCCTGGGCTGTGCAGAAGCCTGAACTCAGCTGCAGCTTCAGTACTCCCCTCATCCTCCCTGCTCCCTCCCCCACAACTGGAGTCCACCCACCTGCAGCTTTAGTGTGCCCTGCTCCACACCCCCCATACCCAATCCAGACCCAGCAGCTGCCAGACATGTCCACAGCTGCCCAAATGCAGCCAGCAGCTTCTGGGTCAGGGCTCCAGGTGCAGGGGAGAAGTGGGGCATACTACATCTGTAGGCGGATTATAATTCCACTTCCATGCTGGTCACAACCCTGGCCCAGAGAGAGAAAGAGAGAGAGAGCACCCAGCATGCCAGAAGAAGCCCTGGCTGCCTGGCACCATGTGGCTGCCAGACCCGCTCTCTGCCTGCGGGCTGGATCCTTCACTGGGCCAACTCCTGTCCATCAAATCAGTTAGTGGGCCAGTTCTAGCCCATGGGCCATATTTTGCCCACCCCTGGGTTTGAGGATAACTAAATTATTGAAAAAATCCCTTATATATTAATTGAATAATTATGAAAACTATGAGAAAAAAATTAACTTAGCACATGTGTAAAAGGGTCTTTGTCTTTAAAAAGAAGTCACAAAAGAAAATACAGTTAAATGATGATTGCTGTAAGTTTCTTTTAATCATTTTAAAATAAAATTAAGAGAACAGTTTACAGGCCTCTCAATAGGAGAAATGTAAGAGTGTTTTGTTACATTAAGCAATCAAGTTGTGCTTTAATCAGCTTCATTGTTGAATTAGAAGAAACATACCTTTCTCTTTTAAAATAGTAACATAATTGTAAAGTTGTCAATCTAGGGTTCCTATTTGAACTGATTACACTTGATAAAAATAACAAGCCATGACAAATAGAGGGGCTAGGTTTCAGTAATTCACTGAAGAATGTCTCTACCAAGCCTTTGTGGCAAAATGTCTTGTTTGCAAGACAAATGCAGAGTTGAAATAACAACCCATGAATACCACTGGTGAAATGGCTATGTACACAAGGTGAATGCTAAAGCTTTCCCTTCTGAATGGATCTTTTAATCCAGGCATTATCTAGGCTCTAAAAAAGCCTTACGTACAGATTAATGGGAAAAGCTGAGACTCAGAGTTGGGCTATTTGCAGAAACAGTTTTAAAGATTTACTGATGGTTGACAAATGCCATTTACGCTTTCAAAGCCATCAATATGCTATTGAAAAGGATTTAAAGGGAAATCCTTCCACTATAGAAGAAGACGACTTTGAAGGATCTCCGTGGTAGCCCGTGGTCCTCCCGCCCCCTTCAATTTTTCACTGGCTTCCTTCAGCATACAGGACCCCGAAACGCGTGGCTATGGAAAAGGGGATGGAAAGGCCCCTTTCAAAGACATTTGTCTATAACTGAATGTGCCAATCTGCTTTTGTTTGGCCATGAGAACTGAATGGAACTGTTTCCAGAAAAAGTCTGTTTGCTCTTGGTCAGCCCATCAATAGCCTTTCTGCTAATAGATTTTTAATATGAGAGCTGGAAATAGCAAAGGAGAAGCTTGATTTTTTTTTTATTTGAAAAATGGCCAGAAATTTTCCCCACCTTTTCTGCATTTGTTTGTACTGCTGGCATTTATCTTTTACTTTGACTTAAAAAGTACCCCACTATATTCCATGTGGCAGGTCACATATCTGAGCAATTTTTAATTAAAAATAACTCTTGTCTCAGCCAATTTTAAATATTTCTCTTTGCCCTCTTTGTGACTCATTGAATGGATGCCTTAATGCAACCATTCTTTCAAAAATAGCTATGTTATCAGATTAAATTAGAAAAAGTGTCAGACAAAGGTTCGCTGGCCTAGATATTCTTTTATATTTTGTTTAACTTGGGCACAGGATTGCAGCAATCTTTCATTTTTCCTTTGCCTTCCTGAATATTCTCTCATTTAAGCACCAAGGAGAAAATTCTTTAGAGCTAATACAAAACAATAAGTGGCAGAACCCCCCCCCACAAGACAGAGAATTCTGCTGGGATTTTGGCCTGAATGTATCAACAGGCACAGAATATAGTGGAGCCTTATTCAGACAGTATCTGCAGAGTTTATGCTTTTAATTTTAAAAAGTATCTGGCCCTTCTATCCTTTGTTGGTGATGATAGGGTTTCCCAGCATGAAATGTATGAAAAGTAGTATATCTGTGTCTACTAGAATCTGTACAAACAATCTAAAGGCAGAGAGGTGGCCTGTTTAATACTCAAAAGCTGACCCCAGCACATGGCCCAGGCCGAGAGGATAAATCCTTTTCCTACAAGTATGTATGCTTTGCACCACTTAATACCTACCAAAGCCTCTGCACAATGTCACCAGTCCAGCTTTTTGAATTTGTGTCCCAGTACATGGGTGCTAAAGGCATGTAACATGAAGTTTCACTACCCTGAAGTCCTCATATGAAGGAAGGCAAAGTTGGACTCTACAGCATGTGGAAAATAAGATGAAGTTCCCAACTACTGACTTACTGCTGATTTGGCTATATTTCTCTCTTTCCCCTTTGCTTGAAGCTGAAATAAGTTTTGCCTCAGTTTGATGAAGAATTTTTACAGCCATGTGTGAAAGATATCTTCTCGTTCCTACCACTCATCTAAGGGCAGAGTGGAGCTGGTTAACTATAGAAAAGGCAGTTCTGTCAGGACTTTTGGGACAACCATTCATGTCACCTGCCCTGCTACAAGCAAGTTTTTTGGTGGCTCACCAAAGTGGCATATGCCAGAATTTAAGCCTTTCATTTCAAATTGTTAATTTCAGTTCCATCTGGAAAGTGCTTCTACCATACTGATGTAATGCTGAGTAATCATTTTCCTTTCCTGATGGAGCTGATCGGGAAGCTGATCAAACCAGGGTTGGCAAGCCAGTCAATTGACCAATCAAATACTGTCAATTGACCAGTCTATTGACTGGATATTTTTTTAATCGGTCAATGATTACAGCAATGTGGGGGGAGGGGGGGAACTATATTTGTGTGTAGTTTTCTTGACAGAAATATAACTTTTATTGTTTTTGGACATATTTGAGTGGGATATTTTTACTTTTTCTATGTATTATTTGAACCTATTGGCATTTTTGTACAATTTTTGACCGATGTTTGATCAGTCAGTTGGCCAAACTTTATTTGACCAACCCTAGACCAAAACTGAAACAAAAAGTAGAGAGAGACCATGGAAAAGATGGGGCTATAGGAGTAAAACAAGGAAGACTGAAGAAATGTAAGGAATTAAAGGAGAAATACACAAATAAGGGGGAAATGCAAGAAACTAAAGGCAGAGAGGACTAATCCAAAATAATAAAAGAAAAAGAATAGGGAGAGAAAAAGAAGTGTTAACATTACATGGAGAAGAAGCTATTAAACATCTATTCACATTTTCTTTTTCCAAGTGAGAACATTCCAAAAAATATAATGAAGTTATTTGATTATCTGTAAATATTATATCTTTATCCCCTAGTGACCAAACCAAAACTGAATTCTCTCTTTAACTACTACTCCTGCTCTGACCTCACTATCCTCATGTTTAAGGGAATACTATTCAACACCTTTAGAGGGTAAACATTGCAACAAAAGATCATAACCTGGCTGGACACTAAGAACTAAGGACTGTCTGCAGCAGCAAACACTGATATCAGGTTTATGGCACATTATAATTTATCTAACTTCTGAATTCTTTCCACACAAAGAAGGTGAAATCGACCCTCTTCCCTTTTGATTGGGCTTAATTTCCCAGCAATCAGCTTCTTTTCTTCTGTAAATTGTGCGTCTGCTACCCCTGAAAATTGTTCACTCCCTCCCCTCTGCTGTATTTCACTATGCTATACCTGGCTTCCTATCATCTCAGAGACCTGATAAAGAAGGCTTTATTTAGAAGGCTTGTCTAACTTTATCCCAACTACATAGTTGGTCCAGTAAAAGATATCACCCTAAGAAATTTGTGCCTGTCCCATAACTTCTGGACCATCACAGCTACAACATCCCTCTTACACTACTCTAACTCTATCAGGAGACACTACTTCACTGTCAGGGCAGCTAGGAGCTGGAACCAGCTTCCAAGGGAAGTGGTGCTCACCCCTACCCTGGGGGTCTTCAAAAGGAGGCTAGACAGTCATTTGACCCCAACATCCTTTCCTGCCCATGGCAGGGGTTCGAACTAGATGATCTGCTTAGGTCCCTTCCGACCCTACCAACTATGAAAGTATGAAACTTTTTAATTTACACACACACACACACACACACACTATGAATTCCTGTTTGAAATCTCTGAATCTATCTTGTGAGTCATATGTGGTGTTTATACACCTAATAGCACTGATATTGTTTAGCAACACACAATACCTTTAAAAGGATCTTATAACACCCTGGTTGAGAATCACTTGTCTAGTAGATAGAGCATGGGACAGAAAGTCAAAAGAACTAGGGTGAAGTCTTGGCATCACTGAAGTCAATGGGTATTTTATCATCAATTTCAGTGGACCAGGCAGTCCTGAGTTCTCCTTCCTAGCTTTTTCATTGACCTACTACATAAAAAGAGACAAACCACTTGCTCCTTTAATGCCTCAGTTTCCCCTGGGAATATTGATGCTTATCTGAATTTTTAAAGCATTTCAAGCTGTTAAACAGAAGAGTGTCCTTGGAAAATTCACTTCATGTTCAAGAGGCAAGAATTTTGGGGGGTTGACATCTTTTATTGGACCAACAACATGGTTAGACAAGCTTACAAGTATAAGGCATTTTTCACTGTGTCCAATCAGGTTCAAGGATACAGAGCAGATGGGTACAGTTTCATATATACATACAGGGTCATGTAGTCAACATGTAAAGAAAATTTGGCAGTGCCTGCTTTTATTTGCAAAATATTGGTGTTTGAATATCACAGCACACTTTCTCCATCAAGATATGACACTAATATTTAAGATCTGAAACCAAGATGTAGCAGAGGATTTGGCAGGACAGCAGCATTTTATTATCTGTCTTTGAAAGATTTTCCTTTCAATCATTTTAAGTTCCACACAAAAAATGGCAGCTCACCATCCACAGATATGAGGCTGACAAAAGAATCAATTATATAAATAAACACTCAGTAAATAAAACAGCTAACACCAACTATATATTTAACATCTATCCACCACCCTCACTCACAGTAGTAGCTTACTCCACTAGTAGTCCTGTTACTGTCAGTGGAAATATACATGGAGTGTTCAAAAAAAGAAAGGTGTACTGCTTTACCTATATAGGTATAGATGTTCCCATGACAGCGTTATACAAAGATAACTGCATTTACACCAGAGACTACACCAGAATAATGATACTGGATTTTTTAAAAACCCTAAATAGTAGAGTTATCCTGTTGCAAAAGCTATACAGCTCAGTCTGAAATGCTTTCAGTGTAAAATTAAAGAGTCTGATTTTCATGAATTTCAAAACTTGATACTATTCCATCAGCATTATGGGGACTTAAAGTGAAAGTATATTTACTCCTACTTTAAGGCTCCTTCACATAGTTCAGAAGGGTAACATTTTTAATATTGTGCTCCTTTTTTCCAGTGTAAATGGAACAAGCCATAAGCAGCTCCTGGAACTTAGAGATAGATTTCTCATCTATTCTAAATGTTAAAACAGATTATAAATCTATTTTTATTAAAATAGTTCATAACAGGAAATAAAACAGGAGACCTTTTCCCTAATCAGTCTGTGCCTAATGTTTTGATATTTTAGTTCCTCTGACCTGTATATAAGGTGCTAAAAAGGCTATTGGCCAGTCTGAGACCAGCAGACCTCAGAGCCTACCATATTTCAGCAGAACAGACTCCCACTGATATCAGTGGACACTGCATGCTGGAAAGTGGCAAAACTGAAGCTCCATAAGTTTCAAGATAGGTTTAAAATATTCAATTTGGTTACTACAAGATAGAAGAATGTGTAAATATAAATATATATATATTTTATGGGTGCACTGATAGAGATTTTTTGGGGCCAATACCAATAGCCAATTTTAAAGGAGGTATATCGGCCAATACTGATCCAATTTCTAATACAGCTGTGTGCAGCTGATAAGTCTGTTATGGGGAGTGGGGAGGAAAGGGGTATGGGAGGCAGATCAAGGCCTCTGTAGTGAGGGAGGGAGTGCGGCTGGGGTAGGTGCAGCCCAGCTGGGGCAGGGCAGGGCGTGGGACAGAGCCACGGCTGCATGTACCCCGAGAGGGCAGGGGCGGGAGGGAGTGCATGTGCCTAAGATCTAAATGGGATGTGGGCGGGACTGGCACTGGAGTGACACCAGCGGTGGTGGTGCTGGGAGGGGGCTATAGATGAGGGCTACAGCCACCCCCAAAATTTTCATAGCCACCCCATAGCCCCCCGCTCCACCTCCTGCCCTGCACAGATCCGGGGGCACATGCCCCCCTGCCCCCCCACATGCCAGACAAGTGGTGGGAGTAATGGCAGGAGCTGCCAGATGAGCAGACAAGCCGCCAAATAGCTGCGTGCAGCAGCAGGAGCCACCACTTGCACCCCCAATATGAGCCCCGGCTGGGCAGCACCTGCCCCAGTCCCACCCCTACACCCTCCTCACCATGAGGGTCTTGATCTGCCCCCCCACGCCCCTTCCCTTCTGCCGCAACAGACTTACCAGCTGCATGCAGCTCTCCACGCTTCCAGCTGTGCTCCTCAATGCCTACATGCTGCGCTGCGGCTGTGTGCATGCACAGGCCATTTATCAACCAAATTATTGGCCACATCAGGCCGATTTCCAATATAGACAATTTTCTTTATATTGGTGCCGATCCAATATCGGACCAATGTATTGATGCACCTATGATGTATATCTCAGCAAAGCCTTTCCACAAAGATTGCCAATTGCATAAATGGGAGTATGAAGTTAATATATGTAATATAGAGCATCAGATCCCTTGCTGAAGTTCTGAGAACTGTAGAACAGAATAAAATAAGTTAAATATAATGAAAGTTGCTGTTACTAAAAATCAAACATGAAGTTCCAATACAAGAAAAAAAGGGATAATTGTAGAGAAGGAAAAAAGTATATACATGAAGCTAAACATAATCCATCTGAAAACACCTCTGAAATACAAAACTTGAAATTATGTATGTAGGTAATGAAATGCAGTCTAGAGGGAACTTAATGGAGCACTGCCATAGTATTCAAAAGGATCAGGATTTTACCCAGAGTTTCTAGGCTTATAATTTCATTTTTTCAGAGTTTTTTTCATCTATTGAATGCCATAAAAATTAGTTACCTTTTTATCCTTCCAAATTGTGCTGCAATAGCAAAATGAAACAAATACACATATGTAAAATAAGGTGTAGACCTTACATTTTGGTGTGATTTAAAGAAAAGTGGAACAAATTCTACCTACAGTTATACTGTCACAAGCCAAGTGAAGTCATCACAGTTATATTGGTATGCTAAGGAGAACTTCTAGATTATACTAATCTAGATCAGTTAAGATGTTTGTGCTGCACAAAGTTTATAACTGGGGGTTATTCAGTAACACAGAATGAATTGGGCCTCAAATGTACAACTTGGGAAATAAGCCCTGTGAAACTTCTGTCCCTGTTTTGAGTCTTTTTCAGGTACTTCCAGGCAAATCTTTTATTTTCTTCTGTACATCTCAAGGTGCTTGTGCTCAATATTCTGTCCTTATTGGTCTCAGCTTTCCTCCTGTTACACAGGAAAAGCAAAGTCAAGTTGTTGTAAACTTGAAGTAAGAAGAAAATTGGCTTGCAAATTCTGAAATGGAAAAGATATTTGAGATATTTCCACAAGACATTTCTCGTCCTAAAGCTTTGGCAAAAGTTTGAGTCAAATGGGTAACAAAAACAAAAAAGTTTGAAACACTGTGAAACTGAGAAGGAAGTAACTTTTTAGTTAGCCTTATAACTCACGAGTCTCACTTTTCTCCACTTGACCCCACATTCCTTCATCAAAAACAAGATATATCTGAATTTTCTAAAGGCAGATAAAATAATTTTCAAAAGCCTTGATGTTTTATACCACATGTAAAGATGCCACTCTGTGTGTGTATCACAATAAGTATTTGAATAAAAAAGTAGAGACCTTGTGGTACCAAATTTATAGAAATACTTTTTTTGAAATCTATCACTGGATAATGTCATTAGAAATGGGTGGGGGGGGAAATCTCATTATTTTCTCATTTAATTAGCTCTTCTTACTACTGTTGTTTAAAATACTGATTTGAGCCTAATAAAATATTAGTTTAATGCAATAAATGATTGACATGTCTGGGTGATTTCTGTAATTTATCCTGGTAACTGTCATTTATATTATCAACCACAAGTGAACAGCTTGTACCAGGTTTGAAGGGAAATGACTTTACAGCAATCAGCATCATTCAGTCAGTATTTAGGAAAAGCAGAGGCCCAGAATCCTTGCACCTAAAATAAAATGTCAGGTACTTGTCAAATTAATTCAGCACTCAGTATGCTTTATCTGATCTTTACTTTCTTCCTGACCCTAATTGTTTGCTCTAGTCTGCTCACTCTGTTGGAGTCTTGGATAAACTGAATGGCAAAATTGTTTCCTGAAAAGATTAATGATGCATGTAGTATTTGCTTAACAAATGTTCCATAGTCCAGATTTAAGTCAGTCTTTGACTTCTATGAGAGAAATGCCACAATATGTAAGAATAATAGGAACTATTTTAAATTACTGTAAAACAGTTTTTCCACTAAAGGGCCTAATTTTGCCCTCAGTTACACCTGAGGAACTGTATTCTAACTTTAGGAGAATGAAATAGGACTGGGCCTGTGCAGGTGAAACTCTGAACACCTCTGGAGTGAAGAAAGTAGGAAAAGAGAATACATTCTTCATCCAGAGGCTTTATTTGTACTCAGTGCTTAGCCAGGAACAGAGGAGAACATCCCTTCCCTGTGAGTTTTGTCCCTAAGCCAGTTGAGACTTATTTACTTTTTTAGTGGACATTGTATTAGGAAGGTGTTCAACATCCTGTAGAAACAATATTTAAAAATAATTAATAGTTTTTTTCCGGGGGTGGGGTGTGGGGGGAGGGTAGGGCGGTGGAAAGCAAGTTCCTTAATTTTTTTATACACCTTTTATGCTGATATTAAATAAGCCTACATAATTGGTTCATGTGTCAATGTCTTGCTATTATGATAAAGGTTACTGCAAGCATAGCCAATTTTTTTTGAAGTATTTTAGTATTTTGTCTTGTAGGCTCAGATTTAGTTGCCATGTATCAATATACCAGTGAAGCAATCACACTAGTTTGTTATTCTAAGCATCTCTTTAGAAGAGTTATGAATATTATGCATTGTATCTCTCTCAAATCTTTCTTCCTGCAAAACTACTAAATTATAGATATTCCCATGTACAAGATTCAGTTCTTGAAATGTGAGTCCTTGCAGAAAAACATCTTAATCATTGTTTTTTGTGAACTTCCCAGAAGAATTACAGATGCAGTTGGAAGTCAATTGTGCGAATAAATACTATAATTTTATTGTCAGGAAGTTCCTGCAGTGATTATTTATACACCCATACTTGTCTCTGTACTTCTGGAAGGGTATATACTTATGTACCTACTAATACAGTAACACTGCTTATTTGCATATTCATTCTGAAAGAGCCCATTACAATGAAATATATGATTCTATAGCTTTATGTAGGCGCTCGGTGAAACTATTGCCAAATTACCTATCCTTTATGGAAACTGTATCCTAAAGGGTCTTGAGAATAATATAATAGGGAGGCAATGTGATCTATGAATAAGGCACTGCAAAGGGCTTCAGAAGGCTTGTATTCCATGGCTATCCTGCTGAATGATCTTGACCAAGTCTCTTCCAGTCTTTTTTCAGGGAAATGGTGATACTTATACTTACTTTGTGATTTAGAATATTTGGAGATCTGATGATGAAACTGACTGTATGGAAATTAAGTCATAATAATTATTACTTTAGTATTTGCAGACTTAACTTTGGACAGCAGTAATTTTTTATATCCTTGGTAAAGAATTAGCATTTGAGAAATAGCAGATTTTGATTAGAATAACTAGCCCATTGTGGTCTTAGGTTTTTGGCTAAGATTAAGTGAGTAGATTGTAAAACCAGTACTCTTCTTTCACAAGTGTAAATATCTTGGGAATATTACTACTAACCTCTCTTCAAACATAAGATTATGTCATATTCAATAGAGAATGGCCTAGGCAAATGTTCTTAGTTAGGTAGCTGTTCCTAGCTAATGAAAACTGAGTATTTGCATTCAGGCTGTTATTGTTAGCGTTACAACCTAAAACAGATTTAACTTTCAAAGACTGTAATAAAAATAATCATTCATACGTCTTAGGCAAATAGAGACCCAGATAAGACATAACTAACAATAGAAATTAACAATATAAGCAATATTTTCAGGACAAATTTATAAGTTGCAAAATTATTTTTATCTAATATTAAATTGCTAGAATAGTTCCATCGTGTTTAAAAGCAGCAAGCTAGACTTCTCAAGTAGATGTTAAAAACTAGTTCACTTAACTTGGTTTGGTGGATTTGGAGAGTTTATGGTATACTGCATGCTTTCAGGTAGGTAACTGGAGATTTTTGATTATGCCTGCAAAAGAAGAACATCGGGAAATCTGAAATTAAAACATATCTTATTTTATTCTGTGCATCTGGATCATGTATGTTCTTGTAACATTTACAGGTTTCTTGAACTCACTTGAAGTGCTGGTTTCTGTGAAAAAGTGTGTGCATGTTTGAGTGAGATGTCATTTGAAATATTTATTATTTTTTAAAAACAGCCCACCACAACAATATTCTCCGCTTTTCTCAAATGTGAAATACTTCTCCCTCTACTATAAATTACTGTTCAGAAGCCCAGGATGGTGGGCCACTGGACCAAATATAGAGATTTTTGCAGATGCAATAGTGCCACCTGCTACAATAATTCAAGTAATTTTTTGCATCTTCTTCAAAGATAAAAGTTTTGTTCCCTGACAAGTCACTACTGCCAGCCAACTCTTGGAGACCAGGTTTTAGAATTTTTACTGGAGAGCAGGTGATTTTTGTCTATCTGTCTGAAACAACCTCTGGCAATATACAATACTGGAGCCTAAATTAGTAATGTATTAAATTTTACTAAATTAGTAGTATATTAAATTTTATAATGTTTACATCTGATGTTGTGTTATTCACATCATTCTATATTGCCTTTGGAATTCAGTCTCATGGCAAACTCTCTTTAAAGTCAGTTGGATTTGCACCTAAGTTTTAATGGAAATGCATGGCAATATGTTTGCTTGTTATAAAAATATGTTTAAAAGATTTCAGGGATCTAATAATTACATGTTTAACTATAGTTATTACATATTTATCATTGTAGCATATAAATGTATATCAGGTTTGAATAGAAAAGCCTGGGGCTTAGTTATTTTAATTTTTAGTGCGAACATGTGCAAAAAAAATGGTAGTTTGAGGGCTGGAACCAAAACTAGTATAAAATCAGTTCTATTGAAATCATTGGAAGATCTTTATTGTTTATATGAAGCTCTTTATTGTAAAGTTCTTATTGTTGTAAGAACTGGTATTGTTATTCTTACATGAAGCTCTTATTTATTATTACACTGAAATTACTTATAACACATCCTCCATTCCCTCCTCTTTTTTAGCAAAAGTCAAGTACTACACTGGTTCTGACAGGCTAGTATAAAGCAGGGAAACAGAAAAGTTGGTAAATACACCTTCTGAAAACAGAATTTAGCTGGTTGGGGTAGAAGGCCAATCCTAGGCACTCCTTAGTACTGTTTTCAGTGCAAGTGGTGTGTAGAACCAGTCTACAAAGTAGCTGTTGGTTGCTGTATTGGCTGCTTGTCTAAACTGACAGATATGCTCTTTATCCTGGAGTCTGTGCCTCCTTCAGAACGAGCAGCCGCATATACCAATATAGGCTTTCATGCATGTGCATCAGGCCTCAGCGAATTGAAAAACTGGCCATTTTATTAGACATATAAAAATATAGGAACCTAAGAATAGAAGGATCTTGGCCTAGTACACTCTCCTGCATTTGCAGGTCATAGTTACACCAAGGAATCCCCCAAATCACCACTTTAATATTCACATACAACTACAGGGCACAATCCCTGAAACAACAAGAATACCCTATAACATTCTGTTGGTAAAAACAGGGGAAGTGAGGGCATTGCAAAGCCATACCACTAAACTGAGAAGCAGGTAGTTGGTTAATATATGTTCAGAGAATCTTAGAACTGTGCCCCAAGCTACATAAGATGACCAAAACCCACACAGTTCACAGTTCATCTGGCCTATAGAAAAAAAATCCTTCCTGAAGCCAGATTTGGAAGTTAGTGGGTGCATCTACATATGCAATTTAACATGCATAAATAAACTCCAGAGCTTATTGCTCCAGAGGTTTTTCATGAGCAGCACATGGAACCCAGTTGGACCAGCCTAGGCTGACAGAGGAACCAGGGGGTCAGCCTGCCAGCTCACCACTGCTTCCCCTAGCTCCACAGGCTGCAGAGAGGCTGGCTGAAGCATGAGGGTGCTTCAGTGTGGGGCTAGCTGGCAGGCAGCCCCCCCACTGAATCCCCCTTATGCCCCAGCCCCCCACCCCACAAAAATATGTGGAGCCCCACCTAAGCAACTTGCCCAGAGCTGCTCCAATGGGGCTGCATTTCCAGCAGAGGGCTGGCTGAGGCACAATGGTGCTTTAAGGCAGGGCCAGCCCCTGTGCTGAAGCACCCTCATGCCCAGGGCTGCTCTCCCTGGCTCCACATGCTGCTGAGCAGCTGGCTGGGGTGGGGCACAAGGGTGCCTCAGCCAGGCATGGCAGTGTCTACACGTGCACTACTGTGCATGGAAAGCTTCACAGCAGTATAGTACTCTTATTTTCAAGTCTATTCTGCTGTGGGGTCTATTCATTTTGTGCACCCTAATAGGGGTACACACACAGTTCAAATTATGGGGGAGCTCGGGGGCCTCAGCCCCCCCATAAGAGATGAGAGTTCCCCCCCCCCACATATGGGCTGTTCAGCACCCCTTTTCCCCCCTGCAACAGCCCAGAGCCCATGTGCCACTGCGCACAGCCCCCGGCCTGCCTCGTGCCTTTCTAAGCAGCCTAGGTGGCAGTGGTGGTGGCTCCTTGCACTGTTGGCCCTAGCCCTGTGGTACTGGCTGAGACCCATGCACACAGCCCCAACCCAGCCAATTTTTTGCAGACCCCCACCACCACCCCTGCCCCCCAAGAATTGAAGTGTAATTTGAACCCTGGCCACACATGTAGACATAGAGACATTTACCGTGCAGTTTATTGGTCATCTGTCTAGTAAATGTCCCATGTAAAGGTGCTCAATATGACTGAGCAGTAGATAAGCCTTAGCTACGGCCGGTGTCACAGTGCTTCAGAGAAAACGTTCTTTCTGGACCCCCTGAAGCCAAGAGAAATCATAAGGGGGTAAAAAATTCCATCTTTCTCCCACTAATAACTATAAACTTATCTAATTCAGTCTTAAAGTGTTTCAGTTTCTTTGCCATCTTCACTTTGCTTGAAGGACCATTCCAAAACTTAACTCATCTGACAGCTGGAAACTTGTAACTTCCAGCCTAAGTTGGAATTGGATCATTTCCAAATCTAATTTTTTTGTAGCCAGTTAGTAGCCATTTGTTCCTGTAGCACTGTTGTTTCAATGTTCAGCTTAAAAAGCTCTTTTTCTTTTCTAATATTCAGAAAGGCTCATTAGGAGGCTTTGGATGACAGGTGTTACTGGCACACCACAGGTATTTGGTGAGGTGAGATCCTCAGTTATACATCATATACTGTCTCTCTCTCCTGTACAGATTACTCCTACTATAACAGAAAGCATTAACAGAAGAGGGGATAAGTTCAGAGTTAGTCTAGCTTGGTCAGAGGACAGAGAAATGCTGTTTATGTGGTACACCCATACATGTGGCAATCTGAGAATTAATGCCTTCTATTTTCAGGTGGCAGAATTTGATTTTTTTTTTTAATTTAAAAACTGGAAAAGTATATTAATTTACAAAACCCCATTGAGATACATTTAGAAAATGCAGATCAAACTGATTTTGCTTTACATACCATACTGTCTCTCACTCGGTATGTCTACATGTTTAGTCATCTGTGCTGTAAACGTATTAACTGTACAGTACATGTCTCGGCATCTACATGTGCACCACTGTTAGGGCGCACAAAACTAATAAACCCTGCAGCAGGGTTGTAAGTACTACGTGGCAAGTACTACCCTGCTGCAGAGGTGAGGTTTTCATGCACAGCGGCACATGTGTAGACACTGCCTGGGCTGGCTGTAGCACAGGGTGCTTCAGTGCAGAGCTCTGGAGTTTTTTGCTCCTGAGTACACATTCAAATGGTGCACTCAGGAGCAAAAAACTCCAGAGCATATTGTTCTGGACTTTATTTGTGAGCATTAATCAGATGTGTAAATGCACCCACTATTTACTAAGATATTATTTATTTAAAAGATGGGATTTCCTTCTGTCCAAATAAATAAAGATATATGAATACATTTATTCCTTTAGTAAAAATGAAAGGATAATCATAAAGTGGCAATGTATTTGATGCATTGATCTCACAGTCAGAGAGCAAATGTTATCACTACACAGTTTTATGATTAATAACGTTGATTCCAAAATGAATGCAAAAAAGTAATTCTATTACTCGTTTAAAAACTGTTGTGAAATAATACATTTTCCTTTCATTTCAGTATCCTGATTTAGCTGTATTTTGCAGTTCTTATAGCTCAATAAAGCAATGATTCAAACATACATGAATATAGAGAGAGACCTAAAAACTTTTATTCTCTGGTATAAAAGTGTGATTAATAGAAATTTTACCAACATAAATTCAGATAAATTTCATCAACTAGAAACAAAATCAGTCATTGAATACCATCCAATATCCAAGCATTAAATGACTTTAAAAAGGTGCTTTTAATAGGTAACAAAACATTTATATTTAATACATAGGTAAAAAATATTCTTGATTTTAAGAACATTGTTAATACTTTTCTGACGTAGTTTCATACATCATATATTATGTACAGTACTTTTATTATGCAAATTGAATTGCTCTTAGTCTTCTACTAGGTGAAATTGATAATGATTCTACAGAAGCATAGGAAAGACTGTGAAAAAAATTTTTTTTAAAGTTAAAAACCAGTTAGATGGAATTTAGCCTAAAACAGAAATTGATTGAGTTCCGACCAGAGCTTAGATGGCTAGTGGTTTCCTGTGCCAGGAACTACTGTGGAATCCCACCAGGAAGTGTGCTACATGGCAGGATCACATTACACCCTTGTTTTATGGTTCATTTCACTTCTTTAATGCAATCTGAGAACCTGCAAAATGAAGCAAGTTAAAAAGAAGGCACTGGTTTTTTTTTAATTTTATTTCTCTGAATCAGAAATAAATTTTCTTTTATTTGTTTTTACAAAGTACCTAAAGTAATTTAAGAAAAAATCAGTAGCTCTATACATCAGATTATGCAGCCAAAGCAATATTTTCCATATCTATATGAACAGTAAAATGTAGAGCTCTTACTTGACACTTTGGTTTGTCTGCTTTATCAACCCAATAATATACCACAATTCTAAAGCAACAAATAATAGTAATTTTCTTTTATTACTAAATAATTTTTATGTGTTATAGTGGTTTATTAAAATTATGTAGACTAAAAGGATTGCAGGACTTTCTAGCTTGCCAGCTGATTTACAGAGCATGAGAAAACATTCCAGAATCTTTGGAAAGTGTGTATGTTACAGCTTGTATTTTGCTTTGATAAAGCTGTTTTATTAAGAAAGAAAATGTTTATAATACTAACTAGATAATGATTCATCAGTCCTGGCAGAGGAACTAATTTTTGTTAACATAGTACTTAAAAATGTGTGGAATGAACAGCTGGATACCACAGTTGTGGCATGCCATATTAAGGCTCTGTCTGTTTTCCCCTACAGTGATCTCAGTATGAACAACATCTCTAAGCTGCCCTCAAACCCCCTACACAATCTCCGCTTCCTGGAAGAGCTGTAAGTATCATTGTATCTTTGATGGGCATAGTCAGCACTAGACACATTCCTGTGTTTGTCTCTGATACTTACTGTGGGAACCAGATAAAACAGTTCAGGAAAGCTGTCAGCCCTGACACTTTTGGCACATGCGGAAACACTTAGTTGAAAAAAACCAATTGCTTGTGATTCTGGAAATGAACTTATAAAAGAGTTACCATGAGGCTACAACTTCTCTAAGCCAAGACAGAGCCAAACAAATTAAAATTTTTAAACAAGGGCTGTTTAAAAAAGCTGGATTGCTTTTTGGAAATAGTTAAGCAGCAGGATATTAAAAGTTTGAATACTGGCTCATGTTTATTAAAATAGCAAGTAAAGCTATAATCAAAACCAAAACTTGCTGCTTGGTTCTGCCTGTGTCAAGGACAACTGAGTCTACATTTCATAGCATGAAGTCTCCTTGTCCTCATCACTTTTAATTACTTTTCCCTTGCACTTAAATTTATCCTCCTTCAAGGCTGAGTGTAAAACACAGAATCCTACAAAAAGCTTAGAGGTGTGCCATCCAATACTTTCTGCAAAAGAAAGAAAATGTGTACAACACAAACTAGCTAATCAGACATAGAATTGGACAGATTATGCTAGGTAGAAGTAATGACCTAACCAGAAATGGAAGGTACTATGCAAACCTGTGACCTGAACATTGTAGCATTCCTAGTGAACATGTCTAAAGCTTAAAAGTAAACTCCAAATTCTCCCTTAAAGTGATCGATAGTCAGTAGCTGATGTGCCAGAGCCTGGGGAAAAAAGGCTGCACTTGCATTAAAAAATCAAGAAGTGGATTAAAGAAACTGTTTAGCATCAACCTCTAAGAAAACATGTTCTTATATAAGCCCCTAAAATGTAGGCCCCCTTTATTTCAAGCATCTTAGCAGCTAACACATCATAAAACCCACAAGGGACATGCAAAATTATAGTGGTGCCTCCACACAAAAACGTATTATAACCAGGGGTCGGCAACATTTTTGGGCAGAGTGCCAAAAACACCTACAACGTCTACTTGTTAGACGTTGGCATGGCAGGGGAGGATGGCAGGGCAGCAACGAGGGGCCCGATCCTTACTGTGTCAGTGTAGCCTCCCTCCCCCCCTCCCCCTCAAAGGCATGTGTGACAAGCAAAATGCCTTTGCGTGCCTTGCTCTGGCATGCATGCCAGGGATTGCGCACCCCTGTTATAACCTAATTCATCTCCTCCCTCCCAACTTTGTTAACTGCGTTTCAGTTTTGTTAACTACATAACCCATTGTCCTAAATAATTCTACCACTTTCTGAAAATACTATTCACATATTAATTCTGCTATCACATTCTGATTCTTGTATCCAAGCTACATCCAAGTTAACTCTCTTATTCTGTGCATATATACCAGTCCTGAAAGCCCTTCATTTTGTTGTTACCCTTTTCTGCCTTGCTGTCCCCCTCTCCCTTGCCTATGTTCTGCTATGGGTATTTCCCATGCTTCTGGGCTTTGCTGGTTGCCACCTGGGACTGGGAGGGGATTTTTTTCTCTTCCTACTGCTATGTGTGTCAGGGGTTTGTTATAAGCCGTCCTCATAAGTTTTGTGTTTTGACTGCAGCCAAGGCTAAAGATTTTGACTATGGTGTACTGATGCTCCTTCTGGGACATAAACCTAGAGGTGCCTGTGTAGGTACCTCTACGTCCTTCCTCTTCACTGACAGTCAAACCAACTGCCATATTTGGGGTCAGGAAGGAATTTTACCCCACGATCAGATTGGCACAGTCCGTGAGAGGTTTTACCTATCTCTGTAGCACAAGGTTGCAACAGTCTGTCAATTTAAGGTCAGCCTCATCAGCCATATTTGGATCTGCAGATAGGACAATCATGGAAGACAATCATCCTTTACTGCAAGGGATTGCCAAAGATGTAGCACAGGGAGTGGCCCTCATCCTTGGACCTCTCAAGCATATTTTTAAAAACCTTTGCAGCAGCAGGAGATTGGCCTCTACAGCCCCCCTGCTTTACCTGTGGCAGATTAGGGTGTTATGTTAAAGAGAAAAGGTGTTTTCCTTCTTCTATATGGCAGCCCTTCAGCATTTGAAGACTGCCATCATGTCCCCTCTTCAATGGCTTTTTCACATACCTGAACATGTCCTTCAACCTCTCTGCACAGGGCTTGCTTTTTAATCTCTTTATTGCTTTGATTGACTGCCTGTGGATCCTCTCTAGGTTTTTCATGTCTTTTTTTTTTTTTAAATGTGGAGCCCCAAACTATATGCAGTACTCTAAGTGGAAGCCTAACCAATTCCAAGTGGAGGCACTATTACCTGCCATGCCTTGCACCTAATTCCTCTATTGATGCAGCATAAAACCGCATTTGTCTTTTGTGTAGCTGAACGCCTTCTCTTCAGTCTGGAAAAGCATAGGCTCAGCAGCGATCTGATGGCCACCTATAAGTTTATCAGGGTGTTCACCAGGATCTGGGGGAACAATTGTTCACCAGAGCCCCCCACAAGGGATGACAAGGTTGAACAGTTATAAACTCCTGCAAGACCATTTCAGGCTGGACATAAGAAAGAATTTCTTTACTGTCCAAGCCCTCAAGGTCTGGAACAGCCTGCATCGGAGGTGGTTCAAGCACCTACTCTGAAAGCCTTCAAGAAAAAATTGGATGTTTATCTTGCTGGGATCCTGTGACCCCACCTGACTTCCTACCCCTGGGGCAGGGGGGCTGGACTATATGATCTTCCTAAGTCCCTTCTAGCCCTAATGTCTGTGAAATCTGTAGCTGCATCACACTGCAGACTCATATTAAATTTGTTATCCACCAGGACTCCAAAGATATTTTTCCACAGAGCTGCCATCCAGCCAAATTTCACACATCTTGTATTTGTATTTTTGCTTATTTTTTCTGAGGTGTAGCACCTACCATTTGTCAGCACTGAACTTTATCCTGTTGGCTCCAGCCCAATTTTCCAATCTGTCAAGATCCTTCTGAATTGTACTTTTGTCCCACAATGTGTTCACAATCCTTCCCAGTTTAATGTTGTCTGCAAATTTGTTCAAGACACTCTCTTTGCAAGCATCCAAATCGTTAGTAAACACATTGAACAGCACTGGGGCAGGACTGACCCCTGTGGGACTCCACTCTAAACCTGCTGCCATTGTGACATGTATCCATTTATAATTACCCTTTGCTTGTGGCTATTGAGCCAGCTGTTTTACTATACTACCTTATGGTAGTTTCGTCTATCCCTCATTTCTCCAGCAGCATTCCCTTCATCCATCCAACTAGTTATCCTGTTGAAGGAGGAGATCAAGTTTTTTGCCAACTGTCCATAAATTTATGGAGGGTCAGTAAAAAGTCTAAGCAGTCAATGCTGACTGAAGCCGTGTGGTAGGAAAGAAGCTAGACACAGTGCTGAAGCACAGACAGAGCATAGTAGTGCCACCTGGTGTACAAGTCGAAGCACAGAACTCTGCAGGAAGATCTTATCAGGCCTTTATAGACCTTCTTGCTCCTTGGCCATGTGCTGCTGCCGCTGTTGAATCCTGTCAGCTGCCTATAGTACCGTTAGGGCACATGTTGCCTTTTTGGGGATCTGTGCCAAGACTGGGGGAGTGGACCGGATGGGTTAAGGGTAGAATGTAGGTTGGTGGACTAGGGCAGTATGGTACAGGGTGTGGTTGGGGGCATCAGGGTATGGGGGTGAGTAGGGGACCCCAGGGAAGGGGGGAGGGGCAGCATGGTATAAGATCATTGTTTTAAGTCAGTCAGGATTGTCAACCCAAAATAATTTTTTTACTGCAAACTTTTTATTGACAACCAAACTTAAAAAAAACCTCAACTGTTTAAATATTATTTTTAACAAGGTTGCTGTTAAACTCCTTAAATTTGAAGCTAACCCTTCTAACAGAGACCTAGCAGAAGAGCAAAAGAGTTATATTTACATAACATAAAAAATATATCAGTAAAAATATATGTCATCAAAATGTCTGGTTGTCAGTAAAAAGTTTGCAGATTATCAGGAAAAAAAATTCTTGGGTTGGCAATCTTGTTTGTTGGTCATGATTTGTTCATAGTAAATCTATGCTGTTTGCTTGTGATCAGGCTTTCCTTCTCCAGATACTTGCAAATGGACTTCCTTTATGATATGTTCCTGTAATTTCCCAGGTATCAAGGTGAGACTAACTAGTCTGTAGTTTCCAAGTTTCTTCTTTTAGACTTTTTTTAAAGAGGGGCACTAGGCCCTTTTCCAGTCCTCTGGTACCTTGCCCATCTCCCATGACTCTGTAAATATTATTGCCAAAGGCTCAGAGATCTCCTCTGCCTGTTCCTTCAGGACCTGGTATGAAGTTCATCAGGGGCTACTGACTTGAATTTGTTCAGACCCATCAAAAGCTCTCTGATAGTTTCTTTTGTTATGTCATCCCTCACCTTATCCCCTTCCTTACCAAAATAATGCTTTTGACATGTCTGGTTGCAGCCTAATTTTTATGAACACTGAGGCGAAGTCATTGTTGACCAAATCTGCTGCTTTTGCATTTTCTGTTAAGAGTTTGTCCTATTAAAAGTTTTTTGGTGAACCAACAGCTTCCTTGCTTTTTCTTTTCTGACCAACATATTTTTGTTGTCCTTGACTTGCCTTGTCAGGTGAAGTTCTTTTTTTTTTTTCACTTTTGCCTTCCTTATTTTGTGCCTGCAAGTTCTTGTTGTTTCCTGGTATGCTTCCTTGGTGACCTGACCATCTTTCCACTGCCCGTATTGCTTTCCTTTTTCATTTGAGGCATCCTAGAAGCTCCTTGTGCTTCCATCCTGCATAGCTTCTAGCCCTGCTAGGCTCCCTTTTCCTCCAGTCTCTTATCCCATGCAACATTGCCATTTATGTCCTTAAGTCAATTGAAATCTGTTTTTTTCAAATCCAGTGTCTTAGTTCGGCTGACCTCATGTTTCCCCAATCTCAGGATCATAAATTCTGTCCTATCGTGATCACTTCCTTCCAAATTTCCCATCACCTTCACATCCTAAACTAGTTCTTCCCTGTTGTTTAGTATAAGATCCAGGACAGATGAACCCCTAGTTCACTGGTCACCAACCAGTCATTCTTGATTGACTGGTCAATCAATGGAGCCTCTGACAATCGATCTCAGTCTGTCAGAGGCTCCACAATTGGAAGCAGCAGGATGCATGTGCCTGGGCTGAGCTATGCCCTCACCACCTGGGCCGGGCTGGGTGAGCAGGGTCAGAGCCCAGGCAGCTCATCCGGGGGAAGAGAGGGCAGTAGATCCTGGGATAACCTTTACTTACAAAAAGTGATCTTCACCATAAAAAGGTTGGAGAACACTGCCCTAGTTGTATTCTCAAATTTCTTGAACAGAAAGTTATCCTCCACATAAGTTAGGAGCTTGCTCATCAATTTATATTTGGCTTTATCGTTCTTCCAGGAGATATATGGAAAATTAAAGTCTCCTATTGGTACCATACCATAATTTTGGATAATTTTGTCACCTCTTTGAAGAGTGCATTCCCCATTGCTTCTTCCTGACTTGATGGCCCATAATAAATCACCACCATTGTATAGTCACTGTATCTGTCACTTTTTATTTTTTATCATATACATTCTAATCTGCTACCTTCTTCCTCCTGAACCTGAAAAGCAGAATTTGTAGTTGTAATATACATGGCAACATCATTGTCTTTTCTCCCAACCCTGTCCTTCTGAAACAAAGTGTAGCCCTCAGTGTTGATGCTGTAGTTATAAGAGATTTCATAGATTTCATAGACATTAGGGCTGGAAGGGACCTTGGAAGATCGAGTCCAG
This sequence comes from Crocodylus siamensis, assembly GCF_052110815.1. Classification (NCBI taxonomy): domain Eukaryota; kingdom Metazoa; phylum Chordata; order Crocodylia; family Crocodylidae; genus Crocodylus; species Crocodylus siamensis. The sequence goes on from NC_143398.1 coordinate 69,250,088, forward strand.
ACCCCTGCCCAAAGGGCAGGAAGTCAGCTGGGGTCATAGGATCACAGCAAGATAAGCATCCAATTTGCTCTTGAAGGTGTTCAATGTAGGTGCTTGAACCACCTCCAATGGCAGGCTGTTTTCCTGACCTCTGATCATGTGCATGGCTCTTCTCTGGACTCTCTCAAGCTTCTTCACATCCTTTTTGAATTGTGGAGCCCAAAATTGGACACAGTACTCTAGCTGTGGCCTCACCAAGGCCAAGTACAAGGGGAGAATGATATTCCAGGATTTGCTTGAAAAGCATCTATGGATGCAAGCCAGCATTTTGGTCGCTTTACTAGCTGTAGCATCGCATTGCAGGCTTATGTTCATCTTGTGGTCAATGATGGCCCCACCCCGCAAGTCTCTTTCTTCCATAGTGCTAGCCAGCATAGTAATGCCAAGCCTATAAGGATGCTGCAAGTTTTTCTTCCCAAGGTGGAGAACCTTGCATTTTTCAGTGTTAAACACTATCAGGTTCTCATCCACCCATTTGCTGAGCGGGTCCAGGTCAGCCTGGATCACCTGCCTGTCTTCTGGTGTGGATGCTTTGCCCCAAAATTTGGTGTCATCGGTGAATTTGGCCAGTCCACTCTTGACTCCCATGTCCACATCATCAATGTGGGTCCACATCATTAATGTTGAACAATATGGGTCCAAGGAGAGAGCCTTGGGGGACACTGGTCACAGGATACCATGATGAGTGACTGCCATCAATTACTACCCTCTGGTTCCGACCACAAAGCCAATTTCCCAGCCAGTGGATTGTGGTGGACCCAAGGCCACAATTGGCCAGTTTCGCCAAGACATGATCATGGGATACCAAATCAAAGGCTTTTTTGAAGTCAAGATATATGACATCAATCTCTTCTTCCTTGTCCAGGTGATAGGTCACCTGGTCGTAGAAGGAAATGAGATTGGTCAAGCAAGACCTACCCTCAACAAACCCATGCTAGCTATCCCTTAGGATGTTGGCGTTGGCCAGTCCATTAAGGATGGCCTCTTTAATAAACTTTTCTAAGATCTTCCCCAGGATAGAAGTCAGGCTGATGGCCCTATAGTTAGCCAGATCCACTTTCCTCCCTTTCTTGAAGATAGGCACCACATTGGCCTTCTTCCAGTCTTCAGGCACTTCACCAGAGCACCAGGAGTTCTCAAAGATCCGTGCCAGGGTCTGGGCTATGACGCTCGCCAGCTCCTTGAGTAACCTGGGGTGTAGATTGTCAGGGCCGGCTGACTTGAAGGTATCCAGCTTCTCAAGGTGTTCCTTCACGAGGTCAGCATTAATGGAGGGCAGGGGATCTTCCTCACCCAGAACTCCCTGTCCTGTAGCAGGCATGGGCATCTGATGAAAGATCGATGCAAAGTACCCATTTAATAGGTTGGCTTTTTCCTGGGCGTCAGTTGCCCCATCTGGTTCAGCAGGGGTCCAATGTTGCCCTTGCTCTTCCTCCAGCTCCCCACTTATCTGAAAAAAGGACTTTTTATTGTCCTTGATGCTCGAAGCTAGTTGGAATTCAGTTGCAGCCTTGGCTTTCCTGGTTTGCTCCCTGCAGGACTGGACCAGTGCTTGGAGGTGAATCCCATCTTCCATCCTTTGTAGGCTTTTCTTTTTAGCCTTAGGAGGTCTGCTAGGTCCCTGGAGAGCCGGGGGGCTGCTGTGCCCTCTTGCTGCCTTTCCTCCGAGATGGAATTGACTTAGCTTGTGCATTGAGGATCGCTCCCTTGAGGAACAAACACTCTTCTTGAGATATCCCACCAGGTCTCTGTGACACCAGTTAAATTATAGTTTCATGGGCTGTAATGTTCCCTGTACTCATCCTGTTTGTTCTCTCTACTTCTCATATTTGTATACATACATGGGACATATTTTTCATTCTCTCTTACTCTTTTGCATCACTTGTCTTGTGGCTCTCTGGTTATTTTCTTTGAGCTGCTTCTTCTGATCCTTTCCTCTCTGGACTGTTCTCTCTCTTGGTGTTTAGGGAAGAGGTGGGGGGTGGGGGGGTTGTCTCATTTTGCTCCACTACCTGGGACTGTGGACCTTCAAAGTCAGTGCCCATGGCCCCATTAGGTTCCCTGGTTTGGGGTGTGCATAGAGAGGCTTTTCTGTGCTACTCCAGTCCTCTTCAGGGTTACAACTGGTCTTATATTAACCCAATGTTTAAAGTAACTTAACTACCAAACTTGGAATTGCTCTCTGTTCAAAATGGAAAATGTCCTCCAAAATGTTTGAAAGCATTGTTTTACTCTGAAAACTGAGGGTGTACTAGGTTCCAGGACATTTAGTTTCGAAGAGGTTCATTTCTTACCATTCACTATAGGTCTTTTGGTACCTAATTTTTCCACTTTGCCACTTCAGTGGGCCAGACACATGAACATAAACTCTGTGGATTCATACTGGTTCAGAAAGCAGATTCTGACCCACTTGCTTCCAGGAGGTTGTATGGGATATAAAATCAAAGCCAAATTTCTTTTAAAATGTCAGTTACTATTAATGTAGCAATCCATTAACTTAAAATGTTAAAAAAGTTATGAGCACCAAGATTCTAGACAAAAAGGTAAAATTGTGGATGCATAGCCACGTAGGTCAGGGGCGTCTAAAGAGAGAGAGAATGAAACTATCGCGTTTACCTGAATCCAAAACAACTCTGAATTTAAGACAATGCCGCCCATTTTGTATGTGGAAACATTATAAATGTTATAATTTTGCATGATTGGAATCTGATTATTGGAGGGTCATCTTAAATTCATTCTCAACCACTGCAGCAGGGAAAGCAGTAGCATGGGGGCAGTTGGCAGGGGCAGGCAGGAGAGGGACAGGCGGCAAGGAGATCAAGCAGCTCAACTCCAGCCTCTTGCTCCCCATACCTTTTTCTCTTGCTACCTTTCCCCCCACTTACACTTGTTGCCCCCCCACTGCTGCCTGCCTTGTCATGCCATGCCTTTCATGCTGCTACTTGTTCTCCCAAGCCTGCCCCCCAGCCCGACCTCCCTGCTGTCTGCCCTGCCCTTCCTCTATCCCTGGCTCCTCTGTGTGCCCCTTTCTACCACTTACCCTTGCTCTGGCTCCAGTAGGGCGCTGGCCCTGCTCTTGGCTGGGGTACAGAGCATGTGTTTGCTCGATGATCTCCCAAGGTCCCTTCCAGCCCTGATGTCTATGAAATCCCAATAGCAATGGCATTAGTGGCAGTAGTTTCAGCCCAGGCTCTGGGGCCCACCAGAGCAGTCACCACATCAGCTATTCCAAGGCTCGGCCATTTGGGAACTGGAGCCAACTCACCTTCCAGGCTGGAATGAGGCTTGAGCTGTGCCAGAGCCACAGGGAGGGTAAGCTGCAGTGGAGGTGGGGGGGAGGCACAGAGGCTGAAGGAGGGGCAGAGACAGCAATGGGGTGGGCAGCAGCTGCTTCTCTGATCCCAACCCCAATTGGGACCCAAGCTGGAGTTGGAGCCAGAGCCAGAGCCACAGCAGCTGCCTGCCCTCCCACCACCTTGTTAAATGGGGGCAAAAACCTTGTCTTGGATTCAAGTAAATATGGTATATGTGAATGTAGACACTTCAGCTCATTGCTAACAAATGTTCAAAACCATACCTGAAACTGTTTTATTTACTGAGTGAATGACTCGATAACGTCTAAGGAAGCAAGCCAATCACAATCCGGAATTAATTAAAGAGTTGTTGAAGAGTACAGATCTAGTTTCTTTTCATGTACACAAAAAATAGTCATTTTAAAGGGGATAGGATATAGATGGGCAAAATTCCAAGTGATTTTTAATCCATTGCTATTGTTCAACAACTTAGGACAGGTGCTTTGGTAAAACAACAGGGGGGAAAAAACCTAGCGGCTGTTCTTTTTACAATTTTTTTCTAAAAAAATATTTTAGAGTAAGACAGCTTCACATGACATCCAGTTTGCAAAACTGAGCAACAAAACCACCGTAATCAAATTCTAAACCTCCATGCAGGTGCAAAACTATTTTTTAAGATCTCTGTTGTTTAAAAAAAGACTTAAAAAGTATACAGTCTGCCCACTGTAGTATTATAATTGTTGTTGAAAGTATTTAGATGCTGCTGTCATTTTTGTGGAGTGTACAGTGGAAAGTATGAAATTTGGGAAACAGATGTCTTAAAAAAATGTATTTTGTTATCAGATAAAAACACAACATAAATGTAGTGCAGAATAAAGGACTCAGAACTCATTGTAGTAGTGATATCTTTTATTAGACCAACTAGATGTTTACAAAAACAATTCTTTATTTGCAAGCTTTCAGGCACAGACATAAATAAAGGACATGCAAACCTTATGGTCATCATGATATTAAAGCATGAAGGGGGACCTTCAAGTAAATAGAAAATAAAGTATCTGGACAGAAAAAATTGACCTAATTTTATTTATTGTTCCCCTCTATATTTCCTCTGTTTTAGGAAAAGATTTAGGATTTCAAAATTATAACAGAGTTAAGAGTGAATGCTCTTCCAACTATTAGGTGCCTAAATCCAATCCCATTCTACCTTTCTTCAGTCCCTGAAAAGCCATTAATGCAGAAGGTAGGTGGGCCCCCCTCCTCCCTCACTGTTTTTTGTGGCATAGCCTTAAAGCTGAAATGACAAATACAACAGTAAATGACAATACTTACAACAGTAGGTGCATTAATGAATTTTCAGGGACTCAAGGAAAGTATAACAGGATCTAGCCTTAGGTGTCCAATTGCCATTGACTTTGAATGATATTTGAGCACTTACCTGGTCATGCATGGCTTTGAAAATCTAAATTATTAGGTTTTGGGGGAACAGGTCATGGTATTTTTTGTTGACATAGCACCTTGCTCATTATGGACAGCATTGAAAACTATAAGAATACATTTTTCACTGTTTGTGTAAGTAACTAGGAACCATGAAAATGTTAAGGGCATGATCCAAAGTGAATCAAAATTAATGAAAGAATATTTTTATTTTGAGCATATCCCAAAAGGTGAAACTCTACAAATTTAGACACCCTAAGATCATATATGTAAAATGTCTGCAGCTGATATTCACAGCAAAAAGAAAAACATGAACAAATCTTGTTTGCAGGCTTCAGACAATACAGAAGCTTAGGGGCCTGTTTCTGATTTCATTTACAACTTTGGCAGCACCAATTTCAGTGGCGTTACTCCTGATTTACATCAGCATTACTTATTTTATTATCAATATATTTTTTCAAGAATTTTCATTGTAATCAGCTTAGTATCTTATATAGCATTCAAACTCCACATATATTGCAATGCATAGTATAAGTGACTTTTTATTAATTATACATAGAATTCAGATTATACTGTTGTGTTTAATTTGTAGCATTCATTGATGAGACCTATCTGTCAGCAGGCAGGCAAGCAGCCAATGACACATTGTAAATTTTGTTACCATAAGACAGACTTTGTTGATAACACAGGGCAATGGCTCCACAACCTTGTTTTAATACAGACAAAGAGGCACTAAAAGACCTTGCCCAGAATGCAGCAGTGATTTTGAAATTAAGTGTACTTCAATTAAATGTAGCAGGGAGGCATCTATTCAAACAACAAAGATTAATTGACAGAAATGTGGGTGCATTTTCTTCCAGTTTTCACTCATATGTTCAATAACTGCCTAGAAAATTCATGTTGTTATGAAACTTACAAAACAAATATTAACTTTCTCATCCACTTATGCCCTCATAATTCTAGTTCTATCCAACTATTATTTTCCAATGTTTACCATGTCTTTTCCTGTGACACCACAAAAATTGAACAATAAGAGAGAATTCTTCCATATGGAAATGCCAGACTGGCACCCACCAGAACTGCTTTTTCTCCTATATTATTAACAGTGACAAGCTGGGGAACACAGAAAGAAACAATGGAGCAAATGCCTTACTAAAGTAATGTGGCTTATTGGTGAGAAGGTGACACTGACAGGTTAATATTCTTGGAAAGCTGAGGAACAAAGCAGTGAACAGCCTTAACTCTTGGTGCTCCTGTGCTAAGTAAAGAACAGGAGGCAAGAAAATAGGAAGAATGAAGAGAAAATAATAAGACACGAATATAAATTAGTTGTTAGAGGCCCATGTTGCACATTACATGTATTACACAATTAGCTGGTTAATCGCACAATAAATTTAGACCAGCCACAAGTGCAAAGTAATTATCACACCTTAAAAATGACTGTCGAGCTACTAAAAGAGCCAACCAGCAACCAAGTTAATGTTTGAAAATGTATAAGAACTCTATACTTGGTTTCTATCCAGCTTTACTTTGAATGTGTAGCAAGGTCCCAGGGTGTAATATCCAAGGAAAACAATCTTTCTGCTGTTTTTAATGCTGTATCATTATTCACACTGTCACCATGCTAAAGCGTACATTTAAATACTATCTTGTAAACTATTTCTAGAATGTATGCAATGTACTTAATGGCATCAGTTACTTAAAGGTGCTCATTAAGAGAAGGATTGCAAGAGTAAGAGGCTGTAGTCAGTCACACGAAAACCTTACTAGCTGTTGCAAAGAAGAAAAAGTATAATTTTAGATATTGATCTTGGGGCATAAGTTAACTGACAAAGTCTTGCACATTTTGGACCTGATGCTGCAGTATGGATAAGGACCAAACTTCTTTTTAAGTCTATCGGAGGGCAGCTTGGAGATGGACAGCAGGACTGTTGTCTTATTTGGATGACAGGTGCATATTTAAACTGAGTAATGTTTGAACCTTCCTGGTTGTTAAAAATCCAGGTATCTATAAGAATTTCTCTCTGAATTCAGCCAAAGGAGTTATAGAAAATAAGCACACAAATCTGGAAATTGCCAAAAGCATCTTAAAAGAGTCTTGTTTTCACACTGCTCGAGAACTCGCAAATATTTTCAAATGTCAGGATACTACTAGTGGTAACATCTCTAGTAAAACCTCACTGTTGTTGCTCAGCAGGCAGTAGGCAAACACAGGGGCTCCAGAAACCCACACCCACCTGCTCAGTTTCCACGTTCAGCATATCACACATGAATAAGAAAACAATGCCATATTATTCTGCCCAGCCTAGCTTCATAATTTTATCATATTTCAATTTACTGATGCTCCCTGTTAACATTATTCATTTTCCCTTATATATAATCCAGGCCTTAAGGATGAGAATAACATGCAACTAGAAATCTGAAATACCCTTTATTAAACCCTACCAAACAAATTAAAATCAAAAATTTGATCTGGCATTTGTTGTTCCAACTTAAGCATATGATTTAAATTTAGACTAAGAAGTTTGAGATTATTATTTTAACAACAAATTAAGAAGGAAAATTGAATATTTTGATACCTATACTTGTGGTATCCTGTGAGACATAAGCTTACAACAGAAAGCTTTTAATGCATCTATTAGCAATATTCAGGCACATCTTCATTACTGACCTTGTTTCAGCTTTGGAAGAAGCTACATGGTGGCCATTCTAGCAGAATGCCATTTGAGGAGAGCAAGGCTGTATAGTATTAAAAGGAAAACATAGTTTGGCCTCAGGATTACCCTTAGGTTAGCAAAATTAAGGCCTTTTTTCCTTGGGGATCTTTAAATTGGGCTGTTCTTATGACAGGTACAGAGAAATTCTCTCCCCTTTATAAAAAGATAGGTGTAACAGTACAATTTGAACCAAATCCTTAACTAGCACAAGTCAGTGATCTGATGTATCAAAACTAGATTGGGATGAAATGATCACTACTCCTTCTCAACCCTGCTGCCTAAGGTCATTTGGAGCTATTCCAGGTTTCACATCCAAAAATTTAGCAAATTAATTTTAAGTCAGTTGTACACTATCACCACAGCAAAATATATTTCCGTGAAATTTAACTACAAAGTAAGCAGAATTAAGTATTTGTACAAGACAAATACCACATGCTTCTTTTTGTAAAAAAACAAGCATATTTTAACACATTGTTTCATTCTAAAAGAGCAGCAGGTAAAAGAACAGGCTGCTTAGGGAAGTTATATGGAATCTCCTTTATTGGAGGTTCTCTAGAAGAGACTGGACACGTTTGTCTGAGATCTTTTAGTAAGAGCAAATCCTGCTTTTGTGCAGGGTGGTAGGACTAGATGAACCTGACATAAGAACATCATAAATAATGCCATTTACTGGGTCAGACCATAGGTCCATCTAATCAGTATCCTGTTGCACGCAAGAGAAAGTATTACATGCTGCATAAAAAAAGAATGTCCTTTTCTTAGTTTTAAACCTCCTACCTAATAGTTTCATTTTATATCCCCTAGTTCAAATATTTTTAGGGCTCATAGATAATAAATCTTTAGTTACTTTCTCTGTTTTGTAACATCAATGCTTTGTAAACCCTCCCAAACATCTCTTTTACCTAAGCTGAAAAGTCCTAGCTTCAATAGTCTCTTCCCATGTGAAAGTACCTCTGTCATTCTTGTGGCCCTTCTCCATACCTTTTCTAGCTCTTCTATCACCTTTTTGAGGCGTGGCAACCAAACTGCTCAAAACCTTCAGGCCCCTGCTGTCCCTACAATTCTATAACATCATCAAAAATCCTTGTTTGTAGGACATACAATTCAGACCACATTCTTCTTCCCCCTTTCTTATCCAGTCCTTCATAATAATTAAGGCATTAACTCATATAACAAATTAAATAAAAGGTAATAAAATCGCTATCCACAGTTCACATTTTTTGTTTGGAGAGGGAAACCTTCTTTAAAATACATTTTAATCTCATATTTTAAATATTATTAGTGAAATTGAACTGAGAATAATCATTAGCTGGATAGTAAATGTTGTAAGCTTCCTAGCAATCTAAAACTGTTGGATCTGCATTTGATCCATTATCCATGTTTTCAGAACCATCTTTCTGATTTTAATATGAGAAACAAAGAAAGTATTTTGTATTCTCATAGTTAAAAATATATAATGTCTTTGATCATTAATTAATTTAAGGTAGGCAGGAAATGAGAGAAGCAGAAAACCCAGCATTAGGCAATTCTCTCTTAATCGAAAACAATTTGTTACATCTAGGATAAGTCGTTTTAGAAAAGAATTGGAAATAAATATTTAAAAATATCTAGTACATTTTGTAGATATAAATCTAATATTTTCATTTTTCCTAGATGCACTATAACATCTGTTTTCTATTACAAGAAGATATAAATGTTTTTATGTTGATACTAACAGAAGAAGGATATTTATCAAATGATTATAAAATGCTGAGTGCAAAATCCTGGTACCTCTGAAGTTAAAAGGAGTGTTGTTGTTGACTTCAAGTGGACCAGCATGTCACTATGAACGTTTGCTAACTGTCCTGACCAATGTTGATAGCTGGTGGAACAGATCAGATCACTGCAGATAATTTTAAAATTACAAAACAATTACACTCAAATGCTCTCTCATATCCCTGTCCCTAAGTACTGAAGGCAATGATCAACAATGCAAACTAGTAACAGTTTAATAGTATTTAATACTTTTCTCTGCCCATGCATAGACATTGATTTGTACCAGTAAGAATTTCTCTGAATTTCTTCTTGATAGAAAAATATCCCTGGAGTAGGACCATATGAACAGGTGAACTTTTCAGCCAAGAGGCACTTGAGGCCTGCTCTCCAGGTCATCCTCACCTTTAGGAATCCCAGTACTTGAGAGCCTGTCCTTTTCCCTGCCTGGAAAGGGGACAGACTGTCAAGGGGCAGTCCCCAGGGCTTTTAAATCATTTTGTTTGCCCAGCCAGGCAGCACACATGAAATTATAATCCCTGGGACTGGGAACATGGGTGTGGAGAGCTTTCCCCACCTCAGTTCCTAGCCCTAGGGGCTTTCACCACCACCCATGGTGCCCAGCCAGGTGGAACTTTCAAATAATTCAGAGTTAGCAGCCGCAGGGAAGACAACTCTCCCTGTCCTGGTTCCCAGATCAGGGGGCTTTAAATGCCACCTGCACTGCCCAGCTGGGCAGAACAGGCAGTTTTCAAAGCCCAAAGAGCTTTAAAACCTCAAGAACACCTAAAAGTTGTTCTCTGGGAAGAGGCACATTTGCCCCAGAAGAAACTTAATGAACCCATGTACACTTGTCACTTCTACTGGAAAAGCAGCAATTCCCCCAGTAGAAATGTAAGCTCTGTTGATGTAGCAAGGAGTTCCTGCTAGTTAGAAACCCAGATAATGTTTTATACAGCAACATTTTAATTATGTCATTCTCTATTATTCCCTCTTAATTTCCAATCAAGGAATTTTTTTTTATTATTAGTCCATAGTGTGCCATATAGCATTAGAAGAATTAAACAGTCCCTCTGAGAAAGTATGAATTATTGCTAATACTGATATAGTTTGGCATTCACTATGGCAACCTATTCATCTTCCTCATTTTTAAAAGAAAAATATGGTTTGTTCTGTGAGAGCTCTGGCCTTGGCACATTCTGTTGCTACTCTCTTATGCTCTGGATTAAGTCAGTAAATCAATTAGAGGATGAAATTTAAAATTCAGGGACAAAGAAAACCAAAAGCATTGCTAGTAGGTCAAGGAACACATTTTGTTGTCATCCCCTGCAGTCTTTATACAGCTGAGGGAGGCTTGCAAGTTACAGTCATACTTGCATGCCACCGTATGTTACACTACTATATATGCAAAGAGAATGTGAAGTGACTAAATGCAATACAAAGTGAATTACTGGAAATCTTCCCTGAAACAACCTGTAATATAGTCTGTACAGAAGATCATGCATAGCACTTTAGAAACAGATATGCACAATCTGATATTGTTGTTATAGTTTAACAGCCAAATTAGAATAAAGTAAAATCTGCTTTATACTGACTTTGTTGCAGTGAAATTCAAGACATAGAGCACCCTCAAATCCTATTAATTTCAGCAGCTTGCAAGACCAAACATATAGATTAATAATAATAATAATAATAATATAGTTTGCTTAAACACAAGGGAACTCTGCTGTCTTGCCCCATTAGAATACAGCAGTTCACGTTCATTAGATTAAATTTAAATAAATGTTCTTTTCAAAGGAGATTATCACCTCTCCCCTCCTCTTCTACTTCATCAGTTTGAACTTGCATGCTGCTGAAATTGGAGTTGTAAGCATTCAGCACCTCTTGAAACTATACAGCACTTTGCAGAATTGGGCTTTATGTGTACTTAGAAGGAAAAAATCCATTACAATCCATGTCTTGCTATTGTTGGTTTCAACAGAAAATTATGAGTGTCTGGTCTGGTTTTGTTTCCAGTGCATAGTGAAGATAATGTACAAGATACAGTCCACTAGAAGTAGAGATAAGACTTTTCAGAATGTTGTAAGGTTATCTGAAAACCTAGCAACTAAAGCAAAGGGGATATTTTGTTACATAGACTTTCTCCCATCGTAGCAGAGTTCTCAGTAGCCTAAGTAGGAAACAGCTGTGGATGCCAATTTTGAGGAGCCACAAGAATGGCCACTGCCACTGCCACTGCCTCTGCCAAGGGCACAGAAGCTGCTTGCTATAACTCAGAGAACTCCACATACAGTGAATTTTCAGGGTAAGTGAGGAAAACTCTTCCAGTGTAATAGGCTCCACCTTGTATAAAACAATAGAAGTAGGAGGCTGTGCTCTTTAAAACAGTGTTTGCCCAGAATAAAATTTTATCAGCAGGTGAACCAGAAAGGACAAAAACTGTAAACGTTTCTAGCTGTCTTCTGAAGTTTCCATGAATTACCTATCACACAAAAGCAAAAATACCCATCCTATGGAAGCAGGCATGCCCTCACTTTTCCCTGGATTACTATTTTCTCCCATGACTATATCTCTGTAGAAAAGTAAAAATATACAAACAGTATAAATGTATAGGCTGGTTTAAGTGATCAGAAACTGGTTTAAACCTGTGACAGAACAAATGTTCAGTGCACATAAACCAGTATGAAAATGGCCAAAACTGGTTTGAGATAAACCTGAATGCAGTAACAGACTTAACTGATTTGGCTCAAAACAGCTTATGCAATGTCCGTCTCAGACCCCTTGCTGCTTTAAGGTAAGCCAGACTCCCCCAGCATCCCAGCATGCTCTCTGAGCTGGGCGGGGCTCTCTGCTCCACAGCAGGGCTGGCCCTTCCCCTTTGCTCCCTGACTGCAGCTCCAGCAGAGACTGCAGGCTGCTGCCCTCCACCCTCCCTACATACTCCTTGCTAAGCAGGAATTCCCCCCTCTCCTCTGCTCCATCACTGGAGCTCCAGTAAAGACTGCAGGCATCTGCCTGGCTTCTCCTTCCTAAGCAGGGATTATTCCCCCCACCCCTCTGCCTTGCACCTCTCAGCATTAGCTAACAGACAACAAAGGCAGACAGGCTTTTGGGAGCTAATCAACAGGTAGCTGGTAATGTCCTTCCTTGGAAAAGCTGTTTAAGAAGAGCTTAAACTAATGGAGAGAGGCTTTGTTTTCTTAATTGGTTGATAAACACTAAGGGGTGATAAACATTCCCTGCTGGGCTGCTGAGGGTGGGGGATATTAGGGCATCCTGCCCAGGCCTGGCCACACCCCCCGCCCTCAGCTCAGTACTGGAAGGGAAGGGAAGGATGCTCTAGCGCCCCTCCCTGCCCCCCCCAGCTTCTAGCCTGAGACACTGCAGGATTTTTTTCAGTCCAGAGGGAATGTCTGTTCATTTACAAACTGGTTCAGCCTAGCCAGGTTAAACTAACTTGCAAAGACTGAATCAATTCAGGCTCTGGCTTTTTGAATGTCCCTAGCCATAAAGAATATTTCAGGTATATACCAAACCAAGCCCTTCCATACATCTCTGACAATAGTCCATGAACCTGGCCTGCTGTATCCTAACTAATTTTATATAAACAGAGTTCTTTAGTTGAGCTGAACTGTGCTGAAATACATTCAGCATAAATATACATGTATAACAGCTTAGTGTTTATTACTGAACTTTATTTTTACCAAAAAAAAAAAAAAGTGTGAAATGTAATATTCTGCAAACTCTTAAAAACATGCTCAAGATTACTTACCTGAGAGAGATGACATATTTAAGACTATTCATAAAAGTAAAGTTATGCCAGCCATATACTGGAAGGCAATGGAATTGAATATATAAGAGTAACAGCACAACATACATAATATATAATTTTTAATTAATACATTACAAAGGTAAATCCAGGTAGTAATACTGTTTCCTTTCTTTAGTGTGAAAGCAACTAAAACTCATTTCCACATGCATTTTGTTTAATATAATCTTTCTGAAATACTAAATACTGAAACTCTAGAAAACAACAGGAATATTTCAACTTTCTGAAATTGATATTTAAAACATATGCAAACAGTGGCCAGACATTTGGTTATGTTTGCAATATAAACAAACTAGTTCATTCGCACTCTCAGAAATTATTAACTAAATGCCCCACCAGAGAGGTAGGCAATCCATCCATCCTCATCTCTTTAGGGGAGGGAAGTATTTACCCATACAGATCCAGATGATTAATCAAAGTCCATCCAAAGTCCAATAGAAGTCCAGGGCAACTTTCCTCAACTGGGGAATAAAACCCCAGAAACAATATCTTCAATGGATTCTTTCCTGAAGCACATGAAAATTTCTAACTACACATAAATAGCTTTTTCAAACTGCCTAGGAAAATATTTGCTATATTTGTACACTGGTATCTCAAGCTATTTATAAAGGTAATTATTGCAGAGCAACTGGGCACTGTTGAAAAATAGTACAAATCTAAACAGTGAAAACATTAATCAGGTCTGAAATAAAAGTAAATCTAATATCCTAGAGGATAGGTATTTCTATTACCAACAAAAAGAACTGATTTCATGCCAAGATTGGGAAGGATGGGAATAGCAGGTTAAAAAAATAATTTAAAAAGTGTTAAGAATAAATCAATCAAAAGTAACAGGGTTTGCCCTACTAAAGAACTAACATAATAACTTGCAGCAGAGAATATATTTAAAAAGGAGGTCACTGAATCATTAATTTTTTAACAAAGATTGAAACACTGGAGAAGTTCCAAAGGCCTAGAACAATGTTAGCATGGTGCCAATGTTTTAAAAGGGCATGTGGGATGACCCAGTCAACTATGGGTTGGTTAGCTTGACATTGAACCCAAACAAAGTTATGGAAAGACTGATATGGGTTAAAAAAAACAAAAGATGGTAATATAATTAATGCCAATTGGCTTAATTCTATGACAGCATATTGTCAAAGAATCTATCAATTTTTAAAAAGATGCAAGCTTGATTGATAAAAATAATTGGATTGGTTCTGTAAGCCTTTAAATAAGTTTAGTTTCCAGATATAAATTTAGTTTAGTTTCCAGAAATATTCCACTTCAAACAGAAAGGTTGAATTCCTGGGGAGTGTGTTTGGCTATGCACCTCTGTATGAATATACTCCAAAATTACTTTTACTTGGTTCTCTTTTACTTACTACTAATTCAGTCACCCAGAGAGAGAAAAATAGTGATCTGGTACTTATGGCACTCGTCTGACTCTCTGGGAGAATGCTGCTGTCCCAGGAGAAATCAAAAATGTACAGATGTTCAGGGTGGGTTTTTCTCCCAAAGAAAAAATGCCCTGAACAAATGAGAGAACAATAACTTGGGAACAATGACAATTAAATCACTCTTGAAAGAGTTTCTTGAGTGAGGGAGAATGTCTGTACATGTTCTCTTCTGATCAAAGCCATGGTCATCCAGCATCCCAGGGTGCTTTGCTCCCAGTCCCCACTCCCCCACTGGAGACATTGTGTTGCTTGGGCTGGACTCTACTACTGCAGCCAAGTAAGGAGCAGAAATGCCCACTTCACAACCCCCTGTTGTGCTGCAGGAAGCCACAGGTTGACTTTGAGCAGCCTGGGTCAGCCAGTTAGGGCTGCCCCATACATTGCTATCATCTGTCACCAGGTAGACTGAGGGAGCCTGCAGAGCAGCTGAGATATGTGCACAGGCCATCTTGGCTGCACAGCATCAGCACTGTAAGTTCTTCAGCATTTGAATGTCTGTCAGATGTCTCCAGGTAAGTTTTTCTACCAGGAGAACAAACCCAGGAGAATTCTCCTAGGTCACTGAAATGCAAGTATGCAACCTAGTTTCAGTTCCCTGCTCTACCACAAGCTGTCTGACATTGGGCAAGACACATAGACCCAAGCACACAGAAGAAATTACATAGAATGTAGGCACCTAAATCCAAATATATGATCTGGATTTCAGTTTTACACTGGTAAAGTTCTCCAGGCACCTCAGGTTCTGCTTCTGAACACCTCAATCTTCTAAACAAGAACATAGGACTGGATGAAACCTTCTGTGTCATCAAGTCCAATCATGTTGCTATTGCAGGGACCCAAATCATAACATTCTTTCAATGCTGAGGACAGAGCTAAACAGCTTGGTTATTATCTAATATCTAAGACCCATTGGGAACCACAAACAAGGTATTTCACTTGCAGGGTGGATAGGCACACACAGAACATGCCTAACACACACCTACAGTTCAGGCTCCACGGAAAACACATGAATGGCTGCTGCTTGTGTTAAAAATCATGACCAAAGGTGATGGAGCTTTTTACTCAGTAACATAATGGTCATAGCAATGAACTGAAATGTGGAAGACCCAGTTTCAGTTTCCTGAGAGAATTAAACCCCAAATTTCCCACAACCCCCAGGACTGTGCTTTACTAGCTATTAGGTTATAGGCTCTTGTACAGTGGAAAGGAAGAGGAAACATCTGATGAAGCTGTTCCACTATCTGGAAAGAGTTAGGATCATGAGGCCAAAAAGGAGAAAGCATGAACATGACCTTCTAGACTAGTGGTTAAGTCAGTCACCTGAGGGAGTAAGGGACCAAGGGTCTGCTTCTTGCTTTAAGGCCTTTTTATATAACGTATGTTAAATAGTCATATTCATAAGAATACTTCGGAAGGGAACCATAGTCATGTAGATTCTCTCTCTCTCTCTCTCTGTCCAAATTAATCTTTGTTCTTTTCTGTGCTGTAAAATTGCTTTAGCAGGAGGTTGAAGAGTGCTCCCACCCCAGAATAGCCCAAATATTTTGGGCTGTTTGCTCTAGGGGACCATAACCAAGATTTTAAGTGAAAAGAGTAAACACTGCTCTTTAGTTTGAAAGAAATAACTTAGATGCTTAACTCCTGTGTAGATTCAAAACTGCAAATCCCTAGTACATATAGGTACCCATGATTCAGAGGAGTAGAGGGTTAAAATGCACCCTTTTCTTCTGAAGTTCCTATTGGTTACCGTAAGAGACCCACTCAGAGCATTGGGTCTCTTCGATTGCATTTATGTGGTGCCCATGCATATACAGGAACCTTAGGAACCTAATGCAGTGCCATGGATTCTTTTCTTGGACCGTGCACCCAAATTCCTTTGTGGATCTATTAGGTCATATCTGTATGGCTTTCCTCCTGACCTTGGGTCCACTGCCAACAAAGCGAACCTTTCCCACTTCCTTCTGTGGTCCACCAGCAACCAGGAATGAAGCAGAATAGAAACATTAGGAGCAGCTCCAGGTGGGCCTCACCACACTTCCCCACTACTGCCATCAGACTCTCCTAAGACAGAGGGGTACACACTGCGGGCTGCTCCCTGCCATTGGCTCTGCTTAAGTATCTCATGTGCTAGAGTTGAAGCGTGGGTGGAATGGACAAGGTCAGGAGGAAGGCTATAGACTAAGAAAAAAATACTTTAGTCCCTATATGACTCAGTTCCCTGTTCGTCCATACGTCAAAGGAGCGTTGAGAGAAATGCATTCACACTGTGAGGTGTTAGTTAATGCAGTGAGGACAGTCATTTCATTATCATTATTTCATACCAATAATGGAATCTTTCTTACACCCTCTTTCTGAGGAATGCCTTTTCTTTTGAAAAAAATAACATAGCTCAAAAAGCAATTTAGAAACTGAAATAAATACTCTTCATAAAATGCTTTGAGACCCATGAGGGAAATGCGCGATGTAAGTAAAAAAAAAAATATTTAAAGATATTTTATCAGTGACAACAACCACTTGTTAAAGAAATAACCATGCACTATACTGCAACTGCATTTATAATTATGGTAAACAAGCTGTGGTCATTAACATGCACATATAGAGTGACCGTATACAGAACTACGTAAAATATATGCAGAAATTATGCATACAGAATTCCAAAAATATATTCCTGAAAGTCTAATAATGCTATTGGTAGTCAGTCTATTTATATTTTATTATTAGGCATTGTTTATCCTTTGAAAAGAATATGAACAATTAGATGTACGTTATGAACCATAACCTGATTTATAGTGAAACTGCAGTTGTCTCTACAACTCAGCGGCCAGTGAATCAACTGTATAGTTACAGGATTTTTTTAACAGTATATTAATGACAAAACCAGGGACTTAAACAACTGCCTCTGGCATTAGTGATTCAAACATAGTTGTGTTTCACTTTTTAACGGCCAAATTAATTCCACATGAAGAGAAATGTATTTACTCCATTTTTTTTTTTTAACCCTGCAGACGTCTTGCAGGAAATGGTTTGACATACATTCCCAAGGGAGCATTTGCTGGCCTTTTCAGTCTTAAAGTGCTGTAAGTAAACTGTGTGTTGTTTGATATATTTCTGATTTCCTAAATGCTCCAGGGAGCTAATTAACAAGTACAGTTGCTCAAGTTAAGCTATAGCTATATTCTTGTTCAGTTACATTCGGGGATGAAGATACTTATTAACGTTTTCATTTCTTTTCTTTATTAGATGAAAAATGTCCTAAAACACAAAAGGTTGAAAACAAAAATGCTAGTCTACAAAAATTTACTCTTCAACTAGATGTCAACCATACAACATCAAAGACAAAAATTGATTTAGTTAGCAGGTTCTTCACCCATTCACAAAAGTTCTGAATTCAAGTCTAAAAACTTCAATGACTTTTAATAGTCACATAAAATAGAAGGGGTTTTTTTTGCCTTTTAGAGAAATGGGTTGGGTTGTTTCATTTCTGTAAACAAGGCATAATTTAAGTACAGTTCTCATTTCAGAAATAAAGCTTGTTGCTATATTAAAATAATCACCACAGGATAAGCTTTAAGTTTATCCAAAAAAAACAGCTAGAGGATATTTTCAGCCATTTTTGTGCTTCCTTATGACTTGAAATATGTTCATTTAAGAATATTCCTATTTCTGGGTAATAATGTTGCATCTACAGTCATAGTTTCAAATATTACAAAGTTTGTTTAAATTACTGGGAGTCTGCTCACACACAAAAAAGTCAGAATTTGTACTACTCTAGTTTTATAAAAGTCTTGTTTTTCTCCTTCCCAAAATGATGCATTAAAAGCAAAACAATCACATGATGAATATAAACAGGAGTTTTTCTTCAGGTGATCACTATTGCTGGTGCAGATGGAGATGCTTCCTCTGCAGCCTAGAGAAATCTATAGTATTTACTGAAGCAAAACTCCATTTCAGCCAAATCTTAAAGTACTTCCAGAGCAGGGGAAAAGATTCTCCAATTGGCTAATGAAGCAGACTGTTGAAGAAAGATGACAAAATTGGCCCACTGACTTTTATATTTTTACCTAAATGATAGGTGGGAAGCGACTTGCAGTAGCAAGGGGCAGTTTCCAAAGCACTTAAGGAAGTTAGCAGCACAAGTCTCAGTGAAAGCTAATGGGATATATATACTAACTCCCTCAAGGGCTTGTGAAAAATTCCACCCCTTTTCTAGTGTGCTGCCATTTATATGGTGATAATTGCTTGCCTTGGAAACACTAATCCGCTAATGAAAATCACAAAGAATGAAGATTTTAAAAGGTAATAATAATTTAGTAATTTTTTTGATAATCTCTGTAGATGTTTGATATGCTCAGAATCTTTCAGAAAGGCCCATGCAGTTTTATGCCTGGGGTTTCATAAGTGTCAGAGAACCTAATTTGCCTACAATCTGTAATATAAAATAATTTTCTATACTCATATTGTTTCTGTTTTTTTGTTACTCTGAACGTAGAATGCTTCAGAACAATCAGCTAAGTCAGGTTCCCACTGAAGCACTCCAGAATTTGCGCAGTCTGCAGTCTCTGTAAGTATACCTGATATACCAGATGATACCATCGTGTTTACATAACACCAGTTTATAGGCTAATGTTATCATCAAATAATGTACTTGACCAGCTTTTTCTTCCCAATTGTCTTTGGATTCATTTTTAAATTATACCATTATGTTAACTGGTTATATAACACAAAGGATTCTTCATTGGAAACTGGCATCTGCCTTGCTGTACCATAAAATTGGTTCAAGGTCTGAGCAAACAGTCACTGCATGGTAACACTCACTGTCTGCTGGAGTATTATTTGTTTTCGTGATCAGTGCTGATCTTTCCCATTGTTCAGACTTCCTGAAAAGCACAGAATAGATTTTGTAAAATAATCCTAAATTATGTCATTGTCTTAGAATACTGAAACTAATCAATTCATAAAGCAAGACACCATTGGAAAAAATTTAATTCTGTTTGTTTGTAACATGCCTAAATTATCTAAAGTAGATGGGTCCCCTCATTATACAACTTTAACTTTGTCTACAAGCTTCAGTTTTATCAGAATTGCTGCCAAAGTTCAACAATGAAAGGTTAGCACTGGCTGGCTGTTTAGTGGCATTTATGAAATTATTGATAGTTTTAATTCAGTTCTGAATAGACAAAAAAGAAAGGATAGTCTTGTGATTACTTGTCTTACATTTGACTAAGTACAGTACAGGGGCAGCAGTGGCTGTATCTCATGCTCTAATTTGATCTCAAGCCAACATCTGAGTTGAAGCCACAGCCTCTGCTCCCTGCCACTATCCTTAGGCCTCTGTTCTTCCTCCCACGACACCCCTTTCCTTCCTGCCACTGCTTGCCTTGGAGCATATGCTCCCTCCAGCTCCCTCCAGCCACATAGCAGTGGCAATAGCTCTGTTTCTGTTCCAGCTCCAGGGCCAGGACCAAAGCTGCCACAACAGCTGCTGTGTGGCTGGGTGGGGGCCAGAAGCAGCACGTGTTCCATGTCCCTGCCCAGAGAGGGGGCCCCAGCAGGAGCTGGAGCTTCAAAAGGAAAGCAAGTGCTGGGGTAGGAGGAGGGGGAGGCCAGGGGAAACACAGAGGCAGGTGGGAGGGGAGAAGTGATGGAGGGGGTAGGGGACAGGTGCCCAACGGTGCAGGTACTACAGGGAGAAGCAGGCATTAGGGGGTGCATGCACAGGAGGGCCAGGAAGCAGGGGACACAGGCACCAAAGGGTCAGGTGCGGGGTATGCAGGCACAGGGGGGCAAGCAGCCAAGGGGGCAAGTGTTGTGGGGGGATAGGTGACAAGGGGCAAGAGTTAAGCCACTTGATTCTCCTGCTGCCTGCCCTACCAGCACCTGCCCCCCGCTGCTGTTTACCCCACTGCAGCAGTGGGGGAAGAATGAATTTTAGGCAGCTTTGCAAAAATTAGATTTTAGACATGGAAAATTATAACAAAATTATAAATTTTCCAAGTCTAGAATCTAACTATTGGAGGGGAGTGATCATCTTAAATTTCAAGTTGAGATTTGGGTAAACATGGTAAGACATGAGTAAAATAAAATGAGAAGAGAAGCAATTTATAAATTAGAATATGGGGAAGAAACAGGAATTAAAAGTTCAGAAGTATCCTCTCATTTTGGGTGACTAGATTATATGGGAAACTCAACATTAGTGAGCATGGGAAAATTTTGCCTGGCACTTATCCGTGCTTCAGTTTGCCAGCCTACAGAATGGGAGCACGTGCATCCCCTGAGAACGCTGGTGTCAGACCACGTTCCCTGTTTAGGTGACAGGCAGGGCAGAAGGGGGCAGGTGGTCGCTTTGTGGTAAATGAGATCGCCCATGGGAGGACTCCTCCCCGGTCAGCACGATCAGCCACCAGAGGACCTCCCCCCCAGTCAGTGAGATTGACCACCAGGGACCCCTCCCAATCAGCCACCAAGAGACCCCCCCAGTCAGTGAGATTGGCTACCACCCGCCTTTGTCAGTACAGTCGCATGCCAGGGGACTTCTCCCCTCAGTCACTGACTCAAGAAGCACCAGTCACCCATGGCTTCACCCATGCAAGTGAAAGAGTACTGAGGAAGTGGTATAGACAGCCAATACAGTGAGTATGATGGAGATGTGTATGCTGCACCTCACCCTGTAGTGCCTATTCTTTGTATAAGTGGAGGGCACAAGGTTGGTTTATTTAACATCTCTTGCATACACTAAATTTAAAGAAAACAATCTACTGAAATTTATTGAAGTGATATCAAACATAACAGGACATCTATTTGTAACTCCCATCTATATATACACACACTCAGGCTAACCAGATTCTTGTGTCTGTCTGATGCAATATTTACTTTCTGTGTTGACAAAAGTTAATTAAAAGACTGTGGGTGAAACAGTCTTAAGATTAGTTATCTAATAATTGGTGCTACATTCAGTGTCCTTTCTCTTTATTGACCAGGCGCAGACTAAAATATCTCAGGCATATGCTTTTGAGGTTACAGTTCTTTCCTTTGATCTCTTTAAAAGTCATGAGAAAATTCTGGTGTAGTAACCAGACTTGGTTTCCTCCCTCCACTAAACACACAAAAACAATCTTGCTAAGATCTCATTATTCTATATGTATTCTGGACCAGAACATGATAAGTTGATGAAACAAGGGTTTCTTTGTTGCTCTGAGAAAGAAACTGCTGAAAATGCAACAGTCTAAATAAAATGACAGTATCTCTCATTCTTTCTTGTAAATTTCTTTTCCTAAAGTAGGGAAGAAGAAGCTGAAGAAGAAAACCCTAGGGTTATGTTGTCTGTGTAAAAGCCTGGTATCTGGTGACAGAATTAAAATAGAGAAAGAAAGGCAGTGGCCAGTAAGAACTTTAAACAGCTGCATAGCAGACAGAAGATGGAATGATAAGGACTTGTACAGAAAAGCTACTATCTTCTGAAAGAGGATCATTGGCAATAGTGAACTCTTTGAGGAAAAGAAAACCATGATTCTTTTGTTTGCTCAAACGGGGTTGTGCCTGTCAGATAAAGGTGTGCAGAGATTCAGTTTCTTGTTTCATACAGTCTAGTAATTTTCTGCTCACAAGGTGACTCTTGCTTTGATTTCTAATTTACAATAAGAATTTCTGTTTGAAAGCCTTGAAATAACAGGAGTCTTTCAAAGGAGTACTTAAAAAGGTTAAAAGCTCTTAGAAATCTTTTACCAAAGCAAAGTTTTTTTAAGATAGCAAGGCTCAGTATTTATTTATGGTTAACTTTATAGCCTGGCTCAATTTGTGAGAGTCTTATTAACTCTTTGCTTAAGCTAAACCATTTACAAATCACTGAAGGTTACTTTCAAGTCCCTCTTTTTATCCTTATAGGCTGCATCCAGATGTGTGTGGACATTTGGTTCCCCAGGGACAACTAGCAGCAGTGCACCTTGAGCTGCAGCTACTTGTCCCCAGGAATTGCCCCAGGTGGAGTAGGGGAGGCTGGGCCCAGCACTGTCCTGGCCCCGGCAGCCTTACCTGGGGTCCTGGGGCTACAGCTGCAGTGATTCTGCTGCGCAGAGTCTGACCAGCAGCAGAGTGCAGCCCTGAGCGGCCTGCTCCACTTTTCAGCAGCAAGCTCTGCCTGAACGTGTGTTGTTCCTGGGTTTTTTCAGCGTTTTTTTTTAAATCAGGGTCCAAAAAAAAAACCTGCGGAAAAAAAACCTAGTGCAGCACATGCCCCGGCAGCATGCCTTTGCAGTGTGAAGAACACCAGACTGTGCAGTGACCACATACCACATGACCAAACTTGTCTGGAAGCGCCCATAGGTATTACCATGTTCAGAAATGCCAGTCCAAGCTAGTTCTATCTATTTATCTATTTAGATTGTTATCTAAAAGGGATCTGTAAAAGATCATGTGATTCTACTGAATGAACTTTATTATAAAATTACAGCTCGTCTCTGCTTGTTTGTATCATAGATTCAGTTGAACTTATTTTATTTCTACATCCTATTTGTACATGCTGCATTCTATTTTCCCTCCCCATCCTCTAGTACAGAGGTTGTCTACCATGGGTTGTCAACTGGGGATGCTTGGAAAGCTCCCAGGGGGTACGTAGCAGCAGCACAGAGAAGCGGGGGGCACTCTGGGTTCTGCTGCCAGCACTTCTGGTTTTGCCACTGTGCAGGCAGGGCCCACCACCCCACACTTGTCCATCAGCCGCTGGGGACTCCCTGCCTCTCCACCAGCCACCGGGGGTACACAGACCAAAAAAGGTTGAAAACCTTTATGCTCTAGTAGCATAAGGGTATGTACTGGACAGACAAAAATTTATTTCTTCTACCTTCTGATAATATTGGTCTTTCCTTGCTGTTCTTTCTATTCTGAACAACAACTCCTCCATATTGTCCATGGCACATTACCTTTCACTAATCTCCCTCCTGAATAAAAGTCTTTGATTAAAAATAAGCAGATCATACAACATGCATGTTATAGTATGCTAAACTGATTTCAGTCCTGGAGGACTACAGGATTCTGCCAAGTGGATTCCTGTGCCTAGGTGAAGTCAGTGATGCTCTCTACAAGCCTAGTAGGCAGACTGGACAGCTTTCAGGATCAGAGCTTAAACTGTGAATAACCCAAACTAGCATTAAGGTTTTCCTATAATCTGTGTAGGGCTATGCTTTTAGATTTGGCTCTAATTTCTCATTACTTATTTTGAAATTTGAGATGAAAGCTCACATGACATGCTGAAGGTCACTTTCTAATTGCTATGTTTTTAAATCAATCTTCTCCCGATCATAAGGTATTTATTAAACCTGTAAAATAAGATTTTGTCATAAAGTGCACAAAAAGCTTCCGCTTACCAAATGCTAAAATGTTCCATTTCATCTTTCATCTTTAAAAACAAAAATATAGGGGGGAAGCTGAAAATTGCCTTCTACTCATTTAAAACAAATGGAGAAGGCTCGTTATTTCTATAATTAAATCTAAAAATAATGCTCTCCCTAAAACCCGGGATATTAAAATGCTCTCCAGTTTTACAAGGCACTGTCTAGCTTTGCTATCAAATATGATGATATGCTAGTTCAGTTTAACAAGCTCATAGGATTGAGTTAAATGATTATGAAGTTCTCATTGGAGGAGTCTAGACAAGATGCTTAATGCACATTGGACTAATTCTACTTCATATTAGTGCAGCTGGCAAAAACCATGTTAATGTGCAGTAGTTTTAATCCAGTGTACATTAAGCATCACGCACAAAGCATTCATCTGAGCTAATGTGCAGTTGCGCTGATTACAGTGCATTAAGTTAGCACAGGTACTAAACTTAATGCGCTACAGTTATGGTGCATTAATGAAGGTGTAGACATTCTATTGATATTGATACTGTTTCTGTATCATATGAGGAATTTAAGGGAGCAATCAAAGTGCTTTTATCCTGGAAATAACCAAGGGCTAAGGGAGTCACTTCCAAGTTTGACAGAACTGTGTCTTACAGCATCCCATAACTTTCCCTTGAAATCTAAAGTGAACAAAAACAAGAACAACATGGAGGACTAAACCTAACAATGTTTGGCATTTATACTGTTAAAGAAAATCTTCTCTCAACTGCCATGGTTACATCTGAATAATGCATTATCACGGGATTGTCAAGACTACAGTATTGTTAGTAGAGTTTTCAGGTCACTTGAATGTTCTCTTCCTTACCTTATTCACCGTGTAGAAGTAAAAGATCTTGGTGTTTTGCATATTGCCCAGATCTCTGACTGCCATTTTTCCCCATCTGTCTTGATGTCAAGAAGGTATTTAAACAAGAGTTCAATGGACATATACGTTCTACTATACCCAAGGACTTTAGGTTTGTGTGTGAGAATGCTTTTCACCAATACAATTACTATATAACAGCATGCTTTCTGCCTAGCTTTGTCTGACAAGCATTATTTCTCCAGATTAATAGCTATTTCTCAATCAATTCTAAGTTTCCTGTAATTTTTCTTGATAACTTGATGCTCAACTTACTATAAAGTCTTTTGTCAAAGTACATATGACATTCCTGTAGCTAAAGTTAAAAAAAAAATTGCACAAGAAATAATGTGATTTTTACCATATGACTGAGTTTGCAGATCTCCTAATGCTAACTATCATAATAAAAAGGAAACTCTAACATTCCTAATGAAGCAACTTATTTGCCATGCTTTAACTGGAAGTGTTTTAACAAAGAATACTGTGCTGGAAATTAAACTTTACGCTCTGTTTATCTTCATGTTTAGACACTGTGGTTAATAAGTAATATTAGCATTGTTCAGTCACACATGGAAATTTCCAAGATCAATCACATACCAAGCATGGCTTTCTTGCCTGTAGCTCATTGTTCATAATGGACATTAAAAAGCAAAGAATTACATTTACAGAAATATAGGCCACCTATTTCCTGCTTCTGTAAAAGGTCACTGAAGTTGTTTTCAACTTTAGGAAAAAGAGAAATATAAAAAGAATGCCTTACCCAGAGAGTTTGAGGTAAGAGGTACAGGAAAACAGAACAAACTTCTCTCTCTCTGTAGTTGGACTCAAGTAAGTGAACCTGCCTTGACAGGTGGCAGATTATGAATTCCAAAAAGGTTCATGTTGAATTTTGAAATATAATAAAGTTATCTGAGACATTTTCTATTTTTTTTTTAATCAATCTCTTTAGAAATGTCAGCTTCAAACAGTTGTTTTGTGGTTTGATTGCTCCTTTCTGAAAAGTTAAAATATTTTGTATATCAACATTACCTTGTAAAACAGTTGATTTTTGATGAAACCACATAAAAAAAAAAAATCACACAAGGGAAAATGTTTCATGCAATAAAGTTTGGAGATGATACAGTGATCCTAATTGTATGACAGTTAAACCTTTATTCCATATCATATCATCATGCATTCTCTCCCTGCAATAATTAGTGAAACCTGCATGAGGAAATCTGCTTTCTTAAAAGCTGTATGGAAACATATTGTACAATTCCAGAGCGCAGGCCAAGTTGTATGTGCATGTATACAAAGTTTCCCTAGAGATTATCTTTGCCTTTTCCTCATCTTGCTGCACATCTATGCGGAACTGGCCCTCTTGCTATATTGGGACAGCCTGAAGTACACTAACTTACACTGGACTACAGACAGCTATAGAGGATTGACATATCAAGATCACCAGAGTGCAGGACCATCCCAGCAAGATCCCTTTCCTTTGCCACACTAGCAGCAGGGAGGAAGATAAGTTTAAGAATCTCTAAGATAAGTGTATGCCACCCATAAACTTGAGTGATGGTCTCTAGACTTTAAATAGTGGAAGGATCAGATTACTCTAGCAGTGCAATGCAGATAGGTTGCACTACATCAGGGATGCAGGCTCATGGACTGCAGTTTTGCTTCTCTGTATCAGAAAGCCAGCTCCATTAAGCAACTGGCTTTGGATCTCTTGGGCAACCATATAAGACAGTTTTTATTATGCATATATATCAAAATGTATACACTCTGTCTGGGACTCAATTTTATATCTGCAGGTGCCTCAAGAAATCATCCAAATCTCGCCTTTGGATAAGAGACATTACTGGGAAGAAACCCCCAAGAGATGCTAAGTGCTCTCTACCACACTAAGGTGTTTGGCCGGGTAGGAACAGAGTTTTGAGTCAAAGGCAAGACACGAAAGAGTGACCTGCAGGGCTATATAATCACACATGTTCAGTGGCCTCAACATCTATCTAGGCAGCACAGAAGGGGTATCCTGTTTAAGGAGGCATAATGAAAACTAGGATGCCAGTATATCTTTACTATATTCTCCCTGTTTTGGACAGTATACACATACATTTTCTGGATTAGTCCAGATGTCCCTATTGCTTTAAACAGGCCTCATCCCAGTTCTTATAAACCCTTGCAAATAGTCATAAGAAAGACCCTTTGGCTAATTAATGTGATAGAACTGAGGAGGATCATGTGTTATTTATTCCTTCACACACCCATCAGGCTTATTATAGGACAAAACACTATATTCACCACCTCAGATCTTCTAGTAAATTTGCCCCAGTTCGAGTTCTCAAGCCAGTTGCCCCACACAAGTAGAACCAAAATTACAAGGAAGGGGCAGAGAGTGTGGAAGGAGAAAAGAAGGCTGTTTGGTTGAAATGACAAGGAACAGGCCCTCTGTCTACCCGATACCATTTGAAACTGACCATGCCACCATGCTCTTAACTTCTTTCCCGCTCCTACAAATATTCCATTATTTATTTGTTTTATCTTCGTCTTTCCAAGGGAGGAAATAAAGACCGTTTTCTTTTCTGACACCGAGCCTATGTATTTTCCAACAAATACTGCCTTCTTGATCTTTAGGGAACTATAATTATTGTCTTGTCTCAGACCCTGCATTTTTCAGTTGTGGGCCAAAAAACAGTAAAAGTTATTGATGGATTTAGTGTTTTACTCCTAAAGTATCATAGTCAGCCTTTTTACTTCATCCACTTTTAGAATGCAGTGAAATTATTCTTCTTTATATAACTTGTAATGCATATGGTTCAAGCATTCATCGTATGTTACAAGCAACTATAGTAAATTATGTTCTGCATAGTTTACTACATGCATTTACTTTGAAAGGTTTGGACATTTTAAATGAGCTCATGATAAATTTCATGCTGGATGTCATTTTATATGCTGCCTATCAGGCGAGATCAGATAATTCTGTTTCCCTAAACTGGCTTTCTTTGGAATATAATAGAAGCTTTCAAAATGCCTAAATGTTGTCTGTATATTTTAAATTATAAGTAAGGTCATGTTTCTGAGTTAATGGACTTATTTTAAAAGTGCCGAAACTTTGATCAACACTAGTGAAACAATTGACTGAAAATTGTAATTTTGTTCAAGGCTTTCTACATCACTATAAATTATTTACATGCTCACAGGAAACATAACTACAACTGAAACACTTTATCATCCGCAGGTAGGAAATGGTACTCAGGAATTAAAGGAAAAAAAGATTAGATAACAAAAGAACGTTTGTGGTAGTACTTTTTAAAAGCACTTGTGAGATGTGCAACTGGTAACGTTCTCTACTGTACAAACCATAGCGGCTTTTTGCTTTGCCATAAAGTTATCTAGCTATGAATCACAAGTAAATATGACTGTTCCTATATAAACATGTGCACTGTATGTTTTTAGATATGCATGTGTGTGCACGCATGTGCGGACACGCACATACTTATATATGCATATGCACAAAGCAAGGGGACAACTCTTAAATTAGGAAATTTATACTTGAAAGTAATCAAATCCTAAATTTGCTGTAAAATGCTGGAATAGTAAAACTGTGATCTTACTGAAATAAACTGAAGTATTGCCATTTCATCCATCGCTTCTCAGATAAGCAATTGTGTTAAATCCAAAATAAGTATTGCAGGTTAGGACCAGGGACTGCAAGTTCAGGTCACATATGGGAAATGATGTTAACTCAGAAACAGTAACACATTTAAATTGAATGAAGCCTCCATACTTTAATCAGTGTAACTGTCAAACTAGCACAACTGCAAGTCCTTAGTTTACATACAGACATCATGCAGACGAGAAATTTACTTCTAGCCAAACAAAAAGAAACCTCATCTATTTGCTCAAATTATGCCTTATTTGAAAGTTCTGTTGTTGCTGGGGAGATGCAGCATGAATATTTCTAAACATTTCCAGCCTTGCAGATTTGTTGACAGACCCTTGAGTTATTTTGGAAGCTCAGTCTCTGCTGCCTCCCATGTCAGTTATTATATAGAAAATTTAATTGTACAAGGGCTTTGACACTGAACTTCATAAATTTGTTCCAACTGACCTTGTCTCAGTTATTTGCCAGTTTGGCACAGAGCCTTCAGTTTCATTATTTGTTCTCATGCAATAGGTAGAAGTAGTGTGGCATAATAAGACGGAATGGACCTGACATTTTACATGACTATAAATGAGGAAGCAGCTTTAAATAAAAAGATTAGTATGTCTGTCATAAATAGTATTCCATTTCTCTCAAACAGACTAAATTGGGGTTGTGCAGAAATACTTCATTACACTCTGGGTGCACGTTTTTTCTGTAACACTTTCAAATGTTCTATTTTTAATTTCTCCTGTATATCTGAGACCTAATCAAATGCTGAGCAATTACTTTTATGCTGCAAATAAGTGTGCAAGTCCCAAAAGCAGTTTAAATGCAGGCAGAAACCATAGGAGTTATAAGCAATATATTGATCATATATGGTCCTAAAGTTTTGGTTAATTGATGTGTATTTTCACTTATTTCTCTACCAGGAACTAAATTATATCATTAAAATCTATGTGTTATATGGAGCCCAACTCTTATTTCATAGCTATGTACACCTGCATAACTGCAATGAAATCAGTAAAATTACTTGTTATTTCCAACGATGTGAGAGCAGAAGATGGCCTACAGAGCTCAGAGAAAAAGCAGGAAATTATGTGAAAGCTTTTTAAGAGCTTTTAAATAGTCCTCTGAGTGACTGTACTCCCTCTGTTGGCTCTGCAGCAACCCACATGTATTTCTTAACTTTTTCTTGAGATGAACACACCTCATCAGCAACACTCTGTGCCTTTAAACACCACATTAATTTCACCTTTTGTTAGAAATATAGGCATACATAATATTTAACAAAATGTAAATAAATCTTATTTTCAGATGGTAAAGAAATCCATGCAGTCTGCAAAAAAAATTCATTACTTGGACTCAATCTCATGACTTGGATTCTTAGAAATAATGAAATAGTTTCTGGTTTTAATCCCTCAGGATGATGGAGAATGCTTAAAGGAAACAATCTTATGTTCATCAGCCCATGGGGAAGCAGGTACTTGGCTCTGTTCAAAAGTGACTGATCCCTTCTTTTGATAAAAGAAAGGCACTGATGACTCCAAAGGAAGTCTGTTTTATTGACTAAAAAAGTGCTAGGAAAAAATCTCTCCCTTTAGGTACTGCACTTGACAATGTTCTTTAAATTCATGGTATCAATCCACTTCATTTTTCTCAGGGAGTCATTTTCTTACATTTCTATTTCTCTTAGTCGTCTGGATGCCAACCACATAAACTATGTGCCACCCAACTGCTTCAGTGGCTTGGTCTCTCTTAGACACCTATGGCTGGATGACAACTCTTTGACAGAAATTCCTGTACAGGCTTTTAGGAGTTTGCCAGCTCTTCAGGCAATGACGCTGGCACTGAATAAAATCCATCATATTCCAGACTATGCTTTTGGAAACCTCTCCAGTTTGGTAGTTCTGTAAGTTATATTGCTGTTTTGCTTTGTTTTGTGTTTTGTTTTTAAATTACAAGGTCTTGCAAAGGAGTCAGGAATTGATTTTCTTTTTGTAATAAATTACTTTAATATGGAATATATAAAGTAAGTTTAGCTAGAGAGACAAAGTTTAATAACTCAACTGTCCCCCAGAAACTGAACAATTTATAAAATGTTCAGGTTACTTAATATAGGGCACTATTTTATGGTACATTGTTCACATTACATTGTGTGCTTGGCCTATAAATCTGAAGGTTGCCCTTCATTCTTGCACTGTGGGTAGAGCTACAACTTCTACTAGAGCACTCAACAACCCTGCTACCCCTTTTAATATGTAGCTTACAAATCTAAATTAAGTTCCCTGCATCATTACTTTTGCAAAAGGAAAAAAGCCTTTCATTTAAAATTCAAGTGAAAGGTAAATTTAAAAAAATAAATAAACCAAAACTTGTTTTTATCTTCTTAGAGCTAAGATACTACATTTATGAAATCATGTTGATTGAAAACTGTTTAAAATTATTCATCTCCAATAAAGAATTGTGAAAGAAAATTAACAATGCCAGTAAATCTTTACCAAAATAAACCCACTAGACTATATGACAATTTTTTCCTTAGGACTATGGTGCAGTATTGATATCATGAGGCTAGGCTGGGCAAACAGAAATAAAGTAAAATTCTTTAAAGCAGTGGTCTCCAAAGTGGGGTGTGCGCACCCCACAGGGTGCGCAAGATGATCCATTGGGGTGCGGGAAGAAAATATTAGAACATCTATTTATATTTATTTTTTATCTATATATTGTACATAATATATTAGTACAGTAGTACATGTATATTATTTATAAATAAATAAATATACATATATTGGGGGTGCATGCTCAAAATTTTTTTTTCCAATAGGGGTGCGCGATCAAAAAAGTTTGGAGACCACTGCTTTAAAGGACTATGATGGCAAGCTAACAAAATTCCTCTTATAGGCTAGGGACAGCTGTACAAAAAGCCTGAGCCTGAATTGATTCAATCCATGCAGGTTAGTCTAGGCTGAACTGGTTTGAAACCAGACAAACATTCTCTGTGGATTAAAGAAATGCAGGCATATGCCTGCAGTGACTCAGGGTAGAAGCCTGGGGGTGCTTGAGCAGCCCCCCTTTCCTTTCCACAGTGGTGAGCTGTGGGGACATGGTCAGATCCCAGCAGGAAGCTCTGATTGGGTGGGGGGTGGGGGTCTGCATCCCCTTGCTGCTTCTGACCAGCACAGTAGGGAGTTGATAACAGCATTTAACACCCCATCCAGAAAACAAAAGGCTCTCTCATTAGTTCAAGATCTTCTTAAACAGCTTTTTCCAAGGAAGAAATGGAGGGACCAAAAGCCCCATGCACACACTGGCCTGTCTGCCTTACACAGACACTTCTCAGCATTAGCTAACATACCACATGCTGGCTATAGTCCATGCTGTGAGAGGGAATACCTGCTTGAGCAGGGAGTGTGCGTGTGTCGGGGGGAGGGGATCAGCCAGGAAGCAGAGGGGAGGGGCCAGCCCAGATCTCTGGACTTGAGAGTCCTGCCCAGGGTTGGAAAGCATCTGGGATGCTGGGGGGTTCTGGTTTAAGTTAAACCAGGAAAGGGGCAAACATTGCATAAACCAGTTTGACCCAAATCATTTAAGTCTGATACCGTATTCAACCAGGTTTACGTCAAACCCATTTCAGCCATTTTCAAACTGGTTTATGTGTAC
This sequence comes from Crocodylus siamensis, assembly GCF_052110815.1. Classification (NCBI taxonomy): domain Eukaryota; kingdom Metazoa; phylum Chordata; order Crocodylia; family Crocodylidae; genus Crocodylus; species Crocodylus siamensis. The sequence goes on from NC_143398.1 coordinate 69,282,115, forward strand.
TGAATATATGTTCTGTTACAGGATTTTAAACCAGTTTGTCTAATGTCTGTCCCTAGCCATAGATTGCATAGATACAGCTACATTTATATATGTTTAATTCCAATACTGCTAAATGAAATGGATGAAACACTTGCAGCAAAAACTGAGCGCGAATGCCATGATATCAAAAATGTACTTTATATCTTTTGGGAACATCCCAAGTGCAAAAATTACTGCACCAGGTTAGAGAATTGATGTAGGTAATATTTAAGGCAGGAGTGTCAAACTCACTTACAACCCTGGGCTGGATCTTGTCTGTGGAGCTCCTTGTAGGTCAGATCTGATCCAGGGCATTGGGCAGCTGCTACAGCAGCAGTGGCCACTGGGGCCATCATAGCAACAGTGGAGCAAGCAACAGTGGGGCAACCTGCCAGGCAGCCACTTGCTGTTGCAGAGGCAAGTGGCAGTAGGCTAGGCAGCCACAGGGTGACCAAGGGCTATTGTTGCACAACCCTCAGTCCCTTGCCTACCTCCAATGGCCATGCCCACTGAGGCAACAAAGCCCTGGACTTGACAGCAGGCCATGTCCACCATTGGCCATGTCCCCAGTTTCCATGTAGCCTGCCAGTAGCACAGCCAGCTGCATGGAACAGTTCCATGCACCAGGTCTAGGCCATGAGCTCTATGTTTGACACCCCTAGTTTAAGGCCTAAACTGGTATGTTTAAAAAAGGGAGCATCCTGAAGGTTTGTGAATTATACTGAACTACTACCTATTAGATGATAAATATATTTTAGTATATTTTGATGTCATCTGACAGCCATGATGTCAACCTTTGTCATTCTCAGATTTGATTATTTCAGTGTAGCCTAGCAAAAGCTAGCAAAAAAGCCCATCCATCACCTCATATTTGTGCTAAATGAATATGAAGTGACTTTGGAAAGGTACCATTACCACAGGGTTCACACGGTACACAGAAAACACCACTGCCACATACTAGAAAATCTATACATTATGACTAGGCATAGAGAAATTGAATTTCAGCATTACATTTAAAAACATTTGTAGATCATAGTTTTTAAAGGAATGGGCCATATCATTTGGTAGAACTTCTAGATCTCTGAATTGTTTTTATCCTCTTACATATTAGCTCACATCTCTACTTCATTTTCCCATCTCAACCGCTACAACCTCTGTAACATTAGGTAGGACACTTATGAAGATAAAAAAAAGTTTACTTTGATGCAGTGTTTACTACTGCATGGTGAAATTCCCCCTATGCTCTTAATTTCCTGTCTGGATCCCGGATGTCAGTGTGAACAGGGTTGAGCTTATGGCTGTTAAAGATAAAAAGAAACTGAAGTTTGGGGATTAACTCTTCTAGTCAATATATTTGGGATTAAAGTTGCTTTCTAGGGAGGGAAAAACACCTTCATTCCAATGTCATAATCAATAACTTTTAGACATAGTTTAAAAAATACATGAGCTTAGTCTCTCATTGACTAGACCGCCTCTTCATTCAACATGCTACTCCCACGGTTTCTCTCAAGACCATGGGGGTGGATGGACAAAAGTAAAATGAAAGACAAGTCAGCTGGAAAAACATTCTCTTAAGAAAAATACATTAAGTAACATTCATTCAGGCTAATGATCTGCACACAGAGCTTTTAAAAAAGAAATATATCTGAAAATTTAGAAATAAATTGAAGCAGCAGCATCTCAGTTCAGAATTTGAATGCCTCAGAAATCAGATTTATGCACTAGTTTGGGTTCAAACTCTGCCAATAATAGTAAACTAAAAATTCCTCAAACTATCTGACAGACTATTGGAAAGTAAGTGATTATTATTCTAGTTGAAGAGTCAAGTTATATCCATCAGGGAGGTCAGTTATATTTATTAACACACACTGAATTTCTAATAATTGTTAGGTGGATATATCAATTTCCTTCTCTAGGTTTCATGTATGTATTGGCCTCTTCCCCCAAGAAAAGGCCATAGTTTTTAAGGCATGGTCTTATTTAAATATATTTTTAAATAAAATCACGAGTAAAGCTATTTCTGAAGTTACCTAGCATATAATAGTCAGTCACTAAATGTCTAAAACTTGAACTTTATGAAAAGCATCTTTTCAAACAGAAATGAAGAAAGGAAACAAATACACAATCCATGCAATTTAAAAAACAAAATGCTTCTATGGAACAAAATCAAAGCCTGAAAGGATAGGTGAATATAGGGGGTGAGTGCAGAAGAGGTAGGAAAATTCCTTCCTATGCATGCTCTTGCAGAAGCATGACTTGCATATAATCAGTCCATGCCTGAAAATAAGTTTCTTTTGATTTAACCATCAAAATGTTTTGCTTAAGTCCACTGTGTGCAATGTGCTTTCCTGACTGTGCTCTTAATGTTCCCCTGCAGACATCTCCATAACAATAGAATCTACTCCCTGGGAAAGAAATGCTTTGATGGGCTCCACAGCCTAGAGACTTTGTGAGTTGACCTCTTATTTGTTTCCCTTTTTTCAGTGTTTTCATTTATATTCTGAAAGAATAAAAATGGCCTAAAAGCCAATCATGGTTTTTGGCTTGCTTGTTCATTACAGGCTCTAAAAGATTGTTTCCAATGAGTGTACATAACTTACCATAGGCTCAGCTATTAATTAAGTTGGCCTTTTAGCAGGCATTGTAAATTAATAAATTATTTAATAATATTTTAAATATGTATCAGACACTGAATGAGAAATAGCTATTTAGGGACAGTTGTGTTTGCCTAGATAGTCCGATTTGTCAATCTTTAGTCAGGAAAGCTAAGGTTTAGATTAGAATAAAGAGCATCCTATCAAAAGTTTTTTAAACTTTACAGACTGCATCTTGCCATATAGCTTGCATGCAGAAACAGTCAGAACCTTTGACTTCTTGAACAAAAGAAAAACACTGTCAATACTGTATTTACTCAAATATAAGACAACCCTAAATATAAAATGACCCTCCAATAATTAGAATCTATATATGGAAAAACTATAAGTTTGTTATAATTATCCAGGTATAGAAGCTAATTATTGGAGATCTGCCTTGAATTTGTTCCCTTTCCAATGCTACAGCAGGGAAAATAACTCCGGGAGCCTTCCCCCAGCTCTTCCCCCTGTAGTACCTCATCCCCTCCTTACTGTCAGACCTTGCTTTCCCCATGCATATGGAAATGAGGAGCAAATCTGAAAACACTGACCTTGAAATATACATAGCTGTAATAATTTTCATATAGTACCCATAGATGTACTTCATCCAGAATTGATGCATTTTATCTTTTTTGAAACTGCTGCAAGTTTTAGCACAGGTACCCCATAGACACACTTTCAAACAGCACTTTTGTATCTACTTTATATATCATATAAACTCCACTGGATCTTAGCATTAAAGAAAGGCTGAGATTATGCATGATATTAATCCAAAGCCAAAAGGCTTGATTTAGTATGCAGCTCATTAGGCTAGTCCCAGCAAAGTCAACAATGTGTTAAGTCATGGTGAACCTAGAGCTCAGCACTGCTCATTGTGTGTGTGTACTCCAGATACCCCTACATAGGATCCATGTGCTATTTAGCCCCCCCTCTCATGACTGGAACCAGGTATTCTTCTCATGAGTTGTGAGATCCAGAAATTTATATGCAGATGAGGTGCAGGGCAACCTGGTGCAGTTCTGCCTCATGGAATGTGGGGCCACACTAATCATATGCTGTGGTGGGCCATTAGGGGGTGCTCCTGTGCTGAGCCACCCACCTCACTGTGCCCAACCAACTTCCAGGCTCTGAGTGCCTCCCTGGGGGTGCCTCACATCTGGCTGACCCCCTTCATGAAGCACATCCACTAGCCTGGGGGTAACGCCACCACCACCCAGGGTCTGGACTTATCCTGGCTCTGAACCCCCTGAGAAACACAGGCCTAGTAGCCCTTGAGGGTACTTGACCCTCTTCAAGAACTTGGAGTGCTTCCCTCAGTCTGAAGCACAAATAGTGGTCACCCTTAGTCAGCCAGACCAAAAGGACCTCAAGGCATAATCTAGACCCACCACAATATGTCTCCCATGCTAGGTACAAAGGAGAACTTTATTGGTTACAAGGAGAAGGTTTGAATAGAGTACAGGGTAAAGCAATATCCAAGAAATCCCATAGATCAAACTGGGATGGCTGGGTAACTATATATCTAGTTAGAGCTCAGGTAGCTTACTCACAAGTATCATCCAGAGGCAGGTGAAGAGTCCCCTGGAGGCAGGCAGTAAATTGATCATGAGTTTCAAGAGAGAGAGCAAATTTCAGATGGTCCAGCTTTTTTTTCTGAGTTTTTTCATCATGGCTACTGCCCTTCCTCCTAGGCAGTCCTTAATTTATATAGACCTTATGACCTCATTTACCTGGTCCAATGGAGGTCAGCACCTGTTGGCTGCCAACCAACCAATTTGAAATGCATCACTGGTTGCAGGGTCTCTAGCCCCCTCCCAGTCAGGTTGGCATTTACTTAGAACAATAGGGAGCATAGGCCCCTAATCCAGGTATGTGATGCCAGTCACATGGGCAGAGGGACCAGGTTTGCTCCCTCCATCAGGAATGTATCTAGCTCAGGTTACAACTCAGTGTCACCTGAGAGAGGGATGTCTGCCCTCTCATAGTTTCAGAGTTTCTAGGGTCGGAAGGGACCTGAGTAGATCATCTAGTCTGATCCCCCGCCACGGCAGGAAATAATACTGGGGTCAAACGACCCCAGCAAGATGTTCATCCAACCTCCTCTTAAAAACCCCCAGGGTAGGAGCCAGCACCACTTCTCTTGGAAGTTGGTTCCAGATCCTAGCCGCCCTGACAGTCAAGTAGTGCTTCCTGATATCTAACCTAAACCTACCCTCTGCCAGCTTGTGACTGTTATTCCTGGTCACTCCTGGCAGTGCACGGGGGAATAGTGACTCCCCCAATGCCTGCTGATCCCCCCTGACTAGTTTATAACAGGCCACAAGATCCCCCCTCAGCCTTCTCTTTTGGAGGCTGAACAGGTTCAGGTCCCGTAGCCTCTCCTCATAGGGCCTGCCCTGCTGTCCCCTTGATCATGCGAGTGGCCTTCCTCTGGACCCTCTCAATGTTGTCCACATCCCTCTTGAAGTGCGGCGCCCAGAACTGGACGCAGTACTCCAGCTGTGGCCTGACCAGTGCCACATAGAGGGGGAAGATCACCTCTTTGGACCTGCTTGAGATGCATCTGTGGATGCATGACAAGGTACAGTTGGCCTTCCTGACTGCCTCCCCACACTGCCAGCCCATGTTCATCTTGGAGTCAATTATGACTCCAAGATCCTTTTCCGCCTCCGTGCTGACAAGAGGGGAGTTCCCTAGCCTGTAGGTATGGTGCCGGTTGTTCCTCCCCAGGTGCATCACCTTGCACTCGTCTGTGTTGAATCCCATCCTATTCACATCCACCCACCCTTGTAGCCTGTCTAGGTCTGATTGAAGCCTGATGCTTCCTTCTAGTGTGCCCACATCCCCCCACATCTTAGTGTCATCTGTTAACCAAATTGCCACATAGCAGAGTTTTGTGGGAGAGACAAAGGTGGCATTCTGCCACATATGCAACAGGCTGAGAAAGGGGGTGGCAGAGGGATTTTGGGTGAACTCTATAGGGCCCCATTTGATGATGTTTGCTGGACATTTAAGGCTGGTAAAGAAACAGGAATCATTGTGAATGGGGAAGAAAAGTGCAGCTTAGCTGTGGGAGTGAGGAGAAAGTAAAAATGTATTTAGTGTTGTGGTTCACCGTGACTTGAAAGAGTCAGCTCTGAGGGGAACTGTGCTCAATGAGCATTACCATATATCTTACTCAGGTGGGCTGTATTAACCTATTCTTCCTATTAGCAGGTTTGCCCAAGATATGGGATAATATGCTGATGGGATATGTGTTTTAGTCATGCTCAGTGTTGGCTGCACTTAATCAACTTCATAGCCAGTTTCAATTACTAAGCACATACTGCATTTGGCAGCAGTTTAATGATAAGCAATGTATTAAATGAGGTTTCCTTGTATTCAAATGTAAGATGGGGTGGGGGTTCCCCTCTGCTGACTAGGGGAAAAAACCTTGTCTTGTATTTGAGCAAATATGGTCATTATAAATGCATGCCATTATAAATACATTACTATATCAACTATCAGTCTTTAGAGGATTCACTTGAAAATTGTCTCTGGCAGAGAGTTTAAATCACCTCAGTTTTTGTTATAGTTCTATTCATTGCAGGTAAAAGCAGTACAGTTGAAGTTTTCCTGAATTGTTTACAAAACATGCTTCTCAAAAAAGGTGAAAGAAAAACTAAAAGCCATTCCTGAAATATAAAGCAATGTAATTTGTTGCATGTAGAAATAAAAATATCACCACCTATATTTAAAATTGGACTGCAGACTCCTTACCCTTTCGTGCTATTAAGGGTAGAAATCATCACATATCCATTCCCCTCCATCTTCCATACCAGAACCAACTGAATCCTCTCCACTAGTATGCTATTGACAGGTTTCACCCAACCAGAGCACAAAAGAGGCCCAAAGGCATTTGGGCTGGTGCTTATGGTGATACTAAATCTCAAACATAAATCCTCCTCTGAACCTAATGGCTGGTTTTCTTTTTAATCAACAGGTTCATGTAGCTTTCACTTTGCTTCCTGATCCTAGTGCTACTGTAAAGTCATCACGCCATGTTTCTCCTTAACCTTAATCACATAAATTAACCCTTCTTTACTAAACCTTTTGTCACTGGGAATCATCAGTACAACTTTGACTTCTAGTCCACAAAGAGTTCAGAGAAAGTCTCTCAGTATAATAAGTGAACAGAAGGGGGGAAATTTGATACTTTATGTAGACTTATGTTCTGAAATAGCAAAAAAGGTTAAGATAACTGCCCAACCCCACCCACCTAGTATGAAAGGAGAAACTGTAGATGATAACCTTGAACTTAGGAAGAAGGGTAAGAGCAGCTGTGAAAGAGTACAGTACTTCCTAACAACATTTATGATTGCACTACCTGGCAGGACAATCAATGGAGAGGTTGTTTTGAGATTCATCACTAGGATAAATGATTGTTACACAAAGGCTAACATGTGCACTGGTGCCTTTGAGAACTGATGGGTCTCAGTGAGTGTCATGGAACAAGTGTTAGCAAGTATAGCCAAGGCAGGTTATAAATGCCCATAAAATAGTTAATCAAACCACAGAGTCTGGAATAAAGTCTGGCTTATTCCTATCTGTATAATTCAGTACCATCTTGTTCCAGTCTACTGTCACATGTAACAGTAAATATATAATACCTCCTTTATCTGGACAAATAAGCTTTTATTTACATTTTTAAAGCTATATTCTCTGCAAAGCAGAAGTTTCTGAAGTGCTCTGGCGAGCTGCACAGTTTAACAAAACAAGCCTATCTTAATTTTGGTTTCAACTATTTCTTTATTTAATGCCTGGAAGATGACACTTTCTTATGAACACTAACAAGTTCTGTGTTATCCCTTAACAATTTCTAATGTAACTACTGCAATCTATTTTTGTGCAGAGATTTAAATTATAACAGTCTGGATGAGTTCCCCAGTGCTATCAGGACACTCACAAACCTCAAAGAGCTGTAAGTATTGAACTTGGCTCTAGAAAGAAAATGTTTCATTTGATTTATTGATTGATTTATTTTAAAAATGCTGATGATTTTATCAGTGTGCTGTATAAGTAGTCTCCTGGAAATATTACTAAACATACCAATATGTAAAAGAGGTAATTTTCAATATTTAGTTTTGAACATATACATGATGATAATTTTTATATTTTATATTGAATCATAGTATTTCAACAGGGTTTCATTTTATGGAACACTATGCTTGAAATACAATATAGGAAAAGAGTAAAAGGGGCCCTCTTAATTAAGCTTCAGCCCCAAATTGGAACTGTGTTTGAAATGGGCATTCAAAAAAAACAACTACCGTATTCGGCTGGGCAAAGAAACAGAAGTAGGGATTCATGTTAGCCCATAGGAATTCTATTTTTTTTCCATTTTTAACTTTAATTTAAAACAGTTTCTTTTCAATGCAAACATTCCTCTGTAATGCTGTAAACCCCCAAACTTCTGAAAGTACAGGCATAGTATGTAAAGCAGGTCAAAATTGATCAGTGTAGGTTATAGTGCAGACCAAATGAACTACCAAAAAGAAACAAACAGCATTAAAAGTTACCAGTGATCTAGATTTTTAAAGTTATTTCTATGTGATTTATCTACAGTGTTAGTGGCAGCACTTTATAAATTTTTTTAATAATATGAATAATCTCAGATCCACTGGACTATTAACAGTGGTTTGTGCTGCTATTGCACAATAGAAATGGAGGCATGGGGTTTCCTTCAGCATGAGAAATTCTCAGGCAATGTAATGCCATAAAGCAACATCTGTCCCAATACTATATATCTGGCATAGGGAGCATATCAGGATTAATTTAATGTGACCATGAGATACTAAATTCACCTTATTCCAAGATGTCATAAGAGCCCCTTGGGACAATAAGCAGTTAGTTTACCATATTACAAGCTGGAAGTGGCTTCTGCTGACTTCAGGATTGGGTTCTCATAGGCTAGGAACATAAATGATATGCTGAACACAGATCATAACACATAGAAGTTGGAATGGGTGCAATCCTTAGTGCTTTGAATGAAACAATATGTTGCCTGACAGTATATCAGGTAGTTGTCTCCCCATAGTAAGGTCTCCTAATGTCAGACTACATAGCTTCAGCCAGTATTTTGAAATGCCTTTAATTCAGTCTCTCTCGAATAGGAAAACTGCTCTGAAGCATGAAATTGCAATAGTTTAAAATGCCAATTTAGCAAGGTACTTTAAGAATTTGCTTAAGAGCTTTGCTCAATTAAGATTTAAAAGCCAATCTGTAAAGCATCTCCTGAGTACTGACTGCCTTGAGCTTCCACTGATTTAAATGGGACTTGAGGACATTCAGTATCGCCTAACAGGTGTGTGGCACTTTGAAAGATCAACACTTAGACCTGCATCTTTCAAACACTTACGCACCTTCTTTTAAGTGCAAGTGCTCCTCATGTGCTTAAGGCTGAGTACATGAAGAAGTGGTTGCATTACAAGGAATTGAAGCCACCTTATATATAAACTGCTTTACACCGTGTAGCTGTCACTACACATTTCCTTTTGAATAAAGGGAATGTTATTCCCCTTAAACCAACAAGGAAAGCTCTAGTTTGTGGAGGGAGTAGTATTCTCCCTGCAAGTTAACCAGGACTTTCCTTAGCTACTTCTGCCATGCAGGGAGCAGAAGACTAACGTGGAAAGTCCAGCTCAGTGATATCTGGGCCATCAAATGAATCATTATGTTGGTTTTAGATAGAATAAATGGGGCTTTTCATTTTGGGGTTTTTTTTGTTTTTGTTTGGTCTAACTGCATCATAGGCACATTTGTTGTTATTGTTGCTGTTATATGTGATATATAAGAAGTGATCCATATTGTAGAGCCTTGCTTTTTTAACCCAGTAACAGAGGCAGGACAACTGCTTCAGTGAAACTGATAATCAGGACTTGGTACAAGTAATGACTGGGGATGCTTGCATCAGTGAACAATTCAAGGCTTTCTAAACGCACAAATTAAATCTGGAAAGCCTTTTTCATACCCGACTGAACTAATGAAAGTTTCCCACACAAATCATCATTGTTCCTTTTCAAACCTTAGTTGTTTCTTTTGTTTTTAACAATGGTGAATTACTCATATGAATAAAATCCAGTAATTAATTACATAACAAAGACTTGGTCTCCTTCCTAGAAGGCAGTAAGCACATTATATAGCTTGTTCATTTGGATAATGATTCAAGAAAGAAAGAACCCAAAGAGGTTCAACATATGGTATGTCATGACATTACATGTTGCATAAACTGAAGTAATCCCAGCAAACGGGATGAAGCAAGACAAATTTTGAAAACAATACTTTTGATTTTTCCTTGATCAGTATTATAGTCTCTGTCTTGACTAGATAGAGCAAGACACTGTTGCCTACAGCTACAGAGGTTTTCAGTGTATTGCATTATACACAGAAAAGCTATTGTGAAATAAACTAGAGTATGAATTCAGACCACAATAGCTCTCCCGCACTGACTCCCTTTGTGGACATTCTTCTTATACAATGGAACTACACCAGGGGTTGGCAACCATGGACCAGATCTGGTCTGTGACTGCATCTTGGTGGCACTTGGCGATGGTGGGGAGCTTCAGCTCTGGGCCCTCTCCTGCCATGCCACTGTGAGGATGATTGCCAGAGGGGGCACGGTCCTAACACTTGCCCACCTCTGACCCAGAGGAGGGGGGTCATTTCAGCCCTCAGCCAGAAGAGGTTGCCTATCCCTAATTTACATTTCAGGGGGGATGCTGATGTTTTAACAATGGCAGCAGCATTAAGGCAGCTGGGACCTCTGAAATTGATGCCATTCTGCCAGAAGCTTCTCTGTCACTGGAGCTAAACCAGCTCCTCCAAATAAACTGTGCCAGTAGAAGCCACCTATGGAGGGTAACAGAGCTGTATCAGCTACAGGGTGATGATATAGGACTTCTACCCAATGTAGCGTTGCTAGCAGAAGTTGATAATATAGGAACAGCCTAGGAATGCTTTTTGAGCTTAATCTACTCCCAAAGTGGACTCAGCTAAACTGCAAAATACGGGATTTTCAATGCAGAATGGGCATATCCATATGGGGGGGGGGATAGTGCACAATACTTATTCCAGGTATGAGCAAGTTTGTAGTTCTGTGGTACTCTGGAAAATAAGGAGTTACTCCTAAAATATAGCAACACATTGGTTTTTTTAAACATACCACAGGTCTTGTATTTGTGCTTTCTATTGTTATGCAAAGTATTGTTTCACTTCTAGGGGATTTCATAGTAATAACATCAAATCAATACCAGAGCAAGCATTTGTGGGGAATCCATCACTTATAACAATGTAAGTAGCCTCTTTTTGTTTGGTTTGAGCATTTTTGTTTGGGTTTTTTTTGGTAGAAAACATGAAGTTGAATATAACATTTTTCTTCAGTGTTTCATTTTTTCTATAGTTCTCATTCTATATGTGTGTTGTATAGTAGCATAATGCGAGTGGACTGGGTCTAATGCCTTTCAAACCATTCAGCTTTCCCAATCCCACATGCTACTCTTGTAGGGGGATAAACATTCCCCCAGTGACCTTTGACCCTTTACTCAACCTTTTACTTCTGATCAACTTTTTTGACACCACAGTGCAGGAGCTAGCAAAAGATTATTTTCATTTGTTTATGCCAGTCTCAGATTGAATAATGATGAATTGTTAAATAAAAGCCTAAATGAAATATTCACTTACCTTAATGGATTCTAAAGAAAGCTGTGCTACCTGGGATGAGAAGAATAGAGACCTTTTATAGCATGGCAGAAATAGTCTTCTCCTCTCAGGATCTGACAGATCAGTGTACCAGAGAATTTTGTACATCCTTATAGCCTGTGTCTAAAGACCCAGGGCTCTGTCCTTATTAACAAAAATGTTTCATCGTTTATAGGAAATACAGTCTTATGCTTGCCCAGACTGTTATGTTATATTACTTCCAAACTCAATACAGAGTGGTAAAAACCTGAGTTTGCCCCTTGCTACCTCTAACCACATATAGACCATCATTACTACAAAGAATGCCTGCTTTTGACATTAGTTTTGTTCCACATCTTTGAGAAAGTCCTTTTGTTAGCATTGCAGAGCCTTCCGAACCATTGGCAAAATTTAAAAGAAAAAGCTTTTCCTCTCCTCATCTTTCATAGCAAAACAGATATTTGAACACAAATCGTGAAGATTAAATATCTTTGAAACATTGCATCATAGTACACCTATCTGCTCCAGAGCAAATAAAGGAGATTGAACATTATTCCTTTAGTTCATAATCCTGAAATGGAAAGATATATGAAATACAATATACATTGTTATACTAAAGCAGACCAGCCATTGAGCCATCATATCTCTTCTGGTAAAGCATGGCTCCCTCAAGCTCATGGGTTCAACTATGCAGGCCTGAGGAAGAGATGAAAGCTATCACTAATACCGTTTTAAGGCTTGTAACTACTTCCTCCAAAATCGCTGGTGTGCACAAAAGCAGCATGACTTAAAAGTGCAATAAAAGGTTTTCCAGTAAAACTCCTGTTTCTAGACAGGTAGATACCTTAAACATCACTGATCCATATTTGATATTTTACCTTGGGTACCCTACCATTGCCAGTTTGGCAGGCAGATTTTATAAATGGAAGAAAAAAAGGAAAATCTTGTTGCAGTAGGGTAATATGAAAACATAAGAAATGGATAGCCTGTTGAAACTGCTAAAGTATTCAAAAGGTGGCTGCTACAGATAGATAAAGAGTCAGAAAGAGAGACAGTCAAAGGTGCGTGAAATTTCCATATCATCATCCTCACATAGTCTCACCTCTATTTCTGAAGTATACTCTCACATCCAAAATTATTAAAATGTACTTAAAATACTTTCTTCTTTTTTGCAGTCATTTCTATGACAACCCTATCCAGCTTGTTGGAAAATCTGCGTTTCAACACTTACCAGAACTCAGAACCCTGTATGTTTTCTTCAAAAACTCGTTGACATTGAATATCCAATTCATTATGAAGCTTGTCCTGTACTTTTCTCCCAGTAACGATACTTTGTTTTCGACTCTAGGACTTTAAATGGTGCTTCACAAATAACTGAGTTTCCTGACCTGACTGGGACAACAAGCCTAGAGAGTTTGTAAGTGATAGACAAATGCTTCAACATTATGTAAAACAAAACATTAATTTTCACACTTTAGAGTGAGAGAAAGAAAAAATAATCTATTTTTTTTTATTTCAACAGGACCCTCACAGGAGCACAGATCACCTCTCTTCCCAAAACCGCGTGTGATCAGTTATCTAATCTCCAAGTGCTGTATGTTTCAGTAAGGCTAATAATGCCTGTTAATGCAGAAGTATAATGGCTGGATTAAGTGACATATGTTTGTGGAATACTGTAATCTACTTATTATCAGTTTGTTGGTTATTTGCATTAAATACGACCTAGAATTCAAATCAAAGATCAGAGCCCCATAGTGCTAGGGTATGTTCCAACATGTAACAAATAAAACAGTCCCTGTCCTGGAAAATGGGCATGTCAGTCAGGATTTTCCAGATAGGACCAGTGCAAAAAACAATTTTTATATATAAATTATATTGTACATTTTTAGGAAAAGGTAACACAAGATGCAACTTAATAGCATCAGGAGAGAAGCCATCAAGGCTAGTTATAAGACTTTATTTTTGTTTATAATTTCTTCTATGGTAATTTTGTTTAAAATGATCCAATTTCAGATTTCTTACTAAGGCAGATATCCCACTGAAGTAAACAGAAGATATACCCAAGTAAGGACTTCAGCTCTGGGTCCTTGTTATAGCCTTCTCTTTAGTTTACATCTTAACCAGGCATTTCTATCTGACTGAAATTTAAAGCAGTCTGTTTCTTGGACATGTGGAGGCATACTTTTTATACTAGTGAAACCAATATATTATTTTATCTTGCAAGTATACCACAGAGTTAGCTTAATCACTAATAAAAGTAATCATTCTGTCCACTTCTTTGTGAATGAGCCAACAGCACTTCACTTTATGTATTACATCACCATAAATGTATTTGGTATTAATTCTCTTGGCCAACATTGAAATAGCACTAATTATAACACATTATTTGAGCACCAACATAGATGTCACGAACGTTTTCAGAAAAAAAAATGAAATCTAGTTAATGAGCTAAATAAATTAATTTCCAGAACACTAAAAACCACATTGCATTGATAATAATGGGAATTTTACATGTAAACTAAGTTCTACAGAGCTGTACTATCCTGTGAAGGATAAGTACTTTCCAGAGCAGAAGACAAATAAAGCCTTTGCCATAAGAAATAAAGTATATAACACATGCTGAAATGGCAACAGTAACTTGAAATGCATATTTCTGTCTTGAAATTGTGCACCTTTCATATTTACAATTCAATTGGCTTTTATGTAGGTTTTAATATTCTGGAAATGATTATTTTAAAACCATTAACTAGAACTTAATTTTTCTGGAAATGGTTTTGACATCTGCACTGGTACTCAGTGCACTGTATTACATAATTGAATTCAAGGCTTCGTATCATATCATTTGTTTATAATGGCAGAAGACACTGGTTTAATTTGCATTGTTTTGGACAGCATCCATTCTTTGCAGGATAGTGTGGGCCTGTAGACCTCAATCTGCTACGTCTGACTAGTATAAAAAAAAAAATCTGAAAACAGGCCGAAAACGTATTAAGGTAACCTACCCTGCAAGAGCAGGAATACTTATGATTGAGGCAGCTCCTGGACAGTGTGTACAATCACATCAAACATATTGCTGTCATACACTTCATTTGTTTTCACAAGCAAGCATAGGGTGAATAGTTGGAATGCTTTCTTCAAAACAACAGATGAGTATAAACAGAATTAAAATGTTTCCAGGAAAGCAAAACATAGATTTGTAATTCCATAAAGGTGTGCCAGTTCTAAATAATTAGATTCAGACAGAAAAATATATTACTTCATTAACTGATAAATTAGAAAACAGAGACATAGGACATGTTTTGTATTTAAAGGTAAAATTCCATAATTTTATACAGGCAAAACTCCCATTGAGTTTGATGGGATTTTTCCCTGCACAAAGGAGTACAGGATGGGGCTCTATTACACTGTTTCTTTCTTCTTTTTACAATTTCTGCAAATTACCATGGCTTGTTTTTGATTAGTTATATTATACTATAAATCAGTCCAGATGTTTCAGTTATTTTGTAATTTGTTGAGTTTTGGCTCAAGTCTTTTCAGGTTTTCTCCTTTCAGTGATTGATTTCAAAGTTAGTTCTATTTTTTTCTTAACCACTTCCCTCAGCTAAAAGATACAGCAGTTCTAAGGGTCAGAGGCATAATTATTTAATTTAAAGTATAGTCTGGAAAGCTGATTAAATTTCAGCATGATTATAGCTAGAAAGTTTAGGATCTTCTCTCACAAAATATAAATAGACTTATATAGTAGATTATTTTAAGTAATTAAATTAACTGCAAGTTAAATTTTGAAAAACACTTAAATTGTGATGTAAATTGAGTAATACAGACAGAAATACTTTCAATATCACTATCCAGAGAGTCAAAGGAAATCTGCATTTGGGGTAGGTTATCCTCAGATGTAGTCAAGAGAAAGGTATTCACTTTTTATTATAGCATCACAGGGCTTCACTCCTTTCATATCCTATGTGTTGCAGGGATCTATCTTACAATCTTTTAGAAGACTTACCCAGCTTTACGGCTTGCAAAAAACTTCAGAAAATGTAAGTCTACAGATATCCACAAAGTGTCTTAAGAAGGTAAAATGTGTGCATGCACACCTGGTGTGTGTACACCCCATTTATTTTGTTACTGAATCAAATTTGGTGATGTTTGATTTGCCCCCTAGCATGTGTGTCTTTTGATTTCAAACCTGAAGCTATATATGCAGTCTAAAATACTCCTCAAATTTTATGTTCTATGAAACCAGTAAGATTTTCATTGCTTTTTCAGTGACTTGCATCATAATGAAATCTATGAAATCAAAGCAGACACATTTCAGCAGCTGGTTGCCCTGCGTTCTCTGTGAGTATAGCCATAATAGCCCTTTACCTTGGTTCTCAGAGAACATACACCCACTTCCAGTGCCTACCCCTCAACAGTTGTGTTAGTATTTTCTCACTTTGATCATTCAGACCACTAGGTTATATTTACCAAAACAAAATAAACATTTTGAAATGGAGCATTTCCAGCAATGAATTCACAGTTGTAAATGTGCAGCTATAATAGCTGCAACTCTTAAATGTTCCTAAAGAACTAGGAAGGCATTGAAACAGATCTAGTATGTTTTGACAGGTAAACTCAGTAGTCACATGGAGAAGGCTATGTGACTTATGTCAAAAACACATAAAAACATATATAAGCTCTGATCATGCAAATTCTCACGTACTGAAGTCGCTCTTACTAATATTAGCATTTCCAGTGCAGTCAGTAGGATTATTCTTGTGAGCAAGGATTATTCATACAAGTATGTGTTTGCAGACTCCATAAACTGTTTAGAACAGGCATACTCAAATCTCCAGCTCATGGGCCAAATGTGGCCCATGGAGCCATCCCAACTGGCCTGCGGGACTTCCTATGGGTCCAGAAATTTAGTAGCAGGAAAGCGATGACCATTAATATGGTTACTCTCCCTCCTGCCAAATGCCCAAACCCCGAGCCTGGCCATGCCCCCTCTCCCTGCTTCTGGACTGGAGCTGGGCCATGACTTTTCCACCCCACAGGACCAGGCTGGGGCTGGGCTATACCTCCACCCGCTCCTTGGGGTCATGCATTGCACCTTTCCCGCATTGGGGCGAGGTTGGGGCTGGGTCATGCCCCTTTTGCCCATGGGTCCAGGTCATGCTCCTTTCCCCTTCAGAGCTGCTCCCTGCCCCACTCCAAGGAGCTAGATGGTGTGCAGCATGTCCAGGCACCAAATGAGGACCACCAGCTGGATCTGACCCACAAACAGACCAGGCAGGGCTTGTCTGGCCCGTGGGGGAAAAAGGTTGAGCACATTTGTTTAGAAGATAAATGGCATGATAGCCATTTACAAATTGGTGTTATTTTTGTATCTGTCTGATGCCAATGCATTTAAAACAGAATACATCCTTGTCACCATATGATATACATGACCCCATTAAGCACAGAAGCCAACTAAAGGTATTTGTAATATCACTAATACCTTTTTTATATTTAGCATTGCAACTAGTTCTGTGAAAGCTTCCAGATATATTCTGAGAGTATGTAATTTTGCACTACTTTTCTTGTAGGGATTTAGCTTGGAACCAAATTGCAATTATTCAGCCCAGTGCATTCTCGTCTTTACCATCTCTGATCAAACTGTAAGTATTTACTTATTTTTCGTATTTCTTTTTTCTAAAAAGCTTACCATGTAATAGTTTTGGGCTCTGGTCAACAGAATTTCTGGCTTAAAATCAATAACTAATCTTCTGGGCTGCTGAAGCCCCTTTTTAGATTTTGCTCTTTCACCCTATCTCCTCATTCTCATGGGTATGATAAAAAAGCCTTCCATTCATAGCAGTATATGAAAATTATCTATCACAGGACACAGACAGATGTGACAGTTGAAATGTTTCCAAGGCCCCCTCTACATGTTACATTTATGTAACAATTACCCTGTTAATGACAGCATAAATAGGAAGGTTTCTACATGTGCACCCAATTTAAGGTGCCAAAAACAGGCGCCTGATTATCATTCCTGGGGGCCCAAACTGCATTGGGATCCAAAAGGGTTCTGGGACTGACAATCAACTGATTGTTGGCTGGGGGCAGAAGGGGGCAGTTTCAAAAAGCTTCTCCCACTGGGGACTTTACACTCCATGCCAGGAAGCTATGGCTGTCTGGCACAGGTGAGCAAAGCCTCTTCTGGCCAAGTAGCACTAAGGCAGGCTGCTACAACCTGCATTGTACATGGGAAAGCATAAAGGAGAGGAAAGAAGGGAAGGAGTGGCTCTGGGGACTCCCCAGTCCCCCAAACTTCTCCTTTTCCACTTAGAGGGGAGGATAGAGGGGACTGGGTCTGGAGGGTCCAGCTACAGCCTCAACAGGGAGAGGGAGTGAGTCTAGCTTTAGTCCCTCCTGGCTGTCCCTGTGGTGTCCCCATGCAGACCTAAACAAAAGTGAAACAGTCCAAAACAGTACTTCATTTAAAGAGGCATTATTTTGGAGTTTCAGCCACTTTAGGAATGTTTCAAAGGACACGTATGTCTGGATATCTGGCATTTCAGATGTTTCAAAGGCTTTTGAAGTGTTTTACTTATATCTGTCCACACCTACAAGAATCATGTGTGTGTGTCCCATTTTCTTCCAGCTGGCTTAATCCCTTGTAGCCTAACTCAGCAGTAATGCCAATCATTATTTTCTGCGTCAGGAGTAAGGGATTAGATCCACAGTGAAAACAAAACAATACACTTTCTTAAGAGGCATTCTGGCTTGTTTCAGTGGTGTCATTAATAAGATACCAATTTTTTCTTTCCTAATGCCTTGTTTCAGAGTTAATAGCTTATTGGTCAAAGTACTTGAGGCCCAGTTTTGCAGCTTTTATTCACAAGTACTTCCAAGCCTTTGCTGGCTTTCTCCTGCCTGCTGTTGCCACAGGAGTACCTCTTTGTTGTGATTCCTTAGGTAATGGATGGCTAGGGAAGCCTTCACTAGCACCACACTGTTTAGGGGTAGGTGTGTTGGCACCTCTTTACAAATGAACCTTTGCCTTTCACAATTATCCCAGGATCTCTTAGGCTTGTTCATTTCCACGCTTTTTCTGTTGATAGCAAAACCTCCCTTCCCAACTTAACAACTGGGTGACAAAGCTATATAGGAAGAACATATCCCCTCGTTTATCCTCTCCTGTGTGTTTCCCTGCAAGAAAGAACAAGTAAGCCTGAAAAAATGAAGCAGGGAACCTAGCGATACTAGTAACTTGGTAAAAAATCATTTCAGTTGGTATTGCCAAATAGAGAAGCTGATGGGAACAAAGCATTTAACAACCAAGTGGAAGGACAATAGTAGTCAAAGAATCAGAATTAAATCCTGGCTCCGCTGAAGTCAATGGAAGTTTTGCCATGGACTACAGTGTGACCAGGATTTCACTCTTCGTATTTAATTATATTGTTGCTGGCATAAGCATTTCATTCCCAGCAAAGGCAACCATAATTGCACATCTGTATACCAAGTACCGTCTGATGAGCTACTGATTTTCATTAACATTCCAGCAAACAGCCACAGGGATAGTAACATTTCTTTCCACCTTCAGTAGCAACAGGATTTTTAATAGCTTCTGGTTCCTCCCAATGTTCCCCCCTGCTTACTGACCAGATTTTTCAAATGAAAAGCAAATATCAAAGTGAAGACCATGTTGAAGAAAATGAATGAAGCTCATGGAGAAATAGGAAAGCTCATGGCAGATCAGTAAATGTATCCCCCTTTGCCAGTTGTACTCATTTCTCTCTTACTTGGTTAACTCTTATTTCCATTGCTCTCATGGTTTGCTTTGCCCAAGCCACATACTTTTGCTCAGTCATGTACCCATCCCTCATTTATCCACACTCAGGTCTGCCAACCTAAACCATCCCTCAGAAGCAGCCACTCCAACCTCCTCGGCTCCTTCTCTCTAACCCAGACCCTTCTTTCTCACCCGCCACTAGTCCTCATGAGGGTAAGAGTCCACACACTGACACCCTTTCCTAACCACAGCTCTGAAACCAATTCCCCTCTTACCCAACTCTTAGCCCTTGGCTTTACCCCAGGGCTCCCCTATTTTCATGCTCAGAGCACTCTCCATCCCACCTGGCTCAGAATTTCAACTATTCTTACCACTCTATGTCTCTGCTCAAACTCAGCCCTACCTGTTGCTATATATTGAGAAGTAGGAGTAGAGGCAGCAGGGGTTGATTATACTTGTAGCAGCTATTTAACTTATCTCTCAGAGCTAATCTAAATTAGCCAGTAGAATGTCTGCTCTGACACACTCCTTTCCACTGCCTGAACCGTTGTTATTTGATAACAATATCCTCTCTGGTAAGTGGGTGTATTACAACCCACTTAAGGACTGGAGGAATTCCATCCACACCAAGAGGTCACCACTGGTACTATTTGGTATTGTACTTGGCAGTACTACGTTCACATAGATATACTACATAACGTCTTGTAGCGTAGCTGCCAAAACAGGCATTAGTGATGAGACTTAGGATCACACATTCAATAGTCTCTATTTATGACGGCAATATTTGCGAAGATCCACTTCCTAATGTGGAACAAGGTACTTTATTTCAAGAAGGAAAATACTAGCAATAACAGCTATCATTCCTCAGGCTCTTTTGCTGCTTTCTTGTGAAGCTTCTGGGTAGAGTCCCCCTTCATCCCCACCCTATCTCCCCACTTCAGCTTTAAAAATGTGTTTTCACAGCCTTTAATAATAAGCCACTTCCGCCTAGTTGGTATCAAAGGGCTTAAAGTCTTCTTCCATTTCCAGTTGGGATTGGCCCTCACCTGCAGAAAACAATCAATTCATTACCAGATTTTAAAAAAAAACTAGTGCTGTGGTAGCAGGAATTACCACTGAAAATGATGATGCCAGAGTCAAGCTGTGTTTTCTTTGGGATAAAGGAAATCTGTGCTTCTGAATAATGCTGCCGACTGTCACTGCTGACCAGGGCCCACTGTTTAATTTAGTAAACTTGGTCCAGTTAAATAACTATTTTTAAATATAATATTTCTAGTGCTGAAGGAAAAAAAACCCTGTAAGCTGATTTTTATTTGCTATTATACAGGGATCTGTCATCCAACCTTTTGTCCTCTTTTCCTGTGACTGGGCTACATGGTTTAACTCACTTAAAATTAACAGGAAACCGTGCCTTACAAAGTTTGATATCATCTGAAAATTTTCCAGAACTCAAGTGAGTATCTCATTAAAACTAATATGCCACATTTGTGTTCATGTGCAATGGAAGGTGTGTCACTGTGTAATGTGTACAGGTCTTTGATCTGCTCTCTTAAAACTAAAACAAATATGATAAAAAAGATAGACTTCTTTTATTATACTTGCTTTCAACTGAAGAACCTACGAAGGATTTTGAAATATTAACCTCAGTAGTTGTTTAACATGATCCACATCTGCTTCCTGGTAATACATTTCAAAAGCTGTTAAAATGATATTGCTTGCAGTTTATTGATATGTCCTCCTTCTTCCATTGATTGTGGTTACATAGCTCTTATTAAATTTAATGGGAGTTAAGTAGATACAAAGGGAAAAATATGTTCTTCGGTGTACAGAAGTCCTTGGTAATATTTCGTTAAGCAGAAGCAAATATTTTTTCCTCAGAACTTTTGATCAAAGCTTAAGATTCAAATAAGCACTTTATTATTATTATTAATTTTTTTAATTGATAGAAAGCATTTAAGTTGATACTGGATGACAGGAAGGAAATGATTGCAATTCTGTCAATCACTGGATAAGGCACATCCTGCCCCTTTGAAGTTAATGGGATTTTTGCTTTTTATTCCTGTATGATTAGGAGCAGGCTCTGAATCTCAGTTTACCCACCTGAGACATGGGGCCATATAAATCATATGGCCACACACAACTTTTCTAGCACAGATTATCACATTGGGTCTACTCACAGTAATAAAGTTAAGCAGATGCATGAGAATTGTTTGCAGGACTTAAATCTCAAATGCTTCATATTCTTAAAGACTTTTCATTTTTCATTTCCCTGGATAAAGAGTGCTAAGGCAAATGTATATTTTTCCCCATGTGTTGGTATTTGCTATAAAAGGAGGAATATCTTTTTATCTGAGAACCAGTAAATAGTGTGCACATAGTTATATCATTACTGTATTCATCCTGAAAAGCTTTCAACATTCTGAATTAGCAACATCATCCTCAGAAACATTAACCCTGAAAAAGGTTTATTGGTTATAGTAGACAAGCATCTATTCCCATGAGCTGTCAAGATGATACTGTGGCAAAAAAGCTAAATTTATAAACAGGGGAGTGGTGAGTAGGTATAGAAAGGTGATTTTTATCTCTATAGATTTGATAATGATAATGGAAAAGATCTTGCCACGGAAGTCATAAATACAACAAAACCTGAGGCCTACATTTCCTCCCCCAAACAGGCCTTCAGGCAGGTAGGAATTCAGCAGCGTTTGAAGGTTTGTCTTTGCCATGCATATAAAGTCAGGGGGCACATCCACACATGCAGGCATGTGCACTTGCAGCAGCTCAAATAGCAGCAGCACAAATTTGTTCCAGAGATTTGTGCCTCAGCACATGTGCCTGAACATACACTTTGGTGTGGGGCAAATTGTGCCACTTGGAGCAAACTGACCCTACCCAGCTCCTCCTGGATCTTCAGCCAAGGGGAACTAGAAGCTGGGACCAGCACCTGTGCTGGCCCCAGCTGTATAAAAAGATGCCCTGCTGAGCAGCTCAGAGCTACTTGCCCTCAGGACCTTGAGGCCTGGCCAGTTGGTATCTGAGTACACTAGCCCTTTGTGTCAGCTAGACTGCTGAAGCAGCCCCAACCTAGAGGGTCCTCTTCATCCTGTAGCCACTGCAGCAGTCTGGCAGTGGGGGCTGCCGCCTGGCTGTGACCTGCTGCCACCTGTGACAGCATCTGTCCCCTCAGACCTGCAGCACCAGTGTGGACATGGGGCAGGGCTGCAGTGTGTCAATTGTCCCTGCAGCCATAACTCCCATCAACAGGTCCCGTCCCCTCTGGTGGCTGGGCATGAGGGTATCAGATTTGTGGGGGATGTGGGGTTTGTGGAAGAGTTTTAGGGACAGTGTAGGAGGGATGGAGGCCTGCCCTTCCACTCCCCTCCCACTGCAGCAGCAGCAGGCCATTGTGGCAGTCATGGCCCACTACTGGCAGAGACCCCTGACCACACACAGCACTACCTGAAACCCGGGGGCTCCATGTGGTGCACAGCACTAGCCCAGCCCACTGGCATTACCTTCAGGCAGGACTGGGCCAGTTCTTGCTGCCACACAGGCCTCCCACCACCACAGGCAGGAGCTGTGTGACATTGGGCTGGGCCAGCTCCTGTCTCCATGTGACCTGTATGCCATTTGGCCAGGCCAGCTCCATTGAGGCAGAAGCCAGTATGCCCAATGGTGCACGGCTCCTGCCTGCAGTGCCAGGAATTCTAGATGGCAGCAAGAGCCGGCCTGGTCCTGCCTGAAGGCGTGCGCCAGCAGGCCAAGCCAGGTCAGTATCATGAACCAATGGAGCCCCCGAGTCTCAGGCAGCACTGCATGCTGCCAGGGGTCTCTGCCAGCAGTGCTCTAATGGCCTACTGTTGGCTGCTGCTGCAGTGGGGGGGGCTGTGCACTGTGCAGGGTGTGGGAGGGCGGGCAGGGGAGCCACCCTGCCTACACAGCCTCCCACCCCAGAGTCCCCACCCCCATGTCCCTGCTTACTGGGGACAGAGCCTGGTTCTGAGACACTATTGCCAGCCTTGTCCCACTTCTATTTGCTCCAGCACACTGAGGCAGCATTCTGGAGCAGTGGGGGCATGTGGCAGGCATAGAGATCCTCTGGCCAGTGCTAGAGCGTCTCTTGGGAAGACCCAGTCTTCGGTTGCTGTGCCGCTTTTTTTTCCAAGTGTGTTTTTTTTTTTTTATATACCAGGATTTCTCATTATGAAGCTTGGAGTCTGCACTGCAAATATGCAGCACAGGGAACATTTTTTTGTTCCCGGCATCTCAAACTGCTTTGAGATGCTGTAACAGGCACATGCTAACTCACCTGGACATGGCCAGTAATTCTATTAATAAGCTAATCTTTTCCACAACATTATCAGCTTCTTCCGAAGCTGCATGAAGCCACTAGAGTCACAACAGCCACGTTGCAAAAGAACTGCCTTCCTCTTATACTCAAGTTTTTTTCCATCAAGGGCACACCTCTAGGCTTAATCAGTATTATTACACTTTTAATCCCACTAATTGGGGGATTGTGTAGGTGGATGTGTATGCATGTGCACCAAAGTGCATGGATTAATACCCACTGATTAATTTGAGAACTGCACCTAAGGAAATTGGGTCACAGGCATTTAAAGCACTTGGTTAGGTCACTATTTTAAAGATTGCATACATGGAACTCTCGTGTTTTAGGGACTGTAGGTTTAAGTCTTAAGGCATCGGTTACCTAACATATACTTGTTTATTAGTTATGGTTTGTTATCCTGATTTGTACTGAAGTAGTTTAGGTTATCTCATTCAAATATTTATATTGGGAAAGGAGTAATAGTTACTACCACTATTGCCTAACAGAAGCTACAGACAGAAGTTGCACATAAACCAGTATAAGTGATCAGAAACTGGTTTAAACCTGTTACAGAACAGAAGCTCAGTGCACATAAACCAGTTTCAAAATGCTCAAAAATAGTGTAACGTAAACCTGGTTGAATGTAGTATCAGACTTAACTGTTTGAGTTCAAACCAGTTTATGGAACATCTGTCCCAGACCTCTTCCTGGTTTAAGTTGAATCAGAATCCCCCAGCATCCCAGTATGCTTTTCAGCCCCAGACTAGCCTGGACTGTGCTGTCTGGGACCTGGCTGGAGATGCAGCTGGGTCTGCCTTGGGGGAAGGGACAGCCCCTGCCAGAACTTCCCCCCTGAGGCAGAGCAGAGCAGGGCAACAGCCTGAGAAGGACTGCCCCCACAGGCAGCCCCATCTAGCATCTGGGAGAGGCTTTAATCCCTCCTTTACCAGTTCAGTGTGCTGGCTCCAAGCCCTGCAGGATGAGACTGAGAGGTGGGAGGTGTTGGCAAAACCCAGGCACAATCATCACATCTGTGTGCTGGAGACAGAGCTAAGGGAACAGCAGAGGGTGTCAGACTGCTTGAACTAGTATGACCAAAGAAAGCAGGGAACTACAATTACATTATAAAGCAGAACCCATAAAAGAAATACCTAAGCAAGGACTTTCTGAATACCTGGGTGTAAGGAGACACTGTGGCCCCAGAGTTACGCAAGGCTTATGCAAGTCTCTTTTTTGTCTTTTTGATTTATTACATTCCATTTTAAGTTAGGCTAAATTGTGTGTGCTCTGACTGTGTTTTACTGGGCTTCATCTTAGCTTAGGTGACGGTTTTTGGTTGGTCTGTCATGTGTAAGGTTACCATATTTCCAGTATCAAAAAAAGAGGACGTTGTGGGGGGGGGGGTGAGGGGGGAGAGGCAGAAGGAATATACAATTGCAGGGAGAGCAGTGATATGTCCATGCCCTGCCTTTACCCCTCACCCTCAAGACACAGGCTCCCCTCCAGACCTGCTTTGCCTCTCACTCCTGACCCACTGTACCCCCCAGTGCCTCTCGCTTCTGACCCACAGCCCCCTGCCCCATCCAGCCCTGCTGCCCATGTAGTACACACGCTCCCTCTCTCACCTACCAGCAGCTGCCAGGCCCACACAGAGCACATGATCCCCCAACAACCAATCACCTTCCCCCACTGCCTCCAGGTCCAAACAGCCAAGCCTCAAGTACCAGAGAAAAGCAGAGGCAGAGCAAAACCCCAGACATTTGCTTGCATTTTAAAACCCTGTCTGGACAGAGGACAGGGGACCAAAAAAGACATGTCCAGGACAACCCAGACGTATGGTAACCTTAGTCATGTGCTTGAGGTTTCAAAGTGATGTGTTCAGTACATGCTCATTTTAGAGAAAGGACTATTCTTATTCAAGCATTTATTAATTCAATTCCACTGCCTTCCCCGCACTCCCTTCTCAGTCTGGCAGTGGCTGCCCCCCCTCCCATCAGTGGGGGCAGGATAGAAGCCTGGCAGGCACTGCACCCCCCTCCCCTCCCCCTCACAGACCTGGGCTGGAGTCCCATGTGGGCCAAGGAGGGGATTTAAACTCTCACTCTCCAGCAAGCTAGCCCTGGGATGTTGCCTGGCCACATTCCCTGAGTTGAGGAACTCAAGCAGGGAGGGGTAAGAGCCTTGAAGGGCTTCTCTGTCTTCCCTTCCCCTTGACAGCGGCTGGGAGGCATGCTCTAGCACCTCCCGGCTTCTGGCTTGAGCCACTGCAGGCATGTGGCTGCATTTCCTGAATCAAAAGTGAATGTCTGTCCATTTGCTAATCTGCTCAAACTGGGCACTTTAGGCTAATCTGCAATGACTAAATCAATTCAGCCTCAGGCTTTTTGACTGTCTGTACCTAGCTCTAGTGGTTCTCAACTTTTTGAGGGTCCCAGCACCCCTCTAACTCCAGTGAGTTGAATTGAGCAGCACCCCAATTCAGTGGCTAATTTATTTATTACAGCACTTAGCTCCTGGCAGGAGGAGCAGGGAAAAGGAGTAGGAGTAGGAGTGAACACTTAGTTCCCCACAGAGCAGAAGGGCAGGGATGAGCTTACCTCCTTGGATTAGAGCCTGCATGGTCAAACCTGCATTTAGCTGCTCACACAGGGGCAAAGGGCAGGATCAAGTGCTTAACTCCCTCAGACAGGGTCCAGCAAGGACAAGGTGAGCTTGCCACTGCAGTACTTTGTATAGGAGCTGAATGGGAAAGAGCAAGTGATTATCACCTTGCACCCCATGGCACACTCAAAACAAGCCTGAGATACCCCTGTTGACACTTACTGGTGCAAATCTGAGCAAGTAGCAGTTTTATTTTTTTCTGATTATTTAAATTATAAATTTAAATGTTAGCTTTAAAGCCTGTGGGTTAGCTCTTTCCTCTCTCTACTATGCCTTTCACTACAGAGCATTAAACGCTAACTGGCAGTTCAAAGGCCCCGTTTATTTGGGTTGATTGCTTTGTTGACTGCTACCTTGCCAGATGATTACAATTTATATAGAACTCATTTACTGTTTGCTTACCCTGATGAAAATAACCTGATAAGCTGATAGTATTCCATTTTAGTTTATTTCCATTTATGTGAAGTTACTGATCTGTTTTTATTTATTGTTAATTGTTGGCTTTTAATTAAAACATACAATTGAAAAGCTGTGTAGATTGAATGTTTCTTTACCAACCATCAGGGAGCAGATAGCAGAGTCCACCCAGAGGTGATCCATAAAGCTTAACAAATTTAGCATGCAGACAAAAGTAACTTTTGAAATGTTTCCAAGTGTTACAGGGCTAGAAATGTTTCAAAAAGGGGAAAAGAGCCACTGTGGTGCCCTCAGCTGAAAACCGTTAGAATTCAACAAGGGGATAATACAGGGGGCTGCATCAATCTACATCACCACCCCCAGCTTTCTCCTCAACAAGGAGGGGAGGTAGGGGGGAGAACAAAGAATACCACAGTGGAGAGCAGGGATCTCTTTTTTTTATTTTTTTTGAAGGGAGTGGAGGGAGGGTGGTTGTGGGGGGAAGGGGTGGCAGGGGATGCCAGGATTCTAACACTCTAGCCCAAAACTTCTTCTCTCCCTCTCTTGGCAGAGTAGAGAGGTAGAAGAAAGGATTAGGGGCTGGAGAACAAGACTGTGGCAAGGACCCCAACAGGGTGCACAGGGCCTCAGGACCCAGAGCAGGATGCAGTAACAGGAGAGCTAGAAAGCTGGCAGTCAGATTGCCAGGTTGTCTACCCAGCTCTCCCTCCCTCCCTCATGGAGAAAAACTTATGGGTCCCTCTGTCCCTATGCACATGTAACAAAAAATGAACCACTTCAGAGCACTACCTTTTTAGAGAGGAATCTGGGCATGCTTCAGCTACTTTGGGAATATTTCAGAGCACATGCAAATTTCTGCAGCTGATCCTTTGAAGCACTGTAAAGCAGGGGCAGACAATTATTTTGCCTGGAGGGCCACTTACTGAGTTTTGGCAAGCTGTTGAGGGCCGCATGGGTAGCCTGGCCGCTTGACAGGTGCCCCCACCCCCTGGTTCTCATCTTGTGACTGGAAGTCCTGCCCCCTAACCCTTGACCTGTGTGATCAGAAGTCCCTCCGCTTGCCCCCAGAAGTACTCCTTTCGGCAAGGGGTTTTCCCATCTCAAAACCAGAAAAATACCAAATTATATTCTAAAAAGTGAACATCTACAACATTCATTAATTTGATTTCAATAACTATTTTTGTCTTGGTTTGTATGCGTTTGTGTAGTGTACATAGAGGTGCCTGGCATACAATAGCTTAAAATGAAGTCTTACTCTTGCATATTGTGCAGGGGAAGGGTGGCTATAGGTTTGTAGGGGCTGTGAGTGTGTGGGTGTCTGTGGGAGGAGGATAGGTGTGGGGATGGGTGAGGAAGCATGTGTGTATTTGTGGATATGTGGGGTGTGGGTAGGTATAGGGTTTATAGGGGACTGTGTGGGGGGAAGGTAGTTGGGGTGTGAGAGGGGATGTGAGGGTCTGTGTGTATGGCAGTGTTGGGGGGGAATGCATGTGTATGGTAGGGTGTACATGTGGGATTCCCGCCCCAGGGGACTGTACTCCCACTGTCTGGCAATGCAGCCAGGAGCCACATGGTGCTGGAGTAGTGCGGGGGCAAGAAGGCAGGGAAATGTCTGGGGGTGGGGCTGCGTCCTGCTGGTGGCTCCCCCTGGGTCCTACTGCCCATGGCTCCTGTCATCTTTGACAGGCAGCCAGGACCAGGTAAATATAAATTTTCCATGGGCGGAATAGAATGGCCCGGCAGGCTGGACCCAGCCCATGGGCTGTATTTTGCCCACCCTGTTCTAAAGGCATTTGAAATGTTTCAGTTGTTACTTGTCTGCACTTTTATATAGTCACCTGTATTTTTCCACAGTATTCATAGGCATTTCTTTATACCCACCTCATTTTGAAATGTCTACAGAGCAACAGACTTCAAAATGTATGAGACCTGCAACTTTCCTAGGAGTATAATGAACTGAAATCCAGTAGTCAACGTGACATCCCAAATCAGCATAGGGAATACACATGTTCTAAAAGGGGTTAACACCTCAGAACAGAAATCACCCATGATAACAAAGACCATAAAACAATTTCCTTTGTAACATCTTTTTTTCACACATTTTAAAATTTTCAAATCGTTCACATTTCAGTTTAGGAGTCCCCACTCTTGATCTTTGTCCAAGGGATAAAATTCCCTTCTGCTATTTTAAAATACAGATGGACAAAGTTTAAATTTAGTTTCAAATTAATCTTGATGGTCTCAGAACGTGAGGGTTTGTGGACTGAGTTTTTGGTTGTGCTCATAAACCAGGTAGGATGCAATTATGATCTTGAATCTCTCTTTTTAAAAGAAAAATAAACCCAAGGAAATGACATGGGTAAATTAGTGAGTTAAAACAGTTAAAATCACTAGATGTCAGGAAAGGCAAATATTATGGTTTTGGAAGCAACATTCACTCAACTGCACTGCAGATGTCTAGTCCTGCTATATTAAATATACAATTTAATGCATCAGTAAGTATGTTATAAATTATCTGTTATGAAATAAATAAGATGCAAGCACACTGTATTTTTAAAATGTGCCTTGGAACTATTTGCATTTTCTGACTTGTAATTTTATCTGTGCAACCCTAACACTTCATTAATAAGATTTTTTAAACATTAATATTTTTACTTTCAACCATTATGCAACTTAGTTCATCTCTCCCCATGTTAATCATAGTGAGCCAATATAAAAGGCATAGTCAACCTGTGGCATGTGTGGCCAAGAGGCACACGCACCCTCTGTGTGTGGCACCTGGCAGACTGGAAAGAGAACAGGCAACATAGTGCCAGAGAGAGCAGGAGACAGAAGGCAGAGCAGCAAATCAGTCAGAAAACACAGGGCCAGGAGCAGAAAGTAGAGTAGCAAATTGGGCAGGGACACAGGGCAGGGAGCAGGAAGCAGAGCAACCAATCAGGTAGGGGAAGGGGATGAGAGTGGCACTCGGGGGAGGTGTGGAGCTAATTTGTGGCACACCTGCCAAGAAGGTTAGCCCCTACTGCAGTATACCTTTCTAACAAATGTAATGTCATAGTTCTCTGTTAATATACAGGGTCATGGAAATGCCGTATGCTTACCAGTGCTGTGCATTTGGAGCTTGTGAGAGCCATTACAAAATCCCAAGCCAGTGGAACAAAGATGAGAATAGCAGCACTGATGATTTTCACAGGAGAGAGACCAGCATGTTACAAATTCAAGGTAAAATTCTAATATAATAAAGAGCTTAGTCTATCTGTCTGTCCATAATGCTTTTGGTCAGCTGCAGGAGGGCAGGTGGCAATTGGCTGCATGGGCCCAGGTGGAGAGGAGGCAGAGCCGGGCACACAACCGGGAGGCAGGGGAAGGTGGAGGGAAGCCCTGCTGCTCAGTGGAGGAGGTGGAAGCAGGCAGAGACAAGCACAGACACATCCAACAGTCAGCAGGGTGGGGGAGGTAGCAGGGACAGAGGGGAGCATGGAGGGGAAGGGAGGTGGGGGGAAGAAGCCCCGTTGCTCAGGGGAAGAGACGGAGGCAGGTGTGGGGAGGGAGCCCCTGCGCTGGTGGCTGAAGGAGGCGGCAGTGGTGGTGGCACAGGAAGTGTTTACATAGCCAGCCCCAAAGAGTGAGCAGGGGGCAGCCAGGTAAACACTCCTTAGTTATTTTAAATCTGTCATACACTAGCCAATTGCCTGTTATGAATAATATTGCCTTTTGCCTTTATAACATTCTTAAATGCTCCTGATTGTTCCAGTAAAAATTGATGGGAATTTTACTATTGAATTTAATGGGAGTAGGATGCAACTCTTGGACTGTGAGAATTGTTTCCTAATGTTTTCAAGGAGTGCCATCACTTTGAATGGACCGTACCAATCACCACCTCAGATAGTGATTTCTAATGTTTTGACTATGAAAAACAAATCAGTTAGCTTGCTATTACCAAGGGCTGCTCTATATGACCTAACAGGAAATAACAATGCTGGTGACCAACTCTTCCCAAAATTGAGAGGAAGTGAAATGGCTATAGCTAGGCTTCCCACTCAATAGGAGGATGGTTCAGGGCTTCACTGTCAGACACTGCTGCTGGCTTGGAAATATGTTCTGGGATTACATGTTGTTTATAGCAGTGGAGGTGTTTGGGTGTGAAGCATAAAAATAACAGAGCAGAAATTTTGAGAGATAGCATAGTAGTGTCTTTACCTAGTATTCCCCAGATGTCAGGAAAAGCCTCCTCTCTTCAATGTCTAGAGCATTTGAAGGACACCTTTCTGAAACTAATTATCTTTAGGGGACTGGGAATGCCATTTTTTACATCAGTCCTCCCTAGCTAATTCAAAACCAAACAGCCAACATCTGTTTAGGTTAAGAGACAGCAAGGCCAAGCATTAAACTTGGACAGCCACTTCCCAAAAGTTACACTAGTAAAGTTTCTATAGAACCAGAGTCTAAACATCTGGGTTTTTCTCCCGCCCCCACAGATGAACGTGACTTGGAAGATTTTCTGCTGGACTTTGAGGAAGACTTAAAAGCTCATCATTCAGTGCAATGCTCACCCCTTCCAGGTATGCCAAACAGATAGGAGACTTAAGGTTTCCCTGGATAGCTGATCCAGCACTATGAAATAGTGCAATGAGTTGCAATAATTTGGAAGCATAACTTTTCATTAAAGTTTATGAAACTCTTCAGTAATGGCATTTCCCATATGTCGCTTCTGTACCTTGGTTCCTGGAACTACTTGTACCAAAAAAATCACCCCTCCAGTTCTAAAGCAATTCTCTCTCTCTCACTTTGGTACTACCAATATGTTCCTGTAAGTCATTGTATTTTGCGCTCATGGAAAAAAAAGATAAGTCCAGTCACTCCAGCATAAGCCTGAAATTACTCTTTTGTAGCCAGTTGAATCATGCCAGATTTATTCTACTATAATAGCACTTATTCTACTATAATAGTTTGCTCCAATTTATAGAAGACAGGAAAATCCTAATTCTGTTGCCCTGAAAAGAACTTCTCAACTAAATTACTTCCCATTATTGGCATCGTCTTTACTGGACAGCATTTCCTGATAAGCCTGACAGTATGGATAGGAGAAAATAGGATCAGAACAGAGGAAGCAAAAAAACTCTTACACCAGTCCTACTAAATATTTGCAACTTTCCTTACAACGAAGTCATGTCTTGGAAGACTTTCCCTGCACCTGTGCTATCCTGTATGCCACTGGCCGTGGACACAGAGGGTGAGAGGTTCATGCAGCAGCCAAAACCTGTTGTCAGAGCTTTCTGCTTATCCAAAACAGCACATGCAGACTAGATCTAGACAACAGTAAATACGACAGCTCCCACCCTCCTTATGCACACCGATATTGGTGTGTAGGCATTTCCATTTGCCTGTGCTCTGGGAGTTTTGGCCAAGAGTATATGTAAGTGTACATACATCCTGGGATTTCATATGCCTCTCACCAAGGAAGAGTAGAGCAGGTTGACCACCCTCTCAATTCTTTTCAGCTGCCTTTGGCTCAAGATGGAGCTTCTCACTATCCAAGTTCTAATTTCCAGACTACCTCAAAGTTAATTCTAGTGTTAACTTAGTTTTAGTAGAGCTTAGCTTTGCCACTTGTTGACATCATGTAATTTTCCCTAAACTTTGTAATCCAGAATAGCCTCTGTGAGATTGCCTGGTTTCAGATCATGGTCTTCTTATGCCATGTCAATACCAGCAGCAGATGGACACTTGAAATAGCTCTGGTACTTGAGAGAATCCCCTCATCTTGAAAAGTAAATCCTTCACCTCCCAGATCCACAAGGACAGATGTACCCCCTAGGCAAATCTGCGGTGCTGGCATCAGACTCAAGACTCCAGGGTCCCTCTGGGCATGACTGCTGGGAAACAGAAATAGCATTCTCCAGCCAAGAGGACCAAAGAACTTCTTTAGATAAGGGGAAGGGCAAAGAGTGTTCCAGGGGCAAAACCCCCATGAAGAACTCCCACAGATCTCCTTCCTAACATCAGCCTGCCACCAAGTCTTCACAATCACAAGTGGAAACCAGTGCAGCTCACATGCCTTATAGCACCAATGGCTCAGCACCCAAGCAGCATACTGAGAACCTGATGCTTTTGGCACTGAAGTTTCCATCTTCTTCACTTCATTATTCTATCAACTTTCTACTCTAGCCGTGCACTCGATGATGCTGATATGCTTGATACCATCTACTATAGCAACTTATAAACTTGTGTAAATCCAGGAGGGAGTGAAAGTGCTGCCTTCCTCAAGCGCCACACACCACCACAAGCCTATAGTGAGGGTCACAGAGCCATCAGCATGGCTCTATGACAGGAAATAGTGCTGTATGAAATTCTGCCGGCAGTTTTGTTTGGAGCTCGAAACGGCTCGAAACGGCAAAACTGAAATGAAACAGAGACCTTCGAAATGGCCTTGAAACAAAATGAGGCAAGTTGAAACATTTTGAAATATTCAAAACGTTTTGAGTTTCGAAGCTCAAGCTGGGCTTTCCTGCAGGGAAACAGAAACTAAAGTAAGGACAGGCAGCGAGAAAGGGGGGAAGGACTGCTCTGATATTGACTGTGTGTAGCTGGCCATTGACTGACATCCTTCCCCGAGATCCCTTCCAATCCCAGTGCTCTGGGGGAGGAATGGAAAAACTGCAAAGAAGGCAGCATTGTTTGAATTTCCCTGCTTTCTGCCTTGGTGTCAGTTGAGCGATGGCGCACCTTCACACACACACACACACACACACACACACCCGTGTCACAAGTTTTGCCTGTCAGCAGCCAGAGGTGCAGGGGCCCAGAACCCCCCTGCACCGATCTCCTCAACAGCTGGCAGGCTTCATGGCTTCAGCAGGGGCTAGCAAGCCTGCAGCGTTCACCCTGCTGTGCCTTAACACACACAGTGTCACCCATGTCACAAGTTTTGCTCATCTGCAGCTTGAGGTGCAGTTTCCCCCAAACCCTAGTTTTCCCAAAACCGCTGCACCTATCTTCTCGAAAGCTGGCAGGCTTCATGGCCTCAGCAGGGGTAGCAAGCCTGCAGTTTTGACACCACTGTGGCTTAACACATACACGTGACATGATTTTTTGCTTTCAAGACTTTGAGGTGCGGTTTCCCTGAACCCCTGCACCCATCTCCTTGAAACTTATCAGGCTTCATGCCCTCAGAAGGGGCTACCATTCTGGCAAGTTGCATCCAAATCAGGCCAGAAATGACAAAGTTATAGGCTGTTTGGTGCATCCACATTGCATCCTATGGGTGAAATGTCCGAACAGTGTTGAAACACCAAAACTGTGTCAACGAAACGAAACAGAACAGCGGTTTCAAATCAAAATGAAATTTGAAACAAAATGCTGTTCTGTCGAAACAGAATGGTGCCAATTCACACAGCCCTAACAGGAAACCCAAATTAGCATCTTTGTTCATCCATTGATTGTGTCATTCCCCCAACTAGTATGCAGTGTACCAGGTTCTTTATTAGCTCTTCCCTTGACTGCAAAGTCAGCAGCACCACCTTTGTACCTTGCATGCTCTCTTTCCAGTAGCATCAGGTAATAGCAAAACCTTAAAATGCTCTCTCAAGAGTTGCTCCTCCACTTCTCTACTGAGGCCTATGGGAACTGTCAAAGGGAAGATAAGTTTTCTAGCAAACCATACTGTCCCCAGGTACCTTGATCAAAGAACTTGTTACCTATCCATCTATTCTTTGAAGAAATGGCTATAATTGTGCTCTAAGAGACATGGTAGATCTACCCTAATGTCCTCCTCCAGACAAGAGAGGGGTTTCCTCAGGTACCTACAGGTATTTCTCTTGAAAAGAATGGTTACATTCCTAAAAGTCCTAATGGAAGTCAAGAAACTGGAAGATCATTTTCCACACTTCCTTTTGTAAAAATGGTAATGCTCATTGACAAGGTGAAGACAACTTGGCTAGATTGATTTAGCAAGCATCTGCCATAGCAGCCACCACCTCCTGAAAGACTGACAATACCAAGTCCCACCTAAAAGGGCAGAGTACTTCCACAATCATGCTATAACCTCCTCCCTAGGTATGGTAGCAGCTAATGAAAAAAATCTCACCAGAATAGAAATAAAACCAAAGGACAGGAAGCCAAAGCCAGGAGATAAGAGTTTTGCTGTAAAGCATGGGCTTCCACTTCCCTCAATTCGTAAGTGAAACTCTGATTAATACAGCCTGGCATGCTACTGGCCTCTTTTACAAGAGCATACTGTTGGCTCATATTTAGCTTATGGTTCACTGTGACCAGTGGGTCCTTTTCACCAGTATTGCAAGCTAGCCGGTCCTTCCCCAATCTGTATTTGTGCATGTAATTCTTCTGTTCCAAGTACAGGATTTGCACTTCTTGTTCAATTTTATCCAGTTCATTTCTGACCACTTCTGCAGCTTGTCAGATTTCTGCATGCTATCCCTACCCTCCAAAGTATCTGCATCTCCACGCAGCTTGGTGTCATTCACAAACTTCCTAAGTGAGCAGTCAAACCCTCCTTCAAATTGTTAATGAAGATATATGACAGGCCCAGGACACACACAGGTAAACCCACTCAGTACCCCTTATAGTCAAAGTAATGTGCAAGTTGGCTGTAGGGCTCTGGTTTTCCCTAGGAGAAACACCAGTGGGCACATCTACATGAGATGCCATGTTGCCACAGTGATGAACTATGGTGACAGCTTGTTGCTATGGTGACAGTGTTGGTGGGAATAGACCATGAAACCACCACTACTGCACAGTAGCAATGAGCTCATTGCTACTGTGCAGTAGGGTCAGAAACGACCCATGCAGCACCAGTAGTTACTGCACAGCCATTTAGTACTTGCTAAAGCAAGTACTAAATGATTGCACAGTAACAACTGCTCAGTTGGGTACATATGTAGACGCACCCATTATGGAGGACTTGTTATTTAAGGAAGCAGAATTATTTAGTTCCAAGACAAAAAATATCAGATTTACCCAAAGATCCTTGTCTGCCTATGTCCTTAGACCAATACGGCTACAACCTATACCTCTTTTTCACTTTGAAGTACTTCAGGACAGTTCTCCAGGCCCTCAGTATATATGTTAAAAAACCTACAAGGAACAGCTCACAACCACTGGAAAGAGGCAAATGCTTCATTGGTTGAAGACTGCTAGCTTCAACATCCCAACCTACTTAATGACACCAATCAGTTGTTCCGACAGGACTGTCAAAAGACTAGAATCAAATCAACCTTATAGATAAATAGTAGTAACACATTCTTTTGGGAACCATATGGCCCACTGCAGACACACATTTTCTTATTTCATCATGGACCCGTCAGTCATAGACACCACCACAGCAAGGTATTTTAACCTGATTCACTCACGGCCTACCTTTATTCTTCTACTTTTCTCCCCACCCTGCTCCTCTTCAAAGACCCTTCTCATAATGACCTTCTACAACAAAAGATTCTATCACTAGGAGAAACAGAAGAAGCTCCCCTTCAATACTAAAAAAGAGGGTTCTCTACATCAATTACTTTTTTGATCCCTAAGAGGAAAGGGGAATGGTGCCCTATCTTGGATCTTCAAAGGGAATCTGAAGTTTATCCTCCCCTTGATAATCGCTTTCTAGGATTGAGGGAGCATCTGTTCACCTCCAAGCTGCATATGTCCACATATACTCTGGACTATGTCATAGGATTTGTGGTATGTCAAAATCATAACCATTACACGCCTTAGCTTTTGGTGTCTCAGCTGATCTGGGGTGTTCAAAGTACTTGAAATTTTAAGCAGCATACCCAAGGGTAAATGAAATTTAGGCGCAACACATACCTGGACAGCTGCAGGTGAAGTGGAAATCCCTTCAACCAAGTCAAGGTGCCATTTACTATTACACATTTAACCTGCTGCAGAACCTGGACCTGAAAATGAATTAATAAAAATCACACAAAATTCACCCCAGTTCAGAGACTCTTCCACACTTCACAAAATCTGTGGCCTATCCCCTCAAAACAGAGCTCGATTAGTCTGAACCTATAGATAGCATGCAGTCCTATTTGTCTAGTCCTGCCAGGTCATACAGTCTTGTTTACCTTCATAATGTCACATGCCAAACCACCTCCAATATTTGCAAGGGTAGCTAAAATCTGAGTTCTCCCCAAGCAAACATCGCTTGGACAAGCGCTTGATTGTGCCACCGTTATTGGTGTTGCCCCTAAAAGGATTAAGTAACCCTAAAAACACTTGCAGGGTAGCCCCCCTCATTCCTGTCTAGAAATATAGTGATAGATGCCTCATTGTAAAGGTTCATATGTAGGGACTCCAAAGGCCCAGCAGAGAGCACAGATATATTTCAACAGCTTCACATTTAGAGCAGTCTGCAATGCTTGGAAATCCTTCCAGCAGCAAATTTTGAGCCAGTCACTACAGATGATGATGGACAATACAGTAGCCACAATTGAGCCAGCTCTTCCTCCCTTGTCAGGAAATGATCAAGCAGGAACTGGTGAACTGGAAATCTGATCTCTCTTTCACTGGTCACTTAGATACCAGCAGAACAGCTTACTTTTTTCAGAATCACACTCCAAAGGTCCATTCTTCAGGATGGTTTTCTTGGACGTGGTGATCTCTGATTGACCTGTTCATAACAAACCAACAAGAAGTCTTGAACCTTTGGTTTGAGAGGAGCCCTGAGTGCACAGTCCCTATCAAATGACATTCCAATCCTATGGACAGGAAAGTATTGGTGTCCATGTCAAGTGATCCTTCCAATTTCCAGGGTGTTCCCAAGACCAAAGAAGATTCAGACAAATTGATCTTGAAAGCTCTTGTGTAGTGAGGGTTCTGGCTCCTAAACATTCTGTGCCTCTCACCCACTCAACACAAAACCATATCTCATCTTCTAGATCAGTGGTTCCCACCTTTTTTTGCCGCGACCTGCTGCTGGGAGTAGCAGCCTGGGGGTGTGGGAGCTCCCGGCATGTGGCACACCTTTTGTGTGTGTCACCACTGGCATTGCCCCCACAACCCTCATTTGGGTTGCAACCCAAGGTTGGGAACCGCTCTTCTAGATCCATTGTCACAGAACACAGGAATGATCAACTCCTGGACCTACTTTTCACTTGTCTGTGACATCTTGATCAATGATAAAATGTAGTAAAGTGGTAAAAGATTACTGGACAAGCTTCTGTTCTAAAAGATCCTGGATTATATATGCAAGATCAGAACCAAGATCCTACTACTTTTTGGAGTTGTAGCAGTTGGTCAGCTTATGCCTGTCAACAGTCTCAGCTGTCCATCAGTGGGATGACCAATATCATTTCCCCACCATAAAATGGCGAAGGGCCCGAGATGATTCCACTGGGAAAAGATCTAGTTTTGCTGTGAAACCTTAACATATTCTTCTCCATTGGTCTCCTTTTAAACCAATAATATCATGTTCATTCCTGCACATATTGGCTAAGATATCAGCAAGAAAGGTACAAGGGATCCATGTCCTGATAGCAGTTTTCCATCCTAAGGTATTTTTGAGGATCCATCCCAAACCCTTTACTGAAAGACCTGATTCAGCAGATTGACACTCTCATATCCTTCTGAAAGCCACATGCATCTGGAACTGAAGAACCTCTCTATGCTCTGAATACAGGCAGGCCCCAACTTTTATATGCAAAAGACAAGGTCATCTCTTTGTGACTATAGCAAATAAAATAAAGTACAAATAGATCTTTACTGAAAGTCTGTCCAAATGGATCTTTGACAGTGTAAAGACCTCTTGAGGAGATGGCCCTGGTGTATTTGCTGACATCCATCAGATAAGAACATGTTCCTCAGAGCTTCAGCTACACTAGTATCCTCATTGGGAAATGTATCCATTTCAGACAGCTGCAAAGCAGCCACCTGGAGCTTTGGTTACATGTTTACTTAGCATTACACAACATCTGTAGTATCCTTTGTGAACGTTACATTCAGCAAAGCAGTTTTTCAGTCTCTGTTCTCTTGAGACTCAGATTCTATTTCCACTTGAATTAGTCCACTGCTTTGGAGTCACTGGTACTGAAATGTGCATGTAGACAATCATTCAAACAGGAGGTCTTTTGAGACATGTGGTCCACATGCAACCCACCTTCCAACCCTTCTTCTTAGGAGTCCAATATACCCAGAATCACATTGCTGAGAGGAAACAGTACAGTCATTGCACTCTGTGCTTTTATCAGCCTGGTTGAAAATACAAGGAATCTCAGGGTACATGCATGCTACATAAGTACTGCTGGCCAAGGTCTCCAAGCTAGGAAGCAGAGAGGCATGTTGCACATCAATAATGGAGCATGCATTTGGAGAGCTCATCTCAAAAAACTCCAGTTACTATAAGTAAAGTAATTTCACATTCTGGAGCATAACAGAAGGATAGGGAATCTTACTGAAGTCCTTCCCATATGAGATACCAATTAGAATTTGATACTTAGCCACATGTGCTGGTAGGGATAAATACTTTCTACAGTAAAAAACAAGACATGGCAGTTAGAATTTTTGCTATTGCAGATTGATTCTTCATTTATATGCATTTCCTCTGCTCATCTTTTTTTTTTTTTTCATTGCAGGCCCTTTCAAACCATGCAATCATCTGTTTGGTAGCTGGCTGATCAGAATTGGCGTTTGGACCATAGTGGTTTTGGCCTTTATTTGTAACGCGCTGGTGACTGCAACGGTCTTCAGGTCTCCACTGTATATTTCCTCTATAAAACTTTTGATTGGACTCATAGCCATTGTAAACACACTAATGGGTCTGTCCAGTGGAATACTGGCTAGTGTGGATGCGTTAACTTTTGGCAGTTTTGCTCAATACGGTCCTTGGTGGGAAAATGGAGTTGGTTGCAAAATCACTGGCCTTCTCTTCATTTTTGCTTCAGAAACTTCCATTTTCCTCCTTACTTTGGCAGCTTTGGAACGTGGCTTCTCCATAAAGCAAGCTACAAAGTTTGAAACAAAATCCTCTGTTGCTAGTATAAAAATAGCCATTTTCTTTTGCTTTATTTTGGCATTGGTAATTGCAGTGGTGCCACTGCTCAGTGGGAGTGAGTATGGGGTTTCTCCACTTTGTTTACCCCTGCCATTTGGAGAACTCACAGCTATGGGCTACATGGTAGCTTTGGTCTTGTTGAACTCCCTTTGTTTTCTGGTGATGACTGTTGCCTATACAAAACTCTACTGTAGTTTGGAAAAGGGAGAACTAGACAATATTTGGGACTGTTCTATGGTCAAGCACATAGCCTTGTTACTCTTTACTAACTGCATTCTTTATTGCCCTGTGGCTTTTTTATCTTTTTCTTCCTTACTAAACCTTACTTTTATTAGCCCAGAAGTGATTAAATCAATACTGCTAGTCATTGTCCCATTGCCAGCATGCCTAAACCCTCTTCTTTATATACTTTTCAATCCCCATTTTAAGGAAGATCTAGGAAGTCTCCATAAGCAAACTTTATTATGGAGAAGATCAAAACACACAAGTCTGATCTCTGTTAATTCAGAAGATGTAGAGAAACAGTCCTGTGATTCAACACAAGCTTTGGTAACCTTTGCAAGTGTTGGTATATCATACGACCTGCCTGCCAGCAGCTCACTAATGCCATCTTATCAAATGACAGAAAGCTGTAACCTTTCATCAGTAGCATTTGTTCCATGTCACTAGTTTCAGTGGCAAAACAAAAGTTATCTATATGTTTACAAAATTTCCAGTCCCAAAATTAAGGATAGGTGTGCGTACATATGCTAGAAAGCAGGGTCAAAGGTGTGCTTGATTCCTATCACACACAGCTCCACGTTCCTGGCAAAACTGGCAACAGGCTGAAGTTCCCGCTTATAAACTCTCTCAACCCAGTGAAGTGTGATATAAAGAGGGAGCCTGAAAACTGCCAGTATTTACACAGTTTGCTCAGTTCTTTTAGAAAGAAGGTTAAAAATGCATCTCTTGGTCAACAGGAAAACAACACATTGAAGCAACAGAGTTCTTGGAGGCATGGCCAATATTTTAATTAAGCTATTAACTAAGCATATTGAGTTAGAGAATTAAAAAAGTTAAAGTGACAAAGTTCCCCAGCTAACGGAGTGAATTTGAAATCTAGATTCCCTGAATATTGTTAAATGCTATAGATTGGCAGTGGAGTGTGGTGCTTAAAGCGTGTTTCAGGGGAGAGATGGAAGCTGCCTATGTCCATGATTCAGCAAAGTATTGAAGCCAAGTATTGAATTTTAAGTATGCAGATAATCATGCTGAAATCCCAGGGGCTTATGAAAAACAGATTGTCAAAGTAATTTGATACTGTTTTTAAAAGCAGTTACAAATGCGGTTGATAAAAGTAACATTTATTTAATAATTCTACTGGTACCATAGGACATCTTCATAACAGACTAGGATAAAACAAAATGGTACATAAAAAGTTATTGAAAAGCAGTTGACTAGTTTCAGTGCGGTCATAAATGGCAAATCAACAATCAGTGGGCAAATACATGTTTTTCTGGTAAGGCTCCTTGTGGATTTTGACTCAATATTAACTGTATTTTTAATCACTAAGGAAGACAAAGATCAGTACTAATAAAGTGTTTAGATGACACACACCAGGAGAGGAGAAAATGATGAGGAAGACGGGTTGCTGATACACAATGAGCTGAATCAGTTGGTAAGCAGAATGCAAGCACATAATTTGTATTGCAAAGAGACAATTGTAAGGTCAAGTCATCTTGGAAAAAGGGATGTAAACTTTGGTGTGGGAGAAACCCTCTCCTGGGGAACAGCAATTTTTTTGGAAAAGATGCATGTCATGTGGATAGATAGCCAAACAATCTCGCTATGCAACTAGACCAAAAAGGTGTACAGATCCTTTCATGTGTACGCAGGAGAATATGAAGTAGAAATAGGAAGAACATATCTATTTGGCATTTGTTGCAACTGCTAATGAAATAGTGCATCAAATTTGTGTGTCCATGCATCAAGAAGGACAGATAAAAATTGGAGAAGCTTCAGAAAAGAACCAAAAAGAATGATTACAAGTTTAGAAAATGTGGCTTATAGCAAGAGATCCAGGAGTTCAATATTTTTATCTTATTAAAGAGAAGGTTAATAGATTAATTGATCACAGTTTGTAAGTATCTGCATGAGGAACAGAAATATGATCACAGATGTTTCTTTAACAGACAAAGGATGGCACAATCCACTAACTGGAAACTGAAGGTAGCTAGAAGTTCAGACTAGAAATAAAGTGTAGATTTTTAAACAGCAGGAGTAATTAACCACTTGAATAATTCACAAAGGCTGCAGTGGATTTGCTATCACTGGGAGTCTTTAAATCAAAATTAGACGTGTTCTAAAAAAAAGGTTCTCTAGTTTAGCTATAGCTATTGGACTTGAAGGAAGAATTAATTCAAGGGAGGCCTTTAGCCTGTAGCTCATAAAAGCTAAGAGTAAATGGCCACAAAAATAAGTGAATTCCTTGCTGAATCAGAACCATCATGATTAGAAAGGAGACCCCCAGCACCTTGGCTCCTTTATTTTTCAAATCTTCTAAGCAACATAGCTCCCGCTGCTCTGTTTGGAGACTAGCATATACCTTGATCTAACTATATTAAGGGATTCCTTCAATCCTATTTTCCCAGAGATGGCCCCTTTTCTTCAATGAGTAGCTCAAAAAAATGCTGTTATGCACATATTCAGAATGAAATGGGGATGGGGTGGTGGGAGGGGGGGGTCGGGGGAAAAACTTCAATAAGCAAAGCTTTTGAATGGGCCAGTACCTACTACTTAGTTTAAAGGTCACTCCAAGCTCCAAGGTGGGCAAAAGTAGAACATTAAATTGAATAACATTAAATAACATCTGAATAACATAACAAGGTGAGATGAGCCAAATAATGTAAGGTAACCAATTACAGATGATTGGTCGTTATATGTTTCCACATCTGTAATTTCCTGTCAACCAAGGATGAGTTTCACAAAGAAAAGTCTGTCAACAGCTTCAGACACATCTAGAAATACCAGCGTGAATGAAGAAAACACATTTTTTTTTAGCTTTGTAGTTACAGATGGCATCAGGTTGACTTTGGCTGACGTGCATCCTTGGGAAAAAAACAAACAAATGGAGAAATTATGTATGATAAAGCTGGCTGCATGGTTATCTTAATCCTTTTCTCCTGTGGCTTTTGAAGCAGTACAGCCTGCAGCTGGAAAATGATTCCTGAAACCACTTTGGATCAAACAGAGGATCAATTGCCCATTGCACAATGCTTATTACCAAGTTTATTTAGCTTTATTTTAACGTGAGTCCATCTGTGCTGCACTGCTAGATGTCAGTGAAATTCCTTTCAGCTCACTATATTTAAGAAGTTTGTAAAATGATTTGAGAAACAAAATAATGTTATAAATCTAAAGACTAGTTTAAAAAAGCTACTTCTATTAGAACTTTACCTTGCAGAAAGTCCTAAATGAAAGACTATGCGTCTTATTTTTATAAGCATGTTTGAATTATTTTGATCAGATATTTTAACTTGGAATTGTTAAAAGTCATTTAAGAGATTTTTTAAATAAGATTTTGTAAATATAGAGCTGTATTTATTACTACAGTAAAATACAACCATGCTAAAGGACGTGATAATAAGCCATGTACAGTTTCATACTGATATTTGCTATATTTTCTGCTCATTTTACTAAATTCATTATCTGTATATATTATATGTAAATGTGTAGTGACTGTAAATAGATTATATACTTTCTTTTCTATCAGTGTTCCAAAAATATATGTAATTTGTAATAAAAATTCTGACTAAACATTGGAAAGCATTTTGTCAGGGTCTGACAGTACAATGAATCATGTACAGCCAAAATTAGTGGTTCCCAAATTTTTCAAGCATATGCTTTAATTTACCAGAGTAAGATTTCTGAAATTCTAGCCAGAATTTAAAATTAGAGGTAATTTGTCCTATTGGGGTTCTGTGAGAAAAGAAGAAATCTAGAATAGGGTTGTAGTTCAACATAAAAGTAAATCCATTTACCAAAGATCCTCATCTCCTTTATTGATCATCCTGCAGCATTTTACCAAGCTAAGAAGCAGGAGACTAAAAGGAATGGAAAGATGTAAAACAACTAG
This sequence comes from Crocodylus siamensis, assembly GCF_052110815.1. NCBI lineage: Eukaryota > Metazoa > Chordata > Crocodylia > Crocodylidae > Crocodylus > Crocodylus siamensis. Next base: position 69,325,759 of record NC_143398.1, read on the forward strand.
GAAAAAAGCAACACTGCAAAAGAGAATTAGAGCTTCTGAGTACATTCAAGCAGATTGTCAATATACATGGGAGTCTGCTGCAAAATTCTTAGGTATGAACAGATGTTAGAAGCAACTTGTACAGGTTTTAAGTATAAAATGATAGAAGAATAGAAAGCAAATGGACAGTTGATTGAGACCAACTAGGAAGGTAACTGAAGAAAATTAATTTTGTGAAGGGATCTGAGGGCAGAAAGGTTACGAGGGACACAGAATCAGAAAAGAGTGGGGCATGAGGAAGTCTTTTGTGAGAAAGTGAATTTGAGAATGACACAGGAGATCAGGTGACAGAGCCCAGCACATAAGCCAAGGAGGAGATGCCTTCTACAGATAAGACATAGGCAGGTAAAACACAAAAGTGAACATATGGAACTTAAATTTGATGTGAAAAGCAGCTGGAAACCAGTGTAGGCCAGAAAGGTGGTTTTGGTTGCATTACGCTAGCTGGTCTTGTGGGAAGAATGTGAGAACAAGTTAGACTGTAACAGAGGAAGGGGACATTGCATTATCTGAAACAAGAACTATTAGAGGGATGTAAAAATGGGATGGATTTCAGGGCTATTATAGAGGGGAAATGAACATGATTTAATGAAAGGCTGAGCATGGGAGGAAGACGAGAAGGGAGCAAAAAAATGGCATCAAGCTTGTGGGCCCAAATAACTGGAAGGATAACTATGTTGCTCCTCTTTTTTAATTTTGCTGCAGTAGTGCCTAAGGGAATCAGCTTTCGATTTGGACCTCACTGCACTGGACAAACATAACAAAAAGGTGGTTCCTTCCCTGAAGTGCTCACAGTCCAGCCATGATGGTATTAACAGTGATTTTTATGAGGATTATTAATTTATACAGCTCCTAGACAAACTGAACCATGTTAGGGCCCCAGTGTGATAGATGGTTCACAAGGTGCAAACCGGTTTCTCATAAATTGCAGATATGAGACTAAACAATGCGAGAGGGCTAAACAGCAGAGACAGAAATGAAAGCCATCTGGGCTAATACAGGAACACAGGCCTAGAACTCATCAAGTCAAGTTACTTGTATTCACAGGTAAGCAACTGTCCTAATGCAGGGATTGGCAAGGCTTTCTGAGGGCAGGCCAGAATGACCTGGCTTGGTTGAAGGCAGGCTGGTGCTAGGACCTAGCCATAGATGCTTCCAGTTCTCCCTGCCACCAGTTATCTCTGCTACTTAGCTACAGAATGGCATGGACAAAGCAGCCAGCTGCAACATGGCACAGAAAGGCATGGACAAAGCCCCCACTGTCAAAAGCTGATAAAGCCCCTTCTCTCTGGACCAGAACCAGTAGCTTCCCAGACCAGATCCAGCCCACAGGTCATAGACCACCTAAAAGGTCCAGAACATCATATCTGGTCTCTATCACACAACGTAGCCAGAAAGCAACTTATTAAAACATTCCATATCACATACCATAGACATAGAACAGAAGTAATAATGGCACACTTCAAGAAAAATGGAAAGGACCAACATAAACCTTAAGGTAATGGGGATTATCCCAGGTTCCCCTTACCTATGCCAAGTACAAAAAAAAAAGTTGCAACTGCATAAAATAACTTTTTTAAATCTAGATACATCTGCCTTAACACTAGGGCTAGGGACAGACATTCAAAAAGCCGGAGCCTGAATCGATTCAATATTTGCAGGTTAGTCTAACCTGCAAAGCGTGAATTGATTTGGGGGTGGATAGACATTCCCTTTTCATTTCAGATATGCAGACACATGCCTGCAGTTGCTACAGCAAGAAGCTGGGGGTGCTACAGCAACCCTCCCTTCCCTTCCACAGCGCTGAGCTGAGGTAGAGCGTGGCCAGGCCTGGGCAGGATGCTCCGACTGGGGAGGAGTCTCCTGCAAGCAGCCCAGCAGAGAGTTGATAGCAGTGTTTATCACCCCTAACTCAATGTTTATCAGCCTATTAAGAAAACAAAAGCTCCTCTCATTAGTTCAAGCTCTTCTTTAACAACTGTTTCCAAGGAAGGAATGGAGGGACATTACCAGCTACCTGCTGATTAGCTCCAAAATGCCCTAAGCTGACATGATCCTGTCTACCTTTGTCCCATTCCCCACAGCATGGACTGTAATCAGCATGTGATCTGCTAGCTAATGCTGGGAGGTATCTGTGTAAGGCAGAGAGGAGAGGAGAATCACTGCTTCAGCAGGGAGTGGTGAGGGGGAGGCAGGAAGCAGGAGGAAACCATCCAGATGCCCTGTACAGTCTCTGCCAGAGGTGCAGCCAGGGAGCAGAGGAGAGGGGCCAGACCAGCCCTCTGGAGCAAAGAACCCTGCCCAGCCCAGAAAATATACCAAGATGCTGGGAAACTCTGATTTAACTTAAACCAGCAGACATTGGGACAGGCATTGAATAAATTAGTTTGAGCCAAATCAGTTAAGTCTGATACTACATTCAGACAGGTTCATCTGAAACTGGTTTCAGCCATTTTCAAACTGGTTTATGTACACTGAACATCTGTTCTGTTCCAGGTTTAAACCAGTTTCTGATCACTTAAACCGGTTTGTGTGTAATGTCTGTTCCTAGCCTAGGAGTTTTATCCCAGCTCCATTCTAGGGTTACTTCTTCTTGGTTTGAGACAGCTACATGCCAAGGAATAGCTGTCCTGGTAAGAAACTGTGGTGGGTACCTCCAAGGCTTTTGCTGTGATCTTTGTTTCAGGGCAACTCCATTTATGTAATCATCATCAAATAAACATTGGCAGCAGCAAAAAAGTGGAGGACAGTCCCAAAAGAAATGTTCTACGAGACGTTACAGAAGACTAAATATTTAAACAAACATAAAGCCCACAAGTTGAGTCATAACTCTTACCAAAGCCACCTTCTAGTGAATCAAGTGTTGGAATCTGCTTTGCTCTGCAGGTCTGCCTCCAACCACTAATTACATTCATTTCTTTTTCTGCTAACACATCAAGACACTTCTGGTCTTGAGCTCTGAAGCCAAGAAGCCTGTATAGTCCAGCAAAATGGGTTAAGCAGCCTGTCAGAAAGGTCAAGGATAAAGGTCTACCTGGGCATAGCAGCTGATTGGGCTATTGTGGTTAAGATAAACTAGCTTTTGTACCAAATGGCATACCAGAAGCAGCATCATGTCTGGCAACATTGTATTCCCCAGCCCCAGCCCAAGAGACCAGGTACACATATGTAGCTGGATCAAATGGGGTCAGTTTTTGATGGGAGTCCAGTGAAGCTCAAACCCATGTCTCTGGAGCAGGTCCACCCCTCTGTCACTGTGCTCCTCAGCCACATAAAAGTGCTAATTAACTATAAATGCTGCTGTAGTTTCTAGCATATAATATGCACCTTTTCCCTACAAATCAGCCTCCCAAAATTGGGGATTATGTATTAAGTGAGGAAGCTGACTTTCTGCCCAAAGTTGGAAGCATCACGGTTTAATTCATGCTCTATGGTACAGCAACTGTGGTATTACTTTTCAGGCAGTTGAGGGGGATCAGGTGATTTAATGAAGGGGCTTATTGTTCTTTACTCAATAACGAGTTAATCATTTTTTCTTTTTAATGGGTCTTGATGATATTCCATTAACCAAGCTAACCTTTCTTAGGACAATTTTGATGTCTGTTACCTGCTTCTGGTCTCTCTACTGCACAGACACTTCAGCTGTTTTCAAAATCATGGTTCCAACCATGAACCATGGAGACCAGTCCTCAGCAGCAACTGGGGATTCTGCTTTAGCTATGCAGGAAAGGGAGAGTGAATCAGCTGAAGATTAGGCTCTGCCCCTGTTCTATGCAGTTATAACTCCAGAAAATTGTTTTTCTTCATTCTTGCTTTTCAAAAACAAGGTGCATAGTATCTTTGGGGAAATACCGTATGCAAGAAAATATGGCATTTCAGGGCCACTTCCTTTCTATTTGGATGCGAGTACCTCAAAGTCTTGTTCAGGTATACTAAATGTGTGTTTGCCATCTGGACTATTTTGACAAAAATATCTAATTCCAACATTTCTTAATCATAACTTTAAACTCTTTATACTTCAGTTATAAGAGTTATAAAACTATTTATATTTCAGGTGTTCTAAAAAAATCATTACTCAATAATTACCAGAAAAAACATTGAGAGCTTTGATAAGCCTTCAGTAAACCTTGATACACTGCATGGATCAAACATGTTTCCTTTTGCTTTCTTGAATTGAGGGTATTTCCAAAAAAAAGGGGGAGAAGGAAAAGTATCAATGAAAAAATCAAAACAGGAAAACAAACTAAAAGCATCCTTAACACATTAAAACATTCCCAGACTCACTGGGGCCAGATCCGCAGCTGGCATAAATGAATGCAGCTTATTAAATTCAATAAGTTATGCTGTTCAGCTGAGCATCAGGGCCAACATCTGCCAATATTTTTTTTAGATACATATATGTCATCAATCATTTTAAGTAGCAATTATACCATTCTTTAATGATACTGAAATAAGAAAGTATAGCTAATTTAACTACAGTTCCATGTGTTCTAAACTAAGCTCAGGAATTTTGTTTAAATCTGTTGTAGTAATTATTGCTGTAGTTTCAACTTTTTAAAAAGGAGAATGCCAACTTACTCATGTTAATAAAAATCAATAAAATAGATGTATTCTATGTAGCTATACTAAACACTTGCATGCATACAAGGAAGAAAATAGCAATATCAAGAACAAGAATCAGCCTTCTGCTTTGGTGACTCTGGAGACATAGGAAACATGAGTACTTTTCCCCCATAAAAAAATTGTTGTGGCATTGTTGAAATAATCTAAAGATCTAATCTCGGTCATAGGAAAAAACAAACATTAAAAGTAGTCCTCTTGAGGGCTGGCCTGCAGCCAGAATTTTTAAAATACTCAGTCCTAGACAAAGATTCCACTTAACATCCCCACTTAATCTTTTCACAGGTGGCAATCTTTCTATTTGTCAAACAAAAACTATGTCTTCACTAGCAAGGGAAAAATGTGCATCTGTGAATCTTAAGTCTTCCACTAAATACGCATGCTCTGAGAATTGTCTTCAACCAACTTAGGAAGTCTCAAGACTCTTAGATAATTGGTACTTGAAGGAAGTTTCAGACTTCTCATTTTTCTTATGGAGTCATAATTTATCTGTAATTATTGTTTTGACAGCTGTCTGCAGGGTTGTTAGTTTGGTCTCATGGATCTCAACAGCCTTATCAAGATCCTCTATAGATTTCCCTGCACCTACCATCAGAGCTTCCATTTTATTAAATTAATTTTCTATACACAAGGAGCTCTCTTATCTACCTAAAAAGACACAGGAAAACAACAGGGAAAGTTTGCCTAGCAAAAGTAGAAAGTTCACTTACTTCAGCTATGATTTCTGCGAGTACCACATTGTTCTGTGAAATGCCATAGACCTCCTGCTGACTGTTTTCCACCCATCTTTGTAAAAAAGATGCAGAAAAATTGGCACTCCTAAAGTAAGTATCAATCTGGTCAACGTGGAGTTCTGCAAGCAAATGGGGCCTCTTACCACTGTTTTGAAACCTAACCAGTCTGTAGGCAGGCAGAAGGAAGGGATAGGTGCAATCAGAAACCCATTCCATGTCTTAGAATGGAAAAGAAATGGTGAAAGCCTCGCCAGACTATGGAAAACTGAGATGGAGGACCTGGGCTCCACCGCTACTTTGTCTGCCATCTCAACATTCAATCACCATCAAATGACTTCAAAACAAGAATTTTCCAGCAGATGCCATTAGGTCTCATTAGTTGACATGACAGCATAGAATTCATCAGTCCAAATAGCATGCCATAAAAGCATGAAAAAATCCTGCATTTGATATGCAACAGTGTTGAGGTGCCTTCTAGCCCTACTTTCCTATGACTATGGTCTGTTTCACAAACTGCTTTTCATATATATATTCTGAGGGAATACCTTAATACCTTTCTATTCACCAGCTTCAGCAAAATCATGTCCAATGACCAGAATAGTAATATAGAACATAGAGCTAAAAGGGCCACCTTGCTCATCAAACCCAAAGCTCTGAGAATGCAGGTAAAAACACAATAATCTGCTCAAAAAGGTCCACAAGAACAACCATTCCCAATGGTTGTTCTTACCCAATGGCCTATGACAAACTTACGAACTTTATAATACAAACAACAAATCCAGAGCCTCAAAGATTCCCATGTGCTATAGAAAGAAAGCAAAAGAGGCAAAACCACCCATAAACACCAGAGCCCCTACAACTGTAGGATCATCGTTATTGCTGGTATAGGATATTTGGTCCTGATCTTGCAAATGATTCCACAAGGCGAGTTTGCCACTTCAGACAATGACCACTGTAGGCATTGTGCAGGCAATTGTGCAGCATTAATTGCCACAGGCCATTGTGATTCAGTTAATTTAATACCACACAGCACTGTAAATGTAAAGGATTTCTTACAGAATTATTCTCCCATTTTTCAAGACACACATTGTTCACATAACCAACCAGAGATTATTAAGGGTGGGAAGCCAACCAATCAGCACAGACAAATAAAAGACCTGTTGTTCCACAATTATTTTAAGAACAACTCAAATCCCACAGGTTCTACTCTTAGAGGTAGTCAACTTCCATCAAGCTATGTTCTTTTATTCTTGTAAAAATACAGAGGTGAGGTTTCAGCAAAACAAGCCTGCTCAGAGTTCCAGCAGAATCAAACCTCATTTCTCTATCCAGTGTATTCAATACCCAAGATAACATCTACTAACCAATTATGCAGCATCATAAAGGTCTTTATTAAAATAGAAGAAAAATGGTCACATTTGTGAAACTAAAACTAAAACCAGGAATTAGCTTTCAGTTGTGAATTGTCTGACAATTACAACTGGTCAGAAATTTTTCAATTAAACTGAAAATGCAGATTAGTCAAAAACAAAACTATGGGAAAGCATCACTTTCAATGAGTTTCCCAGTCAAAGCATCAAATCCTAGCAAAGAAAACTTTTTTTTTTCATTTCAAAGTGACTTTTCTTAAAAAAATATTTTTAAACTTTTTTTATTTTAAATGTTATGAAAAATTCAAAATCAAAATGAAATTAAAATTGATCCAATCCAAAATATGCCTTACTGGTTCATAAAAATCAGAACTATCTATTCATTCTATTCAAAGCATAGACTGAGACCTTGGCCAGGCTGTCTCTAGTTTGCCAACATTTTGGTGTAGGCAAGTCCACAGTGGGAAAGGTGGTCCAGTTGATGCTGTCACCTTGACTCACCCAACTTAACCCACAGGAGGGGAGAATTGTGGGGGTGGGCTCCAACACTGGCTCTCCTTCAGAAGTGAGGGCTTTAGGGACTCCCCTGTCCCAGCCATAACCTTTACGAAGTACAGCTGCCAGTCACTGCATCAAACACACATGGACCACCAGGCATATTTTTAAAACTTGGTATGTATTGCCAATGCTACGCTGGCCTGATATAAGGCTGAACAGTCCTGCACCGACATGATTTAGTTGGCTCTCCTAATTTCAGTAGATTTTGTCTAAACAGGTAGTTCTCCAAAAGAAAAGATAAAATACATGTTGCAACTGGAGCCAAGAGAACCTGCAATGAAAAATGCAACCCTTTCCTGTTCACATGCAAGCAGTCTGATCTTTTCAGATGGACAGAGCCAGCCTTCGGGGTGGGTAACACAGGCAGGCACCCAAGGTGCCATGGTCAGGGGGATGCCAAACACGCACACACGAGCAGCCTGTGTTCACAGCAGTGCTCTCTTTCCACCCTGTCCCAGGCAGGAGAAGCAGTGTCCAGTAGGGCCATGTCAAACAGCACTGTCCCATTCTGACTCGTGTTTCAATGGAACAGCATTTCGTTTCGAATTTCATTTGAAACCGCTGTTCTGTTTCGTTGAAACAGTTTCAGTGCTGTTTCGACATTTCGCCCATAGACTATAATGGGGAAGCTCAAAACAGCCTATAACTTTGTCACTTCTGGCCTGATTTGGATGAACCTTGCATGAATGGTAGCCCCTTCTGGCGGCATGAAGCCTGCCAAGTTTCAAGGAGATAGGTGCAGGAGTTCAGGGAAACCGCACCTCAAAGTCTTGAAAGCAAAAACTCATGTCGTGTTTGTGCTGAGCCACAGCGGGGTCAAAATTGCAGGTTTGCTACCCCTGCTGAGGCCATGAAGCCTGCCAGCTTTCAAGGAGATAGGTGCAGGGGTCTCGGGAAAAGTGCACCTCAAGCTGCTGACAAGCCAAACTTGTGACATGGGTGACACTGTGTGTGTTAAGGCACAGCGGGGTGAAAGCTGCAGGCCTGCTAGCCCCTGCTGAGGCCATAAAGTCTTCCGGCTTTCAAGGAGTTAGGTGCGGGGGAGTCTGGGTTCTTCAGCCCTGCACCTCTGGCTGCTGACAGACAAAACTCGTGACATGGGTGGGTGACTGTGTGTGTTATGGTGCGCCATCACTCAATTGACACCAAGGCAGTTCAAACAATGCTGTGCTCTTTGCAGTTTTTCCATCCCTCCTCCAGAGCACTGAGATTGGAAAGGACCTCGGGGAACAATGGCAGTCACTGGCCAGCTACACAGTCAATAATGAGAGCACTCTTCCCTCCCCCTCCCTCACTTTAGTTGCTGTTTCCCTGCAGGCAAGCCCAGCTTGAGCTTTAAAACTCATTTTGTTTCGAGGCTGTTTTGAAGCTGTCTGTTTCATTTTGATTTTGCTGTTTCGAGCTTGAAACAAGTCAAAAGAGTCAAAATGAAACTGCTGGTGAATTTCGCACAACCCTAGTGTCCAGTCCAGCCAGCTCATCCCCCACCTCCAGCCACTGATCAGGAGCCAGGCCAGGCACATGCAAGACAGGGTAGCAAGTGCTTCACTCTGCCAGCCTTACTCCCAAACACAGCAACAGTGGTGCCTGCCTGCCCACATGCCTGGCATACCATGCCACTCTGCCTCTGCACCCTGCGCCCCTGCCTGCCCACCTGCTTCCAGCAGCACCACTGACTGGGGGTGGGGTGGGGGATGGGCGCAGGGGGAGTGGAAAGTGGGGCACCAAAATACAAGTTCACCCAGGGTGTCATTCTCCCTAAAGTTGGCTATGCAAATGAATCTGTCATTCATAAAAGTTCAAATATTTTACCTAAGTTTGTTACAGCCTTCTGATTGTTCAAAACCATTTGTTTTGACTACATCTTTGATTATTCTCTAGTCATTATAAGTGACTGGACATAAAGTCACATGTTACTGTTTCTTCTCACTGATTAGATGACAAACTGTATGAAAAGACATACACTTCTAGCAAAAATGAAGTCCTTCTGTGAATATCCAATACCCTGTATTCCCATGAAAAATTCTTGGTAAAGAATCCCTCTCTCACAAAGGTAACAAGTGAATCCACTGAAACAGTGAACAGAAAAGAAAAAGAACATGAATAAACTGAAAAATAATACAGAATTCAGGAAGAATTTGCATCCTCTCTTCTCCAAGCTTAAGCATGAACCAGTGTTTTCTCTATAACATCATATCTGGGGGCACAAAACACATTTCCTGCATGGGAAATCCTGCATGCTCAACTCCCATGCCTGAGTGGTACCTTTTCCTCTGTAAGCATTGACTGATGCTAGATTGAGAGAAGCCTAACTTTGCAATATACTGGTGCAAACACTGCTGGTATGTACAGATCTTTGCAGGCATGTAAAATTCCTAGCTCCTGGCCCTAAAGATCTAATAAACAGTAGCAGCACCATTTCGTAGATTGTAAGTGGAACTTTCCCTGATATCAGTTCAATCTCCATCTTGGATTTATTTCTAGAATCATAGCACTCAGTAGCTTTGGTCATGGATTAGGACACTGTTGTGCTAGGCGCTGTACAAAAAGCAAAAAGATGGTTTCAGTCCCAAAGGCCTTGCAATCTAAGTACGAAACAAGGGATTGTAAATACAAAGGCAAAAAACAGGAAGAGTCCAAAGTGTTCACAGTGGGTGAGATCCACAACAATACAAAGAACACATTCCTTTACTTCAGTATAAAGTGGCACAGAGGGCTTTACTCTGTTTTGGTGAACCCACTGCTTGCTTGTATTTCAATATTCCTTTCTGCACACTAGGATCTCTGGTAGTTGAGAGTAAAGCTTTAAAATCTGTTGGTTTGTGATCGACTGAAACATGGCAGGTTAAAACCCAGGCCTTCATGAAAAATACACAAGATCTGTTTTGGTTTGTGTTTTTAAAAAAGGTAAATAAGTAACAATAGGCTCATTGTCCACAAAGTCCTATTCTTACACCAACAGCCTTTCATAATGAGAGCAGCGTCATAAAAGTGCTTTGATCTACAGAAGATCAAATATCATTGTTTTCTATTAACATAACTCTCTTTCCCAATGGAAAATGGAGAATGCCTGATAGTGCAGCTTTATTAGGATAATTAGAAAAAGATTGTTCAGCTCTTTCCCTCCCCACTTTCACTCCCTGGCAAAGTTCTGCTTTCATGTCATTCAGGTTTTCCATCCCAAATACTTTTGTCATAAGGAAGAAATTTAAAAGTTTCACATATATGACTCAAAAGTTTAGTCCAGCCAATGGTGATCTTAACCAGCTATCAGTGGAATTTGAGAGAAGGACCCTTTCTAAAAAATTAAGCCTTCATCGCTTCAAAAATTAATAAATATCATTTGTCCATGGAACAAGATGCTTAGAAAGCTAGGTTACAGTTGTAGAAATATGTTTTGGGTTTATTTTAAGTGGGGTTTAAGAGAGCAAGGAGGTGTTATGGGAAAATTTGCCCATTGGGGATTTTTGGGGTGTAACATGACCAGAAACAGAATTTGCATGACAGATTTCAGACAGAAGAGGCCACTTGTGAAGGAGTATTCCCAGACATCCAATTAGAAACTTAGAATTCTTACCATGCCTTAAACCTCAGTGGTCATGCTTTTTGACTCTTGATCCAGTAATAGACTTATAAGGTCAAGGCCAATTTGGCTTGATGGAAGAATTCATTATTTGACTAGCTATAAGCTGCCACCAACTGCCCCTGCATTTTTCAGGACTCTTATGAACTATTTTAGGCCCCAATTGAGCAACTTCCCTGTTCAGCAACATTTGTAAGTCCTTTTGTGGCTTTTGATAATTTGGGGAATCTGTGTATGCAAACATTATTAATTCTATCTGATGCAAGGGGCCCTGTGTCTACATCAGCCTGCAAACTTCACTTTGAGCACAAAGCTTAGAGCACAGTCACTTTCCTCCATCCTGATCTAGAACCTACAAGACATGACAGGAAATTTCATCTGACTGGAGGCTAAGATTGGAGACTTAAATGGTGGTGAACTTCCATTCAAATACAGCATCCTTAAATTAAGAGATGATTACCAAACCAAGGCCATAAAATTTTTCAAGTATGAACTCTGTAGGGGAGATAACTAACAAAGTTGATCAGAGTCACCTGACAAAAAATAGATAAAGAAAGAAGCTGAAAGTTATAAGAGAAAGGGTCTTTATCAGCCATTTTAAATGAAACTCAGTCAGAAAAAACAGGAGGATACACTTAAGGGAAAGCTACAGGCAGAGCCAACCAGGCATTCCAACTGTCTGTAATTTTATGGACAATCTGTAAAAATATGTAAATAAAAAGAGACAGTGAGCAAGCGAGTTCTTTAAAAAACTTAAATGACCATGAGCCACATTGAGGATAGATGGAAGTTGTCGATAGAGCAGAACAAAGTGATGCCACCTTTAAATCCAAGCAGAAGCGCAGCTCAACACCCTACAGGGAGCTCTCTGCCAGGGCTTTGTGGCCCACTGAAACCTCCACCACCCCCTCCCCTCAGCCACACACTACCATTTCATGCCATCACCTGCCTCAAGGTACACAGCGATGTGCAATCCTGGGCAGGACAGGGAGCAGGGAGGTTGCAGCATGGACACAGCTGTGGAGCTGGAAAGAGAAAGAGGTAACAGGTGGGGATCTATGCCAGGACAGCGAGGGCAGAGCCACTGGGGTAAAGTCGGGAGGTGGGCTGTGTAGGGGACAGCAGAGGATAGAGATGTAAGGATGACTAGGGAGTGGGGGAAGCATGGTGCAAAAACCCTTGCTGCACTCAAGACAGACTCTATTCTGGGTTGGGGCTTGAGCCAGATTTCACAACATGGTGTTAAGCCCCTAAATTGAACCCAGCCCTTGATATTGCAGAAGGGTTACATTTGCACTACGAAAACTATACAATAGTGAAAACATATGCCAGTAAAAGTTTGATTGTCAGTAAAAAGTTTGCTGATTGTCAATATAAAATGTTTTCTTGGGTTGGCCCAGTGCAGGACTCTATGAGCACTCGTGGTGCTCTGGCGAGGTGCCGGAGGACTGGAAGAGGGCCAATGTGGTCCCTATCTTCAAAAAGGGAAAAAAAGAGGACCCGGGAAATTACAGGCCAGTTAGTCTGACCTCAATCCCGGGTAAGCTCTTTGAAAAAATTATCCTGGCACACATCCAGGAAGGCCTTGCGGGGGAATGTATGCTCAGGGGCAACCAACATGGGTTCATCAGTGGCAGGTCTTGTCAGACCAACCTGGTGGCCTTTTACGATCAGGTCACCAAATCATTAGACGCAGGGGTTGCTGTGGATGTAGTCTTTTTGGACTTCCGGAAGGCTTTCGACACTGTCTCTCACCCTGTCCTCATCAAAAAGCTGGGAGACTGTGGTGTCGATGCCCACACGGTCAAATGGGTCGCCAACTGGTTGGAGGGCCGCACCCAGAGGGTGGTAGTGGATGGGTTCTTCTCGACCTGGAAGGATGTGGGCAGTGGGGTTCCGCAGGGCTCGGTCCTCGGGCCCGCACTGTTCAACATCTTCATCAGTGACTTGGATGAGGGGGTAGAAAGCACCCTGTTCAAGTTTGCTGATGACACTAAGATGTGGGGGGATGTGGGTGCACTAGAAGGGTGCAATAGGCTACAAGCTGACCTTGACAGGTTGCAACGGTGGGCGGATGAGAATAGGATGGGGTTTAACACTGAGAAGTGCAAGGTGTTGCACATGGGGAGGAAGAACCGGCACCACACTTACAGGTTGGGGAACTCCCCTCTTGCCAGCACGGAGACGGAAAAGGATCTTGGAGTCGTCATTGACTCCACGATGAACATGGGCCGGCAGTGTGGGGAGGCAGTCAAGAAGGCCAACCGTACCCTGTCATGCATCCACAGATGCATCTCGAGCAGGTCCAGGGAGGTGATCCTCCCCCTCTATGCGGCACTGGTCAGGCCGCAGCTGGAGTACTGCGTCCAGTTCTGGGCGCCACACTTCAAGAGGGACGTGGACGATATGGAAAGAGTTCAGAGGAGGGCCACTCGTATGATCAGGGGTCAGCAGGGCAGGCCTTATGAGGAGAGGCTACGGGACCTGAACCTGTTTAGCCTCCACAAGAGAAGGTTAAGGGGGGACCTTGTGGCCTGCTACAAACTGGTCAGGGGGGATCAGCAGGTATTGGGGGAGTCCCTGTTCCCCCGTGCGCTGCCAGGAGTGACCAGGAATAACGGTCACAAACTGGCGGAGGGTAAGTTTAGATTAGATATTAGGAGGCGCTACTTCACAGTCAGGGCGGCTAGGGCCTGGAACCAGCTTCCAGGGGAAGTGGTGCAGGCTCCTAGCCTGGGGATTTTTAAAAGGAAGTTAGATGAGCACCTTGCCGGGGTCATCTGACCCCGGTGCTCTTTCCTGCTAAGGCAGGGGGTCGGACTAGATGATCTACCTAGGTCCCTTCCGACTCTAGCTACTATGAAACTATGAAACTAGGAAACTCCTTGGTTGCACAAGAAGAAAGAGATACATTCATTAAGATGGTGAGCCATGTACAGGAACAGGAAATCTAGACTCCTTAAGGGACTCTGACTTAAGACTAAAGAACAGTCAAAAGTGGTGAGGGAGCTCAGATAAGGAAGTATTTAGGCATTTATCATTTTTCTACATATGTGTTTTTCTATAAGCATGAACCAATTGGTTTTGGACCCGTTGCAAAGTCAACGTGTCTGTTTGCTTCACCCATTTCATGCACTCTAAAGAGGTAAACTTTCCATCCAGCTGCCCAGAAGTTTGACTCTCTGGTCAAGGGCAAGTTTAAGCTACTGAAGAATCTCAATGGGTCACCCACTAATCTTAATGGTCTAAGGCAGCTGGGCCTTATGGTCCCATTTCCATGAAGGCATAACTGCCGCTGTACTGAGGAAACGTACTAGAGTAGATGAGGAAAGAGTCTGTGTGCAATCTATTTAGACCAAGGGAAGCTTAAGAGCATTCAGGACCCAAACGCAACACCCTGGTAAGTATACAAGTGAAAGCACTCCTAGAGCCTATTTATATTTTGTTAAAATAAATTGGATTGAAGCATATAATTAAGCACTCTGCCAATCAGGAACCTCCTTGAACAATCTGCCACTGACAAAAGTACTTTGAGCCCCATGGAAAACTAGATTGTTTCATTAGATAAATATACTCCCTCACCCCACAAAAATCGTTATTCGTGTTCTTTGACCAACACAGTTCTGAAAAAGCTGGAGTTGCATTTGGTACCCAAAATGTTTTCAGGGCACTTGGAGCAAAAAAGGTGACAGCTTCCTCAGGAAAGAAATAGCTGCAGAGTGCTCGCAGGTAGCCCTGCCCCCCACACTCCCCCAGAGTCACAGACAGTAGGAGGCCATCCCAAGACCTTAGATGCTCTGAGAGAAGTGATTCCTATGGGGGTTCACAGGGCTACCAGCCTCCCTACCATGAAGTCAGGAGCCAAGTCCCTGCTAGAGCTTGGACAACCAGGGCTTGCAGATTATTGGTTCCATAGCAGATGAGCTTCAGGGTCCACAGTGGAACTCCAGTCCATTTTCACTGCCATTCAACATTGGCAATAGAGCAGAATCTGGCACTCTCTCACCATATACTCCACCTCTCTCTCCAATTGGTCAGAATAGATGAGTCTGAGATGAATTCTTTCATGAGCTTATTTCAACAGTCAATAACCTAGCCTAAACTTTGATCTCAGCTGATCTGATAAGTCTTGGCACAAGACCATCAAAACTACACAATGTAGTATCCTTAGAGGATTTGCCGGAATGAGGGATGTAAATATAGGATTTGTGTTCATTTGAGCTTTATAATCATTGACTCACTCATGGGATGACTACAAACAAATACATTGACTGTTTACATGTTGGATGAATTCCACTGGTCGTTTTGCTATCCCCTGCAAAGCAGTTATAAATCCAAAGTTATGCTATTTGCAATGCAATGTCTCCATCTCCTTACAGTGTTTTGTGGCCATTCAACCAGAATAACTGGCATTTTACAATAAACATACTGCAAAGGATTTTTCTAGCATCTCTGCCAGGGTCACTCTACTTCTAGGGCTGGTGTGAGTACACATTTCAGAAGTACTGAGATTTGTACCTTCTCCCTATGATCCTTGATACCCTTGGATTTCCACCAAGTGGGAAAAGTAATCAGACCTTACAGTAACATTTTCTACTGGCCTATATAAAGAGAAAATGACCTATATAAAACAGTTTCATACCCATACTCAGAATTTGGCTGTATACCTAATTCAAGTTTGCCACAAGGCCTTTGGCATTTGGCAGAGATTTTATATTGTTTCATTAGATCTTAAAGCAGTTTGCATGCCTGAAAAATACTTTAATGACTGTGAATGTGCATGTGCCTCTCTCAAGCAGAAAGATTTACATTTGAAAGAAATAAATTGCAACTTTCTTTTAGGAAACATCTAGTCTGTCATAAGCTCATATTTTAGTCTGTATATTGGGTATTTAGCTATAGCATGTCCCTATTGTAAGAGTGGTTCTCAAACAGAATGCGACTTGGCAGTCTCTACCACAACTATTCAATCAGGGTGTCCAAGATCTTTTTATGGGTGATGTGCAATATTAGCACTGTTAGGGGTGCAAATACCTACACAAGTTTCATAAGGTAAATGCAGAGATTTCAAATAGGTCTCCACAGTGTAAAAAACATTCTGACCTGTTGTAGTCTTTGAGTTTTTTGCAACAGTAGAATTGCTGTATTATTTTTCCATGGCCAAGAAATGAGTGAAGCTAAGAAATACTATTTTCCAACAGGTGTCTTAAGCCTAAATGAGAACTATTGCTCTACAGGCTGAGTGGCACCTTCAGTCCCTACCCCAGGCCTCTGTTTGTAAATAAGATGACCAGCTGGGCCACCATGGCCCCATCTTTTTTCTATAGTAATATAGATAGATATAAATGTCCCTTTCATCATAGGGATATGATGGACCTGAATGGAGTCATCAAGTCTAGTCCCTTATGATCACTGGTAACAATCACAAAAACATTAACTTATCCTGAACACCACACCCACAAAACATCCCCCAACATGTATGAGAAATTTAAAGCCATACTACAAAAAAAGAGGTTCAAAAAGCAACATACCACTGGAAAAAAAAAAAAAGAGTGCAGGAGAGACCAAAGACACACTACATTGAGACTTTGGGCACCTAAAAGAGGATTTTTTTTTTTTTTTTAAGGTAAAATGTGCAGATGATCAAAGAAGGTAGGTCATACCCCACCTTAAGGAGAAAGGCAAGTAAACACCAGCAGTGGTGCTTGCCAATCTGATCTAAAAGCAAATTCCTTCCTAAACCTTCAAGCAATCAGTTTAACCCTGACTTCATAAGGAAGACCTGCCACTTAATGCATCTCTGAAGGCAAAAGAAAAAGCAAAAATCAAAGAAAAACTTTGGAAGGAAGATTTGTTTCATGGGGAAAAAGAGAGCCATCTTGGCTCCATCAACAGAAGCTTTGAGCCATGGGATTAAAACAACATAAGACAGCAGTTATAAGCATTTCATAACACAAGTATATATTCAGCAGTACCTAACACTTTCTGCCTCCTCTGCCCAGCTTTGCTGACTAGAGCCAACACCTTCCAGGGTTAGGCCTACAAATGTGCAGACAGTACAGAAGCAGATCTTGAGACTTGACTTTTGCAACTTTTTTAGTAACCAAAATACTGCTGGCAAAAGAATTTGCATTAACATTTTTATTCACTGATCTGGAAAGGGGAGCTCATTGAGAGGGGGACGAGGCTAAGAGGAGCCTCAGTACAGTGAGAATTTACAAGAAGAGCAAGTGGTGCCACACAAAAAGTCTGGTGGGTTGAGAAGCATAAAGGATAGAAAAAATAGGGTCCATCCTGTTCTGCATCATAACAAACAGCCTTCCTCTAAAACAGGTAAAAACAGCTCTGCTGCTTTCATACTCCTTCTGCACAAGTTTATGGACCATTTCAGGGTAAAAAGAGCTGCTCCCATAGGATTTATTCAAGAAAGGTTCCCTTCTGCCTTCCTCTCTCAGTTAAGCTTTCTCACTGGTCAAATCATGTCAAACCAGCTGGAAGGAAAAATATGCCCTCCCTTCCCCGCCCTCTTCTCCCCCCACCCCAACAGAAACAAATGACCCACAAACTCATATTTTTCAAGGAGATGAAAAAACACCTAAAGATTATAGAAATTAGAAATATCATCCCAGGGAATACAGGTTCTCCTGAGACTATTTCCTCACCTACCTGAAGGCCATAGCCAACACATTCACCAGCACTGTCTTGCCTTGAAAGATGTGACAATTTTTTCACGCTCAGGCCTATTGTACCTACATCTCTTGAACAAGAAGTAGGATTATGTCATTTGCTACTCTTATCTGCCTCAGCCAGGTACCCATATTTACTGCCTTTGCAATCAGCCAACTTCAGATTGTACTGAGTCACAATGCAGTCACCTTAGCCAGGACTCCAGGTGCAGTTCTGCAAACTGTATGATTGTTTTATGATCCCTTGAACTGAATGCCAACTGTCTCACAGATAATTCACTGCCAATTTTACACGATTCAGTTTCAGTTACAAGACACATACCTCTTTATTACCTGGTACTCAGGTAAAGCAGTTAAAAACAAACCCAAAACAACAAAAATAGTATAATTTGATACAAGGAAAAAGTAACAGTTGAAGTCTACAATCACTAAAAGCCAAGTTTTGAACTCAGTTTTCTTGGAATCATTAATCAAGTAATTTTAAAAGCTAGGGCAAGCTAGCTGGTATTCTTGCTATCACCTGAGGCAAAAGAAATCTTTGGGGCACAAAATACTCTACTATTTTCACAAAGAGTTGACCATTTTCTAGAATTTATAGGTTTGGCTACACTGCAGTCAAAGGGGAAATTATAACACAGGTGCTTCCTTATACCTCCACTAGTTGAAGGCTGGGCGCTGATTCCTATTGCCTGAAACATCTGTTCTTGTCACTGATGGGTTGGTTTAGGCCTCTCATCTCAGCCAAGCTGTCCTCTACGCTCCAGGCTTGGAAAAATGCCCCCTTGTATTCATCATGTGAGGAACTGCTGAACTGCTCTGATTCATTTCATATGTTTATGAATAATAAGTATGCCTGCACTGATACTCAACATTGGCATCATCACTTTACACTTTCTTTTACCCATTTTAAAGTATTTCTGCTTGTTGCAGAAATCTGGTTTATTTCTGTCGATTATTTTGTGAAAGTCATTATTTATTTACTTTGTCTTTCAAAAGACAGGCAGCCCCCAAATCTCTTTCCCCTCAGATCCAAGAAGAGTTCAATTCAGCCAATAGTATATACGAGCCAAGTGCAGTTTATTCATGAATTTTCACAAATTAACACAAAGCAGCGCGCTGCCTACCCCTCAGCCATCCAGAGCCTCAGTAATCAATTTTGCATCCAGCTGCTAAAAATCAGCATTTTTTCCACATCCCCTTTCACCTTGCCAGAAACATTTTCCCCATTCCTTCATAAACATAATGTGAAACACAACCGGAAGAAATAACAGTAAAGATATTTGGTTCACTGGTATTCAGCCTGGACATGAAACCTCACCAGTCTCCCTACCACATGAACATTCAACAGTTAGTTTTTAGCTGGACAGACAACAGTAAAATCTCACAGTCCAGGAATCATAACTTTTGTAAATGTGTCAGTCCAGGAAAAATGTTCCTACTCATAGCTTTGTGGCTTGTATTCCTAAATAAATGAACATACATGCACCCCCCCCCCCCCGACCAGCCAGTGTAAATATCCATGAAATATTTGCAAGACAATGAAAAAAAAAATGTGAAACCTTTCTGTTGTTTACAGACTCAGACAGAACAGGAGGGTAGGGATAATTACACATAGCCAACTCATCTATTCCTTTAGCATAGTGCAGAAAGCCACTTGCATCAGCTCCCATCACAGTACCCTCTGGTTAATTCACCACTTCAAATGGAATACAAATCCTTGTCTAACAGTGATGCTCGACCTTTTGGTCAGATCAGTGAGGCGCGGAAAGTCCACAGCCCAGGTCATGCCCCACATGCCAGGATTGGACCCTGGGGTCTGGCATCACTCCATCCCACCAGAATTGGCCTTCAGAGGCTGGGCGCCACTGCCTTCTGCCCCAGTATGCCAGAATTGGGTTCTGGGGGCCTAGGACAGCCCCCTTCCAGTCCTTCACACTGGGATTGGGTCCTGGAGCTGCCCCCCTGCCAGCCCCATATGTGCTGGGATCAGGTCCCTAACCCAGTGCACAGGGCCCAGGGTTCCCCAGAGATCTGGACATTTGGCAGTGGGGGTGATACCACTATTCTCCTGCTGCATAATTTCTGGACCTATGGGGAGCCCATGGGCCTGGTCTAATAGATACCCAATAATGTCAGGAGTTGGCAACTAGGAAGGAAAGGGAGGGAAGTGCACCTGCAGAAATCAGAACATTGATCAATTAAAACATAAGCACAAAAAATCCTATAGGCAAATTAGCCAGTTTACCATATTTCTTGTATATCAGTTACACAGTCACCATGGCCTGTATGCCTGGATAATGATAGTCTTCCACTGTCAGTTCCCCAATGTACAAGTTATGGTGCACCGACAACTGCAATACAGGGTTCAAGCTTCGGCAGTGTGCTCACTACTCGTCTCTGCTATCATGTTGACATCTCTGGAGATCTGCAGTATGCTTGGTATACCAATGCAATGATGACTATTGACCGTGACACATATCTGGAACCATCTTGTCCAACCACTTGATGGTTGTTCCTGAGGCCCAAAACTGCTGACCTATTATGTGCATCTAATCAGTGAAGCCTACAACCTTTGGCAATTTCAGGAATTGTCTGCAACATCCATGCTACCTCACTTTTCTCATTTTCCCTGCATACTGTTTGTATGGTGTAGCAGTACAAAAACATTGAAAAGAATCTAATATCCTGTCTCTAAAACTGAGATAAAAATCTTTACTGGTCTGCTCAACTTGCACGGTTCTGATAGGGAGATGGCAGAGACACTGAAAAATAGAAGGCAAGGTAGACGTGCATCTTATAGATTAACTTAATCAGATGCGTAAGCTGTCATGAGCAGCTTGCTTCATCAGATGCTGAGAAGGAACCACAGGAAGCAGAGTGTCTAATTAGAAAGCAGAGATTAGAATACAAAGGAAAGGGGAAGGAAGAAGGAGGGGGCACTGCTGGAAGAGGTAAGGTGTGTAGAAGAGAGATAAACAAAGCCATTAATCTTATTAACCTGAGGGATTTAAGGGGTTATAAAAGCTAATCCATGTAATGGCATAAAAATCCATAGTCTTGATTTAAATGATCTATGAATGATTTCTTGTTCTTCAATTTTCCATTCAAGTTGTTTTTTAAAGCTTTGTTTTCCAAGAACAGCTGCTCTGAGGTCAGCACTAGGATGTCCCAGGGAGCCTGAAGTGTCCTACCATAGGCTGGTGTGTGTCAGGGCCTCTGATCATCAAGCATGCCTGGCAAGGGCAAGTGCCTGAGGTACAGGGGTGTGGATCTACCACCAGGGGCAGAGGAAGGGGATACCCTTCATTTTTCCTGGACCTGCCAGAGGAAGGGCATACCCACCCCTCTTCTTTGGGAAAACTACTCAGCCTGGGCCTGCTGCTAACAGTTCAGCTAGACCCTCTGATGCACAGCAGGCTCTCAAGTAACACCAAGATCCAAGACTTGCCCCTGCTAAATCATGCCCCCCCCACCGCCTTCCCCAGCCCCGCCAGCACCAGTTGGGGGTAGACATCTCTGTTCCAGCTGCCTTAGGCCATGTGTAGATGAAATGTGGGGCATGTGTGCAGAACACTTTAAACTGGGTTAAATGCTTTTGCACCACTTTAATGGTGTTGGTGTTTGCACACATCGGTGGCGTATTGCCAGTAATTCTAGTCGCTGTAGCAAATTCACTGGCATAATGAGCCTTAAATGACTTGGGATGCAACAAACTAAAACTCCTCTGAGGAGTTTTAGTTTGCTGCCCTACAGCCATGGAGTGAAGCACCAGGCTCCATGCAGCTCAGGGCCTCTGCAAGAAGCCCATGCAGGCAGCCGGCCAGGAAGGCAGACTCCACCCAAGAAAAAAAAAGTGGTGAGCCTGATTTTTTTTCCCCCCCTGGAACCTGCCTGCCTGAGCTGCATGGGGCCCCATGGCTTCCCTCAGCAGCTGCAGTGCCCCCGGGACCACCCAAGCCAGGTGCTGCCTGGGGGGGTGGGGGGTGGGGGCTGCCGCAAAGGGAAGCACCAGCAACCCTGCAGCCCAGGGACTACTTCACCCAACAGCAGCTCATCCTCCCCTCCCAGCTGCTAGAGAGGCAGGTAAGTGCATAGGTGTGTACACGACAGGGATTTACTTGGCCCTAAATTGAAGCAGTGTTTTTAAAAACCCAGAGCTTCAATTTAGGGCCCCCATTTCATCTACACATGCCCTTTGACACCAGAGCCTCTGGTAATTTCATGGACTTGATTTTTGCAGAAAACCAATCAGATACTGGTCAGGTCAAAAAAGGACCCTAAAATAGTGGAAACTGCAGATGGATCGCCTCCCTCCTCAGGCCCCATTGCCAGCAAAATGGTTCCACTAGGAGGGCTGATAGATGACCATGAGTGCCTTTATTTTGACCTTATCCATTCACCTCACTTTTCAATTAATCTAGGAACCCCTTGGCTATTCTACCATAATCCAGACTTCTTGTGGAGGGTTAAGAGCTCCATTTTGTCTTGCCTTACTGCCTTAACTGTTGGTTTGCGAGGACTCCTAAGAGTAGTATCCAGGCCAGAGGCAAGGCCAAAGATACTGGGTTTGTTGCTCCAACTGTAGAAGATTCATGATCTCCCTTAGTGGGAAATACACATCCAACGAACTCTGACCTATCTATCCCTGTCAAATATCAAGACTTGTGTGGATGTTTAACAAGAAAGGATCAGACCAACTTCCATCACATCATCCATATGATAACCCCGTATGATTTGCTAGGGGGACAGATTCCTTTTGGGTGCATGTATTCACTGTCCAGACTGGAGCTCAAGGTTCCCAAACAGTGCCTTGCAGAGAACCTCCATAAGGGGTTCATCAGGGCCTCTATATACCCAAGCAGGTCCGCAATATTCTTCATACCATATTTCAGAAAGATGGCTCTCTCTGCCCTTGTGTTAATGACAGGAGCTCAAAAAGGGTAATGGTTCATAACTGTTACCCACTGCCTTTAGCGAACAAACTATTTGAGAGACTTCGGACAAGATTTTTTTCAAAATTAGATCTATGAGGGGTCTGCAATATAGTACACGTATGCAAGGGGAACAAGTGGAAGACCACATTTCAGTCCTGCTATGGACACTTCGAGTACTATGTGCTTTGGACTCTGCAATGCCCTGGCTACCTTCCGGTACTTCCTCGATTTCATGTTTCAAGAGATGCTGGATCAATTTGTATAATTACTCTCAACAACATTTTAATAATTTATGATGATCCAACCCAGTATTCAGAACATGTATGTCAGACCGGCCTATGTTAACTTGGAAAAAGTGAGTCTGACCTCAATCAAATTCTTAGGTAATATAATTTCCCCCTGGGTCCTAAACATGGACCCATGTAAGGTGACTGCCATCAGTGAATGGTCTACTCCATGGGACATAAAGGGCGTCCAATAGTTTCTGAGCCCCCTGCTGACTGCCCTTCTTAAGAAATATGTACTATTTAAATGGTCTCAAGAAACCCAAACTGCTTTTGAGACACTAAAAAGGGCTTTTACCTCTACCCATTTTAGTGCACTCTGACCCCACAAGATCTTTTAGTGTGGAAGCTGATGCCTCAAGTTGTGATACAGGAACCATTGTGTCCCAGACTTCAGATACCCTAACAAGTCACAGCCCTGTGCATTTTATTCCCAGGCCCTGACTCCCCCTGAAAGAAATTTTGACAATTGGGACTCTTCAGCCTGGAAAAATACAGGCTCAGGGGTGATTTGGTGGCCACCTATAAGTTTATCAGGGGTGCTTACCAGGAGGTGCACAGTCCCACCAGGGGAGACGCCTTGTTGGACCTGGTGCTGGCCACGGGTGATGACCTGGTGAGGGGGCTGCGGGTGATGGGCCACCTGGGAGACAGTGATCATCGCTTGCTGGAATTCACCATCCAGCGTAAGGTGGCAAAGGGCTGCAGCAAGGCAACAGCCCTAGACTTTAGGAGGGCTGACTTCAACAAGCTAAGGAGGATCGTTGGGGAAGCGCTGAGGACCCAGAGGGGAAGGGAATCAGATGTCGAAGGGGAGTGGTTGCTCCTTAAGGAGACGATCCTCCATGCCCAAAGGGAGGTAATCCCAACAAGGGTCAAAGGGAGCAGGAGGGCACATAAACCCCCATGGCTCACTAAGAGCATCCGGCGATGTCTCCTTGCTAAAAGGGAGGCATATACCCAATGGAGAGATGGGGTCATCACCAAGAAGGACTATGTTACAGTCGCCCAAGGATGTAGGGGGGCAGTCAGGAGGGCCAAGGCAGAGTTGGAGATAGGACTAGCTTCCCGGATTAAGGACAATAAGAAGTCCTTCTTCAAATACATAGGGGGTAAAAAGAGGGTCCCGGGTAATGTGGGGCCCCTGCAGGACACGATGGGCAACTTAGTCATCACGCCAGATGACAAAGCTAACATATTTAACGATTTCTTTGCCTCTGTCTTCCTAAGTAGGGACCAGTTCAGCCACCTCCCTGCTGGGCCCCCCTCGGGCCCCGAGAGAGACACGCCTGGGCCAGGGGTTAGCGAGGAGTTAGTTAGGGTACTTCTGGAGAGGCTGGACGTGTTCAAGTCCGCTGGTCCGGACGATCTTCACCCTAGGGTTCTACAGGAACTGGCCGAGGTCATTGCGGGACCCCTGGCGCGGCTCTATGAGCACTCGTGGTGCTCTGGCGAGGTGCCGGAGGACTGGAAGAGGGCCAATGTGGTCCCTATCTTCAAAAAGGGAAAAAAAGAGGACCCGGGAAATTACAGGCCAGTTAGTCTGACCTCAATCCCGGGTAAGCTCTTTGAAAAAATTATCCTGGCACACATCCAGGAGGGCCTTGCGGGGGAATGCATGCTCAGGGGCAACCAACATGGGTTCATCAGTGGCAGGTCTTGTCAGACCAACCTGGTGGCCTTTTACGATCAGGTCACCAAATCA
Source organism: Crocodylus siamensis (assembly GCF_052110815.1). NCBI lineage: Eukaryota > Metazoa > Chordata > Crocodylia > Crocodylidae > Crocodylus > Crocodylus siamensis. The sequence goes on from NC_143398.1 coordinate 69,350,272, forward strand.
TTAGACGCAGGGGTTGCTGTGGATGTAGTCTTTTTGGACTTCCGGAAGGCTTTCGACACTGTCTCTCACCCTGTCCTCATCAAAAAGCTGGGAGACTGTGGTGTCGATGCCCACACGGTCAAATGGGTCGCCAACTGGTTGGAGGGCCGCACCCAGAGGGTGGTAGTGGATGGGTTCTTCTCGACCTGGAAGGATGTGGGCAGTGGGGTTCCGCAGGGCTCGGTCCTCGGGCCCGCACTGTTCAACATCTTCATCAGTGACTTGGATGAGGGGGTAGAAAGCACCCTGTTCAAGTTTGCTGATGACACTAAGATGTGGGGGGATGTGGGTGCACTAGAAGGGTGCAATAGGCTACAAGCTGACCTTGACAGGTTGCAACGGTGGGCGGATGAGAATAGGATGGGGTTTAACACTGAGAAGTGCAAGGTGTTGCACATGGGGAGGAAGAACCGGCACCACACTTACAGGTTGGGGAACTCCCCTCTTGCCAGCACGGAGACGGAAAAGGATCTTGGAGTCGTCATTGACTCCACGATGAACATGGGCCGGCAGTGTGGGGAGGCAGTCAAGAAGGCCAACCGTACCCTGTCATGCATCCACAGATGCATCTCGAGCAGGTCCAGGGAGGTGATCCTCCCCCTCTATGCGGCACTGGTCAGGCCGCAGCTGGAGTACTGCGTCCAGTTCTGGGCGCCACACTTCAAGAGGGACGTGGACGATATGGAAAGAGTTCAGAGGAGGGCCACTCGTATGATCAGGGGTCAGCAGGGCAGGCCTTATGAGGAGAGGCTACGGGACCTGAACCTGTTTAGCCTCCACAAGAGAAGGTTAAGGGGGGACCTTGTGGCCTGCTACAAACTGGTCAGGGGGGATCAGCAGGTATTGGGGGAGTCCCTGTTCCCCCGTGCGCTGCCAGGAGTGACCAGGAATAACGGTCACAAGCTGGCGGAGGGTACGTTTAGATTAGATATTAGGAGGCGCTACTTCACAGTCAGGGCGGCTAGGGCCTGGAACCAGCTTCCAGGGGAAGTGGTGCAGGCTCCTAGCCTGGGGATTTTTAAAAGGAAGTTAGATGAGCACCTTGCTGGGGTCATCTGACCCCGGTGCTCTTTCCTGCCAAGGCAGGGGGTCGGACTAGATGATCTACCTAGGTCCCTTCCGACTCTAGCTACTATGAAACTATGATCTGGGGGACCATCTGTTCACCAGAGTGCCCCAAGGGATGACAAGGTTGAACGGTCACAAACTCCTCCACGACTGTTTCAGGCTGGATGTAAGGAAGAACTTCTTTACTGTCTGAGCCCCCAAGGTTTGGAACAGATTGCCGCCAGAGGTGGGTCAAGCACCTACTCTGAACGCCTTCAAAAGATATCTTGATGTTTATTTGCTGGGATCCTATGATCCCTGATGACTTCCTGTCCCTGGGGCTGGACTTGATCTTCCAAGATCCCTTCCAGCCCTAATGTCTAAGAAATCTATGAGATCTAGGAAACGTCTTATGATCACGGTAGCTTTTGAGGACTTTCTAGAAGGGGCTCGCCACCCCATCCAAACGATTATAGACCATAAGAACCTGAAAGATCTTGGGTGATTTTTAAACTTTGATCAGGATAACTGTGTCTTTGCTTCCACTAGCAGAGTTTGCATATAACAATGTGGTCCATATGTCCACAGTCCAGACCCCACCTTTCTCCAACTATGGATTCCATGACCAGTTCCATCCAGCACCACCTACCTTCCCACAGATTCCTGAAGTGAACTACTTTGCATCACAACTCCAGCAAGTGCAGCAAGAACTAAAAATCCTACCTTGATGCCACCAAGACAATGTTTAAAGACCAGGCTGACTGAAATTGACAACCTGGCCCCACCATTTTGGTTGGTGACAAGATCTGACTCTCTTCAAAACATATCAAGACCCTGAGACCCTAAATCAAGCTAGACCACCAGTACCTGAGCCCCTTTAAGGTAGTAAAAAAAATAAGCCCTGTTGCCTTCAGGCTCCAGCTGCCAGAGACATTGAAAATACACCCCATTTTTTCCATGTATCCCTCCTTAAACCTTTCATCAAAAATCCCTTTCCTGACCATCTGAACCTATGCCCCCCCCCCCCCCCCCCGGATAGCAAAAGATCACAAAGAGTATATTGTCAAGCAGGTTTTAGACTACAAGCATGTCTGAGGCAAGCCCTACCACATGATTGACTGAGAGGGCTATTGCCCTGAAGAAAAATCTGGGCTCTGGAACTCAGTAATTTCTGGGATCCTATGGTCCAAAGCAATTTCTTCCCAGACATGGAGGAAATAATGAAATTCCAAAATGGCTAGGAAAGACAAAAAGTGAGAAGTGAGTCCTTGGAGGCCTCAAGTACATTGCCAAGACAGTTGCTGAGTACAATGGGCATTTCCAGGGCTGGAGTCAGTGAGAGTGAAGTGTTACAGCACTCATTTCAGACCACACTTAACATCCCTCCTCTTCCATCCCCTCCATGCTACAGTGTCACATCCCCTTTTGTCTCTTTTTATTCCTCCCGTCTCCCACCTGCTGCTGCTGTTCCCAGCTGATGAAGAAGTTTCAGAGTCACTTCTCTTCCATTCCAGGGGGCTGCATACGGAGCTGGGCTCATCCCAGGACAGTGGCAGCAGCAGCAGGGGGTGAGTTTCTCTTCCTTGCATGGTCCTTCCAGGTGTTCCCTGCCAGTTCAAGAGCATGCTCAAGTGGAAACCCCCCACCACCTCTGTTGCTGTTACTGACTGAACCTGGATCCCTGTGAAGCCCAGCTGGACCAGGGCAGAAGTAGCTCTGGAGCTCCTCCAGTCCCCAGTACAGCTGAAGGCAGGGGCAGCAGCAGTGGCAGGTGGGGGGAGGAAGCAAATGGGAGGTATAGGGAAGGAAAGTGCCACTAATCACAGGGGGAGGGGGGTCTGCTGAGAGCAGGGGGGAACAGAGATTCTTACCTGATTTGGGGACTTCAAAAAGTCTGCAGCTGCTGCTTCTGCAACATTGTCTGCCCATCTTGCTGGTGGGGGAGGGATTGGCATGCAGTCACCCTTGCAGCACTGATCGCCCCTTCCACAACCCACCTCTAAAAAATACTTGACCCACCCATAGGTATTAATGATTATTACTTCTCTGACAGCACACAGTTTTTGTGGAGCATTATCAAAGAAACAGAGAAATGTGTTTATGGTGTGCCTGTGCCTAGCCTGCCTTCTCCTGAAATGCAGTGGGTAACTACTAAGAGAGCAAAATTTGGCTAAGGGATCCTTGGCTCATTTTCCATTCAGCAGTTTGGAATGGGAGCCCTTCTGTAATAGCCTTCACCTTCCTGAGGATCATTGAAGAATATTACATGATAATATCACCACTTCTGCCATGAATGATGAGGCTTACAGCAAGTGAACGGTGGCACTGCAAGTTGACCTACTTTTAGTCAAGGACTGAAAGCTCATCTCTAGATTCCTGAAGAAAAATTGGCAAAGAAGTCACTAACTTTTCCACAGCTAAGGAGACCAAACCTTCAAACAACAATTTCTGAATAGTTTGGAAAACCAAACCGGAGCCTGGCATAAGAGTTTGGAAAAAAAGGCTTGGAAATCTAGCTGCTTACAGTCCCTTTGTTGACACATGGTTCTGGATATCTGCTGTCTAGATCTTTCTTGTTAACCACCAATGATGTTGCAGGCTGGATACATGAACATATTCAAAGCCTGATGAGACTGCCTGGTAATGGTTATCAGCCACATTGGACATAGATAGAATTGAGGCTGTTCACAGCAGGCATTATGCAGGCCTAGGCAAGTCCTAACTGACCAACGCACAGCTATCATTTCCAGCATGAAAGATGGGAGAATAACCAAAAATGTATGGCATTTCTTAGGGTTGTTGGTTGTAGCTGTGTTAGTTTAAGGACATAGGCAAGCAAGGTTCTCTCAAAGGGAATTTACAAAACACCTTCCATTAGATGAGCCTACAAACTGCTCTTCATAAACCTACTGGATACAAAAAATCATGGACTAAATATAGACATTGGATATATGGTACGTTATAACCTGCCTGCCATCTGATAACCCCAGGTAGCCTGTCTGCATTTTACCAGCTACATCTAACACCAGTTCTACATTCTCCCCCCGCCTCCACCCCCTGACCTGCCTGTCTCACACCTATTGTTTCCCATTCCCTCCAATCCCCCCTGCAACACATTTGGATTTTCACAGACATGCATTTTACACATTGGCTTCTATTCTACCCAGGAGAGCACACAAAACACTACCAGACTCTCCCTATACCTGAAGAAAGGCATTTGTGCCCAAAAGCTTGTGAAGAACAAAGTTTCCCAACTATTTAGCTGGTCTAATAAAAGATATCACATCTACCCAAAGAAACTTGTCTGCCTATGGCATTTCTTATGAACTCCTGATTTTTTCCTTGCCTTTCTGCCCTCCTACATAGACAATTAGAAATCCTTTAAGGAAACAATGAATAGCAGGACCTGTAGCTTTATTTGGTAATCAAGGAAAGATGCCAGCTTGAATGAGCTCTGCTCTATGTGTTCCTCATCAGATTGAGGCAGTTACTCTGAAGTCAGGCAGAAGACAGGGTAGAGGTCCACCTTATAGACTCTAGGAATTGTAGATGCATAACAGTCATGAGCAACAGCTTACTTCATCAGATATCATCCACTTTCAGTAGGGGCTGTTTTTCAGGCCCAATGGACTTATAATAATGACAGATACCTGAGGGTTTAGCACTCAGTGTAGAAGCAATCAGTGAGGAACATTATGAGCAAAATCCTAATGCTGGCCAAAACGAAGCCAGAACCACACTGGTGAGAACAAAGTGCACTCCCTTTAGAGGAAGTCTGTTCTACCCCAGGAAACCGCCTACAGACAGGTCTCATCTATTTGCCAAGTTCCAAGTGAACTCTTGTTTTTTTACGTTCACTCTGAAAACCAACAAAATTTGACACGCCCATCACCAAATAAAAACAACATGAGCTCTTACTTAATGGGCATAGCTCCCTCCCAGAAGGAACAACGTATAAAACCAGAGTGTTTGGATTTCATCAGTGAGTACAGCTATTATAAAACAAAACAAAAAAACAGCGAGGAAATACCTGAACAAAAGCCCATGGAAAAAAACCCTAAATTATCTCATTAATGCTAAAACTACTATGGGCTCAAAGATAAGAGTTATTTGTAGAGTTAGCCAAGTGCAAGAGATAAGAACTCTGCTTACAGTTCTCTCAGCCACAGGTGGTAAGAAAGAACCGAAAGGTACTGGCCTCATTCCATGCTTCTTGCCCTTGAGGGAAAGCAGGTGAGGGCATTCGGGGGTGCAGATGCTGCCCAACACTCACTGCAGGCACAAAGATTTTGATCCTGAGTCCATGTGCTGAAGTAGAACACAGATGGACAACTGCTCATGGAAGAATCCAATTTCCTCTCCTGCAAAAAAAAAGCCTTTGCTCCTACTTTTGGCAACGTTCCAGTTCTAGATAGAAACATTGTTATTGCTAGGCAAGACATGATCTTCCAGCACCAAAGATAGGTCGGTTATGAAAACTTTAATACTAAGCAATGGCCTTAGATTTATCATCACACGGATATTCAATCAATGCAGATACCTAAGAAATCTGTTCATTTTGATGACTAATAGTAAAAGGACAAAGTTTAGTGCCTACACCAGTATGGACCGTTAGTATTAAACAAACTTATCCTTTAGTAATAGCAGCCCCTTACTATTAAATATCATTTCAAAAAGGCAGAAGAATACATGTTTTCCTCAGAGAAGGAATGCATGAGCAGAGAAACAAGAAATGTAAACCAACTATAGGCTCGTGAGTTCCAACCAAGCTTCCCAAGGCTTACAACATGGATGAAAGACACAATAAGTAAATACTACTTAAACCACGATTTCACAAAAATCATGAAATCCAGCATTGCCTGCAAAATCAGAAAACACCTGCAAAATCCATGAAAAACAAAAAAAACCCCAAGCTTACTGAAAATAAAATGCTGGCTCCCCAGAGGGAGATAGCAGTCCTCATGGCTGCTGTGGCCTGGCTATACAGCCTGCTGGGGGGAAATGGGGAGGGAGGCTGCCAGCACAAAGGAGAGCCCAAGATTGCTGCTGCCGCTACCCTCGCTGCTGATTGGCAGAGGGCTGCCTGTTGCAAAGCCCTGCTCCCTCCACCAATCAGCAGCAAGAGGTGGGGCCACAAGATGCACAGCCTTCCCAGCCAATCAACAGTGAGGACACCCCTCCCAACCAATCACCGGGGCCCCTTGACCAGAAGCATGGAAGGGGGCACCGCAATAAGTCTGCAAAAATGGTGACCAGCCCCATGTTGTGCCAACAAAATTGGCTATCTGCCTCCTTGCTTTGGGTAGACCCGTACCAATAAGCCTCCCAACGCTCTCTAAAAAAAACCTAACACTGAGGTCCTTTGCCTGAAACAGAATTTAGCGGCCTCCAAGAGGTGACCAATGTCCATCCACTGGAAATCTCTGTTTTCACCCAGTACCACCTACTTACAAATCTGCTGAGATGCACAGAATGAAAAATTTCTTAGCAGATAGTTTCCCTTGTGTGGCTATACAATCTGTGATATACAGGATATTCCTCTGCTTTTTGGAGTGCCTAGAACAGTTCAACAGAGCCGCATGACCATGATGCAGCACCCACTCATCTAGCTTGCTGCCAAGCTATTCATTCCAAAACTTCCTAGATGTTATCTGTACACAAATTCCATAATCTACCTACCTTCCTCTCTGCTTCAGGTGTCCTATGCCCTGTAGTGGAGAAGGAAGTAGAGATTGCCCTTTCAGTGCAGGGCAAGAGGCCCATCAAGGTACATATAGATTCTACTAGTTAAAAGACTCCTATCTTCAGCATAAAAGGATGCCAAGTGAACTCAAGTGGCATGTTTATACAGACTGTCACACATTTATGTCCCAGTTATGGTGACTCCTGGAGCATAAAAACATAAATATTGAAGTATAGCTTTGTCAAAAGCACTCTCTTACCTAACAGATTCAGTGACAGAACATGAGAGCTTTGCAAGTATGTGAATAAATCCTGCTTAAAATATATCATAAGAGGAAACATTTATCACAGATACTGTGGAGGCTGCATACGCTCCAGTGGTATGAACCCAAGAAATGCAAGAGGATCTAGCCACCTGATAGGAGATTCTTACATATTCAGATATCCATCTTGATGGTCCAGTCAAGATTACATTATTTTATCCTCTCTGCAACAGCCACAAACAACCTTAGGATGTCCCTAAATGGGCTTAATTTTCCTTTTTTTTTTCTTTTTGTTTTTTTACGTTAAAGCCCTTTTGACATCTCAAGTATTGTCCGTCTTCCTCATTTTGAAGCAAATGGATCTGCTGATGTACAAGATTTGTGGATATTTTAAAGGAGAAATTTTGAGTATATTTTGAGATATATATTCTAGACAAAAATGCCTGTGGTTGATTTGACATAACACATCTTATTTTTTGCAACAAAAATGCTTTTTTCAGGTTGCTGGCATAGACTCAAAAAGCAGGGCAAGTAAAACCAAAGTTAAGGCCTGAAAGAGAGCGTGGTTCTTTGACTAGTGAAAAACTTCAAATCAGAGCTTTTAGAAATGACATAACAGTAAGAAAAAACAAACAAACCACATGTCCCTCCATGGGAGAATAATGTGCTGAGATGGCAGGCAGATGAATCCTGACTGAGTTAATGGAGAAATATTGTTCAGAAGAAGTGAGCATTGTAGAATAATGCTGAGCAGAATGTCCTGGGCAATTCTAGAACTCTGCTGACACCAAGAGGAGAAAAGCTGATTTATCTGGCCAAGTAGGTTTGTCTTATGGACTCTATTGCTTTTAGTGTCCTTAATGCACAAAATATAGCACGTCTGCATGTCACTGTGCTTTAGTGCTTCCTAAAGCATGGCACATAGTCAGATTACACCGCTACATCACCCTAGTGGTGCACTGTACCAGGAGAGTGCACCACTAGGGTGACATAGCTGATGACCACATGTAGACCCGCATGATTACTACGTTGCTGTAGTGTGCCTTACAGTGACATAGCACATCACTATGTTGCCGTAAGGTGACATGTAGATGTGCCCTAAAAATATCTGCATCTAGGTGATTGGCGGGCCTAGGCTGCAGCTCCCACGGCAATCAAAAGCCTTGTGTACATATTTGCTTCCTATTAGAAGTGAAGCATCTGCTCCTATTTTCTTGAAAAGAACAAGTCTGAAGGGCACTACTATAGACGTATCTGGGTTCCCTTCACCAGAGAACCACTGAAGTTATATGAAGAGGCACGCCCAATTGATAACTCATGGGAACACAAATGGATTTTCACCACCTCTACATACATTGAAAGTGTAGTCTGACCAGCAGCATTATGAATGCTCAGAAAACCATGTATCCAAGAAAATGGAGGCTTTTTTGCTGCAGCGTTTGTTAGTCTTTTGGGGATATTAAAACAGTATTCTCAAACCTGCCCTGAGATCTATACCATGACTGATGGATTCTAGAATCACTTCTCTCTTTGAGCTTAGATTTTTCTACATTTTATGTCAAAACCCCCATAAACTACAGCTGTAACAAGCCACTACCCATCCTTGTTGAGAAGCTTTTCCTCAGGCTAGCTTAGGGTTAGCAAGCCAGTCAACTGACCAGTCAAATATTGTCAACCAATCAGTCAAATAACTGCATATTTTTGACCAGTCATTATAGAAATTTTTATGGGGAATGAATATTTTTTTTCAGTTTTCTAAGAGGTTATTTTCTTAAGTCTAGCATTGGAGGAGATGCTCTTTTCTTTTTCAGGATGAGGAAAAGATCCTTTTCCTCAGCATTGAGCTGAACTCAACTACAAGAGGCAGAAGGAAGAGAATTTCATCACGTAACAGTCTCTTATGGGAGGCGTCTCCAAAAAGAATAAAGAAGGGGTGGGTGGTATAGGCATAGTATGAAACAATAGAATACCCCATTGGATCTAAGTGGTTGAAACCCACATATGCCTGGACAAACATCTAAATCATTAGAAAAAAAGAGGAGAGGGGGAAAAGGGGAAAGAGGAAAAAGAGGATAGAAAGTTCTAAATCCTTGGAGTGGTTTTGTAGTTTCAACTAACCCATCAAAATGAGTTTTTGGTGACTAACACAGATGGGCAGGAACATGCTACCAAGGTAGCTGCCTTTTTGTGGGTGCTTCTGAAAGCCTAGTGAAAAAGAAAAGTGATAGTATTTCTCTCTCAAAGGATAAAATCTGTTTTCTCATGTGCTTAGTGTTTGGGGATAGACTATATGCCCAGGGGGATCTAACCATTGCTTAAGAATCCTTCAAGGTGGGGAACTGAATGGATCTGGCTCTTTGACAGCAGTATACTGAAATTCCTGTGGGAAGCTGGATCCCTGGAATTACCAGTATATTACCAGTGCAATAGCCAGGGGTCCTGAAGTGGTACTAGAGCTGCATCAAGTGTAGCTGACAAAGTAGTTATGGCCACACTTTTCTGTTCTATAAGGAGGCACAGTCCCCAAAATCACATTGAACCACCCAAGTGTGGTAGCAAATTTGCCCTAAATGAGAATACTTTGTGAATGGGTAACTACAAATATTGTGGTACTTCCTTCAGCTCAATTTTTCATTTCCAGCTGCAATTATGAGAAACCCAAGTACGCAATGAGAATATTCAGCCCTAATGGAAGGGCCTTTTTTATTCACTCTCATGACATAGGAGATGCTTTAACCATGAGTCAGCTAAAAGCACCTTACCAAGCCTATTATAGTATTATCATCAGGGTTGTAAACCCAAGACTTTTTTTTTTTTTTTTTTTTACTGACAATCTGCAATGTTTTACTGATGACCAAACAATTTTTTTTTTTTTTTTTTTACTGATATGTTTTTACTGGCATATGTTTTACATAATGTCAGTTGAACCCTTCTGCTAGACTTTGGCCAAACCATAATAAAAAGTTTGAAGATGGGTAAAAAAAAAATTAAAAAATTCTTGGGTTGGTGAGTCTACTTGACTACACCAATGGTTTTACAACATGCTGCCCCACAACAGGTCCTGTCCCCTACTCTCACTCCCCCCACACTGTTACCCCCAACTACACCCCCACCCTATATATTCCAGCCCTAAAAACCCCAGGAGTCCCCTACTTACCTCCTACACCAGGATCCCCTCCCAGCCCTTTCACAAGCCCCACTCCCCCATCCCAGCACAGACTGCCGAGGGAAGATCACTGTTTGCCACCCTGCCACCTAGCAGTGTTATAGGCCAGTGGCACTCAACCCTTTGGCCAGATGAGTAGGGCAGGGCCAGTTCATGGGCCAGATTGGGCCCTGTGCCATCCCCACTTGCCAGGATTAGGCCTTGGGGACCTGTGTACTGGGATCAGACCCTGTGCTACCCTGCATGCCTGATCTAGCACAAAGGGGAGGGTATCCAAGTGCAAAGCTGCTCATATATATCCTTGTCAGGTATTCCTATGCATCCTTCATATCCTTTGGCTAATCCCTCAGTACCTTATCTGCCTGAATCTGTGTAGAATCTGAACTCGCCATTTTCCTTCACAAGGATTTCTGGTATTTTCTCCAGGAGATATGGCAAGCCTGGTCAGATTTGCCAAGGTAGAAAGTATTTGGTATTTTTAATCCGTAGGGTGCACAAAGAACCTGAATCCAAGAGCTCTCTCACCTGAAACGACCAGATGAAGCCCAAGAATTTTCTGTTTTTGTTCCCCTCCTTTCTCTTTATTGTTCCTAAAGGGTTTGGCCCCTTTTGCCTGCTCTGCTGGAACGTTTAGAAAGCAAGAGCAAGTTCTCTTGCAGTCCTTTTCATTGAGGGTCTCCAGCTATGCTCTCTACCTCTGCACATCTCCTCTCTGTCTCTTTCTCCTCTTTTATGATGATGTCTTCATTTAGGGGATATCCCAACTCATATTGAGAAGGGAAGCTATGTAGGATCTATCACGCACAGACCTATTACTCTAAGCTGTGAACTTCAAGCTGTTGCAGTTGTTTGAGGGTGGGAGGGGTAGGTGGTGAAGATGGTAAATTGATACAAGTTGGATATAAAGACTGAATTAGTCCAAAAATATGTACTGACACTGCCCAGGGATTACATCATCTCTAGCAGACATGTATGGGACTGGAAATCAATGGACCAAGCTTGGCATGTTGGATATTACACCTGATGGCTGAACAAAAATAGTAAGAAAATAAGCTATTCTACCTACCATCTGTATGGGGTCTTTGATGTGGCAAGCATTACTTGATACCACAACCAAAAGGAGACAGACCAAACTAAGCACGCTTCACCAGTGTACCCACCCCTTCATCATGTCACTGACTGATGAGACATGCTGTGGCACCATTGCACCTTTGTTGCCCCAGTCCCAACAAACGTCCTGATGAGACCTGGCCAGAGAGAAGGACCCAGATGACAATCACTACTTCCTTTGGCTTCAGCTAATCAAACATTTGGAACAGAAGACTTACATTCCTACTTCTTATTTCTTCCCTATGTTCTCCCCCTTGCGCACTATCTTACTTCTTGCTTTCTGTTTAATGAGCATCTTAGCTGACAGTCTCCTTTGCAAAACTGCTCTGATCCTTTGATCAAAAAGGTATCTAAAAAACAGCATCTTAAGTAGCCCAAGGCTCTTATATATCTACCAGGTTTCAGAATGGCCACTGGGACTATGTTCTGGTTCGTTTCCCTGGCAGGAAAGCTGCAAATAAGAATCAGCCCCAGAAACAGAAATAGTTTCATTCCTGCTTCTCTTTTCTCTCTTCCTGGGTGCATTTCTTTTACTTTTTTCCTTCAGGGAAATGAGATCAAACTCCAGTATCAAGAACAAATCTAATTATTCTCAGCCAAATTCAATCCTACCCCACCCCCTAAAAAAAAAAGTTATTACTACCATTACCATGTAAAATATCATTAATAGTGTTTCTTTATAAAAATCTGTCTACTGGTAAAGGGGAACTAAACAAATAGATATTAAATTTAAAAACTTAAAATGTACAGTATTTGAAGAAGTTATAACTGCTTCTTTCTCTGTATCAATGGTGATAAATTTCCTATGAAACAAAGCAGGAAGAAGTCTCTGTATTCAAAATGGTTAAATCTGGTTTATTTCATGCTGAACAATGCCAAAGTCATATTAACGTCTTTGACTGTCCAGGCCTCATAATTCCATCTAACTGGTTTCAAAGAGCCTAGGAAGCTGAGTACCCACCCCAGTGTTTGCGACGGGGGACTTGGGATCCCTAAAAGGGTTTTTCTGGCCCACGTCTGTTGCAGCGCTTACCTCTTGAGCGGGCTGGTGTTCTCCAGCTTTAGTTTCTTGTTTGGAAGTGTTCTGAAGTGTCCAGACAGACTTTTCTGAATAGGGGTGGAAACTCTTTGGATGAGGGAATTGTTTCGACTCGTTGGTTCAACTCTGGGCTTCACAATGAGATGCTTCATATGATCCAAGTCACCTGGCTATGAGCAGGCAGGCATAATTCAGGCAAGTCTTTATATGATGCCTGATACAGGAGCACAGGACTGGAAGACGACTCTTGGACCAACAAATGTAGTCCCCACATGCAGAATAAAGCTTTTATTTAAATTGGTTGTTACCAAATAGCATTATTATCTGAGGAAGAGCAAAGGAATCTGGCAAGCGGAAGCCAAGCTACAGATCCAAATAGCAAAGCCCATTACACTTCCTACTACCCAATGCAGGAAACAAAGAGAGAAACACTAAGTTGATTTACTGAACAGTTAGTGTCTCACTACTGATCCACATGTTCAAGCCTTAGTCTGGACTTGCACCAAAGGCTTCCCGATATAAATGTGAACCTGGTCATTTAGGTTGGGGAATCAAATGCAGCGAGAAGTGATAGTTATCATATCACCTCCTTGTGTGCTGTAGGTGACAAAACTGGAGTGCCTTAACCAGGCCACGCCAAATGGGTCATCTGATTTTGGACAGACCTGTTAGCATATAATTAGCAATGGAAGTGGTTAGGAAGCAGAACTATTACTGCCAGCTGCTGCTATGAAAACTAAACTTCTGGCAGAAATATGGCAAAGAGGGCATCACCAGCATAGACAACACTGCCAAACAGTTAAACTAGTTTAGAGTAACTGATGCCTAGTGATATATGTGCAGATTCCACTCCAGGGGCTCACGTACCTTATGGGACTGAAAACAGGTTCTTTTTGAACAGCAGTGTCTACTGAAGATGCACTTGCACTCTAATCATCTCTGTGGCTAAGCACATGAGCAATGGGGCAGCTCCAACCACCTTTTACTTGCTTCACAAAATGAAGCATCTCTGTCAGAATTCTGAATCTACAGGAAGAGCTGTAAAATGTGTGGAGGAATGCTTTTCAAAGAATCAGTTAATGTTATGCAGGTCATATCTCTTCAAGTGATGGTCACCTAAAATGGAACTTGTGTGAACAACCAGCCAACATCCTGCCCTTGGGAGGTGAAGAAAGACTTACTACAAAATTAATAAGAACAGCTGTACCGAAGCAGGCACTTAATGTAGAGGCCTACACCAAGCCATACAAAGCACTGAATGCATGGACTGAATTCCATTTCAACACTTTGTAAATTTGAAAGAAACATTATTTGAAGGGGTAGTGAAATGAGTCTGATATTCCAAGGTGGTTCAGCTTTTATTAGCATGCAATGAGTTCTGGTAGTTTCAGCAAGAGCATATAGTCCAAAATATTTAAAATAAATATTTTAACAAGCAGAAAATGATATGAGGGACCATTCATGGGTTTGAGAGCAATCTCTGCTGAGAAGACCAACCAGAGTTTTTGGAAGCTGAAGGTGATGGAATCCTAGCACAGCAGGATGCTATTGTACTGGATGAGTATGGTTTCTTGGTAAGGATTTAAATAACCTTCCATTAAAAAAACAAAACAAAACAAGCCAGTATATGCTTTGTTTGGTTGCTCTCATGATTCCATATGACATACCCAGAATTTTGAAGTAGCTGAGTCCCTTGCTGGAATAGGTTTTCCAGAGTGGAGATCTCCTTTTTAAACAATGACTTATCCAAAAGTACAGTACTAATTGATTTCATTTCTCTACTTTAATGACGTATCATTTTATATTTGCAAGGAAAAGACATACTAGGTGACTAGTTTTGCCAAGAATATCTTCTTTGCAACAATTTATTTAGGTTAGTTTAGGAATAGTCATTAAAACTGAGAGATGTATTTAAAAAACACTGAACTCTTCCCGTCTGAAGTTCTGTAATTCTATACTAACAACATTGTTACAAGATGGGAAGGAAGTCATTTGAGCTTTTGCTACATGAAAACATGCATTTTCCCTTTCCCACTCCTACATCTGTAAACCTCATTAAGATTAACTAAGTGCATGTGGATCCTATGATAGACAAAGAATGGTGAGACAGGGCAAAGGACTAACAATAACTATCAATCATATCTATAACCTGAATGTGTAGACATCACGACAGAAAGGCAAGCCGCCACAACTTTCAGTAGTAAAAGCTGACAATCTTGGTAAGTCCACACTAAATAGAACAATACTACAAAGGAATGTGTATTGGAAAATTGCATACATGTAGGTCCTGTTTCTTAATTTCCCTAAACCAGATCTACCACACTCCGTAGTTTTAAATACATTTTGGAATCTTAAGTTCTGACATGCACTACATAAAACTGTTTGAGGATTTTTGAATTTTTATACTAAAATGCTAAATTATCACCAGGGAAATTCCTATTCTGTGGTCTGCATCTGATTAATTCAAAACTGCAGTGACATCAAGTAGCTAAAAGCAAAAAAATTTCAAGATTTTTCTAATACTACATCAGATAGTTGGAAGAGCAATAACTAGGTCTTTTAGACGAGAAAGCTTTTGGAAGTTTTACTGGTTTCTTCAATTCAGGTTTACAATATGATTCTGAATCTAAAGTGATTAATGAAAGAAAATAATCTCTTCCTTTTCCTGTTCTGAAATACTTTTCTATTTAGCAAAGTTACCTTGAAGCACAGAAGTCACAAACTTCAAGGAGCTTTTGGAAAAAGTGTTAAATCTCCTCTCCAATTCATAAATGTGAGAGGACAGATAGTCTTCATTTGAGGCCTGCAGAAATTGTTTATTTGGAAAATATAATGTTATCATCTGGCACGTGGAAACAAAGGAAAGATCCCAACACTATGGGATTAATCAGCTCCAGTCAGTCCTTGCTGATTACAGGGTTGGCAGAGGCATCAGAGGTAACTGAGTGTCAGGTGATTTGGGAAAAGGCATGATTTGAGGTAAAACTACTGCTTCACAGAAAAAATGTTAACATACTTTCCAGTGCTGTAATGATGCTGCCAATGGTGACTAAGAATGACATGTGTTTAGAAGTCTGGACAGGAGTGGGAGAAACCTTTGGTGGGGATAAGATGGTTGAAGTGATTGTGAACTCTCAAGGCAGGGTTGCCAACAATCCATACACTTACAGACGGTCAGTAAGAATTCAGGCTAAAAACACCTGTCCAGAAATAAAAGTTTAAGCTCTCCATATAACAGCACTGGCTGCTTTGTGAATCTCGGGCTCAGAAAGAAGTCAGACCGCTGTAGCTTCCTTGAAGGACAGAGCACAGCAGTGCCACCTGGTGTTTGAGCAGGAGCACAGTACCCTGCGAGAAGCCTCCTAATGCTTTGTACTAACGTTTCCCAACTTTTTCCAGCCCAAAGGACATTTACATTAATAAAAATGTTCTGTGGCACACCTGTTAAGGCACTCCCATCCTCATACCTATTACAGCTCATTCCCATGGCAAAATTCTGTGGCACACCTGTTCATTTTTGACGGCGCACTTTCGTGCCATGGCACACTGGTTGGGAAACACTGCTTTGTACAACACTCCCACTTCAGTCATGTGCTGCTGCTTTCTGTCCTGTAACACTGTCGAGTAGCTGGCTGGCTTCTTTGGGTATCCATGCTAGGACAGGAGGAGCAGGGCTGGTGGGGTTGAGGCCAAGGGGTAGACTGAATGGGGCAACATGGTATAGAGCATGATCAGGGGGCATCATGGTATGGGGATGAGTGGAGGAGCCCTGAAGTGAGGGCAGCATGGTGTAAAATCATTGCTGTAGTGAAGCAGGTTTGCCAACACAAGATGAATTTTTTAATGCAAAACTTACTGACAACCAAACTTTTTTTTTTTCCAACTTTTCTTCTAAAAACTATGCTTTTGTGTTAAAACCTTAAATTTTAACCCAGCCCTTTTAACAGGGGTCTGCAGAGGAGTTACATTTACATTTTTTATAGATCTATATCTATATAAACCTACATCAATCTATATAGATCTTAGTAAAACTGTCCATCAATAAAACAATAAAAAGTGTTGTCAATAAATTTGCAGATTGTTATTAAAAAAACCCAAAAAACTTTCCTGGGTTGCCAACCCTGCCTCAAGGCTATCTGCTTACTTTAACTGAAAGAACAAAATAGACAACAGGGGTTTGGTTTTTTTTGAAGTTAACTTATATTGAAAATATCTTTGTATAAACAACTGTAATACTACAGAGTAGTATCTTAATACAAAACAGTTCAATATTAACTGTTCTTTAAACTGTTAAACTTTATTATAAATTAAAACTTCTTTACAAAAAAATTGCACATAATAATTGACCACTCTTGGGTTCTGATGCACTGGCATTTGCAATAGTTTCTTTAATCTTCAAGTTAAATAGTCTCTGCCATGAGTCCAGAATGCAGAAAGGGCAGTAAACAACCCTCTTAGAGCCTTCAAGTGCAAGAAGCATACTTGTGGCCATGGCAGTTACGCTTTTCTTAAGAGCGGCTGCTTTTGTTTTAAATCCTGTAATGGAAAAAATCTCAAAAAGGTTTAAAAAAGGAAAAAACAAAATGGACTTGCTTTTTACTGTAAACACAGCCCAGTAATTTATCCCAAACAGATCTCTCAGGCATCAGTGAGAGTGTCAAGTGAATCAGGAACAACACAACATAACAAAAAGGGAAACTAAAAGGAAAACTTAAAAAAAAAAAAAATAAAAGAAGTCTGTCATTTTGATTAACTATACTTACGTACATGATGTTATGAGAATCTGGCAGGGCCCAGAAGCAGGCCAAACAGGGAGTTCATTTATCCAGACAGAGGAGGATCTTGTTAATTGTTTCCAGGTTCAAGGAAAGAAGATTGGAGACTTGATATGCTCAGCAATACTCATCTGCCTTACACAGACATTAGGCATGGATCAGCCTGAAGAATCATTCAAATGATTTTGGCATTTAATAGGACTTAAGGACTGACTGCACCCAGTGTTCAGTGATTCTTGCTTTCTGTTCTGTAAGTGTTTAAATTTAAAAGCTCATCTAGGCTGACTCCAACCTCTTGGCACTTGGAAACTAGTTTTCTCAGGTTATCAGTTTTACCTCCTCCTGAGGCTTCAAACAAGAGTTGCTGCAAGAGATGGGGAAGCAGATATAAGATTTAGCCAGAGCTTGAGCATCACCACATCTATGGATATGGGACATGCAGAAAATATATAAAACCTCAAACTGAACCATAAGTAGAAAACATTACATCTTTCCACAGTGTTGCACACAGAGGTAACTTCTGAAGGGCTCTCTGATATAGATGATGGACCTGTAAAATGAAAATACACATCAATTCAGAGCTACCCTCCCCAGTGTTTCAGAATAAACACACAAACATACAGTTTCACACACATACATCTGTTGCAATAAAAGATAAAATACAAAATCTCCGCCTCCCATCCCGCTCTTTTAAACAAGTGCCCCAGAGTTAGGAAATCCCAGACTTAAACTTTCTTTTGCCTTAATTCTGACCCTTTGGTGCAAGTGTTAGTGTGATTAATGTCAGAATCCTATACTACTTTGGCCATGAGACTCCTGCCTCATTCACTGCAAGGAAGGACAATGGCAAAGCAATTCAGGCATTCAGCAGGCATCTTTTTCTCATCATTCAGTGCCCCTTCCATGCTCCCCCGCCACCACTGCATGCACTGCAAACCATATACTAAATATGAAACTGCTGAATAGGCTTTTATAGAATTTACTGTTACAGTATTTCTGCTTTATAAACATTAATACGTATGTCTTCAAAGCTCTTTTCCTGAGATATAGTAAAATTATTCCCATTTATGGGAAATGGAGGATCAGGGATGTCCAGAAAAAAAACTGCTTCAATCTGTATAACAGTGCTTCCCAAGCTTTTCCTCACTCCTCCCCACCACCCACCCCCTTCCCCCCCTTAGCAACACCCAATCCCTAACTGCCACCCTGGCTTCGCAGTACAGCAGGAGGGAACCGGTATTGAAGGGAATACCACATTGCCATAGCAGTCAAACTGAGGTGCCCAGCAGCAGCAGAGGCATAATCCAATGCTGCTGCTGCTGCCTCATCTTGGCAGCCATAGTGGCATGGTGCTCCCTCCTGTGCTGGTCACAGAAATATCAGGGGGCACATTGCCTTGGCCCCCCACCCCACCCAAGTCACCTATGGACCCTCCCCCAGATCCTCCAACACATCACCGATGCACCCCAATCCCTGTTTATTATGACCCCATCCACTGATGTTGCAATCCCATTTGGTGTCATGACCCACAGCTGCTCTACAAGTTTGCGGCATCTGAATTTCAAACCAAGACACAATCTACCAATTACTAGGGATCCTGGTTTGCTTTGTTAAGAAAAAAATCTAAAATTCTCTGACAACCCCCCTCCCAAAAATATTTTTTTTCCAGTCTCTCTCGCTCTCACAGTATCTATCTATATCTATCAGTTGAACACAATGTTTTGTTAATCTATTTACAAAATTTAAAGCATTTTGGAAGCCTATCAGTACCTCAATTATTACAATAAAAATTCTAAATATTTTGGAGTTTCATTTCACTTTTGTGAGTTTTTTTATCATGGAAAAATCAGAGTTACCCCTGTCCCCTCTATTCACCTGGACACAGGTTCAGCTTTGGCTGCCCCCCTTCTGCTTTGTAGTGCTCAGCAGCCGATATGCCAATACCCCTCACTCCCAAGCCACAGCCCTCCCCCATCCCTGCCAGTTCTCAACTTGCAGCCCCTGCCTACCCCCCACTCACTCCCTCCTGGCAGCAGCTCCCCCATGCCTCAGGTCCAACTCTGGCTTTTCTCCCGGCTGCTTTTTGGTAGTGAGCAGCCCCAATATGCCAGGGCCCTGTCCCTGCTTACACTATTGCCCTTAACTTCCAACCCACAGCCACCCGTACCCTGGCAGTGTCACCAACCCCTGCAGACAGGGATGTAAATATTGTTTAAAATGCTATGTGTTTAACCTCTTCCAATTATATCAGTTAGACAGTTAACCTATAAGCAATACATAGCTTAATGACCTCTGGCAGGAATGGCTCCAGCCTCTTACCTGCGCTATGCAGGGAACATAATGAATGGGTCCCAAGCTGCTGGCAAGGAACAAGCTGTGGGCAGGGGGATGTGGGCCCAGCTGAGCTGCTAGGCAGCACTGCCCAGGTGCCAAGCCACAGCTGCTTCTTGCTACCACAGGCAGGGGCTGGGGCCCTCTCCTGTGCCTGAATCCCAATTCCACCACCACAGGGGGTGGGGGAAAGTGCCAGGCTGCCCAGAGGGCTCAGGCAGGGACTTCCTCCCACAACACTGAGAGTCCCAGCTGTGCCCTAGGTTTGCCCAGCCCCCCTGCAGTGGTAGGGCCCCGGCAGGACGATGGGCTCCCTGCATCTCCTGCCATGCCTGTGCTCTTGCAGTCCAGACCTGGAAGGCTCCTCCACACTGCCAGGCTGGGCCAGGCCCTCCCCAGCTTACTTTGAGGAAGGGAAGGAGTGATCCTAGCAGGCAGCCTCCACCAAGCATGCTGCATCTTCCCCCTCCTGCCCATGGCCCTGGGCAGGATCCCTGGTGTGCCACTACCCTGAGGAATGCCTTGGGACTGGCATTAAACACGCGAGGGGCTACCAACGACCCCTGACACATGGCACCGCCTGCTCCAGCTGCCATGGCACCTCCTTGGGGTGAGCCAGTCGCAGACTCAGCCCTGCCTCAGGATTGGGCCAGGCCTTGCATGGCCTGAACACCACAGGCAGGAGGAGGAAGGGTGCAGTGCACCTGGTAGATGCCACCCCACTGGGACCAGACCCCTCCTTCCTCCAGGGTGAGCTAGGGAGGGTCCGGCCTGGCCTAGCAGTGCAGAGGAGCCTGCCAGGTCTGGGCTGCAGCAGCACAAGCATGGCAAGAGGCACAGGAAACCCATCATCCTGCCCAAGCCCTGCCACTGCAGAGGCGGGGAGCAAGCCGACCCTTCGCATAGCTGGGAGTGCTCTGGGCGCTCTGGCAGGAAGGACCCACTTGGCCCTATATGGGGCCCTGAACCTCCCTCCCCATGAAGGCAGGGTTGGGATCTGGGCACAAGAAAGGTCAACAGACCCAGCCCATTGGGGCAAGAGGAAGCCGCAGCTCCACAGCCAGGCAGCACCCCCTAGTGGTTTGGCCATGCCTGCTCACCATCCCCTGCCCACAGCTCTCTCCCCACCAGTAATTTCCAACTTCAAAGGGGACATCTGGATTTTTCTCCTTTAAAGGGGAAGATAACTTGATTTTCCACACAAAGCAGAAAACCTGGATCCCTGATGATTACTTTGCCTTTTATAACCATTTTATGTTAAAAAAATAACATCCCCTGGGAGGCAAATGGGTACAGTTTTCATTTTACACGTAGGGACACTTTATTCTTTAAACATAAGGGAAAAAAATCCAGGTCAGATGCACTGAATCAGAACACAGAACTTACCAATTCAAAGCCACATAAAAAAATCTTTCAAGCTCCCATGTTCTACTGCTGTGCTGCTGAGCACCCACAGCTTTCACTAATTTCAGTAGCTGCTGTGAGTGCTCAGCCTTTCTAAAAGCAAGGTCTCAGAAATCTCAAACTGGTCACCCAAAAAATAAACATTAATAACTACTTTGCTTTGTATGATGCAAATCCCTCAGAAAGACTCTAGCAGATATCAAGATACAACAGCTCTCCCAGTGGCAGATGGTTGGCTTCTCCTTGCCTACCATCTTAATCCCAACCCAAGAATACTCTCCCTCTTCTCCGCAAGTTCTATCATCATTA
Organism: Crocodylus siamensis; assembly: GCF_052110815.1. Lineage (NCBI taxonomy): Eukaryota > Metazoa > Chordata > Crocodylia > Crocodylidae > Crocodylus > Crocodylus siamensis. The sequence goes on from NC_143398.1 coordinate 69,371,437, forward strand.
CATGCCTTCCAATTTCCGCCGTGAAAGAGGCTAGGGAATCTATGGATTAAGAGCCTTCTTTCACTAGGCAACCCAGCTTCAACCCCTCAGCATGGTCCATCTAATAGGGCTGTGCGTAACAGGTATGTCTCGTTTCAATTTCAGATTCGGCCCCTTCTGAGGACAGCAATTCGTTTTGGTGTTTCAGATCACTGCTCCGTTTCAATTCAGCCAAATCAGTTTTGGAGTTTCAACACTGTTCTGGAGATTTGGATTGGCCAGGGAGAGGCAGGTTCTCTGGGTGGCTGCAGGTTCTCCTGTGGCTCCTCCCGCTGTACCTGCCTCTGCCCTGGTGGGGGAAGCCAAGGGAGAAGCCTCCATGGCTGCCCTGCCCAGCTGGCCCTAGCTTAGTCCTGGCATTTCAAAAAAAGCCCTGTACTCACTGGCTCTGACAGCGGTGACTGGGGCCTCTAGGTGCCTGTGGCAGAGTACCCCCATGCAGTGGTGATGCCCCCACCCCACCTGGCACCCATGTGGCAGCTGCCCCCCCCCACACCTATATGGCAGGGTGCCACGTGCTATCTGGGAGCTGGGGCGGTCATCCAGAGCTCGGCACTGTTCAGCCCTAGTGGGTCCTGCTCCCAGACAGCGCACAGCACCCTGGGGTAGCTGTCATGTGGGTGCCAGGCAGGGTGGAGGCAATCTTTGCTGCCCCACACTGTGCAGGGAGGGGTCTGCCATGAGCACGCAAAGGCCCTGATCACCACTGCCAGAGCTGATGAGTGCATGGCTTTATTTTGTTTGTTTTTTTGGTTTTTTTTTAAGTGCCAGGAGGCTGGGCTGGGCAATGGATGGGGCCAGCCTGGGCAGCCACGGGGGCTTCTCCCGCAACTCCCCTGGCTGAGCTTGGCACAAACTACACCAAGAAGACTTGGGTGCTGGCACTGGCTCCAGCCAGCAGCGGCAGCCTGCCATCATCCCTCATGCAGGTCTGGGGGCCCACACCCCCAGGAGGGCTGTGCCGCACCCCCAGACCTGTGTGTGAGATGACAGCAGGCCGCTGTCCCCCCGTCAGAGCACTGGGATTGGAAGGGACCTCAGGAACAGACTGCAGATCCTGGCCAGCTACAGATGACAATATCAGAGTAGTCCTTCCACCCCTCTTCCCCCTTCCTCCCCTTAGTTTCTGTTTCCCCGCAAGCCCGGCTCTGAAACATCCAAAACTTTCCAGATGGTTTTGTTTCGGAGATGTTTCAGAGCCTTCCATTTAGTTTTGGATGTGGTGTTCTGGCCCGTTTCAGTGCTCGAAACACCTTCAAAACGAAACAGCTGCCGAACTTTTGCACAGCCCTACCATCTAGTACACTGAAAGAGACAAGAGTCTTGTGAAAAACAGCCTGCAATCATGTAATTACAGATTCCAATGAAATGCATGTGATGGGGCAGATTAAAATTACTCTTAGTATCATATCATAGTGCTTAGGGTTGGAAGGGACCTAAACAGATCATCAGGTCTGACCCTCTGCCCTGGGCAGGAACCATATCATATCACCCCAGCCAAATATCTGTCCAGCCTCCTCTTGAAGACCCCCAAGGTAGGAGAGAGCACCACCTCACTTGGGAGCCCATTCCAGAACCTGGCAGCCCTAATTGTAAAGTAATGTCTCCCGATGTCCAGCCTGAATCTTCTAACAATTTGTGAACGTTATTCCTAGTAACCCCGGGTGGTGCATGGGGGAACAGAGCCTCCCCCAGTCCCTGCTGGTCACCCCAGTCAGTTTGTAAATGGCCACCAGATCCCCTCTCAGCGTTCTCTTGTACAGGCTGAACAGGTTCAGGCCCTTTAGCTTCTCTTTGTAGAGCCTGCTCCGCTGCCCCTTAACCATGCGAGTGGCCCTCCTCTGGACCCTCTCAATGCTGGCCACATCCCTCCTGAAGTGCGGCGCCCAAAACTGGACACAATATCTTACTATTTATATTTTTTACCCTTATAGTACTTGACTTCAGATTGAGAGAGATAAGAAGCTTTAATATTATAGTTATAACTCCAGTGTTATCCATTATAAATCAGCTAAAATTTGGCCCTGCTGCACAGATCTCTAGTTTCAGTAAGAGAAATAAAAACATTAACTAGCAGGAAAAGGAAGCTCTTTTGAGGATTAGCTAAAACAATGACACAAAACATAATTAAACATTCTGGCATATCTCCATTTTATGGAAAGCATAGTCAAGGAAAAATATTTGTCAGGCTGAGATAACTTGGTAAATGGCCTGTCATTTGAGACTGAATATATGAAAATGTTTAACCTACAATATATCTTGCTCATTAAAAAGGTTTTGTAATGCATAGAAAAGGCATTAGTTAGAAACCCAGTAAGTCCAGGACTTGGGTTGCAATATATACATCCTGCCTTACTGCTCTCCCAGTACAGTACATTTTCCCCATAAGCAATAAACGTAAGTTACTGTTACTGTCAACACCCATGTGGAGGTTCCACTGAGAACTGCTGTAGTATTAACATTTTGGCCAAGCAAAGCAACGTTCAGTTTGATGGATTTTGTTTGTCTGTGTGCAAATGTGTTGACTTTTGATCACCGCATTTGATCAAATCCAGGATTTCAGGGTATGTTGAAGACTGTTGCACAGAATTCTCTCACCAAAACTATTAGGAACATCTGAGAGAACTGATCATGGAAGGGGATGGGGGGGGAAGCCCACACACTGAGACTCCTGCATCTGCTTAACCTACCCAGTAGCTTCAAGCAGGTGTGTAACTACTGATTACAAGAACCAAATTTTGGCAACCATTAACATCTTCCAGCATAACAATTTTACTTCCTTCCATCTTGGTTCTAGGTATCTTCCCAATAGAGTTAACAATCAAGCAGAAACCAAACCAAGGGGAGTTGCATGTACCAGGTTCAATCATGAGTAAACAGGAATATTGCTGACATGTTTAATTTTACAGACTCAGTTGCCAGGTACATAGTATATGTGGTATATAAATTTCACTAGAACTCTGCAAACAAAATGTTTTAACAACCAGTACTGACTTACTTCTCTCTGTCCCTTTACAAAGCACTCGGCAGCAATGGCTCTGAGGAAAAGAAATATATAAAAATGATTTATTCTTGCACGATATTACATGCCATTATTGGCAGAATACGATGGTGGGATGAAACTACAAAGTCCTTGAAAGTAACAGACTAACTTCCAATGATGTTAATCTATAGTGAAAAGAAAAAGTAGCCATTTTTAAACAACCTTACATGAGCAAGACATTTCAGTGGTTTTCCCTTATGAACACACACTGAAGAAAATGATCAGTTCAGCATCACTGGATAATGAAGATTATTGCTATTGTGATATATAAAGGGGAGGGTAGAGAGGAGGAGACAGAAGTCAATTAAAAAGGCAATTGTAAATACATTTTCCATATTTATCCACACAATATTTGCTTAAATAGTATTTTCTACAAGAAAATTCATTTTAAAAATAAGAGCAACATTACCTTTTTTGATGCAACGAACTGTTAATGCTGAAAGACTAAATTAATGAAAAGACTTCCAAAATAAACCCAGTCTGAAAGGCACTTCAGATTACCTTTGTGATGCAAATCTTATAAACAAAAGTAATATCTATGAAAACAGATGTATGACTGTTGCATTACATTTTCCAGATGGCCAGGCATGTTGGGATATTATACGTAAACATCTTGGCTTGAAGTTTCAGAATCTGAATGTTGCTCTCTTCCCAATATTGTCGAAGCAGCCTGTAAAAAACATTTAAAGCAAGCAAGCATATTTCTAATCTTAAGGAACAGGAATTAAAAAAAACACGGTTTAAAGATATAAATCATGTTGAAATAATCAAGACATACCAAGTGAAACCACTGTAGACATTATAGACATTATTTTTATGTAACCTGAAAAGTTACTCAGAAGCAAACATTTAGGAAGTCAAACTGCAGGGTCAGAAATACATAAAGCATGTTTTTGATGTACATGTGTATTATGTGATAGGGGTAAAAAATCTAATCCTCAGCCTGCCTGATGTGGTATGCATTTCCAGGAAGTGTTGTAAACTAAATGCTTCCAAACTGAAAATCTTGTATAGTCACATGGTTAGGAACTAACAGCAGATCTCTTTCCTTCCATTCTGTAAATACTGGCAGTACTGGAAGAGAATACAAATTCCATCTAGATGCAAATATTTCTAAACAATTGCATTTTAATAGTACCATTAGGGGGAAAAAAATCTTAGTTAGCAAAAGATTATTAGTTGGACAACTCATCCATTTTACTTTGTGATACTTAAAATATTTTGATATTTCAAGCCATAATGAAGAAAAAGTTAGGGCCTTAACGTTTTTCCAGTCCTTAAGTAAAAAGTGACTATTTCAATAACAGTTATTACCTGCCTCCACTGAATAAATATGCATTTTTAAAACACTTCCCAAGTATCAATCACTCCAGCTGTTGCATAAACAGCAAAATCTTATGAATGGGAATGCATAAAAAGTTCAAAATAAGTTTATCAAATAAAGGCTGAACACATTTAAAGCTAAATCTCAAAGTTGTAGACTACTGTACTCGTGTTTTCTTTGTCTTGTGCTGAAACTAGGTATTGACAAAGTTCAGTCTAAAAACCATCACCATTGCCTTTTTTTTTTTTTTAAATGTTTTCTGCCTAACCCAAAGCTCAACCAGTTCGTGTTAATCATACTCCACTGTGTCATGTAACCCAGGCAGCAATAACTTGTCTACAGACAGAACAAAAAATCTATTCTCCATCAGGAAGGGAGTGACAGGCCAAAACATAAGATATAGCAAGGAAACACTTGTTCAAATTATTAACTGGTCCCTTCTTTACATTCCCTGATCACCCCAGCAGATAGTATTATAGTGCTCCATTACCAAAATTTAAAGATGTTGGTATCAAGCCCTCTTATGGAGAAGCCCTGCTAGCATTATGGCAGACAAACAGCCCGAATCTCCATTAAAAAAATCTGATCAGGTTAGACTTTTACACAGAATTTTATATAAACACCTTGTATCAAAAAAGCTATACGATAAAAAAAAAAAAAACAACATTCCTTAAGTTATAAGCAAGATGACATGCAATTAACTTAATGCATTTTTAAAATTTTTCTCCTACCTCAGCGCAAGTCCAGGATTAGTAGGCATGTTAGAGCAAAATCGTTCCAAGGTTTTGGAATGCTGAGACTTTGGGACACAGCTCAAATAGAAGAGAATTACCTGTAAAATTTGATTTGTAAAAAGAAAACAGAAAAAGAATCCATTTTAACACTGACTATATATTCTAACTGCCTGCAATTTTTTTGACACCAGGATAATGGCCGGAACAAAAATCTCTAAACACGAACTGTGTTACTGCCTTGCTTCAACCTGTAAAAAGCATACAGCACACCAAACCTGAAGCCTATGACAGCAAAGTTTCCCTCCTGCCTCCAGAAAGAAATAAGTCATCATGAATATTCCTTCCTTCCTTTTTCGTGTCTTTGGGACAAAGTATTTAGAAGAATTTGCTGATTTCTTAGAATCTAACCTGGCACTTCCACTATGACCTTGAACTTGCGACCTCTGGGCTGCCAACTGTGCACCTTAATGCACATGTCACCCCAGCCCCAAGTAAGAGAGCTAAAATTTGTAATACACTAGCAAACTGCCTGTCAAGAATGATGGGAGGGCAGGCAGGCACGGAGCCCTGTGTCTGCCCCGCCCCACCCCACCCCCATCTGGGGCCACACTCCCCTCTTTCCACCCCTCAGCTTTAGGGCCCAGACCCACTCCTACCCCCCTATCCCCTCCACCGGTGTTGGGCTTGCTTCTCCCCTCCCACCAGACAAACAACAAATCAGAGTGCGAATAAAGTGTTATGGACAGGCAAATTAAGGCTTTTATATATATAGAATTGAGAAGGTGAAGCTCAAATACCTGGTGCTCAAGATGAAAGTTGTTCCAGGTAACACTTCATGGGGTTTAAGTTTTAAGCAACAAGACAACTGGAGAGTCTAAATCATATATTTACTACGCAACTATGAAGTAAAAATTTTAGAACTGCTTAACACTCACTACAATTAGAAAAAAATACAGATACGCAGAAGAATTTTATCCAGATCTGACATCAGTCATTGAGCAGTTTGTTTTAATGCTTGTTTATATGGTGTTCTACAACTAAACACCAAAAAGCAGATATTCTGCTGCTGTCATTTGAAATGCCTCTGTTGGAAGTCAATCAACTCTGCTGGTTTACACCAGCTCCAGATTTGACCCAATAAAACTGACTGCATTTAAGTATAGTTAAAACTGATCAACGTAACTGTTACTGAATGGAGGAAAATGACATGGAAATATTATAATTACTAGATAGCGTTAGGTACTAATACAAGAAGTGCTTGCTATATATTTGTGCTGTCACAAAAAGAATTGGCCCCAATAAAGTATATCATGTGTTCTGTCATAAGAATTCTAAGAAAAAGCACTGTAGACAGTTTAGTGAAATTACACCACAAGCCACTGATACACTTGTTTTTGATCACTCCTGTAAATCTCCAGAGGGTCGTCCCTTACCCCACTTCTTTCACTAGACTCACCTAAGGACTTTACTGTCTCTTCTTTTTACATTTGGCCCTTATCCACTCTTGAAAGTTTTAATTAGCATCTCCCAACAGTAAACTCCTGAAGCTTTCTTTTTAACATGTCCCTTTGTAACATACATCTCCAACTAACTCTCCAGCATCACTTTTAGATGTTTTATCAACTTAAAAACTTTCTCCAAAATGAGCTTTCATTCTTAATCCATTTTTGCTGATTTTAAGATTGTAACTGGTAACTCAAATATCCTTTTCATCTCCCCACTGTTCCACCTTCACATTATTGTAAACCTTCATTGTCTTTGTCTACCTATATACTCTCTTTCCTCCCGCACTGCCAACTGACATAGTAAGTTAAGAATGCTCATCCACGTAGTACTTTAACATAAAAATAAGTTACTGAAAAATTCTTACCTTATTATGAAACTCATAGTTGGTCCAATAATCAGCAGTGCTAAAAGGAATTGGGTATCGTGTAGGGACTGTAACTAGACACCTGTTCACCAGATCAGTAAAAATTTTAAATTCTTGAACTTTATTGTTGGATCCAACAACTTTGCTATTGATAAAAACAAGGTAACTGCAAAGAAACAAAAACAAAATGAAAAAACAGCATAATGAAAATTCTGAGGTTTTTAAATTTTAAAATGGTAAGTTATGCAAGGAAACTTACTCCATCCAAATGTTCTGCACTGTTTCTGGCTGCATCACTGCTCCTAGCGCTGCTTCATAAGCATCCAGTGCTTCACCAACACTTGCAAGAAGAGACTGGCATAAACTGTTTTAAAAGTTGAGGGACATGGTTAGAGAGGAGAAAGGAGAGATTTGCCTTAGGTTGCATATTAAGAAATTGAGAGGCACAATCAAGAGTTTCACATAGGTAGAAGAAATATTAAATGCTGATAAAAAAGTAATGTGAGATCAATTTCAAATGTTATCATGTAGTATTAAAACAGCTAGTCCTCACACTGCAGATAATGAAGAATATGAAGCCTAATTATTTACAAGGTTGCATTCAATTTAAATAAAAAAATTTTAAAAACTCTTACCTTCTCATTTCTACTCTTGAAAATTACCTTTTTACCAATCCTTATGTAAGAATACTCTTTGACTGCTGCAGAATTGAGACAGGTGTCAAGAGCTTCCCTCTGGAAAGCTCCAGAACAATAAATTCCAAAGTTAAATTGATCAAAGCACTTGAGAACAAGCATCAGACTGCGGCTAAGAAATAAATGCTAATAGTTCCAAAACACTGCTAAGTTGTCAATAGCTAATATACTGACCACCTAGAAAAAATCATGACAAACATGGTCAAACATTTAATCTTGTTCTCTGACAAAAGATTAGACTAATACAGGACACTTCCAAAGACAGAAGTGACCAGATGAGAAATTTCTGTCCAAGACCCAACCAACCATCCTTACTCTACAGTATAACTAAGAGCAAACAGAAGTGAACAAAGGAAAGCAATTTTAGATGGAAAAAAATGTATGCAGGAACAAAAAAAAAAAGTGGGGAGTAGAAGGTGTCTAGAAATACAAATATAGTAAAGTAGCTGAAGAACTCATTATGCCCTAAGGCTGCACAGTGGGTAACCAGAGGTCTTTCTTGTAATACTCAGAGAAAGTATGAACAAAGGATCAAGTCACTATCTTGCCTATCTCCTTGCTAAAGAACACATGCTGTTTCCAAACACAACGTTGTTCCTTGATCCTTTCAGGCTGTTATTTGCCCTTTGAGATTCTGTAATATAGCAATCCACTTGGCAAAAGTGAATTTTGATGCTTTTTGTCCTCTGCACCTGAAAAAAGGAAAGAGACATCTAATGACTTAAATCCATCTATCTTTTTGAAAATATATCTTCAATGACCTGTGCAAGTTCTCTTTCTAGGTAGCATAGGGATGTGCAGGTAATTTCCCATAACTGAGGGAAAATAGCATATTTAATCCACGATTCACATTTTATAATGATGAAAATGGACCATTACAATTACCTAGCCTGATCTTAGAATTATAGAAAATTAGGGTTGGGAAGGACCTCTGAACGTCATCCAGTCCAAGCTCCAAGCAGGACCATGCCCAACTAGATCATCCCAGTCAAGCTTTTGTCTACCCAGGTCTTAAAAACCTCCGAGGATGGGGATTCCACAACCTCTCTGGGTAACTTCTTCCAATGCTTTACTAACTGCCAAGTGAGAAGGTTTTTCCTAATAAACTATTTCTCCTTTTTCTGTCATCTGTCACCACTGAAAACAGTCTAGCTTCATCCTCTTTGGAACCACCCATCAGGTAGTTGAAGGCTGCTATTAAATCCCCCTTCAGTCTTCTCTTCTCCGAACTAAATATGCCCAGTTCCTTCAGCCTCTCCTCAGAAGTCACATATCCCAGCCTCCTAACCACTGTTGCCCTCCACTGGACTCTCCAGTTTGTCTACCTCCTTTCTGTAGTGGGGCAAGAGGCCCAAAACTGGACACGGTACTCTAGATGTGGCCTCACCAGTGGTAAAGAGGTGAAGACTCACTTCCCTCGATCTGCTAGCAACACTCCTACCAGTGCAGCCCAGTATGCCATCAACCTTCTTTGCAACAAGGGCACACTGTTGGCTCATATTCAGCTTCTTGTCCACTGTAATACCCTCTTGTCAACTGTAACCCCCTTCTGTACAAGAGATAAAACTTCTCTGAAATAACTTTTGGTTCAACAAGACTGACAAAAAAACTATACAAATCTCATTTAACTCCATTACTAGCAATTTTTCAGGCAGCTTGAAAGCCAATTTTCTAGCAATATTTGGAGAGTTAGTCTGGTCTTATTTGAAAAACCACATAGCTAATGACAGAGGTGATGAACCCAAATCCATGAGACAGGCTTCTTAAATGACAGTGTAAAGTGGGCATAAAACTATAACGACTATGCTAAAAAGTGTCATCTTTAGCCATCATAGTGACGACTACTACTTTCTTCTGGAAAATCTTCAAGATCCTTGCCATCAGGTGAAACAGTGAAGAAAAAAGTTCGAGTGGCTGAATATGACCGAATTTTGGTATCTCTCTTATTTAGGCATGACTCACTAAAAAAGAAAAAGAAGTCATTGGCATTTTCCTTTGAAGTTTATAAAAAAAAATAAATAAATAAAAAAATCTGTGGACAGCCCCAACTTTAGGGCATATCATTAAAGGTTCCACAAACAAAAGGAAAACTGGGACAGTGAATGTAGTAAGAACAATGCTGAAAGCAAAAGCAAAAAATGAAATTGGAAAAGCCTAGGATAAAAACATGGAGACAACTGAAAGACTGAAAAGAAAGTCTGCAAGAAACTGCATAAAGGAAAAAAATAAAAGGTCATTGGTCCTCAGGGACAGATCAATTCACAGGCTATTACCCTGTCTAGAGGCAGAATTTGTGAAAACTCTCTCAAGTGTGGCGTGTTGGGGGTCTGTGATGATATCCTTCTCACAGCTCCATAAATCTGTGTCTGTTCTGCAGCAGTCAGGAAGCATCCATAAGAACTGTCAGACTGGACCTTCAAGGAACTCAAAGTAGTACACTCTTAAGTAAATAAGATGCATTAGAAATAAGTACATGAACAATTTACTCAGCGATCCAGTATTTCTCAGAGAAATTCTCACCAGTAGATCTGCCATAGATACGGAACATGCTGGTTTAAAACATCATCTGTAAGATGTTCTTTATACAAAGGTGGCGTAAATTCAATTGGAATTGGAAAATTCAAGAGATACCTGAAAAAAAAGTGATGTAAAAACCTGAACATATAATATACTCCTACACAGAAATAATCCCGCTATACGCAAAATATTTACTGATTTACATTTAGAAATACAATTGACAATCTTGAATTCAAAATAAAGTAAAAGACTTTATCACCATCATTTTCTATGAATTCTATTTAAAAATAAATAATCTATCTTTATTGATTTACTTTTAAAGAAAAATTAACTTCTTTTAAAAAAAATATTTCTTCCTTTTCAACATTTTTCCTGATTAAGCCACTACCCTAGTTAATTATGCATATACTTAAGAGCTTTGCTGGGACTGGGAGTCTTATGCAGATACCTAAATACATAAATTCAGTAGTGTAAATATTAGGCACTAAAATTTACACTACTGAATAAATACTTAGATACTCAGTCCTGCAAAATCTGACATTAAGTCATCATTTTTACCTCCTCCACCAAAATACCAAGGAAATGAAGTCACTACAAAATATTAAAATAAGTGTAACTACAAAATGCCTTAACTTTGTTCAATTTAAATCTGCAGGCAGAACATGAGTACAAGCAAATTAAAAGGATGATCCTCAAAATATTATATAATAAACTTTAAATATTAGGCACTATGTGACAGATTCTTAAAAAATGAAGGCATTAACTTTAATACTTTAAAATTGCCTGCCTTGGGTAGAAAAAGGTACTGCACCAAGGTCCTGCAGTTTAAGAAAATGAAGTAAATTGTAAAAGTCTCTCATTATCTTATCAGACGGGTGTCTTTGGTCAAAGAACATTCCTTACATGCCACTGTGAAAAGAAATTCTTCCTCAAAACATACCGTAATAAATCCATGGGACTGTACTCTTGACATGAGTTCTCAAAGAAAGCTGCCACAAATTCTTGTAACAGTGAAGGAATACTGTCTGATCTTTTCTGTTTTAAAAAAGTTAGGTCGAGAATTATGTGATGTCTAAGTCACAAGAGTAAGCTAAACACACAAAACTTAATTACTGTCTTAATTTAGTAAAGTTCTACTTTCCACATTATACCAAGAGGGAATAATTTAATTAGGCCAAACTACAGGCATGTGTTCATTTACATTTCGACACCCGCTACTCTCCTTGCATGAGGCTGTGGTTTGAGCACAGGACTGGAATCCAGTAACTCATGAGTTATGAACCCAAATCTAATACCAAGTCTTCCTATCGCTGTAGGTGACCCACTCTGCTTCAATGCTGTAGGCAACCCACTCTGCTTTCACGCTCGTTTTCCTATTTATAGGAGGATGACACCATAAGGGCGTTGCAAATCTTAGTTATTAGCTAGAAATGTTGAAGATTAGAAGAACTATGTTACTACCAAATATTACTTACTGTATATAGCAAGACACAAACACACTAATTTTGCAAAACAGAAACCAGGTCTGCTTGCAGACATTAAACAAAACAAAAACAAAAACATGCTTTATAGGAAGCAGCAGTACATTACTTCAACCTGGCTCAGCAGCATCTGTAAAGATCAGGCGCTTCAGTGTGGCTTTTCGGCACCTTTAGCTAAAGCTGATTCAATCAGCTATTAGATAAAAGCACCAAAAAGGCCATTCTGCATCCAATCTTTGCAGATATCGGGTAGGCTGGATTCAAGTAACATACTGCCTCTTCTGGGCATGCGTGGGGCTTGGCACAAGCGTGCACTGAGTTTAAAGTAAAGCACCAGGGGGTTGGGGGTTTGGTTTTTTTTACGTCTGCAAGCACCCCAGAAGACCATTATAAGGAGGGTTTTGTTTGTTCATTTGTTTGTTTGTTACCTGTGAAATGAGGAATTTGCACACATGATAAAAAATCTGTGCATTTTGAGGTTTTTTCTCAAATGCTGTAAGCCACACAGCACAGGCTTTGTCGTTCTGTTCCATCCGCAAGTACAACGTGACTAGGGATTCCAGCAGCTGATAGTTGAGAGGACAAAGCTCCAACAATGATCTACAAAGCTCAACAGCTGACTCCCACCTTAAACATAAGTAAAAGTAAAAAAATGCTGATTTGAACTTTTATAGGAAAAGAAGTCTCTTTTTAAACAAGGTCTTACCTTTCCAGAAGCTGCAGCAATGAAATCATGTTTCTGTAGAGTGGAAGACAGACAGCTATTCTTTCATTAGCTGTAATATTTTCATCAGTACACGTTTGGACTGCATCTGGAAAAAAAAGCTTAAAGGTAAATTTAAAAAAAGCTCCTGTCAACATGAATTTGAAGAAGGAAAAAAGTGGCATTTGGAATTAAAAACCTCTTGTGATTATTTTCATCACAGTCTTACTCCTCCTTCCTGACAACTGATAATTGTGCCTTAACTGTTCAATTCAGATTAATTCTATGCTGCAGGCTGAAACATACATATACTCCAAGATGGTTTTAAATATTCCAGCTGGGTATCAGGAGAGCACAGCTCTTCAGATGCTAGAAGATAAGCTATGTCCTGCTCTCACAGGCCATCAGTCCTTGCTCTGGCAGAACAAGAGGGTAAGCGTTACTGTTCAAGTCTTACAGGTTCTAGATAACTGAAGTACCAAAGGCAAACCACACCTATCCCCTTTAAAAAGGTGCAAGGAACAGGATTTAAACATTTTGCCTTTCTACCTTACAGTACCGTTTGCTAGGGTTAGGGGAGGGGCTCACTGCTTTCAGCACCCATAGTTGAACCCTGATTTGCGCAGGTAACATTACTCGCTTGTTTTGAATGAGGAGAAAAGGCTATACAGAAGAATTATGTACATCATTTACTTTTCTAAACTCACCTTCAAACACAGCTAACAACATATCAGGATTGGTCTTGATATCTTGCACTGTTTGCCATGGTATCAAAAATGGCTCTTTGCTCATTATCCTTGATGGGTTGGCATTAGCAGGATCATAGAACTTGACAGGGAGAATGTTGAATTCTATTAGATGTATATAAGCTAGCCAAGCTAAACAGCGGTCACTTAATGTAAGGCATTGTGCTATTATTGTTTCATTAGCTGATTTCAAAGCATTCTGTAAAAGGTAAAAACAAGACTACATTTTAGTAATAAAACCTTAAATACGAGAAGATAAGAGAATCAAACTGAGAGAAAATTAAATATTTGCCATACTCCCTAAAGTTTATAACCTTTCTGCCAAAAACTGCTGTGGGAGCAATTCTGATGTCCTTACTCATGAGAAAAGGCTGGACTCTATTTGCTCCTGAGCACCTTTTAAGTTCCATTACAGAACCAGTAAGTTGTATGCAAACCTACTGAAAGCACTGGAGCTGCACAGCCATCACTGAAAGCATTATTTAAAAAAACACCTTTGGTAAAATTTCTGTACCTTCTGGTTAAAGTATACCTTCAGGCTTTGCAGCAAGACTAAACCAGCCCAATAAGACTGGCAGATGCAAAATAACATTTGTTGAACAGGAGTTAAACCAAAAAACCTGGACAAAATACATCTGCTTTACACTCAGAAAAAACTGAAAACTCTTATTAGCAGATCTGGGAAACTTATCTTCCAATATGTTTAATTGCTAAAGCATGCAGTTTTATAGGGATCCAAATAATTTGAAAACTCAGGGTGAACTGACAATAAAGGGGAAAAAGTTAAAAACATTAAGATATTTCACACAAGGTTCTCTGGGTGAATTTGATATCTTTTATTAAAGCAACTTCAAATAGTTGGAAACATTTTTTTAAGCAAGCTTTCAGGTTTAAAAACCTTTCATCAGGCTGAAAGTTTCTGCAGTTGGTGTGTGCTCTTCCTGGATGGAATGAAAAGTAAAGAATCCAGAGGCTGAGCTGGTATGCATACAAGACAGGCAGTCAATAAAGATGTAAACTGAGTCAGTGGGTGAGACAAGCTGGGTGGGAGGTTGGGGGGGAAAAAGGGGGATGAATATTGGAGAGGTATCTGGGGAGTAAGATATTTCAACGTTTTCAAAGCTTAAAAATGTAAACTTTGTTTTCAAACAGAATTTTTGTTCAAATACAAACCAAATCATCAAAAAAAAATTAAATAGGCTTAAGATCAAACCATGTTTCAAACTAAACATTTCAGGTGGACCTGAAACAAAATTTGTTTTCCTGCTTATCACTGAAGATAAGCAGATTTCCAAAAGATTTCCAGTTAAAATTAACATGTACTAAATACAGGTCAAGCAAAAACTACACTATCCTGGCCAGTTCTCAAACATATTTATAATCATCTTATATTAGACCAATGCCAAGATGGAGGATGATTTTCTAACTAAACTGGCAGCTTAAGAGAGTTATATGCTGCTTTTTTTTTTTTAAAGCTACACAGCTAAGAAAAATGTTTTGATTTATTTTAAGGTATTCAGACATTGGGCTCCACCTGCTGGTAAGCATGAAAACCTTAAAACCTGCATATGTCAGAGCTCCCTTTTGCTATCAGCAAATGTCATCTTATTTCTCACCTCTGACTATTAGGAGTTTATATCAACCTTAGCTAGTTTTATAACATCTTCTCTGCATAGCAGAGGCAAACAGTGAAAGCAGGGTGAACACTGAGATCCCTACAATCAAAGCAACCAGCAAATCATCTACTGCTTACAAAAAAAAAGAGAAAAAAAGTCAGTCACATGAATGCTTGTTAAGTAGTACAAGGAGGAAAATAAACAAGATAAAACCTAACACTTTAAAAACAACATCAAATAATACACTATTTCCAAAGGACAATTCTTATAAAAATGGATTACATCAAACCACCAATACTGTTTTTCAAATTTGTCTCCTTGAACCATTTAGTTAAAGTAAAAATGAAGGTACCATAGACATTTAAGAAAAAGAATGCTGCTTGGTCAATAATGCAGTACTATACTTTATTTTTCTTTAAATAATTGCATCTTATGAACAGTTCCCTGCACAGTCAAGAGCAGATTCTTCTTGGTGGCATTCAAAATATTTTAAGAATTCATGCAAGATGAAGTTATAAACCCAAATCTGTTTTAGCATAACAAGAAAAAGGAATCCTTTCAAATTAATTTCCTGACACCTAAATAGAGCAGCTCTTCTGGAGATGGAGCCATAAAGAAACAAAGACAACACCTGAACAGTTCCGTAAAGATATACCATTTAATATATTCCATGTAAGAGTTTAAAATGCATGCAACTAGGAAGTCACCTGAAGTAGAGCAAGAGCATTTTGATGCCTTCCTGTAAACAGACTTAAGTGAACTCTGTAGAGTAGGGTCTCCAGGAGCTGAAAGGACAGAACAGAGTTTTCTTCGGCCTCTCCCATTTCCATTAGGAACTGCAGCATTCTTCCACAGACATAATCCTTCCCATCAAAGGAGGTTTCCAAGCTCAGAAACTAGACAAAAAATTTTTAAAATATCAAAATCTTCCCTAAAAGATGACATGTGTAAAGCTATTTAAATAACTTCCAACATAGTCAAGTAATTCATTTGTATGCATTAATAATAAAATTTTTAATACAGGTTCAGAAATGTTCTAAAGAAAATGTTCCATTCCACTACTACTGAGGATCAGGCATTTCACACATACCTTTACTGTGTTATCCTTATTTAAGCTGTCACCCCATTAAATATGATATTTTGTCCACATCCTTAGTTCTCAAACACAAAATGCACCTCTTTCTCTGACATAGTCTAAACATACATTGTTTAATACAGTATTGGTATACCATGCACTATAAAACAAGAGAGCTTGAAGTTTTATAGTAATATTTTATTGCTTACTGTCCACCAGATTTGGTAAGTAGGGGCATATTCAACTGCTGTTTCACACATCTCCTGCACTTCCTCCTTGGTTCCTCTTTTTGAAAACAGTTTGAGGTAATGACACCAAATTTCAGGGTTCTCCTTGTTGTTTTCTAGTGCTCGAGCCAGAACATTTAAAGCAGAATCCAAGCACTCTGAGGATGAACTATGAAGAAAGTCAGACCATTTTATTAAATGTCACCATTTTTATTCATATATTTAAAGACAGTGGCATTAGGACTTATAAAACTTAGAAAACTAAAATCCACTCCCAAAAGAAAAGTAACACTTAGAAGAATGTGGCCAATTAGCATTTTCAAATTCTGTGTCAACTTTTTGTTGTTGCTGTTGTTTTGGGGTTGTTGTTTTTTTTAATGAAGTGGACAACTGCAGAGAGGCTTTCCATATTTATATACTTTGCATAGTGACAGTACACACTCTATGAAAATGAAAGATAAGCCAACTCTCTGGATCAAAAGGCCAGCTGAAATATTGCTAAACTGACCAGAGGTGAATTACTCATAGCTAGAGATCCTCACTATAAAAATAGCTGAGAGACTGAAACAGCTCCACCTTTCTGGTTCATAGATAAAAGAAGAAAGTTGGACATCTGTCTTAGGAGAGACTTCTTTCAATTTTCTATTATCAGCATACCTCTCACATCTACTTTTCACCGAGTGTCAAACGGCTTGCAATGTTAATTTACATGATCATTTACAGGTAACCAGTTTGATCTGCAAATACAGCTTCCCGCTTTTGTAGGTTATTGTTAAGCCTTGAGTACAGCAACATAATAGAAAAATAGTTTCAAGCAGCCAACCATAAGATAGGCTGCAAATGAAAAATCTCAGTTTGTAAGCATCAAATAACCACCATAAATCTAGAGAATGCTGCTCAGGCCACATTTAGTCTGGCAATCTATTCCTTTTGAAGATGCTTTACAGACAACATACATTTGAACAACACAATCGTGTAAATGCAAATTTTAAATATCAAAACAGCTTGTAAATACCAAAACAGCTTATGTGCATTTCTGTTTATGCATACAATTAATTCCGAAAGTCTGTAAAAAGATCTTAATAGTGTATCTCAATAAATAAAAAAAGACATTTTAACTTCTGATGATTTTAATCTGCAGATCACTGTACCTGTCCACTCCAAAGCAACAGCTAAGTGACTTCTCATGAAAAGAACTTCCACCTTTCTCACTGCTTTTCTAGCAACTCCCCAAATCTCTTTAGCCCACACAAAAGCAAATAGGTAGTTCTTGGGATTAGGTTCCACATCCCCCACTAGGATGAAGGTTTGTAAGTCACAGCAGACAGCTGCACAGAACTGCTGAGCTGCTCTAGGTGACTGCAGCTACTTTTATTTTCCAATCAGCTGTGCAGGACCACAGCCGTGATCCAGTCAACTGGAGAAGCGCCACCCTTTAAAGTAAAAACCACAGCAAACAGATAGCTGTGAAGCTCATCCTTTATTAGGTAACCTCCTCCAAACTAAGACGACTACAAGCTACCCAGATAAGAAAAATCTGGTTCTAGTATATTTCTAGTGAATGATACCACTCACCAACTCTGCAAATAAACTAATCAGATCTGAGCAGAATTTTGGATACATCTATATGGAAGTTTAGGACAGCTCTCTAGCTCCAAAAGTTATTAATTTGATCCCAATGCAAGAGGATGCTGAGCAGTGTACTACATATTTATATCAGGTCTGTACCTCTTCCTGGGAGCTGCGCTCAGGTCAGGCAGGGTGGAGCAAGGTAGTCGGCAGTCCTAGGTGGCTACGGGGGAGCTACAGCCATTCCAAAATTCACAAAAATGAATTTGCTGTGGCCCCAGTGCCGCCACTGCCCAATCTAAGCACAGCCACTGGGAAGAGGCTGGTGCAGCCCCAGCCCACAGCAGGCAGCCTGCCCTTGCCCTGTGCACACATCTGGGGGCACATGCCCCCTATGCCCCCCGCAGGGCACACGCAGCAGCAGAAGCATGTGCAGCTGCATCCATGCTCACAGCATTTATTGGTGACATTATCAGCCACATCAGCCAAAAAAAAAATAGCCAATTGCCGATAAATGTTAGTTTTCCTTTTATCGGTGCTGATATGATATCATTAGAGATGCACCAGTCCATAGGACACAATGTAGCTGAATTACAACTTGCATTTCAAAGATAAAAATCCAAAGCCATAGAAGTTCTAACTCCCATGATCCACTTTTAAAAAGCTAACCCTAAGCTAGGTTAAAACTACACAAGTTTAGGCATAGTATTCTAAAAAGGCAGGTTTAAATCAGTGTCTCCTTTATAACACCCGACATAATACAGAACAGGACAAACGGAAATGGTATTCCACTGTTAGCTTATAACATTAGAAAGTGCATGGGTGTCTGTGCTCATGCAAGCATGCACGCACAACAAACACTCTGCCTCACCACCACTCTCCTTTACAATTACTCTTTATATCTTTTTGCATTTCAGGTACTCCCATCCCAAAATGAGACCAGCCTGGAGTTAAAGCAGCAATATGTTTTATTACTCATAACACTGGACTGTGTAAATAAGGAAGTCTAATCTGATAGCTCTTTTCCTAACTGCTTTTAGACAATAAATAATTTGTGGCTTTGTCTAGGAAACAAAAGGGTCCTTTGACAGAATGAAGAAATTTGATTACTGCAACACAAGTGAAAAAGGTCAAACAAAAGGATAAAAGTGCAATATAATTGTTTGAATGGAGATAAGGACATACCCTTCACTTTGATTCAAGTACTTGTATGCAAGTTTAACCCAAAGCTGCACATCACAAGGGTTTTCAAGCACACTCGCCTCCAGGTTAGAAATGTCATCTGTCTCATTTGTAAAATATCTGACATCATCTGGAGTCACAACTGCATCCAGAGCTGGAACATTAGTTTTACGTTCTATAGGGTGGGCTGCAAGATTAGAGAGAGATTTTCTTTAAAATGGAGATTAAAGAACATATTAGAACTTGACTAATCAGGTTTTAAGAAAAGACTAAGTAGAGAAATTAATAGCCACCAACGTTTGAGAAAGATATGGCTAGAAAAAAAATTGAACAGGAAAAAAAAAAATACTACAAGTAAAATACGCTTTTCTTAATATTAGGTTGGACAGAAATTGATTACATCATTCAGCAACAAAAAAAAATTCAAATCAATAGAGAAACAGAGGCAGTAAGTAAGCAAAGTCATGGGGGTCTTTTTTTTTTTTTTTTTTTAGAAAAAGGATATAAATAAATAAATAAACGAATGATGTTTGCAACTCTTACACTCCTCATTCAATTCTACAGCACACTGCATTTTTGTATTACCATATTTAACAGGTCCAAAAGACTGCTCCTCCTCGCTGCTGCTACTATACAAAACAGGTTTTCTCCAGTATTTTGGCCTCCATTTCCGTTTGTCTTTCCAGGTTGTAAAAGGAGGTGCTGAAAGCAACCAAATTAGGCATTATTTGCTTTGTAATCATCAAAATCATTTTTGTTCAGTTTTAGATCAAGTTGTCAATAAATTTAAGTGACTTGGAAGTATGCTTCCATAGAAACTCGTGTTCTTCAGCATAAAAGTAATTTTGGAAAAAATGAAACCTGCTGGGTAAAATTTTTCACAAATACTTAATAAATTCTGCTGCCCTTAAGCTTACCACAACCCACGCATCTCACTACAATAAGAAAACATGTTTCTTCCACATACCACTTTTGTAAGACCCTGTGTTGAAGTCCTCCCAAAAAGGTTACTTACTGTGGCCTCTACTTTCATTGATATTGCTAACAAGAAGAACAGCCATTTGATCCACTGACATTCGATCTCTGTTTACACCAAAAAGTTTTTCAACATATTTTTCTGAAATGAGAGCAAGATTATAATTTAAATAGGTGCAGGCATAAGGACATGCACAACTTTGTGAAAATGCTCAAAGGGATACTGCCAAAAAAAGAACAATGACAATCTGAAGTACCTTAACTAGTTATGCCAGTTCTGACTACTGCAAATCAATATGCTTATCAAATATAGTTATATACATAAGTCAGGAGCTGCAAAACTTATTTGATCATTTTTTCCATTCCAATTTTGTCATTATACTATTCTTTCTCATGCTCTGGGCTAGTCTAGGGGTCGGCAACCTATGGCTTGAAATCACACCATAGCTGAGCAGTGGGGAACTGCCTGAGCTGCACTATGACTAGGTACAGTGAGGAGAAGCAGCAGCAGAGAAAGGCTTCCAGGGCCACCACGCTTCAGTCCAGAACTGAACCATTCCTGCCTGCTGCCAGAAAATGCTGTAGACTGTTGGCCCAATCTATACTTCCACAAGAAACGGTATTGCTGTTATCTGCTAAGTCAGTGCTATAACTAATTAGTCCTCAGATGCGATTTATCTGATCTACTTAGAGCTTCCTTACTTTTATTCCATTACTCCTCCAAGAAATGGTCGCCTTTAGAAGCAAGGAAATAAAAGACCTTTACCAGTATTCCTGCATTAAATCATAATTTAAGCTCTTCCACTTCCCTTGTTCAGAAGGGCATGTAAACGAAGACGAGCACTCATGAACCAGTCACATAATTAGCCCAAACAACAAAAAACTGATAATACCTTCATTAAAGAAGTTTTAATAATACAAAATAGTGTTAGCAAAAAGATTTTTTTTTATAAAAAGAATAGTCTTTAAATTAACTAGCAGCATCAAGAGAGCCCACCCCTTGAATTTCTGTAACTTGATGACAAGTTTCTTTATGTAAATCTGGTAACTTTTATTAGACCAACTCAAATAGCTGGACAAAAAATCTTCTTTGCAAGCTTTTGGGCGCTGTTTGTCAGGCTGAGGACTATTTGAGTTGATCTAATAAAAGATATCAGATTTACCCAAACAACATTGTCTGCCTATGTCCTTAGACCACACAGCTACAACCTATACCCCTGTAATTTGAAGAGAAAAAGTCAACCTTCCAGAACTGTACCTGGATAAAACAAAATAGTATTTGGTCTCTTAATTTCTAAATTATATTAACACTCAGTCTCTTTTTAAGACACTGAATTCTAAAGCCAACTGTTTTCCTAGACTTATTTTCATAAGTCACATGGAAAAGCAGTATCAATTAGTTCAATTTCCCCCAATACATAACAATTCTTGCTCAAATAAAGATTATACTAGTATTCCCATTCTAAATTTAAAATGAATAATCAACACTAAAAACCAGAAAGTTGATGGAATGAGTAGCAAGGTCACTTTATCAGACTAATCTGACAATCTGCATTCCAACTGAATGGAATTTTCTAGTTAAGTTTAGTTGCCTCACTTGAAATGCTAGGACAGCTATTTACTCTTTGATATAGCCACTGCTTAATTTCACACTCCAGACAGATCAAAACACTTCATCCTATGATTATGGAAAAAGCATTCACAGACACTATTGAAATTACTGCCCACGTTGGTTCCACTAAGAAAACAGCACTCGTTAAATTATCTTCACACCTCGTTTCCTTAGCTTCTTACTGGAGTAAAACACCCAAATAAAATTCATGAGATTTTTTTCAGGGTGGGGGGAAGTAAAGTTATTGTCTACTTCAAGGAAGTTATCTGTGAATTGGCACGCTTAGTATATTTTCCCTTCTGTGTACAGCACCTTCTTACTCCAAGTAAAATGATCACAGAAAGACTTGCTTTAATCCTAGAACTTCCACTGAAAATGGAAGTCATCACTTGAAAACAACTGCTTGTTTTTATATTTAGTAAGAAAAAATAAACAAAACAAAAATAGACAACTTTAACCTGTAGCAGTGCTTATCTCCTCATCTGTGCTTTTCTCTGAACAACCAATCAGATCTAAATTGTAAGAGAGAATGTCTTGAAATAGCTGTTTTCGGCTAAGAGTGCAATCTTTCATATGCTGCCTAAAATAAAAAAGGGAAATTAGTATAATTATAATTTAATATATAAATTAATATATATTAACATATAAAGATTTCATATAAAGGCTACTTAAGCATAAACCCAACAAAGCACCAAGTGTTAAGAGTAGCAAATGTTAACAAACAAATCAAAGGAGCACGATTTGTAAGCTGCCCTGAAATTTGTTTAAGAGGCCTAAAAACACAAATTGTAATTACAATAATGTGCAAATTAAAAACTTCCTCGTGTTATTTTAGTGTAATCCTGGATTCTTAAATAAGCAATTTAATAAAAACATGTAAACCATTCTATCTTGGTATTTTGGCAAACTACCACCTGAATAGAACAGCTGAGTTTACAGGACATTCCTGGGCATCTGATGGAGAGATTTATTTTACTAGGAACATCCTTCTCAGAAATAACAGCCCTAATGTTCTCCAATACACATTACATACCCAGACCCACCGCACAAATCCTCTACTCCGGCATAAGTAGTCAAATCCATCTCAATCTCGTTTGACAGATTGCATGGTAAGCAATAAGATGACAATTTAAGCAGACTGACTGGTACATAGTGATACCAAATTAGACTCAAATCTCCCAGCTCACTGGTTTTCAAAATGGGATACACACATCCCAAGGGGATCATGATGCTTTAACAAAGGCTATGAGCCTAAATTTTAATAATGGCACTGGAGCTTCCAAATTGACAACATGAGGTGGGTAGCAGCATTTGAATTGATTTAAATTTTCCCTGCTGTAGCAGTGGAAGGGGGCATGAGGCAAAACCTCCAATAATTAGATGCAATATCTGTAAAATTAAAACAAATGTATACGTTTTCCATATATAGAATCTAAATATTGGGAGGGGGCCATCTTATGTTCAGGGTCATTTTATATTCAAGCAAATGTGATAATAGTGTAGCAATCTTCAAATTCAACTAATACTCTTTTTCCAAGTTTAGGTGAAGATTCCCTAACAATATAACAGATGCCTGGCACATCAGTTATATTCCCATCACATTATATTTCCATAGATAAGTATTTAAGATAACTTTCTGCTCTAAACCTTGTATATAACTTCAAGCATGCAGATCTTTAAGAATAATCTCTACAGAGATGTACTTTAAATGAATAAAAGATGAAAAGTACTCACCACTGACAATCATCATCATTACACGTGCCTGTTAAATCAAAACGGCAGAAACACTGTTTTGGCTCAATCATATTGCTATAGGTTACTGAGCTGAGGTAAAGTTTTTCCTTGGTTCGAAAATAGGGACTAAACCTAAAAAAGAAGAAAGAAATATCATACAAATGATAAAGACAGACAAGTTGAAAAATAAGTTGGGGGGGGGGGGGCACAGCACTGGATGGTGGGCTTAGGGGGAGGTCGCCTCCTGCAATAACCTTGTACATCTAATTATTATTAGTGTAGAAGTACTGCTGATCTGAGGGAAACACAGAAGTACAATTTTTTACAGTCTGTGGGAGTCTGCTCCACCATACTATTCCCGTTACATGCAGAACTTCAGTCGTGCAAATGGGGAATGAAATGCACATTATCAGAAGAGCAAACTCAACACAAATCAAACAGTATCAGCATCAAGCCAAACAGTGGTAATTTACTGGGAATTAACTAACCAAAAAAAAAAAGGTGAAATAGCTTAATGGTAGAGATTTCAAAAGCAATGTACAGAAACCAAAACCAGTTTAAACTATTCTAAATAAAAAAAAGAAAATCCCTGCATTTGGCAAGACAGCATTTCAAGTTTGAGATTTCTAATTTCATTCTAGTACACTTTTTTTTTTTTTTAAATACGAAGAAAGCAAGTAAAGCTGTTCCTACGGGAATTTCCACCTGTCTGCTATAATACAGCACAGAAATTAAATTTGCTGTACCACATAAATCTTTAGGGCACCATCATGTATAAGCTAACATACACTCCTATTGCTGAAATTTTTTTCATGTTTCAGTGAAATCCCCTCCATCTTTGAATTTGCTCTAATCCCAATGCAAAAAATCAGTTTGCAATAGATTGTCACACTATTTGGATCCAATTTTTTGCACAATGATTAAGTAACTGAAAGAGAAAAGGCAACTAACAATCAAATCAGGTGCTGGTCTAAAGCACAAAGAAATTAAACAGAAAAAAATTAAGCGTACGTGCAGTAATAAGCTGTTTCTGGGATGGCAAACCATTTTTAAGCAAATACAGAAATCTCATTATAACATGGCAAACTATTCTTAGAAATGTGTTATAGCTAATATGAGGAAACAATAAAAAGAAACACACACATACACATGGCAAGCAAAATACTTCATATGCTGAAAAGCCATATATAATAACAATCTTCATACCTGTAAGATTTAAAAACTAGAAGGGGACTATGATATGGTCCAAATGGAAATGGTTTCACTTCTGTTTGTTTACTCTGTGCTGTAACGATATCCATATCTACTGAAATTTCCTAGGAAACAAATGTAATTCAAGTAAATAAATGCAATTTAAGTAACCAAAACAGTGCATACCCATAGCCTTTTAATAAGGCAAAAACAACTTTAATACAGTACAACTTTAGTATGAAGGAACTGAAGAATGCACTCACCTGACCACATAAAGACTCTTCCTTAGAAGTCATGAAGGCAGTATTTTTCATTAGCAGCTCTTTCAAGCTATCAGCTCTAGCATAAAGTTTTTTCAGTTCTTCAATATTCAACCCAAGGAAAAGCTCAGGCTCATCCATCGTCTTTTTAGAAAGTTTATTTATAGTCTCCTGCTTAGGGGTATCCAGGTGTTTAAGATTTGGTTTAGTAAAAGAATTGGATTCTCTGAAAGATCTCCGGCGTTCTCTATTTGAGTTAGATAAAACCTCATCATCAAAATAGTTTTCTTCACTATCCAAGGTCAGTTTGTCTTGTGTCAGATCATGAAGCGATGGTTGAGGCAACGCAAATTCAGATTCCTCTTCTACATTAGGGATAATATTTGGTTGTTCCCTGGTTTGAAGTGCACGAGCTTCTTTTAGTTTCTGAATCTTTAGGGCATATTCATACTCTAATTGCTGGAGTCTCTTCTTTTCCAATGCAATCAACTCTGCTGAATGTTTCTTTGGACTTGATGCAGGGGAATTATCCAGTTTCAACATTTTGCTTGGCTGTAAAAAAAACAAATTCCTTTAATTTAATCTTTTCAGTTACTAAAATATTGATAGGAGGGAAAAATGGGTAAAACTCTCTTGCCAGAAAATATATACAAATCCCAGGAAAACCACAACAATTTGCCACAATTCCACTGACATATTTAGCATTTTTTCAATTAAATTAGCCTACATCATTGCAGGGGTCAAACATAAAAGCATTAAGTTAAAAAGGTGAACTATTAAGCAGATACACATGCACACAAACTTAAGAAAATGCACAAGTGCGATTTTCCCTGCCTTCCTCAGCTTGTTTTTCCAAAATATTATTGGCTGCTCCTCTAAGTATCTTTGTTGCAGAGCCTAAACAAGATCTTCAAAAGCTCTCAATAATATTACAAGGTTGGAAGAAACACTCCCCACAAAGCAGATATAAACTTTGCTCAGGAGCTATCCAACAAAGAGATAGGAGTAAAAATCTAACACCACTAATGTTCCAAAAATACCATTTTTCTGCTGGATTTTAAAGAAAGTTTAAGACTCTTAAAATATTATAAGAAAGGATGTGTACTTGGAAAAAGCAAAACAAAACAAAAAACTTTCCTTCCTTCCTAATTCATCTTTTAAAAAGAGTATTTTTCCACTTGCTTTGGTTCTTACTTGAAAATTCTGGAATCAGTTGACCAGATAAATGTTATGCCTTTTTTACCAGAGATTGACGCAAGTTTGTGCAAGTGACTTACTCCAAGGTGATCATGTTCCAGTTTTCGTTTTCCAATTTCTTTACTAGCCACTGCTTTTGCTCGAGCAAGCTCTTCTCCATATTTTAATGCCAGAGCTTTTTTCACTGCAACTCGTTGTTGAACTTTGTGAATCTGAAAATACAACAGAAAATGACCCTCTCCTCTACAGTTTCATTAGACAAAAAACTTAGGCACAATTAACTAATTTATATATTATGTAGAATATGTAAAAATCACACCTCTAAAAAAAAAAAATTAAAAAAATGGAATTCCCCTACAAATACATAACAAGTTTATTAGCTCTAGCAAATTACTTGAACAAGAGATTTACTAAATAAAAAACCCCAAATAACTTACCTGTTCCTGAAGCTTTTTCAAAAATATCTTATTAACATTCAGGATCTTCTCAGTTGCTTGCAGTTGCTCAGCAAGTTTATTAATCTTATTTTCAGCAATTCGAACATTTTCTCTTTTCTTTACCTCTTGCTGCAGCAAATGCTTTAAAACAGATTCATCCTTCATCAAGAGAAGCCTAAAAATAAAAAAATAAATATACATTAAGGAACACAGATTTTTGAACATCAAAACTTCATAAACCCAGCAATGCCATTGTTGAATCCCAAGTTAAAACATCTAAAGCTTTTTTGTAAAAATTAAAAGCTATTAACTTTCAACAAGATTGCCCAAAACATGCATTAAACAGTTAAGCAATTGAAAACACTGAAATACAGATTTAGTGTATGCTGTCATTTGAAATTTAGGAGTGGAGGAAGCAAGAAGCACATCTTCAATGTCTTGTTGGAAGTTTTAGATGTTTAAGAGTTCCAAATATACCACTCCAGAGTCATATTTTGTCAAGCAGCAGCTCAGGCCTCCTCTAATCCAGGCTGAGGAGCTAAGCCATCATTTGGACTTACAGAAGGACAGGCATCAGTTGCTTCCAAAGGAAGCAGCACTAGGAGCAGAAAAACACAAACTTGGTGCAGGGGGGTGGGGGGTGCAGTGGAGAGAAGCATTTCTGCTAATACTTGACTCCAAATTAAGAGCAATTTGGTTGGAAGCCCAGTAAATAAGTCTTGAGCCATGATGGTCAGAGCCAGGGAAGAGGGCTGTGGGACACCTAACTTCTGCACAGTAAATTTATAGTCAGGTGACATACAGAAGCAAGTTTAAAGAAGGGCTGCACAGGAAAACATTCAGCCATCTAATTACAAAGAAAATGGTACTAATCTATTTTTATTCTGATAGCACCTGAGGACAGCAGGCCTATCAAACATGCCTCAAAAGAGAAAAGACAGGGCCCGAGTGCCACACCACAGAGGAAGCACTTGGCTCAGAAGTTTTAATTAGAAATTTTAATTAAAAATCTTTTTTTAATTTCACAGATACACACATTTTTTATGTGCCAGCTTACAGACTGATCTACACAGAGTGGAAGCAGTCTCTTTTTTACTGGAATGACAGTTGATAAATGTAATTTATCAAAAGCAGAGTAATTTGAAATGGTATCATCAGTACAAGAGTATAGTCATTTACACAAATCAACTGGCTATAACACTGTCAGATGGTATTATAACTCTATAGTGGACTGAAAAATGACTATGTAAGATACAAAACTATGGATAATGAAGGCCATTATAATGAAAAAATTAACATCAAAAAAAATTTGAGTTTTTCATCCCCTTTAGACAAAATTCAGCATGTTGCTTACATCATACTGAAGGACTTACTTGTGTTTCTTAAGTTTTGCTTCGGCTTCTGTCACTTGTTTTGTAACTATTGCTATTCTACTGATCCCATCAACTTCACCATCAGAATTTGCAGGAGATGAATTGTTCTTCAGTGAATCAGACTTAATTAAGCGCTGCTTCTCACGACTAGAACAGACAAATTAAGAATTAAATCTCCAGCAATTTTCAGTTAGTTAGATTTCATAGATTTCTAGGGTCAGAAGGAACCTTGTAGATTATCAGTTCTGACCTCCTGCTCCAGGCAGGAAAGAACAATGGGGTTAAATAACCACAGCTAGGTGCCTGTCTAATCTCTTCTTGAACACCTTCAGGGTAGGGGAAAAGCACCACCTCCCTTGGAAGCCCATTGCACATGTTAGCAACCCTCACCGTAAAGAATTTCTTCCTGATATCCGATCTAAATCTACTCTCCTTTAGCGTGTGGGTGTTATTTTTAGTAACCCCAAAGGCCACCTGGTAAACAGAGTATCCCTGATTCCCAGTTGACCGCCCCTCCCCCCCAATAAGTTTGCAGACAGCCACAAGACCATCTCTCAGCCTTCTCTTGCAGAGGCTGAAGATTCAGGTCCCTCAGTCTGTCTTCAAAGGATCTTACCCGCAGGCCCTCAACCATACAAGCAGCCCTTCTCTGAACCCTCTCAAGGTTATCCACATCCCTCCTGAAGTGCGGCGCCCAAAACTGGACGCAGTACTCCAACTGCAGCTAGACCAATGCCGCACAGAGGGGAAGTATCACCTCCCTAGAGATGCTCGTGATGCACCTACTAATGCAAGAAAGTAGAGTTATCCTTACTTATTACCTTGTCCCATTGGCAACTCATGTTCATTTCAGCATTGACTAAGACTCTGAGATCGCTTTCCCCTGCCGTGATACTCAGAATGGTACTTCCCAGTCTATACGTGTATTGGAGATTCTCTCCCCCAGGTGCAGCACCTTGCACTTATCCTTGTTAAACTGCATCCTATTCTGATGTGCCCACTTCCTCAGTC
Source organism: Crocodylus siamensis (assembly GCF_052110815.1). Classification (NCBI taxonomy): domain Eukaryota; kingdom Metazoa; phylum Chordata; order Crocodylia; family Crocodylidae; genus Crocodylus; species Crocodylus siamensis. The sequence continues at coordinate 69,400,048 of NC_143398.1, forward strand.
TATCCAAATCTGCCTAGATTCGCTCGGGAGTCATGTTTCCTGAACACACACACTCATGTAACATAGGTATGTAGCTATATTGTCTAGTCTAGAAAGTAATAAGGCTACGTTTCAAACTAAAGATGCGCTACAGATCAGTTCTAAAGATCTCTAAATATGATAGCTTTTTGTCTCAATTAAAGGGACTGATTATTGAATAGCATACAGTAAAAGTTATTTTGATGACAGAGTAACATACTTGGCAATCTCTTCTTTTAAAAGTCTATATTCTATCTTCTTATCTTCTGGTAAAGCTTCTGGGGTTCTCATAGGATCATTTTCTTTTTCTGACTTTGGAGGAGCTTTGGTTTTTGAGGCCTATTAAAAAGAGAAATCCAAATATGCAAATTATACACACAAATCTAAATTAAAAAATTCAAGTGCTTACTACAAGTTATAATTTTCCTTAAGGAACACTTAAATATAAAATTTAAAGGCTTTAAACAGTTTTAGATTTTTAAAAAAAAGAATGTTAAAAGGCTTTTGAAGAAAAAATATTTGAATATTAGCTCTTTATCTTATCTGCAAAAAGTTAAGAGGTCTCCATTAGTTTCATTTTTCAATTACACATTTTCACATAATTTAGGTTGCGGGTTACTATTTTTAACTAAAACAGAGTTACATTAGAATTGTAATGCAATGAAAATATGATTGCCTAGGCAGAGTAGCAGAAAAATTTATTCAAATCTTTTTTAAATAACTCCATATCTGTAGATCCAAAAAATACGGTTTACCTTCAGTATTTACAGAAATACTAAAATTAATTAGATATTTTATTTACCTCAACATTCCTCCTTGCTTCCTTGATCATAGATTCTAGTCCACCAAATACACTGTTAGTTGAGTTAGATGGTTCTCCATCAGATTCGCTATCATCTGAATCATTTAGCGTCACCACCACTGACTTGTGCTTTGGAAGCTATAAAATACATAACAATGGTAATTACAAAATTATATCTGAATTTATTTTGAGAAACTTCAATCCATTTGATATATTTGAGTAGTTTTATGCCTCCACTACTAGAACCCTTAGGTATCTGGCAAAAGTCACGTAAGATAGGAAAGCATTTTCTGCAATTTATATTTTGAAAAGTGACAGTTCTCAAAAGACAGTTCATGAGAATGAGTGGGAGAAATAATTGTACATATAGAATCTATACTTGTAGGCAACCACGCTCTCCCCAAATCTTCTTTCTACTTCCTAAACATAGGCTTGGCAAATGTCAATTAACCGGGATAACTGTGGAATAATTCCAGGGTGGATAAAAATCAATGCTTTTTAAAAAATAAATAAATAAATAACATCGATTTTTTAATTTAAATCAGATGTTTTTATTTAATTGTATTTTTAAGATGCTTTAAAAAATATAGTTTTAATTTAAGATATGTTAAAGCTCAAAAATATCATCACGGAATAGGGATTATAAACTTCTAACTACATATTATTTGAGACAATATATTCATGTAACCCTTTTAGAAGTTTTAGAAAAAGGTAACAACAGGCTGTGGACTATATTAGGAGCCCAATTTTATGAGGTTTCTAAAGGGTTCTCTATAGATTAATAAAGATTAAAGAAAACCACTCTACCTGATGGGACTCAATGCCCAATCTAGGAGATCCCATTAAGCATCTCTGTGATGCTTAGTTTCAGTTCTCAAACTGGATCTGTCTCTCCAGAGATCACAGGCAGAAAAGGTTCTTTGGGCAGATGTGATATCTTTTATCAGACCAACTAAATAGTTGGAAAAAATGTTCTTTGCAAGCTTTCGGGCACAGACACCCTTCTTCAGACATAGCTAGAGTTTGTTGTCTCCAGAAATAACATCCTTGTTAACAACAGTTATATGGAGATGAGAAATAACAAACCTGATTACCCAACCATCAGCCCCATTGTCTCTAAGTTTGTGCACACAGTCAAGCCCTTACCTTTCTCTAAAAGTGCAGTTTCAAGAAGTTAAATGAATAAAGGATCTCATACAAAAAGAATGCACTTTTTGAAGAAAACAATGAATAAAATCGAGACTTCCTAGCCAGTGATTTAAATCATGATTTAAAGTGATTTGATTTAAATCAAATCCACCCAGAATAATTCTCACCCTCACCTCAGAATACCATCCTCTGCCACTGTAGAGATTTAAAACAAAAATTCCATTATCTCATATCTGGTAGGAAAAAAAAAGAAATGCTCTGCATCTTCCTGGATCCTTAATATTCCTCATCTAGAAAATCCTGAGATTACTGTCCATATTTCCTGCAGTTATACCTCTGCAATAACAGTCATTTGGAACAGCAGAGCTAAACAGCAGTCCTGATCACTTACACTTAACTGTTCCTCTCAAACAAACTGGGAACCTACAACACAGATATGTTCCTACGAAGGGGGAAATAAATCAGAAAATTTTGTGTGTTCCTTTACTATCACTTTTAGTTAAAATGTAGAACCTTTATTATTGCACTACTGCAAACACTAAGCATTAAACTTTCTCGGTCAAGCCCAAAACATCACAAGTTCCTGACTGGTTAAATAGAATGCTGGATTTAAAAAAAGAAAAGAAAGGCCAATAAGCATTCAGGGTATATTTTTTTTACCATATTTTCAAGACTTTTTCCTCCACAGCCATAAGGACTAGAAACTCATATATAGAAAGTTGAATGGACATTCCCATGCAATCACCTGATTTTCAGAAAAAGGACTTTAATTAAAATGGCACAAGTTACAAGATTTTTCATCAGTACATGAGAACAATGTTTTCAAAGTTCAGACTGATGGGAATTAACGATACATTTGTTGCAGTGTTAGTGGGGGAAGAAACTGTACAAGTGATCTGCTGATTCCTTTAAAATACAAAATCAAAAGCATTTCTGTTCTACACATTAAACAGAACATTTCCAATGAATAATTAATTTAGCAAGCACAAGAACTGTGCGACTTTCCATTGCTGCTGGTAAAAAACAAACTTTCTTATTAGAACAGCTCTGCAAGATGAAGAGCTGCAAATAAGCAACTGCAGCTGAAAAAAATGAGCAAAGATGCAAAGATCTACCCATCAACTTTTAATAGATGTTAAAATTAACTGAGCTATGAATCATTAACAACTAGATTGTATATGCCTGGGTGGCCAACCTGCAGCATGAGTACCACAAACAGCTCATACATACCATACTTCCCTGCAGGCAGGGGCAGTAGCAGGGAGCACAACCCTACACTGCTGCCCATGCACACAAGGAAAGTGTGGCAGGCCACTGGGGAGCTTGGAGCAGGCAGCCTTCTGCTCCCCCCTGCAGTGCCCTGCCACACCAGGTTCCAAGAGGCAAGGGCAGCACAGCAGGGAGCATCGCTGGTATGTGCTGCCTGTCTGGAGCTGGGTCTGGGAGGCAGCTGGGGCCAGGGTGGAGAGGCAGCAGATGTTTGCAGCTGGCTCAGGTTCTGGGAAGCTGTTGACAACCACAGAGCCCAGGATGGGGGGGAAGAGGGCAAAAGCAGGGCATCCTGCCATGTATCCCCTGCCCTCATTTTGTTTTTCTGGCATGCCGGCACTCCGGCACCTTCCAAGGTAGGTATTGCAGGAGTTTTCAGCACTCCAGCCAAAAAACATTGCCTACCCCTGCTCTACAATCTACACAGGACAAATCTAGAGCTGGGAATCCCCTATTTATATTACTCTCCCTGGCATCTGCCATTACTGGCAGACGAAACACCTCCAGCCATTCTGTTCAAACCTATAACTGACTCTGCTGTCTTCCCCGCAAAATCGTAAGAGGATCATAAACCATTTTCAAGGCTCAAGGAAGATGAGGAATATCACAGATCTCATTGACTTGAACTGAACTTGTTTTCCCACCCCAAAACATCTATTAAAATCAAATTCAAGTCTTTCACTGTCCACACTAAACATGATTAAATATCTGACACGTGAACTACTAGATTAGCACTGCCATGTCAAATATCTACCTTCCTTAAAAATGAGGCCTGGAGAACGGAAAAGAAAATCAAAGAACTAAACCATGTTCTGTTTGCAAAATCTTCTTTGAAATCTTCAATTTAGTAAAACACCAAAGCAAACTGAAGTATATTTAAAACATTCTTTCAGAAACTCAGTGGACTTTGGATTAGGCTTCTAAACGCTTACAGTGCTTTGAAGATATAAAAGGTCCTAAATGTTAATAATTCTTGAGTGTCACCTTGTTTCTTTAAGATTAAAAGATGCTGATTACCAAAGTAATCAGCTACCCGAATAATGTTTAACTGAAATGTCTATACCATTTTGTGCTCAACTGCCAAAATAGCTGAAATCTGTTTGCTCATTTTGGTCCAAGACAACTTTGCTGGGTGGTCTTATAAAGTGAAGGCTTCAACTAATTTGATCACTTCAACTTACCGTGATCACTGCTCGTGAAGGTCGAGGTACTCTAACAAACTTTGTGCTCTGTACCCGAGGCTGGGATACAGTATTAATACTGACTGCTGATAAATTGCTTCTTGGCACAGACTGAGAATTGTCTGGAACAGGAGGTGAAGGTGGACCACTATTACTTGAAGTTTCCTAAGAAAATAAAATTTTAAAAATCCAAATCAGAAAGAAGCACAAAGCACTAAGTCAAAGTGTTTTTAAGAAGTACAGAAGTGTAGACTGAAATTAATTAAAAGCAGTAGCACGATAGTGCCCCTGCCACTTCCACAAACTCTTGAAAGCAGACACTATACCACCCAAAAACCACCTAACTTTTTTCTGAAAGGTATACCATTACTACTATATATATAGCTGCATGGCAATGCCAAAAATGTATTGGGTAAGAATGGCTGTGCTCCAGTTTAAAAGTGCTATACAAAGGAAAAATAGCTGCAACCTTTTCATGATGCCAAAAGGTCAGACAATTTTATTTTCACTAAAAGTAGGGGAAGAATTAGGGTGGTTTTTACTTTAAATATTGTGTCATGTTCTAGTTTTCTAGCAATGCTTGTTGCTAGGAAACTGAAAGTAAAAGCCCTTTCAACTTTAAATGAACAAAGTAAGCAATGCTGAGTTATTCCAAGAGTTTAGGAGAAGCAATGGTTTGTTTGTTTTTTTAATACCTTTAGTTAAACTAACTGTAAGAGATAATCTAACAAAATGTTAAGAGAAAGGTTTGACAAAACCTTTCACAGGTCTTGAGAAGCAGGCAGCTTGAGTTAAAACAGCAGACAGGAAGGCATTGAAAGCATATCAAACCTCTCTCCCAACTACACAGTTGGTCCAATAAAAGACGTAACCCAGATCCTTGCCTATCATACTTTTCCTGGACCATCACAGCTACAAAACTCCAATTCCACCCCAAGAGTTTATTCACTTTTCACTTATTTAACAAACAAACAAACAAGCAAGCAAGCAATTATAAATCCTCCTCCCTCCAAACTGATTTTCAGTCCCTTGAAGTGTCATAATCCAGTTATACCAGATCAGATGAAACTGCCAAATTAAAAACAGATTCTTTAAATTAACTGAGGGTCATGTTACATATCAATAAAATAGCATAAAATAGCCTATTCCCCATGTGTTGCATGTCACACTTATAATTAAGATCAAAACTGCCATCTAGAGGCTATATTCACAGATTACACAATGGAATACCTCAGATCTGAAAGCTCGTTTATTAGCTAGAGACTTGAGAAGCTCTTCTCGTAGCAGCATTTCCTCTTCTTCTTCCTCATCTGCAAACGGAGGTTTTGGTGGCTGTTCAGGTTCCTCAGGTGGAAGGGGTGGGAGAGGTGGAGGAGGTTCAAGAGAAACACAAGAAATGCTATCCATATAAAGTTGGCTTAAAGGCTGTATTGCCTAAAAAGTAATGAACAAAAAAATTGAAAAACCTAACTATTGTTTATTCTGGATAATTTAGCAAAGGTCAAATTAAAACAGATTACATCAGGGTTTGGAACCATAACTCAAATACTGCAATTCAGACATGAAAAAGCTGAAGCTAAAAAAAGCTGCTCCTATTTACAAAGGCAGGCAAGCAGCCAGGCAGTGACAATAAGGGCATAACTACACTGTATAGTAGCTGGGTACAAACAAGTTAATTTGGGAATTAGAACCAGACTAGCCACGGCAGCCCAAAGCTAGAAACAAGTTAATTTACTGCTAAGAAACTGTGACCTAGTGATAAACCTTTAAGAACTGCCCCAGGCAGTGTTCTTACGAAGTCCTTTGAAGGTATTTAAGTTTTATAAAATGAGGAGCAACACCTAAACAAAAAAAAAAAAAAAAAGGGGAAAAAAATTGCCTGTATGCACCTGGAAGAGGAAGACAAACAAATAGGTATATAAATTGCTACTGGAATCACATGAGAGAAGGCAACCAGAGTCTAGTTGAAAGTGACACTGCATCCCTGACAGACAAAGTGGAAAAGACATGCAATAGAGCAACAGCAGGACATTGTCTATTTGTGATTAATATGGGCAAAAGGATGCTCACTTATATAGAGAGCCTAGAAATAAAGCTGAGGATGGAAGAAGGAATTGAGCTCTCTTCTTCTTCAGCTATGCAATCTGGAAGTGATAAATATAACTCTCTAAAGCAGGCATGTCAAAGAGGTGGCCCATGGCCCCTGGTGCTTGCTCTAGGTCTGACAGTTGACTCAAGCAGTATGTGCAGCAAGCACCAGCCACACACACAGGGCCTGGCTGGTCTGCGATGAACACCACACACTGGACCAGCCCTCACTTGGGATTCAATCTGGGCTGTAGACTGGCCCCACACCACTCATCCAGGCCACAGGGCCAGATGAGTTTGACATCTCTACTCTAAAGCAAAAAGTAAATCAAGAGACTGACTGAAGCCCAAGCAGCAACAGAGACAGAAACCGGAAAAACTATAAGCGGTTGAAAGAACTGCTTGATTTGGCTGGTCCTGGAAAAAGACTAAATCACTCCAAATTAATTCACTAAAGCAGGGGAACAAATCATCAGTAGAAGAGGTAGTGACACCAGAAAGTGCTAAAAGTCTACAAGAGGTCACAAAAAATCTCAAATATTTTAAAGAAACAAAATACAGCATCCAATATGTACTTTAAAGAAACATCAATTTAAATAATTAGAGCCAACATAATTTTTTTTTTAAGTTTCATTGCTTACCGGAACTGGAAGTGGCAATGACAAGGCAATTGGTGGTGCAGGAGGAGGAGGAAAATATCCCATTGGACACTCAAAGAAGGGAGGCTGTACTGGAGAAGATGCTACAACAAAAATATTTTGGTAATTACCAACCACCAGTCTAGGTTACAAAGATCAATTTACTGATAATCTCACTTCAAATCATCACGATAAAACAAAGTACAGAAGCACTTGATTTACAAACTACTCAATTTTTGGTAAGTGAAACCAAAACAGGAGACAGTATTTATTTTTTTCATTCCTCCAAAATATACACAGATCCATTTCATGTCTTATTGCTACTTTTTAAAATATTTTATATTTTTATTTTATATGATGTGGAGACAGACCTGTTGAAACTCTCTGGGTTGAAGTCAGAGGAGGACACATTTGCTATAGACCACCAGATCAGGAGGATGCCAGCCAAAGTTCCTCCAAACACAGGCCCTGATTTCCAAGGGGCACCTGAAATCACCCTGACATCTGCTTAAAAAAGCAATATAGCAGTGCACAGGCAATCCAGGAAGTTTTCAAAAAGTGTTGGGGACAACTCCCTGGTGCAAGTGTTGGAGACACCAAGTAGGGATCATGCTCTTCTTGACCTGCTGCTCACAAACAGGGAAGAAGTAGTGGGGAACATGGAAGTGGACAGCAAGCTGGACAGCAGAAACCACAAGATGACTGATTTCAGGATCATGAGGAAAGTAAGGGAGGAGGGCAGCAGAGTAAGGACCCTGGACTTAAAAAAGCAGACATTGACTCACTCAGGAAACTGATGGGCTAGAGGCCAGTCTGAGGGGGAGAGGAGTCCAGGAGAGCTGGCTGTATTTTAAAGAAACCTTACCGAGGGCACAGGAACAAACCATCCCAATGCATAGCAAGACTAGCAAGTATACCAGTAGACCAGCTTGGCTTAGCAGGGAACTCTTTAATAAGCTGAAGGAAGGTTACAAGTGGAGACTTGGACAAATGATTAGGGAAATATATAAAAAGTACTGCTTGGGCATTCAGGGATGATATCAGGAAGGCCAAAGTGCAACTGGAGTTGCAGCTAGCAAGGGACATGAAGGGTTTTTACAAGTATGTCAGCAACAAGATGATGATCAGGGAAAGTGAGACCCTTAATGAATGAGGGATGCAACCTAGTTACCAGGGACCTTGGTTTCCCCCGATTAAAAAAAAAATGCAAATTTTCTGATACCCCCCCCCCAAACCATAATTAAAATGAAAAGCCACTATATATACACAGGTATCAGCTGAACACAATTGATATATTTACAATTTTAAAGCAATCTGGAAGCATACCAGTGCCTCAATCACTATAATAAAATAAATCCTAAATACGGATACATTTTGGCATTTGATTTTAGGTTTATCATCATGGAAAAATTAGAGCTCCCCCTGCCCTGTGAGCTCACAGAACAAAGGTCCAGGACCCTCAATCACAGGCCATAGCCCCCCAGCCCTGCTGGGGCCCCTCACTCCCCCTTAGCCACCCGAGCCCTGTTGGTAGCTCTTGCCCCCCATCCATAGCGCCCTGCCCATCCCCAACCCTGCTAGAGGGAGCCCCCAACTGCCAGAGCTATGCAGCAAGAGACCCAGGTCCAGAGCTCCCTGCCCTCCATTACAGCACCCAAGCCCTGGCTGCCACAGTGCAGTGGAGCACAAAGCCCAGGTCCCCCACCCCTGCTGCCTCAGGCTCAAGCAGTAGGTGGGGCTGGCGCCCCATCATTGCACAGACTCCCAGGGGGGCAAGAAGGACCCATGCCCACCAGATCTGTGCACTAGGTGAGGGTGGGCACGGGTTGCCTGCTGAAGGCTCTGGCTCCCAGCCCTACTGGCTTCCCCTGGGGCCTCTGCAGCCTAGTGGGTGTTACCCAGCACTGCAAGTCAGAGCAGGGATGCACTGGGGAACTCCTTACTGCTGCAAATGCCTCACTGCCCTGGCAAGGTGTTCCCTGCCTGCACAGCAGCAGCAAAGGGCACAACCCCATGCCACTGCTGCCACACAGGTAGAGGGCACCTCACCAGGGCCACATGGAACTCACGGCAGTAAGGAACTTTCCTGCGCAGCTCCGCTCTGCCCTACAGTGCTGGGTCACACCTGCTGGGCTGCAGAGACCCTGGGAGAAGGCAGCAGGGCAGGGAGCTGTTGTAATTATTTTGCACTTGCTAAGTGCTATAGGTGGCCATGTTCGCATGTGTTTAGTGTTTATGTAACAAGTGCTGGGTGGATGGGAGACTCTGGGGCTGCAGCGTGGAAGCACCATGCAGCTGGAATTTTCCGCACGGGGTCTCTCAAGGGGAAGTCCAGGGCCTGTCAATAATGTGACAGTCGCCGCTTCGGGCCAATGAGAAAGCGCCACATGTAATTAGACGGCCCTGTATCACAGAGAGTATAAAAAACATCGCGCTGTGAACTTTGGGGTCTTTGCGCGCCCGACGGAACGTACGGACTGAATCGACTCGGAGCGACCTTCGGCCTGGCCAGCCGGAGGGGAGGACGCCAGACCCGCCTGATCCCGGCGACCCTTCCCAGAGATACAACACCAGTGTGAGTGGGTGCTCACTGGTGCACCCAGCATAGTTGATTTTGTTTTGTTTAACCCTTATTAATAAAATTAAGCCTGACCTTTAAAGCAAGCGTGACCTGCGTAAGCCCGACTATCAAAAGATCCTGTCCACAGGAGCCTGCACCTGAAATGGTCCCCCCCGCACCTCCGATGAGCTTCCCACAGCCCAGTCCCACTCTCTGCTGGGACCCTGCAGCCGCACATTCCAGCTCTCAGCCCCATGCACCACCCAGCTGGGCAGCAACTCCAGCCCCAATCCTGCCCCCCCAGACTTACCGAGAGCTACTCTCCAACCTGCCTGGCAGCCATATACACATGGAGCTGCCCTGCCTGACTGCCCTCCTCCCACTTCCCTCCAGCCCTGTGCAGGATGGAACTCTGCCAGCCGCAGAGAGCTCTTTGCAAAAGTGCAAAATGCGTGGGTTTCCCTCTTAAAATGAGAAATTCACATTTCCCTTAGGTAAAGGGGGAAATCCGTGTATTTCCTGTTTTTCCCCAAGGGAAACAGAAAACCCGGATCCCTGGTTATGACAGATGATGCGGAAAAGACTCAATGCCTTTTTTACCTCAGTCTTCATAGGCAAGTTCAGTACAGCACATGGCAGCACAGTCTGAGGAGAAGATGAGCAGCCAATAGGGGCAAAATAACAGAATAGGGATCAATGAGAAAAGCTGGATGTGTACAAGTTCAAGGGGCCAGACATGATGTACCCAAGGGTGCTGAGGAAGTTGGCTGATGCAATTGCAGAGCCGCTGGGCATGATCTCTGAAAACTTGTGGCAATCAGGGGAAGTCCTGGATGACTGGAAAAGGGCAAATAGTGCCCATCTTTTAAGGAAGGGATGAAGGAGCATCCAAAGTACTACAGACCACCTGAGGTCAGCCTCACCCAAGTCCCTGAAAAAAAAAATCATGGAGCAGGTCCCTCAAGGAATCACTTTCTAAGCACTTAGAGGAAAAGGTGATTAGGAACAGTCAGCATGGATTTACCCAGGGCAAGTCATGCCTGACCAATCTGACTGCCTTCTACGATGAGATAACTGGTATTATGGATGAGGGGAGAGCAGTAAATATAACTTGACTTCAGCATGGCTTTTGATAGGGTCTCCACAGCATTCCTGCAAACAAGCTAAGAAAGTACAGGTTTGATGAATGGACTGTAAGGTGGATAGAAAACTGGCTGGAGTGTTGGGTTCAAAAGGTAGTAAAAATCAATGGCTTGATGTCTAGCTGGAAACTGGTATCAAGCATGGAGTACCCCGGAGTCAGTCCTGGGATTAGTTTTATTCAATATCTTCATCCACGACCTGGAAGATGGGATGGAGTACATCCTCAGCAGTTTGCAGATGACACCAAGTTGCAGAGGGGCACGGGGATGGGTGGGGGGCACCCAGACAGGAGAAAGAGGGGAGAAGAAGATATGCTGTAGGGTAAGGTTAGGATTGAGAGAGACCTAGACAAATTGGAGGTTTGGACCAAAAGAAGTCTTATGAATGCTGATTATATTTTTGGGTTTAGCTCTGTTATTTATTCTTTAGTACACATATATGCAGTTAACATATTATAGTTTAGTGAGTTATTATAATATATACATATATAGTTAACATAAATTACTATTGTTTGACATAAGGATAGCCAAATGCTTGCTTGTTCTAGCAAGACCCAGAAACCACCAGCAGTGGAAAGGTTTCCCACAGAAAACCTGACAGCATTGATTCACACCCACAGATAAGGAAAGTAAGATGGAGAAGAGGGAGTCTTGCCCAGGCCATAATGGGTCTCACTGGAGATAAAACGTGCAGCTGGAAGCACAAAAACAAGGCCAACTCTGGGGTGGAAAAACTCCAGTTACAGTGTTATGGGAACTGTATCTGAGTAACCCCTTACTGGCTGAACAAATGCAGCAGACTTAATGCACCGGTATTTAAGCACCGGCACAGGACAGATGGCATGAACTAAAGGTATAAACCTGAAGTGGAAAACAAAGACTCTCTCTTCTGGCATCAGCCTGCAATTGAGGTCACCAAAGCAACAGACCCACAGATCAATGTACTGGCCAGACATCTGGATTCCTTGACCATCCGTAGAAACCCAGTGTGCGACGAGAGCTTTGCTTGCTTGTTAATCATATGCTGCTTCTGTGTATCAATACAAGTCTCCCAGTATCGAATGGACATGTCATGATTTTGCTTTGATGGTTGCACCTAGCCCTGAACAGAGTATAGGCTACTGATTCAGGAAGTTAGGCCAACAATTAGGTTCTATAAGGACAAATGCAAGTTCCTGCATTTAGGATGGAACAATGCCATGCACCAGTACAGGCTGGGGACCAAATGGCTAAGCAACAGCTGTGCAGAAAAGGACCTGAGGGTTCTAGTGGACAATAAACTGAAGATGAGCCAACAGTGTGTGTCCTTGTTGTGAGGAAAGCTAATGGCATCCTGGGTTGTATTAGTGTTGCCAGCAGATCGAGAGAAGTAATTATTCCCCTCTATTCAGTACTGGTGAGGCCACATCTGGAGTACTGTATTCAGTTTTGCCCCTACCCCACCCCCCTTAAAAAAAGGATGTGGACAAATTGGAGAGAATCCAGTGGAAGGCAAGAAAAATGGTGAGGGGACTGGTGCACATGATTTTTGAGGAGAAGCTGAGGGAACTGGGCTTATTTAGTCTGGAGCAGAAAAGACTAAGAGGAAATTTAATAGCAGCCTTCAACTACCTGAAGAGTGGTTCCAAAGAGGATGGAGTTGGACTGCTCACAGTAGCGGCAAGTGACAGAACAAAAGCATCCACACCTGAGGACAGGAGGGTAATGCAGGCTGAACTTGACAGGCTCAGTAAATGGGCGGACAAGAACCTGATGGTGTTTAACACTGAAAAATGCAAGGTTCTCCACCTTGGGAGGAAAAACCTGCAGCATGTCTATAGGCTTGGCAGTGCTACGCTAACACTCCGGACGAGAGCGACTTGGGGGTCAGGACTGACCACAACATGAACATGAGCCTTCAATGTGATTCTGCAGCTAGTAAAGCGAGCAAAACGCTGGCTTGCATCCATAGATGCTTCTCAAGCAAATCCCAGGACATCATTCTCCCATTATACCAAGACTCGGTGAGGCCGCAGCTGGAGTACTGCGTCCAGTTTTGGGCTCCACAATTCAAAAAGGATGTGGAGAAGCTTGAGAGAGTCTAGAGGACAGCCATGCGCATTATCAGAGGTCAAGAAAACAGACCTTATGATGAGAGGCTGAGAGCCACGGGACTTTTTAGCTTGGAAAAGCACAGGCTCAGGGGCAACCTGATGGCCACCTATAAATTTATAAGCGGGAGTTCACCAGGACCTGGGGAAACACTTGTTTACCAGAGCACCCGAAGGGATTATGAACTGTTATAAACTCCTGCAAGACCATTTCAGGCTGGACATAAGGAAGAACTTCTTTACTCTCCGAGCCCCCAAGGTCTAGAATGGCCTGCCGCTGGAGGTGGTTCAAGCATCTACTTTGAATGCCTTCAAAAGAAACCTGGATATTTTTCTTGCCGGGATCCTATGACTTCAGCTGACTTACTACCCCTGGGGCAGAGGGCTGGACTGGATGATCTTCAGAAGTCCTTTCCAGCCCTAATGTCTATGAAATCTATGAAACAAGGAGCAATGGTCTCAAATTGCAGCAAGGGAAGTTTACGTGAGATATTAGGAAAAATGCTCTCTGGGAGGGTAGTAAAGCACTGGAATAGATTACCCAGAGAGGTTGTGGTATCTCCATCCTGGTGGTTTTTAAGACCTGCCTAGACAAAGCCTTGGCTGAGATTATCTAGTTGGGGACAGTCCTGCTTGGAGCAGGGGGTTGGACTAGATGACCTCCTGAGGTCCCGTCCAACCCTAATTATCTATGAATCTATGACACTGTGAATGCAAGTATTTTCCAAAAGGGTTGTTCTTAGTAAAAAATGTACCCCCGCCCTCACGAGGTTTTATTTAACACACAAGTACATGCTTGTGAGTCGGTTCTAAATCCCTATGCATGGTATTACTCACTCAGCCTCTTTGCTCAAATGATCACTTCCTTCCTGAGATAAGACTGCTCATATTACATACTAATATACAAAATAAATAACAGAACATATATAATATATATAACCCTTTTTAACATTCTGACTTTCCAACCAGGTTAGAAATTGAGCATCAGTCTTACCTGGTGAGTTTGTTTCACTGTCTGTATCCATGGCAACTTCTTCATAGTTGTCATACTGATAAATCCCTCCTGCACTATCAGTAGACTGCTTATCTAAGGACCATCTCAAGTCTGTATCTGAAGACTAAACATACAAAAAGTGCAAGTCAGATTATTTTAAATCGTTTTTATTTGCTCTGAAGTCATCCTAATATTGCTAACTGCCTTTTTAATCAAGTTCCACTTGGGAAGAAAGAAGAGAAATCTAACAGGTAAAGTCATAACTTTCTCCTTGTAACTACAAGTAGAGACTGAACAGGTTTCGAACAACATTTTTTGGAAAGGGGGCCAGGAACCACACCCCCCCCCGGTCTCCACTGGTCTAATCAAGAAAGATTATTAGAAATACATTACTTGATCTGATTGGACCATAAATGGCATATAGCACACATCAGGAAAATACAATCTGGTTATCAAAACTCCAAACTCAACAATACAATACAGAGGCTGCATGACACCTTGTGAACATCAGTGTAAATGCAGACATGAATAATGCACAGAGCTTGGTTTTGTTTCAATGTCTACTGTCACTTCCAGGGTGACAGAGATAAGGTTATAGACGTGATACACTAGATATTGACAATTCTATATTCCTAGTTTTCAGAGGTTTGCATTTAGGTATCGTCTACATTCTGGAAAGAGAGTTAGACAGCATTAAATCCTAATCTAACAGCTGTTTTTCTGATCACTCACTTGACTCTGTTCACCGATAAATGCGCTTCTGCAGTTCAGCTCTTTTTTGGAAAATGCTGATTACCAAGTCTGGTGTCCAAAATAGCCATTTTAAAATTCAGCTACAATGTGGTATTCTCAGGGCTATAAAGCCAGAACTACATTAAGTACTTCTGAAATAACACTTACCTGTCATTAATTTGCAGATATATAAATTTATGCAGAAGTTGTGACATAACCAAACCCACAGAGGAGTATCTGTCAGATCAGGAATTAAAATAAATTCCTAGATCCAAATTCTATACTTCACTAAACCATTATTTACCAAAATCATGGATCTCAGATATGAACATGTTTATCCAATGCAGTATCACAAAACCATTCCATATCACCTTGCTTCTTGACCTCCTTTTTCCTCCAACAAGTTTCATGAACCGATTATACTGCTCTTCTTGATTTGAAAGGTCTCGAATTTTTCGGATTTCTTCTTCTCTTTTTCTTCTCTCCTCCTCCTCCTCCTGTTTTCTCAGATCCTCTTCCTTCTGACGTCTGTCTTGTTCCTTTTGCTGCTGCACCTTTTTCCATGCCTTTGTTTGTTGTTTCTTCAAAGTTTGCTTAGCTTTAAATAAAAATAAATGTATTTAACAACTTCCAGGGATGAGCACACAAGTCCCCAAAGACTACTCTTAACAAGTTTTAAGAGATGAGGATGAAAGGTGCTGTACAAATGCAATGTAGTGGTAAAGACCCACAACTATCATCAGCCACCTGACATAAGATATCACGTTTTGGGCATCAGAATACCTAATATTGCCAGCCACTTCGATAATACTAAGCACATTACCTGGAGTGCTAGTTTTTCTGGTTGAATGTGTTTTTGTACTGACTTTGACTTTCTGTACAGTTTTAGTCTTTGTTAATTTTTCTTTGCTTTCCTTCATCACTTGTTGTTCTTTCTGCTGCCACTTCTTACTGGCAGACTGCAGTGCAAGAAGTCGAAGCTGCAATTCAGACATCTCTTCCTCCTCATCAAGCAACTTCTTGCAAAAAAAAAAAAAAAAAGGACAATTTAAAAGTCATTAAATGTGTCATTTTTCAAGTTCACAAAGGGCTCTAAAATATATACAAACACACATCTTTAAGTGTCTTATTTCAATGAAGCAATAAGATTAAAATCCTGCTATCCATTTCATCACCAGTTTTTGAAGAGTAATACTGTCAAACAAAGTGTAACCTGACTTCACAATCTATAAAGAGGAATTAGAGGGACATCACAGTACAATATTTCAGACATAGAGCACTTTACCTTCTCAGTTGTTACATCTGAAGTGCTGAGCTTTCGTACTAACGTCTGTTCTTTGTCTTCACCTTTAAAACAAAACCACACCTTGTTAGACGAAAGACAAATCTGCAGTTTGCACACAACTACATGAAAATGATGTGCAGATCTGAAGCCACATTCTATCATCCACATTACCAATGCATTTGTGTTAAGATATTAGAAATCAAGTATAAAGATGATTGTTACAGACACTAGCAAGTTTTCAAATACAGAAGAGTAGAATTAGCATAACTGATCTTATTTTGAGAAGTGATAGTATGAGAGCATATATTAGTCCATTTTGTGCTTCTAGTAAGTTTCCATCTTAATATGTTTTTGCCCTCCTTCTTCCTGTTTTATATTATAAATGTAATAAAAGCACCACTTGCCAGAAGACTGACACTTTTACTGAAGCAGGAACAATCAGTCAGCCTTCTTATGCACACAGCTGAGCCTGGTTGGCTCCTCCTCAAATTGAGGAAGCCCAGGCCATCGCAACGTGTCATTCTCAGCATCTTAGAGAATTAAGACCAAGATCCAAATCTAGTGAACCACCAAAAGAAAACAATTCCCACACAGTTGCCCAAGAAGGGGAAGAGAGGCATAACGGGGACAGGTTGAGCAAAAAAACCCCCAAAACCCCCAATAAAACCGCCTAATATCTCCTAAGACTCTCCAGAAACCTCTGTTGTTATACTTTTCTGCCCACCAGTTGTATAGGCACCAAATAGGAGGGGAAAAAACATACTGAACAACAAATCTCCAAGATGCGCTCTCTCGTATTAAATGCTTTGGGAATGCAGATGTTACAATTAAGGCCACTCGCACTCCAAACTGGGAAAAGAAACTGACGTTCAACCTAATTTTTTCTGTGCAAAGTATTAGCACCTCTTCCTTAGCACCTCACCCCTCCCTTCCAAAAAGGGAGAAATACTAAGGCAAAGAGTCCCAAGAAAGTTTTTTCTAGACAGAATAAGAGAATGAAACTATTCATCTCACACTGTACATTCAGGCACTGTTGGAAACACACACATGAAACATTGAGAAATGGAATGCTGCCAGCTATGCTTTACTTTGAAATACTCACTTTGAAAGGCTTATTACAGAAATCAAAGCCTAACACAATAAAAATGTTTTAAAAAGCACATGAAAGGGATTGTAAAACTATCTGAAACCACTTTAGAAATGAAAAATAGGCTAAACAGATTTCTTCTGTCATGGCCAGTGACAAAGCAAAGAAATTAAAATACTGATTCTGCTGCTAAAACCTTGCACAAGTTTCACTTAGCCTGAAGAAAGTTAACAGCAGAGCCCAGTTATAAACTTGTTAACACTACCAAGCTTCAAAGCAGAAGGTCAATCATAAACACCAGTGAAACAATTTGTGTAATCTGAGAACAGCATTGAATTAATGATGCTTCCATCCCCGTTACTGTATAGCTTTGTTTACATGTAGCAAAATAAATTAATCACATTTCTTCACATAACATGCATCAATGATGATCTTTAAGGGTTTTCTTCATGCCAATTCAACTAAAATAGGAACAGGTGTCATCAACACCAAAAATGAGTCAAACTCAGATGAGAAGATAAAGAGAAAACAGACTAAGACCACAAAGTAGTCTACAGTATCCTGCAGAAAGCTGTAGAATCTTTGCCCACAATGACCCAGGAGTGGTTAAAAATACCAAACATTTTTTTTCGGAATTTAGAATAGTTTTTTTCAACTAAAATGAACATACAAGAGTCCTAAGAATACTCTTGTTTATAATTCTCCATCTAACTAACCCAAACTACACACAATTATTTTAAGAGATACTCGTTAATTTTCAGTAACAAGCCACAATGGATGGTCCTGCTCTCAGACCTTTGGGTAACAGCCATGCCACAGGCAGCTCCTAGCTAAACACTTCTGTTTCAGAATGTGTACCCCTGAGAATGAACCAGAACCCACAGTTTTAATACATATTAGCATAAAGGGTAAAACCCATTTCTGTTTGGTATGCAGTTAATTACCATGCATTATAATTGTTAATTTGGGGGGGTGGAGGTTTGTTTGTTTTTTTAGTATAAGAGATAGGCTACTGGTCATTATAAGGTCATTGACAAGTTTATGTAATCTATTACCTTTAAATTTTTTATGCAATGTGTTTAGCTCATCAAATTAAGTGCTATGCATAAATTAAAAATAAGAGTTACATATCTGAAGAATACGGTATTTTTTCCGACCACTAGCACACGTTCCACAACAGGGTTGTCCAACTGGCAGCTTACGGCCTGCATACCATCCTGGAGGGGTTTACCCATGACTTTCAAGAGTTCACTGGGCATTGCTCCCCCTCACTGAGCTCCTACTTCTGTTGCTAGGGTCTCCCAGCTCCCCATCACTCCCTCCAGCTTCCCACTTCCTACCCCCACCTCTGGAGCGTGGGAAGGGAAGCCCACAAGATCAAGGGGAGCCTGCAGGGGCACTAACTAAATGAAGCAGTGGGGACAGGGGGAATATGGCATGGCACAGGGCACTAAAGCAGTACATCGTCCCCAGCCACCTCAAAGTTAGACAGCCACCGTTGTACAAAACAGAGTTCTTAATTCTTGTTTCTAACCTTCAGAGCCTGAACAACCTATATTTACATACTACAATGAGGCTTTACACAAACATAAAAAAGCAGACATGACAGAGACCCAACTAATGTAATTTACTCAAATCCAGTTTAGAATAACTTTAGGAATAACTATAATAAAACCAGGTGTTTTGTGTTCACAGTTTATCCTGGTGTAGCTATTTGCTTAAAACAGACAGGCTATTTTACCCATTCTTCCATCAGCCGGAGAAAAAGCACTACACACAATGCTTACTGCATGCAGCAACCTCCAGAGCTGCACACCTTGCTTCTCTGGATCCCAATGTAATTTACATCAAAATACACAACCAACATAAGTTTCACCTGTGTAAGTCTGTTGTATGTCCAGGCCCAGCTTTGTTTTTCTAGTTTAAAAACTTGTTTGGTTTTTAAACAGCTCTACTTTTTTCTTTGCATTTTCTTCTTTACATTCTCTTTACATTTATTTCTTCCTAAATTCTACAGCTTTTTCTACTACTACCAAGATCTGACCATTTTTTGAAGCCCACTATCAAAGTCATGTCACAATCTTGATTTACCATTCCAGTTAATTTAGTGGGATAATCTTTTGAATCTTCCCACTGTTCCTCTTTCATTCCCGTATCTAATACCAAAGGGTAAATTCATTTTCCATACTCCTACTTCAATTCAAGTCCTTTCCTTCAATCTCTTGATTGGTACCCTGCCTCCTACGAAATCATTATTCAAGAACATATTCATCCTAGACTCTTAATTCTTAAAGTCTTTATTTTCTCCTACTCCTAATGAATCACTCCTTTATACTCTTCCTAGTTTCCCTTATTACTTTGTCTCCCAGATCCATTTTTATGCTCTACTACAATTAAAAACAGCCTTCCACTTTTCCATCTACCCTTTGAATCCATGTCTTTCATGAATCTTTCTTACCTCTCTCTCCTAATTTCTCCATTGCCCACCCTACATAAACTCAATATTGCAGCAAAGGGAAATTCTTAATGTAGATATCAAATCCCTAAACTGATAAGATCACCACCAAATTTCAATCCTTCACTTTCAGCTTCAAAAAGGGAACACAGTATGTCTGTACACTACAGCTTCATGAGAAGGGTGCTAGAAAGGAGAGCAGTAGAAAAAACAGAGTGTTACACAAAAGTCCATTATTTCAGCCATCAGCATCATGCTCAAAACTCAAACATTTTTTACTATGCTGTACTCAAGTTTGTTCTGGTCAGACATGAAGAACATCTTGCATTCAAAAGGTCCATTCTGACTATACAGTTGGTCCAATAAAAGATAATCACCCTAAAAATCCTTGCCTCTAGCATAATTTCTGGACCAACATGGCTACAATGCCACTCTTATACTACCATAACTATCAATACAGTTAAAAATAATAATAATAAAATGAAGTGGCCTTGCTTTAGAGAGTATTCTCTCTTGAAGAGCAAGTAACATATGGTATAATAGTGATTTAAAACAACAAATACAATTTAGAGTTTGCCAAAATTAAAATTACTACCCAGCCAGTAGAGGAACAGAATTAAATAGTTTAATAGAAACACCAGTTAACTAGCGTTTACAGGCCAAGCATCATTCTTAAAACACATATCTAACCTTTTACCAAAACCAGCATATAAAGGATATTGTTAAAAAAAATTCTGCATTACTTTACAATAGTTTCATAGTTTCTAGGGTCAGAAGGGACCCGAGTAGATCATCTAGTGCGACCCCCCTGACATGGCAGAAAAGAGTACTGTGGTCAAACGGCCCCAGCAAGGTGTTCATCTAGCCTCCTCTTAAAGACCCCCAGGGTAGGAGCCAGCACCACTTCATTTGGAAGTTGGTTCCAGATACTAGCCACCCTGACCGTCAAGTAGCGCCTCCTGATATCTAGCCTAAATCTACCCTCTGCTAGCTTGTGACCATTGTTCCTAGTCACTCCTGGTAGTGCTTGGGGGAACAGTGACTCTCCCAATGCCTGCTGATCCCCACTGACTAGTCTGTAACAGGCCACTAGATCCCCCCTCAGCCTTCTCATGTGGAGGCTTAACAGGTTCAGGTCCCATAGCCTCTCCTCATAGGGCCTGCCCTGCTGCCTCCTGATCACGAGAGTGGCCCTCCTCTGGACCCTCTCCATGTTGTCCACATCCCTCTTGAAGTGCAGTGCCCAGAACTGGATGCAGTACTCCAGCCACATAGAGGGGGAGTATCACCTCCTTGGACCTGCTTAAGATGCATCTGTGGATGCATGACAGGGTGCGGTTGGCCTTCCTGACTGCATCCCCACACTGCCGGCCCATGTTCATCCTGGAGTCAATGACGACTCCAAGATCCTTTTCTGCCTCTGTACTGACAAGGGAGTTCCCCAACCTGTAGGTATGGTGCCAGTTGTTCCTCCCCAGGTGCATCACTTTGCACTTGTCGGTGTTGAATCCCATCCTATTCTCATCTGCCCACCCTTGTAACCTGCCTAGGTCCGATTGCAGCCTATTCCTCCCTTCTAGCATGCCCACATCCTCCCCCCCACCACAATATTAAAATTGAAAACGTTTGGAGTACTACCATCTTCGTTTAAACTTTTGACACTAAAAAGCAATCATCTCATCTGTCTTGTTCTCTTCCTCAACCCTCTGCACAGACAACTCGCTCTCAAAAACTTATTCTAAATGGAATAAAAGACATTTATCACAATTTTTATATTCTGGATCCAACTCCCAAAATCTTTATGGTGTTGAAAATACACTGAAAGATTCAAGATTTAAAATGTCTAGATGTTCCCATTCTTACTAGGTCCAATATTCTGAAATACCTAGTAAAATGTGAAAGATCTTTTGGCAGGCTAAAGCAGATGGGGAAATATACCATAGTTACCTTGACTAGATTCTCCAAGTTCAGATTTTTGTGACAGTTGTTTTGTTCCATCTTTAAGTTTTTTCAACCTGCTCCTCTCAGCTGGTGTAGTCAGTTTTTGTCTGAGAGGTTTCAGTTCAAATGCCTGAAAGGTTATAACTTGATTTTTCTCCTCAGGAGATACTTCTTTTATAGCATCCTTTGTAATACTGACATCTTCTTCTACAGCTACTTGGTCCTCAGTGTCTGCTGTTTCAGCACCATCTTGATGCTCAGTTTCTTCTTTGTTATTCTGCGCAAGTTTTTCATCTTTATTAATGCATTCAAGCTCAAGTTGAATCTGCTTGTATTTCAAAAGCAGGTCCTCAAAGCTTTCATCCACAGAGTTTTCATTTTTAGATGAGTAGCTCTGTTTTCTAGATGGGGATCTTCCAAAAGTTTTGGCTGAATTATTTGTTAAGAAAAACTAAGATTAATACAATTTCTTCCCTTACTATGGCAGAGGTTAAGATGCAATTAACAATAATTAGCATTATGAACAGATTAAAATGTGACCTCACACTTCAATTTCACACTGAATGGTACCTAGATACCTGTTACTTCATACACTGTTATGATATACAAACCAGTACATTGGCCAGATTAACAAACGGGTCAGTTTCATATTGTTAAGTGACTTCTGCCAACCTGCTCAGAAACTCCCTTCACTTATATTTCTTCCATATCAAGGGTTGGCAGCCTACAGCCATGGGCCAGATCTGGCCTGGAGATGTTGGGGTTCAGCCACGGGGAAAAGAGCTAGCTGTGGTAGGAGCTCTCCCCATGTCACCACCAGGAGAAGCAACAGCTGAGGGCAGGTCCTGGTGCCCACATACCCTCATCTCATCCAACATGGGTCATTCTAGCCTACAGCCAGTAAAAGACTGCTGAACACTATTCTAGATTTGTTTCTGTAGCTACAAGGGAAGTTTGCTTTTTATTTATTAGATTTCTGTTTATTATTACAGCTTCCTGAATTGCTAAATAAGTATTTCTTTCTCTACAGGTACAATCTCTATTTTGCTAGAATCACACTGCAGAGTCAAATACTGAAGAGGCACAACACGATGGCTAAATTTGCTCAAACCAAAAGGAGTAAAAATCAGACTTCTGTGATTCTCCACAACAGACTCCCTCTATAATTTTGAATAATTAACAACTTCATTCTGACACAGCTTACCCTTCCATAAAAGACTGAGCTCTAGCCACAGCACAGTTAAGATATATAGCCATTGTGAGTCAACAAATTGACTAAAGTCAGGAATAATTAACAATTAAGAGAACACATGAAGAGGCCATGGCTTCAAGATTTCATAGTTTCTAGGGCCGGAAGGGACCTGAGCAGATCATCTAGTCCGACCCCCTGCCATGGCAGGAAATAGTACTGGGGTCAAACGACCCCAGCTAGGTGTTCATCTAACCTCCTCTTAAAAACCCCCAGGGTAGGAGCCTGCACCACTTCGTTTGGAAGCTGGTTCCAGACCCTAGCCGCCCTGACCGTCAAGTAGCGCCTCCTGATATCTAACCTAAACCTACCCTCTGCCAGCTTGTGACCATTATTCCTGGTCACTCCTGGTGGTGCTCGGGGGAACAGTGACTCCCCCAATGCCTGCTGATCCCCCCCGACTAGTTTATAACAGGCCACTAGATCCCCCCTCAGCCTTCTCTTTTGGAGGCTAAACAGGTTAACATTCACAGTATGTCAACCCTGAGCACAGTATTTAATCTGGATAATCCCTGTCAAAAAAGCTTAAACACAGAAGGCACACCTATTGTTACCTGAAGTTCTGTACACATTTAAACAGAAATCAAACTTCTTTATAACTGTGCTGCAGAGAACCTTAAACCACAAGATGTTTGGTAGTCAGCAAATTCATACTTTTAACTTTTGCCATCTTTACAGTTAAGAGAATCAAGCAAGCATCTGTTCACAGTACTGATTTGGGGGCATTATCAGACAATTTTTAAGACTGATTTTCTAAGACTCATCTTGTATGCCCCTTTATAGAAATCTGTTAAATTTAACTAATATTAACTATTTTGAATCCATTAGGAAACACTAAATCAGAATGAGCAATGTTTTTAATAGATAAACCAAAGCAGGAAAAATATCAAAGGATTCCTATGCAATTCAAAAGGAGTGAAGCTGAATTCTTAAAAAATACGATTTAGACTGTTTCTACAAGTATTACCTAAGATTACATTAAGGATGGCAGCAGCAGCCAGGAATGCACAGAGATAAAAAAAAAAAAGCACGCTCCAGATGTTTCTCTTCAAAGTGCTTTCATTTTAGGTGCAAAAGCCAGATGGATTGAAGAAACTTTTAACAATTTAGAAATTAAACTGCTGACATGCCCAAAACACCCCATAGTCATAAGGTCACAATTTTCTGCGGATAGACTACCAACTCAAGACTAATTTATTTTCCTGATTTAAAGTCTTAGAAAGTGTTAGTAGAAGGCACATCTACATTTCTGGTACTGGCACATAACATTCACACCCAGGCACATGCACACTTTGAAAATTAGCTGTAATTAAAACTAAAAATCAACTTGCACACAGAAAACTGGCTGTATTTGAAACTGAAAAAAAAATCAA
Organism: Crocodylus siamensis; assembly: GCF_052110815.1. Lineage (NCBI taxonomy): Eukaryota > Metazoa > Chordata > Crocodylia > Crocodylidae > Crocodylus > Crocodylus siamensis. Next base: position 69,424,101 of record NC_143398.1, read on the forward strand.
GCTGCACATGCACGACATACTTTGAAAATTGGTGGTAACTGACACTAAAAATCAAGCTGTAACCAACATAGATTTCCTCATGTTCTTTTAAAAATGAGCTGTCATTTCCTTCACCATACCCTACTAGGAAACTTAAGTAAACTGGCTTCTATTCCAGGTGAATTTTGCTAAGCTGATCTAGAGTCTCTGCAGTACTTACTATACAAAACATTAACTGCAAGGAAAAAAAATCACCACTTTCTAGTCTTTACTGATGTAAATGTCAGGAATTAGGAAGCTTAAGTTTCATTTCCAGATCTACCTGCATCTTACTACACCACCTTTGGAAAACAGACAGATTTGACTTGCTTATTTTAAAATAAGCATCCTTGAATAAAAAGCACTACAGCAAAAGCTTTGTTATTCCCATGGGGAATCCAGGGTCACCGTCCCTGCCGCCACGTCGCTGCCCCTCCGTGTCCCTCGCAGGGGCAGAAGAGAAAGGGAAAAAGAATGGTTATTGTGGGGGCTTGGCAGCACAGGCTGCTTTGCCTCAGAGAAACCCGAAGTGCCACAGCGGGTACTTCCAGTTTCGCTTTTACCTTACAAGCCAGCATGCCGGTTAATAGAGCGTGTTGGCTTGTAAAGTACCAGATAATGTGGCTTTTACTGTGTATAAATATTGACAAGATTAAGACATGCTCACAAACAAGCTAAATAATTAACTAAAACCTGCTTTTTGTCAGTATACGTTCCCTCTCTCCAAAAAGTCTTCAATTAACCACTGTATTTACTCAAATCCAAGAAGAGGATATTCCCCGAACTAGCATTAAATAGGAAAAGCTTCCTCTTGGATTCAAGTAACATCCAAAGCTGAGGTGCCACCTGCCCCAGGCTGGACCAGCATGTTTGGAGGGGAAGGGACCTTGGGGGATACTGGAGACTGCCCCTCCATGCCCGTGCCTGCTCCCCACTTCCTGCTTCTCTTCCTCCAGCTGTTTCATAGTTTCTAGGGTTGGAAGGGACCTGAGCAGATCATCTAGTCCAACCCCCTGCCATGGCAGGAAAGAATACTGGGGTCAAATGACCCCAGCAAGATGTGCATCTAACCTCCTCTTAAACACCCCCAGGGTAGAAGCCTGCACCACTTCTCTTGGAAGCTGGTTCCAGACCCTAGCTGCCCTGACCGTCAAGTAGCACCTCCTGATATCTAACCTAAACCTACCCTCTGCCAGCTTGTGACCGTTATTCCTGGTCACTCCTGGCAGTGCTCAGGGGAACAGTGACTCCCCCAACACCTGCTGATCCCCCCTAACTAGTTTATAACAGGCCACAAGATCCCCCCTCAGCCTTCTCTTTTGGAGGCTGAACAGGTTCAGGTCCCATAGCCTCTCCTCATAGGGCCTGCCCTGCTGTCCCCTGATCATACAAGTGGCCCTCCTCTGGACCCTCTCCATGCTGTCCACATCCCTCTTGAAGTGTGGCGCCCAGAACTGGACGCAGTACTCCAGCTGCAGCCTAACCAGTGCCGCGCAGAGAAGGAGGATCACCTCTTTGGACCTGCTCGAGATGCATCTGTGGATGCATGCCAAGGTGCAGTTGGCCTTCCTAACTGCCTCTCCACACTGCCAGCCCATGTTCATCTTGAAGTCAATGATGAGCCCCAGATCCTTCTCTAACCCCTTTACCTTCTGCTCCCACTCTGGTACCTCCAGCCCCAATCCTGTCCAGCCAGAGAGCTGCTGCTACTTTCTCCCTGGCTGGGCCAGGCTGGGGCCCAGTGCCCCAGAGCTGAAGCAGAAGGGGTCAGGGAGTGGAGTGGTAGGCACAGACACAGGTATAGGGGGAGAGAGGTTGGGCACAAGCTGCAGTGGGAAGCAGGGGCAAGGGACAACAACAAGGGCAGACACAGGCACATTGGGGCAGGTGGCAAGGGGCAGGCATTGAAAGGGATCAAAGGGCAGAAGTATGGCCCTTCACCCACCACCGCTGCTTTCCCCATCGCAGAAGGGTTGGGGGGAAGAATTTAAGACAGCCTTCTTATTAGATTCTATACATGGAAGATTATAACAAATTTATAATCTCCCATATACAAAATCTCATTATGGGGGAAGGATTATATTAAAGTCATCTTGGACTTGAGTAAATACAGTATCTTTGGACTTGAAATAACATAAGAGACATCACTTTAAGCAGTTGTTCATACATATTTATCAAACACAACCACTTGGCTTTATTAGGAAAGCATGCCTATTGCTGGTCACCTGTTTCAGCTAGCGCAGCTTAGCAACATATGAACTGGAAATGTGGATCAGGGATGTCAAACATAAGTCTTATGAAGTGGATTAGTGGTAACTGGGGGCATGGCTCAGAAAGGTCAACAGGCCTCACTGGGCATGACCACTAGTAACAGAAAGACAAGCAAGGGCTGTGCTATCCTGCTGCTGCCACTACTCTCCGTATTTTCCTCAACCAAAACCACATGGCAGCTAAACCACTGCAAGCATTGGCCCTGCAAATCCAACTCAGGGCCTGGTGAATGCAACACCCTGATACAAATCAGGCCAAACTGTAACCTATACTATATCAGAAACCTTAGGAAAGAGTTTTTAATCACCATTTCCCGAATTTGACTATATACTATTTCTCTTTATGCTTCCACTTAAGCTATGATGCAGCTATATTGGGTGATAGTTCAGTGGCATCGACTGCTGACACTCATTGCCAGCCATGGGTGATTTTCCAATTTTAGGCCAGGACACAGAATGAACCAACCCAGAATAAGAGAAACTCTCTCCCTGGTCCTACCATTTGTGCTGTGATAGACAGAACAATTAATGTTGATATCTAAAATGCCTAACCTACACCCCATGTGCAATGTGGCCCAATACAGCGAGGGTTTGTGTGGCTTCACATACAAAAAAAGATTTTGCTATCTGCAATATTAGGTAAAACTGTCCATGAAACAAGCTCTACATACACATCTCCCAAGGAAAGGTGGGTTATGCAACAGCTATGACCAAAGTTGCTAACACAACCTTGACATTACTAAAAATGAACGCATTAGTACCTCCTATATAGTCCAATAAAGGCTATAATGAGTTTACAGACAGGACAAATAGCTTAATTGTACATATTACCATTTCCTCACCAAGACCTAACAGACTTCATGGCCTTCTTTTTTCAGGCTGGGAACACAGCCACATGGGAGCCAGCCCTTAGGCCTTGCATGTGCAAGCAGGCTTTGTTGGCTAGATGGTACAGCTCCATGGGCTTTTGTCTGACACCTCTGATCAACATTACAGTTCATTTCTTGCTATGCTGCACTAGCTGAAACAGGCATACCTTCATACAGGCTGTCCATTCTCCCCTACACATTCTTACCCCATGCTACAAGGACTATTATCCCATTACTACAGTGACTACAGTCTTATCCTGTTACTTGGAGTACAGGTTGTGTGACACCTTTGTCCCTCTAGTTTCTTTGCTGGCCTGCCTCTCCCTGCACTCCCCCTCCCTTCCCCACCTATTGTATCACCCCCTCCACTCTGTTCTCTCCTTCAAGCTGCCCTTTTGCAGCACCTGGTGAAATGAACTCAAGTTCACAAAAGCTTGTTCTGAGCCTGTTTTGTTGGTTTCTCTACACTTGCTCTATCTGTCTCTCATTTAATCTGTAAGATGCTTATCTACCCTCCCTTCTGCCTGACTTCAGGCTAGCAGGACTGACTACCACCTCCCCTGAACTGAGCCCATCCAGACCAGCACCTCTCTCCCCCGCACCTGGGGAAAGCACAGACTGGGCATGGGGGAGGGGGGGAAAGGATGAGAGAGGGAGTAGAGGAGAAAGATGCTGCCCCAGCTGAGTCCAGCCAGGTAGAGCCTTCATACTAAGTGCAAAAGCCAGATGGGGTGGAAAAAACAAAAACCTTTAACAACTTAGCAACTAAACTGATGACATGTCAAGCCTCCCCTAGTCATACAGTCACAGTTTATCTGTAGGTAAGCAAAAGAAATGCATCTCTAGTGATAGTTTATCTAAAGTCTCAGAACACATACCCAGAAGGCACATCATCAACACTGCTGTGACTGCCAAATAACATGGCTACACACAGAGCCAGGCAAGGCCTGAGCGAAGCAGCTTCCCCTCCGTCCCTCCCCCACAACACAGGAGAAGGATACACTTCCGCGGGGAGGGCTCCCTCCAGCCCTGGCTGCAGCCAAAGCTAGCCCCCCCCCCTGCGCCGGGCGGCCGCCCCGGAGGATTGCCCCCGCCCCGGCCGCGGCCCCAGCGGCCCCAGGCGCGGTAGGGCCGGCCCCGAAAGCGGAAGCGGTCCAGCGCGTCGTGGCTGCGCTCCCAGAAGGAAGGCCGCGGGCTGGGCTCGGCGTGACCCCCGGGCGGCAAGCGCGGGGCGGGCGGCGGCGGGTGCGGGCGGAAGGGCTCCTTGGGCCGGTAGCCGCCGTGTCCGTGTCCATGCCCATGCAGGCGGCCCAGCTCCGGCGGCGGCTGATGCCGCGAGCGCAGGAAGCGGCGCGACGACGAGGCGCCGCCGCCGCTACCACCGCCGCCGCGGAGGCCAGGCGGGGGCGGCCTGCGCCGCGAGCAGGGCCTGGCGCTGGCGGTGCCGCCGCCCTCCGCGCCCTGGGCGTCGTCGTCGCTGATCTCGCCGTCCTCCAGCTCGCCCTCCTCCTTGGGCGACAGGCGGCTCGGCTCCTCCGGCTCCGTGCCCACCGCCGCCGCCATGGGGCCTGAGGAAGGGTGCCGCCCGCAGCCCCGGGAAACCCGGCCCCAAACTTCCCCTCAGCGCTCCGCTACCGCCTCAGCCACCCCCACCCCAGCACCACTCTCGCGAGAACAAACCCCACCCAATAGCAGGGCTGCGTCATGGCTAAAGGCGGAGGGGGGGGGGGAGAGGGCCGGGCGGCGCGCGGTGCATTGTTGGGGTTGTAGTGCCCGCCGCGGCAGTGACAGTTACTGGGAAACCACGGCGGCCTGTAACTGGTCGGGGGCTTTTAAAGGGACGGCGCGTTGCGAGCTAGTATCCCGAGGTGTGAAGGCTCGGGCTCGGGCTCTTCCCCTTCCCTGCCTGGCCGTTCCCCGCCCGCTCTGGAAGGAGGTGGGGGTTGCAATGAAGTTGTACGACAGGGCCTCTCCTCCGCCTATCTCAAAAGGTGGGAACTACTGAAATAGACCTGCTCTCTCACACACACACATACCTACACATACACGCGTGCATGTATGCAGACACTTGCGTACACACGTGGATGCACACACACGTGAATGCACACGTGCACATGGCCAGAAAACACCACCCAGGCTTTCAAACCCTTTACTCTGGCCATATAGCAGTGTACATCGTGGTTCCACTTTTTGAAGCTGTCTGGGTAAAGCGCCATGCTTGTACGCTTAAGATTGGGCAAACCTTAGGCCCCTCTACATATTACAGATATCAGGCAATTGCAATTACCTTGAGACCAGCTGCACGCTCACACCTCAACCGCGGGTGCTCCCAGCCATGGAAGCTTGTTTCTTGCTGGTGCAGTGGGAGCCTGGGACCTAAGGTGTGACCAGTGGCGTACCAACGGAGGTGGGTGGGAGAGGGAGTGGGGGTAACAGCGGTACTTCTGGTTTCACCACCAGCGTTTCCAGGCTTGGCAATCAGCCACTGGGGGGACGCCCCTCCACCCATGCAGCAATCAGCCACGGACAGGAGGAGGCGCAAATGAAAGCATTGGCCTCCGGGTGCTGGAGACCCATGGTATGCCCCTGGGTACAACAGGCTCTAATGTGCAATCTCACCACCGTGCCTGCTGCCATGCACGTGTGGCATGGCAGGAAGAGCAATTGTGTGGAACATGCATTAGATCCTATAGCACCTTTTACCGCACATGTAGAGGCAGGTCTTAGGAGAGGGGTTGCCACACTGTATTCTTTCTACAGGTCAACTGCAAAGCATTTTGATTAAATTTAGCTGGTTCTGTTTTCACTTGATTATTTTACTTTTATATTCTGCATGTAACACCCATATACACTTGGGGTTGTATGTGGTAAAATGTGTTCTGGGTTTATGTTGCTGTGTATCTTATTTGTGCTGTATATTTTGTAGGGCTGTGCAAAATTTCACCGAGTGTTTCGTTTCAAATCTGTTTCGACACGTTTCAAGCTCGGAACACCAAAATTGAAATGAAACAAAATGAAGGCACTTGAAACATTTCGAAAGTTTCAAAACATTTCATGTTTTGAAGCATCCTGGTGGTGGGACACAAGGGGGAGCCAGAGCTGAGCTCCAAGCAGCTCTGCAGCCGCATGTAGCTCAGCCCAGTGGGGAGTACAGCCCCAGTTCTCCCTGCCTCCTGCTGCCAGGCTGTGCTCCTCAGTTCTGCCAGCCCTATGGAGCTCAGCCCGCTGGCGGGAGGAGGAGTGCAGTGCCGGCTCTGCCCCCCTCCCATCACTGGGCTGAACTCCGAGCGGCTCCACAGCCCCATGGAGCTCAGACCAGTGGCGGGAGGTAGAGCGTAGTGCAGTGCCAGCTCTCCCTGGCTTCCGCCACTAGGCTGAGCACCAAGCAGCTCTGCCAGACTCCTCCCAGGGGTGCGGGCCCCCGAATCTGCGTGTCAGATGACAAGGCTGCTGGCAGATTTTGCCTTCAAGACTTTAAGGTGCAATTTCCGAGAAACCTCTGCACCTATCTCCTTGAAACTTTCAGGCTTAATGACCTCAGAAGGGGTTACCATCCCTGAAATTTGCATCTGAACCAGACAAGAAATGACAACGTTTTAGGCATTTTCATGATTCCCCATTATAGCCTATGGGTAAAATGTTGAAATGAGTCAAAACAGGGAAACAGTTTTGATGAAACGAAACAAAATGCGACAGTGCTTCGAAATGAACCAAAATGATGAAACAAAACACTGTCCTTTTGAAACGATGAAGTGGACATCAGAATGAAATGATGGTGTTTTGCACAGTCCTCAGGGCTGGGGAAGATGGTTTGGGGGCTGAGGGAGTGGAGGGGTGCTGCCGGCCCCAGGTGGCACATCACAGCTGGGAGCAGGGCCAGGGGGTGAGGGCAGGGGTGTCCCTCTGCAGGGGGGCTTTGCAGGCAAGTGATGTGGGGCACAGAGTGCTGGTGCCCACCATGTGCAGGCTACACACATGCCGCCCAGCTGGCTGCCCAGGGGAGGGGGAGATCAAGGCTGACATGCAGCCGGAGCGCAGCTCCGTGGCCAGCTCTGCAGCCATGGCGAGGGATGGGGGCACACGGAGGGTGCAGGGGCTTGGATGGGGGTGCTGCCGCTGCTGCCCAGCAGTTGGCCGCACAACTCCAGGCACAGCTCTGCAGCAGCAGCGGAAGGTTTTGGAGGCAGCAGCCAACATCACCATAACAGGTCTCCAGGTAAGCGGCAGCAGTGCATGCAAGCCTATGCTCTTGGAGACATCCAGGCAATTGTCTAGCAGTTAAGATTCCGCAAGTGGAATTTGTCTGTCACAATTTAAACAAAGTGTTGAATCTAACTGTTTGCACTGACCATGGGACTGACTGGGCCCCAAAAGTAAGCAGAACTACAAGATTAGCTGAGCTAACAGATTTTTTAAAGGTCAGCCGTAACAAGATCTGACCACCTAATATAATTAGTACATTCCAAGGAATCCAAGGAATCCAGAAACCAAGCTTGGGCAGGGTAATGCTAATTTCAGACCTCAAAATAATGTACAGTAATTTGCTTATTGGGTGAACCCAAGTTCGGGTGGTAACCTTTCATAATAATTTCTAACACTTTTTGATCCCATAAGGTAACAGCTATAGGTCAAGGTTGTGAGTGGCTCTAAAGCCAACAGATTAGCATAAGATAAGGCATAAAGGAACGCACATGTCAAGTGACCAGTTTGAAGGATGGGACAGAAGGACCATTGCTGTACCAAGCCTGGACCCCAGACTCCCAGTGTGAGCAAGGACCAGATCCTGACCATGGAACCTTCCCGGTGACCCCATGGACAGTGTTAATTGGGGACGCCTAACTTCGCTGGAACAACTTGGCGTGCACCTGGCATAGAGGGACTGCTGATAAGGTGCCAGCCCCATGTGGGAACTCTTTGTCATTCTGTCTATCTGTTGTTATTATTCACTATTAGCTCTTTATTACCGTACTATCTGTTTGTCACATTAACCTTTTTGTTAACTGTTGTATGCTAAGCTATAGGTAAATTTGCCTTTACTTCAGTCCTCGACCCCAAACCCAGCAGCCTAACGACTGATACACTCACAGCGCCTAGCCGGCCTATGACACCCCGCCCCTCCCAAAAAAGTCACATTTTCTACCAAAATGCTAAATTTCAGTAACATTGTTTGAGGCAAAGATTGTGGGGGAAGATATGTTTTATTGGATCCACTGCATGGTTGGGCTTAGACAAGTATTCAAACGCAAGGCCTCCTCCTTCCGAGATCACCTATGAAGCGGACTGTGGTGGCTACCACATGGCTCTAAGGCTCCCAGGACTGAAGTTTATTTCCTACATATGGGGACTTTGTAACATCTGGAACTTTCCCTGAGCCTGATGAAGGGTGCATGAGCTTGCAGAAAAAGATTTTATTTTTTTGTGATTTCTCAGTTGGTCTAATGAAAGGTATCATTTTGGAACCACGAGTTCCAGATAGTTTCATAGTTTCTAGGGTCGGAAAGGACCTGAGTAGATCATCTAGTCCGACCCCCTGCCATGGCAGGAAATAATACTGGGGTCAAACAACCCCAGCAAGATGTTCATCTAACCTCCTCTTAAAAACCGCCAGGGTAGGAGCCTGCATCACTTCTCTTGGAAGTTGGTTCCAGATCCTAGCCACCCTGACCGTGAAGTAGCGCTTCCTGATATCTAGCCTAAATCTGCCCTCTGCCAGCTTATTCCTGGTGACCATTATTCCTGGTCACTCCTGGCAGTGCACGGGGGAATAGTGACTCCCCCAATGCCTGCTGATCCCCCCTGCCTAGTTTATAACAGGCCACTAGATCCCCCCTCAGCCTTCTCTTTTGGAGGCTGAACAGGTTCAGGTCCCGTAGCCTCTCCTCATAGGGCCTGCCCTGTTGTCCCCTGATCATATGAGTGGCCCTCCTCTGGACCCTCTCCATGCTGTCCACATCCCTCTTGAAGTGCGGTGCCCAGAACTGGATGCAGTGCTCCAGCTGCGGCCTGACCAGTGCCGCATAGAGGGGGAGGATCACCTCTTTGGACCTGCTCGAGATGCATCTGTGGATGCATGACAAGGTACAGTTGGCCTTCCTGACTGCCTCCCCACACTGCCGGCTCATGTTCATCCTTTTCTGCCTCGGTGCTGACAAGAGGGGAGTTCCCCAACCTGTAGGTATGGTGCCGGTTGTTCCTCCCTAGGTGCATCATCTTGCTCTTGTCTGTGTTGAATCCCATCCTATTCACATCCGCCCACCCTTGTAACCTGTCTAGGTCTGATTGTAGCCTGATGCTTCCTTCTAGTGTGCCCACATCCTCCCACATCTTAGTGTCATTGGCAAATTTGAACAGGGTGCTTTTTACCCCTTCATCCAAGTCACTGATGAAGATGTTGAACAGTGCGGGCCCGAGGACCGAGCCCTGCGGAACCCCACTGCCCACGTCCTTCCAGGTTGAGAAGGACCCATCCACTACCACCCTCTGGGTGCGGCCCTCCAGCCAGTTGGCGACCCAATTGACTGTGTGGGCATCGACACCACAGACCCCCAGTTTCTTAATGAGAAGGGGGTGAGAGACAGTGTTGAATGCCTTCTGGCAGTCCAGGAAGACTATTCCCTCCTTCAGCTTTTTATCGCTCAGTAGCAATCAATCAGAGCCCTCAGTTTGCAATGGGGGCTCTGGTCACAATTCAAACGCTCCAATAAAAAGCATGCACTGTGCACAGCATACCCTCCTGTCTGGTAAAGCTATTGCACCCCCTGCAAACTTTTTACTGCCCTTTTCATGCAGAGTTCTTAAGCACAGTGTGCCCACCAGGTCTTGAGGAGGTGCTCACATGCCGCCTTGGCACGTGCTTTTCATGCTGGCCGCTGCGTAAGCTCCAGTGGTCTTAGAGAGATCCCATGATCTTCTCAAGAGAAGATCAGAGACTTGCCTGCCACAACTTTGATTTTTCTTCCAGTGGTGGGCTCTCCTCTTGTGATCCCCTTTAGATTAGCTGCACCCCCTGATGGGCATCCACGGGGTTCTGACTTCCCTACACCCCAGCCATGCCCTAGCCCTCAGGACGGTCAATTAGTGTTGGTGTGGCCTGCCCTCTGGTGCTGAATTTCCCTGCTCTCCTCATCGGCTGGGCTACTGTTGACTTCACCCACCTGCTGATTCTCCAGGATATTTGGGCTGTCCCTGCTCTTCTGCCGGGTCTCTGACAGTAGCCCAGCTGCCTGTGGGGTCTCCTGGCCACTCTTCCCTTGGAGTGCTGCCCAGAGTCCTGACCTTCACCTCAGGGTCTCTTCAGGTACTCCCCGGTAGCAACAAAAAAAAGGAAGAAATGAACAGAAGAACGGGGTGGGGGGGCAGGGCTGTGACGTGCCCCCACTCACTGTCCCAGCTCCAGTGGTCCCAGCTGTTCCCTGGCATCATCCTGAATCCCTTCTCCAATCACGGACCCCTCTGGTGAGTCCATCTCCAGGTCCCTCACTGGCTGCCAGTACTGTCTGCATCTGGTATGGGAAGCACTTCCTTCCTCTGCTCCCTGTGGCGCTCCTCTGGTGTTCTTCCTAGCGCCGGCTTTTGTTCCAGCTGGGCAGTGTCCTGGGCCGACATCACCTGCCTGTGCTGGCTCCAGCCAGAAATAAGCATGGCTCATGAACCACACAGGTACTTCATGCTGGCGCAGCTCATCTGCAATTCTTTTTGTCAGTGATTTTGCCATTTTTTTATCAGAGAAAACCAGGATCCTTGCTGATCACCTTCACAGTATCATAGTGCTTAGGGTTGGAAGGGACCTAAACAGATCATCAGGTCTGACCCCCTGGGTCATAACACCCCAGCCAAATATCACAGGTGCCTGGGTCATATCACCCCAGCCAAATATCTGTCCAGCCTCCTCTTGAAGACCCCCAAGGTAGGAGAGAGCACCACCTCACTTGGGAGCCCATTTCAGAGCCTGCAGCCCTAACTGTAAAGTAATGTCTCCTGATGTCCAGCCTGAACCTTCTCTCTAACAATTTGTGGCCATTATTCTTAGCAACACCAGGTGGTGCAAGGGGGAACAGAGCTTCCCCCAATTTCCTCTGGTCCTCCCTGGTGAGTTTATAAACAGCCACCAGATCCCCTCTCAGCCTTCTCTCAAGCCTTTAGCCTCTCTTTATAGGGCCTGCCCTGCTGCCCCTTGACCATGCAAGTGGCCATCCTCTGGACGCTCTCAATGCTAGCCACATCCCTCTTGAAGTGTGGCACCCAGAACTGGATGCAGTACTCCAACCGTAGCCTGACCAACGCTGCATAGAGGGGAAGGATCACCTCCCTGGACCTGCTTGTAATGCATGTGTAGATGCACGACAAGGTGCATGCAGTTAGCCTTACTGACCGCTTCCTCACACTGGCGGCTCATGTTCATCATGGAGTTACGAATAATTCCAAGATCCCTTTCTGCCACCATGTTGACAAGAGGGGTGTTCCCAGTCTATAGGTGTGTTGCTGGTTCCTTCTCACTAGATGCAGTACCTCGTACTTGTCTGTGTTGAATTCCACCCTATTTCCACCTCTGTAATTTGTCTGGATCTAGCTGGATTCTATCCCTCCCCTCCAGCATGCCTACCTTGCCCCACATCTTGGTGTCATCAGCGAATCTGGACAGCGTGCATTCCACACCCACATCCAGATCACTGATAAAGATGTTGAACAGATGTTGGACCAAGTCCTCAGGGATTCCACTGCCCACATCCCTCCAGGTCGAAAACAACCCATCCACCACCACTCTCTGGGTGCAACCATCTAGCCAATTTGCCACCCATCTGATTGTGTAGGCATCAATGCCACAGTCACCTAGTTTTTTTAAGAGAATGTGGTGAGAAACTGTGTCAAAGGCCTTCTTAAAGTCCAGGAAGGTGACATCCACACCGACACCTTCGTCCAGGGACTTTGTGACCTGATCATAAAAAGAAATCAGGTTAGACAGGCAGGAGTTGCCTTCAGTGAGCATAAGAATTCTTCTGTTGTCACTTCACTCATCCCTACTTGACCCAACTAGGACTCCAACCCTGATCTCCCACCTAGTAGGCAGAAACTCTACCACACAGCCACCACTACTAGACTTTGTTCTTTAGATGCTTCAAAATAGATTCCTTGCTGACACACTCTATAATCTTCCCAGGTACCAAGATCCAGATAACTGGTCTGTAATTCCCCGGATCCTCCTCCTTGCTCTTCTTAAAGATAGGAACTATATAATGCTTCACCAATGACTGGTTCTACATCTCAGTTATTTGTGCTAATGAGAGAAACTGCAGAAGAGAAAAGCTCCAAATTGTTTTACACCAAACTCTTCCCTGGTTGTTATCCGCATAATTAAACCGAGGCAACTCTCAATAGTGCATATATTGTGAAAATATTTTAAGTAAAAAAACAGAAGGGCAACAAATTACTACCCTATTATTAAACAGGAAGTGGTTGATTTAACAATAACTTGCCCTCAGACTGAGCTTCCACTTTGAAAAGTAAGCTTAAATATAGTGTCAGATGAAAAAGAATGTGTAGTGATTTAATAGTTAGCAGCTACAAGGTGGGGAAGCACTTGAAAAAATTTTTTATCTTGCCCTAGGAAATATTTATGGAGGAACTTGTATACAAGTAGCAGAAACTCATTCTGTAGCTAACAGGTGAAGAATCTCTTTGCGATTTGTATTTCACGGTAGCAATTATGAGTCATTCTGGTGATCATAATTTGAAGTGGTAGGGTAAGAAAGCTCTGTGCCAACTGCATTTGATCATATACTTTTATGAAAACTGTAGCTGCTGCTGAAGAATACAAAAATAGAGGACTTTTTGTGTATCTGTTTTACAAGACACCTGTCAATTATGGCTCTGAATAAATCTCAGAGAAAGCACAGATCTTAAAATCAGAGTACAAAAGCTGCAAGTTGTTCTACACCAAACACTTCCCTGGATGTTATCTGCATAATTAGAATGAGTCAACTAGCTATAGTGCACATATTATGAACATATTTTAAATAAAAATAGGAATGGCAACAAATCTATGCATATAGACAGCTTAAAAGCAGACTGTCTTACTAAGCTTTCCAATTAATTTTCTTTGTTTAAAATATATAAGATGGCTGAAAGAAGCCGTATGGATTTATTAAAATTAAAATAATCAGAAGAAATATCATGAGGATTAGTTTACATCTTTTTAAAACTACAGATTATAAAAATCAATGCAGTGGTCATGATCCTGGGAATAATTTTTCTATCTAGGTTTAAATATCTCTGATCTAAGCGGATCATCACAGGCAAAACATTCATGTCAATAAACATAATATTGTGGCATAATGGAAACTGAATAGTTTGTTCAAAATGATGCTATGTGGTTAAAATTCTTCTTCTGCAGACTTATTTTGGTTTTACTCTGAAAAATAACAGGAAGAAATGGCATCCTGTTAGTCATCACAGGAGGTAAATCCAATTGCACAGTGTTAACAGCATGATCTTATTGTTGTCTGATTCCTTCCTCCCACTTCTTTCCTATTGTTATATGTATCATACATAATATTTAATTAGATTGAAAGCTCTTGGGTGACACTCACTGTTGCAGTAGAAAAAGTACAGCCCCCAAAATTATCTCAAACTTGATCAGGATCCTTGCACATGAATTCCATGCAAAACTGCTGAATCACAAAATTGCTTAAATATGCAATCTGAAACACTCAAAAGTTAAATTTCAATATTAAAGTCTCTGTGTAACCTTAATTTTCTCTCCTTGTGCATATGCATTAAATCTTTAATTAAGTGATAACACGCTATCTTTTTCCACAGGACTGCTTCCTATGCTTAGCAAATGAGCCAGCTCATCAGTATTTCTGTCTTCATTCAGTATCTCATGCTACATTTATTCTAAACCCAGGGTACTCAGCCCCCAGCCCACAGGCTAAATCTGGCCCACTGAACCATGTAATCCAACCTGTGCGTCTCCCCACAGGTGCAAAAATCTGGCACTGAGGGACTGGTGGCAATGCAACTGGTTTCGTTTTCATTTGATTAGGTTACTTTTATATATAGCACTAAGAATCCATAACAAAGTCTTTGGTTTGTTCCCCTCATCTCAAAATTCTCTTCACCTTTTTTTCATTTTCTTTTTACAATCAATAATAAAGGTGTTCATTATCTTACCTGTTTCTATTCTGTTTTGTTTGTCATTTCCCTTAGTTTTTCTTTAGCTTCCATTAGGAGAAACAAATGGATGCATCTTGTAAAGCAAAAATAAAGTTGTGCCAGGCAAGCAATTTTTTCTGTTTGTTGCATTTTAAATCCTCCTGTTTTGATTTAACTGTACAAGCTTACATCACCATTCCTGCACTGCCAAATTTCCAAGCCCCATGCAGCTGGATTGGCCCCAGCCAGGCTGGACCCACACAAAGCAAATGGGCAGACGAGAACCTGATGGTATTTAACACCGAAAAATGCAAGGTTCTCCACCTTGGGAGGAAAAACCTGCAGCATCCTTATAGGCTCGGCAGTGCTACGTTGGATAGCACTACAGAAGAAAGAGACTTGGGGGTCATCATTGACCACAAGATGAACATGAGCCTGCAATGCGATGCTGCGGCTAATAAAGCGACCAAAACGCTGGCTTGCATCCATAGATGCTTCTCGAGCAAATCCCGGGACGTCATTCTCCCCTTGTACTCGGCCTTGGTGAGGCCGCAGCTGGAGTACTGTGTCCAGTTTTGGGCTCCACAATTCAAAAAGGCTGTGGAGAAGCTTGAGAGAGTCCAGAGGAGAGCCACGCGCATGATCAGAGGTCAGGAAAACAGATCTTACAATGATAGGCTGAGAGACATGGGACTCTTTAGCCTGGAAAAGCGCAGGCTCAGGGGTGATCTGATGGCCACCAATAAGTTTATCGGGGTGACCACCAGGATCTGGGGGAACGTTTGTTCACCAGAGTGCCCCAAGGGATGACTAGGTCGAATGGTCACAAACTCCTGCAAGACCGTTTCAGGCTGGACATAAGGAAGAATTTCTTTACTGTCCGAGCCCCCAAGGTCTGGAACAGCCTGCCAGCGGAGGTGGTTCAAGCACCTACATTAAGCACCTTCAAGAGTAAATTGGATGCTTATCTTGCTGGGATCCTATGACCCCAGCTGACTTCCTGCTCTTTGGGCAGGGGATTGGACTCGATGATCTCTCGAGGTCCCTTCCAGCTCTGATGTCTATGAAATCTATGATGTCTATGTCTATGAAAGGGGTTAGGCCCCATTCCCTGCATGGTTGGATCAAGCCAGGGCCTGATGCAGTTGCACAGAACTGGCTCAGGGCTTCCGAATCCTGTTGTCATCAGCACGTAGTAACACTGAGCTTGGAAACATCTACCCCTGCTACTCTTACAGTGACAGCCCTTTGAGCCAGCAATGCCTCTCCCATGACTCCTGCCCCTGCTGCCATGCCACCCTGACCGCAGTCACCAGTGCTCCCTTTAATTTAGTACCCGGGACTTGCATGTCAAACACACTGGCTGCCCATACAAAAAACTAGAACTCTTGGTCCCATGCCACTTGTGGCACTTCCTGTTGGTTGGGCAATACTACTCTAGAGTGTACATCTGCAAATAGCATGCATATCGTAGCCAGAGACGTGACAAGACTCAGTGTGTGCCTGAAGTAGAGGCATCAGCCCCAAGCAATAGATGGTTACATAGCCAAGGTACATAACTCAGTTTACACAGACAAGGACTGAAGTACATTTCAAAAGAAGGGCTTGTACTGACAGAGTATCTGAATGCTTTTTGAATAAGTGGTAGCTGAGGAAATATCATCAGAAATGTATCTATCTGGAGGGAGAAATCATACACAAAGAATGTAAATATTTCTGCCTTCCTTGAATAATATAATATTGAATCAGGAAATATACCTGACCTGGCAGAGAGATTCATATCTGGGGGAAGTAAGTCATCTGCATAATAAACATATTCTCGGAGAGTTGAACATAAAAATAAAGTGTAAGAGATTCCTCTGATAGGCCAGAGGTACCTAGATAGCTTCTCCTTAAGAAAGTTTATTGAGCCTAACTTATTGAGCCTTCTAAGGAAAGCTGGAATACCCTGATAATCTGTCAGGTTGGCTGGCTGAGAACATAATTTTAAATGAAACTGCCGGGTGCAGGTGCTATCTCAAAAGCTGACTGTAAATTAGAGAAACAGGGTGAGATTTCATTTTTTTATTCCTTTGCATTCTATCTTCCTGTAACAGGGAGCTTGGGGCTTCTGATACTTTAAGGCAGAGGTTCTCAATCTTTTGCACCTTACGTCCTACCAATCATTTTGTCAAAAATCCCTGTCCCACCCTGGTAAAATCAAAGCCCCACTGTTCAAGATATCCATTGATTCATCTATTTGAAGTACAAACAACTTTGATTTTTTCAATCAGGCAATGAATTGAAGTCCCACCTACACGACCTTCAAGTCCCACCACTTGAGAAACACTGCTTTAAGGGAAGGCAGGCTGCAGGGACATGCAGGCTGCAGGTGGGGCAGAGGGCAATCAGGCGAGCCATGTGACTTAAAAGGCCATTCTGACCTGGAAGCCATGGCAAGAGGAGTTCCTGAACAGAAAGGCTGCAGCAAGGCTCTTGACTAACACCTGAGCTGGGGTAAGCAAAACTGATGGTTTAGGGATTGAGAATGTAGAGGTGGTGGAGGTCTCAACTGGCTTGGCAGCCCAAGGGACAGGGGTCAAGGCCAAGGAACAGAGCCACAGCTGAAGAGGGGTGAGAGTAGGGTTACTATATTTCCAGGATGAAAAAAGAAGACATGAGGGGGGAGAGGAGTGAGGAAAGGGTATATGATGGGGAGGGGCAGTGATATGCCTGTGTCCTGCCCCCCACCCAGTGCTGCCAGTGCTCCTCACTCCTGATCTGCAGCCCCCTGCTCGCCACTCAGCTCCTGTGCACACACACTATTATCTGGAAACAACTTGCCAGGACCCTGGCGTGGAGCACTTGACAGCCAATCACCTTGCCCACTGTTCCCAGCCCCAAGCATCCAAGCCACTAGCACCCAGGAAAAGTGGAGGCAAAGCAAAAATCCAGACATTTGCTCACATTTAAAAAAAACACCTGGACAGGAGGGCAGAGGGCCAGAAGAGAGGACATATCCAAGAAAACTTGGACGTATGGTAACCCTAGGTGAGAACAGGCAGGGCCAAGAGGCTTGCAGCCTGGGGCAGAGAGGGGGCAAGGACAGTTAAAGGCACTGGGGCCAACCATTGCAGAGACTGTTCCAGGTTTAGAGGTATGGTTTGACTGGAGTTGACACTGAGGCTGAAAGCCCATGGATGAAAGAGTCACTGGATTGAACTGTTAGAAATGGAGTATTGTTAGAAATGCACAGCTTGCATCTTGCATCTGATAAAAAAGAAACACTACCAAGGACTTTTTTCCTTGCCCAGCCTTGCCACAGCTCTTCCCATACTAAATCGCAGACTCTCCCCCAGCTTCTCCCTAGCCTTTCTCATGCAGATTACAGAAGCTGGAATTCAACTGACTGTGTCCTTGAAAGGGGGGCAGGGTTTAAACTCTTGGTGACCTATAGTAGTCTCTGAGTATGCTTAATTAGCTGATGCATATTTACCTCTCCGCCCTGCATACTTAAGTAGTTAATTATAATATACATGCGATATATGTAGTGATGAAACCACATGTATGCTTGTATGAAACGGAAGTGAGCTGTAAGAGTTCCTGTTTCTGCACACGTGCCCAGAAGGAAAAAGATAAATACAGCCTGCAAAAATTCCTTGGTGGGTTCAGAGTAATCTGAGTTTTTGACTCTGCTCTGACCCTATTTGCAAATACACCTTCTGTGCCATCTAATGTATGTGTGTCTGTGATACTTTGCCAGCCTCCAAGAAACGGACAGCAATTTTTTGCATCAGAACAATGGAGCCTAATGCCCAGTGATTGGTAACATCTGTAAGTCCTGGGCATGGCTAAAAGGGGAGATGAGGAGGCCATGTAACTATCCCTTAAGCAGTGACACTTATGTTCATGAATGTGAGATCTTGCTTTAAAATAAGTGTAGCTTCCTCCCCTTCTGTTGCATGAGGAGAGGTGTGGGGGGAGGCTTGGCTCAAACCCTGAGGCTTGGTGCTACCAGCCTCCTGCAAAACAAGCCCATCAGCAAGATAGAGAGGCCTTCAGGATACTACCCTGTGAAGTTCATGGTGAAGAAGCAATACCTAGAGAACCCAGGGAAGCTGAGGAAAGACTTTGCGTTGAAGATCCTCCAAGAACTGCTGTAGGTGAACTATGCCTACATTGGCTCATTGATATGTCAGGAGGGGAGGAATGGGAGCTCTGCTTTGAAGATGCAAAAAGCAAGGAACAATTTTGGGGACAACTGCAAGAAGCCTGAAATTTTTTGAATTTGCATTGGAAACCCCAAGAAGAGAGAGGCTGGTGACAATTACTAGACCAGAACACATTTAAAAGAAGAGGATTTGATGTTCTGGCTCAAAGGGCAGTGTGAGAGAGTAGGACAACTGGAGAAAGTCCAGTTTTGGGACTATGGAGTGGAGACTGGAAAACCAGAGCTGTGCTCAAAAGCAAGCCTGGGAATCCAAGGGAAGTGAAGTACCTCCTCACATCCATCTCCCTGGGCCCCTACAAGGGGGTCATCTTCTACCAGGGACAGCCCAAACTCTTCAAGTAATGTGGGAAGGAGGGCTACCTTATTGCACAATGCACAAAGTCTGTGCTGTGCGCAAGGAAAAGGGGCATGAACCCAAGGAGTGTGAGAAGGAATGGAAGCGTAATCTTTGCAAAAAAGAGGGGCACATCTTTAAAGAGTGCCCTGGTGCCTATGCAAGTGTGGGGAAAGGGGAAAAACAAGAGAGATTCCAGAAAGTAAGCCCCCTCCCACACACACAACACACAACTGGTGCCATGAAGGCAAAAAGTTTCCCACACACACACACAATGCCCCACTGCAACCAAAGGGGTAGGGACAGAAAGAAAGGAAGCAGGAAAGCCCCCGGAGAGAGAGGAGGCAGAAAAGGAACCGCTCTTTGAACAGGAGAAAACATCTCATGTTCAGAAAAATGGGATACCTTTGAAAAAAATGGTTGAGAAACTGGGTGGGGGTGGGGCATGGAGGATGAACTGGCTGAAGAGCTACAAAAAATAGAAAAGGAGGAAAGAGAATGGGAGACCCAAAACTCCCAAGTGGGGAAACTGAACAGTACCCAGAAGAGAAGGAAGGAAGTGAAGGCCCTGATATGGAAGTCCAGGCAGGAGAAGGGGAAATCCCAGAACCCCTAGAGGAAGACCAGAACTCCTGGGTTCACCCCCAGCAAAGGAAGAGAGCCAGGTCTCCTTGGGCACAGTCCAGAGAGCAGGAGAGGTACCAGATCCCCAAAAGGGCCATGCAAACAGATGGAACAGAAAAGTCAAGGAAGGAAAATAGCCTGGGAACCCCTAAACCTCATCAATGAAAATGAGAAAGATCCAATCCCTCAGCATATTTCTACTCATGGGGGTCCTTATAGCCTCAATGAATGTGAGAATCATGCTTAGGGAGGAGAAATGGGACACCATTGAAATGGTCCTGGGCATGGGCGACTGATGTCGTCTTAGTCAGGGAGGTCATGTGGCCCACCCAGCAACCAGTCAGTGACCGGGGGAGGGAGAGTCCCCCCACAGCTGATCACATTGGCTGGGAAGCATCAATGGCGCTCCCACTCCCCGGCTGGCACTCGCAGGGGGGACAGTGGCGCTCCCGCCAACCCGCCCTGCCCATCGCCTAAGTGGGGAGCGTGGCCTGTCAGGGGGTGCAATGGTGCTATCAGGGAGTGTATATGCATCCCCATGCATCCCCTATGCATCGCCACTGGTCCCGGGGTCACTGCAGGCAGACATCCTTTGTCTTAAGGAATGCCCTGTCCAGTTCTAGGGACTATGCTGATTTCAAGAAGAGGTGGCAACATGGCCCCTCCTTGTGGCCTGGAAACAGTAAGGACCAGGCAAAAGGGTCAGTGCTTCTGAAGGCAACAATGTGGCCTTCATAGCACAGAGAAATCATTGCCGGCAGGTTGCTACAGGTCGCCCTGGTAACAGAAGGGACTTTTGAGATTCTGAATGTATACGCACCAGCAAATAGGCATGTTTCACTGTCTTTCCTGAAGAACATGACTCTAGCGCTGCCCAGTGGCTGACCAGTGATGATTGTGGGTGACATGAACTGCATCCTTGAGATGGGTGACAGAATAAGTGGAGGTCAAATAAAAGGACTGGACAGATCCTCCAAGCTGCTGAAGCAGCTTATCTGTGAACACAGCCTGGCGGATGCGGCAAAGAGGTCACAAGTCCAGGGGGAAATTTCACCTGAGTAGACCCCCTGGGGCAGTCCAAATCATGCATAGATTTTATCCTCCTCCAAAAAGGGTGGAAAGTAGCCAAGGCTGAATCCACACCAGTCTGCTTCTTGGACCACTGCCTCCTAACAGTTAAAGCAGAAATGTAAAGTAAGTGTAAAGAGAAGTAAAGGCATTTGGAAACGGAATGTGACTGCTGGAAGATAAGAAGATGCAGCACTATGCAGGATGGAAGACCCTCAGATCCAGAAACTGTAACCACGCAGAATGGCGGGCCAGTGTCAAAGAGAGAATAAGGAAATTCTTCAGGAAAGCCAGAAGAAGGCGAGCCTGGTTCCAGAGAAGGCAACAAGAATGCCTCAACCGCAAACTACAGAGCCTGCATAAGCAGGCAGCACGTTGGAATGTGACGGAGGCAAAGACCCAGATGGGGGCATGGTACAGAGAACAGGCCAGGAAAATCTTCTTGGCCCAGGCCCCCTGCGTGGAGGAGGGCGAGGAGTGGTCTGCTTATTTTAGCAAGATAAAGGAAACCAAGAAAGTAGCAGTGACCAGCCTGGTAGATGGAGATGGAGTGGAACACCAGTCAAATGAGAGGATGCTGGAGACTGCAACAGCATTCTACCAGGAGCTGTACATGGCATGACTGGAGGGCCCCAGGGCAATGTAGGACTGCCTGCAGAGACTCACACATGTCCTCGGGGAGCACAAGGAACAGAGGCTGATGGAGGAGTGGATGCTGGAGAAGATCAACATGATACCCCACAGCTTCGAGAATAGTAAGACTCCTGGGGCAGACGGCCTGCCCAAAGAGTTCTATGTTGCTTTCTGGGACCAAGTGGGCCCAGATCTGCTGGAGGTATATAGAGAGAACTTGCAGGAGGGCCACCTGGGAGTGTGGATGGAGGAAGGCCTCATAATGCTTCAAAACTTGTGCCCAATTATACACCTGCACTTTGATTAAAAATGAATGGCCAAAATCTTGGACAAGCATTTTATGTCTGTTTATAGGTGCAGTGATCCACAAGGACCAGGCACATGCTGTGCCAGGGTAAAAGATCCACAATGCCCTGATGCAGCTGCATGATGTGCTTCAGTACCAGCAGGGGAGGGTACAAAATGTTGCCATGCTGAACCTTGACTTAGAGAAGGCCTATGACTGGGTATCCCATTGCTTCCTACTTGAGACACTGGAAGCGATGGGAGTCCCTGCAACTTTTGCCACCTGAATAAAGGCACTGTACACCAATGTAAATAGCAGGGTCCTGGTGAATGGGTCCCTGACAGCCCCAGTTGTGGTAGAATCCTGCATCAGGCAGGGCTGCCCACTCTCTCCAATCCTGTTTATTTGTGTAATGGAACCACTAGCACGACTGGGACAGGACTCCCAGATCAGGAGAGTAGAAATCCCTGGGAGGAACAGGGAGGAGACTAAAGTCCTTGTATACATGGATGACCTGAACACCATATGCAAAGACAAAGGGTCAGTAGAAAGAGCACTACAACACAATACAGGCCAAGCTCAATGTAAGCAAAAGCACCTGCCAAGTCCTAGGTAAGCTCTGGGACCTGTTGCCCCTGGGGGTTTCCATCCCCCGGGAGGGAGTAAAAATCTTTGGGGTGGAGTTTGACCAGAGTTGATGGGGCCGAGGGGATGGGAAAAGACAGAGGCCAAGACCAGAGAGAGACCGGGGCTATGGCAATTACGCTGCCTGCCAATGGGGGGCTGCATGGCATTGAGGAAGGCGGTGCTCCTGCTGATGGTGCTACACACTGCTCTAGTCTTCCCCCACTCAGAACAAATTGTTTGCAGAATACAGGGAGTCATGTATGTTTTCTTTTGAAACTCCACATGGGAGAAAGTGGCAAGAACCAAGCTGTACAAAGCAAAAGGGTCCAGAGTCAGAGGAATGGCAGACATCCTTCTCTTCCTCTGGGCCAAGTACATGAGCCAGGTTTGCAAACTGGCAACAGGGGTAGAATCTAAAACATCCAGTTTGTTAAGTATTTTGCAGGGACCATGTATCCCTGTGGTTTTACAAGATCCTGAAGCACTTTTGAGAGAAATACAAGCAGCATGACACTACCCTTGTGACCATGCTAAACCACCACAAGATACAGGAGGTGGTAAGAGCAAGAGACATCATATCACCAGTAGACTTGCTACCTGGTGACAGCTTCCTGGCCCTGTGGGAGCAAATCTTCTACAAGGATCTGCAGAAGGAGCACAGAGACCTGAACTGGCAGGTAGCCAGCCCACTGGGCACTCCCTGTGCAGGCATGGAGAAATAGCATGTGGCAGAGAGGTCGATCAAACTGCCCAAAACAGACCTGCCGCAAGCAAGCACACACGATTGACCACCTCTTCTGGGACTGCCCATATGCCAGAGTGGTGTGGAAGAATGTCTGTGCGCTCCTCCTGGTGGTGACAGGTTTCAGAAAACTAACCAAGGAAGCAGATCTCTACAGGCACCTGACTAGACAGGAAGGGACTCTGACATCTCACTTCGACTAGCTCATATCCTGCTTCAGGTATGCCCTGTAGAAAGCCAGGGACCTGCTCATAAACAGTCTTGGACTGTATTAAAATGGGATTAAGCTAAATATACTGGTATATATAAATATATATTACTGTCACAATAATATATATTATTGCCTGCCACACCTTGCTGTTAAGATACTGGTTGTAAAAATGTGGGAGGCTGCTCATTTACGACCCTGATGCCTAGGGTTATACTCATGACTCCAATGCCTCGTAGATGGCATCCTTTAGTTGCTCTTTGCTCTGGCTCATAGCCAGGCCAAACTCAGCCCTTTGCTAGGCCTCAGACATTCGTCCTTTCACTCAGCCCCATCAGGCCTCACTTGCTCTTACTGGACGTCACAGACTCCACCCACTCTCACCGGGTCTCTTACGTGCTGCCTCTCACTGGGCCACACCCTACTTCCTTGAGCAACCCCATAGGCCACCAGGCTTTCCTGCTCACACTCCTTGGCTGGCCAGCGTGCAGTCTCTTAGACCCTCTTGTGATCCTCATCTGAATGGTGATCAGGCAATTCACCTCGCCCTGGGTGGAGCTCTGACCCAAGCTCCTCTCTGGGTAACTCATCACTCCCACCCCCTCATTCAGGCTAATTACTCGCCCCTTCCACCCATGACTCCCACTGAGCCGCATCACTTGGCCTCAGACCCAACTATGGCCTCAGGCATCCGAAGATCAACCTTGGCCTCACTGTCCCCTCCTGGGGCTTTCACTCATGCCCTCACTTTAGGGCCTACCACTCACTGCCTCTTCTTTGGGGCCTCACTACTATGGCCCCTTCTGACTGGGGCCACCAGGGCCTTATGCCCCAACATGGGACTCAAGTGCTTCTTGCCAGGCATACCAGGCCCCCACTACTCACACTGGGCACAGATGCCTATCCCAAGGCATGCCTGGCCCCTCTACCCTCTCATTTTAATGACCCACCAGATGGTGGGGGCTCAGTTTACCAGGTGACCCTACCTGCCTTTCACCAGGAAGGTAACTGGTCTGACATTTCTGGGGGACTGTCCTGCCACAAACAGCCCCACCAGACCACCTTCTCCAGCAGGGTACAATTTCCAGTCATGCCCATGACCAATGTAGGCCTACCTGCCCTGGTCTAGTTCTCCTGCTAAGGCTCTTGGGTGATGTATTTAGGCCCTCTCTCTCCCTGGGCTCAACCGTCAGTTTGATCCCCATTAGGATACCTCCCATCTATAGGCTATATTGCAGCCTCCTTCATAACAGCTTGCATGCTGGCTGACCCCTACCCTTTTCAGCTGTGATGTCCCCCACATCAAAGGGACCTTCAGCCCTTATAGGCTCTAGCCTCACCTCCAGGCCAGTTGGGGAGCCAGATAGCTCACTGTAGCTCTGGCCTGCCCCTCACATTGGGCTTAGTTGCCCTTCAGCCTTTAGGCCCTGGCCTTCTTGCATTGACTAATGTGAGGGATCAGAAAGTCAGCCTGGGAGCCACTGACTCCTGTTCTCCCAAGGGGTCCCTCCTGGGCCCCACCATGGAGCCCTCACCCTAATCCGGGTTGGCCTAATGCCCTCACAATGCTGCCTGCGGTCTAACCCAACTGGGCTTACCTGAGCCTCTGGCTTTACTCTTGCCAGATCCACTTAGGGGCTTGCCTGGACCTTTTTGTAGGCCTAAAAGCTGTTAGCCCCATGCCTAGGCTTGGCCTTGCTCTTACAAGGTCCTAGACTTCTTCCTGGGACTCGGAACCCCACTGGGACCCTAGGAATCTCTTGCCTTCCCCATAGTTCCTCCCTTACTTCCAAGGTGTTCTGTGAGCAGCTGCTCAGCCAAGTGTTGTTGCTACAACTACCAACAACAGACTGCCTGCTGCAGCCTAAAGGTCTGAGCTAAAATGGAGGTTGCTCAGCCCCCTCCACCAATTGCATGGCCTGTGGCCATGTGACCTTCTCATCAAGGCTGGCCCACACCTGCCAGTTGCCCTCCTTGTCTGCTCTCACCCTTAAAGTGAGAACAGACACCTTTCTCCTTAAAATGGTTGCCATGGCCATTGAGGCAAGACCCCTCAAGGCAGCTGAAGGCACGCTCAGCAGTGGGCCTCGAGGGGTCCAGCTGGTTGGTGTAGGGCTGCATGAAGCAGGGCATGGCAGGAGCAGGTAAGTGGGGTCCCAAATGAAGAGAGGCAGGACCACCATGGCCCCCAGCTGCAGGTCTAGCACCCCCTGCATGAAGTGCCCACTATACCAGTCCCACTAGGCTGGAGCTGCAAAACACATGGGCATCATGGACACTGTCAGCTCAACTGGAAGTCACATCTGTGAAAGTGCCATAGTGGTCAATGATGGCCTGGAGTACAATGGTGTGAAAATCCTTCTGGCTGTAGTAGGGGTGGTTGCCATGGGGCAGTCAGGTGGTGGGGATGTGGGTCCTGTCTAGGGAACAGAACCCCACCACCACCAGCAGGGGGGAGTTCATCTGGAGCACCATGTGCCCCAGCATGTCCTGTAGGATGCCCACAAAACTTCCTGGCAGTGGCCTTGCCTACCTCAAAGAGATGGCCCACAAAGCAAAGGCTGGCAGGTGTGGCCAGCTTGAGTAGGGCAAGGGCCAGCTGGGTGTCTGTGGGGAGGGGCAGCTGCATGGTGGTGTTCTGCCACTCCAGGTATGGCCAGAGCTGCTCCAGGAGGTCCCAGACGGTGGCCCAGGTCAGCTGGAATCCCTCCAACCACTGCTCATCTCGGGTCTGCTGGACACCATGTAGCCACCAGTCCTAGCTGGCCCGGCAGGCTCAGAGGCAGTGAAACTAGAGGCCCAGGATGGCAAGGGTGACCCTGGTGGTAGTGTCCAGCAGCCTGTTGGTGGCACTCCCGTCAGGAGTCTGGCCAGCTGGATGGGGTCCAGGTGGCAGTTGCTTAGCGGTGGCAGCCCTGGGGACAGCGCATTGTGGCCAGGCAGGCAGCCACTGTGTGTGGAGGAGCTGGGAGGGCCCAGATACCCATCGGCCAGATGGTGATCAGTGTGGCAGGCCAGCACAGCAGCCAGCAGGAGCCCAGGGTGCTGGTCATTGCTGCCAGGGGCAGGGGCTGAAACAGCCATGGTGCGAAAAGGCAGAGGAGAGAGCTGCTGCATGCTGTCCTTACACTGCGCATGCTGCCCCTGGCCAGGGAAGTGGCTGGCCAGGGATCAGAGAATGGGGCTGGCTTTTCAAGATGGCTGGCAGCTGCAGCCACAGCCTCAAGCTCCCTGTGGTGGCAACAGGGGGCCCATTGCAGGGCCACTGGAAGTGGAAGCAGTTTGCTGCTAGGAGCAACAAATCTCCTCCCATGTCCCTGCATGTGTAGACACCTGCCTGGGAATGTTTACTTGTGAGTAGTTTACTTGCAATTAAACTGATCTTGGATCAAAAGCATGTGTAGACATGCCAAGGCTGTCACATGTCTCACATTAGTTTTTATTTTACTTCCTGAAACTTATGTATGGTTTTGTTTCAGAAATCTACATCAAGAAATATTCCTGTTAGCCTCCCTGTTAGCTAGAAAGAAGGATGCTTACCTTCTAGAGTCATCTAATTTCTTAGCTGCCTGTGGCTTCAGGGGACTGGCTGCCCTAATTGCTTTGCTCAACTTAGCTAGGACCAGGGCACCCTGCAGGTGGTGCCTATTCAGAGGATGACTTGTCCTGGTCTCCTGATTGGGACTGTGTAGCAGGGCACTAAGGTGCCTGCTACTTGAAAAGCAGCAGTATGGGCTCAGGTGCTGGTTGCTAGGGGCAACCAGGAGGAGCTAAGGGCCCACACCTGGGGAGTCAGTTGACCAGAAGGGGCAGGACTGACTACTATAAAACACAGACTGGAGGCTATAAGCGCTCTCTCTCTGTTGACAGCTAGGAAAAAGGAGTACTGCCTGGCTAAGGAAAAGAGATCGGCCCTGAATGTGGGAAAGAGAAAAAGGCTTGGATGTACAAGCCATTAGTTATATGGGTGAGAGATGCGGTGTGGTTTGGGAGATTGTTTTGCCATGAGGTTTAGCTTTGTGTTATAGCCCAGGGGCTTGTGTTATTGTTTGTTGTTGTTACACCAGAGGACCGGGTGAGGCTATTAGGGGTTGGAGGAAATCTTATAGGGGCTCCTGGCGCCAGAGAGGGTGCAGCATTTGGGGTGACCCCACCCCCAGAGCGGGCGGCGCGAGAAGCCCCAGAGCGGGCGGCGCGAGAAGCCCCAGAAAGGGGACAGAGATTGACGAGTGCCAGCAAGCACAGTTGTGAGGCAAACCAGAAGTGCTGGTGGGGCACAGGAGAGTGAAATCGACCAAACAACGTCCAGTACATCTGCGAGGCTTGGGGTGTGGTACAGGGGTGGTTGGAGCCATGCATACCCCATAAAGCTGGGGTGCACTGAGTCACCCAAAATAGAACTGAGACTGAGATGCATCAGAGCACTGTGTCAGAAGGGACAAAAGGCAGCCTCCCTTATACATTGTTGACATCAAAGACATGGCGGGCGAGATGTGAGGGTGCTTTAATACCACATTGGCACAGTAGGGAGTACTAGGGGAGCCATGGCCACCCCTAGGACCCCGAGCTGTTACAGACTGGCTGTGTCCTGAGTTCTGATCTGGCCTCATTACATGAACATGCTCCAGATATCTTCCTGTACTTTAAAGCAGTAGTCTCAAATTTTTTTGCCTCGAGGCACCCCTGTAACTATTCTGAATTGAATGTCATCCTAGTTGAAAATAACTGAGTTAGAATCAACTTTCAGAAAAGGTATAAAGGGATGCCTTAAAGCTAAAAAGTTTGAGAATCAGGGCATATCTGGGGTGTGGGGACACTGATACACATGATGCTCCAGGTGCTTTTAATTAGCACAGCTCTCTTACAAGGTCCTAGCCTTCTTCCTGGGGCTCAGGACCCCACTGAGACCCTAAGAATCTCCTGCCTTCCCCATAGTTCCTCCCTTATTTCCAAGGTGTTCTGTGAGCAGCAGCTCAGCCAGGTGTTGTTGAGCGCTCTGATCAGGTCCCAGAGGACTAGAAAAGGGTCAGTGTGGTCCCTATATTCAAGAAGAGGAGGAGGGAGGAACTGGGAAACTAGGTCAGTTAGTCTCACCTCTATCCTTGCGAAAACTCTGGAAAAAGCATTAAGGATCACATTTGTGGGAGCTCAGCAGGGAAAATAATGCTGAAAGGAAATCGGCACAGGTTTTTGCAGGTAGATCCTGCCTGACTAACCTTGTTTCTTCTTGTGACCAAGTCACAAAATGCTTAGACGCAGGAGTTGAGGTAGGTGTCATTTACCTAGACTTGAAGAAGGCCTTTGATATGATTTTGCATTCTGTTCTCATAAATAAACTGACAAGCTGTGATGTAGATGATTACACAGTCAGGTGGGTGGCAAATTGGCTTAGGGGTCTGTTGCAGGGCAGTAAGGTGCCTGCTCCTTTAAGGGCAGAAACTGCCTAGAGAGAGGGCCCTAGGGAGGGCGGGGGGCAGCCCAGTAAATTGAGACAGTTGCTTGTCTTCTAAAAGGGGTTAGAGTGTGGACCCTATGTTATGGTTGTGTTGTAGCCCAGGGCTTGTGCTGTCTATTTAAATTGGTGGACCAGGTTGAGGTATCTGGGAGGAGGAGGCCTAATTGGGGCACACTACAGTGTGGAGACCCCAGTGCCAGAGAGGGCACAGTGACAGGGGGTGAGCAGACCCCAGCACCAGAGGGCACAGTGACAGGGTGAGCAGACCCCAGTGCCAGAGGGCGTAGTTACTGAGACTGGACCAAGCTGAGGCCTCAACACAAGAAAACAATGTCTACATAACATCTGCGAGGCATGGGGCATGATAAAGGGATGGTTTTGGAGTCGCGTATCTAGCCCATAAGGCTTGTGGGGCGGGGTATCGTAAGGCATCTCCTGAGTGTGGGACCCAGCAACTTACAGGGTTAAGAGGAGACTCACAAGACTGTGACAGAACAGTAACTTGAGGGCAGCCTCCCAATTCATCATTTATATCAGCAAGATGTGGCAGGTGAGATTAGTAGGCACCCATAGGGCAGAGTTGGCACAGTCACAGTGCCCTAGGGACATCATGGCCATCCCAGGGGTGGCTGTATCATGACAGGGTCACACCCAGAGAGTGGTGGTGGATGGGTCAATGTTGACCTGGAAAGATGTGGGCAGTGGAGTCCTGCAACATTCAGTCATTGAACCAGTGCTATTCAATGCCTTCATCGGTGACCTGGACGAGGGCGTAGAGAGTACCCTATCCAAGTTCACAGATGATACCAAATTATGGGGCAAAGTTAACACACCAGAGGTTAGGGAATGGATCCAGGTGGATATGGACAGGTTGGAAAAATGGGCAGAATGAAATAGGATGCAGTTCAACAAAGGCAAGTGCAAAGTGCTGCACCTGGGCAAAAAGAACCACCAACACACTTACACACAGGCTGGGGGATGACCTTCTCAGCAGCACAGCAGCAGAAAGGGATCTTGGAGTCATAGCTGATTCCAAGATAAACATGACTCATCAGTGTGACAAAGTGATCAACACGGCTAACTGCACTTTATTATGCATTAGCAGATGCATGACAAACAGCTCCAGGGAGGTAATGCTTCCCCTCTATGCGGCACTGGTCAGGCCATAGTTGTACTGCATTCAGTTTTGGGCACCGCACTTCAAGAAGGATGTGAAGAATCTTGAGAGGGTTTAGAGGAGAGCCACTTGTATGGTCAGAGGCCTGCAGGCATGTCCCTACAAGGAGAGACTAAGGGACCTAGATCTCTTCAGCCTTCACAAGAGAAGGCTGAAAGGTGATTTTGTGGCTGCCTATAAATTCATCATAGGAGGGCAGCAGGGAATAGGAGATGCTCTATTTACTAGAGCATCCCCTGGAATAACTATGAACAATGGTCACAAATTGACAGAGAGCAGATTTAGGTTGGACATTAGAAAGAACTTCTTCACAGTAAGGGTTGCCAGAATCTGGAATGGGCTTCCAAGGGAGGTGGTGCTCTCTCCTACCCTGGGGGTCTTCAAGAGGAGACTGGATAAGCACCTAGCTGGGATCGTCTGACCCCAATGCTCTTTCCTGCCCAGGGCAGGGGTCAGACTCAATGACCTACTGAGGTCCCTTCCAACCCTAACATCTATGAATCTATAATTAAAGCACCCCTCCTGCCTCCAGGAGCATGTCTATAAAGGTTTTTAGTGATGCTTAATGCATATTAACCTATTCTAATGCACATTAACTAAATAGCATGTTTTTTTCAGTGATGCTTTAAAGTGCATTAAAGTAGGCTAATGCACATTAAAGTGCATGTGTAGATGTTCCCACAGTAAGCAGCTCAGCTGTGCAGGCTGCAGCAGAAAGGAGCAGGCAGCCCATTGAACTAAAGGGGGACACTTGGGCTTAGTAAGGGAGCTAAGGTGTGGGCCATGTCACCTGAAAGAGGAGGCGGTCAGAGAGATAAAAACTCAGCCCAGAGCCAAAACAGTCCATCTTGATCCCCTGAAGAAGAGGAGAACTTGCCTGTAGGAGTAGAAGCAGACAAGCTGAAACCTAGAGTAGGGTTTGTATCGGGTAGAAATCCTAGAAGGGACATGAGATTGTGTTAAATCAGGCTTATGCTTGTGTTTGAGTTTGACTGGAGGTCTGGGTAGAGGCTGCAGGGATGGTGTGGAGGCCACAGGTGGGAGTGTCTGGGCAGCACCCTGCAGTTGGGGAGGCTAAGGCCTGAAGAGAGAGAGAGCCCTGCAGGGGTCTGGGATCCAGTAGACTGTGTGGAGCTAAAGCCAAGCAATTGGAGGATGGAGACAGCAGCCCTCCAGAGTCTGGGACTCAGGGGGTGAACCCAAAATAGAGCAGGGTGCCCAAGCCAGACAGGGCCAGAGGCTCAGTTAAAAGATGAGAGAGACTGGTTCAGTCAGAGTCAGGGACCCAGTGGGCCTGAGCATTAGGGCAGACAGCCCAGAACTGGAAAGGGTAAGGCCAGAGATCCTTATCTACAAAAGGACAGAGTAGGGGC
This sequence comes from Crocodylus siamensis, assembly GCF_052110815.1. Classification (NCBI taxonomy): domain Eukaryota; kingdom Metazoa; phylum Chordata; order Crocodylia; family Crocodylidae; genus Crocodylus; species Crocodylus siamensis. The sequence continues at coordinate 69,455,146 of NC_143398.1, forward strand.
ATGGACTGTGGCTAAGGGGGTGGCTGGAGGCTATCATTAGAGCTGTTAAGGCATGATTAGGGCCAAGAGGGCCATGATTAGTGCCCAAGGACAAATAGGACCTGTAGGGCCAGAATTGGTGCAAAGAGGGATGGCTTGGTGCATGCAGGACTTGAGTAGTGAAAGGTAATAAGTAATTTTCTCAGTGGACTGAGGGTCTGGTAATAAGGAACGAGGATCCAGCAGAGCAAGATAAGTGTATCTATTAACAGCACCACCAGGATCACTTTGACTGCAGCAGCCTCCCTGTTATCTCATCTGCCATGCCTTGATGTAACTGTTATAGCTAGTAAAATGGGATCACTGAAGAGCTGGAGTGAAGCATAGGATTAGTTCTCCTTTTGTCACTTTCAGTTGCTCAGTATCTCAGTGGTAAATGAATGGAAAAACAGAATCACAAAACAGTTGATTTAAGCACCCGCCACTTAACCATTTTTTGGAAAATCTAAGGACAGAAAGATTGGTATTATGCCACATCTACTGTATCTATTTGAATTGAAGTTGATCTCAAACTTGAGATACCTCCTCAGGAATTAGATGTTATACATAAACACATGTATAACATTTTCTATAATTTTCCATGTATAGCATTTTTTAATTATTATCTTACCCTTGCCCCATTTCTCCCCCACCCCTCAATGGTGGAGAAAGTAGTGGCAGAGGGGCAAACAATGTGGAAAGCAGCAGCAGAGGCAAGTGGGGGGAGGGCAGTTGACCTAAGCCCTACCCATTTTTCTCTCCTCTTACTGCCACTTTTGCCTGCCCTCCCACCTGCTGACACCAGGTCCCATGCCATCCTATGCCTCCATGCCAGGTCTGTTGCCAATGGGTATCTCAAGTGGACTCCTACCTCTGATGTTTTCACTTACATCTAAAATAAGGCTCCATTTTTCCCTATGGTGAATAGGAAAACCAAAACTTGGGGAGAAGTGAGCATGCCAGAAAGAAGGAATAGGCTGCAATCAGACCTAGACAGGTTACAGGGGTGGGCGGATGAGAATAGGATGGGTTTCAGCACTGACAAGTGCAAGGTGATGCACCCGGGGAGGAAGAACCAGCACCATACTTCCAGGCTGGGGAACTCCCTTCTCATCAGTGCAGAGGCAGAAAAGGATCTTGGCGTCATCACTGATGCCAAGATGAACATGGGCCGGCAGTGTGGGGAATCAGTCAGGAAGGCCAACCACATCCCGTCATGCATCCATAGATGCATCATGAGCAGGACCAAGGAGGTGATCCTGCCCCTCTATGTGGCACTGGTCAGGCTGCAGCTGGAGTACTGGGTCCAGTTCTGGGCGCTGCACTTCAGAAGGGACATGGACAACATGGAGAGGGTCCAGAGGAGGGCCACTCTCATGATCAAGGGGCAGCAGGACAGGCCCTATGGGGACAAGCTACGGGACCTGAACCTGTTCAGCCTCCACAAGAGAAGGCTGAGTGGGGATCTAGTGCTGTTTACAAACTAGTCAGGGGGGACCAGCAGACATTGGAAGAGTCCCTGTTCCCCCAAGCACTACCAGAGGGTAGATTTAGGCTAGATATCAGGAGGCGCTACTTCACTGTTAGGGTGGCTAGGATCTGGAACCAACTTCCAAGCAAAGTGGTGCTGGCTCCTAGCCTGGGGTTCTTTAAAAGGAGGCTGGATGAACACCTTGCCAGGGCTGTTTGACCCCAGTATTTTTTCCTGCCATGGCAGGGGGTCAGACTTGATGATCTGCTCAACCCTACCTGAGAAGGAAGACTGTGTGTAGGTTAACCCTGGAGGGACTGATGATGATAGATGCTGAGTGTGGACTGAGTTATGTTCAAGGGTTTCCTGCAGGGCAAGTGTGCCCAGGAAACAAAGTACTGAGCTGAAGTTGAAGATTGTTTGAGCTAACAATCCCTGAACCCACTATACACTACAAAAAAGAATGTCTTGGGGAGGCCTTAGACATGAGGGATCTAAGGTCACTTGGCAGTGAAAGGATTTGAACCTGGATAATTCATATCTTCCCAAGTTCTTAATCTTGGACTATTGGATAAAAAGCAGATGATAATGGTTGGCACATTTTGGTGAATCTACCCCCAAGTCTTCCTGCTCTTCCCCACTCCCTCATCCCAGCAGATCTTGTCCCATGAATACTTTCAGGTCAATCAAAACTGCAGCCTTCCAATGATTTGTCAAAAAGAGGTAACTTGAGTTCTAATCAAAATGCATTTTGTTATACGTTTATACAATGCCTAGCAAAAAGATAGTCCCTTTACTGAAGAGTTTACAATCTAAATAGAAGTAAAAAAACAAAAACAAAAAAAAACAAACAAACACAAAAACAAAAACAAAAAAAGAAACCAGCAGGTAGATAGAGACAGACAGGAGCATGAGGAAACAGGTTTCTAAACTTCTGGGACTTGAAAATCTCTAGAGTTCTGGATGAGGAAGCCAATAAACTAAAATAAAATCCCTGCTCTTTCCTCTGACAGAATAGATTTTAACCTAAAACTACAAATGACCCTTGAAACTGAATATTGCTCTGAAGAAAATATAGGAACTTGGGGCAAGACTAGTTCACTGAAGCTGTAGGGCAGGGGTGGGCAAAATGCAGCCCAGGGGCTGGATGTGGCCCAGCAGGCCATTCTATCCGGCCCATGGGGCTCCTAAAAAATTTAGAAAATTAATATTAATCTGCCCTGAGCTGCCTGTCATGCGGCCCTCAATGGCTTGCCGAAACTCAGTAAGTGGCCCACTGCCCAAAATAATTGCCTGCCCCTGTTGTAGAGTCATTTGGTTTTATTAGACTTGGGTTTTGTGCTGAATTACTGGTTAACTAGTGTGGTTTTCTTGGATTTGTTTTGTTTATTTAACTGGATTTCTAGTTAATAATTTAACACTAGATAACTACTTAATCTTGTGATTAATTATTCCCTAGTCTGTTTTAAGCACTCAGTACAACATACTTTGTATCTTTTTCTTTTAGGTCTTCTTATCGTCCCATTTTCCAGGATATGGTCCTCATCTCAGACAGCATATTGATGAAACTTAACAAAAGGCAATGGTCATATCAGTGTCTCTGAAAACAGCATGTAGACTTGTAAAACAAGTACTAACTTTTAACCTGTTTTTTTCTTTAATAGAATGCATCTTTCTTATTAGCATACTTCTAGATGCTTGTTGAAAAAAAGTTTTGTTGTTTTTCAAGTAGAAGTCCCTTTTTTTCTACTAGCAAGTATATGAACTAACATCCTTGTGGAAAATATAGTTGAATCAGATTCATCTTATAAATTCTTGAATAAGCATGGGAGGACACATTTTTGTGCATTGTAACTAAGTTGCAATGAATCTCCCTCTATATAGTGTGGAGAAAATCTTTGTGTGTGTGTATTATATACACACACAAAGATTTTCTCCTTTTTGCTTTTTTTTTTTAAACTGGTTATTTCCAAACATTTTTAAACCAATGAAGTTATTTCTAACTCTATTTTTATGAACAAGGGGGAGAAATGGTCAACAAAAATTAAAACCATTCTGGACTCATGAATGTCTACATAAAAATACTTATTTACTTGTTGGTTAATACTTGTGAAAGTGCAAAATAAATAGTCTTGGAGAGCTATGTCAAACACACTGAGCAAATATAGCTAAGCCAGCAAATGGCCTGAGACTACTTCCACAATTCCAGATTTGAGTGCTGTGTGTTGCAGGGACTTTTTAATCTTGGCACAACTGGAATATATTTTAATGCTTGAGCATCAGCTTTAGGACAGAGAGCTGGCAGTCTTGGGCAGCATCCACATGAACATGGATGCTTGGTTCCCCTGGGACAATCAGCAGCAGTGCACCTTGTGTTGCTGCTACTTGTCCCTGGGGAATGCCTGTGTCATGTGCCCTCTGGCACATGGCAGGTTTCCCCGGATGGGTAGGGGAGGGTGTGGCCAGCACTGAGCTGGCCCCAGCAGCCTTACCTGAGGTCTTGGGGGGCCTCCTGGGGCTGCAGCAGGAGCAATCCTGCCACTTGGAGCCTGGCTCCAGATAGCCAGGCTGCAGTTTTGAATGGTGCATACTGTCCCCATGTGTATCAATCCACTCTTTTGATCCTGGGGTCCCCCCCGCCACTGTGCTGTTCCTTTGCAGTGCACCAAACACCTGAATGTGCAGTATGTGGCACCGCAGACGTGTCTGCGGTGCCACATACCACACAGCTGTGCTTGGACTTGTCCACACAGCTGTGTTTGAGTTAAACCCAGTCTAGGAATTGACTAAGGCCCACCTGGGCAAGGAAGATAGATTTCCTGTGCTATTGCATCATATTTGTACCAAATGATGGTTTGGAAAATCTTTTCAATTATGATTGACCATTGTTTCTGTATCTTTTCACATACAACGCACACTTTTTTTCCCCAAACCAGCTGCTAGAAACTGCTATGTGCAATATATGCAAAGAAATATGTTGATTACACTTTTTGATGCTTAAGAATTGGCCCAGCTACAGTGAGAGTGAAGTCTGCTAGCAATCTACAGGGAGCAGAACTATATAAGCAGGTTTGGCTTCCTAGCTGTTGCTATTCAGTTACTATAAGGAAAGATCTCTTTTTGTTTCTTCATTCTGTCTTTCAGAAAAAAAAGATGCATATTATATTCTGGGGCATACTCTACATGAGGAAAATAGGGTAGATTTTCTGGATTCCACCCCACCAAGAAGCTGGTGATGGTGGCAACTAGCTAAGAGAATGACATAGCATTTATTTGAAGCACTTAGTCCCCAGACTTCTGAGCTGCGATTTTTTTGAAAGAATATTTTACTAACCCATGGTAATAACATGCATTCATGGAAAAAGGTCATATACTGGTATAGGAAAGCCTCTACTCTTGGTCATTCTTTGCTGTGTCTAAGTCCCTGAATGCTGCTGGCAGGCTGTGGTCTGCCCAACAGCAGCACTACAGACTCACTGGGGAGTTACTCTTCTGGTGCCTGCTTTAAGTGAAGACCTAGGGCTAGTATCCCACCCACTCACCCCAAATTACACCCCTGCACTGATTCTAAGCATTCCTCATTCATAGTACAAGATCAAGTTTTCAAATACACTTTGCACCTGATCACTTTCTCCTTGATAGTGTTCTTGTGTCCTTCAGTTGCAAAAAGAAAAATCGATCCTTTCCTGGCAAGAAATATACTGAGTTCACACTTCTGAGTGCAAAAGAAAAGGGAAGCGCTTTCAATCCAGAAGTCAGAAGGAACTCTGAGTTATCTAGGACTTGATGTTTTCTTTGGTCAGACTTGATTTCAGCATAATAGCTGGACATGTGCTTGTGCAGTAGAACTGTTGAAAGGCCCAAATAAAGAGCAGAATGAGCTAAAGTCCTGAAAAAAGGAAAGGCAAAGAGTATTAGCAATCATGATTTAGTTCCCCTAAAAAAAATAAGATTTTAAAAAAATGTGTTTATATTCTATTTCCCTCCTAATTCTTATCTCTAAAGTTTTTATTTTTAGTTTGCTTATAAAAGCAAACCAAATATATATACATTTATATAAATACATTGTATAATAAATATTATATACACAATTATATATATTAATATATTATTAATAACATATTTAATAATATATATTGTTATTTATATATTATATATATGAATGAAAGCCAATATTCTAGCATGTTCACCTAACCCACTGTTTAAGGAATTCAGAAAAATATGAAATGATAATAAATGATGCACAATATGCTGGCCCTCTAAAGGAAGGTAACTTTAAATGCAATTATGCACATGTGTTTGATACTTTCAAACACTCAAAATATTTCAACTTTATTGTAGGAGAATAACTAAGTTCATGCTTTCCCTTTTGCCTGAAGTTCACAAACTACTTGGCAATAGCTTTGGCCTACTGGCACAGACCCAGCTTGCTTGTGATCACCTACCTTGGTAGTCAAAGACACTCTAGGTTTTAAAATATCACTCCATGTTGCCACTTGAGCATTTTTATGAACCCTATTGAAACCATCTGAAGTTCTGTCTTGTCAGTAATAGACAAAAGTATAAAGGCCCAGAATAAAATCCAAAACAACACTAGTCTGATAGGAAGGGTAAGTATAAGCTGATAGATGACAACTGGACAGTACTAGGAAAGTTTTGCTCAAGTCATGTGTTTGTTCTTAGTACCAATGATACGTCTTGCACCTAAGAATGTCAGTCAATGCTAAGATCCCCGTGATTATAAGTACAGATCAGTGATTCTCAACCAGAGTGCAGTAGCACCCTAGAGAGTCTTGTGATCTTTTGAAGGATACCATGGAGTGCCATGCAGTGTTAACAGGTTTGCAAACATGATTCACAAATAAATCTAGCGATTTCAAAAAGACGTCCATAGTTATGATCTTTCCAAGTTCTTTACAACAGAAAAAAAACTGTTTTCTTTTTTGTGGGCAAAAAGGAGGGAAAAATAAGAGCTAGCATTTTTCCAAAGGGTGCCCCATGTCTATCTGGGGGCTGCCTCAAGTCTATCCAGGGATAATTTGAGTTCTAATAAAAGTTGAGAACCACTGGTATAATAGATATTTTTTAATTGTATATGATTAATGAGCTACCTTGAGGCCTCTCTGGCTTGCCAGCAGTTTGTGAACAATAAGCAGTTAGCGCAGATTTCCAAATATTTAAGTTATGGCAAGCTTGAATATATTTAACTTAGGAAAGAAAGTATAGATGTAGAGGAACTTCATACCAGAAGAAGTTGATCTTTTGTAAAGCAGCAATTAAACATCTTATTTACAGCAGGATCTTAAAAAAAATGCTTAAAATAGAGGAGCTTGACTACTTTTGTTAAGAAATTAAAACACAGTAGAAAGATGGTGTCCTCAGAAAAGGGGAATTACAAACAAATAACTACATCCATAAAAGTTTAATTTTAATTTATCTAAATATAGTTAATACTACAATAAGAGAGATTTGTACAGTCAGAGCATTCTGAAACTCCAATACCAGCCTGTAACACTGGGTGGATCTCTAAAGTCATGAGAGTGAAAAAAGAGCATCAATTAAATGTATACAGTTTTGGTGTGCGAACTGCATACCAGGCTCCACCCTGCTTGTCTTAATTTCTTCAGCCTTGCTTTGCTTCACAAAAGAATGCCTATGTCATTGTTTTACTCCTCATGATTAAAAGATTGAAAACAAACTTATTAGTAGAGAAAATACCCAACCAGGTAGGACAGCTGTCTTTTTGTTTGGCTGTTTTAGTATGGTTACAGCTATGAGACTGTCTGTCTCCCAGCACTTAAACTCATTTGGCTTTTGAGAATTTTACTTTCTCTGGACCTTCCAAGAGTTTTGCTGAGTCTGAGCTGTGGAGAAATCTCCAAGGGAGGTAAGGAACACTCCTGTTTCTCAAATGTATTTATGTATTTTACTCCATATTATTATACCTCCTTTACACAAGATTTGGTTTTCTAGCTATCTGCAACCTTCAGTAAAACTACAGTACAGGATTTGAAGTCTTTCCAGCTACCGTTTCTTATAAGCGTTGCCTAAAACTTTTATTTAAAACAAGACAATATTTGAGTAAGACATCTGTAAAGGTTTTAATGATACAAAAAGTATTCGTAACTTTACATACTGATAACTTTGCATATTGATATGAATAACTAAGTTATGTGCAGAATGTACTACTTCTATAAGTATGCTAATTTAAGTTAACATTGTAATGTATATACTTGCCCTATGTGATTAAACCACAGTTGTTATTCTCTGATCAAATTTTATAGTGCAAAAACTTAAAGCCACAAAAACTATATACAACCCAGGAATTGCCTCCTATTGATCCCTTATAAGTTAGTGTTCTGATGTTAATTCCTTGGAGCTATGCAAGCATGGAATTTACTTGATCTACTTTCTGTGTATAAGCTATGTCCTGCCTACCTGACTGACAAAAGTAAATTCACATTTGATAGCAACAGAGAGACAATACGAGGCTGGAGTGCAAGCTGGATAATTTTATGGATGATATATTGACAGGCTTTTCACCTAAATTTAGATTGCAGAACCTCTTGCCGGAGATGACAGGCAAGGCAGATATGAGACCAACTTCCAGAACACAGGTTACATCTATAACACTAATATTGCAAAAATGTTACTTGTAAAGTGAGCACAGTAGAAGTCAAGCTGCATTTTACTCCTCTCCTTTAGCTGATACTGCCACTTACAGAGGGATTTTTTTTTTCCCTCAACGCACTAGTGCATTTTCTATATCAATATTACTATAGTAGGATGCTATACTAAATAAAGGTACATGCTGTACTGTACACAATATTAAAAATTACAATCAGGCTAATAGAAGATGATAATATGGTAGCTGAGTGCTGGTAGACAATCAGTTTTGGACCTGGCTCTAGACCAGAGTTATAACTATTAGAATTTGTGTCCTAGGCAGCAGAGATACCTGCTTGGGTTTGTGCACTGGGCCACCGGCATGACCTTGAGGCTCCACCCATCTGGAGTGGGGCAGGAGCAAGGCACTGCTTCAGAGAAACATGTTACCACAAGCAAGCAGATCTAACTCTCCATGGCCCCACACATTAATTTGAAGTTGATTTTAAAAGCCATAGGACATGCCTCACTCAGTTTTAAAAGAAGAGTTGAAAATTTTCAGCTAGGAGTATATAACCATGGAAGAGATTTTTCTTTTTTTTTTAAAGCTACTTTTTTCCATATCTTGTGAGTGAGTCCTGTGCTTAATATGTGAACATTGGTTTCCAAAAGGAGCATGCAGGACTGGACCAGGAAGGGCTGGAAGACTTCATGTTTCTGCCCAGTTTATCAGATAATCAGGCAGGAGCACACACTCTTCCACAGCCTTTCCTGGTCTGGCTCCACACAAGGCCCAAAAACAGTTCCACGCAGCTGTGGCAGTGGCAACATCCCAGATGAGAACCACTAAGGTAAGCTGAGGCAACAACAGTTGTTCTCAACCAGGGCACCGTGGAGCACAGAAAAGTTATAGGGGGATGATGCTCTAATATAAAAAATGCTGAGAAACACCGAACCAAACTATGTAAGCAAGGACAGTACCCTCTCCAGTTGTCATCCAGTCTTCAGTTTTGATCTAATTTCATCAATATGAGGCTTTTTGCAGCAATTTTTATGTCTAGTTAGTCTAGTACTAGCTAAGTGTACATGGTGCACTACCCTTCTGATGGTGCATGGCCCATTTGATGGTAGACTGTTTATTACAATAAAAACATTTTTTTTTTTTGGTATTCAAAATGAAATGTTATATTTTTCTTAAGAGAAATATACAAAATTGCTCATTTTAGTAGTGAGTAGCAAAATGGTGAAAAGAAGAAAAAAGTCTATTTAAGAGCTTCAGTCTCCATTTACAAAAGAAACAGTGTTCTTGGCCTTTTGACTCAGATCAAGCATAGTCTATTCTTGCCTGGCACACAGGCAGTCTTTCTAGTTGCTCCTGGGGAAGACCACTCTCCTGGCATGGGGATAATATCTGCCAAGGTAATATATAGAAGACCTCCCACTTAGCTGCTGGAGTGGGAAGGTCTTGACCCACTTTATGGAAATAGGACAGTCCTCCCTGGCTTGCTCCTGGGGCCTTATGGTGGAAGGCAATCAGAACTTGACAGCATCTGAACTCCAAGCCTTCAGGCTTGGGCCTGCAAGTCAGATGCCTGCCAAAGGTTCTGGGAACATCTGAAACCCCAGATGGGGATGCAGGATGTTTGCTGGTAGTAGGTCCACTTATGGTTCTGGACTCTTGGATTTGGAATTTGTTTTGGCTAATTTGACCTGGAATACATAAAATGTTTAAAAAATGCAAATTTTATCTTCTTAGTAACAGGTAGTCATTGAGGACATGAAGTCCCTTTTTAGCTTGACAACGCTAATTATGACTTCTGAAACAGTACTTGGCATGCCAGAGTCCCTAAAGTGGGTATTCATTTGTGTCCTTGGGGTTACACAAAACTGCATTCTAGACACTCTGAAGGACAAACATGGTTAGAGGAACTGACTGTAGCTAGGGCACTTGAAACCATGTTGGGGAGAAGCAATTGCAGAAGAGATGGTCTGGCTGGCTCATCAATGAGTGACGTGTTTGTTGCTTACACTAGCAGACTTGCAATGCTGTCAGCTGACTGTTGTAGGAATCCAAGGGTAGATAAGGAAAAGTTATGCTGAGCACTGTTTTACAAGTCATAATTAAAACAAACTCAGAAACACTGTTTGAGCTAGCTATACACAGAGGCTACCTGTGGCACTTGTCCTCTAGGTTACTACCCCTGTCTTAGGGAAATCATGGGAATTGTGGCATTAGTTTAACTGAGGCAGGACAGCAACCATAGTAACTGTATCATCCGAATAAGTTTTTTTTCCTTTTGATTTACTATCTGTACCCTTTTTTGAAGTTCTCAGAACAGGTCCTTTTTGCTTGTCCATGTCCTGACTCACCTGTAGTAAAGCTACATGTTGCAAACAAGGTGCCCATCTGCCTGGACAATGAAGCACAGGAGTAGAACAGGACTTTCCAAAGAAAATGAGATGTGATAGTAACAATAGCAGCCAATGTATATTGCCACACATTTTTTAATAAAGTAAAACATAAACATGTCTATTTTTTTAAATTCCAGTGACTAGTAAGAGCCAAAGGATATAAGTCTTTCACTTGATGATTATTGGTTGCATAGTTAAAACTGGAGTGACAAGTTAAATGGGAGACTGGGAAGAAAGTAGTACAGTTATCCACCCTGGCAATCTTCACAAAGCATCTTGATGCCCATCTTGCTGGGCTCATGCCCAAGTGCAGGGGAGCTAGGTCCAATCATCTGTAAGGTCCATCCCCATGCCTATCTAACAAAGGCCTGACCCTCCGTCTCTAGGCTACCCGCCCGTCTATCTCGCCTGCCATGCCTTGATGGAACAATAATTATGATGTTACTCAGGTAGGAGGCTGTCCATTTTAATACCCCAATGCTAGTGGTCACTATCCACCACTCCAAACCTGCCTTGCACAGTGGCCCATGCCTCATAGATAGTATAAATGTTGACCTGAGCCCTAGAGCATGGGGCTGACTTACTCTCTGTTGCTTTGCTTCTTGGAACTGGGGTGTACCCCCATCTCTGTGCCACCTGGCACTGGGGCCCGATCATCCCCTGTCACTGCACCCCCCTGGCGCTGGGGCCCGATCACCCCCTGTCACGAGGGCTTTGCAAAGTAGTGTGGCCCACTGAGACCTTCTTCTCCCCAAATAGCCTCATCCCAGTCCACCACACAAATAATAACATAAATATAAGACCATGGGCTATAACATAATAGAAGTCCTATAAGCCACACTGTGGCTTCTTAAGAACCCCAAACTGCTCCTCAAGCATTGAGTACCCCCTCTTCATCCCAATCTAGATACATTGTAGACTCCTGGAGCCTCTTTAGCCACAGCTACAGTCTGGCCAGCAGCCACAGCATTCCTGGGTATTCTGCTGTGCAGGAGCTCTCTTCCCCTGGCCGCTTGCCAGAGACATTCCCCCTGCTATCCTTGGCCCTGGGGTGTATATGTGCCCAGAGGCCTATCCCCTTCCTGTCAGTTGACTGGCCTGGGTGGTTGGGCTATTAACCCCTACCCTCCCAGTGCTTAATGTTCCTGTAGCCCCAGGTCTTAAAGGGCTAGCCCTGCCTCTTAGTAACAGGGCTAGGGTTCCCTGTTGTAGTCCCTCCCAGCTCCTAATAACTATGAAACTATGACATAATGAAAGAATTAGTTTAGATTTTGGTGGGGCATGTGATTGCCAGGATACCCAAAGTAACTTATTACTAGTAAAACAGAGCCATGAAAAAAAATCTAATTGAAGAGAACCTAAGCCAAGCAATTATGAAAAAAATGAAAAGGAGGCTGAATAGTATAAGGCTATGGCCAGAAATTACACAAAAAGTGATCAAAAAACAGTTCAAGTCTGCAATACAACAGAAGTTCAGGGCACATAAACTGCTTTCAAAATGGCTGAAACTGGTTTAAGAAAATCCTGGATGGATGTAGCATCAGACTTAACTGATTTAAATTAAATTGGTTTATTGAACTTCTGTTCCAATTTCAAATTAACTCACAATCTTCCAGGATACTTTGCAGCTTTCCCTCAAACTTTGCCCCCCAACACTTGCAGCATGGGTGGGCTAGCCTTGGCCCAAGCTATCTGCTTCAGCTGAGCGGGGAGGCATGCTCTAGAGCTCCCCAGCTTCTGGCCTGGACCACTGCAGGCATGTGGCTTCATTTCTTGATTCAAAAGTGAATGTCTGTTCACTTGCAATCTATGCAGCTTACACTAACTTGTAAAGACTGAATCAGTTCAGCATTTTGACAGTCTATACTTAGCCTAAGTGTTTATTCAGCACCAGTAAGTTTAGCAATAGACCCTGCTGTCAATCTCCAAGGGCAGAGGAGTGGGCCACATCTGCCTGATGGAACTAGCTCCATGTTAAAAGTATCCAGGGAAAGTGAATGAGGCCTGATCTTTTCCAACAGGTGGTGTCCTCAACCCCTGGTACAAAGCCCAGATCTGGCCGCAGAGCTGTGTTATATAGCTCATGAGGCTCCCCGTAGGTCTAGAAATTTGGCAACGAGGGAGAGGTGGCAACAATTGCTCCTCTGCTGCCAAATTCCCAGACCCATGGAGAGCCCCATGGGCTGGAAAACATGGCCATGCAAACTGTATCATACTGGGATGGGTGGAGGTGGCACAGGACCAACTGGGGAGTAGCAGGGCCTGTAGGAACAGCATGAGGCCCAATCCTGGTGCATGAGGATGGGGGAGGTAGTACAAAGGCTGATCCTGATGAGGTGGCACAAGGCTTGATCCTAGCACTTAGCGCATGATCTAGCCTGAAGACCAACAATACCATTCACCTGACCTGCGGGGACAACAAAGAGAACACTTAAGTATGTAGAGAGACTAACCACACCTCAGACTATTTTGCAATCTCCTGACAATATTTCTTCATTCTTGCTCTACTCCTCTACTGAGTTTTTCTACTTCCAGCTTTGTTCTGCCTCTAGATTCCTTTCAAGGTTTATTTTTAGCCTATCTTTATTTATGCACCCCCTGGCTTCTAGCCTGAGCCACTGCAGGCATGTGCCTGCATTTCTGGGATGTTTTTGCCGTAACAAAGTGATTTAACCTAGCCCGGTTAGATTAACCTCCAACAATTTCAATTGTCTAAAACCGTAAAACCACACTTTCTCTTCATCATGTAGTTTCTTGCCTTATTCACCTTATTCCAATTTTTGCAATGAATGAGATAAGAGTTCTACAAGTACTTTAGTCGTTGACTGCCATCCAGCCTATGTGCTGAATGCGGGGCAGGGGACTGAAAAACAAATAATTTATGAGTAGATAATTAAAGGCACAAGGAAAAAGAACCAGTATTTAATCATCCTTCATTCTGACATTTCAGAAAGGCTGAGTGATTAATCCTGCAACCTAAATAGTTTTCAAACAGGTTTATGTATAGGATTTCTTCAATTTTCCATTGTTCCAAAATAAAGATAATTCTGTAGTTTTGACAAGCTGTAGTTCTGAGAAAACGTTACAACAAATTGCTATTTTCTTCATGTTTGTGCTGCACCATTTTTTTACTCAAGCTTAAAACAATTCAACATGAAACCCTGAGATATTGTTAGAAAATTTCAGATGATTAAAGTCCATCTTAAAGATCTACAGCTACTGTCTGTCAGGTATTCCTGACCTGACATACCTGATCAGTAGCAGCCATGTATTTTTTAGTTTACCCAATATTTTATTTATGGCCTTTGACTATAAACTGCTCAAGACATGGATTATACTTTCTTTTCTATTGCAAAAGAATTGAGCACACCAAGTTATGCTTTGTTAGAGTCATATGCTCACATCAAACCCTTTTTTGTCATTCACTTTGTTTATGCACTAAAATCATCAACAATGTTTTTATTTCTCTGGTAAATACACAAGTGATTTTATACCCTTCTATTTTCTGCACCATCTTCAACTAAGATGCTTTAAAATACTATATAGCTATGAAACTGCCTGATTTTTCTAGTTTAGTTGCCTTTTGTATTTATCAACATTTTATCCCTAATTGGTTTTTTTGTTGCTGAAAACAGAAGATGCCAAAGAAGTAAAAAAAATGCTTTAAAACCTTAAAGGTTATTTTTAAATGTTCCAGGATATACTACATACAGGGTGCTCTACTAGAAACAGGAGATTCTAAAGCTATTTTTTAAGTTGGTACTATCCCCTTTAGTAAAAAAGTAATCACTAATAACTTTGTAGGGTGTTTTAAAGAAGGTAAAGACAGCATAAAAGACAATGCCCAATAATGAAGTTTTGCTGTATAACGTAAGTTAATATATAAATATTAAAGTAAAAATAAGTAAAAGCAAGTGGAACAAACACACTTAAATTCTTAAAACTAATCCAACCAATCCCAGCATTTCTTTTTTAACTTTCATTCTTAGGTTTATTCTAAAGTATTAACATCACTAAACCTGTATTTGTAAAACCCTGACTCTACCTCTAATTAGTAAAGCCTCACCAGTTACCTTTTAAGTACATAGCCTCTAGCTCCCATTCCTCTATCTCTTATTAGCTCTTATTTATACCATTAAAGTTTGTATTAACCCCCGAAAATGAGTAAAAATAAACTAATTTATGGTGAAGATCAGCTAATTTCCTACACATTTTACAAAGTATGCAAAGGGATAGAAACAGCTTTTCAAGAACAGAGGTTTTAGAGATATGAGTTTATTTTGATGAGTAGTGAAGAAAGAAAAATACAAAGGATTGTATAAAGCAGAAAGCATCACCTATTTCTAAGAGCTACATGGGAGAGGAGATGCTTCATGTCCTATAATTAGAGGCTTACCACATCCAGAAATATTTCTAAGGCTGTCACTATCTGAATACAGAAGAGTGACTTGGGATTAGTGTATTAGTATTCTGCTTTGTCATGTTTCCTTTATTCCCCTCTCAACCCTTCTTCTTATTATGGCATCGTATGTAAACGCAGACTGAGAACTTCCAGGCCTGAAAACAATGTTGTTTTACAGTGCTGTGATTTGATTGCCACGTCTCAAGAAAGAAAAGATTCTAAACTTCTAAAATGTTGTAAATTTTTGTTCCCTTGCTTATAGCTTCTTTAAAAGAACACATTGAACCCTTCTTATTCATTTGTTTAATCCAGAGGTGTATTTGTTCAGTCAAGTTTAGAGATAAAACTTTTTAGGTCTTGTTTGTTTTACCTAACCATTAAAGAAAATTGTGTATGTGCTTTGTTTTTTCTTTTAGCAACTGAATAGCTTGTAGCTTGCATTAAAATATCACATGTATTAAATAAGCCAGAATGAGAATTGTGTGCTTTCTTAATGTACAGACATTTTGTTTGATATAAAATAATACACAATGTTTAAAAAACATGTAAAGCACATTTTTAGCGACTTGCATACTAAAAACATTCTAAATATCTGCTAATGTGGACAATTTTTAGATATTGTTTTTAAATGTTTGCCCGTAACAAAATTAACGTAAGTTTTTATTAAAGAAGAAAAACAGTTACAGAAATGCAAAACTTTAAAACACAAGTTGGTATAAAACAGTGTTGAGGAAATGTCTTGTTTCTTTCTGAATTTGATTTCACTGAGGACAAATACAAAGTACTCCACTTAATCTGAAACAATCAGATGAACAAATACAAATTTGCAAAAGACTGTTTACGCTTTGTACTTCACAAAAGGGCTTGGGGTCTGTAACAGGTTGCAGGCTGAAAATGAGTCAACAGTATAGCACCATTTGAAAAAGAAGCCAGTAGTGTACTGTGATGTTGTTTCAGGAGTGCTGCATGTAAATAGATCTGTAAAAGGGATTTTTTTCCTTCTGTTCCACACTGGAGGAGCCTCATCTGCATTACTGTGTGCAGGTTTTGGCACTGCACTTCAAGAAAGACATAGATTAATTGGAAAAAGTCCAGAGGAGAGCAAAAAAAAGAATTGAGATCAAGGAAATATGACATACAAGGAAAGCCTGGAAAACCCAGGGTTATTTAGAAAAGAAAAAGTTGCAAGGCAATTTGATAATAGTCTTCAAAACAAAGAAGGTTATTGTACTGTAACATTAAGGATTGTGAAACAATCTCACAAGCTAAAAGAGGGGAAACTTGAATATATGTCTGATCATCATTACAGAATCACTGATTCCAGTATTCTTTACAATTGTGTTACAACTTTAAATGTTAAAGCTTTTTGAGTAATTGATAGATTGCCACTTACTCAGTAAAATACTTTTGCTTCAATACATAGCCATTCTACAAACAGGAATCAAAACTGGAGCTGGAATCAAAGCAGGGTGCTTTTGTTCTAGGCAGAAAAATCAGCTTCTCTGCTTAAGACCACATCCCAATTTTTAGATGCTGATTTTTGGGGAAAAGATGTGTGTGATATGCATAGACAACATGTAGAGTGGGCACGGAGGGCACATGTCCCCCCTGGGATTGGCCACCGCTGAAGCCGCCACTGGCTTCCTCAGGCCACTGGCGTCCGCAGGTAGTTCCTGCTTGCTGCTCACCACCCCTGTCTCCCCACCACCAACACTGCTGCTGGCATCTGCAGGCGGTCCCCGCTCACCACCAATGCTGCCACTTACAAATGGTGCCCACCCACCCCAGTCTCGGAAGACACCAGTCGTTCATGGTGGTATGTGAGTGAATACAGCAATATTGTAGATATGAACATAAGAACTGCCATTTACTTGGTCAGAGCATAGATCCATCTTGCCCAGAATCCTGTGACACAGTGTGTCCACAAGCTCCCTTGACTCCTTCAGGGGGCAGTGGGCGTAGGCTGAGATTCTCTGTTCGGTGTCTACTTCCGATGCCCTAGTTATTAACCTATGACCTTACTCCCATTCCTATTTTCTTTTTTGTTGTCCCAGGGAATTAACTGATGTGTCCCCAGTGGCCTCCCTTATTCAGAGAAGCCCACAGCAGGGGTGGGACAAAGGCGGCCTGAGGGCCAGATGTGGCCCACCAGGCCATTTTATCCGGCCTGTGGGGCCCCTAAAAAATTTAGAAAATTAATATTAATCTACCCTGGGCTGCCTGTCATGAGGCCCTCAATGGTTTGCCAAAACTCAGTAAGTGGCCTCTGCCCAAAATAATTGCCCACCCTTGGCCTACAGGTTTCATGATGGGCAATAGTCTATGATAATTTTTTGGCACATCAAATAGGCCTGTGACACAGTGGCAGTGTGTGGATGCTGTAAGAAAGAATGAACAGGGTATGGCCAGGGTTTTCTCCCTGTTCTTCTCCCACTTATAGCTGCTAGCATATAAGGTCTAGGAAGTTCTGATTCAGAGGCTATACCCCTATCTCTCATGCTCAATAGCTACTAATGCACCTTTCCTACAAGAATTTGCCCATTCCCCTTCTGAATCTGGTTAAACTGCCAGCTTCCACAACATCTTGTAGCAATGAGTTCCACACTTCAATTTCATGTCGTGTGAAAAACTTCCTTTCGTTAGTTTTGAATTTACTACACACTAGTTTAATTTTATGATCCCCAGTTCTGATATGGTGAGAGATATTAAGTAACAACTCCCTATTTACTTTCCATTTGCCATTTAGTATTTTGCAAACCCTTATCATGTCCCCTTTCAATCACCTCTTTTCTAAACTGAATAGGACTAACCTCTTTAGTCTGTCCTCATATGGAAGCCACTCAATATCACTTACTATCTTTGTTGCCCTTCTCTGTACCTTCTCTAGTCTTTCTATATCTTTTTTGAGGTGTGGGGACCAAAACTGGGCACCATATTCAAGGTGTGGACTTATCATGCCACTATAAAGGGGCATAATGATACTTTCTGTATTGTTTACAGTTCCCTTAATAGTTCCAAATATTTTCCTTGCCTTTTTGATAGTTGCTGAGCAGATCTCTTTCCTGTGTGGTAATAGCTAATGTGGAGCCCATCATAATGTAGGTATAGTTTGTGGGGGGGTTTGCCCATATGTATCACTTTACATTTATCTACATTGAATTTCATGTGTTGTTTAGTTGCTCATTTGCTTCCTTCTGTAGTTCCTCAAAGTCCATCCTGGTCTTTACTACTTTGAATAATTTTGTCATCTGTAAATTTGGTCACCTCGCTACTTCACGTTTTCCAGATCATTTATAAATAGGCTTAACAGCACTGGTCCCAACACAGATCCCCAAGGGCCTCCACTGCTTAATTCTGTCCATCCCCAAAACTAACCATTTTATACTCATAGTTTCATAGTTTCATAGTTAGTAGGGTTGGAAGGGACCTGAGCAGATCATTGAGTCCAACCCCCTGCCATGGCAGGAAAGAGTACATCTAGCCTCCTCTTAAAGACCCCCAGGGTAGGAGCCAGCACCACTTCTCTTGGAAGTTGGCTCCAGATCCTAGCCTCCCTGACCGTCAAGTAGTGCCTCCTGATATCTAGCTTAAATCTACCCTCTGCCAGCTTGTGACCGTTATTCCTGGTCACTCCTGGTAGTGCTTGGGGGAACAGGGACTTCCCCAGTGCCTGCTGGTCCCCTCTGACTAGTTTGTAACAGGCCATGAGATCCCCCCTCAGCCTTCTCTTTTGGAGGCTGAACAGGTTCAGGTCCCGTAGCCTCTCCCCGTAGGGCCTGCCCTGCTGCCCCCTGATCAGGCGAGTGGCCCTCCTCTGGACCCTCTCCATGTTGTCCACATCCCTCTTGAAGTGCAGCACCCAGAACTGGACGCAGTACTCCAGCTGCGGCCTGACCAGCGCCACATAGAGGGGGAGGATCACGTCCTTGGAACTGCTTGAGATGCATCTGTAGATGCGTGAGAAGGTGTGGTTGGCCTTCCTGACTGATTCTCCACACTGCCAGCCCATGTTCATCTTGGCATCAATGATGACTCCAAGAACCTTTTCTGCCTCTGCACTGACGAGAAGGGAGTTCCCCAGCCTGTAGGTATGCTGCTCGTTCTTCCTCCCCAGGTGCATCACCTTAGTTTCATAGTTTCTAGGGTCGGAAGGGACCTGAGCAGATCATCTAGTCCGACCCCCTGCCATGGCAGGAAAGAGTACTGGGGTCAAATGTCCCCAGCAAGGTGTTCATCTAACCTCCTCTTGAACACCCCCAGGGTAGGAGCCTGCACCACCTCTCTTGGAAGCTGGTTCCAGACCCTAGCCGCCCTGACCATGAAGTAGCGCCTCCTGATATCTAACCTAAACCTACCCTCTGCCAGCTTGTGACCGTTATTCCTGTTCACTCCTGGCAGTGCTCGGGGGAACAGGGACTCCCCCAATGCCTGCTGATTCCCCCCTGACTAGTTTATAACAGGCCACTAGATCCCCCCTCAGCCTTCTCTTTTGGAGGCTGAACAGGTTCAGGTCCCATAGCCTCTCCTCGTAGGGTCTGCCCTGCTGTCCCCTGATCATGCGAGTGGCTCTCCTCTGGACCCTCTCTATGCTGTTGACATCCCTCTTGAAGTGTGGCACCCAGAACTGGACAGAATACTCCAGCTGCTCTTGTCAGTATTGAATCCCATCCTATTCTTGTCCGCCCTGTAACCTGTCTAGGTCCGATTGCAGCCTATTCCTCCCTTCTAGCGTACCCACATCCCCCCACATCTTAGTGTTATCAGCAAATACTCACTCCATTTAATATCCTTTAGCCAATTTCTAATTCATGAGTAGGCCCTCCCTGTAATCCCATGACTACCTAGCTTCATTAACTTGGCATCAACTTTGATGGAGGACCTTGTCAAACGCTCTTTGGAAGTCCATACTATACTATGCCACCTGCTTACTGACACCCTCAAAAACTCTATCAGGTTGGTGAGACATGATTTCCCTTGACAAAACCATACTGATTCCTCCCTAGCATGTGATGTTCATCCATGTATTAAACTATTTTTTTTAATTATTGTTTCTACCAGTTTTCCAGGAATAGAAGTTAGATTCATTGTACTATATTCCCCTGGGTCCCCTTGAGGCCCCTTTTTTAAATATAGGAGTCATGTTGGTAAACCTCCAGTACTCTGGTACTGATGCAGTTTTTAGTGATAGGGTGGAGATTGGCTATTTCTAATTTGAGCTCCTTCAGGATCCTAAGGTGGATGCCATCAAGTCCTGGTGACTGCTCCTGTTTAGTTTATCAGTCTCCTCTATGACCACAACTACTGAAACCTCAGTTTAGGTTATCTCCACAGGTTTGTCCCTACAAAGGAGAGGATCTGGTGAGGGACATCTTCCACAATGAAGAGAGATGCAAAGAATGCATTTAGTTTCTTGACAATGGTCCTGTCATCCTGTAGTTTTCCTTTTACACCCTGATCATCCAAAGGCCCAAATGACTCCCTGGCAGGTCTTTGACTTCTAATGTACCTAAATAAATTTGTATTGTTACCTTTTGTGCCTCTAGCAAGTTTCTCCAAGTATATTGCCTGTTAGACAATGGTGGCCTGAATAAGTTGTATCTTGTCCTGTTTTAAGAGTTAGGTAGTTTAGGTTCACTCAAAATTTTGGGTTAATATATAGGTTCACTAGCAATTTTGTTTCAGCATCGTCTTCTTACGATTAAATTAGACAAAATATAGTTGCCCACTTCTCTCCACATTCCTAAACCTGAATCCCAATTTAAAATTATATGGTCATGAGGACAAGAAAATAACTTTATTGTTTTCCACATAGCAGACAATCCTCTTATGCACTCCCTGAGTGTTTTACACTGCTTGCAAGTAAAGTTATGTCTGCACAAAGCTACTTTAGTGTGTGTGCAGGAACCAGTAATACTAGAACCTGGTCGGCTACTTTGGTATTAACTTTGGTAGGTATTTTATTATAGCTCTGGTGCCTCCTGGCCATTTTAACTACACAATATAGTTTTAAAAGCCCAAAAACACCACCACACCCTTATTTGAGATGCTTTACCTCATAGTAAAATCAATGGCATTTCTTTTTTCCTTCAAATTACCAAAGCCCATTGTGCCAGGGGCACAGGACCGGGAAGGGGGGAAGCCTTGCCCAAAGGCAAAACCCCAACCAAAGAAAAGAAAGAAAAATATAATAACTTACCTGTTTCAGGGGCCAGGAGGAGCAAGGAAGCTCAGGGCGAGAAACTGCTTGTGCAGTTTGTAAGCTGCACCCATATACAGCTGGGGCCAGGTGACATCATGAGGAGACGCCACCCAGCAGAGATGAAAGGGGGCCATGAAAGCGTGGGAAGGCCACTGAGTGCCGGAGAACCAGCAGGAACCCACTGGCCAGGAGGGGACCAGCTGTGGTGGACGGCCACCGGCAGTGGCAACAGCAGCGAGAGTGGCGAGGGTAGTGGCGGCAGCAGCTGTGGGAGCGGCAGGGGATCCATGACCCGGGGAAGACCGGCGGGGATCAAAGATGCCGGTGGAGAGGCCAGCAAAGGCAGCTGCAGCAGCAGCTGCAGCATCAGGAGCAGCGGGAGCAGTGGGAGATCCCCAAGCCAAGGATCGGTGGGGATTGAAGACGCTGGCAAGGAAGCCAGCAGGAAAGCTGGCGGTGGTAGCCACAGCAGCAGTGGCAAGAGTGGCGGGGAACCCCGAGCCAGAGAAGCCCTGTGAGAGCCGAAGGAGCTGGCGGAGGGACCTGTGGTAACCCTGGGGAGAACGGGCGGCCATGCCTAATCATAGGCAATGGGGGCCATAGCCCCGAGTGGAGGCAGGGCCCAGAGAGGGAAAGAGAGGGACCCCAGCTGGGGCGAAGGCATGGGTCCCAACCCGTAGGGTGCCCAAAGCTAAGGGCGTCAAGGGTGCTAAGAGTGTACGGAGCTCACGGTGGGTGCTGTTTCCTTCAGGGTCCTTCCTCTTCTCTTTCCTTTTGGCTACACCTTACCAGTAGCTACGGTGGTGGGTTTGTTCGTTCTGTGTCATGACGGGCGTTTCAGGGAAGAGGGGTTTAGGGACCGTTTATTTCCATCCCTTTTGTGAGGGTAGATGAGCGAAGTCCTCAACACCAGGTGAGGGTGGCTAGGACCCCATGGAAGGGGAGAGAGAGAGGCTGCGCAGGAGCACACTGGGAGCAGGAGCTAAGGGCACCAGAGAAGACAGTCCTGAAAGCCGAAGGTCTCCTGGCCCACCCACCAGAGTTCGGCCGGGGCCCAAGGTGGTCACCGTTGTGAGGCAACACGGAGACCCGGGAAGACACCTGTAGGCGCTGGCTGCAAACTAGACTTGGAGGCCCGTCTCAAAAGTGTGGTGCTTTGCTGGGGTGTAGGGGAGGTTGGAGCCCCGTGAGCATCCGCCAAGACGCATGACGGCCCTGGAGGCAGCTCCAAAGGGGACCCCCTCCACTGAAGAACCATTCAAAGTCATGGCAGGCGAGTTAGGGGGTCTCCCAGAAGACAACTGAGATATCCTCTGGGGTCCACATGTGGGACCCTGGCACGCAAGATCAACTGCTTGGGTAAAGGCAGCGCGGGAGCATACAATACAGCAGGGGCAGGCACACTCATATCTTATAAACACTGCTTACGTTTTTACATAGAAGTACAGTCATTGACTTCAGTTGCATTAGGCCTATGTTTTACTATTTATAAGATCAGGCCCCCAGTATAAACAGTGCATTAAAAGCCATCTTTGATTTCTTCTTTTCTTGGTCTCTTCTGCTACTATGGCAAGGGAATTCTGAACCTGGATTGCATGCAGGGTATTGTTTGAAAACTGCTGCAAATGCTGAATGAAACATGACAGAACATGCATCAAAAGGCAACAACTGGCAGCCTGCATGAGTTAGAAATGCTTCAAATGTTACAGCTTGTTAGAAAAAATATGGTCTTTTATTACATTAAATGTACACATTTTAATTCAACAAATTAGATTTTAAAGCCAGTCTCATTATCTAAAGGAATTGAACAAAAACACAACTTGAAAGTCAAATGGACCAGAAAATTAGCAAACATCATTGCTATTTTGTTTAGCATAAATATCTTGTGATGTTACATGTGGAAGGCTTTTGAGTCCTGTTCTTTTCCTACTGCAGTGATTCTCCATCAGGCAGCTGGGGTACTGTAGGGTGCTTCCAGTTCCTTTTAAGGGTGTCACAAGGTATGAGAAGATATAAACGAAGTGTGAAGAGCTAAGCAGATTAATTAAGCAGACAAGCACATGCTCAGGCTTGTCCCTTTCTGGATGATCCCCCACCTTTACCACCTGGCTTCTCTGCAAGCAGGTAAGCATTGTAATATATAAATCGGTTTTTTAAATTAGAGGTGCCTTGCACCCAGAAAGGCTGAGAACCACTGCCCTAATGGCAAGCCCTACTTTAAGTGTAAAAGAACAAAAAAGCACCTCTATCCTGCTACCATGATGAATTGTAGGCTTAATGATCCTATTAATGTTAGCAAACCTGAGGCTTTTTATGTACACAGTGTTATTTAATGATATGTTTATGGGATTGAGGTAATACATGCTGTTGATGTAACAATGTGGAATCCGTGGAGATTTCACATTCATAATTCTCTATTGTGATCTATAAAATCTTGTTCTTTTTATAGCTACCTGCCCCAAAGGGGATGGCAATGTATAGAAGGGTGTGGGATCTTGTAGCTTTTTGTGAACTTCAAGTGAGCACTCCTGATAACTTTTTCATTATCTTCTTTAGGTATAATATGGCATCCTTTAAACCAATTTTGGCTTGTTTTCTAAGAAGTTGCCAGACTGGTTTCTTGTGAGTGTACCTGGAGCTGTATTTTCATGAAGCATATACAGTCTCTTCCCACTGGTGCTGAAGGATTTGTACTGTTTCAACATGTTTCTCATTCTCAGTATGTGGACATATCACCACTACCTGAGTGATTTCATATTCTGACCTGTACATTAATGGCATACGTGACATTTTTGGCCTGCGAATTGGTGAATGGGATTTGTACTTAGCAATATCTTCCTTTGTTGCCAGTAAGTTTTAGTGCTTTATATATCAGGAGCAGCCTTGAAATTGTACGGTAAGCACAGATAAGTGGGAGGATGTAACAGTAGGCAGCGGCATACATTTGGTCCCCAGCAAGCAGGACAGGAACAGGAAGGAGGTCCAATAGGTTATAGGGGTATATCATTGCACAGGTCTTACTGAGGCTGGAAGTAGATCTCAGTAAAACGACTGTCAGGATACAGGTTCCTTGCAGGGAGACACTTACAGCGAAGTCAAGCTCTCACTGAGGCATTGTGAGGGTTGGGAATCCCCTTGATCTCAATCTCTCTAAACAGGAGACAGGGCCAGTGGCTCCATGCAAGTGAGGAAATACAGACAGGTTGACGAGGACGCGAACCAGCTGCTCAGTGCTGGACAGGAGCCCTACAACCTCCCGCTGAAAGGACTGGGGAGTGCCCAGGCGCAGGGAAGGAGGGGGCGCGCATTCAGTGACGCTGCTCCAGTCTGTAGGTGGGGGGCAGCAAGGACCAGGTCTGTCTCCCTCTGGGACGGAAGAGGGGCGTGGGGCCCAGCTGTCACTGCTAGGAGACTCATCTTAGTGCGTGTGTTTGGGGACAGCTCCAGCTCAGGAGGGGAAGCTTAGTGCTGGCTCCAGCTCTGCGCCCTTGGCGCACTGTGGAGGCCCGAGGCTGGGTGCAGGGCTCTGGGCGGGGGGCCCACACTGGCAGCGCAGACCAGAGAGGGTGGGGGAACTGCCTGCTGCCTCTGGCAGGCCTCCCCCCGCCGCTGCTGGGGCCCGGGAGGCGGCACCTCACAGGCGGCCGCATCAGGGACGGGACTGCACGCTTAACGCGGCGCGGCGCGGGAGTTGGGGCGGGCTTCCCCCGGCTGGCGCATGCGCGGGGAGGCGGGGGCGCGGGGCGGCGCGGGGCGGGGCGGTCGGCCCGGCGGGGCCATGGTGCGTGCGGGACCGGCGGCTGGGGCTGGGGGATTGGGCCGCTGGCTCGGCACTTGCAGCGGGGCCGCGACCCTAGGCCTGACTCGTGCGCTTTGCCCTAGCAGACGATCGCCGCGTGAGCGCCCATGACCTACCAGCGGGACGACTTCCTGAAGGACTACATCAGGATGATGACCAACATGGTCATCCTGAGCCTGCTCATCTGCATCTCCCTGGCTTTCTGGATCATCTCCATCACGGCCAGCACCTACTACGGTGAGGGCTGGCCCGCAGCGCCCCCAGCATCCCCTTCCCCCCTCCCTCACCCCCTGCCCCGGAGCCCGAGGCATGGAAATTATGGGATCCCTGAGGAGTAGGGCTGCCATCACAGAGGACAGTCCGGTTGTCCTCTGGCCTCTCTTGATACAAAACCTTTACGTCTTCTGTTTTTCTCTTTAAGAGAAAAACGGGTTCTCTTTCAAGAGAAAATTAGAGGGTGCAAAGGCGTCGGGTTTTGTACCAATAGAAGATAGAAAACCGGAATGTCCTCTACGATGGCCGCCCTGCCTCGAGTCACTTCATCCAACCCCTGCCCGAGGCAGGCAGCAGCTGTGTCCCATGGGGGGACTGAACCTGCGCCCAGGCTGAGTGGGCAGCCCTTGCCCCAGGTTAGCAGACCCCCCCTGCATAGGGGTGCCACTCAGTAACTGCCTGTATTGCAGTGTGCTTTAGTATTTCCAAAAGGAAGTACTAAATAAAGCATGGTGCTGTAGCATCATTGCTGTATGGCAGTGTGTAGACATGGCCACTGAGTGAGAAAATAGGCCCTATTGGCTGGCTTAACAACAAGGTAATGTAGCTGTAACAAGGTAATAGATAATATTAACTACATTTTTGTCTATTAAAAAAAAAAGAAGGAAAAGAGTCAAGTCCAATCAATACCACAAAAGTAAAATGTTTAATGAAGAAGACTGCTGAAGAAATCAAGAGGTTTTAAACCTCTGCGTATAAGTATAAGGAGTCATTGGGAAAAACTATGGACTGTATCTTTGACACGCTCACCCTGCTGTAAAATGAGAAACAATTAGCATCGTTCAATCTAGGAATAGCAAGTCCTAGAGATGAATGAATTGGCACAGAGACAGAAGGACCCAATGAGTTCGCTAAGATGACATCAGCTGTCACTGCAGTTAAACAGTTTAATCAATATTATTGATACAGTAAAAAAGTGGATATGCTAGTAGTGCAGAAACCACAAAAAGATGAGCTGTTACGTAGCTGCTAAAGGCTGATCTCATTTTTTAATATAAACACACAAATACTTTCAGAATCTTTCTGAAATAGAAGCACCCCTTCCTATGTAAATACATAGTGATAGTGATCAAACTGTATGTAAAAGTCAATCTGGTGAGAACATTAGATATTATACGGGTAATTCAGAATATGTGGACTAATAAACAGGTTTTGCTATTAGACACTAAAAAGTCCTTCAGTAAAATAGTATGATCTTTCCTAAAACCTTTGCTGTTGACGGGGGGTTTTGGAGGCAATATGGAATTTCTAATAAATTATTTAATTATTGTTGTTCTGCCATACGAAAAATGGTAATGTGGTACATAGCAGAAAGTGCCATCTACACAGGACCCTGAAAAGATTCTGGAAAGGTTGTCTTCTTTCCCCTTTAATATTTCTTCTCTATTGGATCTTAGCATAAAAAATGCATTAAACAGCATAACTGTTAAAACTTGTTCATATAGTTACTACGAAACCTGTTAAGAAAAAAGATCTCTCTGCATTATGTATTTATTCAAATGTAGTCCTGCCAGCTCTTCACATAAAACCGGTGATTCTCAACTAGGGGGTTGCCAGATCCTTTGAAGAGTGCCCTGAAGTATAAGGAAATGAGCAGATAAACAAAGCAGATAAGCACAGGCTCTGGCTTGTCCCCGCTTGGATGATCTCCCAATCCCACTGCCTGACCCTTCTGCAAGGAGGTCATTGCTGTAATATACAATCTAGCTTTTCAAATTGGATGTCACTCAATTCACAAAAGTTATGAAGGGGTGTGTTGGGTCCAATGAGAGGTGCCTTGATTCCAATGAGGGGTGCCTCAGTCCAAAAAAAGTTGACAATCACTGGCATAAAAGAAATAATACTTTTATTGTCTAAATTGATGTTTTAGAGTTAGGAAAGAAAGAGACCTTAACATACATCAGTGTGGTATGTATTAACTGTAAAACTGCACTTGTCCATTTAACCAAAATTAAATGATAGGCTCTAATGTATCTTATGTTTTGGATTTTACATTTCATTGCTTATAATTTCCTTTCAATTACTGCATAATCCTGTCTGTTTTTTCTATCAGTTTCTATCATTTCTAGTAAGTAAAGTTTTTATTAATGGCATACTTTATCTTTGCATTAATTTATGTGAGTGTTAAAGAAAATACCTAAGGTGCTTCGTTTTTAGTTTTATGCCTTGTTATTTTTCTTCTGAATTGTAAAGGAGGTGAGGGAAGTTTCATCTATGTTACACTTAGAATTTACATGCATACTGGCATATAAACTCTTGTCTGGCATCTCTCTTATAAATCATTTTCATAAGGCCAATTTTAACTACTTTATTTAACTTCTCAGGTACTTTACGGCCCATTTCTCCCTGGCGCTGGCTTTTTTCAATTGTGTTTCCACTACTGATTTCTTCACAAGGTTATAAAAAAAAGAGTCTTGATCACAGTGGAGCTCTGGGAGGTATGTTTCTTTTGGGAGTATTAAGTGACATGTTTATGGTACAAACCATTGTATTTGTTTTAATTTTTGTCTGGCTATGTGCTTTTAAGACTTTTGTACTCAGTTCTGAACTAAGGGAAATGTGTACAAGCCTGCAGTACCTGGCATGGCTTCATGTCTGTTTAATGTTGCCTCCCACTTCCACCTCCAATCTGAACAACTGTGTTCATGGTACAGCAATTGTGTATTTTAATGTTGCTGTTAAAACTTACTTCATTCTGATATTGTTTATACTTAAGTATAGTATATGCAAGTTCTGTTCACAGGTGTAAAATCTGCCACAATGTTGGCCATGAAACCCAAGGTAGTATATATGATTGGGCTTTTGAGTCTGTGGAATCCTTTTGTGGGGCTTGGTGGTTGTAGTCTTTTTTTCACCCATCCAGAGACATCAGAATGAAATAAGGCTGCTGGAAAGAAATTCTTTCAAGTTGAGACATGTAGTCAGTCCACCCTTGTTGGACCTTCAGTTTTTCTGGTAGAAAACCAAATATCTTCTTGGTTTCCTTTGTTTCAGGACGGGCAGCCCTCCCTCCTTTCTTACTTCCCTAAAATACCATATTTTTCCTCATGCCATGTGCCCTCCCCCCAATAAGGTGCATATTTTTTTGGAAGGCAAGATGTAGAAAACAAGATTTTTCTAGTCATGACCTAGAGCTGACTTTTTTTCATGGAGAGGTTGTACTTCAAAATGGTTGTTGCTTCTGAACTCTGCTCCTGATGCTTGTTGACTGTTAGCTGAGAGAGAAGAAACAGCCATATTGCAGCACAGCCTCTCCATCCTTCTGCTGTCCCAGTGAAGAAAATCAGCTTTCCCACTGAAGACATTTGGGCAACTAATTTTTTGTGGGGGAAAGGTGTGTGTACTTTGGGAGTAAATATGGTAATAAATCAGTTCTCCTTTTAATATTTAAGCAGATGACCTGTTCACAATTTCATTTCTTGACCAGATGAGAAAACAGCAAAATACTTTCAAATATTGTTTATCAAAATTTTATGCAAGATTTAGGGGTGAGGTTCTTACATTTGCATGGGGCAGAGGTCAAAAATGATGACTGATGGGACATTGGGAAGGGAGGGAGAAGTAGGACCCTCAGTTTCTCTATACCAGGTGTTTTCAAACTTTTAAAATAAGTGTACCCCCAGTGACTGGACATGGAGCAGGGGGAGAGGGGTGGCGCGCGGCTGGACACGGAGCAGGGGTTGGGGGTGGGAAGGGTGGTCCTCAGCCAGATGCGGGGGGGGGTTGGCAGCAGCCACCACTGCATGCAAACTTCCCCTTCCCCACCTTGTGTCTGGCCAGCCGGGCAGCACCTGTTTGGCCCACAAAGGGGTGCCACTGCCCTCTCCCTCCCAGCCCTACTCCTGGGAGGCGGCAGTGTGGGGTGGTGGGTGGCAGCAATATGTCCCTGCCCGCCCATGTGTACCCCTTAGGGCCTTCCCAAGTACCCCCCAGTTGACAACCCCCATTCAATACATTCTGCAAATATAGTGCATTATCTATATGTAAGATAACCAGTGCCCCCCTAAAAGACATCTGCTTCCCTTTCCTGTTAATTTTGTGTTAACAGCTCTGGGATCGGTTCGGTTGCATAGAGCTGCAGGTCATCAGCTCAATCTTTTCTGCATCAGTGGCATTGAGCTGAGTCAGCCACTAGTTGTTTTCCACTCCCAGCAAATTGCAGTTTTCCACTGAATAGAGCAGTAAGGCGTTATGAATTGGATCTACCCAGGGAGCAGGAGGGAGGAGAAAAGTCAAAACACATATGTGCAAAATAACACCAAAGAAAAATTGCTTGAAGAGAAGTATTTCAAACAAGGCAGCAAGAACATGAAACAAGGCAAGAGTGATGATGAACAAAAAAGATCAGTGGCAGTAAGGGTTAAAACAAAGCTGTCCAGCTCAGAGGGGTTAATAGCCCCTGGGCTCCTGGTCCGGGGCTGTTCCCCACTTTGCTTTCTCACTGTTGCAGCCAGTGTCCCTGCCCTCCCCCCCCATACCTCCTCCAGCTTCTGTTGTCCCCACCCCACCGAGCATGATGGAGTGACAGAGCCCATGTGGTAGCCAGGCTGCTGGGTGGGAGGGGGTGTGACCCAGGAACTGTCTGAAACATCTATACCAATGTGGTATAGTGTGGGAGTTGCCTGCCATTTAGGGGAGGGGAGGATGTATGTCTTATCACATCTGCGTGATCAGGGGGTTTGCATTGTGTGTTAGGGGATCCATGTGGTTGGGGTGGGCTCATGCAGCTTGTCAGGAACCTGTGTGGTACAGCAAGGTGGGCTCATGTGGCGTAGCTTGCATGAGCTATGGCGGCCCCTGGCTGCTCAGAAATTGGACAGCCCTGGATTAGAACATGTTATATGTAGCAGGAATGCACAGTCCTACAGATTATCCTGAGAGAGGACCCCAGCATAAGAAAAATGTTGCAACCCAAACTGTAGATGTTCCTAATGTCAATATATACATAGAGGCTTAACAGAGATGTACTCCCTTTGCTTCCCATAGATACAATGGGGGGACATTATATAGACATTTTCATATATATATATCCTTTTGTATTGTTTTTATTGTTGAATTTTATGTGGCCCTGGCATAGGTGACTTACTATTTTCCAGCAAAGAAAGAGTTGTTTCAGAACTCTTTATTATACAGATACTTAGTGGAAGATCACTGTTTGTTAAAGGAAAACATTAAAGCAAAGGCGGCTGTGTGGTTTTTCAGCAATACAGATTGTGGGGTATTTTAAAACTGTATGTATCCCATGGATTACCACAGTAATTCTTGGACTAATTGCACTGTTGTCATCTTTTAGGTTTATTATGAAGATTTAATAGTTCATTTTAGAAC
This sequence comes from Crocodylus siamensis, assembly GCF_052110815.1. Classification (NCBI taxonomy): domain Eukaryota; kingdom Metazoa; phylum Chordata; order Crocodylia; family Crocodylidae; genus Crocodylus; species Crocodylus siamensis. Next base: position 69,485,654 of record NC_143398.1, read on the forward strand.
ATAAAAACATATTCTTAATTGCTTTGCAGAAGATTATTGCATGAACTAACTAATTTGATTTTTTTTTTCTTTATAGGATTAGTGGTTGGGTTTATCCTAACAGTTGCAAATTTCAGCTTCTTCACTTCCTTGCTCATGTTTTTTGTTACTTCTTCAAAACTTACTAAATGGAGAAAAAATGCAAAGAAGCAAATAGATTCAGAATACAAGGAAGGTAAATGCCAAGATTAATTGTTAGACAGTCTGAGAAAAATACGTTCTGTCTTGCTTGATGTTTTTGAATGTAACATTCATAGTGTACACATTACATAGTGTACACAGTAGAGAACACTGTGCACAGTAGAGAACACTGTGCACTGTGCAAGTTTCGCTGCCCTCAGTAGTAAAATACAGATAGTAGCTGTTTCTTGAGGAGTGTTCATTGGTTTGGTTGCTGCTGTCTCCGTCTGATGTAAGCTGCTGCATATAAACTTCCTAGGGATGAAAATATTCAAATTATCTTTCTTCCAGGTGGGCAGAGGAATTGGGTGCAAGTGTTCTGTAATGGTGGTGTACCTACAGAGCTGGCACTGCTGTATATGATAGAGAATGGACCGGGTGAAATTCCAATAGATTTTTCCAAGCACTATACAGCATCATGGATGTGTCTTTCCCTTTTGGGTGCTTTGGCATGCTGTGCTGGTGATACGTGGGCTTCAGAAATTGGCACTGTCCTGAGTAAAAGTGAACCAAGATTAATAACAACATGGGAAAAGGTACCAATAGGTGAGGCCTCTGATTTTACATATTCTTGTGTTGATACTATATCTAGTTCTTTCTAAGAGCCTTTACATAATCAGATCCACAGTATTGAATTCTGCTAATATTGAAAAAGTTTACTTTGGTGAAAATAAGTACTGATTTCCATAGGTTGTAAATAAAATGGAGTTATATAGCATCCTGTGACTGAAAAACTGCCCCATTCTGAGTCTGTCTTTGTTTTTAATACTATTAGTTTACATTTTACATGACATCTTCTACAATATAAACTGTCATGTAACACAAATGAAGGGATTTGAAAAGCATTTTAAAATCTGAGATATTTAATTGGTAAAAGGCTATATGCAGTAAGCATAAATACGACAAAAATATGAACTTTTTGTTTGATTTTTAGGTACCAATGGAGGAATTACTGTAATTGGCCTTATTTCAAGTTTGCTTGGTGGAACAGTAGTAGGAGTGGCTTACTTCATTACACAACAGATTTTTGTGAGTGATCTGGATATATCTGCTCCACAGTGGCCAATCATTATGTTTGGAGCAGCAGCTGGTTTACTGGGTTCAATTGTTGATTCATATTTAGGAGCTACAATGCAGTATAGTGGTAAGAAAATTATTTTTTTTCTAACTTAAAAACTGCCTTTAACTTAAGGTGCTAAAGATTTGGTTATGAAAACAGAGAAAGAATGGATGGAGTAACACAATGATGGATTTCCAAAAGATGGCCAAAAAAAGGGAGTTAATCTTACCTTTCATCTTATTTCTGTTCCCCACTTCTTTGTTTTTAGAATCTCAAAATCATCTTGGGCTACTCTCAATTTGTTACATGAATTGTAATGGTTTTTGAAATGATCAGGAAAAAGTGATAAGAAAGAAATATAGTATTCTTTCATGGGATGGTGTATATATCCATTTCAGTATATAGCTGTTGTACATCCTTCATCCACTTGAGCTGGAGACTTAGTACTGTTGGGACAGAGTACATGCCCTGCCTGCCCTCTATTTCACCTGAGGGCATATGGAGCTGTGATCATCTTGCTTCCCTCTGTTCCTCCTAACTGCTCATCACAACAGTAAGCTATCCATACTCCATTCTGGATTTTTTTTTCTGCACAGCCAGAATTCACCTTACTTGTAAGTAGTTCTAATATTTGTTAGTTCTTAACTCTACTAGTTATTTATATAACCTAAAGCTATTGGAAATTCTAACCTCAGGGTTTTAAGCAGTGTCTTGTGTGGGGGTGGGGGGGGGGTTTATATGGATTGTTTGTTCTGGCCCAGGAAAGGGAAAGATGCCATCTGTAAAAATCTCTTTTCAAACAAGAAAGTAGAGAGATCTGTCTCAAAGAGCTTTCTTAGGGCTTAGCAGTCAAAAAGGCATCTCCCTACCTAAGCAGGCAAAATAGATTTTTTTTAATGAAGTCAGATGAAAAGTCTGCGGGGCTTAAAAAAGCAAAGCAAAAAAAGGCCCCTTGCCATATCCTTTCAGAGATCACACATGCACACACCCTGTCCAAGGTGACCCTATTATCAGACAGCACAGTGAAAACCAGTATATTCATTAATTTCCAAGACTGTTAATTCAGATATGGCACTGTCATGGCTGGTCCTTGCCTCCTTTTCTGCCTGTCTCCAAGACAGTAGATGGGTATTATTAGGGTGTATTCCAAGGCATGAACATTTCTTTATTCATTCCTTGTCAGAATCCTTGGCTGAGATAGTTGTGAATACACACTTATACTAAATTTACCTTGAGGAATAAAGATCAGAAAAAAATTGCATGTATTTGGATGCAAATCTTACTTGACAGCCAGCTTTATTTGCCAAACTTTCATCAATTGGAACTCTAGATTCTAGTTTGGTAGATTAAATTGTCTGAGAAATGCAGTAGGTAATTCAAAGCCATCATCACTGGGGGAAAAAGAGAGAATGTTTTTGCAAGTTGTAGTTGATGCTATGGACTCCACTTCCTACCCCATGCACTTTCTTTCCTGGTCCAAGTGTCATTCCTGTGAAGATCCAGCATGCTATTCAGGAATCAGACTTTATTGCTGACAAACATGAACTGAAAACCAAAAAGGTTCAAACTAATACTTATAATACCAGAAAGGAATCTGTTTTGATAAATAGAAGAACGTATTAGTTTGGATAGCAGTAAACAAATGATGACAGAGTTGGCATAAACAACAATAAAACATAACAGGGCTTTCTGCCATTTCAGTTAAGGTTTACCTAGTAGGCATTTTGGCAGCACATTCTTTTGTCCGAAATAACTTCCATCTTGCTTTGTGAAGTTTCCTCAGTGTCCATCTTCCAATACAAGACCTAGTTCTCACATGTGAATTAAACCTATTTCCCTTCTTAGCCAATGGACTCTCTGTATGAATCTTTAAGTATCTTGTAGTCTCTTCCATCTTTTACATAAAACAGATTTTTTTAATGGTGGAAACCATCATCTGAAAATGTTTCTGGATTACAAGCCACTATATACAATTTCCACAATTACATGATTTTTCTTAAATTCATCATAAATGCCATGCCAGAAATCATTTAGTTCTTTAATCTGAATCAAATAATCCATTTACCTATACCTCTTTCCTAAGGCTCACTTCCGAAGAGGCAAAGAGAAATGTTGACAAAATGCTTCCCTTTTGCATCGATGAAACAAAGACCTTCACCAAAACTACTTTGGTAAAGAGATTGAAATGTCAGTTAATATCCACCTGGATTACAGCATATCTAAAGACTTGCTGTAGTTCAGCTCACAGAAATTTTTTTTTGTATATTTGCACATTTGACTTGGCTAAAGCAGTGTCCCAGTTGTAGATATTTGTAAGGTTAAACAAAAAAGTTTTCACTACATGGCTTTCCTTGACATTTATTCCTTAGTTGAAACTTCTTGTCCCAGTGCTGACTTTGGCAGGGTAGTTCTTTGAGATGTTTTGTGCCCGTGTCCATTCTACATGCTCCCTCCTACCCTGCATCTCCAGAATTCTGGCAACAGAGAGAGAGGCTTGAAAGCCTGGGGATGTGCAGGGTGCATACTCTGTGCCAGTGGCACTCTAGCAGATGTGTAGTGCATTTGATAATGAAGTGTGTGTGTGTGTGTGCCTGGCACATCTTGAAGAATAATCGTTATTGTGAAGGTAAAAGCAGCTTCCCTTCCATCCCCATAGTTCTTAACCTGAATATGCTATATTCTAGCATTGTCTACTTTTTCCCTTTCCTAGTACTCTGAATGGCTATCCAATTAAAGTGCATCTATAATGCCAAAACACAGTCTTTACTTCACTCTTTTTCAATTATTCTGTCAAACTTCAGCTACCCAGTTTTGCAATGGTAATTTATTCTGACCTAATAGGATTGTGCAAGTAGTTTCCATTCTTAATTACTTAATACTACTTGAGGTGATGAAGGACAGATAAATCTAGCCCTTATGTGGTGTGGTTTTTAATTTTATTTTTTTATTGTGGCTTCATATGGATGCAGGAGATGACTATTCCCTGTTCTCCCAGAAAAAAATGTTAATGTGGGGCCAATGGGCTGTTTAGGAATATGTCTGGATTTAGCCTTTTATAATGGGGGTTAAGTAAGAGGTAAGCGATTACAACTTTAAGTTAATGCTTCTACTACTGTTGACGTCTCATTTTGGGTTTAGTTCTTTAAGTGCTAGGGAAGAAGCAGTACTCTCAACTGTTTGCTTTCAAGGCAGCTGTGTGATTTTTTTTCTTTTGGTGTGTTAAGCATCTCTTCAATAAAACAGAGTAGCTCAACATGAATTTTAACATTACTTTGAACATACAGGGCACTAACAGATATTCAGAAACTTCAAAGAATGGTACTGGCAAACAGTATAATGGCCTACTTTGAGATGCTGGTTCTTCTCCACAGAAATAAAAATCCTTCACTATGTATTGAGCCAGCATTAAAATGTACATTTGTCCTAGCAGACAGATTGGATAAGGAGAATGTTGTCCCACTCACTTTAACTTTTCCTTTGCATTGATAAGGAAAGACAGCGTTTATACAGAGGCAGACCAGGGGCCACATAGACTGGAAAGGGAGCTATACAGCCACTTAATGTAATGCCCTTGTGGAAGTGAAGCTATTTAATGGGCTTAATTTCAGGGTTAGATTTGCTGTGATATGGAGTAATTTTAAGATATGAAAGTGTTGGGTGTTTTTTGGTAGGAATACACATTTCTAAGCATTTATGTTTGTTCAGTGGCATCATCTTTATCATGACAACTCTTGGAATAGTTTTGTTTACCTTAATAGCCTGTGTTGCTAGCACAGTATTATAGAACTATGTGTATATGTGTGTGTGTGTGTGTGTGTGTGTGTGTGTGTGTGTTTGTGTATATATGTATATATATATGTATATTTTAAAAATTAGGGTATTAATGCTCATGTAAAATAAGAATTTTATTTTTTTTAAGTAGATAGATATTTGATTCCAACAGCCATAACTTAAGCACTTATAGGAAGTAACATACACTTGATGTTAGGTTTCCTCTCAAGACAGCTGCAAAATGTGAATATGTTTACCTTCTATTTACTTCTTTCCCCAGGTTTTGACAAGCGTATTGGCATGGTTGTCAACCACCAAACAAAAGACTCAAAGCACATATCTGGAAAACCTATACTAGACAACAACGCAGTGAACCTCTTTTCTTCTGTAGTCATTGCTTTGTTGCTACCTGGTATAGCATGGGGTTTTTGGCCAAGAGGATGAAACATCATAATTTTTTTATATGTGGTTCAAATCTTACTCGGAAATTTCTCCGCAGAGCACTATTTTTGCCTTACTGAGGGAAGGGGTCTGTAACCTTTACAGAGCCATAAGGGCTTAACTTCCTTAAGCTGTAAGCTTCATGTAACAGCCACCATCTTTCTGTGCAGAGGTGATGGCCTTTTAATAACCAGTCAGTACAGCTTCTTAACTGAACATAGATCACTACTGTGTGACATGAAGTACTTCATCAGTCACACTTCTGATGATGAATACTTGGCCTGCAAATCAGTTCCGGTACCCAGAAGCTGGGAAAGGGAGAGACTGGATAATGGACCATTGCCACTATTCACCAAGCTAGACTGAATGCTACATAACTTCTTAAAAGTTCATAATAGTACAGATAAAATCACTGAATTTAGGTTTAGTACATATTTTCCATCACCTGCTAAGTTTTATAGAAACAAGCTAATGTACCTTAATTGTACTTTAATAAGCAGCATTGCCCATTCCGTGTTTTGATACTTTTACCAATAAGATGAACACCCTTGTGCTTGCTTTTTTTCTTGACAGCCTATTTGACTTGTATCAAATGGGGTTATAAAGCTTATGTTAGCAGTACCGTGAGGTACTTCTTATCAAATTAAATTACTGATATTTAAATTTAGAGTACAATTTGAATTAAAACTCATCTGTTTAGAAAAGTTGAATAATGCTACTGAAATTGTAAAATTTTATATTAGAATTATACTTGGTTTTTCACCACTTGATACTCTTCATGTCTGTTCCGAGTAGTGCAATTTTTGTTGCTGTTGTTGGGTCCCCAGTAACGCAACATATCTGTTTAGTGCTAAATAAACTTCACACTGGAAATGGAAAGGTGTGAAGACCTTTACCTTTACCAGCTTTCACTTCTGTCTTCCAGTGGCAGACTAAAGAGATTTTCAGTTGATATGGTAAAGGATCTGATTCTGTAACTGTGTTTGCATGCATTGCCCACCTCCATCCCTTTGCAGGATCTGACCCTTAAGACCTTACCAGTTATTTTTCCAGTTTGAGTGAGATTACCTGTTCTAGTGATAATTCCCAATTTGAAAGTGTAGGAGATCTCAAACTGGTAGCATCATTTAAATTAAATAAATGTTATCACTTCATCTCAATGTTTCTGTTGAAAAGCATGGAAACATAAAAAGCATAAATGCTCTTATTGCTTAGCTGTATTTTTACTGTAAATAAATAGGTTTTTCTTCATGCATAGTTGGGATTTTCTACTGCATCTAAATAGAGTCACATTTTTTTCTCTTGTTAAGTGGTGTTAAGCATCAGAGGAGGACTTGGGATAGTGGCGATGTTCTGAGATGACTTACTTTCAGTTTAAATGTTTTATTGTCAGGTGTGTTGTTTCAGGGATCAAAGGTTTATTTTCAAACCCTTAAGTAAGTGTTTAAACAAGTTTTCACTGATATCTGATATGGGCACGTGTGGTGTTTTAGTTAACACTGGAAACACAACCATAATATTAAAATAAGCTTTCCAGATTAGTATGAAATGTCTTGATTTCTATTATATAAATTAATAAAGTTTTTAGAAGTCATTTGGAAGCTTGCAGCAGGGTTGGGATTTTCAGAAGTGCTTAATGCTTGGTGTCTTAACTTTTCCAGTGAGGGGAGTTAAGTTTATGTGGAGTCATCTTGAAATTCCCACTCAGAAATCTCTAGTGTTATAGAAGGACTGAACCATTATTTAGCTTTACAGAAAATTACATTGCCCTGGCAGGATAACGTTACACTGAATAGAACATAACTGTTCACATTTTTGTGTTGTATTTAACTTATGTAACATAAAAGTGACCCAGAAAGCTTAGCCTTTCTGAAAGGAGGAAATGTAGGAATTCTAAGAAAGTTAGATATAAGCGACTTGGTGCCTGTAAACAAGTTCATGTCACTAAGAGCTGTTCCAAAAAAAGGTGAGGCAATACTACAGAAGATGTCTGGATATAAACAGAGACTGTATGTATGAAAGCAAAAGGGAAGGTAAGAAAAGGAAAGCAGATAAGGGAAGGAGAGGGTGAAAGGTTATTAATAGAAACACATTGGGGCTGTTTCTTCTCTCTCCCCACCCCCCAATCAGCTTACATTTCACTTACTTTGAAATATTTAAATATTTGTTTTGCTTCAATATGTGTATGGTTCGTTTCTGATATTAATCTGGCATTAATCATATTAATGAACTGACGTGTTAATTCACAAACGGCTCCTAGAGTCCTTTGGTCAGATTTCCTTAAACTAAAAAATTCTGATTGGAAAGTGTAGAGCCTTATTCTCTGTATGATTTTATGGATTATGTACAAGTAACTGTGTTATTTTTCAATGATTAAATAGTAATTTTTCTTAATAAATGTGCAATTCAGGCTCTGTGTGTGTAAGAACTCTTCTTTTTTCCTATTAAAGAAACTCTTACTTGAACTGTCTGGCATCTCAGTCCAAAAAATAGTTAAGAATACCACATTAGGATCATTTATTTTTAAAATATATCTGTAAGACACTTTTTTAAATTAATTTGCTACTATAAACATGGATTGTTCTGTGCCTGTCAGATCCATAATAGTGTGCCAGCATGTGTTTTTTAAACTGCAATTCACTGGGATATGTCCAAGTAGAACAACTAAATAAAGTATATGCTGGGAAGAGGGCTAACTTTACAACATAGGCTATAGTCATAGAGAAGTAGGGCTTGAAGGGACCTCCAGAGGTCATCTAGTCCAACCCTCTGCCTGAGACAGGATTATCCCTGTCCAAACCATCTCTTATGACAATAATCTAAGCTCTACGTAAGACCACCATCAACCCATATGCAACATAAACCTAATGCCTTAACCTGCCACAGGTAAAAGAGAGGAACCACAGCAGCCAATGCTCTGCTTCTATAAAATGATGTCAGTATACACGCTAAAGAGGTCCCCGTAGAGGGTCACACTCCCCACTACAGAGGTGGGCACAAACCCCCACTGTCTGTACCAATCTGACCATGGGGTATAATTCCTTCCTGACCCCAAATACAGTGATCACTCTGACCCTGAGAGGAGGGGCAAACCTTCTAGCCAAGAATCTCTGGCTTTGCTCCTAGCAGAAGCTTTGGTACACCCCAGTCAAAGTCTACAACCTTGCCAGCAGCCAATACCCAATGCCTCTGGGAAGGCTTTAAAATACCCTAATGCATATAGCAGAAAAAATTGGTGGGGAGGGGGAATGCGATGGGAGCAACCAGCAAAGCCCAGAAGCATAGGAAATGCCTACAGTAGAAAATAGGCATAGCTGCACCTAGATCATCCCTTGCCAATGGCTGTCCAATTTCTTCTTGCACACCTCCAGTGATGGAAAGTCTGCTTCACTGCCTCACTACTTTAGCAGGCTGCTTACAGACACACACGCAAAAAAGTGGAGCTTTAGTTTAAACTCATCACACTCCCAGCACATGCCCAGAACAGGCATCATGTTAATTGGACCCGGTTCACCCGACCTCTCTATAGATCAGACACGTTAGTGGGGCTTTTTTGGTGCTTTTACCTAATAGCTGATTGAATCAGCTATTAGATAAATGTGCCAAAAAGCCATGTTGAAGCCCCCAGTCTATACAGACATTGCAGAGCCATGTTGAAGTAATGTGCTGCTGCTTCTGGTAAAGTGTGGCTTTGGGAGTTTTGGGGGGTTTTTTTTAACATCTGCAAACAGGCATTGTAAAGAAGGTTTTCCAGATATCCAATCTAAACTTACTTTGCTGCAACTTCAAGCCATTGGTCTGCATCTTCTGCAGAAAGAGAGAGGAGGTGTTTTCCCACTTCTTAATGACAACCCTGCAAGTAAGTATTTGAAGTCTGATATCATGTCCCTTCTTAAGTGCCTTTTCCACAAGTTGAACATGCGTTCAGCGTCTCCTTGTACAGCTTACCTTCCAAGCCCTCGATCATCTTTGTTGCCTGCCTCTGGACCTTCTCTAAATTTCTAGGTCCTTTTTAAAATACGGAGCCCAGAACTGCACTATCACCTCCTGTGTCTTGCACCTACTGCTTCTATTGATGCAGTCTAAAATGGCATTCACTTTTTATGCAGCTGCATCACACTGCAGACTCATATTGAGTCTGTGATCTACCAAGACTCCCCAGTCCTTTTCCAAAGAGATGCCATCCAGCCAAGATGTCCCTCATTTTGTATTTGTGTTTTTGATTATTCCTCCCAACGTGTAGCACCTTGCATTTGTCCACACTCAACTTCATCCTGTTAACTCTAGCCCAACTTTCAATCTGTCAAGATCCTTCAGAATTGCACTCGCCTCCTCCAGTATGTTCACAGTCCTTCCCAGTTTCATGTCATTTCCAAACTTGCTCAAGAAGCTTTTTATGCCAGCATCCAAATAGTTAATAAATGCCGTTTTGCAGCACTAGGCCCAGAACCTTGGCCACTCAAAACCTTCTTCCGTATTGACACGGACCCATTAATAATTACCCTTTGCTCGTAGCTACTGAACCAGTTATCCACGTTACATATAATTGCATTGCATATTGGAAACTCCTGCCCTGCTGCCGAATCTCCGAATCACCCAGGCCAGGCTCATCCCCTGCCTGCTCCCCCAGCCCCAGCAATGGCTGCCCTGCCTGCCCCAGGTCCAGGCACTTGGAAACAAAAAGCCCCAACTCACTGGGTGCTGCCACATGGGGGGACAATCCCTGCTGCCCCCCCACTGCCCCATGCTGCATGGGGGGCTCTGCATGAGCCCCCTGAGCCCCCCCTCGCTCTCCCAGCCCCCCCATGGATGCCCTGCCCAACTCAGCTCTAGCCCTTCAAGAAAAAAAAAAATGAGGAAAATCCCCGTTCCTGCCCGGCAGGGGGAGATCCTCACTGTCTCCTGCTGCCCCGCACTGTGGGGAGAGGGGCTGTGCATAAGCCCCCCGAAGTGCCTTGGCTGCTGCAGGAGAAGTGGGTCCTGGGGCTTTTCTCATTGTTTTTTTTCTTAAAGGGCCAGAGCTGGCCTGGGCAGGGCAGCTGTGGGGTGGCTGGGAGAGCAAGAGAGGGTTGGGGGGCCTGTGACAGAGCCCCCCCATGCAGCATGGGACAGTGGGGGGCAGCAGGGACTGCCCCCCCACACAGCAGCACCCAGTGAGTCCAGGGTTTTTTTTAGAGGACTGGGAGCTGGGGCAGGCGGGGCAGTCATAGGGGCTGGGGGAGCCAACAGGGGTCAGGGAGGGCTGGTGGAGCAGGCAGGGTATGGGGCCTGGCAGGGGTCCCCCCATGGTCCCCTCCCACAGCCACCTCCCCCCTACTTATCAGCTCCTAGTCCAGCTTCAGCTTCCTGCTGCAGCCACTGGGGATTGTCCAAATTGATTCGGACCTTTTAATTGGTTCCCCAGTTTGATTCAGATTCAGCGATTCGGTCACTGAATTGAGCCATATTTCCTCTGAATCGAATCACTACCCAATTCCTATTAGGTATCTGGCAGCTTATTTTTTTTTGTAAAGACTGAGGCAAAGTAGATGTCAATTAGCTCTGTCTTCTTTGTATCTTCAGTTAGGAGGTCCCCCTGGCTTGTTAACAGAGGACCCACAGCTTCCTTGGTCCTTCTTTTCTGTCCACCATAGTTCCAGAACCTCTTGCTGTTGTTTTTCACTTCCTTTACCAGGTGCAGCTCATTCTTTTTCTTTGCCTTCCTGATTTTGTCCCTGCAGGTTCTTACTATTTTCTGCTACACGTCTTTGGTGATCTGCCCATTCTCCCATTGCCTGTATGCTTTCCTTTTGCATTTGAGGCAATTTAGAAGCTTCTTGTGCAGCCACATTGGTCTTTTGCCACTCTTCTTGTGCTTCCATTGTGTTGGGACAGTTTCTTGTTAGTCCTCCAATACCATTCCCCATAGAAGCTCCCAGCCCTTCTAGGCACCTTTATCCTTCAATCTATCCTCTTATGACACCATGCATATTAACTCCTTGAGTCAGATGAAATCTACGTTTTTGAGATCTACGGCATCTATACACGTGGTCTGGGTTGGAGGGAGGGGGGAGGCACTTCAATTAGAGTGACTCTGAGAACTGCTCTAATTAAAGCACCCACAGCATCGCATGTATTCAGTGTCCCATGCTTCAAAATGGCAGCAGGGGTGCTTTAACTAAAGCTCATTAGATAAGCTTTATTTAAAGCACCCCTGCTGCCATTGTAAAATGTAGGGGATGCTGGAGTGTGCTAATTAGCACGCTCCAACAGACTTGCAGCAGACTTGGTTAATCGAGTCTGCTTTGATGTGTGCTAATTAGCATGCATCGAAGCAGAGGTCCATCATGTGTATGGATGCCCCTACTGTCCTAATTTTTCTGACCTCATGTTTTCCCTGTCTCAGGATCTGGAATTCTATCGTATCATGATTGCTTCCTCCCAAGGTACCCATTACTTTCACCTTCTCCATCTGTTCTTCCCTGTTGGTCAGGACAGGATCTAAGATAGATGATCCACTAATTTCACTTTCTGGAAGAGAAAGTTGTCCTCCACATAAGTTAGGAACTGGCTTGACATTTTGTTTGGATACATTGTTCAGCAGATGTCCAGAAAATTGAAGTCTCCCATCAATATCATCCCATAGCTTTTGGATAGATTCATCACCTGCTTGAAGATGTGATGAATCTATCTACCAGCTGATTTAGGTGGTCTATAATAAATCTCAACTAATTGTATTGGTGCCATATCTTTCACCTTTGATCTTCACCCAAGTACATTCTGCTTTGCTCTCGTCTTCCTTCTGAACCAGGGAACAAGGGTATGTATAACCGTGGATGTGGTTACCAGGTTAAACGTACGTATAATTAGTCTGGAGCAAATAAGCATTATACAAACATAGAGATGGTAGAGTACAGTTTCAGTGATGTGTAGCACTCTGGATCACATCTGTTTTGCCCCATTGCTTGTTAGGCAATAGGTATGTGTAGCTACTTGGTTTTCATTGACAGTTGTGTTAAATGTGTATGCTGTGGACACCTGTACTATTTTAAAATCTGTTCCTTAAATTTCCATTATTAAGCTTCAGAGTCAATGCTGAAATAAAAGGAGCATAGGAAATCATTTACTAAATCACATTTGGAAGACATAGAGCAAACAAGAGACAGAGCTCCCAGAGACACGGAGACAGAGCTCCCAGATCTGTTTCCAGTGCCAAGTCAAAGCAAAGGAGCTCCAGGAGAAGCACCTCATAGCAAGACGCAAGGACATGACCATAATAACAGGAAAATAATATTTCCACCTCCTGTTCATGCAACAAGGAATTGGAATGCATTGATGTAGATGGCGCCACCAGCACACTCAGGAATGATATAGTGGATAGTTTTCTATAAAGCACTGAAATGAGTACAGCAAGTAGTGTTCTTCAGCAGTTTACTCTCACTGGGCATGTCTACATGAGACACTAATTGTGCAGTAGGCAAATAGTACTGCACAGTAGTGCGTCAAAGCACCAACAGTGCTAATATGCTATTGCACAGTATTATTAGGCTACTACACAGTAGTGTCATTAAAAAGCTGTTGGCTGGCTCTACTGCACAGTAACTCCAGTTACTGCACATTTATTTAGTACTTGATTGTACAAGTGCTAAATAAATGCTTAATAACCACTGCGGAGTAGTGTATTGTGTAGACACACCCACTGTTCATGATTGCCCCTCTTATCCAGCTTTACTCAAGATGTTAGCAGTACAGAAATTTAAAAAAACAGCAAGCATTTCAAAGAAGCAATGTTTCTTGTAATGACATGCTAAAAAGTAAGGGGGAAATACTATTATCCTGGTACAAGCCTTCTCTGGGTAAGGGGCCCTAAAACCTGGATCTCCCACGTCCTGGGCAAATGCCCTAACTACATAGCTACTGGTGCTAAAACATGGGATGGGCTGCTTCCTCCTTTTCCAGACATGTCCAGGTAGGTGTGACTGATCACGCTCCATTTACATGGGCCAAAACTGCCAAATGGTACAGAAAGGGAAACAGAATTCCTTCTGCGGTCTCTACCATATTGCCCAGTCCTGGTGCCGCACAAGTTTTTTCTGATGCTACTGTGCAGTAGTAACAAGATGCTGTGCAGTAGCTTATAGCTATTGCACAGTAGCATCAGTATCATGGTTCACGCCTGCCAACACTGTTGCCACAGTGATGAGCTATGTTGCCATAACTCATTGCTACAGCAATGTAACATCTTGTATAGACATGCCCATTCTCTCCTGTGCTTTCCATGCTGCCTCTGATGGCCCACGGAGTAGATAGACAGAACTGCCAATACAGTGTCAGCCAATGTTCTGGCCCTGCGGGCTGGATGAGTGGCATAGGGCCAATCTGGAGGGAGTGGCAATTATCACTGCCTTTGCTTTCCCCCTGCCTAATTTCCAGACCTTTGGGAAGCAGGCTGGGGGTTGAGTATCCCTGGTGTAGTGTAGATAAGTGATTTTCATTGATGAGGAAATGAAAAATGAGGAAATCCTGTCTAAAAAACTGGTAAATAAGAACACTAAAATTGCAGTCAGTAGTTAGGAAATGCCAGAAATTAATTATCCATGTGACCTCAATTTGGGACCTTGTGCTCGTGCATTATGATAGTCCTTTATTACATTACACAAGTCCTTTTTTGACACAGTGGGTAGTATCTAGGAAATGAATCAGGATCAGATAGTCAATGAGGCTGTTGTCATCAGGGCCCCTGCTTCAATGCTGTAGAAGTTATGGGGAACGCAATAACAGAGAGGGTTGTGTCCTGGCTAACGGAGGTGAGTACTGGATTCTACCTGTGCCTCTATCCACACAAATTCCTGTGTGATTTGACCAACCATGTTAGCTGAAATGTTTATGAAGAGCCACTTAGGTGCGTGTTCCTCCCTGTAGGCTTTGGTCATTCAGGCCAGGTGTACAGGAGGCCTGAGGACCCACAACTGGCCATGAAGCAGTTGGATTTGCATTTGACCATTTAATGTTACACGGCAGTGGGGGCCTGCATTTTGGCAGCCATGTCATGTATTATCCCTGCATTTTTTCTGTGCCACTCCAACCTGCTGCTCTGCTTTCTACTTCCTGCCCAATCTGCCACTAGACTGTATGTTCTCTCCTTAGTTTGCCATGTGCCACACACAAGCAGCCTGTGCCACTTGTGGCCCACAAGGTGCAGGTTGGCTACTCCCATTTTATGGAAATACTCGATCCTCAGCCAAATTGTGTAGGACATTTGTCTCAGTTTGGCAACTCAGAATTAATGGACATTTTAAAACAATTTTGACCTTAATCTCTCTGTGCTTCTGTTTCCCATCTTTAAAATGGGGAAGATAATACCTACTCGTGCAGAATTTCTGTGCAGATAACTTCATTAATGTTGGTGATCACACCACAGAAATGTGTTCATAAATTTTTTTCAGAAAAGGCTTTGAATGGTGTGGTATAGAAGAGTTATGGTGATACACTGAATAAAAAAGAAATATTGAATAACTATCCATTAACTGAATGAGGCAAGAGTTCTATGGAAATGATATGAGATTATACCATAATGCAAATGCGCAGAAGGCATGATAGAAGATACACTGACAGCCCTAACTTTTGAGTGCTTGACTTCAAACCTTGACATTCATTTAACAAGGTTTTATATCTACAAAATGTCTGATTTAGCTCTTTTCAGTGCCTGTGCCAATAGGAGTGGCTCTGACTCACCAGGCATAAATTCAGGAAGTTTCCATCCATAGAGGGCAGTATATGGACAGGAAATGTAACAGTTGAGGCTTGAATGGCAGTGTTGAGATATCTGTGTTGCACAGTAAATTAGAAATGTACAAGTCATAGATAGATAGATTTATAGTATAGATAGACAATATGTTGTTACCATGAAATGCAAAAGGTTATACATATGTTTATATGTAGATTTGCATTTAATTTCTTTGTTATTTTTAGTCTTTAAAAAATTATTCCAGTTACTGAATAGCTTTTGGATAATTTTTAGGTTTTGTATTGAACCACTATGTATCTACTCAAATGAAACAATAGCAACATTCAGAAAGTGTTTACCGTGCAGTCATGAAAGGGAATTTTTAATAGCTTCTGCCTTCATTAATTTTAAAGAAATTTCAAACTGCTGTCTTTGAGGACGAGCCATTTGTTAAGTGTAAAGTTTCATTGTTTTTGATATGTTTATAAACTAACTATCTTGCTTATATGAAAAGGAGCCTGGTGAAAGAGGGAGTATATTTTTCTTTTCACTCTGTTAACAGAAAAACAGCTGCATTTTGTTCAAATTTCTAATTACCCTTGGCTGAGAAGTAAGCATGAAAACTTTTTGGCCAAAAGGGAGAATTTTTGAAACAGAGTGAAGTTATAATTAGAGTACTTGAAACCCACTATAAAATCTATGATATTCCCTTGCAGAAATTTGAGCGTCTCACTACGTTTCTTCAGAACCAGTCAGGAAAACATTCCTTTCTATACAGGCTTACAGTTTCACATTTGCTTTCAGGCTACAAGACATACACGATGTGTAGGGAGGGGGGAAAAAAAGACAATTATATGAATGATTATTTCTCAATCTCCAAACACTGCTGTGTGACATTTCAAAACACATATATTATATGCCAGATCCAGATCTGGCAATGCCTCAGTTGTGAGATGTCTGCATCATCTGTCTTCTGTCATGCTTATTTTTCCTCATCATCTGAAGACATTCCCTTGTCTCTTTTTCTGTTTTACTGCTGCAATTCTAGGACTGAGATCTCCAGCTATATTCAGTTTCTGTGAATAAGGATTGGAACATGCCTCAAAACACAGAATCTTTTGGTAATGGCAGATATAAAATTAATATTTCAAAATGTCTGACATGTTAGTCGACTATGAACAATTTATTCTTTCTTTGACTAAGGCAAATGGTTGACATTTTTTAAATGCTAGTTGCTTTATAACAACACAATGCAAGATAGCATATTCTTATAAAAATTATTCTACTAATCAGCCAATTTAAGAATACTAGAATTGTCCCCATCTTTAATCCATAGCACACAACACTCACCCCCGTCTCTTACTGTTCCCCGTTCTGCCCTTCCCGATGTTGTAGGAAAACAAAAATGTAAGCCAAGGTAACTTGATTGTTTTGGTTGAAAGTAAAAAGCAGCTGGACTCCTCAACTTCTGCTGTAGGAAACAGGGAAGAGATAAGGTTGTCTTTCCTATATTCCCTTTTACTGGGGAAGGAGTTAGTTTTGTTTGGAGGAAATCCTGAAGAATGATCTTATTACTATTTTTCAGAGTCCTAAAGTCGGCCCTATGTGGGCACGTCCACACATGCAAGCACATGCGCTTGCAGCAGCTCAAATAGAAGTAGTACAAATTTGAGCCAGGGCTTTTTGCCTCATTGCACATGCTTGGACATTCACTTTGTTGAGGAGCAAATAGTGCCACTTGGGGCAAAATAACCCTGCCTGGCTCCTCCAGGATCTGCAGCCAGGAGAAGCTAGAGCCCAGGGCTTATACCCATACTGTCCCCAGCAGTATAAAAAGCTGCCCTGTCCTGGCCCCATCAGTACAAAAAGCTGCCCTGACAAGTAGCTCAGGGTTACTTGCTCTCAGGAGCTTCTGGGGCCCAGCCAATTGGTACCCGGGGACACTACGCCTTGTGCCAGCTGGACTGCTGAAGCAGCCCTGAGAGTTCCCTGCACCATTTACCCACTGCAGCAGTCTGGCAGCGGGGGCTGCTGGCTAACTGTGACCTGCTGCACACCTGCCAGACCCGGATGGGGACTGCACAGCCAGTAGAGGCATCTGCCCTTCTGCGCCAGCTGCCAGCTGTGGCTGCAGAGTTGGCCTCTGTGCGGCACTAGTGCCATGTGTGCCCCTGTCTGGCCATCTGGGCAGCTATCGCCTGAAAGATGTTCTGGGTGTGGTGGCCTGCTTTGAACTGTCAAATCATGACCTCCTGGCCCCAATAGGCCAGGAGGTCAGCCACAGTCAGCTGGGTCCAAGTTGCCAGCTCTGAGCAGGCAGGGTCCTGCCACTGGCTTCCCTAGCAGGCATTCTGGTGTTCTGTATTGGAAAACTGAAAAATCCCTGATAAAAAAAGATCCCAAAGTCACTCTGTAAAATACCCCAAAATCCATGTTCCTCCACAAGTAAAACAAAAGACCACTATAAAGAGAGAGAGAGTGAAAGAGTGAGACAGAGACAGTGATCAGTTGGGCAATGTTTTATTGATATATCTACACTACAGTGTTAAAGCAGTGTGGAAGCCTACCAGTGTCTCTATCATAATAATAAAGTGAACACTAAATACGTGTTTCATGAATTCATGAAACATGAATATATATTTTGCTGCCTTCCCACAGGGGCTACGGCCCCCCAACAGGGGCTACGGGCCTCAACAGGGGTTATGGCCCCCATACAAGGGCTATGGCCCCCACACAAGTGGTTATGGCCCCTGCAGGGGATACCTGCCCCCTGCAGGGCCCACATGCCCCACCCCAGCCCCCCAATCACTGCTCCAGTTGGCCCCATCCCCCACCAGCTGCTGCAGCCCCCCCAGTGACCTGGCTTTTGGCTTGCACCACTGCAGGAACATGGCTGCATTTCTGTAATCAAAAGTGAATGCCTGTTCACTTGTTTGTTGGTTCAAAATACACAGCTTAGACTAACCTGCAAAGATTGAATCAATTCAGCTTCAGGCTTTTTGACTGTCTGTACTTAGCCAATGTGCACATTCCACTGCATTTGTATTTGAAACCCTTAACAGTGAAGGTGATCCAAACCTGTTTTGTGTCCCACCTAAAAAATATACCTGCAAACTAGAACCATGATTAGTGTTGTGCAACTTTGGTTCTATACTAACTTAGATAAATATGTCATTTAGTAAAATATTAGCACAACTTCCTGAAGTTCCTGGATTTTGATTGGAGAGGGCAGTAGGTTTCATGTAGTGTCTGGACAGGGTCCACCTATTGTTACTTATTAGCTTCTGTATGTGTAGGGATGGCATAACAACTGAGTATATTGAATTATAAGAGCAAAATCATAAGTCTTGCCCTTAACATTCTACAAATTTCCTGTGATTATTTTTAATTCCCGTCAGCTCCTAGAAATCTGTAATTTTCATACAGCTCTATCCATTTCCCCCTGTTAAAATGCTTGGGTTGCTTTCCTCTTTTCTGCATTAAAAAAATCAAGATTATCATCCCCTGTACAGAGAACAGAGTTGTCAGCTGATCTCCTTTGGCAGAAATGCAGCTTAACATGAAAAGAAGCATTTGTTTACTTTGTGTTTGCCATTAGATAGACAGAGCTTCTTCATCTGCCCTCATTGATATATTCCAAAGTGTCTTTGATGTGGCAATTGTTAGCCAGCTTAAGGCTTTTAGGCCCAGGAAGATTTATAGGTCTTTATTATAATGGCTGGCAACTCTACATGACCTAGCGATACAAACAGAAAAGCCTTGCATGTGGTAGAGCTTTCATAATGCTTCCATAAGTGGAGCTGAACCTGTGATATCAATGCTGGAATTTTTATGTAAAAAAAATCACCAGTGCAGACCCTGAGCCCCTTTCTCAACGTTATTTCAAATATTATTTTTCAGACAGTTAACAGAGAATTTACTGAATGACCCACTACAGAATGTGATTCCCAAATCCAATGCCTTGGTAAAACTACAATCCCCATTCCTGTAAAGGTGTGAACAAGAAACTTACCTCAGTGAGCTTTGAGTTCATTTGGAAATTTAAAAAGCTTGAGTTTTAAGTAGGATTTTTTTTCTCCTTCCAACTATCTAGAAGGTTAGGTGCTTTGCTTTTCTTTTATTTGAATAATGTGGTAATAGAAAAGATCAGAATTAGTTTTAATATTGCTATTTCCTTGTTTGAATTATTTTAATTTTATACACAGAGTTAGTGAAGGGCAGACATAAGACAATTGTACACTACTATATCATTGTCATAGACTCAAAGACATTTTCAGAGATCAGAGTAATTGGAGGCATATTACACAGCTGCTGAATCAATGCTTCTCAACCAGGGTGCCATGGTCAGGTGTGCAAAAATGATTCACAAGATAAAGCCATAGGCTGGGTCCAGACGAGCTTGGCTGTGTGGCATCTGTGGTGATACATATTGCATATTCAGATGTTCTCTGCACTGCAAGGAAGTGATGCCCTTGTATGTGCTGCTCTTTTTTTTCCCTGTGGGTTTTTTTGGCTCCTGGATAGGGTAGGGGTTAGGGTAGGGAGGGATATCCCCTCCCTTACCCCCACCTGGGGTAGCTTGCCCCATGGAAACCAAATGTCTACACTTGTGTGGATGCAACCATAGATTACAAATAGGAACCCATAGTATCAAAAACATTCTGACCTGTTGTAGTCTTTCTGAGTTCTTCGCAACAGAAGAATTACTCTGTTTTTCCATAGGCACAAAATGAGTGAAAGCTAAGAACTGACATTTTCTGAGGGATGCTTTGAATCTAAAAAGGTTAAGAACCACTGTAGTAACTGCTCAAATATCACAAGGTTTTCTACAGATGAAGAAAATGTCAGCCAGCATATACTACAGGATTATCCTTTACCCTTGAGGAAGGATTATGTGAGTTTCAGCATCTCATTACAAATGAACAGCTGGTAGAGAGTCCATGATCCCATTTGGTGATACCCAAACGTAACCTTCATTTGTTCCTATTATTTATACTATTCTAGGTGTTTATAGAATAAATAAAGATGGTCAATAAATAAAGACTGAAGCATGTACCAGCTGATTCTGATTACAAAGAAAACTCTCAGAATGTTATCCAATGCATCATTATCTGGCTGAGTTTTAGGACCTGCACTAGCAACAGATCTGTTCTGAGTCCCACTGTAAGTGTTGATTCTCCGCAGCTGGTGTGGAAACCGGTCAGTGCAGTATGGATTTGGCTACTGGCTCAATCCACTCTCTGAACTGACTTTTCTGTGGTCTTAGCACTCACTTCCTTCTCACTTCAAGTCAAACTGGAAATCCCCTGAAAGCAGTCTTCCTCATAGCAGTTTGCAGAGTTCTGCTTCTGGTGCCACAAAAATCAGGAAGTGTTGTGTGAAAGTTTAAAGTAAAAGGAGAAAAAATATACAAACTTTTTTGGACTTTTTTAGATGGTTGGCTGAATGCTTCTTTGTTTTATCAGAATGTGTTGATCAAAAGAGTTTTGCTTCCTGCTTTGATCAATGGCATTTGAAACCGGTAAGCCAGAATCAGCCATTCTACAGCCTGTTCTGGTAGTAAATTACCAGTGGAGAATTTCCTGTCAGTGGCGAGTTCTAC
The DNA here is from genome assembly GCF_052110815.1 of Crocodylus siamensis. Taxonomy (NCBI): domain Eukaryota; kingdom Metazoa; phylum Chordata; order Crocodylia; family Crocodylidae; genus Crocodylus; species Crocodylus siamensis. The sequence goes on from NC_143398.1 coordinate 69,506,453, forward strand.
ACTGGAGTACATTTGCTGGACTGGGCTCCTAAGTCAAATGACCCTTCCAGTGTAAAGGTTAGAGAAATTCAGAGCAGAATTCTGCTATGCCAGCCCTTCCTGGTTTAATTTAGAGTGACCCATAAGCTGCTCTGATTAACACTAGGCAGATACATAATCAATGAATGATAAGCGGTTCCTTAATAGCTCCCTTCCCCCTGCACTGAGTAGCACAAGGACATATGAGAACTGCATGCTGTAGTTCTTTACATAATATAATATCTTGTGTTGATGGTATATATATGGATTGTTGTTATGAAAGATCCCACAGCACTTGGTAAAAAGCACCTGTTGGCATCAGAATCTGGATAAATTCCAGTTGGTGATTACATTATGCAGTAGCATAACTAGGGAGGAGCAAGTGGGGCGTCAGTCCTTGGTACCAACCTAGAGGGGGCACTGGTATGATCCCCTCCTTCAAGGAGTCTTTGCCAAAGGAGGTGGAGCTCTGTGCTGCCTTTACCCAGCCACAGGAGTGGGACAGGCAAAGCCCTATGCTCAACAGTATATCTAGGCGGTTGGGGAGGAGTGTCATTCCCTACCTCACCACGAGGCTTTGCCATTAGAAGCACAGCCTTGCACCCCATGGTTGGAGGGGGGAAGAGAATGGGCCTGCACTGCTACCTATCTCTCAGCAGCAGCTGTATGAACCCACATAGCTGCAGAGCAGACAGAGCAGAAATAGCTGCTGCCCAAGGAAGGCCCCTTCAGATTAGACTTCACTCCCCACCCCTCCACTCTTTAACTGTCAGCATAATTCCTGACCCCACCCCATCCCCCGCCCCAGGTACTGAAAGTGATCCCTACACCTCTGACGTTATGCATCTGTATTAATTGTTTCAACCGGTTCTAGTATTTTTGATTTTTGAACTTCAGCTTTTTTCCATTAGGCTATGTATTTCGCTGTATAGAGAGTTTTCAACTGCAGCTACTTTCTGCTGTGCCTCAGAGTTTTTTACCTTTTACTCATGAGCCACCTGATCCTCTGTCTGTCTTCCTGGCATCTCGAAGTGTCAATCAGTTTCAGTGGATATTGTTACTTGGATTAAAGGTGAAGTGGTAAATTGGCTACTAATAAGAGAGTCAAAAGGCAGGTCTACAGCCTGACTTCTTATAGCTCATATCCCAAAATTCTAACATTATAAAAGCCTTAATCTGTCTGTAATGCTTTATTCATGCTCTGATTGGCTGACAAAGAGCCAATCAGAGTGTGGAGAAGCATTCAGATGGGTAGCAGCGCACCGCCATGATAGCAGGGACACAAGGGATGGAGCAGGGGGGCGAGGCCAGCCCTGCTCCCTAGAGGCAACAGCAACAGAGTGGATGGAACAGGGTAGGGAGGGAGGCCAGCAATGCTGGCCTTGCCCACCTTTGCCCTGCTCCCTGCAGGCGGCAACAATGGAGTGGAGGGGGAGGGCAAGGCCACTGGACCTGGCCTCGCCCACCCCATCCCCTACTTCTTGGAGATGAAAGTAGTGGCACGTGGGGGGGAGCAGGGTTGGGATGCTGTGGGGGGGTGAGGCCACCAGCGCTGGCCTTGGCCTGCCCCTCCCCCTTCCATCGTCACCTGTAAGGCCGACCTGGGGGGGAGGAGGAGTGGGCATACCGCAGCAGATGTGGTGACAGTGGAGGAAGGGGAAGAGTGGGTCCAGGCCCGACATGAGGAGTGGAGTGGGCCCATGACTGCCACAGCGGTAAAGGGGCAGCAGCGGGCCTGGCCCAACATGACCCAACACAGCAGCGGCTGGGGGAGTGGAGGAGTAGGCCTCCTCCTCCCCTCAGGCCCAGGCCCACTCCTCCCCCACTCCCCTTCCCCCACATCAGCCCCAAGCCTGCTCCTCCCGTGACCCCACCACCACCAGATCGCCACTGCTCCCCCCTCCACCGTGGCGGCCAGGCTTCTCCCCACCCTCAGGCCCGGTCCTCCCCTGCATCAAGCCCAGGCCCGCTCCTCCCCTCCCCCCACCACTGTGGTGAGGAGGGGGGGAATGGGTCTGGACCCCAAGCAACAGGAGGGAAGGGGGGGAGCAGGCCTGGTTTGGGAGGGGGCACCATCCCTGCCTGCTCTGCACCCCACTCCCCATCATTGTTGATGGGCAATAGGCTAGTATATAAATAACAACTTTTCCCAAAATCTGTCTGGCTACCCAGAACAGTGCAACACAGATTGTTACCTATACCAGCTGGGGTACTCAAGAGGGACAGGCTGGCAAACAGGCTGGCAGCCTGGTCTTCCTGAATATGCTGAATTCTCAAAATTTCCCTGCAGTCTAGACCCTATATTTATACATGGATTGTTCTCATATTCTAACAAGCATTCTCTGGTTGGTTTTATTTACATTTCTTTGTTTCACTGATGTGTTTGAACTGAGCTGAACCAGCTCTTTTATGGACTTCTAAGGTGTCAGTTGGTTGGGATATCTATCCTTGTGACAGCTACAGTTCTGGAAGGAAGGATTTCTTAACTCCTTCCTTCTGTATTGTGGAATGCTGCTTGCACTGTCCTGTCTTCCTATCACTTGAGCTTTATAGTCTTCACTGACAAAGCTGCTTTATTTTTCACAATTTATCTAAGAAACGTAACACAAATATATCTATAACAAAACTGTCCAATACATTTGGTGAGATTAATCACCACTACTAGTTTTTAAGATGAATTTGTGATACAGTTTATTTCAATTATGTATTTGAAGTCCTTCTTTTATAGTGTCTCCTTGTGCTCTGTTTAAATTCTTTTCATTACTGGTTTAGCTGAACATGTTGATTGTTTCCTTTAATTTTGCTGAGCAGGTTAGCTGTAATATCTGAAAGTGTCACTATGCAGTCACACAGAAACAGGCTTTGGCACCTCCTGCTTTAGCCACAATTCTGCAGTTTGGTCTAGGACTCTAGGCCTTTGCATATAGTCAAGGCTGGCAACAATACCTAGTGTATCTGAAATAAGCTGTAAATTCAGTCATTGTGTTTTACTCTGCTAAAAACTATCTTTGGGTATTCTTTCAGCTTTGTAAAATAAAAAGTGTCTCCTGAAAAGTTGCACGCAGTGTTTTTTTCCCCTCACTTAGCAAACCCACAAACATTCCAGTTTTGCAGTATTGTGTGCAGTGGTATTATCTCAGATACACTTAGTTCCTGTTAACTTGAGTGATTCCCCTGCAGTCCTGTCTTTGCTGATTAGGTGCTATTCATATGGCTTACTTGAAGCACAGGAAATATGTTCTTCTGGTGAATGATAAATGCTGTTCTAATGTCTTGGGTAACTGTGAGAGGGAACTTGTAAATCAGAGTCATCTTGTCATTTTGGGAAAGCCCAGTTGCTGTCATACCTGAAGCAGGAGGCTTGGTACTCCCACTACTTCAGGGGCGCAGAAAAAAGTGGCAATTTTTGCCTGATCTGGCCATGGAAAGCAGTCTATAGCCATAACCAAACACAAGTGCACAGATTCAGACAGCTTAAAAAATGGCCATTTGGGTGAAAATTGGAACCCTCACTGTGTGAGGGGTCAAATGAAGACGTTTCAAAACAGAGTGTTTTCTGTAACTTGTGCCTGCGCTGCCCCCCCAGGCTCAAGCTGTTTTCAGAATGGGAGGGGGGAAAAAGGAGCAGAGGGAGTTTGGTCTGGGATTTTTTCAACCTACTGGAGGGTGGGGCAGGTGTACTGCAGTCCCACCAAGGTGGAAGGAGCTCCAGTTCCCCAGCCAACTCTCCAGTGCTCCCTGGGGAACCCCTAGAATGAGTTCCCTCTGCTCCCTTTACTTCCTCCCATTCTGAAAACAGGGACAGGCTGGGAGAGAGGAAGGTCCATTTTTAGAGGAAACTGGTTGCAGGATCCCAATAAGCAGCTAGATTCCCCTTCCCCCTGGAACTGACAGTGAACTTCTGTTTGGTCTGGGGGATCCTTGTAACTCAGAACACTTCCTGCAAAGCATTTGCGGTTACAGTGGGGAGCTGCACTTCTGTCTGCACCCTAAGAGAAGGCAGACTGCAGATGGAGCCAGTCTGCAGGTGGTGCAGGGGGCAGTTGCAGAGTCACATGACCCAGAAGGGGGCTGGGCTTACAGGATATAAGCCCAGAGCCTGAACTGCGGCAGCAGTTTCATCCTGATGGCAGAAATGTAAAGAACTCCTGAACTGCAGGACTCCAGCCAGGTTTCTGGCAAAAAACTATGCTGGGGTAAGCAAACTGGTGGTCTGGGGATTGAGAGAAAGGGAGGTAAGGTAGCTCAGGAGTGGGGCTGGCGCCCAAAAGAGAGGGACCAAAAGCCAAAGAGCAAGGCCACTGCCAAAAGGTCATGAGAGCAAGGAGGGTTAGGCGCGACCTCATCTAATGGCCAATCTCATCTAAGTTAGACTTCCTTGGAGATAGGCTTAACTTAGATTGGGTTGACCATTTTTAGACCAATCTAACCTTCTTGGAACTTCTGTACAGTCTGCATATTGTTCAACCTAAATAAGGATCTAAGTCTAAGGTCCATACCTGGGTGAAATAAGTTAGATTGGGTGACCATTCTTAACACAACCAAACCTCCCCTTAACCTTCCCAAATTCCTGTACACAGCCAAAGAGGTAAACACAACCAGAAGCCTTCCAAATTTAAATGGTTACCTGGGGAGACACAAGAATCCAGCTGAGCAGAGAACACTGGGGAAACAGCAAAATTTCCTCAGTTAGGCATTTGAACCAGGAGGTCCATACTAGTCTGCAATCAAAATGTGTACCTAGAGCAGGGGTAGCCAACGTTTTTTGGCGAGAGTGCCAAAACCCCCCACAGTGTCTACCTTGGAAGGTGCCAGAGTGCCAGCATGCCAGAAAAACAAAACGAGGGCAGGGAGTACATGGCAGGATGCCCTGCTTGTGCCCCGTGCCCCCACACAAAGCCCCTGCCCCCCAGCCCTGCTGCCTCCCCACCCCCTGCCCTGGCCCCAGCTGTCTCCCAGCCCCAAGCTCCGGGAAGGCAGCGAGTGCTGGCACTGCACCCACTGGGGCTGGACCAGGGCTGCAGCAGGGAGGTAGCAGCTGTTTGCAGCCTCCTGGCTGCAGCTGGCCCCAGCTCTGGGGTAGCTGCTGCCAGCCATGGTGCCCAGGCTGCTCCCAACAGGGCTTGCAGACTCCCAGCCACCTGCTGGGAGCAGCCCAGCCTCCTGGCTGGCAGCAGCTACCCAGAGCCAGGGACAGCTGCAGCCGGGAGGCTACAAACAGCTGCTGCCTCCCCGCCCCTGGCCCCGGCCCTGGCCCCAACACATGTCAAGGAAAATGGCTTTGCATGCCATGCTCAGCATGAGTGCCGGTGGTTGCTGACCCCTGGCCTAGAGCAATGGTTCTCAACCTTTTCAGAGCCATGGCACCCCTCCACCAGTTTTGAATGTGGTAACAACCTCCTGGTAGACTCAAATTATATCTCTGGTATGTAAACCACATGTTACTTTCTTGTTTTTCCACTGGTATGTGCCCCTTCAGACTGGCAAAATAAAATGATGGACTTTGGTATATATGTGTATTGAGTGACTACTGTAATTGCTGTAAGTAGTACTGTACTGTGTGCGCTAGATGCTTTGATCTCCCAATGCTAATATAATAAAAGCCTTAGTCTGTCTGTCTGTAACACTTTATTCACACTCTGGTTGTCTGAAACAACCAATCAGAGTGCTCCAAGAGTGTGCTGCCCTGATGGTGGGGACAGACCCCCTGGCCCTGCTCCCTAGAAGCAGCAGCAATGGCACTACTGGCCTCACCCCCCCCGCAACTCCTGCTCCTTGGAGGTGGTGGCGGTGGTGGGTGGACCCCAAGCAGGGGAGGAGGGGAACGGCCCTGGGCCCCAGGCCTGACGTGGCAAGTGGGGGAAGGGAAGAGTGGACCTGGGCCCAATGTAGCAGGAGACAAGGGGAGGAGCAGGCCTGGGCCTCATGTGCCAGAGAAGGAAGGGTGGAGTAGGCTTGGGGGGGGAGGGGAGGAGCAGGGCAGGGCCGATGTGGTGGGGGAGTGGCGGGGGTGGAGAAGACAGGGTTAAGGGAAGGGAAATAACAACTGACAAATTACAAGCAAATCAACTCTATTCACTGTAAGCAGCTTATGGAAGTAAGTTGCTAGGAGTAAGACTAGGGACTTATGGAAATTCACTGTCATTATTATGATGGTATTTAAATCACTGTGATTTCCTGGTTCAGATTAAGAGTACCTTTTCCCAATTTGGAGTATACTACTTCTAAGGTGATATCAACTAAATTGGAAAGGACATTTTTATTTGTGAATAAGTATGTCCACAACACAGTTATACGGGTATAACTATACTTATATCAGTTATACCAGGAAATTTCCTTTTGTAAAAACACCCTTAAATATGAATATAAAAGTGCCTTGTAGATGAGCTTATCTGATTAATGGAGATAAAATAAAATGCAGAAAAATCAAGATTTTCTGAGCCCCTAATTAGAAATGCAAGTATGGTGCACTGGTCAGTAATGTGTCAGTAAGGCACTGTCCTCTAAATACAGGTCTGCTATAGGCTTATCTTTAAGGCCTCAAAATTTGGCTAATGTTGAAGAGACTCATAAATTTAGCTCTGTAGGCTCCTGATTTAACCCTAGGCTGTTGACCAAGATGTTTGCCATTATATAAGTGAGAACCAATGCTCATTAAAAGAGATGTCCTATCCCCCCTTAAAACGTTAGGAAAAAACGTGGGCAAAATGTTTTTTTCTTTGAATTTTCCACAGAAAATATTGATTATTTTTTCAGTCAGAACAACAAAAAATCATCCTCAGAAAGTTCTTAAAATTGAAGTTTCAATTTGAAAATGCTGCCAAGCTTCCTTGTAGAACTTGCAGTTCAGATCCCTCATGTTTTCACTCTTCTCTAAGCCCTGGTCAGACAAATTCTCAGATAATACATGCTCTCCTCTCTGCATTATGGGACACAGTAGACACTACATCTCGGGAGTTAGCAGAGAATTGGGAAGTGCAGTAACTAAACTGTAGTTCCCATCAGGCACTGCAGCAGCATATTCAAATTTAAATTATTTCTTTTGCTTTACTTTTTCTGGGATGTTCATTTGAACTGTTTAATCAAATTTGGGGGGGGTTGTAAAAATAAAAAAAAATTAAGAAAAATTTGGGATCATCACAAGTAGGAACATATCAAGAATTCGTACATTTAATCTTTGTGGATCTCAAATTCTTGAGGTGAGGTTCCTTTGTCCAAAAAAAGAATGTAAACTACAATCAGTGTGGCTTACATATGTTACTTTGTGCCTGATCTCCACAGAGGATATAGATTTCTTGTGTACCTCAGACCTTCTAGCTCTTTAGCTCCAAGTATAGCAAGCTTTTAGCCCTGAAGTTTGCTGTTTCATTCAGCCATCATTCAAACAGCTTTGGAAAACCATTATTACGGCAGGTCCAGTTCTGCCACCTTTACTCACCTTGTGCATAATATTTTACTTTACATGGAGTTCCATTAATGTCAATGCCAGGCATGTTACATGGAAGAGAATAGTGAAAACGATTTGACTGGAGAAAACTTCTGGTGAGTTAAGGTGCCTGAAATAGACCCTTTTATATTTGTTCTGGTAACATGCATGTATTAATGAACTAGTTTCCATATTTAGTTTGATTACAATAGTACCAGCTGGGAAATAGGGCTACTTGCATAAATTTTGAAACAAAATTTGTTTCACTCATATAAATATTTATGTATGATTTTTAAAAATGTTGCCTTCCTTTAAATTAAAAGAAACTAGTTAAGCATTTATATTAGCTTGATTTATTTACAGATGTTTCTTCAGTCATATGAGAAGTATTCTCTCTGCATTGTTGTGACAGGTGGTATCTTTGGGGCCGGGACTTACATCGGCCCGCCTACCTGTCTAAATAGGGCAGACCGCCCTAGTTTCACCTGCCATGACTTTGCTGATATAATAACTGGTAATATAATGTGGGAGACTTCCCATTCTGTTATTGCCCTGTCCCAGGAAGCGGGGTAACACAGGAAACTTACCTGCAGCCCCAAACGATGCATATGAGGAACAGCAGGAGGAACCTACACAGCTTGTAAGCCACCTCTTTGTACAGCTGTGGTTGGCTGATGACGTCACCACCAGACGCCATCCGGTGAAGTTAAAAATGGCGGCAGCTGTAGCAGAAGGGGTGGATGGCCCGAGGTTAGAGCGGCTGCGGAGATCGCTGGAGGGGCAAGCCTCACGACGGCCAGCACCACCGGGGAAGCAAGCCGGGCTGCAGCATCTGCTGCCAGAGGAGCGAGCCAAGCTGCAGCATTCGCCGCCGGAGGAGTGAGTCGGGTTGCAGCATCCACCGCCAGAGGAGCGAACCGGGCTGCAGCATCCACTGCCAGAGGAGCGAGGCAGGCTGCAGCATCCGCCGCCAGAGGAACAAGCCGGGCTGCTGCAGACGTCTCCGGAGAAGCAAGCTGTGTGGCTGCAGCCACCACCGGAGGAGCAAGCCTCAGGAAAGGTCCAGGAGGAAGCTGGTGAGCCGGAGCAAGGGCGGTTGGAGGGACAGAGGCCTCGACGCAGATGCCCCAAGACTAAGGTGGAGCGGTGAGTCGGTAGGACAGAGGATGGCCCGTCGGGGGATGAGCTCCAGTGACGACCCAGACGAGGGGCCGTGGGCAAGACAGGGTCACGGACAAGGCCTGGGAGGCCCAGCGGATATGGCCTAAAACCCATAGCTAAGTGGGGAGATTCACAGGGTGTGGTAGACGAGCACTGAGTCTAGGTGGTTGCAGATGAAAGCCCCTGAGTGGGGAAGTTGGGGAGAGGGCACTCGGGCGTGGGGTATAAGGAAGCTAGGGGCAGTTCCCAGGAAAAAGCGTCTCGCGGGACAGGCATATAAGTGATGCCAGGCTGGTGTGTGTGACCCCAACCGGATGATGTGTGAGTGTGCAAGGTGGGAGGGCGTGATCCGTCAAAGGACCACATTGAGGGGATCCAACAAGGTGGTGTGAGGCCGGGGTGTAGGGGTGGTGGAGCCCTGTGAACCCGCCGGGTTGGACCCGGGCAACAAGGGACTCACCAGTCCACCCCGCCCATTGTGGAACACCAAGACATGGCAGGCGAGCGCGGGACCAGCAACGCGGGAGGAAAGAACTACCTCAAGGTTACTGAGGGTCCGGAAGAGACATCATAAGAAGGGAGATCCGAGCCACCATCCAGTGGCTAGTGAAAGCCCGGTGGTGACATGCAATGCTAGGGAGTGCTATCCATGGCTCCGAACCTTCCCTACACCGTGGCCTATGCCTTGCAGATTGCATCCATAATTGTAAGTGCTCCGGCCAGAAGCTGGGTCAAACTCTGCCCCATGCTGGGCCTCTCACATGCATCAAATAAATTCTGCCCCTCTCACAGGACCTCATTTACTCTGGCCCCTATCACAGGCGTATGGTGTTTCATACTGCCCTTCACTGTGCCTCTGCCAACCTGCCCTGCTTCTCTTGAGTGGCCTTCAGGCCATCAGGCTTGCTTCCATACACTCTGGGTGATCCCCCCACAGCCCTTTGGGTGCCTCTTTCAGCCTACTCTGCGGGTGATGGTCCTTACCTAACACTAGGCTGACTTTAGCCACAGGCCCCTCCCTGGGCACTTGGCTCTTCCTGTCCCCTTCTTGGAGCCATGCTCAACCCCTTCACTGGGGCCAACTCTATGCCCTCCCTCTTGGAGCCCCTCTCTATCCCTCACCAGGGCCAACTCTATGCCCCCTTCCTGGGCTTGGGGACTTACACCCCCAGGGACTCAGGTGCATTTTTCTCAGCATGCCTGGCCCTATTATATGTTTCTTCACCACTGTGTAGTGGGAGCTGGAGCTTTAAGGCACCCCTACTCACCTTTCACCAGGGAAGTAACTGGTCTGGCATTTCCTGGGGACTCCCCTGTCACTAGGAGCCCCACTAGGCCATCCTTCCCCAGCAGGGTACAGTTTCAGGTCATGCCCAGGCCCTTCCTATAGCCTCACCCTTACCTCTGGAATGTTCCTGGTGCTGGAGCTCAGCAGGAAGTTGTTTCTTCCCTGCTGGCTGATCTCAAACTCCTCCCCTTACCCCAGGGAGCTAAGCATTAAATGGCTGTCCTCATCAGGCACTTGCCATCTCCCTGGTCTAGCCCTTAAAGTGATGGAACACTAAGGCTGCTCAATTGTCAGGTAATATCATTAACTGGTTGGTTCCATGTGTAACCCTGTCCTGTTATGCTTTATACTGTTATGGTGGCATGTATTCCTTCTCTGCATACCCAGTGTTTGGAGGTTTGGGTTTACTAGTGCCTGTTTTACTGCTTGAGGCTAGGGAGAGACATTAAAAAATTCTAAGCCAAAATTGATTCAATCTTTGCAGGATAGTCAAACCTGGCTGAACCGGTTGCAAACTGGACAGACATTCTCTCTGGACTGAGGAAATTTAGGCACATGCCTGTGGTGGCTCAAGCTAGAAGCTGGGGGGCACTAAAGCAGCCCTCCTTTCCCTTCTTTAGGGAGCTGAGCTCAGGGGGGCGTGGCCAGGCCATGGCAGGACCTCTGATTAGAGAGGTCTGCCTACATGGTCCCAGGATTTTCCCTGCCTTATACAGCATTAGCTAGCATACTACATGCTGGCTATGGTTTGTGCTGTGGGAAAAAGGAGGAAGAGATCCTTGCTTAAGCAGCAAGTGGAGCGGGGCATAGGGAAGTCAACAGACCCTGCTGTGCCTGCAAATCTCAGCCAGGGAGCAGGGGGAGGGGCCAGCTCTACCCAGTCCAGAGACCATGCCAGGATGCTGTGGCACTCTGATTTGTCCTAAACCAGCAAGAGGCTTGGGATACACATTGCATAAACCAGTTTGAGCCAAATCAGTTAAGTCCGATACTACATTCAACCAAGTTTATCTCAAACCATTTTCAAACTGGTTTATGTGCACTGAATGTCTGTTCTGTTAAAGGTTTAAACCAGTTTCTGATCACTTAAACCAGTCTATGTGTAATGTCTGTCCATAGCCTGAACGTAAAGTGTGGAAATATAAAGACCCAGGTGGATCAGTTTCTTGTGTTTACAGTCACTCTCTTCCAAAATCATGGAGTTTTTAGGCACATAAAAGGTACAAAAGGAAAGTTGAGTAATGGTCATTGAGAGGTCAGTACTTATCATGATCTGTACAGAGGTCTACAGTGGGGTAGTGAGACAGGAGCTGCCTCTAGGTGGCTGTGGCAGCCACATTTGTTCTGTTTCCTCCCACTATGGTCTCCCAGAGCACCTCCCTGCTAGCTGGCTTGCTATGCCTCCATAATAACGATGAATATACAAACTGGGGAGACTACCCTCAGAATGCCAGAGTGAACTTTGGGTATTTCATTCTGCCCTGTTTATCATCAGGATCTCAGCTCCATGGCCTGAGAATTCATTCACCTCTTATTCTCACTCAGCCAAATTGCTCGCTTATCTCTGGGCTCTGCTCCCTCAACTCACTTCTCTGGGCTCTGGTTGATCTTGTCTCAGTCCATCAAGCTCCTAGCCTGTAGCTCAAATATTAAGTGCCTACTTTGGCACCTCTCTTCTACTGTGACCTACTTTCTTCCCCTTAGCTACCCCCTAAGCCTTACAATGATGTCACTGTCTACTGTCCACCCCTCGTCCCCTCCCCTCCCCCGGCCCTACCTTGATCCACTACCAGGTTCAAAGTCCGCAATTTAAAATGCTTTGTGCCTTACAGAACCCACTGTAGCCTCCTGACTCCCCTATCACCACACCCATGCCTCACAGTGATTAGGCACCTCAGCTCTTTCTTAGCTTCTTTCTCTCCTGTCTGTGAGCATTGTTTCAGAGACATTAGCTCTTCCTGAACTTGCTTATGATTGCAGCGTTCAACCTTATACTCTCACTAGGTGGGTCGCTTGCTCCCTTACCTTATCAGAGAAGAATTGTACCTCTAATTGCCTGTGTATCAACTGTTGGATGGTGTTGGCATGTACCATAGTGCCCTCTGGTTGTACCACCCTTATGCTTTTATGGGAATTGGTGTTCTAGCAGCCTCTGTTACCCCAGTTTGCTAAGCTTCTGTCACTTGTAGCTGCAGTTTTCCTGTATCATTGTACATTATTGTACATCATTATATCATTGTACATCATTGATTCTGCCCTTGTGCTATCTGTCCCAACAGGGCCTGAGCCAACTGAGTGTCCACATGTGCCTCTTTCCTTTGGTTCCCCTCAGCTGAGATTTCTCTTTCTTTCCTAATCTTAGTGCTGAGGCTGGAGCTTTAACAGTCACTTTACTGCTTCCTTTCCAGCCCAAAGTTCCTCTTCTCTCACCCAGAAGAGCAAATTTTTCCCAGCACATAGCTACTTCCCAGTCAATGCACCAGTTGCGACAGGACCCCTTTACTGAGGACAGCTGTGGCATCCCCTGGCAGCAGCAATAATCCTGTCCCCTGCTCTGGCTTCATAGGTTACCCATTCTGTCTTCCACTACCATTTCTTGCTGGAAAAATGTACGTTAATTTGGGACCCTGTACTGAGAAACACAAAGCAAGCCTTCAGATGCTTTACTCTGCTCTGCTCATCATCATCAGGTTTTCTTGTTCTGGTTTTATTTCTGGAATCAATGCCCTGAGGAGGGCATCCCTTACTGCACTTGGACTCAGCCAACTCACTTTTAGTCTCTCTCTCTCTCTCTCTGCACTATGCTTCCTGGCCCACCATGGATGTCATTGTGGGCCATCAAATATTCAAAGGAAAAGTGCTTGTAAGCACAAGTCCTTGTAGTGGGTTCAGATGGAAATCTGTTCCCCACTACTTCTGAAATAAATGAAATCCCCAAGCCAGAGATATTGCCAGACAGCTCTGAACCCAGGGCAGTCAGGTTGTATGGTGGGCAGCACACGCTGCTGCTGTGTCAATCACAGGAATACAATCGGCTGCCACTGGGGTGGCAACTGTTTTTGCACCCTCCTCCCTCCCCAAAAGGGACCAGCTGAGGCTACTCTCCCAGTTGCCCCCCTTCAGTTATGCTATAGCCTTGAACCTGTTGTTGGGCAGGTCAGGAATCATTTTTAAGAGCTGACACTGCATAAGCAACTTGCAGAGAAACAGTGGATTCCAAGGATGGCAGTGGGGAGTGGTAGACCCCTGGCAGAAGCCGATTGGCAGTGAACGCTGCATGCATCCTTACCTAGAACTTGCCACTTTGGCTGGAGTTGGTGGTAGAGCCCCCAGAGCAAAGCTAGAAATCCTGATAGCAAGGAGTATCAGGGTCCTCCAGGGTGGCCGCCCAGCAACTGCCACTTTTGGCTGGCATAGGTGGTAGGCCCACCCGATAGCAGCGCTTGGTGAGTCTTCCCTCCCAGCAGACTGGGCTAGCTAGTAAATGCCCTGAGTTGATTTGACAGTGACTGTACAAACTATAAACATTCAAGCAAAGGTTAAACTAGTTTCAGTCATAGTTTAGGGGAAAAAAATCTGGCTACTTTAAAAATGGAGGTTAATTAATTCAGGAAAGAGATTACATGCCATAGTTGCCTACAGTAGCAGGGAACTGAAGTCCAACGACACAAGAGTTCATTCATTCCAGTCCTAATCAATCTAGTTTACCCGGTGTAAATCCCTAGTGGAGATCCATCTAAACCAAATTAATCTTTGCTTAAAACAGTTTTTCTTCTTCTTTTTTACTATTGCAAACTATAAACATTTTAAGCAAGGGTTAAACTAGTTTAGGCAATTAACTGTTTGTGGTTTCAGCTAAAATTAAACAGATACGGTTTACTTTATAGAGTTGTGTGTCTCTTTCCATTTTCCACTTCAGTTCACCCTGTTTTAGTTTAATATTGCTTGCAAATGAGGAAGTTTGGTGACTCTGAAACATCCGGTTAAAATTATTTTCTCAGGCTTGGAGGGCGGGGTGGGAGGTGGAGTAGAGTGAGAATAGAAGGTTTGTGGAAACCCCTAAATTTGATCCTGGTCCTTGTTATTGCTTTCCAGTGCCTGGCAGAAGGGTAACACATGTCAGCTGACAAAAGCTTTCACATGAAGAAATTCAGGGTTTTGTATTCATCTCTGGTGGTTCTTTTTAGTCCATAAATATGTAGATCAAAATTGATTACATGCATTAGATCCCCACCAACCATGGCAAAGCACTAAGCTTGGGTTCAGTCAGTCTGTTTCCTGATAAGTATTTCTTTATCTGAGGAACAGGGTTCTGCTGTTAGTAACTGACTTTTGAAGAATGGAAAACCTCCCTTTCTTCCCCCTGAGTAGGATTTTAACCCCTGCCCCACACTGAACACTGACTGGGAATACCAATCCTGTTATAGACACAAACCACTTCTCCTTCACCTCGCAGAGAAGAAATATACTGTTAAGATAAATATTCCTGAAAGGACCTGAAGTTCTAGGTAAGCTCCAGAAATGTTGCTTTTATAAAATTCTTGTTTTGGAAACAGACCATTCAGAAAACTGAGTGAGACCCAAGGTTTGTAGGCCTCAAACTGGAGACCCTTAAAAAAATAGTATTTGGAGAGAGGAGGTAAGACTACCTTAGGAATTCTCCACTGTGCTTTGCAGCTTCCAGGACTGCTTGCAGCCTGAGGTTTGACCTTTACTTTGCATAACTCTTCCCTGGATGAAAAGGGAACTTTATTGTTAGCCAACTTCACGTTTAACTTTACTAACAAAGCCAAACAAAAGTACTTACTGTCAGTTTCAACAGCCTGGGGGGGGACGGACTTTTCCTATCTATTTACTTATAACAAGCAATGTTAAGGAAGTTGCAAAACAGTACTTTTGTTCTGTATTGGTGCAATCAGTGGAGTGAGGAGGAGGAGGAGGAAATATATATATTTCATGGTATTTGGAATACTATTAGCTAATAAGGCTGAATTTGGGGGATGGGGGGAATCCAAAAAAAATTCTCTACTGTAGTTGCAGCTGGCCATTCTGGTTATAACCAGATTTTCATCAAACAACTGTGTTTTCCAAGTGTAATTTTAGACATTAAAGGACATCTAATCCCCATGGGTGTGGCAGCACCGACATAGGAATTCTCCTTTAGGAGTAGGCTGGCCAGTAGCGGCCTGTGTGGGAGGCCAATTCTATGTTTTGGCTAGGCCTCCACAGAAATAACCCAGTGGCAACAACTCAGGAAAAATTCTGAATCAGCATATCTTCTGGCAAACAGAAACTCAGGTAGCTTGGCCAAGGTACCTCTTTCCTAATTACCTTCAAAAGTGTTTTCTCTATCACCTGTATTTAGGGTTGCCAACTATGACTGAAGCTATTCCAGGAGATTTTTCCCCCCCAACATGATGTAATGTCATTAATTTTACTGTTCAACCCATTCACAATATCAATCTCCTGGATTGCTTTCAGTAGTCACCAGGAGATTGATGCTGATTTCAGTAGACTCCCAGATTGGGTTGCAACCTTACCTGTATCTAAGTATTTACTATTGTAACTTGTAGGGTCATTGTTTCAAGAAAAATGAACATTTTAGGACAAAAGACCCGCTTCCGTTTTTGCTTGTAATATTGTTGAATTAAAAAGATCGTGGTTCGTTTCTCGGGAGGTGGAAAAAAAAACTTTCAGCTTCAGACACACTTTATTAACAATACAAAAGGTATATATTTGCAAATAGGGTCAGAGGGAGAAGACAAAAGATCAAGTCCCTCTGCCCCCGAGCATAATCATTAGCAGGCTTTTATCCCCTCTCTCCTGACCACGTGTGCAGAAGAAGGAATTTTTACAACTCATTTCCGGTTCATACAAACATATATGTAAACATGTCGCTTCATACGTCCCATGTGCATTATAATTAACTACTTAAGTATGCGGGGCGGGTAGGCTTAATATGCATTAGGCTATCACGCGTGCGTGGATGGATTCAGGATTACTCAAAGTTCAACCTGAAGGCAAAAAATGGCATTTGCTCTTATCTTAGCCTTAGGAATTTGGGGCCATAAAGAAAGTGTGATTTAGTGTGACAAAGAGATAGTAAATTTGCAGGACAGAGAGGGGGTGATGCCTTAGTACAAAGGGCCTTTTGGTGGCTTTTCCCTTCAATTTCCACCCCCCCCCCTTCCCTCTCCCATTAAGGAGACAAGGATGGATAGCAGCTGTGTTTTTCTTTTTTTTTTTCTAAATCTGCTATTGATAATGCATTTTTAATAATATTTCTAACAACATCCCCCCTCGAGATGCTTTCTGATCTTTACTTCATTCGGGCATATCAAGATAATTACGAGGAATTTTTCTGAGGACCATGACCTTTGCAGCAGTCTGTGCTTTTAGAGGGACTGCTGCGACCTGCATTCCTTCCACTGTGGTGGTTATCAATCTAGTGAGACAAGGAATAAGGCAAGGGATAAAAATCAAACCAGTTAGAGCACACAAAAGCACAAACCCTACCTTTTTCCACCAGGGTCCTCCAAATAATTGAAACCACCAGTCCTTATTCCATGTGGTTTCCCACGTTTGTATTGGTACATGGGCTATTTTTCTAATCTCTTTGGCAATCTCTAAGACTGCTTTCCCATTGTCATCTATTTGGAGGCAACAGTTAGAAAGGTTGAGCTTTCCGCAGACTCCGCCTTCCTCTGCAAGTAAATAGTCTAAGGCCATCCGATTTTGGTATATGGCTGCTCTCATCTGAGAACTTTGTCGGGCTAATAACTCGAGAGCAGTGGCGGTCTGGTTAGTAATTACTTCCAAGACTGCCTGCAACCGGATGATTCTATTCAGCATATATATTGGTGTCCGGTATCCCCAACTCCCATCATTAGCCCATGTAGCTGGTCCATAATACTCAATAATCCTCTGAGGGGGCCACTCATCCTTCTTCCACTTTTGGGAGCTACCCTGTGTCAAACTTACATCAATACTTCTCTTGGCCCTTTTCCAATCATCATACAAAGAGACTCCTAGCTTATTTCCAACCTCAGACGGTAACAAAAAGAAAGCTGGTACAATTACTCCCATATAGCAAGTTCCCGTCCACCCCTGTGGTAGTATTGTATAGGCCCGTCGTCCGCAAATCCAATAGTATCCTCTTAAGGCCCTATTTTCTCTATTGGTGGCATTTGGAGGGGCCCAACCATAGGGCATCTCGGGAAACCCCAAGCCTCCTTCTGGACCCAAAGGACCAGCAACTGCGTGGCCTCCTTTCATGGAACATTCCCATAGCCCATCCTGGTTTTTGTCTGTACAATCTGTCCGATCATCACTTTGATTTGTGGCACTCCAATATTTATTAAACCACACAATTGTTCCATTGGGATGCTGCCACACTAGCCGATTATACCCTGGGCTATTAGGATAATAAAGCCGTTCTAATCTTGTAAGGTTCATCCACCTTACTTTTAAAGTCCATATGCAACGGCTGTGTCCCAACCTTTTTCCTGTACCATTATTACTGATGCAATACTCTCCTAACGCCACTTGGGAAAGTTCCCAACTGTGGTTCTCATCCCATTTTTGACTAGTACTCTTAACATCTGCCTTACTACTTACTAGCCATTTCGGGGCCAAAGGAAAAGCCCTCCAAGGCCACTGGCCTCTGGCCTCCCGAAGCCCCCCACAGGCCCAGCAGTTGGTAAGATTAAAAGTACCTGCAATTCTTTCCATCATATCAACATACAAATTTGTCCCTGGGGGAGCAATTTGGGAAAGCGAGGGTGTGAGCCAGCGGTTAAGGCTGCTCAATTTTGCTTCTTTCATTATGCAGATAACAACAAGGCACATTAAGATTCCCACCATATTTTCCCTTTTACTTTCTTGTCTAATTTTCTGAGCTTTGCTTAAGCCGTCTCAGGCGCACTTGGAGATCACCAGTAGGTTCACAGCTCCACTTGCTGGCTTCTTGTTCCGAAGACGACTCAACTTCCGGAGTGAGTTCGTCTTGGGAGATGTTGTCCTCTGACGCTTGTGGATATCGTTTCACACGAGTATGATGTATCCAACGATCATGGCCAGTAATCTTTACAGCGGTGTGGGTTGTTAGAAGTACCTGGAAAGGGCCACTCCACCTCTCAGTCAAAGGCTCCTTTTTCCACCGCTGCACCAAGACCCAGTCTCCCGGGGAGAAGTCATGTACCGGTACATCTAAAGGCAGACGCTGAAAGGAGGCTGCATACCTGTGAAGAGAAAACAAGACAGACTGCAAGGCAATAACATATGTATGAAGTTCACTATTACCTAATTCAAAAGTTACATTTTCTCGCATCCCAGGAGGTAAGACTCGAGGTGGCTTGCCAAACATAATTTCATATGGGGTCAATTTGAGGCCCCGTCGGGGAGTGTTTCGAATGCAAGTAAGAGCTAGCGGCAATGCTTGAGGCCACTTAAGGCGTGTTTCAATACAGATTTTGGTGAGCAAAGTCTTTAAAGTTCTATTCATGCGTTCCACTTGTCCTGAACTCTGTGGTCTCCATGGTGTGTGTAGTTTCCAAGTAACCTTGAGAGCTTGTGCGACTTCTTGAACCACTCTTCCCACAAAGTGTTGTCCTTGATCCGACTCGATGGACTCGGGCAGGGAATACCGGGGAATGATCTCCTGTAACAAATACTTCACTACTGCAGCTGCAGTGGCAGTCCTGGTGGGCCAAGCCTCGACCCAACCAGAGAGCTGGTCTACCATGACAAGTAAAAACCCGTGATGTCCGGATCGTGGGAGCTCGGCAAAATCAATCTGCCATGCCTGTCCAGGGTACGCTGCCCAGGGTCTACCTCCCATTGGCACAGGGGGTTTCCTTCGAGGGTTTACTTTCTGGCATATAATGCACCTGGTAGCAATGCGCTGAGCTTCTACATATAGCCCTGGGGCTACTGCTTGGCGGATCATTAGATCACCCATGGCCAAACCTCCCATATGGGTTCTTGCATGGAGCTGTTGCAGCACCTCCCGAAGCAATGGCCTGGGTATCATGACTTTTCCTCCTGGTACTATCCACCACCCCTGGGAGTTCTTTTCTGCACAAGCTTTCTGTGCAAATTTATCTTCTTCAGGGGAATACTGTGGGACTAAATCCTGAACGTATGGCCATATGGCATGGGACATAGCCTGCTTGGATACCTCTTCCGCTTCTCCCCCAATAAATGCAGCTTCCTTTGCTGCTGCATCAGCCTTTGCATTTCCAAGCTTATGCTTTTTCTCAGCAGCCTTCCCATGGGCCCGCACATGAATGACTGCTACCTCTTTAGGCTGGTGGAGTGCCTCTAGTAGTTTGATAATCTGGGGGCCATTAGCAATCTTATTCCCAGAGGCAGTAATGAAACCCCTTTCCTTCCACAATAGTCCGTGCGCATGGACTGTAGAAAAAGCATAGCGAGAGTCAGTGTATATATTAACTCGCTGGTCTGTCCCCAGCTGTAATGCTCGGGTGAGCGCAGTGAGTTCTGCGGCCTGTGCCGACCATGAGCTCGGCAATGACTCCCTCCATACTACCTTATCCAAGGTTACCACTGCACATCCTGTTCGTCTTTTTCCATCGATGACAGAGCTGGAGCCGTCCACAAAGTATTCAACATCTGGGTCTTCAATTGGGTCCTCAGCAAGATCAGGTCGCACCTGCGTGGTCTGATTCAGGACCTCAAGGCAGTCATGCGTCGGTTGCCCTGGCTCTGGCAGCAAGGTTGCAGGGTTTAAGGCTGTAGTATGTTTGAAAGTAAGTCCTGGATTAGAGAGCAAAAATATCTCATACCGTGATTGTCTGGAGGGGTTAAGAAATTTCCCTCCCTCAGTCCCTAGGATCTGGGGAACTCCATGAGGAGTGAGTATTTCCATATCCGCACCCATGACTATCTTCTGGGCTTCTTCAACAACCACTGCTGTGGCTGCCACAGCCCGAAGACAGGCTGGCCACCCGAGTGCAACTGGATCTAGAACCTTTGAATAATATCCCACGGGTCTCCAGGTCGGGCCCGATGGCTGTGTCAGCACCCCTGATGCAACCCCTCGATTCTCATGAACATACAGTCGATATGGCTTTTTACTGTTTGGGATGGCTAAGGCTGGGGGCTGGGTTAATGCTGCCTTCAGCAGATCAAAAGCATGCTGCATTTCTTTATTCCATTTCCATTTAGTGAGACTCTCCTTAGTCAGGGATTCATACAGTGGTCTAGCCTTCCCACCGTAATCTGGTATCCATAGTCGACAGAACCCAGTTAGCCCTAGGAATGCCCGCAGCTCCTTGGGTGACTTAGGTGGGGTTAGACCTTGAATCGCCTGTATGCGATCTGCACTCAGGGCTCTGACTCCTTTTGAGAGCTTATATCCCAAAAATGTGACTTCAGACTGACATATTTGGGCTTTTTCTCTAGAGACTTTATATCCTTTTTTTCCCAGAGTGTTTAGGAGTGACTTGGTGGCTTCCTCGCAGAGCTGCAAGTTTGGGCTTGCAACTAGCAGGTCGTCCACATACTGGAGGAGAGTCACTGCGGGGTGTGATCCCTTCCATTCCTCCAAGTCCTTTTGAAGGGCAAGTCCGAAAATATGGGGGGCTGCTATAAATCCTTGTGGAAGAACTGTCCACATGAGTTGGGCTTTATGGAAAGTATCTGGATCCTCCCATTCAAAAGCAAACAATTTTTGAGTCTCTCGGTGAAGAGGAATAGAGAAGAAAGCATCTTTCAAATCTAGCACTGAAAATATTTCAGCTTCCCCCGGTACTTGTGTCAAAATCGTGTGAGGGTTCGGGACTACAGGATGGTCTGAAAGGACCTTCTTATTTACTGCCCGTAAGTCTTGGACCAGTCTGTATGAGACCCCATCTGCCTTTGGCACTCCAAGAATGGGGGTGTTATAGGGTGAAGACCCTTCCACTAGCCATCCGTACCTCTTGTATTTCTCTATTAACGGCTTGAGTCCAGCTCTGGCCGCTCGGCTGAGTGGATACTGCTTTACCCGAGCGGGCCCCTCCCCATCCTTGAGTACGATCCTTACCGGGGAGACGAACTTAGCTCGCGCAGGGGTTCCATCAGCCCATACTGAGGGGTCTACCCCAGTCATGTGATCTTCTGGACTTACTGCAGGGCGTCGGTCCTCCAGGAGAGCCATCTGATAGTTCGAGCTCTGCTTCACAGGTAGCTGGACCACCATCTGATCGTCTCTGAAAAAGATCTCAGCTTGCAATTTTGTGAGTAAGTCCCGCCCAAGGAGTGCAACCGGGCAACTTGGAGAATACACAAAGGAGTGCTCGAGCAAATGGTCTCCCACCTTGGTGAGGAGTGGTTTACAAACAGGGAGTCGAGTTTGTGTTCCCTCAATCCCTTCTACAAGTACATGCTGTTCACTAGTTCCTGCACAGGGGGGTTTTTCTGGAATCATTGAAAATGTAGCCCCAGTATCCACTAAGGCTTCAAAGTTTTTGCCACCAACCCTAATGGTTACCATGGGATCTTCTCGGGCTCCAACCCGAAGGGTAGTGGTCTTAGATCCCTGTCCCCTTCATTCTGAATCCTCACCCTTGTCTTCTGCCCGCATGAGGTGACCTCTCGGTTCCCCCTCTCTCTTCTCCTTCAACTTCGGGCATTCCCTCTTCCAGTGTCCTTTCTCCTTGCAATAAGCACAAACATCTGCTCCCACTCTTTCTCCCTTCCTCTTCTGTATCCCAGCCTTTCCAGGGTTCCCTCCAGTTATAGCAGCTGCTAGTGCTGCCATCTGTCGCTGAGCCTTTTTATCCTCCTTGCGCTCCTGCACTTGCTCACGATTCCCATACACCTTATATGCAATTTCCACCAGCTCTGAAATCGGTTTCCCAGCACCTCCCTCAGTTTTCTGTAACTTCTTACGGATATCAGCAGCAGATTGACCAATAAACATAAGATTTACCATGCGCTGGTTATCTGGAGCTTCTGGATCCAGATCCGAAAACCTGCGAAACGCCTCATACAGCCTCCCAAGGAAAGCTGAGGGATCCTCCTCTCTTCCCTGTCTCACCTCATACAATTTAGACAGATTGGTAATCCGAGGCACTGCCTTTCCCATTGCTTCCACTATAATTCCCAAATACCGTGCACTCAGCTCTCTGCCCTCTGCAGTATGATTGTCCCATCCTGGCTCTTCTACAGGGTAGGTATCACGCAGAGTACGACCAGCAGCACCCTCTGACTCAACTCTGGCTGCCGCAATACGCTCTGCTGTACCTAACACTAATCTCCTCTCCTCCGGGGTTAGGAGGGTCTGGAGCATCATCTGGACATCAGCCCAAGTGGGTCGATGAGTCTGCCCAATAGATCGAAACAAATCCCTCATCTTTTCAGGGTCTTCACGAAAAGAGGGGCTCTGATTTTTCCAGTTAAATAAATCTGAAGTGCTAAATGGGGTGTAGACGAAAGTTGCAGTGCCTCCTTCCCCAATAACCTCTCGCATCGGACAGTTCAACACCGGCTGTGACTCTACAGGCTTGCGCAAATAATAACCCTTATTTCCTGATTCAGATGAGGCACTTGGCTGAGGCTCACGCTCTAACTCATTAGGTATGCATTGGTACGTCGGTGGTGGTCTCTCTAAGGGAGGGGGCGGTGGTGCAGAAGGACTGGATGCCGAGGAGGCGTCTGACTCATCTTCGCTACCCGACAGGGCAACCGGAGCACGGGTCCGGTACTCAGCCAATTCAGAATCTCCCCCCTCATTAGACTCAGGTAGTACAGGCGGCGCCCCCGAGCCTTTTTCTTAACAAGCATCACATGAGACTTTGCTAAGTAATTCTTAATCCAAGGTGGCTGATTTTGAACCACCCACAACCAACAATCAATATAAGGAAACTGATTCCAATACCCATTTTGCATAACAATTTCATGGATAGCTATCACTTCTTTCAGCACAAAGGATCCTTTCGGGGTCCAGTGGACCCCAAATGTTGGCCACTCGAGTTGACAAAACTTAATTAAATAATCTTTTTTCATTTTTATTCCATAATCGGCCGGCCTTGCAAATTTATTAAAATGACATAATAAGACTTTTAGAGGGGTATCAATATTGTTTTCTACACGAGAGCTACTCGTACCCATTTGCCCACAAAAATGCGCCCAATGCACACCAAATACCAAAAAGATCTCAACAACAGATGATTTACAATGAGAGCTAAGCCTAGAATTTCTCAGCAAACTTACACATCCTTTGTTTTAGATCCGTACACCAAATTAGGCAAAGGGAATTTGTATACTCACTCAGATACCCAGAGATCTCAATCCAGATTCCAAAGTGTGTCTGCCTCTCCAGAAACTCAGAATTTACATAGGATACTTCCTTTAACTTCCCGGATATCTAGACTTAAACCTCAAATACCAGGGTGAGTCCAAAGTCGGCTCGGTGTGCACAAATCCCTGGTACTGGAGGTGCTCTGTCACTGAATTCCGGGGTAGTCCTCGAGAAGCCCCACGTTGGGCGCCAATTGTTGAATTAAAAAGATCGTGGTTCGTTTCTCGGGAGGTGGAAAAAAAAACTTTCAGCTTCAGACACACTTTATTAACAATACAAAAGGTATATATTTGCAAATAGGGTCAGAGGGAGAAGACAAAAGATCAAGTCCCTCTGCCCCCGAGCATAATCATTAGCAGGCTTTTATCCCCTCTCTCCTGACCACGTGTGCAGAAGAAGGAATTTTTACAACTCATTTCCGGTTCATACAAACATATATGTAAACATGTCGCTTCATACGTCCCATGTGCATTATAATTAACTACTTAAGTATGCGGGGCGGGTAGGCTTAATATGCATTAGGCTATCACGCGTGCGTGGATGGATTCAGGATTACTCAAAGTTCAACCTGAAGGCAAAAAATGGCATTTGCTCTTATCTTAGCCTTAGGAATTTGGGGCCATAAAGAAAGTGTGATTTAGTGTGACAAAGAGATAGTAAATTTGCAGGACAGAGAGGGGGTGATGCCTTAGTACAAAGGGCCTTTTGGTGGCTTTTCCCTTCAATTTCCACCCCCCCCCTTCCCTCTCCCATTAAGGAGACAAGGATGGATAGCAGCTGTGTTTTTCTTTTTTTTTTTCTAAATCTGCTATTGATAATGCATTTTTAATAATATTTCTAACAATATCAGTAATATCAAATGGGCAGACTGTAGCAGGGCACTAGGGTGCCTGCTACTGACATTAGGAATAAGGGCTGCTGAAGCTCCCTACAACAACACAGGTGTTGGTTGCCGGAGCAACCAGGCTGGTCACATGACCGGAAAGGGGCAGGGCTAGGCCTTTATAAACAGCCCAGGCCAGGGCCTAGCTGGTGGTTCCCTTCTGGCTGCTACAGGAGCAGGAGCTTTGTGGGAGAGCTGAGCTGACCGGGTGGATGGTTGTAGCCTGACTTCCCTGACTGACTGTATGAGGATGAGGGGTAGAGAGCGAACCCTAAGAGGAACATGGTGAAGAGCCTAGTGAGTGCAAGCTTTGGGTTATAAGCCGGTAGGCTTCTTGTTTGTGTTGCAGCCGCTCGGCAAATGGTTTTGTTATTGTTTAATACTGGAGGACCAGGTAAGGCTGTAGGGGTGCAAGGAGGCCTCACAGGAGCTCCCCAATAATCTGGGGGTTCCTGGTGCCCAAAGAGCACAGTGAGTGGTGCCGGGCGGGCACAACTGTTTGCGCCGGTGCGGCGCGTGTTGGGGGTGTTGACCCTGACCGGAGGACCGGGTGAGGCTGTAGGGGCGTGAGGAGGCCTCACAAGGGCTCCCCAGTAGCTTGGGGGTTTCCCGGTGCCCAGTGAGGGCACAGTGTGCAGTGCCACAGGGGGCACAGCATTTGAGAGTGCCAGAGAGGCGTCCGGTGAACGTGGGGTTGGGACCCCAGCCCATGAGGACGGTTGCCCAGTAGGGCGCATGACCCGGAGGAAGGGTCAGGGGGCCACGCACGGCTACGGGCCACCTGAGCCCCGGGCATGAGAGGCGCAGCACGAACGCGAGAGACACGACATAGGTGAGCCCAGGGGTGCCGATAGAGGGGCCCAGGCTGCGTGACGAGCCCAAAGGGCGCCGGTAAAGGGGGTGCAGGTTACGCGGCAAGCTCAAAGGGCGCCGGTAAAGGGGCGCGGGTCACAGGACCAGCCCAGAGGCGCTGGTAAAGGGGCACCAGGTGCGTGACCAGCCCAGAGGAGCCGGTAAATGGGGCACAAGTTTCACGAGCAGCCCGGAGGGTGCCGGTGAAGGGGCGCCAGGCATGTAATAAGTCCGGAAGTGCCTGAAAGAGGCATCAGGGCGTGACAAGCCCAGGGGTGCCAGGTGTGTAGCGAGCCCAGGGACGCCAGAGAGGGGCGCTGGAGGGCAAGGGACCTAATAACGTCCAGGGACAACTGCGAGGCTTGGGGCGTGCTGAAGGGGAGGTAGGAGGCACACATTGCCCATAAGGCTGAGGGTGTTGGAGAACCCCACTGAGAACGGAGGTAACACCAGCGCGGTGTCTAAGGTGAAGGTAGGCAGCCTCCCATACTGAACTTCATAACAGCAAAGACGTGGCGGGCAAGTTGAGGGTGCTGGATCACCTTAATTGACACGGCAGGGGGTGCTAGCGAGCTCACGGCCGCTCGCAGGCACCACCCCGTGACACAGACATTATGACTTGTCTCTGCTATTGCCACTACAAGATTTTCCCCTGAATTCTAAGTCCTGTCACCAATGAGGTGGATCTGCTTTTTCATCTGACTTGTTAAGCATCTGTCCATTATGAGGTTGAAGTGTTGTAAGTGTATTGGGCTGTAAGGTTATACATTATGTGGGGGAAAAGGTAGGCACTGAATAACTGCATCATAATGCATATGTACAAGGAAGTTAAACTTTTTATTGGTTGTTGTGCAAACTGAACGCATTGCTTTGAATGGTGTCTTCTGGAGTTTTTGGTATGTGTTCCAATATTCATATAACAGCCAAAGTATATGGCCCCAAAGAAGAGATGATACCCACTATGCAAAGTGCTAAGGGAGGTGATTTGCAACAGCTGAAGCATTAGCATTTCTCAGTGGAATTTTTGTAAGTTTCTATAATGTAAGTTTCAAACCGAGCAGTTCTCCAGAAAATAAATACCTAAAGATTTACGGAGGGCTGGTTCCAGCAGGCAGTGCCAATGTTCATTGTTCTCTTTGGATTGAAGTCGTCTGGCTGGATTAAAGAGGTTTCTTATCATCTGGGAGACATTTTGTAATTATGGGTGGCAAAAGTGGCAGCATGGCTATTTGTCACAGGGTTATCAGAGTAATGAAAAGTCAGAAGGTAGGTGTCATCTTAGAGACTAACAGGTTTAGTGAGGTATGAGGTTTTGTAGGCAACACCCTACTTTGTCAGATGCCATGAAAGCACTTGCATAAAGTAGTCCTTTCTTAGGATCTGATGCAGTAGGTTGTTGTCTACGAGAGCTCATAATTCTATGAACCATTTAGTCTATATAGTGTCAGACCCTACCTACCTTCTGCTTAACTTCAGATTCAGATGACTGAATGCCCCTGTGCCCAGAGTCATGAAAAGAAATTTTAAAAATCTAACTGAACCACAATGCATATTTCTCTTTGGAAATGTGTCTATTTAAAAATTTCTTTATAATAAATCTATATCTGCACATTTAGGGACAAAAATAATTCACAGAGCTATTTTATATACCCAGACAGAAGACAGAACTTACATCTTTGAATTAGATACAGCCCTCTGTCACTGTACTTTTGAGTCAGCATAATCTATGTTGCCATCTCTCCAGAAGAGACTTTAAGTATAACTACTTGAACTAGTCTGATCCTGTCCAGCAGAGGGCAGCTACAGTACATATACGCATGACAACCTATTACCATGCATATTTTGACTCCTGCAATCTCCTGATGTACCGCTTCAGCGGCTCCCATAGTAATCGTGTACAATGTTGGCCCCTCTCACTTCTGAGTCAGATTCTGATGACCTTACTTACAATAAATCAATAATACTCCATATACCTTTTCACTGATTTCAGTGGGACTGCTTATGGAGTAAGGTACTATGTAATGTGTGGAAAGACTTTCTAACGCTTCTCCCACTAGCACCACTAAGACTTTTAGTGTTAACAATGTCTCTCAAACAACTCATGTAGTAGTAGCAGGATATCCCTCACTTTCTGGGTTCAACTTCCATCTGTATCCTACACATTAGAGCTACCTCTGTTCATGTCCAGTGCTGGTGCTTCTAACTTACAACTATGTCAGGAGTTATAGCAGCAGAAATGGAAAGCAGCTACTAAAAATATCCTGCCCATAGCAGCAAGTTTCCTGCCACTTAGATGTGGAAATACAACATTTTTTTATTGATCTGTACCAAGAAATTTCTCAGGTAATGTCCAAGAGTTGGGGGGGTGGTGTTTAGCATAACATTTTTAAAAATTATTTAAACACATACCAAGATAAATTCACCCCTTGTGCAACAAAATGGATATTTTGGCCTATCTGGGCTATATATCACTTCACTTGCCACATTTCTCTAGGGTAGGCACAGCAACAACTTTATGCAGGACACATAGATGGCAAAGAACTCCATTTGGAAGAAGTTCAGACAGAAAGACTGAATGCTTAGAAAGCTGGCATTGAATGCCTCCTACTTCTGTGAAATATGTTTGGAATCTTTAATGGATACAAGAAGTCAAGGCATCAGTTGTATGTGTTGTCTTCCAGAAATAAAATGCAGTAGGTAATGGAACCCTATTCCTAATATTACTTTGAGGTATTAGTTTGGTGAGGATAAATGCTACCTACTCAATCGCATACTATTTTCTATAACACCCTGAATTTGCTTGGAGGTCTATGTCATACCTGCATCATCCAGTCCCTTAGCTTACACCAAAATACAACTTTGGCAACTAAGGTCCAGGATTCAGGCCCTTTAAAAAGTTCTCCAGCTCTCAGTAGTAGTATAGCTCTACAGAGTCAAATAAATAACTAAAAATTAAAAAAAAAAGGTTTGTTAGAGGCTTGGAGATGCATAGTTGTAAAAAAAAAAAAAAAAAAGTATAGCTGTTTTTTCTGAATTTTATTGTGATTAAGACAGCCATGTAGCTTTGTTATCATGACGCTTACTTCTTGTTTTCTAAAATTTAACATAACAGTGCTCTGGCTCCAGTTCTGAAATTTTACTGATGCCCGAAAGACAGAATTATTGTGGTAGTGCTCCCATGCCCTTTAAATATGAAACTATAGACACTCACATATGTCTATTAGTTGAGTGCAACCATACTCTGAGTTTGTGTATAACATTTGATTTAATTCCTCAAAAATTCTCTCAAACCACATTTTCTATATCAACAGCGTCAGAAGAACAAGGCTTAAAGAGTACTAAACATGTACCAGAAAAACGGAAGGGTTTGCAGGGGCTAGTGCCATACCCTTTATCACGTATCAGCGTTTTGTTATCAGCATTTTGCTCACTTGAGTCACATCAAACATGGACAGAAGTAATCCAGCTCTTTAAACATTTTAAATTAAATGAGCATGCCAAAAACATTTTGTATCTTCCTCAGAAACAAACAAATCATTTGGTCCACAACACAGAACAGAGCGGTTTTACTCTATGACAAACTCTCAGAACAGTGTTTTGATTACCCATTAAACCTAGAAACAACATCTTGTGATGCTCCAATGGCAGTTGCTTTTTATGTCTTAACATATTGTTTGGCAGTAATACGCCCACTCTGCTACTCCATATTCTAAAAGCAGGCAAGGCGGGGGAGCTCAAAAAAAGATGTTCGCTCTTACTGCCAGCAATGAATTATGGTAATTTAGCTTTGAAGTAAATAGTGGAAAGTTACAGAGGAACTTTCCCAGCTCCTTTTGGCCCAGGAGCATTGAGTAGCTGAACCAATCCGTGCTCTCACTTCCCGCTGCAGAGTGCTGGAGCCTGGCGGCGTGGTGAGTGGGGCGTGGACCTGCCACACCTGCCTTGAGCCAGGACTTAGCAAAATTTTTGGCAAGGCAGTTCCATGCCCTGAGTAGCCATGATGGATGGGGCAGCACTGGCTACTGTGGTGGTAAGTGGGGAAGCAAAATCTTGTAAGGATTCATTTACCTTTAAATATTGCAAGAAAGTTAGAAAGAAACTTATAGTGATAATAACAGTTGGCACTAAGAAATTTAAAGAAATTTAAGTAAAACTCAGAACAATTCAGAATGTAATTTTTTTCTTTACTGCCCTCTCACTGTAGTAATAGTTGAGGTAAAATATTAAAAGAAGCAGTAAAATATTTTAAGATAGCAATGATATGATATTTTTTAAATTAAAAGTGTCTTTTGACAGAAAGGCATAATTGCACTTCAAGATCCATATTTTGTTTTCAGTAACACACCTGCAAGTCCATTTAAAATAGATTACCAGGTGTAACTGAGAGCATAGTTTGGCTTCAAATGAAAAACTTTATATTGGGGGTGGGGAGGATGCTGGAAGGAAGACTGCTAAGTGATGCTAGTTTAATGGCTCTTCCAGTAGCATTTAAAGAAACCACTTTTTGAAATAACTAGATGATAATGCTAGTGTCAGAAATTCTTTTTCTCAGTATAATATTTCCAAGTCTAAGACCATGAGAGCTGTTTTTGAACATAATGGTTGCTGCTCATTTGTCAATACATTCATTACAGCACTAGTATCTGCTGTAGCTCATTGCTTTGCAAAGTGCTTTAGAAAGCATTGATTACAAGGAACAAATATATCAAATTAAATTAAAGCTGGTTCCAAAGCAGTCAGAATATCTCGATAATGTTTCTACCAAGATTGTTGAATAACTGCTATTATTAAAATTGATGGCTTCTAATCTGTTCTTTTTGTAGTCTTTAAAATTGCTTTACGATAAATTGCTTCAATTTAAAATAGATAGCAGAGCCCAAGAATTATTCCATTTGTTTCCATAAAGTGTGTGCCTATAATGCATGTTTCAGAAGTCTAGTATTAGTTGGATTAAGTGTCTTTTAGTAATTGGGTGTAATGATCCATTTTGGATATTTATTAATTGTGCATATTTCAACAATAGCTGTTCTAAATAAAATGCTAAAAATAGATTAAAAGACTAAAACTGGAAATGATGATTAGCCTGACTTTCTATACATTACAGGCCCTTCATTTTCACCTAATTCCTTTCTACACTGAGCCCAATAACTTGACTAAAACATAACTTGTATTTGGCCAATGCACATCTTCCCAAAAATAAATCAATTCTGATTTGAATATTTCAAAAGATGAAGAATCTATTACTTCCTTTGGTAGATTGTGCCAGTGGTTTGTCTCTGTCACTATTAATTTAAAGCTTTCTACTGGAACATACTGGCTTCCACGTCAAGTGAATAGTTCATGTTGTACCTTTCTCTGCTAGGTTTAAGAGCCTTTTTTTTTCTCCCTGGGAAGGTAAGTTGTCATTAAGTCACTTCCTGATCATTCATACAGAGCTCCCTAAGGCCATATATATATATATATATATATAGTAACCTTGCAGTGCCAAGTGGTTGCACCTTTAAGCATGCTGCACTCTCCACTGAAGTTACTCCAAAATTGGGATCAGTATAAAAGAATCTAAGCAGCGCTTTGGGCAGGTTACTTAGCACATCTGAGTGCCAGTGCCAGTTAGTTCCCCCCAC
Source organism: Crocodylus siamensis (assembly GCF_052110815.1). Lineage (NCBI taxonomy): Eukaryota > Metazoa > Chordata > Crocodylia > Crocodylidae > Crocodylus > Crocodylus siamensis. The sequence continues at coordinate 69,537,011 of NC_143398.1, forward strand.
CTTTACTGTCTAGCTTGCCTGTAGCACCACACAGATGGAGTGCTACTGCCTCCAGTTTAAGAGGCAGTCTAGGTATATCAGTGTGGCAAACTTGAGGGAACTGCTACCAACCACAGAAATGTACCATGTGGACACGGCCTAAGTTTCTTAAGCCAGTAATTCTCAACCTTTTTTAGATTTCAGACATCTTCCATAGCTTTTGTGAGTTGAATGACACCACATTTCTAAAACTTTATTACAGGGCTTATCTCCTAACATAGAACCTGGGCAGGGATGACCATGTGCTTATCTTGCACTCCATGGCATCCTTAAAAGGCTTTCGTGGGGCCCCAGGATACCATAGCACTCCGGTTGAGAATCACTGATAAGGCTCTTTCTCCAGTTTCTGAATAATTTCTGTGACTCTGCACCCTTTTCAGTTAATTTTAAAAACAGGGAAAGCACTGCAGTCTCTACAGGTATCCAGTTTTGGATTAATTAAAGATGCACACAGAGGTAAAATACTATGGCTTACTACTTCCCTGTTCATCCATTCAAAGATTGCTTTTAGCCCTTTTTGGCACCATATTGCACTGTAAGCTCATGTTGATTACTTACTATGACTCCTTGACCATTTCAGAGTCAACTCCCTTGGGAGACAGCTTCCCATTTTGTTAGCATAGTCTGCATGTCTTGTTACTAAGGGTGCAGACAGAAGTTACATTTCTCATGCAAGCAGTCCCTCTAAAAGCTCTCTACAGCCAATCCATGATACATGTACACAGCTGCAGAATGCTTTTTGCAAAAAATTAACCCTCATCAAATGAGGGATCCGATGAAGGCACTCCACTTTGGAGCACCTTAAGGAACTTATGTTCCCTAGGGTTAATATGTGTTTAGCCTGAGTGTACATTGGTTTGTACTCCCTTCTCCAATTGAGGGATTTATTGGCAGAGTGGTGTGCTGCAGAGGGACACAACAGCCCAGGGGCCACCTCCGTCCCCTATAGAGTCAAGCCCAATCAATAATTACTTAACTATATACAAATGTATTATTACAACAAAACCATTAAACCCTATACTTTCTCTCTCTCTCTCTCTCTATATATATATATATACACACACACACACACACACAACCAATTATTATTTAAAAATACAGGTGAACCATCGGGCAACTTTATAACTCTATTAATATACAAACTATTACTTCAACTTCTTCACATAAACCATAAGGTATAATCTACAAACATAATCAGCAATCCTTAGACTACCTGGGTGACCTTCCAGGGCAGGGGCCCCACTTCCAAGGTACCACTACAAGAAAGAAGGGGGGGGAAGAAAAGGAGAGGAAGACCCCAAAGATTCCTAAGCTCCCCCGCTATCACACAGGCATGGCCCACATAGCGCCCCTTCACAATCCTGGGGGGGGTCCCTCCTCTGTTGGGATCCTCTCTCCAAGGTAACTTACTACTCCACAGTCCGACGGGGCTGCCTCCTGTTCTCCAAGTTAAGCTCTTTCCTGCCACCTGACTTTGCTGCTGCCAGCCTGGCTTAGAGCCACATGCACCACTGCATGCAATGGGCGTTTTGCCTTATGCTAGGGGTTGGAGGCCCAGACAGCCTTGTGCAGCACTGGGAATTGGTCTGTTCCTGGACTTTCTGGGCAGTGTCATCTGCACTAAGCTGCTGCCCTGAGCCACCTCAAACGGCTCCCAGGGTCTCTCACCCTCTGTGCAGCACCTCCTACACTGAGCTCCTAGCCCCATGCCAGAGGTTGCAGACCCCAGCTGCCTCACGCAGGTCCCTGGGTCTGGACGCCGTGTGCTGTGCTGTGCACCGAGAGCCTAACTGCTGGAGCTGTCTGCCGCTCCCCACTGTTAGAAGTCTTCAGGGGCTCTTCCTGAGCTACTGCTTTGCCCTGCTGAGCAGCTCTCCTCAGCTCTTCTAAGCCCCTCTCTTCTCTTTTCCTGATGCATCTCCCTCGTGCTGGGCACGCAGCCCCTGAAGTCTTCTGGACCTGGCAGTTTGCAGCCTTCAGTCAGGTCCAGATAAGCTCCTCTCCCCCACCCCTCAGGAAAGGGGTGTGACTTTATTTCCCTTGCTGCCTCCTGATTGGTGGATGGGCTTCACTAATCAAAACAGCAGCATCTCAAGCCTGGGACTCAGCCGAAGCCCTGGAAAGTAAGCCTGCTACGTGTTGATCAGTCAGGGCGGGGCTGATGCAGCCTAGCCCAGCCCAGCCCCACGCCTGGGGCTGTCTGAAAGAAGGGACTTTTCCTTGCTGTGTTTGACTGCCCTTTGACTGCTGATTTTCTACTAAGTTACAATGATAGTGAGGAACGGTGGCCCAGTGGTAAAGGTACTAGCTTGGAAAACTGAGGTGCAATTCCCGGCCATGCCATTGACTTCCTCTATGACCCTAAGCAAATAACTTAGCTCCTGCTGTGGGTCACATGGAAAATGAGTTTCAGTAGATTACTTATAATCTGCAATCCCCCTGACAGCACAGACATCAACATTATTACACAAATGAACTAATTTGTATTGCTTGTTATCAATTTCCCCATCTTTCCATTACATATTTCGCTTTTCATTTCTAATTGCTGCCTTCACTTCAAAACTGATCCAGCACAAACTTTTCAACATTTATCCTCCTAATTGTGGGACTGTGGCCTTTTGACCATCTAATTAACTTCCCTTAAAGAACTCTGAATTTTTATTTGACTTTTTCTATCTAAAAGTTTTTTCCCAATCAAGTTACTCATAATGGTCCTTAGTGTTAGGGAATTAGCTTTTCTGAAGCAGCAAAGGTTGGGATTATTTTCTTTTTGCCTTACTTAATATAAGCAGGTAGTCCCTAGGCAACCCCCAAATGACAGTCCAATGATCCCCTTTTCTAATAACTATGAGATCTAAAACAGAGTTACCTCTTGTTGATACCATGGTATATCCATAGGTAAAGACCATTCCTCCTTTCCACTTCTTACCCAGAAGAAAACAGAAAAGAAAAACTCCTTTTCTCATTTTTTAGCTATGTACACCATTTAAAGTTGTCAGCTGACCCCACCAAACTATATGCTATGAAATGTTGTACTATCCTTCCTTTCATGATAATCTGAAGACTTCAAAACCTTTTAAATCATAAAAAGTGATGTTAGAGAAGCAGAAAACACTCAGAGTAGCACTCAATGAGATCCAATGAAAGGTTATGTATAATTCCTTGCAAAGCATTAATTTTTTGCATGAAACTGATAAGCATGTTTGTTTAGATCATCCAGTGAATTTGAAATTGATGCAAAACATTTCCCAAAGAAAAAGACACATCTGCAAAGATGAAACTGTCTGCGTCTACAAAATGTCAGTCTCTCCTGTATTTTATGTTAAAAGTTCATAACCATGCATGTTGTCATCCTTATGTTAAGAAAGTGGATTATGCCATCATTGCTTTGTCCAATCAAAATACACCCTTAAGTCAGATCTTATATGATGCAACTTCAGAAAAATTCATCTGTTCCTGTTGATAATGAGAAGTATTACTCTGAGGGTTGATCTGCTATCATCAATGGATTTTCTGCCTCATAAGCAGAATTCTTTATCTGACCAGCAAGATTTGTGTGAAATAGAAAATGACTTGGAGGATCATACATAAACAAGGGTTGGATGTTTTACAATTGTGTTTTCCTGAATAAGGCAGGGAAAAGATAACCTAAAAGTTCTTTTTGTATTAATTCGTATATGATTGCAGCTACTAGAGAAAGTCTAGTTTTCAGTGGAACTAAGACTTAGAACACTTTGATAATGAAAACCAAGAATGTGTGCCAAAATAATGCTGTAAGTGTTCAGAGCTGAACAAGAAATAATGGGCTTAAACAGTAACAGGGGAGATTTAGGTTAAATATTAGGAAGAACTTTCTAGGTCTGAGGGTGATTAAGGACTGGAACAGATTACCTAGAGAGGCTGTGGAGTCTCCGTCAGTGGAAGTTTTTAAGTGCAGGCTAGAGAAACACTTGGCTGGAATGCTTTAGACAAGGATGATCCTGCTGTAGCAGGCCCATGCTTACCGTCGCTGCTGGCCTGCTCTGCCCACCTAAGCATTCTGCACCAGAGTCTATACTCACCTTTCATGACTTGATGTTACTTGAGGCTCCACTGGAGAATGTTGTTCAGTGTCTTCCAAACCCTGGATGCCTCAACTGGTGCTTCTTCTGTGGGGCTCCTTACCTCCCCTTCACTCTACCCCATTGCACTCAGGTGTCTGGCCTAGGTCTTGATGGGATCTGGATGTGCTGCAGGCACTGTCTGCTCCTCTGGGGCAGTCTGTCTCTGCCCCACTTACCCAGCTGGTGGTATAGTTGTCTCTTATCAGAAAACAGACAATACTAGAACTGAAATTCTTCCTGGGTTGAGGGCGAGCAAGGCAATGATGCTCACCATGTTGGGTACCTCTTCTTTGGTGCTTCTTCCCCTAAGTGTAGGATTCACCGTGCAACTGTCAGGTAACTCCTGTGTCAGGGCTATGACCCCAAGAGCACTGGGATATGAATTGGCTGTCCCCCAGCCACATCTAGTAGCACCCTATGGAGTGACCTCCCACTCCCTTGCTTCCCCCAGGGGCCTGGCATTGTCTAACCGTGGGTCTCAGGGCCTGAAGGCATGTCAGCATGGAGGGTTCTGTAGCCTGGCTCCCTGGTAGATTTGCTTCCCTGCTGGGACCTGCTGGTGCATCTTGGGCCACCTCTGTCCTGCCCCAGCCACCTGCATGTACCTGTGGACCACGTCCAGTGTGGGTAAGGTCTTGGCAGGTTCTGGGCCCCTGGCTCCATGGGCATCTATCCCTCTGCTTTCTTTTCTCAGTCTGGTCTGTGTGGGACACCTCTGGTTTGGGTGGACTCCATTTATTTAAAAAATGAGAGCTCAGATGCAGCAGGAAAACCCCTGCTGCAGTCAGGACTGCTGTGCTGCCCAGTGGTCCATCAGCTTGCAGCTCTGCTGGCCTATGCTGGCCACGGGGAAGGTGTCTGGAGGCACCACAGGTGCTCCCTCCTTCCTGCTTCACCCTGTGTGTGATGGCCCAGCTCCTTTTGTCCCAGGAGCCTTAAGTAGCTGAACTAATCCATTGTCCCACTTCTGGCTGCAGGGTATTGGAGTGCTTGCATGCAGACTGGCCATCTGGAGCCTGGTGGCGTGGTGAGTGGGGCATGGACCTGCCACACCTTCCCTGAGCCAGGAGTTAACAAAATTCTTGGCAGGGCAGTTTCATGCCCTGATCAGCCACAAATAGGTGGGGCAGTATCGGCTACTGTAGCACCAATGGCAGTTTCTACTTTTGAGGGTGGTCACATTACCAGTTAGGTTACTGAAGGTTGGGCTAGATTATTGGGGGCCAACTTTTTTAGCAGGTGTTCTGCAAATTAGCTCTGAACTGTTTCTGAATGGCACTTTGATCCCCCTTCCTTGCCCAGTATGCTGCTCTGCTTTCTGTTCCCTGCCCTGTGCTGTCTGGTCTGCTGCTCTGCTTTTTGATCCATGCTTTGTGCTGTCTGAACTTCTGTTCTGCTTTCTGCTCCCTGCTCTATCTGACACTGTGGCAGTGTCGCAGTGCACTCAGGTGCCCTGTGCCTGAGAGCGGAGACTGCTCTGGGGAGACCCCTAATGGCAGATAGGGGGAGGCTCAGCTGCCAGTCACCAGGGCTGCACAGGTGCTGGTTGCTGGGGCAACTGGTAAAACCAGCTGACCAGGAGGGGGCAGGGCTTATCCCTTCTTAAGCCCAGGTAGGAGGCCAGGAGGGCAGTCCCTCTCCAGCAGCCATGGGAGTAGGGACTCAGCTCGGACAGACAGAGGGGAAGACTCTGGCCATGAGAGCATCCCCTGGTCACTGCTGAGGTTGGTGGAGCCCTTCTTCCCCCGCTCCCTTGATCTCTAGTAGGGAGTAGATTTTTGTTCAACCAGATGGTCTAGTTTTTATGTTATAGCCCAGGGGCTTTATGTTTTATGTTGACTATTTTACTGGTGGATCGGGTGAGGCTATTAGGGGTGGAGGAGGCCTCGTAGGGACGCCACGGTAGCATGGGGTTTCCTGGCGCTGGAGGGGGCGCAGCATTGTTAGGGGGCACATTGGCCCCAGCCCAGGAGCCCCGGAGCGAGAGGGGGAAGTAGGCAGGAGCCCCGGAGTGAGAGGGGGCAGCGAGAAGCCCCGGAGCGAGTGAGAGAAGGGGGCAGTGAGGAGCCCTGGGAGTAAAGAGGAGGGCCAGAAAACAACAAGGCCCAGGTCAGACTACATCAACTCCATCTGCGAGGCTTGGGCTGTGGAGTAGGGGAGGAAAAGGAGCTGCAGGTAGCGCCCCCTGTCACCAATCATCTTCTAATCAAATAAGATCAAGGTGTGGCAGGCGAGTAAGCAGGCAGTTGGCCCATTACAGGAGGGCGGAGCCACCCCCAGAAAGGCTCCAATATTGATATTCCTGTCACAGGCAGTCTCACACCCAACATGGTTGCTGACGGGCCTCAGGTACATCCTGTCCTCTTGGGTCACATTGCACATGGCCTATTTGCCTGCTACAATGTTGTTGTTTATGTGAACCTTCATGGGCTTGGAAGTAGTATAAATGGTTCCCTCGTGGTCTAGATGTGACCATATTGGCATAACTTCTGTGGGGCTTTTCCTCCCCTACACCCCACCCCTTTCCACTAAGGTGTTGTAGGCAGCCCTGATGATGAATCAAGTGGCAATGTGACCTTGCCTTCTCTGCTAGGTGTTCAATGGGGATTAAATCCACAAGGATCCTGCCGCTGTCTTTTATCTGCATAAAACTGGAACTAAAGTAATGGTAACTTAAAATTGTTCAGACCTGGTGGCCAGGTAGAGAAATGATGCCTTGTAACACTGAGCTTCCCCTTTCCTGGGGTGTGGACTAGGGGCACACAAGGTCCCAAACTCTTTCACCTAGTGTTGGGCCCCTATACCTCCTGGTGGGTTGCCCTCTTTCTGTGAGACTTCTTGCTCTGGTGCTAGGCCAGGTATCACTCTGTCCTGCCATAACCATCACCCAAGTAAGGCCCACTCTCCTACCAACCTCCTGCTGGGGCGCTTCTAGTCTGAAGGTGCACCTGCTGGGCCCACCATGCCCGAAAGGCTTTCCACAGTGGCTGTTCCCTTGGCTCACCCTTCAGGCTCCCCTGGGCTGCACTCTCCTTGTCCCACCTGACCTGGGTCCTTTGGTGCAGGCTCCTGGGCAGTAGTCTGCCACATCCAAGGTAGGGCACTCCCCAGCCTTGTGTTGCTGAGTCCTAGCTGCTTCAGCAGCGGGGAGAGTGTCTGATATTCTCCCAAATGTTCTGGCCATATGGAAGATGGCTGGCTTCCTCTGTGTGGTAGAGAAAGTATCCATCACTTCAGTGGGCACTCTGGCAGTGGGTAGAGTATCCAGATCTTCCCTGGGTACTCTGGCAGCAGAGAGAGCATCCAGACCTGTTCTGGTGTCTCAGCATGCACTCTACCCCTCTTTGTCTTCCAGCCCATCTTTGGCCTTTTGCCCCTAGGCTTCAGGCTGACCAATGGGGCTCCTCCGGTCAGTGTAGTGCCAGCTGGCTTGGCTGCAGCTGGGCCATCCATGCCTCAGTGCAGAGGTGGGTCAGGTGTGAGACTGTTACACACACATGCCACAGTTTGTTCACCTTAGGCTAGATCAGCTGTGCCAAATTTACCCTATGCCTTGGGCTACATCCAAACCACAGGGCTCCTTGCAGGCTAGATCTGCAAGGCATGTGGTGGCAGCAGCAGTGGTGAGGCCAGTGATAGAGGCAGTAGAACCAATAGCCCAAGCCCAAGCAACTGCTGCCAAAGTGGCAGAATTGGTGCAAGTGGCAGTAGCACAGGTAGTGGCCATGGCTAAGCAGCAGGACTAAGCAGCAGCAGCCCTCATTTACCCCCTTTGCCATTGACAGCCATGTCCAATGGGGCCCTGGTTCCTGTGACAGGCCCTACCCCTCCTGCTAGCCAGGGCTCCAAATTCCTTGGCCCACCAGTGACCCAGCCCACAGGCACAGGGTTTGACACCCCTAGACTAGATGATGTGCTTTCCAGCCCTCTTTTTCTATTGTTTCTATTGTTTTAATAAGCAATGTAGTTAACCCCATCAGTAAGTGAATTAAAAACGAAAAGGAATATCAGTAGATGAAATAGCATTTTCTGGTACCATATGTAGTATTAGTATCTCTATCAGTTTAAATAGGTATATTGTGAACTACGGAACTGATCTTAAAAGCAGTGGTCATATAGGGAGTAATCAACAGCACAGTTAACATTTCCATTTTCATATCTATTAGAAACGAGCTGACAGGACATAGCTTCCCATGCCCATTAAAGGAGAGGGGGAAAAGCCTGTGAGTCAGGAGTGTCTTGTAAACATTTAAAATTCAATCGGTTGTGCCCAGTTATACATACATCCATTGCACAAGATGTTTCAGGCTACAAGTGGGCTATTTGAGGCTCTGGTCTGATCCTACTTCATAACAAGATTATGTTATAGCAGTATTACTGTCTTAATGGCAGTTAAGTTACAAGGAATTTAGCTTTTCAACAAACCAGTACATTGTCAGCACTCTGAAACAGAAAACAGGGTGGATCTAAGAAGCAATAGTAAAAGAAAGAATTAAGGATTATTAATACAAAGTTGATCCAGGAGTAGGTCTTTTTAAAAAATCTTTTACAAGTTAGATTAACTTGTTTTCTCATTTGTGTGTTTGAAAACTGGGAATAAAATGTTCAAGGGCTCAAGAATTTAAAAGTTCAAGCAGAAATGATACCAGTTTTAAAAAATATTCTTCAAGCAGCCTACATCAAGAGTCAAAATACACCAAATAATGAAGACTGTTAACAAAAGATGCATTTTCTCTTTGGAACACACCACTGAGAAGGACAGAAAGAAAAGAAATCCAAATGAGATATGGGATATTAGAATAAAGCAATCTGACCTTTGCAATTGGTTTTGTGACGTAGTGATTGATCATTCAAAACTTACCCTCATTTATCACAGATAGTTAAATAAACAGATGTTGGCATCTCACAATTACTCATACAGTATATACAAAATGCAGCACATTGCTATAGTTTAGACAGAAATCTGTTCTCAACAAGACCATTCTTCTGATTTTATTTAATACTGACAACCAAGTCAGTGGCTGTGGACAATGCTTAAAATATATTAGATTCTCCATATATAAAGGAATCAACCATTGCTGATTCCAGGAAATAAGAAGCAAGACAGAGCAAAAGGGAGTAATAAAATATCATTGTTTTTTATAGCATCATATTTTTATCTGGAAGATGAGCTTTCAGTGAAGCACGGTAGAGATCCTGAAAAATAGTTTACCAAATTAATTCCCAGGACTATAATAACAATTTTATAGGTAGGTCTATTCTGCATATAGAGCCATCCCAAAAGCATTACCTTTACCCTCTCCTCCAGAAGCACTTGTAATAGGTTTTCTCTTCGGCACCTGTTTCAGAGGGACAAGTCAAATTGGAGTTCAGTCTTTCTTCCTGGGAGTGTCCATGTTCAGTAGAGTAACACATCTGATTGAAGATTAATGACAACCTCAGGTCAGGTCAGGTCAGTCCCAAGGCTGCTGTGACTGTTGGGGCACCTTAGATGCTGTAACAACCCTCCTTCACTTTGCCCTGTGTTTGGCTACCTTTGTGCACTCTGTCAGCTGAAGCCCTGAACAGTCCTTAATACTGGTTCCCCAGTTCTTCTTGGGTGTATCCAAACATGTAGGCATGTGCACTTGCAGCCGCTTAAGTAGCAGTGGCACAGATTTGTGCTAGAGATCTGTGCCTCAGCACATGTGCCTGAACATGCACTTTGGCCTGGGGCGAATTGTGCCACTTGAGGTAAACTGACCCTGCCCACTTCCTCCTGGATCTTCAGCCGGGGGAAGCTAGAGACAGTATAAAAAGCTGCCCTGGTGAGCAGCTCGGGGATACGTGCCCTCAGGAGCTTCTGAGGTCCCAGCCAGTTGGTATCTTGGGACACTATCCCTTGTATCAGCTGGACTGCTGAAGCAGCCCTAACCTAGAGTGGCGCGTCCACCCTCTACTCACTGCAACAGTCTGGCAATGGGGCCTGCTGCCTAGCTGTGACCTGCTGCACCTACAACAGGATCTGCACCCTTGGAACTGCAGCCTGATGGCTGCATACCTGCTAGACCCAGATGGGGACCTTGTGGCCATCTGAGGTATGGTGTGGGCACTGTAGCAAAGCTTCCTGCACCTCTGGGCCATCTACCAATGGGCCATGACTGCACAGTTGGCCTTCGTGTGTCACTGCTGTCATCTCTTCTGGTACCCCCACTCTGCCATCTGGGTAGCTATCACCTGGAAGATGTGCTCATTGCGGTAGCCTGCTTTGAACTTTCGAATATGTCCTTCTGGCCCCAAATAACCAGGTAAGCCACCTCATCTGCCCTCCAGCTGAGTCCCCTGTCCTGGCCCTGGGTAGGCTCCTCTGTCCAGGTCCTGCCACTTGCCTCACCAGCAGGGATCCTAGTGTTATAGGGGGATTTGGAAGGTTTGTGGAGGTAAAGGTGTGTATGAGGTTTGTGGGGGTGAAGTTTGTGGGGGGTATGGAGCTTGTGAGGGGGTGTATGGGGTTTGTGGGTGAATTGTGGGGGGTTGTGGGTGGGTATGTGGTGTGGGGTTTGTGGGTGGCTATGTGGATGAGGGTTGGGGGTTTGTGGGGGCTGTTTGTGCACATGGGGATTTGTGAGAGGGTTTGTAGGGGTTGTGGGTATGGGCTTGTGGGTAGGTTCATGGGGGGCTGTGAGTGTGGGATTTGTGGGGTGGCATGGTTTGTGAGTGTTGGGGGTTGGTGGGTGTGGGGTTTGTGGGTAAGGGTGTGGAGTTTGTGGTTGGATTGTGGGGACAGATTGTGAAAGGGACTGTGGGAGTGGGGGGACTGTGGGAGTGGGGGGGGACTGTGTGGGAGGGGTGGGCTCCCTACCTGCCCCCCCCATGGCACACAGGCCCCCTCAAAGCAACAGCAGCCAGCCACAGGCCCTTGCATCACTCATGGCCCGCTACATGCAGAGGTTCCCAGCAGCACATGGTGCCGCCTGAGGCCCAGGGGCTACACATGGAGCACAGAGTCATCCCAGTCCATTGGCATGCACCTTTGGGCAGATTCAGGCTGGCTTCTCCTGCCACTCAGGGTTCCCGGCACTGCAGGCAGAGATGTGTGCCACTGAGCCAGGCTAGCTCCTGCCTCCAGGTGGCATGCAGCAGGACATGAGCGACATGCTGCTGCTGCTGAGGGGGCAGGGGCACTGTGCACCATGGAGGGGGTGAGTGGGAGACCCACGCAGTCCCCCACACTCCTCCCAACCCCACACAGTCTCCCCCACCCCTACAATTCCCCCCCACCCGTCATCCCGGCTTACTGGGGACAGAGGCCTGAGTCCTAGCCACTACTGCCAGCCTTGCCCTGCTTCTATTTCCTGCAACATGATGAGCAGCAAGGACATGTGGCAGGCATAGTGACATTCTGGTTGGGTGCTTGAGCATCTCTTTGGAGGACCCAGCCTCCAGTTGCTTCAGGGTACACTCCAGGAGCACGCCCTGAGCCACTTTTTCTGGCTCGTTTTCTTTTGATACTAGGATTTCCCAGTATTAGACTTAGAGTATGTGCTGCATATTTGCAGTGTGGGGAACATTTTTTTGTTCATGGCATACCTCCTGCGGTGTCTCAAGCTGTTTAAGATGCTGCAACAGGCATGTGCTTGCTCTCGTGGATGTGGTTCTTGGGTCTACCTTTTCTTCTCTTTCCCTCCACTGCACTCTTCATTATGGTGTTGGCAAACGTGTCCAGCCTTCTCATCATGTGTCCAAACCACTGCAGCTTCCTTTGTTTCACAACCTCCAACAACGGTTCACAGGTTCCAATTTTTTGACTGATTTGCTGCTTGACAGACTCATTTGTCCAGTGTTCAGTATACAAGACAACCTACATATTCAGAAAGAACCAAAAATACTGTTCTTTAGCTCAAGAGGCTTTGTCAGTACCTGGGACTTTGTTTGATTTGTTTTTATTCGTAGGAGAAACATGCAATATGGGTCAGGCATATTTTGGTGTATATACAGCAGATTCTGGTTTCTCAGATCACAGTAGGAAGAAACGGGAGAAAGGAGTTCTAAGTTTGCTCTTCTAGCAAGTCCCATTACCTAAGGAGCTTGGCTTTTCCTCCCTCAATATGCACAACTAATTCTTGGGCTTTCTGCCAACTTTCCACAACTTTTTCTTGGCCTTTCTTCTGTTTACATTCAGCCTCTGAAATGCAGTTGTAACAATAAGTGCTGTCATTGCTGTGTTTTCAATCAATTCTCCATGGAACCTGTCATCCTGAGCAGTTGAGCTGTTAACGTGACCTGCTTGCCTTGGCTGATGACTTCCATCATCTCTAGCTATGTTACTCCAGAAGGTTTAATTGCTTCTCCCATGCAGCCTAAATGCAGCCTGAAAGTTAGTTTGCCTGTGAGCTATAAGGAAGTCTGCATTTGCTTGATTGTAAATAGTGCTTTCCAACATAATGGTATGTTTTAAATAACTTGTTGAAATAAAACCAGTAACTTATTAAAGAGATATCTTAAAAGATTTTCTCTGCATTGATTTCTTACCTTTCCTATTTATTTTATATTAGGAAAATTTAAAAAGTGTTTAAAAAGAAACCAGTTTCATGCATGAAAGCAATTCTCAGTTTGCCAGGAAATTCCAGGCTTTAGAATATTTGGTCTTTGTCCCCTTTTCCAGCACTTCGTGTTTTTTCCTGGTTCCTTCACACATTATCTGACAGAGAAGAAAAGAAATTGCAGCATGATGTCTTGTCATGGACATTATTTTCCTTGCCACCAAATGGTCACTGGAGAAGTTATACTGCTGTACCTGAGTCTGGATAATATAAATAATTTCTTAACTGTGGGGTGCTGTTCAGTTTTACAAAATACTGACCTAATTATTGAGACGAGGTACCCTATCAGGGGAAGAGCCATTGTGGTAAGGAAATCTGAAGAAACAGTAGTATCTTCCATTGCCTCTTCACTCTGGCTATTAACATTCCCTTCCTCTCTCATAGACCCAGTTTAAAGCCCACAGATGTGACTGAATCCTGCAAAGCCTTCAGCATGTGCAGAATTTTATCCACTTGAGTAGTTCCATTGCCCTTAATTTAATATTTGCTGGCTTGGGCAGAAGGCAGGGCAGAGTTGCATCTTATAGACTAACTAAATCAGAGATTCACAAGCTGGAGCTCACTTCATCAGATGCTGTGAAAGGACATGCACAGAGCAGTCTATTACATGGAGTGAGAGACCAGGTTTAGGGTCATATTTATTTGTTTTATATGTCCTGCTTAGACACCTGCCATGCGGTCTAGAGGTATCCTTTGCTGTGCATTGGGCACATCTACACATTTCCCTGTGGTGACGTAGTGACATGCTATGTCACTGTATGGCACGCTACAGTGATGTAGCAATTACACAGGACTATACATGATCGCCAGCTATGTCACCGTAGCAACACGCTGCCCCAGTAGAGTGCATTGCTATAGCAATGTAGCGGTGAAATCTAACCGTGCACCGTGCTCATGGTGCAGTAACTGCCTGCAGTAATGTCGCCGTGCTTTAGTAAAGGTTTCCCTTGAGCAAGCTGAAAAGGAGAGGAGAGAATTGTTTGAAGAAAAATGTGCTAAACAGACAGAACTGCGGCTATTGGAACAAAAGGTCTAACTTGCTTAGTTGCAAGAAGAATGGAATGAACATAATGCCAAAATAATTAAATATATACGAACCAGGACAAGGCCCCATCTGTTCTACATACCTGGCTGGATGCGTGCAGCTACACAAAAGCTAATGGAAGAGTCGCAGAAAAAGTTGAATGCACTGTTTGAAAATAGATGCAATGAATTTGCAGAGCAAATTAAGAAAATTTATACGGTAGATGTGTTCCCAGAGAACGGCACATAAATCAAATTTGTATAAAGCAAACCCAGTTTACAATGAAACAGATAGGGAAGCATTCCCAGGGCCCTGAGGGAGGCAGGGAATTAGGCTGGGGCCAGGGAAGGGGTGGGGAGCGGGGCGCAGCGCAGCCCAGTGGCTGCAAGTAGGTGGTGTCTGCCATTCCTGGGGCTGCAGCAGGGGCAGCACTAGGCTCTTCATGGTGCTAGGGGTGGGCCTAAGCCCCATTCACCCCATTTATTTCACACACCACAACCCCTGCTGCAGCAGCCCTGGGAGCAGGCGATGCCAGCTGCCTGCAGCCACTGGGCTCATGCCTTGAGCCCCCCACCGCAGTGCAGCCCAGTAGCTACAAGCAGGTGGCACCTGCCCACTCCCAGGGCTGCAGCAGGGTTAGGCAGCCACCTGCTGCTGGATGAGAGCAGGCTGGAGCTGGTGGCCACTTCAGGCCAGGGCTGGCAGCTGCACAAGGCTTTTCCCAGCGCTCGGCAGCGGTGAGTCCTGCAGCAGGATGAGAGCAGGCTGGGGACGACAGCTGCTGCAGGCTCAGGCCGGCGCTTGGCAGCAGCACGAGGAGAGCAGGTTGCAGGGAGCTACGGTGAATTTTGGGGTGGCAGCAGCCCCCCTCCCATCGCCGTGGCCCACCCTGAGTGCCAGGAAGAGCCTGGTGCCACTGCTGTCCCCAGTTTGCTTTCATCCTTCTGCAGGCAATTTCCTGTCCCCGCTGCAGCTCTGGGAGCGGCAGACACTTCCTCTTTGCAGCTGCTGGGCTGTGCTGCACTGGGGGGCACTGCCACTGGAACCCCCCACTTCCTTTTCCCGCTCCTCTCCCTTCCTTCCTCCCCTCTTCCCTGCTGCCTCCCCTTCCCTGCTGGCTGTTGTTGGGGAGAGGCAGCAGAGCAGCTCTCTTGCTCCCTCTGTCCATAATGCTCCGGGCCCTTGCAGCCCATCAGTGCATGCTCTCTTGGCGGCGCATGTGCAGTTGGCCCAGAGTGTTATAGACAAATGGACTAAGGAGTTTGTTATATTAGAATGTCAGGACTGGGCAAGCTCCTACTTACACTGGAAACCGGTATGAAGAATTACCAGAATTACCATTGTTTTTTCACACGTCTCTGTCCCCAGATGTAACCTACACCCTAATTTTGCAGGGTCCCAAGAGAAAGCATCTTACCCTGGAGTAGGGGTAAGGGCCCCACTACATGTTCACATTAAACCTGGGTAGAGACCAACTAGAGAGTTACACATTTTCAAGCACTACCTTTGTAACTGGTTGGCTTTTTCATAGCTGGAGAGTCATGTCTATGGTGTGATAATTACTTTGCAGATGCAGTTGGCCTAAATTTATTGTGGGATTAACCAGTTCATTGCATAATATATGTAACGTGTAGCTGGAGCCCAAGTAGTAAAGGTCTGATGGAGCTAGTGGCTGAATGCCAGGAGCTTAGGCCTGGAGGCCACCTGCTCAGGCTGGGGACTGCGTGGCAGGGCCCATCGCAGCACAGCCGTGCTGGGGCTGAGAGGGTCAAGAGGGCCCTATCCAACACCTTGGGTAATGTGGCCTGATTCAATGCATGGGCGCCAGTGCTGCATGGCTCAATATGGCAGACAGGCTACAGCTATCTGCCAGGTGCGTTCTCATGCTCTGGCTCGGGTGCCATGTACTGGGTTGAACCTGCATGCAAGGTTGGGAAAAAGTGTGGAGTGGGGCTCCACAGGAGTTGAGAAGTTTGTGATTGGGACAGAAGGGAGGGAGCAGTGGTAGCCTCAGTGGCTGTGGCTGGCAGAGCTGCATCAATTACTACTGCACCTCTCCTCCACGGGCAAATTTCCACACTTGTGGGGAGCCCTTTTTTTCGCATATACTGCATGCCGCCCGCAACGTTTGCGGCTGGCGGTAAGGTGCACGTATATGCGAGAAAATACGGTACCGGGATTACGCCGCCTGAGGCTGGGCGGGGCCCACAGCCTTCGCGCAGGCGCAGGGACACAAGGCAGGGCCGGACAGTGCCCCGCCCCCTCTGTTTCCCGTC
Source organism: Crocodylus siamensis (assembly GCF_052110815.1). NCBI lineage: Eukaryota > Metazoa > Chordata > Crocodylia > Crocodylidae > Crocodylus > Crocodylus siamensis. The sequence goes on from NC_143398.1 coordinate 69,553,035, forward strand.
AGGAGGTCCCCCGCGGCCCGAGCCCCGCCCCCCAGAACGTAGCGGCGGCCCCTCCCATTGGCTGCGGTAGGTCGCGTGACGCAGTGCCGCGTGACGTAGGAGGAAGAAGACGCCATTAGAGGCAGCGGGGCCTGTAGTGGCGGGAGGGTAGTATTTCGTGTTTCGCGTTCTCGGCGGTGTCTGAACCCCGCCCCGCCTTTCCCGGCCGCGCTCCTCGAGTCCCCGCCAGGGCCGGCGGCGGCGCCGCTGATGTGAGGCCGCGGCCCGGCGGCGGGCGGAGCTGGTGCGCGGATGGCGGCGGCGGCGCCTGGTGGCCGCAGCTTCTCGTTCAAGGTGGTGCTGCTCGGGGAGGGCTGCGTGGGCAAGACCTCGCTCGTGCTGCGCTACTGCGAGAACAAGTTCAACGACAAGCACATCACTACCCTGCAGGTGCGGCCCGGCGGGGAAGAGGCCCGGGGCGGGGGGTTTCCTTGGCGGGGCCGGCCTTGGGCATCTGAAGGCAGCGAGAGGCCCGCACGTGTTTCCGTGTGCTCGTACGTGCGCTGTGTTTGGCCTCCCCGCCCCGCGGTCAGGACGGGCAGTGCTCGGTGCTCGAGCCACGGAGTGATGAGGTTGGGCCCGGGCTGGCTGCGTTGTGGGAGGGGAGGTGGCTCAGACCCCATCCACCTGTGCAGGGCTTGGCAGCAGGGGAAGGGTTGCAGAATAACTTGTCACTGTTCCCTTGCCCAGTTTCCCAGCCCACAGGGAGCCCAGCCCAGCAGGCGTGATGTCCTGATGCAGGTTGAGTACCCCTGGTGTACAGCACATGCTTTTGTGGGCTGAGGTTTATTTCAGGAAAGTTTTGGTGGGGCATGGAATTGCATTCCCTCCACTACCTGTCCCATAGTGAGCTTTTGATCTTGCTCATACTCACATTTTGTGTATTGTATCTAATCTACCAGAGTCTGTAAAGTGCAAGTCTGTCCTGCCTTCTCATAGAAAAAGTCTTGGCTTCCACCTTGCAGGAAGGCAAACGTTTGTGCAGGTGGCCGAGTTCTGCCCTCAGCTGCTACTGGCATGGCAACCAGGATGTATATTGAGTTGGGAGCATGTGCTTTTTTTAGACCCAAGTTAAACAGACTCATTTGCAGCACCAATGTATAGTGAAGCTTAGTTCTTTCTGCCTGTGGGCAGGGCCCTCCTGGTTTCATGGTAAACTCACAGAGAAGTGGTGCACTCTCTTGTGTTCTGGGTAACATTCAGAGGTCTGAGCTACCTTCTCCTGTTTACGGTTTCATAACATCACACAGGAAATTCTAGCACTGCTTATATCATATAACGTAAGAAGTGAGGGCAGCTTTAGTAATGCACAATATTAGTTGTGAACAGGAATGGGAAGTGTATGGTCATCTAGCTCTTGATGGGCTGCAAGAGGTCTGAGCGACCATTGTAGGACTGCTACTGTAGCTTACTCCCATTCTGGTATGGGGTAATGACAAATCAGCCATGAGCCAGTCTTATTTATTCTCCAGGAGAAAAATCTTCCTGGGCTGGCTATATACAGCTAGATCTTTTTGAAGAAGTCTTCCATTCTTAACTGTGTGGGAGATAGAAAGCCATAAAAGTTCTTAATCAATGTCTTAATATTGTATGTTTGTACAGTACTTCATTAAGGTTTGAGATAAAGTAGATAAAGGAAGTTTTGTTTGGGGGGAGGTGGGAATAGAGAAGGCCTAAGTTTTTAGTTCAACTTCCGTTATTATTCATGCAGAACACTTCTCTAAAGTGTTTTTTTTTAAACTCGGGCTTAGAGCACCTCTATGCTGTTGGTCAGGTGGGTTAGGTTAGAGCCAAGCCTCCTGGCAAACTTTGGCTGGAACACGCTTTTTCTGAAGTGAAAGGTTGGGCAAAATGGATCAAATGCTGAAGAGCCTCTAGTTTTTCTTTCACTGTTGACCATGAATGGTAGAGAAGGCCTGAAACGGCATTAGGAAAGAAGTCTAGTGTCTTGACTAGATATGAATTATATGCCAGACAAAAGGCAAGGCAAGGTTAGGGGGAGTGGAGAGAAGCAATGAGTATATGGAGTGTGGACTAGGTGTACAGCTAACCTGGCTTTTGAGCCTAGTGCCCATCACCCAGAATAACTGTACAGCAGAGACATGTTCAGTCTGGCTTTGTTGCTGAACTACTTCAGTCTCTAGCATTTTGTGTTAGCCCCTTGAAGATTTGGAGTTTGTGGCTCATTCTTTGTTTAAAGAATGCTTCCTCTAAACTTCTGACAGTTATTTAAAGCTTTGTTGACAGTTGTCTATTCTTTTCTTCATTAGACAAGTAACTTTGTAGCTTATAGGGAGAGGTGTCTGCAATGGATGGAGATAAAACCAAACCCTGTCTTGTGAAGCTAAAAAACAAACAAACTTGCTTCCTGTGAATAACAGAGCTCTGTTGCCCAATATAAAGCCAAACAAGAATGTGAAACTGAAAGCCAAAAATTGCTTGTCATCTGACTTTTTTTTTTTTCCACCTGGTATAACCCTTTAACTAGAAGTCTTAAATTGAGGTATTACTCGGGGTTGAAAAGTGAATTTTACAGTACAGAATTACTGGTTATGGTATGGAGACTGAGTGCAGTGAAGCAAGCTACAACTCCCCTAAATTGTATTTATAAAGTAAAAGCAGAAAGAATAAATGAGCTCCCAAGATATCATGATTTGCTTCCTGTGAATAACATTTCTGAATGATGTTTTGTAGGAAGGGGCATGTCTTCTTTCTGTCTGAATTGACTGGCAATAAATCCTCAATGTACAGATGTGAAAGATGCTGCTTTGGAACTGTAAAACAGTACATTTTTTGGATAGCAAAAATTGTGGGAGTAGGCCACATGAAATATGACCCAATCTTCAGTAAATTCTGATACTTGGAAGGGAGAAGAACCAAAAAGAAACTTGTGTTTAGCTGTACAAGGTGTTTGTTTTTAAATCTTAAAGGTGCTATTGAATCTAGTCTATAAATAGTTCACATTTTAAAACTTTTTACAGGAAAGGGAATACATGACAGACGCAGTTAAAGCTGTTTTTACTACCGTATAGTCACACAGTGGCATGTGTCTTAAATAGTAATTTGGTGGTGTGCTTGATTTAAAATGGGCAATGAACACTCACTTTCTTCCCAATCTTATGATCAAGCAGCGAAATAGGTAGGATTGGATAATGATTGAATGGATTCTTAGCAATAAAAAACAGATTTAAGACAGGAGTTTAGTTTTGTATTATGGCTCTAATTCAGTGAGATATTATAGCTTGTTACCTTGCAGATGTCTAGCTCTTATTCTTTGGTGTCTGTAGTAGTTCAGCGTGATTTCTGAATGTATGGATTGATTCTATAATGAAATGTAGCCTTTGTGATAGTGGCAGAGTGCTTTTAACCAGTGGAAGGGAACTCTATTTATTTGTTTTCCATTGAATACCTTATTTGTTCCTCCCTGCTATTGCATTTATTTTCCAGCCTAACTGCTATAGAGGATCTGTGATTAGCTTTTTCATAAAACTGCTCTTATTCTTAAGCCTTTGTAAGTGTCACAACGGTTGGAGTATGGAAGAAGCTCTTGCCCTTTGAGTTCAATGCCCCTGCTTGATATGTACATAGAATATCACTTCTTAATATCTGACTTTCCACCCTTTTTTAAAAACATTTTGGTTGATTTAGGCTGAGGTGTTCATCAGAGATCAAAGGCTTGTAACAAGGAAAAAGACTAGGAGAAGTCATAAGACACCACAGAGTTCAATGAATCATTAGTAGTGATGGCATATTTCAAAGAGTTATTAGAGAGAGATTACTATCTTCTGCTGACCTCGTGTTTTGGAAGCCCAATTCAAAAAGTGCTAAACTCTGTACTGTAGAGGAAGTGGCTGCTTCTATTTAAAGCTCATGACTTGACTGAGATTCTACTAAAGCTCTGAAAGAGACAAAAACAAATACAGGTTTTATTTTTGTCCAAAGTTACCTTGCAGTAATTCTCTAGGGCTTGCTTGAAACTTTTTTTTTCTGTTTCCAAATACTGAGGTTTTGAAATGTTTGGTGCGGAACAGCTCTGACTTTGTTTTCGAAGCTCTGTCTGAAATGTGGAAGAAAGGAGCAAGTTGCTTGTCTTAAGTTAGCCAAAAGCCTGGTGGCCAAGGCACTAGCCTGTTATATACGAAGCCAAGTTTAAGTCCCTATTCCATGCCACTTGGGGAGACAGGGATGTTTTTTGTCATCAGGTGGTTGGCTATTTTGAAGACTGATTCCTTCTGTTACTCCTGTCCTGGACCCAAGGAACTGGCCCAGCTGAATTGTCAAAACAAGTTTCTACAAAAACATTTTCATTTTGACAGTGTCATTTTTTCTCATGGATAGCCATCTTGTTTTTTGTTTGTTTTTTTTGTTTGAGGAGCTCTTTCTCAGGATTGCAGGGCTAGAAGTGCTGTTATACAAAAACTAAGTGATGAGATTCTGAAATAAGTTAGCTTGACTTAAAAACAAGCTGTATGTTGGGCTCTTTTGTGAAGAACAGTATAATATTGTAATACAGTAGTGCACTTCAGCAAAAAAAGACTAGAAATCATAAAAGGTATGGGATCACTGAAAACTTTCTCCCTTTCCCCACTCCCTCAATCATCACACAACTTTAAGAATGAAGTTTGTTAATCAGGCGGAGGGTTATTCTGTGCAACTCCCTAGAGTTCAAGTTGCTTAAAGGAAAAGAAGCTTTATGTTGGACTGTAATTCTAATGTTTCCACTGGTTAGAGGCAGAATGCAAACAATGACTGACTTCCAAGTCGAGAAAAATGAATATTGTCTATCTTGGTTTTGAAATCTAAATCAGAACATAAAATGTGGAACTAGTCCAGTTCTTTGCAGATGTTACTAAATATCTACTTTTTAATGTATGGCAGATGTAGTTCACCTAGCTCCCATTCAGACTAGAAGGAAAATAGGTGGCTGGTGTCAGAAATAATTTACTTCAGGCCCTACCATTTCCTGTATCTATGCAAGAATTGTGCTTCTAAATGTTCAGACCACCTGTGGATTTACTTGTGGGGAAACTTGAATTCCACTGTTGTGATGCTATAATCTCTACAATGGGAGTAATCTCATGAAAGACAGATGGCTAGAGATGTTGGGGGAGGTACCAATGTGTAGATTTTTTTAAAACCAGGGTGGAGTGGGGGATGATACTTCCACCTGTTATAATCTTCAGACAATCTGTACAAATGGCCTGATCTTTTTACATAAACCACGTCTGAAGTCATGGTGTGGCCATGTATATGCTGATTTGCTCTAGTAATCAAGTTGAGGCAGGTTGGTTCCAAGGCCATGCTGACTCTTGGGGCGTCTTTGGTGTAGCAGTAACTTTCCTCCATTCTTCCTAGTCTCTTGCAATCTTTGTACAATAAATCAATTTTAATCCCATCCAGTTTCTTATGTTGGTGGTCCAGATGGTCAGGTTAGGGTTTACCCTGCCACTAGTACCATGTAGCCTAATGCAATCCATCTCATAGTTGGGTCATCAGCAACTAAACCATCACCCCCATTAGGTCTGTACAGAGAGCCAGCAGGACTAAAAACAGTACCTGTCACTGGGCAGATGAACTCACCATAGCCAACAGCCATCCACACCTGAAGAGGAGATGGGTACCACCAGGTTACTTCTGCCCAAAGAATTGCAAGTGATGCTCTAATATAATAATAATAGTTTTATTTGCAATGTTGTTGTCTTTAACCCTGCCCCACCTTCTCCCAGCACGGAAGGTGTAGAAACTACGTTTACTTGCCCAATTTTCAAAGTAGAAGTTCAGAGAAGAACGTGGGCTGCATCAGTTCTTGATTCCATTTCTCCAGTATATTCCAAAGGGAAGGGACACTAAAATCACTTAACATTTATTTATTTTTATATAATTTTATGTAATTAGTAGTCCTAATTAGCATACCTTTTTAACTTTCCTAATAAGAAAGTTTTGCCATAACAGGGTTTTATTTCTTGTCCCCAAATTTTTATTCTTATTAAACAACTAGCCCCCATAGAAATTGATAACAGTTTTGTAACGTGCCATTTTTCTAAGAAGTTTGTTACAGATCATTTTTTCTGTAAGCTCTAAATGAACGGAACTTCCTATTGAGAAACTACCAGAAAGGGCAGGGAACACAGAGGTATCAAATATCCTGTTTTTCCCCCTCTAGGCTCATCCATGTATATTGTGAAAAGCAAGTTTAAAATATAGTTGGTTAATTTTCTTCCCCTCTGTCTGTCTTCCTAATTCATAGCTATAGAATTTAGGACAAAGTGGCACCTTGTATACTAATTCAGAGAGGCATAAGCTTTTCTAATAATTTAGATGTGCCAGATACTTTGAACACACCTGCATGGAGCAGGGGTTCCAAATAGAAAACAGTAATTCAAATACAAAGATTTTGAGAAATGAGCCATTTTCTAGGAGTTTAAGGAAGAAGAATAGATGCTTGTTCTGCTACCAGTGACATTCTTCTATGCAAGGCTGCTCTTCTTGCTGTACTTGACCTATGTGGCCAAGTAGTATATGTCAGCCTCTTCTGGTTTATCTTTCATTTTTACTGCCTGCTACATAAAAGCTTGCTTTGCTTAAAACAATATATAAGCTGTTCACAAGTACCTTGCATGCTTAGTAGCCTTAAGGTTGTGGTGTGTTCTTATCATAAACTAAAATCTCTTGCACAGTCTCAAAAAAACAGCTTTAAATCTTCCAATTAAATCACAGTCTCTCAATTGTATCTCTAAAAAATTCCTTGCCTGCAGATTGTGCTAGGTGCCCTGCACCTTGATATGCAAGCAGACTTACAGATTTGCTTTCTATCGGGTTACTAGTGCTGTTCAGTGTATACATTATAACACTAAAATTGACATCATTTGCATATAACACATTCTGAATTTAAGATGAAAAGCACCTGAAAAGAGTCAAAATGAGTTAATTTTGTAGTGAAGTAAATAAAAGTGGATCTTGAAATAAGAATGACAAATCGGTTTTAAAACTTATTAAAATTGATGGGACCTAGAGCACATGTAAAAGTGCCTGTGCCAGTTGCAGGCACTGCTAGGCTAGCCCTGCCTGCTGCAACAGGCTGTGTGGAGCCCTCCAGTCCAGCATCCAGGGGCCCTGAGCCTGTGGGCAAGTGGGACTCCAGGGCCCTGGCCAGAAGGCATACTTATCAGAAAACATTATCGGCTACAACAGCTCAAAGTCGGTAGACAGCAATGTCACTTTCCTCTTCTATCAGTGCTGATCCGTTAGGCAACTGTTTATATCAGTGCACCTCTATGTTTAGACAAATGTGTTCTACTCTTAGAGTCCAAAATGGATCACTTGGACTTGGATCACGCACTTTTAGAAATGCGTATATTTTGACAGATTGAGTTTTAGGGAAGCATCAGATTAGACAGGTTTACAGTTTGAAGGAGGGACGTATGTGCATGTGTCTTGACTCTTTTCATGGCTGACGACCATGGGTTGCAGAACACATGGGTTCCCCTGCTGTATGGTCTCTGCTACCCTTACCCCCACTTTTGCTGCACTCCCATGCCTCCCCATGGTCTTTCTCACTCCCTCAGCCACGCAAGCCACCTGGAGGTCCTGCTCCTGTGTGGACTTGCCTTCTTCAAGGAGCCACCTGGATCCCAGAGTTGGAGGCTCCCACAGACTTGCTGCCCTGACCCCAGGGGGAGTGGAAGTCTAGGGGTTCTGAGGGCAGCAGCAGCCAGAGCCATAAAGAAAGCAATGACCAACAGGGTATCTTGAGGCTGCAGTTTAATCCTGCATAGGCTGCATGTGGCCTGCAGGCCACTAGTTGGATAGCCCTGGAATGGTCAGTAGAGAAGAGGCTTAAAGAATGGCAACTTCTAGACACCATGTTTAAGGCTAATCTAGTGGATACATGAAAGTAAGTGTACTGTCTTCTATTTAATCTAGAATAGTCAGACTTTATCCAGGGATAAAGTAAGTGATGCCTTCAGATAACATAGTAGCAGCAAAACAAGTAATTTGGAAACTACTGCATGAGGCTAGCTCTCATTCAGGTTGGACTACAGCAAAATACTTCCCTGGCTGACAGTCTGATAGGGATATTTAAGAAGACAGATGAAATGTTGTTCTGGCAAAACTGGTACCATTTGGCCAGTCAGAATGGTTGGAGCCAAAAATTGTTTAAGAAAGCAGCTAGCCAAGCAAAACCAGATAATTCTCAACCTGTTTTTGGGATCCTCGGTTCTCCGACTTCTACAGAACTGGCTAATTAATCCTTTTGATAAATTACTTGTTCTGTCTATATTACCTGATCTGTCTTCTGATCTTAGGTGGTGATGGTGGTTATTTTCTGTCTGGATTGGTTAATCATGTTTTCTTTCCTACCAGCATGCTAAGAATTTTTCTTTTAAAAAAAAAAAAAAAAAAAAAGTGCTAGCTCCTTTCTGGGGTTAGGGTATTCATATAAATAGCTGGCTACTCTTAAAGCTATTAGTCATGCTAATAAAGTCACTGCAGTTCATTTGCAATGTTTAATATTTCTTTGTTTTTTAGGCATCCTTTCTTACAAAGAAGCTAAACATTGGTGGAAAAAGAGTAAACCTTGCAATATGGGTATGTTAACTTTCATTATCTTATTTCAGTTGACTTGTGGGGGGGGACTGAAGTTTTAAGAATGCTTAAATGGAGTTTAAGTGAACAAAGCAAATCTTTTGCTTAATACTTTTAAGCATAGAAACTTGAGTAATGAAGACTGAATTCTAGCGAAGTTCTATTTCTAACTTTGTTCTAGAATGCTTTCTTCGGAGTTTTGTCTTAATGAATGTTAATGTAAATGTGTTCTATCAATGTAGGATACAGCAGGCCAAGAGAGATTTCATGCATTGGGTCCAATTTACTACAGAGATTCTAACGGAGCTATTTTAGTATATGACATAACAGATGAAGACTCTTTTCAGAAGGTACTGTGGTACTACTTCCTCTCCACAAAAAGTAAAAACAGTCAGACCTACCTGCAGTCTGCCTATGCAACACTGAAACTTGCATTTCAACAGTAACAAAGCATGTGCTTTGTGATATATAGATAACAGTTAATGAACACTCTTAACTGACTCTGCTTATTTATTAGACAACTTTTAAAAGTCTGTATTTAAAACAAAAATAAAAATTTAAAGCAATAATTTTTAGTTGAAGCTGGAACTCTTTTTCTATTTGCTCTTGACTCCTCCTCCTTTTAATTGGAAATAATTTTAAGTTCTACTTGGTAAGGTTGTTTGTGGGCCTTTTGGTTTTAAATTCTGACTTGCGTATGCATCAGGTGCTTGCACTAGGATTGTAAATATTCTGTTACCTTAGAGTTGCAAAGTTACTGGCCTTAGTTTGAAATATCTTCCTAATAATCCAGCCTAAAAATGTCCCTTATTGCAGTTCAAGACTGCTAATTCTTATGCTGTCTCCAGTAGTCACAGAGGTGACCTCCATCCTCCTTGTTAATGGCTTCATATATTTGAAGATAGTCTACTTAAATTCCTTGTCTCTTCTCCAGATTTGAATGATTCCAGGTCTTCCAGCCTTACTTTTATAAGTCATGCTTGCTAGACTTCAAATCTTTGTTGTCTTCCTCTAACCTTGTTATGTATTTTTCCATGTCTTTAAGCATGGGTCCCAAAACTGGACATAGCCCTCACTGGTGAAGCCTCACCAGTGCTGAGTAGAGGGAATAGAATCACTTTTTTTCTTAACCTGCAAATAGCAGTCCTGTAAATACAATCTACTGCTTATTTAGTGGATTGGAGAGGGTGAAAAGTGTGTGTAAATATAACTTTGACAAAAGGAACACTGATCAGCTTGTGGCATGCTAACCTCCAGGTCTTACTGCAAGACCTGTAGTTGAGCCAGTTGTTCCCTAGTTCACATGTGTGCATTTCTTTTTTTTCTTCCTAATTACAGAATTTCACACTTGAAGTTTATCCAGTTAGTTTTGGACGACTTATCCAATATATCGAAGTTACTTTGTATCCTAATCCTACCCTCCAAAATGTCTAAACTCCAATAAATTTACCAAGTGTCCACTGAGTTCCATCCGGCAAATAGTTCTTCATTCAGTGCCTGAATCTGGATAGACCCTGGAAAACTTTACTTAATACTTCTTTCCACCTTGTCATCAATGGCTTGATATCTAATCATTGAACACAGTGATACTAATTATGGATGCACCATATTATAACTTTTTTCTCTAAATCTTCCATTGCTACTAACTTTATGTTTAAGAACACCATGCCCCTGGATTACTTCTGTACAAAAATAATTGTTGCAAGAGGTGCGGTATCAGTCTGTTCCAGAATGTTGCCATATATCTTTGCTTATTAGCTTCATACTTGGTGGGTTTCTGTAGATATTCTTGCTACCTGCTCTTGCGCTGTGAAGCATTTGATGTTGTTTTGTTAGAAGACAGACTAATGTGTAGCATATAAAACTTGACATACTTGATGGTTTAATTTGGATGCATTGCAGTTATTGCCTTTCCTCATCAGCTTCTATTTTTAGAAATTAAGTCTAGACAGTGATCATGTCTCAAAGCATATGAACAGAATTCTCTGCTTCATCCCTAGCCACCTGGTAAAACAGCAGGGTTTTTTTCCTCATTCTTTTCCCTTCCCAGACTTATCTTTTTCTTTGGAATTGAATTGACCCTGTCACTACTTTTTTCTTTTTTTTTTGGTTTTTTTTCCAGCTAAAATGGTCTTTGGATTTAAATAAAGGCAGTAGCTGTTTTGGGCCAACTCTCTTAAATGAATGCTCTAAAAATCTGTAACAGTATAAGAATTGTACTTTACATAGCATTCTTACAGTACTAATTAATGACTACAATCACAAAGTAGTTGGTTGTATTCTGATCAAATGCTTATGTGCAACTGGGCTAGAAGGGGCCATTTTAGGTGTCCCGTGCTGGCTGGCTCCCCCAGGTTAGTTCACACTAGCAAAGAACTTCTCTTCCTCCACTTTCTTCCTACCCCGGTAGACTTATTTAGTCTTCTGAGTCGAAACTAATCGGACCCAGCTCAGCTTCCACACATCTATCTTACTGCCAGTACACAAGTTTCTTGCTTGCTTTGTTTACTCCTAGCTGGCTTCCTCATCAACCTCCAGGAGCTAAACTCTAGGACTTGCAACCACTGCCATTAATCTTACTATCATCTCCACCCTTTCTCCAGTATTATATCTATGACGCCACACTTCACCCTGCCATTATGGAGCATATTGCCTACCTGTCTCTTTCTCTGCATAAACTTCAGTTTCCTGAAAGATTGTCAGGCTTATACCTCATGTGCTGAAACATCCCATTATTTATTGTATAATTACAGTGCATTCTCAGTTCCTACATCTGTCTTATTGTTATGTTTAAATTGTAAACTCTTTAGATCGGGGACTTATTCTTAATTGCTGATGGATCATAAAGGTAAAAGTAAAGATTAATACAGAAACTCTATTTGGCCTACCACCTGATGTAAATGTAGGAGGAATAACAATGCATTTAAGAGCAAGGAAGCCCACAAGGTTACTTTTTCTTTTAACAGTTCATTTAACAGCATGTAACAGCAGTCTCAGGGTTTTGGGTCTCTTACCTTTCCAACTCCATTTCATTTTCAATTCTGTGTAGTCTGCTGCAGTGAATTGTCACCAAGGCTTGGTGTATCAGTCCTAGTGCCAATGTTCAATTGTGCAAATGAATCGCACTAAGCAGTAGCTGGTAAATGCATCAGTGCTCTTGCTTGTGTTCAACTTCTAAAGCAAATGTGACTTCTGTATTTGTTGCCATGGATATAGGTTTATCAGCTTTAAGTTGGGTAGGGGGGGAATACCCGAGTGCTGTAAAGTAGTAATACATGTATATAAAAGTAGATTAAACTTTAACTGCTGATACTTTACTTTATATGCAGGTGAAAAACTGGGTCAAGGAATTAAGAAAAATGTTGGGAAATGAGATCTGTTTATGTATAGTTGGTAAGTCTGTCCTTTCCTTTATGCAATTCTGAGTGTATCCTGTCTTGTGACTAAGATGTTTTGCTTTATAGTGGAATGGTTAAAATATTTTTGTCTCGGTCTGCTCTTAAATTACTTCTGCCTCTAGCAGGTTCACTAAAATGTGCATGAGTATTTGTCAAAGTTGCCTTGCTCTTTGTCTTTGTGACAGGAAAAGCAAAGTGTTATCCTCTCCACTAAACAAGAAGACAATTACAAGTAGTCTTGTTTTGCTTTTTCCCTGACAGTAGAATAAGGGGAGCAGGGGGGAGCTTTAAACAATAAATTCCACAAATACTTACTGCGTGTTACTGTGATTCCCTGTACTGTTTCTGACTTATTTGTCCTTTCCAAGAAAATGTTGAGTGCATGCTCATCTTCCTTTCATTAGTCTAAAATATTTCTAATTCCAAATGTTTAGGCACTTTTTAAATGAGCTTAGGCACTTGAATTGACTACTTTAAACATTAAAATGTGCATGTCTGCTGTACTAAAATACCAGTTCTAAAATAAGTAAGATGATCCCAGTCCCTTAAGGGACTGAGTCTAAAGGGTTTTTAATGTATTCTTTCCCCTCCTCCCCCATTTAAACATTGTTCCTATAATACCAATCTGATTTTTTTTTTTTTTTAATACCAGGCTGCTAAATCATAAAATGGAAAATGTGAGAAGGCATGAATAGAAGCTATATGTTAATGATGCATCTGCTTTAGCAGGCATGTTAGAAGATCACAGACAAATAACATTTAATGTGAAAATAATCTTCGGTGCATGTATAAAGCATCTGGAAGGAAAAAGATTAATAACACTTTGTCCCACTTCTTGGCTTAATAGGGTGGTGATTAGGGCACTTTCCCAGGAAATGGAAGACCAAGTTCTAGGCTTTCTAGAGCTTGGAACTACATCTTACATGTCACGATGTCCATACTGTGGTGGTTTTTTAGGAGGGCTGAGGACATCCTCTGTCTTGACTATTTACCCAGTGACCCCACTTCAGTAAAATTCATTGGGTCATAAGAGCAAATAGGAAGAAGTGTGACTGGAGTTAGATTGGCCTCTGCTGTGAAGGGGTGGCCTTCTTCTGGCTTCTGCCCTCTAGTTCTGTTTATACTCTTTTAACTCACTGGCTTTTCAGCTGTTTCACTTCGTTCTACTTGATCTACAAAGGCTTTTTAACATTGGTGTTTCTCTCTCCAACAGGTAATAAGATAGACTTGGAAAAAGAGAGGCATGTTTCAGTTCAAGAGGCAGAAACGTAAGTGTGTCTGGCCCAGGGTGCAGGGCAGGATTCTTCACACATTTCTTTTGCCAGTTAAACCCTTTTAATTTCTAACTAGACTGTTACTGCAAGAGTGACAATAGTCTTGCAAAACCAAAGGACCAGTATTGGCAGTGCTGTTAAATAATTGGAGCTAACTAGCAAACACTACTAGTTCTGCCACTGTTACTAGTATTGTTAACATTGGAGCCAACATGGAGAAATCTATCTTTGGAGGATTAATGAAGTCTAAATATCTAAATTGGTAGTTTTCCTCCTTTTTTAATTTTTAAATGCAGTTTAAAAGTAGAGGCAACCCCTACTTAGCATTCTTAATTGGTTCCTGAAAAATCAAGCATTAAGTGAAACTGAAAGTATTTGACAACCCAAGATGGCAACTGCAAGCATTACGAAACTTGCTGAGTGCTAAATAAAATCGGGTATCAATTTCAAATGAACGTTATAGTGAAACAGCATTAAACAGGGGTTGCCTGTATTATTTAAAATTGGCTTCTAATAGGCATGAAGTTTCAAACTTTAAATAGCAGAGCTTTTAACTAAACATGGGTACATATGAGTTGCCTTTAAATATGAAGGATGTCGTGTGCATTTTTCCCTTTTCCCCCCAACCCCCCCCACTACTTCTAAAGTACAAAACTGTTCTGAATTTTAATGCTCTGAACTTTGCCTCAAGCATTTTCTGTATCTTCATTATGTACAGATATGCAGAATCGGTGGGAGCAAAACACTATCATACTTCAGCCAAACAGAATAAAGGCATCGAAGAACTCTTCCTTGACCTTTGTAAAAGTAAGTATTTTGGTTTTTTTAATGTTACAGGTAATGGCTCATGGTCATGGCAGACTTTGAGACCTGAAGTCCTAGAACATATAATTGTGTAGTAAATCTGAACCAGTTCCCTGAATTAAACTGTAAAGCAAACGAGGAAAATTGGTTTCTTTTGAGGGGGGGTTGTTGTTGGCTGGTTTTGTTTTGTTTTGTTTCCTTGTGCAAGCTACTTGGACTGAATTTGTATTTATAATAATTAACAACTAGCATGCTAATTTGCAATTTTAGTGTCTTTTGAAGTATTTCACTCCCCCTGAGTACTGCCTTGTATATTTGGCTCTTCTTCTCAAACTGAAGACTTGAGCTGTAGCTTTTCCTATGATCCTTTTTTACCATTTTTAGTCCTTTCCAACACTGTTCTAGAGAACTTGCCTCTGGAATTCTGACTTCAGATTTATCTCCTCCTTTCTCAAACTCAGAAGCTTGTTGCATGGCATCCCAAGTCTTATGACCATTCAGGAATAAGTTTGGGATCCAAGTGCCTCTGTGGATGCAGCAGTTAACTATTTGAACAAATGCCCCTTCTTCTTGAGGGCCTAAGAGGCTAATCTGTGAAGACTGTCTTGGATTTCAAAAAAGACAACAAGCAGGAACTCCCTGTTCCTCTTGCAAATGAAGACTTGAGTTCAGTAGTTACCCATAACAAGTCTGCTCAGTCCTAAATCCAAACTAAACTCAACTTTAGGCACCTATAGCTTTTGGATATTCCAGACTTATGGGACCTAAACTATGGAATAAAACTAAAGACTAAAAATGATTACATCTCTAGCTTTCAAAGGCAAACAACTATTTTCTTGCTAAATTATTAGTTACCAGGTTGATTGTGTGCATGGAGCTTAAGTAATTGAAAAGTGAAGAAGTACTAAATGAAAAATGTCTCTTAAATTGCAGTGGAATGCCATCCTAATAAAGTGCTTCTTTTCCAGGAATGATAGAAACTGCTCAAGTGGATGAAAGAGCGAGAGGCAACGGTTCCAGTCAGTCAGGAACTGCAAGGCGGGGTGTACAGATCATTGATGATGAGCCACAAGTACAGAGCAGTGGAGGGTGCTGTTCTTCTGGATAACTGTAAAACTGTGGATCGCTATCCTCTGCAACCTGAAGACTGCCATATTCTAAGTCACACATTCTTTACCAATGGAGTAATAGAATTAACAGTATTTAAAAAATAATCACACTTGTAACACTGCAGAGACCTTAAGTGCTAAACTAGTGGAGTCTGTGACCAGAGAATTGGCGTTTTCTACAGTGGTTAACAAAGCAATTACCAATGGCCTTTTTACATATTTTTCTTTAATGAGGAATAATATGCATGTAGAAAAGACCTACTTAAAGGCTTCATTTATATTCTTTTAAATCAGATCATTATTATTTAATAACTTATATACATTGTTGGAATGGTAATACATTTTTGCAGCCCTTTGTATTTTGTGGTAGACTGAATTGTATCACTTCTGGATGGCACACTGATTGGGTGGTTTTTTTTCTTAGCAGATACCTGAAGTAATATTTTTGCAGGGCTTGCACAAGCCCAAACTGTCAACTACTTTGATATACTCTATATTCACCGTGTATGCCAAGCTGATAAAATACATTGTAAATGACATTAAATATTTTATCTGCTTTTAAAAGTGCAGGTGCAGAAATATGTACATCAGTCTTGTCAGTGATTTGTGAAGTGAATCGGTCAGTGAAAAGATGCAAGCTTTTCATTTGTACTTTGTCAAACTGCTCTGTCTTCATTCCCTCCCCTTGCAAAAATCCTAACAGCTCTTTAGGAGTTCTGAGTATGTACAGAACTCAATCTCTTAAGCCTTTTCCTGGCAAGTAGCAGTGTTCAAAGCACCTACTTCTGGCAGAGAAGGAATGCTTCCTTTTAAACTGCTTGTAATCCAGAGGTGTCTGAGTCCCAACTGAACAATGGAGCATACTGACATCTCAGCTCTGCAAATGCTTCGGTTCCTAATCTGCTCAGGAGACTTAACCTTTTGTCCATTAGGTAGCCACTAAGGCAGTCCCACTTTGGGGGAGTTCTGACAGTTTTGAATCCTTGCCTCTTGAGACGGCATTTACACTTTTGGTTAATAAGCATTAGTTCTCTTATGGCAAAGCTTGAGTGAACCAATTTAACTTTTCTTAAATTTTTCTTTTGTTGGTTGACTGTAGGTAAAGGATACGGAACTTACAAGGTGCAGTGTAACTGTAGGGACACTAGAAAACTAAACTGTTCCTGCTTTGGGGTTTGTATTTGGGTTCTCTCCCCACCCCTACCCCCACTGTAGGTACTTACTGAAACCCACATCTAAGGATTGGAGAGGTGGGATTTTTCAGAAACATTAAAGTTTGTGAATTTAATGTCCACAGAAAGAACACAAATGGTGGCAATTAACTTCAAACCTGTTTTGTGCTCTGACTTTTTTTCTACGTAACTTGTCATGCTTGGAAAAAACAGTAAAATTTATGTCTCTGACAATAGATTATTCTTTGGCCTTGCTTTTTCTGAAGGGCAGAATCACTACTGCATTTATTACTTACTGTATATGCACTGAATGGTGTGGGGAGAAATCTGCTGTACAGTAGAGATGGTAACTGCTAATAAGGTTTGAGGTGTGTTTGGTTTTTTTTGTTTTTTTGTTTTTTTTTAAACTGAGCATCTTCAGGTCACTTTCTCTGTTCCAAAAGTTTTTAAGAAATGGCTTTACCATGTAATATTTTCTAATATGTATTTTTAGCAGTAATAGTTGAATTAAACTGTACTGTAAAAGGTACATTTTGGCTTAAACTTGATCAATGTGTTCCCTATAATGAGTATTTAAGGAACACCTTAAAAATGTTTTGACATCACAGATGTCTGTCTTTGCAAAGGAAGCAGAAAACAGTAACTTTTACACCAAGCAGTGTATGAGCTCAGTGAAGAAAATGCTGATTGTTGAAGCTAAGCGGTATATCTTTTCAAGACTAAGAACAAGCTGGAACACAACTATAGAAATTAAGGTCATGCTGTATATAGCAATGCTATTTTATTGACTGCTATTATTCTTGAGTTAAGTTGTGATACTAATACCTGGCAAACTTACTGTGATCTGTGCATTCTTAGTTTTGTCCAGCTAACCAGGAAGCTAGTCCTGTTTATAAGATTAAGAACTCTTCTTAATTCTTAAATTCTAGGCTGTTTTAACTTCATTCTTCTATGCTAGTTTTTCATAAAGCTTAGCATTGCTATCAGAAGTGAACTTGGAAGTCCATGTAGTAGAGAAAGGAGTACACAGTCTATTTACAAGGATGAAAGGAGAGCTTGCTCATCTCATTCTAACTGCAGTGCTTCACTGTGAATCGGTTGGCTCCAGCAGATGTAATATGAAAGAGAAATATGGAACTTGGATGTCTTAACTGTACTTCAGGGGGTCAGAAAAGATGGCATAGTCTTTCACTAATATTAAAAGCAGCATAGAAGAACTACAGCTAGTCAGATCTTCAAAACCAGCTGAAGCAGGACCATGTGCTAATTTTGGTGTAACTTAGTACAATAACATACAACTGCAGGCAGCTTTGCATATTTTGAGTTTTATATGACAAAAGACTTCTGAATTAAATTTTAAAATTTAGGGTGACTAGTCTGGATACAATACAAGCTCTTGCTCCTAAAAAATAAGAAGTTCAGTGAAATGGAACGTGGTAAATTGAGCTTACAAAAGAAAATACATTACAGCTTAATAGTGCTTTGGCCAGAAAAAGTATTACTTTTAAAGTTTGTTGGAAGCTTTGTGTTCAGAAGGTTGCAGAAAAGGATTACATATTTTACAGGGTAGCAATAGCCAAGTAGGGAGTGGGGACAACCTTTAATTTAAAAGTAGTAAGCTTTCAAGCTTTACTCTTTTTTTTGTTTTCATCTATTACTGATCACAGTCAAAGATCAGGTTCTAGACTTTGTTTTTCACTTAGATGTAGTGTGCATCTTGTTTTGGGGGTGGTCAAATTCCCTCCCTGTTGTTTCTCTCCCCTGCCCCCCAGCCATGAGAACTGTTCTAAACTTCCTTATGCGTTGACTAGAGAAGTTTCAGGTGGGGGTAGGGCGAACAACTCTTAAAATGAAAAAGGGGCCCAGAACTGATACTTTTGGAACTATACTTCATAAGACCTTTATTAATGAACAAAAGCATTGGCTGTGAAAATTAGGAATTTTTACCTTTTTGTTGGTGAATGGGGCCAACGTGGGGGTAATCTCTGGAGCCGGAGGGAGACTTTATTTTAACATGAAATAATGGCCATGAATAGGCCAAATGTGGGGAAACATGGGCACATCAAAAGATAGGGTTAAGATCCTGGATGACCTTGACAGATGGGATTTACAAATAGAGTTGAATGGAACCAGATGAAGTTTTAACAGGGGGAAGTGCAGAGTTTCTCAGCTGGGTACCTTTACCACAACTACCTGATGGGTGGGCTGGCACAGCATTTGAGTGAGACCTGGAGGTCACAATTGCCTGGAACATGAGCCCATGGTGCCATGAAGACAAATAGAACCCTGGTGTGCATCAGCCAGTGTGTGGCCGGTAGAGCCAGGGAGGTGCTCCTTCCTCTCTAATAGGCATTGGTGAGGCCACAGCTGGAGTACTGAGGTGCTCAGAACTGGACATACTTCAAGAAAGATGTGGATAAGCTTGAGAGGGTACAAAGAAGGGCCACCTGTATGATTAAGGGCATGGAGGATAGGCTGTATGAGGAGAGACTCTGGGAACTGGGCCTGTTCATTCTGAGAGAGAACTGAGAGGTGATTTGATGGGTCCCTACAAGTACATGGGGTAAGCATCAAGATCTAGGGGAGCAACTCTTCAGAAAGCCACCTCAAGGGAGAATGAGGGCCAGTGGGTCACCAGAATCTGGAACACACTCCCTGCAGAGGTGGTGCAATCACCATCCTTGGAGGTGTTCAACACGAAGCTAGGCAAGCACCTTGAGCTCATCTAAGCCCTAACTTCCTGCCCATGGCAGGAGACTGGATTTGATGATCTTACAGGTCCCTTCCAGTCCTTTGATTCTATAACAGCTGAACTCTGATGTCAAGCTATAGAGTAAGTTCTGTTCATACTATTTCCTTGATAGCTGGACCCCGGGGTCCTCTTGTCTTTGGTTCCTGTCAAAAATGACAGGAACCAACGGCAGAGAAATATTAATTTTCTACATTTCTTTTAGGGGCCCTGTGGGCCCACGGGCTGTATTTTGCCCACCCCTGAAATACACCCATCCTGGATATACTGTTTCACAAATATCAGCCAAGAGCTTGCTGTTGCATGTATCTGTGCACTTTTTAAGACTGTGTTAACTTTGTCAAGATGTGCTCTAAGCTAAGTTTTATACTTTATTCATTACTGTGGAATCTAAAGCATTTCTAAAGCAGTTTGTCAGCCATGGAGCACTTGTGGAATAATAATGGAGCTGCAGTAAAATCTTTCTTTTCCATTTTTTTTTTTTTTTTAATTGAGACACTTGGATTTCCCCCACTCCCTGTTTCATCAGCCTGACCTGTATGTCAGCAAGACATCTCTTGCTACAACTCAAAGAAGTGCCCCAAAATCAGTACTCCAGCTCTATACATTCATAAAAAGTACATTGTTTAATTTGGAATCTAAAACTGAGCCTTTCAAATTATCTGAACCCCCAGGTACAAAGGCATTTGAAATCCAAATCTGAGTTCTGTGACTTAGCTCCCTGTCTAGTGGTAATTAACCTTTCAAGTCCTATTACACCTGAATAGCTTGTTCAGGTATTTATTTAACTGAGGTATCTAAATATTTATGAGCCTTTCTTGGGTTACCAGTTTTTCTCTATGAGGACAGCAGATTGCAAATAGTTGCTTGCTTCCTACAGTACTTAAAACATCTTAATCCTTTTATACCATGGTTCTTTTTTAATTCCTGTCATACCAGGTACTTTACTCAGCTAATTTTCCACCTACAGTTCTCTCTCAAATACATGTAATAGTTTTTACCTTACTCGCATATTTTAAGTTGGGCTACAAAATGTGTTTTGCAAGAAGTAAGCAGACTATGGAAGCGTACCTTTCAGAGATGCCATTTCTAAGAGAAGCAGTAATAGTAACAGGCTTAGACCCAACAGAATTTAAGGGCTTAGTCAGAAGAACAAAATGTACTTACTTAAACGTAGATGGGCAAAACTCAACATATCTGCTGCTCTGTGGTCATTTTTGTATGCCTAGTGCTATTTCACAGAGGAAGGTAAACTCTGGTACTTGGCCCCACTTCCAGGAGTAAGGTGCCTTAGTGCAGCTTCCATTTCCACAGGGTAGGAGTAGATACATGGGATGGTTAGCATGAAACAGCTTGGGCTCATTGCATCCATTCCCTCCTTAAAATTTGTTTGCATTTACCCTGAAGAACATAAGGGAAATGAGAGCATCTTCTGGGCAAGAGGTAAGATGGGTGCTCCTGGTAGGTAGGTAGAATGAGCAGATAAATTAGAAAGGAGGAAGAAGGTAGAGTTCATGTGAACAAGATGAATATGGAAGTCGTGGTGCTGGTATGGGGCTGTTAAAAGTTGGAGAAACTAATTGCAGCCTCCTGCTGCTTAAACTGATTCACACTTGAAGTTGCTAAATCATCTTCTAAATGCTCATAATTAGCTTATCAAGATGGCTCATGTAAACTGATAACTAAGTCTACTTTTTCCCTGGTGAGTTGCTGGTTGCAGCGCTAAAGAAAGTATAATTAACTGTGAACAAATCTCCAGAGATGATACCAAGATATATTCAGCTTAATTAGAATAGCAATGTGAATGTTGGATTCATTTATCAGATGTGTATAGCTTGGCTTATTTTGTTAGTCACATACAAGTTTGGCCTGAATATTAATGAATTACAGACATACAGGTTTTGCTGTTGTTCTGCTGTAGGATGCTTATTCTAATTTGTCGAAAGGGATGTAAGTAAACAGTTCATTACTATTGTTTATTGTATGTATTATAGCACCTAGACCCTAGAGTAAGACTCATTGTGTTAGGGGCGCTGTTCAAACATACCAAAAAGACAGGCAATTCCTGTCCCAAGGAGCTTGTATCCAACATCAGCTCCCTGTTAAATGCAACTTCCACAGCTTTTCTTGGGAGAGCACCCAAGTTAGGAAGGATTATCTTGTTAGTCTAATTTTTCCCCTTGGTTAAAACTAGACTAGGACTTTACAACCCTATAATGTGAATATATGGCTGTTGTGAACATAAAGGCTGCTGACTTCAGATACTGTGGCTACTTGTCATTTTCCAGCATCCAGGCAGTTCTGCTCGTTGGAAATGTTTAAGACCTGAAATATTTTTTCATTCAGAGTTTGTGTCACTTTTGCCACTGACAATTCATCTCTTTCCTCCCACCCATTCCCCAAAAAACCCCTCTATGACAGTTGAAATGCTTTAATTTTGACCTTAATTTTAAAAAAAGCTTTTGCTATATTAACTTGGCAAAATGAAAAGTTATTCTGAACTGAAGGAATAGAACTGTAAGTTTTCCAAGTGTCAGAATTGGAAAATGTCCCCTTTTGGTTAGCATTTTCTGACTTCCTAAAATATTTTGTTGAAAAATTCCCAGCCTATTCCAGTGAAAGACCCCATCCATTCTTTCCTTCCTTAGTGGGAGACTAGTCCTAATGCAAAGATAGCAAAGGAGAGGGAAGGAGGTTTGTTGAGTTGCTTTTCCCTACTTTGTGTATTCAGACAGAACTAGTCTCAGGCTTAGTTTCATACTTTTTTTGGGGGCGGGGGGTGTTCTTCAAATTACTGTCCAAACAGGTCCTGCTTTTGTACACGCTACCATGATCAATTATTCCTAAGTCTTTTGTGCCCAGTACCCATTGCACCCTCCTGTCTGCTCTATCTGAAATTTTCAGAGGTGGGGCAGTGGCCGCTAGCATTCAGTTCCATTCCTTCCTGCAGTGTGTGATATGAGATGGTATCCTAGCAGAGTCTGTGTGCCTGTGACCAGTACTCCTAGTTTAAATAGTGCTTGAACCTTTAGTCTTGGTTAATTTTTACTTTTTTAGTTTAGTGTTTATTAACACATTAGGTTGTTTTCAGTTCAGTACTCTCTACCAGGATCCTGGTGCCCTGGTATTAAAAAATAGTCACCAATGGTTCTTTTATTCCTCTGTCCCCATATCCTACAAACACATGCCTCCCACCCTTGTTTTCATTGCTAAGGCATTTGGTGTCACCTTGCTTTAAACATAGTGTCATCACCTCAGCACTAGGACTAGACATTCCAATATCAAAACTCCCCGCACTACTAGGTAACTAATTGATGGACCCTGTAATGGAGTCTTTTTTTCTGAAATGTTTGAAAGATGTCAGCTACTTGACAGAATGGCTCAAAAGGAATCCTTATAGGGCTTTTGGTGGAAAGGCTACAAGAAAGTCTGGATCCTTTATGCTATTAAATCTATTCCTTTATAAGCTTCCACCTGAGAGTAGCTAACTACCAAGTCCTTTTTTTAAGATTTGACTTCTGCTTTGGGACAGAGTTTTCAAGCATGGTGGATAACTTAGCAAAGCAGAAGCTGAAGAACTAGCTTATGTAAGGGGTTAGCTTACTGTTAGTACCTCTCTTCACATCCCTGGCACCTGTAATATGGCAGTGAAGATGCAGGCAATGAGTAAGTGCTGACAGTAGGGGGGCACAACTCTGCTGCTGCTGGAGTGGGGAGGGGGCCACAAGACACCACCATTGCTGCTGCTGCTCTCTGCCCCCTGCTGCTGGGTTATGGGCTCAGCCAGGCTACAGCCCCACACCCTGACATTGGTGAAGAAATCTGGGGGGGCATGTGCCCCCCCCATGCTCCCCCAACACATCACGTGAGTAAAGACAATGTGTAAGCAGATTGCCCCATCTACTGGCTTCCACAGGCAGGATTTGCTCCCAGAGGTGCTCCTCAGTTAGTTCTTCCATGTAAAGGCTGTTTTTAAGCAACAAACCAGCAAACAAATGAGCATAGCCAAAGCCAAACCCTTTTGCCCTGTCCCAGGCACTAGGAGGGAGCCTTTTGCCTCTGGCCCCTCTGAAGTCCCTAGGGGGATGCTCCATGCAAACAAAACAACAGAGGTAACAGCGTTGCTGCATGTGCATATCTCAGTCTCAGTAGTACCCCCAACAGAGATCATTTGGGCTTCAGCAGAAAAAGCCTAGGTTCCAAAGATGCTAAATGGCTATATTTTTCCTTGTCTGATCAAGTTGTGATATTAGAGTTGAGACCCTAACACAGGCTTGTTTGGATCTTTTCTCTGTTTCCCCTGCCCTTTAAGATGATTGTCTTTTCCTAGGGCTTAGGATAAGGATAATCTCGGATAGATCGTCCATGTAGGGAACAAGGGATATGCCATCCAGTTTAATTCTGTTCCTACTCTATTCCCTTTCCTTTGCTCTTTTTCAGGGAATACTTTTCATTCTTTATCATACTAATATGGTAGATCAGCAATACCCAGTCTTGATCTGTAGCAACTTGACTTCTTGGCTCATGACCCCTCTTCCAGTACAAACCCAACCACTATAATTGAATTTCTGTAGGGCTCATGATATCACTTGCTAAGTGAGGCAATCTCATTTGGGGTTGTGACCCGTTATTTAGGAAATGCTTTTATAGAACATTGAATCTGTCAGTACCAACTGGCCATAAAGCAATTGCATATAGCAGCTGGGAATTTCTCCAATGCAGGGGGAACTCCTGGGTGTTATACACAACATAGCTCTACATCATTTCTATTCACAGCTTCCATTATTGGGGACATGGCTGGGGAAAATGGGGGTACAGTGGCTATACAATACTTCTTTTCCAGTTATTACTGGCTATTGCAATGAACCTTTTAGGCTGTGTGCAGCAAAGTAGAAATTAAAGTAGCTTTAAAATGGCTTCAATTTTGACTAGGATCAAAAGCTGTCCCTTTGCTTTCACTGTAATTCAGGAGCTGTACAGATTACATAAAATTACATTTCTCCCTAAACTCTTTGAGTTCTGTACCTCTGATTATCAGACCTCTATGATTTCTACTGAAATTACAAAGATGTGTGCCAAGACTCTTCACTCATATGTAATATTTTGGATTAAGAAAAGATAATTTATGAATACTTACCTAGGTGGCCAATTACTAAAGTCCCAAAAGCTATTTATTGCTGTTGAACCCATTTCATTTTACTGTGGTGTCTTAGTGGTTTTCACAATGAATGCAGAAGCATTCCATTTTGAAGTTGGGGAGCAAAGAAGATTAGAAAATATATCTTCGTAAACCGTAGATACGGTACATGAAACCCTCACTTTCCCAACAGGTTGCTACAAGTGAAATTCTGTAAATGTTTTAGATCAGATGATTTAGCCAGCAACATTTTAAACTAGTCAGTTCTGTGGCAAACTCTTAGGAATACCAACCTGTCAATAAAATAAAAAGAAAAGGAATAAAGATCATCTTAAGCATGACTGCTATTCATTTAATGACTAATATAAATGGTAAAAATAAACATAGAAACCATGCTATTAATAAGTGGGAGTAAATCGATAGAAGGGAAAACATTAGTGTGTTTAAGATCGATAAAAGAAACAGCAGCTGGAGTCTAGAATAGCCAGCCTATGATTTAGTAGCATTATTGTAAATGATAGCAAACCACAAAACTCAGTGATAAACAGACTGAAATGGACAGAATCCTGGAATTATTAGAGCAAAGAGGAGCTGGATCTTAGATAAAAAAAGGATTTGCTAAAGGAGTTACAGATGATAGTTGGCAAGGCAGCAACTCTTTTTTTTTTAATACAAATACTACAAATATGGGACCTGATTCCTGAGACCATCTGAACTTCATCCACTGCAGAACAGTACATGGTGGATTGGAAAGTGGCCCCAGCAGGTCAAACCAGCCCCTGGCATATGTCGGGGTAGCTGAATGCTTACTCTAAGTGATAATCAGGGATCCAGGTTTTGTGTTTGCCATGGAAAAATGCAGTAAAACCTGGATTTTCTCATTTTAAGGAGAAAAACATGGGAAAGCAGGTTTCCCCTTGCAGGCTGGTAAGAGTTCCAGCCTGCAAGGGAGTGGGGGAAGTGGAATGAGTACAATCAGGCAGGGGATACCATGTGCAAGTGCATGTGTACATATGCACATGGCAGCCAGGTAGCATGGAGAGCAGTTCCCTGCCGGTAAGTCAGGAGGGGTGGGATTGATGCCCCCATATGGAGGGAGGGAGTTGAGCAGGTCTGGGGCAAGGGCTGCTGCCCAGTCAGGATGGTGTGTGGGGTTTGGGACATGGGGTTGGAATGCACTCTGCAGTGCCCAGACAGGAAGTGGGATGGAACCATGGGCAGCCTGGCAGGGGGTTGGCAGGGGGCTGCCACTCGGCACTTCTGGGGAGGAATGGGGGGCATGTGCCCCTCAGATTTGTGTGTAGGGTGGGGGTGGATGCAGTCTGGATGCTCAGGGTTCCCTGCTGTGCTGCCCTCCCCCTGGGGTCTCTGCAGCCTGGTGGGCAGGACCCAATGTGGCAGGACAGAGTGGGGACAGAAGCATGGTGCTGCTGCCATGAGCCCCGTGCTGCTACAGTGAGGCACTGCCTGGCAGCAGCAGGGGCTCTTTGCCATGCTAGTGCGGGGCCCCCAGTGGCAGCACTGAGCCTGCCTTCCTTATCCCACTCTGCTCAGTCATGCCAGGTTCCACCTGCTGGGCTGCTGAGCCCACAACAGGCAGCCTGCATCGCCCAGGTTTCACTCTAGCTGTGCCACCCATAGGGGAGGGGGGACCCAAGCTCTGTGCTCTTCACTTCAGCAGGCACTGTCTCCCATGGGTGGCAGCCAGGTTTGGACACTGCTGGGGGGGCAGGGGGCTGTGGACAGCTGTGGGGGCTCCTCCTCTGGGGCTGGAGACAGCAGGGGGCTGAGGGTGGGGAATGAGGGGCACCAGCATAGGGAGCAAGGAGCCCTGGCAGGGTTCAAGTAGCTCTGGGTGGGGAGTGAAGGGCAACAGGATGGGAAGGGTATTGGCATATCAGGCCACTCAGTGCCACAAAGCGGAGTGGGGGGATGGGACAGATACAGCTGGACCTGCGTCCTGGTGGGCAAAAGGGGCAGCGGGAGCTCTGATTTTCCATGATAAAACCCCCCAGAGCAAATGCCAAAATATATAGGTATTTAGAATTTATTTTATTATAATAATTGAGGCACTGGTAGGTTTCCAAACTGCTTTAAAATTGTAAATATATCAAACATTGATACCTATATATATGTAGTGATGTTTCATTTTAATCACGGAAAAATGTAGATTTTGGGTTTTTTAATCAAAGAACTTTGTGATTTTTTTTTTTAATCAGCGTATTCGTGATTTTTAAACAGAAAACCAGGATCCCTGATGATAATTATTAGAACAGTTTACCAAGTATTATACCATGGACTGGAAATGACCAAGGTGCAAGGTCTTCCTTATGCCTTTCCTTAACAACCTCCAACAGTGCCATATACTACATGGGAGGTAGAAGGAAGCAGTTGGCAAGGCCCAGTTTTGCACCACTCCAAAACACCTTTATGGCCATGTATAGACAAAATGAGCAGCGTGTGTGCACAACACTTTGAAGTGGGCTAAATCTTTTTCACCGCTTTAATGGTGTCGGTGTTTGCATGTGTCGGCGGTGTATTGCACATTAATTCCATCCACTGTAGGAAATTTGGGAGTGTAACACATCTTAAATGATTTGGGATGCAGCAAACTAAACCTCCTTCAAGGAGTTTTAGTTTGCTGCCCCTACAGCCACAGAGTGAAGCACTGGGCTCCATGCAGCTCCACAGCTCTGCTGGAAGCCCTGCAGGTAGCCAGCCTGGCAGCAGCCGGGGCAAGCAGGCTCAGCCCAAGAAAAGGGGCAAGTCCCCACCCTGCTCCCCCAGAGCCTGCCTGCTTGAGCTGCGTCGGGGCCTGGGGCTTCCCTCCATGGCTGTGGTTTCCCCCAGAACCACCCGAGGCAGGTTCCTGTGGGCAGGTGCCACCTGGGGGCGGGCTGCTACTGCCACGGAGGAAAGCATCAGCTCCCTGCCCACCCCACCCCCTACAGCCCAGGAACCACTCCACCTGCTGGTAGCTCGCCCTCCCCTCTGCTGAAGAGGTGGATAAATCAGCAGGGTGTGTGCACGACATGGGGGTTCAATCAGCCCTAAATTGAAGTGGTGTTTTTTAAAACCCACTGCTTCAATTTAGGACCCCATTTCATCTACACACACCCTATAGTAGGGGAATCGCCAGCTGTCTTGTTAGGTCTGGTCTCTGTTCTGTACGTCCAGAGCAGCAGCAAAGGCCAGGATTGGATTTTTAATGTTAGTGACATGTTTCAGTTCTGATTAAATCATGTCTGTAATGGGTATTTGGGTACATTTGCCTCTTAAGCTTAACTCAGTAAAAGCTGAACTGAATATGAGGGATAACGTACGTAGAAACATGGGTAACTAGTAAGGCAGTCCGGTGGGCTATTCTCAACACTGTCTGGGGCTTTCATTCCCATTTTTAATAAGATTTACCCCAAAGTTAAAAAAAAAAAGGCAATAGTTTGGTTATGATTCTGCCCATCAGCAAGTTTAAATTCAATGTCCTTCTATAGTAAGTGTAGTTACTTTGCAGATTTGTATCACCAGCTGCTTCCCACACATTGTCAGTATTTCATTTAAGCTTCTATATTTAAAGGTGAGGAAGCAGATGTGTTAGTTTTAATGAGGATCTGTAATTATGGCTATGTGCAGAATACCTGAAATAGCAAGAGACAGCAAAGCATTCAGTACACATCTAATTGTTTGCTTAGCTGAGATTCTTCCCCCAGTGAACACAATCCTGTGACATTACAGCAGCCACAGCACAATGGGGCCATGACACTGACCCCTGTTGCTCAGGGAAGTTGTTCATTTATGAAAGCTTTAAATAGTTTTCAATTATACTTAGATTGGGATCTTTCTGGAAGTACAGACCATACTTTTGTTATGTGTTTGTGGCTTCTAGCTGCTATTGCAATACATTATTATTGTTGTTGTGCATATAATGGCCAAGGGTTGTAGAAAATACAGAGAGCTTTGAGGTGGATCTCATAGCAGGCTGGAGGAAGGTAGTCACTGCAAGAGAAGGAAGCGTGAGTATAACATGACTAAGACCTTAACAGCTCTTTCTGAATGGCAAGCAGGGTGTACACCAGTGACTATACCCAGCCTGCAACTGTTCTGTAAGCTTCCTGCTGTCTCCAGAAAATGTTGCCAGTTGCTGGTGTTGTAAGGCGTGTCCACTGGGGATGGGCTTATTTTCATTTGGCT
The DNA here is from genome assembly GCF_052110815.1 of Crocodylus siamensis. NCBI lineage: Eukaryota > Metazoa > Chordata > Crocodylia > Crocodylidae > Crocodylus > Crocodylus siamensis. Next base: position 69,581,491 of record NC_143398.1, read on the forward strand.
TTGCATTTTGAATTCCTAGATTTGGCAATAGTGCCATTTACCAATCAGCAAGCAACACATCAGTGTCTGGCATGCCATTGCTCTGTAATAGTCTTCAGTTAGTTTCTCTAGAGGCTGATGCAATCATGCAGCACTCACTGATTGGCAAATTCAGACCATTTCTCTTTAGTATCCATTCTGCTTTGGTTTTCTGATCTAAAAATAAATGTTTCCTATCCCCTTCCAAGATAAAAAGACCATTATAATATCATGTGAGTGAACTGTCCCTGCTATAACATTGTTAGGGTCTAAAGAAATCCTATCATCAAGTAATGCAGACCCTGCATTTCTTTAGGCCATTCTAAATTCTAGGATTCTATTAATAATTAATATGCTTACAAAAAAACCCAACACAATATAGCTAGAGTAGAGTGATAGCTACACATATGATATTAGAAACACACAAACTATTGCAAGATGGCTGTTCTGGTCCCTGCTCAGGAAAAGAGGCAAAGAAATTGTTAAATATGTTAGTTTTGTCATCTGGTGTGACCACCAAATTTCCTAGTGTGTCCTGCAAGGGCCCCATGTTACCCGGAACCTTCTTTTTGCCCCCAGTGTATTTAAAAAAGTACAGCCCAGCCTAGACCGATGAGTGGAACATATACACAGGTAAGCAACAAGGGCCAAAGTAATGCTGAAAGTAGGGGGCCAGTACACATATCCACAGGAGGCCTCAAATGCCTCTACACAAACGCTCGCAGTATGGGAAACAAGCAGGAGGAACTCACCCTCCTGCTAGCTGACACCAACCCAGACATAGCGGGGATCACTGAAACGTGGTGGGACTCAAGGCATGACTGGGCAGTGAATATCAAGGGCTATAGGCTGTACAGGAGGGACAGGATAGGAAGGAAAGGTAGGAGTGTGGCACTCTATATTAAGGAGGAATACCCATCCTTGTCAATTAACAAAGAATTGGGGAGGGGCACTCTGAAGTGCTTTGGGTTAGAATACAAGGCAGTTGAGGGGAAAGAGACTTAATGGTGGGGGTCTACTACAGACCTCCCAACCAAGGGGAAGAGCTCGACTAGGAATTCTTAAGTCAGCTCACGGAGATAGCGAAGTCAAAGGATGTGGTAGTCATGGGGGACGTGAACTTCCCGGACCTCTGCTAGGAAGAGCAGTCAGCCAGACCTGACTGCTCACGTAGGTTCTTAGCCAGAATGCAGGACCTCCATCTAACCCAGGAGGTGCACAGCCCCACCAGGGGAGATGCCTCGTTGGACCTGGTACTGGCCACAGGAGACAACCTGGTGAGGGGGCTGCAGGTGCTCAACCACCTGGGCGACAGCAATCATCACCTGCTGAAATTCACCATCCAGCGTGAGGTGGCAAAGGCCTGCAGCAAGGCAGCAGCCCTAGATTTCAGGACGGCGGACTTCAATGAGCTAAGGGGAATAGTCGGGGAAGCACTGAGGTCCTGGAGGGGAGGGGAGCCAGGTGTCCAAGGAGAGTGGTCACTCCTTAAGGAGACGATCCTCTAAACCCAAAGGAAGGTAATCCCAACACGGATCAAAGGGAGCAGGAGCGCACATAAACTCCTATGGCTCACCAAAAGCATCCGGAAATGTCCCCTAGCAAAAAGGGAGGTGTACACCCCATGGAAAGGAGAGGCCATCACCAGGGAAGACTATACTGCAGTTGCTCGGGGATGCAAGGGGGCAGTCAGGAAGGCCAAGGCAGAGATGGAACTGGGACTAGCTTTCCAGATTAAGGACAAGAAGTCCTTCTTTAAATACATAGGGGGTAAAAAGAAAGTTCCAGGTAATGTAGGGCCCCTGCAGGACACATTAGGAAATTTGGTCGTCACACCAGACAACAAAGCCAACATATTTAACAATTTCTTTGCCTCCATTTTCCTAAGCAGGGACTGGAACAGTCACCCACCCACTGGGTCCCCCTCAGGCCCCAGGGGAGGCACACCTAGGCCAAAGGTTAGTGAGGAACTAGTGAGGGAACTTCTGGAGGGACTGGACGTATTCAAGTCAGCTGGTCCAGACGATCTCCACCCTAGAGTACTAAAGGAATTGGCTGAGGTCATTGCAGGACCCCTGGCACGGCTTTACGAGCACTCGTGGTGCTCTGGTGTGGTGCCGGAGGACTGGAAGAGGGCCAACGTGGTTCCCATCTTCAAAAAGGGGAAGAAGGAGGACTCAGGAAACTATAGGCCAGTTAGTCTTACCTCGATCCTGGGCAAGCTTTTTGAGAAAATTATTCTGGTGCATATCCACGAGGGGCCAGCAGGGGAGGTCATGCTTAGGGGCAACCAACACGGGTTCATTAGTGGCAGGCCCTGTCAGACCAACCTGGTGGCCTTCTATGATCAGATCACATCATTAGATGCAGGGGTAGCAGTGGACATAGTCTTCCTGGACTTTCAGAGGGCCTTCGACACCGTTTCTCACTCTGTTCTCATTAAGAAACTGGGGGACTGGTGTCGAAACTGGGGGACTGTGGTGTCAACACCCACACAATCAATTGGGTCGCCAACTGGCTGGAGGGCCACACCCAGAGTGGTGGTGGACGGGTCATTTTCAACCTGGAGGGATGTGGGCAGTGGGGTTCCGCAGGGCTCGGTCCTCAGACCCGCACTGTTCAACATCTTCATCAGTGACTTGGACGAGGGGGTAAAAAGCACCCTGTTCAAATTTGCTGATGACACTAAGATGTGGGAGGATGTGGGCACGCTAGAAGGGAGGAATAGGCTGCAATCGGACCTAGACAGGTTACAAGGGTGGGCGGATGAGAATAGGATGGGATTCAACACTGACAAGTGCCAGTGATACACCTGGGGAGGAACAACCGGCCCCATACCTACAGGTTGGGGAACTCCCTTCTTGTCAGTACAGAGGCAGAAAAGGATTTTGGAGTCATCATTGGCTCCAAGATGAACATGGGCCAGCAGTGTGGGGATGCAGTTAGGAAGGCCAATGACCGTACCTTGTCATGTATCCACAGATGCATCTCAAGCAGGTCCGAGGAGGTGATCCTCCCCCTCTATGTGGCACTGGTCAGGCAGCAGCTGGAGTACTGGGTCCAGTTCTGGGCACTGCACTTCAAGAGGGATGTGGACAACATGGAGAGGGTCCAGAGGGCCACTCTCATGATCAGGGGGCAGCAGGGCAGGCCCTACGAGGAGAGGCTGCGGGACCTGAACCTGTTCAGCCTCCACAAGAGAAGGCTGAGGGGGGATCTCGTGGCCTGTTACAAACTAGTCAGAGGGGATCAGCAGGCACTGGGGGAGTCCCTGTTCCTCCGAGCACTGCCAGGAGTGACCAGGAATAACGGTCACAAGCTGGCAGAGGGTAGGTTTAGGCTAGATATCAGGAGGCACTACTTGATGGTCAGGGTGGCTAGGATCTGGAACCAACTTCCAAGAGAAGTGGTGCTGGCTCCTACCCTGGGGGTCTTTAAAAGGAGGCTAGACAATCACCTTGCTGGGGTTGTTTGACCCCAGTACGCTTTCCTGCCATGGCAGGAGTTGGACTAGATGATCTACTCAGGTCCCTTCCGACCGTAGAAACTATGAAACTGAGGCAGACAAATCAGATAGCAGGATTGAAGTCTTGGACTTCAAAAATGCAAATTTCAACAAGCTTAGGTCACTAGTAGGGGAAGTGCTGTGGGACCAGGGACCAAAGGTGAAAGGTGTGCATGAAGAATGGCTGTTTCTGTAACAGGGACTCAAGCAGAAGCCCCGTTACTGGGTAGACCTTGGACACAGGTAACTCAGAGAGCTAGGGCCACAGCAGTGGAGGGTTAACACACCGGGGGAAGATGAGGGTAATTAGAGCTGCCGCCATGCTTAAAAGGCAGAGCAAGAGGACCAGCACCTGCCCTTGGGGAACTGGAGAGGAGTGAAGCGGTCATGGGGAGTGGCAAAGCAGTGGAAGGGACCTTGAATGGAAGGAAGAAGGATCTGCACAGAGCCGGTGAGATGGGGGGGCACTTACCCGGAGGGGCACGGACAGCTTGGGAGACCGGCAGGGCTCACGGGAGGCCAGGGAGCCCTGTCACAGGGAAGCCCCAGTGGCAAGTGATCCTGGCGATCTGGACGGCAAGGGAACCACTGCCGTCAGGAACAGTCAGAGGAAGATGCCTGTTAGCAGAGCACCGGAACAGCTGCTTCCATGTTAACAAGACAATTAGCACGATTATCAGTAATTGTGACCAAGGCTCAATAAAGATTGGCAACTGGGTGATTAACTTCTGGGTGGTCTGTTCTGCCTCACCCCTCTCAAGGATTAACATCCTTTTCTCCCATTTCAAAAGTCTTGACAGGTGAGCCCTGAGGGGAGATTGCAGGCATGAGTCTGTTTCCTGCTCTGTTCCTTAAAGACACACTCCTTGAAGCACAAAGGAAGTCCATTTCTATGCAGAGAAGAGGTAACAGAAGGGCTGGGAAGCCCTCTTGGCTAAACAGGGATTTCCTCTTAAGAAAGAAGAAAGAGGCTTATAAACAATGGAAGCTCAAGGTGGACCCCAAGGAGGTCCATGATGACCCGCATTTTCAGGGAACAGATAAGAAAGGCTAAGGCGGTGACCAAACTTAGATTAGCAATGGGAATCAAGGACAACAAGAAGTCATTCTTTAGGTACATAGGGAACAGAAGGAAAACAAATGGGAGTGGGGCCATTGCTCAACAACTCAGGAGAGCTGGTTACTGGCATCCAGGAGAAAGCTGAACTCTTGAATGACTGCTTTCCCTCCGTCTTTCACCAGACCAAGGGGAAAACCATGCCAGGTAGAGCAGAGGATGAGCATGGAAGTAATAGCCACTTTCCTACTACTGCTGTATAATTGGTACATGACCAATTAATAAACTAGATGTATACAAGTCAGCAGGACCGGATGATCTGAAGGAGCTGGCCAAAGTCATTGCAGAACCCCTGGCAAAACTCTTCCACAACTTGTGGCACTCTGGAGAAGTCCCTGAGGACTGGAAGATGGCCAGTGTTGTGCCCATCCACAAGAAGGGCAGGAGGGAGGATCCTGGTAACTATAGGCCAGTCAGCCTAACTTCCATCCTAAGGAAAATCCTAGAAAAGTTCATCAAGGAGTCTATCTCTGATTAAGCTTGCAGAAGGTAAGATTCTGAATGACAGGCAGCATGGCTTCGTCTTGAGCAGGTCTTGCCTTACCAAGACCTCATCTCCTTCTATGACCAGGTAACTTGCCACCTGGACATGAAAGAGCAAGTTGACATTGTATACCTTGACTTTCAAAAGACTTTTGATCTAGTATCCCACAACGTCCTCACGAGAAAATTGGAGAATTGTGTGCTTAACTCTGAGACAGTCAGTCAGGTGGCTGAGAAACTGGATGCAGGATAGGACCCAGAGAGTCATAGTGAATGGATCTGTGTCATTCTGATGAGATGTGGGCTGTGGTGTGCCGCAGGGGTCGGTGTTTGATCTTTTCAACATCTTTATTATCTATTTAGATATGGGGGTGAAGAGCTGATTGGCCAAGTTCACGGACAACACCAAATCGTGGGGGAACATGGTCACGCTTGTAGCACAGGCTACAGTTACAGGAAGACCTAAATAGGCTAGCAAGTTGGGCGGATCCGAATCTGATTAAGTTCAATATTGAGAAATGAAAAGTGCTCCACATCGGACGAGTAACCCCCAACACACCTACAGGTGTGGCAGCACCAAACTGACTAGCACCATGAATGAAAGGGACCTGGAGGTAATAACAGACCACAGTATGAATATGAGCCAGCAGTGTGATGCTGTAGCCAGTAGGACAGATAATACTCTGGCACGAATCAATCAATGCATCTCCAGCAAAGCCAAGGAGGTGATTCTTCCACTCTACTCAGCACTGGTGAGACTGCAGCTGGAGTACTGTGTCCAGTTCTGGGTACCACACTTTCACAAGGACGTGGACAAGCTTGAGAAAGCCCAAAGAAGAGCCACCTGTATGATCAGTCAGGGTGTCCAGACTGTGGAATAAGCCCCCTCCAGAGGTGGTGCAATCACTTACCCTGGAAATCTTCAAAAGGAGACTTGACAGTCACCTTGCTGGGGTCACCTGACCCCCCAGTTATCTTTCCTGCTTGGTGCAGGGGGCCAATGATCTTTCAAGGTCCCATCTGGCCTTACAATTTATGCATCTATGAACTCACAAACCAAGGCACTCAAATGAACAAAATATAGGATGCTGTTTACATACTGTAAGGCTCATGGGCACTATTCAGTACCTCATGCTTAAGGGTGGAGGCACCCCAAAACCCCCAGATATCTGGGCCCCCCGACAATGCTCCCAAAGGGGAAAAGGATCCCCAGTTCTCCCAGCCCATTGTGGCCCCAGCAGGGATGCTTCCCCACAAAGCCCCTCCCCTCCGAAAAGTCTGGCCTAGGTGTTCTGTCCCCTGTAAGAACCACTTTTTTCCAGTAACTCATGACTCAGGGGCCAGGTGGGTGGTCTCCATCCCCTGGGGCCAGGTTGCTTCTCATGGCAGGAGCCTCCCAGGCCTCTGGCTCCCTCCTGAGCCACCAGCCCACTGGTAGCCCTGAGCATTGTTGCATGCTCAGGGTTGGGGGCCTATGCCACCTTGCGTGCTCCCAGGGCCTGGTCCAGCTTAGGGCCACCATGCAGTGCCTCCTGCATCAAGTTTCCATCCTTGTACTGGGGGGCAGGGGACCTGAGCCACCTCAAGTGGCTCCCAGGGTTTCAGTCTGTTGAGGACCCACCGTGCAGCTAAGCCTGCACCAAGTCCCTGGCCGCATACCAGGGGTTGGATACCTAAGCCGCCTCAAGTGGCTCCCAGGATCCCAGTCCCACTCCCGGACCACAGTGTGTGCTGTTTGCATGCTGACTACCTGGCTATACTCCAGGGGTCTCAGACCCAAGCCGCCACATGCAGCTCCCAAGGTCTGGCTCTGTGCGCTGAACTGTGCACTGTTCATTGTGCTCCTTGCGGTGGGGCTGGGGACACCCATTCAGTGACGGGGTCTTTGGGCTCTTCAGGGCAACAGCTCCATCCCACTGACCGGCTCTTGCCAGCTCTTCTTCTGCCTGCTCTCTGCCAGGCATGCTGCTCTTTTATTCCCTCTGCAGGCTTCACCCCCAGCTTATAAACAGACCAATCAGAATGAAGTGAGGACCTTCAACCAGGTCCAGGGCTCTCCAGGTAGGGGTGGGGAAAACTCTTCCCCTCCCCAGCGGTTACCTGATTGGTGGAAAGGCTCCACCAATCACAATGGAGATTCTTTGAGCCTGGGGTGCCAGGCTGTTACCAGCAAGCCCACCATATAATTGAACTATAGTAATTTTTTGTCTGCTTAGGCCCTGTGACAAGGGAGAACAGCCTATAAAAAATTAAGAGCTGCCTGCCTGTCACAGCAAGGCTTTAAAGGAAGGAATGTCCTTTTTCTGGCTGGAGAGAGGGTGGGATATATATGTGAGTATATGTGTATACAGAGAAAGGCCTTTGGACCCCTGTGGCCAACTTTGGCCAGGAGAATTTCTTTGTTCTTTGGGACTTTGTGATGTTTTGTGCTTGTATTAGTTCCCCCAAGGGATGGGCTTCAAATAGAACTGGGCCTGGCTCAGGATATTTCCTGACCTGGTGTTTTACTTGTGATGGAGAACGTAGATAGTTCCCACATCTGAAGACAGAAATGGAGCCTGAAGCTTTGCTGAAATGGCCAAGGGACAACGATAGCAGCTGCTGCAAGCCTTGGCACAACAACAGTTAAAAATGCAGCAGCAAGAGGAACAGAAACAACAGGAAAGCCAGGAACATTTTATGTTTCAGCTATCTGATCAGGAAGGCTGGGACATGTAGGTTGGTATCATGCTGTGGTGTCATGCTACTTCTATGTGGCAGAGGATTTGTCACTAAAAGGGAGCAGAGTGATCACCTGAACGTTCCTAGAGACCTTTGAATGAGTTGTAGATGTCCAGTGAGAAGTGGGTCTTCATGCAGCAATGTCAACAGGGCTATGTATGAGATATGTGACCAGAATTTAGCCTTAATCCTCCTATTCCAGGTAGCATACTGCTCCCTGATGTGGCTGCATCATGTAGTTTACATCTTTATTTGTAAATAGCTTTGTTTTGTGGGCCCGCCTCAAATTTTCAAAAAACAGCTATGCTGTGTTTTCCTCTTTTTGTTGCTGTTCAAGAAATGCAGAAAGACAAGAACCTAAAATATGTTTAACTAAAGGCTAATAAAATATGGCTTTAAGTATGTAATCAGTTCTTTTATTGGTAGAGTGTGTTTCACCATAAAACTGCTCTACACAACTACTTAAACATTGCCCAAAACCTGAGTGGCATATGCTAGCTATGCCTGCACCACTACAATCTGCTCTGCAGTCCTCACTACGGCAGAACCAAGAGCTTTCATAGGTGTTTGACTAAGTGAAGTCTGTAGCATCAGCCCCTTATTCTTTATGCCATTCTTTGAATTGGGTATTGAATGTAGCTGGCACTACTCAAGAGCCTCGGATCTTAAGTGTTTATGTCAGGTTCTGATTCAAATGCTTCTGTCTCTGGGGTTTTTGTTCAGCTTTGTTTTGATTCCAAAACATTCCCAGAAGTTTGGTGAACCTTGGATTTGGATTTAGCCTCTACCAAGCTTCAGAGATATTCAGATATTTCATATAGATCCTGGCCTAACTGTACTGTTAATACTTTTTAATTCCTCCAAGTGCTCAAGTTTTCAACCATTACTTTTCTTGTGGCAGAATCATATGATTTTCCCACTTTCAGATGAGAATTCCTAGTCTGGAACTGGCTGGTATTAACACTGATTATACCTCAGCAGCTCAGACCCTGAAGTTCTGGTCTTCTAGCAATGATAACAGTTGTACCCAAGGACTAAACATCTGTCCTAAAACAAAGTATTGTTTATTTAGAACAAGAGCATTTGGCAGATCTGAGAACAATAAACAAGTTTCATGCATGCTGGCCTTTCTTTGTGACATATCTTTCATTAGGGCTGGGAAAATAGTCAACTCTTTCAAACTCCTCTACAGAACTTGTTTCTTTGTCAACCTATCCCTACTAACTGCCGTGGTCAACTGACCCTTATGAGCTTCTAGCTCATGAAAAAAGGGTCCTTTAACTGTTTACTGTCCTTTTGAATGTCAGTTTCCAGCCTGGCAGAGCAACTATGTCATTTTGGACTGGAGCCTGGAAGCCATTGTCCTGTAATGTCCTTTTTTTTTTCTCCCCTTCCCCTTCCTGCCCCCCCATTCCCCTTTAGTGTGAGTTTAGAGGCTGCTTATGTGGAGATCCATTGTATTGCCTTCCTGTTTGTTCTTCGCACAGCCCCCCTTGTTAAGGTAGATCAAAGTATTCATACAGGAAAATCTTACAACCTAATATAGAACAGCTTTCTCCTTTGCTTAGGTTACAAGGAGTGTTCATAAAATTGTTACTTCGTAGTATTCTTAGATTATTATATGGCAAATCCATGTCATTCAGAGAGAAAGAGTGTGCATGTGTGTGTGTTTTAGAAAAAGTATTTACCCCTTAAGCAAAAATTCATTAAGTAACAGGATATCGTGGCAAGGTTGGCCCCCAGCGATGGCCATGATGCTCCCTGGTGGCCTTGAGGGTCTTGCTCTAAACCAGTTCCCTGGGTCCCCTTCCTTTTTCCTCACCTACCACACCTTGATGTAATGAACTGACTGGTGAAAAAAGAGGCTGACCTAGGCTCCCCAACTGAACCCTCATTTACTCTTAATCTGTGGGTTCCTAATGAACCCTTCTGATCCATGTCCTGCCCTCAGGTGCCCTCCTGGTCTGCCTGTGCCCACCAGGGCACTAATCACCTTAAGGGCTTATTTTGTGGCCTATGCCCATGCCTCATAGGTGTCATTGTTCAGCCACCAGTTGGGGCCTTGGCTTCTGCCCCTTTTCTTTCTCTGGGCCCTTACCCTGCACTGGACCTGGCTCCTGGTCTCCCAGACCTGGCCCTGTCTCTGCCCTGCTCAGACACTGGGCCCCATGGCCGTGTCTACGCCCTGCTCGGGTACTGCTTTAGTCTGTCACTAGGCTACAGCCCCCTTCTTGGTCACCACCTGTCCACACCTTGAGTTCAGCCCTTAGCAGGCCCCAAGCAGCCAGATGCCTCTTGGGCACTCCTGGGACCTCCTCTACTTCAGATAGTCCCAACCCAAACCACTGGTTCTAAACTGTAACAAAAGAGAAAGTCCACTAGGTGTAACACAAACTACTCCCATGTAGGGTCATACCTTCTCTGTACAATGCAAGTCTCCCTTAGGTCTGTCTTTGCAGCTCCCTTGGACAGCTCCCCATTGTCAGGCAGGTTATCCCCCACAGCCATCTTGCTCCAGGGCTCCTCTCTCCACAGTCCATAGGACCAGACTGCCTGCTCTGGATCAGGCAGGTTTATATGCCTCCCAAACCCTGCTCCTTCCAGTCAGATAGCTTGGTACCAGTCAGGGCATGGCTGCCCCTCTTTCATTCTGATGGGCAGCCTCGTATTGCTACCCTGGTTGCTATAGCTGTGTGCTTGTTGTTTCAACACAGCCCTACCTTATAGTCCTATTGCTTTACTGCTAGCTCTACAGTAGGCACTCTTGGACTATGGCTTCCTGCCATGCAACCAGGCTTGGAGCTGTGCTGCTACACCTCTGGGCCCGAATGACAGTGATTAAAAAGGAGAGGATTTGGGGGCAGGAGAGATTAAGAACTCTGTCTGAAGATGTTGATCTTGAGCTGACAGACATCACCAAGGGATCTCAAAGATACAGGCCTGATCCAAAGTCTATGCAGAAACACTAGTTCAAACTTTCCTTACAAAGTCATAACAGGATTTCCCACATATGCATACTAAATACTTCCTTATATTGCTGAGATTGTAATTAAGGTTTGGCATTATTCTGTGAGGCTGAAAGTGTTCTATCAGCTTGCTCTGGGCTGTCAATGTGACCTCCCTCCCCAAACTACCATCAAGGAAAAGACCCTGGAGGTAGCTGAGCACTTTCCTTACCTCAGCAGCCACCTCTTTTGGAGATTGAACATTGATGAGGAGCACCAATGCTCAAGTGCTTGCTTTAGGAAGTTGCTTTCTTGTGTCTTTATTCATTGTAATCTCTGGAAAGACACCAAGATCCAGGCTTACAATGCAGTCACCATCTCTACTCACCTCTATGGATGTGACATGTGAGTGACCTACCAACATCATCTCAAGAGCCTGGAAAGGTATCTGCAGTGCCTGCCACTTTAAGGTTTCAAGTTGGCAGTGGAGCAGCCGGCAGGTGTGTGCCAGCACATTAAGACTACCACATGACCCTAGGAGGACCCTGGGATTGGCTGAGGGGGTGGAGCAGCCTCCAGTTTAACCCGGCCCTCAGAGAGAAAAGCAGTAGTCTGAGCAGGGCAAGGCAGGCGGGCAGGGCTGCTCTGATAACACTAGAAGGTAAGGGCAGGAGCTATGCGGATGGTTTGGAGGCTTCTGGTCCTGGGCATGACCTAAAACTGTACCCTGCTGGGCATAGGTGGCCTGGTGGGGCTGCTTGTGGCAGAACAGTCCCCTGGAAATGCCAGGCCACTTACTTCCCCAGTGAAAGGTGAGGAGGGGCACCTGAACACCCTAGCCCCTGCCTACAGGTAGGTTACCTCCACCAGAGAAGAGTCGGCCAGGCAGGCCCAGCCTGTTAAGGGGGTTGCCTGAGTGTAGGGGTCAGGCATGGCAGCAGCCATCTGAGCCCACAGGGTGGTCCACGGGCTGAGTGAGAGAAGTGGCCTGGAGTGAGGCTGTGTGTGGCCCTGAAAAGGGGGCAGAAGACCCAGTGAGAGCTGAGTGATAGTGAAGCAGCCCAGTGGGCAGCCAGAGTATAGAGCAGCCCAGTGAGGTGGCTGGCATGTAAGTGGCCCAGTTGAGGGGTGGTGAAATGGAGTGGCCCTGGTGAGAAGGCAGAATTACTTAATGGGACTGCAGAATTATGGGATATGAGAATATAGAATATTAGATAAAGAATGGAAGGCCTGGTGTGTGCCACCCAACTGGAGGCTGGGTGCCAGGCCACATATATGAAGGCCTGGTGTGTGCCTCAGGCTGGAGGCCAGGTGCTAGCCTGGATATGGAAGGCTCAGTGCTAGGCCAAAAAACATCTGCAAGGCATGGGGCACCTGTAAGGGGAGGCTGGATCATGTACCAAGGCCCTTGGCATCAGGAAGGTGAGCGATGGGCAGCCTCCTGCCTTAGAAACAGCAGTCATATTTATTTCCATCAAGGCTAGCAAGGCGGAGGGTTAGCCCTGAAAAGGTGGGTGGCCGGCATGGGGACCCAACCTTAAAAGGCCAGCCTGTTACAGTATCACTAATGCTGCCTATGGAAAATCCTCTACATCAAATAAGTAGATCATCACACAAAAGCCAGCATCCTTGCCAAAACCATGCTATCTGCATTGAGTTGGTGATCCTTAACCATCAGCTTCGCTGGTCCTTGCGTGCAGATGCCCAACTCTCAAGTCCCAAAACAAGTGCTTTTCTCCCAGCTTAGTAGCAGCCTAAGATTTTGTGGTAGCCAGAGGAAATGCTACAAAGACACGTTGAAGGCATATCTCAAGAAAACGGATTCTGACATCAAAAGTTGGGAGGAGCTGGCTACCAACTGACTACAATGGTGCTGCAACCTCAACAAAGCGTCAGCCCATTTGATGGTAAAGCGTCCTGCCCTTGAAGCAGAGAAGCAAGAGTGGAAGAAGGAAAAGGAGAGGAATCCCAGCCTGCAACCTTCTCTCCATTGTGGAAAGACCTGCAACTTTTGTGGGCAGGTCTGTGGCTCAAGGATTGATCTCTCAGGTCATCTCAATGAGCCATGGGAGAGATCATCCTCAAACTGAGTGATGCTGGCCATGATTCTGTAAGGAAGGTTAAATTGTTGTGATGTCTTTTGGAGGCAGAAGGAAGCTCATCTTTAAGACACTAGGTTTATCACTGTCAAGTGGAAATGTGCTGTATAGATAGTTGGGTATGCTGTAACTGCTTTTTACAAGTGCGTGTTGAGACAGAATGTTATCCCTAACATTCAGTTCCTCTTAAAATAGTTTTTGTTTGTGGTTTTAAGATATAAATAATATTTACTAGAAAAAAGTTTGAAAAATCCTCAAAATGTTTCTATGATGTGACCAGTGACATGAGGATATGAATTGTATGCTTTGAGTGAAGCACCTTGCACTGGCTTGGCTAAAGAGAGAAACCTATCTATCTATTAGACCGAAATTTGGGAAGGCTGATGTACTGAAACAGCTGTTTATCAACTATTACATCTGTGACAGATGATAGAAAAGAGGAACTAAAACACCAGACTTCAGATGGTGCTTTTCATGGAAAGCTGTTTTTAAGATGCAAGACAGGTTTAAAACAAAGCTTTATGATCTTGTTAGTTAAAGGAATGATAAAGATGAAGGAAAAGGAAGTTTATGTCAAACAAACAATAGGGAAAAGTGCTTACTCAAAGAAAAATCAGGAGAGAAGGCTTGGATTCTTAATTTTTAAAAAAAGGCAAATTTTAATATAGAAAAAAATGCAATGAGGGGAAAGGGAGAACAGCTGGGAACATGTGATATGTGTTGGGTTTTTTTTAGCTAAAACTCACTACAGTTCTCAATATGTAATTGAAGAATATCTGACATTGAAAAGTTTGAAGGTGGGGATAATTCTGTTTGCTAGTACATCTCAACAGTTACATTTACTCTGGGAATTACAATCTTGATTTTTTTCACACTTCACTTTCATTATTGCCTTCCAAGCTTATCTGATTGGAGAGAACCAGACAAGATGGCTTTTTCAGCTCTGTGGCCATAGTCTTTGCCTTACTGTTACTCCCCCTGCTGGATAACCTTGATTGTGTTTCTGTTCTATCACCCTGTGCTCTTTTTGCCTTACTGTGCGTCTTTGCTTGTTCATATTCCTCACAACTTCTTGCTATTTCATGGAATAATAATGTAATGACTAATAGCCTAACAGGGAATTAATGCTCTTCTTTCCCTAGCTCTCTGCCTTCTTCATGCTGCGTTCAATAGATTGTCGTAAAAGCAACATCTCGCAGCAGCTGCTGGGAAAAGACCTTGCGTGAGGGGCATGATAGTGAGCAAAAACCAAACAGACAGAGGCAACCAGCATTACTGGAGGGATGAAAAAGGTGGGATGGAAAGCAATTTAAAAAAAAGGACAATGTCCTTTGACTTTGAATTTGGAACATGTGCAGAGCCTTGTTGCATGTTATATTTGGGACACGATAACTGTACTTAAAACGCTAGCATGTGAGGGCCTTATTACACATTGAACTTTGAGCTGCTCAAATGTCTATCAGTGTTAGTGCTAGCTTGCGTTTGGAGCAGCCACACCTTAAGGCTAAAAACCTTTGACTGTCTCCCACCTGCACAGCTGTGACTTGCTACTAGAGGGCTGGTGATCAGGGACATGACTAGGAGCTACAACTATGAATTGTCACTACAGGCTGGTGAGCCAGGACAGACTTCTTTCCCTGCTCTAGGTGGCTTGGGGAGGGCGAGAGATGGATTGGGGGGGTGGGAACATGAAACTAGAAAGCAAAGAGTTAATGAGATGGCAGTGGTTAATGAAAAAGGAGCTGGAAAGGAAGTAGAAGAAGGGTGGTAAGATGAAGAAAGTCAGCCACTGAAGGATAAAATAAGAAAAAACATTAAAAAGAAACAGAGGAAGTAAATTTAAAGCTCTTGTTTTAATAAATTGGGATTTGAGATGGCGGGGTGGGGGCTGGTTATGCCTCCTGGGGTGGCTGGGAGGTAGGAGTGGAAAGGGAAGGTGCTTTTGAGGAAGCGACTGCCCCTGCTCTGCCAAGGAAGTCCCAGCTCATGGAGACCTCACTCCTGGACCCATCCATATCCTGTGACTAGAGGCGCACAGATACATTGGTTCATACTGTATCTACACTGATAAAAGGAAATTGACATTATTGGCAATCAGCATTTTTTGGCTGATGTGGCCGATTAGTATCGCCAATAAATGCCACATGCACTGGGCAGTAGAGTTCAGGGGTAGAAAGTTTGATCCCACAGAACAGGAGGGTGGGAAAGGGACGCTGCATCCTCGGGTGCTAGAGGACTGAAACTTAGGCAACTTGTCTGTGGTGAGCAGTCTCATATTTACACAACAGGAGCTGGGTAACACTGATCAGAGATAAACCTAGGCTAGAGTAGCCTAACTTTTCCAAAAAATAAAAAAGAATGTGTATTCCAGGTTAAATTAGCTGGATCAGTTCAGCTTCCCTTCACACCAGCAGCATCCTCTTATGGGCTAAGATTAAGTGCAGCAGTGGCTGTACCAAGCCAAAATGGGATCCAGCATTGTGTAGTGGAGGGTGCACCCCTGTCCAAATGCACTGCAGACAGGACACTCTACAAGTCTTGTAACTGGCTTCCCACTGGCCAGCTTCCAGTGGGAGCATCTTGGCTACATGCTGATGTTATGGAAATGGGGGACTCCTTCCTCTTGGTCCTGTGGCTGTTAGCTGACTGCAAGTAAGACTTGCGGGTATCTGAATCCCAAGTCTCTGAGCTTGGGCCTGCACATAGGATGCCTGCTGATGGATTTGGAAGGGACTGGGGTGGAGGATACTTGATGGTTGGAGTGCACACCCTGAGATATGGCCATGTCTCCCCTGAGAGGAGTGCCAGCAGCACTTCTGGTTTTGCACTAGTTGGCAGCTGTGGGACTTTCCCCTCTCCCCCTTGGTGATCTGCTGCCAGTGTCCCCTCAGTATTAGGAGGCACCAGTTGCCCATGAGCACCACATACAGTGTTAGAACAATTGAATTTTGTTCAATCACTTGATATATTTGTATCACCTCCAGTAGAGGGACCTTAGCACAGCACAGGATGGGGTGATTTTATATATACATATAGTACTAACACCCTTTTTCCCCCCAACACGTGCTGTGCTAAAGTCTCTCTGCTGGGAAGGATACAAAAAGGCTCCCCAGCAGACGCCCGTCAGCAGCACGTACCGGGACGCTAGACCCCGCTGGCGGCAATGTGCGCCTGCGCAGAAAGCCTCCCCGCCGCAGCCTTTACTGCACCGCAAACCCAACGCGTTCTAAGCGTAACGTGTGTCGACGCGCACACCCTTAGCGCCTCGCGCGTGCGCCCTCCCCGAGAACTCCCACCCCGCGCTCGGGGGTAAGCTAAGCAGCTCCCATCCCTTGTGCCGAAGGTGACTCAGGAACAAGTCTTGCGGGCCACAGCATGTGATTGCGCAACCTCGCAGGCGCCAATTCACGCACGGCCCTTCCCCCCCTCACCGGAACCCTGAGCTCGGCGCCTCAGCAGCCTTCGTGCCTTTCCGCCACGCCACGCCACGCCACGCCCCGCGCATGCGCCCTCGAGCGGCGCGCGGGCGGGGCGGGAGGGGGTTGTTGTGGAGCGGTCGGAGCACGTGAAGAGCCCAACGTCATCATAACACTCGTAGAAACATGGCGGCTCCTGCGGGCGGAAAGGTAACGGGCGGGAAGGCGGCCCTGTTCCCCCCGCGCGGGGTGCGGCGCTGGGGTGAGGCCGGCGGCGTCCGGCGGCGCTTGCTGCCGCGGCGGTGCTGTGCCAGGGCCCGGGCGCTTGGCAGGCAGGGGACCGGACAGTGGCCGGGGCCGGGGATAGGCCGCGCTGCTGCTGTTGCTGCTGGAGTAGGGGACCGGGGTCTCCTGGCCGGGGCTGGGGCCGGATTGTCCCTGGGAGCGGGACCTGTACACACACACACACACACACACACACGTATATATAGCCTGGTACATGTGTGCACACATCATTGGTGCATGTACGTGTACTTGTGCACATGTGTACATGCACACGCGTGCTTGTGTTGGTACAAGTATGTGCTGGTACACTCACAGACGTACGCTCTGGTACACGTACATATGCATGCTTACTCAAAATGACTTGTTCCTCTCTAAAATACATTCATCTTCCAGAGCCAAATGTAGAAGTGACAGGATGCAGATGGGGATTTCTGAATCCTGGGCATGTTGGGTGACTGATTGACTGGCTGGCTGGCTGCCTCTCAGGATCCCATGACGTGAACTTGGGTTCACAAAAGTGTGTGCTCTATATTTATATTTTAGTTGAGTGGTTCCCAAACTCTGACAGATTGCGCACCACCATTTTAAATTGGTACAACCTCAGGTACCGCCAGCAAATTTTTCAGTTCAGCCTTAAGTATCATTAGCAAATTTTTGTCATATAAAGTAATTATAATTAATATGTTAACGTGTATCATTGGTGGGTTGTCTACGTACCAGTGGTGGTACCCATATCACAGACTGGGAATTGCCGTCTTAGTCTATAAAGGTGCATCTCTATCCTGCCTTCTGGTTGATTTCAGACTAACTTCCTACCCGTTACCAGACTCTGGAAGTAAAAACTAGTTATTTGCTGAATGGCAGCAAAGTGAATGCCTTGAGCAGTTCTGCTTTTGATGCGGGAGAGCAGAGATACTCAGCTGCATGCACGTACTCTGAATGTACTGCGGAGACCACTCAGCTGCTCCATGCTAAAAGGAGACATTCAGTAAAGAAGGTAGCCAGGCAATAGGGTTATGTCCAGTGTACCAAACAGAGCAATTTGAATACAAAATGACTGGGAAGGCAGGGGAGGCATAGTGCTGGAAGAGGCCAACCAGTAATAAACCCTACAGGGTCTCACAAAAGCCAATCCAGGTAATGAAATAAGCATCTGTTGTCCCTATTTAAACCACATTTAACACAATCCAGCCTGTGGATGATTTCTTTTTCTCCGGTTTTCTGTTCAAGTTCATTTTTAAAGTTTTGCTGTTTAAAACAAGGTACTCCAAGGTGCGTGATGGCGTGCCCCGGGAGGTTTCCATGTTCTGCCACAGGCTTTCATGCCTTCCTGAATCTGATGTCAAATGGGTGTTCATTTCTTCTTACACATAGGGATCGCCCTGTCTATTCAATGTAGACATCAGAAGGGCACTATAAGCAGGTGTTGCCATATATGACATCAGTAGACGAGTAGGTGAATGAAACTTGATGTTATAATCCTTTTTATTTAGTCCAGTGATGATGTGGCCTGCATTGATGAAGTGCTACAGTTAGCACCTGGGTCCTTTTTAAGGGCTAGTAGCTTGGAAGTAGCTTGCTGCAGGAGAGCTGTTACTTAAAGCTGGGGGGCTGTCTGTAAACCAACACAGGTTTTTCTTCCATGGTTACATTTTTCCAGGAGAGGTTGGAGGTCATTCATTGTGTACCCAAGGTGGGGGCTGTATGTGACAACCAGAAGGGTTCTGTTGTCCTTGTCAGCTTTGTGTGTGTTGTAGCAGCTTGGAACAGGGTCTGATGTTGCTGATTTGAGTGGCTACAGTTTGGGGATTGTACTGTAATTATAGGAATCCCTGCTCCACATCTAGTTGTGTGTTTAGGATGGAAGTAGGTGGTATGAAGGTATCTGTAGTGGTCAGCGGGTTTCCCATATGATGGGGTGGCGATGTGGCTATTGTAAACCTTCACCATGGTGTCTAGGAAATGAATTTGCTAGAGCAGGTGTTGTCAACTGGGGGGTATGTGTACCCCTGGGTGTACTTGGGCTGGTCCTAGGGGAAATGCGTGGGCAGGCGGGGATGGAGCACAGCCACCTCCCAGGAGCAGGGCTGGGGCGTGGAAGTTCACACATGGTGGCAGCTGCTGCCACCCACCAACCCGGTAAGTTTCCCTGCCCTGCAGAGGGGTGCCACTGCCCTCACCCCTCTCCAGCCATGCTCCTGGGAGGTGGTGGCGGCACACCATCCCTGCCTCCCCACTTGGTGTCCAGCTGCGTGTCCCCACTCCCCTGGTATCTGGCTATGTACAACCCCCCTCCCTGGCACTTGGCATCTGGCTGCATGCTTACCCCCTGGTTGGCATTTGGTTGCCAGGGGTACTTAAACTAAAAAAAAGGTTGAAAACCCCATTGTTACAGTACTCCCAAATCGGTTTGATGGAGGGGTGGAAGTTCTTAAAGGTATAGGGAATCCCAGGAGTTGTGCGTGAAGACAAAGCACATGAGTGTGATGGAAGCTATGTCCTCACTGGGGATAATATTTGGATGGCTTGTAATCTGTGCTCATGGGAGATGTTAGTGTATAGAGATGTGATGTCCATGGTACCTAGTATGGTATTTGCTGGAAGTGCGTCAGTGGAGCCAGTTTCTTTAGGAAATTTGTGGTGTTTTCGAAATAGCTTGCAGCTAAGGTACAGCTGAATGGAAACCTTGAGGCTTTTTTTCTGCACCCTAAGACTAAAGGGAATATATCTATGACAAGGAGCCATGCAGTGATTAACCTGCCATTGACCAAACTCATACACAAAGACAACTGGAGTCCACCTGAGGGCTGAAGCCCACTCTAGACCTTATATAAACTATTTCTTGCTCCATGCCTGCTTTGAGAGTACCCAAAAAATAACACCTTACATTACAACCTCAGTCCTGAAGAATGGAAAGCCATACTCGTCTTTAAAGACAAGCCTGATATTTTCATACAACAAGATAAGTGGGGTGTCGCTGTTGTCATGCTGTTGGACAAAACAGCATACGGACAGGAAACCAAGCAACACCTTTCCAACATAAAATTTTACAAAGTTGGGACTGAGGCTACCACAGCACGTACTGGGAGGAATTACAACCTCCAGATGCTGACTGTGGAAGCACAGGAAATGGTCACAATTTTTAAAACATTGTTAGTTAGGTGTTTACTAGAATGCTAATATGGCCATGTAAACAACATGTGTTATGACCTCAGTCTTGCAGAATAGAGAGCCGTACTCTTTGTGTAGTAATACTATGTACTTTCTTTCTACAGACTTTAAGGAGACTTAATTCCAAACTCTTGAGACAGACCAAAAATAGTTCCATATTATAAGTGAGTGATAGTTAGTATAACTTGATATACCGATTACATTATTTGGTGAGGACTGAAATACAGCATAGTTCTCAACGGTGCCCATGTTAATGGAAATCTTTTTTGGGGGGGGTTTGTGTTGGTTTTTTTGCATGTGTCCTTCAGATTCTCAAACACTTTTCAGTTTTTATTGTATATTCATTTTGAAGTAATATACAGATTTATGCTATAATAGCATCTTACAAAAAAATCCCTGAAGCTAATATTATTGTAAAATGTAGTACTCAAGGAGTAAATGGGATTACTCATAAAGAAACAGATCGATTTGGTTGGATGGCTTGCATTAAATTAGATCTCATGAAACACTGTCTTCTAGAAAAAAAAGTATATATTTTCTTGTTTTTTCTTCCCCTAGTGGTCGATCATTGAGTTTTGATTCTAATAATTATTCTTTCTGTGTTATCCATAGAGAGTCCTATTTCCTTTGCCATTTCATTCATGCTGTCTTCCCTCACGATTCCTTTTTTAGGACGCAATTCACTTAACATTTTCCTTGCTAGGTGTTCGTTCTTTTGGTGTCAGAGTTTAGTTTTATTTTCAGGATCTTAATTTTTATTGGTGCAGCTTTTAGACCTACTTGAATTGCAGCAAGACAAGGGTTTTTTTGCATCCCACTCATGGTGTACAGCGCCAGTTTTGTGGACGTTTCACAGTAGCTTCACCCCTCACCACTGATTGGTAGAAGGGCCATGGCAGCCCCGTCCGTCCCTTGCCACCAAAATACTTTGCTTTTCTGACTGGTACCTTCACTTAGTCACTAGCTCAGCCTCTCAGTAGTTTTCACTCAAAACATGTGCTCTATGGCTGCAGTGATTGCCGTGCTATCTTTGTATTCCAGTAAGCATTTTGTTGGGTTGATTCCATGAGAAATTGTGCCTTTTCCCATTTTTCATGGGGATCACCATTTTTCGTGGTTTCTGTGACAATTGTAAAACAGCAATTTAAGTAAGTCCCTACATATAACTCTTGATCAGTATGTAAAAATCTTTCTGCTTTTTATAGGAGATTTACTCTTAGTTAAGGGCAAAATAAACCTTAGTCTTTTGTTGTACTTAAATCACTTATTTTAACTGAAATCTCACTGTTGCCACGTATACAGCTGCACTACTTTGGTAGCTCAAGACAATTTCCAATACACCTGAATTAGACTTGAATAATGTGCTTACTATTGTGAACTTTGAACCCTTTTTTTTTTTTTTTAGAGTGCATGGTTCTCAGTGTTACTAGCTATTGACACTTGAATCACAAGATTCCTTAAAAAGTCTTGTACCTGCATGATTGAGAGGGTGGTCATGTTTGTTTGTTTTTTTTAAAAAAATAAAAAGAATGATTCTTGCCTTTCTAGTCATAGAAAAAACCATGAAAACATGATCTGTAAGTGCTCAAAACATACCAGATGTAGAAATTATGTTAAAAAAGAAAAAAGAAAACTGAATTAGTATGAGTCAAATCTCCTGGGTAGATGGAATTTAAAAAAAAAAAAAAAAAAAAAAAAGGGACATGGGTCAGGTCTGGAATGCAAGTGGCTGGCTGTAATTAGTTCCATAATCATTCCTGTATTAGCAGAATTGGAAGTTACTTATTAAGGTAAGATATAAAGTGGTATTTTTTTATCCTTAAGGCTTAAGAGAGAAGCTGTCAGATATAAGCAGATGCTGTTTTGTCGTCTTGTGTGTGCCTTCCCCCCCCCCAAAACAGAAAAAAGAAACCCAACCCATTCATATTAGTGAGGTTTTGAAAATGTATAGCATTGGGTGTTCCACCATTTAATATTATTGTTATGTTCAAAAGGTGTGGTTAGGAAAGAACTAAGAACTTTGTACTTGTTTCAGCTAATTAAAGCAAGTTGCACTCCTTTCCAGACTTGTATTGTTTGTGTGTGGCTTCTCATTATGTGGCTTTGTAAACACTGCTTTAAATTAGCCTTGGAGATACTGGAATTACCTTGCAAGTTTTGACTGGGAGTACTTTTGGTATCACAGCAGTTCTCATTAGAACTGAAAAGGTGCGTAGTAGAGCCGTTCTGTCTGCTTGAAGCACGATGAAATGAAAGTCATTATTTCTGTTTCTACAATATGCTAATTTTCATAAGTAATTTAGGATGCAGGCTTGGTGCTCACTTGTAAGGAGTATTGCTTTACCAATATGTAGAGAATTGAATTGGGGATCTTCAGAACTTCTACCGCTCAAGCTAAATAGTTATATCATGCTCTGTACCTGGGAGCCAGAACAACTTGTATATCTTTGGATGAGGAAAGAGATCACCCAGTCGCTGGTGGTTTATGTGCATTCCTCAAATGACTCAAGAAGATTCACTAATCTGACTCTTCAGAACAAGTCACTAATGTATTGCGTTACTTGGTGGCAGCATAAAATACCCTGTTCATGTTGCCATGGTCAAGGTATCTTGCAAAATCCCAGCCTTCTGGAAGAAAAAGGTTGTGCTCATTTGAACGGAGGTAAGTCTGTAACAGAGAACTTTTATTGTGGCTTCAGTCTAGGATAACCTTTTTCCCCCCCAGAGTGAGATACTGCGGTACAGTATCATTGTGCCTACTACTTTACTCTGATTTAGCCTGTTAATCTGCCATCAGTATTCCCACACTGCTCTAAACCTTTGCCTTTAAACCTAGCCAGTCTCTGTCTCTCTCTGTGATCATGGTTACTAGCTCTCCCTACCAGATTGTTCCTCTTCTTGCTTGGATGCTCCAGGGATCACTTTTGCTGAACACCTCTACCATCTTTCTATGAGCATGCTAACAATTACACGTTTTCCATCATCTGGCCATATAAAGAAGTCATCAACCTACTGTTGTAGTGGGGCCAGTCCTGGGAAGGAATCAGTGAGACACTTGTGATGCCATAGCCACTCAGAAGGTAGTAGGATGTTACTATTGTGATGGCTTGGAGTACAGATTGAAAACCCCCACTGCGAGGTGTTAAATAACTTTGGAGAAGATGCTCCCCCATTGCACATTTGGGAAACACTTTTGGACAGAACCATGGTCAGCAGTTCTTGGGTGTACTAGTAGGCGTCTGAGAGCAAGGACTTTTTTGCTGGGCCATGAGCCCAGCTGCTTACTTTTGAAGCTTGAATTCAAGATGCCTCTTTTGGAGTCTGCTATTGATTCATGTCTTTAGCAGCACTCCTGGCTGTAAGAGACAAGATGAGGTTAATAATAGCTGTGTATGGCTTTGCACTCATTGTTGGTACTTTTCTTGCCTTCAAGAGTTGATACCTGCATTAGAGACCTTCAGGGGCTCTAATGCTGATGATGGCATAGCATATAACAAACTTGAGGGCCTGCAAAAAGTGCAGTGAAAAAAGAGATACCCAAAAAACTTTGCTGGATCCTGAGCCAAATGTTCCAAGGTAGAGGGAGCACATGAAGCAAAATCATGACTGTTGTTTACAGAGCATGGCTTCAGCTAGAATTTAGAGCAGTGATAGACAACCTTTCATGACTGTGCGCTGATATGGCCCACCCCAGGTCAGAGGGGTGGGTCCTAGGACCCTGCTGCCACCGGCATTCATCCCCACAGTGATGGTGGGGGGCACCCACCACCCAGCATCTGCAGGCTGGATCCAGGTTGCTGACTCCTGCACTAGAGCAAAGAACTTATAGCAGAACAAAATTGAGCTTATCTGACCAAGGACACAGTCTTCTTGAACTGGTGAAGTAACCAGAAATAATGGTGGATGTTCTGACCGAGAGGTGTGTGCTATTGAAGGCTACAGCTGCCGTCCACTGCTTGGCTGCCCCAGTACCATGACCTCCTATGCGAGTGACAGTTCAGTCAGCACTAGTTCTCCAAATATCGGAGATCACCTTTTTCTTGGGACCAGTACTCTGGATACTGATGCACAAGCAGTACTCTTGTCACAGGGAGAATAGCGCTTCATGAAAACCTGTCTGCTTTGATCCGTCTAACCCCTATGTTGGCCCACTTCCATGGCACTTCAGTTTGCATACTTCAATTTTGAATTTGACTAGGTTTTTTTTTTTTGTTTTGTTTTGTTTTTTGTTAAAGCTTACAGCATTTCATGTTGTACTTATAATTGAAGGTTGCTGAAATTGGCCTTTGGAGTTGGTTGGAACAGGCAAGTAAGTGTCCTAAATAAGTAGGGGCTGCTGTTGGTTAAAGCACATACTGGTTCACATTTCATAAGGTCAAAAGGCCTGTACAGTAGAGGCCCTGCTGGACTCAGGAGCAGTCTCGTAGAATGAGAATTGTATACAGAAAACGTGTATAGCATAGGAGTGATTTTACAGACAAAGCCAAACAGATTTCTTCCCTTTTGGATTTGTCTGTCTGTCATGATGAGTTTGTGAAGGTTCCTTTGTTAAACGGTCCTCATTCATGGACTGACTTAGCAGATTGGAATTTTCAAATTCTTACCTTGGAGTAGGCGTACAAGGTGAGCTTGTTGGTCATCATTTTGTTTTGATGGGTGTCCTGTCCATGCAAGCTGCAATTAGTCTCTCTGCCTGTATTTCTGCTTCCCAGCATTTTCCAGGACTGTTGCTCTTGCTCTCAAATAATATGCAGAACACAGTAGGCAGTTAAAATCCTAGGCATGTGCTTTTCATCCACCAGCAGCCTCTCACTGAATGCCTGCCACCTGGTTGTTAGTCTCCTGAAGTTACACAGCTGTCATGAAGCTGCATCCAGGTGAAATCGTTCTTTTCTGTGATACAGCTGGTTCATGAGCCATAGCAGCAGAGGGTGGTTGGAATTGCTGAGGATAAGGTTGTGGGGGAATGCTTATACTGTTAATATAGATGCCAGTAGCAGTGTCTTTCTTTCTTTGTGTTGTTTAGTGAAATCAAGAGGAAGGTGCTGAAAATGCTAGTGTCAAATATTTTTCTAGCTTGTGTTCTTGTTAATGAACCTGTTCTATGGATTAGCAGCATCTTTATAAATATGGAAATGGAGATTCATGTTAATAAGCTGAGGCCTGCTGGGGTAAAGGAAGGGGAATATAGGTGCCATCATTCGTTCTGGGGTATTTGCAAATTCCCAGGAGATTAGATAATTTTGCAATATGGAATTTCCTAAATTTTGAAAAAAGCAGTTACAGTAGCTTTTTGGTGGCACATGCTGCCTTAATGGTATTTTTGCATACGCTGAACTTGTGTGGGCTGGTAATAGTTGGGGAAGGTGAACTTCCAGATGGTTCTGGCCCAGTGTTTCTGTCTGAGCCAGTGTGGTATCATGTTGCACTACCTCTGTAGCATCAGGGTAGCTCAGGGTAGCAAGTTCCCAGGAAAATGGCATTTCTGGTCCTGAAATTCTCCTGACATTGTTGGTCACCCCATTTCTGTAGCACCGTCTTCTTTCACTAGTCAGTGCTTGTTTCTTAGTGTGGAAACATAAACTGCAGATGATTCCAGAACAAGCTCTCCTTGTTTGTCATATGAATCTTCTTATCTTGTGGTGGTTTAGTGTCTTCATCTACCAACAGGTTCATAAACTGTTTTGTAACAGCGGGCACCTACATCCATTGTGTACATTTCAAGTGTTAAATTTTGAAACTGCTTATGGATATGGTGAAGACCACCTACACAAGCATGTACCTGGTGACCCTCAACATAACATCACAGTCCCTTGATTTATTGTCATTAACAAAGTTAAGATATAAATCATCCTCGCTGCAGTCATTACAGTTTGAAAACTGCACTGTATCTCTCCTGAGAGTGGTTATATAGGACAGGGTTTAACAATTACAGCCTACTGCCTGCAGCTCAGATCTGGCCTGTGGAGATCCAGTCTGTCATGGGGAATTTGTTTTGCGGAGCTGCATCATGCCATCCCTCTGCAGTATCCCTCTCTGCTGTGGAGCCTGCTTTGCCACAACATCTGAATTTTCCTTTGCTGTAGAGGGGTTAAGAATCTGTCAGCAAGGCCTTTGGAAATGGGATGGAGACCTCTGGCCCACAGGGACATCTGGATTGAAAGCACTGGCCTGCACCAGCAAAAGGTTGTTGACCACTGATCTAGGAGAACTCTGAGATTTGGGGCAGCTGAATCCGTGGATGTGCAACCTGGAGATTTTAGCGTACTGTATGTTGTGGCAGCTATCTCAGAATGCCCAAGGGGAGGAAATGCCATAAAGGTCCTACCTAAGGTTAACCCCCTGCCTTAGCTTAACTTGGGGTAAGGTCTTCCTTTTTATGGAAGCTCCGATATGTGTTAGTGAAACAGATGGCTGTTTGTATTTGTGTGGTTGCCCCAAGAGAGTTCCAAGCCTCAAGGTTGCCTGTCTTCGGACAGCTCCATTTGCCTACAGCAAAAGCTCAGCTATCCAGCATCTCCTGGGAATGGGGGATGACAGTTAATCAAGTATGCATTGTCTGGTGCACTCTCTGGCATCAGTGTGCCATGGGGCAGGGAGAGGGGCCCTGTGCAGGCTGCTTTGCTCAGTGCCATGGGCAGAATAAGTGAAGGAGAACTTGGCTTGTGTTGGCGAAACCATATATGGGACTTCTGGTTTTGCTTTTGCCATGTGCCTTGGATGCCAGTTAGTGGAGCTTTCTGGTTGATAAAGTGCTGGATAACATAGCTTTTGCTGTATTTCTGGCAGTTGTCATAGTGTTTTCTCTCCTTTAGAGTTGCTGTGGACAGTGACTAGTAATTGATTTCTTTAGGAGTTGTGGGGGGATTGGTACTTCTCAAAAATTAGGCCCAAGATAGTAAAATAATAATATCAGAGGCTATGCTTGAAGACTTTGGCTTTGATTTTTATATCATTCTTTCCCATCTTGAATTAATTGGGTGATGAACCTGGCTCTAATTATATACAGTGGAGGATAGGGGTAATAGGTGCAGTACTAAATTATGTATTCTGCAGGCGATTAGCCTAGGCAAGATTTATGGATGCAGATCTTCAGAATAATTAAAGCTGTACATTTAACATTAATATAGCTATCCCTCTCTGTCTCTTATTTTCCCTTAATTTGTTAATGAAATTACTACAAACGTACCGCCTATGGTAATACAGTCAGTTCAGACATGGAAGGGAAGAAACCTGGCGTGCTTGCTTGACGAATTCTTTCCTTAGAGTAGTTATGTCCATGGTCTAACACAGGGCTGTCAAATTGGTGGCCTGGGGGCTGCATGGAGGAGCTTTGGGGAGGAGCCTAGCCACTGCTTCTTCCTTTGCTTCTGTTAGTGTGGCAGCCAAAGTCTCTGGGCTCTCCCTTCCTCCTCTGGCTTCTGCTTTCTGCCCCTTGCTTCTGGGGGTGGGGTTGTCGGAAGGGGTATTGGCAGTCTGAATTGAGCATAAGCAGGAGGAAAAGGGGTTGTGGTATCTACTATACCTTGAGAGGGTCTGGGCTGTGTGGAGTGGGGCTTGACTGTCTGCATTGTGTTGGGAGAGGGGCTGAGTAGGGGGAGCCAGGCAGCCCACGCTGTGCATGCAGCTGGGAGAAGGGCTGTCCTCAGTGTATAGTGGAAAGGGGGTCAAGAGTACTTGTGTGGCAGGTGGCGGCTAGGAGAGTTGCCTCTAGAACATGTGGTTTAGGGGTTCCCCACAATATCCAGGGTTAAGGGGTATACCTGGGGCCACGGTGCATCAAAGAGGTCAGAACTAGAATCAGTCGCATTCCAGATCTGAAGTAATATCCTTGTTTGTAGTCCAGGGTAAGCCAAAGGTCAGGAGCTGGGGATTCCAGATACACAAACAGAATAAGAAGGGGTGAGATACTAGGGTCTGGGCAGGAACATGGCTGAACTGCTGCAGGGCATGTGACATTGGGCAGTCAGGGCCCAAAGGAAGAGCCTGGGTTTACATACTCAGCTCGGCTGGCTCTGCAGTGGATCACCTGGGTCCTTGTAGCTGGTGCTGCTATGGAGTTGGTGGCCCTGCTGAGAGGGCAGATTGCCTTCTAACAGGTCAGCTGCCACCTATACAAATACACTCTTGGATTCATGGAATATTTGACCATTTTTGATTTTGGTCATATAATAGGCAGTCAGTTATTTTACTGGTCCGTTGTCTTGCTTGTCAGCCTGAAGAAAATATGGTTCTATATAACTCTAAATTAATCTTTCATAACGCTAAACTTCATATAACTCTAATCATCAGTTGCTAGCAGCATTTGTGTGTGACTATGTTCTCAAGATTAGCCTGTTCATCTTTTGCCTTATGATTCCCCTGTTGCAATGGAAGTAGCTACAGCACTAACTTTGTGTTTCAAATAATCCTGAAGAGGACAGTAGATAGAAGGAAACTACAGACCTTATGCTGTGAGATTAATATCCCATTTTTTTTTTCTTTTATGAACCTTCATTCCTATTATGGCTTCTTCCAGTTTCTCCATTTGTGCGTGACTTGGAAATGCCTTTAATTTTTTCTGTATGAATGCAACATAAATAAAAGCACTCTCCCTAGTATTTTACTGCTTGTATAAAATCAAAACAAAAGTAATGTGAAATATGTGATCACATGAGGTCTGGCCTGAAAAGCAGACACAAGTAGAACTATCATCAGCTGGAAGATAGAGCTCTGTATAACTGGATGGACTTGGCTTTCTGATCCCAGTACAGAAATTTGTTTCTGAAGAGCCCTCTTGAGAGAGAATGCTCTATCAGTTACCCTCAGACTTAAAAAATCTAGAGACGTATTTTGAGCTTCTCAGCTGTGCAGCTGAGCCTTTTGGGAAGAGGTAATTTCTGAGAGTCTTGCAGGGTTAGTGTGATATCAAGACTTTGAATTACATGCCAGTTAGTGCAATTTAGACTAACAATTTTCAATGAAGAAAGG
Organism: Crocodylus siamensis; assembly: GCF_052110815.1. NCBI lineage: Eukaryota > Metazoa > Chordata > Crocodylia > Crocodylidae > Crocodylus > Crocodylus siamensis. The sequence goes on from NC_143398.1 coordinate 69,610,221, forward strand.
AAAGCTCTTTTGTGAAAGGATAGCAACATATGGCATAAAATAATGATGAAAAACATTTGAGATTTTTGCTCTGCAGTAGCAATGCTTTACTGGGATAGGAGCTACTAGTATTCTGTAGAGGGAAGGCAGTCACAGTGCTGGTACAGCTGTGCTTGTAGAACTGTGCTTTGCATCAGTACAGTAAAAATCACAGTGGCAAAACTATCTTTTTATATAACTGATTCACTGTTGATACAACTTTGTCAGCCACATATCAGTCCTTTTGACATCCCCTGATCAACATAGCTATTTCAGAACTCCTTTGTAGCATAGACCAAACCAAAGTTTGGTTGTTTCAAGGGTTCAACTAATTGTGTTTTCCACCTGAATAGTTAAAACAGTGTTCAGTTTAAATTCAGCTGTTATGGTTCAACAGTTAAGACTTTGAAAGCAAGTCCTTTTGGGTCCTTTCTTCATAAAGCGTACATGTTTTTAACACACATGTTGAAGTATCTTCTTTTTACTATACTTGATTATCCAGAACTGATGCAGTGAAACCCCAAGTTTATTCCTTCTTTCTTAGTGTTTAAAGTTAATGATACAGTTGTACAGTTGTGAAGCAGTATGGCATTCCAACTTGTACCAAAAATAATGGAAAACTGGAAATACATTGAAAGAAACAAAGTAGCTAAATTAGGAGTTTTGCTGATGTTAACTCCTGCATTCCATACTGGATAATTCAACATCCCCAAAATGTGTTTTTCTTGCAAATTTAGATTGGCCTAGTAAAATGGTTTAAACGGTTTGAAAATCCAGTATTTGGTAGAACAGTATTGAGGTTTTGAGGACATATGCAAAATGTGCTAGGGCTAACTGGTTAATTGAGAGAATTATCATATTTTACTTTTTTCTACTTTGAACAGTATGTATGTACCTTTATTTTTGGGGAACTAATGTGTTTGTAGAGTGAATCACGTATAGGATGTTACGTTTCACTTCCCAAAACCTTCTGTCTGTATATTGCGGGATTTTCCAATCTCCTTCAAAAGAAACGAAACAGAGGGTTTGTGCAGGTTTATAGCACCCTTAGCTTTCATTGCTTTTGACAGACGTAAGCACTTCCAGCAAGCAAAACTGGAGAGAGTGCCAGCTTTTAGGCAGTCAACATTACTTAGATTTTTGCAAGCAATTGTATATTGAAAACTTGTATTCTACAGACAGAATTATTGCAATTTTTAAAATTTTTGGTGCATACAAATAAATTCATGTAATGTGTATAGTGGAATAATTGGAACGGCGATTTATTTTAATTATAACAATTTTAAGCTTTTTCCCAGCTAATATAAGACAGTGGCAATTTTGTTGTTATCTGTTATAAATTAACCTTTTTAATTAAGAGGAGTAGTACTCAATAGATATAACTGTGTCAGTAAAAGCTTCTAGTAAAGACATAGTTATACTGAGTATTTATAGCTAATTTTAATGAATTAGCACTTAAGTTAAACCAGGAGAATACTGTGGATTTTCTGATGTGACTTACTTTTGAATTGAAGAGTAAATAAAACAACAACAACAAAGACAGGTTATGCTCTGTATTCCAAGCACCAAAATGAGACTATGCAGTTTGATTTTTAGGTCATGATGACTGGTGGTATGTGGAATTTCCCCTTGAATGTTGCTCTCCCATTAGTAAAGGACATCTTTATCCAGTCTCTTTCTTTTCCATTTTACAGGTTGTATATGAACAAGAAGGAGTTTTCATTCATTCATCATGTGGAAAAAATGATGACCAGGATAATTTAATATCAGGAGTACTACATGTCCTAGAAAAGGTATTTAATTTAATAGTCTTCAGATTTTTTCCCCCTTAAATGTATGTTAATCAAATATAACAGATGTTTTTACACTTGAAACATATTTTCTTAAATGAAAACATTTAGATGAAAACATTACGGCTGTTTACAGATGTGAAAAAACAAACAAACAGCACTTTAAGTTCAACATGCTCCACCACCAAGCTCAGCATGTGCCCAGAAGAGGCATTGTGTTAGTTTGACCTGATTTGCCCAATGGCTGCATAGATTGTATGCTTCAGTAGGGCTTTTTGGTGCTCTTATCTAACAGCTGATTGAATCAGCTTTAAATAAAAGCCCCGCTGGAGTGCTCAGTCTGTACAAATGCTAGGGAGCCAGGTTGAACTTATGTACTTCCTCTTCCTGTAAAGTGCTGTTTTTTTTCCCCAACTCTGTCTGCCTATGCTAATAAATGCCAAGATGTTCACCATCTTTAAATAAAATGCATAAAAATATTGCTATATTTGTAAATAGAATGCTACCTTTTCTTAATTATTCAGATTTTTGCTTTATTTATATAACATGTTTTGTAGGAAGCTGAAGTAATAGTGGACTGGAGACCAGTTGATGATACTTTGGACTCTTCCAATATTCTGTATGCTGGAAAGGTATGCTTGTTAATTACTAGCATTTATCTTTTTTTTCTTCTCACAAGTTTTGGGTTTAGCATGCATATGTTGAATGTAGCTAAATCATAGAATCATAGAGAAGTAGGGGGGAAGGGACCTCCAGAGGTCATCGAGTCCAATCCCATGCCTCAGGAAGGATCGTGTCTAGCCAAACCATTCTATGCAATCCATAGTCTAAACTCTACATTAAACTATGTTAGTCCTGGTACAACACCAGACCTAACACTGGAACCTGCCACAGGGAAAGCAGGGGATTTGCAGCAGTATAACTGGAAATAAAACGTGTCTATCAATGGTAATGATTATTTGTATTCACTGTTGTCAAGGGGCCCTAATCCTGACTCCATTGTGTCAAAGTCTTCATCAGAGAGTGTTAGTTAGCTGTATACTTAGTCTGAAGTCTGGCAGAAGACAAGGTAGATTTGCACCTTATCAGTTATCTAAATCAGATTCATAACCTTTGTAGGCAGCAGTTTACTTCGCGAAATGCAATGAAGGGATTGCAGGAAGTACAGTTTATAATTAGAAAACAGAGATTAGAATACAAAGGGGAAGAAAAAAGAGGTGGGCACTGTTAGGAGAGGCCAGGGGGGTAGAAGAGAAAAGCAAAGCTGTTAGCCCCCGGTGGATGTAGGGGTTATAAAAGCTAATCCAGGGATGGGATAAGAATTCATAGTTTCATAGTTTCATAGTAGCTAGAGTCGGAAGGGACCTAGGTAGATCATCTAGTCCGACCCCCTGCCTTAGCAGGAAAGAGCACCGGGGTCAGATGACCCCGGCAAGGTGCTCATCTAACTTCCTTTTAAAAATCCCCAGGCTAGGAGCCTGCACCACTTCCCCTGGAAGCTGGTTCCAGGCCCTAGCCACCCTGACTGTGAAGTAGCGCCTCCTAATATCTAATCTAAACTTACCCTCCGCCAGTTTGTGACCGTTATTCCTGGTCACTCCTGGCAGCGCACGGGGGAACAGGGACTCCCCCAATACCTGCTGATCCCCCCTGACCAGTTTGTAGCAGGCCACAAGGTCCCCCCTTAGCCTTCTCTTGTGGAGGCTAAACAGGTTCAGGTCCCGTAGCCTCTCCTCATAAGGCCTGCCCTGCTGACCCCTGATCATACGAGTGGCCCTCCTCTGAACTCTCTCCATATTGTCCACGTCCCTCTTGAAGTGTGGCGCCCAGAACTGGACGCAGTACTCCAGCTGCGGCCTGACCAGTGCCGCATAGAGGGGGAGGATCACCTCCCTGGACCTGCTCGAGATGCATCTGTGGATGCATGATAGGGTACGATTGGCCTTCTTGACTGCCTCCCCACACTGCCAGCCCATGTTCATCGTGGAGTCAATGACGACTCCAAGATCCTTTTCCGTCTCCGTGCTGGCAAGAGGAGAGTTCCCCAACCTGTAAGTGTGGTGCCGGTTCTTCCTCCCCATGTGCAACACCGTGCACTTATCAGTGTTAAACCCCATCCTATTCTCATCCGCCCACCGTTGCAACCTGTCAAGGTCAGCTTGTAGCCTATTGCACCCTTCTAGTGCACCCACATCCCCCCACATCTTAGTGTCATCAGCAAACTTGAACAGGGTGCTTTCTACTCCCTCATCCAAGTCACTGATGAAGATGTTGAACAGTGCAGGCCCGAGGACCGAGCCCTGCGGAACCCCACTGCCCACATCCTTCCAGGTCGAGAAGAACCCATCCACTACCACCCTCTGGGTGCAGCCCTCCAACCAGTTGGCGACCCATTTGACCGTGTGGGCATCGACACCACAGTCTCCCAGCTTTTTGATGAGGACAGGGTGAGAGACAGTGTCGAAAGCCTTCCGGAAGTCCAAAAAGACTACATCCACAGCAACCCCTGCGTCTAATGATTTGGTGACCTGATCGTAAAAGGCCACCAGGTTGGTCTGACAAGACCTGCCACTGATAAACCCATGTTGGTTGCCCCTGAGCATGCATTCCCCCGCAAGGCCCTCCTGGATGTGTGCCAGGATAATTTTTTCAAAGAGCTTACCCGGGATTGAGGTCAGACTAACTGGCCTGTAATTTCCCGGGTCCTCTTTTTTTCCCTTTTTGAAGATAGGGACCACATTGGCCCTCTTCCAGTCCTCCGGCACCTCGCCAGAGCACCACGAGTGCTCATAGAGCCGTGCCAGGGGTCCCGCAATGACCTCAGCCAGTTCCTGTAGAACCCTAGGGTGAAGATCGTCCGGACCAGCGGACTTGAACACGTCCAGCTTCTCCAGAAGTACCCTAACTAACTCCTCGCTAACCCTTGGCCCAGGCGTGTCTCTCTCGGGGCCCGAGGGGGGCCCAGCAGGGAGGTGGCTGAACTGGTCCCTACTTAGGAAGACAGAGGCAAAGAAATCGTTAAATATGTTAGCTTTGTCATCTGGCGTGATGACTAAGTTGCCCATCGTGTCCTGCAGGGGCCCCACATTACCCGGGACCCTCTTTTTACCCCCTATGTATTTGAAGAAGGACTTCTTATTGTCCTTAATCCGGGAAGCTAGTCCTATCTCCAACTCTGCCTTGGCCCTCCTGACTGCCCCCCTACATCCTCGGGCGACTATAACATAGTCCTTCTTGGCGATGACCCCATCTCTCCATTGGGTATATGCCTCCCTTTTAGCAAGGAGACATCCCCGGATGCTCTTAGTGAGCCATGGGGGTTTATGTGCCCTCCTGCTCCCTTTGACCCTTGTTGGGATTACCTCCCTTTGGGCATGGAGGATCGTCTCCTTAAGGAGCAACCACTCACCTTCGACATCTGATTCCCTTCCCCTCTGGGTCCTCAGCGCTTCCCCAACTATCCTCCTTAGCTTGTTGAAGTCAGCCCTCCTAAAGTCTAGGGCTGTTGCCTTGCTGCAGCCCTTTGCCACCTTACGCTGGATGGTGAATTCCAGCAAGCGATGATCACTGTCTCCCAGGTGGCCCATCACCCGCAGCCCCCTCACCAGGTCATCACCCGTGGCCAGCACTAGGTCCAACAAGGCGTCTCCCCTGGTGGGACTGTGCACCTCCTGGGTTAGATGGAGGTCCTGCAGTCTGGCTAAGAACCGACGTGAGCGATCAGACTTGGCTGACTGCTCCTCCCAGCAGATGTCTGGGAAGTTCAGGTCCCCCATGATGACCACATCCTTAGCCCTCACTGCCTCTGTAAGCTGACCTAAGAATTCCAGGTCGAGCTCTTCTCCCTGGTTGGGAGGTCTATAGTAGACTCCCACCGTTAAGTCTCTCTCCCCTGGACTGCCTTTTACTCTAACCCAGAGCACCTCAGAGTGCCCCCCCTCTACCCCCATGCTAATTAACGAGGAAGTATATTCCTCCTTGATGTAGAGTGCTACTCCTCCACCTTTCCTTCCTATCCTGTCCTTCCTGTATAGCCTATAGCCCTTGACACTCACCGCCCAGTCATGCGATGAGTCCCACCACGTTTCTGTGATCCCTACTATGTCAGGGCTGGTGACAGCTAGGAGGAGGGCGAGTTCCTCCTGCTTCTTCCCCATACTTCGAGCATTCGTGTAGAGGCATTTGAGGCCTTCAGCGGTTGTGCCCACTGACCCCCTAGTCTCAGCAATGCCCCGTCCCCCATCGCTTACCTGTTTCTCCGTTTTGACCATTGGTCTGGGCTCGCTGGCTGTTGCTGGGCCTGGTATCTCATCGTCTCCTCCGCCCTCATCTTCCCCCTCCCCCGACGAGCCTAGTTTAAAGCCCGCCGAAGGAGGTTCACCAACCTGGAAGAGAACACACGCTTACCTTTAGGGGAAGGGTGGAGCCCATCCCATCCCAGCATGTCTCTCATCACGATGTGCCGGTCATGGCTGAGGAAGCCAAAGCCCGCCTCGAAGCACCATTCCTGTAGCCTCCAGTTGGTCTCCGCAATGCACATCTCGTGACGTCTGCCGCGTCCGCTCACTGGCAGGATGGAAGAGAAGACCGCCTGTGCGCCCATCTCCCTCAGCACGCCTCCCAGAGCATGGTAGTCCTCCATCAGGCGATCAGGGGCTCTCCTGGCCGCATCGTTAGTACCCACATGGACAAGGACCATGGGGTAATAATCGGAGGGCTGGATGATGGACTGGAGCATCCCCTTCACATCCTGAATCTTCGCTCCGGGCAGGCAGTATACCTCACGTGCTGAGGGATCCTGGCGACAGATGGGGCCCTCCGTACCTCTCAGGATGGAGTCACCAATCACGATGACGCGACGCTTCCTCCTCTTAGGCCTCTTGACTCCCGCCGCCCGCACAGGACATTGTGTGCACAAAGTCTCCTCCCTGGAATCTTCCACTGCTCCCTCCTCCTCCAGGGCTGCCAGGACCTCATATCTGTTCTCCAGATGGACAGGAGGAACTGGTGCCGCAACATGGTTAATAGCTCTGGCGCGGGAGACTGTCTGCCACTCAGCGGTGGAGGGCTCATCCCGGTCTGCCCTCTCCTCTGTTGTATCACCCTGCAGAGAAAGAAAATACCTATCAATTTCCTCCTCTGCCTCACGGATTCCCCTCAGCCTGCTAACCTCCTCCAGGAGCTCCTGCACCCGCTCCTCCAGGGTCCTAAGGCGGATACCTACAGGACAGGTGCAGGAGTCCCCAGTCCCTGCCCCCCCAGACCTTGCCAGGCAGTTCCCGCAGGCCAGGGGGTTGGAGGACGGCAGCCCCCCCGAGGGCTCTGTCTGGGTGGAGGCCTCGGACAAGCCCCGGGAAGGCCGCGCCCCCCGGGCAGGGGCCCTGGCAGAACTCCGTGTCGACACCATCGCAGGAGTTGCTGCCCTTACTAGCAGAGCAGGGGTCAGCCTCTGGGCCCCGCCTGCTCGCCCGCCGGCGCGAACGCCGCCGCAAACGCCGGCGCGCTCTTACAGACCGCGCCTGTTTGCGCGCTCTGTTCGCGCGGCTCGGGAGCGCGGCTCCCTACCGGCTCAGCTAAGAGGGACCCGGGGGGCTTCCCCTCCGGATCCGGCTCAGCTGCGCCGGCCCCTCAGTCCCTCAGCCCCACTTACCTTAGGGGGATCAGCTGCTGCTGGCCCCTCAGCTGCTCCGCTCGCCGCCGCCGCTTCTACTGCTGCACTCTCCTCCGCTCCGGGTCCAGAAAGGAGGCACACGTGTGGGAAGGACACACGTGCGCCTGAGTCCCTCTTCTCCCCGCTGCTCCTGACCTCCAAGTGGCGGAAGCTACGTCAAACCGCCGTTTATAAAGGAGGCGGTTTGAATTACCCGCCGCTGCCTTACCCACCAATCAGGCGCTCCGGTGTCACCGGAAGTGCCTGTCAATGATCCCGCCCCCTGAGCACCCCCACTGGGGGGGATCTGGTGAGACTGGAGCCTGCTCCCCTAGGCTAGTCCCGGGGGCACTCCCTGGCTTGGGGGACAACCCCCTAGCCCTCACCTGTTTGCGCGCTCTGTTCGCGCGGCTCGGGAGCGCGGCTCCCTACCGGCTCAGCTAAGAGGGACCCGGGGCTTTGTTTAGTTCGTACTTAACACAGTCCAGGCTCTGAAGGATTTCTTGTTTCACAGTTTCCCATTCAAGTTGACTTTTACAGTTTCTGTGTCTAAGTCAAGAACAGTTACTATGAAGTTGATAATACACCATCCAGGGAGGTTGGGTTGTGTTCTGCACAGGTAGCCTATATAGGTAGGAAGTCTGTTGCTGGAGAGAAGACATTTGTGCTTAGGGTGCTGTTTGTAAGCCAGGACAAGTTTGTCCATCTGCTTTGAGATGGTCGTTATTTTGCAGGAGGGGACCAGACCAGATAACAATGATTAGAGTATCTGAGGAAGAGCTGGTGCTGCCCACCCTGTTCCATGGATAGATCCAGGGGCATGCACCGCCCGTGCCCTCCTGGGTTGTGTGCCTCCTCTCTCTGCACCCCTCGGATGAGCTGCTCACAGCTCCATTCCCTGCCCCGTGCCAGCTGTGTAGGGCCTACTCCTGCCCCATTACCTACTTCAGAGCTGCTGCAGCTGCCAGTGCTGCCCTGCGTGGGGAGGGAGCATATGCCCCCCTGATCTGTGTGTGGAGGAGGCAGCTGCCACTGTGGGCTGGGGTTTGGGTCCCGAACCCCACTGCATGTGACCCCCAGGCTTCCGCCCCTTCCCTCCCCAACCGACTGACTTGCTGGGCTGGGGGGGTGGGTAGGGGCGGGCTTGTGCATGCATGCAGGCAGCCCCTTCCCCCCACCTGGGATGGACTTGAAGAGGCTCTGAGATCCACCGGGCGATCATGATGGACCGGTTGGTGACCACTGTTTTTTTAGACATGGGGTTAAAATAAACCCATTTTACAAAACATTTTAAATTATGGTAGGCAAGGCAGTTTATATTTTAAAGTGTGCTGAGTTTATTATGTTAAAACCTCTAGGCTTTAACTTGATTAGGTCAACAAATTCTAAAGCACACCTTGCCTTGTTTTGATTTAACTTCAGGAGGTGTTAGATTGAGTGTAGCTTATTGTGATCCAATATTAACCCTTTAAAACTTGGCCTAAATCATTTTCTACTCCTTTTCTTGAAGTTGTAGAAATTCCTCTGGGTGTACTGGTCAGGGATCTGTGCAATCGGTATGTATGTAGGTTTTGGAATAGTTTCGGAGAATCAGCAAATAAACAGTAGGCTTGTCTTAGCCTTAACTGTAATAGTGCTACCCTTCTCATTATCATAACCAGTATTTTGATCCACATCCTTGCAATCTGTTACTATAAAACATTATAAAATATTTTAATGTTTAAAATAGCATTAGTGTTATAGATGCCTAAATACTTCACCAACAAGCCTAGAAAGCTAGGAAACTGTGTTGACTGTTCAGATGAAATCAAAGGATATGAAAATATGAAGCCATGTGATTACAATCATCAAATAATTTTTAACTTTGTAAATACATTTTTAGCTATATTCTTGCAGTACTATCTTTTGAATCTATTGATAATCCATTCAGAGTTCTGCTGTATCTTAATTTTCTTAAGGCAACAGTTGATTAAATTTAACAACTAATAAATTGTTTCACTGTTGCTACTTAAGTTCGGGAGGAGCACCAAAACTGGTGAGACTCTTAATTATGAAAGTTATAAGCAGCAGCCAAAACATAGGTTTGGATAGACTACTATAGATACCTTTATACTTACAGCTAGAGAAGTGGAGAGAGGAGAAAGAAAAAATGGTATAAATCCTTTTCATCAATTGTACATTTGTTCTGAGTTCTTACCTCAGTATTATTCCTTGACCTCACATTGGTGCACGCGGCAGACCTAAGAACAACAAAGAGGTTTCATTTATTTATTTTAGGTATGTCATGAGCAACAGAAAATCTAACAATTACATAGGTCTGCTACTAGATTGAGGTAGTAAAATTGTAAATAACGAAACAGAAAATACACGTTTTGCATCTGACGATGATAGGATGGATGGGATGATATCTTTATATCACTTGGGAAAAATGCAGTACTTTCCACTCTGTTAGTAATCAAGGAAGATGTTAATCAGCATGTATTAGAAAGAACCACTTTTTTCAAATTGGCAATCACAAATAACTTACACCTAACGATCTGGAAAGCTGGCAGTGGAGAAGTCTCTCTCTCAATGTTCATTTTTTTAAATAAATCTTTAAATACTGGAGAAATTCCAGGATACTGCTAACATTATTCTGCTTTGACCCTTGTTGCATGGGTCACTTAGCATGTGATTTATTTAGATCAGCGTTCTCAACCTTTTTAAGGTCAGGGTACTCCAACATCCCTTCTTTTGAATGCGCTGGAAACCCTGGCTGAGAACCACTGTTGATGCTGCTTGAGCTTATCTGAGTGCTTATTAGTGGTGTTCTTCTGCCAGGGAGGGCTGTGCAGCTGCCGTGAAACTGTCCTGTGCTACAAAGGCAGCCTGGGAAGGTGTGCGCCATGCAGGTGTTCTCCTTCTGTATTAGGGCTTGATCAGCCTAAAGCAGGCAGGAGCTGCCTTGGTTTTGCAGTTCTTTTTGATCTGGCACCCCCAGCACTTCTCTTAAAATCAGAAATGGGAGGGACATTTCCACCTGTTTCCAGGAGGATCATTGCGGACAGATGGACCAGAAAGAGCTGCAAGGTGCAAGGCAACTTTGCTGCCTGCTTTAGGCTGATTGGAGAGACCTAGTATAGGGGGAATGCATGGGGAAATTTTACCTGGCCACTGCCCCCATTGCACCGCAGGGTGCTGCAGCACACTAGTTGAGAACCATCATTTAGATTGTGGTAGGTATTACCATGGTGTAATTAAATGTTAGAACGTATTTTGAGTAATCGTATGATCTCAGCCTTCTCTGGACAGGGCTGTAGCCAGCTGTGCAGCCTGTTCCACTCAACGCTGACTCTGGCACTGGGTGCTGTGGCTCATGCAGCTGCCTGTGAGGATGTGCAGGCCCTGTGCCTAGAGCCGGTGCCCTCCCTGCTGTATGCTCAGTATTGCTTATCCTGGGAGTGCCTGTCCTGGCTCATTAGGGTGAGCCAGGTGTCTGCTTTTGGTGGTGGGTGGAGGGAGGTGTGGAGAGCCAAACCTGGGAGAGGGTGATGTGTCTCTGCCGTTGGCAGAGTCAGCCTATTGGTTTCAGCCCCGACACCAGATGGAAGTCTTGATCCAGCTCTAGTACAGTGCTGGATCTGGGACTGATAATGACTGGAATCTGAAACTGTATTATCTCCATGGAGCAGTCCAATGACAGCTGAAAACATATTACTTAATTCAATCTGCAGATATGATTTTTCACAGGAGGAGTAACTTTTGCTATGGTGTGCTTGACAGTTAACATGTGTTTTACTGCTTGAATATGCAGATGCTCAAGTTCTAAGTACAGTTAACACATCCTAAGTTTAATGTGTGACATGGCACATAGAAGAGCCAGGAATGATGACCTGAGTAAGCATAGGCTTTTGAGCTAGGCAAAATATTGGAAATTTGATACAATATTCAACTGATAATATTAGAAGGCAGAGAGAGAATTAATATTAATTAACTTCATTTTATAACACATAGCACTTGTTTAAAAAAACCAAAACAAACCTCTGATGGTATCCTTCATAATTATAAATTTGATTAATTAAAGAGCACTGTTAGGTAATAGATGTCTTGATTTAGTATTACAGGACTTCCTGTTTTTTAAACATTAGCACCACATAATAACACTACAGCATTTGTTAAATAAACTGTTCTTAATAAGATAACTGACTTGTTGCAAAAATAGTGGGTAATTACCATTAAATGTGGTGTTTCGAGTAGTTTTTGTACCAGACCTGATACTATTCAACACTCATTAATTTTCTTTGAACAAGTAAATATAGAATTTGTATGGCATGAAAGCTGGTAAATAAGCACAGAGTGTAAGTTGTGTTTGTAATATCGGGGGTCTGTCTCCTAGAAAGCAGTGACTCAAAAGAATGTAAGGGTTGTAGTGGACGAGCAAGTGAACAAAAAAGGCTAATGTAGCCTTTGGAAAAGAACCACAAAAATGTATCTGAAGTTGGAGAAAATGTATTCTAGTGAGAAATTGAAAGAACTCAGTTTGTTTAGCGTATCAAAATAAAGACTGAAGGGTAACTTGATGATGATGTATGGAACACCTTCACAGAGTGTTATGTGCACTACAAGTCTGCTTAATTCAGCAAAGCAAGGCAGGACAAAAATCCGTTGCTAGAAACTGAAGCTAGAGAAATTCAAATTGGAGGTGAATATATTAATATTCAACCTCAAGGATATTAACCAATTTTCTCCATGTCTTTACCTTTTTAAGTCAGTCGCTAGTGGGGAGGAGGGAGACTGAACAAATTCAGTCAGGGTTTGAAAGCAGATTAGCTGCATTGTATCATATAGATGTAACCTGGTGTCTTACTGGAAGATAAACACAAGATAATAGGCTTAATGCAGGGTTAGCTGGGTGAAATTTAAAGGCCTGTGATATTATCAGGCAAGATGATCCAGTGGTCCTTTCTGACCTTAAGATCTGTGAATTGAAGGGAGGACTTAGTGGCTCTGTGACATCTGGAAAATTTGGAGCCCTGTTCATATCTACTATATGTGTGTTTAAAACCCATTAAATAAGTATAAACTGACAACAGTTATTGTTTCATTCTTATATTTTTCAAAAAAGGAAAGTAAATGTATATAATTATCCCACATGACCAATATTTACAGTTTTTGTCAAACAGGCAGTTTAAACCCATTGCTAAAAGCACATGGTTATTTACAGAGCTACCAGCTTGCAAGAAAGCAAAAGGTTAAAATGTTTTTAAATACTGAACATGTTTAACATGGAAACTAGTAACAAAGTACATACAGAATCTCACCCATTTTATTTCTTTATTTCTTTATATTTATATATAGATACATTAATTTTATATTTGTATATTATTTATTTGTATTATAAATATAAAACACTGGTGCACATGCAGAAATTATTATATTTACTTTCCTTTTTTGAAAAATCCCAGAGAATGAAATAGTGACTATTGTCAGCATAAACTTTTTTCAATGGATTTTAAAGGCCAAAAACTATGGATAACTTGCAATATGGTTATATGTGTTTCTGGGATTCTGTACTTCTTTTGTTACTAATTTCCATGTTAAACATGCTCATTATTTAAAAAACCTTAACTTCTTGTTTTCTGGTAAATTAGTAGCACTGGAAATAACCATGTGCATTTAGCAATGAGTTGTTTAAAATGCCTTTTTGACAAAATCTGTAGTCAAAATGTTAGTCACATGGCATAACTGAGGGGTTAATTTAGTCTGAAGAGCCTTTACTTGTGATGATGAGCAAAAAGATAAACCTAACTGTAAAATGGGGATAATAACTCTTATCTCTGTAGTAAAGTGCATTGTATTCTATGGAAAAAAATGCTAGGTATTATAAGAACTAGGTATTATAACTAGTAATGTTTACTTTATAAGTTTATAGGATATAACTGCCCTCCCATCTGAAGAAGACTCTACGAGCATTTTTACACATGCATGCATCACAGCGCTGGTCACTTTGGAAAGTACCCAGAGCTGCGACGCATGTAGTTGTATAAGCGGCGAAATGCACGTCAGCGCTAAGAAGATGGCAGCGGCATACTTTTGAACTAAAACACCTCAAAGGTGCTTTAGTTCAAAAGTGAATTGCTGCCATTTTCTGTGCACGGATAGAATTTAAAATATACCAAAGGTTTTTTAGTAGACTTTCTATAAAAAGTCTGTTGTCAGAAAAAACTTTATTACTGTCATCTCTTTTCCATCCTTGTATAATTGTTGACATGGAATCTCTGAAAATTTAGGAATATGTTTTTATTTGTTTAATTTGGCCCTGTTGAAATGTATCCTTTTTACTGACTTGGCCATACTGTAGAAATGGCCCAAGTGATATTAGAGTTTAGTGTAAGATGTTATATTTGTCATCTTTGAAAGATGATAATTTCTATGGAATAGAAAAGATTCTTTAAAATTACTGTTTGTTCTTAACGCATCTCTAATTGGACAAATTCAAGGTTGCTTGGGTGACTGTAATTGCCTTTCCCTTATTTCAGTATTAGGGTTTCTTTTTATCTTAACACAAAGTTTCTTGTTTCCCCCCCAGTGCTTGTTAAATTTATTGTTTGGGGATTTTGACGCACGCACGCACACATGCACGCCCCCCCCCATTGTATGGTTTCAGCCTTAATTTTAATTTATTGAAAGTAGGATTTTTGTTTGTTTTAGGATGGAAATGAGCTATGAATAATCATTACTATTTTCTCTCTTGGTGGCTTCTTTAAATTTTTGGTTTTTAGGATTCCAGTTCTGTTGTGGAATGGACTCAGACTCCTAAAGAAAAATCTCTCCGAGGGTCAGAACATCAGAATAGTTATGAAGCAGAATGGGACATGGTCAACACAGTCTCTTTTAAAAAGAAGCCACATTCTAATGGAGGTATCTAAAAAAGAACATTTCTGGAATATTTAAAATGACTCATTTGTTTTAGTAAGTTACTGTCAGAGGACACACAAAGGTTTCTGTCAGGAGTTAAAAAGCTGAGGTGATTTCCGGTACAACAGCAATTTGCGTTTTCTCAGTTGAAATTTCTCTGTACCTCAAAAGCAGTTTGCTGCTCTAAATTACTCTGAGTTTCTAATTAAGAGACTTTTGTCCAACCAGGGTTTTAAATGCCTATCCTATTGCTTTATCAGTAAGATTAGCAGTGTTTTATATGCATTGGACTTTTTTAAAAACATTTTTAAGTGACATAAAATTTGAATTAATCTCTACAATAAAGTTAGAGAATGAGAAAATATAATGCTTTGTTACTTGAATGCTTTTTACTACTAGAACAGCAGGGGGAGATAGTGTATACTGCTATATAATAATTGAGAGCTTGCACAGCCAAAGATCAATATCCAGAAAATCAGCCTCTTCTTACCACCTAACACTTAGATTTTGGGAAAATACATACTAGAACATTTTAAAGAAATAAATGTCTTGGAGATGCAATTTTTTTGTAGATAAAATATATCTGTTTTCTGACTGCATGGTTCCCCCTGTACACATCTGAACACCATTATATCTCTGATTTTTTTTACATGTTTCAAGTTCCTTTTTCCTTGCTCTGGAAGCTCACTCCCCAATTTTATACTCTTTGTGTCTTGCCCTGTGTTAGACTGCAGTCCTGTAGCTAGGGATGCTTTTATTTGGCTCCTTGTCAAAGATGTTGTAAATGGGGCTATGGATTCACTTGCATATAAATAAATGCAGGATTGGGACTTGAGGTAGCGAGGTTTTTGAGTTCTAATATAAGATTGGAGTCTTGATTGGAGCTTTTAGGTGCAATGATAATATAAAGAGTCAGGGTATCCTACCATTTTGTGTTTACAGTGGCTTACTGCTCCATCACTTATTGTTTGTATTAATTTTTGGAAGATTCCAGTTGTGAAGTACAGCAGCATTAGGGAATCAGTCTTGTCATTAAAGTACATACTGTGATTGGCTTTTATAATCAGGTGCCATTCTTTGATGGACTGCAGAGGGTTACCTTGAGTAGGATTGGCTTTCTTTTAGCTTGACAAAAAATATAGCCCATTCTCCAAACGTTCTGGGAACTGTGAGCTCCAGCAATGTATAACTTGCAGTCTTCTGGTTGTGGAAGCACAAGATACCTTATTTGTACATGATCCCTGCACAAGGAAGAAACGAAAGAGAGTTTGTTTGAATCCTCTTTTCTGGTCTGGGGTATTCATGTCAAATAGTGGGTACTTGTCAGATATTTTTTGGAATGCATGGTACTGTATTTTCTTGCATGTGACACATCCTAAAATATAATACGTACCTTGTTTTTTTTGAAAGGCAGAATGAAGAAAAAAATTATTTTTCCAGAGTTATGGCTGCACAGAGCAGAGACAGAACCTAATCTTCATCTGATTCACCCTCCTTTTCCTGCTTAGGCTGTAAAATAGGAGGAAAGAAACCAGGAGCAGCTAGGGGGCAGCAAAATTGCTTTAAGAAAGGTTAGCTCATTTAGTGGAACATCAAGAGCATTAAAAAGAAGAGAGGTTGTTGCCACTTGTAGAGTTAAGTCATTTGACTTCTCTAGCTGCCTGGGTATTAATAATGCAGCTGCTGCACTGTGGAATAAGAGTAAAAGCAGGGTGTTTCTGTCCCAGTCAGAAAATCAGCTTCCTCACTTAATACATGTACCCCAACTTGAGGGGTGGAATTTTTATGCAAGAAAATGCTGTATATGCATTTTAAGTGCTTGATACCACCTAGCTAACTGGATGGTGGGATACAATAGTTGTAGCTGGGATTTGATAGTAATTAAATCTGTGCTTGCTGGACAAATTGCATAAGGAATCAGCATAATTTTAGGAAAATGGAACCTGAGTTAACACTAATCATTTAGATACTACTAGGAAATAGGTATAGTAAAAACTGAAGGATTTAGTCTGGGAAGGATCACACTATATTATGATTTTTGATGCTAGCAGTAATTTTGTACAAATCGTGCTGTGGAGGGTAGGTGTAGCTCTTTACTCTTCACGCCAAAATAAAGTACATCTTTTGTTTTTAAAGATGCTACAGTTCATGCAAATGGAGAAAGCAAGTGGTCATTCCTGTTCAGTTTGACAGATCTAAAGTCAGTCAAGCAAAATAAAGAAGGCATGGGATGGTCTTATTTGGTGTTCTGTTTAAAGGATGACATCATACTCCCAGCTCTTCACTTCCATCATGGAGATAGCAAACTGTTGATTAAATGCCTTGAAAAATATGTGGTGCTGTGTGAGTAAGTATCAAAGAATTCTGTTTGAAATCTGAAATATTGCCACAATTTTGAATTCTGGTCGCAAGTTTTCCAATTTGAAAACATTTGGTTTTAAAAATTTAACTGATTTAACACAAGGATATAATCCTTTCCCTTTATTATTGTCTCACTATTTTGTTAACTTCAGCCATTTCTAACAATTGTTTCAGTAAATCATGCCCTTTCTTTGCAAGGCTTGAAATACTAAAATTATGTTGGATCCAGCCATTAATTGGAAAGAATTGTGATGATGTCACAGTATGTCAATAGTACCTTGTAGTGGTTATAAAGATGAGGAGATAAGATGACCAAGGTTCTTTTGTTGGTGAATATTATCAGGCTGTGTTATTTTGAGCTTTGCCTCTCTAGACAAGTTTTCTCACCTGTAAAATAGGGAAAGTAATAATAACTTACCTGTGTAACGCACTTTGAGGTCCTCAAATGACTATGCGCACAGTAATTATTAACGTTGACATAAATGAGTCAAGGACTTAAATAAATATAGCTCTGTCATTCAGATCTATTTATATATAAATGTTTCCTCCAAAATGATCTTCAGAATTCGAAAGCTTGCTTTTTCATCTCAAATTTAACTTTTCAGCATTCAATTCAATACATATATTGTACATACAGCCAAGAAAATTGAACATGGATTCTTTTGTTGTCCTTGATCTGGAACATTATCTGTTCCTGTAACCCAGAACTGACAGATCTGGTGTAAATCCTGAACTTTGATATTGCTTCTGCTATGATATCTCTTCTGATAGTATGTTATGCTTTATTATTAGATTTGCTTTTTTGTTACAAAAAAAGGACAATGTAGACAACCCCAAAACAAACAAACAAACACAACCCCACAGGACTGCTTGTTTTCTGCTGGTCTTTTTGTCTGGTAGAAGCAAACATTTTTTCCATTTTTCTCGTTTATTTATCCTTCTGTCTTATGGCTAATAAAACTAGTTTTTAGACTGTATACTGAACTGGTTCATCTTAATCCTCCAGTAGCTGTTGTTTGGTATTTTATTTGCTGTGTGATTGAGAGAGAGAAATAAATATATAGATATATGTATATACATACATGCACACACTTTTTTTTTTTTGTCATTGGCTTAGAGATTATTATTCTAGGTTGGTATGCTCAACTTCCTGCCTGCAGGCCAGATCTGCCCAAGAGGCCATCCAGCCTGTGGGTTTCCCCACAGGTCCAGAAATTTGGCAGTGATGGAGCACTGGCAGCAGACTGACCCTGTGCCACTTGTCTGGTTCATGGGGCTGGGAGGTTAAGTACTTAATGTTCTAGGCATTGTATAGACATGCGGGGGGGAAAGACAATTCCTGCTCCCAGCATGTTTATAACCTATCTATAACATAAATGACAGCGGGTGAATGCAAACAGGATAGGAGCAAAGAATGAGATTATATTAGTTAGCCAATAAGTATACCAGGTATATAACAATTTCAGGGTTTCTCTTTGGGTATTATTTGCAAATGACCATAGAGATGGATTTGATGCCAGGCAACAACTTGGCTTTGTGAATGGGAGGAAAATGTAAGGGTGAAAGCAACATCACTGGCAGAGGGAGAAAATTATACCTGAGCAAGTGTACAGAGATTAGAGGTAGAGTTGCATTATTCTATAAAGCTTGTATATGAGATAAAGGAGACAGCCAGAGTGAGTACTTGGAGAAGAACTGACATGGTCGAGTTGAGAATTTCAGCTATGTGGATGGAGATGAAAGAGTGTATGTATCATAGAGATGTCCTACAAGAAGAATTGGCAAGATGTTCAGAGACTCCCTGAAAGATTGTATTAGGTTCTACTTACATTAAAGTTTTCATATTTCCTCTCAAAGCCATCGCTGGACAAACATTCTTGTTCCTCTGCTCTTGATTCTCTCCACAAAGAGGTGAAGAAGATATGACTTATTAGGAGAGGTTGAAGGAATTAGGTTTTGGTTTAGAAAATAGAAGACTAAGAGGGGGCATGGCAAAAGAGATTACAGCGTGTAAAAGGTTGTTGTTAGGAGGCCAGTGATCAATTGTTTTCTGTATTCCCTGGGAAGAAGACAAGAAGTTGGTTTAATCTTCAGCAAAAGTGATTTAGGTTTGATATTGGGAAAAGCTTTTTAACTTGAAGCACAGAAACAAATTATTTAGGTGCATAGAAGTTCATTTATTGGATGTTTTAAAGCATGGGCTAGACCAGGGTTGTCCAGCTTCAGACCAGCAAGGGGCTGCATGCTACATAGATCATGGACCTGGGTTGTGTGCCAGGGGGCCTGCATGAGCTCCTCGGGACCTCTGCTGTGTGCAGCCCCCTGCCAGTGAGCAATGCAAGGCCCTCCTCTTGCTGCCTCTTCTGTCTCCTCCCCCAACTCTGCTGCCACTACCATGCAGGCAGTTTCCACTGTCCCTCTTTTCCCTTGATGCTATGATAGACGCCAGCCACCAGTACTGGAACAATGTGGGGAGTAATGGTCAGACAGGAGCTCATGGGCCTCAGGTTAACTCCCTCTTATATAAAATATTCTATTAAAATATTGAAAATTAAGACCTTGGTATTGCAAAATGCTTATTTATAATTGTTCTCACATTACTTTAAATGTATACAGCTGTACTAAATTAAAGTGTATGCATCTTAATTTATTTTATTGGATCAGAATTGTATTTTCATTAGAATTTCTTGTAACGGCATAAAATCTTTGTCACTTTCAAAGAAAATATAGTGCTTTACTGTTTCATTTATGTGGACAAAATTGGTCAAATTAAAAAAATAGGAATCTAAAGTTTACCCCCTACATGTGGAATTAAAAAAAACAAAAACAAAATCATATAGGACTTTGAACTTCAGGCTCTTATAGATGAGCTTGCAGTAGGGAACAAGCTTAAACTGTGCAGCCTTTTTATTTGTGCTAATGGCATCAGCCACTTGTCAAATTCCATTTTTGTCATTCGTAAAGGTACTGCCTAAGCCAGTGCTATAGTCACTGCTGTTATCACCTTTCAATATAATGACTTTCCACAAATCAGAAAAAGCTCTACATTTAAGTGCTTCTGCCAATTCATGTGGCAACAAGCCTGTGCTCATTGCACATCTTTACATTGTAACTCCTAGCCTGGGCTTAGCCTGTGTTTGCACCCCATTATTTCATTGCACTGCTGAAAAAACCTTGCCCCAGCCTTGAAATGGACTTTTGGCTGTTCAAGGAACACTGCTGAAAATGCTGGAGATGGATTGGATGCTTTTAACGTATGGACACACTTAACAATTGAAGCGCTTCAAATGCAGCAGCACTTTGAAGTGATTCAGAAATATGCCTCCACTGGGGACAAACATATAGCCCGCCCTGCTGCAAGCCCCAGCACTTATAGTGCTTTAGAATTGCCATGGCTACATGTAGTGGTATGTACTCAGCTGGGGACATGATAGGGTGCTGCAGTATTCTGCTGTTTCCCTCTCAGTTCCTTCCCTCCGCCAGAGGCAGGAGAATCTCGTGTTGGAACTCGGAGACCAGATGTGGAGAGGCTTGCAGGAATTCCTGCTTTCCGGTCCCTAGTCTCCCAGTTCTGGTGTCTTTCTTATAGTCTGCTGTGCTCCCCATTTACTTAAAAAAATACTCCAGAGTTTGGCCCCTAAATAGAGGATATTCAAGTGTTATGGCAGAGGAACAGAGCATTCCAGGATGCTGAAAGATCTAGAGAGTTGCAGATGTAATGGAAGTAGTTACTGTTTCATCGGGTATTTTTGGAGCACTTCTGCCATTTTCAGAGTATTACAATGGATGTGTACCTTTGTGTTTTTCTTCTAAGTAGTTTCTCTACCTTTGTAGAGAAAAATATATCTTTTTGTACCCTAATAGGACTCTTACACAAAAGAGTCTTGGATCGCTGTATCCGAAAAGTAGTTCAAAACACTATCTCAATTCAGCCAACAGCCCTTGCCCTTTGAAGAGCTTCAGATGTTAAGTCTGTTTACACTCTCAGCAATCTGCCCCAAATTCCAGGTAATCTTTTGAGTGCCAAATAAGTCTGCTTTGTGTGACTTAAATTGATGGAAACATGAGTGCCTGGGAGCATGGGTGCACGGTTCGGTCATTGTAAGGGGATTAAGGATGATATAATTTTAAAGGTGTGTTTTGGACTGTCAAGTGAATCGTAGTGATTGAAAGACAAGTTTGTGGGGGAGGGGGACATGCACACGTGTGTGTATGCGTAAATATTTTTGCAAAAACCCAAAACTGTACCAGAGATGTCAAAATAAGAGGCTAATTAAATAAGAAATATTGTAGAGATGTTGCACTCTTTTTATTGCATTAAAAGTGGACACTCATTAACATTTTTAATAACTTAGATCAGGCTTGTGTGTTCCTTGTTTATAGAGCAAAGATTTTTATGATCATTCTTTATGATATTTGATATTTCTTGCGTGCTTTAATTCCCCTTCCTCCCTCCATACTCTAACACTTTTTTGCATTATTACAGATTTTTCTTTCTTCAGTTTTCAGTTTTCTGTACTGAATATGATAGTATAAAAGCACTAATGCTTGAAAATATATGCTAGTCTCACAGTGTGACTTATTTCATGATTAAAATGCAATGCTAAGTACTCATGAGTTATGCATATTGCAGTTTGCTAACATAAATTGAATTACATTGAAAGTATAAAGATGGGACTGTGAACCTGATTTATTAACAAGGTTGTATTTTTTTTTTTTAATTTTAACTCACTAATTCATATATGTGAAATATTTCCTAGTTCTGTATCCCATAACTTTTATCCCCTCCTCTGCTGATACTTTCCTCCCATTGATCCTTCATTGTCAAAGGGTGGATCCAGATTCCCATTCCTGCTCCAGGCGCTATTCATGTATTTTTATGTGAAAGAGTCATTGGGTAAAATGTTAGTGAAGTGCTTGGCACTGGGACCAAAAGTTAGGTCTCCTGCTGGTCTCTGGTGAATCCTCTGATCCCTAGATTACAGGTTTTGCTCCATCTCTCTAGCCCAGATCATCTTGAACTTGTTTCCAGTAGAGTGGTATAGCTTCCACAGAAGGGATAGGAAGCAGAAGGAATAGCTTGTAGCCTGATGGTTCGGGTCCTTTACTAAATGGTGAAATGTGTGATTTTGAACCCTCAGGCAGAGGAGAGAATTGAACCCAAATCCCCCATCTTCCCTGGATGGTGATGGCTTCCCATAGGCTAGACGACTTGTTAATAATGGCATTAACCCCCTCAACTGCCAGAGCCACTGTTTCATTGCTGCACACAAACTCACTCCTCCTTTTCCCCTTTTGCCTATTTTAGTCACCAGGGGTGACTGAAACCCATGGTTTTGGTGGTGGAAAAGGCAAGTGGCATTAACTTACTGGATTCTGGAGGAGTACTGAAACAGCAGCTCTTACAGCTGCAGGGATTAACACTCTTTCTGCGCAGGCTCTCCAGCAGCTGTGGTGATGAGGCTGGTGGGCTGAATCTGGTTGTCTGGTTTAGCTGGATCTGGATCTCCTTTGTATGTGTGACACCTCTGTGGTAGATTATTAAGGGAGGGACACCATCACCACCATGCACTCATCCAGTTGTCCTGTAGCAGAAAACAGTCTTTCTGCCGTTGCATTTTGGGGGAGGAGGAATCCAATCCTGTAGATTTTCAACCTTTTGGGGTCATTGTACCCCAAGTGGCTGGCTGAGAAGGCAGGATTCCACTGGCAGCCAGGCAAGCGGGGGCATTCTCCAGCAGCTGATCGGTGAGCGTGCCAGTGGCACAGCGGCAGCACAAGTGCCAGTGGCAAAAGTGGTGGCGGCGCCCGCTGCCTAGTACCCCCTGAGGCCATCAGAAGTACCTTCAGGGGTATGCAGACCCCCAGTTGAAAACCCCTGCTGTAGAATATCTGTCACCTGTGCCCTGAGAACAAGTGCTGTCTCAACCCTTTCTGGGTGACAGGGGAAAGAATTCCTAGTTTTTGGATCACAGTTGAGCCTGAGCATGAGAAAGGTGCTGACTTGCTTGGCAGCGTCAGGATGGTCACTTCTGGGCAGCAAGTGATTTGTAACAAGGATTGTCATCCTTCAGACTTAAGAAATAAAGTGCCTGGGAAACTTGTAGGTTAAAAGCTGAGGCACCTTAGTGCCTTTAAGTTAAATGGCAGCTGAGCCTGGGCTTTTAAGATTGCAGTTTTTATATTTGGGTGTTTAAATTCCAATTAAATTGTTTGCATGAGGCCTAAATAAGTGTAACATCATGGCATACAGTTTGTGAAAACAATCAATTTCCAACTTTATTTTCACATAGAAAATAAAGTGTTATCTTAGAGACCGACTGGTTCAGGGAGGCATATATGTTGATAGGCTACAAACCACTTCATCAGAAGCTTATTTTCTGCCTTTGCCCTGCTAAATCATATTTTGTTTCATTTTATGACAGGTTACCTTAGTTAAAATGTCTTCTAGGGGGAGAAACTGGCTTTATTCTCTCTGAAGAATCATAGTTGTTAAATGTTAAATCGTACAGTCACTTTGCTTCATTGTTTTATATCTTGTATTATCAGGTCCTTGGTTCTCATTTAGGGTTGTTTAACTGTTTTTGAAATATTAGATGACTTGATATCAAAGTAGAGAAAAATCAGATCTAATAATATTTTTGCCTTCCATCTAACAATGTTCTTCTATCAAAATATCATGTCACTGCTAAGGTAGCATGGAGTAAATATTTAAGTGAGTTGTTCATGTGGAAGATACTGTTCTTCTTAGTTTGACTGGATCTCCAGTTTCATTGAGAGGAACTGTGGTGCTATGCTTTCAAAATTGGAATATTATGAATAGGTGCTCAGTAAGAATACTTAAGCCCACATACTGTTTTGAACATTACCCAGGTATCTGCCCATAGAGAGAGAGAGTTTAATTAAAATGGAAATTTCTTACACAGGTTCTCATTTTCATGTCTTGGCAAAGCATATAATACATGACTCAACCTTTGCCCTTTGTGCTGCTTTTAACAAAACCCAGTTGAGGTTTATTAACTGCCATTACTTCAGAACTATGACTGCAGTCTCTGGCTGCCTGAAAATGAGATCTCCTGTCGGATTTCATATCCTTTAGTATTAACACTGTATCCTGTCCTGTTGAAATTGAAAAGAGATAACGGTTATTAAAGTTCTTATCTTAGGCTTTAATAACAAGGTAGGTGATCTAGGTTATAGTAAAATAAAAACGTTGTTTTGCATCAAAAACTAGAAATAGTGGATTTAACCAACTAGTATACTAGTGATTTATTAACTAGTATACTATGGGGAGGTA
The DNA here is from genome assembly GCF_052110815.1 of Crocodylus siamensis. NCBI lineage: Eukaryota > Metazoa > Chordata > Crocodylia > Crocodylidae > Crocodylus > Crocodylus siamensis. The sequence continues at coordinate 69,634,234 of NC_143398.1, forward strand.
CAGATGTACAGTGGTGTGACCAGTATTACCACCAAAATAAAAGCTTACTCAAATACACTGAATTCACTCAGCTGCTTTATCAGGGTTAAAGGTAGATTTAGCATTTTGGGTTTTGAACAGGAAAATAATTTTCATGGCTGTAATATGGTAGTTTCAGAATATGATGGCCACACTGTTTAGAAGTTACATTTATGTGAGTTTGAATGTATTTTGGCTGCAAGTAGGTGTTTATATAATTGTAGTATTGCTATTTTGAGGGGAATTCATAAAAAAACAAGATACTTGCATTCCTATAGGGGAACTCATAAAAATCAAGAAACTTGTATTTCTATAGTGAAGTGTTGTTTATTGTTACTGGTAACTTCTTATCATTGAAATATTGTTACTGGGTATCTGAGCATGAAATTCGTCTGTTATTGAAGACCATTCCAATAATGTATATGAAAACATAAGGACCCTATTCAGTTCCTTTCTTATAACATATTGAGTGTGTGCAAGCATCAACTTGTAAAAGAAACACTAGCAGATGCAACCACCCACATCAGCTGATTTATACAGTGCATAATGAGTCAAGTTTTTAAAGCACTTCACACTTAAGAAGCTGAAACCATTGTCTTAATGATGGTGTGTAATTTTGAATGTTAAATCAGACTTGATGAGTAAATAATACAAGTGATTTAAAAATATTTTTAAAAATGCTTATATTAGTTGAGTAAGAGACTAAAAATAACTTTTTTTTCTTTTGCTGGTTCTGTTTCTGTCTCAAAGCAACAAACTACAATTTAAAAACTAGCATTTGAAAAACATTTGCAGACAAACTGTCTGTATCACAGGGTACCAATGTACTGATTTTTATTACAGATCTCCACAGGATAAAAGAATACTCCTTGTGAATTGTCAGAACAAGAGTCTTTCACAATCTTTTGAAAATCTCCTTGATGAACCATCATATGGCTTACTACAAGTATGTTCTATGTATTAAATGTGCTTTTCCTTTGATTTTACAAAGAGATTTAAAAGCATGCGCAGCCCCTTAAATGAGCTCTTTAAACAGTTGCCATGTTCTCAAAGCCATTATTTTACTTTCTGTAAGGAAAGAACATTGCTTTTTATTTATTATGTATACGTTCATAAATTCCATTTATATTAATTACTTAAAGCGCCATGTTGTACAGGGTTTTCTTTCAGTAAGGAAACTATTCAACTCAGTTCTGCTTGGGACAGACATCCAGTTAGTTTAGGTTATTAATATATACTTTTTAAAATATGCTCTTCAGCTTTTGCATGGCAGTGGGGGGCAGAGAAAGAAAGAGCAGGTGTTACATATATGTTAACTAATCTTTCTTGAAATGTGTTTTGATTTATTGTTTATCCTAATTGTCATGGAGTGGGTGCAGGGGCGGCCGTGATCCCTCTAGCGCCCCCTCCCGTGTCCAGTTAGGTGATTCAGCATCCTCAACTCGCCCGCCATGTCCTTGATGTTCTAAGTTCAGTAAGGGAGGCTGCCTTGTCTTGCCTTGGACACTACTCTGCACTATGCCCCGTTCCGATTGGGGTGCCCTAGTGCACCCCTGCCTTATGGGCGATGCGTGCCTCCAACCTCCCCTTTAGCACGCCCCAAGCCTCGCAGTTCTTCGTGGACAATATCTGGTCCTTCTGTCTCCCTGCGCCCTGCCTGGCACTTCTGGATTAGCCTCACAACCAGCGCCCCTTATCTGGCGCCTCTGGGCTTGCCTCACCCAGGCTATGCCCCGCTGGAACTTGTCCTACTCTTTCTACGCCCCTCCTCGGGGGCCCCTGCCGCGCGTCTCGCTCACGCGTTTCCTGCGCTTGGGGCTCAGGTGGCTGCAGCCGTGTCTGGCCCCTCGACCCTTTCCTGGGTTGTTTGCCCCACTGGGCAAAATACCGCCCTCACGGGCTGGGGTCCAAAACCCCACACACCGCGCCTCTCCGGTGCAAACAGCTGTGCCCCACTGGCACTGCTCACTGTGCCACTACTGGGCACCCGGGACCCCCAGGTTATTGGGGAGCTCCTGTGAGGCCTCCTCACACCCCTACAGCCTCACCCGGTCCTCCCGTGTAACGATAACAAAACATGAGCCAAGCGGCTGCAACATAAGCAAAAAGCCCACCGGCTTATAACATAAACCACACACCACGCTGGCTCTCACCAATACCTTTCTCAGCGGTTCTCTCCCTCCCCTCGCATCATTGCAGTGGCCAAACTGCCACCGTAAGCTCTGCTGCTCAGCTCTCCGCCGCAGAGCTCCAGCTCCAGCTCCAGCTCCTGCAGTGGCCAGAGGGGAACTGCTAGCTAGGCTCCGGCCTGGGCTGTTTATAAAGGCCCGGCTCAGCCCACTTCTAGCCAGCTGACCAACATTAGTTGCCCTGGCAACCCTCACCTGTGCTGCCCTCTTAATTGGCAGCTGTCCTTATTACTGTTGCTAGTAGCGAGCACTCCAGTGCTCTGCTACACTAATGTTCTTTCAACTAAGAAGATGGTGTCGGAAATATAGTTTTTCAGAGCACAGTACTGTTAAAGGAAACTCTCGGTCTTTATAACTGCCAAACTAGGTAACGTCTTGTCTTATGGAAGTTGTTGCTAAAATTCCTAGGGACTTGGGTAGGGCCAGAATTTCACCCTGTGCATTGATTTAAGGTAGAGTGATTTGAACTGTTTTTTCAGCTATAGTGATCAAAGATACTCTTTTGTGTAACAGCTCTTCCAGGGTGCTAAAAGATATATTTTTCTCTACAAAGGTAGGGAAACTACATGGAAGAAAAACATTTGGGGTCATTCATCACTGGAAAGTAAGCACTACTTGTGAAATGTTATTCAGATATTATTTGGTTAGATTTAGCCAGTGATGGGCTGACTAATCACTCAAATCAGTAGTAGCAATTTTTTCATCTGTCATGATTGCTCATTTTCCTTATCCTGTTAGAATGGTGCTGTACAAAATTACTGTTATATAAACCTCTGATAACTTAGAAAATTGCTGTTTTTGTTATGATTTCAAGTTCTGTTAGGGTTTTGCTCACATGAATTTTAGGCTTAGTGTTGACTTCTGTTTTCCCTTCCTGCTATTACACAGAAATTGAAGAGGGATCCTTATACAGCAACTATGGGAAGATTTTCCAAAGTGACCAACTATATTTTTGATAGTTTTCGATTAAGTGACCAGTCAACGCAACGGCGGCCACCATCAGAAATGGTAGACTTCCTTAGTGACGCTATTCCAGGACTAAAGATAAATCAGCAGGAAGAACCTGGATTTGAAGTCATTACACGAGTGAGTGTGTAGATAAAATTCCAAGCGTGATAGAGACATAACTCCTTTTTTTTTCTCTTGCTAACCCTTTGTCTTGAGAAGCATGTTTTCTGATTTTAAAATTGTTGAAGCATGCTGTATTCCTCCTTGGAGACTGTTGTGGTCTCTTTTTTTATAAACCATGTAGCAGTATAGTATCATCAGTTACTGCTTTAGAATATATATCATTTATCATTTCCAACAGATGGTCAGAAATTAAACTGTATTTGAATGTAGTGAAGGAGGAACTTCTAATTGTTAACATGGGATCCAAACATGGGATGCCAGTGGAATATTAAGATGCTCATTATCTTGCAGTGTCATCCTCATATAAACTAAACTAATTGAGTACATGCTTGGTTTCTTTCTCATGACTTGGCTAGAGATACAGTAGTCATTTTACAATCTCAGTTTTACATCTAAACCAGTCTATATGGATGCAAACAAATAGTTGGATGATTAGTTGTAGAAGTGTTATGTAATGAATTGGTGTTCTAGGGACAGCAAATAATTCTGTGTAATGTATTTGGATAATTAATCATTTACTGTGGGTGCTGTGGGTATCACAGTGAGTTTGACAGCACTGAATCAAGGGGTTGACAATACTGAGGGTTTTTTTAAGTAGCCCAAGTGCTTTTGCAAAGTTCTGCACAACAACTTTTTAATATTCAAATTTTCCTTAATAGCCCCCCCCCCCCAAAAAAAATTATCAGTAAATTTGGCTGAGATATCTATAACTACTTACCGTGTTTACTCAGATGTAAGACAAGGGTTTTTTTTAATCCAGGCATCATGGGGTAAAAAGCCCCTCGTCTTCTATTTGCATACAGGAAAACCTCATTAAATACATATCATTAAACTGCTGCCAGAAGCAGTGTGTGCTCAGTTATGGAAACTATGAAGTTGACTGATGAGGTAGCTCTGTGCCCCATCTGTATATAGATTTTTGGAGGATCCTAGGACTTGTGACAAGAACACCTGATTCCATTTGCAAGGGGGGAGCTGATTATCCCATGAATCCTTTTTGAGGGGGGTGGGGGTATCTGGAGTACACACACACAGGCTAGGGATAGACATTGAAAAAGCTTGAGCCTGAGTTGATTCAGTCTTTGCAGGTTAGTCTAACTTGGCTAGGCTGAACAAGTTTTTGTAACTGAACAGGCATCCCCCCTGGACTGAAGGCTAGAAGTCAGGTGGTGCTAGAGAAGCCCTCCCTACAGTGCTGAGCTGAGGTGGGGCATGGCCACACCTTGGCAGGATGCTCTGATTAGGGAGGGGTCCCACCCCTCCACCCCTCCCGACCAGCAAGGGAGCTAGCAGGGAGTTGATAACAGCATTTAGTTTCACAGCAGGGAGTTGTTACCATTTATCAGTCCATCAAACAAAACAAAAGTCTCTCTCACTAGTTCAAGCTCTTAAACAACTTTTTCCCTTGAAGGAACACAGGGACATTATCAGCTACTTGTTGATTAGCACCAAACAGCCCTAAGCTGACACTGTTCTGTCTGCCTTTGTCCTGTGTCCCACAGCGTGGACCATAGCCAGCATGTGGTATGCTAGCTAATGCTGAGAGGTGTCTGTGTAAGGCAAAGGGGAGGGAGGAAACCCCGTTTGAGCAGGGAATGGGTGCGGGAGGTAGGAAGCACAAGGAAGCTAGGCAGATGTCGCTGTACCTGCTGGAGCCATAGCCAGGGAGCAGAGGGGCGGGGCCAGCCCTGCTGGGCTGGAGCAGAGCCCTTGCTCAGGGTTGCAAAGGATCTGGGATGCTGGGGGGGAATCTGGTGTAACTTAAACCAGGAAGGGGTCTGGGACAGACATTGCATAAACTGGTTTGACCCAAATCAGTTAAGTCTGATACTACATTCCACTAGGTTTATCTCAAACTAGTTTAAGCCATTTTCAAACTGGTTTAAACCAGTTTGTGATAACTTAAACTGGTTTATGCGTAATGTCTGTCCCTAGCCATACTGAGCCGTGCTGAGCTGTGGCGTCACCATGACTTGAAACACTGTTGATTTGTGGTGGGGCCCAGCCCAATGAACTGTATGGTGAATCATGAGACTTTTGCCTTTGGATTAATATCATTCATACTTACCTGGCTAGGGAAATACCATGATCACCAGGCCTCTAGTGGGTTAAGAGGTGGTTTTTCAGGGCGAGGCCTGTCCCTTGCATCCTGGGCCTGTTGATCCTTATGAGTTTCCCCAAATGCAGGGTATTTGACTGCAGAATTTTATGGCAATGTAGGACTGCTTTCTTGCTTTCCCCCTGATCCCTGGTCTTTTAACTAAGAGCAAGTGAAACTAGGGGGCATCTGAACTTAAGGGTCCCTGGGCTCTGGGCTTGCATGTAGGATGTGTGCCACAGATTTGGGGAGTATCTGAAGCCCCAGACTGAGGCTGGGAAGGAGGAAACTTACCTGGTGGTAGAACCATGCAGACCTGAATGATTGAGCTCAGTCGAAACTCGGAACTTCAGAACTGATTTAGCCCTTCAAAGTGAAATTGTACTGTCTAAGTAGGTACAAAAGTACTGCTCAGAAGTGTGTTTGTGTATTCAAAAAAACCTGTTTTGAAACTTGCAGTAGTTGGCAAAAATGGTAAAATACATTGCTTCTGGAGGTACTTGTAACATGTATATATGAAAATTACCATGGGTATGTTAATTTCACAGTCAGTGTTTTTGGGTTTCTTGTGTTTCAGATTAATAAGTTTTTCCTGCACAGAGCAGAAAGGAAGGTTTGGGGTGGCGGGGGGGTGGGGGTGCAGGTAGATGCTGCAGCTCTGACTGGTCCTGAGTATGTCCTTTGGCTCTGAGTCTCTGCTTGCCCATGCAGCATCTGCCCTGCTCCTGCCTGCCCCTTCCCCCACTTTTTATTTCCACGTACTGTATTCAGGCAGGGAACAGAACAAGCAGAGTCTGATAGTAAGCAGGGAAAGGGAGGAGGGAAGATACAGAGACCAAGGGGGGAAGGGACAGAAGTTGTGGGGCTTGAGGTGAAAAAATAGAGGCTGTGAGGAGCTGGGGCGGGGTTGGGGGGGGCAGCAAGGCTGCAGAGGAAAGAAGTGAGTGGTCAGAGGGCAAGAGGGCCACCTGGCCTCCCCACCCAGGCCACCTGACCTCCACAGGCACTATTTGCTCTGCTGTACAAATGGGAGAAAGACGAATTCAAGGAAAACCTCCTATTGATTATATTCTGTACTTAGTTACAACAGATTTATACATTTTCCATGTATAGACTCTAATTATTGGGGGGGGGGTTGTTTAAAATCTAAAGCCATCTTAGATTCGAGTAAATACAGTATATCCTAGAAATTGCTGCTTTGTGTTTGTTCAGTAACTGGACGTTAAGGAAAATCTATATATGATAAATCTTATTAATTTAGAAATAATGCTACTGATGTGTCTTGACATACTGAAGAATGTGGCTCCTAAACAGTTGAAAAGCAAACTGAAAGTTGACTTGGCTTCTCCTATGAATGAATCTTTATAGAAATTACAGCCCACAACTTGGATTCCTCTGGGTGCTCAGATATGTAGGTTGGGGACATAGTCTTTCAGCTATGGAGCTCTTGTGCTTTCAAAACTGTCTTGGCCTTAGTTTTTGTTAGCAGAAATTGCCATTGTATTTACAGGAACTGCTCTGTTAGTCTCAAATCCATACTGTGCTATTATGTGTAAAGAGCCCCCATGGAGTCCTGAAATCCTTCTCAACTCTGTCTTCTCCACTGTTCCTTTGCACTCCCTATGCACAGTGGGACTGATATGTTCAGGGCCCAAGGGCTTATGGAGGAGGGAATAGGGTTTAATGTTGTTCATTATGTTGTATGTTAAAAACAATGGGTCCATCCAATCAGGTTTGTAACAACTTCTTAATATTTTTAGATTTATCTAGGAAAGCGACCTGAAGTTAGCAGAAGAGAGCCAGTGTCAGTTGAGGAATGGACAAAGAACATGGATTCAGAAGGAAGACTGATACATGTTGACTCCATAAAGCAAATGATATTCAAAGGGGTAACTTTAATGTTCGTCAATTAAACCACTGTTAGGTGTTAAGTCAACTAGTCTGATGTCTTGTCTCCTTTCAGTGGTCCCCAAAGTCTCATGTTGCACTAGCTGAATTACGCTTGAAGTATCCCAAAGGCCCTATGGCTCTTCAGCAGTATTCAGGTTCATGTTAAACTACCAGTTGCATAGTTCTGAAATAACATAACAAAAGAAATGGTGTCACAAGAAATGGATAATTTAGACTGGTTAAAAGGATTTGGAAGTAAATGACAGACTGCATCTTGGGCAATTCAGCAGCAGCAACAGCAAAATTTCTTTTGAGAAAAGTAATGAAGAGAATGGCTTGGAGTGTGGTGCAAGATTGTGGTACCTCTTCCACCTGTACTGGTCATTTAAAGCCCCTGCCAGGTGGTTCAGGAGCCTGTTGCAGGCACTTGTGATATCCATTGAAAACTGCTTTCCTCATACTGCTGGCTTATTGCCAACTAGCATTTATATGGCATCCTAAATTGCATTTAATCTTGTTTTTATTCTGTAAACCTATGCTAAGAAGGCCAGTGTATTTTTAGTGCCCTGAGTACCCAAAATCCCAGTAAGTGAACACTTGAGGCCACTTCTGAATGCAAGTTGCAGCATGCTGTCTTTGTATGGGGTCAGGATTTTAAAAATATCAAAAGTATTTGGGGCAGTTAAGAGGCCAGAAGGAATCTCCTAACTAGAATTGGTGGTAAGGCCAAGTGATGCAGCAAATGGTACTTACTGGTGTATGATTTCCCCAACTTTAGTTCAGTAGATGAATGAGGAAATAATGGAATACACCTTTACTATAGTAAATCATAGTGGGCTATTAAATGGTGACAGTGACAATTAAGAAAATATTATTGTCTTTTTCTTCTTCTGGTACAGTGTATATGCTTGCTCATAGCAAGTACATGGGCTGTTCTTGTGTGAAGCAGGGGTAATGGTAAGGTAGAAGTAATCATTTAATGAGAGAAATATGGTAGGATGGGCTACTTAGACTGTGAAACAGTTGCTGAGATGACAGTTTCTTGACTGGTTGTGATTTATATGTAAGATTGTCTGTATGCTTTTGACATGCTGTAGTTTCTAGTTGTGACTTAGTTTTTTTGCTATTTGAAAAAAGAAAGGAAAAAAAAGAACATACCAGGCTACAAACTGAGATCTACAGCTACTGTAGAGTACAGCTACTTTATAAAATCTTGGAGGAGTCTCTGCACCGTCTCTTTCAGTTAAAATTGTTGCTTTAGAAAATGTTCAGTTACTGTGGAACTGTTTCATAGCTAGCGTATTCATTTATCTGTGTATTTTATATGCATTCTTTCCTTAGGGGCTCTGCCATGCTTTGAGAAAAGAAGTATGGAAATTCCTTTTGGGTTATTTTCCTTGGCACAGCACCAAGGAGGAAAGAACTAACTTGCAAAAAAGAAAGACGTGAGTAGAGATTAACTTTATATTGCCAATGGTATAAAGGGCTTCAGATTTTTTTTTCAAGCTTATGCTTAATTGTAGTGCTATGGAAGGCTTTCTGCAGACTTCAGAGACAAATATTTAGCATTACTGGGCAGTGTTTGACAAATTTTAAAAAGGCCACTGTATGTAATTGAAGAATATACTGTAAAATGAGTTACTTGTTCCTGCTTCATACTCCTTCTGTTTGCTCCTGTTGTGTGTGTGTGTGTTCTGAGAGAGCTTGTGACAAATCATTTCACTTCTCATTATTTAACAGGTTTCATTTGCTTGCAAAATGTTTTTTGTTTCTTTTAGAGATGAGTATTTCAGGATGAAACTTCAGTGGAAATCAGTCAGCGAGGAGCAAGAAAAACGCAATTCAAGATTAAGAGACTACCGGAGTCTTATAGGTAATTTTCTACTTAGAAATTTAGAGCACAGTGTATGCAGATGGATTAAGTTTTGGTCAAAGTAAAAAGAGGTGCTTTTGCATTAGGAAATAAAGTTCATTGCTTTTCATATTCTGTGGCCAGGAACTTGCTGCCAGAATAGAGTACAGGATCTCAACTTCGTTGTTACTAATAATGTAAAAGTGCAGTGAGTATAAATCAGTGAAGTGTGGCTGTCCTGAGTTTGCAGAGAGATTAAAACAATAGTTTCAAACAGTTTCAATCATTTTGTTCCTCAGCATCAGATCTCTGTTTTCGCAGCTAGTTCTGTAGAATATGGCCCCTGTCTTCTGGAATGGGTTTGTGGTTGCAGCAAAACGATCAATATTTTATTTTCTGTTTTTACAATTTGATATGAAGTAGAAGAACTTCAGTCTTGTCATTAAAAAAGCATTGAAAATAAACTTGCTATGTTGATATAGTAGAAGTGTCATTAAAACTTTTTTAAAAAGTCCAATATAATCAGAAAACAGAGAGAATTATTTTAAAACTCTGGAAATATGTTTTTGTCACCAATAGCAAAACCTTTTTACTTCATGTTGCTTCATTATGAGATACTTTTTCCTTGTATGTGTAACTGAGGTGGCAGATCAACAGTGAGAGAAACCACAAGTAATACATACTCTGTTTTGAAAATTCTTTTGCAAGGGACCATATTTTAAACAGAGATTTTGAAGTCTTCAGTAGTTGTGGGAACTAGCCAGTTTATGGAATTGGTTGCTAAACAGTTCTCTCTGAAGGTGAATTAAATTGGTTTGGACTTCCTCAGTTTGACTTCACTTTTTGCAAAAAGTGCATATTGTGGACAGAATGCCTGTGGTCTTGCTCATCAGGCAGATTGAAGCTGAGAGAGAATTGAATATAGTGCACCGTCTTTCTTAAAACAGATATGCATGCTTCTCGTTAATTCAAGAAACGGCTATATTAAAGGATTACATTAGCTCGTGTCCAAGGTGTGGATGTTAATGTTAGTAAAAAGTTGAGGATCCTGAGACTGTAGATCACATAGTCTCTAAAACTATAAAACATCCATTTAAAAATGAATAAAGTAAGCAATCCTTTATGAGTGTAACCTCAGTCTTGGCAGTATGAACTCCATATTGAATATTGAAGCAATGCACAAAATATATAGAAAAACTAGCCTGCAGTTTGAGTTCAGTGGTGAATACCGTAGCCTGGCAAAGTAAAGTCCATAATACTTGCTATAATGTACAAAGAATTACAAAAATAACAGTCCCGCTCTAGATTACCTTGATTGTAGAGTAACTTTTCCATTATTTTTCTGTTATGCTAAATATTACATGCATTCACAAGTGGTATATTCTAGTTTACTCATTTGAAATAGTTCTCAGGGTTGCTGTGTATTCAGTGAAAATATTTGTATTTAATCATGAGGTTTCCATAAGAAGGGTGTAACATTTGAAGTTTAAGATCTGCTTATAAGTAAATCATTTTAGTCCAGACAGGAGGTTTTTTTTCTTAAATACTTTCTCTTAAAAACTTCTTTAATGTATTTTAAAATGACATTTAGTGGATAGTTGTCTTAGTAAACGCATCAAAGCTCTGCCACAGTGTTTGGAGAAAAATCAGTAATTTAAAGAGCTTTTCTGCATTTGTTAGATACAGGCTTAGTAAAAAATGTTTTGAAAATGGTTAAAATCTGTGGATTTTTCCTTCAGAAAAAGATGTAAACAGAACAGATCGCACAAACAAGTTTTATGAAGGTCAAGATAATCCAGGATTGATTTTGCTTCATGATATTTTGATGACTTATTGTATGTATGACTTTGATTTAGGTAAGGACTTTTTTGAATTTGAAAAAAAAAATGTTATTTAAAAACTAACCTCTAATCTCTAGTTCTTATTTTTCTCAAAGTAAGATCTAGCACTAAGCTTGAGCTTGGCTTATTACTGTCTCTGAATGGCAAGATTTGTATTTTAATGGTGTAGATAACTTTTTGTTCAGTGTTTTATCCTGTCTTCCTCCTTTCTTCTGTCTAGTGCTTATCATAGGCATACACACACAGCAGTTGAAAGAGGAATGTGAATTTAATGCTGACTTGCCTTTAGCTGTGTCCCTGCCCGTGCCTGCCTTGAGCTACTGTTGAAGTATTAAGCTAATATTGAGCTACTGTTTGAAGCAGCTGATGTATCATTTACTCAGTTTGACTGTTACATCCATTCTTAAAAGCCTGATGCTATTGCTGTAATTAAAAGTACAAAACCAGCTATCACAGCTGTAATTTAAATTTCATTTTAGGAGGTTGAATCAACTCTTGTCAAATATGCAAGTTTTTGTGAACATTTCTAAACTTGCGTGTTAAGAGATGCATTAAACATAATGGTCTGCACCATCCAGGTTGCTGCTTTTAGTTTATGCATCTGTGGAGTGAGAACTTACTTGAATATGTCTGGGAAGACCCATTTAATCTTTTGAGTGCTTTAGTGATGTTCCTCATTAATGACATTCTGTATTTCTTAAGATATCTAAAATTGGGCTGTATGTACCAGAAAATTACAATTTTGTGTTGTTCCATGGTAGTTTACCACATTTGTCACATATGACCTTTTGCCTTTACATCTCAACAGAGGACAGAGTCATGATGTGTATTTTGACACCTTAGAACAGATAGGTAGGATCTGAACTGTGGTACTGGGAGTCTGCCAACAATAAAATCCTTCCCAGAAATAGGATGTATATGATGGACCTTTAAAGTTGTAGCATCTTTTGCAGTATTGGGGATGACTTATTTGCGTGCACATAATTTGAAAATATAAAAGAATATGTATAGCAAGTTGCCTAGTCTTATTTGCAGCTGCTGGAAGAGACTCTGACTCCTATGAACAGTAATTCTGTGAAACTAAAACTCTCTGCTAGCAAGGCTTATTTGCTAGTGCTCTATCCCTTTGCTGCCATTAGATGTGTCCTGTTCCTTTCCTGGAATGCATTTGTTGAGGGAAAGGAGTAGGTGAGGCTAAAGTGTTTATAGCCGCTACTGAGAGAACAAAGAAACCCCATCCACATAAATATTAGTAGTAGGCTAGTGAAAGATGCTATACTCTACTAGTGGCTTGGGATTCTGCATTGCCTCCAACCACTGCAGTAAGTGGTATTTGTTTGCCAGGACTTTCCTTTTCCTCTGGATGTTAGTTAATTGGCTGTTTCTACTTGTTGCCTTACATTTTTCCCCAGTCTTCTCATCAAAAAAAGGGTATTGGGACTTGAGAGGGATCTCTTCTATAAAACCTTGAGGGAAGGCAATGTCTGGAATCTCTAGCAAGGGTGCAGCATAGCAGCAGTACCTGATGGCATTTGTCTTTTTTCCTCAAATCCAAGCTGTTCTCATGCAGTACTTTCCTGTACATCTGGAGACAACAAATACTGATAGGGAGGAAAAACAAAAACTGGCTGAGGACTGTTCAGGGACTATGATATGTTTTACTCACTATTAGTACGTAATGTCAGGTCTAATTGAAATAAAAAATGTTTTCCCTCGCTTTATGCGGGTTCTGTAGGCGTGAATTCGCTCTTATGAGATGGTCCTTTTTATACCAAAAACTAATTATATGTGAGGTAAATTCACTCTTATGCGATCAGTGTGTTGGAAGCCTGCAGTTAGCTGCTGTGTGTGGTGCATTGTGGGAGTGATGCACACCAAAATATAGTCCCCTGTGTGGATCTGTGTTCCTCGCTCGTTGTCTGAGACATGTTTCTGTAGTTGCCATCCCTATTATGGTAACATTCACCACCACCCTGTGCTTGTGTGTACTGTCTACTGTTGGTGAGTATCGAAATTATCTTGTAGAAGTGGTAGAAACAGGTCTGGGAATCAGTACAGTCAAGGTCTTGGAATGTATCCCTATTTGCTACATTGTAAAGCAGGTTTCCTTTATGCGAATTCAAGTTATGCGCTGTTTTCCAGGAACGCATGTACAGTATAAAGCAAGGGAAACATATACATCTTTTAAAATAATTTAAAGTAGATTTTTTTTAAAGTATTTGTTTTTATTGTAACATGTTATGACTACTTCTGTTTTACAGACAGGGGAAGAATCATAGAAAAATAGGGCTGGAAGGGACCTTGGGGGAGGTCATCTAGTCCAACCCCCTGCTTCAAGCAGGACCATTGAAGCAAAATGAAAGCAGTCTGTATCTTGCATAATTGTATCCTTCCAAGGATTCTTAATTTCTGTTTTAGACTGTTTGTTTCTCAGGCCACAGACATTGTTTCCTGCAGGAGACTTGCTTCTCTCTCAGGAGAAATCACAAGTGTTAGAGGTGTTCAGGTTTTTCTTCCGGAGCAAAAAAGGGTGCTTGAGAAGAAAAATAAGCGGGAATAACCTGAGTTGAACCCTGGGAGAGTTTGTCCTAGGTGAGCAAAAGTCTGCACATTCTTTTCTGAGAAGAGTCACAACGTAGTTCTCTATCATCCTAGGGTGCTTTGCAGAACTGGGAGCCACATACATGCATTCTAGTCATCCAGGACGCTCTCCCAGGTTTGTTTTCTCGAGAGTTAGTTTCAAACAGAACAGCAAAGAGTCTGTAGTACAGATGCTGGGCAGGCAGGGGACCCTAGAACATTCAGCCCAGCAGTAAGCTTTGCAGGCTTTTTTTTCCAGTCAATGTAGGCAGGGATTGTTAGGGTCAGGGAAGGTGGGGACAGAGCCTGTGTCATGCACAGAAGAGTCCTCTAGCAATCTTTCTTTTCCCCTATGCTGTGTTTTAGCCCAGCTAAGACAGCTTGTATGCTTCCTTGCACCCAGGTGCTGCAGTGCGATTCAGGGGTATAAGACGTAGGTGTGTTGGTCTAAGGACATAAGCAGACAAGATTCTTTGGGTAAATCTGTTATCTTTTATTAGACCAATTCATATAGTTGGAAAAAATCTTCTTTGCACGTTTTTGGGTACAAATACCCTTTGTCAGGCTGAGGAAGCATCTGCAGTTGGTCTGTGCTCTTGCTGGATGGATTAGTAAAAAAAAGCCAGAAGTCAGTATGCATGTGGGAGAGCCAGTCAGTGAAAATGTAAATTGAGATGGTTAATAGGTAAGAGAGAGGTGGGATGGGGGGAGAAGGATGAATATAGCTGGTAAATGGTAGAGAGGTTACTTGGGGAGTCAGATGTTAGGCAGGTTATAATCTGTCATAAATCCAATCATTATTTTTTGTATCTAGTAGGTTGATGAAGTGAAGTTCGTAGGCTCGTCTGTGAAAGGTGTCTTGTAAATTCTCTTTGAGGATTAGAACTGAGAGATTGGAGAGAGAGTGGTTTTCTTCTGAGAAGTGTGCTCCCACAAGAAATTGTGTATTCTTGTCTTTGATAGATTTCCATGTGTGTTCAGCCTGGTATGCAGTTGTTGTTGTTTGGTTATCCTGCATATTTTCTATTACAGCATTACAGCATTTGGTGGACTGGATGAGATACATAACACTTCTGGAGGTGCAGGTGTAAGATCTAGGAATGGTGATGGTTCTGTTGTGGGGTGTAGTTTATTGTGGGAGTGGTGGAGATAGGTTGGCAGGTTTTACATTTCTTGTCATGGCATGCTTTGGTTCCAGTTGCTGTGTTTTGGGCTGTAGGAAGTTTGCTTCTGGTGATGAAGTTGTTACGGTTCAGTGCTTGTTTAAAGGCTAGAACAGGTCGTTCTGGAAAGAATTGGGTCATGTTCTAATATGGCTTGCAGTTGTTTAAGATTTTCCATATAGGTTCCAGGGAGGGGTGACACGTCATAACCAGTGGTGTGTGATTCTTGGGGGTTTTCGTTCTGTAGCAGTTCTTCACGTGGTTTCCCAGTGGCTTTTTCAGAAGTGCAATCTGTCTCTCTGCAGCAGTGTCCTTGTTGAATGAAAGCCCTTTGAAATTTGTGAGGTGATGATCATGACGATGCGGATTTGGTGGTATCGGAGGGCTTGACTGTATATTACAGCTTTCTTTGTGTTTATTAAATGGCTTCAGAATTGTGTATACTTGAGGCTTTCTGTTTGGCCAGTAATGAAATAATATGCGTTTATAGCTATTTCCTGTTATAGTAGAATTCCTAAAGGCTGCAGACGATACTAAAGTCGCTAGTGATTAGGTTGGATTTTTTTTTTTTTAACTTTTCCAGAAGATTTACATCTTCTGCTAGGTGACCTTGTCATTTAATGCTAAAAGTAATGTCTTAACTTGTTTATATAGATCAGGCTTGTGTTCAGAGTACAGATAATACTGAGGCAGAGTAACCTTGATTTAAAGCCTCTGTCCTAAATAATTCTTCCTGGCCACACTTTTAGGTATATATTTACACAATACAATGTGCATGCTTGAAGTGGAAATGTTAAGTTTTTTGCAAAAGAGAGATTAGTTTTTGTGCTTGAACTAGTGGTGCCCAACTCATCTGCTCATGCAGGCCAGATCCAGCATGCAGGATTGGCAGTGGAATGAACCATGGCAATTAACAGTGCTACTACTCCACAGCTGGAAAATTTCCAGACCTTTGGGAACACTGGTGACATGGGTCTGTGGGACTGTATCTTGATCACTTCTAGCTTAGATAGGTAACATTAATGAGAACCATTCAGGATTACAGTGCTGTATAGAACCAAGTTTTTAATAAGCAACAGATATTTATTACATGATTCCAAAATCATAAATTTTGTGTATGGTCTCGAATGTATTTCAAAAAATTTCTGAAAAATATGGGTTATAAAGTTTGTTCTTTTGAGTGACAACTGTAGATTTTAAATAAAGTAGTTTTAAAGCATGTACAGTAGAAGCAAAAATAAGTTATATTTTTTTTAATTTACTTAATTTCATATGAAGATATTTTTGCTTTTCTAGGTGTGGGTCCGAATTCTGTAATTTTTTTTTATAGAACTTCAGTTTTTAAATAAAATTGAGAAGCTATTTGTCTTTTAGTGCATAATGAAAACATCCAGTTGGATATTTTATTACTGTTATTAAAAGCATTAATTTTTGATGTTTTAACAGACTAAAAAAACAACTTTTCAGAAGGCTGTAAATATGGGGCTGCTCTGAAAAGTGATTGCAAAGGAGTCAACATTTTGTACAGACATCTGAGATCCATATGTGTCTAAATAAATGATTATAGAAAGTGGTCCTTCATAGGTCTGTTAAACCACTGTTGCTAATTTTTTCGTTCCTGCTCCTTGAGTATTATTGGTATATTTCCCTCAACTCTTAGTGGCTCCTCAGTTGAATTTAGATGGAAAGAAAATACAAGACTTCCTTAAAAATCACCAAACCAAGTGGAAAATAGAGTTCCACCAGTTTAATTTGGGGCATAATTTGGCTCTCAGAACTTTTACTAGGGATTATATTCAAGGGAAAAAATTAACATTTTTCAAATTTCAGGTTGAGCTTATAGGGTTGGTTAATTAGAGACATTAATACAGTATTACCTCAAAAATCTAAATATCCAAAATTTTTTAAAATTCACCTTTTAAACTTCCTCTTCTGTTCCCCTGGATGCAGAGAGGGAAGCTTGCATGCAGCGCCTGTTGCTGTCATTCACCACTCCATGTATATGCTCCGCATGCGGCTGCTACTCCAGGACCGGCTGCTGCTCCTTCCTGCCCCCCCTGGACGTGGAGGAGGAACCTTGCACATGGCGGCTGCCGCTGCCATCCACCACCCCACTCCACTACTTGTAATATGGTTGGAGTGTTGTTCTAGCTACAATAGTCAAAGAAATACATGAGAGGCAAGGTGGTTTTTGGGTTGGGGTAGGTAATATATATATTTGGATCAACTGTATAGTTGGGAGAGATTAGGGCTGTGCAAAGTTTCGGTCACTGCTTTGATTTGACGACCAAATCTCCAAATCCAGATTGAATCAGAAGACCCTTTAATCTCTCTGAATCAAATTGGAACCCTCTGAATCCATTTGGAGAGATTTGGAAAGGTTTGACGATTCAGACATAGACACAGCTTTAAATGTCTTTTCTACATACACCTTAAGGTACCAGGTGGCTCGTGAATGCTGAGATGCTGGGGTGGATGGCGTGTTCCATGGGAGCACAGGGAGGGTACCCCGCATGCTTAGCAGTGGACCTGGAAGTGCACCAGAAGCACTTCCAGTCCACTTCTGGGTCTGCCGAGAACAGCATGGGGACACCCCCCACCCCACCACTCCAGCTCAGCAACTGGTTCCTCCTGGGTCTGATTCTCCAACTCGGCATTGAATCTTCAGATTCGGCCGAATCGAATTGGAACAGTGATCTGAATCAACAAATCGAACCACTGTCCCAGATTCAGGCTGAATCTGAATTGAATACAGTCCATTTCACACCCCCAGGAGAGATGTTGGATGAGGTTTTGAGCACAGATGTCCTTCTTCAGCCTTCTTTCTTGCTAATAAATAATTGTAAAACAAAAAAAGATGGTATTCAGTCTAGCATCTTAGAAAACAAAGAAGAAGCATCAGTTATCACAAGAGCTTTTTCCTGCAGAAATTCACTATTGCCTATCTTGTAAGTTAACAAACCAGTTAAACTAAGTCAAATTCCTTTTTAGGTTATGTTCAGGGAATGAGTGACTTGCTTTCGCCTGTCTTGTATGTCATGGAAAATGAAGTGGATGCCTTTTGGTGCTTTGTATCATACATGGATCAAATGGTAAAAAGACCTAAACAAATGTTTTGTTTATTTGGAATTGTTGTCAGTTTTTGATATCTGCCTGTAGAACAGCTCAGAACCACACATCACATTTTGAACCCAGTATATATAGTATGCCCATCTAAGTAAGTGGCACTTGTTCTTTTCTGTTGTTCTTAACTATTAACTATTGCTAATAGCTGTACAATATATATGGCCTGCAAGAAGTGCATTAATCCTATAACTGTTCAACTTCCCAGTCCTTTTTTCACCAGAAGTGCTGCATATGTTAATTTACCTGTGCTCTGACAACAGACAAATCAGATTTTTGATTTTTTCTGTTTTCTCCTTTATTTTTCTGTCTGTTAATTTATCCTTCACACAGCCTCTGGTTACTTTGGGCTGTTTTCATGGCACAGAGCAACTAAAGAGTTTCTATAACAAGCTGCCTAGAGATTTTCGTACCCAAGAACAACTGTCAAATAATGCAGAGCCAGCACAGCTCCCCATCAGCTCCTCTGCCTGCCTAAATTGCAGTTATGCTTAGGTGATGCCCATCTATCAGAATAGCCTTTTGAGATGACTTGAAGCTTAAAGCAGCTCTGAAGCTGATCTAACTTGGGCCCATGGTCCAAACAGACCACCTGGCACTAGGATATAAACCAACTTTTTTTCAAATTTTTTTCCCCAGCTGGATTGAGCCCAGTGATACTGCTGAATGTTTGGTCTGTAAAGCACAACTAAATGCAAATATCGTAGAACTTTAGAAATTAAGTGGCCAGTTTTTACTTTAAGATTCTAATTGAAGGTGGAAAATTTACCAATATGTGCTTAGTCCTTTCACTGTTTAGCATGTGGAACAGTTAAATGATCAGGTCTCCTGTTATCAGGGCAATGATTTCAAGATTTAAGTTCATCATAGTCTTGCAATTTTTATAGCTGCCTCTGACCTAGTGAAATATTTACCATTATCAATATTTTTTTTCTGTTTAGCATCAGAATTTTGAGGAACAAATGCAGGGCATGAAGACACAGCTAATTCACCTGAGTACTTTGCTTCGCTTGCTAGACAGTGGGTTTTGCAATTACTTAGGTACGTGGATTATTCAGGCCATTTGTTAGTTTTTATAGATATATATGTTGATACCCCAAAGAGACCTAAAACACCATTCAAACATACTGTTGATTATGCAGAACAGTGTTAGCATATTCATTTGAAGTGAGTTAGTCTTTTTGAAAGAAACAAAATAGAAGTTTCTTAAGTCCCAGGCTGAAGAGCCCTTAGTGAACTGTTTCGCATGCTGTTTTGCTGAACAGGCATTATTCATTCAAAACAAGCATAGTTATTTTAAACACTGATGCTGTGATGATTTCCCTATGAGTTGTAAGTTTTTTCTGATACTCTACCCAAGTTTGATTTTTCATAGAAGTTATTTTCTTTTTCCCTTTTTAGAATCTCAAGACTCAGGATACCTTTATTTTTGTTTCCGATGGCTTCTGATCAGATTTAAAAGGGAATTTAGCTTTCAAGATATTCTTCGATTATGGGAGGTAAGAAACGTGGTACCGTCTTTCAGAAGAGAAGTTCTAGATCGAGGGAGTTGATTAAAAGTCTAATCAAGGGCAGAGTAATAAAACAATTGGACAAATCTATTTTGATAAGGAAAAACTAGCCCATTGTCTATAAATATATATTGTGCCTTTCTAACCTATTAGAAGACTGAAAGTTACAGTGTGTTCCTTGATAAAGGGGCTCTGATGGATATAATTTACTTGTTTTTTAAAAACTTTGGACAAGGTCCTTCAAAAAGACTCTTAAGAAACATAAATAACCAGAGATTAAGAGGTAGTATTCCTACAGGGATGAAAAACTGGAGCCAGAATAAATGGTTGTTTCTCAGAGTGGTGAGAAGTGAATAGATAGTAGGATGTTCTTGGGATTGGTATTGGGGTTAGGGTGTTTACTACTTTCATAAATGATATGTAGCTTAAGTGGGCAGTTAGACAAGGACATTTTCTTTCAGCAGAAAGCTCTCCAAATTTAGTAAAAACTATCGAGAGGAGTATAGAATGATTTTGGAGTATCTTATCAGCTTAGGTTATTTGGCTGTACAATTCCAGAAGATCACAACTAATAAAATGTAATGCTTATTGAAAAGATGGAAATGCTTATGGAATCTGAATTAGTGGTATCTTGTTGGTTGAAGTGGCCTAGAAATTGGCCTGAAAAACAAGCACCAGTCTAAAAGCTTTAACACTGATCAAAGTAAATGAAAATCTTGGGTATATTATTTAAAAAGTGATAAATAATACAACAACATTAAATGACAGAATGGACTTCCTTGCAAGGCTTTGTTCAACTTATTTTAAAAACTAGTAGCATATCTCCAGGGAAAATAAATAAAATGGGTAGATGAAAGAAAGGAGACTGGCATACAGCAGAATACTGCCTATATTGTGGTTAATTGGCCTGGAAAGGAAGGAGAGGTAGCTAGAGGTGTATACAGCTGCTATTAGAATGAAAAATGGCCTGACAGTTGTACTTTGCCCTGTAAATGAAGAAAACCGTTACTCTCAAACTGCCAAAAAGAAATCATTTTTAGCTATTGTGTAGTCAGCATCTGGAATTTAGTGCCATAGGAGGTTATTGAAACAAAGAGTTTAAGAGGATTAGATAAGTGTATGAACAACATATATTAAATGTCTGAACCAGAACTCTCAAATACAAAAGAATTTAGCCCCTGTTCCAAGGCATAAGCTGACTAGGAATTTTTCACTCCCTCTTCCTTTACAAGCAACTGCTTAGGCCAGGGTTCAGCATCCTACAGCCTATGGGTCAGATCTGGCTCAGAGCTATTGGATTCAGCCTGCGGACATGGGGCTTTGGTGACTTGCAGTGGTGGGGTGGGCTTTGGCTGCAGGCATTCTCTTTACATCACCGGGGGGAGAAACGCCAGCTGTGGACAGCTGCTTCTGACCTAAGGTGAGTCATTCCATCCTGTAGTCAGAAAAGATTGTTACCTGCTTACCTAAACTGTTTGGCAGATGGGGTCTACCAGCAACTGATTGTGAGGTAGTGGTGCCTATGTTTCTCTTGTATTTGCTTTCTCAGTAAGTTGTTCAGTGTTAGCACAATCCTTCAGCTGCTTGTTGTGTAGAACCCTCCACTTCCTTCAGTGTTAGCAGTCTGTACAAAGAGGCTGCAAAATCAGCCCCTCTCTTTAACAGGAGAAAAATTTGTTCTTGTATCATGCCATTTTTGCAATACTGTTGCAGTCAGAGTTCATTGCACAGTTAACATAAGCTCTCAAGTAATCTGAAATGTATAGAGTTCATATTAATGAGGTTTGAGATCTTATGTTAGAGATATTATAGCACTCCTACTGGAGTACCTTAAATGTAGAGCATCCGTTCATGCACATTTCCTGTCTCTGCATTCTACTTTTTAAAAACCCTTTAGGTATCTTTTATTCATTATTTAAACACAGTAATATGGAGTCCTACTAAAATAATACAATGGATCTGTTTGGATCCTCTAATTGCATCTTAATAAGTGAACACTCAAAGTACTCAGTTTCAGTCTCTTCGCTGTAAGGAGCAGAAAAACAAAACACTTCATTTTTAAAAACACTGTGGCAGTTCTTCTGTTTGACAGCGTGTTCTTTGTCAGGCTTGTGTTGCTCCAATTTTATACTTGTGCAACTTCATTGATGTTAATGGAATGCTGTCAAATGCCTGTGGTAAAGAACAAGCAAAACAGTCCCCCTCCTCATCCCCAAGAAATAGAGTGGGTTTCCCCCCCACCCTTTTTGATCTTCTTAATCTTCAATGATTATAGAGGTTACTTGTATCTTCCATGAAGTGTAACATTTTCAGTCAGAGGTATGCTACACTATAGGATATGGGTATTTGTAGAATCTTATAATACATAGTTACAGAACTGATTTACCACTTTGTTCTAGTCTTACAGGGTTACAACTTGGATACCATAACATTGGAAAGGCACAACTCCTTGCTTATGTATTAGAAGCTGTTGCAGACACTCACAGATGCAGGGGTGGGACACAATTAACCGTCTAAAGGTTAACTGGTATTTGAACAAAATTAGAAATGAAAGAAAATATGTCTGGTGTCTCTGTAGCATTTGTTCTAGTTGTTTAAAAGTATGATTCTAGACCTAATGAAATAATGTTGTTGGTCCCTTTTGATCATTCTTGTGTAGAGCCTGGACATTTTTCACAAAGCTTACCGTTGCAGCCAAGTAAGACCTGTTCGGCTATAGGGTAGTCGGATTAAATGCAGTAGATCTTTGGAATAGAGGGGAATGGCATGCTTATAATTTCATATTGTCCAATTGAGTGTGGCTGCTTCTTGGGGAATGGGCAAATGTCCATTTAAAGGCGTTCAGAGTTGTGCAGGTTCCCCAGGACGGCAGAGCACAGAAGAGAATACTCATTACTCTTTCCCATTTGTTGTTTGGTGTGTTGGGAGGGAAGAAGTACAGTGTGGTATGCTGGGACCATTGGAGAGTTCAGATATTTCAGGATGAGCATCAAAAGTGGTTTTCTTTTTCCCAAATGATTTTTTTAAAGCATTTCTTTGGGTGTGACCATTTGTACCTTTGCTGTTTGGGTGCTTCAAATAGCATGTCTGTGCATGGCCTTACTTCGTATGTTACAATAATGACTTATGGCTAGGGAATGCACCAATAGGAGAAACTGTTGGTACTTGAATGAATGATACCATTTGTATCAAATTAGTCCTCATCATGGAATAGTACTGTGCAAAAAATGTTTTAACTTGTGGGAGGTATCTAATATTGGATCTGAAAGGCATTCAAAATAAGTTTTGCTGTGTAATTGTCATAAATAAGCATCTTCCTCAGATGAAGCTAGAAGTAAGTTCTCATATTTCATTAGAACATTTGGAGTTTGGATGGGCCTAATGTTACTTTCTCATGTTGACTCATGTATGTTGTATAGTAATATTGTTTGTATAATTGTCCATATATGAGGTTATCCCTTGAATATATAATCTCAATATTTGCCAATACAGTATGGGGATGTTCACTTTTCGTAGCCACACAGTATAGAAATGTTCTAACAGGTTTTGGATACATTATATGCCTTAGCCTTTGCAAGTGGTGTTTGTTTGGTAAAAATGGTCAGTTTACCTTTTTTTTTTCAGTTTTGTATGCTATTTTCAGAATAAAGGTATATCATGTTATATAATGCTGGGTGTAGGGCTTGGGCTCAGAATAAAGAAGTTAGTAATTCAAACATTTTCAACCCCTATGATTCTCCATTTCCCATTACTAGCTACTTTATTGGCATACTGCCACCTGCATTAATTTAAATGGTGACATGATGAGGTGTACATATTTTATGAAAATTAGTTTGGAACAACTTTGTTATCAGTTGGGATGCTCTGAGTCATTAAACAAGTCATTCTAGTGAGTGAAAGTCAAATCTTTTGTGTTAAACCACATAAGTGTGTAAACTGAACATTTTCCAGGAAAAACCTCAGAAATATTTGACAACTTGGCAAAAAATAGTGCCAAAATATGTGCTTTCCTTTACTTACAAAGCATAGTGTTTCGTGGTACTTTGTCCTATCAGTTCTGGTTTTGAAAGGTAAGGAAAATATAGTTAATATATTAATAGGGCTACTAATGATCAATGATTATTTAAAGAAAAACATTTGATATCTTTCGAGCAAGGGGTAAAAATAATTTAGAAAAAATTATAAAAATGAAGAGCTAGACTCTACCCCAAGAAATCATCTAGTCCAGTGGTTCTGTGTTTTTTAGACTCGAGCCACCTCTCTAACTTCTGTGAATTGAGTGGCACCCCATTTAAAAAAACTGGTTTAGTATAGTGCTTACCCTCTTGCAGTGGGGATGGTGGGGAGTGGCCAGGTAGGGACTAGTCTTGAGTCTGTGCTTACCTTCTCTCACCTTATGGCACCATCCAAAGGATGTTGCAGCACCCTTGGTGAGAATCAGCAATCTAGTCCACACCTGCACTAAGGCGTGGTCGACACCCTAAACCATTCCTAACAGATATTTGTCTAACATGTTTCTAAACCCTCCAATGTAGGATATTCCACAGGTCCTTGGATCCATTTGACTGTCTCGTTACTGTAACAGTTAGATTTGCATAATATCCAACTAAAATCTTCGTCACTGCATCCGATTTGTTTTCGTCCTTCTCCTGGTGTCCACATAGGCAATTGGTTACTGCCCCTTTTATAATAAAGAACATAGGACTGGAAGGGATCATATGGGTGAAAATCTAGTCCCCTACAATTGCAAGTAACCATGTAAGCTCTAGGTCTGAAAGAGTTCACAAGACATCCACTCAACTTGCTTCTGTAAGTCACAAACCTCAAAGCACCCCCTAATATTCTATAACAAACTTAGAATTCTAGCAAGATCTTGTATTCTGTTGTAAACAAGAAATTCCCAGTGCTCCAATGCTATATGTAAATTATCCAGGAAAAAGTGAAACTGTGGTCTTAGCAGCCTTCTTTTTAAAGTCAGTTGTGTTAAGTTGCTTAGGAACTTGGAACCTAATGAGCTGTTTCAGCAAAGATGGATTATTGGACAGAAAATTGGTGGCATACTGAAATATTGCATGTTAAATTACATGGCTCTGATACTTATCACATGCCTTGTGATATTGTAAAATTATTTTATGTAGTTTAAATAAGCATATTATTAATTAGTTTCATAGATTTCATAGACAACAGGGCTGGAAGGAACCTCGGGAGATCATCGAGTCCAGCCCCCTCCCCAAAGGGCAGGAAGTCAGCTGGGGTCATAGGATCCCAGCAAGATAAGCATCCAATTTACTCCTGAAGGTGTTCAATGTAGGTGCTTGAACCACCTCCGCTGGCAGACTGTTCCAGACCTTGGGAGCTCGGACAGTAAAGAAATTCTTCCTTATGTCCAGCCTGAAACGGTCTTGCAGGAGTTTGTGACCATTCGACCTAGTCATCCCTTGGGGCACTCTGGTGAACAAACGTTCCCCCAGATCCTGGTGGTCATCCCGATAAACTTATAGGTGGCCATCAGATCACCCCTGAGCCTGCGCTTTTCCAGGCTAAAGAGTCCCATGTCTCTCAGCCTATCATCGTAAGATCTGTTTTCCTGACCTCTGATCATGCGCGTGGCTCTCTTCTGGACTCTCTCAAGCTTCTCCACAGCCTTTTTGAATTGTGGAGCCCAAAACTGGACACAGTACTCCAGCTGCGGCCCCACCACGGCCGAGTACAAGGGGAGAATGACGTCCCAGGATTTGCTCGAGAAGCATCTATGGATGCAAGCCAGCGTTTTGGTCGCTTTATTAGCCGCAGCATCGCATTGCAGGCTCATGTTCATCTTGTGGTCAGTGATGATCCCCAAGTCTCTTTCTTCTGTAGTGCTATCCAGTGTAGCACTGCCGAGCCTATAAGGATGCTGCAGGTTTTTCCTCCCAAGGTGAAGAACCTTGCACGTTTTGGTGTAAAACACCATCAGGTTCTCATCTGCCCATTTGCTGAGCTTGTCCAGGTCAGCCTGGATCACCCGCCTATCTTCTGGCGTGGATGCTTTGCCCCAAAGTTTGGTGTCATCGGTGAACTTGGCCAGTCCACTCCTGACTCCAATGTCCACATCATTAATGAAGATGTTGAACAGGATGGGTCCCAGGACAGAGCCTTGAGGGACCCCACTGGTCACAGGGCACCACGATGAGTGACTGCCATCAATTACAGCCCTCAGGGTCCGACCACGGAGCCAATTCCCCAGCCAGTGGATCATGGTGGAGCCAAGGCCACAACTGGCCAGTTTGGCCAAGAGGTGATCATGGGATACCAGATCAAAAGCTTTTTTGAAGTCAAGATATATGACATCAATCTCTTCTCCCTTGTCCAGATGATAGGTCTCCTGGTCATAGAAGGAAATGAGGTCAAACAAGACCTACCCGCAACAAACCCATGCTGGCTATCCCTTAGGATGTTAGCCTGGGCCAGTCCATCAAGGATGGCCTCCTTAATAAACTTTTCTAAGATCTTCCCCAGGATAGAAGTCAGGCTAATGGGCCTGTAGTTAGCCGGATCCACTCTCCTCCCTTTCTTGAAGATCAGCACCACATTGGCTTTCTTCCAGTCTTTGGGCACTACACCAGAGCGCCAGGAGTTTTCAAAGATCCGTGCCAGGGGCTGGGCTATGACGCTCGCCAGCTCCTTGAGTACCCTGGGGTGCAGATTGTCAGGGCCGGCTGACTTGAAGGTATCCAGTTAAGGTATTTGAAACCTTGGGGCGTTAGTAACTTGTCATCTGCTGAGTTCTTTACCACTACTTCCTGGCAATTTACCCGAGTAGCAAGGCTGGTAGCAGTAAGGTGTTCTGGTCCCTGTATGGGTAAACACAACTCTAAATCATCAGGACATTCCAAAGGTTATAGATTGCTTATATTCTTGGTCTGTTCTGTTACATTACTTGATGTAATCTTCCACGTAGGAGAAACCTGAAGAGGGGTGTAAAGCAGGTGCTTTGTTGCAGATGAGAGCAATTGTGATTTGGAAATAATCGGGACTAAGCTGACACAAGCTATGTATAAGCCTCTTTCCTGAGATGTGGACATAATACTTATGCTCCAATTCAAACTGTGTAGTCCAGATCCAGCACTGTGGTAGGCAGAGGAGCTATGGTTCCCAGGTGAGCCTCATGTATAACTTTATCCTTCAGGTGAACAACTTCTGTGATAGCAGAACTTTGGAATAGGTCTTATGATGTTTTTCTTTTCCCTTTGGATATAAAAACCACCAGAACTAAAACCTAACATTTGAAATCCTTAAACATTAAACACACTTAAACATTAAACCCACTTTAATCTTTCTAACTGTAAAAATGTGATGGCTTCTTCCATGTAATTGCTTGCGAGAGGATTTCTGAAAAACAGAAGCTGTCTGTTTTCAAATTGAATTTACTCCTTTCTCTAATTCCTGCATCCCACTGGGCCCTAAGTCTTTTGTATGAAGAAAGAAAAGGGGATATTTGGTTTCTAAAGGTGGGGGAAAGGAATGGAATCTAAGTGGATCAGCAGCATTCTTCTGTGAGAGGTCAGAATTACTGGTCTCCAAAGAATGAAGAAGCTTCTGGGATGAGAAGTTGGTCAACAGTGTGAAATTTAGTGCAAGAAGAATGATCAAAAATACAAGATAGGTGACAACTGGCTGGATGGCAGTACTGTGGAAGAGGATCTGAGAGTTTTGGTGGACAACACTCAGACTGAGTCTGCAGTGTGATACAGCCACACAAAAGGGGAGTGAGCTTTTGGGCTGTATCAATAGGAGCACTAGGTATAAGATATCAAGGGTAATAGTGCCACTTGCCCAGCCAAGGTGGAGGTGGGGGGAACAGGATGTGGGTGCGGCAGAAGGCACTGGGAGCATGGGTTATGCCCTACTGCCACTTGCCCAACTGGGGTGGGCAGAGGAGGTGCAATGCAGGCATGGCTTACTTGGGGTGGAAGGGGACAAGTGGCAGCAGGGCGTAGCCCCCGTTCCCAGCGCTGCTGCATCTACATCCCACCCCCCCAGCTGGGCAAGTGGCAGCAGCGCCTGCATCTCATGCCCCGCCAGCTAGGCAAGCAGTGGGCTATGCCACTTGCCCCATTCCACCCAGAGAAAGCTGCACCTGAATCGCATCCTTCCCCCCAGCTGGACAAGCGGCAGCAGGGCATAACCTCCTTTCTGAGTGCTGCCATGTCTGCATCCCCCTCCCCAAATCTCGCACCCCCCCGCCCCACCTGGGCAGCTTGTCTAAGCCCCAAACCCAATCCTTCCTTCTCCCCTTTGCCCACCACAACAGACTTACCAGCTGTCCAGCATGGTGAGGACTGCTGCCTGTTTAGTCCATGGCCGAATCTCTGAAGTGGTGCCAAATCTTTTTCGATTCAATTCAGAGGCTTCCAATTCAATTTGGACCTTTTAATTAGTCTCCTGATTTGATTTGGATTCAGAGATTCAGTTGCCGAATTGGGCTGAATCTAATTGGCTACCGAAGCATCACACAACCCTACCAGGGATGGAAGTAAAACTCACTGGTCTCATTTTTGGAGCCTTTCTGAAGATGGGTGTTGTGCTGGCAGCCTGCCAGTCCTCTGGCATAGAGGCTGTTTGGGTTGCATACTATTGCCATCAGTTCTGCAATTTCACCTTTGAGTTCATGAATATTATCAGGTCCTAGCAACTTACTAATATTTAATTTTACAATTTGTTCTAAAACTTCTTCTGTTGTCAGTTCATTGTAATCCAACTCTTCAGACTTATCCTCTAGGAAGGATTAATTTGGTGCGGGAGTTCACCTGGTGTCTTCTGCAGTAAAAAAGATGCAAAGAATTGATTTAGTTTCTGTGCTATGGCCTTATCATCCTTGAGTGCAAGCCATACTCCTCAGTCACTAATGGACTGGTCGATTTTCTCACTGGCTTCCTAATTCTGATGTATTTAAAGCTTTTATTTTTAGCTGTAGCATCTTTTACTAGTTGCTCCTCAATTTTTTTTTTTTTTTGGCTCACCTTACTTTGCTTTTACACCTGACCTGCCAGAGTTTGTGAGCTTTCCTGTTTTCCTTGTTTGGGCATGCCTTCCATTTGTGAAAGATGTCTTTTTGCCTTGAATGGCTTCTTTAAGTTGGCTATTAAGCTATGCAAGGGTTTTATTGGACTGCTTGGCACCCCTTTTGATTTATATGCTATACACATTTCCTGAGCCTCTAATATAGTATTTGTAAACAGCTTCCAGGCTGTCTGCAGGCCTGTTAGATTTTTGACTGCTCCTTTTAACTACTTTCTAATTTCCTCATTTCTGTATAATTTCCCTTCGTAGAGTTGTATATCAGTATAGTGGGTTTTTGTGGCTTATTCCTATTAGGATGTTGAATGTAATTGTTGTGGCTGCTGTTACAGAGCAGCTCACCTGCAGGTGCCTTTTAAACCAAGTTCTATACATTAATCAAGATTAGGTCTAGAATTGCTTCTCCTTTTGTGGATTCTCAGATGAGTTGTTTTAGAAAAGTCATTTCTTACATCCAGAAATTTTAGCACTGTCTTACCCTGATGAGATGTTTACCCAGTCTATGGGAGGACAATTTGAGGCTGCCTTTGTTTTGAATTATACTAAATTTGGCTCTTGACTGTTGCTGAGAATATTGCTTTTTATATCTAAATCAGGGTGGCAAGGATATGTCCTGTGGGCCACATCTGACCTGTGGAGTTACCAAAAAAGCTTGGAAATTGGGGGAAGGGTAGGTGGAGTCATGGCCCACCATCAAACTCCAGAGTATGGAGCCTCAGTGGGGGCATCTGTTGATGTCATAGGGGTGAATGATGGGTGTGTTAATACCCGAAGCTCCCCGATACTGCTTGCTCAGCTGCTGGAGATGGATCTGGATATGACCTGACAGGAGTCCCATAGTTTGGTTTTAAGGGTTGGGGGAAAACCGGGGGGGGAGGATGGGGAGGGGAGCGGGACAGGGGAATCAGGAAGTTTTGACACCACTGATTCAAATGAGAACAAAAATCTACTTCCTGAGGGAAGATCTCAAAAAATGCCAAAGGACAGTACTTTTTTGAGTTTTTTAGCCATTCAAAGTAACATCATAAAGAAACAAAATTGCTCGTTTTTCTTTAATGCAACACAAATCTACCTTTTAAGTATGTGGTTCTTTTTATGTGAGATACGTAATGGGATATATAGGACACCAGAGTAGTGTAAAGATACAAGTGCTGGATACTTGCTAGTGTCTGGGCAGAGCAACAACAGGAAACTGATATTTCAGGAATTTACTGTGACATTGCTCCAAGATGAAATTATCTTAATGGGAAATTTGAAAAAGGTGAAAAGGAGTTTGAAACTGATGTTTGTTGGGTTCACTAAAGGGATCAATTGATGGAGACTTTACTCTATAAAATGAATTATCTTTTTTAGAAAATGTAGACATGTTCTAACTCTTGACAGTGTTCTTGACTGTCCTATTAAATCAGTTAATGATTTGAAAGAAACAGGGTTGGGACTCAGATAACATCTAGATTCACAGTTGTGCACAGGCTTGCTGTTTGACTTAATCTAGTCACTTAATCTCACTGTGATTATTTAAGATGGACAGGATGATTTTCCAGTTGTCTTGTTTATTTAACCTGTAAACTCTTATGATCGGGTACTATATCTTAATATGGATGTAGAGTACCTAGGATAATGGCACCATGATCCCAGGTGGAGTCATGAAGCGCTACATTAATGGAGGTAGCTAATCAGGGAGGAGCAGAAGGTATCTGATAAACCATTGCAGCAGCATATTCTGAAAAGTATTCAGTTAAAAGTATGCAAATTGGAAAATGTCCTTACAGTGAATGTTCAGTTAAGAATGCAACATGGCATATATAAGAGAATGTATTTAATACTGAATTTGATACTCTAGGACAGGGATAGCCAACCTGCAGCATACATGCCTGAAGTGGAATGAATAGCCTCTGTGTGTGGCATGTGGTAGATTGGGCACAGGCAGCACAATGGCAGATAGGGCAGAAAGCTGAACAGGAGATTGGGAAGGGGATCAAAGTGGAAGGGTACCAGGCTAATTTTGGCATGCTTCCCAAAACGGTGGCCCCCATTGCTCTAGAACAGGGCTGCCCAACTTTCAGCAGCTGGGGTCACTGGCCTTCCAGGTTGTGTTATTTTGTCCCCCAGGAGAGGAGACATACGCTGGAGAAGGGAGTGTATGTGTGCCTGAGTATTGCAGAAGCAGGAAGAGCAATGCGGGGAGGGTTTGGAAGTGGCATCTTGGCAGGGACAGCAGGCCTCAGATGGTTAACAGAGAATTGTACTCTCTTTTTCAGCATAAGAAGAAGGTTTATAAGTGTTTGGCTCACAGCCTGCCAGTTGGACAGTCCTGCTCTAGAAAATACCCACAAAGCTGGCTTATATGTGTTTTTTAAAAATTGCCGTTCAGTTTCCTCTCTCAAATGTAGCTCCATTTTATTTCCCTATGGTAACCCACACTTTCCCTGTCAGTGTTATAAAATGAAATACTATTTTTCATAAATATGTACCTTCTAGACCGGAACTACTTTTATTTTGTCTATAACTATAACTATATTGTCTATAACTATAACTGCCTTCTCCTTTTCTTGATGTCCTCTTTTTCATTTCAACATGTCTTAATATATCCAATCAAAAACCAGATTCTCCAGGACCCTGGTCTTGTTAGTAGCCTTTGCTTATTGGAGTAATTCTATTGAATTCTTTGCTGCAGTTAATATGCATGAAGATTATTTATGCAAATAGCATTTTTCAGTATTGGTCCTTTATTTTTTCTCTCTCCTTCCCCACCTCTTCTTCAAGCATAAATCCAACTTTCATCCCTAATACTAGCACTGAATTTCAGCTTACATTTGCAGTTTAAAATGTTCATGAGTGCTAAGTTTTGAACTCACTGAGCTTTTTCTGTTGAATCAAGAATTGGTCCGAAGCCATTATTATGCATATAAAACATACTTTGATGCCAGATATATGATAGTGAGAGTGGGAATGGGGAGCAATTTTTGGCAGCTGGGAGCTTTTGGGTTGGATTTGAGAGCACAATAGCTGTATCTAATAGACCCTCTAAGCTTTGTACTATGTAAAACCTTTAAAATTCACAAGTGTGTGCGACAGTCACTTACCTAACGTTCTTATGCTGAAAAAGTAAAATTTGAATCCAAGACAAATAGACTGTGAAAGCATATCGTATAGAATCAAAGGATGCAAAAGTCTTGACGAACTGTACATGTAACCAATTTGGTTTTATTTATCACTAATTATTTACCAGATTTTGGTCAATGATAGAAATAGATGGTATCAATGGCAGCTTATTGTTAATTAAGCAATTAGGCTTAGAGGATTATTGAAGCTGCATTACATTAGTATTCTTCAAAATCTATCTTGCTCTTTCAAAAAAGATATATAAGGTCTTATTTCCAGTTTCAAAAGCTGTTTTAATGTTTTTAACAGGTAATGTGGACAGAATTGCCGTGCCAGAATTTTCATCTCCTCATCTGTTGTGCTATCTTGGAATCTGAAAAGCAGCAAATAATGGACAAGCATTATGGTTTTAATGAAATACTAAAGGTATCTTACTGTTATGTAGTCTTAAGTTAGCTTAAGGTAGCACTTTGTGGGTGCATCTACATGAGACACTTACTGCAATTGCCTAATTAGCTCCGCAGTACATGTCTCATATCTACATGTGCAGTGCTAGTAGGATGGAGGAAACTAACTCTGCATCAGGTTAGTACTTGTAAATACAAATACTATCCTGCTGCAAGGTTTTTTTTATAGTTCACAGCAGCACATGTGTAGACGCTGGAGAGGCTGGCTGGGGTATGAGAGTGCTTCACTGTGGGGGCTGCCAGCTGGCTAGCCCTGCATTGGAGCACCCTTATGCCCTAGCCGGTCCTGTCACAGCACATTTGAGTTGGGTCAGAGCAGCCCTGGGTTGGCAGGCTGACCCCTGGGCCCCCTGCCAGCTGGGGCTGCTCTGACCTGTTACAACGTGCTGCAGTCCTGGGCGCATATGCAAACGGTGTGCCCAGGAACAATAAAATCTGGCACATAATGCGCCGGAGCTTATTGCTTGCATTAATTGCACGTGTAGACATGCCCTCTGTAAGCTTTTGGGGTTCTATATTGAATAAAGGGCATAGATACATGGCGTGTCTTTTGGAGGGTTACATTTAATTTACTTTTTGCCAATTCTGTTTAATTCCAGAGCTCTTTAAACAATAGGGCAGCTGGATAGATGTGTAATTATTGATCATGTACTTGTGCTAAGAAGTTAAAACCTAATGATGAGCTAATAATATTTTCAACACACTAATAAGTAGAAAAATAGCATTGTATGTTTTTATCAATCTTAAGTGTTTTAATTTTAATTCTGTTAATGCTCCCTCTCTAAATTTATTTATCAGTACCGCTTTGAAAATGGCAGTTGAATTTGCCTGATATACACTAAAATGTTGCATTAAATTTGATTTAAGTAATACTGCTGTGGACTCTTAAAGATCTTTTAAAGGGCTGGGCACCTGCTATGAATGGTTTAGCACCTTCAGTGTTCATTAATTGATGAAAGTGGAGTGCATTGCAGTTTGGTTCCCTTAATCTCCAGTGTGATACTTACAGAAATATAGTAGAGGAAAATTATTTTTAATGCAATAATGTATTTTTCTAGCAGACCATTTGTCACTTTTTTATATTGTTTGTGAATATATTTTTAGCATGTCAATGAACTGTCTATGAAAATTGATGTGGAAGATATACTCTGCAAAGCAGAAGCAATTTCTATGCAGATGATGAGTTGCAAGGTAAAATTATTTTAACTATGTCTGCTATGAGCATTCCAGACAATAAAAAGAAAAAAGTATGTTTGGCTGTAGTCATATAAATGTATAGCTTTTGAAATGGTTCAGTTTTTAGATAAGATGTTATGCTTTCAGTCTTTGATTGGATGTTGACAAAGCCCCAGGCACCTGCATAGGCTTGAATTCTACGTTTCATATCAAACTAATGCTGCTGATGGGAAAAGATGAAGTTTTGCTCTGTTCAATCATTATTATTTAATTATTAGATTAGCTGTGTGTAGATGACCTTTGGTATGTGGGGAAGGGTCATAGTGAGGACCTAAGTTAGTCACCTATAGAATCACAAGCAACATAAGACTATAGTTTGTTGTGGGCTTAACAATTGAATATTGTTTTGGTTTTTTTGAGCATCTGAAAAAACTTGGTAATGTTTGATTCAGATTTTATTCTGACCAGGGCAAAGATACCATTGTTAATCAGATGCAGATTGCAAGAATCTGAATCGTCTTTCAAGTCTTTTCAGAAAGCAGATAGTTTTAGAACATATTTAAGTATCTTAAGTACAAATCAGAGTTTGTTCTTTTAACAATTACATTCAAGAAATAATTGTTCTTAAATGTTTTGTTCAATTTTAATTTGTAAATTTTACAACACAAGTACTTTGGTGGTTTTTTCCTCCTCACAGGAATTACCTCAGGCAGTCTGTGAGATCCTGGGGATGGAGAACAGCACTGCAACAACACCAGATTCAGACACTGGAGAAGAGGAGGGTGGTGTGATGAGTAATCTTAAATCAACATATCAGAATATCTCAATGCCTCTAACTGCTGCCAATGGAACAAGAGATAATGCTCAACAGATGGCTGAAGTGCATAGATTGACACCTGCATAATTATACTTGGCTAAATTGAAGAGAGACTTTATTCAGCTAATTTTTCAAGCACTTGAGAGGTCACTATTTAAATTTGGCATTGATTAAGCTTTAAGGTTTTGGAAGGAAATTCTGTACTGTAATGCTGTTGCATTAAAGCTTTACAACATGACCTGACTTAATTATTTTTGTAGTTACTTCTACCAAAATAGCCTTTTGTTTTCAATAACATTCCTTAATATTTTTGTAGCCAAGTGCATTTTCTTTTTTGCTGATGAACTGGACATGAATTATGATTCAGAAGTGACTGACTTGGAAATGATGCATCTGCTGAGCTTTTGGTTGTGTTACTCTGAGCTTGGGTGGTTCTTCTGTTTGGTTAAATCAAAATGGGCAAACTAGAGCTCCTATACACCATTTCCAAGCTGAAAAAATTCTGATTTTCCTAAAGAAGGAATACTTTGTAAATGAATGGGGTTTCTCATTCTTAAGTGTTTACAAAAATACTTCTAAGTATTTGCTGGTTGAATGTAGATTTGAAATGGACTTTTTCACCTATTGCAGTTTAATGTCCAAGTACTAAATTTTGTGTAACTGGGAGTGGATGAACCAGTATATTTCCTGCATTTAACATTTCTTCACACCCATATATATGCACCCATGCACACCCACACACATACTTATTTGTGAATACTAAAAAGATAGGCATATTTTCAATATTTGAGTCAACTTGACTGTTCATTCATATGCAAGTCAGTTTGACCAGATTAATATACAACTTGGACTGTTTTTGAAACTATTTTCTAAAAATAAAGGTAACTATTTCATGTGGATATATTAAGTTCTACATTTGGTGTAATTTTACATATAGTTTCTTGCAAACTTTAACTTTACTAATAATGTTTATCTTTGCTAATCTTATATAAACTGATCAATAAACTCCTACTTACACTATTTTTTATGTCAGACTATTTGGGGAATTTAAAAACAGGTGAAAAATGCAAAACAGTAATCAGAGATCTTAATAATTAATTCTTTTGTATATGCAAAAGGCAGTGTGAGTTTATTCTATGCCATGCTCTGACCTTTTTAAGTTATGTGAAATTTAACATAACTGATTCAGTGTATTCATTGTTATTTGGTAACTATTGTACATATAAAATAAAATTCAAAGCTTATTTAGTGCTTTTAATTAAATTGTATTTAGAGAAAATCCTTAATTGTCCAGTGGCTCATATATGAAGGAAAGATAAAGAGGGAACATAGCTAATGCCAGTTTTCAAGACATACATCATATTTTGAGTGGGTAATGGGGAGCAATGGGAGATTCTGTCTTCGCTGAGTGGAACATTTCATTCATAGTCTAAAGGCAGGTTTAGGTATTAAGTATGAAGTATGTATTTTCCTCCCTCTTTTTTTTTTTTTTTTGGAGCAGTTTACTATTGAAAATGGTACTTTTACTGTCCAAAACAAATAAATGTGACATAAGTCTTCAATAGATAAATTAAATCGTTGCAATAACTTGAGACCGGATTATAAACATCTTACATCAGTAGTGAACAAACACAGCAAAGGGTTAGTTGAATCAATACAGATTTTGTTTTTAATATTGTCAACATGTTATCTCCCATCAGTTAATAAGTGAGAAACCCGGTGAACAAAAATCAGTGATATTTCAGCATCTCCTCAGTCTTTCATTTCCTTTCTTACAGGAAATTACTTTGAAGCATTATGATGCTTTTGTTCCTTTTTGAACATTGGGCTAATAGGTGATTCATTTTACATGAAATAAAATCTGTTACTTGTATTTCTGTTATATTTGAACTGAATGTGTCAGTTACTTGAATGAGTTTTGCTTTAGTATGTTCTAGGACAGAATGTCTTGTTTTATTGAGAGCTTGTAAAGTATTTCTAAAATATTTGCATGTGACAAAAAAGGTTAAGTGGGCTGATTTGAAGCCTTAAGTTCTAATTGGGAGTGTTTTGGGGGCTCAGTGTGAGTGTGCCTTACTGTAAAGTTCCTGTAAAAAGCTTCATAATCATGGTACTTGTATGTATTTTCCACCCTGGGAACATGTGGTAGTTTAGACCTGATAGGCCTTGGGGACTTCTGATTGGTTCCCCATGACTTTGTTTCATTGGGTGAGGCTAGATAGGTATACCCAAGTTAAAACTAGAATTTTGTAACAATTTTGATGGGAGTGCAGCTGACTGCCTGAGGAGAAAGAGGGATGTTTTGACAGAACTGGAGAGACAAAAGAGTAGTCTTAAAGATGCCAGAGTAGGGAGAGAAAAGGATAGTCCTAGGAAGGCCAGAATGGAGTCCCAGGAAGAGCAGAGGGAACGGCAGTGCCATAGTAAAGACTGGATCTGAGCAGTCTGATGTGCTCTTTGTGACATTGGCACTCTGACTCTTTGCCCCCTAAAAGAAAATACCCACTCTCCTCAGGTGCTGATCAGAAAAACCCAAACTCTCCAAGGTAGCAATGTTACAGATCACCTGGGGAGCCAGGAACAGAGCCAGTGGCTTTCCTCTTCTGAAATCATGGCAAGCAGTCCTTCAGGAGCAGGAGACTAAAGGAGGCTGCTTCCTGGGGAGTCCTAGGGCCGAGCTTTCTCTGAAAGGGGTGTAATCTGTTACATCATGGGAAAAAAACAGGTTAAAAGATTACAGATTACTCATGCCAAGTTTTGCAGTTCTAATGTATCATCTCATGTATTCAGAATCCCTCCAGAATGTACAAATGTAGTATGTACCATTACTTTTCTTTTAAATTCTGTCAAATATTTCTTAAAAGAGTAAAGAAAGCCCAGTTGGTCAACTAACTCCTGACACACCCGCCCCCCCCCCCCCCCCCCCCCCCCCGGTAAAAATTTTTATTACAAAGGAGATTCTGTGGTTTATCTTGTAGGCATGATTATTTTTCAACACTAAAGAAGCACTTATTTTTCAGTGTTATAAAATTTACCATTCTGTTAATTAAAATGCAAGAATACAATGCCCCAGCATGATAATTTGGTAGTACCTTCACTTTTGTCTGCCTTCTAATTACCTACATGCTTTGCCAATTCAGTCTCCTTTTAATGCCTATTTTAAGTGCAAAAGTTGAGCCCAAAGCAATTTGAATGAGCTAAAACATGTCCCATTGATGCTGAACTGGAACTGTAGAGCTGTTAATGTATTAAAGTTTTATGTTCAGCCTTTCCTTTCTTCTTGGCATTTGATTGCAAAGAATTGTTTCATAGTTTCATAGTAGCTAGGGTCAGGAGGGACCTGAACAGATTATCTAGCCTGACTCCCTGCTCCCTGCCACAGGCAGGAATGAATGCTGGGTTCACAAAACCCCAGACAAGTCATCATCCAACCTTCTCTTGAATTTGCCTAAGGTAGGGGCAAAGACCACTTCCCTGGGAAGTTGGTTCCAGATTGGAACCAACTAACTGGCCACCCTAACTGTAAAATATTGCCTCCTGATCTCTAACCTAAACCTATTCTCCATCAGCTTATTACCATTGTTCCTTGTCACCCCAGGTGGTGCTGGGGAGAAAGGGCTCTACCTATTTGCTGTTGATCTTTCCTGATGAGTTTGTAGGGCAGCCACCAGGTCTTCCCTCAGCCTCTTGCTGAGGCTGAACAGGTTCAGGTCCTCAGTCTCTCCTCATATGGCCTGTCCTGCTGCCCTGTCACCAAGCAGGTGGCCCTCCTCTGAACCCTCTCCAGGCTGGCCACGTCCCTTTTGAAGTGTGGCGCTCGGTACTGGACTCAGTACTCCAACTGCAGCCTGACCAGTGTCGCATAGAGGGGAAGTATCACTTCTGGACTGGCTTGAGATGCACCTTTGGATGCATGACAAAGTATGGCTGGCCTTGCTGGCTGCGGTCTGGCATTGGTGGCTCATGTTCATCTTGGGGTCAATAATGACTCCAAGATCCCGTTCTGCCTCAGTTCTTTCAAGAGGGAACTCCCCAGCCTGTATGTATGCTGTGGATTCCTTCTCCCAAGGTGCAGCACCCTGCATTTGTCTACGCTGAACCCCATCCTATTCTCATCTGCCCACTTTTGTAGTCTGTCTAAATCTAGTTGCAGCCTCTCTCTCCCTTCAAGTGTGTCCACCTCGCCCCACATCTTAGTGTCATCAGCAAACTTGGACAGCGTGTTTTCCACCCCCTCATCCAAGTCGCTGATGAAGATGTTAAACAGTGCGGGCCCGAGGACCAAGCCCTTGGGTACCCCACTGCTCACATCTCGCCAGTTTGAGTACAACCCGTCTACGACTACACTCTGGGTGCACCCCATCAGCCAATTGTTTACCCAACCAACTGTGCAGGCATCAATGCCACAGTTGGTTAATTTACTGATGAGGATGGGGTGAGAATGTCAAAGGCCTTCTTAAAATCCAGAAAGACCATTGTTGACAATGTCCTTTAGGACTCCATTAGGTGTTTAATATTTGTTTGAGAAGATTAGAATAATGTGTCCACTATAAGTACGTTGGAAGTCTAGAGTTGCATCCAGTTTGAATTCCTTATTTCTATGAAACATGAAGATGCTATTTTATAAACAAATCCGTAATTTTCTTATCCAGTTCAACTCATTGGCCTTTTAGTTCTTATAGTGATATAGTCAGTGATTTTTTTTTCTTTGTTCTTTTTGGGGTGTTGAAGATAGAAAGACCTACCAAATGAATGACAAAATACTGCTTGGCAGCTGGGAATCAGATAGATAAGATATCTTCCTTGCAAGTTCACTCATTAGTAGGTCCGTCTTTCTCTTCTGTAGACAGTTTCATTTTGTGATACAAGTGAGGAGGAAAAAAACCTGGTTTTTTCTTCTTTTTTAAAGGATGCATTGATCTAATGTGAGACTACAAACTCTATAAAAGGCTGTCACTATCCTCACTTATGGCAGTTGAACGCCACTGGTTTAGGAAAAGTTATGGTGTTGGAACATGCTTTTAGTACAAGGCAGCTGAATTCTGAATATCTACATTTTGTAATGCCTTCCTATTTTGGGGATAATCATCTCTTCCCTGCCCCCCTTTAAGATTTTGTTACATGCACCACTCCAAAGGCATTTTAAAACAGATATTGAGAATAAATACATTTTTCTCTAAGATAAAATCTTGTATATCTGATTCTATCCATATTATGCAGTATTTCCATTGCATCTGCCCAGATAAAAATTTATATATATATAAATTTATATATACAACAAAACATTAAGAGAATAGACATCTAGATATAGATAGATAGATGTCTGTTCTTTAAATGTTTTTGTTGTTTGTGTTGTTTTACTTTGCCTTGGACAAGAGGGGAGCTGCAGGGAGTACAAGAAAAAATAGAAGCTTTTTGAAAATTTGGACATAGTCAAGTGTTCTTAAAATACACGTGGTTGACGGCAAAGCAAAGGTCGATTATGAGGAAGGGTACCAAGCCATATTTATCTGTCCACAGTAAAAATTATAAAGTCTGTTAAATGCAACCGGAATGAAGATGATTTGTGCCTGTCATAAACATTTTAAAGAGATTGTATTCAAATCCATAGGGGTGTTGGAGTTGTGGAGTAAATGTATTGGTTTAGCATAGTTTACATCTTGGCATCTGAGCGTATAATGAAATATGTCGCTGCAAAAGCTCATTCCTCTTTGAACCAATTAGGCAGCAATGTGGAAACTACCTTCTGCCCATCTGTTAACAGAATAGCTACATCTTTGTTATTACAAAAATGTTATGGTTGCTTTAAGAACCATAATATGGAATATCTGATTTATCTTCTATTAGCATTTTTTCACTGAACTCTTAGGATGATGAGTATAGGAAGAAGGCTAAACAAAGTGCCTCTTGTTTTTGACTTTGCCTATGGACAGAAAGGTCTTCCTTATCTACAACTGATATTTTTCAGTCAACAAATGTAATCACTAATATTGTATCATTGGTTCTGATCTAATTCTGTTTGTATTGTACTCTTGCATTTCTTTTCATACTTTGTCTTGAACCCCAAGTAAGTAAAGTATTTGAGTATCCCTTTTGTTGAGGCCTAGATGTGTGTTCTTAATTGCTGAGTTAGGGCTCTAGTGCTGGAGTCTCACTCTAAAAGCAGTCACTCTTGTATAATTCTAACAAAGGTTTCATTTCAATTAAGTTTGGGCAAAGATTTCCCCCCCCTACTTTTTCTAACCAGTTTAACTTTAGCAAGGTGTCTTCCCAGCTGCTTTTATTGTAAAGTGTCTTGCCATTCTCAACTAGAGAAACAGCTTTGGCCCAACTAACTGAAAAAGTTCTGCAGATTCAGAGCAACTCATGCTTGTTCCAGCATAGTGCAAGTGAGACTCCAAGTTAGTGACTGAACTTTTCTTTCAAGAGAAAGAAATACTGTTTTACAGGTAAGAGAATTTCTCCCCACCCATCTTCTCCCCTCCTCTTATCTCACACACTGCTCCTTGTCAGCTTCCAGAATTTCACTTTTAAAATGGAAAACAGTATCAATGCAAAAATACATAAGAGCTTGTCTGCAAAAATAAATTGACTGGAAAAACTAATCTGCAGTAGCTCTGTATGGACAGTGGTCCAGATTTAAAATGGCTCTGTTACAATATTATTGCAGCATTTGAGAAATGCACTCCTTTATTCCAAAACAAAATGACTCTTATCCTGGAACAGTATCTAATAGGGTGCCATTCAGGGCTAACTATTCTGCTCCATTTCCCCAAGTAGATGAGACACTGACATTCCCCAGGTGTGGGCTGTGGTACACGGTGTTTAATTCATCTGCTCATTTGCATTACATAATCTTAAAATACATTTAAGTATTTTCCTTATTGTGTCTCATGTAAACCATGGTTGTATCGGTCCCTTAGCTCTATCCATGGATGGCAGAGGTCAGTGCAGTTAAAATGGGAGAGAGGCTGTACCATAATGAATGGGATGAGAGAGAGATGGTCTGGTAGAACCTATGTTTAAAATGGGAAGTCCTGATTGACCATGAAGTCATATTTTGTTAAACAGGAGACTGACTTTATGTATATATAATTATGTAGTTGCTTTTTGATAAATACTATGATTGCACATGCAAACTGAGTGATAGGCTGTACAGATAGCCTAACTGAGTATATAAAGACAGTTGTAGGCACAATCACTTATTCCTTTGGTTAAGACCTGAAGATACGTGAAATACATATTTACCAGGGAGTTTAAAAAAAAAAGGAGTTATTACTCAGAACATGTTTTCTAAGATTGACTTGGTAATAATGTGTTTAATGTTTTCAGGCACACTGTATTATGCTGGTACTGGCCACATTTCAGTGTTAAGATTGAGATGCACCTTGGAATGAAAGCAAGGATTCATCATCTTTGTTTTGAGAAATACAGCACATACCCACCAAAACTATACCTTTTGCTCTTTTGTACAAACTTTTTTTGAGGATTTATGAGCTAATCTGTTAATTGGTTGAGTTAAAGTTAATTGCAAACTGAATCACAAGAAATTTAGTATCTGTATCGCTCTTTTTGTCTCAAATGACCTTTACAATGGAACAAAACAGACTCTTCAAACCTTCCATACAGTGGAAGTTAATTGAAATCTTTTACATGGACTGTTTGAAGGAAGTGGGTGGTAATTAAATTCATTGTTATATGTAATTGCTCTGTTTGCATGGGCTACAGACAGTCTCAAATTAACAGATCAGGTAACTCAGGCTGTGCTTTCATTAGGAAAACAGGTTTGTTTTCAGCTAACTAAAGTCCTATATAAAGCAGCATAGTTTTCACACCAGTGAGCAGGATAAGGGAATGACTGCTTTTTTGCTTGACTTCCTAATGTGTGAAAACTAGGAACTGGCATCTTCACTAGTGAGCTCTCTCAAAGTAATAATTTTTCCTTGTGGAGGGAATGCCTGCAGGGGTCTGCTGAGAAATCCAAAGTAAACATGTTCCATCCTCTGCAGCCAACTTGCATGCAACTGTTCTGTTGTTTGTAATGTTTTGTCTTAAGTGTTCTCCTTGGTGAATGAATTGGCCCGCTTGTTCTTTAATGAACCCACAACTATGTGCCAGCTTGAGAATCAGTCTTGAAAGATCTCACATGGCACATGGAGACGGAGGGTGCAAGGAAATCCTTAAATCACTTAAACTGGGATTTAGACTAGGTTTACCCTGCCTCTACTTTAAGGAGCCACTGGTCTTCTTGACACTCCTCCCTAAGCCTATGTATCAGTTGCAGCTGAAAGGTCATGTTCAGGGTATGCTTCAGTGATCTGAAAGCTGTAAACTCATGTTAAATTTGCTGATGCTTTCTAGCTATGGTGACTTACCAACGAAATCTGTCCTTGCATATTGTTATCAAATATAACAAATCTGAGGTTCATACTGTACCACAGCCAAAACCTTAGAAATGTACAATGATGGTAGGCTATCACATCTGAGTTCTAAGATCAAATATGTTAAGGCATAGTTAAGGTAGTGTTAACAAATTTTTCTTATATGCAAGCTCAGGATAAGAACTTCAGAGCTGAAGAATCTGCGCAACATGAACACTACCTTATGATGTAACAATGGGGGAAATTATATGAAAAAAATAAAATACATTCCTTTTTATTTTAGGACCATTAAAAATAACTTGCCCTTTAATTATACTCGGTGTCAAGATTTTCTTATTCTGAGCACAAGCAACATTTTCCAGAGTGTGAAAAGTATGTCCAAAAGTGGCTAATGCAAAAATACTATTCTAGAATAATTACTCCTGAATACTTTTCCAGTACATTTCCAATTAGTAAACTATCCCTTTTGCATAATTTTAGGTCTGAGTATTTATATTAAGAACATTTACTGGAAGATTTTCATTTGTGCCTATAGTACTATAAACTGAAGGTAAGCAGTTTTGTCTAAGCTTTGAATTACTTCTATAACATAAGTAGTGGTGTTCCTAGAACACTAGGTACAGTGAGAAATGAAATAAGCTTTTCTTATTCCGGTAAATGTTTCTGTCCCTCATCATGTTATGGAAGAGCACAACTGTTAAAATGAAACGCACAGCAGAACTATTTGCTTTAGAGCATGAGGTATTCTCTGTATGATTTTTAGGGATAGAATTATTAAAGCAGTTGAATAGTTTGATAACCTCCTCATTCCTAAATGTTTTATTGGATGTACTCACACAGTACATCTTTATGCACTTCGCTTTCATCAGTTGTGCTAAAAGGGGGTGACAAGCCTGAAGGGAAAATGCTTTCTGGTGCATGCCAATTACTAAGCTGAGCTGTGATACATTAGCAGTGCTATTGCACTGGGATAATAAGGCCATCTTAGACTTGCGTGCTGTCCTGCCTGGAAAACTATAATCCAACGGCAGACATAGCTCTCCCCTGTCATTCCAAGAAAAGAAAAGGCTGTACAGCAGAGGTTGTTTTAGTCACCAGAGTATTTCGGACAGTGTCAGGCAATCTTACTCACATAAATCATGCATCTTCAGGAAATTTATCAATATGTCTCAGATATAGCAGTGTGATATATCAAGGCCTGGAGAAATTGACTCATGTTCTCTCTATGAGCAATAATGAATAATGTCCAAGTGAATATCTTTGAGTAATCCTGAAGTAAAAACATATTTGTAAATGCAGGCAGGCTCCCCTGCCCAGAATGAGAAGGTAGGAGCAATACAATAAAACATAATACCAAAATCTATCTTAATATTGTTTTTTAATCTGAAATGATGCATTTATATGCCAAATTATATTAGGAACCAATTGTGCTAGGCCCTTTATGTATAGCAAGTGATTGTTCCCAGATATTTATCTAAATAAACAAGCAGCTGATGGATAGGAGGAAGGTACTGCCCTACTCTACAGGTCTGGAACTGAGGCACATGAAGGTTAAATTACTTGTTCAAGGTCACAGAAGAAGCCTATGGCAGACTTGAAAATTAAACCCCAGTATCCCAAATCACAGTCCATACCCTTAAATTAATCATTTCTCTTTTGAACCCAGCTGCCAAAGGAGTGTCCTAACCACTAGGTTGTAGGGCATTCAGATGTAGGATTTCCTATTCCCTTTTGTTTAAGCAAAAAATATTAATTTGGAAGAGAGATGTTCATATAGATCTCATTAATTGCACACAAGTATTCCAAGCACTAGGATACAGAATTATTTTTTTTCCCTCTGGCCCAATAATTATTTATTTTTGCTTTGGAGGGAGAACTGGGTCATTCCACACCACAGGTGGAAATATTTTGGTGTCCAATTCTGGAATATATGTACAGAAAAGACCTGTCATATTGTTACAGAAGAATTTGCTCTCACAGAAGCAAATAAGATGGAAAAATGGTTCATAGTTTTTTTTTTGTTTAAGACTGGAAGAGAACATGATTATTTCCTCTGACTTCTTCCTTTTACCAGAAAACCAAAACTTGTACCCAATAATCAAGTACTTATGGTTGAGCTGTAGTGAATATTTTAGGAAGATATCTAATTGTGGTTTAAAGGTCTGAACATTCACTTTACAC
The DNA here is from genome assembly GCF_052110815.1 of Crocodylus siamensis. Lineage (NCBI taxonomy): Eukaryota > Metazoa > Chordata > Crocodylia > Crocodylidae > Crocodylus > Crocodylus siamensis. The sequence goes on from NC_143398.1 coordinate 69,678,817, forward strand.
ACTGATAAATTGTTCCACTGATTTTTGAATGCCTTCACTGTTGGGGGATGGAAGGGGGAAACAAAAACACCTCTTCTAGTTTGATTCGCTCTAGTTTAGACTTTTAACCACTGGACCTTGTTGTATTTTTGTCAGGTAGATTAAGGAGTCCAGTACAATTAGGTATTCTTTTTTTCAGTGGGGGTACTTATCGAGTATGATCAACTCCTTTGAAAGAGTAAATTAAGTCTTTCATGGGAGGAAAAATGGTTTTCTGTCCTTTTGGCTCTCCTTCAAACCCTCTTAATTTTTCACACAAGAATAAACTATGTAAACTGCTAGTTGTGCCTACCTCCTCCCCCAACCTGCATCTAGATTCCTAGCATAGAAATGGTCTCTGTAGAAAATAATTTTTATTCACAAAAGCTCCATGTGTAAGAATTTGTCTACATGGATCTTGTCTTAAAAGATGTTTTCCACATGAGGAGCTTGATAGTATGGTTTTGTTTTTCACTGTCTTCGGGAGCATTCTCAGATGGTTTAATAACTCCAGGATTATTCCTTGTGGAATTCAGAAACTACATTGACTTTGCAAGTTAATTTAATTGGAACTATTTAGCTTTCATGGAATTTACTCATTTTTCTGGATATATTTGCACAGTTTGTAGTCATTGAAATGTAGTTTTTGGCATGTAGACTTTGTAAGAATCATCAAGGGTGTTAACTATGTATTTGTAAGGTAGGATTCAAATTGCTTTAGTATGTATCTTAACTTAAGCAGGGAAACCTAACTTTTGAGTAAATGCCTCAGGAGAGAGATTCAGAATGATGCAGTGAGGCAGCATTCCCACAGAATCAATGGTTAAACACCTAAGAGTAGTCATGTTTATTGCCTGTGTCCTATACAGAAAATGGGAGTGACATGCACCTCCAAAGGGCAGTTAAAAAGACCCCATAGATGCTGTGGGAGCCAGTGGAAAATACTACAGTATGGATTTATTTCTGAACTCCTAATCCTCACAAGTTATTCCTTATGCTTCTCCCCTCAATTGTCAATGAGTACTTGCCACATTGAAACACTACGAGTTTCTGAAGACAGGCAATTCAGAAGATGGCAGAGCTTCCTAGAACTGTTTATGCACTTTGCATTTGGTAGTCATTAGTTAAATAAATGTAACAAGGACTAGTAAAAGATCTTCTACTTCAGGCATCTCCTCTTCCTGAAAGTATCTTAACCTAACTTCTGGTGGCTGGTATTCAGCATAAAGTCAGATTCCTTCTTTTGTTTTTTCTTTTTGGCCCCATGACTTCTATGCTTGCCTGTCTAGTGGCCCAGCTCAGTATGAAAACAAATAACTGCCCTCATGTAGATTATTTAATAATCTAGTAGTTAAAGTATTCTTCTGGGAAATGAGAGATCTGAGTTTAAATTTCAGGGTGACAAGGCAGAGCACCCAACTCTTTGGGTGAATGCTGTAACCTTTATGCTATTAGTGGACACAGTTTTGAGATGACTTTTGTGCTGTATGTGTGGGTTAATTGTGATTTTTCTTTACTTACCCTTGTCACTGTCTCCAGGGAGTTTATCAAAACTTAGTCGTCTCCTCTGGCCAACTTGAGCCACTTCAGAGCTTGGGGACAGTTATCTGCTGAAACATATGCTTCACATCAGGTCAGCACAGGTGCACATAAAATCTCCTGCTGTCCCAAATGGAAATGTTTAATGAGTTTTTAAAGTGCTGACACCACTACCACCAATTTGAATTGCTCCTTAGGAGCTAACTCTCAGCAAAGTCCTAGTTAAACAGCTACTGAGGCAATCTGACTCAATAGCTTTCAAGTGCCTTAGGATGATCTCATAAACTTTGAATATATCCAGTATTTATAAAAACCTTTTTACCTCCCTATTCCAGGCCTATGGATCTTGAAGGATCTCTAGTAGTAAACACTGTAGCTGTAGAGAGTAAGACTGACATCATTGTATGGATGGGCTGCATCCAAGGATCTTTTAAGTTCTGCAAGGAACAGCCCAGGGATTTTGAAAATACCTTTATAGATGTTCAGAGGCTGTCAGGATAAGCTTTTGGTGTGGTTGTGTGAAAGCTCCCTAACATTAATTAATTGGAATGAATAGCTGTGCATTGGCTGTAGAATGTACCAGCATTAAACTGTCTGACAAATCACACTCACTCATGCTCTCTTTGTCTCTCTCTAAAGGGTCTGACAGCTTTCCGAGCCCTCACCTTCATGTTTATTATTAGATAAGCTTATAATTCATCTCATTTCCTACTTGATATATAAAAATATAGATATCTCTCCAGATTATAAAGAAATAGAATGAGTTATAAGATAATATATTATCTTGGATGTTAGAACTGGGAAAGTTATGTCAGACCCTCCAGTACCTGTGTCTGTCTGTCTATTGTGAGTAGGAAATAAGATGACTATCCCTTTTGTCTGCAGGTAATGCAGAAATGCCAATGCTGGCATGAACAGAGGGGAAAACAAAATAAATGATGAGCATAGGAAATCCTTTTCCAAATTCAGGTGTGTTGCTGTTTTCTTTAAAAGATCCTCCCTTGCACTCTGAATGCAAGATGAACTATCAGACTGAATAGCTAATAGTCTGGTTTCTTTTCACTTTGGTTCCAAAAAAAGGTGATGTGTTTTGGCATGATAGATACTGGCACAACTCGGAGAATGGGAAAAAGTAGTGTTTTGTGGGTGTGTCTGTGAAGTGCAAAGAACACAAGCAGAAAGAGTATGGGGGGAGTGCTGCCTGTGAGCATCTTGCTTTGCACTATCAACTTTGGAAGGAGTGAAGAGATGCTTGCCTCTACTTGACAGGCAGCCTGTGAGCATCTTGCTCTCAGGCAGCCTGTCAAGTAGAAGCAGTGGTCTCTTTAGAAAGAGCCAAGTTACAAGGCACACAGCTCCTGTCTGGATGTCCCTATATCACATGGGAAACAACACGGCCTGGTAACCCCACCAGCTCTAAAGGTCGAGGCTTTACCATAAAAAGCCAAGCATTTAATCTGCGATATAAAGCCTGGAGTAAGTCTAGGCTCGTTTCTCTCTTAAGGCTGGAGCTTGCACTAGCGCTTTTTTGTCCCTCGGGGGAGATCTCCTCTCTGCCCTCCCCCAAAAGTATTTCCTAACTAAATCTGAAAACCCAGCTCTTTGTCTCAGGCTGCCTCCTTCCGCGGGCAGCGGGCTCAGGGCGAGCTCTCTCCTCTGCTGCAATCCAGGGGCTGACTCTTCCTGTGGTGGCTGATTTGTCTTTCTTTTTTTTTAATTTCTCCCCCCCCATTTTCATTTCCACTGAAACAACTCCCGATAGAGATAACCTGCGCATGCAGGGCTTCAATCTGCCCGTGGCCATGGTGAGGCAGAAACGAGTGTCCCCTAATCAGCCTTTCATCTGTCTCCAGGCACGCGTATAAAATGAGCCCCGAGAGGGGACGAGCCGGCAGGGCTCTGTCTTCAGCACTCGCGCCGTGGACAGCGCCCCGGGCAGGCCGCCCCGCCGCCGGTCCCTGCAGCCGAGGAAGGCCCGACATGCAGCCCGCGATGATGATGTTCTCCAGTAAGTACTGGGCAAGAAGGGGGCTCTCCCTGGACTCGGCCGTGCCTGATGAGCACCTGGTCAGCAATTTAACTGTAAGTACCCAGGACTCTCCTTAAATGTTCATAAACAGAACATTTATGTGCACAGGGACTGAACGACCCGGTCAGGAACGTTGCATTAGCACATCTCCTTTTGCAGGCACAAACATTGCAGCTTCTTTTCATTTGGAGTGTGTATCTGAGCACCCTCTCCTCGGAGAGGAGCTGTGTCAGAGCATAACACCCTGTCAAAGAAGGATTTTTTGATACCACTTCGGCTGCAAGGTCCCAGTCTCTCCTGCAGTTCGTGTGTGCAACTGTTTTGGTGTTTGTGGGTAAAAGTGAATATTTATTTTCCATTTTAAAATGCTTATGTTTCCATACTGACAACACGATGTGTCCATTCTTGAAGCACGCATGTTTTATTAAAAGATGAGATAAAAATGTACAGGAACAATATTGCCTGACTCTTGGAATGTGCACTGTGTGCTGCTGCTAGCATCCTTACAGCCCCATTGAATTTGTTTCTGTGTTTAGGGCTTCTGAGCTCTACTACTTAAATACAAAATGTGGGGTCAAATATTGTTCCTGCTTCTATTATGCCATTTCCAAAGCAAGCAACAGAAGTGAATGACAACTCCATTAAAGCAGAATTGCTGCTTTTTCTTTTTGTTGTTCTTTCAATGTTTCACTTCAGGAATGATAATGGCTAAAATCCTACACAGCAATAGCAGCACAAGTAATAAAGAAAGCAAACGTGGAAAGAAATAGTACCACCCCAGAGAGGACAAGCAGATCATATTCTTCTTTGAATATTATCTAAACAAAATGATTTTGTTTTCATAGGTTTAATGCTATAAATAGTTTACTAACCCATGGAATCCAGTGCAGGCTACTTTCTCCCTCTTTTTTTTCTAATAATTTCAGTATTTATTTATTTTTCAATATTATTTAAAAAAATCCAGATACAAGTAGTTTGCTTTGGTACTAGGTTTGATAACTCCCTTTTAGTTCTAAATGCACTAGCACTTTCTTCTCTTTTTATAACATACAACTACCCTGTTACACTGACATGCAAGGTTCACCATAAATACTTTTATAATTAACATTAAATTAGTTTTTTAAGTGTGCACCTACTTTTGACCTTGTTAATACTTCTGTTAAAGGTAGCTGGACAACTCGCAGGTTCAGTTTTAGTTATTTAAGTATCTGGCTGAATCAGATTGAAAAAAGAAAGTTATTGATATCAGTGGATGATCTTAAAAAAGACTTCGTTTGGCTAAATGGGATGAATTTGCTTTATTATCCATGTGTAACTTTCTTCATTGGTGGTCTACTTTAGCTCTTTCTGATTTTTTGAGTATCTGCCCTTGCTCCAGACAATCAGTCATTATTATCATTAGGAAAGCGGCCATTATTTAATCATAAACTCTGGTAGCCTGCCTGACTAGTAAGTCTAACAACTTCCTCAAACATTTGGTTATTTTCCTAGGTGATCTAGTTTTCATACGCAGTATAGTGGCTTTCAGATATCTCTTACAATATTATCTACTTGAAACGATCAGAGACCTCCACAGGATTTGTTCCTGGAGGATGTGAAGAGTGCCTCTTCATACTGAAGCCAATGGAGGCTGAGCACTTTGTACATATAATTAAAATGCTTCTCTGGACTTGGCTATGAAAACTATGCGTGTTCTGACAAGTGCAGAGGGTATGCTGTAAGATTAAAAATAGCACTGTTGTTCTTGTGTAGATCCTTGATGTGTATGAAAGCTAGAAAGGGCTATCCCAAATAGTATTTCTTAAAAAAATATTCTAAATATTATAAAAAATACACCCTCCCTCCCCCTGAAGTCTTAATTCAGTAAAACATGTTTAGTTAGGCATGCGCTCAAATGCTTTCCAGATTGGTGCCATATTGGATGATTCCTAGTCAATGGGGTGATTTACTGCTTAAGTGCAGACCCTCCTAGACATCGACTATACAAGGATTTTTACCATGATTGAAAAATGAATCTGAACTCAGGATATACTTGGTTCCAGATACCACTGAATTCAAGCATATGAAGATCAGCCAGGATGGGGGCAAACTGGTCTAAGATCATTAGAACATACATACCACTGGCAACTCAAAGACATGTACTTTGAGCTATTTGTCCCGTTCTATGCAGTTTGGGATAAATTGGATTCAAACAAGGTATTACCAGTCTACACCTGCTTTCTTACTAACCAACGCATAGCATTGGTACTCCTGTTCTTACTGGCCCTCAGGCAAGGTCTCACCAATGAAATTAAATGGTTGATCCCTTAGGATGCTGTCCACATATACAAACCCAGCCAGTTGGCTTAGCAAAGGTAGAACAGACTGCAGAGTTGATAGATAGTTTCATAGTTGGTAAGATCGGAAGGGACCTGAGCAGATCATCGAGTCTGACCCCCTGCCATGGCAGGAAAGAGTACTGGGGTCAAATGACCCCAGAAAGGTGATTGTCTAGCTTTGTTTTAAAGATGCCCAGGGTAGGAGCCAGCACCACTTTGCTTGGAAGTTGGTTCCAGATCCTAGCCACCCTGACCATCAAGAAGCGCCTCCTGATATCTAGCCTAAACCTACCCTCTGCCAGCTTGTGACCGTTATTCCTGGTCACTCCTGGCAGTGCTCAGGGGAACAGGGACTTCCCCGATGCCTGCCGGTCCCCTCTGACTGGTTTGTAACAGGCCACTAGATCCTCCCTCAACCTTCTCCTGTGGAGGCTGAATAAGTTCAGGTCCCTTAGCCTCTCCTCATAGGGTCTGCCCTGCTGCCGTCTGATCATGAGAGTGGCCCTCCTCTGGACCCTCTCCATGTTGTCCACATCCCTCCTGAAGTGCAGCACCCAGAACTGGACATAGTACTTCAGCTGCAGCCTGACCAGTGCCACGTAGAGGGGGAGGATCACCTCCCTGGACCTGCTTGAGATGCATCTGTGGATGCATGACAAGGTACAGTTGGCCTTCCTGACTGCCTCCCCACACTGCCGGCCCATGTTCATCTTGGCATCAATGATGACTCCAAGATCCTTTTCTGCATCTGGACTGATGAGAAGGGAGTTCCCCGGCCTGTAGGTATGCTGCTGGTTCTTCCGCCCCAGGTGCATCACCTTGCACTTGTCAGTGTTGAATCCCATCCTATTCTCATCCACCCACCCATGTAACCTGTCTACGTCTGATTGTAGCCTATTCCTTCCTTATAGCATGCCCATGTCCCCCCACATCTTAGTGCCATCAGCAAATTTGAACAGGGTGCTTTTTACCCCCTCGTCCAAGTCGCTGATGAAGATGTTGAACAGTGTGGACCGGAGGACCAAGCCCTGTGGGACCCCACTGCCCACATCCCTCCAGGTCAAAAATGACCCATCCACCACCGCCCTCTGGTCCCATCCACAGTCCCCCAGTTTTTTAATGAGAACAGGGTGAGAGACAGTGTCAAAGGTCTTCTGAAAAAGTTAAAGTTTAACTTTTTTGTCAATTTACTTAGAAAGCTGAAAATGCTTCAACTAGTTGTCTTTTTATTTTCTTACCATGTACTGCAGCCATAAAAACACACCAGAATGAAAAGCTTCCAAGAGTTGACCTGAGGCCTATGAGCTATTTGCACAGGGATAAAACGCAAACCAGTATGACACATTTAGTGTGGATCCATAAAAACGGGATCCACTGAAAGCACTCATAGCCTTCAGCAAAGGGATTTTGTTTAAGAAAAGGTCTATTTAAACTGATCCAATTTAAAGGTATCAGCTTCATTCCTTGCCTTGTCAGCACTGACAACTTCTTATTAAGTCTGGTTAGAAATGGTGTAGATACTTAGCTAGCAGAAATTGTCATAGATCTAGTCACAGGGTCAGCTGGAAATGATGTAATCTGCCCAAAGGTCCCTGCCTATTCTCAAGAAATAACTCCCTAGGACAATTTTAATGTGGGTTTTTGTCTGGCAATAACCAGGCAAACATTTTAAACTTTGTTAAACTTTTTTTTGTTAAACTTTTTAAAACTGTTAATTGGTTGCTTGTCCATTTTCACCGTTTTTGTCAGTGAACAATGAGACCAAGTGGTTTTGACTGTTGAACTGAGACATGCATATATAAGCCTGATTCTTAGAATGTGCAGTTTTCTGAGAATCCTACTGCTTTTTGCATTGGATACTGAAATATGCTAGCCATTTTGGGAAATCTTGACCCGCATTACTAAAACTACTTGTATGTGTGGATAGCTTACTGACAGCTCAAATAGGTTTCCACTGATAATACTGCACTCCTTGAAAAGAGCAAATGGAACTTTAGCACAAATGAAAACTTGCTGGAAAGTTTAGAGAAACTCAGAAGTAGGCAGCTTTCAAGACTCCAAGACTTATTTGGAAAAAAATCAGATTCCTTTCACGCTAGATGGCAACTAAACGTCCTTCTTATTGTCTAATCAACAAATAAACTTTAATTCATTAGAAGCAATGAAATCTATGTGGTTACATTAAATCTCCTGCACTGAAGCTGATGAGTGTTCTGCTCATGATTTTATAGACAATTAAAAAAATACTGGCCAGATTGTTGGCTCGTGTTAATCAGCATAGGTCCATTGCAATTAATGGAACCACAGTGATTTATATCAGATGAGGATGTGTTTTAACCAGGTTATAATAACATTACTTTAATGTGTCAGGAAATTTATGTCCTACTTCTTCGTGATAGCCTTGTGTTCTTCTCTTAATAATCTTTGACACTTAGCTTTTAAACTGTGATTCTGATTTGCAATGTATGTTGCTTACCTTTTAGAGGAAAAATCTGGATCAGTTTCCTTTGGGGATTTTTTGTCATAAGCTATCTGTGAGAAATGAATGTTTTACATTTTTGAAAAATGCACAGTCACATCTGAAATTGTTGTGTCCTATATCCACTTGAAGCTAAACAGATCCACTTCTGGGAAAAATGATGAAAAGAAAGGAAATAAAGGAAATGGCAAAAGTGAATCAATTTCTGAGAGTGGAAAGACAGCTGTAGTGTTTTCCTTGAAAAACGAAGTTGGTGGATTGATAAAAGCTCTCAGACTTTTCCAGGTAAGTATTACAAATCATGACAATAAAGAGTGGGGACCTTTGGATTAGATTCTCAGCTGATGTAAACTGATATGACCATTGAAGGCAAAGGTACTGCCTTTGTGGGGAGCCTCAACAGCTACAACTGCAGTGGAGGCTGCTCGCACCACTGAAACTGGCCCTACAGCAACTAGTGCTGCCTTGGATGTTGCACAGCTTCATAGATTTCATAGACATTAGGGCTAGAAGGGACCTCAGAAGATCATTGAGTCCAGCACCCCGAAGGGCAGGAAGTCAGCTGGGGTCATAGGATCCCAGCAAGATAAGCATCCAATTTACTCTTGAAGGTGTTCAGTGTAGGCGCTTGGACCACCTCCGATGGCAGGCTGTTCCAGACCTTGGGGGCTCAGACAGTAAAGACATTCTTTCTTATGTCCAGCCTGAAATGGTCTTGCAGCAGTTTATGACTGTTCAACCTCATCATCCCTTGTGGCGCTCTGGTGAACAAAAGTTCCCCCAGATCCTGGTGGTCGCCCCTGATAAACTTATAGGTGGCCATCAGATCACCCCTGAGCCTGTACTTTTCCAGGCTAAAAAGCCCTAAGGCTCTCAGCCTGTTGTCATCAGGTCTGTTTTCCTGACCTCTGATCACATGCATGGTTAGCTAGACCTCTGGTGGCTAGGCTTCCCAGATAGGATATAAGGCTAGATAGGTACCTTTGAATGGTCATTAAACCCATACACTGAAGAGGCTCCTGCTTAGAAGCAGCCAATAGAAAATTCTGAGCACAGTGGTATATCTGAAATCCCACCCCTCTCTACAGGTTAGATGCTCAAACCAGGGCTTATATCTGTGTGTCCACTCATTCATGAATGAGCCAGAGCATGGCAGCCTGCTCAAGAACAGGCACCTACTATTGTTGTTACCCAAACAGTTTGCTTAAGGCATAGTCAGGGTTGAGACATACAAGGAGAGGCAAAAGTTCCACACTGTAAAGCATGTTTATTAAGGGAAAACACAACATATTAACAAGATGTTTTAGATAAAATACTGTTTTATATAATACAAGTTGCTTTATATAAGAAACAGTGCTAGGAGTGAGAACCCAGGGATCCCCCATTTTATGTGAGAATCTGAACCAATATACTACAGAACCATGTTTCCTCCTCTCTTTCTGCCCCCTCCTTCCCTCTTCCCCCTGTATCTTGGGTTCCTTTTTTGCACCATGGCAAGCTGCCATAGAAGGGTCTTCCACAGAAGTGCCCACGGCTGGAATAGCCTATATGCAGGTAGTGCAGGAACCTTCTGGGAGCTGGGAGATGTGGGTTTTCATCCTGTTGACTAAGGAAGGAATTAAACCTAGGTCTCCTGCTTGCTGGATGGGTGCTTTAGCCACTAGGCTGTATATAATAATTCCAGTGCTACCATCTATGTCTAAAAGGAAAATAGGTACAATTGAATTTTGTCTCAGGTAGTATTGCATGCAATGTTATAATTGTATCCAGTCCCATGTAGGAAGTATGCTCCGAGCAAATCCAGTACAGTGGACTTCAGATAATATAAGGATGGCTTTGCCTGGTTTCTGCATCTCAAAAACCCCTTCTACATGTTACACTTAAGGTGTGATGAACCAGTTAATCATGCCTTAAGTTGTGATCCAGCTTCACATTCAACTGAGTAATGGCATGCTAGAATAAGCAATCAGCTACAAAGTTATTCCACCAATAATGTGGAAAAACTTTGTAGCTTGTTCTGATCATCATAATTTGAATGCATGGTCAAGTGCTCTTCTGGGCTGGGAGCCTTATCAACTGAGGAGCTCTCAGCTACAGGGTTGCACCATCCACCATCAGGCCCACAGCTGATGAGACTTGCAGTGGCAGTAGCATTCCCAGTGCTGCACCCACTGTGGGCCTTATCATCTTGGGGGGCTTGCAGTGGGGAGAATTCTGCCTCCCACTGCAAACCTTGTAAGGTGGGGAGTTCACAGCAAAGTGCCAGAAGTGCTGTTGCCACTGCAAACCTTGTTGGCTGCGGGGCCAACACTTCTTCAGGGCTTGCACAGGGGTAATGGGGAGAATGCTGCTGCAGCTGCAAGACTCATCATCTATGGGGCTCACAGCAGCAGCAGTGTGCCTGGCAGGTTGCATGATTGTGTGACTCATACATTAGATCCCATTGAGCCTTTACACACTCATGTAGAGAAGCCCTAAGGGACTTAGGCAGAGGGTAGGTGCCCCATTGCTCATGCTGGTCATTTCTGCACAGTCATGGAAGAAAACCTGCAGATGCATAAAGAACTTTCAGATCAAAACAGTAAGTTTAAAATACTAGCAAGTGTAGGCACCTGAAGAGCTAGGTGGCCATAGACCATGGACTTTGTTGGATCTGTTTTGGGCTTAGGTGCCAAAGTTCATCCAAGTTCTGTTCTAGGTGCTGAAGTTCTGTCTTTGACTGCATCCCCCAGTGTCAAGGGTGAATACAAGAGTTGTCATCATTCATGAACTGCAATATCTTACTGAGTTGGTAATTCAGAGAGGATTTGGAACAAACTTATGAGAATGATGAAAGTACTGGAAAACATACATTGTAGTGAAAGATATAAACTGCTCAATATTTGTGTAACTTGAAGAAAAAAGCTAAGAGGCAACTTAACCACGTTCTTTAAGTACATGCCTGGGGAATGGAAATTTGCCAAGAGAGGTGTTTTCAGTGTAGCACACAAGTACAAGAAAATCCAATGGCTGGAAACTGTAACTAGAGAATACATATTAGGTGTGTAAAGCACACATTTTTAACCAGAGGGAAAGTTATTAATCAGAACAATTTAGCAGGAGCTCTGATTGATTCCCCATCATTGGACATTTTAAAATCAAGATAGAATGTTTTTTATAAAACAGAAGTTCTGTTTCATCTTCAATTAATGCAGGGAAGGTCTATGGCCTATATTATATAGGAAGTCCAATGAGATGACCATCATGTTCCCTTCAGGCTTCACAACTGGTGAATGACTGAAAAAACAAATATTTAGAATGGAAATGTGCTAACTCTCTAGTCTAAGTAAAACAAATAGTTCAACTAATGGTGAAAATACTTCTCTGAAATGACAGCTAAGGGCAGGACTATGCTCAATATGGGACTCACCAGGTACAGCATCAGAATCTCATGCTGACTGTCTGCCCTGGGTTGAATTTTGCCAATATGAAAATACATATGAGACTTCATGACCAAACATAGACATGGGCATAGATCACTCCCCATTTGGAAAACCAATGATTTTTTTCCCTTGACCTCTTAATAGATAGAGAAGCAGGGATGATGGGGTAAGGCATTTCTTGATAGGTTGCTCTTAGTACAAAAGTTGAAATCATCATTGATGCTTTACAGCTGCCATCTTGCATGTACTAACTGATTAGAGGCTGCACTGGAAAAGAAGGCAGCACTGGTGTCAGGGCCATTTGCACATCCCTTTTCATTGTAGGATTTAGATGTTTAGATGTTTATTATGGGTGGGGGGGAGGTCAGTGGGTCTGGCCTTTCACTTTGTCAAACTTATCACTGCAGGTCATTTATAATTACTGCAAGAAAGACAGATGAGGAATGGAATATAATTATCTTCACAAATGAATGTTTTCTCTGTCAGCTTGTCAAGAGAGATTGAATAAGTGCAGCTTCTTGTAGTAACTTTGTTATTAGGTGAGAATACTAAAAGGCTCTGCAATTAACACTATTGATATGGGCACTAAATATTTTATATCTACTTTTGCTATGTAGTTAACATGGCATTATCATCATTTCAATTACTAAAATAATATCTTTTCTAAGTTATTGTCTTTCTAAATCACATTTAAATCCCCTGTAAATATTATGATTATCTTTTGTCATATAATAAAAAGGATAAAGTGTGCGTTGTTTGAAGCCTTTCTTTTTAATACACAATATAAATCACTAATTATGTACTTAGCCACAGGCTGAATGTTTCTATGACTTCTAAAATATATTCCACTGGAACAGATGCCAACAATTGTGTTATTTTACATGTTTACATATAGAGACCAATATTTCATTTTCCACAGGAGAAGCATGTGAGTATGGTTCACATTGAATCAAGAAAATCCAAGAGGAGGAACTCGGAGGTAGAGATTTTTGTGGACTGTGACTGCAGTAAGAAAGAATTTAATGAACTCATCCAGTTGCTAAAGTTTCAGACTAACATCGTATCTCTTAATCCACCAGAAAGTATCTGGACTGATGAGGAAGGCAAGATTACATTTTTCATTTGTCACTTTATTTAGCTATTGGCCAGCTGCTCATTTAGAAAACACAACATGCTTAAACTCCAGTCTTTTCAACTCATGCCATTCTCCCCCACAGAACTTGACAGCGTTCCTTGGTTCCCTAGGAAGATCTCTGAATTAGACAAATGCTCACAGAGAGTTCTGATGTACGGCTCTGAGCTAGATGCAGATCACCCTGTAAGTATGAAATACAGCAACTATTGATCGTGCTTGTATTTTAATTCTGAATTGCAGGGCTGCAACACAACTTAAAATAACTCTGTAAATAGTCATTTGTATGATTTAGCCACACAAATAATGAGTTCTATGGCAAAGATTTTAAATCAATTTTTGGCACTCTTAAGGAGCATAATTTTTAGAAAATGTGTGTCCAGCACTTTTATGAAATTCTCATCTCTCTAATAGTCTTATTGACTAGAATTGCCTGTTTCTCTAGTTCAACCACTAAAAATTGAAGCATTCCATACTTGCTAGTCATTGCTGGTCATCTTAGTCCTCTTAATGAAGCCAGGGTGGCCCAGGATTAGGGGAGCACACCCAAAACCCTTATTTCTGCTGTGCGCTTTTTGACCATAGCTTGTAGTTTCATAAAATCCAAAATTTATTGAATCAACTTCAGCTACAAACAATAACTTCAGTTCAAATAGAGGAATTTCACTTTTGATGAGGCAGTTTTAAACTGAAGCTGATGATTGTGATGGGCACTTAATATTATTTTATGTTTTGAGCTGGGTGCTTTCATTAAATACTTGAATGATCTGGAGAAAACCTGCCTTTAGTTTTATAGACAATGAAAAAAGACATTTGCATTACATGAATATATATTTTACACTTGGGGGAGCCCTTTTAAGCATAATTTGTACCACATTTGTGATCGTTCAAAGCTCAGAATAAGAGATGGAAAAAACTGACTGCTGATTCTGATCTCTGCTCCATCCCCTGTATGTATGTGGGGGTGCTATCAGAGTTATGAAGGGCCTGTGCTGAGACAGCGTAGGGGTACTGTGAGCTCTAAGATCATTCCAGTATAAAGCCCACTGCATAATGGTCAATACTTTCATCCCAAAGTTTGCTACGTGACAAACTGTTTAGTTATGACAAACAGTTATTCTATCTTCTTTGCTGCCTTGGTGTGCAAAAATCATTTGTCTCTGTCATAAGAAGAGTAAGACTACTCCAGTCCACTTACTCACCCATTAATACAATGTTGGCAACTTTTTAATTCAATGTCTGTGCCACAAAGGTATTTAAACAATCAAGATAGCTGCACCAAGGATCAATAGCTTTGTAAGAAACCTTTTCCAGTTAAGCACCGCATATTATCTGACATTGTCATCCTAAACTATTATTTTTCATGAGTGATTCAATCAAAGCCTTATAAAGCCATATAAACAGAAGAACAAAAGGGAGGTGTGGGGGCTACCATTTGGAGAATCTGTGACCTGTAAGGACCTAAAGAGATTCCAGCACTAGCTTTCCTGCAGGAGAAGTAGCTGGAGTCATGCTAACAAAACAAAGTGAGGATGTGTTCTCCAAGTATCTGAACAGTGTTATAAGGCCCCTGCTGCCCTGAACACTGCTTGAGAGTGGGAAGTTTGAAGGTTTTCTAAAGTACTTTGTATTCTCCTCTACTCTACCCTCAACAGTTCAACACATACTTCTACATTTTTGCTGCTGCATGCCACTGAGGCTTTTGTGGACACCCACGCAAGTCTCATGGGCTAATAGTAATTTTCCACCATTTTTTTATTCTGCCTTTCAGTTGTGTTTGTTCCTGTGCATGCACAGTGAAAACTATTTTTTCTATCTATTCTACTGTGTAGTGGAGTGATAGGAGCTGCAACACCCTTTCTGGGATGCTGTGAAATTAAATTAAGCTCACCTCAATGATTTCCTATTCTCTGTCTCCCAAGTGATGGCAATCTTGCCTTGATATTGAGATAGCCTTCTTAATCTGAAAAGTAAAGTATATCAAAATGTTTTCTGCATAAAAAGATGTTACAGTGTTTTGAATAACTGAAAGTAGAGTAACTCCCTGGGGAGTATGTGTTAGAGGGCTCCTGTGTGCTTGACCTAGAAAGGGCAAGATTCTTTCACATCCTCAGTATAGCCTTCCCTCTTTAACTCATGTTGCAGCCATTCATGGGTTTAGCTCTGGAGGTGCTGGTGTAGCTCCCTAGTGTGTTGGGCAAGATGCTAGTTGTCATAGTATCATCTTTGTAACAGGCTTTTTATGGATTGTGAGGCACTTTGATCTTCAAACCACAAAGCAGGTATTGACCATGAGTCAAGGATTCTAATTTCTTACCTGCATGTGCCATTCCAGGCAAGTCAGGAAGGTGGTGGCAGGGTTGAAGTGGCAAGGACACAGTTTCCCCTCATTAAGGTTTTAATTGCACAGTAGTGTTTTTGCCTTTTTCCTTAGACTACTGGTAGGGAACCACCCCCTTACTGGCTCTACATGCATGTGCCAAACCTGGAAATAGGTTGTGGAGATGCTGCAGGGTCATCCTGGGGGCCACACTCAATCTTGGCAGACACTAAGTTTTTGAGAACTGCTGCTGGTGATGACCTTTGGAGCATCTTTGCTGGTTTGGCTTTTCTGCACCTGCTATATAAGAAGGGACAGAGAGATCGGGCATACTTGTAGCCATCCAGTTGGGGCACACTGCTGCTGTGATGCCCTTGGTGAGAAACTGGCACTAGATTATTTTTCCCACTGTGAAAAACATGAAGGTAATGACAGTATGATACAATTAAGCCCTAAATAAAAACTTTATTGATTTTTTTAAAAAATGTCTTAAACTAATTTTCTTTCCCCTTGTTCTAAATGAATGTCTCCTTCCTTTCTTAAGGGATTTAAGGACAATGTCTATCGACAGAGAAGAAAGTATTTTGTGGATGTTGCCATGAGTTATAAATAGTAAGTACTGGTATAATTCTTTCCTGTGCCGCTGACTAGTTAGAATTCATGTTCCACTTAATTCTGTTAGGATGAAGTTTTGTAGTAGACAAAAGTGAGCCATTAAACTTTGACCATTTTAGTGTAGGCTATAAATGACAAACCTGAAGCAGAAGCTTGAAATCATATCATAATTGCAGTGTAATAGCAGGCAAGTGTGGATTTTTGCGGCTAAGTGCTACACTTTCACTGCGATGTTCATACCTTACACAAAGTAAGAAGCTATTTTTCAAAGTATTTACATACTGTATAATGTATTTCTGTGTTGCAGACATCCTTGGGTTAGAAACCTGGCCTTTTAATACCAAAACTTGTCTTTACTGCTTGAGCCAAAGAAGATTGTCTTTTAAACAGAATGTTTATACATGTTCTGGAACATGCTGCATCATTAATGGTGAATGCATTATATGTTTTCTCTGCCCATTTTTGACAAATCTCATCCCTATTACAAGAGTTCAAATTCTCTAATTCATTCAGCTTATTGGCTGCAAAAAACATGTAAATTATTGAGTGACTTGTACACTGTTTATAGTTCTAGGGAGACTCATTGCCCAAAATGCTTCTTACTATGAGCAAGAGCCAACAGAGGTATCCTTAGCTGGTGGTAGAAGTAGCTGATGCTGTAGTGCTGGCACACAGTTGTTGGAGGAAAAAGTAAGAACTGAAGGAAAACCTGACGTTGCACCTGTAACCAGTTAATGAGTCCTATATAGTCTGCTATAATTGGAGGAATTGGGGCCTCAGGGGTGAACTGAGGAAATGAGGACATAAAGGTTGGGTGGGTGGGTGCAGGGGGTGTATGGGTATGAAACAGTATCCACAAATTCCTTTAAAAAACAGTAAGGTATGATTCCAGAGAGGTGAAACCCAATTGATCTGGTAATGAACTTAGAGAAAACTAATATGCAGACCAGTGAGGGCCGACTTTTCTGACACATGTGCCACAACTAAGCCCCACACATTTCTGGAGTGCTGCACGGTTCCACTTCCCCTGTTTAATCTGCTGCTCTGCTTTCTGCTCCCTGACCTTTTTGCTGCTGTTCTCCCTGCTCCCTCCCAGATCTGCTGCATGCCATACACACAGGCTGCCCATGCCATTTGTGGCACATGTACTGTGGGGTTGCCACTCCTGATGCAAAAGTTATACTACATTTTTACAGGTTAAAGTCCAAATAATCTGGGTAAAGGAAAAGTATGTGGCTGCTCACAGTATCATAAGGTACATCAGAAGTATTTACAGTGCACATGAAAACTCTATACAACTGTGCATCTGAGACAGTCAAGCCCTTTATGACTTTTCCCTAGTAGGTGATAAGTAACAGGAGCATCTGTCACTTCTTCAAAAAAAATATTGTAGAGCCACAGAATTTTGGTTCATGAAGAAATGTTTTTGTTGGCTTAATCCTGCTCCTAATGAAGGTGATGAGTGTTTGTCATGAACCTCAATGGAAAGAAGAAGAATTGGGCTTAGCTGTATACATGTACCTTTCATTCTGTGTTGTAATAGATCATTTTAAAATGTTGCATTTTCCTTTTCACTTGCTGTTTTTTCCTTTGTACATTTTGGTGGTGTTTCTACTCCTCATTCTCTAGTACTGAAGCTAATGAGACAATACTAGCCATAACCATAGATGTTTTTAGCTTCTCAAACACTCAACATGTATCTTTTCTGTTCTGGATGTTGCTCAATTAGCTTTTTGCAAATACTTTATTGCTGTGTCAACTTTGGGAAGGTGATGTATTCGATAAGCAATTCCTCACCAACATGACATTTCTGAACAGATAAAATGCTTTGGATCTGTTAGAATTAAGTGTCTGTGATTAATATTTAGGTCACTAGCTAAGTTCCTGCAGGGATTCCCAAACTGTGGTTCGGGATGGCTAGTCACATGATGCTGATGCTCTTTCTTATTTGTAGTGGCCACATCCAATCTAAAGAAGTCAATAATCCATGAGCTGCTCTCATAATGTTTCTTTTCCATGGGGATATTGCCATAAGGGGAGAGTAGGCTGATCTATGCAGTCCTGAATTGACTGGGTCGACAGAGCCAGTCTTTCAGTTATTAGGATGTTTTGTGCACTATACAGGACTTTGAGCCCATGATCACCTGTGTAACACAGCTATTTTTATAATTGTCCTTGGCTCTGAATTGGAGCACATTTGTGAATTAAGGATAAGATATCCAAAGAGGCCAAACAGTGGTTAGTACCCAAATCTCTTTGATTTTTTTTTTTTTTTTTACTGGTCATTAATTTCTAAGAGCATGTCCACACATGTAGGGATGTGACTGTACATGTGCAGCAGCAAGTCTGTGCTGGTACTTTTTACTGCTGTGCAAACCCCTATTCATATGCTTTGGTGAGGGGCAGAATGTCCCATTTTGGGGAAACTGCTGTTTCCGCATTCCTTCAGGTTCCCGGTATGCTGAAGGAGCCAGGGAAGAACTAGAGGAGCGGAGACACTTGCGCTGGCAGCCAGAATGTCTCCTGGGAGGACCAAGCCTCTGTGTCTGCTGGTGCATGCTCCTGTGCCATGTGTCGCACCGTTTTTTTTGCTGGGCTTTTTTTTTGTGGTGTTTTTATTTTGTCAGGGTTTCCTGATAGCAAATTTTGCCCCCATGCTGCAAATTTACAGCACAGGGCACATTTTAATGTGCCAGGTGTGCAGTTTGTGGTGCCACAAAGAGGTTTGCAATGCCACAAACTGCATATGCCTGCAGGTCTGGATCCAGCCTAAAGTGTTAATAGTTTTCCAGATTTACCACTCAGTTTGCTAAAGGCTGAAGGTCTAAATTTTTTTCTTTGGGAATAGGAAAGTTGGCTAGCAAGGTTCACATTTACTATCAATATTCCTTTCTTGGATGTTGTGGAGCTTTTTCCTTCTTTTTCTACCCTGAAGATTGCAAAGTGCCTTTATCAGTCTTACTAACACACCTCTAAGCTTGTGGCTTTCTCAGGAGTTAATGGGATCTGTTCCTTCACATACAAATACTCTTTCTTAATTTTGTCTTTCCAGATCCAGGCAGTGTCTTGAATTCATTATCATCCCCAGGAGTTAGTAAATTTTCTGCACTATCTACAAATACCTGCTGGGTTGTAATTTTCTTGTCTCTCAGGTTTCTAAGTCAAACTAATTTCAATTGCATTCAAATTTTATTAGTAATAGGCCTAAGTCCTGGCACTTATGGGAAGGCATATACTAATTTCATATTCTTTATAATTTTATGCATCCTTTTATGGATTTCCATTTTTCTTGTTTGTGGTTTATATTTTTTGTTTAAAAAAAATTAGCAGACCAACATGTTTCTTTTCTTTTTTAATTTTCTGCATAGAAAGACCAACATGGCAGAAAAAGAAACACTTTAAAACGATCAATATTTTTTTGTAGAAAATAATAACTGGACAGTAAGATGGTGAGAGAAATTATATATTATGATTATAGAATTGATTTCTCTCCTTCTTTCTCTCTTTCATTATTGCTTATTCACATTTTTACATGACCTACTGAATGATCTAAAATTGTGGTCTGAACTAATTGTCTGAAAGGCTGCCTCCTTTCTGTGCCCAGTTCTTGCAGTTGTTATTGGCTGGACTGTATTTGAAGTCAATGTTTGTGGAAAACATTATAATATTTCTCACCTATCTAGGCAGATGTCTAGGCCTCTGCAAGAGTGTGTTGCTGGGGTAGTTCACTGGCTTTGGAATGAACTCCTACTCCCAATTCTGTTCTTGGACATTTTCAGGATGCAGTGTACAGCATACCCTTTTCATTTATCTTTCTACTGATTGTGGTTGCAGGTTACTTGATACTGAATTAGTTTATCTTTATTAGTGTCTGTTTTAATTCTATAATGTTATCCAGGGACTAAATGGATGAGGACAGGATAAATGTTGTAGTAATTCTCCCTTAATATTTCAGCAAGCCTATGGCCAAGTCCATTTGGCCATGACCTCATAATATCCTTGGCGCACACTCCAGCCCCATATTTGCCAGCTGCTAAATTGTTGCAAACTTGTTTGTTTTTGGTTTTTTCCAGCTGTCGAATTTCTGGAGAAAACTAAGCAGTTTGTTTTTCTGGTTCTTTGGTCTTTTATCACTACAATTTGAATACCAACAAAAACTCATCTTCAAGGAAGCACTCAGTGTGATCCTATGGGTTCAGGTGGCAAAGAGAATAAAGGAGGGCAGATTTTTGCCTAATGAGATTTTTGAAGGCTGAATAACCAAAATTCCTCAGGCACACTCACTCCAATCAATATAAGGTGTCTTTGGAGCTCTGCCCAGTATCAGATTTTGCATCTCATTGCATTTTGCTTCAAAAGCAAGCCAAAATCTTTCCAAACTTTTCACATGGAGGGACGCATAAAATAACTAATAGCCCAGTGGTTACTTACCTGGGATGTTGGAGAGCCACACTGAATTCTCTACATAACCTGAATCAGAATAATGACTTGAGTCTGATCTCCCACGTTCCTGGTGAGTGCCATAGGCACCAGTCTCTCGTGATCTTTCACTAAATTAATATTTAATCATTTATACCTGGTAGAACAACTTCAGAAGGAGAGATTCAGGGAACACTTTGAAGGCCACACCATAACTTGGTGTTTAGGACATTCACCTGGAAGTGAGTCAAGCAATACAAAAATCAGGTAATGCAGGTACTTGTAACCAAGTACCTATATCTCAGGTGAATGCCCTAATCATTGGGTCAGTGGCTTTTCTCTCTTGAGTCTCTCCCTGTTTTTGACCAGATAGTCCATACTTTTTTTCATTGAAAATGATGCTAAGAGCTTTTGGCTTCTAGTAACTGGCATTTTTCTGACAAGAAATATTATGTTGAAAAAAATTCCACCTTGTTCTACATCTAGGAAATCCTGTTCTCTTGCACATGTAGTCTTTGAGCAGCTCTCAACAAGAATGAGATCAAGGTACTGAAAAATGATTTCAGGACAGTTCAGAGTTAGCTTCTCAAATCAAGATAGATAAATCTAAAAAAAATTTAAAAAGCTTAGCAATCAGTCAGAGAAGAAATCCTACCCTGAGAAGGGAAGTGAAAGTTCAGCAGTATGGCATTCAGGTTAGGTCTATGCTGTTTACAGAACAGCTTGCTGATTCATACTACATCTCCATACATGGGCGACTGGTGTCACCTTAGTCGGGGGGGGGGCAGATGCCCCACCCCAGCTACCAGTCAGCGACTGGGGGCGGGGGGGGGCATCCCCACAAGGCCAATCTCACCAACCAGGGTGGTGTCCCCTCACGGCCGATCACATTGACCAAAAAGCAATCACAGTGTTCCCAGAAGTGGCCATGGTGCTACATCCGGTGCTCCCACTCCCTGCCTGGTGCTCACAGGGAGGGTACCGCTGCTCCCACCTGTCCCCTGCCCATCACCTAAGCGGGGAGCATGGCCTGTCGGGGTGCACCAGTGCTCTCAAGGGGTGCATGTGCACCCCTGTGCACCCTCTATCTCCACCCACCGCTGTCTCCACATGGAGCAGGGTCAGAGTAGCCCTAGCTGGCATGGGGCCCTGGGGAGCAGCCAGCCCAGGGCTGCTCCCCAACCCTAGCTCAATGTGCTATGGAGGGGCTGGCTTCAGTGTGGGCAGCCCATACACCGAAGCACCCTCATTCCCCAGCCAGCTAGGGCAACATCGACTTGTGCTTCGCTGCTGGGTAAAAAAACTCCACAGCAGGATGGTACTTATATTTAAATGGCTAATTAATCTATTACACAGTAAATATCTTGTGTAGGCATGCCCAGTGAGACTTAATTCAGAACCAACTCAATTGTTCAGAACAGTAATTCTGTTATAAAATACCCAGATGAACATATCTCTTATTTTTGGCCCTCTATGCACCTTTTCAGAGATACAAATAAGTTCACTCTTGAAAAATCCTGGATGTCAAGGACATAATAAAAGACAGTAAGAAGCCCTTATATGATCTGGTTTGGTAGCATCTGGTCTTCTCTGTAATATGGAGGTACGGGTGATGTGGATCAAAAATAAATAGACTGTCTGAGTTGTGATGCTTTGGGAATGAGCTTAATCCCTTCTACAGGATATTTCTGATAGCATGCTTATGAACCTGAGGACTTAAAATATGTCTGCATGTTAAAGTGGGAATAATGAGCACCAAACTAGAGAGATTTTTAGCTAGGGGGTGGGGGATCTGTATTTCTAGATATCACATCTGTTTTGTAAAATGAATGATTCAACAATGTTATATAAATAAATAATATTCTATATGTACAAGAATATATAGATAGCCTGGTTACTTTATTAATAATGCAGACATGTTATTATTCACACAACCAAGTGGAAAGTGATAAATGCTGTCAAATTCTGAAATACACAGTTTATATAGTTTTGATACCATAAAATAATTATCATTACTACTCTTGAAGAAAAAATAGTTCTGGAAGCATACCAGTAAAATTTGTATTGCACTTTGATAAAAGGTTTATTATCGGTTTTTATTCTAGATTTAAATAGGAATATAAATGCACATAGTGATTTGTAAATAAATCCAATGACAAATGGAAATGTCTGCTCTGAAGAATTTACTAGATGAAATTTATCCAGAAACTGTCTTTAAGAATATTTCTTGTTGTTGTTGTTTTTTGTAGTGGTCAGCCCATTCCCAGGGTGGAGTACACAACTGAAGAAATTAAAACTTGGGGAGTTGTGTTCAGGGAACTCACTAAACTCTATCCCACTCATGCTTGCCGTGAATATTTAAAAAATTTCCCTTTACTCACCAAGTACTGTGGTTATAGAGAAGATAATGTGCCTCAGCTGGAAGATGTTTCTATTTTTCTTAAAGGTAAGGTTCCTCTTTGGTTCTTTTACAGCCATGGTATTACAAGAACATTGTTTCCTCTTAACACCTGAATGAAAGCATATTGAATGGAACAATACCCATGAATGTCAATAGCATTTAGATCAGGCAAATCAAATTAACCACTCTTGGAAATGTTTTCCCTGGGAGAAAAATTGCTGGAGTTAATTAGTTGTTTGAATCCTCATGTATAAAGTTAAGAGGGATGATTTGGTACCACCCCTGAATGAGTCTGCCTTCCACACACTGAAGGAAACGTATCCTGGAATGGAGCGAGGTCTTGTAGTATGATAGCGAGTGGAGAGCACGGCCAGCCACACCACTGTAATGATCTCAGTATGGGAACTCCATGGTTTTCCTGTAACTCCTCTAAGAGCGGGGGAAGAATAAAATGTTGAGACAATATTGTTTAAAGACAGCTTCAGGCTTAGTAATCTCTGATCTTTACGTTCAGTTCTTGCCTCTGTTAAGCATGAGGCCTTCTTAAAGACCTTATGAAGAATCCAACATGTAGTTACAAAGGCTAAACACAAGAGGGATGTAAGCGCACTTTGTCAAAGTGAAATAGTAACCAGAGAGAGAAATATGCAAACCAACCACCTGCCTCGGTTTTATTTGGAGCATGACCCCAGCTTGTCGTTCATCATGTTGCTTCTATCCACGCAAAAGCTTACCAATAGTTGAAATGCACATATCCAGGTTTGTTTGCATATTCTCAAATGATCTTTTGCAGTATTTCCATACAATCTTGACCTTCCTGTTTTGGAGTTTCAGACCCATCTTATGTACACTTCCCAAGACCCCAGTCATCCAGTGAGCTCCAGGTGGATGGGACAATAGGACTCCACAGGTGTAAAGGGGATCTCCCTGATGTTCAGCAAAGGATCAGTGCCTATATGATTATCTGATTTTGAAATAGTCCATCACAAATACTTTGCATGCCCTTGTCTGTTGGCTTACGAGCAGCCAGTCACTGCATTTTCTCTTAATGTTCGTTCTTCTCAAAAGTCCCTTGAGATTTTCAGGTACATTAGCTTCTTGTGCTCTCTTGTCAAATCCTAGGAGCCCAAATTAGAATGTCACGAGAACATTAGGAAAAGGAATTTGTTTTGGTGCTTCAATTCCCAACAGGGGAAAACATTAAGAAAGTTGTCCTCGGTGTATAAGGGAGAGTTTTAACTACAAGAAATGTGTTTGTTATGAAAGATTAACTTACCCTATTCCCTTTTGCTCTGCTTCATCCTCACTTCTTGTTTATGATCACCTGCATTCAGCAATCATTAGCTTATCATTCTGAATTGGTCATACCTTTCTAAGTTGCTCATATATTGTAGTCTTGGTCTCTGAGGAATGATGTGAAGGTATTGGGGTTCTTTTCTAACTAGAAGTTTAAAAAGGATGATAACAACAAAAAAGTCTGGATGGCTTCATAAATATATCTTCAGACCAAAGAATGGAAGCTAAACGTGGAACATTTTTCTATAAACACCTTGGAAACAGCAACTAATAAGGAAAGAGAAAATGTAGTAAAGAACTGTCCTTTTCAAAGTTACTGCATGTTTGAAATGATTCCCCACTGGGACTGATCTGACAAGGGGATGCTTTGTTAAATGCATAAACAAACCTCTGTATTTTAATCCTACCGCATGTATGTTAAAAAATTCATAACTTTTTTATATGTGAAAATAATCCCACATTTATTTTAGGTCCAGTAAAGGTGATGTGCATCATCTTACATAGAACTCAGCTTCTGTGTTGGACTCTTTTATCTTGTCCTTGTTTGGTATTGTAGATAAAAACAGATACTTCGTGATGGTTTCACACACTGTAACCTTGACTACTTTTCTAGTAGATTTTTAATTGAACTGCAAATTATTTCAAGCTGCTTTTATTAAGAGTATCTAAGCAGGGCAAAATAATTATCTTTGCCCAGTGGACACAAATAGCATACAGCGATCCTCAGTCCATCTTTTTAGTACTTGTTTTTGGTAGAATCAACAACTATAAAGCCGTACATGCCCTAAAGGACTGACATAGTGAAATACAATGTGGCCTTTTCATTATCTTCTCTACTACAGAAAGGTCTGGCTTTACAGTGAGACCAGTTGCTGGATACCTGTCTCCCCGAGATTTTTTAGCAGGATTAGCTTACAGAGTTTTTCACTGTACTCAGTATATACGACATGGCTCAGATCCTCTCTACACACCAGAACCGTAAGTTCCCCACTTGTTCTTCTTCAATATTCACAACAATTGCAACTTTAAAAATGAAGGCAATTATGATGTTTGGGTCCTTTTAAGATTCAGTAATCCATTGGAGTATCCTTGCACAAAGGGTGAAATCCTGACTTCACTACTGTTAATTGGTAAAACTGTTATTGATTTAAGTGGGGCTAGAATTTCACTCAGAAGCCTTTATTATAGATTTGTGTAGAATCCAAAGGTTTGACATGTGTCATTTTGTAACACTGCTAAGAAAAAACTTTTTGTCAATGGAAGATCCAGTTTTCAACTGTACAGTTCTTTTCATAATAAGTGTCTTTGGGGGCAAAATATTTTCTTTGGTCAGTATTTGGAATTTTTAGGGGGTAAACACTGATATATGAAATATTTTAATAGGGTATGTCACTATGGCACCTCTCAGGAGTCATATCCCCATTATTTTCATCATTTGAGCCCAGTTTTTTCTCCTGCTCTGGCAGGAGGTTGGACTTGAAGATCTATATGGTCCCTTCCGACCCTACTTTTATGATTCTATGACTTTTGTTGAGTTAGGCTCCACAACCACATTTATTTTTTACCATACAATACAGCCATGAGAAGCCCAGGAGGAACTGTCCCCTCAATGAGAGAGGAGATTGCATTATGGGATACATAGTCTGACTAGAGGCTTGGACTGTGGAGGAGAGTGGGAACATGACGAGCTGAAAATGTGGTGGACATGAGGCAGCATGGCAGCATTTCCAAACTGAAATATTTTGGGATGAAATGTTTCTGGGTTTGATTTCTTGATGAGAAGCCAACAGTTTTGGGGGAAGGAGTGGGGTGGGAACCAACACTCCAGCTGGTTCTACCTATTCTGTGTTGTGCTCTGTGCAGTTTGCAATAGAACAGGGCCTGCCAGGCATTTTTCACACTGGATAGTCTATCAAGGGTGCTACTGATTTCATAAACCACAAAAGCTTCAATAACAGACTAGTCAAGAGATGACTAGAATGAACTGCTAGATTTGGTCTTATTTTTGCTATTTTGGTATACTTTTTAAACAAAACTTGCAGAAATGGTTTTATATATCTGTCTGTGATCTTTGAAACCATGCAGGACAGAACCACCGATGGCATAAGAAAACCTTTTAGGATGTTAATCTAATAACTGACCAACATCATTTTCATCTTGGTTAGGTGCTTTATCTAAAATATACAGTTATGGCAGATTTCTAGAAGAACTTTTTCTTCATATGCAAGCAGTGTGAACTGTTGGAAGAAATGGTTCAGTATTAGTTTGGCAATATATTTTCTTTTTGACAAAGCTGTGGCAAACATCAAAGTCACTTGTTCTCTGCTTTCAGCTCAGTAGTTGGAGCCAGTTCTTGAGCCAGCATTGCTGCAAATGCTTTGTTTGAGGCTCTTGAAAAATGATTTTGCCTGACTATGGTTTGACCACTTCTCTTCCAAAACAAGTGTATGTGGTATAAATATGAGTGATATAAGAAAAAATCCAGACTGATTTCCTCTTGTGAGAAGCCAGGCTGCTGGGTTCCAGCATCCACTAACAGTCAGCAGAGAAGTAATCATGGCTATGAAGTTAATAATCGTAAAAAAATATAGGAGCATTATGTTATATAAAACAAAAAAAATGTATGTTGTGTACAATCCCAGTAAGTGCAAAGGTCCTGATCTATCATGCCCCTCAGTCAGCTACATAGCTAAGGAGGTGGGGGGTGGGGGAGCGGAGAGGGAGTGAGCAGGGCACCAGCTTATAGAGGAGTGCAAAATTGCACAGCTATGCCTCTGCCTTCTGCATGTACGTACCTTGCATCATCAGTTGTCCCTTTGGTTTCTATGTTTCTAGTCTCTTTGTCTTTAGTTTGATACTGTTGATACTCAGAACTGCGCACTAGATCACCAGAATTATGTCATAGTATGCAATAACTGAAATTCTGCTGATAAACTACCCATTCATGGTGTCATGAGAGTCACTGTGATAACTCTAGGGAAATTAGAATTACAACTTTTGTTTCTATACTGGGCTGAACTTAATTGGCAATCCTAGTTATTGTCTTTACAGCTCCCAGAGTTAGAGTTATATGAATTATATAGATAGCCATGTGGAAAAAAAACCCTGCTGGGTTAATTTTTAAAAAGAACCTTATTCTTTTTGTGCAGACCTAGCTATTCTCAAATCATGCATAAGAAACAATGTGGGGGCTAATTACAGAGAATACGTAGCAAACATTTTGATTTTCATAAAATTTTGCATGTAGTGGATATTATCAGCAACATCATTAAAATCAGTGGTGGAACTCCTTTTGACTTCAGTGGGGGCAGGACTTTCCCCTTAATATTTGCCTCATTGCAGTGCTCTCGTAGCTACTGTAATCTGGTATCTCCTATATGATATATGAAAGCATAATAAGGTTTGCTGCAGCTGCCTTGTGCTGTGAATGTTGCATTTCAGTGCTATAAACCTGATGAAAAGGCTTCCATTGACTTCAGTGGGCTTTGGATCAGACTTTACAACCATACTATTGAGCTAGATACAAATTAGGGAATTCACTTGACTTGATGTCTATCACCACTATATGCATTTTAAAGTATGCTCATTCTGTTTCATTCTGTTGCTACTACATTCAGAGAATTACATAGATTTCCTCTCCTGACTAATTTACTCCTAGAAAAATCCTTTACTGTGAAAATTGTATTACTAAAATCTTATTTTCTCTGAGTGGTGCCTGTGAATAAATTAAAGCCACTTAATTATTTTCTGAATGCAAGAAAACAAAAGAATCAAGCTGGTCATTAGGGAGAGTTATACTATTTCAGCTATCTATAAAGGACCAGACTTCTGGGAGGGCTATGAGACTAATATGACAATTCCAAACACTGGGACATGATTCTGATGGCGAGGTATTTTTCTTTCAAGTGATCTTCCTATTCCCGCATGTACAAACGTTGGTATTTGTAGGTGGGAGATCATGGAACAATATGAAAAACAGACAGATAAAAGCTACCTTTTTCCCTACCTCTCACTGCTAATTTAGTAATATTAATATAATTAGATTGTGTCTGCCCTTGGAGAGGGGTGGAAGATCTGTAAACTGCCTCTGCCTTGACTCTACTAGGGCTGGTAACCGTCTCTGAGGCTGCCTGTCCTCTGCCATGAGGGTGTGTGACTGCAGCACGAATAGAAGGCAGGGTAGTGATGCACCTTATAGACTAACTAAATTAGAGATGCATAAGCTTCTATGAGCCTGAAGTCCTTTCATCAGATGTTGTGAAAGGACAAGCACAGAGCAGTCTATCAATAGAAAGAGTGATCTGAATTCAAAAGAGAGAGGTAGTTAGCCATGTCAGGAAGGAGACAGCTTTGTTTTCTACCTTATAGACCAGGGACGGGCAATTATTTAGGCTGGAAAGTCACTTAAGGAGTTTTGGTGAGCTGTTTAGGGTTGGGGGGTGGGAGGCGTGAAAAGGGTGCTGACACAGCTTTGGCACCCTGCCACAGTTGTTTACACAGGGAAGGGAGGGGGCAGCAGGGAGATGCCAAGTGAACCTATGCAGCCCCAGGGCCATCTGCCCCACACCCCCTGAAACTGCTGCACACAGAACCAATGCCCATCACTGGGACAGGCAGGGAGCAAATCGCAGTTCTGCCTTGGGCCCTGGTACTATCGTGTGGTCTTTCTTTTTGTCATACTATACAACTTAATCATGCACAGGTATATGGAGACCTTGATGCTTTTTTCCACTGTGTAAAAGAAAGGAAATATATGAAAGAAAAAGAGCCTTTTAATTATTAACCTACCACAGACCAGGCCCATACACAGCACAAGAAGAATACCTTTTGGACTCCACCTGAGGACTGCAGCCCCACTTTGGACATGCATATAAACTATTTTTGCCTTTGTCCCCACTCTGTGATTACTCAAGAAAACTAACAAGGCTTACATCACAACCTCAGTCCTGAGAAATGGAGAATCATTCTCAGCCTTAATAACAACTCCGATATTATCATATGACAGTGCTACTGTTCTCATGGACAGTACAACGTACTTGCAGGAAGACAAGGAACAACTCCTGTCAGAATCCCATGAAACAATACCAGGAGGAATTAAACAATGTCTTAATGACACTGCTTCTGGAAATACAGGAGAAAATTAATGCTTCCACCTCCCAGGAACCAAGACCAAGCAACCCAGCATGCCCATCTGGCATTGACACCACCATGGGGGAAGTGTGACTAGAGTGACTCCGTCCTGTTCCCATATGCCTCTGAAGCTGGGGGCTGTTTGAAAGACACAACAGATTTCTTAAAGAAATGGCTTCATTGACAAGCTTCCAGCAAACACCATATTAGCTACCATGAATTTCCCATCTCCATACACCACACATCCCCCATGAGGGTGTACTGCAAGCCATCCAAATATTATCCCCAATAAAGACACTACTTCTTTTTTCATCACATTTTCCTTCTGTGTCCTCACACACAAGTATTTTGGATGTGGGGACTCCCAAATAGCATTGCTATGGACAGATTTGCAGTCCATTTCCTCTGCAGCTGCTCGCTCATCCTCTGATCTACCTAAGCTACATCAAGGACATCTTCATCATAGGGACACCTAGGAAGGAATCTCTAAAGAAATTTCACCAGGGCTTTAACAACTTCCACTCCTCAGTCAAACTAACTTTGGAATACTCCACCCAGCAAATTCATTTCCTAAACACCACAGTCCTGATTTACAGACAGCTCCCCAGGCTCAAACAGTATCTCTCAAGCAACAGGCTACCTAACTCCTTTTCCCACTGTGAAACCAAGCCTTAAAATTAGACCCAGGTGCTAGCTGTGCCCCTTCATCAATACAGGTCACATCATCACTGGATCAAATAACATGGATTATAACATCCAAGGTTCATCCACCTGGTCCTCTACCAACATCATATATGGCAACATTTGCTTACAGTGCCCCTCTGATGTCTGCATTGGACAGACGGGGCACGTTCAACATATAAGAATGAACTGATCTGATATCAGTTTCAGAAAGATGCATGTCTGTGGTAGAATGCTTTAACCTCATTATACATCCCATTGATGACCACGGGGTAGCTTTTTCTTGACATCAAATCTTTAAAAAACAACTTTAATTGGAAACTGAAGAATAAGAATTCATTCCCAGACTGAATTGTGTTAAGTGTGCTTTAAACAGGGACAATGGTTTCTTATCCCATTACCTGGATTTGCTTTTGTGACCCACTTGTGAGTTTCTCCTGCAGCATCACCCCCTCCTCTCTCCGCTCTTTCTCTCCCTTCCTTCCTTGTCTTTTGTATTCAAATCACATTTTCTCTTTGATAAACTACCCTGTGTATGTCCTTTCATGGCATCTGGTGACCCAAGGAAGGTGTCAGGTTGGCTCATCTGCACTTCAGTCATCAGTATTGGCTTTTGGTCATCGGTGTGCACCTTGGCTGTTTGGTGAAGCCCTCAAGCTCTCAGCATTGGTTTTGGTGTGGCCCTTGATGCATTGCAGTCTCAAAGCAGGCACTATTTGGTTCTAATGTATCAATTTTTCAGTGCCTCAGAGCCTTCTTGTTCTACTGGAGCAGCCTTGCTACATTAGCATTACTCTTAGTAATTTCTTGTTACTTTAGTGTCTTAAGGTAGTGTATTAGGCAGGCCCTTAATCTAGTTAGGCAGGCCCAATAGCACTAATGAGGTTGAATGTTTAGTATCTTAGAGATGACTGAGATGAGCCAACCCTCATTTGGGTCTTAAAATGTTGGGTTGTTTGAATCTTTAAAATTGGTGCCATAGGCCCCCAACACACGGAGCCTCCACACATGGCTATCTTGGAGCAAGGAAGTCATTAAAGGGCTCTAGATGACAGTAGTTTGCTGAGTCTCATTACATTGTGGATTTAACACTGCTTTTGACATCTTAGTATCTCTGAGAGGCCTTCAGTTCATTCAGACCTTGAGGCATTACACACTCGGCATGTCATTACCATGGATTGGTGCTCTGTGTACAGTATGGCACTGCACACCCTTTGAATCTTGGCACTTCAGGGGCAGGCCAGGACAGAATAGCCCTAGCATCTCATTAAGCCTCATTGTGTTCACACTGGGGGTTATTACAGATGCTTACACTGCCCTGCTGCAGCTCAATTCATCTATTGTACTTTAGCAAAACGTCAGCTTGGCCCCAGGACACCAGTGACAGGCCGGTGTATCACATCTTCAGCATGACTTGGAAGTTCCTTGGACCCGCAGTGGGGTGGCACCTCAGGAAGATTATAGAGACTTGATGCTTTCATGAAGGCATGGTTCTTTGGCATCTTGTGATGGACTTAGCTCAGCCTAGACTCTGGGACATGAGGCTTCAGCAGATGGCTGTATCAAGTGTATGGATTTGAATCTGTGCATCTTTAAAAATCAGGTTTCCCAGCTGCTGCGGGGTGGCTAGGAGATTAGCCTATAAATCCTTTTCTTAGAGAAAGGTTGTGGTGGGATATTGTCTGCCTCAGAGAATTTGATTCCTCAGTGCTGTCTTTTGGACATTGTGTTTTGGAGATTCTTGTTGGGCATTAGCCCCTCTGGTCGCTTATCACCCCCATCAGGTTTTCTTCGGGGTCTAAATGAGGTGAGGGCATATATTACATACCCATCCCCCCCACCCCATTAGCTTGTACATACTGCAGCTATTATCTGGAAAATGCATTGGTCAAACTTTGTTGCTTTTGCTATGCTGGTCTGAAGTACTCAAATGCTATGTATGCTGGACAGACTTACTATTTCAGGCAGTAATGCCCTCAAACATTCTGTGCTGCTGTGTACGAGCTGTCTCATAAACCAGAAAATTCATAGAATCAGGGGATTGGAAGGGACCTCAAAGGCCGTTTTGCCCCCACTTTGCACAGATGCACAATCTGCTGTTGCTTAACCATGGAAGATAGATGCCTATTGAAAACTTCCCTAAGCAGCTTGTTAGTATGCTCTAGTTGTAACAATTAGGAAAGTTTTCCTGAGACTTGATCTATATATGCTTTGCTGTAAATTAAACCTATTGCTCCTCATTTTGCCTTTTGTGCCAAGGGAGAACAATTTTTCTCTTCCTTTGTATTTGAAAACCACATTTCTAGTCTCTTTTTTTCAAGTCAGCCTCCTAAGTATTTATAATAGATGACAGGAGACTTTCTTGCACCTGATACTGGGTTAATAAAGAAGGATTGTTCAATTTGGATGGTTGTTCATTCAAACAAAGCAATTATCTCTTAGGTTTGAACTTGGGGGAAGGAAGGGGTGGAAATGAAGCTATGGCTTACTTTTGCAAGGCTGGTCAGAATATTGACTGACAAAGGAGGTTGGAGGTCATACTCATAACTGAGGCAGGAATATGTATGCAGGTATTCTTTGTCTTGTTTAGTCTTCAGCTTTGTGTTTAATGTACTCACTGATGTGAACAACAGTTGTCTTTCAGTATTGTTCAGTGCACACAGGGCACACAGTCCTAGGGGACAAGGTCTGCTTAGATTACTGAGTTGTTTTAAGGTCTTTGGTCCTCCCAGGAGAGAGGCCTGGGCCAGCTGGGCTGCAAAGATATCACTTCCATAAAAGCGTAACTGTCATTGAATCCTAGAGTCATAGAAAATTAGGGTTAGAAGGGACATCAGGAGGTCATCCAACTCTGCCCCCTCTCAAAGCAGACCATCCTCAACTATATCATCCCAGCCAAGATTTTTTTTACCCGGGTCTTAAAAACCTCCAAGGATGGAGATTCCGCAGCTCCTTTGGGTAACCTTTTTCAGTGCTTTACTATCTTCCTCATGAGAAAGTTTGATCTAATATCAAACTTCCTTTGCTGTAACTTGAGACCATTGCTGCTTGTTCTATCATCTCCCACCACTGAGAACAGTCTAGCTCCATCCTCTTTGGTGCCCTCATTCAGGTAGCTGAAAATTGCTATTAAATCCATTTCCTTTTCTCCAGACTAAACCAGCCCAGTTCCCTCAACCTTTCCTCATAAATCATGTTCTCCAGCCGCCGAACTATTTTTGTTGCTCTCTACTGGACTCTCTCCAACATGTCCACATTCTTTCTGTAGTGTGTGTGTGTGGGGGAGGGGGGCGGGGGGTGTCCAAAATGGGACACACTACTCCATACGTGGCCTCACCAGTGCCAAATAAAGGGGAAGAATCATTTCCCTCAATCTGCTGGCAGGCACCATTTCTAGTAATGCAGCTCAGTATGTTATTAGCCTTCTTTACAACAAGGGCACCTCTTGGTACATATTCAGCTTATTGTCCACTATAACCCTCAGGGCCTTTTCTGCAGAGTAGCTGCTTAGTCAGTCCCCAGCCTGTATGGGTGCACTGGATTGTTCTGTTCCTAATCCATGCCCACAAACCATGACAGAGAAGCCAAAGAAAAAGGATATTTCTGTAGAAGGGAACTTACGGATGTAGCTTAGTGGGACTAAAACTCCTCATCTTACTGAATGGGCAGTTTGATCAGGGCCTTGACAACCTCATTTTAAATTAGGATACTGATCTAATGTTTCACTGGTTTTGGCCAGCTGTAGCTATCAGGTACTATCTGGTTGTTGAGTATAGACCAAGTTCTCTACACAGATGACCTCCAGACATGCTAAAGCATGGAAATCAGCTTGCGTCACAATCAGGGTGCTGGGAACACTGAGTTCATACTCATTTCCCCAGTGTCTAGTTTGTTCTATAGAAATCACTGCATTGCTAAGAGGAAAGGAATATTTCAAATCAACACCCCTTACACAACTTTCCTGCAGGAGAAGAATCAGGATATCATTGCCTTGGCAGGGAGATCTCGCTGGTCTGTGGACAGGTTTTAGAAGAAGCAATAAGTGATGGCTCAGGCTATGGATATTGTTTGATATTAAGGGTACAAAAAGATTCATAATACCCATGGTATTATAGCATATGTTATTGCAAAACATATGCAAATAAAATGTGAGAAAAATCAATATATTCTTTTGTATAAATATTTTGCCATATATATCTGTAGTACTAGATACAACAGTTGGCGATGATTGATTGTCATAGTATGAAAGAACAGTGAGCGAGCCAATGTCAATGTAACTTCACCAACTAAGATTATGGTGTTGTATCTGAGGATGTCTGGGATAATAATAGGGATATGTTTCTAACCCCTGGAAAATGCAGCTGGGTTTCATGAGTTTTTGAGGGGAAAGTGACAAAAATTTCAACAATTTTCATGAAAACGAAGTATGATTTACTGACGGGCGGTTGACACATGTTTCTTTGTGAAGAGTAGTGAGAATAGGAGACTTTAAATTATATGAAGGGTTTTTTGTGATTTATCTGGGTTCTGTCATTTGGAACAAAAATATTTTATAAAAGACAAATGGGATGATTTCTGATGGAAATAAAAAAAAACTTGATGTTTTCTCACTTCCTTTAAAACATTTCTTTACAGCTCAAATAAAAAAGAAATGTCTTTGAGGGAGACAAAAGCAAAGGAAATGTCAGATTAGATTTTAAGGTGAATTTTACTATCAAGTCCATTATTTTTTGGAAGAAAATATACTAAACGTTTTCAGAATTGTTTAAGAGCTTTTTTAGATGTTGTATGTGCACTCTCTGTAACTTATATTTGCACTTTGTGATAACTAATAATGCATTTCCAGTTGTGGACTGAAAAGAAGTCATGATCAGTAAGATACCAGGCCCTTTTGAAACAGGTCAGAATCTCCCCTTGGCTAAACTCTGCCTGATGCATAATCAGACTGGGGTACAAAAGTAACTGTCGACTCCTAATCCTGCACTGTATCGCTGTACTTCATAAAGTAGACCAGCCTGGAGCCATTTCAGCAGCTGGAACAAAATACCTTCCCTCTCTTTGGAAGGTGGAGTAGGAAGAACTGATATGGACTTTCTAGACTTTGCTGTCGATTCTCTAGGACGGAGGAGTCCTCAAGAACCAGTAAACATAGGGTTGTCTGCTTTGTATCACTTTGGTCCCATAGCACCCTGGGGTGCCACAAGATCCTCTTAAGGGTGTTGTGGTGTCCAGCCTCTATGTAAGGACATATGTTCTCCCTCACTGTCTGGCACCTCATACCCATCCTAGCTACTCCAGCAGTGCCTGTGGCTGCTTTGCTGGGGACTGCCACCACTGCTGCCATCCTCTGCCATACAGCCTCTGTGCTCTGAGCAACACATTGCATTCTGCTGCAGAAGGACAGGTGGAGGTCACCAGGGTTGGCAGAGGGGGTGGTGAGGGCAGATGGCTCTGATTCCTGGCATATGAGACCCTAGAGGAGCTGCTTTGACAGTGGGGACTGCCCTTTCCCTCTTGGTTATTAGCTGGAGGCAGGGAGAGGGTAACTGGTGTGGAGAGATCATGTGGGGTGAGGTCCTGTCTCCCCTGTCTTCACCTGACAGTAGTTAGTTCAGTGGGTCTCAAAAGTTTTAGCCTCAAAACACTCCTCCATAACTTTTCTGTATTTAGACTCAAATGCTAAGATTCTCAACCGGGGTAATACTAAATTCAGAAAAGTTATGGAGGGGTACCTCAAAGCTAAAAAAGTTGAGAACCACTGCTCTTGTGGCATAAAGCAGACACTGAATTTGGCTCCTGATGAGTGATATCCTGCATTTTAGCATAGCTTCTTTATTCTTGTACATGTAACCATTTGGGCCCACCAAGATGATTCATACGGAAAGTGGGCAACTTTACTGCTGTGTACTTCAACCCTAAACAACAGCATGCAAGGCTGTAGTGCTGAATCCAAGGGAGTTGAGGGGTTTTATTTTTGTAGAACCTGATTCACCTGGTGAGGTGTGTACAAAAGAGTTTGATTTCTTTTCCTTGGGATGTTCCTTTGTACTCTTTCAAAAGGACACCAAGACTCTCACCTACAGAGCCAACTGGGTAGCAGTGATCAAATTAAGGGGTAGATAGGGATATTTAAGACAATCTGTTTAAAGGGCATGCATTTAGTCTTGGTCAAATATATATATTTATATGGGTTAATACATTTGAATGTATGTATATTGTTAATTAGTAAGAATATTAATTCAGTAGCATTGTGTAAAATGACTTTTATCAGAGTTTTTAATTGATGTAATAGCAGTGCTACTTCTAGGTATGTAACTTTCACTTCTCATTTCTATTCCTGTCAGAGATACGTGCCATGAACTCCTGGGGCATGTGCCTTTACTTGCTGATCCCAAGTTTGCCCAGTTTTCACAAGAGATAGGACTAGCCTCACTTGGAGCATCTGATGAAGATGTTCAGAAACTAGCAACTGTGAGTCAATAATCTTTTCAATGCACATTTTCTCTGACTCTAGAGTTCCTCCTTTGTTAAAACCTTGAAGGATATTGTATAAACACTTCTAAAATGCATTCTTCAGTTTGCAGATGACTGTGCTGTAACAGTTGCATGACCTTATTCTGGTCTTACTGAAGCATTTTTGGATGCTTTTCTACTGTGTTTAAAGGGAACAGAATCAAGCATTACACACTCAATCCCTGGATGCTCTGTAAGACGCTCACAACTCTGTGTTGTGCCATCCTATCTCAAAGTTTAGTTATGGTTAATTATTCAGTTTAAGGATGCAGGAAGCAAAACAATTGAGCATTACTTCCTTTGTGTGTGTTTTCAGATCCAAGTTCTTTTAAACATGAGCCGTGTATATGTGTAGAGGCTGGCATGGCTCCTAGCATCACCGCTGTCTATCTCTGTTCTGTTTTGAAGGTGCTCAGTGTGGTATACTATATGATAGACTAATGCATTTTTTATATCATAGCTGACGCTCCCAGGTGGGTGGGAACAGATATAACATCTGAAGTAGTTCAGATTACAGTTCCACTTTAAAAAATGCAGCGTTTCAGATGTGGACTTAGTATAGCCTCTGCAATGCAGCCTCCAGCTGGGGTACTTCAAAATCACCTCCGATGTATGCAGTGGTGAACTCTATGGCTTGGAGGTGGGAGAAAGCAGAGCAAACTTAGTGCAGCTCTATAACCTCTGATCTCCCAGGGGCTCCTCCCTCACTTCTAAGCTGGGGGGGGGGGAACTAATG
Source organism: Crocodylus siamensis (assembly GCF_052110815.1). NCBI lineage: Eukaryota > Metazoa > Chordata > Crocodylia > Crocodylidae > Crocodylus > Crocodylus siamensis. Next base: position 69,715,865 of record NC_143398.1, read on the forward strand.
CCCGTGGGTGCTCTCCTGCCTGCCTCCACTGTCTCAAAGTGCCCCCAGCTCTCCCTGATGGAACCAGAAGACCACATGCCTTTTGTCCCCTTGCTGGACAGCAGAGTCAGAGAGAATAGGAGACTGCTCATAGACACAAAGCCACTGCCAAGTGTAGAGCAGGGGAAGAGAGGAACACTGGGATACTGGAGGTCCCAGAGCTCCCCTATTACACTCCACAGAGCAAACATGTAAGAGGAAGTGCTGCACTCTCAAACATTTCTAAATAGTTAGTACCTGCTTCCTTCAGGGTTAGTGTATGGAGCACTTCAAAAGGTGTGTACATCTATTCAGCTCGCCCTTTGAAGCGCTTCAAAGGCATTTGAAATGCTTCAGATATTATGTCTGTCTCCAACTTTAGAATGTCTAATATCTAGGTGATTTGATACGTTAAAAAAACCTCAATGTTGAAGACAATATCGTAGAAAATTAGGCCTGGAAAAAGCCTCAGGAGGCTGTCTAGTCCAACTGCTTGCTATACACAAGCCCTGAACCTGCCAGACAAATGTTTGTCTAATCTACACTTAAAAACTTCTGAGAGTGGAGAGTCCACAACCTTGTTTCAATGCTTAACCACTCTCGGAGTTTATAATTTAAAAATCCTGGCATGATTGAACTACAGTTTTCATACATCCGGGCTTTCCTGGATGTGCCCTCTCTTTTGGACACTTGTGCTGTGTCCAGGGTAGTTTTTAAAATAACAGCAAATGTCCAGACTTTCTGCTCTCCCCAGCTGGCTGCTTCAAGCTGGGAGCAGTGGGCAAGGTGATTGGCTGTCGGGGGTCACATGGTCCCCACACGGGCTCCAACAAGCCAAGTACAGAGAGAAAGAGGGCAGGGGGCTGCAGGTCGGGAGTGAGGGGTGCAGGGGACAGGAGGTGTGACTGTGATGGTCTGCAGGGCGCTGGCAGTGCTAGGGGTCTGCGGGTCAGGAGTGAGGGGCACTGGCAGGGCTGGGGGAGCAGAGGCTGTGGGTCCAGCGTGAGGGACACTAGCAGCATTGGGGGGCAGGGGCTGCAGGTTGGGAGTGAGGGGCACCACCAGGGCTGGGAGAGGGGCAGGGGGCTGCGGATCAGGGGTGAAGGGCAGAGAGGACGGGACAGGTGATTGTGGGTTGGGTGTGCACTGCACTGGCAGTGCCAGGGGGCTGCGGGTTGGGAGTGAGGGGCACCAGCAATGGGTGGGAGGCAGGGTACTGCTGTTTGGGAGTGAGGGGCAGCAGCAGGGCTGTGGGGTGTGTAGCTCGTCTGTGAGGGGCAACAGAATGGGCAGGGGCAAGGCACTGGCATGTCACTGCTCCCCTGTCGCCATCATATTCCCCCTGCCCTCTCCCCCACCCTAGTGATAGTTATCTTCTTTGTTGGACCTGGAAATATGGTAACCCTATTGGACCTGAAGGAGGAGTTAAGCAAAATATGCCCACATTAGAATTTAGTCAGGACATTGGGATTAGCGCACACACTCATCATTTTAAGGGTCACAGATGATCAATATTATTGGCTTTCATTCTTTTCCAAAATGTGACTCGCTGAACAGCAAAGTATGTCTTGACAATTGAGTCAATACTGGCGCTACTGAATAACCAGTTCCACATTCTCATTACCTTAATTTTTTTCCTGGTGGCCTCCTATCAAAGGAAACGCCTCTCTTGTACCCTTTCCCCCCCGCATTCTCTACAAACACACTCCAAATGAAGGTAGACTCAGCAGGGTGACAGAAAGCGTGGGCAAATTTTATTCCGGGACAGAAAAGTCCTGATGCATGTTACCTTCTCCACCTGATGAGATTGTTTCTGTTTTGAGCAGCCTATTGTCCTGTTCTGTACATATACAGCCCTTGCAATGCCCATGCCCCAGTAGGAAGTGCTTTAAAATTACCATACTTTATAGCAATTAAAAAAAAATAACACAGAGTGCAGACAGAAGTGCAGCTCCCTGCTGTAATGGAGAATGCTTTGCAGGCAGTGTTCTTAGTTACAAGGACCCCCCGACCAAATAGAGGTTCACTGTTGCTTTCAGGGGAGAGGGGAACCTAGCTGCTGGATGCCAGCCTGCAGCTGGTTTCCCCTGGCAATGGCCCCTTCTCCCTCCCAGCCTGTCCCTGTTTTCAGAATGAGAGTGGGGGAAGGGAGCAGCAGGAGCTTATTCTAGGGGTTCCCAAGCCAGGGCTGGAGGGTGGGGTTGGTGAAATGGAGCCCTCACCCCCCCAACCTAGGTGGGGCTCCATTACACCCTCCCTACTCTCCAGCTGGGGCTGAAAAAACCCCCAGACTGAACTCCTTCCATTTCCTTTCTCCCCTCCCATTCTGAAACCAGCTCGGAGGCTGGCAGATTGCAGAAGGTACTCTGCTTGAAACATCTTCATTTGAACCTGATCAGCCATCTCTGAAGCAGTCTTGTGCCATGCACTTGTGCTGGGTCACAATTATAGGCCACTTTCTGTGACCAGATCAGGTGAAAATTGTCACTTCTGTTTGTCTCCTCGTTGTTTTAGTTTTTAAACACACTTATGGCAATAAGTTGGCTGCACTTATACCAACTTACCTTACTGCTGGCATTTATCAGACACAATCTATCATCTGGAAGCAGGGCATGAATATTTGGCATGCAAGAGGATCTAAAATGCTAAAAACCGAGCTGATTTTCATGCATGCTGAACATTCCTACTGACCCCTTGTTAGACACTAACTTCCATACCAATAGTACTTATACTATAGGAAGTACCAAACCCACCTGGGCTTTGCCAGTGATATCCTGGAACTCTTCCCCTGATCTTGCAGGAACTGGAGGACAGAGCATCAGCCCAGATGGAAAGAGATTGAGTAGCAATTCCTGACAACTGAGTATATCAATCTTTTCTCCTGGCATCAGCAGTGAAGGGGAGAAAATATCTTAGATCTAGCACAATTTGTTCTGAAGTTAATCACATCATCATATTTTTTGTAACAGGTCTCTGAAAAGGGAGTGAATATTCTTGTTTGAACTGAGGCTATTGACCGATAAAACTGCAAACCGCTTTAAATGGGTAGAAGCTGGCACTGAAGAGCATGGGTCAGCTGTAACTATTAGGTCCCTGTAGTCTTACAGCAATACAAATGAGCTAAACTGCTGTAATTTTAACCCTGAATGCAACAGGGCTAAGGCTGCACTGGTTTTGTTAGACGTGTATGTGGCTAAGGCATCAAATCTATCACAGAAATTGCAACACCGTATATCAATACCATTTGGTCCTGATACTTTGTTAAGTCTGTTTATGCCAGGGGTGGACAATTATTTGGGTCTGTGGGCCACATAGGGAGCTTTGAGTTGTTGTGGGTTGGGTCACCACCCCACCCCACGACACCTCACCAAAACACCCTGTGTGGTCCCTCTGCATGGCCAGGTGGCTGGGATGGGGCTGTAGGGATGGTGTTTGGGAGCAGGATGGCTGTATCCCACTTGCCATGATCGTAGATGCCAGTGAGCTCAGAGCTATTTGATGTCACAAGCTGCTTCTCATGGGATCTGTCCTGCTTTGACATGGCTCTGGAGCCCACGTGGTGAGCACCGCTGCCATTCCTCCTTCTACTCCCCCACCCCTTCCAGCAGCTGAATTCAGCAGCAAGGGAAAGGAGGCATGAGGAAAGAGGGGACAAGCAGTGGCAGCACTCAGTTCCTGCTTTGACACAGGTCCAGGGCTCAGGGGCTAAGTGGCACAATTGCTCATCCCCTCTTCTTCCCTGCTTATGAATTCAGGGAGAGGGAGGGATGAGGAAGAAAGGCAAACAGCAGGAGCACTTTTCCCCCCACCCCCCTCCCTTCTACCCCCGGGCTCTGGAGCTGTGTGAAAGCAGGGGCTCTGCCAGAGTGCATGCTGACCAGTTGGTGAGCTAAGAGAGCTCACAGCACATGTAGAGCTGGCACACTGGTGAGCTCTGAGCTTGCTGCATGTGCAAAAGGGTGGGGGCTGGAGGGATGACCATACTGCTACACATGCTGGATGCAGATGAAAGAAACGGGTACTATCTACAACATTATCTACATTTTACTGCTGCAATTAGGAACCCCAGTTTTGGACCAGCACCTTATTGCTCTGAGGGTTTTATAACACTGGACAAAGAGGGTCCCTATCCTAAAGGGTTTATAAACTATAGAGAGCCAACAGGAGAGCATGTGAAAAGAACAGGGCCTTCAGCCATTTCTCAGCAATCAGCCTGGGGAGCCATAGGCGAGTGAATTTTATCCATGAAATGCCATCCAAGTTGCTCGTAATTGACTTTTACAACAATGTTCTGTCCCATTTTCACCCTTGATTAGCATGATGGAAACAAAATGAGCTGAAAAATGTCAGCCAAAAAGTCCAAGATAGAAAACAAACTGGGATTCCAACTAGGTGACTTCAAAGTAAATATTGAAACAAACGAACTGCCGAAGAGCATGTATTTTAATGAGCCCAGAACAAAATACCCAAGCAAGTGACCCAGTAATGGAACCTGTTTAAAAAATGATAGTGAGATTAACTCTGAGCCACCACTGGAAGGGTTTAAGAAAAGAGGGAAAATCCCTTAGGAATTTCAAGTACAAGTGGAGGAGTGGTTATTTCCCATTCTTTTTAAATGAACTTAAATTGTAACTGTGTTCTGAGAAGCAGTTGTAAATCATGCAGAAGATCTGCTCTTTCTGTGTATTCAAATCTCTGGTGGCAAAAATACATTAGCTGATGTTTTATTCCTACTAGGCCTGCAGAGCTCTCACAGCTGAACAAGAGCACACCTGAGCCTATTCTCTGTCTCAGGAGAATTGTTTATTAGTTATACCTGTGAAAACCCAGTACCGGCTCGTGTGTGACTGGGGGAATATTTTAGAGATGATGGTATTGTATCGGTGTACATGAGAAAGTGCTTTTGTGTTGAGCCTTTATTATGGATGGTGGTGATATAAGAAGGGAAGGACCCCTTTTACCACTCAGATATCCATTTGAATTTGAAGCTATGATGCTAGGGGGAAAAAAGCATCTTTCTAATATATAAGCTGAGCATATTAGTATTAGGAATTCTTGAGAGAAAATAAATATTGAAAGAGTCCCAAAGGCCATTTTTACAGTCATTTTTTTAAGAATAGAGGTGCTCTTTAGGTGGTTCTAGGGAGGAGAGAGACCCATACTTTTCCAAAAATAGAGCAAAAAATATCGGAAACAAGTGGCTAAGATGTAAACCACTGTAAAAAGGCAAAACAATAAAATAGCCAATTTGACTGTTTTGATGTTAGAGTAAGGATCATAGTGTGTGTGTGCGCGCGCGCGCGTGTGCGTGTGTGTGAGAGAGAGAACTGCTAGTGCTTTGGGAAGGAGAAGGTAGGAAGATGCACACAGGTATTCTGTAGCTTCCCTCCTCTTTTTGCCAGGCTCAGTTTGCAACAAAGCTATCCAGTCAAGACTGTGGTCATTACTGACTGAGACTAATTATAGATATTATGGGTGCCTATACACGTGCAGCAAGGCTGCTCCGCCATTCTTTAATTACAAAGCATCAGAGCAGACTCGATTAACCACAGCTGCTGGAGTGTGGTAATTACTGTGCTCCAGCAGACTCCAGTGTTGCATGTATCAGTGTGCCTGCTCTGAAAAATGGCAACAGGGGTACTTTAAGTAAAGCTCATTCGATGAGCTTTAGAAAAAGCTCCTCTGCTGCCATTTTTCAGCACAGAGACACTGATGCATGTGATGCTCTGGATGCTTTAATTAGATTTAACACGAATGCTCGAAGTATGGGGAAGAAGCAGGAGGAACTCGCCCTCCTCCTAGCTGTCACCAGCCCTGACATAGTAGGGATCACAGAAACGTGGTGGGACTCATCGCATGACTGGGCGGTGAGTGTCAAGGGCTATAGGCTATATAGGAAGGACAGGATAGGAAGGAAAGGTGGAGGAGTAGCACTCTACATCAAGGAGGAATATACTTCCTCGTTAATTAGCAAGGGGGTAGAGGGGGGGCACTCTGAGGTGCTCTGGGTTAGAGTAAAAGGCAGTCCAGGGGAGAGAGACTTAACGGTGGGAGTCTACTATAGACCTCCCAACCAGGGAGAAGAGCTCGACCAGGAATTCTTAGGTCAGCTTACAGAGGCAGTGAGGGCTAAGGATGTGGTCATCATGGGGGACCTGAACTTCCCAGACATCTGCTGGAAGGAGCAGTCAGCCAAGTCTGATCGCTCACGTCGGTTCTTAGCCAGACTGCAGGACCTCCATCTAACCCAGGAGGTGCACAGTCCCACCAGGGGAGACGCCTTGTTGGACCTGGTGCTGGCCACGGGTGATGACCTGGTGAGGGGGCTGCGGGTGATGGGCTACCTGGGAGACAGTGATCATCGCTTGCTGGAATTCACCATCCAGCGTAAGGTGGCAAAGGGCTGCAGCAAGGCAACAGCCCTAGACTTTAGGAGGGCTGACTTCAACAAGCTAAGGAGGATCATTGGGGAAGCGCTGAGGACCCAGAGGGGAAGGGAATCAGATGTCGAAGGTGAGTGGTTGCTCCTTAAGGAGACGATCCTCCATGCCCAAAGGGAGGTAATCCCAACAAGGGTCAAAGGGAGCAGGAGGGCACATAAACCCCCATGGCTCACTAAGAGCATCCGGGAATGTCTCCTTGCTAAAAGGGAGGCATATACCCAATGGAGAGATGGGGTCATCGCCAAGAAGGACTATGTTATAGTCGCCCGAGGATGTAGGGGGGCAGTCAGGAGGGCCAAGGCAGAGTTGGAGATAGGACTAGCTTCCCGGATTAAGGACAATAAGAAGTCCTTCTTCAAATACATAGGGGGTAAAAAGAGGGTCCCGGGTAATGTGGGGCCCCTGCAGGACACGATGGGCAACTTAGTCATCACGCCAGATGACCAAGCTAACATATTTAACGATTTCTTTGCCTCTGTCTTCCTAAGTAGGGACCAGTTCAGCCACCTCCCTGCTGGGCCCCCCTCGGGCCCCGAGAGAGACACGCCTGGGCCAAGGGTTAGCGAGGAGTTAGTTAGGGTACTTCTGGAGAGGCTGGACGTGTTCAAGTCCGCTGGTCCGGACGATCTTCACCCTAGGGTTCTACAGGAACTGGCTGAGGTCATTGCGGGACCCCTGGCACGGCTCTATGAGCACTCGTGGTGCTCTGGCGAGGTGCCGGAGGACTGGAAGAGGGCCAATGTGGTCCCTATCTTCAAAAAGGGAAAAAAAGAGGACCCGGGAAATTACAGGCCAGTTAGTCTGACCTCAATCCCGGGTAAGCTCTTTGAAAAAATTATCCTGGCACACATCCAGGAGGGCCTTGCGGGGGAATGCATGCTCAGGGGCAACCAACATGGGTTCATCAGTGGCAGGTCTTGTCAGACCAACCTGGTGGCCTTTTACGATCAGGTCACCAAATCATTAGACGCAGGGGTTGCTGTGGATGTAGTCTTTTTGGACTTCCGGAAGGCTTTCGACACTGTCTCTCACCCTGTCCTCATCAAAAAGCTGGGAGACTGTGGTGTCGATGCCCACACGGTCAAATGGGTCGCCAACTGGTTGGAGGGCCGCACCCAGAGGGTGGTAGTGGATGGGTTCTTCTCGACCTGGAAGGATGTGGGCAGTGGGGTTCCGCAGGGCTCGGTCCTCGGGCCTGCACTGTTCAACATCTTCATCAGTGACTTGGATGAGGGGGTAGAAAGCACCCTGTTCAAGTTTGCTGATGACACTAAGATGTGGGGGGATGTGGGTGCACTAGAAGGGTGCAATAGGCTACAAACTGACCTTGACAGGTTGCAACGGTGGGCGGATGAGAATAGGATGGGGTTTAACACTGATAAGTGCAAGGTGTTGCACATGGGGAGGAAGAACCGGCACCACACTTACAGGTTGGGGAACTCCCCTCTTGCCAGCACAGAGACGGAAAAGGATCTTGGAGTCGTCATTGACTCCACGATGAACATGGGCCGGCAGTGTGGGGAGGCAGTCAAGAAGGCCAATCGTACCCTGTCATGCATCCACAGATGCATCTCGAGCAGGTCCAGGGAGGTGATCCTCCCCCTCTATGCGGCACTGGTCAGGCCGCAGCTGGAGTACTGCGTCCAGTTCTGGGCGCCACACTTCAAGAGGGATGTGGACAATATGGAAAGAGTTCAGAGGAGGGCCACTCGTATGATCAGGGGTCAGCAGGGCAGGCCTTATGAGGATAGGCTACGGGACCTGAACCTGTTTAGCCTCCACAAGAGAAGGTTAAGGGGGGACCTTGTGGCCTGCTACAAACTGGTCAGGGGGGATCAGCAGGTATTGGGGGAGTCCCTGTTCCCCCGTGCGCTGCCAGGAGTGACCAGGAATAACGGTCACAAACTGGCGGAGGGTAAGTTTAGATTAGATATTAGGAGGCGCTACTTCACAGTCAGGGCGGCTAGGGCCTGGAACCAGCTTCCAGGGGAAGTGGTGCAGGCTCCTAGCCTGGGGATTTTTAAAAGGAAGTTAGATGAGCACCTTGCCGGGGTCATCTGACCCCGGTGCTCTTTCCTGCTAAGGCAGGGGGTCGGACTAGATGATCTACCTAGGTCCCTTCCGACTCTAGCTACTATGAAACTATGAAACTAAGAGTGCTTCCCCCCCCCCCCCCCGCTTGTGGAGCACCTGTATAAATGCCCTAAAAAAGTCCCCAGCAGAAGTACTCTAAGTATTGCACTTCAACTAAAGTGCTGTATATTAGAGCTGGAATTAACTGAATTAACTGAACAGACACTTGCTGTTTGGGTGGGGGGGTGCTCAGTGCCTGTCTGCCTGCACTGGCCAAGGCCAGCAGGCAGGGGTCACTCCCACATGCCTCCCAGTAGGCTGCCAAAGCAGCTTCTCTCCCCAGCCCCCACCTCCGCCCCACCAGCTGGTGATTGTCAGCAGTGGCTGGGCACCTTCCCTGGGCCGAGTTCCCAGTGCAGCAAAAGCTTCTGGCTGTAGTTGTCAAGAGGTTGGGGCCAGGGGGAAGGGAGCCCCCCTACCACACAGGGGGGCTTCCTTCCCCTACCTCAACCCCTGCCCAAGTCTCCTGACAATGGCAGCCACAAGCTGCAGCATGGGGCTGTCTGGGCCCAGCTTTCTGTTCTCTCAGGAACTGGGCTGGGTAGAGGGGTGTGTGGAATAGAGCCTCTCTGCCATGTGGACCCCAGCTGGCCCCCACCAAGACCTGAGCCCACAAGTTTGGAGGATATCTGTGCAGCAGACGGACTCTGTTTCCTCCCCTCCCCTTCCCAACGCTGGCAGTGCAGGGAGGAGACTGATCCTTTCCTGTCTTCTCTGTGACAGCCCGGGGCAGGGCTGGGCTGGTACTCACTTGGAGCAGACAAGCACTTGGCGAAGCTAGCAGCCACCCAGTGAGGGGCCCCCGGGATAGCAGCAGAATGCAACCTGCATTGAAGCACAACGGATATGGTACAGACATTCAAAAAAGCACTCTAATCTGAAGTGTTTTAGTCTATACTACAACCATCAAGGGTTAACTTAGAGCAGGATCCACCATCTTTAAAATGCTTTAATTGTACTGAACATCTGTTCTGTTATGGCTTTAAAGTGCTTTCTGCATGCTTAAGGCATCTTAACTGTAATGTCTGTTCCTAGCCTGATTGGCCCTATTAAATGCTTTCCAACTGTTTCTTACATGAAGTGGCTTTTAAACCTTTTTAAGGTCTCTAGAGATGGAAAACTGCATCCCTCTTTCCCTCTTTCTTTGTAATATTTATTTTGACATTTTAATAGGGTAGGGTAGGGGAAACCAAACAATCTATCCTGTTTTTGCTGGTACAGAAAACTGCTCCAGTAAATTATTCTGGAAATTGGAGGAATTGAATATAATGAGGTTTTGTAAATTAATTTCAAGCTTTGTTGCAATAAATGTAAATAATTATGGTGCAGTGGGAAATAAATGAACCCACGAAGCATTTTTGAAGCTGACCATTATTTGTCTATATATGTGTTATATATGCTAAATTTTGTACCTATGCACGTTGAGAGATAACTAAATGGTTCTTTGCATTAGTCTTCACTGGAGGTATGTGTTATCTGAATCTGTTGGCATTATCTTAATTCTCCTCTTTACTTCAAAGAACTAGAACAATTTGGGACAATTATCTGCTGAAGGGGTAGAAAACAGGAGAAACTGGAGTATCACAGGCAAGGACTGAGTGGAATTGTCTGCACTCTGGTAGCAGGTTTGCAAAGTATCTGCCTCAAGTAGATGTAGGCAAAGCTCGCACTGTACCTCAAGTGTGTGTGCAGCTGATTAAAATTGTCAGAGGCTCCCCAGTGGTTCTGATGTATAAACAGGAGTCAGAAGCTGGACAGGTCCTTTTTTATTTTGTAAGTCAATGAACAAGGCTGAGTGAAAAAAGTTTTTCCTATCACATGAAACTTTGACATTTAAAAAAAAAATCCATTTGGTACTTAGATTAAACTAAGACTTTTTGGAAGATTAAAAAAAAACACCACAACCCACCCCCGGCCTGAGTTAAGAGCAGAATTTGCTCTAGAATCGCCATTAACTCAGTGATTAGGGCACTGCCTGCTTAAGTTCATGAATTTTGACCTTCTCTCATTTACAATCCATGTGAGTGAATTTACCAGCCATTCCCTCACTACAGTGGTCTTACTTGCAAAGCCGGTAATCAGTGCTACAGTCCAGTGGTTATAGCCTTCACCAGGGAAAGAGAAGACAATGTTTCAAGTCCCTGTTCTTCCATTTCCCAGGTTCCATGGTAGTACCTTAACCACTAGAGTATTGCCAAGGAAGAGCACAGTGAGTACGTAGGACTAAATGACTAAATAAAGAGGCTTTTTACAGATGACTGCCTTCCAACTGCACTTATAATTAGTGAGTCAAGGAGCTGCAGCCAGAAGTCTGAATTGAATTTGACTCAAACAACATAGGTGGTATATATCTAGTGTGAGACAGAGTGCTCTCCTGCTAGAAAATGGGAGCATGCAGGCATTTGCACAGTTTCTCCCTCAAGAAGCATCCTGGAGTGAGGAGAAAAATTTTCCTTTTTCAACAAGGGAGATCTCTCTTGTGTATGAGTTTCTTGCACAGGAAACAACACCTATATGCTTCCTATGACTCCTGTCAGGGGCCAGGGAAAGTGGCGCTCCCTGTGTCTCCTCCAGACTGGGGTCATCCTGGCCTGGGGGAGGCAGGGGAGAGGGGGCAGCTGCAAGCTGGAACATGGGTATATACCCCCTCTTGGGAAGTTTGGTAGAGCTGCAAATTTCCTAGATACTTACAATGCTCAAAATGAACACCTGTCCATACTTTAGGTCTTACCACACCAGATGAGGAAAGAAGTGTCAACCATGATCCCATCTGGCTATTGAAAAGTGCAAGACTACAGCATTCATTGCCTAATGTATTCCAAGCAGGCAGTCCTCTATCTGGATTTAGTTAAAAGAGTAACATCTAACATTCAATGCAGGAAACCATGAAAAAGATTGAGTGAAAGCACATAAGAGTGCTGGTAACAACAAGGCTGGCACAGATCTATTGGATTTAAAAGAGATGGATTATCCCTTATTAGTTGATTACTACTATTTTTTTAAGTGAGTTGCTGCGCTGCATGCTGAACAGCATTCTAATAACACATTGTAACTTGCAGTTTGCTCACCATGGTATTCCAAATGAGTTAATAACAGATAAGCATCCTCAACTGGCAAATAGCTAATTTCAGCAATTCTTGGATAAATCAGTTGAAGTGCATCGAGGCAAGTCCTTCTTACAGCATGCCCAATCAAACAGATTCAGAAAAGACTTCACTTATCGAAAAAATGCCGATAGATTCAAAGGATCGCCAGCAGTCTTAGAATACAGCGTGCCTTGCAATGCTCTATCAGGATCATCAGTTCAGAGACTCGCATGCAGAAGAACAAAATCTTAGTGGAGATGCCTAACCAACTTGGTGAGTCAAAAATAATTAGGTCTGAATTAAGTACAAAACTAAAACATGCAGGGACAGCAGAAGAAATATTTTACTAAGTATTTGAAAAATACTCTCAGTTCAAGTTGGGAAGAATGTTATTCTTCACATAGAAAACTGCCTAGAGCGTTTCCAGAGTTTGGATATTTCTGTATAATTATGGGCTCAGATAAAGGGGTGTTGTAGGTCTGGAACTTAATAATAAAGGGGGAGCAAGAGAGAATTTAAGCCAACAAGGCAAGGGAATAGGTTATTTTGACCAAGCCGGTCCCAGATCTAAATACAACTTCAGAAAGGATCAAAATGTTGTTCAGGTGTCGGTTTTCATTGCATTCTGACTGATATTTAGTTTAGACCTGGTGTATCTTCATAATCTCTGGGCCAAATTCTGTTCTATCCTCTATGGCCATAGAGAGTCTCAAATGCAGTGGAGCAGGTGTGGTGTCACTACATGGGGAGGTGAGAAAAGTATTTCACACCCTATGCACAATTGGGAAGCAGACATTAGGTCTTGTGAATCCATCGCTAAGTGGCTCTACTCATCGCTGCTCCTAATGGAGTGCGTTCCTGCAACTTTAGGGCAGTTGTAGAGCCACAGGGAGACACGGCTGCCCTGTACCTTGTTGCAGGAAGGGAGAAATGATTCCCCTCTAGGAGAAATCACACATGCCAAGCTTGGCACCTGAGGTAGGAAACAGGGCTGTTGCTGTTGCTGATGTTATTTTTAGAGCTGAGTGGTTGTTTTGCAAAACACTTAAGACAAGGTTTCTGCTTTAACTAGTTTATAAGCTAAGTAGGTCAGTTCTATTAGGACATGCTCTGCATCTGGAAATAAAACATTCATGCTTTTTAATGTATCATTCAAACTCTACTCATGCTCTTACCTTTTATCTATTTATTATGAAGATGCACTGTCAAGATATGGCTCAGCACTCCTGCAGTTGTTCAGTCTAATAGCCTGATTGTTGAAGGGACCTCAGGTTGCCCTCCAGGTTTCAGGCACAATTCTGCACCCACGAGACTTAGAGATGAGATAAAGCGAGGTACCATTTGTACCTTCAGCATCTTGAGCTCCAACCATGCAATCAGTTCTATGGAGGTGTTGCAAAGGCAAAATTGTAAAATGAAAACATCCATAAGAAATCAGTCAGGTAATTAGATGCAGAAGAAGATGTATTTAAATTAAGTTGTGGGTCACAACTAAAGATTTCATTGCTTATGATTGTTAAGTGGCTGCTGCAAAATGGGCTATTATCTATGAAAATCAAGGCCGTAAGTGAAAAACACAGAAGAAAAAAAATAAACCCTCTAAAAGCACTGAAGATATACACAACTATGCAGTAGCTCCTCAGTGCTTAATAATCATACATCACCCTTGTTTTATACCGGTGTTATAGTGCTACATTTCCAAAAGCGGTCAAATAACAAACATTGTCCACCCACTTACTGAACACCAGATGCACATTTGCGTACACTAAATTAATATTTTTTGACACACAATGTAATAAGACAATGGTACAAATCTGACAAAGCATTTGCATGCTCATTATATCTACTTATTTTCTGGAGAAACATCATTATCATTAAGAAATTGCAGATTCTGCAATCACAGTTTTTGCTGGCAGTTCAATAGCTCACTGTGTTACTGTGTGCTCAACTGGAGTGGTAATAAAAATAATACTTTCAAAAAACAGCTTAGTATGGAATTTAGGCACATACACAAATAGTGAATGTCTACCACTTCAGCATTGGTTTTAGCTGACATAGGTTGAGGTTCAGATTATGTAGAATAGGGTAATGAATTTTGATCGGTATTCTTTGTTTGTTTTTCAGCTATAAAGAATAGAAGGCATGCTAGCAAAGTAGAATAAACAGTGTCTTTTGTAGACCCCATATAATTGTGCTGAAAAAGGACATAGTAAGAGCCTATGGTGAAGAATAGTATCTATAGACATTTCAGACATTAGCCAAAAAATCATAGAAGTTAAAGGGATAATGATTTAAATTAAGAGGAAAAAGTGTAGAACCCTTTTTTCTAGTTGAAAGGTTCTGAATCTGTTGCTCTTTCCAAAGCTGCCCTTGAAATTTGCTTTTTATAAATCTGAATCTGTTGTTCTGTATAAATTTATTGACTGCAGGGTTGGAATGAAAAGCCCAAGCAAAGAGAGATTTAGAAAACTAAACTGTTTTTGTGCATATCATAATTAAATCCTCTCCTTGTAGCTGCATAAGCAGCAGTGCTCATTGGACTGAAGTTAGCGGGAGCTACAAGAGTATGTAACACTGTAGAATTGATCCTTAATGTGAAGAACAGTATTTGACCAAGATCTTTTCTACTCGCATTGTCATCAAAATCATAGTAATTGTCATCAATCACAGAAGCACTTTGAGGCCCCAGCTTAAACTGAGACCCCATGCTGATAGGGTCTCCTAAATATAACACCCCTGGCAGGTGTTATATTTAAGACACAAGTAGTCTGTTAACTGCATCTTAAATAGTAACCTGGCCACACTTTGAGGGAATTAATGTCCCCACAAAAAGGGAAACGAGCCACAAAAATATTACACAAAAGGGATCATGATCCTTGGCTTCCCCTGCACGAGCATGTACCATGCAACTCGGTTCTAATCCCCCATCCCCAAATCCTTCGTCCTTCCATGAACATGTGACATGGTAGGAGGTGTGATTGTTGGGTTTGGGGATCAGATCCCATCGTGCCTTTTAAATCAACATCTATCAGGAGGATCAAACATAAGGCTGGGCTACTGGTGGGGCATGGTATTTGGGGATGAGGCTGGTGGCAGGCAGGGAATGCCACAGAATTTAGGGCCCTGCCAAGGACATGGCTTAGCAGCAGGGGCTTGCCCCACTGGTATTGCCACCACCCCACTGACTCAGCCCTCTAAGAAGCACCATAGTTCTGATCTGGACTACAGCATGGTGTGAGTTTGACAGCTCTGGTCTAAAGAATCAGAAACAGCAACCTGGGGGAAGGGAGAGCAGCACAGAGAAGAGGGACTTGCTCAAGGTCATACAAGTTAGTGGCAGAGCTGAAGTTAGAATTCATGGAAGACCAGGATGCTTCTTCCTGCCTATGGTACTACTTCTGCGCAGCTTTTACAATATTGCTATGTGCATCACCACTGTACAATGTATGAATTAGATCAGCAGTGTAGGAGTCACAAAAGCTGGGAGAACATACTCCACATCTGCAAAAATCAGTCCAGTTAATTATGATGAGGGAACTAAAAGCCAGAACTGTTTCTGGCTAAAACAGTTTTTGGAAGCTGGAGCCCCTGGCTTACACTGGGCTTGACAATTTCTGATAAATTTGTGTACCGTGCCCTGGTGTACTAGGCTTTTGAGAAGACCATGACCATTACAGTGCTTTATACACTGCAGTGAATTTCTTGAGGGTGACCTTTATGGAAACTTGGAGCCAGGGAAGCATATGACTTCTCCAATTCAAGTTAGGTAGCTGGATGCATTTCCTTTGCTGAAGCTTCCCTCCTTTGCTAGAGCTAACCTGGAGCTCGCAAAGACATTGCTTATACCTAAAAGGAGAGTCTGTAGAAAATTGACTCTCTTGTATTACTGATCTTTAAGTGAAGGTAAGCAATGTGTATTTTGATATGCTTTTTTAAAATTGTGTTTACTTCTTAATTCTACAAGATGGAGTAATTCGCATTGATCGTTAGCCTGAGTTATTCGGATGTACAAGATGCTGCAGTCAGTTGATGACCATGAATAAAGTGTGGAAGGTGAAGTAGGAGAGTTAAGGAGATGGCAGCTTGCAACTCTGTTATCAAGTCAGTAGATGTTGTAGTCATTCTTAACCCACCTTCTCTATTTTTTTAAAAAAAACCACAAAGATTATCTAACTGCAAATGTACCTTTGGATGCTTCACTCCAGCCAATCCATAGAAAATTGAGCCCTGATTTAGGAGATGATTTTGTTTAGGACTCACTCCTGTTTCCTGGGCCTCATCTGTTCATCTGTAGAATGATGTCAGGAATTTCTGTTGAAATTTCTGTTCAAACCAGTACAGTACTGTGCAAAGGAAAGGTCTGGCAACTATTCATTGCTGTCTTTAATACCTGGAATCTTTCTGTAAATAATTGCTTCCAAAAGAATCATCATTGTTGTGCCTACTAAGCTAAGAGCAAACATATATTTAGTGGGAAAAGTTTAAACACCCATATTCTTACACAGCCAAATGGAAAATGTGCTCATTTCATTATTCATTATCATCGCACATTTAACTGGATTATTTTAATTACTGTGTAGTGGGACTGGGCAAGTCAAAATGTGCTCAGCTTCTGACCAAGCTTATTGCTTTGTTTGTGTAGATAAAAGAAAATCAGTTAGTCAAAATATGGCTGATATCCTTAAAGAGCTAACTATGCCTAGGGCTTAATTACTTAGTGCGTTAGCTTTTGAAGTGGTTCTAATGTCTGTTGTCCTTAGTATCAAATGGCACCAAAGTGCTGGATGGAATGTGCTCTTATAAATTTTTAATTGAGATGTTTTTGGTTGATCTGCCATAACGGTTTTGTAAGAAGAGCTTAATTAAACATTTATGGGCTGCATACTGCCATCATGGTAATGAACTATGGTTTTCAACTGGCTTCAGTAGATGTGGACCTCCGCTTACCTATAAGTCAGTGTTACATGCACATAAACAAGGATGGAATTTGGCATTGTAAAAATAATGTTAATTCATTATCTACCAAAGACTGTTGCACAGGAGTATGGGTTCCTTCAGTGAATGAATGAACTGTACAGAAAGGGCAATGATATGCATTCATTTCTCTTTTTTAGCCCATACATGAGCCATCCTCCTTCACTTCTTACCTGTTTTCTGTTGCATTTGCCTTTCCCTCAACCAGTATTATTCTTGTTGATTTCACTTTACTAGCCAATTAGCTAGTATTGAATCAGTAGAGACTGAAAGAGGAAAACCAAATCTACCCAGTTATTGGATGTGACTATGAAAAATCCACTATCCATTGATTAAATCAATATGACTAACAAGCCCTTAGAAATGGATAATAGCTTTATTTTTTGTTCATTAATAATTGGGAAAATGTAGTTGAAGTTTGGACTGAAAACAAACATTTCCTGTATTCCTTCTGCATTTGTAAATTGAAGGAGATTTTGGTTTGGGATAAATAAACCGTTACAATTTAACAAAATACTTTTTCAACCATTTAAAAAAAAATTAAAGGGAACTTCAAAATAAAAAGTTACTTTTAACTGAAAAAACAATGTGTTTGGCCTCAAAAACATAAAATAAAAAGGTTTGCCGAGTTTTATTTTTGTAGGGAGTTTTTGGTAAATAAACTTATTCAAACAAACTCATTTTGGTAAACAAGCTCATTTAAAAAAAAGTTGGAAGTCTCAGAGTTGGACAGCAGATGTGCTTATGTAGCCCCTGGAAAAAGTTCCATGCAAAAAAAAAAATTGCCTCACCTGGCTTTATTTCTCTGAAGGCATTACAACGGCCTGTAGTGCATCATTGTGGCATTCAAATAGTGGTCTTTATTAATTAATAACTATAACTAAAACCAACAATTTTATAAAAAGGCAGTTTAAATTTTTAGCACTTTAGTACTGTCCAACAACTGTATTTTAAATTTTGCATCAATATTTGCAATCTAGAAATAGATTCATGATCTATTGATCGATTTATAGATAGATCATGAATTTATTAAGATATATATTCAGTTATTTTGAACAAATTACAAGAAATCATTTTCATCTACCCGTTTGTCTCCATGTTAAATAATAACTTCAGCATGGCTTTCATAAGGATAACTCTGTACACCACTGTTATCAGATCCCTTTTGTTCTAAATGTTTTGGCTGCATAGTGAATAGCTATGGCCTAAATGTTCAGAGGTACTCTCTCTTAATAAAACTTTTTTTACACCTTGCTGAATATATTCAGATAATCTGTGAGATGTTTACAAACTTCTGGCAGGTAAGCCACTGGTGACTCACCCAACTATTCATTATTTATGACAGATTCTTCTTCCATGCCCTCTTTGCTTAAAAACATACTGAGAAATGCCCAATTTTACTTGAAAAGGATTTTTTTTTAGGGGCCATGAAAAACTTTTGTTTGGAGATTATATATATCTCCCTAAACAACTGTAAGATTGTGTGTGTGTGTGTGTGTGTGTGTGTACCTATTATATATAGACATATTGATTATATATCGTGTGTGTATATACACACACATAAAATCTATCTATAGTAGATAGATAATAAAATCTATTAGATTTTATGTGTGTGTATGTACATACATTTATATATGTATGTGTATAATATACATAATTTTAGTAGCATAATTAATACTCAAAATTCCCCAAGGTACTTTTCTGTCTTGATCAGTCCTTCAGCTTGTAATGATTAAAATATGTACCTTCACACTGATGCTTTCCATTTCCTTTTCAGAAAAGCAGGTTAGATGCATGCATCAAGAGCAACAAAAGATCTTTGGAGTCCATTTACATTTGCACAAAAATAGTAAAAAAAAGCCCCCACCAAAATACCAAAAAAGCCCCATTGAGTTTCCAGGTTTAACTACAGCAGCAAAGCCTCTTGGAACATGTGATTTTTTTGAAAAGAGAGATGTGTCTGCCTTTCTGTCTGCTTTTCAGCAGAGCCTGGTTTTTAGTAAATAGACACAGTTGGTTAATATTAATTTTTAATAAGATGTAGATTATTGCAGATGGTATTTTTTGTTATTTTATTAACTTAATTTTATTAGGAAATTAATAGTCTCTTTCGGAACTTGTATTTGATTTTAGATGAGGGAAGATTACGGCCCAGAAATATTAAAAGCTTTTCCCTGAGCCGAACATAAGACCTAGAGAGCTGAAATGTATTGTTATTAATTACATGGGACTGTCTTTAGCCTGATTTTTTTTTTTTTGGCTTCTACAATCTTCAAAGTGTGCAAAATTCCACAATCCTCTGGTTCCCTAGAGGCTGCTCGCAATTATGAGGAGGTTGTTTCTCCTCATTATCAGACAATTTAGGCCTTTTAGTCTTGACCATGTGCTCAAGAACATGATCACCACCCACTAAAATGTCAGGGGAAGTACTTGGGGAGCTGGGTTACTCTCCTGACATCATGCCCTGGGGTGCAGTTGCCGTATGTGGTGATTGGCCTAGCACTTAGGTGGGACACAGTCTGCTCTAGGGAATGACATCAGGAGATCCAGCAGACATGTTGCGTGCATCCCCTGAAATAGCAGTGGGGCACGTGGAAGGTTTTGGTTCTGGCTGTCAGTTAGCCAAAGCTTGTTTTTAAAGGGGCCAGGCAGCCAGAAGCAATTCTCTCACTGAGGATTGATGCAGGTCAGTGGTCCAGGAAGGTATTTGTGTAATAAACAAGGTTATCCTGCATTTTGGTTTGTTCCCTGTGGCTTTGCCCTTTGTGAATTTGCAGAATGGCCTTACTATAGATTAGACTATGGACTATTTTGTGTGGGAAATAGTGGAAACTATCCTTCAGTGATTTCCTGCTGTGGTTTCTTTTCTGATGGTCCTAATGGGGCCGATATAGAACTTTCTTAGTAATGTAAGAAGGAAGGGCCTGCTCTGCGCTACCTCTTTTAGTCCCGTCTTAAAGGGCCAGGAGAGGGAGTGTCCAGAGTACACTTTGTTCTAGCTATACTGACTAGGGGGACCATGGGAAGCAGCTCCTGGGGCTCCTATAAATTGCACTGAACGGTTAGGCTCACAATCCAGGAGCAATCAAAATGACTTAAAGTCACTTTGGCCTCTTCTCTATTTACGCCTCTGTAGGCGTATCTCTACACATACTGAGATATGCAACTAAGAATTGGGGCAGTTAAGTCCTGAGACACTGGGTAGGTAAATAGTTGAGCTAGATAAACCACTAGCAGGCAAAGGTCTGCCAAGTGACTCCCAATCTTTTTTTGTCCTTTTCTGATGTTATTTCAGCCAGTGCAATCCCATTGACATGTGACCCAACAATTTTTTTTCACTGTCTATGCTGCCTATGGATCAGAACTATAAAAGGGTACTCCCTGTGTCTCAGTCTCAGCCTATACCATGTTAAATTAGGAAAGCTTTTGCTATGAAAGTTTTTTGTTGTCATGTCAAATCACCATTAGAAACAGTGGCAGCTTAGAGCCCTTGAAGACAGGGATGGCAGAGCTGTTAAGACATTCACTGATTCTTGCTTCTGCACTGTATAGGATCATGCTAGATCAAGTCTGTCATCCAAAGCACCATAGAATGAAGTGTGTGGGAGGACAGTGATGACATGTTTACCCTGCTTACTTTTTTTTTTAGCTTGGCATCCAGAGGATGCTGCCTCTTGGAGTCCCAGAAAGCATGTCAAAAGGCCTGACTGCCTCTTGAGCTATCTGTGAACTGTTCTAGACAGCTGAAGTTTGAAGCAACAGCTGGAAAAAGCAAAGGAGAAATTGTTCATTCCAGCTGCTGTAGGGTGCACTGAATATGAATTCATGTGATGCATTGTATAGTATATTGGAAGAGGAACCGTTCATCACTGCATATTGTTCTTTCTTAATAACTCCATACAAAATTAATAAACCTTAAATCCCGGGTCCTGGAACTGTTACAGATGACTCAAATGACAGAAGTGAAGCCATGAAGTGCAAAGCATTTTGGCTTCAAAGCTTCACTTTTAACAAGTGATCTAAGCAGCAGCTCACAGGATGCTTTCAATACTCTCATAATAATTGGCCTAGTTTATGCTGCAACCAGTCAGTTAATTATGATAAAAAAGTGTTCTTTTTCTTACTATAGTATGACACTACAACTACAGCTTGAGGTGCCTCAGCCTCTTCATATCATTGTGGCATTGCGAATAATATAAAGTCCCAGCCTGAATTAGCTTATTGAATGGCACTTCCTGTTTGTGGGGTAATATTCATAATCTAAACTAGATGAATGTCAAAAGCCTTTATTATCCATGGCAATCAGGACTCATAGTAGAGATGATATCTTTTATTAGACCAACAAGATTTTTGCAAAAAAAATTCTTTAATTGCAAGCTTTCAGGCACAAACACCCTTCATCAGGCATAGGAGAGAAGATGGTAAAAGTTCCCCTGGGTAGAAATGAAAGTTCATATTTTATAGGATTTCACAGAGGTATCAATAGGATTTCACAGGATAGTGAAACATAGGATTTATTACCCATGGACATTTTTTAGTTGTGGGTGTAGTAACTGTTGGGTTAGTAGAAAATACCTAACATTTAAGTGTGGAGGGGCTCGATTCTTCATGTTTATACATTCTGCACGGGGATATTCAAAGCTTTTGAGCTCCAGTGAGGTCAGAGTAATGGTGAGACCAACCCTATCCTGGTCAGTAGAGAGAGCTAAGCCATCTTGAGCCCCAGGCACACCACAGTGTATTATTACATGTTACAAATACTCTTATGACTTTTCTCTGGTTTGCAGTTTCCTGCTTTGAGTGGTGGTGGTGGCAGGGAAAGGGGAGGAACTCTCTCACAGAGACCAGAACAGAAATTTGAGACTCCCCACTCACCCAGAGACCTCAGACCCCCTTCCCGGTCAGCATGGGGAAAACAAGGATTCTCACTCGGATGACAAAGGTGGCAATAGTAGTCTTCCAACAGCATGACTGTCATATGCACAGATCTTATGCTGGTGGGGCTCCCAAGGGGTATGGATGGTTAACACCCTGTTGAGATACATGGTTCAGTTTATGCCACTCAACTACCACTTTTTGCTGTCTGCAGACTTCGGCAGATACCGCTGTATCACTTTTGATCTGTTCATCTTTGCACAGTGTGTATTCACAGCTAGTAGAGGTTAGAAACCTTTTTTTAAATGAAAGTTGAGATTCTTATGTTGTCACGTGATCAGGAGCTGGGGCCCTAAGCATGGGGCTATAGCTTCTAGGCTTTCATCTATCCATGGTGATGAGCAGACCTCCTCCTGTCAGCACATTCCTCCAAATGTTTGTTTCGTCTCATTCAGACTTCTGCATCAGGGGAATTTTCTTGAAGTGATGAGTTTTATCACAGTGCAGATGGCTGTAAAAAGAAATGTGAAACCTATAGTAAATTGCGAGTTTTGCAGCTCACTAATGTGCAGCACCATACTTGTTCAAAATTCTGTTTATAAAAAGGACTCTTCCAAATACTCCTCTTCAGCAATGATGAAGAGACAAGAATGCAAAAGAGTGGGATATTTTAGAATGATATTACGCAGATATATCTTGGAATCCATGAATTGGAGAATCCATGAATCCTAGAAAATTAGGGTTGGGAGGGACCTCAGGAGGTCATCTAGTCCAACCCTCCGCTCAAAGTGGTAGAAGGGTACACTGTTGGCTCATATTCAGCTATTGTCCCCTGTAACTCCCGGGTCTTTTTCTGCAGAACTTCTGCCCAGCCACTCAGCCCCTAGCTTGGGGGGTGGAGGGGCACAAAATGCAGCCTGGGGACCAGATGTGGCCTGCCAGGCCATTCTATCTGCCCCATGGGGCCCTTAAAAAATTTAGAAAATTAATATTTATCTGTCCTGGGCTGCCTGTCATGCGACCCTTGGTGGCTTGCTGAAACTCAGTAAGTGGCCTTCTGCCAAAATAATTGCTTGCCCCTGCCCTATCCTGTACCAATGCATGGGATTGCTCTGTCCTAAGTGCAGGACTTTGCACTTGCCTTTATTGAACCTCATGAGATTTCTTTTGTCCCAATCCTTCAATTTGTCTAGGTCACTCTGCATCCTAGCCCTACCCTCTAGCATATCTACTGCCCCGCCCCCAGCTTGGTGTCATCTGCAAACTTGCTGAGGGTGCACTCTATGCCATCTTCCAGGTTATTGGTGAAGGCAGTGAACAAAACCCACCCCAGAACTGACCCCCAGGGCACGCCACTTGATATTGGCTGCCAGCTAGACATTGAGCCATTGCTTACTGCTCTCTGAGCTTGAAGCTCCAGCCAGTTTTCTATTCACCTTACAGTCCATTCATCCAGCCTGTATTTCCTTAGCTTGCCTGGGAGAATGCTGTGGGAGACCATATCAAAAGGCTTGCTAAAATCAAGGTACACCACATGGACCAGTCTTCCTGCATCCACAGAGCCACATTGTCATAGAAAGCAATCAGGTTGGTCAGGCATGACTTGCCCCTGGTGAATCCATGCGGACTGTTCCTAATCACCTTTTTCTCCTCCAAGTGCTTAGAAATAGATTACTTGAGGATGTTCATGGTTTTTCTGAGGTGAGACTGACTGGTCTGTAGTTCCCTGGATCTTCCTTTTTCTCTTTCTTAAATATGGGCACTATGCTTGCCTTTTTCCAACCCCCCTGGGACCTCTCCTGATCACCATGAGTTTTCAGTGATGATGGCCAGTGGCTCTGCAATCACATTAGGCCATTACATTAGCTCCCTTAGCACACCTGGGTGCAGCCCATCCAGCCCCATGGATTTGTATATGTCCAGCTTTTTTAAATAGTCTCTGACCTGTTCTTTTGCCACTGTTGGCTGCTCACCTCCTCCCCAAACTGTGGTACCCAGTGCTGTTGTCTGGGAGCTGATCTTGCCTGTGAAGACTGAGGCGAAATAGGCATGGAGCTCTTCAGCCTTTTCTGCATCCTCTGTTACAAGGTTGCCTCCCCCATTCAATAAGGGACCCACACTTTCCTTGATCCTCCTCTTGCTACCGACATACTTATAGAAAACTTTCCTATTACCCTTCATATCCCTTGCTAGCTGCAACTCCAGTTGCACTTTGGCCTTCCTGATTTCATCCCTGAATGCCTGTATAATGCTCTTATATTCTTCCCTAGTTATTTGTCCAAGTTTCCCCTTCTAGTAAGCTTCCTTTTTGTGAAGAGTTCCCTGCTAAGCCAAGCTGGTCTTCTGCCATATTTCCTAGTCTTCCTGCACATTGGGATGGTTTGCTGCTGCACCCTCAATAAGACTTCTTTAATGTACAGCTAGCTCTTCTGGACTCCTTTCTTACGCTGAGTTCCCAGGGGATACTGCCCATGAGTTCCCTGAGTGAGTCAAAGTCTGCTTTTTGAAGTCCAGGGTCCTTGCTTTGCTGCTCTCCATCCTTTCTTCCTCATGGTCACTGTTGTCCAAGTTGCCATCCACTACTACAATCCTCATCAATTCTTCCCTGTTTGTGAGCAGCAGGGCAAGAACAGCATGGCCCCTAGTTGGCTGCTCCAGCACTTGCACCAGGACATTGCCCTCAAAACTCTCCAAAAACTTCCTGGATTGCCTGCACACTGCTGTATTGCCCTCCCAGCAGATGTCACAGTGATTGAAGCCCCCTATGAGAACCAGGGCCTGTGATCATTAAACTTTCCCTAGTTGTTTGAAGAAAGCCACATCCACCACTTCCTCTGGTCTGGTGGGCTTTAGCAGACTCATACCATGACAACATCCTTGTTGTTCTCTCCTCTGACCCTAACCCAGAGACATGCAACAGGGTTATCTCCTGGAAGGAAACTTCAACCAAATGAGCCTAAATGCACTTCAAAGTAGTCAGCTATACAAGACACTTCAGTGAAGGTAATCCTAAAAAATTGCAGTAAACTTAGTTTTCTTATTTAGAAATGCTGTAGGCTGTAAATAGGGTCACACTTTTAGTGGAGCTAAGGAAATAAACCATAATGAATAATTTATTCATTGAATTTTGCCTTTTTCTGTCTGTGGAACAATTTTTATAGCTCATTGTGAACTACTCTGATTTATTTGTTGTTCAATATTATTCATGAATTTCTAAGCAAAGATTTCCCCCCCTCCATATAAGTAGCCATCAAGAAGATGTGATTGTTCAATATTAAAATTCCATCTTTTATTAGTTAGGTAAGTCACATGATATTATATCTATTTCCTATATACAGTAACTTCTGGTATAACATAATATTAATTTAATATGAATTTCAGATATTAACTGTATCAATCAAATATGCAAATCAAATGTCACTTTTGGTGAATTGTGGCAATCAGTAGAAGTCAATGGGACTTGGGCTCCCAACTTCCCCTTTCTGTCTTTTGGGAAATGTCCATTTAAAACATCATGGAATTATATTTTTATTCATCTGTTGACAATCTATTTATGCGACAAAATGTTGCCTGAGCAGAGAGAAATTGCCCTTTTAGGAGAAAGAGGGATGTGCAGAACAAGCTTGCAGATGGATGAGTTTGAAGTTCTGATAGAGTTTGTGCCACTGCTTTACCTGCCCAACTGAAAAGTTGAGGGCAGGGATATCAATCTGAGTCCTTTCATGGGTGCTACTATACATTTTTTTTAATTTGCTTAAACTAGTAAGCCTAAAACCAACTAAAAATATACTTCATGCTGATCACTAAATCTGCTAAAACTATTGCTGCAGCCTTGAGCACAACCTCTGTCTTTGTGTTTACTGCTTTCTATTAAACCCTCTGCTTCCTTTTTCTGTTTTGCTCATTTTGGTCAAGACTGTAATTGAAAGCAACGTAGGAAAATACACTTTCGGCTCTTTTGCTGTTTGCTTCTCTACCGGAAGCCCCACTCTTGATTGAATAAGCTCCCTGAATGCTTATTTTGTACTCTAGACTTTATTCCATCTCCCACAACAGTGAAAGGGCAGTGCTTCTGCAGATGTCAATGGAAGTTAGATTAGTTTCATTAGCTAGCTAGCTACCAGTCATTGGCTAGGTTATCTAGCTAGCAAGTCCTCTCAATAACAGAGCCCTTTCACTGCACTAGCTAAATGCTGCTGTGTACCATAGTTTAATATTAATACTGCTTTTTGATATAGTACATACATAGTGAGGCTCTTGAATGAAGACATTTGGCTGCTACTTCTGTTATATTGTATTAATCTTTTTTTTAGAAAAGAAGGAGAAAGACCAGTTGCAAAAGGTGGGAGAAGGAGTATTCATTCTTGATAGAGGACCTAATGAGCTTTATTTTGCTTAGTGTTATCTTCTGTTTTAATATTTTAATACCCAACGTCTGTTTTGTTTTTTTTTTACATTTCTTTGCATTATAAATTGGGAACAGAGGGTGTGGAGGTTTGTTGGTTGAAGGAAGAGTGCACTCACTGGGCATGTGAAAAGGGGGAAAGGTGGTGATTGTTGTGGAGGGGAATCCTGTGGTCTTCAAGATTCAGGCTGAAGTAGACTAGGATAGCATCTCAAAGATGAGGTAGAGCTTTGGTGGAGAGGCAGCCGGTGAAGGGCAGGGAAGTGAATTGGCTGGGTATCAGAGCAAGAGGGTGACTGTAGCTTCAGTGTTTTGGACAGACTGGACAATGTAGGCCACTTTTTAAAAACCAGAGCATCCAAGCCCGCATGCTCATGTTTGTAGCTTCAGTTACCATGCCTGCATGTGCTAATCAGGTGGGTGTGCACTGAAAAAGAATTGATCTAATTGATCTCATTCAGTCACTCAGACTGCATTTGCAATTATTCCATCTGTGTAAGAAGTACCAGAAGCTAAGCATGAAAATATAAACATGCAATTGTGCCTCGGGTTTCTAAAATTACTAATGTTTAATTTCCTTATCAATGTGTTCCATAACTACAGAGTGATACAATAGTTCTCCAAAGGCAGCATGAAAACAAATTCTAATACATTGTATCTTCAGTGGTTATAAACGATGTACTACTGACTAATGATCTGAAGATGGCAGCATTGGGTGAGCCATCTCTTTTTCTTACTTAACAAAGTAGAGGCCTGTTAAAACATAGATATTGTAACTGTTGCATATGGCAAATGTATCCAAACATCAGCTTTTCATTTAAAGGGTTTTTCTTAATGTGTAACATTGCTATAAATTAGGTGTAGGCAGACGCATTATATTTTACCATCTGGTCATTTTTTGTATATTTTATTTAAATGAGTTGCACTGAAAATACAAGCCTTCTAAAGAATGAAGATGGGTTCTTTCAGCATGTGCCGGCTCATAAAAGTTTCTCATTTTATAGCAATAATAATTCTTGCAGTTCTGTAGCAACTTTGGTTCAAGGATCGTTTTGTATGCAATGACTGCCTAACAAATGTCCCTAGAGCAGGGGTTGGAAGCCAAGTGCTCTCCTCTCCTAGGCTAATGCCTTAATAATTTGGCTAAGGAAACTTGCTCACATACGCTTGTTCTTTCTGTCTCCCTCTGGTGCAAGGAATTTTAAGAGTTGTTTCTGTACAGTAGCACAGTTGCAACAGAGAGAGAAGGAAAAGTATGTCCCAAATCCAGAACATCCTACAGCTTAGTCGTTAGGCCCCTTTTTTAGGAAGCAAATAAAGCAGTTTTGAGCTCTCTCTAACTGAAGGGGCTAGAACCCCATTTCCTCCACATCCAGGAGGCACTAGCCATAGGCACTGAGCTTTTCAATTAGGAGGAGGCACAAGTCTCTCTCCTGCTCTGGCCATGTTTTTGAAGGCAAAAGGTCTGCTGTGTTTTATGGGGAGCTTGAGTTTGCTGGTTTTTTTAGCATGTTCGGCACACACCTGCTGGGTTGGTCTTCTAAAGCACTACAGTTAGGTGAGGTAGTTCTTGATAAGTCTTACACGTGAGCTAGAGACCAAGCTGTTCAGACCTGGCAAGATGGCAGCCATTGTGAGCATGTGCAGGAACAGAACTTCACATGACTGTGGAAATTTCTTAGAAAAAGTGAGTCACTTGAGGGATTTAATGAGGGTTTTAAAATCATGCTCATGAATGACACGTGCCCCCAGAGGCTGGGGGGCATGGTGACTGCTCACAAGTGGTGGCGTTGAGCAGGGAGCTCCCATAGGTGGCTGCAGTAGTGTCACTGGTGGGGGGTGGTGAGTGCCAGCCAAGGGTCTGCGACTACCCACAGACGTCACTGGCAGTGTCAGTGGCAACCAGTGGTGATCTGTGACTGCCCACAGGTGTTGCCGTCAGTGTTGCTGGTGGCCAATTACAGGGGGTGAACCGCCAGTCTCAGGGGGTGCACATACACCTGCATGCACCCCCTACACATCGCCAGTGATAATGCTCTTAGAGCCTCTTTGCCATGCCAGAAGTGCTGCTTGGAAATATACCCCCACACTTGTTCTCTACCTGTTCCTGGAAATATGCCCAACAGTACTCTTAGATTCTGTGGGTCCATCTACATGAGATATTTACTGAGAGTTGCCTAATTAGCTCCACAGTAAAGCAGCTCTGTCGACACATGCAGAGCTATTAGGCCACAGTAAAACTGATTAACTCTGCCATAGTTTAGTGCTTCTTAATACAAATACTATCCTATGGCCGAGTTATTTACTCCACTGCAATACACATGTAGATGCTGGCTGGGTCATGAGGCTGCTACAGTGTGGGGCTGCCTTCTGGCTAGCCCTGGACTGAAGCACACTCATGCCCCAGCCAGCTCCTTTGCAGCATGCTGAGCCAGTTCAGAGCAGCCCTGGACTGGCAGGCTGACCCCCCAGGGTCCCCTGACAGTCCAGGCTGTGTCATCCCAACTCTGCCCTGAAGTCCCACGTGTACCCAGGAGCAATAAATTCCAGCATGAACTGTGCTGGAGTTTATTCAGCTGGACTAATTTCATGTGTAGATGTGCTCTGTGTCTTGGGAGTACATTTTGGTGCATGCTCTAAACCTTACCTCATTTTGGAACTTGGTGCATCTGAAGCAGGAGTGAGTGGGCAAGGCATGGTTCATGCTAGTGTTCCCAGGTATGGCACAGATGTGGTATAGGTATGCCCTTGGAAGTCAGCAGCTACATTTTGCCTCCATCCCAATTGCGGTGCCTGGGTCCTTTTGTAGTTCTGGCCCTGATGGACTAGCATTCAGAATTTCTGTAGACATCTCTTTGGTTAGGGATAGACATTCAAAAAAGCCTGAGCCTGAATTGATTCAATCTTTGCAAGTCAGTCTAACCAGGCTAGGTTGGACTGGTTTGAAACCAGGCAGGCATTGTGTCTGGACTGAGGAAATTCAATCACTTGCCTGCAGTGGCTCAGGCTAGAAGCCAGAGGGCACTACAGCAGCCCTCCCTTTCCTTCTACAGGAGCTGAGCTGAAGGGGGTGTGGCCAAGCCCTGGCAGGACTCTCTCATTAGGGATGTTAGCCTGCATGGTATCAGGTTTTTCCCCGCTCGCTGCTCAAATGGAGGGAGTGTTGCTGGCCCCGAGGCTAGTACTCTCAGGCAAGGGGGGAGTGGGGTGCAGTGCATGCATCTGTTGATAATACGGAGCTTTTCAATCTCCCTCCCTGCTTCATCATGCAGGAAACCAACAGGTGAGCAAGCCAGCTGGGGAGCTGATAACAGTCCTTATCACCCGATTAGTAAAAAAAAATAGCCTCTCTCTACATTACATCAGAGTTCTTAAACAGCTTACAGACTGACCTGTTGATTAGCTCCACAAGCCCTAAGCTGTCCCTGTTCTGTCTGCCTATCCCAGTGAAATTGGAGAGAGAGACACATGCAGACACCTCTCAACATTAGTTAGCATACCACATGCTGGCTACAGTCCCTGATGTGGCAGAGAGGAGGAAGGGATCTCTGCTTAAGTAGCAAGTAGTGAGTGGGGAGGAGAGGGAGACACAGGGAAGCCAGCAGATCCTGCTGTGTCTGCAAGGCTCTCCTGGAGCTGCAGCCAGGGAGCAGAGGGGAGAGGCCAGCCTGCTATGGAGCAGAGAGCCCTGCCCAGCCCAAAGAGCATGCTGGGATGCTGAAGGACTGATTTAACTTAAGCCAGCAAGGGGTCTGGGACAGACATTTCATAAACAGGTTTGAGCCAAATCAGTCAAGTGTAATACAACCAGGTTTGTCTCAAACCGGTTTCAGCCATTTTCAAACTGGTTTATGTGCCCCGAACATCTGTTCTGTTACAGATTTAAATCAGTTTCTGATCATTTAAATCAGTTTATGTGTAATGTTTGTCCCTAGCCTTTGTGAACCAGCTGACTCAGTATTCATCTTCTCGTGCATGACAGCAGTTTGTATTCATTTTGAATATTTCTCTCATACTGACTTGCATAAGCTGATGGCAAAGCCAGAAACAGAACCTCATTTTCATGACTTGGGTGCTGTACTTTAACCATGCCTTATCCCTGTGAATTTTGGTGCCTTTTGGTTCATATAGTTGGACCTAAATCAGAGCCTTCTGCACTCAGTAACATCCTACCCCCTCCCCCCCACTTACTTTTTATATTCTTTGGAACAGGACCAGATGCTAATTTTATTCTAATTTACTTGGATATTTTCTGCCTAATACTATATTGAATAAATTAGTATATTTTCATGAACTTTTATATGAGAAGGAAGAAGGATTTTATATTAAAGAGCAGTTAGGTAAGCATTAATGAGGGAGGAATGGTTTTGGGGAAAACCGCCCCCAAGATGAAAGCTTCTTGATTCTTTGCCTGTTTCTGAGGCAGGGCTCCGGAGGAAATGATCCATTTCTGAAATGTCTTGTGATCTCATCATTTTCTTTTTTATTTCTGCACTTCTGAGTTTTCTGGTAACAGAACTGGAAGAGCAGAAGTTCCTTGAGAAAAAGAAAGTGCTTGCCTTAGTGATCCAAACTAGACGATTTAGATGAGCTTCATATACATATCTTCATACAGAGCTTAAGCTTATCCACTGGGGACTTTGGCATTCAGGTACCTCCAAGCCTCATCAATTGCTAGCTGCTATTGGTCTCAGATATTGTACAAACGGTTCACTTTCGTTAACTTCCAGAGTTCCTGTCATGTATGCTGAGTTGGGTAATTTAAGAAAGAACAATTACAAATGTGTATGAGCTATATTTGTGGGTGATGGAAACTAGATTCCTGAAAACTTTGTGAACAACTAGTGAGTCTCATCTGTTTTGGACATTTAGGACCACATTCTAATTCACTTTCAGGTTTTTTAACAGAATGTAGCCATCTAAAAGTAGGCACGAAGTAGGCAGATTTTAGATATTACCCCCACCTGTGTGACTAGACCTGTCCCTTCCAGCATGCCTAAAATGCATTGATTTATGATGTGTTACAAATCTCCTATTCCTATGCAAAACACTCACTCCTCCTGGTTTTCTCCAGTTAAAGTTTTAGTGACTTATGAAGATTCCTGAGCATGCTCAGAAGGACAAATCTATTTGTACACCTGGGACTAGGACCTAAAATCCACTTAAGTGGCAGTAATTCATTAACCTAGCTGTGTTGTGCTGATAGATCTATAATGTTCATTCAGAGCTAACTTAGTTGTCTTTGCATTATAGCAATTTGTTGTGTAGACATACCCTTTTTAAAACCCTGATAGATGATCAAGCAAATTCTGATGGATAATATCAAAATCAAAATAAATAACTTAGGATCTGTAGTGCTTTTCTTCCCTTTCCATTGCAGGGCTGCTGCAATACCTTTGCTTCACACACTTTCCAATATAATGGAGCGTATAATACAAATTAGACACAGTACTGGTTTTATCCTAATATTTTTTTTCAATATCTTACTAGTATGGGTCAGATGGTACTTACTACCTTTCTAGTTATATGGGTAAAACCTCAATGAACACTTACAATGGACTGGTCCATTGAGCTTACTAGACTGTCTGTAATTGCCTAATTTAGGACGCAAGTGACATTTGTGTTCAGTTATGGCAGATGACTTTAAAATCTTATGAGAGCTAAGGTCCCAAAGCAGGAAAGCCCTTAAGCATGTCTTTAAGTCTATATCTGATACAATATATGAGTTCATACTCAACTTTAAGTCCTACTGCTGCCTTAAGGGAACACCATAAACATGGACCTAATGTTCAGGCCTAAATTGAGGACTTAAGACCCAGATTATTGAAATTCACTTACAGATGCATTTACTTACTGGTGCCTAACCTGAAACTGTGCTGATACTGTGCCCAAGTATCCAGATAAAGCTGATACTTAGCACCATTGAGTGCAGTACAAAGTGCTGCAGCCACAGTCATTTCTACTCAAAAGTTGGAGGTGGGGGTGATATAATATATATGTTAGGATAGGTACCTACATTTTTAAATATCCCAACGCCTGTTGGAGGTGCCAATCTGGATTTTGCCTTGGGTCCCTTTCACTATCTTTAGGCACACTACCTTTGGAAAATTTGTCCCAGGTGACTCTTCTTGTGGTCTGTTTGGAAAACCAGATAAAAGCAGAATTCTTCATGCCAATTTTTGGACAGAGCTACTTTACTAATAAGCATGACATTTAAAATACTTAGAAGTAAGAGTCCTTGATCTGAACTTATTTAAAAAACATGAAATTCTGAAGGAATGGGGCAATCAAGTGAATATGGTGCCAATTGGTGCTGTGGAAGTGCTTATTTACAACACCAGTATATATCTACATATAATACATATGTATCTATATATTTTTGCAGTGCTATTTTTTTACCATTGAATTTGGCCTCTGCAAGCAAGAAGGACAACTGCGTGCTTATGGAGCTGGACTTCTGTCTTCTATTGGAGAATTAAAGGTATGTGAGTGGCTACACACTTTTGTCTGAAACAAGTTACTTGAAACAGGAAAAATGATGAAGTGTGAATTTTTTTACTTTCAAATAACTTTAAATAAAGAAGAATAAATATTCACATCCCAGAATGATGACACTGACCCAAAAACTGTTTGAAAAGTTAGCTAGCATGTGGAATGTGAAGTAAGTTGACAAGAACCGATGTGCAAAGACTAATAAAAATTGCAGTGTTTATTGTCTCCTTGATCTCCCTTGCTAGTCAATAAGACATTTAAATTTGTTGCAAGGTGAAGCCTATACTTTCTAGTTCTGTTTACTGAATAGGAGAAGTTTGAAGTAAAAAAAGCTCCTGAAATCCTTATGTAATAAAAGATGCACCTATTTTGAATATGTGGGAAAATCTCTTCATAACATGGAAATAAGGATAGATTTTGCATTATTTGAGGACTCCGGTGGGCTGTAATGGAATTACACCTCTGAGTAAGATGAATTCAGCACACAATCTGGAAATAAAGCCCTGATTCAAAGTATTTCCCTCCATTGCACATGTTTAACTTTTTAAGTATCTGTTTTCAAGGGCCCCAGCCCTTCAGTGACAGAGGTGCTTAACTTGACTCAGTGAGAACAGTTACATTGGACAAACTCTTTGGCTACAGATAGATGTTGTATTTGTCCTGGGATAAACCATTATAAATGGTTTATTTTGGGGCAAAGTGCATTCATTCATATGTCAGTGTCTCATTGTTCTGGCATAAATCCTAAAAAAGATTCATGGGATAAGAAGAACCAACAGTTTAGACCAGGGTATCACAAAGTGCATGTGAATGGTAATCCTGGGATTGCATCATTGAATGAATGGTGGACAAATGGCAGCATGTTTAGCCATTCACTAAATTCTGATTAGAAGGGCAAAGTGTGTATATGCCAGTTCCAGGGCATTTCTATTCCAGGACAAAGGCAGGTACAACTTGTAACATCTGTTCATAGCCTCAGTGCATAAACTGAAGGATGTAGGTTCAGTATGATTGGACAGGTATACAGCTACAGCTTGTTAAATTTTTTCATATGAGAAAGATTTGGTTGAAATTTTTAAAGAATTATGAAATTAAAATAAAAAAGAATTTACAAAAAGATTTTCAGTGTTTCAGGCCCAGTCCTGCTTTGGTCTGATCTGCATCTCAAAACATTTTGGTTGGAATGAGGTAGTCTCTTTACTAACCTTATATGAATATACTTTTTGAAAGCAGTAAAGCTAGTACGACTAGAGAAAACAACCTCTTGATTTTGTTTCTGTTTCCTTATGTTGTAGTATCAGTGTTCTGAATACGATGCAGGCTTTCAGTACAATGGCCATTTTACTCTTCACTGAATCAGAATTTAAGTAGCGGATTAAGGCATCACATCAGCCAGGTGCTAACCATCTCTGGCCCCTAAATCTCTGGCCCAATGTCTTTTGGGCATGAGCCTCCAGATCTGCACCAGTGATACTCAGCAAGGGTGCCATGAAATCCTTTGAAGGGTGCAGTGGGGTGTGAGGAGATAAACCAAGTGTGAAGCGATAAGCAGATAAACACAGGCTCAAACTCAATCCCTGCCTGGCCGTTCCCTTGGCCCCTCTGCAAAGAGGTAAGCGCTGAAATAAAGGAGTTAGGTTTTGGAATGAGGTGCCATTCAGTTCACAAGTTATGGAGAGGAACTTTGAGTCTAAAAAAGGTTGAAAACGGTCCTCTTGCAGAATCAGACTCCTAGTTTCAACTAACAGTTAAGTGTTGTCAAGTGACAGCAGTGAAAGTGCCTACCCCATTATTTACAAAGTCCGAAGACATAAAGGCATGGAAAAGAAGAGGCAAGAACTTTGTATGTTTTATAGCATTCATGTAATAAACCCATGCATTTTTCGTACTGTATTTCGTCACAATACAGCAATCCTGAACAAATATTATTTAATCAGCAGTTGTCTCAAAATAGAAGCACAACACACAACCCTTTTGAAAAGAACATAAAAATTATATAATGTGCACATTAATGGCATATATTGATCGTTTCAAAAGTAAGTTCACATATCATCATCATTTTGCCATAAATCAATATTATACACTTTTCCTATTATGTTACATATATATTTCATAGAATTCAAGGCCACAAGGGG
This sequence comes from Crocodylus siamensis, assembly GCF_052110815.1. Taxonomy (NCBI): domain Eukaryota; kingdom Metazoa; phylum Chordata; order Crocodylia; family Crocodylidae; genus Crocodylus; species Crocodylus siamensis. Next base: position 69,750,426 of record NC_143398.1, read on the forward strand.
CCATTAGATCATGTAGTCTGCCTCCTGTATATCACAGACTATTACATTTCACTCTGATATCCCATATTCTGAGGCCAATGGCTTATATTAGACTAAAACATTTCAGAGTCTCAAGAGACTCTAGACAGTTGTGTGCTGTAGGCAGAGGCCAAGAGACACTGAGGACCCATAGTCCTCATACTGGCAAGGAATTGACTGGGGGAAAGATGCTCAGAGGATGTTAGCAGACCATCTATGGTCATTGCCAATCTGATGTGGGGTACAATTCCTTCCTGACACCAATTCTGGAGGTCAGTTAGACCATGAACACATGAACAAAACATGCTAGCTGGACATCTCTTTAGCATCTCCATTTTGGGCGATCTCTGAAGCTTTAGAGCAAAGCGACCCATAGCCTCACTCTCCTTTTCACCCCTGAATACATTTGACTAGCTGTGAACTGGAAGGGGAAATCCCTTACTGATCCCTGCAGGTGACTGGTTGAGGGCTATTTGATAACAGGCAAATGCAGAGCTGCAAGTGTTACGAAAACATTGAGGTTAATTCAGACAATTATCCTATGAACTGTGAAAGAAAGGGAGGGACGTCCAAAAAAGACCACGATGGATAACTTTTGAGTATACAGTCCACAGATGTTCTCTTGGAAACTGGACTGAAGGACATCTTTTTGAAAAATGTTAAAATTCATTTTAAAGAATGAAAATTATTGATGAATCCAGTCTCTCCTCTAGTTAGCAGTAAACAAAAATCCAAACTACTATGAAATATATATCTTATTTCCGGGTTTAATTTGTTTAACTTCACCTTGCAGTGGCTGAATATTGTTGTGCCTTTGTCGGCAAGACCAACACGGCTTTACACTGTCAGATAGCTTTCATTGCAACAATATTCACATTAAAAAAATTGTTAGTTACATGACTGGCAATAGCAGAGTAGGAATACTTGCGGCATGAATATGACCAGCAGAACTCAGTCCTTTTAAGTGACTTGGTGACACTTGTTCAGTTGTCATTGTCTGTCTGTTTTTTCCTGAATTATGTTGCTTCATTACATAAAATCAGCCAACAGCTTCAGCACTGATAAACTGAAAATCAAAGGAATGTAAGTACAAAATAACCTTTGAACAGATTACTTTTGTGAACTTTTTAAATATTTAGAGTTTGAATTTAAGGCATTAAAAATGCAATACCTAATGTTTGTGCTACATATGTTAAAAATCATTATGTGGAAAATGCAGAAAGCGCCAACATGAGGAGAAACTAAAAAATATAAGGTGGGGAAAGGAACATTAAGAAATAAAGTAATTTAAAAATATTCTTCTTCAGTACAGTCAGATTAATTCTAGACAAAGAATGTATTTGGTGATGAGAAATAAGAGAAAAAGTGTACATTTCATTTCAATTAATAAAATGGGGTTATGAAACAGTTATGACTAAAAGACATACTAAACTTTAAAAAAATCCATCTGTTCACTTTCTCTGTTGTTCTCATAAGCCCTTTTATTAAAAAGGTCCTTCCACTGACTTTGCTGAGCTGTGGATCAGGTCCTGGGGCTTCAGGACCAGTTTGTTGTTAAATGCAGAGGCAGATTTCCAGTTGTGTTGCACATCTCTTTTAGTCAAAGTTACTCACAATAACTCCAATTGTTAAAAAGTGGTAAAATTAACATGTCCCTCTTCATAAGATATATAAAAAAAAAGCAGTGTATTCTAGTACAGGTTGTTGTGTTGTTTTCTGAAGAAGGTGAAGGGGATGGTTAAAAACTGTATGCCTGGTGCACATTTTTTACTAGCGTTCTTAACTAGAGAGTCTTTTTCTATTTGTCTAAAAATATATATAAAATTCTATTGATATCATAAAAAAGTCGGCACACAATGTGGAAATGGCCCCTGTTGTAGATCAGCAGAAAAACATTTAAGAGCATATTTTTCACAAGACTTTTTGTATTCTCCTGCAGAATAGCAAGACAATAAAATCGCTATAGAGACACCGGCTACCTCTTCTCACACATATTCTTATTCTGGCCCATGGATAGAACAGCATTTATAACTCATCTCACATTTTCCGTCATATTTACTTGAAGGTTGTTAGGCATAGGGTTGGAAAGCCTTAATAAGTGTTTTAAATTATTCCATTCCAGTCTTTATACTCTGAGGAACAAGCACACAGCAGAGCCGTTTTTAATATATCACTGAATGAGTATTTCTCATGCCCTAAGTAAGCAGAGCTGGAAGTACTCTAGGGGTACCCCACCAGGAGAGAACAAATCATATTACTCTTCAGTGGCCTCATTGTCAAATACAGTTACTCGTCATGGATATCAGCAAGAATTGAACTCAAACTCACTCCAAACTCTCACTGCTTGAGCTAAAGGTGAATTATAATGTCTGCACCAGTATAACAGCTTATTTAAATGAGCCACTAAAGTCTACTGTTATCACAAGACCTTGAGATGGTGGGATTTCCAGTTAACTGAAGGATGTAGTACACATACCCCATCGGTTTTACATTCCATGGAGATGTAAGTGAAGAAGATAAAGTTGAAGAAATATACAGTAAATCTTTACATGTCTCAGTTGACTTAAGACATCTGGCCAAATAATATCTGCAAGACAAATGGGTGGCGAACATAACTGGATATTGTTGTATAAAATATTACATAAATTATTAATGTTATTAAAATACATTAAATATAACCAAATCTTGAGGACCTTCCCAATTCCATACTTTTCTCTACCGAGATTCTGTGCCTTGTAATGTTTATGTCATAGCGCACTGAATTTGTTTCACAGCACTGGGGACCATTTGATAATTGCGACAGATATGTACCATGACTGCTCAGATGGTCTCTTTATCCTTATTTGCTTTAAGACAGCATTAGGAAGGGCCCAGCAGGTCTGGCTGAAGTTTCTTTTGGGCCTTGGTGCTGCCAGCTTCAGAAAGTACAGTTTACATACTGCATTTTATATGTCCATGGTTGCAGAATTTCAACAGGTCTGGATTTTTAAAGATATTGATATGTTGTTTCCTTCTGCCTGAGGCTATCCAATCCCACATTCCTCACTTCTCTGTGCACTAAACACAAGGCTACAGGGTTTGGGGTGGGGGGGAGGCGGCGAAACTGTATCCAGTCCCCGCTTCAAGGACTCTTTCCTGTAAAATGCATCAACAGTCCTCAGAGCAGGTGACCTAGCTGTCTAAATCTGCTTTAAAAAAAAAATATGAAAAAAATATGGCCCTTAGCTGAAGTTGATTTGATGCCAAATACGGGACTTTGCTTCTAACCCAGTGAGGGATTCCAACAATTAAAATCGTGAGCATAATATCTCTGTAGCACCAAGATCTAACTGAAAAGTATGATAGATCTTCTAATGCCACTATGAAGGTAAAGATATTCAAGGGAATTGGAAATGCTTACCATAGTGTGGGAAAGGTCCAGAGTATTCAAGGGTTGTCCCATGTTTTTGGAATGTGGTAATTCATTTTGAAATGCAAACGGGATGTGGGTTAAGGCAGATCAGTTGAGTCCACAGGTGGGATTTGTATTATTCTTTACTAGTTTACATGACATTTTAATTTGTGCTTATGCATGAAAGAGCATGCATGCGCAGTGCCTGAATAAATTACTTAGTAGGCATGGGCAGTGTTGCACTGCTCTGAAGAAGATCCATGTTGCAAATGAAAAAAGAAAAGGAAAAAGCAGCACTTTCAGACTCACAAGATCTATTCCTGGCATGTAATTTACCCATGTAGTATGTTCAAGTTTTTATACAGCACCTTTCACTATAGATAGATGGAAAAAGGATTTGAGGTACTGGAGATAAATCTGCTTGCTTTCAATACTTGTACCTCGGTACAAAGCACTGAGAGTGAATACACTTATCCTCAGTGCTCTAAGGTCTATGGCAGGTACAGAAGCAAGAACAGCTGCTATAAATAAAAATGAAGGAGAGGAGAGGGAGCTGCAATTGCTAGTTCTCTACACTGAATCCTAGGGTGTCTGCTCTTAGTGTCCTTCTGCCAATCATACAAAGGGAAAAAAGATCTAAAGGCTACTCTCCACCTAATCACAGTTGCCTCCTCGTCTTCCTAATGTTGGCTTTGTACATAAATATGCCTATTTATATAGTTCTTGTTTCCCTGCAGTATTTATTTGGAGCATTATTGCTCAAGTGTACTTGGTAGAAGGGTAATGCATTTCATCAGTACACAATAAATGAACATTATGTGCCAGTTTTCAAATATATAGTTTCAGTCCTAAACTCATTGTCAGGAAAATGGCAGGAGCGTTTGGCTTAAGAATGGATGACACAGATTATGGGGATGGTTTGGTCAGACTGTATTTGCCTACACAGGTGATTACCAATGCTGTCATTCAGGTGATATTTTTGGGGCATTACTTTTTGTAGTTGTACAGATACATTTCCTGGAATATTTATTTTATGACTTTCTCCTTTCCAGCTGGAAATGTAGGTTTATATTCCTACATGGACACCCAAATACATTTGTGAACTGCTCTTAATTATTTAAGTAATAACTTTTTTGGGGGGTGGGGAGGAGAGAATGATAGTAGCTAATAGATTTTTAAGTAAAATTTTATTTATCCTATTTATTGTGGAAGATCCACTGTGAGTAAAATATGTGAGACTAGCAAGTGACTGTAATCATAGACTAACAGTGATATAAAAGCTGGGTGCATAAAAAAACTACAGCCTAGACACTCAGGAGTCTCATAATACATTTTAACAGATTCTGTGGTGTATTTTGCAGCATGCTCTGTCTGACAAGGCCAGTGTGAAAGCATTTGATCCAAAAACAACTTGCTTGCAAGAATGCCTTATCACCACTTTTCAGGAAGCTTACTTTGTCTCAGAAAGTTTTGAAGAAGCCAAAGAAAAGATGAGGTAAACTGTTTCCCTTGACTTGTATAAAACACAGTCTAAATTTCTTTTCCTTAGATGCGGCTGAAATAGGTGTTAATTTTCTTTTTCTTCCAGGGACTTTGCCAAATCAATCAATCGTCCCTTTTCTGTGTATTTTAATCCCTACACACAAAGCATTGAGATCCTGAAAGACACCAGGAGTATAGAAAATGTTGTCCAAGACCTTCGGAGTGATCTGAACACAGTATGTGATGCTTTAAGCAAAATGAACAGATATTTAGGGATTTGATATCTGTGGCACCATGGTGTTACTGTCAGCTGTTTCTTCTGTGGCTATTTTAGCAACATCGTGTGATAACTGTTAACTTTTTAGAGCCATCAATTTTCCCTCTACAGCTTGGCCAGTGACTTTGCATCAGTGTGTAGCTCTAATTGTAACTTGCAGACAAAACAAGACAATGCTAATTTGTGAACTCGGCAAGAAATGTGATGGCCTATAACCAGCAATTCTGTGACATGCCATAAAGAAATACACCATTAAAAACTTGCCTGGCAATGCTTTTGTTTCCTTAAAGAAGTATTTCATTTTAAAAGTGTTTAATTTAAAATATGTAGATTCAAAATGTCTCCTCTGATTTCATTAGAAGTCTGGACTGTCTGTTTTCCCTCTAAGATGCTGTGGAAAAATATTTGCAAAATTTTCCTTGCGAGTGAATGCATATTTCTTTCTGTACTAGTGAAGACCATTTTTTTGTCCTTCGTCTCTTACTGTATTTGAGCGTCTCCAGTGACCGAACAATAGAATTTATGTAAGACTGTGAAGGTCAGAAAAGATATATATCATTGTTAAAGGGTTTGTGAGGGTTGCAAATTATAAGGCAAAGAATGGACAAATATTTCAGAATAGCTGAGTAACTGCAAAACAATATAAAATGTTTGGTAATTCATACAAGAAGAAATCTTTAGTTGGTACCTGCAACTATTAAAGAATGCCACAAGAATATCCACCACCCTTTGACAATTTAGAAAGCACTTCCTCTTAGAAGTGGCACATTCAGGGATATTTATGGGAATCCTTATGTTGTTACACATGAATGTAAGACCCTCTATGGCCATTATTTGTTATCTTCATTCTATTATTCAGAGAGATGCTTGCAGGGATTTTCCTAATGAGTCTCAGGCATAATTGGGCATTGTTTATTGGGTTAAAATAAACCTTGCCTGGTGCAGGGAAGCGAACACAAAGTATCAATGCTGCTTGTTTAAATAATATAAAGTTCTGATGAGAAACTGACTTCAAAGACTAGTGGGTCCATGTACACCAGGAATCAATTTGGATTACTGTGAAAGTCATAATTTATTATTTCAGCAAGCTCTTTATTCATCAGAACCAGGTGAACTATGAAGATCATGTCAAATATGGACTGTGAAGCCATGACACATCTACATGCATTGCAAATAGCCCCTGTTGAGACTTTTCTAAGTCTTGTTGAGAAAGCAACTGGTCTATGCAGCTGGTCTAAAGGTTGCATACAGTGCCAGCTACTTGATAACATCAGTACAGCCTTAAATAAGAGGCAGTTTGCAGGGATAATGATTTTCATAGAGAAGTTTGCCACCTCCTTCAAGATAACTGTAAGATAACAAAGAGAATGCTATTTCCTTTGGACTGTCCCTGCTGCATTCTCATACTGCTGTATTAATAGGGTGTGGAACAATCCAGTGTTAGATTTGACTGTGACTACCATTGGTACCAAGGAAGAGTTGTTGAATTATCCCAAAGGGATCAGAAGGCTGAAGGGAGTTCTTTACTCCCTGACATTAGAAGTGACTGTTAGGTGTCACTTACATCTAGCAATCCCAACACGGAAGTTTTCTGACTTGCTTCTTTCTTTTTCAAATGGAGCCCGATAACCCTCTCCAAGTTCTTTGGGAAAATGCACTGTGCCTGGATTCCCTTCAATGGCTCTGAATGTCACTGCAGCAGGAATCACAGACTTGTCGAGGAGTCAGGGTTGGAGTGCTGTTATAGCTGTGATGGTCCAGGAGTCAGAGAATCTAACGTGAAGGTACTACCAAAGCTTATTTACATAATATTTAACTCCGATGGGAAACCTAGATGCAACACTTACCAGGAAATCTCAAAAACTTTCTATTAGAATCATGTAGGTATTTTACAACATTAACATTGTCTGGATTTATTCTCTGGTATTTTGAACAGCTTGTACCAAGGCCTCTACAGCAGTAAAACAATAGAGGCATATCTTTGTTTTGTTTTGTACAGTTAACAAGTAAATCTTATTATGGATTAGGGAGAAACCCTTGAAATCCAATAGTCATCTGAGGACTAATGATGGTGAGGAAACTGTCTATAATGAAGATATAATATCATTGAAACAGAACATTGTCAAAGGATAATGGGTTCCTGCTGCTAGATATATGCTTAATCCAGTGATTTTATTTTTATTGTACAATATGATTAAAAATAAATTAAATATAATAGACTGGGAGATAATAGTGGTTTAGAGTGACAATTGCTCACTGTTCTTGTGTTATAAAGCCCTGTTCTGATAGGTTTAGAGAAAAAAACTTTTGTTGTACTTCCACCAGTAAGATTGCAGGGTTCAGAAAGGATGCTTTAAAAGGTAATGGCACTGTGCTTTTAATGAATCAAATAGCTTAGCTTGAAATTTCTCTTTGCAGTTTTTATTAGCAAATTAAGATCAGTCATCCAGCAAACTCCCTGGCTGACAAACTCATTTGGCATAATGAGGAAATTATTGACAGTTATCAAATTATACTAACTTTTCATTTAAAATAGGCCATATTTATCTAAGGTGTTTGTTTAGCTTTAGTGATCTGGACCCTGGAAATTGGACTTCTGGCTTAGACTCATTTAATTACTGTGTGATTCTGAACTGATGCTTTATGGATCTGAGATGTATGCATTTGCTTTGCCTGTGCAAAGTAAATGGGCCTTAGCTTAATGAATGTAAAGCATTTCTATGTTTACCATCATGCAAAGTCTAAAATGAAAAACAGCATCCTGAGACATTGCAGCAAATACAAATACAAAGTTTCATTTGTAAATAGAGACATGATTCACACATTTCATTTCCTCCATTCAGGAGGAAGGGAAGCACACAAAGTATTAGCAACATACATTGTTTTCTCTCTTTCGTTTGGGTTCTGATATAAGGTCCATTGAAGATTAGATCTTTGATCTGCTTTGAAATAACCAAGTGTCTTATTTGCCTGCTGTTAAGAAACTTCTTTTCTGAACTACAGAGTGAGCCACTGTCCAGAGATTCCAGTTGGAATGGGTCCTGTTTGGGATCCTTCTCTATAATGGATTTTAAAAAGTTTCCTATCCAAGTGCACTGTCACTGTCAAAGAACTAAGAATAAAGACAGACCCTAACTTTTGGCATCTGGTTCAATTTCAGCCCAGATCGGTGGTCACTTAAAGTTGTCACTATCCGAGGGCAGCTGGGCTTCTATGTAAGGTGGGTTCAGCGCATCTCAGAACACATATCTTCTCAGTTACATATGCCACATAAATTCAGTTGTACCTCTATCCTTTCCTTTGCTTCCTGGGGCATGCAGGTGAGTGGTTCTTTGCCCTTCCACCTTCTCAAGCTGGTGGTAGGAAAGCACCTTTATACATAGACTAGAGGGCATTTCTTAATTTTCCCAGACCATTTAGATATGGCAGAAACCCATGTGTAGGATACTGTGCTGGTTACTTATTCTGAGAGGCAGAAGATGGCACAAATGAGAACAAACTGTTCTAGTTCTATGAATATGGTTTATATTCAAGGTGGAAAGACATAGAAAAGGCATTACTAACACTCTTGAAAGGCATAGTTTATCCTATCAAAGTCTGTTCTTCACTACCCTTCAGGTATGCTGTGTTTTCCCAAGTGTCATGCAGGAACTAGATCAACTTTTAGGCTCTTAAAACAGGGTTCCTCCTCTATCCTGGCCACAGCTGACAGCTTTTCCTTCTACATCCTTAACTTGTTTCTGAACGGGAGTCCATGTTTTTTTTAAACATCTAGCAGATTCCCTGCTGTCTTAGTAGGAATCTATTACCATAGTTATTAATATATATATTTTTTAATTTCAGAAATATCTCTGGGGGGAAATACTTCCACTCTCCATTTCAACCAATTTTTTTAGCTCATGCTTAACAGATTAGATCTGGACCATCAAGAGGAATTGTTCTAGTATTGTTTCATTGTAGTTATTCTCCAGGGTGCTAGTTGCTCCTTTCTTACAGGTTTAAAAGCTTTATTAAGAAAATGTTAAAATAAAAAAATGTACATTAGAGGAGCAGGACTCTATCCATGGTAACCACATTGGTACATAGTAGTGAGATAATAGAATGAGCTTAGGCATTTCGTTAAGTGTGCTGTTGATGTTTGTCTGGGTAGAGTACTGTTAATATTGACATTTTTTCATGACAGTGGTAGGTATGAGAGAGACAGGACCCCATACACAATGACCACATGAATATGAAACTGTAGGATGGTAAAGCATTCTTAGTTATTGTCTTAGCGTACAGTCTAGATTTGCCCAGTGTGAGTATTGTCCATCAGTCCTTATCAGAGTTTATAGTAGAAGGGGAAGGGGCAGGGGATCCAACAGAGTATGGTGGTCCAGTCACACCCCGCTTTGACTGATGAGATCAAAGAGCTTTCTGGGCATGTGTAGCACAACTGATTAGCATGGAGGTCCATATGCAGTGAGCTCTGAGCTCACCAGCTGATCAGTGCAGGTTCTCTGCATGCACAGTGAGCTCTTAAGGTGCTCATACCCCAGTCAAAATCCCTGGAAGTATGTCTGTGAGCTCACCGTGCTTGCAGAGTTCTGTCAGCAGGCACACCGACAGCCCATGAGCTCAAGGAACTCATTGCACATGTGCTGCACAGCCAGGGGTGACGCATAGGGGGTGTACATGCACCCCCTGAGTGTGGCAGTGCACCCCCTACAAACAGGTACCACTAACACTGCCAGCAGCACCTGCGGGTGGTTGCCTCTCACCACCCCACCCTCCCTACTGCCAATACGCGGTGTCTGCAGGTGGTCAGTGATCTCCGCTGGCCGCCACTGGTCTGCAGGTGTTCGCTGGCTCCTGGTCGGCACTTGCCACCCCCTCCCCGAACACGGGCAGCGGTGTCTATGGGAGCTCTCCGCTTACCGCTGCCGCCCGCCTGCCACCGCCATGCCCCCCCCACCTGCTGGGGGCACGCATCGTTCATGTGCACAGTTAAAGGATGGGGGGCATGGAAGTAGATTATCCATGATAGTTTTAAAATACATTTGGGTTCTGGAACATAGAAACAGTATTTTGGATACACTTTCATAGTATCATAGAGAAGTAGGGCTGGAAGGGCCCTGCAGATGTCATTTAGTTCAACCCCCTACCTGAGGCAGGTTCGTCTGGATCCAAGCCATCCTGTACAAATCCATTGTCTAACCTATTAACAAAACTACACAATCAATCCTGCTACAATCAAAAGGCACAGCACCCTAACTTGCCACAGGTGAAGAAGGGGGACCATGGTGGCCAACATCCTGCTGCTGTAAAGGTTCTTAAAATACGCTTGAGAGATCTAAGAAAAAGGGCTACAGCCCCTCGTATAGAGGAAGTTAGAAACCCCACAGCCCATACCAGTCTGCCCATATGGTAACATTCTTTTCTGATCCCAAATACAGCAATCAGTTTCACACTGGGTGGAGGGGCAACACCCTCTATTCAGGAATCTCTAAGGTTAAATCCTAGCAGGAGCACTGGTACACCCTAGATAAAATCTCTAGCTTTGGCTGTGGCCAACACCCAATGCTTCTGAGGAAGGCAAACAAAAAACCCCCCTGATTAGCTGTAGCAGCAGGAGGGGGAAAAAATCCTTCCCAGCCCCATTGTGGCAACCTGCAAAGCCAAGAAGTATGGGAAATACCCATAAAAAACCATAGGAATAGCTGTGCCTAGATCACCCCTGACCAATGCTTATCCAAACTCTTCTTGAACGATGGAGATTGCACAAATTCCTGGGTATCCTATTCTATTGCCTCCCTGTTCTAACAGTAAAGTTTTTCCTGATATCCAATCTCAACCCACTTTGCTGCAACTTCAAGCCATTGGTTCATGTCCAATGCTGCAGCAAGAGAGCAAAGGATCCCTCTTCTTTATGTGACAGCCCTTAAGATATTCAAACCATATGGCCTCTCTTAAGGATCTTTTCTGCAAGCTGTCTATTTCCTTCAACCTCTCCTCATACGGCTTGCCTTCCAAGTCCTTTATCATTTTTGTCACCTGCCTCTGGACCTTCTCTAACTTCTTCATGTCCTTTTTAAAACGTGGTTCCCAAATCTGCACACAGTACTCTAGATGAGGTCTACCCAATAATGAGTAAAGAGGCACTATTACCTTCTATGTCTTGCACTTAATGCTTCTGTTGATGCATCCCAAAAGCACATTAGCCTTTCATACAGTTGCATCAAACTGCAAACTCATAGTGAATCTGTAATCTGCCAAGATTCTCAGGTCCTTCCTCCTCCATGTCACTCATTTTGTATTTTTGATTATCTTTCTCAAAGTATAGCACCTTGTATTTGTCAGCACTGAACTTCATCCTGTTAGGTCCAGCTTTCTAATCTCAAGATTCTTCTGAATTGTTCTCTGAGTTCACAGTCTTTCTCAAAGTCATGCCATCTGCAAATTTGCTCAAAAAGCTCTTAATTCCAGCATCTGAATCATTAAAAAACACATTGAACAGTAGCAGGCCCAGGACAGGCCCCAGTGGGACACCCTACTTAAAACCTCCTGCTATTCTGACATGGATCCATCTTTTTCGTGGCTAGTGAGCCAGTTGTCTATCCATCTTCCAGTATTTTTGTCTAGCCTACATTTCTCCAATTTGTTTATGAGAAGGGCCATGTGGGACTTTGTCAAAAGCCTTGCTGAAGTCCAGGTAGACTATATCCACATCATTCTCTTCATCCACCCAAGTACAGGCAGTCCTCAGACTTACGACACAATTGGTTTCTGAAAACGGTGACTTAAGTCAAAACGTTGTATCTTGGAACCAATTTTCTCATAAGAAACAATGTTATAAGGGGGGATTGGTTGAACCAAGGCCTGATACCCTATTTTCACTAAAAATACCTCAGAATTTTGTACTCGATCAATTATATAGCTATATAGTAAATATAGTATAGTATTAGTAGTAATTATATAGTTATACAGTAATGTAGCTACTTTAATGTATTTATATTGTAAATAGCAATCATATTGATTTGGAAAGACTTCTTTGAGGTGACTTTGTTGGACTTTTTGAAGGGTTCTTGACTGGAGTCTTCTCAGGAGTCTTGGCTGCAGGTTTTCTGGAGTCTAGTCTGCTTTCTTAAAGAAAGTGTCCAAGGAAGTTTGGACAAATGCTCTCCAGGGAGATGAGTGACTCAGTGAACTTGTTCGCTGGCGTGGCATCACATCAGATCAAGCATTGTAAAGTTGACACTGATGTCATAAAGTTGAAACAGGGTGTTAATTTATAAAGGATGTAAGTGCAAAAAGTTGTAACTCAAAATGTCTTAAGTTGAGGACTGCATGTAGTTACTTTGTTGAAGGAGGAAATCAAGCTTGTTTGTCACATTTTATTCTTAGTAAATCCATGCTGGCTGCTTGTGATCAGCCTTTCCTTCCCCAGTTGCTTGCAAATGGATTTCCTTATGATATACTTCAGGACTTCCCAGGTACTGAGGTGTGGCTAACCAGTTTGTAGTTCCCAGGGTCCTCCTTTTTGCCTTTCTAAAAAAGGATGCTATGTTAGCCTTTTCAGACATTGCTAAATAAGCCCTCTTCCCTCTGCTTGTTGCAAACAGAGAGAGGTTTCCTAGATTCAGTAAGATAAAAAATGGCTTCCTTGTTGTCAGTCTTCTGTACGCTAGTGTGAACCCTAAGTAAAGACCATCCAGGCTGAAATACAGTGGGATGTTTGCCCTGGCTGACTCCATATCTAATGTGTGGAGGAACAAACATGAAATAGGAAACAATCCCAAATTATGTGCTGCCAACCCGTAACTTTCACATCAACTAAATTTGGTTTTAAAAAGCCAACAACAGTTTAGCTTTTCTGATGAAACTGAACACAGGAAGTGACAGCTTCTTGGGCAGGGGTGGGCAAAATACGGCTCACGGGCTGCATCCAGCCTGCGAGGCCTGTAAAAAAAGTTGGAAATTAATATTTAGGATTAATATAATTTTATATTAATATATAAAATTAATAGTAGGACCCAGGGGAAGCCCAGCAGGCTCCAACAACAGTTGGGGTTTCTGGGCTGGGAGCACATGGCTGCCCTGGTGCAGGAAGCTCAGGTAAGGGGGATGGGACCCCAGGCAGGGAAGGAGTGCGTGGGGTGGGGGGGGAAGCCTGGTGCCCCACACTGCAGCTGCTTGCAGCCCACGTGGGGCTGCCTGTGCCCGTTCCAGACAGCCCTGTGAGCGCCTGCAGTGTGGGGCACTGGGCATGAGGCAGCTGAGGGGCCACTTCCCTCCATGCTCAGCTTTTTCCTGGGCTCCTTCCCTGTGTGGAGAAAAGCGGCCCCTCACTCGCCTCATGCCCAGTGCCCCACGCACCACGCTGCAGGCGCTCGCAGCCTGTGCGGGGCTGTCCAGAGCAGGCACAGGCAGCCCCAGGCTGGCTGTGAGTAGCTGCAGTGTGGGGCACTGGCCATATGGTGAGTGAGGGGCCACTTTTCCCTGCCCCCATGTTCAGCACCATCTTGTAACCTGGCCCCACTAGCAGGCCGGCAGTGGGGTGGGTTACAAGCTGGTGCTGAGTGCAGAGAAAAGTGGCCCCTCACCCACCCCATGGCCAGCACCCCACACTGCAGCTGCTCACAGCCTGCCTGGGGTAACTTATGCCTGCTTTGGACAGCCCTGTGTGGGATGCCAGCCATGGGGCAGGCGAGGGGCCACTTTTCCCCACGCTCAGCACCAGCTTCTTCCCTGCTGGCAAGTGCCTGTACCATGGGGCTGGGGGGCACTGGGTGTGAGTGGGTGGGGAGCCAGTGGGAGCACGGGGCCTACACCGGTGTCCCGGGGCCAGTGCTGTTTGGGCCCAGAGCAGGGGGGCAGGAGCATGTGATCTCAGCTGGCAGGGGCTCTATGGAGCCAGGCCAACTCCTCCCTCCCCTCTGGTGCAGCCCAGCCCAGCTCCACAGACCCCTGCCCCCAGCCTGTGCCCCACTTTGGGCCCCACTAGTGCTGGCCCTGGGACACTGGTCCCAAGATGGTGACCAGGGGGTGTGGCACCTGTCAGGGGGCGGGGCTACCCATGTAGCCCTCAACAGCCTGCCAAAACTGGGTAAGCAGCCATTTGCTCAAAATAATTGCCTGCCCCTGTTCTTGAGATTTGGCCTCAAGTGGGTGGTTCAAGTAAAAGAAAAGCACATGTAGTAACACATACTTCACAATGTGAGCAGACAATGGAGAGTCAGATATTTATTTTATATCTGATACATTTCAAATTGCAGAAAAGTCATAGGGGAAGAGCTGCTGTTACCACTCACTGTCTTCAGAGGAAAATGGTTTCATTTGCATAGCAGCAGGAGATAAATTTTAGGTCTTATTAAACTAGCTAATGGCTGAAAATGCAAACCAAACACGTCTACATTCGTTGCTTCTGTCTACAGAACTATTAGATCCAGTGTGAATAACGTTCTGATAACAGAACAACAACAAAGCACTGCAAGACCAGAGAGCCCTACCTACCACCAGAGGCAAAGTAGGTGATTTGATTTGAGTCATACTACTCTCAAATCACTTTCATTTTCTATTAAAACAATACTTTAAAAAGAAAAAAGAACGTAAATTTTATTTTTAGGTAAGGGTTAAGAAAAGGAAATATTAATTATAGAAAGATAGATGTTTTTAGCAATTCTCTGCCTCAAGCCATTCATGTTGCCATCAAACACTACTCACTCCTGCTAATTTACATTGAACTAAAGAAATGCTGAATCAGTGGCATTATCATTCCCCAGGGCTTGTGAGTACATCTAATATGCACTTCCCCCCCATTTCAGTGAATAGCTAACCTCGTGGATATTAATGAGGCCAATTATTGGTGAGAGAGTTTAAGGTTAAGAACACATTAAATTTGCCACTCCAGCTGAATCTGTTCACAAGGATCAATTTGGATGAATTCCTATCTGATTATACCTGATTGATCATTATCTATGGCACTCTGAAAGAGCAAGGTTCTCAAATCAGACATGTGCTTAGGACTAAAAATCTCACCCATGCAAAAAAATCAGCACATATTGTAGAAGGCATTTTATTGCCAGTGTTCTTCAATTAAATTAGAATTCATTTGAAATAGTATCATTAGAATTCCATAGCTGCAGCTAAGTCTGGATTCAGAAGGTCATTTTTTTTTAAATGGTCTGCAAAGTAGCCTCTCTTTTGTGGTATAGATTTGTGCCAGCAAGGCCAGAGGCTGGTTCTGAAAATCTGACCCACAACATATAATGTTTTTCTTTGAAAACTTCAAAAAAGCACTATTACAATTTTATCTTGTATCACCCAAACTCAGTGCAAACATCATCCCGAATAAGAAGTGGCTGCTGAAAAATGTGACATGATTCAAAGAGCCAGGTGTTCTCTCCCGGTGTTGATCAGGAGAGTTAATACAGCAAAGGGAAGACGCTCCCAAGCACATGTGACCTAATGATCTTTTGCCATTCTGACTCACTGGCTAGGGACAGAAATTACACACAGACCTGTATAAGTGACTGGAAACTGTACAAATCTGTAACAAAACAGATGTTCAGTGCACATAAACCACTTTCAAAATAACCAAAAATGGTTTATGATAAACCTGCATGGATGTAGTATTAGACTTAACTGATTTAAGTTAAATCAGTTTATTGAACTTCTGTCCCAGATCCTCTCCAGAGTCAAGTTAACTTACAGTCCCCCAGGATCCTAGGATGCTTTGCATCTCCTGCCTTGCAGGGTGGGCCTTCTAGCCTTGGCCCAAGAGGTCTGCTCCAGCTGAGCAGGGAGGCATGCTTAAGCATCCCCCAGCTTCTAGCCTAGCTCACTGCAGGCATGTGGCTGCATTTTCTGAATCAAAAGTGAATGTCTGTTCACTTGCTAATTGGTTCAATCTACACAGCTTACACCTAACCTGTGAAGATTGACTCGATTCAGCCTTGGGCTTTTTGACTGGCTGTACTTAGCCATTGTACTGCACAGTAAGGCAGAAATTAAGAACTCGCATCACAGAAGAAGATACCCACTCTCATCTGCTTTGTGGCTTCTGCAGCCTCAGATAACTGCTATTTGGCTTATTCTGTGTCTGGTTTTCACAGCAGCAGTCTTCCTATCATCATGATTGTTTGGGGTGTAAGCTTGGGTGGCTCTGGGGTATACAAATGTATGTAAGGGAGGTAGTAAAGTCAGCTTGAAAGGATCCAAGGCACTTAACTCTCAGTTCCCTAACAAGTATCATAGTATCATAGTAGCTAGAGTTGGAAGGGACCTAGGTAGATCATCTAGTCCGACCCCCTGCCTTAGCAGGAAAGAGCACCGGGGTCAGATGACCCCGGCAAGGTGCTTATCTAACTTCCTTTTAAAAATCCCCAGGCTAGGAGCCTGCACCACTTCCCCTGGAAGCCGGTTCCAGGCCCTAGCCGCCCTGACTGTGAAGTAGCGCCTCCTAATATCTAATCTAAACTTACCCTCCGCCAGCTTGTGACCGTTATTCCTGGTCACTCCTGGCAGCGCACGGGGGAACAGGGACTCCCCCAATACCCGCTGATCCCCCCTGACCAGTTTGTAGCAGGCCACAAGGTCCCCCCTTAACCTTCTCTTGTGGAGGCTAAACAGGTTCAGGTCCCGTAGCCTCTCCTCATAAGGCCTGCCCTGCTGACCCCTGATCATACGAGTGGCCCTCCTCTGAACTCTTTCCATATCGTCCACATCCCTCTTGAAGTGTGGTGCCCAGAACTGGACGCAGTACTCCAGCTGCGGCCTGACCAGTGTCACACAGAGGGGGAGGATCACCTCCCTGGACCTGCTCGAGATGCAGGTCAAATTGTTCTAGCTGAAATGCTTCCTGCTTACCAAGAATGGCTTCTGTTCGAAGTAGCACAGCATTGGGTCTCCTTCAGCATCTCCTGATGTATCAGGCTGGAGGACAGACAGACCTTCCAGTAAGGACTGGAATTCTGTTCTCTGCGCATCTGTTGACATCATCCACTACTGCCACAATTTCATACGTTCTCTATCATCCAGTAAGTAGCATCAGAGCAGCTCTGTCCCTGGAGCAACATCGGTGCATGGGGCTGCCAGGGCTATTGCTAATGGTAATAACATGGTCAGCTCTAGTGGCAGCTATTTTTGTGTCCCTCTGTCCCTCTTGCAAAAGGCAGTGACCAGACCTGATGCCTCAGTTGCACTTCTTCTCTGCCTTATGCTTCTAAGTGATATATCAGTCGTTTTTGTTCAGGACAACTGCCATCACTTTCCCAGTGCTCTGCCAGTTCCAGATAGCAGCAGATCTAAACTGACATTTGGATTCTGACTTACCTTATGGCAGTTCTTTGCACCATACCTGAATATAGATGCCTCACAGTGCATTGCTGTATAGAGACGCCTGAACTAGCACTAAACAAGCTAGCTTGGCTAGACAAGCCATTTTAGCATGGGACTCTGACTTAGCTAATCTACCTTGCTTGTCAGCAGGGTGAATTAGTTCAGGGATCTATGGGAATATGCACAGTGCAGTGAAGATGTACCTTAGGGCTATCTACTGTACCACAAAGATATTTTTAGCTCATATGGCAAAGACTAAATGTTTTAAATAACTCACTTTAGGAAAAACTAGTGTTAAAAGCTATTGAAAAGGTCAGTCATTCCCACTGGTATCTTTTAAATATGAGGGAAAAGTGTGGTATTTTCAGGTATAGTAATTATTGGCAAATATTGCCCCTTTTCATCATGACCACTAGTACATGAGCACTTCCATGGGACCATTAATGAGAGGTGGTTACCGTGTTTACAGTCGTGGTATGTCATCCACTGTTAAACTCAAGGAAATCAGGATAGGCAATATTTTCAGTTGAATAGGCACATAAGGTACTGTACATTATTGTGTGCTTTCCCTGGCACTTACAGAAGGAGAGAGAGCCCTGTTATCACAAACATTATGTAGAAGCTGTTACACTCTTAGTGCTCCATTTTCACAGAGCAATAGCTCAGGTTTGTCTGAGCTGAAATGAAAACCCAGTTAGAAGGAGTGAATTAAGTCTAGAATTTAAATGCCCCTGATTTGCAGAAGGGAAAGGGGAAGTGCTAAGTGAATATAGGAAATTGGAATATTATGTGTTGGGGGAGCAATTCTTTCCATCCTTCCATAGCTAATGGACTGAACAAAAAGTGAACAATTTGTTTCATATGATGATTCACTAACATTCTAACTGACAAGGTTTCCATTTCTGAGTCCTGTTTCGTATTCAGCTCCTTGTTTTGTAGTGCAATAGTACAATTATCTGTCTACCTCTTACATTTCATAAACAGGCATGGCTGAGGTGTATGAGAAGAATAAAAATAGCTGTATAAATCCTAGCTGTTAAAGGCAGGAGGGAGGGGAAATGAGGGGAATTTTCATCTCTCAAGTGTTTTATTATAGCATCTCTGTAAATTAAACCAGATTGCCAGAGGAAGTGCAGGGAACAGAGAACTGGCCTGCCCTGGCAAAATAGATCCAAAAGGAAACCGAGTGGGAGGTGGGGCTCAGTGGGCTAAAGGAAATCACAAATTTCTTCCTGTCCAAGTTCCCTCGCTGAACTGAAAATAGTGAGGTATCTGGGCCCAGTACAGATGAGTTGGCACCACAGAGCTCAAAGGGAAACTGGATGCTTCTCTGAAAGGCATCTGGTATACAGTGTTCAGGCTGTCTTGAAAAGCAGAATGGCCTTCTGATTCTGCATTAATGCCAGTCTTACTGCATCCTGAAAACATTCAGTTCTAATGCAGCAGTGTTTGTGAGCCTGTTCCAATGACTAACATATCCGGCTAATGGGAGCAATGTGACCCATTGCTTAAATGAGCAGAAAAATAAGACTTTACCCCCCCAGAGAACACAATTAATCAGTTATGAATATTTAATATTTATATTACAGTAGTGCCTATGGAGCCACGTTTAACTAGGTCCCGTACAGATAAAAGGATGGTAAAAGGATAGTCCCTGTCTCAAAGACATTGGAGTTAAATATGAGACACAACAGTGGATGTAAAAACCTGTAGGAAGGATAAGGAAAGGAGAAGGAGGAAATGTCAATAAGAACAAGCAGTTAGTGTTAGCTTTGTGTGCAGTTAGTGGTTTTAGAGTCTTATGTTAAATATATACCTGCATGTGTATGTACCATATGTCAGACACATAAAGGATAAATATAAATATAGGAAGTCACTACTCTCCATTATTGATCAAGTCTTTTCTTTTGTTTGCAAAATGGCTGCTCTTGGCAGACCTGAACCTACCCATTAGGCTCTTTATTAACAATGGGTAAAAATATGATGCTAAAATTGCTTTTAGTTTGAGATCAATTTAAAATGACATCAGCAGGAAAGCAACCTGAGCTGTTGAAATACAAGGCCTTGCTCAGAGCATAACTTTGAGGAGTGAAGGGGCTCTGCTGATGTGGACACCGAATAGTTTCATAGCTGGTAGGGTCAGAAGGGACCTGAGCAGATCATTAAGTCCGACCCCCTGCCGTGGGCAGGAATGAATGCTGGGGTCATGTGACCCCAACTAGGTGTCTATTTAGCCTCCTTTTGAAGACCCCCAGGGTAGGAGCAAGCACCACTTCCCTTGGAAGCTGGTTCCAGATCCTAGTTGCCCTGACCGTGGAGTAGCTCTTCCTGATATCTAGCCTGAATCTACTTTCTATCAACTTTTGGCCGTCATTCCTAGTTACACCGGGTAGTGCTTGGGGGAACAGGGCTTCTCTCATTCCCCACTGGTCCTCCCTGGTAAGTTTATAGATGGCCACCAGATCCCCTCTCAGCCTTCTCTTGTGGAAGCTGAACAGGTTCAGGTCCGTTAGCCTCTCCTCATAGGGCCTGCCCTGCTGCCCCCTGATCACGCGAGTGGCCCTCCTCTGGACCCTCTCAGTTCTGGCCACATCCCTCCTGAAGTGCGGAGCCCAGAACTGGATGCAGTACTCCAACTGCGGCCTGACCAGTGCCGCACAGAGGGGGAGGATCACTTCCCTGGACCTGCTTGAGATGCATTTGTGGATGCATGACAAGGTGCGGTTGGCCTTCCTGACTGCATCCCCACACTGCCGGCCCATGTTCATCTTGGCATCAATGATGATTCCAAGATCCTTTTCTGCCTCTGCACTGATGAGAAGGGAGTTCCCCAGCCGGTAGGTATGCTGCTGGTTCTTCCTCCCCAGGTGCATCACCTTGCACTTGTCAGTGTTGAAACCCATCCTGTTCCCATTCACCCACCTCTGTAACCTGTCCAGATCTAGTTGTAGCCTGTCTCTCCCTTCTAGCATGCCTACCTCTCCCCACTTAATGTCATCCGCAAATTTGAACAAGATGCTTTTCACCCCTTTGTCCAAGTTGCTGATAAAGATGTTGAACAGTACGGGCCCAAGGTCCGAGCCTTGGGGTACTCCACTGCCCACATCTCTCCAGGTCAAAAATGGCCCATCCACCGCCACTCTCTGGGTGCAGCCCTCTAGCCAATTTGTGACCCATCTGACTATGTAGGCATCAGTGCCACAGTCACTTAATTCTTTAATGAGAATGGGGTGAGAGACAGAGTTGAAGGTCTTCCTAAAGTCCAGAAAGACTATGTCCACCACAACACCTGCGTCCAAGGATTTTGTGACCTAATTGTAAAAGGCCAAGAGGTTGGTCTGACATGACCTGCCCCTAATGAACCCTGAGCATAATCTCCCCTGCTGGTCCCTCACAGATATGCAGATGTGCTCCTGGATAATTGTCTCAAAGAACCTCCCCAGAACCGAGGTAAGACTAACGGGGCCCTATAGTTACCTGAGTCCTCCCTTTTTTGAAAATGGGGATCACATTGGCCTTTTTCCAGTCCTCTGGCACATGGCCAGAGCATCATGAGTGCACATAGGTAGCAACCTTAGAAGTAGGAAAAGTTATGGGTCTGTACAATAAGCAACAAAAGAATTTCACAGAGCTTTTACAGAAGCCCAGATTCTGTCCTTTGATGCACATATGTAGCTTCCATGGGCCTGAGTGAGAGGTGACCATGCACATCCCAGGGGAGAATTTATTAAGTGCTTTATTTCAACAGAACATAGAAAAAAGAAGAACCTCTAAATACTTTCTGCCTTTAGAACCATTGGAAACTAACAGAAATGATGGAGAAACCCAAAGTAGCATTTAAAACCGCCAACCTATTTTTGCTGTTTGTCAAAAATCAGGAAAAGCATCTTTTCACACAGCATAGGGGAACTCTCAGCTGGAGAGGAATAAAAATAGCCATCTCCACTGTCCCACTCAAAGGCTGGAAACAGATGGCAGCTTTGTGCTGCCATAGACATTTTTATGGCAGCGCAAAGTGAAAGCAAACAGACATCCATACCTTCTGCCACACCACAAAGGCTCAAATCTGTGGCCACGGCATAGGGTAGTAATAAATTATTGTGGCCCAAGTCTGCTTTTTTATGGTGGGGGAACATGGGCAATGCAAAGCTGCCTGTGGGCTCCAGCTGCCCCAAGGCTGTAGCTCCACAGACTTGAGGGGCCTGGTCCTGCACACCCCAGGAATTGGCCCATGAAGCCTTAGGAGCACTTGCCTTTCTTTCCCCACTTACTCAGATGTATCCCACTAGAGACCCAGAATGCATTTCTGGCAGCAGTGTGGGGCATGGGCTGTAAAAGCAGAGGAGGATTCCCCACTCCTTGCCTGTGGAGAAATCCCTCTGCAGAAGGGTTTCTCCACCTGTCCTTGCAAACTTGGAGGGGGACCCCCTCTGGGAGTTTATCCCCCTGTGCTTTCAGGGATGTGCAGGTAAATCCCCTGCAGAGGGATTTCCCCATGTCTACCTGGAAGCACAGAGTGGGGACCCCTGCGAGAGAGTCACACTCCCCAACATGGGGGCTGCATCTGTAAGAGGAAATTTTCCCTGCTTGCAGACATGCCCTAAGGTGGGGACACAGCAACTGGGGACATTTGTAGACATCCTTGAAGTGTGATCAACTGTGTCGCAACATATCAGCAAACTTTCACTTCGTGCAACATATTGTGGCACAGCTCATCAGCTCCACTTAAGACCAGCAGAGGCAGCACGGACCAGGGAATAACTGTTTTGTATAGCTCCCAGTTTTTAGATGGCCATATGAGATTCCTAGCCAGCTAGTGTACATTATAGTGACCCCAAGGTTGCTCTAAAATATGTTTAGGCAAGGGTTTTCATTAGATTGCCACTAGAGCCATGATTGACTCCTTTCTGGCTTACTTGCTTCTGTTGTGCCTTGCTGAGTTCAGCAGAGAATTTGGCCCTGGCAATCTTCAGTGTAAGGGAAATTAAAAGGGGAAAAATACTTTTATTGTTTCCCCTAGTGCCTCTTCTGCACTTTGCTAGTACAGGAGGATGTTTCCTTCACTTCCCTCTTTAGCAGGAATAAGTTCAAGAGGGCGAACACTCCTGTTTCAGTTTCCTTGGGCACAATAGTTCACCCCCACAAGTTGTTGTCTTGGACAGCACTTATGCTGCTATTCCCTATTGCATCTTTATTTCTGTTGCCTAGGGCACTACAGAGCTGATTGAATGATAACTCATGTTTTTCTTTTAGAAGTTGGCTTCATCTTTGCTACTGCAAGGAGGACCTTTGTTTCTCTTGCATGGTTGAAAAATGTTTTGTGATAGGACGACAGACAACACATCTACTTTTATATGCTTCTCTCACTACATACAGTTCCCACACCTTGCTCACAGCCTGACAGTAACACATCTCAGCTCTAGGAACCATAATGCTTGAAACAGGGCCTGGCTTCTCTGCTTTTTAGCAGAGCTGCTCCCATCCTGTAACAGGCAGCCAAAGGCTTCTGTTACTAAAAAGGGGAAAACATAGCCTGCTGTGTAGGCAAACCAGCAACTAAGGCAAGGGCTGCCTAAGCTGCAAAGGGGAAGAGCTGTCCATTAGACCTCTGTGTGGGTTAGTGAGTCAGCTGGCTCAGATAGGGCAGTGCTCCAGGGTAGATAAGCCAGTGGAGGAGTGGTGCCTGGGAGGGAGAAAGCTCTCTGGAGACAGTGGCCGCATAAGAGCCCCTTGGCAAGTGCAGAAGCAGTCCAAAGGCAGAGGCCCGAGGGATGAAGGCTGCTCAGATGTTTGTTTACCCAGAGTTGGGGAGGTTTTTGTTAAAGTGGTGTCTTGCCTTTTTTTTCAGTTTGTACCAGAGGACCGGCTGTGGCTTTAAGGGGTGAAGAGGAAGCCACGGTGGGGTACCCCGGGGGCACACCAAGGTTTAGAGCCAGGTGTGAGACGTCAGCCACCAAGAGGGGCAATGGCAGCAGACTGAAGCCAGGAGGGCTGGAATTGGAGTCCACAAGGAACAAAGAGATCTGAAGGGGACCAGAGCCTGAGAAAAAGAAGACTAGGGCCAGAGGGGGCCCAGAGCTTGGGAGGGGCAAGAAAAGACCAGGGACCCAGAAACAGGTGAGACAGATGCTGAAGCCCAGAAGCCAATGTCTGGTTGCAGTGGGCCTAGGCTAAGAGGGGCCCAGGTAGAGAAAAAGAGCCAAAGCTGGGGAGGCCAAAGCCGCTACAAAGTTTTTGAGGTCTGGGCCAACTATTGTGATGGAACTGGACAACCTCTCTGAAGAAGTCTTGTGTACCATCAGAGAAACATGGGCATGGGTATAGGGATGGACAGAGGCCACAAACACAGACCTTAAGGCGCCTGGTGTCCTAGGGGCACCAATATAGCTGAAAGGGCCAGGATGGATCAAATAAAGGCAGATTAGCAAAGTATTGAACTCCCTCTGGGCCTCCGGGGTCACCTTCCAACCTTTTTTTTGTTTTTTGTTTAACTACAGCAAGTCATGGCAGATGAGTAGTAGAGAAGGGCACCGCAAGGGATCAGAGGAGGCAGAAGTCTTGCACCTACCAGAGAGCACCACAATGCCACTGGATGCAGGTCCTGTGACACTTCCCCCACAATGTCCCCCCAAGATACTTCTCATAATCTTTATTCTTCTTTTTGTTTGAATTACCTGTTTACCCTAGTTATGCTTTCCTTGGCTCCCAGGTATAGTAAGGCTGCTGAGCTTTTATTTATAGATGTTGATATATACATTTAAATGAGAAAAAGAGGCCAGCTTGTTTTCCAGGCCGAGTTTTCCATGGTCTCCTAACTCTAATTGCTGCTCAAGGTTCTATAAAGTTTCATGTGCGGTTTTCAAACAGAAAGCAGAGTTAACATTACAGAACAGACCCATATTGACTACCATATGCCCCGAAGTGTGTAAGCCATGTAGTAAATTACTAAATAAAGTGTTTTCTTAGCTCCTTATACCATCTCTGGCTTTTTGATGTTTTCCCTTTGCTACACCATGACCTTGCTGCCAGCACAATACATTCCACTCAGCACTTACATGGACAGATGGACAGTGGCTTTAGCAAGGGATCCTTATATTCAGTCCATTAGATTCTTTCACTCATCATTCCTCAGAAGAATGATAACTGATCAGCCAGAGCTAATGGCCTCAGACAAATGCTAACTGGACTTAAAAAAATATGGTCTCTGTGTAACAACAGCCTTTTTACAGATATTTAAAACTTAGTTTCCTTGCCAGATGCACAGATTAATAATAGTATTTCACTGGCTGCTCACATCTCATAATTACAGTTACTTGTTCTAGTGCAAGGAGAAGCTCAGTTCATTTGTCCAAGTATTGATTAACTGGTATAGTCAAGATTACTATACTTAACATTAATAACACTATAATTACAGCACAGAAACTATGGTGATGAAGGTTAGCTAGCCACTTAGGTAGGCTGATAGGTAGACAGACACTATTATTTATATCATTTAGAAAAAATTACATCTTTTGCATTAAAGGTGAAGTTATTAACCCAAGAAAACCTTTGACAGTAATGAGCAATAGTAACCCCCTTGATGCACACACAGAACTTAAGGACGAGCCCAAGGCTACAGTTCACACTCCCAGTGCAAAGATACTGGGACACTAACATATTTGTCTGTTGTACAATGTTGTGCTAGGACTGAAAACACTTTGCGTGTAAGTCAGTGAATCTGTGGCACTCATACCACAGGTTGATTGCAGAGTTTTCCTTTGTTAGACAGTTCTCCAATGCTAGGTACAGATGTTATACTTATAGTGTGTTAAGCATGCAGAAAGCACGCCATAGTGGTAATTAAACAGATGTTCACAGCACATAGAGCACAATTTAAACATGGTGGATCCTGCTCCAAGTTAACTCTGGATGGATGTGATATCAGACTAAAGCACTTTAGGTTACAGCACTTCATAAAAAATTTGTATCACATCCCATCACAAGTCAAGGTAGGTCGCATTCTGCTCCCATCCCAGGAGCACTTGACAAGGAGGTGTGCTAGCCATGGCCAGTGCTCACTGGCTGTGGGAGAACACCAGTCTAGCCCCACCCAGGGGCTATCACAGAGAGGAGACAGCAAAGACTCCATGCATGGCCAGGTGGAGGAGTGGGGGAACAGGGCCCCTGCTGCACAGCTTCCCCGCCCCCCCCAGTTTGCTGGCTCAGATCTTAGGGGGGGGCTGGGCCAGGTCGACTGGCAGAGGGGCCCTGTTCCCCTAGCTGCAGCTATGAGCTGTGGGTCAAGGCTGTGCCACTTCTTGCTGCTCTGGTAACTGGGGGGGGGGAAGAACCCCCCTGCTGTGTGGACTCAACTTGCCCCCTGCCAAGGATGAACACCAGTTCTGTTCGCTACCTCACTAATCTAGAGTGCTTTGAGTAAAGCACAATACTTAGAGCACTTCTGGCTTGGGCTTCTTGAACATCTGTACTTAGCCCCAGAGATGTTATATGTAGTAATGACAGCAACAGTGTTGCCATGTCCTTTTAAAATGGACATGGGTGACGTTGCAGCCGTGGGATTTGTGTGGATAGGACTGGCAACAGTTTCTGGTTGATATTCTCTTTTACGAGCCACCTTTCTTTTTGCTTAATTAGTATACAAGTCCTAAATCACTGAGGCCAGACTCAAAGTAACATTCCTCTTAGCCCTTTAAGGGGACTCAATCTAGAACACGTGTGGTACAAGTATGGTACAAATAATCTAGAATAAGCATGGTACAAGTATGGTACATGTTGGTTCAATCCTCCATGGACAAAACAGCATCTCTCTGTTCTCTGAGGGCGATCAGACCTTGGAGGCACATTCCATGGCTAACCTGAAACATGGATGCTCTGCATCTTTAAGTTAGTAGCTAAGGGCCAGTGAATTAGAGGGAAAGAAAGAGGTGGTTAGTGGTGCTAGTTTGAAGTCAGGCAGAAGGCAGGGTAGATATGCACCGGATGTCGTCACAGATGAAGACAGAAAAGACAAAATATCAAGAGGACTTATTAGCTAAGTGTCCAAATTTGTGGAATTTGGGTGTATGTGGGGTAAACGCTGTCTTTGCATTGATGGAGTAGATAAAGATTAAGAAATACATCTAGGATTCCTGAATAGCCTGAGTGCTCTGAAGGGCTTTCATTTGGTGTTGGGAAAGTCCTAGGTAGCAGGAAGTGATATATGTAAGGATGACTTTACACTGCCTGTGATCTAAGAGCAGCTTTGGAAAGGGGGCATGTCCTGAATACTGGGAGTTCTTTACCAGTTTGAAGACTCATCTAGTCTAATCTGTTTTTTGTAACCTCTGGTGGCAGATAAAATGACTCTTTGCAGTTTTGTGGTTCACTGGCATACAGTCACTTTTGCATTCATCTCCCAAACTTGGCTGAACTCAAGGATTTGGCCTAGATTCTGTCTTAAAAAGGTGGAAAAAAAAGTTTGGTTAAATTCATCTAATCACAAATTCAATTACAGAGAAATTGTCACTCCTGTTTAATAAAATTTGCTTTTGATGTTTTTTTTGTGTGTGTATAAATGTATTTTTTAAAACATGAGGGTACATACCTATACCAGAGCACAATACCCTCATGTTTTGTCCTATTTATGCATGTAGCTCACACATGTTTATCTCAATCCTTGTACTCTTGGGTATATTTTGCCTATCTTTCCACGTTAAATATAATAGCAGACAGCTATGACTCATTCTCTCTCACTGTATGCATATGCTGTTTATAAGTCTAAGTAACAATAATGCAGGAAAGAAGAAAGGTTTCTACCATGAAATGTACTTCAAACATTCAACCCAGCAGGACTGAGATGATAGGTCCTCGCCATGGGTCTTATATTAAAAAAAAGATAAGGGTTAATTTGATACCAAAATAAAAGCTTTTAATTTTTCTTCTAGAGGAATTAAGCTACCAGAATTCATTTGCTGTACTCAGCCCTTGGACTCTGCAAGGAAATGGCTGTGACAAACTCTGATGGCAGATGTGCTGGGATATGAATTTAGATCAGGTAAAGTGTTCTTAGCCAAAAGGGATCAGAGACTAAAATGTTAGTGTGCTATCTACAGAAAAATGAACCAAATTGAAACTGTTGCTTATATGGCTTTGGTAATTTGGGTGTTTGCACTGAACGCTGCGGGCAGGTTGTTTTGGAAGTAGCAGGTCATTAGTTATTCCATTAATAACATTCTGTAAGGCCCATATGTTCTACTGAGGAAAACAGACCAGCTTGCCAGTAAGGGTATTTGCATTACCTTTATTTGTTTCTCTTGATGACACTGGTATCCCTTTCCTCTCTGCACTCTTACACAACATGACTATTCAATCTTTTTGCTGACAGTGGTACATTTTCAACACTACAGTGATGAAACGGCACAACTAACAGTGTCCTCTTTCCCTAAATGCAAAAAATGCTTATTAAATTGGAACAAAAATGAAGGCAGACATTAATCAACCCTGTCTACTAGCCCTGAGAGCTGGTCACTCCTTAAAAGTCTGGAAGAAGCTTTGTACAATGGTCAAAGAGGCTATTTTGGCCTTTCTTTTAAAATCGCTGAGAAACTGTTGAACCTAAGAGCACCTCACAATGAACATATTATGAGCAACTTCCTTTCTTGGATTGGCAAGGTATAGCTGTTGCAGTACGATCACCCAGGGAGGCAGGGAATCTCTCAGACAGGCAGGTCCCTAACCATTTAGGTAATTATAGGTGAAAACTAATACCTTGCCACTGCAGATCCCCGAGAGCTGGAGGCATATGCTCACAGCAGGAGACACCACAGAACAAATGACTGCTGCATTTTGAATTAGCTTCTCAGGTGAATTGAAGGTGAAGCTCTATGTAGAATGCAAGGTAAGTAGAATAATCTTAAAGTAACAAAGATAGCGCAAACTCCTGGCCAGATATAGATGGAAAAAGTCATTCTGGTTAATGAATCTACATGATTATCAAACACTGACTAGGAATAATATCAGATATCAGTGGCCACACGCTGATGTTCCTGGGATCCAATCTCCAAACGTGCCACTTACTTTAAGCCACATGACTGTAGGTCATGTACCAAGTGTGCAGATGTTCACTGGTGCTGGGAGTTTGACCTGAGAGAGTCAGGGTGAGGGAAGGGGCAGAATCGGGGGAGCTAGTGGGTCCCTAGGGGGGATAGGGGTTAATGGGTTGCGGGAGGTAGGCAGGATCAGGAGGGCTATAAAGTCCATGGTGAAGGTGGGAATGGAAGGCTAAAGATAGCTCAATCAAAGTTGGAGGAGTAGGTTAGGATGATCTAAGAGTAAGGTCTGTATGTGGGTGAATTAAGTTAGATTGGGCAAACATTTTGTGCCAGAGCTAACCCTTCCCCCCCCCCCCCCCCAAGTCATATGTACAGTTTTGGCTTCTTATCCCTAACTGAGCTAGATGTTAATAGAACCTCAACATGTTAAACCTTACTCATTTCTCAGTCTCCCACAAACCACGGGCAAGTTTTTAACCTCCGTTTTGGAGGGTTGCTTCTCTTTTAATTATCAGTCTTGTACATGAACTCAAGAGATGGACATTAGTATCCTAATGTGCCATCTTCATGAAAGCTAATTAGAGAAGGCAAACAGGAACGAGACTGAACATGCCGTGCAACAGGTCTCGCTCTGGCCGCTACCACATGAAACAAGCAACAGATCCAGAAAGAACTTAGATGCCTAAAATGGGACTTAACAGAATGTGGGAACCTAGGTCCAAAACTGACACTGAAAAACCCTTCTTAGCTACCAGCTGCTTCAGGAAGCAGCTAGGCTTTATTGGCATGTCAGCTCTGTGACCTTTAAAATTCACCTTGTCCCTAGAATTCTGTTTCTGTACGTACTGGACGCAGCTTCCCAAGACGCTAACTGCACAGCAGCCAAATAATATTGCATGGTAGTGTGACACAGCATGGACAGTGCTAGTACGCTACTGTGAAGTATTATTAGGCTACTGTGTGGTAGCATCACTTTAGAGGTGTTCGCTGGTAATTCTAGGGACAAGGTTCCCACATTTATTTAGTACTTGTATAATCAAGTAACCGCTGCACAGTAGTGCCTCATGTAGACACTCCCACTGAGAAGCACCTCAGCCTTGACAGGAATTAAAGTTTGGTTCAAGGCTTGTGCACCAGCTGGGCCTCGATTACTCGGTCCCTTGCCGCCCTGCCCAGGGGCCTGGTGGTAACCTTCTGCTCCTTGGTCTTCCGCTTCAGGCGTACTCCCCCTCCGTATCCCGCCTGCCACGACTTCGATGATATTTCAGTGGTGGAGGGGATGGCCACCTGACGCTGGCTACCTCCCCAAGGTCGAAGCACGATGTTCTTTGCAAGGCTCCACCTCCCCTGCACCTCACCCTAGACCTTGCCTCAGCAGTGTGCTCTTGGTGTTGCCGCTGGCTGGCCCTCCGCTTGATGAAGGACCCTACCGGGTGCCAACTAGACTCACGCAGGGGCCCCAGAAGTCCTGGTTCCTTCTCAGCCAGCCTAACCTGTAGGATCCTAGGTTCCCTCTAACTCAATAGCCCTGAACAATAATACAGAGACCCAGGCCAACACAAACAAACCACACTAGTAGTGAAAGAAAAAAAAATGCTAATTTAACCGCAAGGCTCAAGGGATCACCTCCCACAAAATAAGCTACTCTCCCTATCAAGGGGGTATTCGGCTCACGAATTTTGGTCGAGGTCCTATATCCCCACCGTCGTGTCTCAGTCCTTCTTTCCTTTGAGGATTCCCTCTTAATTCCTATGTCCGTCGTCCTCTGTGTTAATGAAGCTTTCAACTTTGACTGTCCTCGCGCTCCAGGGTTATATGCACTCGAGACACCTGAGTCTTGTCAAGCCCGACGGCAGAGTCTTCCCCTGGGCAGAATTCAGATTCTTCCTGTGAGGCTGCAGCACCGTTCTCGGCTCCTCCACCTTCCTGGTGGGCTCTGGAGCTCTTCTCCCCATGCTTTCTTGCCGCCTCTCCTACCCTTCTGCCCACTCGCTCTCCCTTCTTATTCTCCCGCGCTGGTTTTCCTCCCCTGCTTCCCCAGCTGTTTCCCCTTTAAATAAACCATGGCTAATGAGCCGCGCAGGACCCGCCGCCGCTTTTCACTCCGCTGCAATCCCCGCCGCACTTCCTGCCGCCGGTAAGTTGTTTTCGTTTAGTTTCTCTTCTCCTTTCTTTTCCCCATGGTGTGCTGCCCCCCAGGGCCCCCCTTGGACCCTTCGGGGTTCGTACCTTCGCCGCGACCCAGGACAGCTTGTACTTGAGCTTCTGGTGCAGAATCCAGGACTTTCTTCACCTAAATCCTTTTAAGGGCTTGATGGAATAGGTGTTTCTCCTAGCGTGTCTCACAAACATTCATGACTGGGCTCTGCACAATATGCAGTGGGAATCAACACTTGGTAAGAAGAGGAACCCACTGTAACATACAGTATCCAGAATGTGGGGTACACTTCCACCGCCTGGTACAGTGTCCTTTGGGATACTCCATGTTGTTATATGCTGGTTCCATGTCTTGAATTCATCTTTCCTTCTGAATGTATTTAATAGCTTTCCATGCTATGAGGTCAGACTTTTTTCCCTTCATCTTTTCTCCCTCTTAAATATGTGAACAGTGTTGATAACTATGATAATACAAACCTCTTGCACACAGATGTCTGTTAGGGTTTGATACATAATTAAAATGTTGAGACAAAGTGGTTATACTCAGCCCTATTCATAGGTGGATGCTGCTGCAGCTCTATCTTTCTATCTAGAATTAATGTCACCCCATTTGATCAGAAGTCACCTCACCATTATTGCTCACTCAGGCTGTATTTTCCTAGTGCTGCTTTATTTTTTTTACATTTTCTTGAACGCTTTGGAGAACAAATATATTTAATAGAATTACAGACCACTGAAGTATAAATGTCATAAATAACATTCATCATCTACTTTATCCCTCTACAAAGCTACACTGGGAGTCCAAGTCCTGTTCTGTATCCTCAGGTCCATGATTAAATTTTACAGGGTTGGCATCTTGCTCTTAGCTTGATTTGCTGCTGTCTTCAGCCACTTACTGCTCTGTCTCCCTCACAGCTGCTCCTCTCCCAAGCAGGTGCTTTTGCAGATGACTTCATCTGCTCTTCTCTCCCTGCTCTTTCCCTCATCTTTTTCCATCGGGCCTTCCAGATGCTGTGTTCAGCTGCTCTCCACCACATTGGCTGTATGGCCTCTCCCCTCTGATAACAGCTTCCATGAGGCGCTCTCATCATGTGTCCAGGAATGAGCATGGGGATCTTTTAGTATTTCTAGCTATTGCTCTTTAAATGTCCTTTTCACTGCAAATACTTTAGCTTTTTTACCTTCCCTTAGCTAAACTTTCCACAACCCAGAAGGAACCAGTCTCTCATAGCAGGCATTTCTTCTTTGCTTTGTGCAAGACAGTGAAAAACTTCAGGCACAACTGCAAACTTTTCTAACAAAACTTGCCAAATATGTGACTTCCCACCTCCCTCCCAGTGGTGTAGTTTTTTTTTTCCCCTTCACACTTCTCCACTTAAGGCCCACTTAATATTAAATAAACATTGTCAACAGCCTTTGGAAAAGAAGCAATTAAATAGCATAGATATTTCTAAAAGAATTCCAGGGTATGTCTGACAGCTTCGAATAACTGTTTAAGCTGGTTCTGAGCCCAAGATAAAAGAGGGCATCAAGTTAGGGTAAGAGTCTGAAGGAATTGAGGTAGAGTTTCTTTGCAGAGTGTAGCTATATTGCAGAATAAACAACAGAGCATAGCATCACGCTAAGTCCAATAAATAATTTTATGAGGTGTTAGGGAAGTATTTAGAGAGAGAAATTGTGGGTGGGGAGGGGTAACTGTAAATTGAACTAGAGAGAAACCTTGATGGGTTCTCTTGCTGCCTTCTGTCCCCCATTTAGCTGAAGCTTGTTTGTGAAAGAAGCAATCAACAGTATTTTATGATACTAAGACATTTCTATGACTTGCACTCAATGAAAATCATTGATGTTTCTACCTTAACTAGATTTTTTTCTACTTGTATTTAAAAGCATTGCCGTGTCTGGAATCCTATTTTATTAAACCTGGCAGTGAGTAAAATCATAGGTCCCTTATAGAAAAAAAATCTATCCCAGAGTTAAAGGGAGACTATTTATTATAGCTGCAATTAGCAGTAAAGCTCTACCTTAAAGAAACAGTATTCCCCCCCCGATTCTGCATGACACAGCTAGTCTTTGTACCTAATCCCAAGGTACTATTCAGAATGCACCATGTAGACGGTGAGCATTTAATGCACATTGTGGGAAACTGTGATTGTGTCACTGCAAAACACTCTGAGAGCTGAGCCATAAATATTTTAGTCGGCTTGTCTCTCAGTCCCCAGGATTCCACTTCCTAAAACACAGCTAATCCCTCAAAACACAGTTTGGGTTTTATTTTGGTGGAGCTGGCCCTTATGCAAAGAAAATGTTACCTTGGGAACAGAGATAAATGATAGGCGCTTGGACTATAAAGATTCCCTTTTTAAAAAAAATGTATGATGAAAATATAATATGTTGTGAATGGTTCATCATAACATATGCCAACAGAAGCATGCCAAAAATAACAATCTGAAGCAACACACGGCATGTAACGCTTGCATACTTCTCGGAGAGTTAAAGAGATCATTGAAACAACACATGTCAGATGCTATTACTGTCATATTGTTGAGGCCATCTGTTATAACCTAAGATCAAGACCTGCTGCTTTTTGTGGAAAAGCAACTCCACAAAGGACAGTGGGAAATAAAAAAATAAGTAGACTTTGATACAGAGAGTTTATCTGAACGGTTTTCATTGGTTAGTTTTTTCAATTTCACTATGGGGATAAAAACTAACAGTATATGGGATTGTACCTTTGTATTTTATACATATATCTTTGGAGAAAGTCCAACAGGTATAAACTCAGGGCTAGTTTCTCAAGGTGAAGAATATACAATTAGTTGACTGTCTGGGGGATACACTAATGAATGAGGATCATGGAAATGTAGGCATACAACCACATGCATCCAGCTTTGACAATTTGATCCCAAATTGCTGTTGTGTAGAACAATTCATTAATGCAGTTATAGCTACATACGTACAATATAAGATTGTGATCCCCACTTGGCATGCTGCCTGTTTTGGGGCATCTTCTCAGACACCTTTTCAGCCTAGGGAAGAGTTGAAGCCCTTCAGTCAAGGTTCTTGATTTTGCTCCATGGGCCAGGTGCCCCAGTGTGTAACTTCTAGAAATCTGAGCTCTTCTAAAATTTGGCTCTAAATGAACCATACAGGAAGCATTTGCCAGAGCAGGGAACTGAACAGTGGATCCTGCCAAGTCCCACTGTAGACCTCTACCCACTGGGGCATTTTTTGTCCCTGCTTCTATGTTACATAAGACACAGTTGGTTTCTGCTGTTCTTCTACTTTGCCTGCAGTTCTGCAGGTGTGATTGGAAGGTATATGCCCTTGTGTAATGCCAGATACGCGTAACAGCAGAAGTAGTGATGGCTTCCTTTCTCCTCTTCCCTGGGGGCCTAGAGGCCAGATAAGACAAGCACAGCCACATCTTATGCTCCAAGAGGGAGGCACTTCATTTCATCTTTTGGTGCTTTGAATAAGGCTTTGATCTTTTAGTAATTGTGGAATTTGGCCCATGAGGAGCATTGAGGCCAAAGTCAGAGCTAACTGGTACTGCAGTTTGAGCCCAATTAAGAACAGTAAGAGTAAGAAGAGTTAAGGGCTTTCTTTTCCCCTAGCCTTAAGATTCCCTCTCCTAAGAAGGCCAATAAAAGCTATATCCAAAGACAGCAGTTAGTTCCCTGTGGGCAACTTCCTTTAAATAATTATCTCCTGCCCCACATGTAGCATTTTATACAGCCTCAGGTGCAGCAAATACATGCTGGATTGCAAGGGCAGGCTAATATTTTGTTTTGCATTACTTGATGGAAGGACGGGGACGTGCCAGTGGCACTGCAACATAATATAGTGGGTACATCTAGCTCTGAGTTCACGGTGATTTTGAAATCTATTAATGTTGATCTCTCTGGACATGTCTATGTCACTTACCTGGTACTCCAAGAAACACAGCGTCCCACTCATTCCTACTCTGTATGTGCCATGCCCCAAAATGGGGCCTGCTTCTTAACGAAGCTCTCAGGATTAGTGGGAAGTGACACAGACATATTCTCTGTCTCGTCTGTTTTCTGGTAGATGCTGCTCCAGCAGGCTGCTGGAAGGTGACACAGACAATTCACCACTGAATCTATACAATTGTGTAAGGCTGTGACAGAGTTTACTGTTTAGAGACATGGACTTGTCTAACAGCCCTTTCTTTCCTTTCCCTCCTATCTCACAGGGCATATAGGCCAATTGGCTTTCTATCACCCTCCCGTTCCCCAGCCATTTATACTTGTTGCAGTGTTTGATGAGAATGTTTAAAATGCATTATTAAAGCCTCGTTTAGTTGAAATGCATTATGTCCAAACTAATCCAAAAGATCCAAGAGTGACTAAATGATGTATCAGGTGCTCTCCAGTCTGCAGAGAGGTATTTGGCTGTGTTTGTCCAGAGTCAAGCAGAAGATAGGATAGATTTGTACCCTGTAGGCCAAGTAAATAAGATACATATAGAGCACAAGATTCTTTGAACTCAGATGCTGTTGTTTGGCTGAGCATAGTGCCATCCAGGAGTAGAGCGAGGTGTCAGTCTGATGTCAGACAGAAGGCAAGGTAGAGATGCCCTTGAATGAACTCAAGGTGCACATCTCCCCTGCCTTCTACTCCTTAGTTTGCCAGACCCTGGGAGAAAAATATTCACACTGAGTGAAGAGATACTGGTCTGGAAGTTGCTGGTGTCAAGGAGAGGGAAGGACATGGATCTACCAGGTGCTAATGTAGTGTGGCTGGCCAGAACCCAGGTTTTCTAGTATGCAGGAAATTTGTTTTTCTTTTTTCTTTTATATTTGGTTTCAAAATTTCTGGTGAACTGGAAGCTCCCAAGACCTTGCTGTTCATCAGTGAAACTTACCTGCTTGTTAGTTTTGCTGCTAAAGTTAACAGAAATTGACAAGACCATTTATTTCACCGAGCAGCAGCAGAAGGCTCCCAGCATCCCAGCTTTGGGACAGACTGTGGATTGTCTCAGGGTAAGTACCCCACAAGTTTCCAGCATCCTTGAACCTATTAGGCTTGCCAGACTGGGACCCTACTGCTTACAGAGTCCCTGGCCCTAGGAACCCAAGCAGAATTTCCTCAGAAACCTGCCTTCTTTTCAGTGAAAGTTCATGGAACTGAGATGTTTCAAGTTAAATATTTCAAGCTTGACAAAATGGAATTTTTCAGTGAAACTTTACTGGAAAATTTCCTACCAGCTCTGCTTTGAATTTGCTTTGCAAAATTCTCATGCTGTAGATGTACAAATTCAGTGCATGATCACACCTCAGATCTACTCAACCAGATTCATTTAATAACCTGTCTGCATGTGCCACTCAGGCTTTTGAAAACAGACATCCTCTTGGAGGCATAAAAAAGAACAATTGATTCTTAATGATCTGGTAGATCTACAGTTTTCTTAGCAAGTGGTTGTAGAAAGCTTTCATACCTGGCAGCACGGTTTGGGGAGGGGATGAGCAGCCAACTGTGGCAAAGAACAGGTTAGGGACTATTTAGAAACGCTAGACATATACAAGTCCATGTGACTGGATGGGATGCACCCAAGGTGCTGAGGGAGTTGGCTGAAGTGATTGCAGAGCTGCTGGCCGTTATCTTTGAAAACTCATGGTGACTGGGAGAGGCCTTGGCCAATTGGAAAAGGGAAAACATAGTGCCCATCTTTAAGAAAGGGAAGAATGAGGATTCAGGGAACTACAGACCATTCAGCCTCATCTCAGTCCCTGGAAAAATCATGGAGCAGGTCCCCAAGGAATCCATTTCTTAGCACATGCAGGAGAAGAACATGATTGGGAACAGTCAGCATAGATTCGCCAAGGGCAAGTCATGTCTGACCAACCTGATTATTGCCTTCTATGATGAGATGACTGGCTCTATGGATGCTGGGAGAGCAGTGGACATGATATACCTTGACTTCAGCAAGGCTTTTGATGGAGTCTCCCTCAACAATCTATCAGGCAAGCTAAGGAAGTATTGTTGGGTGAATGGACTTTAAGGTGGATAGAAAACTCACTGGATCATAGGACTCAGAGGGTAATAGTCAATAGCTTGATGTCTGGTTGGCAGCTGGTATCAAGTGGAGTGCTCCAGGGGTTGGTCTTGGGGCTAGTTTTGTTCAGTGACCTGGGAGATGGCATAAAGTGCACCCTCAGCAAGTTTGCAGATGACACTAAGGAGGTTTTTAAGACCTGGCTACACAAAGCTTTGGCTGGGGTGATCTAGTTGCGGATGGTCCTACTTTGGACCAGATGACTTCCTAAAGTTCCTTCCAACCCTAATTATCTATGATTCTATGATTCAAGCCCTGAGCCAGCTCCAACTTTACAAGTTTCATGTGTTAAATCAAAGACAAAAACTCCTTACCTGCAGTTTACAAGGGTTCAAATGTAAAGCATCATAAGTACCTCATCTGATCTCAGCTGTAATGATGAAGCACAGAGAGAATTTTACCTGTCTTGCTTTCTACCAGACTCATAGCATTAGTGTGGTAGACCTGCAGGGGTAGGGGAATTTGCATTAAGTGATTCTTTGCTGGAAGAGGGCTGTGCTGTCCCAACAGGAAGATACACTGCCCCACCACAGGAACTGTCTAATTATTTTCAGAAAATGATGGAAAATGTAGTTTTTCACTTTATGACTTTCCGTAGTTATGCACAGGCTTCTTTCTGCATTGCTTCCTCATGGTGTTTAATGATTTGCCTGATTTTTTAAAATTTGCATTAAGGAACAAAAATCCAGTTTAAAAGATGATAGAGGCCTTTTTGTTCGTTGGATCGTTTAGTTTTCTCTTATGTTGAATCCACCCTCAGATGGGGGATTAACTCAATCCTTCTGAAAGACAAAAACCAAACGGTGATTCTTAGTGTAGAGGACATATGTGTTTGTTCCTTGTTTAAATGTTTACTATTTTTACCAGAGACTAATTCTTAAGGTAGTATGTCTGGGCCACTGGAATTAGAGGTGCTTTTCTCCAAAGGAAATGTACTGAAGAGTATTTGTCTTATTTTCCATAAACCTTAGCAGGAGAAATATTCCTGCTACAGAATTCTCTGGGATTGTTCAGATACATTATAGAAAGTTTATTTTTCTCTCTTATACTGTCCAAGGATTTAAAAGCTGTGGTGAGAGTACATAAGCCGAACAGGCTGTCATTTTGATTAAGCATTTTGATTAAGGCAAGTTTTTTCTATCATAATGGATCTCAGAGACAACTTTCAAAGAGACTTTCTCTAGCTGCTTTTCTGGTGCTGCACAGTCTGTGCTGGGCAGTAGTGCAACTAGGCTGGGCTGAGCATGGCACCAAATTAGAGGGGGCACTAGAAGCATCCTGCAACTTCCCAAACCCCTGCTCTCCAGTGCTTGTCATTCCCCTTACTTCCTCTCTCCTCTCCTCCAATCTCTTCTCAGTGTACTGAAACTGCCAGTTATGCCTCTGGTCCCAGGGTTTTGAGGTACACTGGGAGAGTGCTTGTGTTACAGCCCTTTAGGAGCTAGAACGTATTCTCTTCAGTGGTTGGTTAGCTCTGCTAGCTAGGCTATGCATGACTTTGAGCCTGTCCTTTCCCCCATTACCTTCCTGCCCTTTTTGGCATAACTGGTGAAGCTGGCAATTGCATTCAGAAGACTGAAAATGTAATCGGGCCCTGACAGGGAAGGAGGTAGCTGCAGCCTGCATATAACAAACTTATTTTAATACAGGAAAAGTATTTGCCTTCTACTCCATCAAAAGCCTGGTCTAGCCATAGAGAAATGGAGTTACTCAACTACCCAGAGTACATGTGCATCTCCTCCATGGCAATCCTGTGACAGCTACCAAGAAATAAGCCCTGCTCACTTGCTCCCACTCTAAATGCACCACAAGTTGAAACGGATTGATTGATGCAAGGCTTAGCAGTTTCAATGCAGCTTTCAGGAACATATTTGGGGCAATGATCCCACAAATGTCCCTAGGCACACCCCAACAAACAGCTGCACAACATTTTTCTGCAAACAGTGCATGTAACCCAGGAGCTAAAAGAGGGCTTGCTTTGGCAAGTGGTCTCAGGATCACTACAGAGGAGGTGTAGATGCCACCTTCAAGATGTACCTCCTTAAGTTTAAGTTTCATGTGCTTCCTGTCTGCTGCAGCTAGTCCAAAACAGGAGACATGATTTCAGAAAAAAAACCTTAGAAATTTTAAGACAGTTTGTTTTGCCGATTTCCCAGTTGACCTGCTTTCTGTACATTTTTTCCATTGTGTTTTTCTAAAAAGTTTTTATCAAAACAATAACTGACCTTTTGGGGTGGGATTGGGGGGGGGGGCACAAATAGCTTGCTGTAAGAAGCATCTGTTTTAAGGAATACCATCAATACATATATTTTTAA
Source organism: Crocodylus siamensis (assembly GCF_052110815.1). Taxonomy (NCBI): domain Eukaryota; kingdom Metazoa; phylum Chordata; order Crocodylia; family Crocodylidae; genus Crocodylus; species Crocodylus siamensis. The sequence continues at coordinate 69,789,489 of NC_143398.1, forward strand.
ATGATTGTGGAAAAATTTTGATAGACTGTGCAGTGGAAAATTTAATTACATTTTAGTAAAAAAAAAAAAAAAAAAAATCCAATTTTGAACAGTTCACAGTTTTGGCAAACAAGGCATTTTTACATAAAAACACTGTGTAAAAACACCTTGATGGGGTGGAATGGCATCATACATGCCTGGTTTTATGCCAGCAAGTAAGTCGGCTTTTCATGTTACCCATCCAGGTTAGTGGATGCTCTGAACTTAGGGTAGATTCTAATACTAGCAGAAAATGTGACCTCACCCAATAAATAATTAAATAATGCTTTCCATTAAATAAGCAAGCAATTCTTTTGATCTGTGGAGTATTTTTGTTTCTTGGGAACAGTTTTCTATTTATATGCAGTATAGAATGTTTCGGGCCTTTAAATTCTTGACTGAACTCTGGACCTATTCCTTTAGAGGCATCTGTTTCCAGAATTAAGGGTTACTTTAAATCTGCAAGGCTTATTTACATTCTGTAGCTCACTTGGTTCTTTTTTACTGCTCTTTAGTGAGGTCTACTCATAGATCAACAATTATAAAACAGAGAATCATAGAAGTAGGGTCAGATCTTCAAGTCTGACCCCCTGCCTGGGCAAGAGAAAAACTGAGCTCAAATGACTCCAGCCAGGTAGGCATCAAGCCTCTTCTTAAAGAACCCCAGGGTAGGAGCCAGCACCACTTCCCTTGGAGTTGGTTCCAGGTCCTAGCCACCCTAACTGTGAAGTAGCTCTTATGGATGTCTAATCTAAACCTACTCTCCAACAACTTGTGGCCATTATTCCTTGTTATGCCAGGGGGCGCTAGGGGAAACAAGGTCTCTCCCAAATCCTTCTGGTCCCCCCCCTAGCAAGTTTATAGACAGTCACCAGGTCCCCCCTCAGCCTTCTCTTGTGAAGGCTGAACAGGTTCAGGTCCCGCAGTCTCTCATTGTAGGGTCTGACCTGTAGTCCCCAGATCATGCGGGTGGCTCTCCTCTGGACCCTCTCAATGTTGTCCACATCCCTCCTGAAGTGGGGCGCCCAGAACTGGATGCAGTACTCCAGCTGTGGCCAGTGTTGTGTAGAGAGGGAGGATCACCTCCTTGGCCCTGCTTGAGATGCACCTGTGGATGCATGACAAGGTCCGGTTAGCCCTGCCAACTCTGACCTCGCATTGTCGGCCCATGTTCATCTTGGAGTCAATAATGACTCCAAGATCCCTTTCTGCCTCTGTGCTCTCAAGAAGGGAGTTTCTCATCTTATAAGTGTGCTGCTGGTTACTACTGCCCAACTATGAGCATCTACTATAAACATCTTGCTATAGTGAGCCCATTTCTCTTTTGGTGGTAGAACCCTGTCTAGTAATATGGTGGCTTAATACTCTACACATTTCACACATTATACATGTCAGTTTCCTCTAATGAATTCAAAATATTTTGTTTCTCTATCACCTAAAAGAATATTTCTTTAGAATAAAAGTGAACATGTGGTCCACAGCTTTCTAACTTCTGGTTGTAGGTATTTGAGATATCTCTTCCAAGTGTATCTAACCTTCCTATATGGCAGGTGTGGGTAATATATGGCCTGCAGGCTGGATGCAGACAACCAGGCGATTGGATGAGGCCTACAGGCAGGCACCCACCAATTAATTGTATCTGGCTCACTGGTGGCTGCGACCCACAATGCTCTGCATGGGGCTGAGTCCTGCCTGCTCCTGCCTGGGGCAGCGCATGCTGTGCTTTCAGCCTTCCCCACCAGAGGTTGCCAGCCCTGGCCAGCAGTAGGCACAACTTCTGGGCAGGGCTGCTGCTGCCATCTAGGGAACTGCTGGGCTCCCCCAGGCTCCAGCAAATCCTCCTCCTGTCCCTGCTACAGCGCTCCCAGCAGCAGGTAGGGAAGGGAAGCTGCAGCATTGAAGGGAGTGAGGTGGGGGCTGTTTGCAGCTCACTTTGGTCCTGCTTATGCATGGCTGGGAGGGGGAGTGTGTGGATGGAGGGGGGGCATGAAGGAACTTGGTTGCTCAAAAAGCCTCACCGTGCAGGCATGGGACAGGCAGGTGAGGTGGGAGGAGCAGCAGGAGCCAGTGTGCACTTGGTGCAGCCCTGCTGGGCAGGCACGTGGGGTAAAAGAAGCAGCATCAGGAGCCAGCTTAGGCTTGGCTGCAGCCCCTCTGGGCGGGTGTGGGACAGAAACCAAGGGTGCCAGGCTTGGCTTCCTGTTCCCTCCTTCCCTTTCTCAGGGGCTTCTCTTGCTGCCCGCCAATGACAGCTGCTTTCCCGCCCTTTACAGTGTGCTGCGAGCCAGGCAGGCAGCGCTGATACCTCTTCTCCCCCACCCTCGACCTGTAGAGGGGCTGGGCTCAGCCACATCACAAAGAACAAGCAGGGGGAAAGCTTCTGGGGGAAAGAGCCCCCAACATGCGCACACCCAGCCCACCCACACTCCACACACACACACACCCACAGCCCCTCACAGACCCCAGACCCACACAGACACCCAAAACAGTCCCACACACCCCAACATACCATACCCACCATACCCACACACTCTACCTTCACCCCCACACAAATCTCACACATCCACACACACCCCCAACATCTCAACCACACATACACCCCCACCAAAACCACACACACGCCCCATACCCTTCACACACATCCCACACCCCACATACACAGCTACACCTTCTTACCGCCCCACCCCATCATACCCACATACATCCAACAGCCCCACACATCCCACATGCCCCACACATTCACACATACACCCCCTTCACCCTCAACATACCCACACATATACCCAAGTAACATGCACCCCACACCCCAACACAGGTCCCACAGCCACGACCATACCCACACCCAACACCCCCACACACCCGCACAACATACTCCCCTACCCACATCCCCTTCCCCTTCACACACCAAACAAGCAACCCTGTCCCCCAAGGAGTGCTTTTGGCAAGGTGAGAGTCTTCTGGTGGCAAAGGTCAGGGGTGAGGGGATGGGATGTGAGGTCATAAAATGGTGACCAGGGGGTGGGGCACCTGTAAAGGGACCAGGCTACCCTTATGTCCCTCCATGCCTCACCAAAACTTTTAATCAGCCCTCCAGCCAGAATAATTGCCCATTCCTGCTATATCGTCTTTTAGTAGAGAGTCTACAAGCACGGAAGAGTGTCATATATAATCAATGGGGTTCTGTTCCTGAGTAAATCATGGTTCCCAGTTTTCCCTAATAATTTCCAAAGATCTATAAAAAAAATTGTCAGGTTGCTCACATTATTTCTTGACTTCTTATAGCAAGGTATGGAATAAGTTAATTCCAGTGTTTTGCATCCTCCTGAGCAAACTTTTGAACATGCTTCTCAGCTTCTAATACCTATAAGTAGTCAGTTATTTCTAAGCAAATCACTTCTAAGCTGTCATCTCTACTACCTCATGTAGCTTCTTTAATAATGCTGAGACAATGTTGGTTCCATAATTGGTTTTCACTTTTTTTGGAGTATACCCTCTGTGAAATCTTGCTTGAGCTCTTCATAGACTTTCTGAATTGCTATTCAGAAGGATAGCTAGTACCATAAGCATTGATCAACAATACCAACTGGAAGCTATGCTGTATATTTCTCAGAGGCCAGTGATTTTCACTGGGACATATTCAAATGTCATTTCCACCAATGGCAATCAAATCATAGGTGGCTTAACATACACAAAGGCTGTTGTTTGACAGGAAGAACAATTTAGAATATCTAGTCTTTTCTGTGCAAATACTTGGCCAACAGGACCTTGTCATTCATTGGGACAGTGTTTTCTTATTATCTGTATACTCTGAATTTCCCCAGTACTTTATCACTAACACTGTAATAATAGCCTATCTAATGAAAGCAGTAACTATTTTGTCTCCCTATTCATTTGGTCATGTACTCTCAGGATACTTAAAGAATATAGTAAACAATTCTTTACCACAAAATACAGTTGATCAGGATTTATGCTGTCTTCACCCTTGGTTTTGTAAAATTCAAAATATTACAAATATGAGGGTTTGAAATATACACCTTTGCTGTTCCACAAAGATATTGCTGAATCCCCCTAAAGCCTTGCATATCAAAATGTCAGCAGTAGCTCCTGTTTGCTTTCAGTAAGCATTCTGCCTCTGCTTCCTTGGCAGGCTTAGCTTCTTACTGGATAGATGGATCTGTTTCTCCTCCTAAGGGAAAGGATTCTTCTTTCAATTTTATTCTGCCTCATCTCTCTGGGCTGCAGCTGCTCAAAATTTTGTTTGAAAAAGTCCATTTTTTCTTTGGAAATGTAATATTTTGTGAAAAGCTGATGACTTTCATTTTTTCACAATTTTTGTGACAATTTTAATAACATTAATTTCGTTCAAATGTCATTCCTTTTTTATTGCACACATTATCAGAGCCTTTATTGAAATGTTTATTGACATGCCCCATTTATCTTCTTCAGCAAACCCTTCTGATAACTGTTTCATCCAATTTGGTGATGACCGGCTGCTACAGCTCTAGTGTCCATTCAGCAGGTGGCTGCAATATGCTTTATCCTCCTTCCTTTGCTGTTGTCCCCCTCTCCTTTCTCATATGCAATAAAGGAAAATACAGCCTAGATGTAAGATGGATGTATAACTGGCTGGTAAGTATTGTGTGTAGTAGCCACCAATAGCTTGATTTGTAACTAGGAAGAACTATCAAGTGGGATTTCCCAGCGGATGGTTGTGGATCCATTACTGAACAATGGAATTGAGTGCACATTTAATAAATTTTCAGATGGGTGAGGTACTGGACACTTCGGAGAATAGTTTTAGGACTCAATAGATTTGAAGTGCTCTGAAATAAATTAGATGAAATTCAACAACAAGTGCAAGGTAGTCTACTTTGGCCAGAACAATCAAATGCACAAACACAAACTGAGGAGTAACTAGCTAGCCTGCAGTACTCCAGAAAAGGACCTTAATTTACAGGCTGCAAGCTATGAGTCAGCAGTGTCACACTCATGCAAAAAAAAAAAAGGATCAACGGCATGCTTTGAGGTACTGAGAGGAGTGTCACATGTAGGTCATAGGAAATGATTCTTCCACTCTATTCAGCATTCAAGCTTTACCTGAAGAACTATATCCAGTCTTGCACAAAGCACTTTATAAAAGATATGGATAAGTTGGAAAGAGTCTAGGGGGAAGCAACAGAAATGATTTGGAGTTTAGAAACCATGACATAAGAAAGAAGTTTGGAGGAACTGGGAGTATTTAATCTGTGAAAAAGAAGACAAAGACTGAGAGGACATTTTTATAACAGTGTTCAAATACCAAAAGGGTTTCTATAAAGAGGATGGTAATCAATTGTTTTCTGTGTCCACAGATGACAGAATGAGAATTAATTGGAACAAGGGAGATTTAGTTCCAATGTTAAGACTCATTTTCTAACTACAAGGGTAATTAAACATTAGAACAGCTTTCCGAGAGAGGTTGTGAAATAACCATTCTTGAAAGTTTTTAAGTATGGGGAAGATGGTTGCGATGGCTTAGAGAGAAATATTCCTGCTTGCGGGGGGGGGAGGGGGGACTGGACCGGATAATCTCAGGTCCCTATTTTTCTAGGGACCTGAGATTTTTATTATAGATTAGGATTAATCTATAATAATGTCCATGTTCTCCTGCAGTAACTGTCAGTTTTTTTATTGGACTGATCAGTGCTTCTGCCAATGAATCTAAGCATATGTTAATCTTTGAGAAATCATTATCATGTCTTACAGGTAAAAACATTTCTTGAAGCCATTAGTCTAAACTGGTAGCATGCCCATCTATGTCAGTGAAACTGTGCTTTTAGGGACAGCTGATATATCTTTTTTCATAGTTACTTCTTTTGCCAGCACATATAATGAGCTTGATCCAGAATCCCTTCCTCATGTGAGTTGTCCAGTTAACATCACTTGCCCCCACTTCAGTAAGAAGGGAATACAGGTAAGAAAAATGCCATGTTCCATACAAATGGCCCCAGGTATCTTTAAATCAGAATATAGAAATATTGTGTAAAGGAAAAAACATGAACACTAAAAGAAGAGCAGGACATGCTCATAATTGATTTGTGCATAAGGAAATTGATGGAAGATAATTTAGTGCTGGGAGCTCATGGTTTCATGTTTTTCTCTTTTGTTAAACAAAACAACGTAATAAAAGCAGAAACAAGAAAGAACTGAAATGGGCATGTGAATTACAGTACATGCTCAATCACACTACTGCTAGTACAAATTCAGCTCTTAAATAAGAGACTGGGGGGAATATATGCTAGTTTCTTGGGTTACGGCCAGTAAATATACAGACCCTCTGTGACAAATCTTGTTTCTCATATATTATTCCCAAGATCACAACTGAAAGTAAGGATAAAAAGATAAGAAATGCAGAAGAGAAGCAGTATGTGTACCCCTGAGACCAGTGTGCAATCCAAACCAAATGTGACTCTAAGGAAGTTCAGAAATTATTTTTGCATTGATGGGAGTGAGGTAGCTTTATATCAGAGGACGGTAACAGATATATTATTTCTTCTGGGTTTACTTCCTGTGGCATAGAGTTTAGATTTGACTGTGTGAGGTACTAAGTCAATGCAAGTTTATGGTTTCAGTGGGATGCTTACTGGAGCAGGGACATCATAACTACATCACAAGTCACCTTGTCAGCTATGATGTAATGGGAACAGAAAGAAAAAAGAATTAGCTGAGATAAGGTAGCTCAAAGATTGTCCCACAGTAACACAAACACTCAAATCCAAATGAATACTAAGTTAAAGCAATGTCCCTGTTCAAGATAGTAACAAGCATCAGACCCATTGTTGTTGTACTGCTCAGCCAAACTAATACATTGATGCTAGTTCTAACATAGGCAGACAAGGTTCTTTTGGTAAAGCTGCTATTGTTTATTAGACCAACTCAAATAGTTGGAAAAATTGTTCTTTGTAAGCTTTTGGGTACAAACACCCTTTTGTCAGGCTGAGGAAACATCTGTAGTTGGCGTGTGCTCTTCCTGGATCGAATTAATAGTAAAGAAGCCAGAGGCTGGGCTGCATGCAAGAAAGCCAGTTGGTGAAGATGTAAATTGAGGAGTCAGTGGGTGAGAGACAGGTAGGGGGGTGGGGGGAGAGAAAGGGGGATGAATGTAGCTGGTAAATAGTGGAGAGTTACCTAGGGAGTCAGATGTCAGGCAGGTTATAATGTGTCATAAATCCAATGCCTATATTTAGTCCATGATTTTTTGTATCCAGTAGGTTGATTAAGTGAAGTTTGTAGGCTTATCTGTGTAAGTGTTTTGTAAATTCCCTGCGAGACTGGAGAGAGAGTGGTTTTCTTGTGACAAATGTGCCCCCACAGGTAACTGGGTATTCTTGTCTTTGATAAATTTTGGTGTGCTTTCATTCTGGTGCGCAGTTGTTGTTTGGTCTCTCCTACGTATTTTCCAGCTGGGCATTTGGTGCATTGGATGAGAGATACTACATTTCTGGAGGTGTGCTGTAAGATCCAGGAATGCTGATGGCTCTATTATTCTAACATATATACTTTCAGTTCAACAATAGTCTCTTACTCAGTGTACCCACTCCTGAATGGTAAAACACATTGCAGTGCCGAATTTTAAAGCTTGTGGTATTTAATTACAAACTGACACAGAATTTTAAAATTGCTAGTTTACCATAGCATGGCACAGACAGAAAAGAACAGAAGTAATCACATAAATAAAGTAAGAAATTCTGAGAAGTAAGAACTTCTGCTCTATTCTTACTTTATGACTTTTGAAACTGGATGAAAAATAAGAAGGTAAACAAAACCATGCACAATATTGCATTAATTAATGTAATCAAACTCATATTAATTAATGTAATCAAACACTGTTTATTATGTATTGTCACAATCTATATAGGAACTTACAGGCTCTCGTCACAAGTATATTTATCTTCAAAATGTCCCTGTAAAGTAGGGAAGCTGTTTTACATTTTTACAGATGAGAAACTGAAGCAAGGCAGATTGCGAGTCTGCAAGTTCCCTAAGGTTAAACATGATGTCCAAGATAGAAACTGGAGTTGAATTTAAGTCTTTTGCCGCCAGTTTCTTAGCCACCAGACTTTTCTTTCACCTTTTTAATATAACAAATAGTAATGGACAGGCAATTTGATTTTCATGTTCTGGTGTTTGCATCCATTTGATAGCTATTTTATTCAATGGCAAAACTATTTCCTGATGGAAATTATCCATAAATGGTCATCATAGCAACAAAGAGACCCTAGATGCGATCTAAGGTCCAATGATCTTGTATCCTCTCTCCTATGATAGCCAGCATTAGATTTTTCAAAGGAATTTATAAGAATCTTTCAGGAGACAGATGAGGGACTAACTCCACACATTAAATTTCATCCTTATCTATATTAGAGATATTTAATTTTGCTTCCATGTCTATGTTGTCATTAATTATACAGTCCCAAATATTCTTGGCCTCAAAGTCATTCTGTGGCAACGAATCACAGGCTAGTTACATTTTGTAGGACAAAGTTTTTTGTCAGTGTAGCAGTGGGACCCAGAGGGACAAGCGCACCTCACTGGGAGGAGTTATAATAATTAAGAAGGGTAGCTACCACACAACTGGCTGTAGCCCAGCAAAGGTAGGAGAGAGGACTGACTTACTTACAGGTGCAGAGGAGCCAGAGCTGGAGTGGCATGTGGTGCTGATGCAACGTTTTGTTAGTGTGTGTTCCCTGTGGCTCAGGAGATGCATCAGTGATGCAGCCAAGTTGCTGCAGTATAAAACTGGAAGTAGAGCTGGCAGAAAAGGAGGAGACACCAGGCAGTGTAGTACAGAGGGCAGAGGACTCCATGGAGTGCAAGGTTACCTCTGCAGCATGGGGATGCAGAGGGGCTTCTATCTTCCTCCCAGTGCAGGACTCCATGGGTAGCAGAGACCTGTGCAGAGGGAGATACCTTCCCAGGAGGGAGAGTATTTGAAGGTCTAATTATGAGAACCCAAGAGAGTCTGGGTCCTGTTTCAGGACTGTAGTAGGCATTTTCCTTTTTTTTTTTGTTTCACTTTCTATTGATACATTTTTTCCGCTTGAATTGTTCATCCTACCGGGCCACTTCATAGAAAAAGGGGGCCACCCTGGTCAAGGGGAAGAATATGGACCCAGAGGAACCATATGCTAACTTACCTGCGTTATTCAGGAGGAAGAGGAAAACCTGCACTCATAAGTATGTATTTCTCATTAGCCCCTGAAATGGAGATTTCCTTTTCTTTTGTTGTTTCTTGAAATGGGGAACTCTTGGTGGCAGTTGAAGTTCTTTCAACAACATGACAGGGTATGGGTGGCTGGATGTGATCAATTTATTTCCAGTCCAGGACCTTCGAATAGCCCATTGGCATCAGCTGGGTAACAGATTCCACATTGGCAGAGTCTATGGTTGGCATGCATATGGGGTGTAGGGGAGGTAGAGCCCCAAGTCAACCACTTGTCACTTCGTGAGTACACATATGAGACCCTTGGTATTACCATTAAACCCCTCACCCTTTTTTCATAAGACCAAAGGTGTGGCAAGTGAATTGAGGGTGGTCCCCAGTGGAATTTGTTCTGGTCTATAATAACTGCAGTTTTGCGCAGTTTCAAAGGGCCTGCCAACAGCGAAAAAGCCCCAGTTAGGCTTCAGAGCTGTAAGAGACATGCGGGTGAAAGCCCACTGCACCCCCTCTCCCCTGAAGCCCCCCAGAGACCTGCCAGAAGCTGTGGAGCCCCCCGCCTACCCCCAGCACAGCCGGAAGCAAGCGGGGCCCATGGTGGGAGGGGGTGAACCCCCTTAGTGAGTGGGAGGAGGTGGCTGAGTGGCTAGCACTACAGAAGAAAGAGACTTCGGGGTCATCATTGACCACAAGATGAACATGAGCCTGCAATGCGATGCTGCGGCTAGTAAAGCGACCAAAACGCTGGCTTGCATCCATAGATGCTTCTCGAGCAAATCCCGGGATGTCATTCTCCCCTTGTACTAGGCCTTGGTGAAGCTGCAGCTGGAGTACTGCATCCAGTTTTGGGCTCCACAATTCAAAAAGGATGTGGAGAAGCTTGAGAGAGTCCAGAGGAGAGCCACGTGCATGATCAGAGGTCAGGAAAACAGACCTTAAAACAACAGGCTGAGAGCCATGGGGCTGTTTAGCTTGGAAAAGCACAGGCTCAGGGGTGATCTGATGGTCACCTATAAGTTTATCAGGTGTGACCACCAGTACCTGGGGGAATGTCTGTTCACCAGAGCTCCCCAAGGGATGACGAGGTCGAACGGTCACAAACTCCTGCAAGACCATTTCAGGCTGGACATAAGGAAGAATTTCTTTACTGTGCGAGCCCCCAAGGTCTGGAACAGCCTGCCATCGGAGGTGGTCCAAGCACCTACATTGAACACCTTCAAGAGTAAATTGGATGCTTATCGTGCTGGGATTCTATGACCCCAGCTGACTTCTTCCCTTTGGACGAAGGGCTGGACTCGATGATCTTCCGAGGTCCCTTCCAGCCCTAATGTCTATGAAATCTATGAAACCCTGAGAGGAGGGGACATGATAGTCAGTTTAGAATTTGCTATGTTCCTTCATTCTTATGATACAGAAATGGGCACAACTGGGAATGATAATAAATCAAACATTAATATAGTAACAATGAAAAACTACCCCATGCATTTGATTTAGACACAAATTAGATGCGACTCTATTTTTAAAATTAAAATATCTGGAATCAATTCACTAGTCTGCACTGGAACTCAGGTTTAAACACCACAAGAGCACTTTTAAGGGTCACTCCCCTCCCCATCATATAAACTAATTTAACAGTTGGCCATTTAAAAAAATAATTCAAAAAAGCAATCTGTGTACTGTGTGAGTATGTTAGGGAAGGATGCATTGTTAATAAAAAACACGGAGGCTTAGTCCCGTCTTTTAGTGTAAATTTCAATGTAACCTTAATTATGGAGCTGCTGTGGTACATGAAAAATTCAGTGTTATTTACTGCTTTGTCTAAGGACCAATTCATAGTCCTTATGCATTCTAGCAGTTTAACTAATGATCTTTTCCCCCTATTGATGCCTTAAATGGCTTCCAGACTGTGCGGAATGGGAATATACTTGTTTCATTTAATTAAATGATAGTCTTTCTCATCTCTTCATAGATTGATCATTGTGTTGGGGAAGAATATGTCAGCAACTTACATGTTACCAAGTTTTTAAAATCTGTAAAGCACACACAAAAGAAAATGTGTTGTGTAGTCCAGGAGTAAAAAACAACTGTTTGATGAAACATTATATTCTGTTCCGTAATTAGGTTATTCATTTGTTTTCAAAAGCAAGTTTTTATAGTCCCCAGTCAATGTTTTCTCTTCCTTTTTTGGTTTTTTTTTGCTTTGATTTTTGCCCTACCTTCTGTCTAATATCAGATTAACTAATGACCTCAGTGCTTTATTAGTTTTTGTGAGTGATGCTAGAATATTGGCATGATGAGTTCCGATCTTTAGTGTCACCACAAAAAATTTATGTTACAGGTGATTGCAATAAAATTGAACTGAAACAAACAAGTCCTGTCAGTCTGAATCCCTTCCTGGTTGCATATGAGAGTGAGTTACCGGTAGAGGCAAAGAAGTCATTTGTTTGTGTCCGTTAAATTTTCGGCTTCTATAAAGAAATTTTTAGTTGATGTCTGATGTCTACACAAAGCTGAATTGCGATCAGCCCCATGGCTAGGTAGATTCAAAGAAGATCTAGTAGTAATTTGGATAAGGTTCCAATTAGTTATCTAAAAATGAAGTGTTCTGTGGTCTTTTACCAATATTTTTTGCCTTTTTCACAGACTGAATATGAACCTTTGTTTCAGGTATTAATTTGTTCTCTAAAACCCCTTTCCACTTACTGGGTGTGTCTACACATTCATTAATGCACTTTTGCTACTGCATATTAAATTTAGTACCTCTAATGTAAGGTACTAAATAAATGCACATTAGTCTGCCCTAATGCACAGTAGTGAAAGTGCACACTTTTTAACAATGCTTAATGTGCAGTAGCTTATTTCTGCTGCATATTAGCATAATATCACCATCTTGATGTGACACTTTAATGTGCAGTAAAATAGGCTACTGCACATTAAAGCACACATGTAGATGCACCCACTATACTGCATTGGTAGTTCTTATTGGATTCGCTTCTCTTTCTGTTGCATCACTTTTATGCAGGACCCAAAGTTCAGAGAGATATTATATATTACATATCTAATCTTGTAAAACTGTTAGTACAGCAGTAAGACTACATAATCACTGAAAAAAATCAAGGCAGGAAACTCTATTGTGTACTTTGGTGTGCATGCATCATTGTAATCTTCAACAGCCTGAACGCTTAAATAACACAATATAATTTTTCCGTAAACTTAGTGCACATTTGTGGTAGCTAGTTAAAAAAAAATTATGTACTTATACCATGGCTAATAATGAATAACAATCCAGGATACTTTCATAGACTTATGCTGGGATTTTCAAAAGCCCCTTAGTGAATTAGAAGAGCACAGTCCCTGGAAAGACACAACTTTCAGTGGGACTTCCAGTATCTTTCAAAGTGCCTAATTCCCACAGACATCTTGACATGTGTCACATAAACACATCTGCCCATCGGCTCAGATCTTCAGCATAAATCAGCATAACTCAAGTGAAAACAGTGGAGTTCCTGATTTACACCACTTGGGGTTTTGGCTATCAGATTCATTTATGCTGGAGAGGAGTGAGTTTGAAGGGAGCTTAGATATTGAAAGCCACTGAGGCTCTGAAGAAAGGGAGGGGCGGGGAGAAATCATGATTAAAGTTCTATTTGTTGATGCTCCTCACCAATTTATGTCCAAGTGCTGGCCTGCTAATTAATGACTGCTCATGAAATGCCATGTGTCAGCAATGAATCACTTACTTTTGTTGCACTTCAATAGTACATGGCTAATGGGCAAGGACAACTCGTATAATTAAAACCTAAAATAGCCCTGGCTGTAGGACACAATCAAATGTTTATACCTTGTTGCTGTGGGTGGACCATGTTAAAACACGTTTCTCTGTGAATTTAGCACACAAAAAAGGAAGATCATACTAAAGAGTTTGTTCAGCTTTTCTGTGGCAAAATTAAGTGTATTTAAACAAAATTACCACAGATTTCTGAGACGGACTTAAATAGTGCCTGTATGAATTGTTGCTTCATGGATCTAAAAATAACTAAACAGGGAAAGAAGTCTGGGAAGGGTAGTGAAAAGGCATTGTTAAACCAGCTGCTTTGTATTCCTCGCTCAGCCACAACATGGTAAGTTTAGTGGCATGTTAAAAAGAGAAGCAGGCGTATTGTGATTCTATGTTGGCAGATGTACATATTTTGATTTATCAGCAATTTGGAGGATTCGCAATGTAAACAGCAAATGAGCTATTTATGACAGTAGTTTTCCTCACTGACCTGCTCAAAGCTTGCATGAAAATATGGACACACATGAGATCTTTTATTATCATTTTTAATAATCCATTTGATTTTTAAACCTGGTAATGAAGTGTAGTATTAGGTGTAAGATGATCAAGTCTCTTGAAAATATTAGATCTACTCCTTGCACCCTGTGTCAGCTTTCTCTTTGCATCATCAAACATCACAGATTGAACTACTGCCAGATGCCACTTATTTTTCTCTTGGAGACAAAAAAATAAATAAATTTGTGTATTCCTAAGAGTCTGTAGCAGATATTAGCCAATTCACTCCTAGGCTGATTGTGACATCCATTAGTGTCATGATTCATGAGATAAAACTTTGTGCTTCCCAAATTCAGTCATAAAAGAATTAAATTAGATCTGCTCTTATTGGGTGTGCCCTTGTATCTAAAGAGAATTATGATTATGGATTTTTGTGGGGGTGGGGAATCCAGATACTTTGCAGTAAAAAGACACCAGGGAATAGAGCTGATTTTAGAAAACAAAATACTTCCATTTTTAGGCATTTGTTTTTAAATGGAAAAATCAACATTTTCCATGGCAAGTAGCAACTTTTTACAAAAAATGTCATTTACCTGAAAATCTAATTTTCTGTTGAGAAAACATTTTGACAGAAGATTCAAGCGGCCCTAATGGAGAAGTCGGGATGCTTTATTGGCAAGCAAAATGCATTAATTCACTTTTATTGGGACAGTCACTTTTTTCTTCCCTTCCATACAAGTTTAAATGAGGCTACTGCAATCTGGCCCAGCATCATTACCACAACAGATTAATTTTCAGTCTTTCATATGCTCTTTGTATTTGCCTGAACCTGAACTAGATATTCAGAAAATTCCTTGTAATACACATCTTCCTTGAAGTGACTTCTCTGAACTTTTCTAAAAGATTCAGCTATCATAATAATGCAATAGCAGTCCAGACTGGAATGAGATTGTTGAAAATATATTTTTATAGCCATGTTTATGGAAATTACTCAACTCTGTGGGAGGGTTTCTCTTCTTAAAAAAACCCTGCAGTGTTCCCCACCTACTCTCATCATGATGCTAGGCTGCAAAGACAGATGTGCTGCCTGTAACTTAACCCTTTTACAGTCCTTTTGTGATCTCTAATGGCACTGTAACATTGGACAGTTCAATAATGACAAACCAGGGGAATAATTCCTCTTGTAGACATCTGCTCCTCTGCATTTGGCTGTTGTGTGTTGTTTAGCTGTGAGCATGCTATTAGTTTGCTTTGACAGGACTACAGATCCCCATCTCTCATCTGAGCTTTGAGACCACGACAGACAACCCTGGACTCAATTAACTTAGATTTTTCAGTCTCTCTCAGTCCCTTTTGGATAAGAGAAGTCAAGGTTCAGAACTACAGTAGGATAGTGATAGGAATAAGACTATGAGACTGCAAGAGCATCTGCAAAATGGGCACTTTATACATTTAAAAAAACATGCACTTTAGTGGAACAGAAGTATAATATATGCCATTAACATCAGTGTCACTGAACAGCCTCTAAATTGCAGATTGGTGGGAAAATATTGATATAAAAATGTAAACAAGAGAAAACGAAAACCATAATAAAGTTCTATCATTAGAAGGTTAATCTACAATTAAATAGAAAGGCTAAATGGAAACAATGCTAAAGATGAGGCACGTGTTTCCTAATTCAACACTCTGTCTTTTACCCCACAGCTGTGACAAGAAGCATAATGGTGTGAAGTAAAGACACCATATCAGACTTCACTCTGCATTTCAGGCTTAGGGCACTTTGTCACTCACATCCTTCCTTGAGAATTAATTAGAGAGGCTTATTTAGTTATTTAGTAAGTCAGGTTAGTTGTGTAGCATCCCCATTGAACTTAATTAAAACTAGAAACAAAGGAGAAGTTGCAAACTATGCTTTGATATTTATTCTTTTGATTCATAAATTCACTCAACAGAAGGCAGCCTCTGTTCTCTTCTGTATACAGTTATGCCAGCTGACTACTGGTGCCTCAACAAATAATGAATACCTATATTAACTCAGCTACTAACAAATATATGACCTATATGATATTCCAAGTGCCCTCCATGTTTCTCTCTGTCAGAGGCCTTGCAGTCTACCCTGGAAATAGAAAAATTAGGACAATTTCAGAATGAAGGGTAAGAAAGAAAATTCCAAAGCTGAGGGGACCTCATGGAGGATACCTGCATGAAAAAAATGCTCAGTGATCAAATGTTTTCTAGAACTGGACCTGACAGTCTATCTCTATCTCTAACTATGACTATGTGCCATGGGAACATCAATGCTGTCAACCAAAACTGCAAAGTTTGTAAGTGTGGAGATGGGGAAGAGTTCTATTACCTTTGTGGTCTAAATGCTAGTTTTCCAGCCATGTAAGCGGCCTTTTGACACGCACAGGCTGTGATTCTGTTACACATACAGTGTTGAAATATAAACTGCACACTGGCCAGGCGTCATGTTATGTATGCATACAAGCAATACCATGGCAAGGAAGTTTGGCACCCAGGGCAAAGCCCAGTGGCAGCCCATCTTCACCCTGCACACAGATCCAGGGGGCACATGTCATGCCCTCTTTCCCAGCTTTTAAATTAACCAGGCAGTGATTTTTGCTGACATCATCAGCGAGCACCATTCCCAGCTGGCAATAAAAGTGGTTGATGAACCACACGGGCCGTTCATCTTGGTGCGGCTCATCTGGCTCCATATTTCCTAAAAAAGGTACCTCTACCCTGCCTTCAGGGCTTTTCTCTTTCTTTTCTGTGCAGGTCAGCCCTGCCTTGGGTCCTGCCACAGGAGGGTGCTCCAGGGCCTCTGCTCATCCTTCCCTGGGATAGGCCTTCCTGGAGTTTATGGCCGTTAGACCTTGTTATCCCTATGTAAGATATGTATGACTGAAGCTGGTGGAGAGCCAGGATTTGTAACAGCAACCCAGTTTAGATGGGACAAGTGAGGGGGAAGAAAGAGAAACTCCAGTGCAGTTTGTGCTAGGGTTTATTGTTCCTGGGCACTGTGTTTACAGTATCCTCATTCTCTCTCACAGGTTAATTCATATATATCTAATGTCCATCTCACCAGGCTCGTTGTAACAGGGGGCCTTCTCGGGACCGATTTGTCCTTGGCCCACCCACCTGTTTCTGGGCCACCCACCCACCTTGTCTCCTGCCACACTTTGTTTTTAATTAATTAATGATCTTAATTGGGCAGGAGGCTGCTCATTTCTTGCCCCAGTCCCAGGGGGCACTGTCTGCTCACCCCCAAATACTGTGCCCTCTCTTGCGCTGGGGTCCCCACACTGCAGTGGGGCCCCCCAGTGAGGCCTCCTCCTTCCCGAAGTAGCCTCAGCCCAATCCTCCAGTTATTAACATCCAACAGAAAATGGAAAAAATGATAATAAAGAAATAAGAGAGGGCAAGAGAACGGGCCTTATGACAAGAGGCTGAGTGACATGGGACTCTTCAGCCTGGAAAAGCACAGGCTCAGGGATGACCTAGTAGCTGCCTATAAATATACATCAAGATCTGGGGGGAACACCTGCTCATTAGAGCATCCCAAGGCATGACAAGGTCAAACAGTCACAAACTCCTCCAAGACCATTTTAGTCTGGACATAAGGAAAAACTTCTTTACTGTCTGAACTCCCAAGTCTTGAAATACACTCCCTCCAAAGATGGTGCAAGCATCTACTTTGGACTATTTTAAGAAACATTTGGACATCTATCTTGCTGGAATCCTTTGACCCCAGCTGACTTCCTGCCCCTGGGGCAGGGGGATGGATTCAATGATCTTCTGAGGTCCCTTCCAGCCCTAATGTCTATGAATCTATGAATCTGGTCTAAGAAAATCTGAAACAATATCTCTCACTTTCTAGGTAACTGCTCTACCAGGCTATAGGGAGTATTAGAGTAAATGAAAGCGTGTTTTCCATCTGTTCACTTGGACCTGAAAGAAGCAGGAAGAAGTATGACTCTGTAGTACAGTGATTATTTTGCCTACAGACATTGTAGAGACATTCAGTCGCTGTTCTCTAAGAAGAAACCATGAGTATACAGATGTTCAGGCTTTTTCTCCCATTGTAAAAATGGCCACTCAATGAGAAAAATAATCTAGGAACAACCAGGGTTAAATTCTCCTGGGAGGGTGAATGTATGTACATGCTGTGGCTTGTCTCAGAAGAGAACATAGTCCTCCAGCATCTGTCCTCCCTCCCAGGGAGACAGTGTGGTCCTCACTGAATTCTGCTGCTATGGCAGAGAGCAGAACATATCCCTTTTACTAGGAAATGTCCCTGATTAGACATAAGTAATTTTTTTTTTTAGTACCTGATTGTTATTCTGGTGTTTTTAAATCAAGGTAACTCAGCCACTATGTTAACTGCAGCGAAAGGGAGGATAACTCAAAATACTGGAGAATATGTGAAAGGTCCACTCAGCAGTGGGAAATTGATGTGAAAAACCATCTGACATGTTTATAGCAGCATTTAATTATTTAATCAATCTAATAACAGAATATTTAAACCAGCACCAAAAAATCACTGGGCATAACCAATTCAGTCTATAAATCAGACATTTTGCTTTTCTGTTTTCATTCTTCAATTACATTCTGTGAACTAATTGGCAACACTTGATGAGAATTTAAGATGTAGACAGACTATAACAGGAGGAGCAATAAGATCTTCACAAGTAAATTAATTTATACACTTTCTGTCTCTCTTTCAAACACATACATTTAAACTCAAATACAACCAAGCAAGCAGCCCTAACCGTATGGCTAATTATGATTAAGGCCAAGTATCATAAAACATATGTGGTGCTCTACAAAACTCCAGGGGAAAGTATATATTCACTCTTTTATCATATTTTGATTTCTTTTGACTTAACCTGGTAAGATCCCAGAAAGATATTCATGTTATTTTTGTGTTTGCTTTTGATTTGTAAACAAAATAATTGTCTCGCATCCAGGTATTCATAATTAGGGGGTTTTTTGAACTTCATAAAAACTGCTGTGTTAATCTTTGAAATTGCATATAAAGTGTGTCAGGGGATTTATGGTGACTCTCCTGAGGCACACTGAGATGATTCAGTGCAAAGAAAATAATGATAAAAGGCTTAAAGAATATCCTGTCAGGGTCAAATTTATTTTATCACACACCTTTACTTGATCAGGCTTAAACTTTTACTTTTTAAAAAAGGTGAGTACTTATCAGTCTGGGTCTATTGGCAGGTGTAGCAAACATTACAGTCCCCATTTAAAAAAAGACAAACAAACCCCAAACCCCCAAACCTCCAGATGCTTCTTTAATCTCATTGTGCATCCTCCTTCTGGCTTATTCTGGCACTCACTGGACTTGATTATTCTTGTGCATGGATTGAAATTCCTGGAGCAGAAATTAACGTCTGGCAGATATTGGTCTGTAACTGGGGTTGAGAGAGTTCAGGCAGCTAAGAAGAAGCCTTTTTCAAATAAGGAAACATTAAGTTTTCTTCCAGACAGCAGCTGGAATCAGTATATGAAAGCCCATGTTACATATAAGAAGACCCCTACAGCATATTAGCACTCACGGGGACCCACATTACTTAATTAGTTGAGTGGGGAGTGGAATGAAAAGCTGTGTTTGGTTTACTTACACTTGAAGGAAAATTTCAGTAACAAGAGTGATTAGTTAAAGTACCTTGAGTGAGGATCTGTAGCTGCTTTGTACCTGGGTCTCCCAGGCTTTCAACATGTACTCCCACAGCAGAGTTCCCCTATTGCTAGGCAGAGATACTTAAATCTGTGTGAAGAGCTACAGGCCCCCTTGTAGTGCACTGGTACATAGAAGCAGATGGGGTAGAGATATCAGTAGGGCAAATTGTCTCACAGGTTCTCAAGCCAATTCAAGGAGGTAGCGTCTGGACTGCCGTGATCGTCTGCCCCCTGAGTCCTAGAGTCTGTGATCCGCAGGTGGGGGCTGAGTCCTGCTCTCCAGTCAGCTTGATTGTTAGAAAGTGCCATTTGCATTCAGAAGCCAGGCGTGCTGTGCTTCTGATCGAAAGGGAAGCAAACTGAACCTGGAAGCATGTGGTGCCAGACTGCTCTGTTCTCTGCAGTTGCAGGCTGAGTGGCATTGCTTTGCAACGTGTTTCCTTGCCCTCACAAGAAGGCAGGATTTTCCCTTCAGCATACATTTCACATAGCTGATATGCATAATGAGAAGGCTCAAGGCAATGCAAAGGAGTGCCAAGGGGCGATGCAGCGAAGCATGGTGCACCCATTCAGCATATGTCAGAACCTGGGAGGATGTCATATAGCTGCTCTTAGCGCGGCATTGGACATGGGCAAACAGCTCTCTGACTTCAGCACATTTATCTGTGATTTTCCAGAATGGTTTCAAAGGTGGTTGTTTTACAATCTTTCTGGATTGCGATGTACATGGAGCTGGTGACCTGTGTTTAACTGCCATTCTCGCTGGCACTTGTTTTTGACAGTGTAGACAGGTCATCTGTTTCTTATATTGGATTCTGTGCAAGCCCTCAGTGCAACACCTAGCCAGCTGGCGGATGGGGAGCGGGGAGGGGCTCCATAAGACTTTTGGCTCAGGAAAGGGACATGGAGGGCCTGAGGTTGGTGGTTTCTTGCCTCAGGAGGGAGAGGAAGCTGCTACATGCATGGGCCCAGATGAGAATACAGCTGCTGCGCCAAGAGATCTGCCGGGGCTTGGTGGCCTCCAAGAGCAGGCTGACATGAAGTGAATACTAGCCCTGGAAACGGCATCTTTTAAGTTTGAGGAGTCTGCTGGAGGGAGCTGCCAAATTGGATTCGGTTGAGAGGCAGCGTGTTGAGACATGCACTGTGTTTCTTCTTGGAAACTGCTCTTTCTTTCTTTTTTGTTCTTCCTCTTATTTTCCATGCATTTAAAATAAAATAAATAATTTATCAAATTAATAATAAAATAAATAATTTATAATAAAATATCTGCAAAGATTTCTGTACGTGGCTGCTCTTCGTGTTTGACAAGAAAAGCAATTTCTAAGTACAAATTTACCTTGCAACAAATGTTAAGTCTCCCATTTTCACTTACACAAATAGAATCTGCATTCCAGGAGTCCTAATGTGTATCAACAAACTATCAAGATGTCTGCTTGCTATTTGCCTTTTACTTATTCTTATTTATTGTATATTGCCAAACCTTTTTTATGCTTAAGAGATTGTAAAGGCTAGACTCTCTTCTCCTGTACTAGCAAACTACGACAGCTAAATTGCATCATTTTATAGGTGCAAAAATGCATATATTACAACTAGTCGTTAATTGTTAATCGTTGTACTCATAGAATCGCCTTAGTGCATTTCAGTTTCCCTTCAGACAAGTTTTGAGATGAATGAGCACAGTCACCATAATATGAATATGTTATAGTGGGGCAAGTTAAAATCCTTTTACCTTTATAACAACAAAGAGATTAATTAAGTACTTAGGATTCAATATTGAGAAAAGAAACGTTGGGACTTGAGTCACTGGGGCAAGAGTAACAAATATTCCAACTGAGCAAATGATAAAGAAGATAAAATTGTCATTGTGATTTTGAGGCCATGGCTTCTATAGATTTATTTGGAAGACTAAGCTAAATGATGCCTTGTACAAAAGCAGAGAGTGTATAAAATGAGCAGGATAAACACTGAAAAATAAAAATATTTTTCAATGATAAAGAAACGAAAGACGACCAATAGATCTTGGTGACAAGTGCCTAGTGAACGATAAAATATACTCTTCAAATGGGCATTTCCACAATTCAAGTGACTGGCTTTACTCCAAGTCTTTATTTCTCAATCTTAAAAGTGATGTGTATCTATGCATCACCAATAGTTTTGTGTTTCTTTGTGTGTGCATGTGTGTGTTCATGTGGAAATTGCCATAACTACGAACAGAAATGATTGGAATCTGGAAGGGAACATCTGTCTTTGCTTAAACAAGTTTGCTTGTATTTACAGTTCTTCAAAAAATATCAAACATGGAAGGTTTCAACCGGTAACAAATCTGCTGCAATGTTGTTAGTTCAGAATATATGACTGAGAGGCTCCTAGGAGAAGCTTGCTCTTTCTGCCTTACAAATACATTTTGGCAATTTTATGTAGCGTATGGAAAGCCAGACACTAGTGTCAAAATATCTCTGTTCATTCAGTATTATTTGATCCTGGTACTGTGCTTTGGAGTGCATCATATTAAATGCAAAATTGAGAAACATGAAAAACCTAAACCCCATGTCAGTGAGCCACATAGTAGAAGAGCAATGATAAAAGTATAATAAATATTTATGCACTTAATGTTAATACATATTGTAAACTGTGCACAATACCTTGAGACTTAGTATGGAAGCATTATACTTTGCACTTGGACTACTTTAGGCTACTGGTTTGCTTGCTTTGAAAGGAAGATTTTTTTTCTTTGAAGTGGACATTTTATGAAGTCTGTATGCACCAGGAAGCTGGGGTTATGATGTCTGACAAGACTACTGTATGTTATATAATGTATTGTCTTCAGAATCAGCATGTTCTTACCAGTCCATAACTGTCACTGCTTTGTAAGTGATGAATAAATTAAACAAAAACTAGGTTCTTTGTCCTGTTTACTGGACTGACCCTGGCTCTTATTCTGTCAAAATAAGCTTCAAGATACAAACTCTATCACACAGCAGAAAAATAAAAGCTTTACAACCTCCCTTTATGAATGGAAAATATAGAAGGTTTGGGGAGATAACTCTGAGGGCCATAATTATAGAAATATATAAATGAAACTGTTGAATAGTTCCTTTGAAGATAGTTTTTAACATATATTTCTAAAAAGGAGCAATTCACACAATGCTGAGCACCATTAATTGAAATTTCTGTGCCTTTGCTTTGATAAATTTGCTTCAGTTACTTGATCCTTTAACTTCTTTATTAAATGGTCTGTACTTGTTAAGGAAGTGGCACAGGGTATGTGACCTATAAGCGGAATGCTGACTGTAGTATATCTTCAGTGATGAAAAGAAAAGTATCCATTCATTTCATGGCATAGATGAAGTGCTGTCTCACTGTCTTTTGTGGGGTGTGGGGATGAAGGTAGGGAGGGAAAGCTGTCAAGATGGATTTAGACATACATTTTTAGTGAGAGAGAGCTCAATCCTGCAAACCTCTGAGCAATCTGCCCCCAATTTACCAAAAGACTGAAGCACTTGAGTGTCTCCCACATGAAACTTTGCAAGGTCAGGAATAGAGTTTAGGGCATCTTGTAGGACTGAGCTCATGGTTCTAAAGGAATTATTTGATGGGGGCCAGGACACTGCCCGACAATGCAGTGAGTTCCCCTTTGATGTACAGTGACACAGTTTCACAGAATATTGCTTTCATAAGCACAGGCACAGATTGATGTTAATATTGCAGTTCTGTTCTATTTTATCTTAATGTCTTAGGCTCTTGGACAAGATTATAATGCCCATGAAGTAAAAATAAATAATATTGATCTTTTCACCTTTCTTTCATCACTGTAATACTCATGCATCATTTTTGCTATAGACCTAATTATACTAAGTTCAAGAGTCAGTGTCTTACACCATTACAGAGCTGGATCCAATAAAAGACTTATGAAAAATTAAAATATTTAAATGTTTAAGTTTAAATTTGTGATCCCCAAACTCAGCTCAGCTTCCCTCTAAACTCAGTAGCCACCTTGACTGCTACGTTCTCTGGTGTTCTGCTTCTGCACAAGTGCAGACTTGCCCCAAGTTTGCTACCAATCCCAGCATGGGATCCAGAAACAATGGCACTGAGCTTTTGTACTCTAGTATTCAGACAACTCGTCAAGGAAATAGGCTTGTGTTGAATACCTGTCTAACCTTGAGGAGAATTTAAACCCACTTCTGCCACTCATGAGTGTGCACTAGCCACAAGACTATAGCATAGTCTGGTAGAATCTGGGCATTTTCACCCTTTTGCTAGAAACTTTGCCACTGTGTTTAACACTTCTAAACATG
Organism: Crocodylus siamensis; assembly: GCF_052110815.1. NCBI lineage: Eukaryota > Metazoa > Chordata > Crocodylia > Crocodylidae > Crocodylus > Crocodylus siamensis. The sequence goes on from NC_143398.1 coordinate 69,812,977, forward strand.
CAGTATTAATTGAGAGAGGGGAGAGCACAAGAAAAGACAGTAGCCTAAGTGCTTACAATCATAGGTGCTGACTTTTATTTTTGCCAGGGGGGCGGGGCACTAAGATGATAGACATGTTGAAAGTTTTACACATTTCAGGTGACAACCCTCTTCAGGCGGTGGGAGGTGGTGGTGGTCAGGGCCCTCATGTGTGTGGCACCTCTGCTTGCAACACTTACCTGGGAAGAAGATGGGGAGGCCTTGTGGGTTTGGTTCCTTGTCCCAGTGCTACTTCCATATTTTACACTAAACAGTCAGCCACCACCATGAGGTTGTAAAGGATTTAAGATTGAGATCTGCTCTCAAGATATGTGGAGAGAATTCCTAGAATTGGAGAAAGGTAACTTCCTGCTCCCTGTGCGGTGAATGGGGGAGACTTAGGAGTCTCACTTGTGGTTTTTTATTGACAAGAGCCTAAAAATTATGGTTTGGTGTTTAAGTCCCTTTTTTGATCTAGGTCTTAGGTCCACTTTTATTCACTAACATGCCATTTACATCCTACTGCATTTGATTATGATCCAATGACTCTATTTGACTATGAGAAAGCTTAAGCATATCTGATTATTTTTCTGAAGATGCATACAGATGTTTAAGCAGCCTGCTGGGGAGGTGCTTTAATTATGGTGCTTTCTACAAAAGTGCCATGAGTTAGAGTGCCATTGAAGTCAACAGGCATTTGGCTATTGGGTGGGGACCCTGAAGCCCTGGACAGTAGGCAGGGGCAACCTCCCAGACCACCCCTCTCCCCAGCCCCACCCCCACCATCTGGGAACTGTCAGCAGCGGCTGCGGAAGGAGGACAGACTCTGCTCCCTCCCCCCCCCCCGCAATGCAACTATCCCCTCCTCCTTCAGCACCAGCCATGGCAAAACTGAGCCGGCAGTTGTTTGCCACAGCTCTCAAGAGCCTGGGGTGGGGGGCAGGGAAATGGATCCCCCCCCCGCACTGCACAGGCCCAACATGTTTCCCCCACAATACTCCAGCCTAGTTGGGGTATCTGGAGGCGGGTCTGCAAGGTAGGGGGATCCCTCCCTTTACCCCCCTGCCCGAGCCTCTTGACAGCATGCAGCTACCAGCTCAGTTTTGTTATGGCTAGAGTTGGGGTGGGGAGGGAACAGAGCCCCCAGCTGTGTGGGCCCAGCCCAGCTCCACACAGTATCCCAGTGGGGGTAGCTGGGAAGAGCCATGCACTGAAGGGGGCTCCCTTTCTCCCTCTTCCCCACCCCCACACCTGGCTACACAGGGAGGAGACAGAGTTTTTTCTGTGTCCTCTCTGTGACAGCCTGGGGGCAGGATTGAGCCAGTGATCGACTGTGAGTACCAGCCTAGCCCTGCAAAGGCCCCTGGGATGCGGATGGAATTGCCCAAAATTAACCTTCAGTGTGAACCTGTAGAAAAGTTTGCTAAGGCGCTCTGCTCTAGAGTGCCTTCATCTGATACTACATCATAGAATTATAGAATCAATGAGTCGGAAGGGACCTAGACAGATCATCGAGTCCGATCCCCTGCCATGGGCAGGAAGGAGCACTGGGGGTGGGAGGGGTCATAAGACCCCAGCCAGGTGCCTATTCAGTCTCCTCTTGAAGATTTCCAGGGAAGGTGAGAGCACCACCTCTCTGGGAAGCCTATTCCAGGCTCTGGCCACCCTTACAGTGAAGTAGTTCTTCCTAATAGCTAACCTAAACCTATCCTCCCTCAACTTGTGGCCATTGTTTCTGGTGACTCCAAGGGGGGCCCTGGTGAACAGACTTCCCCTAGGCCCTGCTGCTGGCCCCTGATAAGGTTGTAGGCAGCCACAAGATCCCCCCTCAGTCTCCTCTTGTGGTGACTGAAGAGATTCAGGTCCCTCAGCCTCTTCTCAGAGGGCTGGCCATGGAGGCCCCCAACCATACAAATGGCCCTCCTCTGGACCCTCTCCAGGTTCTCCACATCCCTCTTGAAGTGTGGCGCCCAGAACTGGACACAGTATTCCAGCTGTGGCCTGACCAGCGCCGCATAGAGGGGGAGCAAGACCTCTCTGGACCTGTTAGTGATGCCCCTGTTGATGCAGGACAGGGTGCGGTTGGCTCTGCCTACTTCTTTGTCGCATTGGTGACTCATATTCATCCTGGAGTCAATCATGACTCCAAGATCCCTCTCTGCCTCTGTGCTGCTGAGAGGGTCAGCCCTATAACCATAATGCTGGTTCCCTCTCCCCAGGTGCAGCACCCTGCACTTGTCCTTGTTGAACTGCATCTTGTTCAGATCCGCCCACTTCTCTAACCTATGCAGGTCTGCCTGGATGTGGTCCCTGCCTGCTGGTGTATCCACTTTACCCCACTTTACATGAGAGGAGGGTTAATTTTTCATGAGATCTGCCATTTTAAAGTGCTCTGGAACCTTGGATGTTTGTTATGTTATAGCTATAGAGCACTTCTGGCAGCCTCATCATGTGAAAAGTGTAACTTCTGCTCACACCCAGAGGCATTGGGAAAGAGCAGTGTAGAAAAGAGAACATCAAACTGAGGGGAGTTTAACTATATATAAAGATTTCATAGATTTCATAGACGTTAGGGCTGGAAGGGACCTCGGAAGATCATCGAGTCCAGCCCCCTGCCTGAAGGACAAGGAAGTCAGCTGGGGTCACAGGATCCCAGCAAGATAAGCATCCAATTTAGTCTTGAAGGTGTTCAATGTAGGTGCTTGAACCACCTCTGATTGCAGGCTATTCAAGACCTTGGGGGCTCAGACAGTAAAGAAATTCTTCCTTATGTCCAGCCTGAAACAGTCTTGTAGTAGTTTATGACCGTTCAACCTCGTCATCCCTCGGGTCACTCTGGTGAACAAATGTTCCCCCAGGGACTCGTGGTCACCCCTGATAAACTTAGAGATGGCCATCAGATCACCCCTGAGCCTGCGCTTTTCCAGGCTGAAGAGCCCCATGGCTCTCAGCCTGTTGTCATAAGGTCTGTTTTCCTGACCTCTGATCATGCGCGTGGCTCTCCTCTGGACTCTCTCAAGCTTCTCCACATCCTTTTTGAATTGTGGAGCCCAAAACTGGGTGCAGTACTCCAGCTGCAGCCTCACCAAGGCCGAGTACAAGGGGAGAATGATGTCCTGGGATTTGCTTGAGAAGCATCTATGGATACAAGCCAGCGTTTTGGTCGCTTTACTAGCTGCAGTATCGCATTGCAGGCTCATGTTCATCTTGTGGTCAATGATAACCCCCAAGTCTCTTTCTTCCACAGTGCTAGCCAGCGTAGCACTGCCAAGCCTAGAAGGATGCTGCAGGTTTTTCCTCCCAAGGTGGAGAACCTTGCATTTTTCAGTGTTAAACACTATCAGGTTCCTGTCCACCCATTTGCTGAGCCTGTCCAGGTCAGCTTGGATCATCCGCCTGTCTTCTGGCGTGGATGCTTTGCCCCAAAGTTTGGTGTCATCTGTGAACTTGGCCAGTCCACTTCTGACTCCAGTGTCCACATCATTAATGAAGATGTTGAACAATATGGGCCCAAGGACAGAGCCTTAGGGGACCCCATTGGTCACAGGGCACCATGATGATTGACTTCCCTCAGTTACCCCCCTGGGTCAGACCATGGAGCCAATTTCTCAGCCAGCGGATCATGGTGGACCCAAGGCCACAATTGGCCAGTTTCGCCAAAGTAAAAAAAAACCCTATCCCACTCCCTACATGTTCCTCAACTTTTTATCTTCAGAGTTATATCAGAGTTAATATTATATATTGATTTGTGAACAAACAAAACTCAACACAATAAAAGGGTATTTGTTCTCTGTGGGTATAATTTAGCGGCTTATACATTATCTCTTAACTTGGCTTTTTGTCTTTGGTTGTAAATAGAGAGTTGCACAGGTATTCATTATATTAGATGTAACACAGTAAAGACAGAAGCTTTTCAAATTAATCAGGGAAACTGTTAGTTATCTAGGACATTTTTTGTGCTGTTAGTTTCTGCAAGAAATGACAGAAATGCTGTAGTTCTAGATAACTTTCTAAAAATACTTGTAGTTGTATGAAGTCACTCTTGTTCTTGCCATTTTAAACATTAATGTACTTCAAAATTCACAATTTTACTGTGTGACAAAAAGGCTTTTAAATGTAAATGTTCATGTTAGTTTGAAAAGAGTAATGAACAAAAGTAGCATACATACAGTTATTAGAGGGGTGCAAGAAGTAGTCTTTAAGAAAAGAGCTGATGGAAATTATTCAGGTTTGCCCAGTAATTTTTAGTGCCTACCCATAAAAGTTTGAGGTTAAATTTCACATTTCTCAAGGTGAATGGAAAGTGCTCAAAGGTCAATCAAAACACTTTTTTGATTAAAAGTGCCACAGAGTACAAAATTATGCTAAGTTTTGCATCAGTGTCATACAAAGACACTTATGGGCCTGCTGGTAAGCAAAAGATGAGGCAAATCCTGATCATCACACAAATGTAGTTGACTATGTCCCATTTTTCCCAGTGTTGAGCCTACTTTTTAAAAGGGTCTCAGCAAAGGTAAAAATTACAGTTGGATGTTTTACATGAACATTTTGAAAGAAACACTAATGCCTTTTTTCAATAAAAAAAACATGAAGACATTATTTTCAAAGAGAAACGGACTATTGATTTTGGTTTCCCACACATTTTTTGTTTGAGTTTTTGGTTGAAAAAGTGGAAAATAGTATTTCTTAGTAAAGCCATTTTGATCATATATTTTTGAATGAAAAGTCATGACTAATTTTTATTGAAATTGTGCAGGAAGTTTTATGCTTACAATTCATTCCAGTTCAGATGAAAACTCTTCTTTGTCTAAATCCAATTTGTAGTCGCAGCTAGGTACACTACCATCATTAGACAGTTAACTGAACTGGAAGTCAGATTCTACAGTCAGGCCAAATATCTTTTGGAATGATAAAGTCTATGGACAGTCCCTTAATACAGTCAGGGCAACCCTTTTGGCTGGCATGTTAGAAGTTAGCCCCACAGGGCACATCCAGACAAGCATGCATGTGCCTCTTGCAGGATCTCAAACCAGTCTGAGATGCCACAAGAGGCACACTGAGAATGAAAAAATGTTCCCCAAGCTGCATATTTGCAGTGCAGGCTCAAAATTTGATACCTGGATTTTCAGGTTAAAAAAAACACAAAAAACACTCCGGACAAAAGCAGTGCAGGGCATGGTTCCCCATTGTGTGCTGAGGCAAGCTGGGGCTTGGACCTCCAGAGACGCGTTCTGGGGCAAGCAGGAGTGTGCAAGTCGGCATGACTAGGGTGCTGTCTCTGGTAAGCAGGGACTGGGGGTGAGGGTGAGGGGCATGGGGGGGACAGTAGGGAGGGTTGTGTGGGTGTGGGGGGACTGGTTGGGGGGCATGGGGGTAGGGGGTTGGTCAGGGGGTATGGGTCCCCCACAGCAGCACCGGCCATCTGGTGCTCAGGGCCTCCAGCTGCCAGAGCCCCCCATTGCATAGCATGGACCTGCTGTCTCAGACCTAGTGTCCCTTGTGCCACAGATCTGACCCAGCCTGGCATGGGGCTTTTCACCTTTGGGCAGCTGTAGAGCCACTCAGGCTGTCACTTGGGGCCTGACACTGTTTGCAGGGACTGCACGTCACACCAGAATGGATCCTGTGGCCCCTGTGGGGGGAGCAATGTCCCCTGTGGGGGGATCTGTCGCCCTGTGGGGTGGAGCTGTGGGCTCTGCAGGGAGATAGTCTGTCAGCAAAGGGGGTAGAGGCAGCACTGATTTTTCTATGACAAAAACCCCCAAAAGTAAATGGCAATGTACAGATATTTAGAACTAGCAAATTGCCCATCAGGAATGATTGGGGGGGGCTGCCGGGACAGAGTCCTGTGCCCCCCCCATCTGTGTCCACTCTTCCGTCACCTCCTGCTGTTTGGAGTCTGGGCCCATTCCCCACTTTCCCCACTGCAGTAGAGTGGGGAGGAGTGAGCCCAGGCCTGATGCAGGGGAGGATTGGGCCCAAGGGTGGAGAAAATCTGGCCTGCTGTGGCAGGAAGAGCAGTGGGCCTGGGCCAGTCTGGCAGGGGAATGGGACGAGCGGCCTTGGAGCTGATGGGGGGAGGAAGGCAGTGGGTGAGGACTGTGTCCGGGCCTGAGGGTGGCAGGAGGCCTGAGTCCAAGCCAGGGAGAAGCCAGCTCGCCACAGTGGTGGTGGGGGATGGGGGAGGAGCAGTGGGCCTGGCCTGATATGGCAGCGGCTAGGGAGCAGAGAGGCAGGGCCAGCCCCGTTCTCTGGAGCAGATTGCATGGGCTAGCCTTGCCCAGCCCAGCTCAGGGCTACAATGCCTTTGGGATGCTGGGGAACTCTGGTTTAACTTAAACCAGGAAGGGGTCTAGGATAGACATTGCATAAACCAGTTTGACCCAAATCAGTTAAGTCTGATACTATATTCAGCCCGGTTTATCTTAAACTAGTTTCAGCCATTTTGAAAATGTTTATGTGCACTGAACTTATGTTCTGTTACAGGTCTAAACCAGTTTCTGATCAGGTAAATTGGTTTATGTGTAATGTCTGTCCCTAGCCATGAGGCTTTCTATGAACATGAGATTTTGGTCTCTCATCTTTAGTATTTAATGATGTGTTACTGTTAGAGGTGAAAATAATTTACAATGAAAAACTTACTTGACGAATTTCACCTTATTTTGTGTTTATACAATAATTGTGAAGTTGATAGCGTGCATTATACAGAATTAGTCATGAATTTGGGCACCACCTAAGTCTTGTTCTGCAGTTTCATAAACAGTGCATTGAAAGTGTTCATAATATGTGTCCTGCTGGTTAGTTACATAAATCGTCCAATCTAAGAACAAAAATCGCAACATGTGACTCGAGTAGTTAATCAGCTCAGCATGAACTGCAAATGACACATTTTACAATTAGATTTGTACTGTACTTTGAAATAGATTGTCAGCAAATAGTCAAGCTGTTGAGTTAAATTTTGCTTTTCAAAAGAAAAATTGTGACTAATTGGTGAGGCTAGTTCTTAAATTTTGTGATGAGTCTCATGATTATAGTGCAAGTTTCCAATTTTTGGTGCTTTTCTTGGATCTGCCTTTCTTGGAATACTGTAATTATGAGTAAATTTCAGCTTTTATTGACTTTTAAAGTAGTTTTTCAGCATTCTTAGTTGCAGAGGGAAAAAAAGCCCTTTATATTTTTATTTATAAATCACCTGGTAAGGCAACAAGCCAAAGGCAAGCAGAAACCCCCCTCAAATATATTTATTTTAGAACTCATGTCTTTTCAATAAGTTTCATGATATTTTGGGATCTAACTCATGATTCCTGAACACCAGGAATTTAACAATGCTGCAATATTTACCTTTGAGTTTGAGCTATACTTTTCATGGAATATTTTCTCCATATTTGTTTAGATCTAATAATCATTCCTAGAATGTTAATTTTCTATGGATAAAATAGCATGATATCCTCAATGAAAAGTGAAGCTATTAAAATGATACTAGATAATAGCATAAGATAATATTTTGTAAAAATGTGTTTAGTTTAGAGAATTTTAGCAGAGCTGTGGCTGCATTGAGAAGGGACATAGCCTAATTTTCAGCTAGCTGGCTTGCTTGCTCACTCGCTCGCTCGCTCGCTCACTCACTCACTCACTCACTCATTCACCCACCCTTTCCTTCTCTGACAAGAGCTATCATATTCAGCTTTCACAGCTGAATTGTCAGCAGCTCTTGGTTGCTCAGCCAAAAGCTGAAACACTAGCTGTTTTTGAAGACTGGACTCCAAAGGCAAATCAAGGATTTTGAAAGAGCTGAAAACAGCCTACAAGGCCAAGCATTAGGAGAAAGGAGATGACACATGGTTAACAGACAGCAAAATTGCCAAAGAAAGGATAGCTTGAGTGGTGGAACATCAAGACTATTAAAAAGGAAAGAGTCATTAACACCTACGGAGTGATAAGTGATCACCAGGAAAATCAAGTAGATTATAATGAGCCCCTGATGGCTAAATAGAAATATTATCAGGTAGCTAGTTTTAAACCTTAATTGGAGCAGGAATTAAAGAGGACTGCAACTGACCAGGAAACTGTAAGCCTGTTAGTCCTACCTCGGTCCCGGGGAAGCTCTTTGAGAAAATAATCCAGGAGCACATCTGTGAGGGACCAGCAGGGGATATTATGCTCAGGAGCAACCAACATGGGTTCATTAGGGGCACGTCCTGTCAGACCAACCTGGTTGCCTTTTACAACCAGGTCACAAAATCCTTGGACACAGGTGTTGTGGTGGACATAGTCTTTCTGGACTTTAGGAAGGCCTTCAACACTGTCTATCACCCCATTCTCATTAAAAAATTAGGCAACTGTGGCACTGGTACCTGCTCAGTCAGATGGTTTGCAAATTAGCTAGACGGCTGAACCCAGAGAGTGGTGGTGAATGGGTCATTTTTGGCCTGGAGGGATGTGGGCAGTGGGGTCCCCCAGGGCTCAGTCCTTGGGCCTTCACTGTTCAACATCTTCATCAGCAACTTGGACAAGGGGGTGAAAAGCACCTTGTTCAAATTCATGGATGACACTAAGATGTGGGGAGAGGTGGGCACAATAGAAGGGAGGGACAGGATACAACTAGACCTGGACAGGTTACAAGGGTGGGTGGATGAGAATAGGATGGGATTCAATACTGACAAGTGCAGGGTACGGCACCTGGGGAAGAAGAACCAGCACCATACCTACAGACTGGGGAACTTCCTTCTCATCAACACAGAGGCAGAAAAGGATCTTGGAGTCATTATTGATTCCAAGATGAACATGGGCTGTCAACGTAAGGATGCAGTCAGGAAGGCTAAGCACACCTTGTCATACATCCACAGATGCATTATAAGCAGGTCCAAGGAAGTGATCATCCTCCTCTATGCGACACTGGTCAGGCCGCAGTTGGAGTACTGCATCCAGTTCTGAGCGCTGCACTTCAGGAGGGATGTGGACAGCATCCAGAGGGTCCAGAGGAAGGCCACTCGTATGATCAGGGGGCAGCAAGGCAAACCCTACGAGCGGAAGCTACAGGACCTGAACCTCTTCAGCCTCCACAGGAGAAGGCTGAGAGGGAATCTGGTGACCATCTACAAACTGGCCAAGAGGGACTAGCAGGCTATGGAGGAGTCTCTGTTCCCCCAAGCACTACCGGGAGTAACAAGGAACAATGACCATAAGTTGACCAAGAGTAGATTCAAGCTAGATATCAGGAGGCAGTACTTCATAGTCAGGGTGGCTAAGATCTGGAACCAACTTCCAAGGGAAGTGTTGCTCACTTCTACCCTGGGGGTCTTCAAAAGGTGGCTAGACAGCCACTTAGCTGGGGTCATTTGACCCCACCATTCTTTCCTGCCCATGGCAGGGGGTTGGACTTGATGATCTGCTTAGGTCCCTTCCGACCCTACCAACTATGAAACTATGGAACTGTACCACTTCACCTTGACTCTGCTCCTCCCTCCATGGAAGGAGAAAGAAAAAGAAGTAGCAGGTATTTTACAGCATCTCCATGCTTCTATTCTGTGTAGAAAAATCATCTTCTCTGCTTAAGACATGCACCCAAATTTTAGAAGCCTGATTTTTGGGAAAAGATGTGTATGGTATATGAGTAAATATGCATATATTCTGAATGTTAGTTTGGGAACTGAGGACAAATTATTTTGCGATTTTTCTTTTCAGATTGCAGATTTCTTAGGATACTCTCTGAATAGGAACACATGCAGGTAGTCTAACAAGGTCTCTTCCATCTTGTTAAAATTAGGACACTCTTTCTCGCTATAGCTGAGCAACATCTTATAATGATATTTACAGTGTAACTCTTAGCGTATATCCATACTTTGTTCCCAGTGCTACTGGGAGCATCTACTCTTACATATACTCCTACTGCTCCTGCTGTATACATACCTGCCCATACTTACATGAAAGCACTTCAGGAGCAATCCCTACAGCCACTTTGAATCAAGCTAGGGAGTGGCTGTAGAAGGGTGCCTTTGAAGTGGCTTCACTGTCTCATTCCCAGGTAAGTTATACTAAAAGCTGACACCAGGAATGCAATGAACTCACTCGCATGAGTAATCTATTGAGTTCAGTAGCTTTGTGCAAGCAAGTGTTCACCTACAAAGGAGATGTGTACCTTATGGGTGTTTTAGTAACTTCTCATTCCAAAGGGTTTTTCAGGGTCCTTCCTTCAGTGTGCTTCCTGTATGTTACACATGAAAAGAAAAAAGTGTTGTTATTCCCTTATAGAATATGACATGTTAGGAATAAAGTAGATTGACACAGTGCAATGTGGTCTGGTACCTGAGTGAATAGTTGGCATTTCACCTATTCTGAAGCTTCCAGATGCCAGGCCCTCCTATATCCAGCTCTGTTTGAAAGAGCTCAAACAAAGGGAAATCTGACCATCCTTTCCACTCCCCCTATCTAGGAATTGACTGAGGGCTAAAGTGTCCACAGGCGTAATTTAAAACAACCCATTGTCTGCACTAAATGATGCCAACTGGAATGAAAAATAAAGGTCCAACTGGGAGCATTCCACTAGCTGAAAAGAGAAGTTCCACCTCTGTGCTCATCCTTCCAATACTGGGTGTGCTGGGTCTGTACAACACTTTGAGAGTTTGGGATTCAGGAGGATGCAGTGATGCCATCCCCCTTCTGTAACTGTCTTATAGTTTTTAGCAAAGACTTTATATTATTTTCTCTTTTTTGTGTAACTGCCGCGCGGCACTCTCACATTTATGTAACCTTGAAGTGGACTGTTAATCAAAATGAACGCTTTGTACTTTTCTCCACTGGCATTAAGCTACACATGCGCATTCTGTAAATTTCATTTCTTATCTAAAAGTGTCATTTCTGCAGAAATGAAACTTATGTAGAAAATCTGCCTAGCAATAATTATGTAAAAGAAAATTATCCTATCTGTATACTATAGTTAGTGTCATAGAGGCAGTCCAACAAACATCTATAAAAGAGGCAAAAAAGCAGGAAGCAGCAGAGATGACAACTGGAAAACTCTGTGGGCCTGATCACCCCGCAGACCGGTTCTCAGCCTCCCCGCCTGGGCGTATCCCAGCGAAGATAAAGGCCTCAGAAATCCGACAACTGACAACGATTCACTGTGTTACAGTATTGCTTTGTGTTTCCCAATTATGAGCTGTTGACCAGTTCTGGGACTTAAGGAGCCGGCAGCCGCACCTAGCTTTGGACTTGTTCCACTGTTGGAATGCAAGGGCTGGCTCTGGAACCTCGTGAACCAGCGGACACCCTATAGAATATCCCATTCATGAGCTGTTGACCAGTTCTGGGACTACGGAGTCGGCAGCTGCTGGCTCTGGAACCCCGTGAACCAACAGACCAGCATACTGTAACTGAAGAAACACCGGAGACTCCGCTTCTCGACTGCCTCTCATCATAGCTTAGACAGCATACCTACGCTCGCTATACTTGTATTTACTGCAACTTCGTTCCAACTGGCCTCCCCTCTTACTTGTAAGAGGGCGAGGCCAGGTGAGTGAATAAATCTTTTTATTTTACTCTATATCTGCTCAGTAATAACTTTTATTACTAACATTCCATATCAATGAGCCGTTGACCAGTTCTGGGACTTAAGGAGTCGGCAGCCGCACCTAGCTTTGGACTAGCTCCACTGTTGGAACGCAAGGGCTGGCTCTGGAACCTCGTGAACCAACGGACACCCTATAGATTAAGAGACACTAACTACTTACTCTAAGTCGTCTACTTGTGCCAACTCGGCGAACCTCGAGGGCGGCTAAGAGCTACCTCAATCCCGCCCCACAAGCCGCGCGCTCGCACAACTCCGCAAAGCCCGCGGCTCCCCTAAGCTAGGGAAGGACTAACCTGGGTCTTGGCAGTGACATGTCACCTTATAGCAGTGTGCTGTTCCAGTTCTGCTCTGCCTTGCTCCATATTCCCCTTTCCAAAATCCTAGATCAGTTGATGCCCATAGAGAATCCTCCACGACTCTCTTAATATTGTTCCCAAACTGACATGTAGACAATGGAGCTGGAAATGTGGTATTTGCACAAAGCCAGTTGTCTTTTATTTTAGGTGAAACAGAAAATGGTAAATGGCTAGATTCAAGTCACAATTACAATGAGCACCTTGACAGGGGCCTACTGACAATTGCATGCCTGGGCATGGAGGCTGGTTTAAACTGAGCTGGTTAAGCACTTTATGTCTTCAGCCAGTCAACAGAAACATCTAGGTTCCCACTGATGCCAATCCACTTTTGGAAGCAGAACTTCTACATATACACAGTGGTCACACATAGTGTTCCTCCAAAGGGTGATTCACAGTCCCCAAACTGAGCTTTGGCAGCACTCCACTGGCTGGTACTGTCATGGAACATCAAGCACAGCATTCTTGAGCCTCAAACATATGGCAGATCCCCATACGGCACAAGATTGGTGTGGTTGGCTTGGTTTAATTTTTTTAGCTAGTCCAGCATAGAAGGCTATCGGTGGCCTATCCACTGTCTAGTTCTTAGTAGTTATTGTGACAAGGGAATTTTGAGGAGGGGTTTGAAAGAGGATAATGAGATTTCCTACTCTGGACCTGATACACAGACCTTTGCTTTGTCCCTACCTCAAAGAACTTGCTAAATATGATAGTGAATATTTCCCTGGTTGATAGACAGGCTACTGGATTCAACATCCTCAAGGTTCAAGAGTGTTTAAATGTGATGTTTTAGCTTAGATTTAACTCTAGATAAAAGAGACCATAAAATTCTGGGCTATACCTCTAGGAAATGCCTTACAAGTTCTTGACTGCCACTCTGGTACAATTCTTCTCTCATCACCTGCAAGCTGCTTTAGGTCCACAGTAGGAAATCTCATGGTAAGGCATTTTTATCACATTACTCTTTTAAAGCCTATAGGATTACACCAGGAATTGCTTTGGCCCTTTGTGTTTAGCATACTATAATACAGCTTTACCACTTCTAGTACTAGCTGGTTAAGGTTCTACAGTAAATTACTCCATTTTTCTTGCAGTGTTAGTTCATCTTTCTTGAAGACCGTATGCTTGAACTTCTTCATCCCTTTCAAAATCCAAAATGAAAAACAGCTTTTTAGCTTGTTTAGTTGTGCATGCTCTGCACCACACCCAAAATAATATAAAGGAACATCAAGATAGAAGGCACAAGAAAACAAAAAATATTATTGGAGCCACTGCATAGCCAAGGTCCTCCCCTATTCATGCCACATATGGACATAACCTGAGGCAAAACATGAAATGTACAGGTTCAGAGTAGAAAAATGTAAAAGTGCATTCAAGTCATTCAGGCCAGCAATTTAACACAGCTTTATAAGGTATAGTTGGAGAGTAAGCTAAGTGTTGCTTTAGAGTGAGTGTTGGCAACCTTTTGGAATGGCGGGCTACTTCCCTGGAGCTAGCTCTGAAGGTAGGCAGCTGCTTTCTGACCTAACTGAAACTGCTGCTGCAAATTTCCCTGCTGCCGTGGAGCTGCCACCACTTACCTCCCCGCCATGATCCTTCCTGCCATAGTGCTCATTTCCTGCAGAACTGCAACTGATGTCTCCTGCCATCAAATCACTACATATGTCTGGTCTTTGTGGGCATGATCGTGTGGCGGGCTGGATCTGAACTATGGACTGTTGGCCACTTCTTTAAGGAATACCTGAGTCTCCTGCGAAATAGTCATCAAGGTTGGCACTCCACTAGACTTTAATCTACATTAGCGTTATGGTATCAAGATGCATATTTCTAGAGACCAATCACAGATAGTTAATGCTTGCCACTTCTCATAGCAAAGATGTCTGTGTGTGTACACAGAAAAACATATGCCAGCTGATGAGAACATTTGTATATCAGAAAAAGGTTTAAAATTGAATTAAAACTGTTGGAAAACATTCACAGAAATTGCCTGCACATGAATGTGAGAATATATGCTTAGTGGAGGTAGTAAAATTAAATATTTGCATTGATTCATTAAAACAAAGAAAAACTGATGGGACAGTTACTTTAGGTCCTATGTATAAACAACTTAGAGTTTGGCTGCAAATGAAAGTTATTTGAGATTAAGCTTTGGTATGAATTTAAAGTGTTCCAGTTAATTTCCTCACATAAACAAGCTCCTAGGTATTTTATTCACCTTTTTTCTGCAGTTACTCAGGAAGATTAAGGACCATGTTCCCTATCAAAAAGCTTTATTAAGTATTTGGCCCAAATGACTTGATTGTATCATTTTAATGAAAACAACTGAATTAATCAGCACAAGAATTATTAATTGTAACAGAATAGAACACTACTGAAACCAAATAGACAACAGTGGGTCTTATCATAGCTTTTAAGCCCTGGCATGCTGTTCTCTTCCCAGACAGTATACATAATTATTCAGACAGAATATTTCAAAGCCATCTTGCAAATCTGGCCACTCCATAATCAACCGATACACTGGGAGCTTATAAAATCCTATCAGTGCTTTTAGCAGGAGAGACAGACCAAGGCTTTCTTTAGGGAAATGGGGAAGAGTAACCCTACTGAACTCAAATGATATTCTACAAACACTAAAAATGGAATGACTCACTGCAAAAAGTGGAGATTGTATTGCTACTAGGTGTAGCTCTTCACAAATACAATTTGATTAAACTTAATATATTAAAATTAAGATATTTGACATATACTGGGCAGAAGACCCTAAATGGGTTGAATGTAAAGCCACATCTGTACTTGCCAAATGTATTTCTGAGAATTAAGTCATTTAGGTATGGAGGAGGGATTTTGCTGGTCTGCAGAATGCAGAGGACATTTAGTTTAGTTTAGTTTTTTGTTTACTTCAACTCTTTCATTTCTTTCAAGAAATCATTAGAAGCAATGCCTAAACATAGGCATTACACCTATGTAGTACTTACATTCTGAAATTCCTTTCCATGAACTTAAATATTAGATCAACTCAAAACCTTTAACGAAATAAAACACTGAAAGAGAAAATAAAGATGAACAGTGGAAAAATATACTGCAATGGAGATTTGTAGATCTGTGCATTAGAAGAGAGGAATGAGCTGTTTGGATCTTTTAAAACTGGTGGGCAAAACACAACAGCAGTATTGTCAGCTCTAAATGGTCAAAAAGCATGAGTCAAGCTCCCAAACCATGAGAAGTAGTTTAAAAAATTGTATTTAAAAAGTAAAAAAGTTGTTTCTTCTCTTGACTTTCTGGCTTTTTTTTTTAACAGTTAGGGTACTCACACAGTGTGTTAAGCATTTCTCTGCAATTGTGAGATTTAGAAATACATTTTCCCCTCCAAATGAACGTTTGTCTTTATTCACATGACTCCGAATGAAGGTGTTCTACAGAAAACTTTAAATAAATTTGTGAGACAGGCTGCAGCATTGCAGCTGTAGGGAGCACTACTGCATTGGTGTCTTGTCTAGAAGTTTTAATAAGTCTTTTCCCCCCCTCTAATTTCTGGTGGCCAGCTCTTCAGATGATGTAAACTGGTGTAATATAACTGAAGTCCAGGTAAATATGCTGGTTCACACAATGTGGGGATTTAGCCAGGTAATTCTTTGGCTATGTTCCAGTGTTAAAAAGCTGTTATTGTGGCCGCGCTATCTCACGGCGTAGGATGATTCTATAGTTGCTAAAAAAAAAAATAAAAAATTGATGTACTGATATTTGCTTGACAAATATTATTCATGGTAACTATCTCTAAAGCACTTGTTGTATACACAGTTATTAAAAGCGCTGACATTTTCTCTCACTTGATGACATAATAAAATACTATAATTAGTACAAAATGCATTTGGAATTCACAATTTTCTCAAGTAGAGATATTCATTGTTATTGTGACTGGCATTTTTAGTGAGGAAAGATGAATCTACTTAGGTGAGATTTGCATATGCTGTTAAATTGATGCTGATGGATTTTGAGTAGCCAAAAGGAATGGGATTTGTAGATATTTTACCCACTAGGGTCACTTACATTTGTTTTGAGGTTTCTCATTAATGTATGTAATCCATTGAGTGAATTGTTATTTATTTCACCACAGATATGTGTATTTCCTATTATGAATAATGGATGCTTGGTCTTTTGTTCCGGTGGCATGCCATTGAAAGGGAACAGTGCTTTGTCTGTGCACGCTTTGCTACATTCAAGATCACAGTGATGTGAAGTGAGGTCAGTGTTCTAAGCAGAAGGAAGGAACTAGCACAGGGCTTATTCATCTAAAGTGTTTTGCCCTTTTCAACTTTTTTAGCTAGATCAGGGCAGCACATTCTGATCAAATGAAGAACAGGAAAAAATGAAATATTTACTGTGTTTTGAGAAATGATAAAAAGAGCCCCAAAGAATTGGTGAAGATATGATATATAAGTCACATGAACTCTTCCCAGTGCTTAATGATTTTTGACTGCCATTTAGTATCAGGTACTTGCCATACAGCATCAAATTACTGTGCAACTCTTATAAGTATATAGACATAAATATACATGCAGACTTTATCATTATGAGTGGAGGATGGCTGCTTAATAACAAGGCACAATGTCTCCCAGATCACATGGGGTGTCCTTACATGTGCTCTGTGGGTGAGGGGGGTGGCTCTTGGGAGCCTCTCTGATTAAAGCACCTGCAGGGTCTCGTATTCAGCGTCCTGGGATTCAAAGTGGTGGAGGGGGTGCTTTAATTAAAGCTCATTGAACTAGCTTTACTTGAAGCACCCCTGCTCCCATTTTGAAGCATGGGGACACTGAATACATGAGATACCAAGGCTGCTGGTGTGTGTTAATTAGCATGCTCCAGAGGACTTGATTAACTGAATCTGCTCCGATGTGTTGTAATTACAGTTCATCAGAGCAGGAATCATACACATCTACAGGCACCCATGGTGATTTAGGCCAGTCTCAGCTGATATAAAATAAATTAGCTCATGACTTCAAATAGAACTAGGTTGCATTTTATATTATGATGATAATGATAGGGCTTGAAAATAATTATAGACTAATAGGATCCTAATAGGGCTTAAGCGTCTTGATTTCAAGCACTGTGGCAGCATCTACACGAGATACTATGTTGCTGTAGCAATGAGCTATGGTGATGTAGCTCATCGGTATGGTGATGTAGTGTTGGCAGGTATGAACTGTAACACTGCACAATAGGTTTGGAAATGACCTGTGCAACACCAGGACTGTGCAGTACCAGTGCTAAAGCAAGTACTAAATGACTGCATGGTAACAACTGCACAGTCGGGCACACGTGTAGATGTGCCCTGTCAGGACTTTGTTAGTTCTGACCATGCTTAGGCAAACCTCCAAGATACCTAGGAATTTTACTGGCAAATGCTAAGAAACCTTTAGAGTTAGGCAGCAGCTCCACAGAAGTTTTAAGGGGATAAAATTTGCACTTAAATGCCTAGCTTAACAGCAGAGCAGTCAGAAATGGAACTGAGTTGCCTGTTGGCATATCTACAGTGAAGCATGAGCTAGCTACCTTGGCCCTTGGGCCACTCCACTTGCCCATTCCTGCATGTATAATCCAAACTTGGGGATACACTGCTGAACACACTCCATGGCCTTCCATACCATCTTAATGGGTGCATCTTTAGGCTTGGAGTATGTGTGCAGAAGCAGGTAGGTGGAGCATGCTTTTGTCATGGTACATACACCAAGTCATTTTCTGGATGTAGCTCAAAGGTCTAGTCTCATGGACTCAATATGACCTGAAATAGCCTCTCTGGGCCCTTCTATGTGCTCATATTAAAGCTGGATAGAAACCAGCTATGAAGTTGTTACACATTTTTAAGCACTAAATTTCTAGCTGGTTGGCTCTTTTGATAGCTGGATAATCTTTTTTATGTGATAATGAATTACGTTGCACATGTGGCCAGTCTAAATTTATTTTGTGAGTAACCAGTTAATTTCATAATATATGTAAAGTATATCAGGGTCTCTAACATAGACGACTGGTAGGGGCTGCATGTGTCCCCCCAATAGCCGACCCTGATGCTGTCAGCAGGGCCGGTGCCCACCCTGACAGGGCCACTGCTGCCCCTGGCTTCTGCAGGTGCCCCCCCAGATTCAGGAGGCACCAGTCGCCCATGGTCTCTAATAGGCCTGTGCAAAGTGGCTAATATTTGATTTGGATTCAGCCAATTCAGGGCAAGTGATTCAATTTGGTGATTCGAATCACTGTCTTGAAATGATTCGGCTTAATCTGATTCGGAGATTCAGCCAACGCCGAATCAACCGCATCCCCTGCCTGCTCTCCCTGCCCCACCAGGCCTCAGCTCCCGGCTCTTTAAAAAAAAAGCCTGGCCCTCACCAGCTGCTGCGAGGCGGGGGGTTATCCCCGCTGCCCCCCACTACCCCATGCTGTGTAGGGGACTCTGTCATGAGCCCCCATCTCCTGCTTGCTCTCCTGGCTCCTGTGCAGCAGCTGGTAAGTAGGGGCTTTTTTTTAAACAGCTGGGAGCTGGGGCTGGGCAGGGCAGCCATAGTGGGGCTGGTAGATCAGGTGGGGGTTGAAGGGGCCTCAGGGGGGTCTGGGGGAGCATGCAGGGGATGGGATCTGGCAGGCATCCCCCCATGGTCCCCACTTCTACAGCCCCCCCTCTCCCCCCCGACTTACCAGCATGGAGACCAGGTTCAGTTCCCTGCAGCAGCGAGCAGGGACTGCCCAAATCTCTGAAGCTCTCAAAATCTTTTCCAAGTTGATTCAGAGACCTTTGAATTGATTTGGACCTCTTAACTGGCCTCCTACTTTGATTCGGATTAGGAGATTCAGCTGCCGAATCAGGCCAAATCTCCTCTGAATAAATCAGCACCCAAAGTTTTGCACAACCCTATTATTATCTAATACATAATAATGCCACAAGTTTATAGTTTAGTACAAACATATAGGAACATACTGGTTTCTCCCAAAAAAATTAGAGTCTAAAAAGCAAGTACCACACTGAGGAGAATAGAGATATAGCCTTTAAGCAAAGCGGTCAGGACAATGATGAAGCATATGTTCTGTTCTTGTTCTTACTGTTTATATACATGGAAGCTGAGGTGGTATTATGGAAATGGCATAAGGGGTTGAGTAAATAGGAGCAAAGAAGAACCAGTGAGGAAGCATAGCACATTTTGGCTCCATGTGCCTCTCCTATCATCCAGCGTGGGTGGCTTGTCATGGTGAACAATCATGCAAGACTCTTAAGGGAGCTTACAGTAATTTACTCTTGGGTAGCTCCCAGAGCCAACGGTATTTTATATCTATACAATATTGCAATATACATACAGATTGCTTGCTTAACACTCTTATTGGTGCTCACAGAAACTGTTCCAAGGCAGCGTTCCCTCAGAGCTTCTTGCAATCTAAAGAGATCATTTACTTGTAAAAATCCAATGAACATTTGATGGGACATGGCAATTTCTTGCATCTGTCAGTCTGTTATTCAGTTGTCAATGCACAGCATGTTGCAGAAACATTTTCAATAGCAGAAGTAAAGCCTTGTTAATCTCTGTAAAACCCAGAAATAGTTCCTCAATCATTACAATTTAATGGGCAATTCTTCTCCTAGGATAGCAATGCCTACACATTTAAGGTGGCAAAGTAGCTGTAGATTCAACAGAATATTAACTGAGATATAGAGGCTCTCATTGCACGATCTAATGAATCATACAGATATGCACGTACAAGCAGTTTTTAAAATTTTAGTTTAAAAATCAGAATGCAGTGCAGAATCAACATAACTTTGTCACACTGTTTAGTGGGAAACACTCAGAGCGAAATATTACCCTCTCAGCCAGATGTGTCAGAAAGAAATATTCATTTATTTCTGCCTGGCTGTGGAATAAAACTTAAACCAGAGAGAACTATGATATGTTTTTTAGTTTAGTTTTTAAAATAAAAGATATGTTTTAATATTTGTTGCTTCTGAAGCACAAAGAGCTTAAGATGAATTTCGGTAGGATTTATGTTCCAGAAGAAAAGAAAGAATTTTTATTTTTACTGTGAAATACAGATAAAGAAAATTAGATAAAATGTGAACAAATACACAGTTAAAAAGATGTGGAGAAACACCTCTTTGAAGTACACCTCTATTATGCTCAGTATATGCTTTAGAATACAATTATGAACCAAATCCTGGAGCGAGGCCACAATGTACTGGGGATCTCTCTGGTAATGAGTTGGTAAGGCATGGAAGATAAGGAATTCTCTCCTCGGGATACAGAAAAGCAGCCAAACTGTTTGGTCACAGTTGGATGCTGCTCCAGTTGAAACACACTAGTCCTTATACCCAACATACCCCTTTCCACTGGAGAAAATGGCTGTTGGCTCCACTTAGTAATGCACTGTCTACTACTTCTAAAACTTTCATGTCCATGGGGCAGGCAGGCTTTGGCCCAAAATTACTACTATAAAATTGTGCCAATACATAAGTTGTGTTCAGTCATGGATGTTGACCTCAGTGGAATTTGACTCCATTGCATTTTGCATCAGGTGAATAAAGAGTTTCAGAGGAGTCTCTGAACAGGGCCTGGGAAAATTGAAAAAGGACTTGGTTCTCCTAACTATTGCCTGATGGGTCTGAGCTTCCTAAAAGGGTTTGACTCAGCCCATACTAGGGATCTACCTAAAACACAGCAGAAGTTTGCAGCATAACAGCACCTTTAATCTTGCTCTTTTCACCCCTTGCTGTGCTGAGTGGCTGAGAGGCAATGAATGCTGTGGTTTTTCCTCTTGGCCACTCAGTGGCGGGGGTGGGAGTGGGGGATGCCTACACCATATCTACTCCTCCAATCCTATATTACCAGACTGCCTAGTGGAAGAAGGACTCCTGATTTGGAATGATCTAGATGCTGAAATATTTGAGAGAAAACTTTTGCTGTAATTCTATGGATGAGTTATTCACTTATGTTCTGAAATGAATCACTAAAGGCAACATTTGCTAAATAGAAAAACAGACATCTAAAGTAGGGATAGCAACTAACACCTGTGATTCCCACGTTTCCATCCAGAAAACAGAATCACCTTAAATGCCCTTTTCAAAGTTTTGAAACTGTTCCCAATTTAATTGTGCATATCCCTGGTGCAGCAGTTCCCAGAGGACTTGGGATGCTCTGCCTTTCCCTAGCAGTCAACTCTTACTTACCTGCACACGTGGTGTCTCAATGACATAGTTTTCCTTGCCCTCCATGCCTTTGACGTTTACCAAGTACAGGCATACCTCGGAGATATTGCGGGTTCGGTTCCAGACCACCGCAATAAAGCGAGTCACACAAATTTTTGGTTTCCCAGTGCATATAAAAGTTATGTTTACACTATACTGTAGTCTATTAAGTGTGCGATAGCTATGTCTAAAAAACAATGTACATACCTTAATTAAAAAATACTTTATTGCTAAAAAATGCGAAGTGAGCAAATGCTGTTGGAAAAATGGTGCCGATAGACTTGCTCGAGGCAGGGTTGCCACAAACCTTCAATTTGTAAAAAACCGCAATATCTGCGAAGCGCAATAAAGTGAAGCGCAGTAAAATGAGGTATCCCTGTATAAAGAAGAAGGCTCTGAGTTCAGCAAGAGAGCCACCTTAAATGCGTTATAGGGCTGTCTCACCCCAGTCAGGCTCACATGTACATTGTCCAGGCTTCCTGCCTGCCAGATCACTCTAACTGGGCTTCCCCCCCCTGCCAGGCTGCTAAGGCCTCTCTGTTGGTTCCCTGTCCTACAGGCATGCCCCCCAAGCACACTGCCCGGCTCCTAGGCACAATCCCCAGACCGATCAAACCAATTTTAATTTCTTTTCAGTGAAAAAACTGAAACTGCATACTTCCCTCCCGCAGTCAACTCCTGTTATAATTCTTAGTTTATTTAGAACTTCCATAAATACACTGTGTTTTAATTAATTGGTCGAATACATTTATTCCTGTCTTCTTCAAGTGTACGTAAAAACATATTCAAGTTGGTTTCTTTTTTTAAATGACATGTAACCCAAACTTAGAAGTCAATTAATATCTTTGTCAGTTATAAAATAGCTGATTATATGTGTAAAGGTCACCAAAATATATCTGAATAACCACATTATGTGTGTGTACACACACGCACACATACACACTCACGCACAATATGGTTATTCATATCTATCTATCTATAACTATCTATCTATCTATCTATCTATATATATTAGTGGACTGAGGAATCAGGTAATGACCTTTAAGATGAAAATTGCCTGAAACTCATATTTTCAGTTCCAACTTTCCCAAACCTTCATGTGTTGGGTCGAAAATGTGAAGATTGGAGGGTCAATTTCTTCCCAGGGTGACTTTTTCTTAATAGGCTGAATAAAAACATTTCAGTTTTCCTTGAGCATGAATACTTTCCCCATTATAATGAAATTTGCAGAAAGATTTCAGTAACTATAATAGTAAAATAGCTGGTGAGAAGAAGCTGAAATCTAGTAGGGCAATAGCTTATTTGGGGAGCTCTGATGAAAGCTAATTTTGATTTGATTGAGTTGTGAGCTACTGAAAATTGTATTTCATACAAGTTTGGAGTTTGCTTACTTAGTTCATAAAGTGCATGGCTGTGGAAAGCTGCTCTGCAGATAAATGTATGATTAATTTAACAGTGCAGTGCCCAGAGAATGTCGTGCAGGTAGAGAAAATGGGGAAAGGCAATGCAAGAATGTCCTTCTTGCATTTGCTGTATTGTTCATAGAAGTATCTCCTGGCTCTGGACTACATAATGTGTGTAGGGTAGGATGCCTCAGGGATGTCTTGCCAAAAGCTTCCACATTAAAGAATATGATCAGTGCTGCATTACATGATAAAATATTATTGCTTAGATTATGGCCCTCATTTGAAGCTCACTGAATTAAAGTTTCCCATTGACTTTGGTGGGCTCTGGCTCAAATCCAAAGTGAACAAAAAGTTTCAGTGAAATCCTGGCCTCATGGAAATCAGTGGCAAAACTGCCAAAGTCATGTTTGGTACTTTGGGATTTTATCATCTACGTTTTGATGACCCCAAATGAATGAAAGTTGTGGGTAGCACTTTCCATTTCATCATGATATATTTTCAATATACCTCTTGGGAGAAAAACCCTACATGTAAGTGGACTCTCCAATGCTCAACTTTCAGCTAAAAAACTGCTATTGCAAAGAAGAATTACACTGGAATAGGGCCTAATCCTGCTCCTGTTCAAGTCAAGGACATGGATATTTGCCATTTGATACACATAACCTTGTGTCATCTTTCTGCTTGTGCAAGCTGTGTATGAAATGGGTTATGCAAAGGGCCAGATTCTCAATTATAGCTAGGCTATTTTACATGACTGGCAGTCTGGATGAGTTTTAAAGTGCATGTAAATTCAGCTTGTGCCCTCTTTGGGCCTTTTTGCATTTCCAGAACAGAATAGAGTTGCTTTGTGTAATGGCGCTCAAGCCACAGGTGTGAAGAAGTAGAGAATCAAGCTCATCCGAGTCCCTGGTGCAATCAGAATGCTTCTATATTAACACATGCAATAACTGGAGAATAAACTGCAAAACATAGAGATGGGATTTCTTTATTCATGATGGAAAAAACTAGTTGTAGTCACATACCAAAGAAAATGGCACATTTTAATATTGGTGAGGACCTTTTATAAGCCGCATTTTCTGTTATATTTCACTGTATGTCTTATGCATCTCTTTCAATAAGATTAATTACCTAATGTTTGGGAAGCATTTTGAATCTGTGAAGCACCATATAGATGCTAAATATTATTGTTGTTATCTGTTATAAGTGAGATGAAGACTGTCTTCAAATGTTGACTAAAGCCTTGCATTTTTTATGGTCAAAACTTTGTCGAAAAGATTTTATTTTCCCAGAAGCAATGTGCTACCAAAAATGTTGAGCCTTAAATCAACAGCTGCTATACCTCAAGCAAGTTATGAATTTTCTTTGATTTATAGCAGTTGCTTTTTATTTCTCCTCATGTGGGAGGGAGGAAGGGCATACATATCAGGAGAGAGGGGGAAAGAGCATACATTCATGCAGACAAACAATACACAGGCCTAAACAATGTGAAGGCCAAAGGCTCTGTTATACAAAATACCCCCTTGTAGGGTTTAAAATCCATATTAAGACTCTGCATTTCTATACTGTAGATGAGTCTGCAATTCCCACTGAAGTCAGAGTGAACTGACTTGCTCAGTAGCTTTAAAAAAAACCAGGCCACTCATCTGTTAGGCATCTCCTATGGAAAATCTGGCCCCAAAGGCTCAATCCTGTAAGAAACAGGGACCTCAGGGAAGTCCATTAACTTTAGTCAGCAGCATAACAGACAGTTTTTGTACTCTGGGCAGCAGCAGCTGGGCTGCTGGTGGCCATCAATCTTTCCCTCCTTCTAAGTCGGTGCTCGAGGCTGGTGGCACACTCACCCATTCCTAGTTCTGCTACTGAATTTAGTAGCTTCCTTGCATGCAGGCAAGATGGCTCACATAGTTCTCATGGAAGGACTGGAGCCCTAGTAAGCAGTGCACATAATATACATTTATTACACCCTTCAAAATGTTCAACAGTTTATCATAGCATGTTATACCTGATTTGTCCTTGGATTGCCCTTGTGAAATTAATGATTCTAGGGCAATGGATGGGCAAACTCCACTGATGTAACTGGTACACTCACACTGTGTTAGGAAAGGTAGACCAAGCCCATTCAGTGAGGCAAACAGTTGCTAACAGAATTTTAACATATTTTCCTTGACCAGTCTGCATAGGGATATTTTGTAAAGAATCATGATAGACAAATCATACTGCAGACTTTGCTCCCAAGAGAATCCAACATAATTGTTAAAGGTTCTGGCACAGTTCAAAAAACAAGAAATTCAGTAGAGAAATAGAGAAACCTCAATAGTGAAAATGTGTTAGGACACTACTAATAGGAAATAAATCTGTGGCTAGGAATGTTTTGCTTGCAGCACGGGCAGTATTTCTATTAAACAAAATCAGTTAACTTTATGGCTTTCATCACTGGTTGGTGTTTCTCAATTTAAAAGTTAAAGCATGCAAAAATCCCATAATCTTTAAATTGATGAAAGATGAAACCCGTTCCTATGCCGCACCAAACTCTGTCTAGCCTTTTGCCAGACACACATACTAATTGACTCTCCAGTTGAACATATTTTACTTATGGCTTGACGTACTAATTACTGATACAACCATGGTAACATTTGTTATAGCAAGTGGTAATGTAATTGGATAGCTGTGGAATTGTTCCATAGGCTGGAATCTGTGTTTTTCTGTTTTCATGCTGGAGGCATTTCAAAAGGCCTCAGCACAGAGGGACAAGGCACCTTAAGTTCATACAGACTCAGTATTAACCTCCATTATTTCCCACCCCTGACAGGGAGGTGAATCTGGAGAAGCCCAGCAACATCTGCTAGTTTGCTTCCTGTTGCCCTTGTCTGACTTTTTCCAGTTTTCTCCAACTCTATATGCCTGCCTTCCATGCCCCAGATCTGGCCTTTTTTTTTTGCCTCTGAAGGTATGTACAAATGACATAATCTAACTAAACAGCTCTCTCTCCACGTCGAGTCAGTCATGGCTACTAACTATAATATACTCTTTTGACTCTTTCTTCTCTTAGCTCTACAGAACTAACACCCCTAGAGGAGTAGGAGCCAGACTCTTATAATATGTGCATTGACAGAAATGAATTGTTGGTGATGAATTAGGAAGAACCCTTGACCCAAGCTGAGTTTGTGGGACCGACCAGTAATAGAAATGGGTTTTCTTTATGAACTGAACACATTTGACCAGCGATAGCTGAACATGGGACCTACTGATGCCTGTTCTAAAAAGTTACTTTTTAGATTGGACCATAATTTAAACAATAAACAACAATGTATCTGGGGATAGCTATACTTTACAGAAGGTATTTGACTTATAATAGCATAAGTTACAGTGCAGGAGCTTCTGCATTTTGTCACAAATCCTCACATATTATCAAACAATTAGATTGTCCATGCTTTCATTCCAGTCTTGAGTACAGTAAATTAATTGTTCAAGACTATAAATTATTATTAGAATTTAGTTGAAAATCCCCTTTGAGCGTGAAGCTTCTTATTTAGGTATTTCAATCCCTACTTCTTTGTGCAGAAATTGTCTTTTGCTCACCAGGAAGCTCAGAGCATCTTGGGGCTGGAGAGTCATGAGTCAGGTAAAGGAAAACTCTACTGGCATAGAGAAGTCTGCTGCATTCATAAGCCTCTCATTTGTACACGTGCCCAGTGCTTTTTTTCAATTTGATTTTTGTTATTAGGTTTTGTGATAAGATAACTGGTAAACACGTAAATGTTGCCTAGCATTTGTAGCAAATGCTGTAATTCAAAACTTTAACATGGATCAGCTAACTTTTAGATTTCTCCCATGCAAATTTACATCAAAGGCTAAATTCAGAGGGACTTGGATGCTGCAGTATGCAGCACTGAAACATGCAACTGTTAGGGACCTAGCCCCTGCTCTGGAATCTGTCCTTCTTACCCTGCCTGTGGCAGGCATGTGGCTGTGTAACTGTTGTTTCTGGCATATTAGGGGGATTTTTTTTCTCTAGGCATGCTTGCTGGAATAAAATGGAAGAGAGGATCCTCCTGTCTAATAGCCTAGTTGTTAGGGTGCTTGCTTAGAGAGTAGGAAACCTAGCTTCTAAGATACATCACCTAGAGGTTTGAGTCTGTATCTTCTGCTTCTCAGCAAACTTCTCTAACCATCATGTCACAGGCTAAGTATTGCTCAGGCTATTCTCTGGCCCTTTCCTTGTAACTGTTTTACTATACCTTACATTTAATATTCAGAGGATAAAGAGAACTAGCTGTCCCGTTAAGTGATGGGACCCAGATCAGGAGCTATGCCTCTGCCACCCCTTTCAGGACAGTATCCAATTTTGAATGTGCTCTGGGTAATGCTTAGCCCATGGCTTGATGATTAGCATATGTTGCCTATCAGAACTTCAGATCCCGACAGGCAAAAAGGGTCTAGAATGTGGATCTCACTAGTTTTGGGTCTTACCTAGTGTTATGTGGAGAGATAGTTAGTCGGGCTTTATGAAGTTAGGCAGAGGCAGGGCATGGTGGCACCTTGGAAACTAACTGGTTTAGCGAGGCATAGACTTTTATCTGAATAAGTAGTCTGTTCTATATGAAAGTTTATAACATTCTGAACCAGTTAGTTTCTAAGGTACTACCTTGTTTGGCTTTCTGGCTAGAATTACCTGGATAATTCCCCTGGACAGCTGCCCAGCTGCAACACAGCCTATCAATTTTGCATAGTAAGCAAGTGCAGGCTATACTGAATCCCAAACTGGGCATTAGTGTCAATAACTGCAGTTTGGCAGGCAGGTTTATCTGTCACTTAGGTAAAATGAAGGATAAATAGGGTAAGAGTCCTTGTCTCTTTAAACAGTAAAGAGGAAGAGAGGTTTAGAATCCACAAAAACTAACTTGATCAGGAGTCACCTAGAGCTAGTCAACAGAGAAATGGGCAGGGTGTGTCTTACTCCTCTCTGAGATACTCTTTTATTTTAAAGCATGAAGGAACATCTCTCCTGTCTCTCCTCACATTTTTCACTTTCTTAGTAAATGCCCTAATCATCAGGCTATGTACTATTTTAAGGTATGTCTTTGGGCATATGCAGTCACCATTCTTCCTTTAGAATCTGGTCCATTGTGTATAAAAGAATCAAACATTTATAGCTGATGCAGGAGAAGAGATTGTGAATGAATGCTTGACTTTGTAAAGTAGTGGTTCCATACTCTCCTAGGATAAAAGGCATATATAGTCCTTGGAGTAAGGACACGAATCTAGGTTTCTCTTTTATCCTGGTGAGTATCCTCACAACTAACCCATATGCAGCTGTGTGCCCTAACATTTAGAATGATTACAGAGTCCTACTTACTTCCACTCTTCCTCTGTGAATTCTTTTATCTATAGTGGGGCAGCTTCAAAAGGATGGGTGGAGAGTGGTTTCTGACTCGAATGGCTTGGTGGTTAGAGTGCTCTTCATGGAGGTGAGTGATACAGGTTTGGATCCCATCAGGTTGAGGAGGAGCTAAATCTGGATCCCCTTCACCTTGAATGACCACTCTCAGCTCTAAACTACTGTGCAAAAGGGGGACCCATTCCTTCATCCTTCTCTGTCTACTATTGCATTTTATGAGAAGCCTGATCTCTAGACATGTTCTGAGAATGCTTACTTGACTCTCTCTCCTGAGCTTAAATTCCTAGATTTTGGATCTTGAATGAGTGTAAGCCTGAGACAGGCAGTAACTGCTCAGTCTTGGCAAGAATGAAAGCAGAGCTTTAGGTAGCAAGGGAATTTTAATATTGACAATAAATGTGCACAATCATCACATCAAATAAACTATGGAGTATAGGCATCTCCACAGTTGAGTAACAATGGAGTTGGTATTTTCAGTATCGTACTTGTGAATATTGGCACTTCAATTCTGCACAAGTCCCAGTTTAGGTGCCAAAGTCCTTTTCTGAATTTGGCCCCCTTTTTTTTTCACAGAGCAAGTAGAAATATATTGTCAAATCTGTAACTGTTGTGCTTAAATACACAGTTATTTTACATTCCCTGGACATCAGACCTTGCTCTGAAATAACAGCTTAGGGGAAGATGCCTCTGGTCTTGTGATGAAGTAATTTGAAATACACGACACAACTTTTAACCAGGAACAGGTCTTGGGAAGTAACTACCACCCCACCCTGCTCATCTACATCCTATCCTTTTTCTGTCACAAGCTGAAATTTTTCATCAAACCTTTTTTCCCCCTAGAAAATGCCCCTGCAACCATTCTGGCTTCAAATTTTGTTAGAAACAACAACAATGAAGAACAATGGAAAATGCTGAGCATAGGCCTTCTTCCCTTCCCCTGCCCCCAAAACATGGGCACCAAGTACTCTTTTTAAACATTTTTTTGTGACGTTTCTTTTACTGCCTCTAGTTATTAACAAGGAGAACAATGTTTTAATCTTCCAGTAGCACAAGTAAAGCATTGCCATAGGGTGAAGCCCTGCTCCAAGAGATATGTAAAATATGGGCCAAGGTACAATACAGACTTTTACAGATACTTTTTCTTCTCAGATTTTGTACTGTAACTTTTGGGTTTTGTTTTAATTTTTGAGGCCAAAGTACTTACTTGTCATGAAGTACTGTGCTATGCAGCTAAAACAGCTGGCTTCTCCACACCACTATTTTTCAACTAAAATACCACAGCAAGATCAGTGTGAATAGAGCAGAAAGAAATAAATCAGCTGGTGTACCATTATCATTCACTTTACATGGTAAAAAACAAATATAACTGTCATTTTCTAACGTTCACTATAGATAAATTGAAAATGTATATCATTCTTTAACATAGTAAAGAAACACAGAGATGCTTATTATTCTGTGATACACATTACTTGTGCAATATATATTACCAAGGGGGAAAAATAAACTAGCTAGCTAGATGGCTTGAAGTTGCAAGTGTAGCTTATCATATCCCAGAAACATAAAAGACTCATTTGAAAGAAAAAAAAACCAAGAGAAAATATTCAATTAAGAATGAAGAAAATAAATGGCAGTTGTTCCTATCTTCCTACACTACTCTGCCTTCACTATATCTAACAGAAAAAAGGGTAGGTGTATGTGGGTGTTGTAAAAGTCTTGATAATATTGGAATTGGCTCGAGCCTTGAGCTTCTTGAAATAATTTGTAACACTGAACTATATTTCTTAAAGGGTGTCAATATAGTTATGTGAGGGATTTTTTTTTCTCTGAAAGTTCCCCTATGGAATAGGAGAAATTTACTGCAATCTTTCTTTCTGATGTGGTGAATCTGAATCATGAAAGCAAAACAAGGAACATGTCCGCTTCTTTGTCAGTCTGCTCATACCAGTGTGAATTTTTTGTCTATGTCTAGTCTGCACAACAGTGGTGTTATGCTTTGAATGCTTCTATTCCTTCCTCAGTACACTTGCACTCAGTCTGTCCTGAAGTAGATGGTTTTCTTCTTCATTCATATTACTGACTATACTGACTGTAACTGGGTCTCTGTCAGGCACTCACCCAAAGACGAAGCCGCAACAGTGAGTCCAGAGGGGGCAAGGCTCCTTGACACAGTCTGGGGGGAAATCCTGTGATCAAAGGAGGGCCCCAGCTTGGGAGAGACTAGTATCAGCTGCAAGCAACGGTCAGGGATGTTCACAACTCAGAGGAGGGAACTGGGAAGCGGAGCGTGACAAACGCAGTCGCAAACTGATCAGTTACCAATCAGGGAGTGATGGCATGAGTAAAGAAGAAGAGAAAAGCGGGGAAAGTCTCAGTAAATGAGGGAGGCTGAGCACAGGCCAGCCCCAGCAAACTTGGAAGAGTAACTGAGAAAAGTGGTTGCCCTGTCATTTACGTTGGCAACAGGGCAAAGATACTGTAGCCACGCTTCGTTAATGAGTTAATTAGCACTGCAGAGCACTGGCAGGGACTTACCTTGAGGTTCTCAGTGGCGGGGATCATCTCCAGAGCTGACGACTGGTTCTGAGAAAACGTTGTGGAGGCTGTTGCCAGCAACTTGGGCCGCTATAAAAGAAAAGAAAATTAAAAATCAATGCAGTGACTTGATGTGTCCAGGGAAGTTATTCTGCAAATACTGACTAACATTATACCAATCTCCTTCCTCCCCTTATAAGATTAAAGTCGTGGCAGGAGAGTATAAGAGGAAATGGGAGGTATTGTGCAATCCGGACAACACAAACTACTCTGACAAACATTCAGTCAAATACCTGCTGTCATTCATTTGATTCAATGTAGTTACACCAATGATAACATGAATTTTGGTCATTTGTTAACCCACCATTTGAATTTCAGTGCCAGTGATAGGTAGGAGATTAACAATCCTAGAGACCGGATTACTTATAGAACAGGTACACAGGGACAGTGTAATAAACCAGCAATCAAGTTTCACATTGTCCTGCTAACCTACCCTACCTTGAGATACAAGACCACTTCTATAGGATTATAGTGAATTTAGCCTTGATGTTCTTTGCCCTTCTGGTGTAGCTTCCAGCTAGGGTACTGACTGTAATGTCAGTTTTATGCCACTGATGCCTGTTCTCCTGGAATTATACTGAGCTCATGAAACTCATTTCAGATGGAGTACTGACATCTATCTAGTAGTAATGGCTGTCAGTCTCCACCAATCAGGACAGGTTTTGAACCAATCATCTAGAGGTGAAAGTCTCTTTTAGTATGTTAACAATCCCCTAAGACATTCAGTCTCTCTCAAGCTATCTTTTGGCATTACATGGTTCATTACTACTGAATTCTGTCTGCGTTGTTCAGTGTGCCTTGTTCTGGCTTCCAAATGTTGAGAAGATTTAGTCAATCATTACCTTCAATAAAACTGGTCATGTTAATAGCTGTGAATATCACCCTCCAAAGAATAATCAATATTTGGCTGAAATTCTAGGGTGTCACCAGCTAATTGAACTTCAATTGATGAGAAGCCTGCACATTAGGATAATGTTATCTTTCGGAATTAGGCTGAGTATCAAATTACCTTGTCCAGTCTCTGTTTGGATTAGGTATTGGTAGCATCAGCTTCCAACAGTGAATTGATTATTATTTAGAATTTACTATAAACAGTAAGAGGTTTAGACATGTTGGGGGTAAATGCCTTTCTTTTTAAATACCTTTCTGTGGTGAAAAATACATTTGGCTTCAGAGAAAACAGACAGTTTAATTGGAGTTGCAAAACAATCTCATACACTTCAGGAGGATCTCTTCCCTACAAAGTTTGGAAAGGCAAGATATAAATACGTTCTACTTTGTAATATCCTAATTGTTTCAATTTAGAGAAAGAAATACAACTTTCTTAATATAAAATACCTGACAAGCATTTATTACAATAGTCCCCAGAAGCAACTTCCATTCTAATGTGTTGCCTTACAGACCGCCTTATTAAAAAGTTAAGGAAAACTGAGAGCATCTTGGACAGATAAAAATACAAAATTAATAGAACTGGACAGTGCATGCAGAGATATAGACAAATTTACAATGGAGCATAAACAAAGGAAAGGAGTGGGAAAAGATGCACTTAAATTTGTGTAGTGGAGAAATGACTGGCAGTATTGGTATGTTTATTTATTTACTTCCATATTATAATGCAAGAAACCTATTTCAATAAAATGCTCCAAATTCATATTTGTACTTTTCATATTCCTATTACAACATAATATCAATCATTTAGTACTTTGTGAAGAAAGACTGGTTGCTATTTTGTTTTCATTTTAGACTGTGTTACTTTTCAAGACTCTGTTCTGTCATGATCTTGAAATGGTTGAAACAGTTTATATAATTCAAGTTAGTTCCTATTTAGATAATGTTTAAAGTCTATGTGTCTTATATATAACACTTATCCAGAGAAATACATACAGACAATTTTATGTCCTGTTTTTGAAGTCACAAATATAGTTGATTTTGAACAGGATCTGGCTTTTGGTCTATCACAGTGATATACATTACCACATTCCAGACAAATTCAAAGCTATATAACTACAAGAAAAATATTTTTGAAAAAACCCCAGCAAATTACATATTATCAAAAAACTGAATAAAGGTTTATCATTACCTAAATATTATCAAAAAAGATCTTTGGTTTTTATTTTATTGATTATACTTTGTCTGTCAAGATAGACTTTATATTATTTCATTACTGTTTTTTTATTGCATAATTTACATGGGATAAAAGACTGTGTGGTAGATAATAACTATTAAGGTTATCTGAGGTCTTTGTAAGCAGTTCAAGATAATAGCAATAAAATAAATCACAACCTTTGTGGATTGTATTAAATATGGTGTTGATTATGAGACTGTAACATTCCCACTGCACCTATATCTTTGGCCTTCAGTCAAGGGTCTGACAATAATGATTCAAGTTCCCATTCTTACTGAGCTTCTCCTATCTCTCTAAAAGAGCTTTTGGCTCAGTTCTAAACAGGTGTACCTCCTTTTTTAATCCCTCATTAGGCACCTAGCCAGCAAGAGTACAGCTGATTCAAGTTGCAGTTTTTAAACGGTATTTTATAAAGTGAAGTCCAGACCTTGGCTTATATGCCTGAGTTCAAGTGAAGAAAAGACAGCATCCTTGGTTACCTCAGAAGCAAAATCATTTATCTTTCTTGATGATCTCAGAATCTAACTCCTTTCCTTTACATCCTACACAGAAAATACTTAACAGTAGCTGAGAAGTTATAGCAATGAGTGCTGAAATTTTCTGGTTACACAATATAATTTCCCTCCGCCCCCCAAACTCAATCTGACAGCTCCTTTCAGGCAAAATCTCCATTTAAGTCAACAGAAATTTAGCCCATATTGGAACTGTAAATCAAGCTATTTATGTCAACAGGGTCATTTGACACATTCAGCTTCTAAGCCTCTTGGACTGAACCCTCCCAAAACTCTGGAGTTCCTCTGCCATGGGAGACAAGGTTCTTTGGGTGAATCTGATATCTTTTATTAAACCAACTTAAATAGTTGGTCTAATATACAACCTACCCTCCCTGCCATGGGAGTTTTTTGTCTCTTTGTTTCTATTCTCCTGCCATTACATACTGTATTGTCATTCACAGTAGCAGATAGAACTTTCTCTAGCTTACCTTGACTTAGGAAACCTTGCACATCATCTTTGTTTTGATGCTGTTGAAGTGGCTTCTCAGGCCAGAGACTCACAATATTTAAGATTCCACTTTCTGATCAGCATCCAGGAGATCATCTCACTTTATATTCATGTCCTCCAGGTTGCCTTTGATAGAATGGTCTGGGGAAAATTGCTGTCCTGTAGAAACAAGCCTCTGAGTGAAACAAGTCCAGAGTGAACTGGCCACAAGTCAGACTTTGAGATTTTTGCATCTTGATGAGATATAAACAAACTTATAAACAGGAGGAATATTGAGGTTGATTTTTTACAAGCAAGCTAGGAAAGTTAGCCAAACAATCCTGATTGAAATTAATCAACATTGTACAGCTAAATCCCCCAACTGGCTTTGAATGCTTAAAAATGTAGCTCAACTACAGGATGTACTGGATAATATTAAAAAAAATGTACAAAGTCCACAAATTATTCCGAGTTTCATATTGCAAAGCTTCTAGTGCAGCCTGTTTAGTATGTACACTAAAACATTACATTTCATGTAGACAATCACTTCCTAAACTACCTATTTAGGTTTTTATATGGCTTTATTACCATAGTATTGGAGCCCCAGTAGACTTCCTTGATTTCTACTTTTAAGCCTTAAAAAAAAAAAGAGCAAATAAAAGGAAACGAAGGAAAAAAAATAATGTCAGGACCTCTTCATATGGCTCCTGTTAATGTGACTATATATCTAAAAGAAGATTATGTATACAGGTTACAGACACTGTTTGCAAACATTAATGTTAATGTACGCACCTTATCAACATACATTGATTTTAAACACATCCTTTAGTTTAAATAGATTTGATTTTCTGTCTGGAAGACAAAAGAGAACATTAATAGCCATTGCTTACTGAGTTTACAAAGTTGTACACTAGGCTCCTTTAAAATGAACCTCTGCTTGTTACGCCTTAGCTTCTGATACTCAAAAGACAGCAAAGATGCTACTTATCTCAGGGACAGGCAGACTGAATGTTAATGAATTACACGTTTGATATTAATTAGTTCTACTACCTGATGTCATCCTTTATAGAACAGTGGATTTCTTATAAAAGTAACAGACAAACAGTCACTGTGAGGCAGTTCTTTATTTACTGGGTGTAGGGGAGGGGAGGCTCAGGAGATCAGTGAATGTGATACACCTTGACTTTACAAAGGCTTTTGATATAATCTTCCACAACATTCTCATTAACAAGCTAAGGAAATACAGTACTTAGAGAAAAGTACTGTAACATGGATATGTAACTGGTTGGATGATTGTGCTCAGTGAGTAGTCTCAGTGGCACAGTATCTAGTTGGGAGGAGGTGTCAAGTAGGGTTCCCGTTCCCCAGGAGTCTGTCCTGGGTCCAGTATTATTCAACATCATTAATGATTTGGATGATGGGGTTGAGTGCATGCTTAGCCAATTTGCTGATGACACCAAGTAGGGTGGAACTGCAGACCTTTAAGTGCAGGGCTAGGATCCAGAATGACCTGCATAGATTGGAGAAACCGTCTACAGTCAATCAGATGCGATTCAGTAAGGACAAGTGGAAAGTCCTGCATATGGGATGGAATAACTGCATATAAAAATATAGACTGGGGAATGACTGGCTAGGCTGCAGTACTGCAGAGAAGGACCTGAGGGTGACAGAGGATTGTAAGCTGAAAATGAGCCAATGGTATGCTCTTTTTACAAAAAAATTTTTTTAAAAAGTATTACTGGGCTGTTTTAACAGCCTGGTCTGGCCCTTTAAGAGGTAGCAGAAATCCTGTGGTAGAGGCCCAACTGCAAACGATTCACCACTCGAGGAGCACTCACGGGCACTTAAATACTTTGGGAAGTATTTACAATCTACACCCCTAGAAAGAAAGCAGGGAGCTGGAGCAGTTCACAAGCAAGAGTGGGACGAATGCCTAGATGAGTCCCATGTTTGGGCTCCTCCTACTACCTGGAGAAGGGCTATCAGTTTGTTTTGTTTGTGTGAGCAACCGCTCTTTGCATTTAAAGGACAGAGTGAGGTGTACCCCTTGCAGCAAAACCATCCTAAGAGAGGCAGCAGGCTCACCGGCCCAGTTAAGACTGTATTTTTGGCCCTTGGAAGGGCCAGCTGAAGAGCCACACCAGGCAAAGCCAGCTTGCAAGAGGTAGGAGGCTCACTCATTTGCTTACAGTTGTATTAATTGGAGCATCATTTGCAAACCAAGGGAAGTGACTCATTTGCTCTATTCAGCACTGGTGAAGCCTCACCTAATGTACTGTCTTCTGTTTTGGGCCCCACACTTCAAGAAGAATATGGACAGTTTGAAAACAGTTCAGTGAAGAGTGAAAAAAATGAGTAGGAGTTTGGGAAGCAAGACTTATGAGGAAAAACTGGAAGAACCGGGGTTATTATAGTCATGCGTGCAGTTTAAAAGGGCCTGCCAACAGCAAAAAAAGCCCCAGTTAGGCTCAGGAGGAGCGAGAGACACACGGGTAAAAGCCCGCTGTGCCCCCACTCCCTCGAAGCCCCCCAAACACCCCTCAGCAGCCGTGGAGCACCCTACCGACCCAGAGCACAGCCAGAAGCAAGCGGGGCCTGTGGTGGGAAGGAGTTAACTTCTCTCTGAGTGGGAGGAGGCAGTTACGTACAGCTGGGCTGGGTCAAGCCCTGCCCAGGCCACTAGTTCGCTCAGCCACCCAGGGAGCCACGCGAACAGGCTGCACAAACAGGCGCGCTTGTCT
Source organism: Crocodylus siamensis (assembly GCF_052110815.1). Classification (NCBI taxonomy): domain Eukaryota; kingdom Metazoa; phylum Chordata; order Crocodylia; family Crocodylidae; genus Crocodylus; species Crocodylus siamensis. The sequence continues at coordinate 69,849,377 of NC_143398.1, forward strand.
GCTGGCATGTGAGTTAGGGCAGAGTTTGTGCAGAAGGGTGTATGGGAGGGCCTGAGACCTTGCTTGTGAACACCCCAGGGTAGACAGACCCAGCCATAGCCAGCCTACCAGAGGCATGACATGGATGGGCACGCGCCGCACCCTGAGGGTCCCCTTGGGCTCTGCGGTCCCCCACTGGGCACCTCAGAGACTGCCACCCAGACGGAGCCCATGGTTCTGGGCTCCAGGCAGACAAGACCTCTGGCTCTCGGCTGTGCAGCCTGCCTGTCCCTTTTTTCAGGCTCTGGGGCCCAGGAGCATGGCCACCTCCCCTTGTGGGGTCTGCTCCCTTTTGGGGTCTCTGGCGTGCCAGCTGGAGGAACAGAGACTGTGAGCAGGCGACAGACTTCTACTGCCAGGCCCTTCTCCCTCAGGAGCTAGAGGGTAGACCACCATCACCCTCCAGGACAAAGGAGGACTCTGGGACCTCCTATTCTGTCCAGTCTGTCCAGTCAGGGGCATGGACCAAGGCCCTGCCCCGCCAGAGCTTAGCAACAGGTACACACCTCTTGCTGCTCCAGCAGAGCCTGCTGACTTGCCAGCTGCCACTGGCAACACAGGCTCAACTGCAGCTACCATCCCCACTCTCCCCAAGACAAAACGTAAGGTGTTTGTTGTGGGAGACTCCATCCTGAGGGGGACTGAGGGGGCAATCTGCCACCCCGACCCCTTAGCCCGGGAAGTCTGCTGCTTCCCAGGGGCCTGCATCCGGGACATTGCAGAGAAGATCCCAAAGCTCCTCCAGCCCACAGACCACTCTCCTATGCTCCTTATTCATGTGGGCACCAATGACACGGCTCAGAGCACTCCCAGCCAGGTCATGAGGTGCTACAGGGATTTGGGAGTGGGGCTAAAGGATCTGAGGGCACAGGTGGTGTTCTCATCGATCCTCCCAGTCTTGGGCTACAGGCTGAGGAGGAAGAGCAGGATCCATGTAGTCAACCAAAGACTGCGGCGCTGGTGTCATCGGGAAGGCGTTGGCTTCCATGACCACAGCCCGCTCTTTGGCGAGAGAGGCAGCGAGCTGCTGGGAAGAGATGGCCTCCACCTCTGTTCCCTGGGGAGAAGGCTCTTCTCAGCTAGACTGGCTGACCTGTTCCACCAGGCTTTAAACTAAGCCTGCTAGGAGACAGGGGGACTGCCGCCACTGCTGGCCTGCTGAGCAACCCTTGCAAAGCCAGCAGGCCAAGGCACTTAAGGGAGTCCACCCCTGCCCCAGCCCTGGTACAATCTGTGGGCAAGGCAAGAGCCCCCAGGGGGACCCTTGCCTGCCTGTACACAAATGCCAGGAGCTTGGGGAATAAGCAGGAGGAACTCCTCCTGCTTAACCCAAATAATTATGATGTCATAGAGATAATGGAGACCTGGTGGGACTCCACCTATGACTGGAGCATGGGTATAGATGGCTATACCCTGTACAGGAGGGATCGTGTAGATAAAAGGGGTGGGGGTGTAGCTCTCTATGTTAAGGAAAGCTACGTGTCCCTGCAAGCTAATATTGGCAACCAGGGTGGATGACTGGAGACCTTCTGGGTTAAAATCCATAGGGAACATGGCACAGGGGACACAATGGTGGGCATCTACTACAGACCTCCCACCCAAAGTCCTGAGCTTGACCAGGAGTTTGCCCTGAGGCCACATGCTCCAGAAGCATGGTTGTCATGGGTGACTTCAATTACCCGGACATCTTGTGGGAGGATCACTCAGCAAAATCTGAGCAGTCGCAAAGCTTCCTCTCGTGCGTGGATGACCTCTACCTGACTCAAGAAGTCTATGGGCCAACAAGAGGGAAAGCGCTGCTCGACCTGGTACTGGCTACAGGGGATGACCTAATCAGTGACCTAGTGATTGATGGGAAGCTGGGTGACAGCGACCACGAGCTGATCACCTTCACCATCTGCCGTAAAGCTGGCAAGTCAGTCAGCAACACATAAGTCCTTGACTTCAGAAGAGCTGACTTTGACAAGTTCAGGAGGCTTGTCAGTCAGGCCCTAAGGGACCATGACCCCAGAGAGAGGGGAGTTCAAGAAGAGTGGTTGCTCCTCAAGGGAGCGATCCTCAATGCACAAGCTGAGTCTATTCCATCTCGGAGGAAAGGCAGCAAGAGGGCATAGCAGCCCTCCTGGCTCTCCAGGGACCTAGCAGACCTCCTAAGGCTAAAAAGAAAAGCCTATAAAGGCTGGAGGATGGAACTCACCTCTAAGGAGGATTATTCTGCACTGGTCCTGTCCTGCAGGGAGTAAACCAAGAAAGCCAAGGCTGCAACTGAACTCCAACTAGCTTCGAGCATCAAGGACAATAAAAAGTCCTTTTTCAGATATATGGGGAACCAGAGGAAAAGCAAGGGCAACGTTGGACCCCTGCTAAACCAGATGGGGCAACTGACAACTGACGCCCAGGAAAAAGCCAACCTATTAAATAGGTACTTTGCGTCGGTCTTTCATCAGTCCCATGTGACACCCATGCCTCCTATGGGACAGGGAGGTCCGGGTGAGGGAGAGCCCCTGCCCTCCATAAATGTTGACCATAAATGATGAAGGAACATCTTGAGAAGCTGGATACCTTCAAGGCAGCCGGCCCTGACAATCTACACCCCAGGGTACTCAAGGAGCTGGCAAGCATCATACCCCAGCCCCTGGCATGGATCTTTGAAAACTGGCGCTCTGGAGTAGTGCCCGAAAACTGGAAGAAGGCCAATGTGGTGCCTATCTTCAAGAAAGGGAGGAAAGTGGATCCGGCTAACTATAGGTTCATCAGCCTGACTTCTATCCTGGGGAAGATCTTAGAAAAGTTTATTAAAGAGGCCATCCTTAATGGACTGGCCGACACCAACATCCTAAGGGATAGCCAGCACGGGTTTGTTGTGGGTAGGTCTTGCTTGATCAATCTCATTTCCTACTATGACTAGGTGACCTATCACCTGGACCAGGGAGAAGAGATTGATGTCATATATCTTGAATTCAAAAAAGCTTTTGATCTGGTATCCCATGATCACTTCTTGGCAAAACTGGCCAATTATGGCCTTGGGTCCACCATGATCCACTGGCTGGGAAATTGGCTTTGTGGTTGGACCCAGAGGGTAGTAATTGATAGCAGTCACTCATCATGGTGTCCTGTGACCAGTGGGGTCCCCCAAGGCTCTGTCCTTGGGCCCATATTGTTCACCTTCTTCATTAATTATGTGGACATTGGAGTCAGGAGCGGACTGGCCAAGTTCGCCAATGACACCAAACTTTGGGGCAAAGCATCCCCACCAGAAGACAGGCGGGTGATGCACGCTGACCTAGATAGGCTCAGCAAATGGGTGGATGAGAACCTGATGGTGTTTAACATCAAAAAATGCAAGGTTCTCCACCTTGGGAGGAAAAACCTGCAACATCCTTCTAGGCTTGGCAGTGCTACGCTGGCTAGCACTACGGAAGAAAGACACTTGGGGGCCTGCAACAGGAGCCTGCAATGCTATGCTGCAACTAGTAAAGCAACCAAAACGCTGGCTTGATGCTTCTCAAGCAAATCCCAGGACGTCATTCTCCCCTTGTACTCGGCCTTGGTGAGGCCACAGCTGGAGTACTACGTCCAGTTTTGGGCTCCACAATTCAAAAAGGATGTGGAGAAGCTTGAAATAGTCCAGAGAAGAGCCACGCGCATGATCAGAGGTCAGGAAAACAGACCTCACAACAACAGGCTGAGAGCCATGGGGCTCTTTAGCCTGGAAAAGCGCAGGCTCAGGGGTGATCTGATGGCCACCTATAAGTTTATCAGGGGTGACCACCAGGATCTGGGGGAACGTTTGTTCATCAGAGGGCCCCAAAGGATGACAAGGTCGAATGGTCATAAACTACTGCGAGACGGTTTCAGGCTGAACATAAGGAAGAATTTCTTTACTGTGTGAGCCCCCAAGGTCTGGAACAGCCTGCCATCGGAGGTGGTTCAAGCACCTACATTGAACACCTTCAAGAGCCAATTGGATGTTTATCTTGCTGGGATCCTATGACCCCAGCTGACTTCCTGACCTTTGGGCAGGGGGCTGGACTTGATGAACTTCCGAGGTCCCTTCCAGCCCTAATGTCTATGAAATCTATGAGGAAAAGACTGAGGGAGGATTTGATAGTAGTCTTCAAACACCTCAAGTGTGATTATAGACACTGGCGACATGTAGGGGGTGCATGCGAAGATAGGCTACAAACCCCCTGGAAGTGCCAACCAAGAAACCGGAAGGGCTGCTGGAAGTGCACTTCCAGTTTCACTGCTGGTTCAGTGATTGGAGACCCTCCTGGTCAGTGATCAGCTGTTGGGGGACCCTCCCCCAGTCAGCAATCAGCTGTGATCTGGTGCCCTCCACAGACTTGGGAGGCACCAGTTGCCCATAATTATAGAGAGGATGGAGATAGGCTTTTCTCTGTGCCTGTAAGAGACAAGAATAGGAGTTGTGGCCTCAAGCTGCAGTAGAGGAAATTTAGGTTGGAAATTAGGAGGAACATGCTGAGCGTGAGGGTGGTCAAGCATTGGAATAGGATACCTAGAGAAGTTTTGGAGCTGGGATGGGTTAGTCAGGGATAAGCCTGCCTTGAGCAGGGTGGAGCTAGACTAGATGGCCTTATGAGGTCCCATCGAGCCTTACTTTTCTATAATTACCTGGATAGATATAATTTTTAACTTGCGAAAGCAGAGTGAAATTCAAGACATTTTTGGTAAACTAAGCAACAGTTATTTTCCACTGACATATGACACAATCTTTAACTCTTAAATAAATCCTAGAAAAAATTCTTTGGGAATTCTATGGAAGGGGACCTAGCACATAATTTGTTACCCTTAAAACATTTTTGAGAAGGTCAATTGTGAGTGGCATTTCCACCCTTTTTAAGCTGCCCAAAACACAATGCATTCTAGCGTCAAATCTAAAAAAAAAAAAAGGCTGTATGAAAATCACAAGATGCTGGTGGTTCAGGTTCAAAATTGAGACTTTATTATAAACCCTGTAAAAACATAAACTTTTAAATGTCATGCCATGACCTTCAACGTCCCGTTTAAGTACTCCAGTACTGTTTGCATATTGAGAGTGGCCTTATGTTTAATTAGGCAGTTGCTTATAACTTTGCAAAATTGAAATAGTTTGCTCTGAAATTTTTCATGAGAGGTGTCTACTTCAGACTGTATTAAAAAAATAGATAAAATTGTTCAACCAGCTCTCAGAAAGAGATTTGGAAATGGGCATTGTTTTGTCCATGTTAAAAAAAAAGGAAAAGTCTTACAGTCATTTCATTGGGAAGCTCTACTAGTTCTATGCCTTGAGGAACCAGCTGAAATGTTAGTGTCCAGGAGGTGGTTTTTGCAATTCCTGTGTTTAAAAAATAGACCATATTTGACTAAATGACATGCATGTAAAAAAGCTTTATACATATTAAGTAGAGACTGTGAATCTGGAAGCTAAATTCTCTGAGGAATCTGTATGTATTGAATGTTCCTCTGTTCAGCACTGCAATGGTCAAACAGGATTTTCCCCATAATTGGTGCTCCCAGCTGCTGTTGTGCTCGGCAAAAGAACAGAGAGCATTAAGGCTTTCTCTTCCATATTCACAATGCTGTAATTCACAATGCACAATTTGGCTTCTGGTTCCAAAGCCGCATGGAAGATGAAACAGAGAAATGCAAATGTAGAAGGAATCAGAGCTATTCTTGAGATTGGGACAAGAAGCTTGGTGACAGGGACTGGGTGGGCAACGAAAGTAGGACTAGGAGCTGGGAAACCATAAAGAAGGGTGGTGGATTGGGATCCAGGAAGTGGTGGTGCAGAGTAAAACAAAGAGAATGAGGTGGAAGAGTGATACTTCAATAAGGAAGCCTGAGAGGGACACTGACTGGCATGAGAAGCTGAGTACTGGAACAGATACAGGCTGGAGGGGCTGGGGTAAAAGGATATTTCATGAATAGCATGCTTCTCTCCAGAACCGGGAATTGATTCAACTATCCCTCTGCTGTTGGTAAATATTTATCTATTAAACACGCTGGCAATATATATGTCTCATCTGTTTGATGCTGGCCCAAAATAGCCAAATAGAAAATAATAACCTACTACCACTTATTTATACTTCACACAGCAGGAGCCTGGAATGAGTTCATGAAGGGTCCAATTATCCCCCAGCTGTGACCAATTTGCCACTCATAAAGCAGATGCAGCCCATCCAGAGGGAGGATAGCAGGTAGCAGGTAGGATAGCAGGTAGAGAGGCAGAAGAAGTACAGATTAAAAGGAGCTCTGGAATGAGTTAGATAGAAATGAAGACAATCAAGCAGAGAAGGTACAAATAGGAAGGGCAGGAAACATCCCAGGGAAGCAGAGAGGGATAGAATGGAATATTATCCACTGTTAAACACAAGGGCTCTGGGCTGGAACCCAGAGGAGAGAGCAGAGCTGTGTTACCCTGACCCCGCTAGCCTGGCAGAAGTGACTGCCTTGTAGATAGAGTCCAAAGATTGGTCTCAGACTGATAAAAGGCCCAAGGTTGGGCATATGACCTTTAGGGTTTAACTTTAAACTTTCTTTTATCCTGAGGGGATGAGATCCCAGGTTAGACAGAAGGAATTGTAGGTGATTGGAGGGGACACTGAGGAACATTATTTAGTTGCTTCAGGTGGCAAAGATCTGTGGTACAAATCTTAAAACTCTAACCCTGCTGATGACCTGGGTGGGTGTCACCAGCAAGTATCCTGGTTTTCTTTGTTTAGAAATTGCAAATTCTCTGATAAAAACCACAACTGAAAATTCTCTGATTAAAAACCTCAAAATCCATGATTAAAATGAAATGCCACTAATACACACACACACACACGCACATATATATATATATATAGGGAGAGAGAGAGAGAGAGAGAGAGAGAGAGAGAGAGGTATCAATTGAGCACAATGTTTTATTGATATATTTGCAATTTTAAAGCAATTTGGAAGCCTGCTAGTGCCTCAATCATTATAATAAAATTAATTCTAAGTACCTATAAATATTGGTATTTGATTTTGGATTTCTTATCATGGAAAATAAGAACTCCCTGTGCCCCCTTTGCTCACCAGGATGCAGGTCCAGCCCCTCACTCCCAAGCTACATTCCCCCAGCACAGCTGGTGCCCCTCACTCCCCACCCACAGCTACCTTCCCAGCCTTGCCAGAGGGGCCCCCAGCTGCCAGGGCTATGGGGCCAAAAGAAGGCAGCAGCTGCTGTGCAGAGCTGAGTGCAGAGCCCAGATTCCCCCTCCCCCATGGGTGGCACGGCCGAAGTGGAGTCCATGGGGGGTGTGGGGATGCAGGCTGTGTGCTGCAAGCTCAGGCTCCCTGCCCTGCTGCCCTCCCCCCCAGGGTCTCTGCAGCCCAGTGGGTGGGACCTGGAGCAGCAGGGCAGAATAGGGAAGGGCGGGGAAGCTCATTGCCACTGCTGGGAGCTCCACACCACCCTGATGAAGCACCCCCTGGCCATCTGAAAGCAGTGAGGGGCACAACTTTGTGCCGCCACCCTTGCTACTGCTGGGCGGGCAGAGGGCGCTTAGCCAGAGTGACGTGGGGCTTGCAGCAGCAGGAAGCCCACCCTCACCCTGCATACAGATCTGGGAATGTGCGCAGTGGTGGAGAGCCAGCCCTACTCCCCCACCCCCTGGATGAGCCACCCACAGCACTGTCCTGCTCCCTGCCTGGGCTCTGCGGCTGTGCATTCTGGCCCCAGACCCCAAGCCCCATGCACTGCCCCAGCTGGGCCCTAGCCCCAGTCCCAGTCCCAGCCCCAGCCCCAGCCCTGCCCAATTCACTCCTTCACCCCCTACTTCCCTATGGGAGCCACCTTCCCCTTGCCAGATTTACCTGGTGGCCATGTACATGTGTGAGCACGCACATGCACATGGTGCCTCCTGCTTGACTGCTTTTCTCCTGCTCCCCCCAGCCCCTTGCAGGCTGGAAGTCTGAAAGCCACAGAGAGCTCTTTGCAAAAATGGAAAATCCATGTGGTTCTCCATTAAAATGAAAAATACCCATTTTTCTTGATTAAAAGGGAAAATCTGCATTTCTTTCTGTTTTTCTGTGGGAAACAGAAAACCCAGATTCCTGGTCACCAGGATTCCCTGTTATAGAATTTCTATTTATTTTCAATTTGCTTTAACCCCTTCTAGGGTTTCTCCAAACCATGAAATTCCTACTAAAATCTATTGTAACAGAAGGTAAAGCTTTCAGACTTATTCAGTTGGGAAATGCCAGAATGAAGGCTGCCTGTGCAACCTAAATTTGGGTCCCTTGCATGCATTTTGTATTATGACCAGGGCAATGAGAGAAATGGAATTTCCATGCTGCAACATTTTCACATGAAAAAAATGTTTTCATTCCAAATCAGAACAAAAATCAGAAATGTAAAATTTCCCAGAGAATGGCATTTTTTAATTTTTTAGGGTCTGTTGCCCAGCTCCTTGGAGAGCTGGGAAGCCCTTTCACTATCAGGTAGGCCATTGGAGAGCCATCTGTTAGAGGACAGTTGGTTGCCTACAAAGCCAGCCCAGGGAGCTGGCTGCCTGGGTTGTTGAGGGAGCACAGGGAACTAGCCAGCTCACCCCTGCAACTGCCTGGGAGGACAGCCTGGGGAGCCTGTCAGGCAGGCAGCCAGGAAGCTGGGGAGCTGGGTAGGCTGGCAGGAATCCAGGCCAAGCAGAAAAATAGCTTTTTGTATGCAATATGAGATTCCAATTGTGGCAGAGACTAAAGACACTAAAGAGAGGTTTGGTCCCACCGTACTGGGTACTGTTCAAACAAATAATGCAAGGACAGGTGCCAGCAACAAACTGCATGACCTAGTGTACAAAACCTCCTTTTATATGATTATTTTGTGCCATTAAATTTATTTTCCCAATCTAAACTACAACTACCACTCTTGGGATCAGGATGTTAAAAAAAAAACTCGGGTTTTTTTTTTTTAATGTTATACACATGGGAGGCCAACATTTCAGAGACACTGCAACGCACAAAATTCATGTGCACGTTTTGATGGTAGTAAATGCACATTGCAGATAACTACTTACAACCTAAGGCTGCTAAATGCCCTGACCAGAAAAGGAGAGGAAGACATATCATTGTCTCCACTATTGAATACTGAGCAACCCCTGAGAAATTAATTGTGCTTACTTTCACCTGCCTTATATGCCGTGTTTCATCCCCACCTTATTCTACCTATTTGTTTCTTACCTATTATTTTTCTTCTGTCTAGATAGCCAGAACAAATTTAGCCTTCTAACACTTTGCTGTTATTAGTTTGACAAGCTCAAAGCAATTCTTGATAATGGCAGGTGTAGCTAATTCTGCTCTATCTCTCTATTTATGTGGACCAATTGTATCTAACCATTTCACAGTCCTTAATGGATTTTATTCTCCAGGGTTCCTGTGAGAAAGGGAAACTATCCCTGTTGAACATGTAGGCTAAGTACACACATTCAGGAGGTTAAATTGTGTTCAAAATGGCTGCCCAATTTAAACTTAGCTTGTCCTGGTGCTGACTTTACACTTACAGAGCTGGTCTCATTGGCTGGCAATCAGTCTAAACCTGTAACTGAATAGAAGTTCCTTGCACACAAACTGGTCTAAATAATGAAGAACCCAATTTAAGACGAACCTGGATCTATGTAGTATAAGACTGATTCCATTAAGGTCAAACTGATGCATGGAATTTCTGCTCACTTCCCCTGCATAACCCTGACCGAGACAACCCACGCAGGGTGCGGGGCCCTGCCCCCAGATGCAAAGAAGCTGGCGGCGGATTCAGTGGGTGGGGGGCCTTGTCAGTGGCCAGATGTGAAGCCAGTGGCAGCATGGAACCACCACGCTGCTTCGCCGGGCTCTGCGGGGCTCCCCAACACAAGGTGCCTGGGGCAGTCATCCTGATCCTCCTCCCCTACCCCCCCAGGGATGGCCCTGAGGTTGGGAAAACCTAGTCACTGCCCACAGCCCCAGAGCTGCTCTTTTTCCTACCCTCTTTCCCCGCACTGGTCTATTTTTTGCAACCCCCAGACCCTTGCTTCCACCCCCCCCCACCAGCCTGTGCTCTCAACCCCCATCCCCAGGCTGCTCTGGGTGTGCCCCCAAGCTGCTCTGGGTGCAGCCACTTATATTAGCATTCACCATTGCCAGAGCCGAACAAGTAAGTCCCAGTGAGGGAAGGGGCAAAAGGGATGTGGGTTTAGGTCATTAGGGGGACCTCACCCCACCCACAGGATGTGCCTCCTCCCTACCCCTAAAGCAGAGTGCCTGCCCTTCCTACCCAACCTGTGGGTTGTGCCTGCCACCCCACCCCTTGTGAGTCATGCCTACCCCCTCACCCCACCCCCAGATCATGCCTGCTCCCCCTACTCATCATGGGTCACGCCTGCTCCTTCAACCCTGTGGGTTGCACCTGCCCTCCCACCCCTCATGGGTCATGCCTGCTCCCCCATTCCCCAGCACACACCCAACCCCTCCAGCCTGCTGGACTCCCAACCCCTGGCTAGCCCCCGCCCCCACCATGACTTGTCTGATATTGGACAGCCATTTTGAATTGATTTTACCTTCCCCTAACACCTCCAAATGCCTGTACTTTGCCATAGAGACTGAAAGTTCAGAGTAAATTAAGTGTTTTTTCCAAGAGCATACAGGAAGGTTGTAGCTGAGCCAGGAATAGAAAATGTCTCTTGTAGCCCAGACCAGTGACCTCTCCACTAATTTATCTTTCCTAACTTGTAGTGTGTAAAGTACTTGTGCTCTCCCAGTTCCAACCAAATGTAAAAATCATAGAAACTGTATTTTCTTCAATTTGTGTTCTCTCTGTTCCTGTTTGGCTTATGTACAAGATCCACATTTAACCACAAAACTGGAGAACCATTAATTAAAATATATGTTCTCTGTTTCCCCAAGCTAAGCTACAACTACCACTCTTGGACTCAGGGTCTGCCTATGCACATGCTTGTTTGTGTTCTAGTTAGAATGCGTCAGAGCAGTCTCAATTAATCCAGCTCCAGCATCACCTCGCTGTTATGTGTATAATGTTATGTCCCCATGAGTTTTAAAATGGCCACGGAGGCGCTTTATCTAAACCTCTTCAAATGAGTTTTAGATAAAGTGTCCCCTGGTCATTTAAAAATACATAGGGGCTTAATATACATGATAACAAGCCATTTTAATTACAGCGGCCATCTGGGAATCATTCTAAAATGCCTCCCTCCCTCCCACTGCTAAGCACGTGTATAGGCAGCTGGGAAGTTTACAACAAAACAAAAAAAACCAGGGTTGTTTTTTAATGTAATGTTGGGCCAACATTTCACAAAGACTGCAACACACAAAATGCATTTGCACATGTTCTGATGCACATTCCACATAACTGCTTACAAATGCTTACAATCTGGGGACCACTCTCTCCAGGCTCCACTCACCAGGATTGGGCCCTGGTGCTGTAGCCCCCCCATGTTGGGGTTGGACCCTGGGGCCCAGCACCTAGGGTGGCCATTGGTCCTGTTTTATACCAGACTGTCCTGTTTTTAATCACTTTGTCCTCTGTCCATTTTCTAAATGAGGAATGGACTGCAAAAAATCCTGGTTTTCAGTTAATTGGTGGAAATACATGTCAATCATTTGCCCTTGCAATTCTGTTGGCTGTACATAGAAGCAGGGCAGTGCACAGCCAGGAAGAGCAGGAAGGTGGCTTTTTTGGTGGCTTTTTTGCCCCTTGCTGCTGATTGGCCAAGGAGGTGGCAGCCCCACCCCTCTCTCCTGTTTGGCCAAAGGGGCTGGTGGTGCTCTCCTCTCCCACCAAGGGGATGGCCTGTATTCTGGGGAATGGGTCAGGGCCTCCTACCAGCACTGCCCCTGTCCAAACCAGTGCACAACACCCAGGACTCCCCATGCATCTGGAAATTTTCTGTAGGGGAGTGGAGCCATTGCTAGCCTGCTGCCAAATTTCCAGACACTTAGGGAGCCTTGCAGGCTGGATAATATGGTGCCATGGGCTGTGTCTGGCTCACAGGCTGCGGGTTGAGCACCCCTGGTTTAAAACAAGAAAAGACAAGTTCCTGGCAACAGCACAATTAATTTCAAACTGCTGGACTTTAAGAAAAACTGATCATTTAAAAATTGAGAAATGTATGAAACATTCTGTCTGTTCCTTTAGAGATGAAGAACAGAACACAATTTTACTTGTCTTAAGCTTTTCACGGTAACATACTGCAGACAGATATATTTAGTACTTTAAGAGTTGATGCCAAATGAAATATTAGAGGTATATTATAGAGTAAAGCGTTTCAGTAATACTCTAAAGTCTAGATCAGAAGTTTATGCTCAATACATATATGTTCTTTGACTCTCTGAATATTCTGTTTTTAGAAATATGGCTGCAAGATTATCATCAGTTGATTTTAAACACAGCCTATGTAAAGCTAACTTAAATTTTACAAGTTAGTGTCTTTCCATGCTGAATCTGATAATATAGATTCTCTCTCCTTTAATTGGAATTACCAGGAGTTTACCTAGCTTCACTTCTCATGGACAGCTGTTGTTAAATGGATGGAACTAAGGTAGGGGACCACTTTTCTCCTAGTACAAATCGCACAAGTCAAAGCTTACCACTTATGTTTTCCAAGATAAGTTTGATGATTATGCTGTAAATAAGCATTGATTTTTTTGTGTAGATTCCATTACTCCCAATCCTAGAAAAATTGTTCTGTCCTCTTGAATAGCTATTACAAATGTATAAGAAATATTTTCATTTTTTTCTGTAAAAGAAACAAAAAAGGCATTTCTGAACATCTGACAGTTGTGTTCTTGGCTTTATGAAAATGACTTAAGAGGTGATATACAAAGAGCTCTGCATGCTTTTTTTTTTTTTTTACCAGTTGACCCACAAGGTGGCACTAAAGAGAAAAGTGACAATTTTCCAAATACAAATGAAAACCAAAGGCAGAATACTGTATGCTGAATCTATATTATTTTAGTTAGAAGCATGCTTCCTTCATTGTCAGTTATACTTCATTTTGTGAAGAGCCTTAAAGTTAAATAATTACAAAAATGGTTCATTCCTCCTATCCCCATCAAAACTTATTTTTTAAAGAAAATGATCAAGACTTAGGTCATTTACTTATCACAATCCCAGAATCTTGAAGGAGTGTGATTATGATCAAAATGTAGTTAATTAATTTCTTTTCTTTGGAAATGCTTACATCCTTTTTTGAGTAATTAAATTTGTGTTGATAAAAGATACCATGCCAGGAATTATTTACTACCTGCTTTTAAGTACTGTTTTAACTGAAATATCCGATTGGTCAGTTTTGCACTTTTAGTGTTCAAGAGCACCTGACTCAGTTTACCCTTTTATAATAACATAATTCACTTATAAACTGTACAGTTATTTAATATAATGTTTTAGGCTCAGGGAGAGTCAGTTGGAGTTTTGTTACTTTCTGCAGTGGGATCAGGATTTCGCTTCTAGCAGTCCCATGAAGTGCAGCATTATAAACAAGTAGTCAGATGAACACAGTTCTAACAAGATAGTAGAGCTAGAAAAACTGATCCCTTGATCTACTTGTGATAATCATCTAGATTGACTATTATTGTTTGATGTTGAAGATACGCTAATTACATTTTCATTGCCACAAACATTTAAGAATTTTTTCACCAATTATGGGTATTCCATGTAAAAAGTCTTCCTGTTTCCGGTTTGAATTATTCACTTTATAAGAAATATGCTTCAGTGATCCCTTCTTTCCAGGATTCTGAATAAGAATCCATATATCTCATTTCTAATTCATACAAAGCACGTGGTACGTGCCCTGGTCCAACCCCATTCAGAAAAGGTCTTGAGCCTAATTTGGAACATATGCTTCAAAGGTACCCTGAATAAGATCAAACTGAAATACTTGTTTAAGTCTTTCCTCAAAGCCCTAAACATGAGCTCAACTGTAAACACCTATTAAAAAGCTTTAATTTGGAGTCACAGCCTTTCACAAAGAAAGCTTAAGTTCAATGAGAATTTTGCCTGAGTAAGGTCTGCAATTTAATTGGATTGTTAACTGTTATTTTAATGATTAGTATATAGATCACTTGTCTTTAGCTGCCTTCTGAGGCTGTAAATAAAGCATCGTCCTTTATTACAGACTCTTTGGTTACTAATCTTCTAATAACAGCTATTTTGCATAGAATGGAGCACATGACAAATCAAGTATTCAAAAGTCACATACGTTAGTAGCGTGATAGTAAAACAAGTGTTGATAGGTATCGGAAGGTAAAGATCAGTTTGTATATGAAGATGTTTTAACAATAATTGTAGAAGTCCATAAACATTTACTACTAATTGTGGCAGAACTGATTAAACGTAGATAGGCATTTCATTTAATTAATCTGTGGAAACAAAAGAGTGGTATATAATAGAAAGAGAAAGCATTCGAAGATAGGTAACAAAAATGATTCAAGACTTGGAGATACTTGAATATAGGGAAAGTGAAGAGACTGGGTTAACTCTGTTAAGGGAAACAAACAAGAAGTCATGATGCAAGTATGGTGAATGGCAGAGAAGGTGAGTCAGGAGTTCTTATATTCTGGGTGCATCGATACATGACGCTTTAATGCATATTAGCCTAAATTAATGCGTATTGTGGGTGTACATCTACATGTGCAAGCCCTTAATGCACATTTAAATGGTGAATTTAAGCTATTCTCCCCTAAAGGCTATTCTCCCCTACCTGAAAATGAAGGTATCAAATTTAAGTGCAAATAGTTAAAGTGCATAAACGCTATGTGTGTTGACTTACTTGGGACTAACTTTAGTTCCAAGTCAATCCACACACAGCATTAATGTGCTTTAATGCCCGTATATGTAGATGCCTACCTAAACACACTTAATGCGCATTAAAATAATAGTCATTAAATTTAAATGCGTGTGTAGACATGCTCGCTGTCTCCTAAAACAGGAAATGGGATATTTAAAGAAACTCAGAATCAGCAAATTTAAAACTGTTAATAGGAATGCTTTACACAACATTTAATTAACTTATGGAACACATTGCTGTGAGTTATTCAGGCTAAGATTTTAAGAAGTTTGAAAAAAAAATCAGAAATTTGTTTGGATGATAAGATTAGGCAGTTATAAACACAGATTAAAAACAAAAAATAAACTATGTTACAAGGGCTATAAAGCTCTAACATTGTCCACAGCTTGTTTCCTTGTACCTTTCTGAAACAAATCTTTTACTGATCATTAGCTATGATTAAATGAACCACTAGTTGAACCACTGATCTAACTTTGTATGGAAACCCCTATATTCCTAGTATAGTATGAAATATCTGGGAATTTTTTCTCTCCCTTACTGAAACTTAACGTGTTTGTTCTTACCTGATTCCAAATAACTAGATTTAAATATAATTATTTACCAAAAGAAACAAATAGCGGTAAGTTATATTGCTGCTGTGCAGATCACTACTAATAGCATGTCATTATTGTCTTATGGAACTGAAAAATAAAATTGCACTTCTGTTTTTTTTAATACTTTTGTTTTATAAAAAGCAGTGAAAAAACCCTTAGAAAAAGAAAATCTTTACTCTGAAAATACAAAAAACATTACTGTAAGGAAACCAAATATGCTTTAAATAAAGCACTCATTTGTTTTCCATTGTAGTTAGCTACTTAAGTGGGAAAATGAACAAATGGAAGAAAGGAGAAAAAATCAATTTTGAGAGGCTGAATGAACATGGATAGATGTGAAAACGCAACATCTGGGGGCAATAACTTATTCATAATCCAATTTGGGTAAGTGAAATAGTATTTTATTCACATTTTAGTGTGGGCGTATGTTTCATCCAAAATCTTCAGGCTAGAACTTTGACTCAACATGAGCGCAGTATAATGCATTTTCCTTTAATAGGATTGAAATAAGAAAAGGAACTAAGGTTCACTGTACAAGATGATGAGACTTTTGATGAAACAATCCCTACCTGTTCATAGCACAAGAGCAGAGGGAAGTGACCATCTGTGTCCCTGTGTAATGACACAAGCAGCCATCCATACATGGCTTCTCAGGAAGGCCCTCAGATATGGCCAGAGAGAACATTTAAAATAGTTCCTTCCCGTTCTACAAGGGAAGAGAAAAGAAGAGGAAAAGAGAATAAAAGCAAAAGTAAAATGCAATAAGGGAGGGAAGCACAGCATTAATGTTCCTACCTCTCTCGTTAGCAGCTGTTGTAAGCTTATGACTATCTTTAGCGAAATCACCCCAATGCAGCACCCTTTTCACATTTACTTGTTTGTTATTTCATAAAACAATGAGTAAAGCAAAGCCAAGATGTAGTTGCACAGTTGCACTGTTCATCCTTAATTCAAAATGAAACAAAACAAATACTGCTGAGGGCTGAATCCTACTTGCCAAACTCAGATAGGAAGTCGGTTTACTTCTACAATTAGCATCAGCAAGTTTAGGCCATTACTGTGATGTAATGGAGAAGAGCCAAGAGATGAGGGAGAAAGCCTCTTAAATGTGCCCTGCCACTTGGCACATTTAAAGTGGAAAGCATTTTGACTTCTTAGACTTCTAATGGGAATACTTCCCCCAACATTTTCTTACCGTCTCTTAAAAATAACTATAAGGTGTATTCATCAGTGCCATCTGTTCATCCTAAAATGCCTCCTGAAAAAATTATAAATGCTTTGGGTAAAAAGTATCTCCACCCCTACTCTGAGAGTTCAAAGAAAGCTATAAACTTTCCTGTCAGAGATGGCCCTAATTGTAGGAACAAAGCTGTCAGAAAGGGCTGTTATGTTTTTCTCCAGAACTCCAGTGCAGGGATGTGTTGAAGTGTAGAAATGAAGTGACGACAAGCCCCAGCTAGCGTACGGTCCCGAGGGTTACCATGTCAAGCTGGCACAAGCTGGGGCTGGGGCAGAGTATTGTTCTCAGTATAATATTATGAGATACATTACATACAAATACATTATGCCTCAGGTGAATCAAATGTCTAAAATATTAGCAGTCTATCTGCCAGGTGAGAACTACATTGCACAACTTAGACATAGGAGATCACAAGTAGCACTGACGCTCAGGTATGTAGGGAGAGTATGGCCGTCACTTCAGAGAGTGCAATATATGTTTGTCTCCATGTCTGCATAGCTCAGCTCAGGGAGGTGGCAGCAGACCATCACTCGCTCTTCTTTGTGGCCACTTTCTGTTTCCCCTGCAGGTCTTACTCATGAATTTAAGGGCTGCTGTTGCCACCCGTTTCTGCTTAGGAGTTAAGTGGGGGAGCACTAGCCCCTTTGCCAATTTGTACCTGAATCAAGCAGGATAAAATCTGGTGGCAGATCTTTCATATACCCAGGTGAGTAAAATATGGATCAAGTAGGCCCAAGGTAGAAAGTTATGCATAGCCTAGAGAAGGTAAAAGCCTTTATTCTCTATTTGGGTAAGTTCATTCTCAAAAATAAATTGTACTCAGCTTCATGATATTCACTAAAGCTGCTTATTTATAAAATCCTTCTGGTAGGACTATAAAGCACCAGTGTGAAAACTGAATAGTGTTTGTGGAACTGTGATGTGAGAATACAGCTTTATTGGGATCCCTTGTCAAGTCTTTGCTGGTTGCAGTATAAGCTAGTATGTGAATTGAAAACTGCTGGCTGAAGTTTATCAGCCTTTCCTTTAATGTTTTTTTGTCTACAAAGAACAGTCCCTAGGTTGATTCAGTAAGGGCCTGAGATGTGTTTTCTTATTTTGCTCAAATGGCTGAAATCTGAAATCTTATCCTATAGCTCATAAAATATGATTGCATACAAGATGTTGATGGCCTAAGGGAAGTTTTGAACAACCAGGAGTCATTATCAGGATTTACTGTAGACATGATCCACGATCTTATGTCTTTCCAGTAGCATTGCAGAGAGAACAGAAAAGTTGACTGCAGATTTCAGAGACATTACCTATGAAACCCATTCATGCACTTAGTACTCTGGATTAGTGAACAGGCAAGGACTTTGCAAAACGTGTATAGAGAGACCCTTGTAAGCTACGAGTCTACACAAATACATTTGTCGGTCCTTGTCAGGATGGTTCTAATATGCACATTTGCCATTTTAAGTAGTACAATATGAGTATTTTATGAATTTGGCTAAAAATCTGACCCATGCCTGGTCAAGCTACATTTTGAAGATCCAACATTACAAGATTGGAGGATAGTATATGGCAGCGTGTGGTTTTAGAACGGTGGAAGAACTCAGGCACCTTAACTGTGTCGCACAGAATTGGCTAGCAGAACGTTAAAAGCAAAATATAAGCCCTCCTAGATGTGGCATCTGTGCGGATCAGAGAGGAAACTGAAACCACTTAGTGTCTCATCGTACCAAAGTGAGAGGAGAACTTTAGGGGTCTAAATTCTCTTTATAGCTTGTTCATTAATGTAACCCTTCTTAGAAGGATATAGACCCAGGTTGCTTACTGGCCTGCAGCTTAAATAAACATCACTTCTGATATCGGGCTACTTTTCCTCATGAGTTTATATTTGACCGCTGAGTTGTGTGATTGAGCCTCTTATTAGGTGGGCTTTGAAAATCTCAGCCATGGAAATAAAACTTACAAAGATGGCTAGACTATTTGTTATTGTTACTCTCTTGTGCTTGCCTTACATTTCCCTCTGAATTTGGCGTGGTTGAGCTGTTGGTCAAGCGGTCCACAAATGTCTGAGATAGCAGAACATGCCACTTTTCTGAGAACAACATATTCAGATGTAAAATTGTAACTTCTTTCCTGCTCTCCACTGCATGCATAATATTTTCTCAGCATACACACACAACTTATAAAATAGCATTAGGAAGAGTTAGGTTCCACATACCCTTAAGACATTCTCTTGCTTGACTACATCCCTGAGCTACTGAAGGGACACAAACCTACATTTAAAAAACAAGACATAAGAAAGAGATTTCTTTCTGATGGCTGCTATTGACAGCCCACATACAGAACACTTAAAAGCACTCAGACACTTCTTTTGTGTCCATATTCAAATAGTTTAATGAAACATATATAAACTGACATTTTTAAACCTAAAGATTTGGGTTTTATTTCCCCAATGTCAGCCTTTCAAATTACAGGGCAAGAGTTTTCCACCATGTGCCTCAAAGTTCAGTCAATATAAAATGACACCTATTTACAGCCACTGAAAAGACTGTTGTGCTGTTATAACAGGTGGCTGGATAACATCACAGTTAATGTGGGGGAACTCTTTTAGGGGAGTAACGTTTTGCCCCACATGACCAAAAGTCATAAGTGACATTATCACACATGTCACTGTATATTAAATTTAGTACATCTGCAGTGTGTAACACTCTCTTACATTGCACTGCAACATAAAACAAGGGCTTGAATCATTCTAGGCAAAGCCTGTATTTTTTTTCCCCCTAAATGCTATTTGGTCTGAATGATAGCAAATGACAGCTCCTATTCCACACTGCAGCATGCCAAGTCAGACGGGGGTAAGCACGCAGTAAGACAAGCTTGAGAGCAGTTCAGCAAGCCATACATCCAGTCCTACAGAACGCTTAGAGAAAACTCACTTTGCTTATGTATTTTTTTCGAAGCACAAGGAATCTCTCGGGACTTTCCAGCACTAATTATTGCCCTCATTATGAAAAACAGTGCCCTTCTGCAAAGAATGATACAGGTGCTTAACTTCACTGACTCTGGTATTATTAACAAGCGTATGAAGTTAAGCACACATGTAGCTCTTTGCTAAATGCCCTCCAGTATAAAGCATATGGAAATAGGCCAAAACTAGCGGTTGGCATTTGTGGACCCCTAAAAAATTTCAAAAGGAGGAGCGGACCCCTTTGGAAATTTTGAACGGAGGTGTGGACCCCTTTCAATTGTTAAGCGTGGGTATTTGCATCCTTTTGATTGACTGCAGTAATCTTTCGCAGACCCCCGAGACAGTGTGCAGACAGCCACGGGTGTGTGGTTGAAACCCTGAACTACGCAGGGTGACCAAAAAAAAAAAAAAAAAGAGCAAAAAGCAAAAGGCCATGTTGCAGTACAAACACCCAGGTGTGGACCTGAGTTTTGAAGCCAGGGCTCTTGTGCCTGTACTGCTCAGAGCTGCTTAGCTTCTCTCCCTGTGCACGCACACAGGCACATGCATAGCCTTTTTGGAGGAGCAGGGGCTCTTTCGTGAAGGTAAGGTCCCAGCTTTAGGTCCCCGAAGCGTCTCCGTTCAGAACCACAGCAAGGTCCACGATCTTTTGTTCCCTGGGGAATCCCTCACGTTAATAATGCCACTGGGCAAGTGAGTCCTATAAGGCTCCACAGCTGGGGGTGGGGGAAGGCCTGCCGCCAGCCCCCTAGCCGGGGGGATCACCAGCGGGTGCTCTGCGCTGCCGGGGGTGGGGGCGAGGGAGACCGCCGCGGACCGGCCCGCGTGGCGCTGAGCCCCGGGCAGCGCGGGCTCGGGAGGGGGGACTCGCTGCACGCTCCCCCTCTTCCCGCCCCCAGCCCCGACCTGCATATATAGCCGCCCGCCTGCTCGAGCGGGAAGGCGCTGCGGGCAGAGCCGCCTGCCCCGCCGGGCTGCGGGGGCCGCATGGCTGCGGCGCTGGGCACGGACCCAGGCAGCAGCGGGAGGCGGCGGCGGAGGAGGACGGCGGCGGGCGGCTCCGGGCGCTGAGTGGGAGGAGAGTTTGCGGAGCGAGCCGGCAGCATGTGCTGAAGTAGCCGCCGCCAGCCCGAGCGGCTCCGGGACGCCGGCGGGGCAGCGCCATGGGGCCGGGCGGGCGCTGAGGCCGGGCGGCGGGTCCCGCGACCGCCCATGCCGGGCCGGCCCCACGGGGGGGCGGCGGCGGCGGCCCCGCGGGAGGAGCCGGGGGAGGCGCTGCCGTGATGGCCCTGGCCGAGAAGCGGGAGAAGCGCTTCGCCTTCGCGCCCATGACGATGGAGGAGGAGGACGGCGCCGCCGCCCTGCGGAACGGCCCCGGCCCCGGCCCCGGCGCGGGTCCCGGCCCCGGCTCCGGCTCCGGCTCCGGGCGGGCGGCGGCGGCGCCGGCGGGGGGCCCGTGGGCGGACGCCGCCCGGCCGCGCACCACGGAGCGGCACATCGCCGTGCACAAGCGCCTGGTGCTGGGCTTCGCCGTGTCCATCGTGGCGCTGCTGCTGCTCACCGTGATCGCCGTGCTGCTCGGCGTGCGCTTCGAGGAGTGCGGCCCCGCGCGCGGCAACGCCAGCCTGCCCGGCCCGGCGCGGCGCCACCACGCCGCGGGGGAGCCCCCCGGCCGCCGCCAGGAGCAGGAGGCGCCGGAGGAGCGGCACGGGCAGCAGAAGCAGGGCGAGCAGCAGGAGGAGCAGGAGCAGGAGGAGGAGGAGGAGGAGTGGCAGCGGCGGCGCCTGCAGCCGCCCTGGACCCAGGCGCGCCTGCCCCGGCACGTGCGGCCGCTGCACTACAACCTCATGCTGAGCGCCTTCCTGGACAACTTCACCTTCTGCGGGGAGGTGAACGTGCACCTGGAGTGCCTCAACGCCAGCCGCTACATCGTGCTGCACGCCCAGCGCCTGCACGTGCAGGCCGTCCGCGTGGCCGAGGACCGGCTGGCGGGCGGTCCTGCGCGTGGCCGGCTTCTTCCTGCACCCGCCCACGCAGGTCTTCGTGGTGGTCCTCAACCGCAGCCTGGAGGCGCGCCGCACCTACAACCTCAAGATCGTCTACAGCGCCCTCATCGAGAACGAGCTGCTCGGCTTCTTCCGCAGCTCCTACGTGCTGCACGGCGAGAGGAGGTACCTGCCCCTCCTCCGCGTACCCCCCTGCCCTGCCCTGCCCTGCCCGCCAAACTTCAGCCCAAGTTTCCCCGCAGGAAAGCACAGGGGTGCCCCCCCCCCGCAGTTAAGTAGCCTCAGAGCAGCGGGTTCCCAAACTCTGACAGATTGTGCATAGAAATTAAGAGCTGGAAGGGACCTTGAAAGGTCGGCTCCCACCCCCTTGCTCTGGGCAGGAATACTGCTGAGACCAAATGAGGTGTCTGTCCAGTCTCCAGTTTAAAACCGTGCAACTTTAAGTGTCGCCAACAAATTTTTCATGCATGTAGGTAACCGACTAGGTCTTCGATTTTAAGTCTGTAGTGATAAGACGTTTGTTAACGTGTGCTGCTGGTGGGGTGCATGCCGCAGATTGGGAACTGCCGCCCAGAGCAGTGGTCTCCAAACTTTTTGGATTGTGCACCCCTATCGGTAAAAAATTTTTGAGCACGCACCCCCCATATATGTATATTTATTTATTTGACATACGGACTGAGTGAGGGCGCCAGTGTCAATCCTAAAGCTTAATTTCTTCCTCTTATTTTTTTAGATAAAAAATAAATATCAATGGAAGTTCTGATATTTTCTTCCCGCTGCCCAATGGATCGTCTTGCGCACCCCACTTTGGAGACCATTGCCCTAGAGGGCTGACCCCCCCCCCCCCCCCCCCGGAGTATTTAAGGGGCGGGGGTCCTGGACCACCCTCCCCCCGCCACCCATCAAAAAGTCCCAGCACAGTTCTGACCAGTTCCCCAAGCCCAGTGCTGCCAGGTGCATGATGATCGGATTTGTACGATTGTTTCAACCCTTGTAGGATCAACAACAGTAAAAGTGTACAAAACACATGGTCACTTTTGAGGCGGCTCATTGATGCAGCCTGTGCAAAAAGCCCAGGTTGCTCTTGGGAAGTCTTAAGTGATTTTTTTTTTTTTTGGGTTTGCTGTCAGCACTTTCTTACAACTACTTGCCTTGAAATAAAGAAATGCTTTCCACTTCAGTGGTCCAGTTCTCACTCACTTGCTGGCAAGTTACAGTGTGCAACATAAATAAGACGCTTACTTATTTGCTTATTGTTTTTCAGTCTAGGCTAGTTTTTGAACAAATATACAATTATTTTGAGCTTCCAGTGTGATAATGTCCTATTTGAGACCTGGCAGTGTTGCCTCAGTCCACACCTCAAGCTGGGACTGGGCGCTAGGACCTGCTGGATGGAGCCCGCGACTTGCCTGCTGTAGATCTTACTGCTGACACTTCTCCCTTTTCCCCTGCTTGGATTGCGACGGGTAGGAGGGAGAAGGGCTTCTCCAGCCTCACAGGCATATACAGCCCTTTCATTCCTCTACCTCCTTTCCTCCCCCTCCTGCTTTGGGGTCCCTCACCCTTTCAGCTGCTGCTCGGCAGGGCTGGGAAGCGAGAGCCAACAGTTAACACATGAGAGCTTTTGCTGGGGAACGGGGCTGCTGTTTGCTAATGCTGTGCTGGTCTGCAGAGAGATTCCCATGAAGTCCTTTGGGACACGCTAAGAGCAGGCAATTTGCGTATGCTGGCTGTCCCCCTTCCTTTTGGGGCTGGTCCCTCCTCTCTAAGTGGGATAGGCTGCATGTAGCCAGGGTTACAGCACCTTTTCTTCCCCCACTGACATGCACAGGGGCTGCAAATACTTTACTGTCCCTCATAATCCCTCGATCCTTAGGGGTTTTTAAGACCTGGGTAGACAAAGCTTTGACTGGGATGATGTAGTTGGGGACAGCCCTGCTTTTGAGTGGGGGATTGGACTAGAATCAGTGGATCTCACCCTTTTCGGTACGAGGACCCATTCGTAAGCATCGATGGCCAGTCTTAAACCAGTGCCCCTGGCACCCCAGCCCTCCGGTTTATGGGGCAGGGAGTGGGTATGCTGGCAGGCTGGAACTCTGCCAGCCTGCAAGGGAAAACCCATGGTTTCCCAGTTTTCTTCTTTAAAAGAGAATCTGCTTTTAAAGTTTGTTGAGCTATTTTTAAAGTTTGTTTGCGACCCTTTCACGTATTCTTCTTTTGAGTGACAAACCATGGGTTGTAAAATGCTGGACTAGACCTCCTGAGGTCGCTTCCAACCCTCATTTTCTATGATTCTAAGATTATCAGTACTGTAATCCTCACATTTATGAAAGGAATAGGTAGGCAAGAGGAAAAAATAGACGGGACAAAAGCTAGGATAGGGGAAACTTATTTCTGAGATTATGGGTGGGTTTTTTTTCTCTAAATGGAGGCTTCCAAGGGAAGTTATCTCTGAGTAGGCTGGCTGAATCATCGTATATTCCAGGAGAGCCTGCATGTTTTATCATTCAGACAGGGCTCCAAAGCAGTTTTATCCTAATAAGATGCAGGCAACTTACTCAACAGGGGTTGACAAGAGCGAACTACTTACTGGGTATATTTTCATGTTAGTTAATCCATGTTGTAAGGTAAATGGAACGTTCAGTATGCCTGCTGATAGATATATAGATATATATACACGCACTTTAGAAGATGTAACACAGACCACTGAAATGCATTTTAATAGATATAACCGTATAATGAAAAACCCACCATGCACCACATTCAGCATAAAAGGAAGAGTCACTAGACAGCTAGGGAACAGGCAAAATTAAAGAGTAAACTTTCAGTTCTGGCATAAAGTGACCTATAGAAAAACAGTAGTTTTCCAATTTTCTGGGCCATGTACCCTATTTTAAGGTTGTTACTCTGCAGTGTATCCCTGTGACTCAGTGTTATGGATAAGGAATCTTAAAACATTGCAGGTGTGCCCTAATGTGTCTGACAACCTAGGAGAGATTGTACAGTTAGTTTTCCTTTCCCACCCCCTTTCCTTTCCTGTTCTTACTTTCATACTCCTTCCCTGTCTCTGTTCTCAAGAAATTGTCCACATATCCCCAAGGGTTATACTTACCCCTTTTTTGAGAGAAGCTCTATTAGAAAGGCAGTGCCTAGGAAAAAGGTCTGTTTAATACCCTAGTATTTCTTTAGTATATCAAACTTGAGTACATTGTCTTTAGGCCATAAATTTGGACATTGTCTTTAGGCCATAAAAGGCTCCATTTAAAATGCCATTGTGTACATCAGTGGGGGGCAACCCTTTTGGCAGGTATGCCACAAATTAACCTTGCTTCCTCCCAGAGTGCCCCTCTGATCCCTTTCCCTTACCTCATCTGCTGCTCAGCCTTCTGCTCCCTGCTGTGTACTCCTTGACCTCACTGCTGCTCTGCTTTCTGCTTCCTGCCCTGTTTCCTGCCTGATCTGATACACTTTCTGCCCTATCTGCCACTGTGCTGCTTCTCCCCTCTCTAGTCTACCTGTGCAACTTGCGGCATCCAAGCCAAAAGTTTGTCACCCCTGGTGTACATTATAAGGACATTTTAAGACAACTTGATCTGTAAGGTCCCTTCCAGCTCTTAAAAATGATGAAACCTTTACAGTCTGAAAGCACTAACCATGTCTTTGTTCAAAGCCTGAAATATTTTTTAGTGTAGGATTCTGCTGCCACTTTCCTTCGTTCACTTCAATTGCCTTACTGTAGATTTATACTAATAGAAATGGGGTTGCACTAAATTACCTTTTGAGGTCTCTTAAAATAATCATAATTCATGAGGTTTTAAGTGAGAATCATTGCTGTTTTCATGTTGCAGCAGATTCTCTCTTAGTATTCCTGAGTCCTAGCCATAGACCAGGAACCTGTTGTGCAAGGTGCGCTACAGAGAAGAAAAAGCCAGCAGGTCTTAATTGAAGTAGTTAAAAAAGTGGGGCTGACTGTTGCTAGTGCTCCCAGAATGAGTTTTTATATTTAAGCTGTCTGGAATTGAAACACCCACATGGTTGCACATTATTTTTTTTCCTGAATCTCTTATTTATTTATTTATTTATTTATTTTGATATTTCCTGCTGAGCAAAGAGTTTGCACTATGGATATTGGGGGAAAAAGTAAGGAAGACAGAAAAAAGAACACCCCCAACTCAATTATATCAACAATTCTCATATTAAAACATTTTTGTTGCTATGGTTACTAAGAATTTAAGCAGACTGATGCTGGAATCACAAGCAGAGTTAGGATTAAAATTTGCGGTTTGTCGTCACAGCCAAAGAAAAACAGAATTTGCGTGGAACTCGGTTGTAGAAAAGATGCAGCTGTATAGCTTACTTTTCATCTGATTAAGAACCGAGTGCCTGGTGTAAACAGAGCTCTAATGTGTCCACATTTTTCCTGACTGATCTGTGGAATTTACTTTCTGTAACCAATTTAAATGTTGATAATAGCAATTAGAGTAACCTGGCTTCCTATATAAATTCATGATAGAGAAAATATTCACACAGTTCTCATGCATTTATGCTGTTTAGTTTTTCAAAATAATTTAAACAAACTGTTAAATACATACTGTGATGACATTCCAAAGGAGTAAAAGTACCACGCTTCTGATACTTTTTGCACCAAATTCACTAGAATATTTATAGTTTTAATATTTGTTAAAAGCTCCAACATAGTTTAAGATGCGCTGGGGAGGTAATTATCTAATGTATGCTATTCAGTGCTTATGGCACCAGTCTTCAAGTATGGATGGTTCTAGTGTAAATAAACTTCATTAACCATGTTGTTTTGGGCTGGATCCTCAACTTTTATATACTGGTGTAGCCTTCTTAGCCAAAGGTTATGGATATTCCTCCCCACCCCCACCTGTCCCCTCCTCCCCTCTGTGCTAGTTTAGGATTTATGCTTAAGTTATGGTATACATCTGACATTAGTTATAGTTTCAGATGTTTAATAGAAGTTCTGCTTTTTCCTTTTGAAGTGTCACAAGCTTAATGAGTCATTGTAATATAAAAAATATATATATTCTAAACAGCGAGGCTTCTTTGTTCAAAACGTGTTCCTGCAAAGTAGTAATTTGCATTTTGATTAATAACCTGCTTTTTAAAGAAAATATACATATAAATGGTTCATAACTCTTAAATGTAGACCAGTTTCTGTTTTGACAGATGGCATGGCTCCTTTCAAGTTTTGTGAGACCTTGCTGTTCCAGTGGAACTTTAGCTTTTTGACATCTTTATAGTTGATCAAAATATAGCAACATTGTTAGAATAGCAATCCCTGTAAAAGGACTTTAAATGGCACTTTTCACTTGTGCTTGAGATGCAGATAGTTCTGGCTAACTCTGCGGCTTCAGAAGCACTATAAGGCTTCCACTCACTTTTCTTGTATACTTAATATTTGATCCCATTAATGAAAGCCATAAATCAGTCTGAAATGTTGATAGAGATATGACAGTCTTTGTTTT
Source organism: Crocodylus siamensis (assembly GCF_052110815.1). Taxonomy (NCBI): domain Eukaryota; kingdom Metazoa; phylum Chordata; order Crocodylia; family Crocodylidae; genus Crocodylus; species Crocodylus siamensis. The sequence continues at coordinate 69,876,507 of NC_143398.1, forward strand.
ACCACTTAAGTTACTGTAACTTTAGTGAAAAAGATAAAAATGAAAGCAAAAATGAGAGCCAAGTTACTTTGCACTGTGCGCTGTAATTTACTTGGCAATAGCCAACTAATAGCTGGATATGATGTAGGCAAAGATCTAACTCTTGTACAACTGAAAAGAAACAAATTCCTTGGATCTTTCCAACAAAACAAACTAATTGATTTATTTTATTACAACTAAGATGTCAAAATAGACAAGTTGTTGAGGAAACATGTCTCTCTTTAATAGACGAGGTGGAATTAAAAGTGCATGCAAATTATTGTTGTAGGTTTGCTAGGTAGGCAAGCTGTGAGGCTTTCATTCCAGGAAGTACAGCTTTGGGTACTGGTATTTCTAGGAATTATAAGATAAAAATGTTAATGCCCAAGAAAAGTTTTGTCATCTGTCTCTCCTACATACCTTCACTGCTCTCTAATCTCAGCATGCTACAGAAGTTCTGCATGTTTATCCCATTTCTTTGTTCCTTAGGAGAAAATGTATAAATTCTGTTATACATGCTTATAGCTTAATCTTCAGGACTTTCTCTTTCTTTCCTCCCCCAAAATGTAACACAAGACTCTAGACTCAGTGGTAATACATACCAGCTAAGGGATAAATATTATTGTTTCTTGGTATTGATGGAGTTTAATATATCTGTAATATAGTATTGAATGTTATCAAATATCCAGTAATGCACAATTTGTGTCTTTAAAATACGAAGAATTTATCAGTAGTACTTATTAGGCTGTCTAAGAGATTGTTTCAACAGCCCAACTTCTAAAGAATATTAAGACAGTATCGATAAGATCTTCAGGGGCTGAAAAACAGTGTTTCCTCATTTACACGCTGTCAGGATGTGTTGTGTGCAGAATTCCCTGAGCAGGCATTTAAAATACCTGTGTATTTGAGCTCATTAAAATCGTTAATTGCAAAAGAAAGTTCATCAGTCATAGCTTTAGTAATATTGTTCTGAGTCTTACTTTCTGTACTCACTCAATGCTCCTTTTAAATTTATTTGTATTTGGGCGTGAATACAATTCAGAATTAAGCCCATTTTAAGGATCTGGATGAAACGAAGCAAAGCAAAATGCTTTGTTGGACAAATTCCGCTTTGCTACAGTAACATAAATCTATTGATGTGAAAAGAGGGTTTTTTTTGTTTTTTTTTTGGATTGGTAGAGCTAGAACTGAGCAATATTTGGCAAGCTTGCACATAGATCTGGATTTACTTATCCCTTGTTAAAAATGAGACAAAAAAGCAATGATATAGTGAACTCTTTCCCACATATTAAATAATTGTCATTATTATTAAGATTTGGATTTCAGTTAAGATTTCAGACAAAGAACTGAAACGAACTCTAACTAGTGTAAAAGGCATTACGCTTTAAAAAGCTGATTCCATGTGAAAACTACAGGTAATTTCCTTGTGAAACTTATTCTGAAGCACTCTCTGTATGTATTTACTCAAAAAGTAACATACTAGGCTTAAAGTGTCATAACTTGCCAGTAATTTCATTTTGTATCGCTTTTATAAAAACATGAAAAATCATAAACACGCGTTAATTTTGAACAAGTTACTTATCTACTTTTGCCCCATCAGGATTTCAGAATATCACATTGGAGAGCAGCACTCTGTTTTATGTGGAATTAGCCCTTTCCACCATTGTTACTAGATTCGTCTTTCTCTCAGTCCACGAAAACTTTACCTTACAGGTTGGTAAGGTTGCACAAGGCATTTCTCTTCAACACTGTCATTTAAAATCTAGGAAGCTGCTAGTTTGTGAACCATTACCTTTCAAACTCCTTGGGCCCATCGATACATGCTATTAGTGCATAGCGGTAAATTGTGGTGCATATTGCACCGGAGTTTATTGCTCTTTATCAGTGCATTTGAACGTTCTCCTGGCAGTGCATTGAGCCAGGTCAGAGCAGCCCTGGCTGGTAGGAGGCTGGCAGGGTGTGGGGGAAGGAGTCGGCCTGCCAGCTCATGGCTGCTCTGACCCAGCTCAGTGTGCCGCAGACGGGCCAAATGAGGCATGAGGGTGCTACAGTGTGGGGCTAGCTGGCCCTGCATGGAAGCACCCTAGTGCCCTAGACACCTCTGTTGGTATCTACAGGAGAGTTGCTGCTGAGTAGAGAGCTCCAGCATAGGATAGAACTTGTGTTTACAAGGAACCTACAGGGGAGTTAATTCATTTCCTCCATCCTAATAGCATTGCATGTGTCGATGCTGAGATGTTTGCTGCAGAGCTAATGAGGCAACTCCACGTTAAACATCTCATGTAGATACACCCAACTTCACACAACTAGTTCCTGTTCATATTCCATTTTGAATACCACCAGAGCATAATTCATTGCTCTCACAATGCACACCATAAAGTACACTCTCAAAAAGTAAACTTTTTCTTGCAAAGTTTCCAGCATATGTGGATTTTCCCAACGGTTTAAGTGCAGGCATGTGTTCATAAGAGTTCCTTTGCAGAACAAGTATCCAAGTTTGTATAGCTGTAAAGAAAATATTTGTAAGTGTGGTATTATGAAAAAAATAGAATTTCCCCCCCTATACAATAACTTAGTTTTTTCTTTGAGATTTCTACAAGATTGCCTGTTATCTCTTAATTTTTAGGTTTGTTTGTCATGACATTTGTAGAAAAAGATTGAAAAGCATATTTTTACATAGAGACTTAATTGTGCGCTTATTTGAAACTCTGCAAGGGCCCTCCCTAGACCCTTCTGATCGAGCTCATCTACACATCCACTTTAATGCACAGTAACCTATTTTACTGAACATTAAAGCAACGTGAAAAAAACATGTGATTAAGCTAATGCACAGTAAAATAGGCTACTGTGCATTAAGCATCACTTTAAAACTGCGCATTTGTTACTGGGCACTGAGGAAGCCCAATGTACATTTACTTAGTACCTCACATTGGAGGTACTAAATGTAATGTGCATTAGGAAAAGTGCATTAATGCATGTGTAGACATGCCCACTGGACTTTTGTAGCTATAATGCTCTTACATTTTTGTGGGATGCAGATCTATGTGCAATTAGTACACAAATTTATCAAGGGGAATGGTGATCTTCTGGGTTATGCTAAGTAAACATAAGATATAATGTCCAAAGAAAAAGGAGATATACGCATTTAGTATTTGAGGTCACAATGAGCACCCTGAAATTTGTTAGATCTTAGATTTAAATGAAGATTGTGCTTCTTGTGTTACACTCTGGGACCTCTATTAGTTGACTGTTTTTTACATACTGATGAAGAAAACTGTCAGGACGTGAAGTATGATACAGGGGAGCATGTTTTTTATAATTTTAATTTTGTGTACATAAAGTTTGTAGTAATTTTGTGGTGCAGTACTTTGCACGGATTGAATATCAGTATATACAGGATTTATACCAAGAACTACTATTACACCAAAACAGAATTATTAACACAAGAAGTATATATAGTATATGAATTGCATTTAATCGTTGTTATAGCTGAGTTAATTTTAGTAAACAACAGTATTCTAGTAATAATATATCACGTCTGACTTGAACAATATGCATAATCACTTATGTCTTTTTGTTTGTTTTTTTTTAAATTGCAGATTTCTTGCCGTTACACAGTTTTCTCCTACTCATGCCAGAAAAGCCTTTCCTTGCTTTGATGAACCCATCTACAAAGCCACTTTCAAAATCAGCATCCGGCATCAAGCAACCTATTTGTCTTTGTCCAATATGCCAGTTGAAACTTCTGTTTTTGAAGAAGATGGATGGGTTACGGATCACTTTTCGCAGACTCCTCTTATGTCCACATATTATCTAGCTTGGGCTGTTTGCAACTTTACTTACCGAGAAACGATCACCAAGAGTGGAGTTGTTGTAAGTATTTTTAATGCTAGGTCTATGGGCACTATGATGCTAGGTGCTTAGAGTAGTTGCTCTAAGTAATCTGGCATCATGTTTCTTTACGAAAAGCAAGACTTTGATTAACATTCATAATGTTTGTCTGTGTACTTCAGGCCATAAATCTGTTTTTATATTTGTTTTTCTGAATTTTTTTTTATGTATATCCTGCATTTCATAATGTTTTAGCTTACCAGGGCAACCTAGCTTGACATACTTAGAGCTAAAACTTTAAGCATCTAAGTATGTCACTCCACTTTAATTTTTATTATTATTTAATTCCTGTTTCTTATCCTTCTTTTGGTCTTTTCATTTCCCATGTTCCTAGAGGTGCTTGCAGAGAGGGTACAGTAAAACAGCAGTGATCTGTATTTGGTATACTGTCTTCTGGCACAAGGTCCTGAAGCTCACTTTTATCCTTAGGGCTGTTGCTTAGAAGTGAGTCTTTACACCAGGGGTGAGCAGTTATTTTTGGCAGCAGGCCATTGGGGGTGCTCATAGCCTGTGGCAGATGGCCCCCCACCCCCCCATGGTATGTGGCTCTGGCTGAGTCCTGAGAGTTGCATGTGGTGGCAGGAAGTGGGGCCAGGCCATCAGCTCCATCACATGGGGTGCCTCATAGCTCGTGCAGATCCTGGGACTCCGTCAGAGTAGCACGCTGCTGGGAGGAGCCCCGGCATGGTGGAGCCAGTGGCCTGGCCCTGTTCTCTGCTGCCATGTGCAGCTCCTAGGACTTGGCCTGAATGGGAGGGAGTGGGGCCAGACTCCATTGCACAGGGTTCTCTTCTAGGGCGATGTGAAGCTTTGCCAGCTGTTTTGTTTTGACGCTGTTTCACCTTGTTTCGAGCTTGAAACAGTGAAATTGAAATGAAATGAAGGGCTTTGAAACTGCCTTGAAATGAAATGTGGCCAGCTGAAATGTTTCGAATTTTGAATCAGCCCAGTCATCAGAGGCAGTGGAGAGCCAAGGCTCCACTCCGAACAGCAGCCCTGGCTCTATCTACCTCCTCAGATTTGGCTCTAGTGTGGGGCCCGGGAAAAATTCAGCTCTTGTGGGGATGGGTCCCTGCCTGCTGCTGGTCCCAGGTGACAGCACCAGCCTCCTGTGATCTGGGAGGCAGATTGGGGCCTGCACCCTCAGGAACAGTTCAGCACAGCCCTCCTGGGGGTATGGGCAAGTCCCTGATCTGCCTGCCAGATGACAGGAGGCTGGTGTTGCTGGCTGGACACAGCCCATGCCACGTAGACTGGTGCTACCACTGGCCCGAGCTAGCAGCACCAGCCTCCTCCTGTCATCTGGCAGGCAGATTGGGGTCTCCCCTGCACCCCTGGGAAGGAAGCAGGGGCTGTACTGGACTGCCCCCGGGGGTGCAGACCCCGATCTGTTTGCCAGATGACAGGAGGCTGGTGCTGCCGGCTGGAGCCAGCAGCAGCACCAGTCTTCCCGGTGCCGACTATGGGCGAAATGTCAAAATGGCAAGAGCTTTGACGAAATGAAACTCTAAACAAAATACTATTCAGTCAAAACATTGAAACAGAAGTTGAAACAGAATGATGCTGTTTTGCACAGTCCTGCACTCTTCTGCTTCCAGCAGAGTCCTGGGAGCTGCACACGGTGGCAGGGATCAGGGCAAGACTACCATCTCCATCTCGCACAGCTCCTAGCCGAGTCCTAGGAGTTGCATGTGAGCCCTGGGGAACCTTGCTGTCCTGGGTCCCATGCTCCCACTGACCCAGGTTCTGTGCTCCTACCATCCCGGGCATGGACCAGGCCTTGCTCCCCCACCACTGCTTCACTACCTGCTACACTGCAGCAGGGACAGGAGGAGGAGTCTCTGGAGGCTGGGAGATCCCAGCCGTTCCCTGGGCAGCTGCAGCAGCCCCGCCTGGAAGCTGTGCTTGGTGGTAGGGCTGGTGCTGTCCTGCGGGGAAGGGTGGGAGCTTAGCACACTGCCCAGTGGGAGTGGGCGGAGCTCAGCAGGGGCAGCCATGGGCCAGGCTGGATGCAGTTAATTGGTAGGTGCCTGCCTGTGGGCCAGATGAAATTGCCTGGTGGCCCGGATTTGGCCCACAGGTCATATTTTGCCCGTTCCTGCTTCACACCCTCACCTCTTGCATGGAGTCTCAGATGGGAGGAAACCTCACAGATTTCTGATTTGCATGTGGCATGGTTCCAAAAGCTGCTGCATTTAAAAAATAAATAAATAAATAAATAAATAAATGTCAGTTTGGGTTTTGTTTAGAAATATCAAGTGCAGGACTGTATAACAAGCCAAAATATACATGAAACATTTTGTTAGCTAAACAGATTTTTGAAATACTGTCAGTTTTGTATTTTGTTGAATATACAGAAAAGCTTTGAGATACTTTGCACAACAATATTATTTCAGTGTTAAAATGGGGGGCGGGGGAGGGCTGGATTGAAGCTAGATTACATGCCTGCGCAAAGAGTAATGGGTGACAAGAATTCACTGCACTTTTTTGCATGGGCTCTCCTGACTTCATGTTCTAGCAGGGACTGCTTGCTGACTTAAGGCTTCCCTTGGAGCAGAGGAGTACAAAGGGAATGGTGGGGTAGGAATCTTGTCCCACCCCAACTATATATTATGCCAACTAGCAAATGTAGCACTGCATTTCCCTTTGTGACTCATGAACAAGATGGAAACCTGATTTAAAAGTGATTCTCTGGGGCAAAATGCCCCACTTTTTTAGCCCTAGGGTACTTTCAGTTTGGAGACTTACTAGATGGGTGTCTAGTCTTTAGTGCCGTAGGCCAGAGGCTGGTCTTAAACCTATGGTCTCAGCCTTGTTAGGCCAGTACCCTCTCCACTAGTGAGTAGTGACTGGATGACTGAAATGGATTGCCCATCAGATATGGAACCTGTCACCTCTGGTTACCAGTTTTAATTTATTGCTCCAGCTTCATCGTTACTAAAAACTCTAATCATCTGAGGTGTATCCATAGGTCTAGGCAAAATGAGCTGGTGGTTTCAGCTGAGCAGTTAGTACATGGGTATCAACACGCTATCAACACGCTAAAAGATCTGTAACCATCAAGGGCTTTATGATCCCCTTTATACCTTAATGCTGCTGAGTCTCATAGATATTCATATAAAGTTGTGATAAAGGACTGGTGCAAGTGCTCCATGTGCTTCCGACATACAGATGTCATAATTCTTAACACAACTGCACATGTGCAACAAAAGGCACAACATTCAAGACTTTCGGTTTGCAAAATACAGCCTTTTCCACTTAAACGCGAAGAATCCCCTTTTCCTGTAGCACTGTTTAAGTCTTATGCTCAGGAGGCGGCAGCCAGTTGCAGGTGACAGTCATGTATACCTGAGTAGGGTCTGATACCCTGAGGAAAGGGGAACACTTATGTGCAGACAGTACTTGCCTACTTTTTACTCTTTCTCCTGTTAGGTGATATTAATCCTTGAATGTCTGTGGCTAACAGGAGTTCACGACAAACCGGCACTCAGCAGCTTAAAATGAATCTGTGGCTACCTAAGGCACCACAGCCATAAACTGAGATAGAGCACAGGTCCTCTTGTTTCAATAGTGTAAGAGCTTATGATGTGTAGTGTTCAGTCAGTTTGACAGCCTTACAAAAACATACCACACTAATTGGCACCCTTGCTGGCAGTCTCAACAGAGGGGCCAAAAGTTGAACAGCCATGTAAACCAAGATGCTGTCTAAGCCCTAAAGGTGGTTTTAGTGCATGTTCTCTTGCTTTTGCCCATCATTTACAGTGGGCCCAACAATGTGGTCTCTTAATGCTTGAATAGTGAGTAGACCTGAAGGAATACTTTGTACTGAATAATTCATTAAATGAATTTAGCTTCTTTTTCAGCTTGACTGTGAGCTGATCACCATCAGTTTGTGTTGCTCAAAACTCCTGATCAAGTATCTCACTGCATTGCTATAGTGTGGATTGTTTGCAAATATTTTAGGTTTCAGACAGTTAGTGGCTGCTCAGAAAAATCACATGGTATCATTGCTGTACCCCAGTCTGGAGAGTGAGCATACACTCAATGCATTACCTTTTTTTTTTTTTTTTTACCTTGGCACTAATGCATGCAGCTCTGAAAGGTCTCTCCCCAGCAATTTTGCAAGTAAAATTAATTGCCCCAGTTGTCCATGGAAGTTGAAAACAAAGGCACAGAGAAGTAAATTCATTTACAAGCATGAATCAATAGCTGGGAAATTCCCCTGTCTCTAACACTAAAGCACTCTAGTCACATTTTAAACTTGAGGGATTTTGCTTAAAGTAATGCAATTTGTCACATGTCTTTTCTGAGCAAGTGAAGGACTTTAGTTGCCTTGTACTGTCACTCTGGCATTTTAATTTCAATTCATAAAGCAATTAAAAAATGTGTTTTTGATGTGTTGACAACAAAAATCTCACTTCCATTCTTACTAATCAGAATCTTGCCTGATTTGAGTATTTTTAAGGGAGCCCAGGACAATTAAACCCCTAGGAAAACAAAGCAATAGTAACATTACAAAGTGTCTTGATAACTGGAGAGGGTTGATGATCAGCAGTTCTCTCTGCCTCTGGAAAAAATGGCATTTGGTATTCTAAGAGTCTCAAGCCAGGTCAGCCCTTGTGGTTTTATAATGAATTCTAATCCATGCTCTAAATTCAGGTTAAATTAATTTTGGATTGCCAAAATAGCCAGTTCCTAAATAATAATAATAAAATGCTTAGTACTTGTAAAATGTCACATATAACACATGCAAAGTTGCTGTATATTATGCAGACTAATATTTGTTTGAAAAGGGGAACTCAAGATAAGCATTGCTTTCAGGAGCACAGTTCAGTGGATGTCAGCTGTTAGCATAAAAGTTCAGTCCCTGTGGGGCCTGACAAAAATCCCTACCTGAATACATTTTTCAGAAACGGTCACCTCTTAAGGGTGGTTTAAGGATGTATGATATGTTGATTACATTCTCTGAGCAAGTGCAGGGGGAAAATATTGTTGTGGAGCTGCTTTTAAATCACACGGACACCCTTTTTCTTCTTCCACTTAAGCAAGTATATGACATAAAAAAAATCCACTACAGCAACTTGTAAATTCTCACTTTTCTATAGGTCTCTCTTGCACTGAGTTATGTTCCTTAATTACACATACTCACAGTCGTAAGTATGTCACTTGTCAGTAATTATTGAAATCATAATTCTGATTTATAGCATCATCCCCATTGAACTCTCCCTCCTTCATCATTATTTTCTCCACCTCTTCAGTTCCTCGCTTTCTTTTGTTGCTTTCTAATCCGGGGATGGGCAAAATATAGCCCATGGGCTGGATCAGGCCTGCCAGCTGGCTGGATACCGCCCCTGCAGTATTCCATATAGGGCCGAGTCTCATCAGCTCCCACTGGGGCAGCCTGTGTCCGCACTCCTGCCAGTCTTGGCTCTAGGCAGCATGCAGCTTTTGGCGGGGTTATTCCCAGTGCGGCTGCAGCCAGTCGGATGTTCCTGTGTTCCTCTCACCTCCAGTGGGAGCAGCCAGGCTGAAGCTTCGCTGCCTGCCTGCCCACCTGGAATGGTGTGGCAGGGCCAGGATTGGGAGGAGTGGCTGCTGGAGGCAAGGAGAGCACAGCAGCACCAAGCCCATGTTTTTCCTTGCCTCCTTCCTTTTGACTAGTCATACTTTTCCTTGCTTCTCATTCTGGGAGCTTCTATCCTCTTGTACTAAATGGAGGGGGATGGATAATAGATGTATAAACCCAAGGGATATCAGCTGGTGATGGGATTCTTTTCTATATACAGCAGGGACAGAAAGTTGTTGGGGCATTCTTCCTCTTGCTGCTCCTGCGATGGTGATGGCAGTAGGTGGGTAGAAGGAGTACTGTTTGGTGGTTTAAGCAAGACTGTTTTAATTGAGTGAATGGTTGCTTACAGGTTGATTGGGTGTAGAGAGGGGGAGGGCTGGGGAAGAATCATCTGGGCCAAATGAAATGGCATTGGGAAAAATAGGCGCAGGCAGCAGTGAGGCATTCGGGGAAGACAGAACAGCAGTAGGACGTCAGCAGAGACTTGACAGCCTCTTTCTGAAATTCTTTGATAATGTATAACTGGGGCAGCTCTGCTTGAACTTGCCCCACAGCTTAGCTGAATGGGATATAAGCACAAGCTTGAGCATGCAGTTCTGCACTTGGAGCAGTACTTTACTTGATTAGGTTTTATCTTAAGTTGAACAAAGCATTTTGCTGTCCTCTTGCAAGCGCTAGCTGCAAAGCATCGGTGAAAAGGCATTCTACCTGACATAGCTTTTCTCTATTGGGGATCTTGCTTTCACAGTTGTTTGTTATTAGGAAACATCAATTGATGTCAAATTAATAAAGTATTTAGAATAACTCCTGCTCTCCCATTAGTTATTAGTTTTTTGCTACTGAGAAAACAGCAATATATTGAACAGTCCCATATCTGTGATGCCATGGTATTCAGTCTTTAACTTTTCAAATTCTAGAACCTTTATATTTATTCATATTTGTATATAATACCAATAATGACCTCAAGATCAGGCATTTCCTGTCAGTTAATGACTGCTTGAGTAAGAGGCCTGAGGCAAAGCCCCAGGCCCTCTTCCCTAACTGGTGATTTTTAACTGTCAGCAAATGCCCTCTCCATCAGTCATTATTTATGAATCATTATCAAAAAAATAATTCACCAAATAACATTTCATGGGTGAGCTAGCTATTCTGTTACAGCAGGGCAGTATAGTAGGCTATCAAAAGTAGATCTGGGCCAGAAACAAAACATCCTCTGAGATTTGCTCTGCTCCAGATTTTAAACTTTACCTCTTGGGCTCCTTCTTTAAACAAAAATTGAGTTTTATTTGGCCATGACTTACTGTTTGAAGGCCATGTACATAACAGGCTTTAAGCTATCAGAGTGAGAGATCAGACTGATATGTAGCTTTTTGGATTTTAGTCCTCGTCTTATCTCCTGGGTCACTGGTAGATCAGTGATTTAATGGTAATAGACAAGTCACTGGCCTTGATGCCCTCTTCCCATCTCAAGTGCTTGATAAACTAAAAACCAGGAACATACTAAAGTGAAACTTTTACTCTAAGTGTGGGACTTCTGTGGTAATACCAAACAAGAAAACCAAGTGTGTGTGTGTGCGCGCGCGCGCACGTGTGCATGCACCCACAGACTTTTGTATCTGCTTATATGATACTGATTGTAAAGCATTAGCAGTAAGGGCTTGACTCCATAAACACTTTCAGGAGCGCTCAGTACCGTAAGTAGTTGTACTGACTTTAATGAGACAGAGCCCTACCATGGTAATAATACAAGAAATTCTAATCGTTTCAGACTCGCCACATCAAAATTTGTTCACGATTCTATTTTAGGCACTCATTTTGTAACAAACTTAGTACATTATTTTTTTAACTAATGAATGGGTGTGTAGCTGAAAAGTGACACAAACAGACGAACAAAAACCTCTGTGATCAGCATCCATACTAAACTGAATATGTCAGGGCATCCTGTAAAAAAACATAAATTGCAAACTTGCAATCTATTGTTATTGATTTCTGGTTGAATTTGCAAGTCGAATGCACTAAGAAAATACTGTACATGTATAGTGCTTACTCTTTTAAAAAATCTCTTGGGTCAGCATTTGTGGTACATGCAGCATTTAAATGTGATATTTATTTTATTAACATAAATTCTCTGCTGCTCTTTGAAATGAATGTCATAGAATTCAAAGACTTAGGATAAGGAGGCTAACAAAATTCCTATATTTTTGGCTAGCAAGATGAGCTGTTCTGTAGAATATGTGAGGAATACTGCATTGAAACCTTGTGCAACTTTGTAAGCAGGTACAATACGAGTATGGCAAATGCACAAATCTTTTTCCCTGCTTCATAACTAGACTGTACATTTATGATTTGCTGTTGGCAAAGGGGACATATGGTTGCACTGCCACAAGAATCAAACCAGAGAATGGATTTACTCAGTTATACTTCTTTCACTCGTTTTGAAGCGGGTGAAGATCATTACTGTACCTAGTATTTACAGTGGCTGGTGAGTACTGTGGGGCAGAGCCAGAGCATTTCCTAGTCCAACCCTTCCCTTATTAAATAGGCAGGAGTTCAAGCTGGGGAGGAATCTTCTCTCTTGCTTCTGTGTAAAGTGACTAATGGCTGTGGCAGCATAGCCTTTACTAAAGAACAAACATAGTTGTATTTGTATGCCTTTGCTGTGCTGTGTCCTTTTATGCTTTCCTAGTTCTTTTATATTTCGCTGGACTACCAAATTATTTGACATTGGTAACTTTATTCACTGAGGTCTCGATCCTGCTCTTGTTACATCAGTATGAGATCTGTGACTGACATCAGTAGAGGTAGCATGAGGCTTCTACCTAGGATGAATTAGTAGTAAGTGTTTCTGTAGGGCTTAAGCTCTTTCTATAGAAGCAAAATGAAGCACAATGTAATCTTTAGGCGGGATCTCACCTCAGGACAGCATGAAGGTGAGCACGTTATTGCACCAGCATGAACGTCTGTCAGTCAAACCAATGTTATCCTGTACCCCTACCATAGCAGCTTCATTCTGCCGAGTGAAAATGAAATTGCTTAGGCAGGTGTCTTAGTTGACATAGATTTGAGTGACAGATACAGTATTTGTGAGGCAGAAGAGTGATGTGTGCTTTTATTTATTTATAGAGCAGTCTCTCCTCCAAGGTGTTAGTAAGTTTTAAATCATACTTTTCATATAGACTATAGGAACTGAGTATATTTGTTCCTAGTTTTTATAGTAAGTGTGGCGATGACCACAGGAGCTAGGATTGTGTGACTGTTTCTATTCTAACTTTCCTTTTCAGTCCATCGGATTTCTTAAATGTTCAATTTTGAGGCTTGATCTCTGCCTAGGATGATTGATTTATTTATTTATTTTTGGAAAGCTTGAACTAAAGCTGTCTAAACATTTTTGAATACAAGAAGGATGAAGGTTTACATCCTTCCCTTCAAAGAAAGAGGCAGAATCAATGGAATCAATTTACACCAGGTACAGATCTACTCTATTTTTATTAGGTATCTTATGCTTTTTTTATTTTTATAGATGTGACCATATGACTTTTAACTCTAGAGTTAATGAAGATTCTCATTTGCCTTCTTACCTGTTTGCACGTTCAAATGTGCATTGGGATGGCATAACTTTCAGCTTTCCTGTTACAAATGTGCATTCCCAGTGCACAGCTTGGATTACAGCTGCTGGTGTAGTTCTTGTAAAATCTCCTGCCCAGTACTCATTCAGTAGCCTAACCCTGTGTCAGTGTAAGCTCTGCAGCTGTGGCCAGGGAATAAGGGGTAAACTGACTCTCAGTGATGGTCCCAGTGCTCTAACCATGGTCTGGTTGGAGTTGTTTCCATCCCTGGTGTACTGCAGTATTTACAACAGCTGACAATCTGGCAGCTCATTATATACTCTACCCATCCCCTCCCATTGCTGGCAAATCCCCTTACACTAAGGGTGGGGACAGGTGGCCTAGAATTGCTATGCTGGCTTTGTGCCACCCAGTGATACCCCTGGGAAATCCTGGCTGCTCCTTTCTGGCAGCTTTCTGGCTGCTTAGTGCTGTTGAGACAGTGCAAAAGCAGCCAGAGGTGAGAACTGAGCCCATTATCTGCCTATTTGAAACAACATTATCTGAAGCAAATTGCATTTCTCTTTGAAGGACAAATGACCCAAAGTGCAATAAAGTTATTCCCTGGTGGTTTACCAGAAAAATATTTAGTGATATGTTTTATTTTAACAGCAATGCTGCACAGCAGTTTGGGAAAGGATGTACAGATTAACACCATCTTGGGGGAGGGGGAAGGGTTAGGAAGCAGAATGTCATTACTAGAATTGTTATTCAGCTGAGACACTCTTTTCATTTTTTCTTGTTCTTTAACAAAGAAAAAAGTGCTGGGGGGGATTAGTGGTCACAAGGGATTGGAACCTCAGTTTGATTTCTCACCCAAAGACAGCACTACTGAGAGGCAGTTAGCTTAGCTTAGAGGAGAGTTGTACCCGCTGAGACATGAACCCCCGCTTTCCACCCTGCCCATGTGATCCTTGGAGGCCTCCACCCATTCATTGACATTTGCAACTCTGCTTAGGGGAGTGATTTCTAAACATTTAAAATTTTATAGTGTTGTTCTGGACTAAATTGGTAATAAATACCCTTTAATAAATACCAAGAAACAAACATGAGAAGCATTCATGCCTGTCAAAGTTATTACAACATTTTTGTCAATTCCAAGTAATTTGGATATTATCCTAGATCTGAATCTTAAATATACAGCAATATTAATGCATTGGTTATTTACAGTAGGTGCACTGGTTCATTTACAATAGTGTGTGTGTGTGTGTATCAATATAGGTATATGCATGCTAAAATATGTATTTATTTTCCAGCTAGCATTGTCTGAAAAGATGTACAACTTTTTACTAAATGTATGAGATAAATAACCCTCCTGAAATGCAGTTGTGCTAACTGATTTTTCAGGTGACAGATTGAGTGAATGTTGCCCAAAGCTCTTTACCCTTTTGACCAATCTACACTTACTTTCTTTTTCTTTCCCTGAGTACCCCTTTTGAAATGTGGTAGACATGAAGTTTTAGAATGGGGAGAAAAGGAGTAATCGCAAGACATACAAGAAAAGTGTTTCAGCCCATAACAAAGTGCATTTTTAAATCACTTTTCAGCATGATTGGATCCAGTAGTAGCAATTTGCTCTGACCTTAGAAAGGTCTCCTTTGAGCAGATGCCTAAGTGCTGTGTGTTGAGGCAAGGGCATTATGAAGGTACCTGTATACAAATCCTGACCTGGCAGTGTACTTTGTGCATGCAACTCTTGTTCTCACAAAGATGTGCATGTATTGTTGCACCTGGGCCTTTAATTCCTAGTTTCATAGTTGGTAGGGTTGGAAGGGACCTGAGCAGATCATCACATCCAACCCCCTGCCATGGCAAGAGAGTAGCCATGTCAAACGACCCCAGCAAGGTGATTGTCTAGCCTTGTCTTAAAGACCCCCAGGGTAGGAGCCAGCACTACTTCGCTTGGAAGTTGGTTCCAGATCCTAGCTGCCTTGACAGTGAAGTAGCCCCTCCTGATGTCTAATCTGAATTTACCCTTTGCCAGCTTGTGACCGTTATTTCTTCACCTCTACAGATTATTGTTGAGAAATGGAGTGTTGATAATTTCTCTCTTCCTATTTATTTTTTTTTAGTAGAAATAAATATTGGGATTCTTTTGAAACTTCAGAAGAGAAGTATTTTCCTCTCTCGTAGTGAGATCTGGTTACAGTCCCCAAACTGACTGATGGTACTATGTTTTATTATGATTTGTTGTTGAACCCTTGGTATGTTGAGTAGCATTTCATTTTCCTGTTGAAGAAAGCCAGGCAATCAAATGTTTTACTTAGAATGGTTTTAACTTTTTTTTCTTGGGACAAGGGCAGTTGGGATCAGTTGGAATTTTTGGCAATTGGATTCCGTTAAAAGAAGCAGATCTGAAATTACTTATTAGCCTGCATCTTGGGAATACTGGGTTGCAAATCTTCTTTAAGTTTTAATTTAAACAGTATTGTGGAATGAAGGAAATCTTACTTCTGTGTTTATGTAAAATAGAACACATTTTATACAAATGGATAGCAAAGATGTCTTAAAACTAACAGAGGAGCAGAAAAATGGCTTATTGAGAAGTATGTCATGTGCTGCTGTAGGAAAGCAAGGTCTGAAACTCAGTTTGAGGCTTTGCATATCATTGGGCTGATACTTTCTGGAATCGTAGCCTGGGAATGGGTCTAGGCAAGCTTTCTCACCTCTGAGATTATTTGCTCCTATATCAGTAAGGTTGTGTTTTTACCTAGCCACACAGTGCATGAGGAAAAGCCGTTTCCCATGAAGGGTAGAATCAGAGAAAATTAGTGCTGGAAGGGACCTCAGGGGGTCACCTTGTCCAGACCTCTGTTCAGAGCAGGACCATCCCAGCTAGATCACCCCAGCCAAGGCCTTGTCTATCCAGAGCTTAAAAATTTCCAAGGATGAAGATGCCACAACCTCTCTGGGTAACCTGTGCCAGTACTTAACTACCCTCCTAGTGAGAGAATATTTCCTAAACTTCCTGTGCTGCAACTTGAGACCATTGTTTTTTGTTCTGTCATCTGCCACCACTGCAGAAAAATCCATGAATCTGAAGCTCTTATGTGTAGTAGGTGAGATCTTTCTCTCCAGTTATTAAAAGGAAGCTTAGCTTCTTCCTTGTTATATCCACCCTTTAGGTAGTTGAAAGTTGCTATTCAATCCCCTCTGTCTTCTCTTTTGCGGATTAAATAAGCCTAACTCTCTCAGCCTCTGCTTATAAATCATATTCCTCAGCCCCCTAACCATTTTCATTGTCCTTCTGGACTCTCCAATTTGTCCACATCTTTTCTGCAGTGGGGTACTCAAAACTGGAAATTTGGGTTCCAGATGTGGCCTCACTGGTGCTGATCTAGAGGGGAAGAATCACTTCCCCCCCAGTCTGCTGGCAGCATTTCTAATAATGCAGCCAAGTATGTCCCTAGTCTTCTTGGCAACAAGGGCATTTGGGTTGGGCAACATTCAGCTTACTGTCCACTGTAACCCACAGGTTCTTTGCTGCTTAGCCTGTACTGATGCATGGGATTGTTCCATGGTAAGTGCAGGACTTCACACTTGTCCTTGCTGAACCTCATGCGATTTCTTTTGGTCCATTTCTCCAATTAATCTAGGTCTCTCTGAATCCTAGCCCTATCTTCCAGTGTATCTACTAACCGCACCACCTTTGTCATCTGCAAACCTGCTGAGGGTGCGCTCCATCTCATCCTCCAGGTTGTTGATGAAGATATTGAACAAAACTGGTCCCAGGACTGACCTCTGGGGCACTCCACTTGATACCAGATGCCAACTAGACATTGAACCATTGATTTTACTACCTTTTGAGCCCAACAGTCCAGCCAGTTTTCTACCCCCCTTACAAGTCCATTCATCCCATCTGTACTTCCTTTGCTTGTGAGAATGTTGTGAGAAACCATATTAAAAGCCTTGCCAAAATCAAAGTATATCATGTCCACTGCTCTCCCCACATCCACAGAGCCAGTCATCTCATCATAGAAGGTGGTAGCATAGCATTTAAGAAGCTGCTAAAAATCTGTATGGATATATGAAAAATCCATGAATCTGAAGCTCTTATGTGTAGTAGGTGAGATCTTTCTCTCCAGTTATTAAAAGGAAGTGATGAGGGCTAACTCTTAGAAGACTTTGGGCCTCACTGCTGTGAAACAACTTTGAAACTCCTGCTAGTGTGTGTGCATAAATGATGCTTGAGCAGCAGAAAAAATCACTGAAAGCATAATTTATGTATGGAAATAAAGATTTATAATTTGCATGGCTACAATAGAGCATATTGTAACATTTGTCTTTACAACAAATACTTTGATGATTCACACAGGGTTGAGGAATGATTACACTTCCATAAAGTACTGTAAAGAAAATCATCAGTGAATCATAGTGCAGCTGGTAATATAGCGATACCTGTTGTCATGGCTTTGTTATTTATGGATTGTTAGTGAGTCCTATGTTGTACATGCTCATGTAGTCTAATGACATTAGAGTGCTCAATTATTTAAGCCACCTCCATGTTGAATTTGCATGCCTGATGCTACTTTTAGGCACACACATGCTAAAATTCAAAAAGTGGCCAAAACTGACTTTTTCTAGAGGGACCACTGGCAGTAAGAGATGATTATTTTCTGAAAAAATAAGTCACCTACTGTTGATGAACCAACTTCATGAAATCTGGATAATTGGTTTTGGTGAACAGTTAAAAGTAGAAGTGCTTATCCATACTCTGAGCTCTACTGCCACAACTTTGATTCTTCATATATTTCTAGGGTTGAAAGGGACCTATTACATCAAGTTGGACTCCCTGCTCTGGGCAGGAAAGAGCTCTGGGGTCAAATAACCCCAGCCAGGTGCTTGTCCAAACTTCAATCTTCTTCTTTTTTTTTTCTTGGTCTGATTCGTGGCTGCCTCCAAGCATATAGTCACTTTAGTTCCCCTACTTTAAAGGTCTTGGGAAGAAGCCCAAATACTACATCCTTTATTTGGTTAGCAAGACTAGTTTAAATAATGTTCGTAACCTGAATTGTCATGAAGCCTCTTGACTCAGTGTTTTTCTAGGGACAAGCTGAAGTACTAGTTTGGTCTTTATTGTTCATAAGTGATGCTTCATGCTAGCAAAATGTTGATTACAACACAGTTCTCTTGGGGTATTGTGACGTTTTCCACTTATCATTTCCCTCGCTCTCCTATTTTTAACAAGAATTCATCATCAATTATTCCTTAAATCTCTCCATAAAAATGCACATCAATAATAGACGTACAAAATATTGTCTATTTGTTAGTCCTGACTACTGGCATGGTAGAAGAGTTGGTAGCAAATCAGAGTGGTAGGGAACTTTTTCAAATTAACTTCATAAGTAGCTCCAGCTTTGCTTGATCTGGCCTGGCCACTTAATAGGTAATATTTGGGAGAGGCTAACATTGTTACCGAGGCAATATGAGAAATGATTCGCAGACCGTGTTGGTGTGTAAGGATGACAGGACGAGAAATGCATATAAAGATCAAGGTAATAAATGATGTTAGTTATGGGTCCAAGTCACTGGTGTCCACACAGACTTTAGTCATTTTGAGTCAGTTTGTAACAGTGGTGATTATGGCCCACATTAGCATGTTTTAGTTTTTGTAACCTAGATGCCATTTAGGGATCTTTCATGTAGTCCTTATTTAAAAAAAAAAAAATCCCAGCTAGTATAGAATTAGTAGAAAAATAGGAAGCAGTTGGGGGGGGAGGGTGGAAAGGAGGGAGAAAGATTGCTATTGCAGTAATAGCTGAAGAGCAGGCAGGGAATATGGTGAAATGATGTTTTCCTTAAAACTTCTCTCATTCTCCTCTTCTAGGTATTCAGAATCATGGAAGCAATAGAAAAATCTAAAACGTCTATTTTTGAATTTTGTAAACTAAATTTTCAAGAATTACCAATGAATTGGAGTTCTTTGTCTTTGTATGCCCCAACATTGCATTTGTCCTAAGTTTCTGATTTTTCAGACAGTAATGAGCACCTAGTAAAAATCAGTTCCCTTCCAGGTGTCCCAACTTGAGTGCCTTGAATCACTTTTTGCTTTAGCAAATGTAGGCCTTTTTTACAAGAAAAAGAATGTAGGCAGAAATTGTGTATTTTGTCACACTGCAAATACCTAGGAGATAATAGCACAGCATAGATGTAGAGCTAGGTAATTTTTTTCAATGAATAGTTAATCTAGCTGTCTGAAAACTTGTGATTTTTTGGGTTGAACATACTAAATCTTGTGGGAGAGTTAAACTTGCAAAGTTTAACTGGCAACCCTGTGCTAGCGGTGACTGCTGCTGCCTCCAAAACCTCCTGCTGCTGCCACGGAGCCATGCTCAGAGCTGTGCGGCTGGTGGCAGTGACGTGGGGTGGTGGTGGAGATGGCTGCGTGCTGCTTGGCCGCCACCATGCTGCTGCTGTTGCTGCTGCTGCCCAGGGGCTGGTCACACAGCTCCAGGCACAGCTTCGCGGTGGCAGCAGGAGGTTTGGAAGGCAGCGGCCGTCACTGCCGTCATGGCCCTCCAGGTAAGTGGCAGCGCTGCATACGAGCCCAAGCCCCTGCCCCCCTATCCCTTGCCGTGGCTGCAGAGCCACGGAGCTGTGCTCTGGTCACATGGCAGCCTCCATCTCCCCCCTCCCCTGGGCAGCTGGCTGGGCGGCATGCGTGCAGCCTGCACACAGTGGGCATCATCACACTGTGCCCTGCATCACTTGCCCGCAAAGCCCCCTGTAGAGGGGCACCTCTGCTCGCAGCTGCAGTGTGCTACCTGGGGCCAGCAGCAGCCCCTACTCCCTCAGCCGCAAACCATCTTCCCCAGCCCTGCCCCAAGCCCCATTTACCTCCATGCTCCGGGGCGAAGGGTGAGTGTGAGCCTGAGCCCGGCCTTGGCTGCCTCAGACTTAGGCCCTGCCCTCCCCCCTCTCCCTCCCTCTCCAGGCAGGGCAGGGGGTTTCCTGCCCATTTTGTAACTGGATCCTGCAGGCTGGAGCTGTGCCGCCTGCAAGAGCTCTCTGCAAAAGCGGAGAATCCATAGATTTCTCTGCTAAAAAGAGAAATCCACGTTTTCTCTGATGAAAAATAGGGAATCTGTGGATTTCTGTTTTTTCCATGGGAAATGGAAAATCCGGATCCCTGTTGATGAGTTCTCGAACTGCTGAGCATTGGTTAAGAGGGGTACCGCTACCTCTTTCTGTCATTTCTGTGACTAGCCTTTAATTTTCTTTGCTTTCCCTGCGAGTGTCCACAAATAAAACATTTTGTTTTGGCTGGAAAATAACTTTTCATTTGATGCAATCTTTTTTTTTTCCGGGTGCAAGAACCAAACAAAACTTTTATTTCATTGAAATTCAATTAAGAAATGGTCTGATTGGTGAACTGAAAAATCAGTTGCGTGGCCCTTAAATACAGTGCTCTGGGTGGATCTTTTAGACATCTTTCCTATCTGGCAATGAAGTCAAGAAAACCTTTACTGTATAAATATTTCTAACACCTCCCCCCACACTTTAAGGAACTGATATTTTTTGTGTGTGTGTGTATGGAAAATTCTGTTTTCAGTCTCATTGGACACTGATTTTTGTTTCATTACCATGTTCCAGGCTGTAGTGACAGCAGACTGGCTTAACTCCTTAACGCAGAATACATAAGAACCAAAAGAAGAAACATATGATGGTTGTTTGAAAGTTTCATTTAGGCTACCAATGGACATCTGCTGAAGTATTTAACCGAGCTGTATAGCTAGTGAATGCCAGAAAAATACATGTTATCCTGCCTGTACGAGGACCTCAAAATGGAAAAAGTTGGACATTCAGTACCTGAATTCTTACCTGAAAGAGACTTGAGAATGATTTTGTACCATTTTCTGCTCATCAGCATTCAGCAACACTGCGTGATAGTGGAAAAGTACAGAAACATAAGGAAAAGAGATAAAAGGAGACTGGGAGCTGAAAAAAAGATAAATGACTTTGCTGTCAGTGTAGAATAATGAAAATCAAATCAGTACTAGGCAGTGCACAGTTGCCCTGTGTGGCAAGCCCCAGACAGTTTTTTAAACAAGAAAAATATGTATTTCTTATTTTCTTCCTTTTTGCTAATGTCCAGATAAATGACTGGTATAAGTGTTTTGCAATAAAATACAGACTCTATCCTGCAAACTGTTGGGCATGTTTGTAGCTTTACTTACATGACTAGCTTTATAGTTTTTGATAGCTTTATCAAGAGTGGCAAAAATCACTTTATTGGAAAATGTTTAACTACTGTGGTTTGCCTTGCATACTGACATATGGTTTTGGCTCATAGTGCAGACCAAGGAAATAGTTTTTTAAAAAACATTTCACCTGCTTGGGGTTAACAGTTGAAGCTATCCTTTCTAGAGGTATCAAGAAAACATGTCAGAAAATTAAATGTTAGCGGTGATACAGTTCTAGATCTAGAAATCCAGAAGTTCATTTTAAATGTGACTGTCATTGTCGACAGGAAGAGCAAATCGGAGGAGGAAATGTTTAACCTGCAGCTGCTCCCTTCTCTGCTTTCCATGCCTTCCTCAGACTGGACTGATCCTGGTCTGGGGATGGCACAGGGAGCAGGGACTGATCCACTTCTCCTGAGTGAAGTGGTGAGAAAAAACTTCCTATGTGAAGGGCATCACATACAGCAGGGGTTTTCAACGTTTTTGGGTCAGTGTGTACTCTTGGCGGCTAATCAAGAAAGCAGGAGTCCCCTGGCGGCCAGACAAGTGTGTGTGGTGGGACCCAGCAGCCCATTGGCAGCTGGAGGCAGGGGTCCCACAGTAGCCAGTCAACAAGTGGGGGGGAGACCCCCAGGGCTGATTGGTGGTGGAAGTGCCGGCTTCACACGCTACCAAGTACCCCCAGAGGCCATCCCAAGTACCCCTGGTTGAAAACCCCTGACATACAGCATACCTCCCCAAGGTGTAGGGAGCGAGTGGTGAGTGGCAGACGGCTGTTTCTCCACTTAACTTCTAGTCTCTTGGAGTGGAGCGGAGGAAACGAGGCCCCTTCGTCTGCTCCCCAGACTGTGGCATCCTTGGTGTGGAGAATAGGTGGGAAGTGGCAGGTGCCTGTTTTACTTCCCTCCTGTTGTGGTCCAGGAGGAGACTGGAGCAGTAGGGCAATACTGGCATTGTTCTTGCAAGAGAACCGCTTTTGCAGGGGAGACCTTCTGGATGTGTACCTGGAAGATGGTTTTCCTGGGGGTTGTGTGTTTTCCCCCAGGAGAAATTGAAAGAGACTTGTACTCTCCTAGTTTCTATCGGGAAAGCAGCAATTTTCCTGGTAGAAACATAATGCTTGTACATGGCTGTTTTATCTAATATCATGTAAATGAAGACAAGACTGTAACAGGACTATGCACATAAACTATAAATGTGCTTAGTGTTTGCAGGGTCAGGGGCAACATTTTTGACAGACAATTTCTAATGCTTGAAAAGAGTAAGTAAAGGAATTGGTTTTTAAAATGTCTATTATCGGTAACAACAAATGCTGTGCATGTATGTATGTGTATATAATATACCCACTTTTATGTTCTGTTTTGTTATGGTCTTACTAATTTCAAACTTAGGTTTTCATGTATTACCACAATGCTGCAATGTTTTGGAGTCCATTGAACATGGGAAGAGTACTTCTGTTTTAGAGATTTTTTTTTTCTATACTGGACAGAAAAAAATCAAGATAGAAGTCTGCTTTTACTTTTTTTGCCCTCAAACTTTTAAAAGCTTTTAAACTTAATTTTTTTTTTTTTTATGAACTTAGACATTGAAGTGGATTTTGCTGACAACTTCCCTTTAATGAAGCTAGCTCAACTGTTTGTAAACCAAGATTTTTTTCCTTGGTAATGCTTAAAATTAACTTGTAGGGACTTGATTTATCATAGCAGCTGTTTGCAGTTAAGAAAAATCCTGACCTGGTTAAAAGCCCTACCTGTGGTGAATTGCTTATAATTACTGCATCATTACAATATTAACTATTTACAGTGGTTCATATAAAACTAGAAAAGATCATTTGCATATCATGGCCAGAATGATTTACCTATTAGGTTATATGGTTAATGTGCACG
Organism: Crocodylus siamensis; assembly: GCF_052110815.1. Classification (NCBI taxonomy): domain Eukaryota; kingdom Metazoa; phylum Chordata; order Crocodylia; family Crocodylidae; genus Crocodylus; species Crocodylus siamensis. The sequence goes on from NC_143398.1 coordinate 69,899,659, forward strand.
TTCAAAAATCATATAATCTGATACCAGTAAATCATAGAAAATGTGGGTTGGAAGGGAGCTCAGGAGGTCATCTAGTCCAACCCCATGCTCAAAGCAGGAGCATCTCCAAGTGTCATCCCAGCCAAGGCTTTCTCTACCTGGGTCTAAAAAACTTTCAAGGATGGAGATTCCACAACCTCTCTGGGTTACGTGTTCCAGTGCTTCATTGTGAAAGTTTTTTTGCTAATATTTAACTTAAACTTCCCTTGCTGCAACCTGAGATCATTGCTCTTTGTTCTGTCATCTGCCATCATTGAAAACAGGCTAGCTCCATCCTTTTTTTGCAACCACCGTTCAGGTAGTTGAAGGCTGTTTATTGAGTACCTGCACCTCTGTCTTCTCAGGGTTTTTGTCTCAAAACTAAATAAGCCCTATTCCCTCCCCCTCCCCCTCCCCTTGGAAGTCATGTGTCCCACCCCTGTATTCCTTTTATTGCTCTCTACTGGACTCTCTCCAATTTGTCCACATCATTTCTGTAGTGGGGGCCCAAGTTTCCACCACTTCTTGTAAGCTTCCTTTTTGTGTTAGCTCATTGAAGAGTTCTTTGCTAATCTGAGCTGGTCTTCTGCCATATTTGTTAGTCTTCCTGCACATTGTACAGGACAACCAGTTCTTCTGGACTCCTTTCCCCCTCAGACTGGCTTTGGCTTTGTAGAGGATCCTGTCCACTAGTTCCCTGAGTGAGTTGAAGTCTTCTTTTCTTAAGTCCAGGGTCCGCACTCTGCTGTCCATACATCCTTCCTTCCTTCCCTTCCTCAGGATCCTGCACTTAGTCATCTCATGGTCGCTGCTTGCCAAGTTGCCACCCATTTCTACATTCCCCACCAATTCTTCCCTGTTTGTGAGCAACAGGTCAAGGAGAGCCTCAAGATGGCCTCTCCAACACTTGCACCAGGACATTGTCCCCAACACTCTCCAAAAACTTCCTGGATTGCCTGTGCACTGCTGTAGTGCCCTCCCAGCAGATGTCAGGGTGATTTGGAGTCCCCCATCAAAACCAGGGCTTGTGATCAGGAAACTTCTGCTAGCTGTTTGAAGAAAGAAAGCCTCATCTATCTCCACCAACTAAGCAGACTCCTACTGTGACATTTTGTTGCTGTCCCCTCTGACCCTAAGTCAGACTTTCAACAGGCCTATCTCCAGTTTCATATCGTACCTTTTTGAGGAATCGTACAGCTTTTACATAAAGAGCAACTCATCCTCTACTTCTCCCCTGCTTGCCTTTTTCTGCACGGTTTATACCCATCCACGACAGTACTTCAGTCATGTGATCTATCCCACCATGTCTGTTATTCCAATCGCATCATAATTCTGTGACTGAGGACTTCCAGTTCTTCCTAGGCTTGATGCATTCATGTACAGACACCTGAGGTAAGTGTCTGATTGCCCTACTTTCTCAGGAAGAAATGAGAAGGCCTCCCCTGTTGCTCTCTCCTGCTTGTGCTTTCTCTCGTTCACCTGCTTCCCCTCTTACCTCAGGGCTTTAGTCTCCATCCCCCAATAAGTCTAGTTTAAAACCCTCCTCACTAGGTTAGCATGGCTGTCTATGATGATACTTTTCCCTCTCTTCAAGTGGATCCTGTCTCTTCTTAGCAATCCTTTGAACAATATCCTATGGTCAAAGAAGCCAAAGTCCTGCTGGTGACACCATCTTCACAGCCATGTGTTGATCTGCAGGATGCTCCTGCTCATGTCTGGGCCATTCCCCTTGGCCTGAAGGATCGAGGAGAACACTACCTGAGCCCCTGTCCACCTCACTCTTGCACCTAGAGCCCTGTAGTCACTTTTAATCTGCTCAAGGTCCCCCTTGGCAGTATCACTGGTGCCCACACGGATGAACAGCAGCATAGGATAGTAGTCAGAAGGCTGGATGAGTCTCGTTAGTCATTCTTTGACATCTCGGATATGGGCTACAGGCAAGCAGCAGACCTTCTTAGACAACAGGTCAGGCTGGCAGATGGATGCCTACCCCAGAGAGGGGAGTCTGCAACCACCATCACCTGTCGCTTCCTCTTGGTGGCAGTGGTCTTAATCCTCCCAACTTGCCCGGCCCCTTCTGCTGTGCTCCTTCTCTGTTGCTGCAGGTGGGGATGAAGACCTCTGCTTTCTGCCAGAGGTTGCAGGCTTCTATCTTTCATCTTCCTGGGAGTCCATGTCCATTTCCTTTTTTCCAGTGTTGCCTCATAGTCTCCTCCTGTAGCTCTTGCTCGCTCCATGAGGGATACCATCAGGAGGTGCTGCTCATATTGCAGGCAGTTCCTTACTTGGCTCTCACTGGAAGGAACCTGCAAGCCACAGTATCCACACTGCCAAACCAGGACATGGGTGTAAGCAACAATGTTGAATAGTCCTGCCTGGATAGGCACCCTTATAGGTGCAAGCAGAGGAAGAGCTGGCAGTGACAGTGGCTCTGGCATTGTGATATCCTCCAGCCAGCTTTCTGCATATCTTAAATCTGTTGTCTGCCTCTTCTTGCTTTTCTAGGAAAATGAGCTTGTATGGTGCTGTTTGTTGGCATGGCTAGACTGTTTCAAACACCTGAATTAGTTTAGTTGTCTTCACATTATAAAATGCTGTTCAGTGTAGACATGCTCTTAATGTTCTTTTTATTCCCTTTGTTCTGTTTGGGGACAAGAGTGAATGACACTCATTCTGTGCACATCAGCTTGTTGAGGTGAATGATCTAATCACTTGATCCACTGGTTTAATAATTGATTCCTCTGTGACCTCTGATTTTATGCTTGCCTTAAAGATACCCACTATAACCAATCTCTGAAAGTATTTCAATTTTTTGGGGCCTGGATTATTAAGCTTGGTACCTAATTTGTATTTAATACCTTCTTGGAGGTTTAAGAAAACACATAGCTTTTTAAAATTATATCCTGATAAAACTCAAAGTACAGGTCAGCATGCCGAAAGTTTTTCAAAGTCACTTCTTTGGATTCTATTCCTGTGTGTTCACTGATTTCACCTGAGGACTCAGCAGAAAGTGAAGTTAGAAGGAAGTATAGTCATCTTTGCTAGTGATCTTTGCTGATGACTTGCTGATAAGGATCTCTTTTATAGTCCAAAGAAAATAGAGTAGTGTAAGTGATGGATGCCAGTCTGTAATACAGTTTTCATATATATATATTTTAATCCCTATAGTGTATAAATGCAATTTTAACCCTCACATGATAACAAGTACATCCATGGTTCTGGGAGAAGATGAACCACTTTCAAAAGTTTTACCACTAATAAGACAGCTGGAAGGAAATTGGTGTTTTTTCTGTCTCCCCTTCCATGCCTCTTCTTTAGCTAGTTCTGTCAGTTTTTGAGGCCATGTAAGCTATCTGCAGGCCCCAGTCACCATGCTTCCCTTGTCTTGATGGGCTTTCTTCATCGGGGCTATTCACTCTGGTAAAACTAGGAGCTGCAGGAAATGGAACCAGTATTCTTTACGGTTCCATACAGATCTACAGTTCATTCTTCTTTCCAAAAGTAGATTAGCTAGGAAAAGATCAAATTCAGTTGTAAAAGTTAAGTGTTTGTTTGAATTTGAAACTGTGGTGCATGAAGATGCTTAGTACCATTAGCATGTTGCTATAGTAGTTCTCTTTGGGCATTTATACATGTGCTCTGGGAGTAGGGAGCTGGAGGGGGGCACTTTTTAATTAGAGCTGTTCTAATTAAAGCACCCGGAGTGTATTGTGTATCAGCATCCTTGCACTTAAAAATGGAAGAAAGGGCACTTTAACTAAAGCTCTTTTGACCAGCTTTAGTTAAAGTGCCCCCGCTGCTGATTTTAAGCACAGGAGTGCAGATATACGAGACACTGGAGTCTGCTGGAGCATGGTAATTACCATTCTCTAGCAGGCTACATTAACTGAGCCTGCTCTGACATGCTGTAATTACAGTGCATCAGAGCAGCCTCTCTGCTTGTGTATAGGCACCTTCTGAGTCTCAAACATGTCAGCTGGACATCGCAACACCTACACTTGCATATTCTCAAGAGTGTAATGAAGATCTTGACTGGTCCTTGTACTACCAGATTTCAGCTTTATCTTTTTGTTTAAAAAGTAGTCACCATTCTGATTGGGAAATCTAGTGACAGTATTCCTCTCATGGTTGTTCTGGTCTGTCTAGCATGTCTACTAGGGGAGTGTAGCTTTAAAGACTCTAATGGGAAAACAGGTGATGGTCTCTAGAGTGCTTAGATGGGGCCTGGGCCTGTCTTATCTGGTTGGATTATCTGGTTATCTCCTCATACCTTGTGGCACCTTTCAAAGAACCTGGTGGTACACCAGGGTGCCAGTCACTGCTCTAGAGCCAACAGGACAAGATAGAGTACTAGATAGTGGCAGCAGCAGAATATAATGCAGTGGATATTACAGAAGTTTGTTTTTTGAACTTCTGTTAGCAATTTTCACAGCCTGATGTGATGGTTCTCAACTGCTGTTAGCGTTGGTTTTCCCTACTCATTTGCCACCTTCTTTTTGTAACTTTCTCGAAAGATATTGGGGCCAAATTGCATCTGTCAGTGTTACATTTTCAACCAGGAGGCCTCCTGTGTCCTGTTGATCTATGGTTGCACATTGTAAGAACGTAGAAACTCTTTTACCAGAACAGATCATTTTCCATTTTAGTCCTGTAGCTTGTCTCCAGTACTTCAGGGGGGAAAAAAATGTAGCGCACAACTGCCCATAGGGAAATTGTTTTTTTGTTTTTGTTTTTGGATTTTGTTTTAATTATTTTCCCTGGGTTTGCATCTCTTCCAGGTTGTTTTCTTGTTACTTTTAGCCCCAGCTAATATAACCAAGTATTTCTGTTTTCTGTCTATGAATTGTCAATATTTGTCCCTCTAGCAATTGGATTTGTGGTGACTGTTGGGTAGTTAGTGTGGCAGAAGGTAGGTTATGATGGCACTTTAGAGGCTAGCTGGTGTGGTGAGGCAGCTGATTTTGTAGGCAAGACCTTCTTTGTCAGATGCTGATGGAGTTTTATGTGGTAATCCTTGGACTGCACCCACAATTCATTTTATGGGCACAAAAACTGTTACTGCAAAGTAAGCATGATTTTTTTTTTTTAAGGTTGCCCCTTTAAATATGCAATTTGGATACATGTCATGCAAGAGAATGTTATGTAAGTGGTAACTTCATTGGCTTTTTATTACACTGGCATGGGAAACAGCAGAGAATATCAAAATGAAGCATGAAGTTAAGGGAATAGCTTTGGTCTTCTTCATCAGTCTAGGAAAGGGATGGTCTGTTCAAACAGTTTACTTCAATATCAGTGAAAGAATATTTCTCTGCAGTCTTACAGTGTGCCGTGTATTGAATTGTAGAGATGGCTATGGCAAAATGATGCAAAGCTTGCTGCTATCTATCTCATTGTGCCACCAGCAACATTGAAATTTGAAGTGAGCAGGGTGATGCTGATTGGTGGAATAAAGTGAGGTAGTAGTTTGAAATGCCAAAATTAAGAATATCTTTCTTATTTTTTACCTTTGCACAATTTTATTGGACTACTTGTTGTATGTTGCCTTACCTTCTTGGGGCAAAGATTATTTTACTGTACTTACTCCAGTAGGGCTCTAATACCATTTCTTGCCTCCAGACATTGTTGTACTAGTAACATAAATAAGCTATATGAAGTATGAAGCTGACTAGAAAGTCAGTATGACTAGACAAATGAACTCTCTCATCGTATGAATTGCTTTCTTTACCTTGTGAAAAATCCGTTGATGATCCTTGTCAGACTTGTTCTCTGCAAATATAAACCAGAAGACCTTTTGCTTAGCTGTGTTTGTGGTACAGCTGATCAAAAATTGTTAGCAATTCAGAACTCGGTACTCCCCTTAGGTATGCAGAGGATATCACTGAATAATATTTTTCTAATAGGAAATGTATCCTAGGTAGGGGAGATGTTAAGATGGAGGATGTAATTTAAATGATAAAATGTGCACGGAGTAATTTCCACAATCATAAACATCTGAACATTTCATATATTGGAAGGGATTTGATTAATAACCCTGCAGTTAAACATTTTATGGTGTTTTCATTTTAATTTAAACAATTCACATTGTGCTGCATTAATATGGGGCCTGTAGATTAAAACCAACATGTCTCAGAGGCTTGCTTATCATCTTTGTCAAAGTTTGTATATGTGAGGGTACTTGGATGTTGCAGCTTCTTCCCTCCTGAGCAACTGAAAGCCTGTGTTTGCCAGTTTGGATTCCCTGCGTCTGTATAATCTGCCACCTCTCATCTGCATCTCAGTTGGCTGCTGGTTAGTCAGCTAATCACTTTGATCCCTGGTTGCAGCCTCGATCTTTTATGGAGGGAGCCCTGAGATAAGAATGATACTCTAATAGATTTAGGCTTTCTGTTCTCTGTCACTGTTTGTATATTCAGTCCCAATATACCCCTCCCCCCGCCTTTTTCTCTTAAAGAATTCCCTTTATATTTTTATGGCTTAGGCAGGTGTAAGAATCCTCAGAAGTGAGACTGGAGAGAGCATTGATAGATAATCCCTTGCTAATTCTTTATCTCTGATCAAAATACTTGGTTGGCCCATGATTGTATCATGTGCAGGAGCTTTTAAATATAAACACATGCAGCTTTTATTATTTCCATTCTGTTTTGTAATTTTTGGAGATTTGTTGATCATTTAAAAAGTAGCTTTTTAATGGGTTGTTGTTTGTAGCCGTGTTGGTCTAAGGACATAGGCAGACAAGGTTCTCTTTGGATAGATGTAATATCTTTTATTAGATAAATGTATTAGTTGGTCTAATAAAAGATATCACAGCCACCCAAAGAACCCTGTCTGCTTTTTTTTTAATGAATATTTGTACAGAGCTGCACTATTGGTTTATCAGAGAGGGGTTTTCTTGTTTTGTTTGTATTTTAAATGGATTTTTGTAGAAGCCTATCTGAAAAGTTTGATTTCTTGTTTTTCTATTTCATGGTTTATGGACTTCACTTTTACTGACCAAATTGTGTGTCTTTTTTACTCTGACATGTTCTTAGCCTCAAGGAATTTGCCCCCTCTGGCCCATTAATATTGTTGCTGTTGTTTCTGGATTTCATACTACAGCTGGAGTGCATTTCCCATGCACAGATTTTTGTCCCCTAAGGGCAGGATCTAGCTTTCAAATGTATTGTCAGCCTGATCCTGTACAGTGCTGAGCACTGCCTCCAAATTGCTAAGCTCCCACAACTCCAAAGGGATTTTAAAGGGACTGAGCATTTTACTGCATCAGGCTCTGACAGAAGTACAACTTGTAAACAGTGTTCTACAAAGTTTTCCTTTAGCTTACCAAATACTTTGATCTTTTCCCCTTATCTTTCCCATGATAAATTATGCACTGGGGAAATACAATTTTCCTTTGCTCTTCTTGTGTTTATGATTTCAGTGTATATATAACTGGTATTCTTTTTATTTACCATAGATTTTGTTTAGTAAACACTTGATGACTGTGTACAAGATAGATCTTCACCAGCCTTTGTATAGCAGTTGTATTGAGTTTATGAAGCAGGAAAATTTTAGCATGTCCCCGCAATCTTCCTCTTTTTTTTTTTTGCTGTCCTGTACAGATTGTTCCACCCTCTTAGTTTCTCATGTTTTCTGAGCAGGCAGCTCACACAGCCTATTAACTATTTCATAAAAAAGTGTGCCTATGATTTTGGTTGATGTTTTTTAAATTTGTGTTTAGCAAAAATTGCTATGTTCATCAGCCTTAAAGTTTAAGAACTTTTTCTTATGAATCGTTTAAGAATAATTAGCTGGACTGGAAATGAAGGATAGTTTTGTTTGGGATATGGGACATTGGCTTTCAATTCTCAGCTCTAGGACATTAGGCTAGGAAACTTCATCAGTCAGTATTTTTTCTTCACATTTTGCCTGACTTTTCTGTTTAGATAAAATCCTATAGGCAAGGACTGTTACTCCATTTATGTATATTGCCTAGCGCAGTGCAACCTTGATCTCATGTGGGACCTCTAAACATTCCCCGAGTACAAATAAGCAATAGTAATAGTGATGAATTGTGACTTCTGGTGGAGTACGTTGTTATAACTACAGCATAGTTACTTTCCGATTTATGTTTGTATAACAAGGCAGAATCTGGCCATGTAAGACTAGCTCATTTACTATTCTATATCACTCCTTTCAATCCAGATCATTTTATGATTTTATATTTTATCTAAAGGGGTGGAATATAACTTCTTAACTCTATGCCATGTGGATATTTTGACTATTCAAATTGCTACTGAAATGATATTTGTTTCCACATAATAAATAGCATATCCTAATCCAAATCAAACCCATGCTTCAACTGCCTCTGGCTTAAGTGGGAACAGGATCTGGCCTACCAGTTTTGGGAGTACCAACTTGGAAGTGATACCTAGTAGAAGGAAAAAGATGTTGTGACATGATGCCACCAGTATTGTGACTCTGCTTTATAAGGGATAATATATGTGTGTGCTAGTTGGTGGCACTAAATTCCATGAAGCTAGGCCAGGGGAGGGCAAAATATGGCCTGCGGGTTGGATCTGGCCTGTGAGGCCATTCTGTCTGGCCTGTGGGGCCCCAAGAAATTTTTTAAAAATTTAATATTTATTTGCCTCTGGCTCCAGTCAAAAGTGACAGGAGCCAGGGGCATTAGGACCCAGTGGAAGCCACAGCAGACCTCTGGAAGATCAGGGCCTGCCCTGCCCTGCCCCCACAGGCAGAAGGACCATGGGGCTGTTCCTGCCTGTGCCGGAGCGGGAAGCTCAAGTAAGAGGGGGTTGGGGGGCACACTGGTCCCTGTCTGGCCACAGGGCTGGGAGTGAGGGGGCAGGTGGGAGCCAGTGCTGGCAGGGCCCAGAGCAGGGTGGCTCCCCTCTCTCCCTGCTGGGGCAGCCTGGCCTGGCTCCATAGAGCGCAGCCCAGCCAGCTGTACCCTGAGCTCCTGCCAGCCTCTCGGGGCCCCGCTGGCACTGGCCCCAGGGCACTGCCCAGCTCTCACTGTCTCCCTACCCTCCTGTCTGGCTCTGAGGGTAGCACAGGGGGCAGCACGACCCGGTGGGGGCGTGGCCTGGGGCGTGGAGAGGCGGGATGTGATGCTGTGGCGGATGGAGGCGTTGCGCAGGAGTGTGTGGGGGGGGCCCCATACATGCTTTGGTGATGAATCCATTTCTGGGTCTGCCAGGGAGGGTGCTGGAGACCCCCCCACCCCCCATGCTCTTGTGGGACAGTCCATGAGTCCCACCATTGCAGCATTCACGAGCCGCTTGCTACCTAGAGGGATGCAGAAAAAACATTTAAAGCTGTGTCTATGTCTGAATCGCTGAATGTCTCTGAATCGATTTGGAGGGTTCCAGTTCGATTTGGAGAGATTAAAGGGACCTCTGATTTGATGTGGATTTGGAGATTCAGCCACCGAATTGGGCCAAATCTCTGCTGAATTGAATTGGGGACCAAAGCGTCTCACAGCCCTATTGAACAGTCCCCTTGCTATTCATATAGCAATATCATGAGCCATACAGTATGTTTTGGAGAATGTCCCTGATGAATAATGAATCTGAGTGTGAAGTTTCATTATTCACACTCAGATGAATGAAACTGAGTATGAGTAATGAAACTCAGATGTAATCTTTGCTTTCTTTTTTCCTGTTAGTAATTTGGTGGTATCCACTGTGGTAGATTAGGTGTTTCACTACAGCTCTCTTGCCCTCATTTTCCTGTATCACGTTTCTCTTGTACACAGTCAAATTGAAGGATGTATCACACTTTGACACATACTTGTGGAACTGTTTTACCCACAAGTGAAATCACTGATTGTTAGTAACTTTTCTTATGGAGGTTGTTTTATAGGTTGTCTGCGTAAACATAGAACACAACCTCAAAGCATTATTTCTTTTAAAATTTATAGATCAGATTTTAAATCTCATTTGAAATGCAGTGCCTTGTTCATAAAAGTGACCCAGGAGGCAGGCAGCAGAGAGCTGTTGCATACAGACATTCATTTAACATATAAACTTGTAAATAGAAACATAAATTAATCTCTGTAACCGTAATAAAACCAATAAAAGATTAATAAAATTCCACCCTAAACTTAATATAAACATAGTCAGTGGGGCAAGTTAAGGTAAAATAGATTCCAAATTAGCATGTAAGTCAGTGCTTTTAAGTATTAGTGACACTACACCATATTAAAAAAAAAAAAAAAATGGAAAATGTGACTAATCATAAAAGAGGGATCAAGACAGCCTACTAGACTTGAAATAGGAATAGAATATTTATCCCCCTTAAAAGAAAAAGTCTACTACTCAGATGAGACTAGCACCTAGATTCAGCAAAACTTGTGAAGACGTTTAATTCTAAGCATAAAGTTTAACATGTGCTGAAGTCTTTTACTGAATTTGGGTGTTTATAACCATGCTTTTGGAGTGAGGGGATGGGGGGCTCTAATTAAAGTGCCTGGAACGTCATGTGTCTTAGTGTCCCTGTTGTGGGAGCTTTAGGTAAAGTGCCCCTGCTGCCATTTTTCAGTGCAGGGATGGTGATGCACATGATGCTGGAGTCTGCTTGGAGTATGGTGACTACTATGCTTGATTAATTGAGTCTGCTTTGATGGGCTGTAATTAGGGTGCATTGTAGCAGCCTTGCTGCATGTGTGTAGGCATCCTTTGAGTTCTACAACTTCCAAAAATAAAATCTCAATTAGGCAATATAATTACCATTCTCCACTCTATCCCCGCACACTGTGCCCTTTTAGCTCTAGGAGCCAAACTGAAGAAGCCCTGTATTACTTGGTTATAGGAGGTAGATTTTGAGAGTAGCTCTGTGTTGCCCCTCAGTAGAAGCTGAGCTGGAGCAGCCTTGGCCATAGGAGGGTCTTACCTGACCCAGGGCCTGAGCAGCAGGGGTCTTTCCTGCTTTGTCCCTGCACCTGGCTTCTGTGATTGGTGTGGGTTTGTTCCTGCTGTGTCCTGACACTTGGCTCTCTTAGTTCATACATACTCAGTAGACTCAGCTCATACAGCCAGGTGATGCAGGGCATCTTCTCAGTTCCTACAACTTGCGGGAGGGGGGAGGAGGGGATAGGGGCTGCAAAGGCTGTGGGGGAAAGAGGCACCACTCTGGCCTCCCCCCCCCCACCAAGTTGGCAGTTGTGACTGGTGTCCTTCTTGCCCTCTTTGCTCAATAAAATAATGTAATGTAATTATTTACAGTTGTTAAAGTCTGCAGTAGTCGCACAAGGACATGCCTTTACGTTAAGTGTTAACTTCTGTTTTGATGAATAATTTCTACCTGTTGTAGACAGGAAGACTTTCTTGAATACAATAGTTAATAACCTGGTAAGATGTGATTTCCTCTTATACACATTTCTTAGCATACATCACAACTGTCCCCATTATAGGAGACAGGACCCATATTACTATCACACTTATCTATTCCACAGACCTAGTATTACAGATATTTTACATCACAACTTCTAAAATATTAAAACAGACTATAGAAAATGTTAATGTACAATTTTAGTTGACAAGGAACACATTTTTATTGTAGTGCAATTTTTTGACTAACAATGGTGGAAAACTTGACCATTCACGGTAATTAAACCAATTTTCTCAATTGATAATGTAATGTAATATACAAATGGAAATAATATAGGTGTACCTAGTAGTTGCATCTATGGTTGAGGTTACCTGCCACATGCTATTATAAGAGCCTGTTAGTTGCTTTAAATTTCCTAAATTTGAATTATTCAGTCTGGATTTCCCTTGCAGGATGTTTGCTTCTGTGGTTTTGCTGTTTCTGTTTGTTTTTTTAGACTTTAACTAAAATGTTTCAGCAATTTCTTAGCATGAAATAAGGGGAAAACTGTTACTTTGTTCATGTTAAAAAAGAGACTAACAGAGAATCACTGTTGTTTCTGTGCCTTGTGAAAATATTTGGATCACTCTTATATTAACGATATTCCCTCTGTTGCCCCCATTAAAATTCATCCAAATTTGGACAAGTGTAAACTTCCAAAGATGTCTTAGTTCATGCTCAGTAGCCATGTGAGGGTTTGGCTACTAAATTCTCTAAAGATTTCATCTTTTGCTGGGCAGGCACAGCCTCTGTCTGTAAAATAGACAGCACAAGTACCATCCCCACAGAGTGATGGAACATGCTTCAGCCCAGGACTGCAAGGACTGAGCAGGATTTTTCCAGTAAATACTGTTTCTGGCAACTGGGGATGATGCATGCCAGGCACAGGAAATGAGAACAGGGAAAGTTGTCTCTCCTGTGCACTCTGTGCTTCCTCTGCTGGAGTGCAGAGAGCAAAGGAAGCAGAGTGAATGGTGAAGAAAGTGGAAACAGCCAAAGTAAAATGCAGAGAAGAGGGAAGTATGGATGGAAAATGAGGGAGAGGGATTTACTGGAGCTGGAGGATAGATGAGATTATATTTGTATATGTGAGTGGGAAGAATGAAGGGTGTGGGGGGGAATAGGGAGTGGGTGGGCAAAGGGAAACAAACTGGTTGGGAGAAAGCAGACTGTGGCACAGGACCTGGTGAGGTGAGTGTTTATAAGAAGGGGGATGCATGCGAACAGAGGGGGAGAAAAGGAAATGAGGGATGAGAGGAGAAGGGAAGAAGGTAGGAGGAGATCAGGACTCAGAGGTTTGGGAGATTCGTGGGAGTGGGGAGGAAGGCAGGACTTGAGGCAGGAAGAGGAGTGCATGGGAGCAAAGGAGATAGGCAGGAGCCAGGGAACTGAAGTGGTGGGCACAAGAGTAGGGGAAAAGGACAGGAGTGAGGACTTAGGGAATGCTGGATGGAAACAGTGGTGTCAGGAGTCCAGGCTGAGAGACAAGGTGGGTTATAGCAGAGAGTAGAGGGCAGATACTGGGCTATGAGGAACAAATAGTTGTAAAGGAAAATAGAGACGGAAGTGTGGGGACTCTTGAGGGCAGGAGGAAGGGGAAGCAGATTGGAGTTGCAGTGGGGTGGACAGCAGCCAAGTGATAGTGGTGGGTTGGGGAGGAACAAAGTTAGCTTGTAACAATTGGAAACTTTCCTCCATTTGAATTTAGAAATGAGCTAGTAGTCTGGCAGTTGTGCATTCTTCTGCTGTCATCAAATACCTGGAATCACATGGGAACGTTGTGGGGCTCATCTCCCTTTTAATGGCTCCTGTGTCAGGGTAGCAGCTTTTGCTACTACCAGTTCCTGAGCTGAAGTGGCGGAGGTCTGTGCTTCGGATCTAACAGTCCAAACTCTGATCCAAGGTGAGGGGTCAGTAGGTTCCGTATAATAGCATTTCGCCTTCTTCCATAGCTGTTCTATAAAGAAGTCATTTTATAGACAAATACCTAGGGAAAAAGGCTTGAAAATCAGTTCTTGAAGAAGAAATACAGGTATTAATGCTAAATATAAACCCATACTTAAACGGCTCCCCTCCCCCCCAGTATTTAGCCTGGGATGCCAGGGATCAGGGTCAGTTGCAGACAATGGAAGTAGTTGATTGACTTTTGTAGGAAAATTCCTTTTAAAGCCATAGAATTCTTTGGCAGCTCCATGCAGCATCCAGCCTTTGAGGACCCAGATACAGGGGTCCAGGCAACCGCCTTACGCACACTCAAGCACCTCCTAGATTCTGGTAAAATGCTACCCCCTGCCCCCGCCAAAAGTGCCGCAGCCACCTGTGGTTGCTCCTCACTTGCCGCCGCCAACAGCACAGCCGCCCGCACGGGAGCTCGCCGTGCCCCCCCAGCTTCTGGGGGCACGTGGCGTTCATGCCAATCAGTGACATTCTTGGAACAGTTCTTCTGTTATGTGTGTCTGCACCCTTAGGGAATGGTGGTACTGTGTGGTGCTGGACAAGTTACTTAAGCCAAAACATTCACAGTTGACTTGTGTGTGCTTCATTTTCTGGGTGCCTAATATGAGACCACTGGGCCAGACTTACAGATGTGCTGCATACTCGTGGCTACAATTAGAATTGTTTGAAACCTGCCTTTTGAACAAAGTGCTATAAAATTGTTAAGGACTGTAGAAAACCAGAAGTTAGGCAAGTCAAGATGGTAGGCAAAATTAGTGGACAATTTTGGCCTTAATCTCTCTGTTCTTCTGTCGCCCAGCAGGGATAACAATGTGTACCAGCCTGGTCTCGTATAGATGCTCTCTAGTGACCTTAGAGCGCACGCCCAGTTCCAGCTGCGGGGTATGTCCCCGGGGCCTGTGCATTGGGTTGTGTTCACCCCCAAGGGAGGCCTTGACACTTACCTGCTACGACTTGATCTTCTTTTCTTCGGTGGTGGGGCTCCTCCTCGCAGACTCTCGCAGACCGGGTGCTGTCCTTTGTGGGCGTTCTTGGGGCTCCATGTCCCCTACATCCCAGCCATATGCCAGGCCTCAGGACAGCTGGATGATGGGTCACCAGCCTGTCCCCTTTTGATGTTCTTGCCTGCTCTCTTCTCTCCTTGCCTGTCCCTTAGTGCCCCGTTACTCTGCAGGGTATGGGCCCATCCTCATCACTGCATCTGCTCTCCCTTGGAGGCATCGCTGTCCGGTACGTTGCTTCAACTCTCCCTCTTGACCTGGGGTCACTTGAAGATTCCTTCCCCAGTCTGAGCTCTGTGCGCCCTCTGAAATTAACAAATGAAAGAAAAGAGGAGAAAGGAATAGTCAGGGTACAGGCCTCAGCCCACTCCACACATGGATCTGGTGTCTGTGGTCCTTGTGATCCCTTGACGCCGTCCTCCTTGGCTGCCCTGCCCAGCCGGGTGTGTACTTCTTTTAATAGAGCCAGGATCCCTCCTGTGGGTCCTTGTCTGACCTCTTGCTGAGCTGCCAACACGGCTGATGTGCAGCCTGGGGAGCAGCTTTGCCTTCTGGCTCCAGCATTGCTGCCCCTTCTTCCATTTCCTCTTCCAGCTTTTAAATCAGCTGGGCAGTGGTTTTTGATGTCATCTGCCAGTGCCGTTCCCAGCCAGTAATAAAAGCAGCTGATGAACCACACCGGCGGCCCTTGTCGGCATGGCTCTGCTTCTCTTAGAAACGGTAAGTGTGCCCTCTTTTCAGGGCTTTTTAATTTCTTTCTTTGGGCGGGTCAGCCCTGCCTTGGGTCCTGCTGTGGGAGGGTGCCTTTGCTTGTGTATGCCTGGGACACAATGCCTCTCATTTTGAAAAGGGTTTTCCTTGTGAAAGAGACTTCATTAATGGATGTGAAGTGCTTGGGTAATGTGGTGAGAGAACTTGCTATCTACCAAGGAGCAAGTCAATACACTTTTTTTATTCAGTGCAAAGTTTGTATGGTGTTTGATAAATAAAATCTGACCCCAAACGTTTATTTAAATGATAATTCTGTAGCAAAGCAGTAGTGTGTGATCTTCCAACTAAAGATTATATCATAATGTACATGCACACAAGAAGCCAATTAAAGTTGCTCAAGCAAACTTAGTTCTGGTCTTTCCTTATTTTTGAGTGCTTACATAGCATTCTTTTAATGTGTGTTTTATGTACTTGCTAGTCATGCAAAAACATTGTGCATAACAGTTCTGCTTCGCACACATGTATCTGCCACCAAAGAAACCACAGCATGGACCTAATTCTGCAGTCCAAAATAGGCATCCTCATAGGGGTATAGGACTTACATTTTTAAAGATGTTAGCTTCCCACCTTCCATTGCTTTCTAACACATCGGAATCTGGTCCAAAGTCATTTGTGAAACTGTAGGACAAGGACCTAAAGTAGACAAAAATACACATGATGGATGGAGGAAGGTGAAAGTAATGTGATTATGAAGTAGATGCAAGTCCTGCAAATCTTTACTCTTGTGAGCAGCTCTCATATACACTGGTTGTGCTGTTGCAGGCAAGGGTGAATTATGCTGCTAACTATGGTACTATTTATCTTTTAAGGCAGAAAGCAGATTACATGCAAATTACTTTTATTTATACTTGGGTCCATCCCTGCAAATTCTTCTGTACTTGGTTCTATCTAAATTAATGTAGAAAATCAAGCTCTTAGTGTAATTATCAAAGAGCCTGCAGGAATGTGCATAATAATTACATGTTATTGTTCAGTCTAACCTATTTAGTTATGAAAGTAAACATGGCTTTTTGCATTTCAAAATGAAATGTGAACAGTGTTGTTTATGCTAAAGAAACAGATCCCATCTATTAATTTTCTTCCTTCTATCTTATGTATTTATTCACCCTATTACTGTACTGGATAATCTGGGCATACATCTTGAATGTATTACATGCGTATATATTTATCCTCATCATACCTCCTGTGAGGTAGGGAAGTAGTATAACCCCATTTTACAAGCAGGAGACTAAGGCACAGAGAACCTGAAGGTAAGATCCAAGAAAGAACTTTAGGCACCTAAAATTTAGGTTTCTTAATGGCTGACACTTGGATATCTGGACCCTGGAGTAGAATCCAGGATTGTGTGTTAGGTGCATTTCCTTCCTCTGTAGCATATGGGGAAAGACAGATGCTTCGGAATGGGATTCATAACAGCCAGAAGCCTGAGTATGGTACAGGCTGAAGTCTGTATGCTCATCTTGCTTTTCCTATAGCTAGCTGATAGGAAATGCTGAGGACAGAACTGGGTCTGAACTCTCAGCCTTTCTGTACTTTAATTTCCTTACATTAAAGAGTCCATTGGATAAAGCACAGAAACAATTCTGAGAGCAGTGACTGGAGCCCAAGACTCTCCCCTTGAGAGGCAAGTGCTGTTGGTCATTAAGCTACAGCCATGTTCCTTTTCCTATATTCTCTATGGTCCAATGGATCTTGAATTCTTTTTGCACAGTACCATAGCTACAAAAGGAGGGATGAGTGCTCCATGTCAGAATAGCTCACAGTCTGAAGGTTAGGGCATTCTTTTGGGGCATGTGGGTTTGATTCTTTTCAGGTGGAGGGGGAATCTCCAACATCCTGGGCAAATGCTGTAGCTATATGCTCTGTGAAGCTGCTGCCTCAAGCCTCCTCAAGCAACTAGATTTTGAACTGCTTACCCCTGTCAATGCTGAGGCATACATGCAGTGCAACTGTGGGCACTTGAGCAACTTTTAAGTCAAAAGACAGCGTCAATAAAGTTTAAGTACCCTTTACTGTTAGGTAGCAGCAACAGCATAACTAGGGGTGGGTGAGGGACACCCATTCCTGGCACCAACTTAGAAGAGGTGCATAAGTTGCTGCCCACCCCTATTGCCATGCCAAGAACTATAAAACAGTCCTGGCTGCTGCTGCTGCTTTCAAAGCAACATGCTGGGTGGGTTGAGCATGCATACCAGCAGTTCAGCTGTGACCTGTGGACTGCCTGATGTGGGTAAGAGTGCTGCCCCCTCCTTCCCCTTAGAACCCATTCATGTGCTTCCCCTGGCTTGGATCCAGTACTTGCTGCTCCTGGTTTTGGATCTCATTCCTTCCCCTCCTCTTGGAACCTGTGCCTACCTCAATCTGTGCCCTTCCTGTCCCCCGCTCTCAGCACCCATGCCCCCCACTCCTGTTCATAGAACCGCCTGCCCCCCCCCCACAGGGTTTGCCCCAAGTGGCAGCTCTGCTTGTTACACCACTGGGTAGCAATCAAGTAGGGACTTTTCAGGTCCATTGTGGATGTAGATGTGTACATTCTGCATTAATCTTTCATAGTACTTGCCTGTGGACTTGCAAGAACTCTGTAGCAGATCAGAGATGTCCACAGTATCTGTCCACTGTACCAGTCTCTTTGTGTGTTTTTGTACTGTTATTTTAATGCCCTTATAATGTTCTTTGTCTCGTATAGTGTGCTATGTTTGCCAGTTGTCAACCTGAGTGCTTTTTTCATATACCTGGCTGGCTGACCCCTTTTTTTATAATTTGTTGATAGAGTCAACTGTGCCAGTAAAGCAATTATGCAAAATTGTGTATGACGGTTTAATGACACAAAAACCTGTTCATCAGCAAGCTAATGATTTTTAATTTTTTTTTAATATTCGTTCCATAAACTATAGGGTTTCAGGATCAGCATCTCTGAGGCTAATATTTGTTTTTTTAGCAACTTAACTTTTTCTTGAAATCAGCAGATAGTATACAGAAGATATGTATGACTTCCATTTACTTTTACTGGAAAGAAACAATATCTGTAAATAGTGACTTATATAGACTCAGATAATTGTGTATATTTTTCAGGTAGTAATTACGAATACTCTGCTTTATTACACGAATCATTAGGTTACATTAAGTTATCTGTTTTACATTACTTTACAAAATGACAACCATATATGAGTGATTTATACACAGTGAGTTTGTAACCAGTCACCGTGATACAAAATTAAAGGAACACCTATATCAATTTAAAGAAAAGCAATAATTCTGAGTATCTAAAACTGAGACAATGAGTTTAAAGTAGAATTCATGGGTACAGTATTTCTCTGAGGGCAGTCCAGGTTCAGTGTCATTCAGTATTGATTGGAAACTACTTAACTTTATATAAGCTAAGAACAGCTCTGGCTCCTGCCTCCACCGAAGCTGAAGCTGAAGCCCATCAAAAATTTTAGGCCTAGAATAGAGCTACGAGAAACATTTCCAAATCTGCCATTTCAAATTTATGAAAATTTGAAATGGCAGATTCAAACGCCAGAAAAACTGTAAACCTAGGTGAAATTTTCCATTTGCCCCCCAAAATGTTGATCCTTTTTTCAAGCACCCCAGCTCAGGAAAAGCTTTGTTAGAGGTGTCATAGTGCAGATTAAAATCCCTAATGGCTGAGGCTCTTCTGTATTTTAGGGAGAGGGAATATACGTTTAGTTATAGCCATTAAATATATAAACAATGCCCATTTGTTGCAGAGGGCATACTGATTTTGAAGCAACTTTCTTGGGTCCAGGTTAGAATTTCCACCAGTACACCCAGTCCAGAGTTCCTCAACATGCAGTTGTTGTGCGTGCTGCCTGCCCAGCCAGTGCTCACATGTGATGGTCCCCTGGTGGTTCATGACCCTCTGCAGCTATAATAGGGTTGCCTTCCATGGGGCAAGCAGGATACTGGGATGTGGGTGCTGTCCAGTGCCCCGGTACACTGGGGGAACCCCAGTACACAGAAGCCTGCCACTGCCACTTGGAGGTTACAGACTTAGAGGATGGTGTCTTCCAGCATGTCCTGGAGGGTGCCATGCTCTTCCAGGATGGCCCCCCAGCGCTGGCCTTGCTTATGCCAAAAAAGTGCCTCACATACCACAGGCTGACAGGCGTGGCCAGCTTGAGCAGCACCATAGCCAGGTGGGTGTCAGCAGGGAGGGCCGGGCTCATGCCAGTGTCATCCAAAAGGCATCGACCCACTGCTTATCATCCCAGTCCTGCTGCACATGGTGCTGCTGCCAGTTTTGGTTGGTGGGATGGACCCAGAGATGGTGGGGTGGAGGCCCAGGAGAGTGACCCCCTCATCAGGGTGGCAGCATCTGCATGGTGGCAGGGGCCCTTGGAGGACATGCATTGGGCAGATAGCTGGTCACTGCCCCTCCACACCAATCTGTCTGCAGGTCTGAGGTGGGCTGCCTCTGCGAGCTGGGCTCTGCGCCCTGCTGCTGCCACCTCTGGAGCCATGCAACACCATGTACCTGCTGCCACTGGGCTGCATCATCCTTGCCTGCCCAGCTGTGGGATGCACATGGTGTCACATGCCTCCAGAGGCAGTGGCAGTGGACTGCAGAGCCTAGCACGCAATGGCAGTCTGCCTCTGTACCATACACGGATCGGGGGGCACGTATCCCCGCCCTCCCCCCCCGGTGCACAGTGGTGGGAGCCTCCTTCCCTGTTCCCCTTGTCCCCCCTGGACAAGCCATCTGGGGTCCAACCCTTCCATGACCTGCCCCAGCCCTGGATCCCCATTTGCCCCAGCCCCTGCTTCTGCCCCTACTTACTCCCTCACCACGAGGGCCTCAATCTGCCCCCCGCATAACCTTCCCTCTCTCCCCACCCTTTCCCCTACAGATTTACCAGCTGGGGTGGTGGTGGGGGGGTTGTGCACATGCTCAGCCCACCCAAATAATTTTTTCTTCCTCCTGCCTATTTTGCCAAGTGCTGGCAGCTGAGGCTGGCTACAAACAGGGCTGCCAGGTGCTGGCAGCTAGGGCCAGACCTGGGAGCTCCCCTGTGGCCCTAGGGGAACATAGCAAGGTTGGAGGGGACAAGCACTAAATTTAGTGCCAGGTCCCTGCATGTGTACACATTTACCCAAAATCGTTTACTGTGAGGGAAATTTAGTTGCAACTAAATGCACGTGTAGATGCACCCAGAGGGACTGGGATGTGGTCTGCTGGTTCAAGTCAGAGACTTGAATTTGGGTCACTCACATCCCAAGGACATGGAGCAGATATGAGGTTATTGCCTTGTGGGTTATTGGGTTTTTTTTTTTTCCCCCTTCTTTTTCCATGAAATGTCCCAGTTTTCTTCTGCCTCAGAGGGAGACCAGTTTTTCTGCTCCAAAATGGAGAGCTGAGGAACAGAAATAAAGTGACATGTCCAAGGTCACAAAAGAGGTCTGTGGTAGTAAACTGAACTTAGGTCTCCCAAAGGCCTAGTCACCTGACCGCTTTTCTTCTTCTAAAAGAGCATGTATTTTGAGTCTGGTTTTTAGTCTTTCAACCTCCTGAACTCCCTTTTTGAACTTCCTGAGCACATGATGATTGGGGCTTGAAAACTCAGCCTTAAATAGTCTGAATATGCCAATATACAAAAATACTGCAGCATCCTGGTTCCTCTTCTTTACAAGTCCAGAGCTATCCGTGGCTCCTGACTTGCAGCCACCATAAATGAGGCTGCCCAAGTCATGCCTGACTAACCTGTTTTCCTTCTATGGTAAGATGACAGCCTCTGCAAGTGGGGGAGAGCAAAGGATGTGATAGGTCTTGACTTTAGCAAGGCTTTTGACACTGTGTCCTGCAACGTTCTCATTAACAAGCTAAGGAAATACAAACTAGACAAAAATACTTTAAAGTGGATGAGAAACTGGTTGGATTATTGTGCTCAATGAATATCAGTGGCATAATGGAGGGGCTGCTCAGGGGTCTGTCTGAGTCTGGTCATGTTCAACATCTTCATTAATGATTTGGATGATGGAAGTTTGCTTAGCAAACTTACAAATGATGCCAAGTTGGATGGAATTGCAGATGCTCTGCGGGGCAGTACTAGGATCCAGAATGATTTGGGCAGACTGGAAAAATGGTCCATAATCAAACAAATGAAATTCTATGAAGATAAGTGCACAGTGCTGCGCTTGGGACAAAATAATTGCCTGGACAAAAAGGGTGCCTATACATGTATAGCAAGGATGCTCTGATGTGCTGTAATTACAGTGCGTTGGAGCAGACTCAATTGAGCGTGTTTGGGTGTGGCAGTTACTGCGCTTCAGCAGAATCCAGTGTCACGTGTACTGGCATCCCTGTGCTGTAAAATGGTGATGGGCTCTTTTGAGCTTTAGTTAAAGTATCCCTGCTGCCATTTTTCAGTGCAGGGACACATGATGCTCCAGGCAGTTTAGAGTGGCTCTTGGAGCTGCTTAATTAAAGTGCTCCCTTTCCCCCACTTCTGGAGCATGTGTATAAATGCCCAAACAGACTGGGGTATGTCTGTCTAGGTTGTAGTACTGCAGAGGTTTTTGGGGTTACAGCAGGGGTTCCCAACCTTTTTAGATCGCAGACTGGAAGTGATCACAGACCAGCAAACTGAGGACCAGCATACTGCAGTTCAGAAGTACATATTTTAAATTCAGTAAAAAAGGGCTGGCTGCCACTCCGCAGTATGCTGCTCACTTCTGGACTTCCGGTCCGGCAGCCAACCCTCCAGCAGATTGGTAGCCAACCCTTTGCATCCCAGGAGTTGGCAACCTCTGGCTTGCAGTATACCAGAAGCTGAATATTAGCCAGTGGTGTGCTCTTGTTACAAAAAAGGCTGATAGTATGCTGGATTGTATTGACAGGAAGTCACTTGTAAACCAAGGGAAGTAGAGGTGCACCGATACATTGGTTCCATATTGGATCAGCACTAATATAAGGAAAATTTACTGTATCAGCAATTGGCTTTTTTTAGCTGATGTGCCTGATAATGCCACTGATAAATGCCCTGTGCATGTGCAGCCACACCACAGCAGTGTGAGAAGCAGCCAAGTCCGGCTGTTGTGAGGGAGGGGGCATGGCAGGGGCAGATCTGGGCCCCCGCTGTGAGGGAGGGGCAGGGGCAGGTGCTGTACAGCCAGGGCAGACCAAGGGATGGAGCTGTGAGCAACTCATCCAGGGGTGGGGTCTTCCCTGTGTGGTGCTCGGCTGAGCTGTGCTTTGGGCAGGAGATGGTGCTGGGAGGAGACTACAGGGGTGGGGTGGGGTGGGGTGGGGGTGGGGTTGAAGCTGAAGCCATCCCAAAATTCACCGTAGCCTCTCCCAGTGCTGGCACCACCCCAGCCCCACCCTGGGGTACATACAGCAGTGGGAGCTGCCCCGCCTCTCTGTGCCTCCCGGATGAGCTGCTTGTGGCTCTGTCTCCTGCTCTGTCCCAGCTGTGCAGCACCTGCGCCTGCCCCACTCCTTCCTTCACCACGGGGGCCTCAATCTGCTCCTCCCATGCCCCTTCTTTCCCTTACCCCTTACCCCACAACAGATTTACCAGCTGAACACTGCTCTCCATGCTGCATATTGGGGTCGTATCGATATCGGCCGATATGGCTCGTTAAAAATCGGCTATCAGTATCGGCCCAAAAATTCTCTATTGGCGCACCCCTAAAGGGAAGTGATTGTGCCACTCTGGTGAAGCCTTACTGGAGTACTGTATTGTGTCTAGTTTTGAGCCCCACTTTCCAAGAAAGATGTGAACAGACTGAAAAGAGCCTAGCAGAGAAAAACAAAAATGAGTAGAGGCCTGAGAAGCATAATTTATGAAGAAAGTCTGGGAGAGCCAGGATTATTTAATCTGGAGAAGTGGAGCACGAGAGGATTTGATAATAGTCTTTAAATACCTGATGGGCAGTGATACAGAGGATAGACATGGGCTTCTCTCTGTGGCTGTGGGGGCAGGGCTAGGAGCAACGGCTTCAAGCCACAGCAGAGGAAATTTAGCTTGGAGATTAGAAAGAACTTTCTTCCTTTGAAGGTGGTCAAGCACTGGCACAGGCTACCTAGAGAAGCTGTAGAATCTCCATCTCTGGAAACTTTCAAGGGCAGGCTGGACAGACACTTAGCTGGAATGGTTTAGTCAGGGATGATCCTGTCTTGAGCAGGGGGACTGTATTTCCAGCCCTGCTTTCTGTAATGCACTTCTTTCTGTTGTGGACCAGATCCATCGGTAAGTGAGGAGGAAGCACAATTCCTCCTCCTGTGTGACCCTCTTTGTAAGCTTAGTGGAGCTGGATGATTTATGGTCTTTGCAATAAAGCGACTGAAAGGTAGGAAGCTGTGGTCAGTGCACTTCTGGGCATATTGAAGTAGCTGCTTTCATATGTTCAAGAGTTAGCCATACTTCAGTCCTTAATTAGAAAGGGTGGTTATTGAAGGAATGGTTGTTCTACTTTGATGTATGCAGTTAAAGAACTGAAAAGGTTTGTGTTGAATGCACCAGTATTTGAACTGAGTAAATACAATATTTGTATTTGAATTGAGTTTTTTCTTACTGCATTATGAAAAAGGGGCCTGGAGCTGTTGTAGGTGGCTTTAGGAATGTTAATGGTTAATTGTACATGAATGAGCTTATAAATGGTTGCTTTTGTGATCATATTTTGCTCATCGAGGGTAACTGTGTTAGTGCCAGAGAAAAGGAGGAAAAAGGAATTATTTTTTACCCAGCCGATAATACTTCCAGGGCTTGATATAATGTGCCTTTAACAAACCATGAACTTCTCTCCTACTGCGCCACTGCATCCTGCCTATATTCTGAGTAGGCAGAGAACCATTATACTAATCCACTCTACCATCATATCTCTAGCAAACACATGTAAGTGATTGCTTTGAATATTTATTTTGATACAAGGAATGTTAAGTCTTTTTTTTGGCAACACAAGCAGTTGGGGGACTGTGACTTTCTCAACTTTGTTACCTTAATTGCATAAGTTCCTCAGCCAAAGTTTTGAGAAACATGCAATAGAGACTAACCTCTACCTACCACTCCCCCCCACCCCAACCTTAGAATTGATCATGTCTGTGATTTAGATTAGTTTTAAAATGTGGGTGCTGAAATGACCATGCTCTTGTTCTGTTTTGGTTTCAGGTGAGATTGTATGCCAGACCGGATGCAATCAGAAGAGGATCTGGAGACTATGCTCTAAATATTACAAGGAGACTCATTGAATTTTATGAAGACTACTTTAAAGTGCCCTATTCCCTGCCCAAATTAGGTAAGATGTTCCTGTGGATCATAAAATCTGCCCAAAAGAGCTCTCACCAGGATTAAGAAACAAGGTTGTTTTTAGTGGTAGACTTTGAGTTGAGAAATTTTGGGGTTAAGTGAGAAGGGACAGTGAGTAGGAAATTTTCAATTGTCCTAAAGAGAAGCCAGTTTGTCACTTCATTCATTTGCCCTAAGGCATGAAGAGTAAACAACAATTAGATCTATTAGGCAGTGGGACACTAGAGAAGAGAAGCTTTGCTGATTAGTTTCTGCTTTTCTGATGCTCAGCATGTTGGGCCTCATTTTCATTCGATAGCCCTTGGGGTATATTTATTCAGTCATATGTAACTTGATTGCTCAGCTGCAGAAAGGGAACAGAATTGAAAATATGTGTGTAAGACTAGAAATTTCCTACATTCTATGAAAATATTTGTTATGTTGATGAGTGTTGTTTTTTTAATGATGATTAATATGTGCCTGATTATATTGCTGCTTATTGAGGAGAATTGCTGTGAGTTTGTCTTGCTGTTCAACTGACCTAATTGTAAAAGCTGTCAATTTAATTTTTTCCCCCACATTCTGCTCTACTCCCCCACCCACCCTCCCACACACTGCAATATTTTGCACCATATTATTACCTGCTCCTTCCTTGGGAGCTTGTTTGATCAAGATCCAGAAAAACTTACTGCTCAGCAACAAGAAGAAAGCTCACATTTGATCTGAGGTGTTAGAGTCTGAACCACAGGTGTTCCTTCCAGGAACTCGGTGTCTATTTCATTAAAGCGCTAGCCTGCTGACTAGCTTTATTAGTCTTACAACTAATGGTATAGTAGATAGATAGATAAAGTAATAGGTATTGTTAGAAGAGGGTGTTGCATTCATTTTTAATAAGAATATGGCATTTGTTTTTGTCCTCTGAAAATGACGGGTTGCAAGCAGTGTTCAGTTAGGAGAGCAGAGGCATTGATGCATATAAACATGGAGCTCTCATCAAAACCGCAGGTTATTTTTTTGTGTGTACTTTCATACCTGACTTCAGAATTGCCCACATAATGAGTTGCGGTACAAACATCTGACATAAGCATTTTCATGAGACATTGCTTAACCCCAGGAGCAGATAGTCAGAAACTTCTCAACATGACATGATAATGAAGAAAACATGATTGCTTTGTACTGGAAGTTCTAGACTTGTTCTTGCCAAGAAGTTAAAAGAAAAAAAAATCAAGATCTTTCTTTCCTCTGAGAACTGATAATTAACAAAGAGACCTGCATTGTTACTTCAGGTGCTTTAATACGGTTGCCAGATAACAGCAGGTAGTGAGTGTGTCTACTTCGGAACATCTTTCACAATTAAAACATATGGCCTTTCATCTCAACATGTTTTTCCTTGTTGTTGTTGTTGTTACACATTGGCAAATTTTGTTAAACCGCCTCAGAGGGGATTTAATATGTTCCAGTTTAGCTTTTTTGTGGGATTATAACCAAAGGAAAAATTCTATAATAAATTTGATTTTTTTCCTACTATAAGTAAAATTGCTACTTCAATTTTGAAATTGAAATCTATATGGATATCAGTTGAACACAATGGTTTTTTGATATATTTACAATGTTTGCAAGTCTACCAGTGCCTCAATCAGTATAATAAAATACATTTTAAATACCTATAACTGTGGGCATTTTGATTTTGGGTGTTTTTTATCATGGAAAATCAGAACTCCCCCTCTTCCCTTTGCTCACCAGGATTCAGGTCCAACTGCTTTGTGGCACTGAGCAGCCCTGATATGCCGCTACCCTGCCCATTCCATTGCCCCTCACTCCCCACCCACAGCCCCCTGCTCCCCCCACCCTACTGTAGGGGGTCCTCAGCTGCCAGGGCTTCGAGATCAGGGACTTGGGTCTGCAGCCCCCTGCCCCTGCAGCAGCAGTGAAGGACACAAATCTGTACTACCCCCCCTGCTGCTGCCAGATGGGCAGCAGGTGTCGTGACATGGTGGAGCAGGACTCTCGGCAGCAGCACTGAGTTTCCCTGACCTGCTCTGCCCTCCTGCGCTGGGTCTCACCTACTGGGCTGCGGACGTCCCCAGGGACGGGGCAGCAGGGTGGGGACTGCGAGCCCCATGCATGGATCTGGGGACCATGTGTCCCCTCCCCTTCAAGATGAGCTGCCTCCAGTCTTTTCTCATTTCCTGCCCAGAAACTGCAGCCACCCATTCTGGCCCCAGGCCCCAAGCAAGGTTCCCTCTAAGGTGAGCACATGTGTGACCATGCACGACCAAAAGTGCGGCCGCGCACAGCCTTTTCAAGGCCATGCACCAGGAGAGGCTGGGGCAGAAGCATGGTCTGCTGGCTCTGGGGAACTGCTCTGCTCCCCCACATCAGGGCTGGGGAGTGGAGCACTTCCCTGGAGCCGGCGGAGCCTGCAATAGCCCCCTACCCCAGCCTCCATCCCTGCCTTGCCTCACCTCGGGGAGGAGCCGCTGCCTGCCCCAGTGGGACACTGCTCCGCTCTCTCACATCGCCTCAGGGAGTGAGGAGGCACGTTACTTCAGGGCTGGGGAGCAGATCAGTGTGCCAGAGCTGGCGGAGCCTCACTGGGGCAGGCAGCAGTTCCTCCAAGAGGTGACAGGGATGGAGGCTGGGGCTGCGGGCTCTGCCAGCTCCGGCTCTGACTCCATCCTCCGGCCCCAACCTCCAGCTACTGGCCCCCGGCTCCCAGCTCCTTGGCCCCTGGTCCCAGCCCCTGGCTCCTGGCTTCTGGCCCCCAGCATCCGGCCCCAGCTCCAGTCTGCGGCCCCTAGGCCTGGCCCCCAGCCCTCGGCCCCCTTTAGCAAGTGTCACACGCTGGACTGAGATGGCACCCTCATGGACTGCTCCTTAGAGGGAACACTGGCCCCAAGACTCACACACTGTGCCGGCTGAGCAGCAACCCCAGCCTCAGCCCTGCCTGACTCTTTCCCTCCCTCCCTCCCTCTTCCTTACTATGGGGGCCTCAATCCCAGCCTCCACCCCTGCTACCAGACTTACCTGTGGGAGCTGCTCTCTGGGCTGACTGGCGGCTGTGTACATGTGCACGTGTACATATGCACATATACATGGCACCCCCTGCCTGGTCGCCCTTCTCCTGTTTCCCCAAGCCCCTTGCAAGCTAGATCTCTGCCAGCCTGGAAGGGGAAACCCACCGTTTCCCACGTTTTTCTCTTTTTGAAGGAGAAAATCTGGGTTTTACCCCATTTTTCCATGTGAACAGAAAATCTGGATCCCTGCTTATGATATAGCAATACTAGTATAGACAGTAGAATAAAACTGTTTTGTAGTATTCAAAACAATTTTCAAACTCCTGTATATATCAGTCATGTAACTTGCAGTTTATTTAGCATATGCATACTGGAAAAAGGTTCTGTAGTTTCTGTGTGACATAGGCACTTAAAGATTTTACCGTGCTTGTTGCTTTCTTGGGCTCCATTATAGTTTACAATTCATGATTACATTTAGGCATGTAGGTTGATCCTCTGACTTTAAGATGAAAGAAGGTATTTTCTTTAGAAAATATAGACCTGAACGGGGAAAAACAACAGCTGTTAATTAGGTCTGACGAGACTGCTCAGTGAGAGGGAAGACTGAAGTAGTAGAGCTGTGGGACTATATGGTAGCTGTTTAAGGGAAAACCAGAGGATTTTCCAGAGATCCAGCTGAGAGGGTGAACAGGAAAATGATTGTAGTACCTGCCTTTTTAAAGCAATTGGATAGGTAGATCAAGAAAAAGGTATTGGTGTGAGGAAAAAACAGTTGTATTTTCAGAAGTGAGGAACCAGTTTACCTGCTGACACCGACAACATTTAGAAACAACTCTGTTCTTATAGTTTCCTATTGGCTACCATACATGGCTCTCCAATCAGTATGTCACCTTCTCTGAACCTCTTCTCTTCCAAGGTGTCTGATTCTTTGCACATATTGTATTCGGACCTGAAGCATTTAACTCGGGGTTGTGGGTTCTGCTACAGACCCAAGCACCTATAACTTGAGCACCACAAAGCGAAATGTTGCATTTCTATGTACATTTGTGGATCTAATCTTCAGATACTATGGTATATAGCCAAGTATCAATAGTCAGAGAAAAAAACCAAAACAAAATAGGATGATGGCATGGCAGAAAAGACTATCCTACCAAACTGGTGGTGACAGAGTGCTATGGGGAAAGAGCCAGTTCAAAAGAGATGGTGATTCTGTTAAATGATTTTTTTATAAATGCCCATGGCTTGGTGCTTTTCTTGGAGAATGGAGATATGGCTTTGAATCTTCTCAGTCAGGGGAAGATCCCTGAAAGTTAGGTTTAGAAAGTTAAGGTGGAGGATCCTTATTAGGTCAGTCCTTGCTCAAGCCAGGACTGTTTCTGTCTAAACCATCCCAGTCAAGTGCTTGTCTAGACTGCTCTTAAAAACATCCAAGGATGGACTTCCACAGCCTACCTGGGTAACCTGTTCCAATGCTTACCACTCTCATAGTGAGAAAGTTATTCCTAATCTTCAACACAAATTTCTCGTGTTCCAATTTCAGACCCCTGGTACCAGTTCTTTCCCCTGCACCACAGAATAGTTTATTTCAGTGGTACTCAACCTCTTGCCAGCTGTACAATGTCATCTGACCTATGGGGCTGCCCATGGGTCTAGAAAGTTCAAGGTATAGGAATAGCAGCATCATGTATTGTTACAGCTCCAGAATCCAGAATCTCTGCAAGTGCCGATACCACACTGGATCTGGCCTGCAGGATCTGGCCCACAGACTGGCTCTCCATTACTCATCTGTCTTGCATGGATAGGTTGAGCATAACTGGTGTATCTCCATCCTGTTTATAAACATCTTTTAGGTATTTTAAAACTGTTATCAAATTATCCATAAATTTTTTTTCTTTTCTCTAGACTAAATAATCCCAGTGTTTTTAGGCTTTCTTTCCAAATTCTGATTTCCTAGACCTACAATAATTTGTGTTTCTCTCCACTGGTCCCTTTCTAATCTGTCCACATCTCTCTTGAAGTGTCAGGTCCAAAACTGGACACAGTGCTCCTGGTGATGTCTCATTAGTGCTGAGTAAGGCAGAAAGATCACTTCTCTATATTTGCAAGAGAAACTCCTGTTAATACAACCTGTTAGGCTATTGCCCTTTTTGGAACAAGAGCACACTGTTGGCTCATATTCAACTGATAGTCCATTGTAGTCTCCAGGTCCTGTTCTGCAGTATTACAGCCTACCCAGTTGTTCATTAGCTTGTACACATGAATGAAATTTATTCGATCCAAAGTGCAGGACTTTGCACTTGTCTTTGTTTCATTTGATTGATTTTTGTACCATTTCTACAGTTTGTCAAGGTCATTCTGAATCCTAGCCCTATCCTTCAGAGTATCTGCCACCATCCAACATAGTGTCATCTGCATATTTGCTAAATGTGCACTCTATTCTGTCCCCAAAATTATTAATTAGTATAATAATAAATGATACCTGGGTTTGGTATTAAGCAGTACCAGACCCAGGACTGATCCTTGCAGAGTTCCACTCAGTTCCTTACTGTAACTGGACATTGAGCCCTTGAGGACTACTTGTTGAACATAATGATCCAACTAAATTTGATCTCAGTAGTATTCCTGCCCAGCACAGGGGGTTGGACTCTATGATCTTTCAAGATCCCTTCCAGCCTGTAATTTCTATGATTCTATGATTATTGAGCATTATGATACAACCTAGGTCTCCCACATTCTGGAAGAGTGATTTACTCAGAGTCTGATTTAAAAAAGGATGCAGGCAGCAGGTCTCCCCACAGACAGTAGATGACCTTCTCTAAAGCAAAACTTTAGCTATCTACAGTGCTTTAATATAAAAAAAAAGATATAGGCACTTACAAATTTCAGGTACCTCCTAAGCTAGACCACACCTGAATGTAATTTTCAGAATCCCAGGTTTGGATTCAAGTGCTCAAACTTAGAATTAGGCAAGACTTAAGTCTTTTGGGGCTGTAGTCCCAAGTGTATTGTGTAATTTATTTACCTTGAGAAACTTCCTTTTTTGGAGATGAGGAGGTGTGGCACTTAAAGAGCTCCCTGGTAAACATCATATCCCCTATTTCTTGCTGTCCCTCACTGATGCGTTTGTAGATGGCCATAAGATCAGCTCACAGCCTTCTCTTGTGGAGTCTGAAGAGATTCAGGTCCCTCAATTGGTCCTGTTCCCTGTAGGCCTTTAACCAGATGGATGGCTCACCTCTGACCTCTTTCCAGGTTATCTACATTCCTCCTGAAGTGCAGCGCCCAAAACTGGACACTGTATTCCAGCTGTGGCCTGATCAGTGCTGCATAGAGGGGAAGTATCACCTCCCTAGACCTCTCTGTGATGCACCTACTTATGTAACAAAGAGTGTGGTTAGCTTTACTTATTACTTCATTAGACTGGTGACTCTTGTTCATTTTGGAGTCGACTACGACTCTGAGATCTCTTTTTGCAATTGTGCTACTTAGAATGGTACCTCCCAGGCTGTAGGTGTGTTAATGATTCTTCCTCCCTAGGTGCAACACATGGCCCTTATCTTTGTTAAACTGCATCCTATTCTGTTCCGCCCACTTCCCCAGCCTGTCCAAATCTGCCTGGATTCACTCCCTGCCTTCTAGTTTGTGTACCTGCTGCCATAGTTTGGTGTCATCTGCAAATTTGGACAGAGTGCTTTCTACTCCCTCATCCAAGTCTCTAATGAAGATATTGAACAGTACCGGTCCCAGGACAGAGCTTTGGGGGACTCTGCTGCCCACATTTCTCCAGGCAGAAATTGACTCACCCACCACCACTCTCTGGGTGTGTCCCATAAGTGAATTTTCCACTCACCGGACTGTGTAATCTACATTGCAACTGTTTATTTATAGGAATTAGGTGCAACACTGTGTCAAAGGCCTTTTAAAAATCTAAGTAAATAACATCTACCTCTATTCCTTCATCCAAGCATTTTGTGACTCGGTCGTAAAAAAAAACCAGGTTAGTCCAGCAGGATCTGCCTGTTATGAACCCATGTTGGTTGCCCCTAAGCATTATTTTACCCACTGGTAAAATTGTTAAAATTTACCCACTTAACAATTTTCTCAAAGGTCTTTCCAAGGGTAGACATAAGGCTAACTGGCCTATAGGTACCTGGTTCCTCCTTCCTCCGCTTCTTGAAAATAGGGATCATGCTGGTCCTTTTCCAGTCCTCCAGGACTTGTCCTGAGCTCCACGAGTGCTCAAACAGTCACGCTAATGGTTCTGCTATGCTCCAGCTAATTCCCTAAATACTCTAGGATGAAGATCATCAGGGCCTGTTGACTTAAATACATCCAACCCCTCCAAGTTGCTATTCCTTGAAAGCATCCTTGTAGGGGATGGTGTGAAAATGCAATATCTTGCCACAAAGTTAATCCTTTCTTGGTATGTAGCCACATATCCTAAAGAAGGGAGGAATGTAAATTCCCTTTCCTCTTTTGGTCAGAGTTGAAGCCAGTCTTTCACTTGCAAGTCATGTTGTATGTTTGAACACTAAAACATTAAAATATACCCAAACAGTTGCCACTGCAGAATATTAGACAGCCTTTCCCCCCCTTTTTTTTTAATAGTGCCTTATTGTAAAATTTTGAGGTAGTTATTAAAGTCTGGCACATTGTATGCTTTTCTGTATAGATACTGTCACTGCACTGTAGCTGTGCTACTTCAATTCCTAAGTAACAAAGAAAAAAGGACTTTGTCTTGTCTTCAATATGCTACACAAAACTATATTTAAAACATTTAGCAATGATGGATGCTAACTCAGAAAATGTTTAATCAAGGCATATGGTTATATACATTGCACATTTGAAGTTGAGAGGGGGTTCTCTTTAGCTTATACTGTGTGAATATTTTCACAGAGCAGAATCAAGTTTTAATCTGTATCAGTGGAGAAGTGGAGAATTCAACTATATACTTCCTTGTCTTATAAAAATGCAAAGGTAAATGTTTATTTAATGGAACTAATATATAACAGCTTTGTTGATGGTTGGATTTCTCTGGTAGTGAATGTTTGTTGTGAGGCAGACTGATAGTGGCGTTGTTATACTTCACCTGTATGTGAAGTATACGTCATCACAAAGACATGAAAAAAGGAAAGGTAGTGGATATTGTTATGGAATATACAGAATGAGGATTTTATTAGTATTCCTTTAGGGGAAGCTGTTTAAGTCTCTGATCATACAATTTACTACAGGCATGAGTGATTCACTGTTCATTAGATTCTCTGCAAACTTAATTGATTTACTGTTCACTGACTCTCTGACATTCTGCCATTGTGTTCATTACAGAAATCCTTTGCTTTCCACCCTTTGTCCTACTCCTCTGCTTGATCTTCTACCATCTCCATTCACACCCTCATTCTCTGTTTTTCCTCCTTGTCTCACCCTCCTTTCCTTCTTTTTTTCCAGTCTCCTTTGTTTTTGGCAATATCCATATTCTAAACCCACATTCTAGCCTGCCTCTGCTGCTAAAGTTTTCTAATCCTGACTTTCCTGTAGATCTCCACCTATACCACAAGTGTACTTTGAATGAAGCACCTGCCCTGTTCCTTTGTATTTCAATAGCACTACTTTTCTATGTTTCTGGGGTGCATCCCTAAATGCAGGGGCATGTGCTTACAGTGGCAAAAACAGTAGTGTCACATATTTGTGCTGTTACTTTTTGCTGGTGTGGATTCCCCTGCATGTGTGCTTTGGTGTGAGACAAAATGCCTCGCTTTGGGGAAACTGCCGTTTCTCCACTCCCTCCGGCTCCTGGTATGCTGAAGGAGTTGGGTGGAACTAGAGGAGGGGAGATGCTCTGGCTGGCAGTCAGAGTCTCCCCCAAGAGGACCAAGCCTCTGTGTCTGCAAGTGTACACTGCTGTGGCATACTATGCCAATTTTTATTTCTTGACCTTTTTTTTTTTTGCTACTGTGACTTCCTGGTATTACCTGGTCACTCCAGGAGTTAATAAAAGCAGATGCCCATGTTACAGGTTATTGGAATAAACCAACTTCTGAGTGTTGTCTTTTGACCTCATGGCTCTTGTTTGAAGGTGGTTTAAATATCTCAAGTTGATCAGTCCTTTCCTGTCTCTGCTGCGGGGAGTTGAGCAACATTAGTGTGCATTTCAGCGTTCCCGTTGAGCATGTTGAGGTGTTTATACTACTTTTCCAGTTGTGTAGCTGCCAGTAAACTTTCAAACTTTTATATTGTGATTAAAAAGCTCATCTATGATTTTAGATGGCTAGTAGCTGCCTTGTGGCCATATACTGGATGTCTGGTTTCTTTGGCCTGTGGAGAGCATTCCATTTTGCTTGCAAGCACTCTCCTGACATTTGGTGGCAGTGGCAGCCACTTCCCCTTACATACAGATGGGGGTGGGAGGGGCACATTAGGGCTGTGCGAAATTTCAGCAGCTGTTTCGTTTTGGAGGCGTTTTGGCCCACTTTGATGCCCAAAACAGCAAATTGTAGGCTAAACGGAAGGCTCCAAAACACCTCTGAAACGAAACCATCTGAAATGTTTTGGAGGTGGGCTTGCAGGGATACCAACTTAGAAGGAGGGGGGAGGGGCTGCTCTGATATTGATATCTGTAGCTGGCCAGGATCTGCGATCTGTTCCTGAGGTCCCTTCCAATCCCAGTGCTCTGGGGGAGGGACAGCAGCCTGCTGTCATCCCATGTGCAGACCTGGGCTCCTGTGCCCCACCGGAGGAGTCTGACACAGCCCCTCAGCCCTACTGGGGGATGTGGGCCCCCGGATCTTCAAGCAGAATGACAGCATGTTGCTACTGCCAGTAAGTGATAGAGTTTCACTGGGATCCAACATGTATCTCCTTGAATCTTGGCAGGCTACCATCCCTGCAATTTTCATCCAAATCAGGCAAGAAAAGACAAAGTTATAGGCATTTTAGTGATTCCCCATTATAGCCCATGGCCAAATCACCGAAACGGTGTTGAAACTCTGAAACGGATTTGGCCAAATCGGAATGGAACAGCGATCTGAAATGCTAAAATGAATCATTGTCCTCCAAAATGGCTGAATCCGAAAAGAAACATAGACATTTCACAGAGCCCTAGGGCATGTGCCCCCTGAACCTCTGCTGGGGTGCATGCAGTGGTGGGAGCCCCCCCAGCTTGCCTGGATAAGCTGCCTGGGCTCTGACTCTTCCGCAACCTGGCCCCTCCACAGCCCCTAAATTTTCCTTGCTGCAACTTGAGACCATTGCTCCTTGTTCTGTCGTCTGCCACCACTAAGACCATTTTAGCTCCATCTTCTTTGGAACCACCTGTCAGGTAGCTGAAGGCTGCTGTTAAATCCCCCTTTCTCTTCTCCAGACTAAATAAACCCAGTTTCCTTGGCCTCTCCTCAGAAGTCATATGTCCCATCCCCCTCACCATTTTCCCCTCACCATTTTCATTGCCCTCTGCTGGACACTCTCCGATTTATCTACATTCCTTCCTGAAGTGTGGGGCCCAAAACTGGACACTCTAGATGTGCCCTCACCAGTGCCAAATAGAGAGGAAGAATCACTTCCCTCAGTCTGATGGCAACACTCCTACTAATGCAGCCCAGTATGCTGTTAGCCTTCTTCCTATCAAGGGCACACTGCTGGCTCATATTCAGCTTATTGTCCACTGTAACACCCAGGTCCTTTTTCTGCAGAGCTGCCGCTTAGCCAGTCATTCCCCAGCCTGTACTGATGCATGGGATTGTTCTGTCATAAGTGCAGGACTTTGTACCTCTCCTTATTGAAGCACATGAGATTTCTTTTGGTCCACTCCTCCAATTTGTCTAGGTCTCTCTGAATTCTAACCCTACCCTCCAGCGTTATCTACTATTCTCCCCAGCTTGGTGTCATCTACAGACTTGCTAAGGGTGCACTGTATCCCATCTTCCAGGTCATTGATGAAGATATTGAACAAAACTGGCCCCAGGACTAACCCCTGGGGGCACTCCACTTGACATTGGCTGCCAACTAGACATAGAGCCATTGATTACTACTCTTTAAGCCCAATGATTCAGGCAGTTTTCTATCTGCCTTACAGTCCATTCATCCAACCACTGCTTCCTTAGCTTTCATCATGTTGCATGTTTTGGTGGGGAGCCTTTGGTGGTTCACTCTATAGTATGCTACTAACAGCTGAACTAACGTGGTGCCTATTACAAGCTATCTTTAGTATATACCATGTGAGGTTCAGCCCTTGTGACTGGTGCATGATCCAGCTTGATTTTTGATTGGGTGATTTTTCAATGTATGCTGATAGGAGATTTAAAATGTACCTGGCTGAGTTTATAGAGATGACAGTAATGATACAGGCCTGAAATTGATAGTGGAAAGGACCTGAATTCTGATCCGGGTCCTTGCACTGAATTGTAGTGTGACACTGGGCAGGTTACTTTCTTTCTAAGTCTTTCCAGGCCTGATGAAGAAATTTAAAATCTTGTCTAACTTTATTCCAACCATACAGCTGGTCCAGTAAATAATATCGCTTTCCAAAAAGCCCTTCTAATGTAATTCCTGGAGCACTGTGGCTACAATATCACTATAGTACTACCAAACTCTTAAATATAACACTTTTTACCACCCTCCCAGGTTTGGTCATAGATCCATCGGCTTTTAAGGCCCATAGAGACTGTTACAATAACTTAATCCAGGGTTTCTGAAGTGGTGGATTATAAACCTTGAAGGGATGGGTCATGAAAGGCAATCAGGGGATTTGCTAGCCACTGAAAGTGTTATTAAATTCTAAAGCAACAAACTAATCTATCTCCAACTCCTGGCATACCCTTGCGTTTGAAGGCCTAGTATTGTCTGTTAGCCATTCAAAATACATGACAAAGTACACAGGCTTATTTATCACTGTTATATTTTACTGTTGGTCTTGTAGTAAATATAAGGGGTCTGAACAAAACAACTAACTCAATAAATGGATTTTAGACTTGAAAAGTTTGAGAAATGTTGTTTTAGTCTGATCTCCAGTATGTCAGAGTCCATAGACTTTCACCAAGTGATTCCTGATTCAGAACCATAATTAGTTTCAGCGATAGCCTATCATTTTGAAAGACATCCAATATTTATTTAAAGGTTTCAATTGAGGGAGAATCCATCCCACACCTGTTTAAAAATATATATCTTATTTTGTAGCAGGAATGAGTTAACACCTAGACAGCACATTTAGCATAGATGGCCCTATAAAACATAATATTAGAAGGTGTTAATGGTGTAGGTTTACAGTGCTCAGAAGCACTGCTAACTAGCATTTCTGGGTTATTGTTAATGGCATTGAACCCTGGTATAACTACTATGCTTCTTGCTCCTGTTTGGCCTGTCCAATGATATGTTATCACCACACAGACACAGTGCAAACATGATAATGCTACTTGTTTGACAGACTGTATTTATTAAGCAATGTTAACTATTTCACTTGCATCTTTATTTCTCAAGATTGTGTCATTGGGTTTGTTATTACATTTAAAAACCTCTTGAGTGTTTCCAGATAGCCAATGTAAAAAATGCGGATAAAAACTCTCAACCCCCAGTCTCAGGGATAGTGACTATTCACAATGATTTTAAACATGAAATAAAAATAAAATAAGATGCAGAATAGGAGATTCAGTCCGAAGTGTAACACTAAGAAGGAATCAGAAATTATATTTACTCTATGCGTTTTTTTAATTTCTTGCTATTGAATTGCCAGTTTTGCAGTGGCTGTGAAAGGGACTCTGCCCCTGCTTGCTTGTTGTCCTAGAGAAAAGGGGCAGCTATTTTGCAGCATAGCTTCCCCATAGAAAAAAAAAACCCAGCTGTAGCTCATAACTGGAAAAATCTCACTTGCTCTTGCTTGCTCTTTTCCTCACTCACTTTCTCGCTCTTTCTCTCAATCTCTCACTTGCTCTCTTGCTCTTTTTCTCATTCCCTCCTCCCACCTCTTCCCTCGAGGAAAGCATTATATCAATAGTTCCGATAGTAGGATTATCACCCATAGAAGCTTGCAGTCAGTCAACCTGTATTAAAAAGAAAGGTGAACAAACCTGAGTTGCTTTCACACTGGCTTCTCAGCTAAATCAGCTTGTGGGATCAGTGGGCTTTGTTTTTTTCAAAGTTTAATTAAAACAAAAGAAAAGGGAATGCTTGTGTGCTTATGAGACTGAAGCAAGGTGGCTGATTGTACAGTTCTTTATGGGGAAGCCAGCACACTTTTTCTGTCATTGTGATTCTGCGTGCTTGACCCTCCATAAGGATATTGAGGTATTTTAGGTAAGTCACTAAGGTTACATTAAAAGCATCCAGTTAACATCAGCCTAAGAGTATAAAGACCTGGGGCTTCTGGAAGAGACTGGAAAGTTCAAAGGAAACTCAAATGATGGTTGAGTTTTTAGAAAACGTGTGAATTGAGATGTGTGTTCTGTGTTTATTCTATGACTTTTAGCAGGAGGGACCAAGGGAAGGACAGATTTACATATGTGTATAATCTGTTCAGAACAGTGTGGGAGCTCTGACCTGATAACAGAGGGTTAAATGTCTGAACACAGATTACTCCAAAATACTTTTAAAGGTAGCCTTGGCAGAAAAACAGTTTTCATTATAGTTCTTTCACTCTGAACCAGCAGAGCTCTTATCCCTGATTAGAAGAGTTATCTCTTTCTGAGGCTAGTAGTGATTGTCTTCTTGTTAGTTTAATCATTGCCCTCTTGACCAAGAGTTTTTGCTTTTTTGGAACATCAGATTCTGAAGGTTAGCAAGTCTTCCAGAGGTAAAAAGTGGTATCCTAGGGGGTGGTAGGCCCTTTCGGCCATGCGCAGTTATGAAGTTCCTTACTAAAGTTACTCAGGATTATTGATGACCTATAAGACTGAACAGATTTTAGTAGGGGCTTTCACTAACAGATAAAACCTGTAATAGTTATCTTCATCTTAAAGAAAACATGGTTGTGAAAGTGTATTTAGGAATACGATCTTAGAATTGATTCTGCAATGATCTGGCATAACCATATGAGGATCTGCTGGTATTGAAATCATTAAACAACTGAAACCTTGTACAGGCATACCTCGGAGATATTGCGGGTTCGGTTCCAAACCACCGCAATAAAACGAATATCGCAATAAAGCGAGTCACACGAATTTTTTGGTTTCCCAGTGCATATAAAAATTATATTTACCCTATATTGTAGTCTATTAAGTGTGCAATAGCATTATGTCTAAAAAACAATGTACATACCTTAATTAAAAAATACTTTATTGCTAAAAAATGCTAACCATCATCTGAGCCAAATGGCGCCGATGGAAAAATGGTGCCGATAGATTTGCTCGACACAGGGTTGCCACAAACCTTAAATTTGTAAAAGCGCAATATCTGCGAAGTGCAATAAAGCGAAGCGCAATAAAACGAGGTATGCCTGTATGATGTTTGTGGGAAGGATCTCTTTCTATGAATCTATAGTTATAGTACCATCATATGAATATTAAATGGAAGTACAAATCTTGTCAAAGTTAGCATGTGAAGACCTGAGCTATTGGAAGGAATAATATCTCTACGAAACTTGAAAGATCAGAGAGGATCATTCTTTTTCTGTTATACTTTCGGGACCACACATTACTCATGAAGAAGTAAATGGTGTGCCTACGTGTGCTGCTGTAGATGCACAGCTGCAGATTCTGGAGTAAGACTGAGCTTCAGGATGATGCAGCTGAACAAGGGAATCTCCTTCCCTTGTAAAATTATACCCAAGAGAGCTCTCTGTTATCTCTCTATCTAAGTACAATACAACTAAGTAACACACAGTTGATTTTTATATTAATTAACCAGTGGATTCAGAATAACATTAATATGGGTCACAGTTTCTTAGAAATTAGAAATTCATCTAATTCAAGGTTGAGATCTCCTGTTTTTCGGAGTACAGCAGAGACCTCAAATAAACTGTGGCCCCTGAACGTAGATTATTTTAGTACAGTGGTGCTCAGCCTCTGGTTTGCAGGCCAGTGCCGGTTCAAGAAGCCATTTCATCCAGTCTGCGGGGTTCCCCGCAGTTTGGAAATGTGACAGTGTGGGAGCATTAATTGGTGTTCCCTTGCTGCCGAATTTCCAGACCTGTGGGTCACCCTCCAGGGCAGACAAAGCAGCCCTGTGGCATGTGGTTGTTCTACAGTTAGATCTGGGCATGTGGGGTCAAGGATTGGACATTGCTGTTCTTGTGAAAGAGCAAAATGGCTTCTATTTTTGTAGCTGAGTATGAAGGTTAGGCACATACTTGCCTCAGACTTTTGCGGAGAACCGCAAAAAGTTAAAATGTGTAATAGAGTGGTCTCTATTTAATTAAGTACAGTTTTAGCCCAGCTGTGGGGCATTTGAATAAGCAGGGAGTTTCCCTCTAGGAGCTTTAGGCAGAAGAGTAGAAGGTAATACTTCTACATAAGAGGTAGTACTCTATGATGAACCGTTTGTGTGCATCTCCACAATTGAGTGAATTTCTGCTGGTTCACAAACGTCTGTCAAGCTTGAAAGAAGGTTGGTTTTAAATGCATCTCAGATATGAAAGGCATTCTGTGCACCTCTAGTTTTTAGTACTAATACATTTTTTGAGAACTTTGGTTATGAACAGATTGAAGTGAGTGAATAAGTGGATTTGCTCTGCCTCCATTACATGAAAGAAGTAAAAACTTTTCAGTGTTGTTTCCTCTAGTATAGTGGGGTGGTAAAAGCCTCATACCTTGAAAAAAATTACAAGACAGAGATGCAGGGCCAAATTCAGTGACAGTCTAGGTAAGCCTAGATGGAGTCACGCAATGGAAAGCTTCTTTTGGACGTGTCCAAACATTCATGCCATTCTGGCTTAGATTTTCTTAATTCGCTCATTCATTTGCCACCATATACTGCTGGCCTGTTTTTTTCTGCCTGGAAAGAACAAATGACATAGACAAAGTTTGTTCAGGATCTCCCCTTTGGATGCAGTTTTATTCTGCAGACATAATATTTGCAGAGCAGCACCAAACAAAGCTGTCTCCTTGGTCAAAATAGGAGTGGATGGGGTGTTTCCACAACTTTAAGGTCGGCCTTCAGAGCCCACCTGCTTCCAACACCTTTCCTCGTTCAATTAAGCAATCTTTCTCTGCTGTTTATAAGACTCATGTAACCATTTTCAAGCAAGAGTGATCCACTGATATAAAAATGGAGATGTATACAAACATTTCATCATAGAATACTACTTTTATTGTGTAAAGTATAGAAATATTTAATTTAAATTATTCCTTTTCTGACTTTCATTTTTTAGCAAACCCTAAGAAGGTATATTGCATCAACTTTGACTTGATTGTTTTCATTTTCTCATCAGTAATTATAAGTCTGGTTTTTACCAAGTTAGCTGTTGACCTTCAGAATTCAGAATAAAAATTAGTTTTGTGGCTGCCACACCGGTAAATCATTCCAGTAACACTTGGTATTTCAGTATTAAAATAGACCTTGTTTCTCTGGGATACTTCATCAAGCTCTGCAGATGGGTTTGTGACAAGGTTTGTTTTCTGTTAGATATCAATTTCAAACAACAAAACACATTTCTCTGAGAATCAGTTTTACTTGGGTACAGCACAGGTGACAAAAAAGTACTCTACTCACCAAGTCACCCCAGGCTGACCTGCATTTGCTTTCTTTTATCTTCCTATATTTAGCTTGCAACTAGAATATGTCTTTAAAAATGTTGGCCCAAATTCATTCCTGGTATAACTTCAAGGTCAGGCTAATTCAGGATCTGTCACACCAAAAATTAAGTGTTTTCTCTCATGTTCTTTGTAGAGTGTGAGTGTGTAAGTGTGAGAGAAGGCAGATAGGAAATCATCTTCCTGTTTTTGAAGATAAGACATATTGGTTAAATATCAATAAACAATAATCCATATGTTAATAATATATTTTACCAATACATATTGTTCTATAATAGGTTTTTAATATATGTGAAAGTGTTTATACACACAGGCTAAGTACAGACAGTAAAAAAAGCCTGAGGCTGAATCAATTCAATCTTTGCAGGTTAGTCTGAGTTGCGTAGATTGAACTGATAAGCAAGGGAACAGACATCAGTTTTGATTCCAGAAATGTAGCCCCATACCTGCAGTGGCCCAGGCCAGAAGCTGGGGATGCTAAAGCATGCCTCCCTGCTCAGCTGGAGCAGACAGCTTGAATCTGGAGGGGATTTGGGATAGAAGTCAATAAACCAATTTAATTTAAATCAGTTAAACCTGGATGGATGGATGTAGTATCAGATTTACCTTAAACCAGCTTAGGCCATTTTGATAGTGGTTTATGTACACTGAACTTCTGTTGTGTTACAGATTTGAACTGGGTTTTGATCATGTATACTAGTTTATGTGTAATTCCTGTCCCTAGCACCACCCCCATTATATATATTGTAGATAGTACTTCAGTTACAATCTGTATATTTAAAAATATGCTTTCATATTATTTTCAACAGATGCATTTACATATAACTTCAAACTTTCTGAGGAGCTCCTTTCTAGAGATTATGTCAGTACCTTGAAAAATATTAGAGAGAGATTTAAATAGGGGATTGATTTCTGTCCACACAAAAGATGTGAGGAAAAGTATAACTAGAACTGAATTAAACCTCTTTCTATTACCTAGACTTTGTTAGCTTATTAATAACACTTCTACCTGTACTAGCTGGGTTCTATAAGCTACTGACATTCAAGAGAACATCTGTGTTCACCTTTTTATTGCTTTTGCTAAGAATATTGTAGCTGAAAGGCTATCTTTACATATTGAATTACACTATGTCTGCAGCCTCTTGTCTGGGGCAGCTTCTTTTCCGCATTAAGGAAACTGATTTCCAATGTAAAGTTAGAAATATTAAGATGGCTTAGCAGGTTTCATTAAAACAAGTCAGTTCTGATGTTTCTTCTTTGTGCACTGGCAAGTTTTTGGAAATGGTACTTGGATGTTAAGAGAATCACTTAAAAACATTGTAAAGATCCCCAGCAGATATCACTAAACTTTCTTCTCTTTCTGGGTAAAAGCTTTCCTCTTCACTGCATCAAAAGTGTTTAGATACCGTCTGCTTATGAAATTAAAATAAAACTTTCCACATGAAGGAAAAACTGGATCTTCCCAACATATATTGATCTCCATGACTTCTTTTTTGGCGAAAAAGCCTTCAAACAAATATGTCTATTACTTTGTAAAGATATGTCATAGTAATAACACACTTTAGTGGGTATATTTGACTAAACCAAGTATTTGACATTTGGCCTTATATTTTTCAGCACACCTAACAAACGAATGCCCTGTCAAATTCTGTTGTTGACCTTGGTTAGAGGGATCAAGTTACTTTTCCCCAAAGCATGTGCACCTTTGCTTTTGGAACAGTCTTTTCATATTCTGCAGTTTTAAGCTGATCTGCAGCAGGGTACTAGCTGAGGCTGGGAGGTAAGGCACAAAAGAGGAAATGCAGGGAAGTGGAGGTGAAAATATCTCATAAAAATAAAAATGGCTGAAAGTAACCACATTTAAATTAATATACATAGTAAGCTGAACTCAGGATGGCCTGCTGCTGGCTGGTCGCCTGCTCCTGAAGTCCCCACATGCTTTCTCTGAACGTCTCCCTTCTGAAGCTGGGATACTGCCACATGCCCTCTGTCATCAGTGAAGCTCTAGTTGTCCTATTCCTCCTTTCTATATGTTGTAATGTTTGAGCTACAGGAAAAGTTCCCCTGCCGATTTCAAATGTGTAGATGCAAGGGAT
The DNA here is from genome assembly GCF_052110815.1 of Crocodylus siamensis. Classification (NCBI taxonomy): domain Eukaryota; kingdom Metazoa; phylum Chordata; order Crocodylia; family Crocodylidae; genus Crocodylus; species Crocodylus siamensis. The sequence continues at coordinate 69,942,803 of NC_143398.1, forward strand.
GGAATACTGGATAGACAGACAAATCCTAGCTTACTTAAAGACCTTTAAAGAATAACTGTGACCTTGTTCTAGGACCTTTCCCATCTTGGGTGTGCTGCCTGGAGTCAGGGAGAGGCAGGAGGGAATGAGGTCCGTGGTTTGTAAAAGTACTGGTTATGGTGAAGCACTTCTTTTTTCACTCAGCATCATGTTTGATACTGCTTGGACTGACTTGTAGTGCTGCAGTGCCTGGTCACTTCCTATAGGGCTTTTAAGCTTTAAAGCACTATAATCATCATATCTGTCCATAACCAAAGTCAGTTACTTAGCAAAAGAATAAGTTCACTGTTCCAGACAAACCAACATGAAGTAGTTAAACAATGCATGTGAACATTATACAGCTTCCTCTGAACAGTCCTAGACTGTCCAGACCTGGGAGGTTAACTTTTACATGCAGACTCCTTCAGCGTCAGTCTATCCAGAGGAGGACCACTCGTATGATCAGGGGACAACAGGGCAGGCCCTATGAGGACAGGCTGCGGGACCTGAACCTGTTCAGCCTCCAAAAGAGAAGGCTGAGGGGGGATCTTGTGGCCTGTTATAAACTAGTCAGGGGGGATCAGCAGGCATTGGGGAAGTCACTGTTTCGCCGAGCACCGCCAGGAGTGACCAGGAATCACGGTCACAAGCTGGCAGAGGGTAGGTTTAGGTTAGATATCAGGAGGCGCTACTTCACAGTCAGGGCAGCTAGGGTCTGGAACCAGCTTCCAAGAGAAGTGGTGCTGGCTCCTGCCCTGGGGGTGTTTAAGAGGAGGTTAGATGAACACCTTGCTGGGGTCATTTGACCCCAGTATTCTTTCCTGCCATGGCAGGGGGTCGGACTAGATGATCTGCTCAGGTCCCTTCCAACCCTAGAAACTATGAAATTATCCCTGTGCATATAGCATACCCCAGTAAGTAATGAAAGGTAAAAATGGGAGGGACAAAAAACATACCAATCTGTTATGAAAGCCTCTGAGTTATTTCTAGTTTCCCCTCTACTAATCAAAATGGATCCTGCCCATCAAATCCTCCTTCCAACGAGCCTCAATAAAGGCCAATGCAGGCAGACTCTTTCGCTCTTAGGAAGGTTATAACCAGAGCTGGTAGTGCCCAAGTTCCCTTTCATAGAATCTTTTTACAGGTAAGTGCAGATCAAGAGAAACTCTTGAGAAACATTTATAAAAAGTCTAGTGGTTATCTCCAGACAAGTATTTATTGTATGAGATTCAAGAGTTCTCAGTGTCAGAAACTTCCTGATCTTTTCTAAAGCAAAATAAAAGGTGCAGAATGAATTCATTTCAAAAGGAAAAAAAATATAGCCCTTTATTTCACAGCAGCAGGTGATTTTAGTAACTCATAAGTGCAAGCCTACAGATACATATGCTGTGAAGTTGTTTAGCTTCAAAAAACTTGTTTGGTTATAGTGCGTGGAAGGCTTCTACAGAAAGATAATTGGAGCTGAGATAATGTAAATGCCTGCACCATGTCAAAATCTTTTACCTGACAACAGAACTATTACATTTTGGAAGGAAAGCCAGTTCAGAAGCAGACATTTGACAGTATAATATTTCTATATCTGTAGGAGTGTGAGTTTTATAGGCCTCTATTTGAACAGTCACAGCTTCACATATGCAGGAGAATCTGTTTCTAACCTTGGACTATGCACAAGACCAGTGGGGCAGAATCTTTCACCTTTTCTTTTTAGGAGAAAGAAATTCATAGAATCATAGAATACTATGGCTTGGAGGAACTTCAGGAGGTCAGCTATTCCAAACTTTAATTAAAACAGGGTCAGATTATAGGTAAGGGTCTACTGAGCTCAAGGAGGCAGTCAGCCAATTTCTCAGGGAGTTCCTGGGGTTGGCTGCTATTTTTTCAGGCTAAGTGGGGCAGCCCCCCACACCTCTGATTGGCCAAAGGGCTTTGGCAGTCCCGCCCCCCCTCGCAGATTGCCAAATGGCCTGAAACCACAGTTCAATTACCCTGATTAGGCTTAGGGAAGCCATTAATCCATGCACTATTGAGCGTGGATTAATGGCTTCCCTGGGCTTAATCAGGGTAATTAAACTGCTGTTTCAGGCCATCTCCAAGTAGGGAGGCTGTACTGGAGTCCCGTGTGGGCTGTGGCAGGTAGCCAGGAGGCTTCACCATGGTCCTCAGAGCCCTGGCATGGGTCGTTGCCAGCAGCAGGTACATGTGCACGATGAGCTGGGTTGGGTTGGGGCTACTCTGACCCCAGTGAAGCCTCCTGGCTGCCTGCCACAGCCAGCCTGGGACCCCAGTGCAAGCTGCCTGCAGCCTCCCTACCTCCTGCTGCAAATTGCAGGCTGCTGCAACTCTGGCTGTAGTTTTGACCCCAGCTCTCCTACCTGGGCCAGGAATCAGACAACAACTTGGGTCAGGGATTGGGCAATAGTGTGGGTCCGGAAATAAGTGATAGCATAGGCTGAGGATTGGGTGGCTGCGCAGATCTAGGGTGGGTGATGGCATGGGAATGGGCAGCAGCATGGGTTGGGGGTCGGATGATGTGGCGGGGGAGATGGATAATTGGTTAGGGACAGAAAGAGGGCAAGTGGCAAGGGGTGGGGTGGCAGGGGTTCAGGCACTGGGGAGGCAAGTAACAAGGGCAGCAAGATGTGAGGGTCAAGGAGTGTGCCCTCCTTGCCACTTGCTTCCTCACCACCTGACTCCCACCAGTGTTACTTGTTCCCTGCTGCTGTTGCTTTCTCTGCCTCAGTGGTCAGAGGAAACATTTAAGATGACACCCCCCACAACAGTGATTAGATTCTATACATAGAGATTTATAAATTGTAAATACTGATCTTCTGCTTCCATCCTTCCTCCTCTCCTGCCCCCTGAAAAACTCTTGCTTACTGGGAAAATGTAAATAATAACCTGAGTGTTAACAGGAGGCCATGGTTACCAAGATAATTGTACATTACACTCTTTCCTGGTTTCTCCAAATAATGTCCCCCACCAAGGGTGATAGCTTTTTTGCCCTTACCTGTTTCAATGTACAGTCATGTCATTCTTCCATGCCTAGGCCAGGACTTGGCTACAGTATTCTGTGTACCACCCGCTTGCAGGATTCTACTAGGCCAGAGGCAACTGTATTTTTTTCTCCTGGGGAATCTGTGACGAGTGATAAACATGCTTCTCAAAACAAAGCATTGTTATTTGTAGTTGAAATGGTTGCTGCCGGCACATAGCACATTTATATTGGTTTAATATTTATGTCTTTACATTGGTGAAAATGTAGACCAGATGTAATATACAACCCTGTCCTGGTACAAGTCATTCCACTCAGGGAAAAGTCATCCCTTGGAAAATCAAGATTAACAGTTTGCCAGTGTAAGGTATGCTATTGTGTGTCTACAATTCTAGTTGTTTTCATCCAGTAATATTCCTTTATGTAACAAAAAAAGGCTATTACAGTAATGGTTTCTTTGCCACCTATAGTTGAGACACTGTAATATCACCAGCTATCTTCTAGTGCAGGGGTGGGCAATTATTTCAGCTGGAGGGTCACTTAATGGCTTTTTGTGAGTTGTTGCAGGCTGCAAGGGTAACTCCACCCCCTGACAGGTGCCCTGCCCCCTGATTGCCATCTTGGGACCAGAAGACTTGCCCCTAACCCCTGACCTTTGCCATCAGAAGTCCTTCCCCTTGCCCTTGGAAGTACTGATTTTGGGAGGGGGGGGGGTTACCATCTTGGAACTGGAAAAAAACACCAAATCATACAATAAATATCAGACATCTACTATAACATATTTTAATTTAATTTCAAAAAATATTTTTGTCCTGATTTATGTGTGTTTGCATAGTGTATATAGAGGTGATTGCATAATAGCTCAAAATAAAGTCTTACTCTTGTGTATTGTGTATGGGGGTATGTGGGGTGTGTTGTGAGATGTGTGGTGTGTTGGGGGTTTGTAGGGGGAGTGTAGGAATGTCTGAGTGGGTGTGGGGTTTTATAGGGGGATGGGTATTGAGTTTGTCAGTGGGTTTGGGGGTGTATGTGGGTGGGTGTGGAGTTTGTGGGTGGGTAAGGGCCCACCTGCCAAATACACCCCCCCCCCGCCTGTGGTGCACAGCCCCCACTGGCAGCAGCAGCAGCAACAGGCAGTAGGCCCTTGGAGCGCTCATGGCAGGCAGAACCCCCCAGCAGCGCATGGTTATGGCTGAGTCTTGGGAACTGCATGTGGTGGCATGGAGCTGGCCTGGCCCAGCCTACTGGTACACACCTTCAAGCTGGATTGGGCTGACTCCATGCCAGTATGTGGGGCTCCCAGCTCTACAGGTGGGAGCTGTGCATTACTGGGCCGGGCTGGTTCCATGCTTCCCCATGGGGCTTCTAGCACTCCAGTGGGATGCTGCATAGGGCAGCATGGAGCCTATCCAGCCCAATGGTGTGTTGACTAGGAGCCACTGTGAGTTGCATGCCATCTAGCTGGGCAGATGCCATGCTGCCAAGTGTGGCTCCTGGCACTGCAGCCGGGAGCATGTGCCTCTGGGGTGGGCTGGGCTTAGCTGGCTCTGTCTCTCCATGTGTGGCTACCCTCTGGAATGCTGGAAGCCCAGCATGGGGGCATGGAGCCAGCCAAGCCTCATGATGTGTTGCTCCTGCCTGCAGTGCCAGGAGCCCCATATGCAGGCATGGATTTGGCTTGGTTTGGTGCAGAGGCATGCAATCTAGAATCAAGTAACTGATTTGTCTGCTCTGGACATCATTATACTTCAAATGGATATACAAACTGATATATCTTACAGTAGTGTTACCGTGTTGTGTGTGAGTCTAGAAAGGAAAGGGGGAAGAAGGATTTTAAAACAACAAGCAGCCTGTACTCTTGTTTTATCTGAAGATTTACCACTTAATGTGGGACCATGGATTTTTGTGGGTGTCCTGCCTTTGAATGTCAGTTTTGCATGAGGTGTAAGGAGTTAGTCCCAAAGAATATAATGGTTTCAGATATTTCTGTGTTTTGCAGTGATGAATTGCATATTTCCACCAGCACACATAGTGTACCTAGACCTAGTTATTCCTTGGGGGAGCCCTGGTAAACAATTGTTGTCCCAGATCCTGATGCACGCCTCTTACATACTTATAGGCAGCCACTACATCCCCCCAGAGCCTTCTCTTCCCCGTGCATCTCAAGCAAACTAGGGATGTCATCCTCCTGCTTTCCTCGGCCTTAGTGAGGCTGCAGCTGGAGTACTGTGTCCAGTTTTGGGCCCCCTACTTCAGGAGGGATGTGGATAAGCTTGAGAAAGTCCAGAGGAGACCTACCTGTATGATCAAAGGCCAAGAGAGCAAGCCTGACAAGGAGAGCCTGAGGGACATAGGACTCTTCAGCCTGGCAAAAAGGACACTCAGGTGGGACTTTGTGGCTGCCTATAAGTGTATAAAGGCGATGCATCAGGATCTGGGAGAACAGTTGTTCACCAGGGCTCCCCAAGGGATAACTAGGTCTAACGGCCACAGACGTCTAGAAGGCCAATTCAGACTCGATATAAGGATAAACTTCGGTACAGGCTGAGTGTCCAGTGTCTGGGACAGGCTCCCGCCAGAGGTGGTGTAAGCACCTACTCTGGACTCATTCAAAAGGCATTTGGATGCTTATCTTGCTGGGATCATTTGATCCCTGCAGACTTCCTGCCTCTGGCACGGGGACTGAACTCCTCTCACGAAGTCCCTTCTAGCTCATAATGTCTGTGAAATCTCAAAGGAACAAAGATGACTTCTAGGCATCACTCCAATGGAAGAAAGGCCTCACCAGGTACAGAAATGATGTTAGCAGAGATGTTAACATGGTGCTTCATTCCATTTCAGTGACCCATGTGTTTCATGTTTCTTACACATTTTTATAAATTATGGTAAACAGCACCTGAGGATTTCAGATGCTCCTGGAATGGAATTTCAATGGTTATTTTTGGAAGGATGTCAGGAGTTAGGAAAAGCTGCAACTGAAGAGTTTATGGGCCACCCGAATTTGCCTGTGAACAGTCAGATGCTTTTCCTTGATTCATAGTAGGCCTTTGTCATTGATAGTCCTATTGAAAATACATGAGATGTAGAATTAAAAACAGATAATTTCTAAATCTGAAGATGATAGTCTAGCTGTTTGAATCTTAAAAGGTAATGCACACCATTTAAGCCATATAGTTATCACAGTCCTGAATTAAAATGTTACCAGTATGGTGCTTTTATGCAATTTGATCAGATTTTATTTGCTGCCTTTATGGTTCTTTTAAAACTTGATGTAATTAAGAAAACTTAATTTCTTATTATACTGTTTTACTTGCTGTCAGGAAGCAAAATGTACTGTTTTATAACAGGAATTTGTTTTTTTTCTGTACTACATTGTGTATTTATGCATATGTGTGCTTTTATAACAAACATTTTAAGTGAATGTAAAATGTATATTATTTAATGTGTATTTGGCTTTTTGAGGTGTATTTTCGTATTGGCGTATTTAGATTTATGCTTAAAATTTACATTACTGTTTATAGAAACAAGGCAAAAACATAACATACACTGGGATCAGAGTATGATACTTAGATTTATTTACACTCATCAGCATTGATTAATGTACCATATCTACTAATAGCACATTTGTGTATTATAATTTGCCTCAGCTAGAGGCACATTACCTTGGGCTATAATCCCATCAGATATCATATATCAAACATGGTTAAATTTGGTCAGTACTTGAATGGAAGATTTCCAAGAAATATTCAGCTGTTGCAGGAAGTGGAAGTTTAATTCTGCAGGCGGCACTCTTCTCTATGTTACTCTATCAGTCTTGCTGATGCTATTGAATGACATGTGAATCAAAGAAAGCATAGACAACAGCCAGCCATGGAATTCTTATAGCCCTGTTTTGGAAGGATAAATGTAGGTCCTGGTATCCTTGCCAAGTTCTATCATAATACAGCAAAAGCCTTGTTACCTGGCACCCATGGGGAATCGGGGGTGCTGGATAACAAAATATTCCAGTTACCTGAGAGGCTGCCTCTTCTGCCGTGTCTGGTGCACGGCTGCCCCTCCTGCTGCACTGCCGCCCCTCCCACTGTGAGGGACAGGGAGGGGGGCAAAAGAGAGAGGGGAAAAGAACTATTATTGTGGGGGCTTGGCAGCACAGGCTGCTTTGCCTTGGGCCGTGGGGACTTGGCGAAACTGGAAGTGCCGTGGTAGGCACTTCTGGTTTTGCTTTTACCTTACAAGTCAGCATGCCAGTTAATAGAGCATGCCGGCTTGTAAAGTGCCGGATAATGTGGCTTTTACTGTGCAAATCTTCAAGTTAAAGAAGTTAAGTACAGGCAGTCCTTGGACTTACGACACAATTGGTTCCTGAAAGCCGCATCTTAAGACAAGAAAGACATTGCAACTCAGAACTGATTTTTCCATAGGAAACAATGTTATAAAGGGGGGATTGGTTCCTGAACCAAGGCCCAATACCTCATTTTCACCAAAAATAACCCAGAAATTTGTGCTCAATCAATTACAGATGAGTAATATAGCTATATTAATGTATTTATATTGTAAATGGCAATCATATTGATTTGGAAGAACTTCTTTGAGGTGACTTTGCTGGACTTTTTGAAGGGCTTGGTTAACTTTTTGAAGGGTTTTGGCTTGAGTCTTCTCAGGATTCTTGGCTGCAGGCTTTTCTGGAGTTTTGTTCGCTTTCTTAAAGAAAGTGTCCAAGGAAGTTTGAACAGCTGTTCTCCAGGGAGATGGGCGACCCAGCGAACTTGTTCACTGGTGTGGTGTTGCGCCAGATCAAGCATTGTAAAGTCGAAAATGACATCAGAAAGTTGAAACGGGGTGTCAGTTTATAAATGTTGTAAATGTGAAATGTTGTAACTTGAAATGTTGTAAGTCGAGGACTGCCTGTAGTCTGAACATAATCATTCAGTGGATCTAACCAATGTGGCCGAGGGCAGATGTTACACTTCTGGCAAGAAATATCCCTTTTAGTGCTGCAAAAAGTGAGTATTCAAGTGTTTTTCTGCAGAAAAAGCATGGCAGTTTCGCAAAGAAATGTTAGCTCTTTAAGCACCTTCTTGGCAGCACAATGACACCCAGAGTCATGTATGGCACATATTTACTTATGTGAACTGCTATAGGGCATACCGTCACCCTCTGACCTCCCAGGAGACTGAATTCCTTGCTCCTTCTTCCCTTCCCCCATTAGCACTAGAGAGTGTGTTGCGCAGGAATCTCTGCATGTTGGCACCTTGGCTGTGGAGCACCAGCAGTACAGGCTGTCATCATGCTTTACGGAGCTTTGTGCGGCTGGGCACTTAAATACCTGCACTTGCAATCCTAGGCATATTTTTGTGGTGCTAAAAATTTTTTTCAGAAATTTCTGAAGGGCTGCATACCCTATGAAACACCAGTATTAACCGTCATCACTTGTTGCTGTATCTGAATTATAATACATTGGGATTAGAATATGAAAGCATAAATTCACATACAAAAACATTAACTTTGTACCCTTGTTTTCTTCCTTAATAAAATTATATTTTTGTATGCACAGAATATATTTTATATTGGATGTAGGACAGAATTTGAAAAGAAAGTTCCAGGGTAAAGCAAAAATGTCAGAGTAAATTGTGCCGTACAAATTCTTTCATATTGTGATGCACTGGAGAAAAGACTATTTTATGATAAGAAATCATTGGATTCATGTGTTTGGTGCTCTGAAATGTGGTGACTATGTGGGGTTGTAGGTTTTTATATATATGCAAATTCGATTTTTATTCACCATATTGTATGTTTTCTGGAGTTAATAATGTTAAAATGTAGTGTAGTATTCCAGTATATTGAAAATTCATTCCCATAACAGATTGCAGAATTTTATAATTAAATAATACTTTATTTCCCTCTTTGCTTTACAGATTTTAAAACCAAGTTCATTCAGATCCTATTAACTACCATGGCCCTAATGAACAAAATAAATAACTGTTTTTGACTAGTAGGACCTCACTTGGTAGAAAAAAATATGCATATGCTTTTAAGTAGGTAATTTATATAGGTTTCTATTTAAACTCTAATTCAACAAATCATTTCAGAATGTAATTAAATTTACCCCCCCCTCCCATTTCCACTGTTTTCAAAATGGTAACACATACTTAAAACCAGGGCTTAGATACACAACTGGCAACCTCCACATGCAAATAATGTGATTTATGACCTCAGCTGTGGTAAATGTACAAGCATTTTAGGTTTACAACAAATATTAAAATCAAGATGCTTATTGCATTAGTTAAAATACATGCATATGAAATGTAAAGGTACAAGAAGCTGAAATGCATATGTATGAATTGCACACTTTTAGCTGAGACATTTCATTTATGAAAAATTGTGTGCTTTGACCTTTTGGCTTTCATTGTGTTTAAGGTGTGTAGTTCATCAGAATGAAAAAAAAAGGTAATGATTAAAAATAATTGTCTGCAATTTTAAGTGACAATTTAAACCAGTTGGATGTAATAACTTTCCATATTAATAATATGTTCCATCTTTATGATAAAGAGCAAGCTGAGATTATACAATACTGCTGCTTCCAGAAGAAGATGAATTACAAATTTCCAGAATAGTTTTGAAAATGAGAATTGTGAATTTTTTATTGGAGGTTATGCTACACGTGATATATTTCCATCAGGTCTCAATAGAGACTTTTGATAAAAACAATCTTGTTTTCTAGAGCTTGAAATATTTTCTACAAATTCTCAACTGAATCTTTTTTGTAGTGTTGTCAACATCACAACTCAGCTAAGAAATATTTTAAAGTATTCTAGGTAACATGCAGACTTGTGAAAAGCAAATTGATTTGTACCATAAATCTGAAAATTATTTAGAGGAGTTCACTGGTGAAACCTTGCCTAAGTTTAATTGAAAGTTAGTGGACATGGGTACCTTTTGAAAAGTTTATCTTAAGCAGCTGACCCAAGAAATGGGTTTTGGGTATCCCAAATCCCAGACTACCACCCAGTAGTCAAAACTCCTGAGTCCATGCTTCCTTTGCTCTGTTCAGTATTTAGGTTGTGCCTAAAAACTTGCAATTAAAGACTTTTTTTTGCAAAAATCTTGTTGGTGTAATAAAAGATATCACCTCTACCATGAGCCCAGTCTGCTCTGTTTGGCACTCAGATATTTGAGTGCTTTTGCAAAAACATTGCAAGGTAGCCCGTCCCTCTACTAAAAGGGATTGAGGAGGGCAAACTCTCTCCTGGGAACCAAGAAAAGAAAACCCAATTTATTCTTTATTAACACAGGGAAGATGCTTTAAGGGGTGTGTGGCCATAATTTTTTGAGAAGTAATGGCAATAGAATGTTGGCTTTTTTCTAACTCAAATTAGAAAACAAAATAAATGAGCAGAAATAAATTAGGTAGCTGTTTTTGCAGCCACTTGTTTCAGGAATTAGTTACTATAAGAATTGGACAGATTATTTTTTTCTGTGGAACATTTTGACTTTTTGCTGAAAAACAGAAAGTTTTCCATTTGTGCTTGAGGGTTCTTTTTTATTTTCTTATTTTTCCTGTGAAGAACTGACAAATTTTGAGGGGAAAAAATAAAATTGTTTTAATTGTAAAAACAGTTTGGATGGAAATCTGCTAACCAGGCTTACTTCCTAGTGCTTTGCCAGAAGATAGGCCTCCTTTGGAAGAAGTATGCAGCAGTTGCCTGGTCTGAGGCTGTGGCTATTGGTTCTGCTTCTGGCATCAGCGGTTTTCCTAAAATTGTTTGATGCGAGTATGAGTTATTTTTCAGCTCTTCAGCTTCTCCCCTTCCACTGAGTTTGGGATAGTCTTGGGGACCATGGGAGAGGGAAGGGGAGTTGTTAGTATTGTTAGGTAGCTTGGAAACCATCAACAGCAAAATATCCTTGCCCCAAAGTTTTTCCACTTCACAAGCCCCTGTTTTGCTGCAAGGTCGCACAGGCCCACTGACCTGCCTTCTTGGATCTGCTTCCAAAGCCCTTTGATGTGCCCCTGGGAGGAAATGCATGCTGACCTCCTTTGACATCTTCCAGTTGCTTAGCATGGGCAGTGAATCTCATTCTGACAGGGTCCTGGAAAGGTCACTGTGATAGTTCTCTGTGAGAAGGACCATTCTCCCTGCAGTGCACTTGCATTAGTGGAGTTGCATAAAAAGACAGAGATCACCTGCAGTCAACTTGTCACTAACCACTAAAGCAAGAAGGCTTCTTCGGTAGGGGCAGTAAAAGGAGATTTGTCAAATCTTGCTCTTATGTGTTCTCGTGGGAGAAAAAAACATACAGTTGGAGGAAAAAAGGGCATAAATGAAGAAAATAAATAATGTGACAATACAGAGGCATTTTTTAGGGGGCAATGCTATGCTTGGTGAAGTAAGTGGAAAGACTACAATGATTTGATCTGGCCTAGAGCTGACTGAAAAAAAAGAACTTGTTTTTAATGTAAGTTTTTGTGAAAACAAGATCCATTTTACCATCATTTTTGAAAGTCAGAATTTTTCTATTAGTTCTGATTAAGCCCTTCCCTTGAGCAGTAGCGTGGAGCTTGCTTTCAAGGAGTAATCAGTCTGTTTTCTGCTGTTCTCTTCTGTGATAAAAAAGCTTTTCCTCCCCAAAAGAAGAAAACTATTGTCACACGAAGTGTAACACAGACCCTGTCTGGGTTGCTAAGAAGGGGCAAGTTCTATCTTGGACTATATGATTGACCATCACTTTTTGTACATAACAAAAGTTATTCCAGGAGAAAGGGGGTGGTGGAGGGGTCTGCGACTTTGACAGCAACTAACTCTAGGGTCTGTTGATCTGGCACTTGAGCATGCCATAGGGCATCTCAACCTAAGCATGTGTACCACGAGTGGCAACAGTAGCCTCTGTCTTCGGCATATGACAGATCAGGGACAGGCAGCACAGTGACAGATAGGGTAGGAAGCAGAAAACAGAGCAGCAGATTGGGTAGGTGATCACAGTGGTATTCCAGGACAGTATGGGACTAACTTGTGGCATGCTGGCCAAAAAGGTTAGCCTACTGCCATAGAAAAAATCCACAAACTAGCCTGTTGTTCAAATGAAAATTGCTTTAAACCCCCCCCCCCAAAACTTAGATGGGCTGCTAGCAGAACCTTCCTCATTGTGAAACAGAGCAGTGACCATTGGACTGATGACAAAGTCTAATATTGTATATACAAAAAACTGCCAGAATAAGATCCTGGGACATGGGGAGACAGTATATAGGAGAAAACCTCTTGAGGTCCATTGAATCCAAATACTTGGTAAAATGTATTATTAGACTCAAATCCAGTGTGAAGCTTTTGGATTGTAGCAGAATACTGGCCTAGGTGAACCACAGGCTTGATTTAGGATTGTAATATCTGCTGAGCTGGCCTAAAGCATTTAGGAGGTATATTCCAATGATTCTGTGGCTAGACACTAAACTTAACTGACACTTTCTAACAATATATATGCATGTGGGTTTGTGTGTAAGGCAGAAACATAGGGAAAAAGAGAGTCTGTTTAGGGCCTTTCCAGTCTTCTATGGCAGAAGTGGAGCCCCACTGCTTGTTCTTTTCAACTTTAGAGACCTGATTGTATCAGTTTGCAAAGCCAGCCTAGAAAACAAAGAAAACACCTAGGAACTCCTATTTTAATGAAAGCTGAGATTCTCCTTCACAGGCCAAAGGACCAGCATTGTTAGTAAGGGATTTAATGTGCAGCCCCATGGGTCCCCTCTGGCTTAGTGCTGTGGGTTGAAAGCCACTGGCAGATTCTTCATGATAAGACAAGTCCAAAAAAGAAAAAAGGGGGAAATACTTTTTTTCTTTCTCTCTCTTTTAGTGTTTCAAGATTCACCTTCATTTTTCCTAAAGGGTTTTTTTTTTAAGCACTATCTTCTTGACCTGGTGCCTACTGGGAGTGTAGGACTTAAGTTATTGTAAGCTCCCTGTGGCTACTCTCTTTCAATGCCTGGCTTGGCATCCCCTGGTTCAAACAGGGTGGGATGGCTTTGATTCTACTTTTTTTCTCCTCTACCCATTGGTTGCTTGACTCCTGATCATGAGGTGTGTCAGCCTCTTAGTGCATGCACTGAGTGGGATCAAGCGAAGGCTCTGGACTACATCCTACAGGAGTTTGAAACTCTAATAATTGGTGGTGTTTCCAATATACCAAACCAGAGAGTAGCAAATGATCGATGCAAACAAAGCAGGAAACATCAATTCATGGAGCCTCTGCAACAACTTAATCTTGATAGGATTGCTGCCAGCAAGGTGCAAGGCTGCAGGGTGTGGAGAGCTCTTAATTTTGGCTGTTGCCAGCCCTCTGCAGGGTCAGATTTGTGGTTATTACCGGAAAAGAAAAACAAAAAGATATATTTTTCAGTAGCAACCTGTCAATGCACATATATGTGGCAGTAGTTAATTAAGGAACACCCAGATATATTTGGCTTTTCAGCATATAACACGCACAAAATTATGTCAGATTAAAGGGAAAAAAAAGCCAACTCTGAAAATAGTTGCCCAAAAGACGAGGCTATATGCATCTATGAACATGTGTATATGTGCATGTGAGCATGTGCATTTGTGTGTCTCTAAAATTTAATTAAAAGAAAGGTATTTTTTTTTTCTTACTGCAACATTTCCCGCCCAGTCTGGAAGGAGATCAGCTGGGCAAGGGGAATGTCAGCCAATTTGGGGATTTTGCCTGTTGCATTGGATGTAGATGACTAGAGCATAAATGGTGTAATAAGTCCTTTGTTAGCTGGAGTTTGAACGTGTTGGGAGAGTGGAAAGTATAGTTGTGGATTTTCTCTTTCGGTATCTAGAGCCAAGAGTTCAGTTCACTTTAGACTCATCGTATAGCTGTCTTGAGAACTCGGGATAGAGAACTTGCAGAGTAGGGTTTTGTAATGTTAAAACATACTGTATTGTACCGTAAAAGTACCTCTCATCATAACAGATAAAAGTTTGGGCTGTTACCTTTCAGAAGTACCAGTTGTTACCTTTCTAGGGGGCAGGAGTCTATGATCAACAGCAAAGTTAATTATATTGTACAACTTTAACATGATTCAGATAACTTTTGAGATGCAGGTCTTCAGTGAAAAAAAAATAAAGCTCCTAACGCAGGTTTTTCCCCAGGTTGGGAGGACAAATTATCTTAGGAGGTTAGTTGCAATCAGTTTTTAGGGATTTAATAAAAACCACAAAACCTAAAATGGTATAATTGCTGTCCCTGTTGCCATTCTTATTAGTTGTGCTCTCATATGCCCTCTAGTATTTAGAGGTCCTAACTCCTGGCATCTTCTACCAAGTCACAGAATCACAAGGAGGAAGGGATGGAAGGAAGAAGGAACAAACCCAGGAATAGGTACTATGGGCACATGGCACATTGCCCTGGGGTGGGGTAGGGGAAGCTGGGGCCAGCACCTGGGCTAGTCTCAGCAGTCTTAGCTGCAGTTCTGGGGGCCTCTAGGGGATACCGTTGTGGTGATCCTGCAGCGGAGACCCTGGCCAGCAGCCAGAGTGTGGCTCCAGCCGGCCAGGCTTCAGTTTCTTGGTGGCACAGGCTGCCACCATGTGCACCACCCTGCTTGTTTTAGGTGATCTCTTGGTGGGATCACTGGGATCTCTTGGTGTCAAAACACCCCTCTGTGCTGCTTACTTACAGCACAGGGAACACCTGCAGGTGTGGCATATGTGGTACATCTGCAGTGCTGCATACCACATGTTCCCGCTTGTCCAAACATGTCCCACAAGTCCTTTTCCAACTCTTAAGGCAACTGCTCCTGGCTGCAGTAGCTAGGTAAGCAACACCAAGAGAAACTGGGACCAGGTGAAACTGTGAGCTCCTTGAGGACAAAGAGCAGGTCTTATCTGCGGTATTAGCTACCTAGCACAGGGTCGGCAACCTTTTGTCTCTGCAGGCTGGAGCTTGCAGTCTGGCCGCCTACCAATAGCCACAACTGTGTGCCTTCTGGATAACTCAATCCACCTATGTTTACCCTTATCACAGATACCTGGCCCATTTGCAGCAAGCATAAATGCAGGCATGAGAGAGCAGCAGGAAAGGCTGCATAGAATGGCACTGCAGAGGGGGCGGCCAAGTGCCTGATCTCTTCTGCTGCCCGAGACCAGGTTGGACCTCTTTCTGGGTCAAATCTGATCCATAGTCCTTAGGTTACTGACCCCTGACCTAGCATACTGTAGGGAGTCCATTAAGTTACAAATAGCAATGGTAATATAATCCAGCACAGAGACACACTTCTGTTTGCTGTCCTTCAAAGAATGTTTATAATCAATTGTATTGCTGCAATTGCACAAATATGTTAACTCATCCCAGACTTGCAGAAGGGAAGAGTCTACAAAAGCTGTGTCTGCTGTTAAATATGTTGCACAGTACTCATTTTATTTACCAAAGTAAATATGAAGTTAATACTAAACTATGAAGTTCTGGTTTAAGCAAATATTCAGTTAGCAGTTGTCTTTGTGTTAGTTGACTCCAGTCAGGGAACAGAAACCATTTCATGTGACCTGAATATGTCATTAACAGAAAAAATCCAGTTGAAATTCTTTTGTTGAATATTTGAGTTTGCTCTAGTGAAACACCTGAATATTCATGTTAAGAAACTGTAGTATCATAAATAAAAGTATAAAAATTCACTTTTGATTCTAAGTGAATACTGTATGCATATGATGCACCTTTGAGTCTGAGTGAGTATGTTCTACAATGAGTTATCTCTCTCTGTTATATGAGAGAGGGAGAAGCTCATTTCCTATCTCAAAGGGCTGCTGAAAAGCTTAGCAATCTTTGTAACCCTTTTGCTCTCATACAAGGTCACAGATTGGTCCATAGATTTGGTCCTTAGATTTTATTAATGTTTGAAATTAATGATGCAATTAATATGCATTTAATTTTTAATATTTTTGTGACAGGGCCATCTACTAGTCATCAAAAATGTTTATATATTGATATGAGATCCATTGGGGAACAAGCAGGAAAAAACTGGAAATCCTAGTACAATCATATAATTGTGATAACTGAGACTTGGTGGGATAGTTTGTAGGTTCCTTACTGAATATGTGTAGGAAATCTAAATGGGTGATGCAGAGAAGGCTGAAGTATTTAATGCTTTCTTTGCCTCATTCTTTGCAAATAAGGTCATCTACCAGATGATGAGCACATTTGGGTGCAAGGATAGTGGAGGCAATAACTGGCTTGGAGTAGGAAAGGAACAGGTTAAATATTACTTAAAGAAGCTGAATGTTTTAAAATCAGCAAGGCTGGGTGAGATTCACTGTAGAGTACTCAAAGACCTGAATGAGACAATTGCAGAGTCAGTAACTGTTCTCTTTGAGAACTCATAGAAGTCTGGTGAGTCTCTGATAACTGGAAAAGGGCAAATATAATGCCTGCCCTTAAGGGAAGGAGGAGGATCCATGGAATTGCAGATTGGTCAACTTGACCTTGATACCTGAAAAGATATGGGAGCATCTTATCAAGGAATCAGTTTCAAAGCCCCAGAAGAATCAGTGATCAAGAGCAACTGGCATGGATTTGCCATTAGCAAGTCATGTTTGACTAATCTGATTTCCTTCTAGACAGGGTGATGAGGTTTTGGATGTTGGGGAAAGCAGTGGATGTGATGTATCTTTATGTTAGCAAAGCTTTTGATACATTCTCCTTGACCTTCTCATTAGTGACCTATGGAAATATGATCTAGAAGAATTACTGAAAGGTGGATGATACTGGTGTTTTATTTTAATCATGGAAAAATATGGATTTGAGGTTACTTTTTTAATTCGAAAATTGGGTATATTTTGTTTTTTATCGGAGAAAACCAGAATCCCTGCTGATAACATACTGGTTTGTATTAACAGGAATGTTGCTTGCAGGTCAAGGGCAGTAGTTCTTGTACCTCATTCAGCACTGGCCAGTCTTCACCTGAGTTCTGTGTTCAGTTCTGGCCACCACACTTCAAGAGAGATGTGGATGAGTTGGTATCTAGAGAAGAGCAACAAAAGTATTAGAAGTCTAATAAACATGTTTAATGAGAAGTTGGAAGAACTAGGATTTTTTAATTTGGAGAAGAGGATACTGAAGCAAATGTAATAACAGTTTTCAAATACTTGAAGGGTAGTTACAAAGAGGAGGATGATGATAGATTATTCTCTATGGTTGCATGGTACAATGTAAGGAGAAATGGTCTTAAGTTGCCACAAAGGAAATTTAGGAAGAATTTTTTCACTGTGCTGCTGGAACAGATGGGAAAAGATTACCTAAAGAGATTTTGGAATCATAACCCTTGGTAGACTTCTCTAATGTTTTAGACAGGATGATGATGCCTTGAGCAGAGGGGTTGGATGACAATCTCCTGGGTTTGTTCCTTCTTCCTTCCATCCCTTTCTCCCTCCCTCCCTGTGATTCTGTGACTTGGTAGCATCACATAGTTCAATGATAAATTTGCTAATTGCTGTAGCTGAATTTGTTTATGTTTGTCTATTTACATTTATTTGTATGTATTTGAATATTTATCTCTGCGCTTCCATTTTACACATTTTCAAATTTAAAAAAGGAAATAAGCAGCACTCGTGGCTTCCAAAGCGTGCACTAATATAAATAATAGGTGTAATTTAGGAATCATGTCAAAACATAATTAGCATAGGTTTTTATTGAAGATTGCTTTGCAGTGGTTACTAAGCATAAGGTAGAACATCGTTAATGACAATTACTTCAAGTCATTTTGTATTATGTGCCTTTTAACTATTGATTTATTAATTCAGAATTAAAATGAAATATTATTGAGCAGACCCTGGATAATCAGTTTTATATAGGCAAGTCACCATCTGAAGTATTTCTTTCCTAGTGCAGCTCTGCTGGAGGCGGCTTTACCTTGGAGAAGACAGATGCTGATACTGCTGAGAGAAGATAGTTTTGCTTTATGTTTGAACTCTGTGGGAGCTGTACTGGCAAATATATTTTCAGAAATGCATTGAATCAGTCATCTTCTTGTGCACTATGGCTTGGTCTCTTCCACACCCTTTGAGCCACCTACATTTCACATGTAATTTCTCTTCCAGCCCACACAATCAGTCAAAACTTAGATTTAGATGTCAAGATTGAGAATATCACAACCCACTTCATGTCTTAGATGGACCATCACCTGGTTAGTGCAGTGGTAGGAAACTTTCCAGCTTCCAAACAACAAGGAAGACCAATAATTCTGATTCAACCAAGTTCATAGATTCTAAAAAATTAAAAGCCTGCTAAAGAAAAAGTGATAAATCATCTTCACTGTTTACTAACCTACATAAATAATGCTGGCCCCCAAATTGCTCCTTCTTTCTTATTGCCCACAGATCCCTTTTGATTTTTCCAATCAAGAATATTGATCCAATACCCTTCACTAGATGAGTAGACAGGAGCAGAAACCTGTGTGCTAATACCTTGGAAACAGTGATGTGATTCCTCAAAATACATGCTCAGGCCAAAACAGTATTCCTTTGAGCCTCTACTGAAGCTTGCCAAATCTCACCCCAAAGAGCAATCCAGTGTAAGGTAAACTACTTCATCAGTTATGAATGCCTACAACCTGCATCACAACCAAAATCCAAAACCTGTGAGAGAGATCTCATATGCTCAGGAGCTCTTCTCAAATAGCATGAATACCTCTTTTAGTGGGATACACCTAATGACTAGTGATGGGATATAGCACCATCTCCACTGAACTCCTCACTTGTACAGTCCAAAAAAGAGCAATTTGTTTTCCATCCCTCTTATGTATATACATGCAACAACTAGGTAAACTGGTCAAATGACCTGGACTCCATTGCTAACAATATGCAGATAACAGAGAGCTTTACCTATCTGTAGATGAGAGCTGTCTTAGATGGACCATCACCTTGTTAGTGCATGAATATCTTAGTTTATGCAGACAACCATATTCTCCTTGCCATTGAGCCTAGCCAGCTCCAGAGGATGCTGGACATCAACTCCAAGGCAGCTGGGTAGATAGGGATTTGCTTCAATGATTCCAGATGTGCCTCCCTGCATACCAACTGCAGGAAAAGAAATTATGTCCTGGCTACTGCCATCAAGATCCAGGGCAAGTTCATGAGGTGCACCTCCACTTGGGCATGACCATCAGCTGCCAGATGAGACAGGACCTGGAAGAGACCATGTGTGGTCTTTGGACTTTGCCTTCCTGTAATAATGAGCTCCCAAAAATAAAGGTAAATCTCATCTTTGCTGAACTATAGAAATGTGGAAGGATCTACAGATATGTGTAGATGCAACATGCATTTCTTTGACCTTGCCTTCTCTAGCATGAATAAGTAGTAACATGTAGATTTTTAAACAAGAGCAATGAAAACCCAAAACACACACAACCCATCACCTTCCAGAAAGGCACATTTACTTCATATACTTCTCTTCTTGGACAGAGAATGAGAGAACAAACAGTACGTGACTAACATGTAGTCACATTGCTTAGTATACTACTGAAAATCTGCTAGATAGTGTGGCGATGATGGGTTCAGAACCAGAGGGAGCAGGGCTATGGCTGCAACCCCCTTTTGGATTCAGGTGTACCAGTGGAGCCTCTGGGAACTTCAAGTCCCTAAAGCAGGTGGAAACCCTCCATCCCTTTCCCTTCCTGCTCAAAGACATGCCTTTCCTCCCACCCCTCCCCCCACCTGCCTTGCTTCACTGTATCAGGGTCAGGGAAGCATTAGAGTCATTCCTGTCCCCTGCATAAGGGCTGGGCTCAGCAATGGACAGGGACAGCAACACTGGCTCTGGAGTGGGCAGGGGGGGTAAGGGAAGGGGCATGCCTCTGAGCACAGAAGGGAGCAGGAGAAGAGAAAGGATGGGTAGGAAAGGGAAGGGAAGGAAAGGAAAGATTTTCACTTGCTTTAGGAACTTGAAGTCCCCAGATGGTTCCCATGGCTGGATCTGCCCACACTGGTGGGGGTGGAGGAGGCTGGCAGCAGGGAGTGCAGCCACCCATACAGAATAGGTTACTGCTTCTGCACCCTGCTTTGGGAAATCCTGGATCCTCCCTAGGCAATGAGGGCTGCATCAGAAAACAAATGAAATATGGAACAGGGTAGAATAGAAATTATAGGTTACGCCAGCCAGCCCTAAGTCTGCCAGAATCAAGGTGCTTGTAGGAAGATAGTAACACTTTTGTAGGCCCTGACTTCTGGCTTCCATTGTACCACCTTATAATGTTTTCAGTGCCTGGTAGCATATAAAGGTGGGTTAAGAAAGTCCCTGTCATGAAAAGTTTGTATCCTAATGGATCAGTGGAAGTTAAAGCAATAGTTGGCAGTACAAGATAAATAGATGTACAGTTGAAAATTCATTGCACAAGAGATTGGCCACTAAGTCATTTTGCTGGGAAAATTGAAGAAGAAATTCTGGTGCCAAATTATTTTCGAGACCTGTTCGGAATAATTAATAAGCCTTTGTCAGCGTTAATAAATATTTACATAAAATAAGCTCTATAACCTCATGGACAATGCAGTTTCTTCTGTAACAAGTGTAAAAATCCAAATTAAGCAATTCTGCAACATGTAGCATACAGTAGATGGGGTCAGTGCAATGGTTCCCAAACTTTTTGGACCAAAAAACCATTATTAGCCCTCTATTTCTGATGTACCTCATCATCAGCCTTTTAATTGAAAAGTAGGGGAGAGTGATGTGATGTGATCTGTGGATCACTTTTCCTGAATTTTTGGAGAAGTATCTGGTTCTTCTGTAATAAGCATTAAATGTGTGCTTTATGATCCCTGCACCTACAAGAAAATAGAATGGATTAATTATATTTGGATATTTATATTAAAGTAAAATTAGTTAATAAATGTAAGCACCTATTATTAGGCATGTTGGTTAATGTAAATTTGTTCATGGAAGTTTTGTGAAAACACAGGTTCTGGCATGAATGCCAAATGGATGAATGTGTTCATCAGGATCTTACAGAGAGAGAAAAATGGTGATGTTGGGAGTTGTTTGTCCTTTGTATGGTGCCCCTGAAGATTTGGGGCATGGGTTATTAAAGTTGCTAGAGACTCTGAAATGGAAAACTTGTAACCTGGTTTCTTCTTTTATACTCTCAGGCACATTCTTCCTTTCACGTAAATTTCTGCATCATCATTATTACACTGAAATGTAAATGAAAGGGTAATTCATTATATAGCCCATAGCTATGGCAAAAGACAAAATTGCCTGTTAACAACAGTCCATGTTTCTTTCCTGTTATGCTGGCTGGCTGGTTGGCTAAAGACCCCAGTGATTTGTCTCAGAATAAGTTCAGTCTATCATCATTGTAACACCAGCAGCTGACTTCAGAACTGGATGTCTTAAGAGATGAGAGGTGTACAGAGAAGCTATTGCAGAGTATAGTACAATATTCAACTTCTTTGAACATGTATTATAATTCTTTCAAGCAGCTACCAAAGCTGTGAATAAGAATACAATGGGGGAGGGGAAGAGGAGTTGTACTGAAATACTCATAAAGAAGAAGTCACCGCTGTGAATTTTTATTCTTGATACCTGGGGGGGGGGGCGGGGTTCAACACTGGTTAGCCTGTGTTAGGCTGTGATCCTATAAAGAGTTATGCATACCCTTAGTTTAAGTATGGTTCATTTTTATACCAAAGCCATTTTTTTACTGCTGTGACTGTGTAAAGAGGCTATAAAATGGACACAGATGGCATTTATCCTTCCTTTAAGGGCCTTTTACATTGCCTGAGTGGTGTAAAGTGGCCTCAGTATTAAGGAGAACCTGGATCACCAGCCAGTGAGACTGCTTGCCTTACAGCTAAGGATATGTAAGTGCTTTCAGGATCAGTGCCTTTAAGTTTAGTTGAACGGAATCACGCATTAGTGTATTACCTAGTAGTGTTGATATCTTTCAAGATGATTTTGCAGTGGATGGTGACTCAGGCATGCACTAGGGAAGTATGCATGGGACACAGGTAGTATATGCCCTAAATGACCAGATTAGAATATTAGGCAGGACAGCTGGAAGAATTGCTGGACTTAAGGGCTGTGTCTACATGAGATGCTGACTGCGCAGGAGCCTGATACTACTGTTCAGTAGTGTTATGTGGCAAGAACTGTGATGCAACTGGAGCATCCCAAAAAAGATGCTTGTTGGCACTACTGTGTAGTCATTTGGTACTGCTCAGTCATTTAGTACTTGTATGAACAAGTAATGGCTGCACAGTCAGTGTCTTGTGGAGATGCTGCCAAGGCATAGTAGATCTTTATTTCTGCTGCCTTGTCCTGTTCCTCTCTCATCAAAATAATGTTTAAAATGTTCTATACAATGGAAAAATAAAATACAATAAATAGATTCAGGAAACCTTACATTCTTTTGCTTCTTTTCATTGTAATTATTGAGCAAACTTGACTCATCTGCAGAGTTGGATTTCAGGTGTAAAGTATGTTTATGTGAGATGCTGACTGTGCAGCAGCATGTCACAGTACTAACAGTGCTGATATGCTACTGCGCAGTATTATTAGGCTACTGCACACTAGCTTCACTTAAAAAGGTGTTCATCAGTGGTACTGCTCTGTAACTGGTTACTACACATTTATTTAGCACTTGATTATATATACAAGTACTAAATAAATGTGCAGTAACCATTGTGCAGTACCATCTTGAGTAGATTTGCCCCAAACTGCTGTTTTAATGCTAACTCTGAACACTTCCTTGCTCTGCTTCCCATAGCTACTAGTTGTTATACTTCTAGTAGAATAGCTGAGAGATGGGTATACTTGCTAATGGAAATAAAACTCTTTTGCTGACAAGTTACTGGAATCTGTCCTCTTTTTGTATCCTTCCAGTTTCCTCCTCCTTACTCAATCCTTTTCTCTCATTTCTTGGGACTGTCAGTCAGATTTTCAACTTCTCCAAGTGGTAAGATGTGAAATCTGCCCCCTCTCAGGCGTTCTCTGTTTAGTTTCGAGTTACCTGAGAGAGGCCATAATGTTAGCTGTTGCCAGTAGGATGGGAAGAGAAGAACTCTGAGCATCCTCATGTATGTCTCCTGTGTTTTATGATAATAGCATCCTTACATACTTACACACTAGCCTCTGTTGTGCCTCAACTGCTCTGTCTAGCATTGTAGTTTAGAGAAGGGAGTGGACTAAAGGATATACTGAAGGAGAAACCCTTTAAAAGAACATTAGCAATAATCTCAATACAATGGTCATTTTCTGTGGAAGGATATAATTATTGATGCATATGATATCATATTTTGTTTTATTGATACTATGCTTTGATGCATAAGGCTCTAATGACTTACTCATGTCATGGCAAAAACCCTCTCTCAAACTCAGCCTCTATTACCTGTGCTTTTTAAGTTTGGGATTCCAATCTTAACTGTGAACTGACTTACACAGTTTCATAAAGGATGTAACACAGCCTTTTTACTCTGTTAATAGTTATTTTGTGCAAGCTACTGCTTAAACTTTCTAGGATAAAAAAAGTTGGACCTGACCTGCTCTCTTTTCGAATTTTACTGATGAAGCAAAGTCTTACTGGGTTTTTTTTTGTCATTAAAGGAATGGTTAGGATTTAATTTTCCTGTAAATAATCATGAAACGAGATGGATATGAGGAAGATCAGTAAATGCAATTTTAAAGAAAAAATTGCAAAGAAAATGCTATTAAAATAAAACCAACATTATTTTAAGTAAATTATTCATGTTTTCAAACTTAGATGAGAGCGCTTATGAGCCTAACTTTGTTATGATACTTTAATAGAACAATAATGTTTAAAATTGCCATATAAAGAAATTCTATTCAAGAAACCATTTTGAAATCTGTTTAATTAGAAGAGATGTTATATAATGGGCTGCTAGTAGATAAGAAATTAATCTTCATAATTCTGGTGTGCCATCATGCAAGATAGGGCACAGCTGTGAGCTCATTGTGACAAATAACACCATCTAGAAAAGAAAGATTTTAATCTAATGTAGAGTGTGTATGTGTTGCTCATTAAAGGGCTGGCCAGGCTGGTTTTCTATTTGTGCTGTACTATAGGTACCATTCCTGATGATAATAGAATTTTTTTTTTTAGCATGACATCCTATTCTAGGTTCTTTCATTGTTCTTCTCTCCTTCTTCCAACTTTGTACGCTGTCCCCTCTGCCTTCCATTGTTTCCTCTGTTTCTCATGGCTATTTTTCAGGGTTTTAAGTTGCTCATGTCATCTTTAAGTTCTCTTTTCCATGCTTTTGATATGTAATTGGCCTCCTAATGGTCCTTTTAACCTGTGCCGTATTCCCCCCAGTAATCCTCAAGCCATCTGCATTTATCACCAAAGTTATGCTAGTTTCTAGTGTTTCCTGGTGAGCGCATCTACATGAGACACTTAATGTGTGGTAGCCTAACAGCGTGCTGGGCAGAAACCATGATAATATGCTACTGCATCGTAGTATAAGGCTACGGCGCAGTAAGTATCACTAAAAAAACTGTGCATTTAGTTAATACTTCATTAAGCATGTACTAAACTAAATGCACAGTAACTACTGTGCATTAATGAACATGTAGATGTGTGCAGGGTCATCAATGCTGCCTGCCCTCTTGGCTCTGTCAGCTTCTTCAAATGGGTGAGTGCAAGAATACTGAAAGTGCTAAGTATAATCAAGAAATTATTGAAATAAGTTATTTCAGCATGTTGTACAGCATCAGCTTGCTATTCCTACATTTGGCACTTAAATCCTAGTATATCTAATGCTTTTCAGAGGTGATTTATCTTTCACCTTGCTGCATAAATTGAGGATATAGAATGGCTGCCGTGGAGTGGCGGTTAGGACTTGTAAGTGTGCTGTGTCCAGATATCTCCAAATAAATTAAAATAAATCCTGTATCTAAAATGAACTCTGTACACTCTTCCTGCACTGCTTCCTTCTTCCTTTTTTACCCTTCAGAGTGTGCTTCTCAATCTCTTTGGCAACATTTCCATAGCTTCTGAGGCCTCACTTATCAGTTGTTCCAGCCAAATTTTTCATTTTCCCATCTTGTCTCTCAGATTGTCTGGCTGTGTTTCTCATCCA
The DNA here is from genome assembly GCF_052110815.1 of Crocodylus siamensis. Classification (NCBI taxonomy): domain Eukaryota; kingdom Metazoa; phylum Chordata; order Crocodylia; family Crocodylidae; genus Crocodylus; species Crocodylus siamensis. The sequence continues at coordinate 69,967,886 of NC_143398.1, forward strand.
CCTTGACTGTGCCTGTAAAGCCCTCTGGCAGTGTCTTTTGGCTTCTTCTGCCACATTTCTCGGTACTCCGTGACAGTATCTTTTACTTCCATCAGCAGTGAATCTAGTCTCCTCATTGGCCTGTTTTTCTTAGCTCCTGTTGCTTATCTTTCTCTGGTGTTCCAGGCAACTTTTCCAGCTTCCTCGCTATCACTGAATTTGGTGAAGCAACAAATGTTGAAAAAACTGTATCTGACATACAAACAGTGAATACTTTCATTTATATAGCATGGAAGTCCAAAGTAACATTCTGACACTTACATTATACTAGGAGAGCAGAGTTTTACTCAGAAGAATTATGATTACTTGAAAAAGTGTCTAAAAAAATGGTTATTTTTAATTGAATTTTAACTTGATTTTTAAAATACAATTTTTTTTTCCTATTTATTTTAAAACTTTAAATTTAAAGTTGTGGTCACCTGTATAAAGGCATAAATCTACTACTTTAAAGGAAGTAATACCACTAAAGTGGAAGAATCCACAAAGCTTGCCCCCCTGAAGCATTGGGGAGGATGAATTAAAGATGACCCCCCCGATCATTAGATTTTGTACATTGTAACAAATTCAATAGATTGTAACAAATGAACATTTTTTTTCATGTACAGAATCTTAATTATTTGTGGCGGGCGGTCATCCTAAATTTGGCGTCATCTTAGATTCGAGTAAATCTGGTGATTCAATACTTACAGATAAAACTTAATCAATCAAACTTATGACTTCAAACATATAAATGTTTCAGTAAACTTTTTCACACGTATCCACCACCTTAATATAGTTTTATTTTCTTTATTAAGGTAACAATTTAGAAATTCTGGATTTCTGTCTTTTTAATTGACTTCTAGTTTCCATCCAAAACTAGCTTGGCATAAATCATGAGTTACAAATTAATAGGCTAGTAAATAAAAAATGTCTTTCAACGTTCCTAAGCATCAACTAATGTAAAAATAAAGAATTGGATTAAGGACCTTGTTACACATTATGTTGTGAGGTGGCGGGTGGCGGGAGTGGTGGGTCCAATCCAGGCCAGCAGGGGAGTGGGGGTGGGGTGTTCACACTAATATGTAGCCTAGAGTGGCCACACTTTAATGTAACATGAGCTGGGTAACACAGATCAGAGAGAAACCTAAACTGGATTGGCGTAATTTTAAGATGCCTAAAGTGTGCTTAAAACTAGTTTCAAGTGTTAATGTGTTCCAGGGGTGAGGAGCTCTAGGAACTGCCAGAAATAAATGTGTGACAAGGCCTTAAGTTTGGTAAATTACATAGTTGCATGAATGTGTATATAATGTATCCTCTGGGGTAGGAAAAAGTAGCAGCATATTTTGGATGTCCGTGTGGTGCAGTACAGAGATGCAAGAAACAGTATAACTATATTATTGTAGTGTTCTGCACTAGCTAATTATGCAATGCATCTTAGCCCATGGTATAGCTAATACAGTTATGTTACTTTCAGTATCTGTTCTAACTGGTTTAGATATAGTTCAAGTATCTTGACACAGTGCTGCATTGTGCCAGGTACATGTATTCTCAATATGAAAGCAGGTTTTTGTTTTTCATTTGGAAATCATTTCTTAATAATGACCAGTACAGGAGAATTAGCCTTTCTTTAGGAAAATATCCCAAAAGAGTACAAATCCAAATCAAGACTAAAGACTTGTTCTAGTTCTGAAATGTTGAAGTCAAGATTTCTTGCTTATTCTCACTTATGCAAAACTCACCTTGATACTTCTTTTTCTTTAAAAAAAATTCCATTGGCTTTCTCACCTTCCGTAAAATATCTGGTTTGTCAACTGAGTTCACAATGTAAGCAAGGCTAAGGGAGAAACAGGATTACACTTCATGTTGCACTTTCCTTCTCTGCTCAGTAATTTGTTCAGTCTGTTCAGGAATGTTTAAAAATTACTCTAGGCTCAAGATGCCAAGATCCTATTTCAACAATACAATTCCAACTGCCTGTTCTGAACAGAGTGTGGGCCTTCAGGGAGGGACATCTGCTGAACTTCCTCTGTCTGGGAAACTAAGACACTTAGAGGTACAGTGCAGTATCATCCTTTCTCAGCTGAAGATTAAAGATTTAAGAAACATTTATGTACCAAACAGTTCAAAATAGTTATTACCAGCCCATTAATTAATTTACTGTGGTGATCAAATGAATCTCTAGGGTCTTTGCATATCAGCTAGACATACAGGTTTCCTTTGTAATATCAATGCTACTGCTGCCAGAAGGTGCCCTACACTATGGTGAGTACATTTTTAATGTTATACTTTGGGGCTTAACTGCTTTAATCTGATGCAGTTGTTGCCTTCTCTGGCAAAACAGGGCTACGTACAGACAGTCATGCTTATACATATGCAGAGAGGCTGCTCCAATGTGCTGTTATTATGGTGCGTTGGAGCAGACTCGATTAATCAAGTCTGCTGGAGCATAGTAATTATTGTGCTCCAGCAGACTTCAGGGTCACATGCATCAGCATCGGCAGTGGGGGTGCTTTAGTTAAAGCTCATTTCCACTTCTTGAAAATAGGGACCACGGTGGCCCTTTTCCAGTCCTCTGGGACCTGACTGGAGCACCATGAGTGCTTGAACAGCTATGCCAGTGGCTCTGCTATGACACTGGCCAGTTTCTTCAGCACCCTTGGATGAAGTTCATCTTGGCCCACTGATGTGAACACATCCAGCCTCTCTAAGTGCCCCTTCACTAAGTCTGCACTAACAGTTGGTGGGCTGGTGTCCCTCCTGTGTCCATCTGTGATCCAACTGGGAGATTTGCCTCGGTCTGTGTCTAGGAATACAGATGCAAAGAACTCATTGAAGAGCTCAGCTTTGTCCCCCTTCTCTGTCACCAATTGCCCTAGTTTGTCCTGTAGGTGTCCTATGCTACCCTGTACCTTCTTTTTGCTCCCTATATACCTGAAGAAGGACTTTTTGTCATCCTTAATTTTTGTTGCCAGCCTGAGTTCTAATTCTGCTTTGGTGTTCCTGACTGATTCCCTAGAAGCATGACCCAGGGAGGTATACTTCTCTTTGGTAACTACCCCCTGTTTCCACGGCCTGTATACCTCTTTCTTTGCCCTTAGGCTTTCCTGGACTTCCCTGTTCAGCAAAGAGGGCTTCTTGGCCCCTTTGCCCCTTTTTATTTGCAATGGGATTGTCTCGTTCTGTGCCCGTAGGATTGCTCCCTTGAGGAACGGCCACCCTTCCTGGACCCCCAGTTCACCAATGCTCTTGAGCTTTAATGCCTCACTAACTAATCCCCTGAGCACACTAAAGTCAGCCTTTCTGAAGTCTAACACTTTAGCCCTACTGGTTAGTTTACCTACCCTTCACCAGATAGTGAATTCAGTCAATCAATGGTCACTATCCTCTAGGTTGCCTTGTACCTGCAGATTCCCCACTAGGTCATCCACTATAGCTAACACCAGGTCTAGTAAGGCATTTCCCCTAGTGGGATCATATACCTCCTGCGTTAGGTGGAGGTCCTGTATGCAGGTTAAGAACCTATGTGAGCAGTTAGATTTGGCTGACTGCTTCTCCCAGCATATGTCAGGGTAGTTTAGGTCACTCTCCTGGTGTGGTGGTCTATGGTAGACCCACACTACCAAGTCCTTTTCCTCCTGACCACCTTGTATCCTGACCCACAGTACCTTGGTTTGGCCCTCCTCTGATCTCCTTTTGATTATAGAAGATGTATACTGCGCCTAAACACAGAGAGCAACACCCCGCCTCTTTTTCCCCATTCTGTCCCTTCTGTGCAACCTGTAACCATCAATGCCTACTGCCCAATTGTGAGTAGGGTCCCACCAGATTTCAGTTAGTCCAACCAGGCCGAAGTTTTTGCTTGCAAGCAGGACCTCAACCAAGGAACTCAAACTTAATTTTGTTCCCTTTTTGAGTTTACCTGTCTCTCTACACCTCTACAGTCCTTAGTAATATTAGGCTACTATGCATTAAGTGTCATTTAAAAAGTGTGCACTTTTGCTGCTGTGCATTAGGGCAGCCTAATGTGCATTTAGTTAGTACCTCAAATTAGAGGGCACTTTTACACATGTTCTGGGAGTGGGGGGAGGCTTTAATTAGAGCAGCTTCAAGAGCCACTTTAATTAAAGTGCCACTGTGTCTCATGTATCAGTGTCTCCATGTTTGAAAATGGTGGTGGGGTGGATGAACTAAAGCTCTGACTGCTGGAATTCTAGTGCATTGAAACAGCCTCTGTGCTCATGCATAAGTGCCCAGAGGTACTAAATTTAATGTGCAGTAGCAAAAGCCACATTAATGAACATGTACATGTACCTAGCTATCATTACACCCATCTGAGTTTTCAGTTTTCTGTTAAAAATCTGTCCTCAAATGATAAACTATGTTACATTGGTATAGTCTGACCCCTCAGACCTTTTCATCACATGCTTTATTATTTTAATACCTTTTCCCACTAACTTGTTAGATTGAGAATAAAGGAGACTAATAGATCACATGTTGAAACCCAAAACTTGCTGTAAATGACTTAAACTCAAGCTCACTAAACTATGATCCATTATCATAAATTATTACATCATTTGTGCTGTATGTAGATTTGATGTGTGCAATCACCTGTTTAATGGTAGTATTTTTCTAGTACAACTGTCTCTGAGAAATGAAAATAATAGTCTAGAATGTATAAACAGGTTTGGGTTTTTTTTTTCCAGCCAATGTTAACACATCTGCATCTACTTTGCTCCAGGGAGATATTTTTTTTCCTGTGCCACAAACATGGTTTCTTCTGCTTGAGCTGATCTGTATTTTTTGGCATGTGCACAAGCTTTAAGAGCTTCCTAAATGTCAGTGTTCATATGAGGCCAATATAAAACGTCTCTGGCCCTTCTCTTAGACTTCTGAATCCCTAAATGTCCTTCATGAATTCTTTTGAATATTTGTATGTAATACCATATGTATTAGCATCCAGATGTCTTTAAACAAGATTTCACATAGGGCTGAAAGCCTCCTTGCTTCCCTAGGTCCATTCTCCCACCCCCAGTAGGTAGTAGTGATTAGGAATATGATATCCTAGCAACAGTTGCCTTACTTCAGTTCTGTAAATCCTCATCGTTAGGAGTAGCTCTGGCAATCAAAGTTAGGCTTTTTAATAAAATTGACATGTCCAGAATCTAGCTTAGCATTTTGCTCCACTGCACTTTTGTCAGATGTAGAACAGGGGTCAGCAACCAACCCAAGAGATTGATCTGGCCCTCAAAGGTCTGATCTGTCCTGTGTCTTACTAATGGTGAGTTAGTCCCCTGCTGCTGCCTAGCCATTCTTGCTCTGTGCGAAGGGTTGCCTTTTTCCTCCTAGGCCCCCCCTCCCCTTGCAGCTTCTGCTTATTGTTCCTGCTGAATTACTCTCTTCCATTTGTTCTCATGGTGGTTTTTGGTGGAGGCTGCATGGGGAGGGGGGAAGGACGCAGCATGAGAAAGCAGCCCTCTGCACAGAGCTGGGGTGCCTGGGGTAGCAGCAGGAGGTAGGGAGCTCGCAGTGCCAGCTGAGTTGCAAGGGGTGGCCATTAATAAAAGTGCTCATCCCTGCTGTGGAGCATAAGTCTGAATCACTAGATTTCTCCCAGGTTTGAATTTGATTTTGAAATCCTATATTTGTAACAGGGGAAATAAATGTCTGTGTATTTCAGGGGGAGGGATATTTGCTAGGTCTTTTTGGTAGTGATAAGTTATGTTCCATATCAGCTATCACTTCTCTCATAAGTAAACTTCTTTGTCATCTTCCATGAAGCCTTTTATAGGCCTGGCTTAAAGCTAAGGTCTGCTTCTCCATCTAAATATTTTTAACTCTTGTTTTTTGTTAACACCCTTGATACACAAAATACTGATCTCCAGTTTTAAACATAGCTTATTTTTTATAGGACGATGCCAATACCCACCTTGTAGGCATGCATGGATAACTTAATTTTGCACTTCCTGTCATAACTGGTGCCTTTTTAATTACTTTCTTCCGTTTCATGAGTTCTTTATTAAGATTGGGATCCCATGTCAATTGAACATCTTTGCACAGTAGCATTTTCAGGTTGCTGGTTTGAGCAGTTTATTAGGCAGAAATTCCCCTACATAGTTCACCATTCACAGGAATCTTTGTCCCTTTCCTTTGAGCATTGGTTCGGGTATGTGTGGTGGCCTCAACCCTACTGTGATTTACCTGCTGCATGCCATGTGCATGGTACATTATTTCCATTGCAGATGATTCATATTCTTGATTGTTTCACTATAGCTGTGCAGCTCCTTCCCTTTCAAGAGATACCCAGAGCCTCCGGCTGTGCTCTTCTGTTGTTTTTTCCCTTCTCAGATCAAACGTTATCTGCATGAATCTCAGTTCTGTCTTTATCCCTGAATATTGAATTTTCCAGTGAAACCCATGGTGCCACACACAGGCCAAATGGAATCCTGCAGGAGGTGCATCTTAAAGGAGGTGCTGAAGTGCTGGGTGTACACTGCTTTTTCTAAGGCTGCTTGCCAGAAATGCCCAGGTACCCAGGACAAAAATATTTATCAGCCTTTTCCCCTTAAATTCTGACACATACATTTTTAATGGACAGTGTTCTCTTTTTATGCATTTATTTATGTGGGGTTTATATACTGTGAGTAGCTGGTCCAGCTGTGTACCAGCCCTACACTGTTCAGCTTTGTACGTGGTTTGCCGCATGCTATATTATTAAGCTTCAAGAAGTGACACAGTGAGATTTCAATGGTTATATAAGAAAACCGATCACCTGTTACCACCCAGATACCCATGCAGTTGCATCCTATTTCACTATTTTGGTGTAAATACCGATTTATTGTCTCCTCATTGTTAAACCCTGATCTTCCTTGAAGATCTGTCATATCATCTGTCAGGTGTGATCTGCAAGGGACCTTGACATTCCCTGCTTATTATATTTTTGGCTATCCAACTGAGTCTGGTACCTTCAAGGAAGGGAAAGGAAAAGGGGAAACTTGGTTTGAAACTTACAACTCTATAAACTAAAGGGGAAGGAGGTGACGAGGGAGGGAGGTGTGCTTTAAGTTGAAGTGTTGTTGAGCCAAGGGTTTATTAAAGCATTAGCAAGACAGCGGCAGGGGTACAGGGTATCTTTTGCATCAAACATAATAGATAAATGAAGGGTTTCATTTTCTATTTTCTCCTGCGGTGACCACAAAATGTGCCTATTTTTCTGGTTCCCTTCTGCAGTATTTGATTCCCAGAACAATGATCTTCTTTTACAGCTCTTGCCTAAAGATGTGCCTTACTTGTGGATTCAGCAAAGGAGCTATAGTCAGCTTTCAGGAACCGGGTAGATTTAGTCATAAATAAACTGAAGGAGAGGGATAACTGGGTGGCAACTTTATCATGCTGCTGCTTGGATCCCTTGGTCTTGACCAGCTGTCTTCAGCCAGCTCTTTCCAACCTACGTGGTTACATTTTAGAAGCCTCGTAAAGGGCTAGAATTCTTACATCTCCCTTTTTTCACAAAAATAATAAACACATCACATCTATTTACATTCCTGAAGTCCTAGCCTCAACAGCTGTCAGTTAGTCTCTGTGTAGGCTTTCTCATTTTTGCAGACCTCCTCAACGTTTGCTGAAGTTCAGCCTCTGCTACTGAATTTATTCTAAGGTTCCCTGTCTTGTACAGACTGAGTTCCTGGAGCTTCTGTGCACTCTTTTTTTTTTTTACCTTACTTAGCAGAAGAAGCTTTTATAGGAATCTTCTATTTTCTCCTGTAAGTTTCCCCATAGTTCCCAGTGAGCTCATGTGAATGAAGTGTCATGTCTTATGAGACTACTCCCTTTTTCACCCAGGTCTTGCCATTATAGATCCATATGGGTAGCAAATCTCATGTAAAACTAAGGAAGTGATACTCCCGCTGTACTCAGCACTGGTGAAACCGCAGCTGGAGTACTGTGTCTAGTTCTGGGCACTGCTTTTCAATAAGGACATGGAAAAACTTGAAAGGGTCCAGAGGAGAGCCACCCATATGATCAGGGACTTGTAAAGCAAGCCATATGAAGAAAGGATGAGGGACCTGGGCCTCTTTAACCTAAAGAAGAGAAGGTTGAGAGGGGACTTTTTCAGCAGCTTACCACTCTATCAGAGGAGTGCATCAGGAGATAGGTGAACTGTTCACTGGGCACCCTTGGGGAAGACCAGGACCAATGGATACAAACTTCTGGAAGGCTGCTTCAAGGCTTAATACCAGGAAAAACTCCTTGACAGCCATGGGCCAGATGGCGCCTGGGCCAGGCAGGACCAAGGGACCCGTCATGGTCTGGATGAAGTCCTCCTGTGGGACGGTTCTGGCTCATGGACCACATTTTGCCCATCCCTGCCCTAAACCATTTGAACATGGGTACAGTGGGCTAGAGGTAATATATTTGAAATTATAGTCATTAGCAAAACTTCTAAATTCATAGGCATCAAATTGTAGTTCATTATTAGTTATGACCACTTCAGATGTACCATATCTGGTAAATATGAATTTGATATGTTCAGTGACCTGTTTATGAGCTTTATTATCCAATTTTGTAGTTTCTGGATGATGGAGTTAATAGCCTAAAGCCAATACATAGCTACAGACTGCATGCATAAGCAGATCTATATCTGCCTTACAGTCTCAAGTATAGGTTGCTTAATTTGACAGTTTTCATGTGTTTTTTGTTAAAGTCCTCTTTCTCCACATGCATTTAGTTAAGTTTCTACTACCTAGTAGTAGTCTCAGAAATGATATTGTCCTGTGTACCAGTATCTAGCATACAAGTAAAAAAAAAATATTTTGTTTGTGTTTAGTGTTATGGTCCAGTCCATATAATTATTCTGTTGCATAATTATTATGAAGAAATTGTCTTTTTTGATGACAGAGTTATTGCATCAAAATAACGGCGACCTTGCTGTTCCAGTCTGCAGGACGAAGGGTGTGCGTACATTGTTTTTTTCCACATGCTGGTATTACATGTAGACTCTAGCTGTGATTTAGTTTTAGGCATACATAACATTCCCGTCCATAGGCAGGACATTGTCCGGGTCTGTGCTTTCCTACACAGTGTATGCTGTCCTTCATGTTGCTAGAAGCTGCTTGTACACTTTACTTGCAATTGACAAGCCTCTGGTTGAAGTAATGGTTTTGCCTGCCCAAGGCTCCATCCTTACTTTCCATTCTTCAGAATTTTGCTTGCTTTCTAATTAGGACTACAGTATCTGGATCTTGTTTTCCTTCTAAACTTGGGTCCTATGCTGATTGAGCTCAGCAGTCTGGCATGTTCTCATTGTTTCAGTCCAATTCTAGTCTGGTTCCTTCACAAATCTCATTCCAGTTCTCCAGTTCTCAATACTATCTGGTCTCTTACTAGAGTCTGCTAGATTTCCTGACTGAATATTTGACTTCATATCTTTAAGTCTTTTGGAAAAGAATTTAAAAAATCTCTAGTTCTTTGATTTCTGTGCAGAAATTGATGTCCCTCAACAGTTCCATTTGTTTTAGCCATCCTACACTCCTCAAATTTAGTTATCATTCAGTGCATATATGTCACCCTATGGTGATGGAGTGATGTGCTATCTCACCATACAGTGAGCTGTGGTGATGTAGTGATCACATGTGTCTACATGTGATGGACAGCTATGTCACTGTAGCACCTCTGTCCCCCAGTGACGGAGTGGCAAAATTTAATCTGTGCAGCATGCATGGTGCAGTTTAGGTGGTTACTGCACTGTGCTTTAGCACTTCCAAAAGGAAGTAGTAAAGCATGGCACTGTAGCAACGTCATCATATGGCGACGTGTAGACACGCTCACTATCTCACAACTGGAATGTTTTGCAATCAAGCAAAGCTACTATATACAGCAAAATTCAGAAAACTGGCTACCTTCCATTCCTAATTTTTTTCTATATTTCTACTAGCTTTCAGAAATAATTCAAATTTTTACCTGTATCATTCCAGTCTTACAATGTTTTTGGAGAGGTTCAGTGGTATTGGGTTTCTTAGCAGAGTCCTCTTTCTTTTCCAAAAATAAAAAAAACCCCTCCCTCTCAAACCACTTCTGAAATCATGGGTTCAGCAAAGGAGCTGTAAGCCAGCCTTTAGGAAAACATTGGACTTTATTTACAAATGAACTGAAGGAAAGAGATTACCAGGAGATGACTCTCATGCTTTTGCTTGGAGCCCTGGCTCCTGACCAGCTGCTCAGATCAGTTCTCTCCAACCAACATGGGCTAGGGACAGAAGTTACAATTAAACCAGTTTAAGTGATCAGAAACTGATTTAAACCTGTAACAATAGAAGTTCAGTGCACATAAACCAGTTTCAAAATAACCCAAAGTGGTTTAAGATAAACCTGGTTGAATCAGATTTAACTGATTGAGGTCAAACTAGTTTATGGAATTTCTATCCCAGACCTTTTCCTGGTTTAAGTTTAAATCAGAGTCCCTCAGCAACCCTGGACTGGCTCTGCAACCCTGGACTGGTTTGTGCTGTATGCTCCACAGAACAGGGGTGGTGACTCCCCTCTGTTCTCTAGCCAGAGCTGGGGCAGGGGCATGGCCCCCTGAGGTGAAGGGGGCAAGGAGGGGGCTTATTGTGCTTTCCCTCCCCTCTCCCACTGGGGGACCACAGCCAGGGTTTGCCAGCTGTGGCTGCCACCTCCGCAGCTCTCTGCCATGCAGGCTGAGTGCCCTCTGACAGGGACTACTGTGCCCCAGATGGGCAGTTCCCAGCTGGGGTTCCCCAGAGAGAGAGGGGAGGGAGGGGGGAATAAACCTCTTCCCTACCCCCTTTGCCTCAGGGGGCATGTGGGGTTGGCATATGGCCATACCTAACAGGGGTCCTGAGAGGGACAGCAGCCCCATGGTGTCCCAGCGATGGCAAACCTTTTCCCCGGGTGGGGGCTGAGAGGTGGCTATGATGTGGGGGGAAGTGTGGTGGGCAGAGCTGCCACAGCCTGCACAGAGAGGGTGATGACAGTGGGGCTGGGAGGGGTGGCTACAGGGACTAAGGCAAATTTTGGGGTGGCCATAGCCCTCCAAACCCCCACCCAGTGCTGCCACTGCTTAGGCCCCCATAACCACACCTCCAAGCCCTGCTGCCGCTCAGCCCTGCAGACCTAGCTCTGGGTGTGGCAGGCAGATGGTGGGGCCGTGGGGGCAGGACCCTTCCCAGCCGACTGCAGCTCAGGTTGGGGCTACAGGAGCTGTGTGGCTGGCTTGCTCCTGGGTCCCTGTGCCCAGTCTGGGCTGGGCTGTCAGGGAGCTGCTGCAGCGGGCAAGGCTCTTCCTCTCCTCTTCCTCCTCTGCCTCAGGGTGGGGTGGAGATGGGGGGGCAGGTGCTGTATGTGGCACCGCATCAGTGACTCTGTGACAGCCCAGCTTGGGCATGGGGAGCTGGGAACAATCCAGGTGCACAGCTCCTATGGCTGCAGCCTGAGCTGCACCCAGTTGGGAAGGGCTCAGCAGCCCCCACAGGCTGGCCCAGCTTAGCTCCAGCCCCAGCCCTGAGTGAAGTGGGCAGATGGGGGAGAAGGGGGGCCAGCAGGGGCAGGGCCCTTCCCAGCTGGAAGTGAGGCTCGGGCTGGGGCCGTAGGAGCTGTGTGCCAAGATTGGTCCCAGCTCCCCATGCACAGGCTGGGCTGGGCTATCACAAAGGGTTCTCCTGCTCCCCTGATGTGGGGCTAGGAGGGGGTGATCTGTGCGGTGCTGCCTTGGGGCTCAGGGCTGGAGGGGCATAAAGCTGGGCTCTACTTTTAGGCACTGGGGGAAAATTGGCTGCTGTGGGGCAGGAGGGAGGGGGCAAAACTGTGCTCCCAGGTCTCTGTGCCCAGGCTGAGCCAGGCTGCCAGGGAGCTGCTGTGGCGGGCAGGGATTTTTCCTTCCTCCTCCTCCTCCTCTCCTACCACAGAGAGTTGGGGGGCAGTCTGTTCACGCCCCAGCTCTCACTGCTTAAGCTTCGGTGCTAGCCGGGGTCTGGGTTCTGACAATGCTCCCTCCCCGCGTCTCTGGAAAGCCGGACAAGGACTGCTTCCCCCTCTAAGCACATCTGGGCTGGGGTCCCTGCAGGCTAGGGTTGGGGCCTTCCTAATAGTACTCAGGCCTCTCGGGGCCTGGCCATGTCCCTGCCCCTCCCTTCCACTCAGCTTCCCTCCACCACTGCCGAAGGGAAGGGAAGGCTTGCTTTCGCACCCCCTAGCTTCTGGCTTGAGTCACTACAGGCATGTGCCTGCATTTCTGGAATCAAAAGTGAATGTCTATTCACTTGTAAAGCGGTTCAATCTACGTAGGGTAGACTAACCTGCAGAGATTGAATCAATTCAGGCTCGGGTTTTTTGAATATCTGTATTTAGCCGTGGAGGTTACAGGTCTCTGAAAGGGCTCATGTCCTCCCAGGGGGAGAGGGACTTTCCTAGGGCTAGTTTTTTTTTTTGTTTTTTTTTTTAAGGGAAAGTCCCTTTAGTGAGGGTCTGAAGGACATCTATAAACTTTCTTCCTAGTATCGCAATCAGTGTATGATTTTGATGAAATTATAAACTTAGAATTTTGGAACTCAGAAATAGGTCCTTATTTCCCTGGTAATATTACACATTTTAGCCTTTTCCAATTTGTTATTTACCTATACAGCTATCCTCTTGTTCCTGTAATGAGGATCTGCTTACCCATAACAGGCCTTGAGTTTTACTTACTGGTGGTAATATTATTTCTATGTTTGTGTTTTGTTTTTTTAATCCCCCCCCCCCCACTAATACCACTGTTTCTGGCACAGTGTATCAATACACAACTTAAAGTAACAGACATCCTGTTTGCCTTCAAGTTGGCAGTCCATTCCTCTCCTGAGAAAAAGGTATCCATTGCTCTTCTGAGAGATTCATCTTAGCAAAAGTTGCTGTCCTCAGCCTCTTTCCATATTCTGCATATTATATTGGTGCTTGAAACTTTTAAAAACTCACTTTCATAGGATGGAATCCATTGTATTTCCTGGACCTTTTCTTATGTCCTGTTTTGGCTTGTCCTGGTTCTGACAGTGTGTGCAGACTCGCATTGTCTTCTAGCCTTACTCTGTGATCCACATGCTATTCTTCCTTTTCTTCTGGTGTATTCATATTTAGTTTCAGAATACTATCTGTTCATAGAAGTTTCAGTTTGAACTAGGTGACTTCAGTTGCTTGACAAATACCTTGACTTGTCAGGGTTTAATTCTGTGCATCTTCATCTTTTTCCTATCACAATAAGGTCTTTTACCATTGCTAGTTCTGTAGAATTGATAAAGATTGCCTGTTCAGCCTTAGTTTATTCACAAATTGTAGCTTCACTTTCCTTTTGTAAGCTCAGGTTAAAATATCTCCCTTTTATATTTCATTTTTACATGCAGTAGTTCTCAAATTTTAGTAGCTCTTTTTTTCAGAGCCAGCCTCTTCTCTATGATTTAACTGAAAAGTATTAAACAGATCAAGTGCATCAGAATTTACTATTGCCAGACACAAGGTTACTTACCTATTGCTTTCCTTTTCACTAGCACCTATTGACTGTAAATGCGGACTGAAGCAGTGTCTACATTTCTTCCATTTATTTTACTTCTATACAGATAATTTAATCTCTCATACTTTTAGCTTTACGCATTCTTCTATTCACATTATTTTCATTATTTTTAATCCCAAAACCATATGGTGTCCAGTAATCACTCTGGGTCCACCGTGCTTGAAAAGGATGCTTTTTAGCCAGTGATGCAGTTCCAACTGCTGCTGCCTTGGCAGATGTGCTTCTGCAGTGCCTCTCCTTCAAATCCCTTTTGTTTGCAAAATTGAATCACTTAAAGGTACAAATTCCAACACTACAATAAGTGTGGAAGATCCACACCACTAATCACAGAATTTCAGATTCTCCTTAGAAGATATATGAACTCATATTGTACCTTGAGGTGATTTCTCACTTGAGCTGGGTCACAACGTGCAGAAGTTTGCTGGCAGCCAAGGCCAGCATGTTGGACCTACTCTGCTGTCATGGCAGATTTGTAAAAGAGCACAATGGAAGGGTTAGTCTGTGTGATTCTCCACGATAATTAAATAGTTTAGGGATCTAGATATTCCTGGAACTCAGTTCTGACTTCAGCAGTTCTTGTTTCTGTTCCCAGACTAATCCATATCTCAGCCAGTTTTGTCAACTAGCTGTAGAGTATGCATGGATTCTACAAGAGTGTTTTAATTTAAATGGTTCCCACATACTTTTCTACAGGTATTTGATTATGAATAAGAATATAATAATTGAATCCTGTATTATTATTTATCTGCAGTTCAATATCATGCTTATTTTTATGTCATTGAAAAGAATAAATTCTTGTTTTAAAACAAAAGTGGTGAGTCGTTAAAAAAACTGTTTTAATAAGGCAATCAATTTAAAGCTACATAACATGTGAAGCAAAGTTTAATTTAGGAGTTAGGGTAATCAAAGCAGGATCTACAATAATGTATCAAGAGGTACATTTGATACAAAGTGATTTTTTGTTTCAAGATAGCCCTCAAGACCTACTCTAAGGGTGCTTCCAGCCCTTTTGCACCAAACCTCAGTGTGACCACTGAGAACCAGCTGAGGTGTGCCAGAAGCCAACTCTTTGGCTTGCAGTGCCTCAATTCTGTCTGTGTCATTCAGGTTTTCCAGTGGTTGGCAGAGGGAATTTTGATAGCTAGAAGGATAGCTTGTCCGGCCATAAGCTCAGAAAAGATGGGTGCTTTTTCCTGTGGAAGAGCAAGCCTGCATCCTGGATCATAAGTACCAGTGACATCAAGCAGGTTATAGAAGATAACAAAAGAATTTATTATAAAAAAGTAAGAACAAGCATAAGCAATCAGTAAGCATATGTTAGAGATACAGACAGAGATATAAGAATAAACAAAAGAAAATAGTAGAACAATAATCTGTTCTCACCCTGTGCCTTAAATCCAAGATTGTAGTCCTTAGCCAGCTTCACCAGGTTAAAATGCATACTCTGCCTCTGATCCTTCAGAGCTTTCTCCATATCCTTGTCAACTTCTTTACTTAACCTGCTTCTCTTAGGTTAAAGGACTCCAGTCTCTCCTATACCCCGAAAGACTAAAGATAAAGCCATGCATTATAGGTAGGCTTAAGTACTGTTTGACCATTAATATCACCACCCCTTCATCCCTAGGGGGCTCACGCTGTGCCAGTAACTTCTTGCCCCTCTCCTCCCTCCTCCCCCAAGGTACATACTTATCAGACTACAAACTTGCATATTTTTCAGACGTGGAGATTTTTCAATCCAGTATACTGTCTCTCTCCCCTGTGTGGCTTGGTGTCATTCTTTTGGACCTTCTTTTAAAATGTAAATTTAACAGGGAATGGCCAGATCCTGACTTCCAGGCCTCAGATTACATCTGCTTGGAGGATGAGTCAAGAACCCAAGTCAAATGCTAATTCTCAGCCATTGTGTAAATAGGTGATGTGGGATGTAAATGGCCTTGTACACACAGCCCTGACTGTAATGCAGCATTTACACACAGCCTTGACCAGAGCTCAAATATATATCAATATTACATTTATATTAAATATTATGATATATATATACATATGAAAATGAGAAAATTGAACCTGACTGCCCACAAGCTACAGAAAGAGACTAAACACAGGAGTATTAATTGTAATTTAGAAGAATATCCGTACATGCCATGTGGTATGCCCCAAAGGGCAACTTGGTTTGGGGCTGAATCCCCGAAGTGCCTGAGAGTTTAGTAATCCTGCTTTTTTTTTTTCAGCTAGAAGGAGAGAAATGATAGTGAAAGAATATGTACAACCCATGCAAAACCATTGCCTGCAGGAGTGCAATGTAAATGACTAGCTATATTGTTACTTTATCTTCAACTGAGATATTATGACACAGTGGAAATGGAATTTTTTAGACATTAATAGTGCTCAGCTTTGTGCAGGGTGTCCAGCGGTATAATAAGCAGGGTTTGTGCCCTGGGCAGATCCTGTGGGAGAGCAGGGGTGGGGATGGGGAAGTGTCTCTGAATGCTGGAGGGGCAGTGATGTCAAGAGTGTTTGGATGGGGAGTGGCTGGAGGTTGGGGTGGAGGGGTGCAGGAGACTTTTTTGTTCCAGTTCCCAGCTGCTGTGCCTGCATCCACAGCATTGTCTGCCTGCCTCAGTTGGTGCTCCTACCAGAGCAGCACAGTGTCTGTGCACCTGGCCCACAGTGGTGAGGCTCAATTCCTGCACTCGTACTAAGCTGGTGCCCGGGGCTGGTATCTCTTCTGCTCCCCCTCTCTTTTAAACTACTGAGGGGGTGTCCCTATCATATCTACTTAGTTGTAGTGATAGAATATGTATAACATTTTATCCTAAAGCAAATACAAAAGAGGCAAATCAGGACATGGACAATATTTTGCAGATGAAATATTCATGTTATACAATTAGTTTTGTATCACAGAATAATGGATTTATTTTAACTCATTGTTATATTTCTTAAATAATATGGATTTCTGGAGTTTTCTATGCAAGCTTTGTTCCTTAGATCTGTTGTAAAAAAATGAAGGAATTTGGCAATGGCACTTGATCATTTTCTTTACAGCAGTATTCATACAGAAGTATTCAGTAATCAGTTACATGTTGTTTTGAGCTATAGAATCCTCATGCTCTATTAACTATGGTGTTAGGAAAATGGCTGTTGGCAATTTTCCATCATGTCAGTGCTTTTAGTATTTACGTTGGAACAGCATTTATGAAGGCTGCAAAAAATCCTCCTTTTCACATATTTCCATGCTGGGAATAAGAATATATTTTTATATTGATGCGTGTCATGTGTACTGTAGCAGATGCACATTATGCACTGGTATTGCAACTTGGAATTGCAAAAGTCTGGGTTCAGTTCAGTCTCTGCCTCAGAGTTCATTCTGCCTGTGTGTCATTCTTTGATCTAATGCACCCCGAAGAATATTTTGAGCACAGACTGATGAGCTGGGGGGGAAGGAGGAAGAAGGAAGAGGAGGGAATTGCTATGATATCTTTCCTCACTAGAAACTTGGTGAAAAGAACTTGTTCTTACTTGTTATTATGCAGCAATTTATAATGATGTGCTCAGGTGTTGTTTAAAAGAAAAGCTGTTGTTCACATTCAGATCAATATAACCAATATGATGCATAATTTAGCTTCAATGGGACATTGCATTCATTTTTCAGTTCAGCATTGCTTGATTTGATGCTCTTTGAAATGGTAAAGATGTGATCTGTAGACTGAGGTTATAAAAATCTGGAGTCATTTAATAATATGCATGTCAAGTACAAAATCAATGGGATTTTATTTTCTTAAACTGTAAACTTGCTTTCACTAGGGGTCAGGGCTCAGCAGTCTGAAATGGTATTAGGATTTTTTCTTTCCACATTACTACTTACTGTGGTCATTCGGTTCCCTGCTTATAGGTCCTTTTTCCCCACTTGCTCTCCTAGTTTTTTTTTTTTTTTTGCTCTTGGAACCTTTGAAATTCATATCATATTAAGCATCTGCTGGTCATATGAAAAACTCTCTGAAAATCTATTCATTGTTTATGCTCGTTAATGTTAGGTAATACTTTGTACTGCAATATAAGAAGCAATAAAAATCAACAATAAACTGCTGTGTGTCAGTGATTTTTCCTCAGGGTTGCAACAAGCCATTTGATTCTGATTGATATAATGGCAAACAGTTTTAGACTTAGACCCTTATATTAGCTTCACAGACTTAAGCCTGTGTATCCCTTTACAGCATATCCTGATTTATACAAAGATGTTGGTCATGTAGTCATTCAGATAATACAGTGATGGGTGCCAGAATAAGAGACTGGAAAATTAAACAGAAATGTTAATTGAAGAACCACTGAATAGTGTGATTATCCTTTAGCCTGAGTTAACTGATCTGTTTGAATGTCTACAGTGTTTCAAAGAGTGACTTAAATTTCTCAAAATGACCAGATATTTTGGATACCTCAGGTGCCCAATTTGAAACGCTCTTAAATGATTTTGGTCTATAGAAGGCACATACTCAGTTTCTGAAAATCAGACTCCTTTAAGAAGCTTGACAGCTGGATTTATTGGTGATTTCCCCCCACCTCCCCCGTATGCTTATTTGTCCTAATCTTGCTAAATATTTAAAACAAAAAGTGCTTTTTGGTTCCATTGATGTAGTTCTGCTGGCTTCACTGAGGTATAGATGGGTAGGGGGGATTTTTGAGAAAGGAAGAACAGACTGAGTATACAAGAGGGATATTTGAATTGCCTGTTCATAAAGTTCTGTCAGATGCACAGAAGTTAACACAGAATAATAAGGAAAAACCATTCTAACTTCTTTGCTAGTAACTGTCTTCTAAGTTATTTATAGTTAGGTGTAGTGGACACAACATTTTCAGCCCCGCTTGTCACTTTTTGTAGTTGATGTGTCCCTTAAAGTGTGCATGGCTCATTAAATGCTATTCTGCCACAAAGCTGCCTCCTCCACCAATTATCATTATAAGGGAATTGTTCAGATTAATGGGATCTGAATGGCAGAAATGTCTCAATAGAGTAAACCCTTACTGTAAACACATTTTTTTTTTGGACAGCAGTGTTCGTATGTACTTTGTAAAAAGCTCTGAGGAGAGAATTAATAAAGGTGTTGATTGCAGTATGCACTGTTGGGAAGGGACAAAGCTGTACTTTGGCTCTTCATGTGCCAAATTAGAACAAACTATTTTCAGACACCATTTCTCTTAATTGGCCATAACCGCTGTCAGAAAAGTATAATATATATATGTGCCAACCGTGCAGCCCCAGAAACTGGCACAAGAAACAAGGGGGAGGTCCTACTTTTTTTATATTGAAAATCAGAGGGGTTAGGGTCACAAGCCAAGGGGTCGAAGGTAGGGAACTGATAACGGGTAATGAAACAGCAACATTGTGGTGACAAACACTCAGCATCCCCATGCTTTTGGGGGTATCCGCAAAGAAGCCTTTAGTTCCTAGAGGGCTCAGACAGTAGCCTGCAGCCATAGGTGGATTAAGGTATCCAGGTTGTAGCCGTATTGGTCTAGAGGAAAAAGCAATCAGGACTCATAGGAGAGATGATATCTTTTATTAGACCAACAAGATTTTTGCAAAATTTTTTTTTGCAAAAATCTTGTTGGTCTAATAAAAGAGATCATCTGTCCTGTGAGTCCCCATAAGTGGATTAAGGCACAGGCCAGCTGGGCCTGGGCCCAGGGGCCATCCACATTCCTGGGGGGACAGTGTTGCCAAGTAAATGATAATAATTCTGCAATTTGAAGTTAAATTCTTCAGTTAAATATCTTAATCGTCCTATGCCTGCAGCTCCAAGTCTGAGTCCAGTTCCCTCTGTCCACAGTCCTGGCTGACCGAGCCAGTGAGATCTCCAGCTCTGCTGTGTACTCCTCTGTGTAGGGCTCACCAGGTTCCACATGCACAGTGCTCTCTCTTCTCCTTACTCCAGCCTCAAGCTTTCTCTTCCTTTTTCCCTTGCCCTGCCAGCCCCTGGGGGTTTTTGGGGGGTACAGTCCAAATTAACAGCAGCTCAGCCTGCAAGCTGCCCCCTGGTTCCTCCTGCTGTTACACACATTACATTCACATTACAGATGCTATCAGCAACTCTGTGGAACTGCAGTCCTGAAGAATGCCCATCCAAAAAAAATTAAGAGGAGGAAAAGATAGCAAGACTCATGTAGATGAACTCAAAACATTTTTTGGACAATAAGATTTTTGTGGCAATCTTTATGAAGCACAAGAAAAAATGTGGAGAATAAATACAGCTGCTAGAAACCTGATGTTGAAAATAGACTGCATAAGATATGGGGTACAGTAAAGAAATCATCTCTGTGAGCAGATGACCTCTGTATTGCTATTAAAGTCAGTGAGATGTGGATAATTTGCAAATACATGTTAGTCACAACTTAAAACTCTTCTCACATAGCTTTAACTTTAATATTTAGCTGTTCCAAGATGTCAGAACAATTTGTGGCAAGAGTGTCTGTGTAGAGAAATTGGGCTTAAATTCTCACTTTCTGTTGGACCTGCACAGGCTGTAGTGGTTCAGAGCAGTCACATGCTTAGGATTAATGTGGTGATACTATAGAAGATTGCACAGAATTATTTACAGGTTTAGATTTTATTTTTTATATCTATTTTTTCTGTTGTGTCTAATTTCTTTAGTCCTAAAGTCTCCTAATCTTGCTGGCAGTTTAGAGCTACTTCATGCCTGCAAAGTGCTTTCCCATTCTTTTCCCCTCCTTTCAAATAAGAGTCCTTCACGCTTTACATCACCCAGTGTAGGGACTGAAGTATTGAGCTGGGATTTCCTGCATGTGAAACAGAGCAATGACCATTTCCTTTGCTGTGTGCTTTAGTAATGTGGGCTGGTGCTGTTGTTCAGGTGATTGCTCTGCTCTGTCTGTGAACTGTTTCTTTCCTGGACATGGAGAAGCCTTTAAATGATAGCTCTCCACCCCACTTTTCTCATAGTGGGATCCTAGACTACTAGTCACTGTGCTCTTTGGTTTTCCAACTGTATTACTTTCATCAGGCCCATGTGGGTAAAGTCCCTGTTGCATTTCTCTTTGGGAGCAGTGGACATCTGGTAAATGCTATGACAGAACAAAGATTGCTCAAAACAGAGATGGATTGATTTATTCATAGACAGAAAGAAAAGTGTTAAAATAAAGGTCTAAATGCATATTTTCTTACCTAAACTTAGCCTTTAATTGTCACTTTAGAGAGATGTTCCACCTGACTCCACTACCTCCCAAAAATTGGAGCTAGTGAATCCTGCAGGTACTGCTTCCTTGATAGTGTGACTCAAGTCAGCCTGTACCGCCCTCAGAAGGATGCTGTCCTCCTTGAATCCATTTCAGAGGTTTGTTTGAATCTTTTTACCCACAGATTTCCTGGGATTGCGAGCACACACCTGACACAGCTCCTTATGTTTCTCTAGTGGAGCCAGAAAACCTTCCAATAATGGATGGTCAGTATTGTTCATTTGAATATCAGTTCTGCTGTATATGTAAACACTGTTTTAGTCCCAGGGTGGCCAGCCTGCAGCATGCATGCCAGCCTCTCTGTGTGGTATGCAGCAGATCAGGGAGGGGATACGCAGCAGAGTGGCAGATATGGCTGAAAGCAGCGCACTTGAACTGTTAGGAAGTACAGGGCATGAAGCAGAAAGCAGAGCAGCAGATCGGGCAGGGGGTATGGGGCAGGGAACAGAAACTAGAGCAGCAAGTTAATCAGGGGATGGGGATTGGCATGGCACTCAGGGTGAGCGTAGATCTAGTTTTTGGCACAATTGCTACAAAGACTGACCCCCACTGTTTTAGTCCATGCAGAGTTTAACTCTTAGTCAAGGCCTTGTTATACATTAATTTTAGGTGGCTTCTAGAAGTATTAACTCCTGGATTGTCCACACATTAATACCTGAAACTGGTTTTATTTACATTTTAGGTGGCTTAAAGTTATTCTATTCTAGGTCAGGTTTCTTTCTGATTCATGTTACCCAGCTCACATTCTGTGATTGTGTGGGCAGTCCCTGCAAGTTGCAATCCTCCAGCATCCCAGGATGCATTGTCCCCCCTCCTCCCCCCACCCCGATTCTTGTGGACAGATTTTTCACCCCCAAACTTTGCTGCCCAGGGGGAGGTTTTGGCACCAGGCAAACTGCCGCTTCTGCCCCTGGGAGTATGGCTTCCCCTTCCCCATCCTCAGGGGTGCAATCCTGTGTGAAAAGCCTGCTGAGGACGTGCCAGCTAGCCAGGCATGCCAGCTAGCATGGATGGATCCAGGAGTTTGGGAGGCAGGGGAGCGAAAGGTAGGGGTCAATCAGGTGCCCATAAGTTGGGGCATCCTTCCTGGGGCCTAAAGTGCCTTTCCTCGCTGTTCCCTCCTCCCAGCCTTGAAGGGAAGCATGACATGTACCTCCCATACCCCAATCCCCAATCTTAATTTATTTAATTTATTAAAACATGAGACCTTTAATTTACTTCCTCTGTTTTATTTTTAAATTCTTTTTTTAAACTTCTTTTTATCTTATTCTTCAGTGGCTGACTTCCTTCATTTCATCACCTTTCTCTCACCCCTATTTCCTTTCCACCTCCCATCTCATTACCAACCCCCATGTCATAACTATCCATCTGCCAGCTTCATGTTCCCCTCCCAGGTTCCCTAATCCATCTGTCACCCCCTTCCCCTCTCAGAACAGGGATAGAAGTCTATCCTGGCTCACCAGCCCTGTATTGGCAAGTCACAGCTGTAGCTCCTAGTCAGGCCCCTGCTCACCAGCCCCTAGGGTGCTTTCAGATGTTAAAAAAAAAAACAACAAAAAGCCCAAACCCCAAAGAAAACACTGCTTTACTTTAAACTCAGTGCATTCCCGCACTGAGCCCTGCACATGCCTGGAAGAGGCAGTGCATTACTTCAGCCTGGCTCACCCAACATCTGTAAAGATTGGACACCTTAGTGGGGTTTTTCTGGCACTTTTATCTAATCGGTGATTGAATCAGCTTTAGCTAAAAGCACCAAAAAGCCTTTCTGAAGCACCTGATCTTTACAGACACTGCTGAGCTGGGTTGAAGTAATGCACTGCTGCTTCTGGTAAAGAGGGTTGTTTTTTTAAACTTCTGCAAACAGCCCTAGTGACAAGTCACAGCTGTGCAGGTGAGGGACAGTCAGAAAAGGTTTTTAGCCTTAAAATGTTACTATTCCAAACTTGAGCTAGTACTAACACCTGTCAATATTTGAGCAGCTCAAAGTGCAACGTGTTACAAGGCCCTTACTGTAACATTTGCTTTTCTAGGGAAAAGCCTTATTGCAGGACAGCAGTACAATAGCAACTCCTAGCAGGGAAGAAAAGGGTAAAACTTTATTGTAATTCAACTCAGTACAAGCACACGACTCTTTCCCTGCTATCATGCTTGCCAGACTTCAGCAAGTGATTGCCAGGATGACTGTACGCTAGTCATCTTTATGCTCTGGCTAGAGCATAGAGACATATATCAGATTACTACACATCTCTGCCTTTAAAGTACATATCTGAAAGAAAATAAATTTGCCTTTAGAAATCTTGTCTCTGGAGAGGTTTTACCAGATATATATTTCTTGTTTATCTTGTGATAGGAAAAGCATAATCTAGCACTGCCCATGAAAGTGCTTCAAAATCAACAGTCTCTGAAGTCAAACAGGGAATCAGCGTTGATGCCTTACTGGAGTCTTGTTCAGTGTTCTGCATTGTCTCTTCAGGTGACTGTGGTGAAGGTTTCTCTGTAGAAACCACATGTTTCTACAACCAATGTGGTGATTTGGTAACATAAGCTGTCAGAGAGGGATGTATCTGGCAGTGGATCCAGAGGAGGTAGAGTGGCATAGCTGCACCCCTCTCTTTGAACCTGTTATGGGGTAGGAACAATAGTTAGGGATTTTTTAAGTTCCTGAATCAGTTAGAATCTCCCTCCCTTTCCTTATGTGCTCAGTCATGTCCCCTCCTTTTCCTTCTCTTCTGTGTCCTCTCCCTTCTCATTACCCCTTCCCGCACCTGCACTGACACTGTCCCCCACTGTCCTGGCGGTGGGGAGAACTCCAGGGCTGCTCCAGCTGGGCTGTGCCAAGGTTGGGCTCAGTCTGGGATAGCAGCAGCAGCAGGACAGGAGGTCTGCCTAGCCATCCCTGGGTGTTCCTGGAAAGCCCAGGAACAGGTTCAGGGAGGGGACACATGCCATCGCTGCCTCTGCTGCTATAACAGGTTGAGCCCAGCCCCTACAAAGCCTGGCTGAAGTGGTTCTGGAGCTCCCTTTGCCCCAAGACAGTGGCAGTGTTACCCAGGAAAGGGGGGAAGTGGAGAGGAGGACACATGTCTCTGAGTAGGGAGGGGAGACTTAAAAAGGAGGAGACTTGCCTTCTTTGGAGACTAAAAAATCCCTGACTGCTGCTCCCTGGTATGGTCTGCCCACCCAAGTGCAGGGGGAAGATGCTGAGAGCTGGGTATTTAGTCACTGTTGCAGCTCCACTTCTGGATGTGTTCTTCCTGGGGTCTTCCCAGGACGATAGGATGTATCTTTCTATTTTTCAGCTGTCCCATGAGTATGATTATATCAGTGATTCAGACTGACTGTTGATTTTTGATTATCTGGCCCATGAAATGGGCACTACATTTTTAAACTCACATGTACGTAGATTTAGAGCAAGTCCAGTTTCCTGAAGTGTATGCAGTGCTTCACACGTGAAGTTAACCTCAGTGGTAGGGTGGAAGAGCAGAACATAGAATCATAGAAAATGAGGGTTGGAGAGGACCTGTGCTCAAAGCAGGACCACCCCAACCATTGGCAACGTGTAGGGGTGCATGTGCACCCCCTGAGCATAGTGGTGCACCCCCTATGAAGAGGCACCACTGATCCTGCCGGTGGCGTCTGTGGGCGGTTGCCACTCACCACCCTCCCCCCTTACCGCTGACACTGCCGGCGGCATCTACGGGTGGTCAGCGATCGCTGCTGCTAGCGGTGTCTCTGGGTGGTTGCTGACCCCTGGTTGGCGCTTGCCACCCCTCCCCCACTTCCCTTCCCGGCAGCACCAGCAGCATCGGTGGGAGCTCCCTGCTTACCACCACCACACTCCCTCCGGCACCGCCGTGTCCCCCGCCAGCCACGCATGCATGACCTCAACATCCTCAGGACCATAATTGGGTTGTCAGACTACCCTTTGTCGAATCTCTAGTAGCTGGCTTATGCTTTTCTGAAAGATCTCATATGCGGAGGACCTTCCAAACAATAAGTTTTTGAGTCTCTCTCTCCAATAGAATAATGAATAAAGTGAGAGTAGACGGAGTACTATCTGCCAAACTTTGAGGTGGCATCAAGTTTGCTGAAGTTTGTCTTTTGCACCTGGCTAAGTGTATTCACGTTCACATTCTGTTTGAGCTCCGAGATATCAGTGGTGATATACACCTCCCCAGAATGCTTTTTCATGGTGACCATAAATGCACATCAGTCAGCTTGTCAACTAGTTCAATGATTTCCTTGTGGACTGTGTCTTAAGGGTTGTTTCTTGATAGATTTCAAGGGCAGTGGAATCCAGTGAGACACAATGGACACGTCTACATATGAAATTAATGTGATGCAATAAACTCTGGTGCTCCTGGGCACCGCATCGTCATGTGTGCCAAGGACCGCAGCACATTGAGCCAGGTTGAAGCAGGCCTAGCTGGCAGAGACCCCGGGGGGTCAGCCTGCCAGCCCTGGAGTGCTCCAATCCAGCTCATTGTGCTGTGGAGGGGCTGGCTGGGGCACAGGGGTGCTCCAGTGTAGTACTAACCAGCAGGCAGCCTCTGCACTGAAGCACCCTCAAGCCTCAACCAGCACCGTTAATGTCTACACATGTGTTGCTGTGCACTAAAGAATGCTGCCACAGGATAGTACTTCTATTTGCAAGTACTAACCTGTGGTGGAGTTAATTAGTTTACTGCGGCCTAATAGGGCTGCTTGTGTAGATGCTGACTCATTTACTGTGGAGCAAATTAGGCAGCTCTGCAGTAAACCTCTCGAGTAGATGTTAGTTCATTGTGTAAATTTTGGGGGTTTTTTTCCCAATTTTCCTAGGCCTTTGAATAATCTCAGAAGTTATGTTCCCAGGCTTTTGAATAGCCCCAGGAGTTATTGGGTTAGGCTTATATTTGCAGCTTGAATCTTGACCTCATTCCACATCAGTACTAGGTTTAGTTCTTCACTTGCCTTACTGCACATCAGCCGTCTTTCAAGATCTATATTATATAGATGTTTTCCCAAATAGAAACTACAGCTGCTCACTCAGCTCCCCAGCAGTTTGCAGGGATCTCTTTTCAGGTGCAAATAGTTTCTTGTCAGCAGGATGAAGCTTGAGATGATGAACCAGGACAGAACTCTATAACTTCTCAGGAGTGCTGGTGAATCAGCTCCAATGTTGATCTTGAAGCAGATGGTAGTCTCTCAGAGTGTGATGTCTTCAGCCCAATGATTTGACTTAGCTCCAGTAACCACAGTGTATTTCAGGAAGGTGTCCCATTCTTGTCATTTGTGGCTGGCTCCTCCTTAGCAATGTGGTTGCTATCAGAATGTGCAGAACGTCTGCTGTAGACAGTTCCTCCTTCTTTGACAGATGGCGTCAGGCAATGACACATTCAGTCTTCTCTATGGGTTTGGCAGGACTCCCCCCCCAAGTATATTTTGTTGCTTCTTGATGCATTCAGCTGCAATGTCTCCAGCACATGATGGTCTTTCATGTCGCACACAATATGTTCATGTAGCATCTTTTCATGAAACCTGTGACAAAATCTTCAAAAGATTTACCATCTTTTTGAAATTGGGAAGAACCGTGTATCTCATACATAATATTATGGTGGGGGTACAATGTTTGTCAAACATTGATGAGAGTATATGACTGGTTATTCAAACATCAGGTTAAAGGACAGCTTAATGTCATCAGCCTTGAGCGTTAGATATGGGAGAAAGTTGATCCGTTTTTCCTCTTGCTTGATTTTCAGGCTGGGGGCTTGCCTAAATCAATCAAATTTTATTTTCCATCTGATCCACTCCTCACCAGTCTGGAAGGTGATTTGCTGTGGAGCTGGTGGCTGTAGTCACAGCTCACACCTGGGTTCTCCTGCCAGTGATGCAGAATTCACATTGAGGTTGTTCTTAGGGCTTTCATTACGATTTCACCATTGCCATTATATTATGTTTGCTCCTTTGACCATCAGGAATCAGGGCAACACGCCAACTAATTAGCTGCCAGCTGGCCATGGTTACCTGAGTGGATGTGACTGTCTGCTTATAGGCATCAGCTGTTTCAGTACCTAGCAAGCTACTCAGCAGGGCAGAAGCCTCTCTGTCTAGCTCAGGGCTCCTACTTCCTGCCTTTTGGTTCCTTGTTTTCTGATTCCTGCCATTGGTCTGGCTCCTGACTGCCAGCTTCTGACCCATGGCTAAGCGTCCAGTCTTGATCCCTACTTCTGGCTCCTGACTTCATCTGTTCCTGATCCCCTGGCTTGTGACTCATTAGTCAAGCCCTGACCTTCCACATCCCAGTGGTAACTCCTGCCTCTGATAGATTGGATTACTAGGCAGTTACCTTTTAGCCAGTACAACAATCAGCAGCCTGAGTGTGTGAAAACACTTAAGTAAACATGTATCAGAATTAAAGGAAAGATCTTGTATGTTTCACTTTGGGTACGGAATAAATTGACGAATAGTGGAATGGTAATAGGGGAAAGGGAGAACTGATTTACTGGTACAAGAATGTAGTATATGATAGAAGAACATGAAAATTGTCCCATCATTCCTGCTGAGGAGCCGGAATCTTGCCTTCCAGTCAAACCTGATCCAGTTTCAGTCGGTGTGTAGACTCCCATTGATCTCAGATGTGCAGGATTAAGGGCCTAATGCTGTCTGGAGTGGGACTGCCAAAAGGTTTAGCAAAATGAATGCAAACATGGAGGAAAAAATGCACCATTATTTCTTCAAATGATAGAGAAAACAAATTTCATAAGGTTGTCTTAAGGTTGCTGTCCACAACCAGCTTAAATAGATGTTAAATTGACAGCTTTTTGTGAAACCATGATTATACTTTCTAATAATATGAGACCATTATGTTTTGAAACGAGCGTACATAATTATGATGCCTTAATTAAGTGTTTGGAAATAAAAGATGATGTGAAGTTATAAACAATTTTTAATAGGTACACCAAAATGCTTTCCACATGACACACATTTTCCATCTGAAGATCCGAATGCTTTCCATCTGAATATTGATTGCATATGCATCCAAACGCTGTTTTTACATTTGAATAATTTTTACCTTTACCATTGTTGGTGTAGTATGTTATAGTGTTACGATCTGGCACCTTTCCCCCTTTATAGTATTGGCAGTGATTTTATTTGGGCCATATAGTTTTTACTTCTAAGTTATGAATTTAGTCTTTGTGAAGGCCAGGAGGTGGAAGGCCTCTATTATTCTAACAGAATATAGGATTCTCTGCACTGCTGTATCAGGAAATTTCAAGTAACTATTTTATGATGTATGAGAATATTATTCTCTGCAAGTAATAACAAGCACTTATATTTCTACAGTGATATCCACATAATCAAACATTCAAAAGTGCTTTACAAAGAATTTAATTAAATAGGGAGTGGAATAACTGGGTGCAACAAACACAGCCACTATTACATATTCAGCAGCTAATATTTTGCAGTTAGTGCAGAATGCTCTCTGGCAGTATCATGTATGAAAGTTATTATCAAAACGTGCAGCATTCTCTCTTTTCTGTTGTGCTAAGTCAAGATGTAACTGTGTCTCATCGCCCTAAAGAAAACTTGGAAGGAACTTTAAGAGTGGTGAGGTTCAGTAACTCTGTAGGCCCATCTAACACATGCATTAATGCGCCTTTTCTAAAGCACATTAAATTTAATGCCTTTAATGTGAGGTACTAAATTAATGTGCATTAAACTGTGCTAGTGCACAGTAGCACATTTGCTCATTTTTTAGTGATACGTAATATTCAGTAGACTATTTTACTGGGCATTAGTGTAATGTCACAATTTTTTATGAGATGCTTTAATGCTCAGTAAAATAGTCTACTGTGCATTAAAGTGCACATGTAGACATACCCAGTATAGTTTTTCTAATTCCCTAATGGATTACAAGAAGAAGGGAAACTAGACTCTTCAGGTTGAGACTTGAACTTGAAATACCATTAATCCAAAATCGAGGTTAAATTTATGGGGTCCTCAGTTATAGATATAGATTCCTTTCTTGTGTCATGAAGTTCAGGCTATGATTGAAGCTCTGTTTAAAGAAATTGGATATTTGGAGAGCAGAAGCAATATCTAGAAGGACCAAAGTCAAACATTGAAAAATGTCAAGGATAAATTGATACTCAGATTAGAGATTCATATTGTCAGTAGTATAATGTACCAATAAAGCAGTCACTGAAAATTGCTTAGACGATGAAAACAGAAGAGCCCTCCCACTTTCTTGAATGCACTTGGTTTGGTTCAGAGCTTATTAAGAGACACAGAGAATCTTTCCATTGACTTCACTGTGTTGGATCTGACCCTCATTTAGAAATGGTTTGAATATATCCAAATTTTAAGGCACACCTATGTATAGGTTGGATATATTACCGTGTTGCCTATAATCTTTCCAGGATCCTAGCAATTGCCCTCATTAGCATTGGTGGGACAGCAGGCCAGAGTTGAAATCATTAATATTACAATACTTTCTGGAAACCATGCTCTCCCCCACCCCTCCTGCCTTACTGATTTATTATCTTACCAATTTTGTTAATCAAAATACAGGCACCCCCTGCTTAATGCTTTTTATCTTAGTGCTATTTCACTATAATGCTCATTATAAATTAATACCTGATTTCACTTAACACTCAGTGAGTTTCATTATAACACTTTCGGTTGCCATCTTGAATTATAAAAAACAATTGTGGTTGCCATCTTGGGTCATCAAATACTTTTGGTTTTGCTTAACGCTCATTTCACTTAACACTCAGTTTTTCAGGAACCAATTAAGAGCGCTAAGCAAGGGTTTCCTGTGTCACTTTAAGCCAGGCTTAATGTTGAGTGTGGTAGTGGATTGTGAAGTTGGAGGCAAATGAGTTCTTTGTGTTTTGCTGGATTAAAGCCATATTGGGTGCTTCTATACATTGCCCTGTGATGACATTGTTACTGTGCCATGCTTTACTAAAGCATGGGACACTAACTGGCCATATGCATGGCACACAATTATTTTAGCAGCTACTCCACTGTTGCAGGTGGTATGCTATAATGGAGAAGTGCGCCACTAGGGTGAAGTAGCTGCTACTCATGGATGCTACTACGTTGCCATAGTGGGTCACTACAGCAACATAGTGTGCCCGTTGAGTACTTTTTCTCATCATAGTCTACCTGCACAGCAGTTACCTCTTCATGAGATTGGGAGGTTTTTCTGGTATACCAAGATACAGTGTACCTGTCTATACTAACAAGCCAACATCACTGAAACAAACACACAAAGAAAATCCATAACAAGCCCATACAGATTGTTAAACTTTGTCTACATTACAAAATTCCATTGGCAAAGCTGTGTTGGCTTTCATTGTGAAATGCCTTCATATAGAGGTGTACCGATACATTGGTCTGATATAGAATTGGTACCGTTATAACGAAAACTGGCTGTACTGGATATTGGCCCAATGGGACCAGTAATTTGGCTGATAAATGCCTTTGCTGCATGCAGCTGCAGCACAGCACTCAGGCAGCAAGGAGCACAGCTGGCAGCATGGAGAACTGTCTCCAGCTGGTAAGTCTGGTGTAGTGGAAGGGGAGGGGGAAAGTAAGGCGCATGGGGGGGGCAGAATTATGTCCCCTGCAGTGAGGGGGAGGGGACGGGGGCAGGCTCTGTCCAGACAGAGCAGAGGGGTAGAGTCACGGCTTGTGCAGGGGGAGGCGGCTCCCTCTGCTGCTTGCACCCTAGAAGGGTACAGGGGGAATTTTGTGCCCCCCTGGATCTTTGCGGGGTAGGGTGTGCTGCAGCCAGGGCTGCACGGGGCTCATCTCGGTGGGGCCTGGGCTCAGAGTGGGCACTGGTGGTGCTGGGAGGATGCTGCATTCGCCCCAAATTTTGCTGCCACTTCATTCCCAGTGCCGCAGCCGCTCGACGCAGCCCCAGCTTAACACCTTGCATCCACCCACGTGCTGGGAAGAACCGGAACTGCACCGGGTGGCTGGCTGGAAGCAGTGGCAGTGAAATTTGCGGTGGATGTAGCATCCTCTCAGCACCGCTTGTGCCCACTCCATCCCCAGCCCCCACTGAAAAGAGCCTTGTGCAGCCGCAGCTGCAGCCTGCCCCATCATGCCCTGCGCAGATCCGGGGAGGCACACGCGCACCCCCGGTGCCGTCCTGGGGTTCAAGCAGTGGTGGGAGATGCCTCCCTCCCCCCACAAGCTGTGGCTCTGGCCCCGCCCCTCCTGCTCCATGTGGGCCATGCCTGCCCCTGCCCTCTCCCTCATCATGGGGGGGTGTTGATCTGCCCTTCTCCCCTCACAGCTCTTCCTTCCCTCTCCCCTTCCACCACATCGGACTTACCAGCTGGAGGCAGCTGTATTGGAATTTGGATTGGTATCGACTGATATGCCTCCTTAAATATTGGCTATTGGTATTGGCCCCAAAAATCTCTATCGGTGCACCCCTACCCTCATAGATGACCTTGCTCTATCAGCAAAAATCCCCAGCATGGACACAGCTCAGTCAGTGGAAGACAGCTTTAAATGGCTGAGAGCAAAATACCTGTTGGGGTTAAGAGATCTTGCTTTTGGCTTCTTTGTTCTGAAGATGAATATTCCGATGTAGCACAGTTTGTGACACCAGCAAAATCTTGTCCAGGAAAACTGATGAAAAAAGCACAAGCTACAAAAATAATTTGTTTTTTACAAGGAATAGACTTACCCGTGTGGGGGAAAAATCAGTTAAAAAAATTAAGGCATCCTTGTTCTTTCATACTAAATTTATACCAGTTGTATGCTGCTGACTTTAGTGGGGTTATTCTAGTTTTAAAACAGTGCAAATGAGAGTAGAGTCAAGGAGCACATAGAGAGTAGAGTCATGGGGTTTGCTCTGGCCCCAGCTTGGCCTAGTAACAGCTATTGTGGTGGTGGCAGCTCTGGACAGGCCCCAGAGTTGGGGCCAGAGCAGTCAGGATGGAGCTGGGCTGGATTAGGAGGCTAAGTGGTGAGGGTCAGGGAAGGAAGAAGTGGGGGAAGCAGAGGCTGCAGTTGGGAGAAGCAGACGTGGTGGGTGGCAGGCAGTGAGTGGGGGCTAGGCAAGGGGGAAGTCACTGTGGGGCAAGTAGCTGCAGGGGCAGACATCGAGGGATCAGGCAGCAGGAAGGGGAATGGTAGGGGGTCCTGGTTGTGGGGGCAAGGGGCAGGTGTGAGGCTGAATGTTCCCCATGCTCCACCTGCCCTCCAATTGCCCTGCCACTGCTTGTCTCCCTACTATCTGCCCTCTATGTCCCGCCCCAACCCCCTCCCACTTTCTGACCCCACACTGCATCCTCTATCACCAGCCTCACTATTGCCTCCCCACTGCTATTGTGTTCCTTACCATCTGTCTGTACCACTTCCTGGCCCCCTGTCACTTGCAGCAGGGGTGAGGGGGGTAAATTTAAGAAGACCTTCCAGTACTTAGATTCTATATTTGAGGAATTATAACAAATTTTAAAGGAATCTAATTATTGGGAGTGGTGGCATCTTAAATTCAGAGACATAAGAAAAGAATTACTGCTTTACCAAGATTATATTGACTACTCTTATACAAAATATTATTTTTCTACCACTTGTAAATGTATATTTATGTGACCTATGTACTTCCAAGTTAGCTTGTGTTTGGAAATAACTACTGTGGTCTGAGCCGCTCTAACTGAGGTCAATGATTGGTTTACTTTTTCACTCATAGAGGAGCAGAATGAGGCCCATCTTGATGATCACCTGGGAGTGGAGCTACATGGGACTGATAAGTGCTGAAAATCAACATTATTTCAGTGTTTCAGTGACAGCTTCTTTATGTGAAGTTCCCAGTGACAGCTGGTCCCCCACTGTATTATATATTATTGTCTTTATATAAAAGAATCAGTCCTAGGAAATGCATCTCTGGACCCAGTAGAACTGTTGTTTGTATTCCTCTGAGTCAAAAAGTCAACTAAGTCACTCTCCTGGCAGCCCAGGTTTTTTACTGTCTGTAAACCTAGTTGCATTTTCTTCTACCTTGCGTTCTGGTAGTGTAAAGTTTGAGCAGACCTTGCACTCTCCTCTGCTGTCTTGTCGAGCCCAACTTCTGCTGTGAGAAGTCCCTCACCTTCCCTTTCTTCTGTGGAAACGAATGACCCCGTTATCATCCTGTATGTTTTTTCAGCCTTCATGTCATTGTCAAATAGCTCCATTGGTCCCAGGGTACCAGGGAAGAGAAATGGGGAAAGCCACTTGTGTGAAATTGTTGTCAACGTTCCTTCTTTCACTAGAGCTTGCATAGTGTGATCCTGCATACAGAATGATGCTCCAGTGTGTACAGCATCTGCTATATTAAGAATTTGAATAGTCACTTATCATTCTAAGGGTCGTCATCATGAAATATTCTTTTCCTTTGATGTCACTAGTTTCTTTTACACATATAATTTTTTTAATTTCTTTTTGTTTTGGTGCAGAGGTTATTGTTTTCTATGATGTGCTCAAAACTTGAGAAGCATGTGTGAAATCCAGAAATTAATGTAAATAAATAAGCAATAGAGATGTTATTTTGAAAAGCTGAATAATATTAAGGAAATCTATTTCCACTAAAGTACCAAAACCTGACTGTTATTGCAATAAGAGAATCATAAGGCATGAGTGAGCGAACAATGAGGTAAGAGCAAGAGAGACCCAGTTTATTAAAATGATATTTTATAGCTAATACTGTAAAAGAACAGAAATTAACATTTTAATTTTTACACAGATGCTATTAACAAAAACACTCCTAATGATGGTTTATGGCCTTTACTTACAGCAGCTATAAGGCATAATAGCTCCCACAAGCATGTTAAAATATGTTTTGTTTTGCTTCTAGATCTGTTAGCTGTGCCTAAACATCCTTATGCTGCTATGGAGAACTGGGGACTAAGTGTTTTTGTGGAGCAAAGGATACTGCTCGATCCAAGCATTTCATCTATACCCTACTTATTGGATGTCACCATGGTCATCGTACATGAGCTATGCCATCAGGTATGACCATATACTTAATTATGAACACTGGGGATGGACCTGAAAATTCAAATTTCTTTTCAGAGCTGATATTGCCCCACACCTGATTGCACATTTCTTTTAGCAATATTCAAAATAATGTGATGAGCTATAAGATGCGTATACAGTGCACAAAATCAAAACAAACAAACAAGAGGCAAAAGCCAACATGCAGGGATGAATAACACTTCATCACATTGAGCTTAGGGTGCAATGGTGTTGCTGCCCAACAGCTTCCAAGTATTCTGCGCGTAGTCAGTATTATATCAGATTTATATACCTTTCCTCTGACCATAACGGTATTGTATGAGTGTGTGTATATGGTACAGATGCATGCATGCATGTATAGTTAACGAATTGATCACCTTAAAAGTAATTTATTGTATTTACTTGAATCCAAGGCAGCTTCAAATTTAAGACAGCCTCCCAATAATTAGATTTTAGAAATAGAAGATGGTAAATTTTGTTATCATTTTTGATTTTTAGAATCTAATTATTGGAGGATTGTCTTCAATTCATATCCCACAACTATGGTGGGGAAAACAGTAACAGGAGGGGCAAGTGGCAGAATAAGCAACAGCAGGGGGGCATGTGGCCTGACCCCCACCCCTTGCTGTCTTGCCAGTTGTGCCCCCTGCAGCACGTGACCCCTGCCACTTGTCCCCCTGGTACCTATCCTCCCTGCCACGTGAGTCTTTGGCATTTGTCCCTCTGCTGTCCCCTGTCATTTGCCTCCCCCCCACCATTGCCTGTTCTATTCTCCCCCCGCAGCCTCTTGCTCCCCCTTACTGCTGCTTAGTTTGCATTGGCTCTGGCTCCCAGTCAGGTAATGGCTCTGGCCCTTGGCCAGGCCAGAGCTGTGCCAGGGCCAGAAGTGGACTTGTAGCAGCTCCCCTGTTGCTGTGAAGTCTCCTCTGCATGCCATTGCACCACGCAGTCTCTTCCATACAACCCCCACCACACACTCTCTCCTTCATGTAAGCTACATGCTTCATGGCATGAATGACTGGTGGATCCTGAGACTGGGGGGGCACCATTTGTAGGCAGCGAGTGGGGACTGCCAGTAGACACTGGTGGTGGCATCAGTGGTGGAGGCGGTGAGCAGGGACTGCCCGCAGACATTGGTGGCTGTGTTGGCGGCAGGGGGTGAGTGGAGACTGCCTGCAGATGCCGGTGGTGGTGTTGGTGGTGAGGGGGGAGGGTGGTGAGTGGCGACCACCTGCAGAAGCCAGCAGTGGTGGCAGCCAATCTTGGGGGTGGCATGGCATGCCCCCCCTCCACACCATGTGGTCTCCCCGCTGTACAGTGTTGCCTCACCCAGACTTCCCTGCAGTGCATTCCCCTCCCCATCACATGAGTTGCCTTGAACCACCCTGGCCATGACCAGACAGCAGCAGCAGTGGCAGTAGCAGAAGCTCTGGCCCTGGCTGTGGCTCTGGTGCTTGAATCCAAGGCTTTCCAACCCATTTCCTCCCCCCCACCCCTTAAATGCAGGAAAAAACCTTGTCTTGGGATTTGAATAACTATAGTATTAGAGCACTGTAGCAAATTCAGGCTAAACTTCATGTTCAAAACCGTTTTCTGTGGCAAAAATAAATTTGGAAGTCCTCTTCTGCAAACACACACTTTTTTATTCTGCCATTAACTATCTGATCATAAGTGATGAATATTTTGTCTGTGTATTGAAACTCTTGTATCAATTTAAGAATAATTTTGTAATAAATCCACATTGCGATTTATTGCATATTTCTTCCATCTTCTTGAACTAAACACATTACAAGAGTTTAGTAATATTGAGCTGAATGCAGATATTATTGAAGAAATCTGCTACAGGGACAGGAAACCCTTTTTTGCACTGGTAACAGGCATAATCATAGCCTTCAGGTTAAAATGAATGAAATCCTACTGTGTAATCAGCATGGCTTACATCTGCGACTTTACACAGGAGCCTTTAAAAAGCCAAGTAAATTCTTAACATTTTTTCAAAATAAAAAACAAGATGTAAAGAATAACTTTGGAATGGGGATATTGGTGAGTGAATCTAGAAATTATACTGGTGGGCTCATGCTCATGATTCATATTGAAAGAGTAGATGAAAATTAAGTCGTCAACTGAAATTTGAAATGTTTATTGCAAGTTATTGCTGGTTTAATCTCAGTATGATCACCTTACTTTTCATCTATTCTATATTATGTAGTACCAGAAAGCAACACACAGCAGGCTTGGGAAAATCATAGAACCTTAGAAATTAGGTGTAAAAAACACTTCAGGTTGCTTAGACCACTTCTTTTTTTACTGCTGGATTCTTTTATATGTATATGTAGTAAATATTCAAAACTACAGGGTTTTCATTGCTTCCCTGAAAACTGTTTTACAGTTGACCAAACTGTAACATTAGTTAGTTTTTCCCTTATAAGCAGCCTAAGTTTTCCTTTGTGTACATTTGTTCTGTTATTTCTAGTTATCCTTTCTACCACATTTAATTATTTGTTCTACTTATAGCATGACCTGTATATCTCAGCAGCATGTAAAAAGCTGCCCATCAGGCATTTATCAAGTTTGCCTAGTTGACATTTACACAAAGGCCACATGGCACAGCTCTGTAAATGGGTCTTCAAAGTGGAAAACTAACTTTATGGTCATTCTAAGCACCATCCCTTTCCCCGCATGCCCTTGAAGTGTGGTAAACAAGACTTTTTGCATGTGGGAATTGGGTTATCTGTGTATTTAGCTCCCTTTAGTGCTTTTAAATTTTCCTTTTAAGTGGTGACTCCACTTCACCCAGTGGTTGTTACAGTGATGACTAGGACCTGCACTAGAGAGCAGAATTAACGAATGGGAGAACAATAAGAAGTCCCTCCTGGAAAGAGGTATTAGTGTAAATAGACATCACACAGAAAGGACAGTAGAAAGGAAGTATGAGAGAGACCTCATCCAAGGTCAATATGAAGCCTGTGGTAAGAAAGGAAACCAGGTATCCTAAGCCACAGTCCAATGCCTTAATAACAAGGGCATCCTTTCTCTTATTTTAGTTAGTCCACCAGTTCTGTTTAACTAGTTATACATGCTTTTATATTAG
Source organism: Crocodylus siamensis (assembly GCF_052110815.1). Classification (NCBI taxonomy): domain Eukaryota; kingdom Metazoa; phylum Chordata; order Crocodylia; family Crocodylidae; genus Crocodylus; species Crocodylus siamensis. The sequence continues at coordinate 70,004,797 of NC_143398.1, forward strand.
CATTCTCACACACATGCCCATATAACGTATTCATATATACCTCTGATAGCATGCGGCAGCAAAATACCCTTTGTCCCACATGAAGGTACACAGAGCTGAGAATCAAGAGGAAACCTTGAGTTCTAATCTTAGATGCTTAACTGAATACCTGTAATGATTTAGTGTAGTTCATAGCCTTTATTATTGCCCAGCACCTCATATTGCCAATTTAGTAGTAACATTCTTCCATTTTACAGATGGCAAAACTGAAAGGTTGTAAAGGACTATCTCTGGCAGACCTAGGAATAAGAGCGTATCTCTAATGTGACAGATCTAAATCACATCCACTTAGTCACACTGTGTTGACATTTGGCATTGGCTTTAGCGTTGCCTGTGCTGCTTGAAATTATTGGAGTGCACATGCCCTCAGAGGTAGAAATTCTGATTCTAAACACTCATAGTATTTTTCTGCTTGTCAGGTAAGCCACTGGCAAAGTGTGTGCTATATACCCTAAATGGCTGGATGAAGCAGAAGATAAAAATCTACTACTACTGTCAGATTGATATTGTAGCACTACAGGTTCTGGGTAAAAATCCTGCTGATAATATACACTGAAATAGGGCTGGGGAGGTGGGGCAGGGCATGCACCGTAATGTTATTTCTAGTTCTTCCAGCTTTCTAAAAATGGAACAAAATGATGTAAAAATAGAGAATTAGAAAAGGGGTATGAGAAACCTAATTTAATGTTAACGAGAGCTCCAGAATTAAGAGGCAATACAATTAAATTTGCCCAGGCAACTTTATTTGGATTTGTTTGTTGTTGCTTATCCTGAATTATTTGAGCATATGCTATGATGTTCCATAGTACTCCTGGCTCATTCATTGTTCAGCTGAGACAGGAGGAGGCAGAAGGCTGAAGAAAGGAGAAAATTCTCTGCTGTTAAAGGCTAGGATGCAGATGAGTCAGCTTTCTTTGTGACTGCTGCAAAAGTATTTGAGATGCTTGACAAGACTCTTATAGTACATATGTATGGAGGGAGGGCGTAATAAAATTACATGGGTAACTTGAATTCTGTCATTTGAGTGCTTGTCATTTCAACCTTAATATTTGAAATGTATTATAATAATAAGTACAAAAATAAGTTTTGATTGCATGTCTTCTTTGTGAGAGAAAGCATCTGAGAGAGAATAACACTGATATAAAAACCCCAGAGTGTGAACAGGAAACAAGAGGACATACAGTGATACCACCTTATGTGATTACCCAGTGATACCACCTTATGTGATTACCCTTTTATCACATATAATAATTATTACAAAGTAATAAAGGAAGGGATCAATTTTTACAGATCCATCAAAACCTCAATCTTCAGGTGAATTTGATAAACACGATTTTGATGGAAATTTATCAAATATTCTCAAAACCAAATAGAGTCAATTAAACAGAAGCTTGGATTTGAGGAGGGAGAACAAAAAAAATTTCAAATGCCACTGCATATATTAAATATTCATAATGGAAAAAGTGACAAAAGAATGTTCTTCCAGCATACATATAAGGAACACACAGCACCTTCCCATACCTAATTAAAAATGACATGTATGGGATTGTTACTGCTTCATGTAATTAGCACATCCTAGTCCTTTCCTTCCAAAAGAGCATAAATGATAATTTTCATTCAGTGTAAATAGTGCCAGTATTCAAATAAAAATATCAAATTGTGTTTCTCAATTATGTCTGATTCTATCTTTCTATTGCCTTATTTCAATTTTAAAAAATTCAAAAAGTCTATGCTGTTAATAGGATAATGTTTCCTTTCAGGCATCTAGCAACTGGAAGGGTAATATTACCATCTGGCATACAGATTTGGATTTATTAACTGGTGTTTGAAAGGTGTGGCAGTCTGACATCTGATGTCCATCAAGAATGTAATTTTCCTACTGATTAAAAATATTTCCTCTCTCTTTATTGGATAATTAAAATGAATCTTACCCAGAAATAAGATTGGGTAAGAAGTGTTTTGTTGTGACAAATTAAGATCTGAATATATTAGAACATGTTTCTGTTTTTTCAGTAAGAAAGCACAAGCAGTTCCTTGCATATCAAACATACTTTACATCTTAACACACTTAAGTGTTTCTAAATAATCCTTCTTGAATAAAAATGGTATTAACAGATAGAATTTGGGTATTATACACTTTAAGACTTGTTTTTTTTCACATTTCTCCCTTCCTACTTCTAATACTTCTTGGGCCACCCCACACCATGACTCTGGTGCACCAGGCCACTGTCCTGGACACATCTAACCAGAATCTTGCTCATCATATTTGTTGAACAGTCTTGTCATAACTCATGACTGAAAACCTCTCATATAACGTTTCATTCATTTTCATTGCCTAATGTATAATATCCTTTGTCTCCTCTGTTTCAAAGGCCATGTACAGGCAATATGTTTCCGCTGGAAGGAGAACCACTGTACTCCTGGCAGAAGCTATGGGCATACAAACATTCATTCAGTTTCTCTTGGGGTGGAAGCATGACTCTTTTGCGTGAAAGAACCTCCAGATGACCACCAAGTGAGAGACAAATGTTCATGCTGGCACAAAAGTATGCTCCATCCCGATCTGGTCCAGGAATGGAGTGAAGATTTGGGGCAGTGCTCCCCACACTTCCCCAGGCCAGGGTCTGCCCGATCAGAGGACTGAGGGGAGCGGGCATTGTTTCACTGCTCTAGTCCCTTCCCAGACAAGTCTAGGAGGGGACTGGAGCAGTGGGGCGATGCTCCGTAACTGCTTCCCATACTAGGGTCACCAATCTGAGGAGTGGGTGGGATGGGAGGTGGAAGGGCCCCACTTGGCTCCATGGGAGATGAACAGAGGAGCTGCCTCACTTTGCTCCCTGCCCACTCCTCCGGCCTGGTCCCTGGTCTGAGGAGCAGGTAGGGGGCTTTGCCCCACTACTCCTCTCCCTTCCCTGACTTAGTGCTTCTTTGCCCTCCCTGCCTTTTCTCCAAACTGGACACTGCCCAGGTTGGGGAATGGGTTTGGGACTTTGCCCCACTGCTCCCTCTGCTTCACTCCTGAAGACCAGGCACAGAGTGGACAAGGCTGTCCCCAGCTCATTTCCCAGACCCTGGTCCAGGGAAGGTGCAGGGAGTCTTTCCCTACTGCTCCACTCCCCCCAGGATCCAGGAAAAATGGAGCAGCCACTGCTTCCCAAGCCTTCCCCAGACTAGGGGATCACCCTAGTCTGGTGAAGGTTTAGAAAGATGGGGAGAAGAAGCAGCTGCAGGCTGATTTCCAGCAGTGGAAATTTATCACAAATTTCCAGATCTAGAAATGAATAGCCAAACTTTGATTCATAGCCAAAGTAATGTTGTGTTTGTGTGTTTCTAGTGTGTTTTTTGTCTGTCTTTCTCACTGAAACAGAGGCAGAGACTGCCCTTAATGGTTTTGCAAACAGTTGATCATATTGATGGTGCTTAAGTAAAAATGATCACTAGGTCTCCTTTATCAGGTCTCCTTTATCAGGTATTAATTTCCTCTCACTTGGCATTAAAAATATCATAACATTCCTTGCATTAATCTTTGTTCCATTAGAGTTCCCTAATTTATATCATTCAGGTGCTATTGGCTGTTGCTAGTATGATTCCAAGCTGTTAATTGTAATTCACCTTAGGTATGCTCTTTGGGACACAGTTCTTCACCATTCTCAGACTGTTCAGTCACCTTCTTCAGCACCATTCCCTCCCCCTTCAGCACTAACAGTACATGATGCAAGACATTTTGTTCAGCTCCCACACCATGGTCTGGAGCAAATAGTCATTGACACAAACAGCTCATGGGTCAACTCTCATTTTCATATATTCAGCACTCTCATTAGAGTATCAGTAGCTACTTCTATAATCTGACATGAATCTTGCCCTCTGGAATATTCATTTGCTTTGCTCCTTTTCTCATTATTTTCATAGTTTATGATCACATGCAAACTCAAAATTATCTCTAATGGTGATAGTTTACTCTTTTTTTCTAATTATATAAAAACTACCAGTGAAGGTTAGTGATATAACTGTTGATTATTTATTCAAAAACAAATGTTACAGACACAGTAAGGTAAGTTTCAAAGAATTGTGCAGTGAAAAGGGACCATTTAAAAAAATTGACTGCCAGTATTATCAATTTAATAAACTTGATTTTAATAGGCTGTCTCTTCAGAAGAAGGAAGACTGAAATTTAGCCCTTGGAGATCTAGGCTCTGTTCCTAATTTTGCCACAGACCTCTTGGATAACTTAATACATGATGCTTAGGTTCAAATCCTGTTTTGCCTCTATGGTACCTAAACCACTTAGGTGGATTTTAGGAGCCTAAATCATTAGATGTAATCCTGCTCCACTGTGCACATCGGCGAAAATTTTATTAAGGTGCCCCTGATCCCTATGTGCTTCTTAGGCATCTCTATCTTAGCCTTAAAACTTTTCAAGTTCCTTAGACATCTAGACTTGTCCTACTATGTATCCCTAGAATAGAACCCCTATACTACGGAAAACTAGAGATCTAACTGTGCCAATCTAATGCTCTGTGCCAATCCTATTTTTCCTGAAGAAGTGCATAAATTCCACATTAGTCTTTAAATTCATATGCTGAAATTTGCTCATTCACACTGACTGACTGACACTGGGGAAAGAAGGTGGTGATAATGCTTAGCTTTTGCCCTCATCTCCCACTTTCCAGGATGGTGCTCCAACCATAGGCTGGCTGGGCTGATGGTCTCCTCCATCTATCCAGTTGAAGATGGGCAAGTGTTAGAATAGGGAAAGGATGACTGAGTCTGAAATATGGCAAAAAAGAGACAATATGGCTTGGTGGCCCTGTGAGGTAGGTCCCTGTTAGAGGGAGATGGCCCTTGGTTCTGGCCCCTGATCCCAGCCCATGATCTCTGTGCTGTTTATCTGCATTATTTAATCATGTTGCTGGCTCCCTGGAATGCATTTTGTATGATGTAATTATCAAATAAAATAGATAACCAGCACTGCAATAAAGGTCCAGAGTGCAGCGTCCTTTCCACTTCAAATGCAGTACCCACCTTATTGGGTGACACTTTCTCTTACATATTCTAATTCTCATCCCTTGACTCTCACTCTGGCTGGTCTGTGACTCACTTCATTAGGAGAAATACCAGATACCTTCAGCCTTGCCTAATCCATAGATTTGTGTTTAGTATATAGGTTCAGAATCCTTCAGGGTAAGGTAGATCCATAACCCAAGTCCCTTGCAAGACAGTTGGGCAAAAGATAGGTGAGAGTCCTTCTTTGTGTATCAGGGGCCACCTTTGTCTTCTTTGAGGGCACCTGCCCTGTCTAATGAGCAACCTGAATCACAATCTAATAGAAGCCTATTTATTAGGCTCTTGGTCTGCTCATTAATAGAATAGGAGAGGCATGCATGTATCTCCCTGTGGTGAAATACAGTTATTCTCTGGAGGTGTAAAAGTGCCCTGCTGCTTATCTCTAAAATGAGAGAAATATCTGTCTCGACAGGATGGAATCAGATCGGTCCCTGAGGGCACACTAAGCTATCCATTGAGAAAATGGAAAACCTAGGAGTCTTAGTGGTGGGAGAGGATCAGCTCTCCTAAGGGAGATGCCTGCTTCACTGAGGAAGCAGTAAGCTAAGATAAATGTGCCTGAGATGCAAATTGGAATTTGGGATTTACTGTCTTTTCCTTTGTTACTTCTAATTAATGAATATTTTAGAAGACTTTTTTTGTGATCTACAGATGGCAGATATGATATAAGGGTTAAATATTGTCATTAATAATGCAACTAGCAGAAGAGCCTTGGAACTGGCATATGTATAAATGCGATTTCATAAACACTATTTGACTGGGCTTCCTTTGTAGTGGTTTGGTGACCTTGTGACTCCAGTGTGGTGGGAGGACGTGTGGCTAAAAGAAGGTTTTGCTCACTATTTTGAATTTGTTGGGACAGACTACCTCTACCCAGGCTGGAATATGGTAAGTATATGTTATTTCATTAGTTAGAAACTCCATTGAAACATTGTTTTCCCATTACACTGTTTATAGTTGGAGGCGCTGAAAAATACCAAATGGTCCATGCAAATATCAGATGTCCAATAAAACAAAATCAGTAGGTGTGAAATCAGTATTCCAAAAAAGTATAATGTATCGTTTATTACAGAAGGTATAAGGTCATGTCTTTCATAATCCAATGTTAAAATAATTACCACCTCTCTAGTCAAAAGCATTTCCTATTAAGGGAGATATGATTAAGCGGTGATCATTTTTGATAATTTCATTTTTATGTAAACGAAAAATCCGTAAAGATTTTTCCAAGTTTCTCAGGATGTTACATTTTTATCAAAACAATAATTTGACTAGAAAAGAAAGATTCAGGTAAATTATGCCATGAAATGGAACACATTACAACTTTAATATATACTACTGCTTTTTAAATGCATCTACATAATTGTATTTTATGATTGTTGTTATTTGTCACTTCGCCTTAGTTCGGGATAAATGTATTGAGGCACTAAGGAAGGGGAACACAGTTTATCATATACAGGTATAGAAATGGAGTCAGGATTAATTACTGCCTTTTGAAAAATATATGCAGCTACTGTTAACACACCTATGGGAGAAAAAACAAGAAAATACAAGTGGAGACATGCTTTCTGAGCCCTTCAGTTTTGCAAATTTACTTGGCAGGTCATTCCTAATAATATATTATTTGATTTTTGGTCATCAGTTGTAATTTCTTGGCCATTTTAAGCATAAGGAAAAATAAAATATATGAGAGTTGTCTCGTATCGCATACATATCCCAAGAAGTAGAGAAACCTGCCTTGTGGGCTTGGCCAAGGCACTCGTATACTTCTTAGTGTCGCAAGGATGAATTATTTTATTGTGTGTAAATTCAACCTATTTTGAGTGCCAGTATTTGCTATCAAATTATATTTATATATGTCAAGTTTTATGTTAAAGGTTTTCAAATGGATTTGTAGGTATATAAATGTTTTGATTAAATTAAGACGGACAAGGTTCTTTGGGTAAATTTGATATCTTTTATTAGACCAACTCTAATTATTTGAGATGGTCTAATAAAAGATATTAGATTTACCCAAAGAACTTTGTCTGCTTGTGTTCTTAGACCAACACGACTACAACCTATACTCCTGAAACATTCTTTAAATTAACACACTAACTTCTGATATGTTTGCCATTTCTTTAACTTAGTCCCATAGTCTTATTCTACTAAAGTTTGCTGCAGTAAAACAAAGATACAATACTCAGTTAAATACATTACAAACTCTTAAATAATTGTACATTTGAATGTTAAGGTATGTTTTTATTTGAAGTTTGATTTCTTTATTCTGGGTTCTGCTTAAATATTTCTTTTGTGTATCATTTCTGACTTATAATTGCATTATGAAGAAAGGAAAATAAATCTTTATCTGAACTGACAGCTGCCTTGCGTAGGTAAGCTAGTTGGGTTCACCTAGCTTTGGCTGTAATAAATCTCATTCTCTTCATCTTTATGAAAAACACATCTTGAATTACAATGTAATCATCTAATTATAAATGCAATGGAATCTGGCAGCTCTTGATGATTTTAGCATAGTGAAATGTCAAAGAGTACAACATTCTTACACTGGATTTTATCTTTGAATCATCATATTCATTTGTTCTCCACATAATCACTTTAACAAATCCAGAATACCTTTGCTTTAGAAGTCAACTTGAATATACAATATTTTTTGTGAACATAATATTCACTGTTATGCAAATGACATGCCCATCATGTGAAGTCCTGGTCGTGTAGCAGAATACAGGAAAAACGAAAGGCATGTGGGCTGAACAAGGTATGACAGTTAAGTTATAAATCAGAAGCATACAGTGCATGAATTAGAATTAACAACAGCAAAATTGCTGTGCCTGGAAAAATATCTATCTGTCAAGTTCTTTTAAATGAAAAGGGAAGGTTGACGTAAACTTTTCATGAGGCTTCTGATATCGGTGGCCTTAGAGACCAAAAAAACCCATATTGACATATCCAAATACTTAGAAAATTGGTGGGAAGATTGAACATGACAATTTAAACAATATAGTTTTTTACCATCCTTTACAGTCTACAGTAGAAATTAATAATATGATGTTTCATTCTTGTTACTAAAATGGTAAGAATAGCAAGTACAATTTGGCTGCACATACTACAATGTAGTGTTCTGGAGATTTTTTTTGTTAGTGGTGCAAAGTACTCTTCAGAACAATCTGAGACACAAACGTGTAAGCAACTGAGAAATACCTAGAGAAAAGAAAAACAGCTTTACTTCTTTTTCAGAAGTGATTATATGCAGTTCAAGCTGCACAAATCAGTTCAAACATCGAAAACTTTAAATATGGCTTCTATTAATGATGCTATGTTAATAGCCAGAGCAACAGCACAAGATCCTGCACCAGCAGTCGTTCATACTTGTGATACGTGCAGAAATGGTCCTTTTGAATTTGACTGTGCTGGTTCTGAGAAGATTTTGCATCAGGAAAGCCAAAAATAATCCAATAAAACCTCTTCGCCAGGATGGGGAAAGTTAGGGAATTAACCATTTTCCTTGTAATCTACAGATGTCAGACCTTGGGGACTGAGATGTTGAATATTACTGCCTTCCAGTTGGTTAGAGAATATGCTGTCATATCTTTTGGGCAGGTGTGGAAGGAATAAAAGAATAAGTGCTAAATTTTGTTGATGGAGCCTTAGCAATGGCATGCTTAACATTTTCTGCTTCTTTGCCCTCAAAAAACACAGGAAGAAAAGTTTTTAAAAATAAAAGATGACTACATTTTTGTATTTACAGTCAAAAACCACTTTCTTATACAACTTGTCATTGCTGTGGTCAAGAACATGGAACCAAGCAAATCCTATGATGCTGACACATATCCTGTCAAGTCTTACAAAGCTTTTCCAAGTAGAAACCTTTCTGTACTGCTGCCCACACAGGTGAAATACAGCACATTTTTTATTTTCATCAGCCTTCAATTTAAATCATAACACATCCATTTTAAAGAAAGAATGTGTTATGGTTTAAATCTTATACATGTTTTAATACCAAATCATTGCTATCATTCTTATTGTTCTAGGCATCATACATACTGACTAAATGGACTTGGGTCCATATTTACTAAGGCAGACTGTCTATTTGATGGTTGAAAAGAAACTAAAATGATTTTTGTACAGTTTTGACTAACAAGGGTATTCATGGACAAACAGCATAAAGGATCCTCCTAGAAGAAATCAAGAAGATATAATTTTGTCAGTCAGTTTCTTTATGTAAAGCCTCAGTCCATCCTTTCACTGTCTCTTTCTTGTATGTGGACACGTGCAGCTTGAGTTTTGCCATCTTCCTTTTGTTTTTAACTTCGCTTGTGTCATTCGGCCCATGGGCTTCCCTATTAGTCTGGAACTTGGTTGCTGCCAAATCTCTGGCCCTGCGTGGAGCTCCAGGTCTTATATGCTGGACCCACTGTCCAACCCCAGTGTCCTGGGCCCCAGAGCCTAATCCCAGCATGCGAGGCAGGGGGAAACACAAGAGGGAATGGGCCCTCAGGATGCAATCCTGGTGGTGTCAAATGGGAAGGAATGGTGCTAGGCCCCTAGGATCCAATCCCAGCACACAGGAGTTTCATAGTTTCATAGTTTCTAGGGTTGGAAGGGACCTGAGCAGATCATCTAGTCCGACCCCCTGCCATGGCAGGAAAGAGCACTGGGGTCAAACATGCCATTTTCCTTATAACTCCACTCTCTACAGCAAAATCAGTGCCCTAAGATGTAACCCCTATTATTGGAAGACATTTGTAACAGACGGCTCGTTATTCTTGCAGGCATTACGATACATTTCCTTTGATTGTCCTGGATATGTCTAGGCACTTATTTTGTACAAAAAAATGAGTTTGGTATTAACCAAAATGTTCACAATTTAATACAGGTATATACCAGTCTGTCCTGTTACTTCTCTCCCTGCCTGTGAACTGGTGCCTGTTAATTGTTACATTTCATAGATTTCATGCTTTTCATAGACCTTAGGACTGGAAGGGACCTCGGGAGATCATTGAATCCAACCCCTTGCCCAAGAGGCGGGAAGTCAGCTAGGGTCAAAGGATCTCAGCAAGATAAGCATCCAGGAAATGTCTTCTTTCCTGTGTGTTGATTTAAGAAATATTATTTTATGACTTCTTAATTGAGGGAAAATAAGCATAAGTTTATAAATTTAAACCAGGCTTTTGAGAGCCATGTCCAGCCTGGGACAGGGACTGTGATGACACAGGCTGGAGGGAGAGGGGGAGGCTCCCTGGGTCTGTTTGCATGCTTAAATATGTACAAATATCTCTGTTTCTGCAGTGTAAATGGTCTGCCAACCCCTCTCCCCGAGCGTGCACACACACGCGTGCGCACACACATGTGCACACATTTTTCAGAAGGAAAAAAATCCTTGCAAGTTTTAGTTCCTTTCTTCAGCCAGCCTGTTTATAAGTACAGTGGTTTCTGCTTTATAGAATTGGTGGTCAATAGAATCAGCTGCTTATCTGAATCACTATGGGAAAACCAAAACCGTATATTATTACATGTAAAAATTGCTCATATTAGAATCACAGTTTTGGGGTTTTGGAATCATTTTACTGGAGAAGCCTGGGGATTATGTTGCAGTCTGCAGGGGGCTGGGAGGGAGCAGGAGGAAGACAGTCAGGCAGGGGGTGCCTGGACATGATCCCAGAGAGCTTGTAGAGCAGCTTCCACATGTAAGTGTGTGTGTGAGTGGTGGGGTGGGGGAAATGGGGCATCTGTAGGGAAGGAGGGAGACAGCTGGGCAGAACTGAGACCCCAGCGGCAGTGAGATGGGGCCATGGGTGGCTTGTCTGGGAGCCAGGGGCCAGGCTCCCTGGCAAAGCACCCCGTGTGCTCATGGTAGCTTTGAGGGGTGCAACCCATGCCACTGCCCTTACTGCTTGCGTTTGCCCCCACCCCACACACAGATCTGGTGTTCCCTTGCCCCTCTGGGAGTGCGTGCTGCACCAGGGAGCTGGCCCCACCTCCTGCACCCAAGTCTATAGCAGGCAGCAACAGATGAGGAGCTGGGCTCCGCTTCGCTGCAGCAGGTGGTGCTCCCTGCCAGGGAAAGGGGGCTGGCAGGTCCCTGGCCCCATAGCCGTGGCAGCTGGGGGCCCCTCTGGCAGGGCTGGGAGGCTAGGGGGCAGCTGGTGGGGTGCAAGAGGTACCAGTAGGGGTGAGGGGGGAGTGAGAGGCACAAGCAGGGCTAGAGGCTGTGGGGGAGCAGTGAGTATCTGTGTTCTTGAAAAAACAGGTCTCCTTTTAACGGAATCAGCCAGTTAATAGAATTAATCACCATTTCCCAAAGTGATTCTAATAAGAGGACTCCATTGTAGCACTTTTTCTTTGTTCCTTCATTGGCTTCAGTAGCTGTCGTAGATCCTGGTAGATGTTTCAAATGTTTCCTTCTTTCTAGGACAAAGGCTACGTAACTGCCATAGTCCTTGAAGTTTCCATTCTGTTCTTTCAGTTCCTCACAACTGTTTTCCATTCCCCCAGCGTGGGATTCAAGTTTTGTCTCTCCTCCTTAGGTTAACCTTTCCATTATTTGGCCAGGTTGGAGGCTTGGCCCTCCCATACATTGGCACCAAGCTTCCATTTATTCCTTCCAGTAACTGGTAATTTATTTTTTCCGAAGTGCTGCTTTCTTCCCCCCTCTCCATTCTCCCCCCATAGACAGGTTTGCAACTATATAGTCCATCTTGTTTCTATATGTTGCCATCTTTGTTTCTGCTTATTATTCAGATTACTTAAAGCCCTCTGTACTTGGCTCTTGGGAGGAGGGGCAGGGAAGTGATGGACTAGGACCTCTATGTGCCTGGATTTATTGATTGATCTTTTGCTTCCTTGTTTTGTGGTAGGTGGAGCCATCATGCTGTTTGTCCTTGAAGGTCTCTGTTAGTAAGGCAGGAGTAGAGGGCTATGACAAAAGGAATTACTGGCAAGTAATTTTCACTTTCATCCATCAAACAAGTGTCAAATGCTTTAGCAGTCACCACCTCACCTCATGCTGAGAGAGCATTCCACAGAACCCAGTGGTCTTTTTCTTCTCCTTTATTTTATAAAAGTGTAGCTTTTGTGACAGCTTTATTGGATGAGTCAATGCACAGCGTGTCTACAATAGTTTGTATCCTCTGTTTTTCTCTCTAAAATGAAGAGGCCTTCTTTTTCCTACGTTTATTTGCTGTTATTGGAACCATGGTCATGTCTGTTAGGCTTCTTTGATCAAAGTATTAAGACCCACTGTTTCAGTGTGGAAGGGCATCCTTTATCTTTCAAAACGTGTCCTAACTTTTTCTAATAACTATAGTGCTCCAGGGTCTAGGGCAGAGATGGGCAAAATAAGGCCCACAGGCTGGATCTGGCCCACCAAGCAATTCCATCTAGCCCTTGGGGCCCCTCTGTGAGCCCCCTGTAAGCCTTGGCCCTTACTGCCTCTCTGCAAGCTGATACGTCCATGCAGGAGGTGCAGCTCTGGTTGTTCAGCACCCCCCGCTCCCCATCCCCGCTTTGCCTGACCTGTCCCAGCCCTGCTTGGCAGAGCTTTTGCCTGCTCCCCTCTGTGGTTGTTGCCAGTCTCCCTGCCTGCAAGACCAGGAATTCAGGTACAGTTCTACTGGTCTGGGGCCAGGGACTCCTGTTGGGGGTGGGAGTATGGGGAGCCATGCCCTTTGGGGCTGAGCTGGGCTGGCCCTTCATACTGCAGGAGGGTGGGGAGCTGCGTGTTATGGCGCCAGGTGGGGCTGACCCCGCATGCTGCCACCATGTGCCGCTGGGGACTCAGGCAGGAGCTGCACTCTATGGGGCGGGTAGGACTAGCCCTGCATGCTGCCACTATGTGCAGCTGGGGACTTGGATGGCAGCAAGGGAGCTGCACACCATTGGGCCAGGCAGGGCTGGCCCTGCACCCTGCTCCTACATGCATTCAGCAACTCAGGCAGGAGCACGGGGTGCTGCATGCTATGGGACTGTCCCAGCAAGCTGCCACCACATGTGGCTGGTGAGTCAGGTAGGAATGCTGTGGGGCCGGGGGGCTGGCACTGCACTCTGTCAACACCTGTGGATGGGGACTGGGGTGGGAGTGCGAGAGCTGAGCACTATGGAGCTGGTTGGGGCTGGCCCTGCTTGCTGCCACCACATGCAGATCCAGGGACTTGCACACTCTGGGAACTCTCCCCATTCCGGTCCCCCTCCCACACACCCCATCGCTCACCATACCTCCAACACCCCTCCACACATTCTCAGGCCCCCACCCTCGCCATACTCACAAACCCCACATATTCCCACCCCTCAACATCCTACCACACACTCCCCAGCCCGTCCCCCACATACACCACTCTCCCCCAGTATACATGAGTAAGACTGTATTTGGGATTATTATGCAATTGCCTCAAGATACACTACGCAAACGACAAAAATCAGGACAAAAATATTTTAAAAGTAAAATCAGCTATAGTACATGTTTGACTTCTTAGTATATGACTTTTTTCTGGTTTCAAGATGGCAGCACCTTCCCCCCCCCCCGCCCAAAAGGAGTACTTTCAGGGCAAGGGGAGGGACTTCTAGTAGCAAAGGCCAGGGGTTAGGGGGTGGAACTTCTGGTCCCAAGATGGTGACCGGGGTGGGGTAACTGTCATGGGGTGGGACTTCTCTTGCAGCCCTCAACAGATCACCAAAACTTGTTAAACAGCCTGTCAGCCAAAACTATTGCCCACGCCTGCTCTAGGGGCACTTTTATATGTGCTCTAGGGGTGGGATGGGGGCAACACTTCATTTAAAGCGGCTCTGAGAGCTGATCTAATTAAAGTGCTTCTGCATCTCCTGTATCAGCATCCCTACACTTAAAAATGGTGGTGGGAGCAACTGAACTAAATCTCATTCGACAAGTTTTAGTTCAAGTGCCCGTGCTGCTATTTTTAAGCCTAGGGATCCTGATACATGAGACACAGGAGGAATTCCAGCACATCAAAGCAGCCTTGGCGCTCACATATAGGCACCCAACATGATTCTATCATTATTATAGAAAATGGAAAATAGATTCATATTGTTAAAAATCTGCATACAAATATTTTTTGTTTAAAATCATGTGATGATAGAATTTGCTGAAGCATAAAAATAAATATTAATAGAAAATCATTAAAATAAACTTCATTAAATTAAATACTGAGAGCATCTCAAAGCTTATTGCTCAGGTCCTTGATAAATTATTGTAATTGCCTGTCTTTCTCATTGTCAGGATTAAAATAATAAAAATGAATACTGACATTAGACCATGCATATTTTTAATGTACTTTAATGTACTTTAGCAGATTGCCTGCTAAAACATTTCTCTCTCTTAATAAAATGTTCTTAGGCTTTGTTTGACTCACAGAAAGCCCAGAAAAAAAATCATTAAAAGTTTTGGAGTAGACTTAAGACATGAACCTTTTTGATTTATTTCATTATTATTTTGGTATTTCAGACCTAAGCTGTAGCCTGCTTGATCCTTCTAACCTAACATAAATATCATGCTGGCTCAGTGTTGAAAGAGACTTGGTCTCTCCTTTTTCAAACTCCTTTCATGTCTCCTTTTTTGGTTAAAGGCTTCCAATGGCTCTAAGAAGCAAGCTTTTAATTAATACCACATGGAGTGTATTTTCCCCCCAGAAACTGCTTGCCAAAGTGAAGCCTTGTATGATTTTTCTGTTTTAACTCAACTACAGGGGAAACTGTCTATGCAAAATTAAATAGAAACTCATGTATAATTGACTTTGGTAAGGAAAAAAAAAATGTAAAGGTAAGTTACAAGACCTTCTTATTGTCAATTACTAGATCCTTTTAATGACAGCAATCCAAATACCTTTATATTTCCTTTTTAAAATTAAAAAATATACATCGACAAATGATGTTTCCTAACAGAGTTCATTCATGCTTTGGCAAGACAAAGCAGTTTTTAACTTTTAGTATTTCAAATCTTTACATCTTATTTTAAGTGTAAATGAGCATCAAATCTTGGGTGAAAAATGCATTCAGAAAATTGAATATAGGTTTAGAGAATGTCAGGGGCTCTAATTGCTGCATGTCAATGTCTGCTTATTTTAGGAAAAAAATTAAATAGCCATTAACATCAGAAGATTTATCTCATAAAGTATACATTCCTTGGGCTGGGATTTGGACATGCCTTTTGTTTCAAAATGAAACTGTTTAAACTACTAAATTGCACATACCATTGACCTGGCAACTCTTCTCTCAGTCTCTTGAAGGAGGTTGAGAGAAGTTTCTATCACGTCTCATCCGCCAGGGGAAATGAGACTTTGACAGAGACTTTTGTCTTGTTGGCTCCCCTCTTCTCTGACCCACTTCTTTTAAAGCAGTGTTCCAGGTGGGAAGTTAGGTGGCAAAATAAACAGCTATGTATTTGGTTGCATACATATTGAGAGGTGCTTTTTTGTTTGTTTGTTTGTTTTTGCAATTTCAACTGTGTTCTTGAGTCATAGAGCTTCTCTTTGTTTTAAAATTGCATGCGACATGGAAGCAGTATCATATCAGAAGTGTGAAGCGATTTTTAAAGGAATTAAGATCTGGCAGGGATTAATCCAAACCCATAAAATTGGCTTGATTCTCTCAGGACCCTCCTCATTTTCAAAAAATCATAGATTTCAAATGTGCAAAGTCCATGCAGCACTCATGCAGCACTTAGAAAATATGCTGGTTTAGTGTGATTTTTGGCAGTTACTGGCAAACACTTTTTAAGAACACTCTTTGTTTATAAAAGATGCCTTCTGCATTTAAGTATTGCATGTGGTCCTCAGAACTAGGTATGGATTCACTCTGTGGAGCAGTAACCTGCACTGTCATTGGAGGATGGATTTTTTTTTTTATGGACAAACCCTACACTACTAGGCTGAATAAGGCCTAGTGTTTTCAGTGCTAATAGGATCAATCCAGTATGTAAGGGAGGTGGAACTTTCCCCTTCTTTCATTTCAATTTGCTAAAAGTTAAAGTAGTAGTGATGTGGGTTTTCATTTCAAATTCCTCATTGTATTCAGCATCCTTGCCTCATTGGGAATCCATTGGGGCAAAACAGATTTAACATATAATTAAATCAAATTGATAATGGAGATAAAGAAGGATGGAGAGAGAGAGAGAGAGCAATTGTAGTAGCAGATGATATCATAAACTTTGAAACAATTCCAACTAGTACAAAATGCAGCAGCCCACCTGCTTAGTAACCCTGGGAATTCAAAATACATTACCCAAAGGCATGGATGCGTGGTCTGACTCTCCATTGAATAGGAGTATATTTCAGGTGCTCTTTTCTGATACTTAGATCCATACTTGGAATTGACCACAGTTACCTCTAAGCCCCTGCCTTCCTCCTCAGCTGGGAACTCGTACCACATTTCTACATTTCTTTGCAACAGTGAAATTGTAGTCCCATATCAGCTACAAGATAGAATTTTATCGGAGTTTGGCTTAAAAATATGGAACAAATAAGAATGGACATGGACTCCTTACCTTTTTCATAGCTAACAAATTGTAATTTTGTCACTGCTTTTCCAGTCACCTTTCCCTTTCCAGCTACACGCATGCATGCGCGCACACACACACGCAATGATTTACATATATGCACAAAGACTGTTAAAATGAAAGAAAACAATAAGATTACTTATCAAACGTGTTAATGAATCAATTAATTTTTATTTTTCACTTATACAAGTAGGGAAAGAAAGTGAGAAAGAAAGACTGTGAGGCATAGTAGAAACTTGTCCTCTTGTATCTGCCCAGTGGATCTTTGCTATGCCATTAGCTTATTGTATACAAACCTAGAATACTCCTGAGTTGATATCGCTCTGTAGTCCAGCTTGTATTGTGCTCTTGCCCTTTATACCATAGAGATATTTGACTGCTCTTACAATTTGCTTCTGCTTCTTTCTGTCAAGGGCATATTCTCCCTATAAACCTATTGTCTTACTTTCCGCAAATACTTATTTTATCAGATAATAGATCACACAAATCCCATTTGTATGTCTGTTGGCAAGTAAAAGTTACCTATTTTGAGATAGACATTGCTGACCAGTTTGATGGGATCATAATTTACACATTTGGGCACCCATCTTAAACATTATTCAAATAGGTTTCTTCGTCTATGCACCTTTTGAATGCCTACCCCAGAACAAAGGCAGTACCTTTAACACTGAGCCCTTTGATCTTTTATATATAATAATCTTTGAGCATGGCTCTTATTGTATAATTTCTTTTGTTCCCTTGTTGAATATATTCCCATTTTTGTGTACAGTTCTTTGTCTACTTATTTCATATGAAGTTTTAGAAATTATTTTGTGAGTAGCTCAAGAATCCTATTATTTTCATACTGCCTAACTTAAATGTCATTACATGATATCTTAATAATGCATGATAAAATCAGCACAAGCAACTCTGCTTTTTGCCCATTTAAATATCCTTTTTTATGGTATGTTGAATAAATTTTTATGCCACAACCCTGTGTGAACAAGGAATATTGTTTCACCTTTGCTTCCTGTTTAAAGGTAGCTTCATATCTAAAAGGCATATTGTTAAAAGGTAGGGCTGACCGCACCCTTTCCATTAATTTGCAGGTGTCATCATCTGTAACATTCATTTCCTCCACGGACAAGCTACTAATCCAACAATACCTTTTCCAGAATATAGATTTACAAAAGTGGGCATGGTAACTGGAATAAGGAAAGCACAGAACTTGGAGGGAGGTGTTGTAAATACATTCCAACAGGTTGAAGTTAGAAAATCTTATAAGCTAAAAGAACAAGAATACACATGCACTCAGATATCATAGAGTTTGGTACCAATATGAGATTCTGAATCAACAGCCTTATATAAAGGATGAGTTGATTTAACTCTAAAAAAATAGAATCTAGCACATCTTCAACACAGTAGATGAATTCCTGCCTGCTGAAAGCATGACTGGATGTGGTTGCAGGAGCTAATGACGAATGAAAGGGAAGGCCACTGGAAAGGTAGCTGAAGTAATGCAGTTAAAATTCCATTTCTTTCTCAACAAATGGAGGTGATAGGGCTTGCCATCTATTGTTTATTGTCTGACTAATGAATTTCTTTAAAACTAAGGTTGTGTGATGGGGGATAGTGGGTTCATTGGTAATAGAGGGAGAATAAACAAAAAATTAACCACTCTTTTCATCTACCCGTGAGGAATGGCACCAGATGTCACACTACCTTATGTCAGCAAGCTTGCACTGTCCTCATACCAGCCTTTGCTCAGAGATTTGTTCCCGTGATAACACTCTGCGCTGTCATCCCTATTCCACTGTCACTAATAGATGGAGTCCTGCCTTTTATGGGAACTCCAGTTGTCATAGCAGTATCATCACACAGAACCATGTTGTGTGCAGGGACTGGGTATAATGTGAAGAAAACTGGATTCTTGAATCCCAGGAATTCCATTCTCACTTAGTACACCAGGTTTGTAGCAGATCAAAATCAGTCCTATGTTTGCTATTTATTTCTGCTTGAACTCCCCCAGAGGAAAGTAATCTTGAACAAAATTTTGTGATTGTTTCATGTTCAGACTCAGTCCCCTGACCTGAGCTGTTTACAGCTCACTGACCTCACCCAGCCTATTCTAACATTGATTTTCTCCACAGAAAGTGAATCTACGATCATTAGACATTGTGTTGAAACAGACCCATTCTGCTTTACTAAACACAGTGGTGGGGAAAAGAAAGTCCTCTTTTCTTTAAAATTGTGTATTAACAATTTTAGTATATTTCAGGTTGTTTGGTGCAACACCTTGGTACAACACTGATGCAACTTTATCTAATAGCTACAGCAGTATTTAAATTATGCAGTAATTAAGCTGGTTTTGGTTCACGCAGGGTTTACTTTCCGGTTTCCCATTACCTTAGGTTCCAGGCCCACCTGCCAGCCATAAAATATGCTGTTCCCATACTTTTTTTGCTTAGTACAAAAATATGAGTCCTAATTGTATTTGGATCTCCTTTCATCAAGGCCTCATCTTGTTGAGCAATAGTAATGTGTTTTGTGTGTGTGTTTAACTTTTAGCTCATTGCAGCAAGCTTAATGTGATTGAAAGCCCAACTTGAATGTTGCAGGCTAATACGTTTGAAGTCATGTTAGCTGGCCATATTGTTTTCCTTTGGGAGCCTCAGAAGCTCTAGCCCACATCTTAATAGGCTAGGGTGGTATTTTTAGTTGCACTAAGCTTAACTGAATGAGCTGATATGATTCAAGACTACAAGTTTATGATCATCAAGATATGACCCAAGACACAATTACAAATATTGCTTTGCCTTCATGGTTTTACGTTTGTCTCGTTTTAATTAACTTTTAAATATTTTAAATTGCTATCTGCCTATCTACTATACTTAAGGTTTGGCCAAGTGACTTATGTGGCTAATGAGACCATTGTATCAGTTCTTAGTGTAGTAATTTAAAATTCTACATAGTCAAAATCCACCTCTGTTAACCTTTGGTAACTGCTTTTCCAAACTGACTTTTGAAGACGTGTCCAACCTACCTAAACTAGCAGCACTGTGCTTGCCCATGGCCAGATAGTTAGGAAATCTAATACTTCTTGAAAGTGTGAACTGAATGTGACTGAGGTGCTTTTGATCCCTTAACCATTTTATGATTTTGACTATTACTATATCCTCCCAATGGCCCTTATGTGACGTTGAGTTTTGCTGTTTATGCCTCAGAAAATTCTGAAATGAAAAATATGTGAACAAGGCATTTTATCTTCCTTCACAAGCTCTACCTAATATGACTAGCTGAGAACTTTAACTATGTATTGGGTAATTGGCTTTCCTGCATCCCATGTTTTTAATTGCTTGAATATATAATCAACTCAAGGTACATTTCTTGTACTCTAATGAATTTTAATAGAAAAGTTTACTTCCAGATGGATCAGCATTAGATTAGCTTTTTGGCTATCTTATAACTATAATTTAAATTAACACATTGATGCCAAAACATTTCTTTATAAGAAATTAATTGTAGAATATATTATTTAATCATGTACTTATTTTATCTGGGCAAATCAGTGACTTTTTAAAAATGCAAAGTTCCCAAGAGTTCCCTAATATTATACCACTGGATCAACATCAGTTCAGTAACTCTTGTAATTTAGATAAATGTTAAAACATATCATTTCAGAGATGCTTCTTTAAACTTTAATTAACCATCATATTTTAATTCACCTTTAACATTTATACATGACTTAAAAACCTGAGCAAATTGAGCTCTTTCTTTCTTGCTAACAGAAGACTGTGGAGTAGAGGCATCTACAGTAATGTAACTTTAAAGTTTTTTCAAGGCACTGAAAGTCCTCAACTGAAGAATATGACTTCCAGCTGAAGTGTGAAAAGAAATGTTCATAGTTCAAGTTTACTTGTACATGGACATTAAGAAGACTTTACTGCTGACATAAATTTGAGTGGTGTTGACCACCACTTGCAATCTGCTGTTAAAAGGTAGAAACAAATTCCTAGAGTAGATTATCAGCTGCCACTGACTTTGGTATGTGATCTTCAGCATTACTGAAATCCTGTGTGCCACAGTTTCTTAACTTGTAAAGCTGGGGTACTAACCTTTTCTTAATAGTGAAGTTGAGAGAATTAAATAGGTAATGTTAGTGGAAATCGTCAAAAGAACCAGAAGCATAACAACCAGGGTCTATGTCCTGGATGGCAACAGACTGGCTGCGATGGCAGCTGCAGTTCTTGTGCTTATTATAAGTGGATGCCCAGAGCTATTGCCCCATTGCCCACTCTTTATAACACTTCTGAGAATAAAGGCACATGCAGTTTAAATGCTGCCTCTGTAAGCTGGGGAAGAATCTAGCACAGTCAGCGGTAAGGTCACTGAACCAAAAGTCAGTTTTGCCCACATCTCTGTTTTTCCTTGGCTTGCTAGTTAAACTTGAGCAAATCACTTAACTTCTCTGTGCCTCCCCAGTGGTTATATAAAGCTATTCAGTTGCTCATGTAATGTAATTTCAGATCTGTGCATGAAAAAAGTTCTGTGTATTATGTTTTAATATATTTGTTTTCTTGTGATTGAAATATTTTTTTCTTTCTCTCCCTGCAGAAATGAAATTGGAAGAATTGGTGTAATATCAGTTGCAGTTTACAGCTTTTTAAAAGATTACTTGTAGTCATTAATTTAATTTTAGTGAAATTTATTTCCATTCCAACCCAAGTCACAAGTCAGGAAGGTCCACCATATCTCAGTTAGAACTGAGGCCAGTTTGTTTTCTCTACCTGTTAAAACATTCAGGAATTGCTCTAGGTCACTGTGGATGACACCCAGACCATAGGATTTGATTTTTGCAGGCCCTCATATGGGAGGCTGTTGAGTCCCTGAGACTCTGATTGATGTGCATCATGTCCATATTGTTATAAATTCATCTCTGCCCATGATATTCCTGCATGTACTCTATTTCAGGAAAAGCAGAGATTTCTGACAGATGTCGTACATGAAGTGATGCTGCTTGATGGTTTGTCCAGTTCACATCCAGTATCACAGGAGGTGCAACAAGCCACAGACATTGACAGGGTGTTTGACTGGATCGCCTACAAAAAGGTGGGGACAGATAAACCACACATTTGTGTTCAATTTTTAAGTAATTGTATTTGGAAGACTTGTTATATGTGAAAAAATAACCATATCAGAAAAATAACTAGTTACGAAATTTAAATGCATGTGGACTCTTTGGGTTTAAAGTAACTAACCTTAGGCATTGTGCTTGTGACATTCAGAGTTATTAAATGATATAAATAAAACTGAAGGTTTTAAGAGTTCAGCAAAGGACAGTTATTCTTATTTGTTACTTATATTGTGTTTGTGCACAGACTTTAAATGCTTTAAAGCTGCATAGAGAAGTGCAGTCCCTACCCTAATAAGAATCAAGAGAAAATTTTTGAAGCATCATCTTCAGTACCCATTGTAACCAAATAAGGTGGTTTCTTTTGTGAGAAAAAGTTAGTAGTGTATAGCCATGAAGATCCAGGAAGTATGTAAGAGGCAAGCATTTTTGTGGGCAATATCTTTTATTGGGCCATTGGTATAGACTTAGAAAAGCTTTCAAGTGTAATGCATTCTTCTTCAGTTCTTTTTAAATTCATTTTTGTGCAAAAACTTTGTGGCTTATTCCTGGTTTTGTGATGCTATGAATTGCATTAATGTATGGCCAGGTAACAACTGAAGATGTGATTAACTGGTTTATCATGTCTTAAGTGTAATGTCTGCCAGGGGCTCTAGTCCTTCCCCTCCACTAATAGCAAAACAATCCTAAGTGCTGCCATGGAGAAAGTTGAGGAATGCAGCTATATGACATGCAAGGGGTCATGTGCTATCAGTATCCTGATCTTTTTCTAAAGTCAAACTACTGCTCTTGAGTTGTACATAGCCTGTGATCTGTTTTTTATCTGATTATTGTAAGAGAATATGCTATCTCCTTTTATCTTTATAGTATAGATTTAATTATATTTTCAGAATGAAATTTGATGCATCATTTAATGCAACACAGTTAGCAATTGGGGAGTTTTCCCTTATTTACTTAGACATAGTTTCTGTTGACTTAAATGGTAATTGCATCCATGTATCTGTGGGTTGAATTATGTTGTAAGTATATTTAATATAGCAGTAAAACAGTTTATTCTTCCATTGGTTCTTATAAGTTTTGTTAAAAGGCTTTGGTAATTTTTAACTCCAATTTTTATGTCTGGATCACAAATGGTGTTTTCTTTCTATGAAGCTTAGATATGCAAAAAAGTGTTAATTAAAAGAATCAGATAAGCTTTCCAGATATCATTTGCAGAAGAGATATAACCAGCTCACTTAATCCACTCTATTTTAAATCCCATATCAAGTGAAAGAAAGGACTTGCAACCATGAAATAATAAAGAACCAAGTGAAAAATAATGCTTCAATAAGTTTATAAGTACAATAAAAAATCTTTGCACCGATTCTTTACATATTAATTATATTAAATATATAGTGAGGAAATGTATTTTATAGTTCACCATTATATAATGATTCTGTTATTGAGGGGATTTTGTTGTTCCACTTTCATATGTATGCTGGAAACAGATTGGTTGTGCCACGATATGTTGTGGCACAGCTGAATGTGCTCTACAGATTTCTACAGATGTTGCCGGTCACCATTCGCTAACTTGGGAGACAAGTGGGGGAAAACTTCTGCTTGCAGATGTACCCCTATGTTGGGGAGTGGGGAGTCCATGTGTCTGTATGCACGAAGGGGGGAACTCCTGTAAGGGTTTCCTTTTCCTCATTTGCAGATACACCTGCAGAAGTGTGTGGGGGGAGAAGCTCCCATGGGAGGGGGGTCCCCCTCTATGCTTGTAGATGGGTGTTGGGGAAATTCCCTGCAGAGAGATTCCTCTGGCACACATATCTGCTGTGCTCTGACATGGGGTGCATGTTTATAAGCAGGGAACCCCCACTTGCAGATATGCATTTTTGGGAGAAAGCTCTGACCTTTCCCCTTTACTCAGCTATGTCCCCAGGGATCCCTAAGACATGTCTAAGTAAGTGGTGAAAGCAAAGCAGGTGCTCCCAAAGCCTGAGGGGACTGATTCTGCCAGGGAATTCCCAGGGTGTGCAGGACCAGGCCCGGAAGCCCTTGGCAGTTAAAGATCTTCATTTAGCTTCATGCGGGCTGTTTTCTTTTGCCATAAAGAAACAGATGTGGGCCTCAGTCAAGTAGCCCAATTTAATACCACCTTCTGTCACGGCCACGAATTTGAGCATTTGTGGTGTGACAGAAGCTACAGACCTGTTTGCTTTTACTTTGTGTCACCAGAGGAATTTTTGTGGAGACATAAAGATAAAATCTATTTCTACCTCTAGAAGACCTTTCTACCAGAAGGGACATATTTCTTCTGGGAGAAATTCAGTGAATACTTGTGGGGCAAGTGGCGATTCTCCCGGTAGAAGCATAATGTCTGTAAGTAGCCCAAGTCGTAAAGATATAGTTATTATAAAACTTTTATGTATCATAGTTTAATGGGTTTTTGGCAATAGATCATTTTTTTTAAAAAAATATTTCAGACTAACTAAGGAATATGTGTTTTGTAGACAGTTCATCCTGCTTAAATTCTTGCTTTTCTCTTGGGCAGCAGGAGAGGTGGTCTAGCCAGGAAAGTCAGCTTTCTATTATTTGCCGGGTATATACAGTTCTTTCCTCCTGAATCAAATGACATCACATTCTGATTGCATAGAAGCCACATGGCTCTTTGTTGCCTGCTGAATCACCACAACGCCCTTTATTCCAGGGTCTTTTATGATCATATTATGCTTATACAGTACTAAAGCAAGAAGGAACCACTCTCTTTCAGGCAGTATCTTCTCTCATTGAGCAGCAATGCCTGGCCTCAACTTGGCCTTCTGTTTGAAAGATTCAGGTGAAGAATCTTGACTGTGTAGGACCTAGTGATTTTTATTTTTAAAGTGCGTGCGTGTATGTGCACATGCATGTACCTGTGTGTGTGTGTGTATCTATATATATATGTATATGTGTGTGTGTGTGTGTGTGTGTGTGTGTGTGTGTGTGTGTGTGTGTGTGTAAGATAGCATATAAAAAACTTAGTCACTTGGAGGTTTTCAAATTATTACTCTTGATCAATGAGGTTATAATATTCAGTAGCTTACAACATGCTGATTTATTCTTATTTAAATTATCTTCCAACCATAGATGTTTATTCTAGTGATGTCTGAAAATCAGCAAGTTCAGAGGTTCATTCTTGATGAGTATCTAGAACATTTCATGCTGTTTATTTTTGTCTAATTAATATGATAATAGCAATGTTAATATCATACTTAGCCCTTATCTTTTTATTATAAAAGCACTTTACAAACATTAAATATTTTCATTTGCACTGAAATGATGAATAGGGCAGTAGGAGACATGCATAAAATAACTAACAATTTATATAATATAAAAGCAGTACTCAGCTTTCAGAGGAGATGAGAATACAATCTGTATATTGTATAAATGTGATTGCATTGTAACATTGTAGTGGTTCCATTTTACTGGAAATAGTGGTCCAGCCCAGTGGATATTGCTGCATCTCAGGTCCTTTGCCAGACTTTCAGATTGCTTAGCATTCTCACCATCTTAGTACCA
The DNA here is from genome assembly GCF_052110815.1 of Crocodylus siamensis. Lineage (NCBI taxonomy): Eukaryota > Metazoa > Chordata > Crocodylia > Crocodylidae > Crocodylus > Crocodylus siamensis. The sequence continues at coordinate 70,030,053 of NC_143398.1, forward strand.
GTGTATTTAGTGATTGAACTTACAGGGTGCTGATCATTTTCAGTGCACTGCTTTGAGGAGGCTAGATAATCACCTAGCCGAGGTCATATGATCCCAGTATTCTTTCCTGCCCATGGCAGGAGGTCAGATTTGATGATCTGCTCAGGTCCCTTCCAACCCTATCAACTCTGAAATTATGAAGTGTATGAGCAGTAATACCAGGGAAATGACTTAAGGTGAAATTACATGTTACAATTAGACCATGCTAAGGGCATTTAAAATGTAAGTGTCTATATATAGTTTCATAGTTTGTAGGGTCGGAAGGGATCTGAGCAGATCATTGAGTCCAACTCCCTGCCATGGCAGGAAAGAGTACTGGGGTCAAATGACCCCAGCAAGGTGTTCATCTAGCCTCCCCTCTTAAAGACCCAGGGTAGGAGCCAGCACCACTTCTCTTGGAAGTTGGTTCCAGATCCTAGCCACCCTTACAGTGAAGTAGCGCCTCCTGATATCTAGCCTAAATCTACCCTCTGCCAGCTTGTGACCGTTATTCCTAGTCACTCCTGGTAGTGCTTGGGGGAACATAGACTCCCCCAATGCCTGCTGGTCCCCTCTGATTAGTTTGTAACAGGCCACTAGATTCTCCTCAGCCTTCTCTTCTGGAGGCTGAATAGGTTCAGGTCCTGTAGCCTCTCCTCGTAGGGCCTGCCCTGCTGCCCCCGATCATGCGAGTGGCCCTCCTCTGGACCCTCTCTATGTTGTCCACCTCCCTCTTGAAGTGTGGCACCCAGAACTGGACACAGTATTCCAGCTATGGGGCTGGATGGGAAGCATCCCAGGGTGCTGAGGGAGTTGGCTGATGTGATTGCAGAGCCATTGGTTGGCATTTATGAAAACTGATGGTGATCAGGAGAGGTCCCAGGTGTTTGGAAAAGGGCAAATATAGTGCCCATGTTTAAGGGAAGAAAAAGGATCCAAGGAACTACAGACCAGTCAGCCTCAACTCAGTCCCTGGAAAAATCATGGAGCACATCCTCAAGGAATCCATTTCTAAGTGCTTGGAGAAGAAAAAGGTGATTAGGAACAGTCAGCATGGATTCACTGTGGGCACGTCATGCCTGACCAACCTGATTGCCTTCTATGACAAGGTGACTGGCTCTGTGGATATGGGGAGACTGGGGGTGTACCTTGATTTTAGCAAGGCTTTTGGTATGGTCTCCCACAGCATTCTCACAGGCAAGTTAAGGAAGTATGGGCTAGATAAATGGACTGTAAGGTGGATAGAAAACTGGCTGGAGCATCAAGCTCAGAGGCTAGTAATCAATGGCTCGGTGTCTAGATGGCAGCCAGTATTGAATGGAGTGCCACAGGGGTCAGTCCTGGGGTCAGTTTTGTTCAATGTCTTCATCAGTGACCTGGAAGATGGGATGAAGTGCACTCTCAGCAAGTTTGCAGATGACACCAAGCTGGGAGGTGGGCTATAGATATGTACCGTAGATATGCTGAAGGGTAGGGCTAGGATTCAGGGTGACTTAGACAAACTGGATGATTGGGCCAAAAGAAATCTCATGAGGATCAACAAGGAGGAGTTCAGAGTCCTGCAGTTAGGATGGAACAATCTCATGCACCAGTACAGGCTGGGGGGTCACTGGTTGGGCAGCAGCTCTGCAGAAAAAGATGTGGGGGTTACAGTGGACAATAAGCTGAATATGAGCCAGCAGTGTGCCCTTGTTGCCAAGAAGGCTAATGGCATACTGGGCTGCATTGGTAGGTATGTTGCCAGTAGTTCAAGGGAAGTGATTCTTCCCCTCTATTTAGCACTGGTAAGGCCACATAATCATCTCTTGGCGAAACTGACCAATTGTGGCCTTGGGTCCACCATGATCCGCCGGCTGGGAAATTGGCTCTGTGGTCAGACCAGAGGGTAGTAATTGATGGCAGTCACTCATCATGGTGTCGTGTGACCAGTGGGGTCCCCCAAGGCTCTGTCGTTGGACCCATATTGTTTAACATCTTCATTAATTATGTGGACATTGGAGTCAGGAGCGGACAGGCCAAGTTCGCTGATGACACCAAACTTTGGGGCAAAGCATCCATGCCAGAAGACAGGCGGGTGATCCAGGCTGACCTGGACAGGCTCAGCAAATGGGTGGACAAGAACCTGATGGTGTTTAACACCGAAAAATGCAAGGTTCTCTACCTTGGGAGGAAAAACCTGAAGCATCCTTATAGGCTTAGCAGTGGTTCGCTAGCTAGCACTATGGAAGAAAGAGACTTGGGGATCATCATTGACCACAAGATGAACGTGAGCCTGCAATGCGATGCTGCAACTAAGTGCGACCAAAACACTGGCTTGCATCCATAGAGGCTTCTCAGACAAATCCCAAGACGTCATTCTCCCTTTGTACTCAGTCTTGGTGAGGCCGCAGCTGGAGTACTGCATCCAGTTTTGGGCTCCACAATTCAAAAAGGATGTGGAGAAGCTTGAGAGAGTCCAGAGGAGAGCCACATGTATGATCAGAGATCAGGAAAAGAGACCTTACGACGACAGGCTGAGAGCCATGGGGCTCTTTAGCTTGGAAAAGTGCAGGCTCAGGGGTGATCTGATGGCCATCTATAAGTTTATCAGGGGTGACCACGAGTACCTGGGGGAACGTTTGTTCACCAGAGCGCCCCAAGGGATGACGAGGTTGAACAGTTATAAACTACTACAAGACCGTTTCAGGCTGGACATAAGGAAGAACTTCTTTACTGTCCAAGCCCCCAAGGTCTGGAACAGCCTGCCATTGGAGGTGGTTCAAGCACCTACATTGAACACCTTCAAGACCAAATTGGATGCTTATCTTGCTGGGATCCTGTGACCCCAGCTGGCTTCCTGTCCTTCAGGCGGGGGGCTGGACTTGATGATCTTCTGAGGTCCCTTCCAGCCCTAATGTCTATGAAAATACCGAAGCAGGTTACCTAGAGAGGTGGTGGAAGATTGATCCTTGGAGGTTTTCAAAACCTGGCTAGACAGAGCTTCGGCTAGGATGGTCTAGTTGGGGATGGTCTTACTTTGAGAAGGGGGTTGGACTCGATGGCCTCTTGAGGTGTCTTCCAACCCTAACTTTCTATGATTCTATTATATTAAAGCTCTTTAACACATGCTAAGTGCCCTCTGAGCATCTCAAAGTTATACCACATCAGGTGAGGGTTAACTCTGGGATGTGCTACGTAGCTCGTGTTAGGGTAACTTCATCTTGCTCCACAAATAAAATAAGCAATTTGCTGTCCTCCAGCATCCCAAGATGCACCACTTCCAGCCCCCCATCCAGTTTGGGGATAGAGCCATGGTGCTCTGGGTCTTAGTGATGCCCCTGCTTGCCAGTCCTCTAGTGGCAAGTCAGAGCTGTGCAGTCAAGAACTGGTATTAAATCTTAATGTGTGACTGCCCACAACATGTTCTAACTTGAATACCCTTAACATCCCGTGGATTTTGGTCTAAGAGTAACATGTTAACTTCACCCTTACATTTTTCAAGTGAAGTTCTTGCTTAGCTGTTTTCTTAGATTGATTCCATGGATTTTTTTCCTTAAGAGAAGAGCTAAGAGGATAATTTAAAAAGAAATCCCGAAGTCTATATGCCTCTTTGCTTTCAGTATAAGCAAGGCTTTTCATAAATGTCCACTTCCAGATTCCTTACTCCTACCTCTGGAGGACCTGATACTAATAACTGTTGGAGTCAAAACAGTGACTACATTTTACAGATTGTGTTTGTCTGTGTTTTCATTCCCACGTACCTTTATTATGCCTATGTACAGGTCACTAGGTAAATTCACTTAGAGACAGAATACCATTTGTCATAGATGGAAATAAAAATCCAGTCTATTTTTCTCTCTGGTCTCTAGCGATATGAATATTCTGGCAAATATTTGTCAAAATAATTTTCACCTTGTAAAATTGCAAGAAAATATCAGATGTTATATTTCTCAGCACTGTTTTTGTGGCTATCTTTTTTTTTTTTTTTTTGCCCATGCTGCCATATGCTGTATGGTCACTCTTACAAAATAGGGTATTGAAATATTTTCTGTGCTGGAAATGTGTGGTCAAGCTCCACTCTGTGGCTTGACCCTCACTGTGTACCCCACTAGGGAGTTTTCCACCCTCACAGAACACTCGCCTGCTACGACTTGATTGAAAAGTTCAGTAGAATTCTATCCCGTAGGAAGCAGAAGGCTCCATCATCAGGGCTACTCCCTCTCCAGCAAAATAGTCCAGTATGGTCTCTGACAAGATGCTGGGCCTATAATGGGGGCTCCTTTGCCCTTACACTCCCCACCACAAGCCAGTGGCACCTTAAGACACAGTTATCAGCTCCTCACCATCTGAGACTGTCCCTCTCTATCAGAAGATCTTCTTTACCGCTTCCTGCATCCCTTTTGGGTTTCCACTGGATTCTCCCTGTCTGTCAGGATTGGCTTCTGCCCTTTTGCTGTGGCTTGCCCCTGTTGTAACAAGATGAACCACCTGGGGTAAACTGGGATTAGGTGTTCCCTTTTCCTGAGGCATGGCCCACACAAGCTGCCATTCCCTGGCCCCTGTGGTCCCAGATAGGTCCTGTTTTTCTAGAAGGCCCTGTTTCCCTGGGGAATCCTCAAAGGCAGGGGTTGTTGCCCAGGGGTATGTACCCTTGGGGTACTTTGAAGGTTCCCAGAGGGTATGCGGCAGTGGGTGGGGACGGAGTGCTGCCACCCTGTGCCACTGCATCACAGGAGCAGGGCTGGGGTGAGAGCAGGGCCGCACAGACACTGCGCTCCCGCTGCCTCGCCACCTGCCATGCCCCCCCACTCCATGCCTGGTTGCCCCCTCCCGCCGGTACACTTACTAAAAAGGGGGACACCAGCAGTACACTTATTCAAAAAGGTTGAAAACCCCTGCTCTAAGGTGCCGGACCAGGGCTGTGCCAGCTACCGTGTATCCTGGAGCATCTCCATTGTCGGTCCCTGCACTCCTGGTGTTTTGCCCCCTAACCTGGGGGCGACTGGTAAGAGGAAAGTCCTTACCCTGGGGTGTGTCTGTCATGCAGTGTTGGGACTGGCTCACTCACCACCCCACTTGTGCTGTTGCTGCCACTCATCCCAGCGTTGGCGAGGCACCTTGGATCTCGGGAACTGAAGGAAAGGGAGCAAGTGGGGAATTCCCCTTCTGGGCTCCCCCTGTTCTTCTGCAAAATGGATACTATTATTGACATTTCTCTGCTGGTTATTTTAGGATTTCCTGGCTTGGTTGATTTAGAGTCCTTTAGAATTCTTTCCACAGGCTTCATTAGGCTTTGGATCAGGCCTTCAAAGATAAGTAAATGATAACCTAGTTGACATTTAATAAAATTATGTCTAATCACTATGCTAAATATTTTTTCCCCATATTACGGTTGTTTTCAAAAGAAAATTTCTGGAGTTTTAAAATTTCTGCCTTATGTAGTTATGGGGTCTTGGCTTCCTGGTATGTGTTTCCCATGGATCCTTTCTCTTCATAATCTTTTTGACAAAACAAAACAATAAAACGTGCTTGCACATAGTTTTTCTTAGGAGAATGAGAATCAATAAATGCCATTGCCTTCATTATTATCAGCTTCATGTCATTGTTAGACGCAATTAAAACGTCCATCTCGTCCAAACATTCTTGCCACAAAGAACTAACAACTGTCACTTTAATGGCTCCCCTTCCTTCTCAATTTCCTTTATACTTGTTAGAGATGAACATTAAAATTACAGTATGCCATTTAAGTGTTTTGAGAACTAAATACATCTTCAATTTCCACCTTTTTTTGATCCTCTATGGCTGCACATACTAAGAAATCTTAGGGCATAAAGCTCTGAAGACATGTATTCACTTAAGCCTATGAGAAGAGTGAAACAAATACTGTAGCACTACAAAATACCTTTGTACTTGAACTGTTGTTGGTGATAATGTTTGAATGTTTTAAAAACATAGTGATTAGTAATTTTTGAAATGTGTGTCCCCTCCCACAGGAGCCACAAATATGTACAGAGGAAAAAACCAGGATGGCTTATTAATAAATAATATTACTAGAAAGATCCAATCAGCCTTCTTGTACATCTCTCATGTTGCATCAGAGATTAGATAGATTTTCCTAGCACAGCTGGAAGTAAGATGCTGGCCTCCCCAGAATGGCTGGAACATTGGTTATATCCCAAGCGTAGCAGGAAACATAGCCTGTTGAACACTAGAGTGGAGCTCAGGGATTGTTAAATCAAAGTGAAAAACATGACAGCATTTCCACACCAAAAATAACTGACAGCATGAAATGTAGCCTAGAGAGTTGTACCAGCACTGTATGCACACATGCGCTTGCTCTCGCTCACAATTGCGCTTACACACATGCAAACATGCACACACGTGTGTACACACACACACACACACACACACACAGAGGGGGAGACAGAGAAAGTAAGAATAACTTAAGTAACAATAATCAGTCAGGAACAACCACCCATAATAAGCAAGTAAGACAAGACAGCTATATCACAAAGGGATCAGCCATCACCAGGACAGTGCTCTCAGGGTTGCTAGAACTGATGGGTTTCTAAGGCCAGTGAAAGCTCATATTGACTGGGCCAATGCTTTGATAAAGAAATGTGCTGTTGGCAGTCATCTAGCAGGAAAAGCTAGTGATGTTTGTCTCAGTATAGACAGTAAAGGTTCTTGATGGCAGCCAGAGCAGGTGTGATGGTGAGTGTCACAATATAGAGCACCTGGTAGAATCTTTTTACCTATGAGCATCCGGAAGTCAGCCAAATCTAAGAGGAGAGTACCCAGTGGAGTTAATAATAATCCAATATAAATCAAATTAAGATATTGGTTTGAATCCTTTTTAGGCAGAGGAAAAGATTTAATGTTTATTGCCATATCCTGACAAAATGTTCATTCTTTTCTTAACTTCAATACTTATTGTATGCCTTAAAACTTATTTTTGTGCCAGTTTTTAAAAAAGCATAATGCATTCTAGACTTGTGCAAACTATTAAAAGGAGGAACTTTTCAATAAGCAAAAGAAATATTACCAAGAGAGACTGAAAGTGTTTAACCTCCAAAATGCCATTTACTTTGTAGGGAGTTAAGTGTTCAGCTCCACAGTGCATGATAGCAGTATGTTCCAACAAGAGAAAATTTTAAACAACTGAAAACAGTAGGCCTCTGATCAATTAAGTACAATGCTTTTGAAAAAATTCCATGTACCATTTTTCACTGAAATCTGGGCCCCATGCTCTTGGCATAATCCATCTTTTCATTGCGTTTTATATTTTTTTATTTCTGTTCTCAAACACTGGAAAAAAGTTATTCCTTCCACCTAAGAAGTAGTTACTTCTATATAGGGATCAACTACTGTAAGTCAGTATATAATCTTTGCTGAACAGCATGGTCATATTTTGATAATATGAGATGATTCCTTAGATGTGGAAGAAACTTAAGTACAATGTAAAGCAAAGAAGGTTATATTTCAGTTATTCAGATAGGTTAATCATAAGTGTAGTATGTTATCAAGCTATGTCAAATTACCTGTAATACAAGTCAGATAGTTTTGCAACCCATTCTCTCATGGCTGTCTAAGGGAAATGCTTTTTGTTTTTCCAGATTAATTTAGCTGTGATGTCGGCTGTGAATGACACTAAATTCTATGTACATATTTGTACGATGGTGTCTGTTACATGACTAGACAGCACAGCAGGTCAGTGCCCAGAGTACAGACGGTTGCTTCAAAAGCCATTTGTTCATATTGCATTTTACAGAGAAAATATCTTGTAGTGAAAACAACTCCATTCTGTTGAGAGAAAAGTCCTAGAAAAAGCTATTTGCAATGTGAGTGCCAGCCATGTTCAGTTAGATCCAGATTTAGCAAAGCACTTGTTCGGTTCAGAAAGTATTAGTTATCCCAGTTTAAGCATATGAATTATACCTTTGAAGCCAGTGGGTACATGCTTAAAATAGGCATGTATCTAAATACTTTGCTTAATTGACACTTAAGAAAATGCTTAACTTTTAAGTCTTGATTCAGTAAGAGCTTTGTTCAAAATGGATTCATGCTGGCTAGTCATGTTTTAGATAAAACTGATATGCCTTTTTTCTTATGTGAAGTTCACCAGAATACAACCTGAATACTTAGGTACACATGAAGGCCTATGTGTTTCAGTATTCATCTATGCTTTCCACACTTAAGTGAGAATGGTCCTAAGCTTGTGTATGCTTGAAATATCAGCTGGCTTTTTTCTGAGAAATATGTACATACATACAAGAGAAGTATTAAGGCAGGTAGGCTTCAATAAAGATGTGTGGGTACACATATGGCACCCAGTTATCCCGGTTCCCTCAACATACTCAGGCTACCTCTAGCCAGCCTTACCATGTTGTGACCTTAACAAAACTTACTGTATCAAGCAAGGTGATTGGATTTTTAGTGCTTAGTCCTAAAGTAAGCATGCATATAATTAATCTTGTTGTCATGGTGCACTTACAAGCTTTAGAGAGATACTTTCTAACAGGCAGTTTGGACTGTGATTCTGAGGGAGACACAGAGTGTTTTTTTTCCTAAGGTGAGTGTTTTTTCCACTTCCTTTCTCATATTTTTGTGACAAAGCATTTAGCAGAATTTGCAGATTTGTTGGAAACTGACAGGCTGCGCTGCGAGTGCTTTTGCTGTGGCCTCGAACTGCAACCTCTGGGCTGTCAACCATGCACCCTGGCCCCCATGCAGCCCAGCCCTGGTTTGCCCACTAATGAGATGTTGTTTTTTCCATATAGGTAGGACTCTTTGGATGTGTAAGGATAACTGTTATATATAAGACAGTGCATGTGTTCCTGTGTTTCCAGGATTGACATTTCCTCAGACCAGTCTCTTTCTGAGACTGTAGCAATTCTTTTTCTAAACTGTGTTTTTTAAAGTGTTTTCAAAGTGTCAGAAACTTCTGTCTTTAAGGTTACAACTAAACAGACACTGAAAATTTCTGCAGCACATGAAACTCAATTTGATTGGGAAAAGGCATACAGAAGAGCTGTGTCCTTCATGAGTATTGAAACAGATATGTTTCATGCCAAAACAAAAATTGTTTATAACTTCTCAGCAATACCCATGATACGTGTATGTTTGTGGGAGAGAGACATAACTATACATAAGCTGCCATTTATGCATATATAAACATACACAAGATTAAAAGACCCTGTTTCACTGTCATGTATTGGTGGTACCAGATAGGTCATGCAGTTATCAACTTTAGCTCAGACAGAAGGTAAGGGCTTTTCTCTTTGACCATATCAAGCTAGTTTGAAGGTCATAAATAGACATGCTTTCCTAGTGTCTATCTGGCAAATGTATTTTATTAGCTTGAATTCCTCCAGAATCTTTCCAGCGCTAAAATGTATCTATGCTTGGCTTTATTATTATAAAATCAAAATCTGGACCCAGAAGGTGTCCTTTTGCCTCACGTGTGCTATGAGAATTCAGAAACATTTGGTTTGACTGATCTGTGTGTGTTTGAAACATACAAGCTGACCTTAAACCCAGCACCCCAACTAGCTAAATGGCCTACAGCTGAAGTCTTGAAACAGTTTGTTTCCCAAGGAAAGACAGCAATAACAAATATGAAACTATGTTTCTTGATTGAATTACTGCAACGGTTAATTCAATTTATCATCCTTGGCTACAGAAGGCTTGATGAAGTCCTGTGATGTTGATGAGATTTGAAAACTCAAACCTTACAACACATTCAGTTTAGATTAATAAAAAATAAAGAGGAAGTCTGATTCTAATATCCCGTTTCTCTTCCTGTGTGACTAAAAGCAAAAATTCCAAAGCTGTCTGCAGTAGCACCAAGTTCTCGTGCAATTTTATTTGCTCATGAACTCTCTCTGCTGCTGTCTGGTAATATGATGAACACTAGGGATGTGTTTCCTCTTGGAAATGAAATTAGTTATAACCATGCATTCTTTAGTACTGTTGAAATGTCCCTATACAGGGATTTGTTGTCTTTTTTATCTTTTGGAGTAATTGGGAGCCATGGACTTAGTTTTATTGTTGAAAGAGATCCTTTGTGCAGTGGAGTTTGAGAACTGCTGCTTTATTCAATCCTGATCTTGAACTCTGATGATGGTTCATCTGTGTAAATAATCTCATCAGCCTCTTGTGTTTGTCCATCCTTGAAGATTTCCTCATATAGGCGCTTAATGAAAAAATATACTGTGCTTTTCGTCCTTGTCAGTGGTGTCAGAACATATAAGCGAGGTTTTGGTGGAGAGGCTAAATAAAACTGCTGTAGTAAATGGAGTCCCAGCAACATTTTGTCTGGACGACTGAACAGCTTGTACTTCATTTTGATATTCAAAGGAAAAGGACATTGTAAAGTCCACCTGAAGGACATGTTTATTTATGGTTATTTCCCACTGAATTCTGTTTGCTATGGCTTGTTCCTAAAAATCTGCAAGAGAATAGATTTCCAAGTCTAACATTTCATCAAAACTCATGTTATCAGTTGGTCATCTGAGTATTTATCTGCCCCCAGAATGACTGTGTTATTCAGAAAAGTTAATGATTATGATTTGCCAGTGAAAAACTCATTTCTTACAGTATTTAGCCTATGCTTCTTCAGCACATCCCATATAAGTTTTTGGCATCACAAAAATCTTGCAGTTTTTCATCTCAAGAGTAAGAGACTTTACTTAACATCTAATAAAGAAATGAATTATTCTACAAGGTTTACAGATTACAATAGCTAGTTTTAAGTTTGTAGATAAAATTCGAAAGATAACCTAAATACATTCTTCTTGTCATTAAAATGACCTGTTTTCTTTGAATTCCTGTTTTTTTTAAAGGATACTCTATTTTTATAAGCACTGTCAACCACAGCTACTGCTGAATATCCATATTATATCAATTGGCGTTAAATTAATTACAAGTTTGCATGTTTAATATTCACTGGAAATTGAGGTTATTAATAGAAAAAGATTAAGACCTTTCAGGCAGAATGTGCTTGTCAATCTATACTGTTAAACTGAAAAAGGGGTAAATGAAGTAATTCCTTTTACTAAAAGTTATGGACTGAGTCCAGTAGTACAGTTTATGTCATTATCATACACTGGGCTGATCTATATGAGATGCTAAATGTGCATTAGACTAATTCTACTGCACATTAGTGCATCATGCAGATAGCTTAAGTGCTTTATTGGATCATGGACTATTGGATCAAGAGCTTCAGGGTGAGCCCTATATTTCCATCTTTTCTGTGATATAATCAGCTGTACTGTTATATTGTACTTTATGCATTATGGTGCTGTGTTTAGTCTCATGAAAAAACAACCATCATTTGCAGTGGTACTTGGTAGGTGAAATGTCTTTTTGGCAGGAGATTCACAGGAGAAGAGTAACTTCTGGAGAACGTGCCCGGTGTAGGCCTGATAAACATAAAAACGTTTCTTCCAAATATATTGTCAGAAAGTATTCATGAAACTTGAGCTTCTGATCATTTTCTCAAAGAGTTATTCTAGCTTTGACATGTCAACATTCATTCCAGAGAAGAATTGTTCAGTAGCGTACAACATTTCAGTGGGCAGACTTGTATTTCCTGGTTTTCTGTCAGATGGATTTCTTTGCATTTCATCAGATAAATCAGAGTGCAGCCTCTTATCCATGCTTTACTTTGTGTCATCTTTCTGTTTTTCTTTCAAATACTGGCATGGCTCTCACTGATGTGTAAAGGGAAACTCTTTAGGGTAGCATTTGAACATTGTATTTTTGTATCACAGAGCGGGAAGAACAGGTATTGGGAAATCTGTTCGTTTTTCTTATTTTATGAAAAATGCAAGTATTATCAATGATTGAAGCAATCCCACTCTGTTAATAATTGTGTATGAAATTGTGTTTTTCTCAGACACATTTCAGCTTGCTTTTGAAAAATATATAGTAAGTATATAGACAGAATTCTATAGAAATCAGCTTGTGAAAACTGAGGTAGAAATAGGTGCTATCTATCTAGGTAGGTAACCAAACCTACTCTCCCCCCCCCGAAAAAACCAAACAAACCAAAACAAACAAACCAAACTCCAGGAGTACTCTCTTATGATTCCTGGGGGTAAACCATCTCTGGTAGACAGGATTTATCACTTCTAGAGGAGACAGGGAAATGATCTTAATTTTTTCACAATTTGGTGGAGAATTTTAATACAGAGCTCTTAGGAGTGCTCTGTGGTGTATGAGTACTATATAACTTTGCGTGGAAACAGTACAGTTGCAGAAGGAAGTCTGTCACTGGTGAAGGGATCTGTTTTCAAGAATAGATAGGTTTAAGAATAAAATGTTTTTGCAGATTTCTACTGTAGAGTCAGGTATTGGCTGCTGTTTTAAAGTTATTATCTTGGAGGAAAAAAATAATCAGTTATTTTGGAGGTTGTTTTGTTGCCCCAAGACAGCTCAGTGCTGATTCAACATCTGTTTATGAAAGTAGTCCTACATTTTGTGCAGCTGCCAGTTATCTAGATGGGGTACTCAGAGGACTAGTTGATTTCTTAAGGCCATACTAGGGACTCAACAGAGATTAAGGCTAGGGACAGAAGTTTAAGTTTAAGTTCAAATCTGTAGTACAACAGAAGTTTGGTGTGCACAAACTACTTTCAAAATGGCTGAAACTGATTTAAGACAAACGTGAATGGATGTAGTATCAGACTGAACTGATTTAGATCAAACCGGTTTATGGAACTTCTGTCTCAGACCCCTTCCTGGTTCAAGTTAAATCACAGCGCCTGCAGTATTCCAGGATGTTTTGCAGTCCTAGGCTGTGCTGGTCCCTCCAGCAGAGCATGGTTGGCCCCTCCAGCAGAACATGTCTGGCTGAGAAGGGCATGGGTGAGAACATGGTTCTGGACCCAAGCAAGGATCTGCCTGGCGGAGGCAAAGGGAAGCAGCCCCTCACAGGCTTTTCTCCATTCCCTGCTTGAGCAGAGAGTGGGGGATGTGGCTAGGCTCCGGGCCCAGATAACAGGCTGAGATGGAAGGGAGATTGAAACCCCCTTCCCATCTGGGGTCTGCCTGGTGGGGGGTGGAGCAGACCCTGACAGGCTTTTCCCATTCTCTGCTCAAGTGGAGAGTGGGGAGAATGGCCAGACTCCAGGCCAGGCCAGCACGCAGAGGGGGAGGGGAGTTGAAACCCCCTCACCCGCCCAGACAGCACCCTGGGTGCTCTGTCACTGGGCGGATCCCAGCTAGGGTCCTGTGCGGGCCAGGGAATGGGTTTAAACCCCCTCCCCCCTCTGTGTGCTGGTCCAGGTGGAGCCTGGCCATGCCCGCCCTGCTCCGCTCAAGCAGGGAACAGGGGAACAGCCTGTGAGGGGCTTCTCCCACCCTGGCACACTTCAGCTGGTATCCTGGCAAACCCTCTCCCCTTCATACTCAGTGGGCTGGCCAAGGCTGGCTACATCCCTCCTCCCCCAGCTCAAGCAGCAAGTGGGGAAAAGCCTCGGAGGGTTTTCTCTTCCATCTTCCCTCCCTTCCCATCAGCAGTGGCCAGAAGGCTGGAAGACGTGCTCTAGCACTCCCACAGCTTCTGGTGTGAGCCACCTCAGGCATGTGGCTGTATTTCCAGAATGTCTGTTCACTTCCTTCTCAGTTCAATCTATGCAGTTTAGACTAACCTGTACAGAATCGAGTCAGCCTTGGGCTTTGATTGTCTGTACTTTCTGGCTTTCTGTTTGGAAGCAACATGGGTAATGTTCACCAAGATTCATTTAATTCAGTGTATTACTTGTAATGCAGCCTGGTAATTTAGTTGAATTAATTTTATATTCATTCTTATTAGCTCTAGAAAATAAAAACTGTTGCATGCACATATTGTTCTTCTTACATGTAACAGTATTTTGCATATTACTTTGGGAGCTGCATTTCAGTCAAAGCACAATATGTAGTGTTAACTTCCTGCAAAATCCATTAGCTGTTTGAACTTTCATTTAGTTTCTTAATTTCATGTAAGAGTTTTAAAAAAATGTCACGTTTATATTATGTCTGACATGCTTTGTTCTCTAACTATAGTTCATGCTGTGTTTTTCCTTATAAGCTAAGTTTCATATGGGCATCCAGCTGTGGTTGTCTAATACCAACAAGGAATGTTTATTCTGCAAAAATGATGGGTATTACATGTTGGGTAGTACTCAGGTGACAAAATATGCGTAAGTCCTTGTGTAAGTGCTTTGCAGCATATTAGCCTCATAATTTAATTGGATTTTGAATCAGAGAATGATCTATGGTTTTGAAAAATAGGCAGTAATTTATGAATTCAGGAACTTTTAATAGTTTCGTAGATGTTCGGGGCTGGAAGGGACCTTACAGATCATCGGGTCCAGCCCCCCTGCACTTAGCCAGGAAAGACTGCTGGGGTCACATGACCCCAGCAAGATGGGCATCAAGATGCTTTTTGAAGATCGCCAGGGTGGGTGACTATACCACCTCACGGGGAGCTTGTTCCAAACCCTCGGCATTCAAATTGTAAAGAAGTTTTTCCTTATGTCTAGTCTGAAGCGATCTTTAAAATATAAAATGAAGTTATGTTAATATATTAAAGAATACTTCAGGATTCTCTTTGGAAGAAGTCTTCAGAATTCCATTAACACTATGATCGACTTTTCTAAAAACATATTCCTACTTTTTCAGTTTTATAAATACTTGTGAAGGGCATTTCAGATGGAAAAGTGTGTTATTCCAATTATTTTCAAAAGGTATGGGCCAAATTATGAAGTTTTTCATTCAGTTTTTATTTAACCTTTACCAAAGAAAGCTTCTATTTTGTCCTACTCTGTTTCTGATGTTGAAAAGTGGTGTGCTAGGAGCATCCATGACCAATGTCTGGCTGTCCTCTTGCATAATCCAGGCTGAAACATGGCTAGCTGACTCCTTTAGTCCCATTATAGTGCATGACACTGATCTATGGTGATCAGATCTGTAGGAAGTGGTACTGGTCTGCTGATACTTCCCTGCTATCTCATGGTGAGAGAGCAGGGTTTTTCTAGGGATCCAATGAAAGCCAAGAGGCACCAGTCTTTGGTACAGGCTGACATATCCAAAACAGTGTCCCTCATCAAAGGACATTTGGGGCTGTGGAATTCAGCAAACTTGCCTATGACTTTTCCAGATCGCTAGATAGTGTGTCTGCCCCCTGCCCACCCGGCTGCAGCCAGCACGTGGTATCACACAACTCTTGAGACAGCAGGGTGCAGAGTCCAGCCTGCAGCAGCAGCTGTCTCCAGCCTATGCACAGATCTGGGGGTATGCGCAGCGGCAGGAACTCCCCCACCCCCCTGCATCTCTTGGACAAACCACTCTCGTGACTCCGCTCCAGCTGTGCAGCACCTGCCCCTGCCCGAGCCCCACTCCCTCCATCATCATGGGGGCTTGATCTGCCCCCCACCCCACTCCTTAAAACCAAGAAAAAAATATAAGGTGGTACGTGAGCTGAAGCTTTGAGGCAAAGGGGTACACTTGTTAAAAAAGGTTGAAAACCCTTGGTCTATCCTCTGCCCTCAGTCACATCTCTCTCACCTGCAAGCTGTTCTGTAGCAGTAACTGCAACTCTAGACACTCAGAAGCTTATGTAGTGCCTGTAGGATGAAGAGGTACAGAGAAATCAGGATTTCCAGAGGAACAGTTAGGGGAGTAGACAGCTTATCTGTGGCAAGTTTGATCTTACTTCAACTTCCTCATGATATATAACTAACTCTCTCCTTTCTCTGACAGTGGTCTTGTCATGCTGGCAGTTAAGTCTCCTTCAACAGAATGGAGGTCTATTAATTTAAATAAAAGTTTTTCTTGTTTAAATGCTTAGGACACCTATACACATACCCAACACCCACTCCAATGTGTTCTAATTAGAATGTGTCAGCATAGACTCCCCGGATCGTGTGAAAAGATGCCTTAAGTGATAATTTTTGTATAAACTTCACTATACTTAGTGTATGTTGTTTCGGTATCTGTTCTACTTAGTGGTGAAATGTGCATCTGCGTTTGAAACCGTGTACCTTTGAGAGAGAAGATTGCTCCGACTTATATGGTTCAACTCATTCCACTGACAGTTGCTGAGGGCCTTGTCTCGCATTCACTTGCAGCGGTTGCAAATCATTGAAATGTAGTGATCGTTAAAGTTAGTACAGATTTCCCTCCATTTATGCTGTACATGTGTTCCCAGAGAACTGTGCATAAATTGAATTTGCATAAAGTGAACCTACTTTACAGTGTAACAAATAGGGATAGGTTCCCATGGTGGTGAGGGAGGCAGGGAGTGAGGCTGGGACTAGGGAAGGGACAGGGCGAGGAGTGCTGCTCCCGGGGCTGCACAAGGCAGCAAAGCAAAGGGAACAGAACAGCACTCACCCCAGCTCTGGCTGCAGCAGCCCTGGGAGTGGTCGGCGCCAGCTGCCTGCAGCCTCTGGGCTGCACTGTGCTCTGCCTGTCCCCACTCACCTCTGCTCCTGGGCTGTGCCATACCCTGGTGCAGGCAGCTGGTGTCGGCTGCTTCTGGGGCCTCTGCAGCCGGGGCTGGGGTTGGTAGGGTCATGACCCTTTCCCCTCCCCCCATAGACTTACCTTTTTGGGTGGGGGCGGTATCTATGCTGATCGTGTAAGAGTGAATTTACCTTGCATATAATTAATTATGGGTCTAAATATACACATTGCATAAGAGTGAATTCATGTATAAAGAACCTGCATAAATGGAGGGAAACCTGTATATGTAAGAAGATAAGCCTTGTCTGAAAGGGAACAAATTTGGAACACCAGGAGGGCACTTAGACCATCTTAAACTGATTGAACATACATTTTCTCATTTTTGATAATCTTTGCACTGATATTGAGTTGAATGTGTGACTGCTCATGGAGGTATTATTTAAGCTGTCAGTCTAGCCTGTAACCTGTGGATTATACGACTCTTCTTGTTTTCAGACCACACTTCTTATATCTTAATCTTGCTGCTTCTCCTTGCATAAGACTTTTAATACCTGACCTTTTCCAGCTAAAACATTAATCCAAGCTTTTATCAATTCCTGTCTACATTACTACTATTTCCTCTTCTCTGACCTATTTGATTCTCATGTTTCTCCACCCCCACACGTCATTAAAAAAACTTTCACTCCTTGATACAGACTATATTACTTGTGTCTTAGAAGCCCTTTGCTTGCCATTTACCTTCAGGGCCTTTCAGTGGTGCCCCTTGTATCTTATCATGGAGCTCTGTGAATGATACTAACCTTCTCTACCCTTTCATATGCTTAACACTCAACCATCTTCACCTACTTTTTTCCAAGCTGCCCCTTCATACATAGAACATTTTCCCCAAAGTGATTAAAAAAAGCCTCTTTGTTCTCCAAATCCTTGTTCAAGGACTGCTATATCAATGACACCCATAAATAATTAACTACATACTAAAGATAATTTAAGAGGAGAGGCACTTGGCTGCATTTTTAATATACATTGATTTATTTTAAAAATGAAATTAACATGCTTATTTTATGTAGTTTAGGTATTTTGATTCCATCACTTCTCATCCTTCCTATGTTGATTCTCTTTTTAAATTAGGAGTCCTTTGGCATGATGCCATGTATGCATCCATGTTTGGATTGAGGCCTTTGATCATCATTATCAGTTTAGAATGAGAAAAATGATGACAATGATGATGAAGTGTCTACATAACACTCTGGGATAACACAAATTGATCTTGGTTGTCAGAAGATTGACTCCAATCTTGAAATTTGAGTCTAAGCAGGAATGACTATAGGTCTTCAAGTCAGATTCCCATTGCACTTGAAAAAGAAGAGCAAGTACTTTTATAAGTTATTTTAAGTTAACTGCTTTTGAACTGATTATTGCACAATATTAAATAAATCTAATTTATTTCTTGTTTTAAGATAAGAGAGAGAAGAAAGAGCAAAATGGGTGGGTAGGGAGCCTTCGGAAGGAGAAAACAAATACTGATGAGATGTAATGCAAGAACCATTGATGCTTTCTACATTTCTTTCTCTGAATTCTTCCTTTTCAGTTAACTTTGCAGGCTTATTTTCTTCCTTGAACTATACATATAAGGAGCCTTAAATATGAACAGTTAAGGACAACATTGTGCAATATAAATATTTGTAATGGACTCTACTATCACTGATTGCTACTGCTTTGCAAACAACTGATTTATTTAGAGACTAAATTGTGTAATATTTTTTTGGGGGCTTTATTTTTTGATTATTAGTCATACAAGTAGCTTATTGAAAGCTAGACAACAGGCCTTACAATGATTCCCAAACTTTTGCAGCTTAGATGTTCCTGTTCCTCTTGCCTAGAAAGATGAAACACCATGCCCTGCTCCTGTCAAAAAATGTATTCATATCTACATCTTTCAGTGGCCCCACCTAGTTCCTCTCCCCACCCCACACATTGAAAAGTTTGGTGTACCTTTTCATTCCTTTCCTTTCTTGCATGTAACAAAGAGTAATGAGACAGTAAACTTAGCTGACATTTAAAGTATCTCCATTGGGATTTGAGTACTTGTCTGGATCAAAAATGTCACAACAATAACTTAATTAGTTTCAGTGCATGCCTTTGGTTGTTTTTCTGCAATCTTTTGTGGTCTCTCTTGTATTAGATTGAGTATCTTATTTTGATTTCTTTCAAATTGTATGGAAATGACTTAAAATCTTATTTTGATTTCTCGTCAGAATATGTAACTGATTTAAAAAAAATAATGGTTCTGTACAGACATACTCTGAAATAAATTATTGCTGCTACTACTACTACTAGATTGAATGGATGTTGTTATTGTGATGGCATACTGAGTTAGTTTAAATGATTTGCAGTTGTTTCAGGGGTGGGCAAAATCTGGCCTGTGGGCCCGAGCGGGCCAATGGCAGGCTCCATTTCCAAGCAGCCCTTGCCTGTGTTGCTGTAGCCAGTTTCCATGGAGACCCTAGGAGCAGTGGTGCTGTAACAGCACAGGGCCAGGGTTTCCATGGAGACCAGCCCCAGCAGCTCTGGCAGATTGTACAGCTGGATGGGGAGCTTGGGGAGCTGCCTTGGGGCTGGGATCTTGCAGCGGTGATACTGTGGTCTGGAGCTGGGGCAGAGCTGCAATCTGCTGCCCACACACCTCAGGCAGGGGCATTGCAGGCAGCAGATCGTGGCTGTACCCTAGCTCCAGACCATGCTGTCAGCACCACAAAATCCCAGCCCCAACCCTTGATTAGCTCCCTACCCAGCTGCACACCCTGCCAGTGTTCCTGGGACTGGTCTCCATGGACACACCGACTCTGTGCTGTCATGACACCACCACTACTGGGGTCTCCGTGGAAATCAGCTGCAGCAACGTGGGTGGGGGCTGTTGAGAAGATAGTCTGGCTGCCAGCTGGATCTGCTTACCCCTGCTAAAAACTCAGGCAGGTTTCTTTGCATTAGTTACACTTGCTTCATATTGAGAAGGATTTTCCTATGAGCATAATGGTGAGACACTAGTTGATGAGATTTGGAAAGATAGTCCTCTTTTCCAGCACAACAGAGTAGCAAAGAGGACTATCTTGATACAGGTTGTATTACTCGAGTCTTAGAAGCCCTTTGCTTGTCATTTCTTTTCCTATCACATTGTTTCACTTCTTGTCTTCACCTTCAGGGCCTTTCAGTGGTACCCCTTGTAAGGAGGGGGAAAGATGGTCCTCTTTGCTAATCTGTTGTCCTGTTGCCCCTACCCTTCTCCCTCCCCCACACATTTCATAAGTACTAGGAGATTGCATGCTATGGAAGAGGCAACTGCAAATAGTTCATAGTCCCTCTTTTATATGGGTTGCATTTTGCTATTCTGGCCAACTTTTAAATTAATGATGTGATTTTTGGTCCATAAGTATGGAATGCTGAATAGGATCACAGTGGATTGATATGAAAAATAATTACTGAGTAATTTTTCTAAGAGTTTGCAATTAAATCCATTAATCCATTAGTGAGTTAATAGTAATTGAAATCTATCTTGATTACAAAATTATTCTCTTAACTTTTTAAGGACCTTAACTCTGCCCTGAAATGATACCATGAGGGGAGGGGAGAAAAACAGATAAATATTGAGTGGGTCTTTAAACATCATTTTAATTTCAGTGACAATAAAATGTAATTATCATGTTTCATATTAGTACAAGACTGATTAATATAAGACTAGCAGGTCAATTAAATGCCGTTACCTTTTTATTTTGGAATGCTTAGATTTGTTTTAAAATCAAATCTTAATCCTGCATTGTTTTTAGTGCTTGGTTTTGAAAAAAATCAAAAATCAATATAATTATTTTTGTAGTAAGGCTGGAATGTTGTAGCCATGATGGTCCAGAAAATACACCGGAGTTAAGGATTTTTTGTGATATCTTCTACTGAGCCAACTGTAGGGGCTAGGATTTTAAGGCACCGCATACTTTCCTTACTCTGGAGGTAATAGGAGCTACCCCACCATGTTGCCACCAGCCCTCCAATCAGATGCAGTTTACGGTAATACCCAGGACCAATTAAATATGCAGTCTCAACTTTAACTCCATCTCCATGTAGTTGTTTTGTTTGGCTGGTTTGGTATGCCCAGCATCTCAGCTAATATAAATCAGCATAGCTCCTTTGGCTTCAGTGGACTTGATTTACACTAGCAAGGACTCTGTCTCCTTTGTGCAAAATCACTATGCCATAAAAATCCGTTATCAAAATGTTCTAAATTATGACCAGGCCATCTTATGTGATGGCCATTCCTTCTGTAATCCTTTAGCTCTCTGTCTATTTGGTCTGCCTTTAAAAAAAGAAAAAGAAGTGTAACCTCTGTGGAGCAAAGCCTGCACTGTCTCTGATATTTGGAAGCAACCTAAATAAGCAGTGTTTCCTACTGGCTGGAGTACTGGGCTGGGCTCTGGAAATTTAGGTTTTACTCCAGAATGTGCTACTGGGACACCTTTGGTAAATCATTTCACCTTCCTATGCCTCTTGTTTTTTCCCCATCTGTGAAAAAAGGCATAGTGACACCTGCTCTCCTTTGTAAATCACTTTAAGATTTAGTAATGGAAAATGCTAGGTATTATCTTTCATTTATTTATTACCTAGAACATTGCATGAATAGGCACTTCTGTAAAAACAGAGTATTTTCTTTCCAGATTTAACATAGGTCAGGTGTTACACTATCAGGAGAATAGGTGCAATTTTATGAATAGAACGGATGTTTGTTCCATCTGACCTGTGAATCTGATGGGTTTTACAGCTTGACAGTGGACCGAGTCACCTGCTGCCTGGAGGAGATCACTTAAATCGATGATAAATGGCCATTCTGCCCTGCAACAGAGTCAAGTTCAGGTCTCAAGGCTCCATATGTCATTGCTCAAAAAGGCAAAGGTTGGCAGAGCAGCAGGACTGGCACACTTAGCTTCGGGTGATGTGGGGGAGCAAAGTGGCTATAAGCCTGTCCTGGTATTCAGAGAGTGATGACAGGGTCCAAAGAGAGACCTATGCACAAGCATATTTGTCTGTGATTTTGGATCTTGTATGTAGTTTTTGGTCTCAGTTGCAAGAGTTTACAGATGGTATAAAACCGTGTAGATTCATTGTACTCTGTCTAGTTCATTGCTTGCTGTACTGATGTGCAGTGAAAGTTATATGCTCACTGACACCATGCCATTCAGATAACTACAGGGTCACACATTTTCTTGCTCTGCAAGTATTGCATACACAAGGGGCTTGCATTTCTCCATGCTTTTCCACTATCCTCCCTATGGGCTACCCTTCCTTCCCTCTCTATGGATTCCTTGCAAGCCCATCTACTCCCCCATGCCAGCACCTCTGTGTGTACCCCATTCTCCTATTTTCCTACGTCCTTCTCCTCCTTGCCTCCCATTGTTTCCATATTCCCCACCTGTGTGGCTCCTGAAAGCAGTGAATGGCTGCACACACTGTTCGTGGGGCCACAGCCCCGCCACAGGGGCCAAAGTCCCCCTTCAGGGTCCAGAGCCGCCATGCAGAGGCTACAGTCTCCCCACAGGGCCCACACCTCACCCACAGCAGCAGCAGCAGCCATCGGGGTGCTCGGGGCCTCCTGGCACAGCTCCCTACAGTGTGGCATGGGGCAGCATGGCTCAGCCCTCACCACCTAGCACCCAGTACTGTCTGTGCCATATTGTGTGGGTCCTGCCCAGCTCAGCTTGGCGCTAGTTGCCTTTGGGCAGTCCCAGGCCACTCAAACTGTCACCCGGGGCCCCATGCCACTCGTGGGGACCGTGTGTCACACCAGCCTGGGTCCTGCATGCATGGGTGGGCATGGAAAGCATGATGACACAAAGATGTGGGGAGAAGTCTGCACATTGGAGGGGAGGGACAGAATCCAATTAGATCTAGACAGGTTACAGAAGTGGGTGGATGAGAATAGAATGGAATTCAATGCAGAAAAGTACAAGGTGCTGCATCTAGGGAGAAGGAATCTGCAACATACATAGAGGACCCTTCTCAACAACACAGTGGCTGAAAGGGATCTTGGAGTCATTTCTGACTCCAGGATGGACTTGAGCCACCAATGCAAAG
The DNA here is from genome assembly GCF_052110815.1 of Crocodylus siamensis. NCBI lineage: Eukaryota > Metazoa > Chordata > Crocodylia > Crocodylidae > Crocodylus > Crocodylus siamensis. The sequence goes on from NC_143398.1 coordinate 70,052,616, forward strand.
ACGCATTCAGTAAGGCTACCTGCACCTTCTAGTGCATCTACAGATGTATCACAAGCAGGTCCAGGGCGGTGATCCTTCCCCTCTATGTGGTGCTGGTCAGGCTGCAGGTGGAGTACTGTGTCCAGTTCTGGGCGCTCACCAGGGGGGACCAGTGGAAAATAGGTGAGGCTCGGTTCCCCTGGGCACCACCTGGGATAACAAGGAATAACGGCCACAAATTGATTGAGACCAGGTTCAGGCTTGATGTCAGGAGGTATTATTTTACGGTTAGGACTGCCAGGCTCTGGAATGGGCTCCCAAAGGAGGTGGTGCTCTCCCCTACCTTGGGGGCCTTCAAGAGGAGGTTGAATAGATATCTGGCTGAGGTATTATGATCCCAGCACTCGTTCACACCCAGGGCAGGGGGTCAGACTTGATGATCTGTTTAGGTCCCTTCTGACCCTAGAAACTATGAAACTGTAGCAGGATGGCGCCCTAGGATCGCCGTGCACTCCCCTAGGGACCACCTTCTGTACCATGCCAAGCATTCTCTAAGCACCCTCAGAATCTCGCCCGCCATGTCTTTGGTCTTGTGTATTTATAGTAGGGAGGCTGCCCTTCGTTCCCTTGGCTATGGTTTTCCTGCTATGTGCTGGGCCTGCCTCGGTCTCCCTGGCATCCTGCCTTGCTCCGTGCCCTGTTGATGCTCTGTCCCTTCCCAGTCTTGTCCCTCTCAGGCTCTCTGGAGCCCCGCCTCATTCTGTACCTCATGGTGCTCAATGGCAGTCGCTGCCTCTCTGTCTCTGGGACTTCTTGCTACCCACCCTCTGGGGCTTCTCGCTGCCCTCTCTCTGGGGCCTCTCGCTCACCCCGTGCCCCACTGGCGCTCAGGTTCTCCAAGACCTTCTTTGTTCTGCCTTCCAGGGTCCTCGGGGTCAGCCCTCTCCCAATACTGCGCCTTTGCCTTGGCGCTCGGGGATGACATCTCCCCCTCTGTTGTGTCCTTTCGGATGCTTTGGGTCAACGCCCTCCCTCCACTGTCCTTCCTGGCAGTCTGGGAGGCCACTCACTCTGCTGCACTCTTTTTGGCTTCACAGTCGCTGCTTCTCTCTCTGGGCCTTCTCAGCAGTGCTGCCCCTGTCTCTGGGGCTGGGGTTCACTGTAATGTGGTTGCCCTATGAGACCTCCTCCATCCCCTTATAGCCTTGCCCGAAACTCTGGTGTAACAACAACCAAAACACAAGCCCCGGGCTATAAACAAATCTATGCCTTATGGCTAAAACATCCTCCAAACCACACCACAGGTGTTTCATCTCTCACCCATGTCACTAGCTGCTTGCACATCCAAGCCTTTTCCTTCTCACTTATTCAGACCTGAGCTCCTTCCTCCTTGGCCGTCAGCTGCCTTTCCTCCTGGCCTTTGGCCTACAATTTATATAGGAGCCAGGCCCTGCCCCTTTCAGTCAGCTGACTGGACAGGTGGGTGTCCTTAGCTCCTTCCGGTTGCCCCTAGCAACTGGCACCTGAGCTGCTACTCTGGCTCTTCAAGTAGCAGGCACCTTGGTGCCCTGCTACACAAACAATGGAACTGGCCTGGGTGGGGTCCATGCACACAGGACCTGGCCTGGCGCAACAGGCAGTCCGGGCCCTGCAGGGAGGCTTTGGCCCCTGTGGGGAGGCTGTGGCCCATTTGGGGGGAGCTGTGGCCCCTGTGGGGGGGGGACAGTTGGTGAGCTGTGCAAGGAGGCTGTGTCCTGCAGGGGGCAGGGAACCTACCCTTCCTGAGCAGTCCCCCCACAATCCCCTGACAAACCCTACATCCCCAAGCCACCCCAAAAAACCCCTCACAGACATACCTGGCCCTGTGGATCGGGAGTGAGGGGACTGGGACTGGGGTAAGGCTGTGGGTTGAGAGTGAGGAGCAAGGCCAGGGGCAGGGCATTGACATATCAGTGCTGCTCAGCACTGTTCATCTTGGTGAGTGAATGGGGTAGGGGCAGTTCTGATTTTTCTATGACAAAAAAGTTAAAAGTTAATGCCAAAGTGTACAGATATTTAGAATTTATTTTATTATGATGGTAGAGGTACTGGTAGGCTTCCAAATTGCTTTAAATTTGTAAATATATCAATAAAACATTGCCCAGTTGATCTCTCTCTCTATATAGTGGCATTTCATATTAATAGCAAAAGAACACTATTTTGGGTATTTAATAAGATAATTTTGGTTTCTTATCAGAGAATCTGCAATTTTAAAACAGGGAACACCAGGACCCCTGCTGGTGAGACAAGTAACAAGACCCAGGCAGAGGAGCCTGTCCAGGGCCAGCACTGGGGACGAGGCCTGTGCGACTAAGGAAGTATTCAATGTGGATTCAGAAGACAGTGATTCAGTTTGGTGATTGGAATCACTGTCCCCATTCAGTTAGGTGGAATCAGAACCAGAGATTCAGTACTAATTCAGAGATTCAGATCAGCTTTGCCTGCCTCTGCCCTAGCAGAGGGAGCCTCAGGAGAAGTTCCCATGGCTGCCTTGTCTGGCCCCATCCCTCACCTGGTGCACAGTGCCTTGCTGAGCCATGCTGTGCCTATGCCATGGAGCAGCTGCCATGCGGGTACCAGGTGGGGGGAGGTGATCCCCGCTGCCCCCCACTGCCCTGTGCTGCATGGGGGAACTCTGCCATGAGCCCTTAGAGGTTGTGATCCTCACTGCCAGAGCCAGCGGGGCTTTTTTTTTTTAAGTGCCAGGAGGCTGGGGGCAGGCAGTGAATGGAGCCGAGCAGGGTAGCCATGGCGGCTTCTCCTGAGGCTCTCCCAACCTGTCGAGAGGCAGGTGCAGCTGGAGCTATGGGAGAACCTGCAGCTGTCCAGCTGTGCAGCTGTCCAGCTCTCCCCGGCCCATCTAAATCTGATTCTTTTCTGAATCGATTTGGAAGCTTCAGATTTGATTTGAACCTTTTAATGGGTCTTCCATTTGATTTGGATTCGGAGATTTGGCTGCCAAATTGGGCCGAATCTCCTCCAAATTGAATTGGCAACCGAAGCTTTGCACAGCCCTACTGGGGACCCAGCTAAAGGGCAGATGAAGTGGCTGACCTGTTGGCCATTTGGAGCAAAGAGGATACATTTGGACAGTTCAAAATGGGGCACATCTTCTGGGCAACAGCTACCCAGATGGCAGAGCAGGGGCACCCCATCCAGGTGTGGCTGGCATGCAGCCATGGGGCTGGAGGTCCAAGGGGTCGGATGCTGTTGCAGGTGGCAGCAGGTCACAGACAGGCAGCAGCCCCCTCTACCAGACTTCTGCAGTGGGTAGATGGGCCAGGGGCTGTGGTGGGCCAGTATGGGGTGCTCCTGCGTTGAACCACCCATCTCACTGCACCCGACCACCTTCCAGGCTCCAAGTGCCTCCCTGGGGATGCCTCACATCTGGCCAACCCCCTTCCTGGAGCACACCCACTAGTCTGGGAGTAACATCGCCACCACACAGGGTCTGGACTGTTCATAGTCCTGCACCCCTTGGGAAACATAGGCCTACTAGTCCTTGAGAGTGCTTAACTCACTGCAAGAACTTGGGGTGTTTCCCTTAGTTTGAAGCATAAATAGTGGTGTCCCTGAGTCAACTGAACCAAGGGGACTCCAAGGCATAATCTAGGCCCTCTCCCAATAAGTGTCTTATGCTAGGTACAAAGGAGAAATTTATTAGTTACAAGGAGTAGGTTTGGAACAGGGTACAGGGTAGAGCAATATCAGAGAAATCCCATAGAGCAAATAGGGTGGCTGGGTAGCCTTTGATCACGCATCTGAGTTGCTGCAAGCTATATATCTAGTTAGTTCTCAGGTAGCTTACTCACAAGTATCACCCAGAGGCAGGTGGAGATTCCCTCTGGAGGCAGGCAGTTCACTGATCATGAGTTTTGAGAGAGAGAGCAAGTTTCAGATGGTCCAGCTCTTCTCTCTCTCTGAGTCTTCCTCATGGCTGCTGCCCCTCCTCCTGGACAGTCCTTAACTTATGACCTCATTTACTTGGTCCAGTGGAGGCCAGCAACTGTTGGCTGCCAGCCACCCAATTTGAAATGCAACACTGGTTGCTGGATAGACTGGCATTGCTCAGAACAGTAGGGAGCCCAAGCCCCTCACCCAGGTATGTGATGCCAGTCATGTAGGCAGAGGGAGCAGGAATGTATCCAGCTCAGGTTACAACTTAGGGCCACATGAAGAGATGGGGCAGAGGAGTGACCATGGTAACCAAATTGTCAGGTAGCGCTGTTTTGGAGACAGACAGGGAGGGTATTCTGCCACAGGGACCACTCCAGGTCAGGGCTGCTTCAGCGGTCCAGCTGGCACAATGGGTAGTGTCCGCAGAGATACCAACTGGCTGGGCCTCAGAAGCTCCTGAGGGCAAGTAGCCCTGAGCTGCTGGCCAGGGCAGTTTTTTATATTGCTGGGGCCAGCACCTGTGGCTGTAGATTGGAGAGGAGCTGGGCAGGAGTATTTTGCCTCAAGTGATGCACCTTGCCCCACGCTGAAGTGCATGTCCGGGCATGTGTGCTGAGGCAAAAATCTCCGGGTCAAATTTGTGTTGCTCCTATTTGAGCTGCTGCAAGCACACATGCCTGCATGTGTGGATGAGCCTTAAGGTGCCACCCTGCCTTCCACCTTATAGTGATAGATTTAATAAATTCTATTTCATTTATCCAAGATAAGGTTAAAGATGACTTAATCATGGTCTACAAGTCCCTACTTGGTAGAAGGATTTATGATTCTTGACAGCTGGATAGTCTAGCTGAATATGGATAGTCTAGCTCAGCAGTTCCCAAACTCTGCCAGATTGTGCACCACGAATTTAAAATGATACAACTTTAAGTGCCAACAGCAATTTTTTCAGTTCAACCTTAAGTACCACCAGCACATTTTTGTCATATAAAGTAATTATAATAAATCTGTTAATGGATACCACTGACAGGTTCTCTGCCCATCACTGGTGGTAACCATACTATAGATTGGGAACTGCTGGTCTAGCTGAAAAAGTCATAGCAAGAGCCAGTGGAAATAACACGCAGATTTTCAATAAGAAAAGCAAGATATAACTGAAATACTTTGTGGCGGAGTCTCTATCACATGCAACTTTCTGCAAGATATTATGTAGTTTAAAGTGAAGGTATGGGATGGATACAAATTGAAATGTTTGAATCTGTGATCTGAATTGTACCAGAGGTCTGATTGGATGATTGTAATAGTCCTTCTAGCCTTAAAAACTTCAGGTACATGAACTATTTCTCTCTTTGTTTGGGAATTAGCCCAGCCTCCTGAGTCTTCCTTTGTAATTGAAATTGCTGAAATGTGGTATCATATTTGAATTGTCTCCAAGTCAGCAGGCTCATTTTTGGGGTATAGTGATCATGATTACATACAGTATTTGAGTAATGAGATTGGAAGGCCTGAAATTCAGTTCTGCTGAAATTGAACTGCAAAGTGAGATATTATAACTACATCAATCAAAGAAGATCTGAAAGGTATTTCTGCTGAAAATAAAATACCAGTGTAGGAGAAAAATATTTAGTAACTGTGGCCTATTTTAGACCTTGAAAGCAGAGAGTGAAAATACACAAACATTTCCCCTGGATCTCACTCACACATGCACACACAGCATACAAAGAAATACAAGGTAATACGTTTCAGTATGTAAAGGAATAATGTGATTATGTGTTGATGTGAGAAATATTAAGAGGTATTAGTAATACTTTTAGTAGTAATCATAATTCCTAGCTCTTACATAGAACTTTTTATTATTTGTATTTTTCAAAACTCTTTATAAAGGAGCTTAGCTTCATCACCCTAGTTTTCGATATTACAGTTAATACCATAATTAATAAACTAATACTAATAATCAGCGTTATATTATTAGTGACCCCACAAAGCACATAGACTCAGATTTTGCCTTCACTTAAAGCTAGGTAACTGTGGACTACAGAGGACTGCATAGATATAACTGACCACAGAATGTATATTGACATTTCTGTGCTTCAGCTGTGGTAATAATGGTGTGCTTTATAGGAGGTAATGATGTATGTGAGTGACTAATACCAGTCTCATTCCAAAAGCACTTTTTCACCTGTTTGGCACTTACATGATACTTGTTTTCCTGTTTCTTTCAAATCAACCTAAATATATTATTAATCACTTACTTTTTATCTTTATCATTATTAACAAAATAGCTAATTAGCTGAAGAAAGATGTTGTTATTATTATTATTATATGTTTGGATAATATTGGATGAAATGTCATATTTCAGATTGTTATTTCTGCATAACTTTGATCAGGGAAAAAATAATTACTCCTTTTTCTGCATTGTTTCCCATAGGGTGCAGCTTTAATACGAATGTTGGCTAATTTTATGGGTCACTCGGTGTTTCAGATGGGCTTACAAGTAAGTAGAAAGATATTTGTTTTTTTCACATGCATCTGTTCCAGATTTCTTCCTTTTTTTAATTTGCATGTATTTCTGCCAGTGTTACTCTTTTTAAATATCTCAAATGTTGAGGCAGCAGATCTCAAATGTTAAGACAACAGCATGTCCCTGAAGCTGAATTTAATAGAAAATGCTAAGTTGTATAACACAAATACCATCATTCCAGTAAATGAAAGCTGCATGTACAATTCTTAGTGTGTCAAATGATTGCACTTTAACTGCCACACAGTTTTACTTCCATTTAGTGTACATCACCAAATAGAAGTAATTTTCAGATGTTCAAAACTGTGCAAGGCCTTCATTGAAAGAACTTGCCAAGAAAAAAGTAACTTTGCTTCCATTACATTTAAATTTGGATATAAAAATAAAAATGAATGATATTAATCCCACTAGACCATGTGCAGCTGTCAGGCTAATTATATTTTTTTCAAATAAATGTTTTCTTTTCTTTTCCCTCACCCCCCACAACATATCAAAACCCTTGAGCTTTATTTTTACCTTTGGTGAACATGGAGTGCTCTTTGCTTAATGTTGTTCTGAAAACTCATTTTGTCTTTCTAAAAGATATTTTAAAAAAGTAATATTTCTGTGTAAAGAGAGAAGTTCACAGTGCTGACTGTCAAGGATGGAGTCTCTTAAACAATAATGCAGGGCAAATGAATGTTTTGTAAACTACTTTAAAACAGCCCAAAATAGAAAGAAAAAAACCCCAAACCAACAATGCAATCCCTTTATTCTATTGAAATCTGAGTAAATCATGTTACAGGCAGCTGTGATTGATGAATTATGTATGATTCAGTCTGCTACTTAGAAGTGTCCTTTAAAGTAAATTGATGTTCACCTGAAATACAATTATGCTAAGATGGAAAGAGCAATCAATCTTATCTGTTCTTAGTAAGCTTTTCATTTTGAAATTTAAATAAACTACATCTGGGATCAGGTCATATTTTAACACAGTAATTTTACCTCCAAGCAAAATGGATTTAAAGATAAAATATAAAACAAAAATTATATAAATACTCTGGTTATGTCATATAAAGGTGTATTTAATGTTATAGGCAGCGAAAGGAATCCCTAGAGGAATTGTAGCTTTTCTGGAAAGTTGTAGGACTTGGTGCAATCAAGGTTGGAAGATTACTGGTCCACTGGAGCCTATAAGCTTCTTTCCTTAGGTGTAATATCAAACCAGGTCATTTGGGCTTATCTTCTAACACAGATAATTGTTCTTCACCTGGAACATTTCCCTGAACAAACCAACATGTATACAAGATGAAATCCTGAATCAGTTTCAGATAATGAGTCTTTTGCCACTGACTTAATGGTCCCAGGATTTTATCTAGAAGCCTTCTCGCATTCAGATCTGTTCATAGAAAAATGTAGTGTTATACTATTGACATTTAAAGGTTTCCCCACAAAGAATATGATTTCCTCTCAAACTTTCTTACATCAAACCTAATTAAATACTAGAATTATATAGTAAAAATATACCTGCAGCATCCATGATAAAAAAAGCAAAGCATGAGTATAAATGATGAAAAGTATAAATAGCTTTAATTTCCACGTCTTATTTCTTTCATAAAAATGTATTCTTGTATACATCTTTTGGTGTTTGGTTTGCTTTGTTTTTGCACAGACACCATTCTCTCTCAAAAATTGTATAATTGGATTCTTTCCTAAAATATTTTGAAAGCAGTAATGAATTATTTCAGTATGTTACTAAGTCAAATAAATTCAAGCCAAAGCCTGAGGTTTTGTAAAAGCTTATGTGGTGATTAGAATATAATTATTATGAAGTTGTAACAAAACCCTGGTTACAACTGTAACCAACCATCAAGAAGCTTCCTCATTCTTCTGTTCCTCACCAATCTTGTTATAAATAAAAACTGTTTTGTCTGCTAATGATAGTCAGGAAAGCCTCTGGGCCTAAAGAAACAAGAGAACAAAGGAACATAAGTTTACTGGTGAAAAATAATCCTAAACTCATTGTTTTATAAAATCACATGTGCTGTCTAGACTCCAGAAGGAAATATACACCTTTTGTTTGTCTGCGAATACGCTGAAATGCAAGAGATGCTTGCTTATCAGAGCTTGTGAGAACAGGGGAATAGGGGTGCAGTTGCATTGAGCCTTCAAAATTAAGAGGCCTTGAACATTATGAAAATTTTCTTTTTTGATGGACATTAAAATGCAATGAGTAAAATAATTGTAAGGAGCAGGTGTACAAGTAAAGTCAAAGTATGAACTAATGAATTCAGTTTTGAATTCAAACAGAATTCCTCTATTTCCTGTGTCTAAAACAGAAGGTGTTCCAGCATGCAGCAGGCCTCTGAATTTTTTGTGTTGTTGTTCATGTTGAAGTTCATGTTCTAAAGTTATAAAGCTAGAAATGCAAGTGAATGATTGGTATCTCTGTAGTTCACAGATACAGCAAGAACTATTCTCTTACTGTTGTACAATTAAAAGACTGGCTCTAGTTCCATCTACATGGAGGAAAGTATAACCCTCAAATTATTCCCTACAATATGCATCGCTTTAGGCTCTGTAGTCTCAGTACTGGTACTTGAGATTTAGGCCCATGTTCTTTTCAATGAAATTTTAACATGAATTCTAAGTTTTAACCACATGCCCTTTCTCAAAATAGTGGCAGAAATCAAAATTTTATGGTTCCTATTTATATAGTTCTTTAAACAAATTATTACTCTGATAAAATACTGTCTGATAATCCCTCTTTTGTATTTTAGCTTTTTCCACAACATTGCTAAATCAAAGTGTTCCAAGGGTTACATGTTACTGGTTTACTTTTCAGTTGCATCCAGTATATTTAATATATTATTTTCATAATTTTCTTATCATATTATATAAAGTATGGTGTTGTACAGATCCCTTTACTCTGCAGGTAGAGGCAATGAAATCAAGGTACTACCGAACGCAAGTAAGAATGGCAACATTAGATCTTTAGTTAAGAGATGTTACAAGAATGACGACAAGCTCTCAAGACAAAGAGAGGGGGAGCCAATACAGTCAAGGGATAAATCTTCTTTTAACCATTTTTCTTTGTCTATTATAAGTCCATATTATTGCCAGATAAGTATTTTTCCCACAAAATATCTGAAGTAGACTTTTCCCAAAGAAGTCCTTCATTTATCCAAGAAAACAATTAGTTTTGTTAAACTGAATAAGAAAAGAGATGACTATAAAGAAAGGGGAATGGGGCTCTTTGTTAGGTGTACATAAACAATAGATGTAAGCAAAAGCAAATGACAATATAGGGCCCCCAGGAACACTGCTATTCAGCAAATCATTTTTGAGAAGATTGGGAGCAGGTGGAATTACAATAGAATCATAAGGTTTTGCTTCATATGTGTGTTTGAATAGGTTCCTATTTATCAAGAGTAATTTGCCTGTTTCTGGAAATACATTTGTGAAAGACTGTTGGATTTTAACATTGGACCTCCATGACCAAAGTGCATCAGGCATCTACAAAATGAAAGATATTGTTTTGTGAAGTCTCAAAAATATATGCTGTCTTGGAACTAGTGGTATTTGCAGCACAAGTTTTAATAATAGAGACTTAACTGTGAGTGTTTCACATTATAGCACACTGTATACAAAAGAAAAGAAAGAACACATTTATATTGGATGTGATGAATAACTGAGATTACAATCTATAAATACCCACATTTGTGAAATTCTGTCATGCTAGAAAACTACAGCTATTACTTATCATTTAATCTGCTTTCTTATTTGTAATGTAGAGTTCTTTGTCTCTTTGGAAATTCTTAGGAGCCCGTTTTTTACACACTCCTTAAAGAACCCCACTTTTGAGTGTTCGCTAAAAAGGACATAGCTAGAGAAATGCCGTTCTTAAATTAGTAAGAGAGGTTCTATCAGGAGCTCCTTTTCCAAAGATACCCTAATATTGACTGTTCTTTTATGGTGCATGAACGGGTTGGGTCCAAATATAGGCTGTGCAGGTTAAATGCTAACCAGTAGCAACCTCCCTAAAGTATGTGGATATCTTTGTCGATGCCTTTTTTCATGAAAGGGCACTAATCAGTTGTATGGATATGCGAATGTAAAAGATTTGGTCTTCAGCACTTCCTCTGATTCTTTCTGAAGTATTGAGTAGGAGTAAGAGTAGGAGACCTTGAGTTGGTCTCATTATACAGGATGTTAATATGTGATATAATTTTATCACATTAAATGGGAGATTTTCATCTGTTCCATCTGGAATAGATTATCTTGCACGGGTTGCTGTCACTGTAATATTACATGTCTTAAAGTTTTGTTGCTACAACCTAGAATAACAAGGCTTATCAGTTATCAGTGACTCTTCATATTAAGTATAGAGTACATCCAGTGATTTTGAGGTTCAGTGTTCAGATATATTTAAAAAAGGAATCCACTGGTATCTCCAGCTTTCTCATGAGGCCCTCTGGCCCTTGTTCATTTACATTTTTCTTATACTTGGTTTGATTATTTTGTAGCCCACTGTATATTACGATATGTTTGTAAACATTACATTTCATTTGCTGCATAGCAGGTCATTGATCATATAGATCTGTATCTTTTTGAAGTTCGCTTGCTGCTGTATTTGTGTTCATCACTCACTCTGATTTAGTGCATCATCAGCAGTTTGAATTAGTTACTGTAGGAACTTCTGTCTCTGTGATAAATTAACAACTTTTGTACGTTAAGCTGTGCACTGTACATCTGGGAGAAGACCTTTCATACAGTTCTTTCAATATACCTTTAATGTCCCAGTGCTGCTGAGTGGTTACTGTATTGAAACTGATAGGTCAACCTTTCACAAGAGTGATTTGGGGAAATGGGGACTGCAGACTTAAAAACAGCAGTGCTAGGCTTCCAGCCATTTTCCACTAACATCAAACCTCGTAGTTGGACTGAGCTCCTTTCATCTGTACTACGTAGTGTTCACCGTTTTATAATTACCTTTTTATACATTCCTATATTCCACTCTGAATTCCTACAGCTCTTAAATTGTGCAGCAGTCTGACACACGACATGCTATAAAAGACTTCTTAAAATATCAAACAAACAGATATTCTACCTGCTATTGAAGTATTTAGCCATGTTAGTCTGAAGTTAGGCAGAAGGCAGGGTAGGGTAGCATCTTAAAGATTAACTCATTCAGAGAGACATAAGCTTGCATAGGTTGCAGCCTACTTCACCTACTTGTAATTATGTAACTCGTGTAATTTTTTGATCTAAGACTAGGTACAGGCATTACAGGTTTGCCTTGATTTATGTGGGTTCTTTATATGCGAATTCGCTTTTATGCGATGAGCATATTTAGACACATAATTTGTTATATGCAAAGTAAATTCACTTTTATGCAATCAACATAGATGCCCCCCTTGCCCAAGCAGGTAAGTCTGTGTGGGGAAGGGAGAGGGCCATGGCCCCACTCACCCCATTCTTGGCTGCAGTGGCCCTGGGAGTGGCCAGAGCCAGCTGCCTGTAGCTGCTGGTCTACACTGTATTCCCCCTGTCCCTGCTGCGCCCTGGCTGTGTGGTGAGTGCCTGCCCTGCCCTGCCTGGGGCTCTGCTTGTCCATACTCATCTCTGCTCCGTGCCCTGATGCAGGTAGCTGGTGTCAACTGCTCCTGGGGATGCTCCAGCACGGGCTGGGGTGAGTGCGGACAAGCGGAGCCCTGGGTGGCATGGGGCGTGGCACTTACCCTGGCCTCAGGAGTAGTCGACACCAGCTGCCTGTAGCAGCTGGACTACACCGTGCCACAAACCCCCCAGGGCTCTGCCGGTCCCCACTCACCCCTTCCCATACTGGAATGGCCCCGGGAGCAGCTGACACCAGCTGTCTGCACCGGGGCACAGTGTAACCCAGCTGCTACAGGCAGCTGGAGTTGGCTGCTCCTGGAGCCACTGCAGCCATGGCTGGGGTGAGTGCCACTCTGTTCCCTGTGCTTTGCTGCTCTGTGCAGCCCTGGGAGTGGCACCCCTCCCCCACCCCTTCCCTAGTCCCAGCCTCACTCCCTCCCTCACCATCATGGAAACCTATCCGTATTTGTTACACTGGAAAGTGGATTCAGTTTATGCAAATTCAGTTCATAAGCCATACTCTGGGAACTCATGTATCGCATAAATGGAGGGAAACTTGTACATATAAACCACTATAAGTGATTGGAAACTGGTTTAAACCTTTAAGAGAAAAGAAGTTCAGTGCACACAGACCAATTTAAAAATGGCGAATCCCAATCTAAGATAGACCTAGATCGAAGCAGTATCAGATTTAATCAGTTTAGGTGAGACTAGTCTATCAAACTTCTGCACCTGATCCCTTCCTGATTCAACTTAGGTTACTTACCTCTGGTATCCCATGCCTCCAGGCCTAAAGAAACAAAAGAACAAAGGAAGATAAGTTCACTAGTGAGACATACCCCTAAACTCATCATCTTAAATAAAACCACATGCGCTGTCTAGAATCTAGGTCCCCACTAACCCTCCTCACAGGGTGCGGCGGGCCAGTATTGGGTGCTCCTTCATTGAGCCACCCACCTCACTGCACACGACCACCTTCCAGGCTCCAAGTGCCTCCCTGGGGGTGCCTCATGTCTGGCCGACCCCTTTCCTGGAGCACGGCTGCTAGCCTGGGGGTAACACTGCCACCACCCAGGGATGGGCTTGATTCTGGCTCTGCGCCCCCTGGGAAATGCTGGCTTGATAGCCCTCGAGAGTACTTGATTCACTTCAAGAACTTGGGATGCTTCCCTCAGTTGGAAGCACAAGTAGTGGTCTCCCTTAGTCAGCTGAACTAAGGGGACCCCAAGGCATAATCTAGACCCATTCCCAATAAGTCTCCTATGCTAGGTACAAAGGAGAACTTTATTGGTTACAGGGGGTAGGGTTGGAATAGGGTACAGGGTAGAGCAATATCAGAGAAATCCCATAGAGCAAACTGGGATGGCTGGGTAGCCTTTGATTGTGCATCTGAGTTACTGCAAGCTATATGTCTAGTTAGATTTCAGGTAGACTTCACGAGTATCATCCAGAGGCAGGTGGAGAGTCCCTCTGGAGGAAGGCAGTTCCTTGATCATGAGTTTTGAGAGAGAGAGCAAGTTTCAGATGGTCCAGCTCTTCTCTCTCCCTGAGTCTTCCTCATGGCTGCTGCCCCTCCTCCTGGGCAGTCCTTAACTTATATAGCCCTTATGACCTCATTTACCTGGTCCAATGGAGGCCAGCACCTGTTGGCTGTCAGCCAACCAATTTGAAATGCATCATTAGTTGCTGGGCAGACTGGCAGTTCCTAGCTTCCCAGGGAGCCCAAACCCCTCACCCAGGTATGTGATGCCAGTCACGTAGGCAGAGGGAGCAGATTTCCCCCCCTCCCTCAGGAATGTATCCAGCTCAGGTTACCTAAAGAGATAGGAGAAGGTGTGTATCCTCTGCCGGGCCCATCCTAACCAAATTGTCACAAAGCAGTGTTTTTGGGGAGAAACAGAGGTGGCCTTCTGCCACACAGGGCAGAGGATTTAGCCTTAGCCTCCACTCATCCGCTCTGGCTGAGTCCTGGGCCAGCAACACGTCCGAGCTGTCAAAGATCTGTGGCAGCAAAGCTTCTGCTCCCCAGTCCTACATCCTGCCTGCACCTGTCTGCCAAATGAGACAGTGGGGGGGTATGATGGGGGAACAGAGCCTCCTGCCCAGCTCCAAGGCCCACCCCAGATCTGGGGTCTACATAGCTGGAGGGGGGGCCTGTACAGCAAGCTTTACCCCCTGCTTCCCCTGCTGTGCTGCCGAGCCCTGCCAAGCCAGGCAGGGGTAGTGGTGGGAGGAATCCCTTGCCACACAGGTCCCCCACCCCCTCTCAGCTGTGCAGACTCTGGTTTAGGGGAGGCCAGGGCTGGGGGCTCTGTTCCCTTTCCCCTTGCCACTTAAAGGCAGCTTGTGGAGTGGGGGGCAGAGCTCAACCCTGCTGGCCAGCTGAGTGACACAGACTCCCTGTTTGATAGAGCCAGAGCCTCTGTTTCCATCCCCCCTTTGTTCCTTCCGTCTTTGGAGAGCCCCCCATTGTGCTGCCGCCTGCTAGGCTGCCAGATGTGCGATGGCAACCACCCTCTGGAAGACTATGTGACCACGTTCTGGAAGCCACAGGTGCCAGCAGTGGATTGGGGGCATGTGCCTGACAGCCAATCAGGGATGGCCCCTGCTCGGCTGTGCTTCGCTGCCCTTGGCAATCTCTGGCATGTTGAGAGGTGTGTGGGAGTGCCCTCGCCTTCTGGCCTCGGTCAGTGCAAGCATCTCTCTGCTTTCCGCCAGTGAAGGATAAACATATGTTCTATTTGTTCCCAATTCAACCTATGCAGCTTAGAGAAACCCATGTAGATTTGATCTATTCTGCCTCGGGGTTTTTGAATGTCTGTACTTAGCCTAAGACTCTAGAAGCATCAATATTACCTTTCCTCGTCCATGTGATCAAATGCTATCCATTACACATTGCATAACTTAAGACTGACTATACCCTGTTTATCTTATGCACCTATTTTCTATTTATTTGTAATTTATGATAATTACCCAGCTGCTACTGCCATCATTGCTAGGTCTGCATTCCACTAACTCACTTCTTGGTAGTTTTTACTGTACTGTTTTATTAATTAGGCACATTAAGGGCTAGAATTTAGTTTTTTCTCAGTGTCTTGTATATGGGGTAATGAGTAGCTGTGCCAGTAGCACAGACAAGGAATTGTGACACAGCTACTTTCTGGCCCCAGGAGGATATAATTTACTATACCTCTTTTGTTCAATGTTGATGTGCATCCTATTTTGTCTGAACTTTTCTGGCAAGTGTATTGAGTATAAACATGACTGAAATTCATCTCATGTGTCCCTTTACCAATTTACTCCAGACTACCAGGGATGCAACCTTTTTGGCTATGTTCAGACAGTCAAAAAGCCCGACGCTAAATTGATTCAGTCTTTGCAGGTTAGTCTAAGCTGCAAAGATTAAACTGAGAAGCAACTGGACAGACATTTGCTTTTATTCAGGAAATGTAGGCACATACCTGTAGTGGCTTAGGCCAGAAGCCAGGGGGTCATAGAGCATTGGTCTCTGGCATGTAGACATTATGGACTGTGTGTTTGCTTCCTCTTCCTGCTGCCCCTGAGGTCTCTGGGATTTCCAATCCAGAATTACAGCAGAAGGACTCTGCAGGGTTGCCCATCACTACTTCTTTATGCTTCCACCTTCCTCTGAAATTTGTAGTCCACAGTTACAGCCAGCAGTAAGTTTTTTAGCAGGGCAGAGCAGAGCAGCTCTGTACGGGGGGGAAGGAAAGTTTAACCACCCTCCCTGGCCCCAGACCCCAGCCAGGGTTTGCCTGGGGGGGGGGGTAGTTCCTGCCTCCCCACACCTAAACCTTCTCTGCCAGAGCAGGCAGCTGGAGGAGGGCTGGAAAGCATGCTAGGATGCTGGGGGACTGTGATTTAACTTGAACCAGGAAGGGGTCTGGGACAGAAGTTTCATAAAATGGTGACCCAAATCAATTAAGTCTGATACTACATTCAGCCAGGTTTATCTTAAACTAGCTTCAGCCATTTTGAAACTGGTTTATTTGCACTGAACTTCTGTTCTGTGACAGGTTTCTGATGACTTAAACCACTTTATGTGTAACTTCTGTCCCTAGCCTTTAAAACTTCAACAGAGGGGGATGCAGCATTCAAGAGAAGAGGTCTACTTTCTTATATATCCATATACATCCCTGCAAGCTGTGACCTGCTCTAACCTAGCTAGTATTGATCCCTTTGTGTTTTAAAACTCTTACACTCTTGACTGACAGCTGTCCCCAGAGCACCCTGTTTGTATTAAATGCAGGTCTTCTGAAACTCTCCACTTCTGTTCCATCATATATAGCTTATGTGGGAAGAGCAAAAAAAAAGCAATGCAGCATTTATTACCTTCTCCAGTCCTTTGGCATTCCTAATTGCCCACTGCCTCTCCCTCTTGATAGTGGGTAAAGATTTTCTTAAAAGGGCAATGGCTTTTTATTCCTTTCAAAATTAGTACATAAGGTATTTTGCTTTGAATGACTTGGATAACATGTTTTAATACTTTTTGTTCCTGGAAAATATATACTAGTCAGCATTCCGTGTGCCTGACCCAAAGTCTAGTGAATGACTCTGAGAGTGGGGGGGCATGTCTTACACACACACACACGCATGCACACCCTAAGCTATATTGTGTTTCAGAAGGCAAACACTCAAAAGTCAGAGAATGCCAAAAGTAGGTCAGTACAAGCTTAATTTGGCCCCCTTGTGTAGTACACTCTATAATTGCATGGTCCCCTGCTATTGTCTTCCAAAGACCCCTTCCTTACTCTAGGATGCCTAGGATGGGCCATGCTTATTGAATGAGCAACTATTCATATGTTTTATCTGCATTGTTCAAAGTATATCCCCATGTTTTATTTACTCAACATTATTCCAACTGTTCTTTGAAAACATAATTGTTTATTTCCCTGGACCCCCTCCAGAGTGCTCATAACTAAAGTGTCTGAGTGCTCTACACACAATAATTAATTTATTTGCACAACCTGTGGGTATTATTCCTATTTTACAGAAGGGGAACTGAGGCACTATACAGTTTTAAGTCCAGATTTCCACTGATTTTGGGTGCCCAGTTAGAGACAGTTAGCACTTAATTCTGTGAGCATTATGTAGCACTTTATATGTTCAAATCATAATTTCTATTGCTTTCATTTGCAGATCTCATTCATATCAAGCCTTATAGAAACTGGGGTATCAAGCTGGAAAGCCAAAAAAACAAGGATCATACTGTTAACATTGCTATAAATAAATCAGTGGGAATTGAGCATCTAAACATCTTTGAATGTGGGCCAAAAAGATGAAGGTCATCTTTAAGTATTAGTAATTTTGTGTGCATGATTTGAGATGCCTAGGACTTGAACTTTTTAGAATGCCTAAAGTTGTGTACTTCATATATTTGAAGTACAGCTCTGATTGATTCACCTGGAGTTGTGAATGCAAACTAGACACCTGGGTCTCAAGGCAGGTACCTGCCAAATATGAAATGTACACTTAGTGACCACCTGTGTAAAGTTTGTTTGAAGGGACTTGCCTAGAAGCCCGCAGAATTGAGTGCTGGGCAGGTACTGTCCTACGCAACTATGCAGACATTTCACGTATGTAAAATCTTTTCTCTCCAAGATTGTTGCAGAATTCCAAAATGGGACATTTCCTGTAAGATGTACATTTGTCCAAAAATTCCAGCCCAGCAAGTTGACTAGCTAGGCAGGCAGGAGAACTGGTTGCCTGGTTCCCTGAGGAGCTAGGAAGCCCAACAGCAGCTTGCAGAAGTTGGGCAGCTTGACAATCTGCAAGGATGCTGGGGAGCCCAGCAGGCCCTCAAGTGGGAAGTCTGGCAGCCTGTCAAGCAGACTGCTAAAGAGGGGGAAAACTCTCGGAGCCTGGGGAGACTGCTAATTGGGTGGTTGGAGGACTAAGCAACCCAGGGAGCCTGCCCAGCTGCCACTGGGCTTGCTGAAGGAAAACCAGGGAGAGTAGTTGGTTCCCTAGTTCCTGTATATAATTTCTTCAGAACCAGCATGTTCTAGCTGAATGTTTTGATGCATTCAAACCAGCCTCCTTTTTTAATTAAACACTCTTGTGTCTGAACATTTTTGGTCATCTCTGATAAGAAGTCTGTGACAAGGACAGGGATGAAATCGAGTTTTCTAGAGTAGTATTCAGCTGCATTCAACATCAGACCAGACCCTTTTCTTCTTCCAGTCCTTTGCCTCATTCACAACTCCTGCAACCAGAGAAGTAGGACTGCTAATTTTTCCATGGTATCCCAGGCTGCCTTCACCACACCCACACTCCTGGACCCAGTCTTCTTGTTCCTATTTCTTTCTTTTAGTCCCTATCCCATCAGGCTCTTTGGCTCAAATAATTCCACCCTTCACCACTGTTTTGATTTTTGTTTTTGTATATTTAAAACATACACTTCCTTCTGTACATGCCTGTTGTCAGGAAGGGGTGATTTTGAGCAAGGGATAGATAAGCTCCTTTTTCTGACTTTCAGTCCCTGGCCCCAACCTGGCTCAAAAACAAAGATGAGCAGTCTGGGTCCACTGCTATAGCCCTGGGCTGAAGCTTGCTCAGTAGCTCTGTTGAGGGTATGCATGCAGTTTGGTCAGCATTGGAACTCTAGGAAGAAAAATGCTCTTTGATGGTTTTCTTCAAAGCTTTTACCTGTAAAACCTAGTGGGTTTGTACCAAGCCTGAGCAAACTGTAATGCTTCAAATGCTCACAACTTGGCCCGAAGTGGGAAAATTTTCACAGAAATTGAAAAAAAACCACCATACCCCTGATATGTGAAGTATCAGTCCAAATAGTTATGCTTTGGATAAGTTAAAAGCAGTGACAGCAGAATCAATAATAGGAAATGTCAGTCAACCTTAATAACTAACACTACAGTCCCATCTACAGCAGCAAAAAAACCCAACAAAAGACCTACAACCCACATTTTTTACATTTCATTCAGTGTCCCTTTAATACCAAATACATAAGCAGCCCCTAGAACAGGAAGTGTAATGCCCTCACAGGCTATTGAAGAAAACTACACCCAGGTCTCCTACGTACTGGATGAGTCCTTCAGTTGGTAGGGGCCAGATCCAGAAGGCAATGTGACTGTCTAAAGTGCCACTTAGTATTTAAGCACCTAGAGACAAGAGCATGATCCACAAAAAAACCTTTCTGACCACAGAAATATCACAAGGGCTGTGGCTGCCTAAATTTTTACCGGTGAAGTTCCCTAAATATCTAAAGGCTGCTGCTGCCTGATCCAGAGTTGCCATCTTCAGTTCTTGGCTGAGCATTTCAAACTAGGCATTCCTCTGCTAAGGTCTTGGTAAGCATAGTTAGATCAGCCCTACCACACTGAGTTCAGCTCAGACAGCTATGCTGCAGCAGCCACTTTCATTCAAGAATAGCCATGGTAGATCATTCTGGTAATTCTGTCCTGATTTTATGTAAGAGCCTAGTGGCTAGAACACTCTCCCAGAGGTAGAAGTTCAGTGTCCTCCTTAGCTTAACAGTGTCTAATGCCATGTTTTGCACATCCCAGGATACTGCCCCAAGTATCAGACTATAGGCTAGGGTAAAGATTTGGATGCTCTCCAGCTGCTCTCCTGGTAAAGGTGGGCCACTTTCCAGAAAGGCATGATTCATGGGTCCAAAAGTGAGCAGGCAGGAGGGAATATAATTCTGTAGGCCAGCAATAATGGTACTTAGGAAGCGTAGTGTGAGTTGCTTTTTAGTTTCTGTTTTCAGCACTGTGCATTTTCCTGAAAGCAACACAAAATACATACACAATCTTGATTTCTTTATGGTTATGAGCCAAAATCCCTTTGGTTATTATAATCTGGATCATACTGCTTAACGGGTAGTGATTATACTGGCTGGAAAGTTTTCCAGCTGCTATAAACTATTACTTTATTTGCTCAATGCTAAGGTGCATTTTCAAAAGAAAAAAAATAAGAATAAGATTGCTGAGTTACATTTGTTTCCCCAGGACATTATTACTCTTTATGACTATCTCTGAATCAATGATCTTTTGTATAATACATATATAGCTTTTTGACATGCTTTCAGTAAGTTTTATTGTTGCATGTGAAACTCATCATTACTATTTTCTCCTACAGTTGTATTCAGAATAGGTATGAATCCTTAGATA
Source organism: Crocodylus siamensis (assembly GCF_052110815.1). NCBI lineage: Eukaryota > Metazoa > Chordata > Crocodylia > Crocodylidae > Crocodylus > Crocodylus siamensis. The sequence goes on from NC_143398.1 coordinate 70,072,797, forward strand.
ACATCAGTTGGCTCAGTGGCTGTCTTAAAATGTGATTCAGACTGCATATATTCTTTCCGAATAAAATCATATTGTTTTCATGATGGGAGTTTAGTAGCAGCCTCATTCCCTCAGGTTTATTCCTTCTGTCCTGGTACAAACAAACCTCTTGTTTAGCTTTTTTGGAAGTCAAAAGGAATGTCGCCAGGACAAAAATCTCAGGATTACCTTTTTTGTTGCTGGTGAATACTTATTCAAAACTAAAATACATAACTCTACTCTCATTTAGGCTAACAGAAATTTTTTTAAAAAAATCAATAAAGCAAGGCCTCATTAGATTCCTTAACTAACTGGAAATTCAGTTGCTGCCTTCATTTCTCACCTGTTACTAAACATTTTGTCTAAGATGCTGTCATTCCCTTCATACCTAGAATACAAATTAAATGGTCATCCTGATCTGCCTTCTATTGGGTCCTGGCTTTTTAGTGATAACCACTGGTAACCTACAGCTAGTTATATTTTGAACAAATTAGACAGAATTTGTTGATGCATAGTCACACTGCTTGGATTTACATATCAAACTTGAAGAGGGATAACCATATCAATATTGGTTATTTGCTATGTAACCATGGGTCCTAAAACATCTGGGAATGTTGACAGGTAGAAAGTTATAGGGTGCTTCCCAGTTGAAACAAATGCAGGCAAAATTAGGTGTGCACAGATAGACATATCAAATAAATGGGGACCATGTTACTGAAAAACTTGAGCTGTATTTTGCAATCCTGTGTGCAGTTTTAATCACCTTATTGTTTTGCCTGAGAGCCTTCAGCACTGAGAAGAAATATTTAACAGGTCAGAAAGTCACTGCAAAAGCTGATAAGCAGGGTTGGAGCTTTACAGTTGGTGCTCTGTCCATCTATTAATTTTTCTGTAGATATTATCCAGAGGATGCTATCATCTAGGTACAGTGATGACGCACAAATCATGTTCTTAATGGATTACTTCCAGTGATTTCTCTTGACATCCTCATTCTAACCTGCATTACTGTGGAATTTCTTTCCAATTCCAGGTACTTAGGTTTCTGCAAAAAAAATAGTATAGAAAAGGCACAGTAAGCAACTGTTTACATTGCTAGTAATCCCCAGCACTGGTTAATGCAGAAGTGCAATCAGTCAGTACTGTCACAATTAATAAGTGCCATTCAGATTCCTCTGGAAAGGGGCCCTTCACTTTTTGTCGATTTAAAATATATTCATTGAGTAAGGTCTCAGTTTGCTAAACAAAACCAAACAAATGAGATCTAAAACTAATGCACAAATCCAGTAAAATATATGCAGTTCTATTTTAAGGAATACTTTATTTCTCTAAAGCTTGTTCTTAGTTCAGCAGTTTAGCATTACTGCCAAATAATACATCAAATGCAGTTTTTCTTAAAGCAAAGCTTAATGTACTAGCAGGTGTCTCACTCTACAGCAGTGCTAAACATCAGTACCATCAGACTGTGATGGCAAAATAACTCCACCATTCTGCTAACAGTTCCCTTTAGATTTCTAATGCACATTTTTTGCCACCACAGTGCAGTTTCATTTGCCATATTTCAAAAGGCTCCTATTCCTTCCTCCTTTATACATTAGTGGTTAATAGGGGAGAAGGGACTTACGCTATATACTGCAGCTATTTTGGTCTTCTGGTAAGAATTGCTTGTCACACAGATGTGTTTAAAAGTATGCTAAATGATGCTAGGAACCTTCTTAAGAACAAGGTTCAGGTTTGTGGTTTTAACTCCCCACATTTACATCAAATTGAATCATAGTTCAGATGGCTTCACAGATTATATAATCCCATATTTTGCAATATATAAAAGTCTTAGTGTGACAAGTTTTCTCATGTTAAAATGACAGTAGTAAAACTGCAGTGACTTCAGTTGAATTACTCCTAATTTATATTGCTGCAAACTTTTGGAAATTTGTCCCTTTTCTTTATCAACAGGGAGGTTGCATAGAGAACCAACTATAGTCCTCTTACTTTAGTCCTTTCTTGGTCTATCCTCCTTCTATTTCTTGTTATCTTCTGTTTTACATAAATTTCAACAGTGGCCTGTTTTGTGGAAAGTTCACATCTTGTAAAGTGTATTTTGCACTTTAAACCCTCTATATGGGATATTAAAAAGTGCTTGAAATTGGCTTTATCCCATTCCCACTAAAATCAATGTTAAATCTCCTATTGACCCACATTACATCAGAAATGTCAACATTGCAGATCTGGTTGTTTTCATAACTTATTGGAGGTTTATGAATTACTCTGAAAAAAGGGAAAGGTAAAATACTGTAATTATTTTGGTTTATACAACAATGCTGGCTCTAGAGAGAATTAAGATTTATTTCCATGTGAGGTTCCAGTATCACTCTTCTTGATTAGTAGTTATAGCTTGTTGTTTGAAGATAATGATTTAATTGCAGATACGACTTGATGACAGTGGATGTTTTCTGATTGCTCATTATTGCAAGCACTATGTCACTGCTGTATGTGTGAAAGATATAAACACCCCTTTTAAAAACAAAGGGCTGGATCCTGAGCTGGTGTATATTGTTGTAGCAGCTCCATTGACTGACTGTTTACACCAGCTGAGGAGCTACACTGAAGGGAGGACAAAGCAGCAGCTGAAGTGAGCACTGGATGGGTACAGCTGAGGTACATGCGTGCCCCATAGACAGTGTTTAAATTCTGACTGACACTTCTGTATTCTTGCCTGAATCAGTATCTTAGTTATTCATGAATGGGCACTTTTAAAAGATAAACAAATAAAACTGTGAGATTAAAGCTGACTTTTGTGGTAATCACAGTAAAATTGTTGAAAAGTTCCAGTTGACCGAGATTATTTGTAGTTTACTGCCGTTGTTGATTAAACAAGAGTCCTAGTTGAAGCCAATGATCCAGCTGTTAAAAATGTACAGTATTATGTAAAACAGGTAAGATCACACTTGATCTTAGTCATTTAACAAAAAAAAGATTAAGGCCAGGATCTTTTGAAGTGGATGGTTATTCTAGGTACCAAATTTGATGCATCTCATCTAATTTTCAGAAACTGGGAAAGCAATGACAATCACTTTTTATTTTAGGAAATCTTGGTCAAACGTATGTATAGATATCACTGAAAATGATTTTACTGATATTTAAAGAATATCCAGAGGATAAATACTTTGCTATAGTACTTTTAAATTACACATGAAAACTGATGTAAACAAATTAAATAACATTAAATAAAGAGGACTCACGGTATTTCTACACAGGGAAGGAAGCTCAAGATGCAGACGTCTGAATTAGCTAAAGGTCCAAAATTAAAAACCTGTGTGGACACTTTCATGGAAAATTTCAGTCACCTTAATTTGGTTTAGCTTATTTACATTAGCACTTTGGAAGTGAATTAAGCTAAATCAAATTAAGGCCATATCAGCTCTGAATGAGAGTGTGTGCACAGAAGTGAGATGCAATTTAATAAATCTATTTTAAAAGTTAATAAGGGTAAATTTTCCTGAGCAGTCTGCATAGACAAGCCCTATATTTTTTTGAGTTAACATTTTTGCATCTCTTTGAACATGTAAAACACAGAGAAATGCTGAAGACAATTGTCTGTCCTTTTTATGCTCCTCACAGTAAACCACTAGGACAAAATCTGGTAAAGGTAACAATGGCATTCTCTTGGCACTAGGTTTTTCAGTCTTAGACCATACTCTGATCATAAATCAGAATCATAATGCTGTTCGTAATCCTGTCCTTTCTGTGATGCTGGTATCAATGAGAGGCACACAGGAGGATGTGCCTGTACACAGCACAATAATATTGCTAAGTAGTATCCTGGGATTTGAGGCTATTTCATGCATGTTCATAGCTTCCCCATGAAGCTAGTGCTGTCATCTTTTATTGTAGTTTTAATGTCATTATTTTTATCTATGGAAGTGGCGATTATTTATTGTTGTTTTTTTTGCAATATTGATGTCATGGCCAGCCAATACCTACATTTTTTTATGAGAAATATATTTTAATTCAGTAGCAGATTAAAATATGGCAAGGTTAGGAACTGTTTTTGTCTGTTCTGGAAGACAATTTCTTATGAATATTAAAATATAATCTCTGAATTAAATATAATCTTTAGATTGATATTACCCACACTGGTACTTTTTAACAAGATACCTGGAAGACAGTTTTCTGGCATCCTCAAATAAACTGATTCTATAAGTGAAGCAGCTATTTATTTTAGAGTAGGTGGATACCAGTGGTTCTGCAGTGCTCCCTTCTATTACGATCCTTGTGTCTCAGTATTGAGGTGGCTCTGGTTTTGAGGTGGCTAATGCCAGTGTCTCTTTCCCCTCAAACAGAATTATTCACTGACATTCAGCATTTAATTTCTTGTACAATTTTTCATATAAAAATACTCTTGACCCAGCGGTTTGCTGTAGCTCCTCCACTTACAGCTCTTGACCGCCTCTCTTCATAAAACTCTTCATCACTTGTGCAGCCTCATTGTCAATGCTTTACTACTGATTCTCATTCACTTACAGTTGTCACACTTTATCTAAGACATGTACAGTACTTTCTTCTCTATAACCCTTCATCCAGGCTTTGTGCTTTGAGTGTCAGCAGCTTTGATGTTAACAGTTTCAAGGAAGGAAGATACCAGGGTCAGCATTTCATTTGAATGCCTTATGGTAAGATGTTACGTTTACTAATCATTCCTGGGTTCCTTGGTACCCAGTGCCCTTGAGATATATGGGTCTTTTAGTACAACCAGATGTGGCAATCATTCTCCTGGGAACTGTTTACCAGAAGCACAAAAAAGGGCAAGGGTGGGGACAGGGGTATGAATCTTAGACATGTAGGCTGCAGTGTCAATCCATGATTTTCATGGGAAGGAAGTAGATTGCATTCAGATGAATGCTACCATACAGCTGGTCTTGAAATCAACTTTTATCCTGAAATCAACTTCTCTTACTTTTCTTATTTCAGTTACACTTGTGTACATCTGGCACACTGTGTATATGCATCAGTGTCAATCAACATTACGCTGATTATGCTCAAAGGAGAATTTGGTTCATGATGGCTATGAATATACAATAAATTTACCATCTCTCAGTGGCAGCACTGTGCTGCTCCAGGCAGCTGATTCTTAATGCAGAAATGGTGTAGTTGCAGCCACACAGACAGGCTAATTAATTTTGGGCCTGGCTACCTGGTGCTGGCACTCAGCAGTGTTAATTATCCCTCCCATACAGATACAGCTAAACACTGCTTCTGGTTTATGAAACAGCCCGCCTGAGGCAGCGCAACACACTTGAGGCCACTGCTGCTGGCACCATTAAATTTACTGCCCTAGCCAATAGATCTCTCTCTGTTTCCAGTGATAGATCTGCATTCTGTACTGGGAGTACAATACACACTTGGGTTTTTTCCCCCCCTATTATATTTTTTTCTACCTGTAAGTGTGTATCAGCCACCACCTTTTACTAATTATAAGTATTAGCATTTCTGGTTGGAGGAATTAGCTCATTTTTTCCAGCCCAAAAGGCTCAATCCCTAGCAGTAAGGAGAGAGCTCAGATTGAAGAGGGATAAAAAGACTTCTTTAAGATGAGTCATCTGACTTATAAAAATATCCAATGCAGTAAAGGACCCAGAAGTTTAATCAGTAACGGCACTACTACAAACATCTGTCAAAATTCTTTAGCATTGTGACTGTGTTTTCTATTTCTTCTAATACTTAAGCCATCTGCTTCAATATTCAGGTGATAATTTAGTTACCAAAGCGTTAAGGCTTTTAATTTTCTTTAGAGATTAAATGTGTTATTTGAGAAAGTATTAGAATTATAGTTTAATTCTGGGCTGTGCAAGACCCTACTTGCTGCTTTGCAAATTTCTTGAAATTGACACCTGTGGTATGGTTGATCTCTGGTTTCCTTTGGGTATTGGAATAATTCCTGTAATAATATTTTGCCAAACGGGAGCTTCTGGAAAGAAGAAAAAACCCCTCTTAACATGCTATTAGAAATGACTGCTTGCATTCAGTTTTTTTTAATACAAAGGTTTCTACCATATTTCATTATTATAATCCTGCAAAGAGAAGCTCGCTTTTAAAAAGTTATAATGATAAGATAAACTGAGGATTGGCTAATTCCAGGTGAGTGTTGGCTAGAGCTGTATTTATACACACACAAAAAAGTGTCATTGATGTGCCTTTGATTAATATTTTTTCTGTATGATACTCTAAGCCAGATCCCTAACCTTGCTGAGCATTCTTTGTACTGCCCCCATATTGTGAATCAAGTCTGAAGCCAGCTCTCCTCATTAGTGTTCCATTTTCCCTGTGTAGAGGAGCCCGTCGGGATGTAGGGATGCCACAAAGATTTCTATGCCATCATCCCTCCTGGCACCTGGCTTAGGGCTGAGAGTCATGGGGTGTCATAGACTTCCCTTCCCCTCCAGTGTTCCCTAACTCTTAGAGCAGCCTTTGTAGCTTGTACAGCATTGTGTCAGAGACTGGCTGACGGCAGGATGGTTTCAGTAACACACATTTATGAATAAGATGCTTAAAGCCACTTTAACTCTCATTCTGAGCTGAGCTAAGTGCACTTTAGATCTGGGCTGCTGTGATTTGAGTATCGTCTTTCCTTTCCTTTCTTTTCACTTTGGTTCTTTTTTCTAAAAGATATGGGTGAAATTGTGGCTTAAATATCCACTCAAGAGAATAATAACAACTTACTTTACAGCCCCACATGAGCTACCCAGACTGAGAGTGTATTTGCTCAAGGGGAAGCAGGTAATATTTCTCTGCTTGCTCTCTCCTTGAGCTAGTGGATGGAGCTGGGATGGAGTTTTAGCTCCTATTCCTGGGAAGGGAGGTGTTGTAATTGCCGTAGGTATGAGTCAGCAGTCTTCGTCTTTCCTCTTATTTAAGTTGAGGGAAGCACAGATGGAATTGTGGCCCTGGGTATGTCTACACTGCTGTCCAATGGTTTGCACTTGTATCTCTGGGTGTAGATGTATCCATGGTAGTTTTAAAACAACTAGCAAGGCTGCTTCTAGGCTGGTACAGTTTATATACCAGCTCTTGTTTAGGGCTGTGCCTAAGGTCTCAATCTAGATCAAAGGCAATGGACAAAGGTAAGATAGTGTTGTATGATATAATGACTATAGCTTTATGTTGTATTTATCATTGTATTATCTTTTCTTATTTACTTGTTAACACTGCAGTTCTTTTTGTTTTCCTCCATGCCATAAACATGTTACCCCCTGCCCCTTCCAAAAAACCCCATGGAGTTGCAAACAGACCAACTAACCTGTATATTGTAAGACAAACAGAATGTATTTGCCTGTCTTGGACGTGTTTCTGAATACAAAAGTAAAGACAGATGTAATATGTGGCAGTAGATTGGTAAACAAGATTATTTAGCTCTATGGAGTAGATTCTCATACGTTTCAATTACCTTATTGAATTGCATACAGATCCTATAAGCAAATATGAGAAGATTGATGCAGATTGCATTTTCTAGCACCATTTAAAATGTACATGTATGTTTGTTGCTATTGATTTACCTTGTCCTATTTTTACTGTTTTCACTTTTTAATTTACAATTCACTCTGTTTATTGCTGGATGCTGTTGAATTCTTAACTGCATCTCAACTGACTCTATATTTTTAGATAAAATGGAAGCACACTGTATTGGTACAGCCTGTATAATGTCTTTTTGCAACAGTTATTCTCATGACATTGTTAGGACTAGGCATGCAGTTAACACAGTCAATGTTCTCATTTAGCCTTTCTAGCCTGTGATTAAATGGGAGTTGCTGCGTGTTGTACTATGAGTTGGCTGACAAAAACTAAATCTGTCACAGGTGCTACAATTTGTACATCAGAAAATTTGCTTTCCAAACACTAATTATTCCCAAAGTATCCTACTTCACACAAAGCACAGATAAGACAGTCAGCAAATTTGTCTTAAATCTATCATTAGGCTGTAAATTAGGGTTTGTCTTCTACCATTGTTTAAAGTAGAGGTGATGGAAATTCAAATGAAGGGGGACCCTTCGTTTTACAGCTTCTCCTGTGGTTTGTTGCTGTCATTGTTTATTCTTACAAGCTAAGTGCAGACAGTATATGTTATTCCAATAATCATTGTTGAATTTCAAGTCTATTACTATATTGGGGGGGGGGGGTGAATGCGATAGCATAGTTGGGAAACATAATGAATGCAAATGGAAAGATCTTGTGCCTGGATGATTTAAGAGTACCCTGAGATATGTTTGAAAGAAAACTAAATAGTTGTGAATTAAATGGATTTGGGAGTAGCTGGTTGTTCTCAAGAGCATGTAGAATCGTAGAAAAATAAGAGGAGAGAAGATTTCAGGGGGTCATCTAGTCCAGCTCTCAGCTGAAAGCAAGAACACGTCTGTGATTGTCTAACCTGCCCTTAAAAATTTCACAACCTCTCTAGGTAATCTGTTCCAGTGGTTAACCATCCACATAGCCAGAAAATTCTTCCTAATATGAAATATAAATTTCCCTTTTTGAAATGTAAGCCAGTTCTTCTCCTGTCCCATTTGGCTATAGAGAACAGTTGATCACAGTCATATTTAGAACAACCCTTTCTGCAGTTGAAGACTGATCCAACCTCCTCTCGGTCTTCTTCAGACTTAATAACCCCACTTTTTTTGACCTTTCGTCACCTTTCATCCTGTTTTAGTAGGCAGCTTTTCCTTTGAAGAGCCATGAGGGACACTTTTCTTTATGAGAATGATTGCTCCAACCCTTTGGCCTTGTGGTTGTTGAAGAGAAAGCAATGACAGTCAGTCAACAAAATTGTGGCGGAGTAGACAGGAAACCTAAATTTACAGACCTTGAGTTGGATATTTTAACGTATCTCTTGCAAACAATTATTTTTTTTTGTATTGGGTATCACATTTACTTGATATACACATTTTTCTGTTGCTTTCCATGGCGGAGCAACTTTAAGAGAGCATGCTGGAGTTTGAATAGACACTATTATTTGTTTTGACATTTAATCACAGGGAGAAAACACCTGTCTACCAGACCTCTCTAAATAAGACTATGGCTCTGATGGGCTATTTCTTGGTTAAATATTTTGCAACAAATCTTGATGACATTATTCTGCAGGTTCTTGACACTAACCACACATTGACCTGCTATAATGATGTTTACCACCTTGCTATAAAAGGTTTTCCCTCTCGTTTCCAAGAATTGCCTCGAAACAGATTCTGCGATTATACAAAGATTAATAAATAGTTTAGAATTGTTAATCTTCATTGATGAATTGAAAAGATAAAGCACTGAATGCTGGAGGTAAACTGCCTAACATTTTCTGCATTGAGATTTATGTGATCACAGTTTACAGTATGTTAAAAATCTCAAAAAAATGTTTATTTACTCCTTTAGGGGGAACATGTTATATATTTTTAGACTTCTAAAAAATGAAAGCATTTATGTAGTTTAACGTATTCTAGCCAAGGTTCACAGCTATAATTATTTGGCCTGCATATAGTAACAACTGGTTTATATTTTATTTTGTTTCTGTAGGACTATTTAACCATTCACATGTATGGTAATGCAGCCAGAAACGATCTCTGGAATACACTGTCAAAGGTAAAGTACTGTAAAACATAACACTGCGAAGAAATCAGGAAGCCAGTGGTATTTTTCATGCTGAGGTGTGGAGTGAATTATGCATATTGAAATTCTGAAGCCCTGGAGCAAATTTAAAAATTTATGTAAAAAAATGTTTTTTCGCCTTATTGGAAGTGACAACATCACAAAGGTGTTTTCTTAGCATTTCCTTTTTGTGTTTACCTAGAACAGGGGTCAGTAACCTAGAGCCTGTTGGCCTGCAGAGTAGCTCTACTTGGCCCAGGAAGCTGGGACTTCTGCAGAGTTTAGGTGGTTGGGATGTCTGCCCATGTGGCAGCTGGGTAGCAGGGAGAAGTCATGTGAATGGCACCTGGGTTGGAAGGTGCAGACTGAGCTTGGTTATTTTGGTGCACTGCTCCTGAAATTTTACAGACTCCTGGCCTACATTATACTTCCTTGTCTGTGTTATATCACTGAGCTCTAATAAAAATAAATTAATAGATTCTGTGCCCATTAACTTTAGTGGTAGCAAGGTAAGAAGGAAAGAGTGAAAAAAGGTATAATTTGGCATTTATATTTCACGGTCTTTTGATATGTCATATTTATTTGAAGGGCCAAAGTTTTCAAGTTTGGCAACCCTATTTTCTACAATGAACTATAATTATTTAATAGCCCATTTAGCATGCTGCAGTTATACAATGACACCCGCAGACCCTCTTGCTTCTTCTGTAAAGCTTCTTGTTTTGCCCCTTTCCTTTTATTATGTAAAAAGGTTGAGAAAAAATTCTCAGCAATATGCTATGAGAATTGCATATGTATCAATTTGCACAGCAAGCATTCTCTAGTCTCTCACTCTCCTGGAGTCTTTCCCCAATAAACACCACTCTTCCATTCTGTCTGGCTTACTGTATTACAGCTGAGACTCCACCTGATTTTATTTATGCTCATGTTAAATTGCACAGAGACCAGCTGTATTAAACTAAAATAAGTTATTTCTGTATTTGAGAGTGTAGGGGGGTGGGAGGGGTCTGCATATGTAAGGCTTAGCTTTAGACATCAGGACCAAGATTTTCAAGTGCAAATGATATTTTGGTTCCAGTATGAGAAATGTACAATGTGCTTACAATGATGTAAACACAGAGAAATCAGATGATGTCAATTCCTACCTGAGAGTTACTTTCTCGGTGCTGATGTAGGCATGCCCCTATAAGAATTAGGGGTAAAAGTACACTAGTGTAAATTAACATTATGTTATAGTAGCATCCTGCAGTCTCTCCTACACTGGAATGAGTTGATTTTCTGTTTGATTTGGATCCTAGTGGAGCTTCCATCAAGAGCAACTCATTGTCAATTGCACTAGTGTAATTGTGTATGTGCCCTAGCCCTTACATATCTTGAAAGAGCCCGTTTTTCAGAGGCCAGGTCTTCAATATTTTAACAATTATTTTAAAGCATCTCAAACTAGGCATCCAAAATCAGTAATCCTTAATAAAAATGTTGGTCAGTGTATCTTAAAGAGACCAAGTCCTTTTTTAGCCTTAGCTTATTATGGGAATATTTTACATATGGCATGAGTGTCAAACTAATGGACCAGGGACTGGCTTCATCCTGCAAAGCCAGGTTGTGTGGCCTATGAGGCTGGCAGAGGAGCTGGAGTTCAGGGCCAGAGCAAGCAGGAAGATCTTGCTGCCAAAGTTTGGGTCATAGAGCCCCATTGGCGATGTATGTCTTTAGGGTGTGGGGGGCAGGAGAATGAGCATTAACTCCCACCCCTACTCCTTGTCCTGCTGCTTGCCTTGCCACCACATCTGGATCAAGACTGCGAGGAACCCTACAGTTCCAGTGTGTTCAACTAAGATCTGGCCCAAAGGGAAGAGTGAGTGTAACACCCTTGGTCACTGTTTAGGTGGATGCTACAAATATGAGGAAGGTCAGGAGCTACAAGTGGGGTTTTCAAAAGTACCTAAATGATTGGAGCTTAAGTCCCATCCAATATCTTATCCTGTATTTAATTTGGATTTCATAATTTACCACAGGAATACTGTACTCACCCACATACATACACAGCTTTTCCCAAAAATTGGCTGCTCAAAATAGGGTTGTGCATTATAAGTAAGGAAATAGGGTAAAAGCAGCTTCTGTATGTAAGCCTCTACCAGGCAGGGAAGTGAAGTAACACTGCACCTGCTCCACAGAGAGCTGCACAACGTACATTCTGGGCACCTTAGCTGCTGCTGCTTAGTTAATTACTGCTACTTACCAGTACTTATCTACTTTCAAGGATAGATCTTTTTTTTTTTTTAATTCTCTTTCAAAAAACAAGGTGCGTATCTTATTTCGGGATATGTTGTATCAGTAAAGTATGAAAGTATTTGTTCCTTTTAGTTCAGAAGTTACTTTTTTATATAGATGCCCTAACTTTATGCAGGAGGAAGACCTCTTTTTATTATTTCTACTGGACAGGGTCCATATCTGGATACGTGCATGTTTATACATATGTTTCATTGTTATTAAAACACTAAGAACAATTTATGGCTCTCTGGTTCTCTGTAGTAAATGCCAGTATTTATTCAGCATATTAAAACAAAACTAATGTTGATTTCTTTTCTTTGAAGGCACTAAAAAAAGTTGGAAAATCAGTAAATATTCAAGAAGTAATGAATCAATGGACATTACAGATGGGTTACCCTGTTATCACCATCATAAGAAATGAAACTGCTGTCAATACCGTAGAAATCTTTCAGGAGCGCTTTATTTATGACATCAGTACTAAAACCAAGGATCCCATTCTTGGAAACAGCAGGTACTTAAATTTATTAATAAACATTTGTACTAAAGAGTCGTAGTTGTTTAGAAGTTTCATACCATTTTGAAGTAGAAATCTGTGTCGAAATCAGTAAGCTCCGTCTAGAATTGATGGTATGATACTGATGGCATATGACCCTTCCATTTTATTTTATGAAGGATGATTTGAGTTAAAAGGGTTAGACCTCTATCATTAGAAAAATAGAATAACAGAAATAATGTCTTTAATGTGCACATTTGCATCTTTAGAGCTCTCTTTGGCTATTTTCAGTCTCTGTCACTCATCTGTTCCCTCTCCTCTTCTTTTGATTTTATTTTGATGTTGTGAGCCAGCATGTGGCTGGAAGGGTCTGCAGCTGCACAGTAGCTGTAAAACATCAGCAGACGTGTTTGCTTTTATTGACAGAGAATCTTTATCACTAGTTTTACAACAATTTTTACCTCATACTGATGCTCCTGATAGCTATGTGTTGTTACATTAAAGAAAAAAAAGACAAGGTAGTATGAAGTGGATGTTTTATATGGTAGACTCCGGAAAAAAGCCTTTGGGATGGGCTTAAAGCCCAGGTACTGGTTTATTAAAAAAAAAATGTATCGTATTCATGCTCACATTCTGGTTGAGGGGATGGCACAGCTGACTTTGAGTGACCTTTGTGCCATCATTGATCTTGAAGCTAGTCAAGAGCAGATTTGTTCAAACTATTCAGCTCCCATGTAGTTGGTCTAATTTAACAACTATTAATCATAGAGAAGAATGGCTAGAAGGGACCTCCAGAAGTCATCTAGCCTAAGGTAGGATGATCCCTGTGCAAACCAACCTGTACAATCCATAAACTAAACTCTACATAAGACTGCTATCAACCCTGATGCAACACAAACCTAACACCCTAACCTGCTCGGGTAAAGAAGGGGGATCATGGCAGCCAATGTCCTTCTTTTATGAAACATTGTCAATATATACTCAAGAGATCCCAGGTAGAGGGTCAGGCCTCCTACTAGAGAGGGAGGCAAAAGACCCCATAGTCTGTACCAATCTGACCATCGGGTAAAATTCCTTCCCGACCCCAAATATGGCAAGCGATCTGACCCTGAGCAGAGAGGCAAGGCCCTCCAGCCAGGAACCTTTTGGTTTTGGTCCCAACAGGATCACTGTAGTACCCCTGTCAAAATCCCAGCCTTGGCTGTAGCCAATACCCAGACCTCTGAGGAAGGCTTAAAAACATCCTGACGTGCAGCAGAAAAGGGGAAAGGGGACATCCAACAAAGCCTGTAGAAGCATGGGAAATATTTATAGGACGTGGATATCTATGCCTAGAACATCCCTGACTAGTGATTGTCCACCCTCTTCTTGAACACCTCCAGAGATGGAGAATCCACAACTTTCCTAGGTAGTCTATTCCACTGCATCACTATATTAACAGTGAGGAAGTTTTTCCAGATATCCAATCTAAACTTCCTTTGCTGCAACTTCTAGGCATTGATTTGCATCCTCCTCTCTTCAGCAAGAGAGAAACAGTGCTTTCTCTCTTCTTTATGGAAGCCCTTCAGGTATTTGTAGACTCCTATCATGTCCACTCTTAAACAGCTGTTCCAAAAGCAGATCATGCTTAGCTCCTTCAGCCTCTCCAAGCCCCTTATCATCTTTTTTGGACCTGCTCTGACTTCTTCAAACCCAGAACTTCACACAATATTCCAGATAAGGCCTAACTGGTGCTGAGTAGAGAGGAACTATCACCTCCCATGTCTTGCACTTACTGCTTCTATTATTGAATCCCAAAACCATACTTGACTTTTGTGAGTTTGTGATCTACCAAGGCTCCCAAGTCCTTTTCCATAGTGCTGCCATCCAGACAGGTATTACCCATGTTATATTTGTTTTTTTGATTATTCCTCTCAAGGTGTAGCACTTTGCATTTGTGCACATTGAATTACATCTTGTTAACTCTATTAACTCTATTTCCAGTCTGTCAACATCTTTCTGAATTGAGTTTACATCCTCCAATGTGTTTGGAATACTTCCCAGTTTTGTGTCATCCGCAAACTTATTCAAGAAGCTTTCTGTGCCAGCATCCAGATTGTTAATAAACATGATGAACAACACTGGGCCCAGAACAGACCCTTGTGTGACTTCACTTGAAACCTCTTGCCATTCTGACATGGAACATCCACCGTGTAGTAGTTTTATCTAGGGTTGGGGATTGACTGGTCAAATAAAGTTTGGCCAAGTGACCAGTCAAATATCAATCAAAAACTGTAAAACATTGCCAGTAGGTCCAAATAATACACAGAAAAAGCACACATTTTCCATTAAATGTATCAAAAAACAATTTAAAAATCATATTTCTGTGAAGAAACTACAAAAAATGGGTTTTTTTGTAAAATTGCTAAAATCTTTGAGTGGTCAAAAATGAGCAGTCAGTCCCAGTTTTATCTTGCCCACATTTCTCCAGTTTGTTTATGAGAAGGTCATGTAGGACCTTGTCAAAAGTCTTGCTGAAGTCCAGATGCACTGTATCTACAGCAGCAGTCCTCAAACTTTGACAGATTGTGCACCACCAGTTTAAAACGATACAACCCTAAGTACCACCAGCAATTTTTTCAGTTCAACCTTAAGTACCACCAGCAAATTTTTGTCATATGAAGTAATTATAATAAATCTGTTAACACATACCACTGACAAGTTCTCTGTGTACCACTGGTGGTACCCATATCCCAGATTGGGAACCACTGATCTGTAGCATTCCTTTTATCCACCCAAGTAGTTACTTTATTAAAGAAAGAGATCAAGTTTTTCTGACACAGTTTGTTTCTCATAAATCCATAGGGGCTCTTGTGGCCAGCTTCTCCTCCTTCAGATTCTCGCAAATCCCTTTCCTTAGTATATGTTCCATACCTTTCCTTTTTCATGTCCTTGTGACAAGGTATTTAGCAGATTCTTTGGAATCTGTCAGGCCATGCTTTGCCCTCCAGTTTGCAAACTCTGGGCTGTTAACCACATACCTTAGCACCCATACCATGCCAGCCACAACACTTGAGTAATTTCCCAGGTATTGAGGTAAGGCTAGCTGGTCTGTAGTTCCCTGTGTCCTCCTTTTTGCCCTTTTTAAATAGTGGTGCTACATTGGCCCATCTCCCCTAAGAAGCCAAAGAGAACCGATGTTAAAATGATGCTAGCTTTCCTTGATCTGGGGGAGTCCTCAGCTTCCTGTTTAAGGCAACTTTAAGGTCATTGTTTAGGGACCAGCATCAGGTCCCCTGAGCCGAAAGCAAATTCAGAACCATCTGTTAGGGATGATTCTTGAGCATTATCATTTTGTCCTAAAAGCTGATGTTTTCTTGTCCACTGGCTGAATGGGGCAAAGGGCAAGCTCTAAATGTTGGCTTCTGAAAGTTGAGACAGTAGGTGTTAATCACCAACAGGTAGAACTAGGTATAGGTGTTAACATGGCACAGTGAGGTTTTATAGAGAAATGTGCCTGTAAAGAAAAGCACACAGTGTCGTATACTGATAAATGGGATATGTGCATTTTTTCTCCATGGCTTAATGTAACATGAATATTGTGGCACTCAGACCCCCAAAAATGCAATATAGTAAATTGTATTTTCACTGACTACTTTTATGGTACTACAATTAAAATAGCCCTGTATTTTTTAAAGAAAAGCAGACAGAAGAAGAAAAATCACATGTACTGATAGAAAGTGTTTGTACAGTCTGAAAAAAGTTTACTTTTAAGTACAAATTGCCTATCTAGAATGTGCATGTATACATATTTGTAAAAATAATATGAATACATTTTCTTACTCAGGAAAGCAATGAGTAATGTTTTTTAGGTAACTTAAAACAGGAGTACTGCAGTAATCCTGGAGCAACTAAGCAGCAGTGCTCAAATTTCTGGCCCCACAAGCTGAATGAGTAGAGCAGAGCTGGTCCATGGGCCAGGTCTCATGGACAACTGTGTCACCCATCATGGGTATAGCATCCATCTTGCGAAATCACTGAGCTCCATCATGGGTTGGCTCAGTGTACAGGCCAGATCCAGTGTGCGGTTGGCATGCAGGGTTCATCCTTAGGCCAAACCAGCATGTCGTATCTGGCCTGGGAGGAAACCCACGTCCTGGCCCAGCTCTATGCACCGGATCTGGCCTAAGAGCAACCTCATGTGTCAGTCGGGCTCCACACACTAAATCTGGCTCTGGAGCAACTCTGTACATCAGCACAATCTGGCATGTGGGGCCATGCCATTCAGCCCGTGGGACTCCCCATGAGCCTGGAAATGTTGGCAGCATTAATTGATGCAGCTTTGGAAGCCGCAGTAATTAATGCTGTCACTGCTGCATTGCTGCCAAATTTCTGGACCTATGGGGAGACCCAAGTGCTGGATGATATGGTTCTACAGGCCAAAATGTGCCTATGGGCCTGAGGTTGAATACCACTGCCTTAGTGAGAATAGGCTTTATGGTAATACATTTCTGGTATTTGGATCCTCTTGTGAGCAGCCTTCTTTTTTTCCTTTGCTTTCTCTACATTTGTACTTTTCCTCTTCTCTGAGGAGAAAATCTGATGTGATGGAACAGTGATGTAAGGACATGTGGGCAAGTGGGCATGCACCCTAGGCATTGCCTAAACAGGGGAGGCACAAGGGTTATGGGGGGCACTCCATTCTCCTGACTCCCATTCCTGCCCCCCTCTCCAGCATCCTGCACCTTTCTGCAGCAGCTCTGGCCAACCACAAGCATGTGAGTGAATGAGGTGCAGTCTGAGAAATGTAGTTTCTGCTGCCAAGTGACGTCTCCCTGTTTTTGCTGCCAAAACTGGATGTTTTTTGTCTGCTGCTCAACATGAATGTCAGCAGTAAAGAAGGAGGTAGTGTCTCCTCAGGGAGCAGCAAACTTCCAGTTGCTCCTCCAGCACTGTATAGTGTCACCGCTACTCTGCCATCCTCGCTGTATGCCAGAGCTGGAGCTGCAGCCTGCTGCAGGGAAGGTGCAGGGGGGAGGAAGGGCTGGGGCAGTGTACCAGCCAGTTATGCCTCTGCAGTGGGAACATTTCATTGGTTGCATCCCTACATCAGTCACCTAGATAGTAGAGCTATGATCTGCCACTTTCCAGTGAAAATGATATGAAAATCATATTACCTGAAGGGTAAGTTCCAAGGGAACAGAGGCTATAAAAAATTAAGTGAAAAATGAGACATGCATATTCTACTAGTCTATCAAAAATCATCTTCCCCCAAATTATATTAAAGTCATATAGTTTGATTATAAATTAGTGCCCAGAGTACAATATCATTGATCATTTAATTCATTGTAACACTACATACTGATAGTTATAGACTGATAGAAACAATTGTATGTCTTTTACATGTCCTATGCAATTAAATGCAGTAGAAAGACAAAATTGACAAACTGAAAATAGCTTCAGCTCTCTGTTAGAAATCCTGTATAATCTGGACCTTCTTCGTATCTTTAAATTGACTTCTCACTAAGCCAACTGACCATGTCTCACTAATGTGATATATTTTGATGATTTATAAATGCGTTATTTCATATTGTCAGGTATCCAGGTTGTAGCCGTATTGATCTAGATGAAAAGGCGAACAGGATTTGTAGTGGAGATGATATCTTTTATTAGACCAACAAGATTTTTGCAAAAAAATTTCTTTAATTGCAAGCTTTTGGGCACAAACACCCTTCATCAGGCATTGGAGAAAAGACTGTAAAAGTTCTTCTGGGTAGAAATGATTTCATAGTAGTTTTCATATTACTTGTCCTTGAGTACTTACTATAGGGTGCTCATAGTTTCTACATGTGTAAGGAGATGATGCTGGAATTGAGGTAGAGCTTTGAAATACTATTAATGAAAAGTGTACTACTCTCCTTACTTTGGCAGAGCACTCAGTATAGGAAAGTTCAGGGGTTTACCTTTTAGACTCATTTGTGGTAGACAGTTTGGCATTGTGGAAGATACAAAAGACTGCTTCCAGGTGGCCCTGAAGCGTTGCCTATTAAAGAACTGATTCATAGTCACTGAAGTCAGTGGCAGTCTGTATGAATTTCAGAGGCCTTTGTATCTCCTCCTGGGCAGAAGGAGGATGTTAAAGCCACTCCATGCCTAGCATTTGATGAAGTAGGCTGTAGCCTACCAAAGCTCATGCCTCTCTGAAGCAGTTAGTCCCCAAAGTACCACCCTGACCTACCTTCTGCCTGACTTTAGACTACTTCAACTGGTCTAAAGTACCTTTGTACTCATGCAGTTCCTTTTGGGGTGGTAGCCTTGTGACAAATGTTTGCACCTCCACTAAGGCCAACCTGTATTGTCAGGCACAGCTGAGCCTAAAGGTAGTCGCTTACAGTTGTATGTTCTACAGCCCTTTCATAGAGTGAAATGGTTGTCTCTGAGTTTAGACATAATAATAGATGCTCCCTATTTTCCCTACCCACTTTGGCATAGCTGACTATCACCATGATTACCTACAGGCAGGAGGCGTCCCTGAAGAATAACTGACTTTGTTTCAGGGTACAGTTTGGAGGTCCTTTACCTTCTTTCCTCATTGTGCAACTGTGCACCTGACCTGTTGTAGTGTTTCTGTGTTTTTACAACAAAATAATTGCTCTATTATTCTTTTTTGTAGTAAAAAAAATGGTGAGAACTAAGAGCTGGCATTTTCTTAGGTATTCCTTGAGTCTAAAAAGGTTGATAGCTACTGCTCTATAGGGACAGTGACATTTTCAGGAATAATAATAAACAATCTTAGGGGAATTTTTGCAAAGTCCACTGCATCTGCCTTTAGTCTTCTTTATCCCAAACTTGAAGAACTCCTGTTTTCAATTCTGCTTGATGCTCTTCTCTTAGAGGCTGTTCCTTTCTTTGATTTCTTTTTTTCCAGTATGTCCTGGAGGCTCAAGGGAATATTCTGTTTCAGAACATTAACTTCACATAATCTGTAGGTATCCAGATCTGGGATGTTGGTTCAGCACAACAGAGATAAGGACCCAGCTGTCTTTCCCCAAAGTAATGGAAGGTTAAGGTCTCTGATTCAGGTCCATCCCTAGGGCATTAACTCTTCTTTGTGTCTGAAAGAACAGGTTAGGAATAGGTTTTGCAGGTGTTTGTGAGGAAGGCAAGAATAGCAAATGATGAAGTATTTCAGAACCAAAATGTAAAATGCTATGCTGCTCTCTGTGCCCTTAGCTATTTACAGTGTAGTATAAGGACGCATATTTGTTTCTTTTCCTTCCCCCACCTTCCATCAAAAAGACATACAAAGGAATGCAACAAGCAGGTTTTCCTAATGAGTTAACTGCCAAAGTAACCCTTGCTAATTTTGAAAATGCTTCATTTGCATCATTGCTTAAGCCAGCACTCAAGCATCTCTTTTCATTTTTGTTGGAGATGAGAACTGGAGTACATATAGCTTTTTCTCTCCTAGTACTGTATGAAAATTACGGAGATAATATGCAGAAAGAAGGTTGAGTTAAAGAGCACATATTCAGAATGTGATTTCTTCATACAGTTTGACTTGTGAGCTGTTAAGCACTATATCACTAAAACTTTTAGCCTTCACACAACCCCATTTCCGTGCAAAATGAGGATAGAATTTATTAGTTACTTACCTAGTTCTGTAACCTAGGCTCAAGTGCCCTGTTGTATGAGAAATACTGAAAGAAAATAAGAAATGACAGACATCTAATCCAGGAGTATCCCTGTATCCAAGGCCTCTATCCCAGCCTATTGAAGTCAGTGGGAGTCTATACCATGATTTAATTGGCCTTTGGCTCAGATATATACCTTGATTTGTATAATAGTCAAACAGTAACCTGAGGTTATCCAAGGGAAAGTCCACAACTCATGCCTTACTAATAGGTCATACTCTGACCTTGAATAAGCACACAACTTCAAATGACTTGAATTGAATTCATGCATGCACATCTGAGAGCAGAATATGCCCTGGTATTATCAGATTGCACAATATGACGAGGTATTCCATATGATAGGGTTCATTGGGTTTTCATACTGACAGATAAACCATAATTTTAAAGCACTAGGACCATCCATCATTATAGGAATGGTCCATGAATATGACAAAAAAATCATGAAAAATAATCTGTGTTCTGGAAAATAAACTAATCAATTCTGATGAAATCCATAAGCTATTTCAGTACTATATTGAAGGGCAGGTGCAAATGCATCTTGGAAGGTTTTATTCTATTTAAAATACAGCAGAAGTCTTCCCTTAAAAATATAGACAAAACCCCTAGCATTTCTCATTAATATAAAAATATATATTTTCTACTTATCAGTAAACTGTAACTTGGTGGATGGGCAGGAATGGACTTTAGCAGCAGTGAGAGTTCCTGGAGAATCTGAAATTGTACACTGTTTCCTGGAGCATGGGTACACTTTTATCGTTCATATTTGCTTGCCTATGAAGAGAGAATGATGTAGGCCCCCTTACAAACACATGGAAGGCATCGCTGACCAGCATGGTTCTGCTGACTCTGGTGGGAACTGGATAGAGAAAAGAAATTCAGGTCCCAGAGTAGAAGTCTCCACTGAAGGTATGCTGGAGAGTTCTGCTCCATGGTGTTTCTCCACCTGTGGCAGCCCTGGTGGAAAAATGTTAGCATGACAGGTATACATCAAGAAGGTAACCCTGGGACCACTTTTGAATTCCTTGTCAACAGCTCATTGATTTGCCTAAAATTGCTTGCATGTATCCCTTTACTAATAATTATGTGACTATTGAAAGCATGGCCATGTTTATATATAATATATTTTTTATCACTTATTATTTGTATGGTCCTGTCACTTAGCTCCACTGAATGGTTGGGATCACTTTGTGATAGTTACTGTGCAATGGACAGAGGTGAGCAGAGGGAATTGTTGGACACACAGTTAAGTAGTACAGCTATATCAGAAGTGGCAGTGTTCATCCATGAGGCCTTGTTATGAAGATTATGAACTAGGCCAATACTCATAGTATTATCATTCCATAAGAAGTTCTTAAATATTTAGTATTATAATAGTACGAGGATAAGCTAAAGTGTTCATGCGTTAAGTAAAATTAATAACTAAAGTATGTGCATACATGCACAAAGTAGCACTTAAAAATAATTTACATCTATTAAATTGTTTGCCTGTAATAGACAACCATCCACCCCAGGAAGAAGGTTTTATTCTTTTTACTCTCCAATCTCTTTGAAAGCAGCTTGAAAGATTATTTTTTCTTTATAGCTTCCATCTGTACTGTATCTGTCATATTAAGCTTCAGTTACTGTTTCTGTTAGAAATAATAGCATGTTGTCTTAGAATTGATTCTGCCACCCTTAGACTGATTATACCACATGCCTTGGATATCACAGTTGATTGCAGCATGAATAAAGGCACCAGAGTTCGACTTTAAAAGAACAGGATACTGATGTCCTAAATGCAGAACACAGGAAATTAACAAAATTGGTATAGCCTTCTCTGGTTATTAGAATCACATTATATGGCAGCTAGATAATGTGAGCAAAGTAAAATGTCTATGCAGCACCTCATCACGAAACCCTTTACAGTTTTGGTACTTCACTGTACTTTATTCATTAATTCTAATAGGTGGTGGGGAAAATAGCTTGCATGTCTAGATTATGGTTTAAGATTTTCGTTCTAATAAGCAGCTGATTCTGTAAAGCAAGATACTAATAAGAAACTAAAAATGCACGTACTACAGTGCTTTTGCCATTTGGTTTGGGGTTTGATTCTACTGTGCGGCTGATTCTATTAAGATTCTAATAATTGGCAGATGCTATAAAAAAAACCCCCAAAACATCAACCCATTGTTTATGGATATACACATCAGAAATAGACTAAAAGGCTTTTTTGGGGGGTTGGTGAGTAGGATAGGAAGCCCTTTTACTCTGCCTGTACACCTATATTCAGTAAAGGACTTCTCTGCTGCCAGTGGTTAAGCCCCTCCAGCAGGCAAGCATGGCCAGAGGCAATTCCTAGCCCAGCAGTTTGTCAGATGCTAGCACTGTGGGGAACACAGACCTCACTTCTAGTTATTAGATGAGAGCAGCTTCAAAGAGTGTTACCCATAGTCATCTGGGAAGCATTCTGCCTGTCTCAGAGTTATGTAGGCAGAATGCATTTTGCCACCACTGCCAGTCCCAAACTACTCAGCATGTCCCATGTGGTACTATACCTTGGCCCTTGCTATAAAAGCCACAGGAGAGTCTAAGCATTTTGTTTCACTGCAGAAGTTCTTCTGATTGTTACATTATTATTAATTCCAAATAGAAAATAGGCTGGCAATACTGTGTGTTCCTAAACAGATGTCACTTTTCAGTAAATGATACCACTTGCAGTGCTCTCAGAAACATGAGTTTAATTTAACACTTTATCTCCAAATCCATTTCACAGTTTATACTTGGTGAGAAATGCTCCTGACCATACTGACTTTCAGCATAATCTGATGTGCACCTTTCAGTGTTATAATGCACAGAATACTAGAGAAGATAAAATTGGTGCATTGTACAGTTGTTTCCTGTACAGTGATCTATATGCAAAGAATTGGAACTGGCAGTGAAAAGTTGAAGCTGTATTTTATTATCACTGCAGAGTGTGATGTTTTCTTCACTTTGTTCGCTTATACTAATTCTCTAGCATTATTTGGTACCAATATCATTTTTTTAACTTACAGACTCCTGTTTTCTTAAAAAATAAACATGCGTGAAGGATGAATGTACATGTGTGCCCAAAGATGCGTTTAATTAGAGGTAGGGTGAGGGACCTATGAAAAGAAGGTGAGTAATGCTGATAGAATGACGCAGAATAGCAAGGGAGTAAGATTGGGCAAGAGAAGGATATATCTTTGGACTTGTGATACAGGGGGGAATTTTAGGTTGACGCAGTTGGACAGCCCTTGGCCAGTGGGAGGAACACGGAGTGGTTGGCAAAAGGTGGAAGGCTGAGCAGGATATATTCAGGCAGAGAATCAGAAGAGAGGGAAAAGAGTGAAGCCTGAAGGTGAGAGTCTTAGTTGTACAAAATAATTTTAATTAAAAAATTAGATCAGAAAATGAAATCAAATATTGTTTTTATATTTCTGTTTCTCTGCCTTCTGTTTTTACAGTCTCACGTTGCCAAATGGATGTCTTTAATTAATCTTTAATTAGGCTTTCCTAGTTATTAGTAGACTTTCATAGTCAACTTTTTTTTTCCACTAAGAAGTTGTACTATGAAACTATAAACTTTTGTATAAATTATATTTTAGTTTAGGTTGAAGACAGAGTATTCTAGAGAAATATTGGGTGGGTTGATAAATCTATTAATTAAAGTGTTTGAGCATGGTCTGGAGAGTATTAGATCAAGCTAAAGTACTGATCTCCTTATGCCTGGTTATGGAGCTCCAGTCCTTTGTCTTGCCACCTCATTCTTGGCTAATCTTAGCTCAGTACAATCTCATGGAAGCCTAAATTCCCCTCGTACACACTCTAACATCAAGGGATTACTTGCATGAGTAAAGTGTAACATGCAGAAAAGTCCATATGGGATTGGGACTGGAAAAACTACAGCCTACAAAAGAATTTTGCCTTAGTGCAAGATAAAATCTGACTGAGATTAAGCCTGTTTATTGTAGGGTAAGCATATTCCAGATGCTATAAGAACACAACTAGTGGGTAGTTGCTCAGCACTGCTGAAAATCAGCTTCCTTCAAAATGTTGCAGGCTGAGTATCCAGTGTTTCTTGTCACCATGAGTGGATCCAGGATTTTGGAAAGGAGGGTGCAGAAGCATCAAGCTGCACTGCTGGAGTAACTGTAACCCAGCCTCCCCTCTCCCCTGCTTCCCCCAGGCAGACCACTCTGTAGGACCAGCAGTGGAGGATTTAAAGTCCCTCAAAGGGATACAAATCTTTTCTCCCCCTCTCTTTCTTTCATGATCAGTGGCACGTTTCCTCCCTTTAATTCCTCTCTCCCTGCCCCCCAACTTTGTCCTCAAATGACCCAGGAGAAGTAGAGGAGCAGGGGCTCCAAAGTAGGAGATAGCAGTAATGGTAAGGGGAGGAAGAGATGAGAAGTGCTGCTGAACATGGAGAGGAAGGCAGAGGGGGACTTACTTGCTTAAGGGGCTTAAAAAAAAAGTCCCCACCTGCTGCTCCAGTGGCATGGTTGACTGAAAGGAGGGTGCATCCATTCCCCTTGACACCCTCCTGCCCCTTCTTGTTGGTATATAAATGAAGGATTTTGTGTAGAAATGTAAAAGGTAATGGTGGTTATTAAAAAAAGGATCCAACTGGAATAGTACTTGTAAATTCATTCTTTTATAACATTTTGTAAAGGTTGATAAGATACTTTACCAATACCTGGAGAAGGACACCTGGGAACCAAAAGCTTGTCTAACATCTCTCCCAGCGATGCAATCTAATAAAAGACATCACTGAAAAAAAAAAGCCTTGTTTCTACCAATGTGTCATAGAACTGAATCACTTATTAAACAAACAAAAAAAGAAAACCCAAAGCATTTACAGTTGAAATAAAACAATCTAAAATTTTAGACACAGAATTCCAAATTCTGTCAAAGTTTTGTGAAACTAATTTAAATATTTGTGTTCTTTTCTGATGATTTATATTGTGATTAAAACAGTTAATGTTTTATTCTATTTCAATCAGTCCACCCTTCAAGAAGCAGATGGGGCTACGTTAAGAGGGGTCAAATAAGGCAGGGTTGGCCAACCTGCAGCATACATGCCGTAAGTGGCAGGCAGCACCATGGCAGACAGACCAGGGACTGGAAAGCAAAGCAGGAGATCAGATAGAGGAAGGGGATCAGAATGGTACTCAGGGAGGATGTGGACCTTAATTTATGGCATACTTGCCAGATTGGTTGGTAGCCACTAGAATAATGTGTTGTATTGTATAATACGCTGCTTTTTATTACTAACAGACCACCTAAAAAAGCACATGTTCTTTTATCTGAGTGATTCTGACATGACATTGAAAAGTTTTCTTGGTCCTAGAGGATTAGTGCTTAATTGGAATGATAAAGAAATTATGTTAGGCACTGGACTCCAAACACTTATGAAAGTGTGCAGGCAAAGTGAATACAGTATTTTATGTTCCCTCCATTTTTGTTTATGGAAAGTAAATATCAAAGCAGTAACCAAAAGTTATTATTAGAATAGAGATAGCAATAAAATATAAAAAGGAACCATCCAAACCCACCAGCCCATATACTAGTTGTCCCAATAATTAAAAAGACACTTGGATATCATAGCTCCATGTATCAAATCCCATTTTGACAAACTCATCATTTGCTTTTCTCTTCCACTGTTGACAAAGTGTTTGAACTAAAGCTTTAGGCTGAACAGTGGCTCTTTCTCAAAGAAAATATTCCATTAAAGTTTGTCTATCCTTCCTTACTAAGGAAGGAACAGTATCCCCTGATGTCTGAAAAAAGTCCAGATGCCAGAAACATTAGTATGGCCATGCACCATCAGAACCAGTCAGTTGTGAGGCCAGCAGATTCCAAACACAAATATTAAGAGAGCAGAATAGTGAAAATATTTGGATCCAGATCAATGTCCCCAGGGGCAGCCTTTATCTATTATGAGAATCCCTTCAGTTCCATCCTACTGCCTGAGGCCACAGGCCTTGACCTCTCAGTTTGAAAAGGCTCCATCATCCATAAGCCAGTGCTAAAACTAGGTACATTCAGCACAGGGCACAAACATTCAGGGGTGCAAAATAAGAGCGAGCCAAAGCACAAGCACCAACAAATACACTTGAGTTTGAATATGCAAAACACGGACTGCTCCTGCAGTGATCCTCATGTGTATAAAGGCCAATCAACAGAGCCTTCAAAATCTGTGAGATGGTACCGCTAACCACATAGTTGCCTCTTACATTATTTGTCAGGAGGTATGCACTACCTTATATCTCTGTGTTTGAATCCTTATTGAATGAAGCAATGTTCCACACAGCTAAAGTCCTTCCAAATGACGGTCTCAGAAATATTCCTTATTAAGTACCTTATTCAATATAGTGCTTCATTAAACTGTGAGCCCTTGTGTTGCAGCACTGTTGCCCAGATTCACAGTGGGAAATGCATCTGTAATCAAGCTGTATGCAAGAAGCCTGATGGGATTTGCAGGGGAGGAACATCACAAAGAAAAGACCTTTTCCCAAGCTGAATCTTCTTTTTACTCATTTCCTTTCCTGTGACTTTGTCCAGTAAAAGGAAAACATGTTGTCATTCCCTACCTTTACCCACATAATCCCTTTAAAAATTAAAAGTAAAATAAAATAAAAGCCATGAAGAAAGCTTCTGGGCATATCTTCTTCCTAAGTTTTCTTCTTTAACTGACAAACAAATTGCACTTCTTTTTCCAAGGTTACATTTTTTGCCCTAGAGCATCTAAATAAATAACCCTGTCAACTTAAACAACAATTTTCCAGGGGGACCATACATAAATGCCACATAAATGCAGAGGTAAAATAATTTTTTTAATTAACATCACCCTTTCTGCCAATGTCAGGGTCCATCTCTTCCACCTCATCACTTTAACCTATCAGGAGGCAAACTGATTGTCTTGGTTCAACCAAGATATTAAATCACTGCTGAAGGTTAATCCTAAAATATCTATAACCCCAGGAGAACTAATCACAGGCTCTAAGTCCTCTGGCAGAGCAAAGAACCTCAACCCCCATCCACAAAACCTTGCACTTCATGTTAATCGCTGCTCTTGCTGCAGATGAAAAGTTGTGTGAAGTGTCAAAAAATATGTCCTCATCTTCTACACTGCCTACCAGCACTGTGACATCTTCTGCATGTGTGAAAATTATCATTGACAAGTGAAATTCCTCTGTCCATGGTCTGTACATTTAAACCATGAAATGCCCTTTTGCAATGCAATAAATGATCCAGACAAAAACAAATAAACTCAACAGACAGTTGTACCCTGTTGTCTAATGTAGCATTATCTGTCCTCTCCTCTGGTTTTCTCTATGAAGGTACATAGACCGTGAGTACGTAAGGGTAACGGGTGAGCATGCTGCAAGCGAATGTGATATTGTGACAAGACCAAGTAAAGTATGGTCACTCCTTCAAAAGCTGGCCTGACCCAAGCCTCCTAGTTTCAAAATTTCCCAAAGCACACAAAGTATCTGCTGCTGTGCAACTTTTAAATGAATTTGATTAATGAGGATAGAGAAATTTCCTTGCTATTTTCCTAAATCTCTTGGGTAAAATAGGAGGCAGACTTTTGTAATTTGCATTCAAAGGTATAGCAGGTCTGCAGTTCTTAAAATCTTTCAAATTCCCTTTTTGCTAGGAAAGATAAGGAGAATCTCACTACTTCTAGTCTAGGCATCTTTGAAAACACGACAAAAAGTGGATCAATGAACCTTAGATAAAATCCCTCTTGGCCCCAAGGGAAGTTTCTTTCTTCACTGACAAGATAGCTGCAAAGTCTTCTCTATTGGCTTTACAAATGAGTCCTGTTCCTGATCTGCTAAAGTAACCCTCCCCCCCCCCAAAATACAAACAAACCCAACCCAAACATGCCATTAAAAAAACCTGCCACTGCTGAAAAAGAGAAATAGGTTGGCCCTGAGACAGCTCAGAGTAATTTTCCTGAACAGTCTTCACATGTTGGTAGGGTTCTTGCAGACCTCCCTAATACTAGTTTTCCGTAACACCGTCAGATCTTGCTGCATTCTCTAATAGGAAACTGTGAGCCATAGATCATGAGATAATACTTCACATCCAAATGGCCTCCTCCCTTGTTGTCATTCCACTCTATATTAATACTGGGTAAGTATAAAACATCCCAAGTTTTATCCTCCAGCATAGTTATTATGTTCCATCTTAAATGTCAGGATCAGTGAGCCACAAATATGGACTGTCCTATAATGCCTGCACTCCCAAAACATTGTTGCTTAGATTACAGTCTTTAGGACAATATTTTAGGGGCAGATGTGTTGTGGATTCACCAAAAGTGATCATATTAATTTCAAGGATTTTAGCACCTAAAATCAGATTCTTTGCGTATCAAACAGTCTTATTAATTGAACTGTCAATAATAACAGGAATTGGGTTAATTTGTCTAATATGAATCTGTTCAAGCAGCATGGATTTAAAAGGTGTAGGGCAGGGGTCAGCAACATAGTTGGGCAGAGTGTCAAAAACACCTGCACCTTTGACCTGTAAGATGTTGGCATAGTAGGGGTGGACTAAAGGGGAGCCACAAAGTGCCTGATCCTTGATGTGGCAGGGTAGCCCTGGCCCCTTCCCCACCATCTGCCCTGAGGTATGTGTGCCAAGCAAAATGTCTTTGCGTGCCCTACTCTTTCACATGTGCTGGAAGTTGCCTACCCCGGTTTAGATTGAGATCAGAATTACTACAGAAAAAAAATCAAGTGAAAAACAAAGTAAAATAAAAACAGCAGGCAGAGTGAAAAGCACATCCAAAATAGCACCAAATAAAGGAACGGAGGAGAGCAAATGTAAACTGAAAAGCACAGGGTTCACTGTATAGCAAGGGTGACATCGCAGCCACATTGTAGTTAACAGGAAAACGATTCATGACAAAAATAGAGGTTTAAATTGCAGGAAAAAATTATTAATGTACAGAAGTAGTTAAGAGGTGTGTAAAATCTGTATCTCCAGGACTCTCACCCATTCTTTATAATAATTCTGAGATCTTTATTATGTCAGTAGGAGAAATGCTAGTGTGTATTTTCTTGCTTTGCGTGGTCTTTACAAAAAGCTAATAGTTCTATTGGAAGTTCAGTATTACTATATCATTACTATTCATCACAGATAGGAGGGTGAAGTACCATGTTTGCATAGTAGCTTACAGTCTGAATTTTTCCACTGAGGTTTCTCAGTTATTATTTGTTGTAAGTTAAGGCATAAGCAAGTACTCATCACAAATATGATCTTTTTTTTAGTAAGATAAAGTGCACTAATACAGGCTATGTAGTTGTAATGTAATGTTCAAGGCAAAAAAAAATCTATATAATCCAAACACAGCATAATTAGCTAGTGGCTGGTATTACATGCACTTCAGCAGTTACTAAATTGTATTACTATATCAAACAAGTCTCTCCAAATTATTTTGCAAATTGAATGCAGATACTAATGTACTTCTGTATTATGCATTGGTGTGGTGCCACCAAAACAAAGAGTTGCAGTACATTTCCTTTAATTGTGAATGTTATCCTGTCAGCTTGAGTTTAACTCTTTCCAAGAATAATGTGCTAATACCGATAACAGGTGTATTTATATTGACCTTCAATAGTAGTCCCATTTTTCATGCATCTCTTCAAGATACTTATGAATGTACAAAATTATGTTCAATGTAGTTCCGTCACAGAATCCCAACATGTAGTAAAATTTCAAATTTATCATTTCCTCTTCCTCATAGATTACCTCAAATGTGGTACGCCACATTTTACTTTTGAACATTACACCCCAGGTACAGAGACCATCTTTCTGTCTAAAAGTATATGTATATGTACTTGTATATGTATATACTACGTACTATGTACATGTATATATAGGTATACGCATAGGACTTTTTGAAGCTCTTCAAGCACCATGTACCAGTTGTGAATGTAGCTTGATAGCTATTAAATGTTCTTGCCCCCAGAACCTGAGCTGCCCTGTTTCTTTAGGCATATGGTTGAGGGCACAAGTATCAACTGGTTTGTTTTCTAGTCTTCAAGGCTAGGTGCTAGAATTAATAGGTAAGAACAAGCAGCAGAGAGCCAGTCAGAGATGTATATGTCTCTGACCACACGGACATGAGACACAAGGAGAGGGATAGTGCTGCTCCTGTTCTAAGAAAAATGTAGGAATTCATTCCCTTCATCCAAAGAAAAGGAGAAAAGAATTGACTCTAACAAAAGGGGATGGAACAGAGAGAAGAAGAAGAAGGAATTCACTCTGGTCCTATAAGCTAAGGCAGAGAGCTGGAGAGTATTACATATGTGACGCCAGTACCCTTGCAGCCCAAAATCACATTGGCATTTTTTGGCTGCCATAAACCACTCTGAAATCATATTTTGCCTTCCACTGTGGCTCATAACATTTGCAGTGATACAGGTTTCTAAGTGTCTTCCTCCCATTGAAGAATAGCTGTTTTGGAATATTATTCTCCCAGGCATACTGCTCTATTTTGGTTTGTTTTTCAGATGCTAGAAATGCTTATGTGCATGAGAAGTCAAGTGTGTAAAGCTATTCGTGTGTAAATATTTGCTGGATCAAACCTTTGAAATAATAAGGAAAAGAATCAAATAATCCATGTCTTATTGATGCACTCTGAGGGGAACAGAAATAACATTTTACCATTTCTAGATGCATAAGAGGTACTGCCTTGCACTGCATAATGGGTGTAATTTCCAGCACTGTGCTACAGATAGATTCCTAGCAGATTCATAGTCTCTTGCAAGCACTAATATGTTACTTGTTATTTGTTAACAAACAAATGCGTTTGTGACTGTGACACATTGTGTATTGTTTATAGTCAAATAGAACAAGTTTCTGAATAAGGAAGACTGAATAAAACTGAAGGAAAAGATGGCTGTGATATAAAATATCTAGCCACAAACTAATTTTGTAATTGCATAGTCTGGTAGTAGTAAAATTGATCTTGGATTTTAGGGCTTTGTCCCTACTCAAGCTTGCACCATTTTAATTACAGTGATTTAAAATTGCAACTTTGTGTGTGGAGCAAACCTAGGCAGTACTGCAGAATATCTGAGTTGGAAGTGAACTTGTGCATAAAAGGAATATTCCTGGCAAGTGCTTCCTTTTTCAGTAATGTACAAAACAATGTAGCAGGCTCTTCAGGAAATCTTCTCTCTGGGTTAGAGAAAGACTGGTTTTGATTTGGGGGGATTAAGGATAAGATAATGGTGAAGTCAAGAAGTCATCCTTTTGGGTTTGCAAAACAGAGACAAGAGGTACAGTCATTTCTGTTTGGTAAGGCAAAAGGTAATGAATGATCTTAGATGAATTATAAAATGTATCTTTAATGAGAGATGAATCTTAGCATACCTACCACAAAGATGCAGAGATTCCTCCTGTGTTATGATTACATTGGTCCAAATATGAGTGGCAGCATTTTACACTTAATTTGCAAAGATGTAAATAACCACACCATGTGGGAGGATCAGGCCTATTCATTGAATGACACCACTTTCCATTAATGATAGTGCATCACACCATTTTAAGAAGGTATTAAAAGATTAGGTTGTTTTTAAACTTTGGAGTCTGATGAATGGAGCATGTATTTTCCTGGGAGATTCTTTTTTCCTTAATGAATGTAAATAGTGCTTGTCTTTCATTGGGAGATGATTCTTTCCTCTTTTGTAAAGCAGAGTGTTGAATTAGAAGAAACATAGCAGAAATGTTGTCTGGTGATGATAGCTTGTAAAAAATGAAAACCATAATTTAGTATCTTTTATTTTAAAGATGAATGACTTTTTCATTGTTTTGTTACTAATAGCAAATGCATTTCAAAATCAAAGTAACTTGTTAGAATCAAAATCTTTACACTGCTACTGAATTGGTGTTTTGATTTCTTTGACATGATCCCTGATTGCTGTAAGTGAGAAGAATCAGTTCAGTATTTTTGTTCTTAGATCCCCCTCCTTTGTCTTGCAGCTACTTGTGGCAGATTCCATTAACAATTGCAGTAGGAAATACGAGCCACATCTCATCAGAGGCAATTATATGGGTGTCTAACAAATCAGGTAAAAATAAACTTTCCTCCCAGTGGAATCTCGTAAAGCATACTTGTGTTTTCCTGAACTGTTTCTTCAGAATTGATCTTAGGTAATTGTTTAGTTGCTCTGCATCCAATTTCAGCTGCTTGAAAATGAGTTGGAAAAGAGGCAGTTTGGGGGGTGGGAAGGAAGATAGGAAGTAAGCAGGTAGGTTAGTAATTTTTGCAAAAGGTAGTGTAATAAAATATTTTTAAACAAATATATTTCAAAGCAGCTATTTTATATCTCAGATGATTGAATGAATGTAATTCTCTTTATAGAGTGTGAACGTCAGATAAAATATCTTTAGTAGTAAAACTTCTCCTAAATGTAAAATCTGTAAACTAATAAATGAAAATAGGAGAGTAACTGGCAAGTTTTTAAATATGATCCATGGTCCAAAACCTGTGCTTAGAAACATTTCCTGTCCTTAAAGTCATTGCTATCCCTGCCTGATCACTAGATACAGGATTCTGAAATCACATTATTCTGATTACCATCTTGCTTCTTTCCCACCTTCAGTTTTGACATGATCATAGCAGCAATTATCTTGAGAATGGCTAGACCTGGGAGCCAGTGCTTTTTATCAGCTTGGAATTCTGTTTTGCAACTAGGATAAAGCATTTCTCTCTTTCCCTAATAGTTCATGAAGAAACTGTTAATAAAATGTGTATCAGAATTGAGGTGGATGAGGAAGGAAAGTTGAGGATTTGAACAACATGATTATAAGGGGAAGAGAGGGAGCCATACCTCCCTACATGCATGGGCACAGAGGAAGAATTGATCCCAGTTTGTAGTACAGAAAAGGTATACATGTTCCCTTTCAAAGTAAGTTGAACTAGAAGGAGGAAATAGCTAAGCATGCCTATGCCTGTCTTTCCTTTTTGTTCTTTTGTAGGTCAGTAAGGGGTAAAGGTAACATAGACCATTAGTAACCTGCAGGGCTAGAAAGGAACATTGTACACTTGGATAGCAGTGGAAATCTGAGAATCTGCAATTTCTAGTGATGCAAGTGTGTGTTTCTAGCCCTGATTACTCACAGTATACCAGACCTTGAAATGTTATTGCTGCTCCCATTATCTAACATACATTTTTTAGCCCTGGCTCAGGGCTGGGCATGGAACCAATGTCACTTTTATTCCTAGAATTTAGGCGCAGAGGTGAGGGAATGCAGAAGTTAAGTTTCCCCAAGCAGCATAAAGTTGGTCACAATACCAATATCTTTTTTTGTAGTACTTCAGGCCGCTTGACACTTTCACACACAGTCCCACCCTTCTTGTCTGCTTTTGTCATTCAGGGTTTGATCCAGCTCCCACTGAAATCTGTAGACAGACTGCCATTGACTATAGTGTAGTTGATCAGATCATTATAACATCATGCACACACAGCTCCCTCAGTCTGCCATTGATGCCAGCCTTGAAAGCTCATTTATCAATTTCTCACACAGTCATCTTCACAGTTTCTTCGTCTCTGCCCTTTACTCACAGACTGTCCTTCTTGAAATAATCCATACAGCCACTATTCTCTTCTTAAATTCTACTTCTGCTGTGATTAATACAAGCAGTCTGCAAACTAATGATGGCTGTTCTGAGCAATAATTTTGGGATGGCTGTTATGTATATCTTTAAAAAAAAAATTGGAATGGTTCAAAATTCAAATGATTCCATGCTGTCAAGGTGTGTGCATAGCTAATTAATATAATTATGATCCATTGTCATTATCTGTGTCCTTCTTCATTTCTCTTTCCATCACTCATTCATTGCTCCTTGTTTAAAATTAGATTATAAACTCATCAGGGCAGGGAGGGTGCCATCTTGCATGTGTGTGCAACGGTTGACACAAACGACATCTTGGGTGATAAATCAGTAAAAACAATTAATGAGAACAACTCTAGATAAATGTAATGTGTGCGCCTCTGCATGCACTGTACATATACCATAGCGGACTTGATGCTGCTGTGGGAATCCTTAGACGTTTCCTGCGGTTGGTTCAGAGGTGGTGTGCTTGTTACCGCAGAAGGGTAACCTAGATGGTATATACCAGAAAGGGCAATTTCCAAGCTGTTTATCTAAGGGGAGGGGAGGAATCCAGTGGTGTTTCCTTAGTTTGGCTGTTGGAGTCCTGAAACAGCTTCTACAGTGTTGAAACAGTTTTACAGCTGGAGGTTGTGGGGGTAGATCATCACTAAGGGAATCTATAAGTGTAGGTCAAGCTGCACTTTCCTTTTTATAAGGATATGTAATATACACATTCACATCAAGTCTGTTGGATTTTTTTGAGCTTCCAGATTTTGGTGCAGACAGTATAGACATAAAATGGGACTGTGGGTCATTTCTAATGCCATTATACACACCGTGTATATTGGGGATATTTAACTGATGTTAAAATTCCAAATCTGCCACATCCTGTCTTATATGCTGATATCTGAAGCATTTTTGGAAGTCTGGCAGGCAGCCCCTCTGGTGAGTATTCTAATTTTTGCACGCTTTGAAGTCTGAAGAAGACAAGACTGAGATGGGATTTAATAGCAGCCTTCAACTATCTGAAGGGTTGTTCCAAAGAGGATGGAGCTGGACTGTTCTCTGGCTGCTGACAGAAGTCAAGTTCTGGCTTCAAGTTGCGGCAAAGGAAGTTTAGGTTGGAGATTACAAAAAACTTTCTCACTAGGAGGGTGGTGAAGCACTGGAATGGGTTACCTAAAGTAGGGGTTGCCAACCTTTTTATGTTGAGGACCAGCAAACTGCAGACTGAAAGTGGTGGACCGGAAGTCACCGCAGATCGCCAAACTGCAGGCCAGCAGTGTACTTATACTCAGTATAAAGGGTTGGCTGCTGGTCCACAGTATGCCACTTACTTCCAGTCCGCAGTTTGCCAGTCCACGGTTTACCAGCCCATGGTCACTTCCACTCCAGCAGCTAACCCCCCTGCGGACTGGCAGCTAATCATTCACGGCCCGGGGGTTGGGCACCCTGACCTAAAGAGGTGGTGGAATCTGTATCCTTGGAGGTTTTTAAGGTCTAGCTCAACAGAGCCCTGGATGGAATGATCTAATAGGGCATGATCCAGCTTTAAGCAAGAGGTTGGATTAGATGTCCCTTCCAACCCTAATTTTCTATGGGTTGCATGGTATGTCCCTCTTCATGTATTCAACTGAGAGGTAGGAAGCCATAGCAGTTTAAAAATGGGTGACCAAATGTATTACCACCACATGATGCTCTTTCTCCTTAGTGGTGTGAGGAAATGATTTCACAGCAGAAAATGCACCATGATTTTTACCAAGGGTTCACCATTTATTCACTATACTGATGGAAGACGCTTTTCATGCATCTTAGTTTTCTCTTCAGCAGGTATAGTGACAGAATTACTTGGCTGACCCCTGTATTATTCCTTCTGACCAACTTTGTGGCCTCATCCAAGAGCCACACAATGTTGAATACCTGCTTTGTTAGCAGTCTGCAAACAAGTGACAAGTGGAGGCGGCTGCTTGTGTTTGTGAAGAGCAATGGGTGCAAGATGCCTGTATGACTGCTCTTGATTCATTCACATATTTTCATAATGTAAATTACAGCTTCATTTTTCTCCACATCCTGCTTCATTTTGCAAGGCACAGAGATCGAGGCCAGTACTTCTTTAATTGTCTAGTATGCCAAGCAAAACAGGCTGAAGTGGCCACTGATCGCATCTGTACCTGTGAACCCCCTTGCAGAAAGATTTCCCAGTGACCCAGACTGAATCAATGATCAAGGCAATGGATATGCGGGAAGGTACAATCCTGCACTGATTTGATGATATGCAATCCATTGCCTGTTGCTACAAAACCAGCCTCTCAAAGCAACTCATGTTGTTCAGGACAAGATGCTGAAAGGACTGACACTGTACTAAGTTCCTCTACACCGTCATTATTATCACCACATCCTGCAACCTGCTTGGCTTATGTCCCCAGGGCAATATTCATCTTTGAGGAGCTGGGTTCTCTTGACTCTTCCTTTCTGTAATCCAAAAGGAATTACTGGAGCACACGGTTTGCAGTTTTCACAACCACGTTTTCATTGAGAAAGCCCAAGACATCAGGCATTGTCTTTCTTCCTTTCCACCACAAACATCCCCCGAGAACAACCGCATGCTAGATTCCATTCATTTCCCTAACAGTTCTCAGATGGGGACTGTGTGAGGGTTGATGCCACAATGCTTGTCATGGAACAGCATTTGTTTTTCTCTTTATGAGTCTGACAGCTGTCGAATCTGACCTGGATTGCTTCTATTTCCTCTTTTCATCTTTCAAAGCAGGGAAAGAGGTAAAGGGGGCTCTGTGAACCAAAATCATTCAT
This sequence comes from Crocodylus siamensis, assembly GCF_052110815.1. Lineage (NCBI taxonomy): Eukaryota > Metazoa > Chordata > Crocodylia > Crocodylidae > Crocodylus > Crocodylus siamensis. Next base: position 70,109,299 of record NC_143398.1, read on the forward strand.
TAGATCCTGCCTTGTAGCATAATTTAACAGCAGTGAGGATCAGGGAGAAATACAGTAACTTGGCACCAAAGTTGAAGATGCACAGTAGTTCAGTGACCACTGATCCTGTCACTTGAACATGGCCACTAGCAGCAAGCTACTGCTTACTCTTTGTGCTATTGTGTGTGTGTAAATCAAGCCAATCCCACTCTCTTACATAGTTAGTGAATGCATGCATCCAATAAAATACAAAGGGAATGTGTGATGAGACTGACATATCAGAAGATACCCTCTGAACCTTTTTTTCCCATGTGCAGTAATGGTAAGTCCAATCCAAGCAACATAAGCATTTTAGTTTGATTTGACTTATTTCATTTTGCCATTTTTCCATGAAAGTTTGTCAGAAATACTTTAGCAAGTCCTAATTTGTATAAAAATTCCTTATATTGTTGAAGCTATTCCAATAGGGAAGGGGAAGAAGTTACATCGATATAAGTAGGTGTCTACCAAACTTAAGGCAGCAGCTAGCTGATTTTGTGGACAGATCTTAAGGCTGGCAGCCATTTTTATGGGCCAAGCATGGCATCCCCCCCTCGTGATTGGTTGAGGGGATCCTGATGGCCTCACCCCTTGCTACTGATTGGCTGCAAGGGCTGTGTCATGCGGCCCTGTCACCTCCACCAATTGGTGGAAGGGTTGGGGCTGTTTGATGAGCAGTCCTCACAGCCAATCAGGGGCAAGGAGTGGGTGTGACAGCCATCTTGCTGTGTCAGCAGCCCCCCTCTCTTTCTTCTCCTCTTCCCCCCCCAAATTGCAGTTTCCTCCACAATCACAATTGCAATATATGCAAGACACCAGTTAGGGGTTGTACCAATTTATTTATTTTGATGGTAAAGTTATATCCTTAACCTGAAATATTTTAATTGATATAAGGACTGGCTGTAGAAAAAATCTGTATTTTGCCAGCACCACAGCACTTTCTTTTAGATTGTTCCTGGACCTGATCTGTTAAGGTACTGTGTGTTTCCTGCAAGGAGTCAGACATATACCCTATTACTGATTTTTAATAGAAATTGAGGCAACACAGAACTGGAAAGTAGGTTCTGAGGCTCATGTTATTGAGCCTGATTTTCACTTAAATCTTGTCTTCAAAAGGAAAAAGTGTGTTTATATTTCATCCTAGCTATCACGGTAATTAACACAAGGTAATAGGCTATTGAAGGCAGGTCGATTTCCTACATGTTTTAACTTGACCTTTAACTTGGCTCTCACGTCACCTTTGACTTCAGTAGTCTTTTTCACTTTTGTTAGTTACTATGTCCTAGCTAACACATGAACATACCTCTTTACTGGTGAAGACTCATCTTAACAGGAAAGATACTTTACAGTTCACATGCAGTGCAGAGGCACCTTAATTGAGTACAAATGGCATTAACACCAACAGTAAGACCACTTTACAGTACTTGAGCCAAGCAAATGAGACTCAGACCTTATTCATTTCATTACTTCAAAACCAGATGTATTTATAAAATTTAACCAGTTCACCCTAAACATCTCCATTATGTAAGTGGCAAATTTAGAGTTCTAAAACAATGTAATTTTCTGAGCTATCCAAGTGAAAAATTAACTACTAAGCAATACTATCAGAGGGGGAAAGTACTGTACGTTTTTACTTGCCTAAAATTCAAATATACCTCTATAGTTTAGTCTGGACTTAAAAAGAAATCAGTCTGTGGGCTGACTGAGACCTGTAATGTGAAATTTCTGCGTAGAAAGATATTTAAAAAATGTTATGAGTGATTGACTACAGGGTTCAGAATGGGATGATCACCTTCTCCTTAACTGTAGTGTTACTGTTGTGATACTCTAATAAACACGTTTTTGATAAGTGGGTAAGTTGCCCATGTGTATAGTGTTTTTCAGTTCCACATAATCACCAGAAAATCATGAGGGAAAAGATGACCTTCTTTCATAGGAAACCATGAAAATCGACAAGTGCATCAAATTCCAGTAAATTATATAGAACTATGTGAAGTACATACATCAGACAGCCCTTTAAAATAACCACCTACTTGTTTGAGCTAGGATAGCATGGAAAGATTCTTGCCTTCTATTGCAGGAAAAGGTCAAAATATCAGCGTCCTTATTGAGAAATAACGAGAGGTTATGATTGTACACAGAGCTAACTGAAAGCATTGATAACACCATCAGTGTTTGAAAAGATATGGTTGTTCTGTATTAGAACAATGTGTGTATGAGATGTCCTAGAGCTGATATTTATGGAATAAGGTATTTCAAAGTTGTCATCTGTAAATGACAGGTATCATTCTACATCATGTCATGAGGCATAAGTGGTTTACATTACTTTGTGAGTAAAAGCTAGATGTGAAAATACTTCAACCAAAAAGAAATATATATGGTGTTCCCTTTATTTTATTATATACCATCTACACAGTCTGCATTTTATTTATCTCTTTAGAAGGATATTGGATAACATGCAATCAGATGTCTTTTTTATCATTTGCCAATTCAAAAGATTTTAAATTATGTAAAAGCAAATGAATTAACCGAATACAAGTAATTATTTTCAAGTGTTGTCACATTAAAAAGGGGTTCTTTATGGAAACCTCATATACCGAAACAAGTACTAAACTAACAGAGTAAAAATAGCCACACTTAGTTTTCACTTCCTACAAAACTGTTCAGCTTAATCCTGTCTCACATGTGAAGTACAAGCCAGAGTTGTGAACCACAGAAGAGTAGGCTAAAAAATAGTTTGCTGCTATCCCTGGTCTGTCCCACCTGTCCAAAGAAGAGAATACTACACCCTACAGTCCTGAATCTCAGGTTACCAGTATAGAGCTAATTTCAATTAGTTCATTGCCCTGACAAGATTTTTTCTGGATCTTGACTCTGGAAAGACTGCGAAGTATCTTTGCATCCCATTTTGTGGCAACCCTGGTTGGTCCAGTCTACCTTTGTAGAAGACTTGAAACATACAGAAGAAATGGGTTAATATGCCCTCTGATTGGGCATTTATATACATACATTTGTCTTCTCCAATGCACCAGAGATCCAGCATGTCATCTGGCGTAGATTGAGTCTGCTCTGCATGCAAGCTGACTCCTTCGGCGCTGCATCACATACATTTGTATAAATGGCAAAATGCGCGTCAGCGCTGGGGAAAATGGTGGCAGTGCGCTTTTAAACTAAAACAGCTTTGAGATGTTTTAGTTGAAAAGCACGCTGCTACCATTTTCTCAGTACTGATGCATATTTTGCCGTTTATGCAAATGTAAGTGCCGCAGTGCCGGGCACTTTTAAAAGCACCCGGCACTGCGGTGCACCCGGCACTGCGGTGCAATCATATGTACAAATGACCATTCAGTCTACAGCTGTCAGGATTTGTCCCTCCTTATATTACCAAGTATTCGGAGTCAGGGCTACTTCTACAAAGGGACCTAACTGCCCTTTAGACAGCTAAGTCCCAAATTTAAATCCCAACAAACCCCTCTTTCCCCTGCTGCCCTGCCCTGCTCAGCAGACACTTAACTATGTATGGAAAGGCTTAAATTCCCAGGGTGCCTCTGTTTCTACCATAGAGTTCCATAGATGTGCATAGAGAGCCAGTCTCTTTTTGACAGTACCAAACAGCTTATTGCCTACGTTCTGCTAAGCTGTCTTGCCATCTGTCTTGCCCTGGCCTGGTAGACATGATGAGAACTTCTCTAAAGGTTTAGGTCTTGCAAAAATCATTGCACAGCAGAAGTGGTACACCATTTGTACCTTAATGTTTAGAGCACTCATCTGCCTGATTTAAGAGAAGGCATCTGAAACCAGGTCTCTAATCTTCCCAATGAGTTCACTAAACACTGGACTACAAGACATACAGGATAGGACCTAGATTTCCCACATAAATGCCCTAATTCAAATACCAGTGAATCATCCTTATTCTGGTCCAATGAATATTTAGGTAATTACACAAAATGGAACAGTTTCAATAGCAAAGACCAAGAGAATTTCCCCAGAATCCTATATAGGCTCATGGTCAGAGTGCTCGAGTCAGAAGTGTATAAGACCTGCTTTCAGGTCCATTTTGTAAAGCAGGCAGAAGGCAAGTTGAACTGGGAAAGAACTCCCACGATCCAAATAAGTGTTCCCACCAGACTGCTAGATATAAGGTGAGCACCTCAGTTGATTAATCCTAAATTCAAGGAGGCATGTCTCTCCATCCCAGATTTGGCAGCTAATTACCTTTGAGGGGCAGGATTAAGGCCATCCCTCATTCTTTGGCATTTCTTATCAGCTACCTTAGGCAGCTTCCTGATTAGTTTAATTGGCTCTGTGTATCCCATTCTTAGTTACTTACTCTCCTATGTGTCTAAGTCAGGCTGAGGCTTCCACAGTGTGACAATTTGCCTGGGAGTTGAGTCACAACATTGAGCTGAAGTCTGCATTTGATTTAATATTTAATCTATATTTCTGCAAGACCTGGTTTAAATGCAGAGTTTCATTAGTTTACCTAAAGGTGTTTTTTTTTTTAAAACTGATTCATTTATGTTGACACAACTTTGTGCGTAGACAGTCTTAAGTCAATTTAAATCTGGTGGATAAATTTAGAGGAACAAGTCAAACCAATGTAACTAATTTTAAACCAAAATATAAATTTCCACATTTATTTTCACCAGTTTAGATTAACCTGTTTCACTAAACTGCTTAATTAAAACTGGCACATGTTGACGTATACAGGTACTCAAATAATTCTAAGCAACAATTGAGTTACTCCTGTTTTTTTCAGCTTCAGAAAAATATTTTGAAAAGACTGTAGTAGGGTTAGAGTTGTAGCTGGGATGGTCCAGGATATGTCCTAGAGGCAAGGCTTCTTCTTGACTGGAGGAAGGGCAACTGATTCCCAAAAGCTTGTCCAGCAGCTTTCCCAACTATACAGTTGGTCCAATAAAATGTATCACAAAGAAGCCTTGTCCTTTTAAAAATATTTTAACATCAATATATTTCTCGTAGTGCAAAAGTTGTGTTGTTCCTGCATACATTCAACTTCTATGTATAAGGAAACTACATGTGTATAAAAATATGTGGGTGCTTACATGTTTTTAGAATTGAGGCCTTGCGACATTCTCTATTGTTACATCCTAAAATAATGATTATTTTTGTGTATTTTATTCTGTGTTAGTAAAATTAGTGTTATGATGGAAGTGTTACTTTCATTTGTAGCTTTACTCATTTATTACTTTACAAAAAACCCCAATACATTTGTAAAAAACAGGTTAACGACTTGGCATAGCAAAATGTCTAGAATTAGGTGGCATATGTGAAGTGTTAGACCGCTTTAATGTGTTTGCCACATATTTTCATTAGTTTCATGCAGTTTAGGCATACTGGTTAGTTACCTGTTGAAGCTGTGTCCGTAAGAAGTTTGAATGTAGCATTTATTTTTAAAATGGATGACAAGGAAAACAAATGTTAGGCTGTGGCTTCTATCAGGACTGTGCAAACACATTATATTATACTACTTTGTTATGTGACATGAGAAAAAAAACACCTTTGATTTTATAGCAAGTCCTAGTTTTATAGTAATAATTAGTTGGATCAGAAAAGATTACTGATTTAAAGGACTTTTAATGAGATGTTTGGAGTCTGATCCTACATTTCTTGCAGTCAAAGAAGTTTGAAGTGTAGTGTTTAATTAATTCTGGCTTTTGAGTCTCTGCAAATGATTACATACATGTTTAGCTTTAATCATGTGAATAATGCTGTAAAAAGCAAGTGTTAAGCGCATGTAGAAATGTTTGCAGAATCATGTACTAAATCATTATTGAAAGGGGAAAAAACAGGTTAATTGGTATAAGATTAATTGGTTTAAATCATCAAAAGGAGAGCCTGTCAGACGCAAGCAGCCACAAACTATACTAGTGAAAACACTTTCACTTAGAAACTTGGTTACAAAGGACCTAATACTACTTCCATTGATTAGGCCCACAGTAATTTAAGGGTTATTTATAAACCAAGAGTTTGATTCTTCTCTCACAGGTGACTCCATTGAAATTGGTGGAGTTGTACTTTAATAAAACTGAGCTAGTGAGAACAAAATCAGACCTCAAATCTTCAAAGGGTAATTGACTTCTAGTTAAGAATACACTGAGAAAATGCATCTTCTAGGCCCCTAACCTGTAACAGGATCCTCACGGGCAGGGATCTATCTGCGAGGTCAACTGGCTAAATCAGCGTCCAGCATTGAGTACCCCTTTACATTACTTCAGGTAGAACTCAAATATTGAGAGTTATTATGATCTTAAAGGACTAACTGTCTTATTAGTGTTCTGTTTATTCTTTTAAATGTTGTAATAATGTCTTTTATAAATAATAAATAAGGAAAAGATGTATTTTTAGACTGTTAAGTTCCTTTTGAATATATTTTTAAAAATATTTAATTGCCCCCCCATATACTGTTCTTTGTTTCCAGAATACCACAGAATTCCTGCCTTAGATGAGGCAAGCTGGTTGATGGGTAACATCAATCAAACTGGCTACTTCAGGGTTAACTATGACATTAGGAATTGGAGGCTGTTAATTAACCAACTGATGAGGAACCACAAGGTAAGCTCTTGGTGTCATCCTTAAAATCTGCTTTTGATGTGTGAGCCTAGGCTGCTTTTATCATCCTAAATAGTTCCATTTTTCTGATTGCTCCTTACAGATTATCTCAGTCAGTAATCGGGCAGGTTTGATCGATGATGCATTCAATTTAGCCAGGTATGTTTTCCTGTAGATAATGTAAGCTAATATACAGTCCTGTAACAGTCCCTGCATTCATTTATGCAATGGATGTGTGTATTTTGAAGTTAAATATTTTAAAGTGACTTTAATTCCTTCCTCCTTTCCTCCCACTCTTTCTTGCTCTCTCTCTCAGTACTGAGTGTAAGAACCACAGCACTCTGACCATTCTTGATCAATAATTGCCGTAGGGTATTTCCGAGTATGGATAGGCCTGATCAATTTTGCAGCAAGTTCAATTTAACACTTTGGAGATAAATAATCTCTTCCCTATTTCTCTAATGAACTAGCTTTTTTAAAAAATGACCCTTGTGCTGTATTTAATTTGTGACGGAAAACACCTTCTAGCGTCAGGGTTTGTTTGGTGGTTGTTTTTTTTGGGGTGGGAGGGAGGAAGAGGAGGTTGCTCTGACATGTACTGTTATATCATTTTCATATATATAAATATATATATTTGGTAATCTGTCATGGAACATTTTTTGGACATCCATCATAAAGAAATTGTTCTATGTGGCAGTGTTAAGCCTGTATGAAAGGCTGCAGTCCTACTGAACAGTATCAGAATGTGTATAGCATTGTACCACCTTTTTATTGTTTTCATAGCCATGTAATTAGATATTACAGTCCTGGTTAAATAATTACTTCCTCACAACTTCAGGCAAGGGAATTTTTCCAGTTCTAAGATCAGACTGGACATCTGGAGTAAAGAGCAGTGTTAGAACTGGAACATCTCAGACTTTGGGATTCTTAAGGTCTTTGAACATTCCTGATCTCAAAATATTGTTCAAGGAGATTATGTGAAAAGAGTAATTGAGATTATTGATAGCTCTATAAGTTAACATGTTTATGGGTAGATTTGGGGTTTAATCTTCGGACTGTGCTAGGTGATCATGCAGAGGAGCACGGCCTCAGAGATGAGATGGCCTACAGTCAGGCAGTCACAGTAGGTGTATCTACACATGTAATTAATGCAAAGCAGTAAACTCTGGAGCAGTGTGAGTAAGAGTAAACTACTCTTAGGTGTAGCATCTACACATGTACCTGGGATGGCAGCAATTTGAGCCAAGGCATATCAGGTCCAGGCTGGCAGACGGCATGTGGGGGGTCAGCTTTAGGCCTAGGTGATGTTGCATCTGCCAGGGGTACAAGGGTGCTGAAAGTCAGCATCTAGGTGTGTGTTTAATTGCAGTTAATTACTCCACTGTCAGATAGTACTGTCCCCAACAGTACAATTGTAAGGCGGTATTAATTAATTTACAGCAACTTAATACCATCGTATGCGTAGATGGTAACGCTTTCCTGGGCATCTAATTATTCTACACCAGATCTAAACACATATGTAGGCACATCCACTGTCACCAAAATAGTGGAAGTCAGAGTTGCCCCAGCTACGGCTTTTGAAAGAATGGAAGGGGGCAACCTGCCTTCCCTTACACACTCCTCTCCAGCCTTCTTTTGTCATAAGGAATGAAACTGTGATTACTCCTTGCACAACTGTGCTCTTGTTGCCAAAATAAAAGACAAAAGGATATTGGATTAACAGGAATGTGCTTGCAAGTCAAGGGAAGTGATTCTGCTCTATTAGCAGTTCTGCTAATGAGTCTGACCTGGTGTAGTGTCCAGTATTGAGTACGCACTTCAAAAGAGATGTGGACAAATTAAGAATCCAGTGAAGAACAGCTAAAATGTTTAGGATGTTTAGGAAACATGATTTATGAAGACAGTTTAAAGAGCTGGGATTATTTAGTCTGGAGAAAAGACTGGTAGGAAAATTTGATAACAGTCTTCTAATACCTGAAGAGTAGTTATAAAACAAACAGTGATAGACTTTTTTTTTGTAGCCACAGGGAACAGTGTAAGGAGTAATCATTTTGATTTGCAACAAGAGGAAATTAATGTTGGATATTAAGAAGAACTTTCTGACTAGGAGGATGGTCAAGCATCGAAACAGCTACCTAGAGAAGTTGTGGAATCTCTGTCCTTGGGAGTTTAGACTAACACTTCTCTGGGACGTTTTAATCAGGGTGAATGCTTCTTAAGTTGCGGGGGTGGACTAGATGGTCTTCTTAGGTCTTTCCAGCCCAACATTTCTATCATTCTGTTATTCTAAGGTTCTTCTGAAGTACTGTCACCCTATAGTTGTGGGGGATGGGTAGGAAATCTTTGTAACCAATAGTTTATGTAGACTGAAATGGGAAGGGCAGCTGTCACTGCACCAGTTAAATAGGAGAAGGGATGAGAAGTGTTGCTTACCCAAGCCAAGAAGAGGCTTTTAATACTCTGTTTGCAGACTTTTCCCATTTATACTGTACAGAACTAGGTACATTGATCATCTGAGGAGCAATCTTAGTCCTATTGAAGTTAGTGACAAAACCCTTAACTCCAGTAGGATCAAGATTTCACCTGAACATACTGCATAGTCAGCAGAATTCTATATAATGAACTAATATGTTGACTCTTCAAAGTACAACTTCATATGTATTTTGTACAGCATAAATTATAGTCTGGTCATTGCTTTACTTTGCTGATAAAGTGATCTGATGCCTTCTGGTACCAGTCTCTGGTTCTCTTCAGTTCCCATAATCTAAACAATGTCAACCCAGGTGGGATATAAGTGAAAATCTTGTGCATTGTAAGAAGCTGTATTCTTGATCTGATAGGTAGGTATTTTCTCTCTGAGGCCACATACGGATGTTCATTTGCTACTGGGAGAGTCACTATTCTCTCTGTAGGAACCAAAGATGTAATAACATTCACACTCTTTCTCCCAAACCAAAAGCGATGGCTCTGAGAGAAAAATAAGCCAACTGTAATCCAACTCTAATCAACTTCAACAGAAGTCAGTTCACGGAGCATCTCTCTCAGGAGAATAAACATTGTAAACTTTTGCCTAGCTTAACTTCTCTCAGGGACTAGGAGGGGTGGAGCTGTGGGGAAAGGCTTCCATGCCTTTCTGACATCGGAGTCACCCAAGTCAGTAAAAGGTACAGGGAGCAGCAGCTCCAGTACCTCCTGTATATTGGGAGAGGAGGGACAAGCAACCATGAGCTGCTTCTAGCTGGCTTTTTGGACACTGGAGTCCCTGGACTAAGAAATAGGCAGGGGGCTTTGCCCACCACCCTTTCCACTTGACTCCTGGGCAGTGGCGCAAAGTACAGGGAGCATCACAATCCCCTGTCTGCTTCTCACTCAGTGAGAATGCTTCCTGGCCTTGCCAGCTTTTATATCATCTCTACCACCCAGTTGGGCATCATGGACAGGGGAGGCTGGAAGAGCTGGGAAGTGGGCTTGAGAAGGTGTTTCCTAAGCCCATTTCCTGGCCCTGCCAGCTTTTAAATTACCACCTCTGCTACCTAGCTGGGCAGCATGGGTGGCAAGAAGAAGTTGGGATTGCATAGCAGCAAGCTCAAGGAGACTTTCCCCAACCCAGTTTCCAGCTTGCCCAGCTGGCAGTTCATGCGGTATTTTAAAGCCTGTAGGGCCAGGAACTGGGGCAGGGGAAGCCCTCTATAGGGTAGGGGACCCACATGCTTCTCACTCTGGAGTCCTAGGTGTGCGGAGTGGGAAGGGAGCTTGCTGTGGGGTTCAGTCCACTCCACTCCTGGTGCCCAGGACCTGAACAAGAGGGATTAGTGCCAACACCTGAGGCTTTTTACTACAGAGTCCCCAGAGCAAGAAGCAGGTTGGGGACTTTGCCCCCGCTACTCCAGTCCCTGGGATCTCCCTAGTCTTGGGAAAATGCAAGGAGCAGGGGTGTGTTGCAGTCTGAATACCTGTACTGCTCCCTCTCCTAGAATCATTTCCAGTGGTGGAAATTTTCCATCACTAGAAATGAATGTTTCTACACAGCCTGAGTCGGTACTAAGCTAATGGCCCAAGGTATCTTTTTCATGATATGTAAAGACAAGGTTCTGCTGCTTGCTGTCATTAAAGCTCCCAAAGAGCTTTTCACAGAATAATGTTTTTAATGCTAACTTCCTGGCCATGATCTAATTTGGGATATTATTACATTTTGTCTATCTAAAAAAATTGCTGAAATGTCACATAAATAAGGTATTCCTTTATAGTACAGGTTTCCCTCAGTTTATATTATACATGAATTCTTAGAAAAAGGTGTGTAACTCAAATTCACATAAAGGGAACCCACTTTACAATGTAACAAATATGGATACGTTCCAAGACCTCAATTGTACTGACCCCCAGACCCATTTCTACCACTTTTACAATACAATTTTGGTACTCACCAACAGCAGACGATACACACAAGCACATGGTGATGGTGAACGTTACCATAATGGGGATGGCAACTATAGAAACACATGTCGCAGGCAACGAATGAGGAGCACAGATCCACAAAGGAGACTATATTTTAGTGAACATCACTCCCACAATGCATTGCACAAAGTAGCCAACTCTGGGCTTCCACCACACTGATCACCTAAGAGTGACTTTACCTTGCATATAGCAAATTTTTGGTATAAAAAAAGTCATCATATAAAAGCAAATTCACACATAAAGAACCCTCATAAAGCGAGGTAAACATGTATTCTCAAGTTGTTAAGTAGTAGTATTGTGTGCTACAATATTTCCTTTAGTGAGTTACATAACTTTGCTGCTGCTGTTTTTCGCACAGCAGAACAAAGTACAGAGTATGTACAGGTGTACTACAATTGAAATGCTCCTCTGTAGAAGATCCATTGCTACATTTCTATTTCTTGTTTTCTCTTCTCTTCTAAATCTCTACCAAGATTTATGTCGGTATTATTACCTTAAATATATTGCCTTGCACAAGAATCTACTTATGACAGATTGAGTTTTGAGAGAGACTTGCATAGTTCCATGCAACAGATTTACAGGCACTGTTCCAACTGTAATAAGCTACATAGTTGGAAGCTAGATAAACTTGCTGTCTTTCTTGAGATAAGCATGGAAATGCACTTTTTCACTTTATGTATCAATTTTTATAGGACAGAATATGAAATACCATTATATATATGATGAATGTATTCCCACTGACTCACTAGACATGATATTCATTTTTAACAAGACTTTGGCTCTTTGGTCCTAGTTGCTGTTTGGTCTGCTTTATCCCACTAGACAAGAATTATTGAGGAGATCCTTGTGTCTGCACACCCAGTGGCCGGGATAAAAGGGCTACCAGCATATCTAGGGATTGTAAAAGCCACAGTTTCATCTGGGGAAGAATTCTGCTGCATTGTGAAAGAAATCTGCTAGGTTGTCTTCTGAGCCATGGGTCAGAGGAGCTACAGAAACTGTATGGCACAGTACTGTAGAAATTCTGGGCTCTGCATGCAGCAGGCCCTAGAGAGAAGTTACTCAGCAGGGCAGATTGTCATAAACAGAATCTGATTTGCTGCACTGTGTCACGAAGACATACCCTTAGGCCTATAGGACTGTCAGAATAACACAGATGTCCCTTAGGAATCCCCTAATGTCCCAGGATTGCAAGGGTGTAAAAGTACCTTAAAGCCAGTTTAGCCATTCTCTCAGCACAGACACAGCACAGACACTCCTTGTACTGAGCTTTGCTATGGTTTCCACGTTACCTGAACTTGATAAACCGTACTGTTTACATTGCAAGTCAGGTGTAATGTTTGAGTCACTATATAATGAGTCACTATATAATGGTTTGTACAAGGAGAGAAACCTAAAGCATAAGACGAGTGAATTAGTCAAGCATGTAGTGGTCATAACTAGTAGTTTATGTCCAATGTCTTTGAAGGGTTTTAATTCAGTATTTTGTTGGGGGAGTTCTCAATTCTTGCTCTTGGCACATGGACATCACAGATTTATATTTTTGTCTACCCTGAAACATGGTTATATCTGAGAGAAATGAAAATGGTGATTTATGCATATTTATTTTTAATTTAGTTTTAATGTGTACTTCATTTCTCACTATAGTTATTAATTTTAATAAGAAAAAGAACAGATTTTATGCTTGTCCTCTTAAAAATCATTTCCAAAGTAAACAACCTCCTTTATTTCTGCCTCAATAAATAATAGAGTTTGTATTTAAAATGCCTCATCCTATTCAGCATCTTATAAAATACTTCCAAGTGTGTTGTTGAACTTGATAAAGGTAGTGTCCATTCTGCAAGTGAGAGATTTGATTCACTTTTCCAAAGTCCTAGTTTGATATTTCTAGCTGTTATTAATGCTAATTTAATCCACACTTTGTTTGTCAAGGAAGTACCAGATTCTCTCTTTTTGTATAATTTATTATGCAGAGGTCTGGAGCACAATTACTTCTATAATTGTATTTGGAGAATTGAATATTTTCCTTTTAAGTTTGTACGTGATTTTACATCTCCTAAATGGGCATTATTCTCTCACTGTCCACTCCTGCACTTCCAATGTAATGGTTTTTTTGGACATAAACGTTATAGATGAATTGATACTTTCAAGAAATATTTTAATTCTGTAGCTGTAGTTTCCCAAAGTTTTGTCCAAGATGTTGAAATATATTCATTTCTAGTTTCTTGCTTCCATAACATTAATCAGAATGATCTGAACTGAATTCTTATTTAAGAATTTGTGCATTTTGTATAGCTTCTCTCTTTCAGAAGCTCATCTATTCTGCTGATTTTTTTTTAGGGTAACTTTGTTCTCAAGTTCAGTCCCTAGGTACATCCTAAGTAGCTGGAGAATTGTAGCCTTGATAGTGACATATTTCATAAGAAATTTTCCTCTACTCCATGCCCAGGAATCTTGAGCAGAATAAGCTCTAGGCACTCTTTCTTCATGACAGCTTATTAGAAGTTGAAGCTTGTTTCACCTCTTTGGGATAGTCTGTATGAAATTTCCAAACATTCTGAAACCATAGGGGTTGTAATGTAATAAGTTTTATTAAAAGTACACAGATAAAATCAAATTAAAGTAAAAGGACTTATATGAATAGTGTATCTAGGCTTAAATTAAGGAAAGGATAATCCATATAGCTCCTGTCGATAGTGTTATAGCAGGAGACATCCCACTTCCCTTATGAGCATCAATCTTGTCTTTAGCTTATCCTGTTATTTTCTGACTCTTTACAGAGCACTGTATCAGAGACCAAGCATCTAACAAATGGAGCTTCATGTCATCCCTATTCCCCCTGCACCCCAGGGTCCAAGTCATTTATAGTCTGTGACCACTGGTGAATATGCACCTGAAAGCAATACCAGATCAAGTAGTCAAGTCTAGATTATATCTGATTTTCAATAGTGAAATTAAAATTTCAAAGGTGTGACTATGCAGAAGGAGAATAACTTCCTTCTTCAAAAGAACTGATTGTTCCTTCAGGCTCTGATGTTTTTACCAATTCCTCTCTCAAAGCCTAGCATATTTTCAATACTCCTTTGACCTCACCTTCACCTTAGCCAACATATAGTGTCAAAGTGATAGGTACTTCATGTACATGTCATTTGTTCAGGAAACCAATTCTTGATGCTGAGAATCAGCCTGTATCCAGTCTTGTGTTCTGAGACTGTCATAGAGTTGGTTGTACTAGAAATAAGTGAATACACAGATGTCTTTGACACCAGTGAGTTGGATGCAATGTTTAGAATTACCTCAGGATAAGGGGAGAGGCAGAGAGTTGTTAGCAGCACATTTGAGGTGTTTATCTGCAGATCTAGATGTGTGAGTTTGAGTTTTGCTCTGAATGCATGCCCAAGATTGCTCCTCAATCAATGCAGGTATAGATGGGTACCTGGTCATTCAGACTGTGGACTCAAGGGTGGTCAAACGTTATGCTAAGCAATTGCTCCCCTGTAGGCCACTGGTTTCAGAAACTGGTATGCCTTAATGGTGCTAGCCAAATGAGCCAACTAGGTTTGGGTAGAACTTTCACCAGGTAAACTCAGGTGGGATGAAGGGTAGATGGCTATTATGTAACCCAGTCAAGGGTAAGATAATATTAGTAAGGTGTCTGTGGAAATGTTTGTAGAACTGATTAAACCTACTAACCTAAGTGCACAGTCTCCTCTGTGTCTGGGTACTTGCTTTTTTTCCCTATACCCAACTATAACATGAAGTGGGAGCTACCCCCTCTTTCGAGTCAGCCCTTGCTGGCTAACAAAGGCAGCAGACATTGACCTTTCCCAATTTGGGGGTCTGTAACAAGCCAAAAGAATAACCCAGAAAAGCTATTGTCCTCTAAATCCTTCTATAAACCTTCTAACTTTCATTTCTCAAATGGTCTGTTCTGGAGTCAAAAAGAGACCTCCCTTTTCCTAAGGTTTTCCCCAAATCAGAGACCCAGGGTCCTTATGCAAATAAAAAGTCATGTTAATGTAGATTGTTTTCCTGCCTTGGTTTTCTTCCCTAATAGACTGCACATTCCAGTGGCTTTGAGAAACAGTGCCCCCCAGTTTGTGGGGCAGTCAATTCTAACTTAAACTATGGCATGGCATGGAGCTGTAATCTTAGGTCTAAAGGCATCTAGAAACTGGATTCTTTCCCTTGCCATCCTTGCACCACTTCCTCTTTCAGTTACTGCTCTCTTTATCTCAAAGGGGTTTCCCCAAGTAAAATCCTGGAGTAGGGTAATGTTAGGCACAGAGGCACTTACCCTTCTGATTTAGTAAAATTAGGGTCCTGTTACTGAAACAAATAATACAAAGGAAGAACTTGACTTTCATTTATTTTTAAGAAAAGTAATGATCTAATCTTCTTTGTGAAAACAGCTTTGGAATAGTAAATTAATACTAATGGCTGAAGAAGGTGAGTTGCTTGTTGTTTATTCCCTAAAAATTACCGTCTCCTTGCAGCCACCCAGGGCTGGCATATGGTATATGGAAAAAAACAAAACAAAACATAACCTTGTTACTGGATTGGGGAAGATACCAGTTGTCCCCAGTTTTTTAAACAAATTTGGAAGCACTGCTATCCGGGCCACCAGAAGCTCTCTTTCATGGAGCCACCTCCTCTGCTGAGCAGCTAACCTCCACTTCCGGACATAGAGTTAACCTGAGGTAGACTCGATGAAGCAAGTGATAGAGGGCAAAGATCTAATCCCATTTCTGATACGAAATCTTCTGTGACCTTTGCTCAGAAAACCCTGTGTTTCTTGGCAAAGGATTTTGTTATTCTGCTAAGGAACCCACCAATTGCCAGATCTGGGGTCAGAAAGGAAATACTCGTTGGCATGGACTGTAGGGATTTTTATTTGCTTTGTAGTGTCATGGTCCCTTTTTTCTGAAGGACCTTCTGAGCATATGTTAACCAACTGCTTTCCACATCATGGCAGTGGCAAAGCATTGACAGTTCCCTCATCTCTTCTACTTTTACTTTACCATATTATAGGATGTTCTTGATGTTTTGGGTGTTGTTCATCATAGTTGTGGGTGAGGGGTTGAAATGTCAATTTGCGTAATTCCTTTGATTAACAATTAGCACAGAGGATTTGATAGCTCAGGAAGTCCCTTCCATTGAGTGAGTTAAGAGAGGAACAACTCCCGGATGAGCATTTTCAAACATGAGAGCCTGAAGTTGCACATCTAAATACAGAGGTAATCAAACACGAGCAGCTCTTCTGTGCTCCCTACAAGACCCAAAGTGCTGAACCACCCACTGAAATAGTCTTCTCAACTCTGAGTTTCAACGATTAGTATAAGTAATCCTTAAATTTTGGCTGACAACCCCCCATCTAAAATCCAATGCTGTTCTCCTTGTTTTGGAAATATATTTCCCTGAGGTATATAGTGAAAGCATAAGCATGACAAAATTAAACTATGGAGTTGCAGTCATCTTTATTTCACTAATCCTCCCCCAGAGATTAAGATTTAATTTATTCCAGTGTTTGAAGTCTCCCAACATATTCAAGATAATTGGATCCATATTATACTTGATTATATTACTTAAAGCCCTGTTCAGCCTAATGCCCAGAAAAGTCAGGTTTTTGAGGACCCCTTAATAAAATTCCAGAGCTAGAAATTAATAGGATAATAAGTGTTTGACTGGGCAGAGGTTTTCATCTATCCCAGTTAGGATTTTTGTAAGCATCTCTAAATTTCAACAGCTATATCCAGGGTTGCTGGTCTTGTTTTGATCATTCACAGAAAATATTATTGTGTCTACATGAATGAATGCCTTATGCATTTAGGCTTCAATGTTCATTATTATCCTTGATAATATTTGTTCATGGATTCAGCACTAAGGTGAGCATAATGCTGATAAATTCTTTCTTAATAAGTACCTCTGTGTCACAACAAAGACTGCTAATCCCTGACTGATAGCTTGGACCACACTTGATAGATGGTACCGTATAGCTATTTTAATAACAGAAGCCAGTGTTGAAATGGTTTCAACATAGGGTACAGACGAGCATTTTCAGGCCTTGGCTCAGGGTTAGTTGTGTAGGCAGCTTAGTTTAATGCACCTAAACCTGAGTCAGGATCCACGCATGCAGGTAGGGATGCTTGCTGGGGTGAAGATGAGCAGCTTGTGGTAAATTAGTTGGTAGAGGGGAGGGGCTGGTGGGATCAGTGGAGGCTGGTGGATCTGTGAGGTGGGAGCAGGAGGGAGTTGGCAGCTGCAAAGGGGCTGGTGGGTCTGTAGAGGGGGTTGCTGGATCCATGGGGGGCTGCCTGGTTTGGGGGTGGTCGTGGAGGGTAAAAATAGCCTAGCCAGGGTCAGCAGGGATATAAGTAGCACAAGGTTAACCCTTTGCTGATCTAATGTTAATTCACCTCTGACACGACTTAACTTTCAGTCAGGTTTCTCATTTTTAGGACAACCCAAGCCCTGTGAATTCTTGCACAGACATTTAGATCACCCTAACCTTAGGGTATCTAAATATAATGCTTGTATATACCCATAAATGCCAATTCTACTTCATTGTGTTGTGTACAGTGGCAACTGATAGTAATATGACTTCTTACCATAATCCGTGGCTTAAATCCTCTGAATTGGCTATGCCAATTGTGATGGGGATAGTATAGACTAGTGGAGGTTTTAAAACAACCATTTTCCATTCTGCAGTCAGAGAAGGGTATGGGCACACCTACATTGGGAGCAATTTCAAAAGGAGATCTGCTGAAAAAGAGCATATATCAGCTGTTACATTTTAACAATTACTTGTGGTGCGATACCAATATAGCAAAACTCCTTTAACTTTAACCATGGATGAAGCAGTGTTAAAGTCAGAGGGGATTTGCTACATTTATATCATCATGTAGATGATACCCGGAGAGTGGTGGTGGATGGGTCTTTTTCAACCTGGAGGGATGTGGTCGGTGGGGTCACCCAAGGCTCAGTCCTCGGGCCCGCACTGTTCAACATCTTCATCAGCGACTTGGACGAGGGGGTGAAAAGCACCTTGTTCACATCTGTGTATGACACTAAGATGTGGGGAAAAGTGGGCATGCTGGAGGAGAGGGACAGGCTGCAACTAGATCTAGACAGGTTACAGGGGTGGGTGGATGAGAACAGGATGGGATTCAATACTGACAAGTACAAGGTGATGCACCTAGGGAGGAAGAACCAGCAGCATACCTACAGGCTGGGGAACTCCCTTCTAGTCAGCACAGAGGCAGAAAAGGATCTTGGTGTCATTATTGATTCCAAAATGAACATGGGCCACCAATGTGGGGATGCAGTCAGGAAGGCTAACCGCATCTTGTCATGTATCCACAGATGCATCATGAGCAGGTGCAAGGAGACGATCCTCCCTCTCTATGTGACACTGGTCAGGCCGCAGTTGGAGTACTGTGTCCAGTTCTGGGTGCTGCACTTCAGGAGGGTTGTGGACAGCATCCAGAGGGTCCAGAGGAGGGCCACTCGCATGATCAGGGGGCAGCAAGGCAAACCCTACGAGTGGAGGCTACAGGACCTGAACCTCTTCAGCTTCCACAGGAGAAGGCTGAGAGGGAATCTTGTGACCATCTACAAACTGGCCAAGAGGGACCAGCAGGCTATGGAGGAGTCTCTGTTCCCCCAAGCACTACCGGGAGTAACAAGGAACAATGACCATAAGTTGACCAAGAGTAGATTCAAGCTAGATATCAGGAGGCAGTACTTCATAGTCAGGGTGGCTAAGATCTGGAACCAACTTCCAAGGGAAGTGTTGCTCACTTCTACCCTGGGGGTCTTCAAAAGGTGGCTAGACAGCCACCTAGCTGGGGTCATTTGACCCCACCATTCTTTCCTGCCCATGGCAGGGGGTTGGACTTGAGGATCTGTTTGGGTCCCTTCCGACCCTACCTACTATGAAACTATCCATAGCTTGTTCACACATAACTATTAGATTATAGCACAGGGGTGGGCAAAATGGCAGAGCTGGTTGGCAGCTGTCTGCATGGCTGGGGCCGGTCTCCATGGAGATCTGCTGTAGCTGCACTGTGATAGTGCAAGGCTAGGGTTGCCATGGAGCCTGGCCCCAGCTGTGTTGGCAGGGCAAGGTAGGGGGCTGCTCTGGAGCCACTGGGATCTTGCACCAGAAGCAGCTTAGTCAGGGCCAGGGCAGAGCTGTGATCTTCAGCCTGCATGCTGTGGGCAGGGGTGCACAGGCAGCAGATCATGGCTCTGCCTCTGTTCTGAACCAGGCTGTCACCACTGCAAGAGCGTGACCCTGGAGCATGCAGACTGCCGATCGTGACTCTGCCCTGGCCCCAGATTAAGCTGCCCCTGCTGCAAGATCCCAGCAGCTCCAGAGCAGCCCCCTGTCCTGCCACATGCCCTGGAGCATGGCTGGGGCTTGTCTCCATGGCAGCACCAGCTTTGCACTATCACAGTGCAGCTGTGGCTGGGGTCTCCATGGAGACCGGCCCCGGCCATGTAGGCAGGGGTGGCTGGGAAATGGAGTCCACTGCTTGCCAGATCCAGCCTGTGGGCCAGACTTTGCCCATCCCTGTTATAGCATCTGATGCATGATTTGGAGTAAAAGTCCCCACTTCGCTTTTAAAATGGCTCCAAATGTACATGTGTCCACAACCTAATATTCTTTATGCTTACTGAAACCTTCATCTCCATCCTACTTGGAGGCAGTTGTTTCAATTCATAGATCTTTATAGTCATATAAGAAAAATCAAAACATCATGGGACAAATGGCAAATCAAAACCTTTGCCCTGCTTTGTTACTGTGTCAGCATTAAATCTGTTATTATCATGGGCTAGTGGGCAGTGACCCAAAATTTACAATATATTGCAGGGAAGCCCTGCTACCAGAATTCAGCAAACCTCTTTCCCCCCAAACATGTAAGGAATTTGGATACGGTCCTTCAACTACTAGAAAATGTTCCAAAGAATAAGTGCAAAGTTACATGTTACACTTAGATCATCTCTACTAGCATCACTGAAAACACAAGTGTCTACATGTTAAAGTTTGTTAACTTGTCCTTAGTGCACGCTGAGCGTCTCAGGGTTAACCCTGGCCTGTGCTACCTAGCTCATTTTTGGGTTATTTCAGTTTCCTCCACAGAGATAAAACAAACATTTTGGAAGCCTCCAGCATCCCAGGTGCATAACTCCCAGGACCCCATCCAGGGCAGGGATAAAGTCTAGGGCTAGGGACAGAAATTACACATAAACTGGTGTGATTGGAAACTGGTTCAAATCTGTAATGCAGCAGAAGTTCAGTGCACAGAAACTACTTTCAAAATGGCCAAACCAGCTTAAGACAAACCTGGATGGATATAGCATCAGACTTAACTGATTTAGGTTAAATTGGTTTATTGAACTTCTGTCCCAGATCCCCTTGAGATTCAAGTTAACTCACAGTCTCCCAATATCCCAGGATGCTTTACACCTCCCTCTGTGAACTCCCCATCACAGGGTGGACAGGCTAGCCTTGGCCCAAGCTGTCTGCTCCAGGTAAGCAGGGAGGGGTGTTCTAGTGCCCCCAGTTTCTGGCCTGGGC
This sequence comes from Crocodylus siamensis, assembly GCF_052110815.1. Taxonomy (NCBI): domain Eukaryota; kingdom Metazoa; phylum Chordata; order Crocodylia; family Crocodylidae; genus Crocodylus; species Crocodylus siamensis. Next base: position 70,129,928 of record NC_143398.1, read on the forward strand.
TGCTGCAGGCATGTGGCTGCATTTCTGGAATGAAAAGAGAATGCCTGTTCACTTGCTTATCAGTTCCATCTATGCACTTTAGTCTAACCTGCAAAGATTGAATCTATTCAGCCTTGGGCTTTTTCACTGTCTGTACTTAGCTAAGTGTCCTGACTCTTAGCCACACCCCTGCTCATGAGCCCTCCAGTGGCAAGTCAGAGTTGTGGAGGCAAGAAACAGTATTAACCCTTAACATGTGACTACTCAGAGCATTCTAACTTTAACACTGTTTAACACTCCACAGATTTAGTGTCGTCTAGGTATAACATGTAATTTTACCCTAATAAAAAATTCTTCGAGCCTGCTCCAGAATACTTAGTTCATTGGATTAATCTTGCTAGAGTATTTATATTTCTCATAGAAGTGAATGATGCTTTTAATTTACTACCACCACAAAATGTAATTCTTCACCTGTGCTTTGGACTACTGATTCATGCTGGCAAGAATACTTTCATCCCATATACTGTACTAATTATATACTTAGCAACAAGCCAAAGTAGATTGGACCAGGAAAATGCCATCATGTGTTCAAGATAGTAGAAAATTTTGATTAGCCCCAGTTTTGCCACCTTATGGTTTTGTTTAGCCCTTGAAGTTGGCTTGTGATAGATGCATCCACATTAAAGTTCAGAAGCCATGAACTCCAATGTGATAACATGGGGATGAGCCATCTTCAGCTATTATCTCACAAGCATTAACAAAAATGGAAGAGAATTGTGCTTATATCAGTAAGGAGAATATTAATCTGGTATTTTAAGTGAAGCAGGCAGAGAAGGAAAAATAAGAGAGCCCCTCGCAAATGATCCCCCACCATCCTCCTGTTCCTCTGATCTCTCTATATAATTGCTGCTGTCTAAAATGGGATTGAGTAGTAATCTGACATGAATATGTTTGATTACTTGCCAGAACATGCACTCTGAACTTCTAAACTGTGAGGTGAACTTTCAAACTACCTGTGCAGATTCTGTTTTCTGATTTTAGAGTTTGCGTTTTCAATTTTACATGACAATTTTTAAAACTGCAGGTTAGGATTTCACTGTGGCTCATGTAAAATACAACAGGGGGTTGCTTTGCTGGCTTTCATTTACAGACAACAGTTTGGAATGAAAGTCAAATGCATTTGGTTCATTTTTATGTGGCTTTTGGAACAGATCTTTTCACTTGCCACAAATGAACGAAGAGGAAGCACTATCTTATGTTTAGGGTGCTGGAGAGAGATTTGTGAACCCTGGATTCAGTTCTTGGTTCTTCCTTAGTCAAGTCACTTAAAAAAAACAGAAAAAAAAGCACAAACATCTGTGCCTTCATTTTCCACATGTAATTTGGAGGAAATAATACTTCCTGATTCCCAGGGTATTATGAGAATAATATTATCATGCCAGTGACCAGATATGTGCATACATACAAGGATGCATTTGCAGATATGAAGCCCAATCCTGCAGCTATTTTTATGCATGAGTAATTTTCATTACATCTTTTCAGGATCATTTTTGTATACTGTCATTCAGTAGGAAGGTCTCTCATATTTAAACTCCGATTATCTTATTGCCCAGTCAGATGTTGGCTTTCTTTTACCAAAGCCATATACATTACACCAGGAGAGACAGATAATGCATGACATACCTACAAAAACAAAATAATTCTAAGTCATTCCGAACTTTTTTTGAACACATGCTGCTGAAATATATAGAACATCAACAGACTAAGAGATAAGCGGCTAAATCCTGTTTTACTCTGCATCATTAAGTCATATACATAGCTGCATAACTGCAGTTTTTAGCATTTATAAACAGTTTAGAATTGCCCGGCACATATTCCTACTGGAAGTAAAATGGAGGAAGAGGATGACAATGATTTTCCCACCTTTTAGCCCAATAGCCTGTGTTGGCTCCAGTTGTGCTAGGCCATAGTTATGCTAAGTTATAGCAAGTTACAGTGCTAAAAAAACAGTATGGGGCCTTCTGACTCCTAGATGACTGTGATGGTCGTGGGGCTGTAGCTTTTGGGCATACTACTGCCCTGTAGCAGAGAGGAACTTGGCTTGGTTTCCCAACCATCTGAAAGCATGTGATCTCACCTGTCGCATCTTGTTCTTCCAATGGTTACAGGCTCTCAGCTCGGTTGGAGAGAGGAGTGACTAATATTTTCTCTCTGCCCAGCAGTCTTTCAGGTCTGGCTCACCCACACAGCAGTCTGTCTATCTTAGGTCTGGCTTACCTGCACAGCAGCCTCTTGGGCCTGGCTTGCCTTCAGGGATTACTTGCCCATGGCAGTGCAGCTGACCAGTATTTCCACTGGCAGAGCTTCTCTTGTCAGGCCTCCTATAAGCACCCTGGGCAAGGCCTGACCTTCACCCTGGGCTGGATCCTTAAAGAAATCTTTATACATAATAGAGGTACAGGTTCCATATTACAGTGGCCCAGTAAGAAAAAAAAAAAAATGCTCTATTGACCATAAAGACACTGAGGGAAATACAAAAACAGCAGTCAGAAAAGCTCAAGAACAAATGTAAAAGTTAAAACTTACTAATGAAACAGAGATAACAAGTACAGATGCATAACCTTGGCAAATGACATAAGTACAGATGAACATTAACAGAGAGACATAAGAGGTGGCATGAGATTGGGGAAGGAGGGGGGCTGGAAGTATAAATACAGGTGTTTGAAGACCTGCCCCTTGCAAAGACCTAGGGGCGTATGAATAATGTATGGTGTGTCTACCTTTCAAGGACAAGCTGTACTAAGTTGGACTGATTGTTTCATAGTTTCTAGGATCTATTCAGCCTCTACAAGAGAAGACTGAGGGGATCTGGTGGCCGTCTATAAACTCACCGGGGGGACCAGCGGAAAATAGATAAAGCTCTGTTCCCCCTGGGCACCACCTGGGATAACAAGAAGTAACAGCCACAAAGTGATTGAGAGCAGGTTCAGGCTTGATACCAGGAGGCATTACTTTACGGTTAGGCTCTGGAATGGACTCCCAAGCGAGGTGATGCTCTCCCTACCTTGGGGGGTCTTCAAGAGGAGGTTGGATAGATATCTGGCTGGGGTATTATGATCCCAGCACTTGTTCCTGCCCAGGGCAGGGGGTCAGACTTGATGATCTGTTCAGGTCCCTCCTGACCCTAGAAACTGTGAAACTATTGTTAATCAGACCAACTGCTGTGCTGTCCAACAACAAACCTTTCTGAGCTTTCACCACTGAACATGTATGCAAGTTGTGTTTTCTGTGTCGCCTTTGGGATCTGAAAAACAGCTTGCTAGCACCGGCCTTCCAAAACATACAGACTCCAGGAGTGTGTATATCAACAGTGTCAGCTCCCAGATACCACCCAAACAACCAGTCTGCATGCCTCAAACCAACAGCCTAGTGACCAGGGCACTTACCTAGAGAGTTTGATTGTCTAAACCTGCTTCACTTGCTTGAGTGCTCTGACCATGAAGCTACAGCTGCAGCATGGAAAATAGCCGACTTGGCAGCCAAGAGAGGGAGATGCATAAGATCGGGAGGAAACTTACAAGCTAGAGGGTGTGTGGCTCAGTCGTATGGTTGCTGCTCTGGAATGAAGGGACGCTAGGTCCCAATGGAAAAAGAACTTTCCCAAGGCTGTTTATCCAGTGAATATCAGATGTAAGGTGCAGTGGACCAGTTTCGAGAGAGAGGGGTCTGGGCAATGTCTGGCCGGTGGCTTGGTAGTCAAAACACTTTGCTGAAAAGCAGTATATGTTGTTTCAATTCCCCTTGGGCAACAGGGGCATAGACACTGGGTCCCCTACTCCAGAGGCAAGTCCCCTAGCCACTAGCTTATTAGGTTAAAAACGGAAAGGTTATTGTCCTTTTCCTCCAGCATCTTATTCCTGCTGGTCATGGTTTTTGTTTGACTAAAATTTCTGGACTTTCTCAAACTGGCATGCATACCTGCTTGGCTACAGCACAGCAGTATTGGGCACGATCAATGGACTGTCACAGGCAATGCTGAATTGCAGACGGTGGCTAAGCACCTAAAACAGCAGTTACATAGCTATATATGAGTCAGTTAAGAGTGGAATGACCCTAAATTCTAACCCACTCCAAACCTCACCCCCAAACCCATTTTGAAGAACACTTTAAATAATTGAGCCATCTAGAATCACCGTTATTCCTTGAAATAAATTAATATTCATGTTTCTTTAATAAATGTAAGTAAGTGATTAACTTGAAATATCAGGGGTTCATGATAATGGACACTGATATGATATAAATTATTATATTTACCAAAATTTTAGCAAGGAAGCAGAAGCTGATTCCTTTTTCACTTTCTTTTTGTGATAGGGGAGGGGAAAAAACTAGCTTAGTTAATTTGAAGGGGGGGGGGTTCTCCAACAAAGGTAAGTGATTAATTCAAATTAACATCAGCTTTTGCTTAGGTAGTAACTATAAAGCTGCGCAAGATAATTTAAGACGCGTGGTGTTCCCTACTAATTGCATTCAATTTAAACTATTCCATGTATGATACTTCAGATGCCCTTGTGTAGAACTGAACATCGCTTGAAGAGCCCTCGACTATTTTTCATGTAAGAAAACATAATATTAAGAAAGCCTGATTCATAACCATCATAGAACATGCCTGTTTCATTTCTTTGAGGCTGCAGATATGCAATGTTAATTTAAATTTAGCAGCTGAAGTTGGCTTACAAGCCAAATGATAGTGTTGCATTCATTAAAGAGAAGTACTGCATTCCAGGACTCAAATCACATAGGAGCAAAATTCACATCTGGTGTAAATTGTTATAGATCAACTCATTTGGATACAGCCAAACAAGCACTCTTATGTCCTAAAAGGACCAAAGTCAGCCCACATAGGGAGAACTAGGCAGATCAGCTTTTGAAACTTGTATTTGTTCTTGACTCTTCAGATGGGGAGATCCCTTGAGGGATGAATTTTCTATCATTGCCAAGAAGCTTTCTGTGCATGTTTGAGAGAGGTTAGCAATGCTTGTTCCAGTCTTTGCTTTGCTTTCTTTCTTTGTTTTTTTTTTTACTGGATTTTGGATCTCTTGTATTTCATCTTTTTTGTCTCTAGCCTCTCAGACTTTCAGAAGTCAGGGGTACCTGTCATAGGCTCTTGGAGATGATCTTCGAGCCGCTTGTGTGTCCTTGCTGCTAAGGATCTTTTTTTCCTCCCTTCATTATTCAAAATTTCTGTTGGTACCTCACCACTGCTACTTCCAGGAGGGCACATGACAGAAAACAGCAGTCAAATACCTTCTGAGGTTACCAGCAGGGATAAGTGTTCTTCTTGAAGCAGGGAAGGAAAAATAGGATTAGATAGTCAAATAATATTTATATTTAAATTGTGCATAATAAACCAAGGTTAATATGTAATTTACTGTGATCCTCACTGTTTTGTCCTAAATGAGCCAATGAATGAGAAACAAAACCCTTTTTAAGTGGGTTTTTTTGTAATGAACTGTTGAATATTGTCTGTTCCCTTGTGAGGCAGAGCACAAAAACAGAACCGGAAACAGAAACAATCTGTGTTGCACAACTACATTAAAAAGAGCTACTTTTCTTTTCTTTTTTTTTTCCTTTTTTCCTCCTCACAAGATTTTTTCCTGACTGAAAGCTAGTCACGTTCTGCACATTTCATATGAAACAGACAACCCAGGATGAGTTTTAAACCAGTGGCAAGTAAATCACCTCATTTCCATTGTTTCAACAATGTCGACCAGTTTGCTGCCAGCTTGGATTTTCTAATTTTGATTTAAACACATTACTCAAAATGACTTTGGTGGGTGGTGGGGCTTAGGGATTTATGGTATACTTGTATGTGGGATTCTCATCACTGTACTGCAACCCTGTCGTTTTTGTGACAGAGTCTGTTTGACTGGTCCTGGATTTATGATAGAAATAATTCAGAACGGTGTAATAATTTTCCCTTGGCAATTACACTACCATTTGGTACTTTGTCCCTAAGGGGAAAATGAATGTGTTGGGATCTGTCCATGAGTTCAGTGGCTCAGTGTAAAGAACAAACCAAGGTCAGAATACAGCTGAATAACACACTGATGTTTCATAGCATAATCTAGATCTGCTGTCTTTATCTGAGTCATTAAAAGCTCATGTAATTTAAAGATTACATATTCAGTAATTTAAAGATTAATTTTGATATGCATTGGATTTTTAGTGGGAATTCTTTGTGAAGGATATTTCATTACCATTTTTAATATTCTCTTTTCTTATTCATTGCTTCTTCCCTTGGTATCAAGGCCTACCAGAGTGCTTTCTTCAGTACAGGCAAGAGAGTGTCTCATTTAAGAGCTGATGTTCATGACACTATTATGCAAAAAGCCACTGAAAGATCCCTTAGAAGCAACATGCCTTGCTCTGTCATCATTGGAAAATGGGTGCATCTTCTCCCTGTCAATGTACTTATTCTTATATTTTGGTTTAGATGTATTTCTAATCCAAGACTGCCTTATAATATAATCAAACCAAAATATTTGCCATCAAACTATATACTGCCCTTTCCTGTTAGATACAGGGCTAGCAATTTTCATCCAATACATTTTGCATTTTCAGAAGTAGCCTGTAGACTGCTATGGCTTTATTCATCATGCAATCCCCACTGGTCCATTCTGCAGAAAGGTTGCCTGATAAGTTAAACAGGTTGTCGGGCACATCATGCTGCCACTCTGACATTGTCCTTGTTTGAGTTGCCAGAGGATTTCTGCTGGAGAACTCACTAACAGAGGAGATAAAGATGATCCCAAATCTTGCCCTGTTTAAACACAATGGAAAAGTTCTTTGTTTGCACTTGACTTCACCTAATAAGTGATGAAAGAATGCCTGACAGCACGGCTCTCATATACACAGATAAGCAAGAACAATTATGTAGCGTTCAGCAGTGTTAGAGTAAATGTATCAAATGGCATAAGTGTACCTTTGCTGTGTCTCAGAGACTGTACAACATGCTTGCATTCTGCTCTTTCTGTGTGATTTAGGATGTCAAAGAAAAGGTACATAACTCAAAACGCATTTGAGATGCAAAACCAGTTTAATGTATTCGGAAATTTTTAGTGTATTAGATTTGTGTAAATACTAGGGCTGTTTGAAGCTTTGGTTCCTGATTCGATTCAGTGGAGATTCAGCCTGATTCAGCGGCCGAATCTCTGAATCCGAATCAGATCAGGAGACCCTTTAATCTCTTAGAATTGAATCAGAGCCCTCCAAATCGATTTGGAAAGATTCAGAGATTCAGACATTGACACAGCTTTAAATGTTTTTCTACATACCTCTAGGTAGCAGGGGTTCATGAGTGCTGTGATACCAGGGTGCATGGAGTGTCCCACAGACACATGGGGGGGAATGGGGGGGCCCCCCAGCGTGCTCGGCAGCAGACCCAGAAGTGGACCAGAAGCACTTCCGGTCCACTTCCGGGTCTGCTGAGGAGTGTGCTGGGGGGACTTCACCATGCCCCCCCAACTTGGTTACTGGTGTCTCCTTAGTTTTGGGGAGGCACTTGGGGTCCCCTCATAGCCGATCACCGAGCTGGGGGGGGGACAGGGGGCCCCCGGCATGCTCCCTGGTGGACCCAGAAATGAACTGGAAGTACTTACAACTCACTTCTGGGTTTGCAGCTGAGCCCATGGAGGGCCTCCCCACACTTCTGTGGGACACTCCATCCATCCCAACATCGCAGCATTCACAAGCCATGCTGGTACCTCAAGGTATATAGAAAAAACTTTTAAAGCTGTGTCTATATCCAAATCGCCAATTCTCCGAATCAGCACCAAATCTTCAGATTTGGATTTGGCTGAATCGAGTCAGGGACAGTGATCTGAATCAAAGAATCAAATCACTCTCCCTGATTTGGGCTGAATCTGAATCAAATAGGGCCCACTTTGGACACCCCTAGTAAATACACTGTAGGTTCATGGCCAAAATTAGAACACTTGCCTGTGACCTAGCACCAGTGGCTTCACATATAATAACAGTGAACTGGATAAAGTGGTGTGAAATATTTAGCTTTCACTGCAGTGGTTGGTTAGATTATTTTTCCTACATAAAAACCATATATCAAAGATCTCTGCAGAAGTTTTTTATTGGATATTTGCTGATATCTTCAAATGGCTGCTTTTGGTGTATAATACTTAGGCCTGCTTACTTCATACAACATAGCAGTCACTACATATTGTATGTGCATTAACCTGTATGTGTAGAACCTGCATTAACCAGAAGTCATATCAGTTGCTTTCCAAGAGAGATGCAGCATTTCAGTTAACCCCCGAAATGGTTACACTGGAAAAATACAGAAAAAAGACCACTGTCATGGCAACATAGCTCGTGTTTATTGAATTCTGGCAGACCATGGCCTGATACTTGTTGCTGGTCTTGTTAGGTGTGTTGAAAGCCAGCCCCATGGCTGATTACTGAAGAATATACAGACTTAAAAAACTAGGTCCCTGTCATGGTCAGGATTAGTATTTGGGGGCCTTATGAGGAGAAATAACTATCTTTTATGGCAATGGTTCTCAACTTGGGAGCCTCAGTACCCTGGGGTACCACAAGAGCCTTTCAAGAGTGCTGCAGCCAGACCACTACCTCCGCTGCAACCATATGAAACCACCCCTTGTGCCTTGTGTAGAAAGGACTGTAGCAGGAATGTGTGCTCTTGTAGCAGCCCTTCTTGGTCTGACCCTGTATGATACTCCAGAAACAGAGGCACATGGGGCAGGTCAGGTCAGACCATGAAGGGTTGTGACTTTCGGTTAATCAGATAACCCATATGCAGTGAGGAGCACATGTTTCTGACCCGCCCTTCCTGATCTGGCTTTGCATGTAGCCTGCAGGGCAGTTCTATCCAGTCATGGGAGCTGTGGCGTCACCCTGGTTGAGAACCAGAGGTGAGCTGAGGTGACACAACAGCTGGAGTGTCACCAAATTAAATAAATAAATAGAAATTATGGAAGGGTGAGGGCCCTGAATCTACAAAAGTTAAGAGCCACTGTTTTAAAGAGTGGTAAAGGAAGAAAGTTGATGCTTATGAGTTTGATGCTTATGGGACAGCATGGCAGAAGGTAAGAGAGTGTGAATAAAGGAGAGGACAGTGATGAAACAGGCTTCTGATGATCAGCACTGCAAAAGGGATGAGAGGGACACAAAAGAAGTGTAACATGCACAGAACTTCAAATTACTTTCTGTCATGTCTGCAGTTCTTGTGAATTGTGTTTTCTTTTCATATTTGGCTGACAGTTATATTCCATTTTTCCTTTAGCTAGAAAGGTGCCTGCTGCTGCTTCTCTGATTATTCTAATTATGGTTTAGTGCTCCTGTAGATCTGTGACTTTGAGGATTTGTAGATTTCAACCTCTTTGTTTCTGATTCTTCCCCTTTTGCTTGTCTTAGGTAGGCTCTTACTCTACAGAGAGACCCATTGCTTCCATCTGGAACTCCAGAGAGAGCCTGCAGTTTGATTATATTGAAGGTGAAGTAGGTTGGAAGAATAGGTCATATTTGTTAGGAACCTGGGCATAAACAGTTGGGAAATATCACCTGATGCATAGGCACTGCCCAGGGGTCAGGTTTCCAAGGAGCTGAGCATCAGATGATGGTGATCTTCTGGATCGGGGTGAGCTAGGAGTCAGAACCAAAATCAGGAGCCAAATCAAGGTGAACCAAGAGTCAGGGCTAGAGAGCCCTGAAGTAAGCAAGTGTAGGAATGTCAGAAACCTAAGGCTTTGTCCAGACAGAATACTATGGGTTGGGCCTGGTGGCCAAAGTAGGTGGGGACTGTTATCTGTGGCCTTAGGAGGTTGGTTGTCCTTATTGCCCCATTAGATTCAGCTGGGCCTAAGGCAGTGCTCCAGGCTCTCTGTAGTTGGCACCTGTGTCCCAGAGAATTGCTCTGATCCTCTGGCTGGGACCAGCTGGACCCAGGGCTTTGATTCAGCCTCATTATAATATTACATACAAGGAACCACCACCCTCTTATCCCCAGGAAAACCAGGAAAATGAGTAGAACACAGGGACTAAGTGGGGAGAAGTGAGAGATGGGATAGTGGCATCTACAAAGTGTAGATGACAATGAAATATGTAAAACCTAGGTAATGACTTTGTTTTGTTAATGAGAGTTATCCTATTGAAAGCCTCAGGCAATGTGTAGCATGGGGATCGAAGACTGTCTTAACTTCTGAATGTTGAAACAGATGGAAGAGTAGAGAGTCGGGTAGCTGGAGACAAAGAAGTTACAATTGTGCCGCCTAAATGGATTGGAACCAGAATTTTAGTGGTAGGAGTGGATGAGAGGGAAGCTATATATTCAAATTCCATTTAAAATGGGAGAGGTGGCAAGCTTTGGTGTGTCTGGATGTATAAGAGAAACAGGAAACAGGAGGTCTGGGAAGGAAACTCAATAGGCCTGGAAGAGAAGTTACAGGGAAGATCTCCAGGAGACTGAGGGGGAGAGGAAGAAAAGATAAGAACATAACTGGAGAAATTAAGGGGGAAAAGGAGTTTTGGAAATTGTCAGCCAAGAGGTGATGAGAGACAAGTCTGTAGTTCAGGGGTCAGCAACCCCCAGCACATGTGCCGAGCATGGCACACAAGGCCGTTTTGCTTGGCACGCTGCTGCCAGCCATGGAGCCCAGGCTGCTCCCAGCAGGCAGCTGGGAGGCTGCAAACCCTGCAGACCAGGCCCCAATGGGCCAGTGTAGCCAGGAGGCTGCAAACAGTTGCTCCAGGCTCCAACATGTCGGCACTCTAGCACCTTCCAAGGTAGACATTGTGGGTTTTTTGGCACTCTAGCCAAAAAACGTTGCCTACCCCTGCTCTAGTTATTATAAAGAGCTGATTGCAGATGTAGAAGAAGAACCAAAAAAAAACTTGGCTTTACTTTAAACTCAGTTTGTGCCAAACCCAGCACATGCCCAGAAGAGACAGCACCTTAGTTGCACCTGGCTTTCCCATCCTCTGTAGAGATCAGGTGCTTTAGTGGGGCTTTTTTGGTGCTTTTATCTAATAGCTGATTCAGTCAGCTTTAGCTAAAAACACCAGAAAGTGCTGCTGAAGTACCTGAGCTCTACAGATGCTGCAGAGTCAGGTCTAACTAACACATTACAGCTTCTGGTAAAGCACATTCCGCCCCCCCGCCTCCTCCTCCCCATATGTCTGTCAGTACCCAAGATACCTATCACCACAAAGGAGTTGCTATTTGAAAACCAAAGTGTGACAGGACCAGCTGTAACCGGGAGGCTGCAAACAGCTGCTCCAGGCTCCAACATGTCGGCACTCTGGCACCTTCCAAGGTACACTTGGGGACAAGTCTCATGCCGGCCTGCTGACCTGTCTGTATGGGGCGGTCTGCCCAGTCTTTCCTGCCACGACTCTGCTGCTCCCATAAACTGGTGGTATAATGCGGGAGGCTGCCCATTCCCAGCCCCGATGCTGGGGGCACTATCTGTGGCTCCGAACCTTCCCTACACTACAGACCATGCCTCATAGATGGCATGCAGATTAAGATTACTCTCTTGTCTGAGACCAGAGTAGACCCAGTCCAAAGTTGGGCTCAATTCATCCTCACCTTCACTCCACCTCCCTCTCACAGGGGCCTCTGATATACTGCCCATTACTGGGCCACACTCCATTGCCCTCGCTCATCTTGAGTGGCCCCTTTTAGGCCATCAGGCTTCGCTACTTGCATGCTGGCCTCACCATGCAGTCCTTCGGTTCCCATGGCTTCCCCTACTCTACATGGCCCAGCCTAGTGCCAAACCCTGGGTCAGTTCTGCCCCAAGCCTCTCACCAGGCAACTATACCACACCCCACTCTGCGGTCTCCTCGTCATACTTGCAGCTAGCTTCTCACAGGGCTGGCCCTTGCATTGGCCTTCAGGCTTACTCCAGTTCGGCCCTACCCAGTGCACCCCTGGGACTGTCCTTCAGATCTACTCCCTGTTCAGCCCTACTCAGCCCCCTCACATGCACAGCCTTTCAGGCCTGCTCCCAATTCAACTCTACTCCATTCTGGGCCTCACACTACACTTCCCATGCTACCCCCTCTGGGGTCTCCAGGATGTCATATCCCTGCTGAGCACAGGGATGTACACATGAGCATACCTGGCCCCACTACTCCCACACTCTTGTGATTACCCACTAGGGTAGGGTTAAGGCCCCACCTTTCACTGGGGCAGTAACTGGCCTGGCATTTCCTAGGGGCTCCCACACCACTAGGAACCTCACCAGGCCACCCTCCCTCATCAGGGCACAGTTTTAGGTCCTGCCTAGGACCAGGAGCCTCCTGCACTTACCTGCTAGATGTCTGTCGCAGGAGTATCATTTCCGGAGCCTCTCCGGACATGCAGCTCTGACCTCCTGCAATGGACCCGCCGCCTGCCTATTCTCACCTGCCATGTCTTGATCTTGTTCATAATTAAGGAATGATGAAACCTAGCGGGAAGCTGCCTATTTTTATACGCCCCGAGGGTAGGGGGCGCTGTCTGTGGCTCCTTTCCTCCCCTGCACTGCAGCCCAAGCCTCGCAGTTGTTGCTGAAGTAACCTTCGCTTGCCTTTTGGGGCTCCTTAACGCCCTTCTCACTCTTGGGGGCCTCTTATTGCCTCCCCCCACACTGTAGGTTCCTTACTACCCTCACTGTTGAGCTCTTCACCACCCCCTCGTCAGGGTTTCTTCCACCGCCCCCTTCTAGGGCCTTTGCCGTGCTTCTCGCCCCCTCTCGGGCCTTTGCCGCACTCCTCGCCCCCTCTAGGGCCTGAGCACCCTTTCGCAGCTGGGGCTACAACCTCCCCGCACTGAGCACTCCTCCAGTACTCGTCACACTGTGCACCCCGTGGCGCTGCTCACTGTGCCCCCGCTGGGCACCGGGAACCCCCCAAGCTACTGGGGAGCCCCCGTGAAGCCTCCCCTCACCCCTATAGCCTCACCCAGTCCTCCGGTTATAACGATAACCAAATCACAAGCCAAATGGCTGACAACTAAATCATGAGACAAACGGCCATGACAAAACAACAAGAGGCCTCCTGGCTCATAACATAACTGCATGCCACGCTGGCTCTTAGTTCCTACCTCCCATAGAGTGCTCTATTCCCCGCATCAAGAGTAAATTGGATGCTTATATTGCTGGGATCCTATGACCCCAGCTGACTTCCTGCCCTTTGGGCAGGGGGCTGAACTCGATGATCTCCCGAGGTCCCTTCCAGCCCTAATGTCTATGAAATCTATGAAATCATTGCAGTCAGTCAGAGCGCCCAGGCTGCAACCCTTGGCCCAGTCTGCTCAGCTCTCCCGCAGAGCTCCTGCTCCTGCGGCTGCCAGAAGGGGACTGCTCTCTGGGCCTTCTGCCTGGGCTTAAGAAGGACTAAGCCCCGCCCCTTCCTGCTATTAATGTGCTAGGCTTCCCTGGTTGCTAAGGCAACCCGCACCTGCACAGTCTTGGGGACGGGCAGTTACACTTCCCCCTTCTCGCCACCAGAGGTCTCTTCTGAGCCAATTCCACCCTCCAGTCGCAGAGCACCTAGGAGCCCTGCGACAATTTTCTATACAGTAGTTCAGCCAGGCAGTCTGTGCCTGCTGCCGGCAGTAAAACTGCTGTCTTTATGTAGCTAGCCTGTGTTCTGCAATGGCTGCTGCAATCAGGCACCTGCTTTCTGTCGGACTCAACACTTAAAGTGGCAAGCACCCAAAGGTGTGCTGCAACACGAAGACATGGCAGAAAGGAGGGATCTCTCTGAATTCACTCTTCACATTTATTTTCTACATGAAGTATGATAACATAAATCACTCGCAGGACACATCTACAGGAGACTAACTCTGCAGTAATCATTTCAGCATCTACATGTGCATCCCTTTTAGGGTGCAGGAAACTATTAAATTCCTCAGCAGGGTAGTAAATAAAGTACTACCCTGCTGCAGAGTTTTTTCACGTGCTGTAATGCACATGTAGACACTGCCCTGGCTGGCTGGGGCACAATGGTACTTCAGTACAGAGGCTGCCTGTCAGTTAGCCCCATACTGAAGCACCCTTGTGCCACCAGACCCCCTGCCAGCCAGGGCTGCTCTGACTTGGACCATTGTGCTACGGTTTGGGTACAGGTGTATACAGCACACCTGGGAGCTTCCAGGGAGCAATAAACTCTGGAGCAATAAGCTCTGGAATTTATTGCTGCACATTAATAGCATGTGTAGACACATCCACATTCTCCTTCTTTTGCTGCTGAGATTATATTTTTGTCACTAGCTCCAAAGGATGGAATTTCAGGAGTGTGATCCACAACACTAGCTACAATATACTACATCCATTTGTTCCTCAAGCAGCATGTTTTCCTGCAGTCTCCCTTTTGTTTCCTGCTCCATACTTTCTTCTTGTCAACCAAATTATCAGTTACAATAATCACAAACCCCATTAGGAACCAATTACAAATACACAACTTCAAGCTAGTTTACTTCTTTGCTAAACATTATCTACAAGATGTTTAACTTTGCAGTCAATCCAGTCTCCACCTGGTGCCATTAATTATAGTTTCACATCTTTACAAACCATTAGGACTATAGCAACATGTGGTTCCATAATCTTCTCTAGCTCTTGAAATTGGGAAAAAATAGACAAAAATAAAGCAATTTCAAATCGAGTTACTTTCTCTAGCTTTAGACGCTTGCAAATCTTGCCTCATTCATGAACATAACACCATTCCTCTGCCCCAGTTCTGCTCTAGGGACCACATTCTAATCTCACAGTCTTAAAAATCCAGTGTGATTCACTAAGCTAAAATGTGTCCTGTCTTTTTTTTTTTTTTTTTTGGCTAAGCAAGAGCTATCTCTTGGCAGAATGCATCTTCAGGAAAAGATGAAGTGACTCAAGATGGGGGAGTGGCTGGTGAGGTGCTAGTATGAAAAAGGATAAATCCTTCAGAGGCTGCAGTAACTCACTTTCTTTTCAACAGCAAAAGGGGATCAAGGAAGAATTTTGCCACAAAGGAGTTTGAGGCACTATGTGTTCTGAAGTACTAGTGTGGGGACGTACCTTTATAGTAACCCCTTGTCTTAGGTTGTATCTATTTCAAAGGTATCAGTCAAGTTACTCTGGATTGGTACTGGCATTATTTAAGATCAGAACGTATCCTCTAATACTTGCATACTCAAATATCCATGGTTTAGTCAACACTCATGCTTTGCTTATTTGTATATGTACACTCACTCTTTGCTTATTTGTCTATGTACCTTTCTCCAAACAGTGAGGGAAATGAAAGGGAACATTATCAACCTGCCAGACAAAAAAAACCTGTGAGGGTATATCATGCTCTAACCGGTGCTAAATCAACACCTGCAAAATTCAGTGCCAGTTCTGAATGTGTTTAATAAAAGCAGAATAATTATTTCCTTTTCAGATATGTAGAGAACTCCTATGGGATTTAAATGGTTGCATCCAAAGAACAGGTCTATCTATGTATTGTGAAAAAGTTTTCACCCAGAGGGTTACATTTTGTTTCTGCACTCTGATAGTTAGATATAAAACAATTCAGAAAAATAAAATGAGCAAAGATCCTGAAGCTTGAAGTTTCCAGTATAGCATTTTTAAAAAGCTACTTCTAAATGCTTGTATTTTGATTACATTTTTATATGAAAACCTTTAACAGAAATTCAGGAAAGTTGTTAAACTATTTGATTTGCTAGAAGCATCCCTTTCTGCCATGGAAAGTAGGGAGTGACTTTTAACTGATTTTTAAACTTTGAAAACACATAGTTCTGATGAAAAATGCCAAAACATTCTTAAACTCCTGTGATGCTATTGGATGCTGCTTCCATTTATACCAAAGTAACTTGTTCCAAAATGGCTCGATGTAGATACTACACAAAATAACTTTGAAGGGGAGAATAAGTATGAAATTAAATAATGCTTCTTCACAATCAGTTCTTCTCAATTGCCTGTGGCCTGTAGGAATGTTCTGTGAAGCAAAATTCCTGGGGTTGTTGATTTAATTCAGACTGTATGGGCCTTACTTCTATCTATCAGACACTTAAAGTATACAAGTATTTTTTGTTGTTTTGTTTTAAAGATCAATGACTTTGATTTCATTATAATGTGCTGGATGTATTATGATTTCTGTCTGTCATTTGCATATGAAAAAACTCTTTTTTGCATCATCATGTACCTTCTCTGCAAATAATAATAATACTAACTTCTTTGACTGTGCAGAGCTGGCTATTTGCCTCAAAGTATTCCTCTGGAGATTATCAGATACCTTTCTGAAGAGAAGGATTTTCTTCCTTGGCATGCTGCCAGCCGAGCTCTTTATCCTCTAGATAAATTACTGGACCGCACAGAAAACTACAACATCTTCAACGTAAAAAACATATTCTCTTTTTTTCTGTTTTCATGAGATGAACTAGTCCCCAGTTAAATACTGTAACTGACCTAGGAATATTAACTCACTTTCTAATTATTTTTAATTTAAACATAGCAATTGTCAAGCTTTGGTTCATTTGCATTTGAACGGTGATATAACTGCTATTTGAGGCACATGTAATTAGTACAAGCAAAGGTAACTGTTCTTGCTATAAAATATTGTGACAAAAAAGCTATTTAACTTTTAAAAAATCACATATCCCAAATTCTGTATTTCCTGGAGCTGGGCTGTACTTATACTGAGGCCTCAAATAAGAATGAACTGAGAAGGCTAGCAGAACTTAGCAGGATGCATGCAATTGAGATAAAGATTTCCAGTCATTATTTCCATCCAAAAAGGCATGGTGAATTTAATGCACTTCTCTTAATTAAGAAGGATTAGATCACTATTGAGTCAAAAACCCATTTATAATTGGGTCTGAGGGGACAGCAGTAGCAGCACACAGTAGATAATCAAAATAGACACAATGAACTCTTTAGCATTACCTGAAAAAATTTTACCAAAGCTTAAGCTTGATAAAAGGAATGCTGATGACACAGGCTTTAATTGCCTGTATTGACAATTATAACCTGGGCTGAGCTTTTGTAATAGCAGTGAATCTTGAATACTACACATAAAATGAATGGCCAGCAACATTGTACGTTAATTTGAAACACTGATGTGAAGGAATTTCATAATGTCTGGTATATGTAAATGAGAGTTATGAAAAGATACCTAGATACCGGCTGGTATGAAAAAAAAGTATTGTGGATTAATACATGCACACTGAAATATTTCTACATGAATCTGTGATTTCGGTCTAACTCCAAACCAGACAGCTGTAATGTAAAATTATATTGAATCATTTGCAGCTATAGTCTCTTGACCAAATCTGCACTGAAAAAAAAACATTATTATACAGTCACTGTTTTTTCACTTCTAAACATGATTATGTAAGTAGAATGCAATTTTAATAAATAAAAATGGTAAATTTCATTGCAGGATTGTGTTTTATCACTGACCCCCCCCAAACTTCTGAAAGCAGAGTCAATAGCTGAAGAAATTTTAAATTACTTTAGTCACAGAATAACTTATCTGCTGGAAAAAGCTATATTGTGCATTCCTTTTGTCATGTGATTATACACACACACACATACATACACAGCCTTATAAAAATAAAATAGTTCTCTAGTATTTCAATTCTTGTTTTTTCAAGCTGTGGACTTCACTGGGAGAAAACTGTGTATGAATATAATGAAAATAAGATTTGTCTGAGAATCTAAAGATACCTATTTTTTAAGATGTGAAAGTAAGATAAAATGTACCTTGTGCTGCCATTAATATTTCAAAGTAAGAATTCAATGGACATTGAAATACAGTATCGTTAAATAACCCAGTCTAGATATGCAACACACATTGCTCAGTATTATTAGATAAATTGGCTGCACTTACGTAATGGTTTTGCCATAGCTATGAATATAAAGATGGTCATGGCTATCAGTTACTTCACTGCATAGTGCTAAGTGTGTCTCTTATAAATGTTAATGGGCATTACTCAAATATGCATTCTGAAGTTGAGATTGGCTTAGCTAGAGAAGACATTAGCCTGTCTGAATTTCAAAAACTTTTCCCTCTTCTATACCAGTTGAAAATATTGTCTAAGCAAGCAATATCTAAGCTCCCATATTTTATAGTATTAAATTAGTTAGAACTGTGGTCCTGGACATGTTTCTGTAGGCTCATCACCCAATACAGTAAAGAAAGGCATTTGCAAAAGTTGACATTGTAATATGGCAGACCCAAATCAAAGCCTCTTGGAAGTGAAACATTTAGAAAAAATGTCAGTGATAGTTCAAGTGAGAAGAGTCATAATATAAAGGTGAAAATACATTTATCTTTTTTTTCTTTTTATTTCCAGGAATATATTTTAAAACAAGTTGCATCAATGTATCTCAAGCTTGGATGGCCAACAAATAATTTAAACAGATCCCTTATTCAAGCTCCCTATCAACATGAGTACTGTTATATTTCTTTCTTTGTTTCTGCAATAGACAGTTGTAGTAAAGCACTCATCTAGTATTTAGTGAGAACTTCAGCAGCATGTGATACCTTCCTACCGTTCTCCTCCTTTTATGTTTCCTCACCTGAGGGGGTAGCTGCTGCGAAGCAGTTTCCTATTCCTTTAGTTTAGACAACAAAGAAATGTTCTTGCTAAGCTTTAATTTAAGTTCTGGCTCCATTGGAGATTTCGGGATTTGAACTCCTGGGGCCAGTGAAGTCAATAGGGATGTATGAGTGTCAATGAGGGCAAATTTTGGTGCATGGCTTTTATTTAAACGTTGCAGTTGTAACAACTGCTTAGCTGGCGTTCACAAATACTCAGTTACAGCATTCTTTCATATCTTAGTTTAATTAAATATGAACTGCCCCTTTTATCTTAGAAGAGAGGTTAAAATATTGCTTTTGGATAATTTCAGCATGTATATTTATAAACATGACCTGATGAGCATCTGTTTTTGTTATCTGGGCAGAGAATTGCGTCGAGAAGTCATCATGCTGGCCTGCAGCTTTGGTAACAAACACTGTCACCAGCAGGCTGCAACATTAATCTCGGATTGGATTTCCAGCAACAGAAACCGGTAAGTGAAACAAAAATATGCATCTCTGTTCTCCCCAACTCAAACCCCATATAGATTGAGTGTTTTTCATTAGTAGACACTTTTTGCACACGAGTGAGAAGTGAAGCTGAAAACTCCAGCTGTCATATAAAAATGGCTGCAAAGCTGCCGAACTAAAAGGGGCCGTTGCAAAAATCTGTGGATTTTTGGAAAAGAAAAGAGTAGAGCCAATGTGACCACACTTTCCTCACCTAATAAATCCCCATCAGCTAAGCAGGTCTGGAGAGAAAAAGAAAGACAGGCCATACAGAGGGATGGAAAGATGGAAAGTTTTTTGATAAATGAAGGCAGACTATTTCAGACAAAAGGGCAACGTGGCAGAAGGTGCCACCTTTTAAGTGGGAATGGAGAAGAAGAAATGTTTAGAGTAGGGGTAGCAAACATATGGCGGGCCAGATCCAGCCTGCAGAGCTGCTCTCTCCAGTCCACTAAACTACCAGTGTGATACCAGAAGTTGGAGACACACAGTGACAGTGGGAGTGCAGCATTCAGAGGCAGCAGATTATGCAATGGTGACAGTGGAGCATGTGGTAGTGGTGGTGATAACAATGGCAGCAGAGCATGCAGTGGCACTGGTGGTAGCAACAGCAACAGAGCATGCAGTGGCAGGCCCTGCTGCATCTGTGTCTTCTGTGCTAGAGTTGGAGCTGGAGCTAGAGCTGCAGTTGCTCCTATGGCACAGTGGTGGTATGTGGTGCCAGGGCCACAGCAATACCCCTAGCATGGGGCATGCAGCTGGACTCACCACTGTGTGCTCTACTGCTCCTGTCACCACTACCACTGTCACCTGCTCCATTGCCACTTACGCTGCCACTGGATACTTTGCTGCCTCTGCTGCCCACCATATTCTCCAGTGCCACTTCCTTGTATGCTGGGCTGGATCTGGTTCGCAAAGAGACCCACAGTTTGGATCTGGCCAGGGGCACAAGGTGGGTTTGACACTTCTGGCTTAGGACCAAGGGAGTGATCTCAAGTGGAGGGAAATATATATATATGAGTCAGGAACAGACAGGAAGCTAATATATAGGAATTCAAGGAGAGGATACTGTGATGAAGCAAAGTAGAGCATTAAAGGGAACGTAATAGATTAGCAAGATATTTGTGAGGCAAACAGACTAGACAGAGTTATCATTAGGGGCCTACTTAAATTGTAACCATTAAATATCTACTTAAATTGTGGTTTTGCAATTTTTGTGGAAACTGCAAAAAAACAGCGATCTCTGTGAAAAATGCCATTGGCTGCGTTTTCCCAGGAAATAAAAAAAAAAAACGCTAATAAAGCCTAATAAAAAAAAAATGCTGGCTCTCCAGTGGGAGCCAACAGACCTTACTGCCATTACAGCACAACCTTGCACCCTACCCTGGAGGGAAAGGCACCAGCTGGCTGGGCAGCATGATCTCCCTTGTGCCTTTCCACCTGTCAGTGCCAAGGAATGGCTCCACACAAAGGGTAGCCAGCCATCAAGATGGCAGCTGCCCTATCATCCCTCCTGTACCCTGGGCCTCTCTGCAAATCAGCTCCAAGGGGCAGGGCCACCACAAAATGACAATGAAATTGGCTCTTCATGCTGCAGCCAAGCAGTGAAAATTGCTTTCTCTCACCACGAATTCAGTAGGTCCCTAATTATCATAATTGAGATGAAAATTGCCAGTGCATGTACACTGACTGTATATGTTTACTAATTGCAAAGTACTACTTAATATGGTAGCATAATTATTAAAGCATGTAGTTTTCCATAGATAGTAAGTGAAGTAAGGAGTGCAGGTGTGGACTATAATTGGAAGAGTTCCTTCTTGCAAAACAAGCTTTTTCTTCTTTTAGCCTAGTGAAAGTCAGAAAATTTGTTTTCTTGTATCTCATGGTCTCATATGTCATTTGAAGGTAAAATGTTTCAAGTAAAATTTTCACAAGTGACTTAAGTGCTTAGATGTAGATCCTTAGCCAATAGAACCTGTGTCACCTCTGTGCATGAAGGTCAGTTTCTCAAAGATTTGTAGGCGTTGAAACTGGTCAGTAGAAAGGGAGTGGGATTTTCAAAAGCATCCACGGAGGTTACGCAACTCACTCCTGTTGAAGTCAAGCTAAGGTGAACTGCTTTCCCAGTTTTGAAAATTCCTCAGTAAGTTATCTGTAAGTTTAAGTGTCTAAACACCTTTGAAAATATTACCCCAAATGACTCATGAAAATGAAGCTTCTAAGTTATTTATCCAGACAATAGGAAAATGTGCCCCCTACTTCAGAAAGAAAGTATTAAAGAATGTGTCTGATTAATTCAGTGTGATGAAACCAAATGCATCTTTTTAAATGAATCCTTACCACTATTAATATTAATGAATATCTACAGTTCTGGATATCTAACTTAAAGAGAGGAAAATGGAGAAAGCAATCATAGTAAAGGATCTGTCAAACTAATTTACTAAGATACTCATTTGCAACAGTAAGGATATTTAATCAGATTTAACATAAACTATTAACATGCACAGCAGTAGATAATGCAGGGTATAAAAGCTGTCACCTGGATATTCCGCATGCCCAATCTTCCACTCTCACTCCCACCAGGGCTGAAGGAGAAGGCAGCATTGGGGGGGGACAGGGATTATTGCTTTACTGACAATAGCTAGAAAGGAAGGGAAATACATTTAAGAAGGCTTCTGCAAATTCATTTTACCCTTTCTATGAGGCTATTCTTGGGAGCCCAAGACTGTGGCTGCCAAAGCATGATGAGTATTATGATAAAGGCATCACAGCAGGACAGAGGAAGAGAAAAACTATCCAGTTAAAGCAATGAATGTCTCTAAAGAAAGGGTACAATTTTGAAAAATAGCTACCACAATAATGTAATTATAGAACAGGGATGGACAGTCAGCTGATAAATAAGGGTACAACTTGCAAAGAAGCCAGAGATACCTTTTTATTTATTTCTAAATATTATAGGATTAGTTCTTTTCTCTACCCAGAGTTGCCAATTGCTATTCTCAGAACAGTCATTTATTTTGGATGCAACTAATATATTGACAGTTCAATACCATATCTGCTCATTTGGGAAAAGCATCACAAAGGTCACTTATTTTACTAGAGAAGCTTTCAGCCATATTAGCAGGTTAGTAGTCATAATATCAGCTTAAATTTCACAGTACCAATGCTCACATAGATTCATCACCTTTATTTTTGTTCATATATAATGATTTTAAATTTCTACTCCAGATGTCATTTCTAACATGTTACCCCAATAGATATAATATATGTATACTAGCTTACTGATTCAGTCATGATGTGATATCCTGTACTTCAGGTCTGTGAGTCAGAATGTCTATGGTAAATATATAGTCAATCTATTATCTTTTGAGACACTAGGTGTTAGCATAAAATAAAATACTAATAATATTTTCAAAGTGTTAAATGAATTGAATCACAAACAATTAAAACTAATCTCACTGAAATTTACAAAATGTGGTTTTGTATATTATGTTGTGTTATGAAAATGGCTTTGAAAGATAATTGTTGCTGCTTTGCCTCCATGTCAAATTTGCTTGGAACAAACATTTTGGGTTTCTAAACTGTGCCTCAAAGGCAATATGTGTTCTCCCTGATTTTTTTTTCATAAGAATAATGATTGTTTTATAATAATATTTAATTAACATAATGCATATATCTAATAAATGTCATTTTTTAGATATGTTAGTTGTGCAGCACAAATATAAGTAAAATGGGCAAACAGATACAACTCAGAATACATATAGGCTAAGTTCAGACAGTCAGAAATCCTGAAGCTGAATTGATTCAATCTTTGCAGGATAGTCTAAGTTAGACTAAGATTGTGCCTCTAAGCAAATGAACAGAATCTTTGATTCTAGAAATGCAGCCCCATGCCTGCAGTGACCAAGGCCAGAAGCTAGGGGGTGCTAGAGCATGCCTCTCTGCTCAGCTGTAGAAGACTGCTTAGGCCAAGCCTAGCCTGCCCATCCGGTTAGGGGGGATATGTGGGAGAGGTGCAAAGTATCCTAGAAGGCTGGGGAACTGTAAGTTAACCTGAATCTGGAAGGGATCTAGGACAGAAATTCAATAAACTGATTTAACATAAATCAGTTAAGTCTGATACTACATTCATCCAGGTTTATCTTAAATGGTTTTAACCATTTTGAAGGTGGTTTACGTGCACTGAACTTCTGCTGTGTTACAAATTTGAACTAATTTCCATTCACTTATACTGGTTTATATATAATTTCTGTCCCTAGCAATTAAGTGCAGACATGTTAAGTAAAATACATGTACTTTTTAAATCGTTATCTTTTTATCAGATACTTGCTTTATATGATATAGCATTCTTATAATGTCATGCCTTTAAACTATCTATATCTATTTTTGAGGTTTGTTCCAGTGGACTGCCATGCTATCTCAGTACATTTTCCTCTTTATACATGTCCCTATTTAAAAAAAGGAGACTGCTGTCTCTCTGGCAGTATTCCTATCCTGTGTCCATAATTGCGACAACTCTCCATAGTGGTAGAGAGCAGCTTAAGGTGGGGATGAGGATGGTAGAGATGAATAACATCTCCTCTTTCTCTCCTTACTAGCAGTTAAAAAAGGTAATACAATTAGAGGCGATATGAAATGTTCCTACAGAAACCCTTTACAGTGGAAGCAGATTCCCTGTTTAGTCAGGTACCAAATGGGGAATCCCAGACAGCATATTTGCAATAGAGTGTGGAAAACATGAGAGAGCTTACTGGTGGCTCTGCGCTTCCCTAAGGAGGCAGACAATCTTTGCATAGATGGCCCCATTCTGCCAGCAGTTTTCCAATATCGTCAGTGTTTGTAGGCTGGATTTCCATTTGTCCCATGAAAGCTGAGGAAGACTTCATCCAACATGACTATTCAGAGGGGACTCTTGGGGTTGGGGAAGGAGGTTTGTTGTATTTATAGACTCCTACTGCATATGGGCACAATTGGGCCATAGTTGACTGAATGCTATAGTGAAAAATAAGTGCTATGGCTTGTTGTTGTTCTCAAAACTGTTCTGAAGAATGTGGTGGCTAAAGTAATGAACAATACCAGCAGTGCTTCTTGGGAAGGACTGAAATCCTTGGAATATCAAACCATAGAATAATATTAAGATGCTGTGCTGATGTCAGTTATATGAGGATCAGTACAGATTTAGGCTATTATTAGGTTAAAGCTTTATACCTGTGTAAACTTATAGGCAGTGAAACAATCTGCTAAGGAGATTGTTAAATTTCCCTCATTAGATAGTTTAGAATTAATGAAATAAATGGCTCTTTTGCCACTTATTTACTAAAATAGATGGCTCCTTAGAGGTTCTTACCAAAAGTTTGTGTTTTACTTGGGTAGGTTAATTGAGGTGGAGAGTGGGGAATAATCGGCAAGTACAGTAACTTCCAACCTCATATTAACTGCAAACTCCTTCAGGTATCCTAGTAATTATGTTTAGTGTGGTGGGTCCAAAATTAATTACCATACACTCACCACTTTAAGAGATTAAAATAATCATAATGATTGGTTATTTTCTGTACTTTGTAATGATATGTTCTTTACCATGTAAATAATTTATAGTACTCAAGAGGCAAAATACTGAATTGGTCAGTAATACTAATATTTTTAGAATAGAACTCGAGGATCTAAATAAAATACCCTTTTTGTTAAGATTAAATACAGCATTAAATAAAATAACAATATAGTCCAATGTTTTGAACATCTCTCTCGGACAGCATCAGTATTTAAATAATGCCATTGGACTTCTACACTTACAAGAAACAGACACTAACCTGTCACATCATCGCTATCATTAGAACGCAAATTCTGTACGTCTAGAAGACTGGGAGCTATACCCAGAAAGGGACTTGGGGTGTCAGTGCTTAACATTTAGGTGCTTGACTGCTAGAACCCGCAGTCCTGAGATAATCACCGGTGGTCCATAGGGAAAGTTGGGTGTCTCAAAATGAGACTGAGGCAACCAGCATGCTAAGAAAGGTGACACCTTAGCCTATTCAATAGGAAATATGTTTTAAATCCTGCTGCTCTTGGTGACTTAAATATCTAACGCAGTTGAAGGTATCACCAGTGCCCCTCCTGTCCCTTTAAACACCAACTTAATATTTATTACTTAGGCAATAGGAAACCTTGTTTTAATATCCTCCTTTGCCTGTGGGAATTCAAACCTCCATCTCCTCCCTCAGAGAAGCATGCCCTAACCATCTGACTACTGGTTGCCCTGAGGTGTGGGGACCACTAACCATTCCTCTCTTTGAAGCTTTTCTATCATGCAACAAACACTTGCCTCTCTTAGGGGAGTGCCTGTGTCACTAGATTACAGTTATGTAACCTCTTGCTTTTGTATTCTCATGCTCTCTCTGGTCAAATGAATCTTGAACTTTTTTTTGTAAAGCGGCATCTTCTAAAATATATTAGCTGCAATAAGAAAGAGATTGCCACTTGTCTGGATGAAATATTGTGCTCTGTTACAGTACAAACTGCTTAATGACAATATAGTTCACAACCACTCTGTAAGGAAACACTGCAAAACATGACATATGGTCAACTTTGGCCACAAAACTGTCAAATATATAGTACCCAAATTTAAGTAACTGAGTTAGGAAGACTTGCTGAAGCCATCTGCTGATTCTCTGAGGACTCTTTGCAGGTCTTAGATCCTAACAAGATCTAACAAAACAAATCTTACAGTTTTAGCTGGTGTTGAAAATCTGAGATAACTTATTTTGTGGCATATTTGCCTTGTACCATATTTACTCAGGTATAAAGTAATCCTGATTATAAAATAAGCCCCCTAATAATAACGGTGTATAGATGGAAAAATATAAATTTGTTGTAATTTTACAGGTATAGAATCTAATTATTGAAGATTTGCCTAGAATTTGTTCCCTTCCCACTGACGCAGTAGGGAAAATAAATGTGGGGTGTCAGGTAACCCCCTTGCTCTCTGCCGCCCCCCAACCTGTTCCTCTTCATCCCCTTCCTCCCTTCCTTAGTGTCAGACATTTCATTCCCAGCACACACAGAAATAAGAAGCAAATTGAGAACTACTGACCTAGAAATAAACATACCTGTAGTAACTTGCATATAGGGAAATTACTCCAGGTACCCATAAACTTAGTTCATCCAAAATTAATGCATTTCAGCTCTTCTGAAACTGCTGCAAGTTTTAGCACACACTTTTAAGCAGCACTTCTGTACCTATTTTTATATAGTACAAACTCTTTGTTTTTTGGCTTGAGGCCAAATTAGTTCTGAATTCCAAATCGATTGAGCTGAGCTCCGTTGTTCAAGGCTGTGTGGCTCTACCATCAGGAAATTCTCCTCCCTCACAAACTAATCAGTCTGGGACTTTGGGTACTCTATAAAACTATGGCAAGCATCCTATGTGCAGGCCTCAAGCCCAAAGGTGTTGGAGTCTAGATGTCTCCTAGACACATTAGCTTTTATCCAAAAGGCTGAAGGAGAATGCCAGGGAGAATGTACAAACACAGTCCCCCATTACCACAACATTGGATAGTCAAATTTCTCACATTTGGGAAACTCACAGGGGTCAGCCTGCCCAGAGTGCAAGGGACAGGCCTCACCCTGGGAAACCTTGATTATGGAAACTACATGACATTAGTCAAAAGCCAAATGGTTCATGATTTCATTGAGATCGACCCCAGCAGAGACAACAGTGTTTGAAGCCATGGTGACTCCACAGCTCAGCACTGCTCAGTATGTGTGTTGACTCCAGATACCTACCACCCCCCTCATGTGCTTATTAGCACCCCCACTCATGACTGGAACCAGGTGTTCTTGTCACAACTGGAATCCTTAAAAAAAATTATATGCAGATGTAATACAGGGCAACCTGGTTCAGCTGCATCTCATAAGATAGGGTGCACTAATCATGTGTGCCAGGCTGAGAAAGGGGAGTGATAGAGGGATTCTGGGTAAATTGTTTGAGGCCCTGTTTGGTGATATTTACCACACATTTAAGGCTGGTTAAAAAACAGGAGTCACTGAAAAGAAAGGGAAAGAAAGGTGATCAGCTATGGGAATGAAGAGAAAGTTCAAATGTATTCAAGTAGTAGCTTACCATGACTTGAAAAAGTTAGCACTCAGGGAGACTAAGCACAATGGGCATTACCAGTCTCATTCAGCTGGGTTATCCTTGTGGTAGGTTCCAGTCAGCATTTCAGCCTTTTGGCTAAAATAAAGCATTTTTGGCACCAAGGGGAGGGTGTCAGGGCTGGCTCTTAGTGCAGTACTTCCAGGCCCTTTGCCAGTTTACTGTGGAGGGAACGCCTACCCCCTTTTTTTTATTTAAGGGCTAAAATAAAAAGTTCTGATTAGTATGCTTGTCCCGTACAGGCTATGTGTTTGATAGTCATGCCCAGTGTTGGCTGCATTTAAGCAGCGTATAGTTGGTTTCCATATGACCAAAGCTGGTGGAGATCCACTGTCTTTAACAGTGAGTCCATTTAGATGGGACAAGTGAGGGAAGAAGATAGTTGGCTCCATTATTGTGCAAGTGCTGCTTTTGGCTGCAGTTTAATGATAGGCAGTGCATTTAGTGAGGTTTCCTTGTGTGTAAGTGTAAGACAAGGGTCTTTTTCCCTCAGGTTGATTGGGGAATAAAACCTTCTTATATTCAAGTAAATATGGTAATTATATAGCTATAGAACTTCAACTTAGTTCACTCCAGGTCCTGCAAGAGGTGCTGACTGAATATGTCCCAATTATGGAAAACTTCATCCTGCCTCACAAAGATGAATATGAAATCCCTTGGTAGTATCACAGCTTTAGAAACCTTTGAAAGTTCTACATCCTAAGTGGAGTGAAGCCTTTTAAAAATATGAAAGTTTTTTTATAAAGCCTTTGAAATTTGACTTACAGATTTAGGATCTGAGGATGTTAGAAATCAAGATACAGGAAAAATGTTACACAGTAGAACTACTACTGTTTGTTGAAAATTAAGATGTTTGCTGCTACCTTCATTTAACTGGGATGATCCCTGTGAAGTTCTTTCATGTGTGAAGAAATACATTACTCACACTCCTTAGTTATGACAGCACTGTTGTTCAGCCTAAAAAATTAACAAAATTACCATACAAAGTCTGTCTGAGCTTTAGAATCAGCCTTATTAACCTCTTTAACCTTCACAGTGCATCAGATTTGAAGGCAAACCATATTTTAAAGAAGATTAGCATTTACAGTTCTGCTCTGCATAGAAACAGTAAATGCATGCTTGTAACCTCTGAAGCACTGGAAGAAATGCAGACAGCAATAGTTTGTAAAGTCCTGAAGTGTGATGTCATAGCAAATGATGACCTGTCAGCATCTGCTTTGAGACCTCAAAGTATGCTTTAGTGAAGCCCATTAGGAAAAGCATTAGCTGTGAAGAACCATTCATTTAGAAATATAACCATTCCTATTCATTTGTTATCATTGTTCAAATATACACAAATCATTCTAGGTCTAACCACCCAATTTTTTTATAGAAACTGCTAGTAAATGTATTTGATTGATCTGACCCTTGGTATCACTTGGGCTAGCATGCGTTGGATTTTCAATCACCAGGCTAGACTGAAGCAGAATAGAAATCAGAGGTATTAGAGTACTTGTAATCTGAGAAATATCATGGCTAGTAGATTAATCACCGTCACATATATCATAATATCTTTATCTTAGATAAATTATAGGCTATTTCACATCCTTTATTGCTTAATGCATAAGTACCTTTGTAGATTTATGCATCTTTTACTATTTATACTATTTTCCTTCTGTACTGAATATTTTGATCATTCTCAACTATTTAGGATATTGGACTGCAGCTGTGTCCAATGATGACAGCTGGTGTTGTCCAATAGTTTTCCTCATCAGTTTCCTCAGGACTCAAATTTGGATAAGTTTTGGGATGCCTTCTGATGGTTACAGATCTGGCATTGCTCAGCCTTGCATCTGCTAAACAGACCCGCTCTGCAATAAGATTTACCTCTAAAGTTGGCAAGTTTGATCTGGTAACCTCTAGTCAACTGAGCTTGGCTTGCTTTAGCATTTTATTGGCAGAGCTAATACATAATGTTAAGCCTTTTCTAACGCTTGTTTTTCTTTCTTTGAATCTGAGTATACTTTCTAAGGGACTCAAAATGCAATCAAAAATAAGTGACCTAGGGAAAGGGACATGAGATTCACTGTTTACTGAAATAATTTAGGATGGAACAGTAGATTATATTTACAATGTTATGCAAGCAACCCTGTCAAAATAGACTACTGTTATCTTTGATGTTAACAAATTGAGGAAGTATTTGAGGGACGCTTTTGTCTTCACACTCTACTCTGTGAAGCAAGCAGGGACTACCAGGGGATCCAGTGTGCACATCTGTTTGTTCTAATTCTGAACTACCTGTGGAGCTCTAACTCGATGTGAGGAGAGGAGGGTATGCCATTCCATTACCTTCCCTCCCATGAAGTCTGAAATTATAAGGCACCTGTTGTGATACGTTTTGGGCCCCTTTACTCCACAAATGAAAGGAAAATGTTAGGAACCTGGAAACGTAAGCTAACACTTGAGAATATGGCATCTTCCAGCATGATTATATTGTTAGAAGTATTTTAAATGTAACAGTTCAGCTACAGGCTTTTTGCAATGTTTCCCATGTTTGTCATTTCAGGTATAGGAAAACATTTTTTTTAACTGAGCTTAGTACTAGGGACATTAATTGTTACTGTATGAGTCATAAGAATGGTGCAAGCAATGAAATAAAATATCAGGTGGGTAATTTACACATAGAAAACTAACCAACAGTCCTAATTTGAGAGTGCTAAATCTTCATGTTCAGTAAGAACAATTTGTATTTACTCTTCAAGGGGCAATTGATCTACTCTAACCCTGCTGCTTAATTTGCTTCACCCATTTACTGGATAGACCTTTAACTACTAGATGGAAATGCTACCTCAAAGACACGTTGCACAGCAACAACAGTTGCAATATGTTCATAAAAGGGGTTATTCTAGGACTTAGGTTAGCAGTAGATAACACAAATTGCTAGTCATTAATTGATATCCTCTTCCAATAAAGCCTAGTCAGTGGCAGGCAATAAAACACTTGTTCAAGAATAAAAAGGTTTTCGGGTTTTTTTTTCTTTTTCTCTGTCTGATATTTTGTAATGCATTTTTGTCACTTCCTTTCACATATATGCTAAGACCTCAAACACACTTAAATTTTGACCACATGCATAAGTGTTTGTGGGAGCATGGCCAGCAAGTTAATTATTTATCCATAGGCATTTAGAAGAGTCATTAAAGCTGTTTGAAGTTTTTTCTGTCCACCAACTATTTTTCAGAAATCATTACTTATAGGGAAGCAGTGTGAACACAGGAAAGCATTGTTTTTATTTTTTTTCATATTTATATGAAATGTTAAGAAACCTAGGTCATTTCTTCTGTGTTTTCTGTAAGTGTTAATGACTTTGAAAATTTATTCTTAGCATTAATATCTATGTAGAACTAGACATCTTCATATGTGTATTTTCCAGTGTAATTAGCATATAAACAAGTGATGTTATAAAAACAAGCAATGTTAAAAAAAATGATTTGATTGATTCATAGGTTGTTACAGCATTTCTGTAGGATCCTAAAGTCAAGTCAACAAAAGTGCTTAAGGAAGAAGAAAGAATGGCTTACTGCATAAGTTAATCCAGGAGTTAGTATTGTGAAAGTTATTCTAGGGAGTATGTCTAATAAGAGAAAAGATGGTATCTTGTTCCAAGTAAACAGAAGATTTGTTGTTTATTGGGCACTTCCGTCAAAGTAGCAGCTTTGCTTTCTAAATTTTATAGACAATCACAGAAAAATCTTGTGCCCTATCTAGTGATTGTAAACAAAGAGCATCCCAAAAACCAAATTATTTTGAAATCTTAAGAAATTGGACAGTTTTCCTGTGACATTTTTCATTAATAAAATACCAGTCGTAATTAAGAAAACAGTTTGATTGCAGGGGCCACTTTTGGTAGCACATACATGTCCATAAAGGACAACAACAACTCTCCCCTCCCCCCCATATACAGGAAATACAAGCTGCACAAGCAATTATATAGTTTGTCATTCACCCATCAAGTGAAATGTGTATAACTAGAAACCTTTCTAGAGAGAAGGTGAGTTAATCTAAGTCCTAGTCCAGTGACTTATCTGGATTCAGTGGATGACTACTGTTTTGTGCAATCTTAGGATCATGTTCTCAGTGGTATTTAAGTGCTTTGGAAACAATGGATGTCAGGCACCTACATAACTTTTGTGAGTTTGAACCTTATGGTGCTGTTACAGGTTACCTTTACACTCTTGTAAATCTGTAGAATGTTAGGCGATGTTAAAGTTAGAACAGTTTCAGAGCAGTTCCTGGTTAAGGCTTAGTGCCATCTCTGACTTGCATGGCTGTAACTTGCCACTAGAGATCTTGGTGAGCAGGAACATGGCCAGGGCCAGGACACAGTCCCTCATCTGGGAGCAAAGCCCCAGGTGTTAAGCAGGGTGCAGCCGCTGGGCTTTGTCTAGCCGCTTTCGGGTGACTTTGGTCTCCTGGCAGACTTCACGCCCCTTCCGGGCCAGCATGTCGTCAAGGTAGTTCTCTCCTCCCATATCGCCAACCCTGTTCTCGCTTGCCACGTCTAGGTTTTCCTCAGTAGGCGGGGTCAGATAGCAGGTCCCTCGGTGGCCCAGGCTAGGCCCAACGGTTGCTCACGGGGCTCCACCACCCCTACGCTCCGGCCTCACACCACCTTCAGTGGACCGCCTAGCCTTTATCTGCAGTCTTCCCTGCTGATCACGTTCACCACTCTGCATCCCAGAGCCAATGGCGGAAGGCTCTCTTTGCTCCATGGGCTAGCTCCTGCAGTGCTTCAGTCCTTGATCCTGTCCCACGGGGAACCTTCCTCGCTATAGCCCCTACCCAGGCTTCCCTGCAACCCTGCCACTAGGACATATTCCTATAGACTCTGCCCCTGGCTTAGGGTAGTCCAAAACAAAACAAATACACCTCCACCAACCCGCAACCTATTCCCTGTCATTGGACCCTTAAGGGGAGGGATGACTCTCCGCTCGGTTCATTGCTTCCCTGGACTAGCTCCAATCCATCGTTTAGCCCCCCCCCCGGGCCCCAGTGGCGATCCATGCCCCAATTGTTACCCCCTTCAGGGCTGTCCCCAGGATCTTTGCCTCCTAGCATGTCCTCTGAACCCTGCTGTCCCGGCACTCCCACCTGGGTCCTGCTGCGCCCTAGGATGCCACTCCCACTCTCCCTCCACTCGGCCAGCCAGTCGCTCCTCCATTGTTCATCAGGGGTCTTCGACGGGGTGCTCCTCTCTCCCCAGCCAACGTCACCTCCAGCTTGTTGGTCTCCTTGGGGTCTGTTTGTGGAGCCCACTCTGCCGCTGGCGTCAGCTGCAGCTCTGTCTCCTGGCTATCCACCCCCTCCACAGCTGCAGCTGCCATTTTTATTTTTGCCAGCCGGTGTTTGGCACTGATGTCACCAGCCGGCCGCCACTGTACAAAGAGGTGGCTAACGAGCCATGAGGGTTCCTCTCTCCGCTCCACATGCACCTCGTCCTGAGCTGCTGGTGAGTGCCCTGCTTTACTTTGCCTCCCAGGACACAGGGCAAGCATGGAGCCCAGGAAAGCATGCCTCCCTGGGCTCCACTCCCAATGCAGAGTAGTTGGGTGTTAACTATGGAGACATCATGGACCCCAGGGAAGCATGCCTTCCGAGGCTCCATACTGTTATCATGCTTGGAGGTAGGCAGCCCCTTTTTCCCCTCCTCCCCCAGGAAAGTGGGAGGCTGGGGTGGATAGTCAGCCATCAAATTCTCCTGGTTAGGGGAGAGCCACCCAGTTGTTGGGTAAATACTTATCTCCCTGTGGTGATAGTTATGTGCTTAGCCCCTGGCCCTGGATCAGGTCTACTGGGGTCCTTGGGTTGGCAGTGCAATGCCATGTGAACTGGGGTCACACTACTGTGGGCATGTGGAGGTGTTGCCTTGGGATCAATACCACACCCTGGACAGTAGGTTTGGGAGGGTTAAACGTTTCTCAGGGATAGAGGGGCTGGAAGCTGTGTATCCCAGGATGTGTAGCTCCAGCTGGATGACTGCAGATTGCTTGCTTTATGTCCCTGGAGCAGACTAGCAGTACCCTAGCTTAAGCTATGTAGAACAGCTCAAAGATGGCCTTTGACCACAGTGGCAAAACTTTAAAGAGTATGAGCGAGTACTTAGCACAGTTTTTAACACTCTTTAATGTGTGGATGCTCCCATTTGAAGTGCCTTTAGAATGGTTTAAAGGTAACCTGGAACATCCTCCTTAGACACAGTGTCTCAGTTCCTTGTACATCAAATGGAAATAATTACATTTCCCTTCCATTGCCTTTTGCACAAAATGCTAGTTCTACTGAAATGAAAGGTTTCCATTGACTTTAGTAGATTCAGGATTTTACTTTTTATCTGTTCAAATTGTGAGCTCAATCAAAAGGACTTTTTCCTACTATGTATGTATAGTATATAATAACAGATACAAATTGATTGTTATTGATTTCAGCTAGTTATTGCAATACACGTAAGTAATGATGAGAGGCAAAGCTTTTGAATATTTTCTTGGGAAAGAACCACGGTACTCTACTGTTATCTATGTGGCAGCCCCTTTATTATTTATTGGTTTACAAGGAGTTTCTGTGTGCCAGTGTTTTAATATAATTTCTTATTTGAGCTGTATAACCAGTTATATAATGATATAAATATAGTCATCAAGAAACATAAACGTCAGTTAAACATTTAGCTGTTACAAAAATAAAGAATGGAGCTTCTGATTAATTTCCATTGCCAAATATTACCATAAATAGTTTTGAAATTTGTCACTTAATCTAAGGAGCTAAATTGTATGCAATTACTTTTTAAGAAATTAGAACATAGTTTGCCTTGAAGATAAATAATTATGGCCTGATTTTATAAACGTATTTCCAATTGTTAGAACTTAGTTTAAATAGGAACAAGTATGTACCAATTAATTATAACTTAGAAGATTATTCTTAACTCATTGTTAAGTTTTATCTAGTCTAGAGGGAAAGATTTTTAATGTAAAGGCATATCTCTATTTCAATTAATTTTTCTATAACCGCTTAATTTTTTTTAACGAAATGTTTAATTTTTTAAGCCTGAGCTTTCCTAACTACGCATTTTATCCTTACCATTATCTCTCAAATGCAAGAAAAAACAGTTAAATACATCACATCAATATTCAAATAAAGCCATTTAAAATGATCTTTTCAAAGTTTTTATTTTTTTGGAGTATGCGTCAGCATCATGTTACCACTTTAAAGATGAGAGCAACCTAAAAAAAATCCAAAATGTGTAATATAATACGGAATATGTTCTGTAGTGCTAGTGCCCAAATAACATTGAAACAATGGTTAATTTTATCCACTTAATTCAATAATACAGTAAGTTAACATTCTGCCTGCTTCACTGATACTATGAAACTGCAATTTTTTAAACTTCATTTTCCACAGAAATGTAAAACCAAAAACTCTAGACCTTAGAGATTTCACATGTTTAGATAACTATGAACTACAGACCAATAATAACTGGAGGGAAGAGGGAGCATGAATCCCCACAAATGGAAGAAATTCAATTAAAAGGCTTACTGTTGAGGCAATAGTTAAAGAGAACTGGCTTTGGGGATATCCACATTTTCATAAACAATTTTAATTTCATAGAAAGGAACCCCTTGTCTATAATCCTGATTACAGGCCTCTCAAAGGAGTAATTTGTAGCTTTTCACAGCAATGAGTTTTGTAGGGTTTTGAAGCTCAAACATTAAAAGTAGTATTTCCTTTAGTGTTTCATTGTCTTCTCTTTTCTTTTTTCTGTTTTTAATTTTATTTTCATTGTGTCCTAATGACTTAGTTTATATATTGAGATCTAAAAACTTCCCTAGAGCAACTGGCTGCATAGTTTTGAATAGATAGGCTGCAGTGCTGTAAACATGCCTATTTGGATTTCATGCCCAAAGAGCTTCCTCAATAAAAAAACATAGTGGCAGTCAGACTACTGACATGTGACCAGTTCCATCAGTAGCCAAGTCCTCCTTCCTCCATTCAGGTTGCAAATAATCCTGCCGTTACCAGCTGTGCTGATACTCAGTAACTACTGTTGTCATTTAAAACAAAAAAAGACGGTTTAGCTTTGAAGGCGCGTTGAATTTGATAAGCTGTAACTTTTCAAAAATGTAAGCCTCATAAGCAAGGAACACTGTTTGCTCCATCAGGCTGAGGCCAAAATGTACCTCTGTGTTCACTTTTGCTAAGCTTCTAATACTGTCCTCCTTCTCCCTTACCCCTAGGGACTTATTCAATTTGTGATTTCATGGATTTCGCAGAAATTGTGAAATCGGGCATTGTCCTTGAATTTGGGCAATGCCTGCAAAATTGAGGGGGAAGGGGAAGCTTACTAAAAATAAAATTCTGGCTCCACAGAGGGAGCCACCTGTCCTCATGACCACTCTGGCCCAGCTGCACACCCACTGTGCAGGGAAGTGGCGGGGAGGGGGTTTGCTAGCATGAAGGACTGCTGCCAAGATGGCAGCTCCCCTTTATGCTATAGGCTTCAATTTTAGGAAGCATTTTGCCTCACACCACTAATTGGCTGAGAAGGCTGTCTTCCATGTGGCCCCATCCCTCCACCAATTAGCAGTGAGGAGTGGGGCTGCATGATAGACAGCCCTCTTGGCCATTCAGTGGTGAGGAGTGGAGCCACTGGGTCCCCTCAGCGAATTAGTAGGAGGGAGGGGGACTGCCGCAATAAGCGCAATAAGCCCACAAAGGTGGCCAGCTCTGCAATCTGCGCATGGAATCGGCTGCCCACCTCCTCAATTTGGATGGGTCCCTGTTTACACCCTGTCATAGTCCATAGTTCTGGCATCAGTTTGCCAAGTCTGCTTGGCCAGAATGTATGGGAGGTTGTTCTTGGCAGTTGCTCCCTAACTCTGGAGCTGCTTTCCTCTGGAGGCTCACCAGAGCCTGAGCCTGGACATATCTCAGAAGCACTCAAGGACATTCCTATTTGAACAGGCATTTAGCAAGCAAAGCTAGGCCAAGATATTACTTTTAGGTCTCTGTTTAAATCTCTTACTGTAAGCTGCCTTGAGCCTTAGTTGGGAAGGGTGCCATATAAATTGTATAAATAAATAAATATCCAAACACGGCACAGTATTCCTCCACTGTGCAGTTTATGGAGCTTGCAGTAATGGGATAAATCAACCAGTAAAGAATTACCTCTTTACCAGCCACCTTTTAGTACTTTGGAGTGCCTCTTGACTGAGTTGTGTATCTTGTAGTAAACAAAAGAAAATAGTTCTGTTGGCAAAGCCCAGCAAAAGCTACTTGCACTTTTTAAAAATGATGGAATATCTATGGCACAAGACATAAAATGTTTCTGCCATTACAGTGGTTCTTCCTTGCATCTGACTGCCTTATGTTACACTTGCTGGGACCATCAGTCATCTGGACCAAAGGTTGTGATAAAATAAAATCCATATTTTTTTTTCATTTAACATACACTTTCATGATTGCTATCCACGCGTTAACTTTGTAATAAGAGAAAAATATCACTGCAACATTAAAGATGTGCATGTAAAGACAAATCAGGAACAGCAAAAGTGAAGGCTCCCATGATAATATTTAACTGCCCACATTCATATTGCTCCTTTTCAAAATACCTCTCTGTAAATTCACATCATCTTAGACTAAAAAACTTTAATTGAATGGGCTAGGGAATATGATAAGGTCACAGTTCGGCTGCCTTGTCTATAGTAAGAATTTTCCATATTTCCCACTCCTGGCCTAGTGTCAATACAGCTTCCTCTGTACTTTCAGCTGTGGGAGGACTTGCACAGACTGGGTCCGACTGATCTCAACTGTGCCTATATGAGTAGCAAAGAACATACTTAAAAATTTCAGTGCAAATAAAGCTTAATAGGGCAACAGAATATCTAAAATGCAGTGGATGCATTTTAAAAGGCAACAACTGAAAAAAAGACTTAGGGCCAAATCTAACTTCTCTTAGGGCCAAATTTAACTTCTCTGGACATATATACTGACCAATGTATAGCTTATTGCACATGATCTGCATACACTCTATGGCCAGTTCATAAGGCTCTGTGATATATGGGGGATTGCAGGGAGAACAGTACATGCAATAGGCTTTGACTTGAGGAAGCATTTTGATTCTCTCATTAACAAGATAAGGAAACA
This sequence comes from Crocodylus siamensis, assembly GCF_052110815.1. Taxonomy (NCBI): domain Eukaryota; kingdom Metazoa; phylum Chordata; order Crocodylia; family Crocodylidae; genus Crocodylus; species Crocodylus siamensis. The sequence continues at coordinate 70,167,315 of NC_143398.1, forward strand.
GACACCAGAGGAAAGTCCTGTAACATAGATACATACTTTGTTGTAGCATCATGTTAAATGAGTAGACACCAATGGCTCAATGTCTAGTCAGAGGGAGGTATGTGAGGCTCCCCATGGGTTCTCTCCTGGGTCCAGTATTGTTTAATACCTTCATTAATTATTTAGACCAATGCTCCCCAACCTTTTCCTCAGCATGACCACATTTCCTCAGATGGACCTTCACTCCCATATTGTAGCAGCTTACCCCCCACAGGCACCCCTCACTTCCTCCCATAGCCCCCCACCCCTTCAGCCCTGCTGGTGCCCCTCACTGATGACCCACAGCCCCCTGCACCCCTAGCGCTGCTGAAGGAGGTCCCCAGCTGCCAGAGTTGCAGGACCCAGTGCAGGAGGGTGAGAAAGCTCGGAGCTGTTGCTGGGAGTCTCATGCCGCCGTAGTGAGGCACCCCTTGCCTGCCCAGCAGCAGCAGTGGAGGCGGTGTGGAGTTGTGCCCCCTGCTACTGCAGGGCAGACAGGAGGCGCATTGCCATGGCCTCCCCAGGAGAAGGGCAGCAGGGCAGAGAGTGTTGAGCCTACAGTAGGCAGCCCATATCCATCTCTGTCCCCACGCAAATACAGGGGGGGTGGGGCACATGGCTTCCCTAGGCCTCCTTCCCCCAAGTGCATGCAGGGCTGTCCCTGGGGGTGCAAATTGGGGCAACTGCCCCAGGCCCCACACTTTAGGGAGCCCTGTGGAGCCAGGTAAAGTGTTGCTGTCATTCTGTGCTGCTGCCAGCTTCATGTCCGCCTGCTTAGCACCCCCCACCAGTGCCAAATCCGCCACCGAATCTGGCATGCCCAGCTGCTCGCCATTCCACCCGCTGCTAAATCTACCACCAGCTTCCTTGTGTCCGGGGCGGGGCCCCACACCAGCTGATTTGCCCCAGGCCCTGCTCGGGTCATCTCTGAATGTATGGCTGCATTCTGCTCCCCAAGCCAGGACCCACATTCCCATCCCAGGCCCCATGTACCAGCCTGGTTGGGAAGTCTCCCCAGCCCTGTTCCACTCCCTCCTTCCCTCCCTTACTGTGGGGGCCTCAGCCTTCTCTCCCCATAGACTTATATAGAAGGAGTTGTGGGAGCTGCTCTCCATGCTGCCTGGCTGCCATGTGCATGTGTGCACATGCACACGCAGATGGAACCCCCTGGCTGATCATCCTCCTCCCACTCCCCACAGCCCCTTGTAGGCAGGAACTGTGCAAGCCTCCAAGGGGAACCTGCCATTTCCCCTTTTTTTTTCTCCTTTACTAGAGAAAATCTGTTTGTCTTTGTGACCCCATTTTTTATTTTTGCAACCCCAAGGTTGCAAACTGCTGATTTAGACAATGGGATTGAGTGAACACTTAGCAAATTTGCAGATGACATCAAGTTGAGTGTAGTTGCAGACACTCTGGAGGGTAGGGCTAGAATCCAGAATTACCTAGATAGACTGAAGGAATTGGTCCACAGTCTACTAGATGAAACTGAAGAAGGACAAGTGCAAAGTCATGCACTTGTGACAGAATAATTGCATTCACAAGTGCAGACTGGGGAATATCTGCCTAAGCTGCTGTATTACAGAGAAGGACCTGGGGGTTATGGTAGACCCTAAGCTGAATATGAGCCAACAGAATGTTCTTGTTGCAAAGAGTCCACTGTATTCTGGATTGTATTAAGCAAAGTGTCACTTGCAAATCAAGAGAAGTAATTTTTGCAGTGTATTCAGCACTGGTAAGGTCTCAGCTGGAGTACTGTGTCTAGTTTTGGGCCCCCACAGCTTAGGAAGGATGTGGACAGATTGGAAAGAGTCCAACAGAGGCCAACAGAAATGATTAGAGGCCTACCAAGCATGACTTAACAAGGAAAGGCTGAAAGAGTTAGGGTTATTTAGTGTGCTGCAGATATAACCTTACTAAAGTGTACTGGCCTGGCATAACGAAGGATGGATATGTTATCGCACAGTAATGTATTGGTAGTGGGGATATGACAACCTGGTTCCATGATCATACAGGGGAACTGTATCATAACTGTAACCTGGTTAGGTTATAGCCTGTCATGGAAACAGCAGCCTATAGGGCAGTTGAGACAATCATGATGTTTTAACCATCAGAGCTTTATCAGGTTATATGTTCAGCTATCACGTGAGCACAAATTAGTTAGTTTCAGGTACTTATTGGTTTTAACAATTAGTTGATTTGTTTTTTTCAAAGATAGCCTCGCATAGCTGACCCTTATTCAGAGTCTGAGCTGCACAAACGGTTTCATTAGCCAGGGAATGGAAGCAAAGATCCAAGCTTCTCCTCAGAGGTATTTTATTATACTCAAAAACAAAATTCAGTCAACTGAAGAACACTGAGCAATAATTCTGCACAGGTTGTAACCAACTCAGCCAGTAGAGAGGGAGAAGGCACACTCTTTCCTTTAGTTTCCTATTGACCATGGTCTTATTCCTTTTAATCTGTGCCCTAAGCAGCGTGAAAGTAGATGACACTGGTTAACCTTTTGGAGGGTGAAGCACTTTTACATTTCCACAGAGGCCAATTTATGGTTTGGAGGCTTTTCCCCTGACATCTTTTGAGGTACCAATGAACAAAAGAAGCCTTAAAATGCTGGAAAGACATTTTTATTTTCTCCCTCTAATGATTTAAATAAGACCAAAGAGATTCGCCGTAGAGTACACATGTATGTACACTCACTGCTGAATTAGGATCACAAATAGAAAATTTTTGCCCACAGATATTCTGGGGATATGGGTATGTAAGAAAACATATGCTGTTATAATAAAAATCTCAACAGAATTTTAACTATAACTTTTTATGTAATGTAAGCCATGATATTAAACTGTACAAATAAAATTTCATTCACCATCTTTGTTGCACAGTACTGCATCTCAGACATTCATTTGTCAATAGTCCTATGTGCAGTCTGCTCTCAGGTTTCTAAATGGCTACTGCCTTGTATTGCACCAGAAACTAGGTCTGTGTGAATAGGGAAGTATTCAATTTGGATTCGGATTAACCGATTCAGAGGACAGTGATTTGATTTGGAGATTTGGATCACTGCCCTGAATCGATTTGGCCGAATCAGCTTTGGAAGATTTGGCACTAATTCAGAGAGATTTGGAGATTCGGCTCAGCTGGGGAGAGGCAGGCACAGCCGGGTGGATCCAGGTTTTCCTGCGGCTCCTCTGGCTGTGCCTGCCTCTCTCTGGGCAGGAGGAGCCATAGGAGAAGCTCCAATGACTGCCCCGTCCAGCCCCATGCCCTTCTTGGCCCCAGCCTAGTCTTGGAACTTAAAAAAAAGGAAAACAAAAAAAGCCCCACACTCACCGGATGCAGCACTGGCAATTGGGGCCTCTAGGTGCTCATGGCAGAGCCTCTCCCCTCCCCCCCATGCAGCTCAGGGCAATGGGGGGGCAGCAGGGATTGTTTTCCCACTTGGCAGCAGCTGCCCCATGGCACGGGTGCAGCACAGCTCAGCAGGGGGCTGAGCACTACCTGGGAGCTGAGGCTGCTGGGGCTGAATGGTGCTAGGCTCCAGCTGATACATGGAGCCACCCCAGCTTTCAGACAGCGTGTAGCACCCTGCTGAGCTACACTGCACCCACAGGTGCCATGAGCCCCCAGAGGCCCCAGTAGCTGCTGGCAGAACTGGTGAGTGCAGGGCTTTTTTTTTTGTCTTTTTTTTTTAAGTACCAGGAGGCTGGGCTGGGCAGGGGATGTGGCCGGGCAGGGCAGACATGGGGGCTTCTCCCTCAGCTCCTCCGACTGTGCCTGCCTCTGCCCAGGCAGGGGGAACCATGGGAGCTATGCCCTGCTGCCACTTGCCCAGGTGGCATGGGGGTGGGGCACAATGCAGGTGTGGCTCACTTTGGACGGCAGCAGGGCATAGTCCCTGCTCCCAGTGCTGTTGCACCCACATCGATGCTGGGAGCAGGGCTTCTGCCCTGTGGCTGCTTGCCAGCCAGCACAGAACATGCTGGAAGCGTGGGCTATGCCTTGCTGCCACTTGCCCCCTTCCATCTAGAGTGAACCACACCCACCTCCTGCCCACACTGCCCCAGCTGGGCAAGTGGCAGCAGTGCAGAGCCCCTGCTCCCAATGCTGCTGTGCCCTCATCCCACACTTCCCCACCCCTCTTCCCAAATAACTTGCCTCCCTGCCCTGGCTGGGCAGCTCCCCAATCCCTCCCTCCCCCACTTCTTTTTCCTCCCCCTTTCTCCAACCCCAGAAAACTTACTAGCTGGAGGCAGCTGTGTCAACTGCCTGTTTAGTCTATGGCCAAATCTCCAAAGTGACCAAATTTTTCTGAAGCTTTTCCAGATTAATTCAGATGCTTCGAATTGATTTGGAGCTTTGAATTGGTTTCCCGGTTCAATTTGGAGTTTTAGTCCCCGAGTTGGGCCTAATCTCCTCTGAATCGAATCAGCTACTGAAGCCTTGCACAATTCTACCACAAACACTTTAGGCCTGTCATTAGTAAGTGGAAAATACATATTGATTGAAATATGAACAGTAAGAAAGGAAATATTTCTAAGTCAGTAATGGCTCTCTATGAGAAGCATCTTGTTTTATCAATAAAAATAGTTTGCAGTGGGGAAAGGTTAAGTCTCCTATACATGCATAGGAAATGTGTGCAAACGGGAAAATACTATGTTTACCTGAATATAAGATGAGGCTTTTACCCCAGTTGGCACAGAGGGGAAAGGCCTTCATCTTACATTCACATATGAAGTGGAACAGGGAGCAGGTGGCTGCTGAGGTTCTGACTTTGGTTGGAACCAAAGTCAGACCCACAGCAGCTTCCTGCCCTACCCGCTTCCCCTCCAAAGCTTTTGCCATTAATACCCACCCTCTTCCTGCCCCCTTATTGTCAGATGTAGCTATATTTGAGCTATGCCTGGGGTTTCTCCCAGGCATAGAGAACATGGAAACTCCTTCCCCAGCCTTGCTAATCAGCAGTGCCAAAACTGCATCATGGCCTGGCAAGGGCTGAACTTCCATGTGCAGTGCTCCATGACAGGGCCATCTGAGCAGTGTCTTACAGTAATGCTGTGGGTTAATGGAAAAGGTAGAGACTGGGGAGTTTTGGAGGGAAGGGGCAGAGAGTGGGGAGCAGGGGTGGAAGAGGCAGAGACTGAGAGCGTAGGGCAGAGATTGTGGGGAGCTGGGGGTGGGGGCAGCAGGTGGCAGAGGAGCAGGAAGGCTGCAGGGGGAAGAAGTGGGCAGGGAAGAGGACAAGGAGGGAGGGGTTCAAAACAACCCTCCAATACTTAGATTTTGTACCTGGAAAATGATTTTAAAATTATAAGTTTTCCAGATATAGAATCTAATTATTGAGGGGACCATCTTATATTCAGGGTTGTCTTATATTTGAAAAAATATGGTAGGTCTTGGGTCCTTTTATAAGAAAGTGGTACTCATTCACCAACTGATGTATCAAGGCTGAATTTGCCCCGAGAGACTGCTTCAGCTTGAGATGGTCTGAAATTAAACTTAGTTTCATAGTTTCTAGGGTCGGAAGAGACCTGAACAGATCATCAAATCCAACCCTTTGCCCTGGGCAGGAACGAGTGCTGGGATCATAATACCTCAGCCAGATATCTATCCAACCTCCTCTTGAAGACTCCCAAGGTAGGGGGAGCACCATCTCCCTTGGGAGCCCATTCCTGAGCCTGGCAGCACTAACCATAAAATAATGCCTCCTGATAGCAAGCCTGAACCTGCTGTCAATCAATTTGTGGCCATTATTCCTTGTTATCCCAGGTGGTGCCCAGGGGAACAGAGCCTCACCTATTTTCTGCTGGTCTCCCCTGGTGAGTTTCTAGATGGCCACCAGATCCCCTCTGTCTTGTCTTGTGGAGGCTGAATAGGTTCAGGGCCTTTTGTCTATCTTCATAGGGCCTAGGCTGCTGCCCCCTGACCATGCAAGTGGCCCTCCTCTGGATCCTCTACTAGTTGAGTAGTTCTTCAAATAATAATAATAATTTCATAGAAGAACTGATTTAAGCACTGCCATGCTGAACACCTAAGAGGGTTTCCATGTTTTTACTTTTTTCCTGGAAGTAAATACAGTAAAACAGTATTCCTGCTGACCACTTCACACCGTTATTATCTACTTAATTATAAAGGACCAACAAAGGTAGAGTTCCTGCCGTGCAAAAATCTCACTATCTCAAATCAGAGTACAAGAGCATGGGGTAGATATTTATGGAAAAGCCAAGGTAGATGTGTGTCTGTTTATTTAAACTGCTCATGTACATATTCTTTGCGGTATATGTGTGTTTGTGGAAGGGAACTAAAATGTATATACCTCTGGAGTTGACACTGACAGGTTCAGGAAAGCAGTTCCAGTCGCATGTTACGCCTACCAGAAATCTATCAGTTTCGCATTCAGTTTTGGAAATTACTAGTGAGTGAAAAAATATTTTGATATAAATGTAATTCACTTAAAATGTATAACTGTTATACTGTGTGCAGTCTTACAAGAATGAACGTAGAAATGTCCCATTTCTGTATTAGTTGCTTTTAAATTCCTTATTAACGCAGTGTTATTATGGGTTGCTTTTTTAGAATCCCACTTAACGTCAGAGACATTGTCTACTGTACAGGAGTTTCATTGATGGATGAAGATGTATGGGAGTTCATTTGGATGAAATTCCACTCAACCACAGCAATATCTGAGAAGAAAATACTGTTGGAAGCCTTAACTTGCAGTGATGACAGAAACTTATTAAACAGGTAGAATATTATAGTTACATATTTGGGGGTTTCCATGAGTTATAGTTACAGTATTGATATAGCTAGCTCCCCTCAGCAGTAATATGTAAATATAAATTGTTTTTGAAGTATAAACTCGCTTTCTCATTGTAGCATGACATCATTTTGTATTGAGGATCAAGAAAATATATTCATTGCATATGATTTCATTTCCAAACCACAATTAGAGTTTGGTTTATGGAAAATATTTGTGGACCATATTGTTGTTGTTGATTTGATTTTCTTAGTGCTTCTACAAAGGTTTTGATCATTGGGTCTATTGTAGAGTAGATAAAGACATACATGAAACCAAAAGTATTTTGAATCTTAACTTTTATTGAAAGCTTTCCACATGCTTCTAGTTATACTTAAATCCTTTCTGCTTCTAAAGATCTACAGTTGCATGATTCAGGGGAGTTTTCTGATTCATAAATATGACTAACCTTGGAATCTTGGTTATAAAAATCAGCACTCTTCTGGGTATTTAAATACACTTTTCAGTAATTTCTGATCTTAAACATGATGGTAAAAGGTATTATTGTTAGATGATGTGATTTGTTTCTTATTGATGAAGACTAAGCATGCTGTGTTCCTCCCTCCCTCTCCCACCAAATCTCACTCTTAAAGGCTTCTGAATCTGTCCCTCAATTCAGAAGTTGTCCTGGATCAGGATGCAATTGATGTCATAATCCATGTTGCTCGAAATCCACATGGCAGGGATCTTGCCTGGAAGTTTTTCAGAGAGAAATGGAAAATATTGAATGCCAGGTACAGATGAAAGTTTAATATTTATCTATGATGTCAAATTTTGTTGTGGTTCTGTTAGTGTTTGATCCATCCATCTTTGTATCTAATCTACTTTTGTTCTGTTCATGTATAGATGTGTGCGTCTCTACATACAAAATATACATGTATGTATAAATGTATTTTTCATAGTTGTTTTTAAGAAAACAACTCATTCATTTCTCTGCATACCTATGACCTCATTGAATTTGTGTGTGATGGTCTATGCTGTTTATAAACTAAATCCCATAATCTGATTCTTCTTATGTTAAGTTTTGCCCTTTGGGAATTTTGCCTGAGTTACCCTTTGGTCTACATCCATAGTAACCTCACAGACTATTTTGGATGTTTGAGAAATTGATATTTTGAATTAAAGTATAGGTGGGTAAGAAGGAAAAGATGATCCCTAAAGAGCTAGCCTGTAAGGTATGCTTTTCCTTATTCCTTCTTTACATTTACTGTGGAATATAATGTGGATGCTAGCAACATTGCATTACTCAGAACCACAGTACATGCTCTCAAAGCTCATCTGAAGTGAATTTTGACATGGAGGCAGATAGAGAGCAAATTAAAGATATCTTTGTTTTTTTCTCAATGCTTCTAAGCCTGGTAAGATTCAGTGCAGATCACTGGACAGCTCAGGTTTTGGTCAGCCAACAACTCATTCCTGTTCCATAGAGAGTCAGACCTGTCATGACCACCACCAAGAGGATTTTTAGGAAACTGAGTTTTGGCAGCTGTCCCAAAAGGTATAAGATTATTGACGTCTGTTGACTGGTAATGCTGCTGCTGTTAAGATTTAGGGAGTTGGTAGCTTTTCAGGTAGTTCAGGTGAACTGGGAAAATTATATTGAGCTGAAAGTTTTGTTTTGGAGGTTTTCAGTGCAGGACCAAACTTTTCAAAAGCAGTTTTCTAAACAAAAGCTTGCCCTAACCCAAGCCAATTTGAAGTTAAAAGAAAGAAACCAAGGGATTCTTTTTATGCTATTTAAATGTCTTCGCTTTCTTGAAAGCATTAAGTTGTCTAATTTTATTTCTCCTGACATCCACCAGTGAGGTATCCTAATGTCTTTTAAAAAAGCAAGGACTTACCCTTACAATATATGTGGTGGGAAACCTTTGGTTTGCCCAGTCCTTGACCAGCTTTGTGACACTCCATTCTGCAGCTGCTCAACATTGTGTTGGGCTCCAAATACAAGTCGGAGTAACCCAAGGGAGCTACAATCATTGAACACCACTGCCCTCCACCCTCCCACTCCCCTGGTTGAACTGCGCATTTCTGGAAATACAGTGCCACTCAGAACTCCCCGTGGAATGATAGCATCTCCGCTGATAGACTGATGTGGCAGATGTTGTATATTACTGGTGTATACTGGAAATTATTTAATTTTATACCAGCTAATTAAAACCTTCCAGAAAATGTTGTTTTAAAGCATCCTAAAATATTCAGTGAAACTCTTAAGTTCTGAAGCAGAGAGATTCCATATTAAGCCCTAGATCTCTTCCTTTTTCACACTATATGTGAAGGAATTTATTGTGAGTATTTTAGTGAGGCAACATGCCATTCTAAAATATTTTTAACAATGATATTTCACCATTAATAGATATTCAATTTTATTAAATATTCTAATGTGTTGAAATATATGTTAATTGAATTGATATCTCCATTGTATTTTTCCACTGAATTTATTATGAAACACTTAGACATTTGAGACATTAATACAAAATACCTGTGGGTGATTTATGTTATGCTAAAACTAAATCTCCTATAATTTCAAAATGCTGTCACAGGTTGGAACAGCAGCAACAAAATAGTATGTTTCCATTATATTTCTTGAAGTATATTTTTCACACTTCTCAACCAGAATGTAGATAATATCTAAAATTTTCAAAAGCATTTTAAGTCCTATTTTCACAAGTTACTCAGAAACTTTTGAAAAACCTATACCACATCTCATAAAGGTCAGTAGGATATAGGCATCTAAAAACCTAAAATATTTTTGACCCAGATTATTTTGGATTTTTAAAAATATTATGCTTAGAGTTTCATGCCACATTAGAAAATGGAGCTGAGATTTCTAAATCACTGGGGCTCTTTCAAAAAATGTACCCAACATAAGAATGCCTATGCTCCTTGCTGTGATGATCATGCCATGATGGTCCAGGAAATATGTAAGAGGCAAGGATATAGCGTAATATATTTTGTTGGACCAACCACATAGGGAGAGAGTTTCTAGATATGCTTTTGGCCACAAAGGTATCCTTCTTTAGATCTCCCCTGTTTTGCAAAATCATTTACATCTGTCTCAAGTGAGGCGGAAGTGTACTAGTCAAACCTAGCATCATTATACATTTTGCATACATGAAAAGACGGTAAAAGTTACAAGATACTAGAATATCAAGCTAAAGAAAGATTAGGAGCAGGAGCAGACTCCATCATTCCTAGATGTACTACTTCTGGAAAGCATAAACACCAGCGTGATGTTTCTACAATACCATCACATATCTCTGACAGGCTGCCAAGATAGGTGGCTGAAGATGCATGTTTCCCACCCCAATCCCTACAGACAGAGTTTTTGTCCATAGTTTTTGCAAAATAATATTTTCTGTGGTTATTTTACTTGAGGATTAGCTAGTGAAGAGCATGAAGAAGTGAGCCTACCTGATGGCGCTTTTCTTTATACCTCTGTGTAGAGGAAGGCCTCCAGTGCATAAGGCCATGGTTTCTAAATTAAAAAAAAAAAAGAAGTCTACTATTTCTTGTTTATTCTGTGGATACAACACAGGCTGCTTGTGAAATAAAATCCCTGCAACCCTTTTTATGAGGTCACTTCTGTAAAGAGATTGGTAACCTTGTCAAAAGACCCCATCAAGAGGAGCTTCCAATTTTCCAAACAGTCAATTATGAGACTGAGCGGAAAAGGTAACAATAAAGGGCTTTGTTTGAAAGCCTAAACATGCTTAAAGGACCATGAAATCCATACTTCTCCCCATAGGAAGCATTTGCCTCTGGATATGTCAGAGTGACTGAAGCTTGGAAAAAGAGATGTGCTTACTGAAATCTCCATGAATAATTCAGTTATTAGTGGACAGGGAGTAGGAAATTTGTTACTTGCAACACTTTTCCCTACACAGAAGTTCCAAGTAATAAGCAACAAATACACCCTTCAGAAATATTTTTTCCCCTAAAAAATGATAGAGGTTTTTGAGACTTTTATTTTTATTAAATAAAGCCTTCATTTTTTGAAAGACTTCCTGGCTTTCGCTACCTAACTGTTTAAGGGTAATTAATTTTAGTATAAGGTTGTTATAAACAGAACAGAAGGCTGTGGCTGTGCTAGTACATTTCAACTTGAAATTTGAATTGGCCCTCTAAATTGGTTTGGAGTAATGTTTGTGAGCCTAATTCTGGCCTCACGCAATGGCATTGAAGTTGGGTATGCATATATGAGGGTAGAGTTAGGGTTTTGTCACATGTTCAGTTGCCACATTTGCAAATCATTAGACTGTAGCGACCTATTAAAGTTAGCGTGTTTCGGGACATAACCCTCCCTTGAAAAGGAACTACTTTGCAATGCCCTGAGGGCACTCAACATGAGTTTACATGCTTGAACATGTGTCTGTGTTTTATCTGGATTTAGTAAGTGTTAAGTTGAACATGTAACACCACCCTCAGGTTCTCAGTCCTTAAACATAGTTATGACCAGAAATAGGCAAGATAGATATACTTTAAGGGCTGGTTCACTCTAATGTTGATCAAATGCTGATTATTGTGTTGAATGCCATCACTCCTGAAAAAATACTTCCTGGCTGCTACTTGATAGCAACTCTGTATAGTAGTGGTTTTAGAGAGAGACTCCCATATGAAATACAGATGTGCAAGAGCCATCCTTTCTCTTGGTTTATTTTTAAGATAGTAGATACAAAGCATTTTCTTTACTAGACCCAGGGAAACCTGTGAACAAGCGAGTAGCCTAAATGGTATTTTAATAACTGCTTTCAAAGTGAGCATCTGTAGGATAGTATAGCTCACTGAAGTACATCCTGTTCAAGTACAACAGCTTTGGACCCCCATGGCCCAACATTTTATATTATCATTGATTGGCCGTTAGTTCTTTTGGATATGTTTTTATCCTCAGTTAAGTACTGGAAAGAGAGAACCAGATTCAGCTCAGTTTACAAAATGGCTGCTAGGTAAATGAGTTGGACAAATGGCAAATAAAGAAAAGAAAGCAACACAAATCATCAAAATAGCACACTGTAAGGCTTTCACTGTAAAGGAACCTCACACTCCTTCCCTGAAATGGATGTCCTACTTTTTTGGCTCTCGAGAGTCTGCATAGGTCAGGCACCCCAAGTTAAGTCTCAACTGGCTAAAGTCCTTGAATGGAAATCTATGTGATGAAAACCTAAGTTCTTACGGTTTGGATCTAGTAAAACATCCTTCCTTATTTTTGAACTTCAGGACCTAACGTGCATCTATAACAGCAGTTAAGGACATCCTGACACGGTACAGAATACCAGTAAAATGATGCATAAATCCTTCAATTTAAAATAGGCCTTAGTCAATCCAATTTTTCAATTTGAGGCAGTGCAAGCTTGATGGTACAATTTTGATGCTGTTCTTTTTAAAACAAGAAAAACAATGCATGTCCTCGTCTTCGGAATTATCTTTGGCTCATCTCAGTTTTTATCTCCTTGCTTTAGTGATATTTTTCTACACCCTTTAAATGTCCAGCTGATTTAACATTTACACTAACTCTAAATGTTTTTCTGCTCTTGAAGGTACGGAGAAGCATTATTTATGAATTCCAAACTTATCAGCGGCGTCACAGAATTCCTTAATACTGAGGTAGAACTAAATGAGGTAAATATTAAATCAACCTAAGTGCTTGAACTTGTTTTTGTTTTAAGCCTTGTTTTTGTCTTCATTGTCGGGGGGGCGGGGTAGGTAGAAACACTGATGTTTCTGTAGCTGCAAAGGTCAGAGTGGATGAAAAATCTTTCTATTGAATGAGGGCAGACAGTGACCCATGGGGAAGATGAATCACTTTGGGTTTCTTGCATTCGGTATGACCAGACCCTGAAGGTGTGGGCGGGTAGTGAACAGGACCCAGTCATCAAAAAATGCTGGCTGCTTAGTAGAGAAGATAACAAGCACATCTTGCGATTGGGCAGCAAGAGCCCAGTGTCATACAACTGGGGAAGATGATTGCCAAGGAGCTGTGGGTTGGTTAGTGGTCTGTGGATCAACAAGGATATTTCGGGCAACTCTTTCTCTGCTGTACAACAATACTAGACTCCTTTTGATCATAACTGTAAATGCTGCCACTGCGATTTTTTTCTTTTTAACACCCCTCCGCAGTACATGGCAGACCCTCAGCAGGGAAAGAAGGTACACCAATTTAAATAGAGATTTTGAGCTGTTTATTATAGTAAACTGTATATAAGCTTAGAATTTTATTTCTAATTTGTCTGAGTGAGAATATGGGTTCAAATTCTGCAGCTGGACTCGGGTGTCTTGCTATTCTTTGCTCAGAACATTAAATACTGGCCCCTTATATCCATTTCAGGGGTGTGCTACAGTGAAAATGAAAACCTTAATGTCTGTGATAAGAACAGGGAATAATGCCAGTGGTCTGTGTGGTGTTCCTTGGTCTACAGTACTTTACATGTTGGCTAGCTGCTAACCCTTGTATTCTGGGCAGATTCTACCTTTGAAATTATATTCTTCTTGCCTAAATTATCTATATTTTTCAGTTGTTTATGATAGTCCTGCTTCACTTTGTCTGAGGTAGTTGTATGGTACTGTTTATGTATTGCTTATGAGCTGCTTTATATCATCCCAAATGGATAAAATGATCTTGCATAATATAATCACTGATGACCAAGGGCTGGTTACAGCCTTCGTGGTCATGCTGTACTTTTCTCTACGCTATTGTTTGGCCAAATTCAGAATTCAAGAGCCACAGCTGGCTTCCCCAAGGCCAGTCATCTGGGATGGATAGAGTCAGCCAGCTTTCAGTATTCAGACAGCAGGCAAGAGCATGCTGCATTCTCAGTTTCCACCTCCAGAACAAGGATAACTGCCTGTCTCCACCTTCCCTAAGAGAACCTGGCCATAGAATCAGTTGGTAAAAAGGGGTACAGATGTACAAGTTGATCTTCAGTGATGCAAAGTGCCTCCTGTCATATTAACTATAGTGGAAAATGGGATTGTTCAGCACCTCACTTTAAGGATCAAACCCTCTGTCTTTAAACAATTGTTAAAATACGGTATAACCTAAAATAAAGCTTCAATAAATATATAAAATTTAGCCTCACTAAGGAGCAAATGTTTGGTAACCATGAATAACAGTACCTACAACCAATTAGTCTTATATGGGAGATTAGTTTTTACTACCAACATGTTAAACAGATCACTGTCCCATTTCTCTTCACCTAAATCTAGTATTAATCCAACACCAGTGCCGTTAGCTGAACAACCCAAAATATGTCACATCTGCTATTATCATAATTTAAATATTATGCAAGACATCTAGTCCAAAACTTAGAAAATAATCATCCATGCACTACTGGTGGGTTCTTCACATTGTGGCCATCGCCAGTAACTAAAGCTACTTTGCTCCCTTCCCTAGTCCATTAATCTGTAATCATCTGACTAGTTTTGCAAGGCCAACTAAAACACATCCATTATGTTTGAATATACTAAATTCTCTCAGAAGCAGCCATGCTTCTGTTATTTGACTTTTACTCATGAAGCTGAACTGGGAGCCTTTCCAGTGCTCCCAATTTAATTTCTTAAGTAGGAATAAAACTTCAAAGAAGCCCAGCTGTCAGCAAAGTACAGCAGCTGGGCTACAGGAGAGGGGGAAGAAATGATGTTAATGCAATCCGGCATTGACGTGTCAATATCTTCCAGCACAATTTGAATCAATCGAATCACACCTAATTGACACAGTCTGCTGTCTTACTGCATTTCATAATAAATCTCTCTGCATGATAGTGCATTTACTTTAATGGTGATTGTAGGGGTTTCTTCTAAATACCTGACTTGTTTACATGCATTGGTAATACTTACTCACTTCAGTTCATGCAAATTTAACTTGTTAAATTGTATTTCCAGCTAAAGAACTTTATAAAGAGCTATGAGGAGGGAGCTGCTGCCTCTTTCTCTCGAGCTGTGGAAACAGTGGAAGCCAATGTGCGATGGCAAAAGCTTTATAAAGAAGAACTATTCCAGTGGCTAAGAAAATCCCTGGCACACTAATCCATGTCTCTAATTAACCATTTAACATGAAGTTTTGCAAGAAGTGCATTTTGAGAGATTCTAAACGCATTTGACATTGAAATAATGAAGACAAGATCAGAAATACAGGGAGGTTTCTGTTGCACTGGGCTCTTTTAAAACTGTAAAAGCAAACAAACTCTTGAAAGAAGAGGTCATGATGCTTGTGAAATCCGGCCCTCTGTGTACATGACCAAACATGATATTAAGTGGTGCATGTAAATGTTACCGTCAGTTTGAAAAAAACTTCAGAGTATTTTGTGCATGGTTGTATGGTCCCTGCCTGTATTCTTAGCATGCTCACTTACAATGGCCAAGTTTTGTATGTGAATTCCTGTTACATCAAAGATGGGCATTATGCAAAAGCACAACAACTATCTATGACAATCAGTGTTGTTATGAACAGAAGGACTGAAAGGCAGGAAAGGGAAATGTGAAAGGCTCAAAACACAGGAGCAGCATGAGAAGTCAAGTCACCCATCCATGATAGATGCCAATTATTGCAGCACTATTTCAGATTGTCTCTTACTGATTATAAGGATGCCAACTCATTTTTGAGTTGCCAATTGTTATATATGCAGTCTCCATATTCCCATACTTAAGTAAAATGTACATATATATTGAGAGAAAAAAATATCACTCATATAGTACTGTAATTGTATAAGTTAATCTTGTTCACTGCTGATCAGTGAATCAACAAATTTTGAGTTTTAATCGTGGACGTATGCAGTGTTTATGGTGAGAAATTTGCATAGCTGTTTGGACCAAATCCATACACCATCTCAATGCAAGGGTATTCAGGATGGGCTCCTCAACCTGTGCAGTAATTAGTTATGCAGCTGCTAATGCACAAGTGTCAGAAATACTTATCAAATTCAGATGAAGATAGGCAAAAGGGGAGAATAACTTGCATCCATGAACACAAAATTAAACAGGAAGCTACCTTGCACATACCAGGTCAACCTCAGTAATGATCTGGTATAAAAGCCGAATAACCTAGATTGTCTACAGTTGAGTCAGCAGCAGAGTGACATTTTCACAAATACAAGACCTGCCATTTTTGTCAACTTTTTTAAAAAGAAAAAGTGAAATATGGAGTTATATATTTGTAGTGGATAATATTAAGAAAATTCTCCTTCCATTTTCATTTCCTTTTATTACACATAAGGGGAGTGTTGGTGTTCTAAACCTACGTGCGGTATTTATTTCTAATCATATATTCAAGAGAGCAGGGATATAATGAATCTGTAGTGTATAATGGTGTTTTGCATTCTTGGTGCCCTTTCTTGGGGATAAAACCTGATTTCCTCATCTTATGGCCATATGCTCCCTGAGCATTACCACAGGGAAAAGAGCAGTCACAGAAAACTCATGGGAAATGGATTGTGCCTGTTCAGAGAGGAGGTGGTATATATACAGTAGTATTTCTGTGCCCCACCATTTGACAACAGTATGGCATATCAGCTCTGCTCCTCTGAGGGAGTGTGGGGGAGAGTCATTTTATCTAGCTGTTCCCTTCAAAATGCATAGAAGCTCACAAAATGCATCATAGTAGCATTAACTCATTCTAAATGGACTTTTTTCACAAATAGGGTATAAGTAAGCTCTGTAAGTCAATGAGCCCCAACATGGTCAACTGCCAGATTGAAGTGCAGCGTTGTGTAGAGAGCACTCTCTAATATAGCCTCTTGTTCCCATGGAACTTTTGATCCTTAAGAACTGGTAGGCACGTCCCAGGAGTATTCTGCCCCGCTGCTAACTGTAGTGTCACGGGCCCGTGCAGTAGTACACCACTAGCCCAGAAGCTGCAGTTCTTGATCCTTCCATTGTGTATCTTTTACCGTGCAAAGGGTGTGGTTGTGTTGGACCAAGTATTTAAAACCCTTGTTTTGCTTAGTTGTGTGCAGGACTGCTGACCTTGTATAACCAAAAGTAGAGGGAGTCCTTTGCTCGTATGTGACATACAATGTTTGCAGTGTAGTAAGCCCTAAAGATCCGTGCTGTGTTGCAATGTTAGCGAGCTGCTGCTTTTCTTCTGGAGACATTTTCACGTCTGTAATGAGTAAAGTCCTCCTTATGTATCTTTTACCTACCTCACAGGGGTGTTGTGAGGCTTGATTAATGTTAGCAAAGCACTTTAATGGTCTCTGATGAAAGGCACTACAAAGTGTGAAGTATTTTTTGCGTGGTTGACCAAACTCTGCCTCAATGCCAATATGTAGCTGCACATTGTAATTCCTTTATGTGAAAATAGCATGCAGCTCTCTTACAATAAAAAGAAAGCCAAATATTCTTGGCAATTCCCTTCAGATTTTACTAGCCAAAGACTCTCCAGAAAGTTTGATGCTTAAACATGAACTGGCTTGAAAAATTTAGAAAAAAAGATATGTACCCAATGGTCTGTATGTTTCAAACTACATTGTGGATCATCTTCATTAACGTTTTTGTCACCACAGTTAGAACTCCATACATTCAGGACATATGTAGAAGTTTCTGATCTTTTTCATGATTATGGGCTAATCTAAAGGGCAGGCTGATTCATTCTAATTGAGAGATTTTGTTTTGGTTGTGAATTTTGGAGAGTACAGAACAGTTTTCACTATTGCTTTTTCAGATATGGGATTTTTGAGGATTTTTAGTCTTTTCTTGTAAATTTAGTTAATGTTGAGTCTAAATCTAACATTTTAGTTGTTTTATAAATTTTTTAGTGGCCTTGAGTGACTGGTCTACCACAAATATCAAGCCTAGTTGTATGTATTATACACACCTATTGTTGTATTGCTTATAATTATTGTATTATAGAGATGTTGGTTTTACTGCTATAGTTAAGGCTGACTTGGCCTTTCATTATAAACCCCTAATCTTTATTTTTGATATTTTGTAATTTGCTGTTTCACATTGAATCAGGCTTAAATTTAAATGGCTTAAATTCAATAAAAGTATAGTTGTTTTCTACAATATTCAAAATCTCTGCATTTAGACATGTCTTTAGATTCTTTTCTGTTTGTTTGAGGCAATGATGTACTAAAGAGCAATTGATACCTCTTGGAAAATCTTGTAAGAAAAAATAACTTATTGGTCTCTTTGCCAGCTCTTTTATTCCCCTGTCATTAATTAGATATGGTCTCATCTGCAAAACTTGGAATGTGATTGAAAAGTCAGGTATCCCAAACTTAAGGTGTTATCATGTCCAGGATTTTTTATTTTTTTCTATTAAGAGGAGTTAAATTGCAAAATTCATGTCTGTGTTTCAGTTTGGCTTCTGAACTTCCTGTGGAGCTTAAGGTGCTGCTTGGATGAAGGAGCTTAGGTAGACCTATCTCTAGCTCCAACATTTGCATGAACTCAGAATAACTCTCTGTTGTCAACACTTACTCCTTCCTAGGTTATGTAGGGAAAAGACACAAATAGCTACAATTCATGCTAATATGAAAATCCATTGCATTTGTATGGCAGCTGCCATCAGAAAATCTCTGTCTGTTCCTTTGAAATCAGGAAAACTGTCTCAGTTTCTACAAGGAATGCATTTGGCACATAGTAGTTGAGAGCAGCATAACAATGAGCATAGTGCTTAACTGAGAGTAGAATAGAACTAAGTGAATATATCAAAATTCACCTTTGTTAGTATGATGATTAACTGTGCATAGTTTTGGTGCAAAACCAGACAAGTTGGGTTCAAGCTCCTTTGAAATGTTCATAAACTTAAAAGATCCTGTCAGAAAATACAGTGCAAATTTCATTTCCAGTTGGAAGTTGAAGATGAATTCTGTGTGGTTTTGAGATAGTTATGGATATTGCACACAGTTCCAAATGTCACAGAAAATTATGGCTTTTACTGGCATAGATGAACCCTTTCTCAGCAAAGATCCTGAATCATACAATAACATTTTAGGAATAAAGAATAACAGAAAATAAATCATGAATTAGAAATTATGAAAGCATAGTTAAGACATTATGAATTCTATATGTATAGAAGAAATCCTTTTTCCAGACAGATTTCCCATAAGCTGTCAGTAACTCTCCTTGGCAGTTGAATATTGCAGGTAGTGAAACAAATACTTTCTACAGTGGAGGTGCTGACATTTAGGCATATAAAAAAAACGGGGTTTTTTTTCCAGTGCTGCTGATCATTAACCACTGTAATTGAAATCAGTGAATGGTGAGGGGAACTGGTCAAAATATTGCATGTTTCAGGATTTTGTCTTGAAATAAAGGGGAAATTGTTCAAAATCACTTCTGGAAGGTAAAAAGGTCCTACACATGAAACCAGCTGCAGCTCAGATAACTTTGGATCACTATATAACTGGATAATTTTGCCCATCCCATCCCTTTTTAGGCACACTCATGTGATGATGTGGTGATTATTCAACTTATCTGAACTCTGGCAGAGACCTTTGGTTGCAGCAACACCATAGCACAATTAGTAGAATATATTGGGCATATATCCTGACCCTGAGCTGGCTGGGTAGCAGGCAATTCTACAAGCATTAAGTTAGAACAGCCTGAAGGCTGCTGCAATTTCCACCTGCTCCTAACAGCCCCAAAGGGTCAGTTGTGTTGCTGAGGATGACAGAAGTGCTGGGGAGTCTCAGCCAAATGCCTGAGACTGAGAGCCAGGCAAAGGAAGTTATAAGAATTCTTCTGGTGGATTTTTCTAAACTAAAGGGCCTTGTTACACATTAATTTTGGGCAGCTCCTAGAGCTCTTAACTGTCCACACATTAATACCTGAAATTAGTTTTAAGCACACTTTAGGTGGCTTAAAGTTTTGTGTCTCCAGGGCAGGTTTATCCTTGATTCATGTTACCCAGCTTGTGTTAATGTGTGGCCACTCTCCACAGATGAGCTGCCCAAGTTGCAGTCCTCCAGCATCCCAGGATGCAATGTTCCCTCCCCACCCTTCTATTTTGTGTGGATGAACTTCCCACCCCCCGAGCTCTACTGCCCAGCAGGCAGTTCTGGAACCAAGCCAACTCCCCCTCCCAGGGCAGGTGACTTTCCCATGCCCAGAGGTGCAACACCATGTAAACAGCCTGCAGAGCACATGCCAACTAGCCCGTAACAGGCCATGGATGGGTCAAGGACTAGGCCTGGTGGGGAAGGCGGGGGAAGAAGTCCAGAGGTCAGAACAGGTCCCGATGAGCTGGGGGTCTTTGCTAGGGCAGGGGCAGTAGGTTCCCCAAAAGTGCCTTCCCTCACTGCTCCCACCTCCCAGCCACCTTAGGAAGTATGACCAGCACCCCGCCACACACACTCCAATCCTAAATTCCAGCTTATTAAAACATGAGACCTTTAATTTACTTCTTCTTTCTTTCTTTTTAATACAATTTTATTTTATCCTTTTTATTTCATCCTTCAGTGGCTGACTTCCTTCATTTCACTGCCCTTCCTTCAACCCCATTTCCTTTCCACCTCCCAGTTCATAACCCACGCCCATCCTATTAAATCTCTGCCTTCCAGCTTCATTTTCCCGCTCTGCCCCCACAACCAATCTCTCATCCCCCATTAACCTAGACCAGGGATAGAAGCCTGTCCTGACTCACCGGCCCTATAGTGGCAACTCACAAATGCAGCTTCTAGTCAGGCCCCTGCTCACCGGCCCTCTAGCCGCAAGTCACAGCTGTGCAGCGTGGGACAGTCAGGGAAGGCTTTTAGCCTTAAGTGTGACTGATCCAAACTCAAGCTAGCATTAACACTGATCAGTGTTTGAGCAGCTCAGAGTGCACTGTATAACAAGGCCCTAAGTCTCCTTATGACTTTTCATATGATAGCTGCAAGTGAGCCTGAACCGCAAGGAAGAATCTAGACTATTAATTTAACACATCCAAGTTGGAAAATATTGAGCAAAATCATTAAAAGATTACTTTAATGTCTGCTCTTCTAATCCATTTGAAGCAGTAAAAGTAGTTTGAATATTTTAAATACTTGAAAAAGCCACAGACTCTATTTTCTGTTTCAGTTTATTTTTAAATCATTAAAATGTACCTTTTGCTTTCTTAAGACTTCAAAGATTTTAGAATGAGCCACTGCAGGTGAATGGAAACTAGAGTACATTGAAGCTTTGTCAGTGCCAGCTCATGAAGTTTACATGATGAAGTTAATGCACTGACAAAATTGCAGTTTGTTAGTGCAAGTCTCTATTGTGCCAATGTCCTGTTTCATATAAATCTGGAACAAGTTAAATATGTCACTGCAACTGTACATATTTAAATCTATGCTTATCAATAAGCAAACACTAAAGTGTGTTAACTGCAGCCCTGATTTGCTCACCTGATCCTTGCTGACGTACGAGTCCTTCCATTATTACAAATCAGGAGGCGATTGCTCTAGGTCAGGAATACTCACTGAAATAAGGCTGGTGATTTTGGGGCATCAGGCTTGAGAAGAGTTTGGGAATCAAGTTTATATTAAAAGTAGTCTCAGGTTATTGTATAGGGAGTTTTCCATTGACTTATGTGCACCATAATGATATTTGGTAGAGAATATGAAGATCTGTAACATTCCTGGAGTTGAGCACGGGCTGTCTGTGCTTCAGTACAACTGGGAAGAATAAGATTCCCCCATCACTGCCTTTTTTGAAAACTTCCTTGACTGCATGGGAAGGGTTTGCCTCACAGTCATATTATAATCAAAGAACGCTTTTTAAATACTAAGTAGACTACATTGTAGTATGTTCAGGAAAAGGCCAAGAGTAACCACCCACACACTGTTCTCTGCATTACATTTCAGCAAATCCTTGTTAATTTCTGCTATTTGAAAAACAATCCTTAATTACAAAGATGGAGGCTGATCCTCAGCTGCTGTCCCCCTGAAGCAAATCCATTCATATGAATGCTATATAAATCAGTTGAGGGATGTAGCCAAGTGGTTCTCAACCTTTTTAGGCTCAAGTCACCCCTCAATAGACTCAAGGCACCCCTTGAAAAATGCCATCTCTTAGTGTTAACTCAATTTTTCACTACAGAAGGATAGTAGAGCAATTATTTTGTAGCAAACAACAGTTCAGAATGTGTTTTAATACTGTGTACTCCTATGTTAAATCTCTGGATCTGACTTGTGAATGATGTTTGCACACCAGCAGTGCAACATTGAATGGTACCCTGTAGCATATTTGACAAGATCTCAGGGCACCCCAGGGTGCTGCAACACTCTGGTTGAGAATCACTGGGGGTAGGTAGCCCACTGTTTTCAAAACAACCACATGAGAAGACTTCAGAAATAATGTACAGGATGTTTTTCATATTTGCAGATGTATTTCAACAACATGCATTTGATTAAAAGTTGGGTTTGCTTTTTATGTTGCTTTTTGTTTATAATAACATGCTGTAACCGATTCCCGTACGATGAAGCTTTATGTTGTGTTCTGAGAACTACAAAATATTGTTCTGTGGAGAGTGTAATTGCTACCCTCCCTTTTTAATAGCAAAATTCTAGACTTATGCAACCACCAGGTTCCCTAACCAAGCTCAGTGAAAACAATTCTAAATTTCTATCTAAAATAATCAGCCCTGTACAGTGGCACAGTTTTAGACATACAAATGTCATTCTTCAACATTGTTTTTATATTTATGGGGCAGTAGATTTTGTTGTGGATAAGAACATTTGTAGCCTTATAAAAAAAAGAGATTAGAGCTCAGCATCAAATGTTGTGCTGAAGCTGTTTGATTGCTCTATTTCGGCAGAAGATAAAATATATATAGAACACAGTTACCTGAAAACTAATGATGTGTTCCAAAACATACACATAGATGAGAAAAGTAGATCGTAACATTGAACATAAAGGTTTGATAAGAAATCCCATTATTTTCCAAAAGACTCTCCAGTGTAACATCCTTTAACATTGCAAGTAGAGCAAAAGAGTCCTGCAGCTACTAATGCCACTTATAATTGAGGACTTATTCTATTAATTCTGTCTCAACTTTAGATTAATTCTAAATATTGTAATTAAAAAAGTGTATTTTTCAATCAGTTCTCAAATATGTACTTTTCTTGAATGTAAATCTTATTCAAATAAGATGTGCAATCACTCCATTTGAATATGATTTGCCAGTGGTTTCATATATCAAATATCATTTTGCAAGTTTAGAATACCATTTATAATTTGAGAGAAAGAAAAAACCAGCATTGCATGGTATCAGGTTTGTTCCTCTCTATGTAAATACCATATGTGTATGTATATATATGTGTGTGTGTGATCAATTCTTGATCAATTCTTGTGATCAATTCTTGATCCTGGTCTTTTACCATTAGCTTTAATGTATTAGAGTCAGTTTCATTGTATCACTGAAAATGCTTTGGACTTACAGTGCATACTGAGCAGTCCCAGTTCAAAGCAGTTATCTCTGTAGTTAAGTGCCCACCTCTTAAGAAAAGTGTTTAAATACATGTGTTAGTGTCTGTGGGTGCATCTACGCAAGACGTTATGTCACTGTAACAATGAGCTACAGCAATGTAATGCCAGCAAGCACTAACCATGACACTGCCTCTGCTGCGCAGTAGCTTGTTGCGACTGCATAGTAGGATCGGAAACACCCTGTGCACCGCTGGGACTGCACGCTACTGGTGGGTACTGTGCAGTCATTTAGTACTTGCATTAGCATTTTCAGTGCATTTTCAATGATAGTGCTAAAGCAAATACTAAATCACTGCACAGTTGGGCACACGTGTAGACGTGCCCTTTAAGTACCAGTTTAAGAGCCCAGTACAGCAAAGGATTTAAGCACATGTACGGTGTTAAGCATGTACATATTTTGGGACCGTGATACAGCAAGGTACTTAGACATGTGAACAATCCCATTGGTTCTTCAGTGCGACGACTGACATGCTTAAAGTAGTTTCCCAGAAAAGAGACAGCTTCAAACACATGCTAAAAGTGAACTAGGTGCTTAAATATTCTGCTGAATCTAAGCCTAAAATAATAATTTCATTAAACTGGTCCAAACATCTATCTTTTCTCTTTTACGTAAAGGCATATATTTTTGCATATGGGAAGATCTCAATTTATTCTGAAGGTTAACATTATATTTACGGTTGCCAAATTTAACAGATTTTTTTGGTTTTTTTAAACATCCTAGGATGGGGGAAATGGAATGGATCCATTTTTACTAGAAGCAAATATGGAATATCACTAAGCAATTTAAAGGATTAACCAAATAATACGTAAACATTTGTGTTAGCTTACCACAAAAAGTGTTTTTTCTATGCTATGCCTTTAAAATCTTCTCCATAAATACTGAACCACTATGTATTCCACATGAAATTTTTATTCCATTCTAACTAAGGACTGACTAAATGGATTTTTTTCTAAATGAGAAACTTTATCTTCTGTATTTTAAGCAGAATGAATTTGAATTTTGCCTATGATAATAAAATTTTGTACAGTAATGTGTAATTCATCACTGTCTTAATTTTCTGATGTGGGGATAAGGCTAAGATAAATAATAATCGCAGCCTTTGATTATGTTCCTATTTTCACTTGTGATAACAGTTCAACAATGCTGAATGACTGCACTGTAGCGTCCTGCAGAAAAACACCCCCACACAAAATAACATTTTTGACATGAGGAATTTTTCAAAATACATCAGGATGGTGGGACCAGCACATGGGAGAACAAGATCAGAAAACCAGAAATCTTGGTGCAATATTTTTGACCTCTCTTCCATGCAGATAAATCACTAAGGATGAAACTGAGAGTGGAATCTGGCCATTGTACTTTTTTAATTATGCAAATTTTGCTAAATTAAAAGACCTTTGCTGGGAAGTGATTTCAATTGGAATGCAGTCTCAATGACTTTTTAATAGGGTTCTTGAACTTAGCAGACTTTTTTTGAATAATAGTTTTCAATAACAAGATGATCTGAAATATATGCAACTATTTACTCACTGGTTACAGTCAGAGGGTGGAAGTCAATTGAAGCATTGACTTTGATGTTGGTGGGAAGTGGGAACCAGACCCATGCTGTTCAAAACACACGTTTCAAGGTCGGGTTCTTTTTTCTAACAAAGGTGTTTTCCCTCTTGGTACAGCATTAATCTCATAGAAAGTTGCAAAGAAACTTGTTAGGTTTCCTGATCCTGCAGAGCATTGTGAACATTATAATTAATAGGACTAATCACTTCGGCCAAGTTACAAACATACCTAAGGGCTAAAACAAAGATTTTTGTAGTGACCTGGCCAGTGATGTACTATGGTTCCATGGGCACAGGATTCATCCCATTGTATCCTCCATCACCAGAAGTCACAAGTCAATCTGTCCTTTTCCCTGACTATGCTCTCTACACTCACAGTCAGGAGTCAAGGGTGGATAGCACGAGAGCTGCTATGGAGGCTCATGTCACTGCTCATGTCAGATCCCAATACACAGAATACACCTTGAAGACAGAGAATCTGCTAGCCATAGGGGCACTGTGCACCAAGTGATTGGCAGAAAACAGCTTTACCACATGGTAGGATCTGGCCCTTTAATTTTAGTCTTAAGTTAGTACGTCAATAGCATTAAAACGAGACAGTGCAACAGCAGCACAGCACCACCTTCCCAGAAGTAATACTAAAAGCAGTGTTTAGGCTGGGGATGAGAAAAAGGCATTAGTTCTTTTTGAAATTCCAATGACAGTTCATCTTATAGTCAAACTTCAAAAAGGAAATGTTCATTTCCTTCTCAGTCTGGCGACTGCAATTGGCAGCATTTTCAAAACGTGGTCAGACTTCTTTAAAGCTGAACATTTTAGCATTGACCCTGAATGGAAAGCTGTTTGTTTGCTTTCAGTTCAGTGTTTCAATAAGAAAGTAACTTTAAAGGTACCGACACACTTAGAAATCACAATAGTTTGAAAACATGAAAAGTAGAGGAAGCTACAGTCTTTGATTTGCAACTTAATTTTGGACTGTACTAAGAACCATCTTAAGTAGCGGGTACTATTTTTGCTAGCTTTGATTCCCTCTTATCCTTGGCCCATTGCTTTTTATAAAATGCTTAGCCATTAAGGTCTTTATCTTTTAAACTGTTTTGCATAGATAGGCTAGAACCTATCTATGTGAAACAGATTAGCCCATCTATCAGTCACCCAGGCAGAGCCCCATTAATTCTATGATGCTCTGGAAAAGTTTGAATAACAGGACCTTGGTAAAATAGGTGATCCAATAGATGAGCTGGTGACATCCCCATGCCTCACTGAGAATACAAGCAGCAGCATCGGCAAGAAGGCCTAAGTGGTCAATCAGTCCATGGCTTTAGAGAAAAGAATATCACTGTATTTTGATGAGAGATGCCCACATTTCATATATGTTGATCATCTACACAATCATCAGGCAAATAAAATAACTTCATTTTTAATTGTAATTAACTGACTAAATACAATTGCCAAAATAAAAGCTTCATTAACTAATACTGCATAGCATTTAGAACTGTAGTTACTTTTTGTATTGGCCATACTTGAGCCGCTGTCTCTTAACTGTCAGCAAAATCCCCTAAATGACTAAGGGAATAAGGAGACGTAATTATAAAACTTCTGGGTCTTTTGTAGAGACTGTTTAATGCTCTCTAAGGGTTGATGGTAAATTACAGAACTTCCCATTCACTAAGTCTAATCCATACAGTACTGATGGTGATACCCACACCTCCCTTGCTACTTTTTAAATGTACACAAACTTCAAGCTATTTCTAGCTTGCAAGATGCCAAGCATTTTGATTCTGATCCAGCAAAGCTCTTAAGTGTGTGCTTAACTTCAAGCAAGTAAGTAGTCCTCTTGCAGTCATGTGGTAGAGTCAAGCATACATTTAAGTGTTTTGCTGGATTGGAGCCAGTCTTCAGCACCTAGCAGGATCCAATCCTAATACAGCCCTTTTGGTGTGCAGTGTAGTGAACATGATGTTAATTACTTATAGCATAACTACAGCTTTACCTTTAAAATATCTTTTTCTTTCTTGAACTTTCTCTGGAATAATTTTTGTCTGTTATACTTGTCATCATCTTTGACCTGCTCATTGCAGAAGGTTAAGAAAAAGGAAGAGGAGGAAGAGGGGGAGGATAATGAGATGCTATTACATGACGTGTCTATTACAATAATTCATTTCATATGGCACAGAACCCTTGCCAATGATAAATGTATGTTACTGGTGCAATTATAAGTTGTACCTTGAACTTTTTCAACAATACAACTGCCAGATGGTTGAAATAAGTACAAGTGTGAATAGGAGAAAATCCCTTCAAAGGAATGAAATAGCTCACAAATCTAATGGTAAAATAAATGGTATTATTTTCAGAGATGGGATTTTTGGCTACTAAGTATTGGGGATTAATACCATCAACTTAAAAATGTTTGTTCTAGTTCACTTGTTTCCATCCTTCTCTGCTGTTTGGAGAAACAGACAGATCCCATAATCATTTTTAAGGAAATGAAAGTAAGCATGTGAGTTGTTGGCATGGGCAAAGTGGATTTAAAATATATGTGCACTGGAGCAAATCATTGGATGGTATACATCCATGTGGATACTTTCATCTCAGTAAAGTGATACTGGTTTACACTACCTCTGTGTAATACTGATTTATACTAACTCGGTTTTGCCCCACAGACCTCAAATCAGGCAATGCCCAATCTATCCATTGGCTGGATTTGGTTAGTGGGCCTGATCCCATGTGCAGGGCAAGTGCAGTTGGGCTAATTTGGTTGCATAGGTGAGGAGGGAGCATGGCCCAGCCCCAACCCACCTGCACAGAGGGAAGAGGCCTCCTGACCCTAAACTGATCATACCAGGGGGAAAGGAGCGGGGCCTAACCCCAACCTGGCTCCATGGGCAGAGGAGGCATGACCAGCCTTGATGTGGCCATGATGGACTTGGGAATTTGGCAGCAGGAGAAGTGTAGCAGGATTAATTGCCACTGCTTCCCCACATCTATATTTCCCAACTTATGGCAAGCCTCATAGGCTAGATACCATGATGTCACAGGCTGAATTTGGCCCACAGACTCAGTGTTGAACACACCTGTACTAGCTGATGATGTGAGTCATGTCGTGTTGGAGGAACCAAAAATTTCAGGTAACTTATTGGTTGTTTTACAATTTAAAAATGTGTGTCAATAAAAGATCCACTCAATACAGAAAATTTTAAATTGTGTCCACAAAAACATTGATTTCTGGTAAGGAGAAATAATAGCCTCCAAGAATCTTCACTGATACAAAGAAACCATACACATTTAACCATATTCTTCCTCCAGCTGTTCAACACCGCTGAAACAATGGATAGCTGATTGATTACAACAATTCATGGTTGATGCTTAACACCAAATTTTGTGGGTTTGCAGAGTAGAGCATATTAGGGATTCTATTAAAAGGTGCCTTATTTCTACTGGCCTAGGTTTTTAGGCTGTGGTTCTGTTAGGATTTCATCATGTGTGATATGCAACCTCCAGAATTTTTCTTTTCTCTTTGTTTTTAACACAGGTTGAACTGTAAGCTGTACTATATATCCAGAGTGCTTGTAACATATTAAAATAAATGAGCTGCTTACAAAGGCTCTTGCTTGAACTAAGCTTAGTTCACAGAATTCAGTAGCAGATAAATGGTTGACTCAGGAATTTTTTTATTCTCTGTAAATCTCCTTATCATAGTGAGTATTTTTGAGTAACTCATAGTTCAGTCTGGCAAAAAAAAAAGTTAAATCAAGAACTAAAGAAAAGGTTCAGGATCACATTCATAAAAAAAACTAGATATCTGTCTGTACATAATTCATTTTGCTATGAGCTTACCCAGCACTGAAATTTAAAAGTTTCATATGGAGTCTGCCCTTTTACTATTTTTGTGTGGTTGGTATGTGATACTACATTAAAATGCATCCATAATTAATTGACGCAGCCTCACTGATCTTCTTTAGCACTTAAACACTCAAAATAAGTCATATCTTGGGAAAAAAAAGAAAGAAAATGAAGGTCACAATTTTAATATCAAGCGTGCAATTTCAGCTAGAATTTCTGAAACACTTCACATGTGTTCAATGCGTTCAATGACTGAATGCTGCAATAGGATGCAAAAAATTGCCTAGGATTTTAACTATGTGATTTCTTTAAACAGCACAAAGAGTGCTTAATTCTTGCACATATTATACTTTCAACTTCTGCTGACATGCAAATCTGAAAGGGACAAGGAGAAAAAAAATGTTTTTACTAGTTTAAAAAGCTGAAGAAAAAGCAGCTCTGCTTAGATAAAGGAATAAGACATAAGTGGTGCCTGATAGTCCAGTATGATGCAATTTAGTTTACTTCATTAGAATTACTATTATTGTACATCAGTGTAAGCGAGAGGAGAATAAGATCCATTGTCTTCTATGCTTCGATGGGAAAGAAGGGTTCTGGAAGTATGTACTCAATAGGGCTGTGCGAAACAGCTTCATTCTGCTTCAACTTCTGTTTAGATGGAACAGTGTTTCATTTCGAGTTTTGTTTCATTTCAAAATTACTATTCCGTTTCATTTCGTCGAAACTGTTTCACTGTTTCAACACTGTTTTGCTGTTTTGCCCATAGGGTATAAAGGGGAATCATAAAACACAGCAGGCAGAAAGATCAAGGGTTCCCTTGCACCCCTGGGAGGGCTGCATGGGCTCTGCTGGAGTTCTCCCAGGTGTGCATGCCTCCAATCTGCCAGCCAGATTATAGACCAGCACTGGGTGCAGCCCGCACCCAGCACCAGGACGATCGCTGCTGCCACTGGCCCCAGGCAGCAGCATGTGGCTCCTGTCATCCCACGCACAGATCAGTGGCCCACCGGCACCCCCAGGAGTGTGGAGAGGCCCCACCATCGCCATAGTACGTCTCAAGCACATGAGAGTGGCTGTGGGCATTGCCATGTTATCTAAGTATTACAGTAAGAATTGGGAGATTCGAAAACAGCATTAAAATGAATAACATGCTGGTGGGGTTGGGTAGATTTTTTGGGAAATTGTGGTTGATGGAATTTTTCCCAGCAATCACAGATACCGCTCTCTGGGTTGTGTGGTTTCTGTGGAAACCATGAATTAAGTAGGTCCCTATTCATAAAAGACTATCTTGAAGTAGAAACAGCAGTAGGAGAGAAAAATTACAGAGTTGCATCTGTGAATGAAGAATGATGTATGTGGTGGAAACTTAAAATGGACACACATTATTAGAAAAGAAAAACAACGTGACCAACAAGGAAAACAAATGCAGTCATATGGGATGAAAAAGGTGAATACCATGAATCAAGTTCAGTTTTAAAACATGATTTGAAGAGAGCTATGATTCAGGAGGGAAGACCTTTTAATTTAATATGAATGAAACCAGCCAAGGAAACTGAGCTGGGAAAGGTGAGTATAGATCTGAAGTGATAATCAGCAAACAAAGGGGATTTTTTTTCCCCTTGCTATTTTGCCATTGATATAAATGAAAGAGGCTGTTAGCCAGGTTAGTCTGAATTTAGGCAGAGGCAGGGCAGCGTAGTGTCTTATCGCTGTGATTGGGCTGTCCCTGCATGCATGTGCCAAAGGTAGTAGCATAATTTTTAAAGAAGACAAAAGAGGTCTGATACTAATGGAGTTAGTAAAGATACCCATTATAAGTTGTCATAGGGTGGAAAGAGATCATTTCTCTTCTCCTCTGTTCTTTTCACATCTACCTATTGCCATAGTATCCAAACAGCTCCCAATATTGCATTAAGCAATTACTGTATCAGCTAATACATGAGATTTGATCATTTTTGGTTTATCCCAGACAGAGTCGAGTATCATAGTGTTTTGTTATGGGAGGATTTCAATTCTAAGCATTTTTTTCTTTAATGTATATATCATCACTAAGTTACATTGAAGAAAACAAGGTTGAAAAACAGTTTGTCACCAGAATGGAAAGTGGTGTCGTTTGTGACGGTCCTGAGTTCCTAGTGAAGTTTATTCCACAATTTATACCATTTCAAGGGTGTTTCATGGTCTGATGCCAGCTCCTGAGAAATTTCAGATTCCCTCAGAAATAAGCTCCATTCTTATCCATTGAAACTTATCCATTGCATCTGACAAATGGAATTGTCAAACACTTTTTTTCCCTGGCACTTTAGGTATTTTTGATATCCTGACTCAGACCACCAAGCACTTCAAGAAGAGGGCCTAGGTCCTGACCTTCAGTTAATAGACCTTGAACTTGCGTCTGTAGGATGTTGGTGCAGGAAGAGGACAGATTTAATGTGTTCCTTGTAGTCTGCAGTGCATAGGGGATAAGCTGCAGTATTCTGCAGTACTTGGAGTTTTTTAAGTTCAAAGTCATTGTCCCAAAAATGCCATTGAAGTAGGACAGATAGAAAATGAGGAAGGTGTGCGTTATGGAAACAAGGTTGTCCACCAGCATGGGATGGAATCTTCTACATGATTAGAGATGGTAGAAAACATGTTTTGTAGATGCTGCTATGTAAGAGGTCGGTGACAGAAATCCAGGACCTCTCCTAAACTACATGATGGGTTGGTCATTGGTGGATGTGTACCCAAAGGAACTGGATTGTGTCTGTGAATTCTTCAAAGTGCTTTCCTCTGCCCACTGGAATCACTTCTGTTTTACTCAGGTTCAGTTTTAACCAGTTGGTTTCCATCCATGAGATAATCTTGTCTGAGCACTGAACAATATTTGTGGTACTGGTATGGTTGTGGTTGTGTTTAGTGAAGATTAAGTGGAGCTGTGTGTCATCTGCAGGTTGCTAGCACTTGAGTCTGGTCATATTACTACGCCTCTAGTGGCTACATGTAGATCTTGAAAAGGATCAAAATACTGATCCTGTGGGACTCAACAATTAAGACATCAGGCAGAGGAACAGAATCCCATCTATTCAGATGCACCACTTTCAGAAAGACTTAAACCAATTCAGTGTTACCCTAGATCTTTGGCACTCTTTCATCAGTGTCTTGTGGTCAACATGATCAAATACTGCAGAAAGCTTCAAGAGGATGAGAATGGAAATCTGATCTCATTGACACCAAAATATCCTCTATCAGTGTTACTTAAAACCATTTCCATTTCACATCCTGGCTTGAACCCAGAGCATGCATGTAGGATAATAGCTTTTTTAAATAAGTTTGCCAACACTAGACAATATATGATTTGATATGGTGTATTCAGGTTGGGTTCTTTAAGCGTTGGCCATATCATTGTGTGTATTAGCAGTTTTATTTGTGTGTAGCATCAGTTCATCTCAGGAAAAGCTTAAGTCATATTCAGAGGTCTTGTGTGTACTTAGTTCCCTCTGGGTGAGACTTTCAGTACAGAGAACTTCTTGCTGAGAACTCTGAGAGCAGTGATGAGCTGTTTGTTGGTGGATATAAGTAGGGTAGATCCATACTATAATTTATTGTCCAACAGAGGATCTGGCTGGGAAATGATTTTCTTCACAGAAGATGTAATGGCTATGATGAAGTTGATTAAGGGAGCGAAGGGCTATTAATTTGCACTCATATCAAATAAGAAAAAAGGCCCTGAAGGTCTTGAAACATAAATGTATTAATGTACCACTTTAATCTGTAAAAATGAAGAGCAGAGCAAATAACTCAGTGCTAAATGGAAAAGAAATATCAAAGGGGAAGTTTAGAGGTGGAGCAGTGAGATAAACAGTCAATGGTCTAGAAATAATATATAAAAGCAATGCATTTCCTGTAACCATAAAATGAATGAGCAGCTGTAGGCTTCATAATACAAACACTTCAAACCATGTTTAGAGACATAACATGAATTTGTAGAAACAGAGGACTGGATGAAGACAAATATTATCAAGCAGTAGGCTTCAGATATAATGATGGTGGTTATATAAACTGGCTATTACTGTCCAATAAGTCTAACTTCTACCATTAGCTCACTGAGGAATAAATGTTAAGAAAAAATCATCATTATACTTCTAGAGGATAATGATATGAATAGCAATAAATTGAATTTGCAAAGTGCAGATCTTGGTAGACAAACTTGATTGCTTTTTTCGATAGAATTACTAAATTAGCGGATGAACAGAAACAGGAACTGTAATGTGCTTGTATTTTAATAAAGCATTTGACAGCATCTTTCAAAATTAGTTCAAATTGGCTTGGGTACAAGCTTGGTCATATATCGATTGAAATTGGCTAAAAAACTGTTAACAAAGGATAATGAAAAGTCCCAATATCTGAAGTTTCTGTGAGGTATCTATCAGGTATTTGTGTTAGCTGAAATTTAAATATAATCATTAATGACCTCCAGTAAAGGAAGTAATAAAAGTAATGAAATATACAGAGAGAAGGGATTGTTAACCACAATATGAATAGGAACATTTTAAGGAGCCTAGAAAGATTGGAAACACAGGAAGAAAATAAAATAAGATTAAACTTTTATAAATGCAAGCAATTTCACCAGGGAGGCAATCAATCAAAAATTCAGTTATTCAATAGAATGGACAAGCCTGCACAGTACTAACACTGAAAAGTCTAGAGGAATTAGTAGAGCAAATCTGGTATGAGTTTACAGCGAGTTATGGCAGGGAAATAAACTTGCACAATTTAAACGGTTGTAAACTGGGGTGCCACGTCACAGAACAAAGAGGTAATAATCCTTCTTGATTGGACTGGAATGATGTATTATTGTGTTTCTCATCCTCAGAAAGATATTAACAAAGTGGAGGGAATTTAAAGAACACCACCAGTAATGGGACCTGGTTCAGTCCTTGACAGTTGCCTTAACTAAAGACATTAACATGTCTTTGTTCATAGACCATGTAAAATTAGAACTCAGAGTGAAAAAGCTGAATAAATAATATAGGAAAATTAATAATGTGGCCACGTCTATGTGAAACACTACGGCCGAGTCATTACTGTGCATTGATTTAGTACTTGTATAAACAAGTACTAAATAAATGCGCAGTAACCTGAGTTACTGCACAGTAGTGCCAGCGAATGCTTTTTTTGTACAAGTGGATGTAAGTATATGTTTCCATGTATCATTTATCTAGAGGAGAAATCAGTAAGTAAGGAAGCACATGACACTAATTTGCAAATATACAAAAATCAGGGAACGAGAGAAAGTTTTTAGTATGGTACATGGGGAATCAGCAGGCAAAGTTATAACAAGGAGCAATGAGACAAACTTAAAAAAAAATTAACTGAAGATCAGCCAACTCACCCCTGCATGTGAAATATGCTAGAACAGGGACCAGTGTAAACAGAGAAATGGCAGAAGCTGCATTATTTCAGACTTTGATAACTAGCTTGGACAAAGCACAAAGGAGATGTCAGACATGTTCAGGCAGCAGAGGGGAATATGCTTTGATTTAAAGACTTCTCACAGTTTCTACTTCTCTCCTACTTCATGGGCATTTGGAACACATTCCCTCTAATTTTGCAATTGCTTAACAACTCTGCCACAACTCTAATGTATCTGCTCCTAGCCTGTTTGGCTGCTTTGAATGATATGGCATGGAAAGTGGCCTGGCAGCTGGAAAGCCAGCACCATGTGGCTAGTCAGCTCTCTGCACTGAACTTGCAAGTGTTCTCCAGATCAAGTTTTCTAGAAAATGTACTGCGGAGAAACAACTTGCAGTAAAAGAGATTTATTGTCCCAACAAGTCTTTAATTACTAGGAATTTCTAATGCTAAAGAATGCCTTAGGAATGCAGAGGACATTTAGTTGGAATAGCTAGCAGGTATGTCATGCACAGGATTGTTTTAATAACATGCTGTGATACGGAACAGATTCTACTGTGTGGATATACAATAGTTTGTAGATAGTAAGATTATGCCAAAAATAGTCACAAAGGCCAGACGAGTTTTATAGCATGTTTTGCTTGGACACACATTAAGTTAATGAGGGTTACATACTTAACAAAAGCAAAATATATTCCCTTTTCAACCTCAAGTATCATATATCATGTTATGACAAATTTTAGATTTTTTTTGCAGCACTGTTAGAGGATGGTAATTATCAAAAGAGATGGCTTTAGAGGAAGCCACTATGGATAAGAAAATATTGTGTGTATTATTTTATTTTAATTTGTTATCTTCTAAGCTTTTCTATCACATTGCGGCTGTACTATGAAAACATTCGTAAGGGCTTCTGATTTTTAATCCTTAGAATCTCTTAGAAACAAATTATAATGATGCTCAAAAATTCACCCCATCGATAACTGAAACCACTTTTGGCATCTTAAAAATGAAAATTTGATGCATAGATAAATCTAGTGACATATTACAATACGGCACTCTGAAAGCATGCAAGATATTCCTGGTTTGCTGCACATTACATAACATAGCCATTAAATGCAGATTATCTTTGAAAGGAGAGGCAGAGATTAATGACTCAAACCAAAATGATGAATTAAATGATCCCGATCAGACACACTTACAAAACTAGCTAGCAAAGAGTTCTGTAGAAATAAGAACTATTAGAGTCAGATTACCCAAAACAATTTTAAGGAGAGTGGCACTGCGTATAAACATACTTCAAAGGATTTTGAATATACAGTATTTTCTTTTTTTTGGTCAGAAGCACCTTACACAGCCTCTGCTGACATTGTTTAGAAAATAAACAGTTCTTTAGGTAATGAAGAGGGGGAAAATGTGTTGTATGAAGTTCACAAGTGAGAGTCAGGCCACCTGGGACTGAGCTGCAATGCATTCCATGTAAGCAGATTTGTGCTTCTGCAAGAAATTTGGTTGCCTTTACAGAGGCTCTTTGTGGGTGCAGGGAGCCTGCTTATACAGGGTCCATTGCAGAGTCAGAGCCATAAATCTCAGTCACTGACTTGCCGTAAGACTTTAATCAACTAATTTATCCTTTTTGTAAGTACAAGTCATTTAGCCTTTGTTTAATAATAGCTACTTCATAAAGCTATTGTAGGTCCAGGTAAAGATGGTAAAATGCTTTGAAATCTTTAGTTAAAGTTGTTACATAATAGCAACATTTTGTTGTTTTTAAAGTTACCTTGAGTGGCAACATTATGCTAGTTATGGCTTTTGTGTGCGCTCCTTTTCATTTCTCCAGAAGAATTTTATGCATATTGAGAAGTATTTTACTGGATTGAGTTGCTATGTACCAATTGTTAGTACTGACTCCGACCAACCTAAGACTATTTAGCTATATTTCTTTTGTTTCAAAAAAGCTCTACAAATGTAAACCCTATATTGTTATTTCTTCCTTTCTGAGAGTACAATAATCTCTGAGAAGTAACTGATTTAAAATGCAAGTCGTCATTTCCCTTGCTAAATCAAAATACCTGGAGAAGCACCTGTCATTGTTATAAAGTTGGTTGTACTGAAATAAATTGTTTGGTCTTATTGGTTACTCATTAATTTAATTTAATTTTTATGTGAGGCTAGGATTCTCATAGTGAAAGGGCTAGGTATTTTCCATCTTCCATGTCTCAGTTCCAGAAGCAATGCAATGTCTGTCTCTTTATTACAATTTGGTATAGAGGGGGGTCATACAACAAATAGTCAAACTTGGAATAGACTACATTTTTTATATTACACATATAAAGTGCTATACGAAAAATGTTTTACACATCTAAGTGCTTAAAAATATTTTAGTGTTTGATGCAGCTTTAATAATCCATCCATGCCACCACCTTGTCACTGTTTCTAGAATGATACATTTTGCCAGATAATTGTGCACCATTCCTTGCCAGAACAGCCACAAATGGCAAGGGAGCTGTACCCAGAAGCCTTTCACAAAGGGAGGTTACATAAGCTCACATACAAAGCAGCTATAGAAGAGCTTTCTGGATATGACAGAGACACTTGGGGACTAAGACAACCCATGCCAATCTTAGGTATGCACATTGCATGGACAAACCATAACTAGATTCTTCCTTCTGGGGGGTGACTATTCCTTTGAGGAGGAAGTTGCCATGCAGGATGTATGTCCAGGTAATTCTCAGGATATAATACTCTTCCAGAATTTCTTGGTAACTTTATCTTCCTATGAATTTCCTAGCAGTAAACTACAAAATATTTCTGTCACCTAAGCCTTCAGAAGCAGTGGCCATTTTTATTTTTTCTCTGTAAATTTCCTTCAGGTGGAATGGTATTTATCTGAATGGTATTCAGCCATTTATCTTCTTCTTCGGCAATCCTTCGCAGTTGAGGGTGATTGTCTTCCATGGTTGTCTTATCTGTGTGTCTAAAGATGATTGATGAGGCCTATCTGGGATTGACAGACTTTACTGCACTCCAGACATGCATTTCCATGTGAGGTGAGTGGCAATGGATTCTTGATTTAGTCCACAACATGCTGTTTCCGCCACTCTTGCTGTTCCATCTCCTATTGCTATGAGATTTCAAAGTATTGAGATCCCTGTATCAGACTTCCTCCTGTTGGGGTGGTCATGGGCAATAGGCTCCCATGAGTTGGCATTGATGTTGCATTTTTTTAAGTCCCTGAGGCCATCTGGGTTCCTTATCATTCCAGATCCTTAAAATGACGGCATGAAGCTGTGTTGTGAGCTCCTCTCCTCCTTGTTTGAAGATTTCAGCGGGGATTCCATCTGAAACAGATGCATCTTGGTCTTCATCTACTTGATGGCTTTCCTCACCAATTCAAAGGTTCGAGGGATTCTGAGATCATCTCTGACTGGGTGTTGCAGGATGGAGTTGAGAACATGCTCATTAACAGCAGAGGCTCAACTGAGAAGGTCTTCAAAATGCTTCTTCCAACAGGTATTGATGGCTCCCCTTTCTTTAATCAGGTCTCCTCCATTCCTAAATCTCAAAGAGGTTGGTCCCTGAGTGCCTGGACGGTAGATGGATTTGATGACACTGAAGAAACCACACATATCGAGGAGACTCAGTGAGATGTTGAATCTCCTTAGCCTGTTTTCCCACCATTTGTTCTTCATATCATGGGTCTTTCTTTGGACCTCTTCCTTAGCTTGTTAGAGATTAATTTATTTTGCTTGTAGTTGATGTCATTTTGCCAAGCTCAAAAGGCCTGGTGCCTCTTGAATCTCCTCGTTGTTCTCAGTTTTGATGTTACCTGGTAGAGAATCCAAGTGCCTCTTCACAGACTCTGATGATGGTGACCTTGAGGGCACACCAAACACTGCTCAAATTCTCCTATTGTTGATTGGAATTCACTGGTTTTTCCTTGAGGCACTGGTGGAAGAAGTCTCGCTTGCTTGGGTCCTTCACTCTTCAATGTTGACTTTCCATTGGCATTGCTTCATCATTTGGGAATCAGTTTGAATGACATAACTGAGCAGGTGAGTCACTGATCAATCCAGCAATCATCAGCTCTAGCATAGCTTGGGTGATGTGGACATCTTTGCGATCCCAGGCATGGACAACATAATTTATCGGGTGCCAGTACTTAGATTGTGGGTGTTGCTATGCCTGTTTTTCTGGTGGAACAGGGTGTTGGTGTTGGTGATGGTGAGTCCTAGTTCCACATATTCAGTCAAGAGGACGATGCCATTGGAATTGACTTTTTCTACTCCTTCTTTGCTGATGGTTCCATTCCACAGATTAGAGTCCCTTCTGACTGTGGCATTGAAATCACTGAGAAGAATAAGTCTGTCTCCCTCCAGAATGTCAGAAAGGACTTGGTCAAGATGGGCATCGAATTCTTCCTTGGTTTCATCTGCAGCATCAAGTGCTGAGGCATACGTACTGATGACAGTGGCATATTGGCTTCTCATAAGTTTAAGATGGCTAGTCATGATGCGCTCATTAATTTTGATAGGGAACTCATTGAGTTGTTTTGTGAGTTCATTCTTAATGGGAAAGTCAGCTCCATGAAATTGCTATTCTCCATCCTGTTTACCCTTCCAGAAGAAGGTATAACTGCCTCCATGTTCTTTGAGCTGCCCATCTCCCTTCACCAGGTCTCATTCAGTGCAGCTACTTAGATGTTGTGTCACCTGAGTTTTCAGGCCACAATTGCAGTGTGGCACTATGGGAATTCACTATTAGGGTTGCCCATGAGGGCCTGATGTTCCAGGTCCTGAGAATAATGGTATGTCTTCATTGGCATTTTTGACTGCAGCAAAGGTGATACCATTGGATGTGGTTATCTAGTCAGGAGAAAATACATAATACTGTATTTGACAGACTATGTTTAAGAGCATCTTTGGTAGCCCCCTCCCTATGTGGAGTTAGCAGAGTGGATCCTGAAGAGGCCTTCTCAGTCACAGTTACGACTGCTGAATCACACTCATCCAAGTGCCAGATGACCTTCTTGTAACTGCAGCCATCATGCCGGTTCATGACTGGGAGCTTCTAGACCTCATATTCTTGCTTCTATTGCCATTATCTGGTCACCAAAGGACTTGAAGAGTGTGCTGAGAAAGTGTTTTCATGGAAGATGCCTATGCATGGCCTCTTTTATTGTGTAGAAGCTGCTATACATAAGCTTCCACATGGCTCTAAACATAATGGGACTTTGATTCAATGGCAAGGAGACCAAGATGACTGGGGACCTCATTCTGCTACAGCCTTCATTTGCCTTTGCAGCCATTGAGATTCTGACTTCATCTTCCTGCTCTGCTGTTGAAGACTTGTAGACCCATAGCTTGGGGCTCAGTAGGCTTATTATAGTGGCAACCTGTATTTGCTATGTCACAGCATCTTTGAAGAATTTATGTGGCTTTTCAGGAGGGAAACTGTGGCCATCTGCTGTCCTCACCACATCCTGGTGGTGCTGCCACTGCTTGGTCCATGACTGCTTATTTGTCAGAGTTACCCCTGCTTATTTCACAGCTAATTTTCCCCGAAGGTCTTCCACTACCCACTACCTGTGGACACACTGGGTAGTAGTATAGCTGTGCCCCACAGGGTGGTTTTATAAGGAGAAACTGATATATTGAACCTTATCATTTATAATTTTTGCAAGCCAGGCAAAAAATTGAATTCAAATTTGATGCCAGTGTCTGCTGAAACAGTTAAAGGAATCTAAAGACTTTTTAAACATAATTTTTAAATGCCATCCATTTACAAAACTTACAATCTCAGGAGCCTACAGAGAGGTCTCAGATATACTGGTCACAGACAGGGATGTTAGACATTTTTAAAACCATTGTATCATTTGATAAATTACCATATTGCTTTGTGAGATTGTTTTAGTGATAGAGAGGGAGTGAGAGAGGGATTGGCTCAACCAGAGCTAATGCAGTCTTCTTACTTAAATTAAGTAAACGTCTAACTTCAGTGAAAGCAACAATATGGATTTCCTGAGCTCCATCCATCACAATCATGATGTCTTTATCAGCTGATGCTAATACTGCTGCTTTTGAATTGAAAGCTAAATTTATGGATAGATGAATAGCTGCTACCTTGGAGATTTCTTATTCTTGATGGAGGGCAGTCTGACTGGGATATGGTAAGTGAATTCAGCATGATACTGACTGTTTGTAATTACATTCCAAACCTTATTTTTAAAATAATGCTATATATAGTATCACAGTTCCAAAATATTGTAGCAAAACAGCTGTGATGTATAGTACTCTATTTGATGCTGGTACTAAGAGTAATGAATTTTCTTAGAGCAAACTTAAAAATCACTGGAGAAAATAAGATTAATTTAGATGCTTGATCACTAGTAGACATGCTGGCCTTGAAGGATGAGACTATAGAAAAAAAGGATATACAAGATCTGTGTGACTCCTCTGTGTGTAGAGCTTCTTGATTCACCTGGATGTCCAATCTTCTGGGGTATCTTTTGCTGCAAGCAGCTTTCATGATGCTTTACTGAGAAGATGGACTAGGTCCTAAGACATCCCTCTGGAGCAGTAGCAGTAAGGTCATCAGTGCCAGACAGAATAAAAATTCTGGTTTGATTCACTTCTGCTGGCACAGAGCGAGTGCCAAGGGGAAGTAGTTTTAGATGGGGATGAGGGTTCCATAGGAAACTGAAAAATGCTGTAGGGGCAGATATAGAGACAGACTATCCTGGCCAGCACAGGCTCAAAGGAGAGAAGAGGAAGGTGAAGTGAGTAGCGCCCTCTGTCCAAAGGCCCTGTGCCCCAAACTATCCTTGCAGAAACTGGAATAATAAAACTGAGGATTAAATCTAGCCCTTTGCTTTCTTTAACAGCATTTTATAGATTTTCAAAATCAGAGATGCTAAATTAACACTGGGAGATCAGCACTCAGCTGTAAGATGGAGCTGTGTACTTACTCCTGATTGCAACCAGTGAAAAATGCCTTTAATTGACAGGATTCTGAAGGGAGGTCAGGTCGGTGTCAGCTGTCAGGCTTGCTGTGTTCATGCCCTAGCTTTAAAACCCCAGGACATGCTATTAATGTACTTGCCAATTATCATTCTGTGAAAGGTGACTGAGGTCAATTTCCCTTGTGGAAGCCCTAGTTAAAATGTTCGGCTAGCTCTAGTTACCAAAATGGTTTTGGACACGTACAATTTAGCTATTACTCAACCGGTTCATGGAGTTGCTATTATCTCAGCGATTGGCTCCTCAGTACAAACTGAGAGAGAACCCTTTCACATTTTTTCCTTAAGAAAGCAGGGGCTAACAAAATCCAACAGCCTGGAACATCTTCCACATTTCTGCCTCATGCCAACCATAATAATGTCAGGGATCTGTGATGTCATGGAAAATGATGGTTACTGGTAGACAGGAAAAACACTTGTAAGCACACCTTGCTTATAGTTATTTCTTTATTTCGTGCTTATAATCAGAGGGCTAGATACCACTCCCAGAATGGTTAATTAGCCTGTGCTGAGTAGCACAGGCTAATTAACTAGCTCAGGCAGCTAGTTTAAAACTAACTTGAGTATCTCTACACTACAATGCAGTCGCTTCTGTGGTTTTCAGTCTCGTCCTGTCTAATTTAATCCTATGCTCACTATCATGGAGTCTAAAACTCAAATCCATAAAGGAACTTGGTTATGGTGGTGCTCAGTGTCATCATGTGTAACATTAAATGCCCAGGTTTGAGGGTGGAATTCATAACCTGAGTTAGACACCCAACTTCCCAGTACTGTGAAAGGAGAGAGTTTGGTGCCCAGGGCTGAGATTCATAGAAGCCAACATGCTGAGTAGGAGGATGCTTATACTAGGCAAAGTAATGCAGCAGAGCGGGGTATATCAAGATGCTGCCTCTTTCTAAGACTTAAGCATCTAACTGTGGGGCATAGTAAGAGATATATGTGCAATGGGATTCACATCCTGAAAGCACTTGTTAGACACAGATGGTATACTCTTTTCTTCCAAGACACAGCTAGAGGTGAGGCTGGCTGCCTTTTACATTAGATCCTAGTGGTCAGAACACTCACTTCAAACACTGGAAACCAAGGTTTTGGGCAAAGCTTGAAGGAGTCTGTTCTTCCTCTTTCTGGCAAATGACCTTGGCACATATACAGTTACCTGGCCACCATTAGATAAAGAGGTGAGAGACAGTCTTTGCTCAGGCTTTCCTCTTACTCCAGACATTAACTCTCCTGATGGTTTGGGCTTGATGCCCAGTAAAGTTTATGGGCACTTGTACACGTGATGGGGGTTCAGTTCTCTACATTGAAATGGTGGGTTTGTAATTGCGATGATTAAAAATTCACCGTTTCAATTTTTTTCGTGGAGCCTGCCTGTGTCTCCCGTGGCCGGGAGTGAGCTGCCAGTGGGCCAAGCAGCCCCTGAGCTGCGGGGCAAGAGAGTGGGGAGGGGTTGGTCCTTCCCTCCACAGCAGTGGGCTCCTAGCTTCATGGGTGCTGCCCCAGCTTGGAGGTAACACCTGCAGGATCCAACTCTT
The DNA here is from genome assembly GCF_052110815.1 of Crocodylus siamensis. NCBI lineage: Eukaryota > Metazoa > Chordata > Crocodylia > Crocodylidae > Crocodylus > Crocodylus siamensis. The sequence goes on from NC_143398.1 coordinate 70,209,859, forward strand.
CCCTGAGCCTTCTGGGGCTTCCAGCACCACATGCATTGTCCCTGCCACCTTCCTGCTGTCTGGGACCACCCAGGAATGCTCTGTCTTGCCCCGCAGGCAGTGCAGGGAACTAGCAGGACGATGGCTGGGCGTGCTGGCGGCCGGAAAAGGTGACGGGCCGAGAGGCCCCCTGAGTTGCCAGGGGCCCTAGTCCTTCCCTCTGGGTCCTTCCCTCCCTCAACTGCTTAGTCTTCTAGTGCTGTCTTCCACTGAGGATTTCTACAAGAAGGCTGGTTTGGCTGTTATGTAGGGTTAGTGAAACATGTGCTCCATATACTTTGAGGGGTTGTTATTTTATAACAGTTCTAATCTTTGTCAAGAGCCACTCTCTACAATGTGTGCCTTACTGCTGCTTGTTACACTGATGATAATATATAATAAATACTGTAGTCATTAAAATATTGCTGGGAATTAACATTGCCTAGTGCTGCACATGCCAGAATAATATTATCTGCCTGAAAATGTAACATCCAACACAACACTTAATTATGGCCATTGTACACAATTATGTCTTTTAAGTATACTTGACAAAGAAAAGGTTAATCTACTCATTTTTCAAATTCAGCAGACAAATATATTTAGTAAAGGAAGCGTCTGCCATCTTCTGTCAAATGACTTAGATCATCTACTCACTTTTCCCAAAAGTCCTTTTTTTCTTTAAATCTTCATATTTTTTTGCAGAAACTAGGAATTTAATTATTTTCTGTTAGAAACTTCTTCCCCAGAGAACTACTTTATGAAAACAAATATTAAAGCTTAGAGCATCATTCTTCAACATTATACTTTTACTTCCTGGTATTAATATTATTAAACATTTTGATTTTGTAGAGCCTATAGATATGTTTTTATTGTATCTATCATTTTTCCAAATATATATCCAATAAAGTGCTTTCTGTGTATTATTTCTTATTCTGACTACATATACCTGTTCTCCAAGAGACATTAAAGGTAAGTTTTCAAAGAAAGTTGCATTAACTTTCAAAAGTGGCCTGTGAATGTTGAATGAATTCTGATCCCATGAAAACAAAGATAAGCTTCCCATTCACTTTTACGGGAGGAAAATTAGGGCAATGGTAAGGTGTTTTAGAAAATGCTATGATGTGTATTGTTATGTATTATGTGGTGAAATTTTATTGGCTAGTGCAATAAATGCCTATTGCATTGATCAATACTTAACCAAAAGTAATCAAAATAAGGTGTGAAATCATGATATTAAAGATTTGATTATGGGAAATTGGATCAATTGAAAACAGGAAATTTATAAAAAATTGAATGAAGTAGAATCATTAGAATTTTCTAAAGATGATAAAAACAATAATGTGTCCTTCACCGTCTTACCCTGAAACACTGACTGCTATAGTTCTGAAACTCGGTAATCATCACATTTCATATTCTTTGTTACCTGGTGCAGAGAAAAGCAGATGAATGAAATTATATGGAAGTAACTTACAGGACAAATACAGCTAACTGTCCTCATAACACAGTTCTATGCATTTTCCAAACTTGCCAGCTGCCCATACATTTATGGACACTCAGTAAAAAATAAAGCTAAAAACACCTATCCATAAAATCTGTAAAAAGAACTGAGCCATTTATACAAGCACTAAGCCACTGGAAATTGATAAAAGCTCCATGGTCAGAAAGAAGCTGAAAGCTGGCTGGTGAACAGCCAGAACATCTGTCACCTGGGATCTGAACAGAAGTGCTGGACCCTGCAGGGAGCCTTCCCTCAGGCCTTTCTAGACCTTTGCCCCCTACCCAACACTGCCATATGCTGTTGCTGCTGAGTTTTGTTATAATACTGCCATAAAATTATACTTATACCATTATAATACTTGTATAATATTGCTGGGTTCTTTGGGGGGTCCATGCTGGGATGGGGGAATCAGAACTGGCACGGGTCAGGCTGGATGCTCGACTGCAGGGAAGACAGCAGAGTGCAGGGTACAATTAGGGACATCAGGATATGGGAATGAATAGGGCACCCCTAATGCATGAGAAAGAATAGTATAAAACCATTGCTTCAGGGTTGCCAACCCACGAAAGTTATTTTTTCTTGAAACCTATTTAATCAACAACCAAACTTTTTTTTTTTTTTAGTGTGGTCCATGTTAAATTCCCAAAATTTGAACCCACCCCTTATAATTGGGGCCTGGCAGCAGGGCAAGGCCTGGCAGAAGAGTTACATTTACATTATGTAAAACATACATCAGTAAAAACATATGTCAGTAAAAGTATCCATGAAAAGTTTGCAGATTATCAGTAAAAAAAAAAAAAAGTTTCATCAACAGTATGCATCATGGGTAATACAAGGATGTGAATTGGCAAAAGTGGTTAAGAATTGGTAACCAAACACTTTATGTAGTGGTGGAATTCATGAGGCATTAGTGAGGTTAACGTGTTGTTTAATGAGTCCTAGCATGAAAGAACTAAATTTTACTCATAAATCATATCCTCCTACCCCCTGGCTAACTTGTGGCTGCCCACCCAGCCCAGACAGTGGTGGCAGTGGGGGATGGATCGACAAGTACCCTTTCCCTGCCTGCTCCCCCAGGACAGCACTGAAAGCCAAAAGTAAGCTGGGGGGCAGGGAGGGGAATGAGCAAGGATCTGGGATGTGGTGGGGTGGGAGGGCAGGGGATAGTGGGCACAATCCAGTGGTTGGGGGGGCAGTGAGCCAGCTTAGGCTAGGGGCTCTCCCCTGCCTCGTAGTAGCTTCCCCCCCTGCTCTCTGGGGCTCTCCCTCTGACCTCTGGGGCCACCCCTGTCCCCTGGGGTTCCTCCCTGCTTCTGCCAGGCTTCCCCTTGCCCCTGCCCCTGCCCAAGGGACTCTCTCATTCCCCCCACCCCCAGTGCTTATTTTGGCTGCTGGTATGTTCTGGGGGAGTAAGCAGGGAAAGGGTACCCACCCACTCAGCCTCCACTGCTGCTGCTGCCAGGTTGCCACTCTTCTCCAAGCTGGAAAAAAAGGCTTAAGATGAATTTAAGGACCCAACTTCAGTCACTTAACTATGAAATGCCTAACACACACGTCCATTATTAGGACAAAAGTAAACAGCTGAGTAGTTAGGTGCATCTAGTGTTCAGCAGCGTGTAGACACAAAATATCCAAGCAATACATGTACAAATATTATTGAAACACAAGTGTAGACATCATTCATAGGACTATTCTTTGGTGCACAGAAGTTGGGCCTATTTCTTCTCCCACCTACACTGGGCATTGCAACATTAGCTTAAGTCAGTAAGTTACACTAACAAAAATAATGTACAAGATAGAAAATCAGGCCTATATTTAACTAACTACTCAAAGCTCTTAATTCCTAATGGAGTTCAGGTAAAGCTGTAAACTCATTCTCCCCTGTGTAATTCCACTTGAAGTGGAATGTGACTTCCAAAATATCAGTTATATTAACTATTGAGCATTTCAAATATTACTGTAGGTTATATTAATCTTTACTGTTAACATCAGCTAGAAATAAGGGTGTTTCTGATGCTGTATCTCCAAGGAATAGTAATGTATTCAGCACCAAATTACCTAGATTTTGTTGTTTGTTTACTCTACTTTCCAATAAAAGCATGTGTACTTACCATGGCAACCTTGCTTTCTTCACTATATTTGGTACCTCTGAGACTCAGCACACCTTAAGGGAATAGATTTACTAGTCTAACTTGATGAAAACGGCATCCTGTGATTTTTCTCTCTCCCCCCTCCAAACTCTCATTCACTTCAGCTGTGGAAATGCAAGTAGGGAGTCTTTTTGCCAATAGGAAAGAAATCATTTTGCCAAAGAGCTAGGGATTCTCCTTCAGTTTATGATTAGATTGCATTTTTGACTTATGCATATACTGTCTACACTGCAGATAGAAGTGCTATATGGACATAGCCATGGTAGAGATAAATGAACTGGCTCTAACAGTGAAAACAGTTTAGCCATAGTAGCACATCCACCTGCATGATCTAATGTATCTAGCTGAAAAACAGGATAAATTAGACAAACTCTTTGTTTGCACCTCATTTTGGTATTTATATCTGAACTTTGGAACTCATGGCCCACTTGGGCCACTGCAGGCACAGCCCTACAGTGATGCAGCACTGCCCGAGACCCAGGAGCTGCACATGATGAATGGAGCTGGGTTGGCCTGCTGGCGTGCAGCTCCCGGGTCTCACGCAGTGCTGCACCACCATGGGGCTGTGCCGGCAGTGGGCCACGAGTGCCCCAATGACCCGGCTGACTGGTTGCTAGTGCCAGGGGTTTTACACCACATGGGGGATGGATATGTGGCAGCCCCCCCTCAAGCCCCAAACCCACAAACCTGGCAGTTCCTCCACCCCCACACAGAGGTCCCCTACCCACAGTCTTCCCACCCCTATGCCCCTACCTACTGGGGACAGATAACTATAGTTTAGGACTTATGTCCTGGCTCCATCCATCTCTCTGTACCTTAGATAGATAGATAAATAGATAGATAGATATTGGCATTTCATTTAAATCATGGGAAAACACAGATTTTTGGGTATTTTAATGAGTGAATTGGGGATTTTTTCTCAGAGAATTTGCAATTTTTAAAGAGAACACCAGGATTCCTGCTAGTGAGGTAAGTGGCAAGACCCAGGCAGAGAAGCCTGCCCAGGGCTGGCACTAGGGACCCAGCTGGAGGGTAGATGAGGTGGCTAAACTCCTATCCACCTGAGGCCAGAAGGACACGCTTTCGACAGTTCAGAGCAGGCCATCACAATGAGCCCATCTTCCAGATGATAGCTGCCAAGATGGCAAGGTGGAGGCACACATGGCAGCAGTGCTGCACCAAGGCCAACTGTACAGCCAGGGCCCACTAGCTGGCCTAGAGGTGCAAGCAGCTCCGCTGCAGTGCCTGTACCAGAGCCCAGGTGGCCATGCAGTCCCTGTCCAGGTCTGGCAAGTGTGCAGACATGGGGCTGCAGATCCAAGGAGGAGGATGCTGTTGGAAGTGGCAGCAAGTCACAGCCAGGAAACAGTCCCTGCTGCCAGACTGCTGCAGTGGGTAGAGGGTGCAGGGGCCACTGTAGGTCAGGGCTGCTGCAGCAGTCCAGCTGGCACAGGGACCTAGTGTTCTCATATACCAAGTGGCTGGGCCTCAGAAGCTCCTGAGGGCAAGTAACTGTGAGCTGCTCACCAGGGCAGCACAGGTGCTGGCCCTAGTCTCCAGCTCTCCCTGGCTGCAGATCTAGGAGGAGCTGGACAGTGTCAGTTTGCCCCAAGTGACACAATTTTCCCCTCAAAAAAGTGCATGTTTAGGCATGTGTGCTAAGGCAGAAATCTCCAGCATAAATTTGTGCCACTGCTATTTGAGCAGCTGCAAGCACATGTGCCTGCATGTGTGGACATGGCCCAGGAGGTCATCTGGTCCAATCCCCTGCTTAAAGCAGAATCATCCTCAACTAAACCACCGAAGACAAATGTATCTACCTAGTCTTAAAAAACTTCGTGAACCATCTTCACACACTACTACCAGGCTAAATGCCAGAAACAACTTTAAAAACTTGTAACTTACCCCAGGTAAAACAGGGGGACAAGTACTCTGCCAGTATTCTATCACTGCAGAGACAGAAACTCATTTGTCAAAATTATGCTACAGAGCATAGTTCCTTTTCTGATAAAGGGATGAGTTTGGGCTAGTACAGTATATACATTGTCCAGGGATAAATGAAAATAGCACAATTTGTTTTGTTTGAACAATTTCCATCATAAGAAGTCCCAAGTCCTGACTGAGACATTTGGATACTCTTATAATATAAATACTGCTGATGCTACCAGTAAAGCATATAAAAATTATTTTACTGTTTTGTGATGAGTGTACATGGCTGATCAGCTATAGAGTTCACAATTAATTTAACATTAAAGAGAACAAATGCTGCAAATAAATAAACTGCTGTAAATGTTTATGCAAAAGATTAAATCAGTCTCATTTTAAATGGAAAAATAGCACTGACTATAAAAAGATATGGAATAAGACAACAGCTCTCACAAGGGATATGTAAAAGTAAAGGCAAGAATATAGTTTAGCCAGTGCCTTAATTTTATGATACTGCTGAAAATTTAATTTGAATATCTTAAAAAAAAAGTTACTCTATGTTAAGACATGTACTTTTATAGTCTGTAAAAATGAATGTTCTTGAAAATACTATTGTGTTTTCCTAGTTGTCACAAGAAATTATGGCCTTGGTGGGTTAATCTGCTACACTCAGGAGATGTGAGTCTGTCTTTTTTATCACATGAATAAATGGTTTTGATGGTCGCCATCCTGATCCTCAGGTAACAAACTGTCCAGGTAAGATGAGAAATAAAGGATTTAGGATTGAAAGAGGTGTAGAGGTGAAGGAGGTTATATATGGCATTCATTTAAGTGAAAAAAATACAACTTGCTGTATGTGGGACAGCTCTTATGGGAAAGTCCCTTAGAATTTCTTATAGCAACTTTTCCATAGATTTATGAACTATCTGTTAGACTTAATAGGAAGTATTATGCCTGCGATCAAATTTGATAGGATGCCTTTGCTAGAAAGGTTATTATTCTATGTGAAATTCTATAGGCTTTTAAAATCATTTCTATGTTCTTTATAGATTTCTTGCCTATTGGATTTTCAAATATTTACCTATAAGTGTGTATTTAGTTGTGTTCAGTGGCCCAAGTCTATGCTCCTTTTAAAAAAAGAATAACTTCATTGAACAGAGTCTTTTTTACAGCAATATGCACAGTGCTTTAAGTGAGCCTCTGGCAGTAAGCCTTTGGCAGCTGCCTCGCTTCCAAGGAAATTCTATATTAAACCCCTCATACATGGCCTATTGAGGTCAAAGGAAAGGCTTCCACGGTTTTAAATGTACTTTGGTTCAGACCCTAAATTAAATCAGTAAAGTACTCTAATGTCACTAGTTAAGTCTATATTCTGTATAAAATACCTTGCCTACAAATAGCCCCATGGGACTATAGCAAGAGAAGGGCAAAGGGCACTGCAGACGTAGTATGGCATTAGGAATAAATCAATGTAAAGTCTACCAGTGAACTAGTGCTCCTTGTCCTGACTGAGTGAAAACCTTGAAAATAAACATTTTAAAAGGTGACTTAAAGAAATTCGAGGGAGTGTGTGTGTGTATGTGTGTGTGTGCATGCACACGCATGCATGTGTGTGTGTATTACTTTCATGATCTGTGATTTTCACTTAGTAACTCTGAAGCCTGAATAAATCCCTGGAACCTTAGGATCAGATAAGGCTTCCTAATTTACCTTTAGGAAAATTCCTGTTCTGACCAAAAAATCCTCCCGAAAATAGATTTTACTGAAACATCTTTTTAAACTACATTTTTCACAGTGCCACTCCACTTTCCCCTGGAAACTGAGAAGCAGAGCTTAGCAACACCAGCAGGAAAGTTATATTTCACAATCGAGCTTTTTAAAGTAATAACAAACTTGTGAAAGAAAGAGTTAAAATGTTACGAGAGGCACTGGAAATTGTTGTGACTTTATGGCCTAAGCTGTGTGCCCTTTGAAGCTCTGCCAGTCTCCTCTTCAGCCCAAGCATGACTGCTTCCCCTGAATTTAAGGGGGGCTTTACTTCCTTGGTTTTAAAGTAGCTGATGGATACCCAGTGCCACCTCTCCTCAAGGATTAGTAGATTACTTCAATCTCCCGGTGGCATAAATGGCAGTCACAGCACCAAAGGGATGGCTTTTCTGAAGCAAATAGGACAGTCCATCCTCCCACAGCTGGGCAAAAACAAGGAAGGTTGAATGGGTCACCATAGCTAACAGACAAGGCTGCCACTGCACAGCTCTGAAATCCAGTCAAATATCACCCTTTCCTGGAAGAGGGCTCAATTTAGCAAAAATGCCAGTTGGGACCGTTTTCTTTTTCTTACCTTCCAGGATTACAGAGGTTTTGACAGCTCAGGGCATGCAGTATTCCTCTTGAACCCAGTTGTATGTGGCATAGAGAGAGAAAAAATGTATGTAGAATAGAGGAAAGAAGCTCACTCAACCTAGCAGATCTGCTTCAGAGCAGGCTTGATTCCCCTGCGTCCCGCACCTAACTGTTCTCTAGGGCCACCTGGCGCAGTTAAAAACCAGTTTGCATAATGACAAGGGGCTAATGCCTCCCTTATTGTCACACAGCACAAGAACCAGGATTTGGCCCCAATGACACCTTGCAAAACAGAGTATAAACACAGGTCCTGTGGTCACCACAATTTATAAATGAAGAAAGAGAGGAAAAGAGAGAGAATTAATTCATCGTACAGTGGAGCAGAAAGCTCACATCTGTCCTTTATACACCCCATTTATTAATGCTGTTCTCTGCACTGCCAGTACTAGGCAATTAACTTACAATGACTGGCTTCCCTGGTGTGAGGAAGACGGTATGTTTATCATGGGAACATATTGATCTCTTTTTAAAATTCTAAAATAAAGTGCATGATTTTCAATATGCTACAGACTGGAAGATAAATTCTTGGTCACCTGTAATAATTAAGGAATTAACATGATGTTCTAAATTCTGAGGCTGATAAGCTATTAAAAAGCCCCAAAGTGAAAGGCAGTTTTGGATAAAACAAAATATAATGTCTTGCCTCTTCAGATTGAAGTCTCCATGCTAAACTCAATGCAGTTCTCTGCAAAGCTACATAAAATCCTCCAGTGTGCGCACACAGGCAGTAAGAGGAGCTGATTTTCATAGAGCAACAACCTGGTGTGCTGTGCATCTGAGATTAAAATCCACTAGCCATAAGGTGCCTATCTGTAAAAAGATATTTAGGTCATTTTAGTGCCTTTTATATATATTTTGATGTGGAAATATACATAATACTCCTTTTTACATAAAGATCCTGCTTTCAACATATTAGTTTTTTTTTCTCCCTCCTTGATCTGCTCAGTTAGCCCCCAGTGAAGGTTTAGTGCCAAACAGAAATGAAAAAGAAAGTTCGAAGTGGGGGGCTGACAAGTGTTTCAAAATAAACCAAGGGATTCAAAGTTGTGTCAGATGATTAAGATGCACCACTGCCACTACCATTTTTAGCAACAGTTGACCTCTCTGATTCCTCTAAGACTCCTTAATACATTTTTATTTACCCTGGTGTTTTCTAAGTAAACCAGTGGAGAATCAGCCTTCTGGGTATAAATCTGGCTGGGTTGTTGGAAAGAAATAGGAGGGAGTAAGCACATATAAAGCACAGAATAAGGTTAAATTAAGCATACAGCTGTAGATGCTGCATGTGTTATAAGCAAAGAAATGGTCAAGTAAACCAATCAGATAACCTTGTTTATACAGGGCCAGATTCTGTCAACCTTACTCACCCTGAAGTAGGATACCCTACATTCATCTGAAGACATGATTCAGAATGAGTAAAGGTAGCAGAAGCTGGGGGCAATGTGAATAATTTCCAAGGCGTCTAATTCAACTAGGTACAGAGAATTGTCATCATGGGAATGGAAATCACTTCTTTTGTTTAAAGAATGACTCAACACCTTACAAAAAGAGGCCCAAGAAGACCGTGTTCTAAATGCCACTTCTATTAGTCTGTTATGAAAGAGAAAAGTTGCAATCAAAGATAGAAGAGAGTATTGCTCTAGAACAATGGCACAGAAAGTGGGGTTCAAATGGAAGACACAGGTAATAACAGCAAACAACTCTAGGGCAGGATGACAAAGTCAAAGAGCAAAAGGAAAATCATGCACTGTATATGCTTTAGACTGATGCATTGGAAAAGCCTAAAAGCAAAGCAACAGGCAGAAATGAACTCCAAGGACATGTAGGAGAGATGCAGAATTAGCAGGGAGTTAAATTAATAGAAGTCATGGCAATGGCTAAAACTAGAGCAAAAGAGAAGCAGGAAACTCAGACATATACCTAGGAATAGAGAGAAAGAAATGACCAGGAAAGAATTAAAAGTGTCATCATGTTTAATTTCATAGATGTCATAGACATTAGGGCTGGAAGGGACCTCGGGAGATCATCGAGTCCAGCCCCCTGTCCAAAGGGCAGGAAGTCAGCTGGGGTCATAGGATCCCAGCAAGATAAGCATCCAATTTACTCTTGAAGGTGTTCAATGTAGGTGCTTGAACCACCTCCGCTGGCAGCCTGTTCCAGACCTTGGGGGCTCGGACAGTAAAGAAATTCTTCCTTATGTCCAGCGCTTTTCCAGGCTAAAGAGTCCCATGTCTCTCAGCCTGTCATCGTAAGATCTGTTTTCCTGACCTCATGCACGTGGCTCTCCTCTGGACTCTCTCAAGCTTCTCCACATCCTTTTTGAATTGTGGAGCCCAAAACTGGACGCAGTACTCCAGCTGCGGCCTCACCAAGGACGAGTACAAGGGGAGAATGACGTCCCGGGATTTGCTCGAGAAGCATCTATGGATGCAAGCCAACGTTTTGGTCGCTATACTAGCCGCAGCATCGCATTGGAGGCTCATGTTCATCTTGTGGTCAATGATGACCCCCAAGTCTCTTTCTTCTGTAGTGCTATCCAACGTAGCACTGCCGAGCCTATAAGGATGCTGCAGGTTTTTCCTCCCAAGGTGGAGAACCTTGCATTTTTCGGTGTTAAACACCATGAGGTTCTCGTCTGCCCATTTGCTGAGCTTGTCCAGGTCAGCCTGGATCACCCGCCTATCTTCTGGCGTGGATGCTTTACCTCAAAGTTTGGTGTCATCGGCGAACTTGGCCAGTCCACTCTTGACTTCAATGTCCACATCGTTAATGAAGATGTTGAACAGTATGGGTCCCAGGACAAAACGTTGAGGGACCCCACTGGTCACAGGGCACCACGATGAGTGACTGCCATCGATTACAACCCTATGGGTCCAACCACGGAGCCAGTTTCCCAGCCAGCAGATTGTGGTGGAGCCAAGGCCACAACTGGCCAGTTTGGCCAAGAGGTGATCATGGGATACCAGATCAAAAGCTTTTTTGAAGTCAAGATATATGACATCAATCTCTTCTCCCTTGTCCAGATGATAGGTCACCTGGTCATAGAAGGAAATGAGATTAGTTAAACAAGACCTACCCGCAACAAACCCAGACTGACTATCCCTTAGGATGTTAGCCTGGGCCAGTCCATCAAGGATGGCCTCCTTAATAAACTTTTCTAAGATCTTCCCCAGGATAGAAGTCAGGCTAATGGGCCTGTAGTTAGCCGGATCCACTCTCCTCCCTTTCTTGAAGATCGGCACCACATTGGCCTTCTTCCAGTCTTCGGGCACTACACCAGAGCGCCAGGAGTTTTCAAAGATCCGTGCCAGGGGCTGGGCTATGACGCTCGCCAGCTCCTTGAGTACCCTGGGGTGCAGATTGTCAGGGCCAGCTGACTTGAAGGTATCCAGCTTCTCAAGGTGTTCCTTCATGAGGTCAGCATTTATGGAGGGTAGGGGATCCCCATCACCTGGATTTCCCTGTCCCATAGCAGGCATGGGCATCCCATGTGACTGATGAAAGACTGATGCAAAGTACCTATTTAATAGGTTGGCTTTTTCCTGGGCGTCAGTTGTCAGTTGCCCCATCTGGTTTAGCAGGGGTCCAACGTTGCCCTTGCTTTTCCTCCGGCTCCCCACATAGCTGAAAAAGGACTTTTTGTTGTCCTTGATGCCTGAAGCTAGTTGGAGTTCAGTTGCAGCCTTGGCTTTCCTGGTTTGCTCCCTGCAGGACCAGACCAGAGTGGAGTAATCCTCCTTGGAGGTGAATCCCATCCTCCATCCTTTGTAGGCTTTCCTTTTAAGCCACAGGAGGTCCGCTAGGTCCCTGGAGAGCCAGGAGGGCTGCTGTGCCTTCTTGCTGCCTTTCCTCCATGTTGGAATAGATTTAGCTTGTGCATTGAGGATCGCTTCCTTGAGGAGCAACCACTCTTCTTGAACTCCCATCACCCTGGGGTCATGGTCCCTGAGGGCCTGACCGACAAGCCTCTTGAGCTTGTCAAAGTCGACTTTTCTGAAGTCAAGGACTTCTGTGTTGCTGCCTGACTTGCCAGCTTTACGGCGGATGGTGAAGGTGATCAGCTCGTGGTCGCTGTCACCCAGCTTTCCATCGATCACTAGGTCACCGATTAGGTTGTCCCCCATAGCCAGTACCAGGTTGAGCAGCGCTTTGCCTCTCGTTGGCCCATAGACTTCTTGAGTCAGGTAGAGGTCATCCACGCATGAGAGAAAGCTTTGTGACCACTCGGATTTTGCTGAGTGATCTTCCCACGAGATGTCCGGGTAATTGAAGTCACCCATGACAACCAAGGTCCTGGAGCAAGTGGCCTCAGTCAGTTCCCGGGTGAACTCCTGGTCAAGCTCAGGACTTTGAGTGGGAGGTCTGTAGTAGACTCCCACCGTTGTGTCCCCTGTTCTGTATTCCCCACGAATTTTTACCCAGAGGGTCACTAGCGTGGATCCTCCTCTCCCTCCTAGCCCATAGCTCGAGACTGGGAGGATCAGCGAAAACACCACCTGAGCTCCCAGACCCCTAAGCCCTGCTCCCAACTCCCTGTAGCCACTCATGACCTGGCTGGGGGTGCTCCAAGCCGTGTCATTGGTGCCCACGTGAATAAGGAGCATGGGGTAGTGGTCTGTGGGCTGGAGGAGCTGCGGGATCCTCTTCACAATGTCTCAGATGCGGGCACCCGGGAAGCAGCACACTGGGCTAAGGGGTCGGGGCAGCAGATTGCCCCCTCAGTGCAGGATGGAGTCTCCCACAACAAACACCTTTCGCTTTGTCTTGGGGAGAGCGGGGCCAGTAGCTGCGGTTGAGCCTGGGTTGCCTGCGGGAGCTGGCAACTGAGCAGGCTCTGCTGGGGCTGCAAGAGGTGCGAACCTGTTGCTAAGCTCCACCGAGGGAGGGTCCTTGGTGCGGCGAGCCTTCGGGCCCTTGACAACCTCCGTCCATGCCCCTGACTGGGCAGAGCGGGAGGTCCCAGAGTCCTCCTTAGTCGTGGAGGGAGACGGAGCTCTCCCCTGTGACCCCCCGGGGGAGAAGGGCCTGGAAGTAGGAGTCTATCTCCTGCTCGCAGTCCCTGATGGCACGCAGTCTCTGGACTGTGGCCTGGAGCTCCTCCAGCTGGCGTGCCAGAGACCCCAGTAGGGAGCAGACCCTGCAAGGGGAGGTGGCCATGCTCCCGGGCCCCAGAGCCTGAAAAAGGGACAGGCAGCCATGGGCTCCATCTGGGCGGCCGTCTCTGAGGTGCCCAATGGAGGGGCCACAGAGCCCGAGGGGACCCTCGGGGTGCAACGCGTGCTCATCCTTGTCATGCCTCTGGTAGGCTGGCTACATCTGGGGCTGGCTATGGCTGGGGGGGTTGCAGGCAGGGTCTCGTGCCCTCCCGCACCCTCCCCCGCGTGAACTCCGCGCTAACTCGAGTGCCTGTTTGCGCAGCCTGTTTGTGCGGCTCCGGTTGCGGGGCTCCCTGGGGGGCTTGGCCAAGTAGGGGCCTGGGTGGGGGCTTGACCTGGTCCGGCACCAGGCAGCGGCCTCCTCCCAGCAAGCGAGGAGTTAACCCCTTCCCAGATATTTGATTACCAAAATATTGGCAAAGGACATATCAGAACCATTGTTTACTTAATATTTGAGCCCTGTAAATTATTTTGCATGAGGTGTTTTTATGCAGCAAGATTTGGTTGCAAAATACTATCCGTCAGAATTGAAACACATATTGGAAAGTTAGCAATTTTGACAAAACAGTAGTTGAACTGAACTTGGAGGCCCAAGAATGAACATCTGGTTGAAAGCACAGAGAGATGTCTTTCTTGGGATGGGTAGATCTCTCCTCTGTCTGAGTATGACCATGGACTTGAATTGGAGTCTCCTGCACCTAAGGGTAATGCCTTTATTATTTAAATACACAGTCCCTCTTTTGCCCCAAAATATTTTGAATCATTTATGCAAAGTGGAATAGTCACAAAAGGAGAGACTGAAAGCAACTTACCCCAGGATAGCCATTAGGTGGGTTGCTAGGATACTCATATGGGAAACTCAGATCAAGTGTTTCCTCCAAAGCAGGCACAGTGAAAATTTGAATTTAGATCTCCTGAGTTCCCAGAGAATGCCGCAGTGACTGAGCTACTGGTTAATATAACAGCTCTTCCTCTGCAGAAAACCAATCCCCCCAAAAAAAACCAAAACCAAAACCAAAACTAAACTAACCTCGACATGCCTTAAGTTTTTCTTCATGAGGAACAGGAAGGTTTAAAACTTAATTTTTTCTCTCAGGTGCAGAATACTATTGCCTGCCCAGCTCCATACGCTGCCTTATAAAAGAGCTATTATTTTTCTAGATAATCATTTTAGACTTGTAATTTCCTGGATCTTTCTCCTCCTCTTTTTTAAACATTGGTACTTACATGTACCATTTTGCTATCTGCTTTATGGTGTTTTCCTTCCTTTACTTTTTGTAGATAGCTCCCTCTATAAATTTCACCCTTCTCCCTTTCTTCCCATCTATCCTCTTTCTTTCTCATTTCCTCTTCTTTTTCCCCCATCCCTAGCACTGTCTTCCATTCTACTACATGTCTTCCATCACAAGAGCAAAGAGGAATGATTGAAAGATATTTACTTAGCAGGCATTCCTGTTCCTCAGTCTGGGGAGTTTGGGCCTTCAGGAAACTCCCTTTTTAAGGAATAAATTGAGCTCTTACAGTCTAGAGAATAGGATAGATGGTAGAGCATCCCACTGAGATGCTCTGGTGTCCCCATGGGAGAAGGAAGTCACATACCCTGTGCTTTGCTACACTGACAGGCCCATGAACGTCCCAATATTACTAGCTTTGCCTCTTCCTATGTATTAACATTCCCTTAAACGTCTTCCACTCTGCCCTGCCTGTTTCTCTAGTATTGCCTTAGGATGCCTACCCATGCTGCCCCTTTGTCACATGATCTGTGAAACCAATGACTTCTCCTTTGAATTGTCCCTGTGGTTCTGCTTCTGTTTTTGTGTGCTAGTTACCAAACAGAGGAGTATATCTTCCAATGGGGGTTGCATTCTTTGGTGCTGTGCTGGAGTGCTGCTATGTGATGATATGGCAGATGTCCAGGCCTCAGCATGACCCAATAACCACCAGTTCAAACTTGGATGAGATACAGCTAGAGCACTCAATTCACTTTTGAGCATATAAAAACAAACAAACAAACCTAAACCAAAGCCTTTAAAGAAAATCCCAACAAAACTACAGGCAACCTCTGCTTAGCCCTCTTAATTGGTTCCTGAAAAACCTAGCATTAAGCGAAACATGCATTAAGTGAAACCAAAAGTATTTGACAACCCAAGACGGTGACCACAATTATTCTTAATGACCCAAGATGGTGACCGCAAGCATTATAACAAAACTTGCTGAGCACTAAGCAAAATCAGCTATCAATTTAAGATGAGCGTTATAGCAAAATAGCGCTAAGTGAAACAGTGTTAAGCGAGGGTTGCTGGTATAGAAGGATTAAAAAAATTCAACCCAGATTAGATATTTAGAGAACCAAATTTGTCTGTTTTAAGAGTAATGACAAATAAAAGGTGTCATAGTAACTGCCTACACAATATGTAACTGACTCAGAGGAAGTCCAGAAATGTCTGTATTAAAGACTTTTAAAATGTTTCGAAGTTTTGAGTGTAATGTCTGCAGATTACTATGCCTGAGACATTTGTAATTAAACATCATTTAAAAACTTGTTACTTTCTGATTTATTTCCTCTTGTCTAAAGTTGTTTAATTTTTCTTCATATTACTATTGACTGGAGAGGAACATAAAATGTTGCTGTTCAAAAAGTACATAAGTTCAAATCAGTTTAAAAATAACAGGATATTTTTTCTTGCTGTAAATATTTCAGCATTAATTCAGGGTGTATGAAGTTCTTTAGCTGCCTGTGGCAACTACATGCTCTTGCAATCACAGGACTGTGAAACACAGATCAATATCACACAGGGGTTGTAATCAACATGCAGATTAATGAACAGGACCGTATCCACCAGGGAACAGTAGAACAAAGACTAGTTGAGCAATTTAATTGCTGAGTTACTGCTAAATCTCAGTTTTCTATCAATCTCCATCCATTATGACTACTGATGCATAGCAGACATTAAGAAGAAAACAATAACATAATGATTCATAACTGCTGGGGTGCAAATGAATGAGTAGCATTGTGAGAAATGTGGCCGTGACTATTTTGTGCCTCAGAGCCTATGAAAACTATTTGAGAAGTTATTCCTAATCTTCTCTGTTTGCAGATCTCGCTTTAATCTTTTCCCCCAGAATCATTGTTAAAGAAGCAATAGCAGAGCAAAGCCTTGCTTGAATCTTAATTTTTATCAGTTTCAAAATGCTCTTACATTATGGTTTTGACTATTACATTAAGTCACTTAACTCAAATCATCATAAAAAAATAGGGATAGAAATAACTTGTGGGTTGAGGTTATCTAGCTTAGCCATTTCAAGGTAAAAGGTTGTTCCTTCCCATGGACAGCCTTTTGTATGTTTTCTCTGGTACCTTAAATATATGTTTGTGATGGTGATTTCAAAATCCTCAGGGAGATGAACTTTACTGTTGTTAAAACTTCACTGCTAGGATATTTTCTCTTAGCTTAAATTCTTTGCTTCTACAAATAATGACATATTTTTATTTATACCCCTTTGATTACTGGAGACATTTTATCAACTCCATTTTTATTTATGCCCTTTCATCATTTTATCTTGTTATAATTTCTTCTCTCCTTATTTGTTTAAATAAGTGGAATATGTACTCCACATATACCTTACAAATTTTGCACCAGTAATTAATTTAGCCTAGTTTCCTTCTATAGTTTTCCTCCTAACCTTATAACCAGATGCCCAGTTGTTAATTTCTCCTTTCTGTGTTCCTTCCCACTTTATCTCCCTGATACTGAGATTCTTAGAACATGTATTTTGCTAAGGTCTCTTATCAATGATGTCAAAAGAAAACTATACTTTAATGCAGTGATTGTCAACTGGGGGTATGGGTACCCCTAGGGGTACTTAAAAAGGTCATAGGGTGTATAAGGGGGCTCCCACCACTCCGCACACCCTGGCAAAGGACCAGGGGGTATGTGCCCCCCCATCTGTGCAGGGGGGGCAGAGGCAGCTGCTGCTGTGTACTGGGCTTTGTGCACCACTGCAGCTGCCCTGGGAGCAGTGCAATGCCATGTGCCTGCCCTCACCAGGCTACGCTGTGCCCCCTGCCCACCCAGCAGCTGGACACATGTGGTGTTGCACCGCTCTTGGGGCAGTTGCAGTGGCATGTGAAGTGTGTAGCAGCAGCTGGTTCCACCCTGTGCACAGATTGGGGGGGGGCACATTATGATTGTCCCATGACCTAGCCCGGCCAGGGCCCCATTCACCCCAACCCTTCCCCCTGCCTCTGCCCTGCTCCTTCCCTTACCAAGGGGTCCTCAATTCCCCCATGGCCCTTTCCCCTCCCCCACAGACTTACCTGCTGGGGAGATGGTGGAGGGGCATGCACGCACATGCACACACACACTCAGCCCCCCCAAATAATTTGAATATAAAGGGGTACATGAATTGAAACTGGGACAGAAGGGGTACAATTGTTAAAAAAGTTTGAAAACCCCTGCTCTAGGGATGTGGACAGACATAACACTTAAGCCATGACAAAAATGTTACTGATTGGAAACCATTTCACAATTGCGGATAGATGTATCCTCATGTACACTGCTAAAGGTTATAAATAGAATCCGCATCTTTCAGCCCATGCCTCCTTCCAGCTTTCAGAGAGGCAGCCATGGGTTTCGTAATAAGTTTTTGGAGGGGCTGCATGAGCTGGACAGAATGGCCTGGTGGGCTGGATCCAGCCCATGGGCTATATTTTGCCCACCTCTGTGTTACAGGCACCTCTCACCACAAGAAAGGGACTACCACCCCCTTCCTCTCATACGCAACACACCTAGAACCTGGCCACACCTCCTCACTCCAAATAAATCTGGAATGCCTGCCCAAGCTTCATAGTGGAAGTGAAACCAACACTGAAATGGAGGCTTTCTGCTCCTCCACTACCCTGGCCTGTGGTCTTTGCAAACCATTTATCTTTGAGGAATAGAAACTTGGTTACATCATAGAACAGCTGCATTGCCCTAAATGGGTATGAGGAACAGTGCCATTTGGGATACTTGGAGGACTGGGCAGACACTGGGCACTTAATGCCTTGTGTTCACACATAATATTGAACCAGTTCAAGGAGAAGTGACTTAAAATTGTGATTGATTTTCTGATTCTGTTTTTGAAGCATTTCAGGAAGTTTAAACCACGTTTAAAGTGGCTTGTACACCTAGGCTGTTAAGTACACTGTGACCAGTGGGATCCCACAAGGCTCTGTCCTAGGGCCTATATTGTTTAACATCTTCATCAATGATGTGGACGTTGGTGTCAGAAGTGGACTGGCCAAGTTCACTGATGACACAAACTCTGGGGTAAAGCATCCACACCTGAGGATAGGAGGGTGATCCAGGTGGATCTGGACAGACTCATGAAATGGGCGGACAAGAACCTGATGGTGTTCAACACCGAAAAATGCAGGGTTCTCCACCTTGGGAGGAAAAATCTGCACCATGCGTATAGGCTCGGTAGTGCTACGCTAGTTAGCACTACAGATGAAAGGGACTTAGGGGGGTCATGGTCAGCCACAAGATGAACATAAGCCTTCAGTGTGATGCTGCGGCTAGTAAACTGAGCAAAATGCTGGCTTGCATCCATAGATGCTTCTCAAGCAGATCTCGGGACGTCATTCTCCTGTTGTACTTAGCCTCGGTGATGCTGCAGCTGGAGTACTGCGTCCAGTTTTGGGCTGCACAATTCAAAAGGGATGTGGAGAAGCTTGAGAGGGTGCAGAGGAGAGCCACACATGATCAGAGGTCAGGAAAACAGACCTTATGAGGCTCAGAGCAATGCGGCTATTCAGCCTGGAAAAGCACAGGCTCAGGAGTGATCTGGTGGCCCTCTATAAGTTTATCGGGGTGCTCATCAGGATCTGGGCTAAAGTCTGTTCACCAGAGGCCCCCCCAAAGGATGACAAGATTGAACGGTCACAAACTCCACTGTGACCGGTTCAGGCTGGACATAAGAAAGAACTTCTTTACTGTCCGAGCCCCCAAGGTTCGGAATAGACTGCCACCAGAGGCAGTTCAAGCACCCACTTTGAATGCCTTCAAGACACATTTGGATGCTTATCTTGCTGGGATCCTATGATCCCTGCTGACTTCCTGCCCCTGGGGCAGGGAGCTGGACTCTATGATCCTCCGGGGTCCCTTCCAGCCCAAATGTCTCTGAAATCTATGAAGTGTTATGACTGTCCACACCAAAAAAATGTGACTTTTTCTCCCCATCCAACCCAAAATGGCACTGGTTTTCTATTTGCTATGATATCTGACTGCAAACTCATATCCAAATGTTGTCCATGTAGCACCATGTCCACCAGTAGGATTTTTTTTTTTTTTTACATAGAATCATAGAAAATTGGGGTTGGAAGGGACCTCAGGAGGTCATCTAGTCCAACCCCTTGCTCAAAGCAGGACCAGCCCTAACTCGTTCATCCCAGCCAAGGATTTGTCTACCTATGTCTTAAAAGCCTCCAATGACGGAGATTCCACAGCCTTTCTGTGTAACCTGTCCCAGTGCTTTACTACCCTGCTAGTGAAAAAGGTTTTCTTAATATCTAACCTAAACTTTTCTTGCTGCAACTTGAAACCATTGCTCCTTGTTATGTGCCTTCACTGAGAAACTGGGGGTATGCAGACCCCTGGGGGTACTTGGGAATGCCCTAGGGGGTATGTGCAGGCAGGTGGGGATGGAGCACTGCCATCCACCACCCTGTGCCACTGCCGCCCAGGAGCAGGGATGGGCAGGGTGAGGACTACAGTTCCCCTCTGCAGGCCACACAGGCACCGCCTGGTCAGCTGGATGCAACAGGGGGAAGCTCGCATGGTGGCAGCACCCACCACCCTGTGCTGCCACCACTTTGCATCTGGCTGTGTGCCAACCCTCCTCCCCCGCCACTCTGCAGTTGGCTGCTGGGGGTACACTTATTTAAAAAGGTTGAAAACCCCTGGTCTAGCTCCATCCCCTTTGGAACCTCCTGGGCACTATATTTGCTCTTTTCCAATCATCCAGGACTTGTTCATCACAAATTTTCAAAGATAATAGCCAGCGGCTCTGCAATAATATTGGCCAAGTCCCTCAGCACCCTCAGGTACATCACATCCAGCCCCATGAACTTGTACATGTCCAGCTTTTCTAAACAGTCCTTAACCTGTTCTTTTGCCACTGTCAGCTGCTCACCCTTTCTCCAGACAGTGCTTCCAGGTGTATTAGTTTGGGAGTTGACATTGCCTGTGAATACTGAGGCAAAAAAGGCATTGAGTACTTCATCCTTTTTCACATCATCTATCACTAAGTTGCCTCCCAATTCAGTAAGGGATCCACACTTTCCCTGATCTTCTTCTTCTTGCTGACATACTTGTAGAAACTCTTCTTGTTACCCCTTACATCCTTTGCTACCTGCAATGTCAGTTGTGTTTTGGCCTTCCTGATTTCATCCCTGCATGTCCAAGCAATACTCTTATACTCGTCCCTAGTTTTTGGCCCAAGTTACCATTTCTTATAAGCTTCCTTTTTGTTTTAGCTCACTGCTGGCTGGCAACCCTTGCAAAGCCAGCAGGCCAAGGCACTTAAGGGATCCCAGCCCTGGAGCAAGCTGTAGGCAAGGCAAGGGCCCCCAAGGGGACACGTGCGTGCCTATACACAAATGCTAGGAGCTTGGGGAATAAACAGGAGGAACTTGTCCTCCTGCTTAACACAAATACTTACAATGGTATAGGGATAACAGAGACCTGGTGGGACTCCACCCATGACTGGGCCACAGGTATACATGGCTATACCCTGTACAGGAGGGATCAAGTGGACAAAAGGGGCAGGGGGTGTATCTCTCTATGTCAATGAAAGCTATGCATCCCTGCAAACCAACACTGGCACCCAGGGTAGATGGCCGGAGACTCTCTGGGTTAAAATCCATGGGGAACACGGCACAGGGGACACAATGGTGGGACTCTACTACAGACCTCTGACCCAGAATCAAGAGTTTCACCAGGAGTTCACCAGGGAATTGGCTGAAGCTGCATGTTCCAGGTCCATGGTTGTCATGGGAGACTTCAACTACCCAGACATCTTGTGGGAAGAGTTCTTGGCTAAATCTGAGTGGTCGCAAAGCTTTCTGTCATGCTTGGATGAGTTCTAGCTGATGCAAGAAGTCTACGGGCTGATGAGAGGTAAAGCGCTGCTCGACCTGGTCCTGGCAATGGGGGACGACCTAATCAGTGACCTAACAATCAAAGGGAAACTGGGTGACAGCGACCATGAGCTGATCACCTTCACCATCTGCCATAAAGCTGGCAAGTCAGTCAGTCCTTGACTTCAGGAAAGCTGACTTTGACAAGCTCAGGAGGCTTATCAGTGAGGCCCTAAAGGGCCTCATCCCAAAGGGGAGGGGAGTTCAGGATGGGTGGTTGCTTCTGAAAGGAACACTCCTGGATGCGCAAGCAAAGTCTATCCCATCTTGGATGAAAGGCAGCAAGAGGACACAGCAGCCCCCTTGACTCTCCAGGGAACCAGCAGATCTCCTGCATCTAAAAAGACAGACCTACAAAGGATGGAGGACTGGATCCACCTCCAAGAAGGAATACTCTGCACTGGTCTGGACCTGCAGGGAGTGTACCAGGAAAGCCAAGGCTGTGATGGAACTCCAACTAGCTACAAGTATCAAGGACAATAAAAAGTCCTTTTTCAGATATGTGGGGAGCTGGAGGAAAAGCAAGGGCAACATTGGACCCCTGCTAAACCAGATGGGACAACTGACAATCAACGCCCAGCAAAGAGACAACTTGCTAAATGGGTACTTTGCATTGGTCTTTCACCAGTCCCATAGGATGCACCTGCCCATTATGGGACAAGGAGGCCCAGGTAAGGGAGACTCCTTACTCTCCATCAATGCTGACCTCGTGGAGAAACACCTTGAGAGGCTGGATACCTTCAAGTCAGCCAGCCCTGACAGTTTACAACCCAGGGTACTCAAGGACCTGGCAAGCATCGTAGCCCAGCCCCTGGCATGGATCTTTGAGAACTCCTGGTGCTCAGGTGAAGTGCCCAAAGATTGGAAGAAGGCCAATGTGGTGCCTATCTTCAAGAAAGGGAGGAAAGTGGATCCAGCAAACTATAGGTCCATCAGCCTGACATCTATCCCAGGGAAGGTCTTAGAAAAGATTATCAAAGAAGCCATTCTTAACAGGCTGGCCAATGGCAACATCCTGAGGGATAGCCAGCACAGGTTTGTTGTAGGTAGGTCCTGCTCGACCAATCTTATTTCCTTTTATGACCAGGTGACCTATCACCTGGACAAGGGAGAAGAGATTGATGTCATATATCTTGAATAAAAAAAGCCTTCAATCTGGTATCCCATGATCAGCTCTTAGCAAAACTGGCTAACTGTGGTCTCGGCCTCACCACAATTCGCTGGCTGGGGAATTGGCTCTGGGATAGGACCCAGAGGGTGGTAGTTGATGGAAATCAATTGTCATGGTGCCCTGTGACCACTGGAGTCCTTCAAGGCTCTGTCCTTGGGCCTACACTATTCAACGTCTTCATTAATGATGTGGACATTGATATCAGAAGCAGACTGGCCAAGTTCACCAATGACACCGAACTCTGCGGTAAAGCGTCCACACCTGAGGACAGGAGGGTGATCCAGGCTGACCTTGACAGGATCAGAAAATGGGCGGAAGAGAACCTGATGGTGTTCAACACTGAAAAATGCAAGTTTTTCCAGCTTGGGAAGAAAAACCTACAGCATCCTTATAGGCTTGGCTGTTCTACACTGGTTAACACTATGGGTGAAAGGGACTTGGGGGTCATGATTGACCACAAGATGAACATGAGCCTTCAATGTGATGCTGCGGCTAGTAAAGCGAGCAAAACGCTGGCTTGCATCCATAGATGCTTCTCAAGCAAATCCCAGGAAGTCATTCTCCCTTGGTGAGGCCACAGCTGGAGTACTGCGTCCAGTTTTGGGTTCCACAATTCAAAAAGGATGTGGAGAAGCTTTAGAGGTTCCAGAGGAGAGCCACACGCATAATCAAGGGTCAGGAAAATAGACCTTATGATAAGAGGCTGAGAGCTATGGGACTCTTCAGCCTGGAAAAGTGCAGGCTCAGTGGTGATCTGATGGCCACCTATAAGTTTATCAAGGGTGCTCACCAGGATCTGGGGGAACATCTGTTCACCAGAGCACCCCAAGGGATGACAAGGTCGAACAGTCACAAACTCTTCCATGACCGTTTCAGGCTGGACATAAGGAAGAACTTCTTTACTGTCCAAGCCCCCAAGGTTTGAAATAGACTGACGCCAGAGGTGGTTCAAACACCTACTTTGAACACCTTCAGGAGACAATTGGATGTTTATCTTGCTGAGATCCTATGATACCTGCTGACTTCCTGGCCCTGGGGCAGAGGGCTGGACTCTATGATCCTCCGGGGTCCCTTCCAGCCCAAATGTCTATGAAATCTATGCAAGTGTTCCCTGTCAAACCAAGCTGGTCTTCTGCCATACCTGCTAATCTTCCTGTGCATCAAGATGGTTAGTTCCAGTACCCTCAGTAAGGTTTCTTTAACATACCAGCTCTCTTGGTCTCTCTTCGCCCTTAGACTGGCCTTCCAGGGGATCTTGCCCATCAGTTCCCTGAGTGAGTCAAATTCTTCTCCAACTCTCCATCCCATTGATCATCTGTGATTTGGATTGCTTTTCACCACATAATAGGTCTGAGCTTTCTGGTGGTAAAACCTAATTGAAATCAACTTGATGAAAATTGGCTGTGTAGTATATGTGTGTGTGTGTGTGTGTGCACGCGCGTTTTCTTCATTTTCCAAGTAGACTTTCATTTTTATGCTTTCTTATCCAAATCTCAACAGATGCTGTAGTTCCCTGTTGGGCTATCACTGTGTAAGGGCGAACACCTCGACATCCTGCTGACATTCACCGGTCCCTATGGTGGCTGTGGCCCTGTGGCTGAGCTGGAGGGGATTCGACGCCCCTTCTTTTCCTGCCTGCCACGACTTTGATGATATAAAAGTTCTTGAAAAAGGGAGGTGGTAACCGCCTGTCTCTTGCCCAACTCAATCAAAGGGGTTGCCCCGCACCCTAAGGGGGCCTGACTCCTGGAGTGTAGAAAGGACCAGCTTGGAATCAACTTCTTCTCCTTTGTTTTTTATATATATATATTAAAGGAAAAAAAAGTCCTTGACCTTTTGCCTTCTCGGCCTCAGGGGTCTTCCCGGTCAGGTGCTTGCTCTCCTGGGGTCGTGCTCTGATCTGCTCTCCCCACCCGGATCTCTTCCCCGGGACCTTCAAACCACACAGGGGACTTAATTACTGGCAAGCACTGTTCCTGCAGCAGGGGATTCCCTCAGATGTCATTAGCCAGGCAGACTCCATCTTTGCGGCTCAGGGTCTTGCTGGCCCCTCTTTGATTAAGAAGGCATCTGGAGGTGAGCTCCTGCTCCCCTTCCCTGCGGCAGGCACCTGTCTTTCATCTGGACTCTCTGACTGGCTGGGAATATCACTGGAGGTGAAAGAAAGAGGAAAAAAACCATGAAGAACCAAAAGGAATGCCACGACGGGTAGATTCAGGTGGATCTGCCGCCTCTGCTGCTCCTAGGGCTATCCCTGGATTTCCCTCGGTTGCCCTGCTTCTTCCATCCTCCACTTCACTCCTGTAGTGAGGTTATCGCCACTTCTTCAGCCTCCACCCGGCAGCTTGCCCCTGCCTTTACTTCTGTGGCTACTCGCCCCAACTCCTGCGACCATCCCGTGGATCCACTCCCAGCCTCTGGATATAGTCCGTGCTGCCGATTAGCCCTGATCCGCTTCACCTGACATGGAGGTAAAGCTGCGCTGGTGCAGACTGAAAGTTCCTGCCGCAGGGTCAACGTGATTGCGCATGGTGGTTTGTGTTCCTGGCCGGGGATACACCCCTGGTGAGTGCCCTCCGGGCTCTCTCATTCCCAAGTTTGAAAACAGAACACAATTAATTTCTGCTCCTCACCTTCTCTGTATACTTCTTGAATTTGTAAATAGATCAGTGACCTGATGAAGACTGTCTTGACTTCTAAGGCTTGTCCAAATTCTATCCCAACTCTTCAGTTGATCCAATAAAAGATATCCTAAGACATCCTTGCCTCTCACATAAATAGATTAATGAATATATGAATAAATGTTCATTTTTGCTCTTCTTTACCTCCATTTCCTTTTATATTAGAGTAAAAGTAAATGCCACAACTTTAAGAGAAAGCTCTCATTGAGCCCCATTCTATTTTTAATGCTTCTAACTGGCTAGTTTTAAAACCATTTAATCTAAAAAGTTTTCCTCTCTCAATAACATTCTAATTTACTCTAAATTGCCAACTGTCTTTTTTACACTAGCAGAACATCAATAAACCAACATTTAATAGCTGTCTTTCTTTTCACTTACATTCAGATTATTTGTAAGAGGATCACCTGCACAAAGCCAGCCTTAGTTTCTTTCAAGGTTGTTAAAGTCTTCCTGGAATTTCTCACTCTTTCTTCAGTCACAAATTTGGATGCAATGTATGGAAATTCCCCAGTACTCTTCAGGGTATCCTTTGACCTTCTTGTCACAACTCTTGTCCCGGCACCCGCAAGGCAACATAACATCCTGTTCTCTTTATCTGGGTCACAGATGGCCCAAGCCACATTCTTCTCTTACTCACTGAAGGAACATCCACTAGATAAATTAGAACAGATGTACAGGAACTTTTTCTTTTGGCATTTATTCCACCCTCTGGTCTAATTACTCCTGACATTGTGACCATCATAATGTGAACTGCATCAAAGAAATGAATAGCAGATTGTCCTCCTGACAGCAAATATGTTTATTTTTCCTCTCAATGAGACAAGCTTTTAGTTTTTCTTGCAGTGAGATGAGCCCTGCTTTCCCCACAACTTGTTCTGAAGCTACAATAATGAGGAAAAACATCAATACAGTACACTGATTTGTGCTTAAATTCCCGTAAAAAGAAGGTAGACACACTTAAGAAATAGCAGTATACTTTCAAATATCTTTTTTGATATAGAATTTTGCAGCAGAATTCTAATTTGTTTTTTTGGTAATAAGCTATTGCACTAACAATTTTGGGTGCCTGTTAATAATATATGGTGCAGTTATACATATTTTATACTAAAGGCTGTTTTAAAAGCAACATCTTTATAGGTAATAACTTGCTTAGAAAAACACTTTCTTTAATTATTTATACTTATTTGGAACAACAAAACCAACCATCATTTTATAAGGTCAGGTACCAAACAGCAACTATTAATAATATAGTTGCACATCTTGGGAATAAGGTGCTTGAATATTTATTTTTTAATCACTTAGTAAAGACAGTTATCTGCTATATAACTAACCAAGCAAGACTCTCCTATAAAGCATTCTAATATGTCTTCAAAGGTTAATGTGAAATTTTGGAAAAGGAAAATCTGAGCAAATATTTTTGCATACAGATGGAAAGGGAGGGGAAAAATGTTTTCTTTAGCAATAGCTGCACTAGTCTAATGGAATCTCAAAAACTGGTAAGAAGTCCTTCCCTTTTCAGTTTCTTATTATCTGTGGCAGCTACTAATGAAAAGGTTGTGAAATTGTAGCAAACCCTCCCAGTTTCTTTTTTTTAAATGCATTCCCTCCCCTTCCCTAACCATTTCTAACTTTCTTTCTGACCTCTCTATCCCTTACAAGTAGTTATCAGTAGTATTAGGTCAGCTAGGTTTTTATATTCCCTTATGACAAGCCCCCCCCCCTTTTTTATATTGTAAATAATTTTTTTTTTAGGTTTGTATTGATTTTTAGTGTTGTATATTGTATTATTATCATTTTTGTATTGATTTGTATTGTTTCATATGGATATTGTATGGTTTAGGCCTGTGTTTGTAAGTGAACCAAAGTAATGTCAAGTTTCCATTTTGTATGTCAAGCCTCCATCTTGTGTCCTCTGCTTGGGCATCCCCTGTGTTGTAACTGTGTGACTCATGTACCCCTCCCATGTAAATTTGTTCCCATTAGAATGGGAGTGATTGGGAATGATTGAAATATAATGGTAGCAGGCCTCTACTGAATGGCCTGTAATGACCGGGCAATCATCTCATATTGATTCATCCAGGAACCATGGACCTCACCCAGGAAAAGAAACAAGAACCCAGCATTTGAAAGACAAAAGACCCTGAAGAACCAGCAACTCTACCATTGTATCCCACCATTACAGATATCCGAAACTGCACATCCCTACCTGCAGCACACATGCTTAGTACACCAGGGGCTGACCCTTGCCACGGCATGCCTCCTGTCACTAGGGTCACACAAGACTGCCCCTACAAAAAGGGGCAGTGAAGACAGACCCAGTGGGAATGCCATTTCTATCTGAATAAGACCATCTCCATGTCACGGTGCCTATCCACCCCAGAGGCCCTGCCGGTGACCCCCTCTAGACAACACCAAGCTGAAGGAGACCCCAAGTGGCCATTGAGGACCAACTTTCAGCCTGGGATAGGTAGATATCACTTGCATATTTCCTCCTCCAATTTGGACTCTCTCTCTCTCTCTCTCTCTCCCCTCCCAGACTTCAGCCCCTGCACCAAGCCTCTTTAACCCCTGCTTCCATTGTGTGTGTGTGTGCACGCGCGCGTGCGCACGTGCACACAAAGGAAGCAATAAAATATTGTTTCACCATCTCCCCTGTTCAATAAAACCACTGTCATTTATAACCTAGAGTTGGGTTGTATTTTATTGAGCCCTGATCCCTTCCCCATCTTAAATTCTGGTCTCTGCCTCTCTCTCAGCTTTTCCCCCTGCCCTGTCCTTTTCCTGCAACCTCTCAGCTCCTCTCTGTCCCTTCTCTGTTCCCTGCTGCAGCCTCTTGGCCCCATTGCTTTCTGCCATCTTTCAGCCCCACTCCCACTGCTTTTTGCCTCCTCTCTGTCCCTTCTCTGTTCCCCTGCTGCAGCCTCTTGGCCCTGTTGTTTTCTGTCATCTCTCAGTCCCATTCCTGCCATCCACTGCCTTCTTCCCGCAGCCCTTCCTGCCATTTCTGCCGCTTCTAGCCTCCTGGCCCCATTTCTGCTGTCCACCACCTCCTTCCTGTGTCTTGTGCTCTTCCTGCCACTTTTAGCCTCTTAGCCCCATGCATTTCTGCCTCCTGCTGCCTCTCCCCATCTCTTTCCAACCTTTCCTGTCCCTTTCCCCCTTTCCCCCGTGTTCTCCAGCTTTCCCCCACACTGTTTCTAGCCACCCCTTCTCCCCCCAAAGTCCTCTGGCCTGCCACCAACTTCCCCACAACTACTTTGTGCTGCCCCGCAGGTTTCCCAGCAGTTGGAGCCCTTCTTCAGCTCCCAGCACTGGCAGCCCCCCCCCTGTAACTTCCTGAGCTCCCTGGCAGTCCCTCTCCAGCACCCCCGGTTCCCAGAGCCAGCCTCCAGTTTCCTCCACCCTGTCTAGCTCCAATGCACCCTCTGTCCCAGTTTCCCTCTCCCAATTTACCTTTCGGCTCCCCCGTAGCTCTGGCTTGGGTCCCAGCCTCTGTGCTGGGTTCTCTCTGGCATCACTTCCCTGTTCTGCAGGGTTGGGTATTGTCTTTCAATCAATTAAGGTCATTTAACCTAGAGTAACCCCCAAGCCTCAGTTCTTCAGCCCAGCTCTCCCTAGTCTACCAGTTCTAATCCTGGTCCCGGCAACTTTCGCTCCCTACACTTCCACTTTCTTACCTTAACCTTTCCCCAGGTATCCCAAGTACACCAAGCACATACATACATACACATCACAACACCCAAGTTAAGAACTCACCTGTGTGTACGTGTAGGTGAGTGGTATGTATGTGAACTGATATACATATATGTCACTGTGTGCATGATATATGAATTAGTGATCCGTGTGTGTGTATTAGGTGTGCAGGTATTGATAATTGATTCTGGTCTAATTTTTGGTCTGTATATTGTGTGTAGGTGTTTGAACTGGTGACAGGTGTGCATATGCCTAGGCTGGTAATTGACTCTGTGTGTGTGTGCACCTAAATGATTTCTGTGTTTGTGTATGTGCAATTGTACACTGTGCCCTCCTGTCTAGCAGCACAATTTTGAGATCCTGGGAGTTGGCCTGGCCCCACAGGGCAACAAAATCAAAGTAAGAATTTCCAAATTAAGGCAGCAGGTCAATTCTAAGGCAATAATAATTTGTGACTGTGCATTAAAATGGGATCAGATCCTGAAACAAGCTCCATGTAGACAGATTTTTAGGCAGAGCCCCACAAAAGTAAATGGGACAGACACTCCATTGCCCTGACCTTTGTATTACTATTGACACCTTTTCAAAGTGAAGGCAAGGTGAGTGTAAAAAGGAGTCTGATGGCATTTCCCCAGTCTTGTTTATTGCATGATTGATATTAATATTATTAATGTTACCTTTACTAAAATATCAAGAGGTTATCAAGAGGAACCCCGCATGAACTCAGATCAAATTCTCTTGTGAAACAAAACTACAGAAGAAGTCTCCTTTGGACAGCTTCTTCCCTATGTCTGTGTTTGGTGAGCAGTATTGGTTTAAGTAGCATTTGTAGTATCCTTTTACAGATAAGACATGGGACCTACCACCAAACCTGGGAAATTTCCAGGTTCTGAGGGTTGGGAGAGAGCAAGGTTACCGGCACAGAAGTGTTGTGCATCTTCACCTCGTCTAGCCCATAACAACCTCCTGGGCACTTTCAACATCATTCTGTTGAACCTAAACTTTAAGTAAGTCTTTTGCAGCCCTCTCGGGCAGATGGAAAGGTTTTATGAAAAATGCAAGACAGCACTCATTCGTAGCATCTCCTTGAAGAGAGAAGAGAGTGTGGTCAATGTCATGTGACCACAAGCCCAGTTTACTCATTCTCTATCCTGGATGACTAGCTGGATCCTGGCATTATCAAGGTATCTGCCTAGTCAGGTAGGGTGCCACAGAAATAGCTGACCCCTTCTGCATGGAAGCAGAAGACTTGGTTCAGATCCTTTGAGACACTGCAATATTTCCTTAAATAAAGAACTGGAAACCACAAAGGACTGGCTCTGCTTCCTGACTAAATGACTCCTAGATCTCCAAATAGCTATTAACATGTCATAACTGCCTTCTGCAGAAATGCTCAAGTGAAAACATACATGCATTTCTGCTGCCCTTCCTTTTTGTGCCAAAGCTATCTCTGTTCCATATAAATTTGACATCCCTTAGCTTCTGTCATTGAAAATGATTTACATAAGTGATAAAGAATTATGAAAGTGAAGTTACAGAAATAATCCATATTAGATGAACAAATCCCACAACACTTCACTTTCCCTGCATGAGTATTTTTTGGGTCTCACATTCTGGATATTTGCCATTATACTCCAATGTTATGCGTTAGCAAGCAGAGAAGTATTTATGCTGTACTTAGCACCGCCAATTTCCATGAAAGTTCCTCCAAAAAAAAGTTCTGGAAAAAGTGATGTGTAGTGCTTAAAAGAGTAAAGTAGCTCTCATGTTCAGAGAAGGGCAACTATTGCAGAAAAGTATTTGCAAGCCTTTGTCTAAACCTCCCCATCCCTACCTCTAGATTCACTTCACTGATATGAGTGTATTACACTATCAGTGAAATGAATCCAGAGGTAGGGACAGGGAGGTTTGGACAAAGGCTTGCAAATACTTTTGTGTAGTATTTGCCCTTCTCTGAACATGAAAGCTACTTTACCCTATCCACCCCAGTAAATCAAGTACTTGGATTTACATTTGTGCACTGCCATTTTCCAGTGCACATGAGTGCATATGCTAGCCTGAATGCATGCTTGGATAGATAATACTGTATTTCTTTCATAACCACTTGGTTTATATTATGTCAGATTGATAGCATGAAACAGTTGTTCCTGCAGTTCTCTTTCACTGTTACCATAAAATAGGGTAAAAGAATATTCACATAGACAGACACCAAGTCATTATTCCTTTTGTGGTTGATTTTGTTCTCATTTTGGGGATGTGCAGCCTTTGAACAAGAGGCAGCTATTAATGGAACTACTGTTCCAGAGAAATCAATAGTCCACAAAAGCAAACAGCTGCCTCCCAGTCAGAGGGGAAAAAAACCACCCTCTGTCATCTTGGCTTCAATCTTTTTGAAAATTTGGGACAGAGTGAAGTTGTTGATATCATTCATATGAGGGTCAGGATAAGATTTTGTGGCAAACCTCTGGTAGCACTGTTCGGACAAACTTGAGTCTTAAGTCTATTGACATGGATGGGATCCTCTATCAGCTTCAGGTTGCTTTGGATGAGGCCCTTCGTGATATGCACTTAATGCAATATGCCCTCTAGTTGTTACTTAGCAACTTCACTAAGAAGCTTCCTGCAATATCTTCCCTAAAGTGGCAATTCCAGTGCAACCATTTGTTAACATTTTGGTAACAGTTTTAGGAAACAGAAACTTTATATTTGCTGATGCCTATGAAGTGTTAGTTAGAATTAGTCACAAAAACTAATTCTGGGAATCTTCTGGAAGAAACAGAATTATTAAAATCTACATTCCCTCTGATTTATTGTTTCTTCTGCTTACCATTTTTATAGTATGTCTTTAATTTGAACTGCAAACACTAGCGCATAGTTATTATGATGTCTGTAGTGGTTAATTGGTTAACTGTGCATCCAGGCCATATCTTGTATGTAGGCAATTCTCCTGTTGGTTGGAATAAGAGTTTTTGCTGGAGGGCACTATCAGTCCCTGGGTGAGCACAGCAAAGCAATTCAATGGTTGTAACCTTTTAGTATTTCCTTTGTTTGTTGTATGTTGCTCCTTTTCAAACTCTGCAGATGGATCATTAAGAATTAGCCTGTATGTTAAGCTTTTTGAAAAGAATAGAGACAAAATGAAAACAACAAATTCTTATTCCTAAATAAACTCTGAATGACAATGAAAATACTTTCCAGTACTTTAAAACTAGGGAGCAATCTTCAAAGTAGCATATATCTATCCAATAATGGGCATACTTCCAATGGAACAATTCCTGAAGTACAAAACAGACACTTACTAAACTGCAAGTGAACCATACTGATTGGTATAAAATAACTTACACGTACATCTAAACAGAAGGCAAAGCAAAGAAGAATCTTGATGTGAGATAGTATACAAACATCCCCTGATGCGTTTAACAAAGGATGCATAGACTGAACATTATCAACCACTGGGACATCTACTTTCCAGATCAATTCACCTAAGATAAACAAATAATAAACTTTAACATTGTATCTTAGCCTATAGTGAATAAATTACTTACTAGAAGTTTTAAGAATCTTTGAAGATTCTGATTTCATTCTCTAAGATCATTGGCATGTTTAACAGAAGTAACTGTGTAGATGCACTAGACATATCCTTTTGTAAGGCCTTTAACTTAGTGCTGCATAATGTTCTGATTAAATGTTATCACTCTGCAATATCAATAAATCACATGGCCAATGGATTAAAAACTAGCTAGCTAACAACTCTAAAAGAAGAGCTGTTAATGAGGGAATTATCACTGAGTGGGAGTGTTTCCAGAGGCAGGCTGCAGGGATCAGCATTAGGCTCCATGCTATTCAACAATTTCATCGGTCTTCTGGAAGTTAATATGAAATGACTGCTGATAACATTTGTAGATAACACAGGTAGACAGAGTTGTAAATAATGATTAGGACAAGGCAATTACACAGAGCAATCTAAATTGCTTAGTCAACTTCCACCATTCAAACAAAATGCATTTCGTTCTGACCAGGGGTCATAGCTCAATTTTAGCCATCCAGACCAGTTTGGCAAAAACTTAGGTGCTTAAGCAGTTGGGGTGTGTGCAAAATGTTTACTGGATTTAAATGCCTAAATTCTGTCTACATTTATCTTAGTAGCTTAAGTTCTTTTTTTAATCCCCGCTCCCCACAATCTAGCCTTTAATTTCCTGTCTCTTAAAAGCGATTACAATGCTTTCTTATGCTACAGGCATATTCTAAGGATAGATTCATTAGTGCGCATAATTTCTCAGATCTAAGCAATGAAAATCATACAGATTTTAGGACAAGATCATTAAAGGACTTAAGCACAGCACACCAAACTTTTAGGTGTCATATTGCCTGCCTTGGATATCTAAGCTGATACAAGAGTGTAGGTTGTAGCTGTGTTGGTTTAAGGACATAGACAGACAAGGTTCTTTGCGTGAATCTGCTATCTTTTATTAGAACAACTTAAATAGTTGGAAAACAATTATTAAGCAAGCTTTCGGGTTCAAAAACCCTTCGTCAGCCTAAGGAAGTTTCAGCAGTTGGTGTGTGCTCTTCCTGGATGGAATGACAAGTAAAGGAGCCAGAGGCTGGGCTGGGCTGCATACAAGACAGGTAGTCAGTGAAAATGTAGATTGAGGAGTCAATGGGTGATAGACTGATGTGTGGGGTGGGGGGGAAAGACAGAAGGGGGATGAAAAGTGAAGAGATACCTAGGAAGTTGGATGTCAGGCAGGTTATAATGTGTCATAAATCCAATGTCTATATTTAGTCCACGATTTTTAGTATCCAGGAGGCTGATGAAGTGGAGTTCATAGGCTCGTCTCTGGGAAGTGTTTTGTAAGTGTCCTTTGAGGATCAGGCCTGAGAAGTTGGAGAAAGAGTGGTTTTCTTGTGAGAAATGTGGCCCCACAGGTAATTGGGTATTCCTGTCTTTGATAGATATCTGGTGTGCATTCATTCTGGTGAGCAGCTGTTGTTTGGTCTCTCCTACGTGTTTTCCATAAGAGCATTTGGTGCATTGGATGAGAGAGATTACATTTCTGGAGGTGCAGCTGTAAGATCCGGGAATGCTGATGGCTCTGTTGTGGGGTGTAGTAATTGTGGTGGAGGTGGAGATGTGTTGGCAGGTTTTGCATTTCTTGTCGTGGCATGGTCGGGATCCTTTTGGTGTGTTCTGGGCGTGAGGAAGTTTGCTTCTGGTGATGAGGTTAGCCAGGTTCAGTGCTTGTTTGAAGGCTAGGATGGGTGGCTCTGGGAAGATCTTTTTTAGAGTAGGGTCTCTTTCTAGCATGGGTTGCAATTGTTTGAGGATTTTCTGTACAGATTTGAGGGAGGGGTGATATGTCATAACCAGCAGTGTGTGATTTGTGGGGATTTTTCTTCTGTACTGCAGCAGTTCTTCACGTGGTATCTGGGTGGTTCTTTCAAACGTGCAATCTCTCTCTCTGGAGGAGTGTCCTTGTTGTGTGAAAGCCTTTTTAAGATTGGTGAGGTAGCAATCCCGGATGTTCTCTTCAGTGCAAATTTGGTGGTATCCAAAGGATTGGCTGTATATCACAGCTTTTTTGGTGTGTTTAGGGTGATTGCTGATTCTGTGCAGATATGTAGGCTGATCTGTGGGTTTCTTGTATGACATAGTCTGTATTTTATCATTCTGGATAATGATCTTCATGTCTAAAAAGAAGATGTTGGTGCTGGAGTACTCTAGAGAAAGTTGGATGGAGGGATGGCGATTGTTGAATTTCTGATGGAACTCAATCAGAGATTGCAGGTTTTCAGTCCAAATGATGAAGATGTCATTGATATATCTTAAGTATAACAAGGGTTTGATGGTGCAGTTCTTGAGGAAATCTTCTTCCAGGTGGCTCATAAAAAGGTTGGCATACTGTGGGACCATTTTGGTGCCCATAGCTGTTCCCATCATCTGGAGGAGGTGTTGATTATTAAAAGTGAAATCGTTGTGTGTGGGGATGAAGTGTACAGGTCAGTAATATCTTTGCGTTTGTACTCTGAGTTGTAATCTTGTTCCTGTATATATGTAAGGCAGGCTTGGATGTCATCCTGGTGTGGGATGTTGGTATAAAGGCTGGTAATGTCCATGGCGGCTAGGAGGGTGTTGCTGGGAAGGCGGTTTATGTTTTTAAGTTTCCGTAAAAAGTCTATAGTGTTTTGTACAAAACTTGCTCTGTGGGTGACGAGTGGTTTTAGGATTGATTCAATGAAACCTGATATTTCCTCAGTTAGGGTCCCATGGTTGGATATGATAGGTCTGCCAGGGTTTCCTTGTTTGTGGATTTTAGGGAGCACATAAAAAGTCCCCTGGTTAGGTAGTGGGGAGATTAAGGTCTGCAGTTTTTCTTGTAGTCTTGCTGGAAATGATTTGATGGTATTTTTGAGTTTCTTGGTAAAAAGGGAAGTAGGATCTTCTTGTAGTTCTTTGTAGTAGGTGGTGTCAGGGAGCTGTCTGTTGTCTTTTTTTACGTAGTCTTCATGGTTTAGGATGACTATGGCTCCTCCTTTATCTGCTGGTTTTATTACTATTTGGTGGTTAGATCTTAGAGATTCTATGACCTTTTTCTTTGGTAGAGAGGTTGTTATGGTGGTGTGTGTTGTTAATTATTTCATTGTCCATTCTTTCCCTGAAGGAGTCAATGTAGTGGTCGAGGTTAGGGTTGTGTCCAATCTGATTTTTTGGGGGGTTTTTTGGCATTGATATTTTCCTGAATGTTGTCAGAGGATGAGTTGTTTTCGGGAGTGAGTTCAGTTTGGTCATGGAAATATTCTTTGAGGCAGAGCCGGAGGTGTCGGAAGAATACTTCTAGTTCTCCACATTGAAGTAATTTATTAGGGTATTTTTCTGGACAGAAATTTAGGCCTTTAGAAAGGACAGATTTTTCAGTTTTGGTAAGCGTGTGTGTGGAGAGATTGATAATATTTGTGGATTGGTTGCTGGTTTCAGTTTTATTAAGTCTGAGGTTGGAATGTTGTAAGGTGTTGGTGTTGTTCCTCTGATGGTTGTTTTGTGGCACACGGCTGGTAATGACATAACACCCCTCCCTCAAATCTGTACGGAAAATCCTCAAACAATTGCAACCCATGATAGAAAGAGACCCTACTCTAAAAAAGATCTTCCCAGAGCCACCCTAGCCTTCAAACAAGCACCGAACCTCACTAACCCCATCACCAGAAGCAAACTTCCTCAAGCCTGGAACACAGCAAAAGGATCCCGACCATGCCACGACAAGAAATGCAAAACCTGCCAACACATCTCCACCTCCACCACAATCGCTACACCCCACAACAGAGCCATCAGCATTCCCAGATCTTACAGCTGCACCTCCAGAAATGTAATCTCTCCCATCCAATGCACCAAATGCTCTGATGGAAAACACGTAGGAAAGACCAAACAACAACTGCACACCAGAATGAATGCACACCAGATATCTATCAAAGACAGGAATACCCAATTGCCTGTGGGGTCACATTTCTCACAAGAAAACCACTCTTTCTCCAACTTCTCAGGCCTGATCCTCAAAGGACACTTACAAAACACTTCCCAGAGACGAGCCTATGAACTCCACTTCATCAGCCTCCTGGATACTAAAAATCGTGGACTAAATATAGACATTGGATTTATGACACATTATACATTATAACCTGCCTGACATCCGACTCCCTAAGTATCGCTCCACTTTTCATCCCCCTTCTCTCTCTCCCCGCTCCCACCCCAGCCTGTCTCTCACCCATTGACTCCTCAATTTACATTTTCACTGACTACCTGTCTTGTATGCATACCAGCCCAGCCTCTGGCTCCTTTACTTGTCATTCCATCCAGGAAGAGCACACACCAACTGCTGAAACTTCCTTAGGCTGACGAAGGGTTTTTGAACCCAAAAGCTTGCTTAATAATTGTTTTCCAACTATTTAAGTTGTTCGAATAAAAGATATCAGGTTCATGCAAAGAAACTTGTCAAGCTGATATAAGGTGTCTAAGAATAGGATTTCTACCAGGAAGAAGATAGCCAATAGGAAATCCCAAAGGATAGTTAAGACTTTGTTCCTTTCCCTTGAAATTAGTGGGGCACCTAACTTCAGGTTAGAGCAAGAACCCTATTTTGAGCTGTGTATGCCACGTCAGGCCTTTTCAGAAAGCATTACAATATTTTCCGAATAGTCCAATGGGAGATCTGTTTTCTAATTCCTACCCTACCTGATTTAGAAAAAGGATTTGCAAATGGATCTCCCGCACTCCTTAAGTGAGCCCCACCCATTAGGCTACTGGGTGTCATGTCTGAATTTTACCTGTCAGTTAAAGTGCCAATGCCAGCAAAGCAAAAGACTATAATAACTTAGTAAGGACACAGGCCATAAAAACCCCTCAGCACTAGTGGCCTTTATTTTTCCACTGAGAGATGCATTCCAGTTGGAGTTTGTTAAAAGTTCTGTTCTCCATGTTTTAGAGACTTGTTGACTGAAATGATAAAGATTGCAGGTACACAGCACATGTTTGACCTTTTGAACCCACTGAGGGCAGTAAAGTAGGTCAGATGAATAATGTATTTAGGTCAGATGAATATGTATCTAGGTCGCTAGTGTAAGAACGTAATTGGCGTTCAGTAAATATTCACAATTGGCATGTAGCAATTGGTCACTGCTGACTATAACTAAGAGCAGACTCCTGCCAAAAGCTGGATAACTTCATGCACACCAAGGAGACACAGTCAGTGGATTGGCCACTTGCAGACATCTCCCCGCCATCAACTTTCATTTTGGCGTATTCGTTTTCTACCGGTTCGTTCATCCTTCTCGTCAAAGAGCTCTCGGAAGTTTACTGATTGAAAGCGCATTATAGTTTTTCCCTGTGCATGAGCTGTTGACCAGTTCTGGGACTATTGAGTCGGGCAGCCGCACCTAGCCTCCGGGTTAGAAAGCAAGGGCTTGGCTCAGGAACCCCGTGAACCAACAGACCCCTTTAGATTGTTCTGTTTTATGCACTGTAACTGAACAAGTCATCTATCCTGCCTACACTGCGACCATCAGTAGCGTAAATACAATAAACTTTTCATATAACCAATACGCTTCAAGCCGCCTGACTCCTACTCGCCGCTAGTCCCTGCCTGTCCGGTCATCTATCCCTTCTGCGCCAAGCCGGTCGTGCCGACCCAGGCCCGCAGGTCAAGGGTACCGAGGTGCAACACTGGGGTGAGAGCCTATCCAGTGTTCAGGCTGTTGTACTCCATACAGCTAAATATCAGGTTCACTTGAGTGTGAACCTCCTGTGTTCCATGTGAATTGTCTAATACTGGAGTTTGAAAATTTCATACTTTTTTTTCACTGGACCAATAAGAAGTCAATATTCAATCAATGTGGAATTACTTCAATAGCGTACACTGAGAGAGACTTATCAAATTATAGGTGATAATCTATCAGATAGAACACTCTTTTGGAATATGAGAGAGCCTGGTTCAAGTCCACGCTCTAAGTAAAGCAACGTAATCATTTAAAAATAGGTCTCCAACTTTTGGACTTCTAGCCATTGGGTAGAATAGTGCATGTGCACACACAAGAGGCAACACCAGTTTCTTGTGTAAACCTGTTCTGGCAGAGGCATGCTGAGACTGCCTAGCACATCAAGCCTGGTAGGTGAAATGGGTGAGGAAACCTCTAGGTTCAGACTTCTGCTTTGGGGCTTTGAGCAGTTCCACAGCATCAGGTCTAAGGAGGTGGTGTGCAATTATCACTGTTAAAATGTAAGTGCTTTAATTAGCCACTGGGTTAAGTGGCAGTTGAGCATGAACTTTAAGTATCTCATTGGTTCCTGAATCTTGGAGGTCCCTCCCTGGAGTTGCTAATACTAGCAGCTAATAAGTGTCTATTAATTATGTCTGGCATTGTGGGAAGGTTTTCTGTATCCTTTCTTCTGCCTTGTGCACCTACACAAGGGCAATCACTTGTGTTTATCATTCTCAGCTTTAAATGGAAATAATGGTATATTTTTAATAAAATCCAGATACTGAGTTGTTCTGCTCAAAAGACAGGAATTTCTCAGGCTTCAAACACAGCTGTAACCCTGATGAATACGGTACAATTGCTGGTTTCAGCAGACACTGGAGGTTTCAAGTGCCTCATGCTTCACAGAGCATTGTGCTCCTTGTAAATTGTTTAAAATGGACAAAATGTAATAATTTAACATACAGTTGGAAAAAAGGCACTTAGAAAAATGGAAAAAATGCTCTGCACCCCAATTTAAAATATAGTAGCCCAACCCTCTTATTATATTAAATGAAATATGACAAATCTGCTTTTTATAGGTGGAACAGTACATCCGCATGCTCGTTATGTGACTGTGTGATGTGTAATGCTTCACAATAGCTGTGTGACCCTGTTGTATATTATTCTTTACATAATGACACTTCAGGGGGCTGGAAATACTGCACTAAATCTTTGGTTGCATGCCTCATAATAAACTACAAGAGTGTTCTTATTGCAATATCATGTGCAGCTTGTTAGAGTGTGTGTTTTATAGCTGTTTATACCATGTTTATTTAAGTTTGGAGTTTAACTGTGTCGCTTTCCTCATCAGCTCTTTTTGCACGTGTAAGGAGCACTGCACATCCTTATTAGAGAGCTTTTTCTTACTGTTGATGAGTGACTGCTCTAGGAAGAATTTCTGAAAAGCATTTATTAAAAATGTATTTCAAGTTTTGTGTGTGAATTGAACTGTTTACGATGTAAAAACAGGAGGCAGAGAAAGGATGCAGCATATTTATCCAGGTCTATAAGTAATCATTTTGTCTAGAAGTTGTTTTGCATTCCCTAGATGAAATCTGGATGTAGTTGCAGAATAAAAGGCAATCTGACAGTGCTGGGTTCAAGAGTCTACTACTGCAAGGCAGGATGGTACAGCTTGGGCTGAAAAGGTGGACAGCATCATTGGTTCACCTATGCTACTCTGCAGACAATACCATACTGCTGGTGACAGACTAGGGTCTGACTACAAAATTGTCTAGTCCGTAGACTCCTGGGACCTGGCAACTTGCTAGATGAGCAGAGAGAGAGACAATTAGCTGTGCTAGTCTGAAGTCAGTCAGAAGGCAGGGTAGATATGAATCTTTATGAAATAACTAAATAATATACATATATAGAGCACAAGCTTTCATGTACTTAAGTTTACTTCAACAAATGCTTTCTATATGTGTCTTATTTAGTTAGTCCATAAAGGTTCATATCTGTCCTGCCTTCTAACTTGCTAGATGGGCATTTTGGGGAAAACTTACGAAGTCAAGAGTATTTAAGTAGCTGGGGTCAGTTTTATGGCTTGAAAATCTTCCCACAATTTAGAGACTCTGACAAGCTAGGACAAAAGGCTGTTATGAACCTTCTCTGCTTAGTATATCCTCTTAATTCATGCCAGGATGTGGCTATGTATATTTACAAAAAGCTTCTATTGGTATATAATAATTATTACATATACTTTTATAAAACAGAGGTTGGTATTGCATACATATCAACAAAAACAAATGAGTTTCTTTTGCTCAGATATCATATTTGTATGAAATCTGTGAACACCTTATTTTTGCCAGGCCAACAGATAGACTGGCTATTTGACAGCATTATCACATTTACACTTATCCACTGCAGAATCTGGAATAAATTTAAAATTAGGGGAGACACTGTGCACATCAGATCAATACATCTAAAAATGTAAGGATTTTTTCTGGCTTTTTTGTTTCAGTTTTTATTTAATGGAGGTTCTTGAATTCTTACTACCGTAAGACAAGCAGTATCTTTGCTGTGAGCAGGAGTCTAAGTGTAAGCCACTGGGCATCTACTATGAAAAGCCTTTGAAGTAGTCCGGCTCAAGGTGCGGATCCTATGAACTGCAGAAAGAATCATTTACAGTCTACTCAGAGCCCAGTTCCTTTCTAACTCCTTTCTGAAAAGAAAAAGGGATTTATTAAAAATGTTTTGTCACTGTCTTATACTAAAGCTGCTGATTTCAGTTAAGGCCTTGAAAGTCTCAGCACTTATTTTAAAAGGCATTATTGCTTTCTCTTATTTTAGCATTTGCTTGCTTTGTAAAACAAATCAACATCTAAGGCCTCATTCTCAGCTGAAGTAAATCAGTATAGATCCATTGGCTTAATCTGAGCTGCCTTGATCTATACCTCATAGGGCATGTCTACATGTGCACTAATGTGCTACTGTTACTGCACATTAAGTTTAGTATTAACTAAATGCACAGTAACCGGTGCTACTACACAGTGCATGGTCTTTTTGTGATGCTTAATGCACAGTAAACTAATTCTACTGCACATTAGCGCAGCTTTGCTGTGACACATTAATGTGCAATAGAATTAGTCTACTGTGCATTAAGCGTCTCATGTAGATACACCCGTAAGTAGCTAACTGTTGTTACACTTAGCCCATTGATTTTGTCCTAAAAATTATTTATGTAAATATGAATCATGGCATTTCACATTCAGTAATTAAGTAATCTGAAAATGTAATGGCTTTGGAACAGCTAGGGCCAGTTTTAGCCATTAGAACAACCCCCTTGACTTGAATAGGTTTAATTTATAATAGGTCTTTAATATCTAATTTTCCTGACTGGTTCTTAGGGGTTTTCTTTTTTTTAAAATTTTAAGTAAGTATTAGGAACAGATGTCTACCACTTGACAAACACAAAAGCTTAGGAGAATTCAACTAAATAGATTAAATGCCCCACCTATCACTTAGAAATGGATCATATAAGAAAACCTTATGTGCCTCTAAAGCAGTTGCAACAGGCTAAATTACTGCTGTTATCCATCCTCAAGGTGCGTTAATGCCATGAAAATCTCCATGCACTGAACTGAAGTATTCTTCAAGGAGCAGCCATCTCTTTCTCTCTTCCCCTACTATACTCCTCACCCTGGTAACTGGAGCTGAGCTCTGGATTTAGGAATTTAGGATTTGCCCTTTCATTAACATTCTCTCCTGATCTGAAAACATCATATAAGTAGGCAATATTGTATACGTTCTTTAAATAAAATTGAACTGAATTTGAAAGCAGAGTTACCGCTGTAGTATTTTTGGCAGAAGACAAGTAGATAATATATAATATGTGTGATCCTCAAATCTCATTCTCCAATGGAGGCAAGTGATTCCATATGTTTTTCAATATACCTGGGATATTGGATAGTGAAACTTGGGGGTGGGGGATGGGGAAAACTTCTTATGTCATCAGACGTTGATACCAAATAGTGCTCAAACCCATATTCTTAATTCTCTTTTCTGAGTTTTTTTTTTACTTTCTTCTATCCACTCTGCCAGAAGACACAAGGTCAAAGGCTAAAGTATACACAAAGGAGTCAGCAGAAACAATAACAGGCAGAACATTATCAATGGTAACAAAAATGTTAATAAAAATGAAGCAGTCAAGATTTATTTCACCTCCTCCTGACTTTATAGTCTAAGCTCTTTGTGGCAGTGATTTTTCTTTCCTTTTAGCATATTTTGCCCATTGTAATACTGCCACATTTTACAGTGCTTTATAAATACTGACTAGTAATTAAGTTAGGAATATATATCATGTGTGAAGAGCAGTTCGGCACAAAAGGCAAGTCTTAGAATGACTGTGTCGTCTTTATGCTATAACTTCCTTGCTCTGAAAGGAGCTTGTTGATATAGCTGTACTGGCAAACCTTTGTGTAGACACAGCCCATATGAGCCTAAAAGAATTTATACCAGTTCCTTTCTTTAAAAATAAGGGTATGTTGGAGAAAGGTATTTTTTTTAAATTTATTTTTATTTTTATAACTGTGTCTATATTGAAGCTTCTGCTGCCATAGATTATTCATAGAAAATTACACCCAAAGGCAACATTAATAAGGCTGCTTACAGATGTAAAAAACAAAACAAAACAAAACAGCTTTTTATTTTAAACTTCATGTGCTCCTGTACCGAGGCCAGCACAGAAGAGGCATTGCATTAGTTGGACCTGGCTCACTCAACATCTGTATAAATTAGGTGCTTTGGTGGGGCTTTTTTGGTGTTTTTATCTAATAGCTGATTGTATCAGATAGTAGATAAAAGCACCGAAAAGTCCTACCAATCTACACAGATGGTGCAGAACTGGCTCAAACACTGCTTCTTTTGGTAAAGCCCCTCCCCCCCCCATCTGCCAGCAGCCAAACTCTCTTGAATAGGCTACGCTCTTATACAATAGTGATGGAACTAGTGTCCACTAAAAGTGTTTGAGAGGGTTTTTTTTCATGAAATGTTTCTTTTTTTTAAATGAAATGTGATGGTATTGAAACTGAAACTTTCTACTCTGGGGTACTTGTCTTTACTAATTCTTGAAAACTATCTTGGATACAAGGTGGTACTTCTGGACAAAGTCAGAGTCTCATCCCAAAATGGCAGGGTGGTTAGAGCACTCACCTAGAATGTGGGGCAGAACCAGGCTCAAATCTCTGCTTTGCGTGATTCAGAGCA
The DNA here is from genome assembly GCF_052110815.1 of Crocodylus siamensis. Taxonomy (NCBI): domain Eukaryota; kingdom Metazoa; phylum Chordata; order Crocodylia; family Crocodylidae; genus Crocodylus; species Crocodylus siamensis. The sequence goes on from NC_143398.1 coordinate 70,253,233, forward strand.
GCAACCTGAATTTGGGTATTCTATGTTCTACCCTAATCACAGACAATTATGGGGTAAACGGCCTCACCTCAAAAGGTTTTGGTTTGATCTTGATGTAGAGCACATTAATTTTTTAAATCTATAGAAGTTTTGCAGACTATGGAAACTGTTTTCCATCCATATCTTACCACAAATTGCTCCCTTTCTAATGGTGGTCACTATTCTCATATACATATCTACTTTGGTTAGTCTACAGTGTGCAAATCTACCCTACCTTCTGCTTGACTTCAGACCAACATGGCTACCTATGTCTCTCTGCTCATGAATGGCACCACGCTCAGCCAATAGGCATAGATATAGATGATATAACTATAGGTATAAATATAGATATCAATGTACTGTGTATCTATCGATCAAGATATATCAAAATTACCAAGCAGTGTTGTAGCTCATAAAACATTAAGTGACACTAGATAGATAGACAGGTAGATAGATAGATAGACGGCACAGTAGATTGATTGCAGTACATTTGATATGGCCAAGTGTGGTGCAGTCTATAAGCAGAACGATGCAGTTAGTCATGTTGGTCTGAAGTGGATATATATATAGATATAGATATTTGGTTAGTCTATAAGGTGCAAATCCCCCCTGCCATCTACTATTCTCTTCTTCAAGTTGGGAGTGAGGTAGGAGGGCAGGGACATAATGCCATCTCCATTCTTTCCAGCTTCCTTTAAAATTTGTAGTGTAATTAGAGGTGGAGACTTCTCTTTTCTATGAGGAATTGGGATTGTGAACAATTTCAATGAAAAGATGCAGCCAGGAATGGAGAGGGTCCTTTACACCTTCTCTCACTGAATAGAGCTGATGAGCCTGTAGCATTTCAGAATGATGTGAACAGATGCCTAGAAAAGAAACAAAAAATCAAAGACCACCTCCACATGTGAATAGTTATTTGAAATGTATTATTGGACAGTGTTGTAACTAACTAATTTACCTCGCCAGGTAAAGGTACAGACTGCTTGGGTTTAGGAATAATTAGTATTCTTTACTTGGCTTATCCATTGCTTATTCAGAACACATATTCAATCCATCAGTCATTTTCAGATAATTACTGGGTACCAGACATGTAGGTTCCAGTGGCCATAAAAGTGAGCATGGGTTTCCTTTACACCATTTCTCATTGTTACGTGACTCCCAGAGAGTCCTATTTTTGTTTATTTCATGATCTTTTTGACAAGAATGAGATTTTAATTGTTTTGTGTGGTAGGTTTGCTGTGACCTGACCTGAACTTAGTTCAAATACAGAGGGTTCTATTTTCTGCACTGTTTGTTCAGCCCTCATTTTTTATTCTTTGATGTATTCCTAGGCAAGGAGCAGAAGACCCTCCTATTTTGACCTTTTCATTAGTAACAATTTGAGTAGCTGGTAACTTCTGATTTTTCTTTTACTCTCAGCCACCTGTGAGAGAGGATGGAAACCCACTTCAAATATAGGTTGCTTACAAATTGTTCTGTTCATCTTCTTTTAAACCCCACCTTACTATTATGTTATTTGTACTTATGTCATTTTTAGAGCCTCTATTCAGCGGGTCAGTCTACTTAAGCACCCTACACATGAGCAGAACAAAGACAGCTCCTGCTTCAGATTGTTTAGAGTCTAGGATTGCGAAGATACAAAAGATGGATGAACAGACAAACAGGATGGGGGCAGGTTGGGAACGCAAGTACAGTAAAGATGGGCATTTTGCATAAGTCTCAGTGTTTGACGTAGCCACCGCCACTGTGTTACAGGAACTGTACAACTAATCTGTCTCTAACTATCAGATATCAATCAGAAATTCACTCTTCCACATGCCCTATTCTCATCCTGTTCCCTTCTACCTGTAAGCCTCTGATTCAGCTTGTTCCTATGTTTTCATCATGTCCATTCTTTCTGTAAGAATAATTCAGAAACCTCACAAGATCTCCTGTTCTCATGTGATTTCACCATATATGCATCCTTTGAAGTGCTAACTTAAATCATACATATCGGATTTGAATTCTTTGAGAGACATATGTATAAAAAGTTTCACGTTTTAAACATCAGGGTTTTGATGCTTGGTCAGAACCTCCCAGAACAATGTTTGTTTGTTAGAACTAATTAGCATCATGATTTATTGGTAAACTTCAGAAGGTATCTTTATGTTCCTCCTCAGACTCAGTGAATTTGTTTGTGAGAAAGCTCTGAGGACCATCCGGGTGCTAGAAGGGAGGCTGACTCAAGAGAAGCTCTTTCTAAGTACACCAGCTATTTTTGATGCAGAATACTGCTATGATGGGACAGATGTATATATGTATTTGCTGCTTTAGACTGCTGGTTTATATTGCTGCGCTCAGTTAGAAAACTGTAATGTCCAACCTTAAAAGTACATTTTGGCAATGGCAAGTGAGCCTTGATAGTAATAAAGTGCTTTGATTTTCTTTGACATGGAAAGTGCTATATGGATATAAAGGACTGTATTATAATCTCTACACTGGATTGCATTCTTTACACTGTATTGCTATTTTGAAGAATTCGATACCGGTTCTAATGTTCAAGTATAATAAGGGAATCTGATGTGTTATAAAGAAATATACCAGTTAAGTAGTATTAAGCTTTTTCTTTCTTTTTTGGTGCTTTCTTTACGGTTTCTTATTAATATGACTATTAAAATGGTAACTAAGTAGAGAGATTATTATTCATTCAACACTTTTATATATATAGTTAAATCTCTACTGCATCAAGCTGCAAAGAGGTACTGAGCTAAGGATACAAGGAAGTGCCTTCTATCAAGACAGAGACTAAGGACCAGCAGTGGCTGCTGAATCTCTCCAGGCAAAGGGTTCTAGAGAGAGTTGGAAAGATGCTTAAGAGGAATTATGAAAGCAGTTTAGAAGCAGGCTATAAAAGACCTGAGTACTGAATGTTTTACTGGGTGAAAGACTATTTGGAAAGTTTGATCAATAACATAACTGAGGTGGGGCTGACTGGGGCCATGGGTATTGCCTTTGTGGAAAAGTCACAAAAATAGCTGCCTCCATAGCAGTGGCTAGTCATAGCCTCTGTCATTGAAGCCGGCCTTCTGCACCTCTGGGATTGGTCCAAAAGCTATGATTCCTAGATACAATGGGGTGAAATTTTTGAAACTTCATTGGTCTGGAGAATTAGAATGACTCCGTAGCCTGGTGGTTAGGAAACACATGTGCTGCTCCAAAGACTGTTTATATATTTATGTTATACAGTTATTTGGATCAAGGACTTGGAACCCAGAACTTCTTTTTCTCACATGTTTTGCTCTAGTCACTAGGTTTAAGAATCACAGTCAGTCTTGTTTTGTCTCTCTCTCTTCTCTCTAACTCAAACAATCTTAAGTATTCATGCAAAGTGAAACAGCATCAACAGGAGAGACTGTTCACACCCCAAGGCAGCCAATAGCTTAGTAGTTAGGGCAATCCTGTAGAGGATGTAGTGCTGAATCTCTCAAGAAGACACATTTAACCCAGCTTTTCTGTGGGCTGGGTGAGTGCTCTATCACTGAGCTGCTGTAAAGAGAAAGGGGGTAGCACCATTTGCACCTCAATTATGGAAGAAAGTATAAGTGTTGCGTAAGGGTTCAGATGAAGATGTTTTGAAATACATCATCTTCTGTAACTTGTGTCAGCACTGCCTCCAAGCCTCAGAGATTTTTCCACAATGGGAAAGGAGAAAAGGAGTGGAGGGAGTTTGGTTTGGTTTTTTCAGCCCCTGCTGGAGGGTGGGGTGGGTGAATTGGAGCCCTCTGAGGTGGGGGGCTTCAATTCACCCACCCCACCCTTCAGTGCTAGAGGGGTAACCCCTAGAACAAGCTCCCTCTGCTCCATTTCCCCCCTCCCATTCTGAAAACAGGGACATGCTGGGAGGGAGGAGGGACTGTTGCTAAGGGAAACCAGCTGCAGGCTCCTAGCTGGTAGCTAGATTCCCCTCCCACTCGCAAATTCGGTTTGTTCCAGGGTGTTGTTGTGACTCAGAACGCTTCCTGCAAAGCATTCTCAGTTACAGTGGGGAGCTGTACTTCTGTCTGCCCCCTTCGACACTTCAGGTTGTTAAGTCCCTCAAGGTTTTGAAAGCACCTAGGCAGATGTTTTCAGGATCATCATTTTTCAATTTGTTCCCAAGTCAAATCATCATTTTGGATGACAAATTCCTTTTACGGATCTAGAGCTGTGCCGTTATTTGCTCAGTCAAGCAGTGATAGGACTCAGCAAATGTCAAACAGCACTAGTATTTGTCCAGTTGGCATCAAGGCATGCAAATGTAGAGATTTATTTGTATTTTAAAGATGACTCTTGATCCGGGAGTGAGAATATAGAAGGAAAAAGCAATTTAATCCTCGCTACTTTAAAATTGCCCATATCTAATGGCATATATAACAGCACAAATGCAAACAATGTGGCATGTGGACATTCTGTTGTCACAAAGAGTGAAAATGGGATCTTCTGAAATAAGAGTAACACCTCATAAAAAGCTAGCATTTTTTGCTCTGTGAAATTGCAGCTGCCATCCCAGAGGCCATCCTTAACTTGTCCTTTAATTATGGTCTGCTTGATAAAGCCAGTTAGAGTGCTAATAATTTTACAGCTCCTAATTAACTAATATTAATAAAGTGGAATGCTAAAGCCAAGCATCTTGAGATGAGTGCATTAAATGAATTGGCTCCATCCATGATGTCAGGCAAAATAGAAGCACTTTGTATGGCATGGATATTTTCCGAGTCAATAAAAACAAGGTGGCTTTATATGTATGATCTTGTGTAAGAGCATGCTCTTTGCATTTCAAGATGAACCCTATAGGTGTTCTTTGCTGTGCACCGAACACAGGAATACTTCATGTACTAAAGCTCAGTATGATGTGGGAAAAGGAAGCAGAATCCCAAAGAGAGGCATCCAAAGGTTCAGCTGGAACCTGCTAGAGTAACAGTGTCTTTCTACATAAGTGCAATATGTATACACTACTGCTTATCGTTTTAATATTCCAGATGGCATCCTAGAATAGGTTTTAGCAGCCTTTTGCCTGGAATGTATATGCCATGAGTAGTTCAATTCTTCTCTTCTAAATCTTTGTGAAAACATGGATTAAATTATTTTCAATCATAAATATATTAGATTTTAACTGTACCACTCAAAGAAACTTTTAGAACCCATTAGGATTTCATTCTGGTTTTAAAGAGATTAAATAGAATTGCCTTATGTCAAGAGAATTTACTATTTGGTTTACAGTGGCTACAGGAGACTGACTGTAACACATGAGGGGAAGATGGTGTGAACTGCTAATGATAACCAAAACATATTTTTGACAACCTCATCATTTAATATCTTTTATCAGATATTTATTATTCACTGTTCAGAATGCATAACATTACATTTGCAACAGATTTTTCGCAGAAGATCTTTGCACATTTTACTCATAAAAGCTTTTGTTTAAATCAAGGTGTAACAGCAAAAAGTTAGTGAAATTAAGGAATAAGCTGACAAGAAAATATTTAAACAAAAGAACACAAAAAGTTTTTGTGATTGAAGAACATAAGGCCATGAAAAATATGTAATAGAAAATAATGTAAGAACTGTCAACCATCCATCACAGACTGGTAAATTCTATAAATGCGGGGGTGAGTAGTGCATACAAATTATGAAAAATGTAATATTTGCCTTGTTATTGTTTTAGACTGTAAGAAAATAATCAGTAGCTTGTAAATACCAATTACAAGGCAGACTGAATGCATTGAGAAGACATTGATTTTTTTTTATTTGATTCAGGACCAATAGACTATTTCACATATAAATTCTAGAACAAAGAACTATACAATGGAAAATACTCTTATATATGAAAAATACTCTAATATACATATGGCTAAGTACTGTGCAAATACACAATTAATATTGATAGTAAACCAACCATAGCTGATGGATCATATTAAGAATATTGTGAGGTTAGAGCTCTATCCCAGACACATGCCACTCAAATGTAATCTCAGAGTCACACTTTCTTCCATCTATTTTCTTGCAATTCACTCATTTGCCTCAGAATTTCACCCTTCATATTTCCCCACTTTACTTTTATTCACCCTCAATAGCCTATAGCCATGATCGTTAGGATTGTGCAAAGTGGGCCGTATTTGATTCAGATTCGGATTCAGCCTGAATCAGAGACAGTGATTTGATTTGTTGATTCAGATCACTGTCTCTGATTCAATTCAGCCGCATCTGAAGATTTGATGCTGATTTGGAGAATCAGCGATTCAGCCATAGACACAGCTTTAAAAGTTTTTTCTCTATAACTTGAGGTACCAGCACAGCTTGTGAATGCTGTGATACTGGGATGGATGGAGTGTCCCACAGAAGTGTGGGAGGGCCCTCCATGGGCTCAGTGGTAAACCCGGAAGTGGGCTGGTCCACTTCTGGGTCCACCAGGGAGTGTACCAGGGGCCCTGAGCTTCTCTGGCTCAGTGATTGGCCACGGGGGGACCCCAGGTGCCCCCCCCCAAACCCAAGAGGCACTGAGCTGGGGGGGAGGTGTCCCCAGCACACTCCCGGCAGACCCGGAGATGGACCGGAAGTGCTTCTGGTCCACTTCTGGGTCAGCTGCCAAGCACACTGGGAAGCCCCCCACACTTCTGTGAGACACTCCATGCACTCCATGCACTCCAGCATCGCAGCACTCACAAGCCACCTGCTACCTAGAGGTAGGTAGAAAAAACATTTAAAGCTGTCTCTGTGTCCAAATCTCCAAATCTTTCCAAATCTTTCCAAACTGATTCGGAGGGTCCCGATTTGATTCGGAGAGATTAAAGGGTTCTCTGATTCGATTCAGATTTGGAGACTTGGCCACTGAATCAGGCCGAATCTCTGCCGAATCAAATCAGGGACTGAAGCTTCACACAACCCTAATGATCATCACTCTCTTACCATGATGGGTCTCCCTGTTTCCTCATTTTATGATATCTTGTCTAGTTTCAGGGCTTGCCTGTCCTATGGTTAAACTGTGTAGTTACACAGCATGGCAGAATTGGAGGAAGAATATTTCCAGACCTGAATCCTGATCTGTGGCTTCTAATTGGTCAGTACAGCAAATGTGTAAGAAAGAGTGTAAAAAATATACTCAGCTAGGGCTAGCTCTGTCCAGTTTCATAATCTGTTTGAATTTTTGTTTATAGTGAGGGAATCTATTGATCATCAGCCTCAACAAGAAAAAACAGTATTTTCTCAATGAATCCAACATACACTATAATAGTGTTTTGAAATGTCTTATTGCAACTTCTGCTGCCAAAAGAAAAGAATACATAATGATTTGGTGGCATTGGAAGCCAGAAGAAAAAGATACAGCTATATGGTTCAAGTGATCACGTGACTAGGAAGCCACATCTCTTTGTTCTTATAAATGGGAAGAGTAGCACCTACTTCATTTCATGACCTTGTGAGAATGTTTGACTGAGGAAAATGTAGGCGTAATTGCAATCAAGTCAAGTTCTTCACTTGCTGAATAGGGTTGAAGTTAAAGCTGATTGAATGTTTTTCTTCAAAACGATTTGGACAGAAAAAAAAACCTTTCAAGAAAAGTAAAGGGTTTTTTTGTGGGGAGTGGGGAAGGAGAAAGGGGGTGAAAGATGTTTGCATTCCACAGAGACTTTGCTAGTTCATCGAACAAACGAAAGCTACCAGAGTCAAGTACATACAAGATGCACCTCCTTCCTCACCAAGAAGGGAGCAAAGGGTGAATCAGGGGAGTTATAACCTGGACAGATTGTCTAGCTTGTGGGAGAGAAGGGGAGCAAACTATAACTTTCATGAGGTACAGCAGTACCACTTGGAATCAAACTATTTTATTTTTCAATATTTTACCAAAAACATTAGCAAAGGTCCACAGACAATTTCACTGGGCGTTGGAAAGCTAAAAACATGTTTGTCAAGGTTTTTGGCCCAGAAAAAATATTTCCTGCCTATATCTAGTTGTAGTGAAGCTTTACGAGACCAGCCACTGGCATAAACCAGCAAATACAGGATCCAGCTGTGAGGCAGAAACCATCTCTCTTTGCTCTGTGCTCATTGTCGCTGTGCTTAGAACCAAACCCGGGAGATTACAGGAGTGGTATTTTTTTTATAAAATATCCCTAGCTTGGCTCAGAAGGTTGAAAATCAGTTATTCTTGTGGGTGAGAACAACTTCAAAGTTCCACAGTGAAGTTTCGACTTCAAAATGTTCACTTGTATAGAAAAACTTGTCAGAATATGAAGTTCTTGCTGGGTTTGTAAATCAGCTCTTACTTGTGGGTTTTGTAAATTAACCTCATGCAACTCCTATTGTTTTTTTGTGTGCATGTACAATCAGCACTCGTGGAGCATACGTGCTGGGCACTGGCAAATGCAACAAAGCAACATGTGCTTCATGTTCTGCTACTGCCATTTGTCAGTCCATACGCTTACAATCCATTTTTTTCCCTTGGTAAGTTTCTTTTGTTATTTATGGCTGCCAGGATGTCCGGATGCCATCCCTTGGGATATGATGCAGTTACAGGATAGACAGTGAATTCAAGAAACTAGACTTAAGCATTTTTTGTTCTATGTGTCTGGCATATGCTTAATTCTGCCTAACAGTTGCTCCTAGTCAGCAGCTCTATTCAAAGTGTGCCACTTTCCTTAAATATTCTGCATTAGAATACTTCAAAATGTATCTTCTGCCGCCTGAAGGGAGGAGGTATCTTTGACTACAATGACACGGTCACATTGTACTTCTCATGGGTATTATCTATGTATCCTACAGGATTTATTGTGAGATCTCACAATAATGTCTTTCTACTCAATAGGACATAAAGGTCATATTGCAAGGTTCCAAAATTTCATGGTAATTCTTGAGGGATTTCATGCAGGAATTGCAAAATCAGTGTCATCAGCACTGTTTTATTGAACAGGATGTCTACAATGCATTTTTATACCATGTAGATTCTTTCCCAATTCTGGTTCATTATACATCGTGTAAAAGTTGGGACCAGCTTGCCAACCTGGGGTTGCTCCCTCGGGCTCAACATGCTGTGGAGAGCCTGGCTGGGGCATGAGGGAGCTTCGGTGTAAGGCTAGCCAGCAGGTACCCTCGTGCCCCAGCCAGCCCCTCCAGCATTTACACGTGTGCTGCGGTACACATCTATACTGTACACACTGTACACATCTATGCTGTAATCTACCCAGTTAAATTAATCTATTCCAGCCTAATAGGGGTGAGCTTGTAGATGCAGAGATGTTTGCTGCATGACTAATCAGTTAACTGTGCAGTAAACATCTTGAGTAGATGTGCCCAGTAGCATGGACCTTAGATACTTATATTTTAATCAGTGGAAGTACTCAAGTTAGTGACTCCTGACTTGGATGGAGATGAAGCCTGGGATTCTCTAAGAAGATTCCTTGTCCTAGGATATAATTATCACTTTGACCAAGGCTCTTCTATCTTTCCAAACTTTTCAGAGAAGGATAGACAGGCATTTGGAGAGGTTGTCTGTGAAGCAATGTAGGCAGGTCTGTCACTTCTCATTACATGAGCCTGATTTATATTTTTCCCAAGCTAGTAGTTTACACTGAGGTTTTCCTTACTGAGTGTCAACCTTAGGTGGCAGCAGCAGCTGCTGTTGTTGCTGCTGATTCAGTGATGGATGATGATGTAGCTAAGGTGGATGTAAAATATTTGTACTTACATAGTTATACTTCCCTTTTCAAGTATTACCAAAGCAGAGACATAAAAATCCATATACTCTTGGGATTCCTTTGGGATTTCAAAGTAACAGTGACATACTTTCCATTGATGTAGTTTTTCAAATTGGACTTTCTTAATCAGTTAGGTTGTTAAAGAATTAAGGATGCATCTACACGAGATGCTTTACTGTGCAGTAGAGCTAATTACTGTGTAGTAATTGTCACTGTCTACATGTGCGGCCCTTACTGTGCAGTAATTTCCTCTACTCAGCAGTTAATTTGGTACCTGCAAATGCAAGTCGCAAATTAACTGCTGAGTAATTACAGTACAGCCCTGCATTTGTAGATGGTGGACTGGGAACAAATTTGCTCCTGGTCAGTCAGATAGCAGGGTGATTGCTCCCTGCTGCTGCGGCAGGCTTCACCACTGGAGCCTGAGAAGAGACAATGGCCCCCTGCCCTGGCAGCAGGGAGCTCCCAGCCCTTGCTTGGAGATTGCGGAGCAGGGACTAGGAGTTTGTTCTGAGCCCCTGCTTCACAGTTGCAGAGCTAGGGCTAGGAGCTTCCTACATGGGGAGAGTTCCCTGCTCAGTTTGGAGCTGGCTGAGACCTGCCTGTGACCAGGACAGTTTCCAGCCAGCTCTAGGCTGCACAGGGAAGTCTGCATGTGCAGCCTGGAGATGGGTGGGGACTGTCCTGTTTTGGACACTGGGAACTGTCTAGGAACTGTCCCAGTCAGGGGCAGGTCCCTGCCCCACAGCTTTTTCCCAGCCCTGTTCCCCAATCAGGTGATCAAGACACAGGGCTTGGAAAGAGCTGCAGGGGAGGGGCAGGTCCCAGCCCCCTGCCCTGACCCACTTGTTGGGCAGCCAGATTGTTCCGATCAGGAGGCAGGACTGGGAGCTCCCTGTTGCCAGGGCACAGAGGACATTGTCCCCAGTCTCCCAGCCCCTACCAGGAGGCAGCTGTCTCCTGTCCCTGTGCTGCCTGCCAGTCCCTGGTCTAGCACCCAGGGAAGCCTAGAGTTCCCTTTGGCTGCTGCAGGGGGCTGGTGCAGGGCTGGAGTGGGTGGGAGCAGACTGCTGCCAGGAACAGCAAATCTGCTGCTGAATCCCTGCACATGTAGGTACTTGCTTGGGGTAGGTTTACTCTGGAATATTTTGCTCTAGAGTAGACCCACCCTGTGGCATCTGAATGTGTTGATGAAGCTAAGATAAGCTAAAACCATATTAATTTTTTTGTGGGGGGGAGTGTTTTTTTGGGGGGGAGTGGTTTTTTACCCTCTATAAATTACTACTAGATTGAAGTGAACCCACTTCATACACATCAGCCTTTAGTTTCTCTGATGAGACTCTCATTAAAGATGTTTATTAATGAACTCTAGCAATTTTGATTAAGTAAGTATCCCTGTCCTAGGAATGCATTTAGGAACTCTAGGTGATTTCTTTTTTCTACAAATGGCACCTGTAAACATCAGCTAGATGTGACCCAGTGACTGATCTGATTCTCCATGGCCTTGTGGTGCCTCTTTGGTCCCTTTGGTCTGATTCTCCATGGCCTTGTGGTGTCATAGACATCTTCAGAAACTGCTCATTTGAAAGGGTTATAATTTGTATACGAGAGTGGAGAATTCCTGTTCCATCAAATTTCACACTTACTCTGCATGATTGAAACACAAGGCAGTAGAGAATGAGTCCCTTGTTATCCAATTACTAATCATCCAATCTTTCAAATTTTGATTTAAAAAAATGTTAATTAAAAATAAGTAAGTTATGTATTGGAAAATAGTCTTATGTAATTGAATAGATCATTGACTTGAAATCCAAAACCACTCCTCAAAAAAACTAGCTCTTACACATGTCAACAATTCCATACAGCCAAATCCCAAGGTTCTTATTGTGTAAAAATTGAATAAAGGTTTTATTATTTCTCCCATTGGGTTTAGAGAAGCTACTTATGAAGCTGGCCTAAATTACTTTATCATAACTATTGCCTGGTCTAAATACAGTTTCTTTTTTCATCAATATAACTATTCTGGTTAGTGATATGATATTTTTAAAGGATATAATTATACTGTACAAACACCTGGTATGAAAACAATTATAATAATGGAAAAGTACCTTATACCAGGGTAAAATATATCAGAATAAAGCACTATTATACCAATAGCTATGTCCAGCCTATGGGGTTGCACCATCTGCCATTATTCACCACTGATGTGGAAGATGAGTGATACTCTTACAGTTTGAGGAGAAACTGTCAGCTGAACTTAAGGGCTTTACATTTGGGTGAACTTTCCTCTTTAGATGCTTTATATTGGGTCCTTCGTTGTAAATTTTCAGTGGACAACTCAATTACTGAATCATCACTCCCACCTCAGTGGTGAATCAGCACACCAGCACACTTGGTGCAACTTTTTAGTTTAGATAAGATCTTAAATATATGAACTTGCTTGATTATACACTTGGGAAGATGAACTAGTTGATTATATATAGGTAATTTCTATCTCCAAATTATGGCCACATGTCTGTGTAAGGAGCTTTTATTATTTTCAGTGGGAGACACACACGTGTAGTTGTGTGCCTAACTGATATTTCTGAACTAAAATAATGGTTTGAATGGGAACCATTTAGTAAAAAAAAGGAATTCCTATCTCCTTTTTTCCTTTCTTAAACATATTACAAAAATATTTAATTGAATATTTATTAAAGGAAATTGTGTTCATCCCACATCACCTTTAATTCAAACTTGAAATAAACATATCAAAGGCTTTAAACTTGGTGACACAAGTATGATGGAAATGTGCAGGGCAGTGGAACTTAGAACAAGTGAAATTGTTCTGTATTTAACTTTCTAGCTGATCTCAGCCAAAAAATAAGTATCCCTGGTAAACGGGTCTCTGACAAATATATATAAAGAAATCTTGTTCCAAGAAAAAAAATCAAGGAAAGACTAGGAATTTGGTGAGAAAATATCTTGTATGACAGGGTAACAAACTGCTTGGGATATATAACACTTAAAAATCCAGATGAAATACTGTATCAATACAAAGTACAAAATGGTTTGTCATACCCAGGTACAAATGACTCACAAAAGAATCAGTAGTATTAATCCCAGCTAGAATTTGCCAAAATAGTTTTGCCTAGTGCTTCAACATGGAGGACTTTTAGAAATATCTCCAGGCTGGTTTAAAAAAAACCCCTTCACTAAAGAGCGGTTTCCTTCAAAGAATATCTTTGATCCACTACAGCTATCCAGAATGATAAACTTCCAAGCAGATGATAACATGTGCAAGTTATTGCAAGGAAAGAAACCATCAGGTTTTTAGGAGTGTAGACTGACCTACAAAAAGAGAATCTTTGAAACAAGAAAAGCCACACACATTTCAGGGAAAATACATTCAGTAAAAAGACCCTCCAGCTTTGCAATTGCAAAGCTGGGTATAGCAGATTTCAGTTCTGCCTTTCACAAAGTGAACAGACTGAATCTGTATTTTCACATCTGAAGTACTCTCAGCTAGCTAGCTAAAATTGTCAAAATCTATAAAATAGCTTTACTTTTGTTAGTCCTGCCCCGACAAGCAGAGAGGCCAGACTCCTGAAGTTCAGGTGCTCAGTGCCAGTGGCAGTGCTAAATAAGAGTGGCTCTTTGAGAGAACAAAGCAGATGAAAGCTGCCAGTGGCTCCTGAGACCTTTAGAATCTGGCAGGATTCACAATACTTTTATGAAACAGAGATCACAAAACACCATCATCAAGTTTGCAGTCAAAACAGCTGAAAGTCTCAGAAATAAGTTGAAGAAAAGCTGTCTCAAGAGGCAAGGAGTTGTCACTAAAAAGAAATTTTGTTAGGAACAGCAATCTATAAAGCAGAAATCCTGCTGAATATTTACATTGACCTTATCAAGCAATGATAAGATGAAACCAAAATCTGGGACCTAGGCCCAGATCTGGATACAAAATTTGCCAGTGGCCCCTATCTTTCCTTAGTAAGTTCAACCAAAGCCCTGGAGTGCAGGCATGAACCAATATATCTTCTTCCACCCCATACTCAGAGTTAAATTTTGAGTTGTTGGGAAGGATGGCAGGGGAAGATAATCCAGACCTTATACAGGTACTTATTTTTCTTCTGGAGTATTCCAGCAGTAAGCAATAGCTTCACAGAAGAAGAACCTTCAACATATCACAAGTGAAAGTCAAAAAACAGTCAAGCAGCAAAACAGAACAAAAGGAAGGGTAAGGTACTGATAGTAAGATCATAGTTGCAGGTCTGGAGGCATGTATTTTTAAGAAATCAAACAAAGCAATACCGGTACAGGATGGTTGAAGAATAGCAAATGTAGTACCTCTATTTCTGAAGGACCATGGGGAAAAGAGCCTAAAACAACTACATGCCTAGACTGACTCCAATAGATATATACAACTGGAGTCAGGCTGACTCCAATTGTATATAAGTCTTTAGAACAAACTTTGAAGGAAAAAAGAACTAAAGATAGGGAATTCAGTTGCACCACATTTACTTTAATCAAAGATGAGGTTTTCCCCCCACTCAGCATTGGTGGGGAGAGGGGGGGAGGGGGGAGGGGTGTATGTGGAGAAAGTCTTGTCTTGGATTTAAGTACCAGCCTGGGGAAGATAGTGGCTCAGCTCTGGCTTTGGTCCCAAGGCAGTAGGCATGGAGGAGACAAAGGGCAGAGGAGCAAGGGGCAGGGTGTAGCACCTCATCCTCTTCTACTGCTTTGCCCACCATAGCACTATGTGTATGTGTGTGGGGGGGAGGGCATGAATTTGGAATGACCATCCACTAATTACATGGAATTTATAGTTTTTCATGTCTAGAGTCTAATTATTAGGTGTTCATCTTAAATTTGAAGTAGTCTTAGATTTGGGTAGTTACAGATTCATAGATGTTAGAGTCGGAAGTGACCTCAACAGATCATTGAGTCCAACCCCCTGCCTGGGCAGGAAAGAGAGCTGGGGTCACATGACCCAAGCCAGATGCCTATTCAGCCTTCTCTTAATGACTCCCAAGGCAGGGGAGAGCACTACCTTCTTTGGCAGCCCATTCCAAATTTTGGCCATCCTTACCATGAAGAAGTTTTTCCTGATATCTAGCCAAAATCTGCTCTCTGTCAGTTTGTGACCATTGTTCCTTGTTATCCCCAGAGGTACCCTGGTGAACAGAGCATCTCTGGTCCCTTGCCACGTCGACCTAATGAATTTGTAGGTGGCCACAAGATCACAGCCTTCTCTTGCGGAGGCTGAAGAGGTCCAGGTCCCTCAGTCTGTCCTCATAGAGCTTGTCCTGTAAGCCCGTAACTATATGAGTGGCCTTCCTCTGGACCCTCTTGAGTCTATCAACATCCTCTTGAAGTATGGCACCAAAAACTTCATGCAGTACTCCAGCTGTGGTCTGACTAATGCCATGCAGAGGGGATGTATCACCTCCTTGGATCTATTTGTCATGCATGAGCTGATGCGTAATAAAGTGCAGTTAGCTTTGCTGATGATTTTGTCACAATGACGACTCATGTTCATCTTGGAGTCCACTATGACTCCGAGATCCCTTTCCGCTTCTGTGCTGCTAAGAGAGTCGCTTCCCAGCCAGTAGGTATGCTGGATATTTCTGTGCCCTAGATGCAGCACTCTGCACTTGTCCTTGTTGACTGCATCCAATTGTGTACTGCCCACTTTTCTAACCTGTCCAGGTCTGCCTGCAACTGTTCCCTACCCTCTGGAGTGTGCACTTCACCCCACAATTTAGTATCATCCACAAACATGGACAGAGTACACTTCACACCCCCATCCAAGTCACTGGTGAAGATACTGAAGAGTACAGGTCCAAGGACCAAACCCTGAGGGACCCCACTACCCACATCCTTCCAGGTTGTTACCAACCCATCTAGTATCACTCTCTGGGTGTGACCGCTAAGCCAATTTGCCACCCACCAGACTGTGTAAACATCTATGTCACAGCCTCTTAATTTATTTATGAGAATGGGATGAGATACTATATCGAAAGCCTTGCTAAAATCCAAGAAAACAACATTCACCTCTACTCCTGCATCTAAGCATTTTGTGACTCTGTCATAAAATGAAACCAAATTGGTCAGGTATGATCCACCTGCTACGAATCCATGCCGGTTTCACTGCTGCATTATTTTTCCTGCTGGACTCCCACAAATATGATCCTTCATAATCTTTTCAAAGACCTTTCCAAGGATGGAGGTGAGACTGACTGGCTTATAATTACTCGGATCCTCCTTCCTCTCCTTGAAAATAGGGACCACATTGGCCCTTTTCCAGTCCTCTGGGACTTGATCCGAACATCACGAGCACTCAAACAGCCGTGCCAGTGGTTCTGGTATAATACCAGCCAATTCCTTCAGTACCCTTGGATGCAGCTTCCAATTAGGGTAAGTTGCAAGTCTATATACTTGTAGACTAATGAAAATAACCTTCTGATATTTGTAGTTTGAAACAAATGAGGAGGGGAAGAAATTGGGTATATTTGTGGATCACAGAATGAGTATGGTCCAAGAATGTGATGTGGCTATGAATAAGCTAAATGAAATGTTAGCCATATAAATTATGGTATTTCCAGTAGAGAGAGGGATGTATTAATGCTGGTATACAAGGCACAACTAGTATAGCCTCATCAGGAACACTGTATATATCTCTTATCACCTACAGTTAAGACGGGTGAACTCAATCTAGAAGTGATATAGAAAATGGTTAGGGTGACCAAATGAATGGGGAACTTATCATACAAGAAGAGAACAAAAGAGCTTGCCTTGTGTAGTTTAGCCAAACAAAAACTAAAAGGCAAAAGACGGTTGTGTATAATAAATCATAAAGGGTAATGCCTGAGGGAGGTAGAAGAGCTATATAAGGACAATATTGGCTGAAGAACAATAGCAGTAAATAGATTAAAGTAGGAAATTGCAAAAGAAAAATATTTTAATAATCAAAACAATGAAGTTCTTGTACAGACTTTTGATTGAAGGGGTAGGGGTGAAAACTAACCTAATTTAATGTGAAAAGATAGGGATTATATGATACAATTGCCTATAGTAATAGGGCACTGGTCCTAATGACCCACTTCTATGCTCCTAAGTAAAATGTAGATAGGGATGATCATTTCTTTCCTACAGAAATTTAGATAAAAAGTGCATTAATCATTTAATAGATTTCATAGATTTCATAGATTTCTAGAGTCAGAAGGGACCTGGCAGATGATCGGGTCTGACCCCCTGCTCCAGGCAGGAAAGAGCGCTGGAGTAAGTAACCCCAGCCAGATTATTTGTATTCACATTTGTGATATCTTTCACATTTGTATTAAAAAAATGGAAACCAATATATTATCCTAAAACTGAAAATGTTATTTGGAAAATCTATTGCAGTACTTGCTGGGATATACAAATGGAGTGCTTTATGGTCACATTCTCTGTAGGTAATGTTCTATGACAAAGACCACATTTCCCATGATGCATCATGGGTTCCCCTTTTGGTGAGTAGTGTAGTGCAACATGAAACTACTGACTGTTATTTGCAGCAAGGGAGATGAAATCTCGTTGGAAATCATGATCGTCAGTGGAGAATGGGAACATGAGGCCTAACACTGGCTTTTCCAAATCAAAATCCTTTGTTTTTGAGTTGCAATCAGGGGGAAAAAAAAAACTTTCACTTTTTGAATGTTCATGTCAGGGACACTTACTGGGCAGACCAGCCTGGGCTTAGTGCTGTCAGAGACTCTGAACAGGGAGGTCAGGCTGAACCAAGTACAGCAGCAGCCACATCTGCAGTAAGCCCCAGCTAATGAACTCTGCTCCAGTTCAGGAGCAGCAATCATTCGGACTGGGTTTTGGGAGTACCTCCTAGTTCCTGTGCTTTAGTTCTCCTGGTTCCTGACCTGGTTTTTGGCTTGTTTCTGGTCTTGGCTTTGGATTTCCCAGTGGTTCTGTTTACTGGTTCTGACCCTGGTTTGACTGTTTCTGAACTTCATCATGTACTTGGCCTCTGACTCCTGGATCCTGACCATGGATAGTATCTGGGACTCTGCTTCTGGATTTCCCTCTGGCTTTGGTATATGGATCCTGGCCTTTGACCCAGTCCCAGGCCCTGGTTTTCCCTTGGCAGCCTAACCCTTACAGCTCAGCTTTTTAGATGAAAGCCTACATTTTCATGGAAACTGGACTAATTGCCCCCCCCCCCCAAAAAAAACCCTAAAAAAAATCAGTCAAATCCCAGTTTTCCACTGAAAAACAGTTTTTATTGAAACTTTTCAACTAAACATCATAATCAATAATGAAGCAAAGTGAAAAATTGCCATTAGCTCAGAATTGCAACTGGTAAAAACAAAGGCTTTGAAGACAGCTGAAACAGCCCATAGATTTGACAGCTGGAATTCTTGGAATATAACTCTGAACAAACACCGCTCTGATATCAAACATCTAATCAAAGGCTTGATCTTGCTCTCATGGCTTGAATGGGAACAAGTTTGGGCCCCAGATGAGCTTTTCAGATCATTGTTACCTCTTATTAACTAACAGTATTCTTCCCTCCAGCAGTAGTTGCTTGCAGTAGTTCCCCAGCTTGTCTTATTTTCCAGACTGAAGTCACAGCAATAGTAAAGCATTTAGCTTTCTCTTGTTTGTATGAAGCTGTTTTGACACACTAGAAACATGCTTTCTGCATCTACCATACTGCCTTTAAAACAAGCCTGTCTGCCCCTCATTATGTTTTTACAATTCTTATTGAGGCTGTATCATATATACCATAGCGAGTAAAATTATATCATCAGTCACAATCAGCTACAGATATTTTAGTGGAATGTTTATTGATCTGTAAGCCAAAAGGGTACAGTACCTTTATAAAATATTACTTCCCAAAGGATGTGAATTAATTCAGGCATTTCACAGCTAGGCATAATATTATTTCTCTGCAAAGAATATTAATTTACTGTATAAGGCATCTTTAACTTAAATGTTCAATATTGATTATCTGAAATAACTATTCAGGTACAGGCAATAGAATAACAGCATTATCATTAAAAAACCTAAATGCTTTCACTAGTGCTAAAAAGTGTTGCTGTCAAATTAAATGAAGATTCCTTAGTAGTAACATATTTTATGAATAAACTCCATGCATTTTAGACACCTTGGTTACCAAAATGCAAAACTCCTCCAACTTGTCTCTGCTTATGCTGTTTATTGTCTTGGATTTAATGTCCAACTTTAACATTTGGGTTTTCACTACTGAGCAAAGTGTACGTCTGAAATGGGATCAAATTGAAACCAACTTTTTAAATCACTTCAAATTTTAGTTAGGCATGAACTCTCAGAGCCAAAACTAGTGGATTTGGTTTCAGTTGAGAACCAAAGCATTGGTGAGATATAGTTTCAGTTCCAGTCTGAAGTCTGATGAAAATATCATCCTAATGGAATGATTATGATCACTTATTTTTTATGATATCACAATAATATGTGGGCCAAAACCACACAACAAGCTGATTTAGGGAGATGTCAGTTTCATAGGAGGCCTCTCCATCATAAAACAGTTGGTATTTTAATTGGGCAGTTGCTGGTACCAAACCTTCAAGTGTGTGAGAGAAGAGAAGGGAAGGGAAGTATAGGAGGAACTAAGCCAGTGTGGCCTTTCTTCTGTTAGTGCTTTATTTTCATTTATTCATAGATTCATAAATACTAGGGTTAGAAGGGACCTCAACAGATCATTGAGTCTGACCCCCTGTCTAGGCAGGAAAGAGTGCTGGGGTCAGATGACCCCAGCCAGATGCCGATCCAGCCTTCTCTTAAAGACCCCCAAGGTAGGGGAGAGCACCACCTCCCTTGGAAACCCATTCCAAATTTTGGCCACCCTTACCATGAAGAAGTATTTCCTGATATTGTTGTCCTCAGTGTCACAACTCAACAGTCATTTCCTGGGTCCTAGCATAATTAGGTCACTCAGAGTCATTCCAAAGCTATATCAAAATCCACAGGAGAACACTGTAATCAGTCCTCTGCCCCTGTTTCTTAACTCGTTGGCTAAAGGTCCACCCTGTTAACTAAAAGACTTTAGCATATCTGTGGCTCCAGCTTCTAGACCTCCCAGCCTTCAGTCCCCTCCTTCCTCTTGTTGACCATCTCACAAAAAGAAAGGACACAGGACTTTACTACAGATACCCACTCCTGTGTCTCTTTGCCAGTCCTTAAACCATCCCATAGGGTGGAAACAGATGTTGCCAAAATAAAGCTGGGAAGCTGTGGTAGAACATGTCCTTTATTGGGCAACACAAAAGTTGCCCCTTGTCCCACATCAGGCCAATGTGGGAAAAGGGGTGATATGTTCCTCTTGCCAAGGGATTCCCTGGGTCTTTTGTTACCCTGCATCAGGTTCTGCGCTGATTCATGCCTCCTGTGAAGGCACAGAACAGTATGGGTCCTGGCAAGGAGACACAGGGTGGCACAGGAGCCAGGGAATTCCTGGGACCCAGTGTCTTCATGCTGTGATTTGCATTGAGTCCTGCACTGACCTGGAGGCATGGGTCAACATGGGTCTCGGCATGGAAGGAAGGGATGCTGGGAATTCCCTGGCTCCTGTGCTACCCCACACCTCCTTTCCAGGATCTGTGGTGAGCTCTGTTTCATGCAGAGGCATGGGCCAGTGTAGATCCAGGCATGGAGTGGTGCGGAGTGGTGCTGTGGCTGGAACATCCCCAGAGCCCCATCCGTGGTTTCACATGAGGACCCACAGTGAGCTATGCCACTGCATGAAGCACAGGTCACAAAGGGTCCTGGCATGGTTCAGCGTGGATCCCTGTGTGGGGACACAGTGTGTTGGGGCTTCCCTGGATCCCATGCCCCTTCTTCACTGATGTGGTGTGACAAAGGATAGGAACATCTGTCTGAACAGCATCAGGAAAATATTTCATTTTTTCGACCAGTGAGGCAGTAGACTGTCATGGGAAGCTGTGGACTTTCTGACCAGGTACAGACATTAAGCTTTTACTGGTATCAGTGATACCAATACTTGTAACAAAACATGAATTCAGCACACATAGACTAGTTTAAAAATGGCAGAACCTGTTCTATGATTTTCCTCTGTCACCAAAGGGCTAATATGTGTTCTATTCACTACTGATCTAAAGTCTGCTCTTGTAGAAAACTGCATACTTTAGACTGATTCTGTCTCCGGCTTTTTGAATGTGTGCACCTAGCCTCCATCACTGGAGGTTATGTAGAAGAGGCTGGACAGTCACTGGTTGGGGATGATTTAGGTGTAGCTATGCCTATAATCTTCTATGTGTATTTCTCATGCTTCTGAGGGTTTTGTTGGTTGCTCTCTCTCCCCCTTTCTGCTACATGTGTCAGGGTGTTTTTAAAGCTTCCTTAGAGTCACTGGGTGTTAGCTGCAACTAAGGCTGAGGATTTTGACTGAGATGTTCCAGTGCTTGCCTGCGCACCCAGGGTCAGACCAATTGCCATATTTTGGGTCAGGAAGGAATTTTACCCCTTGATCAGATTGGTATGAACTGTGGGGGTTTTTACCTTCCTCTGTAGTGGAGGATGTGGTCCTCTACCTGGGATCTCTAGATCATATATTAACAACCTTTTAAGAAGCAGTCTGGATTCCCATGCTTTACCTGTGGCAGGTTAGGATAGGTGTTGTGGTAGTTTGATTGGTGGTAGTTTAACATAACATTTAGATTATGGGTTTGTACAGGATGGTTTGGATACAGATGATTCTGCCTCAGGTGGGAGGTCGGATTAGATGACCTTTGGAGGTGCCTTTCCAACCTTACTTATCTATGATTCTATGATTCAGTGGTTCATGCTGCCATAGACATTGTTATAGCAGCACAGATGCAGTGCTGGTGGTGTCTCTTTCTGCCCTTAGAGGAAGATATGCTATAGGTGCTTTTCCTTAATGCTCAGTAATCTCTTTGTTCATGCTAACATTGAGAGATGCAGCTACTCAGTTTGCTTCAATCACACTCAGTCCCATTTTTCAGGAAACAAGTTAGTAACACGAAAAAATACTACTGCTTACTACAGCTTTCCATATTCTGTTTAGTCAATGCTATTTATATTCTTTAACAGTACTTCTAAAGTAAAATCTGAGCGTACATGTGAGATTTAGAAAACTGAACTATCATGGTTTAAAAGAGAAGTTTTCTCTAAAAGCAAACTACTAGCAGGAGTCATTGTAGAATTCAGATGAAAATATTTACCATATACAACTCAGGCTGTGGTAAATGATATGATATCATATATTTGGACTTTAAAAAAGCCTTTGACTTGATATACCATGATGTCCTCATGGAAAAATTGGGCAACTGTGACCTCGACTACTCTACAGTCTGATGGCTGGGGAACTGGCTCCGAGGTCAGACCCAGAGTGTGGTAGTTCACGGAACTGAATCAACGTGGCACTTGGTGACTAGTGGTGTCCCCCAAGGCTCCATTCTCAGACCTGTACTCTTTAATGTCTTCATAAATGATCTGGACACTCGTGTCAGAAGTGAACTGGCTAAGTTCACTGACAACACCAAGCTTTGGGGAAGAGTATCCACACTCGAGGATAGACTGGCAATTCAGGCTGACCTCTGTAGGCTTGCAAGGTGGGTAGATGAAAACCTGATGGCATTCAATGTGGAAAAATGCAAGGTGCTCCACCTCGGGGTGGGGGAAAAACCCTGTATCATGCTTATAGGCTCGGCAATGCTATGCTCACTAGCACTGTGACCAAAAGAGACGTGGGAGTCATGACTGACCACAAGATGAATATGAACCACCAATGCGATACTGCAGCTAGTAAAGTGAACAAAACTCTGGCTTGCATCCATAGAAGCTTCTCAAGCAAGAACCAAAATGTCATCCTCCTGGTGTACTCTGCCTTGGTGAGGCTGCAGCTGGAGTACTGCATCCAATTCTGGGCTCCACAATTTAGGAAGGACATAGAGAAGTTTGAAAGAGTCCAGAGGAGAGCCACGCACATGATCAGAGGGCAAGAGAATAGGCCTTATGAAGAGAGGCTGTGAGCTATGGGACTGTTGAACTTAGAGAAGCACAGGCTCAGGGGCGACCTGGAGGCAGCATGTAAGTACATAGGGGGTGTGCACCAGGATCTGGGGGAATGCCTATTCACCAGGGCATCCCAGGGGATGACAAGGTACAACAGTCACAAACTCCTGCAAGACCGTTTTAGGCTGGACGTAAGGAAAAACTTCTTTACTGTCTGAGCCTGCAAGGCCTGGAACAGACCGCCCCCCAGGGGTGGCACAAGTACCTGCTCTGGACACTTTCAAGAAAAATCTGGACATTTATCTTGCTGGGATCCTTTGACCCTAGCTGACTTCCTGCCCGTTGGGCAGGGGACTGAACCTGATGATCTTATAAGGTCTTTTCCAGCCCTAATATCTATGAAATTTATGAAATGTGAAATGAAACCGTTGTATCATTTTAAAATTATACTGGTTACCCATGAGTTATGTTGAATGAATATAAATATTTTTCATGTTCATTCCTATTTTAGTGTAGGTAGTACTGAAGTGTTGTAATTTTAAATCTGTTTTATTCAGGTTTAAAATTCCAGTGGTTCAGCCCCACTTATACCAATATAGTAGTAGCAGATACACAAAACACTTAAATTAGTTTAACTGATACAAACTCAAAAGTAGTAATTTCCCCATAGCTTTTAAAACAATATATTTTTGTGTCTTTCCATAGCCTCTGGTTCTCAGAAAGTTGTTGAAGATGGTACTTACACTAATAGCACATGTGTGCTGTTCAAATTCAGTGATCGCAGCATGTCACCTTTAGCTGTCTACTTAATGTTGGGGTACCTACACGTATTCAAGATTGCTGCGCAGCCCTGTCCTGTTACAGATGGGCAAATGACTGTGCCCTGTCAGCTTGGCCGCAGCTGTGTTGTAGCTCTAATTATTATTTTTAGGAACATCCCCAAAAGGTAAGTGGATACCAGGCATGAACTATAAGTCATTCTGTCCATAAAATATCAGTCTGGGAAGGATCAGAACCATAGCTTAAGTCCCAAATGCATGCATGCAAAAGAAATTGAAAACCACAAAGTTTTGTTGGTGCATGATGCTTTTAAGAGGCTGTGTCTTGGGAACCTCTAGCTTAAGGCTTCAAATCTGAACTACTAATTCATGAGGCATAGCAGTTTCCAAAATGGTACAAGTCAGCACATAGATTTTAAAGCACTTTGTTCAATCAGCTGTTACAGATAGCCAGCATTAACAGTAGCCAAACTAATACTTGTACCCATTGTAATCTGACTCCACACCATAAAACTGCATTGTCTTTCTTTCCCAGAACTTTTTCAAATGCAAATGTATTGCATCCCCTCCCTAATTACCGCTTTCCTATTGTCCTCCTCCTCTTTAATAGTGTGTGTATATATGCAAGTACATGTGCCCAGTGTGCTTCCATTTCTTACCCAGCGGACCTGGTTCTGAGTCCCATGCCCCTTGAAACTTGTACTCCCATTTCTTCACTTGGGGATGCAGCTAAACCTTTTAGGAATTTAGGGAAGATTTTAGGGGTTTGGGGCTCAGCACAGGTGAGGCCGAACCCCAAACCTTTAAAAGGGTCAAATCACTTTGTGTTAAATGGGGAAGGAGGGAAGGAGAGGATCGCTGCCAAGAAAACAATACACAGAAAGACAGGTATAGGCAGTATGACATTCTATCTTATCCCTCATACTTCCTATTTTAGACATGTATGGATTATGTTATGGACATTTGCAGAGTTCTTTTCCCATGAAGGGCAATTTTGTCTGCACAAGCTTTATGCAGCTCCTAAGACTGTGGCCAAAAAATAGGCCCCATCCACCAGACTGACTTTGCAGCCAGCAAAGCTGAGGCCCTGAGGACAATCCAGGGATACCCTTTGGTGTGTTGTTCTCAAGACCTCTTCCTCTCATGCTTGAAAGCGGTAGTGTGGGATACTGCTGTCCCCAGTACCTGAGTTCTGGGCTTGAAGTGCGTAGAGTGGGACCAGGTAGGCAGGGCTTATATTTCAATAGCAATCTCAAGAGAGGCACAGAACAAATGTAGATGTAACCTAGGTTTACCTGTGGCAGAAATCAGCCTGAAGCTTTGTTTTAAAATGGAATAAAATAGTAACCAAAAAAAAAAAAAAAATAAAGAGCCAAGGACCAGTCCTATAGAATTTAGTAGGGGGTGGAACTATCATCATTGGGTTCTATGCCATGCTCTTCTGAATCTAATATTGAATCACAGCCTTTCCCTAGGAAATTTAAACTCAGCTATGTAAGGTAATAGAAGGTCCTATATCACTGCTGTTGATTTCAGGAGACTGGTCTTTTTATTATATTTTCTGGGATTGTCTCTTGAGGATAAAAAGATATTCAGGCCTGTAGTTTCAGTGCAATCCATTTTACTAATAGGACTTAGCCAAGGCATTTTGCTCTACAACTGGGCTTGCAAACCCTCCATAACAGGACTATGGCTGTCAAAAGTTTTAGTTTGGGCCCATCTCTGATTTTTTTACTTAGGCAATTTTAGGTTGCTTATGTTCTAGTTTCACACACAGCTGCTATCATTGCCTTGTCTTTGAAAGACATATATGGGTTTACATTGCTGCAGATGCACATTTTAAAAATGCACATCCATTTTTTTTCTTTTAATGTTGGAGTGCCTTCAGGTATTTCAACTGCCTACAAAGACTCGGACGAATAAAGTGATTACTCATGAACTTTGGGGAGCTATTGATTGAAAGCCCTGTAATATATATAAGGATTAAGTAGGTGAGAAACAGCCTTTGTTTGTTTTGCAAAGAACACAGGGATTGCCCTTTTTTTCCTGGGGATGAGACATTTTGCTCCTGAATGTATCCAGCCTAGATATCTTTATCAAAACATAATTTTAGCCTTTTTGAACGTGCTGAGCTCTAATTAAACCAAAGTGGGCTACTTTCCACTGGGTATTAAAATGAGACATCTAAAACAACCCTTGTCATGTTCAAGTATATATAATTTTGTGAATCTGCTTTGATTTTTTTTTTTTAGCAGAGAAAGTGAGCTAACTGTCCCTTTGATGCTGTAAATGATGACAGAGTAAAAATCAGAGACTAGCTACAGCCTTGAACATGGCCCATAAAAAGCTGATGCCACTGTGAGAAGCTAACATTAGGTACTGCAGAATCAAAACAGATTGAAAACTAGATGGCAAGACAATCTTTCATGTTGTATGGCTGATTTGGTGTTCAGACACCAATATTAATTAGATTTCTGGAGTTACAAAAACATAACAAAACAAAACAAAAAACCCCCAAAAGGAAGTGATGAAAGTACAGCAAATTCTCTCTCTTTTATGGAGGACATTATTACTGTACTCTTTGAATGTCTTCCACATAAAATCTATAGCCCCTAGTAGACTTCCTAAAGTCTCCAGCATTTTTCAAATGCCAGCATCCTCCACTCACTGTAATATCTTCATAATAACCACTTCTGTATCAATAAATAAGTTTGCTAGTATGGTCCTGAAAATAGATGAAGCTGCTGGAATGTTTTTCTAAACTATGACTTTTACCAATTTTAATTCTGATTGAACTATACTGGTGATACAGTGGGGTACAGGTTTGGAAGGAGGAAAGTGGGGAGGGTGTTTATTGCAAAACTGAGGCAAGTCCACAAGGCTCTGCTGTGCTTGTAAGGCAATCTATAAAATCCCAGATCCAGTCCTGCTTACTGGATGTCTAAGCAGCTCTTCACTCAAAAGGAAAAGTGTATCTTGTCTCAGGAAGGTGCCCAGAGAGGTACATAACTCTCCCATTCTCTCTTATATGCTTCTGTCTTGCTAGGATGTAGCCCAGTCAGATGTATATCTGAACCAGTACCTTCAACGGACAGCAGCATTGACTTCAGTGGAAAGCAAAACATGGGGGCAGGGAGGTAAGTCCAAAAGATCCAGGCTATAGATCCCCACTCAGGTTGAACCCTTCTTCTCAGGAAAGCCTCTGGGCTAGGGAGAGTTAAGGGAGTAGTAGCATAACTCTGGTTGGGGGAGGAGGTATCCTGGGCACCAAGACTGGGCACTAGCTTAGGGAGTATGCAAAAACAGCAGTCCTCACTGCTGCTGTCCTGGACACCACTGTTGTTGCTGGCAGCCTGGCTGTGGATACTGCCCTGTGCACTTCCACCCAGGGGATAAAACTATCTCATTATATCTCTGTGAGGGAGTCCTCATGTTGAAGCTGGTCAGAAGAGAGCAAACTGGAAGCTGGAAGATGCTGAGGCCTACCAAATTTTTACGTGAGATAGGGGTTCCACCGCTTTCTAGGGTTGTGGCCCAGTTTTGTAGTGAATCAGTCTAGCTTTCCTTTCACCCCAGATCCGTTCTTTACTGCAAACCCCTCAGCACAAATTTTCAAAAGGTGAAGTGGAAAAATGTAATTCGGAAGATGAAAAATATTGCGCCCCAGTGTGAGGCAACTGTAGTTGCTTCCTATTTTAATGCAAAGCTGACCATTTTTGCAAATCTAGGTATGGGTATGGATATTTTATATGCTGTGAAACAGGCCAGGATGAAAATGCAAACTTTGTCAATCCTGGTAATTTTTTCCTTGATTCAAAACTAAACCTCTGTTAAAAATGTAATTTAGGCTATAATCTCTAATTAGCAATAAGTGGACTATATGGAACCAGAGTGGCAGGACACTCGCGCAATTCCCAAATGCTGCTCTACAGTGAATACATGCTTCCAGTACCTTAATAATGGGTTAGCAAGTAGAGCATAAACCCTGTCCACTAGGGCAGTGTGAAATTTCACCACCACTTTTGTTTTGACGCTGTTTCAACCCATTTTGAGGTTGAAACAGCAAAATTGAAATGAAACAGATATGGTCGAAGCAGCCTCAAAACAAAATGAGACAAGTTGAAATGTTTCGCTGTTTCGATTCTGTTTTGACATTTCAGCCATAGGCTATAATGGGGAAGGTTGAAACAGTTTATAACTTTGTCATTTCTGTCCAGATTTGGATAAAACTTGCAGAAGTGGTAGCCCCTTCTGAGGGCATAAAGTGTGCCAAGTTTCAAGAAGATAAGCACAGGGGATTCAGAGAAACTGCACCCCAAAGTCTTGAGAGCCAAACTTGTATCATGTATATGTGTTAAGCCACAGCAGGGTCAAAACTGCAGGCATACTGGCCCCTGTGGAGGCCACAAAGCCTGCTACATTTCAAGGAGATAGGTGCAGGGAGTTTGGGGAAACTGTACCCCAAAATCCTGAAAGCAAAACTTATGTCATGTGTATGGGTTAAGCCACAGCGGAGTCAAGAGGTCTTAAGCCTATAGGGGGTATATGTCAGAACAGAGTTGCGAGGCACTCCCCTACCCCATTTCCCTTCTTCCTCTGCACCCTGCACCTTCTGTGTGGCAGTGATGGCTCCTGCTGCAGCACCGGCAGTGGGGTGGGCAGAGCAGCATTGATGAGGTTGTCGGGTATGGGTGGTAGGGTCAGTGGTTGACATAAACCAGGTGCTAGAAGGGGGGCAGAGAAGGTTAAATTTTGATGCCTTTTTGCCTCCAAAAATCTATGTTTAAGTGGCTGCTTGAGATGCACACCATTTCTCCTTTGGCCACTGCCCCTGCTGCATGCACCACTACCACTCAGGATGCAGAACTGGCGGTTGTGCCTCTGTCCACCACAGTTTTTAAAAATACTTAGCACCAAAAATACTGAGTTTTCCTGAATCCCAGCCCCTTATTGTGTTGCCTAAGAGCTGAATTCCACTGAAAACCAAATGTCATTTTCCACTGACTTAAAACTGGTCTATTTTCCTGGACTGTAATAGAGTTATATCTGATTTAGACCAGATAGTGCACTGCAGAATCAGGCCTCTTAGCCTTTTATTTTGTTCAGGGAAAAAATGATGAGGCATTAGAAATGGGACAAGAAAACCAGAACAAAATAGCTCTAAGGAATAAAATTGTACAGTGTGATTTTTAAAATGAACGTTGAGAGGAAAGGGATATCTATTTAATGGGAAATAGTCTACTTTAGAAGATTATAAAAATGAAAAGTTTCCAGCACTTTATTTGTATGCAGTGTATTGCTTTCAGAACCGAGGTTCTTGGAAGGAGTGCATGCAAACTGTGGTATGACAATTACTGTCCTAACAAAATGCATCCTGCCATTGGTGATAGCATGAAATCCTGATAAATGAGCAATGTACTAAATACAGCTACAGACAGCACAGAGTTCTCTTTAGGAGATTATACTTTTTTCCCCTAGAATTACAATTCATTTGTGGAGGCAGAGAAGGTAAAAATATAAAAATCCTCGATATTCCTTACTTTGTTTTTTTCATAGGATTTTAAAACAAACTCCACAGGATCTGCAGTATGTACAATAGACCTTCATGAAGAAACAGTATTATACAGATCAAAGAGACCTGGGAATGGTCCCCAGCAGAATAAGAAAAGACTTCAAACTATGAGCCCTTAATTTGGCTTTACTTGTACCTTTTAGTTTGCTGTTTCTCCAGTATTTGCATGTCCTACTGAGGTTGGGTCCTTACTCCTGTATGAGGATTGATTGATTGACACTTGAGATGCTTGTTTCCTCATTCTTTCTGTGCCTTGAGTTCTGATCCTTGCCTCCCCTGGAAATGTGCATCAAGGCTATGAGTCTTTGTAGCAGCTCCTCTTGGGCCCTTGCTCCCCAGCGGAGTTATAATTATAGGACTACTTCCTTTGCTACCACCCTGAGCATTTTCCACAGTTTGGCGGGAATGCCAGAGAAACAGCATTCAACAGACACATCTTTTGATACCTGAGGCAGAAAAGTTAATACATCTTCATGTCACACTGACAGACTACTAACTTTTTGCTGTTCCCTTAGGGGTATAGGGAGCAATATCTTCCCGCACCTTGCACTCTGTCCCCAGCTGTGGGTGTCCAGTCCCTGGGATGTTTGATGTATAATATTGGGTAAGGACAGACAATGCCATGAAGGCAAGCTTCCTTCGGTACAGGGAATAGCCTCCAATATGCTAATTTGGGGTTATAATCAGGTCCTTCGTCATTTGCTTCCCTGTTTCCTCTCTCCTACCTCAAAAAAACCCCTATATTATTTAAATTTATTCAGTCACTGTAACCCACAATCTCTGTTTGACTCAGAAACTCCTATTTCAAATCCGATCCATTTGAAACTTTCAGTTTAACCTAGTTTTTACTTCCCCTGGAAATATACAGATTTATCCCTGAAAGGACAAAGACTTTAATTTCTTTTGTACACAGATATGTGTGAGAAAAAAGACAGGGTAAAGGAAAAGTAAGAGATATGACTGCAGTCAAAATGTCATGGCTAATTGTTGTGCCTAGGAAATTAAAGTTTTGATATGGAAATTTAGCCTTACACTTCCAAATAAAACCATAGTAGAAGATTAATCTGTACAGTCCAGCAATATGAATAACTAATCCAGTCTTTGTGTCTGTGGTGGGTATTTTAGCCTAAACATTTGTAACATAATTTGTCATGCTAATCATTAAAATGTGGGTGTTTTACATAATACCTTAATAAGTGCATTTTCACTTAGAACAAATCTTTAATTGGTAGTTTGAACAGGCCTTAGTTCTACAGTTTTTTGTCAGCCTTCTTGCAATGAATTGAGTTAATTTATACATCTACTTTTCTTCTGTGGCTGAATTTTATGGCCTGGTTTTATACTGATGTTTATTAATACAGATCCTGACATAGATGCCCATGGACAAAAAGTTGGCAAGGCAGAAAATTGTGGAAGTGTGAAACAACCATGCCCTCCCTTTCAGTTTAGTACAAGGGGGTACAGGCATCCAGCATGCACCATGAAGTGATCACTAAAAGGAGAGTAGCAGAGACATCTGAAGACTAGGGTTATTAAATTCTCTTTTTAAGCAGCTCCCATCAGAAGATCCCTCAGCAGAATTTAAATTTGTCTTTTAGTTTCTCAAGAGAATTAGAAATGAAAGCTGCAATAGAAAGACTGGCTATGTACAAGCATTATGTTTCTACTGGGAGAATCGCTGTTCCCTTGGTAGCACTTACCATTGTACAGGTGTTCATGCCGCATCCAGGAGAAAAATCTGAAGATCTTCCCTGTGAGAGAGTTTCTCTAAACATGTGACGCTTCCATGATCAGAAATAGTTTGACAGAAGCTTCCCCTGTCCCTTCCCTATACCAAAGAGACTCCAGTCCAGGGCACATGCCAGGAAACTTCCCTGCAGCTTGACCTCTGGAGATCATGGAGGAGTTGAGCTACATCATGGAGGAGTTGAGCCCATTTCCCCACCCCCTCTCAGAACCTACCCAAGACTGGGGTCCCCAGTCTGGGAAAGAGTGGGAAAGCAGTGGCAGCTGGACTTTTCTCAAGCACAGGAGGGGTCAGAAAGATGGAGAATGCTCCTTGCATGTCCCCTAGACTGCAGACACTGGAGACAGGAAGAGTGGGGAGGAGCATCTGCTGCTCCCTCTCCTCCCAGAGACTGAGAGGGGAGGAGCCGCCCTTGTTCCCCACACATGTCCTGACTGCAGTGGTGACACGTAGGGGGTGCATGGAAGTGCACATGCACCCCCTGAGAGTGCTGGTGCGAACCCCTGACAGGCTGCACTCCCCGCTTAGGTGATGGGCAGGGGGGGCAGGCGGGAGCACCGATGCCCCTCCTGCAAGTGCTGGCCAGGGAGTGGGAGTGCTGGATGAAGCGCCACGGCCACTTCCGGGAGCACTGCGGCCACTTCCAGGTCAGTGCAGTTGTTAAGCCATGACTTGTTAGTTGTGGCCACACTTTGGCACTTGCTTATGGACATACTTAACTTTGTTAGAAGCAAGGTTTGGGGAGTAGTATCTTTTTACTGAGCCAACTGAATCATTTGGAGAAATGTTAGACAAGCTTTCAGGCCCATTTACACAGGTCTGAGAAAGAAGCAGAGACAGCTTAAAGTAAATACCAGATAAAATAATGACTTTTGTATAATTCCATGCAGTAAATGAAAACAATCACTTAAAGAAGTGGAAAGGTGTTGTAAAAAGAGACTGCAAGGAGAAGGACAATTGAGTTATATAACCTAATTATGTAAAAGAATCAGACCATTCAAAGGGAAGGAGTCACTGTTAAGTGGAGAGTACAGAGAGATTAGAAGAGGTAGGCAGATTGTATTGAGTCATGGAACCATTGTCATGAGCTCCTTATACCATGTTTTTCAGTGTCCAGTAATATTATGCATTTTTGTCTCTGGATCCATCTTCTGACGAGGCCTTGTAGATTTCCTGCAAGCACAAGGAAATTAATTTTATTCATAATTATGAATTATTCATACTGGTAATTTCACTAAAGTAAATGGAGCACTCAAGTGAGTGAGGTTAAGCATTGGTATCAGTATTTGTTGGGGTCTGCATTTCAGATAGGTATTGAAAAACAATGTAATTCTGAGCACACGTGGATATGTTTCTTAGCTAATGAATGATTTCCTTGACAAAAGAAAGAGAGACAAGACACTCAGTAAATGGAGCCACACCTTTATCATGCATCACTCCATGCTCTAATATACCCAATACTAATTTTTCTTTGCACTTCTTGAAAACAGAACAAGATTGTTTCTGTTACTATTCCTTGAATTGACTATATTTAAAACACATTACTAGGTTAGTATACAGTGGAATAAAATTGAATTTTCTTAGAGTCTCTGTACTCAGCCAGTCATATAGATTCAGTAGGAAATGGGGGAATGGGAGAGGGCAGAAAGATGGGTATTTGAAAAAAAAGACAAACCAAAAACAGATACTCTTTCCTTCTGGATAGAATAGCTACAGGCCATTCTTCAAGCACTTCACTTGCCTGTAACTGCAGTTTTGTAGGTTACAACAATATCCTTCTGAATCATGTGGCATTTTCCAAAAAAAGCCCCTGTACATTCAGTAGAGGGGTTTGTCTGAAAAAATGTGAAACATCTCACCATTATGTCTAATAAACACACAAATCAGTGAGGCAAAGGATAACAGTCTGTGACACTGGCACACGTATGCTCATCTAAAGCTTCATGACAAATACCACAGAGACAAAAACGTTCTTGAATTACAATTAGTAATTCTATTTAACATACTGATTAAAATACTTCTTAAGGGAAAAAATCAGAAGAAAGATCAATGTATTAAAGATATATATCAGACCGACCACCAGCCTGTGGTTTACAATTGTGTCCTTTACCTTATTAAAAAGAATTGAAGGTATTTGCATCTTATAACATTAATGTAATGTCCACAGGAGAGGTGCCTGTTTCACAGATGTAAGGGCTGAAGGACAATTTTTCTGTTAATATTACGGAGAGAGCTTAATTAGGGTTTTCGCCATTTGTACCAACCCAGAATTGGGCCATGCTGACCTCTGTTTATCTATAAAATGTTTATGCAGAACCACGATGCAAGATCTCTCTTTGTCATCTTGTCAATGTGCCTGAGTTGCAAGGAACGAGACAATCATTCAATCTACATATTCATGTACGCTCCCTGGGTATATGTGCACAGCAAACAGAGCTGTAATTTTAAAGTGGGTAGACATACCCATGCTAGTTGGAATCTAGCTAGTAGGGGTAATAGAAGTAGTGAAGCCAAGGTGGCACAGGCGTTGGTTTGCATTAGCAACCCAAATTCACATCAAGGACTCAATAGGGGTGTCTTTACATGACACTACATTGCCCTAGCAATGTCCTACTGCGATGTACCATTCATGGGCAAGAACCATGTTGTTACAGCTACATCAACATAGTGATGGGCTACCTCATTATAGCACGTCACTATGGTGACATAGTGCCTAAAAATAACCATCTGAAGCACGCATGGTGCAGTATGGGCTGTTACTGCACTATCTTGTAGTACTTCCAAAAGGAAATGCTAAATGATGGTGCAGTAACAACATTACCATAGCAACACATGTAGACGTGCCCAGTAGAATTAAAACTAGTGCAGACATATTTACTTGTACAACCATAACACCTTTCTAGATTAGTATGGATTTGGAGACAGATAGCCAGGATACAGATAGTGGCTATGGTTTGTTTGGGTTTTTTTTTTGGGGGGGGGGGCGTTGGAGGGGAGGGAGGGGTTGAGTTGGGCACACAGAATGAAGCATAATTATGGTTTTGTGATTTGTACAGGCATCTGCCTAGGGTTAACTAGAATGAGATGACAAGTATATTTTAAACAGTCCATTATTTAAATAGTCCATAGTAATAATGACCCATTGTTACTATCAATCTGGGCCTGATGGAACCAAGAATCTGCAGAGAAAAAGGTGGATATATCATGTCTTTCAAGTCATAGCTTGCATTGCACTAAGGTACCAAAAGCAGCCACAGAGCTGCAGAACCTGTGACTCAGGCAGAATGCCTGTGAAATGTGTTTCATAAAGCGTGAGCCCTGACACCTTCATGCAGGGCGTGCAGCTCAGGCAGAAAGATGTTGGGTTGCATACCTACATTCACTGCTACTGACAGCAAAGGACTCTGCATATTCATTAAGAAAGAGGTGGGCTTTTGCACTAGGCAAAGGGAAAGAAATCTCCTTGCACAGCAAGGGTCTTACAGTATCCTTCACATTTCCATATTCAGCTACAATCTGTACTGAGAGGTTTCTGTCCTGTTACTAGTGCCCCAAGGCCAAATCCTCATCTGAAATCAATGGAGCTATTTCAGTTTCGGCCCTGATCCAATACCACTAAAATCAATGGGAGCTTTGCCATTAACTTCAGTTAGCACAGTTCTCTTTCTGCAGATCTAGCCCTATCATTTAAAATAAGCCTACCTAAATCTAAACAATCAGGGGCAGCAATATACATATGGGAATCAATCTTTCCATTTGCAAGAATGCCATTAGCATCTAGAACACAACAATGTTAACATTCGGTAGAATTTTAGAAGTAACCAATTCAAGATGATGCCCTTTGAAAGATGATTTATAGCATTCAATATTAAAGGCTGCATTATTTCTTTTCCTGGCTTGTCAAGAAGGCTATGCCCTTCTCCATCAGATTTGCTGTCATTACATCCCTCTCTACAGCGTTTCATAATATGGCCACAGACATTAGCTCTGAGATGGAATTTATGTAAAAAAAGTTCTCCGTACAGAAACAATTTGGGTTTTGGTTTGTGGAATCATAAGTGCCCCTGGGTTCTATAACCTACCCATGAAAATGCTTCCATAAGTCTTCCAAAATGCCATGTTGGATAGCCATGAATGTCGGGCCAAATTCTGATCTTCATTACACCAGTCTGAACTCAGAGCATTACACTGACTTTGGCAGAGATGGTGAGGTTTTAAATTGTTCTCACTTGAGATCAGAATTTAGCCTGTTATCTCTTTGCTAACTTCAGAGATAAATGTTCTAATAGTAACATTAAAAGTTTAATTATATGGCCTTTGTAAGCATAGAAATCAGGAAGTTAAATCTTCCTTTTCTTATACATTTGCTATTTCATCAGTTTTTTCTTAAGATAAGCAATACCGAGGAATAGAATTTCCTGTTGGCAATTTGTTCTTTAATAAGCCATTTAACAACCCAACTATTCAAAGTTCTGTGATGCAAAGTTATTGTTTTTGCTTTTTGCTCTAAAACGTAATGCCAAGAATCAGTGAGGTAGAATGCTGTAAGATAATTCAGGCAAATTGAATGGCTAATATATGTTATATGGAATTAAGCATCTGAAAATGTTTAGGAAGAAACTGTTGGAACTGTGTTGTAAACTCTTTGGAGCTAGGCCCATTCCCTTGTTTTGTGCATAGTATTGCTTTTAATCTTAGTAATGTATCTGTCTCTCTATATACATGGTAAACTTACGTCATTCCAGAGTGGTGCATACAAGCACACTGCAGTGCTCCAGGGGGGCTATTTCCAAAACCTGAAGTAGCATGGCTGTGCTATGGGCAAGCTAATTAGTTGGGCTGTGTGAAATTTTGCTGGGTGTTTCATTTTGATGCTGTTTTCACTCATTTTGAGCTCGAAATAGCAAAATCAAAATGAAACAAAAGGCTTCAAAACAGCCTCAAAATGAAACAAGGGCACTCAAAATGGTTTGAAACTTTCAAAAAGTTTCGAGTTTTGAAGCTGGGCTTGCTTGCAGGGGAACAGAAAGTAAGGAGAGGGAGGGGAAGGACTGCTGTGCTATTGACTGTGTAGCTGGCCAGTGGCTTTGATCTTTCCCTGAGGTCCCTTCCAATCCCAGTGCTCTGGGGGGGGATGAAAAAACAGCTGTACCTTAACACATGTACAGTCACACATCATGACTTTTGCTTGTCAGCAGCCTGAGGTACAGTTTCCTAGAAACCCTAATGCCTATCTCTTTGAAACCTAGCAGGTTTCATGGCCTCAGCAGGGACTACCATACCTGCTGTATTCCCCCAGCTGCGCCTTAACACACACACACATGCACACGCACACATGCACACACACACGACACGAGTTTTGCTTGTCAGCAGTTTGAGGTGCAGAAACTCCTGCATCTATCTCCTTGAAACCTGGCAGGCTTAATGGCCTCAGCAGGGGCTACCATACCTGCTCTTTTCACCCTCCTGTATCTTCACACTTACAAGTGACATGGGTTTTGCTTTCAAGACTTTGAGGTGCAGTTTCCTAGAAACCCCTGCACCTATCTCCTTGAAGTTTAGCAGGCTCTGTGGCCTCAGCAGGGCCTCCCTGCTGTTTCTATTTGAATCAGGCAAGAAATGACAAAGTTATAGGCAGTTTTGTGATTCCCATTATAGCCTATGGGCGAAATGTCAAAACAAACAAACAGTTTAAACGAAACAAAACGGAACAGTGCTTCAAAATGAAGCAAAACTCAAAATGAAACAATGTCCTGTCAAAATGGTGAAACAGAAGTCAAAATGAAACAGTGCTGTTTTACGCAGCCCTACTAATTAGTACTGATGAGAAACAAGCCTAATTAACCAGCTCCCAGGCTAATACTAATTAGACAGCTATGGTGTTGTTCAGATACAGGGGATGTGTTTACATGTTCATTAATGCGTTGTAGTTCCTGCACATTAAATTTAGTACTTGGATAACTAAGTACTACATCTATGTGCAAAAACTGGCACTACTGTATAGTACTGTATAGTAGTGCCAGTGCACAGATTTTTACAGACGCTAATTGCACAGTAGCTTAGTACTACTAAGCAGAAGCATATTAGCACTGATTTTGCCTGGGACACTACTGTGCAGTGTTATTAGGCTACTGCACAGTTAGTGTCTCATGTAGATGCACCCACAGTTTCCAGTTTTGGAAGGAGCCTACTTGGGGAAGTGTAGCATACTTGATGGTACTATTCTAGAGGGTGAAGTTATACCTTAAACTTATACAACACAAAATTTGTGGAATTTTAAGTGGAATTAAAGTTAGAATTAGAGATACACCAACATATTGGTCAGATATCGGATTGTGCCGATACCAGGAAAATTAACATTATTGGCTATTAGCTTTTTCTGGCTAGCATAACCAATAATGTCATAGACTCAGAAAATTAGGGTTGGAAGGGACCTCAGGAGGTCATCTAGTCCAACCCTCTGCTCAAAGCAGGATCATCCTGCTTTGGATTGTATTTATGTCACTAATAAATGCCACTTGCATGTGTGCAGCTGCATGCATGCACAAGGCCAGGAATGCAGGCCAGTGGCTTGGAGAGCAGCATCCTGCCAGTAAGTGTGTGAGGGGGATGGGGCATGAGAAAGGGAATGGGTGTGGGAGTAGATTGAGGCCCCTACGGTAAGGGAGGGAATGGGGCAGGGGCTGGGGCAGGAGCAGGGGCAGTTGCTACACATCCAGGGCAGTGAATGGGACCCTAGGGCTGGGAGTGGGATCAAGCCATGGGTGGCTTATCCAGGGGGTACAGAGGAGGTGAAGATGGGAAGGGAGAGTGGCTCCGTGCTCCTGCACGTACTCCCTGGGGGAGGCATGGGGGATATGTGCTCCCTGGATTGGCTTGGGTTGGGCTCAGAGGGAGCAGGACCAGGGTGGGCTCAGCTGTGAGGGGTGGGTGGAAGCAGCCATGCTGGGAGGGGCAGTTATGGGGGACTAAGGCAAATTTTGGGGTGGCTATAGTTCCACCCAGGCCCTCCACCGGTGCCACCCCTGCTCATGGCACTCCGCTCTGCTGTCTTTACCTTGGGAGCCCTGCACTGGCCATGCTTCCCTTGCCACAACATAGATCTCCTAAGGGAAAGGAAGCAAAATGGAGTGCCCTGAGCAGAGGCAGCACTGGGGGGTACTTAGGGAGTGGGAATAGCTACCCCAAAATTTGCCTCAGCCTCCCTGTAGTGACCCCTTCCACTTCTGCTGCTGCCTGCCCCACACAGCTGAGCCTGCCCATCTCCCACCCTCTCCAAACTCAGCCCCGGACCAGCCCCCCCCTCTGGGAAGAGACTGTCACCAGTCCTGGACCCAAGCCTATGGTGGGCAGCCTGCCTCTGCACAAATCTGGGAGGGCTCATGCCCCCTATGCCTCCCCCATGAGAGTGCGCAGTGGTGGGGACCCACTCCCCCTTCCCACCCTCCCTACATCCCCTGGATGAGCCCCCCATAGCTCTGTCCCACTCCCAGCCCGGGGTCCCATTCATTGCCTTGGCTGGGGACTGCCTGTTCTTGTTCCTGCCCCTGGCCCTGCCCCAGTCCGGCCCTCACTGTGGGGACCTTGATCTGCCCTCCTATGCCTCTTCCCCTCCACAAGGCTTAGCTGCCGGGTGCTGGTCACCAAGCTGCTGGGCTGCATTCCTGTAAATTGGCTATTGGATAGGTATTGGCTGATATGACTGGTTAATAACTTGGCTATCAGTATCAGCCAAGAAAATCTTTATCAATGCATCCCTAGTTAGAATATGCTTAGACTATGTGGTGAGCAGTCACATGTTAAGGGTCTTGCTTGTATAGATCTGGCTTGCCACTAGAGGGCTGGTGAGCAGTATTATAGCTGGGAACCAGGACCCCTGGGGAGAGTCCCCATGAGCAGAAATGTGCATTATCCCTGGAGACAACTAGCAGCAACACAGATTTGTGCTGTTGCTAGTTGTCTCCAGGCATTGCTCTGTGGTGCGTGGCCAGTTGCCTTAGTTGGGGTAAGGGAGGCTGCGGCCTGCATCTGGGTTGGCCTTAGCAGCCTGACCAGAGATCCTGGGGGCCTCCCATGGCAGCAGAAGCAGCAATCTGGCTTCTCAGAGCCTGGACAGCAGTTGGAGTGTGGCTCTTCTTGGCCAGGCTCCCATTTCTGGCAATGCACACTGCAGCCATATGCACCGCAACACTTTTTTTTGCTGAGGTTTTTTTAAATACTAGGTTTTCCCACTATGTAATTTTGCCACCGTGTTGCAAATATGCAGTGCAGCCAATGGATTCACATGCACCACATGCATTTTGCAGCTCCTAAAAATGCTTTGAGGCATCATAAACCGGACATTCACAGTCATGGGGATATGGCCCAGGGCTCTATCCTTGCTCTTGGAGGATAGGGGGGAAGGCTGGGAGCAGTGCATCTTGGGACGCTGGAAGACTGAAAATTGCATGTTTTTATCTCTATGAAGCCCACTGAAATTATCCTAATATGAGCTAGGCAGTATAACCCAGAGCTAACCTTCACCTGAAGTGGTATAACTTTGAGATGTTCAGAGGGCACTTAACATGAATTAATGAGCTTTAATGTGTGGATGCTTCAGTTTTAAGTGACCTTAATGTAAACATAATGTGTAACTTCACCCTAATTAGTTTACCAGGTAAACCATGCAGTGGCCTGTGTTAGCTTTAATGGTGCTACTCCTGATTTATTTCAACATGAGAGGCCTACCTTATTTATTCCCTTACCCCTTATTTTATTTTATAACAGCAGTAATGACTGTGGCACAGGGCATTTACTGCAAAGTAGTCTTGTACACTGATGCAGCTTCAATACTGCCATGGAAAATGCAGCAGCATTTCCTTAGATTACCAATGTTGGGACTGTTTCTTCAATACGATATATCTGGTGTAAAGGGTAACATCTGATAATGTGTCTTGCCCCCTGTACCCTGTCAGTTCAGCAGGATTGAGGTGGTTAAATAACTAGCTACATTTAATGACCTTTGGCTGCACCCCAAACCATCGAACTCTGCTGAGCTGGTTATTAATTCCCAGGAAATGCCCTGCAGATAGATTATTACTACTTAAATGTACAGTTAAGGATTTACTGTACACCACTGTCATGTTAAAAGCAATAGAGAGGTATGCAAGAGTAGGGAGGCATTTGAATGAATACATTAAATACATTAGGGATTTGTAATTTCATGCACAAAGGCAGGGATACATCTCCAAGTTCTTTTGTAAAGCTGAAAATCTTCACAAAGACCTTGTCCTTTCAATTCTGCTCATTTCACTTTCCCTTCATATTTTTTCCCATGAACATATCTGTGCTTTCTTCCATATGCTAGGTTCCCTCTCTAATTTTGTATTTTGTACAAATCCTTCAGATCTTCTTTTTGTAGCAATGAGTTTCCAGCAATGACCAGTGTTCCAGATAGATTTTTTTATCTTGTAGTATTCCCTTTGCAGTCTGAAAAGGTCACTAGCAGGAGCTAGCTACATTCTCCTAGTTGCTTATTCTACCAGTTTTGTAGGAAAACCTAGCAGACAGCTGGCATATCCACCTCCTATACACCACTTTCTGCACATAGGAGATGTCAAAAAAGGAGGTGCCCTTTTGGGGGCAGAGATCAATATGCCAAGGCAAAGAATAATTAGAAGTAGGCACAGTTAGAGAGCAGTGGTGTAGGGATATGCTCTGGCACCTAGGAGACACGAAGACTTGCAGTTGCTTCCGCTCTGCACATAATTGCACAGTCACTGTTCGCATCTGTTTTCTTTCATCTCCGCCCCCAAGTCTGTCTGTAGGGCAGTTGCCTCAGTTTCCCTGCCCTAGTTACACCACTGCTAGAGAGCACTAAGCTCTGGTTATTCTTCATTGATAGAGGTTACTTACAGTAAGCCCCTCAATTTGGAGTTAGGGTTTGGACTTGTGGCCAGGAATAGATTCAGGGAGTTATCATCAGCATCTCAATTGTCCTTTTCTCCTCTGTTCTCCCTGACAGGGAATCAGACACTCATACCAAACCAGGGAAAAAGGAACTAACATGCTGCTTATCTTCCAAAAAAAAATAATGTCATGTGGTGCAGCTTCTGTTTCTTTCTCCTCACTGGCTGAAATATCTGTCAAGGATAAATTCCCTACAGTATAGCTGGCATCTAAATAATGCATGGAGGTGGTGTTGGCCTTTTTAACAAAAAGTAAGTTTCACCTTTCCTCCACCTATTCATGTCACAGCTGTATCTAGCTTAGGGCTCAGACCTGCAAATGCTGATTCCCAGGCATAAACAGGGTTGAATGTGGAATTACACATGATGCTATGCAGTACATCTGATATTGACTTGACACGTGCCAGATCAACACTTGGGATCTTGATATCGCACTGTTAGGCAAGAGGGCATGACCCAAAATTACACACACACACACACACACACACACACACACACACAAACTCCACATACAACACTACGGGTTCACACACACAAACACCTATACAAACAGG
Organism: Crocodylus siamensis; assembly: GCF_052110815.1. Taxonomy (NCBI): domain Eukaryota; kingdom Metazoa; phylum Chordata; order Crocodylia; family Crocodylidae; genus Crocodylus; species Crocodylus siamensis. Next base: position 70,294,568 of record NC_143398.1, read on the forward strand.
AAAACACACACTTCCATGGCGTGTGTGTATTAACACTTGGGGGTTCTTGGGGTAACGGGTTCTTGGTGACCATGGGGCACTTGGGGCCCTGGGTGGAGAAGGTGGTGGAGACAGGACTGCGAGAGCTGGACACAGAGCTGAGAGAGCGGAGGCAGCAGAGGTGGAGGTAGAAAGCTGAGGGGAAGAGCTGGCAGAGAAGCCAGAGAGGTGATAGGAAAAGCCAGGGTAGAGAGCCAGGAGGTGGAGGCAGATGAGAGGCAGGGAAAGAAAGTTGAAAGGTGGGAGGTGGAGGTGATGGAGCAGCGGTGAGCCAGGAGGGAGCAGGAAGCTGGCAGAGAAGCTGGGAGGTCAGTAAGATAAAACCCAACTCAGGGATCCAAAAATATCAGTTTTATTAAACAGACAACACACTATATAGCCCACAAAGTTATTAGTTCACACACACACTCTCACACATACACACACAGACGCACACACACACACACACAGACACACACACAATGGTAGTGGGATTGAAGTCAAGGTATGAAGAAACAGAACTCAGGTTCTTGCTTGGAGGGACGATATGGATGATAGCTACCTATCCTAGGCTGAGAGTTGATCCTTGATGGCCAGTTGGGGTCTTTTCCAGTGCGGTGTTGTCCAGAGGGGGTTGCCGCTAGGGTATCTGGGCAGATAGGTGGTGTGGCGTAGTGCTGGTCCAGATGGAGAGGGCATCCTAAGGAGGTCACGCTCTACCACCCCTTTTATAGGGGTGGGCTACCTGTGACCCCAGTGGGAAGGACATGCCCAGGCAAGGGCCAATACTGCTCAGATGAGGTCACGCAGGTCCTCATTGTCAGGTGGGATACAAAGGTGGAGTTGCTGGTTTCTATTCTGTTTTTTGTTTCTGTGTTGCTGGTTTCTTGGATACTGGGGTTTGTCTTTGGACCTGGAAGTAGGTCTGTGGTTTCAGGAAGAGTCAATGCAAGGTGGTGGTAGGGTCATTAGGTTGATGATCTGGTCATTAAGCTGATGGTCCAGTTATTCAGTAGGAGCTATTTTTAGGCCTGCTACCATTATGTCTCATTCACTCTCATTCATCCAGGAACCAATTTATATAGGAGGGGTAGGTATGAATCACAGTTGCAACACAATTATAATAGGGTATGCCTGGGCAGGGGACACAAAATGGAGACTTGATTTTACAAGATAGGAACTTGACATTACAAGATGGAGACTCGACATTACTTAGGTTAACTTACAGGAACAGGCCTAAATCATACAATATCAATGTAAAACAATAACAATCAATACAAACATAATAGGAATACAATATAAAACACTAAAAATCAATATAAAAATAACAAACACAATTTACAATATAAAAAGGGGCTTGTCGCAATAATGGACTACAAAAACTTAGCTTATCTATGACTACTTATAACTACTTGTAAGGAATAGAGAGGGTAGAGAAAGAGTCAGAAATGGTTGGTGAAGGGGAAGGAATGTATTTTTAAATTAAAAAAAAAGAAAAACTGGGAGTTTTCCTACACTGATAGTGTGTTTCAAAAACAGAGCCCTAGACTGCAGTGTGCTTGGAGGAAATGCCAGGCCTTTGTTCTCAGCTGAAAGTGGCAATGTGCCTATGGTGTTATAGACAACAATTGAATAATCAAATTGTTTGGGCATTTATCCAGGGACTCTGTATTGGCTGGAAAGAACTGGCAACACAGTTTGGGGAGGAGGTGAGTAGTCAACAGTGGTGAAAGAAAATGTTAGGAAATATTTAGAAAACTTGGATGTGTTCAAGTCCATGGAGCCAGACGCAATGCGCCTGAGGATGCCAATGTGATTGAAGGACTGATGGCCACTGTTCTTGAAAACTCACAGCTGTCAAGTCCCGGATGACTGGAAAAGGGCAAATATAGTGGCCATCTTTAAGAAAGGGAACGAGGATCTGGGGAATTACAGACTAGTCAGCCACACCTCAGTCCCTGGAAAAATCCTCCAGGAATTTTCCATTTCTAAACCCTTGGAGGAGGGTTCAGGAACAGTCCACATAGATTCACCAAGGGCAAGTAATGTCTGACCAACCTGACTGCCTTTTGTGATGAGATGACTGGCTTTGTGGATGCAGGGAGAGCAGTGGACATGATATAACTTGACTTTATCAAGGCTTTTGATATAGTCTCCCACAACATTCTCACAAGCAAGTTAAGAAAGTATGGATTGGATGAATGGATTGTAAGGTGGACAGAAAATTAGCTGGATTGTCATGCTCAAACGGTAGTAATCAATGGCTTGATGTCTAGCTGGCAGCTGGTAACAAGTGGAGTGCCTCACTGGTCAGTTCTGGGAGCAGTTTTGTTCAATATCTTCATAAACAATCTGGAAGATGGCATAGAGTACACCCTTAGTGAGTTTACAGATGGCACCAAATTGGGAGGAATAGTAGATACACTGGAGAGTAGGGCTAGGATTCAGAGAAACCTCAACAAATTGGTGGATTGGCCCAAAATAAATCTCATGAAGTTCAATAAGGACAAGTGCAAAGTCCTGTACTTAGGACAGAACAATCCCATGCACTTGTACAGTCTGGGGACTGACTGGCTAAGCAGCAGCTCTGCAGAAAAGGATCTGGGGGTTATAGTGGACAATAAGATGGATATGAGTCAGCAGTGTGCCCTTGTTGTGAACAAAGATAGCAGCATACTGGGCTGCCTTAGTAAGAGTACTGCTGGCAGATAGAGGGAAGTAATTATTTGCCTCTAATTGGGACTGGTGAAGTCACATCTGGAATACTGTGTCCAGTTTTGGGCCCCTTACTACAGAAAGGATGTGAACAAATTGAAGAGAGTCCGGCGGAGGGCCATGAAAATAGAGGGCTGGGCAACATGACTTATGAGGAGAGGCTGAGGGAACTAGACTTATTTACAAGAGAAGACTGAAGAGGGATTTAATAACAGCCTTCAGCTACCTGAAGGGTGATTCCAAAAAGGATGGACTAGACTGTTCTTAGTGGTGGCAGATAACAGAATAAGAAGCAGTGATCTCAAGTTGCAGCAAGGGAAGTTTAGGTTAGATTTTAGGAAAAGCTTTCTCTTTAGGAGGGGAGTAAAGCACTAAAACAAGTTACCCACAGAGTTTGTGGAATCTCCATCCTTAGAGGTTTTTAAGACCCAGGTAGACAAAGCCTTGTCTGGGATGATACAGTTGGGGATGGTCCTGTTTTGAGGTCTTTTCTCCTCTTGAGGTCCCTCCTAACCCAAATTTTCTATGATTCTATGATCTAAAACATTTTAGCTCCTCGTTATATAGTAAGACATAAAAAGAATAAGAGTTTGTTCACTAATATATATTTAAAAGACTTTTGTAAAGGAATGAAATAGTGGATATATTATTTCTATATACATCAGGGTTTGGTAGGGTCTAAAAAGGAATATTATTGTGTTTTGACTTAAATTCACAATAACATCAGTAAATATTGACACATCTACTTATGCTATTCATCACTGACATGGTCACTGGTGAAGTCACATCTGAAATACTGTGTCCATGGTCACTGACTTTTGCAAATACATAAAACAATATGAGCACCTAGGCTGGCTGACCTGCTCCACCGGGCTTTAAACTAAGCCCGCTGGGGGATGGGGGGACTACTGCCACTGCTGGCCCACTGAGCAACCCTTGCAAAGCCAGCAGACCAAGGCACTTAAGGGAGCCCACCCCTGCCCCAGCTCTGGCACAATCTGTGGGCAAGGCAAGAGCCCCCAAGGGGACACTTGCCTGCCTGTACACTAATGCCAGGAGCCTGGGCAACAAGCAGGAGGAGCTCATCCTCCTGCTCAGTGCAAAGAATTATGACGTTATTGGGATAATGGAGACCTGGTGGGACTCCACCCATGACTGGACCATGGGTATAGAGGGCTATACCCTGTACAGGAGGGATCGTGTTGACAAAAGGGGCGGGGGTGTAGCTCTCTATGTGAAGGAAAACTACATGTCCCTGCAAGCTGATGTTGGCAACCAGCATGGACAGCTAGAGACCCTCTGGGTAAAAAGTCGTGGGGAATACGGCACAGGGGATACAACGGTGGGAGTCTACTACAGACCTCCCACTCAAAGTCCTGAGCTTGACCAGGAGTTCGCCCGGGAACTGACTGAGGCCGCTTGCTCCAGGACCTTGGTTGTCATGGGGGACTTCAATTACCCGGACATCTCGTGGGAAGATCACTCAGCAAAATCCGAGCGGTCGCAAAGCTTTCACTCGTGCGTGGATGACCTCTACCTGACTTAAGAAGTCTGTGGGCCAACGAGAGGCAAAGCACTGCTCGACCCGGTACTGGCTACGGGGGACGACCTTATCGGCGACCTAGTGATCGATGGGAAGCTGGGTGACAACGACCATGAGCTGATCACCTTCACCATCCGCCGTAAAGCTGGCAAATCAGTCAGCAACACAGAAGTCCTTGACTTCAGAAAAGCTGACTTTGACAAGCTCAAGAGGCTTGTCGGTCAGGCCCTTAGGGACCGTGACCCCAGGGAGATGGGAGTTCAAGAAGAGTGGTTGCTTCTCAAGCAAGCGATCCTCAATGCACAAGCTAAATCTATTCCAACACGGAGGAAAGGCAGCAAGAAGGCACAGCAGCCCTCCTGGCTCTCCAGGGACCTAGCGGATCCCCTGCAGCTAAAAAGGAAAGCCTACAAAGGATGGAGGACAGGATTCACCTCCAAGGAGGATTATTTTGCATTGGTACGGTCCTGCAGGGAGCAAACCAGGAAAGCCAAGGCTGCAACTGAGCTCCAACTAGCTTCAAGCATCAAGGACAACAAAAAGTCCTTTTTCAGATATGTGGGGAGCCGGAGAAAAAGCAAGGGCAACGTTGGACCCCTGCTAAACCAGATGGGGAAACTGACAACTGACGCCCAGGAAAAAGCCAACCTATTAAATAGGTACTTTGCATCAGTCTTTCATCAGTCACATGGGACGCCCACGCCTGCTATGGGACAGGGAGATCCGGGTGATGGGGATCCCCTACCCTCCATAAATGCTGACCTCGTAAAGGAACATCTTGAGAAGCTGGATACCTTCAAGTCAGCCGGCCCTGACAATCTGCACCCCAGGGTACTCAAGGAGCTGGCGAGCGTCATAGCCCAGCCCCTGGCACGGATCTTTGAAAACTCCTGGCGCTCTGGTGTAGTGCCCGAAGACTGGAAGAAGGCCAATGTGGTGCCGATCTTCAAGAAAGGGAGGAGAGTGGATCCGGCTAACTACAGGCCCATTAGCCTGACTTCTATCCTGGGGAAGATCTTAGAAAAGTTTATTAAGGAGGCCATCCTTGAGGGACTGGCCCAGGCTAACATCCTAAGGGATAGTCAGCCTGGGTTTGTTGCGGGTAGGTCTTGTTTGACCAATCTCATTTCCTTCTATGACCAGGTGACCTATCACCTGGACCAGGGAGAAGAGATTGATATCATATATCTTGACTTCAAAAAAGCTTTTGATCTGGTATCCCATGATCACCTCTTGGCCAAACTGCCCAGTTGTGGCCTTGGCTCCACCACGATCCACTGGCTGGGAAATTGGCTCCGTGGTCGGACCCAGAGGGTTGTAATTGATGGCAGTCACTTATCGTAGTGCCCTGTGACCAGTGGGGTCCCTCAAGGCTCTGTCCTTGGACCCATACTGTTCAACATTTTCATTAATGATGTGGACATTGGAGTCAGGAGTGGACTGGCCAAGTTCGCCGATGACACCAAACTTTGGGGCAAAGCATCCACGCCAGAAGATAGGCGGATGATCCAGGCTGACCTGGACAAGCTCAGCAAATGGGCAGACGAGAACCTCATGGTGTTTAACACCAAAAAATGCAAGGTTCTCCACCTTGGGAGGAAAAACCTGCAGCATCCTTATAGGCTCGGCAGTGCTACGTTGGATAGTGCTACAGAAGAAAGAGAGCTGGGGGTCATCATTGACCACAAGATGAACATGAGGCTGCAATGCGATGCTGCGGCTAATAAAGCGACCAAAACGATGGCTGGCTTGCATCCATAGATGCTTCTCGAGCAAATCCCGGGACGTCATTCTCCCCTTGTACTCGGCCTTAGTGAGGCTGCAGCTGGAGTACTGCGTCCAGTTTTGGGGTCCACAATTCAAAAAGGCTGTGGAGAAGCTTGAGAGAGTCCAGAGGAGAGCCATGCGCATGATCAGAGGTCAGGAAAACAGATCTTATGATGATAGGCTGAGAGCCATGGGACTCTTTAGCCTGGAAAAGTGTAGGCTCAGGGGTGATCTGATGGCCACCTATAAGTTTATCAGGGTTGACCACCAAGATCTGGGGGAACGTTTGTTCACCAGAGCGCCCCAAGGGATGACGAGGTCGAACGGTAACAAACTCCTGCAAGACCGTTTCTGACTGGACTTAAGGAAGAATTTCTTTACTGTCCGAGCCCCCAAGGTCTGGAACAGTCTGCCAGCGGACGTGGTTCAAGCACCTACATTGAACACCTTCAAGAGTAAATTGGATGCTTATCTTGCTGGGATCCTATGACCCCAGCTGACTTCCTGCCCTTTGGGCAGGGGGCTGGACTCGATGATCTCCCAAGGTCCCTTCCAGCCCTGATGTCTATGAAATCTATGATGTCTATAGATAGTATATAATCCAGTTTAATCCAAATTTACGTCTCTGAAAATTCCCACTCAGCATTCTAGAGGACACTTAATTTTTTTTTACATTAATGTTCCCCAGCCACCTAAGGTCTTGAATCTAGGCATGTCCTGGAAGGCTTCAGTCTGGGCAATGCTGAGTAGTGCAGTGCCTGTCTCATACCACTGGGATTCACAGAGCAGGCATTTCTCTGCCTATTTTGTCCAAGTACTTTGATTCAGGAAGCGTTCTCAGAGTACACCTAAGAAATTGGCAAGTACATAAAATTCAGTGGCAGGAGGAGGGTGTGCCTTCTTTTACAGAAAACTCGGGGGTTACCACATGCATTCAGGACATGGGAGAGCTGTGTTTAGTTCCCCACTGTGCCTGAGAACATTCAAACCCATACTTCCTAGGAAAGTGCCATAGCCACTAAGCTATTCTGGGACACTCATTTTCATTCCTGCCTGTTGAAGCACCTTTGCTTTGCATGGAAGACTTGAAGATCATTTGACCAGAGAAAGGGAGCAAGTGTAAGCATAGCTCTCAAGCTTAAAGAATAGAACTTTTATTGGGATAGGAATTTTATAAATTTCAAAAAAAGTGGGGGAAAAACTAAAATTAAGAAAAATGGTTAAGTCTAGTATTGAACTATTTTGAGAATCTGTCTGTATAAGAGATCATGAATAAAGAGAAAAGAATAGTTTTGCAGGCTTCTGCTGAAATGGGCTAAATATATATAGAAACCCCCCCATAAGCAGTAAGGATTAATCTTTCTGATTTATAAATGGTTGGGTTTTTTAAGATACTGAACTATTTTTTTTCTTCAAAATTCTCTTTTACTTCCCTTACTGAAATCTGCATGTTTAGTGAATAACTTCCCAGGTGTTGTATTACATGTGTGGGTCACATATAATCCTTTTATTTATTTTATTGTCTTTTCCTATACAAAATCTAAACTTTTAACTGGGTAACTAGCATACAAAGGGCAAGCTCATTGTCCATGATTCCTAATGATCATTTTGGCTTTATTTTTAACATGCTGATCTTCAACCTTTTATGAGACCCGAACTCAAGATTTCTGCTGAAAATTGAAATATGAGACTGAAATATGAGCTTCTTAATTTTTATTCAAATTAGCTGCTTTGACACAAGGGTCTCCAGAGGTTCTATAATGATGTATCTAGCTGTCAATAACCTATGTTTTTCAGGTTCTTTAAGAAGAACACATATACAAAGGGTAGTATCATAGGTCAATAGCACACACTTTAAAGAGCCCATAAGTATACAAGATCCATTAGGGTTTGTAGGATCAATAATACACACACACTAAAGAGCCCATACATACGCATTGACATGACAGGAGCTGTTATACACTCTCAAGTCAATAATCCACATTTTACATAGTTTTTAACAGGTAGATTTACCCAGCAAATTGGAGTAAGTGTGAATAGCTGTTACAGAAGTTGATGTCAACAAACAGGGTCATAGCTAACCCTTTGGAATAGGGATGAAAACTATAGCTTCTTTTTCAGGGTTGTTCTTTTTTTTTCTTAATAAACGGCTTGAAATTGTGTAAGAGGGAACCCTTCCTCTGTTACTAGGAAGGAGCAGAGTGTAACTGGAGGCAGGCTGCAGGGAGCCTGAGGGCAAAGCAGAAGCTGATATGAGCTGCCCAGGTAAATGGAGCCAGGGGCTGGAAAAGGACAGGAGATAGGGTCACTTGACCAGAAGGGGGCTTGCCAGTCTCTGGCCAGAGAAGGAGCAGTCTGGTCATAGGTGCTGTGGGACATGGAGCTCCTGGGCTGACCCAGAAGTGTAACAGGGTCCCCAACTGGAGCCCTGTTACTTGAGGAAATCCTTGCAACTGACAATAATAATGCCCTGGCAGGGACAGGGCGGGGAGATGCCCTATGCCCGGTGAGCCAATGGGCCTCGGCTTCCAGAGGTATAAGGAGGACGAAGCCCCGGGAAAGATGCCTTTGGGCACCACTGAGTTGAAGAGGGGGTTGCTTGAGACCCCAGAGGGACAGGACCTCAGCAGAGGGATCTGAGGCCCAGAGCAATGCTGAGACTGTGGGCCCACGAGGATGACAGGTTGCCAATACCGTTGGTTACTTACGGAGGAACTCTTCCTGCCTCAAGGAGTCTGGGGAAAAGCGGAGGCTCCGTGCAGTGATGAAGCATGGAGCCCCTGAATAGAGAAGGAGCCTCAGGGTGAGACTCAGGAGGAGAAGCTGGCCATGACCCCAGTGCATGGGGGGAAACTGTTCCTGAGCCCGCGGTGCCAGCTCGGACAGCAAGGGAACTCCCAGAGCCGTGCCAGCATGAGCCATGGGGGGAGACCTCAGGATACCAGTATAGAGCTGCTAATGAAGCAATTAGCAGCAATAGACTGAGGCACAGGCGTGGGAATCTCTTTTAGCCACTTTGAAATTGAGGAGTGACTAAGTCAACACCGTAAATCATGATTGCGAATTGAGGGGGATTAAACAGGATTGCTCCCCACATAAACGGCCAGTGTGGAATAAGAGATGCTATGTGCATGGGTTGCTAATGAAGTAATTAGCACCACAGAACATCGACCAGCACTTACCTTAAGGATTTTGAAGCCGGAGATCTGCTCTGGAGCCCAAGGGCAATCTAAGGAGGCCAGTTGGATGGGCTGCCACCCACAATCCAGGCCTCTGTAAAAGAAAAGAAAGAATAAAAGCACAGACCCTCAGGTGTAAGCGTAGCAAGGGCAAAGCTGGAACTAGAGGAGCTACTCCTGGCCCCAGCGACCACCTCCTTAGTAAACAAACAATAACATTAAAGGCATGGCAGGTAGGCTATAGCTAAAAATTGGAATTTATTTTTAGCAGTAGCTTAGAAAGGGATATTGGTGCCTGTCATAGCTAACAGGCTCCTTAAGAGGGCTATGGCCTAACAGAAAATATGATCCTTGGGTGTATTAAAAGGGGACTATCAAAAAGAAGTAGGGAAGTAATTTTGTCTTTGTATAGAGGATTGCTGAGGCTGCTATTTACAATTTTGGTATCCTGATTTCAAGAAGAAAGTAGAATTCTGAAAATAGTTCAAAAGAGGACCTCAAAATGATCTAAAGGCTAGAAAAACAAGCTGTATGATGTGAAACTTACAGAGCTCAGTCTATTCAGCTTATCAAAGAGAAGGTTAAGAGATGACTTGATCTTATTTTATGTGTACTTACAGATGAAAAGATATCTAATACTAAAAGGCTTTTAAATCTTGCAGATAAAGACATAACAAGTTCCAATATCTAGAAATGGATGTTAACCAGGTTTAACCTTGAAATGAGAAGAAATGTTCTACCTGTCAGAATAATTAAAAACAGCTTACCAGAGGAGTTGATGGACAAACTATCACTTGGAATATTTAAGATGACAGTAGATATTTTTGAAAAGTCACACTTTAAATCACCCTCTGGGAAACAAGTCTATGGCCTATGTGTTCAGGAGATCAGATAAGGGGCTTGTCTTCATAAGTAGTTTAGTTTTCACCAAGCTGTGGAACACTGTAGCATACTAGATGGTCTGTGCCAGCTGTGTCCTACAGCTAGCTGTTTCTATTGCAATTTGAATCATTGTTCCCACTTGGTGAGTACTTCTGCTGTAAGCCTTTGGGATGGCTTAGCATTCCCAGGGAACTCATCTTACTTCTAGACCCCATGAATTCTGAAATTATTCTTGCATTGCATTGTGTGATGCATAGAGGAAGGCAGCTGGAATCAGTAGGACTTAAGAAACTCTAGGTCACACTAATCAATTATAATTATTTCTCTAATAGCATCCCATGATACATCTCTTTGGCTAGAGTTGCCACTTGCAAACTGTTTGTGCCCAGCATGAATGACACAGTGCTCCAGGTCACGACACTGGTCATCACAAATATGCAGCAGCTTGCAGATTAATATATGATATCTTATCATTGGACAGCTTCAGCTTTGCACATCAGATACTGGGTTGCTGATTAGCTTTGCTGTGGCTTTGGTAGTTGTGCTGCAGTGATGGTAGAAGGACAATGAGGAAGAGGAGGAGGATATCGACCAGCTGCTTGTGGAGGAACTTTTTTGGACCAGCATCGAATGCTGCACTATTTCTAGGTTCATGAAACATGCTGACTTGTGGAAAAGGTTTGTGCTGCAGTCCTCAGAAGAACAGTAGTGGTTGCAGAATTTGAGGAGAACCAAAGGCACTTTTCTTGAGGTCTGTACGGATCTTAACCTATAGTTGCAGTGGCAGCGTGCCCCGGAACTCTTTAAGAGCCTCCCAAATTGTTGAGAAATGTGTTATGGTTGTCTTCTGGAAGTTTACCAACCCTGATTAATCAGCAAGCTGCTAATCAATTTATTGTAGACAATTCCATGCTTGGAGCTGTTGTGAGCTTAGTGTTGCTATTAACAGCGTCCTAAAGGTCTGAATTATAGTCCATATGAATGTTCACAAGGTTATTGATATTTTGTACACATGGGTTCCTTAAATTTCAGTGGGACATTTGCTGGAATTCATAGTTCTATTCTGTGCCCTCTGTGTCAGGCCTCTGACTTCATAAACAGTACTTTTCTCTGAGATCTGGTTAATCACCAAGACAGGTATTCTAACACTATTTTGGGGTCATCCCAAAGAAAGATTCATGATGCTAAGATCTTTAGGAATTCATTCTTTTTCATTTTATAAAGACAGGCAGAGTTGTCCTTGTGGCCACCACTATAAATATTAATGTTATTGACCTGCAAGATCCAACTTTTCCTTTACTTCTTTAAATAAACATTTTCCTCACCTTTTAGGATTTGACCCTTCTTTTCTATTTTCTTTTTTACCAACAGTGTTGCTAATGATGAAATCCTAATGTACATAACTAGACCAGAATCAGGGAGGCATTCTACTTCTTTCTGTCCATGTGCAGCTTTGAATAGGGAGCAACTATGCAGCACGTGCCCCTGGAAGTGAATTCTTCTTCATTCTGGAGGTGTACATAGCTCTCCTATTCACTACAAAGGGAAGCATTTTGGTACCTCCAGAGAAGGAACTGCAGTTATGCAGAAGGCGCGTGGCTCTGTATTAAATCACATGGGGAATTTTAACTTGTGTTATGAAGTCTCTGCTCAGAATCTTACTCTTTCTGACTGCATATCATGTATATTAGCAGGACTCCATAGCCAGCCAGCTATGTAGCGCCATTTTTTTGCTTGATAACTAGTTTAGTGATTTGAGCACTTGCCTAGACATGGGAGACCTGGGTTCTGGGCGCCAGCAGCCTCAGTGGTTTTGAACCTACTTTCTCTGTTCCAGCAGCGTGCCCTGAACTCAAACTATGGGACAGACTGTGAGCAACTCCCCTGTACTTTCTTTTTGAAACTGACTCAGTGATCAGCTTAGAGGGAAAGTCATGTGTCTAGAAGGAGAACAAGCCTAGGAGGAAAGACACTACTCAGGCAGGGAGGGAACCCTGGATTCTGGCCTATGCTTCCAAAGTTGTTTTTTTTCCCTTTTTTTTTAATGCCACATGCATCACATACCAATGTACAGATAGAGCAATGCCATTATAAGTCATTGTACTGTTCTGGATTGCATTTTAGTAACCAGGCAGGATCTGGTCAAATGGAGTTGCATTACTGCAAGTGGAAGGAAATTATGACCTGGAGAACACAAGGTGATTTGAAAACATGTGGGTCATTGATCTTTATCATTCCTATTCTACCCTCCTGTATAAGTTGGATATGCATTGAGAGATGTCAAAGGAGAACTGTAATTTCAGGAGATATTGGAGATGGAGGTGTAGTCAGCCTGTGCCCCCAACAATATAGAGTAGGCTAATGTCAGAGGGCTGGAGAAGGATGAGTATCATGCAAGTGCGGGCTTCCTTCTGAAGGGAAAGTCCAAGACCTTGAGGTTTGCTCCAACCAATTCATTGACTTTTTTTCTTTCCAAAAACAGTCAGACCTGTCTTTTAGAGATTTGGTGTCATGTTTCATGAGTCCTCCTGCATGACTGCTGCTCAATTGCTTTTAAAATAGTGCATTCTGGGCATCTACTCCAGCCCCAGGATGGAATTTCCAGTAGGTGGAGACCAGGTTCTCCTTCTGCAACGCTATTTATGCAGTATTCCTAGTGACACTGTAATGCAAAATATAGCTACAACACTGGAAGCAAGAGCTTGCTTCACCCTACTAGGGTAGCATCCACTTCTCTGAGTCCTGAAGTCGAGCTCTTTTTTGCTTGTTCTTCTCTCCCCTGGATTGTTTTCCTCTTGGATGCCCAACAGGCAAGACTCAACAGGAAGCCAATTTAAATTCTGTCTAGCTTGTGGCCTTGTGATTATAATGTAGAAGGTGAAGGTTCAAACTCTCTCAGGGGGAGGTGAGCCTACAAACTGAGTTCTTAAGGTTTCACTCTCCTGGGAAAATGCTTCAAGCACTGGGTTGTTGGACAAAAGGTGAAACACACAGTTTCAGTTTTTGATTGACTAAAATTTTGGGGTTTAAACAGAGCTTCTGTGTGTCCCTGGAGGGAAAACACAATAGAGTGAAAGTGGACTTGGATACCTTGGGGACAGAATTGAATTGCTTCTGAGTATGTGTTGTAAGAACAAAGTCAGAGAGAGTGAATTTTTAGCTGTGTAAAGTATCTACTTATGATTCAGGCTGTTACACAAGGTAAAACAGAAGGCCATTGCATCATATTAGACATCTAAAAGTGTCACTTACCTATCTTAGCAATGAAAGAGAATGTTGCCCCAACTGTTTAACTATCGCCTAAGCAGCTGCAAGGTGATAGTACAGGGTGCCTTTGGGAGAGTGAAGGGCAGATGGTGTTGCCTTATGGTATGGCTGAAGGTTGCTGAGCAGTACATGCCTCATTGTATAACTGCCTACTATGATTTGAATAATATCTGTATTCCCTGAACTGTGTCCCCTCACTTCTTTGACACTGCTAAAGTACAGAGAGAGGTACTGCTGAAATATGTTAAATACATCTTCTTCCTTCCCTCCTCCCCCCTTCCCCTTACTTTGCTTGGTGTTAGGAAGATGATTAGGATCTTGTCCTTGAGGGCTGTTGGCTCAGGCATCATTTCACAGAAGGTAAAAAGAGTATCAAGAATGTTTTTGTTCTTATTGACTTTCCATGCCATTAAAGATACACCCCGCCTCACCCCCAATAGCCTACCATATGGTTTACACAGAGATGGTTTCCAGCTTGTCCCCTTGTGCTATGGTGTCCTGTTCCAGTAAGCTCTTTGGTGTACCACCCAGTGATAACTGGGGGAGGGGTGTTTTTTCTGATGGTATTGTGTAAGGATTGTTGGTCATAAGGGTTTGAGAGTCAGTGGTTGTCTTGCATAATACAGTGGTAGGCTGGCTGTCATGACTTTCAGGTGATATGAGGATAAAAGCGGAGATGAAGGGAAGGTTGAAGGGAAGTCAGTAACTGCACATGTATGATCATGGAACACTGTTCCAGCACAGAGGCTTACTGGGAAGAGATGGCATCTACCTCATGCCAAGAAGAAAGAAACTGTTTTCTTCCAGGATGGCTGACTTGCTGGAGAGGGCTTTAAATAGGTGTGCCAAGGGAAGGGTGTGCAGATGGGAATGCAAGCCAGGGGACAGCTAAGAAGGAAGGACATAGAGAGAGTGGTCAGGGAGGTGTCAAGAGGCTGAAACGATGTTGGGGAGGTGGGGAAATGGGGTTTACCAATGGGGGACTTAACTGTCTATACACAAACGCTGGGAGTATGGGAAATAAGCAGGAGGAACTGGCAGTCATGCTAGTAAATACAGAATATGATCTTATCAGACTAATGGAGACCTGGTGGGATGCCATGCATGACTGGGTTGTGTGCATAAAGGGTTACAGGCTATACAGAAGAGATTGGGTAGGGAAGAAGGGAGGAGGTGTAGCTCTCTATATAAAGGAGCAGTATGCCTCCTTGGAGACCCAAATTGATTTAAGAGAAGGGCGAGTCAAGACCCTGTGGGTCAAGATATGGGGGGATGAGGAGAAGGGTACCTAGTGGTAAGCATCTACTACAGACTACCACACCAGGAGATGGATCTGGAATTTTCCAGATAACTGATGGAGGCTGCACATTCAATGGATATGGTTGTCATGGGTGACCTCAATTACCCTGACACCTGCTGAGAGGAGCACTAAGCCAGATATGGTGGGTCATGTAGGTTTTTGACCTGCATAGAAGAATTTTATTGAGTACAGGAGGTGAACAGGCCTACTGGGCTTTGTAGGATTTGATTCTAGCCAAAAGGGACGACCTGATGGGAGATGTGAGGATTGAAGGTAATCTGGGACATAGTGATCATGAGATGATAGAATTCACTATCTGATTTAGGGCAGGGAAGTCAGCCAGTAGGGAAGAGGTGCAAGACATCGGGAAGGCTGACTTCAATGATCTTAGGAAAATAGTGGGAGAGACCCTATGGGAAAAGGGACTGGAGGGGAAGGGAGTTCAGGAAGGGTGGTCATTCTTCAAAGGAGCAAACCTCAGGGTACAGAAAAGGTCCATTCCCATATGCAGGAAAGGTGGAAAAGGGGCTGGGAAGCACTCTTGGATTACCAGAGGAGTCAAGGAGTGCTTATAAAAGAAAAAGGAGC
This sequence comes from Crocodylus siamensis, assembly GCF_052110815.1. NCBI lineage: Eukaryota > Metazoa > Chordata > Crocodylia > Crocodylidae > Crocodylus > Crocodylus siamensis. Next base: position 70,309,827 of record NC_143398.1, read on the forward strand.
CTTATGGGCAGTGGAAAAAGGGGGTAGTCACTAAGGAGGAAAACACAAATATAGCCTTTATTTGTAGGGAGAGGATAAGGAAGGCAAGGGCAGTGACCAAAATCAAGGACAATAAGAAGTCTTTCTTTAGGTTTATAAGGAGCAGGAGCAAGACCCAGGTAAATTTGTGGCCCCTGAAGAATGGACAAGACAGATGGTAACAGACAGTCAGGAGAAAGCTGAGATCTTCAATGAATACTTTGCATTGATGTTCCTGCATACAAATGGTGGTTGGATACTGGACAGATGCAGGGGTGGAGGTGGCTGCCAACCGATGGTCAGTGTTGAACTGGTGAGGAAGCACTTACAGTAGTTGAATGTGTTCAGGTCTGCAGAACCAGTGGACTATACCTGAGAATGCAGAGGGAATTGGCTGGAGTCATTGTGGGACCACTGGCAAAGGCATTTGAAGACTCATGATGCTTGGGAGAGGTCCTGGAAGACTGGAAAAGGGTTAATGTGGTGCCAATCTTTAAGAAGGAGAGAAGGGAGGATCTGGGAAATTATAATTTGGTTAGTTTGACCTCAATACTGGGTAAAATTTTGGAAAAAATTATCAAGAAATCCATATGTGAGAGACTGGCATCTTTATCAGTGATCTGGATGTAGATGTGGAAAGCATGCTGTCCAAATTCACTGATGACACCAAGATGTGGGGCAAGGTGGGCACACTGGAGGAGAGGGACAGAATCCAGCTAGATCTGGAGAGTTTACAGTGGTGGGCAGATGAGAATAGGATGGAATTCAAAGCAGACAAGTGCAGGGTACTGCATCTAGGGAGAAGGAACCAGCAACACACCTATAGGCTGGGGAACACCCTTCTTGTCAACATGTTGGCAGAAAGGGAGTCATTGTTGACCCCAGGATGAACATGAGTCGCCAATGTGAGGAAGCAGTTAGTAAAGTTAACTGCACTTTGTTGTGCATCTACAGATGCATCACAAGCAGGTCCACGGAGGTGATCCTTCCACTCTATGCGGCGCTGGTCAGGCTGCAGTTGGAGTGCTGCATTCAGTTCTGGGCCCTGCACTTCAAGAGGGATGTGTAGCATTGAGAGGGTCCAGGTGAGGACCACTTGCATTTCCAAGGGGAAGCAGGCCCTATGAAGATAGGCTAAAGGGCCTGAATCTATTCAGCCTCCACAAGAGAAGGCTGAGAGGGGATCTGGTGTCCATTTACAAACTCACCAGTGGGGACCAGCGGAAATTGGGTGAGGCTCTGTTCCCTTGGACACCACCGGGGGTTACTAGGAATAATGGCCATAAATTGTTAGAGAGAAGGTTCAGGCTAGACATCAGGAGGCATTATTTTACAGTTAGGGCTGCCAGGCTCTGGAATGGACTCCCAAGGGAGGTGGTGCTCTCTCCTACCTTGCGGGTCTTCAAGAGGAGGCTAGACAGATATTTGGCTGGGGTGTTATGCCTGGGGCAGGGGGTTGGACCCGATGATCTGTTTAGGTCCCCTCCAAACCTAAGCACTATGACACTATGGCAGAAGGCAAGATGCTGAAGGATAGCCAACATGATTTTGTTGTGGTCAGGTCATGTCTGACCAACCTCGTCTCTTATGATCAAGTAACAAACTGCTTAGATGTGGGGGACGCAGCTGATGTCATATACTTGGATTTTATAAAGGCCTTCGATGCGGTCTCCCATGATGCTCTTATAAAAAAAAACTGGGGGATTGTGGGCTAGCAGAGTCCATGGTCAGGTGGGTTGGGAACCCAGACAGTGTTAGTGGATGGGTCTATATCATATTGGCGGGAGGTGGCCTGTGAACCCATGGGATTCAGTTCTTGGCTGAAGAACTGAACCCCATGGCCCATTTAATGTCTTTATCAACAATTTATATGACGATGTGGAAAGCATGCTGGCCAAATCTGTGGATGATACTAAGTTATGGAGAAAAGTAGCCATGCTAGGGGATAGAATGCAGATCCAAGCAGACCTAGACATGCTGGAAAGGTGGGTAGAGTGGAACAGGATGCAGTTCAATAAGGATAAATGCATAGTGCTTCATCTGGGAAGAAGTAACCAGCAACATGAATATAGGTTAGGAGGAGACGTCCTGGCCAGCACAATGGCTGAAAGGCACCTAGGAGTTAGAGTTGATTGCAGAATGAACATGAGCCACCAGTGGGACGCTGTAGTCAACAGAGCTAATAGCATAATGGGCTGCATTAGCTGATGCATTGTGAGCAGGGCTAAGGAAATGATACTTCTTCTCTGCTTGGCACTGGTAAGACCCCAGCTGGAGTACTGTGTCCAGTTCTGGGTGCCACACTTCAAAAAAGATGTGGAGAATCTTGAAAGGGCCCAGAGAAGGGTGACAAGAATAATTAAGAGCCGGAGGACAAGCTTTATGAGGAAAGACTAAGGGTTTTGGGACTGTTCAGACTGGGGAATAGAAGATTGAGGTGAGATTTGGTGACTGTCTATAAGTATATAAGGATTGAATATTGGAAGCTGGGAGAAAAACTGTTTACTACGGCACCCCAGGGGAGGACAAGGAACAATCACCATAAACTGGTAGAGGATGCTTTCAGGTTGGAGGTAAGGAAGAACTTCTTTATTGTAAGGATGAGCAGAATCTGGAATAGACTTTACAAGGAGGTGGTACAGTCCCCAATCTTGGAAGTCTTCAAGAGGATACTGGACAGACACCTCACTGGGATCATTTGATCTCAGCAGTATTCCTGCCCAGAGCAGGAGGGGCTGCACTCGATCTTTTAAGGTCCCTTCCAGCCCTTAATTTCTATGATTTTATGATTCGATGTACCTCTGTAGGCTGTCCTTATGTGGGAAGATGTGTAATGCATTTGAGCGATTAAGAAGCAGAAAAAATAATCATTTAGGATATCCAAGGAGACCCCAGCAAATCAAATTGATGTTATTCATATAAGAATAGTTGGACTGAACTGTTACAGCTACCTATACTGAAATGTGCAGCTCTGTCTTGTGAGCTTAGAGCTGTAATAGAGGACTTCCTATACCTTAAATTCCATTTTATATCCCCTGAAGAAATGCACAAAATCTGCTATGAACTAAATGGAATTCTGCAATATGTGTTAAGAACCTTAAGAGTTGACAATGACCTCTGCTTCTTGCCTTATTGGTGGCTCACTATCTCTGAGAATTTTCATGTGTATCCTAACTGGAGTTTATTTACTGCTTAAATGCTATGCTTTGTACCAGAAAAAAATACTTAGCTCGAATCCTATGGAATCTCTTAACATTCTAGGATAAAATGTTGTGGAATATGGCATCTTCAGTTATAAATGCATCTCAGTAGAGTTAGGAAATGCTGTTTTCAGTGTTATGATATGATGCCATGAAATCTGAGGCCTCATGCAGCTCATTGATCCAACTTACAAGATAAACTCATGTAAAGGATGCCCAGTTGTTAGAGTATTCAATATGATTATTTCCATTGTAGAGTTATTATTTAAATCTTATACAGCGAAAGATGAGCTGTATTAATTGCTATTTTGAGGTCTGGAAGGGGGTTGTCATATACTGTGGTTGAGAGGGAGCTGGACTGGGTAGTGTAAAGGAAAAGAGGAGTTTAGAGGTGGTGAATGGAGAGCATTAAAATTTTTATGTTATCAGCTGTCCTCTCCTTGGAGACATAATTTAAAAATGTTCAGAGTAACAGACTTAGAGAACTGATTTGCTGCCTCAAGGCACAATTGCCATATTGAGCAAGTAGGTGGGGAGGTATATTTCTAAGAGGCTACTAGTTCAGTTCTGTCCAACATGACAGCATCAAGCAGGAAGCCTAAGTACACATGTACACATTCTTCATTTATAACACAGTATTTAACATCATGTACGCGAAAATTTAAGGTTTCCCAGTGAAGACACTCATCAGCTGAGGTCCCCTCTCCAATGTTGTCAAGGTGGTTATCCAAAATGACGTTCCAGGGTCCTGCCTCAGATACTTGCAAAAAGATTTCTGTCTTACAAGTAGGAGCTCTCCCATATGAGAATCCCAGTCAATCTCAAAGCCCGCACCAGCCTCAACGGTATCAATATTGTCCACAATGAAAGATGGCTCAGTGGTGAAGTTGCAAGACAAAAATCTGTTAAGGTCCTTAAAATAGGGGCAGGTGATGCACGCTGTTGGGGGTTGGAATTGTGTTTTCTTTAGAACTGATTTCCCCTCTGGAGGGGCAGTTGCCATTTTGAACATGTGTGCAAGGGTTAGAACCTAGAGTAGGGGCAGGCAATTATTTTGGGCGGAGGGCCGCTTACTGAGTTTTGGTAAGCCATTGAGGGTCACATGACAGGCAGCCAGGGGCGGATTAATATTAATTTTCTAATTTTTTAGGGGCCCCACAGGCCAGATAGAACATCCCGGCAGGCCACATCCGGCCTGTGGGCCACATTTTGCCCACCCCTGACCTAGAAAGCCAATAAGCTTACATCTGACAGTTTTTACTTTAACATTTCCCTGGGAAGGCACATCAGCTTTATGTATTTCCTCTAAAAGTTAGTTGCAGAAAGAAAACATGACTAATGGCCACGGGATAGGCCATTGTCTTAAAAAATTATAGTCCGATAGCCTAGCTGTTAGGACACTTACTTGAGTTCTAGCCGTGCTTCCCTTTTATTTACCTCAGCAGTGCCTTAGCTACCAGATTACCTTTCTAAGAGATCACCTTTTAGGCTCCCACTGAGCTTTATCTACTGGGCAGCCAAGAGGGCACATATGCAGGGCCAGAAGGAAAGCAAACTAGAGGGAGCATGGCTGTATGAGATGGGTATTGTGTAGAAGAGCTGGAGCACTGCATTAGGGTCCCTAGCTCTAGTGTTGTGTTTGACTTTAATGGTCATTAGATAAAACTGAAGGCAGTGAGCTAACTTCTGTCTTATTGTAGGCTGGAGCATGAAAAGGGCCAGAACCAAGGATCTTTTCCTTCTAAGGGAGTGCCCACCTAAGTGGGCCCTCTGGTTTACTTACCAGGAGCATTTCTTCTTGAAGCTGGTCCTCTTGGCAATCAAGCAGAAGGTGTCAAGAGTCCAGAAGGCCATAGCATAACTGAGGGAAGGGGCTGTGTGGGTGAGGGGAAACTGGGGCAGCAGCCATGGGCACTGCCTTTGTGGGTGGATTCAAAAGTTGCCTTCTCTGTAGTGACTGAAGATGCCACCATGATAGGCACCATGGCAGCAAGTGCTGCCTCATGTATTGTGCCTGCCCCGGGTACAGAGCTGCTCTGCTACCCCTCTGCCAGAAAGCTAGCAAGCCAGAAGCAGGATTTGGACCCAAATCCTGTTTATCATAGCATCTAACAGCCCTAACAATTTAATGTTTGGCAGTAAAAACACTGGTCGGCTGATGTCCCCTCCTCTACTTCCAGAACATTGCTCTTGATCTGGTTTTCCTGGACTGATTGTCAAGCATCACTTTAGCACTGGCCCAGTATACATCCTTATTGTTGTGATACTTCTTCTCCAGGGTTTCCTGAAACCTTGCCTGTCCCCAGAGGACAAGGAGATCCAAGACTACTCTACAGCTCTAAGCAGATACCTGGGCACAGACAGTGCTGAAGTGCAGTAGTGCTAGCTATTTTGATGATTTTGTATTTGGTATCCTGGCTCTACAAATGGCCTTCTACATGCCAGCATTTGAAGAGGGAAGAGATACCTAATTAATACAACCCTGGAGCAGTAGAGGGTACAAAGTTAAGCAAATTCGTCAAAGCTAGAGTGATGAAAAGCTGTGCAGGAATGGCAGCTGGCAGATCACAGAGATAAAGCACGGTGGAGATGCATTGTATAAACATTAATCAGCATTAATTCAATGTGCAATACACTTTTGAACAGAAGTATAGAACATGCATTAGCTCAGCAGTCAATACCACTTAAGCACTGTGTTGTGTGGCCAGTGGCCATTTTAACAAGCATAAACTACACTTAGCATTAATTACACCACTCTGTATAGACAAGCTCATAATGACCATAGTGATCCCTCTTGTCCTAGGGTATATGAATTTATATGAAAAACATGCTGCTTTTGCACTGGACAAAGGGATGCTTAAATCTTTCCCTTATTCCCAAGCAAGATGCCTCAATTAGAGTTTCACTGGCAGGATTTTGTCTGCACTATACTAAAAGAAGAGACCATTCACTTTTCTAAATAGTCCTCCTAACTCCTCCTCTTACCCGCAGGCAAATCCCAGTCACTACATATATCCATTCAGGGACCTCAAGAAGAAGGAAGGATTGGGCCACAGGGCTATCCGATCATCCGGGCCTATTTATCTCAGCAATATGATTGTTGCTGTGATCAGGCCTTGGATAACCAGCTTCTAAAAGGGATGAGACAAATTTATGGAGAGTAGGTTCATTAGAGACTATTAAATAAAATAGAGGTATAATCTATTGCATGTGACTGGAAGGAAATGCCAGGGGATGGGTCACTGTCTACTGGTCCTATATTTATCCTCTTCTACTTGCCATGTTCAGAGACAGGGCACTGGGCTAGAGTGACCTTTGGTCCAGAGGGGATACTGTGTGGAGATGAAACACCCCTTTGGTTGTGTCACATGTGAACTTTCAGTTCAGGGTCTGCCTGAAGCTCCTACTTTTGTGCCCAGTCCTGCTGCTCATCCCTCCCACTTCCCCACCTGCATCACCCCATTTAGCAGGGAGGGGAAGGGAAAACAGCAGCCATGCTCATCTACTGGTCTCTGGAGCAAAAGTAGACCCAGCCAGACCCTGCCCTGGTTAGCTAATGAGATCAGAGCTCATGTGGAGCTCTGGCAGGAGCCCCAGCTGATGTGTGGCACAGCAGAAGGGGGACATGATCCCTTGCACAGTTCCTGGATCCGCTACTGCCTTGGCCTTAAGATGGCAATTCTTGCGTTCTTCTGACTCACTGTTGAAGACCTCTCAGTAACTTCCATGATACTGAGGGAAACCACTGAGATGTTAGGACAATATTTCTGACTTCTGAAGATGGTGGCAGATCCCAAATTTTCACAATAGCACCAACTAAAATGAAACATAGAAAAGGCTGTCACAGGTGTGCTCTGCAGAAAGTCTGAGGTAATGAATGAGTACATGAAGTATAAAATAATACTGAAAGAAGAGTGTGACCGCCAGGCTGGGACCCTCACCCATAGGTGGTTCACCTTCGGTGGGAGGGGATGCCGCTGATCACGCTGGATCGCTACGAGTTCGGAGAAGATCTCTTACGGCCCAGTCTCTGCCTTAGTTCTCGCCCACCACAACTTGATGTTCAGTTCAGTTAAGGTCGGTTCGTGGGTGCTCCGCAGCCCGGGATCCCTCGGCGGTCACGTTGCGGGGCTCCACCACCCCTGTACCCTGACCTCATGCCACCTCTAGTGCTCCCCTTCTCTCATGGGTCAGTCCTCTTGTCGGTGGGCTTGTAGCTCCCCTGGGTCTGCCCTGCCCTCATTGAATCACTCATGGGCCAATCCGCCCCATCCTCTCCTTCCTACGTCCTCTTGACCCGGCACTGGGTCGCAGCACCAGTTGTGTCCCTCTAACGTATGCTTAGTCCTATCTTCATGTAAGTGACTCCTCAGCTGTCCCTGCTGGGGTACTCTTAACTGAGAAACAAACCTATAAACAACTTAAAGCCCAGCTCCTCAGCCCCTTACCGGCTGTGGCTACTATTCGGACCTCCCCAGGTCCCCTTGGGCAATATCTGGCCCTTAATCTCCCTAGCACCCCCCTAGGGGTTCCTAAACCCGGCCAGTTGGCAGCGACTTCCACCCGACTACATCCTCCTGGGGCTCCCCTGTGTCCTCGCCCCCTCTCATAGGGTCGCGTCCCTGAAACACCGCCCCAGCACTCAATCTGGGGGTCTCGCAGGCTTCAAGTCCATGACCCGCAGGTCCCTTGTCGGCCGTTCTTTTGGCTTCATGGTCTTTCTCCAACCTTACTGCCCGCCTCCACTTGTCTGAGGCCCTGCGGCCGGTTGTTGTTGTCGTTCTCTGCTCTGGCTGAGTGAGTCTCTGCCTCTCCCTAGGGCTCTCCGCCCCTCTTTCTGGGGAAACCGCCATCTGTTCCGCTCTGGGGCTCTCAGCCCTTCTCCCTGTGGGAGCCACCACCTGCTCTGCTCTGGGGCTCTCTGCCCCTCGTGCTGGGGATGCTGTCACCTCCCCCGCTCTGGGGCTCTCAGCCTCCCGTACCACTGGACCCGGTCCCAGTTCCTCTGCTTCTCTCCTCTGCTCTTCCACGGCCACTTTTATCCCCGCCGGCCACCTGCTCCTGATGACGTCATCTTCTGGCCGTGGCTGCATAAACAAGCGGCAGACACGCCGCGTGGGCTCCTCCGGCGGTGCTAGTAAGTCCCGCTCCAACTTCCTGGGACAAAGAGACTTCACTTTTCAGAAAAGTTTAGCTTTCAGATATGCCTTCCTTTTTCCAAACTCCATATGGTGCATTTGGAACCTTCACTTATCCCATGCATTTTGATATCGTTGATTAATGCTGGGAGCTAATGTTCATATTCTACCCTAATATTCAGCCAAATATTGTGTTGTATTTACTTGAAATAAATGATAATCTTCATTTCTCAATGGCATTTCTCTGGAAATGGTACCTACAATCTAATAGGTTGATAAACTTAGGAAACTTTAAAAAGCATATTAGCATCATAACATTTTTAAAAGAGTAAATGAGAGGTAGGATTTACCCAACAAAAAGGGGCAGGGGGGTGGACTCTAATAACAGGGGTCAACTTTGCCTTTTATTAAGTTATTGGAAAAAATTCATAGCAGTTAATTTTAATAAAGGAGACGTTGGCTCTAGTCAACCTCTTTTTGTCTCAGAGGTGAAATCTTAAGTAGTCAAATGAGTGTGAGAATAAAATAGCCCCCATTAAAGTGATTTTAAATTTAAGCATAATTTTTGCTAATACCACTGAGCAATGGGAATAATTAGAATGGTTTCAGTAATGCTGAAGATTTGAATAATTAAAGACACAAGATTAATTTCAGAAGAGGCATCATTAACCTAAATCAAATATTAGATTTCTCGTAAAAGAGAGAGGTGGGGGTTAGCTATAACCACATTTTTCAGATAGGGAAGCTCATTAAATAGTATGTTTTGTGTTTTACTTGGCACCCTCAGGATTTACTTGCATGAATATTAAATCTGTGTGTATTGAATATAAGCCTTTAAATCCCATGACATGGCCCAACATTTTTGTACTATGTAAAGTATTAATTGAATGATCTTGTTTTCACTTTGGATGATGACATTTATAGAAAGGTCACATTCAATATTTATTTTTAAAGTGAGAGAAACTAGAAATATCCCAAACAGATTTTTACATTGGTCAAAGTGATTCTCCCCCCTCCCGCCCAAATATTTCTCTTGAGGCCCCATTTCTGAGTGCTTTCCTTTTGATGGGTGTTAAATGGCATTGTAATATGATTGCTTAAGCAAAGAGTAAATACAGAACTGAATACATCAGTGCCAAAATTGAGAGTACAGGTATTCCACATGGGACTAGAGTCCTCAAAGGGATGATGGGTAGACCTCTTTTGCTTCTTAGATGTTAACAAACCAGTACATTCATGATTATTAAAGTGCAAAACTAGTTAATTAAACAAAGAGATCACAGTAAAAATTGTTTCCCCCCTATTTATAGGAAAACAGGACTTCATAAATATTGATTTGTGCCACATTATTTCCTCATGATGTGATGGTTTTCTATAAATATCAGAATCTGATAATGAGCTCTACAGCTACTCATTATTTCTCTACTTGCAAATTTTAATGAACAGAAATGCATTATTATATGGAAATGCATCTACCTGTTATGCCTTTGATGAAATAAGCCACTGATTTAAAATTTTGACCACCATTAATGACATGCAAAGCATGTGTCTTATCTTTAATGATACGCCTGATGAATTTATCAATGGAATTTATTAGATGCTAATTTTGTTCTATGCCTTAGTTAGACACCTGCTTCTCACTTTCATATATAGTTTTTTGGAGTGTTATTCCTTTGTTCTTCTCTTACTTTGCTGAAATGGCTTTCTGTGATGGTAACGTAAGATGGCTACATAGTTTTACAGCAAGTTTGATTTGACTTTCAGACATCTGTGCCATGGAAGCCACGTGAAACGAGTCAGTGATAAACACCTTCGCAGGGTGTGGGAGAGCCAGCTTGCTGTTTGGTTGAATCTAGCCTCGGTTTGTTTAGTACATAAAAAATTTGGATTGCCCCCTTTTTATAACAGGTTACAAAAGAAAAGATTCTGATATCCTTGCTAGAGGGAAGGTTTTACTTGACACGCAGCATGATGTTATTGTTACGGTAAATGTAATGACCATCATCAAACTGTTTTGGTAATTTGTATTCACTGAGGGGTTGTTTTCATTTCATAGAAAAAACAGCAGTTCACCAGTATCATTTGCATGTTGGTTTGGGAGATTTATGGCATTTTGGTCTCATCAAAAGCAAACATCCCTTTGCAGAGTTTCTCAAAAAGGCCAAAGTTTTGACCGCAGATCCAGAGATGAGCAGTAAACCTGAAACAGCTTCCTTCCTGTAGGTCACACATTCTCCTTCTGTTCTTCATGCTATTTTTCAAGCCACCAGCAACCTGCAACTCCCACATTAAGGAGTGCTTTACATCACAAAGGAATGCTGGGAATGTAATGCAATGATTACTCTGCTAGGATTCTGGCAATTTCGTTTACAAATATTATTTATGAGGCCTGATGACTTCTCATTCTCTCCATCGGTGTGGATCCCCAGGCTTTTGAGTAATTCTGGAGAGATCATTGTTATGGAGGCAGCAGATGTTCTGTTTCCTGCTGGACTGAGACAAATGAATATGTTGCAAATCCCATGCGTGCATATTGAAGGGACATCTTAAGTTTATTGTAGGGAAATGGCTATTCCTTGTAGGTAATTGCACCTGCAAATGTACTACCACTCTTCTTTTCTGTTTCTGTAACACATTTTCCCATTACCATTGTAACCCGGGTACACCCAAGGGTGTGCCCTATTCTCAATCAGATGGGATGAGTAGGCAGGAGGGGGTTCTGTGAGAGGGAGGCTAGAATTTCGAGCAGATCCCTCTTTCCTCTATAGAGTTAGCCCAAGCTCAAAGTGTTTAACTATATACAATTTATTGAGTTACCAACTTATATATATAAAACTCTTTAAGATAGATATAATTACAGATATAGATACAAATATACATATAAAAGTCTGTTAGCTGGAGGAAGTCAGCCCTAGGGAGGCATTTGGGTAAGTACCCATGCCTCAGGCCCAGAAGAGGGGTGGATCCCAGGACAGTCAATCCAGCAAGTTTATACCACAAGTGGGATAGCTAATAAAGACATCCTTGGAGAGCCCATTATACAGAATTAATACACCCAACTATTTATAACACCAACAATAACAATAGATACTAGCAATAGGAAACATAACTATACCAGATATTAGACCCTATCTGGGTTCCAACCACTTGGTCCCTCAAATGGAATAGGGTCTTCTCCCCTTAGGCCCACTCCCCCCAGGGTCCCTTGCCCGGGGCTGCCTCCCCTATGGGACCCGGGTTCCCAGTAACTCATGGTCCTTCCTCTGGAGGCTGTTGATCTGGCCTCTGAGTCCCCACACTGTCTCAGGCCTCCTGGAGCTGTTGGCCTCAAGTTAAGGGTTCTTCCCTCTGGGCCCTGTGTCCCGCATTGGGCACCCAGGGAGCTACTATGGGAGTTGAGCCCTCACTGGCTCCGGTTCCCCAGCCTCATGCCTTTTCTCTTTCTGGGCCTTGCTCTGGGCACCAGGGCTCTTTTAGTTTAATGCCGAACTACACCGCGGAGCTCTGGTTATCTGGCCTAGAGCTGGGGCTAACTTGAGCAGCCTTGAGCTACTCCCAGTGCTGACTCTCTGTGCGCCAACCTGCACACCGTGTGGGGCCTGAGCAGCCTCAAGCTGCTCCCAGGGCCAGCTCTTTCTGCACTGATCCACGCACTGTCAAGGCTCAGGCAGGGTCCGATGACGGTCTTCTCTGGAGCTCTTTTCTCCTCACCATCTCTTGCTGCATCTGCCTAGTGTGCTGAGCATGCTGGACTTTTACTTACACCAGAGGCCTCGCTCCTGAAGTCTGCCAGACCTGCAAAGCACAGTCTTCAGTCAGGTCCAGGGGCTTCTCACATCCCTGCCACTCTGAGCAGGGGCGGGGCAACCCCCCCCCCCCCAGCTGTTACCTGATTGGTGGAAATGTTCCATCAATCCGAAGTGTCTTTCTCCAAGCCAGGCTTGCCAGGCAAAAGCAGCAAGCTCGCCACACCATTATAGGTGTGATAATCCCTTTCTCCCTCCCATGACTGGATCCATCATTTTACCTACAAATGTAGCTGTAATGAAGTCCAAATCTTTTTCTTCAGTTTTTGGATAGGCTCTTGCCTTACTCTTTCGTGCTCTGAATAAGTTTCATTGCAAGCTTTCAACCACATTGGTGCTGAATGAGTTTGTCTGTACTAATCACTCCATGGAGGATAAAGTGTTCAGCTTGCTCCTCCTAGGCATTTATATATTTTTAGCCCCTTCTCAATCACCTTCACTACCATCAATAAGTTTAGACACAGCAACATCGTCTGAATCATCATCAGCAGGTCTTTTAGCTGTGACTGAGTCAGCTGCAGCTGACTCTCTTCCCTGATGTTTTGTCCCAATCAGTGACTGAAGTTCAGATTGAACATTGCTACAGCAGCTTGCTGAATCACTCTTTTTTGTAAAAGTCTGAATTGCCTAGCAGAGAAGCAAAAATTGTGCAAAACCTGGAATTTCAAAATAAGCCAGTGGGTGATGGCTTATCCTAAGCCTTGTTCTCATACTCATAAATCTGGTTTGCATGGACTACATGCAACAAACTGAAGTTTGGTTTGTTCTCAGTGTGACCAACCTGCACAAGTATTTTATTAAAAATAAAACCACAACGTTATCTCTGAAAATGTCATATCTGTCCATGGGAACTTCTGGGAACTATTTAAAAGTCTACAAAGCAAGTAAGCCCCCCTGCCCCTGCCCCTTCTCTTTTGTGCTCAAAGGCAGGTCCCACCCTTCCCCTTCCCCAACTCCTCTGTCTGCAGCTGCTGCTTTTGCTGCTGTCCAGAGGGAAGAGCAAGCTTCATAGCTCCTGCCCACTCCACCCAGGTGGTATGGGGCTGGGCTTAGTGACAGAAGCAGCAGTGATGGGGTGGGGTTCAGCCCCACACTCACCTCCACCATCTGTGATTTTTCCCACTGTTCCCACTGTTAGCTGAGCCCAGCTCCTGGGGTAGGGGTGGGAAGGGAAGCAAAGGCACAGGGGTGGGGGAAAGGGGACAGGAATAGGCACAGTCATAAAGGAACATATAGCAGGGGAGCAACGGGGGGGGGCAGGGGTCTGGTCCCTCACCCTCTGCCACTGCTTTGCCTGCCACAACAGTTGGGTGGGGGACAACTATTTAGATTATATACTTAGAAAATGACAACACATTTATCATTTTCCATGTATAGAATCTAATTATTGCTGGGTTGTCTTAAATTGGAAATCATCCTGGATTCAGGTAAATACAGTATTCTCTCTTGCACAAAGTTACAAATAACCTGGTATTTAAAAGAAAACAATGTCATTCTATGAATTTGTGAAATCTAGGTCCAAATGAAATAACCTCTTTGTGGAAATTCATATACATGCCATCCTAGTCATATTTTACATGCTTATGTATTAAATTAGAGTCTGGAAGAACTGAGACAATTAGAAACAATAACCTTGAAAGAACTTATTATACTTAGATCTGTACACTCTAATGCTAATACTGATAGACTGTGTTATCTGAGATGGAAAGGAGGAAGAGGGAATATTGAAATGTTTAGAGATCATTGTGCCAATTCTAAATATGTCAGGAAGTATTACAATAGTTTTAAAATTAATGATTAAAGAAATAATTTGAGGGGTTGGGAGATCCCGGGACATCATTCTCCCATTGTACTCTGCCTTGGCGAGGCTGCAGCTGGAGTACTGCGTCCAGTTTTGGGCTCCTCAATTCAAAAAGGATGTGGAGAAGCTTGAGAGGGTGCAGAGAGCCACACGCATGATCAGAGGGCAGGAAAGCAGACCTTATGATGAGAGGCTGAGAGCAATGGGGCTATTCAGCCTGGAAAAGTGCAGGCTCAGGGGTGATCTGGTGGCCACCGATAAGCTTATCAGGGGTGCTCATCAGGATCTGGGAGAATGACTGTTCACCAGAGCCCCCCAAAGGATGACAAGACTGAACCGTCACAAACTCCACTGTGACCGGTTCAGGCTGGACATAAGAAAGAACTTCTTCACTGTCCGAGCCTCCAAGGTTTGGAACAGACTGCCACCTGAGGCGGTTCAAACACCCACTTTGAATGCCTTCAAGACACAGTTAGATGCTTGCTGGGATCCTATGATCCCTGTTGACTTCCTGCCCCTGGGGTGGGCGGTTGGACTCAATGATCCTCCGGGGTCCTTTCCAGCCCAAATATCTATGAAATCTATGAAAATAGGAAGGAAACCTAAGAAGAACCTGATGATGGCTATCTAAAGAGGTTGGAGGCAAAGCGCCAGCATGGAATATAGGCAAACCATTTTGGAATGCTGATAAAGATTTCTCCAGTTGGCTAAGAAACCCCCCACTTACTGTAGTCAACTGAAGCAAAAGAACAGGTTCTTCTCACAGACTGGTTAGCTTAGCAAACTTGGAAAACTGGTGAAATTGGATACCAATACAGATATAAAAAATGTGTTAAGACTATAATGTATATTGTCAACTGTATTTTGACAGTAGCACATGATAGAGGAAGAGCATAACCAAGTAGCCAGAGCTCCTTCATTGGGATCTGACTGACCATCTCCCTAGTTCAGCATTTGTAGAAGCATAAACTTAATCACAGAAAGTAATAAAGCAAAGATCCTTTGGGATTTTAATTTGGGACTGGATATGTGGTTTTAAGCCAGAAAACTAGAGTTACTACCAATTGGGAAGGCTTCAGAATTGTATCTGCAAAAATCACAATCAAAGGCATTCCTTGTTCCTGGGATGGATGAATAGCAGAGAAGGAAGAAAAGGCCTCCACATATTACCTTTAGAAATGGAGTTACAAAGAACATGGAGAGAGAGGAAGGACTAAAAGAGGTGCTAGCTGTTATTGTGCTGTGGCTTTTGACAGATCTTCTCAAAGATCTGAACATTTCCATCAGAGTCTCCGAAAAGATGTTCTTGAAGATTTCTTCCATATTGCGACCGATCTTGATCTTTAAGGATCTGGCTAATCACAAACTCAAAATATGATCAACTTGTAGTGACTGAAGTTTGACACACTGTGATACAAACTGATAATGATGATGTTTCCACGATACTAACAAAACTAAATGACTGAAAAAAATATTGTCATTATTCATCATAAAATCAAAACTCATTTATTGCAAACAATCCAGCTATAGATTTAAAAATATACTTATTGGTAACTGCTCCATGAACAAGACATTTGTTTATATATGTTTCAATACTTGCTGGTTTTGCTGGGTTTTTTCCCCTCATGTTAATAGTTATCACATTTCCAAAATTAGAACTATGTGATCGGCATGTCCTCTTTGCTCATAGAGATAAAAATCACTGCATTTCACATGTTGCATATCAAAAGTTACACATGAAAATCATACTTTTCAATCCAAACTACATTTTAGTATATACATGACATTTAGAAAGACTTTGTGCTAGCTGGACACTGATACAACTGGATGAACTGGGCTTTTTAAAATAATGCAAGTCAAAATATTTTTGTTAATATCAAAATTTAAAAAGTTAATATTGAATTATTTTCCTTTGAGAACCATCATTAACATTTTCTTTTCTTTTCTGTTTGCTGACAGTTTGCAATGTATAGCAGGAAGAAGTGTACACATGATGTAGGTATAAATACAAATTACAGAAAAGCATGAATACCTGATACAGCCTTTTGAATACATGGGTGATATTCTCGTGGAATTATTTTTTTTTCTTTAACGTGGTTGAACCTGAGTGTAAGATATGAGCATCTCTCCTAGGGGCAGCAATGACCATATGATTATGGGCAATCATAGATTAGGAGTGGGATGAAGACAAGGTAACTGGGCAGCCAGAGTGCCCAGATGGCTTAGTTTACTTGGATTGTCCATTAGGAAGGGACCATCCAGGTGTCCCCACCAGTTTTACTGAATCTGGGATTTTATCCCAGACTCAGTAAATCCCTCAGACATCTGGCTATCCTTCAGCATAGGGTGGCATCTGCCTATCTCCTTAAATGGTACTGTTGTGAGTTCAGTAGTGACCACACCTGCGATGGTTTCCTTTCCAGTATGTCAATATACCTGCCAGGAATGAAGCTCTTCAGACTGGAGTTAGCTGAAAATTAGGCTTTCTATTTTCTGGGACATTTCAGTGTTTTTTTTTATAGTTTGAGATTGCGCCTGTTTGAATAAAAAAAAAAAATTGTGAAGCTTCTTGCACACAGGAAAATCTAAAATAATTTTATTTTGGAAACACAGAAGTGATGCCTTTCCCAAATGAAATAGTCAAAGCTCCCTGGATCCTGCAGCAGGCCCATGGAATTTTATATTTTTTTCAGTTTCATGAGACTTAATAACCCAGCTGCTCAGCAGTAACAAGACTGAGGTGTTTCTGGGCATGCCTAAACATTTTAGATGCCTGGAGAAATTTAATATTGAAATATAGGTTTCCATACCACAGATACAACCAGGGTTAGTTGGCAGCTAAGCAGGGGTTGTGAGGCTCATTATTCTGCATTTGGGCAGGGCCGCCCATAATTTTTTGGGGCCCCCTGCAAGAAATAGTTTTGGGGCCCCCTGCGCTGAAAAGCTTGGGTGGGGGGGCGGCATGGTAAGCGGCTGAAGAAGTTGGCGGTGGCTGCCCAGGCGGGTGGCGGGGGGCCGGCAGGTGAGTGGATGGATGTGAAGTTGGTGGTGGTGGGGAGGAGGTGATGAGTGGCTGGACATGAAGCTGATCGGGGGTGGGGGTGGCAAGTGGGCAAACACAGAGGGGCCCTTAGCTGTGGGGCCCCCTGTGGCTGCAGGTTTTGCAGTATAGGACAGGCCATCCCTAGGTTTAGGCATATAAAGTGTTATGTACTTAGGTCCTATGGAAGTCTATTTGTTGATGTAGTCCTAAGTTCCTATAACCATTTAAGAAAAGCTGATATCCAATTCTTTTTTTTAATTAGGAAGATATCGCCTGCTTTATGTGAATATAGACATCAGGAGAATTCAAAAGCTATCTTTTTTAAATTCACAGTACCCATATTTCTCTTTTACTTGTGTCTTCCAGTTCAACATTAGGGTTCTATCTATGGTGCAAGTGGAAGTCAGAACAGTGGTTATGTAGGAAGGTCTGAAATTTTGAAGGATGTCCTACGGACCTAAGAAATCATCCAAAGCCTGAGGTTAAGCAGCCATGTCATCTACCACTGAGTTCCCTTACTGGCAAACAGGATTGGATGTGTCAGTCACATCCCCCTTTGCTGCTTCTTCTGATGCCAAGATTTAAATTAAGAGATGGCTGATATAACATGCTCTAGACCAGATCCTCAGATGATGTAAATTGGTGTCATTCCATTGCCAACTCAAGAACATCATCAGACATAACTACATTGATAATTAACTCCCAAATTGCATGCAAAATAAAAAAAAATTCTCTCTTTAGGTGGCTTCCAGACCCCTGCTTTAGAGACGTGCTGGAATCTAATTGTGTGATTAATCTTTGGCTGACTTTGTATGCCTGAGAGAAGCAGCCAGAGCCAGCAGAATAATATTTGCACTCCTTCCCTAGTCAGTACTATACAATACTTACAATATTGTACAATGTCTCCATAGAGGCACTAGGCCAGAAAGAAGAAAGGAGAAGCTGAATGAATGTGCAGCAAGCCTAGAAGATATGTACCTCAGAAGATGAAACAATGACAGGGTTGGAAGGCACCCTGTGGACAAATGAGGCTTGCTGAGACTTAAGCAGCTCTGCAACATTCAGATGGAAGACTTAAGGAAATACTTTTGAAGTAAATATTCAAGATTTAATATTTCAACAGATACTTGTTAGGGCAGATCAGGAGTTCATGTCTTTATAGTGGGAGGAGAACTGTAAGAACTGGAAGAGAACACATCAGCTCAGGAACAGATGGAGGAATGGCAGCGAAAGGTTTGCTTCCTTGTACATTAGGGACCAATTTGATCACTAACATTCAAGCACTTAAAGACAAGGAGAGTTCTTTGGTAAAATGGGGGCGGGGCTGTGTGGGTTATTAAGAACCAGACTATTGTGATAAATAGTTGCAAGAAATCCTGGAAGAAGACATGCCTGATGTGCAGACTATAGAACCTCACCAGTGAAATGATCTAGGATATCAGGGACTAGCCCCGAGTCCAAAGGGCACAACACCATTGTCATGATGGTGCATCATAGCAACTAGCACAACTACCAACTAGCACAACAACTACCATAACCTTTTAATAAAAATAAAAACCTGTGTTCACAGACAGATCCAGGATGAGGACTCAGACCATGGGGGCAAGGCATGGGTGGAATCCCCAGCCTAGCAAGGATGCTGGGGAGCCAAGCAGGGAGAATGTGCATGGTTGGGGGGGAATGAGGTAGAATTTGCCCCCATCCACCTCTGCTGCTGCTGTGAGACTGGTTGTATAGGGTGGAGACGGTAGCTGTGGTGCCTCTAGCACCTGCTCCCTTTACACCCTCTCAGGTGTCCCCTACTGGCTTGGGAGCAGGTGAAGGAAGGAGGAGAGAAGATAATTCTTATACACGTTCTCTTCAAGGTTTCCTATTGGCTGGAAATAAGAACCTATTCCTATAGGTTTAGTCAACCAGTTAGCTTTTGTAAATCCCACTTCTATATGCACCTATGTCCACCTATTTAAAGTATAGGGACATTTAGGGAAATAAGGTTTGTGAATTCCATTCTAGGTGTCTAAATCCGGAAGGGAATTTCGAATTGTGAATCCCAGTCTCATAAAAGTATTTTATTCAGGGCTGCATGGAGATGCCTAAGATCTTGAGAGGGATGGGTTTTTAGACATACTACCCTTCCTTCTTTGCTTCCATTGGCTGGCTTAGGCAGCCTCCACTTATTGTTCTCGCTGTTGTTAATCCTGTTCTGAGGTAGCAAACTCTGCCCCTGCACTATATAAAAAATGTAAGCATCTAACACAAGGCATGCAAATTCTGTGCCTGGGACCATGCATCTAAAAATTAGCTATGGCAATGCTGAACATCATCATGTTTAGTTACTTCTGTGGTTCTAGCTCTTAGGTCATCTTGCTGACAGTCACCTTGCTGGTCACCTGACCCCCCGTTATCTTTCTTGGTTGGTGCAGGGGGCTGGACCCGATGATCTTCCAAGGTCCCTTCTGGCCTTACAGTCTATGAATCTATGAATCATTCTTGTTTTCCAGGGTGGGCTGGAGAAAAATCAATTTAATGCACATACCCTAATAATAAAAGAGATGGACTTTCATCTTCAAGGCCAGAAGGGATCATTTAGACATATTCTAAATCAATACTCAGCTCTTGCATGTGAGATCTTTTCCATGTGTCAAAAAGTCTAATGATAAAACGCATCCCTCTGCACTCCACTGAGACGGAACTTGTTTCATATTGTTAATCTTCATCCTGGTTGTCTTTTTTGTCCTCTTAAGGCTATTTCCTTCTTCTTTTTGTTGCTTAAGCTCCTTTTCCTGTTAGCCATTACCTCTGCTAGTTGGGTCAAAAAGCTGAATATCATTTCTTGTTAATTCCCCTTTTTAATCTGCAGTAACAAGGTGCCTCTGATAGCTATGCCTAAGGTCAACTTCTGTTTGCATAGATATCAGACTATTTATCCTCCCCCTCCTTCCAAATCCCATTTCTCTTAATGACAATGTTTAGTGAGACTTCTTAAGTCTCTTATACAAAGCACAGGAATTTAGATCCTCTGAATTATTGCCAATCTTATTCAAGGTAGCAAGAAAAGACTAGCTGAGTTCTTGCAAAAATGCAGTAAAATGGCTTCTTTGGGAGAATATTGGTTTTGCTTATTAGGAATCAAGGTTCACCTCACTAAGGCAATAGTGGTTCCTGAACTGAAACATTAAGCTTTAAAACTCTACCTCACTCATTTATGCAATGTTGTTAGATCCATGGTAGTTGTTTGTTGTTGTTGTTATGCTCTTGGTTCGTGCTGGTGCCTCTACGGAATATGGTGGACAGTAAATGGCTAAGCCATGCCTGCTTGTTCACAAAGACAAAACCTTTTAAATACTCCTTGTCACCACCAGGAGCACATTTTTTTGCTGAATAAATGAGACAATTTGCTGCATTTCCAACATTCTTCAAACCTTCACAGAAGACTTCACTACGCTTTAATTCACAGACAGTACTACTTGTGCCACACATACACTTTCCAAGAGGCAGAATTTGGGGCCAGCCTGGAACATGTGCTGCATGTGGTACCTACGTTGGACCAGCTCTGCACACTGACTGTAGTACATGGAGCTGGCCTATGGCCCTAATCTGGCTCATGGACTGGCTCTGTGCCCCTCATTCAGCTCATGGGGTCAAATGACATTGATGCCCCTGATTTATACCTATGTCTACATCAAAGAGTAGGGCTGTCTTGGGCTACTTATCTACAGCTATTATGGCTGGGTGGTTGCATGGTCACATCTGTAATGGTTGTTATTTTCCAATATATTTTGGTTCTATTGTATTTCAGCACTGACAGAGACAGATCAGGTATGTCTGTGAGGGGGTAGGGGGATAGAAGGGGTTGTGCTGAAATCCTTCTGCTACTGCAGCTGCTGTCCCCAGCTGACCCAGGTGCACTGGTAGTTCCAGAGCTGCTCCTGCCCCACTCCAAACATGGACTACAGCTGTTTGGGGTGCCAGGCTTGGGATGGCGCAGAGATGGCAGAGGATGGGTTTCTTCTTCTTGCACCTGCTTACTGTTCTGCCCCACTACTTTGACACCCTCTGTGGGGGGATGTGGGCATACTAGAAGGGAGGAATAGGCTGCAATTAGACCTAGACAGGTTACAGGGGTGGGCAGATGAGAATAGGATGGGATTCAACACTGACAAGTGCAAGGTGATGCACCTGGAGAGGAAGAACCAGCACCATACCTACAGGCTGGGGAACTCCCTTCTTATCAGTCCAGAGGCAGAAAAGGATCTTGGAGTCATCATTGATGCCAAAATGAACATGGGCCTGCAGTGTGGGGATGCAGTCAGGAAGGCTAACCACACCTTGTCATGCATCCACAGATGCATCTTGAGCAGGTCCAAGGTGGTGATACTCCCCCTCTATGCGACACTGGTCAGACCGCAGCTGGAGTACTGCATCCAGTTGTGGGCGCCACACTTCAAGAGGGATGTGGACAACATGGAGAGGGTCCAGAGGAGGGCCACTCGCATAATCAGCAGGGCAGGTCCTATGAGGAGAGGCTATGGGACCTGAACCTGTTCAGCCTCCAGAAGAGAAGGCTGAGGGGGAATCTAATGGCCTGTTACAAACTAGTCAGAGGGGACCAGCAGGCATTGGGGGAGTCCCTGTTCCCCCAAGCACTACCAGGAGTGACTGGAATTAACGGTCACAGGCTGGCAGAGGGTAGGTTCAGGTTAGATATCAGGATGCACTACTTCACTGTCAGGGCGGCTAGGATCTGGAACCAACCTCCAAACAAGTAGTGCTGGCTCCTACCCTGGGGGTGTTTAAGAGGAGGCTAGATGAACACCTTGCTGGGGTTGTTTGACCCCAGTACTCTTTCCTGCCATGGCAGGGGGTTGGAATTGATGATCTGCTTAGGTCCCTTCCGACCCTACCGACTATGAAACTATGGCCAGGCAAAGACACTGGAAGAAGGAACTCATCTGCCACTATTACTACTCTTACCATCTCATACAGGCAGGGGGGACCCCAGATCTGCTCCAGCCATGAGCTGCAGGGAGCAGCTGTGAAGGGAACCATGCTCAGCCAGAAGAGAAGTAGCAGTGCACAGGGAGATCTATGGTACTGACAGTGAAGTACGATACGAGTTGGAGAAGCCCATGCCAAATTTCTATCTATCTATCTATCTATCTATCTATCTATCTATCTATCTATATCCCCTTGGTTAGAAATATTTTATTGTTTAATTATAGTCCTGATTCTTATCAGTCCACCAGCACTCTAGTTTGAATGAAAGAGTATGGAAGGTAGAGATACTAAGTGTGCAAGGAGTACTCTTAAAAACGCACCAGAGTTATCTATTGTTTTTAGTAGGATAATATTATGAAATACGAGAGAATATTTATGTTCCGTAAGGCATTAGTTGGAAGAGCAATTTTAGAAGGGAGATAGATAATAACCCTACTTATATAGCCTGCACCACAATGTTGAATATTTATATTACTTCTGATTTAAAGAAAATTCTCCAATGTGTAGGAATTTACATGGCTTCATAACAGCATATTTAAGGAATCTTGCCAGTACATGATGCACATATTACTTTAATTTATCAAACCTATTCTTACTAAGTTGCATTTCTTTACAGCAGAGGGGAACTGTGCATATAGTAACTTAAAAATAAAAGCAAAAAAAGGACGTAGCAGAGAGTCAGGCACTGTTGCCTTGGTGAAATCATATATTTTAAAACATGAAACATAAGAAAATTGTTTTATCAGGAAAGGTAATTGATTCAGCAGGTACTGGGATAAGGCTGGAACCTGAGTACAATACAAGCATAATTCCAATAAAGTACTTTAAGTCAAAGTGAGATGAACTTATTTTTTATGATTCTGCACATTCAGAAAAGCTGCCTTGTTTTCATTTTGATTGCTAGATGATGGGATTGATATTTTCATATGTTTGGTCATATTCAATATCTTTGCAAGTTGATAAAATCCAAGGGTATTTTTTAAAACGCACACAAAAACAGCTCCCTTCCTTTGAGGTAATTTGCAACTCAGCCCAATGTTGTAGAAGTAGGCTGTAAGGAAATTCTTTGCTACATAATGGGTTTGTTCACATTGAAAAATGTGAGAAATCTTTTGTGTGAAGCTAAAGAAAAATAATTTTACCTTTTACAATGAGACTCCTTTCCTTTATGGGTGCAACCACATATGCAAGCGCGTGCACTTGCAGCAGCTCAAATAGAAGCAGTGCAAATTTGAGCCGGGGCTTTTTGCCTCAGCGCACATACTCAGACATGCACTTTGTTGTGGAGAAAATTGTGCCACTTGGGACAAAATAACCCTGCCTGGCTCCTCCCAGCTCTGCAGCCAGGGGGAGCTAGAGCCCAGGGCCAGCACATGTGCTTTCACCAGCAGTATAAAAAGCTGCCCTGTCCTGGTCTCAGCAGTACAAAAACCTGCTCTGGCCAGAAGCTCAGGGTTACTTGAACTCAGGAGCTTCTGGGGCCCAGGCAATCAGTATTTGGGGATACTAGCTCCTTGTTTCAGCTGGGCTGCTGAAGCAGCATCCCAAATTAACTTTTTAAAATACCCCCAAATCCACATTCTTCCACAATTAGAACAAAAGAGAGGGACAAAAGGGGACTGATCAGATGGGCAATATTTTATTGTTATATTTACAATGTTAAAGAAATTTGGAAGCCTATCAGTGCCTCTAGTATCATAATAAAATAAATCCTAAATATCTATATGTTTTAATCTTTACTTTGGGTTTCCTTTATCACATGGTGGGTGTGTGATGGGGGGATATGGGGTTTGCAGAAGGTGGTGGGAAGTGGGGTGGGAGGATGTGCATGGGTGTGGAGGGATGTGGCGGGATGTGAGTCACTGTGTGGGTAGGTGTGGGGGACTGTGAGTGTGGGGGCTGCTTAGAAGGGGTGAGTCCCCTGCATGAATGCTGCATGCCCCCGGTGGCTGGTAGGGCACGGTGGTGCTGATGGTGGTGGGAATGTGGTGGCAGTGGTAAGCAAGGAGCTCCTGCAGATGCTGCTGGCACTGCTGGCAGCAGGGGGAGGGGTGGTGAGTGGCAAGCAGCCACAGACACCACTAGCAGCGACAATGGTGGCCAGCAGCAAGCGCTGACTGCCTACAGACACCACTGGTGGTAGGGAGGGGTGGCAAGTGGCAACTGCTTACAGGTACCACGGACAGTGTTAGTGGCACCTTTTATGAGGGAGTGCACCACCATGCTCAGGGAGTACATGTGCACCCCTATGCATTGCCAATGGTCCCCTGCCCCCCACAGGGCAGATCCCCCTTCCCCTAGCACATGGACTACCCTGCCTGCAGGGTCCCAGACTCCCCCCCAGGGGCAACAGCTCCCCCCCACCCCCTGCTGGTCTCCAGCTACCTGCTCATTCCCCTTCTCTTTTCTAGCCTCTGGAGGTTGGAGATGAGCAGGAGAACAAGCAGGAGGCTGGAGAGAATAGGAGAATGAACAGGAGGCTCATTCCCCCCACCCCGCTGATTCCCCCAGCTCTCCATTTGTTCTTCTGCTCCCCATTCATTCCCCCATCCCCTGTTCATTCCTCCTGCCCCCATTTATTCTCCTGCTCCCCATTCATTCTCCCTGCCCCCTGTTAATTCCCCCCACCCTCTGTTCATTCCCTCAGCTCCCCACTTGCTCTCACAGCCCCCCCCCCCCCACTCACTGGCAGTAGCAGAGAATGAGCAGGAGACTGGAGAGAGCAGGGGAAGTCTCCAGCTTATTTCCAGGGGCTTGTCTCCAGCCTTCTGCTCATCTCCATCCCCCTTCTCCTTCCCCTGCTTGTCCCCAGCTTTGGGAGAGCAGGGGACAGCAGGGGAATGCCTCTGGGGCTCTCTCCAGCACCCTACTCATTCCCCTGCTGTCTCCAGCCTCCCAAGGTGCCCTCCTCCAGCCCCCCAACCACCTGCTTACCTGGCAAAAGCCAGGTCCGGGTCCCTGCAACTTGCATCGCTGCCTGCCCAGCATGGGCAGGCAGCATGCTTCAGGACCGGGGAAAGGGTCAATCATAGAGATGCTCTGGCACTCTGCCAGAGTGTCTCTGGAGGACTGATCCTTAGGTTACCCAGTTTTTTCCCCCAGGTTTTTGTTTGACCCCTGAATATCCAGGGGTCTCATTTTCTCCCTGCTCTGCAAGTTTGCAGTGTGGGAAACTTTTTTTCATTCCTGCACATCCCTCTTGCCCCATCCCAAAGAGGTTTGAGATGGGGCAGGAGGCATGTGCATGCTCATCTGGATGAGCACTATAAGGCTAAAAACCCTATCCCATCCAAACCAAAAACAGAGAAAAAACACAAATCAACTGTTCCTCTTAGGTTCCCCTTAGGTTAGGTATATGTGGTCCTCCCATGTGCCCAGGGGGTCCTTCAGCTGGGGACAGACATTACACATAAACCAGTATAAGTGATCAGAAACCAATTCAAATCTGTTATACAACAGAATTTAAGTGCACTTAAATTGCTTTCAAAATGGCTGAAACCAATTTAAGATAAACCTGGATGGATGTAGTATCAGGCTGAATTTATTTAGGTGAAATCAGTTTATTGACCTTGTGTTGCAGATCCCCTCCAGATTCAAGTTAACTCGCAGTCCCCCAGCATCCCAGGATGCCTTACACCTCCCCCAGAACTCTTCTCCCACTCCAACAGGGTGGGTGTGTGGACTAGCCTTGGCCTAAGCTGTCTGCACCAGCTGATCAGGGAGGCGTGTTCTAACATCCCGGTGCCTTTGGCCTGGGCCGTTGCAGGCATGGGGCTGCATTTCTAGAACCACAAGTGAATGTCTGTTCACTTGCTTATTGGTTCAATCTATGCAGTTTAGGCTAACTTGCAAAGACTGAATTGATTCATCCTTGGGCTTTTTGACTGTCTGTAGTTAGCCTCCATGACTGTTTGGTCCAAGTCTATGTTTAGACTCTCTCCCTCCACCCCTGGGCTTAGTTGACTAACATTGTATTTTCTGTAACCTAGTTGCATTCCCCACTTCACCACATCCCTCTAATGTTAGTCCCTCACTCAGGTGATTTGTTTTTCCCTACTGCCTTTGTTATCCTTTTGGACTCACGATCCTAAAAGTCTACTAATAAAATTCAATCAGTTCTTTTATAGTTATATTAAAGCAGCATGGGTTCTATGCAGCTAGGCTCTAATTTAAAGTCCAGTGAAATATATGGGAGACCTTGCATAAGCAGCATGCTACTTAGACTGGTCCATCATTTCACAACTATACAGCTAAAACATATCTCAGGGCCCAGTTTGTGTCCTTACATTTCATACTACTGAGTCCTGTCTCCATTTTCTGCATAGGGGAAGCTACATCAGATGCTTTAATTATGGCATCAAATGCTGAAGAATAAATCTTAAGTTTGTTAAATACAGTAAAAAGGATAATGTTATGATCCCGCAGGGATACTTACATCTTCTGAAGATACAGTTCAAAGCACAGGAAATACAGCTCAGCACTTGAATGCCTGGTAGATGCGGAAGAGCCTGAATAGGAAGAGATTTTCACTCTTATTTTAAGGCAGGTTCCATTGTAGTATTCTGGAAGACAATTCTAGCTCATGATTGACTGAATACATTAATGTAATATCTATAAGATTCTTTTATTTACTTCCTGAGAGGGAAATAATGAAGCCTGGAGAAATGTCAGTCAATCAGAATGTATTTGCAAACAAGGTCATCTTGACTGGTTGTGCTCAGTTCCATAAAAGCTATTTTTGTTTTACCTCTCAGGAGGTAAATAGTTTTTTACTTGTAACTTCTTCAGCCCTTCAGAATATTATTTTAAAAAGGGACCCCCCTGCTGATCATTTATTCAGTTACAGTAGCAGGTATACAGGTTTAACTGTTTGGAAATTTAACAATACGAGTATGTAGTACTTCTCACACAATATTATGATCAGTCATATAGAAAACAGTAACATCGATTATATTCGATTCTTTTTTAGTGAATATCAAGATTTATTGCCCCTAAAGTATATATTGATTGCAATTTTGCTATAGTAATTTCTGTCCAGATTTTTTGGGTCAGTAAAGTGGGATATTTACTGTAATACCTGGTTTCTTTAATAACTGGTTAACATAATAATAGACTTTACAGCAACTTCTATTTTAACGGTCTCCTACCTTTCCCCTGAATATATTTAGCAGAACACTTAAGGAAACATTTAACTTTAATGTTGCTGAGGTCAATGGGGCTTAAGCTTGTCTATTAATATTAAAGTTGTGCTTAAGTGCTATGCTATGTAGGGACCATGACTGGTGAGGTGCATTTCCTGTTTCACTTGCTACACATGTTGGATTCATGATGCAAAATGCCAACGAATCAGCAGCTGTTTTGTAGAATAAAAAATCATGCATACTTGGGGAGATACTGAAGTAATGGCTGCCTTTTATAAATGTCTGGGAAATATTTTTTATTGGGACTATACTTATTTTATATAATGACCAGATCTCTATCTAGTATGAATTTGTCTATATGAGTTCTATTGAACTCAGTGGAGCTCTCCAAGTTAAAATGAACTAATGTCTATTCCTTAAAGGTTCTTAAAAATAAACTATTTCCTTGTGCCACAAATCATCATTTCAGTATGGCAATGATTCATTGAAGTCTTGCTTTTAACATCACAGAAAAAGGAAGGGGAGAGCAGCTAAAAGTCAAGGAGTAGAATATATCATGCTTGTTGCAACATACTTTTTTTCTGGATTACTTGGATGAGTCAGTACCCCACATTATCCCTCCTCATATTTATGATAGAGAGAGAATGGAAACTAAGGGCTGATGCAGGTGTGGAGGAAACACTAGAGAAATCATATCTGAAATGTCCTAAAACTAGTGCAAATCATGTGGTGTAGTCCAGCTGTTCATTTTCTTATTTTTCTTTTAAATTTGACATGAAAATGAGTATATTATTTTTCCAGAGGGGTTTTATTTTGATAGAATTATCAAAGGCGGATGCAGCTGTGGAAATGCTGTGAATTGTGAGGCTAAGAACAACAAAACTCTGGAAAGAAAGAAGACATATATCAGAATATATGCATAATGTCAAGAAAAAATGCAATTCTTTGGCATCAAGTTGCATTGATTTTTTTTGGTCGGGGGAGACAAAATGAAATATAAACCAGCTGTAAATTCTAGTTTGGCTAATTATACTGTGCCTACCTCATATTCCTTACATACACGCGCGCACACACACACACACACACGTCTCTGCATGCTCCATCACAGATTCCATAGCTCCAGTTCAATGAGCTATGAAATCATCCTCACCCTAGGGGCTGATAATTTTGTAATTAGGATACAGGATAGCACTCCTATTTAGGAAAGTGTTTAAGCAAATGCTCAACTTTAAGCAACCACATAAATCACAATAGAGACTACTGGAGTCTATGGGAATAGAAAACAGCATTGCAAACTGCAACTATAAAAAAGCATTGCACAAAAAGAAAAATCCTTGTGACTGGATCAAAAATAATTGAGTAGCAAAAATAGTAAAATTGACATTCTTTTTCTTTACATTATTATTTTTGGGCCTTTAGGCTCTGCTCATGCCACTTTTTCAAGTTTTTCTACACAAGCACGAGAGCTAGAAACATGCAAATAGAACTTGAGATTTTTACCTACTCTCGTATCTTTGGGAGTAGGATCAGATGTCGGTTTTAAAAATATGGGGTGTGGTAGAGAGCTCCCTGGCATGGAGGGTGCAACCAGCAGTGGACACTGGTGTCCAAGACCAGAGCTCTCAGTGATAGATAGCTCACTGCATATGTGCTACACAGTTGAAGTGGGGTGTAACTGCACCTACTGGTTCCACTCCTGTCTAAGAGCGAGCTGTCCTGAAAAAGGCTTGTGGAACTTGAGCAACTGAAAAGAATATAAATGTTAGCAGAGCATAAAGCCCCAGTCCTGGAAAATACTTTGCACATATACAGCTAATTGTGAGAGCAACCCCATTGACTTTGCCAGAAGAAAGCATAGCAGAGGCATCTAAAATAATGAATGGTACAGAGGAGGCAAATGTGTGTTGATACTTACCATTTCTTTCTATGCAAAACAAAAGAGACATGTAATTACATCGGAGGGCTACAAATTTGAAACCGAGGGAAGGAAGATATTTTGAAAAATGACACTGGAACCCTTTTCCTGTTTTTCCTTTTCAGGTGCTACAGGAGCCCACCCAGACTTAGCTTTGCAGTTAGCCTAAGGTCCTAGAGCGATGCAGCTGTTCTGCTCAGGCAAAGCAATGTCCTGTGACCTTTCTGGAATTCAGAGGGAGGGACATTTTATCTCCATATCACAACTGTTTAATTGTAGTACTCATTCCCTGCACAATTGTTTAATATCATAATTAAATGTTGTGTTTAATTGTCCCATGGGATAATTAACTGCTAGTGATGCTCAGCTGCTGCTTGCTAGTCATGTTCTCCCCTGTCCTGCCATGTATCATAGGGTATAGAATGGCATTCACTTGCAGCACTAAAAATCACCAGGACATTTGCAGCACGACAAAAATATGGTGAGAAATGCAGGTACATGTGATCAAGGGGCCACTTGTCTGTGGCACTGCAGAACATGACAAGAGCCTGTACTGCTAGCACTCTTCAGCTAGGGGACCCACATGCAGACATCCTAGTGTACTTTGCAGGCTCCCTTCACCCTCATTTCTGGAAGTTTCAGAGGAAAACACTAATTGGGTGGCCACCTCAAGAACCACACCCACCAAGGACTCCCCTTCCCTCCCCCATGCTAGGAGTGCAGAGCCATGGTGTACATAGTCACAGTTTCCACTAATAAAATGACTTGTCATTTCACTTCCAGTCTGCAATGGATCCCTGTGGTTCCTAATCCAGATGATTCTACTGTACACTTGAGGTGAGACAGAAGTGACAATTTTTGCCTGATGTGACCACAGAAAGAGGCCTATAGTTGTGATCGAACACAAGTGCATAGCTGTAGACCCCTTCAAAAATGACTGAACGAGTGAAAAATCTGAACCCTCATGGCATGAAGGTTCAGATGAAGACATTTTTAAAGCAGACCATCTTCTGTAACTTGTGTCTGCCTGCCTGTCACTGCCTGTTGCTTTTATCAGCTCCCCCTTCCTCCCAGTGGGGTGGGGTGGGTATATTGGAGCCCCCCTGACATGGGGGGGGCTCCAGTTCACCCACCCCACCCTCCAGCTCCAGCTGGGGATCTCCTACAATGAGCTCCCATTGCTTCCTTTTTCCCCTCCCATTTAGAAAACAGCTGGGGCTGGCAGGGAGGAGGTGCTGTTGCTAGGGGAAACCAGCTGCAAGCTTGCAGGCAGCAGCTAGATTCTCCTCCCTGCTAGAGCCAAGAGTGAACTTCTGTTTGGTCTGGGGGATCACTGTAACTCAGGGCACTTCCTGCAAAGCATTCTTAGTCACAGTGGGGAGTTGCACTTCTGTCTGCACCTTTGGTTGTGGAAGTACACCATTCGGTTTTAAATAAATATAGGGACAAATAAAGTAGGTCTATAATTAAGATTTTATTATTATTTCCAAAAGAAAAAAATGACAAACTAAAGAAACTAATTAGTGAAGTCATTTAGAAAGAACAGTTAAGAAAAATTAATGCAGAGAAGAACTGGATTTTTTTTTGTTTGGTGTAGCAGGTCCAGTGTGTACCATACTCCTGTCAGGACTTCCTGCCACCACTTCCTCTGAGAGTTCATTCTGGGCAGGGGTGTGTAGGCAGGGGATTGCAACTCTGCCCCAGCTCCCTGAAGTGGTAACAGCCTGGTCTGAAGCAGGGGCAGAGCTGTGATCCCCTGCCTGCCTGCCCCTGCCTGGAGCATCCAGGCTGCAGATCGTGGCTCTGCCCTGGCTCCAGAGCAAGCTGCCTACATCGCAAGATCCCAGTGGCTCCAGAGCAGCCTCCTGCCCTGTTCTGCTGCATGCCCTGCCAGTGCAGCTGAGGCTGGTCTCCATGGCAACTGTAGCCTTGAGCTTCCACGCAGCTGTGGCTGGGGTCTCTATGGAGACTGGCCCCTGCCATGTAGGCAGAGGCTGCTGGGAAATGGAGTCTGGCTGCTGGCCATATTGGCTATTTTGCCCACCCCTGCTCTAGCATCTGTAAACCAAAAATGGTGGATGTCAGAGAGGATATCGAATAGGTGATAGATCATTCTTGACTCTTGAGATATCTGGTTCGGTGTTGTCCCTGTATAGTGTCCATTTCTGCCTGCCACTCTCAATGACAGGGTACTGAACTAGATGGACCTTTGGCCTGACTCATTAAGAAACTTCTTATGCTCTTATTCTCTGGAGCCAAGGATGGAAGGGGAGTAAGGAGCACAGCATCATAGGATTCTGGAGGACTGAGTGGTACCCTGTGGCACTCAGCTTAACTGGACAGGTGTTATATGTGGTGCTAGGAATCATCATGCTGCTGAGAAGTTGTTGGTGTAAAGAACTAACATTTATTCATGGAACGGTGGTTTTTCCTCAAAAACGCTTCTTGGACACCTGTATGTTTGCTTTTTGTGGCATTTCTCACTAGAAACATAGCAGTCACTATGGGTTAGGATTCAGAATGACCTTGACAAACTACAAAAATATTTTGAAATCATTCGGTTGATATTAGGCAAAGATAAGTGCAGGGTCCTTCACTTGGAACAGAGAAACCTGGGGAAGGACTGGTTGGGCTACAGTAATAAAGGAAAGGACCTAGGAGTCACTGTTGATCATAAATTGAATATAAGTCAACAGCATGTGCTTGTTGCCAAAAGAACAACAGCATACTGGGCTGTATTAATAGGAGCATCACTTACAGATCAAGGGGA
Source organism: Crocodylus siamensis (assembly GCF_052110815.1). Classification (NCBI taxonomy): domain Eukaryota; kingdom Metazoa; phylum Chordata; order Crocodylia; family Crocodylidae; genus Crocodylus; species Crocodylus siamensis. The sequence goes on from NC_143398.1 coordinate 70,341,657, forward strand.
AAGAATCACTCTCACTCTACTTGGCACTGGTAAAGTCTCACCTGGAGTATTTTGCCCAGTTTTAGGCTTCTCATTTCACGAAAGATGTGAACAAGTTAAAAAGAGTTCAGAGCTACAAAAATGATTAGAGGGCTGGGAAACATGATTTAGAAGGACAGGCTAAAAAAACTAGGATGACTTAGTTTGGAGAAGAGACGACTGATGGGTGGGCGCATGGGGGTGGGAGTAGAGTTGATAACAGTCTTCAAATACTGAAGGGTTGGTTATATGTAGGGTAGAGATAAGCTATTCTCTGTGACTATAAGGAACTGGCCAATAAGCAATGGTCTTAAGTTATAGCAAAGAAAATTTAGGTTGGGCGTTAGGAAGACCTTGCTCCCTATGACTGTGGTTAAACTCTGGAACAGAATACTCAGAAAGGTCATAGCATCTCCATCCCTGGGTATTTCTAAAAGGATAGTAGACAAACACTTGACTGGTATAGTTTAATCAGGGATGATTTTGCCTTGAGCTGGGAGCTGGGCTAGCTGACCCCCTGAGGTCTTTACTAGTCTATGATTCAATGTCCAGTGTGCCTATTTTCCCCTTCTTTGCTCTATCTACATTTTACAGTGTTTTCTGAGTCAGCTCTGACTAATTTATTCCTCCTTTCCTAAAAGTATGTCTCAAGTAGGGATGCTCTCAAATTCTTTGATTGTGGGCATGTTTACATAAGATGCTTAATGCACAGTAGCCTAATAACACTGTGCAGTAGTGTGCCAGGCAAAAACTGTGCTAATAAGTTACAGCGCAGTAGTATTAGGGTACTGCACAGTAAGCATTACTAAAAAAACATGTTCTGGTGCTACTGCACAGTAACTGTAGTTACAGCATAATTAGTTAGTACTTCATTAAGCAAGTACTAAATTAAATGCTGAGTAACTACTGCATATTAATGAACATGTAGACATGCCATGTGTCTATTAAATCTTGGGGGAACAGATCCTCAGTTGGAGTAAATTTTCATAGCTCACTGATATCAATGGATGCATAATACGTTATATCAGCTAAAGTTCTGCTCCCCTGAGTTTAAAGGTAGCAGATTCATACACTGAAATAAATAGTGGTAGTCAGTAGCTGCATGTAACAGATGCAGAACTTTGTTGGTGCTTTGATACAAGGCCTTATGGGGCCCATGAGTTCTCCACATTTTCCAAGTCATGCCACTTGAATTGAACTCACAGTAACTCTGGTTCATCAGTACCATAAAATGAAAGATGTTTTAAAATGTGAGATTGGAACCTGGTAGCTGGCAGCATCTAAATAACACTTAAAATGTCAGTTGTTAGATCAATTGTTTGGGTTTATTAAAGTAGGATGAAGAGTCTAGATGGTTTATTCCTTTCCAATATTGTTGTCAGCGAGTTTTCAAAAGTACTGTGTCATTAAAGTCTCCTAAGAAGTGCAGAGGCAAGCCATCCTTGCACCATTTATGCTTTGTCCCTGAGGCCTGACTGCACGTATCTTTTTCTGTGGTGATGAAGCAGGAAGGTGTACCTGCTGTCATGCAGATGGGCCTTGCCCCTTTAGAAGTCCATCAGACAGTCCAAACAATAGCCCATAAGCGGGCTTGGGCCCACAAGCTGCTCCTTCCACCAGCTCAAGCTCCTAGCTCTTTTTCCTTGGGCATTTAACTGCTAGCTAATCACCCATAGCTTAGCTCCTACCCCAGAGTTGCCTGTCTCCCTTAAAGGGTCAGATGGCTCGTGTGTTGTTATCTTCTGTATAATATGAAACCAAGAAGCTGGCTGAGTAAATGGCTAATTTCTTTTTTCTTTTTGGAGTGAACTGGTTTTCTAAAAGAATTGGCTTCCTGTAATGCCAGGACAGTTCTGTTTCCCAAACATTCAGTTAGCTCTTCATGTTGAATTTCCATGGTCCTCACCTTTATTTTTTTCCAGACAAGAGAAGCATCTTTGCTTAATCTTAGGTGGATTTGAACTAGTATAAACTAGTGTCAGTTGCCTGCCAGAACATAAAAATAATCAAAATTCATTTTTCACATGATTTATAATTAAGTGATCAAATTTTGCCTAAAAATCAAAAAAATTACAGCAAAAATAGTCCAGTTTAATTAAGTCATAACAAACCCATTTAACAAAACTATTTTAAAATGATTTTTAGGCACTATGGGTAAAATTATGGCAGTGTATTGGTTTTGAGTTGTTATTTTTTCTTGGAATATTTGAGAAAAAATTATGGTAATCATGTCATCTGATTATTTGCTTTAAGATTGCCACAATATCACATGATGATACAAAAAAATAATGGGGGTGTCAGAGATATGGCCCACAGTGTCTGTGGGGTTCCTAGAGAAGCTAGGGATTTGTCTGTGGGTCCTGCTGCCGAATGCCCATCTTTGGAGCCCTGCTGAGGATGTGTTTTGGTGGTGGGCAGTGAGTGACAGTTGTGTTAACTCTTACACTGCTGCTTACCTTACTGCAATGACTGCTTACTCCACCACCACCACCAAGTTCAGATCTGTCCTGTGGGGCTGCTCCAGATCTGGTCCAGGAGCATAGTTCAGATCTGGCCCAAGGGAATGGGTAAGTTTGACACCCCTGTGTTAGGTAATGAAGGAGGACAGGATTAAGTTTCCAAATAATCTGATAAATTGGAGAGATGTTCTGAGAGAAATCAGATGAAAGTGAATAGACAAGGACAGAGGAGGAAGGCATTGAGGACAGAACAGTCAAATGCACAAATATAAATTGGAGAATGACTAGTTGGTCTGCACTGCTGCAAAAAACAGAGTTGGAGGTGGGCTACAAGCTGATTATGAGTCAACAGTGTGTTCTTATTTCAAAAAAATGCCAATAGCATACTCAGTTGCTGCAGAAATGTTGCTTTTAAATCAATGTTCATAAATGGTGAAGCCTTACATGGAGTACTCTGTCCAGTTTTGGACAGTATCTTTCAAGGAACATACGGCCAAATTGAAAGAGTTCAGAAGACAGCTGACTCGATGTCTGAGAAACTAGACATACACGAAAAAGTGGGAAGAACTGGGATTATTAAATCAGGAGAAGAGACGATTTTAGAAGAGTTGAAAGCAGTCTTCTTACACAAAAAGCATAGTTAGAAGCAGTATTGTTCTCTGGGTCCACAAGGTACAGCACAAGAAATAACTGGCTGGGAACAAGGGAGATTTGCGTTGCATGTGAGGCAGAACTTTCTAACTGTGGGGTGGTTAAGCACTGGAACAGATTATCTCGAGAGATGGTAGATCTGTATCCTTGGGAGTTTTTCAGTGCTGGTTAGATGAATATTTGTCTGTGATGGTTGAGACACGGATGTTCCTGCCCTGAGTAGGGGATTGGACTAGATGTCATCCCGTGATTCATTCCAGACCTGTTTGTCTATCATTCTGTACATATAGTAAAACGTCATTTAAAAGAATTTACAGTCTAAATAGACAAAACAAAAAAAGAAGTGGGCAGAGTACAAGCTAGATTCTTTGCTGAATTAAGTTCCTTACTACACTGCCACTGCCCCACCTCCCTCCCCAATATGAGGGTCTGTGAAAAAGTCAGGGGTGTTCAAGTCCTTTTCTGTCACAGAAAACAGCTGATGGGGGACTGCTGAGGTGTTCCCACTGCTTGACGTGGCTTTTATTTCAAAGGGTGCTGTTTTTCCAAACAGTTGCGTGGGCCACTGACGAGCTCTAGCCGAGTGGAGAAGTGGTGCCCTTTGAAGTAGAAGCCATAGCAACCAGCTGAGGAACTCATCTTTTATTTGGCCACCTGCTGCAAACTAAGTGGATTGTGAACCACCTGCATACACAACATTCTGGGTTTATTGTATTATTAATTGCAGCTGACAGAGAGGAAACAGAGCCATTAAATTAGGGAATGAGTGGTAGAACCAGGAATTGAACTTGAATTGCTGAAATTTCACTCCAATTTTTGAACCAAAAAAAGCCAAACTTCTCTCAGTTCTCAGACCACAGTATTTTTTACTGTCAGTCACTGGAATGTCTCATTTTAACATTAATAAAACACCCAGAAACAAAATAACAACATTCTTTGTGATTTCCCTTATTTTTTGTTGTTGTTTTGTTTTTGCTACAGCTACTGAGTGATGATGAAACGATATTTTCTGGATACTAAGAGCCAAACTCTGTATTCACATCCATGTTTGCAAAACAAAAAACAAGCAAACCAAACACAAAAAACTACTCATTGCTGTTTATGTAGGACCTGTGCTAGACCTATTTTTCTCCTCTGTTATTCATGAGCTAGTAGAGAGAAATGTGATAGCTAGCAAACATGCCTTCTAAATCTGTGCTGACAATTGAGGAAGCTAGCGCGAAAGCAAAAATATAAAGAAGTGGTGTTAATTTCAAGGCCCATTAGACACGTGGGACCTGCTCCTACTCCTATGGAAGTTAATGGTGAAATTCTTATTGGCTGCAGTGGAGCAGAATCAGTCCCACAGAGAGAAAATAATCAATGTTTTATATTATATAAAAGAAAATTTTTGGACCAGTGGCTTATTTTTTTTCAGTTGTAGGGGACTCCTACTAAGCCACCAGTTTGGCAAATATAACTCTGTAGCAGGCCTATGTACACAAGTAAAGTTACTCATGTCATTACAAATTTGTAGTTTCAAGACCAAAAGCAAATTGATAGCTTGGATTCCTGTGTCAGAGCATCCCTGAGCCCTGCATCCACGTGGAGTCCTATGTAGGGATATTGATTGCCCAGTTTCCAGGATTTAGGGCCAAAAGTAAGTATAAAAATTTAAAATTGCATTTAGAAAACCAATAGAAAGCAACCCCAACCTTGGCAATATTTCAGCCAGTAGCCCCCGTTTGCCTTGATCAGATATCTTGCACATTTATTGCAGAGTTCATGTGCTGCATAAAGACAGCAAAGTACCCCTCTATCAATATCTTTATACTTGTTTGACATTTAGAGACTCTCCTGTTCCATTATCTTTGCTTTACTTTGTGAGATTTTTATCAACTGCAACATTACCATGGCAGTTTTACAACCAGTACAACTTAAAAGGTATCAAGATGTCAGCAACATCAATTACAAAAAAAATTACAGCTCCTGCTATTATCTCAGAGGTAATTAAATGATCTGTAATTATTAGCCTAGATTCATTATATTCATGTTCTCATGACCTCCTTAGATTGGATTATTGTAATTTTTGGCTGGCAGGTCTGTTTGGCAAGGTATCACGTTAGCTGTAGTTAGTCAAAAAGGCAATAGGACTGTAAGAAGCCAGATGATTTACCCATTTCTGTGGCAGTGCAAGCTGACTCTCCATTATGCACTGACTAAAAGTCTGCTATGCCTTTTCACTGCTGTGCTAGCAAAGTCTACTATATTTCCAAGAACTTTTCACTTCTGCATATTGTACAGTGATTATTTATTCAGAGATATAGATGCATATGGGATGGAGAGCAGGATGTGCAAGCAACCTTAGATCTCTTCAATGGTTCGTATAAGAGACTTGGCCTGTCCTTAAACAACATGAAGATGAAGGTTCTCCACTAACCCTCCTCAGGTCAGGTGAACATCCTTTGCACTATCTACATAGGGAGGCTCTGGAGTATGTAAAGTACTTTCTGTATCTCAGCAGCCACCTCCCTCAATGGGGTACTATCGATGAAGAAGTCCAGCACCCGGTCAACTGCGCCAGTGCCACTTTCTTCAAGCCACGACATGTCTTTGAAAATAGAGACCTTCGGAAGTCGATGAAGGTCCTGGTTTACAAGTCTGTCATGCTGACCAGCCTCCTCTACTGCAGTGAAACCTGGACCATCTACCGATTCCACATTAAGACCCTTGAAAACTTTCACCAGTGGTGCTTACATCACATCGTAGGGATCAAATGGGAGAACCACCAGACCAGCACGAGCATCCTCCCTGAAGCTGCGTCCACCAGCATCGAAGCCTTGCTCTTGAGAAATCTACTCCGATGGATGGGCCACTGTGTCTGGATGTCTGAGAGCCACCTCCCTTCCCAGATTCTCTTTTCCCAGTTCTCCTTTGGCCAACGCTTAAAGGGTGGCCAAAGGAAATGGTACAAAGACACAGTCAAAGTTGCCCTCAAGCACAGAGGCATCAGCATCAACAGCTGGGAGGAGCAAGCTGCTGACTGTTCAGTGTGGTGCTACCTGGTGCACCAAGGCATGCACCACTTTGAGGCCCAACAACTCGATACTGAGGCAGAATGGTGGTGGCAGAGGAAGAAAACCAATCCAGAGCTGCAACTCCCACTCTTCTGAGCAACAACATGCCCCCATTGCTGAAGAATGTGTGTGTCCAGAATCAGGCTCTTCAGTCACCTGAGGACCCATCAAGCCTGATGGATATTATTCTCAACTTTGAGGGACTGCAGCCACCACCAGTATATTCACAGCTATAGATGCATATGAGATGGAAAGATATAGTTTAGGAGGAAGATGATTTTAGCAGTGACATGTCATGAAATAGTGCTATGATTAATGATACATTTTAACTTCTTTTATTTTGTATAAAATGTATTATTTTAACACTTGTAGGCAGTGATAAGAATGAAGGCAGCTTTGGAGGTCTATGATGGAAAGCTATTGGATGGAGTAAATCTGGATTTCAGGGAGTAGAGCAGGCCAGATGGTAGACAAGGTAAGGACAGAGCTAGCAAGGGAGCAGAAGGTGATACAATGTAGCTATATACTTTCAGTGGCCTTTTTTATCCATTGCGGTTATTGATTTCAAGTTTCACAATTATTATTTCAGCTGGCCGAGTCCCTATCATTGGAAGTCTTCAGCAGAACTCATGTTCAAAGAAAAACAAAACTATAGTATTTAAATCAAAGACTCTTACCCACTATTTTTATTTCTTACATTTAAGTTTGTCTCAGTTCTTGGTATTTTGTCACAGTATCCTATATATATATAAAATATGCTTGCTGATATACTATTAGTCAGATGGCTTCACTTTTGATAGCTGTGGCTGAAGAGAAAAATTAAGTTGCAGTCATCAGACTTGACATTGTGTTGCAATTTCAAGTTACTTCCCTAGGTATTTTACCCTTAGAAATAAGGATCTATAAGAAATATCTGTCGAAATATTTCAAAACACATTTGAAAATAAATATTTTTTTCAATGAGAAAAATAGAAATTGATATAAAATATATGATGAAATATATATAAGCTTTGCAGGTGTTTTAAGGAATGATTTAAAAAAGAGTCACTCTGTGGAGTCTGCTCCAAAATGTAAGCTGATCCTTGTGATGTATTCTGTCTAGTCTGTTGATGTATGAAAATTACAGTCCACCAGATTAGATCTCAAATAACAAGGGTATTTTCTGGGTTTTTTTCTCAGTGGTGACCCTGAATCTCGCCTGCCACATCTTGATGTTAAAAGGTTTATACCAGGAGAGTGCAACTTAAAGACCACTGGACAATGGGGTACTGATTAATTCCTCTGAGGTTTCAAATTTTCTTATAAAGCAATCTGGTTGACCATAAAAGATGAAAACTCACAGTGTGTATTCTTTATGATAAGGTTATTTTATTAGGTATCTATCTCCCCTTTTACATTGTTTTCTCTTGTTTCTCAGGTATCACCACATCCTGGGATGAAGGAAATGACAGAATCCTGTTCCCCATGCTACTGATTGACGATTTCTCCAGTGGAGGTAAGTATTATGTCCAATACCTCTTTCGAAGCATCCCAAACATAAACTTAGGTAAAATAAACAAAGATAAGTTTCAGTTCTTTGGACTCAATAAGCCTGATTTCCCCTTTTTTCCCGAAGGGTATAAGTCCAACAAAAAGGGTGTCTTCCCCTTTAAGCACACTACACTGCATTAGGCTTACTGTCTTTATGTTTCATCTTTCTAATAGTTCTTCAGCCCAGCCTGACCTTGTTATAATAATAAAAGAAATAAGAAAAGCTTTACTTGTCACTGTAGGGCTCAGCTGCCTCTTCCCGGCTAGCCCTCTGTTTTCCTGAAGTTGTGTTGGCTCCCAGATCACGCTCCCAGCAATGATTCTTCAGCTAGTATCTTCTGGCTTGACACTGTTCTCAGTCTTCCCCAGCCAGCTGACATCCGACTACTCTTCATCCCTGTTATCCTCTGCTGTCCTCCCACTCTGACGTGCCACACCACACCTCCTCCTTTTTTTTCATCTGGGTCTCTCCCCTCCTCACTCTACCTCCAGGGCCACTCTATCTTCATTGAGCAGCTTCTCTGGAAACATGAATCCTTCTTTTCTTTTTCTGGCTCCTGCCTGTTTTCAGTTCATGCCGTCACCAGCTCTTTCTCCTCATGATAGTCCTGCTGCCATTGAATTAATGACAAAATTCCTTTAAGTTCAGTGGGAAGAAACAGAAGGCTTAAAGTACTGAATACAAAACACTTCATGGGTTTTATATTTATTGCCAGCATGGACATTATTCAGTATACTGTATTTTGCCAGTAAGGATGAGGAAATCTCATGACATAGTAAGTCCCTAAATTTGTTTCTTAGTGGGCTTATCAACACAAAATGCTTAATACACTGTAGACTGACTGACTGTGCAATACAGTGTCACTGCAAAAAACTTTGCTATTAGGCTAATGTGCAGTAGTTTTAGTCTACTGTGAATTAACCATCATGAAAAAAGCATGCAATCACACTAATGTGCAGTAGGGCAGCCTACTGTGCACTTATTATTCCTTTCACAAACTAAATTTACTTAGTAGTAGGCACTGCACATTAATGAATGTGTAGACACATCCAGTGGATTGTTAGTCGTTGGTGAATCAACATATCATATCTCTCCCATCCAATACTGAGAAGGATGGTGGCATCCCTCTGGTTTGAAAATTGCATTGGTCAAAATGTATCTAAACCATTCCCTTTAACTGATATATGTGAATATTTCAAACAGTAGAAATTAACCAGTCATACCATGTAGAGACTTTGATGTTGAGCAGCACATCAGAACAACCTATGGCATTATTCTATGGTAAGATGTGGTCAAAGTGGCTGTACATGAGCCAGGAAGCTGCTCCAATGTGCCATAATTACAGATTTATTACAGATTAATTCAGTCTGCTGGAGCATGTTAATTAGCATGCTTCAGCCAGCCTTCCTGTCTTGTGTATTAGTCTCCCCATGCTTAATTAATCTCATTTGATAAGCTTTAGATAAAGTGCCCCCACCATCATTTTGAAGCGTGGGGATGTTGATACATGAGACATTCCAGGCACTTTAATTAGAGTGGCTCTACCCCCTGAGCAAATATAAAAGCATCCTCTTATTCCTTCTGGGTGGTAGCATACTTAGAGATTAATCTCATTAAAGTTAATAAGACTTCTCCCACTGAACAGCACAGGACTAACATACTATTTGGTGGCTGCGTTTACATGCGATGCTGACTGTGCAGTCATTCTTGCACAGTCATTTAGTACTTGTATAAACAAGTTGATTTCAGGGTTACAGTGATAGCACACATTGCAGAATTTAACTGGACATCCACACACTTGGTATAAGTGCTAGCAGCCCAGATGGGTGAACAGTACTTGGCTGTTGAAAAGACCAGGGCCACAGCAGATGTGCGGAGTACTCCTGTGCTGGCACCCCAGCTCATTCTGGTGAGTTTTTGCACTATGTTCACCCGACTCTTAATCTTTGCAGCTATTTTTTGAGGACGATTACAAAGGTTAAGGTATGATTGAGTGTCTCACCTAGGTAGGACAGAGTTGAATCATGTTGTAATTCTTTTTCACAAAAAGTGACGTAGAGATGAACATGGGCAGACAAGGTTATTTGTGTAAATCCAATATCTTTTATTAGATCAACTCTAATAATTGAAAAAATTCTTCATTGCAAGCTTTTGGGTACAATTACCCTTTGTCAGGCAGAGGAAGCATCTGCAGGTGGTCTGTGCTCTTTCTGGATGGAGTAGTAAAGCAACCAGAGGCCAGCATGTATGCAAGAAAGCCAATCAGTTGAAATGTAAATTGGGTAGGTCAGTAGGTGAGAGACAGGTGGTGAGGGGTGGGAAGGGGAATGAATGTAGCTGTAGTCAAAGGAGGTGAGGCAGGAAGAGAATGAATATAGCTGGTAAAAAGTGAAGGGTTTACCTGGGGAGTCAGATGTTAGTCAGGTTATAATGTGCCCTAAATCCAATGTCTATATTTAGTCCATGATTTTTTGTATTCAGTAGTTTGATGAAGTGAAGTCCATAGGCTCGTCTGTGAAAGGTGTTTTATAAATTCCCTTTCAGGATTAGAACTGAGAGTGGTTTTCTTGTGACAAGTGTGCCCCAACAGATAATTGGGCATTCCTGTCTTTGAATGACTTTTGGTGTGTATTTATTCTGGTACGCAGTTGTTATTTGTTTTCTCTTACATATTTTCCATCAGGGCATTTGGTACACTAGATGAGATATATTACATTTCTGGAGATGCGGGTGTAAGATCCAGGAATATTGATGGTTCTGTTGTGGGATGTTGTAATTGTGGGAGTGGTGGAGATGTGCTTACATGTTGAGATGAACATGTACTTTGTGGTTGTTGAGGTGCAATGTTGAGATGATGGACTTAGTTGGATCCACTTGCAGAAATATTCTGCCATTATTGACAGGCCTAACACCAGCATGTTTTCAGTTTCTTTGAAGGTCCTCACCTCTGTGGTTAGTGCCAGGTCATTGGCATATGCAAATTTCCTCGAAGAGGTAGCAGGTATATCACTTATATCAATGTTGAAGAGAGTCAGGGCAAGAAAACTTCCCTGTGGGAGGCCATTGTGTAAAGTCCTTGGTCTGCTCACTTTGTTTTGGAGGTAGACAGGCATCTGTCAGTTACCCAGAAATGTAGGAGCTTTGGTGTGACATGAAACCAGCTTGTTCTCAGGGGATGGAGGCCTTGGAAACTGGGCTAATCCTTTGGAGGATGAGCCACTCCAGTAGTTTGTAAGTTGTACAAAGAAATGATATCAGCCTGGAGCTTCTGGGATTGCTGGCTGGTTTCCTTGGTTTCAGCTGAGCAATAACCACTACTCCATGCCAGATTCAAGGGAAATGGCTTCTTTCCATTACATTTAAATATAGGTACAGAAGCACTTTTGAGCTATCGGTCCAAGATGGTAGAGGAACTCTGGAGGGATTCCATTTTTCCCTGTAGCCTTTCCTCTTTTTGTTGCAGTCAGACCACAGCCCTATGTTTCTTGGTACAGAAACTGTCTGAGAGTTTGGAGGATTCTGGGCAGTTGGCCATTGACTCCTTCAGGTGCCAGCTGATATCCTGCTTGTAATGCTTGTCAAGTGATCCCTTCAAGTTCTTAATTCTCATGTCACTAAGAATGCAAGGTTAAAATAGGAAGTTAGGAAATACAAGAATTAACCTTGGGATAAAACTTGGTCATATTACATATTTGGGATGTGTTGTGGTATACATTCGACACCCAAAATTTTCCCATCTTACCGTATGCATATAACAAAAAAGCAAAATACTGTATGGATGTGATGTAACAAGATACCAGTCCTCATGTGTGAAATTCAAGCCTGCAGAGAGGTATAGCATAAGATTTCTATGCCTTTAACTAAATCCTGTTCTGAGCAGGGAGGAAAATAAATGGGACTGAAGTGGTCCAGACTTGCTTTCTGTCTTGGGGAAAAAATCACGTATTGTGGGGAATTTGCACTGAACAACTGTTGTTCTTGATGGGCCCATTCCATAACGGCATGAAGGCACGATGGCATATCGAGTATTAGGGGTGTGTGAAGTGAGCCCTATTTGATTAGGATTCAGATCTGGCCCGAATCAGGGACAGTGATTTGATTAGTTGATTCAGATCACTGTCTCTGATTTGATTTTGCTGAATCCAAATCTGAAGATTCAATGCTGATTCGGAGAATCAGCGTGTGAGTGGGTTGGGGGTACATCTCCCCCTCTGTACTCGCCTGCCATGACTTAGATAAAGAAGAAAAGGAAGGGAATCAGTGTCCTTTGATGTTCAAGACTAATAACTGCCACCCAGACATTACATTCTCAAAGAGTTTAGTTTATTTTCTGCAGTTTCAAAGGAGTTACAGTATCAGAATACTCACCAATTACTTCATTGGTCAGGGACATCTAGGTTATAGATTAAAAGTTTTAGCACACATTCACTTTGGCACCTTTTTTACTGCTCGTTGCTGCTAATTACCTCATTAGCAGTTCATGTTCACCACGCCTCTTATTCTTTACAAGTGTCTTGTGCCAGAAGCAGCCCTGGCTGCTCCCCACCATCCATACCGACATCTATAGCACTGAAGCAGTCCTGACAAGCTCAGGGGTTGATACTTGTTTCCCCTGCACATGTCTTGCCCTGAGACACCCTCTTCAATCAGCATGCTGGGCCCCACCCTGTGCCTCCCTGGCTCGTTGATTGACTGCAGGGAGACCCTGGGTGCTTCATCCAGACCCAGGAGGCACCAGTCACTGAGCTGGGGTGGTGTAGGGGAGTCCCCCAGCATGCTCCCTGGTGGATCTGGAAGTGGATCAGAAGTGCTTCTGGTCCATTTCCAGGTCTTCTGCCGAATGTGCTGGGGAGTCCTCCGTGTTCCTGTGGGATGTTCCATGCTCCCCAGCATCACAGCACTCAAGAGCCTCTGCTACCTAGAGGTATGTAGAAAAAACATTTAAAGCTATCTCTATGTTTGAATCTCTGAATCTTTCTGAATCTCTCCGAATCAGTTCAGAGGGTTCTGATTCGATTCAGAGAGATTAAATGGTCCTCTGATTCGATTCAGATTCGGTCACCAAATCAGGCCAAATCTCTACTGAATTGAATCAGGGACTGAAGCTTCACGCAGCCCTATCAGATAGCTTTGCCTCAGGAATTCTCCGTAAAAAAGAGTAAGGCATAATCAAGAGATCTAATGCTCAAATAAAAACAGACTGTATTTAAACCTTATATTTGCCCATCCTGGCCCTTATTTGTCTTGAAAAGTGGGTTTAAGAATCACATCTGAACATCACAGCTAAACCTTAATTTTTCAGGACATGTTCCAAAGCATACTGAAATCAATAGGAAAGTTCACATTTAATCCAGTAGATTAGGCCCTAAACCAGAAAAAAAGCCTCATGTTTTTAGGGCCACAGGGACTATCATGATCATTTAGTCTGACTTCCTGAAAAACATGGTCAATAGAAGTTCACAAAGAGACTCATGCATGGAGCCCATATCTTCTGGTTGAGTTAGAGAATATCTGTTAGGAAAACACCCAATTTTAAATGAAAGACTTCAAGAGATGGAAAACCTACTGAATGCCTAGGTAAGCTGTTCCAGTGGATAATTACTTTGTCAAAACTTTTCACCTTTCTAATATGAACTTGGCTATTCCTAATGTCATAATATCTCATCATGTGGAATCTTTTCAAAAGGACACTTAGGCCAAGAACAGACAGTCAAAAAGCCCAAGGCTGAATCAATTCAGTCTTTGCAGGTTAGTTTAAACTGCACAGATTAAATTGAAACAGAAGTGAACAGGCATTTACCTTTGATTCAGGAAATGTGTCCACATGCCTGTGTAGGGGTGAGGCATGCTAGACCATGGCTCTCTGGCTGTGTGTTCACTTCCTCTTCCTGGTGCTGCTGAGGTCTCTGGGATTTGCAGTCCATAATTACAGCAGCAGGACTCTACAGGTTGCTCATCCTTTTCCTTTTCCTGCGTCTGGGATTTGTAGCCCACAGTTGTAGCCAGCAGGAAGTTTGAGTGGGAGGGATGTTTAACTTTCCTCCCTGGCTCCAGATCCCAGCTGTGGTTTGCATGGACTGCATCCCCAGCTGGGCTTGCCCCCTTCCAAACTCCTTTGTCAGCTAGCTGTCACTGCTCCTGCTAGGGAGCAGAGGGGTGGGGCCAACCCTGTTCTCTGAAGCAGAGAGCCCAGCCCAGCCCAGGCATGCTGGCGTGTTGGAGGACTGTGATTTAACTTTAACCAGGAAGGGGTCTGGGACAGACATTGTATAAACTGGTTTGACCCAAATCAGTTAAGTCTGATATTACATTTAACCAGGTTTATCTTAAACCAGGTTCAGCCATTTTAAAACTGCTGTATGTGTTTTATGTTTTAGAACTGCTTCTGTTCTAAACCAGTGTCTGATCACTTCAGCTGGTTTATGTGTAACTTCTATCCCTTAAGGATAATCTAGCACGGGGTGGTCAACCTGCAACCCAAAAGCTGTAAGTGGCACTGGCAGCCTCTGTGTGTGACACATGGCAGATCAGGGAAGGGGCAAGCAGCACAGCAGCAAAAAGGGGAGAGAGCAGAAAGCAGAGCAGCAGATTGGGCAGGGGAAGGGGATTACAGGGGGATTTGGGGAGGGAGCAGGGCTAATTTGGGACTTGCCTGCCAAAAAGTTTGGCCTTGTGTATCTAGCACATCTCCAGCATTCCAGAGTCTTACAAGGGATAAACAATTTGGCAGCTTGTGGACAATGAACAGTATGAAAAAATAACCATAAAGGGGGTTCTGTTCCAGTTTCAAAATTATTCTATTGATGTAGTTCATATAATGTAGTCTCTTTAGTCACTGCAAAAGATACTTCAAGGGCATAGGTAGGAAGTGCTGTGAATAAAGAGCAAATGAAAAATTGATACACAAGACAAGTAAAATAGGGAAATACTATTCTGCATTAATGAGAGTGCTGCTGTATTCTCATAAAGTTACTCCTGTCAAGAAGCCAGACTAAGACCAGTGAAAGAACTGCTTAGCTAGCCCCTCATTTGGTCATATTGAAGATCATACTTAGCTTCAATCATGCCCAGTCATGATCGTACTTAGCTCCAGTCATGCCCTATTCAACCTTTCCTCCACCTCCCCCTTCACATGCATTTTTTCATTCTGGAATAGGTATCAGGTGTTCTGTAGCTGTGTCTATATGAGACACTTACTGCACAGTAGCTTGTTACTACTGTGCGGTAGCACTGCTGCCACGAACCATAGTGCAATGCTACTGCACAGTAGTAATGAGCTACTGCACAATAAGCATCACTAGGTAATTGTGCTGGGATGCTACTGTGCAGTAACGCCAGTTACTGTGCAGTCATTTAGTACTTGGTTATGCAAGTGTCCTTTACTTTTTGCAAGTGTTAAGTGTCCTTTACTTTTTAACACTCCACTAGATGCCTATGCATAGAACGATAGAAAATTATAGTTGGAAGGGAACTCAGGAGGTCATCTAGTCCAATCCCCACTCAAAGTAAGACCATCCTCAACTAAATCATCCCAGCTAAGTCTTTGTGTAGCCAGGTTTTAAAAACTTCAAAGGATGAAACTTCCACAGCCTCTCTGGGAGCATGTCTACATGAGACTCTACTACAAGTAGCACCTACATGAGATGCTACTGCAAGTAGCATCTACATGAGACACTACTGCACATGAGATGCTTATGCAAGTACTAAATGACTGTACATTAACAGCTGCACAAACCACTGCTTGTATAGATGTGGCCTGGGTAACCTGTTCCACTGCTTCACAACATTGCTTATAAGAAAGTTTTTCCCAATATTTAACCTCAGCTTTCCTTGTTGCAACTTAAGACTGCTGCTCTTTGTTCTGTCATCTGCTGCTACTGAGAACAGTCTAGTTCCATCCTGTTTGCAACCACTTTTCAGGTAGTTGAAGACTGTTATTGAATCTCTCGTCAGTCTTCTCTTCTAAATAAGCCCAGTTCCCTTAGCCTTTCCTCATAAGTCATGTGCCCCAGTGACCTACCCATTTTTGTTCCTCTCCACTGGACTTCCTCTAATTTGTCCACATCATTTCTGTTGTGGGTGACCCAAAACTGGACACAGTACTCCACCAGTGCCAAATATAGGGGGATAATCACTTCCTTTGCTCTGCTGGAAACACTCCTACTAATGCAGCCTGGTATGCAGTTAACCTTCTTGGCAACAAGGGCACACTGTTGGCCTACATTCAGCTTATCATCCATTGTAACTCCCAGGTCCTTTTCTGCAGAGCAGCTGGTTAGCCAGCTAGTCCCCAGCCTGTAGCAGTACATGGGATTATTCCATCCTAAGTACAGGACTTTGCATTTGTCCTTACTGAACCTCATGAGATGTCTTTTGTTCTAATCCTCCAATTTTACAAAGGCTTTCTGAATACTAGCCTTATCCTTCAGTATATCTACTACTCCCCGCAGTTTGCAAGTCTGCAAACTTGTTGAGGGTGCACTTCCAGGTCCTTGATGAAGATATTAAACAAGAAAACAATGAAGGTATTGAACATAAATACCATTAAAAAGCAGCCTATGCTGCTTACCTCTTCTTGTGCATGAATATCTCCTTAAAATAGTCCCCACTATATATGATACACCAGTGGTTGTCAAACTGCATTCTGAAGGACCCTGAGGTCCCATGATAGGTTATCAGTGTTAAATGCTGGACTCTTAATTAAACAAATGAGGGTGTTATTCCTTTCAGAACTCAGGCCAGGGAAAGGATTTGTAAGGTGCCAGGTGACTCTAAGCAGGGTGTTTGCTTGCAGCCCAGCGCTACCCCACTGCAAAAACAAATGAGCAAACTCTAATTAAACTGGAAACCAGAGGACTGTATTAATGCTAACAGACAACAACAATACTTACAATAATTACAAGATTATTTATAGTGATAAGTAAGAAAACAGTGAGAGAGAGAGAGAATGGAGTCAGACCCTCAGTCTGAGAGCTGCAAGAAATGTTGCAAGTTTCACTAACACAGACACAGGAAGCTTGGCTGTTACAGGCTCTCAGGTCCTATGCTTACAATGAGAACTGTACAGATTACCCACCTTCCCAGGAGATTTTCCCCTTTCTAGGGTATTCTCTAATCCAGGAAATGGGTGAAATGTTACCACAGGAGTGTTGGCCCATTGGCACCGGTCCTTGTCTACAGTTGTGCTCCCAGAGGGATCACCAGGAAGTCTTGCTCTACCAGGGATACACACTCATCTCCAATCACTCCACAGACACTAGACATTCACCCAACACCCTTCATCTCATCAGACACCTCCTTAGAGGTGCACCAAACTCACACACACAGAGCAGAGCTCAGGACCCATTTTAACCTTTAAAATTGCCCCACATTCATAATCCAAGCACATCTCTAAGGTACCTGTCACTCAGACACTCATCCATTTGGTACTTCCATCAGTCATTGTGTTGAAACAAACATTACTTTTCACACTTCGGACCAATCGTCATCATCCAGTCTACCTGAGGGAATAGTGGTCATCACTTTTGCCAAAATCCCTGTTGCTGGGTCTCTACTGCACATGTAATGTATCTATTTAGGTCAACCCCTCCTCAGAGGTGAAAAGTTCACTATACAACTTTGACCTACTGTGCCTGTGCAGGACTTGAGCTTTTAACATTATAACATTGCCTTTGGATTAGTCAGGCCAGGGAATGGGGCAGCACTGTGCCCTCTACAATCAGGGGTTCTGCAAAGAAATGAAGAGTAGTGGCAGAGCAGGCCAGGAGACCACCATTGTTGGGCCAGGTCACCTGGCTCTATGTCAGCTTGCAGGATAGGGTTAGGGAGTATCGTAGCAAGGGAGTTTGGCACCCAAGGCAAAACCCACGCGCAGATCTGTGGGACACCTGCGTGGGATGAGGGTGGGCTGCCACTGCAGGCTTTGTCCCTGGGGCACAGATCTGTTTGCCTGGGACTGCATGGAGTGGCAGAAGCCACCCTCCCCCCATTCCCATGCCTCCCCAGATGAGCTGCTCCTGCTTGGAGCTGTGTCCTGCACCCTGTCCCGGCTGGGCAACACCTGTTGGCATCTTTACTGTTGGGGCACCTGTTGGGGTGCCTGCATGTCTACAAGCACCCCATGGATTCTGTGACTTTAGGAGGTTTGAAAAACCACGTCTATATATCACACAGGTAGTAAAACCCTAGATGAGTCCAAGTGTAAACTCTTGACCTGGGAGCCATATAACTGTATTTGTCCAGCACTATACCCAGCTGACTTAGATGTGCTTTCCATTTCACAGAGGTGAATAACCTGGGTGCAGGGCCACACGTAGTGGCTCTAGTGCTTTTGGTTCAGAAATTAGTATGAATAACTCTGAATGACACTTACCCTTTGAAACAAGGTCTTGCAAAGTCCAATGCAGCAAAGAAACACAACCAGAGGCTCAGTTTACTGCAGTGATTAATAAAAATAAATAGTAACCAATAAAATACACTAAATTCAACTTAAACAGTTTTTGGGTTCTAAGACATGGCTAATTAATTCTCCTTACAATGATACATAAACTGAAATATTGCAACTATATTAATTATAATAATTATTACTTCAGGCATTTGAAAACATTCTGTAAAGAAGAGATTTTTAAATAAAACTGAGTAATAGTGAAGGTATAATACAATGAATTAAAGTTTGTTTTATCACCATCTTGGACTTGCCTAGCCCTGAAACCTTCCAGCTATAATAATATCCTGTGCTGTAAAAGGTTTGCTAAAAATTAAAAGCTTTCATTCTTGCCAGGAGTCATGTTGTAGCAAAGGGGTTTCACAGTTCCCTGACTTCCATGGTACTGATAGGAATTCATTTATAGCCTTATTATGCTGGTAAAGTGTTGCAGTAGAGATTATGGACTAGCTGGAGTGCTACTGTGATATACTTAATTCAAAGTAGCGCTTGAAAGAGACTTTGAATGTATACTGGGCAGAAGCTGGAATGCTGATACTGAAAATGTCACTTAGCAACAATTTGTGATCACTTTCTCTGAAAGTGGCTAAATGCTAGGAAAGAAGATATCAGTATAACTGCTTCTGGACATTCTCCTTTAACTCAAGGGATATAGTTTATGGATTTTGCATGTAAAGATGGAAGACTTTCAAACCTGGAAAAGATATTTCAGATTAAATTTATATATTTATTTTTTAAAGTAGTAATGTTGGGAAATTTGAAGATATGATTAGGTCATAACTAGAGATCTAATGCAAGCACCATTGAAATGAATAACAATATCTGTGGACTCTGGGTCATGCCTCAGGAACCCAGATCTCAGTAGTATTTAGGCACCTAACTTCCACTGATTTCACTGGGTAATGCCATTGTTTTCAGTGAGATGTTGGGACCAAAATATTCTTGAGAATTTTGAACCTAAATTACTTCCAAGATATTGCCAAGAAAAATGCTGTGCCAGAAGTGGACATTTTTGCTTGTTCTTAAGCTTCTGAATGAGCAGACCCCATCTATTTTCATTAACATACATATCTGTCTATCATGTCACTCTATCTCTTTGTTCTACTCTTCAGGGCCAGATACAGGGTTCACAGAAATCAAAGGGAATTTTTTTCATTTGCTTTGAATTGGACTGGATCCTCTCATAGATTTCTCTTCCTTTCTTCCCCAAATCCAGACTCCTCTTACTCATATTCTAAAACTCCAAGCTCTGTCTCTGCCAGCTCTGTCTGACCTTTATTCCTCCTGCATTTCAGCTAAATTTTACATGTGGCATGTAGATAAATTCAGTAGTGAATGTGAACGGAAAGGTAGAAGTGATTCAAATAGGGTATTTTTTCCAATAGCTTTTAGCTTAAAGCTTATATTGGGATAAAACTGAGTTGCTATTATTATTAGTTCATCCTGGAGTGTAGATATGAGATTCTGGCCGTGAATGACAATTTATAGAGAGAAATAGTAAATCTCAAAAATAAGCTGCATGAGACATAAATGAAAACTGGCTGCATGAAGTACTAACTGAGGGAAAGAATTGGGAGGGTGGTGAGTGTATATAATGCAGGCACACTTTGCTAGTTGCAGGAGGAAGAAATCAAGGCATAAGGGGTGAAAATAAGAAACAATGTTTGGTGTTTTAAGTTCAAATAATTAAAGGGATCTAATTTTTATAAAAAACTGAATACCCATCTGAAAGCAGGCTCTACCAAGGTTCCCCAAGATTACTTTACCATCTTAACCTGCACTTCTCAGGAGTACATAAAACTTTTTAAATGGCAAAAGGGAAAGAGTACAAGGTCACTGTGATGAATCCAGGACATTCTTGGGGCTTGCTTAATAGGGTTGTGTGAGGCTTCAGATCGCACTTCAGATCCAGGGCCGCTTCGGCCACTTTGGTGTGCAAAGCAGCATGCCTGGAGCGAAGCACTGGCTCATTCAAGCTGTCTGAAGCAGTTCAGAGCTTCTGAAGTGCTTTGGAAAAGCTTTGAATGCTTCAGATACTTCAGATGCTGCGGTGAAAGTTAGAAGAGGGAGGGAGAATGGGGGAGGGAAGGAGAGCGGGGTGAGTGGGGAGTGGGAGTGGGGAAGAAGACTGACATGTGTAGGTGGCCAGTGAGCAGGATTTCACTCTGGCTGCCTTTCCAATGACAGTGTCTGTGGGGAGGGACCTAGAAACAGCATAAAAGTCTCCGTTTCAAGGCATGCTGTGCCTTTTGCTAGCTTGTTCCTTCTCAGGAACTGCGTGAGAAAGGTACCCTCAGACTCAGGCATCTCAGCTTGCTTGCTTTACTCAGTAGTTGAACTTGCCTTCTCCTTTTTGTTGTTAGAAAGGATTGGGTAGGATTTAGTTTAGCTTAGCTTAGCCTAGACTCTCTTAGTATTATTCAGTTAATGTATTTCAATTTACATTTGCTTTTTTTTTTTGCAAACTTTGAAAAAAGAAAGCTGTGTTTTCCCTACCAAGATGATCCATCACTGTGCAGAGAGGCACACAGATTGCACACACGCACACACACACACATACATACACAATATATAAAGAAGAAAAATCACATATTCATAGGAGAAGAAGACAGACAGCACACGGTTTTTACATAGCTCTGAAGCAAACAATCAAAGAAGAGTCCAGTGCATGCACATGACAGAGGAAATACAACACCCGGCACAAAAGGAGTGACACACACACAGAGACCTTTTGCAGCACAGGAAAGATTAATATGAAGCGTGCTGGAAAGGCAGGTGCAGGGGAGGGAGAGGGGGTAGGGGAGAGCTACAGCTGCAAATCTCCCCCCACCAACACAGACACATTCTTTTCCCAAGCAGCCATGACATCAGCGCTGCCAGTGGAAGCCAGGAGGTGGGAGCAGTGTCTGCACCTGACGTCCCTGCACCTGCTCCACCTCCTCTCAGTTCAGAAGTAGGCACCAGCAGTGGAATCACTGCCTCCTCCACCCTGATGTCATCTCTCAGTGTGAGTCTCCCACTGCCAGAGGAGGAGCTGGAGCTGGAACCAGGGATGCTGAGCGTGCTGGCTCAAGCAATTCTGGGGACTGAGGGGGAATCAGAGTTTGTGCTCCACATCCCTCAAGTTTCTCCTAGACACAGATCTCCTTCAGAAAGCAGCACCTCAAAGGAGGCCAAGGTTGTGGAGGCAAGTGGCTCAGCTGAGGCAGTTCCTCCTGCTTTTGAGCCTCAGCCTGCTGAGGAGTAGGTTAAGGCAGGATCCTCAACCTCAACCCAGAAGCGGGGGAGTAGTGCAGTATGGGAGCATTTTGAGCTGGCAGATGATCCCAGGTTTGCCATATGCCAGCACTGCCAAAAGCACATGAGCTGTGGCAAGGATGTGAGACACTTCTCCACCATGGCCATGCTGCTGCATCTGAGGAGGCACCCCCTTGCCCTTCTTCCTGTTCAGCCTGGCACCAGTGCAAGTGTGCTGAAAGAGAAGTCCCCCGCTCACTCCAAAGCCCCCTTCCCCTCAAAGCAGAGGCAGGCCACCCTGGACCAGTGGGGGAAAGGTGGACAGAAATGGGGGCACGTTTCCAAGGCAAGCAAGATCACCCAGAGCACTGGGGAGATGCTTGCTCTGGATAGCCAGCCCTTCTCCCTAATTGAGCAGCCAGGGTTCAGGCAGTTTGTAGCACTTCTTACCACATCTTACAAAGTGCCTGCATGCACCACCTTTAGCAGGACGGTGATGCCCTCCCTGTATGAGGGATACAGGGAGTTCTTGAAGGAGGAGCTGCGCAAGGCAGGGTCACAGGTAGCCTTGCACTTTATCGCCAACATCTGGAGCAGCTGGGGTGGTGATCATGCCTATCTCTCCCCGATAGGGCACTGGTGCAATCAGTCAGGCCATCAGTGCACTCTACTGCAAGGTGAGGTGCTGGATGAGTCCCACATGGCAAGGGAGATCATGGGAGCCATGAACCGCATGGTGCAAGAGTGGCTCATTGGGCAGGCCGAGCTCACCCGTGGGTTCATGGTCACTGACAATGGGGCCAATATAGTGAAGGCTATCTGTTATGCCAGCTTTGTTGGCATCTGCTGTGTGGTACACAGGCTGCACCTAATAGTGAGTGTCATGGGGGCACTTAGGTGCCCTGTTCCTAGAAGTGGAGAAGGGTAGCTGCCAATCTCCAGGGCAGCTCAGGTGCCAGTTGCTGGGGCAGCCAGGCTTGTCACATGACCAGAAGGGGGAAGGGCCGGGCCTTTATAAACAGCCCAGGCTGGAGCCTAGAGAGCAGTTCCCTTCTGGCAGTCACAGGAGCAGGAGCTCTGCGGGAGAGTTGAGCAAAGCAGAGCTGATGGTTGCAGCCTGACCACCCAAGTGGCTATGGCGTGGTAAAGGTAGAGAGAACCCAGGCTGGGAGGTCATGGCTAGAGAGCCAAGGGAGCGTGGACCGTAGGTTATAAGCCAGGAGGCTTCTTGTTGTTGAGTTGTAGCCGATTGGCTTATGTTATTGCTTTGAGTTTAATACCCGAGGACCGGGTGAGGCTGTAGGGGTGCGAGGAGGCCTCACGGGAGCTCCCCAGTTGCTTGGGGTTCCTGGTGCCCTGTGTGGGCAAATGAGTTGAGTTGTGCCTGGGATGGCACAGCTGTTCAGTGCCGAGGCGGCACAGTGGGTAGCCCTGTATGGGTGATAGTGAGAGGCCCGAGCGAGGCAGAGGACTCTGTCCAAGGGTTCTAGCACCAGAGTGAAGCCTGTAGGGACTTGTGTTGGGCTCCAGGTGTGGGAGCCACAAGAGTGAAAGCCCAGGGTGGGTGCTGTAAAGAGGACTAGCCTGGTGAGGGTGAGTCAGTGGCTATATAGAGCCTGGAGAAAGTGCCAAGAAGCCGTGGGAGCAGGTATGTGTTGAAGAGAGGCCCCAGGCAGGGCACATGTAGTAAGAAGCAACGCCAAGAGGGGCGTGTATGATTGACAGTCACCCCAAGAGGGGTGCGGCCTAGAAGGTGTTCTGGAGGGTTTCCACAGTAATAGGAACCCCAAGGAACCAAAGGGGCCAGGTAAGGCTCCGGCTGCCTGAGCCTAACGGGATACACATGATTGACAGGACCCAGAGAGGCCAGGTAAGGCTTAGGTCGCCTGAGCCTAATTGGATGATTGTTATTGACAGGAACCCAGAGGGGCTAGGTGAGGCTTAGGCCATTAGCCCAGTGGGGAAGAATACTGTTCGTGAGCCTGAGAGGGCTAATCAGTAGTGAGGGGCGCCGGTTGCGGGACAAGCCCAGGGGCGCCAGAGAGGGGCGCCGGTTGCGGGACAAGCCCAGGGGCGCCAGAGAGGGGCGCCGGTTGCGGGACAAACCCAAGGGCGCCAGAGAGGGGCGTCGGTTGCGGGACAAGCCCAGGGGCGCCGGGCAGGGTGCAGAAAAGAGAAGGACCTGACAACGTCCAGAAGAGCTGCGGGGCTTGGGGCGTGCTAAAGGGGAGGTAGGAGGCACGCATAGCCCTTAAGGCTGGGGTGTATTGAGTCACCCCATACGGAACAGGGGATAGTTCAGCAAATACTGTGTAGTAGGAGATAAAAGGCAGCCTCCCTAATTGAACCATTTAACAGCAAAGATGTGGCAGGCAAGGATAGAGGCTGTTGGATTGCCTAATTGACGCGGTAGGGGGGCGCTAGAGGGATCATGGCCGCTCCTAGACCCCACGCTGTGACAGTGAGGAATGCTTTGGAGGGAGACAGAGCTGCAGGTGATGGCACCACCACCACTACTGCTGCAAGCCACTTGTTTTCAGAATGCGGGAAGGTGGTGGGCTACTTCCACTGCAGCATCAAGGGGGGCAAGATGCTGCGGGAGAAACAGGCAGAGCTGAGCATCCCACAGCACTCAGAATAGCTAGTTCAAACCCAGATGTCATAGGGCTAACAGAAACGTGGTGGGATTCGTCCCACGACTAGGCGGGATAGAGAAGGAAGGAAAGGTGGGGGTGTGGCACTGTATGTCAAGGAGCACTACACATCCTCTGCCAGCAGAATGGGGTCAGAGAAAGGGCAGGCTGAAGTGCTCTGGGTCAAGATTCAAGGGGGCCGTGGGGAGAGTGATTTCATGGTGGGGGTCTACTACAGACCCCCCAACCAAGGGGAGGAGCTGGACTGGGAATTTTTGGGCCAGCTTGCAGAGGCACTTAAGGAAAGGGATGTAGTTGTCATGGGTCATTTTAATTACCCGGACATCTGCTGGGAGGAACAGTCAGCCAGGACGGACTGTTCCAGGAGGTTCCTGGCTGAGATACAGGACCTCCACTTAATTCAGGAGGTGCATGGTCCCACCAGATGAAATGCTCTGTTGGACCTGGTCCTGGCCACAGGCGACGACCTGGTAAGGGGCCTCCAGGTTCTTGACCACCTGGGCGATAGCGATCATCGCTTGCTGGAATTCACCATCCAGCGCAGGGTGTCAAGGGGAGGTAGGAAGACGGTAGCCCTAGACTTTAGGAGGGCCAACTTCAACAAGTTGAGGAGACTAGTGGGAGAGGCGCTGGGGTCCTTGAGGGCAGGGGAACTCAGTGTCCAGGATGAGTGGTTGTTCCTTAAGGAAATGATACTCAGGGCCCAAGGGGTGTCCATCCCAACAAGAAGCAAGGGGGAAAGAGTGCCGGAAAGCCCCCCTGGCTCACCAAGGGTGTCCGGGAATGCCTGCTTGTCAAAAAGGCAGCATAGCACCCCCTTTCCACCGGGTGTATCTCCAAGGAGGAGTATACCTCCTCTCCTGGGGCCTGTAGGGGGCTGTCAGGAAAGCTAAGGCGGACATAGACCTAGGACTAGCATCCAAGATCAAGGATAATAAAAAGTCCTTTTTCAAATATATAGGGAGGATGAAGAAGGCACCAGGTAATGTGGGGCCCCTGCAAAATATGCTGGGCAATCTGGTGGTTGTGCCAGAGGAGAAAGCGGAACTCTTTAACCAATTCTTCACCCCCGTTTTCTCGTGCAGGGACTACGACTTCCCCGCTGTGATGCCAGATGGACTCAAGGGGAACGCCTCCAGACCTCAGGTTGGGGAGGACTGGGTTAGAGAGCTTCTGGAGGGGCTGGACGTATTCAAGTTAGTGGGTCCAGATGCTCTCCACCCCAGGGTGTTGAGGGAGCTAGCTGGGGTTATTCCAGGGCCCTTCACATGGCTTTACGAGCACTCATGGTGCTCAGGCTAGGTGCCAGATGATTGGAAGATAGCTAACATGGTCCCCATCTTCAAAAAAGGGAAGAGAGAGGACCCGGGCAACTATAGGCCTGTCAGTCTTACCTCAATCCTAGGGAAACTCTTTGAGAAGATCCTCAAGGACCACATCTGTGATGGGCCGGCTTCAGGGATGATGCTTAAGGGCAACCAGCATGGTTTCATTAGGGGCAGGTCATGTCAGACCAACCCGATTGTCTTTTATGATCAGGTCACAAAGGCAATGGATGCAGGTGTCGCCGTGGATGTAGTCTTTCTAGACTTCAGCAAGGCCTTTGACACTGTCTCCCACCCCATCCTCATTAAAAAACTAGGCGACTGTGGCATTGATGCCTACACAGTCAGATGGATTGCAGATTGGCTCACGGGTTGTACTCAGAGGGTGGTGGTGGATGGGTCATATTCAACCTGGGAGGAAGTGGGCAGTGGAGTCCCCCAGCGCTCGGTCCTTGGGTCTGCGCTGTTCAATTTCTTCATCAGTGATTTGGACGACGGGGTGAAAAGCAGCCTGTTTAAATTCGCTGATGATACCAAAATTTGGGGTGAGGTGATCACGTTAATAGGGAGGGAAAGATTGCAGCAAGATCTGGATAGGTTACAGGAGTGGGCTAACATAAACAGGATGCGTTTCAATACTGACAAGTGCAGGGTGCTGCACTTAGGCAGCAGAAACCAGCAGCACACTTATAGAATGGGAAACTCCCTTCTTGAGAGCATGGAGGCAGAAAGGGATCTTGGAGTCATTATTCACTCCAAGATGAACGTGGGCCGACAATGCGAGCTCACGGTTGGCAGGGCTAACCGGACCTTGTCGTGCATCCACAGGTGCATCTCAAGTAGAGCCAAGGAGGTGATCCTCCCCCTCTATGCGATGCTGGTCAGGCCACAGCTGGAGTACTGCATCCAGTTCTGTGTGCCCCACTTCAGGAGGGATGTGGACAACATTGAGAGGGTCCAGAGGAGGGCCACACGCATGATCCAGGGACTACAGGGCAGCCCCTACATTGAAAGACTGCAGGACCTAAACCTGTCCAGCCTTCACAAGAGAAGGCTGAGGGGAGACCTAGTGGCTGTCTATAAACTCACTAGGGGGGACCAGAAGGATTTGGGGGAGACACTGTTTCCCCTGGCATAACAAGGAATAATGGACACAAATTATTGGAGAGTAGGTTTAGATTAGACATCCGCAAGAACTACTTCACAGTTAGGGCAGCTAGGAGCTGGAGCCAACTTGCAAGAGAAGTGGTGCTGGCTCCTACCCTGGGGGTCTTTAAGAAGAAGCTTGATGCCTACCTGACTGGACTCATTTGAGTCCAGTTTTTTTCTCCCATCCAGGTGGGGGGTCTGACTTGAAGATCTACAAGTTCTGACCCTACTTCTGTGATTCTATGAACATCTTGCAGGATGTGGAGAGTCAGTGGAACTCCACATACCTGATGCTCAAAGTTGGTGGAGCAACAGAAGGCCATCCATGAGATGGCCTTGCTTGGGGAGATTGGGATCAGCAGCTCCCTGGACAGAGCTGAGTGGGGTACCATCTCCCAGATCTTGGTGGTCCTCAAGCCCTTCCTTGAGGCCACTGAGACCCTTAGTGCTGGCGATGTCCTTCTCAGCCAGGTGATCCCCATAGTGAAGGAACTGGAGAACCAAATGGAGAGTTTCCAGGGGATCGCTGTTCCTGGCTGGGGCAGGCTGCTGTCACCAGACATGCAGGCACTGGTGAGGCGGCTGAAGGAGGGCAACAGGAGATGGCTGGATCCCCAGTATGGTCCACATGATGGCAGGCATGTGCGACCAGAGGGTGAAAGGGAGCATGTGCACTGGCAGCACCAAAACCCTTGATTACTGGACGCAGGTGCTGGTGAACAAAGTCAGGGAGGCTGAAGTGCAGAGGCAAGAAGATGTGGAAGAGGGGGGCTCACTTTCCCGTGCCAGCACTCTCAGCACCAGCCAGTCTCCTCCACGCCAGCCACTGCCATTGTAGGCCATGGGCATGGCCTCAGTGCTGGGATCCAAATGCACCAGACCCCAACCTTGGGCAGGTAGCGCCGAGGCTGTGACCCCTTGGCCTACTGGGCAAGCCGCAGCCAGATGTGGCAGGATCTGGCCACAGTTGCCCAGCAACACCTGTCCTGTCCACCGACCAGTGTTCTGAGTGAGAGGGTGTTCAGCATTTCTGGGGATGTTGTCACACCCCACCGCACCTGCTTGGATCCTGCTTTCATGGAGCAGCTGGTGTTCCTAAAGGTGAACCTCCTGCTGCTGGGGTTCCCTAGGCACCGCCTGAAGACAGACTGAGTGCCACCCTCCTCACTGTCTGCACCAATTTCCTTTTTTGAGTTTTTTAAAAGCTGAGTAATGCTCTCAGCTGGAGGGAGTGCTAACTGCATCACCAGCCAGCAGGGGAAAAACATGTCCCTGCTAAGCTCATTCCCCTGCCAAGATGAACTCAGAGGTATGGGATTAGGGCTATGGGAAAGTGGAGGCCCCAGGTCCTGGACATGATCACTAAAACTGCACCCTGCCAGGGTAGGGAAGCCTGGTGGGACTGCTGGTGGTGCAGCAGCCCCGTAAATGCCAGGACCAATGATCCCCTGGTGAAAGGTGGGTAGGAGGCACCATAACCTCCAGCTAAGACATGCATACACGAAGTCCTGGCTGGGGAACACCCAGACCTGTCATGTCTTTGACAGGCCTGCTGCTTGCTGGTTGCTATGCAGTTGTGAGGCTCCTGGTGAGCTTAGCTTAGCTGCCTGGGATGCCAGCTTTCGGGTTGAAATCCCCTTTGTCAGGCTGAGGAAGTACCTGTAGTTGGTCCTGGATGGAAGGAATAGTAAAGAAGTTGGAAGCTGGTATGGCCTGCAATGCAGGCAAGAAAGCCAGTCAGTGAAAATGGAAATGGAGGCATCAGGGGGGAAGGATAGGCTGGGGTGGGGGGTAGGGGGGAAAGAGGGATGTAGCAGCACAGGTAAAAGTGCAGAGGTGCCTGGGGTGTCAGATGTCCGGCAGGTCGCAGTGTGCCAGAACTCAACTGTGTATATTGAGTCCATGAGTTTCTGTGCCTACTATCTAGGAGGCTGATGAAGTGCAGTTCATAGGCCCAGCTGGATTGGATCATTGACATCTGAAGTGGCCAGATCCAAAGCTGGATCAAATACCTGCCTACTTGCACAGGCCTATTGCTTAACCCTGGAGGTTTGCTTTTGGAATAAAAAGAATTCCAGATATATAGACATGGAAAGGGAGAAAGGATAACATTAATTCTGAATGCTGTAGATTTTCAAGAAACAGGGAAATTTCTGTTAAAGAGGAGGAGACAAGAATGAAGACTGATGATGCAGTAATAGAAACTGGAGCATGATACCAAAAGAAATAGTTCTGGATGGTTAAAAGTTTCTAACGTGTTACAGATGTGAAACGAAAAAGCTGAAGAGCTGTACTGAGGTCTAAAATTGAATGAATCATTTAGATCCATGTTTGGTTTCAGTGAGGTTTAAGTTCACACTTAAGTCATGTATTTAAGTGATTTGCTGAATTGAGGCCTAAGAACAGAAAACTGGCATTTGCCAGTGTATGAAAAAAGGTGTTGTTTTTAAGTTTAGCAGAAGAAATTTTTACTTTGCTAAAGCTAGCAATTAGACTAGCTGGAGTATAAGAGCTAGAATGACTTCAGCACAGTTATTTTAAACTTAACCAGGTATGTGTGTGATCAGAATTTGTTTTTAGCTATTTAAGTTTAGAAATGATGAGATAGGAAAAGTAAATGTTATTTACTGCAATGAGGAGCATGAAGGGTTGTGGTTAAAATTGTGAAGAAGAGGACAGGGGAGGGGCAATAGCATGAACAGGCAGAGGCACGAGGATGTTTAAAAGACAGAGGCACTAGGATGGAAATTAGGATAAACTTTGTTGTAGAAGTATTTAAAAAATACCCCCCAAACCAAAAACAGTCTGAAATGAACATTGAGGCAAAGACAATGAAGAGGTACGATATGGATTTTAACAGCACTTTTGGGAGCAGCCTAGAGGTAGAAAGTGAGGACAGAGCTGAGACAACAGGTGCAGAAGGAATAACTCCGTAACTTTCAGACATTTATTTATTTTCTCTTACATTTATTTTGATTTTGGATCTCCTTTCTACCTTGCTAATCCGTTTTCTTCAGCTCTATCCCATCCATCCATTACAGTATCTCTTGCTACAACTTCAATCTCTCTGCCCTCTCTCTTTCCCCTTTCCTTTCTCATTACTTTACTTCCCTAGTTCTTTGCTCTTCTCCCTGTTCAGATTGTCTCCCACAGCATATGATTTATATATATAATTTAAAATGAAAATGAAAAACAAAATGAAGACTAAGGAACAGCATTTTCCACTTATTGTCCTTCACTTGTCTATGTAAGGGTTTTGGGGACAGGCTCTGTATTTTATTGTATGTTTGCACAGAGTTTTGTTCCATAGGGATTCAGAACTAATTTGGGTTTTTAGGTGCCTGTATTATTAGGTGCTTGTATTATTAATACAAATAATAAGTATTAATAATCGTCACACTGTTATATTACAAATGTATCACCCTTTACTTAATTTACCTAAAAAAAAATAAAAAGATACCTCTCCCCAGGAAATTCCCAAAAAGAAGAATGCCATTTAAAATCTGCAGAAGGTAATCAAGTAAAATCAGTGTGGTCAGCTGCTTTCACATTGTTTTGAAAATACAAGCAATTAAAAGCTAAGACATTAATAGTGGGGGACATCGTAAAACGGGTGCTTACCAATGAATAAACAAACATGACAAGATTCTCAGCTGATGTAGATGTGCGTAAATCCACTGACTTGTTTAGAGCTATACACCCATTTACATCAGCTACAAACCTGGACCATATTATTCTAATCATCTATAAAGAAATGCCCAATTCATCACAAAAAAAGATTCAAAAGATTAACAGCACAGTCGTATAAAAATATGTTGCTATTAGTGTTGTTGTTCACTACCCCTGGGAATTTCCCTCTCTCCTACAATTTCAGAGCTCCTCTCTCAGTTCTTCACATTCATAGTGCCTGCTTCCTTCCTCAGACCCAATGCAGAATGCATTGCACTTGAAAATTTGTCTAACTTTATTCTACCCATTCAGTTACTCCAATAAAAGATAACACCTAAAACCCCCACTGCCTCACATAATTCCTGAACCACCATGGCTACATTGCTCTAACACTACTGTGTTATTATTACATATTAACGATATGCCAGTCAACATGAAATGCATATGAATTTAGCAGCCTACAATTATATAAGAGGGTACATCAGGACCTGGAAGAACAGTTGCTCACCAGGGCTCCCCAAGGGGTAACAAGGTCTAACAGCGATAAACTCTAGGAAGGCCGATTTAGACTAGACATAAGACAAAATTTCCTTACAGTGCTTGTGTCCAGGGCCCGGAACAGACTCCTCCCAGAGGTGGTTCAAGTACCTATGGTGGACTCTTTCAAAAAACCATTTGGATATTTTTCTTGCTGGGATCATGTGATCCCAGCTGACTTCCTGCCTATGGCAGGGGGGCTGGAACACGTTGATCTCATGAGGTCCCTTCCAGCCCGTAATGTCAATGAAATCTATGAAATCTATTATTAGAATGAAGCCATAAATGTATGAGACTACAGTAAAAGCTGTGTTATCCGGCACCTTACAAGCTGGCACACTCTGTTAACCAGCATGCCGGCTAGTAAGGGCTTGTAAAGGGAAAAGTGAAACCGGGAGTGCCCATTGTGGCACTTCCAATTTCGTGGAGTCCCCATGGCCTGGGGCATAGCAGCCTGCGCGGGTCCCCCCTCCCTGTCCCTCAGAGCCCATGGGGCCCCCGGGAGAGGCAGCAATGCGGCAGGAGGGGTGGTGACACCCCAGATGTGGCAGAACAGGCAAAGCTGCTTGTTCGGGCCGTTGAGTTATCCAGCATATTTTGTTATCCAGCGCTCTCCATTCCCCATGGGTGCCAGATAACAAAGCTTTTACTGTACTATGTTTGGGACTACTTGGTCATTTAAAACTAAAGCAAGAGTTTAAGTCTTTGGAGAGCTGAGTTCAAAGTTCTGTCATAGATTGAAATATTGTGTTTTCTTCTCTAACATATTAATCTGAAGATAATAAGAATGTCTAGCATCTAGTCCAGCTTTCTGTATAGATGCAGGCTGCATTCTTTCTGAGCTATCTCAGAGAAATGCCTCTTCTGCAAAATGCCCAGTGGAGGACACTTTACAACTTCCCTAAGCAGCTTGCTTTGTTGTTCTCCTGTTCTTGAAGTTAGGAAGCCTTTAGTAGACAACATTAGCAAAAAAATTCTGTTGTCACCAGATAATTAGCTACTGTATTGTCTATTTAATAGTGATTTTTTAGAAGAAAATATTTTGATACCTAAATCAAGATAACAATATCAGAGCATATTATAATATGCCTCAACATTCCACGGGTCAGTGGCAAGGCCACTGTGTTGTGATGAAATATATATTTCATTATATTTGATAACAATAATGTATTTGTTGTGTGGGTAGTGTAAAGTTTGTGATGACATCTGTTCATTTCTTTGCTGTAAAGTGTTTGTGCTTTGTAAATGGAGGGATAGCTAACTAAATTGGTTTTCTAAATCAGTTTTTAAATATATTGCAAATATGTCCTTTAATGTATTTTCCACTCCGTGAGTCACTTCAGGTGCATTGGGTAGGTGGGAATATAAATGTACTCCTGGAGATGCAGTTGTGGTTCGAGACATTTCGCTTGCATGGGGCAAACAAGTCAGAATGTCATAAAGCACAAAAGGAAGTGTGTGAAAAAAAAATTGCCTCCTCTATAAGACACTTTTCTGCATACCTGTCTTCTGATACCAATAAGTGGGTCAGCTTTTCTTCTCCCCATTTAGTTGGCCACATTTTTTGGCAAGGTGTCCTCTTTAAGTATGCTAACAGGCTAAAAAGACCTGAGTTCTGGGTTTGTATTCTAGCTCTTTCTTGCTCTATAAACTAGAGACAGGACAAAGTAGAAAGAAATACTATTATCCCCATTTTATCACCACAGGGAACTGAGGCATCATTCAGTAAAGTGACTTCTTTGTAGTTCTGCGGGCAGTTTGGATCACAGGCAAAAATGAGTCTACGCCTACAGCCTGGGACTGTAATCACAGGACTATCCTTCCTCTCAATGCTTAATGGGCATGGGCACCCTTGACATACCCTGGATTCACTGGGGATGTTTAAAGAAGAATCACAGAACAATTAAGTGTGGCAAATGACCCATATAATTAAATATATGATCAAATTACTTCTCAAAAAACAAAGCCGAAGAGGAGGATGAACTTAATTGGAACAACAATACAGAATGGGTCCCAACTTTCACAAGTAACGCGGGTGTTCCTTCTGAAGGAAAGGAAACTGGAAAAAGTGAGTGTTTCCCCACTTTCCTTTTATAAAATATACAAAATAGGTTTAGACAAATAACCCTTCTGCAGTGATGAGAGAGAGAAATTACTAAGTGATGATACCTAGTCTTTAAAACCCTTTAGAATCCTCTATAGAGTATTTTTAGTGACAGCGTGAAGCCATTTGCCTTACCATTAGATATTCTACAGGATACCATGCTCTATATTTTTACAATAGGTTGGCCTTCCATGAGCTATGATGCTGCTTTATTTTGCTAAATTTAGGGTATTCCTCTGAAAAACAATTGCTCATGGCTAATAAATTTAGACAGAAAGAATCTAAGTCAGCATGTGTTTTACCATTATATCTTTTGATGTATCTTCAGGAAAAATAAAATTTTCTTCATTATCAGGATTATAGGAGAAGTCTTTGTTATGCAAATGACAAATTCTTTGCAGGTTTTGTATTGCACATTGAATGTTTTCCTGACCTCTAAAGCCACCTTATTTTTGCTTCACAGGGATATGGTAGCAACACCGAAAAATCTTTTAGATATTTAAAATTTTAATGACTGCCCAGAACACAATTAATAGGTAACAAAAGTTAGTAACTCCGGGTTCTTAAATACTGAGGTTGTGTTTTACTTGGTGAATGCTGGTCATTTTGGAGGGTATAAAATATATCTTCCCAGCTTATGTCAACAAATTAGTGGATTTGAAACTCAGTTTCCACTTGCCTTGAACATTTCCTTTTCAGAGAGAAATTGAAAGGGTAGTGGCTAATGAGTTTCATTGATTCACTTGCGTTCTCCAATTCCTTTATATCAGCCTGCATTCTGATTAGGGGGGTGCACAAAATTCACAGCCGTATCTCTGGCTTTGCGGTTTCGAGCTGTGGATGAATTTCAGGTAGCCATGTGTTTCTTTGTTAGATTTTTAATGAACTTTTAATATGGCTGATCTTGAGGTGCTGGTGGCTCATGTGTGTGATATGATTCATTTGTGGGTACTGTGTGGGGTTGTAATTGCTGTAGCGAATCTTGTGGAGACTTGCCATTCCTTGGTTTGAGTGTCTTGACATCTCAGAGTTTTATTGGCTCCATTACTGCTGCTTTTAATTTGTCCTCATAATTCTGCCTTTGGTTTGCTTGGATAATGTTGCTCATTCTTTCTGATATAGATCATGATACAATTATCCGTGTTGTTGTCATCCTTAGGTTAGCCTTCAGTGACATGCGTTATTTAGGACTCCCTGGGAAGACAGTTCAGAACCTCCTGTTAATGTATAGCATAGCACTCTACCTGACAAATGGGACAGGCAGATACAAGCAAGCTACTTGTATGTTTTAAATTGTGCAGAAGCTCCCTGTTCACTTTTAGGTATAACTCAAGGTGTTGATGATCATCTATAAAGTCGTAAATGTCTTGGCAGTAGAATCATTAAGGCCTTACAGCAAAGATTTGTAAACATGGTTTGTAGTGCCGTAATGTTATTTGTCTCCAGCTTGAGAGAACATGTCATGCGACATTCTAGATACCGAGCCCTACACGCTTCTAACTGTAATTAACAGGACATTTAAAATATTATGCATTTCAAAGTTGAGAAGTACATTCCCCTGATGTACCAAAACCCAAAAATGTATCAATAATTGTTTATTGCACTCAACATTAAAGATACATGTAAACAACAGACAGTATAATATAGAACAGAACTTTCAGCGCTGAGAGTATTACCCGTGGACACTGGTGAAAGTGTTTGGGCATTGCGGCTTACTTTGGAACTTTCTCCCCCAAAAGTTTAATTAAATTTAGAACCGAGAACTTTTATGCTTAACACAAAAAAATCAGTTTCCGTAAAAATGAAACATGTGTCCTGATGTTGAGAGAACCGGTTGCTTACTGTAGTCTGTTGGTGAGCTTGTGAAATCAGCTTCTCTTGTCAAGGATAATATGTATGGATAAAATAAGTCAAAGCTAATTATATTCTATTTAACATTCTCATTTGCTTGTCATAATTTATGCTGCTTGTTTACTTTTTGGACTTCACTCAGCTTGGTGTTGAAATTAGGCTGTGCATGTTTCTCATACATAATGCTTTCATGTTTTTCATTAAAGAAGTGCAAGGGAATATGTAATGCAAAGTAACCTTTTCATTAATTTTTTATTAATAATATTAATAATACTTAGCAATCACATAGCAGTTTACATGATTAAAGTACTCAAGAAGCATTAACTAATGAACCCATACAGTACCTCCTATGAGATTTATAATGAAATATTACTCTCCCAATTTTCAGATCAAAAGCTATGCCAGAGGGGTTAAGTGATGTGCCCAAGGCTACAGGGAGTTTTAGCTTCAAAGGCAGGACTACATCTTGGAAGGAGTTCCTGGCTACAGTTACTCTTCCTCCTGTATCTCCCTAATGATGTTAATCAGTGTCTCTTTAAGAAGAGGGTGGCCATTTAGGGCCTGCCAATATCATTTCCCTACCAAAGTTAGTACAGCCACTGACAAGCAAGGCTCTGTCCACTTATACTCACTGTGCATATGACCAAGCACATGTATAAGAAAGCATGGCTGGTGGAGAAACTGTTTTTTCATACCCTCACATGCCCCCCTCTCCATTCAGTATCTCACAAATATTAATGAATTTATCATAACTCTCCTCCCACCATGGGTTGGGAGGAACTGTTATCTACTATTATTTGGAAACAAAGAGATGGCACAAGTTGTCTACATCTACCTTTCTAAAGCTGCATAGGGGAACAGAAACATGATCCATTATTATAGTATGAAAAAGAGGTAATTGTCATCTTAATATATTTTCATGAAATTTGGGCATTTGCTTGGGATGAGCCTGCTGAATTCCAGTTACGCAGTTTCATTTTCAGAAGTAATCCAACCAGGCAGCATGATGTGCAATCTCATTGCTTTTCAGTGCATCATATTTGCATGGAGATTTGTCATGCATTCGATTGAGCATATTATGTTTTGTATTTTTAATAAATAGGACCACTACCATTCATTTGACCATGAAAGATTCTTTAACAGTCTTATGTAGCCAGTCATATTTTTTTTCATGTAGTTGAAGCTTGATGAGCTGGTTTTCTTATGATTTCAAGGGGAAGAATAAATCATTCCTTTTGAGGCACTGTCTAGTATGGGAATTCATGCCAGTGTATCTATATAAGTGTAATTACACAGGAGAAAACCCCTAATGTACATGAACTGTATGAGCTCAAATTGGAGTTTATACTGCTTAACCTTAATCGGTAACCCCCCAAAATAAACTACATTACTTTGTCTTGCTTTGCACGTGTGCTGAATGTCTGTCTAGTTTGGCCCTATATAACTGAATAAATGTAGTTACACTGGTTTAAATTTCCTTAATATAGAATATGCTACAACATATTACTGTCTACTTTCTTCCTTCTGAAAACCAGTCAAAAGTGTTCCTGATTCAACTGGAGGGACTGGCTAAGGCTGTAGACAAAGGTCATGATTTTTTTGTTGCCCTGCACACTGTATTATAATTTTCATTAGTACAAAGTGG
Organism: Crocodylus siamensis; assembly: GCF_052110815.1. Lineage (NCBI taxonomy): Eukaryota > Metazoa > Chordata > Crocodylia > Crocodylidae > Crocodylus > Crocodylus siamensis. Next base: position 70,377,987 of record NC_143398.1, read on the forward strand.
GTGTAACATGGCCTCATTTTCATTTGGTAGTATTTTACCCCCTCATTTATACTATTATAATGACAATGCAAGGGGTGGGGAACTGTGGGAGATCAAACAGGAGGGCCCAGAAAACCATGGTTTAATTCCAGGCTTGGTGTCACACTTTCTGTTTGACGGTAGGCAGCTGTTGCCTTCCTGTCCTTCAGTTTTCCTGCTAAAAATGAAGAGAATGGGTTTGTGAGAGTGGGCACATGGGGGTGGGGGTGCAGGTTCACCTGTTCTGGCTGCCCCAGCTCCTAAAGCAACAGCAGTCGGGAACTGTTTCAGAATTCCCAGCATAGCAATGCTGCTGGTGGGGAGTGATTCTGCCACTTCTCCTAATTTGGTGCCCAGGGTAGGTGCCCCTCTTGCTCACCCCTAGTTATGTTACTGGTGTTAGGAGAAGTTTGTGAGATGATAAATAGGTAGGGTGCATATAAATGATCCAACTGCAATGAGTCAGCAGGGGGTAGGGACTTGCAGTGGAGCAGCCTGATTCATGGTAATTCATAGTTTTTAGGGTCGGAAGGGACCTGAGCAGATCATCTAGTCCGACCCCCTGCCATGGCAGGAAAGAATACTGGGGTCAAATGACCCCAGCAAGATGTTCATCTAACCTCCATTGTCCATCTGCCTGCTGTTACTTTTTATGGCAGTGGTTCTCAATCTTTTTAGAATAAAAGCACCCCTGAATTTAGTGGCATCCCAGTTGAGAATCACTGAGCTAGAATCTTGCCAGTGCCAGATGAAGGCTGTTGGATCAGGACCTCATACCATTGTCCCCCACTTTTCACTGTCTGCCCCCAGTCTGCACCTGAAGGGCAAACACAGCATTCTGTTGCCAAGGCTGTTCCCCGTCGAGGTCTCACATGACAGTGACTAGAGCCACCTGCCTTTGTGGCCCCTCCCACCAGTCCTGGGAACCTGGGAAGGGTGTGGGGACAGATGAGCTGGGCTGAAAGCATAGCTCTGCAGCCTCGTGTCTATCTGCCCACCCTCGGTACAGCATGCTCCTCAGTTTGAGCTGCCGGCAGTCACCCCATCTGAGAATCACTCCTTTATGGCGGTGGTGCCCAACCTTCTGGTCCTGGGGGTCAGTCCGGGGGGGGGGGTCACCTCATGGGGTCAGTCCATGGGCCCAATCTGCCACATGCTAGCCCAATCCTGCACTGGCCTGATCCAACTCCACACCGATCGGACTGTGTGCTAGTCCAATCCAGCTACACTCTGCCCTGATGTGGCCACACACCAACCCAATCACACCCTGCCCCTCTCTGGCCATGCATCAGCCTGATCATGCACTGCCCTGATCCCGCCTGCCTGGATCTGGCTCCTTGCTGGTGCCATCTGACTCACAGGGCTGTGTTATGTGGCCTGTGGGGTGGTTCCTATGGATCCAGAAATATGGCAGCAATTAATGTTGCCACTGTTCACCGGGCCAAATTTCTGGACCTTGCCCCGCAGGCTGGATGACCTGGCTTCAGAGGAGAGGATGAATCTGGCCTGCAGGTGGGTGGGTGAACACCCCTACTGTAAGAAAAATGGTAAGAAAAAGCCACACTGGAACAACGTAGACGTATTTCATTCATTGGTTATATTTTAATTATGCCAGGGTCAGAAAGAGCAGGCAGACAGGCACTACACATCAGCTCTGCAGTAAGTCCCAGCTCCATGTTGCCTCGCTGAAACGTCATCATTTGTTCATGCTCTTTAAAAAGAAGAAAGAACTTTGCTTACGGTGGTGGTGATCTGTGAAAAATGCTTGAGGGATAAAAGAAGAGAGGAAAAGGAAAATATGTGAGCAGAGATTTTTTTTTAGCAAGGAACAGAGCAGTTTTTGTCTCTGGAGTTTACTTCTTTTTATTTTATAGAAATGAAGAGATGCTATGTAAGACTTTACAAAAGTGTGCTGAGCATTTTTTTTCTATGATAATCTAGTGTGACTTAAAGCTATGGTGATCAAGGAATTTCCACCCTGGGATGCTTATTATGGTTATAGTGTGAAACAACTGATCCTATTTGTGACAGAGTCTAACACTGTGTGACTCAGGAAAACTGTGTGTTTGACTGAAGAATAGCTTTCATGAAAAGATGACTAATTTGTTGTTTATGAATGCCAAATTCAGAATTCATAAAGTGTGAATGTGCCCCCATACTTGCCAATATCAAATTTACTCCTGAATGACCAGTCCCATTTGTATAAAGCTACATAATTATCGCTAGTACTTCAACAATTTGTTATGGGCTATTTTATGTCATCCTTGTTTAGGCAAACACTCACTGAGTTCACTGCATACTTCCAAGATCATTATAATAAAGGCCAAAGAGTATAGCACATCTTCCTTTTTTTTTTTTTAGCAGGCATAGTAATCATACTACTTTCTCCCCATACCCGAATTTAGATCTCAGATCTAGAAACTGCATGGAGAATATTTTTTTTTTAAATAACTTTTTAAAACAATACAGTTTTCACTTTTGCCAGTGGGAATTTTTTTCTTTTCATTATAGGAAAATGTGGAAGTTCAAATGCCCTTTTTCTGAAAGTCCTTTCTAGACATGTACCATCCATACAGTACTCTGTATAAAGTTTTTTTTTTTCCTGCTGCAATGCTAGTGAACTTAAATGATTTTAACATAAAACACTGATGCTTAAATTTGTTCAGGGATTTTTTTTTAATTAACCTCAGTCTATCAGACGTCATTGTTAATATAAGCTGGAGAAGCATTTTTCTAATGAGTTAATTTCCCAATGTGGAAGACACTTTGCACTTAATATTATCCTAATTCTATCAAGCTGAAAGGAAGGGATGTCCCTGACATTGGTGCATATTTACCTGATTAAGCACAAGAGTCAATGATTATAATTTTGAAGAAATGCATAGTAAATCTGTAGTAAAATATATTCATATTATGCTATTTTAAATATGCTAAAACAACTATAGAGGACAGTTCAGCTAATTTTGATTTATAAAATGTAGAAATTACACTAGGATGAGATCCTTTCTTCTTTAACCTGATATTCATTATATTCTGAATTATTTCATGTTATTCAACCAGCCTGCTCAACCATCCACCATTCAATAGATGGGAATGGGAGTTCTATAGGATGCTTACCAAGAATATTAGCTCACAAGTGGGCAGAAGCCAATGTAGATCTACCCAAAACTGGTTAACTGTCAAGATGACACACAATAGTTGAAGCCTGGTTAGATATGCACCTTATAGACTAACTAAATATGATGTATAGAGAGAAGAAACTTTCAAGAACTCAAGATAATTTCAGAGCTGTGTATAAAGTGGAGTGACTGATTTGAATACAAAAAGTGGGAAAGGAGAAGGGAGAGGAAGGGAAGGGAGAAAGGTGGGGAGGGGACAGCAAAGAAGAAAAGAATCCATAGGAATGAAGGGGTCAGAAGAGCTAATCCAAGTAATGGGATATGAATCTGTAGTCCCTGTTTAAACCATACTTAACACAGTCCAGATTGTGGATGATTTTTTTGTTCTACAGTTCCCCATTCAAACTGTTATTTATTTATTTATTTATTTTAGTATTGATTTTTTGAATACAAACAGCAATCTTGAGGTCAGCAACATGTCCAAGGAGGATGAATGTTCTGCCACAGGCTTTTGTGTCTTTCTGCACCTGATGTCAGATAGGTGTTCATTCATTCTTACATTAGTATCACTGCATCTGTTCCATGTAGACAGCAGAGGGGCACTGTAAGCAGGTGATGGTATGTATGACATTGGTAGAGGAGCAGGTGACTGAACCTCAGATGTTATACTCATTCAGTTCAGTGATGATACTGTTTGTATTGATTAGACCACCTTAAATAGTTTATTTTTAATTCTTATTAAAACTGAACCTTCCTTTTGAGGTAAACACTGAAATTGCAGCTATATAATCAAAGCTACATGGACACTATGCTGGAATTCCGTCTTTCGGTTTGTACTCTATTAAAAATAGAAAGGAGTGACATGCACCTCTCTCAACCCTACTCAAATGTAAGCCTATTAAACTCCTGTATGTCCTCTACAAACTAACAACTAAGAAATGAAGGATAAGTTATGGGCTACATCAAGTTTGTCAACAGAGTGAACTTAATCAATTTTCACAAAGATTAATGTCTAGGTTATAGGAATAAAAGGATTTAAAAATAACAAATCAGTTTGAAAAATACAAATAATCAGGAGAACAGAATAAACAAGAATAGTATAGTAAATCTCTGCTGTAATCAGGAGAATTAAATTCCAGTACTTATATTTAACTATCCACATGAGCTTTTTGTTCTCACAAAATATTTTTCAAGGTAGAAATGTAATTATGGTTATAGGCAAGCAGGCTATTATAGCTAACAGTACTGTTATTAAATAGTATTTAATTTAACCAAATGTAGTTTGATCTGCCAATCTGTCTTAAATTTTAGGTCTAGTGACCTAAAAGTTTGTACAAAATTTACAACCATTTTAAATATACAGGGGAACAGTTTTTTGTATTAATTCCTTTCTTCTCAAAGACTGCTTATCTTAACCACAATCAGAAAAAGATGTTTTATACCTAATTATTCTAAATTAGTTTATATTTACTTATGTCTTTAAATGCTTTTCTCACTATGGAAACTGTATGGTTCCTGTAAAATTATTCAGATAAACCTGAAGTATAGAGATTATTCTATCTTTTTAAATTTTATACAAGTTTAAAAACCAAATTTTATTTATAAAGGAGTAACCAAATTTTAAATTTCTGTATTTTTTGTTAGCAGAGGCAAGTACATGCTTTAAAGTAATTTGTTTGTCAACTTGACAGTGTTCTTTTAAATACTTCCTGGGAACTTCTACATGAAACATTTACTGTGGAGTAGACTAATTAGCTCCTCAGTAAATGTTTCACATCTACACATGCAGGGCTCTTAGGCAGAGTAAATTAATCAACTCCACAGCCAGGTAGTACTTGTAAATACAAGTGCTATCCTGCTGAGAGTTTTTTACTCCACAGCACCACACGTGTAGGTGTTGATGTGGCTGGGTAGGGCACAAGGGGCATTTATACGCATACATTTATCTGCTCCAATGTGACAGTGATCTGGTGCATCGGAGCAGACTCAGTTAATTGAGTCAGCTGACGTGCCCGGCACTGCATTGTGTACATTTGTATAAATGGTGAAATGCACATCAGTGCTGAGAAAATGGTGGTGGTGCACTTTTGAACTAAAGCACCTTTGATGTGTTTTTATTAAAAAATGTGCCACTGCCATTTGCTCAGTGCTGATGCACATTTTGCCCTTTAACAGTGCCTGGTGCTGCGGTGGAAGCATGTGTACAAATTCCCCTGATGCCTCAGTGTGGGGGCTGCCTCCCAGCTAGCCCTGCACTGGAGCACCCTCGTGCCCCAGCCAGCCCCTCCACAGCACATTGAGCCAGGTCGGAGCAACCCTGGGCTGGTAGGCTGACCCCCTTGGTGCGCTGCCAGCCGGTGCTTCTCCAAGTTATCCAGGTTATTAAGCTAAAGGTTTGATCATAATTGACTTCTAATGCCCCTGGCAGATGTTACATTTATTGCAAGATTAACACATTAATCTTGTGATAAATCATAACATGCCACATGTACAAGCAATTTATCACCTGATAAAATGTTAAATGTGCTGCAAAGCTGTCATTTTTTAATTTGCACATGTGATCTATATTATTTAATGGGAGTTTCAGGAGCCTAGCCTAGAGAGCCATTCCCTGGGGCTGGGCTGTACCCATGACCTTTAAATATGTACACCCACAGATACCCAACAGTGGTAAGTTTCTCCCTGGCTTTGGGCTCCTCATATAACAGCATGTTCAAAGCTGATTTGTGCATCTGGATATTTAAATGTCTTTTAAAGATCTAGACATGTGGGAAGCCTAATGCTAAGGAGTAGCTCCATAATCCCCAGCTCCCTGACCTCAGACCTTTAAAAGGCACCATGCAGCCCAGCTCCATTTGACCAGAAAAAAGATCCAAACATGTATAGGTTGTTGAACATGCTCAGAAACAATGTAGACCAGTCATGTCTCATTCCTGTCTAATCTGTTATGATACAAATCAGAATTAGGGGTGTGTAGACTCTACCTAAGTCTCTAGATCTTTAGGGGGAAATAGACCATGTTGAAAGCACACATGGAGTTTAATGGAAAATGATAATAGTGGTGGTTTACCCACTTCTTGCCTAACAACCGAGTAGCAAGATTTATAGGGCTGGAAGAACAGATGTTGACTTACACCCTTCTTCTGTACTAGACATCACCTAGCAGTCTCTGTACAGCAATTAATCATTTAAACCTCACATGGTATATAGTTTGCGATACCTGCAACATTTCTACTGGAGTTCCACAGCACTTGATTGGAAAGGTTGTGTTTGTGGCAAATCATTGCTGTCAGCTGGCCAGAGGCTGATACCAAAAGTCTTGTGGATTTTACTGTTACATCATAACAGATTTGGAGAGACCTATTGGAAATAAGACACTTCCAGGCAGCTGGCAGAGGAGTGTATTTGCTGGACAGAACCTTGTTTCAGGAAGAAAATTTAAAACCTTCAAAAATATGCACTGTGAGACAGGAGAGGACTCTTGGTTTAGTAACTCCCCAAGAATGCACTCACTCTACACAGGATTGCAGTGTGCTCCCAGAACTGATTATGGATTTGCATTAGACAAATCCATTTATTAAAAAACAGAAATAACTCTGGTAGTGAGGGAAGACTATGGACTTCGCTTTGTAAAGCAATTGCCCTGACTACTAGACTAGATGCTAAGGGCCCCTCTTGTTTGTTCTTGTTTTGTCTCCATGTGTCTTGTATTTTTAGCTGTCCAGAGGACCAACTTCAGCAGAAGACATGAAGGTTGCCAACAGACCATTCAATAATCTAGTGGTTAGGGCAATGCCCTGGGAAGCAGGAGACATGTGTTTGAATCCCCTCAGACTGAAGATGGCCTAAAAAAAAAGTCTCCCACATCCTCTGAACACTATGAAAGTTTAGGGCATCACCAGCTATTGGCTTTACTAGTTAGAGTGATTGTGGATAGTCTGCTTTGTCCTGAACTCAGTGTTGTCACTAGTCCTCAAGCAATAGGGCTGATCTATGGACACCTGATGGATTGGGGTTTAGCTAAACATTTGAACAATATTCAGCTCTCATCTGGACTACAATAGACTCTAAGTGGAAATTATGCTCTTGACAGTTGAGCTGGATTTCTTCTGAGCACAAGCGTAAGTCCAGGATAGAGAAGTTTTCAGGTGAAAGTAAGGGTAGATAATGATTCTAGGCACATCGGCAATTTTGGGATTACTGTAACAAGGACAATCTAAATCCTTTCTTGGGATTTGAGAAACTAAATGCCTTATTCTCATTTAGGTGCTGTAACAGGGTGCCTTCACAGGGCCAATTTTACCTTTGGCCTGCCCACCTGTTCTGGGCCAACCGCCTGCCTTCTCGCCTGCCACACCTTGTTGTTAATTCATTAATGGTCTTAATTAGGCGTAAGGCTGCCCTTTTCCTGCCCCAATGCCAGGGGGCACTATCTGTGGCTCCGTACCTCCCCTACACTGCAGCCTGGGCCTCACAGATGGCATCCAGCTGTTATTCTCACCTGCCCTACCCTGAGCCCCAGAATTCTCCTATCAGGACCACTCCAAGATCCCTCCATTGAGGCAGCCTAGCCCAACCTCATTCAGGGCTGCCTCGCTCCCTGAAACTATTTGCTCTCTTGGGTGTGCCCCCCCACCGGGATTTCTGACTACACAGGCCCATGCCCCACCTCCAAGGCCAGTCAGGAACGCCAGGCCCTCCGAGCTCTGGGTGTCCCTCACCATGGGTCCCTGGCCCTTTTGACTGTTCTGGTCCTGGCCCCAGCCCAGATCAGTCAAGGGTACTCTCAGTCGGGCCTCTGAGCCTCTGCCCCACTCTCACTCCTGAGGTCTGCCTTCTGGCCCCTAATCAGGGTTAACCCAACCTGATTGTGGGAGCTGGAGTTAAGGCACCCCTACCCACCTTTCACTGGGGTGGTAACTGGCCTGGCATTTCCTGGGGGCTCCCACACCACTGAGAACCACCAGGCCACCCACTCCTGGTAGGGTGCAGTTTTAGGTCATGGCCAGTGTTATGTCTAAGTTTTACCTGTCGGTTAGAGTGCCAATGCCAGCAAAGCAAAAGAACATAATAACTTAGTAAGGACGCAGGCCATAAAGACCCCTCAGCACTGCTAGCCTTTATTTCTTTGCTAAAAGCAGCATTACAATTGGAGTTTGTTAAAAGTTGTTCTCCATACTTAAGGAGCTTGTTGTCTGCAATGATAAGTATTGCAGGTGCCAATCACAAGGTTGACCTTTTGAACCCACTGAGGGCAGCCAGATGAATAATGTATCTAGGTCAAATGAATAGGTATCTAGGTCGCTTGAATATGTATCTAGGTCACTGTGTAAGAATGTAATTGGCGGTCAGTAAATATTCACAATTGACATGAAGTGATTGGTCACTGCTGACTATAACTAAGAGCAGATTCCTGCCATTAAGCAGAGAACTCTGAGCACACCAAGGAGACACAGTCAGCAGGTTAGCCACCTGTAGACATCGCCCCGCCACCGACCTTCATTTTGGCGTATTCGTTTCTCACTGGTTCATCTGATTGTCTCGTCAAAGAGCTCTCGGAAGTTTACTGATTGAAAGTGCATTATAGTTTTTCCCTGTGCATAAGCTGTTCTGGGACTATTGAGTCGGGCAGCCACACCTAGCCTCTAGGTTAGAAAGAGGCTCGGCTCAGGAACCCCGTGAACCAACAGACCCCTTTAGACTGTTCTGTTTTATGCACTGTAACTGAACAAGTCAGCTATCCTGCCTATGCTGCGACCATCGGTAGCATAAGTACAATAAACCTTTCATACAACCAATACGCTTCAAGCCGCCTGACTCCTACTTGCCGCTACTCCCCACCTGTCCGGTCATCTATCCCTTCTGTGCCAAGCCGGTCGTGCTGACCTAGGCTCGCAGGTCAAGGGTACACTGGTTACGAGGTGCAACAACCACGACCAGGAGCCACCAAGCCATCCCCTACAACTCCTCTCTTACCCCCAAGATGTTCCAAGAAGCCTCACAACCAGGCAGTGTTGCTGCCTAGCCAGCCAGCAGGGAACTGAACTATTTATATAGGCAGCCAGAGTCAAAATGGCTGCCACAATCAAGCACCTGCTGGCTGCTTGGCTCTGGTCTTAAAGTGGCAGGCACAAACAGTGCCCTGCCACAGGTACCTACTGGAATAATTTGACTCTAGTCATAAAGTTCCCATTAACTTTACGCACTCAAATAGTCCAATCAAGTTCAATGAGATTATTGGGTGCATCTACACATGAGCTTTACTGCAGAGTAGACTAATTAGCCCTACAGTAAAGCATCACTGTCTATATATGTGCTGGTATTAGGGCACAGTAAACTAATTAGTTCTGCCCTAAGATAATACTGTTGGGGATAGTATTATTGTTACTGAAACTGCCAATTGCTCAAATCATGAGTGAGGCTTTATAAAGGGGGATAAGGCAGGGTGCCGTATTTATTGATCACATGAGTTAGACAGAGGTTCGGGCACACCATTCGTACGAACACACAAATCATCACACATATCATTACACACAGGCATGCACATACACAAAACAACCATTTCATCCACATATACAACAGATATAGTTACCAGCAATAGTTGCTCAATATCACCCCAGGGTGACCAACCCAGGCTTATTGAGTAGATGATGATGATTTGAAGGTAGCAGATTTGAAGGTAGCAGATTTGAAGATAACAGCTGGAGCAGTGTGAACAGATGCATCTGCACTCTGATGAAACATCAGTAGAGAAAGAGACTGATCCAACTTGGCATTTTCAAAGTGTTCTTTTATAGGGACTGGCATCCTTTGTTTCAGTGGTTTGGGGTTTTTCCATACCCAGCTTCTGTTTTTGCAGTTGTTCTTCTTTTGTCTTCAGCTTATCTTAGCCTTGGAGTGTTTTTGCTGTCCATCTGGGAGAATAGGTGCATTTCTTCTCCTCATTATCTTCTTTGTGCCCTAGGCCTAAAAGGGATTCTTCAGACATTAATTAATTAGTTTACCAACTGGTAACTTGCATTTGGTGCCTCGTTGCTTACATAAACAGTTAAATCTTCTTTAACGGTCTTTATGCCATTTTCTCACCATTTACCCTTTTACACACACTCATACATAAAGGCTATGCAGAGTTTATTCACTTACATCAAGCAGAAGGATACAAAATGGAGTTTTCAAGTTGCTTACAGGACAAGACTAGCATGGATATATTTCACTATTATTACACTTTATGTTAACATCAGCTACATTAGTTCAGTTCATGCTACACTATCTTACGATGGAGTCATTATGTGTGATCAAACACACTTGTAGATGTTGACTGTGGCTGCAAATTATACCTGGTCAGCCTAGTCAGTTAGGGGCCAAATTCCTGGCTGACCCTTCTCCCCTAGCCAACCCCTCTGCTGCATGACACCACCACCCAGAGCCTGGGGCTGTGCCCTGGTGCCCCCTGCCACCCCTTGGCTTCAATTGCTGGTGTCCCCAGCACAATATAGATGCTATGCCTAGGAACAGTTTACTCAGGCTCAAACAGCTCCAGAGTGTTTTATTAATTGCAGTTATAACTGATAACTCCAGTTGTGTCTTGTTTCTCATTAAGTGCACTTGTAGATGCATCCTACCGAAAAGCTTAACTTGCATATGCATTATGTTCTTTGGTGAATCAGGGCTTTACTACTTGTGTCGTAGATCAGTATAATGTATTTTCCTCTGGACACGCTGTTCATATATTATCTTTATATTCCCTGGGTTAAATGTTCAGAGAAAGGTAGTTAGTAGGGCTGTGCAAAGCTTCGGTAGCTGATTCAATTCAGAGGAGATTCAGCCTGATTCAGGGACTGAATATCCCAATCTGAATTGAATTGGGAGACCAATTAAAGCTCCAAATTGATTTGAAGTATCCAAATCAATTCAGAAAAAGATTTGGAAAAGATTTGGTGATTTGGCCATAGACCAAACAGGCAGCTGACACCAGCCTCCAGCTGGTAAGTTTGTTGGGGTTGAGGGGAAGGAAGAGGCATGGGGGAGAGAGGGATTCGGGCTGGGACAAGCTACCCAGCCAGGGTGGGGGGTGCGGGACTTGGGAAGGGGGGTGAGGGGATGCGGGATGCAGGTGCAGCTCACTCTGCGTGGAAGGGGGCAAGCAGCAGCAGGGCATACCCCACGTTCCCAGCACTGCCATACCTGCCTCCCTGCGCTCCCCCACACTGGCTGGCAAGTGGCAGCAGTATCCCCCATGCCGGCTGACAAGCAGTGGCAGCACTCACCCCACCACCAGGCTCCTCTGTGCTGGCTGGCAAGCAGTGGCAGCACCCGCCGTGGCCCATTCGCTGGCCCATGGCAGCAGCACAGAGTCTCTACTCCCAGTGCTTTTGTGGGTGCAGCAGTGCTGGGAGCAGGGGCTCTGCCCTGCTGCTGCTTGCCCAGCTGGCATGGGGTGGTGGGCAATGCAGGCATGGCTCGCTCTGAGCAGAAGGCGGCAAGTGGCAGCAGGGCATAGCCCCTGCTCCCAGGGCTGCTGTGCCCTCATCAGAATCTCCCAGAGAAAGATCAGTCATAAAGCAGGGGATGGAGCACCCTGCTGCCAGGGTAGGGGGACATTGTCCCTGCCTGGGCTCCAGTGGTAAAGTCTGCCCTGGCAGTAGAAAGCTCCTAGGAACAGGGAGCAATCTCCTGCTCCATGCTGCCCAACTGAATAGGAGCACATTTGCTCACAGTCATCTGTACTCTTTAGTAAGTAACCGGGAGTAAATTTGCTACTTGTATTTACTGGTAGCAGATTTACTGGTGATTAGATCAAATTACTGTGTCGTAAGTATCTGCACAAGTAGACAGTGAGGCTTACTGAGCAGTAATTAGTTCTAATCTCAAGTAAAGTGTCTTTTGTAGATATGCCCACCATGTCAAAAACAAAGTCATACAATATCAGCAGGTACTTTTGAAAGTGTAGTTGTGAGCTCCTAGGCCCTGGTCATTCAACAAGCAGGGACAGAGTACAGGTCACCTGAATCCATTATACTATTTGACCATTCTGTTTCCTTAAAGAACAATGACTTTACACAAGCAAGTATACACCAAGAAATTTGCAACCATCCTGTGTATTAATCACTCTCTTTTTGTTAGCAACAGTGTTGAAATATACTACAAATGAATCTCAGACTCATCACCACAGGATCAGTGATCAGTAAGACTTCCACCATCCATCGTCCTTTTGCTGATGGTATTACCTGACCATGTGTGAATCACTTGAAGAGGCTGGCTGAATGATACCTTTAAGCTGCTTGTTACATTACAGATTGAGACCCAGAGGTAACAAATCTAAAGCAAAATATTTTTAAGACATAGCAAACTTTATTTAGTCCAGATATAGGATTACATTTTAGAAATACTGCTATGGACCCACTAGCTCTGAGGTTCATGACCCTCAAGCCATCTTTCAGACATATCACCATGCTTTCCAGATGAAAGATGACCAGATTTCATTTATTTAGATTTATTCATTGTAAAAATGAACACAGATAGAGTAACAATAGATGCACAAAAGATGCCAGAATTCACATTTTAGGAAGTAGTTCCTTCAATAAATGATACAGAAATTGTATTTTTTGGTTATCTAGGGATCAAAGAGGTTGAACAAATATAAAGAGATTATTTTAAGTATTGGAAATAACTTAGAAATTTACCCACAATGAAGCAATGATTGTATGTCAATCATTGGATCAAAAGATGAGGGCAAAAGATTTTTTAAACAAGATTTTAATTGCAATGCTTAATAACTCCAGATACAGTAGTTAGCCACAATATTTAAAGTAAGTAATGTTTTGTCACAGTACTCATAGGTCACCACATGTGGCAGGCCATCAGGGGGTGCTTCTGTATTGAGCCACCCACCTCACTGTGTCCCAACACCTTCCAGGCTCCAAGTGCCTCCCTAGGGGTGCCTCGTGTCCAGCTGACCCCCTTCCTGGAGCTCACTTGCTAGCCTGGGCGTAACATAAGCTGCCACCACCCTGAGAAGGGACTCTCTCAGCCCTGTGTCCTCGGGGAAACACAGGCCTAATAATCCTATGGGTACTTGACCCAGTACAAGCACTTGGGGCACTTCCCCAAGTCAGGGGCCAAAAAGGAAAGTCCCTCTTAGTCTGCAGACCTAAGGGGCCTCCTAGGCATAATTTAGCCCCACCCCTCAATAAGTCTCCATGGAGCTCTTTAGCCTGAAAGAGTGCAGGCTCAGGGGTGATCTGATGGCCACCTATAAGTTTATCAGGGGTGACCACCAGGATCTGGGGGAATGTTTGTTCACCAGAGCGCTCTAAGGGATGACGAGGTCAAACAGTCATAAACTACTACAAGACTGTTTCAGGCTGGACATAAGGAAGAATGTCCTTACTATCCGAGCCCCCAAGGTCTGGAACAGTCTGCCATCAGAGGTGGTTCAGGCACCTACATTGAACACCTTCAAGAGCAAATTGGATTGAACACCTTCAAGAGCAAATTGGATGCTTATCTTGCTGGGATCCTATGACCCCAGCTGACTTCCTGCCCTTTGGGCGGAGGGCTGGACTCGATGATCTTCCGAGGTCCCTTCCAGCCCTAATGTCTATGAAATCTATGAAAGTCTCCTACACTAGTCACAAAGGAGAACTTTATTGATTACAGGGGTAGTGTGAAAATAGGGTACAAGATAAAACAATATCATAAAAATCCCATAGAGCAAAACAGTCTGGCTGAGGTAGCCTTTTGATCACGCATCTGAGTTACTGCCAGCTATATATCTAACCAGATCTCCAGTAGCTTACTCACAAGCATCATCCAGAGGCTGTTGGAGATTCCCTTTGGAGGCAGGCCATTCCTAGTTCATGAGTTATGGGAGAGAGAGCCAGTTTCAGATGGTAAAACTCCTCTCTAAGTCCATGTCTCCTGCATGGCTGCTGTCCCCTCCTCCTGGGCAGTCTTAACTTATAAAGCCCCTGTGACCTCATTCACCTGGTCCAATGGAGGCCAGCACCTATTGGCTGTTGGCCAACCAATTTGAAATACATCACTAGTTGCTGGGCAGACTCTAGCCCACCAGGTAGAAGCCCCTCACCCAGGTAGCTGATACCAGTCAGGTAGGCAGAGGGGGCAGGTTTCCCCCCTCCCTCAGGAATGTATCCAGCTCAGGTTACCTAAAGAAATAAAGTAAAGGTGTGTCTCCTCTGCTGGGGCCATCCTAATTAAATTGTTACAGGGCAGAGATTTTGGGGAGAAACAAAGGTGCAATTAATGTTTTGTCACAGTACTCATTAGGTCACCACAAATAAGATAATGTGAATTCATAGCAGTATTACGTGAATAATGTGAGCAGCCATTAACTGAACAATCCATTGATTGAAACCTCATTCTGTACTAATGTAGCTTTTATGTTAAACCCCCAGCTCTTGATGGGTATCCATTAAAATGAATTTCTTTACCTCTGAAATACTTGAGCATCTTAACATTTTATTAGTTTGCCTTATTTAAAGCACAAGGAGGTAGGAAGAAAAAAAGTATTTTTTCAACAGATGGTGCCTGACATATGTATTAAACTTAACAGGTGTATTAAAACCCTGCTAGTCAGAACAAGTCTCTCTCCAGTTAAGCATGGGTTGCATATGCATGTGTTTGTTTATCTCCTTATGGAGGACAAGAAAGCCATCAAGATGTCAATTGCCTGTTGTTAGATTCATACAGAGAAGTGTATGTTCTGAACACAGGACATTATCACAGTTGGACACAAAAGCCTATTGTCAATGATGCGAAAAAGGGAAACAAAGAGAATATATTTAGTTCATCAAAAAGATGAAAGTTTCCATGTGGTTAATGTGTTCTGTTTGTTATTTCCAAACCCAAACAAACTCAGAAAGCATAACAAAGCTATAATAAAAATGAAAACTTTTATGCAGTCAGGTCAAACGTTATGATTTTTATCAAATGTTCATTCTCATTTAAATTCCCTATCAGATGATTTTTAGATTAGAGAAATATGAATACTTTTCCATTTGCAATTTTTTTCTAATTAAACACTGAGTCTGACTGTAATTTATATTACAGAAGACTAATAATTCCTCTACCATAAAGAAAACTGAACTCTGCACATCTTTATTTTCCGTAGATTTCCTGGTGCCCTTTTCTAAAGGAAGAGCACAGAAGAAAGAATGGTATAACAGATTTTTAAATTGATCAAGAAGTTATATTTAATACAAGCAGCTGAAGAAATCTGAAGTCTGTATAGTGGATCATTTCTAATTTTTCATCAAAGCGTTTGCATTAAAATCCAGCAAAGAAAAAGAAGTATGCAGGGCCAGTCTGCAGACTTGTATCTACTCTAAGCTGTATCTGTAAGGGTTGTTCTAAAGAACACTGTGGATGTCACAGGAGTGAGGGTATGGTAGAGCAGTTATTAAAAGGTCTTGCTATGGCTCTAGGCTTCAGCTTGTGACAGCTATAAATGGGTAATTGGGTCATTTGGGCTGGGGAGTCAAAGATGGCTGAATGTGCTGCTAATCATAACTCTTTGGCTGTGCCCACATGAGTGTGGATGTTTGGTTCCCTGGGGACAACTAGCAGTGACACACCTTGTGCCACTGGTACTTGTCCCTTGCCTGTGCCTATGTCACATGCCCTCTGGCACATGGCAGGTTACCCCAGGTGAGGGAGGGGAAGCTGAGGCCAGCACTGGATTGGCCACAGCAGCCTCACCTGGGATCCTGGGGTCCCTCTGGAGCTGCAGCAGTGGCAATCCTGTTATTCAGAGTCTGGCCAGCAGCTGGAGTGTGTCTCCAGCTGGCCAGGCTCCAGTTTTGAGCAGCACATGCTGCCCTCGTGTGCGCTGCTGTGCCTTTTGTTTGTGCAGGTTCCCCCCCACATATATTCAGGGGGCAAAAAAACCCAACCATCCATGCTGCTCCCTGGCAGCATGCAGACCAGCTGAATGTGCATAATGTGGCTCCGCAGATATGTCCGTGGTGCCACATACCACATGGTCATGCTCAGCTGGTCATGCCTTTTGTATGCTGTTCACTATAGAAATTGGTGAGACTTATCCATGTTAGCCCAGTTTCATCGATTTCATAGACATTAGTGCTGGAAGGGACCTCAGAAGATCATAGAGTCCAGCCCCCCACCTGAAGGGCAGGAAGTCAGCTGGGGTCTTAGGATCCCAGCAAGATAAGCTTCCAACTTACTCTTCAAAGTGTTCAATGTAGGTGCTTGAACTACGTCCGATGGCAGGCTATTTCAAACCTTGGGGGCTCAGACAGAAAAGAAATTCTTCCTTATGTCCAGCCTGAAACGGTCTTGCAGTATTTTATGACCTGGGCCATTACAACCTGGAGGACATTTAACCTAGTTGCTATCATGGATTTTTTAGTGTAACTTCTGTACATATAAGTTAAAATGCCAAAAGAAAGGGTAAAAATCATCTTTGTTATACCTCCATTGATTATCTCTCTAGCTTTTCAGAAAGTCACCCATCACCAAGGCACCTGAATTCCTTTCATGAAGATTAAGTAAATAAAAATTCAATTCTTTTACCAGGAACCAGAACGTAAAGTTATTGAAGTTGTTATTTATGAGAAGCTGATATGGGTGTCAGGGTTTATTGTTGAAAAGGCAAGTCAAACAGATGAGCTTTCTATTTAAGTCTATATGTGGCTTACATGGAGGTCATTCTTATTCCATCAGGAATGAGTTCCATATCCTTCAGTAGTTCAGAGCCTGAACAGTCTCTCTCCAGTAGCTATGTCTTACCTTGTTTGTAGATGCATATATCTTTTCCAGTGGAATGAAGCTGTCATATAAGGATGCTGTCAGAGAACAAGTAATAATATCTCAAGTAACTAGTTTCATTACTATATGCAGCTATGAAAATCACTGCAATGATCTTGATAAGAAATCTCCAGGCACAACAGAAAGCAATATTAGAGTATAGCTAATTTAGATGATGATGTGTTCCTAGGACGTGCGTTAGTAAGAACAGATTGCTGAACCTAAAACACATTTAGGACACTAGTTATGCAGAAATGCAATAGTTGAGCCTAGGAATTGCAAATATAAGGTTCATAGAGATCTTTCTGGTATCTGACACAACTAGGAATTGTTCTCTGTCCATATGTTTATCTATTTGGATGTCTAATCATATCATAACCTCAAGGATAAACCCCAGGCTTGATGCTAGGGAATTAATATGGGCCATAGATATTAAAACATATTTTACAGGTAATAATATGACTAAAAAAGTTACATCTGTTTCTTTAAAAGATTGCTAGCAATTAGTATTTCAAGAAGGGCTACTGGGAAAAGATGGGGTCCATCTGGCAAAGACACGGAAGACTTGTTACAGGCTTGCTAACATAATGAGGAGGTCTATGGGAATGGAGGGAAAAGTAAAGGGGTAAGTAAACAGGGGACCCAGATAAAAACTTAGAAAGGGGAAGAAATAGCAAAAGCCTTAGCAGTGTTCTCAGGGATCAAATATAACAATCATTACTATATACTAATATGAGAAAGATTGGGAATAAACAGCAAGAATTAACAGTCCTAGTACAGTCACGGAATTATTATGTAATTGGGATTATAGAGATATAATGGTATAGTTCACATGACTAGAGAACTGTCATGGATGGATATAATTTGTTCAGAAATGACAGGCAGAAGAAAAAGAGAAGGTGTTGCCATATATAAAGGAGATACAGTATGAAGTATAAGGTAGGTCTGTTGAAAACCTTAGGTAAAAGTCAGAGGGAAGAGTGGGGGGGTGTCATGATGAACATTCGCTATAGCCTCCAAACCTGGAGGAGGAGGTGGACAAGCCTTTCTTTAAACAACTGACAGAAGTTTCCTGTTCTAGTTCTTATGGGGGTCTGCTGGGAGGGAAACACAGCAGTGCATAAGCAGTCCAACAAATTCTTGGAGTACAGTATGTTAAACTAACTTCTTGATACAGTAGAGAGACCAAGTAGAGGGGAAGTTCTTCTCAACTTCCTGCTCACAAACAGGGAGGAATTGGTTGAGAATGTGAAGACAGAAGGTAACCTGGTTAATGGTTAACACAAAATGATACTGTTCAAGATCCTAAGGGGAGGAAGAAAAGAGAGTAGCAGAATAAAGACACTGGAATTCAGAAAAACAGGCTGGCAAGAGACATAAAAAGTAGTAAAAAAAAGGGATTCTACAAATATGTCAGAAGAATATGGCCAAGGAAACCATATGGCCCTTACTAAATGCAGAAGGCAACCTCACAACAGATAATACAGAGAAGGCTGAAATATTTAATGCTTTTTCTCTTCAGTCTTCACAAGTAGGGGCAGCTATGAAATAATGCGCATAGTTGGCAGCAAAGATACGGAAGAAGACAAACAGCTTAGACCAGTAGAAGAACAGCTTAGGGATTACTTAGAGCAACTAAATGCTGTCAAGTCAGCAGGACCAGAAGGGACGCATGCACCCTAGGGTGCTGAAGGAATTGGCTGAGGCAATTTCAGAGCCACCGGGTGTCTTCTTTGAGAACTCATCAAGTTTGGGTGAGATCCTGGATGACTGGAAAGGGCAAATGTAGTTCCAATTTTTAAGAAAGGGAAAGAGACCAGTCAGTCCAATCTCAATATACTGAAAAATTATGGAACAGCTCCTCAAGGAATATATTGTGAAGCACCTAGAGGAGAATAAGGTGATCAGGAAAAGTCAGTATGGATTCAGCCAAGAGTAAGTCATGCCTGACCAACTCGATTTCCTTCTATGATAAGGTAACAGGCTTTGTAGATAGCAGTGTGTTTGTGGGGAGGGGGTGGGGTGGTGGGAAGGGAGCAGTGGGTAATTTGACTTTAGCAAAGCTTTTGACACTGACTCCCCAAACATTCTCATTAATAAGCTAAGGAAATACAGACTAGTGAGGGATTAATCTGCAGCCCCGGCTGCTGCTCCCCCTATTGCTTTGGCTGCAGCAGCAACCAGGATCTTCAGGCTTCTGCTTCCTGCACATGCCATGGCTGGTAGGCCTATGTGAAGCGGCTAGTATTTGCTTCAGATTCGGCTGATTTGGGAAACAGTAGTGATTCAATTCAGTGATCCAAATCACTGCCCTGAAATGATTTGGCCGAATCTGATTCAGAGATTTGGCCACCGCCAAAACTCTGAGTTGAACAGGCCCCCATCCCCCACCCTCTCTCCCAGCCCCGTCAATGGCTGCCCCACCTGGCTCCTGCATCCTGGCACTTAAACATCCCCCCACCAACCCCCCCCCCCAACAACAAACAAAGCCCCTCACTGGGTTTATGTGATGCAGGAGAACTAATGTTAGGCTACAGAACTTTGTGCTTTTGTATAATTCAAATCTGATACACATCAGGAGTTACCATTTGATAGATATTTGGTGATAAATGCCAAATAACTCTGTGATCTTAGACAAGTTTACAGAAGACAGTTATTAGCAATCCCAAATTTTTACTCTGTCATGTCTGAGTTTTACCTGTCGGTTAGAGTGCCAATGCCAGCAAAGCAAAAGAACATAATAACTTAGTAAGGAGGCAGGCCATAAAGACCCCTCAGCACTAGTAGCCTTTATTTCTTTGCTAAAACAAGCACTGCAGTTGGAGTTCGTTAAAAGTTTGTTCTCCACACTTAAGGAGCTTGTTGTCTGCAATGATAAGTATTGCAGGTGCCAATCATAAGGTTGACCTTTTGAACCCACTGAGGGCAGCCAGATGAATAATGTATCTAGGTCAAATGAATAGGTATCTAGGTCGCTTGAATATGTATCTAGGTCACTGTGTAAGAATGTAATTGGCGGTCAGTAAATATTCACAATTGGCATGAAGTGATTGGTCACTGCTGACTATAACTAAGAGCAGATTCCTGCCATTAAGCGGAGAACTCTGAGCACACCAAAGAGACACAGTCAGCAGATTGGCCACCTGCAGACATCTCCCCGCCACCGACCTTCATTTTGGCGTCTCATATATCAATGTCCCTAAGATTCAAAATGGTGATGAGGGTGCTTTAGCTAAGGCTTGTCAAACAAGCTTTAAAGTGTCCCCACCACCATTTTGAAGTGTGGGGATGCTGATACATGAGACTCAGAAGCTGCTGGAGGCACACTAATTACCATGCTCCAGAAGACTTGACTAATCGAGTTTTCTCTGATTCACTGTAATTACAGAACGTCAGAGCAGCCTCCCCACACATATTCAGGCATCTTTAGATACTTACTGCTTCAGAGAGGCAGTAGCTCTTGTTGGCAACAACCAATGGTTCCTGTCCTACCTTCTGTCTGATTTCAGAGGAACCATCTCTGCATATGTTTAACTGATGTGGAGTCTGAAGTACCTTGAACCATTCAAACAGGAATTGAGGCATGGTGATCAGGTAGTATAGGAGTGGGCAAAACGTGGCCCACGGGCCAGTTGTGGCCCACTAGGCCATTTTATCTGGTCCACGGGACCCCTAAAACACTTAGAAAATTAATGTTTATTTGCCCCTGGCTTCCTGTCGTGCCCATCAATGGCTTGTCAAAACTCAGTAAGTGGCCCTCCACCCAAAATAATTGCCTGCCCGTGAGTAGTGTATCACTACATCGCTTCTGAAAGTCAATACTAGACTTCAGTTTCTAGCGCTGTCAGTCTTATCCTTCTAAAATGTACATGCCATTTAATATACAATTCCTTGCTAGAACTGGTTAGAAAGATTTTAGAAAGGCATCACACATCAGCAGCAGTTTCTTACCAATTTTACCATACATACGGCGACATTCAGTATAAACAAACATAGTTAATGAAGTATGTACAAAACAGGAAAGAAGGAAGGAAGGACTAAGGTGTCCAGCAAAAGGACAGCCTTGAGAATACTTATTTAAAAAGAGCCACAATAATGAAAAATTATTCCTCTGCAGATCAAATAATGAAAGTTATTTTTGGCAGATGTGTTATAGCATTTTTGTACCCATTTTCTTTTTGACAGTAAAACTTGTCAAAGTGAATCCAGATGCTATTGTTCTGATATTTTAATAAAAAGATTTTGCTGAAAGCACAGCAGACAATATTTGCAAAATCTGAATAACAGATTGTATTGTTCTTTACAGAATGAAAGCAAAGGCATACAAAGAAATGGCGCTATGTCAAAAAAAAAGTAATGCACACAAAAGGAACGTCTAATGTATGCAGTGGTGAATAGTGTTTAGTGAAGGCAACTAGTCATGTATTTACTGCAAAGTCTTGGTGTTTTTGATCTCTAATATATGCTCAGAAAGACCTAGGTATTTTTTTATTTTATTCAGTGCTACTAATCAACAGCATTCAATAGTTCACTGAATCCACTCTTCCCCTCCCAATCTTCTAGGCATTTTCTGTGTGAAAAGCTTTCTGAAATGTGCAAAAATCCCTCCAGTTAATACTGATTGTTTGTTTATTTTGATTACTTCACTGATTTTTTGGTAAAATAAGTTGAAATGAGTCTGAGCTATTAACAGTGTATTCAGGCAATTTCCTTCAAACTGCATGTTTCAAGTTTTAACTCTGTTATAGCCTTAAATAACATGAGAAATGAGATGATTTCTATTATCACAAACAGCAGAAGGGAGCTGATAGGATAACTGGGTATACAATGACACATTATATTAAAGAGGTGTCATATTTTTGTGCACCAATATAATTCAGTTATCAGTAAACTAGTTATCTGATGCTTCACATTTTTGCCTTTCAGCTTCCTTTCAGGCTGGGCGCTATCTAATCTAAGGGGTGTGTATTGCCTTAAATTTTGGTTCTTTGCACAGTAGTGAAGAACTAAGTGTGCTAACTCGGCTGTGTGATGACTTCAAAGTCTGGTGTGGTGCGAAGTACTGAGACAATATGAAGACTTTTACATTATTTCAGAAGATGACAGTTCATAAGCATACTACAGCATACTGGAAATATGCTGCAGCAGCGAAAAAGAGCCAGCTTCAAACTAGGTTTCCTAAAAAAAAAAAAAAAATAGCAGTTATCTTCTGGGACCATTATGTGCCTTCTTTGGGCATCCTTATTAATAATCATGGAGTCTGTGTACAAAACAAGCAACGTGTTAATAGGCAATAGGTCACAGACCTTAGCTTTGGAACACAGCTAAAGTATATCCTGGTAAGCTATTAATTTAGTTCCCACCCATTAAAGCATGGGCATGTCCAGACGAGCATGCACATGCCTTTCTCTGGGGACAATTAGCAGAAGCACATAATTGTGCCACTGCTATTTGTTCCCAGGGAATGCCCCTGCATGCACGCTCTGGCGCAAGGCGAATAGCCCTGGGTGAGGTAGGGGAAACTGGGGCCAGCATGTGGGCTGGTCCTAGCAGCCTTACCTGGGATCCTGAGGGCCTCCTAGGGCTGAACTGGCAGTGATCTGGGTGCACAAAGCCTGGCCCATAGCTGGAGACTAGCTCTGATAAGCAGCCAGAATGTCTCTGTCCGGCCAGGCTCTGGTTTCAGGTGGTGCATGGTGCAGCCATATGTGCCACCCTGCTTTTATTTGCCCCAATTTTTTGGTACTGGGAGTTCCTGGTATCTAATTTTGTCTTCACACTGCAAACATGCAGTGGAGAGAACCTGTTTACAAGTGCTGCATGCATTTTGCAGCATCTCAAAAGCCTCTGAAGACCACAAAGTGCACATGCACACTTGTCTGGATGTGCCTTATGGGTGCACATGTAGGTACATGTGCTTGCAGTAGCTCAAATAGCAGTGGCAAAATTTATGTCAGAGATTTGTGCCTCAGCACATGTGCCTGAACATACACTTAGGTGTGGGGCAAATTGTGCCACTTAGGGCAAACTGACCCCCACCCAGCTCCTCCCAGATCTGCAGCCAGGGGGAGCTGAAGGCTGGGGCCAGCATCTGTGCTGGCCTGAGCAGAATAAAATACTGCCCTAGCGAGCAACTCTGGGCTACTTGCCCTTAGGTGCTTCTGAGGCCTGGCCAGTTGGTACCTAGGGACACTAGCCCCTTGTGCCAGCTGGATTGCTGAAGCAGCCCTAACCTAGATTGGTCCCTGCACCCTCTACCCACTGCAGCAGTCTGGCAGTGAGGGCTGCTGCTTGGCTGTGACCTGCTCCCACCTGTGACAGCATCTTCCCCCCTTGGACCTGCTACATGCCTTCCAGACCCAGATGGAGACTGCACGGCCACCTGGGCCTTGGTACGGGCGCTGTAGCAGAGCCAAATGCACCTTTGGGTTAATTGCCAGTGGGCGGTGGCTACACAGTTGGCCTTTGGGCAGCACCCCAAATTCTCTCATTAAAATACCCCAAATCCATGTTTTTCCGTGATTAATATGAAACACCAATATATAAAGAGAAATCAGTTCAGCAGTGTTTTATTGATATACAGTAAAGCCTGCGCTGCTGACCCCCATGACCCAGGGAATAGCAGCTTGTGCAGGGCCTGCCTCCCTGTCCCTCGGGGCCTGCGGGAGGGGCGGTGACGCATCGGTTGCGGTGGGAAAGGCAGTGGCCTGAATAGGCAAAGATGCCTGTTTGAGCCTCTCAGGTAACCGGCATATTTTGTTATCGGGCACCCCCCCATTCCCCATGGGGGAATAACAAAACTTTTGCTGTATTTACAAGTTTAAAGCAATTTGGAAACCTACCAGTGCTTCCATCATCATAATAAAACAAATTCTAAATAGCTATAAACTTTGGCATTGGCTTTTGTTTTTTTTATCATAGAAAAAACAGAACTGCCCCTGCCCACTTTGTTCACTGGGATATGGGGTGCTGAGCAGCACTGAATGCCAGTGTCTTCCCCTGCTCTTGGCCCTTACTCCTGACTCACAGCCCTTGCCTGCCCCCAATAGCTGCCTCCTAGCAACAGTTCTCACCCAGCACCAGGGCATGAGCTGCAGCTGTCCCACCCACTGCTTTGTGGCTCTGAGCAATGCCAGCCCTTGGTCTTCTGCTCTCTGCTGCTGTGCCCAGGCCCCAGGGATCCCCGTGTTGTTTCTGGGAAGCCCTTGACTGGGGCTCAGGTACTGGGCTGGGAGAGCCTCTTTCCTTTCAAGCCAGCCTCCACCCGCACAGGCTGCTCTAGGGAGGCTCTAAGCCCAGCTCTGGTGGCCTTTCCTACCCTGAGTGTTCCCCCATCCCCAACCCCCATCTCTCTGTGTCTAACCTCTGCTGCCACCTTCACCCCTCCCTGCAGCCTATCACACCCTGCAAGTGGTTCCTGAGACCAGGAGCCCCCAAGGCTGGGGCCACATGTCCAACACCAGTGTGGGCATGGGGCAGGGCTGCAGAGTGGCAGTTGCCCCTGTAGTCCCAGCTCCCACCAGCAGGACCTGTCCCATCCTGTCTGGGCCTGCAGGGTATGAGATTTATAGGGGGGAAAGGGGTAGGAGGGTAGGTGTGGAGTTTGTGGGGGGAATTTGTGGGTGGGTGTAGGGGTAGGTATAGAGTTTGTGGGGTTGAGCTCTGTGGGGATGATCTGGGGCTTGTGTGGGGGGTTGGGGTGGTTTGGGGTTTGTGGGTGGATTGTGGGGGGACTGTGTGGGGGTGGAGGGGACTATGCGGGTGGGGGGGGCTGATTGGGATGGGTGGGTCCCCTGCCCACCTCCCTCATGGCACACAGCCCCCCACAGGAGCAGCAGCAGCCATCAGAGTGCTCATGCCCACTCCTGGCAGAAACCACCAGCGGTGCTTCATTGCCTCAGACTGGTGGCTGCACATGGTGCCGGTCTGGCCTGGCCCGCATGATCTCAGGCAGAACTGAGCTGGCTTCAGCTGTCACCTGGGGCTTCTGGCACCGCAGGCAGAAGCCATCACCCTTGGGCTGAGCTGGGTTCCGCTTGCATGCAGCTAGCCTGGCCCAATGGTGCATGGGGCACATGGAGGCAAGACTTAGCCTGGCCTAAGGGTGTATGGTTTCTGCCTGTGGTACCGGAAGGCCTGGGTGATGGCAGAAAGCCCGGTCCAGTTCTGGCCAAGGGCCTGCACCAGCAGGCCAGGATGGGCCAGTGTCATGTACAGCTGCTGGTCTGAGGTGGTGCTGCATTGCTAGGGGTCTCTGCAAGAAGCAGGTATGAGTGCTCTGACACTGCTGTCCTGAGCAGTCCCCGTCATCCCCACGGTCCTTCCCCCCCCATGCAGTCCCCCACAATTCCCCCCATCCCCACATACATAGCCCTCCCCATGCCCCACCCCCATGTCCCTACTTACCTGGGACAGCATCTGGGTCCAAGACATTGCTGCAGCCTTGCCCCGCTCCTATTTGCCCCAGCATGCTGAGGCAGTGTGCTGGGGCAACAGGGGCATGGGGCAGCCATAGAAATGCTCTGGATGGATGCTTGAGTGTCTCTCTGGAGGACCCAGCCTCTGTTTGCTTTTTTCCAGTATGTTATTTTTTTGATGCTGAGATCTCCTGGTATCAAATTTAGTCTGCACTGGAAATATGCAGTATGGGGAACATTTTTTTGTTCTCAGCGTGCCTCTTGCAGCAGCTCAAGCTGCTCTGAGATACTGCAACAGGCATGTGCTTACTTATCTGGATATGGCCTATATGTCTAATAAGAAAATGTCCCCTTACCATATCACTTTTCCTTTCCTAGTCCTCTAAACCCCACACATTGTTTGGTAGAAATGGGTAATGTAGCCCCAGAATTCTGAGTCCTACTCAACTAATTCTGAGCTTATGTACAATTAGTGTCAACATACAATACCTTCAGTAATTCGCTATCACATTCAAAAGAGCAGTATAAAATTAAAGACTTTCCCCTAGTTTATTGCCTGTGTTCTTGAGCCCTGATACCCTAAACCAGGGAGGTTAAGCTATGATAGCTAAAAAGGGTACTTATAGCTGAACAGCAAAAATGAATGGCAGTGATCTCCTGTCACACTGCAAAAGGGATTGTGACCTCAAGCATTGCTTGATGACCAAATATGGTTTACCTCAATGCTGTGCAGCGTCTGTTGGTACTTTATCACTTTCCTGAGACTTTTTGAGAAATTTAGGGATAAAGTGTAGTTCAAGTCTAAAAAGCAGTCCTGTAAAAACTGTCTTATGATACATGTTGTCAGAAACCCCTTATAGTCAGTTCAGCCAGGACTAATTACCTAGCTGGCTAAACCTGGCAGAGCCTCTAACTGGCAGCCCCACTCCATGGCCAATGAACCATCATGACACTGTTAACACCTCCTGACTGGCTTCTGGTGATAGCAGTGTCTCCATTTAAATCCACCTATGGCAGCACACTGCAGGTAGATAACAGATCTTTCTGAAGGTGTGCTGTGGTAATCTTCTTGGACTCTGCTTCTGGTTTGGGGACCTTGGATTCTGCCTCTGGTTCCTGCCCTTCCCAGTGGCCTAAACAGTAGGCCAGACCACCTATGATCTGGTCTTTACACAAAGCTTACTGCCTTCCACATCAAGGTCACCTAATCAGCAGGAGAAAAATGCCAATTCAACGGGGACTTAATGAAGTCAAGCTGGGTTTTTACTTCTCATCCCAGTAAAAAGACAAAAAACAAAACAAAACAAACAAACCAAACTCTTCCCTTAGGTCCATCTGTAAAATGCATTTATCTTTAGCTTATTTTTTTCAGTGTCCCACACAGCACACCACTGTTGCATAGGTGGGACTGTTTGGCCCCAGGAGAACTCAGCAAACACTTTGGGATTGCACAAGAAAGAATAGACTTCATCTCACAATGTTTTCTTTGTTGTGGCTCTGCAGGGCTACCACAAGGAAAAGGTGTGAAAAAAGGTGTGGAAAAGGGATTCTTCACTACCATAAGCAGAAGTGACTCAGGATACCCACTGGGAGAAAACATGTCTTTTTTGCTGTCTCTTTTACTGCACAAAGTAGAACTGCACTTTAAGGTGTACTTTGGTTGAAAAGAGCCCTTACCATATCTCTATATATCGAACACCTATTGTATTTATTGGGATTTTTGAGACTCTTGCAATTTGATCTTAATGTGTTTTTTTATATTTGATGTTTTTCTTAAATCTCCAGATGCTGGGACTACAACATTGCAAGGGCATCTCAGCTCTCCTTTAAAAAAGAATATTCTGGTTACAGAAGAAAGCTTGTAAAAATGATGTGAGTGCATCTTTAAGGCTCAGAAACAGGAAGAGAGAGAACCTCAAGTATACTATGATTTTTAAATGCCATTATTTTTTAATAATTTCAGTGATTTTGGGACTCAATTCATGATTTTTGAATCCTTGGAAGATGAGATCCTGCTACTAGACAAAGGGGAGAGAGAAAGTTTTTGTTGAAACAGTGCACATCCACACAGATGACTAAAATTAAAAAAGAAGACATTTAGAAGGAAGTTCAGTACAATAAACACAACAAAGTATCTCAAGGCTTTAGCGTGTGGAGTGCTCCAAATCAAGAGCAAGGAATGTAGTGCTGCCCTTGTGCAGTTTATATCATAGTGGCCAGATACAAACATTATACTTTTGCTGATATAAGTGATTGGAAATGAGTCTATGCCTGTAACAAAACAGAAGTTTAGCATGCAGAGACTGGTTGAAAAATAGTGGAACCTGGTCTAAGATTTGCACCCAAACCAAAGGACAAATGTGTGTTTTGTTCACTACTGATCTAAACTATGCTGCTTGTAGAAAACTGTGTAACTCCGATTCCATCTTTGGGTTTTTGCATGCTTGTAGCCAGTGAAACAGTATACTGTACCTTGCTTCACTTATGTTTTTACAGCATAGCCAACATGGGTGCTGACAGATGTTAAAAATAGGCACTTTGCTGGAAGCAGCCGCGTGTTTGTTCTGCCTGACTCCACAGCGTCTTTATAGATCAGGCACTTCAGCGTGGCTTTTTGGCACTTTTAGCTAAGCTGATTCAATCAACTGTTAGGTAAAAGCACCAAAAAAGCCCCATGAAAGCACCCAATCTCTACAGATGTTGAGAAAGTAGGGTGCAACTAATGTGCTGCCTCTTCTAGACATGCATCGGGTTCAGCATGGGAGTGCACCGAGTTTAAATTAAAGCACCAAGTTTTGGGGGGCTTTTTTGTTTTTCCATGTCTGCAAGCAGCCATGTTGGTTACCTGGTGATAAAAATACTCATTCTCTTAGAAATCAAGTCATAGCTAATTTTGTTTTTTTGGGCTACAGTGCTCCTTGTCACCATTTCCGAAAGACAGCCTCTCCTGTGCAAGACTTCTAGCTACATAAAAGCTGTATTCCAATGATTTTTATTGGCCATTGTCTCTCCTTATATATTTGGATACCTGATATATATGTCTCTCCTGATGCTGCAAATGAAAAACGTTTTATATTCGCTTGACTTTTTTAGTGATAATAAGTACATATTCAAATAGGAAAATATTATTTTTCTTCCAAAGAATAATTTTTCAGTGGGAAGAAATGAACCATTTTTGCTGTAATATAAAGCTATGGATTTGCCCACAGAAATATCCCCCAACAAATGAATGTTTTGAATGTGAAACTGTTTCCACACAGGAACATTCTCAAAACAGCAATGGATGAATTCGCACTTCTCTGCAAGTGACTTTGCTATTATTATTACCTTCATGTATTTCATCGAGCAGGAAATAAAACAAAGATGTCTGTTGTTCAGAGGTACCCATCATTACCAAACAAGTAAATATCCACTATTTATGCTAGTTGTTTCTAAACCCATTATGCTAGTGCTAATTATTATAGTCAATATTATGTTAAGTGCATGCAAACTATGACTACTGTTATGGAAATGAAAGGTTAGGCTACATTAACATTCTATCAGTAATACATTAGATGATAATGTGGGTTAATCCTGAAAGATATAGAAGTCTTTCCATTAAAAAAGGTAAACTGAGCTAATTCCTTAAGAAAAAAAACATGTTGGTTAGCGTAGTATTTATTTATTTTCCATTTTCTAGATTTTGAGGTTGTGAGGACCCCCTACTTGATATTAGCTGCACCTAATATAAATGATACCTAGTATTAGCTGCACGCACTTTGAGATAAGTCTAAGCTATGAAACATAGATCCTAAATTTCATCTGAACTTTCCCAACATTTAGGGCCCCTCTACACATGCAGGTAAAGGTGCTATGAGATCTGATGTGCAATCCACACAATTGTGCCTCCTGCCATGCCACACATGCATGGCAGGAGGCACAACTGTGGGATCACGAATCAGACCCCATCATGCCTTATAGCTGGCGAGAAGGACACCACATTAGCTGTGCTCTCCAGTGGGGGTACATGGGGCACACCTGAAGCTGGGAGCCCTGGGGCTTCCAGTTATAGGGGTATGTGTTCCCATGGCTGGGAGCCAGATTTCCAGATTCAAGGATGCACATGGGTTCCCTTAGTTGGAAGCTCCAATCAGCTGTTGGGGCTTCCAGACACAGGGACTCCTGGCCACACGTTCAATGAATGTCATGATAGGAAGCAGCTACAAAGTTATTCCAACTTTGTATTTGTGGCTGGGTGAACACTTAAGGTGTGATTAACTTGTTAATCACACCTTAAGTGTAACATGTAGATGGAGCCTTAGTACTGTTTAAATACCAGTCTAGTTTATCATAAAGATAGAGCCAAAAGTGATGTTTCAAACTGAGATACAGCCTTTAACTTTTCTGAAGGTTGGGGTCTACTGATCAAAAATTACAAGCTAACTTCAAGCTTCTCAGTTTGGAAGTTAAAAATAAATGTACCGAATGTCTTACCAGAGTTTACATTTGCATTAATAGGGTTGGAGTATTGTTTTAGCCATGATGATCCAGGGAATCCAGGAAAGCTTCTTTGTGATACCTTGAAGCCCAAAAACTTGTCCAACACCTCTTTCATTTGCATTAGACATTTTTGCTAGCATTATATAAATGTTTGGGTACCCACCTTGACAAGTGTGTACCAAAATTATGAATTTTTATTAGTAGAATTGCTTCTGTTTCACTGCAAAAGATCTCATAAATTGAAGCAATTATATTTATTAGGCAATGTTGTTCATTATTGGCATGTTTCATGCAATTTTATTTTTGCTTTCAGAAACTAAGCTTAAAAATGAAGCAGCAGCAGCAATTAGGGAAACTTTAATAAAGTATTATTTGAGTGAATGGAATTTTACAGTTGGGCTAATATAGTAGATAAAGAAAGGTTTCACAGTGCCCCATGCCCAATATTAAAACATTTTTTGAGAGGGCGAAGCGTAATAGGTGCAATGTAGGAACAAAGGAACCTTTATAAACATCTGTATTTCAAATTATATATTGTAGCCATAACATACAAGCGTGAATGTAGAATTCTAATTACCGTTATACTGTACCTCCCCATCTTAATCCCTATCATTGCCTCAGGCTTCTTTCCTCATTAATGACTTCTTCAAGAATAACAATAGAACTATAATTGAGTCATTGTTGATTTGACATAACTCAAGTTGTTGCTTATAGTTGTTTTTCCATGCTGCAGCTGCACTGTTACTACGGCTGAATTTTGACTTTGCTTCTGCTTTGCCAAGCACAGGCCTATGGAAACCCTAATTAATACTCAAGCATCAAAGTCAGTGGTATTTAAACACGCACTTTGGTGACTCAAGCCTTTAATTTGTGCCTATTTTCTTTGGTCCTTTGCATTAGTGAGATTATGGATCTTTGACAAGTCATCACATAGGAAGCAGAAATGACTAATAAAAATAAAATGAACCATTGATTTCTGTGCTTTTTTTTGGAACACAGCCATGTAGACTCAGGAGCAACCTGCAAAGAACTTGGAGAGAGGGATACAGGAAATAGGAAGAAAGAGTTTGAAGAAGGGACAAAAAGGTCAGTCTGTAGGTACATAGCCTAACTGCTAGCTGCATTTCTAGCATCTCTATCTGTGGTTCTCTTAACAATGAGCCAGTTTATTACCCAGCATATAGTATATGAAACCTAGGTCTTAATCCTTCATTACAAGAACAGCTACTTAAAGAATCTGGTACTGGGTCCAAAAAAGAAAAGTGTCTTCTCTGTACTAAATTTAGCCAACAAATTTTGTTTTATTTGTGGTTTAAAACTGTAAATGAAAGAAAATTTCTATCCTAGATCATTCCGGCTTACTATAAACCCCAAAATAATTCCTTCATGCTATCAGTGGGGAAGTATGTTCCTCCTCAAGGACAAACCAAGCACGTATACCTTGGGCTAGGCATTGAAGGAAAGGGTTTTACAGCATATTATACTATATAATAACATGCAGATCTTGGATTGGCCTCTTCAATCATCTCTGGAATCACTGATGACTTCCTGATCTACTGGAAGATTGTCATTCTCATATCAAGAGACTGCTGTCACTGCCGACATAGTAACTACCTGTATATCTTCTTACCCTACAGTAAAGGAAAACTAACCTGCATTAGTCGTTTCACTGAAGAACAGGCAATCCTAAATTAATATTCCATAACTGCATGTGAAAAGCATATACATAGAAAGGTATTACAGTGCAGCTGACAAACTGTAAAGCCTTGTTTTATTTTACTATACAGTAATTTGTTTGTATGACCATCCCCTCATAGACCTAGTATAAGATCTAAGTCTATTCAAGACACTGGATAGAAAGAAAAACAAGATAAATATTTTCCTTTCCTTAGAAGTAAAATGCCAAGACTATATCAACTGATCAAATAGGTCAGAAAATCAATAAAAATATAACAATCTAGATCTGGCCTTTTGTTTTTCTTCTCTTCCCTTACAAACATGAAAGGAAATCCTGACTCCGCTGAAGTTCATTTTACAACACAGTTCAATACAGTCTGAATTTCACTCTGAGCTCATGGATACTAAGAACTGCAGTAATGTTCTGGGGAAGAAACAGACTAATCTATCTCTTGCTTCATCATGACAACACTGGGCACTGACAGATGTGCCGCTCCCTGCTGTAACTCATGGCACTTCACAGAAAGTGCTTTGAGTTACAGTAATCCTCCAAACCCAAGAGGCATTCACAGTTTGTTTGGGGGGTGGCAGGAAAGGGAGGAGGAATTCAGCTCCACTTTGGAGCCTATCCAGCGGGGAGAGACTGCATGTCTGTAGTCCTGACCATACAAAGATCAACACATATATTTAACTACAAATAGTAAATATTCTCATATTGATGAATAAAATTATCCACCGCATCTAATTTTGAGCAAGTAAGTCTTTGCAAGATCAGGGCCTAAATTAGGAGTAGGTGGAATGGCTGCTCCAGCTGGCAGTTGGCCTGAATTTCCCAGCAGCCACTGCCTGCATAGCTGGGGCCGGTCTCACTGCAGCTGCTGTGAAAGCTCAAGGCTGGGGTTGCCAAGGAGACCATCCCCACCTGCGCTGGCAGGGCGTGCAGCAGAGCAGGGCAAGGGGATGCTCTGGAGCTGCAGCAGGGGGCAACTTCCTCTAGAGCCAGGGCACAGCTGGGATTTGCAGCCTACATATTCCGGGTAGGGGCACACAGGTAGGAGATTGCAGCTCTGCCCCTGCTCCAGACCAGGCTGTCATTGCTGCAAGGAGCCAGAGCACACCCAGGATCCCCTGCCTGTGCACACCTGCACGGACCATACAGACTGCAGACTGTGGCTCTGTCCTGAGTCTGGAGCAAGCTGCCCCCATTGCAAGATCCCTGGAGCTCCGGAGCAGCCACCCCGCTCTGCTCTGACATGCACCCTGCCAGCGTGGATAGGGCTGGGATCCATGGCAACCCCAGCCTTGAGCTTTCACAGCACAGCTGCCGCTGGGGTCTCCATGGAGACTGGCCCCAGCCATGCACAGGGCAGGCTAGGAAATGGAGTTCACTGCCGACCGGATCTGGCCTGCAGGCTGGACTTTGCCCATCTTAGGCCTAAACAGACAAAACAGTAGAGATTAAAATGAATAAGTAAAGAGGTCTAGATGACTAAAAATACATAAGAAAAAATACATAAGAATATTAAATCTATGCACAGCTCGATCCAATGTCCAAAGAAGACTCATTGAGGGCTGTCTGGGAGCAGATTCCTTCTCCTCTCTGTAGACCAACCACTGGAGAGCAATGTCATCATTTGCAATGTCAGAGACCCAGTGATAAAACATGGTACTCTGATTCTGCTACTTCTGTACCTATGTGATCTGCAATATGTGCATGTGCATGTGTATCCATGGCATCTTTTGTGAAAATCTGCAAGAGCAGAATTGTGAAATTTGGAACTAGAAATTAATTTTTCAAGGTGCTTAACAAAATGTTTGCAAGGAAGCTTGATGCCTTATAAATTTCTGGAAAATAAAAACTGAATTTAAGGGCATAATTAATTCTTCAGAAATATAAAAAGCATGGAAGCAAACTGAAAACCACAGTGGGATCACACAAAAAAACCCTTTTTGGATAATGAATAAATTCACATTAGAAATGTGTGCACAATTTGCATGTAGCAGAGTTGATTAAATTTCCAAAATAAATGGCTAGAAATTGCTTGTGTAATTCTAGCAATGTGATGCCTATTTATGTATGATATTGAAAAGGGTACGAAATAATGTATTATTTCTTATACTGAAATACTTTTTCAGTATCAATATATGCTATATGTAGTCTAACATACTTTGAAGTGTTTCCTGTACCTAATTGTGAGTTAAATGACTAAGAAAAAATAAGGATTGACATTAATTTAGCTCCTTGTCATCACTTTTGTCATTGAAGTCCACCTTTCATGTCTCAGTGAGAAACTCTGTGTGCAAATTTAGTTCTGTTTTGAAGCTAAATGTATTACAAGTTTGTTTTCTTATCATTTCTTTTATATACTTTAATGGCTTCATGTCAAATTAAGCCTATGAAAATCACCAGTGCTGTGTAACATCTCATGAGTAATGAACTGTATCACAATTCCTAATGTGGTCTCAACTGATTCAGAATGTTGATTCTTTCTTTGCAATTTTGAAATGTCTA
The DNA here is from genome assembly GCF_052110815.1 of Crocodylus siamensis. Classification (NCBI taxonomy): domain Eukaryota; kingdom Metazoa; phylum Chordata; order Crocodylia; family Crocodylidae; genus Crocodylus; species Crocodylus siamensis. Next base: position 70,411,997 of record NC_143398.1, read on the forward strand.
TTTAGTGAAAGATTCATGATATAGTGATATTTTTCATCTACTAAACATGACACAGGTTAATAGAATTTATTGTATGCAGCCACTCTGGGTTCGACTTCAGGGTATTTTTTTCCAGTTTGCATATGATTTAAGACTTGGTGCTTGTGGACTTGCTAGTCAGCACAATGAGGTAGTGGGCTTAAAAGAATAGCGGATGACATTTAACACACATTTTCATTTTATTAGTAAGGTACTCCATCAGAGTAAGCATAAAAACTGCCCTTATGCTAATGTTGCTCTGTATCATCACTTAAAATCTCAACCAAACTGAATAATGCAGAAATTAAAAAACAGAATTTCTATGTCAATTAATTTTAACAAAATGAAGGAATTAATTGACTTACTAATATTTTTCCAACACGGACTACTTGTTACTGATGTTATATTAAGATGACACAGTGCAGTTATTATTAAAACTGAGTTTTACAAAGAGGATGATTAGTTCAATGCAGCTGCCTCAAAATGAAAATAAATAATGTGTACCTATCTTTATACAGACAGTACACAGGGAAACCTGTTTGTTTAAAGGACTGTCTGTTGTACAAAACTTTTAAATGCCATTAAAGTGTATATACAAAAAAATTACACTTCAAAGTGTAACAGAAAATCCAGTGTAGAATGAAACAGAAAATCCAGTGTAGAATGGAATTTTTTTATAACAAATCTTAAAGAAGTAAAAGTAGAATTTTATGTGCAGTGTGCTTTTTAGAAAGGATTCGCTGTAATTTCTTGTTTGTCACTGGATTTTTTTCCACCATTTTCCAACTTGCTTTATGCCCCAGGTATTATATATAATTTTCCTGGAACCTCATGTAACTTTCTTGTGAATACGCTTTATAGGCCTCTCCCTGGCTGGGTTCTCAAGGGATAGGAGATTTGACAATTTCTCTTTAGCTCAAGCTGTAACAACTCATGCTTTTATATCTGAAATTCCCTGGTTCAGGCCCATTATGACGGTCAGGAAGGTGAATGCTACATTTCACTCAACTTGAACTTTCTGCCCGACTGCTCCCTTCTACCGTTCTTTCATTGTCATCTTCAAACCTTTTTGCATGCAAACCCTTGCATGTGAATTAATTTTCTATTGTTTAAGTTTTTAAAAACTTCCTTTAGATTCTATCACATTACTTCCATGAAATATCAGAGGATCAGTATGAGATTTTTATATTATTTCCAGCTCAGAACAGCATGCCTCATGCTCTTTATTTGGACTATGTTGTGTGCTTTTTGGAGCAGGGACAAATTGCATACTTTCTGTAAGTACTTCATTTCAAGTTTTATGGTGTTTACAAGCCTATTCAGCAAAGTCCTAGACTTTATCATTATGCAGACCTGTTTTTCAAGTGTTTACACAGTTCTGCAAGCTTCTGTAGCAGGAAATGCTAGAAAAAAATTGGTAAATTATATAGAAATTTTCATAATTCTTCCAAAAAAAAAGGAAAGAAAAGAAAAGAAAAAGAATTAGGTGCTTGACCCCAAGGTGAAAAAACTTCCACCAAATGTAAATCAGCATTTATAGTGGGGGTGTAGGCCTTGCTTGAACATTGATTTATATATACTGATCACCAGGGATTTGGGTTTTCTGTTTCTCGTGGAAACAGAGTAAAATGCAGATTTCTCATTTTAGCATCCAAAACCCATGGATTTTGCAGTTTTGTAACAAGCCCTCTGCAGGCTGGCAGAGTTCCAGCCTGAAAGGGGCTGGGAGGGAGTAGGAGGAAGGTGCTCAGGCAGGGGACTGCCAGATAGCCTGGACAGCAGTTCCTACAGGTTAGTGGTGGGGTGGGGAGGCCCCCATAGGGAGGGAGGGAGGGAGTTGGGAAAGGCTGGGGCTGAGCAGTGGGGCTTTGGGCCCAGTGACATAATGCATGGCCACAAGGCCCCAGCAGGAAGTGGGATGGGCCACAGGCAGCTTGTTCAAGGGGCCAGGGGTGGGACCAGCTCCACGCTGCTGTGTGCACTCCCATAGGGGCATAGGGGACACATGCCCCCCAGATCTGTGTGCAGGGTAGGGGTGGGTGCTCCAGCTCCCACCCAGCTGCCCTCCCCTGGGGTCTCTGCAGCCTGGTAGGTGTGACCCGGCACTGCAGAGAAGAGTGGGACCATGCAGGAAAGCTACTTGCTGCTGTGAGCTCTGCACTGCCCTGGTGATGGGTCTCCTGCATGGAAGAATACAGCGGGAGCAATGGCACAGGGTTGTGCTGCAGGGGACGCATTCCTAGGGCAGCACAGAGCTCCCAGTGGCAAGCAGCTTTCCCGCATGGCCCCACTGTGCCCTGCAGTGCCAGGTCACACCCACTACAGCCCAGTGAGAGGTCAGCAGGGTAGGAGCCTGAGGCTGCAGTGGGCAGCGCATATCCACCCTGTGCACAGATCTGAGTGGCATGCATCCCAGGAGTGCAGGCAGCAGGCAGCAGGAGAGAAGCTGGGTTCTACCCTGTTGTGGCAGTTGCTGCCTTCTGTTGGGGGTAGGGGAATACTAAATGGGAGATGGGCTTTACCAGAACTTGCTGCCAGGCTGCCGGGAGAAGACGTAGAAAGTTGCCCAGCACAGGTATGAATTGCTCTAGGGGATCCAAGGCAGAAGTTTAAGGGTTAGGTGACCATGTGCTCACAATAAGGAGCCTGGCCCCAGAACACAGAGGGGGAGGCACAGGAGGAAGCTAACTCCCTGTGGAAAAGATGGAGAGGGAACCAGGGGCAGGACCAGAACAAACAGGCTCAGGGAGTAGTTGGATGGAGGCTGTTGAAGGCAATGCAGCAAGTACCTGGGTAAGTTGCAAGATATACTTTCTCTTTTTTTGGCCTTAATGAGACTGGTCCAGTTAACCTATGACAGGGTATTCTTTTGGGTGTTTTTTTTGTTTTTGTTTTGTTTTTTAGTTGAGTTGACACCTGGTGGACTGGATGGTGGCTAAGGGGTAGAGGAGGTCATGGATAAGGGGTGCTTGAGAGGTACTCCAAGCAGCCCCCCTGTCAAATGACAACATCAAGGTGTGGTGGTTCTACCACTCTGGCACCCACCTCATTACAGGGGGATCCTCCTAAAATTTTAATGTCTTTCTGACCTGCCACATTATTCTGAATTACTGGAAGCAGTGGGTGCTACCTTGCAGGAGGAGCCTCTGTTGTTTTGAACTTTTCTAGGGTCCTTTAACATTAACACCGTGGGATTTGATGACAGTAGGCACCTATACTCATGCCTGACACCTGCCCCAATGCATTCTAATTAGAATAAGTTGGAGCAAACTCCATTAATCAAGTCTCCTGGAACATGCTAATTAGCATGCTCCAGCAGCCTTGGCATCATGTATATTCAGTGTCCCCATGCTTCAAAATGGCTGTGGGAGTGCTTTAACTAAACCTGGTCGAACAAGCTTTAGTTAAAACTCCTCTACTGCTATTGTGAAGCGCAGGATGCTGAATACATGAGATGCTATGGGCACTTTAACTAGAGCAGCTCCCAAGAACTGCTCTAATTAAAATGCCTCCTCCTTCCCCCCTGCCCTGCCTCAGGAGCTCACATAAAGATGCCCAGTTTTCCCCAAATGATTAAAAGAGTAGTCCAAAACGTTTGAAGTTACCCATACAAATGACTATCCTGAGAGCATTCTCTGTATTGCCTGGGAAGATCCCCATATAGCTAGCAAAAAGAGTGAAAGCTTTTTATGAAATAATTGAAGATAACAAAATTGATCAGGAAACACTGAAAGCAATTGTGTTACAAGCATTACCTCCTGGTGTGTCAGAATGGATGAATGCTTAGTGTGAGGATGGAGGAAAAAGATTACCAATAAGTGAATGGTTGGGAAAAATAGAAACAGATATTAAAAGGCATGAAGGAACTCCTGTTAATGAACTATGGACTCAGTTAAAACAGTGGAAAACTTAGGGATCAGGCTATGTACCCCAAAGAAGGGCCAGGATTTCAGAGGTTAAGAAATTGGTAAAGGAAAGGATATAGGAAACACGGTGAATGGATTCCAGCAGGACAGTTAATACAAGAAAATATGAATCTTAAGGGAGTGACTGAAAAAAATGCAGGCACAGCTGTTGGTATATGATACTGGCAGGAATTCAAAGAAAAAAAAGACAAGAAGAAGCATCTTGTAACTCTGGCAGCTGCCTTTACCTCAGGAGTGAATGAACCAATTGCAACTAAATTGATAGCTTAGGATAGCCTTCCCCATGACTCAGAGTACATTTTTTAACAACCCCTGACCTTAGAAATTTAGGGATAACCCCATATTCACATCTAAATTGGGGATGGGCTTGTAAGTTTCTTATTAGACATGGGGACAGGGATTGTAAAATATGTGTTTGATGCTTATCCAGTGGACACTATTGTAAAATACAGGAAATATCAGGAGTTACACACAAATATAATGTTTGAACACTGCAATTTGGTTTACACACAGAAAGGAGAACTTGACTGAAGCAAAAACTGTGAAATGATTTGGGATAATCATTGGTTTTCCAAGTAATGGTTAAAACTGTACCAGAGCCAAAAAGAAAATATCCTAAAAATAAATGGCATGGCTCATACCATGTTCAAAATAAGTTAGGACCATCACTGTATCTAATTAACATAAATAGCAAGTTCTATTGGATACATATCATGAAGTTAAAATACACAATTTAATTTGTGCGTTAGAGTTAAGTTCCTGGTACTTGTTACAGACAATGCTCTAATAGCATACCCCTGAAATAGATCTATACCATGCTATTATGCATATAGGTATCTATAATTTTTTTTAAAGGAAGAGGCAATTTCTTGTTTTGTTTTTATAGGAAACAACAATACTTAAATGATGGAACTTTTGATCATTGCAAGTAAAAAAAAACAAATGGATTGGCTAACACATCCTGTCTGTCTGAATGTCACATATGCTATAACATGAAAGCTCTGGACAGAGAGTTCAGCACATTTGTATCCATTATCAATAGTTAAAAAAATAATGATGTCTTTTAGCTATAGCATGTGCAATGTATAGAAGTAAAGTTGTTGATCTGGTTAAGCAAAATGTATTCTAACTGCAGTCACAACAATGGCTTCATTTGTTAAAAAGCACAGCCATCATAGCATGATTCCAAGAACAAAAACCAGGGTACATCACCTGGGATTACTTCTGGTTTGCTAAATTTGGCCAGGTCCCATCCCAATACAAAGAGGGAGGTGTCAAACTTCTCATGGCAATCCCCAGATGGAATAATCCTTCAGTAAAGATATAGTATGCAAACAGTGTGGTAGTCTTTGTGAATAATGTGTATGTGCAGCACTACCCTAATGTTCACCTGATAACAGGAATGGGGATAGAATCAAGCTTGCTGTTCAAAAAACAATGGATAGTGGATCTGTGCATCCCATGCCTCCATCACTGCCAATAGTACAAAAAAAGGCCTAGCTCTGAGTTGTGAAAAAAGAATGAATTAATAAGGTAGTATGAGTTAAAAATAGTGTCTGGTTTGGGGTATTCTTATTTTATAATGCAGGAAGAAACGTGTCCAGGAAACTGGAAAGGATTCTGCCTGAATGTAACAAGTACAATCCAAATCAGGACTCATGCTTTCTTGCCAGCCAGTAATACAAGCAGTCTGAGTTTATCACTTTTTCTGATGATATAAGGGATTTGACACTTATTTCCCTCTGTCACGAATTATATCTAGATATACAAGGCCTAGTAAAACATACAAAAGAATCTTTAGTTTCCATAGGTGATCCCATACAATAACAAATCCAGGACATAGAAAAGGTGCAAGAAGAAGTAGACATCTTGATTGGCCATCCCAGAAGGTGTCACTTTACATCCAGTAGTCAGATCATTAAGTGTGGTATTAATGGTAATAAAAGGAATAACTGTGTTGCCGCCGGGACGTGACAAGCTGTTCTTGGGCCGCTCTTCCATGGGTGATTGGTGTTATCCCTTGCCGGTGTTCCTGCCTTTGGCCGAGCGGATGTTCTCTACCCGACTCCCTGACCCCTTTCCCGCCTGCCACAACTTGATGTTACCAGTGTTTGGGGTCAGTCGTCGTGCGTGCCCATGGCCCAGGGTTCCCCCGGCGGTCACTCTTGGGGCTCCACCACCCCTACACCCCGGCCATATGCCTCCTTACGGTGATGCTTAGCTGTTGGTTGTCTTGCTCTCAGATTATTACCCCTAATGGAGTGCCAGCTTCCCGCCCTGTAACATGACTATTCCTACTACAGGTCTAGTGCCCTCTGGTCTCCCCTAGAACTTGGGGAAAAGACAAACCTAACACGAAACACAAAAAAAGGCTCAACACAAACTGGGTGTACTGTCCCTTTAATTGCCCCCCCACGCCTTACTGAAACCCCGTCTGCTTCGTGCCTAGGCATTCAGTCTTTGCCAATTCCCCAGCAACCTCACAGTCCAGTGGCGGCGTATCCTCCGGAGGCACCTCTCTCTGGGCTTTCTCATAGGCTCTCCTCCTCAGGCTGCCTTCATCGGGGATATCCTCTGTGTTAACACAGGGGCGATCCCGCGTCTTCCTACCAGTCGCACTGGCAATGTTGCTCCCGCAGCGTCCTTGTCTCTTCGCACCCCCGTCCGGGGTGTTTCTTCCCTCGTGCTTGGGTGCTCCTGCCTGTCTGAGGGGCAAGGACGTTGGGAGCAGTGTCTCCTCCTTCTCTCCCCCTCTCGCAGCATGTGCCATCATTTTTATCTGTGCCGGCCGGCACTCCACGCTTGCGTCACCAGTCAGCCGCAGCTGAATAAACAAGCAGCTCCACAATTCAAAAAGGATGTGGAGAAGCTTGAGAGAGTCCAGAGGAGAGCCATGCGCATGATCAGAGGTCAGGAAAACAGATCTTACGATGATAGGCTGAGAGACATGGGACTCTTTAGCCTGGAAAAGTGTAGGCTCAGGGGTGATCTGATGGCCACCTATAAGTTTATCAGGGGTGACCACCAGGATCTGGGGGAACGTTTGTTCACCAGAGTGCCCCAAGGGATGATGAGGTCGAACGGTCACAAACTCCTGCAAGACTGTTTTAGGCTGGACATAAGGAAGAATTTCTTTACTGTCCGAGCCCCCAAGGTCTGGAACAGTCTGCCAGCAGAGGTGGTTCAAGCACCTACATTGAACACCTTCAAGAGTAAATTGGATGCTTATCTTGCTGGGATCCTATGACCCCAGCTGACTTCCTGGGCAGGGGGCTGGACTTGATGATCTCCCGAGGTCCCTTCCAGCCCTGATGTCTATGAATTCTATGTCTATGATGAGCCGTGTGGGTTTCGCCTCCCATCCTCCATTTTCCAGCTCGGGAGGTGCCAGTAAGTATCTTTGCGTCCCGGGACAAACTGTATTTGTGCTCACTGGGACATGCTATCTCCATCACCAACACCAGAATGTTAAATTGTGAAACTAGACTGGAAAGGGATTAGCTTTAGCTATAAATAAGACTGTAATAATCAAGAATACTCACCTTACCTAACACTAATACTCAGTCATTAACCAATGTTATTGCATTATACTTTATACTATTGTGTAACATAACCAGACATTATCCATTAGTTGTTACTCGCTATAGATAACGTTTTCTCCTTCCTCTAACAGTGCAAATCAGTAAGACTAACAGAGCTACAAAATGGTTTTCACTTATTCACAGTGGACTATTAACCAGAACCAATGGACTTTAGTGAATATGTACAATCATTGACTCTTAGAACAGTATTTACACACACCCTTGACAGACATTATAGTTCATCAAAATTGTATCTGTGCTTTAATTTTAATGATACTGCTGTGATTACATAATTCATTAATTCTTCTTGCAAAATTTAAGGCAGGACTAAAATTAGCATTGCCTCCTGCTCCAGTGAAGTGATTTGATGTGAATCTGCTCTGATACCAGAGAAGTCTAAATGTGGAGACTGGAGAAACTGTGAGCCAAAAAACCCCAATACTAAATTATCATTAACTAAAATACCACCTAGGATATGTAAAGACACAACTGAGGCAACATCACCTCTGAGAACTTTTGGGTTTCTCTGATTTCAAACTTTGGGGCTATGCATTTTCTTTATATAAATATATATGTTATAGTATGCACATGTATATTTAGACTCAAGTATTATCATTTAGTATCCTCATTAATGGCTTATTAATACTGTATAGATAAAGTGTTCCAAATATCCATAGGCAGGCCACTCCTTTCAACATAAGTCCTGGACTTAACATTCCCAGACCCAACCTATGGGACAAACAACTGGGTACATACTGTCTACAGGTCATGTGAGAGAATGCGCAGGCCAGTGTACACAAATGGGGAATGAATGTATACTTGGGTATAAAAAAGTAACCTCAAACCAGTGTCTAAGCCCATGGGTTACTTTCTGTCTGTACATTGAGCTTTTTCAGGATGATTTGTGCTTTTACAAAAAGGAGGGGAATGTATGTGTCACTGGAACACTGATCAGTATATAATGTTCACACAAAAGCTGACCTGACTGATGCATGAACTCCTGACCTAAGCAAAACTAGGCATGTGGGCCAGTTGTGCACTGCTGGCATGAGCTAGGAGGGTGAGATGGCTATACAAGGTGTAGGATAATTCAGTATCAGGACGATAAGGCTAGAACAGGAACACCCAGATCAGGATATGAAACAAGCCCGTGGTACAGGATGGTTTAAGATATTCAGGAGACCGACGGAATATAATATGTAATTTGTTTTGAACACTGCAAAAAAGGAGGGTTGAAACGTGTGGGAACTTTGTAGTGGCCCAAGGGGGTCTGCATGATATTGTGCTGACTACTTGTCACAAACACAAATGCCTTAACCCCTGGTCTGAGGTACTTGCTAGGCCAAAATGTACTAGGGTTGTGCTTGTGGACAATAAACCTGGCTGAATCTTTGCCACAAACTGAGCTCGTGGTCATCCTTTAAGGCAGTGCTGGTGTTGGAATCTCCTGGCTTTGACTTTTGCTGGTACTGCTGTTCCTGAGACTTCAGCACTGACAACACATTACTAACACCTGACATGAGGACAACAGCAATGACAATAAAGGATGGCGAGGTAGCAAAAGTGTCCTTTTTTAACACCAGAATGGAATGTCCCTGGGTATGGCAGACCACTGAGCCATGCCAGTACCAATCCCAGCTACAACTGGATGAAATGATTATTAAGGAGAGAAAACATTTGAAATATCATGATATGAAGGGACGACATTAGAAGTGGTGCCTCTGCAATCTACTAGAATTCCACTGGCCAGATTGCTTACTTATATAAATGCATGTATTTCTACCAATTGAAGAGCTGGGTCTCCAGTGGGTTCCATAGGTGCCTATGCCTAGGGTTTGAAACTCCTAAAATTTATTAGGCAATTCAGTCTGACTAGGGTCAGGGACATAGGATCCCTATAGAGATCTTTTCCACTTGAAAAGAACAATTTGGTTCGACCAGATTTAGGTGCTTACATACTCTATATAGTGAATGAGGAAGAAAACTGTGAGGCAAAAAGTGGAAAGTGTCACTAGCAATCCCACCATCAGTAAAAGGACTAGGTGTTATGGTCATATGTGAATGGAGACATCACACTTCGAAAGCTGTTAGTATAAAGGAATTCATTGAAATGTTTTGCTTTTTACCTAGACTGTAGAAATTAGATCCTCAATTGCTCAATCCTCAAACCAGTGTCTTGTAGGTCCTTGGAAAGTTTCCATTAGAAAAGATTTAATATTCCAAGAAAGATTTGGTTCCTAACCAGAGAGTTGTCTTATCTTCTTTAAAGCACCTGGCTTACAATTAATTAGAGTTTCCAAGACTGAGTGGTGCCCTCTGGTCCATAAACTAGCTTTCTCCCCTACACAACATACTTAATATGTTTAACACTAATAAGGTTCAGAAATTCCATAGCATTTGGTTCTCTGGATTGGCATCAGAGGTTTCTTGGAAGTCTGGTCAAGTCCTTAGTATGAATATACAATATAGGAATGCATAAACTACCTAAAGAATTAATTAATTATGTAACCACAGCAATATCATTAAAATTAAAGCACAGATGCAATTTCGATGATCTATAATGTCTGTCAAGGATCTGTGTAAATACTGTTCTAAGAGTCAGCCAATAGGAAACCCCTTGCTCAGCGTGCCAGGTGTTTCAGGTCTCATGATAAAGTGCCAGACTTCCTGTATGCTACACAGAGAGCCAAGACCCTCACCATAAACTTCTGGATTTTACTTTATGCCCAGAGCTAAATGCTAGATGCTACAGTGCCTACCTTCTAGGCACTCAGATCTTTATTGGATTAAGCCTTCAATCCTAATTAATCATTTCATCCATTTTAAAGAATAAAAAAAAGAAATGCCATGATATTTCTACAAAACAGTGATACATAAATACAAGTTCAGGTGCTCATATCTACCTGTATTGGCACATGAATAAAGGGTCAACCAAAGAAACTGAGAGACAATACATTTAATAATGATATTTTTATCCCATTTATAATAAATTGATGGGGCTTATTGCCATGAAAAATCACTGATAGTTTGGTAAAATTGAAAAAGGGATAGACAGTATGTGAAAAATTAGGTAGCACAGTTCCATTAGATTGGGTAAAAAACTGCCAAGATGGGCAAGCGGTATATAAACACTCGTATTTCAGAATGCAAGCTAAACCCACTAGTGATGTGTCTTTGGAAGAAAACTCCTCAGCAATCAGGTTATTGCACTAAGAGGTTTCCTGCATCTTTTTATAAAACACCTAATATTCTAATATTAGCTACCAACAGGCAAGATACTGAACTAAATGGACCACAGATCTGATTTGGCATGGTAATTTCTCTGTATTACTATGTTCCTTCTTATTTATTTGTTAATTGCTACATGCTGATGCTCAGGGAAGAAATAATAAAGCAACAGTAATAAGAATGAGTATTTTATGCATCTCTTTAGGTTGGAAATATTACTGGTCTGAAATATTATTTTGAAACTCTTTAATAGCTTTCATTTCCTCATTTGGATGCTCCAATCAAGAGAGAACAGTAACAGGGAAAGATAAATGCTTCAGGTAAGGCATTTGCAAGACATAATAGGAATAATAAATTATTCTAAAGCTTCTATTTGTTGGACAATCACAATATTCTAAGAAAATCTAATCATATTAGGACAATTTGTCATTTCTCCATTTATAATAGAGCGTATAATAAAGAGACTGTAGTGTACCTGTATGACATTCCTGTGACTGTGTTCTGTGCTATCATAATGAATGCTTCTGGACCATAGGATAAAGAACTAGATTAAGAAGTCCTCTACCATTACTTTTCATTAGCCAGTTTCTACATAAAATCATTACAATGGTTCATTGCTGGGAAATGGGCAATCTTTTGTTGAATGAGAATATTGCAATAATAAAAGACGTATCAATTGTGTTAGAAGTTAACAACCAATTTGCCAGAAGTCTGCAGTGATAATGCTTTCATAAGCTAAGAGTTCATTCTAGTGATGTGGTTCTGATATTAGTATTAATATCAGGTTTAAAGTGATGGGTAATTCATAACTATTAGTCATAAAAGTCACATATTTTCTAAATACTTATTATCAGGTACACTTTTAGCAAGTTCTAAATGAAATTGATTTAACCCCATAGATAATATCCAAGAAACATAATTGACTTAGATATTGAGCTTGATTTACAGAGACTACTATACTATTAAAATTTAAAGCTTTTACTCAGACTTTATTAATAGTTTTACATAAGGTTCCAGACACACAAAGGGACATAACACAAACAGTATGCTACAAGAATATATGAGGAACATAGCCAGTGAGAGCTTTGGGTCTGGCTTAAAAGACACACAGCTGAATCTTAAAGAGAAATAAAATATTCTGCTATTAATGTTCCCCAAAAAGCATACATTTTTTAGCATTACAAATATAATATAACTGAAGGTGAGAGGAAGCGAAATAGAGTAAGACACAATGGCTTTAATATATTGTACAACACTGCTAAAAGCAATTCAACTTGACAAATGTAGCAAAGCTTTTCAAAATAGTATAAGAAACCAAAGTCAGACAGGAGCAAGGCAATTCACATTGGGTGCATCTACACATACAATTAATGTGCCTGAATTTTCTGCAGAGAAAATCTAGGCACATTAAATCATGCCACCATACACAGCTGCTTCTGCTCTGCTCTGCCCACCTGCAGCAGCTGGGGGAGCTCCAGGCTTCCCCAGGTGCTAGCCCTGGACTGGTAGGGAGCACCGTGACTGCTCCCAATCTCTGTGTGGTTGGCAGGCAGGCAGCATCCAGCCAAGCTGGAACAGCTCTCCCTGCCCCTGTGGCCCCCTGCTACCTAGGCTGACCACCAGCAATTTGCTCCCAGTCCACATTTACATGTGTGTGTTGGTGCATCAGTTTAATGCACCAATTTCTAGTACCTGCATCTACAGGTATGGGAAAATGATGCATTAGATTAATCTACTGCCTGGTAATTGCTGCGCACATGTAGGTGGTGATATTTTACTGCACATTAGATTCATCTAAATGTTTCATGTAGACACACCCAGTAAGGGTGTGTCCAGACAAGCATGCACATGCCTCTTGCAGCATCTCAAACCAGTTTGAGGTGCCACAAGAGGCACGCTGAGAAATAAAAAATGTTCCCTTCAGTGCATATTTGCAGTGCAGGCTCAAAATTTGATACCCGGATTTCCGGGTATCAAATAAAAACACACAGGAGAGAAGCAGGAAAGGGCATGGTTCCCTACCATGCCCTGAGGCAAGCCAGGGCTTAGACCTCCAGTGGAGTTTTGGCATCTGGTCAGAGCATCTCTATGGTGCCCCCTGCTGCCCTAGCATGCTGCATCCACATGTGGGGCAAGCAGGAGTGGTGCAAGGTGGTGTGACCTGGGTGCTGTCCTTGGTAAGTAGGGGCTGGGGGTGGGGAAGATTGGGGGTGGGGGAGGGGCTGTGGATATGTGGAGGTTGTGTTGGAGTGGGGAGGGCTGGTCAGGGGGCCCAGCGACCGCCTCCACCTCAGGGCCAAGAGCTCATCCCTGCAGCAGCAGCCTCAGAGCCTGGCAGCTGGGCACACCCCTTCCCACCCCACTCCTGTGAACTTCACATCTCCCATTCACACACACCCAGCATGCCCAGCGGCCAGACAGGAGTTCCCCGTGATTGGTGTCAGGCTCTGGATAACAGCCTGAGTGGCCTGGTGTTACCAGATTTGCCCACTACTTTGGGGTGTGCTCATTTATTAGGGCTAGGGTCTTGGTAATTCTATCAATGTGCTGCTTGTGTAGCTGGTGTTTCTGTACGGAGCTGTATCTCTCCCTTCTGCAAGCCCTCACCCCCAATGGAGCTACCTTGCAGGACTCAGTTCAGTGGGGCTAGGTTCCTCCAGTCCCCAAATCAGTCATACACACAAACACACACAGATTAACATGACACGCCTGACCTGGCCGGGTTGATCAGCATGGACAGGCTGACACCCTCATATGCCAAGAATCAGTTCATCAGAGCAACAATAAACTACAGTCAGACACAAGCACACAGTTAAAGAGAATACCTCTGAATCCGGCCGAGTGTCCAGATGACACCTTCATGGGCCAGCATTCAGTTCATTAGGTCACATCTGAGCCAAACTGGGTCAATCAGCCTGTACAAGCTGATCCCCTTACGTGTTTCAAACTCAGCACGTCCCAATCTTTTAGCCTTTTGATGAGCAGACCCCACAGTATTTTCGGGCTACACAGGGATCTTTAGCTTAGGTAAAAGGAGCGTTGCTGCAGAGCAAGTGGGGAAAGAGAAGTAAAGAAGGCAAAATATACCCAATTACCATCAGTTTGACTATAAAAGTTATTTATTGCTAAGTAGATGAAATATATATTGACACTAGTAGTAATAGTCATGAAAAGGAAAAACAAACACGGACAGTCACAGTATACCCTGGTTTCACTAAGTATTTGGGGAAACTTAGCTCAAGCTTAACTAATACAGTTCAAGTTCAGAAATCTATGCTTAGAGAGAGAGAAGAGAAAAGAGAGAGAAAGCTGGGATCTCACCGGTCCAAGGCACTCAGGTTGCAAAGCTGACAGGTCAAAGTTCTCAGCATGATCCTTGAAGGGAGATGATCTGCCTCCTGCAGCCTCCCCAGAAGAAAGCAGGTGGTGTCAGCGCACACTACTGATTTTTTTACCTGATTTCAGGAATAATTTTCTGCTACTGTATAAAATCATAGAATCATAGATAATTAGGGTTGGAAGGGACCTCAGGAGGTCATCTAGTCCAACCCCCTGCTCAAAGAAGAACTGTCCCCAACTATATCATTCCAACCAAGGTCTTGTCTAGCCAGGTCTTAACAACCTCCAAGGATGGAGATTCTACAACCTCTCTGGGTAACCTGTTCCAGTGTTTTACTATCCTCCTAGTGAGAAAGTTTTTTCCTAATATCTTACCTAAAGTTCCCTGGATATAGCTTGGGACCATTGCTTCTTGTTCTGTTATCTGCCACCACTAAGAACAGTCTAGCTCAGGGACGGACAATGATTTTGGGTGGGGGGCTGCTTTGGCAGGCTGTTGAGGGACACATGGGTAGCCCTACCCCTTGACAGGTGCTCCACCCCTTGACAGGTGCCCCACCCCCTGGTCACCATCTTGGGACCAATGTCCTAATGTCTTGGGACCAATGTCCCAGGGCCCAGTGGGTCCCAGAGCAGGTTGCAGGCTGGCAGGGGTCTGTGGAGCCAGGCTGGGCTGCACCAGCAGGGAGGGGAGAGCTGGCTCGGCTCTATAGAGCTCCTGCTGGCTGGGACCCCACACTCCTGCCACCCTGCTCTGGGCCCCACTGGCACTGGCCCCAGGACACCACTGCGGGCCCTGTGCTCTCACTGGCTCCCTGCCCACTCACACCCAGTGCCCCCCCAGCCCTGTAGTACAGGCAGGGGGAAGTGCACAGCTCTGACCCCCTGCTCATCAGCAGAGAAGAAGCTGGTACTGGGCGTGGGGAAAAGCGGCCCCTCACCTGCCTCATGGCTGGCGCTTCCTGCTGCAGGTGCTCACAGCCCATGCAGGGCTGTCTGGAGCAGGCACAGGCAGCCTCATGTGGGCTGCAGGTGGCTGCAGCATGGGGCACTGGCCATGGGGTGGGCGAGGGGCTACTTTTCCCTATGCTCAGCACCAGCTTGTAAAAAGCCTGGCAGTGGGGCTGGGTTACAAGGTGGTGCTGAGCATAGGGGGGGAGAAAGCAGCTCCTCCCTGCCCCATGCCCAGCACCCCACACTGCAGCCACTTGCAGCCTGCCTGGGGCTGCCTATGCCTGCTCCAGATAGCCCTGTGTGGGTTCTGAGCACCCACAGCATGGGGCGCCAGGCATGGGGTGGTTGAGGGGCCACTGTTCTCTACACAGGGAAGGAGCCCGGTGGGAAGTGGCTCCTCCCCCGCCCCACGCCCAGTGCCCAATGCTGTAGGCACTCATGACCCACTGTCCAGAGCAGGCACAGGCAGCTCCCAGCCCAGAAACCTCAGGTCCCAACTGTTGTTGGAGCCTGCCAGCTTCCCCTGGGTCCTACTACCCTTGGTTCCTGTCATTTTTGACAGGAAGCTAGGGCACAGAAATACTAATTTTCCACATTTTTTTAGGGGCCCTGTGGGCCAGATAGAATGGCCTTCTGTGCCGGATTTAGCCCGCAGGCCATATTCTGCCCACCCCTGGTCTAGCTCCATCCTCTTTGGAACTATCTTTCAGGTTGTTAAAGGCTATTAAAGTCCCCCATCAGTTTTATCTTGTAAATAAGCTCAGTTCCCTCAGCCTCTCCTCATAAGCCATGTTGTACAGCACTCTAACTATTTTCACAGCTCTCCACTGGATTGTTTTCAATTTGTCCATATCCTTTTTGTAGTGGGGGCTCCAAAACTGGACACAGTACTCCATATGTGGCCTCATCAGTGCAGAATAGAGGGGAATAATCACTTCTCTTGATCTGCTGGCAACACTCCTACCCATGCAGCCCACTATGCCATTAGCCTTCTTAGCAACAAGGGCATACTACTGTCTCATATTCAGCTTATTGCCCATTGTAACCCCCAGGTCCTTTTTTGCAGAGCTGCTGGATAGCCAGTCAAGCCCCAGCTTATATTGGTGCATGGGATTCTAAGTGTAGGACTTTGCACCTGTCCTTGTTGAACCTCAAGAGATTTCTTTTGGTCCAATCATCCAGTTTGTCTAGGTCTTCTTTGAATCCTAGCCCTACCTCCCAGCATATCTACTACTCCCCCTCCACTTGGTGTCAGCTGCAAACTTGCTAAGGGTGCACTGTATCCCATATTCCAGGTCACTGGAGAAGATATTGAACAAAACCAGCCCCAGGACAGACCCCTGGGGCACTCCACTTTATACTGACTGCCAACTAGACTTTGAGCCATTGACTACTACCTTCTCAGCCCAATGATCCAGCCAGTTTTCTATCCACCTTACAGTCCATACGTCCTTACAACCCATATTTCCTTAGCTTGCCTGCTAAGGCTGTATCAAAAGCCTTGCTAAAGTCAAGGTATACCACATCCACTGGTCTCCCTGCATCCACAGCCAGACATCTGATCACAGATGGCAATCAGGTTGGTCAGGCGTGACTTGCCCTTGGTGAATCCATGCTGACTGTTCCCAGTAAACTTCTTTTCTTCCAAATACTTAGAAATGAAGTCCTTGAGGACCTGCTTCGTAATTTTTCCAGGGACTGAGGTGGGGCTGACTGGTCTATAGTTCCCTGGATCCTCCTTCTTTCCTTTCTTAAAGATGGGAACTATATTTGTCCTTTTCCAATCAGCTGGGACCTCTCCTGATCTTCACAAGTTTTCAGAGATGATGGCTAGTGGCTCTGCAGTCACATTAGCCATCTCCCTCAGTCCCATGGACTTGTATATGTCCAACTTGTCTAAATGGTCCCTAATGTGTTCTTTTGCCACTGTTGGTTGCTTATCTCCTCCCCAAATTTTGCTGTGAGGTGTGGTAGGCTGGGAACTGACCTTGTCTTTGAAGACTGAGGTGAAAAAGGCATTGAGTACTTCAGCCTTTTCTGCATCCTCTGTCACTAGGTTGCTTCACCCATTTAGTAAGGGACCCACACTTTCCCTGATCTTCCACTTGTTACTGACATGCTTGTAGAAACCCTTCTTGCTACCTTTCACATCCCTTGCTAACTGCAACTCCAATTGTGCTTTGGGATTCCTGATGCATGCCCAAGAAATACTCTTATACTCCTCTGTAGGTGTTTGTCCGAGTTTCCACTTATAAGCTTGCTTTCTGTGATTTAGTTTGCTGAAGAGTTCACTGCTAAATCAAGCTAGTCTTCTGCCATACTTGCTAGTCTTTCTGCACATCATGATTTGTTCCAGGACTCTCAGTAAGATTTATTTAAATTGTGGCTAGCTGTCTTGGAATCCTCTTGCACTCAGACTGGCCTCCCAGAGAACCCTGCCCATGAGTTCCAGAGTGAGTCAGTCTGCTTTTCTGAAGTCCAGGATCCTTACTTTGCTGCTATCCTTCCTTCTGTTCCTCAGGATCCTCAACTTAATCATCTTGTGGTTGCTGTTGCCCAAGTTGCCATTCACTACACTACATTCCTCACCAATTTTTATCCTGTTTATGAGTAGCAGGTCAAGAGGAACATGGGCCCTAATTGGCTGCTCTAGCACTTGCACCAGGAAGTTGTCTCCAGCACTCTCCAAAAACTTTCCAGATTGCCTGTATGACTCCTGTATTGTCCTCTGTGCAGACGTCAGGGTGATTGAAGTCCACCATGAGAACCAGGGCCTTTGATCATTAAACTTCCACTGACTGTTTGAAGAAAGCTTATCTACCACATCCTCCCGATCTGGTGGTCTATACCAGATCTCCATCATGACATAACCTTTGTTGCTCTCCCCTTTGACCAAAAAGGATCGTCTGACATCAATTTTGCTGGACCAGTCACTTCACCCAGATGTCCAACTCCAGATTCCTGAAGCAAGTTTTATTCTCCCAGTTCAGTCAAGATGTACACTCAAGAGCAGGGCACAGAAAATGCTTCAAGGATGTCCTCAAGGCCAACCTGAAAAATGCAACATTGACAACAACTAGCACCCAGGACTACTCCAAATGGAGGAAGAGTTTGCTGCAAATCTTTCAGTACTTGAAACCTCACAATGACAACAGAAAAGCTAGAGCAACAGAAACAGCATGTCTCAGACCGAATCAAGAAACCAGAGCCATCCACCCCATACTGAAACATGTGACTAAGTTGCAACAGAGTCTGTCAATCCTGGACCAGCCTTGCCAGTCATATTTGGACCCACAGATAATGCAATCATGGAAGACAATTATCCTCAACTGCAAGGGATTGCTGATGAGGGCAGTGACCATTAATGAGTTGGGAGTAAAGAATATGGTTTGGGAACTTATAACATGTCCTGTCTAATAGAGCTGGTGCCATACAAACAGAGTGATGCTGGTAGTGTTTGCTTGAGCCAGAAGGCTGGTGTTCATTCTTTTCACCTTCCAATTGATATAGAGGATTTTCTGAAGACAGTGATAGGGCATCCCAAAGTATAGCTCCTGTTCCCTTCCACAGAGGTTTCCCAAACATGGTTAATCTGGAACAGCACTTATTTTCTCCTGTCCATACCATTCAAGGATTCTGTAACCAAATTTTATCAGTTGTCCAAAACTGAATGTAAAAGAATTCTATTCTCAAAAAGTACTGAAGAACATCATGAGGAAAGCAATGGAAAAATTTTATTAGAAGAGTACCCATTGCTGTCAGAAGAGAGGAGAACATTTGTTCTGAGTTGTTGGTTGCAGAGGTGGCAGGATGTTGTTCAAAGTGTCTCTAACAGTGGAGAATTGCAAAGCCCAGCTAAAAGCCACAAAATTGTAGCCCATGAGAAACACAAAAGAATGACAGTTGCCCTTTGATTTCTGTCCTGCTTTCATGGCCTTTAATGGAGAAGGCCTGAAGCTAACTAATTCTACCTTCTTCCTACAGGCTTACTGTCTCTTTATGGTTGCCTGTTTATTGCATGAGCCACTGCTTCTTGCCTCCGGGTAGACTAGAGGGAACTGCACGCCCTTTGACTTCCTGCAAATAAAGATGGACTGTGCATACTCTTTCAATCTTCACTGCTTTACAGGGAAACAATTTTGCAAGCACAATTGAGCAGAGAAACTGGAACATTTGAGGAAGAAAAACCAAAGCAGATAAGAAAATGGATCTAGTTGTGAAAGAAAATAATAACGTTCTTTTTCTATAAGGCGCTTAGTTCTGCAACCCTGATTTTCACCCTTCTCCTAGTCTGAATAGATTTATCCTTTTAGTTGAAGATTAAATTGTCAGTGGTTCTCAACCTTGTTAGACTAGGCACTCCTTGTTAGGCTCAAGGGACACCTTTTTAGGCTCAAGGCATCTCTCAGAAAATGTCAGCTCTAGTTTTAACTCATTTTTGACTATGGAAAAATAATATAGCAATTATTCTATTGCAAAGAACTCTGAAAGATCAAAACAGGTCAAAATTGTTTTTAATAGGGCTGTGCAAAGCTTTGGATGTTGACTCAATTTGGAGGAGATTTGCCCTGATTCGGCAGCCGAATCTCTGAATCCAAATTGATTCAGGAGACCAGTAAAAAGGTCTGAATTGATTTGAAGCTCTCCGAATCATTTTTGAAAAGATTCAGAGAGCTTTGGAGATTTGGGTAGTCCTGGCTCACCACTACAGGGAGCTGGACCTGGACTCTGTGCTGGTAAGTTGGGGGCAGGGGAGGTGAGGCTGGAGGGTATCTGCCAGGCCCCATCCCCAGCCTGCTTCCCCCAGTCCCTCGAGTATACCCTGATCCTCGCCTACTCTCCCAGCCCCTCCCTCCCCCATGGCTGCCCTGCCCGGTCGCAGCTCCTGGCTCTTTAAAAAAAAAAAAGCTTCCACTCACCAGCTGCTGCCAGGCAGGGGGGTGATCCCTGTTGCCCCCCATACACCACTCTGTGTGGGGGGCTCTGTCATGGGCCCCTCCAGTCCTACCTGCTTTCCCACCCCACCATGGCTACCCCATCTATACCAGCTCCTAGTTCTTAAAAAACAAAGAAATAATAAGGCCCCCCCCGGACTCACCAACTGCTGTCGCAGTTGTCGGGATTTCTTGAGGCATGTGGCAGAGCCCCCGCATAGTGCAGAGCAGTGGGGGGGCAGTGGGGGTCGCCCTCCCACCTGGCAGGAGCTGGTGAATTTGGGGCTTTTTTTTTTTAAAGACCAGGGGGCTGGGGCTGGGCAGGGCAGCCATTGACAGGGTTGGGAGACCAGTCTGGGGATGAGGCCTGTCTGATTTAGAGATTTGGCCAATTTGGCAGAGGGTGAATCTCCAAATCAGATTCAGCTGAACTGATTTGGGACAGTGATTCAAATCACCGAATCAAATCACTGTCCCCTGAATTGACCAAATTGGAATCTGAAGTGAAAACTAGCCACTTTGCACATGCCTAGCTTTTAACACTATAGATCCTTATTTGAAACTAGCAAATTGCCCATCAAGAATGACAGGGGGGGATGACAGGGTCAGAGGCCCATGTCTAGCCCCGCACCCTGTTAAGCTGCTCCTCATCCAGCCCCACTGTACCCCCACTCCTCTCCCAGCACTTAGGGTCCCACCCTGTTTCCCGCCCCCCCCACTACTTCAGGTCCAACCCTGCTTCTCCCCCCAGCCCCCCTGCCACTTTGGGCCTAACCCCACTCTGCCTCACTCCCCCACTTCAGGTCTGACCCCTCTCCCCTCCCTCCATCCACCACTTTGGGTCCAACCCTGTTTCCCCCTCCTGCCACTTCAGTCCTTCCCTGCTCCCCACTGCCACTTCGGGCTTGACCCTACTCCACTCACACTCTGCTGCCACTTTGGGTCCAGTCCCATTCTCCCCTTCCCTGCCTGCTGCTTTGGTTCTGGCCCTGCTCCCTCTTTCCCCTTTCCCCCCTGCCACTTTGGGTCCAACCCTGCTTGCCCCCTCCCCCCCACCATTTCAGGTCTGGCCTTGCTCTCCCACCTTCCCCCCTGCCACTAAGGGTCTGGCCCTGTTCCTGCTCTTCCCCCCCACTACTTTGGGTCTGGGCTTGCTTCCCCACTCCCCCCTGCCACTTCAGGTCTGACCCTGCTCCTCCCTCTCCCCCCCAACTGCTCTGCGTCCACCTGACCTGCATCCTCCTGCTTCCCCACTCCCCTTCCTCCCTCCCTGCCCACCACCTCCCCCTCCCTTTCAGTTGTTTTGTGGGTCGTCCAGGCTGGGTGGTGGGAGGCACTGCCCACCATGATCCTGCCCTTTGCCCTCAGGCAGGGAAGCAGGGGTGGGAAGCCCTGCTGCTTGGACAGCCAGGGTGTGTTCCCCACCCCTAAACTTCCCCAACAGCACTGCAAACTTGGGTCCACGTAGCCCAGGCCACCCAGCCAATCACCACTTACTTTCTTGATGGCACATGCAAAGTTGCCCAGAAGCATCATGGACATAGACATACGGACACATACACAAGCACGCGCGCGCGCACACACACACACACACACAGACTAAGCCTTTTATTATATTAGAATTGTTGGGTTTATTATGTTAATCATGTTTGCACCCCTGACAATGCTAATGTTGTGTGGCATTCTCTGGCACCCCTGAAAGGCTCTCAGGGCACCCCAGTATGCCACAGCACCCTGGCTGAGACTCTCTGGCCTAGGTGTTTCTTGCCCCACTGAGCCACTACTGTGGTTACAATGGTCCCCAGGTGAATAAGGTGCATTCTTTGTTTGATAGATGAAGTATCCTCTAAGGATAATTATGAGCTTGCATGCATTTTGTAAAACCAGTGAATTAACTTCAAGTGACAGTTTTTGGGTGAACTGAATGCCTAAGTGAGATGAGCAGAGGGTCTAACTCCCCACCCTTCACTCCCCATGGTAAATATGGCTCTGTTTGCTGACATGGCAGAGTGAAAAACAATAGGTCAGCTAACAGAAAGTCTGAATAAAAACCTGTCAGCTGAGGAAAATACAAGCTTAGGGCTTATAAAGAAAATCAGAGTATGAAATACGATCTCAAGTAACAATCCACTTCCAAAGAACAGCAAGAAAAACCAGGGTAAAGAACAGAACAGTTATGCATTAAAACAAACATAGCAATAGTACGGTCTTTACCCACATGTATTCACAGCAAATGTATGTGAGTAAAGGCTGTATTTCTTAAGCACACAGAGTGATAGAGATTGGAGTTGTGCTGGACTGAGAATAAGAGTCCTGTCTCTCTCTCTCTGTTTCTCTCTCTCTCACACACACACACTTTGCAGTACATGTTTTTTTTTAATTTCACAAAAGGAAAAATGTTTTGGTTTTCGGTCCCCCTCCCTCCCCCTGCCCGTGCTCTCCTGCAACAAAGAGGCATTTAAAAATATAAAATATAATACAAATCATCTAAAAAATGTACGGCCTGCTTTGCTTCTGGAGATTGCTGGTCAGAACATCTTCAGCGAAATATATTTGCTCTGGAGTATGCTGTTTTGCAAAGACAGTGTTGGTTTCAATGGCGATTTTGACAGGAAAGTGAGATTGTGTGCTTGTTTGAGAGAGAAAAGTAAAAAATGTGGACTTTTCCACAGTTTCATTGTTATGAAAATATTTGAAAGGCTTTGTTTTCATTCCCGAACAGAAGGAAAACAAGTTTTAAAACCTCTAAAGCTCTCATGTGTCAAGTGGAATAGTTATCTTCCAGTCAGCTGCACTGCTGACAAAAGAATAGCTGCGTGATTAAAAACTGCCAATAACTAATTATGGGCATTGCTTATCAGTTTGCCCAGAGGAGGTCTCTAATATATGTTAGCAATAAAATACTAGTCAGATATAGAGAGAAATTCAATTATTCAAAACTCTGCACTTGCCTGAAGAGTCACAGTCTGTTAAAGGTTCACTCTAATTTCATAACAATCACCGTTCTCTTTTGTTGGGACTATTTGAGAAAGTTGCATTTCATTTTTGGTGCTGTATGTAAATAGATTGAAAAAAATACCAGTATAAACAAGGGGAAGACAGGAATGCCCAGAATGGTGTACAGGTGCTGTTTTGCCTCCAGTAGTCAGATTAAGTCAGAATGTATTGTAATCATCGGTTATATGTAGTGCTGGACAAAATATTTGAAAAAACTTGGAGAAGCTAATGCTCAGCAGTTTATATAAACAATTATTTAAACATGAATCAGTGGGTCAGAAGAGTCTGTCAGGATTGCAAGGCTGATCAGAAGAGTAACTGCTTTAATACTGGTATTGGAATAGCTAATCCATCTTGATATTTAGAAATATTTTGAAGGTACCAAAAATACCTCAATCATTTGGCAGTAGCAAAGACAATAGCCTACTTGGAGGGTGCATCTACAAAAGATTTTTACTGCTGAGTTCCCTAATTAGATCCACAGTAAAGTTTCGGCATCTATGCAGCCTATTAGGCTGCAGTAAACTAATAAATCCTGCCACAGGTCAGTACTTGTAACACAAGTACTATCTCATGGCAGCGTTATTTAGTGCATCACAACTCACGTGTACACACTGATGGGGTTGTCTGGGGCAGCCCCTCCATAGTATGCCCCGGGCAGACCCTCCATAGTATGTTGAACCAGGGATGGTAGGCTTGTCAGGCTTCTTGAGGCAAGTTAATAATCTTTTCAAGGTTGTGCTTTAACTTGGATTGTAGAGAAGTTTGTGTGGGCAAGTAAGAAAGGTCAGGATGGGTAGTTCCAACCACCATTTTTGAATGAGGCTTCTTCTACTTGATCATCTTCTTTTCTCTTGAGATTTTTTCATGGGTACAATACTTGTTGCACCATATATAGATCATATTACATTAGATTGTATTTATTCAGTTGGTTTCATGCCTTAAAGCTTCTGCTGGTCATTTGAAGGAACCAAAACGTTATTTTTCCAACTGCACGCATGCATCACCCATCTTGCATGCTAGTCTAGGTGCAACACGGAATAATTTGCAACATAAACTCAAAGTTTGTTTTCCTTTTTTTGAAAAAAAAAACCAGAGCCAGATCACAGCTAGACATGGGAGACTGAGTAAGGTGCTTCTAGTGGTACTGAGAAACAGTTCACATAATCAGGGTTAAAACTGATTTGTGGATTTCAGTTCAAGAAGCAGTTTTCCCAAGATCATCATGGAAGGGATTGTTGGGACATATTTCATTGCAGTGTGGGCTGTGCTCACCTTCCAGGACCATGTGCCTATTTTTTCATTATAAGGTCTCTCCTGGTCACTTTTTATGTGTTGTATTGTTTTCCTGGGGGGCATTTGGTTACTTTTTTGTACCAGAGATCCTGTTTGTTACAGGATATTACGGGGCGTTTTCTGGCTTGTGGTATGTACTAGATCCAGTGTATGTATAAGTGGGAATTGGTGTGTGGGACATAGTATAATGTGAAACCCTTGGGGCACTGAGGAACCCTTATTATAACACACAAAATTATTTTTTAAAACTTCTAATTTGTTTAAAATGAACGACAAACTTCTAAATAATCCAAGAAAAAATAATGAGGAAAAAGGAGTAATTAAAAAAATAACCCAGTACAAGTTTTTCAGATCTGAGTGCCTCAAGTTGAAGTCCAAAATCTGTATCTAGACACCTAAATCAGGAGGCTTATTTTCAGATGTCTCACAAAGAATGCAACAGATCTAGTGAAGTAAAGGGGTTTTTGGACACTTTAAAGCAGAAATTTTACTTCACTAGGTCTAAAGCATTTTACTTTAAGCTCTGGTTTAACAGAATTTTCAGAATCACATTTCACCTTCTGGGAAGCATAAATCATCAGGTTTAAAACTAACAAGCCAGATTCAACCAATTTTTAGTCATGGAAAACTATTAGATTGGAAATTGTGTCTTTAAATATTGCACAGATTGGTTTTGGTTTTTTGTGGGGTCTTTTTTAAATATTTAGGCCTAAGTAGTCCCCAGGTGACCTTTAGATGACAACAACTTTTGGCAACTTCTGACCTGAGTGACCAGTTATGTCATCAGAGTGGAAAGTTTTAGAAAGCAGAAACTGAAGCCAGGCATTCAATTGCCACAGGCTTCCAAAGGAATTTGTAACTTTGAGAACTGCCTTCTATAAACCAACTAGCTAATAAGGCTCCAGTGCACTGGACATGACACAAAACTTGTGAGCTATATCAGGTCAAATTTATTTTGTACTAGCCTTTCACACTTTTTAATCATTTGGAACATCTCCAGAAAGCTAGCTTTTCCAGTGAAGGTAGCATGCCATGGCCAGGGGTTGGGGACTCAGAGGTAGGGTCTCAAAGCCAATGATGTCAAGACTGAGTTTATCCCATTTTGTTTGAAAATGCTTCACTTGTTCAAGTACAATGACTGACATCAAATAGTAATCATCTGCACAGGCACAAAGAGCTCTTTCACTGAGATAGAGGTGGGCGGTGGGAGTGGAACAGAGTTATGCTGGCCAGTGGAGAGCAAGAGGAAGTGGGAAGAGGGGGGTGGGTTGGTGGGGGGAGTGAGGGGGGGAGTCTTACCTGCCTGCTTTCCTCACTCAAGTTCCAGTTGGTATTGCTGTGACTGCTGCTGTAGCAGCACTGACTTGGGCTGCAGCCACTGGGGTACATGCAGCAACACAGCAGGGACTACTCCTGGTATGCTGGTTGTTCCCTCCCTTTGCCTCCCTCTGGCTCAGGGATGCACCTCCCATGAGCCTCCACCCCCACCCCCCCTGCAAGATACTGGGCATGGGGTTGTGCCTGCCTGGCTTCTATGGCCAGGTGGTGCAGAGCGGAGGGGCCATACTCTCCCTGCCTCAATGTTGGCACTCAGGGTTGATGCCCCACTTGCTCCCACCCCTGATATGCTACTAATCATATGCCAATACATACTATGCAGTTGTTACTGAGATAACTCTGTTTCCTACTCTCCATATAAAAGCATTAACTGTGCCAAGGGTATTAGCAAATGTTTTTTTTTATTGAAGATCAATGTAAATGCACGAAACTCTGCCACAGAAAAAAAATCTTACATTTTAGCCCAGTGGAAAGAGTCAGAAGCAGGTGGCCTACTTCCAAACAATTTGCCAAATACAACACCTTCGATATGTCCCATGTTATTTCCTGTCTTCTCCTTTGCAAGCACACAACTTCTTTCCCTCAAGCCCCCTGCTCCTAATAATAATGAATAGTCTTTGTCAGAGGTATTTGTGAGATGAAATTTTGAGAGGCTGCCTTTTGTACAATGTCTCAGGCACATTATACTAAAAGCCATCTATTATTCAGGTATCTAGGCATTTATTCTGGAAAGTCTGATTTCTACAGGTCCCTGATCTTACAAACACTTATGAATGTACTTAATCAGAACACAGATTCCTCCTTCCAGAGCCTGCTCCTTGCCAGTCACCCTCTCCCCTGTATTGTCACCCGTCCTTGCTAGGAACAGGTGCTGGAAGGAGGAACTTACATGCTGCTGTAATTGTGCTTGGCCAAGCCTGGCTCCCAGCCCAGCTGCTCCCTGTAGTCTATGGCTAAAGAAGGGTAGGAGCAGCTCTGGGGCTGTCCCCAATACCTATGTCAGTGAGGGACAGCAGGGGGGTTCCTTCTTCCAGTGTCTACTCTCAGCCACCAAGGGACAGGGGAGGGGAAGTGGAGAGATGTGAACATGTGCAGGAAGAGGAAATCTGCCTTCTTCTTCTGTTGTTCCCTGCTAACCTGCACAGCTGCAGCCCACAGCTGGAATGGGGAAGGAGCAGCTCTGGAGCTCCCCCTGTGCCCAGGTCAGTCAGGGCTAGCAGTGTCTGCAGCTGAAGGGCAGGTGTGCCCACATCACTGCACTGCCCCTAGATCTGTCTCCAGTGACTGGGGGTGATTTGGATCCTGATTTGGATAAGGGGCTATATATGAATCATTTCCAAATTCAGGTTGATTGTAATTGCACTCCAGTAGAATACTAAGCCAACAGTTGACTACAGTGTTTTTTGAACAGTTGTATACCTAAAACATTAGGTCCAGAACATAGAAATCCATGAGTGCTCTTCATTACCCTTGAAGGAATGGCTTAATACTTGAAACAAATTGTATATGGAAGGCCTTACAAAAGAGCCTGTTCTACCTAGTAGAGATCTAAGAACTACTTAAATACCTGATCTGCAAATTAGCCTGTGTTCAATTGTACTTACTAGGGATCCAAAATAAATGCTTAATGAATGTAAAACAAACAGCCAGTACACCTGAATGAGACTCTAAAATAAACTTCATTTTTAACTTTTTAATATAAAGCCCTAATTCTTTTTCTGTTGCATAGAAACACTTCATACCTGACAAGACAGTTTTCAAAGAAATGCTTTTTAAGGCTATCTAAAATGTATTTATTATTTTTTTCTCTAACGAGAACCAAGGGGACAGATAATAGCACTAGAGAGGGGCAAATGTTACACAGTACGTTTTGTATTTTCAGGCCACCAGCAAGTCCTTGGAAGGTCATGTATTGAACATGACTACGATCATTCTAAACCAGCCTTGTGAGCCATCAAATCACATCGAATTCAGCCATATGAGAACAAGCCTAAAGGTATAAGTGTGACATTTTCATTCTCTACAGTCTAAATCCTCACACATACCAGGCTGTCAAAGAAGAGAACAATTGAGGATTATCTTCTAATAGCTATACCTGAACCAGCGAAACTGAGAACAAAGAGGATGGCTTACTTTTTTATTTCAGTCTACCGATTGATTTTTCTCTCTGTTTTCCTTTCTTCCTCCATCGGACCTGTTTTTTCACTGAAACCTTACCTCTGGCTGAGAGGTTAAACATTAGAGAACCGCCAGAAGAGGTGTCATGGGTTGGCTAACAGGACTGTAACACACAGTTGCTCCACATAGGGGATGACTTTATCTTTTCTGGGGCACATTCTTCACATCTTCTCGTGATATCCAGGATATATATGGGCTTTTGATCTAGGACCCTCAAACGGCAGCCAGATGCTCCTAAGGTGGTATTAAGTCTATTTCTGTTCCTAACAGAATCAATAAAAAAATCTTTCATGTTCATTTCAGTTGGGGGCACAATGGGCCCAAAAAGTGGACCAGCCTCTTTTCTTTCTAATTTCAAACCCACTGTTAATATCCTGGGTTCAAGAGTTCACCACAGCATTTTTTATGCTTTTTATTTGCAATCTGTTTAGGGAAAATCCATGATAGTCAGGGAGAAACAATGGAATTAAAAATAAGGTGAAACCACAACAGACAGTGAACAGAACATGAAGCAAGTCTAAAAAGCTTGTTGGGTGGTCATATTGCTCTAGTGTTGCTTATTTTTCCTGTTTCTCTTTTTCCTTGAAGTTTTTCTTTTCATTCTCACTCTTTTTCCCTCTATAATATTTGACTGAACCTATCACAAGCATCCCCAGTTTCTAATACATCTTATTTTGTCAATGGATTCCAGCTTCTACCAGAATCCATCAGTGTGTCAAAACATCAGATGCTGAAGCTGAAATTGCTTGTGGCAGGCTTGATTATTGTAAGAGCGACAAACATTTTCCATCCAATCCACTTTCCCAGCAGCATCACTCTGCAAGTTATTGCATAATATTGCCATATGTTGTATCTTATTGAATCAAGCTGTGTTGGAATGCAACATACAGTAGTCATATTTTTGCATTTTGCAAGTACAATAGAAAAATGGCTAACAGATTATACAAATGTGCATGAACTGTATATGTGCTAAACTGAGTCTAACTGAGAGAGACAACACAAGTATTCACCAATTTCAAGTATTTTAACTTCTCATCTATTTTGTCTCAAGAGGACAGAAGAACATACTTGAGCAGATTTCTCAACTGCTCAAACTTTATGGGATCAGAATGTAGTTTGCGCTACTCCCTGACCTTTTCAAATGGTTCTCCACCCCTATTCTGTGAAAACAGCTTTTTAAAAAATCATTGAAGGTCTCAGCTTTCCAAGGAAATAAAGCAAATGGATCCCATGAATAAATGAATGGATGAATTTGACCCAGTGGGATTGATCTTAAGTGGTAAATCAGCATAGCTATATTGAATTCAACAGAGCTTCACCAACTTATACCAGTGTATTCAAGTGATGTCACTATTGCCACTACAAAGCATGACAATAAGGTTATATTATTTGTAACAAGCAATTTTCCTGTCACCCTACTTATGCTTAGAATATTCTCCCTGTTCTGGTCTGCCTAGCTACTATCCTGCCTCTCATTTCAATTCTTGAAAACTCACTTATAACAGAATTTCACAATGCAGTCAATAATACATTCTCCTTTTTTCTCTTTCATTTCTTTATCCTCTTTATTTTGTTGTATTTATGTTACTGTAACAAAAACAAACACCTCCCCCTCAAAAGAACGTACATTTGCTGACCTCAGCTAAGTTATTGACGTACCATCTTGATACCACTGTTCTCTTTTCTTTCCAAGATTTCCCTATTGTTTCTCATTTTTCCCCACTGGGTGAATATTAGACCTTTTGAATTCAATGCCAGAAAAATTCTCGTTGGCTTAAGCAGCTTAGGATAACAACTTTTATATGAAGTTTAACATTTAGGAACATTTCCTATTGTTGTACAGGCATGTGTTCAATTCTGTAGTAAGACTCTAGCCAAAGACTGTTCCAGCTGACCCAGCTGTACATGGGTATCTAGTCATGGGCAGTCAAAGGTGACCAAACATGCCCTACCACTGCCTTGGGTAACTTAGCAATGGTAGTACAATAGATTGAAGTGATGAGAGCTGGCAGGCTGTGGCCCTAATTCTGTATACCTTCTCTGAGTAGAAACTGGGCATTTCTGTGAAGTGTCTCATATACTAACTCAATACATTTTAATATGGTGGTGATAATGGTAATAAGTTTAGATTCTATGAAAAATAGATAATTAATACTTAGTTTTCCTATCACATAATATACAGCTTAAATGCAGGGTATATAAGGCTGGTAATGCATCCTTGCCTATTATTTTATATATATACTTAGTAGTACTTGGAGAAAAACTTAAAAAACTTAAAGCTTGTGCAAGTCACTGAATTTTCTCTTACACATATGGATATCCCCACCCCTGTCAAGTGCCTTTCTATACAGTAATGGCTATTGAAATTAAATGAAAAAAGTGGAAAATTATTTCCCACAGGAAAAAAAAAATCCATATAACAGTACTCATTGTAAAATTTGGGGAAAAGAAAGACAGGATGAAATTTGCCTATTTTATGAATAGGCAATACTATAAAATACATTTGTTATGTTGCCGGGAACTACTGTCTATGAGCTATAGCCACATAGATTGGGGCATATGAACTATTGTGCCTTGAGGATATTAAAATAAAGCACACTGGGTATGCCTACACATGCATTTATGCCCACTTAAATTTACTGCACAGTAAGTTACTTTGCAGTAAGTGGGAATAGGCCAGCATTTTCATATGCAGGCGTTAAACGCATTGTGGGACTTTGTGCAGGTGTTAAAAGCTGTGTGTGGTCTGACTTGGGAATGCTGGATTAATTGAGCTTGCTGGAGCATGACAATTACCTTACTCCAGCAGCTTCCTGCATCTCATGTATCAGTGTCCCCATGTTTAAAAATGGTGCTGGGGATGCTTGAACTAAAGCTTGTTGAATGAGCTTTAGTTCAAGCACCCTGCCACCATTTTTAAGCATGGAGATGCTGATACAGGAGATGCAGAGGTGCTTTAATTAGACCAGCTCCACTACCCGCCTTCCCCCATATGCCATCCTGTGCCCTAAATGCCATCCTGTGTCAGACCAATGGTCTGTCTAGCCCAGCATCTTGTCTCTGACTCAGGCAGTAGTGGATGCTTTAGAAGGAGAACATTGGACCATATATTTCTAGGCTGATCTATCCCCTAGTCAGTACCCTCCATGGCATCCACCACTACTGGTTTAGAGATGCCAGAGGACACATCTCCAACCATTCTGTTCAACACTATTAATATATCTTTCATCCATTCTAGTCAAACATCAAAACATATGGGCCAAATTCAGCCCACAGAGCTGGGTCATCCATCCAGTAGCCTTGATGGGGGAGCTTCCTGTGGCAGCAGTAAAACACCTTGGGCTCCAGTGCTGGAGCCCAAGCAGCATTGCAGGAAGAAGCTTGGTATCCTAATACTTGGCTGGCAGTGTGAGAACAAGCCGGGATGTTGGGCTTCTTCCCACGATGCTGCTGGGACGCCAGCACCACAGCTCTTCCCAGCTTTGCTGCCAGGCATCCAGACCACAGTAGCAGGACTGGAACCCCAGCAGCACCACAGGAAGACACCCGGCACTGCATCTTGTTCCCAGAGCTACAGCCAAGTGCCCACAATGGTGGGCTTCTTCCTACTGTTTCTTGAACCAGCTGGAGTGGGGGCTGGTTGGATCTGGCACTGTGGGAGGTTCTGTGGGCCTAATCTGGCCCTTGGGGCTGGTCCTGTGTCATTTGTCTAGCCCGTGGACTGGTCCCACACCATTCTTTTGGCTCTCAGAGCCAAATTAATTTGACACCTCTGGCCTAATCCCTTCTTGAACTGGGCTATGCTATCTGCCTCTGCTACTTTCTTAGTTTTAAACTAATTTCCTACCATTCTCAATGATTGTCCCCATAGTTCTAGTATTCCAAGACTTGGTGAATAACAGCTCCTTGTTTACTTCATCCACAGCCTTCATGTTTTTATACCTCCATCATATCCTCCCTCCGCTTTCTGCTTGGCAAACTGAAGAGTCCCAACCGATTTAGTCTCTCCTAGATTGGCAGCTGCTCCATGTCCCTGATCATTTTGGTTGCCTTCTATGTACCTTTTCTAATTCTACTACATCCTTTTAAAGTTTCAGAGACCAGAACTGCATACAGTGTTCAAAGTGTGGGCATAACTTAGATTTGTATAATGGCAGGATGATGTTCTCTGTTTTGTTTTTAAATCCCTTCTTAATGATGCACAACACTTGATTGTCTTTTTCCATTGCTGCTCACACTGAGCTGACATTTTTAAACAAGTATCTACAATGATTCCAAGGTCTCATTCCTGAGTTGTAACAGCTAGTTCAAAACCCGGCATTGCACACTTAATAACTGGAGTCATTTTCCCTCAAGTGCATCACCTTGCACTTGTTGATACTGAAGTTCATTTGCCATTTTTTGCCCACTGATTTAGTTTGGTAAGAACATTTACTACCTAGAATAATTTCGTATCATCTACAACTTTGGAGATTTCACTGGGCAGCCCCATTTCCAGATCACTGAGGAATAAAACTGGTCCCAGCATAGATCCCTGCAGGATCCCATTTTTGATGGTATAGATAGAGGTTTCTATTCCCCTGAATATCCACTAACCCAACAGGAGGCTAGTCTTGGGTCAGAGGATCACAAGATTTATGTCATTCTTGCAAACCGTTGCTAAGCTGAGCCACATCCAGGTCTGCAAAAGTCCCGAAACTGACATACCTTGTTTTGAAAAATAAATGCAGCTTGGCTTTTCTTTTAATTGATTTTTGAGGTAAATTTAGTGCTTTTGAAATCTGCCACATGAAAAGCAGAAATATTTAATACTGTCAATCTTTGGATCCTCAAGATGCTTCTCTTTTCCTTTGCTCTATTCTTGAGATTTGTCCTTCCTATTGATTAAGGTCCCAATCTCTCAATCAGTCTGCACTCAAAATCTCATTGGTTTCAAAAAGAACATCATCAGCAGAACAACTGCCAAATTGGCACTAACATGTAATTTTCCATTGCTAAAGAATACATTTTAACATACATACATAAAGCAGTTGAAAATGATTGAAGGAAGAAGGTGAAAGTAGTATTATTTTCAGTATACATATTTTGATTTCTAAAGTTTCTTAGAAAAAAACAAAAAATCCCAAAAAGTAGAATTGAATTTGTGATCAAGTTAGGCAAAAACACCACAGCAATTTCTAGGTTTGACGGTGTGACCAAAGCAAATAATTCTCCATGGTCATATTCAGTTTGAATATACTTTTTCCAGTTTCCTAAACATTATCCTTATGTTATATGTCACATTTTGTCTTATGTCAAATTCCAGGCTTATCTGATTGGTCATGTACACGTGTAATACATTAGCCATGTACAAGTGTTACATTGCTGTGCTCCTGGTAGAAACTACAAGTGTATGTATTGTTTATGCTGTTTCTCCCAGACCAAAAATGGATGTTCCTGGAGAAAAATAAACTAGCTCCAGCCAGGTAGAAGTGACTCCTGAAAGAGTTTCTTCTGGGAGAAGAAATGCTTGTATACTTTCCCACAGTTTAACTCATCCTGGTAAGCAGGAAGAGAGTAGTGGTGGGGAAAGGCTCTCAAGCCTTTCAGACATTGGAGTCACCCTGGTCTGGAGGAAGGTGCGGGGGGCAACTCCTCTTGCCCCTTCTGTTAACCACACACCGGGGTCCCTGGTGTGATGAGTAGAAAGGGGGCATGGGATGATGTTTAGTCTGCTCAGCTCCCAGGTACCAGCAGCCAAGCAGAAGGAGTAACACATGCTCCCTGTCTGTTTTTCACATCTGAGTCCCTGTTATAAGAAGAGGCAAGAGGGCTTTGCTGTGCTGTTCTCTTCCTCTCCTAGACTGGGCTGGGAGAGTAGGGGAGCAGCAACAACTATTTCCTCCCTCTTGCACAAACTGGGTACACCCCAGTTTGGGAAAGAGGCTGGGGAGGGCTTTCTGGCTCCCTCTGGCTCCTCTTGATGAGCCTGCCACCCAGCTGGACAATGGGGGTGGGATTGCAAAACCAAAAACCCAGGAATTGGGTTTGGGGAGGCTGTCCTCATGCCTGGCTACCAGTTCCCAGCTTTAAATGTTGCCTCTACTGCCCAGCCAGGCAGGGGCAGGGATTTCAAAGCCCAGGGATCAGAAATCAGGCTCCAGGAAGCTGTCTCCAAGTCTGGTTTCCAGACCCTGAGCTTTAAATACCAGTCTCCCCACCCAGCTGAGCAGCAAAAGCATAGATTGAGGAGCCCAAGGGTTGGGAACAGGGACCGGGAAGCCACCTCCACTCTGATTCATGACCCGAAGGTTTTAAATATGTGGTCCTCAGCTGCGTGGTACATACAGCAATTTAAAATCCAGGGAGCTGGGACCCAGGCCCAGGAAAACTGTCCCTGACTTGGCTTTCCTGCACCTCCAGCTTTAAATCACCCCATATGCAGCCTATTGGGGCTGAACATGAAGCCATTTAAACTGTGGCGAGGAGGTGGAGGCAGCTGCCTATTGACAAACTTCCCCCTTCCCAGGAA
The DNA here is from genome assembly GCF_052110815.1 of Crocodylus siamensis. Classification (NCBI taxonomy): domain Eukaryota; kingdom Metazoa; phylum Chordata; order Crocodylia; family Crocodylidae; genus Crocodylus; species Crocodylus siamensis. The sequence continues at coordinate 70,446,297 of NC_143398.1, forward strand.
GGGGAGAGGATAGCTTGGCAACTAATGGGCTCCCCCAAGGATGGGTTATTGCCCTCTGGCTGAAGAGCTCATCTGTGTACACTGCAGCTTCCAGGCTTTTTTTCTACAGATAAAAATGAACACTTGCACGTGGCCATTGACATTAGAAGTTCTGGATGTGCAAAGAATACAACATCTATTCCTAGGTGTGCATTACATTTCCTTGAGTCTTCAATTTCTCATCTCAGATTTGTGGGAAAACACCTATCCAACCCAGTCTAACATAGAATATTTTATTATTACTTCATTACATTGTTATTGTTTTATAAATAAGACACAGAAGTACAACTGTCTCGTAACAAGTGCTTGTTTAAGAATCTCCCAAAATCTATTAACAAAAGTGGAATTTAACTTACCAAGACACCACCTTTTACATCATGGAGTTTAATTTTTCCCCAGAATTCCATTTCTTGGCTTAAATGTATTTTTAATACTGAGAGTTCACCTCATGTTTTGGCATTATTACGTTAAAGGATGAGGAGATGTCTTACAGTGGAATGCATTTGGAATTGATCTGTGTTAAGTTGCTTTTTTGCCAGTGGTAATAAAGTGACAAGCCTTTTAGAAAGATGATGAATGTAATGTAATGTCTTTGAATGTGAATTTTTTGTGCGGAACCTAATTAACAAACCTAAACTACTTCTATTCAAACGCTCAGGAAAGATAACTCTAGTCACAAATGTTAAATATCTGTTTTGCTTTTCTTTGCTTACTCATGCATTTATTCAACACTTGCTATAGCAGTTTATCTAAAATTAGGTCCAAAGTAATTTAGGCAGCCATACCTTATGTGAAAGATTCTGTAGAAGGCTTTAAATCATAGTGACAGCCATTAGAACTTGCTTAAAGGAAAAACATTTCTGAACAACTTTGGGTCGAACAATGGAACATTTAAAAGGTTTTTAAAAACCCTATATGCAGATCTGAATGGTCTCTACTTATAAAAAATTGTACATCATATGAAGGCTTTGTAAAATAGCCAAATTATATATCCACCACCCTTGCCAGCATTCTACACAGTGAAATTAAACTTGTCAGCAGGTAGTTTAATTCACTTGAAGTTTCTTAAGATTTTCCCTCTTTAACTATCTTAGCTTGATAGCATTTGGAAATGCAATAATGAAACCCAATACTTGAAAAAAAATGGCTGCCTAAAGCAAGGTCATATTTCATATTTTCCAATCCACATTTCAGCACCAAAGAAATGGCCAGATTTCCCAACTGCTTAATCATGGACACTCTTTGTTACCCAGATCTCTGATAACTTTTATCCCTTATAGGTTTGGCTATCTTACGTCCCTATCCTTTATTGTAAATTCATATTTAGTTACCCTATTTGCCAGAGAAAATAATTTTCACAATGGCTGCTAAACAATAGAGTTTTTCAGTTTAGATGGAAAGTAAGTATCTCTGCTCATGGCCACACCCATCCTCTGCTGGCATCCCTACCTTCCTTTGCAAGATGTTATCTGGTCTAAACATGAAATGCCTGGGAAAGCCAGGTGCATGTCAACACGCAATGGTGGGATTTGCTACAGTTGACATATAACTGCAGTTGATTTTGTTGACATCTAATATGTCAAGAATCTGCGACTCTTATTTTCCACCAATTAATGGGTCCTTTCACTTCTTACTACTGCTGCTACACTAAAGAGTACGGGCAACTATTGTTTTGAAATGTCTTTATACAATGCTTGATTTCTAGATAGTTCCCAAAGTTTCTTCTGATACAGTCATATTTTTATGATATTTAAAAACTACAAACATCTGACACAGTATTCACTGAAAGAGAGGAATTTAAAATTGAAATTAGAAGCAACCATGCTGTCTTCTGAGCAATATTGACCCTACTGACCTTTTGGTGTCTGTTCTGGTGAAAGGATTATTGCCGCTAATTGGAACAATATGAGGGAAGCTTATGAAACAGCTTTAGGGTTGGGTTTCAAGAAAAATAAAATTAAAAGCATGTATCACATTTTATATCCCGTTGCCTATTAATAATTTATTATCAATGGATGTGAGTCAAATCCTCAGAGCTCCCAAACCCTCAAGGTTTGGGGAAACTTGCATCTTGATCTGGATCCAAAAAAGTAGTAATTTGGGTTTATCTAATGTATTTTACCCACTGCTGAGGTAATATTTCCTTTGCAGAGCCCAATCTGCAGCAGGAGTTAATTTGCTTAGCCTAGGCAAGTTATTTGTATTTTATAAGATGTGTGTTATTCAAGTTTTATTCTAGCTAATATGAGGAAATGTCGACAATAGAGGGCATGTTCAACTTCCATGGTAAAACAAAATGCCTGCATGGCACCAGGCTGACCCATGGTGAGGCAACTCCATACATTTCCTATGCATACTGTCTCTTGGCCCTGAGGCAGTAGATTTGTATTAGTTTGGTACTTCACAATCTCTCATGTAGTGGCATGGTGTGTTTCAGTGTGGCACCATTGTGGATTGTATAAACATAACTTCAGAGACAAAGATATTTACGTTACTAAAAATTTTTGCAACCCCGTAAGATAACTGTTTTTTACTTGCATTGCCCAATCCCACTGGCTACAAGGGACTATGTGTATTCATAATCATAATCATTATTCTTCAGTACGAATAAAGTGTTGAAGACATGGGCCTTAAATGATCATCTTTATCCTTTGCAATGTTTTCTGAAATAGTAGTTTAGGCAAATTTACTTTCCCAAGCACTTAATAAAAATGATTAACTCCCTTCTAGCACAGAATCATAGAAATGTGGGGCTTGAAGAGACCTCCAAAGGCCATCTAGTCCAACCCCATGCCTAAGGCAGGATCATACCTATCCAAACCATTTTATACAATCCATAATCTAAACTCTATGTGAGACTACTGTCAATCCTGACACAACACAGATATATAGCTCTGTGTTATGAATAGCATATGCGAATATGCTATTCACATATATAGCTCTGTGCAATATATGTGAATAGCGCAGAGCCCAGGGTAGACTGCTGTGGAACTTCACTAGAAACTATCTGTCTTTTTGACATGGACCTATTATAATTACCCTTTGCTTGTGGATATTGAGCTAGTTGTCTATTCACCTTATAGTAGTTTTGTCCAGGCCACATTTCTCTATTTTTTCAACAAGACAGTTTGTGGGGTGGGACTTTGTCCAAAGCCTTGCTGAAACCCAAATACACTATATTCATAGCATTCCCTTCATCTACCCAAGGAGTTACTTTGTCAAAGAAGGAGATCAAGTTTGTTTGGCACATGAATTTGAAGCATTTTAGAAGCTCCTTGTTCAGCCACATTAGTCTCTTGCTATTTGTCTTGTGCTTCCATCATGTAGGGACTATTTCTTGTTGGGTTTCTGATACTGTGTCATTTAGGAGCACCCAGTCTATCTTCTCTTGGCATCAGGCCTATTAACTCCTTGAATCAGATGAAATCCACCTTTTTGAAATCTAGTGTCCTAATTTTGCTGACCTCATGCATTCCCTGTCTCAGGATCTAGAATTCTATCGTATCATGATCACTTCCTCACAAGTTGCCCATCACCTTCACATCCTCCACCAGTTCTTCCATGCTGGTCAGGACATAATCCAAGATAGATGAGCCTCTACTTGTATCCTCCACCTTCTGTAAAAGGAAGTTGACCTTCACACAAGTTAGGAACATGCTTAACATGTTATGTTTGGCTGCATTGTTCTTCCAGCAGAGGTCCAGGAAATTGAAGTCTCTGATCAGTATCATCCCATAACCTTTGGACAATATTATCACCTGCTTGAAGAGTGCCCCATCCACCTCCTCCTCCTGATTCGGTAGCCTATAATAAATCCCACCACTATATTGAGTCTGCAACTTTCACTTTTCATCCTGACCCAGGTACATTCTGCTTTGTTGTTTTTTTCCTCCTGAACCAGGGAACTATTATATGTGTTTTTGACATACATGGTAATACCACCAACTTTTCTCCCAACTTTGTCTTTCTAAAACAGAGTGTAGCCTTCAGTGTTGACATTCCAGTCATAAGAGCTGTTGCAACAGGTCTCTGTGATGGGTTTACTGTTAACAGCAGTTTTAATTAGAAATACAGGCTAGCATAAATTCAAAAAAATGTCCTTTTTACCTCAACATTTCTAAACAAAGATATATTTATTAGTAGTTGGATTCAAGGTACAGCAAATTTTGAAAAAACTCTTCTACATGTTGCTTTCATCATACACATGGTAATAATTATACCATAATTGCTAGATAACTAAACATTTATGTACATGTAATTATATTATAATTTTAGCTATAGATGTTTACATTGGATATGGAATGGTATTACTGTGCAATTACATTTTGCTCTATAGTTACCTCACAGATTTATATAGTTAGCAAAGTGAGAGAAAAGAAATTACCATATAAGTATGCATATTTCCAAAAAAAATAAACGTAGAAAATTATGTAACTATACCAAAGGGCAAAACTGGGTTCTGAGAACTTAGTGGATTTTTTTTTCCCTTAGCAAACAAACTTCTAGGAAAAGTTTCATTTCGGCAGCTGTGAAAAGGAACTAAGCAGATCCTGTCAGAGGAGGCTAGAACTAAATGTAGTGTAGATCGCTGAATACTGGATAAGAGCATAGTTGGCTTAACTGAATAACAAAATGCCAGTCACAGTGTTTGCCCTTTGCTTACATTATAACAAATATAGCTTACCTAAATGCTGGCTAAGTACATAAATCCCTTAAGTGTATAGCATTGTTTTCAGCCCCATAGTCTACTTTTGGTTTAACTTCATAATAATTGGCGCCAAAATTGGTGAAGGGGAAGCAGCTGTCAAAAAGCTGCTATTAGATGCCTGGAAAATGAGAGAAGCCAGTCAGCTTTACGTTTCCTCTCTTGTCATTTTCAAGACTTCTAACATTAGCTCTGAAACTGACTATTAGCAACCCTGAAAATGATAGGAGCTAATCCGTTTCAGGATGCCAGCACCAGAGCACTGAGAGCATGGTGTGGGAATTATTTACATTAAGTTCAGCTAAGTGCATACTCTAGGGAAGCCATTAGCCTTTTTTTCCAGTCCCAAGGCCATGCACTGTAACAGAGCACACTGTATGTACAGATTGTCTTGGTGATGGGGAAGGAGAAATATATAACTATATACAGATATATTAGACTGTAAAATTTTCTTTCCAAGGAACTGGTGAAAGCCTCATCCCTTCAGACTTCTAAAATTAGATCTGTCTCAGCATTAGAAACAGTACTGTAGGGAACAATTCTACGTGCCAGAGGGAAGAACTAGATGAATGAATAGGTCTTTTCCATCTCCAACTGAAACAGGACAATTTTGTACCTGGTGCAGCTCCACATTACAGATGAGCTTAGCACAATGATTTTGTGAAATCCATTTGTGAAGTTCTAACTCATGCTTATATTAGATCAGATTATGATCTCCTGCAAAATATTCTCCAGAAGGGCTCTGGGGATATTTTCTTTGTTGAGTTACCTATACATCGTTAAGTTAGGGAGTGGGGGGTGTTTTTGCATGAAATAATCAGGGGGCCCAGAATCCAAAATAGGAAAACCCCCTCATTACCCAATTAGATATCAGCATATTCTGTGGAGGCTGGTGGAGAATACACATCTCTGAATTATATCTTGAGTCTTCTGCATTTCCTCCAGCTCTTGGAGTTAAAACCTTACTATAGCTATGATGTCAGGGACCTTACTATAGCTATGATGTCAGGGACAGGCTCCATGAAAAAAGACCCCACAAGCTGCCCTGCCCATCTTCCCCTTTCTTTCACATTCCAACTTGGACTTATGGGGTATGTCCACGAGCAAAAACGTGTGTTTCCCTGGGAACAAGCAGAAGCACCTTGTACCACTGCTATGTGTCCCCAGGGAATGCCTTGTCATGTGTGCTCCGCTGCGCAGCACGTCTTGCAGGTGGGGTAGGAGAGGCTGGGGCCAGTAATTGTCCTGGCCCCAGCAGCCTTACCTGGGAGCCTGGGGGCATCCAGGAGCTGCAGCCATGGTGATTCTGCAGTAGGGAGCCTGGCTGGCAGCTGGAGTGTGGCTTTGGCCAGCTAAGTTCCAGTTTTGGCAGTGCGTGCTGCTGCAAGATGCACCGCTGCACCTTTTTTAGGGGCGTTTTTTTTGTCCCTGGGATCTCTTGGGGTTAACCTCCCCCCACCTCCCAGCTGCAAAGTATCAGCATGGGGAATGCCTGCAGGTATGGCCTGTGCGGTGTTATAGATAGGTCTGCAGTGCCGCATGCCGCATTTCTGTGCTTATATGGACGCATCCATCGAAGACCTTTTCTGGATCTGTTGTTTCACAGAGGAAAGCATTAGGGAAGCAGATGATCCTTTCCTCATTCTAAATAGGAAAGGGAGGATGAATGAATAGTGAGGGTCACCTTACAAATTAATCCAGGGTGTGGAAATAGTTCCTATATATGTGACCTTACAACTTACAAGGATAGCACAGGTTTAGAAAATTGAAGTTTCATTTCCACTGTACACTGAGACTTCTACTTCTGGGAAAATCAAAGCTGATCTAAATGGTGCTGCTTTTTTTTCAAACACCAAGAAAGTATCTTGGTTTCATTGTTATTTTTTAGGAAGAAAGTGATTTTGACTTGGAAAAGGTTTTATTTTCCCTAAATGTTTTTTTATTACAGTTTATATGTCTGTACTCAATTAACTTTGCTTTGGATAGAAGGCAGTGAGATGTTTTCCTCCAGGTTTCACAATTCAGTCTGAAGGTTAAAAAAACCTAACACTGCTATAGACTTAATGATGCCTTAAAAATGTAGGATATATAGTGTATTAGAATAAAAGTACAACAACAATAAGAATAAACTAAATTTGTCTCTATCTCTTGACAGCCAAAGGAGGAAAAAAGAGTAGCGAGAAATATGCAATGTTTTTTTTTTAAAGGAATGAGACCAAAAACCCAAGCTGGTTATAACTAGTCATTAAAGCCCAGATCTGCTTCAGATTTCTCTATATATTTGTCTTTCATCAGGATGTATTCTTTTCAAGTTCAGCCTGATTTGCAGGAAGTTTCCATCAGGGCTCTGTGTAACGGATTAACCGGTGAGCAGGGTTGTCACTTCAAAAATGATGGATTAAGCGACAGAGCTAGGGAGCTAGAAATTATTAAATGGATCAGTAGAGTAGTACTTCACTCCTTAATCAGCAATATTCCCAATGAGGACAATGGAGTTTTGCTGACACCAGGACTGAAATCCAGATGTTTGGACCATATCTGTATTCAGACTGTAACTCCATGGAGGCTTTTTTGTTTGTCTGGAAGTGAAGAGAGGGTTTTTTCCTACTGTCTCCCATCATCACTGAAGATGAAGAAACAATGACTCTTGATTTAAACAGTTGATGGCAACCTGCTAAAAGGCAAAAATGGGGGAGCATAATTAAGCAATAACAATCAAAGCACAAGCAAGGAGGAGCTGACAGCTTGAGATGCAGCTAGAGGCTATTTGGTCATTATTTCCCAGAATGGTCTTATGCTTAGGTCATTATTTCTAATGGAGAGAAAGCATATCAGTTTTTACTGGCTGTCAAGCTTTAAATTTCAATGTCACTTGCTGTTTGTTTCTAGAGAATTAATGCCCTCTCCATCAGCCAGTTTAGATCCTTGCATCATCTCTCATCAATGCATCCATCTAATAATGGTTAATACTGAGTGACAAGGAATAGTGATTTTTTGGGTGGGAGGAGAGGAGGCATAATTAAAGAGTAGCCATTCATTGTTTATGGCTAGAGATGCTGCACAGGATAAATCATTGTATCCCCTTTCCCTCTCATTGGTTTGCTTCACACAAAGCTTCAATTTTGTTTAAAGATTGAAATAAATTCCTTCTCTACCCTCCGCTGCTGCCTTCCTTTGCATAGCTCACTGCTCCAGAGGGAGAGCTTTCTGTCACTGTATAACTGGGCTGCATCTGCTATGTCTAATTCAGCATACCGCAGTAGCACTGTAGGCTGATGAGGTCCAGCAGCAGAAAATACACACTCTGTTAGAAAGAAACAAAAGGCGGTTGCTTTCAATGGGAAGGAGCTGGGTTTCTGAGATGGGACAGAAATTCCTGTTAGTACATCACCTATGGGAATGCAGACCTGCAAAATCACGGTTGACCCTAATATTCAGTCACTGATTCTCAGTGCTTTGGGAAACCTCTTTGTGATTTAAAATTAAGTTACTGTGTATTTTATATAAGGAATCAATAATACTCCCTCAGACATTAAAATTCACATTTTCCTAGACATTAATCTTCAATCTCAGAAAAGAGAAAACTGTCAGTAATAAGAGAGTAAAATGCAATATCCTTTAAAAATCAGATCCAACAAGAACACTAGTGACATGACTTTTAACCTGGTCATCACTAGGACCTAAACTTTGGAATTTCAGCCAGTAAATATATGACTCAACCTTGAGCTAACAGATTCTGCCCCCTATCTGAGAGCAGTAGGGATGCATGCCTCTTGTGGAGTGATTACAGGGATGAAAAGGCGAAAACATACATTGAATACTAAGTTGTATTTGCAAAGTACTTTATCCATCTATGCAACCTATTTTCTGGACAGTCGTAGCTATAACCTCACTCCAACACTTCTTTTATCCATGTATGTAAGTCAGAGAGCTTCAGAGATTTGATCTGGATTTGTATCTAAACTTTAATGAAATTCAATGATTGTCGCAAAAGTTTTGATTTAGCTCACAAACTGCAGAGAGAGAGAGAAAGAGAGAGAGAGAGAGGTCAGCTGTAACATTTGGATCCTGAACTAGGACTCCGTCAGAATTGCAGTCCGTTCCGATCTAGTCAGATATAAACTGATGGCATCCACAATACATTACCCCATCGAAGTCAGTGATGCGGGGTAATTGTGAAACGTGAGATTAAAATCTTGAGACTTGGTTAGGCTAATAATGTTGGCCATGTAGCTACCAAGGGGCAGATGCTGAAAAGTTTCAGTACTGAAGTAAAGGAGAAATTTTACCTGTAACAGTGACAAGTGGTTTTATTATACAGTGACAAACTTTTACTAAAATTTCTGACTCCTGGTTAATTGGTTCAAATATATTTCTGTCCTCCAATACATTCCAGTTAGCAAGCAGATAGAAAATCAACTTGGTGGATGGAGTGGGTGAAGATTTTGACAAGTACATATTCTTATACTTGCATGCTAAAATCAATATACTATTTCCCAGTCTTAAGTATGAGTCAGGAGTGGCAATAGATCATCAAGAAGTTTCAAGATGAATAAGAAAAATAACCATGAATTACCTATCTTGTTTCACTATCCACTACCTGTGGACATGTCTGCACTGTGCATTAAGTTTAGCACTTGGTTAACCAAGTACTAACTAAATGGGCAGTACCTCATGCTACCGTGCAGTAGTGCTGGTGCATGTTTTTTGTGATGCTTACTGTGCAGTACCCTAATAATATTGTGCAGTAGCGTATTAGCACAGTTTTTGACTGGAATACTACCGTGCAGTGTTATTAGGCTACTGAGCACTAAGCGTCTCATGTAGAGATGCCCAGTTATAAGTACCAACTGAAGAACTGAGACTAGAAAAGTTGCAAAAGACCTGATAAAGGTAACTTTAAATTTTCTTTCCCACTTCATAAACAGTGATAACAATGACAACAACAATTGCAACAACAACTTGCTGTTGGGAGAAGCTCTCTGTACATCTTTGCAAAACTATCCTACAATTATACACATTTCACCTTAAAATTTCTACTGTGATACTTGCAAAAACTTGGGAACAGTTAGACAGCTGTTATGCTGAGACAACTGCTTAAAATGCTGACGAATATTGTCTTATCATTTCCTTGACTCCTTGTACATCAAGGAAACAAAGAGCTATCTCTTACCTTGTAGTTAGATTTTACATCCTTGGGGAAGAAGAAAATATCTTTGTTCTATATGTGTACACCAGCTAGCACATGGGGTCCTGGACAGCAAGGAACAGTTTCAAATTAGTTCTATAAGCACCTACCACTTTTTTATGCTGGAAAAATCTAACGTGTGGTCACCCTGCCTCAGAAAGATAATTGGATTGTCTAGGTTTAGGTACCTGACTCACCGTACAGTTCACAGTGAGACTTAGATGACAATGAAGAGTAATCCAATTTGCCAAGGTGCCTATGTGCCTCATATAGATAATAGGGAGAGGAAGGGATCTCCTAAAGGTGATCCAGGAGGCCCAAAGAACCCAGAAAGAACAGAAAGTACATGGGTGTGTCTCAGATACCACTCTTTTTGGGAACTTAGGCTTCTGGTTCAGACTGCATGGTACGCACCTCTTTACTACTTGTGATCCAGCCCTAGTGCTGAGGGTAGGGCACCTAAATAACTGGCAGTTGTGATGCCCACCTTCTACCCCAAAACCTGCTTCTTAGAGCACTTCCCAGCCTAAAATGGAGCCTGACATTTGTAGCTTGTAGAGCAAGGCCAATCTGGATTGTACTTAGGCACCTTAGTTTTACCTGAGACCTATATAAGTATAGGTACTTATATAACCTATTTTGAATCTGACCGTATGGCAATACAAATATTAATAAAGAGTGCTTAATTTAAATGTACAGCACTAAGATAAGCACATTTTAAAAAGGATGTTGAGAAAGTAGTGGAGTGGAGAAGATGTGTTCCTGGGGGTTAATTACCAGTCTCTTTAGCTGATCCAAAGGAAGGGGAGAAGGTATCATTATATTGAATCTTCACAGGGAGAGATAAAAGGTACAAAAGGGCTCTTTACATTTAGCCAAGAGAAACACAAGTGAAAGTCAATGGCTAAAACAGAAATTTGGATAAATTCATGTAGCAGGCCTACCCTTCAGAGCTTGGGTTGAGACACAGGATTGAGATTCTGCTGTTTTGATTGGTGGAGCCCAATCACCAATCAGGAGGCAGCAAGAGAAATGAAGTCATGCCCCTTTCCTGAGGGGAGGGGGAGAGGAGCCCCCGCAGGCCTGACTGTGGACCGCAACACTGTGAGATCTGCGAGACTTCAGGGGCAGAGGCCTGGAGAGTATAAAAGAAGCTGCGTGCCCAGCACGAGGGAGTGTTGGGGAAGGAGAAGAAGAGAGAAGAGAGGGGCTTGGAAGAGCTGAGGAGAGCTGCTCAGCAGGGCAAAACAGTAACTCAGGAGAAGTACCTGAAGACTTCCATTGGCAGGGAGCAATTAGGCTCTCAGTGCGCAGCACGGTGCATGGCATGAAGCTGCGTGAAGTGGCTTGGGTCTGCAACCGTGGGCGTGCAGCCAGAGACACAGTGCATAGGCTGGTGCATGGAGCAGGAACTTTGGAGCTGCGTGGGTGGCTCAGGTCCCCAACCTCTGCATGAGGCCAGAAGCTCAGTGCAGGAGGCACTGCATGGAGGGTAAGAGACCCTGGGAGCCGCTTGAGGTGGCTCAGGTCTACAGCTGCTGGCACTGGGCAGTAGCTCAGTGCAGATGACACTGCACAGAGGGTGTAGGATCAGATTGAGCCCCAGTGCTGCACAAGGCTGCCCGGGCCTCCAACCCTTAGCACAAGGTGAAGTGCCCGCTACACACAGCCATGCCATGCATAGGGCCCTGAGCTGGGCCAGTGGCAGCAGACTCAGGCAGCTGCAAAGCCCAGTGGGGAACAGAGCTCAGCCTGGAGAATGGGAGGCAACTCTCCAGGACTGTGGAGTAGTAAGTAACCCTGGAGAGAGAATCCCCACAGGTGAGGGACCCCCAGAGTTGTGAAGGGGCACCACATGAGCCGCTCCTGGGTGATAGTGGGAGCTTAGGGGTCTTTGGGGTCTCCCTCTCCTTTTCTTTCCCCCCACCTCCTTTCCTGTAGTGGTACCTTGGGAGTGGGGCCCCTGCCCTGGAGGGCACCCAGGTAGTTTAATGATTGCTGGCTATATTTGTAGACTGTGCCTTATAGTTGATGTGAATAAGTTGAAGTAATACTTTGTATATTAATAGAGTTGTAAGGTTGCCTGATCAATTCCTTTGTTCTGGGTTGGTCTACTGTTCATTTGTATTTTTGAATAATAATTGGGTGTATGTATGTGTGTCTGTATGTGTGTGTGTGTGTGTGTGTAATGGTATAGGGTTTATTGTTTTGTAAATTTGTACATATAATCTATGCCCTTACCCTTTAATGGTTTTGTTGTAATAATAATCTTGTATACAGTAGTTAAGTAATTACTGACTGGGCATGACTCTATAGGGGATGGAGGCGGCTGCTGTGTTGCTGTGTACCTCCACAGCACACTGCCTTGCAAATAATTCCCTGAATTGGAGAGGGGAGTACAAACCTGTGTACACCCAGGCTATATTCAACTAAGAAAAAAGGTACAAGTTTTTAAACAATAAAGGTGAATCATTAGTGGTATGACTAGCAAGGGACATCTCTTGGGTGTCCTCACATTAAGACTAGCTACCTTTCTAAAATATGGGCTGGTGAGGCGGTACTAGTGCTGGACAGTTGGAAGCTTCATCCTTTCTGTTGCTTCCTCCTCTGCACTGCCCAACTGTGATGCAGCTTCCCACCAGGGCTGGTCAACTGGAAGTCCCCATAGTCAGGAAGCAGAGGACAGCAGCATGAGCACAGCTTCAAGCCATGTGGCCCAACACCAGCTTCTCGCTGCCTGGCTCTTGTGTGGGCACTGGCACGGGCAAACCCGTCCAGTGGCTCCGAGAGCTAGAGGCCATATGTTGCCAACTCCTGGACTGGGTGATCTAATGGTGCTATCTGCCCTTAGAATCTATGCATCTTTGAAAGTAAGTAATACTATTATCTTCAATTTAAAGATAATGAAAGTACGGGTCTTGTTACATAGTCATTTGGGGCATTTCCTGAAGCTCTTAACCTGTGGATTGTCCACACATTTCCACCTGAAACTGGTTTTAAGCACTTGTTATGCTGCTCAAAGTTATACCAATCCAGGGCAAGATCACCTCTGATCCCTGCTACTAAGCTTGTGTTGCACTAAGATGTAGCCATTCTAGACTAGACCTTGGTGTAAAGGTCTGGACTAGACCTTGCATGCATTGCCCCTCCCCTGCTGGCCCAGATCAGATCCTCTTCCCCCTCCTTGCCCTCCCCAGCAACCCAGATCCCTGGTTACTCCCTGGCCCACACCTGTACTGTTTTCCCAGAGCAGCTGGCAGGAAAGGGTTAAAATACCTGCCTGCTTGGCTGATGCCCCTGTAGCTCTCCAGTTCAGATTAGCCGTGAGAAGAACAGCAAATCAGCAGAATGTTTGGGTAGGTGAGTTAACCCTTCCCTCCCTGCTCCCCTGGGACAGACAGCTGGGCAGCTACCAGTAGGTAGGGGCAAAATGGGGTAGAGAGGAAACCAGAAAGGCAGGGAGGAAGAGGGAAAGGGGAATTCTTGCCTTTCAGCCTTCTGGGCCCCTACTGGCTGAAGTGTGATTGCTCCAAACTTGCGCTAGCACTAACACTGATGAACAGGGATCCAGTTTTCTGTTTCCCGTGGGAAAAATGTGGATTTCCCTCTTTACCTGAGAAAAACTTAGATTTTTCATTTTAATGGAGAAACATACAGATTTTTCACTTTTACCAAGAGCTCTCTGAAGGCTGGCAGAGTTCCAGCCTGCAAGGCGCTGAGGGGAGTGGGAGGAGGGTGGTTAGGTAGGGAGCACCATGTGCATGTATATGGAGTAATGGGCCCGGGCCCAAGGGCAGAAGGAGGCCCACTCTTTCCCTCCCCCAGCCACTGCTGCATCTGCATCATGTTGGATCCACTGTTCCCACCTCCCCCGCCATTGTGGGCCAGCTTTTCCCCCACTTGGGCCTGCTCGCTGCCCCCCCGCATTGGGACTGGGCCCACTCCCCACTGCAGGGAGCAGGGTTGGGGGGTGCAAGGTCAGCCCTGCTGACCTGGCCCCCTCTTTTGTCTGCTCTGTTGCCGCCGTCTCCCCCTGCTCTGCTACCTCCCCACTGCCTCCTCCCGGTCTGCCCCCTGTGTCCCCATCATCATGGCAGTGGGTGCCTTCTGTCAGGACGCTTCTTCGTGCTCTGATTGGCTGTTTGTCAGCCAATCAGAGTACGAATAAAGCATTGTGGAGAGACAGACAGAGAGACGGACTTAGGCTTTTATAATATTAGAATATAGTGATTGAGGCATGGGTAGGCTTCTAAATTACTTTAACATTGTAAATGTATCAATGAAACATTGTCTTCAATTGATAGCTATGTATATAGTAGTTTCATTTTAATCACAGATTTTAGGTTTTTTATCAGAGAATCTTTGATTTTTTTATCAGAGAACTTGCAATTGTTTATCAGAGAAAACCAGGATCCCTGCTGATCAACTTTTGTGTGGCTTATAACGTAAAGTGAAGTGAGTTTCCTAAACAATGGAAACAGTTAGAAGCAGATTATTGACACTGCAGTAATGTTTGCCTATTTTACCCCTCCCCCCCCACTTCTTTTTGTTTGCTTTCTTTCCCATTGTCAGGGCGATCATTGGCTGCATAATACAACAGTGATATTTGCAATGGGAAAGAGAATAAGCTAAAAAAAAGCTTATTAGTCTCAAAGGGAAAAACCTACAACAATCCAATATGTCAAGTGTGACAAGTAATCTATGGCATTATTAGCGGAGAAGGAGAATCATTGTAATGTGCAAATGAGTCTATTGGTATGATTTTTAAATATGAAAAAGAAGACCTGGCAGAGAAGTCAAACTCTGAATTGGAATGTTTTTTATTCAGGCTACAAGATAGTATTTACACCCATCTCCAAATCTATGAGTTTTGTCATTGTTTATACAAACTTGAGCCTTGCTGTCACTGTTACATTCAGGAGCCTTGCTCCTGTCACTTCCTCTTAATACGTGTACATAGTACAGGCTTACAGCTTTAAGTGGTTGATAATGTGCATGCTGTAGAGCTCTGATTTATGTGTAGTGTTATTTAAATTACATTCTTCATATGCTTAGGCCTAGATGGATTATACCAAAGTCCAGAACCTCTTCCCTAAGTTATTTAATAAATCAGTGACCTTACCAGGAGAAGCATATTTACCATAAAAGTTCAAAGTTAAGGATCACTTGAAAATGGGTCTCCTTGGTTACATGTAAAATTCTTCAGAAAACTCTATGTGCAGAAGTGATCTGGTACAACGGAGAGTCAATATCTTTCTTCAGAGTTTTTAGTAAAAGTCCAAATTCAGACCCCATCTATTGGAGCACACTGAATTATGTATTAATTTGGCTTTACTGGGGTGACACATGCCCATGATGAATGATCTTTCTTTCATAAAAATGATAGGAGGATGGTTACAGCAAAATAAAAGTTAAATTAAGTTACAAGCCAGGTGCATCTACACATGAAAATGCAACACAATAAACTCTGGAGCATATTGTGCCAGAGTTTATTGCTTCTGGGCACCACATGTGTGTCCAGAACTACAGCACGCTGAGCTGGGTTGGAGCAGCCCTGGTTGACAGGAGGTTTGGGGAGTCAGCCTGCCAGCTTAGGGATGTTGCAACCCAGATCAGTGTATTGCAGAGGGGCTGGCTGGAGCATGAGAGTGCTCCAGGGTGGAGCTAGGCAGCAGACAGCTCCTGCACTGAAGTACCCTCATGCCCTAGCCAGCCCTGTCAGGGTCTAAACATGCACTATAGCACACAAAATAATGCCACTGTAGGACTGTACTTTTGTTTACAGGTACTAACCTACGGCAAAGTTAATTAGTTTCCTGAGGCCTACAATGGCTGCATGTGTATGTGTTGAGAATTTACTGCAGAGCTAATTAGTTACTCTGCAGTTAATGTCTCATGTAGATGTGCCTTCCCAGTGCAAAACAGTGAAGTTCTGTGGTTTTTCAAAATGTATCACAATAATTCTGAGAAACATCATTTAGACACTTCTTGTTTTTCATACCACTAATAAAAACACATTCTTTAGAGTATTAGTTCTTAAATACCCTTAGTTGGTCACCAGTGGTTTGCAAGCTAAACTGTAGCATGGAGAAGAACAAGTAATATGAAGGCAGATATGTTATGTGAAAGCATCATTCTACACAATTTATCTACAAAATGAACAAAATTGGAGAACCCAGCAGGATCATAAAAATAAGGAGTCACAGTGAACATTGCACTTTTAACAGCGAATAATATTATAATGTACTCTCTGCTTCTTTGGGTCCTTTTGACCTGGAATTCTATCTAACCGTGCTTCCTGCTAGATACTTCACAAAGCAGTATGCACATTTCCAGAACTCCCGAGATTAACCATTAGCAAAAAAACAGCACCTTCATTTCACTAAAATGTTACACCAGGCTTGAACTTCCCCACAGCAGGAACTGAACCCTAATTCAATTAGCCACAAATATCTTATAACAAAAAATTGACTGAAGTATAGGAATCGTTACCTCTGTTTGACCTATTCACTAAAATGTGCATTATTGGAACCAAACTTACCAGTGGAACTGTAAAATACTAGGCACATTTAGGCAAATTAATTGTAGCAAAGTAATGGATTATAGATTATAAAATAAAATGGGATTCTCAGCATGTAAAGTTTTTTTTTATGTTTAATTTATCACTTTCTGCTGTTCAAGCAGAAGGCATAGTAATTTCCTTATAAACATGTTGATCAATATTTAGATAAAGCACTGAATACAATTTTATCAAACTTTATGGTGCTATAAAATGAGTTTGAATAAAAAGTTGAGAAATGAAAATGGTAAACAAGAACTGTCATGATAATTACTTGCTGGCTACGGCCTGCCTCTTTCTTTACTCCCCAAACTAATAAAAGTTGAGTGTGTATGGAATACAGAGCAGGGATTGTATTGATTCATGTGCTGTCATTTTCAGTTGTCCTTACAATTAAGTTTGTTGAGTAATCCAGCTCTATTTGAAAAACATGGAAAGTTGATAAAGCCTAAACAGCAGATCTCTTTGAACTTGTCTGCCTAACCCTTTGTCTCATCTTTTCTTACTCATCTACATACTATTATATATTATGTCCCGCTGCTTTCTGATCTAACAGAGAGGGTCCTGTAGGTAAAGAGATGTATGTGTGAAGGTGAGTAAGCTGACAGTATGATGTAGAAAGACAGCAAGTCATCCACTTGCAACAGCTCCTCTTGATACACAAGTGAATACAGAAACTGTGGGCACTGTTAAAATCACTTTTAATAATAGTTGAGTGAAGCTGGAAACTTGGAAGTAACTAATAGTTGCTTCTATTTGAGGTTTGCTGCTAGGGGCCCAGTGTCAGCATAAAGGTCGCAGGAGCCAATGCGGTAGCTCATCTCGTGGATACTACAAAATCCATACAGATTTCTGGCAATGCATGGAGTCAGTGTCAAATTCCCTGGTTCTTTTCCAGGGCTTGGGAAACATTGAAAAGAAACTACAAGATAAAAACATTGTAAGCTTTGCTCCCCAGGTCTTCCTTCTGCAGGTTTTCTGATGGGTAAGGTAAGCTTATACCTTCAACAGTGTCCTTGCTCCTATTTGTAGGAATGTAACCTTTTTTCTTTTTAAAGCTCACAATATTTTAAAATTGGAAAAGTTAGCTCGTTCCATTTGATACTGACTGCTTCTCTGTAGACTTTACATCCTTCTCATACAGCTATATGCATGATTACATGTTCCACCATTATGTCAACTATTTGGCTTTCATTCTCCCTGGATTGATTTAAGTTCAGGTTCTTTAGAAGATCCCTATAGGAACTTTTATATAGCAAGAGGAGGGAGCATCTTACTTGCCTAACTTCAAGGAACATTATTAAATATTCAGAGAGGAATCAGAGGAGATGATGATTACCCCTGCAAAATTTAAAACTCGAGATATTTGAAAGCTTGGACTGTATTGGTTTAACTGGTAAACACATCTAAAAGGCAGGTAGGTAATGCAGGCAACTATAAACTCACAAGTAAGATACATAAAAGAGAAATGGAAGTCTTATAAAAAGGGAAATGCACCACTCGTTATCAATTCCACTTCAGCTGCTGCTTCAAAATGGAGTCTTTTATATGACACAGGGCCTAGTTCTTCCCATGCTAAAATTTTTCACTGCTCCGATTGAAGTCACTTCTGTCCAGTGATGGTACAATTTAGTTTATAGTCACTTAAAGGCAGGCAGGGATTTTGGCAACTGCTATATTCTTCCTTCAACCAGTTATGACTACCAGAAGCTCTCCTTGAAGACTGAAGCAGAGCATGAAATCTATTGCTTGGGGTTAATATTGTTGTCCATAAGCCTGCTAGCATTTTAGCAGTAAAGTCTAAATCTTCCCACGCTAAGGTGGCATTTTCATTCTAGTTTTATTCCAGCCCAAACAAAAAAATGTGACAATTACTGTGTAATCCAGGAATATTCCCTCTCTTCTCCAAATGCCAAATAATTCAAATAGCACTTTTTCCTGCTTGTTCTATCATATAGCATATTCTTCATCAGATAAATCATTTCAGAGCTCTGTCATCCTTCTCTCAAATACATATACCCCCATAAATACATTCTCCTTGTTGAGCATCCATCCTGCTTATGTTCATGCTTTGTCACTTTCTTCTCTCCAGAGCCAGTCAAAATACATGGTTTCAGAGAGATTGGTATATGGGTATAAACTCAGTATAATTAACTGACATCTATCCAGATCCACAAAGCAGTGTGTTTGGATCAATACAGAGGTTACCACTGATAATATCTGTACACAGAATATTAAACACCAGGAAACAAGGATATCTGTAATTATGTGAATTAAATCCAGAAGTATTACAGAAAGACTGAGATGAAAAGCAGTGGAATCAAACCTTTCCATAGCAAAGGCTATTTTAAAATGGGCATAAGAATGAAAACAAAAATATGCCAAATGTTTTATTAGGGTGTGTGTACAGGAGATTCAAACCGTTCTGTAAATGAGAAAATCTGATACCATCTATCACTGGCTTTTTAGAATAAATAGCTCTATTCAGTGTATTTTAATGTGGTTCTAGTACAATTTGAAAAAAAGGTTGAATGTTTAAAAAAATATCAGCAGACAAGGTTTTTTGGGTGAATCTAATACCTTTTATTAGACCAACTTAAATTCTTGGAAAAAAAATTTTTTTAGCAAGCTTTCGGGTTTAAAAAACCCTCGTCAGGCTGAGGAAGTCTCTGCAGTTGACGTGTGCTCTTCTTGGGTGGAATGAAGAGTAAAGAAGCCAGAGGCTGCGCTGGTATGCATGCAAGATAGGCAGTGAGAGACTTCCTAAGCCTGACGAAAGGTTTTTAAACCCAAAAACTTGCTAATTTTTTTTCCAACTATTTAAATTGGTCTAATAAAAGATATTAGATTCACCCAAAGAACCTTGCCTGTCTATGGCCTTAGACCAACACAGCTATAACCTACATCCCTAAACATATCAAAAATGAATTTTTTTTGAATTTATGAATCAAAATATTGCCTTTGGAAACTGCTGAAACTAAATGTTACAGAAATGTTACAGACATTTTTTAACATCTTCATCAATTTTTTTCTACCCAACCTTTGGGGGGGGGGGGGAATTCCTTTGCATCAAAAATCTTTTTGATCTACTAAAAAGTTAGAACATGTATACTGAACATACACAAAAGTAGTTAAAACACTTTTTCTCTATTTCAAATCCTTTAGAAAAGAGTGTAGATAAGTTACCCGAAGAGCGTTTTTATTTAAATTTCAGGACCAAGGGCATAACAGAAGAACAGAAGAAAGAGAAACAATTTAAGGCTGGAAACATCTGTTGTCTTTGGAGTACAACCAGCTGTGCTGTGATATGTTGTAGGACAGCTGATCTGCTTAACTGATTCTACAGATGTAGCCGGGGTTGTTGTCATGCAGGATCAGTCCCCTTCCCCTTCCCCTCCTGGAGCTTCAGGATTCCAGTCCTTCAGGAAAGGACCCACAGGTGCCATGCCCCAACTTGGGGCATGGGTTTGCAAGCAGGGGAACCTAGGCCTGTGCGAAGTGGCTAGTATTCACTTTGGATTCTGCCAATTCGGGGGACAGTGATTTGATTCAATGATTTGGATCACTGTCTCAAATCAATTCAGTTGAATCTGATTTGGAGATTCGGCTGCTGACCAATCTCTAAATCACCCAGGCCCACCCCCTGTCCACTTGCCCAGCCCTGTCAATGGCTGCCCTGCCTGGCCCAGCTCCTGGCTCTGAAACCTCCCCCCCCAATCACCAGGTGCTGCCAGGTGGGGAAAGGGGGCAACCCCCACTGCCCCACACTGCGTGGGGAGCTCTGCATGAACCCCCCTGATCCCCGCACTGTCCCAGCCCCACCACAAGGCTGCTTTGCTCACTCCAGCTCTGGCCCTTTAAAGAAAAAAACTCCAAAACCTCCCACTCACCAGTTCCTGCTTGGCAGGGGGAGATCCCTATTGCCCCTCACTGCCCCACATCATGGGGGGATATTGCTGACATATGTCAAAACCAGGTCTCTTGTTCCTTTTTTAAATCTCTGATAAGGCCACAGGAATAGATGACAACATTTGAAAATCTTGACATGCCCAGTTCTTTTGACAATTAGGAGCTCAAAGGAAGACCTGACAGTTCTGTGCCCATGCTGCTCAATTCTGGCTTGTTTTCTTTTCAAGAAAGTAAAAAATGAAGAAATAACTGACAATGCTTCACACAAGGAGGCTTTCAGCACCTTTGAAGCTAGGGCTTACTTGAGAGAGAGTATTAGAAAATTGTTTTTCCTTCTTCATCTCTTGCTGGGTCCCGTTTTGGCTGGTTCTCATCTTTCTCCCCTCTATCATGCCCCCTATGTAGGCTTCCCCTTCTTTGAACCCCCCAGATGAAAGAAGCAGCTATCTCCTCTTTTCTGTTCCACATCCTTGCACAGAAAGAAGCACAAGATTAATTCCCTAGCTTACTAGCTGCTGCCTCCTTGTTTCCAGCTGGAGCTCACTGCTGAGCTGCACAGCCAAGATAAAGCCAGAGGAACAGAGTACTGGTGCTACTGTTGCTACAGCCTAGTACAGCAGCTGACATTGGCCAGGCATGGGCTCCCTGAGCAGCCAAGAGAGATGCCACCACAGCTCTCCCTTGCTATTCCTGAGACAGTGCCTGGGATCACTTTTGAAAACCTAAGACTCCCCTGGTCAAATGACGATGGTTAGCACCTACACACTAACTATACCTAACACATTTTATTTTAAGGGTCCAGGTGGGGGGGGACCCCTCCCCCCCTCCCCGCTAAAAACCCTAGATATTTATTTTCAGTGTGAAATGTAGCATCAGACTGAAATGTAGTCTGAGGGTGCAAACAAGCCTAGCAGGTCCATGGGGGGTTTGAGGAAGGGGGCTGGTATGTTCATACAGGTGTTCACTAGGCTGGATGAACCTATTTCACACTGGGTTAATCTAGGTTGATCTAAAATTAGTTCAACTCTGAGGTGAACTGACTTTAAATTGGGTGTGCCATTTTTAGGGTGATTTAAGCCCTGTGAATGCCTACATGCCTATCCATTTAGATCGACCTAGCCTTGGTTAGGTCAATCTAAATGTAACATTTGCATATACCCTATGTCTGGTCTCCTTGGAATGGAGTATATCCAGAGTAACACTATTATAAAAGGGATGTATGATAAAAAGGGATGTAAGAGAATCTAGCACAATGGAGATTTACTAGAGTAAACCCAGTTTTAATAAAAGGAGGATCAGGCCAACAAACCAGGGCATTGTCTCCACCTAAGGCCAGCATTGTGTTTGTTTTTCACTGAGGTGTGCCGATGTTCCTGCCAGTATTTAGAGAGTCTTGCACTGCTCCCCAGAGTCACAGTGGGCTCATCTACACAAGACGCTACATTGCTCTAGTGATGAGCTACGGCAGTGTAGCACATTGCTACAGTAACACGGTATCAGCGGGCACGAATTGTAACGCTGCCAGTATTGCGCAGTTGCTACTGCACAGTAGGGTCAGAAATGATCTGTGATGCACTGGGACTGCACAGGACCAGTAGTTAGTTACTGCACAGTCATTTAGTACTTGAAGTAAGTAAACAAGTACTAAATGACTGCGCAGTAACAAGTGTGCAGTCAAGCACTTGTGTAGATGTGCCCACTGATGACTACATCTGGGCTCAGGAAAGAATTTTACCCCTATGCCAGATCGATGAAGAAATCTTTCATTCAGGAAGAGGACTGTGGGGATGCCTACCTTTTTTGTAGTATGGGGTATGATTCTCTTTCTAGGACCCCGAACATATTCAAATGAACTCAGCATGGCATAACAAGGCATTTCGACTTTGTTTGGAGTTTCAGAGTTGGGTTCAGGAAAGTAAAAAAACAGATGGAACCCGGAGATCCAAACATCTCGGAGATGCTAAATTTTGGTGACAGAAATCTTGTGAAAGAAAGGAGTTTAGATACCAGGATGATAGGAACTCCTTGAAAGCCGTGTTTAAGAAACAGGGAAATAGACTACACGGATGCTTTTAAAAAAAGGTGAGAATGTAGGAATGTAAAATGTGTTTAATAAAATGTTGCTTGTAGATGCTTGTTGCACTTAATTGTGGTTCTAATTCCTATTTGCAAAACTCAAACTCGGCATAAAGCTGAAAGAGAGAGAAGCATTTATAAATTAGCCTTTATCTCCAAATGATTAATGCTGCAGTCATGTTTCCTCTCATCAGTTCAAGACCACTTGCACATCTATAGAAATTGGGCATGAGGTGTGCTGAAGCATAGTTAAATCACTACTGCTTCTACTTTTGCATTGAATAATCATTCCTGCTCTCACTTTTGTACCACTTAAATGGGAAAGAAGGCAATTTAGCCACTATCATATATAGCCTGAGGCGAATGTCTTATAAACGTCATTTAAAAAGACATTTCAAGATTTATTTATTTATTTATTTTGCTGCAAAAGCCCAAGCAGAGGACCTGAGAAAATGCATTGTTTCCTACAGTTTTTGCCTGACTACACTTCAGAAATATTTATTAACTATTATAAAATTAGAGAAGCTGGAGATAGAAAAGACCTATTAGATCATACTGCCTGTCCCCCTACAGCACGTTTTTAGTGCATCATTAAGATGTCATAAAGTCAACATGCTTGCCTCTTTCAATCTGTAAAAATGCTTCCTGCTCCTTCCCTTTCCTCTCCTCCCTCTAGCTTTCAATTTCCATGATTTTTTGCTTAACATTCCTGAAGTAGCTCAGCCCCCCTGCAAGATTTCTGAGAATTACCAGTGAATTTCTAGCAGCATAGGCTATTTCTGAGTTAACTTATGATCTTTATGACATCCAAGCAAGAATTTTCAGAAGAGCTTGGCAACCACAGATTTTTAAAGGGATCTGTTCCCACTGAGACAAAAATAAATGGCCATTGTTCCAAAGGGGTCAGCTGGGCTATTTGGAAAATCTAGCCCTCTCTGTCATTTGAGTGCTGACCAACATTAAAAACCTGGCCTTTATGTAGGCACCTAAAAAATAATTGCAATTCCGTTCTGCAGAATGCTTGAAAAACTGGTTCTGTTCTGTTAAAAATGTGGAATATTGAAAACTTTCTATAAACATTAGGTCTGGCCTTTAGCAGTAGACTGGCCCTGGTAATTTTCATCAACACAGACTCTTAGATGAATATAATCTTAGACATGCAAACAGTGTAAAACATCTTTATTTTGACTGCTCTGTATATATTTCTCTCACTTAGGGCTTTTCAATATTTGAAAGTTAACTTACATTAAGGTAGAATGCACTACAGATATTCCCAAATAACTGTACATGTAAAAAAGCTTTGCATCAGTGGTTTCCAACCTGTGCCCCGTGGGCACCATGTTGCCTGCAAGACTCTCTGAAACTGCTCGTAGGCATGGAAAGATACGTATTTCTTTAGATTGACAGGTAGAGCAGAGTATAATGTCATCTTTGTTATTTGCTTGGTATGGGGTCCCTTGACACAAATCTCTCTCCATCAAGACTGCTTCTTACATTCACCACCTCAAAGATTTAGACAGTTCATATAATTTTTTTCAGAAAATAGTTTTCTTGAATACTACCATTAAATTTCATACTTTAAAAATTACAATGGCCCAAGTCCCAGGATGGGTAATATAAAGTGCTGGATTAGTGTAGGTTTATGGTCTATTACCTTCTGACTTATCAGAACTAGTAATATGTGCTTTATGGTTTTAATCCAATGCCCAGTGAAGTTAATGCAAGGTGTTTTTGATTGACTTTAATTGTAGCTGAATCAAACCATTATACCTTAGAAATTCTGGAATCCTTCCTGAATTTTGTTTCCATTTGCAATAAGGTCTAATATCTTGAAAGCTAATCACCATGTTTTGCCTGGTACAATTATAAGAGTTTCTATAGCTTTCTTAAAATGTATTTGTATTTGTTGTAATTTTTCTTCCTCTCTCCAAGCTCTGTGCAGCTAGATACCTAATACTAGTTTAACATTGCTTTGCTGGCATACATTAATGAAAAATAGTAAGGATAATACATTACATATCTGGAAACCAAAGTATGTGGTATCCAGGACAAGACATTCTTTAACGGGCTATCTAAGTTTCATGTGAACTTGTGTGGTAACTTTCATAAATAAGCATTCACTCTGCTATTCAAGAATAAGTCTGCCTACAAAAGAAAAACTTTATCTTACTAAGAACACCATGTATTATTTTGAACAGAAGGCATAATCCAGCTCCCACTGAAAAGAGGGATTTTGCCATGATGATGATGATGATGATAGGATTGGATCTACACTGTCTACTGACTGGTAGAGACATATATTGGAAAACCATGGAAGAGTTTGATTGTGGGAAGAAATGGTAAACACTACAGAAGGATTTAATGTCCAATGGAGGTTTTTTCCTGTACTTTCCAGCAAAATGTATAAAACACCCTCCCCATGCTGTCCCACAGTTTGTCCCAGGTGCCAGCTCTGTTATGCCACTGGTTATTTGGGGAGTTCATATGTGGAAAGGAGTATTCATTATTTGCTTTTTCATTATTTTCCTGTTAGTGTCATTGTGTCTCTCAGAAGAAGTTATGCCATGTGAATTAGTCGACTAACCAGATACCATGTGTAACAAGTATTGAAAATGAACTGTTTGCAAACTGTACAGTCTAAACATTTCTTGTCCAAACTGTCAAATTGTATTTTTGTCTATTCATAAGATATTTGCAAATGACAAGAAATTAGGATAAGTTTACAAATGATTCTCAAATAGAAGAAAAGAGATAAATTTGTAACTGGTTAGTATTTGCAAGAATAATTTCCTTGACTGCATTCCTGTGTGTGACTGTAACTGTCTGTACATGCAATACTTAAAACATAAGAATTCACTTTGATTGTACAGCAGCATCATGAATTTCACACACCCAGCTCAATGTCCAATGGCAACAAAAAGAGCCAAAAAACTGTTGGGCATCATTGAGAAGGGAATTGAAAAAAAAGTGGAGAACATCATCATGCCATTATACAAATTCATGGTGAGACCACATCTCGAATACCATGTTCTGTTCTGATCCATACATCTCAAAAAGGACTTTTCAGTTTGGAAAGGAAAAGGCTGAAGGTGGATATGATAGAGGTCTGTAAAATAATGAAGGGTATGGACCAAGTGAACAGGGAACTGTTGTTCACCAAATCCCAGAATACTAGAATTAGAGGGCACCCACTGAAATTACTATGTGACAGGTGAAATACGAGAAAAAGTACCGTTTTACACAACATGTAGTTAACTTGTGGAATTCATTGCCACAAGAGGAGGTGGAGGCAGATAACACAGCCAGGTTCAAAGAAAGACTGGATAAACTCATAGATGATAGATTTAATAATGGCTATTGAACAGAATGATTGGAGATGTTGCCTTTGGCATCTGTAAATGAAAAATGGTGGATGTCAAGGAGGCTACTGAAGAGGTGATAGATTGCTCTAGAGATGTCACTGTTTTCCCTATGTAGCATCCACTTCTGCCATGGCTGGAGACAGAATACTGAGCTAGATGGACCATTGGCCTGGCCCAGTCTGGCACTTCTTATCGTAGTTCTAACTTAGGTGTGGAGACTGATACCTAAGCTGGTAAATGTTAGAAGAGAAACAGCTCATAAAGAAGGAGCATGAGAAATTGAAAGAGAGATGACGATTTGAACTCTATTATTTCTTTTATTTCTTGCAAGCATGATTTGTTGCCATATTAATGGATATAGATCAGTAACATTTAGAGGAAGAAAATGACAATAGATCCACATGGCTGGTGAGATAATACTTGGTATACTGAAAAATTATGGAGTGTGGGCAGCATGTTGGGTTTTCCAGTGAAAGTAATTAACATGGTCAAGGTCTCATTCATTCTGCAAAGCACATTGAAGCTAAAATATGTAGCAAGGCCCCTGGTTTTCTGCAATGCAATAGTGCTAAATTCTGTGTGTCACTGTTAACTGAATGCAGTATCTCTCTACAATATATGAGAGAAATGGGGGGTATAGTTTCATTCCTCTCAAGTCAGTATAAAATTTAATGCTGTCAAACACTTATTCTATGAAAGTATAAAACATAAGAGCTGCAGTCAGGCCTAAATAATGCCTGGACTTTTTGGCTCATCCTGTACAGGAAGCTTTCTTGTAAGCTTTAAGAAAGAACAGCACCATCTGTAGCGGTATATCACAACTTCCCACCTTCAGCTCAAAGCCATTATATCACAGTTGCTTCTTCCTTCTGGAGCATCAAAAGTCTGGTTCCTTCTCTTTAAAATTCATGACAGATTTTCCATCTTAAGGGGCAAATTCTGCCTTAGCAAATTGTTGTGCCTATTTATATTATGACTGCATTTCATCCTAACAACTTAGAAAAAAGGAAGCTTTTTCTCACTTTGACTTATACCCCCCCTAATCTCTAGATATTGTTATCTCTAGCCAATCACAAACCAGCATCTTGACTACACTTCTAGGGGATAAACCATGGAATCCACAATTTTGAGTGAATGCCTAGAACAGCACTTCTTTCCCCAAATGTAAGTTTCAATTTCTCTCTCTCAGGAATGTCTTGTCAATATTTATCCTGAACAACAGCCACCAATTACAATTAGATTAAATAAAACAAGGTTTATTTGACACAAGTAATAGAAAACAGAGAGAAAATCAAAGTAACTAAATGTAAGCAAAATAAATCATAAACAACATCTAGGCAGCCTAGCTAGTTAGACTAAACCTTATAATTACAATATATTGATTAAATAGGATTAAAAGTCTTATATCTCTTTGATGCTTGTGGGATATTACTAGTAGCCTGTTGAGCCAGGCGGCTCAGACACTTCCCCATCACTTTTCTAGTGTTTTTCACATGGTTATTTCTTGTTTCCTTTTTTCTTCCTCCAACTCTATATTCCCTGATCCGGATCCTCTATTATTTTGCACATGAATGATCATTTACATGATTGCACACTATACATAAAATGTTTTTTCTGATTAAAAAGCACCTGCTTTGAACTAGTGCAAATGCCCACAAAAAACACAAAGCAACTGAGTCAGTTACCTTGGGCTTATAGCTCCTTGGCATGCTATCTTACAGTGGTAGCAGTGCGCATGGACATCTCAGACATTTGCACTGAGAAAGGACTTCATTCTTCTGATTACACTTATACTAAATGCCGCCTCCAGCCATAGAATGTGCTTCATTTGATCAATGTTGGTCAATATAATTTAACCTGAAATCTTTCCCCCACTTGCCATTTGCCTGTTGACCCATTTCAGAGACTTTCATAGGCTGCATGAAAGCCCAGATCTTCCAAGCCATCTATCCTAATGCCTCCTAAGCATACCTGATGGCAGCAATCCAGTCCATTTCTGGAAGCTCTTCTGTGCTCCACTGCCGAAGATTGAGCCTGTTCCTAACCTGCAGTACCAAGACCTCAGCTTGGTACTGAAACCCTGTACCTGTAATTACAAACCTATATAAAAGGAGAAATATGTAGTTAGACTGGGCACGTCTACACATGCCATTAACAGGCAGCAATAAACTATTTCAGAGCTTATTGCTCCATAGTTTATTGCTCCCAGGAAGCTCCCGGGTGCATAGTTTACACATGCGCCCAGAGCACAGCACACGGAGCCAGGTTGCAGTAGCCCCGGTTGTCAGGGGAATCCCAGGGGGTCAGCCTGCCAGTCTGGGGCTGCTTTGACCAGGCTTAATGTGCTACAGAGGGACTGCCTGGGGAACAAGGGTGCTTCAATGCAGGGATAGCCAGCAGGCAGTCCCCACACTTAAGCACCCTCATGCCCCGGTCAGCCAGGTTGGCATCTATATGTGGGCTGCTGCACATGAAAAAACTCTGCAGAAGTGTAGGACTTGTACATACTGCTGCAGAGTTTATTAATTTTGTGTGCCTTGATAGGGGTGCACATGTAGATGCTGAGACATTTACTGTGCAGTTAATTAGTCAACTGTGAAGTAAATGTCTCATGTAGATGTGCCCACTGACTCCTAGCATGGCTAAATTCCAGAAATAGGAACAAACAGAGGAAACAACTTCTCTTTCCTGTTTAGCATATACCTATAGCAAATTAAGGGACAGGGAGCATGTCTACATGTTAAATTAATTTGATGCAATAAACTCCAGTGCAGTTCACACTGGAGTTTATTGCTCCTGGTCACAGCATTTACACATGTGCTTGGGACCACAGCATGTTGAGTCATAGTGGAGCAGTCCAGCTGTCAGGGACTCTGGGAATCAGCCTGCCTGCCTGGGGTTGCTTCAACCCAGCTCAATATGTTGCAGAGGAACTGGCTGCAGCAAAAGGATGCTCTTGTGTGGGGCTAACCGACAGGCAGCCCTGCACTGTAGCACCCTTGTGCCCTACCCAGCCCTGGACAATATCTATATGTGCATTGCAGCAGAGAAAATAATTCCACCATAGGATAGTACTTGTGTTGGGCAGTATTATCCTATAGCAGAGTTAATTAGTTTACTCCAGCCTAATAACACCGCAGTAAATGTGTCATGTAGATGCACCCAAGGAGTGGGGCCTAGCTGAGGGTAGTCCTAAATATTAGTGTATACCTACTGAGGAATCAAAGCCCACTTTGAGTCATAACACCATAAGAGCAACCCAGAAGGTATAAAAATCCCCAAAGTTTTCTAGCTTTTAATTGGGAGGACAGGTTTTCCTTCCTCTCCAAATGCAAAACTTCTGCCCCTAGGAAATGGATAGTGGGTTAGCTTCCCTGAGCTAAAACACCTCAGGAAACATGACAGAAACCTGGAACCGCTCTGCATTGATGCTGAATCCCCCACTTAGTCATGGTTTCCATACTCTATTTTGAGTTCACAGGATTATAGGAATGTAGGGCTAGTAGAATCTCATCAGATTATCCAGACCAGCCTCTATGCAAGGAAGAATCATCCCTGACTAGACTATCCCAATCAAGTGTTCATGTAACTTGCTCTTAAAATCCTCCAAGAGATTGCACAATTTCTCCAGGTAGCCTGTTCGAATGCCTGACCACCCTCAGAGTCAGAAAGTTCCTCCAAATCTTCAACCTAATTTCCACTGCTATAGCTTGAAACCATTGCTTCTAGTCTTGTCTTCTACAGCCACAGAGAAAAGCCTGTCTACATCTTCTCTGTCCTCACCTTCAGGTATTTGAACACTGTTTTTAAATCCTTCCTCAGTCTTCTTTCCACCACACTAAATAACCCTAGTTCTTTCAGTCTTTCCCCATAAGTCTTGCCTGCTGGGCTCCTAGCCATTTTTGTTGCTCTGTACTGGCCTCTTTCCCAGCCCTTTCCACATCCTTCTTGAAGTATGGGGCCCTGAGCTAGAGATAGTGCTCCAGGTGAAACCTCACCAGTGCTGAATAGAGAAAAGAGTCACTTCTTTTGTTTTGCAAGTGATGATCCTGTTAATACAACCCAGTATGTTCTTGCCTTTTTTTTTGCAATAAGAGCACACTGTTGGCTTATTTTCAGTGTATGGTTTACTGTAAGCTCCTTCTCTACACTACTGCGTCTTAACTAGTCATGCCGTACCCTGCACTTGCTGTTGTCCCAAGTGTACGACTTTGCACTTGTCCTCGTTGAATCTCATCTGATTGATTTTGGATTATATCTCCATTCTTTTAAGGTCATTCTGGATCCTAATCCTACCCTCCAGTGTGTCTGCAACTCCACCCAACTTGATGTCATCCACCTTGCAAGTACATCCATGGAGTCTGTATTTTTATAGCTTGTTAACAAAAATGTCATGGGAGACAGTGTCTTGCTAAAGCCTTGCTAAAGTCAAGGTACATCACATCCACTACCCACCTCCAGGCCTCCCCCTCATCCACAGTGCCTGGGACCTTATCATAGAAGGAAACATGTTTGGTCAGGCATGACTTGCTTTTGTTGAATCCAACTTGGCTGTTCCTGATCACTTTGTACATCCTTCAGAGGCATTAAATGCTTCAGCATTCTCTGTATTATCCATGACTGGATTGACTTCCACATTCCATAAGGGGACCTGTGGTTTTCTCTTTTCTTTCTATTACTTACGATATACTTGTTGAATCCCTTTTTGTTGCCTTTTATGTCCCTTGCCAGCTGCATCACAATTTGTGCCTTGAGCTTTCTAGTTTTCTCCCACCATGCCCATGCAGTACTGTTATACTTTTCCCTAGTACCATGACCAAGTTTCAACCCTGTGTAAGACATTTTGCAGTTTCAACTCGTTGAAGAGTCTGCTACCTACCCAGGGTGGTCTCCTGTTGCATTTCTCATTCTTCCATCATGTCAGGATAGCATGCTCTTTTGCCCTTAAAAGGGCCCCTTTAAAGTACAGCCACATCTCCTGGGCTATCTCCCCAGACATGCCTCCCTAGGGAACCTGCCAATAAGTTCCCTGAGTTTGTTAAAGTTTGCTTTTTCTGAAGTCCAGAGTCTTTATTCTCGTGTTCCTCTTCCTCTTAATAGCATGAGTAGGCTCATAACAAGTTATCATTATCACTTTAAACATGGGGGAACATGGGCTATTCAGAGCTTCCTACGTTCGTTCATCCCACAGATACAAGAAAGGTGGCAATGCCAAATCTTTCCTACTTATACACAAAAGTTGAAGAAAAGCAAAGGAAAGTACACGCTTATTGATTTCAGCCATGTGAGAAAGTAAGAAAAAAATCAATTGTACCACCCACAGGAAAGGGTGCTGGCTGTTTTCTTGCTGCTTTTCTTGCAGAAAGCCAGATGCAGACAATTAGATAACGTGCCTTTGAACCTTTTGAGAAAGATCCTCAGATGGTATAAATCAGTGATACTATGTTGATGAACACATCAATGAAGACATGCTGCCTTACACCAGCTGAGGATCTTACCATTTGTGACTAATTCTGTATTGTGTTAACACTTCATGCAATTTCACTACAATCTCTTGGGTTTTTGAGGGTTTAACTCAGTGAAGACTTTGATCTTTTGTTTGCAAAATGTTCTTATATTTTTTACTGCTAATCTTTTTATTAGTTGAGATGGTGGGTGACTATGTAGGTTGGGAGTTCAAAGAAAACATATTTGGTAGCTGAAACACAACTGCCATCTAAAAGAAAAAAATGCATTTCTAATGTATTTTGGTGTGTTTATCTAGTAGGATAATTCAGAATATTGCAGAAGAGTCTGTAAAACCAAACTGCAGTAAACTTGAATTCATGAATATGTAGATCATTATCTATAGTAAGCAAATTCCTAACATAAATTTGAGAATATGATGAGTTGTATTATTCCAGACATTCATAGGCAACAGTATTGTTGGGGCGAATAATTTAATTATCTTCTATGAAAGACTGCAAAAAGACCCTTAAAATGTGTGTTTGTCGGGGGAGGAGGCAGGGAGCATTTTTAGTCCTCATAAAATAGAGGGGTTAATCAGTTAGATACTTATTGTTTGACTGGGCCAATAGTTAGCTTAGTACAATAGTTGTGCTAGTGGGCAGCACCCAGCCCAATCCAATTCTTCCCTGACCCCAACCTGGGGAAGCACCCATCCCATTAGCATCCCATCTGGACAGCCCTGTGGGGCACAGCCATGGACATGGAGGGAAGGACCAGGGTTCCCAACAGCTCAGGGGCTGCTCAGCACCCATTCCATTAGCATCCCACAGCCCTGTGGGGCACAGCCATGGACATGGAGGGAAGGACCAGGGTTCCCAACAGCTCAGGGGCTGCTCAGCCTACTGGCACCTTGTGCCCTGGCCATGGGAGAGGTAGGCTGACTTCGCAAAAAAACAGCAACAAACAAAAAAAGGATCAGGCTTCTCGCCACTTCTGCATTCAGCAGGTGCCTGCTGAAGGCAGAAGCTGTGAGAGGCCTGATCCTTTTTTTCTGTGGAGCCTGTCCACCTCTCCTGTGGCTGTGGGTGAGCTGACTATTAGCTGCAATGTCACAGAACTATGTTACAGTCAAAGAACTGTGATGTGATTGGAATAACAGAGACTGGTGGGATAGCTCGTTTGACTGGAATACTGTCATGGATGGATATAAAATGTTCCAGAAGGACAGGCAAGGTAGAAGAGGACGAGTTATTGCACTTTATGTAAAAAAGCCATATGATTGCTCAGAACTCCAGTATAAAACTAGGGCTAGGTCTGTTGAAAGTCTCTGGGTTAATGATAGAGGGGAGAACAACAAATGTGATGCTGTGGTGGGTGTCTGCTATAGACCACCAGACCAGAGGAAGTGGTGGATGAGGCTTTATTCAAACAGCTAGTAGAAGTTTTCCAATCACAGGCCCTTGTTCCCATGGGGAACTCCAATCACCCTGACATCTGCTGGGAGGGCAATACAGGAGTGCACAGGCAATCCAGGAAGTTCTTGGAGAGTGTTGGGGACAACGTCCTGGTGCAAGTACTGGAACAGCCAACTAGAGTCCATGTTCTTTTTGACTTGCTTTTTGCAAACGGGGAAGAATTCATGCGGAATGTAGTGGGTGGCAACTTGGGAAGCAGGGACCATGAGATGATTGAGTTCAGGATACTGAGAAAAAGAAGGATGGAGAGCATCAGAATAAGGACCCTGGACTTCAGTAAATCAGACTTTGATTCACTCAGGGAACTCAAGGGCAGGATTTGTGGGAAGGCAGTCTGAGGGAAAGAATAGTCCAGGACAGTTGGCTATACTTTAAAGAAGTCTTAATAAGAATGCAGGAAGAAGCCATCCCAAGGTGCAGGAAGACTAGCAAGTATGTCAGAAGACCAGCAAGTATGAAAGAAGACCAGATTGGATTACCAGGGAACTCTTCAGTAAAATAAATCACAAAAAGGAAGCTTATAAGAAGTAGAAATTTGGACAAATAAAAAGGGAGGAGTATAAGAGGATTGCTCAGGAATGTAAAGATGAAGTTGGGAAGGCCAAAGTATAACTGAAGTTGCAGCTAGCAAGGGATGTGAAGGGTAACCAGAAGGGTGATGGTAGTAAGAAAAGGATCATGGAAAATGTGGGTCTCTTACTGAATGGCAGGGGAAGGCAATCTTGTGACAGAGGATTCAGAAGAGGCTGATATGCTCAGTGCCTTCTTCTCCTCAGTCTTTAAAGATAAGGTCAACTTCTAGACTACTGCACCATGCAGCACAGTTTGGGGAGAAGGTGAGCAGCCAACAGTGATGAAAGAACAAGTTAGGAACTATTTGAAAAGCTGGACTATACAAGTCCATTGGGCAGGCTGTGATGAACCGAGGGTGCTGAGGGAGTTGGCTGATGAAATTGCAGAGCAACTGGCCATCATGTTTAAAAACTCATGGCAATCAGAAGAGGTCCCAGATGATTGAAAAAGGGCAAATGTAGTGCCCGTCTTTAAGAAAGGGGAAATTGGTGGGGCCAAAATGGCTTTTTTTGTTCTTTTTTTATTTTTGGGGCAGTCGAGACAATTGAGGCCTGAGCATGAAGAAGCCAGCAGCCCTAGAGGCCTTTGTTGTGTCTTAAGGGCTGTGTATGTTGCTGGCAGGAAAAAGGGTGATGTTTGTAGCTGCCTATGGTCTCTTCTTGCATGCCAGAGGGCCATCCATCAAGTGTTTGAATTTTTTTTTCCAAGGGTGCGGTGTTGGTGGGCAAACATATGTATGTGAGTGTGGTTGTGGTGTAGGTGGGGATATGGGATGCAGGCTGTTGTTTCCCTTGCTCTCTGGTTTAGGGGTTTGTGTGCTGAATCCTAGGCCAGCAGGTTATGAGTTCCAGGTTGGGTATGTGTCTAGAAAACCCCTAGATATGGGTATCTAAGAAAGTTTTTTTTCTTCACCACGACATATGGAAGCTGCCACAGGCCCCAGAAGCAGTTGAAACTCCAGGGTGGAAAGGTGCAGGCCTCAGCATGGCATGCCAAACTTAGTTTCATAGTTTCATAGTTTCAAGGGTCAGAAGGAACCTGAGTAGATCATCTAGTCTGACCCCTCTGCCATGGCAGGAAAGAGTACTGGGGTCAAACGACCCCAGCAAGGTGTACATATAACCTCCTCTTAAAGACCCTCAGGGGTAAAAGCCAGAAGTACTTCTCTTGGAAGTTGGTTCCAAATCGTAGCCGTCCTGACAGTGAAGTCGCGCCTCCTGATATCTAGCCTAAATCTACCCTCTGCCAGCTTGTGACTATTACTCCTGGTCACTCCTGGTAGTGCTCGGGGGAACAGGGACTCCCCCAGTGCCTGCTGGTCCCTTCTGACTAGTTTGTAACAGGCCACTAGATCCCCCCTCAGCCTTCTCATGTGGAGGCTTAACAGGTTCAGGTCCCATAGCCTCTTCTCATAGGGCCTGCCCTGCTGTCCCCTGATCATGAGAGTGGCCCTCCTCTGGACCCTCTCCATGTTGTCCACATCCCTCTTGAAGTGCAGTGCCCAGAACTGGACGCAGTACTCCAGCTGCAGCCTGACCAGTGCCGCATAGAGGGGGAGGATCACCTCCTTGGACCTGCTTGAGATGCATCTGTGGATGCATGACAAGGTACGGTTGGCCTTCCTGACTGCATCCCCACACTGCCGGCCCATGTTCATCTTGGAGTCAATGTTGACTCCAAGATCCTTTTCCACCTCTGTACTGACAAGAATTGAGTTCCCCAACCTGTAGGTATGGTGCCAGTTGTTCTTCCCCAGGTGCATCACTTTGCACTTGTCGGTGTTGAATTCCATCCTATTCTCATCCGCCCACCCCTGTAACTTGCCTAGGTCCGATTGCAGCCTATTCCTCCCTTCTAGCATGCCCAAATCCCCCCACATCTTTGTGTCATCAGCAAATTTGAACAGGGTGCTTTTTACCCCCTCATCCAAGTCACCGATGAAGATGTTAAACAGTGCGGGCCTGAGGACTGAGCCCTGCAGAACCGCACTGCCCACATTCCTCCAGGTCGAAAAAGACCCATCCATTACCACTCTCTGGGTGTGCGGCCCTCCAGCCAGTTGGCGACCCAATTCACTGTGAGGGTGTCAACACCACAGGCCCCCAGTTTCTTAATGAGAACAGGGTGAGAGACAGTGTTGAAGGCCTTCCGAAAGTCCAGGAAGACTATGTCCACTGCTACTCCTGCATCTAACGATTTGGTGATCTGATCATAGAAGGCCACCAGGTAGGTCTGACAGGACCTGCCACTAATGAACCTGTGTTGGTTGCCCCTAAGCATGAGCTCCCCTGCTGGCCCCTCATGGATATGTGCCAGAATAATTTTCTGAAAAAGCTTGCCCAGGATCGAGGTAAGACTAACTGGCCTATAGTTTCCCGGGTCCTCCTTCTTCCCCTTTTTGAAGATGGGAACCACCCATGGGAACTTGGTTTGGCATGCCATGACAAGGCCCAGTTTTAGGCCCATGCTTCAATTCAACTGTCTCTGATTGGTGCCTCCTGAGTTTGGGGGGGGAGGGTGGGAGCACCCACAGAGGCTGCTGGTGACTTTGTGCCTGGGATGGAGCTGGCAAGCTCCCGGAGAAGCCACTGGCATTGTCAGCAGTGGGGGTGGAGCTGGTAACTTCCTGCAGAAGCTGCTGATGGTGTCAGCAGGGGTGATGTCTCTGTTAGTGGGGGCATATCATATCTAGCTCCTGTAGATGCCTTCGGTGGTGTCAGTGGTGGGGATGGCCCTGTTGGGTAGGGCACATGCCCCTGCCCCCCCATACCCTCCCTACCAGTTGCCTATGAAAAGGAGTGTCCCGGGGAGACGGGGCGGGGCTCGCCCGCGGAGGCGGCGGAGCCCGAGCGGGACATCCGCCGCTTGTTTATGCCGGAAGCCGGCGCCCATGCTGGTGGCCGGGAACCGGCAATAAAAACAGCCGGCCGGGACAGACGCGGTGGGAGTCCGGAGGGGGGACTCCCTGCCGCGGAGACAGGGGCTCCAGAAGGGGAGACGGCAAGGGGACCCGCACCAGGCGGGAGCGTGGACCCCGACAGGGAGGGGCTGCTTACCCCATTGGGGGGAAGGACAGCGGCGGCAGCTGGACCCCGAACCCGGAGCGGGGAGTGGCGGGTCGGCCCGGACGACGAGGGTTCCAGCGACGGGGAGTACTGGGACTGCGTCCCGCCTGCGCCCGGAGTTTACAGATCGGGAGCCGGTGCAGGGGCCTGGGAGGGCACCGACGAGGCACTGTAAGCGCCTGGACCGACGCCGGACACCAGCGGACCAGAATCCGGAAGGGAGGACCCCCAGGAGGACCCAGGTCGAAAGCGGGGATGCCAGCCGGCTAGGTTTCTACCCCGGGCAAGGGACCCGGTGAGGAGCATCACCGGGAAACCCCGGGTGAGGGCCGGGGTCTCGCCCACAGGAAATCCAAGGGGGCGTAAGGCCGGGGTGTTAAGGGGTGGCGGAGCCCTGCAACGTGACCGTCGGGGATCCTGGGCTACGGAGAATCAGGAGCCGTCCCACTGAACCTTACAACAAGTCGTGGCGGGCGAGAACCAGGGCGGGGACCTGATTACCTTACATCTGCTCCGGACCTAGGGGGATAGCACCACTCTTCCACCGTGACGCTGTTCCGAAGAGGGTGCTCCCTCCACCTCCTCTAGCCCGACGGTCACAAGGAGGATCCAGGAAACTACATATCAGTCAGCCATACCTCAATCCCTGGAAAAATCATATAGCAGATCCTCCAGGAATCCATCTTGAAGCACCTGGAGGAGAAGATGGTGATTAGGAATAGTCAGCATGGGTTCACCAGGGGCATTGCATGTCTGATGAACCTGGCTGCCTTCTATGATGAGGTGACTGGCTCTGTGGATGTGGAAAAACCAGTGGATGTGATATACCTTGATTTTAGCAAGGCTTTTAATACGGTCTTCCACAACATTCTCACAGACAAGCTAAGGAAGTATAGGCTGGATGAATGAGTTGTATGTTGGATAGTAAACTAGCTGTAGCATTGGGCTCAGAGGTTAGCAATCAATGTCTTGAGGTCTAGTTGGTGTCATAGAAAAACATGTGTGCTGCCAACACAGGAGTGGAGAATTCTGCAAGCTGATAAAAGCATGCGCCATGGAGACAGGCCTGGCAGGTGCCCTTTTCATGACCTGAAGGCCTGTCAGTCAAGTGTGACCTACTTTTAGAGAAGCGCAGGCTCAGTTGTAACAGAGAGCTTGTTGCTACGCATACCCAGCAAATGAGAGAAATGAGGTAATCTCTCTGGAAAGTTCGGTCTTCCTAGCAATTTAATTGGCTATGAGAGTTGCTATAAAAGGTCTGACGACCCCTCCCTCAGGGGGAGACCCGCGGAACTGGAGACAGAGCCTGGTCTTTTCCAGGACTGTCTTCCAGCTAGGCCCTTAGGCTTTTCAGTCTCCTCCTTCGTCTCATGTTCCATATACAAGCTTAGTATATTATATTGATCTATCGGCTAACGACCTACCTGGCATCGATCTCTAACCATGACCTCGGATCACCCCTTGGACTCTGACTATGATTTCGACTACTTACCTGGTTTTGGACCTCGGCAACCATCTCGACCACCTGATCATTCAGCTGTCAGCGGACACCAGCGAGTTATAGTTCTGTGTTGTCAGTTGTTCCTCCTTTATAAACTGTAGACCATCCCTGGGACTTATCCGGCAGGCTTGTCCTGTCGGTGAACCCTGTGGGACAACAGGTCCCTCTGTTGTGAGTTAATACTGTAACTGAAGACTCCGTACCTGCGTTCTTCCAAGCGTAAGTCAATAAATCCATTCTGTTAAAAGAACTCTTAGCTTCTGTGTCGCTCAGAACTCCACCGCCGCTAGACCCAGCCTGTTCGTTCGGTCTCACTGTGACACTTGGGACCCTTCCCTGGGGGAGGATTACCCAGCAGTTGGCAGCCAGTATCAAGTAGAGTGGTTTTGTTCACTGTCTTGATCAACAACCTGGAAGAGTGCATCTTCAGCAAGTTTTCAGATGACACCAAACAGGGGAGAGCAGTAAATACCCTGGGGGGTAGGGCTAGGATTCAAAGTGACCTAAACAATTTGGAGGGTTGGGCAAAAATAAATCCCATGAGCTTTAACAAGGACAAGTGAAAAGTCCTGCATTTAGGATGGAACAATCCCATGTATCAGTACAGGCTGGGGGCTGACTGGCTGGGCAACAGCTCTGCAGAAAAGGGCCTGGGGGTTACAGTGGACAATAAGCTGAATAGAGGCCAATAGTGTGCCCTTATTGCCAAGAAAGTTAAGGGCATACTGGGCTGCATTGGTAGGTGTGTATCCAGCAGGTGAAGGGAGGTGATTATTCCCCTCTATTCAACACTGGTGAAGCCACATCTGGAATACTGTGTTCAGTGTTGGGCCCCCCACTACAGAAAGGCTGTGGACAAATTGGAGAGAGTTCAGCAGAGGGCAACAAAAATGGTGATGGGACTGGGGGAAATGACTTATGAGGAAAAACTGAGGGAACTAGGCTTATTTAGTGTAGAGAAGAGGAGATTGGGAAGGGATTTAATAGCAGCCTTCAACTGGCTGAAGGGCAGTTTCAAAGAGAATGGAGCTAGACTGTTTTCAGTGCTGGCAGATGATGGAACAAGGAGCAATTGCCTCAAGTTGCAGCAAGGGAAGTTTAGGTTAGATATTAGGATTAATTTCCTTACTATGTTTTCCAAGGTAGTAAAACATTGGAACAGGCTACTCATAGAGGTAGTGGAATCTCCATCCTGGGAGGTTTTTAACATCCAGCTAGACAAAACCTTGGCCGGGATGATCTAGTTTGGGAGTGTCCTCCTTGAGTAGGGGTTTGGAGTAGATGACCTCCTGAGGTCCCTTCCAACCCTATTTTTTTAATGCTTCTATGATTCACGTGTCACATGTACAAGTGCCCTATCTGATCACTCCATTCCTTGCTGAGAATAAGAACTGAGCAAAGGGAGGCTGTTAATTCATACACAGATAAAAAATACACGTTATTGGAAGATGTTGGAAAATCATGCTACATTGGTTTTAAAATTATTTTTGACTAATAGACATGAAAGGTTTTGTTCATTGAATATAGTCATTTGTAGAAGGAAGGGCCACATACTAGAAAGAGTTAGATCATACGTACAATGAAGCAAAAATTCCATAAGGTATACGCAACAATGAAACTATAAAATCTTAACTTACTATAATATAATTCAAGGAAAGTAGACACCATGTGTATTATTTCAAAATTATCATTTATTTGCTATGTGATTATAGCTGGTGTTTGGATCACTTAAACCTTGGTATTAATCTGTAATATTAAGCTTTTGAGCAGTTTTTCATCTTTAAAGTATTGACCTCTTGTCCTTAATTATAAATGCTTTCAATGAAAATATATTACATGTATTACTTTGATCTGATGTGTTATTCTAATACTGACCATGAGCATTTTATGATTACTAATTTTGATCCTGCTTCCATTCAGTATGTGAACATTGACTGCAATGAGATCAGTCAGACTAAAGACCTGTATTTAAGAATATTTTCTTTCTATAATTTTATTTCAGTTGTCCACTGTGATAAACCAAGTGTAATTCTACTGGCACTATGATTACATGAATAATGAACTTGACACTACATATGTATCAAATCCAGATTTTCCTGGATACAGTTCCAACATCTACTACTTATGGTTAATTGAAGACTGGGTCTGGAAATTGGTGTTTAGCATATTAGACATGAGACTTATGCTTAAGAAGAGGCCAACAGACAGCTTTTAAAATTATCTAAATTTTCCTCTGGCATATGTTATTGATATTAAAATATCAGATCATGGCACTACAGAGCTTTAGAAACTGTGACTAGAATTAGGGAGTAATTTTCAAAGTTACAAAAAGCTCTTCTCCAGCTCCACTCTGTAAGCTGAGCTACTGCACCCTGAATTTACAACTCATAGGACTAAATGGATAGAGAACAAAAAAGAAGTTGGCATAATCTAATATTATTTACTAGCAAATCGCTTGTCAAGAATAACAGGGGAAGGGTGGCCGGAGGGATGGAGCCCCGTGTCTGGGCCCACGCCCCCCCTCCCTCTTTTGGGTCTGACCCCACCCCCCTTTGGATCCCACCCTGCTCTCCCCCTACCCCATTTCAGGTGTGACCCTGCTCCCTCTCAACCCCAGTTCAGGTGTGACCCCATTACCCCTCTCCTGCCCCCGGTTTGGGTCCACCCCTGCCCCCACTCTCCTCTCAGGTCTGATCCTGCTCCTATCCCTCCTGCTTTGGGTTGACCCTGCACCCCTCCCTCTCAGTTTGGGTCCAACTCCGCTCCCCCACTTCCCCCCCAGTTCAGGTCTGACTCTGAGGGGGTCTCACCTATTCTGCCCAATTAGGGTCTGATCCTGCACCACCCATTGGTTTGGGTCCAAACCTGCTCCCCCTCAGTTTGGGTTGGATCCCTCCCTACCCCCTTCAACCCTGATGCTGGTTCTACCCTGCTCTTCTCCCTCCACCCAGTTCAGCCATGACCCTGCTCCCCCTTCCCTCCCCCAGTTTAGATCTGACCCTGTTGCACTCCATCTATCCAACTTGGGTCTGAGCCCCCCCAGTTTGGTTCTGCCCCTGTTCCTCCCTCCACCCAGTTTGGGCCTGAGTTGGCCACCCACCCTCAACTTCGGTTTGGATCTGACCTCCCTCCCCCGAGATTTGGGTCCAACCTTGCCTCCCCTGGTTCGGGTGTGACCCCACACCCTGCCTCCCAAGTTTGGGGCCAGCCCCACATTCCCCCAGTTCAGGTTCAACCCTGCCCCATCCCTTCACCGCATTCAGGTTTGACCTGACTTCCCCCCTCCTCCCGGTTCTGGTTCAACCCCACCTCCCCTCTTCCCCTGTTTCGGGTCCGACCTCACCCCACCTGAGTCATGGGGCAGAAGGAAGTGAGTTCAAGGTTTGGGTCTGACCCCACCCCCGTTTTTCTCCCCCCTTTTGGGTCTGATCCCGCTACAACGGAGGGGCTCCCACCTTTCCTCAGCTGGCTCCACTGCTTTTAAAGTGTTCTACCCATTAAAGTGCTTCTGTGGAGGTGGGGCGGAGGGAGCCACTGAACCAGAGGCTGCAGGAGGAGGTGGTGCCAGCAGAGGGGCATTTGTCTTGCCTCAGCTGGCCCTGCCACTTATATAGTGCTCATGCCAATTTTTTTTTGCCACATGTGGAAGTGGGGCAGCGGGAGCTGCCATACTGGAGGCTCCTATTTTAACTCAGCTGGCCCTGCCCCAGCCTCCTGGCCCATGCAGCCAATCAGCGCATGCACAGTTGGACAAGAGTGTCACAGACAGACAGGCAGATAGAGAGACTAAGCCTTTTATTATGTTAGAATTTTGTATGTAACAACTGCAAGGCATGCTTGGCTGCAAGCTGAGTGGGTGAGCTGTACCTAAGTACTTTGCAAAAAGGGCGGCAAACAATTTGTAGAAGATGCAATAGCTTTTCCAGTCAGGAGAGTATGCCATGCACAATGCATGCTTTGTACTGGGCTGTTTGAACTGTTACCAGAGGGTCCCCCTCATTGCAAAATGGGGGCTCTGATTGGCTGTTAGTGTGTCATAAAAAGTGGAGAGTGTGGGGAAAAAGAAGTAGAGGAGGAGCAAACTCCAGCCTGGAGAGAGGGGGCAGAGACTCAGTCCCCTCCCCCCCATGCCTATAGGGAAGACAGAGCTGAAACTGGATCAGGGAGCAGATATCAGGATGGGAGAGGCTGTGTCACTTCTCAAGAAGCTGATTCTCCACTGGGTTGGAGCTGAGTAACCAGGGCAGGTGCCCAGGCCAGGAGAAGTAGGGAAGAGGTTGGTCAGCAGGGTGGTTGGCTGGCTGATAGCTGGCAGAAGCTGCTGGTTCAGAAACCCGCAGAGAGAAGCCCCTGTTTGAGCTAGGAAGGCTTGCACTGCCAGGTCAGGGACCTGTGGAAGGAAGCCCCTGCT
This sequence comes from Crocodylus siamensis, assembly GCF_052110815.1. NCBI lineage: Eukaryota > Metazoa > Chordata > Crocodylia > Crocodylidae > Crocodylus > Crocodylus siamensis. The sequence continues at coordinate 70,488,608 of NC_143398.1, forward strand.
TGAGCTGGGAAGGCTTGGGGCTGCAGGAATAGAGACTTGCTGAGGGAAATCCGCTGTTTGCGGATGGAAGTGCTGGGAAGGGAGAAAGCCCCAAGGAGTGGGCTTAAAGGACACAAACTGCATGGGGCTGTGAGGGGACACCTAATTTTATACTGTTTGCAGAAGGTGTATTTTGGAAGGAACAAAAGGAAGCCTATTGCCTGCAACAGTTGACTGGGGCCTTGTCTGGCTGTGGTCAGGAAGGATCAAAGGAGTTCCAAGTCCCTGGAGGAACAGGAGCCTTGCCTCCACCATCTAGTGGTGGAGCATAGTTATAGCTGTGTTGCCATTTATTGTATGGGAGGTGCATTTTGACCAGAAGGGAAACTGTTTTAAAGGGTTATAACCAGGTGAATATAAGTACTGAAGTTATTTGAAACAAGTCGTACCACCCAGTGTGTTGGAATTATTCACCTAAAGTTGCAGTTGTCAATTTTATTCAAATTGTTGTTTTTATTATTAACTATTTTTCTTTTTTTAATTATTTATTTATTTTCTGTATATAGTTGTACATAATAAAGAAACCAATGTATTCATTGGTTTCGGAGTAAATTCCTGGGTGAGGGACACCTCTCTATGGGACACCTCAGTCAGCAGATCTGGCTGAGGGAGGTTCCTAGGGCTACTGGCACCCAGAGGATCCACAATCTGGCACATCACCCAACCTAGTGTGCTGGCACATGTTACATGTAGTTTATTTCAAAAGGGTGCTTACCCAGCCTATAAAAATAAACATCAGAAAGAGCATCTATACATGTGCTATGGGGCAGAGGTGGGGGTGCTCTGAGAGCTGCTCTAATTAAAATGCCAGCAGTGTCATGTGTATTTAGCATCCCACACTTCAAAATAGTGGCAGGGGTGCTTTAACTAAACCTCGTTTAAAGTGCCCCCACTGCCATTTTTAAATGCAGAGACACTGAATACATGTGATGCAGAGCCAGCTGGAGTGCGCTAATTAGCACGTTCCAGCAGACTCACATTAGACTCAATTAATCGAGTCTGCTCTGACCCATGCTAATTTGTACACATTACAGCAGAGATCTTTCATGTGTATAGGTGCCCAAAGAGGACATTTTAGTGGAAATTGGTTTATGGAGATACCGCACATTGCCCCATAAGGGGAAGAAAAGTTTTCCAAACTACTAGATCCACCATCTAACTCCAATAATCCCTTGGAGATTGCTGTGAAACAAGAGGAAGTCCCTTCTTCACAAGATGGGGGAAGCTATTATTGGAAAGAGCCTTATAATCAACAACTCTTGTCTACATTGCTGAGTAGTGAAATAAGGATGGTGGCCTAATTTGATATAACTAGATAGTTTGACGTGGAAAGCATACATATTGAGCGGACTTAACATTTTGATTTTGCTTGCTGTTTTTTACAAATTATGTCCACCTACTCAGCTGTGTTTTTCCACATCATTCTCTTGGATTCAATTAACCAAGTGACACCACCTGAGAATCTGGCACACTGAATTACAATAACCACTCTTAACACCCTTTCAGAAAGTATACACCAGAAACAAATTTGAGTGTTAGCTTGCCACTGATACAAATTCTCTGGGAATACTCAAAGTACATTGGGTAAAAAATATTTGTTATGTTCTAACTGGGGAAATATTGGCTTAAAGCTGTACAATATTTACTTTTTCTTAGTATCTATTTGACTTGCTTAAAAAGTGTTAGTGTTATATTAATATAGCAGTTCTGAGTCATTAATGACTAAATGTGTTTAAAGGCTTATGGCAAAGTGTAAGGTGCTAACTCAAACAGGTCATTAATATATTGGAAAAAACAACAACCCAGCATGAAATAAAAAAAATCCCAAATTATTTACATCATGCAGGCTATTTTTTTAAATCCTACTGTCTAGATACTTTCCTCTTTACATCCTTTCCCATTTTATTAGTTCATAAAAGTTTATAATTACTGACCAAATGAGATGCAGTTTTAACAATGTATTATATAACATGCTGTGATTTTATATACAAAGAATCATTCTTATTTTTTTTAAAGACGACTATAATGCACATAGATTCTAACATTCTCATTTGTATGCATGCAGTCAGTGTGTGCCACTTTTGGACACAATGGGTCAGATTTTGGTTTCACATTATTGTAAAAAAGAAATAGTTTTTCTGGTCACATCACTGTGTTGGCCCACATCCATCTTGAAAGACAATGGCAAAAGTGAAAAAACAGATCAGGTATATGGCTATGTCCATATGATAAAACTTGCCATCCTGGATGTTGGTATCCTAAAAGAAAAGGTTGCCCCAGGCAGGCTTCCTTCAAAGCCAGAAATAGAGTAACTGTGGCTGCACAGGCAGGTTTATTGACACTGTTACTTACCTGAGCTAATTAGCCTACTTCAAGAGCCCTATGGAGGAGGCAACAATTCTTCCAATATAAGAAGCAGTCTCCCCAGAGCAGCATTGCTTGCTTGAGGGTGCCTCTTGAGGAAAAGCAAATTTGTCATACTTAGTGTACGTGCCCTGCAATGATGGGAATGGCTGTGAAGTTCAACTCTGGACCAGCAATCCTTGCTTGAGGTTGTGCCGATGTAAGATATGGTAGCAGGGTATGAGAAGGAAGCACTAATTGCACCTGTAGATCGCTGAACTTCCATCTTTCCTCCATTTACTTCCTCTTCCACCTACTTGTCTACGACTGCTCTGGATCTTTGCTGTAGTACAGCCCTTAAGTATAAGCTTCCCTTACATCATCCCAGCTTGTGATGTCAGTGCTGAACAACTAACACCTTAATATAATAGCTGAAAAAAGAGGTCTGACTTTTCAAGGATTATGGTGTGGGCTAGGCATCACAAGGCAGATTAATTTTGCTACACCAATTTACAGCAGCTGAGGATCTGTTTTATTTATATTTTATTTATATATTTATATATATTTTATTATATATAAAAGATCAAGGAATAAGGGAAAGCAAAATGTATTTATTTTTATATGCAAGGTATATGCTGCCTTTCCAAACAAAGGCTTAGTTAGAAAACAGAATAAATTAAAAACGGGAGAGTGACAGGAAAACAAAAACAACGTAAAAGGGAACAAGCATATCAAAGTAAAATAGAGACCCCCCCCTGCTTAAACAACATCTCATCCTAGCTTTATTTGGTAAATGTAAGTTCAAATAGCAAGGTCTTAACAGTGCTTCCAAAAGATGTCCAGGCTCAGGCTGTGGTGGGTCTCAAGAGGGAGGGAGTTCCAGAGCTGAGAAGCAACTTCAGAAAATAAATTCCCACCTTTCATGTGGTACTTGTAGAAGGTTGCTCATTGCTGACCTGCTTTAGGGATCATAAGGAAGCATAAGAGGGAAAGAAGTTTGTTAGGTATGTAGGGCATCCAACAAGTTTAAAAGACTATGTAGAGCAAACTACCAAAAATGCACATAGGCCATGAACTATCTCCATTTTAGAGGATGCTTCAGTGTTACTTATTGAATCCTTATAGTTCTAATGATCATCTCCTATGCCAAGGTATATCAATCTAAGAATTCAAATGTTTAGCTATTTTCTAAACTTCACCTAAACTATATACCCCTTTTAAATTTGTAAGTACAGACATTTCCTGATATTACAAGGTAGGCCAAAATTGGCTCTGTTGAAGCATTTTACTTCTATTCCTTCCTGGGGTTTTAAAAATATTGAAATTGGGGAAAATTTATCTGATGTTATTAAACTTAAGAATTTAAATCCAGGTTCAGTCTGAATTCTGAATGAAGGTCAAAATCAGTTTAATGCAGTTATCAAAACACAAGACTACGTGGACTTCATTTTTTTTTGTTTGCTCTCATTTCAGATTAACATTTCAAGATAAGCATTTTCTGTTGAAAGACATGGATAGGACTGTTTTCAGAATAGATAATACTTGTGAAATAAAACACAGCATGATGTGAGCCTGATTTCTGCATGTGCCTGCCTGGAAATTCAGATGTTCAGATGTTCCAGTTTCTTTTTGTGCACATTCCATAAAACTAGAAAAATGGCAGGCATGTAGTAGAATCAGTCAGTTGTTAGTAGTCCAGTGGTCTAAAAATATTTTGACTGTGTTCACTTTTATATATAAGTAGTAAAAAAATAAAAAAGCCTCTATTCAGTATTAACTTGGGTTCTGGGTGTTAAATTGTCCATAATGGGAGCTAACAGTCTGCTCCGTTAAAGGGTTTACACTGGCTTCAAAAAAACTAAAGGCCATGTTACAGGTTACCTTTAAACCATCATAAAGGCACTTAAAAGAGGAGCATTTATTTGCTAAGCCATTGTAAGTGCTTTCTAAACATTTTTTTTAAATAAGCTATTCATAATGAGGTTTACCTTTGAAACATTTTATCCATGCTGTTCCAAGGTATTGTTTGAATGGTCAGGGGCAGTAAACACTTGATTTTCGTTTCTTCAGCATCCCAAGATGTGCAGCTCCCAGCCACTCTATCACTTCCCACTGCAATTGGCTGCCAGGAGACTTCCCCGCTGCTCAGCAATCGGCTGCTGGGGGGACCCCCTCCACTCAGTAATAGGGTCCCCCCCCCCAGATTCAGGAGGCACCAGTCACTCATGTCAAGGGTATTTAAATGCATTCAGTTCACTAGAGCTAGAGGGCACCTTTCACCAGGACTGTATAAATCAGTGTGGGGGGCTCCCCAGCACACTTGGCAGCAGACCCAGAAGTGGACCGGAAGTACTTCCGGTTCACTTCCAGGTCTGCTGGGTCTCCCTGTACCTCCCCCCAGCTCAGTGACTGGTGCCCCTTGGGTCTAGGGGGGGCACTCAGGGTCCCCCTGCGGCCGATTACTGAACTGGGGGGGCGCAGGGGGCTCCCCAGTGCACTCCTAGGCAGACCTGGAATTGGACCAGAAGTACTTCCAGCCCAACTCCGGGTCCACCGCTAAGCACATGGAGGGTCCCCCCACATTCCTGTGGGACACTCCTTGCACCCCAGCATCACAGTGTTCACAAGCCATGCTGGTACCTCAAGGTATGTAGAAAAAACTTTTAAACTGTGTCTATGTCTGAATCACTGACTCTCCAAATCAATATTGAAACTTTAGATTCATATTCAGCTGAATTGAATCAGGGACAGTGATCTGAATCAACAAATCAAATCACTGTCCCTGATTAGGGCTGAATCAGAATCAAATAGGACCTGCTTTGCACACCCCTAGTGGACAGGAGCCAGGACTCTTTCCTCCCCTTTGGTGGAAAGGCAGGAAGGGTATCATGGAGCTGGGAGGCAGAAAAACGAGCACGGGGTCTTCCCTCTATATCCAGAAGCAGCCCAGCCAGAGCAGAGGGTAGGAGGGGAGAAATCTTGAAAAACTGTTTGAAGTGAGGTGGGGGAAAGAGGGAATCAAAAGAAGTGAAAAAAAGATTTTAAAAAAATTAAAGGACAACATTTTGCACGTGTCCAGTGAAGTGGGATTGGGTCAGAGGTGGGAGTGGGGTTAGGGGAAGCAGGGATTATGCTGGCTGGAGAGGGAAGCTATCCTGGTGGTGAGATCCTGGGGCTGGGGAAAGCATGCTTTCCTGGCTCCAGGATCTCTCAGCTGTTAAACCTCTCTCAGTGTGGAGTGGCCACAACAATGTCAGACTCCCCAGAGCTCTGTGATTGGGCTGAAATTGAGGTTTCCATAGCCAGACCATGTATCAGTGGGAAGCAGTCTTCCCCAGGTCCATAGTCTCTTCGCAATTACTTTTAGAGTAGTTGCTCTGAACAGGAAGTGGGGGAGGTAGGGAACCACTAGAGTTTTGGAAGGTAGAAAGGGGTAGAGCAGTTGGGAGCTGTGTATCCTGGGATGTTAATCCACAGCAGGTCCCTCAGCACTACCCAGGCTAAGGGCAGGGGGCAGCCTGGGCCGTGGTGCATGTGGCTAGTCCTACTGCCCCCCATGTGAGCAGCAGGGCTGGAGGGTGTGGCAGCTGAGCTTACTTCCCAGCAGCGCCCTCAGTGGTGGTTCCTTCTGGCTTCTGCTGCCAGTCTCTGCCATTACTACTAAACCCACCCTTGCAGCCCAGGCACCCTGGCCTGTCCACCCTGCACCCATGACAAAGGGCGCTAGATGGAGCTGGTGGGTGGGGTTTCCATGGAGACTAGCCTAGGACCCGTGTTGGCAGGGCATGAGGCTAGGCAGATGGGATGAGTCCATGAGTGGGTGGGGTGTGGCATCTGGGAGCAGGATGGGTGGGTGGGGTCATGGCCAGTTCCTGGGCCATGGCCAGGGCTGGGAGCAGGATTGCAGGGCAGTGACAGCATGCGGCCAAGGCCCAGGGAAGAGCCATGATCTGCTGCAAGGGGCTTTGTTCCTCATGTCAATACTTATGAACTATGAACAAGTCACCCTTTAATCTTTTCCTGGTTAAATTTAACAGATCCTTGGGTCTTTCAGTATAAGTTACACTTTATCACCCTTTACTCATCCTTCTTGCTGTCCTCTGAACTCTCTTTAATTTACCAAAATCCTTGTTGAATTATGGATGTCAGACAGGTGTGGTACTGTCCCAATTGCAGAAGTATATAACTTTGTTCCTTCTCCTTATTATTTCCTTCTGTTTACATCCAACGATTGCAGAGTCCTTTTGGCTAGGGCCCTACACTATGGTCCTGAGGTCTTTTCCAGAGTCACTGTTTCTCAGTTTAGAGACCTTCATCCTGTAAATATGGCCTCCATTTTTTCTTTCTAAATATGCAACACTACATTTTAATGTATTAAAATACATGCTACTTGCCTGGGCGCAGCTTACAAGATGATCCATATGGTTCTGTGTCTGGACATATCCTGTTCATGTTTACCGCTCTCCTAATTTTTATATCATTGGTATACTTAACAGAAATGATTTTATATTTTCTTCCAGATCATTGACAAAAAAGGGCAAAACATGATCTTTGTGGGTCTCCACTAGAAATAAATGTACTGAATGATGAGATTCCATTTACAATTACATTTTGAAATTCATCAGCTGGCCAGGATTTACTCCTCTTAATCTGTGCCATTTCTGATGTTTTATCATTCTGATTTTGTATTCAGAATGTCTTGTGGCACCAAGCCAAGTGCTTTACTGTAGTCTAAATAAACACCAACACTATTACTTGTATCAACTGAACTAAACTGTAATCTCATGATAAATAAATAAGTAAATAAGATATCAAGTTATTTTCGCACAATATGTTTTCCATAAATTCGGGTTGATTGGCTTTCGTTATATTAGTTCCATTTTATTCTTCATTAATTGAGACCTGTTCTATTATATTGCCCACTATCAATGAAAGATTAACAGGCCTGCAGTTACATAGATCATCCCATTAACTCCTTGTAAATTTGATGCATATTCTGCAGTGTCTTAAACTCACAGATAGGAGGTAATTGGACAGCTCAGGTACATAATGGAGGGGGTTCAGTAAGGACGTATAAAATGTCATGACCAGCGGCAGATATTTGTTTTTCCTTCCTCCAAACCTGATTTGGAATCAGGAAGGCTTCTAATTTTCTAAGGATATGAGACTCTAAAAAACAGAAGTGGCCACATTATTATTGTATTCTTTTCTGGTCAGCTTAATTCACAATACCTCTTTTTGCTCACAATCACCTTAATTCTTAGACAGTGAAACGAAAGATGAACAGACATTTTTCTGGCACTGTATTTTTTTGGATTCTAGCTCAGTTCTAGGAGTTGTGGTTGATCAATGTTGCTGTATGCATAGTTTGAATCTTGTGGTTAAAATATTTTGGGTACTATGGTTAAGTAACTGGTGCTGTCTTAGTTATGGGGTGATCTGGGTATAGCAGTTAAGGAATCTGAGTACCTTAGTACCTGTTACCTACTCTCCTCCTTATTAACTCTAGCTATTTTATACTTTTGTCATTTTCCTCCCGTAGGCAATTCTGACATGCCTCTACAGTGCATATTGGAATGGACAGGATGAAATGACAGACAGTATAGAATCCTTTCTTCCTCCCCTAAGTCTTACCTTCATTTTCTCAATAGAATGTATTTCGTGGGGATGACAATTAGGGTCTGCTCATATTTTTGTGACTGACTTGGTGTGATGGATCATTGCACAATGCCCATCTATGGAGACTTTGGATCCTTACTTAGAAAATTTCCCTTGGGTACTAAAACAATATATTCAGTATTTTACACTATATAAAACATTATATATAGAGTTTCAGAGAGGGCACTTAAGGTTATTTCACTTGACAAGTGAGTTGTTCTCATTTTTTGTTCAACTGTGCAGAATGCACCTCAAAAATATAACCACTTTTAAAAATACATATCCTGGGGAGATTTGCCTAAAACTGTATTTAATAAAGGTTTCTTTACCAAAAAATGAAGCCTGTTTTTTTAGAGCTTGTCCAATATAAAATGACCGTGTCTGCCTCTAACTTTAATATATAGAGTCCTTTTAAAAATTATTTTCAAAATATATGAATTTATATTTATTTATTCTTTCAGGTTTCCAAGACTTACTGTTTTAGTGCTCAAAATGTTTGTTCATGAAGAAGTCGCTAGCTTGGATGATGATCACTAATATCATTTGCCTCTATGGGGACCAGTAACTTTACTATCCTGAGGCATGAACCAGTTGGTCACCTTATATAATGATCTTATCACACAATGGGATCATTTACTGAACAAATCAGAAGTATTGGAGCAATTTATTTCAAATATATGGTACCAGGAATAGAACAAACAAAACTTCCTGAGTGGATGCATGAAGCAGTTAAGAGTTATAATAGAGTTGAAACTCTCCAGAAATGTAGCGTACAACTGGAGGACATGTAAATGGCTCTACACTCAGGCATTACATTTAGAAGTTCTGGAGGTTAGATTGGGTTAAAAATGGCTACCTAATATAACTCAGTGGTTGATTAGATAGGTCCTGGGAGTCCAATCTAAGGTAAGTCAAATTAGGGGGAGAGGCAGGGGTGCGGAGGAGTGTAGTTAGACCAGGGGTGGGCAGTTGGTGAGATTGTGCGGCTAGCAGGATCTTTACAGGATTTGGGAGGATCTCTCCCTGGTCATCAACAACCCCCTAGTACCCCCCCACCTGATCCTGCAAAGTACTCCCACTGCTAGTTTCACAGGCATTCACTGGTGCCAGGAATCTGAGCAAAGTCAGAGTAGGGGGAGAGGCCAGTGGATCATGTGGAGACAGCGGCTCTGCAGGAGGTTTCTGGTATCGGGGGTGGGGGGAGCTGGTGGGATTGAAGGGCTCTCTCCCCCTGTGACCAGGGGCTATTTTTATCTGCCAGACCTCCCCGCTCCCAGATGAAGAACTCCCACAGCCCTGAACCTGCCCAGCCTTTCCCCACCCTAACTTTGATTGGGCTTCTGGCACCAGTGAATGCTGATAACAGTGATTACCAATGGTGGTTTGCAGGCACAGGGAAGCTAGCTGGTCCAAGGGGGTTGGGGTGTCCATGTGAGGGTGGGGAGAGTGGTTGTGGGGTATAAGAAAAGTGCAGTCCTGGAGCTGGGGTGTGTGGCTGGGCTTTTCCAGCCCTGGGGCTGGACTCCAAATGTGTACAGACAGTTAGATTGCTCTAACCATGCCCGATCTAATATAGTGCTTCTATCAGATGACCTGAAGTTAGATTGAGCTGGACATTTATTGACCAGTCTAAAATTTGGGGAAAATCTTTACAGTTCATAACTTAGATTTTCGGATCTAATTGTAAGGTCTACACATGGGCGAGCTAAATTAGATTAGGCAGCCATTTTTTACCCAATCTAACTGCCTGAAAGTTTGCATGCATCCTGTCTCTGTAAGCAATGGCTACCCACAAAAGGGAAGGAAGTCAGAAGGGAGCTGTGGCCAGGTACCAGTGGTGCGTGACACTTTAAGGGCTACTAGATCAAGCACTCAGTAGGTGTTTGATTATGGCGGCCATTTTAGAACTCTGGCCACCTATATAAACAAGAGCAGTTTACTGCTGAGAGGCAGGCAAGAAACATTGCCTGGCTGAGCTGCTGCATGGGAATAACTTGTAGGAAGGAGCAGGAGGCTCTGGTCCTGGGTATGACCTAAAACTGCACCCTGCTGGGAGTGGGTGATCTGGTAGGACTCCCAGTTGTGTGGGAGCCCCCAGGAAATACTAGGCCAGTTACCACCCTGGTGAAAGGTGGGTAGGGGTGCCTTAACCCCATCCCTCACCTTCGGGTGGGTTATATTGATCTCCACCCCAGAGTGCTGAGGGAATTAGCTGAGGTCATTGCAGGACCCCTGGCATGGCTTTATGAGGACTGGAAGAGGGACAATGTTGTTCCCATCTTTAAAAAAGGGAGGAAGAAGGGCCCGGGAAAGTATAGGCCAGTTAGTCTTATCTCGATACTGGGTAAGCTTTTTGAGAGAATTATTCTGGCACATGTCCATGAGGGGCCAGTGGGGGAGGTTATACTTAGGAGCAACCAACACGGGTTCATTAGAGGCAGGTCCTGTCAGACCAACCTGGTAGCTTTCTATGACCAAATCCTTAGATGCAGGGGTAGCAGTGGATGTAGTCTTTCTGGACTTTCAGAAGGCCTTCAAAACTGTCTTTCACCCCATTCTCATTAAAAAACTGGGGGACTGTGATGTTGACACCTACACAACCAAATGCGTTGCTAACTGGCTGGAGGGCTGCACCCAGAGAGTGGTGGTGGATGGGTCATTTTTGACCTGGAGGGATGTGAGCAGTGGGGCTCCGCAGGGCTCAGTCCTCGGGCCCGCACTGTTCAACATCTTGATCAGTGACCTGGACAAGCGGGTAAAAAGCACCCTGTTCAAATTTGCTGATGACACTAAGATGTGGGGGGATGTGGGCACACTAGAAGGGAGGAATAGGCTGCAATCAGACCTAGACAGGTTACAGGGATGGGCGGATGAAAATAGGATGGGGTTCAACACTGACAAGTGCAAGATGAAGCACCTTGGGAGGAAGAACCAGCAGCATACCTACAGGCTGGGGAACTCCCTTCTTGTCAGTGAGAGGCAGAAAAGGATCTTGGAGTCATCATTGATGCCACAATGAACATGGGCTGGCAGTGTGGGGATGCAGTCAGGAAGGCCAACCACACCTTGTCATGCATCCACAGATGCATCTTGAGTAGGTCCAAGGAGGTGATCCTTCCCCTCTATGCAACACTGGTCAGGCTGCAGTTGGAGTACTGCATCCAGTTCTGGGTGCCGCACTTCAGAAGGGATGTGGACAACATGGAGACTGTCCAGAGGAGGGCAACTGGCATGATTGGAGGCAGCAGGGCAGGCCCTATGAGGAGAGACTAAGGGACCTGAACCTGTTCAGCCTCCACAAGAGAAGGCTGAGGGGGGATCTAGTGACCTGTTACAAACTAGTCAGAGGGGACCAGCAGGCATTGGGGGAGTCCCTGTTCCCCCGAGTGCTACCAGGAGTGACTAGAAATAATGGTCACAAGCTCGCAGAGGGTAAATTCAGATTAGACATCGGGAGGCACTACTTCACTGTCAAGGGGACTAGGATCTGGAACCAACTTCCAAGCGAAGTGGTGCTGTCTCCTACCTTGGGGCTCTTTAAGACAAGGCTAGACAAACACCTTGCTGGTGTTGTTTGACCCCAGTACTCTTTCCTGCCATGGCAGGGGGTTGGACTAGATGATCTGCTCAGGTCCCTTTTGACTCTACAAACTATGAAACTATATGTTTCATTTAATTCAGAGAAGGCCAGGTAAACTTCTTGAAGCACATGAGCCTGCTGGGGTGAGTGACCCCGCAGGGCCAGGCATGCTTTGTGAAGCACCTGAGTTGGGAATGGGAGACCCCAATCCCTGATTGCAGGCAGGCAGCTTAGACCTAACTGAGGGACCCAACTGGTCAATGCTGGGGCCAGGACCCATATAGGAATCAAAAGGGCCAGAGGCCCACCACAAGGCTCATATAAAGCAGAGAAGCTCAGGGTCCCAACTGGCCTGAGACCGGGCCAGGGCTTAAAGGGAAGCTGAATGTCCCAGGGAAGGGGCCACAGCTAATGGATAAAGGGGACGGTTGAGTTGACTGCCTGAGATGCCATCTGTGAGCCTTGGGCCGTGGTGTAGGGGTGGAATGGAGCTGCAGATAGCCCCCCAAAATTGGGTTGTATAATGGGCAGCCTCCCACTCAATTATTATCTCAATATTATTACATCAAGGTGTGGCGGACAAGAGAGGTGGGTGGCTGACCCATAGACAGGGGGCAAGCTGGTGTTTGCACCAGGCATGAAAGCTCACATCTGTCACAGGAGCCATAGTATCATAGTATCATAGTGCTTAGGGTCAGAAGAGACATAAACAGATCATCAGGTCTGACCCCCTGCCCCGAGAAGGAACGTGTGCTGGGGTCATAATAGCCCAGCCAAATATCTATCCAGCCTCCTCTTGAAGACCGCCAAGGTAGGCGAAAGCGCCACCTCCCTTGAGAGTCCATTCCAGAGCCTGGCAGCCCTAACCATGAAGTAATGCCTCCTGATGTCCAGCCTGAACCTTCTTTCTAACAATTTATGGCTGTTATACTTAGTAACCCCCAGTGGTGCCCGGGGGAACAAAGTCTCACTCAATTTCTGCTGGCCCCCCTGGTGAGTTTGTAAACAGCCACCAGGTCCACTCTCAGCCTTCTCTTGTGGAGGCTGACCTGCTGGCCCTTGACCATGTGAGTGGCCCTCCTCTGGACCCTCTCTATGCTAGCAACATCCCTCCTGAAGTGGTACACCCAAAACTGGATACAGTAATCCAACTGTGGCCTGACCAATGCCACATAGAGGGAAAGGATCACCTCCCTGGACCTGTTTGTGATGCATCTGTGGATGCATGACAAGGTGCAGTTAGCCTTACTGACCACTTCCTCACATCCATATTTCTGACAATAGAGGGTTTTGAACAACAAGCTGTTTTAAATAATTTTTAGACAATTAAGGCAGAGGAGGCTAACTATGAAAATATACTGAAAATTTGAGAAGCACTGTGCTCCATGTAAAAATGAAACGAATTATTACATTTTTTAAACAGAGATGATGAAAGGAAGATGAAAATGTTGAAGTGTGTGTAACCACTGTAGGGCTAAAGAATCAATGTTGCAATTCCAGATCAGGGGAGGGAGGAAGGAGAAAAAAGGGGGGACTAGATGACTGCTTCATAAAAGACCAGGTCTCAGATACCAATTATGACAAAACATACAGGGTAGGAACATATGAACAATTTATAGGTTGAAAAGGGCCTGGGATGGGCTATGCATCAGCTGTTTCTTAGTAACTGCTTGGGTACACATCCTTCCCCAGAGGAAGTAGAAGCTAACCAGAGGTAGCTTAGCAGTCACTGAAAGAGGGATAAGTTACTACAGTTTAGATTTTAACTAATGTGAGGAAAAACATGTATGCAAGCACCTAACTGCAGAGGTGCTTAATCATGCTAAGTCCTTATTGTCTTTTAATTTCACTCTAAGTTGTTCATAGGTCCATATCTAAAAGAGAGACTAGTGGGTGACCGGCATTTTTCCTCAACAATGCAATTACAGTTTGTAAAGCAAAGTCATGCCATCCAGTCTGATAAAAACAACTGAGGAAGTGTTAAAGGTTGTGTTCCAGAGGTTGGAGTACCTCTCAAGAGAACACACGCTAGAGCTAAGCAAACCTAACTGAGCATAAACACGAAGCTGAGTATGCTTTATGCTCTGAGAATCATAGACTGAAGAGAAGACTCACAGAGTGGGAACTTGTTGGCAGAGAAATAAGACAACTTATCTTTTGTTTCTGTATTGATCCCCCAAAACTGAATAACTACTTACAGAGAAAGTAATACCACTACAGTAGAAACAGGATCATTCAAAGCTGGGTAATACACAATCTGTTTACTTCATTGCAGGTTGACAAGTGTAGGATGATCTTTTGCTACAATTTTTATTTCAGTGCATCCCACTTCTTGAATCAGATGGCCCTCATAACTAGTCCTATGCAGCTGAGAAGTGCACCCTTTAAAATAAAAGCCTCAGCAATCAGCTAAGGCAGCATCTTATCAGTCCTTCACAACTGTTGACTGTTGACTACATTTGAAATCTGCTCCTTTACAAATCCTGATCTTTGAGAGTACTACAAAACCTAAACTTATGAACTACTGTGGTTTTACCATATTTACAAGGGGAACATTTTGGAGAGATGATGTCAAATATTTTTTTGTTAGACATAAAAATGTAGCTCTGGCAGGTACCTTTACAACATTTGCATTGGTGCATTTTGGGAGACACTGGGCATGTCTACATGAGACTAGGGGGGACCAGAAGGGTTTGGGAGAGACCTTGTTTCCCCTAGTGCCGCCTGTCATAACAAGGAATAATGGCCACAAGTTGTTGGAGAGGAGGTTTAGATTAGACATCCATAAGAACTACTTCACTGTCAGGGCGGCTAAGAGCTGGAACCAACTTCCAAGGGAAGTGGTGCTGGCTCCTACCCTGGGGGTCTTTAAGAGGAGGCTTGATGCCTACCTAGCTGGGATCATTTGAGCCCAGTTTTTTCTCCTGCCCAGGCAAGGGGTCCAACTTGAAGATCTACAAGGTCCCTTCCGACCCTACTTCTATGATTCTGTGATTCCTAGTTACTCCCTGAGGCACTCTGGTAAACAGCGCATCCCCAATTCCCTGCTGTCCTCCCCTGATAAATTTATAGGCAGCCACAAGGTCACCCCTCAGCCATCTTTTGATAGGCTGAAGAGATCCAGACCTCTCAACCTCTCCTCGTAGGGTTTTTCACGGAGACAACTAATCATGTGGGTGGCCTTCCTCTGAACCCTTTCCAAATCCTCTGTGTCCCTCTTCAAGTGCAGTGCCCAAAACTGGACACATTACTCCAACCGTGGGCTGGTTGGTGCTGCATAGAGGGGGAGCATCACCTCCCTCGATCTGTTGGTCGTGCATCTGGTAATACATGACAAGGTGCAATTGGCTTTGTTCATGGCCTCGTTGCACTGCTGGCTTATGTTCATCTTGGAGTCAACTATGACTCCAAGATCTCTCTCAGTCTCTGAGCTGCTGGGGAGGACATCCCCACAACCTGTAGGTGTGCCGGGGATTCCTCCTTCCTAGGTGGAGTACCTTGCATTTATCTTTGTTGAATTGCATCCTATTACGTTCCACCCATTGATCTAACCTGTCCAGGTCAGCCTGTAACTGCTCCCTGCCCTCTGGTGTATTAAACTTTGCCCCATAATTTGGTATCATCTGCGAACTTGGAGAGGGTGCTCAACACACCCTTGTCCAAATCACTGATGAAGGTATTAAATAATATTACTGATTTCAGATAGGAGCTACAGTGGTTTAGAGTCAAACCACTTGAGCTCTAGTAAAACTAATTAAATATAGCACTAAGTTGGTTTATTTTTAGGGGAATGTGTCTCCAGCCCACAATGTATGGCAGATTTACAGAACTTTGTGAGAAACATGGCCTAACTGTAAATGGTCTTTTTACTGATTTATGTTTTAAGTGAAAATTATATAAAAGGTGTTTTTTTCATATAGTTTTGAGCTTAAGCCAGATTGAGTTTCTCTTTGAGTCTAAGGGTTTATTGCAAACCAAGGCAAACAGAAGCTGAAAAAAAAGTTCATCTCCTCCTCTAAAAGGAAACTGCTGAGTTTAGCACCACCCATGCTACTATTATTTTGTGTTCACTGTTGAGCGTATGATATGCTTTAAACTATGCAGAACTGAACCCCTATGATGTACACAGTTCATTGGTTTAAAAACATGGCATGTTGAGTACTTAACAGTAAAAACATATGGTAGTAGAGTTATTACTGTGCCATATGGGGCTATGTAAAACATTCTTCTCTAGTTAGCAGATAGTTCCAGGAACACATCTGTATGGGCTTATCTTCATTGGGCAACATCTATTCTATTTCTGCACACCTTTCTGAGCACCACTGGCTTCTGTGCATATTTTTCAGTTCAAACTGAGTATGGGAAGTTCACTGGAAATTTTCCAGATTCTAATTACTTGAGTTAATTGGAAGAATTTTAAATTTGTCTTAGGTGGCATTTTCTTACCATGGATAATAGCTTTCTTTTTCCATCAAAGTTAAAAAAAAAATCTAGCACAAGACACAAACAAGTATCTGAGCTGTGACTACCTCCTTGTTTATAATTACCAACAAAATAGAGAAAATCACAGATTCTCTATTTCCTGCAGTTTTGCTAAAGGAACATCACAGTCTTTTAAAGAACATAAGGATCACTGAAATTCAGAGCAAAAATATTATGAAGGCACCAAAATTAGATATGTTCAAGGCAGCTTTTAACTTCAAAATATTTTAAATGGATGCCCTTTGTTTTGGCTCAGGAAGATATATACATATATATACAAGCAATATTAAAAACATTTCCCCAAACAAATTCTAGAAGAGAGGACTTCAAAGCTCCCTCCTAATCCATTGTATGTTCTGAGCAAAGACCAGAGAGGAGGCAAAAAAAAAAAAAAAAAAAGAGGAGGAAGGAGAGAGAGAGAGAAAGAAAAAAAGAAATATTGATCTGTCAGGCTTTTAAAATTCTTATTGGGTTAGATGTCTACTGTACATTAAACACTCCTGATACATTTGTTGCTTTGCACATCTTTTCCTCCTTATAATTAAACTAATTGGACAATTAATCAATGTCACCTGCAACTGTGAATGGCAACTGACTTTAATGAAGGAGGTTGTTCAAAGTCCAGGCTTGGCAGGGGTGGTGAAAAAAGTCTATATTCTGTGGATGGAAAGCCAATTAAAGTAGGTGGGTTAAGGTGGCACAAATTAAAATGAAGATGAACTCTGTTGAAAACTAAAAGTCCTAGCTGGTTCTTTGAAATGAACCATATCACCTGCAGTCTAGAAATCACAGGGAAAAACTATTCTACTTTCCTGCCTCACACTTGATTATAATTAGATTCTGATTCTTTCAAACCTTCACCAGGCTTTTAAAGAACTAACTTTTCTAGACACATGTTAACTCTTGAGTTAAGGCATTAGAGATGAAATGACTGCAAATCAACTGCTTCGCTGCTGTGAGATGTTCTGTTTTTGGCAGTGAATAATATCAAGCTGCAATAACTGCTATTCTAGCTAATAAAGCCTAAGTAAATCATATGTAGTATATAAAGGATGTACTACAGGGATCAATTCGCCTCTGTTGGTGCAAGTTACATCTTTTGTACCAGCAGGGTGTTGTGGCATAGGAACAGGGTGTGAAGACATTGTTTATCTACTAAGGCATCAACATAGATTTATAAAGTGAAGACACCTTCCCTCTCCTTCTCCACACTAGATGTCTTGCACATCATTTTGACCCATCCCTCCTTTTTTTTTCCTATAAGCAACCACTTTCTTCAGTCTCTATCCAAAAACCTATATTTTTACGCCATTAGTTCAGCACAAATACTCCTTGTCTTTATCATACAAAACCCCTCATTCTCCATCCTGGTCTTTTTCCCTCCTTACTTATTTCCAGTGAGTTGCTATATGGCTATATGCTATATGGCTATATTTGAAGTTGCTTACACATGAAAAGATCTGGTTTAGGGTTCACTCAGAGCAATTATAGCAAAGTGTCTCCAGGGTTTAAGGATACTGTCCATTATGAGGTGTGTACCAATGTAACCATGTTACTTGGATAGAACTGGTTGTGAGCACTGGGTTAGAAACAAGGCCAAGCAGTTGTAGAATACAGTTATCTTCCAGTTGTATCCCTCTCCTTTAGTTTATTATATTAATAGTCAGACCTGTTCCTGAGAGGTGACTATGGCTTCCCTCCTGAACCTATGAGTAACAAATGGAATGTCAAAGAAATATATGAAATTAGCCCATTTTGGCTACCCTCTGCCATCAGTACTTCACTGGCTACATTTTAAAACCCCACCACTTCTGTGGAATTTCAGTGACAAACATCTGGACAGTGTAGCTAGAACCTGGTATAAATCAGGTTGGAATCGAAGCCATAGATGCTGACAGTTAGAAAGATGAAATCATTACATTACTTTAAAAGGGCAGAGGGATAACAACTTACTATGGGTCAGATGAATCTGCAACAGCAGTTTCATCTGTTGACTCTGTAACACAGTAAGTAGAATCTACACCAAAATAATTTACTACCTTACTCATTCAGGCAGTAAATAATTGTGATTTAGATTCACTTATTATGGATTTGGATTGACAGATAACAGAACAGTTGATTCAGATTCCCCTCCTTTCACTGCTCTTTAAAATGGTATAATTGTTTCATCTTCTAGGATCAGTGAATTGTCCTAGTAGCTGAACAGTATCATCTAGGATGCTATGACAAGTAAAACCAATAGAAAGGGATTAAAATCATAATGTATTAATTCTTTATTAATGTCAGTTAATAAAGAATAATTAATAAATGTAATGAAATTAGAAAAATAAAATTGAAAATGTTTTTTCTCATTAAAAAACATTCAGAACCCCTACAGTATGATGAACCATGTCACTTTTGTTCCAGGAAATTCTTGTCATAACCAGCATTGAACCATTAGACACAAAGCCATAGATATCTCCTAATTGCCTACCCCTGTGCTGACCAGGGCACTGGAGGTATCAAGGGTCGCATCATCAGTAGGTACACATTAGCATGGATCTATTGAGTTTTGCCAACTTAGACTGGCTGACTATCTGGCTCCAGTGATTTGCAATGACTTAAAAGTAGGATCCTAATAAAGTTAAAGAGATGTTTTAAATAAGGAAAAAATCAAATAAAATGCCAAAGAAGATAAAGGCTTAAACACATGAAGGGGCTTGGGGTTAGGTCCATAAAAGGCATTTAGGGTCAGTTTCATGAGCTTTGACTCCTAAGACGCCAGGCCCTCTAGCAGCACCCACAGAGTTAAGTGCATTAGTATGAAACTGACAAGCCACAGCACATGATGAGCGGGGTCATTACTGTCATTAGTACAAAATGTCAAGGAGAAATGCAGGACTTATACCTAAATCCTTTCTGTATTTTAGGCACATAACTTTGGGCTGAAAGAAAATACTTCCTTTCACTAAGTATTCATGGACATCCACCCATTTCTGAGGTTAGGCACTCAGGTTAATTCTCTCTCACACCAGAAAGGAGGCCCTTTAGCCATTAAGTCCAATGGTTGGAGCACTCACCTGAGAGACTCAGGTTCAAGCCTCTTCTCTTCTGATCTGGTGCAGGGATCTCAGCTCAAATCTTCTATCTTGTGGGAGCATCCACTAACCACAGGGCTAGAGTATATTCTGTGGTGAAGGTTTCTCACTCTTATTGAAGGTGTTCCATTCAATATCAAATGCTAAAATATTTGATGGGACAACAAGAAAATAAAAGAGTGTATATAGCTTGATATGAGTTAGGTTCCACTATCTATTGCAAAGTATGTTTAATTTTTTGGTAGAAAATGAAAAAGATTTCATACCATGTTCAGGGTTTAGGCAGACACTGAGTAGGGATTCCAAGGATCTCAATTTTAGGCTGAGATACCTAAAGTGTTAGAAATAACACTGAGAAATATAGTATGTGGTTATTTTATGTGGGAGTTGAAAAAAAAGTGAGGTGAAACTAGGAAAAAGACACATTAGGGGGGAAAAGTTAAGAGAAGATAATTGGTAACATTGCTCTCCCTAATAATGTCAAGTTTCATTTTGTTATGAATTTTTCTGCATCATGTGCAGAAGTCAGCAAGGACAGTTAGTTTTCTTAGTCCTGTGTCTAGCATTAGGGAATGACTAGAAGGTATTTGTGTTAGTGTAAGAGATACTAGAATTATTAACATGAAGAATTCATTGAGGTCAATTCACAGTGCAAAGAAAACTAACTCAAATTATTTCCATTACTCAGAGTAAAATTGAATTCATACTTAGGGAAAAGAAACAAAAAAATTCCTATATTGGGTCTTAAATCCATCTAAGCAATGGTAGTTAATATAAAATAGCTTACTCAATTCACAACATTTCAGCTACACTAATAGCCCCCTGGTGGCCACACAGCTTCTGCCCCACTCCAGCCTGTCAGAGTACCCTCCTTTTTCCCCCCTCGCCTACCATCCTTTGATGGAATTTTTATAGTGTTTAGGGAGGTTGCCCCAAAGTCCCAGAGTGAGCCCCAGTTTGCCTTAGCCTTGCTTCATTGGGCACTAAATTGTGGCCCTATTAGTAGGGATTTCTGTAAATTATGGAGGAAGTGCCCCCTGCAGCAGATTTTTAATTTTTTTTTTTGCTACTTGCCTCCCCAGGCCTGATTGGCAGAAGGACCCCACCTCCTGGACCATTTGCTGCTGTTCATTGGTGAAGTGAAATCTGTGGTTTTAAATATGCTGTAGTTTTTGCCTCCCTGCTGCTCAGCTACAGACAGTGTCACCGGGGCCCCTTTGCCAATCAGCGGCAGGGTGGCAAAAACCCTGGCATATTTAAAACCATGGTTTTCACTTCCTTGGGGATCAGTGGCAAATGGCTTGGCTAGCAGGTCCCCTCTACCTATTAGGGCCAGGGGAAGGAAGCAGCAAAATGAAAAAAATTAAAGGAGCTGCTGCAGAGGACACTTCCTCCACAATTTGGGGATATCCCTACCTACTAGTGCTGTAGGGCACACGCCTCCTTAGGGGCCATAATTGTGGCCTCTGTCCTCCCCTACAGCTATGCCCATGACTTGCAGAAGTCACTCAGTACTGATTCATAGACAGCCCCCATGGCCCCCAAAGTGGCATTTAGCCCCTTAAGCCTCAAACCATTGTCTAAGCTTCAATCTTCTGGCCTTGGCCCTCAGCTGAGGTCCACTGCGTTGGACTTTGGCCCTCTGGTTGTACCCTCTCAGGCTCTGGGACCTTCAGCCCTCTGGTCTCACCTGCTTGGGCTCCAAGGTCCTTGGCCTTCTGGTCATGCCCTCTTGGGTTCTGGTCTCCGGCAACAGTCCCTTGGGCTCTCTGAACCCCAGCAAGGCTACTCTTAGTCTCCCCAGCCTCCCTGGGATCTCTGTCCCAGGCAAGGCCCTAAGCTGATGCCCCTCAGGTGCCCCTGTAGCTTCCATACTGCCCCAGTAGCCACAACTGGTCCTCTGGTCTTGGACTTAAACATACCACAAATATAAGCAAACTGCTTCTCAAAATAAACTTTATCTCCTTCTCTGGGTCAGTGTCCCAGCACAAACCATACAACCCCTTCAGCTGCTCCATCTAGCTCCCCTAGGTAGCTTGAACATCTATGGGAAATTCTTAACTGGTGTTACTCTGTAAATGGTAATAGAAAAGAATGAAATCTATATTGTAATAGCAGCCATTGTTTTAGTCACTTGCACCATGTGAAGCAGTCTCAGTTTCAGAAACCATATAAACCAAGGCCTAGCTCATGAACGCTGTACGTATGCAGAGCCCCAACAAAGTCAACAGAATTCTACATTGGTGAGGAAGCTGCACACAGAAGGATAATAGTAACATAAAAATAGAGAAATATAACCAACAAGCAGTGTGGGGAGAGAAGTAGGAGAGGAGGAGTTAGGAGAGTTAACTGCTGTATTGAGAATATATAGACTAGCTTTTAATTTACAGACTGTGAGTTCCTTTTAAAAATATATTTCCATAAACAATAGATATTAATAATGCCATCTCATATCAGAGTTCATTCTCACTGAAAACCCCCTTGTGCAACCAGCAGGCAATCCCCCCTTACACAGCAAGTGTCTGCGTTCCATTCCTTTCAGTAACATTTGAACCAGGCCCTAAGTTTCTCCTATGGGCTTTTCCATGTTTAGCAATACTTATTGCCTTAGAGAATTTAGGCTAGATCACTGTTATGAACCAGGAACTTCTGTGTTCTGGTCCTGGTTGCTTCGGTATGTAGTCCTGAGAAGTAAGGTACTGATTCATCTGAGTTGCTCAGGACATAAAATCTGCTTCTCTGGGCTCTGGTGGACATTACATTTAAGATGTGATTAGCCAATTAATCATGTTTTAAGTAGTAAACCAGCTACACATACATGCAGTTAATGGTGTGATAAAATAGGGAATAAGCCACAAAGTTACTACATTAGATATGTGCAATTACTTTGTGGCTGGTTGTCATTGAACATTAAATTAAATGTCTGGCCAGGCCGATTAGCAGATTGGGGCTCCCAGCCTCAGGAGTGCATCAGAGTCCTTGACTCTGATGAGTCCCTGAAGCTGGGAGCAACGATCAGCTGGTTGATGCTCCTAGCCTCAGGGGTTCAGGGTCATACTTGATAGTGGTTCCAGGTTGTTTTTAAACCAGTGAACAGATTGGCTGTCCAATCCATCCATTAATTAATATGAATTAAATTACCATAGTTTGCCATCCTGCATTCTCACTCCTCGTTCAAAGTGCCAATCCTTTATTTAGTACCTTTGGTAAATGATGGGAAAAAAATCTTTGTGGCAATCTAGAGACCTTACAAGATGTTTGCCCCAGCTACAGAGATCCTATTTTAACATAATTTAAATAATATTAGATCACTTACAGATTTTATCACCTTACTATTTATTCACCACCTTTTAATATATAAATATAATGAGCAGTACACAATCAAATCTAAGAGGATGACTGGTGACATCTCAGTATTAACTGTGATGCTGGAAGTTGATGGTCTATATCTAAACTTCGTTTTCTTTTTCTTATTTCGTCTCTCATGACTGTTGCTTACCATTTAGATTCCATAATAGTCTCCTGTAAGGGAATTTGTCAAAGATTTTAAGTAGCCCAGATAAATTATATCCACTGTTTCTTCTTTTCTATTATTTTTTGACGCACACAAAGAATTTTAATGGACTGATCAGACAATTTTCTTTCACAGTTGTCCCTACAATATCTTGTTCATCTAGGCATTTTGTGACTTTATTTGTTATTAACTTCTCACCCAGTTTTCTGATACTAGTAAGTTATAGTGAACTGCAAATCCCACATATAGTAGCTCACAAGTATAGCAAATGTGAAATATATAGTACCTGATTTCTGATGAGAGGTATTTTTTTTTTGTCAGGAGTTCATCTCTTTAATTCCTAAATTCCTCCAGAACACTTAAATAATGATTTTCCCATCCTGGTGATTGGTTACCACTTAATTTAACAGTTTGTTCCTATTTTGATCCCTCAACTCAGATAGCTCTTTTTATTGATGAAAAACCTGGCATAATCATTGCCACTCATTGAATGTGCCATGATAAAAGAGTTATGACATTAGGACTTTTACCCTCCTGGGCCACATCCACATGAGCATGAGGACGTTTGGCTCCATGTGCCAAGTGACAAGGGGTGCCACTATTAGTTGTCCCCAGGGCCTGTGCCAAGCGCCCTCTGGCTTGTAGCAGGCTACCCTGGGTAGGGTAAGGGAGGCTGGGGCCAGCACTGAGCTGGCGCCAGCAGCCTTACCTTGGGTCCTGGGGGCCTCTTGGAGCTGCAGCAGGGGTGATTCTGATGCTTCAGCCAGCCAGGTTCCAGTTTTGAGTGGTATGTGGTGCTCCTGCATGTGCCACTCCACATTTTTTTGACCCCTGGATATCCAAGGGTCAAAACCCACCCCGGTGCTGCTCCCTTGCAGTGCAGAGAACAGCTGAATGTGCAGTCTGTGGCACCACATACCACATGGCCATGCTTGTCTGGACACAGCCCTGCAGTTTGCTTGGTTGGTTGATTTGCTTGATTTCATGCTGAGAAGCTTATGTTATGTTTTGTCTGTCTGGTAAAAAGCATATTTGATATATTATTTTTCAGAAAGAAAATAGTATTATTTTATACTATTTGTGTAGCATAAATCTTCACTATCTGCAGTAGTACAGTAGTACTGTGACTCTCAAGTATCAAACAGTATTAAACTGTGAAGTGTATCAAACTGACATGTATCTATATGCTGATTTTTGTCATTGTAAATAATGGGGTGTAAATCTGTTGACCTCGGCCTTTTTTTAAGTGATAATATATGACTGACATTGCAGGCGTGGTAGAAAGTATTAGGAACACTTTCCTCATCTCAGTCATCCAACAGGTAGCCAGCTGTTCTTTGGCTTAAAAAATGAGAACAAGTTTGTTGAGCCATGCCATTAACACAAACCACATGCAGGTGTTACATTATCTAATTGCCACTCCAGAAACTAGGGTTGTACAAGCATTCAAGCAGTTTCTCCTGGAGGAAACTTGCCCCCTTCAGGAGAAAGGTATTCAAGGTTGACACCTGGAAGATCTCCCCTGTGAGAGAGTTTCTTGCACATGAATGAATGCCTGTACACTGCTCCACTCTCCACCCAGCCCAGTCCAGGAGGGGAGTGAAGCAGCTGCCTGCTTGTCCTTCCTCTTCCCCAGACCAGAGACTGCCAGAGCTGGAGAATGGGTATGGGCATTGCCCTGCTGCTTCCCCGCTCTCCCAAGCCCATCCACTGCCCTGTCTAGGAGAGTAGTGGAACAGAGAGGGAAGGCTCCCTGCCCTTTCCCCAGACCACAGCGTCCCTGGTCTGGGGAAGTCTTTCCTGCCACTTCATTCTCCCACTTGGGAATGGGCGAAGTGGAGCAGCCACTGCTCCTCATGCCTTCCCCAGGATCCACGTGATTTTCCTAGGTCCCAGAATTACCTTGGTCTGGGGAAGGAGTGAGGACGAGAGGAGAAATTTCTGAAACATTTCAACTGCTAGAAGTGAACTCATACCCACATACTCACAAGGGTGGAAATGAAATTTTTACAGCGGTATAGTCAGTTATGTAGAAAGCCTCCCATGGATATATTTTTAGTTCAGTTAGCACTAAACTTTGAGGGTCATCATTTGTCCCTCATGTTACACAGTTCAGTCATTACAGGATTTTAAAAGGCATTTAAGGAAACAAAATTGCTAATGCTGTCTTTACTGCTCCCAGGACATGCAGAATCATCAATACTTGGAAAGGGAGTGTCACTTACTGTTGAAATTGATACTAGACCAGTGGTCTCAAAAGTGGGTTGCACAAAACTATCCATTGGGATGCGGGAAGAAAATATTAGAACTTCTATTTATATTTATATAAATATACATATATTGGGGATGCGTGCTCAAAAATTTTTTACTGATTGGGATGTGCAATCAAAAAAGTTTGGAGACCACTGGTCTAGACTGTTCTACTAAAATTTATTTTAAGTTGCTTAACAAGATATGCTTAAATTGAAACCTGGCTAGCTCACAGAATCATAGGTAGGTAAGGCTGTACTATACCTACTTTGCCTCATTTAGTAGTACTATAGTAGCTACTAAATGAGAGGCAAAGGATAAAAAATAAATTAAGAAAATCTTTCTCTGACAGGCAAATATCAATGAAAGTAGAGATATGCTTCTCTTTCATAATATAGTTCTAAAATAAAATGTAAAAAAGCACAATGACAAACCAGCTCATACTGTGAACCATTTAACTGTATAGCATGGGTTTTTGACTATTTTGATTTTAAAACTGAGTTCAGAAATTCTTCCCCCTGCCCCCTCCAAATCTTTTCTATAATAAACCATTGACCTACTCGGGATTCTCCTTTAGGAACCTTGGAAAGGACTGATCTAGCATAAAAAAAGAAAATTAAACAAGGTTACCTCTTCTTGTTCCTTTACAGATATTGGTGACATTAATTCTCTCTTGTTTGCCACAGTCAGTTCTATTGGGAGGGGGTAGGAGGATGCCTATATAAAAGAACATTAAGAGTAGGTGATCAGTACTGTCTCTACTCAAGCAATCCCTCCAGTTGTCACATACTCTGAGCCCTCCACTCTTTGATCATAAAGGTTATAGCAAATCTGTTCTGGCATTATTGTAGTCCTTTGTATTTCTTCACCCTTTATGGTTTTAACCATGCCAATCATATGGAGACTTCAGTAGTATCTTTGGTTAATGATCTCTTCCTAGCGATGAGCAAGGAGGCCAGGAGGGCATGCTGATTTTTTTGTATCTCTGTCACAGCCTTTGATACCACTAATCTCACATTATTACTATTACTCTGATGGTGCTCCTGGGAGTAAATGCAACTGTTCTTTACTGTTTTGTTCTTTCCTCTCTGAGAAGTTCAAGGGGTGTCTCATCCACCTCACAGACACCCTTATGTGAGGTCACACCAGGTTCTCTTCTCTTGCAGGCTCTGTTCAGTGTATTAGACAGCTAGAGGAGACACAGAGAATGTTTCTACTGCAGTCTCATCAGCTCCCCTTTTCTTCCTTCTGAACTGGCAGTAACTGCTTTGAAAGTGTCTGAATGAAATACCAATATAGATGACAGCGAGCCAGCCAAAGTAAAATTCAAACAAAGCAAAGGAGAATGGAGAGAAATATCTGGAGGATTTCACTGGGTTTGTGTTTGCTTGCCCTGATAAGGCAATATGTATTCACCCTTTGTCAAAAAGGCTTGACATTGCAATATTTTGGGACTTTCAACAGCCTCTAGACTCCCTGACAGAAGCAGTGTTCAAACATACTTTTTTTCTGTTTATAACTGGCCAAGAGGCAAGTTATGATTAATCTTTGCTGTAAGATGGAGACCTTGATACATCCATCTATTACAGTGTTACTTCCATATTGGGGTCCTGTAATGCACTTTAACCAGTAGCTTCTGCATAAGTTTAAGACCACTGAAGAATGTATAAGGCATATTGCAAAACACCTTTGATGCTTTTGACACAAACCTCTCTAGCAGAGATGGAGACAACAGAGGCATAACAAGTAGTTTCTGTGCTCTGGGAAGCAGCAGTGAAGGCTGCCATTCTGGAACACTCAAGAAGTAGTCCAGGTTTGCTGGTACCCCAATCACTACCCCTAGTTATGTTACTGCCAGAGAATGCACAGCATGTTACATTTGTGCTTTGCTTGCTTCATCTCTCGTTCTGAGTGCAATTAAAGGCAGTAATTTCAATCTAAAAAGTTCTAAAAATATATTACTTTCTAACACACAGTGTGGGTCTTGCTTATCAAAAAGAGAACCTTTTCCTAGGCAATATCTCACCACTTGAGATGAACTAAGATGCCTGAATCCAGTAATAGTTCATTCCTGTGGGGTTAAGCTACGTTGCAGCCTGCAGCAGAACTTTGAATTATCCAAGCTGGTTTCAAACTACCACGTCCCAGCAACAGTCTAGTTATGGCCACACAGATCTCAGCAGTGGCTACAAAACCTACCCAGGAAACAATATAAATACTCAGGCTATTAGCCCATGCTGAGACTGTGCTCCCATGGCTAGACTGCAATCAGTACAACAGCTAGGTCATTTGAAGTGAGCTTGGGTTTGTTTATAACTTTTGCAAGCTATGACACAAGACATCTGCACTCATAATACTGGATCCAACAAAATAAGGCTAATACTTAGCATTTTTTAATGTTCAGAGTTCGTTCTGTACAAAAGAAGTCTTCACAACACTGATGTCACATATTATCTGTATTTAAATCTAAGAAAATGAAGGTAAGGAATTTAAATCACATGCCCAGGGCCACAGGGGACTGGTAGGGGGGGCACTGGGGGCATGTGCTCCCCCTTAGATTGGCCCCCAACTCAGCACTGCTCAGGATGGGGAAGTTTTTTTGCTGCATGGGTCAGCAGCATGTGTGTGCGGGGAGGAGGGGGCAGCAATGTGTTTGTGTGTAGGGGGGCACTGAGGCGAGGCACAGAAGTACAGGAGTGGATATGGGGCTTTTGGCCTGCCTTCAGGCCCACCCACAAATAGACCTCCCCCACCCCCCCCCAGACTCAGAGGCACCAGTCAGCCCTGCCCAGGGCCTCAGAAAACTCAGTGTCTGAAGCAGGATTATAACTTTGGGGCTGGACCCGATGTTCTGTAAGGTCCCTTCCATGGCCTAACAGCCATGAAACTTATAATTAAGAAGCCCTATTTAACCTACTGCACCATGACCCTAATTCTGTTATTACCCACACTTGTATAAATAAAAAAATACATCAGTGGAGTTACAACAGGATAAAACAAGTTTAAGATCAGAAGCAGACTCTACTTTTTTGTCTAAGAACAACCAGAGGAAAGCTATAGTCCCTTTCAAAGTTTTCCTATAAGTTAACTGTTCTTTTCCTCTTAATCTGGATATCCTTCAAATGCCTTTAAAAAAATTAAAATGTGTATTTCAAAGCTCTCATTTTCCCAACAAGAATACTTGAGGGCCAGTTGGCCAGAAAATTTGTACAAAAGTTGAAAAAAAATTAGATTTATATATAGAACTGGCATCAGTAATGAGGTTTTCTTTTTTATTGTGTACCACTGCTAGGTGATGAAAACACAAAGTTTCTCATGCTGTTATCCCTGCATGCTGAAGGAAACTGCAATCGATATTTTACAATGTGTCATTATAACGAAACACATCATTCACAGTAGGTAATTAGCAGGTGATAATGAGCACCAAGTCCAATATCTTAGCTCCCTCTCTAAAAGTACACCTTGAGAAGCTGTGGTGGATATTGAGACATAGGAAATAAATTTCACTATGGCACTATCAGTGTAGCTGATTGAGATTTTATATGGTACTTGAAGTAAATGTTGGTGACTCAGAATAATCTGCTCACAATATAGCATTATCAACCATTTAAATGTCTTTGTAATCACTGGGCCGCTTCTATAAGTAATGCAGAGATTATTAATTAATTAATTAATTACAAAACCAATAACCAAAAGAGACAAGGAGAACAATTAGGGAGAGCAATAAGGGATGAAAACAGAGATATAGGTGGTGCCAATGCACACAGAGCCTTGAAAATGAAGAGTAAATGTTTGATCTTGATCCAGCAAATAAAAGAAAAGGAAAGGATTTGCATCTGGCTCCAAAGCCTTTTAAAATCAATGTGTCTCTTCCTACTATGTGTAATTAAACTGGAAATCATTGGCATAAGAAATTGTTGAGGCCAAGAATTAACAAGTATCAAGAAGGGATTTGTATATTTATATATCTATGAAAAATTTCAGATACTCCAATTAATAATAGCAAAAATGTGTGGAAAGGATGTTAACCTCATGCCTCAAGGTTTAACTAACAGAGCTGAGGATGAGACCTACCTGAGCGGCAGATTAGCTCACAATTGCATCCTGTGGGGTTTTTAAACATTTCTCTGAAGCATCTGGTGCTGGCTATGGTTAGGGACAGGATACTAGATTAAGTGAAAACTGATCCAGTATGAGAGTTCCTGTGTTTCTGTGTCTTTTTGTAGATTTCTATGTTTGAGTTTAGATGGAGAAACTTGAGGATTTCTATGTGTGAGGATGCATTTTTTAAATCGGTATTGAATAAAATATGCCCTGGCTCTCTTATAATGATAAGGACTTTAATCACATCATGTATTCCACATTTTAACAGAAATGGCTTTAGGTCTAAGCGTTTCACCAAAGTGTCTAAAAAAGAGTTAGCATGTACAGTACAGTTATTACACCTAACTGTTCTTACTATACACATCAAAATGTGGTTCTAACATTGCTAATGATACGCTCCTGCAGCAGAGAAAAGTGGTGCTAATGTCAGGT
Source organism: Crocodylus siamensis (assembly GCF_052110815.1). Lineage (NCBI taxonomy): Eukaryota > Metazoa > Chordata > Crocodylia > Crocodylidae > Crocodylus > Crocodylus siamensis. The sequence goes on from NC_143398.1 coordinate 70,518,087, forward strand.
ATCAGATCTTTTTAACCTCTTATTTTCCCATCGTAGCTTCCTAAAAGCTAAAGCAAAACTCCTTTTTTAAGCTAAAATTTTCCTTTCTTGGCCTCAGTCTGTTCAGCATGGAGGTGATTTTCCCCTCCTCTTTCTCTTTTTGTTTTCTTTTTTTAAAGAACCGTTGCATAACATTTTTTCTGCTGTTTGGAAAATGGAATATATACATACTAGAGTGGGGGGAACACAGACTGTAATAGTATTTTAAAGTATTTTATTTTAATTTTATAATTTTTAAAGTATTTTAAAGTATTGTAATAGTATTTTAAAGTACCTATAAATTAAATTTCAGGATAGGGGCCGTACACACAAAAAATAAAATGGGGGCAATAAGATCTGCTCAGTATAGCTACTTCTTATTAGGGCTGTGCAAAATGGAACCATTCCATTTTGACTTGTATTTCAACGTTTTGATGGAACAGCATTTTGTTTCAAATTTAATTTCGATTAAAAACTGCTGTTCTTTTTGTTTCATCAATACAGTGGTGTTGTTTTGATGCTGTTTCGAGTTTCACCCATAGGCTATAATGGGGAAACTCAAAACAGCCTCCCTCATCAGGCAGATCAGGGGCCTACAATCCTGGGAGGGCAGCGGGGGCTGTGCCAGTCCTCCTGGGGTTGCAGACCCCCGAATGTGATCAGGCTCAGTTCCCTTCCTCAGCGCTGTTATCCAATGGGCTGGGGAAGAGAACTGAGCCCAACTGACCTGAGTCCCCCCACCCCCAGCGCTAGGATCGGTCTGGGGAAGAGAACTGAGCCCAGCTGATCTGAGCTCCCCTCCCCAGTGCTTGGATCGGGCTGGGGAGGGGAACTGAGTGCAGCTGAGCTGAGTTCCCTTCCCCAGCCTCATCCTAGCTGCTAGGGAAGGGAACTCAGATCAGTTGGGCTCAGTTTCCTTCCCCAGCCAATCCTAGCACTGGGGAGGGGAACTCAGCTCAGCTGCTGTCAGTTCCCTTCCTCTTAAGCTGTTCTTAATTTGTTGCTCAAAAAATTGAGAGAAAATGATTGAAAAGGGAAGTAACCACGGATAGAGTTCAAGATCCTAAGAAAATGAAAGAAGGAGAGCAATGGAATAAAGACAATGGACTTCAGAAAGCAGATGTTAGCAGGCATAGGGAACTGGTGGGTAGGACCCCATGGGAGGCAAATCTAAGGGGAAAAGGAATCCAGAAAAAATGGTTACACCATAAAGAGGCCATATTAAGTGTGAAAGAGCAGCATGTCCACATGCAAAGGAAGAATGAAATGCAACCAAGAGACCAGCTTGGCTACACAATGAACTCTTCAAGGAACTGAAACTCAAAGGAATCTTACCCAGAAGTGGAGGCTTGAGACTGAATTCTTGCATTTATGTCCCTTGCATTTATTATTCCTGGCATGCAGCCCTGCCCTTGCTGATTTGTGGGAGTGCAGGGGGAGGCGGAAGGGGGCAGTGTCCTGAATTTCCCAGAGGATGTCCTGGATTTATGGAATTTCCATATGGTTCACCTAAGAATGGGAAAAGCAGTGGTTGGGATATATGTCAATTTTAGCAAGGCTCTCAACACTTTCCCATGGCATTCTCATTAGTAAACAAGGAAACAAAAGCCCATATGAAGCTATTTTAAGGTGAGTAAATACTTGGTTTGATCATCAAGCTCACAAGGTAGTTATCAGTGGCTCAATGTGCAACTAGAAGGAGCTATCAAGTGGAATTGCCCAGGAGGGTCTGTCCTGGGTTCAATACCATCCAATATCTTCATTAATGATTTGCATGATGGGACTGAGTACACAGTTACCAACTTTGTAGATGGCACCAAGTTGGATAGAACTGCAGGCCCTTTGGATGGCAGAAGTCAGATTCAGAATGACCTTGGCAAACAGGAAAAATCCTCTTAAATCAATCAAATGAAATTCAGTAAGGACAAATGCAAAGGCCTGCACTTAGGATGGAACAGTCAAATTCACAGACACAAGCTGAGGTATGAATGGCTAGGCTTCAGACCTTTAGCACTGTGGGTTATATTATAGCACAAGCTGAATATGAAAACTGTTTTTGCAAAAAAAGGCCAATAGCAGACTGGGTTGCATTAACAAGAATGCTGCTTGCAAATCTAAGGAAATGATACTTTCATTGTATTCAGTACTAGTGAGGCCTCGCCTCAGGTATTGTGTCTTATTTTTGGCACTGAATATCAAAAAGTCATAGACAAACTAGGAAGAGCCTAGAAAGAGCAAGAAAAATTACTAGAGGTCTAGGAAACAATTTAGGAGAAAAAAGAAAGAACTGGGATTATTTACTTTGTAGAAGAAAAGAATAAGGGGAGGTAAAACAGTTTTCAATTACATGAAGAATAATCAGAAAGAGGATGATGATAGACCATTCCTTGTGACCACAGGAACAGGACAACAAGTAACAGATTTGAATTGCAACAAGGAAAATAAAGGCTGGATATTAGAAAGAACTCTCACTATAAGAATCGGTAAACATTCAATACATTGTGGAATCTCTATCTTTGGAAGTTTTTAAGAGCAGATTATATATACACTTCTCTAGAATGGTTTAGAAGGTTTAGAAAGGGATAATCCTGTCTTAAGCAGTGGTTTGGACTAGATAAATTTCTGGGTCCCTTCTGGTCCTTTGTTCTATGATTTCTATGATAGCTATTAATATTATTCTAAACTAGGGCCCTGGACAGTAGTTCAGCTGTGTTAGGCTCAGCACAAAATCCAAGCAGTGATTTAAATTCACATTTTCTCTAGGTTCTGAGACCATCTCATGACTCAGTAGCACATGATTTGTGTGTCCAAATGCAGTATAAAATGCAGATTAATTTTGGGATAGTATATTATTTCAGTGAATTTCCCAGGAATAATTTACATATCAAATGCCATATTAGTAAATCATTTCAAATAAAAAAATAATTAAAAAAATAATTATAGATTGACTACTGGGTATTAACAAAGATAGTTAGAGGAAACTTCGTCAGTTAGACGATTCACTACAAATTAGTCTCTTCTGCCTAGTAATGCTAAATTAATATGATCTCTACAAATCATTTTTAGATATGGTGGAGCAAGAGCTTCTGATTATACTGTCATTGTAATGAAGTAATTAGGAAGGTGTATCAGAAATTTACGCTGGTTTCCTCCAGTGATTCTCAGTATATCATAGGCTGCACACATCTTGCAACTTAGTTAAAGGAAGAACTTCTAATCTGTGGAGAACACAGAGACATAGTTGATAACAATCACTTCTAAATTAAACTTAAACACAAGGAGAAACTAGAAATTGACAAAATTTGTGACTGTTTTCTGGCTTATTTCACTTGTACTGAAAGAAACAAGTGGGAGATTTTGTTTCAGTCCCAGGTTATGTTTCTTAACCAGAAAGAGCAATTGACACCACCCCCCCGACACACACACACACACACTTCATAGAGATCATTCATATATGGTTTGTCACATCATTTTTAAGTTTTATCTGTTCCCCAGGCATCATCTTTTGTCTCTGCTTAATTGCAGTCCTCTCCCACACCACAATATTCATTAAGCAGTGCATAAATTGCTCTGTCATGTAAGCAGGGCCCAATAAGAGGAAACATGAAAGCAGAGTGTCTATTCTGATGACACAATAACCAATGCTTTTTTCACCAAGAGTCAGATACAGCTCCCATTGAATTTACAGTAAACAGAAAAGTGACAAAATGGTCTTGTCCACACATGCAGGCATGTGTGCTTATAGCAGCTCAAATACCAGAGGCACAAATTTGTGCCAGAGAGTTGTGCCTCAGCACACATTCCTGAACATGCACTTTGGTGTGGGGCAAATTGTGCCACTTGGGGCAAACTGACCCTGGCCAGCTCCTTCTGGAACTTATAGTTTCATAGTTTCATAGTAGCTAGAGTCGGAAGGGACCTAGGTAGATCATCTAGTCCGACCCCCTGCCTTAGCAGGAAAGAGCACCGGGGTCAGATGACCCCGGCAAGGTGCTCATCTAACTTCCTTTTAAAAATCCCCAGGCTAGGAGCCTGCACCACTTCCCCTGGAAGCTGGTTCCAGGCCCTAGCTGCCCTGACTGTGAAGTAGCGCCTCCTAATATCTAATCTAAACTTACCCTCCGCCAGTTTGTGACCGTTATTCCTGGTCACTCCTGGCAGCGCACGGGGGAACAGGGACTCCCCCAATACCTGCTGATCCCCCCTGACCAGTTTGTAGCAGGCCACAAGGTCCCCCCTTAACCTTCTCTTGTGGAGGCTAAACAGGTTCAGGTCCCGTAGCCTCTCCTCATAAGGCCTGCCCTGCTGACCCCTGATCATACGAGTGGCCCTCCTCTGAACTCTTTCCATATTGTCCACGTCCCTCTTGAAGTGTGGCGCCCAGAACTGGACGCAGTACTCCAGCTGCGGCCTGACCAGTGCCGCATAGAGGGGGAGGATCACCTCTCTGGACCTGCTCGAGATGCATCTGTGGATGCATGACAGGGTACGGTTGGCCTTCTTGACTGCCTCCCCACACTGCCGGCCCATGTTCATCGTGGAGTCAATGACGACTCCAAGATCCTTTTCCGTCTCCGTGCTGGCAAGAGGGGAGTTCCCCAACCTGTAAGTGTGGTGCCGGTTCTTCCTCCCCATGTGCAACACCTTGCACTTATCAGTGTTAAACCCCATCCTATTCTCATCCGCCCACCGTTGCAACCTGTCAAGGTCAGCTTGTAGCCTATTGCACCCTTCTAGTGCACCCACATCCCCCCACATCTTAGTGTCATCAGCAAACTTGAACAGGGTGCTTTCTACCCCGTCATCCAAGTCACTGATGAAGATGTTGAACAGTGCGGGCCCGAGGACCGAGCCCTGCGGGACCCCACTGCCCACATCCTTCCAGGTCGAGAAGAACCCATCCACTACCACCCTCTGGGTGCGGCCCTCCAACCAGTTGGCGACCCATTTGACCGTGTGGGCATCGACACCACAGTCTCCCAGCTTTTTGATGAGGACAGGGTGAGAGACAGTGTCGAAAGCCTTCCGGAAGTCCAAAAAGACTACATCCACAGCAACCCCTGCGTCTAATGATTTGGTGACCTGATCGTAAAAGGCCACCAGGTTGGTCTGACAAGACCTGCCACTGATGAACCCATGTTGGTTGCCCCTGAGCATGCATTCCCCCGCAAGGCCCTCCTGGATGTGTGCCAGGATAATTTTCTCAAAGAGCTTACCCGGGATTGAGGTAAGACTAACTGGCCTGTAATTTCCCGGGTCCTCTTTTTTTCCCTTTTTGAAGATAGGGACCACATTGGCCCTCTTCCAGTCCTCCGGCACCTCGCCAGAGCACCACGAGTGCTCATAGAGCCGCGCCAGGGGTCCCGCAATGACCTCGGCCAGTTCCTGTAGAACCCTAGGGTGAAGATCGTCTGGACCAGCGGACTTGAACACGTCCAGCCTCTCCAGAAGTACCCTAACTAACTCCTCACTAACCCCTGGCCCAGGCGTGTCTCTCTCGGGGCCCGAGGGGGGCCCAGCAGGGAGGTGGCTGAACTGGTCCCTACTTAGGAAGACAGAGGCAAAGAAATCGTTAAATATGTTAGCTTTGTCATCTGGCGTGATGACTAAGTTGCCCATCGTGTCCTGCAGGGGCCCCACATTACCCGGGACCCTCTTTTTACCCCCTATGTATTTGAAGAAGGACTTCTTATTGTCCTTAATCCGGGAAGCTAGTCCTATCTCCAACTCTGCCTTGGCCCTCCTGACTGCCCCCCTACATCCTCGGGCGACTGTAACATAGTCCTTCTTGGTGATGACCCCATCTCTCCATTGGGTATATGCCTCCCTTTTAGCAAGGAGACATTCCCGGATGCTCTTAGTGAGCCATGGGGGTTTATGTGCCCTCCTGCTCCCTTTGACCCTTGTTGGGATTACCTCCCTTTGGGCATGGAGGATCGTCTCCTTAAGGAGGAACCACTCACCTTCAGCCAGAGAGAGCTAGAGACTGGGCCCCAGCAGTGTAAAAAGCTATCCTGGTGAACAGCTCAGGGCTACTTGCCCTCAGGAGCTTCTGAGGCCTGGCAAGTTGGTATCTGGGGATACTATCCCTTGTGCCAGCTGGATTCCTGAAGCAACCCTAACCTAGAGTGGCCCCTACAACCTTTATTCACTGCATAAGTCTGGTAGCAGAGACCACTGCCTGGCTGTGACCTGCTGCTACCTGCAAGAGCATCTGCTACCTTGAACCTGCTGCCCCATGGCACCTGCCAGACCGAGCCGGGGACATCACGGCCACCTGAGCACGTGGGGCACATGTAGGCAGGAGATGGCCTGGCCTGATGGAACACAGCCCCTGTTTATGGTGCTGGGAGCCCCAGGTGGCAGCAAGAGCTGGCCCAGTCCTGCCTGAAGGCACGCACCAGTGGGCTGGGCTGGCTCCATGTGCTACATGGAGCCCCTGGGTCTCAGGCAGTGCTGCATGCTGCTGGGGCAGTCTCTGCATGGTGGCCCAGTGCTGGCTGCTGCTGCTGCTGCTGAGGGGAGACTGTGCACTGGGCAGGTGAGTGCGCAGTCCTCCCTACCCGTACACATCCCCCCCAGCCCCCAATCCACCCCCACCCCTATGTCTCTGCTTACCTGGGGCAGAGCCTGGGTCTGGGCCACTTTGGCCAGCCTTGCCCCATTCCTATTTGCTTCAGCATGCTGAGGCAGCATGCTGGAGCAGCAGGGGTATATGGCAGGCATAGAGACACTCTGGCTGGGTGCTACAGTGTCCCTCTGGAGGACCCAGTCTCCAACTGCTTCAGGGCATACGCCAGAACCACACACTGTGCCGCTTTTTTCAGTGTCGTTTGTTTTTGATACTGGAATTTCCCGGTATCAGACTTAGAGTCCAGTCTCCAAATATTCAGCATGAGCAACTTTTTTTATGCCTCCTGTGGTGTCTCAAACTGCTTTGAGATCCTGCAACAGACACATGCTTATTTGTCTGGACGCGGCCAATGTGTCCTTCAGGTTGTTACCCTCAGTGCAGGTTAAGAAAGATTTAATACTATATCCTTAAAGGGAAAATAGCTGAGACATGTATCATGGTCCCTACTAAGCTGAGGACTGGGAATTGGCAACAGGGTAGGAAATTACAGATGAACCATGTACCCAAACAAATGGAAGACCTGAGGGGCCAGCATAAGCACTTGAGTTTGTCAGGGTTGCCTTACTGCAATTTTCCTAACAAATCTTCACCCAAATTAGGATCTTTGAGCCTGCAAGGTAGTTGAAGAGACAGGCTGCATTGAGAGAGAGATGCTTGAGCAAGGATCTCACAGTTATATTCTTTAAAAACCTGACACCTTGTCCTCCTACAGCTGACAATCATCTCCAGGACACCCTTATGAATCCCCCAAAGCAGATACAGGACTTAAGCTAGTATCAGTGACTGAATCAGTCTGTAGCAATGTCTATAGACAATTTGCTCCTAAAAAATATTTATAATATTCCTCACTGCAAGAGACACTTAACTAAACCACTGGATATAAAGAACTCTGAGCATTTAACCCCCAAAGCCATACTGAACGGGGGGGGGGGGGAGGCGGTTATTTCTGTGATGTGAGTGAGCCTACTTCAAGTATGCATTTCTCCCAGGTTTTAACTGACACTGATTATAATACTATTGATTTTGACTAATCCTATCTTCACTCTTCACTGAAATAATCTTTTTACTAATTTAAGTATAAGGAAAAAAAGTGTTTGAGCCAAGTGGCCCATTGGGCTCGTTTGATTAAGGCATACCAGTTCTTATCCAAAAGCAAACAAGGGAGTGCTTTGGTTGGCATCACATATTTGATGCCCCAGCTTAAATGACCAGGTACCCATTTATAGCTGTCTCAACTGAGGATTGTCTTTGACATGAGTGCTCTTTGACCACACCCATCACCAAAAAGTAAAAATCTTTTTTTTAACTCCCAAGTATTGCAACCTTATCTAAAGATACTTTTCAAAAAGTGCATAGAAACTCTTAACCTGCAATAACACATTACCCTTGGCTATTATCTGAAAATTCTTCAGGGAAGAAAACTTTCCAATATATTGACTAACATTCTTCTCTTTCAAAATTTAAAAAATGGCTTGAAAATTAGATTTTTCTTTTTATACACAGTCATTTCTGGGTCAAATAACAGGGCTTCAGCATACTATATAGTGGAGGCACCTGGTTTGTCCATGCAAATAACATTTATGCTTAGAAATCAGTTAGACAGAGAGCAAATTGTATTATTCCTATGAACAAATTACTGTTATCATTTGTTTGGAGGCTGTATTGAATATGTTGACCTTTCATGTCCAACTTAGTAGGTATAAAGTATCATGGAGTACATACTTGTTGCTGAATTTCCTTATGCAGTCACTACATTTCTAATGCATAAACTACTGTTATTTTAAAAAGCATTATATAAAAGCAATTTGTATTCTGTCCCTTGGAAATTACATTTAAGCATTGCCAGTAGGTGCATAAAAATGGCAGACATAGAAAAAACAGGTATTTATAACTGGTTTATCCCTTCAGATAAAATGCTGCATTTACAAGTGTGTTGTATTCCTCTTCCAATATTACTATAAACCTCAAAATTGTAACTATGAGACAAAAATACAGCAGAGGGTTGCTGATGCTAAGAGAAAAACCATGGCAACCCTATGGGGGGGACTCAAACACAAATATTTATATACAGTTGCATAACAAAAGGCATATTACATTGTATGCACCAATATCACTTTTTAGTTTGAAAGAAATGTCAATAAAATATTTTAAAATGTGCTATTTACAACAAGCTATAAGGCTAAACAGATAAAAGTAGATACTTTTAAATAAATATTATTTCTTTATCAATGAACCTCAAGAAAGCTTGTTATAACTCCTATTTAAGCAAAGACATAGTTCATCTCTGAGACTTTGCTCATTATGTGCACATCATACTTCATAGAGTGATGGAGCACCATTCAGACTTCTCTGTATTTTGGTAGAATATATCCTGGCAAGTTTTATTCCTCGCACTTGGATGACTAATGGAGTGGAGAAAGAATAAGGTAATAAAAGCAATCTCCTCATAATGGGTGAATAGCAGAATCTAAATCTCCAAGCATCAAGAAACCTCAGAAGAGGTTCTGAATACAAGAGCTTACCCACCAACCTTAGATGTAGAATTCAAATCTCTTGTCTTCCTGATTCAGAGCAGTTTTCCACATCCAAAATAAGTGACTTAAGAATCTAGTTATCCTGGATTAGGTATTTCTCAACACTCTCTTTGGTAATTGTTACATTTTGTATAAATAACTACATTTTCATTAGGTTAGGGAGAGCAAGATTGATGGTACAGCCCATTGCACGTGGCTTTCACTTGGAACATCGGGGACACAAAGGCTAACATATGGTTTTGTTAGGGTGTAAAGAACCCATTAAAGACAATTTTTGAGTTTCAGTTTCATTCCAAGGTAGAACAGGGAAAAATTGAATCTTGAACCTTTTAATGGGAAAAGAAAGATCAGTTCTCATCTAGTCCAATGTCCACATTGTACATATTCTAAGTGCATCACAAGACACTCAATAAATATGCTTCAAAATTTTTAATTGTGCCACATGTCACAATTCGATGGTTTTCATCTCCATGAATTCTGTCACATGCCTTTCTATTTTCACTATGGAGAATGTTATGGGGTTGTTGGAAGAAATCTGTGTTTAATGTGAGACTGTGATTTAACACCTGGAGCTTCTACAAAGCCCCATTTGATTGCTAGGAGCTTTCATGTAACATCCATTCAAATGCTGACAGCTGGGTGGGAACTGGAAGAAGAGACAGTTGACATTGCGATTTAAAATGGGCTTTTTAAGACCCTGCTGAAGACACCATGAAAGGATTCTCAAGACAACAGAGACAAGTCCATCCAAAACTGTAGAAGTCTGGCTACCACAGTCAGTGCTAGGAAAGTGGCACTGAAAGCTAGTCAGGGGAACATAGAACCAAGCAGTTTCTGAGAAGTCTAAACTGGGGTCTGTAATAAAACTTACTTGTGTGAGAGGATACTGAGGTCAGCTCTAGTAAAGGACTTCTTTTATTTTCACAGATCTTGTACCATGTTTATCAGATGGCACACTGAGCGGGGGCTGGGTTTTAGGAAAAGGAAGATGAGAAGTGACCCAATATAAAAACCTTTGAATAAGCAATTTGGTGATAGGGCTGGGGCAAAAGCCAGATATGCACACAGAATGAACACTGAATTGCATGGAAGCTGCATGATAGTCCTTAGCCAGAAGCACTTCATGGACTTCTATAAAACCTCTAAATTCAGATTTCTCTCCTCCTCATTGCATCTTTGATTTGGCAGCCTTTTTCATCTTTAACTTTTCTTGTATTTCTTTTGTTTCTCCCCATATCTTTCTTTTACCAGTGATGTGATGACACTAGAAATATCAGTTTCCCTCACTGTTAAATTTGGAAATGAGATTTTAAAGAAATAAATGAATACACAAGCTTCAAGCCCAGAGGCGTAGCCTTTTCAGTGCCTGGGACATGGAGAGAAGGAGATAATGTTGACCACTGGAGGTTGAAATGGGGATCTCCTTGGGGATGTCTGCTAATGCTGTGCCTTCTCCTGCATGGTTTCAAGATGCTGCAGCTGAGAAACAGAAAGAGGCATGAGCTCCTGGTGCCCTCTTCTCCCCTGCCACTGGGCACAGGGTGGCCAAGGAAAAGCCTCCTGGGGGGTGCCATTACAACACCTACCCAAGAGATACATGGTTGGGCGCAAGGTCTGCTCTGCCTGGCCCCTACAGTCAAGCAACCCACAGCTGCCCCAGTTATGGCAAAAACTTCTGGGGAAAGCGGTCCTGGTGCTTCCTCTAAGCCAGTGCCCGGGGCTGGTGCCACATTTGTTCACCACACCCCCCACCCTCAAGTTATGCTGCAGTTCAAGACAGTAAATGATTATGATATTTCTTCTTCAGAGAAATAGATTAAAATGTGGCAGCTATACAGTTCCATAAAGTTAATGGTATTTGTTTACAATTTGCTGTGTGGAATTACACAGAATACTTATTACATACATGCATACACATACCACAAACTGCATAACTATAAAATGAACAACCATTGCCTTGAATTTTAGCTTAACTCAAAACACAAGCAAGGTCTAAAGGCTGGGGAGTCTTCTGACTCATTGAATAACATCTGGTTTGTTGAATCCTGGGATATTAATCATGCCATGATGTATGCAAAGCAGATGGCGGAACAGAAACTGCTCTAGGAAAAGGGAAAGTTGAAAAGGAACATTTTCTTATAGTGGGCATGGAAGAATTTGGATGAAGACTCTATCTGATAAATAGGGCAATTATTAGCTGTAAGTCAGAAGACTGATTCTTGGTTCTACCACTGACCTATTATATGATTTGGGACCAAGTCACTGTAATTTTCTGGTTATTTTTTTCCTTTCTGACCTTGCTCTATCTCAGCTATTAAGACGTTCTTCCAGTCAGGGACAGGCTATGTAATTTTATGTTTGACAGCAAAATTGGGCCCTGATCCAGGTTAGGCCTTGTCAGTGCTAGTATAATAATAATAGTATCTCGTCCATGTGATCAAAATCTGAAAAGTTAACATTCAGCAAATTCAGCCAGCTCCTGCTACAGCTAAACAGCATCAATCCATCAAAACAGTCCATTTTGTGTATAGTTACTGTATGAAATACTCTTCATGTCTTGGCAGTAACATCTCCTGTAACAACATCTTCCAGTCTACGTTTAAGAACTTTTTTCTGGATTGAATCGCCTGTCAGACTACCTCTGTCTGTCAGAATTGCATTTATGTCATCTACAGTGGTTTGAATAAGTTGAAACAGGAATATAGACACAAGAAGATCAACTGGGAATTCCTTTCCAAAGAAATGACCTGTGTTCTGATATAATTGTAATACATTAGAACTCTAAATAGTAGATGTGAAGGTAATAATATTTTCTATAAGACTGAGTTTTATCATCAACATATCTTTTATCAGATAGTCATTGACATGGATCATGTACCATAATTATTATGTTAAAATATTTATACAAAGATAAGGGTGAAAAAGTGAACAGTGCATTATAAAGCTCTCTGCTTTGATGTTTTGAGATTTCTTTTAGGGTGCAGTTTAAATGCCCTAAAACTTCTTACATCGTCTTATAAGCGTTCTGATTTGAAGACTCACTTTAATGCAAAGACGCTTTGTAAAGTACCATGATTCTAAATCTACTGCAAAATTCTTATGTACAGCAACATGCATATAAAACCATCCCTTTGAAAATATCAAGAATATCTTCTGCCTGCATTTTACCCATTTTAATATTTTCTTTTACTTTTGAGAGTCAGAAGCTCCAAATTTTCTTATGCAAATGGATTAGACTTTACCCCTTTGCTGATTGCCAGAAAATGGCATCTTTAATTAATAGAACTCTGTAAATTTTGTTAAAGAACACATCAGTGATGAAAATAGACTTTCATCCTTTCAGGCTGTAATGGTGTGTAAAATTATGTATTTAATCTCTAAGTGTTTATTTTTCTTTCCATTAGCTTATAAAAAAAGAATATGGAAGGAATTTAGTATTCTTTAAAGACAGATAGCAGTGGTTAGAACCAAACCAATGTTCATATAATGCTTTAACAAGGCACAGACTAGCTTATTTAAGGTACAGATTAGGATAAGGTTACATCCCCCAGTATTTAAAAATAAAGCAAGCACAACAGTGACTAATCCGATGTATCCGATGTGAAAGAACACTACTGCTGCCAGTGATGGAAAAGAGACCCTGGTTTATTTGGAGATCTATCCTAAAGCCCAGATTTGAAGAAAGGTACTTTGCATCTGAAGGCTTGTCTAATATCTCTCACAACTATGCAATTGTTGCAATAAAAGATATAGATAAAAAGAAAACATACCTTACTTCTCACTAAAGAGCTACTGCCTGCCAACCACAAGTAGCCAAAACTCCCATTGACTCTAAGAGGAGCTTTTTCCTAATTAAGGGTGGTAAAAGTCTTCAGAAAGTATGGTTTGTGTATAATAGATATTGAAGCATAGAGATAATGCAGCTAACTGGAGCAAATGAATTCAACAGTAGGTAAGTTTTAAAGGGCAAAGAAATCATGTTATGCAAAATGCTCTTAAACCACCCAAGATGACCTCAGGTAACAGAAGCTGCCATTTACACTATAAAAAAAAATGACACAAACCATTTTGTCAGAGAAATCTTATTGATTTTTCTATTAAAGGAGCCACTTAGATCAATTTAAGAGTTCCATGCTACTTAGCTAGCACTGGACTAGGGTGGTTTAGCAGTTCACATGAGGAAATGCACATTGCCTTTATGGTGGCACGTGTGCCACCATAAAAAATTTGTCTCACTTTTGTCACACCACAATGTGGCCGTGACAAAAAGTAGTAATAATTCATGACACATTATTGTAGCAGCCATCTATTTGCTTTACAATGGAAGAGCAAGGGCACCCTGCACTTTCTAGCTGCCCCAGGCTGGTATGCTCAGTGAGCAGACACCTCATTAAAATCTGTTACCTTGTAATACAGGTAATCATAACTGATCTAAGAGACCCAACCCCATGCTGTGAAATACAGAAAAACCTTTCCAATGGTTGCAGTAGCCGACATAGCTAAGGAAGAAGCACTGTGCCTCATGGTTTATAGGAGTAGCTGACCACTGCCTGCCAGAGAAGCCTGTTAAATGCAACGGAGACTATTTCTCTTGTTTGACTGCAATTAGAACACAATCTTTATCAGAAATGTTTGGTCATTCATCACGTCCTCTGCTCTGCAAAACTTTCTTCAGTGCTCTTAAATACATAACAGAGAAAGACAGAAGATTTAGATATGGATACCTAACACAGGGTTAGATGGTAGATAGCCTCAAGACAGAGAGATGGAGTATGGGCGGCTTCCTGTCTTCCATTACTCATGAAAGTTTATAGCTTTGCGACTTTGATTTATAGCTTTGATGGTCACTGAACCTGACTAGTAAAGGCTGGACTGCCATGGCAGAGAGCATACTTTAAAGTATGGACACAAACATTTGGAGCAGATTCAAAAGGGACACATTTTAAAAGGGCAGCAGGTATTACTTTCTAATTGTTACCTGTGAACAAGCTGGACAGAGGTAGAAAAACCACACCAAGTTGAACACTGAAATATGGTGGATCTCTAACTACCTGACTGTAGGGCAAAGTCTCTTGGTTAGAGGTGTGGATACTCAGATTTAGATCCACAATTAAAATGTAGGTGCCAATTCAATCATGGTCCCAAGTGCACCCATAAAAAAGAAACACAAATGTATCTAATGTGTCTTTGCATGCAATACCTAAATCAAGTTCCTGAAAACTGTGAGCTCCCTATTTACTCTAGACAGAGCATGAGAGGTAACTCTGCTATTTATCTATTCCCTTAAATGTAGGTGGTCCTTTTCACTGAACCAAAAGGTGTCTCTCTCTTTTAGAAAAGCCATTGTCTCAAGAATCATTTTTTGATGCAGACATTCTGTTCAGCTATTTTTCAAAAAATTTTGAGAGGGTTGTGGTAAAGCCTCTCTGCCAACTTCCTAGTATTCCTTGCTTTTAAGGCAGTTTATTTTCTGGCTTGGAAAAAAAGGGGTGACTACAATGGCAATGAAAATGTCAGGCATCCATTCTATCTATTTGATATTTATACATCCAAGTTGCACTGAATGACAGGAGTTAGGTGCTGAACTGCCTGGGCTTTCTGCAAATTGCTTAATTGTACGTTGAAATGTCAGTGTCACACATCATCGTCCTCTGAAATTTTGGCCTCTGATATTGACTTTGTTCAGTGGTATTACAACTCAAACACAATGAAGAGAAATCATAAAAGTAAAAACTGTTCACAGGTATAGGTATAATAATGCTCTTGCAACTCTATAGGTTCTCTAAAAATCAATTGCTCCTTATTTTGGTATTGCTGTACAATGCACATCTCCTTTGTACATGCTTGTAATTCAGTGGTGTTGTTGATTGATACACTAATTTAGTCTAACAAAGCTGATCTGTATGGTACAGAATCCTCTAGACTACACCAAAGACTGGTTTTTCAATGTGCTTGGTGCTATGTGCAAAGAAGAAACATCCCTTACTTTGCAGTACTTACAGACTAAATATACAACACAGAGTAGTTGAAAAAGACAGAGATGATGCGGCATATACAAGGTCATGCAACACATTTGAACAAAGTTAGGAAATTCTGAACTCTACTCTTGGAGCTGAATTTTTAATGAGGACAGATGTTCATCTTTCTGTTTGTGTTGCATACAACAGTAGTACCTGAAAACAACAGCCTGGAGTCCCTTTGTGACCATGGTTCTGATGACAGTACAACTATATTTTTTTTAGGATTACATCTGATGGCTGATGACTAATCCTAATGGAAAAGCACCTCAAACTTGCTAATCCTAATAGAAAACCAAACTCTGTTCTGTTGTTGATCTGAAACCCCTGTATCAGATGGGATGAAACAAATTTGGATGCTGTCTGTGCTTCTAAGGACTGCCAGATAATTTTGACCATGTAACTACAATTCAGACTCGCACTCAGATGCTTCTATGTGATGTTGGCCATCCTGAAATATTAAATATGATAAGTATCTAAAATGAAACTTGAAAAAGTTTCTCTTTTATAGAAAACATAACCCCACCATTCTTGAAGTATATAGAATGAACATTATATTTTATTCTACATTAAAGTTTTGTGAAATGAAGACTTCTGCTTAAAAAAATAAAAAATACATAAAAACCCATAAAACATAATTTACCACACTTTAATGCACAATCCTGCCCCCCCAAAAACCCAAGAATGTATACAAGTATTTCCAGTATTCTATTAACATAATACTTCTCCATCATGCAGAAATGTTTGATTTCTCATGTTTTGATAAGGTATAGCTTACAGAAAAAATAAAATTATATTCCAGATAATACAAAGATCAACACTGTACTTGATGCAATTATTGCTATATACAGAGCCCTATTATATCCTTTTAATTGTATAGGATAAGCTGCCTTTCTCTCAAGATTAATTTAAAGATTCTGATATACAGTATTCTGCTGTTTTATGAACATTACTAATACTTCTAGAGTTTTAAGTTGTGTCAGCATTTCTGTGATAGTCCATATTTTTCAAGAGTTTACAACTTAGATGTAAAAATTCATTCCATGCTGAAAAAGCATTTGATCATTTTTTTATTATGTATATAGAAAACATATGCATTTTAACATTTATTATATAACTGTATATATTGTGCATGCTATATTCCATTTTTGTAAAATTTTCAATTTTGTTGGTTATGCAAATCTATGGCCAATGTACATTTTGATAGTATATAAGCTAGAAAGAAAAGCTTCAGTTCTTAAACTGAAATTTGGCTGGCAATTAGCAAAACACGAGATATGCAAAGCAAATAGGCTTGATACATACCTAACAATCGTCAGCACACAGCCCATACAATGCTACAAGTCTGCAATCATATTGCAAGGAGATGGGTGCAATTCTGACCACAGTGCCAAATTCTGTCCTCAGTTACTCCTATTCAAGTCAAAAGGGGTTATGTATTCATAGATTCATAGATGTTAGGGTCAGAAGGGACCTTCATAGATTGAGTCCGACCCCCTGCATAGGCAGGAAAGAGCGCTGGGTTCAGATGGCCCCAGCCAGATGCCCATCCAATCTCCTCTTGAAGACCCCCAGGGTAGGGGAGAGCACCACCTCCCTTGGAAGCCCATTCCAGATTTTGGCCACCCTAACTGTGAAGAAGTTCCTCCTAATGTCCAGTCTAAATCTGCTCTCTGCTAGCTTATGGCCATTATTTCTTGTGACCCCCAGGGGCACCTTGTTGAGTAGGGCCTCACCAATTCCCTTCTGCGCCCCCATGATGAATTTGTAGGCAGCCACAAGGTCGCCTCTCAACCTTCTCTTGCAGAGGCTGAAGAGGTCCCGGTGTCCTCGTTTCTCCTCATAGGCCTGCAAGCCCTTAACCATATGAGTGGCCCTTCTCTGGACCCTCTCCAGGTTATCCACATCCCTCTTGAAGTGTGGCGCCCAAAACTATGACAGTATTCCACCTGCGGTCTGACCAGCATCTGATAGAGTGGAAGTATCAGTATAACTGACTGTAGAGTCTGGCATTTAGTACTAAGGTAAATCATTTATTATGGCAAAATGGGAAGAGATATTGGAATGACTCTTCAGGGGCCTTAGTTTGAATTCTGTGTACCTCCAAAGCTTGCATTAATTTCAGTTTTGAGCATAAAAGGAGTTTAAGATTTATAAGTAAAATGTACAAATAAAGTTTTCTGAAGAAATTTTGAATGCAAGGGGATTATGGTCGGTGGGCAACACTGAACATATAGCACCCACATTTAAAGACAATTGGATGAGCTAAAATTAAGAAAGCCCAACAAATCTGATTTGATTCATCCAGATGAGGTGTTGTAAATCCTCTGAATTAGATCAATATTAGGAGGGACCAATGAATATCTGGGGAAAAATAGCTCAGAAGAGAACACTGACTGAAAAAAAAATGCATCAGGTGTCTACTCTAATGTTTTGTACAGCAATAGCAAAACCACAAATGAGAAACAAAGAAGACTGGCAAGTATGATTTTGTTAATGTGTTACTTCAGCTGGGACTCAGTTCAGGTATACTGACTCAAATCAAATAGTACCATGTTTACTGGTAGTTACATTTCTTCTGTGGAAGGGTATATTGCTGTTTATACCAGAATGCCAAATCATTAGTTGGTGTATAGTTCCACTAACATTAACATTATTAAAATCATAAAACTATACTGTGATATACAACAAAATGAAATGGACTTCAGTGGGCAAGGAAACAATTCTTGATGCTATTTACTATCCTAAGAAAATGGATAAATTTAAACTAACCTCCAAATCACACATCTTGAAACAAACACAAGACCCAATTCTTCTTTCTTACGTTTTCTGACTAGTGCCAATTCAGGTCTTGTCAACAATGATTTATGCATAAATGTTCCATAGCAATAGAATGGTACTAAATAGATAGCACAGTTAGTGTGTCTTTGCCATACCCCATTTATCCCTGGGGTAATTTGCACAGTAAACAAAAATCTTTAAAAACTCATAATTAAAGAGACTATAAGCAAATACAAAGGGCCAAAGACACAAGAATTTTACTACATCTGCAGTATTAATATAAAATATTAGTTGTGGTTAATATCAGCTCTCAACTTGCTATCTATTAGCTTTTCAAAAACTCAAGGAAAATGTATAGGACAAAATTCTACAATTGCGTGCTTGTACCCCTCCCATATTTTCCTTATTTTTGGTTGAGTGCCCGCCATATGGAACATAAGTGTTTTGTTTAACTGTGGGGTTTGGAATAGCGTAAAGTTTGTCAGTGTTAAACTTACATAAGGATGATGCTAAGCTGTGGGGAGTAGTAAATACACAGGAGCATATGGCTAAGGTTCAAAGGGACCTCAAAAACTGAAGGACTGGACAAAAAGAAATTTCATGAGGTTCAATAAGTAGAAGTGCAAATTCCTGTACTTAAAGTGGATCAGTCCCTTGCACAGGTACAGGCTGGAGACTGACAGGCTAAGCAGCAGCTCTGCAGAAAAGGACCTGGGGGTTACAGAGGACAATATACTGAATATGAGCCAATAGTCACCCTTGCTGCAAAGACTAATGGCATATTGGACTATATTAGTAGAAGCATTGCCAGCAGATCAAGGGAAGTTATTCATTCCTTCTCTTCAGCACTGCTGGGGCCAGTTTTGAGCCCGCCCTCCACTGCAGAAAGGATGTAGAGAGTCCAGCAGAAGGCAATGAAAATGGCAAGGGGGGTGGGGGCCTGATTTCTGAGGATAACCTGAGGGAACTGGGCTTATTTAGTTTGAGAAGACTGAGAGGGAATTTAAAAGCAGCCTTCAACTACCTGAAAGGTGGTTCCAAAGAGGATGGAGGTAAACTCTTCTCAGTGGTGGCAGATGACAAAACAAGGAACAATGGTTTCAAGTTGCAGCAAAGGAAGTTTAGGTTAGCTATTAGGAAAACCTCTCACCAGGAGAGTAGTAAAGCACTGGAACAGGTTACTCAGAGAAGCTGTGGAGTCTCCATCCTTGGAGGTTTTTGAGACCCAGCCAGCCAAAGGTTGGATGATCTAGTTGAGGCTGGTCCTGCTTTGAGCAGAGGGTTGGACTAGATGACCTCCTGAGGTCCCTCCCAACCCTAATCTTCTATGATTCTATGACTCTAGAAATGTGCGTGAGTGTATGTGTATATATCATACATAGGGCTGAATAATCTTGTATGAAGTGTTTTTTCCCCTCTCCATATCCATTCTTTAAACTAGGTAATTTCCTAAGGGTATGTATTTGAGTTCCTGCTGTGATGCTTTGGGGGCTCTATGTAAATATCAATATACACAGCAGGGTTTGTGTCACTACTCTGTTTTGAATTTCACTGTAGATCATGGCTTTGTCAAGCCAATGAACAAAATACAGCATTATGTCTACTCCCTAAGAAGAAAAGAGGTAGAAGGAACTCATTTTATATTGACTGGTATGAGACGAAAAGGTGATTTTGTTACCTGCATTTGGATAATGTCTAGTTTTGAGCTAGAGGTTTTGCAAGCATAATTTTGAACATGTCACATATATCTTGTTCTGGTTGGCAATTTTTAAGCTATTAACACTGAAACAGTGTTATTGACAGTTTGCTATTTTAAAAAAAGAAGAAAGGTATATACAGCAGTTAGTGACATTTATGGTGTTGCCTGGGCAGTAATATGAGGTAAAGTACTGTGAGTTTAGCGGAATTTTTTTTTTTAGGGTTTTATAGATATATAAAACCATACACCTACAAGTAAACTACATTTTCAAATGTACTCTGGTTCTAAAATTTTTTCCTTTAAATTCTTTTGTGTTTTGGAAAGGAGTTTATGCAGTGGACTGGATCTTCAACTGGAATAAAATGATATAAGACCAGTGAAGCCAACAAAACCACTTTAATCACCGTGAATTCAATGGTAGGACTATTAACTACTGTGACTCACAGATATAAATGATGTCAGTGCTGTCCTACAGACTTGTGTCTACGCTGCTTATTAGGTCATTCTGAAGCCTATAAGGACCTTATTACACCTGATGCTGTGAGCCACACAAATTTTGATCAGAGTTAGTGCTAGGTCGAGTTTGGAGCAGCCATACTTCAGGCCATTAGGGGTCTGGAGAACCAAAAGGTAAGAAACCCCTCCCTTCTCATTCCAGCCTCCCCCCTGCCTCCCAGTGCTCCCCTGATTCCCCAGGCCTGACCCCAGCCCCCACCCCACCAATCTCTTGTGCTTTCCTTCTGTTCTCCTCCACACCCCCCTGCCCTTACCCCTGGGCATTACTTACTTGTGGCTGCCCATGCTGTCTTCAGTCCAGCCCAGAGGAGCAGGCAGGGAAGGGTTAAGTTGGCTGCCTGGCCAGGCTGCTACTGCTCTGGCCCAGCGAACAGCAGCAGCAGCAGCATCCACCTGGTAGGCAGGTTAACTCTTCCCTTTCTGGTCACTGGGACAGAGAGTACTGGCAACCACAGGTACGAAGGGTGTGGGCTGGGGGCAGTGAGCAGTGATCTAGGGTAGCCTGGAGTGGTTGCACCTTAGTGTAACACAAGCTCAATAGCTAGATGAGAAATAATCGTGCCCTGCAGTGGCATACTTTTGAGCCTTATAATGAGTACTTAAAACCAGTTTCAGGTGTTAATGTGCAGACAATCCAGAGGTTAAGAGCTCCAGGAGCTACCCAGAATTACTAGAACAAAACCCTTATACTTCTCATTTATATTGTACATGCATTATACTATGCACCACTTGGCAGCAGTCCATTGTGGGTATAGAAGTTTTGCTGTATTTCTGGGTATTAGGTTGAATTTCAGGGTACTTTGCCTACTAGGCTGCTACTTTATGGCATATGCTTGGAAAGTACTTGTGTGCTGTGGGTCTTGAACACAGGAGGTCTCCCACAATTCCCTCTTTATCTGTCTATTGGCACTTCTGCAACCCTCTTCTGGTCCTAAATAGAGACACACCAGAAGGGGAGAAATACAGTTTGAAAGCTGATTCCTAGATGTGTTCCACTTTGTGCAACACAAATGAACTTGGGATACCCCAAAAAAAGAAGTACAATGTGGATGGATCAGTATGAGCTGCAAGATATTATGTGGCTGGAGAAAGGCCACTTAACGTGATTCAGTCCAGTTGAAAATAACCTTCAGGTTGATCCTTAACATAGACATAGTCAGAGGGTTAAAAATGCTTTGTCGCTTTGCAGAATTCCATAATGGAGGCTCAGTGTTAATTTTAAGTACTGTCAGTAAACAGGTGGAATTTATAACAGTAAAGAATAGTTACTATAACCCTCACAGAAATAATAAGCTCAGAAATCAGCAGAAGAAACAAGCCTTTAACCACACTGGAACTGAAACTACTTGAACTGTTGCTGCTTCATTTCAAGACTTTTGGAGATTACAGGATATAGCCACAACTCAGAAGAGGAAAAATTCCATACTGAGTCACATATTGAAAGCTTTATACTCTTTCTAATCAATGATAACTAAGTGGTAGGGAAAATGTAAAGCTAAATTCATGAGTCATGTCTTTCACAGCTGCTACCCATGCAGCTGAGAAGATGCTAGAACTTTTGTGGGTATAATTGAAAGGAGGAAAATGTTTTCTATCCTACAAAATGTTGAGATTTCAAAATATATTTTCATTCTGTACAAACCCTACACTGCTGTAGTTAATCTGAAATGTGGGAGACTAAGGTCCAAGTTCCTATTCTGCTATTTTTCCACATCCCAGGTGAGAGACTTTGCAAAGTCTTTCTAATTTTGAATATAAATTTCTAGGCTAGAAAAACAGGGAGATCCCTGTGAAAAGTTATATTTTGACTATTCAGACTTTCTGACAAAAATATTTCATTGAAAGAACCCCATAATTAGCTGTACTTGTTGCCATAACTGTGTTGGCCATGGATTATTATATGATCTACAAAGAGATTAGTAACCAACTGAGGTCATTTATGTCAGGGTGTGTGGCTATTATAAGCTCTGTCACCCATCTAGAACTGCTTGTAATTGAGTTGCTTACTCAAAAGGTTATATTTTATACGAACTGTACCAACAGTCCTATAAAGATGGCTCTTATCTATATTCCTTCAATAACATAATTACTACCATTATTTTTCTTCCCATAGTGAATTTCTTGTGCATCACGTTATATTTAGTACTTTTCATTGAGAAGTACCACTAGCATGTCACAAATTCTGAGAGCATTTTTAATCAGTGGTGATATTACTTATAAATGTCTGAAGAGCTACATGAGAATTAGAACATCCACTTGGCAGATGTGCATTTTGCGGATCATAACTTGCCATTCTTCTTTCTTTATGTGCCAGCACAAATGTTGATAGGGTATACTTTAAGGTTCACATAACTTAGAACCACAGTTGTTTTACTGGCAGTACATATAACAGGTAATTTTTGCCCACGAAAAACACTAAGAAATATTGTTGACATGACACAAAACGTGTATTTGACTGATGCCTGATAAAACACATCATATTTAATAAAGAGAAAAATAAATTGGAATAGAATATTCAAAAAATAAAAATGGGAGTTTATATATTCATTTAAAATGATTAAATAAAATTAGAGCATTTACCTTATCAGATGCCCTAAGAAGTGCATTTTAGAAGTCTTTCCTCACCCAATAAACTCTTATTTTACTAATCAGATAATCTTCATATCCTTCTCTAGACAAATGGCCTAGGAAATGTGTGCCAATCATTGACCCCATATTACTTTTATATTTAAAACAAGTTATAAATTTAAGAATTAAAGATGACAGAATATAGACAGATATGGAAGCAATGAGATTTTCTCAAATTTTGTCTTTTCTGAGATTAATAAAGCACTGTTTTGGCCTATAAAACTACCTCTCTTGAACCCCACCCCCCCTCCCCAGAAAAAACAAAAACCCTACAAAAAATTAGAGGCCATTACTAGACTGCAATTTTTTCCTAATTAGATCTTTAGTTGTTATGGGCACATGGTGCCAGATCCCATATATAGACAGGAAATTTTTTTTCCAGAAAGAACGATATAGATGACTTATATTACTACTTATGGCAGGGGTGGGCAACATAAAGCCTGAGACTATTGGCTGGATTTGGTCCACCAATTGATTGTATCTGGCCCACAGTTGTTCCAGCAGCATTCTGCATAAGGCCAAGTCCTGCCTACACTGCACTCCAACCCACACCCACCAACAGCATTGCCCTGGCCCTGCCCTAGCTAATGGACCCAACTTCCCAGCAGGGCTGCTGCTGCTGCAACTGCCTGGGTACTGTTCAGCTGTCCTCACCTCCAGCAGCTCCTCCTCCTGCCCCTGTTGCATCTCTCTGGGTAGCATGGGCAAGCAGCAGTAGCCGTGGGGATGCACGCTGGGCACCACATGCCCAGCCAGGGAGAAGTGGGGAGGGGACAGGGGGGATGGAAGCTACATGGGGGGTGGCTCCAGCTCCATTCTCAGCTGCCTTCCATTACACTGAATACATTTCAACTCTCTCTTCACTGCCACAGCTGGGATGCACCTTTCTTTCCCAGTCTATTCAAATAGACTGCACTAAACATATCTTTGTAGTAGAGTCCCATCAATATGTTTGCCCAGTATGGGCCATGTGTTTTATAGTCATTCGCAGCATTTAATCAACTTCATAGTTAAGTGTCCATCACTGAGAACATGATGCTTATGGCAGCAGTTTAATAATAGACAATGTATTTAATGAGATTTCCTTGTAAGTGAATATAAGACAAGGAGCTTTCCCCACCCTTCTGTTTGGGGAATAAAACCTTGCATTATATTTGAGTAAATATGGTATTTTTGGTATCACTATATACTAAGTTTTGTTTCAATTTAATTTAAATGGATAGAATATACAATAAAGTTATTAATGTTAACCAGTAATTGTACATTATATATTTTAATATTATATTTCATATAAGTCTATTTTTAAATTAAATTATATTAATAGATTTCATAGATTTCATAGACATTAGGGCTAGAAGGGACCTTGGAAGATCTTTGAGTCCAGCCCCCTGTCCCAGGGGCAGGAAGTCAGTTGGGGTCAAAGGAGCCCAGCAAGGTAAACATCCAAACACATTGTTTTAGTGAAAGCTGTAAATAAACTACTACTACATATATTCATTTTTCATAACAAATGAAATATAAATTCAGTGCATTAAAAACACATCCAGTATTCAAGGCCTCTTTGGTCATGTGGCACAAAGAGTAGAGCTGTGAAAAGAGTAATTTTTTGGTTTGCTAATTGAAAGGAAAGATATGTTATATTTGCCCCAAATGAAGAGGTTTTGATTGCACCAATGAAATATTATTAAAATATTTATTAAGTAATGTGATCAGAATACTATTATTAATCAAAATTACTATTATTAGTCAAACTAGTATAATTATCTTTGTTAATATTTAATCATAAATATTATTTATAATTAAATAATACACAATGAAAACCAATAAAAGGCTGATTCATTCACCTAAAATGAGCTCTTTTGTGGGAGTTTTAATGTTTTGAAGTCTTTTAAAATAAATTTAAATAGAATTAGCCTACAAATTAATTCCAGGATGAAAACAAAAACATTTCAGTTGAGCCTTTTTGAAATTCCCTTTTTTCCCTTTCTGAGAATGTCAACATAGATCTTTTCAAAGCTGTAGTAAATTCTTCTGCAAACAGTGTGTGGCTGAAAAAAACTGCCCCTCTCTAATAGCAAGAGAGGTGGTGTCTCAAATAGTCAGAGTAGTTAAAGCTTCATATATCAAAACCAAGTCCTTACAGTCCCTGTAGAAATGAGCAGTCAATTTAAATGGAGTCAAGTAGGTGGGCTAGAAACGATTTTTGAGCTGATTTAACGTGTACCCTCCTGAACAGAGCACCAAAACCCCCCAAACAAAACAAAACAGTACTTTATTTTCAGCTTAGTGTGCCCACAAACTGAACACAGTGCATGCCCAGAAGAGGCATCACATTAGTTGGACCAGTCACCCAGCACCTGTATGGATTGGGCTCTTCAGTAGGGCTTTTTGGTGCTTTTTGAATCAGCTGCTAGATAAAAGTGCCAAAAAGCCCCATTGAAGCACCCAATCTATACAGATGCTGGGGAGCCAGGTCAAACTAACATATTGCCTCTCCTGGTACATCCCTGGAGTTCTTCCCCTCCCCCCCCCACCTCCCTCACATGTCTGTGAACGGCCTGTAAAATAGAGGTTGTCTTGGAGTAGGCTCAGATGTGCTGAGATGTGTCCAAGAACTGCTGATCCACTTCAATGGATGATGAAGACTGATGCTTGTTGCCCCATGAGGTCAGGTCCCTTCCACTCCCAGTACTTCAGGGACTGGATCCTGAGGAACAACTGCAAACAGGGGAATGCCATGTTTTACAAAGGTGCATCCTGGGAATCCACTGGCAGAGAAATCCCAGGGCATAAATACCTTGCTGCAGCACCCTGACTCAGGGCACACCTCTACAAATTGGGGAACCCTGGAGTTTGCCAATTTGAAGACTCATTTCTCAAGCCAGGATGTGACAATGTGATGTGTGTTTCCAGGAAATCCCCTATGAGGGGAACCTGGGCACGTGTGCTTCCAGGGCTTCAGAGGTCATCCTTACAGGAGAAAAAAATGGAAGCACAAAGCCAACATCTGTTTTCAGCCAAAATGACAAAGGCCTGATTTCTGACACAAAAGTCTTTGTTGTTGTTGTTGTTTTGTTGTTGTTTTGTTTTTTCTGGGATACACTCACAACCAACTGGTCAAATCTACCTAAAAAATCAAGCTTACAGCCATTGTAATAAGCTAACAGTAGTGGGAAATGGAACAATATTCCCAGAGAAGAAATTTGAGTAGCAAATGGTGGAAAATCAATAGTATTTAAACTCCCTACAATCTCTTCTTGTGGTTTTCCCCAATGAGCCAACATCCCTTCATTATCTAAGTCAAATAGTGGTAACAAGTCATCTTCTCCAGCAGTCACACAGTAGGGGTGTGTGAAATAGGCCATGTTTGATTCATATTTGAATTCGGCCTGAATCGGGGACAGTGATTTAATTTGCTGATTCGGATCACTGTCCCAATCCAGTTTGGCTGAATCTGAATCTGAAGATTTGAAGCTGATTCAGAGAATCAGTGATTTGGCCATAGACAAAGCTTTAAATGTTTTTTCTACAAACCTCAAGGTACCTGGTGTGGCTCGTGAATGCTGCAATGGTGCAGTGGATGAAATGTCCCACAGAAGCATGCGCCCCCCCCACCGCACCTCCCTGGCTTGGCAATCAGCTGCGGGGGGACCTTGGGTGCCCCTCCAGATCCAGAAGACACCAGCATCTCAACATTCATGAGCCACCTGGTACCTTGAGGTATGGAGAAAAAACATTTAAAACTGTGTCTATGTTCAAATCATCAAATCTTTCCCAATCTCTCCAAATTGATTTGGAGGGTTCCGATTTGATTCAGAGAGATTAAAGGGTCTCCTGATTCGATTTGTATTTGGAGATTTGGCCACCAAATCAGGCTGAATCTCCACTGAATTGAATCAGTGACCAAAGCTTCAAACA
Source organism: Crocodylus siamensis (assembly GCF_052110815.1). Classification (NCBI taxonomy): domain Eukaryota; kingdom Metazoa; phylum Chordata; order Crocodylia; family Crocodylidae; genus Crocodylus; species Crocodylus siamensis. The sequence goes on from NC_143398.1 coordinate 70,544,832, forward strand.
GCCATATCACACAGCACCCACAAAACCATTTTGCTTTTCAGTCTGAATCTACTGGATTTTATTTATACAGTAACATAAAAATTCTTTCATGAAAAGGGGGAATTATCAGTCATGGAAAGCAGTTTGCATTTACCAGGACTCTCATTACTCTAATCATATCTGTCTACTGAGATTTACTGTGTAATATGATGGAAGCAGAGCAACTCTTCTCTTTTGTCCCACATGGCCCTGATCCATGTTTCATAAAACTTTCAAACTACATAATAGAAGTGTAAGCATAGTCACCTGTGTGACTTTAGCCAGCCACTTTCTAGAATAGTCCAACAGTCATCATGGTGGCCAGGAAATCTAGGGTTGTCTCATAAGACTTGCCATCTATGTAGCAGAAGTTATCTGTTTTGTGATCTCCAAAACCACCACAATACAAATAATAGGTCATTTATGATTTTTTTCATGCGTCATCTGCACTTCTCCCTTCTGAGTATCAACCCAAAGCTAGTATTCAAGATGGCCACTTTTTATTTCAATACTGTTTGGAGAAAGATGCTCTCTTATATTTGAGGGGAATGCAGGTATTACAGTCACAGCAGAAGCTAGTTGTTCCTTGTAAGATGGTTTCCATTAAAGCTATGATATGAGGCCTTTACCTTCACTAGTGTTTCTCAACCAGTGTTGAAGCAACCTGAGTTGCCCTAAGATCCCTCTTTCAAGGGTGCCCTGGGATGCCATTCAGTGTTAGAACTGTTAGATGTACAAACATGATATACAACAGAAACCCAGAGATTTCAAATAGGAATTCATAGCGTTAAAAGCATTCTGGCCTACTGTGGTCTTTCTGAGATGTTTGCAACAGAAGGATTGTTCTATTATTTTTCTACAGTAAAAAATGAGTGAATGATAAGAGCTGGGCAGCCTCAAGTTTCATAAGTACCTTGAGTCTCACAAGAGGTGATTTGAGTCTAGTTTAAGAACCACTGACCTAGACAATTCTTTCCCAATAACTGCATGCATTACTTTTACAGTCTAGAAACTTACCAGACCTACATGGTACAGATTGCTCTTTTAAGTAAAGTTAAAATATATCCATGTAAAATAACCAAAGCAACAAAATATAATGTATAATACTAAAACTCTAGTAGTTTCTTATAGAACTGAGGTGTCATTTGAAGATTTCAAGAAAGTGTTCAGACTCTGTAGCATTACTGATCAAATGATGATAAATGCACTCATACCCCAACATTAAGGAGTTTCACTTTCAATAAGTGCAACAATATGAAACCAAATTTAATAAAAGTTTTCCTCTGCATAATTTCTCATTGTGACCTAGCAAGCAAACTTATCTACAACATACATTTCTAAAGATATTTTGAGCTAAGAAGAGGTTATTTTATTCTTTTCTTAATAAAAGTAGAGTCTGGAGAAGATGGGTGAGAACAAGAACAGTATTGCATAAAGGGAACTGTCATAACATTAGCTATTGAGCCTACACTGTGGCTTCAGAATTTCAAAGGTTCTTGTCAGCCCTTTTATAATTAGTAACCCAAACAACTCAAAATTCAGTTCTTATGACAAGGTCATATTTTTAGGCATTACAGAATAAATCTATATAAACAACTGATCAGGATAAACAAATCAGGTTAAGAAAGTCTTTCCATTAAATATTGTAAAATGTTATAGGCTCAGCTTTTTTGGATATTTATTCAATTATTTCTAGTAAAACACTTAAATAAAGACAAATTTAAATTAATTTAAGGATCTAATTAAAAACTGATATTCCCCTTTAACTAACTCTATTCTGTCTTCCATTTTATTTGCACACTTAAGTATGTATATAATTTATTATATTATATACAGCAGTACAGTAGATAGTATCCAGTGCTCTATAAAGTTCCCAGAAAATCTTGCACAACAGAGGGACAATTAAGAATAGATTTTAGGACTGACACTGAATTTCCCAGCTCTTGTCAGTTTAATCCAGTCCCTTCACATTATTTGTATCAATGTATTTTTTTTTTCTTTTAGGTAATTGATACTGATATGAATCTGCCTTTCCACCTGCTGTGCTTACTGAGAAGAAAAAGGAATCATTATAACTCACCAGTTTCCATGGAAATAGACATTGCCCACGTTTGGCTACTTGTGAAATTTGATGATGTATTTGCTTGTCAGGTTTCAGTACTTCTCTATCTCTAGGAGGTTAGTTCAGGACACTTGGAGCTCAGAGTGATTCTTTCTGAGTACAGTGGAACTTAGGTTGCGCACTTCTGAAAGAGCCACCCGGATACCATGTGAAAATTTGCTGCAGTACAAAAAGAAAACCCCCACAAATTGCACACCATTAGTGATGACATATCACCCTTCCCTGAAACCCACATGGAAAATCCTCAAACAATTTCAACCCATACTAGAAGAAGACCCCATTCTTAAAGAGCTCTTTCCAGAACCACCAATCCTAGCCTTCAAACAAGCACTGAACCTTCCTAACCTCATCACCAGAAGCAAACTCTCTGTGACTCAAGCCACACCCAATGGATCCAGACCATGCCAGGTCAAGAAATGCAAAACCTGCCGATACATCTCCACCACCCCCACAATTACTACATCCCACAACAGAACCATCACCAATTCTGGATCCTACACCTGCACCTCCAGAAATGTAATACATCTCATCCAGTGCACCAAATGCCCTGATGGAAAATATGTAGGAGAAACCAAACCACAGGTGTGCACCAGAATGAATGTATACCAGAAATCTATCGAAGACAAGAGTACCCAACTACTTGTGGGTGCACACTTCTCACAGGACAGTCACTCCCTCTCCCGTCTCTCAGTTCTAATCTTCAAAGGGAACTTACAACACACCTTTTGTACATGAGCCTATAAACTTCACTTCATCAACCTACTGGATACTAAAAATCATGAACTCAATATAAACATTGGATTTATGACACATTACAACCTGCATGACATCTGATTCACCTGGTACCTGCCTGACCTGACCTTTCACATCTCTCTTTTTTTCCCTTCACCTTATCTCCCCTCCTCTCCCCACCACCACTTTTCTGCCCTTTTTCTTCCTGATTCCCTACCATTTCCTTTTCATTTATAGCCTCTTTTTTACCTTATTATTACCACTGTAGCATTTTCCCTTTGGCCTTTTCTGTACCCTGCTTTTCTTTGCCCTCTCTTCCCTGGTTTACCTTTTGTTTTTCTAATTTCTACCCTTTTATATTTTCACTGACATCCTGTCACATTTTTAGTGTCTCTCTTTCCTGCTTTCCTGATCTCCACCTATTCCCTTTTACACAGAAAGCCTCTTTTCCACTTCGTATTTTATCACTGCTGTCTCTTTCTGACCTTTTTTTCTCTTTCCCCCTGCTCTCTTCCTCCTCCCTTCCCCTGCTTTATGTTTTGTCTTGCTTATCTCTACCTATTTACATTTTCACTGACATCCTACCACACTTTTAGCTTCTCTCATTCCTTGGAGTCTCAGAACAGCAGAGACTATGACTAAAAGCTTCCTAAGAACGTTTCCCCAACTACTCAGTTGGTCTAATAAGATATATCATATCTAACCAAGGAACCTCGCTTGCCTATTGAACCTCATGAAATGTCTTTTGGTTCAATCGTCCAATTTGTCTAGGTCTTTCTAAATGCAAACCTTACCTTCTAGAGGACAGGTGACCCCTGCCATTCGCGGGGGATACGTTCTTGTATCCCCTGTAAATGGCAAAATCTGCAAATAAGGCACTGTGTTCATGAACACGGTGCCTCCAGCGGCTGGAGGGGGTGCACAGTGTGGCGGTGGTGGCAGGAGCCCAGTGGCAGCAAGTGCAGAGCTCCCGAGGTGCTCCTGTAAGTGTATAAAGTGCATTTAAAATACGGGTTCAGCATTCCTGACTATTTGAAATGCTGAATGCTGAACCTGTGAATAGTGAGGGTTTCCTGTATCTACTAGTCCCCCCAGCTTGGTGTCATCTGCAGACTTGTGGAGGGTGTACTCTATGCCATCTTCCAGGTTGTTGTTGAAGATATTGAACAAAATCAGTCCCAAGACTGACCCCTGGAGCCACTTGGTACTGGTTGCCAAGTAAACATTCAGCCATTGACTACTCTGATCCCAATGATCAGGAACAGAACAACTATCTCACTGGACTACAGAATAAAGCTCCTCCTTGCAAGGTCCCCATCTTACTCCAATACTTTTGCATTTCTTTTCATTAAGGGACCAGCTTCAATAGAAGGGATGGAAGGTGGTCCCAGCTCTGGCAACCCTATAGTCTGGCAGTTAAGATTCTTTGCTGAAAACAAGAGATGGGATTCAAAGCTTTTGAGATTGAGGTGGTCCAGCAGCTGGGTCGTTCCATTATGAACGATATCAGGAAAACATTAAACACTATTAACTTCCTCTTATGCCAGCATCAAACAGTCACTGAGCCAATGGGGACTTTTACAGAATGTTTGCACTTTCCTAAAAGGAAGTAATTTTGGATTATTTCTATATTACTTATTACTTGTAATGCATTCATAGTAGACCAAGTCTAGACATCCAGGGATCTATTTACGCCAAGTTGGAGATTCATAAAGAAAGCAGGTGCCCTCAAAGTTTTGTGGCTGTGTGGGATGAAATAGGGTTGCTTATTTCAAGTCTTAAAAGCCATGTAAATCCCATTTAGATGATAAGCTAGCCAAATAGGTTTTAAGTTCCTAAATCCTTTTTGACCCTCAATGACTTAATAGCAAAGTTAATTACCGGTGAGTTACTATATTTATAGTGACTAAACTCTCATCCTGATATATTTATTTTTGCACCTTCTCCCACACACACACACACACACACACACACACACTTAGTTTTACTTCAGATATACTCACTGGTCAAAGTCAAAGTAAATAGGAGCTTCAGGTAGTCCAATATTTCTGAAAGTATGATCACATGTTAGATCCCAAAATATGTCATCTAGCTGCCTGACCCAAGGCAAGCCATATTTTCAAGTTAGACTAGCATTTCTCTTTATGGACTTATATCTTTTCTTAAAATCTTTAAACCTTAAAATCCTTCCAAAATGTTGCTATTTTCAATAGATATGGATTTCTGATCTAAGATCTAAGATCTTACTACTTTTGGAAATTCAAATTTAACCTTACTACCAGTTTTTTTGTTGTATCATTAATGAGTAACATCAAACCCAGGGATCATTTATTTAAAATGTGTTCCCATTTCTGTTTGAAAATCTCATTTTTAAAAGCCAAAGGTGGAACATTTCTGCAGTCTCTCAAACCCCTTGAGGCCCTTTGTTCTCTCTACAGCATATTGACAACAGAACACTATGCCAAGTAAATCTAATTTTCTCTCTTCAAACATTTCTCTAAATGGTTATAATATTCCTTTCACATCTTTTTTTAATTGATTTGGTTCCAGAAATGATCAGTGAAGGCTGTATGAGACTATGCCACACTACTGCATTCTACCCTGAACAAGAGGCATCTAACTCATTCTGGTAACAGTTTTTCAAACCTTTTCTCCATGCTGCTTCCAAATTATTGTAGTTGTTGACCTGGTGGCACTGATGTGTTTTCCATGATGTCATCAGCATGGCACTGTAGGGAGTTAACATTTGAAAAGATCCCAAGTTGTCTTAGTAGCAGGGAAATCACTGACACATCATCATTATGATTAGTATGTATTATTTTACAAGTATCCAAAAATATGCCCTGTGTCTCACAAAGATAGGCAAAACTATTGTCCCCATCCCAAATAATGTGAAAATTGAATTCAGCTTGATATTGGCAGCAAGTTTCAGAAGGAGACAAATGGGGGATGAATGAGGACAGATGAATGTGACAATATTATTGCATAGTTAATACATAATATTGATAAAGATAATATTTCAGAGACAAATGAGATAAAGAAAAGCCAAATGAAAGCTATATTGGCTTGCGTTTGGGTATTATTTTTCTAGCCCTGTTTCTAGGTAATATATCTTAGACCTGTTTTCTGGTATTTTTCGTTCTCTTAATTTTCACTCTAAAACTGCAGACATAAATGATGTTAACTGTACTAACATCTCAGGCCAGTGTATACCATGGGCTTCAAAATTTGCCTAAGGCATTCTACATAGGGTATGTGAATGCCCATCTGATTCTAGGGTTTTTGGTTTAAGTCCTGTTGGTCTAAGGGCATAGGCAGGCAAGCTTCTTTGGATAGATGTTCTTTTGATATCTTTTATTAGACCAACTGAGTAGTTGGAAAAACGTTTTTTGCAAGTTTTTGGGCACAAGCACCCTTCTTCAAGCAGAGGGAATCCTTAGAGATCTCAGAACAGCAGAGAGTACCTATGCTCAAAGAAGGGTGCTGATGCCCAAAAACTTGCAAAGAACTTTTTTCCAACTATTCAGCTGGTCTAATAAAAGATCACCTGTACCCAAAGAAGCTTGCCTGTCCTCTGATGCTAATATCTTAAGTTCTTACTTAACATCACTATAAGCCTGACTTCCACCTCCAGCTTCTTCACTTCTGTGACTGCTTATCATTGGTACCTTAAACTCTAGTTCAATAGTAATACTATTGAAAACTAAGGTTTCTGCTTTGCAAAAAAGTTTGTTTTAGTAAAAAAAATAAATGAACACTAATTGCATTCCATACACAAACTCTGGAACTTTCAGGGTCCCTGGATCTGGGAGGTCAGGCTAAGAATACAACAGAACTGTTTAGATTTGATTAAGTGTTCTTGAACCTGTATTGCTTTGAATGAAATATTTCTATCCCTGCTTTTCTATGATCCTACAATTCTGTAGGAGTGTTTACATGTCAAGAAAGATCTTCAGAAGTAAACAGCAGGGTCAAGAGAAAACCAGAGTGCTGAGGCTGATAAGAATGTGGTTGCAAGACTGACTAGGACATCACAGTAACTGAGACTGAATGTCAATTGCATTCAAGTACAGAATGTAAATTATAGATGGTTCACATACTGAAAGATACTTTTTTGTCTGTCTGACTGAATGCATTATTCTTTAATTTTATTTTTAATTGTATCTGAATGCAGCACTTACATGGCTTATGCCTACACTATCAGACAGGGTTGATCTTAAGGTCATCCTCAAGCCCATACCACCTGAATATCTAAAGCCTAAATGCCTCTGTTTGATTCATGGCAGCAGTCCAGGCCTAGCTTGGAAGCTCTGTTGAACTCCCAGGTAGGCTGTACGAACCATTGCTCACCTCATTGCTTGCCCGTTTTCGCTGCATCTTTCAAACTTCTTTCTTCATGCTGCAGGGCTTAAGCGCTGGAAGTCAGCCAGTGGCAATCCCAAATATCTGTTTCTTGGTATTATGTTGAGTGGCACTAATTATACCATGTTATACTACGGCCCCTTTGGCCATGTGCTTATTTTTACTGAGAGTCATCTCCTATATCATTATCCACGTTTCTGCACTCCAATTTCTTAGTGTCATTATAAGGCTATATAGGTTTCTATAGGATACTTATCCTTTGTTATAAAGTGATTATTAACATTTACAGAGATTAGTTATTATCTTCAGCTATCCCTGAATATGTCTGTTGGAGAGGGATTATTGGTGAGTTTTAAGATGACTGAAGAGTCCAGTCCATGCTCTGCAAGCTTTTCCACAGATGTGACAGGTGGTGCCTGGGGGGTAAGGGTGGGGGTGGAGAAGGGGGCATAACTGTTGGCCAGGACGTTCTGCACTTTCCATGTTCTTCTGCCATTTTTTGGCTACCTGAGAATGATGGTTCTCTTTGAAGCAGACTGTAGCTTGATGCAGTGCCATTGAGACCTGCTACCAGCCAGCACTTCCCAGTTTGTAAGGTTAATGTCCCCCTTCTTAAGGTAGGCTTTCAAGGTGTCCCTGCAGCACTTCCTTTGTCCTCTGTGGGTCCCCTTATCATGACTGAGTTGATAGAAGATGACTTGCTTCGGGAGATGAGTGTCAGCCATCTGCACACAGTGGCCAGCCCAGCAGAGTTGATGTTTCATAATCTTTGCTTCAGTGCTGGTTATGTTAGTTGCAGAGAGGATGCTGGCATTACTGCAGTAGTCTTCCCATCTAATGTGATGGGATCTTTCTGAGACAACTTTGATGGAACCATTCCAGGCACTTAAGATGGCTTTGATATGTCACCCATGCCTCACACCCATAGAGGAGCATGGGGATAACCTTTGCATTGTAGACCATTATCTTAGTTTCGACTTACAGATCTCAGTTGGCAAAGACATGGCAAAGCAGCTTTCTGAAGGACACGATGGCACAGCAAATCCTATGTTCCATTTCTTTATCAAGACTGACTGACTGGGAGAGGTGGCTGCCAAGATACAGAAAATGCTAGATGTTTTCCAGGGGTTCTCCACCGATGGTAATTTAAAGGGGGGAGGCATACTGTGCTGTGGAGGCTGATGGAGCACTTTGGTCTTCCCAATGTTAAAGGAGAATCCCAGACTACAATAGGCACCTGACAAAAAGTCAAGGGTGGACTGCAGATCGGTCTCAGTATGTGTGAGAATAGCAGAGTTGTCAGCGTACTGAAGGTCAGTGATACCAGTCTTGGTAACTTTTGGTTTGCTGTGAAGGCAGCACAGGTTGAAAAGCTGACCATCCATTCAATACCCAGTCCCAGTTCTGGGAGGAAGGTGGTCACAGATGAGAATCAAAATCATAGCAAGATAGATGAAAAAAAGGGTTGGGGCAATGATGCAGTCCTGCTTGATACCAGTACAGGTGGTAAATGGATCTGTCTCTGATCCATTGCAAAGGACTGTGGCAGTCATCCCATCATGGAGTAGCCAGAGGATGCTGTTTAACTTTAATGAACTGTAAAACCTAGCCAGCACCTTCCACAAGGCTTCACAGTTGATGGAGTTGAAGGCCTTGGTTAGGTCAGTGAATGCCATAAACAGCTCCTAGTGTTGCTCTCTACACTTCTCCTGGATCTGTTGTGCATCAAAAATCATGTTGGTGGTACCCCATGATAGTTAAAGCCACACTGGGATACTGGAAGGACATTTTCAGCAAGGGGGAGAAGGTGATTCAGAAAGATATGAGTAAGAATCTTCCCAGCAACGGAGAGGAGGGCAATGGCTCAGTAGTCCCCATATGCTGACTTGTCCCCTTTCTTGAAGATGGTCACAATGTTGGCATTCTTTAAGTAAGATGGAGCTTCCTTGTTAACCCATAGTTTTATCTGTTCAAAGCAATCTTCAAATTGCAGAGAGAAGTGATTTGCCCTGGTATGTCTTTTTCCCCTATGTTCCTAAAGTGAGCATAGTGAGAGGACAATACACTATTCTTACAAATGTAGTAACACTTTCTTGCAAATACCTTGAAAAGTTACAAGTCTTGGATCTATTTAAAAAACAAACAAACGCTATGATAAATCAACTGACAACACATTGTTTAGGATGTTGGGTGCTCTGGTTATCTGAGGAAAACATTTTCTGTATTCCTGTATCCCATATACTTGTAGTGGTGACAGTTGGTATTGATGGAAGACTGGCTTGATGCAGCACTTGCTAATAACCTGCAGAGACCAGGAAGGTTGTTAGAAAGATACTGATGAAAGTATATAAATTGGTTTTTTATGCTGTGTTTCTATAAGATCTCAGGAGTAGAGTTTAAGATATTCTTCAGCAAAATGTTTAAATGTCCTGGAAGCATTATGATTCCCAGTCCACAAAAAAACCTAAAATGAATGGAAGAAAGGAAGAACAAGGAAATAGAGAACAAACGGTCAACCCAAAAAAGGATGGAAAAAATCAGTTTGAATAAGAGAAGAACTGCATTAAACCAAAGGGCCAAAAAACAAAGGCCAGATTCTGCTGCCCTTCCTCATACTGAGTAATAAGTCAAGACATTCTACACAGTCACGTATCAATATTAAAAAATTTTGACTACAAAACTTATCTCCCAACTATTACACAACTGAGGCTCTGGATTGAGGTGTATTATGTATGACCAATTTTTTAAGAGTCTGAGCTTCTTCAAATGTAGTATAACCTCCCCTACTAAGTTGACTGTTTCAAGAACAGCCTATTGAGATGAAAGAACAAGCCCACTTAAGTGCTTTTGAAAATTCATCCCTAAATCTCATGGGTCCCAATCCTCTGATAGGATTTTTCAAGAAGAATGTTTCCCCCATTGCGGAGGTAGTAGAAAGGAAAGTTTGAATGGCTACATTCCCAATGAAAAATAATTTGCACTACTGGGATTTTGTTCATTATTAAAGATGTATCATGGCACCAAGAACTTAGGATAGATCTAAATTGTAATAAATGAAGGCTAAATCAATCAAATCCTTTCTAAAACTTGGTCACATTTTTAATTTAATGTGAATGAGCAGTTTGATTGAACTCATTATGACAGTTCACATACGTAAAGTAAAAAAAAAAAGACAAACCTACAACTTAGCAGGATTGGGACCATATTTAGTATCTGGACATTTATCATTGCCAACAGGATTTTTCTGGTATACTTTATAATAATATATTCTGGGATACTTTAAAATAAAATTCTTCATAATAATATATGTAATTTTCTATGCCATTGATGAAGCTATAGATTTCCACCATGTTAAGCTCCATGTTTCAATAGGACATTGGTCATGAGATTCATTTACATTAATAGTTATCAAGCTACAGTCCATGTAGGAGTTTTTTAAAAATTCAGAAATATGCATTTTCTTGTCTAGCTCGACATTTTGTAACTATAATTAAATACTCCTTTGATACATATAGAGAAAATGTCATAACTATACTTAGGATTATAGGTTAACAGCCTGTACAATTTCATTTTAAAAAATGACAGTGTATTTAAAAAAAAAATTGCTCCAAGGTTGAGAACTTTATATATACCAAGGTTTATGGCAGAGTGATTTTTCTTAGAGGCAAGTTATACCCCCTTGGAAGCAGCATTTAAGCTGAAGCACTCTTAGAACTCCAACTTCTGGTAAGGAGCAAGTACATATGGAAGAAACGGTGTCTACTGTACACTATGTTAAAAGGGGGCTTTTCTGTTTGGAGTCTCCATCATATTCAAACTTCCATTTTTTGCATATATAATCCCCTTCCCCCCACCCCTAGGATATACTCACAACCTTTTCTCAATGATTAAAATCTTGCCCACCAAACTGAGGAATCTCCACCTCTATCCCCCTTTCCCTCCATTTAATATTTCACTTCACAGGTAAAAGGTATACACCAAAACACAGAATTCAATAATTTTACCTGCTTGTTCTGAACCACTGTGAAAATAAAGCTATTATTCAGTATAAAGTGCATATATACTTTATGCCAAATCCCAAGTGCAAGACAATGGTATATAGCTAGCTAGAGCTCTTTAGCCAAGTAAAGCTATGTACATATGAAGATTTAAACAATGCCTAAATAAGATGGCTGCATAGCACTTATACAGCCCATTGGACTTTTCCCCACCCAGTGAAGAGCCCGGGTTTAACCTACCAAGATGCTAGGAGTTCATTCTGAGTTTCTGCAGAATGTGAGGTGCTCTGGTAATCTGTGATTTAAAAGCTACATAGATGTTTATCATGTTTAGTTCTAAGAGACAAATTCCCTTGGCTGACAGGCATATGAAGTCAAATTTAAAGAGTGATTTGCCCTGCATGGTGATCTCCTTGGCTAATAGATCATCACTCTACTCTTAGAAAGATAGAGAAAGTGGGGATGAGACACTACCTTGGGAGCCCATATGTTACTCCTCAAAATGTAGCTATTTCTCTCTGGGATGGGGACATGCATTTGTATGGAAATGCAGTATTGCTTGCTCTCCCCTATAGCCATGGCCTCTTGAAGCTTTAATGTCCTTAGCACACACAGGAGAGAGTTTTGAAGTGAGATTTAATAGAGGAAGCTAATTTATGAGTTCTTACCATTCCATTGGAAAGGTCCAGACCAAAGTTCTACATGTGCAAATGCTGTGAGGTGGGTTTCCTCTAAACTAAATCACTCTAGAATAAATTCACCCTGGGAAGGTGCCTACACATGTGGAGATTCAGAAGCAGATTTGCTGCTCCTGGTATCAGTCTGCTCCTACCCCCTCTGGCCCTGCACTAGCCCCCTGTAGTGGCCAGGGGGAGCTCTAGGCTTCCCTGGGTACTGGCAGGGAGCACAGCTGTTTTGTGGCGGGGGCTGGGAAATTGCTTCCTGAAGCTGCTTGCTGCTGAGGTGGGCTATGGTGGCAAAACCTGGGTGGGGACAATGTCTCCCTGCTCCAGCTGTGGGCGGCTCCCAGCCCCATTTCCCCAGTTGAGGGCATGGGGCTTGGAAAAATCTGAGGGCAAGGGAGCACATCCCAGCCTCCTGCCTTGGTCTGTCGCTGGGGCAGCTAGCAGTGAGCCCCCAGCTGGGTGGGTTTTTCAAGATTGAGGGTATGTTTCCCTGAATAATTGGTGGTCGAAAGGAGAGTTCATATGGCTACACTCCTGATAAAAAATAATTTGCAGTACTGGGATTTTGTAGCAGCTAACATTGAGGAGATTCCCTGCCCAGCTGGGGGCTTGCTGCTAGCTGCCCCACAGGTAGATCGGGTCAGGGAGCTGGGACCTGCCCCTCACCAGCAGCTCTTTCCAAGCCCAGCACCTTGATTTTCTGACTGGGGCACAGGGCTGGGAAAAATCTGTGGAGCTGGGACCTGCCCTAGACCGGGACAGTTCCTGGCTAGCCCTAGGCAACATGGGGGAGTCTGCATGGGCAGCCCAGAGCTGGCTGGGGACTGCCCAAAATGAGACAGTTCCCAACCACCTCCAGACTTCATGTACAGCCTGGGGCTGGTCAGGAATTGTCCCAGTCTGGGGCAGGTCCCAGTCAGCTCCAGGCTGGACAGAAAACTCTTGCCATGCAGGAAGCTTCCACTAGCAAATGCTACTTGCATTTGCAGGTAGCAAATTAACTGCTGGGTAGAGCAAATTACTGCACAGTAAGGGTCAGCACACGTAGACGGTGATGCTTACTATGCAGTAAGTAGCTCTACTGTGCAGTAAAGCGTCTCACTTAGACAAGCCCAGTGACTGTAGATTTTATAGCTGCTGAGAAACTTAATGTCATATACCCTATGAAGCATTATTTACAGAACTTATACAAAAGGAATGCACTTCTATATCTATCCGAAAGTGCTAGCTGGGGGGCCTCCCTTCCCTGCACTTCAGTTTTTATCAGGTTTTGCATTGGGAACAAGGAGAAGCCAGGAGTAGAAGAGAGGCTAGGAACAGTTGTTGCATTTACTCCGGGACAAGTTGTGTCTGTATTTTTTCCAGAACAGAAAAGTCCAGGATTGGTGTTTACACATCACCGTTCCAATCAGGGTTTAGTAAGAGGCTGAATGCACTGCCACTTTTCTACCATAGATTCAATGATGCAGTTCTGGAATTACCATTCAGATGCACTCCATGATGCCGCAGGACAAACTGAGTGCACTTCTTATTCTGTGAAGCTTTTTAGGAGTTTGTCCTGGGACAATGGACATGGATGTTTGAACAACTACACTTTGTTGCAGGAGAAAGTGCTTTCAAGACAAATGTGACATCTGTTTGTAGCCAAAGTGAAAGCAAACTGTCTGTGAGTATTACTGTGGCCTTAAGGCTAGGACAACAACTATGGAACATAATTTAAATTATGACTTCTTCCAGCAACTAACAGCTTCCGTAAGTACCTCCACAACTAACTGCACTGATCAGATATTAAACTTTAAGAGCAACCTCAAATCCTTAAAATTGGAATGACTTAATAAATGTAAATAGATGTACCTTGGCTTTTTTTTTGTCTGTCATGCCTCATGAGGGTGACAGAGCAGCTCATTCACAGAAGAGCATGAAGCCAGGCAGCACTGTTGATTAACTATGCAAAGCCACTGATATATACAAGTAATTTACAGCACTGGAAATGAAAATGCTGATTGGTTCAAAGTAATGCATTATCTGCATATTATAGCTAATGAATCCAGCAAGTACTCAACTACCTGGAATTTATATAAATACATTTTTTGAGTACAAGCAGACAAATTTAATATGGGACATACCGGAGAACCAGCTATTGTAAGAACCTATGACCCATGAACAAAGGCAGACAAAGGTTCTTTTCCCTTCCACTGATGTGTGACAGTTCAGGAAATATATCCAGTTCAAACTATTGCTACCATAATAGACAGATACTGCTAGATTTGGAAGACTTGTTTCTTAATTCATAATGTATTGGTTTAATACACTGTTGGAACACATGAAGAGACAACACATTAACTGACAAGCTTTATCCTGTTGCAGTTCATTCAATTCTCTGTTAGGATTTAACATAATAGAGCATAATTTGATGTACTATGTCACATTTTATCAAGACTTGACAATCAGATCACTTATATTTAAGTAAAATGTTGAGGTACATAAACAGTTGCACTACTGATCTAGGAGCGATATTATCTTTTGGTGGTAATATTTGCCATTTTTTAAACTGTACAAGATGTATTTCCTTCCTTGATCTGCTATGATTATGTGAAATCAATTTGTATCATGTACTGGTAAATAAACACATTGAAAAGTTCAGTCCCTTTTTCTCACTGCAAGAAGAATCCACACAATTAAAATCTACAGATTGAAGGAGGATGGGTTAAATTAGCAACATTTATCATCCCACTGACAATCATTATCATGCTCTGCTGTTCCCAGGCTTACAGCAATTTTTTTTAGATACAACAATGAATTTGTTTTTCTAAAAATTGTGGCTGCATTGTGTGAAGGACAGTATGTAGTGCAACTGTGTTTTCTTCAGTATGATGTTATTGGATAGGTCCTTTTGCCTCATATTAGTATTCTGAGTTAGAAATTGACGCTCCAATATTACAGTAATAAAAGTATATCAGGATTTGTGGATAAACTACAGACAACCAGCTCAATGTAATCCCAGAGAAAACCTGAGGGAAATGGGCCCTATCAACAAGCACCCTAAACTAACAGGAGAATAGAAGAATGAAGGAGGATTTTCCAACACTTTCTGTTAATAATAGGAGTAAGGAGGGACCTTCTATATCAGAAATTTTATTTAGACCTGCCATTTACTGGGGAGTAGGTGTAGAGGACTATGAGACTGATACATTGGGTGTAGAGACAAGATGATTTTTAAATTAAGCTTTGAATTATTTACAAAAAAAGGAGAAACAAAATTCATTTTGGGTCAGCTGTAAGGATGGTTGACTTTAGAGAATATGTTTCTTAGTTGTCCATGTTAATTCATCCATCCTGATTCCTAACACATGAAAATGGAAGCCATTACATTTCAGGTTATACATTTTAGAGAGTTATGTGCTGGACTATCATTTTACTTCCAGAAAAAAAAGTTTGAGGAGGATTCTTAGACTTAAAGAACCTCAATATACTGTGGAGACTTGAAAGACCCTGAAGTAGGGACTTTAGCAGAAAAGTGATGTCTTCCAAATAATAAGAACAAAATTAAGAGAGACAAAAGGTGTGTTATTAAAAGTGTGTATTAAAGTTAGTTGTCTAGGAATTGTCTGGTTGCTAATGTACATACAGAGGTTTGGCTGATGTTGACAGATGGATGCAGAGGTTTCCTCAACATAAATCCAAGCCCCTAATTAGATTATTTTGCACACATTTCTAATCCCTTCCCTTCCCTACATTTTCTCAACAACCATACCCAATTCCAGAAATGTATTCTCCTATTTATCTTCATGATGCCAAGTCAAATGCCATTTTTATGTGACAGCCAGTTGCAAAGTATTCTGGAATATATAATTGATAGTTCAACCTTTTGTAAAATAAAGATAAGTTCTGTGAAGACAACACTGCTAGAGGGAGAGGTAAACAGAGTATTTTTATTAGTTAGCAAATAGTATGAGAGAGGAATTTGGGCTATGGATAGGCATTCAAAAAACCTGAGCTTGAATTGATTCAATAGTTTAATCTGCAAAGCTTGAACTGATTTGGAGGTGGATACACATTCCTGTTTCATTCCAGAAATGCAGGCATTCTAGTGGCTCAGGCAAGAAGCTGAGGGGAGGGGGCTAGAGCAGCCCTCCCTTCATTTCCACAATGCTGAGCTGCAGGGGGTATGGTCAGGACCAGGCAGGAGACTTTCATTAGGGAGAGGTTCTGCCCACCCAGCAGCCCAGCACAGAGTTGATAGTGCAGTGTTTATCACCCCTTAGTGTTTATCAGCTCATTAAGAGAAAAAAGGAAACAAAAGCTTCTGTCATTAGTTCAAGCTCTTCTTAAACAACTTTTTCCAAGGAAGGAATGGAGGACATTACCAGCTACCTGTTGACTGGCTTCAAAAATCCCTAAGGTAACACTCTCCTGTCTGCCTTTGTCCCATCTCCCACAGCACGGACTGCAGCCAGCATGTGATGTGCTAGCTAATGCTCAGAGGTGTCTGTGTAAGGCAGAGTGGAGAGGGGAATCCCTGCTTTAGCTGGGAGTGGTGAGGGGGAGGGGAGAGAGCAGGAGGAAGCCAGGCAGATTCCCTGTACCTGCAGTCTCTGCCAGAGCTGCAACCAGGGAGCAGAGGGGAGGGGCCAGTCCAGCTCTCTCGAGCAGACAGTCCACTCAGCCCAGAGAGCATGATGGGATGCTGGGGGACTCTGATTTAACTTAAACTAATAAAGGGTCTGGGACAGACATTACATAAACCAATTTGACACAAATCAGATAAGTCTGATATTACATTCAACGAGGTTTATCTCAAACCATTTTCAGCCATTTTCAAACTGGTTTCTGTGCACTGAACATCTGTTCTGTTACAGCTTTAAACCAGTTTATGATCACTGAAGCCTGTTTATCTGTAATGTCTGTCCCTAACCTTGGAGTTTATTCCAGTCACTGTTAGAGCTCACTCTATTACCTTGGACAACTCATACTCCATATATAATTAATCAAATGGAGATGGTACAAGGAAGTGATGAGAAGTTTCACTGACTGATGTTTGTAAAGCCCTTAGAGATTCTCAGATGAAAGATGCTATGGAAGTACTTTCTAGTAGTGTTAAGTGCAGTAATAAGTAGGAAAATGATCTGTATGTGGGCAGAAGTAATTCTATACATATATGGATTAAATCTTGAAATCAGGATTAGTGTCCAGGAAGAAAACCAGAGAGATGGACTGATATATTGCAATTGGCTGGTTAAACTGATGAACAACAGAAGATAGTCAATTGAATTGGAGAGCTGGGATTTGATCCCATTTGGATAGCAGAACAGATGAGAACAGAAAGATGATAATCTAGAAAGGAAAGCAATGCTGTGAAGAAGGATGCTGGTATTGGAACTGGATAGGGGTCAGAGTTTTAAAAGGGCCATTGGGATCAAGAAATAAGTGTTTATATTATTCCTATAAGCATGTTTTTAGATGCATCCGAGAGGCATACAGGTGTAAATAAAGGCAGTGAAATTGGGACTTTTAGGTAAGCAGCCAGATGAAAGCAAATGACAGATGGAAATGTATGAAGAATTGAATTAGTGACAAAGAGGAACATTCCAGTGTTATAAAAGATGAATTTGCATCAAAGAAAAACAGAAAGGAAAAAGTGACTTGTGTCACTTTTATGGGTCTAAGCAACAAGATAAACAGCAATCTGTCACCCAGTCATCACAAAAGACATCCAAACTTCAGAGAGCAGAGTAACAGCAAATCAATAGTTCTTTGTAGGCTTTCATATTACTTTAGATAATAAAACTATCCAGAATAGTCAGTAAGTTAAACAGTAGTTTGCTTAGAGCCAGGTCTAATAAAGCATCTATCTTGTAAGAATCCAGAATGATATGTTAGGAGCTCAGAGAAAGTTAGAATAATCACAACAGACTCTGAATGACAGAATGCTGAATAGCAAACCATACAGAGATCACCCACAGGAAAATTTGGAAGAGAAGGTGTGTTAAACTTGAACTCAGGCATGCCACTTCCTGGATGAATGATTTAGCCCAGCAATTAGAAACCTTTTTAGGCTGCGGACAGAAATGCCCAAATTTGAGCCAGAGAGGCAGGAGGACTGGTGCTTGGATCCAGCCATGGATGGATCTAGGCATTTGAAAATGGGGGTGCAGAGGGTGTGATGCATCATTGCATAAAACAAAACACAGTTTTCTCCAGTTAAAAAGAAACTAGAAGCTTCACTAAACAGGGCCACAGACCTATATCACTCAGTTTAAAATTGAACCAAAAATACCCCCAACCTCCCCAAAAAACCACACAACAACATCAAAGAAACCCCCCCCCCAAAGCTTTATTGGAACGTGCATAACTTTGATATATCATATATAAAAACAAACTAAGCAAAATTATCCAAAGATGTTGTTTCATTAGCCCTGGAGTAATTATAGTTAATATATGTCTCTTTCACTTTTCATAAAATAAAATCAATCCTTCTTGAGCATCGAGCCTTTAATACTTCATTAAATGCAATTTCCATACCCAAGCTAATGTTTAACTGAGTCAACATTTCCACACATGAATTTTCTTTTTAACTCTAGCTACAAACAGTGTCTGCAAGCCTCCGAAATGGGAGTTACATTGTTAGGAGCAGCTAACAGACAGCAGAAATAAGGATAGATGGAGTAGAGGAACTTTTATAGTAGGGCTATGTGAAACAGCACCATTTTATTTCAACTTCCATTTCACCATTTTGATGGGACAGTGTTTCCTTTAGAGTTTCATTTTGTTTTGAAACTGCTGTTCTGTATCGTTTCATCGAAGCCATTTCAATGCTGTTTCAATGTTTCGCCCATAGGCTACAATGGGGAAGCACAAAACTGCCTATAACTCTCATTTCTTGCTTTATTCAGATGAAACATGCAGGCATGGTGGCCTCTTCTGAGGCCATGAAGCCTGACAGCTTTCAAGGAGATAGGCGCAGGGGTTTCTGGGAAACTTCAGTTCAGGCTGTTGACAAGCAGAACTCATGACATGGGTGACACCGTGTGTGCATTAAGGCTCAGTGGGGTGAAACCTGCAGAAATGGTGGCCCCCTCTGAGGCCATGAATCCTGCCAAGTTTCAAGGAGATAGGTGCAGGGGTTTCTGGGAAACTATACCTCAAACTGTTGGGAGCAGAAGTCATGATATGTGTGACTGTGTGTGCATTAAAGCACAGTAGGCTGAAAACACCAGGCATGCTAGCTCCTACTGACACCATGAAGCCTGCCAGCTTTCAAGAAAATAGGTGCAAGGGTTTCTGGGAAACTGCATCTCAGGCTTCTGACAAGCAAAACTCGTGACATGGTTGACACTGTGTGTGTGTTAAGGATCACCCTCACTGGTGCTAGGGCCTCTACACAACATGGTAGGGTTACCCAATGAGGCCTCCTTCTCCCCAACAGCCTCAGTCTGGTCCACCGCTTTAAATGACAACAGGTAATAACCAAGTACCCTGACGGAAAATATGTGGAGACACCTAGCAACAACTGCGCACCAGAATGAGCACACACCAAAAGTGTATCAAAGACAACAGCAGAACACCACTGTCTCTAGTCTCTCAGGCCTGATTCTCAAAGCAAATTTATAAACCACTTTTCACAGACAAGTCTATGAACTGAAGTTCATCAACCTCCTAGGTACAGAAACTCATTGACTCAATATACATGGTGGGATTCTGACACACTGCAACCTGCTGGACATCTGACTCCCCAGGTACCTCTCTACTTTTCCCTTGCTATGGCACTCAGATCCAGATCCAGCTCTTCCTCTGGCACTGGAAGGCTTAGCAGGGGAAATGAAATAGGGGTGGAGGAGACTGTTACTTTGGTGCTTGTGCTGCTGCTTGTCACGGTGGTGGGTATGGCTGGTGCTCTTGCAGGGGATGCAGACTCAGGCAAAGGCAGTGGCACTGGCATTGCTCCCTTCTCCTTGTTGCCTGTATAACTGGAAGCCTCATCTCTGCTAGGCTGGGTCTCAGTTTTTTGGGGGGAGGGGAATTACACTTCTCCCTCTGCCCCCTCTTCTGCCCCTCCCTGAAGGCTTGCCGGCTGCCTTTCCACCACACTTCATGGTGTGTTTCACAGTGTCTTGTCTTTATAAAAATATACAAATGTATATGTGTTTTCTATAGAAATTCTATATTATAATATGCTGCAAGATATACATGTATAAAAATAAAAATATATAAATGTATCTGCCTTCCTATATAAATTCTATAGTATAATATGGAACATAATTATGAAATTTAAAAGAATACATCAATGAATATAGTAATAAAATAAAAGGGTCTAGAAAGAAAACAAAATGTATTGTGGAATCCCACTTGCTAGGCTAGCAAGTAGGAAATCAAATCAATGGTAGTAGTAGCCTTTGTTGTCTAATGCTCCTAAGCTTCTGGAAGATAGCTCAGTAAGTGTCAGACCCCAAGGCAGAAAGTAGGCCAGTCCAAACAATGCTGCCTTTTATGCTGATTTTCCCTCCCTCCCCCAGAGCACTGGGTTTGGAAGGACCTCAGGGAAGGATCACAGTCACCGGTCAGCTATACAGTCAATATGAAAGCAGTCCTTCCCCACTCTTCCCCCTCCCTTTCCTTACTTTCTGTTTCCCTGCAGGCAAGCCTAGCTTCAGCTTTGAAACTCAAATGCTTCAAAACATTTCAACTTCCTTCATTTTATTTTAAGGCTTTTTCAAAGCCTTTCGTTTCATTTCTATTTTGCTGTTTCAAGCTTGAAACAAGTCAAAATAGCATCCAAACAAAACTGTTAGGGTGACAATATTTGGATCTTAGGGACTCCTGGATTTGCAGCTGAATAAAAGGCTTCAATCTGTGGCCCAGCAAAAGCTGCTGACCACAAGGCAGAATGATATATACTAAAAGTAACTTTGCAAATGGTTAGGCAAGTAGTTTTTAAACCATATAATAGTGTTGTTATGAGATATATAGCTTTTATATATAAGATTTTTCTTATGAGTGCTTATGCTAAGTAACCATCTTAATTGTGTTAACCATTTTTTCTGGAAAAAGAAGCAAGTAAGTCTGTGTTCCGTGAACCAGCTACAGTGAGGAATAAACTAAGGTACTGGGGCCCAAGAAAGGTGGAGATGGTACAACATGGGAAAGAAAAAAAGATTGGAATGTGGAAGATAACACATAACCAAGATGAACATATGCAAAGGGTGAATGGTGATTGGTAAAAAAGCTCCCAGAGTCCAACCATTGACTGAAAGAAGGGAGTTCATGGCCTTAGACATGTGCCCATAGCAAAAAGACAGGTAAATGAATAAAATGCATAGGCAATTCCATGCTAATGAAGCAAATAGAACCAAGTCGGAGCTTGAGATGGGAGGAGAAATGGGTGGAACATAGGAGGAGCGAGGGTGGAATAAATGGTAATGAGCATAAACCAAAGTATATAAATGTGGAAAAAAACTATTGTTCAGGGTGGCTCCCAGTTTGTTGGTTTTTTGAGAGCTAGGCTGAAGCTGTCTCCATTCTGAATAAAGCTGTTGTGAGCAATGTGTGCTCGTGTTTGCTCCCTGCTTGCTCTGGCTAATGAGTAACAGGATCCACGAGCAATTGGATTGTTGTCTCCCTAGTCTTTGGATGCTGCAGGAGTTGGGGTCTAACAGAAACAGTGGTGAAATTTTGCACAGCCCTATTTTACAGGCCATTTAAAAAGAGAGAGAGCCATTAACACTTGTAGAACGAAGAGTTTAAAAGAAATTAAACACATTCTAATGAGTCATGAAGTCAAACAATTTTCTCACTGCTGTCTGACTAGAAATGCTGCTGACACTGCTGGGCAGTTAGCTTTAAAGCTTTGGTGAACAGGAATCAAAGGGGGTATAAGTGCATCAGTCCACACCTTCTGTATCTGCCCCTGGATGCAGCAGCCACCACCTCTTTTCTTCGTGGTGGCACAGAGAAAGCATCCACCACTACTACCTTTTTTTTACAGCAGTATATTAAGGGCTTGGTGAGCAACTGTTCAGGGCACCCGAGGGGAGAACCAGGAATAATGGCCACAAACTCCTGAAAGATCGATTCAGGTTGAACATTAACAAAAACTTCTTCATAGTCAGAGTGTCCAGACTGTGGAATAAGCTCCCTCCAGAGGTGGTGCAATTGCCTACCCTGGAAATATTCAAGAGGAGACTCAACGGTCACTTTGCTGGGGTCACCTAACCTCCAGTTACCTTTCCTGCTTGGTGCAGGGGGCTGGACCATATGATATTCCGAGGTCCCTTCTGGTCTTACAATCTATGAATCTATGAATTCCACTGAGCCCCATGTCTGTGGGATGGATCAAATGCCTGACCTAGTCTGCAGACTGTAGGTTACGTACACCTGATCTAAACTAGTATTTAGTAAGGTGGCTATTAGCCATATTTTAAAAGAAAGTGGACTCAAGTGCCTTTTTGCAGAAGACCCCATCAAACTGATGCATCTTAGATATTACCACAGCCATCCTACCAGACTTCAGGGGCTTTAATGGAAGATGTCTCTATTGCTGGATCCTGATTGGGTTGAGACAGAAGCTGGGGATGAGCTGTCAACCCTTTAGGGTGGATGGAGTTCTGGCTGTGCACATAGGTGCAACTCTAGATACCTGGGGACGTTAAAAATAAAAATTTAGATTCCTATTGAGCTTAGGAGTCTAAGTGTAGACATCACCTGAGCAGATCATTGTAAATTAGAATTTAAGAATTAGATGCCTAATTTATACCTAAATTCTGCTTTATTTGATTTAGTTGCAGGATGTTGAATTCATCTGTGGTGCCATTGAGGCCACAGTACCCCAGTTTTCCTATGGGCACTTGGCTACAGCTCCAGGAAGGTCCGCCTCCCAGCCCCTCATCAATGCTGTGGGCCAGATGACCCAGCTATTCAGGTCAGATCTGACCCACAGGCCATATGTCTGACACCCTTTTAGTCCTTTCCTGGATATAGATTTTATTACTAGCAGTGCAGTTACAGTTTCACATCATGACTGGTACACACACTCTGTATGGTGTAGTTAGTTTTCTTTTCTGGGTTCTTCATTTTGATCTGATGTTTTCTGTCTTGTGAGTACATTTTTCCTCCCATGATAAATCACCATATTCAATTAAATAAACAGGTGACAGCTAGATATTTTGCCAGTGATAGGTTAGAGTGGGTGGAAACAGTTGCATCTAATTTTATAAATAAGATGTTACAACAGTAATTAGCTAAATATTAGTATTATAATGGATTACAGGGGAAAAAATCAGCAAATGCAAAAAAATGTTTGTATGATATAATATACTCTGCAAATTAAAGTAAATTAAAAGGAATAGATATGAAATTATAACACAGGCAAGCAAGCAAATGAAAAGAATGGTTTAACTTTTCGTTAAAGAAAAACGTCTTGCTCTACCATGGATAGCAGCAAGTAATGGGAGATAATTATTTGTACGTCACAAAGAAATATACAAGAGAGAATTACAGTAAACCATTTTCCTTCCCTGCATATGGAACACCATTTGTATTGCTGTTCGCACAAATATAGCGGCTCATCATAAGCTTACAAATTAAATAGGTAAAAGTTAAAACTGGCATTATCCTGTGACCAAGCAAGCCCGTATTACTATTATAAACCATGACTTATGCAGCATTTAAAGGCTATGCAATTTGGTGAGTAAATATCTTAAATGTAGATATCTGGAAACATTCAGAAGACTGATTTTCCCTAAGTACATTAATTGACCAACTACAGTAAAGGAGACTTTCAGAGCAAGTAACTGAATTAAATTCTGTCAATATAGAATAAAGAAAGAGCAAATTAGAACCTTATACAAGGGTTTCCATGAAGCTCAGGAAGATTATGAAAATTAATTAGAAACACAACAAACAATTAGACTTTTTCTACTTTTAGAGCAAATACCATCCCTAAGCAGAGACTTAGCAAAACTCTAGACATTACTTTGAAAACAAAAAGATTAAGTGGTGTCTAAAAGAAATTTACAGTTTCTACCTTCTACCAAGACCTGCCCTCCTGTAATAGCCATGGGCTTTATTCCACTTACCTAGCATCTGAATGCCTTGCACTTTAAAACTTCTTAAACGTTGATTGGTGTTAATGCTAGCTCAAGTCTGAAGTAGTCACACATTCATGTGAGCAGGGGCCTTAAGGACTGAAAGGTAAGAATCTATCCCCTTCCTCTCCCCTCCCATTCCAGGCTCCCATGCACCCCAACCAAGGGCTATCCTTTTTACTCTACCACTTCTAGGGTTCACCCCCTGCCCCTTGGGATTTCTCCCCTTTCCCTCTGAGGGTTCCCCCCAGTCCCCATGACTCATCCATGCCCCCCTCAACCCATGTCACACAGTTTATTTGTGGCTGCCCACACAATCCCAGGGAAGCAGGTAGGAAAGGAGAACCTGCCTGCCTGGCCACCATTGGTGCTGAGCCACAGTTGCAATCCGGGCCAGCAGGGGGGCATAACACTAACACTTAGCCTCAAGTGGCCAAATATTAGTGTAACATGAGCCGGGTAACAGATCACAGATAGCATGGAGTTGTATAACTTTAAGCCACCTAAATCATACTTAAAATGAGTCGCATGTGTTAAGTGTGTGAACAATCCAGGAGTTAAGAACTCCAAATATTAAAATGTAACAATACTCTCTGTGGACACAAGAAAGCTAGGCAAGTATAGTTATCCCCATTTAATTGGGATAAAAGTCAGTTATTCTGTGTTAATTAGCCCATGAGATCTTCATGGCAGGGATTATTTTTGTTAAATATTTGCAGAACAAAGCCAGGGCTCCGTCCTTGGGCTGGTGCTGTTCAACATCTTCATTAGCGACCTGGACGAGGGTGTGGAGAGCACCCTGTTCAAGTTCACTGATGACACCAAGCTGTGGGGTAAAATGAATACACTGGCAGGCAGGGACCGCATCCAGGCAGACCTGCACAGGTTGGAGAAGTGGGCGGATCTGAACAAGATGCAGTTCAACAAGGACAAGTGCAGGGTGCTGCACCTGGGGAGAGGGAACCAGCATTATGGTTATAGGGCTGACCCTCTGAGCAGCACAGAGGCAGAGAGGGATCTTGGAGTCATGACTGAGTCCAGGATGAATATGAGTCGCCAATGCGACGAAGCAATAGACAGAGCCAACCGCACCCTGTCCTGCATCAACAGGGGCATCACTAACAGGTCCAGAGAGGTCTTGCTCCCCCTCTTTGTGGTGCTGGTCAGGCCGCAGCTGGAGTCCTGTGTCCAGTTCTGGGTGCCGTACTTCAAGAGGGACGTGGAGAACCTGGAGAGGGTCCAGAGGAGGGCCACTCGTATGGTTGAGGGCCTCTGTGGCCAGCCCTATGAGAAGAGGCTGAGGGACCTGAATTTCTTCAGTCTCTGCAAGAGGAGACTGAGGGGGGATCTTGTGGCTGCCTACAACCTTATCAGGGGCCACCAACAGGAACTCAGGGAAAGTTCACCAGGGCCCCCCTTGGAGTCACCAGGAACAATGGCCACAAGCTGAAGGAGGATAGGTTTAGGTTAGATATTAAGAAGAACTACTTCACGGTAAGGGTGGCCAGAGCCTGGAATAGGCTTCCCAGAGAGGTGGTGCTCTCACCTTCCCTGGAAATCTTCAGCAGGAGACTGGACAGGCACCTGGCTGGGGTCTTATGACCCCTCCCACCCCCAGCGCACATTCCTGCCCGTGGCGGGGGGTCGGACTCGATGATCTGTCTAGGTCCCTTCCGACTCATTAATTCTATGATTCTATGATTCTATGATTGGGGTCTTAGACCCCTGGACACTCTTATTTCTACAAAGCAACAGGTAATGTTGGTCAATGGAAATTGTTTTTTATGTGACTTACCTCACATTCAAAGGGCAAACTATCCAGAGAGGAAAAAATGCCCTGGGAACTTTCTTTGCCAGTACTTGCAAAGTATAGTGTCTTGTCTCTCCACACCCCTTGCAGAGAGCAGGGGAGACTCATGCAAAGGCCTGGGGTTGGGGTGTGCATCCTAACATCTCCTGCTGAGGCATCCTGAGGCAGCAGAATTCAGATGAGTCACAGGAAGGAGACAGCACCATGGCATACTGAAAGATCCAGCCATACACCATTATCCTGTGTGTAATATGCCAAACATTCAAACTGAAGTGTCATACTAATGAGCTGCAAAGCTATTCTGTGTTATACAAGTAGTATCTTTGTGACTTGATCACCACTTTTGAAGCTTATCAGGTGACAGACCACTTAAATGTTTGGCATATAACAAAGACTAGACCAGTGTTGATCATTTATGTAACCTTTGGCTTCCTTTCCATTTGGCATATTATAATTTCATGTTCCATTAACTCATTAATCACGCTTCAAATGTAACATCTTCTAGGGGCCTTAGACATGGCCTCAATACTAATATTAAGACCATAACTACTTGAATCCAAAATGACTTGGAATTTAAGATGATCTCTCCAATAATTAAATTCTATGCATGGAAACATTTATATATTTGTTATAATAATTCTCCATCTGCAGAATCTAATTACTGGAGGGTTGTCTTAAATCCATCCCCTCTACTACTGCAGTGGGGCAAGCAGTGGCAGGGGGAAGGCAGCAGTAGGGATTTGAATAGCTTGCCCTTTGCCCCTTTCACCCACAAAACCTTGCTCCCTGCTGCCTGTCCCCCAACCACTTGTCCTCTTGCTGCCTGCCCTCCCAGGTGTGTACGTGCCTCAGCCTGGCATCTAACCCCCTGACACTTGCCACCCACCCTGTGCCTGTACCTCCTGGGGCCTGCCTTCCACCTTCCCCCTCCCCATCACTGCCTCTGTCCTCCCTTCCACCACCACCACTGCTGCCCTTGCTTACCCTTTAGCACTGCTTCATCTGAAGGCATGGAACACATAATATCTCCAGCCCAGATGTACAGCAGCTGTTGCAGTGGCATCAGCTCAGGCCTGTCCTGGAGCTGTGGCAGAGCTGCCACTGCCACTGCTGCATTGCTGGGTTGGGGTCAAAGCAGCCATGTACTTTGTCTCTTAGGCTGGAGTGGGACTGGAGCCATGCCAGAGGGTAAGTAGTGGTAGAGAGAGGGAGAGGGGGTGTAGAAATGGGTGGGGGGTGGAACAAAAGCTTTGGGGGCAGAGGTAGCGGGGGGTGGGGAGGGGCAATGGCTGTGGCTCCAACTCTGACCCTAACTCCAGGTCAGGGCAAAAGTCAGAGCTGCAAGTGCTTCTTGTCTCCCTGTCACCTTGTACTCAGATCCAAGATGTAGTGATTTTTTCTTCCCATATGTTAAATGGAAAAATAAATCTTGTCTTGGGTTTGAGTAAATTTGGTAGTAATGCTAATACTACTAACAATAATTGTACAAACCATTGAATAAATTAATCCAAGAGCTTAAATTAAGAGTGTCAGGTACATGGCTCATACTCAGACCACCACTTTTCTCAATATGAACTCAAACTGTTGCATAGGAACATAGAAATAGAAGTGACTTCCTGTACCATCAAGCCAGTCCCTGTTATCACTGACAACTTTGTTATATAAACCCCTTTCATGAACTAAATAAAATTTCAGTGTAAGTATAGACAACGTTCTTTGGGTAAAAGTGAGATGTTTTATTAGACCTACTACATAGTTGGAAAAATTGTTCTTTGCCAGCTTTCGAGTACAAACATCCTTCTTCAGGCACAGGGAGAGTACTTTGTACCCAAAAGCTTGCAAAGAACAATTTTTCCAACTGTTTAGTTGGTCTAATAAAAGATATTACTTTTACTCAAAGAACCTTAAGTGCCTATATTCTTAGACGAACACAGCTACAATCAACGACTTAATTGTGGGGTTTTTTATTTTGTTTTTGGTCTACTTATAGTATAAAATTGTGCCAGAAACACATTGCTCTCTGATGGTTGGAAGCCTTCTCTAATTTCCAGCCTAAACTTATTCATGGCCTCTTGTATCTATTGTTCTAGGGCCAGAATCATCATTCTTCTTGGAGTTTGTCCTCTTATGTATTTATAGACACAAGTTATTATCCCCCTCTCAGTTTCTGGGTGGCTTGATAAACAAACTGAACTCTATCTCCTTTCTTAAAACTGGTTTTACATTCTCCTGATAAACTTAGTTACTCTTCTAGGCACCTCTGCCAGGTTGAATTATTTTTTTTTTTTTGTGAATGTCCACCAGTGCCTTGTATAATGACATTAATACATCCCTGCCTCTGCTGGAAATACCTTTTCTAAAATATCCTTCTATCACACTGGACTTTCCCATAGCTACATCATAATGAATGCTTGTAGTCATCCCAAGATGGGAGAAGAAAAACTGTCAAGAGTTATTTCCAGCAGATGAGTTCCCAGTTTATAGAATATATTTTCATTTTAGCTCTTCCCAAATGTAACCTGATACTCCTTGATATTAATTATCCCACCCAACTTTATGACATCAGCAAATTTCATTAGCAATCTTCCATTTTTCACACCAAGGTCATTCATGAAAGTATTGAGTGTTCTCTCTTCATAAATAGATAGGACTCTTCTTGGAATGGTACTAGATCATAAAAAATTCTTCATTCATCATTTGTTCCACATGAAGAGACAGTTAAATGAGACAATGTGATTTGGTACATGGAGTGAGGAGACTGGTGCCCTCTATCTTCCTGCATGAGGGCTCATTTAAGAAGTACTGGTAGTAAAATACATTGTGTTACTGAACCCTAACACTGCCCATTTTCCTCAGTCTATGGAATTTGACATAATACAGTAGAAATCTAATTTGGGATGTCAATGACTTTTTTTTTTAACTGTTAGGGAGAATGGCAACATTTTATGGGAGGATAATTTGTTGTATGCAGTGGTTGATACAGTAAACCCTTTAAGGCCTCATGTACACGGTACATTTAAGATGTGGTTAAACAGTTAATTGCATCTTAAACTGTGATCCAGCCACAGGTTCAATCAATTAATGGCATGATAAAAGGAAGAATAAGTCACAAAATTATGCCAAAAAAGTGTAATAACTCTGTGGCTCATTCTTATCATGCTCTTAATTGAACATAAGTCCTGGTGCTCCCTTGTGGCTGGGAAGCCCATCAACTGACCAGGCTCACAGCCATGGCAGTACTCCATGCATTGCCATAGATACAAGCCCTGTGAGCTGTGGGACAACCAACCACAGGGGTTTACTACTTGTCAGTGCAGGGGAAGTCTGGGATCACAATCCCAAGCTCCGCTTGCATCAACAATAAGGCATGATTAGATCTGATGCTGGACCCCTAAAATCACACTTCCAGCCATGCACATGTGGCATAACAGGAGGTATGATTGTGTGGATCATGCATTGGATCTTATCACATCTTTATACGAACATCGAGAGTAGCCTCAGTATGGGCCCTTCATTTATTGTAGGGATAGTCAACTGGAACTGCTATTGGAAATTTGCTTAAATTTGTGTGAACTGAGGCTGATCAACTTCAGGATTTGACTTTCAAGGCTCACGCCCAGTTTTTGACCTTCACAGTGGTGTCTAATGTAGAGTCTGCAGTTTAGGGATAAATGACTAATCTAGCCCTTTTACTCCCAGTAACCATGCATTTAGCTATCTATATCCAAACATGTCCCCTTAAAAAGGTAAAAATGCAGGCAGAGGGCACTGGAAATAATTGTCTCAAGATACTCAAAGACAGTAGTACCCTTTGTACTTAATAGGGTTTGCATATGAATGTTGGAAAATAGCATATGGTCCACAATGATATTTTTGCTACCTAATTCTAGCCCCTACCTTGTCCATTTGCTTGTGGCATGTTAGAGTTAGAACAAGGTGGAGGAGAGTTCTTCCAGCACAATAACCATGTAGAGCTCATATTGTAGGCCTAAAAGCCACCTTCGCAAAATGGTAATGCCATTTTGTCTCGACATAACTAACTGAACACCATTAAAAGGAGAGCAAGTGGGTCACCATTTAGACTGACCTCTGTATAACACATGTAAAGAAAAAAGTTAAGAGGCAGCAGGATACAGATGGAGCAACCACTGTGAAAGATGATTGGTGAATATATATGACATATGGGACATACAGAGCTACAAAAACATATAGAAAAATCTAAGGAAAAAGACTTAAGCTGGGGTGGGGAAGGGGGAACACCACAGAGGAAAAGAAACAACAACTATTGAACTCTGGCATGGTGAGAGATGCCTGGCCAGCTGAACTCACTCAGCAGGTTCACATAAGAATATCTGTACAGTCTGCTATGGTTTGCTTGAAGGTTAGGTGTTACATTTAAAGCCTTGCTTAAATATTGATATTGCTTATGTGTTCAATAAATTAGGATTTCAGACTGAAATGGTCTGACAAATCATTTCACTACCATTCAGCCCAACCCTTAATTATATTTAGTGCAACTTAATTTAATGATCTTATACAAGTGTTCCTTTGTAGGTCTTAGTAATGAAGATGAAGAAGATGGATATGGAAAGGGCTGGGGGAGTATTATTCATTGTGCCCAGATGAAGGCCACAGACAGCCTTGTGTAGTTTGCAATAACTTCAGGGACCACGGGGCCTTCATACCATGGAGGAGGCTGCTATAAAACTAGAGCAATCTTGTCTCAGCTATTCAAGCTTCCCAGACTTGAGTGACCTTTACTTCTACATGCTCCAGGCTAATTTTTTTGTAGTGCAACTCTGACGAGCACATTATGGAGTCTGCCCCATGGTATTTTACAGACAGCACTAATTATAAGGTGCTGAGCACCATCAGTACCCTTCAGGATCAGCCCTTTAAAGAGAGAATCCTATTTCTTCTCATATGATTTCATCCATATTTGCACTGGTTTAAATATAGAATAACTGAGTTTGAATAAGAAACAAATTAACTGAAGTCAGAAAATGTAAATGTAAAACCAGGCAGAAGGAAGAGAATCTAAATACAATAGAAAAATATATTTCCTGTACACCACCAATTAAAATATTATCCATACGATGCACATATGATACTGTGAAGTTGTCCTGACTATGTAAGAGACTAGACCAGTTACAGGAACTAGGTTCTAATGTACCGAAAGACAAAATGTAGTTAAAATAAGTCATTAGGAATGGATCTACAGTTTTACACATCTTTATATATCAAATTAAAACAAACCTCACAGAACTCTGTCTGGTAGTACTATTAGGAGAGAAATTGCAGTACTAAAATATGATTTTTGCACAAAAATTATCGATTAAAATGCTTTATTTTTTAATTGCCAGATGGTTTAACTTTGCTATATGTAGACCAACTAATTTTGAATTATTTATTTATTCTGTTGTGAAAACATGCTATATTTAAGCGTATTAAAACCATATGGCCTGCTAAGGTGATATATAAATCCATCCTTGAATTGGCAACAGAAAAGTGAATGTATTTTACCTAAGAGACCTATAGCTACAACCTGTTTACACTCTTTACAGAAATATTTAAGAGGGATGGGACCTTCCCTTATTATCTATTTAAGCAGGCCAGTTGGGAGGAAAAAGGAAAGAGCTCCATAGTAAGGAAGACTGGGTACATCTAGACATGCAATTTTCTGCTTAGAAAATTCAGGCACCTTAAACTATGCCCAGGCCTGGATCTGAATGCACACCCATGTTGGAAGCAGTTCACAACAGAGCTACTGCTCTGCTTTCTCTCCCTGCAGCCGCTAGGGGGAGCTCCAGGCTTCCCCAAGTGCCAGTCCCAGGCAGGCAGGAGGCACTGTAGGGGTCAGGCCTGGGCTCCAGGAGGGGCTGGGGATAACTTCCTGCCCACTCCCCCAGAGCAGCTCCAAGCCACACAGATCTCAGAGCTTGGGGGGAGGCAGGAACAGCAGGGAGCTGTCTCCAGGGCAGCTACTCAGAACTGCTCTAGGGCATGGGCAGGGCGCTGTCCCCATCTCCCTGCCCACCCCCCAGAGTTTGGGACTAGCCCTGCTGCCTGGGCTAACCAGGAGCAATTTGCTCCTGGTCAGTGTCTACACATACACTTTAGTGCATTAATCTAATTCACTATTTTCTAGTACCTGTATCTATTGGTACTAGAAAATGGAACATTAAACTAATCTATTGCACAGTAATTGCTGTGCAATTGTAGATGGTGATACTTTACTATGCAATACATTAGTCTAATGAGCAGTAAAGTGTCTCATGTAGATGTATCCACTGTGTCTATAGAATTATTCATAGGACTAATTTGATTGCTCATTTTAAAATCCTTTTGAACATACATGGGGCAGTATGGTAGGAAAAGAATAATCCATAATTGCAAAATTCTTCTGTTTCTTGTGAGGGGAAGCTATCTAAAACCATAGGCTGGAAAACAGATAGGAAAAAACAGGGAGCAATTAGTAGTGACTAGATTTACTGTGCATTAAACTAATGTGCAGTACATGATTTTTGGCAGGTGTTTACACATGCTTTGATCTGGCACTAAATTTAGTGCCAGGTCCCTCCAGCCCTGCCATGTGCCCCTGTGGCCACAAGGGGGAGATCCAGCCTCTGGCCCCAGATGCTAGCACTTGGTATTCATGTTTGTAGCCAGACCCAGCTGCCAGCACTTGGCAGACATCTTTAAAACACCCCCTGCCCCCTGTGCTGTCACTGCACAGACAAGCAGTGTGGTACATACAAAGGCAGCATGTGGAAGCTCTGCTCTGTCCCACCTGTGTTCCTCAGCTATGGTTCCCCAGCCCCTGGCCCTGGCAACCAGGGACAGGGTTCCCCAATCCTCCTGGTCACCTTGATCATCCTGCTGGGCCACTGTAGTCACTGTCACCTGATTTACAACCATCTCACTCTGCCCAGCTCCCTCACACAGTCTCTACCTGGCCTACTACTGCACACCCTCCAAGGTCCCCCACCACCATGCAGCTTCTTCCACAAATCATGATGACAAGGGGCTCCAGGAGGCACTGCCAGGGTTGCCATTGATATCCTGGCCATCCAGCCCTTCCACCTCTGTGCCCACCACACCAACTGGGACTGGTGGCAGTGCCTGGTGCTATGCAACTGGGATGACCAGCAGTGGGTCAACACCTTCAGGATGACCTGGGCCACCTTCACTGACCTACTTCATTAGCTCCATCTCAACCTGGAGCACCAAGACACTGGCATGTGCCCAGACCCCTGCTGACACCCACCTGGCACTGGTGCTAGTCAATCTGCCCATGCCTACCAGTGCATGGTATGTGGAGCACCTGTTCAGTGTGGGCAAGGCTACCACAGGGAAGGCCATCCTGGAGGTGTGCAGCACCCTCCAAGGTGTGCTGGGGGACACTGTCCCCTGTGTCTGTAATCCCCAAGTGGTGGTCACAGGGTTCTGTGAGCTGGGGTTCCCCCAGAGTATCAGGGCTCTGGATGTAATGCACATCCTGGTCACCTGGTTACAAGGAGAGGCTGAAAGACTTGGGACTGCTCTGCCTGGAAAAGAGAAGACTTAGAGGGGACTTGGTGACAGCCTATAAGTATATGCAGGGCATACATCAGGGCCTGGAGGAGCATCTATTCACCAAGGCCCTGCAGGGGAGGACAAGAAATAATGGGCACAAACTAACTGAAAATTGCTTCAGGCTAGACATAAGGAAAAACTTCTTTACAAGTCAAGTGCTGAGGGTTCCCAGGCTCCCCCCAGAGGTGGTACAGTCATCCACCCTGGTGATTTTCAAAAAGCATCTCAACACCTATCTTGCTGGGGTCATCTGATCCTAGCAGCCTTTCCTGCCCAAATGCAGGGTACTGGACCCAATGATTTGTAAGGTCCCTTCCAGCCCCTAACACCTATGAAACTATGAAACCTGCCCACCCCATGCAGACAGATCCTACTATAGCTGCAGAGGGTTCCACTCAGTTGTCTTGCAGGTGGTTGTTGATCACCAGGGGACCTTCACCCATGTCAGTGCCAACTGGGCAGGTAGTGCACATGGCATGTGCCTAGTCAGGAACTCTGGACTGGGCATGGTCATGGAAAGCAGGTGCTTTGCACTGGGATTGGAGAACCTGCAGCTGGGCGCTGCTGTCATCCCACCCTTACTCATTAGGGACCCAGCCTACCCACTCCTCCCATGGCAGAGCCCGGGGCAGGTGGCCAGCACCTTGACCTCAGGTTGTTCCCCCATGGGTCCAGGGGCTGAGGCAACTGTGGCAAGTGGCGGGCTTATCCTGGGGTGATGCTGCAGGGCACTCCTCTAGAACGGGTGGCTCCCCCTCTAGCTGCCCAAGTCCAGGGCCAGAGTATCCTTGTGGTGCCACTGCTGGCACTTCTGGATCCTCAGGAGTGTGACTAATATTGTCATCCCTTTATGCATGCCCATTAACACTTCAGATAGATTATTGGATACAGGTAAGTAAGCTGTACATAAGAATTACAGTTATTTATGACAATTTGGGATATGATAACACCATTGTAAGGCTTGAGGGAAAGTTGTGTTTAGAGCAGAGGTCAGCAACCGATGGCTCATGGGCTGTGTTTGGTGCATGGAATCACTGGATCTGGTTTGTGGACTTCGGGCTTCAGTGGCATTTGGCAAATGGAAAGCTTCAGCAGCAACCGCTTTCCCATGCCACTGCGAAGAGAACTGCTGGCTGTTGGCACTCTTCTCATACTGCTACAGGCAAAAGCAGCAGTGGCTGGGTCCTAGCAGCCACCTGCCTCCCTGCCTGTGACCCAAGCTAGGTCACTCTGCCCTGCAGCCTAAAATGGTTGCTGACTACTTGTTTAGAGGGTTACACTAATCTTACAGAACCAACAACACACAAGCATTCTCAGCATGGTTGGCCAAGCAATAAGGCATCATTGAATTCTAGCTACTACGTACAGTGTTGGTCCAGCTCTATCAAGATGACATAAAGGAAGAGGCCCCTGAGTGCTAAGTTGCAACAGAAATACAAAGGCATGTACAGAGGATTAACCAGGTTTGCAAGCTGTTTTATGAGCTAGCTCAGCAGAACTTTTTGTCCTACAGCGAAAAAGCATTTAAGGTCATGGACAGATGTAACAGACATTCATTTGAAGAGGTCCAGATCTCAGAGAGCTTCAAATTTGGCCCTGTGTACATGTGCATTTTCCTCTTCCCTTTCCCTCCCCTCCCCAACCCAGCTCCCCATTTTGTTTCAAAATGACCTCGAAGGCATGCAGCAGCACTGCTCTCCAGCGAGGAGGATGAAGAGCAGGAACCCTGCATGCCTCAGTCTCTGATCTGCAGGAATTCTCAAGGACAACTGGACATGTCCAGAAGAGTGATCACTGGCTGTCAGTTCTACTTCTCATCACTTCCTCCTATTGGCACAGTAGGAACTGAAGGACCAGTATACCACGCAGATATTTCAGGAAATGCATCAAAGATGTTCCTAACTTTTTGGAGGAAGAGCTTCAGTCATTTTTAAGTGGTTTTTCTTTTTTTTTTGGCTGTGCATATCTGTGTACTGCAAATGTCTTTGAAGTGATCAAAACAGGGAGTCCTTCAAACAGCACATCTGCTCAGGGTCTAAGTGAACTTCAGGCAATATGCCAGAGTAGAATTAGATGAAGACTGAGAACTTGGTCATGTAACAGGATGTGGCCTCAGTGGTGGTTACACCGGCCCTGGTGTCTTTGTGGCATCTCTGTCTACCTGGCTCCCTAATTTAGCTTCTATCTCCTGCTTGTAATAAATTAATATATTGTTTAGGCAGCTGCCTTTAGGTACCCAAAGTCTAGCGGTGGGTGCCTTGCTTCCCCCTCCTCCTTCCCCAACTAGTAGCCTGACTGGATAGTATGGGGGGAGGGGGGTGGGTCCACCTTCACTCCCACCCTGTTCCTCTATCCTTAGCTAAGGCCTCAGCCCTGCTGGGCTCCAGCCTGCCTGACTTAATCAGGGTCCCCCGCCTGTTTGGGTCTCAACCTCTTCCTGGGCCTCTGCCCAGTGGAAGCTGCCATTTACCTCCCACCTTGAAACCAACCAAGAAAATAGGAAAGAGTAAGAAAGAGGGGGGGGGGGGAGGGGGAAGCTAGAGGGAAAAATTTGCAGGGTGCTGGGCACTCTACTCCACAGCCTCCATACCTCCCCTCACAGCTGCCTCGGTCCACCAGGTGCTATTAACAACATGAGCAGAAATAAGAAAAAAGAAAAGTAGATCCCAATTGAGTTAAACTAAATGATCTTAAATATGCACCCCCTCCCCTGGACCCCTCCTGGGCCACTGTAAATGGTCTCCAGTCCACTGGGTTCACTCATACCCCAGGGCTTCTCCTGGGTTACCATACACAGTTCTCAGTCCTCTGGATGCTCACTTCTCCAGGATCCTTCCTAAGTTAATATCAGAACTCCCCCAGTGCTTCCCACTTGCTCTGTCTTTCCCAACAGGGGCTCCTCATCCTCTCAGGCAGAAGCTCCTCTTGTTAGGCTTGCATTCATTCCCATCCCTCTGGATGGAAAAGGACTAGTTCTTGTCATTCCCAGGAATTAGTCCTCTCTGTCTCCCTCCCTTCCTCCTGGTCTGGAAGGGAGTTTATATCCCAGTCAGTCCTAGCTCCTTGAACAGCTGGCTGGGCTTTGTGCTCACCTGACCCAGGTGTAGATAATTTCCCGTTCCCTCACTGCTGTGTTTTGTGGCCAGCTGTTTGCAAGCTAGGATCTGCAGGGACAATTTGCCCCCTCCTGGGTGTCTTTCCTGGCAGCTGGAACCTCTGTCCCCCTGGCTTCAGTGGCAAGGCTTTTCCTGCTGCAAGCCCTTCTGTTTGGGCTACAAAAGTTCTGGTTTTGAAGAGGCCTTTCCCAGGCCCTCTTTTCCCCATAATAGGGTTAAGGTTTCCCATTACAGGTCACTAATATAGATCTGTGGTGTTCAAAGCTTCCTACACACCAAAGTAAGACACATCATGCAAAGCTAAGGTTATTCTTAATATTGAGAGGCAATATTATAATAAGATTTTAAAAAGCCCCCAAAGGTTATGTATTAAAATATTACTAATGTTCCATAATTTTTAAAAGCAGCAGATGGTTTAGTAATTCATCTTGTGCCAAATGTGACTTATTACATATTCTGCTAAATAAAAATGACTCTACTTGAGGATATTTCAAGAGCATAAGGACTCTTCCCAGAATTATGTATTGCATATGTTTTGTACAGTATGTTCAGTTTTATGTACAAACATTGTATTTTGGGCAAAAGGATCTGCATGGGACTAAGGAAAAATATGTTTTATATGTTGCTAAATTATATTTAGGCAGTTTGGATTTGTACAAGTGGATAGTTTATTGAAAAAAGGAATAGGATACATCTGACTTTTGACCATAAATGTAATTAACAAAGTCCTGTAGTTGAAAATATAACAATTTTCTATCACTATCTAAGACCAATAGCAACCTAGAGTCAGAACATTACATCGATAATTTGGGGCTGCTCTATCCACCCATGTATTTCTGATTCAAAGCTAAATGGTCCAACACTTAGTGGTATAGACAGGAGACTGGTCTAGGGAGCAAAGTTCAGAAGCAAAGTAGAAAGAACTTTCTAACACTTTGACATAAAAAAGCCCAAGATGGAATAGATCTCAGTGAGACAGTTTTTTGTAAGTGGCATAGGTTAGATTGGTAATGAACAAAACACACATTTGCCCTTTGATTTGTGGTGGGGGAAGGGGGAAGAGTTGTAGAACAGGTTCCACCATTTTTAAACTCATCTATGTGTGCCGATCTTTTGTTCAGTTATGGGGTTTCGATCACTTATACCAGTAAAAGTGTAATGTCTGTACTTTGACCTGAGGTGGTAGTTAAGTACTTGAACAGATTGCCTAGAGATGGTAGAATCTCCATCATTGTTTTTAGACACGGATGATCCATCTGGTTCACCTTTTGAGGCATCTTGTTGTCTTTGCAAAGAGCAGGTTTAAGCATAAGGAAAAGGGACAGTGGGAAAGAGTGCAGCTTAAAGCCTAATTCTTTCCCACAGCTAGAATAAATAGCCTGCTGGCAAAAGCTAAGTAGGTACCACTCAATAGATGGATCAACAGGAAGAAATGCAGATGGGCCTCCAGTAAGCCATATGCTGGTCTAAACCCTGGCCAGGAAACCTATCTGTATCAAAGACTGGAGTGGATGCTAAAAGGCCTTCCACAAACTAACCCTTGGGAACCTTCCATTGAGATGCCTGATCATTTACAGCCAACTTACTTGAGGAACTGTTCCCCATGTGCAGGTCCTTTTATAGCATAGGCTCATTAGCATTTCAAGATATTAATGGTTAAGTATTTTAAAGTGTAATGTTTGTAATATGCAACATTTTGGTTCATAGCAAAATGTATGTATAAATTATGGCATACATCTTTCTCAATAAGGAAATATTTTTCAAATGTAGGAAAGAAAATGAAGAATAAGTTTGGCTTGAAAAATTCTTTTCTTATTTAGACTCTCTCTAAAACGAACAGTGTTAGTTTCTGTCATCCATTGTGTCCTCTTTATTTTTGTCCATATAGCTCAAGGTGGATAAGTTGTAAGTTTGCCTTATGGAGGAGAATTTTCCTTATTTAACTGATATTAGGTCCCTTGCTGCCTGATCTATACCAGGACCCGTGACCTACAATTGTCTCCCTGTAGACTCTATCCTCCTCTGACCCTGAGCTCTCCTCAGACACAGTATTTTGCTAGCAGTGCCCAACTATGTGCTATCTAGGTCACAAGATTGTGTGCAAGATCCATTAGTTAAGATAAAATGAGACAGATGATCTCCCCTTCTGTTTTGATTAATCTCAGCCCTGTATTTCACTATGCCCAGCTTTAATGACCATGTCATTCCCCTGATATGCTGTACCTGGTACTTCTCTCACTTCTCCCAGTTCAGCTTAGTGGAATACATTCTGATCGATGCCATAATAAATAAGAACAGAATCAAGCCCTCATCAGCTCATTTATTCTTAAATATACATTTTTTTTCTCCCCCCTCCCCCCAGTCTGAGTCAGAATCTGTATCCAGCCCATACTTCAACCTCACAAGAGTAAATGTCTTGCTCCTTGCTGGTATATGAATTTAGTTTTTTTCCTAGGACAAAAGAAAAGGTCTATAAACTCATGAAAACTAAAGATAACTTTGTGATACACTTCTCCTCCAAATAACTTGTGTTAACTTTGTTGCACATGTTCTCTGACAAACAGATGAAAAGACCGCCCCAAAGAGTGAAGAGGAGAAGCAGAATTTTAAGTAGCATAATACATCCTAA
Source organism: Crocodylus siamensis (assembly GCF_052110815.1). NCBI lineage: Eukaryota > Metazoa > Chordata > Crocodylia > Crocodylidae > Crocodylus > Crocodylus siamensis. The sequence goes on from NC_143398.1 coordinate 70,583,960, forward strand.
AAAGTACTACCCATTAGGATAAGAAAATGGGTTTTGATAGAAAGAAAGCTTCCCATTCAAAACTAAACAAACCCTATTTAAATAGCAGAATCGTTATACTATCTCAAGATTAACACTTCAGAGATGAATTGTGGAATAATCTATGTAGAGAAGACAATATAAAGTAGGATAAAAGATTACCTTCACAAGCATTTTAGTGGAAAAAAGCTCAGAATGAGTTGTATAGGAAAGTTGGACACTTATAATCTGCCTTTTGTAGACAGATTATTTTGTCCTCATTCCAGTTTAGTGCACTAGGTTGTACTAATAGTCCTGTTGGGATAAGTAGTTATGCATTGTTCTACATCTACGTTCACTTTAAAGTCCCTTCACATGGCCGCAACCTTATGTAATAGGGAATCAGGATATTATGGAGTATGTTTTTAATGTTCTTGATGTAAGCTATCATTCAGTCTTAGGAAAGGTTCAAAATCTGACCCCTAGTTATTCAAAATTGGGGTAAGAAGAAAGGAATACTTGTTATTGCCTGCCTAACACTGCTACGTTATGGGGTTTTCTTCTTTGTTAATACAACTCCCTTCCTTCATGTACACACACTCTCACAATGTGATGCTGCTGTACATAAAGTTCAGAAGCTTCATCTAAATGCTGCTTTGCTTTACCCACCAGAATACTTCAAAAGCAATGCAGTCAGTCTTTTGGGAGGTGAAAATGCAGAGCACTCTGCATTACAAGCACCTGCTACCAGCCTCTTGAACAAGCAACAAGAATGCTGTTCTTGGAAGGGACCCAAATTCTCTCCTATCATGCAGAGTGAATAGTGTCATAATGATGGTTATTCAGAGAGGAAGAAACAACAGTCTGATTATATACATATAAAGGGAGATATAACTCAGAATGATAATTTGGGCTAGCCCACTATCTAGAAAAATATCTAGTTTAGTGAAACAGACTGCTAGGCTATATGTGCATTCCTAGCTCTTTGGTCACCATATTAAATACACTGTTTAATACAAAAAAGCACCAGGCAAAGGAGTAGGGGGTTGATTCTCTTGTTCCTCACTTTGAGAGCTTTGTGGAGACCATATTCATGGCATCACAGTGTCAAAAGGCATTTGTAAATTCTCAGGTCATGGTTAGCAATTATTACAATGAACAAATCCTTTTTGATATAGTAGGTAAAATTCTACTTTCAGAAACAGCACATAGGTAACTACAGTTGACATTAGTATCTATTAAATTCATTCCTGAGAGCCGAGATAGTTATGGTAGCTTTTCACAAATCTTTAGTATGTCACTCCAGAAAACAGAACACAAGACTGATAGTTAAACCAAATTCCTTCAAATGATCTGCTTTTTCGAGCTGGTCAGAAATTCTGATGGAGTAGTTTTCCACTGCAAATTGTTGATGTGTCAGAATTGACACCTTTCACAGAAGCATGTCAATTGTGTCAAAATTCTGAAGGAAACAGGTATGTTTCTCATGGAAACCTGAAAAGCAGGGAGACTATGAGGGGACCTGCTTGTTTTCCTGACAGCTCACCTACCCACTTCTCTGAGTTCCCTGGATCCTCACAATGGAAAACTGGCACGGGATCTAGTCTGAACAAGATAACTAGATACAATGCTCTACTAATTATAGGAGGATTTGTTTTAATAATTGAATGAATACATTTAAACAATAGAAAACTAAAAATGTCAAAATTGGAGCCTTCCATTTCAACTGAAGTATTTTATTTTGAGTAGTTTGAAATGAAACACTTTTGATTCTTTAAAATGAATATTTTGAGCTTCCTGATACATTTCAAAATGTATTTTCCTCCCAGTTCCAAATACATTTTTTTAAAATCACAAAATGTCCAGTAAATGGAGTTTCTGTATTAGAGCAGCTCTAATCCACGAGGTAGCAACCTTCAGGAATGGTGAATTCTTGTGACCCAATTGCCACTGCGGGCCACCAATGTTCTCTGCATCTCTCAGCCATCCCTGCCGTTCTAAGTGCAACTCTCAGTCTTGTGCACTTCTACTGCATCTGCATACCCTCACCACTGACTGCCGTTGATTTCTGTCACTATCGGTGATGGCAAGCTGCTCATTCAGTAGCAGGACAATGGAGCAGGGAAGGCTGGGGCAGTCACCTGCTGGATACCGCAGAGGGGATTAGCAGCATATGGCAGAGAACTGCATGGCAGAGCACAGAAGAACCTCTGTGGCCTGGGTCCAATCACTTTGCATGCTGACAGACATGCAGGCATAAAGTGCCATGCATTAGACTGCCCCCCCAACCCAACAGATGTCTATCTGTTAGGTCCAGGGGCTGGGGGGGCTGGTGGGGAGAAGATGAAACCTGTCTGTAAGAGCCTTTATAGCCTTCCGGCAGCTGAGTAGCAGCCCCTCTCTCCTAGCCCCACACTCTATCTTTCCAGCTCTGGTGCTGGCTGCATAAAGGGAGGGGGGAAAAAAGGAGCCATGGGCTGGGGTTTGCCCAACCGGAACTATTGACCCTGCTGTATTCTTATTTAGTGATGACCATGACTAGGTTAAGAGAAGAAATGAATCACTTAAAGAATTCCCAGACTTAGAAGCCAATAACGTCTTAAACCAATACAAAAATATTGAAGTGCATCCTCTCCATAATTATGTAGAAGGGGAAGGCTCAAGACAAGGACAGAGTACAATTCTTAAACAACATGGATACCATTAACAGTGGACAATTTAATCTAAAACTCAGAAGAATTATCAGTTCCGCAAAAACAAAACCCAGGAGACTATTTAAAAACTGGTTCAGACTCTAAGCACTAACATGTCATTTTCTTGGGTACTATTTGAAGTCTCATCTTTTAAGTCTGGCTGTAAATATTTTTATGGCTGTTTAACCTCTGCCAAAAGTGTGACATTTAAAAATCAGTAGAAGCTTTCATTTTGAACCCTTTTCGTACTACTTTTAAAAGGAGTATTTACTGCTTTAAAAAAAAGACTATTTTCAAGTGTAGACATGACACTTTTCCAGCGAGATGTAGATTGGCAAAGTTATGAGTATGTTTATACCCTAGACAACTAGGGATTTTGATGAAAGTGCTAGAAACATCTTCACATGGGAACAGAATATAGAGGAAGCTGCATCTACTTTTATAAACTTTTTCTTGATTTGGGGGCATTCAGTAAACAGCAGCCAATTTAAAGAGTATTAATTTTTAAAGTCTCACATGCATAATTTGAGATAACACAGCATGCACTGCAAGAAAAGAATGTCAGTATTTACATAATAAGAATATATTTCCTCATATCTATAATTGCCTTCTCTCCAAGGATTTTAAATGCTTTCCCATTATAGATGAAGTAAACCTCATGAAACTCTGATGATCTTGGTAGTTTAGGTTTGCCAGTGGTTTTCAAACTGTATTCTGTAGAACCAGGAGGTTCTGTGACAGGTCATCAGGGTTTCCACAAAGAGATTGGGAGTAATGCCGGAGAAGTCCAGGAGGCAGCATACTGCTGTCATTGGGCTGGGTGGCCTGGTTCTGTGTCAGACTTTAGGATAAGGGTAGGGGTGATAGTTAGTAAATGGTATTCAGAGGTCCGCTTTTGAGAATTGACTTGTAGGTAAATATGCATTAGAATGATGGTCCAGGGGAATGGCAAGGGTTAACTGATTTCTAAAAAGCCTGTTTTTGACAAATTTTCCTCAAGGCCCACTGTGTCAAGGCCCACCTCCAGGCTGCTGACATCTGACATTCAAGAGAGAACCTCAGAGTGAAACTCACATACTGCCCAGATGTACCTTGACTCTGTGAACCCTGGGACCAGTAGATATAGAGCTGTTTGCATTAATCTTATCTGCCATCACTGCGTATCAGTAACATTCACCTATTCTAGAATGGAGTGGTTGTGGTCAGTCTGAGGGTTTGGTTCCACCTGGAAAAAGGTATCTTAGTCATTCATCCTGTACTAACAGGGGTTCCACAGCAGAAAAAGTGATATGGAAGGGTTCTATGACTTTAGGAAGTTTGAAAAGTCACTGTGCTATGCCAACCAGTGCTACAATCAGCCCTCTTAATGGCAGTGTAGATAAACCCATAGAGTAGCAGTCACTTAAGCAAGGTTACCCAGGGGGAAAAAAAATCAGTCATGCAGTCAAAATTTATAGTTAATGTCTAGAACACCCTCATACTTCTCATACAGGGTCACAGATTTTAAAGCCAGAGGGACAAGTACAACTATATTGTTCTGACTCATTTCCTAGACTGTCACTGCTACAAGAACACTCCAACCCTACTATAGCAGAGGGACTTCACTGTTTACAATGGAAAATCTACAACACGAAGAAAAAAGAAACTAGAATACACAGAGGCATCTACTTCCTAAACTTGTGCAAATTTATTTCTAGCATAATCCAAGCTACTGAATTTCATTCACTCATTCCTACTTGTTGTTGTTGTTGCATAATCGAAGTGGAAAAGTGAATCTGCCTAAACTAACTTCAATTTATCCCACATTCTGCATGTGTGCATTTGGTTTTTAATTCCTTACAGGTAGAATTTTGCATTTATCTAACACAGTGAATAAATTCTAGGTTATTAGACCTTAGAAGAGCTTCTGGCCCAGAGGAACCTTCTGCTTCTCAGTCCCTGACAAATGCTGTAAACTAGTGCTGTATGAAGCTTCGGCCACTGATTCGATTCAGTGGAGATTCAGCCCAATTCATCCCAATTCAGTGCCTGAATCTCTGAGTCTGAATTGAATCAGGAAACCTTTTAATCTCTCTGAATTGAATCAGAACCCTCCAAATTGATTCAGAGAGATTTGATGATTTGGATACAGAGAAAGCTTTAAATGTTTTTTCTACATACCTCAAGGTACCAGGCAGCTTGTGGGGTGGATGGAGCATCCCACAGGAGTCCGAGGGGGTCCCCAGCATGCTCAGTGGTGGACCCAGAAGTGGACCAGAAGCACTTCCAGTCCACATCTGGGTCTGATACAGAGTGCACAGGGGACCTCCCTCACCCTGCTCGGCAACTGCTACCTCCTGGGTCTGGGGTGGGCACCTGGGGTCCCCACATGGCCAATTTATGAGCCGGGGGGCACAGGGGCATCCCCTGTGCACTTCTGTGGGACATTCCATCTGCCTCACCATCTCAGCATTCACGAGCCATGCCTGGTACCTCAAGGTTTGTAGAAAAAAACATTTAAAGCTTTGTCTATGGCTGAATTGCTGTTTCTCTAAGTCAACATTGAATCTTCAGATTTGGATTTGGTCAAACTGAATCAGGACAGTGATCTGAATCAACAAATCGAATCACTGTCCCCCAAATTGGGCTGAATCTGAATCAAATAAGGCCCACTTCGCACACCCCTACTGTAAACCTTACAAAGTATCAAACTTCCAATTGCTTACAAAGAAAAACCCACTCAACATCCCAAAGAGCAGCAAGTAACCTTATTTCTTACATGTTAAATTTCTCAGCTTCTCTTTGCTTTACTCCCATATCAGAGGTGAAGAGTGCAGAAGACATAAGTAGTATATAGGGGTAGGGGTGGAGTTGCTTATGTCACATACCATGTGACTGGAGTCAGTGGGCGGGGTTGGTGATGTCACACATCACATGACTGGGGTCAGGGGCGGGGCTGGTGACATCACACACCATACATGGGGAATGGGGCGGGGTCAAGGGGGTGGGACGTCCGGTCCCACCCACCTGTCACATTTGCATTGAAGAGCGGAGAGCCTATATACTACTGACATATATCACCTATCTAATATTCAGGACAATGGAGACACTGTATCTGGAGCACAGTCAGTAGTAATGGATTATCTTAAGCAACAACTGGTTTTCTGCCACCAAAGGTACAAATGTCAGATAACTTTCAGCAGCAAGTTCTGTTTCCTTGATGTTGAGAGAAAGAGAGTCAATCTAGGTTTGTTGTCCCTACAGTACTTTCTGTATTATATATGCATTTTAGTTGTGAGTGGGAAAGGTAGCAGTGGGAAATTGCATTATACAAAAGTTCCTGGGTAGAAGATATAAAGAACAAAATGAAAGATGGGTGTTAAGTTGTACATAGCATCTGTAGTGGTAAAGCCTGGATTGTTTTATCCTCATTCCCCTTTATTTTTATTGACATGTACTAAAACTGTTCATGTAGTTAGAAAGTCCTTGCTGAGGTTTAATCTAAGTCTGCTTTGCTCTAGTTTATACCTATTGTTTCATAGTACATCCTCTGTGACTAGAACATTTTTTTCCATCTTTAGAGCAGGCTTTCAAATCAATGAAAGCTGCTATCATTTCTTTCCTGAATCTTCTTCCCTTTAAACTAACCATACCCAGTTCCCTCAATTTTTTCTCATATGGCTTGAATTCCATCCAACCTATTATCTTTGATGCTCACCTCTGGGCATCCTCCAGTTTTTTTTCCATACTTCATAAAATACAGTGCATGCAAGTAGATGCAACATTTCTGCTGTTTACCTTTATTTTTTGTTGTTTTGGTTTAGCTTTGCAACAGCATTATACTGCTGACTCATATCAAGTCTGTGATGCTTCATAACACTCAGGTCATCAGTATTATTACCTAGCCAGTTATTCCCAGCCAGTTATTCCCCATTTTATATTTTTTCATTTGATTTTACCATCAATATGTATTGATATATTAAGTTTCCTACAAATCATAATTCTATCCTTTCATATGCTGCTTACTGCCACCAAATTATAGGACCCAGAAAATATCCACTGAAGGAATTAGCAGGAAAAAAGTGACTTCCGTAGCATGAATCTTCATGGAATCTGTTAACTCAGTGATAGAAACCTGTGACTGCAAAAGAGTAAAAGTGGTACCCATTTTCAAAACAGGGAGAAGAATGATCCAGGCAATTACAGGCTTGTTCGCTTGACTTCAACAGTATCTCAGCTCTTAGAACAGATACCGAAGTAAAGGATAGTTAAAGTCATGGAGGGACACAGAAAATGATACAAAATACAACAGGCAGTGGGTATGTGTGACATCTTTTACTAGACCAATAAAATAGTTGGGAAATTGTTCTTGGAAAGCTTTTGGGCACAAACACCCTTCTTCAGGCATAGGGAGAGTCTGTTGGTGTTTTGCGTGTTCTTCTAGGTAGAATAGAAACCAATATGCAAAATGCAGGTCTGTGAAAAAGCAAATACATGGCAGTGAGGATCAGAAGGAAAGGAAGACAATAGGTGTGAGACAGTTGGTGAGGTGGGGAATGTTGAACCAGTGATAAAATATAGCTGGTAAAATGCAGACAGGTTACCTGGGGTTATGAGATGTCAGGCAGGCTGTATTGTGCCATAACCAGTTCAACATTCTCCCCTCCCATCTCACACCTATCGTCTTCCATTCCCTCTGATTCTCACTGCCATATATTGGTATTTTCACAGACCTGTATTTTGTATTTTGGCTTCCATTCTACCCAAAAGGGTACACAAAACACCACCAGACTCTCCCTATGCCTGAAGAAGTGCCCAAAAGCTTGCAAAGAACAATTTTTCCAACTATTTAGTTGGTCTAATGAAAGATATCACATCTACCCAAAGAACCTTATCTGCCCATGTCCTTAAAATAACATGGCTACAAGCAACAACACAAAATACAATATGGATTTAGAATGATAGTAACTTAATTTTTCATTGTTAAATAATGGACTCCTTGGATAAGGATAATGCAATGGACTTAATCAATTTAGACCTAAGCAAAGTTTTTAATACTGGGAAATCATTTTGAAAATTATTGCCCAAAGCAAGGAGGTTAGGGATTGATTCTACTATCCTGAGGTGGATTAGTCTCAAAAGGGAGACCATAGTTGTTTATGCTGAAAGGGGAATTATCTGGCCATAGGGCGGTTATTAGCAGTGTTCCTCAAAGATCAGTCTTAGAACATGTCCTGTTAATAATTTTTGTAAGTGGCATTGGTACTGGCATTAGAAGTGTCCTCATGTCCTTCTGAGATCTGTGGGCAACACTAAGCTGGGGGAAAAGTAGGGAGAGGTGCATTGCCTGTGCTGATTATTGTACAAGAATTTTTAGACAATTTTGTGGAATTGGTGTGATTTTGAACAATATGAAGTGCAAAGTCATACACTGAGAGACAGGAATTTCACATATGGGCATCCTAAACAGAATTATCTGAATAACTCAGACCTGGGTGTATTGGTTTGTCATAGAATGACCATGAGCCACTAATGCAACAGAGCTGTGGAAAACACCAATGCAATCCTTGGATGTATTACGCAGGATACTGTGTATGTAGTAGCGATAAGGAGATACTAGTAACATTGTAGGATAAAGTGGTAAGACCACAGTTAGTATATTGTGTATGATTCTGATTACCTGGGTCCAAGGAAGATTAGGTTAACCTGGAAAGAGTTGAAAGAACTGGAATGAATTAAAAAAACAGAACAACTTTCCTATTAAAACAGATTAAAGGAGCTTGACTTGTTTAGCTTAACAAAATGGAAATTGACAGGAGACATGATCACTCTATACAAATACCTGGGGCAGATATTACAGAAAGCAATGAGCTTTTTAGGCTGAAAATCAACACTAGTGCAAGGCTAAACACTTACAAACTAGCTATTCATAAAATTTAGATTCAAAAGCAGAAGAACATTTCTGTGATGTTTTGGAATAGTCTTCCAAGCAAAGGGGTGGAGGCAAAGAATGTGAAGTATTTTAAGAATGATTTGGGGAAGTTTATAGAAAGGTGTACATCACCAGTAAGTGTGTGATGTAGAATCATGTAACTGCAGTCCCCAGGTTAGGGTAAAAAGCTACGTCTGTAATGTGGAAGATATCTGTTAATCTCATGCCTTTGGACTTTGCTACTTGCCATTTGGGACTAGGAAGGACACTCCTCCTGCTCTCTACTCCCCATTGATGCTACCGGCTGTTGGCTTCTGGGGACAAGGAAGTACTCTAAGGCTTTAAGATACTGACCATAGCTAAGGATGTGAGTTCTTGACTTAAGTGAATTAATGCATCCACTAATACTAGAAACGCAGAAATTCATGGCTAGAATCCTGCTGTTCTGTTCAGGGTACTACCAATTGCCAGATTTAAGGCTAGAAAGAAAATTTCCCCTTAGAACAGATGGAAACAGACTGTGGAGGGGCTTGTCAGTGCCCTTATCTTTCCAGTTTTTACCTGTGGCCGGTCATAGGGTATTCTTGGTATTTCGGATTTTGTTTCTTGTAGTTGGTAAGAGTTTAAACCATCAGTTCTGAGGATTCCTTTGGTTAATGATCACTTGTGAATGTAGGGGACTGGACATAATGACTCAGAAGGGTACTTTTAATTGAATGTTCCTGAATGGTTTGCAGCCTCTGACAGTTTTCCCCAACTCAAGATTTGACCAGTATTCTTTCTAACCCTGCATAAGCATGTTAAATATCACTGATCCACTGATAGTCAATTCGTTGAATAACTGTGAGCAAAGAGAATTTATTATGATAGTCATTCTATTAACATGTTTTTCTAGCTTGTAGGACTACATAAAAAGCTTTACTAATACCTAGATATATTATATCAAGTGAGTTCCCCTTAGACATCAAATTACTTACTCTGTTAAAGGTATAGTAGAGTTGCAGAATATCTTTCAGTGGCATTTGTAAGAAGAGTCTATACATCGGCATATATATAGGTTGATTTAGTAATAATGAATCCTGCAGCTGTGTAAGGGACTGGATTAAATGATCCTTGAGATTTCATCCAATTTAGTGACTCTATGGGCTCATCCACACGTGCGCTTACAGCAAATAGAAATACAAATAGAAGCACTGCAAATTTGAGCTGGGACTTTTTGCTTCAGTGCATGGGCTCAGACATGCACTTTGGTGTGGAGCAAATTGTGCCACTTGGGGCAAAATAACCCTGTTTGGCTCCTCCAGGATCCCAGGATCTTCATCCAAGGGGAGCTAGAACTCAGGGCCAGCACCTGTGTTGCCCCCAGCAATACAAAAAGCTGCCCATCCTGGCCCCAGCAGTATGAAAAGCCACCCTGGCAAGTAGCTCAGGGATACTAGCTCTCAGGACCTTCTGGACCCCAGCCAATTGGTACCTGGGGACACTACCTCTTGTGCCACCTGGACTGCTGCAGCAGTCTGGCAGTGGGGGCTGCTGCCTGGCTGTGACCTGCTGTGCACCTCCCAGACTCTGATGGGGACTTCAGAACCAGTAGAGTCATCTGCCCCTCTGGGCCGTGGACTGCGGTTTTAACAGTGGACTGCGGTTGCAGGGTTGGCCTTTGCATGGCACTACTGCCATGTGTGCTTCTGTCCGGCCATCTGGGCAGCTATCACCTGGAAGATGTTCCGGGTATGGTGGCCTGCTTTGAACTGTCAAAGCATGTCCTCCTGGCCCCATTTGTCCAGGAGGTCAGCCACAGCCAGATGAGTCCAAGGTACCAGCTCTGAGCAAGCAGGGTCCTGCCACTGGCCTCCCTAGCAGGAATTCTGGTGTTCTCTATTGGAAAACTGAAAAATCCCTAGTAAAAAAATCCTGAAGTCACTCTGTAAAATACCCCCAAATCTATGTTCCTCCACAAGGAAAACAAAAGACCACTATAAAAACAGAGAGCAAGACAGAGACAGTGATCAGTTGGACAATGTTTTATTGATATATCTACGGTGTTAAAGCAAATCTCTTATCATAATAATAAAGTAAACTCTAAATACATGTTTCATAAATTCATGAATACATGCTTTGCTGTGCTCCGACAGGGCGATGGCCCCCACACAAGGGGTTTGCCCCCCCCAACAGGGGGTTCGGCCTTCTCGTGAGGTGTACAGCCCTCCAACAGGGGTTCTACCCCTATACAAGAGGTACAGGCCCTCAACAGGGGATTCAGCCCCCACAAGGGGGGTACAGCTCCCCAACAGGGGGTTCAATCCCAATACAAGGGGTACAGGCCCCCAGAGGGGTTGGGGGCCTCAGGAGGGATGGCAGGGAGAAGCCAGCCAGGGCAGGGGGAGGGGGCCTCGGGGCAGCTGGCAGGGGGAGGAGCCAGCAGTGGCAGGCTGGGGGGAAGGGCCAGCCATAGCAGGGGTCGGAGGGCTGAGGGAGTGGGTGGGGCTGTCAGGGTTCCCCTCATGGTCCCCTTCCCCCTCCTCCAGGCCCCCAACCTTGGCGCCAGAGCCCTGGTGCTAAAACATGTGGCCTGGCCAGCCACATGTTTCAGCACTAGGGTGAGGGGCTAACCATAGAGATGCTCTGGCAGCCAGAGTGTCTCCATGGAGAACCCAGCCTCCGGTTGCCTTGGCACTGTCCAGGACCATGCCCTGCTCTGCTTTTTTAAACTTCACTTTTTTTAGACCCCTGGATATCCGGGGGTCTAATTGTTTTGGATTACGGAGAACTCTGCAAGTTTGCAGAAGTTTGCAGCGCGAGGAGCATTTTTGCATTCCCGCACGTGCCTCTAGCCCTGCCACAAAGGGGTTTGAGGCAGGGCAAGAGGTATGTGCGTGCGTGTCTGGATGCGCCCTATGAAAGTATGTTTTTTTCATGGCACCTCCAACAGAAAAGTTTGTCTCTATAGGTTTGAGCTTGTCAACATAACAAGGAGACACAACAACCTGCACTTCATCCATTATAAGTTCCTTGCACCTAGTAAGTTGTGGAGTACTGTGGTGTTGCTAGAAACAAGGACCAGAGAAATAATTGCTTCTAACAGACACAAAAGCCACATCCACACAAGCTTGAACATTTGGTTCCTTGGGAACATCTGGCAGCAGGACTTGTGCTGTGTTTAGGTTGTCGACTAGGAACACCTGTGCCACATGCCCTCTGGCATGCAGCATGTTACCCCAAGTGGGATGGGGAGCTGGTGATAGCACTGGGCTGGCCCCAGCTGCCTTACCTGGGGTCCTTCAGGGCCTCCTTGGGTTGTAGCAGCAGCGATCCTGTCACTTAGAGCCTGGCTGGCAACTGAAGCCTGGCTCTAGCCAGCCAGTCTTCAGTTTTGAGCTCTGCACACTACCCCCATGTGTGTCGCTCCACTTTTTTCTGCGTGGAATTTTTTGACTCCCAGATATCTTTGGATCCAGGAGTCAAAAAACTCCCACCTCACGCTGCTTCCTTGCAGTGTTGAGAACAGCTGAAAGTGTGGTATGTGTCACCACAGACGTGTCTGCAGCACCATACACTGCACGGCCGCACTCATCCAAACGTGGCCAAAGGTTTTAATAAAGATAACCTATGAATCCTATACCAAATACACCCTAGTCTATGATAAGAACTGGATTAATCAGAACAGTGCATTGCATAACCTAAATCTACAGAGTGGAAACCATAAAATGCCCATCTTTTCTTATAATTTAATGACTATTAAATATGGTTATTATGATATACAACTAAGAGCTCAATGTCATTGAGGCTTTACTGTGATTTTGAGAGCCTGTGTAGTTTGATCAGGTTTACTGCTAGCTCAAGCAGTCCTTTGTTTTCACCCCTTTGTTTATTTCCTGGGCATACTTGGCTCTCAGGAACACCAGAACATAAATCAGTTCTCAATAATATAACTCATCATAGTCCATACAGGATATACTCACAGTTCTGAGTCTCCTCTAGCCCCAAGAAGGTGCTTCTAGCTCACTGCTGCTTCCTTCTGCAGAATTCACTGCAGTTTCTTTTAACAAAAACATTGCAGACCCTGCAGTAGAAGAATTTCCCCCCAAATTAGTTGCATTTAACCATTAGCTTTGTTGTTCTGCCTCCATTTTTCTTTAACTATTTTGTCACAAATTTATAGCACCTGCTTGACAGTAAACTTTGCAACTTTATGTATTAGGTTAAAAGGTTGCTTTTAGCACGTCTATTCATTTTCTCCTTTTTTTTTCTTTTGCCATATTTAATTTGACGTGTTATAATATTTATGAACTGGCACACTGTTGATATTTACTTTAATTTTTTTATTTTTTGTTTTACTTTAGTTTAGGAAAGAGATGGTGTGGCCAAGCCTTGGCATGCCTGTGGCAATATCTTTAGAACAGTCCATCACCTCTTAGCTGCTTTTCAGGCAGAAGGTAATAGATTTGAATAAGTCATATCGAATAATTTAGTCAATGAATTTATATTCTTTATCCTTTCAATTATTCAACAAACAACCTGTCAAACACTGAAATACAGTCAATCTATAGAATACAATGTGAGCTTAGCCTTGGGTAGACATGTGGTTTCTCTCTAGTTCCTTGACAGGATAAACAGTGAACAAGAATTTGTCACTATTCAGAAATCTGCTACCTAGCCTGAATCTGTAGAAACACACCTTTTTAACTCTGAAGGTCCCCAGTCCAGTGATAAATATGGAGGTTATTACATATGCACTTTTGATACAGACGCTTTCAAGTGCAAAGAGTCAAAATTCAGTAATTATTCACACATTTCTGTGACATCTACTTTCTGTGTAGGATTCTGTGAGTAAAAAACTCATCATTTCAAATATTTCTGGAAATTATATTTGTATTAAGGGAAGTTCATTTACAATTTTTGAATTAAAATCACAGTAAATATTTGCACAGTTTTCTGCATTCTACTCTGGGGCCTAATAAAATTTCTTATTATGCAACCAACATATGAATAAATAGGACTCCTAATGATAAAAACTCATGATTTCTCCTTGGATTAAAGCACCATCTGCTTAAAAGTATGTATTTTTCATTTGCTCTCAATGTTTTTCTTAAAATTATTACTAAAATGGTACATTTTTAGTACAGCAATGTGCAGTAAAAAACACTGTGATACTACTGTATACCTTTTCAGTTTTTCTTTCCATCATTTTAGTGTGAGTTTAATACTCCCGAAACATGACAGCTTGACAGCTCTAGAGAATGAAAATCTTTATTTGAAAAAGAGAAAAAATACTGGCAGCCATAATACCACTCCCAAGTTCCTAATCTGGAAGTAACATAGAATCACAGAAAAATCAGGGTGGAAGGGTCATCAAGAAACCATTGAGTAAAACTGCCTTTTCAAGGCAGGAGCCTTCCTGTCCAAACAATTCCAAAAAGCATTTGTCTCATTAGCACTTAAAAACAGTGTCCATTGGTGGACATTACACAACGTTTCTAGGTAATCTCTTCCAGTACTTAAGTAGCCTTACAAGTAGAAAGTTTTGTAATACCTAATTCTGTTTCCCATATTGAAACTTATTCCTATTACATTTTGCCGTTTCTCACATGGGCCTAGCTCATTTATTATCCTCTTTGTAACAAGATTTTTTTCTTTTGAAATTGTTATGAGATCTCTCCTCAATCTTCTCTTTTCTAGGCTAAATGATCCCAATTACTCAAACTTTTCTTCATCTTTTTGTGCTCTAGACTTCTCTGATTTGGATTATTCTCCTTTGGGTTGAGTGCCTTTCAATTTGTCCATCTCTTGAAGTGCTGTGCCCAAAACTAGTCACAGTTCTCCAAGAAACACCTCGCCAGTACTTCCTGTGACTTGCAAGTGACACATACCAGGTTGCTATCAGATTTTTCATAGAAGTATTACACTGTTGAGCCTTGAAGATAGTAACCCCCGGGTACTATTCTACAGTACAGAAGCCTAGTTAGTCATTTTCCATTTTCTGTATGTGCATTTACTTGTTTCTTCTCAAGTGTAATCCTTTGTCCTTGTCTTCATCAAGCTGCATCCTCTTTCATTCAGAACTCCTATTTAGTTTATCAAGGTTATTATGAATCCTCACCCTGTCTTCTCAAGTTTCTGCTACTCCTCACTACTTGGTGTCAAACACAGATTTAATAAATCTGTACTCAATTCCACTTTCCAAGTCCTTAATTAAAAGATTAGACAGTACAGGATGCAGGATAGATCTCTGGGGAACCTCAGCTAATATTTAATCCTAGTTTGAGGCCAATGACTTTTTTTGAGAATGGATAATTATCCAACCTATTATACACCCACCTTCTAGGAGTTTCATCTAGATTGTATTTCCTCAGTTTATTTATACTAATCTCATAGGAGATGGTATCAAAAGCATTACTAAATTAAAATTATAGCACATTGTTTATGTCCCTTTCCTTTAACCCATCATCCTATTATATAATGAGATTAGGATCACAAGGCAGGAATGATTTGGTTTTGGCAGCTACTTGTTGGCTGTTACTTATCAACTTGTTACCCTTTAGGTAAAGACTATATTTCATCCATCCCACCATGCCATTCCATTTGGCTAAATGAGCTACTGGAAATTGGGGCAAAGCTAGGGAGGGGTGTCACCTGCCATAGAATCTGGCATCCAGGAGCCTTGCTAGACACGATGCTTGGTGGCATGAAGGCAAGCAAAGGCTATGTTGACTCAATTTATTTTGCCTGCAAAGGCTACATCCACTGTTGCCCCTGGACTTCTTCTGCTGCCCTCAGACCCCTGCTGCCACCAGGGATTCACCACAGTTGCAGCTGCTGGCCCCATAGATAATGCCCAGGAAGAGACCCATGATCCAGTTTGGACCTGGGGCCCAGGGTGAGTTTGACACCCCTGCTTTAGGTGCTTGCAGATCCACTATCTTACATCTTTTCAAGCACCAAAGTGATAGTGGTACTCCCAAGATTCTCCTTTTCCCTTTTTAAAAGATGAGCACTGTTTTCCATGTTTTAGTTTTCCAAGATCTCACTGGAACGCCACAAGTTCCCAAATACTATAGCTATTGACTAAGTCTTACTTTCTTTGCCTACTCCAGGGGTGAGACAAGAGAGAATAATTATTCCTTATGCCATGTCACAGATCAATCTTTTTGCTGTAACTATGAGTTTGATGGCCAAAAAATTAGTAATGCCCAGTTAAGGTTGCCTGCTGGTAAACTAAGTCCTTCTGAAATATCTAGGTCAGCAAAACTTAGACTAAAAAAAAAGACCCAGAAATTATAGACTGAGGATTCAGTAGCAGGTAGGATCAGAAAAGAAGGGTCCAAGATAGGGTCACAAGTCAGGGGATCAGGACTAGGCAGATCAGGAGGCTGAGGTCCATAAGGGACTAAGATTCAAGGTCACTGAGATACAGCTACTAGCCAAAGGGATCAGGAACAGGTAGCAGCTACAAGGGTACGGAACATGGGTGACACTGAATGTAACCTTGGAGCCAGCAGTCATAAGAAAGGGATCTGGAGGTTGGAGCAGCCAGATGTAGTTGTCTTGTTGAGTAGCCTGAGGAATACTGAGAGGTCAGATTCTTAAATTTAGGCAGCCAAATCCACACAGATAACTGAGGCCAGCTGGGGTATGTAATGATCATTGGGTTCAATAAATACAGACACACAATGAATAAGAAGAACTAAACAATAAACTTTAATTGTGCATTTAATTGTGGATCAGCAGACAAGTTCAACAGACTCTTATTCTCTCAGTAGTCTGAAGGACCAACTCCAAATTTTCAATTTCTGCAGTAAGGAAGCATCTCTAAATTATGAGTTCATCACTATAGGGCAGTTGAGCCACTGACTGTCAGACCCACTCCAGTTAGCAGACCAGCTTTAGCTGCCAGCTAGCCCTGATGCCCCCTCCCACCACCCACCCAAACCTGATGATATGCATTCTTAATAACACTGCACAGAATTATGTGCAGAAAAATTCAAAATGATGTGCTAAATCCTGGGAGCTGCACATGGTGGCAAGGAGCTGGCCCAGCCTGGCCTACTGGTGTGTGCCTTTGGAACAGACTGGGCTGGCTTCATGACAGTGTGTGGGGCTTGTGGCATGGCAGGAGGTAGCCGTGCATGCCATCGGGTTGGGTGGGCTCTGTACCTCTGTGTGGGGATTCCAGCACTCCAGTTGGAAGCTGCATGTGGAGGCATGGGATTGCATGCCATTGGGCTGGACAGGCTCTGTGCTTCCATGTGTGGCTTCCCGCTGGAATGCTGGAAGCTCCACATGGAGGCATGCAGCTGGTCCAGCCGGATGCTGTGCAGACCAGGAGCCATGAACCATCAGGCTGACTCCATGTCTCCATGTGGGACTTCCCAATGGAGCGTGGAAGCCCCATGTGGAGGCATGGAGCCAGCCTGCCCAGGTCCATGGTGTGCAACTCCCACCTGTAGTGCTGCAAGCCCCATGTGCTGGCATGGAGCCAGCTTAATGTGGGTTGAAGGCATGCCAGTGGGCCAGCTGGGCCAGCTTCATGGCACCAGGTACCACCCAAGAGACTCAGCAGGAGCTCTGCACTGCCAGGGGCTCCGCCTGCCATAGCCATAAGCACCCCAAAGGCTCACCGCCCACTGCCACTACCACTGGCATCAGAGGCTGTGAACCATGGGGGGGCATGTGCCAAGGGAGCCCCACATCCACCCACAAGCCTTATACCCACCCACACACTGTTACACACATCCACAGACCCTACCCCCCTACAACTCTATGCTCCCCCTCCCACCAGCAGGAGTTCCCTTCCCCGCTCACCAGCTGTCCAGTTGCACATCACATTGCTCCATGCCTCCACATGAGGCTCTCAGCTAGAGTGCTGGGAGCCTCACAGAAGTGGATGCACAGAGCCCACCTGGGTTAAATTATGCATAATTATTCAATTATGCATGGTCATGTTTTATGCACAATATTGTGCAGGTGCATAATTGCATAATTCCCCAGGGTGTACTTACATCTCACCCCTTTGTCAGGTGTGCATCCTTGGTGTATACTTCCAGGAAACATCTTATTAGTCCTTCACAAAGAGCAGCAGATCTTCCCAGATGATGGCTCTAATGCAGGCCAGAGAGAACACGTGTGTTTCAGATACCAGCCAAAAAACAGAAGACTCCCCAGATCCTGTGGAAGGTTCCGAGCTTCTTTCTCTATTCCAACAGGGAAATACAGCACCCAGATCCTAACTCACCAGTGGAACAGGAGAAAGGGGACCAGGCACTGGCTCTGAACCAGCTTCCCACCCTCAGCCTGTCCTTTTCCAGGCCCATGGTCCTTACAGAGTTAATAATCACAGCATGGTCTAGGCCTCCAAACCACCACCATATACTTTAACACTACTTACAGTCCTCTAGTAACTATAAATTAATTCTTAATGGAAATACAACCCTACTGGTTAAACAAACAAACAAAAAAGCATGAACCAAAATCTTAACCCTTCTGGGCACATTCACCAACAAGATAAGGTTTTTTTGCCCCTACTAACAGCTTCCCCTCTCCCCATAGGTCTGAGCTCCTGTATCTTGCAGAATTTGTCCTTTCTTTTCCACAGTGAGGATCAGAGTGAGTCCTTCTTTCCTGGAGACAAGCCTATATACTGACCAGGTGATTGAAGTGAGAATCTCATCACTCAGCTGATTCTGCAAGCCATGGGTCTACACTTTTGGGTCAGCTACTTCTCATTGTGCAGTCTCTGCTCCACCAGAAGAGGAGCCCTGTGATGAGACTCTATACGGACTAAGACACTTTCTTTGACTTACTTCCTCCACCACTGCGGACCATTATATCGGTTTCTGTGTATCTATCTTCTTTCTCCCTCAGCGTTGCAAAAGCCCTCCCTCCCCTTTTCCCCACCCCTGGGCTTAGTTGGCTAACCTTGTATTTTCTGTAACCTAGTTGCACTCCTCTCCTCACCCCCATCCCTCTAATGTTAGTCCCTTGCTCAGGCAATTTGTATTTCCCTACTGGCTTTGTCATCTTTTTGGATTCACAATCCTAAACATCTACTAATAAAATTCTATCAGACTTAACTGGTTTGGGTCAAACCAGTTTATGAAACTTCTGTCCCAGACCTCTTCCTGGTTTAAGTTAAATTAGAGTCCCCCAGCATGCTTTCCAGCCCTGGGCTGGGCTGTCTGCTTCAGCAGAGAAGGGTGTGTGAGGAGAGGCAGGGACTTCCCCCTGGCAAACCCCAGCTGGGGTCTGAGGCCAGGGAGGAGAGTTAAACCTTCCTTCCCCCAATTTAACCTCCCATCCCCGAACTACAGAGATGCCCTGCTGCTAAACTTACTGAAAGTTACTTCTGGCTGCAACTGTGGTCTACATATCCCAGAGGTACCTGCATACAGGAAGAGGAAGTGATGAGATACCTTTCAGAGTCCTGCTTCTGTGATTCTGGGCTGCAAATCCCAGAGACCTTGGAGGTATCAGGAAGAGGAAGTAAACACACAGCCCATGTTAGCTACATGCTAGAGACTCATGCTTTAGTGCCCCCTGGCTTCTGGCCTGATTACCTGGGTTCAAGGAAGATTAGGTTAACCTGGAAAGAGTTGAAAGAACTGGAATGAATTAAAAAAAAAACAACTTTCCTATTAAAACAGATTAAAGGAGCTTGATTTGTTTAGCTTAACAAAATGGAAATCAAAAGTAAACGTGTGTCCAGTTGTTTCTCAGTTTAATCTGTGCAAGTTAGACTAACCTGCAAAGACTGAATTGATTCAGCCTTGGGTTTTTTGAGTGTCTGTACCTAGCCCTTTTGGAGCTTCTTACTTTCCAAGTCTTTGCCCCTCTGGGCAATAAGAGTCCTCTTCTTAAAGGGGTCTCACAGATATTCCTTACTTTTCAGCTCTTTTGCAGTAACAGGGTTTGGATTCTATGTTACAGAAAGGATATGCTGCAAACACTACTATGTCTTCCATTGCAGCCTGCAGTGGTAAGGCTATAATGGTCACAGTTACCAGATCAAGATATATCAGGGCGAGTGAAGGCATAAATCAAGTCCTAATTATTTAAATAGAATACAACATGTATTTAACTGAAACACAAATAAACAGGACAGATCCATAGTAGAATTTGTCAGATTGTATTATTTGAATATATTACATGAATTAACATTTCTAGTATTTATTTACCATTTCCGCATGTTATTCACTAGTGCTTTTATTTGCTGAATTATTTCCTCAATTAATACTGTTTTCATCTACATGCAAAGCTCTGCTTGGTAATAAGTTATTAACTGAATAATATGGCACATTTTAAAGAATAATAGCAATGTTTATTAGTCAATTTGTATGATGATTACTTCCTTTTAGTTTTTTCTCATTCCCAGGGTAATAGCAGTGCAAGTTTGTTGGAGGAAGGGTATATGTTTAGGAAATATCCATTTCTAACTCACTGGTACATGCAAAAAGATCATACTGTTGTTCAGACAACAGGCTGAAGCTGGATGAATCTTGAAACAAACCCAGACTGGCAGCCATACTTTCTCTTCCACCTTGGCATATCTTTTCTGTTGCTGGCATCAGTAGGATTTTGCACAACAGGGAATATAGTTCTGTAGCAGGATTTTCTAACAATGCCTAAAGAAAATCATCTACAATGTGTGATGTGAATGAAATGGCAAAGACAGATGTTCTGCCATCAAATGTTCAACTGATACGCCAAAGAATTTGAGGCTGATTTTGAGAACTACCACACAAACGCTGCTTGTATTGAGTTCACAAGCAGTAGAAGCAACACAACACATTTTAAAAAACCTTTGAGTTTGCTTAGGGAAAATATCTCTATTTTGAAAAATTGTTAAAAGTCCAACTAAGTAAATGGACAAAATGTGTGTGCCAGAGCCAAGTACCTAGAACCAGATAAACTATAGGTTTTCTGAGATGAGTTGGAACTGGCACTATGTACCACTGTTCTTCAAGATTCATTGCGGGTAGAGACAGCATGCATCTACACATGCACCCCATGTGCAGTTGTTACTGTGCCATTATATAGTACTTGTTTTAGGAAGTTCTAAATGATGATGCAGTAACTGCCATTACTGAGCCATTCAGACAGTTCACAGTTATTTTTAGCAGCTATATCACCATAGTGACAAGCTATAATGAGGCGACGTAGCATTGGTGTCATGGTTTGTGCCTGCTGATGCTACCTCACCATAATAGCAAGCTACGTTGCCATAGTGCATTACTAGTGATGTAGTGTCTGGTGTAGATGTGCAAAGAGAGAAGGAGCTAAAAAGGAGCATAATTTTAGCCAAGCAACAAGGACGTTTGGTAATGAAGTAGAAGCCATGGATTGTAGAGTCTTCTTACAGAACCATTTTTGTTTTGTATTTAATGGACATGAAAAAATGGAGGAAAAAAGAAGTTCTGGGAGTAGGACCAGAACCCAGTCTCTGCCTTTTTAGGTGAGAAGCCAAACCAATATAAAGCGGAGTCAAATTTACTCTGTTCTCTTCTCTTTAGCCCAATTCTCGGAGGAGGAGGGGGGAAGAGGGGGAGTTAGCTTGTGTATTTCCACCCCTGAAATAAAGTGGGGAGTGGCCCTCTGACATCTGGGAGATGTGGATTTGAACCCCTTCAGGCAGAGAAGTACACTATTTCCTGGTTGAGTGAACTATCGAGTTATTATAGAAAAAGGAGCACCTTCTTTTCCTGTTGAGTTCAAAAGAAAATGGTAACTGCTAATGCATTCTATGAGACACCTCATCCTACAGGTGTTACTTATATTCTAAGAACATTCACTAAACTAAGCTCCTCAGAGCACTTGGGCAGAAGGAGGGATAGTTTTTTTGGATCCTTACTGGGCTTGGGTATTAGCTAGGTGCTGAGATGCTCAGTCCTATCAAGACTGGTGCATTTTTAGGCATGTTTAAAGTTGCAATCCAGGTGCCTGGGAATTTTAAAGTCAAAAGTAAGGTGACTACAGAGTTCAGACATCTTTAGAGTGAGCCAGAAGTTAAGCAAAGCTTTTGGTTTTGGACTTACATTTTGGTCTTAGACATCCACATTCTGCCTAAGTCCTACGTTCTGCCTAAAACCCTGTCCTGATTTTTCAGTTGACTTGAGCACCTTCATATCTCCTTGAGCTAGTTTATAACAGTTGTTAAGCTACATTTTTTAAAAAACTTGTGTGTGTGTGTGTGTGTGTGTGTATACCAGAGTGACAAATTTGTTGTTCTTCAGGTAAGAATCTGGCAAAGCATGAGACTTTCAGTATAGAAAAGTCATTAAAAAAAATCCTTTGTCAAGATTGGTAAATAGTCATCCAAGTAAATGGAAGTGTAGAAGTGATGTTGTCATGATGGTCCAGAAAATATGCAAGAGGAGAGAATTCTTGCCAGTAATATTTTTTCTTGGACCAACTGCATGGTTGGGATAAACATAGATAAGCTTTTGGGTATCACAATACCCTTTCTTGATGTGCTACAAGCATCACATAATATGGTTAGGGGCTTTAGTACAAATATGTATGTATACTTACCCCCACCAATACATGCATGCATTTGTGTGTGTATGTGTGTGTGTGTGTATATATATATATATATCTATATCTATATATATGTATTCTGGGTGTATGTGTGTGTGTATGAGATATATACAAGGGTGCTTCAGAAAGTACCGGTGATTTCAAAATAAAACCATTTTATGTGCAATGATCATTTACTGGACCATATTGCTTCTCTATATAGTGTGTATATGATTGGTGTGTTCAACAATGTCATGATGAATGTTCTACATTGCTGTGTAGTTTCCTATTTATTACATGTGAATGGTTTTATTTTGAAACTTCCATTACTTTCTGAAACACTCAAAGCATGTGTTTGATGTATAGGTGTGTTTGTGTATATGCACGTACACATACACACACAGGGCACTTTTACACGTAACAGGGGTTTAGTCCCCTAAATTGAAACAGTGGGTTTTTAATTATGATTAAAAACCCACCGTTTCAATTTAGGGGCTACAATAAGGGGCCCAATCCTTTTTTTTTTCCTTGCGAAGCCTGCCTACCTCTCCTGTGGCTGGGGGCAAGCTACGTGGGCCAAGCAGCTACTGTGCTGTGGGGGTCCCCAGTCCTTCCTTTCACAGTGACAGCACCCACTCAGGGCTGCCCAGGAGAGCTGCTAGCAGTCTGGGGGCTGTACCAGCTCAGGCTGGGGGAGTAGTTGGATTGGGCTGGGTGCTACCTCTGAGCTGGGGCAGCCCTCAGCTTACTAGCAGCCCATCTGGGTGGCACCAAGGAGCACCACTTCCATGCAGGGAAGAACTGGGGCTCCCTGCAGCTCAGGGCCTACTGGCAGCTCACTTTCCAGCCAAAGACAGGCTCTGCTGGGGGGAAATAAAAGGACTGGGACCTTTGCCACTCCCCACCCTCCCCCCCAGCAGAGCCTGCCTGTGCAAGCTGCTGGCTAGCTGAGCAGCCCCTGAGCTGTGGGGGGTCCCGGTCCTTTCCTCCATGGTGGTGGCAGCACCTGGAGCTGCCACAGTAGAGGGCTGGATGCTACCCCAGGTCAGAGGCAGCATCCACCAGATCTAACTCTTCCCTGAGCCCGCTGGGGCTTCCAGCACACCATGCACCCTACCTACTACCTTTCTGCTGCCTGGAACTGTCCTGGAATGGGCTGGCTTGCCCTTGGGGAGGCACACAGAAGTGGCAGAAGGGTGGATGTGTGTGCCGGCAACCAGAGAAGGTGCAAAGGATGGTGCATGGTACATTGGAAGCCCGCTGAGTCTAAGCTTCTCTGAGCCTGCCCAGGCTTCCAATGCACTGTGCACCATCCCTGCTGCTTTCTCCAGTTGCCAGCACTTCTATCCCCTATCTTGATGCTTCCCCATGCTGCTCCAGGGGCAAACCAGCCCATTCCTGTGTGGTCCCAGATGGCAGGAAAGCAGCCATCACACTGGAAGTCCTAACGGACTTGGAGAAGAATTGGATCCAGGGGGTCCTGCCTCCAAACTGATGCAGCCCCTGGCCTGCTAGCTGCCAATCTGGGTGGCCTCAGGGGATGCTGCCACCACAGAGGGAAGGACCAGGGCCCTCTGCAACTCAGGGGCCACTCGCCCCACTGGCAGCTTGACCCCTGGCTATGGGAGAAGTGGTCTGGGTCTGTGAAAAAAAAAAGAATCAGGCCCCTCACCACTTTTGCCTTCAGCCAGTCTCTTCCATGGCTGGGGGGCAAGCTATCAGACTAAAGGCTGCAGTGTTACAAGTAGCTACATAGCAACTATACTGCATGGAGATGTGGTTTAGTTTGCAATGTAACAAATTCATTTAAATTGCAAAAAAATCCTTACATGTAAAGTATGATGCAATTAAACCACAAGAATGTGTGTTTTGTATATATGTGTATACATACACATACATTCATGTACACACAATCACATATTTACACTATATATATATATATATCTGTGCTTGTACATATACACACAGCAAACAACTCTTACAATATGCCCCAGGAAAAGATCAGAATAGAGAAGAGTGCTGTAAATGCCTTGCCTCCCTGTACCCTCTGTAAAGGAGTTCTGTAAAATATGCCCAGATGATCCAGAAGTCCGTGGACCCAGACGGAATGCACCCAAGTGTCTTGAAAGAGATGGCAGACATCATTGCATCCCCCTTGGCAAAGACATTTGAAAACTTGTGGTGCTTGAGCAAGGTCCCAGAAGACTGGAAAAGAGCCAACACAGTCCCTATCTTCAAGAAAAGGAGGAGGGATGACCTGGGGAATTATAGACCAATCAGTCTGATGTCTGTCCCTGGGAAAATCCTGGATTAAATTGTCAAGGGATCCATCAACACCAGACAGCAAGCATCTGAATGCCAGCCAACATGGTTTTGTGAATGGCAGGTCTTGCCTGACCAAATTCATCTCCTTTTATTACCAGGTAACACATGCCCTGGACAAGGGAGATGATATGGATGTCATATATCTGGATTTCAAGAAAGACTTTGGCCTAGTTCCCCATAATGTCCGCACGGTTAAACTGGGGACCTGTGGACTTGATCATCTTATGGCCCGATGGCTGGTAGCTAGCTGCAGGGTCGGACCCACAGAATACTAGTTGACGGGAGCAAATCAGTGTGGCACAGGGTGACCAGTAGAGTTCCTCAGGGTTTGGTACTTAGGCTGGTACTCTTTAACAACTTCATTAATGATCCGGATTCAGAAGTCAGATGCAAACTGGCAAAGTTCATAGATGACACCTAATTATGAGGGAGGGCCGTCATGCTGCAGGACAGGCTGGGGATACCAGCCAATCTGGACACACTCTCAAGGTGGGCTGACCAAAACATGAGGGCCTTCAATGTAGAGAAGTGTAAACTGCTGAACCTTGGTAGAAAGAACCTTCAACATACTTACAGGCTCGGCTGTGCTAGGCTCACTAGCACCATGATCAAAAGAGACTTGGGGGTCTTGATTGACACAAATGAATATGAGCCACCAATGCAATGCTGTGGCTGGCAAAGCAAACCAAACTCTGCCATGCATCCACTGATGCATCTCAAGCAAAACCAGGGATGTCATCCTCCCACTTTACTTGGCCCTGGTGAGACCACAGCTGGAGTACTGCATCCAGTTTTGGGCCCCCCACTTCAGGAGGATTGTGGAAAAGCTTGAGAGAGTTCAGAGGAGAGCCACTCATATTATCCAAGGCCTGGAGGGCAGGCCGTACGAGAAAAGGCTGAGGCAGTTAGGACTCTTCAGTCTGGAAAAGAGAAGGCTCAGGGGGGATTTGGTAGCAGCCTACAATTACATAAGAGGGGTACATCAGGACCTGGGAGAACACCTGTTCACCAGAGTTCCCCAAGAGATAACAAGGTCTAATGGCCATAAACTCCAGGAAGGCAGATTTAGATTAGACATAAGAAAAAATTCTTTATTGTGCGAGCATCCAGGGTCTGGAACAGATTCCCCTCAGAGGTGGTTCAAGCACCTACACTGGACTCTTTCGAAAAACATGTGGATGTTTTTCTTGCTGGGGTCACTTGATCCCAGCTGACTTCCTGCCTATGGGGCGGGGGGAGGGGCTGGACTCAATGATCTTATGAGGTCCCTTCCTAATGTTTACGAAATCTATGAAATCTTAGGAAGTGGGTCTACTGAGCAAGGAGAACAGAAATTCTTTTTTTTTTTGTAAATCTGACCTGAATGCAAAACTGGCAATCAGTTTTACCCTAAGAATGTGAGCAAGACCCCACAACCAAGGACCTAAGGGCAGTAGCATAGTTAAAGTGAAGTGACTGGGGCACTAGCCCTATGCACCAAGTTACCAAGTTGTGGGGTGGAGTTAAAAAGTAGTAGACACTGTACTGCCAGCCCAGCTGCCTAGTCACGTTGCCTCGTGTGCCCCTGCCAGCCAGGGCACAGAAATGCCCAGATATGTCTCTGTTAGAAAGATGTCTCTATACTATTGCTGAAAAACAAGGACTCTCCATCTGATCCGCTTCATAAGCAGATATAATCCAGATCTGATGCTTGAGAAAAAGGAGAAAAGCCAAATGATGCACTCAAGGGAAAAATATTTAATCCAGCATGGAACTAATACAATAGAATACAGAGCAGCAAGCTAGAAAGGGTGACTTTTACCCATACGAATGATTAGTTTGGGACTATAATGAAGGAAAATTTGGATCAAATCCTAATTTCAATTCACTTCACTGGTGTCACTGAGATCACAATTTATCTGTTGGTTAAAATAGTAGCTATGGGCTGGTATCCCTGCATTTTTAAGGAAATAAGGTGAGGCAGTTCTTTTATAACTGAGTATATTTCTATGTAATGGATTGTTTTGTAATGAAAAGAGGAAGTGTGGTTTTATTTCCCAAATTGACATTATCAAAGTAATTTAATCTTGGATTTTTTCCCAGAGTGCGTTTTAGTTAATATAAGAAGAAAAAGGTGCAACACATCGTTGTTCAGGAGATGAAAAGTTTTGGCAAACTCTGAATATATCCTTCAGCAAACAGCAGAGAAGAAGAAACTGTTATAACCAATGAAATAAATCATACAGACCCATATTACAGACTCATAATGTATGGTACTAATTTGATACAGGTATCAAACTTTAGAAATATTGAAGTCTTCAGAAAAATCCCTTTCTAACTCTCATTTAAAGATTAGAAATTTTTCATTAAAATAGATCTGTAAGTCCTGTAATTTTGTAAGAAGCTTAAATCAAGGCCAATGAAGGAGAAAGTAGTACTTTGCTTGAGCAGCGAGTTACTTTGTCAAAAACTATCTGTGCATTTGCTATATCTTATACTTGTCTTCCTTCACACCCATAAACACTTCACTCAGTCCCTCACAGAAATGCTGCGGTTATCAGTCCATATCAATCCAATGCCCTGAGTAATCTAGGATTTTATCCTCAACAGTGGACAGTCTTGGATGGTTCACAGTAAAGTCAGAGTATACAGCCCCTTAATGAAGCTGTCTTGCTAATCACGGAACATTTCTTTCTGACCACAGATATCATTTAGCTTTTATCTGAGGGATAATTCTTGATTGTTTAGAGGAACACAGAGAGCTCCTTAGCTTATAGAGCAGGGGTGTCAAACATGCAGTCCCTGGGATAAATTTGCCTCATAAGCCTGTGTTGCCCTTCCTGTCCCATTCAAGAAAGAAGAATTTTGGCATGGGCCAAGCAGGGGCTGGGCGGCTGCTGGAATCTGGTATATGGAGACTCACTGGGGACACCTGTCAGCAGTGCTGAAATGAGAAATGGTTTCAGTAACCCCTGTGGCCATCACCACTGCATCTAGATACAACCCCTGGTATTGGATGAGTTTGACACCCCTGCTCTAGAGCTTTCAGGTCACAGAGCTTATGCATGTAAACATCCATCTTTTTTTGACACATTTTCCTCTTTGCCTCTATGACAGATTGTACCAATGACTTCCACAGATTCATTACATTTTATAGGTAAACAAGAAGGAATCCTTTTCATCTTTTTAATTTTTTTCTTCATGTCATTGTTGTTCTTGTTATGGGAGAAGAGAGAAAGAATATCTCTAAAGATGTCATCCCACACTGCTTTCTAAAACAACATTACTCCCATCTCACTAATTTATTTGCACATCAAACTATAATTTTTTTCCTTTCTTTTCACTTTCTGACCTCTTTATATCTGCAATGTCTTCTCTTGAATCAAGTGACTAAATTGAATACTGGTGTGCTACTATGCTATCAGTTAAAATAACTGAAGTATATTTTTAGATTTATTTGCTACATTTTTCTCATATACTAACATCTTCATTGTTTTTGGATCGTCATTTCATCTAAGGTAAATATCTTTGATGAAGTGTCAACAATGACATCCTCTGTACATATTTTCTGGCAGGTTACAGTTAATTTAGAAACACGGTATACAAGCTGTTTAAACTGTTATTTATAGTGAATATGCATTAACTTCCATGTATATATGTCAAATTTCATCTGCCACTGAGTTTTCCAATTATGACAGTCTCTCAGGATTCTTCACAGTCTCACCCAATCTTCACTAACCTTTGTCACTTCACTGACAAGTTCACATTTACTCATTAATTAGTAACAATGATTATAATATTAATGTATACTTCTGTGGTGCCCTATTATAATACCAGAACCAGGTCAACATTGATCCAGTTATGCATGAATTAGAAGCGATATCTTTGCTAATGATTCATGTTCATCTGAATGTAAAATCCCATTTTTCCTTTCTTGCTCCATGCCTTTTATAATCATGCACACTGTAACAGGGAGACTAATGCATCTGTTACTTTAAAGGAAAACCTGCAGCAAACAGAGGCCAGGCACAGGAGTAAAGATCAGCTGCAAAGGAGTAGGCATCAAAGAAGTACTGTTCCCTATGCAGAGAGCTGCCCATTAAGGAGAAGGGGAATACCTGCAGCCAGTCAAGGGAACATTGTTCAGAGCAATTAGATGCCAAGGCTAAGAAAGCCTATTGCAAAGTAGCTCTGCTGCCCTAAGACAATAGGGCAGAGCCTCGATGGACAAAAAGGAAGCATCAGTAGCAGGAATTGTAAGCTTCCTTGAAAACTGGATGGCAGGTCCTGATAAGCAATCCCTGCAAGTAGTCGGGAGAGTCACCTGATCTGTAGGGGCAGGGCTTAGGGTGTATAAAGGCCCAGGGCTGGAGCTAGGGGTCAGTCTGGCTCTGTAGGTGGCCAGGGAGTTCTGCTCTGAAAGGTCTCTACAAGAGTGACTGGGTGGGGGGCTGCTTGTCTTGAGGACTATAAGCTACCCAGGAAAGGATCACTACACTCCAGGAACTATAGCTGAGAGACTTTCTGGGAGTTGCCTGTAATGAAGACTACAGGCATGGGTTTATGGGGGTAGTTTATTTATTATATAGCCAGTTGGCTTATAGCTTGTGTGGTAGCCAGTGTGCTTAGATTTTGGTTATAGTTATAACCAGAGGACTGACAAGGGACTAGCAGGGCAGATTGGAAGTTCCAGTGGTGCCAGAATGGCATGCAACTCTTTTGGGGAGTGCCACCAGGGACTAGGGCCCAGGAGAAATTAAGTTCCTGCCAGGGGGGTATGCTTAGAGGGGAGAGAGAGAATCAGGAACACAGTGCCCAGGGGGTAGACCCACAGCCAGGGTCCTGTCCATGAGGGACAGAAGTGGGAAAAGTGATTGCTGCATGAGGAGGGGCAGTGACTGATAGAGGCACAGAGGCCTGAGCCCCAGGAGGGCAGAGATTGAGAAAAGGAAAGAAGATCTGAATAGATTGGAGTAGGCATTGGGGTCCAAGTGCCCAATGATGACTGACTGGTAGCACCTGCAAGACATGGGCATGGCTGTAGGGAAGGTTGGAGGTTGTGAATAGCCCATAAGGCATCTGGTGTCCTGGGAGATATGTATAGGCCAGGTGGATCCACCTAGCATAGGGATAGATTGGGATCAGTGGGGCTGCTGGCTAGAAGATAAGCCAAGGTTCACTCTAAGGCTGATGGGCAGCCTCCAATTCCGAATCTATTAAGAATACCAAGGTATGGCAGGAGAGATCAAAGGGAAGGTAGCATAAAGACAGAGTTGGACAGGATGCATTTGGCCACCAGGGGGTGTCACAGCCACTCCTGGGGCCCAGTCCTTTTATACACATTTTGGCCACATCTAGTGTGGACATTTGGTTCCCCAGGGACAAGTAGCGGCGGCATACTTCACGCCACTGCTCTTTAACCCTGGATAATGCCCATGCCACATGCGCTTTGGCACATGGCAACTTACCCCAGGTGGGGTAGGGGAAGCTGGGGCCAGCACTGGGCTGCCAGCAGCCTTACCTGGGGTTCTGGGGGCCTCCTGTGGCTGCTGCAGTGGCGATTCTGCTGTGTGCAGCCTGACCAGCAGCTGTAGTGCAGCTCTGGGTAGCTCAGCTCTGCTTTTGAGTAGTGCATGCTGCCCGTGCATGTGCTGCTCCGCTTTCCCCCCGGCAGGTTTCTTTGACCCCTGATCAAAGAAACCCACAGGAAGAAAAAGTGGAGCAGCACATGCACAGGCAGCACTTTCGTGCTGTGCAGAGACCATCTAAATGTGCGGTATGTGGCGCTGCAGATGTGTTTGCAATGCCACATACCACATGCCACACTCATCTGGATGTGGCCTTTGTCGCAAACCTAGAGGCAACTATTTGTGTCTGTTTCCAGGACCACTATGCTGTTTTGCTGTATGAAAAACATTACTGAACATTGTCCTGTGTGCTGCTTGCCCTGTGAAGTCATATGACTGCAAATGAGCCAATCAAAACCTAATAAAGATCAGCCACAGATAAACTATCTTATAGCACTCCAGGGTGGCACAGATGTTTCGGAGACTAAAAAAAATTCCTGTGATAGAATGTGTATACCGTGTGTAAAATTAAATTAACTGGAAACAAAATTAAAAATAGGAATATTCTCATTCAACCACAAGATCATTATTTTCCTTATAAATGAGCAGCTGAATGGAATTGTTGTTCAGCTACCTTAAACATAGTGAGCAGCTGTGTGTGGGGGGGGGGGGGGGGGGGCGAGGGGGATGGTGAGTGTGAGAACTTAATATAATTTCTGGCACTTTAGCTGGTAAATGTGCTATGCATTGTACATAGCTAAAGTCTCTCTGTCCTTCTGTCTGTTCAGTTCCATAATAAAGGTTACATAAATCCCTAATGCGACACTAGGATAAGCATCAGCTCAAAAATATAAAATAAGAGCATTCCCTGCACATTGGTGAAATTAGAAAAGGTAATGACACTGAAGCGAGTAGTGTGTTTCATGGGACATTGATGTTTTTTATTTAGTCAGTGATAAGTCTTGTATCCCTTGAGTTCAGAGGCAAACACTGTAGACTTTTGAGAGGCCCTAATAAGTAGTATGGCACCATAAATCGCATGCAGCTAAAAAAAAGGTGGTGTTTAGGAGCAGAAAGAGAAGCATGTAAATGTATTACTAATATAGCTTAGCCAGGTATAGTGAAAGAAAAGCACAGTAGTGTCTAATGCAGTCCCCACAGTTCTTCCAAAACAGGGGTAGCACTTAGGAAACTATGGTTATCGTCTCCAGAGGACCTTTAGCATTCCTTTCCTGTCATCAAAACACAGCAATTTTCCCTTCTCAAATAGGAAAGCAATTAATTATAATGCTCTGCTGGGACTTAGGGAAGATGTCTATTTCATTTTATGCCCAAGTGGCAGTTACCCAACCATGTAACTGCTTTTTGTGGCACATGAACAGTTTTCAATCCTATTCTGTAGGCAATGGGCACTCTATAGGCAATGTGGACTCCTAAGTGTCCATATGGCTACTAGTAAGCTGAATGCTGTACAGACAAAAAGTGTCTTCATACATATATCTGAGCATAAGTCCAAAAATTGTCACAGATCAAAAGTCAGGAGGAGGATGACCCTCCCACATTTTAGCTTAGTTGGGGCCCACCTTTTTGGCAGGCACGGCAGAAATTAGCCTGTGCCTTCAGGAGGGGCCACTTAGTTCCCTTTCCTCTATGTAATTTGCTGCTCAGCTTTCTGCTCCCTGCCCTGTGCTTCCTGATGAAGTTGCTACTCAGCTTTTTGCTTATTGTGCTATGCTTTTGCTTGATACTCTTATCTGGCCCCTGTCCTATGGTGCTTGTCTGTGCTGCCTTTCTCCTCCCCAATCTGAAGTGTGTCACACACATGGGCTGCCTGTGCCATCTGTGGCAACCATGATGCATGTTAGCTACCGTAAGTATACCACCTAATAGTTAAGTACTTAGGGTCATTGCTCAGAAAGCATGAAACTTCTGATTCTCGACTTCTGCCACACCAAAAGGCTTGGACCTACATGTCTCTAACTGCCTTGTGAGTGAGTGTGTAAAGTGTGAAATAGGGCTCTGGAAGAAACAGGGAGAAAATGGAAGGTTTTTAAAAAATGCTTCCAGCTGGATCAAGGTGTTTAGGTAAAATGCAAACTCTCTCAAAAACAGTAGAAAATAGCTTCTGCTGCAGTGACCATCCTCAGTGCTAGCAGACACAGGATGAGTACTGTGTGATGGCCACCAGGTGACATGCCTGTTTTATTAGGATAGGTCTTAAGTTTGAAATGCCCTAGGAACAAGATCAAGAGAAAAAGTTTGCAGGAATCCAGAGAAAGCAGAAAGGTGCCAAAAACCTACTGTGACCAATTCACAGCACAGGTCTCAACAAACTGATGCTTATTTCACAAATGTGAGTTACAACTTGAACCCAAGCTAATTTCAAACTATTTTATGGTTGAAGTTTCACAGTTCACATATGGCAACATCTCTTGCCTGCAGGCTTCTAAATATATTGAACAGCATTGGTTTTAATATACATTGCACTAATCTCAAAGGTACTTCATAATGAACCTTTTTCTTTTCTGAGAATTAGCCATTAATTACACTCTTACCTTTCTTTCCATTAACCAGTTTTTAATACAAATCACGACTCTACATCTTAGCCAGAGGTTACTAGATTTTTCTTTACAGTCTTTTGTGAGAGGCTTTCTGAAAAAGCATTTTGAAACCTTAAAAAATTATACATCTACCTATTTTCTTTTTTATAGAATTTTGTTAATTCTTTTCAAAGACTTTTAACAAGCAAGGCATAATTTATTCCTACAAAAGCCACACTAGTGCCTCCTTTCATCGCATTATAGTTATTTTTTATATACTTTATAATTTTATAATACTTCATTTTCTCCATTATTTCACTAGTACTAAAGGCATAACTTATTGGACTATGTACATGGTTGCTTATGATACTTTTTCAAAAGATTAGTACAAAAAAGACTAGCTTTAACTCTTCATAATAATTCTACTTGTGAAAGAATGCATGACATGAGTAAAACAGTTAAACCCAAGCACCTCCAAGTCATAGTAGTAGGCTGTGTATACATTAATTAGATAACCTTTGATACAGGAAATCTTACTTAGTTTAACTGAACAGCTTGTTTCCTTGCTTAGAAATAGTTCCCCTCAAATACTTTGAATTTTGACAGTCCAGAGTTGCTATTCAGACCAGAGTGGATTATGTACAGTGGACTGAAATCAATAATGCACAAGTCCTTTTATACTTTAGATGCTTTTAATGATTTATTTTACATTCATCAATATTAACCACAAAAAAACCATGAGAATAAAGTGGCTATGTTCCAGGAATAATTTGTTTTGTTTTAGTTATGCCTTATTTTAATTAATAAAAATAGTCAAAAAAGAGAAAATCCTTTTGCAATTCTAGCCTGAACTCTCTGGTCATTTTTTCATAGGTGATATAGTAATTTGATCCAGGTAATACCTCTCTTGCAAGATTCAAGCAGATTTTTCAGCATAGCTGCAAACATGTGAAAAAGCAGATTCCACTCAAAGTTAATAATGGAAGTATGGGATTCATATTTCTTGTTAGAGTTTTATTGTTCAGCGGGTAACAGTTTTATAATTACTAACCTAGATAAGGCTAGCATTGCTGATAAAATAAAAATGTGCAGAACCAAACAACAAAACAAAACAAATCACACAAACTGAACAAAAGTAAAGCTATAACAATACCCCTCAGCATTTATAGTTCTTCCCACATTTATAGTGCATAGTTTTTGATTCACTTCTTCTGGCTTCAACAGGCATGCTATTACTATGTCACTTCTGCGGTACCCTGGACGGTACTTCCAAAAAGTAAACCCCATACATGTTCTTTCACTCCCCTTTACTGAAGCCAGCTCCAGCAGATCTCTGTCTCTGGCATTTGAGAGAGAGAACATACAAGATGGTATCAGGGCTTATCCACCGCCTTGTTTCTGGGTTTGATGTATATGGAATTGGAGCCAAAGAGCAATCTATACCTTATAGATATGCCCAAAGAGAGTTATTGAAAATGCTTTTTGCCACCCATCCCTGATCTTAATTGTAAGAATTCTTACAATTCTTGTTACAATGCATAACCATTAGGCAGCACACAGTTATGATTTAATGGGGAAACTAAGTTTAAGGACAAGCTGTCCACTTTCATCTACACCACAAAACTCTCAGATACTAGTGCTATCTGTGTCTGAAAGACATCTGCAAAGGTCCACTCTTTTGATCAGAGGAGAGAATCTTGTTTTCCTCTTTTTACAAATCACCTAATCTGAAATATAAGACTAGCTTTGGTGTAATTATGCCTCCTAAAATAAACTTTTCTATAAAAAACTAAGGACAGTTCTATTTCTCCACAGTGATTAAAATCTGCTCTTGGGTGTGAACAAAAGCCTCCCGCTCCATTCAATGGTGATATTTGAATTTTATTATTTTATTCTAATATTTTACTCCCTCCTTCTCTGTGTTGGTTGTAGAGTACTAGTAAAATTAGCAGGACTTTTATCAAACTAGCTAGAAAATATTGTTAGTATGTCTTGCTTATGTATGCTGCAGTCCATGCCAATTTTGTATAATTTTCTCCCCTGAATTCAAAGCACAGTTATTGGAGATTATTTCATATTTATTTCCTTAGATTAATCATTTCATTAATCAGCACAGCTGATTAATGTAATGGCTTATATAGGGAAGTAAATAGAGGAGATTTTAATAACAATACTTTGATTTTTACAATAATTTGAGATGGAGCACAGCACATCTAGGTTATTGCCATGACAATTACAAGCCTTGAAACTTTATTCTTTTACGGGTGGGGAGGGGAGATCTTGGCTTTGTATGCCTTTACTTCACATGTAGAAAATCATTTTAATAGGTGTTCTCATTAAAGACAGAAAATATTCTCATGCATTTTTTTCCCCTTCTATTATTATTACAGCATGATGATCAATGAGATTGCTCATTCTTGCATAAATTAACCAAGCTTACTCATGGAAACTTTATCACGTGTTTGTAGACTGGCAGTTTTCTGGCCAGAAATCTGAAACGCTGTCAATGGATCAATAGTTCCATGGTACAGCTACATATATGCATGCATTTTATTTTAAAACCAGAAACATAGGACTGTGTTACCAGATTTGCCCGCTACTTTAGGGTGTGCTCATTTATTAGGGCTAGGGTCTTGGTAATTCTATCAATGTGCTGCTTGTGTTACTTGTGTTTCTGTATGGAGCTGTATCTCTCCCTTCTGCAAGCCCTCACCCCCAATGGAGCTATCTTGCAGGACTTAGTTCAGTGGGGCTGGGTTCCTCCAGTCCCCAAATCAGTCATACACACAAACACACACAGATTAACGTGACATGCCTGACCTGACCGGGTTGATCAGCATGGACAGGCTGACACCCTCATATGCCAAGAATCAGTTCATCAGAGCAACAATAAGCACAGTCAGACAGAAGCACACAGTTAAACAGAATACCTCTGAATCTGGCTGGGTGTCCAGATGACACCCTCATGGGCCAGCATGCAGTTCATTAGGGCACGTCTGAGCCAAACTGGGTCAATCAGCCTGTACAAGCTGATCCCCTTATGCGTTTCAAACTCAGCACGTCCCAATCTTTTAGCCTCTTGATGAGCAGACCCCACAGTATTTCTGGGCTTCACAGGGATCTTTAGCTTAGGTAAGAGGGGCATTGCTGTAGAGCAAGTGGGGAAAGAGAAGTAAAGAAGGCAAAATATACCCAATTACCACCAGTTTGACTATAAAAGTTATTTATTGCTAAGTAGATGAAATATATATTGACACTAGTAGTAATAGTCATGAAAAGGAAAAACAAACACGGACAGTCACAGTATACCCTGGTTTCACTAAGTATTTGGGGAAACTTAGCTCAAGCTTAACTAATACAGTTCAAGTTCAGAAATCTATGCTTAGAGAGAGAGAAGAGAAAAAAGAGAGAGAGCTGGGATCTCACCGGTCCAAGGCACTCGTGTTGCAAAGCTGACAGGTCAAAGTTCTCAACATGATCTTTGAAGGGAGATGATCTGCCTCCTGCAGCCTCTCCAGAAGAAAGTGGGTGGTATCAGCACACACACTGCTGCTTCTTTTACAGATTTTTATACCCCCAGTTCAGCTTCTTTCAAGCATTCTCAGTAGTGTAAATCAAATTGTCCTCTCTATTGTCAAGGGGTTATCTGGGTGAAACATCTCAGGAGCTTGATTGATACTCAGGAAACACCTACTTGGGAGCCAGCTTGACATTCCTATGGATAGCAGATATACTTGATGGGATATCTCCTGGTGTCTCCAGAAACAATAGATTGCAGCATCAGGGTTTTGGATTTTTACTTGCTGTGAACAAGCCGTAGCATAGCATGACTTTTCCAGATCTTACTATAGTCTTTTAACAGACCTAAGGCACTTATTGGAGTGTTCATAACCTGTTGTGGAGAGGACTTCCACCAGTCGTCTCGGGAAAAGTATGACAACACTTGTGGTCAGGGCTCCAATGGGCTGGACGCTGTGATGAACCCTGTACCATTGTTCAAATGTTATCCATACCCCCTCGGACTCAGTCTGTTGCCTCAGCATTCCCTCACCCAGCAACCGAGTTGTAGCCAATTAAGTTTACATAGCCAATTAAGGTCCCCTAGTGGGACCGGGGGATGTACGGCCCGAGATGCCTAATAAACTTACTTTTGCTTAGAGGTGTGTGTGTGGGGGGGGGGGGGCAGGGGAAGTCCTTTGTAAATGCAGATTAGAACTGGTCTGATAAATGCTGAGCTGGGTGTGAGGGTTGATTAGCATTTGGAGCACAGCTTCCCCATCATGCAGTGCTCCCCTGCTTCGCTGATCCCAGAATTCATTGCAGTCTCTGCTTCAGGCTTTCTGTTCTCCGTCTCTCATGTAAATGAATGGTCATCTGTTCCCATCTCAGATGCAAATGAGACCTAGATCAGTTGTTTCACTTTTGTCACCCTGATCTGGAGGGTTTTAGGAGTGTCTCTCAGTACATCTTAATCAGTTTCTGTTTAGGCAGAGGGGCGGGGGGCGAGCCTTTGTGATCAGACAGTTTGTGTCCTGTGTCAGGGTTCCCCAGGAACATGGAGCTGACAGGTAACAACTGGAAAGGACATTTGGGGTTCTACAATCCATTCACTTGCTTTAATGGGCAAATTTTCATAAAAACATGAAATGTTCACTTTAATTCATATCAGCAATACAGTAGCACCTGAGGTGAAAGTATAAATAATAGCATAGCCAAATTATTAAGGGAACCTTTTTCATGTGCACTCAGATACCCATTCCATTCATGGAAAAAGATCAGCAGTAAAAATAAATAAATAACATAAAATTTTCATACGAGACAAGTTACTCTTTCTGGGGATGGGAGTAGGCAGGAAATGGACCATGTAAAGAATGATAGGGAAATGATTTAGAGAAGGCAAGATTCAACAATGATTTTTGGAATTAAACCACAAAACATAGCACGACTCTTGCTACTTCATGGTACAAATGGCCTGTGAAAAAATATTACTGGGTTTTCCAGTGTCTTACTACTTGAAAGCTTATTTCTAGGGAAGATGAAGAGAGGCGCTTCTTTCTCAATCACCTTCATTGTCCTCAGTGATAACTGGCTGAACTATAACCACTGTGCATTGAGTATGGTAAAAGACCTGAACTTCTGGCCTTACAAGTAATTGTGTAAGGAAGTAATTTTTCCCTGAAAAGTAATTTTGATGGTGCTACTTCTGCCTACTCCCATCCCCATAAAATGTAACTTGTTTCACTGTATAAGAATCTCTGATTTCTCTGATTTCTTTTACTGCTGTCTTTTATTCATGAATGCAATGGAAACCTCCATGAAAGTACCGTTGTGCTGATAAAGCCCCAGGAAAAAGATTTGCCTCACCTGGATCACAACCAGCCTTAGAGTCATGGGGAAGCTTAGCACAGGCTCATGTGTGGGCCCTTCCCTGTTCCCGCCCAAGCACTGGGGTCATTTTTGCACTTGCTCTGTGGGGGAAGGTGTTGCTTTAGAGTGGCTCCGAGACCTGCTCTAATTAAAGCACCTGCAGCATCCTATGTCTCAGCATCCCTGCACTTCAAAATGGCAGCAGGGGTGCTTTAACAAAAGCTCATCAAACGAGTTTTAGATAAAGCGCCCCCAGTGCTGTTTTGAAGTACGGGGATGCTGATACATGAGATGCGGAGGTTGGCTGGAGTGTGCTAATTACCATGCTGCAGCAGACTTGATTAATCAAGTGTACTCAGATGCACTGTAATTACAGTGTCAAAGCAGTCTTTCGGCACATCTACAGGCACCCTGGGTGACTTGTACCAACTTGGTCTAGTGGGGCCCCCTATAGCTTAGAGCTCCGAGCACTGGTTTCTTGTCCCTAAAACTGGGTCTGCCTGGGTCCCTAAAACTGGGTCTCCATGCATATAGGAAGTAATTTGGAAGGAAGAATGCTTAGGAGAGAGGGA
The DNA here is from genome assembly GCF_052110815.1 of Crocodylus siamensis. Lineage (NCBI taxonomy): Eukaryota > Metazoa > Chordata > Crocodylia > Crocodylidae > Crocodylus > Crocodylus siamensis. The sequence goes on from NC_143398.1 coordinate 70,622,420, forward strand.
AGATGGAGAAACATAAGAAGGGCTGAGTAAGAATTAGGCAGCGAGAGGTAGAGGTGTGAGGGTACTAATCTCAGAATGATCCTAAGTTAACCAAAAGGAAAACTGTAACAGTAATAACAAGGAAGAATAGTCATCAAAAAGATGTAGGCAAGTGCCACATTAAAATCAGGCAGTAGCAGCACTGCAGTTAGGGCTGAGACAATCTCAATGTTTGTGGCAGTCAGCTTTTCTATGTTCTAAAATCCACCTGCATATTCAGTTTGGCTTGCAAACTATACTGTCTTGTCAGGGGTCAGCGTAGGGTTAGTGGGCCAAAGATGGAGAGACAATTGAGCAAAGGATTTATAGCACAATAAGATATTCTAGTACTTATAATTAATGCACATACCTGTGACCAAGATAAGCACACTGATAGCTGAAAACAGAGGTGGCCAAACTGTGGCACATGTACCTCAAGAAGCATAAACAGCTTTTTTGTGTGGCACGTGGCATACTGGGCAAGGCACAAATAGCACAGTGGCAGATGAGACAGAGCATCAGATCGGGCAGGGACCCAGAAAGCAGAGCAGCAAATCAGGCAGGAGAAGGCACCAGAGTAGCGCTTGGGGAGGGTTTGGGGCTAATTTGTAGCATGCCTGCCAGTCCCCATTGACCTAAAATAAATATCACCTAATCTAGCTTCCTCCTAGCTAGTTTCTAGCACTAACTGCCAGGTACGAAAACAGCCTGTTAAAAGCTTTTAGTAGTTCATGTTAGGCCCTCGAAATGGCTAGTAGCTGGGCAGTATTCTACAGAGTGATTTGTTCATTCACTTCAGGATTGTTGCTCTCAGCCATACGAGTGTGTGGCAGCACAGCTGACATAATAGCTACCGGGTAGCTCAAGGCAGCATGCTGCTGTTATTGATCCTGAGCAAGCCCCATGAACTGAGCATTTGAGTCCTGATCTATACAAGTTCTTAATAATATTTGCTGGGCATGAAATGGCTTTCCACTTTTATTCTGCTTTCTATTGGGAAGTGTTTTTTATTGGGAAACTTCTACTGGGAGGCTTTTCCCCAAGAGTAGAGCTTCTTTTTCAAGAGACAGTATTTCAAATGCTCTAAAATACCCAAACATATTCAGGTGCATAGTCATCACGAGGGCTAGAGCTGATGGTAACATCAGGACCATTTGGTCATTGTACTTTTCATGCTTTATCTACAGTAGAAATAATCAGTACACGAATACAAGTGAACAATATCAGCAAAATGCTCCTAGTACAAAGCTTGCTCTATACTGGTAAAATAAAGCCACCTTTTATTAATCAAAAAAGCTGAATTGGTAAGATATTTCTGGTATAAATGTGTCTCTCCAACATAACTCTAATGGTGGAAGTTTATCATGTGACTTAGAATGAGTCTCTTCCAATATTGTAATTGCTCTAACACCCACCTGCATAAGAAGACTCTTTTGAAAACTAGTATTTCACAACAGAAATTGTGTTAATGGAACTCTTTGATTAATTATTTCCTACTTACACCACATTTCCCTTATAAAATAAACCACTAATCCTTTTCAGATCTTTCTGGTAGCCATGTACAAGTGTGCCTTACCTTCAAAATAAGCAATTTTGGCAGGTGTCTACATGTGCAGAAACTTGGCACTACATTTAATGCCAAGTCCCTCCAGCCCTGTCATGTGCCCGTGTGGCCACCAGGGAGAACTCCAGGGTCCAGCCCTAGCTGCCAAAACCTGCTGTCAGCATTTGGCAGCCATCTTGGAAGCACAGCCTCACCCTCTTATCTTGGCCAGCCCCTTCCCTGCTCAGAAGCTGTGTGCCCAGCACAGGGGTAGCATGTGGCAGCTCCCTCCTTGCTCACCCTGCCTCTCTGCACCATGGCTCCTGCCCCCACTCCTGCCAGTGTTGCTCCAGCCCTGCCCCTGGCAGTGATGACCAGTGCCCTGCACTCCTGCTGACCATGGTGCTGGCCCTGCTGCCCCCCCTGACCGCCCCCTTCATCCCCCTCCTGCAGGCCTCCCCCCCCCCAGCTAGGCCCCAGGAGAAGCATGCACCTGCCAGCAAGGGCCAGGGCACCAGGTGCAGGAGGCCCTGGACAACCCCATCGTCCAGTACTCCCTGCTTCAGCCAGCTGCCTGCCCTGCTGCCCACTCGCCCCCTAGCCCTCCCCACCCCTAACACCACTCTCAACCCAGGCACATGTTTGAAACAAAAAGGCTTTATTCTCCTCACAACACCCACCCCATCCCTTCCCCCTCCCTCCTCAACCAGCAGAGTCCCCTCCCTGGCCAACAAACAGAACCCCTCCACCACCCTCCCCCACCCTCCAACAATAAAAAACCCTCTTTATGAGGGTTTACAACATCTTCATTTTTCTTCCCCACAGTGAGGGGCCATGAAGTGGGGGGGCCTAGGCGGCTGATCCCAGGAGAAGGTGCCCAGCACCCCAGCCTCAGGCCATTCCCCTATGGGTCCAGGGGCTGCAGCAACCCCAGTAGGTGGCAGCCTTGTGTTGTGGCCATCTGAGATGGTGCTCTCTAATGGTGGGTGGTACCCTCCAGCTGTTCCAATGCAGGGCCAGAATTCCCATGAGGCACCCAGGTGGGTGGCAGCGGGGCTAGGCCAAGGGCTCCTGCAGGCAGAAGGTGCCAGAGCTTCTCCTCCCAGGCTTGAACATTAACTAATTGAGACTAAATTTGATACCTGTATTTGCACCCTTGTTTACTGTGCAGTAAGGGTGTGCACATGTAGACATGCACCCTTACTGTGCAGTAAACTAGGCTAAGGAGCATTAACACGTCTCATGTAGATGCACCCTGTAACACTGACAAGGGTAAAGCTTTGGGGTCAGATGGTCAAAGGGTTTCTGAGATACAACCCTTCTTCCATAAGTCAAACAACAACCCCAAAGCATGATGGTACTATCTCCAGCACAGATCTACTAAAAGAGGTTCTAGGGTAAACTGATAGGGTTCCTCAGTCTACATTAGAAAGAAAAAGATCATGGCATATATGTGACATATTTTTCCTAAAAAATCTCTGGCTCAGATGGAGCTCTACCAATAGAAGGCAACTTCTGTTGGAAAAGCTTCTGGCATGCAGGGAGGTGATATAACTCTAGCAGAGAAAACCTGCTTCTGTTGGTTTACTCTTAGATATAAGCTTCCATCCCTACCTCCAAATAAAGTACTGATTTTTATTTCAAATTGATCCAAACACAAGGAAATTGTCCTGAAAGTTGATTTGCTGCTACTGAGAATAAAGTAGAATTTGAAATGGATGGGGTAATTTACATGTCTCAAACTAGTATGTGAAACCACTCTCATTCCTCTCAGGGGACTTTCATTCTTGTGAGAATTCCAAATGGGATGAACTGGGCATTTCAAACTTCTGTGATCCTTCTATGCTGAGGTCACTGAGATTGTTGTGCAGGGCCCATTTTCTTACCCTTCTCATTAAAATAGAGGCAATACAGGACAAAATATGGAGCAAATGTGGAGGACTTTGTTGCATATTAGCTCTCCCTCAGTCACTGACAACAGTCACTGATATGTGCAGCTCCATGCTCTAACTCATGGCACTTCAGAGAAAGAACTATGACTTACAGCAAGCCCCTTATACAGGCTAACTTTTTTCCATACTGATGAGCCCTAGAACCCACCTGCTCTTCCACCCCCTGTCCTTGATGCTTGTGGTTTCTGGATGTGCTCCTTACAAACCATCAGTTAGAACTTACCTTCCCCCCCATGGCTCCTGAAGTCATAGAGAGAGTAAAAGGAAGCCAGACCTAGTAGTTAAAATGTTCCCAGGAAGACGTCTCATTTCCCACCCCATACTTCTAGGTTCCCTTCAGTAATGATCCCCTGCCAACCACCACTTCCTCAAAAAGCAAAGACACTAATACTACACATGTCATTTGCCATTAGAAAGTTTAAAAATGTCTTTAAAATACAAACAATTGTCCTTACTGTTTAAACCTTTTCAAAAAAGGACACTAGGGCTTTTTTTTATGTTTTTGGTTAGCTGCTATTCAGGCCATGATGTTGGATTTAATTTCCCAGTTGGACGCTGCATAGCCTCTGGAATAAACTAGCCAATATGTGTTTGTCAGGTGTTACCAAAATATTTCTCTGTTTCTTCACTTTTGTGAACAATAGACAGTCAGAAAATATTGTTTATATATGAACATATGGTCATACCAAGGTGGGTTTATTTTTAATACTTTATTTATTTAGCTTTAACTTTTCTTTTCTAGGAGATAGACTTCTGCTAATTTATCCTGTGATTGCACTGAATGTTTTAGAGAACATAAGAATATCTATAGATACATGATGTTTGCAATATCTTCACATTTTAAAACATAATGGCAAAGAAAAGTATTTTTAAATATGGCCTGCAGTCATCAATTGCATGATAGGGAAAAGGTTACCAAATTCAGCCTTGGTATAAACAGGCACAACACTTTGATACTGATTTATAAAGGCATTTGCAAGCCAAGAAAATGTCACCACTTATGATTTTGATGATAATGTTTATATATTTGGAAACTGAACACTGAGCTCAGTGGCTGGTAGAAATCCGATTATGGGGGCAATGATGAAAGTATGGCATTAGCTTCCCTCAAAGAGGTAGTGATGGGGTAGACAATTGGAAGGTTGCCACAATCTACCTCAGTCAAGCTCAGAAGTCTGATCACATCATCTATGAATGCCATCACAGTTCTCCTTTGGGCACCCAAGGTCTTATTGACGTTGACCATTCTACCTGTTGCTGGCTTTCTGGCTCTCATGCTTCCAACACTGAGAGTGGTGACACTTGCTTCATCATCATCAGCTCAATGGCAAAATTCCCATTGATCCCCATAGTATATAGCACTGGGCTCTGAACTATTTGAGCACACGTTCTTTTCAGTAGCTAGTATTCCATACCCTTATTTTTAGTACTACTTACAGTAGTATGATGGAAAAAAGTAAAGGTATTGGGAAAGAGGCAATACTTGAAGCTGCTATTATAAATCAAAGTTTTGTTTTTTAAGGATAGAATCTATTTAGTTTAAGGAGTTTGTGCCTGATTGGAAAACAGTAGTGTAACATATGATGGGGGAGTGGGACACATGTCCCAGGTGCTGCCTGAGGGGAGGGGTGTTAGAAGGGTTGGCGGCTGGCACGTCACTCTCCCATCCCCCAACTTGCCTGCACTTTCCAGATTCAAAAAGCAGTGATGCAGGTAGTGTGTATCACAGAGAGCCAGGCATTTTGGGAATCATAGTTTTGTAAAGTGGCAGTGGCGTTCATTGCTCCTTGGGGGAGAACTGGCCCAATTTTTTCCCACTGAAATCAGCAGGGGTTTTTTTGCCCTCCTGACATTGGCTTTGGCAGCAAAACAACAGGGATGAAATTCTCTCCCCACCCCCAAGCAGCAGTGAACTCCATTGCCGGTCTAAAGAACTAAATTTTCAGCATGCCTTGTACTCTATGGGCCTTGTTAGACCTTATGCTGTAAGCTGAACAAATCTTAAATCAGCTTCGTCACACATTAAGGCAAAAACCTACTCTGATTGCCCGTCATCAGCACAGCTATGACTTGCCACTAGTGGCTTCGTGAGCAGGGGCAGGACTAGGAGCAAGGGAAGGACAGGCTTCCTGCTCCCTCAGGGCAGAGCAGTGCTTCAACCCCACGGTGCTTCCCGCCACTGCTCTGACTGGCTCTGTTCGGGCGGGGCCCCAGTGACCCTGACAGCACGTTAAACTACCAGTAAGTGCCGGGGGGGGGGGTCTTTGTTTTTTAAATTGAGGATGCTGGGGTGGGGGAGACAGGGAGTGGGGCCTCAGGGAGCTGGGGGGGCATGAGGCCAGGCAGGGCAGGGCTTGGGGGGGGGGTTGGGGAGCAGGCGGGGGAGGGGCCGGGCACAGCAGGGATCCAAGGCCTCTGGGGACAGGCGGGGGGTGGGGCTGGGTAGAGTAGGGTGGGGGGGGCCTGGGGGAGTGGAGAGAGGTGGTGGGGGTCCCTCCATAGTCCCCCCCTCCTCCAGCCCCCCCAACCCCTTACTCACTGGCTCTGGAGCCCTGGTGCTGTAGTAGCTTTAGCACCAGGGTGAGGGGCCAACCACAGAGATGGTCTGGCAGTCAGAGCATCTCCATGGAGGACTCAGCCTCTGGTTGCCTCAGGGCATGGTCTGGGGCTGTGCCCTGCCCCGCTTTTGTAAACTTTGTTTTTTTTAGACCCATGGATGTCCTGAGGCTGACACTTTCCCACCCTCCCAGTTGAAATGGAAGCATTGTACAGAAAAGGATTGTGTGTGTCACAAGGTCAGATGGAAAAAGCCTGACCCTGTGGCTTTGTGGTTAGTGCACTCGGTTATAATATAGAATTCCTGGATTAAGTCCATAATCCTCAGACTAACTTTGTTTTCATCCAAGTACTATATCATATAAAAGATAATGTATAGAGAGCCTAGGTACATAATTGGGGGTTTTAATTTCCATGCTGGCAGATAGTTACTAAAAAAAGTAGGCATTGGTGTGCCAAAATACATACTTTGTTATGTACTTAGACCTTTTACTGGACATGACCCTCTATTAAAAACTCAGTACAAGGAAAAAATAATTGGTGTATGTATTTTTTTTCTATTAAATCATTAATACAAGCAAAGTTCATACTGAACCATGTACATTCTTTCATACATTGGGATGAACCTCATCAGTTGGATAACAAGGCTATTGAAAAGAGCTGTACTCAGGATCAGAAGTGAATTTTAAATCCTTTTAAAATGAAGACATCAAGGCCTGGCAAAGATTAGTGTTGTCAACAGGAAAACAAAAAGATGTCAAATATTTTTACAGCAGTTAAATTAACCCAAAGAAATTTTGAAGCAGACAACAACACTGAGAAGAGCTTTTTCCATTAAAATCATGTTCTATGGCAAACCATAATTCTCATTATTAACACAATGCTTCACTGTGTATTTAATCCCTACTTCACATTACTATTCATGAATCACTAAAGGGTTTCTTTAAGGTATATACTGTCAATGTGTGAAAAAATCATATTACTCATTAAATGTATTACTTGTTTTAGAATTACATGTAATCACCAGAAAATAATGGAGTATACAGTGTATTACAATTTAGCCTTGGATGAGGTTGGATTACCATATTCTACTTTGCATTAGTGTAAAAGTTGATTTATTCATTAATAACTGATTTTTTCTCTGATTAATGACTACAGTATGTTTAGCTCTTAGCATGCACTTGAATTTATACTGAATCAAGTGGTAAACTCTAAAGAAAAAAATGGCGTAGACTGTAACACTTTTACATTAATAGGATTCACAATCCTTAAAGCAGATTTTTACACTCTAGAGATGTTTTACAAGCTGCTCAGTATGAATCAAATCATCTGTGCTACATTATTACATTTTGATCACTGCATTATTGACTGTACATTTACTTTATTTTGTCTAGGTGTATATGACAAGAAAAGGTCTTAGCTGAACAAAATTCCTTTGGAGATTTGCTCTGTGTATTAAATAGTCTCTGGGCATCTAAATACATGCTCAGGTATGAAGTGGGGGGCGCTTTAATTAGAGTGGCTGTGAGCACTGCTTTAATTAAAGCGCTCACAGTTTCACATGTATTTAGCATCCCATGCTTCAAAATGGTGGTGGGGGCACTTTAACTAAAGTTTGTTCAAGGACCTTTAGTTAAAGTGCCCCCACCACCATTTTAAAGCATGGGCACGCTGGATAGATGTGATGCAGGGGCTGTTGGAGCACACTAATTAGCACATTCCAGCAGACTTGATTATATGTGTTTGCTGTGATGCATGCTAATTAGGTGCATGTATAGGTGCCCTTTCTTACTCCACACCAAAATCACTGAACTGTGTGTTCAGATATGAAAACAGCCTTGGACGTAAGTCTTGAAAATAAAATGTGTGCGGAAATTGGCATATTCTTTGGCTTCTCCACTGTTTCTTACAACACCAGATTCTTCAGGAGATGTAAAGCCTGCCAGAGTGTGATTGGTTGTGCATTGTAACTATAAGAAATATTTTCCAGACCAAAGTATTTTTGAACAAAATTCAGAATTTTCAGTTTTCAAATACCAAACCTTGGAAAGTCTTCAATTGCCAACTTTTTCAATGAAAAGTTAAACTTTTCTTCATAAAAAACACATACTGTATTTTCCCACCATCTTTATTGATAAGGGCTGGCCACCATACTCCCTTTGTGGCAATGATTTCCACAGGCTCTTGATTTCATGTTATGTGAAAAAGTATTTTGTCATTATTATATTTGCCCCCTTTCCAATTTCAAAGTGTTCCCTTGTGAGAAAGGCCAAATAGGAGGTTCTAGGTCTACCTTCCTAGAACCTTATACCATAAATTATGAATGCACCTTTATCATGAGACCTCCTATTTGTCATCCCTCTGAGGTAAACAGCCTTAATCTTTCAATTCATTCCAAAAAAATTAAATTATAATAAGTTTTACAGGTAATCTGAAATATTTCTTTAAATCTGTTTGAATATGTTGTATCCTATTTTTTTGTTTGCTGATCCACAAGACTTCTTAGAAATACTGGGTATTAATATTGGCATACAAAACAATAGCTGGTTTAAAGCAAGATGGTCAGACTTTGACTTCATGCTTAGGTACAAAACAATTCAACTGACTGCCAGTTTGAGCCACACCAGATGGGTCTTTTGGGCTCCATCTTAGAAATATAAAATAGGAAGTGGCACAGTTAAAGAGAAGAAAGAAAAACAAATGAGAAATCCAGGAAATTAAGCTTTGAACCCCATTTTGACCTTGCAAGTACATTCCCTTATTTCTTGTTAAAAAGAAAGCTGGTCCTGAGGGAAAAGGTTGAGGTTCATTTTCTTAAGACTATCTCTTAATGGGATTTAGGCACTTAAATTCCTGTGAAGATGTGACCCTGAGTGCTTGATTAACATCCTGTTTAATGACTGTGTGGTGCACATATTTTGGGACATTCCAGCTCATATAATCTAGTATTTAAAATAATGAACCCCCACTGCAAAAATGCATGTTAATATACAAGAGAAAAAAGTAACACTCACAAGTTACCTTTATGGATAAGAAGAGCTTCTCCAATAATAATAATACAATAATAATAAAGAAGAATGACTATTAATAATGAAAGCCAGAAAAAAACCAACGCAGATAAGATATGATGAATGCATATGAAAAAAACACAAAGCTTGAAGCTAATTTTGAGAAGGAGCCCAGAAAAACAACTGAATCATAAAACAGATTTAAGTTCCATAAACATTTGCCATAGAGTTGATTTGCCAAGGACACTTAATAATTATAGGACTTACACCCCAGGCACTCACTTGAGACTAATAAGCATATGTAGTCAGTGAAACAAGTGAAAGTGTGGTGTCCCCAAAAGAAGAGACAGGAAATCTATTCCTTCCCAGCAAAATGATAAATAACTTACCATTAATGTCCCAATGAAAAATACCATAGAAAGGTCATAATGTAATAGCATATTCCTAGCTTTCCAATAACTGGTAAAAAAATTGGAATCTTGTCCAAAACAAGATGAAACTTCAAAAAATAAAAAAAAGACATGGAATGGAGAATATGTATTGCAATATTTTATGGTAACCTCTTATGATACACATGTGCCTCTTGACATTCTTAGGATTCTACATTGTGCTGAGGCTGATCTGCCTGAAGCTGGCCCAGGAACAAATGGGTAAAAATTTGCTATCAGGCAGAAAATCAGAAGCAGTAGTAACAGGTAGTGAGGTTCTAGACCATCTTTCAACAGCAGTAACGAGGTCAAATAACCTAAGCAGTTTTAAGATGGTTCTTGTTAAATTTATGAATGGGTTTATATAATGCAGTCCTCAAGAGCAATGGACTAAGTATGTACCATCCTGTCCTACAGATAGTGTTTCTATGTTGAGCACTCTCCTATGATCAAGCCATTTTTATTGTACTCTAAATCTACTCCATAAACTCCAGAACTGTAGCCTTAAAATTCAACCTCCTTTAATAACCAGCAATGAACAGGGGTTCGGCAGAAGGTCTTCTGATTTTAACCTTAAATAAGGAAATGCAAATAATAGTCATATTCACTAGAGAGTTCCTATTTGTGGAGAAAGATGATGAGAAAGAAGTGTCATGAGAGGGCTGATAGAAGTCAGGAGAAAGATTTTACTTTTCTGCTAAGTACAGCAGTAATTACCACAGCTATAACACTGTTAAACTGACCTCATAAATGATGCCTTTGCTTGCCTCACTAATTATATCGTCTTCATCTTCCACAGTATTAGAGGAGGAACCAGAATGAATTCAATTCTGACCTCCCACTGCACTGACTGCCACCCTACTGAGATGAGCATTTCTGTAGTTTTAGTGAACTGCACAATGCATGAACCATGTCAAATTTCCCTGTTATAACCTGCTAAAGTATCATTTGAGGAATTTTATTCCACTGTCAGCTACTTAAAGACTGAGCCTGCCAAACACCAAGTCTAACAACCTACCAGAATTGACAACTTACTTTCCCAGACTATGTATGTAGCCTGAATGCACAAGGGAGGGATATCTCATAAGGAATTTATCTGAGAACCAGTAAGAAATCATGAGACAACCTAACAATCACAATAAACAAATCAACATTCTTTTCATTATTGTCAAGTAATATGATTGGGCTGACTCTTTTATAGTCAAATATAAAATCTAAGCATTTACAAAAGAGCTCTTGAAAACACAAACTGTTCAGTGATACCTGTAGACTAAAAATTTCTGCATCATATCAAACCAAAATTTTCTGTCAGAGCATACCAGAAATGTCATATCTGTGCAGTAACAGAAAGGTATAATTCATGATGTGTAGGGATCTTGGCTTTTTCTGTTTAAAAATCCCAAATTATCTGATTTAAACCCTCCCTGCAAAAGCCGCATGATTAAAATAAAATATCACTATATATATAGGTATCAGTTGAACACAATGTTGTATTGATATAAATACAAATTTATAGCAATTTGGAAGCCTACTAGTGCCTCAATCACTAAAATAAAATACATTTTAAAGACATATATATTTTGGTGTTTGATTTGGGTTTTTTTTATCATGGAAAATCAGAGAGCCCCCTGCTCCCGCTGTTTACCAGGATGTGGGTTCAGCTGTCACTGTTCCCCAACTGCTTTGTGGCACTGAGCAGTCCTCATATGCCAGTGCCCTGTCCCAGCCCTGCCATTGCTCCTCAAATCCATCCCAAAGACCCCTGGCCCTGCTGGTGCCCCTCACTCCCGACCAGCTGCTCCTAGGTCCCAGCTTCCCAGTGTGTGAGGAAAGGGGTGGGTATGTGGAGGGGGAAGGAGTGTGGGCACAGGTTACATATCAGGGAGCAGGGGATGCATGCGCCCCCCCCCCCCCAGATTTCTGCACCCACAGTAGGGCAGAGGCCATGGGGCTGCAGCTGGGCCAGACCAGCTATGGGCAGGAACTGCCCCTACAGCTCAGTGAGCAGGACCCTGTATGGGAGAGACTGCTGCACCACCATGGTCACCAAGGTGAGGCATGGCAGCAGTGGCACAGAGTTGTGCCCCCTGCTGCTCCTAAGCAGGCAGGAGGTGCGTCACCTTGCTGACCAGGGTGGCATGGTATACCGTCCTGTGCTGGGTGTGGTCCAGTGGGCTGCAGAGGTAGCTCCTTCCCAAAGCTGGTCCAGCCGAGCTGCAACCCCATGCCCCACTGTGGGTGCAGAAATCTGGTGGGGCACGTGCCCTTCCACTATGTTGCCTGTGTCCCCCTGCCACATCACCTGTGTCCCCCACCGCAATAGATTTACCTGGAAGGAGCTGCAGGAGATGCTCTCCATCACACTGCCCCCAGGACCAAGCAGCCTCTTTCAGGCTAGAACTCTGCCAGCCTGCAAGGGGAAAACCATGGTTTCCCAGGGTTTTCCTCCTTTAAAGGAGAAAATCTGCATTTTTCTACATATTCCATTCCAAACAGAAACCCCGGATCCCTGATGATGAGCAGGCATCTGGGTTTTCCATTCACCATGGAAAAATGTGGTAAAACATGGATTTTTTTCATTTTAGGAGAAAAAATGGACATTTTCTTCTGTAAAGGAGAAAAACACAGGAAGTGGTGGGTTTCCTCTTGCAGGCTTGCAGAGTTCCAGCCTGCAGGGAGGTGGGAGGAACAGTGGGCGCTATGTGCATCTGGGTATGCACACAAGCATATAGCTAGAAGCATGCACATATGCACATGACAGCCAGGAAGCATGAACCAGGTCAAGCAGCTCCCCATAGGTAAGTCAGGGTGGGGGGTAGAACATTGAGGCCTCCATAGTGAAGGAGGGAGTTGGGCAGTGCTGGGCCTGGGGTTGCTGCTCAGCTGGGGTGGTGCATGAGGCCAGGTGCTTGGGGCCTGGGTCTGGGGCAGAAATTGGGGCTCAGCTGAGGAGCAGAATGAAGTTGCAGGCAGCTTGTCGAAGGTCTGTGGGGGGGTGGCTCCCTGCCACTGTGTGCACTTGGTGGGGTGGTACGTGGGGTAAATGTTGCCTAGATATTTGTGTGGATTGGGGGCTGATGCGGGTTTGCAGCTGCAGGTTCATGGATCCCTCCCCTGCTGCCCTTCCACTGGGGGCCACTGCAACCCAGCAGTTGGGACCCAGCACAGCAGGGCAGAGCAGGGCAGGGAGGCTCAGTCCTGAGCTGTACCCGCTGCTGCTGCCAGGTAGACAGGGCACACCTCACCATGGTGGTATGGGTTTCTTGACGCTGAGCCTCCCTGCTCTGCCCTGCCATGTCAGATGCTGCCTGCTGCACTGTGGAAGCCACAGGGGGAGGGCAGCAGTTTGGGGAGTCCCAAGCCCATAGCGGGCAGCCCGCATCCACCCCTTTCATGGGCTTCGCTCCAGCTGTGCTGCCCATGGGGGGGGGGCACCAGCAGGGCCCGGGGGGATGTAGGTTGGGAGTGAAGGACACTGCCAGAGATAGGGGACTGTGAGTGGGGAGTGAGGGGCACCAGCAGGGCCAGAGAGTTGTGGGTGGGGAGTGAGGGGCACCGGTGGGGATGGATGCAGGCTGGTAGCTGTGGGCTCAGGGGACTGTGGGTGGGGAGTGAGGAGCACCAGCAGGGATATGGGGCTGTGGCTTGGTAATGAGGGGGGCAATGGCATGGACAGGGTTGCAGCATATCAGAGCTGCTCAGTGCCACAAACTGGGGGGAGGGAGCAGAGGCAGCCACAGCTGGACTTGTGTCCTGGTAGCAAGCCAACTCTCCCTGCCACCCCTGAGGGTCTGACCTTCCTATCCCCAGGGAAGCAACCCAATGCAAACAGCTGGTAGAGCACAGGCCAACTATCTAGGTTACAGGGCATGGATGGGTTCAGAAGTGGGGTCTCATAGGGGTATGGGGGGAAGAAGGTAGGGGGAAGGTGGGGTCTCCATGAGCTGGGAATTTTTCCCAGGACAGGGGGAGTAGCTCTCCCAAAGTGCCTTCCCTCACTGCTCCCATCCCCAAGCCACCCTGCAAGCATAACTAGTACCCTCCACCCCAATCCAAAATCCCAATTTATTGAAACACAAGACTCCCTTTAACTTGCTTCTTAATTTTTTTGTATTTTGTATTTTTACTTTTTATTTTATCCTTCCATGACTGCCTTCCTTCATTTCACCACCCTTTCATCCTTTCTTCACCCCCATTTCCTTTCCATAACCCATTTAATTTCTCAGTGCCCCCCCGCCCCACACACAAGGGATAGAAGCCTGTTCTGGTTTACCATCCCTAAGATAATGCTCAGGAGATACATGAATTAATTCAGCAATATAGATATTGGGTGGGTGGCAGGAGAGAAACAGCCAAGATTTTTTGTGAGTGATATCTCTTATTTGACTAACTTAGTGGTTAGGATAGATGTAGACAAGCTTTCAGGTATGACATGCCCTTCCTTGGACCTTGTTATTTTTTTGCACTCATTCAACTAATTGTACAAATGATGAACAAAAGGTATCACGGGTCTCTGCCAAGCATTACACTTAAGAAACAATTAATCAGTTAATTACATCTTAAATAGTAACCTGACCATATGTTCAGACAATTAATGGTGCAATAAAATCGGGAATAAACCAGAAAACTATTCTACAAAATATATGTAATAATTTAAAATTTAAGGTATGATGGAAAACAGCCACAAAATATATGGTTGGTTTCCATTGCACTTTTTAAATTTAATGTGTGGCAGTTTCCCACTATACAATCTGATGCTGGGGCTCTGGGACTGGCCCACTGCAGGCCAGTGTAGGGTCTGGGACTGGCCCACTATCGGATTAAGTGTAATATTTGCCATGATCAGAGGACAGATCCCTTCACATGATTACATGAATGTGTACCAGGGGCCATAGAGTTATTAACTGAATCCAGATCTCCCTATTACAGGCCTTTGCTCTAACTACTGAGGCTAGGGACATAAATTACACATAAATCAGTATAAGTGATCAGAAACTGGTTCAAATCTGTAACACAACAGAAGTTCAGTGCACATAAACCACTTTCCAAATGGATGAAACTGATTTAAGATAAACCTGGATGTATGAAGTATCAGACTTAACTGATTTAGGTTAAATTGGTTTATTGAACTTCTGTCCCAGTTCCTCTCCAGATTCAAGTTTACTCCCAGGATGCTTTGCACCTCCCCCACAACCCCTGACCCCCTTTCAGGGTGGATGGGCTAGCCATGGCCTAAGTTGTCTGATCCAGCTCGAAGGCATGCTCTAGTACCCTCCAGCTTCTGGCCTGGGCATCCAGGCATGTGGCTGGATTTCTGGAATCAAAAGTGAATGTCTGTTTTGACAAGCCACACAACTTAGAGTAACCTGCAAAGATAGAATCAATTCATTCTCAGGCTTTTTGACTGCCCGTACTTAGCTTGGGATGTTGCGTCACAATTTTGTAAGGCTTCAAGTGTGGAAAAAATCATAGATTCATATATTCTTAGACATTAGGACTGGAAGGGGCCTCGGAAGATCATTGAGTCCAGCCCCCTGCCCCAGGAGCAGGAAGTCAGTGGGGATCATAGGATCCCAGCAAGATAGACACCCAAATGCCTCTTGGCATTCAAAGAGCCAAATGCCTCTTGGCATTCAAGGCATTCAAAGTAGGTGCTTGAACCACCTCCAGTGGCAGTCTATTCCAAACCTTAGGGGTTCATACAGTAAAAAAGTCCATCCTTATGTACAGCCTGAAATGGTCATGGAAGAGTTTGTGACTGTCTGACCTTGTCATCCCTTGGGGCACTCTGGTGAACAGACGTTCCCCCAGATTCTGGTGAGCCCACCTAATAAACTTATAGGTGGTCACCAGGTCACCCCTGAGCTTGTGCTTTTCCAGGCTGAAGAGTCCCATGGCTCTCATCGTCTCTTCATAAGGTCTCTTTTCCCAACCTCTGATCATATGTGTGGCTCTCCTCTGCACTCTCTCAAGCTTCTTCACATCCTTTTTGAATTGTGGAGCTCAAAACTGGATGTAGTACTCCAGCTGTGGCCTCACCAAGGCCTAGTACAAGGGGAGAATGACGCCTTTGGATTTGCATGAGAAGCATTTATGGATGCAAGCCAGCGTTTTGCTCACTTTACTAGCTGCAGCATCACATTGAAGGCTCATGTTTATCTTGTGGTCAATCATGACCCCCAAGTCTCTTTCATCCATAGTGCTAGCCAGTGTAGCACTGCCAAGCCTATAAGCATGCTGCAGGTTTTTCTTCCCAAGGTGGAGAACCTTACATTTTTTGTTATAAAACACCATCAGGTTCTTATCAGCCCATTTCCTGAACCTGTCAAGGTTAGCCTGGATTCCCCTCCTGTCTTCAGGTATGGATGCTTTACCCCAGAGTTTGGTGTCATTGGCAAACTTGGGCAGTCCGTTTCTGATATCAATGTCCACATGATTAATGAAGATGTTGAATAGTGTAGGCCCAAGGACAGAGCCTTGAGGGACCCCACTGGTCACAGTGCACCACGATTATTGACTTCCATCAACCACCACCCTCTGGGTCCTGCCCCAGAGCCAACTCCCCAGCCAGCAGATCAAGGTGAGGCCGAGGCTACAGTTAACCAGTTTTGCCAAGAGGTGATCATGGGATACCAGATCGAAAGCTTTTTTTAAAGTCAAGATATATGACATCAATCTCTTCCCCCTTCTCCAGGTGATAGGCCACCTGGTAGTAAAAGGAAATAAGATTGGTCAAGCAAGACCTTCCTGCAACAAACCCATCCTGGCTATCCCTCAGGATGTTGCCATTGGCCAGTCTGTTAAGAATGGCCTCTTTAATAGATAATTTTTTCTAATACCTTCCCTAGGATAGAGGTCAGGCTGATGGGCCTGTAGTTTGCTGGATCCACTTTCCTCCCTTTCTTGAAGATAGGCACCACATTGGCCTGCTTCCAATATTCCGGCACTTCACCAGAGCACCAGGAGTTCTCGAAGATCTGTGCTGGGGGCTGAGCTATGATGCTAGCCAGCTCCTTGAGTACTCTGGGGTGTAAACTGTCAGGGCCAGCTGAGTTGAAGGTATCCAGCTTCTCAAGGTGTTCCTTCACAAGGTCAGCACTGATGGAGGGTAAGGAATCTCCCTCACCCAGGCCTTCCTGTCCCATAATGGGCAGGGGCGTCCCATGGGACTGGTAAAATACTGACACAAAGTAACCATTTAGCAAGTTGGCCTGGGCATCAGTTGTCTGTTGTCTCATCTGGTTTAGCAGGGGTCCAATGTTGCCCTTGCTTTTCCTCTGGCTCCCCAGATATCTGAAAAAAGGACTTTTTATTGTCCTTGATACTTGTAGCTAGTTGGAGTTCCATCATAGCCTTGGCTTTCCTGGTTCACTCTCTGCAGGTCTGGACCAGAGCAGAGTATTCCTCCTTGGAGGTGGATTCAGTCCTCCATCCTTTATAGGTCTTTCTTTTTATTCTCAGGAGGTCCGGTAGTTCTCTGGAGAGCCTAGAGAGCTGCTGTGTCCTTTTGCTGCCTTCCCTCTGAGATGGAATATACTTTGCTTGTGCATCCAGGATTTCTCCTCTGAGGAGCAACCACTCATCCTGAACTCCCCTTCCCTTTGGGTTGTGGCCCTTTAGGGCCTCACTGACCAGCCTCATGAGCTTGTCAAAGTCAGTTTTCCTGAAGTCAAGGACTTCTGTATTGCTGACTGAATTGCCAGCTTTATGGCAGATGGTGAAAGTGATCAGCTCATGGTCACTGTCACCCAGCTTCCCTTTGATCATTAGGTCACTGATTAGGTTGTCCCCCTTTGCCAGGACCAGGTCAAGCAGCGCTTTACCTCTCATTGGCCTGTAGACTTCCTGCATCAAATAGAGCTCATCCATGCATGAGAGAAAGCTTTGTGACCACTTGGATTTGGCCAAGCACTCTTCCTGCAAGATGTCTGGGTAGTTGAAGTCTCCCATGACAACCATGCACAGGGAGTGTGTGGCCTCAGCCAATTCCCTGGTCAAGCTCTACTAAGTCCTTAAGTAAATCTGATGTTGGCTATAAAATCTATTACTTCAGAGGAAGGAAAACCTCGCAAAGTCTAGTATATGGATAATTAAAAAAAAATCTCAAAGAAAATGTCTGAAAACAGTTCTGGAATGGGTATTATGTATCCATGCACACCTGGGCATTTTTCTTTTATACCCTGAATCAAAAAGCATCATTAGTATGGAATCCTTTCTCTTCAGATAAAAGAAAGTATCAGCTCAACCTATTGCTTGTGCAGGAACTTGCTTTCCTGGGATTAGTGGTGTACAATGAAACTTAAAATCCAATATGCAATTCCCACAGAAAAAGAGTCCTTACAGCATGGACAAAAGCAGTAGAGGAAATGCCAAGAATAAAAAAGAAAGAACAAAACCCAGTTAATACTGTATAATGCACAACATCCATGAAAAATAATTCAAAGGTACTATAATCTCTATCGTTATTAGCATTGGTCAGAAAATGTCTGTCCCATAAGACATTCCAGTGTTTTGAAATATCCTTTTATCCACACTGGAAGAGAAAGCTGACATTTTAAGAAGTCTGGAAATACCAGAAAAATCCTAATGGAATGCTTCATTTGGATAAGATAACAGCGCTTTATTTCTGTAAGGCTAAACTACTTCATTTTGACTTTATCATTCTGACTCATACCATATTAATTATGCATGATACAAAATTTGAAGCAATAAAGTCAAAATGCAGTATTTTGACCTTATTAAAATGAAATATATCAGGCTTATCTAAAGAAAACATTTTGATGCTTTGTTGAAATTTTCACATAATTGATATTTTAATTTATATTAAAGACATTTACATTTGAATGAATCTGCATTTCCTACAGAAAAGTATTTCTTAGAATTGTTTTGACCAGCTATAATTATTCTTTAACTCCAACATACTCAAATAGTTGCTATTAGGGTAAATCATACACCAGGTAGATTGGACCATAAGGCTAAAGCAACAATAAGAACTTAGGTGTTGAATTGTCAAAGTAAGCCCTTTGTGTATCATTTAAATATCCAAAAATCCTTCTCTGCTGCCCCCAAAACTGTAGGTGCCTAAGTTTCAGGCAATTAACTTTTCCATGCTAAAGTCTTCTATATGCCCACATGTCTGATGTTGTGCACATCAAGAATTACTTACATCTTAGCAACATTTTGGATTGGCTAGTTAAAGAAGCTCTCATTTCAACACGCTAGCTTTTGTTGAACCCATTCTGCAGTTAAGCTTTCCTCCTGCACTGCATAGGGAGCCTGGATGCCTAACTCTGGGCTGTGGATTCTTCTACTAGAAGGATGGATGTCTAAAAGTTGTGTGTGGCAGTCCTAATATTTATAATATCCAAAGCACTGGATTGTGTGAACTACATTGAAAAAATACATTTGAAATGATAGGGAAAGCATGAGGTAAAACACGTTGCAGTATATTCTGTTTGTGAAAGACCACCTACTCTTTCAATCTTGATCCAAGGAAATCTCGCAGTGCCTCTAATGGTAAGGATGCAGGATTACCTCTCTACAGTAGTGCATCTCTGTGGTTCACCACATGGTTCAACATATTTGGCTGTTAGCCAAGCCTATCGCCCAAAACGAGGGTTGCTGATGTGCAAACCTTTTTACTTTACATGTAAAGAATGTAATTTTCTATTATATGTTGCTAGGGACCCATAACTGGAGGTGTTGCTTTAGAATAGTTTACAGGTTCTTCACATGGGAGTCATAACTCTCAAGAAAGGAAAGGGTTTGAAGGAAAGGCCTACTATGAGGGTGAGTGCTGTGGCCACCCGACCTTTCCATATAGCTAGTTGACTGCATTTTTTCCCCTTACTGTAGCACTGGGTTACATTATGGTAAAAGACAAGAACCATTATGGTAGATAATGTTGCTAATGTTTTTCAGTTTCCTTAATTACTATCTCCTACAGCGCTACACAGTGAGCAACAACATATGTTCTCTACCCACCTTCTCCCCCGCAACAAAAACAAAAAGAAAAAAAATAAAACACTTCCAGCTAATTTGATTGTGTGAGATAAGTTTCATGGACATTAGGCTAACCCATTTGTTTGCAAAATAATGTTAAAATTAGTAATGTTAATGTTAAAAAACAGTAGCATGAAGGAATTGTCAGACCATAAGTTCTGTTTTATTGCTACTTTATTTACTTGAAAATAAGACCGCCCTGAATATAATGTGACCCCCCGCCAACAGTTAGATTCCATCTATATAAAACATATAAATTTGTTACAATTTTCCAGGTATACAATCTTAGTACTGGAGGGTTGTCTTGAATCCCTCCCCCCCCCGCCCACTGCTATAGAAGGGCAAGCAATGGTTGGGGAGAGGGGTGATGTGGCTGCATTTCCCTCTGCCCCTTTCACTTCTCCCTCTTGCTTTCTAGCCCCTAACCTCCAGCTCCCCACAGCCTCTGCCCTTCCCCTTTGTTTCCCAGTCTCTGCCTCTTCCATCCCAATACCCAGTCTCTGCCTCTTCTGCCAAAACTCCCCTCAGTCTCTGCACCTTCCCCCTCCAACTCCCCAGTCTCTGCCTTATCCTCTTCTCCACCCCCCACTTACTCGCACATGGGAGCTCAGCCATTACTGGACCGTGCAGCAGTTTTGGTACTGCTGATAATCTGGGCCCGGGAAGGAATTTCTATGTGCTCCATGTGGGAGAGACTCCAGCAAGAGCTGAACGGTAAGGAGGAAGAAAGAGGGTGGTTGGGTGGGTGGATAGCAGCTGCAGAGTGAGGGGAGGGGGCAAGAAGCTGCTGTGGGTCTGACTTTGGCCCCAAACTGCACTGAGGACCAGAATCAGAGCTGCAGAAGCCTTCTGTTCCTCCCTCTGTTTTATACTCGAATATAACATAAGGCCCTTTTCCCCCCATGCTGGTTGGGGAAAAAAACCCTCATCTTATATTCAAGTAAATACAGTATTTTCTCAAATAGTAATTGGAGTATGGACTGTATCTGGTTCCCTTCATCCTTATGAGTGCAGAATGTTATATGTGCAATTTTGACCACCAAAATAAACTCAGCTCCCAAGATAGGGTCAGTTTAAAGCTGGCCCATTGGGTTACATCCAAAACATAGACAGAAGCTAAACGCTTCTGGATCTTGCCCACTAAATCCTACCTCATCTCTTTCTTACAAGAAACAGCATTAAGGACTGGATGATAATTAGCTAGACTGTGAACATAAAGCTATGATTTCTTTAGAAAGTACTATCTTCAGACGTTTAAGTTCAATGGGGGAAGATAAGCTTGTTAGGGAGATATTAAAGTAGTTTATGAAGATATTGTTAATGCTGAGTTAGCTGTTTTATTGTGGTTTTTACAAGGCAAAAAGGACATATATCCAGCTCATTTGTAACTGAGCAGGCCTGACAAATTTTATTTTGCCCTCTGCTTTTGGGCAGTTGAATGAAAATCACTCTGGGAATCAGTAATCCTTTCTGCTTGGACTCTACTAGAATAGCTTAATCAACTTTCCTCACTGTTGTATTTAATGAACATAACCTTTTATTTAAAAAAATGAAAAGTTTCAGAGGGAAAAAATCTAGCTAAGATACTTCCTTGAAGATTATTTTTGAAAGTATGTTTGCAACATAACCCCCCACCACCACCCCCCAAGGTCTTAAGTTGCAGTTCAGATAACCAATCTACAAACATCAGGTTTGAAGCTTTTTAATTTTGGAGGCATGCCACTTTATGTCTCCTAAGAAGTTCCTCTCATATATCTTCTCCACAGCACCTTTGCAAAGGGAAGAGAAACAGCTGAGCTAGAGTTTCGCTCCTGTTCCCTAAGGGCCATGGAGCACTGTTGTATGTTTAGTGTTCTCATGCATGCACACAGGGCTGAAATGCTAGTGCTTCAGGAAAATGTTTACACCTAGCAGTTATATTCACTGAAATTAAGAACACAATGAAAATGTTACACTTATATTGGATTTTGTAACTCCACTTGTATTTTACTCTCCATGACCTTTTTATTTTCCTAACCTCCCTTATTTTAAGGTTTGTTTGTTTCTAACTAGGAAAATCCATAAATTTTTCTGTTGTTTTAATACCACTTCTATCTACAGCTCTTGCTTAGGAACCTCAGTTCTACTTGCACATCATATACTACATGGTGCAACAGAAAACTGGGCCATTTACTAACTCACTGGTTCCTGATCTCTGACAGATTGCATACCACCAATTTAAAATGATACAACCTTAAGTACCACCAGTCATCTGAGTCCTCACTTCACTTTTGCAGATAATGTTCTCCTATTGTTTTTCCTCATACTTCTGTATCTCAGCTTTAAATAGTTTGATCCATTTCTTTGTGCTGTTTGCTCTAAATGCTTTAGTAAGTTTCTTCCAAAGGTTTTTCAATGTATTTCTATTTATGCTTGAAAGTATTACTTCTATTCTAGAAAAACTGCAGGCTGGATCCAGCCACAGAAGAACCCTGCATGCTGGCACAATCCGGCACGTGGGGCTGTCATACAGGCTGCAGAGATTCCCATGGGTCCAGAAATTTTGTAGTAGGAGAGCTGTGGCAGCATTAAATCCCTGTAGCTTCTAGAGCTACAGTGATGAATGCAGCCACCACCAAATGTTTCAACCTATGGGGAGCTCCATGGGTTGGAGTACAAGGGGATCTGTGGGCAGGAGTTTGGGTCTCATTGCTGTAGTTCCTGGAGAACCATAAAAGATACAAGAAAAAATTCCCTTGGGGAAAATATATATATGAAAACAACACCACCCACAAACTTTTAACAGGTACTTCAGTTTTATCATACCAAGTCAAAAATACGTTCATGAAAAGCTAGATTCAAACCCCAATGAAGTAAGTGAAAAACTTCCTTTTGACTTATTAGGTTTTGGATTAGGCTTTAAGTCCATAGTATTAATTCCACTGAAGTAATTTTGAAAGAGTGAAAACGTGAAAGTTGTACAAATGAGATCACAAATCAAGACCTTAGGCTTTCACTCCTATTTCTCTATAGGGGATCATGTAAAGAAATGGTTGCTAGCAGTAGATCTATATCATGTAAAGAGATGAGTTATAGATATACTTCAAAAGCTGAGAGATTTCTACAAAAAACTGAAAACTTTTAGTTATGTTATTTCCTTCTGATTTCTTGGAGTTAATTTCTTCAGCTGCTTGCTGTTTAATTGTATTTTTATTATTCTTGGTTCGGGGTGGTTATGGCCCATTAATATTTACAAGATGAGATGAGGTTTTGCTACTTACATTAGTCGGCCTTTATCTGAAAGATAAGGAAGGATAATAGGCCAATCAGAACAATAGATTTTTCTTTTCAGTATTATATCAAGTTTATTACTGCCTCATCATCTCTATTCTTGTCTTCATTGTTGGTTATTGTGAAGCACCATGTCACTTACATTATACAGAAAAGTGATAGTATTCTACATTATATTCTTAGTGAACTGACACTTATTTCCTGTCTATTTATTAGATTACTGTGAAGCAAATGGTATGCACTAAAGACCTAATCCAAAACCCATTGAAGTTGATAGACAGACTCATATTGATTTCAGGGAGCTTTAGATAAGGCCTCACATCCAATGCCAATCATTAAATCCTTGCTCACATGAGCAGTCCTTGTACAAATATTTGTAGGGAATTTGCATGAAGTTTACTCATCTGAGAAGAGTTTTAGGATTAAGCTCCTAATAGTAGAGATTATGTCTTCCTTTTCTCTTTAAGTCCTGTTTTTATTTATTATATCTTTAGTGCTACACGTGCTATGCTTTTACATTATAGCATATATCATTTTCTAAATTTTCCTGTATTAGATATATTGAATCCTACATAGCTGGTAATATTTTTCCATACTTATTGTAATTTTCAGGCCAATAAATTTTGTTCCATGAACTCTTTTAACGTCTTGACATCTTCTGTTTCTTTTCTATGCTGGGATCCTTATACATACACATAGGTAGGCCCAAATTCCAGTCCATCCATTAGCTGCCTAAGTACCACTTAGGCATTTAATGGAAGGTAGATACCAGAGTGGAGTTCTTCTGAGCATGCTCAGAACACAAACAAGGAGAGACATACATAATGAATGCATCCCAGTTATTTGGTGACAGTGAGAACCTACAGAGTTATTGTGCTTTCCCAGGTGAAAATGAAGAGCAGCTGGACTTAGATGGAGGTAGCTGTCTTAGTGTTCATTCTGAATCACCTTAAGCATATGATGTAAAGCTAAATTTAATCACCTAGGGATATTTTCAAGCCAAAATAGGGATATAAAGGTGTTCCAGTGGTTTTGTATTTGCAGTGCAGAATGGAATAGAATTGTATTTAGTGACGTTGACACCTGAAACCAGTAGTGTAATGATGGGTGAGCAAGTGGGGCATCAGGCCTGGGCACTATTTAAGAGAGGGATGCCAGATGGAGCTCAGGGAATGCCTCTCCCTCCTGTTCCCTTACCCCATATCTCTGGCTGTGATAGTAGGGACAGCAGAGAAGTGATGGTAACACATTATGGAGGAGCAGTGGCTGGAGGGATACTGCTGCTGGGAGAGATCTCACCACCTTTTTATACCATCTAAAATCACTAGCAAAATCACTGCCATTTTTGTTGCTTGACATGTCAGTGGCAAGAAAGAACAGATGACACCTTCTCCAGCAGCAGCAAACCTTCAGGCACTGCTTTTGCACTGCCATCACTGCTCTGACCTCCCTTGTGAGGCACAGTATTGCACAGGGTGCATTACTGGCCGGTTTTGCCTTTGCTAAAAGCTATGTAAGTGCCACTTGGGCATCCTAGCTCAGAATAAAAGCTGGGTGCTTACTGCAAATCACCAACATAGAACTCTTTTTATATAAGCTTTCATATTTACTTTGATCTTCCTTTTTTAATTCAATTTATAGTACCAGTGGTTAAAGAGTGTGACATCATTGCCACTCCTTCAGGTTTAATCCACATCATTACCATTTTATTAGAAATAAATAGACATTTAAATTTTGTTTAGGTTCCTAGTGTACTTCAAAACTCATATAAACTACATTTCAGAATGGACAGGTCCTATATACTTGGTCTTCTGCATATTTTTAAATCTAGAAGGAAATATTTGGTTATCATTCCCATTTACTGATATTTTCCCGTGGTCTTTCCTGAAAAGTGAAGTTTATCCTGGATTCACTTGCACCCATCAAGCAATATGAGATTGCCAATCGCCTTCCCCTTAAATCCATGTTAACTGCTTGGCCTCTAGCCAAATACTACTATCAAATACCTTCGTCTCTTCTGACAAAATGTTTTCAATATTCCTTAGGTCCAGTTCTTCAGTTTGTTTGTTGACAATTATAAAATTCCTTTTTATATTTTGACTAAATCCACAAAAGCACTTAGATGCTGCAGTAGTCTCTCCTAACATTTAGGAGCTTGCCACCTGACTGAAATCCATATCCTTGTGTGAGGTACCTGCGATGTCTGTACAACATCAATCAAGTCATTGCTGAGGCTACACTGACCACTGGGGGCACCTTTGATGTAGCAATAACTTTCCTTCATTCTTCCTGGTCTTTTGCAATCCTGGTACAAATAGTCAGTTTTCATCCTATTAGCCACATCCAGACAAGCACAGCTATGCCATGTGTGGTGCCAGAGACACAGCTGTGGCACCACATACCACGCATTCAGGTGTTCTCTGCACTACAAAGAAGCAGCACAGGATTTATTTTTTTAATCCTTGGATATCCAGGGTTCAAAAAGCCCATGCAAAAAAAACAAAACAAAAAACAGCGTCATGCATACAGGAACAGTGCACGCTGCTCAAAACCAGAGCCTGGCTGACTAGAGCTACACCCCATCTGCTGGCCAGGCTTTGAGCTTCAGAATCACCACTGCTGCAGCCCTAGGTAAGGCTGCTGGACCTAGCCCAGTGCTGGCTCCAGCCTTAGCTACCCCACCCGGAGTAACTTGCCATGTGTCAAAGGGAGCATGGCACAGGTGTTCCCTGGGGAAGCCAAGCGATGGCACAAGATAACCCACTGCTAGTTGTCCTTGGGGAACCAAACATCTATGCTTGTGTGGACACAGCCCTCCAATCTTTGATGTTGGTGGTCCAGCTTGTCCTCAGTGTTCCTCTTCTTTGTCTGTCCACAGCACCCTGCAATTTATACAACATATTGGAAGAATTAAGATTTCAAGAATGGAATACACACACACATTCCCACACACACACAAACAAAGAAAATAATTGTATGATGGATGGTCAAAACCTCTAAACTAGCCAACAGGAAAACACTGAGCACAGGACTTTCCTCAAATTCCATCCCATTCTAACCTTCAGCCTTGCCCACACTTACTTGCCTTCTGTGATGCAATTTCCTGCAGCAAATAGCGGCTGCCACCACCACACTACCCAAAAGCATGTATATCAGTGTGCTTTTGACATCTACATATACCTCGAATATGAAGTGCACCAGGCAAAGGCACTTGCTCCTGAAAAGATAGCAGAAGACACGGGTGGAGCTACATGCACTGTCTGTCATCTGCTGGATGGTGGAAGATGCTTTAGGACACATCTGCACCATGACAGCAGCCCTTTTTATTTCAAATCTGATAACATTTGAAATAACACTGATAATTTATAAAACATAATGTTATAACATCTGATATTAGAATAGCATTAGAGTTAATCCACATTAACCCTAATGACTTTTCCTCTTCTACCTCTTGTTAAATGCTAACAGCAAAATGCAACACATTACACTAACAATGTAGCAGCCTGAATCACACCTAATCTATTAGTGTGTGTCTCTCTGACCCATATGTTTGTTTCTGAATGCCAATTACAGACCTTATTAAAGCCTGATGTAACAGTAAAGATATTTGCACTGGAACTTAATTTGCACCTAAACTACTTTAGCTTAAATTCACTTCAGATTTGCATTTGTTCATTATGTCATTTTTTTCTGGCTGATTACTTTTGATTTACCGTGCAATGTATCCCCCTACACTTATATATTCCCAACTGTATTTAATGTTAGAGATAGATAGATAAATAGATAGACAGATAGATAGATAGAACCAAATGATCTAACCATTATTTCTAATAGAGATAGACTTCTTAAAAATATTAGGATTTTTCAGCATTGTCTATTATGACTAAAAACTAGACTAAAAGACCCTAACTGATATCAGGGTTACTGATGCAAGTTGCTGATTTCAACCCAGTAGTATGAGTAAGGTGGGGCAAGCGGGGAGCGAGCACACATGCTGGGTGCTGACTATAGAGCAGTGGGGCACAAGGATCCCTCCCTGCTAGGAGCCTTTGCTGCATCAGGGGAAGCTCTGTGCAGCTGCTTCCTAGCCATAGTAGCCTGGAAGAATAGAGCTACATCAAGCAGTGTATCTGGGTATACTTGGTACAAGTGGGGTGAGTTGGGGAAGCAGAATGGCCCCCATCCCAGGCGCTCAGTCAGTGGGCACCACTATTTCAACCTCCCTGACATTTCAAAGACTAGGGTGATTCTATGGGTAGAATATCTAACTCTATGTCCAATGTCCCTGTTTCCTGAAGTGATTAAGCAACCCATTTAGAAAAACAGCAGCAAATGGACACAATTGTGAGTCTCCTGGGCAACATAGGAAACCAAACAGGTCTGTAAAGCATATAAGCAACCTGCTATCCTGAAATCATGCCAACGTTCCTACTTAAAAAATAGATTGAGAAACAGAAATTTTTTAAGGGCCTGCATCCTAAACATGGGTCATAAATTGGTACAACAAAATATACATACAACTCACTCTGCAGAATGAGGGTATTTGGCATATGTACTAAAGAGAAATATTGAAGTTATGGCAAGCATTTCTCTCAATCTGCCAATGCCCCAAGTGGGATATGATGTATGACAGCATCCCCAAAATGATAGAGAAAAATAAAAATTATTCATTCAAGGAATATAACACTGAAATTATTTCCTGCAGTGTAAATAACTAACACCATTTTTGTGTAGCAATAATTTTACAATGTTTAACAATGTAACTGAGGGCTCAGTCAGTGTGGAATATATGTGACTTTGGAATTAAAATGAAGATTATCTGAGATAGCAGTAATACTGTAGGTTTGGTATATGATACTGGTATGCTGTAGAGATATGAACAGGAGCACTTGCAAGTTTGACCTCAAGAGCTATTGCAAAACAGTGAACCCTGTATCCACATCACAGAAATTATTCTTCTGCCCATTTATTTGATAGATCAGGGAGCCTGCTGAGTAGGGCTATGTGAAGATTCGGAGGAGATTTGGCCCGATTCGGTGGCTGAATCTCTGAATCCGAATCGAATCAGGGGACCAATTTAAAGGTCTGAATCCATTCAAAGCTCTCCAAATCTTCAGCAAAGATTCAGAGAGATTTGGTGATTCGGGCAGTCCCTGGGCACTGCAGCAGGGAGCTGCATCCACTCTGAGCTGGTAAGTACTAGGGGTTCTGGAGAGGTGTTGGGGAAGGGGGGAGGGGGAGGAGACCATGGGGGGGACCCCTGCCAGCCCCCCTGACTCCCCTCCCACTCCCCCAGCCCCCCAACCCCCACCTGCTCCCCAGCCCTGCCATGGTTGCCCCCACCTGCCCGAGCTCAGTACTTTAAAAAAAAAGCCCCAGTGCTCAACAGGTGCTGCCAGGCAGGGGGCAATCCCCACTGCCCTCCATTGTCCCATGGTGCATGGGGGATCTGCATGAGCCCCCTTAAACCCCCCCCACTCCCCATTCCCCCCCACGGCTGCCCCACCTGCCAGGGCTCTAGCCCTTTAAGAAAAAAAAAGCAGAGAAAAGCCCCAGGACTCACCATTGCTAGTGCAGCCTCAGGGCTTTGGGACCTTGTGCAGAGCCCCGCACATGGTGGGGGGCAGCAGGAATCACCCCCTGCCCACAGCAGCAGTGAGTCCTGGGGTTTCTTTAGGTTTGTTTTTTTTTCTTAAAGGGCTGGAGCTAGCCCATGTGGGTCACCCATGAGAAGGCTGGAGGGGTGTGGGGGGGGCTCATGCAGAGCCCCCCCATGCAGCAGGGGGCAGCAGAGATCACCGTCCACCCGGCAGTACCTGCTGAGCTGGGACTTTTCTTTCCCCAAGTACTGGGAGTTGGGCAGGTGGGGCGGCCATTGCTGGGCTGGGAGAGGGGCAGGGGATGGATCTGGCCTGGCTGATTCAGAGATTTGGCTGCTACTGAATCTCCCAATCAGATTTGGCGAAATCAAATTAGAACAGTGATTCGAATTACCAGGTTGAATTGCTGTCCCCCAAATCAGCTGAATCCAAATCCGAAGCAAATACTAGCTGCTTCACACAGGTCTACTGCTGAGTTGCTCTGGATAGACCACTATAGCAGTTTCTCCACATATATCTGAAGTAAAGTTGCTATGGATGCTTAATGCTGGGAGAATCTAACTTTCCCCATTTCTTTCCCAAGAAGAATACTTAGCTTTTCCATCTCCTCTCAGAGGGGTGTTTGTTTGTTTGTAATCATACAAGCCTCACCACTTTGAAGCTATGATTCTTTTCTCCTTCTGCCATCCAACAGGAGCTCTTAATCTCTGGGTCCCATCTCTCACCTTATGGCAAGAAGTAGTCTTTTGAGACAAGGCCAAGCTTGTGGATGACACACTGTACAGCAGGGGTGGGCAAAATATGGCTTGTGGGCTGGATCCAGCCTTCCAATTGATTGTATCAGGCCCTCCACATATGGCCAAGCCCTGCTTGTCTCACCCAGGGCAACCTATGCTGTGCTCCTTCCTGCACCCATCTCATGCCTGCTGACAGCACCACCCCAGCCCCGGTCCTGGCCCTGGCCCTGGCCCCAGCCCTGGCTCCAACCAGCTTGCACAGGTTCTTGATGGGGGCTGCTCTTGCTTCTGTTAAGCCACTTGGGTATTGTTCATCTCCTCCCACTGCTTGCAGCTCCTCTTCCTCCTCCTTGTGCCCTTGGTAAACCACTCCAGGCTGCAGGTAGTGCAGTGAAATGGCAGCAGCTGTGGGGATGCATGCTGGACATGACATATCCAGCCAGGTGGGGAAGAAACTGCAGCTACGTGGCTTCTGCCTCAACATGTGGGGCCCCAGCTCCCACTACTCAAAAAACCATAAATCAACAGAAAAATAGGAGGTTTGATTTTAGTATGAGTTGAGTTTTTTATGTATAGTTTGTTGAAATTATATCTTCTGAAAGATTGTATATATGCAGCCCTCAACAGCTCACCAAAATGTGTTAAGTGGCCTACCAGCTCAAATAATTGCCCACCTTTGCTGTACAGGAATATAATTTTGTCAAGAATTAAGACATCGAAAATTGGTTCTCTTCCAATCTGGAATGAAATCCAAAATATTTTAAATTCTCTGATGAAAAAAATTCTTCAGGAAATAAAGAAAAACAAAGCTGTTTCAGAGTTAAACCAAATAAATTTAATAATTTTTATATTTGTTTTTTTTTTATTTAACTTTATAATATAAACTAAGATTTTACTCCTGCTTCTACTTCAAATTCAGGATACAGGATCAAACGCATTAGTTAGTATATGAAACAAATAGATTAATATACAAGCATTTTGCTCATTTCACTCATTGGTATAACTTCCTGGATGAATTTGTAAAATATCATTTTAATTTGGCCCTGAATTTGCTCATCTAATTCATATTTTTGTTCATTATATTGATTTTTTTATCCTTGTTTCCATAAAATAATGCCATTGTGAAAAACAAGTCAAGTTAATGATGGATTATTAACCTTTATGCTAAATTTTTATCCTTTGTCTCCTCCTTAATCTTGATGTCGGTTCAATCATATCTAGTATAAATGGCATACATTAACTTTTTAGGAGAAAAAAACTCTTTCAGAGAATTTGAAAGATTCAACCTATTAACGAGCCATGTGAACCATTAAAATTAAATTAATTCACTGACATGAACTACCTTGAAGAATATAAACAATAATTACTAAAAGAGAGGCTGTATGGCAAGAACTGTTTTTAACTGGTATCTCCTTTAGTCACTATGTGCCCATCTCAGTTTGATTATCTGCTCCCGCACCACTTTGGTGCATGCACATGGTGTCAGACACAATGGGGATTCGTGCAACCTCTGAAGAGGCCCTCGATCACTTCAGGGAGAATCCCAAAACTTTTCTGCCATGACCCTGGGTGGATCTTCAGTGGTAGGGTCTCCCGTTGAGGGTACCTCCAGAGTTGTCACATCCCCCGGAGAATGTATATGGGGCTTCACCTCCTCTACACCCCTCCCATACACCAGCCCTCCAGATGAGCCTCAGAAACTT
The DNA here is from genome assembly GCF_052110815.1 of Crocodylus siamensis. Classification (NCBI taxonomy): domain Eukaryota; kingdom Metazoa; phylum Chordata; order Crocodylia; family Crocodylidae; genus Crocodylus; species Crocodylus siamensis. The sequence goes on from NC_143398.1 coordinate 70,653,237, forward strand.
TATGCAGCTTGCCTTCCAGTGAAGTCAGTTCCAGACCTTTGTGCCCCTTTCTCTTCCGTTGGTTCTACTTTTGTTCTGATTGGACACCGGGGCCTCTGGATGTTCCACTCTTGGAGACATCTCTCTGGTAGCCTGGTGATTCTGGTTTGCTCCATACGCTACCATCGTCTCTTGGCACTACCTGTGTCCCCCTGCCAAAATCTCAAAAACAATAGATAACAAAGTAATAAATGAGAACCGATGCCAAAGTAAGAAAAAAAGGAAAGGGAAGAAGGAAAAGAAAGGAACTGCTTCAGTAAACTGGAAATACAGGCAAAAGAAAAAAGACTGAAGGAGAGAGGTTGGTGGGCTAAACAGCCCTTCTTCCCACTGAGCTCTAGCCTGAGCCCAGCACGTGTCCCTCACATGGTTCTGTGCTCTTGCCCCAGCCAGGGTCCTCTTTGGCTCCTCCCTGAACCACCTCTGGTCCCGTGCACCGGTGCCACCTGTAGCTGATGCGGGATGCTCTTGAAGGCTCTGCTGCCACCGATGCCTACCTTTGTGTCAGATCACATTGATTCTGCCAGTGCTGGGTGCAGCTGGCTTGGAGGATGCTTATAGCCTCTCCTGTTCCCAGCATCCCCGCTTGCTCATTCTCAGAGCTGGCTTTTATTTCCGCCAGGCGGTGTCTTCCACTGACGGAAAAATTAAAAGACTTCAAGTTAAGTGGCTGCTGGGTAGAGTGGTCTAAAGCAGCGTTTCTCAATCAGTGGGATGCAACCCAAAAGTGGGGTGCAAGGATATTTGAAAGGGTCATGAGGAAGTCCCAGAAGCACCTGCAAAAGCATAGATTTCCCCTTGTAGGCTGGCAGCATTCCAGCCTGCCAACACTGTGTCATAGTGTGGGGCCCCCAGGGATGGCTGTGATGTTCTGAGGGCTCTGTGACTGTGCCAGTCTTGCCCAACGGGCACCATTTTCCTTTTCTGCCACGTCTTGCTGGTAATTATAATAGGGAGGTTGCCCTACAGTTTATGTTTGGACATAGTCCCAATGGAACCCACTGAACTCTGTAGATTCTTGGACCCCTTTTGGGTCCCACTCAAAATGGATGCCTCACAGGACACCTTCAGCCTTATGGATTAAATGAGTGGCTCAAAAACCACCCCTTTACCACTCTCCAAGCCTCACAAATGGCATTCAAATATTTTACCTCTGAGGCCTTAGTCTAGCTTTGCCTCCTGTCATCACTGTGCCCCCTGGCACTGGACTCTCCACACTGTGCTGGGCCCCAGTGAGGCCTCCTCCTCCCCAGGAACCTCATCCCAGTCCATCAGTTTAAAAACAGCAACCAAAACATGAGCCCCTAGGCTATAAAAAAATACAACCAGTTCAGGTGCTCTCTGTCCCTTTAAAGAAGTCAACCCCCACCCCCAGCATTAAGTGCCTTGTAGGCCAGGGAATCTGGTGAGCTCCTGGAGCCCCACTAGCCCTATATGCAGTATATCAGGCAGCCACAGCATCTCTGGGCAATTCTCCTCTGCAGGCTCCTTCTCTTGGCTGCTGCCAGAGAACTAACTCCTGTTGGCCTCAGCACTAGAGTTTATGTGTGTCTAGGGCCCTGCCTTCTTCCAGTCAGCAGACTGGGTGCAGGTGCAGGCTAATTCCCTCCTTAGCCTGCTGCCATAGTAAGCTGCAGCTGTAGGGTTTCTGTCTGGCACCTAGGGCCCTCTCCCTAGGCAGTTTTTGCTCTTAAAGGAGCAGGCACCTTAGTGCCCTCTGGTACACTGCTTAGGACAATTGGAGGCAAGTAGGCACATGTCTGTCTGCGTATACAGATGCATGTCACCAGTATACAGTGAGGGTGGGTTGTGGGAGTAAGTGTATGGGGAGCAGGGGATGGAAGTCCAGGGGACTGTCCAGAGGGTTGGAGGGGACAGGGGCATGCCGTGTGTGTGTGTGTGTGTGTGTGTGTGTATGTGCACGTATACACACTGGAGACAGTGGTCAGGTGCAGGGCTCTGGCAGGGCAAGGGGAGAAGGGGAGAGAAGGCATCTGGCTCTTGAGCAGGGGGAGGAGGCAGAGGCCCACGCTTGCTGCTCTTGCTCTGACCCAAGTGGGATGGGGGCAGCTGGCATCTGTGGATGGGAAGTTAGGGGAAACAGCAAGGCCTGGGAGGACAAGGGGCTGTGGCTTAAAGATAAAGGGCACCAGCAGGGCACTGTGGATTGGGAACTGGCAGGGCCAGGGGGTGTGAATCAGGACAAGCCGTTGATCTTGGCAAGTGGGTCCTGGAACAAAACAGTTTGAGAACGACTGGACTAAAGAACATGTAGGGCATGTCTATACTACTTGCATGGCACTTTCAGAAGTGCTGATGAGATCATAGCCTTGCTGTATAGTGTAGACACACTTAGAGATATGCTCCAAGGCACCTGCTACCTATCCAGCCTCCAATTCACAATTTGGAGTGGATCTTAAGGGTCTTGTAGTTCAAGCCCCTTCCAGCCTTCTTCATATGGCTTGGATTCCAATCCCTTTATCATCCTTCTCACTTGTTTCTGGACACTTTGTTCCCCTCCTAATTCCAGCTGGATCAGATGTGTAGGCCTAAAAGGAATGTTTTGATACTATAAACATGAACACAGGAAAATAAAACAAGAGGGATCTTCTGAATTACTGGGTCTAGACCCCTGTTATCATGGCTAGTCATGTCATATAATCCAGTTAAAAAAACTTATCAAGGTCTATTATAAGGTATTATTTTTCTACCTCTCTACTACATTTATTAGAGCTGATTGAAAAGTGTCCAGTGAAAGTGTTTTTCAGTGGAAAATGTGGTTTTCAACAAAATCCTATCTTTCATAAGGGCAATTTGCTACTTGTAGAAAAATATGTTTTCAGATTTTATTTTTTGATGAAAAGTTAACATTGCCCAATATATGTTTATTACATTTTCCTTTAAATTCTCCATTTGAAAATAAAATCAATATATTTTCTGCTAGCTCAAATGCATATTTTTTATCCCACCTACTATATTTGAGACCAGTGTAATATAATGAAATAATCAATATTTTAAAATAAGTAACAAGTTAACCTCTGTATGTATTCTGGACATGATAGGCCCAGATGTAGTAACTTTGATTAATAAAGATAGGATTGTAGCTGCACATTCTTAAGGATTTTTAATTTTTTGTCTAGAGAACATAATATACAACATATCAAACTCAGAATTTGTACAATATTTATGCCACATGAGACAATGATATGACCTCCTAAATTTTCTATTTCCTTGCCACAGATGTTTGTGGCTGAATTCTAAGATTATGCTAACTCTTATTTGAATGCTGTTGAATTTGGTTTTGTAAATTCTTTGGTCTTTAAACTTTCAGAAAATGGTCAGTCTTTAGCTGAAAAATTCTAAACATTAATAAAAAAGGCATGCAGTAAATTTCACACAGTGCTTTGAAAGCAGTAATACTAAATCCTGTTTAATCGAATGGTTTTACCTTCCCATTTATTTAACTAGGATACTTCATTGTAACAATATGGGCATTAGCATAGCAACAGTTACAGCTTTTGTAACAGTTAGTTAAACTGAAAGATTTATTATGTATTTATTAGGTGGTAATATTTCATTACACTACAGCCCTTTTTTTCTTTTACATTAACTTTATGAAACAGGTTTGCAATAAATTCACTAAAGAATGTACACTTATCTGCAAAATTGGCCCAGTTAGGTACAATTCTGATTCACCTATAGTAATGATAGCTTTTACTATGAAGAGTCTTTGTTAGCTGTTTGGATGTTGTCCTATGACTGGATTCAAAACATTAAAAACCCCGGTACAATGACTAGTTATATTAGCGGTGTACAGTAGGGCTGTGTGAAATTTTGCTGGGTGTTTCGTATCAAAGCTGTTTCAATCCATTTTGAGCTCAAAACAGTGAAATTGAAATGAAACTAAGCCTGTGAAACAGCTTCAAAAGAGAACAAGGGCACACAAAAAGTTTCAAAAGTTCTGAAAAGCTTCGAGTTTTGAAGCTGGGCTTGCTTGGCTTCAGTGCCGGTTCCAGCCAGCAGCAGCAGCCTCCTGTCATCCAGCACAGATCCGGAGGATCTGTCCCCCAGGAGGATTGTGGCACAGCCCCCAGCCGTCCTGGGGGTATGGACACCCGGATCTGCACACTGGATGACAGCATGCTGTTGCTGCTGTCTGGGGCCAGCAGCAGCACCAATCTTCCCAGCACTGGTTCCAGGTAGTAGCAACATCTTCCTGTCATCTGGCAGGCAGATTGGGGACCCACCCACACCCCCAGGAGGGCTGCAGAGCTGTGCCAGACCCCTCCTGGGGGTGTGAGCCTCTTATCTGCCTGCCAGGTGACAGGAGGCTGATTCTGGCACCTGGGGATAGAGGCAGCACCAATCTTCCCAGAGCTGGGTGTGGGCCATGCCCAGCACCAGTCCCAGGTGGCAGCAGCAGTCTCCTGTGATCCAGCAGGCCAATTGGGGGCCTGCACCCCTGGGAGGAGTCCAGCACAGCCCCACAGTCCTCCCAGGGGTGTGAGCCTTTGGATCTGCCTGCCAGATGACAGGAGGCTGTCACTGCTGGCAAGTGACAGGAGTTTTGCTTGTTAACAGCTTGAGGTGCAGTTTCCCATAAATCTCTGCACCTATTTCCTTGAACCTTGGTAGGCTTCATGCCCTCAGAAGGGGCTAATATCCCTGCAAGTTTCATTTGAATCAGGCAAGTAATGACAAAGTTATAGGCCGTTTTGTGCTTCCCCATTATAGCCTATGGGTGAAATGTCAAAACAGCATTGAAACAATGAAACAATTTTGCCAAAATGAAATGGAATGGTACTTTTGAAACTAAATGAAACTTGAAACAAAACATTGTTCCATTGAAACAGAAGTTGAAGTGGAACAGTGCTGGTTCATGCAGCCCTAGTGTACAGCATACACTTCAGAAGTGCATGAATTCAACACGTATAGTAGCCCAGCTAATGGTGCTGAGCTGCTGGGTGCCTCAGTCCCCATGGAATTTGTAAAACCAATATTCCCTTGATTATCTTGTTTGTGGTGCTCTGTTTCACAGGCATTCTTAGAACATGCCTATGCAAGTGTGTCTCACACAAAACATAGTGATCAGGAGCTATAGCCTGCTGATAGCTAATAAACAGTGTTCACAGCATGGGAAGGTAAAAGACTTGGGTCTCTCTGCTTGATTTGGAACAAGAATTTGAAATTTGCTCACCTTCCAGGAGAGCACCCTACCCACTGGCCTCTACGAATGCAGAGAAGTGACAATTTTTGCCTGATCTGGCCACTGAAAGCACTTTATAGCTGTGACCAAATACAAGTGCACAGCAGCAAACAGCTTAAAAAATGGCTGATTGGGTGAAAATCTGGCCCCTCATTGCATGAGGTATCAGAGAAAGATATTACAAAATGTAGTGTCTTCTATAACTTGTATCCACAGAGCTCTTAGCCTGTTGCTGTCTTTAGAATGGGAGGGGGAGAACGCCAGCAAAGGGAGTTCAGTCGGGGGGGATTTCAGCTCTACCTGGAGGGTGCGGCAGGTCTATTGAAGCCCACCTGAGGTGGGGGGGAGCTCCAATTCATCCACCCTACCCTTCACTACCAGCTGGTGAGCCCCAAGAATGAGTTTCCTCCACTGCCTTCCCCCACTCCCTCTGAAAATAGCCAGCACTGGCAGAGAGCCCTGGCTGTTGCTGAGAACCTGGCTGCAGGCTCCCAGCCCCACCTAGATTTCCCTCTCCTGTGGAACCAACAATGAACTGCTGGTTGACTGGGGTAATATTGTAACTCAGAACACTTTGAAAAAATTGTTCTCATTTACAGCTGGGAGCTGCACTTCTGTCTGCACCCTAGGGTATTCTGAAATGTGATTTTCTCAGTCTCTCCTGTTGCAGCTTTTCCACTTCTAATAAAATATGCAGTATTCATTGCAGCAGGGACATGGGAATGCCCTAATCTCCAGACTATGAAGTCATAGTTATGCTCTTGGGTCTAATAACTATTTAGTTTGTTGAAGTTGTTCCATTTCATATTAAATAATTCCAATTTCTATATGAAGTGTTTTGTCTCACTTTGTGAGGGTCCTTATATGACAAACACAACAGATTTCGGGTTCCTTTCAACTTTTTGCTATAACACTATTCCTGAATCTTCTGAACCAGAAATAACAAACCAAACAAAATCCTCCCTTCCTCGGGTGAACAAAAAATAAAAGTGGGGCATCAGTCTTGAATTTAATGATTTTTCAAAAGGCTTAGAGACCTGATGACACCTCTCATTCCATCAATTCCTGAAGAGTTCTAAAGCATCAAACTGCTTCTGTTCAGAAGTCTTTGTAGACTTAGGCTGAGAACAGAAGTTAAAAAAGCCACTGGTGGACTGGTGGAAGTGCTCTAATTATCATGCTTTATTTAAAGTGCTATAAGTTAGAGTGGGAGAAAACTGAATGGAAGTTCATGTAGCAGGACATTTGCCTGCCACTTCAAGAGATCAGGCAACCTGAGGAGCTAATTGTGGAGTCAGCTGACCCAGGGAGCTGGCAGGTGAGGCTAGGCCTGATGAAGGGAGTCACCGGATTGAGGAGGGCTGGACTTAGGCAGGGTATAAGTGCAGACCCTCAGAGTAGGGTTGGTAGTGACATCTTGGGAGCTGGTGAAGGAACATTACCCAGCATGAAGGCTGCAGCTCCTGAATGTCAGCAAGGCAAATAACACCTGAAGCAGTCTGGAGGTTTGGGTAGTAACTGAAGGGATGGAGGATATTCCTGGGGATGCAGTGTGGGGTCCAGGGCCCTGAGAAGGGGGTTAAGTATACAGGGGCCTAGTGAGAGGTCAGATGAGCCCAGCGAGAGGGGCTGAGTATATAGAAGCCTATTAAGAGGCCAGGTGAACCCTGAGCAGCTGGGAGTCTGTGGGCCTATTGAGGGGCCAGGTGAGCCCCAAGAGAGGGGCTGAGGAGACCCTTGAAAGGTCGAGGTGAATCTAGTGAGTGGGGCAGAGTGTGGGGGGCCTAGTGAAGGGTCTCGATGAACCCAGAGAAGGAAAGATCTGTGTTAGTGAAGACCTATGGAGAGCTTCAGGTGAGTTCAGAGAGAGTGGGTGATCTATGGAGGGGCTGAACAGAGTGGACCCACAGAGAAGAGAGGATTGACAGCCGGAGGACTGACCCTGGAAATCTTAACCAACCTGTGTGTGGCCACATTTCAGAGTTTGAAATAGACCACAGCAGAGACTACTAGAGCCAGGAAAGCCTGGAGTTCTCAACTAGATAGTAAGGCCAGGGTCTAGGGAAGCCTCAAGGTCCTTGCTTGTTAACAGCTGAGAGGAAGGGGTCAAGGGGCATGCAGCCCAAGATGATGATGGCTCATGGTAGGCCATCCAAGGAGGAGAGATCAATGAAAAGGTTTTGAGAGAAAACTGGGGGCCAGAGATGCATGAGGACCCAGATGTGAGATGGAGCTGGAACCAGGGGACCCAGAGGTTGGCAGCTCAGGATAGGCTTAGGACAGCAAGAGGAATCTCACAGGGGGATGAATAAGATCAGGAAGGCCTGAAGACCAGTCCTGGGTAAGACCTGAAACTGCATGCTACTTGCACTGGTTAGCATGGTGGGGCTGCCTGTGACAGGGCACCCTCCAAGAAATGCCACACATGGACCACCCCAGGGAAAGGTAAGTATGGGGTGCTAGAAAGCTTCAGCTCCTACTGCCTTGTGGCTTACCTCATGAAGAGGGCAAGCTGGGGGTGCACACCCCAACAGAAAAGCACGTGGTAAAGAAGAGCAGGAATACAGGAGTCCAGGGGTCCAGACAGGAACCAGAGAAGACCAGGGTCATGTGAGTCCAGTGGGCCAGGGAGGGGTCAAGGAAAACCAGATCCACATCAGTCCAGGGGCACAGTGAGGGGCCAGGAATACTGTAGTGGGACCAGAAAGGTCCAGTAGCCTACTGAGGGGCTGGGAGAGTGGAGGTAGTGACCAGATGGTCCAAGGGCCGGGAGAGTGGCTAGGGAAATGGAGGGCCAAATTGGTCCAGGACAAGAGACTAAAGGAGCTGGCAGCCTAGAGAGAGGCTGGGAGAGAGACCAAGGAGTCTAGTAGCTCATGCAGGGGCTGTACAAGACCAAGAGGTCTGAGGGCTGGATGTGGGGCTGGAGAAGAGGTTGAGGGGTATGGAAGCCCAGAAAAGGGCTGTGCAGAGAAGCTGATGGGTCTGAGGGCCAGGAGTGGGGCTAAGTGAGGCTAAGTGAGGGGCCAGAAGGCCCAGAAAGGGGATACATAAGCCACTGGTAGAACATCAGTGAAGATGCCATCTGCAAGGCTTTGGGTGTGATGTAGGGGTGAAATAGAGCCACACAATTTGGCCCATAAGGCCTTGGCCACAATCTTCATGGTCATTATAATAAGCCACAACCCTGTAATGAGGGCATCATCCTGCATTCTTTATTTCATAGATTTCATAGATTTCATAGACATTAGGGCTGGAAGGGACCTCGGGAGATCATCGAGTCCAGCCCCCTGCCCAAAGGGCAGGAAGTCAGCTGGGGTCATAGGATCCCAGCAAGATATGCATCCAATTTACTCCTCAAGGTGTTCAGTGTAGGCGCTTGAACCACCTCCGCTGGCAGACTGTTCCAGACCTCGGGGGCTCGGACAGTAAAGAAATTCTTCCTTATGTCCAGCCTGAAACGGTCTTGCAGGAGTTTGTGACCGTTCGACCTCGTCATCCCATGGGGCGCTCTGGTGAACAAACGTTCCCCCAGATCCTGGTGGTCACCCCGATAAACTTATAGGTGGCCATCAGATCACCCCTGAGCCTATGCTTTTCCAGGCTAAAGAGTCCCATGGCTCTCAGCCTGTCATCGTAAGATCTGTTTTCCTGACCTCTGATCATGCGCGTGGTTCTCCTCTGGACTCTCTCAAGCTTCTCCACTTCCTTTTTGAATTGTGGAGCCCAAAACTGGACGCAGTACTCCAGCTGCGGCCTCACCAAGGACGAGTACAAGGGGAGAATGACGTCCCGGGATTTGCTCGAGAAGCATCTATGGATGCACGCCAGCATTTTGGTCGCTTTACTAGCCGCAGCATCGCATTGCAGGCTCATGTTCATCTTGTGGTCAATGATGACCCCCAAGTCTTTTTCTTCCGTAGTGCTATCCAACGTAGCACTGCCGAGCCTATAAGGGTGCTGCAGGTTTTTCCTCCCAAGGTGGAGAACCTTGCATTTTTCGGTGTTAAACACCATCAGGTTCTCATCTGCCCATTTGCTGAGCTTGTTCAGGTCAGCCTGGATCACCCGCCTATCTTCTGGCGTGGATGCTTTGCCCCAAAGTTTGGTGTCATTGGCGAACTTGGCCAGTCCACTCCTGACTCCAATGTCCACATCATTAATGAAGATGTTGAACAGTATGGGTCCCAGGACAGAGCCTTGAGGGACCCCACTGGTCACAGGGCACCACGATGAGTGACTGCCATCAATCACAACCCTCTGGGTCTGACCACGAAGCCAATTTCCCAGCCAGCGGATCATATATAACTAGTAACATCAAGGTGTGGTGGGCAGAGCTGGGCAGACTGCCCATATAGCAGGGTATACAACATTTTTTTGGTCTCCAGGGGCTTACAGCCACCCCTGGACATGGCGCACTGTGACAGTTTGATGTATGGTGGGGTGGGGGTGGGGGAAGGTAAAAGCCTGCCTACTCTGGCCAAGACCAGCAGGTTGGGGGGAGCACTTGTGCACACCTCCCAGAAAGCTGCCAGAGCTTTCTGTCAGCAGTGGATGGAGGGGATAATGGGGGAAAGGGATCCCCCGTGCCTTGTGAGCCACCCCCAGATTGCTAGGTTGGGTCTTGGGGTGGGGGCAGCTAGACTGTGCCGGGTCTGTGCAGTGGAGGAGCTCCTTCCCCCCACTCACAGTTCCCAGAGCAGCCAAAAGCCAGGCCAGTCAGTCTCATGCTGCAGCTGCTGGCTGCAGCTATAAAAGTCTGGAGCAGGGAGGGAAGAGAGCCTCCATGCCACACAGACCCACCCCCCCAGATTGCTGGCTCAGGTCTTGGGGGGTGCCAGGCTGGGTCTGCATGGCAAGGGGGCTCCCTCCTCACAGCCCAAGTTACCGGTGTGACCAAAAGCTGGGATGTCTCATAATGCAGCTCCTGGTTGATGCTGTAAAGAGGCTGGGGTACGGGGCAACCACTAGGGCTGTGCAAAGCTTCGGGTGCTGATTCAATCTGGAGGAGATTCAGCCCAATTTGGTGGCCAAATTTCTGAATCTGAATTGAATCAGGGGGCCAGTTAAGAGGTCTGAATCAATTTGAAGCTCTCTGAATCAATTTGGAAAAGATTCAGAGAACTTTGATGATTTGGGCAGTCCCTGCTGGCTGCAGCAGGGAGCTGGACCTGGACTCCAAGCTGGTAAGTAGGGGGTGGAGGAGGGGAGAGGGGACCATGGAGGCCCCATCCCCTGTCAGCTCCCCCAGACCTCCTAATGGCTGCCCTGTCCACTCTAACTCCCGGCCCTTTAAAATAAAGCCCTCACTCAGTGGGTGCTGCCAGATGTGGGGGTGATCCCTGCTGCCCCACACTGCCCCATGCTACATGGGAGGCTCTGCTAGGAGCCCCCTGACCCCTCTACCTGCTCTCCCAGTGCCCCCCATGACTGCCCCACCCACCCAGCTTTTGGCTCTTTGAGAAAAAAATACAACCCTCCCCAGACTCATTGGCTGCTGCAGTGGTCTCAGGGCTTCTGGGAGCTTGTGAAGAGCTCCCCATGCAACGCGAGGCAGCAGGGGGTAGGGGGGAATCACACCCCTGCTTGGCAGCAGCCAGTGAATGGGGGCTTTTTTTTCAAAGAGCCAGGAGCTAGGGCAGGTGAAACAGCCATTGAGAGCAGGTGGGGGATGGGCCCTGTGTGATTCAGAGATTTGGCTGATTCAGTAGCAGCTGTATCTCCGAAACAGATTCGGCCAAATCGATTCAGGACAGTGATTCGAATCACTGAATCGAATCGCTGTCCCCTGAATTGGCCAGATCTGAAGCGAATACTGGCTGCTTTGCACAGGCTTAGGAAACACCCTGCCGCATGCCTCCCCTCTCCCCGATTTGCTGTGTCAGGTCTTGACAGGGTGAGGGGAACAGGCTGGGTCTGTGTAGAAACTGGGAGAAGAATGATGGAGCCCCCTTGACACACACACACCACCTGACCCCCTCAAGACATGCCACAGCAATCTCGTAGGGTGGGGTGGCACGCAGAATCGGGACTCCCTTCACTGGTCATCCGCAGTTCCTGGCACAGGCTAAAGCTGAGCTGTGCAGGCTTGTTCTGAAGCTGCTGGCTGCAGGTGGCAAGAGGCTGTGGTGGTGGAGGAGGAAGCCCCCCTGCTGCATGGACCTAGCCATCCTCCCCAAGACCTGACAGATCCCACTCTATGTGCCATGAGCATCTGTTCTGTTACAGCTGTGAAGCACTTTCTGCACACTTAACATGCAATAAGTGTAACATCTGTACCTACTCTTGCTTCCTGTCTTACATTTCCTCTTCTCCTTACTGGTATAGCCTCTCCTGGTGAGGTCATCCAATGACCTTAAGGCAATAGTGTAATTCTTCACAAATCTGTAGTAATAGCCAGAAAATTTTACAGAAGCCTTGAGCTTTCTATAATTTTATGGTAGGGCCATGTAGTAACAACCTGTATTGTATTAGGATTATATTTATAATTTCTTGCAATACTGTGTGTCTGACATACCTGACTGATATTCCAAAGAACTGCCATTTATAAATTAATAGCTTGAGTTCATACTCTTTTCTCTGGTCCAATGTTTTCTTCTTTCTACTTCCTTTAGACTTCTTCAAATTATGATTAGATCATCCAAGTTGATTAATATCTTTGGCACATTCATTTCTCTTATAACATTCTCCATTAAAACCTGAATTATTGTTGATACTCTAGATATGCCTTGAAGCCAGAACTTAAATTGGTAAGAGCCCAAGGGGCAAATGAATACTGTCCTCTCTTCATCATTTTTCCTCAGACAATTTGGTAATATTTACCTACAGTGTTCAAAACTGAAACACATTGGTTCTTTAGCAAGCAGCTAAAATCACCTTGTAGAAGAGGAATGGTATACTGACCAATCACACTGTGTCTATTTAAGATCCAGTGGTCTATAAATGTTATTAACTTTAAATTTTCCTTTTGAGCCTCCACCATGGGGACATGCAGGTTGTTTGGTTCAAGTCAGAAAAGATCATGGGTCTTTTAGTGCTGCTTCTTCCTGTGCTCTGATGAAATTCCCTAATTCATTTGTAGGATCAACTAGCAAAACTGAAGCCTCACATTGGTGTTTTATAATGGTCTCTTTCTCAAATAGGTCTATCCTCTGATCTCGTCTCATGGAAATTACACGGGTCATCTTTTTTAACATTCAGAATAATGATGAGTACATCACTAAACATTATTTGTACCTTTTCTTTGTCTTTTACATAACCTGTGATTGTGGATTTTCAGGGTATAATCATATATAAAGACAAGCTCCTGAGACTTTCTAATCTAAGAGATGTTTTCATTTTTTTCCATCTGGTATTGGTGACTAATGTTATTTTTGTGGCCTGTAAAAACTAGCACCAGTTAGATGTAGCTTGGCACTGTAGTGGAGTGATATATATATCCCAATGGAAACTCCTGTAATTTTTGTAGTTTTACTCATACTATATAGCAGATATCCCTGCTACCAAAAGGTCTCTCTTGAAGTTAAATATATGTCCCTATTTATCAATCCTCTAAAACTATGCAAGTGAAATACAGACCATTAAAAATATTTGCTTTCTCTGAGTGATTTAGGATGTGTGCAAGGGATACTATCTCAGAGGATCATGGATGAGATCCTAAGGTAATCCTTTTGTTAGCTGATTAACAGCTGTAAAAAGGGCAAATTGCAGTATAACAAGGATACCTTCTGGAGTTCACACCCTGAAATCTGGGAAATAAATACATTAGGTGCCATTAACAAGTCAGAACTTTCCTATTCACAAGTCCTCCAAAGGTGTGTACAAACAGGGACATCTTAGGAGAGGAAAGAGAACACAAGTTATAAACCTGAGAAAACATCACAACCAAAAGTATTCAAGTAATGTAAAGTGTAAAATTTCATTCCCCTCCAGACACTTGAAAATAGTCCATCTAAAGGCCTTCATAATCATCAGGGAGACTATCTTACATGTAACATCTTCTGACACTCCATACCAGCCAGCCATCAAACTTCAAGCACAGTTAATATTAGCAAATAGGAGCAGTCTGAGTGTCTCTTTGGAAGTCTGATTCTGGTTATTGACCTGGTCACACCTGGATGTACAACCATGGACCCCACCTTGCTGCTCCAGAGGCATTTTTAGAGTCCACTTGGCTTTGCAGCTGCTTCTGCCTAGGATGAGAGCTAAGAATATTCATGGCCTGGAAACAGAATCTAAATTTCTATTAAAAAATGAAATCTTTGAGGGAACTTTTACCCTCATATATCAAGCTAAGCTTCTTATGGTGAATACTCAAATATCACTTGCTGAATTATGGGTAAGGATTCAAATAAAACTCTCAGTGAAAGTTTTTTTTTCCTTTGCACTAATAAAGGAAATAGAAAAGCCCTTTCCATTTTGGGCTTATGATTGAAGATTTTGAAGATTCTGACTAGCTATAAGTGAAATAGTTGTGTGCAACAGGCTCAGAAGTCTTTCTTTATGTATACTCATGAAGCACCACTCACTCACTTGAAGACAGTTAAGCTACGTAACTGTAATGAGGGCAAATTTTGTTACATTTATGTTTCAAGAATCAGAGATGTGTATAGACCTGTATTTGCCAGTAGAATACCATTAGAAATTGAGCCCCTTTGTCAGATTACATTGTGCTAAAACTTTAGTACAAATCTATCAGGCTAGTTTGGATCACCGAGTGCTAGCTGAGTGACAGCAGAGAAATTGAGGACTTTTTCTAGCACCTGAAGAACAGAAATAATTAAAAGGAATTGATTCAAGCCCAATGAACAACATGTAAGAACTCTATATTGAATCAATAAGATTTCATGACTTTTATATTGACATATACATCTTAGAGGATTAAAACAGATCCTATCAGTGGAGCAATACCGTAATCATACAGACATCTATAAATTTGTACTTTATACCCTGAATAAAAAAGGATTTTTTAAACTTTGGGGATCCCAGTGATTGATCTATGTCATATTATATTATTGTGTTGTGTTATCTGCCCTGTTTTCTAGTTTAGCAGTTAATGAAGTGTGAAGAGTGACCTATCACCACTTACTTCTACTCACAAAGATAGGCAATATAAGAAATTTATTGTCATTATCATCATCATTCTTCCCAAGAGCTCTAGTCCTGGACCAAGACCCCATTATGCTAGATAGCATACAAACAGAACAAAAAGACAATCACTATGTCAAAGAGTTTAGTGTAAGGCAACAACCAAAAAACTGTCTGGGTATGTGCCATTGTGGAATGTAAAGGGAAATAGGATTCTGCCCAAGAAGACAGTCAAAAGGTGTTGGCATGGTGATGTTTGTGGAGGATACTACCCAGAAAAAAAGTTTAGCGGGAGGGAAGAAGAGGATTAGAGCAAAGCCCTTTGGGATTCCCATGAAAATGTGGCGGTTGGTTGAGAGACAACAAATTAGAAGTAATTAGAGAAATAGAAGTGGTGCAAATTTGAGCCGGGGGCTTTTTCCCTCAGCACACATGCTCAGACATGCACTTTGTTGTGGAGCCAATTGTGCCACTTGAGGTAAAATAACCCTGCCTGGTTCCCCCCAGATCTGCTGCCAGGGGGAGCTACAGCCTGGGGTCAGCACCTGTGCTGTCCCCAGCAGTATATAAAGCTACCCTGTCCTGGCCCCAACAGTACAAAAAGCTGCCCTGGCAAGTAGCTCAAGGCTACTAGCTCTCAGGAGCTTCTGGGGTCCAGCCAATTGGTACCTGGGGACACTACCCCTTGTGCCAGCTGGACTGAGAGTTCCCTGCACCCTTTACCCCAGGGACAGGCAATTATTTCAGGAGGAGGTTCGCTTACCCAATTTTGGCAGACTGCCAAGGGCCGCATGGGTAGCCTCGCCCCTTGACAGGTACCCCAACCCCTGGTCACCATCTTGGGACCAATAATACCAAGGTAAGGAAGAGGGAGGAAGAGGTGAATAGGGAGCATAGATTTCAGCACTGGTGGGGCCTAAAGTGGGGCACAGACTGGCAGGGGTCTGTGAAGCCAGGCTGCCCATCGCAGCTGCATGTGGCAGCAGCAGCTGTGGGCCCTGCGCTTGCCATGCTGGGCAGTGTTGGCTGCTGCTGCCTTCCCGGAGCTCACTCGCTCACACGCTGGGCAGCCCAGAGGCAGCAGTGGCAAACAGTGTCTGGTGGAGCAAGCAGGGGGTCACAGCTGCTGTCACCACGTGCAGCCTTGACGGGCAAGCCCAGAACTGGCTCAGGGCCCAGGCTGGTAGTGGGGCTGGGTTACAAGGTGGTGCTGAGTGCGGGGGGGGGAGGAGGGAAGCTGCCCCTCACCTGCCCCGTGGCCATGCCCCACACTGCAGCCACTGGCAGTCTGCCTGGGCCTATCTGTGCCTGCTCCAGACAGCCCTGCATGGGCTGTGAGTGGCTGCAGCAGGGTGTGCCGGCCACAGAGCAGGGAAGGGCTGCTTTCCTCCATGCAGGGAAGGAACAGGGAAGGAGCCTGGGGAAAAGTTGAGAGCATGGGGGGGGAAAGAGGCTCCTCCCCTGCCCCGTGGACAGCGCTCCCTGCTGCAGCTGCTTGCAGCCCGCATGGGGCTGTCTGGGGCAGGCACAGGCAGCCCTAGTTGGGCTGCAAGTGGCGGCAGCACGTGGTTTCGCCCACGGGGTGGGCAATGGGCTGCTTCCCCCTCCACACAGTTTTTTCCCCAGCTCCTTCCCTGCCTGGGTTCCTCTCCTGGCTTCCCCCCCTTTCCCCTTACCTGTGATTCTGGCATGGGGCAGCCATGTGGTCCAAGGCCAGAAGCTCCTGCTGGGGTTTCCAGCTGTGGGGGGGCAGGGCTGGGTGGGCCCTACTGTTGTGGAGCCTGCTGGGATTCCTCTGGGTCCTACTGCCCTTGGTTCCTGTCATTATTGACAAGAATGAAGGGCAGAGAAATATTAATTTTCTAAATTTTTTAGGAGTCCTGTGGGCCAGATAGAATGACCTTGTGGGCTAGATTTGGCCTGCAGGATGTATTTTGCCCATCCCTCCTCTACCCACTGCAGCAGTCTGGCAGTGGGGGCTGCTACCTGACTGTGACCTGCTGTGCACCTGCCAGACCCAGATTAGGATTACACAGCCAGTAGAGGCATCTGCCTCCCTGGGCCAGCCACCAGTACACTGTGGCTCCAGGGTTGTCTTTTGTGTGGCACTATGGCCATGTGTGCCCTACCTGACCATCTGGGCAGCTGTCGCCCGGAAGATGTTCCCAGTGTGGTGGCCTGCTTTGAACTGTCAAGCCATGTCCTCCAGGCCCCAATTGGCCAGGAGGTCACCCACCTTCAGCTGGGTCCAAGATGCCAACTCTGAGCAGGCAGTGTTTGGAAACTGAAAAATCCCTGATAAAAAAATCCCAAAGTCACTCAGTATAATACTGCAAAATCCATGTTCCTCCATGATTAAAAGACCACTATATATATATATATAGAGAGAGAGAGAGAGAGAGAGAGACAGCAATCAGCTGGGCATGTTTTATTGATATATCTACAGTGTTAAAGCAATTCAGACACCTAGCAGTGTCTCTATCATCTTAATAAAATACATTTTAAATACCTATATGTTTTACTCCTCCCCAGAGGGGCAACAGCCCCCCAACACGGGCCAAATGGCCCCACAAAGGCCCACATGCCCCACTCCAGCCCCCTGGATTGCTGTCCCACCTGGTCCCATCCCTTGCTAATTCCTGCAGTCACCCTCAATGGCTGCTCCACCCAGCCCCACCCCCCATTTCCCCAGACCCCACAATAGCTGCCCTGCCTAGCCCCATCCCCCACTTGCATCCCCAGGCCCCCAAGGCTGCCTCCCCAACTCCAGGCAAAAAGAAAAAAAGGGGAAAAAAGGAACCCCCCCACCTCTACTCACTGAGCAGGGGCTGGGGGATCTGGGGCCTCATGGCAGAGGCCCCCAGACAGTACAGGGCAGCAGGGGGCAGCACGACCTCGGCTGGAGCCCCTGTGGCTGTCACCCTGCCCCAAGCTGTGTGGGAGGGGCTCCAGTGACCCAGGCAGCAGCTGAAACTGCTGGTAAGTGCTGGGGGGTTTGTTTTTTTTAATTCTAGGGATGCTGGGGTGGGGGAAGAGATTGGGGGCCTCAGGGACTTGGGGGGATGGGGCTGGGCAGGGCAGAGACTGGGGGGCTTAGGGAGCAGGCAGGGAGTGGGGCCAGGTGGGGAAGGGAGCAGGGGGGCTGGGGGAGTGGGCAGGGGATGGAGCCAGGTGGGGAAGGGATCGGGGGACTTGGGGGACAGGCAGAGGGTGGGACAGGGATCAGAGGATCAGGGGACAGGCAGGGGGCGGGCCCAGGCAGGGCACTGGGGGAGGCTTGGGGGACAGGTGGAGGATGGGGCTGGGCAGGGCAGGGATTGGGGAGGCTGGGTGAGTAGGTGCGGCAGGTGTGGTCCCCCCCATAGTCTCCTCCCCTCTTCTCCTCCCCCGATTCCTTACTTACCAGCACTGAAGCCCTGCTGCTGGCACACTGTCTTCCCTGCAGGGCAGGCAGTGTGCTTCAACACCAGAGTAAGGGCCAACCACAGAGATTCTCCGGCAGCCAGAGTGTCTCTGTGGAGGAAGCAGCCTCCGGTTGCCTCAAGGCATGGTCCAGGACTGTGCCCTGCCCCACTTTTTTTAGCTCCATTTTTTTTTTACCCCTGGATATCTAGGGGTCTAATTTTGCCCCCATGCTGCAAGGTTGCAGTGGCAGGAACCTTTTCCTATTCCTGCATGTGCCTCTCACAGCATCCCAAAGGGGTTTGAGACACTGCAAGAGGCATGTGCAGGCTTGTCTGGATGTGCCCTAAGTGGGTAAGTGGGAAACAGGAAGAGTTAATAGCAGCAGAAACAGGAGCGAAGAAGCCCAGCTCCCCTGGCATGGTGTGATTCAGGATGGGGATAGTGAGAAAAAGAGGGGCTTCCATAAGAAAAGGCAGCTGCAGATGACATACCGAAAGAAGGGATTAAGTAAACAAGATCTGAAGAGGTCATGAATGGTTGTGTTCTTTGTAGAGAGGTGATGAGACTGCAAGAGAAGGGAAGGTGGTTGGAGGAAGAAAAACATAGATAAGGAATGATGACACAAGAGAAGCAGAAGTAGTGGCAGAGGCAAATGTGAGAAGTGCAGGGTAGAGGGAGGAATGGCCTCAACCAAGATTAGACAAATAATACCAAGGTAAGGAAGAGGGAGGAAGAGGTGAATAGGGACCATAGATTTCTGTTGGTGGGACAGATGAGGTGAAATTTTCTGAAGCACAGATAGGGACAGAAATTACATATAAACTGGTGTAGGTGATCAAAAAACAGTTCAAATCTGCTACACAACAGAAGTTCAGTGCACATAAACTGTTTTCAAAATGTCTGAAACTGCTTTAAGATAAACCTGGCTGGATATCAGACTTAACTGATTTAAGTTAAATTGGTTTATTGAACTTCTGTTTTGCGCCCCCCCCCCCATTCAGGTTAACTCATAATCACCTAAAATCTCAAGATACTTCACACCTGCCTGGAAATTCTCCTTTGCAGGGTAGGTGGGCTAGCTTTGGCCCAAGCTGTCTGCTTCAGCATAGCAGGGAGGCATGTTCTAGCACTCAGCCTCTGGCCTGGGTCAGTGCAAGTATGTGGCTGAATGTCTGGAATCAATAGTAAATGTCTGTTCATTTTCTTATCAATTCAATCTATGCAGCTTAGAGTAACCTGCAATTAAGTCAATTCAGCCTCAGGCTTTTGGGCAGTCTGTACCCATGTCACCAGATTGAAACCCCCTCTCCCATGACCCTCATGGGGTAACATGCCTAAGACTAGCTATCCTTCCACCTTACAGGGGGCTCTTTCAGTGGCTCAGTGTGACACAAACTGGTCCACAGAAAGAAGGAAAGAAAGAAAGAGCTCTGCATTGCCAAATGTGATTAGGAAACAAGAATCATGGTTAATTAGGTGAGAACCTTCTGCAGTCAGAGTTAAACCAATCTAAGAGAGAGGTCTCACATTAAGAAGAAGATTAAGACTATGAATTTAAATTAGGAGCTAGCCTTATATTTATAAACTCTGCTAAACCAATAATACTGTACCTTTAAGATTTTTAAAGGTGGTTACTAAGTATTTTAAATTAAAATATAAAAGTGTTTAACAGAGTTACTGGAAAAGCTGGGTAAGGCATTAGAAAGCAGATTTATTCTATAAGGAAGACAAGACATCCATGCAAAATTGCTACCAAAAAGCTAGTATTCATTGAGTTCCATGAAGCGCAAATGACACTTTCTTTTCATGCATAGGGAAGCAAAATATTTACAAAGAGGAAAATTGTCAATTCTAATTTAATTTTGTTAGCTAATTTTTACATTTATCTACTTATAATCTATTGATAACAATTCATGTGTGATGAAATAAGATGATTGACCCAGTAGGAACTGTAATGGAGCTGAGGACAGAAAGAACAAAGTACCAGTGGGATACCAGCAAAGCATCCAGAGGGATAAAGCAGGATTAGGCAGAATAATCAGGAATTTAGTCACTGGCAGGAAGCTAAGCGGAAAAGTGAGCTACAGGGTTAATATAGTTATGAAAGAAATTATACAATAAGGGGAATAAAATTACTTTTACAACTCTGAATTTAGTGCTTGTAAAAGATGTCTGATAACCATGGATATTTATCTACTGCACAAAACAGACAGGGCATGGCATCAGGGCATGTTTCCTCACAGTGCCCTATTACTATCATTCTTAGTTTTATCCTGAGAGAAACACGTATAACGGGGTAGTTCATTTCTCCATGTCTATCAAAAATTAAATAACACTGCTACCACTGTCAACAAGGGGCCAATTATGCTGTGCCAGCCACCTACCAAATGGAAATTGAATGAGACCAAGCTCATTCTGGACTCAAGCAGGGGGTTGGACTAGATGAAGCTTCTTTGAGTCCTACTGAAATTTTATCATACAGATTTTAATCTGTATATTTAACTCTGTTCAGGTTCAAGTACTGTCTCCTTTGCCATGGATTTTCAAATGTATTTAGGCATCCAATTTCCTTTGAAATGAATGTTGGAAGCCTACATACTTTGAAGAGCTGGGCCTCAGTGCTTCCAACAGAGAGAAATATGAATAACAGCTGTCAAACAATTCATTTTCTCTCTTATCCTCTCCCAAAGCATAAGTTATGAGTGCAATATACTGTCTGGGAAATATTTTTTAAAGACAAATATGGACACCCTGCTATATATTTACATGATAGAAGGGTGGGTTGAAGTAGTGCATTTTGTATTTGTGGGTTCTTAGTCCCTTAGGGAAGCAGGTATTTAACTTTCTGAGAAAAAATCCCACTGGACTTGTCATTATGGTCCACAACCTAAGCCTTTAAGTTAACTTTAAAATAACCTGGGCTCAGGCCATTCAGCACCTGGAAGCTTATAATTTCTCATTAGCCAAACCTTGTGACAAGTTTTGAATGATTTTTTTTTTTCAGATGCAGATGGATATTAATATATCCAAGTAATGGAGGCTTTGATGTCGTTTGGGCTTTGAGCCGCTTTTATTTTCAGACCTTTTCTTGACAATTTAGAAATTGTAAGCAATCAGAGAAGAGAAAACAGCATATCCTTGGAAAGCTCCTCTTATCACCTCAATGATTCTTTTTAAATTGTTCTATCTAAATGGCCCCCCCAATTTCAATTGTTAATCTGAGAGTTAACCTGAGCAGCACAGTGCACCTTTATAACTCTCCCAAAGTGCATTCACCAGACAAATCACAAGGTTACATTTCACATACTAATAACATTGTAAAACAATGTATTCATGAACTGTTGTTTATTTTATGTCATATTTTAAAAACAGGAGAGAGAAAAAGTGAAAGCAGGAATTATGGCTCCAGACAAGGAAAGTAATAGCTGAGAAAGTATTCTGTGGTTCATTCTATGAGCAATGTATAATCAGGACTATGGGAACTTTAATGCATGAAGGGCAAAATGCAAGAGAACTCTGAAGCATGATGCGTTCAGAATTGTGCCCTCTGTTTATAAATGTCTCTGAGGCCTTGTCTTTGTCCGCTTTTTCTATTCCCCATTGCATACCTATCATTTGTATCCTCTCTATTTCTTTGTACAGTCTAGCAGTCATGGTGCAGACAGCTTCTCTATAGAATTTGTCATCTGGAACAATCCCATCCTCCTCAGCCCTGTCTTTTTCAAATCTCATAGAAAAAACAAGCTGCCCTGAAAATGCTCTGGAAGTCGAGTGAGATACTTCCTCATTTTCTGCCAGAACCCTTTCTCTTCCCCTCTAACTGCATTGCTTAAATTTGTGAAGCATTCTGGGATAAAAATTCCTTGAAAGAATCCCAGCCGGTATTATATGCAAGGACTGTGTCTTCATATCAGTCTTTTTTATCTTCCCTGACAATGGCTAAGCATAAAACTGATAGTGATATTAATTTCTCCACTATCCCATTACTCAGAGCAGGTCTACACCAGTCCACAAGTTTCTTATTCCAATTCATTGAGGAACATTGTATAACCAGTGTCATGTAAATTCCTTCTCCTGATTACTTCAGATGCAGCTTGGAAGTCTGAACTGCAACATTATCTATTTCGTCAATAAATCTATAACTGAGTTACCAACTGTCAGTAAATTTACTGTCAGCAAAAATTCCAAAATGGCTGTCAGTTCATTTAAAAATGTTGCTGTCAGTAAAAACACTAAGTAGCTGCAGTTTGATTAAAACTCCAACAGACTAGCACAGCAACATCACTTGGTGTCTGAGTGAGAGCACAGAACCCTGCAGAAAATGTGCTGCTGTGTCCTAGGCTGTCTGTAATACTTCTGGGTCATAAGGGGGCTTCTTTGCAGAACTGTGCCAGGACAGGGGAGCTGGAATGGCAGAGGCAAAGCTAGGGAGTGAGCTGGAAGGAATAGTAGGGTGCAGTTATGGGCATCAGGACTAGGGGAGCCCTGGTGAGGTGGGGGGTGGGTGCAGTACAGTGGAAATCCATCACTATACTCAAGCGGAGTTGCTAATCCAAGATTTTTTTAACTGCAACATTTTTACTGACAATCAGACTTTAATTTTTTTTTTTTTTTTTTTACTATGACTGATACCAAACCCCTAAATTTTATCCCATTTCTTCTAACTGAAGCCTGGCAGTAGGGCAGGGCCTGGCAGAATTACATTTACATAATGTCAAACATATTAGTAAAAACATGCATCAGTAAAAAAAAAAAATTCTTCTGTCAGTAAAATGATTGCTGATTGTCATTACAAAATATATCATCTTGGACTGGCAACCCTGATGTGTAATTGGATTGATCCTTTTATCCTTCCATAACCGTGCCATCAGAAACTTAAAAAAAATAGCACCCACTACAGGGACATTCTTCTGTGGCTGCTCTTGAGATTTCAGTCTTTGGTACCTTGACAACTCTTTATGTGGGATATAACAACTGCTGTTGGTGGCCAATCTGAATTGGCAGCTTCTAGTTTCCTTGTGGCTTCTATTTGTTTCTATCTTCTATAGTCTTTGCTTCCAATTTGCCTGAAAATCTCATCTGGCCTAGGACATACTTGACAAACAAGCTCTTTATGACCCATAAGATGACTGCAACCAGCTTGCGCTCAAGTCATTTCTAATTGTTAGCATTTTCACTAGCAATCTTTCTGAAGTTCTGTGGATGGGATAGAGGACCCACCCTAATACTGGGAATTAAAAACAGCTGCCTTTAAGAAACTCCCAATTCCTGCTTCCATCGTCTCTCACTTCAATGGCAAGTTATGAAGTTCTGATCTTAAACCTTTTATAAACTGATTGCTCATACAGAATTCTTTCACAGTTCATCACTGGACACAGGCCTCTCTCTATATTTTCAGATTCAAAACCTTGCTGGCTCTGTACTGCTTTCCCAACAGTTAACCCATTCATAGAAAGCAATAACTTAAACAATGTCAACTACTCATAGATTCTACCTTCATTTGCATTATCACTAATATTTCCTTTGCCAGCAGGGCCCCCTCCACTCTAATCAGACAACAGCATAAGATACAAAAGGAAAAGAACATTATAATAAAGATATAGTACCATCTATTGGTGGAGCTGCCAGCTGTGCATATTATTATAATATTTACTTATACTACTAGTTTTAATTCTTATTGAGCAATTTTGATTATAGTATTTCATGCCTAGTCCAAGGTTGGAAAGATTTATCTTAGCTACTATGTTGCCTTTTCATTTTATTACACTGGGTAGGTCTATACATGCAATTCTGGCACATGAATAAACTGTGGAACATATTGCTTTGGAGTTAATTGCTGTGGAATAAATTAGTTTACTCCAGCCTAATAGCTGCACATGTGTAGACACTGAGACATTTCCTGCACAGCTAATTAGTCATCTGCACCTTAAATGTCTCATGTAGACATGGCCACCAAGACTGAAAACCAAAACTTTCAAGCTTGGGTCCCTAAAGTCAGGCACCTCAGCTCCCGTTTGGTAAAAAAAGAAATGTATGTTGTTTTGTTTGTTTTAATTTTAATCACTGGACTATATGAACTCAAGACAATGAAGCCTCTCCTAGAAGTAAAGTTAAGCATGTGCTTAAATGTTTTGCTGAACTGGATGGACATATTCATATTACAGTATACGGTATAGTGTAGGGATGCCTGGGCTAGCTGTAAACTTGCTCAGGTACCAGAGACAGACTAGCCACAGCATCATGGAGGTAAGTATGGATTCTTTTATACTACTTCACATTTAGTGTGGCTGAGGTAAGTTGCTTCAGATAGGCTCGGGTATCTTGACAGCCCATTTCAGTCTACATTGACAACACACCCCAAGCTCTTCAGTACCTCAATAAAAGGTGTTGGAGACACCAGGTATAATTACCTTTCCTGGAAATGCAGAATATTTAGCACATCTGAAAAAACAAACCACTAGTCTGAAAAAATACTGGTCCTAAGTAAGTGGCTATTTGATGCATTAGAAAGCTGTTACACATTATTTTAGCTCTCAGATCTTGATAACTCCCTTCTCTTTCCTCCTCGCTTATAATGTCAAATAAAAAACCTTTTACTCTTCATTAATAAAGCTAAATGGGCCTATTTTATTATTGGATTTTTATTTTAAATCATGGATCTTTTATAATTGATATGAAACTATTGGGACATGGATAATTAGGGTTCTCTATAAATCAATGTTGACAAGCTGCATGAATGATTAAGGCAAAAAATGGCTAATTTCACAGTTTATCTGTGACATAAAATTCTCAAAAAGGGTAATTTATATTGCTGAAAAGATTCTTAGATTTTTTAATTTTTTTCCAATGGCACACAGTAATAAGGAAGATTAATGGTGGTTTTCAAATGACCTATAATTTATTCTTTTTAATCAAAAAGTGAATACAGAATTTTACATGATACAGAACTTGAATAGTCTTATATTTGATTGAAAAAAGGCAATCTATATATTGTAAATCTGATCCAATTTTACAACTGCAAACAATAGTCCAAAGCAGTGGTTTAACATTTAATAGGTGGGTGGGGGGGTGTCTACACATGCACTAAGGTGCTGTTCCTAATGTGCATTAAATTTAGTACCTCCAATGTGAGGTACTAAAATGCGCATTAAGATGCCTCAATGCACAGTAATGAATGTGAATGGTTTTTAAATAGTGCTTAATGTGCAGTAGCTTATTTTACTTCACATTAGCACAATAGCACATTTTTTACATGACACTGAATGAGCAGTAAAATAGGCTACTATGCATTAAAGCACACATGTACATTCACCCAGGATGTATCAAATGTAGTGTCACATATACAAACTCACTCAGGACACAACATTGAAATGGCCTGCATCTGATCCGTGATCTTGGATCCCTACAGCAAGCTTTGTTGAATTTGATTAATCTTTTGGAAGCATTTGCAGAATTTTCGGTAGATGGATTCAGCTTTTGTTGGGTTTCCTTTACATAGGCATCTTTCTTCTTTGCCATTGTTTCCCTAAAAATATTTATTTCCATATTTATTGCATGTCAGCATCCTTAGATAAGAGCGTATTGAAATATAACATGACAAAAATATGTTTGAAGCAAATACCTTGTTATGGGGGTGGAATGTGAGGAGCTTCACATTGGATGAAGGTTATAACACCATCGGAATAAGTCTAACCTGAAGGACCACCCATTAGGATCCTGGAAAATTACTACAAGAGAAAATTAATCTATTTTGTCTTAGTTAATATCAAAAGCCCTTTTTAGTATCAAAACATGGTATACTAAGAAAGAAAATGTAAGTAGATTTTGAGGTGGTGGAAGGGGTCACACTAGCAGTCTTAGAGTCTTCTTGTGAGGTTACTAAAGGGCAAGAGCAATGAAATCTTTCCCATATTTCCAAGCTAGTGTGGCTCAACCCCAATCTAGAGGAGCATCTCTGGAGCTGAGAAAATTAATCAGTATCATGTTCATTCAGTCCTTGTCATCTCTCCCCACAATGTTACATGTTTTGTGAGTTAAACATTTTTTTGCCAGTAAATAGTTTTCAACCCATTTGTTTTCCAGGAGGTCAGCAAGTAGGAATGGATTTCCAACACTGCAAGCCTGGATTAGATTGAAAATTGGGACAAACTAAAACAAGTAGCACATGATTACTTTCTTGAGACTTTTCTTAAAACATGGCTTACATTTCTTAGCAGCCTTCACCTTCAAGTAAAAGTGGAAACAGAAAAATTTGGACTAAATGGATACAGCCATAAGCAATATACACAACAAGTATTTTGCTGTCAGATTTTCAAGGATATTTAGTTGGTTAGTTCAATTTAAGTGCTAGAGTACAGCAGTTAGGCAAGAAGCATCAGAGCCTATGAAAAACATGGAACAAAAAAAGCACCAATGAGTAGTTTCAAAAGTATTTGAAATCCATGGAAGATGCATGCTTTTGAAAACCCCCATCTGCATCTAGTCCACTGTTTTTAAATACAGAGCCTCATAACCCCTCAGTCTCCCACAAAGAGGTATCATGAATCACCAATTACCTTCTTTCTTATTCCATGTACTTACTATATTATATCCCCTTCACAGAATCTTATGTTTGGGGCTTTTGAGAATTGTTTCATCTTTTGGGAAAGAAAGAATATACAACATTTTTCAGAAACAAAACAGATTTCTCAATAAAAGCTCTGAGAGCTTTTTTCTATTAAGGCAATCCCTTATTAAGCCTCTTCATGTTTTTTGCATTTACTTTACTTTTACAATATTCCTAAAATGCTTTCTATTATGATCAATGTTGGTGGTCCATTCACTTGTTACAGAATTTTGAATAAACATTTTTTAAATTATGGAGATCAAATAGGTTCATAAGAAAGTTGGGCTGGAAAGGACTTCATCTAGTCCAGCCCTTTGTTCAGAGCAGGATCATCCCTGATTACACAATTCCAGTAAGTGGCTGTCTAATCTGCCCCTGAAAATTTCCAGGGATGAAGATGCTATTGCTCCTTTAGGTAGCCTGTTCAAATAGGAAAAGAAGAAGGAGCAGCCCCTTTTTTTATCCAGAAGCCAGTGGCTAGAGCATTTATCTAGGATATGGGACACCTGGCTTCAATTTTCTCTGTTTCCTAAAATCAGCAACTCCTACCTTCTAAGGAGAGTGCCCTAACTAGAAGGCTAAAAGCAATTTTGTGGTTGAGACCCTTGAACCCTCCAGCTGAAGTTGGTTCACTTTGCATGGCATAATTAAACATAAATGAGTCTGAGTGAGTATGATTCTAGTCTTGGGGTTAAAGAACTAGATATGACTATATGTTGTATTTTTAATGCACAAATATGTTAATATAATATTCAGACACTGAAATTCAAATTAGATTAATTATATGAAATCTGATAGTAAAATAAAAGTTGGTAACCGTTCTCATGCATTAACCTACGATGGATATATTCTACTTGGGAATGGCTACAAAATTTAAAAGAATGATTTATCAAAAATAATTACAAGGAATAGGTCTAAAGATTGAGAAACTGAAGGTCAGTGTCAAAATCAGAGATGAGTCCAGCTCAGAAAAAAAATGTAAAGGAGACGTGAACATAAATATGCAAGGTACAGGGACAGACTTACATGTGAACGAGAAGAAATAAGAGGGAGTTACAAAAAAGGCAGAAGGTGAGGGGAAAGGCGATTAACCCCAAACCTAGAAGAATATGGGAACAGGCAGAAGGAATTTATTACTTTGTCAACTGTCTGAATTTCATTATTTTTCCCCCAAGAAGTGATAAAGGACACTGCTGCAGAGCTATTCTTCCCTTGATAGTCAGATAAACTCATTTTTGATAACAAAGGACATTGGAGAAGAACAAGGACAATGCAGCAAATGGCATTGAAGTAGATATTCTTACAATCCAGAGATCTTGTTTTTAACAAATGAGTACATCAGTAACGTACTGCTTGAGTTTGGCTTTTGCTTGGAGAGTAGGTGCTAAATATCGCTGAACAAACAGGGCCTTCCCCCTTTGGCTATATGGTTGCACAAGTATAATCCCAGAAAGATGCATGGTATGCAACTAAAGTTGTTAGAATGGGAGTTCACTCATAGCCTCTAAAAGTACTCTGGAAAGTTATTTGTTCCACTTGCTGAACAGTTAAATCTGGCCACTGAGTAAGTACAAAGTACTGAATTAGATGTCAGAGAGAAACGGGAATTATTCTTGCATGGTTTTTCATCCCCTCTGGCTGACTCCTAAAACAAACCTTTTTGATGGGGTCCCAAGTTAAAGTTAAAGACAGATAAAACAGAAAAGGAATTTTAAAAAGACCAAAAAACTGGAAAGTGAAATTAATTATAAGATGATAGCCTGTAATATCACATTTTTGGGAAATCTACTTTGTCCTTCAGTCCTTCAGGTGGAAAAGGTATTAGGTGCTAGAATAGATTAGGCCCAAACAGCATCTTTCCTGGTGCTGAAGAGTATTTTGCATATCCCTGTTAAACTCAAAATGTAATATTCAATCACATTACAGTATTAAATTGTCAAACAAGATGGATTTTGGAATTCTAGCTGATTACCAGAAATTGACAACTACAACGAGAGACTGAACATTTATTTTACCTTCAGTATCTGCCAAGAGCCAAGATAATGAGTAAAGTGTAGATGAGCTAGAAAGAAAAAATAACAATAGAATAAAACCATTTATTTGTAATGAAGTATTTTCCAGCATTTGTTTAATTTCCTCACAGTCAAGTAAAACAACTATCTTTCTTATTGGGTGAAGATACATGTATCATTCTTTTTTTGTTATATTCATAGAGTAAGATGATATAAGGAATGATAGGACTTTTCAAACAAAGAATGGTCCAATTTGTTAAAATTTGCCGCAAGATTTTTTTTTACTTTATTTTGCACAAGTGCACCCCTAAAATGTCTCACTTCCATCTGAAGTCAAAGACTGTATTTTGCTTTGAAATGTGTTTAAAAGGTATTAAAAGCTACTTTTACAGCAAGAACAGAAATTATATAAATTATTATGGTATACTACAGAGGCAATAAGAGAAAAATGTCTTGCCCTGCCTGTGACAAGACTGGGCCCTGGAGCAGCTGTGATGCCCCTGGTGGCTCCTCAATTCCTGCCCTCCATTTCAGCTCCTTGGGGTAGTCCCTCACTTTTTTTTTCCTGCCATACCTTGATATAATCACTTTAAATATGAAAGGGAGGCTGACCCTAGGGTCCCCGAGTAAGCCTAGTCCAGCTTCAGATTTGCATGTTTTGCTGTTTGGTTCCTTGTTCCCTTAGTTTGTCAGGGTGACATCTGCATTTCGTCAACTTCATTTTCCAAAGCTGCCAGTCCATATTCAACCTTTTATGCTGTCTCTTCTATTATGAATTCAGATCATCTACTATATCTCAATCTTTGTGTTAAGCAACTCATACACTTCGTATGTAATTATTATATTGCACAAGGAAAATGGAACAATCTGTGGGCAAGGCAAGGGCCACCAAAGGCACACTTGTGTACCCAAATGCCTGTACCCAAATGCCAGGAGCTTGGGGAATAAACAGGAGGAACTTGTCCTCTTGCTTAACACAAACAATTACAACGTTGTAGGGATAACGGAGACCTGGTGGGACTCCACTCATGACTGGGCCACAGGTATAGATGGCTATACCTTGTACAGGAGAGACTGAAAGGACGAAAGGGGCAGGGATGCAGCTCTCAATGTCAAGGAAAGCTGTGCATCCCTGCAAGCCGACATTGGTGCTCAGGCTGGATGACTGGAGACCCTCTGGGTTAAAATCCATGGGGAACACGGCACAGGGGACACAATGGTAGGAGTCTACCACAGACCTCCTACCCAGCATCAAGAGCTTGGCTAGGAGTTTGCCAGGGAATTGGCCGAAGCTGCATGCTGCCAGTCCATGGTTGTCATAGGAGACTTCAACTACCCAGACATCTCATGGGAAGAGCACTCAGCCAAATACAAACAGTCGTAAAGCTTTCTCACATGCGTGAATGAGCTCTATCTGATGCAATAAGTTTACGGGCTGATGAGAGGGAAAGCACTGCTCGACCTGGTACTGGCAATGGGGGATGACCTTATCAGAGACCTAACAATTGAAGGGAACCTGGGTGACAGTGACTACAAGCTGATCATCATCCACCATAAAGTTGGCAAGCCAGTCAGCAATACAGAAGTCCTCAACTTCAGGAAAGCTGACTTTAACAAGCTCAGGAAACTTGTCAGTGAGGCCCTAAGGGGAGGGGAGTTCAGGAAGAGTGGTTGCTCCTTAAGGGAGTGATCTTGGATGCACAAGCAAAGTCTATCACAGCTCAGAGGAAAGGCAGCAAAAATGCACAGCAGCCTCTTTGGCTCTGCAGGGAACTAGCAGACTTCCTGCATCTAAAAAGAAAGGCTTACAAAAGATGGAGGATGGGATCCACCTCCAAGAAGGAATATTCTGCACTGGTCCGAACCTGCAGAGAATGAACCAGGAAAACCAAGGCTGCAACTGAACTCCAACTGGCTACAAGTATGAAGGACAATAAAAAGTCCTTTTTTTGTTATGTGGGGAGCCAGAGGAAAAGCAAGGGCAACACTGGACCTCTGCAAAACCAGATGGGACAACTGACAACCAACGCCAAGAAAAAAGCCAACTCGCTAAATGGGTACTTTGCATCAGTTTTTCACCAGTCCCAAGTGATGCCTTTGTCCATTATGGGACAGAAAGACCTGGGTGAGGGAGATTCCCTACTCTCCATTAGTGCTGACCTTGTAAAGAAACACCTTGAGAGGCTGGATACCTTCAAGTCAGCCAGCTCTGACTGCTTACACCCATGGGTACTCAAGAAGCTAGCAAGGATTATAGCTCAGCCTCTGGCATGTATCTTCAAGAACTCCTGGCACTCTGAAGTGCCTGAAGATTGGAAGATGGCCAATGTGGTGCTTATCTTTAATAAAGGAAGGAGAGTGGATCCAGCGAACTACAGGCCCATCAGCCTGACCTCTATCCCAGGGGTGATCCTAGAAAAGATTATCAAAGAGACCTTTCTTAAAAGACTGGCTGATGGCAAAATCCTGAGGGACAGCCATCACAGGTTTGTTGTGGGTTGGTCTTGCTTGACCAATCTTATTTCCTTTTACAGCCAAGTGACCTGGACAAGGGGAAAGATATTGATGTCATATATCTTGACTTGAAAAAAGCCTTCAATCTGGTATCCCATGACCACTCTTAGCAAAACTGGCCAACTGCAGTCTCAGCTTCACCACAATCTGCTGGCTGGGGAATTGGCTCTGTGGTCAGACCCAGAAGGTGGTGGTTGACGGAAGTCAATTATCATGGTGCACTGTGACCAGTGGGGTCCCTGAAGGCTTTGTCCTTGGGCCTATACTATTCAACATCTTCATTAATGATGTGGACATTGGCATCAGAACCAGACTGGCCACGTTTGCTGATAACACCAAACTTTGGGGTAAATCATCCATACCTGAGGACAAGAGGGTGATCCAGACTGACCTTGACAGGCTCAGGAAGTGGGCAGATGAGAAACTCATGGTGTTTAACACCAGAAAATGCAAGGTTCTCCACTTTGGGAAGAAAACCCTGCAGCATGCTTATAGGCTCGGCAGTCCTATACTGGCTAGCACTACTGCTGAAAGGGACTTGGGGGTCATGATTGACCACAAAATGAACACGACCCTTCAGTGTGATGCTGCAGCTAGTAAAGCGAGCAAGATGCTGGTTTGCATCCATAGATGCTTCTCAAGCAAATCCCGGGGCATCATTCTCTCCTTGTACTCAGCCTTGGTGAGGCCACAGCTGGAGTACTGCATCCAGTTTTGAGTTCCACAATTCAAAAAGAATGTGAAGAAGCTTGAGAGAGTGCAGAGGAGAGCCAGACACATGATCAGAGGTCAGGAAAACAGACCTTATGATGAGAAGCTGAGAGGTATGGGACTCTTAAGCCTGGAAAAGTGCAGGCTCAGGGGTGACCTGGTGGCTACCTATAAGTTTATTAGGGGTGCTCCCCAGAATCTGGTGGAATGTCTGTTCATCAGAGTGCCCCAAGGGATGACAAGGTCAAATAGCCATTTCAGGCTGGACATAAGGAAGAACTTCTTTACTGTTTGAGCCCCCAAGGTTTGGAATGGCCTGCCACCAGAGGTGGTTTAAGCATCTACTTTGAATGCCTTCAAGAGAAAATTGGATGTTTATCTTCCTTGGATCCTGTGACCCCAGCTGACTTCCTGCCCCTGGGGCAGGGGCTGGACTCGAAGACCTTCCAGCCCTAATGTCTATGACATCTACGAAAAAGAGGGTGATAAGGAAGTCCTAGGAGTAACAATATAGCTGAGGATTAAAAAAAATTGAATTCCTAAAATATTTTTTTGACATCTTGGAAAAAAAGTGTTGGCAAGTAACCAAGTTACACAGTTGCTTGAAAAATAAAAAACAAATTCATCATGATATTGAGATTAAAGTCATGGATTGGTCTCAACTAAAAGCCACTGGGAAACATGACTCCTTGGTTTGGCATCAGAGCCCACCTCTTTATCCAATTTTGTTTGAAAGAGAAAGCTGATTTATAGACTTTAGTGCTGATATTTTGTAATCTGTATCTTAGAACTTTGCTGTCAATAATATTAGTTTGGAAGAGTAGCCGAAAGGTGAGCACACTTTTTATTAGTTAGCTAAGATAAATCTATTCCAGCTGTATCCCATTGTGTTAAAGCTTTTCTGTAAATATATCTGGTAGCTAGTGGAGAGGCTGTGAATTTGAGCATACTGCTTAAAACATAATAAAATAGCTAAAAATCAATAAATAGGATGAGACACTCATTTTTATTCGAAACTTGTTTCTGCAAATTGACAGCTGTTAAGCCTTTTTAAACTAAATTGAGATCTACAGTGGATGACATCTCATTGACCAGAACTTATCACATGATAGGTATTTTCTTCTTAGGTTTTCCTGAAGTTTTCTGTGATTCTTATGGAAAACTTAAATGCAACTAGAGCATTGCATCAAGAAACCACACCATTGAGAATGATGTCTAACCAAGAGGAGAGTCAAAATACCATTATGGTCATTTGCAATAATTATAACTTTTAAATATGATTTAGTTTTAAAGTCCTACATATTGGACAAAAATTAGCTTAGATTCTTCTAACAATTCTGTTCACACTGTCTAGCATTAATAAAATAATCCCCTGCATTATTTGTAAACAAGCAACTCAGATTTTATAGGTGTCCCAGGAGTAATGAACGATACTTACCAGCAGCGAGGGGCACGGTGTCTGAGGGGTGGAAGATGAGCCCATGCAGCTCGTCACCTGCCTTTTTATTCAATTACAGCCAGCCAGTGATGTCAGCATCAGATGCCAGCCAGCAGGGATAAAAACAGCGGCCAATGCTGCGGATGGGGCAGATGGCATGGGGAAGGAGCACTCAGCCGGGAGGTGTTACCCCGTAAGGGGGAAAAGGCTGACAGACGAACGCAACACCAAAGGAGGTGTGAGGCTGGGGTGTAGGGGTGGAGGAACCCTGTGAGTGACTGCTGGGTGAACTACAGCGCACTCGACAAACAACCTCGCACACTGAGAAACAAAAGGTGTGGCAGGAGAGTACAGGGTTGGAAACTCAGGGGGAAGACATCTACTCAGGCAACTACATGAGTCTGTAAGGCACTTGATGTCAACCACCAGAGCGAGAGCCGCCCAAGTGCGGCTATTCGAAACCTGGTGGTCACAGAGTAGCGCGTTGGCCGGGAAACCCTCGGAAGGCCACCCAGCCAACATGCAACCCACCGAGATGGCTCCAGCAGATTTACTGGGACAGAACCTGCAGGCCCTGATGCAGAGTGTGGGGTCCCAGCAATGTATACTGGAGCAGCAACATGATCGGATGCGGCATGACCTGTTGACCTTTAAAATGCCCAAGATGACATCTGAAGACATTCTGGAGGCATACATCGAGGCCTTTGAGCAGCATACCATTAGCATGGGCCTCGACAAAGGATACTGGGCTAGCCAGTTGGGGGCCTTGGTGGTGGGCAAGGCCCAAGCAGCGTATAGGGCCTTGACCTGAGAGGAAGCCCAAGATTATGAGGCGGTCAAAGCTGCTATCCTCTATCACCTGGAGATCAGCCCAGAACACTACCGGTGGCTCTTCTGGACTAAGAAGGGGGCGGAGGACAGGCAACTGTGGTTGTTGCTCCAGTGGCTCTGGAAAATGGATTAATCTGGCAACTTGAAGCTGGTGACCCTCGTGGATAAGATTGTGTTGGAACAATTTGTAAATGACTTGGAAGAGAGGACCCAGCACTGGGTCCGTCAACACTTCCCGGAGTCCTGAGACAAGGCACTGAAATTGGCTGAGGCTTTTGTGGCCGCAGAACGGTACTACCCACTAGAGAAATGTGGGTCTTCATTACCGGTGGGAAGAGAGACAGAATGACAGAAACCTAGTTATAGGGCCTTGGGAGGAGACATGGTATGCTACGATTGTGGCCGGATGGGACATTTTGCACAGGAGTGTCTGGGGTGGGCCTCTGAAAGGTGGCGGCCACAGAGTTCCCCATGAGGAGGGGCTGAGTCCCACAAAGAGCCCGGTCCGGGGAAGCCCATGGACTGCAGTTATGGGATAGGGGGCAAGAGCTCGGTATGGGGATGCCCTGTAGTAAAAGCCTGGACCAAAGGCCACCCAGTGTGGGTGGTGTTAGATTCCAGTTGTGCTCAGTCGCTGGTTAAGGCTGATCTCTTAAAAGACGTCCACATTTCTCGAGCAGAGCCAGTGAGGGTGCCTGCCTTCATGGAGAAACCCAGAACATACATCAGGTATAGGCGAGTCTCCATGTTATGGAGCACCACGGAGAGCTGTTGGTGGGCCTTACACCCTGTCTAGTGTGCAATATGCTCTTAGGTAGCAATTGGGCCCCACTATACGATGTCATGGACCAGGTGCAGGACGTTGAGGTCACTTGCAGAGCCTTAAAGGTGTGAGAGGGCTGGCTTGGTGACCCAGCAGAAGAAGGAACTGCTGAGGGAAATGGGGAGGCCGTGGCAGACCTGCAGGATATCTCCAGTAGCCAACAATTCCAGCAAGTGCAGGAAGATCCTGAACTACAAGAATTATGGACTCAGACAAAAGACGAGTGTCATCAGCCGACATCGGCCTCTGATCCTGGGAGCCGTTTTGAGGTAAGACACAACCTCTTATATTGGGCTCAGCCAGGCAGGGCAGAGAAGGAAGACTGAGTGCAACTAGTGGTGCCTTCTTCTTTCCAGAAGATGGTGTGGCAACTGGTGCATACCAATTCACTTGGGGGCCATATGGGGAGGGATCAAACCACAGACAAAATATCCCGATGTTTTTTCTGGCCAAAAATGGGAGAAGACGTGGCCCTCCGATGCACAGGGTGCCCCACGTGCCAAAAGGCTAGGGAAGACCAGCCACCTCGAGCCCCAATGAGACCAATGCCCATTATTGACCTACCCTTTTCACAGATCGCCATGGATGTTGTCGGGTTGCTACCTCACAGCAGTAGCAGATACCAGTATATCCTGGTGTTCATGGATTATGCAATGAGATATCCTGATGCGGTGCCTCTGAAGTCCGTAATGGCACCTTGGATTGCAGCAGAATTGGTGAAATGGATAGCCCACATGGGGATTCCCCGTGAGATCCTGATGGACTAAGGTCAAAATTTTATGTCCTGGGTTCTACAAGGGGTGTGTCAGACCCTGCGGATCAAGCAGCTGCAGACATTGGTCTATTACCCCCAGAACAATGGGTTAGTGGAATGACTGAACCGAACCCTTAAAAGGGTGTTAAGGCGGTGCATACAAGGTGATCCATGACATTGGGACTTGATGCTCCTGTTGGCCTTGTTCGTACTCAGGGATACCTTATAGGAATCTCTAGGGTATTCCCCTTTCAAACTTGTGTTAGGCCACCAGCTGTGGGGTTTGTTGCAGATCCTCCAAGAAGAATGGGAACAGGGTCCCGCGGTTATCTCCAGCCCATCAAGATATCAACGAGCATTCTAATGCCGAGTCCAGAGCGCAAGACAGCTAGCTGCAGGCAATTTGCGACAGGCCCAACAACAACAAAAGGAAAGGTATGACCTGCGCTCCAAGGAGCGGGAGTTTGAATCGGGGCAGAAGGTACTGGTTCTATTACCCACTTTGCACAGCAAGCTATTAACCCAGTGGCAAGGGCCATTCAAAATTATATGAAGAGTCGGCCCAGTCGACTATGAGGTTTACCGACCAGGTCATCAGCGAGCGAAACAGATTTAATATGTTAATCTGTTACAAGAATGGCAACAGCCTGAAGGGTGGATGGCATTTAGAGAAGAGATGGTTGAGGGCCTTGGAGCACAAGAACTCAGCACACGACCAAAGGTCACAGGATCCTTGAGAGATGTCCGCGTGAATAACGACCTAACTACAACTCAGAAAAGGGAAACGTGGGACCTCTTCAAAGAATTTAAGGAGGTTTTTTCAGAGAATCCCGAATGGGTAAGAGACATGTACCATCCATCCATCCATACACTCCATCCATACACCTCCAGGTGCAATAGTGCATGATCAATGGTGGCTGATACCCCAACATTTAACAGAAGAGGTACGTCAGGAGGTGGGGAAGATGCAGGCACTAGGTGTCATTAAGCCATCTTGAAGCCCATGGCGAAGTTCCCTTGTACTGGTACAAAAACCAGATGGAACCCTAAGGCTCTGTGTAGATTATCACTGGTTGAATAAAATAGCTACATTTGACACCTTCCCCATGCCGCGTGTAATGGAATTAATGGAATGGATCAAGGCATCCTGGTTCATAACCACGTTAGACCTGGCCAAGGATTCCCGTACGACCTGGCAGATTCCCATACGACCATGTGACAACCCCAAGATGGCCTTTGGAATTCCCTGGGGTCTATATGAATTCATGAAGATGCCATTCGGACTGCACGGGGCTGTGGCCACCTTCCAACAGCTAATGGAATGAATTCTGGCACCACATGCAGAATACGCCATGACATACATTGACGACATCATCGTATTTTCCCAGTCATGGGGCCAGCACCTGTGTGCCCTTAGAGCCATGCTGACTGAGCTAAAGAGGACAGGTCTGACCGCGACCCCCCACGAGTGTACGATTGCACACATGAACACAAAGTTCCTAGGGTTCCTCATAGGGTAGGGGACCATCCAGCTATTGGAGGATAAGGTCAAAGCCATTCACTCTTTCCAGACCCTGCAAACACTCAAGCAGCTACAATCATTTCTGGGCCTGGTAAATTATTATCATAGATTCGTGCCACAGTTTTCGAACATAGTGTCACCCCTATCAAAGTGTCTGAAGGGGTCAAACCGAAAGGGGATCAAGTGGATGGGAGTGAAGTTCCAGAGTTTTCAGGCCTTAAAAAGGGCTGTATGCAAGGATGTGATTATACACACCCCTGATTTTAATAAACTTTTTACGTTACAGACTCCTCTGACACTGCTATTGGGGCAGTACTTACCCAATGAGATGCGGGCTTGGACCAGCCTGTGGCCTATGTGAGCTGGAAATTGCTGCCAGCTGAAACTAGATACGCGACAATAAAATGGTAATGCCTTCCTATTCAGTGGGCCGTGGAGCACTTCCATTATTACTTGCTCGGGAGGGAGTTTACGCTCATCACTGACCATGTGGCCCTAAAATGGCTCAGCTCTGCCAAAACCGATAGTGTGTGGATAATGTGGTGGGTGTTGGCATTACAACCCTTCAAATTTCATATTGTGTACTGCCCTGGGAAAGACAACATAGCAACTGACTTCTTGTCTAGATATGACGAGGGCGCAGGACAAGACAATGGTCGTTCAAGGCATCGCACCTCACATATGATCACAGGTAACAGGGGCCCGCGGCCCACGGAACCGCCACAAGGCAGCTGGCGGGGGGGGTTATGTTCCACGAGTAATGAGTGGTACTTACTGGCAGCTTGGGACACGGTGTGTGAGGGGTGGAAGGAAGAGCCCGCGCGGCTCGTCAGCCGCCTTTTTATTCATTTACAGCTGGCCGGTGACGTCAGCATCAGACGCCAGCTGGCAGGGATAAAAATGGCAGCTGATGCTGTGGACAGGGTGGATGGCACAGGGAAGGAGCTGCAGCTGACACCGGCTACAAAAGGGACTCTCCCCATGGGACCCATGAAGCCGGACAAGCAGGGACAGACACTGACAGGACAGGATGGAACACCCTGGCGGGAGCCCTCACAAGACAGCAAAGGAGCCACAGGCACACCGGCTGGAAGAATTGCTGGAGTGGCACCTGGAGACAGAACTGACCCCAGGTGAGAGTGCGGGGATGACGGAGTGTGGAGGAAGCCACATCAGGGGGAAGAAGACCCCAGGAGAGCCGGAGGGGATTTACCGTCACGGTGGGTATCGCTGCCAGACCCCAACTGGATTGATGAGCCTACGAGAGGGGATACCAAAGGCATCAGGTCAGGAAGAAAGTAACTCACACAGTTAGAGCCCAGGGAATGATGGAAAGTAAACAGAGAGTGTTGGGTTGCCCCGTATTTTTTTGTTTGAATATTCAGTTATCCTGGATGAAGAGGCATAGGGCAAGAGTGCGGGTCCCTTGAGGAGGGAGGCTGTAGGAAAGTCTTGGAGGGTTTACTGTTCCTTTTTTTTTGGTATTTTCCCTGAAGGAGGGGCGAAGGCAAAGGGGGCAGAAGGGCAGGCCCATACAGGTGAGTGTGGTGATAGGCTGCGGACACCTGAACACTGAGCCGGGAGGTGTTACCCCGGAAGGGGGAAAAGGCCAACAGACAAACGCAACACTGAAAGAGGTGTGAGGCCAGGGTGTAGTGGTGGAGGAGCCCT
The DNA here is from genome assembly GCF_052110815.1 of Crocodylus siamensis. NCBI lineage: Eukaryota > Metazoa > Chordata > Crocodylia > Crocodylidae > Crocodylus > Crocodylus siamensis. Next base: position 70,691,855 of record NC_143398.1, read on the forward strand.
GTGAGTGACCGCTGGGTGAACTACGGGCCACCGAGCACACTCGATGAACAACCTTGCACACTGAGGAACAACAAGTCATGGCAGGAGAGTACGGGGTTGGAGACTCGGGAGGAAGACATCTACTTGGGTGATGACACAAGTCCGTAAGGCGCTTGATATCTACCACCAGAGAGAAAGCCACCCGAGAGCGGCTATTCGAAACCCGGCGGTCACAATAGATAATATAAAACCCCTGTCTTGGAACCATCTCTTTATTAAATGAATATTAATCTACCCTAAACAAATCATTAACTAAAAATACATTACCCCAATTTAGCCTATGGGTAAGGGGAATTTTAGTTAAAATGTCCCTTAATTTGCAGGAACAGTGCAAAGCATTCCACACCAGGTATGGACTGCATTATGGTTGTGTGTGTGGAGAGCATTTGAGAGGGGGGCCACAGGAAATCAGGTTGCCTCACCTTTCAGCAATTCACTGTCCAGTCTGCAGGCAGATGATTGCAACCTGGTATGTTTTGGATGTGCCCTGCCAGGAATTATAGAAATGGAATTCATCACCTTGGGCCAATTCTATTGGCATAGGTCCTGATTGCTATGACATTATGCAAATAAAATACATTTTGCTTGTAGATTATATTGTATCTACCTGAGTAAATATTTCAAACTGATGGTCTGTTCTTTATCCAATAACAGTATTACATCAAGAATTCCAAGGAATCTTGGGTTTTATATTTCAATGTTACAATGACTTTATTCTATTTAAATTTATTTGGGTAAATTTTGAAGTTTACAGTGAAAGACTCTGACAACAGATTTGTTGGTTTTTAAAATTTTTAATATTTTTAAATTCCTTTGATTTCAGTGGAAGCTGGAAATATGAACCGTTTAATGATCGTGCAGGTTCTGTGCGTCAGAATGTGGCATATGTATGTTGACTGTGCAAAGGTATTGGTTTTAGCTGTGTTGGTCTAAGAACATAGGTTGATAAGGTTCTTTGGGTAAATCGGATATCTTTCATTAGACCAATAAAAATAGTCTAATAAAAGATATTCAGTTTACCCAAAGAACTTTGTCTGGACTGTGCAAAAACAGTTGTAATTTGTGGCATAACAAAGTCCAGAAAAGAGCAAATTGTAAGTATCAGTACAGTCAGAATATACCATGCAAAGGCTGAGACTTTTATAGCAATTAATTTGGAGTTCTCTAATGATCTATGTTGACAGTATACATAGGTTATATTTAGTTCCGGCTATGTACCAGATTATAAACTTCTCTAAATTCTTATCTCTTTGTACATTAGCAGCCTGTTCCAGCAGTTCCAGTATGGCAAGGCTATATCTGGGCTTGCTGGATAGTTAGCTTGCCCACTCAAGTCACATTAAGGTGAAATTCCCCAAAAGATAACAACAAGCAGAGATGAGCTAATCTAAATGCAACCAAGTCATTCAGGTTTAGATAATAGTCACTGCCAGGATAATTTATGGTTTTTAGCTTTCCTCTGTGTTAGTAACATGCCAGGTTCCAGCAATTGTATTAAGTCATGGGCTGACATGAGTGCAAAGTAATTTGCACAGAGTATGAAAAGATAGTTGCAAAGAACTTTAATAATGTAAGTTTTATTTCAACTTTGCCTTCACACTAGTTTCCAGGAGTTAATTCCTACCCTCATTTCCAAGAGACAAAGATTAATTCGTCCTCTTTATCAGAGCATTTGGCAATTAGGGATGTGATTTTTTCACACGTATCTTCCATCATGAACTGTAGTCGTTCAATAAAAAGATGTGCCCCAAACCAGCACATCCATTTTTCTGTATAGCAATATATGGCAACAGGTTACTGTTTTTGTAAAGCTATTACTTTTTCTGTCAACATGACTACTACTATAAGTTGTCTTATTAGATGGGATAAATTGGAACTGAAAATATAAATCTGATCAGGAAAAAAATCTCCTGAGCTCTACAATATAATATATGTATATACATTAAAACACATATACAATATATTTTAAAATAATTATAAGTCTTTCCTTATCAGACATATCAAAGTAAATTACAATACAGAAGATGACCCCCAACAGCTATTAAAAGTAGTTTATAGCTGGGCAAGATTAGAAGAATATGAAGAAGGCCCCTAGGAAGATGAAAAATGAAAGAATGATGCACTAGTGCAGTATATGTGTCATTTTAATATAAAGGCCTGAAGACTGTTCTGGGATGTAAAAATAAACTTAAAAATCTGAGAAGTAATTGATTTCCTTATGAAAGCTAGTTTAACCATGTAATTTCCCCAGTGACAGAGGCGTTTAAATTCTAATCCCTGAGGGAGCATAGATGAAAGAGTGAAGTGAGCCAGCACTGAAGTTCTGGCTTGAGCTGTCACTTGTAATTAGGTCTACAAGTGTCTGGTTTGATTGCATGTTAAGGAATGGTTCAATCTGCTTTAAGTATTCAGCCAAAAGAATGATTAATTTATATGGGATCTTTAGGGGTTGAGAACTGGCAAGGTATGCTTGTATCTTAAGCCCATTTTGAGAAATGCCTGCAGGCTCCCAGACATGCCAGATAAACATATGGGCAAATAACTGGACACTATGTAATTTTTTGCATGTGTGTATGTAGTGTATATTTATAATTAATCAAGTAAAAATAGGTTATTCCTTCCCTGTTTCATTCTCTTACCTATATGCGTGTGTGCATGCATTCACATGCACCCATTTGTCAGAGTATCTAAATCCTTTTCTACAGGTTCATGTTCCTTTCATTCTTTTAATAGCCTTTGAAAGCAATTGCCTAACCAGATATGTAGCAATATTAGCTGCAATGAATGATCAATTCTTCTCTCCCTCAATAATTACTTATCAGATATCTAAATTCCTGAAGCAAAATATCAGCATCAAATAAGCTGTGCAAGACATTTGTTAGGCAGATGCATTGTACTGCTGAAATGTATCTCTTGGTCTATTGCTACTTGTAATTCATTTTATTGTACAGAACAAGAAAAGAAAAGAAGTAGAAATCAAAGGCTAGTGTCAGACAAGATGGACAAATGAGTGAAGGTACTGGGATGAATCCTTAGTTGATGTTAACTGAATTGGTGGTGCAGTGCCAGTTTGCACCTGGCCAAGTAGGTACTTCTCTCATATGTGAAAGACAGGGAGGTTTTACCTGTGCAGATTTTCTAAGAAATGGGCTCATTATATGATTCAATATATATGCACCTATCCATAATGCCAGGCTGTTTTAATAATATGAATTCAGCTGCAGAAGCTTTGAAGGAAGAGAAAAGTGACAACTATTGAATTTTAGAAAGTGAACAAATGGTCTGAAATAGCTTTCGTATACATTTTATATATTATCTAAAAATCCTTTTTTATATACGTGTCATGATCTTATATCTTTGTAAAAGGCCATATATTAGAGTGAAGATCATTAAAGTCAATTGAGCTATGCTAATTTACATCAGTTTTGTATCTGACTTCAAACACTTTACCCTGTCATCAGGAAACATCACATTCTTGGACTACCTGTAAAATACCTTCTTGATATTAAAGTACTGGTAGAAAATGTTCATTCCAGTTATATAACTACTGTTGATTCTACTGGAACTCCCCATTTTAAGTGACTTTATTGAATCAGTAATATTTCTAAAACTAAAATTCATTTTTAGTATGCCCACTGTACTTCACACAGTACAGGATTCACAACATCAGCCCTTACCAAGGTATTTTCCTTTCTAAGCCTGAAGTAGGTCTGGAAAAAATACCATAGGAAGGCATACAATCCAAATAGAAATCAATTCTGGACATATTTTAATTTCAGTAATCTGGGAAGTCACAAAATTGAGCCATGAAACACATGGTATCTGCAACTATTAAAAGACATGCCAAGGAAATGCAACCAGGGACAAAGAACAAAAAATAAGAAGATTTTGTCCCACTGAAATATAAAAGATACTCAATGCAATATCAGTCTAGCATACCAAGACAAATATAAAATTAGAACTGTGAATCAATCCCTTACACACACAAATTCCAGCACTGTGAAAGATTCTTCAGCAACTCTACACGTAAGTTTGGAAGTCAGGTAAGAAGCAATCTTTTTGGAAATTCCATTTGGTAGAGCCACTGGTTAGTGCGTCATAATGTTGTCACAATAAAAAGGAGTTATTGCTGCCTTTGGATTTTTGAACATATTTAAAGAGGTACTTTGGTTCCAAATGACCCACTGTTTCATTATGATGTTGCTCTAACTTTGGTAGCAAAAGTGACAGCTGTAATATAAATGCAGGTCTATGTACTGTGGGCACATCTACATGTGTGCATTTACTGCACAGTAACCAAAATTACTGTACAGTACAGGCACGCAAGTACATGTACAGACCTATACTGTGCACTAAATATAGTGACTTATGCTGACTTGAGCATAAATTTGATATCTGTATCATAGAGGTATCAAATTTATGCCTGCTTAGTTATGATGCAGTAATGCATGTGTAGATACCTTACTGCACAGTAAAACTCTGTGTGTAGACTGACTTGGGACTAACTTTAGTTCCAAGTCAGTCCACACACAATGTTAATGCGCTTTAATAACTGCACATGTAGATGCTGGCCTATTCCCTCTTACTGTGCAGTAATTTGCTGTGGAGTAAATTTAAGCTGGAGTAAAAGCATGTGTAGACATGCCCTGTCATCTAACCCTGTTGGAGGCAAATGTATGTGGCGTGGTAACTAAAAAAATCAAAAGTCTTATCTAAAGCAGTGTTAGAGTCAATAGTCTGTGGATTTCCTTGGCATCACATCATCCATCCAATGGGTCTTGCTTGAAAACATCCCCAGTAAACTTTTCAGAGTAAATTGAATATTTGCACTTATTATTCCACTTCTAACTGAAAATCCATAAATGACATTTTCTAATGTATAATGATTTCTGGGTTCACACAGACCTTTTAAGACAGCCCTTAATGAAGTCAAAACCCATAATATGATAAGCTGACCCTCATGAGAAACATGTAGCTTGATCTTTAAAAATAAGATTTATCCCATGTAGGAATTCATTCCAAATGACATTGTAACAGAGCTCAGCTTTTTGTAATGCAACAAGATCTAAAGAATTTTTTAACAAAAAGCAATTCCTATGGGAAGTTGTGCAACATGAAGCAAGTGATCTTGTCAAAGAATAAGTAAATAAATGCCTCTAGCTTATCCAGTTTAATGATTTTATCCCATCAGTGAAAGCATTACATTATTCACCTATTGGAGATACACTCTTAAAGAAAAACATGATTATAAGTGACTTGTTTGTTCTTAGACTTGACAGGTAAGTTATTTGTGAAAACTAAAGGCAAACATTGGTTCATATCAATTTCTAAAAATGCTTACAAGTGTGTACATTTATTTATTATATATATGGCCTCCATTTATTGCAATGATTACTTAAATTTACTAGGCTTCTTATTTAAGCAGTTTTATAAGAGCAATAGTATTTCACTATTCTTTCTAGGAAATATAGTAGTTGATCATCTCACAAAATATTAACAGTAATATTTCCAAATGAATCAACCTATTCAAAACATTTTTCCCAAAGCTGAAAAAAATGCTGATGACACACAACTAGGAAAACACTTTATGATTCACATTTACAGCTAGCTACAGTAGGGTGTAAGAGTTCTAAGGATTAAGAACCCATACAAACACATTACATTAAAATGTAAAGTGGATTTGTTGCTGTGCTTATGATAGCAATTACTTCTTCTACTTATTTGCCAAAATCCAGCCAACAAATATACCAGTCCACTTAATCTAATGCTCCATTAGCAAGGCAAACCTTCATTGTCAGCCTCTCTGTAAGATGAAATAGAAGGCAGAAAGCAAAGAGTCCATGTTTAGGCCTTTTCAATGAGTTAATGTTGTACAGATTTTGAGCTCTTTGCTGAAACAGGACAAGTTCATATAATCATGGACCATGAAATACGTGACTACAGTTAACAGTCTCTTCAGGGGAGAGAAGTAATTTCCATCCAAAGTGACTGCTGTAAACTTAATGAGTTTCCTGATAGTTGCAAGACATGATAAAGTAATTTTATATTAGAGTTAATCTTTTAAATGAGAGTCTTATTGTAGAAGTTTGCTTGCTTTTCTTTTTTAATCTCCATATCACATAATGACCAGGGATGGAATGCTGAAATTACACTTATTTTCCATTGAGAAAGAAAAGTCACAGTAGATCATATACCCAATGTATAACAGGTCTTTGCACTGTACTGCTCTACATAGATATGAAACTAACATAAAAAATTATGAGAATTTCTGAGGATTATTTTTTCTTTTATCAGAAACTTGATCCATGGCTGTTCCTGTTTCTTTGACATCGTCTGTGCTACATTATATTCTCTTTCACCCTTAGGCATCAGCATTTGATTAATTCTGAATTTCTATACAAACACAGATATTTATATTTGTCATCATTCTTATCATACTGGAATATGAAACTTATTTCCTTTTATGGCAATACATGAAGATTGAGGGACGGGAAAGCTATTTCTGCAATTTTCCTGTCAGTAGTTTATCATATTTTTGTATGTAATTTTCCTTCTCCTGTTGTACACAGGCATATATGAAATACATTGTTTTTCACATACAGATTTTTGAGACCTTGTACTCACTAAGGATGAAAGAACTACTAGAACTACACTAAGTTTTACTCTTACTTTTATTTTTTGTCAAACTTTTTTTGAAATTTGAAAAGGTTTAGTTAAGCCTTTTAGCTCCCATTATTTTCATGTTTGTATGTTATTCTATTAGAAGGCGAGTAGATTTGCACCTTATAGACTAACTAAATTAGATATATATAGCATAAGCTCTCATGAGCTGGACCTGACTTCATCAGAAGCTGTGAAAGGAAGTGAAATGTACAGAGCAATGTGCGGAATGGAGAGAATGATTTGAAGACAAAAGGTAGGAAGAGAGGGGGAGAAGGGGAAGAGAAGAGGGGCGAGAAGCACTACTGGGAAAGGCATGCAAGAAAAGAACCTATAGGAACAAATGAGTCACAAAAACTAATCCTGGTAAAGGGATAAGAGTCCATAGTCTCTGTTTAAACAACACTTAGTACAATCCAGTCTGTGGATGATTTCCTGTTCCACAATTTCCTGTTCAAATAATTGTTTTAAAGGTTTGCTATCTAAGAACAGCTACCCTGAGGTGAGTGATGGAGTATCCAGAGAGGTTAAAGTGTTCTGTTTTAGTTAGTTTATATGGTGCAAATCTATGCTGCCTTCTTGATTTGAAACTATCTCTCTATGCTATTCTTTTTCCAGGCCTAGCTGTGGTAACAAGAAATATGTTGTAAAAGAGCTGTTTTCTCTGTTTGTTGGTAAGGAGGAAGTGCTGCATAATTCATGAGGAAAGCTATCCTGTAATAAGATGCATGCGGACAGACCCTCGAGCCTGTGAGGAACCCCACTGATCTCAGTAGGTCTCTGTGCGTGTGTAAGTGTCTACCCAAGCAGATAGAACCGCAGGATTTGGGGGCTAATTTTCTTGATCGTTATGTTTGAATAGACTGGCTAAGATTCAGAAAAGTATCTGAACTTCTGGATGCTAATCTGAGTTTAAATGTACCTTCTGAGGCTCATCTGGTACTAGGAGTTATCAAAATTATTATTTTGTTTTTTAAAAGACACTTCAACAGTGTTTCATATTGCACCTCTTCCTTTACCAAGCAATATCATATCCACTAATGTTCCTGTCACCCATACAGAGTAAGAGTACTTTTCTTGTGTCAAGAGAAACGGTTTTATTAAATACTACAAGACAATCAGTATGAAAGAATTATTTTTTGAAATGTAAACCAAGGCATCTATAACAGAATGTCAGTGCTGTAGTGTGTACCATTTACTACATCTATCTAATTAAATTAGACAATCATTATGAGAAGCAAAAAATGATAGCTGTGTTATATCAGTGTTAGCTGATAAGGAAATTACATATTTTTAATTCCTAACAAAAAGGATAAGGCTTTTTCCTCATCCAGATGGCAAAGATAAGAGGCTAATATTAATGATATGACAACTATAGTACACATAAAAGAGTAATGATAAATAATCTATATTTTATGACAGCATTGCTGTAGTGATTTAAGGGTTAAGAAGCTGCTGAGTAGCTAATGATCAATAACTGTCAGTATTTATATTGATTAACCTATCTGACATTGTAAGGAATTAGAAGCACATAAAATGATATATATCCCCTGGGAAGGATAAATATTGTGGAAAATAAAAATAGAAAGAAACAAAAAATTATGGTGGTCTGCTTTGTATTATTGTAAAATAATATAGTTTTTTATGTAGTACAATTTATTTCTGATATAAAGGGGACATGATGACATATGGGAAAATTAAAAAATAAGGCAAACATGGAGTGTCTACTTTGCAGATAAAGGAAATCACTCATTTTCCCATTTACAAATATAGCTAGGTATGCATATTTAAAAGATGTGGATGGTAATACTGTTTTGATAGCTAATGAAACATTTTAAGTGCAGCACTGTAATGGAAGGCTAATTTCACTGTTTGATGTAATTTGGGTGCAAATTGAAGGAGATTAGATGTATTATACCATATTTTCTTCCATTAGTTTCATAGCTGTTAGTATTTCACCAGTTCCATTTTTGGTGCAACACTATGCTAAATAGTAGCCACAGAATACTTCTGCTACCTCTCTAAATGCACCTGTACAATAATTTAGTACCACTGAAAGAATGACATAAAACATACAGTGGGTATATGTTAAGCTGGTGTAAATCAGCATTGCTCCACTAATGGAGCTTTGTTGATTTACATGGAGTGAAATCTGGCTCACATAATTTTGTATTTTTTCATCAGCCAATGACAACTTAGGGCTAAAGTATGTGTGGTATACACCAGTGAACACTGGGTTGCTTTGATGTAAAAAGTTTTGCATCCATCTTCCCAGCAACCTATACAATGCCCTGGATATGCTGTTAATAAGAAATTTAGTCCCACGCTGGCCCCATGCTGTCACCATAATGTGAAATGTAATGAAGTAGCAATTCTGAATGCCCTACTACACAACTAGCAAGTACTGATAATCTCTGTAAACAAGAGAGCCTTCCTTCAGTTGCACTGGCACAATTGATGGAACTTACATATCTACTGGTTGCCCACCCATGACAGGCCCTGAGGAAGAAAGGGATTCTTCTTCATGGTCCCAAACCATATGGGAGGAAAATTAGAAATATATTTACTACGGCTGTGTGAAGCTGTGGTCACTGTTTCAATTCAGTGGAGATTTGGCCCAATTCAATGGCCACATCTTCTAATTCAAATCAAACCAGGAGACCCTTTAATCTCTCTGAATCAAATTGGACCCCTCTGAATCGATTCAGAGAGATTCAGCAACTCAGACACAGACACAGCTTTAATTGTTTTTTCTACATACCTCGAGATACCAGGTGGCTCATGAATGTTGAGATGAGGGGGCGGATGGAGTGTCCCACCGGAGCGTGGGGTCCCCAGTGCACTTGGTGGTGGACCCTCCCCAACCCTCAAGCTCAGGGGGCGGGGTGTCCCCTGGGCTCTCAGCTTCCCCCAACACTCCTGTGGGACACTCCATCCAACCCACCATTGTAGCATTCATCAGCCACACCTGGTACCTCAAGGTCTGTAGAAAGAACATTTAAAGCTGTGTCTGTGTCTGAATTGCTGATTCTCCAAATCAGCAATGAATCTTCAGATTCCGATTTGACCAAATCAAATTGGGACAGTAATCTGAATGAATTAATGGAATCACTGTCCCCTGATTGAGGCCAAATTTGAATCCAAATTGAATACAGCCTGTTTCTCACACCCCTAATATTTACCATCTCCAGAGACTCTCAAGACAGGGAAATTCTCTGGAGATGGCATCTCAGAATTCTGGAGAGCTAAAAAAATATCGTTGCTACCATAGGAATTGAAAAATGAACAGTGACTGCTTTTTACTTTTCTCTCCTTAGCAGAACAGCACCTCAAGAACATCACCATCAGTCACTGCCCAACATCTGGAAAACTTGATGAGTTATTGAAAAAATAAGAGAAAATGTTTGGGGAACTTGTTGAAGCCCCTGAGATGTAACGAAGAACAGTTCATGGTGAAGGATTTCTCTCAGGAAGTCAAGGACAAACAGAACAAGGACAACCTTGTTGTTACTATATTCACAGGCAGATTATGATCCAGGAGCAAATGGAAAAAGGATTTTGTGATGCCAAGGCAGAGCTTTGTTGAACCTTAGAGAACTATAGAAATGGTCAGGGAGACAGAGGCAAGAGACAGAGACAACGGATACATAATCATCATTGTTAAGGAACATGCTCCATGAAAGATACTGCTTGCCTTTTACACCCTGCTATTTTGTTCCCTAAGTGACAGCTGTGTATTCATAATGTTCAATGAGATAGATCTACAAAGCACATAACAAACCCTGTTTATAGGCTATGAACCTTGTAAAGCAGAGGCCCATGTACTCAAATTGGTCAAACAATGAAAACAAATGTTATGCACTGTTACAAAGTCAGGAACATGTACAAAACATGCAAAAAAACCCTGGAGGGTGATAATATACTACCTCAAGCTAATAGACATGTACCATTCCATTTAAAATGAACAAACACACAAAGCCATCACTTCAAAGTGAAAAATAACTCTTTGCAGCCCAGCAGGCTACCATCTATACTAGCACTTCTAGGTACCAGGAGCCATGAGAAGCAACACAAAACTGTTAAGAAATCATATATCCAAAAGATTATGTACGTATCCCTTCCTCAGGAAAGCTGCACAAAATATTGATGATAACATTTTCCTGGTGATTGTCACTGAAGTGGAAGAGTCTTGCTCAAAGTGTCCTGAAAGTCTCTGAACCTCCACCATATAATACTCAACTCTTTCCCTTTGGTTTCATAGATATTGTTCAGAACACAGTACACAAATATAATAGGATGCAGCTGCCTCAAGCTTTACAAGTAATGCCTACCATCTATCTTTCAGTTTCCCAAAGGCATGGTCCAATGTCATCCTGCAGCTGCTTACGTGGTAATTAAACAGTTGTTTTCTACAGTAGAAATGTCCAGTAGAAAGGCTGACATGTTGACACCATTAATGTCCATGCTGATAGCTACACTAGCAAATCAGCCTTTGTTCAATTAAGGAAAATAATTAAGAGATTCCAAAAATTTGAACACCATGCATTTTTTTTCAGACCAACCAAATATTAATGCTGATAAAACTACTGTAATGGCTTAACAGGCCTGGAGCATGGCAAAGTACCCCTTTCTTCCTCAGGGCCAGTCATAGTTAGGCAAAAAATAGACATGTGGATTCCATCAATTATGCCAAAGCAACTAAAGAACCCCAGGAATTCAAAATCATCAATACTTTCCTAAAGACTGGTAAGGTTTACTGTAGGTGGTAACAGTAGCCTTTTAACAAAGGTGCCATTGCAGCCATCCCAACAGTGTATCTGCTTGTGCCTCATTTACTAGCAACTTGTGATGGCTACAAGCTTCTAAACAGATAAGGGGACTCTCAAATCATTGTGCTGTCTCTGTAGTTCTGAGGGAAGCTCCAGGCAGACAGATGTCCAAAAATGTGTCTTTATCATTCTGAAGTGCTGCAGCCACTGCTGGTCATTGCAGCAACATTGTTGTCTGCTGGTACATTTCTCAGGCCCAGAGTAACATTGCACAATGTTGAAGAACACTGAAATGGTTCTGAGAAAAGTCCTTCCTGAAGTTGCTGCTTAATCTTTTCTCCCATTTTTTATTATCATCTACATGTTTGTTCTTCTCAAGATGCAGTTGTAGGTAGGGAAAGGTATAACACTGTTACTCGGTCAGAAGGGGTACCTATACATGTTCAGGGCAGACATTTCCAATAACCCCATTTCCCACAACTGGGTGGGTAACCCCGCAGTAGGACCTGAAAATGCAGACCCATGTAAGAGAGTGTGGGCTAGTTGCTCAGAAGCCTGACTTGAGGCACCCTTGACTGGTCATTGCTGGGGCCAGGACCAGAAGGGTCAAAAGGGTCAGGGGCCCACTGCAAGGGACATCCAGAGGCAAGGGCCTGGGATTCTGACTGGCCTTGGAGGTGGCCAAAGATCCTGTGGGAGGGCCAAGGCCGAGATGGGGGAAGAGTGCAGGGGGCTAGGCAGCCCAGAATGAGGGTGGAGTAGGCCTCCTGATTAGGAGGGATCTAGTTGGGGTCCAGACCAGAGTGTTATGGGGCTCAGTGTGGGGCTGGAGACGTTAAAAATACCATCTGTGAGGCATGGGCTGCAGTGTAGGGAAGGTTTTGGAGCCTCAGATAACACCCTTGGCATCGGGGCAGGAAATGGTTAGCCTCCCACCTGGATAATATTTTAATCATTTTCCATCAAGGCATGACAGGGGAGGCAGGTGGTTAGACCAGAAACAGGTGGGTGGGCCACCTTCTAACCGGCCTTGGGAAGGTCCCCCATTATAGTGGTGCATTGGACAGGTCATCAGCCCAACGGCAGAGTACAGTAGTACCTTCTCCTTCTGTAGTGGAAGCGTTGAGAGCTCTGACAGAGAATGAGGCATGGAGCCCAGAGTTATAGAGTCTAGTAGAGAGAGAGGCAGTAGGGTGGCCCCACACAGAGTAGGGTTGAAATGGGAGTAGGCCTGAAGGGCTGAGCGTGAGAGTGTGCTGAGTAGGGCCAAACTGTGAGTAAGAAAATATACAATGGAAGCATCCTTGAATTCCTGATGGACTACTTCCTATGCCCACATATGCAGATGATCTTAATTAGCTTCTCTGAGAAAAAAATAATAACTGTATTATACTACAAAATAGCTAATATCTTTTCTTTACCTACAGAGGCCAGATTTATCCCATCTGCCTACAGACCTCAGAACCTTCACTGAAAAAACAAGTCCCACCTACTAACTTCTATTTAAACAACTGAGAGGAGTCCTGAGAAGGTGAGTCATAGGAGAGCATGAGAGTAGTGGGTATGAGTGACCAACTCCTCTAAGTTATCTATGGGCATGTCTACACATGCATTAATGCGCCTTTTCAAATGCGTATTAAATTTAGTACCTTCAATGTGAAGTACCTTTTTTAGTGACACCTAATGAGCAGTAGACTGTTTTAGTAAGATTGTTGTTTTTTTATGTGATGCTTTAATACACAGTAAAATTGTCAACTGTGCATTAAAGCACATGTGTAGATGTGTCTTATGTTTCCTTGTTCCTGGATCTGGGACTGACTGGAAAAGAAGTGTATGGGCAGCAATAGTTTCTCAATGCCAGTCCTGAGATCAATACAGAGTCTGGTGATATATCTTAACAGAATGAGAGATCATGAAATTAACACATATCTTAAACTGGGAGACCAGTTCTTGAATAATACATGGAATTTTAAGAAATTTATTCTTTTTCTCCTTTTTTTGTTGATATTGTAATAAAATGTGATCTTCTCTTTTCACATACTGCTGCATCAAAAGAAATTCTCTCTCTAACAGTTGAACTACTTTTTCTCTTACCCACGGTACTTGTCAATCTTTCTTTTTTCCTAAACTGTCTCTGCCTGTTTTTTTATATCTACCAACTGGGAACAACCATATAATCTTCACAGCACAGCAATAAAGGAAACTTTAAAAACTCCCTTTTTCTAACCTGTCCTTTTCTACGCACATTCTTTTGGGTCCACAACAGGGGCTCTACAATCCCTAGATAACAAGAGCTGACACTAGTGTTGAGGGTTTTGTAATACACATCTTATTTTTTAATGAGGAAATATAGAGATGGAATATTAAATGATGTTGTTAAGGCTCAGTATTCCATGCTTATCTCTGAGAACATGATTAATTCAAAGTGTAGTATTTATGGTAAATTATATTAATGACTTCAGGTTATTATGCAAGGGCCACAAAATCCTGTTCCCTCAGTATGCTGGTCATTATTTTACTCTTTGCATGTCGACAAAGGCTAAGTATAGACATTCAGAAAGATTAGGGGGAGTTTAGATCAAGTTAAAAACAGCTACATGATCACAGGTAAGACAGGATGGGGAGGGACTCAGGTGGACCACAGGGGGGTCAGAGGGCAGGTGGAATCCTTGGGATGATTGGGGGAGCTAGCAGGATCCAAAGGATTGGGAGGCAGACAGCATCTGTGGCAAGGATCAGAGGGGCTAGCAGAGTCTGTGGGAGGAATCAAGGGGAAGAAAGGATCTGCAGAAGTGATCAGGGGGATTGGGGGTGTAGGCTGTGACCACAGGGAGTTGCTGGAATCCAGGAAGGGTTTTGCAGGATCAAGGGGTCTCCTGGGATCTCAGCAACAGAGGGGTTTGGACTGGCTGGTCCATGGGGTGGGGGCGGGGAGAAGAGTGAGGGGTTGGGGACTAGAAAAGATCCAGTGCCAGGGGGGTGGGTTGGAAAAGAACAGCCCTGGGAACTAAGCTTAGCAGCTGAGTTTTCCCAGCCCTAGGGCTCTGCTGGGAACTGTACAGATGCTCAGGAAAGTTAGATTGGCTTAAAAATAGTCAACCCAATCTAAGAAAAACTAATTTACAGTAGGGTTAACTTAGATTGGGTCAGCCATTTTTAGACCAATCTGACTTTCCTGGAACTTCTGTACAGTTTGCACTTAGAGCAATTTAATTAAGGATCTAAGTGTAAAGTCAAAGATGTAATGGGTGACCTAAGTTAGATCAGCTGGCCTTTTTTAACACAATATAACCTCCCCACTAGGCTGTCTGAACATCTGTACTTAGCCATGGAATCTCCATCCCAGTATCTCTCCATCCCAGTAGTTTTTGGAAACTTAGAGGTATTCACTATATAGGAACAGACATTGGATGGCACCATTCAAATCACATTCATTAAGCATGTTTTTAATTGACTGTTTGCCATACACTTGTTTCACAGAGAGGTTTAACTCAAGGTTGAGATGTAAATATCCACAGTTGGCAGAATCTGGAACTCTTTCTGGGTTTCAATATCCCCCTCTCTCCTTCCCTCCCCAGTGCAGAATTTGGCTTCATAAAAGCTTTAATTTTAAACTAGCTAAATATCTAGTCCTTACAATTTTATAATTTTGAACAAAAACAGTTTTCAAAGAGAAACAAACAGAAACATTTTTCACCATCCCCTGTCAGTCTGAAACAGCAGTTCTAAAGAAGTATGAACTGCTGCATTTTGTCTCAATATGATATTAACTCTTAAGTGTTATGATGACAATTTGAATGGCAATACTTGGATACAGATTGGCCCACAAGACCACTCATTTTAGTAGGGAGAGAAGACTACTCATTTGGGAGGGAAGTGATGTGTGTTCTTTATGTACTCATAGTCTTATTATATTTATATTTCAGTTTACAAGTATTTTGATGATGAATCAGAAGCTGATAATACTTGTTTGCTTTAATTTGCTTTCATTTCTTTAGTCTAAACATTCAACAATGTGTATCAAGTTGTCCTATACCCTGAATATAATTTTTCTATAAAGGTAAACTTTTTTGACAGTTTGAGATGAAGAAGTCTTTTAATGATAGCATTAGAATCTCTTCTCTATTTTATATACTCTATGGAACATTATTGTGTGGGCACATGGGATATACAATGGACTAAGAGAATTTTATATAGCATTTGGAATACATCACGTACTACTAGTCACAGAAGACCAGACCAATGAATGGGACTCTCTCAGAATATTTTCACCTGTTTTCTATCACTCATTTTTTGAATTCATCTGCTAGTTAACTGTGTGACCCACTTCCAAGTTTTCTGACCAAATATTTATCATATATCTAATATGATTAGCCTCTCGGCTATAGAAAGCCATTTTGGAAAAATGATAATTTCATGGTATTTCCTTATTTTACTATTCACTTCAATCCTCCACATATCAGAAAGCCTGAGAATAGACTCCAAAAATGCCATCCTCTGAAGCAGCTCTAGAAACCATAGTTCAGATGTCTGTCATATTGTTGTGCTATTGAAATACTTCATAAATTTGGCTCACATGATAACTTTTTCTGTTAATCATATTGATGTTACACCTTATCCAATATATGCACCTATGCCACAATCTTCACTGTAATTTCTGATCACTTAATAAGGACACTGCTTAAGAAGGGTTTGTTTGAATACAATCCAGTCTCTTGTAAAGAGCTGTTAAAGAACACAGTGATCTAACATGATTCTACCTTCAAGACATCGAGTTTATCTGAAAAGTTGGGCGTAAGGAATAGATAGGGTTGTTTCTTGTCTGCTGTTGATGCTCTCTGCTCTCAGGGACTCAAGAGGTCAATACAAGCAATGTTTTTCTTTGTATGCCATTAATCATATTAAAACAATCTTATTGCTCCAGCTGATAGCTCATAACATGTAGGTCTTTGACTGTCAATGTGTCTTCTGTTGGCACTACACAGATTTGCATCTGATTTTCACACTTATCTGCTGTTAAGTACAGCCCTGTTCATCTCATAGAGCCAGCTAAAGCTGTATTAGCACCTCAGACAAACACTGGAGAAGAACCATCGTATTAATGAGTTTCCTCTCTCCTTCAACTCTTATGGAAGGTCTTTTCTTGTATTACTACTAGTGGCATTTATTTTGGGGTGCCTCAGTAAACTGTATGTGCCATGCTGTATTCTACATGATTAAAAACTTCATTACACACACAGATATTGGCCTACAGACACAGTATAGCTTGTTCTTTAAGCAACTCTCATTTCAAATTACTTTTTAGTGAACTTGGAAATATATGGCAATATATGTGTACCTTTTCTGCTTTTTAAAGAAAATCTATATTGGAGATCACCTGAAGGTGAGCTTATAATTAAAAATATTTGTGCAAATCCTTTTGAGAGTTTCAAGCTGATCATTTGTTTTACAAGTACTACTCATGTGGGTAAAAATGCTAGCATTCAGTTATCAGTTACATGAGATGTGTAATCTATTAGCTAGAGAGCTGATACAATCAATATCACCCAGATTTAATGAACATGTGCAAATGACTCCAGAATGCAAAACTAGGGATTATAGCTGTCTGTGCTGACTCCCTGCAAAGTTCAGGATAACTGTTTAGTTCCAACTGAGTTGTTCTAGCTCCATGCACACCTGACCCTAGCAGTTAGACATCCTAGACAGCTTAGGAAGGTCCTGAGCACATGCCCCACAACTACTCTCTGGTTCTTCCAAAACAGGCAGCTAGGCCATGTTCAGACAAGTGTGGGTGTGCAGTATATGGCACCATGGATGTACGGTATGTGGCACCACACATCACATATGCACTTGTTTCCTATGCGGCTACCTTAGTGTGGGGTGTTTTTTTGACCCTGGGAAATCCCCCAAGAAGGTGGGGTGGCAGGATGTGCTGCCCAAAACCAGAGCCTGTATAGGTGGAACCATGCTCTAGCTGCCGGCCAGAATTTTTGCCATGGTTGCAGCCCTGGGAGGTGCTCAGAACCCCAGGTAAGCAACTGTGCTGGCCCCAGCCTCCCTTACCCCTCCCAGGGTAATCTGCCACATGCCAAATCGTGCATGGCACAGGTGTTCCCCAGGGACAAATAGCAATGGCGCAAGGTGTGCCGCTGCTACTTGTGCCTGGGGAAACAAATGTCTGTGCTCGCCTGAACACACCCCTAGTGAACAATGCTTTGACATGCTCTCAGAATCCTCTGCACTATTTATGTTTAATTGCTGAGAGTGAGAGGAGTTTCTTTCTCAGAAGAGGTCTCTTGCCCAGCATTAAGGTAGTTTTGGCATGGCCTGTTTCTAAAAAGTCACCATACAGTGGGTCAGTGTTGATTTACATATGGCAGGAGTCAAAGGGCTTGCATTTTCTTTCACTAATCCTTAATGGTAGATTGAAATGTATTGGTTGCCTCTCAGCTGTCCTATATCAGGTAGAGCATTCAATAGTTGAACTGTCTTTCACCCAACCTCATATTGTAACAATGATGGCAATAGTAGGACTGCAGCACAATAGACTCTGGTCCAGTGAAGGAGTAACATCAATTTCAATAGTTTTGCACAAGCTGCTAGGGGTGAATGTGATTCTTGGAGAACCAGGTATTTTAGGGTCTATAGTTTATAATTTTTTCTTCTTCACATTCCCCGGATACATCACCTAATTCTTCACTGCCTTGAAGGCTGCCATTTGCATTTGATTTGGTAGCTGTCACAGATTGGGGTTCTCTCACTCAGCCATAGGCACCCCTTGCAAATGACAGCTTGCATTTATCTCAGGGCAAAATCTCATGATTCAGTCCACCAAGTCTAAAGACTGCTCTTCACACTACAGAGTCCCTACTTACCAATTGTTTATCTAGGATAGAAGGCCCTCATAGTTGCAGTGCCAGCAAGATATGGATTCAGGAGCTATAATCAGTAGGTAATTGTGGTGACTCGGCACAGAATCTTTAAAATAGCTTATACTTCATAGGGTTCTGTGAACATTCAACGAGTGTTTCATTTTGAAGCTGTTTCGATGTATTTTGAGATCAAAACAGCAAAATCAAAATGAAATGAAAGGCTTTGAAACAGATTCAAAATGAAATGAATGCACTCAAAACATGTGGAAAGTTTTGAAACATTTCGAGTTTTGAAGCCAAGCTTGCTTGCAGCTAAACAGAAACTAATATACAAATGATATTGACATCTAGCTCCCAGTTCAATTCCCCAGATCTCTGATCATTCCTCCAGCTCTTCCCAGGGGATGCGGGCCCCTGATTTGCACACAGGGTTTCAGCAGGCTGCTGCTGCAGGGTAGGGCCAGTAGCAGCCTGCTGAAACCTGATGTGCATACCTGGGGGCCTGCACCCCTCAGAAAGAGCTGGGAGAATAATCAGAGATCTGAGGGAAGTGATCAGAAAGTTGGGGAATCGAGCCAGGGGTTGGGGGGATGTTCATGTCTCAGATGATGTGGGATGACAGCAGGCTCCCACTGCCAGCTGGGGATGGCAGCGGCTCTAGATTATTTCCTGAGCCAGCAGCAGCAGTCTGCTGAAACCCCATGTGCAGATCCAGGGGCCGCGCCCCAGAAAGAGCTGGGGGAATTATCAGAGAACTGGGGAATCAAACTTGGCGCTCTGGCTGACAGGTGGATCTGCCCCAGCTCTGAAACAGTGTGCAGTGCTCTGCTGAGCCATGCCGCATCCATGCAATGGCGCAGATGCCATGCGGGTGCCAGGTGGGGGGGAGCATCCCTGCTGCCCCCGCTGTGCAGGGGTCTCTACCACGAGCAACCAAAGGCCCCATTTGCCACCGCCAGAGCCAGTGAGTGTGGAGCTTTATTATTTTTTTAAAGCTCCGCACTCACCAGCTGCGGACCATGTACATGATAGCATGTTCTAGCAGCCGGCTGGGGCCAGTGCCAGTACCTGAGGCTGCCCAGTGCAGCAGCAGCCTGCTGTCATCGTGCATGCAGATCCAGGGGCCTGCACCCCCCGGGAGGGTTGTGGGGCTGTGCCAGACTCCTTCCAGAGGGAGTGGGTGCCCGAATCTGTGTGCAGGCTGCTGCTGCCAGCAAGAACACTCATTTTGCTTTGAACAACTTGAGGTACAGTTTCACAAAAAACCCTCCACTTATCTCCCTGAAACTTGGCAGGATTCATACCCTCAGAAAGGGCTACCATCTCTGTAATTTCCATCCAAATCAAGCAAGAAATTACAAAGTTATAGGCACTTTAGTGGTTCCCCATTATAGCCTATGGGTGAGCGTCGAAACTCATTGAAACACCATTTAAACAGCAAAACGGTTTCAATGAAACCAAATGGAACAGCACTTTGAAACAGTGAAACAAAACACTGTCCCACTGAAATGGTGAAATGGAAGTTGAAACAAAATGGTGTTGTTTCACACAGCCCTATTTATTTATCCTTGGGAACATAGCAACTGGAAATAAAAGAGAGAAAACAACCAAAGGACTCCACCCATATTCATCTTATTTAACCATTTAAGTAGGCTTAGTTTAATTTCAAACACTTCAATACTTTGGAAGGAAGCAGAGGAGTCTTCTTCCCTCAAGACCCTGACTCTCCCCTCTGGATTCAGGAAGAGGCATAGCAGGGCAGGTCTACACCCGGGACAGCTGTGACATGGGTAGTGCCAGCTGCTGTGGTGCTGATAGCAGTTGTGTGTCCAGCTGCCACTATGACAGCTGTTACTGTTTGTAATCCTACACCAAAGGCTGCCATCCCTCTCAGTTATACTATGGGATTCAGGCCCTAAGTTTTTAACAGTTCTCAAAGTCTGTTGTTCTAATATTCTCCTTTTAGGGATGCATCAGTCTCAGAGTTAGAATTCATGGGGTTTGACAGCTATATTTTTCTGTTACATACAGTAACTGATGTTATCAAAGATCATATCCAGACTTCCTGTGGAAGTATAAAAACATCCACAACAGAGTTGAATCTTTGATGGCAGATACCAAGAAGGATAATAAAAAACAGAGGCATACATAATATTCTGCAAAATAGTATTTCCCATCCACTTTACAGACGGGGGAAATTATTATAGGAGTCTTGGATTCCTTAGACAACATATCACCATAAATAAAAAAGCAAATAACCACAAGCCTGATTGATTAAAATCTGGCCACAGATTGTAATTTATGAAGAAATATGAAATGATTTCAGTAATTAGTAGGTGTATTTACCTGCCCAGTGGTGCTAGATATGGTACTCACTTAGTTTTCTCTATTTTTAATATAAATAACTGATAGAATAATTAAGGCATGATTAGTTTCCTTTGCAGCTTCTCTCTCCCCTTCTGATTGGGGGAGGCTCTTGTTCTTCATTAAAGACTAGACCACAAATGTCTAAAGCTTTATTGCCTTTACTAAAAAAATGGACTAAATGTTATTTCACTTTTATGCTCTTAAATGGCACTTATATATTTGGGTAACTACAAGTTTTGGCACATTTTGCATTCTATTTGCAGCTGTGTAACTACCCACATCCTGTTTTTACCTACTGAGCCTACTCAGAAGGTTGCACTGGGGCTATATAGGCATCTAGGCAGAAGGGAAATGTGTGGCCATGTGCATTAACACTGGGTAAGTCTCAAAAGTTTAGTCACAGAAAAGCTAAAGGGGGTGGTAAAGGAAGGATGGCTTATTCAGATGAATGTTGCCCTGGAGGAGTAAAAATTGCAGTTACTCAGCTACATAAGTGATACTCAGTTACCTAAAGGTAGGGTGATCAGATCTTCGTAGTTTGTCCAGGACAGTTCCAGATTTCATAGCCGTCCCAACCAGTTGGTGAAAATGGAAACAAAAGTTTCATACTGGTGCCATCCCACCCACACTGCTAAACCTGGCTCCTCCTTGAGCAGAGGTTGGAGATGGGAGGCAGATTGGGCTGAGCACCACTCCTTCTGCCTGGAGTG
Source organism: Crocodylus siamensis (assembly GCF_052110815.1). Lineage (NCBI taxonomy): Eukaryota > Metazoa > Chordata > Crocodylia > Crocodylidae > Crocodylus > Crocodylus siamensis. Next base: position 70,713,272 of record NC_143398.1, read on the forward strand.
GGGATCAGCTGTTGTGGGGAGAGAGAGGAGTGTTCTGGATTTCCTTAAAAATATGGTTACCCTACCTAAAGGTAGCATACGATTTAGCTCAATATTACAAACAGTTCTGGATATCTAATATATGGATCAAGAAAAGTGTTATGTTGAATGCATGAAAATCAAAGTGGTGACTGCAGATAAATATAGATTTCCTGAGTTTCCCTTCCATTGTATCATTTAGTAATAAGGACAAGAACAAGCTTCTATCACATTAATTACTGGCTTAGCCACTACACAGATAATGGATATGTCTTTTACTGTGTTTTATCTTTCAACTTCTCCAATGTAACTTATAAAATGTAAAGAAAGAGTCCAATAACTTGCAACATACACTAAATCTCCATGGTTATCCTGCCTATTTCTAAGCTAATTATTGTGTTTATTTTGTTTTTGCATTTCAAGGAGATAAAAATATCCATGCAGATGGTTTTCCATAGTTAGTGGGTATGGACTTCTCTATGAAAGTGCTTAGATGCTTTAAGAAGATACTTTCACCCTTGAAAAGCTTTGAAAAATATCCATTATAAATACACTATTCCTTTATCACTTATTTTAAAAAATATGTATCTTCAAGAACAAGTATGTTCTATCTAGCCTGTCTGCTTCTAATTTCTAGTTGCTTAGTTTAAAACCATGATGTAAGATTATTCACAGAGGAAAATTCTACTCTGTGTACCTAATTGGAAGTTTGAGTTATGGATTGGGCCCAATGTGAATAAGAGTAGCTGTTTCTGACCTGAAGCTGTTTGAAAAAAATCATCCAGGAACTTTCTAGAATAGCCCAAAATAGAACTCAGGTCTCTTTGATTCAGGTTGAAATAAGTATCCAGGCACCTAAAGATATGAACAGAACAACAAAGGACAGTAAGTTGAAAATGGACAAGGATTTACTGTACTTCAGTTACCCTGTGCTAACTCACCACCAGGGATCCTGGTTTTCTGTTTCCCAGGGAAAAATGGAGAAAACCACAGACTTCCTGGTTTTATCAGAGAAAACATGGATTTTCTCTTTTAGCAGAAAAATCCACGGATTTCCCCATTTGCAAAGAGCTCTGCAGGCTGGCTGAGTTCCAGCCTGTAAGAGCTGTTTGCAAAAAGGGCCAGAAAGCCACAAGCCTGCCTGGAAGGGCAGGGGGAGGGAGAGGCAGAGGGAGAAGGGCAGAGCCTGTGGATTTTAGTTAGTTGCAAGGCCTAGGTCATGCTCACTTTCCTCCTGGAGCCTGTGAACTGGTAAGTGGGGCTTCCAGGGGGCTGGAGGTTTGTGGGGTAGGGCTGGGGCTGAGGAATTGGGGAGGTGTTGGGGAAATACACAGGGTGCCCAGGTGTGGGCAGGTGAAACTGAAGCAGCTCTAGCAGCCCTTAAGGGAAGCTACACATGGAGGCACCAGCCAGGAATGGGGAGCTGTGGAGCCAGCCAGGCACTCAGTGTTGTTCATTCTAAGGGGTCAAGGTGAACCCATGTCCCCAGATTGGTACAGGAGGCAGGCTGCGGGCTTGAGCTTCCACCCTGCTTCCCTCCCACAGGGCCAATGTTGCCCTGCAGGCAAGACCCAGTGTGGCTGGGAACAGCAGGGCTGCTCCAGTATCTCCTCACCCCCTGCTGTCCTTTCTGCACCTACAACTGTTCTAAGTGGTAGAGCCCTGCACCGCTTCTGTCAGTGCAGCCCCGTGTGCAGGAGGTGCATTGCTGGGGCAGTGCAAAGCAAGCAGCTGCTACGAGATCCCCGTGTAACTCCTCTGTCTCCAACTGCATGAAGTCAGGGGAGAGGAGCAGGGCGGCAGATCCCTGCTGCCCTGCTACCCTCCCCATGACCCAGTGTGGCTGGAGACAGAGGAACCATGCAAGGATTTCTTGGCAGTTGCTCACTCTGCACTGCCCCAGTGATGTGCCTCCTGCACATGGGGATGCATTGAGGGAAGCAGTATGGGACTCCACCACCTAAAGCAGCAGAGGCACAGAAGGTATGGCGGGAGGACAAGGAGATCTCAGTGTGGCCCCACTGTTTCCAGCCATGCCAATTCTTGCCTGAGGGGCTACAATAGCCATATGGGAGGGAAGCAGGGAGGGAGCTCAAGCCAACAGCCTGCCCCCCATACAGCTCTGGGGATGCAGGTCCCCCTTGCTCCCTGGGAGTGCACACAGCCATCATGAGCCAGCCCTGCTGAGCCAGAAGCAGGCAGCAGCAGTGGGGGAGCTGGCTGTGTGCTCCTGCTGCAGCTGCCTTCTGTTGGGGGCAGGGAGCTGTGGACCTAGTTCCCTGGTCCCATAGCCCTGGCAGCTGGAGGCCCCTCCAGCAAGGCAAGGGGGCAGGGGCTGTGGGTGGGGGACAAGGGGCAAGAGCAGGGTTGGGAGCCTATTGTGGGGGCAAAGAGGGGCACCAGCAGGGTGGGGGAGGAGGCCTGTGGGGGGCCTTTAACTTTAATCATGGATTTTGGGGGTTTTATCAAAGAATTTGCAGTTTTTTATCACAGAAAACCAGAATCCCTGCAACCACATGCTCTCTCTCATCCTCTGTGCAGACGGGGCGGTTTAGCCCTCAGTGAAATAGTTAATATAGGACTTAGGTAGCATTTAGGTAGTTAAGTACAAAATTACAATTAAAAAAACCCTTGCTCAGTGGCCAAATAATACTAGGGGCACCTAAATTTGTTTTCATTTTTGCCCTAGAGCTTCACAGATGCCTATGGTTAAGCTTTCTGTGCACGTACAGAGTTAATCCAGTCTGTGCAGGTAGGAGCTTATCTCTTGACTCAGCTGCATTTGAACCCAGAAACTATATAGAGGGGTTCTTAGATGGACATCAGTGGGACACCAGCACACCAACTGTTAATGCTGACTTGGTGGATGGACTGGATGTGTTCAAGTCAGCAGGCTCAGATGAGCTGCATCCAAGGGTACTGAAGGAATTGGTCAGTGTCTTGAGCTCTGTTCACTGAGGCAAAAAACTCACTGAATAGCCCCTGTCACTAATTTCTCCTTCTTGTTCAGTAGGTCCTATGCTGCCCTGTACCTTCCTTTTACTGCCTCCCTGCAAGTGTGGGCCAAGTAGATATACTTCTTGGTAGCTTTCCCTGCTTCCACTGCCTATATGCCTTCTTTTTTGCTCTTAGGTTCCCCTGGATTTCCCTGTTTAGCCAAGGAAGTTTTTTGGCTCCTTTCCCCCTTTTTCCTCATACAGAGATCATCTCCCACTGCGTCTGAAGGAACACTTCCTTTAGGAACGACCACCCTTCCTGGACTCCCATCTCACCAATACTCTTATCCTGCAGTGCGTCATTGACTAGACTCCTAAGCACACTGAATTTAGCCTTCCTAAAGTCAAGCATTTCCACCCTACTAGTTATCTTACCCATGCTATGCTGCGTGGTGAATTTGATTGATTGGTGGTCACTGTCCCCAAGGTGACCAGGAATCTGCAGCTCTCCTACCAGGTCTTCCCCCATAGCCAACACCAAGTCCAGTAAGGCATTCCCCATAGTGGGACCATATACCTCCTGCTTTAGGTGAAGGTCCTGCATGCAGATTAAGAACCTACATGAACAGTTACATTTGGCTGACTGCTCCTCCCAGAAAATGTCAGGGTAGTTTAGGTCCAGCATGACAACCACATCCCTAGACTTTATGGCCTCTGAAAGCTGCCTCAAGAATTCCAAGTCTAGCTTTTCCTCTTGGTGTGGTGGTCTGAAGCAGACACCCACCACCAAGTCCCTTTCCCCTTGACTTCCATGTATCCTAACCCACAATGACTCAACTTTCACCTCCTCTGATCCCATTTGGATTAGGGCAGATGTATAATGCTCCTTAACGTAGAGTGCAACCCTGCCCCCTTTCCTCCCTTCTCTATCCCTTCTGTACAACCTGTGGCCCTCAATGTGTACTGCCCAGTCATGGGTAGGGTCCCACCAGGTTTCTGTTAGCCCCACTAAATTGAAGTTATTATCTGCAAGCAGAAGTGCCAGTTCTTCCTGCTTGTTCTCCATGCTCCTAGCATTAGTATAGAGGCACTTGAGACCTCCAAATGGTGCCTTTGGTGTTCCCCATTCTGATACCCAAAGGGCCCCTTGGTTACTTACCTGGGGTGTACTGTTGCATGTCTCACAGTTTGTAGGTTCTAGATTCTCTCCATCTCCTGCCTCCCTGTCATACTTAGTTTAAAATAAGCTTATTCTGTCGTCAGAGTTAGTTTATTCTGTCCTAAAAGCACTGCCCATGTAGATGGTGACATGGGCAGCTAATTAGTCAACTTTGCAGTAAACGTCTCATGTAGATGTGCCCACAGTCAGTGCATGTGAAACAAAAATGCAAAAGCAGCTCTAGAAGTAAAGATCAGAGTCTACAAATCCAACTCCTACACCCACAAAAGTGCTTTCTCTACTAGGCTGCAGTCATGCTTCCTCTTCTTATTCTCCCTTCCTGGCCCTAAGAATCTTGAATGCCTTTGTGTACAATGCCACAGTTTCCATAGAGTACAGAGAACCTCTCCTCACATAAACCTAGGCTAGCCTACTTATTGTCTGTGTGTTAGTCTCCTGGGAAGATAGGGGGTGAAGATTTTAATTCTCTCAAGCAGGTGTGACCATAACCTAGGTCTCCCTGCTGAGTGCTCTAATCATGAAACTAGTAGGGTGAGCAGGAATACCCTCCCTTCTAGTTACATTTCCAAAAAAAAAAAAAAACCCAACCAGTGAGCCCTGCTCCATCCTTTGAAAATAAAATTGCAACTCGAAAAAGCAGGCTCCAGCCTTGGGATCTTAAGTTATGGAAGCAGTTTCTTGACTCAGGCACCTCCTAACTAGTCTCAGGAGGAAAGGAGAATTTCAGACATACACCTCTCCTTTGCATTTCTTGTTGTCTACTTTAAACAACTCACAACAAAGTGTGTGTTTTGGGACTGCCTTTTTGAGGCAGCTGGATTTCCTTCCAGGGGCCAGGCACTTGAAACTGTGGTACCAATGCCTAACTTGTAGGCAACTAAGTTTTTACTGAATCTGACCCCAGTCACCCCATTCTGTGCCCTGACAGAATTCCTCCCAGAATACACAGCTGAAGAGGTAAGATACAGGCATCATTGTTTTGTTAGTTAATGCTTATATAGTACTTTGGAAATGAAAAGCACTTCCAAAGTGCTGTCTTTATTATTTTACTTTATAGCAGTGTAATGGTGTTTCAGAACATAAAGTAAGGAGGTAAAATTGACCAAAACCTTCCATTCTTTGCTGTAAAAGTAATTCTCAGTGGGTATGAAATAAATCGGATTTCAGATCAGGCTTGCTGGGGTCTTGTGTACTTTTCAAACTGCTAGCTCTTGATTACAGAGTGAAACATCTTCATACCATCTCCAATAAAGTAGCATGCTATGTTTAATTAAGCTCTAATAATCGGTAAGGATGAACTGGGAGCTAAGTAAAAAAAAAAAAAAAGGCTGTCTACCTAAGCCAGATGAGCAAACCTAAGATACTAATACTTATTAGGCCTTCTGGCTTTCTTTCAAGATGCCACTCCTTAAAATGTTCCCTATCTTTCAGCCTTTGGGTCCTTCCAACCAACATGACTCCCCTTTTTCTGCAGCAAAATGAACTCCCATGGACAAGAGTCTATTACCAAGCTAACCCATGAAGTACTTCCACAGAAGAACTACCATGCCTGGAATCACAAGGACCCCAAAACAACCTGTTAAGGATGCTCTTCCTACAAAAGTCCTAAGGGACTCAGAGGCAGTCAACCTGCGGTTGTCCCTATAATGATGAATATTGAGGAAATCAAAGCATAAGCCCATAAGTGTAGGGCACCATCTTTATTATTGCATTTCAAGGAAGTTTTGGTGTAATGGGCAAAGGCTCTCCTGGTGGATGACCAGTGACTACAAATTTACAGAAGACTGTGGGGTGATCATATTTGGTTTAGGGTAAAAACAGGAGCTTTACACAATGGCTTGTTCTACTAGTCCACTGGGTCACATATTCAGAGCTCCTGACTGGGGAAAGAAACTAAAATCCCAAGCTAAGCAGTAAGTTTTGTAGGGCTGCTAAGGCAACACACCTACAATCACATAAGTGCATGACTCCCAGGAGCTGTTATAAAAGATTTTTTTTCTTCCTATATTTTTATGGTCTCCATAAACAGAGTGTTCAGAGATTAAAATGTAATGAAGAATTTCACCATAACAAGATCATTAATTAGCCTACAAGGCATCTGGACATTTTTGTTTACAAGAGTTGCTAATACAGAAAGTCACCAAAAGCCTGCTCTGTCTGTCCTAGTTTATTCCTGCAGAAGCTGTCCTGGGAGAAGGGGGAATGATGTTTTTGGCAGAGTTCCCACTGACTGGTCCCAGTTTGTGCAGCAATAAAGCCGTCAATAGAAAAATCCAAATATTTCTTCTCCTCTTTCCCCTGTGGAAGTTTAGTGCCAAACACAGGTTGGGGGAGTAGAGAGGCTGGCTCAAGACAAACACCAGTCACTTAAACAGCTGATCAGTATTCTTCTGGATCTTTATTTGCACCTAGGAGATGACGTTGGTGAACATTTCATGAAGCAAGAATTCTAGCCAGCCAAATAGGTGAGCTGGTAGGGCAAATCTTGCTGATCACCTTGATAACCCTTCATCACCATAAACCAAACTACTGTGGCATGAAAATTCCTGACTGTTCGAAGTTACAGTCTTTTGAAAAAGAAAATGAATACAAAAAACACACACATACAAACCTATGTCATGTCGTGATCTGCTGTTTGCTTAGTACACATTTACCTGCTACTTCTGTCCTGTGTGTCTCAAATACAAGAAGAGATGATATACCAAAAATGATACGAATTTAAAACTGTGACCTTGCACTGAATTTCTAACTTTCAAAATCGTCTCTTAAATAGTAACCCTGCCACACATTTAGGCAATTAATAGCAACACTGCCCTAGTACGTCCCTACCGGCCACTGATAGCTGCATGTCAGTTGGATTGGGACTACACAAGAGGCTCCAATCAGCTGCAGTATGAATCCAAGCCAGCAGAGATCTGCCCTAGTCGCAGAGCAAGCTGATCATCAGCCAGTTCTGAGGACCACACCAGAGCCCTTGCATGGTCCCAGGCCAGCCCAGTCCACCAATGATCAGCCAATTGTTAGGCACCCAGCTTTCTACTTCCGAGTACATGGGGATGCCAGGGTCATGACCAGGCTCCTCCTAAACTGGCAAGTAGAGTATGATTGGGATCTCAACAACCACACCTTCTGCCATGCCACATATGTATAGCAAGGCGCACAATTTGGGGATCAGGGATGAGATCCCATCACACCTTTAAATGAACATCTGTCATCAGTCTATATTCCGTTTCTGGTGTTTCAGAGTCTGGTAGGCCAGCCTCCCACTGCCTACCCTGAATATATGGACTAAGCAGCAGAGAATAAAAAGTGCTCCATGAATGACATCTTGGCTGAAATACAGAGAAAAGGCAAAAAAATTCCAGGATTTGATGCGACAGTGGAGAGATTGGGAACAGAAAGAGAGGCAGGCACAGGAGGTGCCCCATTACTAAAAAGGGGGAGGGAGCCCAGAACCCACTCATCACGCCAGCCCCTTTGAACAGACTTAAAGATAAAAGTGATTTAAATAAGCTGGCTGCCTGCCACAGGTATAGGCAGTGGTTGGCAGGCTTGGGGCAGAAGTAGAGAGTCAGGTGACCCAGGGAAAGGCTCAAAAGCCCAGGACTTAGCCCAGAAAAGGCAGCCTGGCTATAGGAGCCACCAGAGGCAGAGCTCCAAGGGAGAGCCAGTCTAGATTGCCTGGAAGAAAGGACTGTGGGCCACAAAAGGGTGTAAGAGACTTTACGCTGCAAGTGACATGACCTAAGTACTTTGCGCCTTTTGCATTTGTGTTACCCCAGGGTGAGAATTAACCCCAACAGGGGAGTTTGTATTGGGCAAACCTTGTGTTTGGGACTGGAACCTCATACTTTGATTTATGTTTGTACTGGGGGATCAGAGTGGTTGTAAGGGGTGGACTGGAGGCTACTGGGGTGCAGCAGAGGCACTCAGTTTAGAATACTCCTAGGGGGCTGGAGCCCTGCGTTGTTGCATGCAGGCAGTAGCCCAAATACATTGCAAAAGGGGGGACTGTGGCATATCGGAGGACTGGGCATCTGGCAGCAAGACCATTGTGGAGTGTAAACCCTGTGTCTGCAATTGGGGTGTACCTAAGGGCCAGCTGGCCCAGAGCTCACAGAGAGCTGAGCTGGAGCCGAGTCCTGAGAATCTAGGGTTCTGGTATGGTGAACCCCAGGCTGTGGGACCCAGCCAGAATAAAAGTAACCCAAAGCCCAGAAGGCCCTGAGATTAGACAGGGACATACCCCAAATCCTCCTGGAGCAGTCTCCCTATAAACTTATAACATCAAATCATGGCAAGCGAGATAACCATGGGAGAGCAGGACCCAGAGAGCCCAGAAGTGAGGATGAGGAGGTTGGAACCCAGTGGCAAGCTGGGCCAGAAACCTTTTAGTATCAGCCTGCAACATTCACCATTACAGAGGATTATAAATATTTTGGGAGGAGGAGATTGAGTTTAGAGAGCAGGAATGTGAACTCTGGCAACATTTCTCGTTTGTGATCTGAGAGGTAGCAAATGTCCACAGACCCAAGAGGCCCTCCAGGCCTTACAGAAGGCACACTGACACTACAACAGGGCAGAGCCAGGCCTCTCCCTCAGGCCAGATTTTGTTTCATAGTTTCATAGTTTCATAGTAGCTAGAGTCGGAAGGGACCTAGGTAGATCATCTAGTCCGACCCCCTGCCTTAGCAGGAAAGAGCACCGGGGTCAGATGACCCCGGCAAGGTGCTCATCTAACTTCCTTTTAAAAATCCCCAGGCTAGGAGCCTGCACCACTTCCCCTGGAAGCTGGTTCCAGGCCCTAGCCGCCCTGACTGTGAAGTAGCGCCTCCTAATATCTAATCTAAACTTACCCTCCGCCAGTTTGTGACCGTTATTCCTGGTCACTCCTGGCAGCGCACGGGGGAACAGGGACTCCCCCAATACCTGCTGATCCCCCCTGACCAGTCTGTAGCAGGCCACAAGGTCCCCCCTTAACCTTCTTTTGTGGAGGCTAAACAGGTTCAGGTCCCGTAGCCTCTCCTCATAAGGCCTGCCCTGCTGACCCCTGATCATACGAGTGGCCCTCCTCTGAACTCTTTCCATATTGTCCACGTCCCTCTTGAAGTGTGGCGCCCAGAACTGGACGCAGTACTCCAGCTGCGGCCTGACCAGTGCCGCATAGAGGGGGAGGATCACCTCTCTGGACCTGCTCGAGATGCATCTGTGGATGCATGACAGGGTACGGTTGGCCTTCTTGACTGCCTCCCCACACTGCCGGCCCATGTTCATCGTGGAGTCAATGACGACTCCAAGATCCTTTTCCGTCTCCGTGCTGGCAAGAGGGGAGTTCCCCAACCTGTAAGTGTGGTGCCGGTTCTTCCTCCCCATGTGCAACACCTTGCACTTATCAGTGTTAAACCCCATCCTATTCTCATCCGCCCACCGTTGCAACCTGTCAAGGTCAGCTTGTAGCCTATTGCACCCTTCTAGTGCACCCACATCCCCCCACATCTTAGTGTCATCAGCAAACTTGAACAGGGTGCTTTCTACCCCGTCATCCAAGTCACTGATGAAGATGTTGAACAGTGCGGGCCCGAGGACCGAGCCCTGCGGAACCCCACTGCCCACATCCTTCCAGGTCGAGAAGAATCCATCCACTACCACCCTCTGGGTGCGGCCCTCCAACCAGTTGGCCACCCATTTCACCGTGTGGGCATCGACACCACAGTCTCCCAGCTTTTTGATGAGGACAGGGTGAGAGACAGTGTCGAAAGCCTTCCGGAAGTCCAAAAAGACTACATCCACAGCAACCCCTGCGTCTAATGATTTGGTGACCTGATCGTAAAAGGCCACCAGGTTGGTCTGACAAGACCTGCCACTGATGAACCCATGTTGGTTGCCCCTAAGCATGCATTCCCCCGCAAGGCCCTCCTGGATGTGTGCCAGGATAATTTTTTCAAAGAGCTTACCCGGGATTGAGGTAAGACTAACTGGCCTGTAATTTCCCGGGTCCTCTTTTTTTCCCTTTTTGAAGATAGGGACCACATTGGCCCTCTTCCAGTCCTCCGGCACCTCGCCAGAGCACCACGAGTGCTCATAGAGCCGCGCCAGGGGTCCCGCAATGACCTCGGCCAGTTCCTGTAGAACCCTAGGGTGAAGATCGTCCAGACCAGCAGACTTGAACATGTCCAGCCTCTCCAGAAGTACCCTAACTAACTCCTCGCTAACCCCTGGCCCAGGCGTGTCTCTCTCGGGGCCCGAGGGGGGCCCAGCAGGGAGGTGGCTGAACTGGTCCCTACTTAGGAAGACAGAGGCAAAGAAATCGTTAAATATGTTAGCTTTGTCATCTGGCGTGATGACTAAGTTGCCCATCGTGTCCTGCAGGGGCCCCACATTATCCGGGACCCTCTTTTTACCCCCTATGTATTTGAAGAAGGACTTCTTATTGTCCTTAATCCGGGAAGCTAGTCCTATCTCCAACTCTGCCTTGGCCCTCCTGACTGCCCCCCTACATCCTCGGACGACTGTAACATAGTCCTTCTTGGTGATGACCCCATCTCTCCATTGGGTATATGCCTCCCTTTTAGCAAGGAGACATTCCCGGATGCTCTTAGTGAGCCATGGGGGTTTATGTGCCCTCCTGCTCCCTTTGACCCTTGTTGGGATTACCTCCCTTTGGGCATGGAGGATCGTCTCCTTAAGGAGCAACCACTCACCTTCGACATCTGATTCCCTTCCCCACTGGGTCCTCAGCGCTTCCCCAACAATCCTCCTTAGCTTGTTGAAGTCAGCCCCCCTAAAGTCTAGGGCTGTAGTTCATGGTGTAGGTCTGGGGCTCGGGAGAGTTGCTAGGCAGGCACAAGTAAACTTTCCCTTTTCCACACCTCTGAGTCCTCCAGGAGATCTTGAAGTCCTCATATTCCTTAGTTCCTCCTACATAATATAATGAGCTGACAGTTACTACTTAGGAGTACCAAGAAGTCCTTTTTCAGTTCATATTTGTACCACATTGTGACACCCACAAGAAAAGGAGGAAAGGAAGACACAGGGGAGGATACAGACAGCAAACCATATTCTCACTGATGGGAGGTACATTTTCTTTTTCTGCTTTAGTTTTTAATAAAGTGAACTTTAGTTGACTTTACAGTTTTTACTCATTTGGTTTGGGTTACTTGGTTTAATTAGCACTTTGATTTTGTTTGTTTAATTTGGTTTGGTTTGTGTAATTGTGATGTTTTAAAAAAAGCACTTAATTTATTGTTCAGTCAGCTGATCTGATCTCACCCTTAAGTCATTTCTGTTTTCAAGTTTACTAACATTCTCTCTTTGGTGAAACTATTACTGCTTCTCCATCCACTGGAATGAAAGAGGAATCTGAAACCTTGCAAAAAGATGTTATTGATATATGATAATGGGAGGAGTAATCTACACAGTCCATTGAATTGGCACCCCATTAGCCCAAAGTAGCTAACAGAGAAATGCAAAATTAAAGCAATGCATATAGGCAAATTCAGGCTTTGTGCCACCTAGCACAATTCAAGTAGTTCATACCAGGCAAGATACCTCAGGTATATCACCACACTGTTGTTCCAAATGTTGGGAAAATGATTCTAAGCTCTGTTACAAGCCAGTAACCAACAACATAACAAGACTTAGTAGGCACTTATTCATTAGGGCCACCAAGTTTGGCTGGAATATGAGCATGTATGACAGACCTAATTTCCTTAGCCTTTTTGTTACAGTACTCCTTTTTACTCACTGGGACACTTCCCAGCTGCTGGGAATCAATTACAGGGTTCATCAGTATCTATGATCTACTGTATATGAAAATACTTTCCTCTAGCTTCTAAATCATTTGCAAGGCACAATATACTGCAATAATACATGAAACATTTGTTACCTAGGCATCCAAACAATTTTAGATAGAATACCACCTTGCCTTCAGCCTTCCCAGTCTGTGATACACTATCTTTCATCAGCGGACAAGAATGTAATTAAATGGTCTATGTGAGCCCATGTTTTCTAAGCATGGCTTATCGAACATGGTGTACCTGTATCCCTCTAGATACAGGTACATCATTCCTCCTTCATCACTGAAAGGGAATAAGGCCTTGGTTTGTCTAAGCAAGCAACAGCAGCACTCCTCAAACTCATGGTGTGCAGCTTAGCAGTGCTGCCCATATTGATGCATAAGAATCCTCTTTTTGTGGTCCACCAAGCCCAGCAGAACTAAGGAGTGGGTTTCTCTTCCAAGTAAGATGTTCATCAGCCCCTTCAGGAAGGTAGACTAGGAGTATGCATGCACCATCAGCAAAAGGATTTGGGACTCCCAAATGCCAACTGCTATTTTAGAGACATTTCTGTTTTCTGTTTACCTATTCCTAGGGTAAACAGCAAACTAGGGATGTGTAAAATGGGCTGTATTCGATTTGGATTTGACCTGAATCAGGGACAGTGATTTGATTCGTTGATTCAGATCACTGTCCCCAGTTCGATTTGGCTGAATCCAAATCCAAAGGTTCGATGCCGATTCAGAAAATCAGCAATTCGGCCATAGACACAGGTTTAAATGTTTTTTCTATATACCTCAAGGTACCAGGCTCAGCTTGTGAATGCTGCGATGCTGGGGTGGATGGAGCATCCCACAGGAGCATGGGGCGGGGGGGGGGCCCATACATGCTAGGCAGTGAATCTGGAAATGGACCAGAAGTACTTCTGGTCCACTTCCAGGTCTGCTGGGGAGCCCCCCCCACACACGCCCAGCTCATCAATCATGGGTGCCCTCCCAGATCCAGAAGGCATCAGTCGCTGGGCCAGGGGCACAGGGGGCAGCCCCTATCACACTCCCTGGCAGACCTGGAAGTGGACCAGAAGTGCTTCTTGTCCACCTCTGGTTCTACTGCCAAACATGCTGAGGAGCCCCCCGCGCTCCTGTGGAATGCTTCATTGCCCCAGCATCTCAGCATTCACGAGCTGCCTGGTACCTCGAGGCATGTAAAAAAAACCATGCGTCTATGTCTGAATCATCAAATCTTTCCAAATCCCTCCAAATCGATTTGGAGGGATTAAAGGATTTCCTGATTCGATTCGGATTCAGAGATATGGCCACCGAATTGGGCTGAATCTCTGCTGAATCGAATCAGGGGCTGAAGGTTCACACAGCCCTATACCAAATATCTCAAATTTCCACAGCCCTCGAAGTGCCAAGTGCTTTTCCAGTGCCAAAATCTGACCACTAATCTCTAGTAGTCTGAAATAGCCAATTTCCAATTATGATCACAACCTTTAAAACAACTTCTGTACTAATATTGCCCCTCTCAGAATTGTTCTGCTCTTCAGAACCTCATGTCATAACAGGTTGCAATAAATTATTCTCTCAAACTCTGAAGAAAGACAACTTGCATGGACATTGAGTCCTATGACAGTTTTTCTCTCGTGGCACAAGGGAACCTGGGATACATCAAAATACTGCACACAAGTTCCAAGAAGCATAAATGTGTATGGGCTTAGCATATGTCACAATAAACCATGTGGACAGGAGAAGGTCAAATCACATAGCATGGAGATGTGCTTCAGAGCCTAGGGATACCTATCAGTGTGGACACATCTTTGTCTGTGCTATACTGATCTTGCAGAGGCCATTTTTCCTGATAATGGGACAGAATAAGAGAAAGAATCACTTTCTCTAACACTGATTAAGGACCTTTCTTAGAATTAGGGAAATGTATCCCTACAGCTATTCTGTCTCCCCTTTCTGACTTCTTTTTTGCACATCTGCCTCTCTTACTATGCATGACTAACAAGACATTTTGTTTAGCTATCCACCTTTTACTTTTTCCTTTTTATTGTATATAGGTGTTCTCCACTTATCCTCACTCATTCCCATGCCTGCTATGGCCACTGTTGTCAGGGTCAACCCTTACGGTTCTATCACCAGTGCCACAAAATGTTTTAACAAGTGTTTATTTTTATTAATGCAGGGGTGTTAAATTAATCGGGCCATATGAGTAGTGTGGGACCAGCCTGCAGGCCAGGTCAAGACTGCAGACCAGTAACATACATCAAATGCGGCATCTGGGGCCAGTCCAGTGCATGCTATGTGTGGTGTGCAGGGTCGGTTCCCAGACACACTATCATACAATTATAGAAAATTAGGGTTGGAAGGGATCTCAGAAGGTCATCTAGTCCAACCCCCTGCTCCAAGCAGGACCATCCCCAGCTAGATCATCCCAGCCAAGGCTTTGTCTACCCAGGTCTTAAAAACCTTCCACAACCTCTCTGGGTAGCCTGTTCCAGTGTTTTACTATCCTCCTAGTAAGAGAGTTTTTCCTGATATCTAACCTAAACTTTCCTTGCTGCAACTTAAGACAATTGCTTCTTGTTCTGTCATCTGTCACCACTGACAACAGTTTAGTTCCATCTTCTTTGGAACCCCCTTCAGATAGTTGAAGGCTGCTAATAAATCCCCCCTCTGTCTTTTCTTCTCCAAACTGAATAAGCCCAGTTCCCTTAGTCTCCTGTCATAAGTCATGTGCCCCAGTCCTGATCATGTCCCCAGTCACTAGAAGCACTGCAGGCCAGATGATAGGGCCATACCTTTGACACCACTTATTTAATGTACTTGAGAATAACAAAATTGATTGCTTAGGAAAACACTCTCTCTAGATAGTTGTTCACATTGGAAAAGTTGTTCACATATACCCCTGGCTAATAATAATTAACCTTAATACAATGCAATGTATTGATGCACTCCTTTTAATTTGTCATAAACAGCATAAAAATCAGATGGTAATACTATTAACAGAAAGATGGAATGGTAAGCAAATAATAGCCTAAAGTATAAATTGACCCCCCTAGATATTAAAGTAATATCAATTACTTTAAATTCCAGTCTTAGTCTTTCGACTTATGTAGATCTCTGGCCTTAATATGAAGAAAAGTGTTGCCTTTTTTTTAAAGCAACAGCAAGTACTATGAAAGAAACAATGCAGGAAAATGCAATGGAGTATCACTATCATACAGTCATTTTTATAATCAGGTGCTTCCATAAAGTTGAAACGCACCTCAAAGGTTGTGTGGCTCAACTCATTACACCGCTGCAGGATGCACTATTCCTAGACATCTCAGAGAGATGCTTATCCAGCCTCTTCTTGAAAACACTTCCAGTAAAGGAGTTTCCGCAGTTTTTCTAGGTGGCTTGTTTCATTGTCCTATTCTTATGACTATGTGTTTTTTTAAATGTTGTTATGGTAGCTTATGGTATTTATGATAAGAATGACTTAGGATAATCAGGAATGCGATTGCGCTGTGAAAATAGAGTGCTACCCCTTATTATTAATAAACAAAAGAGGCTGAGGAAAGAGGTGGCTAACATAAGCTGAGCGCACAATGTGGTAACACAGGGGTGGGCAAAATATGGCTCTTGGGCCAGATCTGGCCCATAAGGGCATTCTATCTGGCCCGTGGGGCCCCTGAAAAATTTAGAAAATTAATATTTATCTGTCTTTGGTTCCTGTAAAAATGACAGGAACCAGGGGCAGTAGGACCCAGGGGAAGCCCAGCAGGCTCCCACAACAGCAGGGCCCACCCGGCCTCATCCCCCGCCACAAGTCCCAGTAGGGGCTCCTGGCCTGGGACCATGTGGCTGCACCAGTGCTGGAACCTCAGGCAAGTGGGGAAGTGAGGGCAGGGAAGGAGCCTGCAGAAAAGTGGCCTAGGGAAAAGTGGCCCCTCACCTGCCCCATGGCCGGCGCTCCCTGCTGCAGCCACTCGCAGCCCATACAGGGCTGTTCTAAGCAGGCACGGGCAGCCCCAGGTGGGTTGTGAGTAGCTGCAGTGCTGGGCATGGGGTGGGAGAAGGGCCGCTCTTCCCATGCTCAGCACTAGCTTCTAACCCACCCCCACTGCCAGCCTGGGCCTCATGCTGGCTCCAGGCTCACCTGCTGGGGCTGTACCATGGCAACAGCAGCTGCAGACCCCCGCTTGCCACGCCAGGCAGTGTTTGCCGCTGCTGCCCACTTGGAGCTCATGCGCTGGGCAGCCTAGATGCGGCAGTGACAAAAACTGCCTGGCACAGCAAGCAGGGGGGTTGCAGTTGCTGCCACCGTGGCACAGCCCTGACAGGTTAGGCCAGAGTTGGTGCAGGGCCCAGGCTGACAGTGGGGGTGGGTTACAAGCTGGTGCTGAGCATGAGAAAAGCATCCCCTCACCTGCCCCACGGCCAGCACCCCGCACTGCAGCTACTCGGGTTCCAAATCAATTCAGAGAGATTAAAGTCTCCTCTGATTCAATTTGAATTCAGAGATTCGGCCACTGAATTGGGTCGAATCGCCACTAAATCAAATCAGAGACTGAAGCTTCACACAGCCCTAATGGTTAGTTTAGAAGGTACAGAAAATAAAGGTCAATGGAACAGAAGGTAAAGGTAGAGGAGACATTGAAGGGAAAGGGGAAACTCAGAAGGGGAAGAATGTATAAGGGGAGAGGAAAGAGTAAGGTAGAAGGTCAATTATTAACACTTACTGCTAATGGAAAGTCATCACTATATGGAGTTGGTCTCTCAATAAGGTACTGGGATTGTGGAAAATATCAGAGATGTTCAGATGAGTTGATAAGCTGAAGGCTTTGTGTTGTCTTCTTTGCTGACATTTCATGTCCATGTTAAAAATGCTATAACCCACTCAAGAGTAGGCAGATAAAAGTAGTGTTCTCACTAGAGCAGCCAGAGAATTTTTAGAAAAAAATATGCTTGCTGGCCTTGGCTCCCTACCTTCTGTCCGGTCCTTAGCAGGGCTTCAGAATCCTGGCAGCGCTGTCCCATGCTTGGAGCACTCTTATTGGCTCTTTCCATCAGTCAATCAGAGTGTGAATAAAGTGTTACAGACAGACAGACTTAGGCTTTTATAATATTTCTTAATTTCTCTCTCTCTCATATTTTTATATGTGTGTGTGTGTGTGTGTATTTTGTATATATATATATATAAATCACGATTATAGCTCCATTTGATTGAGCTTTAACCCTGGTGGCTATATATATAAAATACACACACTTACATATATATAGCCACCAGGGTTAAAGCTCAATCAAATGGAGCTATAATCTTGATTAATTTATTCACTCTTAGAGAAACCAGAAAGCTAATAAGAGAGTGCTCTTTTGGCAGATGAAAAAGCACCCTCTAGATATTTTTTAAAAATAAATCTAACCAGGAAACAGTGTTTTGGGAAGAAAGAAGTCACTCAAAATTAATTGTTATTGCTATGCAAGTCAGGTTGATGATATTAATAATACTGTTTTGGCAAATATACAAAACAGTATCAAAGTGGCCATGCTATGACATTCAGAGCTTAGATGTTCATAGAATAGTGAACTCATGCTATTTTCTTGAACAGCACCACAGGGCTGGGGGTGGGATCCCTGGCTGTCCCCATTTAGATGTCTAAGCCCTAGAGGGTGATAATTTTTTATTAGGAATTCTAAAAATATGCTGAAGACAACGCTCTGTGTTGAGATGGCTCCAAAAAGCATTGCAATTAAATAGCAGTTCACATAAGAGACTGCAATTGTGGAGGCTGCAAGGAGACAAGAAAAGTGTTGGCAGTATTCTCTTTGCAGTCATTACAGTCAGCACAAGAGAGGGTAATAGTGGTAAAGTGAATAGTGAACTAACAGCATAAGGACAGCAGTTAACTAATATGTCACGTTCTGCAGCAATAAAGTTCCCTCTCCATGAAGTGTATATCTATACACATGCACACAGACACACAACAGCTTCAGTGGGAACATGTCATTTAATATGATTACACTCTATATAGCCCTATATGCAGAACTTTACTTCTCTTCCATGGTTCATTGTACCTGAACTTTGGGGATTTATAGTACATTTCCAGACACTTTTGAATGCCTGCTGTTTGGTGATTCTCTGTTAACCTGAAACAACTCGGTTTTTCCTGAAGAATGTAACCTTTACTATTTCCCATTTTATTGTGACTGTAAAGTTAATTTCATTTAATGAAATCCAACAGCTAGAGTTATTCACCATGATTACTGCTCTGTTTTTTCTTCCAACATTTTACCTTATCTTGCTCCTGTCTTTTAACAGAGAGCTCTTTCTTCCAGATTGCTAATACAATCTAATGATGAGACAGAGACAGACCTTCAGTAAGATTGTGCCATTCATTTATGCAGTAAGTCTCTCATAACATTCACTTATTTTACAGGCAGTAAAATTTCTCACTCTTGTTGGATCAGTAATTAGGTCCATATTAATCCTCCCATCCTTCTTTATAGGCCTTTAGAAGATGCTCCATCTGGTTAAATATTTGAGATGTTACTTCTGAAAACATATATACAGTATAAACACACTCACCAGTGCATATAGTATAGATATCAGGCACAGGACTGTCATACACTGGGGAACACTAAAGGGGAGGAGTGGCAGATGTAGATCAGATCCTTACTATTTCCCTCTCTCTTCACTGAATAGAGATTTAGGTGGTACTTAGGTGTTTTATTGCCACTTTAGGCAGCCAAGTCCACACACAGCTTCTCTCCTATTGGAAAACTTTGAAGATGCCAAAAATCAATAGCAACCTATAGCAAACTGCAAAGTTCCTGTGACCAGGTTCAAAAGAGGACCTAGGCACCTAGACCATATTTAGACATTTAGCAAAAACCAGCTCATCTGGCTTCTAGCCCTGGAGACACCTAAGGATGCCTTTATCTGCAATATTTAAATTCTGGAGTTCTCCTCCAGTACATTCCCAGAAGCACTTCAGTCTTCAAAGTGCCAAGCAGCTCAGTTTCTCCATGTCCAAGATCCATTGGGATATACATTGTTATTATTATTCCACCCATCTCTGAAGGCCTTAATCTGGTACATGTTCTCAAAACATTTCTACTGAATTGTGCTCTTCATGAAACAGAGCCAAACAAGTTGGTGGTGGCACCCCAACTTTACTGCTAATGAAGTGGTTACAACACTCATCCAGGATGTGGAAGACACTTGTTTCTCCAGTTGCCCAAACTGATTTGAACCCATGACATTTGACATCCTGGGAGAATGCCCTAATCATCCAGTTATAGGCTGTTTTGTGGTGAAGTTTGTAGACAGGTGCTCATATTTCCTGCTTTTGAGACAATACCATTTGTTTCATAAATAAACCATTTGCCCAGAGAGACCGTGACTATTGCCAAGTGAGACCTGTGTTCCACATCTTTCTCTACTAAATACTTAAGCGGAGCAAGAACTCCACCTACTAGGTGAACATACTAGTCACTGAATTCAAGTTCTTTCTGGCTCATTTACCTAATCCAAGAATATGCTTTAGCCTGGTATTCATAGATTCATAGATTGGAAGGCTGGAAGGGACCTTGGAAGATCATTGGGTCCAGCAGAAAAGACAGCTGGTGTCAGGTGACCCCAGCAAGGTAACTGTCCAGTCTCCTCTTGAAGATTTCCAGGGTAGGCAATTGCACCACCTCCGGAGGGAGCTTATTCTGAACACCCTAACTGTGAAGACGTTTTTCTTAATGTTGAGCCTGAAACAGTCTTCCGGGAGTTTTTGGCCATTACTCTTGGTTTTCCCCTCAGGTGCCCTGGTGAGCAGATGTTCATCGAACCCTTGATGTACCCCCCGATGTAGCAGTAAGCTGCTACCAAATCCCCTCTCAGCCATCTCTTTTTCAAGCTGAAGAGTCCCAGGTCCCTCAGCCTTTCCTCATATGGCTTGCCGTGCAAGTCTCTAATCATATGGGTAGCCATTCTCTGGACTCTCCCAAGTTTTACTGCATCCTTGTTAAAGTGCAGCACCTAGAACTGGACTCAATACTCCAGCTGGGGTCTCACCAATGCCGAGTAGAGCAGAAGAATCACTTCCTTGGTCATGAGTGACTGGTGTCTCCCGAATCTGGGGGGGCACGCGCAGAAGCCACCGACCTTATCAGCAGGGGCACCAGCCCTACTGACAGCATCAGTGTCGGCCATCGGGGGAGCACTGGCCCCATTGGGGGGGCACATGCATCCCCATACACCCCCTACCAGTCACTCCATAGGCTTGCCTGGGGTTGACCTGGTGGCTACAAGGCCCCATAGGCTTGTCTGGGGTTGACCTGGTGGCTGCAAGGTCCCATAGGCTTGCCTGGGGTTGACCTGGGCTCCAAAAGTCCCTGTAGGAATGCCTTGCGTTGACCTGGTGCCCGGAATTGCTGCTGCCTGGGGTTTCACTCCCAGTCGATTGATGCATGCCAGAGTATTATTTGCTTTGCTGACAACAGCGCCGCACTGCTGGCTCATGGTCATACTGTAGTCCAGGGGTCAACAACCTCTGGCACTAGGCTCTGGGCAACTGCAGCAAGCAGTGGGCAGGCTGCAAACAGCTGTGCCAGGCTTGTCTAGATCCGCTTATACCTGTATCCTATTTTCAAGCATGACCACGCTTCCCTATAACTTGGTGTCATCCACGGACTTGGCCAGTGAGCTCTTCACTCCCACATCCAAATCATTGATAAACATGTTGAAAAGCACTTGACCAAGCAGTGACCTCTGTGGGACACCACTGGCCACTTCTTAGGACTCTCTGGGTCCTACCCCACAGCCAGCTTCATACCCAACTAACTGTCTTGCAGTTAAGCCCACAATCCTTCAATTTTCTCACAAGAACATCGTGGGATACCAGATTAAAGGATTTTTGGAAGTCAAGGTATACAATGTCAACCTCCTTTCTCTTATCCAGGTGGCAAGTTACCTGATCATAAAAGGAGATGGTGTTGGTAAGACAAGACTTGCCCATGATGAAGCCATGTTGGCTGCCATTCAGAATCCTACCTTTTGCAAACCTATCGCAAATAGATTCCTTAATGAATTTTTCCAGGATTTTCCCTGGGATAACAGCTAGGCTAATTGGCCTATAGTTACTTGGGTCCTCCCTCCTCCCCTTCTTGAAGGTGGGAACAACATTGGCCCTCTTCAGGTCCTCAGGGACCTCTCTGGAGCACCACAAGTTTTGGAACAGTTTTACCAGGGGTTCCACAATGACTTCGGCCAGCTGCTTCAACACTCTTGGGTGGAGTTCATGCAGTCCTGCTGACTTATACATGTCTAATTTCTTTAATTGATCTCAAACCAATTCTAAGGCAACAGTAGGAAGGCAGTCATTCCTGCTCTGCTCGTTCTGTACCTTATCTGGCATGATTTTCCCCTTGGCCTGGTGAAATATCGAGGCAAAGTAGTCATTCAGGAATTCAGTTTTCTTCTGAGCCAGTAACCAGCTGACCTGAGTTGCTGAGCAATGGCCCCTCCTATTTTCCTCCTGTTCCTTACATACCTAAAGAAGGACTTCTTGTTATCCTTGATTCCTTTTGCGAATCTAAATTCAGTCACTGCCTTGGCCTTTCTAATTTCTTCCCTACAAGTGCGGGCTGTTGTTGTATAGTCCTCCTTGGGGCTTGTCCCCAGCTTCCATCCTTTGTACGCCTCTTTCTTCTTTCTTAAGAGGACCATGATTTCCCTGCCTAGCCAAGAGGGCATCTCAGCCCTTCTGCTATCTTTTCTCCACATGGGAATGGTCTTCTTTTGTGCTTCACGGATTGTATCCTTAAGGAATGACCACTCTTCATGCACACCTTTTGCCTTCAGTCCCTGGTCCTGCAGCACTTCCCCTACTAGTGCCTTGAGCTTGCTAAAAGTTGTGTTTTTGAAGTCCAAGACTTCAACCCGGCTATCAGATTTGTCTGCCTTGTGACGGACAGTGAATGTGATAATTTCATGATCACTCTCACCCAGGCTACCCTCTATATTTAAGTTGGTCACCAGGTCATCTCCTTTGGTCAGGACCAAGTCTAGGAGAGCATTACCTCTGGTTGGCCTGTGCACCTCCTAAGCTGGGAAGAGCTCTTCAGTGCAAATCAGGAAGGAACATGACCAGTCTGACTTGGCCGAGTGTTCCTCCCAAGACATGTCTGGATAATTGAAGTCACCCATAATGACCAGGTCCCATGCACATGCAGCCTCTGTCAGTTCTCAGGCAAACTCTAGATCAAGTTCCTACACCTGGTTTGGTGGCCTGTAGTAAACACCTACAGTTAGGTCTCTCTCTCTGCACCACACCTGCAGCTTGACCCAGAGGGTTTCAAGCTGTTCTTTGGAGCTGATGTCGGCCTCCATGGAGGTGTACTGTTCCTTCACATAGAGAGCTATACCTCCACCTTTGTTCCCTACCTGGTACCTTATATGCAGAGTGTAGCCCTCTGTGGCTACACTCCAATCATGTGAGAAGTCCCACTAGGTCTCCATAATCCTTACTAGGTCATAATGCCCAACAGAGAGCAGGAGCGCTAGCTCTTCCTACTTGTTCCCCATACTCGTGGTATTAGTGTACAGGCACCTGAGTCCTCTTTTTAAGACCTTCTGCTTCCTGCCACGTTGAAAGACAGCTATTCCCTCACTTCCTGCAAGAGTGGCTGTCCTAGTGTCTATATCTATGGAGCTTTCTTATATGTCGGTCCCTGGGCAAGCTCTAGTCAGTGTTTCCCTGTCCCTCAGCAATGTTAGTTTAAAGCCCTATTTAGAAGATTGGCCATCCCAGCCAAGAACAGGGACTTACCTCTCTGCGTGAGGTGGATGCCATTCCTTCCCAGGAGTCCTCTGTCCCTGAAGTGTGCACCAAGGAGGCCAAAGCCCTTTCAGTGATACCACCACTGGAGTTGTTGGTTGACTTCCTCAATGTATCCTTCCCTCTTAAGACTGTGGCCTACAACTGGGAGCACAAACAAAATGACTACCTCGGCCCCTGACTCCTTAAGCCCTGCCCCCAGAGCCCTGTACTTACTCATGATCTGGTCTGGATTACTCCTGACCATGTCATTTGTATCTAATGGCCTTGTTAAGCTTTGTACTTTGAGCTGCTCAAATGTTGATCAATGTTAGTGCCAGCTTGAGTTTGGAGCAGTTACACCTTAAGGCTAAAAATCTTCTCTGACTGTCCCCCATTTTTACAGCTGTGACTACCACTAGAGGACTGGTAAGCAGGGACCTAAGAACTATAGCTGTGAGTTGCCACTACAGGGCTTCTGAGCCAGAACAGGCATCTATCCCTGGGTTGGGGAAGGGGAGAGTGGGAACAGGATGCTGGGAGGTGGAGAATTAATGGGATGGAGGTATGTAATGGAAGGGGAGATGGAAAGGAAATGGGGGTGGAGGAAGCGTGGTGAAATGAAGGAAGTCAGCCACTAAAGGATAAACTAAAAAAGTGGAAAAAAGAAAGACTTTAAAATGAAATAAAAAGAAAATAAATTAAAGAAGGTCTCATGTTTTAATAAATTGGGATTTGGGTATAGAGGGTGCTGGTCATGCTTCATGGAGTGGAAGTTGGGAGCAGTGAGGGAAGGTGATTGAGGGAGCTACTGCCCTTGCCATGGGAAGGAAGCCCCAGCTCATGAGGACTCGATCCAGCTCTCTAGCTTGTTCCCCACGCCACTCCTAGACCCCACTCCTGGGCTTGTCCATGCCCTGTGTCCTGGCTAACAAACTATTTGCATTGGGTTGCATCCCAAGGGTGGAAAGGACAAATCTCTGGGACAGGAGGGAGAGTTGGCTTGATGCAGAACTTCTCCCTGGGCAGTAGAATTCAGGGGGTGGAAAGTTTGTCCACACAGAACAATTGGTGGGGAGGGGACACTGCATCCAGGGATGCTGGAGGACTGCAACTTGAGAAGCTTATCTTTAGAGAGTTGCAACACATTAATGCAATACAGGCTAGGTAAAATGTATCAGAGAGAATCCTGGCCTTGCGTGGTGTAACCTTAAGCCACCTAAAGTGTGCTTAAAACTAGTTTCAAGTGCTAATGTGTGGTTAAGAGCTCCAGAAGCTGCCTAAAATTAATGTGTAACAAGGCCCTAAGGCATTCAGGTGGAGACACAGGTTCAAAGATATGGATATGTCTCTAAGATCCCTAATGAATGCTCCAATCACTGAGTTAGTGAATAAAAGGGGAAAAACATCATATCTTACAGTACTATTTTAGGGAAAATAATAATGAAAAAGAGGAATTAACCACATCTTCATTTTTTGCAAGAAAGGGATTCTGTTTCTACCTCCAGAAGATGGTTCAAGGCCATGGCTCTTGCATATGGGGAAAGCCTCTTTGGAGCCAAATCTGAATGCTGTATTCAGCATTTCCTACTGGCTAGTTCTGGTGGTTCTCTGCTTAGGCATGTGGACTTTTGTGGATCCCATTCTTAGGTGCATGATCTCTCCATGAATTTTGTAGAGTTTACATGCCCAGCCCAGGTGTGGTTAAGACATAGTGATTGCAGTGCTCTACACTACAGTACCTGACCAGCTCTGTAGATTTAGTCTGGAATCTCATGCAGCAAAACCCTTTTAGATAGACTGGTTAAAGCATCATTGTTTTCATTAATTACAGATCTGAGTTTTTCCTCAGAAGAGGAATTTTCATATTATGTTATGGATAAAATTGATTTGGGTCTAAATTAAAGTTTGTTTCATAGTAACAAAAAAGCTAAAATGATATGAAGGGGATGCAAATGATCCTACTTCTTTCTAAACTACACAGGAATTTGTGGGTGAGGGAACTTAGGGTCTTGTGACACATTACACTTAATTTTAATTGGTGTTAAAATTAGCATGTGCTTCGATCAGTCGTCAGTTAAGGGTTAATATCCCTTGTAATGTGCACTGCTCTGACCTACCTTTAGGGACCTGGTAAGCAGGGGTAGGGCTAGGAGCCAAGTTGGCTCTGTGCCTCCCTAGCTCACCTGCTCTCAGGGGCTGGGTAGGTGGCCCACATTATGGTCAGTTGGGGGCTGGCAGGGTCCCATCAGGGAAGGGTGGGCCTAATTCAAGGGTGAAGGGGGATGGCTAGATCAATCTGGGCCAGTGGGGAAGGGCAGCACAGCAGGCCTGATCTAGGGGAACAGAAAAGGGATGGGTGGCATGGTGGTCTGATTTGGGGGAGGGGGAGGGCACCAACCACCTCCCTCCACCAGCCCGACTGGGCCAGCCCCATGATTGGGTGCTGCATGCCCCCTCCCAGGCAGATCAGTCCTACTGCACCATGTACCCCTCTGTAACAGGCCTTCCAAGTTTCCTACTCCCCCTCTCACTTCTGGACCACCCCCTCCCCCCACATCCCATATCTCCACTCACCACTCTCTGAGCAGTTCCTAAATCACCTCAGCTCCTTGTACTGTGTTGATGGAGCAAGCGGAGAAGAGGAACCCATCTCTTGCCAGTGCCACCACTGCTATCACTCTGTGGGATGGACCCAGCCCAAAGAACAGTAGCAGCCCAACAATAGTGGTGGTACTGGCAGTGCCAGTGGTTGTGGCCAGGTTCCTCTTCCCTTCCTGCTCCCCTGGGACAGTGCTGGAAGTGCAGGTAAACCAGGGGACATAGGAGATAGGGAAGCTCCGAGAGGCAGGGACAGCACAGTCCTGAGGGGCAGGGAGGACAAGGGCAGAGGTGGACCAAGGGGCAGAAGGGAATCCTCATCCCAAGGGGCAGAAGACACAGTGAGGGAGCCTCAATAAGCAGAAGTAAAACCCTGGGGTGGGGGAGAGGGATTGGGGAAGTTCTGGAGGCCAGGAAGTGCCCAGAATGGAAGGGGAGCGGGGATTCTTAGCTTTAGGTGCTCCTTCACTGTCACTGTGAGAGAATATGGAGTAGCTGGGAGCAGTGGGATGCTGAAGGTCTATTCCCAATTGGTTTTGGGCCTGTGGAGCAGTCACACATGACTGCAACACAAACTACCTAAAACCAGTTAGAAATAATCCTCAATGGAAGAAGATTATCTCTGAGGCATTCAGAGGGCTTGTAGCATGTGTTTCCCTGCATTAATGTGTGGACACGCCTGGTTTAAGGGTCCTTAACATGTATTTAAGTTAACATGAAACAACACCTTAGTAAACAGGTTTCAGGCATTTGATTTTCCTTTGTGCATAGGAGTTCCAATCTTGAATTTGACTTGAGTGGAAATTTAAGTTAAAGCATAAACATGTCAGCGTGACACACACATGAAGGCCCTCATTCTTCACTGACATCTGTTTCTAGATGCAGATTTGGGGCTTAACAACATATATGAATCTTAGGTTTAAAGCTCACTTTTTGTTTTAAAGGATCACCATTGGGGAATATAAAGTTTATAACCCTTTTTAGGATAGGTGCTTGCATACAATGCCTATTTCAAAAGGATGCATAAAACATGCATAAAGGATACATCCTCCTTTTTAAAGGATGTAATTACTGTAAAATGCACAGGGAAAGAAAGATCTACAGTAGTTAGATAAATGTGCACTTGTGGAACTAATACAATTCAGATATTATTTTAATAGTATTTCAGGTATTTTATTTTAATAGTAATATTGGAGACATTCAGGGATTTATTTATGTCACCCAGCTAATAGTCTCAAGTTAAGACTTACTCCATTGTCACATCTATGGTTGATTGAACCCTGAAAAATCTAAATTTTTCATGCAGCTCTTGAAACAACTTAAGCATGTCCTTGAAAGATGATTTAATCTATTTAAGATTGATGGCTAGACCAAATATTTTCTTTAATACTCATCCATGAAGCACTTGTTTATAATATATCACAATCAAAGGCCAGGTTAGCTTTAAACATTTAAGTATCTTGGCATTAAGTTTTTATCTTGCTTTAAATGATTATAAAAGAAGAATTTTCGCCAGTTGAATTAGCTTATTTTTCCCAATAAGTGAGTGTGGCTACACAAAAGGTTTACTATTGAGCTGCCTTATTAGTTCTGCAGTAAAGTCTCTGCATTTACACAGGTGGCACACAACTTATTACGTTGCAGTAAACTAATTAACTCCACCATTGGTTAGTACTTGTTATTTTGTGCAATGTATAGACACTGATGGGGCTGGCTGAGGAATGAGGGTGCTTCAGTGCCTGGGCTGCATGCTGGCTAGCACTCCACTGGAGCACCCTCATGCCCCAGCCAGCCCCTCTGCAGCACATTGAGCCATGTCAGAGCAGCCCAGGAGTAATAAACTCAGGCACAATATGCACTGGAGTTTATTGCTCCATGCTAATAGTGCATATACATGCACCCAGTAGGTGGTAATTGAGGAATATTAAAACTTGATTATTTCTTTTTGTTTCCTTCATTTATTTTCTGACATTGCCTTTTGTCATTTAATGGCAAAATGCATGCCATGCATTTAAGTGCCTATGTCTCAAATTGGGCCAGTTTGGGGTGTCTTTTACATTATATTATATGTTTGGTTTCATGTTTTCCAAAATAAGTTCCTGAACTCTATAAATCCATCCATAAATTTGTGACTGGAAGCCCCAGTTTAGCAAAGCATTTAAGAATGTGCTTAAGTGTAGCACTAGATAGAGATCTTAAGGCTCACGCACATCTCCACTTACATTCATGTGTCTTGCTGCTATAGCAGGGCTGGCTCCTGAGTGTGGATGTTGCACCCCACCCCCCGACCAAATTAATCCTGCTCCACCTCCTCTTATCTCCCAAGGCTACCACCTTGTCCTCACCTGGTATGTTTTTTGAATGACCCATGTGTATTTGGGAGGCTGTGTTTGGTGCCTCAAATGCTCCAAGGCTCACTCTCTCTTCTGTTTGGTCCCAGTTGCTTGTTTTTCTAGTTCTTATCTCTGTGAAGATCTGGGTCCAAGAACCTAGCTAAACTACCTCATGCCACTAATTGTGCCCTTACAGGACTTAATCATGCTTTAGGGGCACTAATCACAGTATCCAGCTTCCCTCATAGCCACACCCATGCCTTACAGGGCAAGCTGGTCAAAGCTATAAACCAGTTGGTCTCTGCCCACTCAGCCCACCAGACCTCTTCCTCTTTCCCATAGGGGCTCTAGTTTCAGCCTTTACGATGTGGAATGGTTCCAATGTACTTCTCCTAGTGACCCCGAGCTCTCCTGTAGACACACTCAGTCAGACAGAGAAACACAAGCAAACTGTTTCAAACTAAAATACTTAAACCCTACTGGATCACTATGCCACAGCCCCCTCTATGCTGCCCCCATCTTAGCTGTCTCCTAGCTTCCTGTGGGTCTATCTCCAATAGCCTCAGTCCCTCAGAGCTCCTCTCCCTGAAGAGGGCAGGGCCAGACTGATTCCTCTAGCTCAGAGGGACCTCTAATGGGACAGGGGTTTTTGCTAAGCCCATTACTCAGCCTGTTCTTTTCTGCTTCAGTTTGTCTAGCTGGCCTTTTCCTATTCTTCAGATGCCTGTCTGCTCAGAACACTGCTCTGTAGCTTATTATAAGGGCATCTCACCCCAGGGCTAGGGACAGAAGTTACACATAAACCAGTTTAAGCGATGAGAAACTGGTTTAAACCTGTAACAGAACAGAAGCTCAGTGCAAAATAAACCAATTGCAAAATGGCTGAAACTGGTTTAAGATAAACCTGGCTGAATGTAGTATCAGACTTAACTAATTTAGGTCAAACCAGTTTATGAAACTTGTGTCCCAGACTCCTTCCTGGTTCAAGTTAAATCACAGTCCCCCAGCATGCTTTCCAGCTCCAGGCTAGGCTGTACTGTCTGCTCCAGAGAGCAGGGCTAGCCCCACCCCTCTGCTCCTTAGCTGAAGCAGTGAGGGCTGGCTGACAAGGGGGGGAGGGGAAGGAAGCCTGGCTGGGGATGCAGCCCAGTCTACAGGGGGAGACTGCTCACCCAGGCAAATCCGATCTGGGGCCAGGGGAGTTAGACATCCCTTCCCCCACGCAAACTTACTGCTGTTTGCAACTGTGGACTGTAAATCCCAGAGGCACCTGTAACCAGGAACTGGAAGTGATGAGCAACTCTGCAGACTCCTGCTGCTGTAATTCTAGACTGCAAATCCCAGAGACCTCAGGGGCAGCAGGAAGAGGAAGCTGGATAGCTAGAGAGGCATGCTGGAATGCCCCCTGGCTTCTGGCCTGAGCCACTGCAGGCATGTGGCTGCATTTCATGAATCTAAGGTGAATGTCTGTTCACTTCTGTTTCAATTTAATCTGTGCAGTTTAGACTAACCTGCAAAGACTGAATCAATCCAGCCTCAGGCTTCTTTGGCTGTTTGTACTTAGCCCAGATGGCTACCCAAAGATCCTTTCTCTTCCCTTAGGCTGCTTACTTGCCTGAAGCTAGCCCTTGGTCAGCTGCCTAGTCTAGATTTCAGGCCTTGCCTACTGCACTTTTCCTCTTAAAGTAACAGGGTCCCTTGAACTCTGTTACAGTTCCTAACTAGCCTTCTGATTTCAAAGATTTTAATGGAAGGGATACTGTAGTTGTGCTACAATGCCATATTCTACTTGAAGAGTTACATTTATTATGAACATTAAGCACTGTTGCTTTGGGGATGAACTCTCTCAAGACAAGGGATTCTTTTAAATGCATTATAAAACTATGTTCTGCTATTTTTATGTCATTTGAGCATTAAAAAGTTATAATTTCTTATGGCAGAGTAATTAACTGTGATTTAAACATGTGGATAAACATTAATGATAGGCATAAATTGTGCCCAGTCAGCCCAGGCAGCAGAGGGCCAGACTCCTGACTGCCACCTAGCCACATGGCTCTGCAGTTTATGCACATTCATGCCCCAACCAGCCCCTCCGTTGCCGAGGGAGACGGAGCCCAAGGCAGAGCAGGGCAGGAGCTGCCATAGCATAAACTGCTCTACCCCAGCTCTAATTGCTGCTGTCCTGGATGTACATATAGATGCTGTGCCAGGGAATAGTTTACTATGGCTCAAGCTGCTCTGGAGCTTATTGCTTCAAATTAATTGCACGTGTAGACACACCAGGTAATTATTACCATGCCCTATTAAAGGTTAGAATTGTTTCTGAGCAGTTGCACAGTAATGCTTACTATGATCTCTGAGTGTAACATATGACATGATGAGGGACCACGCTGAAGCCAGTTCAAGACTCCAGTGCAGTGCTGGAGCTGAGACCAACAGTCAGATGACTGTTGCTGGTCCCAGCTCCAGCACTACATCAGAGCTGATTGTTGGTTCCAGCCCTGGACCACATCAGAGCTGGTTCAAAATTCCAGTGCAGTGGCAGAGCTGAGACCAACAAGCTACAAGCTGTGATAGTATTATCTTCATTGAGCAGTCAGATGATAACTGAACACTTATTATTACTTATTAAGATTGGGATATACTCCTCTGCTGAAAAGTCTTAATTTTGCTATACTATGATAATATTTAGCACATAGTTTACTGCTTCAACATATGGACACTCACATTTTAAGTGCAGGTATTATGTCCTAAGCAGGACATGCAACATAGTCTTTACATGAGAGGGCAGGCACTCTGGCAGAATGAGGGAGACAGCGTGCATATACACACAGTTACTGGTTTTTGAATAATGCATACATTTACTGCAGGCCTTTCTGCCAGCTTTACACCAATATATGCCACAAATAGAGGAAACAACAGTCAGATGAATTCCCTTTTAAGTTGCAAACTTCTTGTGCTAATTGTAATCAATGGAGTGAAGTTAAAGTAATTTTAAACTGATGTGTTATCAGGATCCTTAAAAGGCTTATTGTGAACAAATAATATTATAAGATATTTATTTTTCAATTACTGCCAGCCAAGAGCTTAATTAACACTTTTAGAAGTCTCACATGCACACACTCTGAGGCCATAATTTATGACCAATACCCCTCATGCAGCATTGGATTCCCTTTGAAAGCCACCAGCATCATTCCTAACACACCTCAAGAGATCAGGTTTCCATCTTTCCCAAAATGTTTTATACATTTCTAGCAACTCCATAATTTAGATCACTCAAATAGCACCAAGAAGCTAATATGTCAGGCTACCTGACATAATTCAACACATTGTCAAACAGGGTTATTTCTGTTATGTTTCAATTAAATATTTAATACTATAGGCAGCTTACTTGATTATATAGGATTTGCAACAGTTTGACCTAACCCAATAGAAATTGTTGGCTGGGCAATACATTAGTTGATTATTGAGAATCTTTTTCAAATGAGTAATAAAGGAATTGTATATAAAATGCCTCATTTATTCCTAGTTCAAGGCATTGTTGGACATACTATTGACTACTTGTAGATGTGGGGGGAAAAAAACAAATGACACTATTTTAAATTCAGCATGCTCTCGTGCCAAGTCCAACGCATGTCCAGAAGAGGCAGCATGTTAGTTGCACTTGGCTTTCCCAACATCTGTATAGATTGGGCATTTAGTGGAGCTTTTTGGTGCTTTTATCTAATGGCTAGTTGAATTAGCTTCAGCTAAAAGTGCCAAAAGCTGAAGCGACCAATCTATATAGATGCTGCAGAGCTGATTCGAACCAACATGCTGCTACATAGAACATATTCTTTTCCCACATCTGTCAGTGCCCAATATGCCTACGCAATGCTAACTGGTCAGCCACAAAGTCAGGCATCAGTTTTAATCAATTTCAGTAGAAATATACCCTCAACCTTGACCTATCTTGGGTGTTAAGATGACAAAGGGCATGATTCAGTTTGCACTCAATAGAGACCACCTCCCAGTTAAATGAGTAGGAAGAGGTAGCAAGCCATGTTAGCCTCTCTTAACCAATTAGTCTCTAAGGCTAGGTGCAGATTTTACATTTATAGTGCAGTAAGAACTTCATAGTCATAACAGAACAGACATTCACAGCACATACTGTGCTTATAAATGGTGTACCCCACTCTAACTTAACCCTGGAAGGAAGTGGCATCAGACTAAAGCACTTTAGATAGAGAACTTTGTCAAATGTCTGTATCACATCCTGATACTAGTCAAGAAAGGTCATATTTTCCTGGCATCCCAGAGGCACCTTTCTGGATGGCTTTCTAGCCTCAGCCAGTGCTCGTCTGTTCTGGGTGAGCATCAGCTCAGACCTGTTTCTGAGCTGTCATAGAAAGGAGACAGAAAAGGCAATTATAAAAGCAGTTACAGTGAAAAAGTCTTGTTTCAAGTTTGAACAATTTTGTCAAAATTTACATTTTCCCCAGGGTTGGATCTTGGTCAATTCCACTGGCAAAAGGCATGGTTTTCTGCCCTTGATCAAATTTATAACTAGAAAATGAGCACTGGTAGTTTTACATGCTTGTAGTGCTGAATTGCTTTGGGAGAGTTCCAGAATTGAAATTCTGTCATGGCCACATATACATCCACAATCACCTTCTCTGCAACTTAAACTTGAAAATAACATGAAACAAAATATGTATGTACCAAGATAAACAACCCCACAACAAACTAGCTGTCAGAACATTAATGGTACTACTGTCATGTAATAACACAGTGCTATAATTGCTTCCTGCTACATACTATGGTTACATTTAATGTGGCTGGTTTCAATGCAGCTCTTCATGACGGGGAAAAAATGATTATATATGCAGCACCTCTTTGACACATAAGAGTCAGTACAAGCTGTATACATAATTTTAAATGTAAAGGTTCGCTATTAAAACAAAATCAGAATTTGCCAACAGGTACTGCTGCTATTCCTATTGTAATTACATTCAGTGCTATTCAAAGAAACAGTTTGACATCACTTGATTATGATTGAGCAAGACTAAAGAGAATTTGATTATACTTTCAAACTGCTTGTATTTCCCACTGTCAAAGCCTGCTTTTAAAGCTCATAGGTTTCTCATTTAGAGGACAAATCATCTCAGATTTCCTGTTAAAGTTGTAAGTTCTGGCCCTGTTGGTTGAGAAGGTAGCCATAAAAAGTAAACTGAAATAGATAGAAATAGAACACTAACACTGAAATTGGATGTTCATCTCCAGAAATTATCTATTTTTGTAAAAATATAGTGGTTGGTCTCTCAGTGGTGGGGAATACATGAGATCAGTGTTGGTTGTGGAGGCCTCTGCTTCATAAGGTAGACAACAAAGGATTCCCATACAATACTTCTGCCTCTGTACAAGTTCCTTTTACAGCCTTGGTTAAAAAACATACTAATACTAAAAAAGAAAGTCATTTAGAAAACATATTGCAAGTTAAACAACAGCAAATTTAGCTGATCTTCACTTCAGGGGTTGCATCTACATGAGACGCTTTACTGCACAGTAGCATAGTTTACTGTGCAGTAAGTGTGTGTGTCTACACATGCATATGCTTACTGTGCAGTAAAAATCACTACTCATGAGTAAATTTGCTACCTGCAAATGCAAGTAGCAAATTTACTTGTGAATAATTACCACACAGTAGTTACTACACAGTAACACACATGTAAACACCAACTGGGAGCAAATCTGGGAGCCTCATCACTAGGGGGCCAGCCTTACTGCAGCTCTAGGGACATGGGACTGGAACCCTCTCCTGTCCCAGGGCTGGGCCAGCTCTCTGACAACCCCAGCTTCAGACCTTTAAAAGTCTTCAGGCACAGTGAGATGTG
The DNA here is from genome assembly GCF_052110815.1 of Crocodylus siamensis. Taxonomy (NCBI): domain Eukaryota; kingdom Metazoa; phylum Chordata; order Crocodylia; family Crocodylidae; genus Crocodylus; species Crocodylus siamensis. The sequence continues at coordinate 70,746,789 of NC_143398.1, forward strand.
GGGCACATATAAGGAGCCTGATGCCACACCAGGCCACTGTATCCACCTGCACAGCCTGCAGACCAGCTGTGCTAGCCTACCTAAACCCTGGCACCACTGCCTGGCAGCACAGTACTGTGTGGCTGTCCAGGCCTTCAGGGTTCTAGAGGCAGCTTCTGGCCACCCGGGCCAGCTCCAGCTGCCTGCAGCCATCCCAGCAGCCTGGCCAGAGCCTGAAGGTGCTGTGGGACATGGCCCAACCACATGGCTGCTGGTCCCATGCTCCTGTGCTGGGTGCTGCAAGCAGCTGTCCAGGCCTAGCAACATGGGGACAGCTGTGCAGAGACACAGAGAGCAAGCATGGGATCCCCAATTGCCTCATTGCCAATGCCACACCCTGCCACCTGGGGCCACAACAGGTCACAGGAGGAGACTGGCAACCTGTTGGCACTGTTGGGTGAGGTGGAGGTGCAGCAGCAGTTTGCATGGGGTGGGTGTTTCAATGCCCATGTCTATGAGGGGCTGTCAGGCCAGATGTGGGAGCACAGGCATGACCAGTCAGTGCAGCAGTGCCACATAAAGGTCAAGGTGTTGTGGACACAGTGGGCCACCATCACCAACCACAACTGTCAGTCTGGCAGTGACTGCAAAACCATGCCCTTTATTGTGGCAGCTGATGGATATCCTCATGCTCCAGGACCCAAGCTGCAGTCATTCAGTGTGCAGGAGCATAGGTGGCCTGCCTGACTCCTACTCTGGCTTGGCACACACAGTGATGTTTTGCTGGGAAAGGGCCCCTTGGGATGCCATCATCCCATCCCACTGAGCTCCCTGTCTGTAGTCTCCATGAGCAGCTTGGGGAGCCTAGGCCAGCACCTGCTCTGACAGGTCTGAAGCCTCAGGCCTAGTCATGAGGTGTGGCTGCACCAGATCCTCTCTGGGGTGGGCCCTGGTTGCACACCCCCATGTTGTGCTCTTCCATTCGATGAGTCCACCCTGAGCCACACACCACAGCCAGGACTGACCAGTGCCATTGGGCATGCTACCCCGGCCATGTGGTAAGCCCCATAATTTGGAAGGGCCCTCCCTGCCCCTGCCCTTGCCCGTGGTGCTGCCCCTTCCCCCACCTCCCTGCCCAGTCTGGCCAAACAGCCCTGGTCCCTCCCCCTCCCCACAGCATGTAGGGATGCTGTTGGGGAGGGAGCAGGGCAGGGCTCTGGTGCTGGGGATGGAGGGAGGACAGGCTCTGTTGCTAGCGAGGGATGGTGGAAGTGGGGGTCTGTTTGTTGTGAGGGCAATAAAGTGGTTTCCTGAGAACTGTTTGCAGTGAGCATGGTGCTGGGGGTGGTCAGCGAGGTTGGGGGGGTCCATGGGTGGCTGTCCAGGCAGGTTACAGTGGGGAGTGCAGGAGGAGGTGGTTGGCCAGAGCTTCTCACACCTGGTGCTCTAGACCCTGAAGAAGGATGTGAGGCTCACTTGGGGCTTCAGCAGCATGGGGGTGCTGGGGCCAGCAGCATGGCGAGCAGGAGCCTGGGCTGTGGGTGTTGCTGCCAGGGGCAGGGGATACAGCAGCCATGGTACAGGGAGGCAGAGGCTGCAGTTAGAGAGATGATGCATGCTAGCCTTGGCCTCTGCATGTTGCTCCAGACCAGAAAAACAGTGGCCAGGGGGTGGGGCAGCCTTTTAAAAACGGCTGCCAGCTGCTGGCAGGTGGGCTGGAGCCTTGACCTCCCCTGGTGGTGGCAGGGGCCCATTGCAGGGCACCCAAAAGTGGCAGCAGTTTGCTGGAGCAGCCAATCTGCTCCCATGTCCCTTTCTTCCTGGGATCATTTACTCATGAGTAGTTTACTTGCAAGTAAGCCGATCCCAGATCAAATGCTTGTGTAGATATGCCCAGAAACAGGAGGTTTGAAGGTAGGAAGGGACATTCTAAAGATTCCTGTCATAATCAGCCCCAGTGTTTTACATAAAACACTCAGTTAATCTTAGACAGTCTCCCAAGCATCATCTTACAAACCCTATGCAAAATCTTCAGGCTAGATGCCTGAAAAGGCCTGCATGAAGTGGGGTAAGCCATTTTAAAGAACATCTTCAGTTTATTTTTCCTGTGCCAACTGTTCACAAAAAAAGGATGGTTTTCTCAAAGCTGTTCCATATGCATGATGATTCATCAGATTACTCATTCAAATAAATGACAGTTAATCTGTATGATCAGTATGATTATGCATTATTCTCAACATATGATTGGCCACCCAAACTAGATATTAAGTCCAATTGGTTGAGTGAACAGTGAACCAAGAATGTAATGCCCATTTCTATGCAGAAGAAAGCTCTTGCACACATAGCAGTGCTCAACCATTTATCTGAAACTAGAAACCAGAAATCTTAATGGCCTTAGAAAATGAACTTAAAGGGGAACTAATACAGCTGTGCAGGAATGAAACTGCATCAGGTAATATACTTACATGTAACATGTCAGCAAAAGCATTTTCTTATTTTTTTATTGTGTCAACTGCTGTCATCATGGTAGAATGGGCTTGCTAATGTTTGGAGGATCAAAATATTTTTTAAGTACACCCAAGAAAACCAAGGCCACTTCTTTACCTGTGTGGCTGCCTTTCAACTTTGATTAACCAGCTGTTAAACATCCTGCTTGGCAACTGCCTAGAAAGCGGGGAATGAAGGTGACTTTAAACTAACTTTGCTTTCTCCAGTTAAGGTTATGTCAGTTTATTGAATCTTTCCCACAGACAAAGGATCACCAAGCAAGGTTCCCTCTAAGGTGCGCACGTGTGTGGCTGCACACAACAAAAAGTGTGGCCGCCACGCACAGCCTTTTCATGGCTGTGCACCAGGAGAGGTGGGGGTGGGAGCCTGGTGCGGCCTCCGCTGGCTCTGGGGAAGTGCTCCACTCTCCCACGTCAGGGCCAGGGAGTGGAGCACTTCCCTGGAGCTGGCGGAGCCCACGCCAGCCTCCATCCCTGACTTGCCTCACCTCAGGGGGGAGACACTGCCTGCCCCAAGTGAGGCTCTGTTGGCTCTAGGACACTGCTCTACAACCCTGCATGGCCTCAGGGGGCATGTCCAGCAGTGTCCAGGAGCTGGCGGAGCAGGACTCGAGGCAGGCAGCGGCTCCTCCCTAAGGTGAGGCAAGGCAGAGGTGGAGGCTGGGGCGGGGGGGGCTTGCATGGGCTCCACTGGCTCTGGAGAAGTGCTCCACTCCCCAGCCTTGATGTGGGGGAGCAGAGCATTTCCCTGGAGCTGGCAGAGCCCACACCACCCCCAGCCTCCAGCCCCAGCCTCCAGTCCCCAGCTCCAGCCTCTGTCCCCTGGCCCCCAGCCTTTTGGCTCCAGCCCCTGGCCCCAGCCCCCAGCCTCCAGCCCCCAGACTCTCAGCTCTAGCCCCCAGCCTCCAGGCCTCAGGCCCCAGCCCCCTTTGATAAGTGTCTCATACCAGACCGAGGCGGCAAGGTCACAGACTGAGACGGTGCACTCACAGACCGTGGCAGTTGCGCTCACAGACCTCTACTCCTTAGAGGGAACATTGTCACCAAGGGATAAGGATGCTTTAGTCAACTGCACTTTCCACTGTACATGCACCAGATGGTCAGGTAAGCACAATTACAGTGTTTCTGTGCTATGCAAGCTTTCACCGACAAAAATAATCTCAGGACCCAGACCTCCCCTTTATCCCTTTGTGCTGTCTGGGAAGGACTTGAGCTCTGGCCTATGATTTAAGATATTGAGAAAATCCTTGGAAAAGCCCAGACATCATGAATCAATTAATGATTTTCCAGTAACTGCAGTCCTTTTAAAAAGTATTCCAGAACTCATGATTACAAATAGCAGAATATTTTTCCACACATTGGAGTAGCATTCCACCAGGCTGTAAAAAATACCATAAAAATATTTTGCATGGTTTGGACATCATACAGATTTGTGCAGGATTAATTTCTGTTGGGGTGAAAATTCAGACCTCCTTAGTGCTTGAAGTCCTTTCTGATGGAAAGTGATAATACCTCATTTTTTATTAAGTGAGAACACTGAATACTGAAATTTAGCTCATCAGAAAGAAAGATTTGTATGAATTTTAAAACAATTTGGTCCTCTACTTGTTGGCCCACACAAGTTATTAAATTTTTCCTGTTGCATATTATACATTTGAATAAATAATATATTTATTATACTGCATTGCTTTTTCTCTGGGCCCAGTGCTTTGGTACTATCCTTCAGTAATGCAAAATGTTGAGTAGTATTCTGAAGCTACTTTGATTTAAAACATCAGTGCTACAACCTGACCCGGTCCTTCTCTCTCTGGACAAGAGACAGTCTTTTAGGTCATTTGTATATGCCACAAAATTGTCCTTTAATGAAGATTAATACCCTTTTGCACCACTTTAATGGTGCAGCTGTTTCCACATGTTGGCAGTGTAATGTGCTTTAATGGGGCAGCTGTTTACACATATCGGTGGAATAACGCACATTACATGACTTTGAGATGCAGCAAAATAAAACATGTCTGATGTGTTTTAGTTTGCTACCTTACAGCTGCAGAAGGAATCACTGAGCCCGGTGCAACTCAAGGAGTGTGCAGGCAGCCTGTGTAGGCATGCTCCACTAAAAGAAAAAAAAAAGTGGCGAGCATGATCTTCCCCCACTTCCCCCCCAAAGCCTGCCTGTCTGAGCTGTGTGGGGGTCCGGTGCTCCTCTCCACGGCTGTGGTGCCCCCCAGGACTACTCGGGCTGGGTGTCAGTAGACAGGTGCTGTCTGGGGGGGTGTCACTGCTGCTGTGGAGGAAAGTACCAGCCCCCATCCTCCCCCTCAGGGACCACTCAGCCCTCAGGCAGCTCATCTGCACCTTCCCGGTGTTGGAGAGGCACGTAAGGATTGAGCCCGACCCTTGTGTACACAGCATGGGGGTTTACCTCACTCTAAATTGAAGCAGTGTTTTTAAAAATCCACCACTTCAATTTAGGGAGTATTAAACCAAAGTAAACCCCCATGGTGTGTACAAATGGCCTTCTAGGACTGGGACTGACAATCAGATGCAGACCTTGCATCTACTATCCTCTTTGGATATGGGGCTTTGCAACCCTGACTGTCTTAAAACCACATGATCAGCAGCTCAGTCCTACCAAGGCTAATCTTACATATTCTGTCAGAGTTCTAACGTGCTGGGGACATTCTGATCATCTTGTTTAACCCCTTCCAGGATAAAATAGGTCTAAAATAGCCTGCAATGCGAAGCTGCGGCCAGTAAAGCGACCAAAATGCTGGCTTGCATCCATAGATGCTTCTCAAGCAAATCCTGGGACGTCATTCTCCCCTTATACTCGGCCTTGGTGAGGCCACAGCTGGAGTACTGCGTCCAGTTTTGGGCTCCACAATTCAAAAAGGATGTGGAGAAGCTTGAGAGAGTCCAGAGAAGAGCCATGCGCATGATCAGAGGTTGGGAAAACAGACCTTACAACGACAGCCTGAGAGCCATGGGGCTCTTTAGCCTGGAAAAGCGCAGGCTCAGGGGTGATCTGATGGCCACCTATAAGTTTATCAGGGTTGACCACCGGGATCTGGGTGAACGTTTGTTCACCAGAGCGCCCCAAGGGATGACGAGGTTGAACAGTCATAAACTACTGTGAGGCTGGACATAAGGAAGAATTTCTTTACTGTCCGACCCCGCAAGGTCTGGAATAGCCTGCCATCAGAGGTGGTTCAAGTACCTACATTGAACACCTTCAAGAGCAAATTGGATGCTTATCTTGCTGGGATCCTATGACCCCAGCTGACTTCCTGCCCTTTGGGCAGGGGGCTGGACTGGTGATCCTCCGAGGTCCCTTCCAGCCCTAATGTCTATGAAATCTATGTAAAAAGAAATTTCTCAGCCAGTCACTTTGGGTACATGCAGATGTTACACTTAGATTGAATTAACTAGGGTTAGGTCAATCTAAGTGATGAGTTGTACATACATTCATGGAGGTTAGAGTAGGCAAAAAAAAAGTTTGGTTCAGTCTAACTTAATTCATCTGAGGAGGTACACTAAGTTGGATCTGGAACAGGTTAGCCCAATCCATCAAACATCTGCACACATTTGGAATACAGCCCTGTAACTAAGAAAGCCCTGCCACTCACCCTAGCTCCTGGGCCATGCTTTTCCTGCTTCCACACCACTCTGACTACGTTATTTTTATTTCCCTGACCCAACCCACCTCCACCCTGGACAGACAACCTGTCCTCATGAATCCTCTAACTTCTCCCATGGGCCCAATAGAGCCTCCACCCTATCCCTTCCGCCCCTCCTCCACACTCTGTTTTACTTAGACCATGTTCCTGGCATGGCTACTGGCATTGGTAAACATCTTCACAAGCAGAACAAGATCTACAATCACATGGCTTAAAGTAAGCTGTATGATTGTAGATAGAGTCCTAGGAACATCTGCATGTACACTTTTACTCTTGAAAATACTAGAGGATTACAAACAGTTTAAAAACAGTCCTTACACAAATCTCACCTCAGTCTGTTCTATCTCCTTCAGTTAGTAGTTTAGCTAATACAGCCATGGTGTCCCCATTTTTCTGTATCACTATCCTGTATTCTTGCATATCACAGTAGTGATCTTAGAAGAGATCTCCCCCAATCCTTTCAATTCCTTGGCCACATACCCCAGCTGAAAACTGCAGCCCCTGTCCCAGGCTGGCAGCTGAAAGAAGCAGTCAGGACATGGACAACTGATATACTTTGTTATAGTTTGCATTAGTTTATTTATAAACTTAAATTGCACCTGGAATAGGAGTGGACAGACATACAGGTCTTCTGGGGTAATGCAGTAGGCAATTATTACAGGTCGTTATCACTAGATACAAATCAGCATGAGACAAAATGAAAAACAAGGAGTTTGCAATTTGGGACAGATATCTCTTTCTCCAGTTAGTTCCACTTAGTGTAACTCAAGGGAGAGTGGACACATTTTGGAGGTGTGCTTTGTGCTTTCCTCGTTACCTGGAGCCAACTAATTTAAACACAGGCACAGCTTCAGAGCTGCTGTAAGTCCTGTTATCTTCCAACTGTCTCCTAGGAGTTCTAAACACCAGCCAGTAGTTTACTCTCAGAAAGGAATTAATAATTATTCTGTCAATTTAGATTCCCAACCCTTGTGTATTGCTTAAGCAGCACAAAGAGAAGCATCTGGCTTGCTAAGTTTTGCTTATTGAATAAAATGATTCTAAGGAGAATCCAAAGACTTATTATTGGTATCATGCAGTTGTGACTGTCACAATAGATAGCAGTAAAGAGAAAAGAATTGCAGAGTAGTTTTAAAAACTCTTACTTTAAAGCAGGTTTGTTCTAGGAGGATTCATCCTGCTTACTAAAACTAGGGCACATCTACACATGATGCTACATAGCTGTAGTGATGTGCTATTGTGACTTAGCATCCACAGGTGTCCATATGTGACCAGCAGCTACTTCACCATAACAGCACAAAGCTATGGCAAATTAGCTGCTAAAATAACCATGTGTGTACAGTGCAGTATGGGCAGTTACTGCATCATGTTTTAGTACTTCCAAAAGATAGTACTAAAGTACAGCACAATAATGACATCACCATAGGGAACACATAAACATGCTCCTTGTTCCCTAAATCCCAGGCCCCAATTGCAGCCTCCTTTACACCTTGGAGCCCTAAGGAGACACCTAACAGGGGTGAGCCTAGAAAAAAAATGAATCCTGTGACTTTGCTTAAAACGGTAAACATGCAAAAGGGAAAATTTGGGAAACAAGGTAAGAAAAATGCTATTTTAAGCATGTGGTAACAGGAGCCATAAACATTCTTAGAAGTATGCTAAATTTGGGGAAAATAAATGCACTGGGGCTCTTTGGGGTCTGTTTTGTTCTGTTTAAAGCTGCTGTTTATACTCTTACTAGGTGTGTTTAAAGCTTTTCATTGTTCTTACTCTGCTGCGGAATGTTAAAGTTCTGATTATATTTTATCCTGTGTCTTGATAAAGATTTGTTAGGTGAACTCGGCATTGGAAACCACAAAAAACGTTGCTATTATGCTAGCTGTAACAAATCTAGTCAGTCTGGGTGTTTACGCACATGCAGAGCAGACATTTCCAAAGGCACTGTAACTTTTGTGCTTACTTTAAGTGCTTTAGGTACAGTGCCTTAAAACTTAATAGATGTTCCAAGTTTGGTGCGTGTGTCATGACTTGCTGTAGTTCTGTATAGTAGGCAGGGGGTGCCAGATGCTGCACAGTGCAGCCTGAGGCTGTCAGGAAGTCCCAATTAAATACAATACAGCAGCACTACCATAGTTTGCCGTACATTGAAAACATAAAATGAGGTTTAATTAAGGCGACTTCCACCATTTTAAAAACATTCTAAAATTGCATCTGGGTATTAAATGATGACTTTGGAATGATTTAAATGGCAAAAATTTTCACATGTATGGGCATCCTCTGATTCTTTTTGTCAGAAATACAAATGATAATATTACAGCAGGGAAAGAGACCATTTGGAGAATTATCTTGTCTAGAAAAGATAAGGTTTAGCCTTCTATCTTCTGATTAGCTGTTAACATTTTGAAAGACCCAGTTATGATTTCTTAAAGACTAGTGTAAATACATTGCTTTAACTAAGTTACTCCTAGTTAGCAATGAGTGGGAAATAATGGTCCTGTCTTCAGAAAATCTCTAAGACACCACATACACACACAGACTCCAGATGAAAAGTCAAAATCTTAAAACTTTCATAAATGAACAAACTTAAAGCAAATTCTTTTTTGACTCAAAGTCTTTTCGTTTTGATATGCTTTGTTTTTATGGTGGTCTTTTTACTATAATTACTTTATTTCCCAAAAATCAAGTTGTTTATAAAATGAAGTTTTCATATTGAAAGTATCAAAATGGATCATTCCCACAATTTCAAGAACTCTTTCCCAAATTTTTTTAGAAGTGAGAAATTAACTGATATTGATTATTCATTAGTTTCAAAGTTGCTGAATTTGCACTTTCTTATGAAAGCTGTTTTGTTGACATGTTCCCATCCAGCTCTTCTACTGAGAGGCTGGCATGGGAAAGGTCATTTGGAGTCAAAGCTTGTAATCTTCAAAGAGAAACTCTTTCTTTTGTCTCTAGACCAGTGGAAACATAGAGAAGTCGCGGGCCTATACCTTTCCCAGCTCTTACTCTGGTTTTAATACAGCCAGTAATTTGGCCTGAATTCACATCTATATAAATAGTCACTTTGATTTTTTCTATCCTATCTACATTACACTTTTATTTTACATTTCTTAAATTTTAAAAGTTGTATGAATAGCCTCATGAACTAGAATCATATTAATCAGTGCATTTGCCAAGACACCAGGTCCAGTTCATAAAAGTATGTCTCTTCTCTTATAACATGCATATTCCACATGGCTTGGATAGATAATAATTGTACCAAGTTCACAATTTCTTGTTATATGTCAAATGTATTTAACTTTCTGTCAATAAAAAACAAGCTGTATTATATATTTGCTATTTTTATTCAAACTAGTCCTTCCATTTCTGGTAATAAAAAGAGTCTGTTTTACTTCTTGTTTCTTCTTAGCCACTCTCCTGTGACATTATGCAATGCATACATAATGAGTACCTAGCCATTTTATCTTCTGTACTTTGTTTCTAATCTGCATTATAGTAGCTGGCTTGACACCCTGATCATTTCATAAACTAGCTGGTTTCTGATTTGAATTACACTGCAAAAGAAATTCAAATAAAAATCTACAAAATAGTAATAGAGAAACTGAGTATGACCTTGGGGCATATATTAGAAAATAATGACTGCACTAAATCACACTATTGCATATTGAATAGTTTTCTGAGAAGGGTTAAAGGTATGGAATCCTCTTAGTTTTTGTGTAGAAAGAATAAGAGGGATTCTGATTCCAGTATTGCAAGAGAAAACTATGAGCCCTGCGTAGCATTTACTATATCATTTTAATTATACAATGACAAAGGTTTAGCCATCAGTTATTACCTTCCTCTGTAAATGAAGTCTCATGCAATATGACTTCAAATTCTCGGCTGAAATTCTGTCTCTTACATTGGAGTGTCAGCTTTAACATCCAGAGACTGAAATTAGCATACAGACATAGTGCTTGAGGCTGTTGATCATGTCAAAATGGAGTGATGAGTATATACAGGGAACATAATTATCCAATGCTGCACCTGAAATGAAATTTTTCATTGTATAAACATATTGGCAGGAGTATCGCAGTATCAAGAGTCTAAAAAGACTTAAACATCCTACTAGTTAATCAAATTAACAAGTAGAATATAATTAATTTAATTAATGATTACAAGATAAAGAGTTTGGAGTTTAAGGCTAAGTACAAACGTTCAAAAAGCCCGAGGCTGAATCAATTCAATCTTTGCAAGTTAGTCTAAGCTGTGTAGATTGAACTGATAAGGAAGGGAACAGACATTCACTTTTGATGGTGGAAATGCAGCCACATCTGCAGTGGCCCAGGCCAGAGGCTAGAAGGTGCTAGAGCATGCCTCCCTGCTCAGCAGGTGCAGACAGCTTGGGCCAAGGCTAGCCTGCCTACCCTGCGGTGGGGAGGGAGGAGAGGGCTGGGGGAGGTGCAAAGCATCCTAATATGCCGGGGGAATGTGAGTTAACTTGAATCTGGGTGGGATCTGAGACAGAAGATCAATAAACCAATTTAACCTAAATCAGTTAGGTCTGATACTACATCCATCCAGTTTTATCTTAAACCAGAAGTCCTTGTTTAAATACATAGGGAGTAAAAAGAAGGTGCCAAATAATGTGGGGCCTCTGCAGGACATGCTTGGTAATCTGATGGTAGCACCAGATGACAAAGCTAATTTCTTTAACAGATTCTTTGCTTCCATTTTTCTGAGCAGGGACAAGGACATCCCCCCCACCCACCCACTGGGATTCCGGATGGACCCAGGGGAGGCACAGCCAGGCCCAGGGTCAGTGAAGAACTAGTCAGGAAACTTCTGGAGGGACTATATGTGTTTATATCATCAGGTCCTGATGATCCCCACCCCACAATGCATAAGGAACTGGCAGAGGTCATTGCAGGACCCCTGACACAGCTTTATGAAAACTTGTGGTGCTCTGGTGAGGTTCCTGACGACTGGAAAAGGGCCAATGTGATCCCCATTTTCAAAAAAGGGAGGAAAGAGGACCCAGGAAACTATAGGCCCATAAGTCTTACCTTGGTCCTGGGGAAGCTCTTTGAGAAAATTATCCAGGAGCACGTCTGCGAGGAGCTAGCAGGGGAGTTTATATTTAGGGGCAATCAACATGGGTTCATTAGAGGCAGGTCCTGTCAGACCAACCTGGTGGCCTTCTTTGACCAGGTCACAACAACAGGATGTAGTCTTCCTGGACTTTAGGAAGGCCTTTGACACTGTCTTTCACCCCATCCTCATTAAAAAATTAGGCACCTGTGGTGTCGACACCTATACAGTCACAAATTGGCTGGAGGGCCACACCCAGAGAGTGGTGGTGGATGAGTCATTTTCAACCTGGACAGATGTAGGCAATGGGGTTCCCCAGGGCTCAATCCTTGGGCCCACACTGTTCAATATCTTCATCAGCAATTGGATGAGAGCAATTTGGATGAGGGGGTGAAAAGCACCTTGTTCAAGTTCACAAATGATACTAAGATGTGGGAAGAAGTGAGCATACTAGAAGAGAGGGACAGGCTACAACTAGAGCTCGACAGGTTACAGAGTTGGGTGGATGAGAATAGGATGGGTTTCAATATGGACAAGAGCAAGGAGTTGCACCTGGGGAGGAAGGACCAGCAGCATACCTACAGGCTGGGGAACTCCTTTCTCATCAGCACAGAGGCAGAGAAGGATCTTGGAGTCATTATTGATTCCAAGATGAACATGGGCCAATGTAAGGATGCAGTCAGGAAAGCCAGCCGCACCTTGTCATGCATCCACAGATGCATCACAAGCAGGTCCAAGGAGGTGATCCTCCCCCTCTATGTGACATTGGTCAGGCTTCAGTTAGAGTGCTGCATCCAGTTCTGGGCACTGCACTTCAGGAGGGTTGAGGCCAGAATATAGAGGGTCCAGAGCAGGGCCACTCGCATGATTAGGGGGCAGCAGGGCAGGCCCTATGAGGAGAGGCTAAGGGACCTGAACATGTTCAGCCTCCACAAAAGAAGGCTGAGAGGGGATCTGGTGGCCGCCTATAAACTTGCCAAGGGGGACCAGCAGGCAATGGGAGAGTCCCTGTTCCCCCGAGCACTACTGGAAGTAACAAGGAACAACGGCCGTAAGTTGACTGAGAGTAGATTCAGGCTAGATATCAGGAGTCACTACTACACTGTCATGGTGGCTAGGAGCTGGAACCAACTTCCAAGGGAAGTGGTGCTTGCCCCTACCCTGGGGGTCTTCAAAAGGAGGCTAGACAACCACCTAGCTGGGGTCATTTGACTCCAGCATTCTTTCCTGCCCATGGCAGGGGGTCAGACTAGATGATCTGCTCAGGTCCCTTCTGACCGTACCAACTATGAAACTGTGAAACCAGTTTGGGCCATTTTGAAAGCAGTTTATCTGCAATGAACTTCTGTTGTGTTGCAGATGTGAATCAGTTTCCCAGCAGTTATACCAGTTTATATGTAACTTCTGTCTGTAGCCTAACAGTGAACTTTAAATTTTTTTACATGGGGGAAAAGAGAGAAAAGGGAGTGTTTTCTGGTATTTAAGCCCAGGAAATTCAATGGAGGTAAACACAGGATTGGGATTTCCTCAGAGATATAGGAAATAGGATTGTTTAAGTGTATTCTGAAGCAACCAAAAGGAAGATATCAGTAATGAGAGTGTAAAGTTTGAGTTGCACTCCTGAAGTGCAAGTTCTAAACAATGGAAGACTATAATGTGGTAACCTTGTGACCTCTCGTTAGACTTGCTGGGGAGAAAATGATATGTATCTTGGATCATTCAGTAGACCAGCTTCATTAATACTTTGAAGTTTGAGTGCACACTTAGCAAAATTTGCAGAGAACACAGAACTGGCTGGAGTAGTAGGCACTTTGGAGATCACAACTAGGATCCACAATGATGTTGACAAACTGGAGAAATGGTCCAAAATCAACTCATTGAAATTCAGCAAGAACAGATATGAAGTCCTGCACTTGAGATAGAACAATCACCTATGGAAATACAAAAAGGGAACAACTGGCTGATCTACATTATTGCAGAAAAGAACCAGAGGGGGGAGTGAGGGATCAGAGTCATTTGCAGATCAAGGGAAGTTATTCTTTTTCTCAATTTAGTATTGATGAGGCCTCACCATGAATACTGTGTCAAGTCTGGGCCTCTCCTTTCAAGAAAGGTATGGACAAATTGGAAAGCATCTAGCAGAGAGGTTTGGAAAACATGGGTTATGGGGACTAGCTGAAAGAACTGGAGTTATTTAGTTTGGAGAAAAGACCAAGGTGGGTTTCACAACAATCTTCATTGTGGTTGCAGGGGACAGAGCAAAGAACAATGGCTACATCTATACATGTGCTTTATTGCAGAGTAGGCTAATTAGCTGAGGAATAAAGTGTCACTGTCTACATGTGTAATGGTATTAGGCTGCAGTAAACTAAGTAACACTGCTGCAAGATAATACTATTGGGGACAGTATTATCTTACAGCAGAATAATGAACTATGGTTAAACATACTGACTGATGCTGACTGAGGGCATACATTGCAAATGGCCAGCCCAGCCAACAGAGGGCCAGACTCCTGCCAGCCACCTACCCACATGGCTCTGCACTTGCAGCACCCTTATGCTGTAGCCAGCCCCTCTGCTACCCAATGCTGCCATCTGGACCCCAGGGCAGACCAGGGCAGGAGCAATTCTAGTGTCAACTTCTCTGCACCAGCTCAAAATGTTGCTGTCCTGGGTGCATGTATAGGTGCTATACCAGGGAGTAATTTACTCTGGCTCAAACTGCTCTGGAGTTTATTGTTTTGACTCAATCTCATGTGTAGATGCACCTAATAGTCTTAAACTGTAGTAGAATAAATTTACATTGGGCATTAGGAGGAACTTTCTCCCTATGAGGGTAGTTTAGTATTAGACCAGGTCAGCTCCATTCTTGGACTTTTTTTAAGGCCACATTAGACAAACACCTGACTAGGAAGGTTTAGTTAGGAATGATCCTGTCTTGAGCAGGGGGGTTGACTAGCAAACCTTTCAAGCCCTACTGCTCTTATGATTCTAGAGTTTTAAGTGGAGTTTCACCATACTCGGCATGTATGTGAGCATGACAATGCCTTAAATTGTGTGGAGTTTCACAAATCCTTGATCATCCCCTCTCTCCATCAAAGCATCATTCTCTACAGTAAGTTTGTTATCATTTGGCATGGTCTGATTTGAAATTATCTTAGCAATTAGGTTTTTTAAGGTTTTCCCTTAAAAACAATTCTATTGTCGATTACTGTGTGTAAAATGTATTCAGACATTCAGTCTGAATTTTCCCTTTTGAGATTCTATTCCTTTCTGCCTAATTCTTTCCATTTGTATTCCCATTTTACCAATGTTTCTCTCCTGTCGAGGAATTCACAGTTATGAAATAGTTGTAGGTACTGTCCTCCCACTCCTCTCCCAAAGAGCCCTTTGTCTGCTCTAAAACCAAGTTCAAATGTTTTCATGCTTCTCAGTCTCTCTAAATTCCAAATGTTTTTTGCTTTTTTTCTTTTCTTTCATCCCTCTAATCATTTGTGTAATGTAGACTCAAGTTCTCAAGGGTATGAAGTACCTAATTCCCAAGTCTGGGCAGTTAAGGTGAAAATGTCTTGTGATATATAAATATAGAAACAAAAACATAAAAAGGGATTTCTGCTTTCTGATATACAATGTGATGCCTCTGCACATTATGCCCAAAATTGTAGTAGTCTTCTTTGCTGCCATACATTTGTTGAGCCTACTAAATTCTCTCATATGTGCCTTACAGGCTCACTGCATTCAGCTGTCTCCTTTCCATTGTGCATGTGCCATTTGGACTATTTTTCTTCTTTGTTGCATTTAGCCTGTATTTTCCAAACAGAGTGTCATTTTGCTATTTCCTATCTTTGACTCTAATTTCTCTGGGGTGCCTTTATATTTGTCTGCTCCCCCTGCTGTTTGCAGTTCCTTCCAATTTAGTATCCTTGGCATATTTCTTTCATCTTGTGTTTCTCTCCTCTTACAGAACACTAAGCAGAATAGACAGTGCACCAGTCCCGGTGGGACATTGTTAGCTTGTCATCCCCTCTGCTGTTTTCATCTTTCTTTGAATACAACTTATTTTAGATATCATTAGATCCTTCAACCAGTTTTCAGCCCAGTTCGTTCTATCCAAACCAAATTTCATAATTTGTTAAAGTAATATTTTATGAGACAGCGTTAAGTGCTTTGCTATATCAAGATGAAATATTTCTCCTTATTAATATGTAGTGTCTTAACAATATAAGGAAGAAAAAGATAGTATAGGGAAGGGGGGTAGTGTTCACATTCCCTCTAGGTGCAAAGAATAAGCTAGCTGAAAAACAAGGTGTAAAGTCTGCAACTCCCACTGTCCCCTTGCAACAGGGAGATGCAAGAAGTAAAGGTCAGCTCCTTTGTCTTTCATCTATGCTAACAGTTCTCAACCTTATTAGGCTCAAGGCTTCCCTTGTTAGGCTTAAGGCACCTCACAGAAAATCCCAGCTTTTAACTTTCACTCGTTTATTGACAGTGGAAAAATAATCAAGCATTTTTTCTGTTGCAAAGAACTCAACAAAGACCACAACAGGTTAGCATATTTATGACACTATGGATTCCTAATTGAAATCTCTGGGGTTTTGTGTCTTACATTTTGGGGAAGATAGTATTTTCTGAGTGGTTCCTTAAGTCTAGCAAGACTGAGAACTATCGGAATAGATGGATTACAAGGAAACTGACCTTTACTTCTTGCTTTTCGCTGTTGCAGTGAGGTGAAGCAATGGGCAGTGGGAGTTGCAGACTTTACTCCTCATTTTTCTGATGACTAATTCTTTGCACCTTAAGGGAATGTAAACTGCCCCTCCCCACCCCCGCCAGCCATTGCTTCCTTAGATTGTGAATCATGTATAGGTGTTTGCACACCTAATTTGGGTTAATATTGTGTGGCACCTTACATCACCCTTAAAAGAATCAGCACCCTGGTTGAGAATCACTATCCATTTAGACAATCAACAGGGAGTGCGGACTACATCTCTCTTCTTTCCTGTGTGGGACAAGCTGGTTCCAGAAAAGCAAAGAGAAAATCCTACCTCCCCTCAAGGAAAATAAGCAGTAGCCATCAAAATAGCAAGGGTCAGAGCTTACAACTATCTCATCTCTCCAGTTAGGCAAGAAACAACACTCAATGGGTGTGTCTACATGTGACACTGTCGCTGTAGCAGTGCGCTACGGCGACACAGTGTTAGCAGGCAGAAATCATGACACTGCAGCTACACCACCAGAGCAACATGCTCCTCGTTATAGCGCACTGCTATGGAGATGCAGCATCTAAAAATAACCATGTGCTGCCAGCATGGTGCAGTACAGAGTGTTACTGCACCATCATTTACTACTTCCTTTTGGAAGTTGTAAATGACGGTGCAGTAACAATGGCACCATAGGGGAATGTGTAGACATGCGTAACAGGAAGCAGACTTCACATGTTATTTCTCCACTGCCTCTTCCCTCCCCCCACCTTTCTTTAGAAAAAGTAATCAAAATAAAAGCTATGAACCCATGCTTAGCATAGATGTGTCAGACTCAGGGCGTTGCAGTGTGTCTGCCTACTCTCTTAAACGACTTGTCTACATCAAGTGAAACCATAGCTAAAAGTTTCAATATCTACTGGCTAGTCATAGTCACTGGCCCCAAATCTATTGCATATACAGCCAACTGAATTTCATTAATAATGCTGGATACAGCAGTTGCTGGTCTTCATGCTAAACCTTTGCAAAAATGTTCCAGTTGCACTCTAATCACAGGTCTGTGATCAATACAAGTTTCAGTTGATCATTTGGTTGATCTCAGCATAACGATGCCAAGAGCCCGTGTTACTTTTAGATGCTTCAAAAAGCGCCTTCATACTTAACTTGAAAATGGGGATTACTGAAGATTTACATCTCAACTATGGGTAAGTCACTTCACATCTCTGTGCCTCAGCTTCACCATCTGTAGAAAGCACAAACTATCAATCTCTTTGTCATCAGTTGCTGGTCCCATTATCTCACTGGGTCTGGCAATATGTGAACTTCACAAATCTCCTATTTTCTTATGTATTCATACTTATCCATAGATCCAAAATTTTTTACTCTGTTAAGATTTGCTATTATTCTTCATTTGTGTAGCCTGATATGGTTTGTTCTTTTTATATTCATAAAGGAAGAATGTAGTTAATTGCTCTCAAGTTACGACCAGCTAACATGATACATCATGACTGGTAATTAACAAGTAGCTAAAATCTTGTGTTCTTTTTTGAAAGGAAAGCACATGTTGAATGAGCAAAGTAATTGTCTCCATGCCATTTAACGTTCTCTGTCATATTTTTTAAAATCCCTTTGAATCTTTCCAGCTGTGTGTTATTTGCTACATTTTACTTGTTGAAAAAGAGGAAATAAGGTTTCATATGGCGATCGCAAAAGGCTCATTTTGATTTGTGACCTTTTTTATTTTTTTTATATGAATAAGAATGATATACAGAGGTTCTAATGGTCCCCTAGCAGGGCTAAGGTTAGTGGCAAGAGGTGTTCAGTTTCCTTTAAAATGTTTGGTTTCCATGGTCCTATGAGGCTGCAATGCATGAACTGCTTGGTTCAGAGTTATTCTCCAGTTTTTTCTTTCTCTTATACTGGATTCTCTTTTCTTTACTAGCTTTCCATACTTTGTCATTGTCATTTTCTCCTTGCATAGTGATTTCTTTTCTTTTCTTTTTCTCCCCTAAGAATCATTTCCTGCTTCTGATGCATCCTTAGCCCAAGCAATCCATTATGGTGGGCAAGACTGTAGAGTATCTCCCATCAATGTGTTAGGTTTTTTATCTCTGCTTTCAAACACCATGGAAAACAATGCAATTATATAAATGACACTTCCAAACTACTCAGATTCATCTAGACAAATCAGACCCAGGTTTTCCAGCTGCATAAGCCCTACAGGTATGCAGTATCATCTTCTTTTACTATATGATGGTTCCTTCACTAGGGAAGATTGAGTCTAGAGATGTAATAGGGCAGCTTGGCACCTGGGACAGTGGTAACTCACAGGGGCACTGCTAACTTCAGGCAGCTGGTGCTGCCAGTGTGATTGTGTAGCTGCAGTAGCAGCTGCTATTTTTTTGCCCTCTCTCTTCCCTGAATGTCGGCACCCAGGGCGGCTGCCTCAGTAACCATCTTATTTATGCTACTATTTATACTATTATGCAGCCACAGGACAGCAAAAACCCAACCCTCAAAGTGCTCTGTGCTATCAACTGGTGGATACTACAAAGGACTTTGACATTTTGTGATGTTCATATTCGTATATATGAAAATCAGAGTGTGTACTTCAGACCATAGCAGGCTATAGAAACAGCCAAGTGACTGATGAATATTGCAAAAAATCCTGCTGTCTTTACTCTCTTTTTGCAGGTTATCTCTTGGTGCCAGCAAATAGACTTTAAACCTTGTAATATTTTTGGAAACAGATGATACTTTGTGAAGTTTATGCTTTTTGTTGTAATGAATGCACTTCTGTACTAGTGAAATTGCTGTTCTTGTAAAATAAGGTTGAAGTTTCTAAGGCAACTCAGACAAGGAATATTCTTCTTCCAGCTACTAACAGAGTAACATTCTGTAACTTTCCATTCTGCGTGCAGGGGCTCAAGCCTTTACCCATTTGCTTATACTCTGTTAGCACAGAAGAGGTGAAATGGGCAACAGGGGGTGTGCCTACACATGAACCAGATTGTGTAGTTGTTACTGTGTAGTCATTTAGTATGTGCTTGACCAAGTACTAAATGGCTGTGCAGTAACCACCATTACTGCACAGTCCCGGCACCGCATAGGTTGTTTCCAGTGTTACTGCACAGTAGCAACAAGCATCATGATTTGTGCCCTCTGATGCTACATTGCTATAGCAACCAACTACACCACCATAGTTCGTCATTATGGTAGTGTAGGATCTTGTGTAGGTGCACTCTGTATATACCCAACTTCAGTATCCCAGGCAAAATGGAGATGATGGAATGGTTCTAGGCTGATATGCTGGCTTTCCTCACAACCACCATGCTGTGGCAACTGTTGAGGGAAAGATGTATGGTGATACCAGGCTGTACATCAGGCTCTTGGGGCCAATGAAGCCCATTCTAACTTACACCTGTTGGAGCTTGTTACAGGCTTCTAGTGGAGTTGGCAATAAGAAATGCAAAAATATGACAGTCACCTTTGCAAAACATCTGTTCCTTAGCTACAATGAAGAATCTCACCTAGTATGTTGGAAGTCAGCAAAGATTACATATTCAAACTATGTCTTGCTGCCTTGTCACAAAAATTCTCAGACAACCAGGAACTTCTGACAACAGAATTAAATGCCCAGAGATAAAATAGGGAAACTTGTTTTTTAATTGTTTAATATCTCAGCTGCAGATGATATTTTAATGTGATTTTTCAAATTTTCATTGCTGTCTCATTTCTCATGAATGTTTCCTATTCATGAGAGTGATGATTTATTTATGCTGTCAATATACTTTTTTTGTATGGATTTTCTCGTTTATGTTGAGTCAACTACTGACTTACTTTATTCATTTATAGTCTTTTCTGTTGTTGTATAACATCAACATACCTCATGAACTTTATTGAAAAAATACTCAATGGTCACATCTACAAAAGATGCTGGGAGCGCAGTAGCCCATGACTACAGCACAGTACCATTATGTGGGAGGAAGTGTGATGTGATGCTACTGCACAGTAGTAATGAGCTACTGTGCAGTCAGGATCATGAAAAAGCTGTTCTTCAGTGCAACTATGTAGTAATTCCACGTACAGTACAGTCATGTACAGTAATAACTGCATAGTCAGCGTCTCATGTAGATGCAGCCAATATATCTCAAAATGCTCTTATCTCCATTTTACAGATGGGGAAACAGAGAGAGAGGCTGAGAAGCAGGTTGTTCAAGACTATTAAAGAATTTTATGGCTGATCAAGAAGGTCAGAAAGTGGCACCTGACCTTCAGACTAGTGCCTCCTCCTCAAAACTATCCACAAGTGAAGTGTCAAATGTCAGACTCTATTGCTATGGAAGCAATTATAATGTAACTGACTAAAGGAGGCAGGAGGAGAACACTGTTGAGTAAACAGAGGAAAATATTAATTTTCATGAAATCATCTTGACATTTTTTTCTACAAAGTGAATAGCAGTACAGAAAAATTGTATGCCTGAATATAATACAGTTGGCCAGATCTACATGACCACTTAATCCAAGAAGCAACAAATAGTGTATGTCCTATAGGCATTAAAAACTTGCTTTAATATAACATATCCATAGAACCAGGCTGAGATTAAAAAGTCAGTGGGTGCATCTACAAGGGATGTTACTTCACCATTTTGGCAAAAACTGTAATGCTAAAGCTATGTCACCATAGAGATGCGCTCCCTCAGTACAGCGCATTGCCATGCCAACGTAGCAGGTAAAAATAAATATGTGCTGTGCACATGGCACAGTATGGGCTGTTACTGTGCCATTATTTAGTATTTGGAATTCCTTTTGGAAGTACTAAATGACAGCACCAGAACAATGGCACCATAGGGGCACATGTAGATGCTCTATATGTATACTCAACAAGGGCCCCACCTACATGTACACTTTTTTGGGTATGTCTACATGAGATGCTGACTGCACAGAAGCCAGATACTACTGTGCAGTAGTGTTGCATGGCAAAAACCATGCCAAGATGCTACTGCACAGTAGTATTAGGTTACTGTGCAGTAGTGTCACTTAAGCATTCACTGGCACTACTGTGCAGTAACTCCAGTTACTATGCATTTATTTAGTATTTGCTTATATAAGTACTAAATAAAAGCACTGGGTAACCACTGTACAGTAGCATCTCATGTAGACATGCCCACTGAGCAGTATACCAATTTACTAAACAGTAAAGCATCATTGTCTAAACATGTGCCACAATTAGTGCACAGTAGATTAATTTACTCTGGCATAGGATAGTGCTGTTATACATAGGTACTGTCCAATGGCAGAGTAAATTACTGAGCTTAAGTGCATGTGTAGACAGTGATGTCAAGATTAATTTATTCTGGCTCAAATTGTGCCTGCATTTATTCAGTTGCATTAATTGCATGTATAGATACACCCAGGATCATATTGGAGCATTATGTGAAGCATTTGAATTTTTTCCATTCCAGATACAGTTTAACTAAAACACAATATCCAGTCTAATGAATTTATAATCTAAGTGATTCATGCAGATATATTAAATAATATATATTCATCTGCTCTTAGGGAATTTCCTATTTTAAAAAAAGACATTAAAGTTTGCCCAAATGTATAAATCACAATTTTGCTCACCTTCATTAGAAGACTTCAGTTAAACATGAGCTAATGGCCAAACATTTTACAAGTTATGAAGGATTAATTGTCCTGGAAATACTGGGGTATCTGTGGTAATGTTGATTGTAATGAGGATTGCCATATATGAAAAGTGCATATGAAAAATATAAACTTTTTAATAAGGTCCACTGGGCTAGAGCTTTTTGTAAATGATGCTGAAATCAGTCTGACTTTATACTGCAATATGTATTTCTCTATAATAAACAGAATCCTTGACACTAAGGATAACCATATAGACATAGAATGATGTATACACACTCATTGTAAAGAACACAGCTGTTGTGAATGTAATGCAAGACTGTCCAGTCTCTGATGGGTAGTGAACTATTCTCCACCAGTCAGACTGCATATTTAAAACACTCAATACATCTGGCTGACTTTAATTGCATTAGCTTTGCCGCACCAGAGGTGGCATAACTTTCATGAGAGCTAATTAGATTTGCTCAATTTAAACAGGCACATTAATGCAGCGCAGCAAGGCTCAATTAAATCTGTTTTCAAAGCAAAATCACAATGTGAAGCATTATGGGTAATGCTATGCAAATTGCCATATTGGCAGAGAAGTTGAGTGAGTTGTTAGCAATGCCTATTGGCACAAAGTAAGTTTCTCCAGTTAGATTGCAGAGTCTAAAACAGCAAGACATGTGTTCTACATCCTCTTTCTTGGGGCTTTTCAAGATGGTGCAGCTGCCTTTCCAAGAAAAGAAAGTGATTTGTAACTTTGTTTAGAAAACCAGTGTGTCTTTTAGAAAATGTATGCTTCTTTATATTGTATCCTAACCTTTGTGTCCACTGATTTACATTGTAGATGCATTTTCTCACTGAGGAAGCAGATGAACTAATAATAATACATCTCTATAATGGGATTTCAGAATGATTACCCTTCCTGTTGGAAACTTCTTAGACATAACATCACTGGTACCTTTTGCTTATGTTCTATTTCAACTGTCTTCCATTTCAATTTTATAGCATCTAACCCCAAATACTTCGGCTTCCAAATCTGCCTCTGAAAATGAGAATGTCTGGATATGGTACTCTTCTTGTAGGTTCCTTCAATTTGTGAACTTTTATAAATATTTTCATCTGATATTGATATCATTAAAGGTGAGTTTCAGATAACTTTTCTTGCATCCATATGCTTAAGAAGGAAAAAAATGGCTAAGCAAAATTAACCTTTTGTGCTTCTCTGTCTGTCCTGTTATTGGAGCTCCTGGAGTTCTCAGTCTGGGACTCTTCAGCCTGGAAAAGCGTAGGCTCAGGCGTGACCTAGTTGCTGCCTATAAGTATATAAGGGGTGTACATCAGGATCTGGGGAAACACCTGTTCACCAGTGCACCCCAAGGGATGACAAGGTCAAACAGTCACAAACTTCTCCAACACTGTTTCAGGCTGGATATAAGGAAAAACTTCTTTACTGTCTGAGCCCCCAAGGCCTGGAATAGACTCCCTCCAGAGGTGGTGCAAGCACCTACTCCGGACACATATGAAATATTTGGACGTCTATCTTGCTGGGATCCTTTGACCCTAGCTGACTTCCTGTCCCTGGGGCAGGGGGCTGGACTCAATCTTCCAAGGTCCCTTCCAGCCCTAATGTCTATGAAATCTATTAAATGTTTACAGCATGCAAAAAAAAAGGGAGTGTTTTGGAATGGAACTTGGAGGCAGGGGTCATCAGAAATGCACTCAATACATTCATCTGGCCATCCTTTGTTTTATGCTGGTTATTTCTTTCATGGGATTTGTTCATGGATGCTACATGAAAGCAATGCCAGAACAAAGCGCTGGGAGATTACACTCACTTTCTCCAGTGACTGCAGAATGTTTCTGACACGGCATCTGAGAGATTCCTACCACGTACTAAAAAAGCATGTAATCTAGGTTAGCCAGACTATATTTTATGGGATGATGGTGTCTGTAACTAAAAATCACTGATGCGGTCCCAATGTCTTGATGTTAAATTTAAATAATTGTCACACTTCTCTCAGTGGGATTTACATGAAGTTAGTACTCCAGTAGTAATACCTTATTTGACAGTTGCGTCTAGGAAAATAGCTATTTTAATTAATCAGTTTTAAGTAAGGCAGTTTAAGGGATCAGCATCCAGGCCCCAAGAATGTGAAGAGGGCACAAGATGAGGAGAGAGGCAGGAGAGGACTAGCTGAACTCCATTGCTTCATTTGGATGCTATCTATTGGCAGCCTGGACAGGGCTTACAAAAGTCTTCTTTTAAATACTTTTAAATATTAAATAAATGTAATAAAAATGAGCTGAGGGACATTCTCCAGCTTTGTCTTTTGTCAGATGATCTGCATTTGAAAGATTGTGACATAACTTGAATAAAGCATACTCAGTAAGATCATTCTGACATATCCTACCCTTTTTGGTGTAATTCACATATATTCTCACTTTACTGTCAAGTCTAACGCTGGAGACATCTTTCACAAATCTTTCTGAATCCTTCAGAAATCTTTGTGTGGGGTATTTATATCGATGGTGAGGTATAAGCCTAGAAGCAATGTCTGAATGAAAGTGCTTCCATTCTCTGCTTTAGGTTTTGCTGCCAGTCAAAGTAATTTCTTAAGTTTCTCCCTTGAATTTCCTCATCATTGTTCTCCATTAAGAAAGTCGCAGTGAAAGAGGCCATATCATCTCCATTTACTCAAAGGTAATTATGGTAATTGTAGTTTGGAAGAGTTCTCCTGTATCAGGTCTTGTTCCTCAAATCTATCATGCTAGACATACATAGCAAATAAAGATCTAACTTCTTATGGTTTCACCAGGCAAGATGCCCATTACAGGTAAAATAGGAACTATCACTGGGTTCCTAATCAAGAGCAGTAGCTGCCTATGGGTATTTCCATTACTATTTGTCAACATCTGGGTCTTGGGATTTGTTCAGCAGTACCATTATTGTCCACACATGGCTGTAGAAGGGGTCACGTTTAAAGTTTCACTTGAGCCCAAATGACCCATCATGGTTGCATGTTGAAGGCGTGTGATCTTCTGTAGCCAATAGCACTATGTTCAGTTCTCTAATTTGTTGTAAGAGCTGCCACTACTATAATATCAGCTTGTTTGCAAAAAAATATACAGACTCTAGGGGCATTTTTATACATTCATGCACCACAGTGCCGGGCATTTTGAAAGGTGCCTGGCACCGTAACACATACACTTGTATAAGCAGCAAAATGCGTATCAGCGTGCAGAAAATGGCAATGGTCTGCTTCTGAACTAAAACACGCTGAAGGTGTTTTAGTTCGAAAGTGCACTGCCGCCATTGTCTCTGTGCTGACATGCATTTTGCTGCTTATACAACTGCAAGTAATGCAGCATTGTGTGCGTCAGCTTGTGTGCGGAGCAGACTCAATTAATCAAGTGTGCTCTGATGCACTGGATCTCTGGCATGTTGCAGCATGAAAAACTATGTGTATAAATGCCCCAGAAGATTAGAACTTAGTGTTTAAATAGGTCATGTAATTAAGCCTTTATAAAAAATAAAGAGAAAAGACATAAATCACAGTGAAACAATGTATGATACTTACTAACGTTTATGCCTGAATTTAGACATTTCAATGGAAAGAATTTAGCTATACTCCTTCCTATCTAATAAAAGACGCATTATATATTTTGTGTGACTTGAAAGAATATTTCAATATTTTTAAAAGTTGAAATATTTTAAATTGTAGTAATCTTAGGTGTCACATGTAACAGGTAAAACAGTCTCAAATTGAAGTGATATTTATGGGACTGTTGTCCCTTTAACTTTAAACTTCCATAGTTTGACTGTTGTTTTTTGTACCTCTGAACAAAATATGACCTTTAACTAAAGTAGTGCCAGCTGGAGTCATTATGATTATAATTTTTATTAAATCGCTACTATTGAAATTTTAATCTACTATGCTGTTGCTAGAAAGTATAAATTAATAATATGGTTTTTAATGCATAAAAATGTTTTGCAAAAAAGTCAATTAGTGCATTACCCAAGAGACCAATTTTTAAACTGATAAAATTCACTAATAATGATGATAACTTTTGTTCAGAAAGATCCCAAATTAGATTATGATGCAAAAGTAGGTGTCAATCTAATTCCCATTGATTTCAGTGGGTATTTCTTTTACCATTCAAATTTTAAGGAACATTTATTATCAGCTTAATTTGATGGAGGTGGGGGGTTGGCAGGGTGGGAGGGGGAAATATTCTCCTATCTATACTTTCTTATGCTTACTTGTAGACCTACTGGCGTTTGGTGGAATGTTAAATCACAATTACAGAAAAGCAGATCTGGAAGACACTGAGGCTAGGGACAGAAATTACACATAAACCAGTATGAGTTTTAGGAAACTGGTAGAAATCTGTAACACAACAGAAGTTCAGTGCACATAAATCACTTTCAAAGTGGCCAAAACCAGTTTTAAGATAAACCTGGACGGATGTAATATCAAACTTAATTGATTTAAGTTAAATTGGTTTATTGAACTTCTGTCCTGGATCCTCTCCAGATTCAAATTAACTCACAATCCACCAACATCCTAGGATACTTTGCATCTCCCTTGCAACCCTCCTCCTCTCCGCCAGGATGGGTGGGCTAGCCTTGACACAACCTACTCTAGCCCAGCAGAAAGGCATGGCCTAGCACCCCCAAGCTTCTGGCCTAGGCCACTCCAAGCATGTGGCTGTATTTCTGGAATCAAAAGTGAATGTCTGTTCACTTGCTTATTGGTTCAATCTACACAGTTTAGACTAACCTGCAAAGATTGAACTGATTCAGCTATGGGTTTTTTGACTGTCTATACTTAGCCTGAGAGATCATCTAGTCTGGGCTGCTACTGTAGGTAGTGCTATCTCTGCCTAAACCTTCCCACACCAATATTTGTCTATCCTAAAGTAAACTTCCAAAGACAGAGATTCTACAGCCTATCTAGGTAATATATTCTAGTGCTTAACCACCCTTATAGTCAAAGAGGTTTTCCTAATACCTAACTTAAATATCCCTTGTAGCAATTTAAGCCCATTATTTCTTGTCCTGTCTCCAGTGAACAGAGAGAACAAGCAAGCTGCTTTGAGATACAGAGATTGTAAATATCATGGTTCTATACTTAGTGCATAGTCATAAAAGAAACTAATTTTATTTGAAAAATAGGTTAGTACTTTGTTTCCATAGTAGCTAACTCATAGTAGCTGCTCAAAAGTTCAACTATTTTACAAAATCAAAATCAGAATTCTTGACCCACAAAATTAAAACATTCCCCTCTCCACCATTTACCTAACCAAAGGTTCACCTCTAGTACCTTCTTTCAGTCTTCTCAGGATTTTTGAGAAAATCGTCTGGATATTTCTCTCTTTCTGCTCCCCTTCCAGGTCCTTGATATTTTTAAGGGTCTGTGAAATGGTGCTTAATGCAGCACCTTTAGTGACATTGTCAACTGCCACCAAAGGAGTAATTCCCGCCAGTCCTGTGTTCTCACTGGGGGTGCCCTTCATTTGTATTTCCTAAAGACAGCAAGCTGTCATACTTTCCTTCTGTTCCTTTATCTATTAACTTTTTGAAAAGAAGGTTGATACTTCATGAGCACATACAAATAAATATGGAAAATAGGGAGGACATTTCAATCTTGCAAGAAAAAGCATATAAAGATCCAATGGCTAGAAACTCAAGTTAGATCATTTAACTTGGAGGTAAGATGCAATTTCCTAGCAATAAGGGTAATTAAATGATAAAAAGCTTTACTCGAGGAGGTGGTAGACTCACCATCACTTGAAATTATATATCTTTCTAAAACATGCTTCAACACAGTTTCTGGGGAAAATCTACTGCTGTGCACCCAGAGAGTCAAATTAGATTATCCAATTCATGTCTGGCCTTAGAATCTGAATTCGCTAGGACCCAAATGTGCATGTAATATTGCCAAGAAATCCAAAACTGATAGGATTCACCCCTCCCAAAGAGCTATTCATTTGAGAAAATTAAAATTTACATGTGCAGGGACAGATACTTCCTTTATTCAGTATAGTTTTCCCTGAACTCTCACATGGCACACAGACCAAAATTACATTTGCCATGTGACTGGTCCCCTGAAAGCACCCTACAGCTATGCCATGATACATATGCACAGCTGTATAACACTTTAGAAGTGGCATAAGAATTAGCCCTCATCAAATGAGGGATCAAATGAAGGCGCTCCACTTTGAAGCACCTTAAGGAATTTCTGTGCTTTTGGGTCAACTTATCACATGATTGGGGCTGGGCTGATACAGCCCAGCCCTGCCCTGACCCTGGTACTGTCTAGAGGGAAGGAATGTGGAGAAGAGAGAGGGAGTGAGCTGCAGGCTAGGTTTTCCCTAGCCTGAGCTAGAGGGGGGTGCAGACGGACTGGAGCCCCCTCACCTTGTGCCCCCTCCCATCTCTGCCCTCCAGCTCAGGCTTGGCAAACCCCAGCCTGCAGCTTAGTTCCCCTTCTGTCTCCCATTTCCCTTCCTGCATACAGCAGCAGATCAGAAGAGTGCTAGGGCAGAGAGGCTGCAGGTAGGTTCCTCAGCTTCATAGGCTCCAAGATGGAGCTCAATCCCTACTCCTGATGCCATAGGCGAAAGTGTGTTGGGTCGGGGGGCACTGTAACTCATGGTGTTTTATGTAAAGTGCCATGAGTTAGAGTGGGAGCCTGAACATCTGCCAGTATCCATAATTCTTCAACAGTAAGTTCAGGGAAATAATGCATCCATATGGTAAGTAGTAGTTTGGTCAGGGATTACAATTAGTGACATCTTCCAAAACAGGAGAAATTTCAGAGCATGGCAGGTGAAGCCATTTTCCTCAGCACGAGTTGGGGTCAGGGCCGGGGCCAGGGCGGGGAGGGAGCAGCTGTTTGCAGCCTTTCAACTGCAGATGGCCCCAGCTCTGGGTAGCTGCTGCCAGCTGGGACCCTAGGCTGCTCCCAGCAGGTGACTGGGAGGCTGCAAGCCCTTCTGGGAGCAGCTCGGGCACCATGGCTGGCAGCAGCTACCCCAGAGCCTGGGCCAGCTGCAGCTGGGAGGCTACAAAGAGCTGCTGCCTTCCTGCCCTGGTCCCAAAAGCCACAATGCTGGCACCTGCTGCCTTCCCAGAGCCTGGGACCGGGAGATACCTGGGGCCAGGGCTGGGGCTGGGTCCAGGGCTGGAGGGCAGCAACTGCTTATAGCCTTCCAGCTGCAGCCAGCCCAAGTTATGGGTAGCTGCTGATAGTCATGGAGCCCAGGCTGCTTCCAGCAGGTGCCTGGGAGGATGGAAGCCCTGCTGCAAGCACACTGGGCTCCATGGCTCTCTGCAGCTACCAAGAACCTGGGGAAAGCAGCTGCTGCCTCCCTGCCCTGGCCCTGGCACCAGCTGCCTCCCAGCCCCAGCCCCAGCCCTGGGCTCTAGGGAGGCAGCAGGTGCCCGCTGTGCTGACCTCACTGCTGCTTCTGCAAAGCAACATTGAAACCAGGCAGCAGGGCACAGCAGGGGGTGTAGAAAGCTTCCTGTTGCTCTGAGCTCCCCACTGCCCTGGCCACACTTCCCCTGCAGGCAGGAGCAGCAGTGAGCGGCACAGCCCTGTGTGCTGCCCAGGCTGCTCCTGTGCACTCAGGGGAAATCTGACCTGGGCAGTGCGGAGCCTGCAGCAGCAGGCAGCTTCTGTGTGTGGCCCCTCTGTGCACTGCCACTCCAGGTCACCCACACAATTTTTGTTCATCAAAAAGCTCTGAAGCATTACGCCAGAACATTTGCTGGTGTAAACTGGCCAATTTCATAAACTATTCAGAAGGCCTACTATTTAGTACCCCCAGATTTAATACAATCTCTTTGTATAACCCTTCAAGTATCTTATAAAGTGAATTACTCCTGCTCCTTAGACTCTAAAGTACATGTGCAGCGAGGCTGCTCTGAGATGCTGTAATTATTGCACTCCAGCAGACTCCAACATCACCTTTATCAGCATCCCTGTGCTGAAAAATGGGCACTTTAACTAATGCTCACTAATTAAAGTGCCTTCCCTGCAACTCCCAGAGCACATGTATAAATGCTGTAAGACCCCGCCTCCCCCCAGCTGCCCCGATTATTATTGTGATCCATCAGTGAGCTGCCTCCTGGATCAGCCTCTGGAGAGGTTTTTACTTTAGAGGGATGGAGTCCCCTTAAGTCACATGCAGTGTATCAGTAAGCCCTTCTTAAACAAAACATTTATTAATTAACTGTAATATAACAGGCGGACTCCTTACATCACTATACCTAAACCAAATTTCAGGCAGAGTTCTAGCTAATTAAAAACCCCAGCCCAAGCTATCTTTTCTTGAGACGTTCACTTTCTCTTATTCCTACCTTTCTCCCTCCTTGACTTCTTTTTGGGTGCCAGAGCATAGAGTTTCTGGGTACTGGGACCTGAATTCAGTGGTGCTCTGATTTGTCTTCATATGCATATTAGCCCATGCATTCTTAATGACCCTTTTCCCATTAACTAATACATTTAGTTCAGACTCCTGCTTTCACTCCTTGGTATAACTCGGGGCAACATCAACCCATTTTTCTCAGGGTATAACAATGTACAGGAATGTCAGGGAAACATGTACGATGATTGTGAAAAAACATATTTGACCCAGAAGTATTACAAAACAATACCATAGTTTGTCACATTGACATAACTCCATCTCTGTTTTAATTATTGTATCTAACAAAGAAACCTGGTCATGACTGAAGTCAGCCTGATTTCTGGGATCCTCCATAGAGACTTCCTAGAATCACGTGTCATTGGTATCTCTTCTCTGTCTTCCTTCTTCCATGCTCCACCCCTCTCTCCTTCTCTCCCCCAAAAAGTGAGATGAAGAAAGTCATACTCTGGTCCATTTTTCCTCTCTCTCTGCACAAACAAAGCTAGCCACCAATAGTGAGTAAAGGCATATGCATCTTGGTATATACCATTCTTGCTCAGTGGGATTTGTAGGTCTTTGAAGAAAGAACCTTCCTAGCACATATGCTGAATTGCTGTGCCTCTACCCCACCTCTTTTTTAGGTCCATGTTGAAGTATCAGTCCTGCCCGAATGTGGTTTGCAGTATGATTACTAAGTATTTCATAGATTTCATAGATTTCATAGACATTAGGGCTGGAAGGGACCTCGGGAGATCATCGAGTCCGGCCCCCTGCTCAAAGGGCAGGAAGTCAGCTGGGGTCATAGGATCCCACCAAGATAAGCATCCAATTTGCTCTTGAGGGTGTTCAATGTAGGTGCTTGAACCACCTCCGCTGGCAGACTGTTCCAGACCTTGGGGGCTCGGACAGTAAAGAAATTCTTCCTTATGTCCAGCCTGAAACGGTCTTGCAGGAGTTTGTGACCATTCGACCTCATCATCCCATGGGGCGCTCTGGTGAACAAACGTTCCCCCAGATCCTGGTGGTCACCCCTGATAAACTTACAGGTGGCCATCAGATCACCCCTGAGCCTGCGCTTTTCCAGGCTAAAGAGTCCCATGGCTCTCAGGCTGTCATCATAAGATCTGTTTTCCTGACCTCTGATCATGCGCGTGGCTCTCCTCTGGACTCTCTCAAGCTTCTCCACATCCTTTTTGAATTGTGGAGCCCAAAACTGGACGCAGTACTCCAGCTGCGGCCTCACCAAGGCCGAGTACAAGGGGAGAATGATGTCCTGGGATTTGCTCGAGAAGCATCTATGGATGCACGCCAGCGTTTTGGTCGCTTTACTAGCCGCAGCATCGCATTGCAGGCTCATGTTCATCTTGTGGTCAATGATGACCCACAAGTCTTTTTCTTCTGTAGTGCTAACCAACGTAGCACTGCCGAGCCTATAAGGATGCTGCAGGTTTTTCCTCCCAAGGTGGAGAACCTTGCATTTATCGGTGTTAAACACCATCAGGTTCTCATCTGCCCATTTGCTGAGCTTGTCCAGGTCAGCCTGGATCACTCGCCTATCTTCTGGTGTGGATGCTTTGCCCCAAAGTTTGGTGTCATCGGCGAACTTGGCCAGTCCACTCCTGACTCCAATGTCCACATCGTTAATGAAGATGTTGAACAGGATGGGTCCCAGGACAGAGCCTTGAGGGACCCCACTGGTCACAGGGCACCATGATGAGTGACTGCCATCAATCACAACCCTCTGGGTCCGACCACGAAGCCAATTTCCCAGCGGATCGTGGTGGAGCCAGGCCACAACTGGGCAGTTTGGCCAAGAGGTGATCATGGGATACCAGATCAAAAGCTTTTTTGAAGTCAAGATATATGACATCAATCTCTTCTCCCTCGTCCAGGTGATAGGTCACCTGGTCATAGAAGGAAATGAGATTGGTCAAGCAAGACCTACCTGCAAAAACCCGTGCTGGCTATCCCTTAGAATGTTAGCCTGGGCCAGTCCCTCAAGGATTGTATTGTAATAGCTCCTCAGTATATACAACATTTCTGCAGATGTTAACTTAAGAAAGCACTACTATTGAAATTATAATCTACTATGCTGTTGTTAAAAAAGGGATAAATGAATAAAATGCAGATATAACATTTGTTAAAAGTGTATGCATTTTGGAAAGAATTGCTAAACTCATGTATTCTGTAATCATGCATGCAATTATTGAAAACAGCCGATTTTGCTAATTGGAGTAGTGTATGGGGTGCAGGAGTGTTCCAACTGTATTCATGCAAATTAGAGCTCAACTCAAAATGTTTGAAACCCAATTACCACGCATGGTTCAATTTCCAAGATTTCAGGAAAAAAAAGGATACATCATAGTAGAAGTAAGCATTCTCTAAGGCTTCATTATTGAGATGATTCACATTTGTTGTTTTTAGAGACAACAGTTGTGTGAATGCCAACATACAATGCATCTCGATTGTTAAATATACACTTGAGAGTTTCTAAAGACTGCACTAATAGTTCTAAGATAATTCGCTATGTATATGATTATATAAAGAAAGTCTCATCTGCACAAACTCATTCCTTAATAAATGTATTAAAATAGTCATATATTTTGGAGCCATTGGAGACATGTTTGTTTAATATTGGTTTAGATTTTTGTGTTCATAATACAGCAAAGATATCCTGGCCTCCAAATGACCTAAGTATTTTATAAGAGAAACTTTTAAAAACAAGAGAAGGTCATAAATTATATAGTACTACAGTTCTGTTAAATTGGCTGCAGTGAGATTATTTTAATAAGCTATATGATGCAATTTTGTAATTCTGTGAACACTTGCATAACAGAAAGTCTTATTATTGAATGTATTGTTATCATTACTATCAGAGCTACTCAAAATCATTTTAAAGGATACATAATGAAGGTCAGGTTGTGAAGCCTTTATCATTTTATGGGCCGCTTACTCTTGAATAGTTACAGAACTTCATCACATCATGGAGCACGTGATCTATTGTTATGCCATCACAGATACATCAGTTGAGTACCCTACTAAAGAGGTATTATATGACAACAAAGATCTTTTTGACAACAGTTACATCACCCTACTAAACAACCAACTAAGCCAGGACCAGACATTTTTCTTTAATATGCTTGGTTTTGCTGACAGCTACATCAGCTGGCAAAAAGTTGTACCATACAGAAAATCCCACTGAAATAAAAATGGCCTTTGCATGAATAACCTCAAGAAAATATATGGTTGACAATACCAACCCTCAGGCATAATAAAAGCCTGTGGAATCAAATTAAGTACACACTGAGCACGTCTACACATGACGTTGCTATAGCAATGTAGTGACCACATGTGCCTACGCGTGACTACCAGCTACTTTACCATAGTGGTGGGCTCCTTCATTATAGTGCATCATAACAGTGAGGTAGCAGCTAAAAATAACCATGCACCCTGGGTACGGTGCAGTATGGGCTGCTACTGTGCTGTGATTTACTACTTCCAAAAGGAAGTACTAAAGCACAGTGCAGTAGCAACTCAGACATGCAAGCACATGTAGACACACCCACTGGGCACGCCATAAAAATACTGCACAGCAAGCCTATAGGGGAATACTTCTACACATGTTCCCTCTTGGGAGCAGATTTGCCCCCAATGGGAGTAGCCTGATACAGGGCAGCTCCCGCCCTTCTCTGCCTCCCTGCAGCAGCCAGGGGGAGCTCCAGGTTCCTGTTCCCCTGCTAGCTCTATATGGCTGGCAAGCCATATAGAGTAGTCCCAGTGAGCATGGGGCCAAGAGAGTTCTGCCAGCTGTAGAAGCAGCTGTCTATTGGCCCATGCACATTTGGAGGGGATCTGGTGTACCTGGGGCCAGAAGAGAGTTGCCCCTGCAGTGAGCAGAGTTAGCCTGGTACTATGCACATCCAGATACAAAGCTGCAAGCAAGACTACTGCTGGGAAGAGGGTTTGCTGGGAGCTGTCCAGCAAACTGGGATGTGAGCAGTGCCAGGACTAGGGACAGAGAGCTCCCTGTGGCCCCCTGCTGGCTAGCCTGACCAGGAGCAAATTTGCTTCCGGCCAGAGTCTACATGTGCTTCATTGTGCAGTATCTACTGCACAGTTAGTTTACTACCTGTGTTTGTAGGTAGTAGCTAACTGCATAATAGACTGATTTACTGTGCAGTAAATGTGAGCATGTGTACACTGTGATGCTTTACTATGCAGTAGACTAATCTACTGCACAGTAAAGCATCTCATGTAGACGCACCCACTATAGCTCTGATACTGGTGCTGTCAGGGCCTCTAGCCATTCCAGCTCAGGCAGGCAAAGCTCCTGAGCATCCATGTGTGACTTTGATCCTGGCCAAATGTGACTGCCCCAGTTCTCTGTAACTGGATTGGCAGCTGAGAATGCCACTCAGCCCCTTTAAGCACATTTGCAATCTTGGGCTGAAAGCAGGCTTTGACAACAGCCTTAATCTGCTCTGGCAAGCCTCAAATTTAGTGCTGTCTGATTATCCTGATTCCTGACTCATCTTTGGCTTCCCCTGACCCTGCTCTTGGATCTTCCCTGGAACTCAGTGCTCAGCAGTCTGATTCTCCTGAGTCTTGACCCAGATTGTACCCTGGACTATCCCTTGGACTTCCCTCTTGGCTGTCCTGGGACTTGGCCCTACATTCTCTACTCTGCTGATCTAGACTCCAACCAGATGCCTCAGTAACCTGTACTCCAACCTGACTGACATTTTGGTCACCCTTCAGTACCTACCTGCAGGCCCAGCTGCCATTCCATCCAGGTAATCACATCAAGGTATGCCTCACACAGCCATGGTGGTACAGAGGGATGGATCTACCACTGAGGCACATTTCTGGGGATGGGTGGCACATTGTAGCAAGTCAGGCCCTGGCAGCTATGTCGCCCCCCCAGCAGCCATCTGGATCCTGCCTTATTCTCCCCCTCTGCCCTCTCAGGGTCACACTTTACCATATCTTGAACTTAAAGGAGAGAGGCTGGGGCTATTCTAAAGGGTTCCTGCAGGTATGTGGGGCCCCGGGGCCCTTTCAAAGGCCAGTGAGCTCAGGGTGCTAGTTTTCCTCTGGCCATCTATCTCCAGGATACTGATTCAGAGCCACCCCCTCTCCCCCCCACTCTTTCCCCCCCAGCCCTAATACAGCACCTGGTCCTTTGGTGCTGCCTGTGGCCTCCAAGCATCCCTTCACAGCTGCTCCCAGTTGTCTAGTTTAAACTTAAACACAGATATATGCTAGCTACTGTCAAAGAAAAATTCATCCCCAGCCTTGAGCTCTGTCATGAAATAAACATAAAACAAAAGGAATTTACCTTTGATGGTTGGTACTAATGGGACTTCCTCAGCCCTCCCAAGGTCTGGAACTCCCCTTGACCAGGAAGGCTGAGAATAATATCCTGAGATTTGCTTGAAAAGCATCTATGGATGCAAGCCAGTGTTTTGGTCACTTTACCAGCCACAGCAATGCATTGCAGGCTCATGTTCATCTTGTGGTCAATGATGACCCCCAAGTCTCTTTCTTCCATAGTGCTAACCAACGTAGCACTGCTGAACCTATAAGGATGCTGCAGGTTTTTTTTTCCCAACGTGGAGAACCTTGCATTTTTCGGTGTTAAACACCATCAGGTTCTCATCTGCCCATTTGCTGAGCCTGTCCAGGTCAGCCTGAATCACCCACCTGTTTTTTGGTGTGAATGCTTTGCCACAAAGTTTCGTGTCATTGGCGAACTTGGCCAGTCCACTTCTAACTCCAATGTCCACATCATTAATGAAGATGTTGAACAATATGGGTCCAAGGACAGAGCCTTGGGGGACCCCACTGGTCACAGGACACCATGATGAATGCCTTCCATCAATTACTACCCTCTGGGTCCGACCACAGAGCCAATTTCCCAGCCAGCGGATTGTGGTGGACCCAAGGCCACAATTGGCCAGTTTTGCCAAGAGGTGATCATGGGATACCAGATTGAAGGCTTTTTTGAAGTCAAGATATATGACATCAATCTCTTCTCCCTTGTCCAGGTGATAGGTCACCTGGTCGTAGAAGGAAATGAGATTGGTCAAGCAAGACCTACCCACAACAAACCCATGCTGGCTATCCCTTAGGATGTTGGTGTCGGCCAGTCCATTAAGGATGGCCTCTTTAATAAACTTTTCTAAGATCTTTCCCGGGATAGAAGTCAGGCTGATGGGCCTTTAGTTAGCCGGATCCACTTTCCTTCCTTTCTTGAAGATAGGCACCACATTGGCCTTCTTCCAGTCTTCGGACACTACACCAGAGCACCAGGAGGTTTCAAAGATCCATGCCAGAGGCTGGCCTATGATGCTCGCCAGTTCCTTGAGTACCCCAGCATGTAGATTGTCAGGGCCGGCTGACTTGAAGATATCCAGCTTCTCAAGGTGTTCCTTTATGAGGTCAGCATTAATGGAGGGCAGGTGATCTCCCTCACCTTGACCTCCCTGTCATGTAGCGGGCATGGGCGTCCCATGGAACTGCTGAAAGACTGATGCAAAGTACTCATTTAATAGGTTGGCTTTTTCCTGGGCGTCAGTTGTCAGTTGCCCCATCTGGTTCATATTAACTAAGATGGACCATTGTATCCCTACCTGGTCTGTTTCCATTGCTAGTGAAACTGCCGATCTATTTCTGAAGCACATATTCTGCCTATATGGTTGCCCATCTGAGGTACTCTGTAGTTGTAGCCCCCAGTTTATTTCTCATTTCTGGTATGAGTTCTGTAGGGACCTGGGTATAGAGCCTCCTCACTTGTCTGCATACCATCTTCAGACTATCAGACAAATGGAGCGTGTAAATCAGACACTTGAACAATAACTCAGGGTGTTTTTTAAACTTCCACCAGGATAATTAGGTGTCCCTGCTTCTCCTAACAAGAGTTCACTTATAGTAACACTATCCATATATCTACTTGCCAGACTCTCTTTTTCTCCAGTTATGGATTCCATTCCCAGTTTCAGCTAGCACCACCTAGATTCTCAGGGGTTCCTGCAGTGAACAGTCTTATTTCTCGGTGAATGATCTCAAGTTCAGCAGAAACAAAATGCTCATCTGGAAACTGCCAAGATTGTACATAAAGAACAAACAGATCAACACCAACAGCCTGGCCCTACCATTTTGGTTGGCAACAAGGTCTGGATCTCATCAAGGATATTAAAAGCTAGACCAGGCTCTTGAGCTTCCATATGTGAATTTGATCCCAGCCTAATATTACTTCCCCAGTTCTCTGTAACTGGATTGGCTTCTGAGAGTACTGCTCAGCCCCTTCAAATATACCTGTAGCCCTGGGCTTCACATGCACCTTAACAACAGCCTCAGTCTGCTCTGGCAAGCCTCATGTTCACTGCTTGCTCAGATTCTCCTGGCTCCTGACTCTGGTTTTTCTTCCCCTGACCCTACTCTTAGATCTTTTCTGGAACTCAGCACCCTGTTCTCTGATTTTCCTGGCTTCTGATCTTAGCTTGCACACTGGACTATGTCTCAGATCTCCTTTTTGATTCTCCTGGGACCTGGCCCCATTTTCTCTGCTCCCCTGATCCAGACCCTGATCTGACCCTGGTAACCTGTCCTCCCACCTAGCTGACCTCCTGGTTACCCCTCAGTTCCCAGCCGAACCCTCACAGGTGCCATTGAATATTGTCAGCATACCAAACAGTTTTTGCAGAGCATGGACAGAGGACAAAGCATATATGGTGCTGCATGGCACCATATTCTTATAAGTTGGTTTTGTTGTATATCACTCTTAAATTGCCCAAATTTCTTGAAATCAGCTGTTCACACAATATTTATGTCCGTGTGTGTTGCAGCAATCATGCAGGGAGTCCTGTATATGTCATAATGTCATGACTGTCATAGACATGAATAGAAGGGACTCTACACTAGTCTCTTAGAAGCAGCTGCTGCCAGGATATAAATTAAAGCAGAGGTCAGCCTTTGTCAGTTGCAGAACAATAAGACCAGGATTTAAGAGTTAAAACCACCTCGGCCCATTCCAATCCAAGCTGAGTTCAATTCAATTTAGCAGCATCACAGAACTGGGATCAACATGTTCGGAGAAAGTTTTGGTTATCTTGTCAAAGCAAAAGTCGGCTTATTATAAAAGTGAACTCTTTAAATTGAGGGCTGTACTTCCAGTAGTCCAGGAGCTATAGCTCTGGGATTACATTTGCATGTGTGTTGTCGATCCAAAGCACTGTATTTCAAAAGGGAAATGACAGCCTTGCTTCTGAGTTACCCCTACCCAGCTGTATATAGATTAGCCTTCAATATGACAAAGTTAGTCTCTGCAGTTCATAAATTACTAGGTCAAATTGGATAGTCTGATACATGGGGCAGTGATGCAAGTTAATTACACGCTGCTATCCAGAATTGCAAATACCTTCCCACCAAAACAACTAACATAAATTAAATGTATCCAAGACAAGTTTAATTTACACTTTAACCTCAGCCTTGATGTCTAGTGCACTTCCTTCACTGTTTCTCTTCCCTCCTCTCCCCCTCCCTTCCTCCCCAAACCTGGCCTTAAAACTGTAACACTTTTAAAAATAAAGATGTCAGTTTTTGTGGTGGTGTTAACAGAAATTTGTTTCTTTGGCTGTACTTCAAAACTTGTCTTTAATTCACTAACTCTCTCAATGAATTCTAGAAGACATGAATTTTTATATGAATACATTTTGGGGGAGTATGCATTTTACTCATGTTTCTACAATGAATATTTATAGTAAAAAAGGAATAAAAGTGGAATTCCTAGGGTCACACTCAGTAACCGCCAATCCTATCAGCAGGGTATAATCTTGCAAATTTTATTCACATGTAACAATTCACAGGAGCCTCCTGACCTTGTATCCTTTTACAGAGTGAATGAATATGCTCTATTCCAGGTCTTGCCTGAGAAGAAGAGGCTAATGTCTACTTTGAGAACTTAGGAGCTGCTGTGGTGATGGGTGTAGGAACTAAGAAGAAGAGGTCAGTCTCTCCTTGGTTCTCTTTGTCCTTCCTGCTTGTATTCAGGTATTGTGGAAGGAAAGGAGGAGGGCAGAGAGGGACTGGAGAGCAGTAGCTATGTACAGGTTTCCCTTGCTATGCAGGTTCTGTATGTGCGAATTCACTGTGATGTAATGACCCTTTTTATACCAAAAATTTGTTATATGCAAGGTAAATTCACTCTTATGTGATTGGTGTGGTAGAAGCCCACAGTCCGCTGCTTTGTATGGTGAGAGTGACGTGCATCAAAATATAGTCTCCTGCGTGGATCTGTGGTCCTCGCTTGTCTGCAACATGCGTTTCTGTAGTTGCCATCCCCATTACGGTAACATTCACCACCACCCTGTGTGTGCTGTTGGTGAGTACCAAAATTGTCCTGTAAAAGTGGTAGAAATGGGTCTGGGAGTCAGTACAGTCGAGGTTTTGGAACATACCCCTGTTTGTTACATTGTAAAGTGGGCGCCCTTTATGCAAATTCGAGTTTTGCACTGTTTTCCAGGAATGCATATATGACATAAAGCAAGGGAAATGTAGTGGATATGACTGAAAGCCTCAAACAGGTCTCAAGTAGGTTTTGGTGGGAACCAGGTGAGGAAGGAGCAGGATGGCAAGAACAGGAACTACGAAAAAAGTCAGTAAATGAGCAGAGGAGTAAACGAAAGAAGGACCTGCTTAATGCATTGGACTTCAGAACATGGAATTGAAACTATTATCCCCAAGTCTCACCATTCCTTTTCTCCCTAGGAAGTAGCTGTGGAACTCAGTGACACAGTGTGCATCTCCACCCCCTTCTAATGGCAGTGGCTATGTCTACACATGAATTAAGGCACTTTTTCAAATGCACATTAAATTTGGTACCTTCAGTGTAAGGTACTAAAGAAATGAGCATTAGGCTGCCTGAATACACAGTAACAAATGGTTTATAAGTGCCGCTTAATGCGCAGTAGCCTATTTTACTGTGCATTACTGTAATCACACTTTTTAATGTTTTTTTTACATAATGCTTTAATGCACAGTAAAATAAGCTACAGCACATTAAAGCACACTTCTAGATGCACCCAGTTTCACATATAAGATAATGATAATGATACTATTACTTCATAGGATCAAATAGTAAGAGAACTGCAGTGGATGTAAATATCTCAACTGCTTATTGTACACATGGGAGGCTCCACAAGATATTTTTTTTTATTTTTCTATGTGAGGAAACTGAAAAAATATGTTATAAAATTTAGTTTAAAAGAATATTAATATTAAAAGCATATGAACATAACAAATACCAGGCTGGACTAGGCCATAGCCAAGGCCATAATCCAGTGGGGGTCAACTTTTTTTGGCAGTTGTGCCACAAATTAAGCCCTGTGCTCTTCTGGAGTACTGTTCTGACTTCCTTCCCCTGCCCAATTTGCTGCTTTACTTCCTGTTCCCTGCTCTGTGCTCCCTTTCTGATCTGCTACTCTGCTTTCTGCTCCCTGTCCTTTCTGCTCCTGTGCTGCTTACCTTATTTCTGATTAGCCATGTGCCACACTGAGGCTGTCCATTGCATTTATGGCACTCATGAAGGGGAAGGGGATAATGTCCCAGCCCTGGGTTCAATCTACCAATTGGAGCAGGGGCTGGGAAGCAGGCAGCTACCCCAGGGGAGGGGACAGTTCTCCTGCCAACTGCAAGGGTACATAACTCTCAGTTATGTACCCTTGCACTACTGTGCATTAGCTAATATGTAGTAAATCTACTACCTGTGTTTAAAGAAAACTTCTCATTAACCTATTTTAATGTGCAG
This sequence comes from Crocodylus siamensis, assembly GCF_052110815.1. Taxonomy (NCBI): domain Eukaryota; kingdom Metazoa; phylum Chordata; order Crocodylia; family Crocodylidae; genus Crocodylus; species Crocodylus siamensis. The sequence continues at coordinate 70,787,574 of NC_143398.1, forward strand.
TAGCTGCTGTGCATGGTTACACAGTGACCCTTTACTGCACAGTAGATTAGTCTACTGAGCAGTAGAGCATCTCGTGTAGACATACCCAAAAAGTGACATGTAGGAGATGAAGAGGGAAAGAATATTTATGAAGACCCTATCCAGATGGATTTGTTCCCTGCTTCTCTTCCTTTACAGTTTCTAGCATCCTTTGGCATAGGAAATCCTAATTTGGATGTTGCAAAGTCAAGCACTCAAGAAGGAGGAAATTCTGGACTTTATCCTGTCCATGGCACATTATTCAGCCACTATGGGTATTTATATGATATTACTGTCTTTAATTTTGTAAGTGTAGACCCTGATTAGGATCAGGCACAAGATAAGTCCTGAAATGATTACCACTGTCAAGATTTAGGTGGTTTGGGGCATGCACAAAATAGGACGTTTGGTATCTGGGGACCCTCAATGTTGATATGTTGGTGCCTACAGTTTCAGGCAGCTGCCAAGTGAAAGTTATAACTGTTTCAGTTTGGAGTTTATATACCTACATTCCAACTAAATCCCAGGTCCTCAAAAGCCCTCTAAATCATACTTGAAATTGATAGGAATCAGGCACTTAAGTACCTTTGGAGATCTAGGCCCACATCCCTTATTGGATCTGAATACCACGATTAGAAAAACAAATGGTTTGGATGGTGGGCACTAAATATTACATGGAACCATACTTTGAATGAAATATTGAATATTCATTCAGTGAGCACCATTCATTAATACACTAAATGAGACAGGGTTCCTGTAAAAATAGAATGTAGTGATGTTATTAAAGACTATATCTATACATATATACATAAATACATACATATACATACACACACACACACACACACACACACACACACACAGTGGGGCAAATTAAAGTTACACTGTTGAGCTTAAGCTGATAGTAAGTTCCTCATTTTAGGGGGCTTGACTTCATCTTTATAATGTTCTTTTATATATAGTACACCCAAAATATACTTTAAAAGACCATTATAAAGATGAAGATATATGTATAAGTCTGAAATGTAATCAGAATGATGCATTCAGCATGGGAAAGGCTGTAGCCTTAATCAATATGTGGATTCGTATGTGAATACAACTGTACTATATTTAAGAATAGGTAAACTGTTAATTGTATTTAGACAAAGCCTTGTAAATTGATCATAGAAGCATTATCTCTTCTCTTGTTTGGAATATGTAGATTGAAATCTTAAATATGTTTTTCCATGCAGAATAAACGTAAAAATAGGTTTAATTTTTATATAATTGTTTTTCCATTCCTTACCATAATATATGTCCCAATGGTTCTTTTTGTCATTATTTTATTAAACATTATAATAGTAATAGCTTAAAATTCATTCACAAGTTAATTATAGCATATTAAGTCCTTTGCATCACTTTCCCTTCTTTTTCTTAAAGCCCTAATTTTCAAAGAGAAAGAAACTGCTGTAAGAAAATAAGCAGCTTGAGGCATGACATTCACATATCTTATTTAGTCATATCAAAATTACCTGAACTAGAATAATGGCAGCATTCACTAAGATAGGTATTTGTAAGTTCCCTTCTATATAGCAATACCTCAGCTTGAATAAACATCTTGTACTGATTCAAATCTCACTACTACACAAAGCATTTTATAAGCCTCTCTATAGTCTATTCAAGTTAGTGAGGTTAACGGCCAATGCAATCACTATTCCTTATGCAATAAACTACTTTATTTTCATCTGTAAGTTCTGTGAGGAGTAACACAAGCATAAAGGGTGTATTCAGCCTATATGAAATATAACCCTATTAGAGTACCCAACTAAATTACAGGAGCTCTGAAGCAGAAAAGCTGCCAGCTTTGTAAAATGATGGCTTCTGTATTCCTGAATGAAATTAAATGATAAGGCTGCCGCTTTCACTAAAAGAGGTCAGAACAAAAATCCAGAGCTGTACAGAATGATCCCAATAAAATAGGAACAGTGGTGAATATAGTATATCTAAGGACTGTATTTAAGAAAATGGGAACTCAGATTAAAACAGGAAATTTCAAAAATAGTCATGTTGAGGGGACACTTTAAAAATTGGTCTGTGTTTCCCAATTTATCTCCAAATGACATCAGAAAATAGGAAGTCAACTCAACAAGTAGGTGAGACGTGGCTATTGTAGTAGCAATTTTAGCAGTAGGGCAGTGCAAACTATGCTTATTTATTGAATACTAATGGCATCTCTTCAAAAGGAAAATGGCTGTTAATATTTTAATTTGGTTACTACTACTAAATGGGATGGGAAATGTCACAACATGACAGGAAATAGGAATTATTTGTGCTCTGTTTCTATTAATTATTGTGACAGACAAACCCTAGGCTTTTAAACTCATTAAGGTTTGAGCCCCTTCGAAAAAAATCATTCTTCCATCACTTCCCAGCCATGACCACTTATATTTCCTCATGTTAACCCGATGAAAGAGCAACCTTGCTCTAAAAGACACAATGAGCTTTTAAGAAGAGCATCTAAGCATTGCTTCTATGCAACGTGTAGTGATTAAAAGAGCTAATAGTAATAGCACAATAGCAAGTACCACTAATCAAATGATTATTCTTGGTATCTCTGGTCGTTAAGAAAAAGCATTTATAGTACCTGTCCGCTCAAAAATGAAAAACAAGGTTAATGAGATTTTCTATATTTGGTTTTTTAAGAGCTCTTCATACTTATTATTTTTGTTGTGTGCCCATTGATGTGTATCCCATATACATTTATTCTATCCAGTATAAACATCATTGAAACTATTTCCCTGTATCTAGCCAGTGATGTGCACCATTTTTTTGAATTACAGATCTTATGTCCCCAAACATTCCAAAATCTGCATTGTTTGCAGCTTTCTGCTTAGGAAGTAATTTGTATGGCATAATGAAGACAACATCTGGAAAGAACTAAAACAGTTTACTGATCAGTTTATTAACTTTATATTGTTTAGCCATAGACTAGAGCACAGTAAAAGGCACCACAGCCAAAAGGAATAAACTAATAACAATGGCATCTATCATAAATGCAAATATTTTAATGGTATCTTTAAATTAAATCCAGTGATACAGAAGGTTTAAAAATCAAGACATGCTTGTGAATTAATTATTCAGTCTATACACATAGCATTATCTAAGCCTCAGATATCATTATATTGTAAGTCACATGGGCTATGTTAAACTTCCTTATTACCTGTCCATGTTCTTGTCCTTATGAAAAAAATCTCAAACATGCAGTACCAGTTATCAGCTAGTAAAAATAACTACATAAAAACAGCACTAGCCAAATATTTAATACAATTTGGGGGAATAGTTCCTATTGAAATTTCAGGGAAGTTTTAGGGAAACAAAATATAATTTCCCATGTTAGGGTTTGGGTGGGAGGGCAGAGGTGATAACTTTACTATGGGAAAAATTTAATGGGATCTTGAATGAACACAGATGGTCAAGACAATAATCTTATTTTTTCCACACACAAAAAAAATTATTCCTGCAGCAAAATTTCATAGATTTCATAGACATTAGGGCTGGAAGGGACCTCGGGAGATCATCGAGTCCAGCCCCCTGCTCAAAGGGCAGGAAGTCAGCTGGGGTCATAGGATCCCAGCAAGATAAGCATCCAATTTACTCCTCAAGGTGTTCAGTGTAGGTGCTTGAACCACCTCCGCTGGCAGACTGTTCCAGACACTGGGGGCTCGGACAGTAAAGAAATTCTTCCTTATGTCCAGCCTGAAACGGTCTTGCAGGAGTTTGTGACCGTTTGACCTCGTCATCCCTTGGGGCGCTCTGGTGAACAAACGTTCCCCCAGATCCTGGTGGTCACCCCTAATAAACTTATAGGTGGCCATCAGATCACCCCTGAGCCTACGCTTTTCCATGCTAAAGAGTCCCATGGCTCTCAGGCTGTCATTGTAAGACCTGTTTTCCTGACCTCTGATCATGCGCGTGGCTCTTCTCTGGACTCTCTCAAGCTTCTCCACATCCTTTTTGAATTGTGGAGCCCAAAACTGGACGCAGTACTCCAGCTGCAGCCTCACCAAGGCCGAGTAGAAAGGGAGAATGACGTCCCGGGATTTGCTCGAGAAGCATCTATGGATGCAAGCCAGCGTTTTGGTCGCTTTACTAGCCGCAGCATCGCATTGCAGGCTCATGTTCATCTTGTGGTCAATGATGACCCCCAAGTCTCTTTCTTCTGTAGTGCTATCCAACGTAGCACTGCCGAGCCTATAAGGATGCTGCAGGTTTTTCCTCCCAAGGTGGAGAACCCTGCACTTTTTGGTGTTAAACACCATGAGGTTCTCATCTGCCCATTTGCTGAGCCTGTCCAGGTCAGCCTGGATCACCCGCCTATCTTCTGGCATGGATGCTTTGCCCCAAAGTTTGGTGTCATCGGCGAACTTGGCCAGTCCACTCCTGACTCCAATGTCCACATCGTTAATGAAGATGTTGAACAGTATGGGTCCCAGGACAGAGCCTTGAGGGACCCCACTGGTCACAGGGCACCATGATGAGTGACTGCCATCGATCACAACCCTCTGGGTCCGACCACGGACCCAGTTTCCCAGCCAGTGGATCGTGGTGGAGCCAAGGCCACAACTGGGCAGTTTGGCCAAGAGGTGATCGTGGGATACCAGATCAAAGGCTTTTTTGAAGTCAAGATATATGACATCAATCTCTTCTCCCTTGTCCAGGTGATAGGTCACCTGGTCATAGAAGGAAATGAGATTGGTCAAACAAGACCTACCCACAACAAACCCATGCTGGCTATCCCTTAGGATGTTAGCCTGGGACAGTCCATTAGGGATGGCCTCCTTAATAAACTTTTCTAAGATCTTCCCGAGGATAGAAGTCAGGCTAATGGGCCTGTAGTTAGCCGGATCCACTCTCCTTCCTTTCTTGAAGATCGGCACCACATTGGCCTTCTTCCAGTCTTCGGGCACTACACCAGATCGCCAGAAGTTTTCAAAGATCCGTGCCAGGGGCTGGGCTATGATGCTCGCTAGCTCCTTGAGTACCCTGGGGTGCATATTGTCAGGGCCGGCTGACTTGAAGGTATCCAGCTTCTCAAGGTGTTCCTTCACGAGGTCAGCATTTATGGAGGGTAGGGGATCCCCATCACCCAGATCTCCCTGTCCCATAGCAGGCGTGGGCGTCCCATGGGACTGATGAAAGACTGACGCAAAGTACCTATTTAATAGGTTGGCTTTTTCCTAGGCATCAGTTGTCAGTTGCCCCATCTGGTTTAGCAGGGGTCCAACATTGCCCTTGCTTTTCCTCCGGCTCCCCACATATCTGAAAAAGGACTTTTTGTTGTCCTTGATGCTTGAAGCTAGTTGGAGTTCAGTTGCAGCCTTGGCTTTCCTGGTTTGCTCCCTGCAGGACCAGACCAGTGCAGAATAATCCTCCTTGGAGGTGAATCCCATCCTCCATCCTTTGTAGGCTTTCCTTTTTAGCCGCAGGAGGTCCGCTAGGTCCCTAGAGAGCCAGGAGGGCTGCTGTGCTTTCTTGCTGCCTTTCCTCCGTGTTGGAATAGATTTAGCTTGTGCATTGAGGATCGCTTCCTTGAGAAGCAACCACTCTTCTCTAACTCCCATCTCCCTGGGGTCATGGTCCCTGAGGGCCTCACCGACAAGCCTCTTGAGCTTATCAAAGTTGGCTTTTCTGAAGTCAAGGACTTCTGTGTTGCTGACTGACTTGCCAGCTTTACGGCGGATGGTGAAGGTGATCAGCTCGTGGTTGCTGTCACCCAGCTTCCCATCGATCACTAGGTCGCCGATTGGGTTGTCCCCCATAGCCAGTACCAGGTCGAGGAGCGCTTTGCCTCTCGTTGGCCCATAGACTTCTTGAGCCAGGTAGAGGTCATCCATGCACGAGATGGATAATATGATGGATTTATGTTAAAGTACATCATCTAGTGAATCAACATCCCCTTAGTTCTCTCTATAAAAGCAGAGGAAATTACTACAGTTTGCCTTTGCTTCCTGCATGTTAGGTATAGACAGATGAAACAGGTATCCCAGAACAGTTGATGTGTACTCCCATATAGAAAGATTCTGCTCCTAAGATTATTTATGTATTTTATGTTAGACAGTTACTGGTTGAAAAAATAAAAACCCCTCCGCTGAACCCCCTGACATCAAGGACCAGAATTCAGAACTTCCCTCTACCAGGACATTCCTTCATCATGAGGCTACATGATCATGCTCCCTCTTCCTTGCTCTCCTTCTGGATCAACGTAGACAAATGCAGGGTGCTGCACCTTGGGAGAAGGAATCCACAGCAGACATGCAGGCTGGAGAGTTTCCCTCTTGAAAGCACAGAGGCAGAAAGGGATCTTGGAGTCATTATTGACTCCAAGATGAACATGAGCCACCAATGCCAGACCGCAGCCAGCAAGGCCAGCCATACCTTGTCATGCATCCAAAGGTGCATCTCAAGCCGGTCCAGAGGTGATACTCCCCACTATGCGACTTTGGTCAGGCTGCAGTTGGAGTACTGCATCCAGTACTGGGTGCCGTACTTCAAAAGGGATGTGGCCAGCCTGGACAGGGTTCAGAGGAGGGCCAGCCGCTTGGTGAGAGGGCAGCAAGAGAGGCCCTACAAGGAGAGACTGAGGAACCTGAACCTGTTCAGCCTCAGCAAGAGGAGGCTGAGGGGAGACCTGGTGACTGCCTACAAACTCATCAGGGGAGGTCAACAGCAAATAGGTAGAGCCCTTTTCTCCCTAGCACCACCTGGGATGACAAGGAACAATGGTAATAAGCTGATGGAGAATAGGTTTAGGTTAGAAATCAGAAGGCAATATTTTACAGTTAGGGTGGCCAAAATCTGGAACCAGCTTCCCAGGGAAGTGGTCCTCGCCCCTACCTTGCGCAAATTCAAAAGGAGGTTTGATGATCACCTGTCTGGGGTCTTGTGAACGCAGCATTCATTCCTGCCTGTGGCAGGAGGTCAGGCTAGATGATCTGTTCAGGTCCCTCCTGACCCTAGCTACTATGAAACTATGATTAATGCAGGGGTGGGAAAAATATGACCTGAGGGCTGGATTCAGCCCACTAGGTGACTGAATCTGGCTCACAGCTACCCTTGTATGGCTCAGCATGGGGCCAAGTCCAGCTTGTTTACACTGGGGCAGCCTGTGCCATCCTCCTACCATCACCCATGGCCTAGGCATGGCTGGTGTGTATAGCTTCCAGTGGGGCTATTCTCAGTGTGGCTGCAGTTGGCTGGGTCCTGCTCTGCTTCCCCTGCCTCCAGTGGCAGCTCCTGCTCCCACCAGCACCTGGCCAGAGCTATGCAACATAGTTAAGCAGGGGCAGGAGCTGCCACTGAAGGCAGGGGGAGTGGAGCAGCACCCAGCCAGCTGCAGCCACACTGGGAACAGGTCTGCTGGAAGCTGCTCCTGCTCCTGGCCTTGCTGTGCTACACTGTGCTGCTCCAGGCATGTAGACAGCTTCAGATGGGCATCTCCTATCCCAGCATGTGAGGCTCTAGTTCCAGCTCCCACCCACCTTTCAGTGGAAGGGAACCAGTAGCTGGAGTTGGAGCCCCACATGCTGGGGCAGGAGCTACATAGCTGAAGCTTCCCATCTGCCCACCCACCTACACAGAGTGGCACATGGAAGCAGGGACAGAAGCAGGAGGAGAAGCCACTGCTGAAGGTGGGGAAGGAAGACCAGCACCTGGTCAGCCCCCCAGGCACCAATGGGAGTACAACATGGGCTGCCCTGCTGCAAACAGGTGGGGCTCAGTCCCATGTAGAGTGCTATGGGGGCAGCCATGGACTGCACCACCTGGGTAAGCTCCATTATAAGCACCCAGTACATCCCCTCCCTTCCCAGGACATAGTGCTCAGGAAACCACTCTCCCCCCCAACACACAGACACACATGCACATCCCCCCACACCCCCCCAGAGGGCAGGGGTGTGCAGGGAGTGGACCCCAGCCCTGAGATGTCACTACCCTATGACCTGGCCCTATCATCCTAGCCTTGCCCACCACTCCCACTCCCAAACTCTGCTCCCTGCCCATCTGCAGCCCAATAGGGAGTTTTGGTGAGTTGTTGTGGTGGTGGGGTTGGGGGACTGACCTGGCCCAGCCCATGACAGCTCATCAAAACTTCCTACATGGTTCTTGGGCCCAAATTATAGCCTAGGGTACTCTTAAGTGGGAGACATGTCTTCCTTCAGGTTGAGGAGGGCCTAAAGTGCAAGTCTGGTAACATAACCACTAGGCTAAAATCCTAAAGCCCTATAGCCATACAGCCCACCAGCTGGGTCAGAGTGTGAATGTGAGGTGCTCTGATTTTTAATTAAACCTGTACTGTGGTCAGTGTGCATGATACATTGGCCAGGGGAGATGGCTCTCCTCTGGATACCCTGAATCCCCAAGTGACAGAGGTTCCTAATGTGCAGCCTAGAGTCATAAACTTTGACTCCAGGGAAGAGTGGGTGTTCAGTCACATTCTGGGCCTAATATTTCCTACTACTACCTGTAGGTGCCTCCCTAACTAACACCAAAGCACTCGGTATTGCCTGTGGGAGAAGGCTAATTCCATTACTTCTGTAAGCCTCCTAGATACCTAACCCGGTTGATTTGGATTATGCTTCTGAGGTCAGATGCCTAATGTTTAGGTGTTGCAAAGCATAAATGAAGGCACTTATAGGAATTATTTTGAGCAGACCCTGTGAGTCAAATCCTAACCTGACTCGAGACACTTGTCCAGGCTTTAGGAAACTAAATCACTAAATGCAATTCTATTCCAGAGAAAGGATAATTGGGCACTGATTATATATACTCAATGAATATCTGATGAAAAATCTAAATACATCATGCAAAGCCCAAGTTAAAGGCAGGGGCTAGAACTCATGTCTCTCTTTACCAGGGGTAAAGTCAAACTATGAAAGTAGGAGGGCCAACCAGACATAGAGCTAGTGGGCATACAGTGGTACAGCTACATGCTCTACCCAAACTTTAAAAACAACAACCTGGTAGGGGAAGCAACATTTCTGTTCAGGTAATACCGAAAGAGTCAACTAACTTCTATCATCTCCCAGATTCCTATTATTCTGTCTTGACTCCATGGGTATTATCAGTCCTATCTCCTTTTTAATGTTCTTGGTATTTTACCATTCAAACTACCCATTCTTCTGCAGTTTTGATATCTGTTAGCCCTTCCTGGTAATGTCTCTCTTCAGTTTTACATCCCTGCAGACTATTTTCAGCTCTAACTAAAAACTTTAACTAAAGTGTGCTAATATTAACTCAGATATAGCACCTTGACTGACACGGTACTGGAGGTACAGTCCAAAAGGTTCAAGAATGCTAGATTTTGTTTTATGAATCTGAATAAGAGAGATAACCGTAACTATAATGACTATGGCACTAATGATACAATATCCTGTATCTTTTTGCCTTGTTCGTTGTGGGTTTTTTGAACTTTATATGTATTCTAGAAAATTAGTGCACTTTCCAGTAGTTATATTTGGGTTTTTTTACTTTGATTTTAAACTGAATATAGTGCTACCATACTAGTAGATCTTTCAGTTTCTCCTTATCTGGAAAAAGATGTATATTGTGTTATATGCGATGATGTGCCACACCATCTACACCTCTCTTTTCAAAATCCTAGATCTGCTTGTAACAGGGAGCCAGGACCTCCTGTTACTTTGCGAGAGAAGGCACCACAGATATGTCTCCAGGTGGGGGAGAAGATAGTGGGGGAGAAGATAGTGGATTCTGGGCTAGCTTCAGGGATGTAGGCAACCAGGGGCTCATAGACTGCAAATGTCTATTGCCTGGCTAGTTGCCTAGCAGTAGGATAATACAGCAGAGCCCTGGTTAAGCAACAAGGGCACTAGACAGTTTGGCCAGAGAAATAGCAGTAAGCTGCTCTGGAGGCTGAGGGGACACACCTGCAGTCAGTCAAGAGAGGACCTGACAGGAAGGGGATGACCCTAGGGGACACAAGCCTGGGAACCTGTGGCAGGGGGGGCAGTGCAGCCCTAAACTCTGCAGAGAGGAGCTCCTGCCAGCTTAGTCTGGTGCAGGGTGGGAACTGCAGGCCGTGGCAGGTAATCCTAGGGTTGAGAGAACCAGTGAGCGGGGAGGTTGCTTGGCAATGGTATGATGACCCAGGATGGGTGGGGGGAGGCTTTGAGAGTTTAAATTTAAAGCAGTTGCTTGCATTTTTGTTTTAGTTTTATACTGGAGGATCGGTTGTGGCTGCAGGGGTGGAAAGGAGGCCACAAGAATGCCTGAGGGGCACACCATGCTTTAAACCCTGCTAGAGATAGGGGGCACATGAAGCAGCCTGAAGCCAAGATGGTCATAGCCATAGCCCAGATGGGGGTGTTTTGAGGCTGATGTGAGGCTGCAACTGAAGCTGTGTACAGACATTCAGGGAGGTTAGGGGGAGGTTAGATAGGGTTAAAAATGGCCACCTGATCTAACTTTGACTTTACACTAATTAGATGGATCTAAGTGTTAACTGTACCAAAGTTTAGGACAGTTAGATCTGTCTAAACATGGCTGAGCCAATCTAAGTTAACCCTATACTTAACTTAGTTTGCATCGGCATTTTTAGACCGATCTAACTGTCCTGAATTTCTATGTAGTTCCCAGTACAACCCCAGGGAGAAGAAGAGAGAGCTTTTAGGCCTCCATCTAGGGCCTGGTATGCTAGTATTCCTTTGAATTCCAGGTTTAGAAAGCCCTCAAAATAAGGCCTCAGAAGGTTAGGTGTTTGATATTATGGTCATAGCTTACTAAGTTGTAACAAGGAAGTATTCAGAAAAGAAACAAGTTGGAGCATGCATGCATGGTCAAGTGCTTTGGTACATACTTTTGGTACAAGTGTAGATTTGTGTACATACAGTGGTGTTAAGTGAGAATAGATAGGTATACATATGAGAGCCACTACTTCCAAGTTCTAGGGCAGGAAGACCACCAATGAGGATTGCTGTAGTAATATTCAGTCCCCGCTTCTCTGATCCTCTCAGTGATAGGGTGTAGTTTCCTGCCCTTTTCTATAAGTTAACATATTTGATATTATGTAAAAAAAATCATTAAAATAAATAAGCATATTCTGATCTATTCAGAATAATGAGGATAGGTGGCCCTGGTCTCTGATTTCTGAGCATTCAAATCATCAGAATTATAACATACTAGCTAAGGCAATTTCTTTGGAAAGTGGATTCAAATCCCCATAGCTAGGGAGGGCCTAGGATCTGACTCTCCCATTCAGTGGACAGACACCTAATCGCTAGTTTATTGGGATAAAGGGTTAAGTAGCCTTCCATCTTCTTTCTGAGCTAGATATGGCCTAGCCACATAAGGGTTCATCACAGGAAAGAACTAGATACTTACTTGGTAGGATTAGTATTAGGATCAGTGAAGGCTGCTCATTTTCAGAATATGTAGATGTATGCAGGCCTCCTTTGAAAGAACAGGAGAGCTATACATCTCATTTGGTAGATTAGGATTGCGCTCCTGAGATGAGATATAGTTTTCAGACTATTTGTTGGAAGGTTTAGGTAGTTCAGGATTTGGGCTTGTGTGTCTGTGTGCTGCTAGAGGTAGCATTTGGGCAGATCACAGCCAGGCATGTTTGGTCATGCCAGCCAGTGCTACAGCAAAGAAGTTTGGTCCCTGGGGCCCACAGTAGCAGCCTGCCCTCATCTGCACACAGATCTGGGGTGCACATGCCCACCCCATGCTTGCCTGGGAGTGCACGCAATAGCAGAAGCCACCCTCCCCACATCCCGGCACCCTCCCCAAATAAGAGGCTTATGGCTCCATCCCACATCCCAGCCTGGCTGGGCAGTACCTGTTGGAGTCTCTTCACTTTTGTGCCCAGGGCAGTCTCCCCACCCAGCTCCCTTGCTATGGCAGCGGTGCTAACAGAGCTGACCACTTTTACTTTTGCTACTGACTTTGGCTAAGGACCCACTGTTCAGGGTCCTGGCCCCCTCTGCAACAGAGCTAGTCTATAACACAATGAGGCCACCCAGGGCTTGTAAGAAATGCAAAATAAGCAAAAAAGTTAAATAAACTGCCACTTAGCTCTTACCTGGTTTCCCGCAGCTTTACCCAGGCTTCACCTTCTGGTAGCCTTTTAGATTTCAGAGGCTTTGAAGAGAGCCTGTGGAGCTTGTGCAAACGAAACAAACACACAAACAAGCAACCAGATGAGAGGACTTTACCTTCCTGTTGGCACAGGTAGGTAATCCCAGGCTTCAGACAGCCTTGCTTCCTGCAGGTGCAGCCACCCCCAAGGCTGCTTTCAGTGTCTTGTATTCTCCCCCTGGCTGGTCCAAATGGCTGGCTTTCCATCATTTGCCACACTTGGGTTAACTCCCTTGCTGGGAGGCTCACTGTGTCCCCTGACCTGGATCTTCAGCCTTCAATGAGTTCTTCCAGGTCTGGGGTGGGTATGGGGAAGTTCTCCCAGGGTGTGGGCCTGCTGAAGCTCTTCTGCACCCATACTAACAGGGCCCAAATCTGATGGTGGGCATAATGGAATGACACCCACTGATTTCAGTTGAAAATGGATGGAGCCCTGGTTTTACATTGCATCCTGACCACAGGGGAAATATTTTCTGTTAGGAATTTAAGCTATAGCACTGCCTATAATGTAAAGGATATAAAAATTATTGATTCAAGTATAATCATAGACGATTAGGACTGGAAGGAACTGCCTGAGGTCACCTAGCCTAGCTCCCTGCTCAAAGCAGAACCATCGCCAACTAGATCATTCCTGCCATGGATATGTCAAGCTGGGCATTAAAATCCTCCAAGGATAGAGATTCCACCACCTCTCTGGATAATCTGTTCCAGTGCTGCATGCACCACCTTCCCAGTGAGAGAGTTTTTCCTAATATCCAACTTAAACTTCCCTTGCTGCAATCTTAGACCAGTGCTCCTTGTTCTGTCATCTGTCACCAGTGAGAACAGTCTAGCTCCATCCTATTTGGAACCACCCTTCAGGTAGTTAAATCTCCCCTCAGTCTTCTCTTCTGCAAAATAAATCAGCCATATCATATTGCCCTACAGTAAACATAATTTTTGGAAACAAATATATACATATAACTCAAAATCAAGGGTTGAGGTCCTGACCAGATCACTTTATGACTATTGACATGTCATACACGTGTGGCACATCTACATGTGCATTCATGTGTTTTTGCTACTGCGCACTAAATTTAGTACCTGTAATATAAGGTGCTACATAAATGTGCATTAGACAGCCCTAATGCCCAGTAGCAGAAGTGCATGCCTTTTTAGTCATGCTTAATGTGTAGTAGCCTATTTCTACTGCATATTAGCATATTACCACTGTTTTTTGATGTGACACTTCAATGCACAGTAGCATAGGCTACTGTCCATTAAAGCCCACATGTAGACATGCCCTTGTAGTTTCATTTAAATACAATATTCCTCTATACATCTCTTGCTATTTAGTGTTAGCAGGTGGTTCACTGCAGGATATACCCACACTATTGATTATCTGAACATTGGATATGCCCTTTGAGGCTTGGCTGAAGCTGTGGGCTAGAGCAGTTCCTAAAATCTACAGTTGTTCTAAATGTATGATTTCAAGCTCCACAGAAATGTGCAACTAGCAGGCCCTTAAAAAGACAGGTAAATCTTGATATGATTATTTATTTCCTGAAGCCTTCTGATTACATATAGATTCAGGTGTCACCTTAAACATTCAGTTAACTGGGATTTTACTGTAAATAAATAAGATATTATTACTGTCATTTTGGCTACTAGTTCTTTCCCTATTGCTAAAATCCATCAGTCCCATGTTAAATTCTGTTCCAGCAATGAGCTCTTTTATCTTGATTTTTATTCTCCCACTGAGCAATCTTTTATAATATGAACTATAAGCTAGCAACTTGTCTTGTATAAATGAAAACTGGTGAGCTCATAATGAGTGAGTTGAGTAGCTCAAGAATTTTTTGACTTTTAGTGGTGCTTATATAGTACCTTTGAGACAGGACCATGTTTAATTGTACAAACTTTTTTAGTCTCTCAAATAGGAGGCCATTTATTTTGCTGTGCCCTTTACAAACTGGAACCTGAGAGATGAATGTAAGATTTTAGGAATGATTAGAAGTTGCTGGCAGCCATGAATGTGCATGTCAAAAAAAAACTAAAAAGGTTCTGGCTCTCATGTAAATTCATACTCAAGCAACTCAGCAAAGCTCTTGATCACTCTTTTATGTAGTAAAGAATATAACAGCCAGGGAGTTCAGGTGAGGAAATTCTGGCACAGATAACTTATTTATTAACACAGTCAAAAGAAAATGAAGGTCTATTCTAGGAATTCATAGTTTTAACTTTACAAGATTTTGCTAATGAATAATTTTACCATTTCTTTTAACACAAATTTTGCTAAATTCACAACTTCAACCAATAGCTGTTTTGGCTATGAAACTAAAGAAGTGCAACATAAAAGGAACTGTCTTCTGGTTAGGGTTCTAGGAAATGAAGGAATTGGGTTCAGTTTTTGTCCTTTAAACAAACATTTTACATATCCTTTGGTATTCTGATGAATTCTTTTGCAAATTTTGGCTTTAAGCTCTGTCTCATTTTCTACATGTCAACTGGAGTTTTGGAAGAACTAATAAGTTCATCGCACATTACTATAGTGAGGTTAAATTCATTAACATTTTGGAAGTGCTTAAATATTATGGTGTGAGAGAATCTAAAAACAGATACAAGAAATACATGTCTGGATATTATTTCAATTGTAAGACATCTAAATGGAAGTTACATGGCTCTTAGGCAGGTAAGTCACTATGTATGATCCTATTTCACCCAGTGCAGGAGCCACAACCCCACCCCCCCAAACAAACAAGGATATATCATACATTACCTTTACACTCATTCCTAAGTGGTACTTGCATATTTAGGGATGTACCAAAATGCCAGGAAAAAAAGGAGCCATGCAAAAAAGCAGGAAAACTGGGGCTCCATATATAAAAATAAAAGGTTTTTCTTTTTCCCCACCCTGGGCAGCAGCCAAGATAGCTGCTGCTCCTGCCCACTGATTGGGAGACAGGACTGCCCTCATGCAGCTTTCTAGCCCCGCAGCCTGAGACAGGCCAAGCCCTGCTTTTTTTCCCCCCATGGTCACAGTGGCCTGGCTGGGCCCATCCCATAGTAATTGGGTGCTGTGGAGGATGGAGCCGGGTCAGAGTGTAGGGGCATCAGGGCTGTGGCAGGAAGAGTGGACTGGGCCAAGGGAAGCTGAGCTGGGTTGGGGCAGGATGGGGAGCGTGGCTTGGTTGGGGCAGGGGGAATAGGGGCAGTGATGGCCCTTTCCCACACCTGGGTGAGGATGGGGAGGGAGTGGAGGAGCACAGCTTGGCCAGGAGGAGCACATCTGGGTCAGGGAAGAGGGGTAGTGTGACCTGGCTGGGAGGAACCGGTGGCCAGGGAAGGCTTCATTTTTCCCCCTGTACAGGCCAGAGCAAAGAGCAAGGTCAGGCTGGGCCAGGCAGCAGGAGTCCGTGTGTCTGCCAGGCACCCCAGCCACTTGGGGGCATGGGAAGGAGGGGTGCATTCTGAGTGCCAAATTCGAGCCCGGGGCCACAGTGAGCCCGTAAAATTTTGCCTTGGGTTTTGCAATTTCAGTACATCCCTCTGCACATCATGGACCTGTGATTTTTTTTTAGACAAATTGCTCCCAATCAACCAGGGGGGAAGAGAAATATCCCCTTTCCACAGCAAGTGCCTGGTTCCCAGCACTGGCTCCAGTCAGTCAAACAGAGCCAAGGTTGAGACATTGTCCCATGCTGCTGCAGCTGCCTGCAGGGCTGAAGGAGGAAACACCATGGTTTGCTTTGTTTCCAGAAGTGTTTGAGCATTTTGCATTAACTAGTCTTTTTTATTTATTTATTTTTAGTCTCTTATAATGTATACAGTAATTTGTAATGTCAACAGTCCTGTTTATTTTAAATAAAATTTGGTAACCTGAAGTAAAAAAAGAACTATGAAATGATTCTGCATCTGAGTAGAGCTGTTAAACATTTCAGTTTCTCAATCAGCCAAATAATGTCAGTGTTAACTATGTAGGTTTTGAAACATTCAAAGCAAGTGAATTAATGTCTCTCAAAGAAGCTTACTTTAACCATCAAATAATGTGATGTTTGCTGATAATTCATTTACAAATGGACTGTTATCTACTCCAGAGCTACTCAGTCACAAAGCTGCTGTTCTGATGATAAACCAGTTGGATATTCCTTTTTTTTGTTGTTTTTGTTTCCAATACATTAAAAATCTTTGTTTCTAACTAATTTAGAAAACGATGCTCTCTGCTGGATATTTTCAAATAGAAGTCCCAGTGGTTTGATTTGGAATAAATTTTCCATATGCAACATCTAGCCTAATAAATTTTTTCAATATAGTAAGAATAAAAGATAAAAAAAAGACATTTGCTGTTGTTTGAATTATTATTCTAAGCATTCATCATTTGATAGACAGATCTACCATAGAAAAATCAGATTTTATGATAAGGCTCAGTTAGACCAGGATAAAAAAAAAAAACATGAAAATTAATTCTCACGCACAAAGCACATACTATACCAGCAAATAATTTAAATGTAAATGCAGTAACCAGTTATACTATGTACCTGAGAAGTGACAAGAAGTGCCTTACTTCAACTCTCAAAATGGCAAACTATTAAAGTAGAACTTGTAAATAATAACTTGACCACACCTTGGTAGCTCAAAAAGATTGGATTTGGATTTTGTACTCCATAAAGCGTACCCAGTGAAGCAATGCCTTGGGGTAAATCTAGTCATGTGTCATAAGCAATCAGCAGCATTGTTGCAGGAGGAAAGACAAAACAAAGACAGAGCACCAGATTATAAATATGAAGGAACATAAGTAGAAAAGCAGTAAAAGAGGAAAAGCATGTGACCTAAAAATAAAATAATGCTGCTGATTCTGTTGGCAATGAAGTGAACTATATGTTCTTGATTTGAAAATTCATGTTGTTGGTGGTCTTCACTACAAGTGATCAGAAAAACTTTGGGAAAATTTCCCATCAGAGAATGCAGTCCAATTGACTTGAAATGGTGTGCAAACTCATCTCAATGTCAATGAAATTTAATTTAGCAGAAAAATCAGTCCAGGCAATATTGAAATAACGTGTATAGAAACAAAACCTTTTGATTTTTTTGTTTTCAAATATCTTCTGTATACATTGTTTTTAAATTCTGTATCATCGCTTGATAGAACTGTAAATAAAAATAATTTGATTTTATTGAAATAAAATTTTCTTATTCAAAATACACATTAAAAGAGTGTTTAGTGGGATTGGGATGCACTGACACAGATTTTGGGCCAATACGTATGGCTGATTTTTAATGAGCCATATCAGCCAATACTGATCCGATTCAGATATGTGGCTCTGCAGTGTGTAGAGTGGCATCTAGCTGGTAAGTCTGTTGTGGGGGAAGGGGTGCGGGAAGAAAACAGTGTGAGGGGGGCAGCTTGAGGCCCCTACAGTGAGGGAGGGAGCGGGACAGGGTGGTGCATGGGACAGAGCTGCATCTCATCCAGGGGACACAGGGGTGGTGGCTCCCACCACTGTGCACACCCTGGGAGGGCATGGGGTGTGTTCTACTGGATATGTGTGTGGCATGAGGGCAGGCTGCTGCCATGGGCTGGGACCAGGGCCACACCAGGCTCTTCCTGGCAGGGGAGCTGGGCTTGGCTGCACTCAGGGTGGGCAGTGGAAGCACCGGGAGGGAAGTTGGGGGGGTTACAGTGAATTTTGCAGTGGCTGCAGCCCTCTGTACCTCACCTCCCAGCACCACAACTGCCTGTCCTGAGTGCAGCCCAGCCCCACACTGGGAAGAGCCTGGCGCAGCTCTGGCCCCAGCCCATAGCAGCAGCCTGCCCCACCCTGCATGCAGATCCAGGGGCACATACACCCCATGCATTCTCAGTGTGCACGTAACGGCAGAAGCTGCCCGCTCTCTACCTGCACCCCACCCCCCCAGTTGAGATTCTTGCAGATCCATCCTGTGCCCTGATCCCAGTCCCACCCCCTCCCTCACATCAGGGGCCTTGATCTTCCCTCAACGATTCCCCGTCTTCCCCTACAACAGATTTACCAGGCAGACCTGGTTGCTGTCCATGCTGGTGAGGTGTGCTCCTGGCTGCATCTGTGCTGTACTGCAGCTGCATGCACACACACAGCATTTATTGGCCACATCGTCAGCCACATCAGACAAAAAAAACAATTGCCAATGACCTCCATTTTCCTCATATTGGTGCCAATCTGATATAGGACCAATGTACTGCTGTACCTCTAGTCTTTATAGAATACTGTAATATGTTCAGGTTGTGTTTTGATTCCAAAAACAAATTTCAAAATATTAAAAAACCTTTATAAGAAGAAATATTTCTCCTCTATGTTCAAATTCTGCCTAGGTTACCTGGAGGTACAGTACCTTCTTGTTAAATATTTTTTACTATGTATAGATCCCTTCCAATGCATTCTCCATATTCTAGTTGCAATAGGTGGAGTAAGCTTTGTAAACTATTGAATCTTGCAGGTTAATTGAAAGGATCAATAGGGAGGACTTAATTTGTTTGAGCAGAGAGATTCTCTGGATCTTGATTGACTAGAGATCTGAGTGTCAGAGGCTAAAAATAGATGCCATTTTTGTGTTGCTATAATTTTTGTAGCAGTACAGAACAAAAGTAAATAGATGCCCATACCCTTGGTCATGTCTCAAATGCTCCAATTTGTAGTTGGGATGAAAGGTAGCAATGCTTTGTGCCACTTCATTATGAAGAATGTCTATTCGCTTTATAGACAGAGAGCATAGGCAAGTTGGAACTTCCCTTGCTCTCCAGCTACTCTAGGCAGGCATGCCCTAGAAACCCCCAGTGTGTGCAAGTTCTAGTTGACATCTCATGTAGATGTGGCCATAGAGATACATCCCTGGGATGCTGAAAGTAGGGAAAGCTGGGTTCTATGCTTTAAAGAGACATAACCCAGAGATTGCCAAGGGTGTGCTTCTGTAAGCAGGGATCATGTTGCCTGTTGCCTCACACAGTTAACTTGTAGGGCAACAAGTGACATGCATTTTGCCCAATGAAGTGGATCAGCTGTGTCAGGACATGGCTGATCCACGTCATAGATGCAGGGTTGAAAGGGACCTCAACAGATCATCGAGTCCAACCCCCTGCCTGGGCAGGAAAGAGAGTACTGGGGTCAGATGACCCCAGCCATTTGCCTACCCAACCTTCTCTTAAAAGATCCCTAAGGGAGGGGACAGCTCCACCTTCCTAGGAAGCACATTCCAAGTTTTGGCCACCCTTACCATGAAGAAGTTTTTCCTGATGTTAAACCTAAATCTGCTTTCTGTCAGTTTGTGACCATTGCTCCTTGTTACCCCAAGAGGTGCCCTGGTGAACAAAGCATCTCCCATTCCTTGCTGTGCCCCACTTATGAATTTGTAGATGGCCACAAGATCACGTCTCGGTTTTCTCTTGTGGAGGCTGAAGAGGTCCATGTCCCTTAGTCTCTCCTCATAGGGTGTGACTTGTAAACCCTTAACCATATGAGTGGCCCCTTCTGTACCCTCTCAAGGTTATCCACATCCTTCTTAAAGTACAGTGCCCAGAACCTGATGCAGTACTCCAACTGCAATGTGACTAATGCTGCATAGAAGGGAAATAGCACCTCTTTGGTTCTATTTGTCATGCATCTGCTGATGCAGGATAAAGTGTGGTTAGTTTTGCTGATGACTCATGTTCATCGGGGGGAAGGGAGGGCTGAAAGATCCAGGGGGAGCCAGGCAGGGTTATTTTGCCCCAAGTGGCACAATTTGCTCCACAACAAAGTGCATGTCTGAACATGAGCACTGAAGCAAGAAGCCCCAGCTCAAATTTGCACTGCTTCTATTTGAGCTGCTGCAAGTGCACGTGCTTGCATGTGTGGATGTGCCCTCAGATCTGCAGCCAGGGGGAGCTAGAGTCTGGGGCCAGCACCTGTGCTGTCCCCAGCAGTATAAGAAGCTCTGTCATCGCTCCAGCAGTTTAAAATGCCACCCTGGAAAGTAATTCAGGGCTACTAGCCCTCAGGAGCTTCTGGGGCCCAGCCAATTGGTACCTGGGGACACTACCCCTTGTGCCAGCTGGACTGCTGAAGCAGCCCTGACAGTTCCCTGCATCCTCTACCCACTGCAGCAATCTGGCAGTGGGGGCTACTGCCTGGCAGTGACCTGCCAAACTCAGATGGGACTGCAGGGCCAGTAGAGGTATCTGCCCCTCAGGCCAGCTGCCAGTGGACAGTGGTTGCAGGGATGCCCTCTGTGTAGCACTACTGCCATGTGTGTCCCCTGCCTGGCCATCTTGACAGCTATCACCCAGAAGATGTCTGGTGGCCTGCTTTGAATTGTCAAAGCAAGTCCTCCTGGCCCCATTTGGCCAGAAGGTCAGCCACAGCCAGCAGGTCCAAGGTGACAGCTCTGAGCAGGCAGGGTCCTGCCACTGGCCTCCCTAGCAGGAATTCTGGTGTTCTCTATTGAAAAACTGAAAAATACCTGATAAAAAACCCCTCAAAGTCACTCTGTAAAATACCCCCAAATCCATGTTCCTCCACAAATAAAACAAAAAGACCACTATAACAAGAGAGAGAGAGAGAGAGAGATCAGTTGGACAGTGTTTTATTGATATATATCCTACAGTGTTAAAGCAAGTCTCTTATCATAATAAAGTGAACTCTAAATACATGTTTCATGAATACACATTTTTCTGTTCTCCCACAAGGGTGATGGCCCCCATACAGGGAATTAAGCCCCACAACAGGGGGCCAAATGGCCTCTGCAGGGGCTACCATCCCCCCTACAAGGCCCACATGCCCCACCCCATCCCCATCTCCCACCAGCTGCTGCAGCCCCCCTGCTGTCTGCCTCACCCCCCAACTTGCTATCCCCACAACTCCAGGCACCATCACTTAAACCCCCCCCCCCAAAAAAAAAACCCAGAAAAAATGAGGGAAAAAAATGCCTCTGCTTACCTTAGAAGCAGGGGTGGGGGGGCTCCAGATCCTCCTAGCAAAGCCCCCCAGGGCAGCATAGAACAGCAGGGCAGGGCAGCAGGGCCTGTGCTAGGGCTGTCACCCTGCTCCACACTGTGCAGGCAGGGCCCCAGTCAGCATCCAGACTGCTGGTAAGTGCCAGGGCTTTTTTTTTTGTGTGTGTGTGTGTGTGTGTGTGTGTGTGGTTTTTTTTAAACTATGGGGGGGCTTGGGCCAGCCAGGGCAGGAGTCAGGACCCTCGAGGAGGCTGGCAGGGGTCAGGGCCAGCCAGGGCAGGGGTCAGGGGTCGGGGTGGGGCCGTCAGGGGTCCCCCCATGTTCCCCTCCCCCCTCCTCCAACCCCTTACCTCACTGGCACTGGAGCCCTGGTGCTGAAGCATGCAGCTTGGCTGGCCGCATGTTTCAGCACCAGAACAAGGGGCCAACCATAGAGACATTCTGGAAGCCAGAGCACGTCATGGAGGACCCAGTCTCTGGTTACCGTGCCCTGCTCCACTTTTTTAAACTTCAGTTTTTTTAGACTCCTGGATATGGTTTAATTTTTCTCCCCACTTTGTGAACTTGCAGCACGGGGAACATTTTTTCATTCCTGCACGTGCCTGTTGCAAAAGGCATGTGCGCACTCATCTGGACATGCCCTATGATTGAAGACAGAAGTGCAGCTCCATGCTATAACTAAGAATGCTTTGAAGGAAATGTTCAGAGTTACAATGAGCCCCTGGAGCAAACAGAAGTTTACTGTAGGTACCAGGGCATAGGGGAATCTAGCTTCCGGCTAGAAGCCTGCAGATGGTTTCTCCTAGAAATGGCCCCTCCTCCTTGCAAGGCTGTAAAGTTTTCAGAATCGGAATGGGGGAAGGGGAGGAGAGGAAATTCATATTAGGGGTTCCCCAAGTGGCAGTGGAGGGTAGGGTGGGTGAATTGGAGCCCCACCCCCAACTCAGGGGGGGTCCCAATACACCTGCCCTACCCTCCAACAGGGGCTGAAAAGACCCCAAACTGAACTTCCTCCACTCCCTTTCCCTCCTCCCATTCTGAAAATATCTCAAGGCTGATAGGCATTGCAGACAGAAGTTACAGAAAACATTATGTTTTGAAACAGGCAATGAGGGGTTAGATTTTCACCTTATCAGACATTTTTTATGCTCTCTGCAGCAATGCACTTGAGCTTGGTCACAGCTACAAAATGCTTTCTGTGGCCAAATTAGGCAAAACTTGTCACTTCTGTCTACATCCTATTTGTCTTGCAACCACTGCTGATGCTTCCCCTGCTGCTGTCACAGCCTCCACCCCCAGGGATCTGGCATATGAGGAGCTCTACAGTCCAGATCTAGCTAGAGGCATAAGGTAAACTTGGTACCCCGGTGTAAACAATCCATATGGAATACAGAAGAAAGCTCTAGACAGTCTCTGCACAAACACAGGCTGTGACTCTGAGAGAACTGGACAGAGGTCTTTTGGGTTAAGTTGTCTGAGCAAGAAAGCTGTATCCTTTGTTTGATTCCCACCGCCACTCAGGGAAACAGAACTTTGCACAACATTTATAAATAAACAAGATTACTTTAATGAAATTTGTCTTCATCATTAGTTTCTTTTCCCATTTAGAAAAACTGACAAATCCTGAATTTTGATTAGCTGCTGGGGTCATAGTATCATAGGGCTTAGGGTCCTGCCCTGGGCAGGAATGGGTGCTGGGGTCATAACACCCCATCCAAGTACCTGTCCAGCCCCCACTTGAAGACCGCCAAGGTAGGAAAGATTACCACCTCACTTGGGCGCCCATTCCAGAGCCTGGAAGCCCTAGCTGTAAAGCAATGCTTCTGATGTCCAGCCTGAACCTTCTAACAATTTGTGGCCCTAGTAAGCCTGCGTGGTGCCCAAGGAAACAAAGCCTCCCCCAATTCTTGCTGGTTCCCCCGGTGAGTTTGTAAGTGGCCACCAGATCCCCTCTCAGCCTTCTTTTGTGGAGGCTGAATAGGTTCAGGCCCTTTAGCCTCTTTTCGTAAGGCCTACAAGTGTGGTGGAAAACTGTGTCAAAGGCCTTCTTAAAGTCCAGGAAAATGACATCCACCCCAACACCCTTGTCCAGGGACCTTATGACCTGATCATAAAAAGAAACCAGGTTAGTCATCCAGGACCTGCTCCCAATGAACACAGGTTGGTTGCCCCTGAGCATTATCTCCCATGGTGGGCCTTTGCAGATGTGCTCCTTGATAAATTTTCCTCAAAGATCTTCCCAAGGGCTAAGGTAAGACTGACTGGCCTATAATTGCCAGTGTCCTCCTTTCTCCCCTTCTTCTAAGTGGGGACCACATTGGCCCTTTTCCAATCCTCTGGTACCTGGCCAGTGCCCCACAAGCACTCATAGAGCCGTGCCAAGGGCCCTGCTATGACCCCCACTAATTCCCCGAGCACCCTTGGGGGAAGAGCATATGGACCTACTGATTTAAAGATGTCCAGTCCCTCCAAAAGTTCCCTAACCAGGTCATCCCTGAACCTAGGCATGGTGGTGCCTCCCCCGGGTCCGTCCTCAATTCTAGTGGGGGAGATGTCCTGGTCCCTGTTCAGGAATACGGAGGCAAAGAATTCATTAAAGAGGTCAGCTTTTTGTTTGCTGCAATCACCAGATCTCCAAGACTATCCCATCGGGGGTCCCATATTACCCATTGCTTCCTTCTTATTTCCTATGCACTTGGGGGGGGGGAAAAAAAAAAAAAAGGACTTTTTATTATCCTCAATTCTGGTCACTAGCCCTAGCTCCATCTCTGCCTTGGCCTTCCTAACAGCCTCCCTGTAGTCCTGAGCAACAGAAGTGTAGTCCTCCTTGGTGATAGCACCTTGCTTCCACTGCTTGTACATCTCCTTTTTTGCCCTCGGGCATCCCTGGATGCCTTTCCCGAGCCATGGGGACTTCTTAGCATCCCTACCCCCCTTGCTGCACATTGGAACTGACTCCCTTTGAGCTCAGAGGATCATCTCCTTGAGGAACAACCACCCGTCTTGGACTCCCATCTCATTGAAGCTCTGAGACCTGAATGCCTCTCCTAATAATCTACTTGGCTTACAGAAGTCGGCCCTCCTGAAGTCGAGGACCTCTGCCTTGCTGCTTGCTTTCATCACCCTGTTCTGGATAGTAAGTTCCAGCAGGTGTTGATCACTGTTGTCCAGGTGGTCGAGTACTTGCAGACCCCTCACCAGATCATCGCCTGTAGCAAGGACCAAGTCCAGCAAGGCATTTCCCCTGGTGGGACTATGCATCTCCTGGGTCAAAAAAGGGAACATAATTTCTAGCTAGGAAATAACTTAACCAAGATTCATCAGTATCCAAGGTTTAGTACAAATCTATAGTTACTACACTCTTCATTTTGACTTTACAATTTGGCATTGAGACACCAGCTCAAGGAAAATGTGGTACCAAGCTCTCAGCAGTGTCCCGGTGCTCCCTAACAGCACTAGCTGATGCAATCTATTTCCTGTAGTGAGGCCAACTTACTGCTCAAGATGATGCAGAGGCTGTCAATCAGGCTAGGGACAGACATTCAAAATCCTGAGCCTGATCTGATTCAATCTTCTCAGGTGAGTCTAACCTGGCTAGGCTAAATCAGTTTGTAACTGTACAGACATCTTAGAAATACAGGCACATGCCTACAGTGGCTCAGACTAGAAGTCAGGAGGCACTAAAGCAGTCCTTCCTGCCTTCTATAGTGCTGAGCTGAGTGGGGCATGGCCAAGCCTGGGCAGGATTCTCTGATTAGGGAAGTGTTCCCCCTTCCCGCACTTCTGACCAGTCCATCAGGGAATTGATAACTCAGTGTTTATCACCCCATAAAGAAAAGAACAGAGGGGCATTACCAGTTACCTATTGATTCTTTGTTCCATCTGCCACAGCATACACTGTAACCAGCATGTGATCTGCTAGCTAATGTCTGTGTAAGGCAGAGAGGACTGGGGAAATTGCTGCTTAGCAGGGAGTGGGAAGGGGAGGAGAGGGGGAAGCACAGGGAAGCCAGGCAGATGCCTGCAATCTCTGCTGGAGCTCCAGCCAGGGAGCAGAGGGGTGGGGCCATTCCTGCTGTGGAACAGAGTCCTTCCCATCCCAGAGAGCATTCTGGGATGCTGGGGGAGTCTAGTTTAAACTTAAATGAACAAGGGGTCTGAGACAGATATTGCATAAACTGGTTTGACCCAAATCAGTTAGGTCTGATATTACATTCAACCAGGTTTATCTTAAACCTGTTTCAGCCATTTCCCAACCAGTTTATATGCACTGAATACCTATTCTTACAGGTTTAAACTGATTTAACTGATCAGAAACTGGTTTGTGTGTTACATCTGTCCCTAGACTCAAAGACCCCATCTTTCCCATTTCTTTCCAACTCCTTCTGAAGCAGAGAGTACCTCTAAGGGTGAATATAATGAGAAGTGTAGGAGTAACAGTTGTTCATGAGATGTGTATCAGAAGAGAGGAACCCCCTGTTAAGTCTAACAGCACAACTTATAAAAAAAGAAATACCACATGACTGTCACATTTAAAATAACCCAGCGCAGCTAAGTGTTCAAATGTTGGGAATTTACAATTTCATAATTCTATTTAGTTATTCAGTTGCTTACAACTATGAAAATGCATACTTCAAAGGATTCAATTAAAAAGGTAATTTGAATATGAGTTTTCACATTACAAAAATTTATCAAATTCATTCAATTTTCTAAAAAAGAGAATGTTGTCTTGTTGAAAAAATAGAGACTGAAATATTTGGCTGAGAATCCCTGGCATAAAACTCAAAATTTCAATTTGGAAATGCAACTCCAGTGCCACACTACAGTTGTAGTCAAGTGTCTCATCACGTGCTCTGTTCTAATAGCTGGGCTAGCTGGATTGACTACATCTCTGATTCACATGTTCTCCTCTTGTAAAGCTGATACATTATTGTGAGTCCCTAGCTAAGTGAATCATGATTATGGTGAAAGTGATTAGGCTGGAAAGTCTGCCAAATTCAGAAAAATGAGGGAAGAAGGAAGCTGGTCTAAATTTTAAACTAGGGACTGAATTACATTTCAGTTCTCATATGTTTACTTTTTTTTTTTTGAGAAGGCAACACTTTCTGAAGAAAGAAACTTTCCACAAAGTTTTTTCTAGTCAAAATTCCATTTTTCTATCAAAAAATATTTTAAAAGAAAGCATTTTAATTAGCCCCTTTAAATACATTTTCCTGCATAATTATTTTTAATTGTCTATTTTCCATCCATGCTATTGGTACATTATACCTGATTTTACCACAGAAAAAGCAAAGCAAACCCAGGAAGTACTAGTAATGATAAGGGTAATATGATAGCAACCTATAAAGGAAATGGTATTGTCCATAAGTGCACAGAAACAGTAAACGCCTACTTTGCCCACACATAGATGGACCCCTCTTTTTCAGCTGTATTCAAGATTTCAGAGGTGATTAAGTGAATTATGCCCAGTCTACCAGATTCAAGTATTTACTGTTATTACAATATGAAATGACTTCAAGTCATTTCAGGCTCACATTTGATTTCAGTATTACTTGAAAACTTCCTAAGTGTCCTGTCTTTAAGCTATTCTGCATAAAGTGCCAAGAAGTTAAAACAATTCATGAAATCACTGACTGAAGCTTTCACAGTTAAGATCTTTCTAGCATTTAGGGAAAAAGGCACCATTTTTTCCAAAGAAAATAGCATTTATAAGGTGTTAAAAGTTCACTTTGAAGCACTGCTGTAGTTCACTGGAATTTGCCTTAATAGCTTTTGTAGTCCCTGGGTGAAAATGCAGATCATTTACTTCAGCAAATTATTTGTTTTTCAAATGGAGAGCTGTGGAAAGGATTTAGTTTACTGACAAAGCAAAAAAGTAAAGTGATTTCATTAACTATGCTAATTTAAATTCCCCTAGAAAAAAATTCCCAAACTATATTTTATTACATTTTCAATTACAATTAATCTATTTCTGAAGTTCTAATTAAATGCCTGAGTGACAAAAATGTTCTCTTAAAGAGAGTGGTATTTTCTTTGTATGCTGCATGAAACGTGTTTGATTCATCGCAAGAGTTACTGAGCTGATTCTATATTGAAGTTTCACTCTTGTTTTGATGCTAGAATAGGTGGTTCTATTATAATGTCATCTATCTGTTTCTTTTTCTACAAGTTTTTATACACATTTCTCTCATCTGTGACGATCTAATGCTAGACAGGACATTTTGGCTTAATGTGAACTGATCAAAGTGTATCCAAAATATGGAAATTCACACCAGCCCAGTTTTGTATATTAAAATCTCACATGTTGTGGCAAAGAGCTTTTGACTATGTAAAGGTTCACTGCAAATTGTTTCACATAAATTATGCTTTCAAGGTATTCTGCTATTAAAAGGATCCCTACATCTGCAGGCAATACACAAGAATAATTAGCTCATAGAATGACTTGTAAAATTGTCTCAGTACAGAGTGTCCAGTTCTATGCTGTTACTATTAATAATGTCACTTTTGATGAACTAAAAGCTGCCTCTCCATCTCCCATCTGTTGCCAGTGCATACTTTTGGTGAATACAATACAAAGTTACAAAAAAGATTATTAAATGCCAAGATCAGAAAACTTGGGTCAACCCCTTTGAAGCACAGGAGTGTGATGTGGAAAAGTTGCTGTTAATACCACAAGTTCCTTTGTAGCAGGGATTTGAGGGAAAACTCATGTAAAAAAAGAACCCAGAAATTATAAAGTACAGGAATACCCTTTGTGCAGAATTATTGCAGTATTATGAAATCAACTTTGCTCCATGCAGTTTAAGTATACACTTAGAAAGTGTATACTCAAGTCTTTCATGCCCAGTCTTTACAGGCCATTTCTCCAAATGGCTTGACTATGTAAACTGACTGTGTCCTCATGGACATAGGAAATGCAGGATTGTACAGTCCGTTCTTCAGGGAGCCTTGCTTGGTAACAATATACTGTTCTATCACATATTCACAAATACGGAAGACATGATTTATAGATAAAAATTCCTCTGGGCCAGTCTGGCAAAGTGGGACTCCCTGACTAGCCACAGTGCTAGTTTCCCACTTGCCTTTGGGCATGCCACCCACCTGTCTTTCCTGCCACACCTTGTTGTTAATTAATGAAGTTGTTAATTAAGGCGGGAGGCTGCCCATTTTTGCCCCGATGCCAGGGGGCATTATCTGCAGCTTGGTTCCTCCTCTACACCACAGCCAAGCCTCGCAGAGGACACAAGTCTCCCGGCCTACAATTGAGACAAACTTAGGCCTCATTGTCAGGCCTCAGGCACACACATTCATACTGCCCTTCTCTCACTAGGGCCTCTCACACCACCCTCTCACACAGGGTCTCTTTCACATGTCAAAGATTTGTACTGCTTTGCTCCCTCTTGCAGTGGGCCCCTTATGCCATAGGCTTTAGGCTATCTCATACCTTGTGTGGCCATCTTTTGGGCCTCCCCTGTGACCTTCATTGGGGTAGTGGCCAGCCAATTAACCAACCAGGTCTAAGCTTGCCCTGGCTCCTTCTAGGGCAACTCTATATACTCAGACATATTGGGCTCCTTACTCAGCCTCTGGCTCAAACTGTGGCCTCAGGCATCCAAAGACATCCTTTGGCCTCCCCTCACTGGGGCTCCACAGCACCCCCTTACTGGGGCCACAGAGCTTCTCTCCCCAGTGGGCTCAGATGGCCACAGCCATGCCTCGCCCCAACTACCTCTAATGTCACATGACCCACCCAAAAGTGAGGGCTGGGGTTAAGGCACCCCTACCCACCTTTCACTGTGATGGTGACTGGACTGGCATTTCCTGGGGGCTCCTGTGCCACTGGGAGCCCCACCAGGCTACCCACTTCCAGCAGGGTGCAGTTTTAGGTCATGCCCAGGTCCAGGAGCCTCCAAACCATCCCCTACAGCTGATACCCTTACCTCTAAAATATTGTGTACTGCCTGGCCTGCCAGCAGTGAACTGCTCTGTTTATATAGGAGGCCAGAGATCTAAAATGGCTGCTGCAATCAAGCACCTGCTGGCTGATTGGCTCAGCCCTTAAACTGGCAGGCACCAACAGTGCCCTGCCACAGCCAGCTAGAATTACTCCAAACACTGTGAATTTCCAGTAGTAAATTTCCTATTGTAATGGAGGAGCAAAGTAGGTATTGTTACAGTGGGGGCCCTCCGAATTTAAGCATTATATTCCATCAGAATATAATGAAACAGATCAGAAAGGAAGCTTCATAAAATTTATGTAGAGAAACCAGCTTCTGTACAACTATTTGGCCCTATGCCAAGCAGCAAGTTATGTTTCCCCACTCCTTCATGGTCCCTGTAACTTGCCCTGTGGAGATTTAACAACCCAGAGTGGCCATTGATATTAACAGAATGAATCTGGATTTACATTTCGTTAGATTTGCTGGGGAAAAAGAAACTATTCCTAACCTCACCGCATTCCTGCCTAGCCACAGTTTGTTCTTATTCACCTGATCTGCACCTTAGATAGAATGAAAAGAAACTGTTTCTTGAACAATGAGCCATTACTATCATTGCACATTTTAAAGCTTTCTTGTTCACCTTTAAACTGAGTTGTTTTATGTTGTTACATTGTGGTTCTCGTTTTCCCACCTGCCCAAAAGATGTTTCTATTTCTAGAAGAATTGTTTTTTTTTCATATTTTTAATTTATTTCATGATTTCTTGTTTGTAGGCGATATGTCTGGCCTGTATTCCATGGTTAAAAAAACTTTATTTTAGCCCGTAAAGGCAAGCACAAAAATCAATTTTACAATCACCACCTATAAAACACATAAATTTGACTCTGTCATTTGCTTTATAAAAATTGCATTTGCCACATTTATGCAGCAAATGATCAAAGAACCACCAGAGAATTTAAAGCTACCTGGATTTAAAAGGAAAAGCATTTATGAAAAATGAAATGGTAAGTAACTCTTCACACTAGCTAAAGATTGATTTTTGTATCAGGATAAGGCCCAATAAGTAATTTTGTCATTGGTCTGGGGCTTTAGGTCTAGTCTGGAAACATTTTTTCTTTTAAGTTGGTGTATTGATTTTATATTGATATTTCCATTATCCTCACAGTTTTTCCTTAAGAATTCATTTGCTGATTCAATTTCTTACTCAGGCAGGAGGAGGGGAGATTAAAAAAGAAGCTGAGGTGATAATGGCCATTTTGCTTACTGAGAACACAGGATCTGCTCAACTCCTCCTTCCTCAGTTTTACAAATTACATAGGCAGTTATTTTTATTTAGTTCAAACACAAACCCCAGCTTATTATAGGTTGCCCAGAAAGCACCAATGGTACTAGATTAGAGCCAGCATAGATGTCTCTTGTGTGCTTTCCGCAATTCTTAATCAGCATTTGGTCTTCTCACACAGTAGAATAATATGACACACACACAAATGGCAATATGCTTGCTGCTTACTAAAATATAAAATGGCCTATACATCGTTGTAGCTAGGAAATGTGCTACTGGCTCTTAACTGTTTTGTTTTTGAAAGTGCTCTGCAGAAAATGAAACGCTACTGACAGACAAGAGTTCGTTTGACTGTTTTCAGATTTCATGTATACTTGCCAGACCTCCTGGGAGAAGGAGATCAATCTTTCTATTTATTTTTTAACTTATTTATGATTTTTGAGCTTTTCCAAACAATAGAAAATGACAGATACATACAGATTTGTACCAGAGAAAACAGATAACTCCATATCATGCAGGCATAGAAACAAAGAGAAACATCATAAAAAAAGAATTCAGAAATATTAAATAGAGAAAGGCTGCACACTCGAAAAAAAGATATAGCAGTGATTACCATCATAATTGTATTCACTATATGGTTGCTTTTTAACAGTAGAAAAATAGAAAAAGAGCAATCTAATGCCTGTAATTTACATTTAAATGCTTTACATAAAACAAGCAGTACCCACAATTAATACCCTAGGGAATGTACCACCATAAATACTTTACTAGACTATCAACAGAATATTTATCATATGCAGGCTGTGCCGTTTTATTATCTGCTATCAAAAGGATGGCAAAAAAGCATCTTTATTAATACTTTATTCAGCTGATGCATCAAATTCTTCAAGTTTCTTTTTTTATGGAAAATTCCTATAGAATGTAATTGAGAATTAAATCAGTAAAATTCATAAGCAATTAAATAGCATTATTATAGCTATCCCTGGAGAGGTGACAAACATTAGATGTGCTCAAGTTGAGCACCCTTATGAGATCCCGTTGAATTTAATAGAGAATATTAATCCTTAGAACAGGAGTCTTGAATCATCCTATAGAATCATACGCCTGCTATGGATTTCTATAGGTTGTTTTTCATATAGAAAAAGGTCATCATTCTCTATTCAGTTCTGTGGGTGTTTTTAATGGGGAGGAGATGTGCTAAGTTTGAATCAAGAGATAATTTAGTTTCCTTGTATTTGATAAGAATGTCCCTCCCAAAATAACCATATAACTGTCACAGTCCAGCTTTGGTACCAAATTGTTAATATATTTTTACTACCCTTTTGTCTCAAGCTTTTTTATTTTCTCCTGTATTTGCTTATTATTTATTATAAGAAGTCATTTGAAGACAATTATATGAGTAGGGCCTTGTGTATAGATTATAAATTTCTGGAGCATATGCATCTTGAAAGTTTTATATGCTCCTTGTCTTGGCTTTGTCAAGAGTTTGATTGTGGGTTGAAAGGTTAGGGAATTTTGTCCCCTTTCTGATACTATATATATAACTTTATACATATAAGGTTTACCACTTCTCACAGGGGATAGTTGTAATGGTCTCATAGTCCAGTGGGTCCACTTTTCTAAACTTCCTAAATACTTATAAAAAATGTTCTCTGTAGCCAAATCTTTATTTTGGTTCCATTTTCCTCCTGAAATTAAGTGTAGCCCCAGATGCCTGCCACCTTTAAAAGTAAGTAGGGGCCATGTCCAGCAATGACCACTTACTTCAAACAAGCTGTCCTTCCAGAGACACATTTCACAGCAGGAGGATTTGTATAAATGCCTTCACAAATATTTGCTGACATTTGGGGATGTGAGGAAAAGAAGAAAAGAGGTGAGTGAAAGAGAAGAGGGCTATGCTACTTCCAATTTATCCTCATTCTTCTGATTATAGGTATCAAAGGAAGAAGAGAATCTGGGCTCAGTAGAAGAGAAGAGAGTCTGCACTTACTCAAGGAAGAAAAATAGGACTTTTTAAAAGCTCAAATTTTTGCATCATCTTATAAAGTTTAAAGAAGATGTCTGAAATATGGAAGGTAAAATGAAAAGTAAAATAATCCACACCCACCAAAGGAGGAAAATAATGTTTGTAACTTTAGTGTCTTAAAATGGTTGGCAAATATAGTTCAACTGACAAAACTCTGCTTGACATTAGTTTCCCATCATGCCTGCCTAAGGTATATGTTGGCATAATTCAGTTTGGAGTAGACAAAATATAGAGACAAAACCATGCTATAGATTCTGCACCTGCAAAGCCATAAAATGTGTGTAGTCACAGTCATATTTAGCTATGACTGTGTTTGAAAGTGATTTTAAGCATTATTATCATCAGTCACAATGAGGTGACAACATCAATGTGTTATGTATATGGGTGGAAGAATGGGACATTTCCTCAAGATGAGAGACATACATCAACGTCTCCAAGTCAAGAGCAAAGAGAGTAAAATATTTCCCAGTCTTTGTTTCTTTGATCTATTCCAGTCTTTGATATACAGACAGAATGAGTCACTGTTTGGCTTCATAGAACTATCACAAGAAAAACCTTTCACTCTTATCTCAGATAATGTTCAAATTGCAGCCAGACAGCACTAAAATGGAAAAAAACATCACAAATACAAAGATAATGGTTTAGAAATTAAGATACAAAGAAAAAAAACCCTTTAAAAATCCAGAATGTAATAATTCTTTTAGCCTTTGTACTTTAACTTGTTATCCACAAAAAAACTTGAAGCTTTGGGACAACCCATGGCTTGGGTCAGAGTAATTACAACTGTAGTTTATGAATCTTCCATACAGCATGACATGTTTTTGAACCTTGGGGATCCTGTATTGAAAAATGCTGTGTGGATCAGATGATTCAGATTCAGTTCAGATGATCAGAAGTCTGACAATTTTTAGTTCCATATAATTATTACACCCTTTCTTTCAGAAGCCCAGCAGTACCTGATCTTGTATATAGAAATTTAATATTTATGTAATTCAGAGTTCTGACAACAGATCTCATTAAAAATTGGTAGTGGGTCCTATATTTCTCTGATGTCATTAATATCTGAAAAACGCACCAGCTAATATGGCACTTTTGGCTAACTTGTGGCTATAACACACAGCCCCAGCTGGGAGGCACTCTGAGCTATTACAGTTGATAAGAACAGGGACTTCACATTATCTTAGCCTATAAAAGGCTGAGAAGCAATAACTCCCACCTAGAGAGTTCTGTTACAGATAAACATAAAAGCCTTGGGAGCATGAGCAAGCATGGTGAATGTTACAGTTTTTTAAAGGATAAAGTGTAGGTCCATCCTCATCCCCGATGCAATTTCTGACGCTGTTGTACAGGTGATTATGCCATAGATATATGCCTTTTGGGAGATTTAGGGTTGGGCTTGGGCCACCACTGCAAGGTAAATGAATTCAAGAATTAAGTTTCTGTCTGGTCTCTGCCCATGAGTGCCAAGGTGAGAAATAGGTTCTTTCTATATACCTTTCCGAGTACCTATTGTAGACCAGAACAACCTGTTCTTTCCACTCTTATTTCTCAGAAATTATATCAGTTTTTTACATCTGTGTTCAGATTCTCACTATAAAGCCAAACTGATCATGTCCGGATGTCAAATGATCAACATTTGATCACTTGTAAGTGTTATACAAAACGAGTCAGAGAAAGAACTCAGCCTGGCTTCTTGCAAAAAGCTTTCTGAATTGCCACTTGTTTGAAAAGGAACCTTCTGACCACTTTCAGTACAAAGCCATGAAATTATGTTTTCTTTCTCCCTTTAGTCTAAGAATGCAAAGTAGGTTGGCTTTGCCATAAGACACTGGTCAGTAGATAGGAGTTCAGTTGCTGGCTTTACCACAGATGCCATAATATGACTTAATGCCATTGTCCCCTGTATAAAAAAATAAGATAACAATATATGTAGTATTATAATGATGTTGTAGTCATGATGGTACAGGAATTATGTGACAGGCAAGTATTTATTTGGGTGATACCTTTTATTGGACAAACAGCACAGTGGGATAGAGTCAGATAAACTTTCAAATGCAAGACATCCTTCTTTAAGTCTGTATGCAAACTAGTATAGATATAAGGGTTAATCTCTCACAGTAAACTCATCACTTAATGTAGGACCAATCATAGATTTCATAGCTTTCACAGACATTAGGGCTGGAAGGGACCTCGGGAGATCATCGAGCCCAGCCCCCTGCCCAAAGGCAGTCAGTTTGGTCTGACATGACCTCCCCCTAATGAAACCATGCTGGTTGCCCTTGAGCATCATCCCTGAAGCCGGCTCATCACAGATGTGCTCCACGACGATCTTCTCAAAGAGTTTCCCTAGGATTGAGGTAAGACTCATGGGCCTAGAGCTGACCGGGTCCTCCCTCCTTCCTTTTTAAAGATGGGGACCATGTTGGCTATCTTCCAATCACCTGGCGCCTGGCCCAAGCACCACAAGTGCTTGTAAAGCCATGCCAAAGGCCCTGCAATAACCCCTGCTAGCTCCCTCAACAGAGGATTGGGGGGCTGGAGGAGGGGGGAAGGGACTGTGGGGGGATCCTGATAGCCCCTCCCACTCCCCCAGCCCCACCAACCCCTGCCAGCCCCTCCCTGAGGCCCCTGACCCCAGCTGCGGCCAGCCCCTCTGAGGCCCCTGACCCCCTGAGCCACTCCCTCCCCCCACCAGTTCCCCCAAGGCCCCCAACCCCTGCTGGGGCTGGCCCCCCTGAGGCTCCCGACGCCTGCCATGGCTGGCCCTGCCAGCCCCCCTGAGGCCCTCAACCCCTTCCCTGTCTGTCCCTATCCCCCAAAATCCCCCTACCCTGCCCCCCCATACTTTAAAAAACAAAACAAAAAACCCCCAGCACTTACTGGCAGTTGAAGATGCTGTGTGGCTGACTGCAGCTGTGCCCACACAGTGAGGGGCAGGGTGACAGCCCCAGTAACCCAGTCTGGGCCTTCCTGTCCCTCCACTGTCCTGTGCTGCCTGGGGGGCTCTGCCAAGAGGCCCTGGAGCTCCCCCACCCCTGCTTCTCAGGTAAGCACAGGCTTTTTTTCTGTTTTTTTTTAAAGTAATGGTGCCTGGGGTTGTGGGGGTAGCATTGGAGGCCTGAGGGTGCAAGTTGGGGGTGGGGCTGGATGGGGAAGCCATTGGGGGGTCTGTGGGAGTGGGGGGTGGGGCTGGGGGCAGCCATTGGGAGGTTGCAGCAGGTGGTGGGAGATGGGACCAGGTGGCGCAGGAATTGGGGAGCTGGGCTGGGGTATGTGGGCCTTGCATGGGTGGTGGTAGCCCCTGCAGGGGCCATTTGGCCCCTGTTGGGGGCTGTACCCCTTGTCTGGGAGATGAACTCCCTGGTGGTGGGCCGTACCCCTTGTGAGAGTGCTGAATACCTTGTTGGTCTGAACTCCTTTTGGGCATCTGAACCTTTTGTGTGGGGGACAAATCCCCTGTTGGGAGGCTGAATCCCCTGCTGCAGGGGGGTAGCCCTGGTGTGGGGGCTGAATCCTCTGTTGGGGGGGGCTGAACCCCTTGTGTGGAGACTGAACCCCTTGTGTAGGGGCTGAATCCCCTATTGGGGGGCCATAGCCCTTGTGTGGAGGACCAACCCCTTGTGTGGAGGCCACTGCCCTGTGAGAGGGCAGCAAAATATGTATTCATGAATTCATGAAACCTGTATTTAGAGTTCACTTTATTATTATAATAATTGACTTGTTTTAACACTGTAGATGTAAAGCATTGTCCAACTGATTGCTGTCTCTGTCTCACTCTCTCTTTCTTTATAGTGGTCTTTTGTTTTACTTGTGGAGGAACATGGATTACTTCCACTGCCAGACTTCTGTAACCCCCACTGCTAGACTCTCAGGGCTGCTTAAGCAGTCCAGCTGGCACAAGTGGTAGTGTCCCCAGGTACCAATTGGCTGGGTTCCAGAAGGTCCTGAGAGCTAGTAGCCCTGAGCTACTTGCCAAGGTGGCTTTTTACACTGCTGGGGCCAGGACAGGGCCAATTTTTATACTGCTGGGGCCACACAGGTGCTGGCTCTAGCTCCCTCTGGCTGCAGATCTGGGAGAAGCCAGGCAGGGTTATTTTGCCCCAAGTGGCACCATTTGTTCCACACCAAAATGCATGTCTGAGCATGTGTACTGAAGCAAAAAGCCCCAGCTCAAATTTGCACTGCTTCTATTTGAGCTGCTGCAAGCGCACGTGCTTGTGTGGATGCGCCCATGGGGTGCATTCTGACAAACCCATATATTCTTCTTGCCATATCTCAAAGTAGTTTGACATGTGGCAAGAGGCACACTAGGAACAAGAAAAAGTTCCCCACACTGCATATTTGCAGCACGGGCTCAAAATGTGAAACCTGGATATCCAGGCATCAAAAAAAAAAAAAAAAAAAACCCAGAAAAAAACTGCGGCAAGGTATGGTCCAGGTCCCTGTTCTGAGGCAACCAGAGCCTTGCATCCTCCAAAGAGGTGCTCTGATAGCTGGCTCCTATTTGTGCCGCTCCTGTTTGAGCTGCTGTGAGCTCAAGTGCCTGCATGTGTGGACATGCCCATAAGGTTCTTTACAAGTGGTTCTGACAGAACCAATGCCATTAAATAGAGCTTTTAATCTGTGCTTCAAATAAAACATCATAGGCAAAGGTGAAACCAGCTTTTCAATTGCAAGTGCATATTGTATATTAAGTGAAACAAATGACAACAGTCTTAGAGGCACAAAAGTCTAAGAGGCCCAAGAAGCCATGAAGTTTAAATAAAAAACTGCAGGCCATTGAACTGTGATAAAGTTCACTGTCACTTACCCAATGTGCTGGCTTTACTTTTGAACCATAATATGTCATTATATTTACTTCAAAACTATAGTTTATGAACATAGAGAAAATCCATGTCAATGAATAAATGGACAGTTTAAATGGTCAAAGTGTTAGCCAAGGGATTCAGTTTTTGGGAACATTTAGCCAACATTCAGCTTTCTTATTCTATGCTATTCTATTCCAGATAGTAACAGAACATGATATTACTCTGACTAAATGTTGATAAAAAAACTGAAAAGGAAGTTAACTTTAGGCATTTTTGTATTCTTTTGTCCCTTAAAATATCACTGAGTAGAAGAAAGAGTAAAATAATCTAAACTTCCATTAACTGGCCGCATCTACACAAGGCTCTGACTGTGCAGTTGTTACTGAGCAGTCATTTAGTACTTACATCCTGTGTATTATTGTGCAGTAGCGTCCCCACACAGCTTTGTGATGATGCGTGCTGCACAGTAGCTCATTACTACTGCTCAATAGCTCATTACTACTGTGCAGTTGTGTCACATCACGGCACATGCCCCACGACACTACTGTGTAGTAGTCTCAAGGTACTGCACAGCAGTAACAAGCTATTGCACAGTACACATCTTGTGTAGATGTGGCCACTGGGTGTTAAGGCCTAGATTCAACAAAACATCTAAGTGTGGGATTTACCATTCATTTAAATGGGACATAAGCAGTTGCTTAAAATTAAGCACTTGCTTAAGTGTTTCCCAAAAGCACCTACATGACTCTTGTTTTGTAATATAAGTTCACAAAGACTGAGAAAAGAAGAGAGAACTTCTGATACTACCTGAACTGAATAGTAAATAGGTTGCCTTTTGATATTGCTTTAAGCTCTAAAATGGAACTTCAGGACCTGATCCTGCATTAGACTCCATCCAGGAAAAGGGCTTTGCCTCAGGACCTTATAATGGATGACTATTTTTCTGGTTGACTTTAATATTATCTTAAATCTCTCAAGTAATTAATTTTGAGAAATTTTTCATGCTTTGTTTTTGCTGCAAGCTATGTTACTAGACAGGTTTATTCAAGCTTACCCAGCTTTAGTTTTCAAGAAGAAAATGGCACTCTACAAGCGGGCTTCACTACATATCACAGGCATTTTTCACTGGCACTTGACAAATGAGAGTGGAATTGAAGGAGGCTTAAAAGAAGGAGATTTCTGAAGACATACTGTTAATTGATAATCCAATTTGCTCATGCTCAAGAGAGATTTTCATCAACCAGCCACTTTTTTGTACAATGCTTGTCATATTTTAAGCCAAAAGAATCCCAAGAAAGATAACTCATTCATCTTATTTTATATTACTTTATTGATTTTATGGTGTGCTCATATGAAATGGTGTGATTACAGTTTTGAAAAGTATCATGGCTCTGTGGTTAAAAATATTTTTTTTCTTGTCTGCCCTCTAAGACTGACCAAAGATAAGAAAGTACATTAATTACATCTGCTGTAAAAAGATTTCAGTCAGTAAAGGATTACCCAAATGAGGGAGCGCATTATTAAATACAGATAGAAAAAAAGTTTGTGCCTCAGAAAAATAAGCTTGTCACCAAGCACAGTACCTGGGTTTTCGAGTGTGCTCAATATTGTGCCAACCCTGCTGCTTTTGTAAAATCAGTACTCTGGGGGCAGAATTAAGACAATACATAGAAGTTTTGAAAACTGAAGAAGGAAAGAATATCTTATACTATTCAGTACTTGTTTTTGGTAGGTCTGTTTCTATGAAGGTGGAGTTGAGGTGTAAAGAGGCAGCACAGGAGCTGAAATTCAGCTGTAATTAAAAATGTGCTGCTGGCCTGGCATAATCTGCAAAGGGTTTATGGCTTTGAAATTTGATTCCCCTTTTTGTCTACTAGTCTAGTTTCAGTAATATTTTAGACATACTGCAGGGCTTATTGAACCCTTAGAGAAGATATCGGTTGTTAGGATAAAAATGTAATGGAGAACTTACCAATGCTATTATCTAAGGGTCAGTTTTGTGGGTGTTTTATTACACATATTAAATACATTTGAACTCAGTGGCTGCATCCAGATGAGCAAGCACATGCCTGTTGCAGTGCCTCAAAGCAGTCTTAGCTGGCATGCTAAGAATGAAAAAATGTTCCCCCCACTGCATATTTGCAGCACTGACTCAAAATTTGATCCTGGGAAATTCCAGTATCAAAAAATAACACACTGGAAAAAAGCGGCACAGGGCAACTCCAGCATACCCACAGCAACCAGAGCCTGGGTCCTCAAAGGAGACACTTTGGCATCCAGCCAGAGAATTTCAATGGCTGCCCTGTGCCTCTGCTACCCCAGCATGCTGCCTCAGAATGCTGGGGCAAATAGGAGCAGGGTAAGGCTGCAGCAGTGGCTCGGGCCTGGGCTCTGTCCCAGGTAAGTAGGGACATGGGGAGGACTGTGGGGATGGAGAAACTGTCTGTGTGTGTGGGTGTGGAGGGGATGATGGGGGTGAGGAAACTATGTGGGGGTGGAGGGAACTGCTCAGGAGGGGTGGGTCCCCCGAATGGTGCACAGCTTCCTCCCTCACCCCCCACAGTAGTAGCAGCCATTGGGGCTAGGGTGGTCATCATAGAGGACAGCCTGGTTGCCCTCTGTCCTCTATTGATATCAAACCGGATGCCTTTATGCCCAAGGTCCCAGCAATGCACGCAGGGGCTGCACACCCTTGGGCCAAGCCAGGTCCTGCCTCCATGTGCCCCGTGCACCATTGGGCCAGACTGGTTCCATACAGGCAGGACCCAGCCTGACCCAAGGGCGTGCCCACTTTTGTGTGTCTTGCCAGGACCCCAGGTGACAGCAAGAGTAGCCCATTTCTGCCCAGTTCTGCCTGAGAGTGAGCACGAGTGGGCCAGGCCCATGGCCTGCAAGGATATGCATCCTGACAGATGCTGCTGCTGCTGCTACTGCTGTGGGGAGGGGATGTGTGCTGTGCGGGGCGCAGGGGACCCACTCAGTCTCCCCCACTCCCACACAGTCCCCCCACAATCTGCCCCAAAACCCCCCACCCACATACCAACCCACAAACCCCACACCACCCCAAAGCCCCACACAAACCTCACCCCCCACAAACCCTAACCCCCAACAACCCCCCACAAATGCCACACCCAGCCATCCACACACCTTCCCCCTCAAACTCCATATCCCTCCCAAGTCTTATACCCTGCATGCCCAGCTGCCAGATGGGATGGGAGAGGACCTGCTGGTGGGAGCCATGGGTGCAGGGGCAACTGCCACACTGCAGGCCTTCCCCATGCCCACACCAATGCTAGGACATTCAGCCCCAGTCTGGGGGGCTCCTGGTCCCAGGAACCACTTGGGGGGTGTGATGGGCTGGGGGGAGGGGGAAGGTGGCAGCAGGAGTGTATGTGAGAAGGAGAAATGAGGGTTGGGGGACAGCTCCAGGTAGAAGAGGCACCTGATGTGCCTGCCACTTTAAGAGATCAGGCAGTCTGGGGAGTCACCAGCAAGTGGGGTCAGGCCTAATTAGAGAGTCAGTAGATCTAGGGGCTGGCAGGTAAAGCTAGGCATGATCAAGGGAGTTACCTGACTGCATGGGAGTTGCCCAATTCGAGAAGGGCTGGGCTTAGATGAGTATGAGCCCAGACCCTGAAAGTAGGGCTGGGAGTAACATTTGGGGAGCTACTGGAGGAACATCACCCAGCAGAAAGGTTGTAGCTCCTGAATGCCAGCACAGAGAATACCATCTGAGACCTCTGAAGGTTTAGGTAGGAACTATGGGGATGGAGGATGTTACTAAGGACCCAGCATGGGGTCCAGAGCCCTGAGAAGGTGGCTGAGGGCCTGGAACCTAGAGAGAGGCCAAGCTAGCTCAGAGAGAGTGAGGGGCTGTGTGCACAGGGCCCAGTGAGAGGTCAGGCCAGCTCAGAGAGAGGGGCTGAGAGTCTATTTAGACGCTAGGGGAGCCCTAAGTGAAGTCCTGAGCAGTTCTGAGACCTATTTAAGGGCCTGGGTGAACCTAGAGAGTGTGACAGAGCATGAGAGCTCATCAAGGGGTCCTGAGGAGCTCAAAGGAGAAAGGGGCTGCATTAAATAAGATCTATAAGGGCTCTTGGTGAGCACCAGAGAGCAGGACTAAGTTATGGAGGGGCCTGTGAGGGTGGTGTGAGGGTCTGACAGCTGGAGGACTATCTTCAATTGGTCCATGCTTGAGCCAGGTCCCAGGAGGGGCCAAAGGGTGAGAGTGCCCACCATGAGAGGCATCAAGGTGCTGTGGAGAGCCTGGAGTCTTGACTGGTCTGGAGGTGGGGCCAGGGTCTAGGAGAGACACAAAAGTCTGTAAGGGGGCACAGCCAAGATAGAGGAGGCAAAGGGTCTGCAGCCCAGGATGATAATGGCTGGTACTTGGCTATCTGAGGAGGAGGGATCAAGAACAGGGGTGATTTGGGGCCAGAGATGGAGAATGCAAAGATGAGATGGAACTAGGGCCAGAGAATCTGGTAGTTAGCAGCCCAGGGAAACTGCAATACATATAGGGGGAGCCCAGGAGAGGTGTAGGACATCTGTGGGGAGCCCAGAGAGGGATGAGGAACATCAAGTAGGCCTGAAGGTACTGGATAATACCTAAAACTGCACTCTACTGGAGTTGGTTGGTGTGATGGGGCTGCCTGTGATGAGGCAGTCTCCATGAAATGCCACATGTGGGCCACTTCAGAGGAAGATGAGGATGGGGCATCAGAAAGTCTCAGCTTCCCCTGCCTGGTGGGTAGCCCCATGGAGGGCAAACACACCCTGACAAAAAAGCACTTGGCCAGGGAAAACCAGGACCATGGGGGTCCAGAGGCCCAGTGTGGGGCCAGGGAATATCATGTGGACCACAGCAGTCCAGAGGCCTGATCAGAGGACCAGGAAGACCATGTGGACCATGGGTCTCCAGAGGTCCATTGAGGGGCAGGGGAAGACTATGTGGACCATGATCCCAAAGAGAGGGATAAATGTATGGAGAGGTCTGGGAGAGCAGACCCACAGTAAGGAGAGGGCTGGCAGCTGGAGAACTGACTCAGAGAACTTCAACTGGTCCATGCTGGGGCCAAGGCCCAGGAGGGGCCCAAGAGTGAGAGTGCCCACCTTCAGAGGTGGCCAGAGCTGCAGAGACCTTGGAGTCTCAACTGGTCTGGAGGTGGGGCCAGGGCCTAGAAGAGGCAGAAAGGTCTGTGAGGAGCCACAACCGAGAGGGAAAAGTGTCAAGGGGTATGCAGCCCAAGATGCCGATGGCTGGTGTTAGGTCACCTGAGGAAGAGGGGTCAAGGCCAAGGGTCCAACAATGAGGCCCAGTGAGTGGGGCCTGAGGTAGCAAGAGGGGCTGGAGCTGCCTAATGAGGCCCAGCTAATTGAGCAGGGCCAGTGGGTTGAGAAGCACAGTGAGGGGCCAGAACCAGAGTCAGAAGCATTTTTAAGGTCTGAAGAACAGATGTAAAGGATGCCAGCTGCAAGGCATGGGACACAGTATAGGGAAGGTACAGAGCTGTGTGATTGGCCCATAAGGGCACAAGTGAGGTGGTCATTACAGTAAGATCAGGGCAGCTTCCTGCATATAGATCAATATCTATCAAGGCATGGCTGGTGAGAGCAGGGCAGGCTGCCCCTAGAATGGGGTATTTCAATTTTTTGTTTGGGTACCCTGTGATGGACACTCATAGGTTTTGCTAGCTGGGACATGTGGAACACATGCCTCACGATCATTTGCTGAAGGCTGTGCTCTATGTCCAACTGAAGAACTACCTGTGATACAGAGGAAGCCCAAAGCTCCCATACAGCAACAAGGTCAAGTAAGGTCTCAAGAAATTCAGCATTCCCACTAACAACCATGAGAACCTG
The DNA here is from genome assembly GCF_052110815.1 of Crocodylus siamensis. NCBI lineage: Eukaryota > Metazoa > Chordata > Crocodylia > Crocodylidae > Crocodylus > Crocodylus siamensis. The sequence continues at coordinate 70,830,585 of NC_143398.1, forward strand.
CCCACAATTCAGCATTCCCACTAAGAACCACAAGAACCTGCCCACAGCTGCTCAATCTGAAGAAGCCAGGTCAAAGCTGGTGCAGTTACCACAGGCAGCCATTAGAGAGCCCAGGCTGAGGCCCGCAGCTGAGTCAGGAAGCAGTGTATGCTTCTACCTGTATTTAATGAGTGGACCTATAGCCACTGTGGAACAGCTTGCCACTCATCCATAGTGGTCTTCTCCCACACCACTGCCAAGCACCACTGACTGACTGACTTCGTTGTATTTACTTTCATCTATCAAGAACTTGGATGGCCATTAATATAACTAGAGCTCATAATATAAAATAATTGCCTCTATAACTTGTATCAGCTACTTTTAAGAACTGCTTGCTGCCCTGCAATTCAATATAAGGCAGCAGAACAACATTAGTTGCATAGAATGACTCAAGAAATGGATCTTAGAGTACAAAATCAACCCTATTGGACAAATCGGTTAAAAATATGGTATCTGTTATATGATTAAAACACAGTTTCATCTTGTAGTGGGATGTAACTCCCAAATCATAAAAAAATCAAAGTCTTTAATAATATTTTAGGACCCACACAATTATTTCTTGTGGGCACTGCAAGATAGAACTATATTTAACCACACTTGAGGATAGCTATGATGAACTGGCTTCCTGAACATAAATCAATGTAATGTTGATTAGGCCTTTGTGTTTTACCATAACTCCCAAATAAAAAGAACGTCAGTTGTGTCTTTTGGCTCTGGCATGGTATTGGTTGGTACCACTTTTACAAAATGTTTCTATTCTTCTTATATTCTGTACATGTAATTTCTCCATCCGTGCTTGCAAATATGATGTTTTGTAAATGTTTAATCATTCAAATTATAATCATAACTAATTAAAAATGAATATGTTAATATTAGTCAGCCATGGTACACAGTGAATGAACATTATCTTCTGATATCCTTACCTTCTAATAAATAATGGGCACATCTACATGTGCAATTAATGTGCTCTCAGGTACACATGTACACACGCGCCCACATTGGGAGCCAGTTGAGCCCAAGAGCAGCAGCCAAGTTCAGGGCTGCTCCTGCCCTACTCTGTTGTAGCTAGGGGGAGCTCCAGGCTCCCCTGGGTGCCAAAGGATGGGGAGAGCTACCCTGGCTCAGTGGGCACCTCTTTGCTAGCTGGGGGGAGATCAGGCAGGCCCTGATCCCTAGGGGACAGGCAAGCTCCGTCCCAGCCAGGGGGAGATCGAGCTGGCCCTGACCCCCAGGAGGCCAGGGGGAGTAGTCCCAGCTGGACAGGCATCTCCATCCCAACTGGGGAGATATCAGGCTGGCCCTGAGATGAGCATTTGTGAAGCTCGGAGGGCACTGCCTACCTAACTGGACCCCTCTGCCCCGCCTCCCCCAGGAGCTTGTAGCCAGTCTGATCTCCCACCAGCTGGACAGGAGCTGCCAGTGGAGCCAGGATAACTCTTCTATGCTATGCAGAGCTCCAGACTTAGCTAGGCAGCAGTGTGGCACCCTGCTGACTGGGAGCAATTTGCTCCTGGTCAGTATGTACATGTGCCATTTTTCTAGTACCTGTATCTACCAGTATTAGAAAATGCTACTTTAGAGCAAGCTAATACTCAGTAATTGCCCTGCACGTGTAGACAGTGATACTTAATTGTGCATTTGATTAGTCTAATGCAGTAAAGCATCTGATATGGATGTATTCACTGGGCATGTCTACACATCCATTTTAATGTGCAGTAATCTATTTTACTGCACATTTAAGAATCATGTAAAAAACTGTAAGTACGCTAATGCACAATAAAATAGGCTACTGTATATTAAGTGTCACTTAAAAAGCATGCACTTGGGCAATCTAATGTGCATTTATTCAGTAGCTCACACTGGTTTTCAAAATGGATTTGGAACCAAATAAAACCAGCCTGTTGCAGTTGCTGAATTCATTGGAAGTGTTTTTTCTCAAGAAAAATTTCACTGAACATTTTCTTCTGTTTTTATTGAATTTTTGTGCTTTGGATAGAGGAATTTTATTGAACTTGCCTCTCCCCAAGTATTATTTTTTGATGCTGTGATAACAAAAATCTCAAAACTGCTAGAACAATAATTTTTCACATGCTTAGAACTAAAATATTTATGCTTTATTTTTCTTTAAGATCTGAACAACTTTCACAAAACTGTATCCTTTCAATAAAATTTGTATTTTGTCAGAAAAAAAATGTTGTTGCTGTTTTTGAAAACAAAAGATTTAATTGGAAATTTTGGTCCATCTCTAAGTAGGCTTTTAGGCACTTGGAGCAGTTCCTTTGCAGAGGCTGTGGAGAAGCAACAAAGTAACAAGAATATATTTCCTGGTGTCTTTGGTTTTGGGTTTAGTTCACGGTTTGTTTGTTTTTCTCCTTTTTTTGTCTCCTATGGAGTAAAGCATATTACCCCGGGGGGGGGGGGGGGCGCGATTTTCCACGGTAATCACCCAAGCTTAGATTCATCAGGTCTCTGTCCTGACACTTCATCTATCAAAATCCATCAATAAACCTTAGCAAGAATGAGGCCAGGAAAGAAAGCATTTTGTGGCCTTTATTCTAAAGTTCTAAACAATCAATGCAGAGTTCTATTAAAAAAAATGTGTTCTTCCTTCAAACCACTGGTTTCATAGGGAACTGGTTCCATAGTAAATGAACAGTAAATTCAACATAACTTTGCTAGGTTGTCATCTGCTCTGAAAATGGCAAGAAGCATTATTTTGGCAATGCTGGCTGGATCATAAAGGAATTGGCTCCTGTTGCCATTTCGGTTAGCAAAATGCATCATTTTTATGCAGAGAAAAAAAACCTTTCCTTTTTTAATCAACTCTTTTAGGATCTATGACTGGCAAATGAACATCTGCTCTTAGTATCCTTTTTCACAGATAACAAAATCCATGTGCAGCAAACATTTAGTACAGTTCCTGTTATTGTCTCTTCAAAACCATAAATTACTGCTGTTTTTGGACTTATGAAATTGCATTTTGAGGACATCATCTTGCATTCAATGTAGTGGCATTTTATAATAACTAAATTAAAATGGGCCTTGATAAATTATCTTGATTTTAAGGGATTTCATTCAGTATAGAACAGGTCAGAAGTTATATGTATATTTCTAAATCATTTGCATTTTATGTAAACATTATATACAATGATAATTAAATGTGTCAACTAGTTAGTTGACATATTTAGTCACTACACAGCCAGACAGGTAAAGCCGTTGGAAAACTACAGTACTTGGATTAAATGTGCTGCTGCTTCATTTAATTGGGATGTATTTAGGAACAATGCTGACACAGTAAGAACTGAAACTGATTTGAGCATTTAGTTACCTTTTAAAATTAATCTTTATATTTTTATAACCTTCTGCAAACTTTCATTGTTGAAAGTGGAAGACAGAATTTAGAACATTAAAATGAGAGATGCAATAGGCCCAGGCCACAAACACTGAATTAAGTTTTGAAATTTTTTCTTTTTCTTTTCTTTTTCTGGGGGGAGGAGGGCGTATAATTTGGTCTGAAGCCTTCTCAAATTAAGAAGAATAATTGATCAAATTAAACCTAGATAACAGACACAACTTCACTCCAGTTATCCATTGGTGAATATGGGCCTTTTAAAATTTGGTCTTATGAAGGTAAAGTACCGTGCATACAAAGAACAATTTCACTAAGTTAACTTGTGGCTCAATATTCTATATTTTAAAAAGTCAATGGGAGTTATATGAAACTTGTATAAGTACCTTCTGTATCAAGTATCTATCGATATATATATTTTATGTAACAATCTTGTCATAGACTTAGTGGGTTAATTTTGGGCTGATGTACCAAACCTAGTTTAATGTATTGTTCTTTCAATAAAGAGCTGTATTTCACGGTGTATAGGTCAACATAGTGTATAAGTCAACTCAATTTTTCTGATTCAGAAAGTTATGAATTTCATAGATTTTGTAGATGCAGTGTATAAGTCAACCTAACTTTTTAGATCAGAAATATGGGGCTGACTTATACCAGCCTTGTGCGCCCTCCCTGTGGGCCAGGCACCCAAGGGGTGAACACGTACCACAGTACCACTTACAAGGATTGGAACAGGATTGAATTTTAAGAGCTAAAAATTTGGCTTCAAACCTCAGCTTATGCACTGTGAGATACAGAGTTCACATAAATACTTGAAACTAGAATAACACTAACATCTGTTATCTTTCCAAATTCATACTTCAAACACAGGTATGTTTGCCACTAGGACTCCCTCTTCCCATTACAGGTATTGTACAATTAACTAGTTAATTGTACAGTTACTCGAAGACCAACTATACATGCACAGTAGTTAACAAACAATAAAAAGCTCCAACCAGCCATTAAATTAGACCTTGAAAATACGTATTAACTTTATAGTTGGTGGCTACCAAGCTTTAATTTGCATGTAAACCAAGGTAGTAGCGTCTCCCCTGTGTTTGGGAGCCCCATCAGCTAATGAGGCTCCCAGCTGTGGGAGTGTGCTGTACCCAGCATAAAACTCCCAAGCCCTAAGGATTGCAGCAACCTTGATCCCCAGTGTCTGGGAGTTTCCTGCACCCTTTAGCCCTGGGGACTGTGGTTGCCACAATCTTTAGGGGTTGGGGGTGTGGGGAAACCTGGGATCAGAGGATCAGTGATCCTCTGGCCCCAGGGTTTTCCTACCCCCCTCCCAAGGTGGGGGGGATCATCCCTGCAGCAATCCCCCAGCCCCAGGGGTGGCAAGATCAACACAGTGCCAGTTCTTCAGGATTAGGTGTGCATGGGGTACCCCTGCTGTTGAGATCCCCTCAACTGGCATGCATGGGGTGCCTAGCCACAGGAGGTTGCTTCTTGCCAGTGCAGGGATCAGGCTCCTCTTCTACCAGCAATAAGGCATGGGTAAAGCTAATATGCAATCCCACAATTGCACCTGCTGCCATACACGTGTGGCATGGTAGAATGCACAATTATGTGAATCATGCATTTGATCCTATCATACCTTTATGTGCATGTGTACAAGGGGTCTGAGGGTGAGACCAGAGTTGCCTCATTGACCTATTTCCCTGTTTTAAGCACATCAGCTTTGGACAAGGGTAGTGTATGAATGAACCATTATTGAAGCCCTCATTACAGGGACTTGTGGGTGCAGCAGTGTAGACAAGCCCACAGTGGCCCTGCCCATGCAAAAATAATAAGGCATCCTTTCCCCCAAAAAGCATACAGTCAAAGGGTGTATACAACAATTCAGTGCACCTGGTTTACAAACATGTGGCTTACTTTAAGCTATGTGATCCTAGTTCAGGAGTGTTATGTGCAGATGTTTGCCAGAACCAGAAGCCATGTTGAGAACCTGGGGTAGGGGGAGGGACAGGTGGGATCAGCGGGGCTGGTGGGTCCATGAGGAAGTTTGGTAGGTCCAGAAGGGGAGCTGACAGGTTTGGAGGGGCTGCTGTGTCTAGAGGGTAGAGGGTGAAAATAGCTTGGTCAGGGTGGGGAAGGGAGTAGGAAGAGTGCATCCCCAGGAATGGGGTAAGCAGCTGGGTTTTCCTAGCCTGGGGCTGTGCTCTGAACATGTGGAAACATTTATTAGATCAGGCTAACCTGTTCCTGATCAGTGCTTCTCAAAGTGGTGGTCCGCAGACCAGTACCAGTCCATGAGCCACCGGTTGCTGGTCCACAGCAAGTTCCCAGGAAAGAAAGAAATATATTTTCAGAAGCATAATATTGACATGTCATAGTGCCACAGTTTGTACGTTCCAACAGTCCAGGTGACGTCATGTTGTGTGAGGTGAGGAAAGAGAAAGAAACAGCCAGTCACGTATTTGTGTAGTGCTGTTACACACAGTTGCTGACAGCAACTGAACCGGGCACCGGTTCCTGGCCCATGGGAAAAAAAATTGCTGGTCCGCCATATCAGACATTTTGAGAAGCACTGCTTTAGATCAAGACACCATTTCTGACCCAATTTAAACCTCCCGATAGGTCAATCTAAATGTAATGTTTGCACAGATCCAAAGTGTAAAATGATACTCAATAAATAAAATGCTACAGTAACAACAGTGCCATTATGGTTGTTATTGAACAGTAATAAGAGATTTACCCGAGTAATGACTGCAGGACTTGGCTTTTTGACTGACTCTGAAGGAAAGCACGGTAAAATATTGCCTCTGAAAAATAAAAAAAAGCCAAATACATTGTGCTGCATACTATTGCCTGAAGCTGGTTACACAAGGAACTGCTTTAACTAAAAGGCAACTATTTTTGCTACAACTGTTCTTCAAAACATGTTAAATAGCTTTTACTAATTTAAGAGACTTCTAGTTCCTCTCCTGCAACACACATACATATATACTCCTACCTCATCCCTATCCAATTATTGATTTTGGCAGTTCCCTGAGGTCCTTGTTCTAGTCACAATTCTTTCAAGGAAATGGAGCGAGTTGCAGGCCCTCTCTGGCTCTCATCAGAAAGAACAGCAGTTGGGGTCTTTGAAGCAATTATAAGGCTCCCTGTCTCTTGCAGAGTAGTCATTAGGGATATACTGCTTCTTGCTTTTTCAACTCATTCTTATCAGTGTCTGCTGCTGCCATTACCAGCCACTTGACATTTCCAGTGCCTACACTAGCAGTAAGTAACTGAAAAGCAGTAATCAGCTATACATGTTTACACATGCTAATATTCTGATTCACAATAGACATTCTCCACATGGGACAAACTACAGCAATTTGAAATGGCTGAGGAACAGAAGAAGTGTTGGGAGCAATAATAGATGAAGTGTGTATGTTGTGCCACTACTATGCTGTGCTTCCTTTATGCCTTGGTGATGTTTCAAAAAGTTGGCAATTTCATATGTGACTTGGGAGTGACTGAGTTAGCTACAAGATTGCAGAAAAGGATCTGGGGCTTACTGTAGATTACAGAGTGAATATAATTTAACAGTAGTGGTGCGTGAAGCAGGCCCTATTCAATTCAGATTTGGCCTGAATCCGGGACAGTGATTTGATTTGTTGATTCTGATCACTATCCCTGATTTGATTCAGCAGAATCTGAATTGGAAGATTCAATGCTAATTTAAAGAATCAGTGATTCGGACATAGACACAGTTTAAATGTTTTCTACATACCTTGAGGTACCACCGCAGCTTGTGAATGCTGTGATGCTGGGGCGGATAGAGCATCCCACAGGCGTGCAGGGGGGCGGGCCCTCCATGTGCTTGGTGGTGAACCTGGAAGTGGACCAGAAGTATTTCCAGTCCACTTCTGGGTCTGCCAGGGAGCACGCCCACCCCCCTGCACCCACCTGGACCAGCAATTGACTGTGAGGGGACACCAGGTGCCCCCCCCCAAAACTGGGGAGGCACTGGGGGGACCGGGAGGCACTGAGCTGGAGGGCCATGGGGGGAGGCCCTCAGTGTGCTCCCTGGCAGACCCAGAAGTGGACTGCTGCTGCGCAAGCCAGGGAGCCCCCCATGCTTCTGTGGGAGACTCCATGCACCCCAGCATCACAGCATTCACGAGTTGCCTGCTACCTAGAGCTATGTAGAAAAAACATTTAAACCTGTGTCTATGTCTGAATTGCCAAATCTCTCTGAAACTCTCCAAATTGATTCGGAGGGTTCCGATTTGATTCAGAAAAATGAAAGGGTCCCCTGATTCAATTCAGATTCGGCCAACCAATTGGTCTGAATCTCTCTCTGCCAAATCAAATCAGGGACCAAAGCTTTGCACAGCCGTATTTAACAGGATAATATTATTGCTAAAAAGCTAATGGCATACTGAGATGTTATTATGCATCCAAGTGTCCCATTCAAATCACAGGAGACGGTTCTTCTCTATTCAGTTCTGCAGAGGCCTCACCTGGAGCACTGAGGCAAGATGTTATAACAATTTTCAGATATAAAAAGGGTTATTATAAAGAGATTGTCAATCAACTGTTCAGGAAGAGCGTACACAAACTGCATAGGCTTCCTCGGCCTGACAAATGGGTATTTAAACCCAAAAGCTTCCTAAGAAGAATTTTTCCAACTATATGAGTTGATCAGATTTACCCAAAGAACCTTGTCTGCCTAATCAACTGTTCTGAAACTGCAACAAAGGAGATTTTAGTTGGATGTCAGAAAGAACAGTTTTACTATATAAGTGGGTAAACACTGATACAAATTATATACCTAAAGAGACTGTGGAGTCTCCCTCACAAAAAGTTTTTAAGTGCAGGTTACACAGACACTTGGCTGGGATGGTTTAGTCAGGGATGATCCTAGTTTGAGCAGAAGGTTGGACTAGATGACCTCCTGACCACTTTGTTTTTCTAGGATTAAAAGCGAGAAGCTGTTATCCTAGTTTAAACCTAATTGACTATCATTTTATTGATTGAAAATCAAGGGATCAATTTTCTTTCCCAACATAATTAAAATTTAGTGTTAGTAAGACTACAAGAGTTCACCTACATGTATGTAACCTCACAAGTTCTAGAAGGGAATAATATTCCTACTTTGAAATATGCACAGTATGTACAGGGACGTGCCAAACATGGACATTTGGGAGAGGGTCCAATTTTACTATCCAAGAAGTGGGAAGTGATAACTTGATTTTCATAGTGATAATTTTATGTGAATAAAAGACAGCTGTAAAGTGCAGTAGAACCTGTCTAATTTCAGCCATATGACCAATTACCAATGGATTAAAGTTTAAACATTGTAAAGTGAGGAGCATCCTACATAGTAACAGAGATTATAGTTAAGCAAGAAAAGATATTTCATTTACAAATTATTACAGCCTTTAGTTCACTCCAGAGATTCATGGCGGAAACCTTCCATGCCTTTAATCACATTAGTTCTTCTTATCCAGTTTTCCTTTTTAAATAAACTATCCTATCCAAAGGGTGCCACATTATATGTTGAGATACAAGCAGTGCTCAGACTAGGTATGTGGGTATTAGTAGTTATGCTGTGTCTTATTTCCACTACTGCTGCTTGAAAAAAGGAAGCAAGCCAAGAGGAGGAATTTTTAAAAAATGAGAAAACATGCCATTTATCTCAATGCTAGTACTTTATGCTCTAGGAATTGAGTTGAGGGGCAGGGGCAGGAAGAAAGATTGTTGACTATTAGAAAAAAGTTTCATGGCATAACAACAGCCATATTTTCTGAAATGTGAGGGATGTTCAGATTCTTTTCTGGCATAAACTGGCATGCTTCAAACGGCTTCAGTGGAGCTATGATAATTTACACCAACTGAAGAGCTGGCCCTAAGTATGCAGTAACTCTTTATCTATCTTTGCTATTAAGTTAAAGAAATCTTTTGAAAGTCAGCACAAACCCCATGAGTAATCTGAGAAAGAAAACGTGAGTTTTTTTCTGCCCTGTAGGCATCTGTTGGATAAATGATGCAACCTACATAACAGAAACTCGGTAACCAGATGCATGCAGCACATCATTCACACAATACTGAAAAGGATATAATGCCTATTTGAAATATCATCTTTTTAAATTTAATCATAGCTAACCTGATTCATCATGTAAATAAGGCTAAACATTTACCAGTTATAGTTCCTGCTTTTTGTAAACCTGTAAAGTCTCTGATAGTGCAAGTGAAATTTAAAGATTTTCACCTCCAAAACTCTTGTGAAGATGATAGTTGTTCTGACCCTGACAGCCATTGCTGGCAAAATTTTTACGCAGCATGAGTATGTTTCAAAGGCTAACTACTGCTTAGGTGAAATTTAAGGACTGAGTTGGACTTAATCCTTACACTGGCCCTCAAGACTAGCCATAGATTTCTCTCCTTGTGTACACACAAATTTACTTATGTACACACACTCACTCTTTCATGCTTTCCAACCTACATAAGTGAAAACCTAAGTTTATAAATATAGCAAAATATAAACTCACATCAAATACAATCAAAATGTATGGGACATGCTTACAGGATGGAGTCACTGGAAAGCAATGACTAAGAAAAAAGGACCTGCATGTTGTCATAGATACCCAGTTGAATATGATACTGGGACAAAAAGGGCTGATACAATATTCTGATATATTAGCATAAGGATATGTTACAGGACTAGGGTGCTGCTACCACTGTAAATGGCATAGGTGAAACCAGTACAGGAGCACTGTGTCCAGATCTGATGTCCACGCTACTGCGGAAAGGATTCTTCACCTTCTTTATCAAGGTATGTGCCTGTGAATACAAAATGTTGTCCCTAGACAGATGGATCCCTAGTACAAGTCCTTTGATAATTTCCCTTGAATATTTTGATATTTGTGGGCTATTTAGGGAAAGAGAGTTAAATCATTTCTCTTCCTAGTATGGAATATTTTGCTTACTTGCAGCCACTCAGTGATTCTTTTCTTGATTTATACTATAAGGTCTCTCAATTCAGAATGACATTGTGTCAGCATAGTACCTATAACAATTGAAATATTCAGATACTATTGGCACTACTATTGCTACTGCCACAACCAACATTATTGACATCAGAGAACAAAGATGTAGAGAATAATATTTTCAAAATTATGTATTTTTCAATTGTTATGGTTACTGAAATAATTCTTAGAGTAACTGTGGCACTCAATAGCACTGGTTTCCATTGGAAATTTGGGCCAAATATTTGAACCATTTTACCAAAACATATCCTAGTCTTTGAAAATGTTTTAGTTTGTAGAAGAGAACTTGTAGAAATTTATTATTTAAAAGTTGAAATAATTATTTGTAACAATGGGCTAGGGCTTAACAACCTACTGACCATTGATAAATCCAACACTTCAGCAAGTGAGTATATCAAATCGTGTATTACCTGCTGTTCAGTTACTGAAATGATTACCAAAATACAACTAGCTATGCCTGTACTATATACTGGCCATGTCTGTACTATATTTTGCTTATCTTGACTTAATGCACACAGGAAGAGAAAAGTGTATGATAATAAGCTATAAATAGAGAATAGTGATGATGAAAAATGTTTCTAAAAGCTAGCAAGAATGTATTTTCCCTCCTAATACACTCTAGGTAAACCAACAGAAATATTATTTATTCTCTGGTGGATGATCAGTTGAACACCTTTTAGCTGCACATATTAAACTTAGCTCTGTAAGCTTGTAAATGTACCACTAGCTGAAGACATATTTTAAGGGGGAACTTGAATTTGTTCAGAGAAAAATAAATTCACTAGAACAAAAACTCTCCTAGTGTAGGTCAGTATTTGAGCTAGAACAATTGCATCCCTTCCCTAAGGCCAAGTCATAGTCACATTTTGCCTAGGTAGAGTGGAGATTTTTTTTTTTATATTGATAGATGAAGGACTATCATAAAAGGCAGTGCTATTCTATTATGGCACTGTTTCATTTGACTTTCCATAAATGAATTTAAATTTGGAGGAGGGGGAAGTGACAAACTACTATCAGTCATCAATATCCGTTAAGGGTTTTAAGACCCAGCTAGACAAAGCTTTGGCTGGGATGATCTAGTTGAGGATAGTCCTGCACTGAGCAGGGGATTGGACTAGATGACCTCCTGAGGTCCCTTCCAACCCTAATTTTCTAGGATTCTATCTTTTGTTTTCTTATTTAGTACTTTTTAGCTTTGGCCTTTGAGTGGGGAAGCCGAACATAGAATTCCCAGTAATAAGTCCTTAAATGTTGATTTAGCTTTTACTTAAAACCCCACCAAAACAATGGGGTACGTTGTAGTAGTAATGCAAAATTCTACCCTCAGCAACCCATACCCCTTTGCCCCATTCCAGCTGACAAAAATGAAGAAAGAATTCTGAAAGCTAAATGCAAAGCAAGCATAAAAACTGACAAACTTCCACAATAACACTTGCATTCACTCTTCACAAGTATAGATAATTATATAAGATACTAAGTACTGAAGAATTAGGCCCCTCATCTTGGCAATATTTTGATTCAGGTTAAGAGCTTATAGTGAGAACAGAAAATAAATTACCAACTGGTCGGGAAATGCAAGGGTAAGATGCTGTTGTTTCTCTGGATGGTGTGTTTAACCCATTGTAATATGATCCCTTTTTATTCTTGTATAGCATTGTTTCTTATACTAAGGGCCAACTGTGACTTGAATGGGACACTTAGATGCATAATAACATCTCAGTATGCCATTAGCTTTTTAGCAATAATATTACCCCTGGGGGTACACAAGACATCTCTGGAGGGTACAGGGGAGAAACTTTGTAATAGTAGGTTTTTCTTTATAATAAGAATGGCATTTAAGGGGTTAAAATATCAAATGTATTCTGGTAGGGGTATATGGGAAGCTGGTAAATCTCGAAGTGGTACACAATAAGAAAAAGTTTGGGAACCTCTGCTGTAGGCTATAACAGCTCATGCCTTTCTGGATGAGTAAGTCTATATCGGGGTTGAGCAAAGTCTGGCCTGCTGGCTGGATCAGGCCCATGGTGGACTCCATTTCCTAGTAGCCCCTGCCTATGTTGTTGTGGCTGGTTTCCAGTAGTGTTGGTGCCATGACAGCACAGGACCACAGTTTTCATGGAAACCCCAAAAGTGCTGGCAGGGCACACAGTTGGGTGGGGAGCTTCCCGGGGGCTGGGATCTTGTGCTAGCTCCTGTGTGGTCTGGAACTGGGGCACAGCTGCAATCCACTGCCTGCACGCCCCAGGCAGGGGCATGCAGGCAGCTGATCATGGCTCTGCCCCAGCTCCAGACTATGCTATCACCATTGCAAGATCCCAGCCCTGGTTGCAGAGCCCCTCCCCGCCAAGGTGTGTGCCTGCCAGGACTGGTGGAGCTGGTCTCTATGGAAACCCTGGCCCTGCACTGTCATGGCACCACCAATGCTGGGGTCTCCATGGAAACCACAGCACCATGGTCAGGGGCTGCTGGGAAATGGAGTCCAGCCATCAGCTTGATCTGCCAGTTTGCCCATCCCTGGTCTATATGGTGCCACACTGCCCTGCCTTCTGCCAAGCTTCAGACTAACACAGCTAACTACCTCTCTCTACCTTTTAGAATCATAGAAAGTTAGGGTTGGAAGGGACCCTAGGAGGTCATCTAGTCCACCTCCCTTTTATGTGATTACATTAATTTTCCTTACCTGGAGAAGAGGGTTGAAAACCATAATTATTACATGCAGAAGCACAGTAAAACTATGTAAATATCTACCTAAAAATAAAGAAAAACTTTAAAGAAAATTGTGGTTCTGAAAATAACATATTTTCCATTGTTCATCTCCATTTGTATAATTGCAATATCAGTCATATCGCATCCCCACCACAGCAGATGGTTTGGATAACAGCACCTTTCTGAAAAGCAAGTTTTTCAAAAATATCTCTTCTGGTTCTGCACTTGATTGTGGTTAATATCCAGTCATTCATTCTGAAGAGGATGATTTTCTGCTTTATTCTCCAAATCCCACTCTGGTCTTTTTCTGAATCCCACCACTACTCTGCCAATCTTCCCTCTTCTGGTTAGTACAACAGCTGCTTTCAAGATTGCTGTTTGCATATGCAGTTATGCTGATTTCATGTTAATGGAGACTACCGAGTTATGTACTTGGAAATTGTCATCCCAGAATCTAAATAGGTGACTTCTGGAATAGACTTGGTTCTCCTTGCACTACTATCTGCGCTTTTCAGTTTTGGAGAGTGGCATTGCCAAGGTCACTTCTAAACCTGTGTTGAGATGATTGGTAATTGTTCAACAAAATGTTTATACATCACAAAATGCATATTTATCAAAACCAAAACTGTTTATAGGAAAGGGTTGGTTTTGATGAATCCCTTGTAAAGAAAAGAAGAGAAAAGAGAAAAAGAAAAGAAGAAAAAAGACAAGAAAAGAAGAAAAAGAAAAAAAGAAGAAGAGAAAAGAGAAACTCTTAACTTTAAAAATCATCTTACTCAAAATGCTGGGAATTTTGAAGTTTTCTGTTAGGAATGATTTTTTGTTTGGTACAAAAAAAATTAAATGGAAGAGATCCATATAAAAGCAGGATGTTTCCATTAGCACAATTCTAAAATTTCTTTCAGTATTGGGGTTTGTGAAATTTTCATCCTGATTTAGGACAGTAAATATTTTCAAATATCAAAATTTCTCATAGGCTGTGAAGGCTACTTTCTGTCCAGCTCCAGTCTGTTGCAAAGCAATATAATACTGTTATGCTAAAATGCAGTGCCCTGAAATCTGGAGGGTTAGTGGCTCATAGATGCATAGATTCACAAACTGTAAGGGGCTGGAAGATCCTTGGGTCCAGCCCCCCTGCACTAGGCAGGAAAGACAACTGGGGTCAGGTGATCCCCAGCAAGGTGACCGTCTATCCTCCTCTTGAAGATTTCCAGGGTAGATGACTGCACCACCTCTGGAGGGAGTTTATTCCACAGTCTGGACACCCTGATTGTGAAGAAGTTTTTCCTAGTGTTAAACCTAAAGAGGTCTTCCAGGAGTTTGTGGCCATTACTCCAGGTTTTCTCCAAGAGTTCCCTGGTGAACAGTTGTTCACCGAGCCCTCAATGTATTCCTCCACTGTAGCGGCTCCCTTGAAAGATAGATAAATGGTTGTAACTAATAGGAAGAAGCCTAAACTTTTCTGATATCTAAACCAATTTAGGCAACAATGTCTTATTCAGAAACCCCTGTCAAATTCCCTCACTTGGCTCTAACCTCCCATGCAATGGGGGTTGCTAATGGAACTGTGCAACTCTCTCTTGTGACTGACTAAAAAATCTTTTAAAATTCGGCAATATTTTGAACCTCATGTATATTGTGTACTGTAGGGCTGTGAAATCTTTTAGAAGCAAATTGTAACAATGGAGTTAGCTCTGAATAGGTGTGTCTATATGAGATACTATGTTGCTGTAGTGATGAACTATGTCACTGTAGCTTGTCAGTACGGCAACATAGCATCTAAAAATAACTGTGCGGTGCCAGGACTGTGAAGTACCAGTATGTACCAGTAGGTACTGCACAGCAAGTACTAAATGACTAAAGCAAGTACTAAATGACTGTGCAGTACCAAATGTGCAGTCAGAGGCACATGTAGAGGCACCCAATGAGGAGCAGATACTAGTATAAGAGCACAGCAGGGAATAAGCTGCAACTCAGGGACCCATGGTTAGTTTCCTGGTCCTTCCTAAGTTCCAAAAGAGAAGTAAGCTTCAGTAGGCATTTTATGGGTACATCTACACATGGTCATTTGGCACAATTGTTACTGTACTATCATTTAGTACTTCCTTTCGGAGGTACTAAGAGATGGCACAGAAACAGCCTGTACTGTGCCATGCCGGCGGTGCACAGTTATTTTTGGCCACTACATTGCCATAGCAGTGCGCTATAGCAATGGAACGGCTTGCTATGGTGACATAGCAGCAGCATCACGGTTTTTGTCAACAGATGCTGTGGCATTGCAGTGTCTTGTGCAGACATGCCCTATCAGTAGCAGATGACTTCTTCCTCTATATCAGTTTAAATGTGATTGCTGACAAATGGAAGAGGTATAATCAGAATTCTACCCAGTCGCAATTACCATATCTAGTCCTTGTCTTTATGTGTGGGATAGGAAACAGCAGAGTCTGGTGTCTATCCCAGCTTTGACCCATAATGTGAGAAGATGAGCAAAACAAAAGGGGATAGCTTATGACTCCTTGCTCCCCTAGGCAAAAGCATGGATCAAACAGTATTTCTGTTAACATACAGTTTATTAGAACTCTTTTCCCTGTGAGCTTAGAAACTCTGGAAAGAACTCTAGATATTTTCTATAAAATCTTTTTTTTTTTTAACTGGGGACAAGATAATCAGTATAGAAGCCTCAGATTTTCTAATTTTACAAGACAGCTCTGTGGGTCCCAGTAGTGAGGTCCCTGTGCCTGTTCTATTCTCTTTCTGTTAGATAGGAAGTGTGGGGGAGAAAAGTAGGCAGTGTGAATGAAGCCTGAAGCCCTCTTCTTTTGGAGAAGGCAAGGAGCTATCTTCTTAATGAGGTTCTTTACTGTAGAGAATAAGAGCCAAGTGGTCAATTCAATAATCAGTACTTTCATAAGAAAACTCGTCTTTGATTCAGGAAACATAAAAAAGGAGCAGTGCACACATGGTTAGTGCACCCTTGCTGTGCAGATGCCGGACTGGGAAATACATGGCACTTCAGACATGTCTGCAGTGCCACATACCACATGGGCAGGCACTTCCACACATGCAGGCATGTGCACCTGCATAGCTCAACAGCAGCTGCACAAATTTGTGCCAGAGATTTGTGCCTCAGCACACATGCCTGAACATGCACTTTGATATGGGGCAAATCATGCCACTTAGGGCAAACTGACCCTGCCCAGCTCCTCCTGGATCTGCAGCCCTGGCAAGCAGTGAGTATAAAAAGCTGCCCTGGCAAGCTGCTCAGGGCTAATTGCTCTCAGAAGCTTCTGAGGCCCAGTCAGTTAACACATGGGAACACTATGCCCCTGTGCCAACTGAACTGCTGCAGCAGCCCTGACCTGCACCCTCTACCCACTGCAGAAGTCTGGCAACAGGGGCTGCTGCCTGGCTGTGACCTGCTGCCACCTTCAACAGCATCCTCCCTCTTGGACCTGCAGCCCCATGTCTGCACACCTGCCAGACTTGAATGGGGACTGCACAGCTACTTGGGATGGGGTATGGGCACTGAAGCAGAGCCGTTTGCACCCCTGGGCCAGCTGCCAGTGGGCCGTGACTGCACAGTTGGCTTCATGCAGCATTGCTGCCATGTGTGCCCCCACCCTGCCATCTGGGCAGCTATCACCTGGAAGATGTGCTCAGTGAGGTGCCCCACTTTGAACTGTCATAGCATGTCCTCCTGGTCCCAAATGTTCAGGAAGTCAGCCACCTTGTTTGCCCTGCTGCTGGATACCCGATGCCAGCTCTGGGCAGGCTCCTCTGCCTAGGTCCTGCCACTTGCCTCACTAGCAGGAATCTTGGTGTTCCCTGTTTATAAATTGCAAATTCTCTGATAAAAAATCCTAAATGCACTCTTTAAAATACCCCAAAATCCATGTCCTTTCATGATATATGAGCAAGAAAGAGAGAGAGAGAATTTTGGCAATGTTTTATTGATGTATTTACAATTTTAAAGCAATTTGAAAGCCTACCAGTGCCTCCATCATCATAATAAAATAAATTATAAATATCTATATGCATTGGTGTTTTTTTATCATAGAAAAATCAGAGCTCCCCCTGACCCCATCACTAGCCAGGATGTGGGGACAGCTGCCCCTACAGCTACAGGTCCCACTAGGAGGGCCCATCCTATCTAACAGCTGGGCACACAGGTGTGAGATGTGGGGGGATGTGAGGTTTGCAGGAGGGGCATGGGAAGTGGTGTGTGGGGTTCTTGGGGGGGATGTATGGGGGGTTCATGGGTGTGTGGGGGGTGTGGGCATAGGGGGGATGTGGGGTGGTGGGTGGGTTTGGGAGGGGTGTGGGGAGATGTGGGGTTTGTGGGTGGATGTATAGGTGTAACAGAGGGCCTTTCTGGGGCCGGTTTGATGTTGTCCCAACCACCTGTCTCTGGGCTAACTGCCAGCCTCTCCCACCTGCCATGCCTTGATGATAAATGATTATGATGTTACTTAGGCAGGAGGAACCCCATTTTGAACATCAGTGTTAGGGGAAATATCTGCAACTCCATTCCACCTCTATACTGCAGCCCAAGCCTCCCAGATGGCATCCCAGGCAGCTAAGCTCAGCCATATCCTTCACCCTATTAGCTGTGGTCCCCCTTTCTGGGACCTTTGGCTCCCCCTTAGGCCCTGGCCCCCTCTCAGGCCAGCTGGGATCCCAAGACTCTTGCTCTATGGGCATACCTCATGCTGGGTCCCTGGATCCACTACTCTCTGGGTCTTGGCCCCAGCATGGACCAGTCAAGGTCACTTGGGTCAGGGGTAAGCTGCATGCCTCTTTTTAACCCTCATAACTGCACTAGATCAATTAAGCCTCGGGCCTGGGCTGAAGCACAGATCTCACAGGCCTGGGCTTTCCCCAGCCAGGACTGTGCAGGGGCTGGAAGTTATTAAGCACCTCCTACCTGCCTTTCACTGGGGAGGTTTGCAGCCTTGGCATTTCATAGGGCTGCCATACCACCAGCAGTCCCACCAGGCCTCCCTACCCTGGCAGCGTGCAGTTTTAGGTCATGCCCAGGACCTGGAGCCTCCTACATCCCCATAGACCCAGCTTATACCTCCAAGATGTTCCTGAGTCTCAGCTCAGCCAACTGATGTCTCTCTCACAGCAGGAAACTGCTGTTTCACTCTATACAGCCTGGTCTCAAAATGGCTGCTGCGATCAAGCACCTGGCTTCTGCCTGCTCCAGCCCTTGAAGTAGCAGGCACCACCAGTGCCCTGCCACAATGGGTTCCTGGGTGTGTGGTTTGTGGGGGCAGCTTGAAGGGGACTGCCACATGGCCACCCCCCAACCACCCCCTATGGCACACAGCCTCTAGCAGTGCCAGGAGCAGCCAGCCAGCCTGTCAGGGCAGTCATGGCTTGCTGAAGGCACAGCCCCATGGCAGTGCAGTGCTGCCTGACCTGGGATCTCTACATCCCAAATGGACCTGTCTGACCTGACCCAGCCCAGCTAGTGTGCCTTTGGACGGGACTGGACTAGCTCCTGCCATGACTCATGGATCCTATCCAAAGGTATGCTAGCAGGACAGGTTGCACCCAGCCAGGTTGGGTCAGGTCTGTTCGTCATATACAGACCCTGGGTCAGGTAATACTGTACCACTGCCTGCAGTGAGTTTTGACTGTCCTGACGGCCTGGCTGGCTGCTGCTGCCAGCACGGGCTGTGCTCTACAGGGGCTGGGGGGGGGGGCATGATGTGACCCCCCACCCCTCAAACCACCCAGAACCCCCTCCAAAAAAACTCCACTCACCCCCACATCCACAACCCCCACCCAGAAACCACACAGTCCCCCCCATCCCCATGTTCCTGCTTACCAGGGATAGTGCCTGAGTCTAGGTCATGCTACAGCCTTGCGCTGCTTCTGTTTGCCCCAGCACACTGCCTCAGTGTGCTGGGGGAGCAGGGGCACTATAGAGACACTCTAGCCAGATGCCAGAGCATTTCTCTGGAGGACTCAGCCTCCAAGAGCATGCTGTGTGCCACTTTTTTTCCAATTTTTTTTTTTTATACAGAGATTTCCCAGCATCAAATTTAGAGCCTGCACAGCAAATATGCAGCATGAGGAACATTTTTTCATTCTTAGTGTGCCATCTTGAGATACTGCAACAGGCACCTGCACACTCACCTGGATGCACTTTTGAGTTCTATCTTTGCTCTGGGTTTGTGGGGCTGGAAGCAGTATACCTTCGGATGCTGGAGGACTGAAAATTGCTAGTTTTACCTCAGTAGAATAGATTGAAGTTACCCTAGAATGAGTTGGGTAGCATAGCCCAGAGTTAACCCTCACCTGAAGTGGTGTAACTTTGAGACACTCAGAGGGCACTTAGCATGAGTTAATATGCTTTAACATGCAGATGCTTGTATTTTAAGCATCTTTAATATGGTCTAAATGTAACATGTAACTTCACCTATTGTGAGCATTAGTAGTATTGATAAAGCTAACAAAATTTTTCTGATAACATACAGTGAGGTTCTAAGGCAGTGTTCATTACATTGCCAACAAAATCTACTAATGTTGAGCTCCTTATTATTTTAGTAGGTAAAGAAGAAAACTGTCTCTTAATGTCATGCTGGAAATCATTACCTGATTCATTACTCAATATGATGTTAGAGTTGTGTTGTTTTTTATTTCAAAACATTTTTTGCTTACACATTAGATGATTTTGGAAAATAACAGGACAACTTAAGGGCCAGTTCAACCTTGAGCTAAATAGTGAATTGACATTTTTGCTTTTCATGAATCAGGGAGATAATAGACCCTATCCATATAGCTCTGGAGAGGGCGAACCTAGAATATTTCACTTAAAGTTGTGCTTACCTCATTACCTGAAAGATGTAGAAAAAACTGGATGGAGTTCAAAGAACAATAGAAGGAAGGATTGGTTTATTGGGTAAAATTAAAAGAAACTCAGCATTTACAGTATAACAAGCAAAAAAAATCCATGAGATAAATAGACATTTTTATTCTGAAATAAGGCTATCACCAGACAAACTTGTTATGTTAGGGTAAAAGTCCATGCATTAGAAGTGCTGCAGTAACAACCTGTATGCATGCTTTCATAATGGTTAGACCCGAAGCAGGACTCTGAAAATTCCAGCTCTTAGCTTTCACTTGCTTTTTGACTAGAGAAATATAACAGAACAATTCTTCTGTTCCAAAGAACTGAGAAAATGTATAATAGGTCAGAAATATCTGTGTTTATCTTGTGAATCATGTAGATGTTTGTGCATCTAGCAATGCTAATATCATGTGGTACCCTGTGGCGGACTTAAAAGGATCTCTCAGCACACAAGGTTGCTGTAGCAGTGGTTGGGAATCACTGGTCATCTTTACATATGCTCTGGGGTGGAGCAGGGGGTGCTCTAATTAAAGCACCTGCAGCATCACATATACTCAGCATCCCATGCTTCAAAATGGTGGTGGGGGCACTTTAATGAAAATTTGTTCGACGAGCTTTAGTTGAAGTGCTACCACTGCCATTCTGAAATGCGGAGACACTGAATACACATGACGCAGAGGCTGCTGAAGTACGTGAATTAGCATGCTCCAGCAGACCTAATTAATTGAGTTTGCCATGACGCATACTAATTAGCACACATCAGAGAAGAGCTCCATTACTTGTATAGATGTCCATTGATTTATATCCCAACATATGAACGCTAAACTACAGTAGCTTAATTCTCAATGAAAGGATTTGTGAGAAATCCTACAGAGCAACAGGTCCACAATAAGTTTCCACCACTTTTTGCCATGAGGCAACCAGTCTGTCTGCCCATACCTTTATACTTTTTTCCTATTTAATTGAATCACTTCCATTTAATTGTATGATAAATTGGAAGAATGACACAAATTCTGGTATGCAGGCACATTAATTTTTTCAGGCTTTTAACTTGACCTCCTCTGTTATCTTTGAACATTTCTGTTTCTTGATCCAGATGCTTAAAAGGAATGTGAGGCTATTAGCCATCATGAGCTCTTCTCAGCTCCTGAACTCAGCTAACATAAATCAGTAAAGTTCATTTACTTCACTGGAACTACAGTGACTTACAGCATGGGAGGATCTGACCTATCTTGAGTTTTAATGCTTAGATATTGAGGGCATAACCAGCTGCACCTTTCATACAGAATAATTTCTGTTCTTTTCAGTAATTCATATGATGCAGGGAAGCACTTCTGGGATACTCAGCTGAAACACATCATTCATATCACTTCCCTAAACAGAACTGCAGACACACGGTTCCAGCACTGAAGAGGCTTGTGTGTTAACAGCATGGCACGGCACTACCTTTTACTCCTCTATGCTGTAGTTAAATAATACCTGTAACATCTAGGCATCTTCTGTGCTGTCAAAATAGTAGCTGGAGATGGATAATTGAAATGAAAAACAAGTGGTTTATTTTAAAGGGTTGTTTTAACAAAAAAAGCTGGGGAAGGAAGTAAAGTGATAAAGTTTTAGGTGCCCACTGGGGGCACTCAGGCTTGGCAGTTGATAAATTGTTCATCTCCAAGAAATTATTATGTATTCAAGCCCCTTCAATTAAATTGGCACATCAAGATTTCTGACTCTGTCATAACTTTGAAGTAGAAATAATACTGCAAAACAGTGGCAGGTCTGCCTCTGAGGTACTGCCCAGCTCAGAAATCTCACCATCCACAGGTCAGAGCCATAACACTGTGTTTGGTTTGGCATAACTCCACTGAAGTCAACTGGACAATACTGAATTACATCAGTTTAACACCAGGCCCCAAATATCTAGGTTTCCATCAGTTAAGTCAAATACAATCTTGCAGGTGTTTAAAGAGATGGTGGAGGGCACTTACTGCTGTGCTCAAGTGTACACACTGTGTAGTCTAGCTGGGGCTGCCTCTGAAGCAATTTTTCTTAAAGCAGCACTTGGAAAAGGTGCTCACATTTCTCTACAGTGCGGGGCAGCTTAAGCATCAGCCTAAGGGGCACATTGAAAAGCTGTCTAGCTGATCACCGCATGTGTATCTGCCACTCACTGTTGGAAACAGGGTTAATCACATCAAACCTGCACTATTTAGCAGCTCAGCCCTTTGACTGCAAGAGTGAAAAGGAACAGCTTTGCTGTAATCTACTTGTCCTCACTGAAAAACTGAGGTTGGATTGTAGGGGCAGGAAGAGAGGGTATTTGGCTGGTGGGGAAGGAGTCATTTATAGCTAATTAGACTTTTGACACAATGGGATGGAGAGACAGCCCTACTGCATGGGCTAAGAATACTCTTAGTGCACTCTCATAGTCCTTGGGCCAAATCCACTAAATTGGGAACATTACTGACCAGTAATCTACCCCTCACCCCGCCCAATTTCTACTAGACCCTGTGCAAGGCACAGCATCCCTATAAAAGCAGCTACAGCAGGAGACCAGATACATGCTGGAGGTCCTTGTTAGGAGGCCAAAGGTTCATATGCACATGTTTGTATTTGTTTGGCATCCAGAGATGTGTATGTGCTGGGAGAGAGGGAAAAGAAAAGGAAGAACTCAGAAAGTAAAGACTAGGATAGAGGAGACCTTGTTCCTTCCTTGAGACACAGTTGGCTGGCCAGCAACACTTCACCAATGACTTCCCCTATTTAAATTTAGGGAGAGGGAAAGAAAGTGTCCAAGCAACAGGGTTGTTTTCACCTTTTGATTTTGTTCTTGCAATTTGCTTTTCTTTGATCCTCTAGTGCCTGACCTGCTCCTGGACTCTGGCTGCCAGCCCTGACACTGGCTTTGACTCAATGTCTCTGTGACTCTGGCTCTGATGCCATGACCCTCCAACCCGATAAGCATGATCATTTACTATGCCCCAGGGTTGGCTGCCTATGTTCCAGTGCTGACACTATCAGGAAGAGCAAGGATGCCAAATTAAGAGGATTGCTGAGGGAAAGTTAACCAGCAAGGTTGTTTGCAACAGCATGTAATGAGCATCTGTCCTTATTTCAATATTGCCACCCTCAAATATTCAAAAAACAGGCCTCAGACAATTATGAGATGGGTTTAAAAAATTTAAAGACTTCTTTTTTCTTTCATTCCCTTAAATAATATTTTGGGCTTTTTACTGTGACTTCTTATATTTATCAGAGTATTGTTAAGTCATATTCACAGTATTTCCATCTCAGCAGTAAGAGCTAAAAACAGATATATTTTTAAAACAGATATATTTTTTTAAAAACTAAAGAAAAAGAGCATTACCTAATCCCTTGTGCCTAGAAGCAGACACAGCAACATTAACCTAACAGCTTTATTTAGACAAACCTTTTATTGGTAGCTATAGTATGTTTACATGTACAAGCTATAGAATCCACCCTCTCCCCTCTATCATTTATTTTTACAGTGTTTAATTATTTCTTTGGTTGTGCAAATGTTCACAGACCATAGAAATGGATTATCAAAAGAGATGAACATATCTGCCCATAAGTGCCACAATGGGTCCTGAGAACTTTTGAAAATCTAGCCTGCAACTCTCTTGGGAATTGTACAATATCAGTCCTTTATATCTCTATATCTCTTCTATATTTGAAGCCATACTTCAAACGTTTTCTCTCATGAGGGCACAAACATCACACACAAACACTTACAAACACACACAAAACCTGACTTGGGATTGCATAAAATATTAGATATAAATAAAACAAACTTTTTTTGTCCTCTTTAAAAAAATGAGGTACATATTTGATGAACAGTGACCAAGGAACTTAATTCTGGTTATTCTTCAGTGGCCTCAGAATAATATGTTTAAATAAGTAATTTTCTGCTAAGATCCCTTTAAGCACAAAGGGCATGTATAGGCATGTTCTGGGAGTGGCATGGTGAGGAGGGTGCTTTAATTAGAGCAGCTCTGAGAGCCACTGTAATTAAAATGCCCTGAGTGTCACCTGTATCAGTGTCCCCACACTGAAAAGATTTCATAGATTTCATAGACATTAGGACTGGAAGGGACCTTGGAAGATCATCGAGTCCAGCCCCCCATCCAAAGGGCAGGAAGTCAGCTGGGGTCACAGGATCCCAGCAAGATAAGCATCCAATTTGCTCTTGAAGGTGTTCAGTGTAGGTGCTTGAACCACCTCCAATGGCAGGCTGTTCCAGACCTTGGGGGGCTCGGACAGTAAAGAAATTCTTCCTTGTGTCCAGCCTGAAATGGTCTTGCAGTAGTTTATAACCGTTTCACCTCGTCATCCTTTGGGGCGCTCTAGTGAACAAACATTCCCCCAGGTACTGGTGGTCACCAAGATAAACTTATAGGTGGCCATCAGATCACCCCTGAGCCTGCACTTTTCCAGGCTAACGAGTCCCATGTCACTCAGCCTGTCGTCGTAAGGTCTGCTTTCCTGACCTCTGATCATGCACGTGACTCTCCTCTGGACTCTCTCAAGCTTCTCCACATCCTTTTTGAATTGTGGAGCCCAAAACTGGACACAGTACTCCAGCTGCAGCCTCACCAAGGCCAAGTACAAGGGGAGAATGACGTCCCGGGATTTGCTTGAGAAGTATCTATGGATGCAAGTCAGTGTTTTGGTCACTTTATTAGCTGCAGCATCGCATTGCAGGCGCATGTTCATCTTATGGTCAATGATGACCCCCAAGTCTCTTTCTTCCATAGTGCTAGCCTGCGTAGCACTGCTGAGCCCATAAGGATGCTGTAGGTTTTTCTTCCCAAGGTGGAGAACCTTGCATTTTTCGGTGTTAAACACCATCAGTTCTCATCCACCCATTTGCTGAGCCTGTCCAGTTCCACCTGGATCACCTGCCTGTCTTTTGGTGTGGATGCTTTGTCCCAAAGTTTGGTGTCATTGGCGAACTTGGCCAGTCCGCTTCTGACTCCAATGTCCACATCATTAATGAAGATGTTGAACAATATGGGTCCAAGGACAGAGCTTTGGGGGACCCCACTGGTCACAGGGCACCTTGATGATTGACTTCCATCAATTACTACCCTCTGGGTCCAACCACGGAGCCAATTTCCCATCCAGTGGATCTAAGTGGACCCAAGGCCACAATTGGCCAGTTTTGTCAAGAGGTGATCATGGGATGCCAGATTGAAGGCCTTTTTGAAGTCAAGATATATCACATCAATCTCTTTTCCCTTGTCCAGGTCATCTGGTCGTAGAAGGAAATGAGATTGGTCAAGCAAGACCTACCCACAACAAACCCGTGCTGGCTATCCCACAGGATGTTGGTGTTGGCCAGTCCATTAAGGATGGCCTCTTTAATAAACTTTTCTAAGATCTTTCCCGGGATAGAAGTCAGGCTGATGGGCCTATAGTTTGCCGGATCCACTTTCCTCCCTTTCTTGAAGATCGGCACCACATTGGCCTTCTTCCAGTCTTCAGGCACTACACCAGGAGTTTTCAAAGATCTGTGCCAGGGGCTGAGCTATGATGCTCACCAGCTCCTTGAGTACCCTGGGGTGTAGATTGTCAGGGCTGGCTGACTTGAAGGTCTCCAGCCTCTCAAGGTGTTCCTTCATGAGGTCAGCATTGATGGAGGGCAGGGGATCTCCCTCACCTGGACCTCCCTGTCCCATAGCAGGCATGGGTGTCCCATGGGACTAATGAAACACCGATGCAAAGTACCCATTTAATAGGTTGGCTTTTTCCTGGGCGTCAGTTGTCCCGTCTGGTTCAGCAGGGGTCCAATGTTGCCCTTGCTTTTCCTCTGGCTCACCACATATCTGAAAAAGGACTTTTTATTGTCCTTGATGTCGAGTTAGAGTTCAGTTGCAGCCTTGGCTTTCCTGGTGTGCTCCCTGCAGGACCTGACCAGTGCAAAATATTCCTCCTTAGAGGTGAATCCCATCCTCCATCCTTTGTAGGCCTTTCTTTTTAGCCTCAGGAGGTCTAGCAGATCCCTGGAGAGCCAGGGGGGCTGCTGTGCCCTCTTGCTGGCTTTCCTCTAAGATGGAATCGAATTAGCTTGTGTACTGAGGATCGCTCCCTTGAGGAGCAACCACTCTTCCTGAACTCCCCTCCCCCTGGGGTCATGGTCCCTTAGGGCCTCACTGATAAGCCTCCTCAGCTGGTCAAAGTCAGCTTTCCTGAAGTCAAGGACTTCAGTGTTGCTGACTGACTTGCCAGCTTTACAGAGGATGGTGAAGATGATCAGCTTGTGGTCGCTGTTACCCAGCTTCCCATCAATCAGTAGGTCACTATTAGGTCATCCCCAGTAGCCACTACTAGGTCAAGCAGTGTTTTACATCTCATTGGCCTGTAGACTTTTTGAGTCAGGTAGAGGTCATCCATGCATGATAAGAAGCTTTGCACCCACTCATATTTTGCTGAGTGATCTTCCCACGAGATGTCTGGGTAATTGAAGTCATCCACGACAACCATGGTCCTGGAGCATGCAGCCTCAGCCAGTTCCCGGGTGAACTCCTGGTCAAGCTCTTGACTTTGGGTGGGAGGTCTGTAGTAGACTCCCACCGTTGTGTCCCCTGTGCCGTGTTCCCCACGGATTTTAACCCAGAGGCTCTCCAGTCATCCACCCTGGTCACCAACATCAGCTTGCAGGGATGTGTAGCTTTCCTTAACATAGAGAGCTACACCCCCGTCCCTTTATCTACTCAATCCATCCTGTACAGGGTATAGCCATCTATACCCATGGTCCAGTCATGGGTGGAGTCAGGGGTGCTTTAACTAAAGTTCATTGAATGAGCTTTTTTTAAAGGGTCCCAGTCACCATTTTTCTGTGCAGGGACACTGATACATGTGATACTGGAGTCTTCTGGAGTGTGGTAATTACCATGCTCCAGCAGACTTAATTAATCAAGTCTGCTCCAACGTACTGTAATTACAGCGCATCAAAGCAGCCTCTTTGCATGTGTATAGGTACCCAAAAGGGCAGATTTTCAGCTGGTGTAATTCACCACAGCTCCTATGAAAACTATAAAGCTATAATGATTTACATCTGCTGAGGATGTGGTCTAAAATATTTTTGGCATTCAACGCATACAGCTCATTTTCACAAATTCAGGAATTTCTATATAAAATTTATATTAATGTCTACTCATTATACAAATCATACTAATGCCTCCTTATCTGTTTATTTCTGATGAAAGCAGGACTGTATGCTGGAAAGAAAGCATGCTGCTTTTTCATGTGCTCTAAATGGGACAAATGCTGTAGTCTTCACTCATTTTGAATTCAAAAAAAGAGCTTTACCCATGTAAAGTTATCAGGGTTTGGCTCATATGAATACATTCTTTTTTCTCTAATTTCCCCTGCACTTGCTTACCATAGTCATTACACTAGGATCTTATACTAAGGACCATTACACATAACGCACTAGCCATTTTATAGCCCTCTCACACTTTGCTGTTTGTCTAGACCTTTTTAAAAATCAGCACTTCCTTTTTTTGCAGAGAAGATGACAGCTACTATTATTTCTCTTCCTACTGTTCCTTTTATCTGCTTCCTCAGTCTAACCTTTTGTTTTCCTTGCTGTATATATGTCCCTCCTCTTTACCGTTCTACTCTCCTGACAAATAGGCTGTTTCATCTTATAGGCATCTCTTGTGAAATTAAAGTCTTCATGTTCAAAATATCCTACCTCAATTTATTTTTTAACAGTGCAATAAGGTCCCTTTTCATTCCATTAGTCACCCACATGCTGTTAACCTTATTGGTCCTTTGGTTTCTAGCTCTCATTTGGCCACATAAGCATATTTATTTGCATACTGTATATTTGTTAGCACTTTACTAACATTCTCTAAGGATAAATTGTCCACTCCTGAGAAGTTCTTCCTGGCAAATCACAGAGTTTCCAATGTACCATCTTTACCTGATATGTCTTTTGCAAGACAAGAGGACATAACCCTGTAAATTCATACATGCCCCAAGATCTGTAGGGAAATCTGCAAGATTTGGGACATCTGGACAAAGAACCATTTCTTTGTTCTGCTACTGGGGTGCCCCATCCCTTGACAAGAATGGTCGATTGTGGTCTGACCTCAGGTTCCAATATGGCTCATAAGTGAACCCTACTTAATTTGGGGTCACAACACAGATATAGAGTCCCCTGCCTCTGCCACTGTATTCCTTGGGCCCTGAGAATTTCAGGTGGAAAATACAGTTGAATGATAACTAGCAAGACCTTCCGCACTTCTATCAACCTCTCCCTACTACATGTATATATAGATATATATATATATTTTTTTTGACCAAACTAAGTTGTAGCATACCTGGGGGAGATGAGGGGATTCTTGCCTCACAGGTACTCAGATTGCCTATGATATGGTCTAACATTGAAGTAAAACCAGTCTGCTTGGTGAGTTGATTTGACTAATATTTTATTAGTGTCATTCCTGCAAAGTCTTGCAGCAAAGGGAATAGTATGTCTTATACAGTAATAGAGTAGGAGACATTAAGAACTCAGCATTTGTCACTTAGGCTGTCACTTGCTTTTGTATAATACACGAAGAGACCGCTGTTACTGCAAGTATCAGGGTGGTGGGCATGGAGTTTTAATGATGCCTACTGTGCTTTAGAATAAGCATAGAACCACATTTATGGTAGACTAAAGAAGTTAGGGGGTTCTGGTTAGCACATCTTCTAATCTCAGGGTTTGGCAAACCAAAAATTCTCGTGAAATATGCTCACATTGAAACATAAAGTCCAAAATCATCTCTGCCTTATATTCAGCAGCCCTAACTTCTTCTAATGAAAATCTTTCAGGCGTGAGAATATGCTGAGAGACTTCAATCTCATACTTAAAAAGATAGTTGGAAACAGTTCCTTCACAGAAATTCTGAAATGAATCTTAACTCTCAAATAAGTCAGTCTGTCCATTTTTCAATGAAATGTTTGTAATAAATCAAACATTTTCATTTTAAAGCTATAATCAACCAAATCATGAAAGGAGTTCATTTATAAAAAAGCTTTTATATATATATTTTAAAAATCTGTCTCCTAGCTCTGCAACCTAGTGTCTTCAATAAGTCAAAAGTCCTTGTGCTAATCCAAGAAAACAGAAAAGGATATATTTCTGTTAGCATTTTCCACAAAAGACATTTTTCCATGGGAGTACCTGCAAGGTGACTATCTCCTGTGGAGCCTGCATGTCTCATTTACCAAGGCACCTTGGAAATAAATTAGAAAAAGGATGTTCTTTGCCAGTCCATTTCTGTGCATAATGATTTTATTCATCTCATCCCAATCTCCCTATTTGTCCATATTGAAAATGCTCAAACGGTTTTGTCAAAGTTGACAGATTCTTCTAAAATGAGGCCCCAGAATGGAACAGCAGGGCATTACAAGTTAAGATAGACTCAGTGCAGAAATGTACGTTGAGGGGAGTGAGGGGAAGATGGAGAGAGAATGGGAAGTGCAGCTCTGCACAGTGACAATCTGCAGCAGTTACAAATCGTCATAGACCTATCAATGGTGCTTTATTAGGCTCAGACAATCTTATACCAGCTAAGGATCTGTCCACCTCAAAACTCAAGATACCCAAGGCACATCCTCATGTGCAGAGGTGTTTATTTCCAGGGGCACAAAAAGCAGCAGCATGCATTTGTGCCACTGCTTTGTGCCCCAGGGCATGCCCCTGCATGTGTGCATTGGCACATGCCACATTGTCCCGGGTGGGATAGGGGAGACTTACCTGGGGTCCTGGTGGCCTCTTAGGGCAGCACTGGCATCAATCCAGCCACACGGAGCCTGGTCGCAAGCCAGAGCAGGGCTCTAGTTGACCAGATCTGTTTCTGGAAGTGCATGCTGCTGCCACATGCACCGCACCACTTTTTGCCCTTTTTATTTTTATTTTTTTTTGATACTTAGACATCCTGGTATCAAATTTTGGCACTTCACTGCAAATTTGCAACACAACACACAGTTGCATACTCACTACAAATCGCACATGCACACTCACCTGGACACGCCCCCAGTGTTCACCTTTAGGGAGAGACATTTTTTCCAAAGGCAAAAGGGCAATTAGACACCTAGTGTCACTTGTCATACTTAGACTTCCCCAGACAGTTATGGAAAGGGTGCATTCAGTGCAGATTATGTGGTTTGAAAATTGCTGACCACCTCTTTCCTAATCAATGTAATTGGGAAATCTCTGTGATGGTCAAACATGAGTAGATTTAGATAAAGATTGTTTTTTCCTGCTTATGTTAGAGATGAATAGGCACAAAAATACCCAGCCTTTTATCCTATTGCCAGGCACGCCCTTCTGTCTAAAGAGCTAGCTTCAAATGTAACCAGCTGCAATCCAGCCTATAAGAAATTTGGATGAAGACCATGCAGCCTGGGTCCATCTCTACTTTAAGTGCAATTTTTCCAACTATAGGAGAGAAGACGGAATCTCTTTTTTAAACCTGTATAAAATATGGCAGGTTCAGAGCCAATATAACACCCTCAGCCAGTTTGCATTGTGATATCTTCTCTGAAATAACTCTTGGCAGCCACGCAGTACTTTTGGAAGAGACAACATTCAGCAGTATCTCCAAGATTTGCAGAATAATCAAAATAACTGGGCTACCATTAGTTTTAAGATCAAGATCCTTCAATTTTCCTTTACTGACTCATTCCTTCTTAAAATTGTGGATTTTAATTTTTCAAATATTTGAGTTGTGAATTTAATTTTACCTTATTTAAGTCAAGACCTCTGTGCCAAGGTCCTTATTTAAGTAGCCTCCTTTGTCATAGAAGATATTTAAATAATTATATTTGAGTTAAACCGAAGCTGAAATAAATTCCAAAAACAAACCAACAAAAAACAAACTTTCTTTAAAAGTATCTAATTAACACCAAAGCCCAATCAGGATCCAGATACTAGGCACTTCTCCAAGTCAACTGATTTCCTCTAGCAGCACATGCAACACACATTTATTAGATTGGGCTCCACATACAATGCAGTGCTGGCTACCACTTACATTTAAAATGTGGCTCAAGGAGCTAGTGACAAGGGGAGTCCAATTTTTTGCACAATAGCACAAATGGTATAGTAAAATCTTTGTCCAAGATGTTGGAGGCTCAGCTTAAGTAGTTTTAAACCCACATCTCTGACCTCCCCTGAGAGTGCCTGATCACTAGTGTAAAAGCTATTTGGTGGCAGAGGAATTCTTCTTATGTCCTGTTAATGCAGTGTCACCGTGCATAAAATAATATAAGTTTCATTAGATGAGAGAGTGAGTGTAATTTTAGCCTCATTTGAGAAAAGGGAGAATTCTGTATTATGCTCTGTACTCTGAGAACTGTTATCCATTCTGACGAAACAATTCCTGGAGCAAGGGCTATGAGAAACGTGGAGACTTCATGCTGTCTCTTTTTTATGTAAAACTTTTGTTATAGCTGGATCAGAGAACACAAAAAGAGCTCTGTAAGTGAAGTCACTCTATGACTATGTTAAAGATGCTAAGTTAAGTTCCCTGTGTAAAGCAGGCAGGAACCTGAACCTTTTTTCTCCAACATCTAAAGGTAGGTGTCATAACTGCTAGGGTAATGGCCACTCTGGCAAAGTATTATATCTTGGCACATGAAAAAGGAGGCCTGTTGAAGTCTACACTGGATTGCAAATATATTCCAACCTTTTTCCTCCCAACATTTTTCACTAAATAGAATTACTGCTTTCCAGTCAACCCTAATTTTCATATCAGTTGGCAAGCAGTCAGGTGCAGTTTGAATAGTACCATATTTTACATGTAACGCAGCCAGCATTGAATTTGAGTCTCCTCAGGTGTTCCGGTTACCTGCAGTGCCCCCTTTTCTAGCAAGTAAAGCCTCTGAAGACCAAATGAGCTAAAGTCAGTAATAAATTAATTAGGTTCTTTACTTGCAATATTATTTACATCTGAACTGAAGAGCCTCTGAATTTCATTATAGAGAAGATGCAATTTCATGCTATTCTGCTTGGATACCTTCAAGAGTCTTAAAGAAATATACAAACAGCCATCAGTTTGATAATTTTAATGATTTCAAGTCTACCGAAACAAATGCAGATTTGTGATTTTCTAACCAACATATTTGTTCCACAATGAACAATCTAATCTGAACTTCTGATTATAGGGCTCTCCGTTCAATGTCAGTGTTCAGTCTATAAAATTACTAGCACTTTGATGAAATAAACTCTTTCCACTAGAGCTAAATGCAGCCTTTGTGCATCTTTGATCCCTATTCAAAGTGTGGTGCTCATGCTACACGTGCCATTGCTTGAGAAGAGTTGGGAGGAAAGATGAGTGAATTCTACAAGGTACTATTCAAAAATGTTTGTTCAAGCAAAAAAAAATTACTTTGACCAGTATTTGGAATCCCTTTTATCTATTTTGTACAAACAGCTATATAAGGCAGATTTTGTTTGCAAAAGTTACCGGAAAAAGCAAAAATGTTGAATATATTCATAATCAGAAGTGATCTAGGAGTCATTAACTAATTTGGTCTCTCAGGCTCAGAGATGTAACAGGACTGTTATGTATGTGGTGCAGTGGCACTGAATTGTCTGGTCCGGTGTCATGGTTGTGCTGGTGGTGGCACTGTGTTGTCTGCTCCAGAGTGCACTACTATTTTTGCACCTCCCCTCCCCAGGGTTTGTGTCTGGGGCTGGTGTCCCATTTGCCCTCCCTCACTAAACTACTCCCAGGTTACATCCTGAAGGAAGCTGAGCAGTCTAGACCCAGTCTATCAAGGCATTTAAGTTTTGATTAAGCACCTCTTTTAAGCATATCCTTAATGTTAACAAAATGTGTATGTCCAGGCGTGTGTTTGTCCAACCAGTTGCTTTAGCACATGCTTGAGTTTATTGTCACATCAATTTGGCCAGTCAAATGCTAAAAGTTATGCATATACATAAGATCTTTGCTAGATTCAAGCCAGAATGTTATCACCTTTCAAGACTGAGTCTGACCTAATCCCTTTTCTTTTCTCTAAGAAGACTTGGTGACATTAGGTACTAGTCAATAGTTTAGATCAGGCTACTTTTTTGTCAAGTATTGACTGAATTTTCTTTAAACTTGCAGATAATCCGCAATTAATTAATCATTCCAAATAACATTAGTGATTAGCAGAACTGTCATATATATGAACAGAGTTCCAATTAAAATTCTGGGTTGTTTTTGCTTCCCTCTGCCATTTAGAGAAATGTTTTTATAGCAACCCCTTCCTCCAACATGCCCCCCCCAAAAACCCCCCCAAACAAACATAAAACAAAAAAAGCAAAACATGAGCCTTTACGTTCCTTATGCCTAGTGTAGGCACTAATATAAATAATGTATTGTGTTGTAATAGCACCATGGTATTATTTCTCCATGTTTGCTGGCTGACAAACTTTTAATAGGAGAATTAGAGGAGAATAATAAAATATCAAATGAGTAGCCAGTACCGCATATCTGGTACAAAGGTGTAGACGAAAACACTGGTGGTCACCTAAATCTTTGTTAAAAATATAATGCTTCAAATGGCAACCTGTCAAAGTCAGCCTTTTCTTTGGAAAATATATTTATGTGTCTGGTGTGTGTTTGGGGTTTTTTTTTATGATTTGACCTGTTGTACTGATTTGTCACAAAACAAATAACAGGCACCAAATTATTTTTCACAGTCTGCATAACAGTTCCCATTTCACAGCAAAAACTGAGCAATGCAGATTACTATAAACCAAATTAAATAGTAACATACACCCAATGAATAAGTTCCAAATGACTCATGATATAGCAATCTATTTTCCTCATTTGAAAGAAAAGAAATAATGAAAAAAAAACTTAGTATGTCTTCTGAAAATTACTAATGACCCAGTTTATTTTATGTTATCTGAGTAATACATTTTGTAGATTCAAACAACTAAAAATTACCACAAAATGTATCAGCAACTCCCCACTTTGTATATGCAAATGTAATTAGTTGCTTAAGTTATATGAACTGTTGCCCGTGTGGTGAAATTCAGCTTTCTGCATAGCAAACATTACATTAAATTCCTTGCTTTTGGACAGACTTCCTGTGTAACCCTTAGGCAAATGACATAGGGTAGCTCCACACAAAAAGATAGATGCCACAATGATTCTTGTTGCAACACTTAACTTTTAGGCGCCAGCTAGACTTCATAGTCCCAGTGGGAAAAGCCTGTGTCTGAAGTGACTGAGAGTAGAAGAGCTGAGGCTATTTCTGAGCAGCAATGAGGCACCAATCTGAAATCGGTGCACTGAAATGAACCAGAATTCTGGAGCTGGGTAGCTAAATCAGCTTTCTCACAAATGGGACAGAGAGTACATGTGACTCTCTTTTTACCTAGTAGTGTAGGGATTAGAAGACTGACCCGGGACAGAGAGGCTAGAGGTTCATTTATGACTAAAACTGAACCTTCTTCAGCTGGCATTTGTGCGGGATCTGATCCAGTGAATGAGCTCTGGAGGCCTACCAGATTGTACCTACAGAAAAATGACTTATTAAATGATTTTCAGCATCAGAATACTGTGAACTCTAACATGAACAGCATGAGGATGGCTAGAGAGGGACGGGCAACTTTTCTAACAGTAACCTTCATTTCTATAGCCCTTAGGAACTTCCTAACATGTGGCAGATAAGCAGGGTTTTGAGCATCAAATGATGGATTTACATATCTACTGAGCTGGTAGGTTGAACTCAAGACCCCTACAGTCATATCTATATTGCCTCCCCACCCACCCCAGGGCTTCCACAAAGGAAGTAAACCTCTCCCATGCTTGTGACACTAGCTTTTGCCCAAGTATTGCAATTAAGCTGTATATACAGCTTACAGGATCTTGCACCAGATACCTAATACAGATTATTTGGATAAGAAAGGGTGCAAACCAAGGGATGAGATAACCAAAGAGGCAGTCAATATAGTGTATTTAGACTTCAGCAAGGTTTCTGAAGTTCCACATGACTTTCTCATAAACGAATTGGAGATATGTGGACCAGACAAGGTAGATACACAACTGCTTCAGTAGCCACAAGCAAAGAATAATTATAAATGGATCCATGCCAGAATGGCAGGAGGTTTCAAGTAGAGAATCCCATAGAGGTCTGTTCTGGGCCCAGTGCTGGTCAACATGTTTACTGATGATTCACATTCTGGAACTGAGAGCTTCTTATGAAAATATGCAGATGACATGACTCTGGGAAAGATTGTGAGCATGTTGGTGGATGGGATCACAATTAAGAAGAACTTGAAAGATTGGAAAGCTGGGATGGAACTAACATGGTTACATTCAGTGCTGACAAATGCAATATGCTACACTTTAAAAAGAATAATAAGAAATGCAAATACAAGATGAATGACACCTGGCTAAATGACTGCACTACAGAAAAGGATCTGGGAGTGTTAAATAGATCACAGACTCAATATGAGTCTGCAATGCGATGCAGAAAAGCTACAGAAAAGGCAAATGCAATTTTGGGTTGCACCAATAGAAGCATTAAATGCAAGACATAGGAGGTGCATCTACATGTTCATTAATGGGCTGTAGTTACTGCACATTTTAGTACTCGCATAACCAAGTACTAAATCAATGCACAGCAACTGGCACTACTGCACAGTAGTGCTGGTACATGGCTTTTTAGTGATGCTAACTCTGCAGTAGCTTAATACTACTGCACAGTAACTTATTAGCACAGGTTTTGCCTGGTACAGTACTGCACAGTAGAATTAGGCTACTGCACAGTTAGTGTCTCGTGCAGACACACCCAGCAGGTGATAGTGCCTACTACTCAGCACCGGTTAAGCCCCATCTAGGGTACTGTATGCAATTTTGGGCTCCACATTTTAAAAAGGAGGTGGAGAAATTAGGGTCCAAAGGCAGATGGCAAAAATGATAGAGCTTGGAAGGTAAGTCATATAAAGACAAGTTGAAGCAGCTAGGCATGTTCAGCTTGCAGACAAAGTGCTTAAGAAAAGACATGATATTAGTTTTCAAATACTCAAAGAGCTGCAATAAAAAATGAGAAACCCCTTTGATCTATTGTTGTAGAGGGCAGGACATGGGTCAATAGCTTGAAGTTGCAGCAAAGTAAGTGTGGTTGGCTATCTGGAAAAAAAATCTTCATTGTTATAATAGTGAGGCAAAGAAATAGACTCTCCATTACTGGAGGTATTCAAGAAGAGGGTGGACAATCACAAGTCAGGGATGTTCTAGGCATAGCTATGCCTAGGTTCTACATGGGTATAAACCCAGGTTTCTGGGTTTTTCTGGTTGCTGCCTGGGACCAGGAGGGAATTCCCTTCTCTCACCTTGCTGTTATATATGTCAGAGTTTTTTTAAAGCCTTCCTCAAAGGCATTGGGTGTTGGCTGTAGCCCAAGCTGGGGAAGGGACTGGGGTGTGCCAATGCTCCTGTTAAGATCTCTTGAGCATGTATATTAACAGCAGCTGGACATTGGCCACTGCGGTCCCCCTGCTTTACCTGTGGCAAGTTAGGACGTTATGTTTTGCATTGCGTCAGGGTTGACTATGCAGTTTAGCTAAGATGTTAGACAATGAATATGCATAGGATGGTTTGGATAGAGATGATCCTGCTTCAGGCAGGGGGTTGGTTTAAATGACTTCCTGAGGTCTGTTCCAGCTCTGCTTCTCTATGACTCTGTAATTCTATGAGTGTATACTTCGCCACAGCTCTCAAGAACTCTCTCTCTCAGATGTATACAGTGCCTACTTGCTGGATTTGGGTATGTACAGATAAGCAAATGTGCAAGACTTATTTTCTTGGCAGCAATCCAAGGCTTGGCAGGGAGGCAGACCAGACATGGTCTAAGCATTGCCCATACTGCAAGGCATGCCCCCTCAGGGAGCACAACTAAGGGCAAAGTATTATCAGGATGTCAAGGCATATGTGACTTATAGTGGCCTTTGGCAACAGGAGTAATTGGCAATAATCACTAGCAGGGGGAATCACCAGTGGGGAAACTGATGGGGAGGGGGCAGGGTCTGAAGCACAGGTACACAAAAGTAGCTGACTTTCATAGATGCTAGGGTCAGAAGGGACCTCAACAGATTATGGAGTCTGACCCCCTGTCTAGGCAGAAAAGAGTGCTGGGTCAGATGACCCCAGCCAGGTGTCTATCCAGCCTTCTCTTAAAGACCCCCAAGGTAGGAGAGAGCATCACCTCCCTTGGCAGCCCATTCCAGATTTTGGCCACCCTTACTATGGTAGGGCATAAACCCCAAAATTCTTTTAAATGCTGGTCTAAATCTTTCTGCGCATCTATTTCAGCATTTCTGTGCCTCAGTTTCCCATGTG
This sequence comes from Crocodylus siamensis, assembly GCF_052110815.1. Classification (NCBI taxonomy): domain Eukaryota; kingdom Metazoa; phylum Chordata; order Crocodylia; family Crocodylidae; genus Crocodylus; species Crocodylus siamensis. The sequence continues at coordinate 70,867,917 of NC_143398.1, forward strand.
TGGAATATAATAAGAACCCTTTCCTACACTGCAGGAATGTTGTGGGGTAACTATATTAGAGATCATGAGGTGCCACAATAGGAGCAATAAATTGAACAAAAACAAATCAGGATGGGATTTTCAAGTGTCTCACAATATCTAATTCTTCCACACTATAGTCAAGAGGAGTTTTACAGCTAATTTCAATGGATGTGGAGTTAGGCCAATGTTGGGTGTGTTCTAATATTCCATTATCCAACTTCATGTTCCTTCTAGTCCCTACTATGGAGTGTTTAGCATTCCTTTCTATGACATGAAATACTTGAAAGGACGAAACAAGTTTCAATATTTTGTAACAGTACATTAGTTAATAATTCCATACTAATACATATGGTGAGACAAATGAAAATAAAATATGCCACACTGCTGCTGTGCAAAAAAGGTATGCAATTATGTATATATATTTTTTAATTATGTACCAAAAAAATCAACATGCTACTTCATTAGATGCTATTGACAGATTGGTATCTCGTGATAAAATCCATATGCCACATGACAATTAACAAAGTATATAAACATTAAGCATATTGTATCATATTTAAAGTATTTTTTCATATTGTTTACTGTAGCTTGTGCTAAATGAATAGTTATGTAATATTTAGAAGATGCCAGCTCCAATTCACAAGCTGTTAAATACATAAATATTAAACATTAAATTAATTCAGTTAAGTAAAGCATTTATTATATAAGATTCTCCTATTCAACTCTCCGCCTGATATCTGACACTTTCAGGGAAGAAGCCTGATGGAGCCTTGTCTCTGCCTATCTGCATAGTCACAAAGCAACTTTTTCACAAATGGACTTTGAAACCCAGGGGAACCCTACCATCCTTTACCTCCTCTGTGCAAGATGAAGTTTCTTTTCTACTTGGGAGAACTCTTACAATCTTTGAATTCTCTTTTGCCCGACAAAGAGTGTTTGGGCCCGAAACCTTGCAAAGAAAGAAAAATATTTTTACTACTATTTAGTTTGTCTAATAAAAGATATTGCTTCTACCACAAGACTTTTGTCTGCCTCTGCTTTTTAGATTAAGATGGCTGCAATCTATACCCCTTCATATGTATTTAATATTCCTGAAATATGTTTGGCTCCATCTCCGTGATTGTGGAATTAAATTGTGTTACACAATTTAGAACTACTTGTATAAACTCTCTTACAATAACTATGGCTGCTATAGAAAGACTTAGTAATCATGACTTAAAACACTGGGGCCAACCTTTTGCCAGGTGTGTTTTATGCCCTCCCTCAGTGCCACTCTGATTCCTTCCCCATGCCCAATCTGCTGCTCTGCTTTCTGCTTCCTGCCCTATCTACTACAGTTCTGCCTTCCTGCTTCCCAATCTGCTACAGACTATACACTGAGGTTGCCCATGACACTTATGGCACATATGCCAGAGATTGGCTATCCCTGTGTTAACATGTGAAGGAGTCCCTGTGTAATCAATGAGAATATTATCTTGCTTAAAGTTAAGTAAATGCTTCAGCAACTTGCTTGATCCAGGAATATATCTAAATGAATTCAAAATACAATTAAAGAATATTAAGTTAATAAAATAGGAAATGAGGGCTAGGAAACTCATTTCTCACTGTTTCAAACCCAAAAGACCAGACTGTATTAGTCAAGTTGTGTTTTGTGGCTTGTATTCTGCTCAGGGGAAATTGAAAAGAAGCAGAAAGAGAAAGAAAGAAGTTAATAAACTAATGCCTGTTTGTTTGTTTTTTTCCAAGCAATACTCCTTCATCTCTCTGTAACAAGCACCCATTGCAGGGGCAGCTGTGACACCTCCTGGTGGCAGTGCCACCCTCGCCTAATCTGACTCTCTGGGCACTCTCCCCTTTGCCTGGCTTCCTGCCACACCTTGATGTTATCTCTTAAGGAAAGGGAGACTGTCCCAGGGCTTCCCATGCCTGACCCTACTCTCATGACTTGGGCACTTTGCCTACCTTGGTTACTCCCTGGTGTGATTTCCAGGCTTCCTGCTTCTCCTAGCACCTCTTACAGGTACTCCTGAGCACAGCCTCCCTGCCTGTACTCCCACTCAGGCACTTCAACTACATGGGCTACTTCTGAGCACTGTGTCCCACCCTATCAGGTTCTGATCTCTAGATGCCTTTGCCTGATACCCAAGCTACTTTGCCCTGTGTCTGTCCCTGTCCATGGTGTGGCCCACTGGCCCCAATCTCTGGGCTCCTTTGCCCTGCTTCTGCCCCTCTCTGGGCTATGGGTCCCTGGCCCTGATCTCTGGCTTTTACTCCTGGGCCAGTTGGGACCTCCCATTGTCCCTTTCAGAAGCCTGCAGTGCTGCTTATCCCAGCTCAGCTGTTAACCAGGAGCCTGTCTGCAGTCCTGCTATTCAGGAGCTCCTCTCCCTCTGGCTGTCAGGGCTAAACTGCCAGACCAGGTCAGGCCCTCAGCTTATATACTAATAACCCGGCCCTTTGCCAGTCAGGTGACTCCCCAGATTGCCACCTGAGCCCTTGCTGCAGCCTCATCTCTTCTTAAAGGCATGCATTAAAAGCCCTGTCACACCTCTCTATGTACTTTGTTCTTCCTTTTCCCCCTCTGTCAAACTCTTTTTGCCCTTTCCTTTTTTCACATACTGCTGCTCTACCCAGCTCCATTTTTATTGCTTCAAATTATCTAATTATCCTTCTTTCAGCTTTTTCTTGGTCTCAGATGTCATAACCCCTTCTCATTTAAAGCTAAATCATCTCTAGATTTTAGCCTTTTCAAAAAAAGTCAAGTCCTATTGCCTAATACTTCCAACTTATGCCAAACACCCATGATGATATGGACATAATATTCTGAAGTGATGAGCTCCAAGAACTTTAGGTAAAGTTAATGGGAAGTTGGGATGGTAAACATCACTGTAAATGATTCCCAAGTACAGAGGAAAGAATTATTTTCTTCCTTTGTGCATTCATGTTTGTGTGTTAAAAGTCATGGAGCAGGATACAGTGAAGGGTTTGAAAATGTCCTGGATTCTAGACTGGAAGAACTGGCATTCTGGTTGTTCCCACAAAATCTGTAGATACGAAGAACAGCCCAGAAACTCCTACTGTGTCACTCCCTAACATCAAAACAGGGAGTACCAAGGCAATCCCTGAAGATCTGGTCGTGGCAAAGGATAGCATGCTGCTGAAATTTCATTGCCTCCTCAACAATAGGAAGACAAGGCCAATGGACTTGACTGAAGAGTGTACAAGAGTCCAGAATTTATAGATGCTCTTTTGATACTGATTGTAACAACAGCCATCTATTGTACAGTACATTTCATCTATAGATGTCAAAATACCTTACAAAGAAAGTATTATAGTCACATTTTACAAATAGGAAATCTGAAGCCCCAAGAGATAAAGTGATATGGAAATAGTTAATCAGAAGACCATTGCTAGAACTCAGCAGGCCTCTTGAGTGTTAATCCATTGCTTTATTCATTGGGAAGAAATGCCACCCACTCATGCATGCTTTCATAGAGGTCACTCATTTAGAAGGCATTTTGCAGATGTGGTTATTTCTGTATAGTTGTTTAAGTGCATAATATAAGCTAGGCAGGCCAAATGTGATATAATTTATCATGAAAGAAAAATTGCTCAAAAATGTAACAAATGCATAAAATAACAGCTGTTGTGTTGCTGAAAGCAATGCAGTAGTGCATGCACATGTTACTATAAAACATGGTGCTGATTAACTGTTCCACCTTTCTACAGTGTTTTTTTTTAATGTTATGTTAATTGTCATCTATTTCATTAACAGCTTGTGTGGGATTTCCTTTGCACAGCAAAAGTATCACAAATAAACAAGTAATAATTAAGTTATTAATGGGCTTTTTGATGATCAAAGTTGGGGAGAATGAGAGTAAATGAAAGTTGAAAAAGCTATTATCACTGGCATGTTTAGCATTAGATTTTGTCAAATGAAGGTTGATAGAAAGACGATTCAGATATCGACACATACTCACCTTTTGAATTCACCCTACTTTTGGGAGGTTTTTTTCTGGGTAAGTCCCTCCAGCTCTACATAGCACCACACTTTCCATCTGGTTGCAAGAAAGACTTTCCTCACCTTTGCCCTATTTAAAACTGATGTGAAGAGTCTAATAACTGGTACTTACAGTGACAGAAGTGCTCCAGTATTTGGAGTTCTTTCTCTGTCACTAATCTTTGATACTATTTTTACTTCTATTAAACTCTATGTAGTAGAAGTACTTAAAACTTTTGTAATTTTTTAATTTTCTGCCCTGCTCCCATTTAGTGCTGACATTTATGCAGCTCCCCAGTGTAACTCATGGCACTTCACAGAAAGTTATAGTGAGTCCCCTGACCCAACAGATGTTTGCTGTTGGTGTGCGGGGGGAGGACGAGGGAATCAAGCTCCACTTTGGAGCTGATCCAGTGGAGATAGACTGCATGCCCTCTCCCTCCCAGCTCCAGTGCTGTTATCAGGATGGAAGGGGGGAGAAGGCAAGGGAGAGAGCTCTGGTCTGAGGTTTTCCCAGCCTGCACTTGAGGAAGGGGCATAGATTGGAGCCCACTGAGGTGGGGGGCACAGGCTGGACAAACCCCAGACTAAAGCTTCCTCCCTTGCCTTCTCCCACCTTCCATCCTGAGGACAGCACCGGAAGCAGGGATGAGCTGATGCAATCCAGTCCTGCTTGGACTCAGGGACAAACAGAAGTTAATGAAGGTGCTCTGCTTTGCAGCACCTCCAGCTGAACCCTCATTAAATGCAGGGTAATTTGTCTCGTGATTGGGTTCTTTTAAAGTGCTCTGCAGCCATCCACTTGTGTAACGCCATAGCTTTCGAGTGCTTTCAGGGGACCAGTTGCATGACAGATATCACTTCGGTCAATGTCCATAGGTTATACATATGAGAAAAAGAAGACTGGCTTAGGTGGAATAGAGTTTACATAGCTCGTTTCTACATCACCCTGCTCACAGCTCCAGGGGTCACTCCATATTAGGTATGGAAAGGAAGGTGTTAGGAGAGGGAGTAGGCAAGATGTGTTACACAAAGCTATCTTTACAAGGCATGCCATCCTTTTAGATTTGTTGCTTTGATTTTCAGGTTAAAGCAGATCTTTGACTGATCTACTTTCTGCTGAAGCCACAAATCAAGCAAAGAATTAAGGAGTTATCACAGAAAAAAATCTACGCAGCTTCCCCTGTGTTTCCAGGGAGGTCACTCTTAAGCAAGCCAGACACAGATACCTTAAAAGTGGAGGGGAGGGGGTACCACCATCAGCAAATCTTCACTGCCTCATTTCCAGGTTTGGCACAGGCTGGATGGGTGGGCTTGAGAGAGGTGGCTTTGGGAGCACTAGGGAAGCACCATAGACAAACCCATGATCAGTTCTGTAACTGCTGCCAGTGTTGCATTGATGTTAGTTTCACAGATGTAGTTGAAAACCTAGGTTTGTCAGTTTTTCTTATGAATAAATTGAGTCTGCTGATAATTTACACAGAAATGATTTCCATTTGGCAGCCAGTACCAAAATACAAGTCCTGATAAGAAGTTTTACAGCTAGTGTTAGAGATGCAGCAATTAAGCTGTCCTTAAAATATGATGAAACTTGCACTTCTACCATAAAAAGATGAAAACATATGCCCAGGCAAATACAATATCAGAGTGATTTGGAGAGGGGCTCAGAGCAGAGAGATAAGAATAAAACCATGTTTTAAAAAAGAACCCATTAGGTTTTGCTTTTTCTATTGTTCTTGACATGTTTTGAATCAGTATTCAGTGTTAAACATTAGTTCAGAACAAACTGTGCCCTGAAAGTCTCTACCCAACTATGGACAATCCACAGAGAATCCCACAACCTGAGTTCAGCTCATCTCAAATATAGAATACAGCTGTAGAAAGCTGTTTGGCAGAGATTCAAATATCTTTTGAACAAGCTCCTTTATGCTCATGCACTCATTGTTTCTGTTCAAAGCGCATCTTGAAAAGTAATTCTGAAAGCAGCCAATATTTGTATTGATTCAGTTGTTTTATTTGAGAATAAGAGCAGTCAAGGAGAAAAAAGACTTTATGAGCCCATAACAAAATTAGTTCCTTAAATGTCTAGAAACAGATTCAATGGTTACACAAACTCTGATGCTTTTAGGGAACTTCTGACTTACATGTACCTACATCAAATCAAGTTGTAAATATGCGTCCCATGTTTTTGTAATATTTTTGAGGATTTTCCATTGTTTGACAAGAAGCATGCTGTAAGCTTACAGCTTTCAAGAGGAACAGGATGAACCATGTATAAGAATAGGTGTGGAATGTAGAAAAAGTGAAAATGATGGCAGATTATGCCGCAGGAACTAAGTATTCTCTTCTAACTCCATATTCTTTTGATCACATAGGCCACAGCTCAGTGAAGTACTCATGCACAGGCTGACCTAGGAGGTATAATCATTAATAAATAATTTTTAATTAAAGATTCCATAATAAAGCGATGAAGACCTTCTGAAAGTTTCACCCGGGTTCACGTTTAGCTGTCCCCTACTGCCTAAAATTCCACTTGCAAAACAGAAAGTGACCTTTAATGTCCAAGAATCATATCTAATATACTCTTTGAATATACTCCATACTCATATACTCAAAATGGGGTGTAAGTATTCTCTGAAAGAGCTATTGCTTGTCTCATTGCATATACCCTCAAATCAAGGTCCCAGTACTAGGAAGAACAGTCAGCCCTGTTAAAAAAACCTCAGCTGTGGGGTATTTGGGTAATGAGGTAGTGTCCCACAGGGAAAGCTCCCAGAAGAGAAAGCGTTAGAGAGGAGGAAGCAAGCTGTGAAGAGAATAGCTTGTTCAAGGATGGTCCCATTTTGGTCATTCAGAACTAAATTAAGAGAAAAACATCATATAGTATTTGTCATTCCATTCCTTTGACCTGTAAAGAGTTACTGGCAATAAAAGTCCTTGCTCATTTGATGACTAAGTTTAAACTGAAGATGTTATAAAATACAGATTCAGGCCATTTATTTGACAATCTGTTAGTCTTCTAGCTCACATCTAACTGAATAAATAAAAAAACAGTGTTGAAAACCTAGAAAATAATGATACTTCATAGAGATGTTTGATAAATCGGCAGCTCTGGAAAAGCAGACAAGAATTAATTTTATTTTGCAAAAATGTATGTTCAAATAGTAGTTTATGATCTGCTGATGGGATGTAACCTTTGTTCATAAGCTGTAATATATGAGAACTTCTAAGCTGTAAATTTTGAAATATTGGGATGTTTTTCAAAAGCTCATATTGTATTAGTAGCATACTTCCAACCTAAATTACTTTGTTAAGTAAGTTAAGTGGTTCAGTTCAGACTTTTGAGACAAGTATGTTATTTTTCCAACATTCTGTATTATTGAGAAAGTTTCACAAGTTCTTTCTCCAGATATTGCACAGGAGACATACTTGTATAACTCTTGTAATGCTAACTGAAAAAATCCCTCATGACTCAACTAAAGGTCATATCACATAGATGGGCTGTTCTTTGGGGACATAGTATAGAGCATTCAGAATGGGGTGTAAGTATTCTCTGAAAGAGCTATTGCTTGTCTCATTGCATATACCCTCAAATCAAGGTCCCAGTACTAGGAAGAATAGTCAGCCCTGTTAAAAAACCTCAGCTGTGGGGTATTAGGCTCGGCAGTGCTACGTTGGTTAGCACTACAGAAGAAAAAGACTTGGGGGTCATCATTGACCACAAGATGAACATGAGCCTCCAATGCGATGCTGTGGCTAGTAAAGCGATCAAAATGCTGGCTTGCATCCATAGATGCTTCTCGAGCAAATCCCGGGACGTCATTCTCCCCTTGTACTTGGCCTTGGTGAGGCCGCAGCTGGAGTACTGCGTCCAGTTTTGGGCTCCACAATTCAAAAAGGATGTGGAGAAGCTTGAGAGAGTCCAGAGGAGAGCCACGCGCATGATCAGAGGTCAGGAAAACAGATGTTACGATGACAGGCTGAGAGCCATGGGACTCTTTAGCCTGGAAAAGCGCAGGCTCAGGGGTGATCTGATGGCCACCTATAAGTTTATCAGGGGTGACCACCAGGATCTGGGGGAACATCTGTTCACCAGAGCGCCCCAAGGGATGACGAGGTCGAATGGTCACAAACTCCTGCAAGACCGTTTCAGGCTGGATATGAGGAAGAATTTCTTTACTGTCTGAGCCCCCAAGGTCTGGAACAGCCTGCCATTGGAGGTGGTTCAAGCACCTACATTGAACACCTTCAAGAGTAAATTGGATGCTTATCTTGCTGGGATCCTATGACCCCAGCTGACTTCCTGCCCTTTGGGCAGGGGGCTGGACTCGATGATCTCCTGAGGTCCCTTCCAGCCCTAATGTCTATGAAATCTATAAATTTGGGTAATGAGGAAGTGTCCCACAGAGAAAGCTCCCAGAAGAGAAAGCATTAGAGAGGAGGAAGAAAGCTGTGAAGAGAATAGCTTGTTCAAGGATGGTCCCAGGTTGTGCTGAAAAATGGAGCAAGGGACACTCCCCTCCTCATGTCTGGGAGGGAACAGAAGGATCTTGTTTTGGTTTTTTGTTTTCTTAAAGTTGTACTTTGCTTTGGAGATCTGGCAGAAGAGCCCATAAGGGAGTGAATTCTTTTGCAAAAGCCAGCAGGTTAAGTGACCTGCTTACAGTCCCTTGAGCTTTCCCTTTAATTGGATAAATATCCATGAGAACTTAAAACCTTCAGATGATTGCCTTTGGACACATAGTAACAGACTATATTTTCATTCAGATGAAGTGGTGCTCTGTCCAAACTTAAGGAGTCCCACTGTCTAAAACCTAAGTGCATTTCTTTCTTTACTCTGACCCTATTCATTAGTTCTTCTCTGTGGGATATGTCTACATGTTCATTAATGCACTGTAATTATGGAATATTAAATTTAACAGATAATGTAATAACAGATACTAAATACTAATACTGTGTATTAGCATATTAGCACCGTTTTTGCCTTGTCACGCTAATGCACGCTAGAATTAGCTCAGTGGGCATTAAGCGTCTTATGTAGATATGCCCTGTGGGTGCACCTACACATGCACTTTACTGTGAAGCTGATTAATCAGCTCTGCAATAAAGTGTCACTATGTAGATGTGCACTGGTGTTAGGGTACAGTAACCTAATTAACTCCACCATAAGATAATACTGTTAGGGAGTAATCAAGTGCAATGAAATACACATGTAGATGGTTATTGGGGCTGCCTGGGGCATAAGGGTACTAAAGTGTGGGGACAGCCTCCTGCATAGTTCCACACATTAGCATTGAACTTGTGCCCAAGCCATCCTCTCTGCCACCCAACACCATCACCCAGAACCTGGGGCTGACCCCCTGAGCCTGCTGCCAGCCTGGGGCTGTTCCGCCCATGCTGGAGTTCATTGAGTTGCCTTAATAGCTCATGTAGATTCACTCCATGTGGAATATCTTAAATACCTGATGTTCCTCACTGTAGTCTAGGGTGGTACCTTACAGACTAACTAGTTCAGAGAGACATAATCTTGTGTAGGCCACAGCCTGCTTCATCTGAGGCAATGTTATTGTGGCAACAGAAGGAATTCAGACACAAGCAACAAAAATTACTTCCTTAATCTGCAGGAAAAATGAAAAGATCGTAGTTGTTTACTTTAGACAGTACATAATCAGTATTGCCAACCCTAGTTGTTAAAAAATCATAAGCCTGCCCCCCGCCACGCGCCAAAAAACCCACAAAGTTTTAATAATAAATTTGAGGTTATTTTATTTGCCCTCTTGGACTTCAGCCTCTTTTGAGTTCCTAAGGTGGACTTAGTCCACCTTTTCAATGTTTCTACTTTCAAGAAGATACTTAAAAACTTATATTTTAATGAAAAGTCTTCATCTTTTAATTAAATTTGAGATTCTCACTTAACCTTATGACTCAGGGAGCTTTTTTATAACTACATCATGAAATTCACTTTGAAGCTGGGAGAGTTCACAACACAGTGAGGATGAGTAAAGCGTACAATTAAAGGACGTGAGCAGTAATCAGGGAGCTTGTATTTACAATTCTGCATACCATGTGAAGGAGACATTATGTAAAACTGAAAGGCTTCAAATTTAGCGTGCACATAAAGCCCCTTTCATAACTCACAAGAAGCATTGTATGTAAGGGGGTGTTAATGTTAAAAAAATACCCAATTTATATAGATAATTATAAATGGATATTGTCATCAATATTTTTAATAGATTTAAAACCTCGTATTTCAGGTCAGAAACCAATCACTGTCTGAAAGGAATCATGAGAAACTTTCTCTACAAGCATAGGAACATTCACTATTGTGGTGACAGGTGTGGCCACACCCCCTTGGCTGTGTGGTACATATGTAGTGAAGAATGCTCATCATTAGGGATCTCTGGAATTTATGCCAGAAGTCTGCAATGAGATGGCTTATTTAATCTTGGCGTTTCCCCCATGTGCCTCCCTATGGCTGATTAGTGGAAAGGACCCATCACTCACTGCTCACTGCCGGCACTGGATGACTAGGAGGTGAAAACCACAGCTGAGGTTTCAGGAGTTGGTGGCAAGCTGAAAGTGCGGGGCCCCCCTGCCAATGAGTGGGTGGGGGGCACTCAGAGGAAACTCCAAGACTAAAGAAGTAGCTGTTCCATGTACTTCCGATGCAAATTCGGGAGATCTCTACTCATCGTACTTGTATCACACTGCCAAAGGGTGGTGTGCCAGCAGCCTTTCATTGTGATCCTGGATCCTCAGATGTCACTGGCATTTCAGCCAGCTCATTCTGGGCTTCCTGTCCTCTGCTGCTGGATTTGGGACAGGGAAGGTGGGGGGTAGAGTTAGAGAAGTGGGAGGGGAAGGGCAAACTAGCAGCAAGCTCCAGAGCTACTTGAAAGCAAGAAAATAAGGCAGACCACTCAGTGATCTGCCACTTGGTGAGGTCATAGAGCTCCCAGCATGTGCAGACTTATCAGCAGGACTTCCACAAACATATGTGAGCTCCAAGAGCTCACTGTGCATGCAGTGCACAGCCGAAAAGGGGTGCGACCTGCCCCTTCCTGCAAGCAAATTTATATCTCGTATACTCAAACAAAATCATCAAGTTTCAGGATTTTATTTAATTTTATACAGATATGTCTTGCCTTCGTTTATATACTCTATCCTAAAAGACTGACATTAATGCAGTACTGGCCTTGCTTTGCATAATTCAAAATGGGGCTCATGACTTTACACTTTGGTTTGCATAACTGTATCAAGTCCTATAAGTTCCTCTATAATTTTTGGTTTGATTTGTTCTAGAGATAGCATCTTCTCGTTCTAAAACAGAATATTTGAATGACCAGAGCTTTCAAGATTTCTCCTTTCACTGTTCTTAGACTCTTCTGATGAAGTGATGAGGACAATGGCAGAACAAAAGCAATATTTCAGAGCTGCCATTGCACTTTATAATGTAGCAGATACTATATAATTTAAAATATGTATTCTTCTTTACTTTCTTTAGAGAATCTGTGATGCATAAATGGGTAGCTTTGTCATTGCCATATAAGTGACTTCCTTTTCAGGAAATCTCTCTTCTTTGAATTACTTTTTACTTGTGAAGTGAGCTTAGTAAAACCAAAATGTCAAACAGTAGCAAGGAAAGATGGTATTTTATCAGACACTTACATCACAGTGAGTGAGTAAAATTGAATCAAGTATATTATTCACCAAAGTGCAGACTGTTGGCAACTTGGTATTAAGAAAGACTAAAAATGAATCATAAATGTTAAGCAGATCTTATAGCTACTTGGAAGCTAACTGTAAAGACAGAATCACAGATAATAGCTGAAAAAGACCTATTAAAGTATCTATGTCAGCTTTCTAACACTGTAAGTCTGTTCTCTACTTTACATTGCTAGTGCTTAGTCCAGACTAGTTTTATAATCCTTCATTTATTCTGCTTTATATACTTCTTAACATTGCTGTCTTAACTAGAGGTGGTCAGCATACTTCCAACAAAAAAGGTCTTTGTTGGGTTTCAATGAACTGGCATTTTCCAAACATTTTTCAGAAATGTCTGTTTTAATGACCTTTCCATGAACCCTTGGGGGAGGTCAGACAGAACCTGGTTTGATCTTTTTACAGTTCCCCTGGCTCCCAAAGTCTGTAGCTCTGACATAAGCATCCAATGTTAACTGTATCAGAGTTGAGGACTTCCAGGATCCCTAAAAAATACTAGGAGTACCAGTTCTTTCCAGGGATCCCAGACGTCTTGAGCGCATTCTCTCTAACTAGAATTCCCAGGGCTTCAAGGCTCCCTGCCATGGACCCAGGATGTCATGGGGTGGGCTTCCAGGGTCCATAATTCCAGGGCAGTGTTACCATGAATACTGCCCTAGGGTGATGGACTCTCAAGCTTCTAGCCCCTGACCAATTCCCACAGCCTAGAGAACCAGAAGCCCTAAATCAAGCAGCTCAGCAGTCTTGAAGCTTTGCGGTCCTTGATCCAAGGACAATTAACAAAGCAAGGTTGCCCCAAAAGCATACAGCCCAAAAATGCTAGCAGCTTCTGACTTAAGTTGAGAAGACTTGTGCTAACTTAATTGCTTCTCTACATGTCAGGGATGTAAAAAGTATGTCCTAGGGAACTACTGATCTGTTAATCTCATGGCAGTCTGAGAGAAAACACTGTCATGATTGATCAAAAAAAATCTATCAAAAAAGAGTTACCATATTCTGTCACATACCACACATCCTAAATAAGACAAGTATGTTATTTTTGGAGGGCAGAAAATAGGGGGGAAAAGATTTTCCAGAGTCATGGCTGACTTTGTGCCCTGGAGTAAGTCCTCCTAGAAACATAAACAGCACATCCAGATGGGTGTGCATGTATGGTTTGTACCACCTCAAAGCTCTTTGAGGTGCTGAAAAACTGCATGTGGTACACATGCACCCATTCACTGCACTGCTAATTTGCAGTGCAGTGTCAAAATTTGACACTGGGAGATCCCAGTATCAAAACAAAAAAAAAACCCCAAGACCCAAAACACTGCAGAAAACAGCAGTCTGGCACATGTGGCAGCAGTGTGTGCCACCAAAAAATGGAAGCTGGTCATCCAGAGCAATGCTCTGGCTCTATGCAGATCAGCACTGCTGCTCCCCTGGGAGGCCTCCCAGCTCCCAGGTAAGACTCCTGGGGTCAACACAGGTACTGGCCCCAACCTCCCCTCCCCCACCCAGGAAAATCTGGTGCATGCCGGAGCACACACACAGGGATGTGCTTGGGGCACAAAGCAATGGCACAAATGTGTGCCACTGATATTTGTGCCACTGCAAAAATGGGACTCTACACATATGTGCGCTCTTCTGGATGTGCCCCAAGTACAATGTGGCACCCCAGGAAAGAGTCTAGGGGAGGCAGTAGGATCTTCCTGGTATGGAAGGACAGCAACAACCTAGACCTTTACAAGTGCAGTAGCAATGCTGTTACTTCCTTATTATAAAAAATAAAGTGTTATTTCCATACCTCACACCTCAAGATAATACAGACTTTATGTGGCAGTTTGCTTGCCCTAAGCTAGTTGCTGCATCAGGCATAAGTTACAGTGTTCAGCTAATAGCTACTGCAAATTCCTTAGAGGTTGTGAGAAGGTTAACTTGTGACTCAACCCTTTCCACTTACTAGGGCAAGAGAGGAGAGGCAGCCATTTTGGCTTTCACTGCAGCATAGCATCTCTCTGCTTCTACTTCAGTGAAGAAAATTCAGTTTCTCTGCTTAAGATTTGCTCTTCAGTTTTGGAGGGCTGATTCTATGTGGTTTTAAAGTAAATATGGTAAAGGCTAAAGATGCAATGCCAGTCATCATGGTTATATGGAAGGCAGATCTCATCAAAAACATGTAGTGTCTTTTCTTGACAAAATTATAAGTCTGGTTAATAAAGGCCATGGTTAGTTATAGTATCCTTGAATTTCTTCAAGGCATTTGACTTAATACTGCATGAACTCTTGATTTAAATAAAGGGGGGGGTGGAACTTGCATTATATGTAATTACCAGAACAGACATGAGATGAATTAAAACTAGCTCACTGACAGATTTTGAATTGCTGTTAATAAGGAGATATCATAGAATCATAGAATCAATGAGTGGGAAGGGACCTAGAGAGATCATCAAGTCTAACCCCCTGCCATGGGCAGGAAGGAGCACTGGGGGTGGCAGGGGTCATAAGACCCCAGCCAGGTGCCTATCCAGTCTCCTCTTGAAGATCTCCAGGGAAGGTGAGAGCACCACCTCTCTGGGAAGCCTATTCCAGGCTCTGGCCAGTGAAGAGAGACATTTAAATTAAATGTCATTCAATTAAGAGAGACATTTTTAACAGGTTCCGCAAACTCCAATACTATTTAATATTTATATCAGTGATCTAGATGATGATCTAAAATACTTAAAGTTAAAATTTGCAGATGACTCAAACACTGAGATAGTAATTAATGAGTAGGACAGATTTGACTTGAACTACCTGGTTCAATAGTTTCACTCCTATAAAACATATTATAGTACAGCCAAAGTTATGACACAACATCTAGAAATCAAGAATACCACTTCCATGTACAGGATTGGAGAGTTAGGAAGGAGCAGCTTCTTTGGCAGAAGAATGTAAAGATCATCCATGGGTCTTCCTCTCAGTATGAACTTCCAGTGCAATGCTCTACCCAAAAGGGCTAATTTGACCTTTAGATATAATTAAAAAGGTACTATAAAGTAGAGGTAGTGAAATAATTTTGTTTGTGTTACTAGTTTAAGTAACACTAGTTTAAGTTTAAGGGTGGACAAAATACGGCTTGCAGACCTCATTTGGTGCACCAGGAGATTTCATCCAGTCCATGGACAGATGCCCACCAATTAATTGCATCTGGCCCAGCCCATGACTACCACTGCTGCGCTCTACATGGGGCTGAACCCCACCCACTCTCACTGGGGCAGCATGCTGCACCCCCACCCTCCTACACAGGAGGGCCCCAGCCAGTGCACAGCTTCCAGGCAGGGCTTCTACTGCTGCAGCCACCCGGGGAACTGCTCAGCATCCCTGGCCTCCAGTGACTCCTCCTCATCTCCCTGCTGCAACACTCTGGGCAACAGGTAGGGAAGTGGTGGCAGGCATGGGGAAACTACAGTTGGGTGGGATTGCAGAGCATGGGGCCAGGGCCAGAGGGAGTGTGAAACCCAGAGTGCAGGGCCCACACCCAGAGGGTTGGTATGAGCCCAGTGCCCGGATTGGCCTGGTTCCATTGCACAGGGCTCCCTGTGGCTCATGTGCAGCTCCCAGGACTTGCATATCACCAGCCCCCCATCCCCTGCCACACACACAAATGCATCCACCATACCTCCTCATACCCTCCCCCAAACACACCCCCACCACAAAACCCACACACACCTTCCCCCACACCCTGCCCACACACCCCCATACTTCCCCACACATCCATACACAACCTGCCACAAACTCCACATCCACCCTCACCCTCCCTCACCCCATACATCCCACCCCCACACACCCTCCCTCATGCCCCCCCACAAATTCTACACTCAGCCCACCACACACCCACAGCCCACACACTCCACCATACATATCCCACACACGTTTCCATGCACAATATACAAGAGTAAGATTTTATTTTGAGCTTTTATGCAATCACCTCTATATACACTATGCAAACATATGTAAATCAGGACAAAAATATTTGTTGGAATAAAATTAAAATATGTTATAGTAGTTGTTTGATTGTTAATATATGATTAGTTTTTTTCCAGTTCCAAGATGGCATAGCCCCCCTGCCACCCCCTCTCAGAAGGAGTGTCCTAAGCTGGCAACCAGGGGCTAGGGCACCTATCAAGGGACGTAGCTACCCTTGCAGCCCTCCAGAGCTCATTAAGCAGCCCTCCAGCTGAAGTAATTGCCCACCGCTGTACTAGCAAGACCAATATGAGAACATTGTCTGGTGCCCACACTTTGTGGAAGATGTAAAAATACAGGAGGGAGTTCAAAGGGCCACAAGAAAGATCTAGTAGCTGAAAACAAGCTTTACACGTGAGGTTTAAGTAGTTTAACTCATATGGTTTACTGAAGAAAAAGGTTGGACAGTGACTTGATAATTTAGGCAGTTATATGTGGAAAAAAGTTTGATCGCCATCCCCTCTAAATTTGGATTCATTCTGTTCATCTCTTCCCTGAATGCATCTTAGAAGAACTGGTTTATCTGTATTGTATTCAACATGCTCATAACACTTCCAGTTTTACAGTAAGACATTGATTATAATAGTCAGGAAGTGCTTAGTCCTATTGTCCCACTAGGTAGATGTATTCTGTTTCCACCACTGTATGAACAGTTGGAGACAGGCAACTGTGCATAGAGTACTAGTGCTCTGAGATACCACTATTAAGCAGGGTCAAAATGATTTCCAGATTAGGGATCAGGAAGAAATATTTGCCCTGGCTTGCACTGAGAGTGGGACAATATTTTGTTCTTCTGCTGCTTGGGCATGACGCCTGCACAGGCAAACCCTATAGGTATATCACAGATGATGAATTCCCCCCTATTTCAGGATCTCAAGCACCTGGTTATCTCTTTCCTTGTTTTTCCCTGTGGTGCACAGTTTATTTTCTTTATTTAGTGTAATGCAAGTCATTAGCCTTAATGTGGTGCCATAACTCTGGTAGTCACAACCGTGACTATATGCTCATCAGGTGGATGTGCCTGAGACCCAGCTTACTAGGCCCATGTCCTCTTAAGCTCCCTGGAATCTAAATAGGTTGCAGCACTGACCCTTCCTTGGGACTTTCAGTGCCAAGACTTTGTTACCTCTTCACCTGAAATGTGGTTTGCAGACTGACAGACAACTGGAAACTGATCTGGCAACACACACAACTCATTAATCATACATGTACTTCCCAAAAATCATATTATGAAACTCAGTGGCCCAAACTAGTTTAATTGTCTCTTCTGGCTTAACTTCTATTAAACAGAGAAATCATTATGTTCACAGGGCCCTGACCTTGGACATAGATATTTGACACATTAATTCTGTAAAGGAAATCAGAATAGTGGTTAGCATGAATATAGCAGCCATGCCAACTGGTTTAGCAGAAACTAACCAGTGAGAAAATTAAATAGGTTTATGGAAGGAGGCACAGTGCAGTCTTCTGATCTCTGAGTTGTTCCCAGTGAATTTCTGCAATGGTATACAAAGCAAACAATTAAGTGTATGAGCATACAGGATAGAGTATAGATAACCTTCTCATGTACAGAGTAAATGCTACTTACTGGGTTGGGGTGGGGTTTGACATAGCAAGGAATACCGAGGAAGAAATCAAAGGTGACAGTCATGTTTATTTACCCTGAGACTTATTCCTTTAGGATTAATCTACAATTCAGTTTAAAACTCTTTGATTTATAAGAAAGCATTTTGCAATGTGTTAAAATAACTTATTTTGGCCTATATTTTTTAAAGAATCAAATATTGTTGTGCAACTTAAGTGAACACACTTTTATTGAAGATACTAATTATTCTTAAAGAATTGAAGTATGAGTGTGAAAATAAATAGGGTATGTATATCCTGCTATTATCTAATAAATTATATAACAGAGGTTAGATTCTGGTCCCACTGAAGCCCATGGAAGTAGTCCCAGGGGCTTCAATGGAGACAAGATTTCATCTAATATACTCCATTAAAATTTCCTGATCAGACAAGGAAAGAATTTAATAATGGGGTATCTCAACAATTTTCTATTAGGGTGAGAGACAGAGAAGGTTAAAATAACTGAGAGCTTGCCAAAGTGTCGGCATAATAACCTGATCATAAACTGTTTCAGAAACCACATGTGATACAGACTTTTGTAGCATATACTAATGACTAGGAGACTCACTGTGGACCACTAAAAATTGCAACATGAGTAAGATAGCAAAGCCAGAAACTAAGGATAGCCATTCAAAAACTTTATAGTTTTCTCTGCCTTGCTGAGACGTGAGAATGTATAGCATATTTTATTGAGAATGACTGCATGTGCAGATGAGAGAGGCGATAATTAGTGAGTGTGCTGGATTTCAAAACATGAGACAAATAGACTTAATTCTGCCACTGGAGATGTCAGTCATATGCCAATCAAATGTTCATTTCCATAGTAACTAAAAGAAAAAAACATTCAAAATATGAAAAAAAGAAATATATATATATTTATTACACCATATATATAGACCTAAATCATATAGCTGCTTGATTTAGGGCTATATATACAGTGTAAACAAATGCATAGTATGTGGGTGGTATGCAGTAAGTTGACTGGTGCCTCGTAGGTTCATGAGTAATTTGTTGTCCTAAACTAATAGGGGGTGGGGGGAATCTTTCTAGCCCACATGTTAAGTACCACTGTGTATGAAAATTAAAACATTTGTTAGATGGCATTAACCAATAAGTACCTTTCTCTGTAAAGGAAAATGGCTTTATAATGGAACTGCTAAAGTATAGCTACTATGCAACATATTAAAACAGAAGAAATTGTGTATTATTATTACTTTCAGAATATGACCAGTGAGGGAGTCTGAGCCAGGTCATTCCCCTTATTAAAATCCCAAAGTAATATTTGAACCTGTTCAGAAATAACACTAAAAATAAAATGAGAATAATTAGACTATGTCCCGTGTACAGTATGTAGCTAATATATTCACAATGGTGGGCATTTAAGAACTGTGTAGTACAGGTAGAAAATAATAACCATCCTTATACATCCTCATTGGAAAAAAAAAATCCTACCACAAACAACAAATTTGAAGGCAAAAAAAAAAAAAAAAGCCAAAGGTAATGCTAGTGACAACATGGGTTTAGGAAAGCATTAACAAACATATGGTTTTGTCTCCTGACACCCACAGTCCACTGATTGAAAATTGTTATAATAGGACTGAGTCCATTTTTAGAGGTGTATGTCTGTCAATCAGCTCTCCTGGTGAGTCAGAAATGGTCTGAAGCTTCTTTTTGTTCAATTTAGTTTATCTTGTTAAATGAGTATAAGTGAAGGAACTAAAAAAAAGAACAAATAAGAAAGACCACCTAATTATCTTGAGGAAGGATAGGATTATAACAAGGAATGTGTTCTCTATTGGACCCACTGCCCAAAAGAAGGGAGCCCTCTGTGATTTACTTCTATCACAATATGGAGAGGAAAAGAAAAATATACCAAGGAATGTTTGTAAAGACTAAATATGGTGAGTGACAAAGAGACTTTCATTGGGATTTCTGTGCCCAGCCAAGAGTAGGAAATCTCAGAAAAGTTACAAATAGGACCTAATGATTGGTTGGGGGGTGGGGTTGGCATACATTTTTTTCACTGAAAAATACAGTTTTGATCTGTTGAAAACTATTCACAAATTTTAGCTATATTTGGGAAATAGTTTTAGACAATAAAAAAGTACAAATCTTGGAAGTGTTGAAAATGAATGTTTTGATTTTACAGGCTAAGTTCACATAAAATTTGCATGTCACTCCCACAGCTAGTGAAGTGTTGATAGGATATCTCACTTGTAAGCCCAATGTTTAGGACAATCACACAAGACATGGGAAACAAATTCAAATTCGTTGCCTACACTTGAGTCAAAATAATAATTTGAACTTTTAAGGAGAATGCCCCAACCACTAGGATATAGATATTCCTAGTTGGGTCTGCCCCTCAGAAGCTATCCTATTTTGCATAAAATAATTATATATTTATTGAGACCAAGAAGAAAGACAAAATTACTCTACGGTTGTCCTACGGTTGCTAAAACACTCTGCAGAGATGTGGGACATTCACATCCCAGCCCCTGCTCCAGTGACTGTTTTACATGTAATGGAACAGCCCCAACAGAAGAGAAGAGAAAGTCCAAACAAGATATTCTAGAAGACTCAGAGGAATAATATCTTGTCTCAAGAAAGGGATTTAAGTGCAGGTCCCAAATGTTTCATCTGAGTGGTCTAACCACTGAGCTAAGGGTGGGATACCACCTCCGTCATCTTGATTTTTATGAATAACAACTCAGTCCCCTCTAAATTTAGTTCCTTGCTTTTATTAAAAATGCCAACACATAAAATAATGGACTTCCAGTTGAACAAGACTTCATATTGGACCCCAAATTCATGCATCATTTTTCTAAAAATTCAGAAAATTCCTGGTTTGAGTCAATTTCAAACAGTTCTTTTATCATCATCCTTGTGCACATCTGCACATGCTATTAATGGAGTTTATTGCTCCCGGGTGCTACATTTGAACATGCTTCTGGAGCTACAACACACTCAACTGAGTCAAAATAGTCCCAGCTGGCAAGAATCCGGGGGGGGCCAACCTGCCAGCCCGGGGCTGCTCCAACCCAGCTCAACGTGCAGCAGAGGGGCTGGCTAGGGCATGAGGATGCTTCAGTGAAGAGCCAGCTGGCAGGCAGCCCCCATACTGAAGCACTCTTGTGCCCTACCTAGCCCTGTCAGCATCAGCATGTGTGTTGCTGCCGAGTAAAAAAAACACTGCTGCAGGATAGTACTTGTATTTATAGTATAGTATTTGTAATTAAGACAAGTTCTAATTAACCTATAATTAGTTTACTCTATCCTAATAGCACTGCATGTGTAGAGGCTGAGACATTTACTGTGGAGCTAATTAGGCAACTCTACAGTAAGCATCCAATGTAGATGCACCCCTCATCATTCAGTTTGGCCACCAAAACTAAAAGTTTAATTTGCACAGCTCTAATTACAATGTAATTTGTTTCTTACTAGAAAGACTGTGAGATTTTAAAACCTCATTTTTACATAAATCCACGCTCTTATATAGTCTGAATTGCAGTTGCTAATGATATAACAGTTTTTCTACCTGCAAATATACATAGGAGTGTTCTTACATCACAACAGTTTAGACTTCTTTTTTACTGGACATTGCAAGGAAGGTGCCATTGTGGAACAAGCAGCATAACACTTTAATTTATACATTTGGAGATCTGAGGGCACCTGCAAATCTCAGGTAACATCATAATCAACTCTGTATTTTGGTGCTCTTCTGCTAATTTTCTGCAAATATTATGTGATATATCTTTTGTCATATAGAACCGTTTGATCTAATCAGTATGCCCCTTTGGAGATTCTAATTAACACCAGACCACTGTTGCCCTGTAGTTGGTAATAAAATGATTTGCTTTCTCTTTCCCAGTCTGTTCTGGTACCCTCAGTTTGACTGATGAAATAAAACACCATCAGTTCTGTTCAAAGGGTGACGTTTGCAAAAGCATTGGAATGAGCAAAGCTTTGCTCCCCTTGTAGTCAATGGCCAACCCATTGATTTCTTAAAGATACAAAGCAGCAAGTATTCCAAAACCACTTAAAGGTCAAAATGGTGTCTAGATTGCAGTATAGAGTGGCAATACATTGCAACAATGACAAAGGACTAATTAGATGGCACTTTCACTGACTAGTTCTGTTGGTAACATTCAGTGCTTAAGATCCTTCTCCACCCATTTAAAGACAAAAATAGAACTGGCTGTTTGTTTTAATTGAAATGCAATCAGAAATATGATCTGTTAAGTTTTTTATTATTAACTCTATTTCTAATTTCTTCTAGAAATCTCTCTAAAAATGCATAGGCCAAACATCGATGTAGGTGATTCCCTATACGTGTAGATGAGCCCCTAGAACAATCAGAATAAAGACAATAGAATCAGATCAGAGCTAGGGAATCTGGTATTTTTAATAATTTACTGAGTACCTCTCCTTAAAAAAAAGAAGACTGAATTAGTACCACTATAAAATATTGAATTCAGAATCCAAAATTCTGAATTTAGAATCTTTTAGATATTTTTAAAGTGTCTCCCTCATTTGATGACTCATAGCTTCACATAGTATTGACTTTTATAAGTTATCTTATTTTATATGCTTAGCTTCCAAAACGTCCTACATTCCTTTCAATGATAGAACTGAAGGGGCGCTTCCAGATGAGTGTGGACGTTTGGTTGCCTGAGGACAAGTAACAGCAATGTACCTTGAGCCACCACTACTTGTCCTATGGAAACTTCTGTGTGACACATGCTTTGGCACACAGCAAGTTACCCTAGGGGAGGGGTGGGAGAGTCTGGGGCCAGTGCCAGGTAAGCAGCCTTACCTGGGATCTGGGGGCCTCCCCGGGCTGCAGCAGCGATTCTGCTGCACAGAGCCTGGTCAGCAGCTGCAGCACAGCTTTGGGAGACCCATTTCTGCTTCTGACCACTGTGCACTGCCCATGTGTGAGCTGCTCCACTTTTTTTCCCATGTTATTTTTGACTCCTGGATATCCAGGGGTCAAAAAAAAACCCAGAAAGGAAAAATGGAGCAGCACTCATGAACAGCACTCCCTTGCAGCACAGAGAACATTTAAATGTACAATATGTGGTGCCGCAGACGTGTTTGCGGTGCCACATACCACACCGCCGCGCTTGTCTGAACTTGGGCAAGGTGTCTAAAACTATGTTTCTTTTTAGTGAAAGTAAAAGCAGTTTTCTGAAAACAAGTGCTAAAAATCTAGAGATAAGCCTGAAAGGTAAAGTTAGGATCCAGAATTTGAATTAATCTTGGTGTGTGTGATTGCAATATAACACCTGTCAGAAAGGCCTAACAAGGGAGAGACTACCATTCTCCCCTTTGGAAGCAATGAAGCACAAACACAGGAGTCCTAACCCTATTCATACCCCAGTGGCCATTAAACCTCCCCACACTGTAGATTTAGCAAAACCCAAGCTATTAGCCAATCCATAACCTGTGTCCTTGCGAGTCTGTTTCCTAAAAGAATTAAAAGCATATGAGGGGGGGAAAAAAGCAAGAAAAACTAGCATTCACCAGACAGAAATCTAGTGGCCTATTTGGTTGGATATGATTTACAAGTGAAAAAAACCATCTTGTTAAGAAAAAAGAGGAAATAAAGACAAAATAGCTTCTAGATTATAGGTACAAGGTGTTAGGCAAAGTGCCAGTTGCCTTCCATCTGCATTCTGCATCTGTTGACTTTTGCACACTTTGTTGTGTGTTTTCAGCACTTTTCATTGATTACAGATTCAGATGCTGTAATTTCTACTGACTATGATACCAGAAAATTGTTAAAATATTTGCAGCTCAGTGAAGAACTGCTCGAAGTTCAACCACTCTTAAATTCAAAGGTTAAAAGAAGAAAAATAAACCTTTGTCAAACTATTACTGAGGTTTGCCTGACACCAACAGGTCCATTTGCAAGTCCTAGCTGATAGCTTTCAGATCAGAAATATCAAAGGGATGGAGAGGGGATACACAATTCCTCTAACAACTAAAAAGTTTTTTTAATCATTAGGGGTTTCTAAAGGCCACAAATAGATATCTTGTTTAAAAATGGAAAAGGAAAAAATCTTCTTGGCAATGGACTAGCTGGCTCAGTGGGGAAAAGTGAAGGCAAATACAAGCAGAGCAAACATACGGAGAGAAAATGTTTGCATAAACCATAACATTAAAACAGTTTGCTTACAGTACAAAGAAAGGAGGTGAAGAAAAAACAATAGCAGTGAAATATATTTGATAGCCCATTGTTCAAAGATTAAATAAAGCACAGGGAAAAGAAATAAATGATTTCAGATGAAGATCAAAAGAACAAGGAGCTTTGTCTTTCTCCACTAAATCCTGCTCTCGAAAGAATTTTTATCAGATGCAAATGCCTCAGCTTACATCTTTCTTGGTAATTTATGTAAATATAGGGAACAACAGGGCCATAACAGCAGCAAAATGTCAGGTCATTTGACTGTGGAGAAAAAGATGTGTGACCCTATCCATTTACTATCAAGGATGTCTGGGAAAATCCAACATCAATTCTTTTTCTTCCTTAAGGCTTTTAATGTTTTGTTGCTATTGTTTCCTATCTATAAGGCCAGGATCCTCAATGAGCCTTGCAGTCTCCGTAGATTTTCCTGCTGGCTCCTAAACTGAATATAAATACAATATTCCCAGGCTTATCCAGCTCTGTTTTAGATCCCATTTGTAATCCACACAAGAGCAGTAAAGAAGAAACACACTGTATTATTACTGGAATAATTGCTGTGCTGGCTAAGCTCACGTCCTGTTGCTGCTGGGCCTCTTCTCTTATTATAACAAGTGTTTACAATTTTAAAGTGATTGTATAAGTCCTTCCTGCCTCCTGTAGCCCTTGTGCAGAACTGACAGTTGCCCTTGACTTTAAAGCATGATGTATTCTGCTTCATTTACGATATTTCCGAAGCCATTTTAAATAGACCTTTTGTTGTTTCTTCATGTGGTGCCAGTTATTTTAAACATTCAGATAGTGCCAGCTGTTTACTATTGTCAACAGCAGACTCTCAGTAAGAAAGGCATAACATGAGCTTTTGAGACAACTGATCTGCAGTGCTTAAGTTACCGTATTATGTGACCAGAGCTAGGTGTGCTGAAGTATCAATTGCTTGGTGTCACTATAGCAGTTATTTTCACTATAATAAAAGAAAAACATTTTCAAGTGATATTCTTTCTTATTTACAAGAAATGACCATATGATATACTTCTGTTTAGCAAGTCGTCCTTCACGCAGTACCCCATAACCCGTAGGACAAGACAGGCAAAACAAGATGATAGGGGAGGTAAATAAATTGTTTACAATATCTGTCTTTAAAAATCTGCCCCTCATGTCTGATAGGATACACAGATTAAAAATGTTGAGCTGCAATTCTGCAGTATTTTCTAATGTTTTATTTTGGGGATAGAGATTGTAGGAACTCAGTTTTGCTTTTCTATTATCTTTGCCATCTACCTTTCAGTTTCCCCTGAGACAGAGGTTTAAATTCCTCATTTGTAGAGGTAATTAATTTGTCTATGTTTTCACTTTTTTTTGTGAATTCATTAAAAAATGTGATTTCAGTATTCCTAAGCTATTAGTAAATCAGGCTTTACTTTACAGAATACTGTAAAGGGAAAGGGACTGCATAAAATATATTCTCTTCCCAATTCATTGCAGGGGTTTGAATATACATCTCAGGAAGCTCTAAGGCATTCTGAAATGGGATTTCTTCAGTTCCTCCTATTGAGTTGTACATTGCATGAAATGCTTAAATATCACATTGAGCAAGAACGAGAGAAAGAGAGAGAGAAAAAACTCTCTATCCTCCTGATTATGACACTAACGTGGGAGATGGGATATCTGTGTTCTAGTCTCTGCTCCAAGGTATATTTATTTATTCATGTAAAGGGAAAAATCATCAACTGGAGAGAGTGAAAGTCTCTCCCAACTTGTCGAAGTAAACTATGTGCGAGGCAAAGATTTGTGTAGGTGCTATATTGTATTGGACCAACTTCATGGCTGTGATCAAGTTAAATGAGGTTGTGAATGCAAGACATCCATGACCTCTTGCATAATTCCTGGACCACCACGGATACATCACTCCAATACTATCAAAGTACATTACGGCATGGTGGTTAAGGCATTCTTATGGATAGGGATCTACCCAACTAAGGAGGTAGGTGGCCTCCTCCCAACAGGGAGATTGAGGGGCTGGCTACCATTTTCATGGTCTTATCACCATGCCCCCCCTGCCCTTGCCTGGCCAAGGGACCCTGGCAGTCTTGCCCTCCTCACAGATTGGCAGCTGGCCTGAAACTGCAGTTTAATTCCTCCGATTAAGCCCAGGGAAGCCATTAATCCACGCATTATTAAGCATGGATTAGTGGCTTCCCTGGGCTTAATCAGGGGAATTAAGCCACAGTTTCAAGCAATCCCCAATCTAAGCATTCAATTAAACTCCACGTGGACCTCAGGGCCAACAGCAGGGAAGGGGCCTGGAACAGTGTAGTCCCAGCCCCAGCTCCTTCCCCACCATTGGCCCTGAAGTGTGTGTGCATGCATCACTGGCAACACCTGGGCTGGGGCTCTGCAGACCTGGGTGCAGCTGCTTGCAGCCTTCCCACTGTATGCTATAAGCAGCCCCGCTTCCCCCTCCCGGTTCCCCCAACCTACAGGGCTTCCTGCCTTTTTTTCTACTTCCCAGTAAGTATGGTTTTGTTATTTGTCTTTTCTAAAAAGAAAACCAAAATCATAGAAACTTTGTTTTTCACAGAAAAAGGGAATTGACCAAAGTGATTTTGGTCAATTCCTACTTATAGAATATGTGGGTTCAAGTCCCGTCCCTGCCTTCTGCACCCCCTCCCACCCCTCCGGGAAAAATTGAGAAATGAACTTGCTGCCTTTGCATTCTGGGTGAGTGTTCTGGCCACTGAAAAGAGAAGGATGCCTTCTGAGGACCTTGTTAAATCTAACCTTCAAATCATTTCGCTTTTCTTTCAAGTACCCCCAAAAATGAACAGTTCATTTTGAGTCAAAAGAAAAATTCTATTTGGTACCACCCCCCAAATTACTGGGTGCCTATACACATGCTCTGACATGTTCTGATTACAGTGCATCAGAATAGACTCAATTAGTCAAGTCTGCTGGAGCGTTTTAATTAGAATGCTACAGCGTGCTGCAGCATCCATCTCATTCAGCATCTTGTGCTTTAGTTAAAGCAGCAGGGGTGCTTTAACTAAAGGGATTCTGTATACACAAGATGCTATAGCATTTTAATTAGAGTGGCTGCCAAGAGCAACTCTTGTTAAAATGCCTTACCCTCCCCACCCCAGAGCATGTGTATAGGATCCCACATATCAAATACCATAGTGGGAGAAAATGCATTAGAGTCTTGGCATGTTCCCCCTCTTCTTGGTTCCTTCTAAAGTCTGAACCAAAGCACTCATGACATGATGGTGGGATACCTTAGACAGATTTAAGGAAGTAATAAATAAGACCTAATCTGTATTTCCCAATCTTATATTTTCTACATACAGTAAGTTAGGAAGTCTATCTTCAATGTCTTTTAGACTCTTTATAGTAAAACCCGTCTTTCCATCTGCACATTGTACAGTGCTTCAGTGCAATATTGATGAAAAACTAGTAGATATCAGAAAGAAAGAAAATTTTTGGTAAAGATAGGATTCCTATGGGCACTGTGACACTGAAAATCAAACTGGAATCTTGATTGTTCACACTGCAATGAAATTATTATGTATATTCTTGAGCTTCAATAGTGTTTACTAATTGCCCCTCCAATCTACCCCCAAATGCCTAGAGTCTAAAGGCTTATGTGTGTGCTGTTTTATAGGACTGTCTTGTCCCGCTTGTTGGTTCACTCCTCTAAAATGCTATGCTCCCCTGGTAGTAATATTTATTCAAAATTCTCTGAAAGTATCTTCTGAAGCTGCATATGTTAGAGAAAGCTGAAGCAGCACCATAACATTATGCAAAAATGTCTATTGTAATATAAATCCTCATGCCACAGCAATTTTAGCTTCTCATTTAGTCCTTTAAACAAGATGTGCTATAATCACAGTGAAGACATAACTTATTGTTACATTGATAGATTCCATACAATCAGTGTATTGTGAAACAGGATTAAAATCAAGTTTTATTCTAGCAATTCAGCATTACATGACAATAGAGGCACTTCCTCCTCAAATCATTCCTCCACAGTGCTCAATCCACTCCTTTCTTTTTGTTAAATCTGTTCTTCCCAGAGGTGTTGAGATACAGCCAGGTTTCATCCACAGCCCTGTTCAAGAGCTATTCTCCATCTAACTGAGCATCAGTTGATTCACTGACCCGCATACAGGAAACTTCCCCAATGGGTCTAGAAGAATCACCCATGTGGACATTCCAGTCCCTGCTCATACACCATACACTATTCCTTTTCCCTTTGGATAAGAGATTACAGATCTCAGATGCCAAACTGGGAAGTTTCTTTCTGTGAAGCTACATCTGCTTCTTTGGCAAATTCTACACTGTTGGCAAAATTACAATCACCTCTGGCTCTCTTGCATGTTGCTGAGCTGCTTTGGCCTGTTAGATATTCTTTCTCCTTCACTCATCCTTTCAACTTGAGAGTATTTATCTGGGCAGGAGATTTGGGGATTGGAGGGCAAGACATCCCTAACACGTTCATATATTGGTCAAATTATGATCCCTTAATTCACAGGGACCAAGAGTTGCTTTCCTATATGAGTAAGGGGTTTATGTTCTAGCCCTTTCATTATTGAGAAAATCTTACTCCTCAACTTAAAAATTATGCATTTTCATAATGGCCAGGATCATTCCTGGCCAAGGGCTGGCTCTCTGATGATCCCTGTCTTTACTTTTGTATTCAGAGCTATAAACAGCAACCTATTTACTGTTTCTCACATCTATACAAAAAAACATGAATTTGTGTAGAGGATTTGAGCTAAATAACATGTACATAATTGCAGGTGATAGTGTGGAAATATTTTGCTGCAACATTACTGTACTTATGGTTCATATACATGATGGAAATTACAAATGGAAAACTACTGAAAATCTGAACAGTCATTGGAAAGATTATCCTTTTTTCCTTTTTCTTTTATTAAAACTGATCCTTCTGTATACAATCACTATTTAACCAAATAATAAAAGATTTCATGAAACTTGCAGACCTGTATTTTAGAAGAAGAGAAATCAGTGATCCAGGCTCCGGGGGCTTCTTACATATATATCAGTCATTGAACAGAGGTGGCTACATAAAGCACGAAAGCCATTTGCTTTCTCAACAACTGAATATTAATGCCTCTCTCATAAGGTAGCTCTGTGTCCAAGAAAAGACCCTAGAAAGATTAAGACTGACAAGAAACTGTCTTGCTAGTTGCTGTAGCTCCCTGAAAAAAGTGCATCAAAGCACAGCTTATATAAGTCTGGAGGGGCTTATAATAGATCATTTAGTCAAATATATCTAAGTCAGTAATTCTCAGCCACAGTGCCACAGAACTCTAGATTGCCTTGAGATTCTTTCAAGGGCACCACACAATGTTAACACTGCTAGGTGTACAAATATAAGTCACAAGACAAATGCAGAGATCTCAAATAGGAATTCTTAGTGCAAAAAAAGTTCTGATCCATTGTAGTTTTCCTGATTTTTTTGTTTGTTTGTTTGTTTCTTGTTTTTTGGTTTTTTGGCAACAAAAGAATTACTCTATTATTTTTCTGTACTGAAAAAGGAAGTGAAAACTAAGAGGTGACATTTTCTGAAGAGTTCCCAAAGCTAATGAAGGGTGCCTCAAGCCTAAAAAGGTTGGGCATTTTTACAGCTCCAAAGACTGCTCTAATTAAAGCACCTGCAGCATCTCATGCACCAGTATCTCCGTGCTTCAAAATGGTGGTGAGGATGCTTTAACTAAAGCTTGTCAAATAAGCTTCAGTTAAAGCACCCCAAAAACCATTTTGAAGCACAAGTATACTGATACACGAGATGCAGAGGCTGGTGGAGGTGTGCTAATTAGTACACTCCAGAAGACTCAATTAATTGCGTCTGTTCTAATGTGCTGTAATTATAGAGCATTGGCGCAACCTCCCTGCATGTCTACAGGCACCCATTGAGAACTCCTGATCTAAGCTATCCCTCACAGATAGATGTTTGTCTAAATATTCTTGGGGAAAAAAAACATTCAGTTAAAGATATTCTGCCAAACTTCCTAGGTGAAGAGTGGGCAAAATATGATTGATGGGCCACCAGTCGATTGTATCCAGCCTGTAGCTGTCCCCATAGAGCTTCACATGGGGCTGAGCTCTGTCCACTCCCACCCAGGGCAGCCCATGCTACACACCCACCCACACCTGCCCTGTACCTGTCAACAACACTGCCCCAGCCTCAGCCCTGGCCCTGGTCTCAGCCAGCACACACAGTTTCCCAACAAGGTTTCTCCCACTGCTTGTGCAGCTGCCTTAGTAGTGCTTAGCTCCCTGTGCCGCCAGTAGCTCCTTCTCCTCCTGCCTCTGCTGTGCCAATCCTGGCAGCAGGTAATGAAGGGAAGCAGCAGCAGCCATTGGGTTGTATACCAGGCACCATATGCCCAGCCAGGTGGGGAGTGGAGTGGAGAGGGGGAGGGGAAGCTGCAGCCAGGTGGCTCCTGCCCCAGGGCATGGAGCTCCAGCTCCAGCTCCCAGCTGCCTTCCACCCTCCTGGTGCAATGAGAAGCCGAGTGGGAGGAAGCTGCTCTGCCTTCTGGGCTCTTCATGGGCTCAGAAACCTGACAGCAGCAGAGCAGTTAGGGGCTGTCTTCTTATATCACTTGGTCTAATGCCAAGAGTGCAATGAAAATGTGTGTGTGTGTGAGTCTGTGTGTGTGTAAGTTGTGCCACCTGTTAAGTCTCTGCACACTGTAAAGTACAGTGTTGAGCTTTTTAGGGAGACACCTTTTGGATCATACAAAAGTGCAGATTTCTGCTGGAGCATATACCATTGCAAGTGCAGTGGTTCTGAGCACTTTGAAGTTGGCACCCCATGTCATGCTGGCTAAATGTCTTAAGGCAGATATCCAAGCAGAGACTTTACTACTGACCTTCTGAATGTGATGTTTATAGGTGAGCAAATGATCTAATGTGACTCCTTGGTAGGTTGGGGTATGCTCATTGGGAAGGATATAGTTGCCTACTTTGATAAGCATCATATTCTTGGCTTGACAATTGTCCACATGAAAGAGTGATGATACCAGTTTATTGATGCTCCCCATTGACCTCATGCCACTTGTTTGGAATGAAGTAGAGGCACCAGAGTTGGTAACCTCCTACTGTTCTTGGGGGATTTTCATTTTGTGTTACACTGAGTGGGACCATAAATGTGATTAATTGACAACTGGCTGCCCCATCCCTCAAACCTAATGCCTGAAAGAGGCTAGCATGTTTACGTGGATCTACCTAATGCAAAACCACACCCAAACACACCCCAAAAGACACTGACAGCTTTTTTGATCCCCACAGCTAAGGTTTTATAACAGTTGCAACCCTAGATTTTGCTGGCATGCCTCTAGCCACTGTTCAGTAGAGCACCTACTTCTGAGCGCTGCTGCAGGTAAAGCACAATGGCAAACAAGAATTCTCCCTAACAAAAACACCCCACTCAATCCTTCCCTCTCCTCCCAGAGAACTGGAGAAGGCTCATCCCACTGGGCCCAGACGTTTGGGTTCCAGGGTCTCCCAGCTCCCATAGCCTGGAGATAGAATCCAGGCATCCAAGGTTTCCCAGCTGGGAGGCGGAATGCAGGCATTTCATGGCATGGTTAGTGCTGGGTTATAAGCAGTTGAATAGCTTCCATCCCTGGATGGGGGAAAAGGGTCTGGACAGGGGACAACCACATTTGTGCACAGAAGGCCCAATCATGGAGCCTGAGATGCTAGGGCCAGGATGGCCAACTGCAGACATGTGCATAGATGGCACCAATTAAATATGAACCAAATGAGACCCTCAATATGGGGGTCAGAATGGACAGGTTGGTGACTGTTTGCACCCACACTTCCATGGCACTTGAATGAGCCACCCAGGAATGGACTGAAAAAGTCCAAGAATGATGTATACAGATGGCCATCTCCTGTCAGAGAAAGACCATCAGCACCACTATGGAGCTAAAAGAGTCAAAGACCACTTGGGACCCAGCTACAACACCCCTGAGTGGCATCAGCACTGCCTCCTATAGGAAGACCACTGCCCTCCTGGGCAGGAGTGGTGGGCCAGGCTGCAGCCTACCCTTATCCCTCAGCTTAGAGAGCCCTGCTCTAGGAACTCCTCCCCAGGACAACATGCCCAAAAGCCCCATGGGGTGTGGGAGCTGGATAGCAGCCATGGGGAAATGTTCCACATCATACATGGATTGGGAGATGCTGGGGTGCAGTGGAGTCCCTGACCCATGGTACAAGGAGCCAAGTAGGCATCCAGTGGGATCTGATCCAGGGAACAGTACTGTGGGAGAGAAGAGGGACCAGGCTGCCTGAGACCTGATGCCAAGGTTGGCATTAACTCATAGACTGAAAGAATCATAGAAAATTAGAGTTGGAAGGGACCTCAGGAGATCATCTAGTCCAAACCCCTGCTCAAAGCAGACCATCCCCAAGTATATCACCCCAGGCAAGGCTTTATCTAACTGGGTCTTAAAAACTTCCAAGGATGAAGATTCCACAACCTTTATGGATAACCCATTCCAGTGCTTTACTGCCCTCTGTGTGAGAGAGTTTTTCCTAATATTTAACTTAAACGTCCCTTGCTGCAACTTGAGACCATTGCTCCTTATTATGTCATCTGCCACCACTGAGAATAGTCTAGCTCCAATGCTGCTCCTTGGACAAGATCCTGCCAAATGCCTACCTGGCTCCTTGGACCATGGGTCAGTGACTCCCCTGCACCCTAGCATCTCCCCATCAATGTGCAGTGTGGAGTGTTCCCTCATAGCTGCCATCCAGCCTTGCCCCACCCCCCAATTAATCTCCGTAGTTGAAGGCTGCTAAATACACCCAGTTCCCTCAGCTTCTATTTATGTCCCAGCCCCCTAACCATTTTCACTGCCCTACACTGGACTCTCTCCAATTTGTCTACATCTTTTCTGTAGTGGGAGAACCAAAACTGGACATGGTACTCCAGATGTGGCCTCACCAGTGTGACTAAATGGAAATAACTGCTTCCCTCAATCTGCTGGTAATGCTCCTACTAATTGAGCCCAGCATGCCATTAACCTTGACAACAAGGGTGCACTGTTGGCTCATATTCAGCTTCTTGTCCATTATAAACCCCAGGCCTTTTTCTGCAGAGCTGCTGCTTAGCCAGTCAGTCCCCAGCTTGCACTTGTGCATGGGATTGCTCCATCCTAAGGGTAGGAATTTGCACTTCTCCTTATTGCACCTCATGAGATTTATTTTGATACAATCCTCCAATTTGTTGAGATTGCTTTGAATACCAGCCCTACCCTCCAGTGTATCTACTACTCCACCACAGCTTGGTGTCATCTGCAAACTTGCTGAGGGTTTACTCCATCCCATTTTCCAGATCATTGAAGATATTGCCACCAGCATCAGCAGGGTAGAATACAGGGCCAAGTTGCTACCTACAGTCACTGCTGGTCACTGGCCAAAGCACAGGGCCCCCAAAAGTTTTAAGTCCAGTCCTGGAAGGGCCCAGGACAGCTCAGAATTGGGAGACCAGGGAGAGGCAACCTACCAGCCCACCAGGCCAGGCCACTCTAGGCCTGGGCCTCACTGTGGGGGGAGTAGCATGGCCTCTGAATGAATAGGCAGCCACCTGGACTCAGCTCCAAGTTCCAGAGAACATAATATTCCACAGTTTTTTGTTATTATGGACACAAAGGGTTTGGCAACTGCTGCATGTAATTAAACTGAGGGGTGGCAGTTTTGCATGTGACATTTCCTCTGCTCCCCCAAAGTTTTGTGTTTGTTAAGTTGAGCCCCTGCAGCTGCCTACCTCCCTCCTCAGTGTCATAGGCACCCAGTGTATCTAGGGTCTGTTTCCATTCTCTCAGTGCTAACTGAGAAGATTCCAGGTTCTGGAGCAGGCAACATTCCACGGTTTTGGTTTAACAAACACACTGGAAGTTTGGCAGTTTCAACATTGGATTAAAATGAGGCAAGTCTCTTTCTTGGGTTGCATTCTCCTATAGGGGTTGTGGGCAGTGGTGGCCATGATACAGTGCCATGATGCAGTGCCAGAGGAACCTGGGGCTGGAGACACATGACCCAGTACCAGAGCAGGGGCACTCAAAGCCCTCAGACCCTACTCATCCAGGAAGGGCTCCCAGTTCATGCAGGTGAAAAACTACTCAGCCAGTCCTTTGTGGATTTGAACAGCCTGCCACTGTGTGGGGCCAGAGCCACTAGCATCAGCAGGGGGAGAAAACAGGCATCTGGTACACACTCATGTGTGCACACACACAAACAGAACCCAGGCATCTGACACACACACACAGGCCCAGGGAGTGGTAGATGGACATGCATAGGATGGCTGGCTGGCGGCTCATGGCCATGAGGGCAAAATGCCATGATGATGAGTCGCTGCCCCATCAGATCTGGATGACCATGATGTCCCTACCAGCCAATCAGGGATGGCTCAGCCATTTGGCTGCACTTGGGAGTCTTTGGCAGCTCAGGGAGTCCATGGGGCATGTTGGAAGTTGTGAGAACTCCTCCCTCCTGCTGGGATTGGCCCATGTAGGCAGCCTCTGAGCCCCCCAACAAAGGCTACCATGTCTTCTGCTTGCTCCCAGCCTAACCTTGGGCACTTAGAGAAAAGCTCAAAAATAAGAGCACTTCTGCCTAATGCTTCTTGAATGCTTGTACTTAGCCACAGTGTGCCAACTAAGGTCTTTTCACTGCCAGTCAGCAGAATATTTATCTCCTGTGGTTTACCTGTCTGCCTGTTAAAACACCTCAGGATGAGATTTGCCTTTTTTGTGATATCATCACACTGTTCATTCATATATATTTTGTAACCCACTGACGCCAAGGTTCTTTTCTGCCATATTACTTCAACTAGTAAATCCACTAAGTAGTGATTAAGTTATATCATATTTCTGTGAAGAAATGAGGGAGAGTAAACAAAAGCCCCAAGATGCTTTATATGTTGGGCAGGGTTACTCAGGAGAAGAAAAATAGCCGGCAGCAACAGACAGGGAAAGTGAAAGCAAGCAACACTTACGGTATGGAGGGTTAGCAGGGCTGCAGCTGGAGACCGGAAGAGAGGAGAAGCAATCACCACACTTCCGGAGCAGCATCTTACTCTGGACTGGAGGAGGGAGGCTGCTCAGAGGTATTTCCAGCTCCATAGAGGGGCAGAGTGGGGTCGATTCTCTACGAATC
The DNA here is from genome assembly GCF_052110815.1 of Crocodylus siamensis. NCBI lineage: Eukaryota > Metazoa > Chordata > Crocodylia > Crocodylidae > Crocodylus > Crocodylus siamensis. The sequence goes on from NC_143398.1 coordinate 70,902,647, forward strand.
GCAGAGAGAGGAGCAGCTGAGCATCCTGGCAGGCAAGTGTGAAACCTGCCGGAGAAACACTGTGGGTGCAACCCTGAGAAGGAGATAGGCGGAGGCCTGTACACACAAGGCTTCTGATAATCCCTGGAGTGGAGTGACAGCTGAGGAACCAGGGGAGAGGCCAGAAGAATTGTGGTTTTCAGGTTAAACCCTCGCTGCACATGGGAGAGATCCCATTTGGACTATGAATGCTCATGAGTAAACTGGGACGGCCTGTGCAGAGCAGTGACTGGATTAACTGATTTTGTTGTTGTTGTTGTTGTGATTTAGACAGGAAAGCCTGACCCCAGGTGAAGGGAACATGGACTGAGCCTGACAAAGAGACTGAGAGCAGTTGGATTTTGCTTTCTTTTTTCTGGATATTTGAGTACAGGACAAGGCCATCCCTGGAAGGGTGTGCACCTAACTAAAGCTGATGGTCACCTTGGTGGCTGAGGGTGGAACAATAGACCAATAGGCAGCTTTAAGATCTGGCTGCAGAGAACTAAAAGTGCTATCTGGAGAGGCTAGGGTGGGGCAAAGGGGAGGTTCAGAGCCCCACTGAAGAAAATAGGGATTAAGACCAGGTAGGATCACCTTGGGCATTGCCTCCTACCAATATAATCAAAGTTCATCAAATATCATTAAAGTAGTGACTGGAGAGAAACCTAAAACCAAATTCCTGGCAGACCAAGTGATCCAATGCTGAGGTCCACCCTGTCACTGCCTGTAGGAAAATGAGCTCAGGGGCGGCAAACCCTACAATACCCACCGTCATCACAACTTCTTTTCCTTGTTTATGAAAAGGTCTTGAAGTGCACTGTCAATGCCTTACTGAAACTAATATATGTTTGCCCTTCACCACTCTTATGAGGCATCCCCTGACCTCCACAAGTTTGGATCAGAACTTCTAACATCGGAGAGATTACTATGGCTGCTTCCATAAACACGTTTCAGTGAACTTCATCTGATCCTGCCAAACTGACCTCTTATGTAAATATTCTTAATCAGTTCTTTCCATATTCTATCACGTACTCTTAAATTCTTGAAAAAATAATTAGTTAGCTGGTCACTATTTTACCTTCATGTGACGACTGAACAAAAAAAGAAAGGATGAATGCTTTAGCTTTCCCTACATCATCTAGCATTTGCTTTCCTTTCAACTTTAGAAGTGAACTTAGACTTTCCTTTGTTTTCCTAATATTTCTAATGTGTTTACAGAACCTTTTCTTCTTGTCTTTTATGTCTCATGGTAACTGAAACTGATTTTGCACCTTGGCCTTTCTGATTTTATGCTTACATTCATGTTCTATTTCTTTATGTTTATTCTTAGATACGTGCGCTACCTTTAATACTTGACATTACTTCCACATTTTGTACGATTCCTTTTTGATTTTCAGTTTACTGAAGAGCTTCTGGATGCTTCCTATTTTTCCTCTCATCAAGATAGTTTATCTTTGTGTACTTCATATACATTTGATATGTTTCAGTAACTGCTACCTCTCCTGAACTTGTAAATCTATCAGAATATCTTGCCAAGAGAATCTACCTACTAGTTCCCTGAGTTTGCTGCAGTCTGCTTCTTCTGAAGTTCATTATTTTGTTGACTACTCCCACATCTTCCTACTGTTAAAGTGAGCAATTTTACCCAAAATTACCTTTCAGCTTTATACTGTCAATTAATTCTTCCCTATTAATCAGAACAAACCTAAAATAGCCAATCAGTATGATCTCTTAAAAGTGAGTTACGCTGTTACAGGTCAGTTGCTAAAAAAGATTTCTCTGCATAAAATTTTACTTTTGCAGTTGACAATTCCATTGTTACACAGCTCTCACTAAATGTCCCTTTCAGCCCTAATGTCTATGAAATCTATGAAACAAAAAGGTGCCTCATTTAATTTAAATCAATCCCCCACAAGGCTTTGAAGAATAGGACCAAGGTAATAGAGGACAATGACAGGACTGTCTTTGGTTTCTTTCAGATACCATTCCAACCTGAAATGTTGTGGAATCAGTCATCCAGTAGAATCCTACATCATGTGTAATTTAATTATAAACTGTTTAGTAAATCTTTCAAAGCCATGAAATCCTCTGTCATACACCCTTGCTACCCAATGATTTTAACAGGTGCTGAACCAACATCTCTGAGGGTGAAATGGAGATCTACTGCCTTACATTGTCAAAAAGAGCTCCAGACTGCACCTTATTTAGAAAATAATCAAAAGGAATGGCAACAGAATCAATATCAACTTTTGTTTTAAGTCTTATTACATGAATCATTTTGCTATAAAGTATACAGAATTTTTTACTGTTGGTTCACAAAGCATATTCATGGATGAAAAGTGAAAAACAATATTTGTATGAGTATTCATTACTCTGATCCATTGTCCTTTATGTCAGAGAAAACATATCTTAGCAACAGTACCGATAATCATCTAGAGACACAGACAATAATACATTCTAGCCCCACGTGTGTGAAAAACACACCCAATCACAAAACAGTAACGTAAGTGTATATTGAAAACCAAAGGAAATGTAAGGTATTCTAATATAGGATATGAAAGTAAAGCTTGTTTTAACTGCAAGAATCATTTCTGACATTTCTTAAAACAATCCCACATGACACCATTTTGTCTCAGGTAGTGAAGTGTTGGATAACTTGTATCATTTAAATAAAATAGTACATTTCATAAAATATTACATTTCCTTTATCTTATTTCTTATTGAAAATAACTGCAAGATTTGATTGTATCAAGACCAATTTATAGAAATAGCCCAAATCCTATTCTAAGTTTAGGCATCTAAATGGTATTTGGTGATCCAAAAGTTAACACAGAAGTGGTACTACATGAATTTTAGATGGCCAGAAGGGCAGCACATGGACCAACCCCCATAAGATTAAGTTGTAGGATGTAAAAACCCTGATGAGAGGCTAGGGTGGAGTTAACCCTCCGTTCGGTGAGTCGGCTGGCCACTACCCAGGTGAGGGTCGTGGGAGAAGCCCAAAAGACTTCATGTTGCCACCCGAGGTGTGACTTGGATAAGCCTGATGGCCTATGGGGCTGCTCAAGGGAGCAGGGCAGAGTGAAGGGGACACAATATTGTGCAGTGGTCAAGAAACCCTGTGAGAGAGGGATGGTATGAGTGTGTGAGAGAATGAGACCTGACAAATGACTAAACTGGCCTGGCTTTAGGTCAGGAGCATAGTGACATACTGGATGCCATCTGTGAGGCATGGGCTATGGTGTAGGGATGGTACAGAGCCATGGATAGTGCCCTCTGGCATTGGGGCATGTAATGGGCAGCCTACCATATTTAACACCATTTCACTGTTACAGCAAAGTCATGGCAGATGAGACTAGGTGGACTACCCCATAGACAGGCAGGCGAGCTGACTTGAGACTTGGCCCTGAGAGTGCCCCTGTCACAACCTTTTGTAAACTCTGTGCCTAATTTGTTAATCCTTAATAACTTTTTCTTAGTGAAAAACTTAGGTTCTATCAGATTACTATTAACTAGTTGTGCATCTGAGGATTATAGAAATGTCAAATTTAGTTCTGGAGGCATACCCTCCATAGCTGATTCAAATGGTTAAATGGTGAGAGTGAGCACTACTTCATTATACTGGTGTTTAAGTGAAGTTGTAGCCATGATTTCCCAAGAAATATGCAACAGGCAAGGATTATTGGGTATAATATATTTTATTGGACTGACTGAATGGTTGGGGTACCCTTAGACAAGCTTTCAAATGCAATGCATTCCTCTTTAGCTTGTCTAAGTCTATCCCCCTAAAACTGGGGTGCATGTTTTAAGTGGGGAAGCTGTTTTCTTCATTGGAAAAGAAGCAAACCTAGAGACATGGTGCATGCTATACAACTACTAAAATGTCTGCCAAGATGGTGGAGTCTTGTGTTAATCCTCTCACAGTTGTATCCATTGGCTGAGCACTGTAGCTAGTGCTTGAAGCAGCAAATTAACTGCTGGCAACATCCTGATAAGGCTTGTGATCTGGTAACAACACTTTATTTATGGGGAATTATACAAAGAACTACCTACAGTAAAGAACTAACAGTCTAGCTGCTACCTTTGTAAGAGTCTGGGGTCTAATCTTGTGTGAGACAGCTTAAGTCCTCCTAGAAACAAAGTATCCTTGAAGTGTGGCACATAGGAGACAGTCTGGGTGACAGCTGGCACTAGGAACTTGCTTGTGCTTCCTGAATACTCCAAATTCCCAGGAGGATTTATTCTGTCACAGTTATCCATGACTCTGGGAAAATCTTTTTATTTCAGCATTCTGCCTTCCAAGAACAAGATATGTGTTTTATTTAAGGGTGGTACATGGAAGAAAATATAATAACATTAACAGTGTCCTGTGAGTCTGAAAGAAACAGTTACTATTTCCTTTTTATACATGGAGTAAAAGGAAGGCCCAGGGTGGAATAGGACCACTACTGAATGGGCAAAAGCAATTGGTGACTTGGACAAGGGAGTGAAGTGTACTCTATCCAAGTTTGCGGATGATACAAAACTGTGGGGAGAAGTGGACATGCTGGAGGGCAGGGAACAACTACAGGCAGACCTGGACAGGTTGGACAAATGGGCAGAAAACAATAGAATGCAATTTAACAAGGAGAAATGCAAAGTATTGCACCTAGGGAGGAAAAAGGTCCAGTACACCTATTGCCTAGGAAATGACCTGCTTGGTAGCACAGAAGCGGAAAGGGATCTTGGAGTCCTAGTGGATTCCAAGATGAACATGAGTCATCAGTGTGATGAAGTCATCAGATGCATGACAAACAGAACCAAGGAGGTGATACTTCCCCTCTATCGGGCGCTGGTCAGATCGCAGTTGGAATACTGCATGCAGTTTTGGGCACCACACTTCAAGAGGGATATGGATAACCTGGAGAGAGTCCAGAGGAGGGCCACTCATATGGTTAAGGGCTTGCAGGCCAAGCCCTATGAGGAGAGACTAAGGCACCTGGACCTCTTCAGCCTCCACAAGAGAAGGCTGAGAGGCGACCTTGTGGCTGCCTATAAATTCATCATGGGGTGCAGAAGGGAATTGGTGAGGCTGTACTCACCAAGGTGCCCCTGGAGGTCACAAGAAATAATGGCCATAAGCTGGCAGAGGGCAGATTTAGACTGGACATTAGGAGGAACTTCTTCACAGTTCAAGTGGCCAAGGTCTAGAATGGGTTCCCAAGGGAGGTGGTGCTCTCCCCTACCCTAGGGGTCTTCAAGAGGAGATTGGATGGGCATCTGGCTGGGGTCATCTAACCCAGCACTTTCCTGTCTATGAAGGGGGTCAGACTCGATGATCTATTGAGGTCCCTTCTGACCCTAACATCTATGAATCTATGTTGATGGTGTACCCACTTATAGCAGGTCTGATTTTGGTCAAATATTTCCAATTGCCTTTCTCTTTACGAGAAACTGTAAACAGCAACACCCATGTCAAATATGGAGTCTCAGTAATCCATGTAGTACCCAAGGCAAGTAAACTTCTTTCTGATCCTTATTTTATAATTTGGTAGCTCAAGACAATGATTCTCTAAGATCATCAGGCCACTCTTTCAGATTTTCACTTCTAACTGAAATTTAGTTCAGGTGTGTTATAGTTATAGATTTGAAAAATAATGCCTGATACAAAGTTTCCAATGAGACAGAACCCAGTGAGGGGTGTTGCTTGTCTGTAAGACAGAAGGTGTATAAAAGAAACCAGTGGTAATAGAATGTCCATCAGCTTCTTTTAGTCTATTCAGTTCAAGGGCATATTAGAAAATTAGAGGAAGACACAATTTTAGCTGCCTACGTGGAAATCAGCACCTTCCTTTTATAAGCCAATATTAGAATTTTATAGGCAGCTTTACAGAACAATTAGCACTGAAAAAGCCATACTCTAACTATCTCCTTGAAAGTTATAAATAAGCTAGGAAGGATACTGTTCAATATATATGCAGTGCATCTACATGTTCATTAATGTACAGTAGTTACTGTGTATTTAGTTTAGTACTTAATGAAGTACTAACTAAATGCATGGTAACTACAATTACTGCACGGTAGCACCGGTAAATGTGCGTGTGCGTGACACTTCCTGTGCAGTAGCCAAATACTACTGCTCAGTAGTGTATTACCATGTTTTTTACCTGGTAGACTACTGTGCAGTGTTATTAAGCTGCAGCACATTAAGCATCTCATGTAGATGCATCCAGTGGGAAAGGGAGATCTAATTTGCTGTCCTCCTCAGTCCTTGTGCTGCCTAGACTGGGTAAGGGTATAATCCTGTCAGCCAGTCAATACTGAGGCATTTTCTATTGAGCTGTAATTGTGGTGAATTATGTTTAGTACCTGTAATAATAGGTTTAGTACCTATAATAACAGGCACTAACTCAATATGCTGTAATCGGCACTATTGCGCATTAGCGCTAATGAATGCTTTTTGTGTGACACTTAATGCCCATCTGACTAATCTATTGCGCATTAAGCACACTTTTGCCAGCTATGTTATACTCAGTAGAATTACTCCAATGGTCATTAAGCATTTCTATAGATGCGTCCTATTACAAATTGAATTGTAATGTTTTTATTCTTTGGTAATGAACACCTGACGGGATTATGATAACTAACTACCAACACAAAAATGTAAAATGAATGTATTATTATGCAACATGTTGACAAAGTCTACATTGCCATGTTAAATTTCTCCACTATGAATATATTACTGTGCCCCCTCCCTAAGTTGTAATAAATTTGCCCCTACAATGGAGTGGACTGAGTGTGTTAGAATTCTTCCTGGTAGTTGTAAGACTTGTCCATGGCATGAAAACTATTGTACCATGAAACTTTAGGCCTAACAATGATCAGCTAATAATTTACAGAACAGGCTATATTAATCCACGCTGAGAACCAATCACTTTTTAAGTTAGAATGTATTAACCCTTTTTTCCTAAAATGATGCATTTTTCCACTACAGGAAAGCCAAGAATATGTGAGTTAGTCTAATATTTTGTTTCTGAAGCTCAATACTTTACTGTCTGCAGTTCAAGTCTTGTCAAATCCTCTGTATCAGTAATTATCCACTAAGTTAGTTATTAATGCTGGGATTACAATATCTATTGATGCTCTCCATTAAAGTTAGTTTCTACATTACATATATAACTTGGTATATCATGTTCCTAAAAAGAATTCAAGCATTTGATTAATTTATTATCAGATAACCCTCTGTTTCACTAGAATAATCTTCCAATAGAACATGTTTTCAAATAGAGGACAAGAATACACTGAAAATAATTTAATTTACTCCCAGTCATGGCACAAAGTACCTTCTGAATAGGCATTCAAATTCTTGAAATTAACTTTAAAACTTTTTACTGTTCCTATATTAGTAGATCTAACTTCCTTTATTCCATCTTTACTTGGACCACTGCTAACATTTCAAATGTCCTAGCAGTTTTAGTCAAATATAAAAATGTTACCTTCTTTTCTTCCAAAAAACCATTTCTCTTGTTATATATCTTGTTATATATATACACACAGAGACGGATGCACATGGTGGTTTGAGGCACAAGATGGGTACCGGTGGGCACATAAAATGAATGTGATGCAACAAACTCTAGAGCAGTTTGCGCTGGAGTAAACACCTCCTGAGTGCAGCATCTACATGTGTGCTTAGACACCAACAATTTGAGCTGGGGCAGAGAAGGCCTCTGGCTGGCTGGGCTGACCAGAAGCAATTTATATCCCCAGTCACTGTCTACACATGCGTTTCAGTGCAGTAAAGCACTCTGCCATAAGATAATACTGTCCCTGACAGTACTGTCCTACAGCAGAGCTGATTAGTTTACTGCAGCCTAATCCTAGCACACATGTAGATGTAATGCTTTGCTGGACTTATCTACATGTGTCCCCACAGTGCCTTCATTACTGCACCATCATTTACTACTTTCTTTTGGAAGTACTAAATGATGGCGCAGTAACAGCCCATCCTGTGCACAGTTACTTTGAGCTGCTACATCACTATAGCAACATGCTATAATGAGAGAGCCCACTGCTACAGCAACATAGCGGCGGCATCATGGTTTGTGATCGCCACTACTACATCACCATAGTGCGTTGTTACAGTGGCGCAGCATCACATGTAGATGCACCCACTGTGAAGCTAACTGGTGTACAGTAAAGCGCATGTGTAGATGCACCCAGTGGTCACATCTACACATGCTATTATGGGGCATCAATAAACTGCAGAGCGTATTGCTCCACAGTTTATTGGTCCTGGGAAGCTCCCAGGCATGCTGTTTATACATACACCTGGGTCATAGCACATTGAACCCAGCAAATGAAGGGATCAGGACTATGTGCCCATCATGATAATAGTAATCCCCCGTTATTCTGTACATTGACTTAGTTTTGACTTGAAGGGAACAGTGACAATTACTGAACTTCCAAGATCCCATATTGCTGGTCTTCATTATTATCAGAATGAAGTAGTAATGTCTGCAATCATCTGTGTTAAAAATTTCCACTACAGTGTCACTGCATTTGATGACTGAGAAGACAAAGCCTTGATTTGCTAGGTGTCAAACATACATGTAAGTTAGGAGCTTTTCATTCTTCTTCTGAAGTACAGAAAATGAAGTACTGGGTGTCTGTTCTGTAAAATCCATCCATTGTACTAGTTAAGCCAATCACTCGAGAAATCTAATAAGTCTCAGGCTGAACAGAGGAAGGAAAGACAGAAAGATTAAATTTAATTTAAACAAGGAAAGCCTGACTAATTTCAGTATCTTCCTACCAGGAAGCATGGTAGTGTTTTAATTCCCTGGAAACCTTCCTTTTATAAATAACCTTTTATCAGAACCAGAGTCTGTGTCAAATGTTGCAAGTGGCTGACAATCTTGGACTAAAAACTTACGTGTATACACTGCCCCTTGCCCTGTCTTTCTTTCTACCCTGCAGAGATACTCCCCTTTGACTGACTGTCATGCCTAATACTGACAAGAGGCGTTAAATGAAAAGTTTTGTAGATTTAGAGGCTATTGTGTGTAAGAGTAAAACATATTACTATTTTGTGAGAGGCTGAAAAGGGGACAGAGTCTATACATAGAGCCTTTGGACTGTTCTGTGGTCTATAGAAGGTTCTACTCTAAGCTGATCATTTATTTACCAAAAATATCACCATGAGATATGTCACAGTGCTTGCTGCTCTGGCTGTAATACATAGTAAGTCAGCTATTTTAGCACCTTTATCAGCCATGAATCAAAAATGATTTTTATTTCACTAGGATTGTTACAGCTTTATGTGACTATAGTGCTTTTATCTTAAATAAATGTAGCATCTCTAAAATATACATGAAATTCCAAGTCGAAATCTAAAATACCTAGTGGCAATTTCAAAATATTGAAGCTGTACATTTATGAAATACACATTGTTACTAACAATTTAGGGCTTAATTGTGGATTTGTCATAAGCCTTAAATAAATGGAAGCATATAGCTGCCACCGCCCCAAGAGCAAACCAGAGTCTGAGAGGGTCACAGTCTGGTTACTTCCTTCTTGCCGTGGAAAGAGTAAGAGATGCAAACTACACAGCCTATGTTTTGTGCTCTGTTGTTATCTCTCCTGCTATGCTGACTCAATTTGCTTATTGCCATGCAGATCCATAGCCCTCCCACTCCCAATTGGGGAATTAGTGTATAGCTTCTTGCCACTAGCTTTCAAGTTAAGAACCCTGTCACTTTCTGTTCCAGTCGTTACCCTTGAGACTGCTGGTGTTAAGCAGCAGTTTGAGTTAATACAGCCCCAGAAGAGCTCATGACCCCTGGATTGACAATTCTTGTTATTCCAGGTACTTTATCCTTGCAAAAACTATGCCCATTGAACAACCCATTGCACTAAGGGTACAAAGATCAGTTCTAAACAATTTGTAAATTAAATTCAAACTGGAGGTAGATTTATACAATTTATTAAATACAAACTTGGTTGCAGATACTTTCAAGAGCTTTTGTCAAGGGTGTAATATAGCCGAGACCAGCACTAAATATTATGTATTTCAGTGTGAATAAAATAATGTTATCTAGTCTCAGATGAAAAGTGGGCTGTTTTTGCCAGAGCCACAGGCCAAACTCAGATCCCATGGCAAGTCTGTTGTTTCAGGATGGCAAGAAAAATGTGCTCCCAGTTCTTCTTAAGGGAAAAACTCTTGGTATTAGATGTGAATCTGGTTAAAAGCACTAGGATGATGATTCATAAATTGCTACAGGAATATGTTACTGATTTAAGAAGAAAAACCTAAAAATCTAGACATGTTTACATGGGCTTCTAATTAGTAATGGCATTAGAAAACTGCTAAGGCTTGCTACATGCAACAAAAATACAGGTCCAGTTAAATAAGAGCTAATGCTAACGGCCCATGAAAAACTGGTCTTCTAGTAAAAAAATAAATATAGATTTGCTTAATACTGATTGGAAATAATCAGTGTTGTAGATTATTCTTACTTCTATAAGATGGCTTTATAAAAAATATAAGTGGTTTTGCATGTTAAATCTATTTTTCCTGAATATGATATACTTGGCATAGTAATGCCTGAAAACAGGCAACAGTTTAATGGACGTAAGTCCAAATAGTTGGCACTGAAGTACAGATTCAGACATTTAACCTCTAGTCTCCATTTTCTCTTGTATAATGTACTGTCATTAAAAATTATCAGAATAATAAAAGCACCTGCTGAAAAAGGCTGCATACTTACACTCTGATTTATATTTAGCATTGTAAGTGACAGGATAGGACCAGCTACATATGAGTTGTCTTGTGCTGACAATTTAACAGAAAGCTGAGAACAAGAATACATGTACTGTTAGAAATTGATGTCAGAGGTACTAGGGATTTGCAGAAATATAAAAAGACAGAAAAGGCAAAATTAAAATATATACATAGTATATGGTTTGGGTCCCAAGTGATGTTATCTTTTCAGAACAGTGATACAATATGCATTTACAATGAAAATCAAATGTCAGTCCTAAGGAGATGACAGACACATATGAAGGATGAAAAGACTAAACCTTCTCTAACCTCTAAAAGGGAAAAGGATAAGGGTACTCAGTCTGATTTTCCACAAGCTTTTTTCCAGTTGTCTTAAATGTGAAACAATCACAGCAAGATAGATGAGTCCTGGGGCATGGAGCTGTTGGAACCAATAGTCCTGTCACTAACTGACAACACCATTGACTGGTATACCAAGTGAGATCCACAAATACAAGTGCAATGCTAAGCATCTCAAACTAATTGAACATTAATAGTGAAATTAGTAGGCTGGTTATAAGCAGTTGTAGTCGAGTTATACAAAAGTTCATTGCTCATTGTTGAAGTAGTAAATAATGACAGGGCACTTACATGGGGCAATTCTGATCACTTAGTAAGCTTGTATTTTTCTTGTAAGATCCATCTTCGAAGAGCTATCTGGAGAAAAACTGAGACACTGAAAGAAGCAACTCTCTCAAGCATTTGGTCTCAGAGCAAGTTCTTAAAACTGCAGTGAAACCGCAGCTTTGATTATTAAAAGTACCAGCATATACAAAACATCTCTCTAAAACATTTGATTTAGCATTACATAACAAGATTAAGAATTAGCATAATACAAAAATCAATGAAGATATATTAAGTGACTAACTGATTTCAGAAGAAAACGAGTGATTATCCTAAATAGGGGTATTTCTACTGACATTCCAGAAGGGTTTGTACCAATGCTATTTAAGATTTTTGTTAATAATCTGCAAGTTAATATGAATCCCCCATTGACACTTATGTAGGGCAACATGGATCACTTAGTAAACTGGGAGCATACAAAATTATGATACAAACAAATGCAGATTTTAAACAATGAAGACAGGCCATATTTAGAGAATGGTATACTGTACGGTGGGAAGCAGTACCTTTTAAAAATGATCCATGTGTCATAGTGGACAATGAATTCAACATGAGCTCCCGGTGCAATCCAGGGAGGGATCTGTGGAGGGCCGATGGTGCAGTTGTACTGCCACATTTGATTCCTGCTCCTCTCAAAATTTAAAATTAACTGTCCTGCAGGGACATCTGCCTTTCTATTCAGGTGGAGTTGAGGCAGTCAACTGATTTCATTGCTCCTTATTATCTACTTGACTCCTGCTAATATCTTCACTCCATAGTGTGAGAGAGAGAAGGAGCCACCAGGCTCCAAGACTTACGGGCTAATCAAAGGTTTAGCGGCCCTGGGTCCACAGCCCCAAGGAGCCTGGCAGGGATTCCCCTTACCCAGGTGTGTCGGGAAGGGAGGGGCCGATTATTCCCCTGCCAGTATAAAGAAAAGCCCGGGACAGGCAGTAAGCAACAATGCAGAACCGGAAAGAGGAGGAGAAGGTGGAGGTGGAGGTGGAGGTGGAGGTGGTGGTGGTGGAGCACGCCGGCGCACACTGCAGGGAACTCTAAAGGCAATGGTGAGTGCTGGTAGGAGCCTCTGGCAGAGAGCAAAATCCCAGCGGGGTTTTGGAACCCAGTTTGTTGGCCCCTGCCGGGAGTAGAACTGTTTGTTTACTGGCCGGCTGGCTGAGCCCAAGTGAGAAGGGTACTGTAATAACCCTAATAGAGGGGCACTATCGACTTTGGGGTACCGTAGTACATGGAATAGTGGCACAAGCCAATAGTATAGACTTAAGCGGTTAAGAGAAATTGTGGCAAGCTCTACAAGGGGCTCTCAGAGAAAGAGAGAAAGCCAACAAGAGATATTGACCTGACGAAGGTCAGGTTTGGTTTCGAGTGTGGCTGCAGACAGCCGGAGTAGTGACACAGGCCAGGAGAGTCTTCCCTATTTTTGTGTTTTCTTTCTGACCATTCTTTTGTTCATTGTTCGAGAGGAACTGAGGACACGTGGCTGGACCAACTGGCTGGCCACCACCCGGTGGAATGGGCGAGGGTGTAGGGGTGGCGGAGCCCTCAGAAACTCAGGACCTCGCGGGACGCCAGTGAAACTAATAGTTGGACTACACGTTAAGGTATCTGAACCAACTCTGTTAACATCAAGTCATGGCAGGAGAAATATACGCGTGTAAGATCCCCAGTTATAGCCGATAACACCCTAGGTGTTTTCCATCAGGTCCACAGGGGGACAGCAATCCCCAACACATAGGTGTTAACAGAGACGGGTATAGCAAGAACCAGTGGTTGAAAGCTGAAACCAGAAAAATTCAAATTTGAAATGTAAGTATGAGCATTATCTTGCAAATAAACCACTAAAGGGAAATGGTGGATTCTCTTTCCTAATCAAATTGAGAATGGATGATTTTCAGGATTTAGCTCTCCTTTTGTTAATGTTATGATTTAATTTAACACAAGGTTTAGGGTTTTCAGTGGTGCCTGGCTCACTAGGCAGTCTTGTTTCCACCAAATGTTGGAACTGACATAAAAAAGGGTATTTTCACAGAGCAGTGTCTAGTCAGGACATTTTTGTCCAAGTTTAATCTTAGTATTTGTAAGCTGTACAATACTGTATAAATGTAAATCATAAGAATGTCTTACTGTTCATTAGTAAAAATAATCAGAAAAGTGCAGATTAGATTGGAGTTTAACAGCTATGCATGATAGAAGATTTTGTTAAATTTTGCTTCTTTTGCCAAAATAGGTGACTGTACAAAAGAAACTTCTAATTTTATGTTAAAGTGAGTATTTTAAAAGCACTAATTAGTATTTTAGGGATCTGTGACTTTTGGTCAGTCTTCTCCAGCTAATATATTATGCCTTTGACCTTATGTTTTTGCACATTAATGCACTCCTTAATTAAGATAGTATTACACTTTATACAGAGATCTTTTCAACTCTATTTATTTGAAATCAAATTATATTTTTAATGGCATTAACTTGAAGGTCAATAATTTTTCTGAGGCATAAACTTTAAAATCCTTGATAAGGGGATGTCAATTTACACAGCAAGGCGGGGCAGCAAAAAAGCCATTTGCAAATATGCCATTTTCATCCTGAAATATGTCACTGATACCAGCCGCATAATTTAACTCTCTTTCTTTACCTTTACAATGACATTCCTCCAAACCTGCTGAAATCTATTAGCACTGTGTGCAGGTGGGAGACCTAAGGCCAAGCTTTGCATGCTCCGCGGTGTCAAGCATCACACCTGCTTGTGAGAAGTTAAACATTATCACAGTTTAAAGAGCACATCCCTGAAGATAATCCTGCCTGCTTTGATGACCTACTGGCATTCTATTCTGCAGTCTTCCTTTATCATCTAATAAAACCTCTGAGCTTTCTGCAGAGCTGTTAGTTTTGCTTTTCCTAATTCTAAGATGCGTCTCATTAATGACTATCCTTCCAACTGTAAGAAAATATTTTGGGTCACAATGTGAAGCCAAGTAATGACATTTCAAAGGTGCAGTATCTGAGTAAGACTTTATATTTTTATTGCATTATTCCAAGACACATTTGCAATGATTTCAACTCTGTCGAAAGCTACTTTCTTTATTTTGCTGTCATGCAGTCCATTACCACAGCGGCCAACAAGACCAAAACCTGTAATAGATACAAACCCAGTGGTCACTTAATGGTGTCAACAATACTGCCCCTGATTACAGCTAAAAGATGAAAAATGCAGAAAATGTGTGTGTACACACACACACACACACACACACACACACACACACACGCATTAGTATACTTCATAAACAATTAGACTGTCAATAGGAAATCTCTAGACTTCCATCATACAAAATGGCCCCTGGGAAAAGTAAAAAAAAGACAAAGGTGAGATTGTGAAGGAAGCTCATATATCAGAGAGGAAATGAAGTGCCATATAGTCATGTAAAGTGCTAGAGGTGAACGATTACTGTGATGCTTTCAATAGGTTAACCTAGGAGTCAGATCAGTAAATATGGGCCTGGCTGTACAATGTATTTTTGGTAAGGGGAAGAAGCAACATAGAGATATAATTTTAGATGCATTTGAAAGGAGAAAAAAAAGTTTGAAATTTTTACATTGAAATGCTATGATAATGATTTTCCCTTTCAAAATGTATGTGTGTACCAGTGTCTAATTCAGAGGACCAGCATTAAATCCACAGTTTTGGAAGGAGCATAATTTTTCCCACATGCTTACATTTTCACCTAATCTAGTGGCAGGCACGATATTCAGACTTAAACCTGTAGGCCATTATTTTCGAACCTGGACAGTGGTTTGTGTTCAAATTGATCAGATTCCTAGCTGCAGAAGTGGTATTGTTTGGCTCTTGCATAGGGTTTGCAATCCTATTCCCTTTTGCAGTGTGGACATAAGCATCCACATGGATAATGAGGTATGCGCTGGTCAGGGAAATATGCTGGTACAAATACCCATGTGTTCAAGGGAATCTTCATTCGGAACAGGTTTGAACCAGTGTCACCTTACTGACTTTTGAACATAGTGCTCTAACCATCAAGGCACAGACTTAGCATTAGCCTTTTCCAGCACTTCATTTGAAGCCAGCCTCTTGGGTACCCAAGAGAGGTATATGGATCCAAGCAGAAGTAGATGAGCTAAAGAGTGTGGACCCTTGTTCCTGATGCAACAGAAATTTCCTGCTGCTCTTTATCCATGTTATCCAATAAATAAATACCAGGTACAGTGGCTCAGCTTCAAGAGAAGGACTGGAGACAGGTGGTTTTTTGTTTGTTTGTTTGTTTCTCTGTGGATTTATTGACCTTTCTTTTAATCTTTCTCCTCTATCCCACCTGGATTTTATAAAATTGCCACCTTACTGACACTCGGGTCCAGGAAGTGCAAAATATTAGAGCTATAACACTAAATCAACATTCATACTAGAGGGTATCCGAAAACTGACAATCCCCCCCACCCCCCGCCTCCCCAACCAGAGAAATCTCAAATGGAAAGCTTCATTTTCTCCATTTTAGAATGACATTGAGATAGAAGGCCCTTTCACTTGGGAAATTAAGACTTTTCCATTTCAACATTTCCCATAGTGAAATCAAAAGTTTATATCACAATTGACACTCTCCTGTGAAAAATTTTGCTTTTTAGCAAATTGTTTTTCTATGGAAAATGTTCTGCATGAATCTTTCTACTAGCTCTACTTTTTTTCTTTCTCTTGCAGCTGCATCTTATTATTTTTCTTTGAGTTCTTCTCTGAATTCATCCTCTATCTATAGTTTCAAACAACTGAAAGCTCTTGCTGGGATCACAGTAGATCCCATTTATGCACATACATACATATAGCACTTCCCAGAAATCCATCTAGAACACTGAGTAAAAGTGTTTTCTAAATGAACCTGAATAGTGAGTGGAAAGGAACAAAAAGTTCACTGGTACAAATTACTACAATCTAATAGGGTTGTCTCTGTATTTTCAGCAGTTGCTCTCTGGGGGTATATACAGTCATTATATTTAGATCAACCTAACTAGGGTTAGATCAATCTAAATGTCCATCTGTGCAGGCATTCAGGGTGGTTTACATTGCCCAAAAATGGTAGGCCCAATCTAAGTTAATTCACTTGAGGGATGAGCTAACTTAAAATCAGGAATGGGATAACGTGATCTTATAAGCACAGATACACTTTTGGAGCACAGCTCAAGGGAACACAAAGTCCAGCCGCTCACCCTAGCCCTGGGGTTGTGTTTTAGCTATCTCCCAGACTGTGACTGGTCTATTTTTAGCCCCCTTAACCCTCCACATCTGGACAGAATCCCCCTGGCCCACCAGATTCACCAACCCCTCTGTGGACCCATTACTCCCACCATCCTTCCAAACCCTCCTGATCCCACCGATCCCACTCTCCCCCTGAGTTGCTTACACTGGTATCCCCATGCAGCTTCCAGGACTAATAAATCCCTGTACATAGTTCTTCTGGTCTACGTTCACATGGCTTAAAGTAAACCTTATGAATGTAGACCAGGTGCCGCAAAAGGCTTTATGGACCCCGAGTGTAAAGGAGCTAATCCTTAGCATTATATTAGAATTTCTCGTTCTCTCCTGGTCTCCATATTCCCAGTTCATTATGTGAACAGAAATAAAACTTTTTCCTTGAGCATAAAAATAATGCATGCACTGAATAAACTATATTATGGATGGAGTGGCATAATTATAAAATGAAGATAACAATTTTTGAACAAGATGTGAAAAGTACAGCTAATAATTACTTACCTTATTTAAACAGACCATTGTGACACACACAACCATTTCCCAGTAAAATCAAGATGCCTAATTTGGACTAGTTGATCTATATTTTGTCATTGGGGTTTTTTTTTCAATATCTCAATAATCAAATATAAGCTAGACAAAATCAAGAGAAGGTACATTTCATAATTATTACTATACAGGGAAAGAAGGATCTGGATATGTCTGTACTGATAATGAAATTTCATGTCTTTTACATACCACCTATGACAGAGGGTCTCCAAGCCTTCAGGAGAAAGTAGAGATGGGAAATCCCAGTGTAAAAGATCATTAAAGGAAAAGAGGATATGTACTTCATGGAAAGACCTGAAACACAGCTCTGGGAACCAATGGTAAACATTAGGCTGAACTGAAACACAATTGAATCAGAGTTCTGTATTGATGCTGTTTTAGGGAAGTTTTCATAGCAGCATCTTAACCTCAGTTTCTGAGTACGGGCAGTAGTAATTTGGCTGCATAATATGAATCTGTTTTAAACCGTATTCTGCAAGAACTGCACATATTGGAAGTAAATCTGTAAATTGTAGCTGTGTCTACTCATTTCTCTCATAAAAAGAGAAATTACCTACTCTTTGTGGCCAAAGCATCTTGACTGCATGGAAATTCTGACAGTGTAATTTATTTGGGTTGATCTTTATAATGCTTGTTTGATGTATTGATGTGCAGCACTTGGTAAAATGTATATGCAAGACACTGTAGAGAATTGCACCTGCATCAGCAAAATGCGATCATTTTATGAGAAATATGATAGCCATGAGATTGGGTTCTTATTTACATTCTCTCTTGAAGTGGGCAATAAACCAGAAGCTAAATGAAATCTAACATCTTGTCCATTTTTCTGTCCATTATCTTTTATGGGTTTCAGAAAGGCACAGCAATGAGTGATTTACTTGATTAATTTGTCAGACAACTCAGGCAATGGCTAGCTGGTTATACATAATGGGCTGATAAAGGTAGGATTCCAAGGTATCTCTATGTGAAAGAAATACAATTATTTTAGAAAGATTAAACAGAATATTAGGAATATTTCCGAATTACACAGAGATAGGGCTATTAAAGGAAATATGAAGAGAAAACTTTGACTCAAATTCATCCCTGAGGTAACTCCACAGATTTCAGGGGAAGTAAATTCAAATCTATGTCTATATATAACTATAAGCAATCATTCTATGACATTAGAAATGACCTACTCAATTAAATCATAGATATTGTTAAAATAATTATAGGATTCATACAAAGCGTACATATGTCCATACATTCAGAAACTATGATGATGGGTGAAATAGGAGGGCTAGAATAGGAAGTGTGTTTTGAAACAACAAAACATTTCAGAGGGGTAGTAGGGCAGTCCCTGGTAGAAAATTAATAGAAAGACACTGGAAACATAAAAAAATACAGAAGTAGGAAGAACTAGTAAGGTTGAAGGAAATGCCATTCATATACATCCTTCTCACCACATTCTCCCTGTAAATACAAATATTTTGTTTATATGCAGCCAACATATAAAAGACAAGAAATGCATGGAAGCGAATGTGATTTACTGATATTTATTCCTGGAGAGCTCTACTGGCAATCCAAACATGCTCTACCAAAGAAGAGGTAGTTAGCAGCTGCCATGAGGGTTTATATCCCTTAGTTTATATAAAATGTAACTATGGGTATGTACAAACATCACTGCACACAGTTTATGGTCTAGGTGGCTTTAACGTGCCAGGAGACAGCCTGAGGCAAGCAATCTGGTGCGTGGGGAGGGGTTGGTGGGTCCAGGAGAAAGCTGGTGGTTATGTGTCAGAGGGCAAAAGGAGGTATTGGTGAGTTCACAGAAGGGCTGGGCTGGGCTGGGCTGAGAATACATGCAGGCATTTGCTATATGGGGCTAACCCCTTCATAGAGTGGATTAACCCTTTCTCAGTCTAAGTTTGCACACCTCCCGCAGTGAAATAACTTAGGTCTGGAGCGCCATTTTTGGCCAATTTAAGCCCTGTGAACACGCACCCAAGTGGGCATTTACATCAACCTAACCCTGGTTAGGGATTGTGTTTCCAGTCCCTCCAGCTTTTTCACTTCACTTTTCATTAATTTCAACATCTTTTCAGAAGGCAGGGAAGGGTGACATCTTAAAAACTAACTCATTTAAAAAAAAATATATTTTTTGAGGAAGTATACTGTATCTTACAAGAGCCTTTACAAATAAGTTAGCCTTTAACATGCCACCCTGCCCTGCCTTCTGCCTCATTTAAGACTAACACAGGTAACATCTCTTCCCTAATCTGTAAAGCTGTTACTCCATGCAACCTGAAACAGACTTACTAATGAAACTGTAGACTTTAAATCCACATCTTTGTTGAAATACATTACAGAACTAGAGGTATGGAACCCCCTCTTACAAAACAGAAAGGAATGGTAGGATGGGTCATGGCTTTATCCAGTAATTCTCTGAATAGCTCACTTGACCCTATCATGACCAATTTACTACACTAACATTTATAGTGATTAATGAATCAAATTCCTCTAAATTAGAGGTGACATTTGTATCTATGGGCAGTTATGGAGATGCTCCAGGAGGCAGGTGGGGGGAAGCACTTCAATTAGCGTTTGTTTAATGTAATTACAGCGCGTCGGAGAAGTCTCAATGTACATGTATAAGCAGTCTATGAAGCACCAACAAAGTTTCACTTTTCTGGGACAAAACAGATTACAGAGTCCAAAGCAAAAAAATGTAAAAGGTACAGATAAAATATTCTCAGTTTAAGTGATACTTCTGTGGAATAAATTTCCACTGGAGACGAGATTAATCATAATCTAACCACATTTAGGAGATACTGCAAAATCCTGGTTTATCATGGTTTTTCAACTATCAGTAAAATGACCATCACAAAAAACCCTCCTCTTTCTTCCTCTAAAAGCCCTACCTCAATTTCCAGTAAATTTGATAACCTCCTCAAGCAATTAGAAGTACCAGGGACTTCATACAGACCCAGTGTGGATCTTCCAACTCCTAGTATGTTTCACCCAGAATGTGCTCAGACATTGCAATGGGAAGTCATAAAAAACTAAAAACTAATAGAAAGGTGAATGCCACAAATTAATTATAAATTATGTTTTTAATTTTAAAAATGTATCTGTTTTAAATATTTTGCTTTTTATTTAGCTGGATAAAATCCTGGTTTTGAAACATGAAAACAGACAAAAATTACAGTCATAGATAAAGACAGAAAAAGAATTGAAAGGCTGGCCACCTGAATATTTATCTATGTTGATTATCAAGCTAAAGATGTGCTCCATAGGCAGAGGTGGGCCTGACCTGAAGTGGCCACTAAAAAGATCCTATTAATGAAATATTCTTTTCCCTTGCATGTTTCTTGGAATGGATGAAATGAGACAGGTGACTTTCTCTGAGAGAGTTTAGATGCCCTGTTGAGCAATATGTCAATGGCTGTTCTGCAAAAAAGAACAGATGTAGAACATACCGATTTTGTTTGCTCTGTGTTTGCAGTTATTATCAGCCCTCTGTAAATGGCCACCAAGAATATTTAAAACAAAGACATTTCCTGGAATTTTCTAATGCATCACTATAGATATGCAGAAATGTACTTGGTGAGATTCAGAGTGAACATGGCCACCAGCTCCAGATGCTATTTGAAGCCCTGAAAACTGTTTTTACAACTCCAGTTGAATATTGGCTGCTCCGCATTATGTACCCCTGAGCAGGGAGTGGTTCCTGAGCATTTCGATAAATCTTGAATTAAGACTTTGCCTTTACCATTAATAAACCCTTACCATTTCACTAAGGTAAAGAAAGGAAAAACCTTAGCATTATAGGTCTTTCTATGAAAAAACTCAGGAAATAAAGATTTATGTATGCAATTTTTCCATCTGAAATTCAACCCAGACATCTCTTGTTCATCCTGGGGGAAAAAAGCAAGCAATCTAAAAGGTACATAAAATGTGATTCCTTTATGCACCTATCAGCTTGGCCAAAACAATTAAATATCCATGTTACAGGATGCAAAGGAAGAGGTCCAAGACACTTTTGCTTTACACATAAAGGTAAAAATTTAAATCTATAGACTATCCCCTAAATAAGCCCAGGCTTTAAAATATGGCTGTTGCATATTTTGGACAAAATTTATGTGTCAATATAACATTCACCAAAACAGAAAGAAGACCATTCCACTGAAAGCAATAACTGGTGGTAGAAATGTTCAATAAATATCCAGGAACTGAAAATGGCAAGTCTTTTATAGATAGTGCAGTACATTTTATGAGAGAAAGTTTTTGTAACATACACAGAAAGCAACATGCAATTTACCCCTCAGTGTTAATGAAAGTTGTTCACATCTTCCCTGCATTCAGCACTGAAAGTACCATTTATCTCCTATAGGTCTAGTGGTTAAAAAGAAGTTTGCTCTGTAGTCTTTTCACTCATTCAAAGCAATGGAGATATAAATGGATTCTTCATGTGTGAGCTCTTATCATATTAGAGGCCTGATCCTAAATCACTTGAAGTCACTAGCAGGTTTTCAATTGGCTTTAACAGATTTAAAATCAGTACCTTGGACAGCAGTTACCGCCAGAGCTACAGTCAGACAACTGACAGTTATTAAACCCCTGTTTCGGAAGGGTTACATGTATTCTGGAAATCAACTGTTGGCATGTTTTTGGACCATTTGGACCATTCTCTCTATAAGTTAGATTCTTATAGCATGAGTACACCTCTGACTCTACTGATGTTGTGTGTATTGGAAGGCAGAATTTAACCCCATGTTTACAGGAGGTGTGTGTATGTAGTGAGGGGGAAAGAGGATGGAGACCTAACCAGTTATTTGCATGGGCCTAAAGATAGATGTGCGATAAAGATATTGAAACAAAGACAGAGCAAAATTTGGAAGCATGATAGTCTGGTGGATCCTACAGAGGGTTGGGAGTCAGGAAGCCCCTTTTCTAAAGCTGGCTCTGCAGCTGCTTTGACATGAATACAGTTATGCCCTCTTGTGCACGTGCAGGCTGAATTTGAATCTAATTTTCTAAGTAGAATTAGATAATGTCTCAACTTATCAATAAGGATTGAAAATGATTAAGTTGGCCCTGTAGTATGGTCTCACGCAGTTTAGCAATGGACCCACCTGCTGCCATTACCATCAGCTACTCATTCCACAACTAATGGTCTGCCCAGTAACACTCTCCTCCTGGAGTCTGAGTTATTAATAGAATAAATAATTTTCTCAAACATCCTTCTCTGAAATCAACTGTTCATTCCAACCCCGTTCCTAGGCTCAGTAACTTTCTCAGTGTTTTACTGGGCTTCAGCATCCTTGCAGCTTTTCCTTTTAATCTTTCATAATGTTCTTTTCAACAGGCTCTTGATCTCTTGTTGGTCTCACTCGCTAGGCCCTATGCCTGGGTCCTAGAGTTTCCACCTTGTTTTCTTCTCTGTAGTCTCCTAAAACTCACACTAAGCTGCTAAAAGGCAAACTTGCCTTATACCTTTCTGTCCTATTCCCAAGTGATTAAATGAGACACAGATGAGTTAATTACAGCAGTAAGGGCCAGACTGAAGCAGCCTGGGATACATAAGTTCCCCAGGTCTAGTGCTCTGTTAAACCCTTTGGAAAGGCTTGAGTTGATGGTATTCAAAAGGAATGACAAGTATAGTCCCTATTCTGCAGAACCTCTATGCATAAATGGGATGTGCAGTATTGAGTCCTACATGAGCAAGTGTGATGCCATGTATCATTTTGGTTCATTCACTGAACATTTGTACATAACAAGCTTTTAATGCTCTTTAAAAAAAAATCTATATAGGTAAAAAGTACAAATTTTAATATTTAGAAAATCCTATACTATCCTGTAGTACACGAACAGAGCTGAAAGACCTGAATTGTAACTGCATCTTTGCTTCAAGGTAATTGATTTGACTTGTAATGATTTCACATACCGAATTAATGGGAGAAAACACTCTTTGAGTGTTATGGATTTCATGCATCTTGTGGTTTAATGCACGTGCAATACTATGCCTCGTAAAATATTTTTTTAAACCCAAATACCTATAAGTCTTTAGTGGTTACATAAGACCATCCATTCTGTGACAGAAAAGGATTTAATTAATAGTGAATATAGCCAGGTTAGCCAGAGAGTGCACAGGCATTATCCTTCCTTCTAAAAGTAGTATTAACATGTTTTTTGTTTGCTAGCTCTTATATGATGCATTCTTGAAAGTTTATGCCCCCATCAATATTTAAATATGGAGAATTAAAAGTCCTACTTGTTTTCCATGCAATTTAAACAAACAAGAATTTATAAGCACTTACAAGATTGTGAAGGGGCATGAAAGCAATGGTGTTACAATTACCTTAGCAGTTTTCTGTGAACATGAATCACCAGCCAGGCCAAGAGTTAACCAATACATTTTTATAATAACACACTTACATGGCAAAAGAGTGGTGACATGTTTCACTCCAGGAAACACAGGCTTCTGAAAATGATATTTTGTAGCAGTAAAGCCAGTGCCATACTCACTGTATAACATCATTTTTAGATAAATCACTTTCAGCATCACAGCATGACACTACAATGTTACAGTTGCTTTGGGAATATGGGTGTGGAAAATAAATACACTCAAAATCTAACAAAATCACCATGCATCAACATGGAATAAAATATTGAGATATTTTCATTATTGCTTAATTTTCTCCTCCTCCTCTTCCTCTATCTGTATGCATCCCAATGCTCTCCACTCACTAAATTATTTGTATTCTTCTCTGACCCTCACCCACAGGCTCTCATTAAATCAACTACTGCAATTTGGGACAGGGATAGTAGGATTTGCAAAAGCTTAGGTGCCTAACTCTCATTGATTTCAGGTTTTCTCTAATGAAAAACATAGGCTGTGTGTAGACGAAACAAGACGTATGTG
Organism: Crocodylus siamensis; assembly: GCF_052110815.1. Classification (NCBI taxonomy): domain Eukaryota; kingdom Metazoa; phylum Chordata; order Crocodylia; family Crocodylidae; genus Crocodylus; species Crocodylus siamensis. The sequence continues at coordinate 70,926,785 of NC_143398.1, forward strand.
TGCATGACACTTTAAAGCGGGCTAAATGCTTTTGCACTGCTTTAATAGTATTGTTGTTTGCATGCCTTGGCAGCGTATTGTGCATTAATTCCAGCTGCTTTAGGAAATTCAGCGGCATAATGTGACTCAGGGTGCAGAAAACAAACTCCTAAACAGCAGCCCCTACAACTGTGGAGTGAAGCACCAGGCTCCATGCAGGAAGCCCTGCAGGAAGCCTGGCAGCAGCCTGGGAAAGCAGCTCCACCCAAGAAAAGCGGCAAGCCTGATCTCTCCTCCCCACCCTGGAGCCTGCCTGCTTGCCTGAGCTGCACAGGGGCCCAATGCTTCCCTCCATGGCTGTGGTGCCTCATGAGACTGCCCGAGCTGGGTGCCTGCAGGCGGGTGCCACCTGGGGGGTCACCACTACTGCAGAGGGAAAAACCAGCCCCGGGACCACTCTGCCTGCCAGCAGCTCACTGTCCCCTCCTTGCCAGCAAGTAGGGCTATGCAAATCTTCAGATTATGATTCGGATTCAGAGATGATTCAGATGATTTGGAGGCTGAATTTATGAATCTGAATCAAATCACAGGAAACTTTAGGCTTTCCGATCGATTTGGAGCTTCCGAATCAATTCGGAAAAGATTTGGAGATTTGGCCATACGGTATAATGGGAAATCAATGAAATATCTATAACTTTGTTGTTGTTTGGATGATTGAGATTAAACTTGCAGGAATGGTAGCCTCTGCTGAGAGCATGATGTGTGCCAAGCTTCAAGGTGACAGGTACAGGGGTTTCTGGGAAACTGCACCTCAAATTGCTGAAAGCAAAACTCATATCACATGTGTGTGTGTTTGGGGGACAGACAGAGTTGCACAAGCACCCATGTCACGAGTTTTGCCTGTCAGCAGCTAGAGGTGCAGGGTCTTAGGACCCCTGCACCTACCTCCTTGACAGCTGGTAGGTGTTGTGGCTGCAGCATGGGGTAGCAAGCCTGCAGCTTTCACCCCGCTGCGCCTTAACACACACAGTGCCACCCATGCCATGAGTTTTGCTTGTCCGCAGCTTGAGATGCAGTTTCCTCTGAACCCCTGCACCTATCTCCTTGAAACCTGCCAGACTTTGTGTCCTCAGCAGGGACTAGCATCCCTGCAGTTTTTACCCCCCCACCCTCCGTGCCTTAACACACACATAGTGTCACCTATGTCATGAGTTTTGCCTGTCAGCAGCTTGAGGTGCAGTTTCTCCTAAACCCCTACACCTACCTCTTTGAAACTTGGCACATGTTGCGCTCTCAGCAGAGGCTACCATCCCTGTACGTTTCATCTGAATCAGCGAAATGACAACAAAGTTATAAAGATTTCATTGATTTCCCATTATACCCTATGACCGAATCTGTGAATCGGCTCTGAAGCTTCAGAGTCGATTCAGCCAAGTCGAAGCGGGAAACTGATTCAGAGCTCCAGACTGAATCACTGGCATCTGAATAGCCCAAATCCAAACCTGAATTGAATAGTTCCCTATTCGCACAGGCCTACCGGAGAGGCAGGTAAATGAGTGGGGTATGTGCATGACACAGGGGTCTAATCAGCCCTAAATTGAAGCAGTGTTTTTTAAGACCCACCACTTCAATCTAAGGTCCCTGTTTCATCTACACATGCCCATAGATGGCTAAAAGTTAGGTGTTGCAATACCTAACTTTTAAGTAGTTAGGCCCCACAGATGAATGTGAAACCCTGATAAGGAGTCTAGGTACCTATACAAAGTGATGATAGCAACAAGGGAATGCAAAATAAGCCTGACTTTAGAACCTACTACATACAATTCCCACAGTGCTTACAGCATCAGTAGTCCCCCTCCCTTCTTGTTCTGGGAGTCTGGAGGAAAGGTTTTTTTTATAAATTCACTCTTACTTTGCAAAACAAAGTGGAAAAACCATGACTGCCTGTCCAAGGAACTCTGAAACTCACATAGAGTACTTGATGTATATCTGTGTAATGTCAATGTAAACCATAGAGTACTTGATGTATATCTGTGTAATGTCAATGTAATATGTGTAACAGCAGGTGGAATCAGAAGGCAGTCTGCAAAGCTGTGATGGACTGCAACTCCCAGAAACCCACAGGGACTGGGGGAAAGGGACTAGGAAACTTGACTCTGGAATAAGGAGAAGAGAGAGCAGTGCACACATGGAACCTCATAAGCCCTATACAGAGGAGTGCACAGTGGAGCTAGAGATCTCACTGACTTTGTCAGCCAGGATGGTGGACTGAAGGAGTTGGACTCAGACTTAGAGGCAGCTGCAGGCTCCTGCTTCAGCACTCAAGGGACTAAAGCAGAGGCAGGCAAAGAGCATCCCGTGAGCTGGATCTGGTCAACAATGGACTTCATTTCCCAGCTGCCCCTGCTCATGAATGGGGCCCGTCTCCATGGAGACCCCAGCTTCAGATGCTCTGTGAAAGCTCAAGGCTGGGGTTGCCATGAAGACCAGCTTCAGCTGCAGAGCCTGCAGCAGAGCAGGACAGGGAGCTGCTCCAGAGCCCCTGGGATCCTGCAGTGGAGGCAGCTTGCTCTGGCACCAGGGCAGCAGTGTGCAGGCAGAGGACTGCAGCTCTGCTCTAGCTCCTTGGAGCAGTGACAGCCTGGTCTGGAGCAGGGGCAGAGCTGTGATCCCCTGCTTTCATGCCCCTGCCCAGAGCATGCAGGCTGCAGATCGTGGCTCTGCCCTGGGTCTGGAGCAAGCTGCCCCCATTGCAAGATCCCAGCAGCTCCAGAGCAGGCCCCTGCCCTGGTCTGCTGCAGCATGCTGCCAGTGGGGCTCAGGCTGGTCTCCATGGTAACCCCAGCCTTGAGCTTTCACAGTGCAGGTGCAGCTGGGGCCTCCATGGAGACCAGTCCCGGCCATGAGGGCAGGGGCTGCTGAGAAATGGAATCCAGCTTCCAGATGGGTCTTCCATTTTGCCCATCCCTGAACAAACAGCTTGTTTGGAGACACTTACAGAGGTGTGGGTTGCAAATTCAGGTACTGAGTATATGCTACAGTGTTGATGTTTCTTTATTTTTCACTTGTTCGCTTCCTTTGGCCAGTTGTTGTGACCCCATCCCCTATGATTTTCTACATAAAAATAGGAACTCCCCCTTGCTGCTTGTGCCAGTTTCTGGTTCTCCAGGCTTGGTACAATGTGGGATAATCTGGTGTCTGCTCCCATATACATGAACAGATACACCACTCAGCATGGGATCCTGAGCAGCTTGTAAACCAAGCTGGGAGTTGCCTAATAGAGGTGTGCAAAGCAGGCCCTATTCAACTGAGATTTGGATTCAGCCTGAATCAGGGACAGTGATTCAATTCGTTGATTCTGATCACTGTCCCTGATTCAACTCGGCTGAATTTGAACATTCGATGCTAATTCGGAGAATCAGCGATTCGGACATAGACATAGCTTTAAAAGTTTTTTCTACATACCTTGAGGTAGCAGGTGTGGCTTGTGAATGCTGCGATGCTGGGGTGGATAGAGTGTCCCACAGGAGTGAGGGGGGTACCTCCATGTGCTCAACAGCGAATCCAGAAGTGGACTGGAAGTACTTCTGGTTTACTTCTCAGCCTGCCAGGGAGCACGCTGGTGGGCTCCCCATGCCTCCCTGACTCAGCAGTCAGCAATGCCCCCACAGACCCAGGAATCACCAGTCACTGAGCCGGGGAGGCATGGGGGGGGTCCCCAGCACGCTCCCTGGCAGACCCGGAAGTGGACCAGAAGTGCTTCCGGTCCACTTCCAGGTCTGCAGCCAAGTGTGCTGGGGAGCTCCCCACACTTCTGTTTGACACTCCATGTGCCCCAGCATCACAGCACTCATGAGCCTCTGATACCTAGAGGTATGTAGAAAATACATTTAAAGTTGTCTGTATGTCCGAATCTTTCCGAATCAATTTGGAGGGTTCCAATTTGATTCAGAGAGATTAAAGGGACCTGTGATTCAATTTGGATGCATAGATTTGGCCACCAAATCAGGCCAAATCTCTGCCAAATCAGATCAGGGACTAAAGCTTTGCACAGCCCTATTGCTTAAGGTCATCCCATTCAGGACAGAGCTACCTAGATTTAGCCAAAAGATAAAGCTGAGCAGCTGCACTTCGCAAGTCTGAAAATGTTCTCTTTTCTTAGACTCAATATTCTCTCTTTTGTTAGGATCCATAGCTCAGAACACTCGTGCATGTTAATGCCTACAACATTTCTTTTGTAAAACAGAATAGGATTCACCCTTTTCTTTAAAATCCAGCCAGAGAAAAAGGTGCTATTCCCCCCCTTTTTTTAAGGTGTTCAAATACACATATCCTGTACAAGTGCCCTAACTACCACCAGGCAAGAAGCTATTGTGTGTGCTTGTGTGTAGAAGGGTATTCTCTTGTCTTCCTCCTAAAGATGTGTCACTTTATGGAAAAGAATGCAAGATTACTGTCACCAGAGAAAGCGTGTGCAACATATCTGAAATCTAGTGGCTGAGCTTCTCAGCTTAGAGGAGGGTGGCTTAAATTCTGCTCCCAAGACCATTAATGTATTTTTATCCACTGAATGTTTAATGTGAGACAGAATCGGTTCTAAGAGCCCATGACTTACCACCTTAGTTGGGTTTTCTAACTACCAGGTAATGGAGTCTTGCTCCCTCTTGTTCTTGCACACTCAATTATTATTTTCTTCTACATTCTTTTCTGCATAATAGCACTGCTGCAATAGGATGGCTCGTGGGTGACCCCTCCCTCCCTGACTAGTCTATAGACTAGAACCTAAGGAACTCTTTTAGGAGGGATGTTATATGTGCTTGGATGGACTCTGGCAGAGGAGAGTGTTGAATCTGGGTCTTCCATTTCCTGAGCAGTTGATCTAAATGTTAAGACATTTATATAAAATGTGGGTGTTTTTTCTCTATCCAGATTTTAAAAGCCAGTGACATACATCCAGCTGCATTTTGCAAGGAGCCCTGAAGGTGCATATTGGGCATTTTCTGAGACCCCCAAAGGACCTTACCAATGAAACACTTAAGCTATTAGCAGATGTAACTTGTTATTGCTTTCACAGGAGTAGGAGAACTGCTGTTTGGGAATGCACATCAACTAATATAGTACTGTATAAATGTTACATCTGCATGTAGCAATACAGGTCTAGCAAAACAAGTGCAACTTGTTATATGCAGAGTTTTAAGTACACTGTCACTACACAACAACAGGAATAATAATTACTGTTACTGGTAGCACTTAACTTGCCTAGAGACATATGACAGCAGATTCTATATCATGCTCAATGGAAGAGAAATGTGACTGGATTGGGGACTGGACAAGGGCTGCTGGGCTGCTTATAGTTTATGGCTACAGTCATAATGGCAACTCATCCATATCTAGTGCACAGTGTATTTAGGCCTTTGGATCTGTGTCAATATACCTCTGTTGAACCGTCTTCTGGCCCTACTGCTTTCTATATTGATTACACATTGGTGCAGAGACACTTTAGATAGTAACTCTGGGAAGCATGAGCAATCTATGTGGTTCCAATGTAGGGCTTTAATTTTGCAGTGGACCTAGTGCTGGACTTTCATCCTATTCAGGGATTTCCTGAAGAGAACGTATTTATGACCACAAAAATGATTTCCATTGTTTAGCAAAAGTTTACAAATTACTTTGTAATTCTTCTGTGTATTTTCTACAAGCCTTACAACAAATGGTTCTGTTCTCAGGTTAGGGTCATGGTCAAGGAAAGCAGCTAAGATTTGCTTTCTCTGTGCCTAGTAACAATGATGAAAGATAAAGCTCCAGCCCTCTGTGGTAATTGGACTCTTATATGAAAGTTAAAAATATCATGAAAATGTTAGGTCAAACTAATCAATACTGAGTAGGAATGAAAGATCTAGTTTGAATGACATTCAGAACAATCCATCTCTGTCGGTGAAGGGGGGGGAATGTATAATAAACAATTCCCCCATGAAACCAAAAGATTAATTGTACTGTTAAGCAAACCTCTCCCATGTTCCAGAATGACTCATTCCTTCCTATTGTTAAGAGCACATTAATCATTGCAGATACTGGATTTTAGTGGAATCTAATTAGCAATTAGATTATGTTTGTAACATATTTTTTCAATATCCTACATTCTATTCTTTCTACCTTTCTTGCTGTATATATATTCCAGTGCAATATGATATATGGTATTAAACTGGATAAAGTATGGATGACAGTCACAGCTGGCTATTAATATTGATGCTCATCTAATTAAATATCATAACCCCTCAGTGTTAATTTATAGTATCTTCAGTAAAAATCTAACAGATTTGAACATAGTACCTGAGTGATAGAAATAAATCATTCTGTCAACAATACACAGTGCATAATCATTTGGGGAAAACACTGAGTTTAAAAAAAAAAACATTGAGAGTTTTATTCCACTAAAATTTATCTCTTTGAATTAGGAAGCTGGTTTTTCTTTTGTGATGCTTTGGTACTCTGCTATAGACAGCAGACATTTTTGTGTCTGCTAATTAGGAAGGAATTGTAGGAGCTATAAATTTCAAATACGTCAGATCTCAGAAATGATTCAACACTTTTTCATTAGAAGAGTCTTTGTTTTAGTATTGGGTGATCAATATGTTCTGTTTTTGTTTCATCTTTGTTTCCTTCCCTCTGATATTTCACTAACGGATATCAAGGTCTCTAGGAACAGTCATTTACAAGATCCATTTACATAAGCTAAAACTCAGCATAACCCATTATGTCTGAAATGCAGTGCAGTGCAGCTATATCAAATGGGTTTTTTATCAGGAATTGTAGATTGAGAAAGCTGTGTGTCATGATACAACAGTTTTTATTTTTAATCAAAGGGTTGAGACTGGCAGTTCAGATCTAAACTAAACATATTTCATTCAGACCTAGTTCCCTAGTGTAACACAACAAAGTCAGTCAATAGTGATGTTTCAACCCATCTCCCTCCTCCCAGCAAAACCTATTGTATTTGTTTGTTCACTTATCATCTACTGGATGATATTTCATTTCTATTTTGGTGCATTGGATGTGATACAGAATAGCTACTGCCTATTTGTTCTAAATTGTTGTTTTGCTACAGATTCTTGTATTAGGCTATAGTACAGGCCTCTTCTATCCCCTTTCTGTGTAATTCATATCAGTTTTAATCTTAAAATCTAATAATATGCCAGAACTTTTTGAAAACTCTAGAACAAAATATATATTTTGGTTAAGTTATTTTATCCCTGTTGCTGGTTCTAATACTTTGTAATTAATTAACTCAATGCCCTGGCATCATCTGTTTTGTATTGACTAAATTAGGACCTTTGTCATCATAGCCATTAACCATGAATACAAAACCCTAAAAATGTTTCATCATGAATTATATCTTTTACACTGAACTAATATTGGTGTTTGCATGCTTTTTATACTCAAACATATACAATGGGCATTTTTACATTAAGGTTATATACATCAGTAGTCAGTAAAGAGTGGAATTGATTAATAGATGTTACAACTATGTTACACATGGGTACTATACATTAGGGATGGTTATAAGCCTATCTTTAGAAGGTGTCATAGATGGTGATACACCACGACTTTAAGGAACATATTGATCTGTTAGACCTAATCTATAACAATCAAAAGTTGTGAAAGTTTTGAAAACTTGGAGCTGTATTACAAAGAAATGAAAAATAAAAACTTAAAAAATACTGGAAATCATTCAAATCACTCGTTACATTGTATTCAGCAGGAATTGAAAGTAGAGGGAAACAGGAAAAATTCAAGATATTGAACATGCATATTTTCTGATTATGATGAAAAATGAACTTTTTTTTTAAAGTGATGACTTTTTACAAAATTCCTGTTCCAATTAAAATTTTTGACTAACTCTCCCAGGCTAAGTACAGACAGTCAAAAAGCCTGAGGCTGAATTGAGTCAATCTTTGCAGTTTAGCCTAAACTGTGTAGATTGACCCAAGAAGTGAATGAACAGACATTCACTTTTTATTCCAGAAATGCAGCCACATGCCTGAAGTGGCTCAGGTTAGAAGTTGGGGAGTGCTAGAGCAAGCCCTCCCTTCCCTCTGGCAGTGGCTGGAAGGCTGGAGGGAGACTGGGAGAGAAGCTTTTCCCCACGCCCTGCTTAAGCTGGAGGGGTGGGGGACTGCTGAGTATAATTGAGGAGGGGTTTTAAATCTCCACCCTGGTCTGTACGAACCCCAGCCATGGTGTCCTTCAAGGGGGAGAGTGAAAGCAGTTCTTCCAGGCTTTTCCCCTGCTCCCTGCTGGACCAGAGTGGGTGTGGGGGCTGTGACCAGACCCTGGCCTAGGCCAACATAGTGGGGCATGGGAGGGGGGTTTAAACCCTTTCCTCTGCCTGCATGGGACCCCAGCCAGGGTATGATTGGCAGGGGTGCAGCAGCCCCTGCCAGGCATTTGCCTATTCACCAGTTGAGCAGAGGGGGCAAGAGGAATGGCCAGATGCTGGCCCCAAGTTGTCACACTGGGTTGGAGGGGAGAGAGGGGGGTTTAAACCCCACTTCCCTCCCCTAGCCAGGGTCTGCTTGGCAGGGGCACAGCAGCCCTTGCCACGCCTTTCCCTATTCTCTGCTTGAGCAGAAGGGGTGGGGGCATGGCCAGATTCCCACCCTGGGCTGACACACTGAGGTGTAGGGGATCCCAGCTAGGTTCTGTTTGGCAGGGGCACAACAGCCCATGCCAGGCTTTTCCTTGCTTACTGCTCAAACCATGCTCCCCACTCCCCACCCCCTCCAGTAGAGCAGTAAGTGGAGAAAATTCTGCCAGGGGCTGCTGCACCCCTGCCAAGCAGACACCAGCTGGGGTTCCATGACAATGGGAATGAGGGCTTAAACCCCACTTCCTCCTCTCCACCTCACCATGCTGGCCCAGGGCCAGCATCTGGCCATGTTCCCTGCCTCCCCTACCAGAGCAGCAAGTGAGGCAAAAGTCTGGCAGGGTCAGTCCAGAGCTGGGTCCCATGTCCACCTGCTTCTCAGCCAGCCTGAGCAGTGATAGTGCTCCAGGTAGGGAGTAGAGGGGTGGGGAAAATCTTGCTCCTTGGAACAGACAGCCTAGCCTAGCCCAGCTGAGGGCAGCAAAGCATCCTGGGATGCTGGGGGGCTGTGAGTTAACTTGAACCAGGAAGAGGTCTGGGACAGAAGTTCCATAAACTGATTTGACCTAAATCAGTTAAGGATGATACTACATTCAACCAGGTTTAACTTAAACCAGTTTCAGCCATTCTGAAATTGGTTTATGTGCACTGATCTTCTGTTCTGTTACAGATTTAAACCAGCTTTTAATCACTTAAACCAGTTTATGTTTAACTTCTATCCCTAGCACCAGTCTTGATCTTTATATGTTTCACATGCATATATTATATTTGAAGGTTATAGTTAAGTATAGACAGTCAAAAAGCCCAAGGCTGAACTGATTCAATTTTTGTAGGTTTCTCTAAGCAGCATAGATTGAATCTATAATGAAGTGAAGTGAAGTTCACTTTTGAATCCAGAAAGGCAGTCAAGTCGCAGCAGTGGCCCCAGCCAGAAGCTGGATGTGGGGGTGTTAAAGCATGCATCCCAGCCTGCTGCCAGCCACTGCCAGGGGCATCTGCATCAGCCAATCAGGACCCATCCCTGGTTGGCTGCCCAGCATATGCCGCCCAACCCCCTGCTCCCCCCCACATGAGGGCAACAGTCCCTCTAGGCTGGGACCCACCAAGCAGTGGACATCAGCCCACATGGGGAGATCCTTGTGCCTCAGCAGTGGTTCCCCCACCCCAGTCAGGGTCCTCTTCCCCCTCCACATGGTCTGGTGCCAGCTTAGCCCCACCCCCACAGCTGCGGGAAGTAGATAAACTGTCCTTCCAGCCTTGGGCCAAGCTATCACCCCATGTCAGCCCACATGGGAGGATCCCTTCACCTCAGTAGGGTGTTCTCTCACCTTGAGCAGGATCTCTCTAGCCCTGGCACTGGTGCAGAAGGGGAATTCCCTCCTCCCACCCCACTGTGCAGTCTGGCACAGGTTTGGCCCTGGGTAGGAGGGACTGTTCCCCACCTGCACCATCAGCGATGGAGCTAAGCTGTTGCTGGAGTGCTCAGAGGGTTGAGAGGGGTGAATTCCCCCTTTGCACTAGTGGCAGGGGTCAGGGAACCCCCACTGAGGCACAGAAATCTGGGACAGACACAGGGTGGAGGGCCTGCTCCTCCCCTTCCCACCAGCATGTCAGTGATTCATGCAGGCCTTGGGAGGTGGGTGGGCAGGGGGCAAACCCTAGCATACCATAGCTCTAGGCCAGTTCTGGGGAGGGGGGCTCTGTCCCCATACATCCCTCCCCCCATCCCACCAGGCTGACAGGCACAGGCAGAATTAGGGCTATAGAACAGAGGCTTTGCTGCCTCAACTCTGTGACAGTCTGGGGGCAGGGCTGGAGCAAATAGTGTGATCCAAGGCTGGGATGCTGAGGGACTGTGAGTTAACTTGAGTTGGGAGGGGATCTGGGACAGAAGTTTCATAGACTGGGTTAATCTAAATCTGTTAAGTTTGATACTATATTCATCCATGTCTATCTTAAACCAGTTTCTAGCTTATATCATCTCTAGTTTAGCTAATTTGGCCTATGGTTTTGCCCATAGCTCATTGAAATATGTCTATATCCAGAAAAGGATTTCAAAACTGAAATGCTGAGTCTTGGGACACCTAACTTTTAGGTGCTTGGGGGCAAATTCAAAAAAATGCATCTAGGCCCCCTTTCATGTTATATCTATTGCACAATTACCTTGTTAAGTGGACAATACATTTAGCCTGGCTACACTTGCAAATTAACTACTGAATCTTTAAAAGGTCCAAGTAGCTATACAGTTATTGCTCAAAAATCTAATAACTTTATAACTGGTTTCTGTCCAGCTTTAATTTGCACATGTAGACTGTCCCACAGCTGGGAGATCATAGCTGCTGTGACCTCCCAGCCACTGGGGAGCATAATGCATCCCCCAGCGGAGATCATAGTCAATGAGGTCTCTCAGCTGTAGGGGTGGGAGCATTCCAGGCAGTGGCTGAGAGATCATAGTTGCTGCGATCTCCCAGCCATTGTGATCTCTCAGCTGTGGGGAATGCCACATACCCCAAGGTCTACAAGACTGTTGTAGCATTCCACAGCTGTGGGGTCCCATGCATAGGTGGAACCCAGAATCTCTACATCTAAAAGACAGGCTCTCAGTCCTGACTACACCCCATGTGAAGCTGGGAGCAAGTATTCCCATACCTGAGGGGGGTCTCAGTCTCATCTGCACCACACACACAGCCAGAAACAAAGCCCTGTCAAGCACAAGACATTTGGTCCTGGCCGTGTATGGTCCCTATGGTCAAGAGCCCCAACAGCCAGGGGAACCCTGCATTGGTAAGAAACAGGATTCCATGGCTGGGAACCACTTTGCTGTTGGGGCTCTTGACCATAGGGACCATGAACAGCCAGGACCAAGTGTCTTGCACTTGACAAGGGTTGGATTCATCTCAGGCATAGGGAAAAGTTAAATCCAGGTCTCCCACTATTAGGACAACTGAGCAACATCATCATCTCTGGTAGCTGCATTTGAAAAACAGAGCCCAATCCATTGGGTATACTCTGAGAATGCTTACCAGATCAACCTCCCACCCTTCCTGGGAGACTGTCAGAGAAACATCTAATTTCTGAACCCTGATCGTACTCAGGTATGAGCTGCATTCTGATCTATGTTGTGGTGTTTCTTGGGAAGACTCAGAACCAGCATTTTAGACACCAAAAGACCTTTAAAGTTGAAAATTGAGGTGCCTAGGGAATTTAGGCTTCTCCAGGGTTTGGATCTATATGAACACTATTTTTTTAGAATTACTGTTTTTGGCTTAGGTTTTTAAACTGCTCATAGGTCATAGCTGCATAATGGCAATAGTGTGCCTTGGTTGCATATCCTTGAGCATGCCCTGGCCACCCACTCCATACCTACTCACACATACCAGATCCAGAAATGTGCTGGAGAAGCTTCTCTGGTGTTGTCCCCAGAGGCTACTCCTAAGCTTTGCAGAGACTGAGATTTCAAGAGCGGGCACTGACATAAAGCCAGGAGCAGCTTCACTGGTATATAAACAGGTGTGGAGCAGAAGCAATGCAGGCATGCTCATAGGTCCCACATTAGGCCCTAGGTCCCCTTTCTTTGGCTCTGACCCAGGACTGCTAGAGTTAGAATGAAGTCTGACACCACTTAAGATGGCTGACAGGATTGATATATAGTCCTGGAGAAAAGACAACAAAATCGTGCTACTCCTCAAAGCTCATTTTCACTTTATGAACAACAAGACAATTTCAGCCGATGAGTGCTGAAAATGATAGAGACAACAAGATATCGATAGCTCAGAAAATGAATCCAGAACGAAGACCAGCTAAACAATCGAAAACTGGTTTCAACAGTTTGAAGTTCATTCCCTTTGTCAAACTAGCAAGCAGCTCCTTATACAAAGAATAGGGATTACAGTTTATGCTCTTATCTCTCAATACATGGGAGGATGAGGCTTTTTCAAAGTAATTTTTGGTAAAATCACTGGCATGGAATTACAATTATCCATTCTGGGCAGTTCAGAAGCAAAAAAAAGCTTTCCCTGCTGTAGCATTTTCTGAGACGGTACCTTGAATCTTGGAAAGAGATAAAAAGTACGAAGTGCTGATTCATTGAGCTCAGTTAGGAGTTACACGTTTTTTGGCTAGGTACAGGCATTCAAAAAGCTTGGGGTGGAATTGATTGAGCCTACACAGGTTTCTCTAAGCTACATAGATTGGATCAGGAGGAAATGGAACAAATGTTCACCCTTCTGTGGGGGCATGCAGATGCCTGCACTAGCCAGAAGGTGGGGGAAGCCCAGACACCTCCCAGTGTGGCCTGTCTCCCCAGAACCTCCCCCACAACACCTGTCTGCCAGCAGCAGTGGGTGTGGGGGCAGTTTCCCCCCCCAGTTGTGCTTGCTCAGGTCTGGGAGGGGAGCAGGGCCAGGCCCACACAGCAAAGGCCTCTGCTCTCTGCTTAGCTCAGCTGTCACAGGCAGGTAGGAGCCAAGAGTGAGAGCCATGCAGGGCTGTCAACTTACCTGGGCAGTATGGGAGGAGAGTGTAGGCCCTCCATTGCAAGTCCTCCCTCCCCCCCACCAGCTGTGCTTGCTCTCAGTCCTGGCTCCTGCCACCTCTGTAACAGCTCAGGAGCAGGGCTGGCCCAGCATTCAGAGTAAATGAGCATGGCTGAGGCTAGTGAACCATCCTGTGAGGGTAGGGAGCAGGGAGGCCCACAAAGGTGCCTAGGATGCTGAAAGACTACGACTTAAGTTGGGTTGGGAGGGGATGTGGTACAGAAGTTCAATAGACCAGTCTAACATAAACTCATTAAATCTGATACTACATCCATCCAGATCTATTTTTGATTGGGTTCTGCCATTTTCAATTGGTCTATGTGTATTAAACTTTTGTTCTGTTACAGGTTTAGATCAGTTTCTGATCACTTATACCAGTTTATGCATAACGTCTGTACCTATCCTACTTTGCTGGCTAAAATAACCAGAGTTGCATTGTCTTTTACAGAAAATTTTAGGAAAAGGAATTGCATGACCATAGTAAAAAGGGCAAGCTCTGGGGATAGAAACAGTTTCCTTCTAGTCAAAAACCCACAGATATTGCATTGTAGCACATGGAACTGTTTCTTTCTTCTTCTTCTTCTTCAAAATAGGCTACATAGCAGACAATCATTGAAATTGCTGCCATACCAAAAAAAAAATCAAATCATCTGACAGAGAGAGAAGAGGAAAATAAGTTGTATTACATTATTTATAGATAGCATAAGGCCTTAAATTAAAACAAGACAGCAGTATTATGCTCCAGTTAGGAATAAAAGTTATTGTTGGCTAGTTGAAGGATGGGCCTTCATTTTAGTCCACAAAGGTTTGTGGAAATGGTGACGTGCACCCCCACTCATGCCAGACACAAAGAACTTAACTTTGGACAGTGGTTTCCTTGTAGGTTATCAAATCCTTCCATGGAAAAGTTGCAGGGCTGAAACATGGCCTGTATACAATGACTCTGTAGGACTTGTTACACAGTAATTTTGGGTGGCTGCTGGAGCTCCTAACCCTTGGACTGTCTATGCATTAGCACCTGAAACAGGTTTTAAGCACTTGTGGTGCAGCTCAAAGTGATGCCACTCCAGGGCAGGATCATCTCTGATCCATGCTACCCAGCTTGTGCTACTTTAAGGATCAGAATCTAGTCCGCTGCCCCCCACCCCCAGCACCCTGCTCCCATCCTGTTCCCTGCTTGCTTGTGGCCATCTGTCCTGGGGAGCAGGCAGGGAAGGGTTAAACTGCCTACTTGGATGCACCACCCCCACTGCCACTCCCTCTGCTGCTCTCTGGGCCAGAAAAGCAGCAGACCAGCAACAGCAGCAGCTGGCCAGCAGGTTAACCCTTCCCTGCCTGCTCCCCTGGGACAGACAGTACAGCGACCACAAGTAAGTAATGCCCCAGGGGCCAGGGGGCAGAGGCAACCGGGCAAGCCCTGGAGGCAGCAGGGAATCCCAGAACATGGAAGGGAGGATTCTTACCTTTCAGTCCTCCAGGCCTCTGCTGGCCTGAAGTGTGAGTGCTCCAAGCTCAAACTAGCACTAATACACATCAACATTTGTGCAACTCACAGCATTAGGTGTAAAAAGGCCCTGACATGAATCAAAATAACTGTTTCTTATTTATTTTGCTCTTATAGAATCCCTTCTCTAGTATACAGTAACCTAGACAGCTTCTAGGCTTATGGTGTAGGGAAGGATTTTCCTATCAAGTCACCAAGCAACTAATCAGCACAATGACTAACTTCTCTCCACCCTCCCAACAGATGTTGAATTTACACCGCAGGATTTATTTTGGGCGACACAAATCCCATGCTACCCTTTACATAATATAGTGCAGAGGACCCCACAGAGTTTCAAGCCTCCTAAGAATCCTTCCCCTCCTCTAGTACATACAATAACCACATAGGGCACATCCCCATGAGCAGACACATGCGGCTTATGGTGCCTCAAAGCCATTTGAGACACCGCAAACCTCATGCAGCACATGTGCACTTATGCACCGTGCTGCTAATTTGCAGAGTGGTACAGTTTTTCAACACTGGGAGATTCCAGTGTAGAAAAAAAAATGCTGCTAAAAAAAAGCAGCGCAGCACATATGACAGCAGTGTGTACCACCAAAAACTGGAGCCTGGCTCTGGCTGCTAGCCAGGCTCCAAAGGACTAGCTTGGCTCTTCTGCTGCTCCAGAAGGCCTCCAGGATCCCAGGAAAGACTGCTGGGACCAGCACTGATGCTAGCCACAGCCTCTTCTACCCCACCCAGGTCCCTTTGCCATGCCCCATAGCTCACATGTAAGGACATGCCCAGGGACAAATAGCAGTGGCACAAATATGTGCCGCTGCACTTTGTCCTGTCAGAAACATGCACCCCTTCACATGCATGCTTGTGGAAATGTGCACATAGATTGCATTGACAAATCAGTATCAAAGTCCTTGATGGCAGAGTTGGCCCTTAAGTGAGGACACATGTCTTCCTGGCTCCCTTCAGGGCTGTGCTAGTGTAAGAAACCCTGCTATCTAGCAGGGCTGGAACACACTAAAGTTTTATTATGCATCCTCTCTTGTCAACAAGTATCCTATTAACGTTAAACTTACATTGATTACTAATTCTTCTGCTCCCTGGTTTTCAGCTGTTGTCCAAAGCGAATTATCAAGATAGGCCATGCCTGAATTCCCAAACAACAGAGCTAATACTGGTGGAATAACCAGATTCTTAACAATAATTAATGAAAAGCACCACACATAACTCTGTTGATAATACACACCTGTTAACTGAGGGACCTCTTTGCCTTGTCCCCATTGCTTACTGGATTTCCTTGATTACCCTCTACCTCCTTACTCTCTGTTAACAGAACCATAAATTCTAACATTCAGGGGCTCTGTCTTCCACTGTTTGGTAGTTTGAAAACTACTATATATAAAATAAATGGTCCCAGTCAGTTACTGTTGACTGCAAGAAACAACGTTCCCAGGAGAATATATATGTTTGCTGATACTGTAGCTAATATATCTAATATTATCACCCAGGTTGTAGCTGTAATCGTGTTTATTATTCAGTATAGAGAGAATCAAATGGTTTATGTTTTCGATAGATTTTAAAAACCTAAGCAAGCAAACAAACAAAAAGACCAAGTATGAACCCCGTCCTAAAGACCTTATGTGAAATTTGAGAAATATAGACATTAAAGCTAGGTAAAATTAAACTCTATATAGCATATTCAGTGAGTTGGAGGGTCTGATGTTCTTAGATAGAGACTAATTGTATGGTAAGGGAATGCCTTCTGTTTGGGTTAAAATCACTTGTTCATGTTCACGTTTTTACCTAGGAAGCTCCATATCACTGTTATAGTTAGAGGTACAGACTGGAAGCACTCTGAAACAAAAAACTCCCATGCTCTGTGTTCTTACAGCACCAAACAGAAATGGCCTCTAGTCCAGGCTTAGGCCTCTAGTTGTTACCACAGAGCAACAACAAATTATATAATATTTATTACATGTTCACCGTCTAGTTCTATCTTTATCTGCTATCTGACTTCAGCAGTGCTAAGAATTTGTTCAGACAATGCCAATCAAATTCTACTGCATATTAGAAAATAATGCAACCTTTTCCTTCGTGATTATCCTTTATGGGTACTGCGATCACAAATGATGCCAGTGCCTCTAATGACCCTACCGTTCTGTTAAGCCAATGAGCATAATGCATTAGCTAATATTCTGGAGTGTTCTGCAAAGCCCAAAATCACTTACCATTATTCTGTGCCCTACCTCCATTTGTAATTCTCCTAGGTGCATTAGGGTCAACCTGTTGCCATCCTGAAAAGTTGCTGCATAAAGCAAGTCAAGTGGTTAATGTTCTAATGAATCTATTGCAAATAACTCAACCTTATAATAAACCTCTGCCAGGCCCACTTGTCTGTAGAAAATAAGAGTTATTCAAGCTAAGAAATATTATTATTTTTAAAACTCTCAGGAAATGCTTTCATTTTGGGTTTCCACTAATGCCGTCATGACTGGTTTAGGGGAAATGTTATTTTTAAATAGATCAACCCCATAATAGGAGTATTTTTTTACAAAAGAAACAGAGAAGAGATTAAGACTCAAGTCATATTTTTTAAAAGTGACTTAGGTCAGTGCAATTTTCTGTTTTTGAAACAGGCAGTACTCTATCAGTTAGAGCACTTATCTAGGTAGCAGAAAACCCATGTTCAAATTCCTGCTGTCCCTGATCTAAAGCATAGAATTAAAAAGGAAACTTCTGATGAGCACCACAAGCAGTAGTCTATACAGTCTTGCTCACTGACATATTGGGCATGCCTACACATGCATTTATACTGGCTTAAATTTACTGCATAGTAAATTACTGCACAGGAAGCGGGAATAGGCCAGTATCTACACGTGCAGGCATTAAAGCACATTAACATTGTGTGTGGACTGATTTGGGACTAACTTTAGTGACTGGAATTAATAGTGTTACTGCGCAGTAAGGTGTCTACACCTGCGTTACTGCACAGTAACTGATCAGGCATAAATTTGATACCTCCATTATGCAGGTATCAAATTTATGCTCAAGTCAGCCTAAAACATGTGCCCATGCTACACAGTAATTTTGGTTACTGTGCAATAAATGCATATGTGTAGACATACTCATTGATTACTTAATTATTCATACACAGTGGAACAGGTCCAAAAGGAAAGATTGAGAGACACCCCACCATACCCAGTAATCCAATAACATGGAACTTACATGGGAAGTTATCTGCTCCAAATCAGGCAGAGGATGGATTTAAACTCAGGTTTCCTAAAACTCAGGGTAGGTAACTGCCATAGCTTGTGCCTTCATCCATCAGCTCTTTTTATGTACAAGCTGCATCTGACTTAGGAATTCTCCAACTACAGATATGACATCGGGTCCTTCTGGCAAAACAGATGTTTCTTTGCCTCATTTCAGGAACCTGCATTGGGGTCTTGGCTCAAGCGAGGCCTCTGACCAACTTGTTAGCTGTAGGGCAGTGTCAGTGCACAGACAGCTGTCCAGATGTGGACTGCCAGACACTTGGGTGTCTTCAGCATTAAACAGCAACTCAACAGTATTTTAACAATGTCAGTGCGCATAAATAGTAGACTTCAGTCCTATGTATCCTTGGATATGACCACATTGCATCAGGCCCTTCCTACCTTCCCTCATTTGCACAAACCAAACTCAGAAATAAAGTGCTAAAGGTACTCTAGGAGCTTCCCCCACTGCTGCTCTCAAACACATCCAAGAAAAAGAGCTCCGGAGTGGTGGCAGGGAGCATGAGCGGGAAGGCAAGGCAAGGCATATTTGAAAGAAGTCCTCTCTAAACAGCCTTGTAGAAT
Source organism: Crocodylus siamensis (assembly GCF_052110815.1). Taxonomy (NCBI): domain Eukaryota; kingdom Metazoa; phylum Chordata; order Crocodylia; family Crocodylidae; genus Crocodylus; species Crocodylus siamensis. The sequence goes on from NC_143398.1 coordinate 70,945,283, forward strand.
ACTCTTTGAATATATAATCCTAATGGCCACTTCCATTCAAAAGCTATCTTGGAAAAAGTCAGTCCCTTTTTTTTTTTTTATGTGGTAGCATAGTAAGTAAAGCACTGACCAAGAAATACAAGGCTCAATTTCAACAGCCTTCTTGACTTGATATAGTTCAACTCTGCATCACTAAAGGAAGCATACTAGCCATTGTAAACAAGACTCTGATATAGGCAGTCCCTCCTCTTCCTGTTTGAAGCTGGGCCACTATGCAGAAAATAATATTTTATTTACTAGTCCAGTGGAAGTAAGAGGAAGCCTTACTGTATAGTCCCACAATCCACATAGCAGAGATATGGCTAGGTTCTGGTGTCTTCTACAAGAGCTGCTTATGTATTTTACATTAAACAATAGTTGGCTAAAATTCATAAACCGAGTTGGGAGCAAGGACCAGAATTTAGGTTGTCCTCCTGCAAGGGTGGAACCCTCAGTTGTAAATCCAACTCCCTCTAGCTTATTCTTTTTCTAGCCTTTCACTCCTTTTTTTGTAGAGTGGCACAGTGTCAACAGGAAGAGGCAAGGACAGGTCCCATGTCCATCTGATGGTCAGGATTCTTTTGAAGGAAGTGAGAAATTTTGGGTTAAAAACTCCTCAAACTGAAGAAGGTGTTGAACCTGGTCTTTTCACTTCCTAAGTCAGTGTTATTATATAAAAGGCTCACATTTCCTCCTCCTCTGTCACATTTTTTAATGATGCTGTTTTGTGATGAATTCACTGTTGTCAGTATGCATTAAGCAAGCTCAGAGAAGGCCATCAGAACTGGTTCCTTGGGACCCTCAGCTTCATGGAGGTGAGGTTTGGGCGGAGGCATAACAACATGGCTGGGCACACAGGACAACTCTCATAACACAGGGGCAGTGGCAATTTCTGGTTATTGCTGTGTCACTGGTGCAATCATTTGGCTGTGGTAGTAGCGAGTATTTTTTTTCTCCCCCAGCTCTCCAAGTCAGGACTGGGGTGGCTGCCACAGTCACCCTGTCTTAGTTATGCTACTGGGCTTCTGAATTTCAAATGGCCTTAGACAGGAGACGTGGGTGACAAGCCCAGTCAAGATGGCAGGCGCACTAGTGAAACTTGTACCTACCTAGGAACTTTATTTGCAAAAACAAATGTATTCATGGTCTTGCAAATGCCAAAGTGCTTAGTCAGAGATTTGTAGCGTTCATTAAGTACCGAAATTATACTTAAGTGCAGAGTGGACACCTAAGCGCTCTTTTTGATCTAGCCCTTGGACTTTGTGATGCTGAGCAGAGCAGCAGGTGCACAAATTTAAAGGGAGCTTTACTTTTTATAGGAAGAATTGTAGTATTTAGCCAGTCTGACTGCTCTGTGGATGGAGTTGGGTCAAATCATTCTCTAACCCACTGGACATTTTCTCCAGTTTTGGAAGGAGCAGAGAGACCCTCTGTGTGTTTAAAGATGAAAGAGTAGATCGTTAAGGACGAACACCTCTGGAGGAGAAAGGTGGGTTGCAAGGTTTTTGGCCCTCAACAGGACAGCCATGGTAAGTATAGCAGTCCCACAAGCAAGTATTTATGAGAGTGGTTGTTTGTGGTTCTATAGTGAGCAAATCTACAAGCAAATCATCACAGGGAACTTTGTTAGCATTTGTAAATATGCTGAAAGAACACTATCAGGTTCGCTGGCCCCTGAAAGAATCTCAGCACTGATCTGACCTGCATATTTCTTAACTACCACTGATTGTAACAAAGATACTAAGATATATTTATAGAGGTAAAAAAACAGAATGGAACTACTTTGGGGTGGTATGTCACTAGTCACCCTCAAGACTACCATGTAAATATAAATAATCAGGCCATAAATCAGAGTGAAGCAGCATCTATATAAATATGCAAATTGTCCGAGAATCTTCAAACCCAGAGTATTCTACTAATCCAATTACCAGAAAGCTGATTGCCAATCTGACTTGAGTATGTTGGGATGGCTGCTTCATTAAATCTAATGGCTCCCTGAGGCAGGAAATGAGTTGGGTTACCAACTGTTAAATTTTTGGTAGTCCTATCAAAAAAAATGTGGTGACATCAGCCTGCCCATGTCAAAAGCTATTAGAAATCTGAATATGAAGAAAAATTGCACTGTATAGCAACAGAGTCAAGAGAAAATGGCAGGGAATTAGAATGTGGATCTCACTGTGGAAGGATTCTTAGCTTCAAAAGATTTCTTGGCAGAGCAAGGTAACAGGTGTTCTGCAAGAGAAAGTGCATTTGTCCCCATTATATAGAATCCAGGAAATCACTGCTGAATGAGCAAGGAGTAAAGGGTTTTATTCTTGCTTTATTTTTAGTACTTGGCTGTTGTTGTGAACTACTAGAGTCTCTCTGCAGTTGAAGACTTGAAACTATAGATAAAAGTGTAGTATAATTATAGTTCAGCATAAAAGTACAAAAATAGCATGTATTGCAGTTTATACGATGTAGTGTATGTGGTAGATAGTTTGCCTGTCATCATTAATTACTGCATTACTTGAGTTTTATGCCAGTGCAGCTCCACCAAAATGAATAGATTTATCCCAGCATAAAACATTAGAGGAATTAGAATCAGTGCACTGTAAGGAGCCAATATATGTACTTCTAATGTGATCTTTTAAGTTACATTGTACAGCTGAATCTTTGCCTAATGTAAATTCCTATGGTCAGATTGAAGCCTCTGGATTCACAGAGTAGAGGCAGGTGAAGTTTTAGCCTCGTTGGCATCATGGGTTACTGAGAAAGGGCAATAAACTGAGACACAGGTGACTTTCTTTGCTTGTTCGCTGACTTACTGCTTTGAACTTGAGCAAGGGCACTCACTATGTGCCTATGCCTTTATTCACTTTGTCTCTGTTTATTTTGTGAACTCTGAGGAGGTGTCAGCCTTTCACTCTGTGTGTAAGATGCTTCGGAAAACAGGGCTCCAGTTTTGGTAGGTGGAGGTCTTTATGCACTACTGTGGAACAGGGGTGCTCAACCTCCAGCCCACAGACAATTTGCAACTCACAGAGCCTTGGTATCCGGCCTGTGGGGCTCCCTATGGGTCAGAAATTTTGGCAGCAGGAGAGCAGCATCACCTTTCCTGCTGCCAAAATCCCAAGTTCCATGCAACAGATCAGAGTCAGCTCACAATCTTCCTCCTGCATGGCCAGATCAGGGATAGTTCAGAGCTCTTTTCCTCTGTGCAGCCTGGTTAGTGCCAAGCTGCAACCCATTCTCCCAGTGGGTCTGGGCCATGGCTTCTATCTCTGCATGGCTGGTTCAAGGCCAGACCATGCCCCCTTCCTCCTTTAGGGCTGGACCACACCCCCTCTCAGCACTGCTAGTTTGGGGCCGGGCTGCCCACCCACCAACCCTCTCTGTGTAGTTGGATGAGGCCCTGGGCACCAGACTGGGTCCACTGGCAGGATCTGGCCCACAGAGGGACTGGGCACTGCCCATCCAGCCCCATGAACCAAAAGGTTGAGCATCATTGCTGTAGAATAACAAGAATATTATGATGTTATAAGAATAATAATAAGGGAAGGAAATTCAAGATTTTCTGGTGCAAGAAGACAGTGTGCACTGCGGAAAGATAACTACACACTGTCCCTTCCAGTTGCTGGTAAAAATTGCAACAGCAATTTCATCCCTTGGAAATAAATAAGATTAATTTCTAGCCAAATTGAGCTTCAGTTAATGATGAATAAACCAGGCTGATACAATGTAAAGATAGTTACAAATCTGCCTCTCTTAGGTATTTCATTGGTCAAAATAAGTTCATTGGTACAGAATATCTTACTGGGAACATGCAATCTGGCAGTCTGTTGATTGGTTAGTGTCATAGGCTATAGCATACAATAAATTCAACAAGAATCTCACCATCTATTGATAGATCCAGCAAAAAAAATACTGATTTAAGGCTGGTCACCAGCTTCATCCTGATACTGGCCCTGTTATGTAACCACCACTGACTGCTATATAACAACTTACCCTGCACACATTGCCTGTCACATCAGATAGATTCAAAAGAGCCTTCTAGTCAGAATAGTTGGGCTCAGACTCAAGATGGTGATAATTTTCTGAGTGGGCATGTCTACACGAGCCAAGCACTGAGCAATTGTTACTGCGCAGTCATTTAGTACTTGCATAACCAAGTACTAAATGACTGTGCAGTAACCAGCATTACAGCACAGTAGCATCTCAGCATGGTTGTCTAGGGATACTTACTATGCAATAGCTCATTATTACTGCTCAGTAGCTCATTATTCTGCATAGTAGCATCGCATCATGGTTTGTGCCCGGCTACTGAGCAGTAAGATGACAAGGTACTGTACGGTAAGTGTCTCATGTAGACATGGACAATGAGATTGCAGCCATGTACAAGTTCCATTTTCCCAGTACAAATCGCAAATGTAAAAATGGTTTCATACTTTTCTCCCAGACTAAAAGTGGTAGTTTGGGAGAAAAATAACCCAACTCCAACCAGGTAGAAGTTGCTTCTGGGAAAATGTACACTTCCCATGGCTTAACTCCTCTGAGGGACCAGGAGATATGAAGCTGCAGAGAAAGGCTCCTGTGCCTTCTATAAACCAGAACAAGGCAGGAAGGAGTGGCTGCCAGCTCCTCCCTACTGGCTTCTCACACACTAGGGTCCCTGGTCTGAGACCCAGGCAGTGGAATTGCAATGCTGCTCTCTTTGTTTGGTTCCTATTGCTGTGGGGCCCAGCATACAAAGCAGTATGGCAAAGCCCAGCCCCACTTCTCACACCAAGTAGCTCAGTATGAGTAGGAGGTGGGGGATTTTCCCTGCTGCTCCAGTCCCTGCAGAAACAGGAGGACTGGAGCAACCACTGTTCCCCAAGCTTGCCCCAGACTCGGATCACCATAATTTCAGGAAGGCACAAAAAGCAGGGAGACAGCGTGATTGTAGACTGAACACCTGTACTGCTCCCTTTCCCAGAATCATTTATAGCCATTAACATTTTCCACTGCAAGAAATGAACACTTGTCTGTGGCCAACATTGTATAGCTTAGTTGTCTGTGATCACAGGAGACTGGCCTCAGGGACCCAGGACTGATTCCAGACCCGTGGTCCGGGGCTGGTATGTTGAGATGGACCTATGCATTATCAGTATAAAGATGAAAGCTAAATATGAAAAGACAAATGAAATCATGTAGTGATAATATAGAAAGAAGAAAGAAAGGACCAGTGGCAGACATCTGATGATAACTGCCAGATAAGGGAACCTCTAAAGGTATAAATCAGAGCTTTTTTTTTTTTTTTTGCTGTTTCTGAAGAAAAAATTAGCAAGATATTTGTCTTAGAAAATGAATGATTTTCTTTAAAATATTCTGGTTCCATGAAGTCTGGATCCCAAAAAATATCTTGGGTACCTAATACCACAAATGGTTTCTGAGTCCAAACACAGACTTTTCAGAACCCTTGCTCAGCTGTTGCCTTTCACTGTAGACACTCACCTTCCAGAGATGCCCAAATTTCCACCAGTAAATTCCCCTTGACTCAAAAATTCTTGCCACCAACCATGCATAAAACTGCTCAAATCCTGGCAATACTAAATGGTTTGGCACTTAAGTTCTGGCAGGATTCTCTCTGTAGTTGTTCCCCTGCCTATCTCACCTGCAGAGTATTCAGAATATGAATGGCAAATTAGGCCTCTCATGGAATTTATCCAGAAGGTGGGAATTGGAGTGTTCTCCCTCTCCCTTTCCCCTTGTTGCCCACTTTTATCCCACATTGCACAGTAATTAAAGAGCTTGCCTAGGACTTGAAATGTAAACCTGTCCATGTAGTCATAACCTCAGAATTCATCATTTCTGAGCTCTAGAAAGAGTAGATTCTCTCTTACATGCTAGCATATAAAATCATGTCTTTATACAATGCTTAGGATTTCAAAATGAGCAAAGACCATACGGTAGTTCTATTTTTGATATTCAAGTCTGCACATGTTTTCTGCTGTTGAGTCATATTTAATTAAAATAACTTCTCGGTTCATCTTTAAATAACCTGGCATTTATTTTTAAAGAAACCAAATAAATTGGCTCATTTAAAAAAAAAAATTACAAACTTATTTTTGGTCTGTGGAGACTGGAGAACAGATTTGTGTGTGTTTGTTTAATATTTGAAATATCATCCATATAAGACAACTCACTGGATAAATAATCCAGAATTAATATCATACAGGGTGATGCCTCACCAGTTAATTTTTATTCTTGAGCACAACAGCAACTTTTTAAAAAAAATAAATGTTTAATCTGAAAGCTTTTGACCTGAACACCTGTTCCACTTATTTATTTATTTATTTAAGATTACTAATTTTCTCTGCATGGTAGCACTTGGAACAGATGCAGTAAGGCATAAGTTAGAAGAATCTGTTTGCTCTGATTGCTGGCCAGAGGGTTATGTAGAACTACTCAGACTGGGCTGAGGGCGAATGAATCGTGCATCAACAGCCTCTTCAGACTGATCAAACTTTAGCAAATAAAAAGCTTCATCTTAAAATGGGGGAAAGACAACAAGGCTGAATATTCCAGCATATTTCCAGGCTGAGGTTTCTGCACTATGTCAATGAATGGTCAGCTTTATTATAATACACGCATATTCTAAATGAATAATATTACAATCCATGTGCAACTGAAGTAAAATAATGATTTCAAAATAACCTACAGAACTCCAGCTCAGTAAGAAAGAATAAAATTCCATTAAGTTACATATTAAACAGCTTGATAGAAAATGGTATGCATACCTTTTTTAATTTACATTTTTATAATCAGTACTTCTTTATGCCAATGCAGATAATGCCTCCTATCCCAGCATCCCAAAGTGTTTTACAAAGATTTATGAATTAAGCCTTGTAACATTGCTGTTAAGTAGAAAACCAGAAAAAATCACCATTTTTATGGCAGAGGGAGTTGAAGTACAAAGAAGGGTGTTGCCAATACTCATGAATTTTTATGCATTTCATGTTCTTTGTTGATTTTCTTAAAACTCCATTTCTTGGATTGATGTAACTACATAGGACTCTTAGCTTCTATTCATTTTTAAGTTTTAGCCCCCTTTGTTGAGTAAATCTAGGACACACAATATGAGTACACTTAGGCTCAAAAAATGGGAACGCAAATAATATGGACCACATCTTAAAAAAAATAAGAAGAGTCAGCTTCATACTGCCTTCGTCTAGGCCTAAAAGACTACTGGTCCTCAGTGACTTGATTGAGCCAATGCTGCACACCTGAGGCAGTTTTGTTTTTTTAATAAACTTGAAAAATCACATCTAGAAAACCTAATTCAAAAGGGGAAAATTGAACACACCTAGTTGAACAAAAGTAGAAAAATCAGATAAAGCGAAATTTTTTTGCCTAATTATCCTTAATAAACTAATAATCTAGGGAGAGGAAGGGGTAGAGAAGGAGTATTTGTTTGTATTCTAAGTTTATTTAATCAATATGGAAATCTTTTTGAGTAGTAACCTAAAAGTAACCACTACTTTTTTCCTGAAAACTACTGATTCCCAAACTGCATTTTAGCTGCCTTTCTTTTTTGTATTAATTGCATGATTTAGTTTGTGAAGGGGTTGAGTGGCTAAGTAATTATGGTGTTTGCAGTGAGTCTCTAGGTATAAGTTTGAGTCTCACTGAGCATGTCTACACTTCCCTTAATGTGTCATAATTATGGCACATTAAGTTTGGTACGTATAATAACAGGTACTAATGTGCTGTAATTGGTGCTACTGCGCATTAGTGCAGATGATGCTTTTTTTATGATGCTTAATGTGCATTAGGCTAAGTCTACTGTGCATTAGTACATTAACGCGCTTTTTGTGTGATGTGCTAATGGACAGTCAATTTCGTTTAATGTACCCACTCTGAACTTGTACTGAAGGCTTCCCTTAGCTGATCCACAGTTCTGATTGTATATACATGGTCATCATACTGGGAAAACAAAAGTGCCTAGGTGTGATGGTGGTTATGTCTTTCCCTTATATGCCACCTACTGCAAACATTGGTGTGCTTTAAGCATGCTAACTAAATACGCTTCTAGGCTTGGGGTAGACACAAGAGTAATTTGTGGACATTGCTTTTTTGCTTAATGTAATGCTGCATTTGCATTCTAGGTTCCTCTTGAAAGTGCAAAAGATAGCAGTAGCCTCTGGACATAGTGAACCTCACCCTTGCCATGTCACAGGGGTATGAACTATTAAAAAATCTGATTTATTTTGTGTGCCTGCAGCATTCTGATGTTACACAATTATGATAGGTATAAAGAGACATTGTGGTCTCATAAAATGAGCAGAGTTGGGAGTTGAGACATCCTGGTTCTTTCCGCCTTAGTAGTGAATTACTATATGGCCTTAGGCAAATCATTTCACCTCTTTGCTTCAATTTCCCCAGCTGTAAACCAGGGATAATAATGCATGCCTTATACACAGGCTGTTAAGGACTGTTTAATGTTTTCACAGTGGACTGAACACATCCAGCACAATTGTGTTAAATATTATCAGGTTACCAGTCACATGTACTAAACATTACACTGTGGCTTTCATTTTATGGATCTGCACCTTTAGCTTTAGAAATTGTTTTCATCCACACCTCTAGCCTAAGGTGTGAATGAGGATGTTTCCCATTTGCAGGGAGACAGATGAAGACTGAACTTTAGGCTTTACTGGGGACAATGGGAGTTGAATCATCAGCTTCCGCAGAGCCCAGATTTCAGTGAAGTATGAAAAAGCACCTTCTCCAGTTCAGCAAAGTTAATGTCACAATGTGAAAAGAAAATGTAAAGTATTTCAGAACATTATTCAAAGAAGCTCCAGAGTTGTTTAAAAAGATACGGACTGAGGTAGACCTGAGAGTGTGTGCAGTTCATTAGAGGCAAGTACAATAGTTTATAATACACGGTGAACAGCTAAGAGATGACGATATATTTTGGAATGGCATTGGTAGTATTCAGAATGCTGGGTGCTCCCCATGCAGAGAAATTCATAAACTGTGACCCCCCCAAAGCATAAAAAACAAAGAAAATATAGAGAGGAAAAATTAAAAGGAAATATTTAGACATGCCAAATTAAAGTTGTTCAGGCAGCAGTCACATATGGCCATTCTTCATCTGGTGCCATTCTGTTGTTGAAAAGAAGCAGTTCTTTTACTTCTGCCTTAAATAGTTGCATAGGTACATGAATGTGCACGTGCACACGCTTACATACTTTTCATCCACCCTGCACTAGTAGTAATAACCCTCTTGTTTGTCAACCCAACTGACATAAACTTCCATCTCAGATTTATGTTCATTTAGTAAGAATGAATGACCCTTAACTTCACAAGTTCTCAGAAATAGTAGATCTTATACATCTTATATCAGAACAACTCTCAAATGATAAAAAATTGGGAACTACCAATGTATAATAAGCAAAAAAACCAGATGCAGATAATTAAATTAGGTTCTTGCAGGTATTGTGGAGAAAATGATATGTAGGAGGGAATCAAGTGAGACAAGAACAGCTTGCTATAATTAAAATAGAAAGGAAAGAGAGCAATGGTTATGGAAGGAGATATGAAGAGAGAACTTCCAAGAGAAGTGGTGCTGGCTCCTACCCTGGGGGTTTTTAACAGGATGTTGGATGAACATCTTGCTGGGGTCGTTTGACCCCAGTATTATTTTCTGCCATGGCGGTGGGTCGGACTAGATGATCTGTTCAGGTCCATTCCGACCCTAGAAACTAGGAAACTAGGAAACTAAGTGGTATTATTGGCAACACATGGGGTAAGGAACATGGGACAAAGCACTGTATTGGAAGGCAGATGTGAGAGGCAGAGTTATGGGTGCCTTTACCTTAAGGTCACTGGTTTCCTTTAATTTTTTAAACTGGAAATGTTATGTGCAGGCTGTTTAGTGAACTATAATTGGTGGTCACCACTGGGTCTTAAAGAAGGTACAATGTCCTACAGTCTGATCCAATGGTGGGGTGAAAGGTTTGAATGCTAATTATTTAGGACACTCAAATATGACACAGAAATACCTATACTCAAATTATTTCAATCAGAATTTTAGCTCTATAGCCTTGTGACTATTTTAGAAACGTATAATGTTTCTATGGAGCCTCTTTTAAAATCAGTCATACATTTAATTACTGTTTCGACTTATTTAATACTAACAATGTGCCTGAAGGTGGAAAAGAAGCAGACAATCCTTGTGATAATTCATGAAAGAAGGAAAAGGGAAAAGTGTTTTTTGTTTGTTTAAAGTAGCTTTAATATAAAAAAGAAAGCCTAAGATGTTCAAAACCTAGCCAGGTGGCAGACAATGCTAGCTCCTGGCAATAACCTATAGCTGAAACATTTGGTGCCCAAAGTCCAGTTGGTGACATTATGGAAAGGATGTTTTGAGAAATTAAGTGCTGTGGAAGTGCTTCTTATGATAATCTGGGATGACAAGAACATGAACTGATCTATCACCACCTGTTTTGTGTTTCCATAGCCAAATGCTGTGTTTTTCTACTATATTAAAAATCATGCAGTTTTGCATAATAGCTGTTATTTCTTTTTTAGAAGAATGAGGTGTTTAAAAAAATTGAGACTAAAAAAAAAGTCACAATGAATCATTACAAAAATCCAAAAACAGTGGAAAGGGAGAAATATCAGAGTAGATGAAAATATGGAATGATGTCCTCCATATGTGGGGGTGAAGGAAAGGGCAGACAAATACAGTTGTATATCCCATAAGTTACTCTCAGATTTTGAGAATAAAGAGCTTTACCTACTTTAATTTTATGGTGCATTTCTTGCCCAGTTTCAGTTTGGGTCTACTTCTGCAACTCTTCCTGCTAATACACCACCAAGTGGCTTTACCCATGTAGCGCCTTTCAACCTTCCCTTTTGTGGCCTTCAATTTGCAACATGCCAAATTAAAGTTGTTCAGGCAGCAGTCACATATGGCCATTCTTCATCTGGTGCCATTCTGTTGTTGAAAAGAAGCAGTTCTTTTACTTCTGCCTTAAATAGTTGCATAGGTACATGAATGTGCACGTGCACACGCTTACATACTTTTCATCCACCCTGCACTAGTAGTAATAACCCTCTTGTTTGTCAACCCAACTGACATAAACTTCCATCTCAGATTTATGTTCATTTAGTAAGAATGAATGACCCTTAACTTCACAAGTTCTCAGAAATAGTAGAAAGATGGTATATCTCCCAATTTTTTATCATTTGAGAGTTGTTCTGATATAAGATGTATTTCAGGAGAAGCAGCTCCACAAGCAGCTGGCTTCAATATTTCAAATATAAAAAGTTTTGGCTAAAAAGGGGAAATATTTTAATGACTGATTCATGTAAAACCATTCCTTTTTTTCAAACACCTTTTGCTGATCAGCCCTTCTAAAAACTGAAAAACTTTTGAAATCATTTAACTTCAGTTAGGCAAACAGAACAGAGATAGTCAATAGGGTATTAACCTCTATACCCATGCTCACCCCCAAACCTTCACCTGCTAGGAACAGCTGGCCCTGTGGCTAGGGACAGAAATTACACATAAACCAGTATAAGTGATCAGAAACTGGTTCAAATCTGTAACACAACAGAAGATCATTGTACATAAATTGCTTTCAAAATGGCCAAAACCAGTTTAAGATAAACCTAAATGGATGTTAACTGATTTAAGTTAAATCAGTTTATTGAACTGCTGTCCCAGATCCCTCCAGATTTAAGTTTGGATTTAGCCCCCCAAGTATCCCAGGATGCTTTGCACCTCCCTCACAAACCTCCTTACAGGATGGGCAGGCTAGCATTGGCTGGAGCTGTCTGTGCCAGGAAAGCAAGAAGGTATGCCCTAGCACCTCCCGGCTTCTGGCCTGGGCCACTGCAGACATGTGGCTTCATTTGTGGGTTCAAAAGAGAATGTCTGTTCACTCGCTTATCAGTTCAATCTATGCATTTTAAACTAATCTGTGTGATTGAATCAATTCAGCCTCCGAGTTTTTGACTATCTGCACTTGGCCTGTGTGATAACTATGATTTTATTGTTATATTTCTGTTTGAAATGTATTCATGTCTAATAACATTGCATGCTTCACTTTCCCTGACTAACTTCTAAGGAGGAGAAATAAGGGGTTAAGAGACAGTGGAGCCAGAGTTGCCTGGTATGCATAACAGAAGACACATCCATCAACAACGATGTGACACTTCAACAAGGTAGGATTACAGGTGTCCACGGAAGAGAGGGAATTGACATGGAGGAGCAGGCTGGGGCTGGGCACACTGGAGAGAAGAGCTGAATAATTCTTGGGATGCTCAGGACTGTGCAGGCTGGACTGCAAATGGATGTACCGTTTAACCCTTTGGAGTGGGCAGAGTATTTTAGCTGGGTGGCCTTTGCCCCAGTAACCACCTGTATTGAAGGGGAACTGTCTGTTTTGATGCTTGGAACTTGGGATATACTTCTTTCCACTTTGTACAAGTAAAATTCCTCTTTCAGGAGCTGACCTGAAAAGTAGTTCCCCGAAGCATGGCCACTAGAGAGGGTCAGTGACTGAAAGAGTTGGAAGGAGTCAGGGCTCCCCGCTTCTCCAGAAGCCGTGCTGGGGCTGACTTCAAGGGTTACTCAAAGACTTCAGATTTGTTGATCTAACTGTGCTACTGTGTTATCACTGGCTTCTGTCAGAGGTAGAAGTATGGTAGTGTGAAGCAATATTCAACAGGTTTATGTTCCATTAAATCCTACAGAAGCCTTTTAAAATATCCTTATGTATACTGGATTTCAAAACTGGCGCCGTAACTGATTTTCTGAAGACTTTCTACAGAGTTCTAAGCAGAAATCTGGCAGAGGAAACAATCTGTTCATAGTACAGTAGGAGACGAAATTTCCTTTCAGTTACATCATATGCACCTATATGATAGGGGGAAACACCCAGAAGGACTTGGGTACTCTGACACTGAATTCTGCAGCAACTAACCTGGGAGCATCCTGTCACCCCTTGGAACCCACAAGCCTGAACCATGCGCACAGGCTCATTTTCAACGCGTGGGGACAATAAGATGCTCTAAGTGGGGTTAAAAATCCTTTCTACTAAGCAGTGATATGCTTAACCTAACCACAAGTAAATATTGAGGAAATAATATAATTTAAAACCCATCCCAAAGAATTAGGTGCTTAACTGTGAACTAGAGAGACTTTCCTATAGTTAGTTTCTGGTGGTCTACCTCCTAACACAACATGACTGGAGGAGTAAAAGAAAATTATGTCCTTCCTTTTATTAAAACGCTCAATATCTAGAGCATTCACTCAAAATGTGAGACACACATGTCCAGTTCCATCCTCCGGCCTGAGGAAATCTGAACCCTACCTGCTTTCAGCCCTTGCTACTCCTGGTGAAAGCCAACTCTGAAAGATAGGACCCTGAAATGTTTGGAAGCAAGTAAACACATCAGCATTGATTACAGGAACAGAAAGCAATGTTTCAAACATAAAAATCCTCACAGATCGTGAAGATAAACTTGAAATCCTAAGCATCAGTGACTGCAGACTGACAGGTATGGATAAGGAAATGCTTAAAGCAAGAGAAGAAATATCTAATCTACTCAGGCCTTAATGACAAGAATTCAGAGAGAACTGCACTCATCATGACAGACTCTGTAGACAAGTCACTCATCAACTGGGACTCCATCAACCAATGCATCAGGGACATGCCAGATTCCAAACCAGATTTCTAAAGATGTCAGTCATGCATACGTAAGTGATATTATTGGCAACACATGGAGCATTAGAAGGGAGATGTGAGAGGCAGAGTTATGAGAGCCTTTGCCTTAAAATCACTGGTTTCCTTCAAGTTTTGGTTTCCTTTAAGTCAGCAGAGGAACATAATGACAGGGAAAAAGATAAGTGCAAAATTGCCTCCAAAGTGTAATTGTCAGCATACCAAAATGTGACTTGCTTTTTGTGTTGGGTAATGCATCCCACAGTAGGATGTGACAACCGAGAAATGAAGAGACCGCTAGGCTAGGAATCACCAAACAAAAAATGGTTACTCACTATTGTACTCAGGAGCTAGCCTAGTTTTTGCAAGCACCGCATTTCCCCAGGAAGATGTATACAAAGAGCTTATATCAAAGGGCAACATGAATATCAGATTGACAACATCTATATTAACTCAAGGTTCAAGATATCTGTATGAGATGCAAAAGCTTACAAGGCAATACACATTAGTGACCACAATTTTTGCGTTGCCAAAGTGAAAATAAAGCTGAAAAACATCAACTGAAAACAGAAATTAGGAAAGAAAAATTAACAGTTGAAGTAACTGAAAAAAAATTCACAAATGAAAAAATAAAAAGGAATATTGTGAGAAATGTCAACTTGAAAAGACTTATTGTTAGGTACAGAAGAAGCTGAAACGCAGACTGTAACTGAACAAAATAAGCAGTTATCAGAAACTATTGCAATTGGGTAGATCTGTGGTGTTCAAACTTTTGGCCTTGTGGACCAGATGAGCGGTGCAGAGGCTAGTTTATGGGCAGGTTCAGGCCCCACATACAGGATTTGGCCCTGCATGCCTGGGTTAGGTCCTGCATGGCCTCATTTGGCCCCTCCATGCCAGGATCAAGCCCCGTGCCATCCCTACACACCGGAATTGGGCCCTGTATTAGGATTAAACTCTGGGCCCCAATACTACCTTTCCCCAAGTCTACAGTTCAGGATTGGGCCCCATGCATGAGCATCGGACCACAAGGTCCCAGACCACCTCCACCTGGCCTTCTGCACCAAGATCAGGCCCCATACTACCTCTGCTCAGCCCCATGTGCTGGGATTGGACCCCACAAACCAGATCAGGCCCTACAATGTCCTGGATGCCTGGTCCAGCATGCAGAGCCATGCTGTTTGGCACACAGGACTTCCTACAGGTCCATCAGTCTCCTACTGCCAAATTTTCAGATCTGTAGGAAGCCCCATGAGGCAGATGATATGGCACCAAGGACTGACCCACTCGGGGATTAAGCACCCCTGGGATAGATACCAGATGAAGCAAGAATTAAATAAAGCAAAGCACGTGGTACGTATTGAAGAAATAAGATCACTAAGAGTAAAAACTCCTGAGTTATAAAACCTAGGAAATATTATGGAGGATAAAAGAGGCAGAAAAGATAGCAGACAAGGCAGTGAAAGCAGAGATATGAAAGATTTGTGGGTCCAGTAGCTACTGCCATTGTAGCAAATCATAGAACTGTACATCACGTCATGAAATCCCCAAATAGAAATGTCAAAACAAAGATGGAAAAATGCTCGTCATTGAAGTAGAATAATGACACAAATGGGGAGAACATTTCAACCTAATCCTCAACGGAGCCAGCAAAACCTCAACACAGAATTCCAATGACACGTGACTCTAAACAACTTAATTTCAGCACTGGTCCAGCCAAGACATCAGTGAGACAGGCAACGGGCAGCAATGAAGACAGTGAAAAACAACAAAGCAATAGGAGATGACCAATTCACAACAGAAGCACTAAAAGCATTTGATGTCGCTGCTTTAACAAAACTGACGCAGCTATTCACCAAAGGCAGAAGAAAAGAGAATCTTCCTGATTAGTGGCATCTTGGAATGATTGGGGTATATCCCCACAACTCAATGTACTGCCATGCGGAGACAGCTGAGGCAAGAATACCAGCCAAACAAACAAGTTGAAAACCCAGGTGTCACCTAGTATCACTATGTTAAAAAGCAAAAACATCAGGAAGATAGAACAATAGGCCAACAGAGACCTTAAGACAGAAGTGATGGCAAAGGAAGGGACATCATCTACAGAATATACCAAATTTAACAATGTGTAAAAAACTGTTCAGAACCAGAAACCTAATATTATGCTCATATATAACCATTAGTGCTGGAGCTCTATACAGGAAACTAGAGGCCTTTGAAAACAAGTACCCTAGGAAGATTCTCCATATTTGACACAGTTGCCAGCAATGTAGAGGTCTGAAAAGTCAAAAATTAACATTCATCTTGACCAGAAGTGGAGAAAAGCCCTGGATATATCTGGGGCATGCACTGCATATGCCAATACATGGACCCCAACATGAAAACCATCAGAAGAGAGAGCACAGCAGACAATCTCAACTAAGTAGAGCAGATGAAAATAGCAACAAATGACAGAGAAGAGACTACCAGTAGTTTCCCCTCTGTGTATTAACAATGGCAAAATTGTTTGTAATTGTAATTGTAATTGCAATTTGCTGAATTATATGTTGCAGGCAAGGTTCTTTGGGTAGATGAGATATCTTTCATTAGACCAACTGAGTAAAAATGTTTTTTGGGAAAAAAGTTCTATGCAAGCTTTTAAGCACAAGCACCCTTCTTCAGACATAGGGAGACTGCTGTTCTGAGATCTCCAAGGAATGAAAGAGGCTAAAAGTGTGACAGGAGGTCAGTGAGAATGTAAATAGGTGGAAATTAGGAAAACAATGGGTAGAGAAGGGAGGGGAGAGGAAGGGGAAAATAATGTCCAAGTAAGCAAGGTAGATTGTTATAGTTGAGTTCTCCAAGGTACAAGAGAGGCAGTTTGTGAAAAAGTAAATAGATGGAAATTAGAAAGACAAAGGGTAGAGAAGGAGGGGAGGGAAAGAAGGTGTGGGGGGGAGAGGAGAAGGGTGTCTGTGCCCAAAAGCTTGCAAAGAACTGTTTTTTCCAACTAATCAGTTGGTCTAATAAAAGACATCAACCCAAAGAACCTTTCCTGCCTACATCCTTAGACCAACATGGCTACAACCAAAATCCCTGCAACATGGAAAATATCGAATTATACGTTGTGCATCCATATAGTCCAATTTAAGTCATTTTGAGAGTTGTTACTCATTTTAGTCCCAAAGTTGCTTCCATTTCATAAAAGATAAGGGTGTCTTGGGTTGATATTTTTTATTGGACCAATTACATAGTTGGGGTAGAGTTGTAGAGTTAAACAAGCTTTGAATGCAAAATATTCTTCATCTGGTCTCCCATTTCACACACATTCATCATTCCCTTGCAGTTACTTTCATTATATAAAAGGGTGAAATGCTGCAGCATCTTAGCTTTCCAGCATTGCTATTTTTGTTTTGTATAAGTCATTTAGTTTTGCATAAAACACTCCCACAGGCTGAGGTGGAAATGCTGTTGTAAAAAAAAAAGAAAAAGAAAAAAAAGGAACGAATAAAGGATTTAACCTGAGGTCAGGTACAGACATTACACTTTTACTGGTATAAATCATTGGAAACTTGTCGATACTCAGAATAGAAGTTCAGCACACATGCATGAGTTAAAAAATGGTGGAAACCAGTCTAAGATTTGTTTCCCTCCCCCCACCAAAGAGTGAATGTGTGTTCTGTTCACAACCAATCTAAACTATGCTGCTTACAGAAAACCACATAACTTAGATCAATTCTGCTCTGGGCTTTTTAAAGGTCTGTACCTATAATGAAAAAAACAATTAGTGACCTAATATAAAATCACAGTCTTCAGTGAGTGTTCCTCTAAATTAGTAGTATAATAAATATCCTCTAAGTTAAATTTATGGATGAAAGGTAGTTGATGGTAGGAAATATTATCTAACTGCAATCTATGAAATCCTTAATTTTAAGCATTATAGGCAAATACATGTTTTATGTTTACCCTTGCTGGATTCATATGAAAGAAGGATTTCTTCATAATGTAACTATTTTGTGCATCAGTTTAGAAACTGATGCATAGCTGCATAAATCCTAAATGTTCTTTTATAATGCAAGGTAGTATGTGCGTTTCATCTTTAATAGCTACTAACTCATTTAGCTGCAGGGTAACACCAGGCTAATCAAAGGTCACCCAAGTCCTGGTTGATGTTGAATGGGAGTTGACAGCTTTGCAGTCTAACGCACTATTCATGGGGACTTTTTCTGCGGGAGTAATATCCATCTGAGACTGACACAATGCTGACTTTCAAACTGATTAATTCAAATCCTCAAAGGCTGTTCAAAGCCAGACAACTTTCCAAGCTTTATTCTAGGGAAGAATTATTCATCCTGGGAGAAAATTCTATCCTTGGATAAACGACTATGTCCGATAGCAATATCTATTATAAGTAGCAGTGGGAATAAAGGGTCTTCTCTGACCATGAACTTCAGCTTGCATATTTTTTTCAGTTTAAAACAAAATAGGTCATAAAGGTTAACCATAATTCATATAAAATGTGTGTATATTTTTTATATTCGTGAGAACAAAGCAATCAAAAGAGAAGAAATTCCAAGAAAGGTATAAGAATGTTTTGTTTTATAAAGTTAAATAAGATACAGTACATCTTAAATTTACAGTTCCTCTTTTGGCTATGAAAAATTCCCTGATGACTTGGTAAATAGAAACCAACATCTTCACTTTTGAAGCTCCCTTAACTATCTACTATTGTATTCTCTAAAGTCTGTTCCAGGTTTGTATGAAAGGGTTTTATTACTTTTTAAAAATAGTTTCACTTATACACTCAGTAGGCTTCATTTGAACATGTAATTATTGGAACATGCATGTAAATCAATATTGTCTTCCCCAAATAGTCAGTTCGGAGTCTAACTAGCCATTAATATAAGCAATTGTTCACAAACATGAAAAAAGAGTTGCAGTTTTTCTTAAGATCTCAAAATGAAGGCCATAATAAAAATCTAAACTTTTATTAATTTTACTTGAAATACATATCTGAGTCTCATTGTTACATGCATCTCTCTGAGTGTATTTTTGTTACATATTATAATATGAGGCATCTTAATGCAGTCTATTATAATGTAGAAATAGTTATAGTGGATTTAAGATAAGGTCAGAGCAAATGTGAAGCTCATCAGTCAAGAAAAGAAATCAGAGGCAATGCCTTGCAATTATAAAATAATTAATATTCTAATGAACTTATATTTGACAAGGATGCTTTTCCATGAACCTATGAGGGGAGGGTATGTCCTCTGAAAGGAAATGATTAGTAAAAGATTCTTTGCAATACATCTACAGGGGAAATTAAAGCTTATATACTGATGCATACTAAATGTAATTAAATAGATTGTGCCACTGTAGGAAAGATCTGTCGATATACATACATACATGCACACACACGCATATATATATACACATATACATATGTATATGTGTGTGTGTGTGTGTGTGTGTGTGTGTGTGTGTGTGTGTGTGTGTAAAGACACATACACATGTTCTTAGAATCCATGAAGTAATGCATAACTATCATCTTGCAAGAAGTAAGAGTTCTCTGATTAATTACTGGAGGATTATGTGCTTATGTAGTGAGTGAAGAAAGGCCAGACCAAGACTTACACATGAATGGGGGTGGTTCTTACTATACTACAGATTCCTAGACTAAGATCAACCTACCTTTCTATAACCTCTGGTTTGACAGCATAAGAGATTCCAGAATAGTATGCAAGATTCACAGCTACCAATTTTTAACCTTTACAACTCCCATGGCCATGCCAACATAGTTTTACATAGCAGTGAATATACAAGGTTGTCAAATTACTTTTCTTAATTTTTAAGTATTTCTGCTGTTCCTTTCTTTAAAAAAAGCATTTTGTTTAAATAAGATTACTTTTGAAGGTTATTATAGTTTGTTACTAGTGAAGCCAAAGAAAATATCTGCTGTTAAAACAGGTTCAATATATAGATATTGAAATGTAATCAAAATATGAAAAATTGGATTTTTAAAACAGTACTACATTTTTCACTGGCTTGTTTCAGTTAATTTTCATGATTCTTATATCAGTTATAGTGCTGAAGTTGATAATTTGAAAATCCATCATTCCCTCCCGTTCTATCAATTTTACCTTTAGCGTTTAGGAAATGCCACCTCTAGAATAGATAGGAAATGTGAGTTTTATCCTCTATGAAATGAAAAATGCTGGGAAGAGGTGTTTAGTAGAAGTATCTCAGAATAGCTTATACCTCAAAATGGGGGACACATATTTGGAGCCCTTTCAAAAGTAAAACATTTCAAAAGGGCAATAGCTCTTAAGATCTAATTGTTCCATGTGAATGAACTAGGATGATTCAAATACAGCAAAAATGCTTCAACTGTACCTTGCTTCATCCTCTCATTGCAGTTTAAAATTCTTGGGAAGCCGGAAACTCATTTATTTTCATGGGCACATCTAGGATTTACTAAAAGGAATGCAGAACACAACCTATCTGACTATGGAAGAATGGGGGTTAGGCATGGCTGGAGCTCCTGGGCTGCTGAAAGATATGCGGGAGCAAGGCAAGGAGCTGGCACACAAAATGGGTGCTGTTTGGACTACTCCCCACTGACACCGCTGCTGGTGTCCCTGGCTGACCGGGGTTAGGGGAAGAGCTCAGTTGCTCCTGCTCCTTTCCCACCGGGAGCTGTGGGGTGCAGTAACTTGGTGAATGGGCTTGGATGGTGACAGCAGTGGCAGCACAGTTTCCTCCTTCGAGCCTTGCTCCTTGCCAACTCTCCCTCTCATATCCCCCGCTAGCCAGGAGCAGGCACTGGAAGGAAGAACCCACGTGCCACCACTGCTGTCCCTGACTCTGCTCTACTCCTGCCACAGCTACTCCATGCAGCGTGAGGCATGACAAGGTCAAAAGCAGATCTAGGGCTCCACCTGTCTTTGTGTCAGTTGGGAGCACCCGGGGGCAGTGTATAGGTCCTTCTCCTGGCCAGCAATGGACATCTGTGTGGAAGAAATGCATAGGGAGCAGGTGCTGGAAGGTGGAAACTGTTTGCCACCACTGCACCTGACACAGCTACAGCCAGTGTCTGGAGTGGAGCAGGGGCTGCTCTGGGCCTGCCCCTGCACTCAGATAGCTGCAGATAGCAGCGGCAGTGGCAGAAGGGCAGTGTGTTTGCACTGCTGCACCCATCCGGATCTGTCCCTGTATGTTTGCTTCCTAGATATTGTTCCACTTAATTTCTTCAGCCAAGCAACGGTGATTGTGAGTTGGGATGCAGGAAGGTTGGAATAGCTCTTTTTAAGATTACCTTTCAATAGCAATGACCATCGAGCTATCCTGTAGAACAAAATGTTGTTATATTCTTAACTTTGTCCTCCCTCCCTTCTCATTCTATTGTTTGACATACACACTTTTCACACTTTTACTTTACATCTTAAACTCTTTAGGGTGGGACTGTATCTACCTGAATGTTTGAACAGCATGGCCACATCCAGACGTGCAGGCATGTATGGTTTGTGGCACCACAAACCTCCTTGTGCTGATACAAACTGCACACCCAGAATATTAAAATTTGCAGAACAAGAGCAAATCTTTCTATCAGGAAATCTTGGTAGCACAAAAAAAGACAGCATGAAAAAAGCAGTGCAGCACATGCAAGAGAAGTGTGCGTTGGCAGATATGGAGGCTTGATCAAAGTGTCTCCACTCTATCGGCCAGAGTGTCTCCACTCCTTTAGTTGTCCTGTGGCTCCTGTAGCACACTGGGACCTGGGAGAGTAGGGAAAAGGCAGTTTCCCCAAAGCGGGGCAATTTGCCCCCACCAAAATACACATGCAGGTGTGTGCACTGCAGCAAAACGTAGCAGCACAAATTTGTGCCTGTACTATTTGTTGTGTTGTAAGCGCATGCCCCTGCATGTGGGGACGTGCCCCATGAATCATAATGGGGCTTCAATGCTGATTGCCATCTTTGGTAGATCTGTAGTCTAATAGTGACATTGTTAACATAGACATCGATCACACATTACTTTGGGAACATTAATAGTCCTGGATAGACTCTAGGAATCTCAATCCTTAAAGGCACAAGTTCCCAATACAACACAGATATTTATTAACAGAGTATCTTGGGATACCAAGGAATCTGTACAAGAAATACTGTACAGATGGTGGTACTGCATATGTAGTCTTAGATGGGCTTATAGTTATATAGTTACCCATAGAGGAACCAATTATAGCAGATAGATGTCCATGCTGTCAAATGAAACTTTGTAATTTAGGGGTACAGCAGCACAAAGACATGATTTAACATCTCTCTCTAGGTCTTGATTATGAAACATGATGCTTGTTGCCAAGCCTTCACATATACTGAGGTCATGGCTCTGTTGACAGATTTGTCAAGAAGAAGATAAGCTTTGCTTGCTCACCTACACACACAAGCCTGGCAATTAGATACTGTAGATAGCTCAGAGTGGTCTCAGGCTCTCCCTATTTATGCTGCTTAATTGATGAACTTGTACCCTCAAAGTGTGTGGGCAAATTGGCAGGCCTCATTTACTTGGCAGCAGTCATGGGCTCAACAGGGAAGCAGTAGCCATGACCACAGGAAATACAGGTAGTGAGAAGCTTAAAGTACCATGTTACCTGGAGCAGCTCTCCCCAAAACCCTCAAAAAAGACTAGTTCCTTCTTTTTTCAGATTCTGTATTCAAATTTCTCTCTCCTCCATACATAACTATGTGCACATCCGTTCACAGCATCTCATGATGAAGTGAGCTTGTGCTATATAAATATATAATCTACTTTGGTTAGTAAAATGCAAATCTACCCTACCTTCTATTTGATTTCCAACTCACACAGATAACTGTATCTCTCTCTTTTTTTCCATTTTTATTTTTTCAGCAACTTGGGCAAAGTTGCCATTGCCTTAGCTAGCCATCAAATAGAAAAGCAATTGTAGAGGAAAGAGCTTCTCTTCTCTTTTGTATTTGTGTTGATAATGCATATTAAAACCAAATTACCTTCAAATAGTCCTCTTTTCCTTCCATACAGCTTTAGGGAACAGTATTAAAACAACATCTAAACTTTTTTGCAAAGGGCAAAGTTTCACTCAGAGGTGTTCTAATTCTGATTAGCCTGACCACTCATTCAATAAAGTACAATTAGAGAATAGTTCAGGAGTAAGAGATGATGGGGACTGAAGAAAGCAAGTCATGACATGCAAATTGTTTTCTAGCAGAGTTATCAATATTGTGTGGGCTGCCATGTGTCACACTTCAGTCTCACACTACCCTTGATACAATCCTCAGCTTTCCCTACCCTCCTTTGTTTGGCTTGGTTTTTATTTTTTAGTTAAGGGTCAAAGCAGCAGCTGAAGAGGAAATGTAGCAACATATTTGTGCAGAAAATATTTTTTAAAAAATCACATTACCATAGTTAATTTCTCACACAGCGTGCACCAGCATCTCTACAGAGTGTTACGCTAGTCTTCTTCTCCTGCTTGTAGTTTAACAAAGTTAAAACATGGATAAGGTAGATGGAAGTCTGTCCACTGCCAGTCAGTCTTAGCATAACCTGTATACTAGTAGGAATTTCTCCCTGATATACAGATTTACGACATCTTTGCTGAAAAAGGGAACTGCAGAGGGTCCACTGAAGTGAATGAAAAAAAAATGTTTTATGCATACTACATAAGGGGAAAGAAGAATATCTAGATTTCTAATAATTTGCAAGGACCTATTATAACTAATGAACTAGCATCGTTCCCAGTTCTACCATCTGTTAAAGGCAGTAATTATATAAGAATAGCATCCCCAACATGGTGGCACTGTAACAAGTTAGCATGCAGCTAGTGTGGGAAGCAGCCTTTCACACAGATGTTAAGTAAAAAATAGACTGATTAAAGTTATACATGGTGATTAGGATCATGATAAGACAGAATCTTAATTCAAATAAATAATAGAAACCTTTTTAGGCTGCTGCCTAGAAATAGTTATGCTAAATATGTACCTGAGCTCTGTGAAACAGAATCAACATGATCCAGTGAACAGGATTTGTAGGCTGTGACTCGGGACCTTTGGATTTGATTTGATAGGTTACGCACTGATTTGCTTTATGACCTGGTACAAATTACTTCAGTTCTGTGTGACTTTTTTCCCCTGTCTTACCCTTGTTTCTCTTGAGGTCTCTGACAAAAGCTGCTCTGTTCAGTGTTAATAGCAATAATATAAAGCAAATAACAAGAAGCATTATTAGTGACTGAGGCCAAACTGTGACATCAAATTTGGGCAACACCTAGAGCAATATAACTCCATTATCCTTATAATGCAACAATGATTTCATTCCCTTGCGAGCAGTTTTATGCTTCTTAGCCCCAATTTTACATGTAAATAAGGAGCATCTGTGAAATACAAAGTATGTCTGCACCACATCAGAAATAGCCAAGCTAGTTTGGATACTATCAGGAGTGTAGCCATGGAAGCCCAGAGCTCAGCACAGGCTATCCAAACCACCACAGAAGCTGGGTGTATATATACTTAGGTAGGTAGTTTGTGCTGGGTTCCCAGGGCTGTTCCACTATCAGTCCAACTACCTAGTGTAATATTTTCTGTTATGTTTACACAAGCTGCAGTCACTGTGATCAGATGATCATAGAGTAATAAGTCCAGAGCATAACCCTGACCCAGCCATTCCCAATTAGAAGTTCAGGACAATTCATCCCCTGAACAAGCACCACCTGGAGCAATCCCAGAGCAACACCCTGGTCCCAGCTGGGCTAAGGAAGCCAGTCCCCTGAAGCCACAAGCACCACCCACTCCAGCCCTTAAATTCAGATGCAGCCCACAATAGTCTTGTCTGGGCAAAGGCAAAAGAAAAAATAAAATCTTATTTCTAGTGCTCTGTGCACTTCCTTGCAGGTTCTGGTTTTTGACTCTAGCTTCTGATTCTTTTAGGACCCTTGGCATCCCTTGCCTCTGGTTTTCTGCTCTTGATTCTTGTTTAACCTCCAGCTCTGGCTTTCGGTTTCTGATCCTAGTTAAAATGTTGGCTTTCCCTGTCTCTGCCTCAGGTTTTTGAGTGCATTATGTCTTGACTTCAATTACGCTCCTTGTTCTAGCTCTGGTACCATACCTCTCTGCACCCCACTCCCTGAGAAACTGGACTGTGCCCTTGGAAAATCTGGACTGTACCTGTGCTTCAGGTGCCTAACTTGCCCCTCTTTTCATCCTGTGCTCCTGATCTCTGGAGCAGAAGTTGCCATAAGCTGCTGCCCTTTTCCACTGCTGATAACAGTACACTTTTTCCATCCCACATCCACCATGCAGCAACTGGCCCTGGATGACTTGGGTGCCTCAAATAACTTCACAGGCATTGGCTTTGCCAAAGCAAGGTGCTTCCTTGTCTCTGTTCTCAGGGCTGGCCTTCTGCCTCACAACTGATAGTAACCCATTTATCTTGGATCCAATAACTTTGGAAGTTGTTAGGGACTGGGGCATAGGCAGGCTGACCTAGTGGCTGTGTACCTGAGGTACAGATGTAATTCAGGTTGGTTTCCAGGAGCTGGGGTATGGAGGGGTTTGTTGCTGAAAGTGGAACTAAAGGCAGTGGCAAAGCCAGGGTAAGAAGTTAAAAGACAAACCTAGAATCTGAACCAGAATCAAAGCAAGAAAACAGTATCAGGGAGTGCCAGGGATCCTACCAGTGTTGCAGCCAGGAGCCAAAAAATAGAGAACAAACAAGGAAGTGCACAGAGGACCAAGAGATGAAATGTTCACCTTTGCCCTGACCACAATACTGGAGGGAGAGGGGCCTGATGTCTGTGGCTCCAGGGCATTGGCTGTCCTGATTGCCTCCCTCTGACCAGCTAAGACCAGGATCCTGCTCTGGGCTTGTTGCAAATGCTGCTTGTTCAGGGGATGATGTGCCTTGATCTTATGACTGAGACTGTTTTAGTCCAGGGTTTTGCTCTGGCCTCATTATATGTAAGAAAGAATAGCTGTACGGGACCTGGTGAGGTCCTCTAGTTTACTCTCCTGCTCAAGGCAGGATATTCCCTGACTGAGCCACCCAAATGCAGTGTAAATAGACATTAACCTAATAGAGGAAGCATGCCACAGTACTTGATTGGCATTAAAAAAAACCCCAAACAAAACAAAGGTAGGTTTTTCCTGCCATTTTGGTTCTTTCACATTCCTAAATCCTACTTCCTGGATTAAGTCACTTTATTGAAGTGACTAATTACTGCTCTAGCAGAGACCTACAAAGGTAATGTCACCTTTTATTGTATTATTTTTTTCTTGGGGAAGTCACTAGTGCTGGAGAGGAAAGGGTGTATATGTATTTTCCCTTCAATTCGCATGATTATTCCTCCCCTAGCACATTCACTCTTTGCTTCCTCTTTCCTTCCTCTGCTTAAAGCAAAGGGAAACTAATGAAAGCTTCTAGAAGCATAGAAAACATCTCCCCGCAGATCCAAAGGATATTTTTATTTTCCATGGGTTTAAACTACAAGAAAGCAGATTTAAAATCAAATTTCAGGAAAACCTTCTTAACTGCAAGAACAGAAGGACAATGTAATAAGATACCTGTGCAAGTTGTGACATCTCCTTCACTGGAAATTGTCAAGAAGCAATGTACAAGGATTAGTATGGTTTGGATTAAGGAATAATGAATCCTGTGTCTGTGCAGGGGGTTAGAGCAGCTAATTCTTCTGGTCTTTCAACTCTAAGCCTTAGTTTCCACCAGTCAAGAGAACTGCATAAATAATAAAATGTAACCAAGCAAGGGCCTGAAGATTTGTCCAAAAATATATTGTCACTTTGGCCAGAGTCAAATTCTCTATAGTTTTAAAAGTTTTGTGCATAAACATATTTGTAGTCACACATCTGTGGTTCAACCATATCCGTGGTTTAATTTAATTAGATCTCCTGCTTCAAGACATAAAATGATCACCAAAAGGGTCAAATTAAAAATATTTTCTACTTCAGTCCCATAAGAAAGATTATGTTGCTGGTTATATGCAGCTAGTACAGCATCTGGAGGACAGATGTTAGCCACTTTCGGACATTATAAATGAAACAATGTTCTGATACGGTTTGGGGAAACCCAAGAATCATTTTTTTTCTGAGGTATGAGATGGGTAATAATCTCCTAAGAAAGCTAAAGACATGAAAGATACCAACATATCCATATAATCCAAGATGCAGAAAACATTCAGGTGGTATCCCATTCTCATTGAAAATGTGGGAGTTTTGCCAAAGATTTCACTTGTAGAAGGATAAAGCTTTTAATCGGAAACATGGACACTGTGTAGAAGATCAGGATGTTTAACAGGCAATTCAACAAAAATTCTCCCAGGTTTTAGAAATAATTTGATCAAGACTGTAGGAAAGAGGATAACCAAAGTCAAAATGTCTATATAACAAACTCCTTCTGCTCCATTTGTTTCTCAAGGAATTAATGCAGTGCAAAAGTATTATTCAGTATAAGCGAATGCAAGGATTCATTTTAATATCTTATCTAATCAGTGTAAAAGTCAGTCAGACAGTTAATTTTGCTAGTCTGTGGTTGATGTAAATGGTAAGTCTAGCTTGATCCTGTATCCATTTTACCTTGTTGATGTAATTTTTTCTTTTATAATGTAAATTTTTTAAAACATAGAGTTAGCAAAGTATAGTGGATAAAGTAAATATAATGCTTATTGCAAGCACCCACCATTAAGGAACATGAAAAACAAATGTAATAAAACAGCTGATATCCAAAACACTTTTCTCATTGATGTGTTAATGAATTTCCAGACCTTTGCTTCTCAGTTGACAGATTTACTTTTCATATACAGTATCTCATCTCTGGGGAGAAAGAGTTAAATTGCACCATTGGGAACAAAATGGATTTGTTTGGCTTGTATTTTGTATACCTTGTAGCTCTTGGAATGAGCTTTCTGCATTTCCTTTCCTTCCAGCTGAAGGGAACAATGTCTAAAGGACTTAGAAGAGAAAATGGGAGACAGAAAGGTGAGTTCCAAATGAATTTTGAAGCACTGCCCAGATTTATTTTTCCAACAGCATGTTTTCAGCATGGACAGCTGTACGTTAAGAAACAGTAAAGAACACATTTATTATTTCCCAGGTAAACCAAACTTGAATATATTTTAATACTTTTAATAATTGTCAGCTCAGATAGCAGCAGCATAAAAAAGCATGTATTGCTGTTAAATGTATTCCCCTTGCTCCTGCTATCACCACCTAGTCTAGTGCCAGTTTTAAAAAACATTCTGTATAATAGTGTGCAGTGTAAATCTCCCAGGGCCTAATTAGCATCCAGAAATACTGTTGGGTCCAGATGTGCAGGTGTTGAAAGGCATCTTAGCAGCTAGAAGGTAAATTGGTATCTGTAACGGATTCTATCAGAGTTCATGAATGACCCATGATCTTTCATTTGTTCAGCCTAATTCCATAGTAATGCCCATGGGCAATACTGACACCTTCTGATAAGAGCAGGGTATGTCTGCTACTGAGTTCACTCAGAATAATCTTTGTATCTCTAAAACAGTGGTGGTTCTCATATATGTTTTCCTTGTATTTCATATTTAAGTTCTTCCATAGCCCTTTTAAGTATTCCATCTTTCCACTATCCAGTTTGACATAACATTTATCTACCAAGGAGAAGCAGCAAATGAAATGATGGGGCAAAGGAAGCCAAAGTCCACCTGGAGAGAATCTAGAAAAGAAAAGCAAAACTGTTTCTATGGTGAGAGTCACTTGTTTCATAAACTTCACTTGCCAAAACACTATGAAATTCAGCTATTAGAAGCCATTAAGTTTTAATGGATCATGATCGCAGACAGAGACCCTGAAGTAATAAGATTACAGACAGGTGTTCTCTTGAAGAATAATTTATAAGGAGGCATTGTTTAACTGCAGAATGAATGACATATAATGGTGTAAGTAACAGAAAACATATGCATCAAAGAATAAAAGGATAACCTTGGGCTAAACTAAGATAATGTTCGTTAACGTAAGTGACCTATATCACATTGCTTAAAGAGAGAACACTCAAAGCCAGAGACAATACATTTCAAAAATCTGAAAAGCAAGGTCAAGTAAAGGCAGTGCATCAGGGTTCTATTTGGTACAAGAATTCAGGGTAAAATAAAATGCATGACTTTTGCCACGTTATTTGAGCAGTAAACCCTATTTAGTGATTGCAAAAAACAATTTGAGTTTTGTGTCTCTGTTTTGCCCAGGTAAAGCAGAGGTCTGGGGATCTAAGACTGAAATAATAGATTTGGTATATTGCCAGGGTTAATAACTATCCATAAAATTTTGCATGATCTGTTTAAAAAAACCCAAAAAGGCACCGGACTCAAAATTTGTCTTTAAGAACAACTGAGCTGCCCATAAAAAGTTAAGAAACACTGAGCTCATTTCAAGATCCACATTGGAAGGAAGCTAAATACAATTGTCAATGCTCAAAAGCGAGAGAGCATCTCTGCCTGGTATCTGAGAAAGAATAGTACTCGGTGCCAGCCTGCTCAATACTTGCACCAAAGGTATCCAGGGTCATGCATCCCTGGGCTGAATAGGACAGAGATAGACCTTTGGGGCTGGGGATCCATGCCGGGTCAGGGGTACCATGGGTTAGGTTGGAGGTTGGTCAGGTTGAAAGTTGGGGGGGGAGGGGGCATGATGGAGAGGGCCGTCAGGTGTGTCAGGGTGTAGGGTGAGTAGGAGACCCTTGTGGTGGGGGCACTAAGGCGTATATTGCAGCCATAATGCAGGACTGCCAGCCTAAGGTTTTTTTTTATTGACAGTAAAAACACATATAAGTATAAAAAAAGATTGGTTGTCAGTAAAAGTCTACAGATTGCCAATAAAAAAAAATCTTTGGTTGGAAACCCTGTATATTGCAATACTTGAACATTGAACAAAACTTGCATAACCAATTAAATGACTGTGCAGTAACTGGTGTTATTGTACTAGCATAATTGTTATTACTGCACAGTAGAGTCCTATCAGGGTTTGTGCCCAGTGATGCTACTGCACAGTAGTAAGGAGCTACTGCGCAGTAGTAACAAGCTATTGTACAGTAAGCATCTCATGTAGATGTGGCCACTGCAAGCCAAATTATTTTGCCTTTTGACCCTATTTTGCAGCCATTCCTAAGCAGTATGGTAGCTGTCTGCAGACCCTTTACTAGTATGGTACACACCTAGTTAAATACTAGATTAGGTATATGATTACTGTGTAGACATATCCCCAGTTTCTACCAGCTCAGTGGGTTATCTCATAGTTTCTTCTGTTTTTTCATCCCGTCTACAATATTGACAGTTTTGAGTTTCCTTGGTATTTTTTTTCCTAGAAAATTACTTCACAAAATTGTTCCTCTTTCTAGGTTGTATCTTAGGTATATAGGTAAATGCAGAAAGAAAAAAATAGTACTGTAATGCTAACGGATTCCATAATTCAGTGCTACAGAACGATCTGAGCTCCTATGCAGCTCTCCATCATTGATGTCTTGAAAGCTCTTCAGCGGTACCGTTCTTTAAACGGTATTAAGGAGGCTGGTACAGGTTTGTGACTTGTTCCCATTTAGGATTTATAAAATTATTAGTAATCAGAGGATTGAGAAGAGATTGGGAGGAGCTCTGAGTAATGGGAAGCAGGATATAGGAGCATGAGTTGTGGGAGATGGAAGAAAAGTTCTGGGAGCAGAGCCCTTACAGATAGAGTAGAATACCTCCGGTAAACAGGAGCTTAGAGTTGCTTTGGGGGTTTTCAGTGCTCGGGTCTAGTGCAGGATTCCAGCTGCCTGCCAAGCTGCTTAGTAACAGGAATGTTTGATAGGATCAATTAAGTTTGAACAGAGCAAAGAGCTTACTAAAGCTTCCTGAATGAGTATTAGAGAGTGTCAATCCCCATGCTCTGAACAAATTCCTTATCTAATTACAATTCTGTTCCTTATCATTAAGGCCTTCTGGGATGCATCATAGCAACATCCGAAACTATCTCTCTCGACAGACTTTTAAGAGAATTGCTGTCAGTGGTCATGTTCCCACTGACGTTGTGCCACAAGGAAAACATTTGAATGCTGAGACCAGTTATTTTTGGCAAAGAGTCAATAGGAAATGAATAGCTGTGAAGTAAATAAGTCCGTGGGCAGTGCAGTGCAGCTTACTTCCAAAAGAGACCAGGAACCATGCACTGCTTCTCATAGACTTGCATTGTCATTTCTATCCTGTGGAGTTAATGACCTTCTTGTTCTGGAAGTAACTAAGTTCCAAATCCTCCAAGATCCATTGTGGTCAATGCCATCTGACAATAAGTCTATGTTTCTGGACTTAGTCTTCTCTATCTACACTGCAGCTTTCTTTTAGGTGTCCTAAGCCCAAATGCCCTGCAGTCACTCAATGATAGCTCAGTGCTGCAATAGTCGCTATCATAGTTATAATATCTGGCCTATGGATAGGTGGTCCTAGGTGCATTAACCACATCATCAGGTTTTCTGTATTTCTTTTAGGCCTGTTTTGTAAACTATAAAAGGACTAAGCCATGAGGCTGCTGGTCTTGCCTCCCTGAACCCATGTGCTCTTTCTCTGTGTTCTGACTCATCTGTGATTTCTGATCTTAATATACCCTATTTCAGAGGAACATCTGATTTGACATGGAGAAAATGGTAAAAGCTAGCAAAACAGGGACAGGAAGAGAAAGAGTGGAAATAATTATAAGAAATTATTTCATGTATTATCATTTCATTTTTAATTTTCTATTTTCTGTACAGCATCAATCATCCATTATTTTTATGATTAACTTCTACTGCAGCAGCAACATTTGTTTGCATTCATGCATAATAGTAAAAAAAAGAGACTGTTATAAAAAACAAACAAATAAGAACAAATTCAGAATGCTCCACATTGCTAAAATCTGCCCCAGCAACTTCCTCCAAAGCTGTAGTATCAGCTGCAAACTAATTATTACTTTTTTATTATGCTTAACCTTTTGGGAGGGTGTCTGTATCTCTTTCCCATTATTACTGCCATAAATTGTTTGAACATTTATATTATGTGCTTGATATTTTATCTTGCTCTCTTTGAAAAACAAAGGGGGGAAAAAACTTACTAGTAATATGAATGCTTCTTGTTTTTACCTATGTAATTCACTGTTTCCAAAAGTATAGACAAGTTTTCTAAAACCAAAGAGAAATGCAGAGGCTAAGGGAAAAGATTTAAATTCTCAAAGGAAAAAAAAAAGTGTGGGAGACTGCTGTTGCTTGTTTTAGCAAACCACCTAAAAATGCCTGTTCAGTAACAGATTAATAATGCAGTGATACTCGTGAAGGCAGTAATTTCTTTTAAGTCATTACATGCAATACCTCTTTTCAAATTATAAGTGTGACAAGCCAAATTGATGATACGCTGGCATAATTCAGCACTAACTAACAGCTAGGGACAAGAGAATATTAAGGACACTGTTCTAATTCTACAGGGCAAAAGGGTCAGATCCAGATTGGAAAACTAGGCATCTAAATTGGATTTTGGCAAAACTGTAGCAACTAAGGCATAAAAAGCAACCCCGAATACCCCCTCTCCAGCAGTCCAGGAAGCCTCCTATATACCTAAATGAACTTTGTGCCCACATCTTGAACTGCCTAGTTCTCTAGGAATCTGCATTTAGGTATCTACACATGCAAAGCTGCACCCCAGTCTAAGCAGCTAGAAGCCTAGCTCCTGCTTGAACTGAGATCTAGAACGGAGGTAGGATGGTGCCTAAGCTCCACTTAAGTTGTTGGAGAGCCCCATTGAACATGACTGAAGCATGCCTAGAAGTACACAGTGAGAGCTTTGTACTTCTATGCTTTCAGTTAGGAGTGAGTGTATGCAAGGTTCCTAGAAATGAATCCTAGTTTATCCTACAGGAGGGCACAGTTCTCCCATACATTTCAGTGGGTTGTACTTAGCTGCTTCCAGAGATGGATACCCAGTTATGAAGGAGGCACATCTCTCCATCCATTCCAATGGAGAATTTTAACCTGTGCTATGATGTCTCTGACTACTTGAAATCCTATTTTCCCCAGACCATATAATGCATATATGGCTTAGTAGGCACATCTACTCATGTGTTGATGTGCTTTAGTTAACGCACATTAAATCTAGTACCTCTGGACACTTTTATGTGTGCTCCTGGGGTGGAGGAGGTGGCATCTCCTGTATCAGCATCTGCTCACTTAAATGGCAGTGGGGGTGCTTGAACTAAAACTTGTTCAGGAACGCTGACACATGAGACGCAGGAGGCTGCTGAAGTGTGGTAACTGCCACACTCCAGCAGACTCAATTAATCGACTCTACTCAATTAACTGAAACTGGAATTCCAGTTTGTCAGAGCAGCCTCAGCACTCATCTATAGGCACCCTCCATGTGAGGTACTAGGAAAATGCAATTTAGCCTGTCATCATGCTAATTAACTAAAGAGTATGGCATTTATACATGTACCTTTGCCTGCTCCGACATGCCAGAAATCGAACACATCAGAGCAAACTCAGTTAATTGAGTCTGTAGAGCATGTGAGCCGATGCACCCAGCACTGCATCACATGCATTTTATAAATGGCAAAATGTGCGTCAGCATGCAGAAAATGGTGGCAGTGTGCTTTTCAACTAAAACACCTCAGATGTGTTAGTTCAAAAATGCACCGCTGCCATTTTCTCAGTGATGTGCATTTTACCATTTATAGAAATGCAGCACCTGGCACTGCGGCACACAAGTGTACAAATGCCTTTAGTGACACTTACTGTGCGTTAGCCTATTTTAATGTGTGTTAACTAAATAGTGTTTTTTTAAGTGATGCTTTAAAGCACATTAAAATGAACTGATGTGCATTAAAGTGCACATGTAAATGCAGCCAAAGCTCTTCCTCCTCAAACTGTCTTACAGTTTGAGTGTTTTGTTCAGACTCAAGAGGCCTGAACTCAAATCTTTTATGTCCCTGAGTGCCCTAACCATAAACCTCTGTGAGCCTGAGCACTTTACACACTCCCTTCTCTTGTAATTGGTTCACTAGACAGCCAAGAAGAAAGGAGTCATGAGACTAGACGAAAGCAAGCAAAAAGCTGCCGGACTTGAAAGGGAGCCATAGGTTCTAGCCCCTGCCCCAATGCTGTTTATGCATTTTACCTAGTAACTCTTTAAAATCAAATGCATCACCACAGACACTGGTGTAACAATAAAATCATGCCAGTAAGTTATGACACAGTACTAGATTATGAAAGTTAGAAGTGTCACAGGAGAAGCAGGAATGCAAAGAACTTTGTCAGTGGAGAGTCAGGCACTCTTTCGTAAGGTAGTGGTAGGCTAGTGATGAAAGCTGGAGAATATTGTGTACTATCCATGTGTGTACTTTCTTTTCCTGAAAGGAAAGTCTAAGATTTTGAGGTTTGCTTTTACCAACCAACAAAGCTTTCTTCTCCTCTCTCTAATCTCATACCTTCCTGGCAGGGTCATGTCTTCCAAGACTTATTGTAAGGAGGGCTGATACTCAAAGGGTCTCCAAATGGTACAGTCTGGGCATCATTTCCAGGTCCCCTGGAAAAGAAGTTTGGAGCACCTGTACATTTGATTGCCATTGTGATGTACATATGATGAAAATGTCACATGTGTAGCTTAATGCCATCACACATTACGTCTGCACCAGTTTTGGGGGTGTTAGAAGAGTTTGCATTGTTGCAAAGTCAGCTACAGCGGATGTAGTTTAGTTTGCAGTGATGTTGCCACTGTCAGTTCATGCCCCAGCCCAAAAGAAGCAGGCAGGCTCCACAGAAAAAAAAAAAAAGGATTGGGGTCCTTGCTGCTTCTGCTGTCAACAGGTGCCTGCCTACTGAAGGCAGAAGTGGCAAGGGGCCTGATCCTTTTTTTTTTGTGGAGCCTTCCTGCCTCTCCCAAAGCCAGAGGGTGATCTGCGCAACTCCTGAATTGTTGAGAGCTCTTGTCCTTCCCTCCACATCAGTGGTGCCCACCAGATCAACACAAGTACTATCCTATGGTGGCATTATTTAGTGCACCACAATACACATGCAGATGCTGAAAGGGTTGGCTGGGGCATGAGATGCTTCAGTGCGGGAGCTGCCTGCCAGCTAGCCCCACACTGAAGCACCCTTATGCCGTAGCCAGCCCCTTTGCAGCACATTGAGCGAAGTCAGAGGAGCCCCAGGCTGGTAAGCTGACCCCCTGGGTCCACTGCTAGCCAGGGCTGCTCTGACCCAGCTCATTGTGCTGCAGTCCCGGGCACCCATGTAAATGCAGGGAACAATAAACTGGGGGCAATAAACTCTGGCATGAACTGTACTGGGGTTTAGATGAATTGCACATGTAGGTATGCCCACAGTCTCCCTTATCCTTAATCACTAAGCCTTTGAGTAAAAGTTGGCATGGTCGCATACATCTCCGATCAGCATCTAACACTTGCTGACTATGGGTTTTGCTTGATTACAGTTTTGCATGGACATATGATTTAGGCCACCATGCAAGCTGAAATAGAATGCAGTTAAATGATAACACACCTAAGCACTGGACACATCTACATATGCACTTTACTGTGGAGTTAACTTATTATCTCCGCAGTAAAGCACCAACTGTCTACACATGTGCTGGTATTACAGCGCAGTAAATTAATTAACTCTGCTGTAATATAGTAGTATCAGGGACAATACTATCTTACATTGGAGTAATTAATTGTGCCAAAATGCACATGTAGACAGTGACAGGGGCTGGATGGGGCATGAGGGTACTAAAGTGCAGGAGCTGCCTGCTGTATGCCTGTGCACTTTAGCACTTTTGTACCCCAGCCAGCCCTCCACCACCCAGCACCATCACCTGGAGCCTGTTGCTGATCCCCTGAGTCTGCTGCCAGCCCAGGGCTGCTCTACCCCAGCTCAAACTGCTGCTCGCTGACATACATGTAGATGTTGCACCCAGGAACAGCATACTCCAGTGCAAACTGGAGTTTATTTAATCACTTAAATAGCATGTGTAGTTGCATCCACTAAGTAAGTGTCACTTACATTTCCTAGCAGTGAAATTGGATTCTGCCTTTGGTGTATAAGCTGTCTGAATGGCCATTTGGAAGTGCCTAACTCTGTCCCTTGACTAGTAAGGGAGCCTTGACACTTCTGCCTTTTTGTTTGGTTCATGTTTCTGGGACAAGTACCTAATCTTTAGTCATTTCAATACCTAAATAAGGGGTGCTTAGACAAGATCCAGATGGATCCCTTATATCAAAGAGAACTGAGGACATCTAAAACCCGACTCCCTGATAACTCAAACATTCTGCATTACTACAGAAATACATGAACAAAACAGTCCTTTCCAAATAATGGCCACAATCCTCATTTACAGGACTATGTCCCATGATGGCATTCAGGGTTAGAGTTTTTGGGTTTGGCATGTATACAGTGTACCTGTGCAGAAACAGATGAAGCCCAGTGTGAAAATTAGTCCTTGTATGTCATTTAGTGGAAATCTTTTAGAGTACAGCATTTAGTTACTTCAAAAATGATTGTGAGACGTACATTTACATGTGGGCATAGATCTCTTCATTTAGTTATACATGCATACATACAATCATGTACATCAGAAAAAAACAGTGAAACTACTGGGGGGGGGGTGAAGTGGGCAGTATTCGATTCAGATTCAGCCCCATTCGGGGGACAACAATTCAATTTGCTGATTCAGATCACTGCCCCAATTTCAATTCAGCCAAATCTGAAGATTCAATTCTGATTCAGAGAATCAGTTATTTAGCCATAGACACAGTTTTATATGTTTTCTATATACCTTGAGGTACCAGGCGCAGCTCATGAATGCTGAGATGGTGGGGCAGATGGAGCATCCCATGGGAGTGCAGGGGCATTCCCCGCATGTTCAGCGGCAGACCCCCCGCATTCCCCTGGCTCAGTGATCAGTTGTGGAGGACCCTGGGTGCCTCCCCAGATCCAGGCAGCATCAGTTGCTGAGCCAGGGCTTGGGAGGGGGCCCCCCATGTGCTCCACAGTGGATCTAGAAGTGGACCAGAAATACTTCTGGTCCACTTCCAGGTATGCTGCCGATCGCATGCTAGCCCTCCTGGTGCTCCTGTGGGACACTCTATCCGCCCCACCATCTCAGCATTCACTTACCATGCCTGCTAACTTCCAGTACATGGAAAAAACACAAAGCCCTAGAAACTATGTTACCATCTAAATATTTTAGCATTTATTTACCTGCTTAATATAATATATTGGCTATTTATAAAAACATTTACTTATAGCAGTAACCATACCTTTTTAGAAATAGTAAGGATATGCAAGTTCCACACATTAATATTTGTAAAACTTTTAAGATTCAGTTTTAAATGCTCCCAAAGTTCTATAATACCTACATCAGACGTTACTTTCCCAATAACTACGTATGTCCTAGTATGCATGTATACATACACAGATGCACATGGACATTGTAATGTGGACCCACCAACACACAAGGATATTGTAATGTGGAACACCTAACCACTTTAATAGCGAGTTTACATAAGAGTGGAAAAATGGGGATTGCACCTTTTAAGGAAGATTGCTTGGAGGCCAAAAGGGCAGTCCCTGGAGGTATACAAGTTGGGTTCTAGGGAAGGGGGTCAGACTTGATGATCTGCTCAGGTCCCTTCCAACCCTACTAACTATGAAACTATGAAGAACAGTCACTCAGGTCCTGGCAGCACAGGTAAAAGAATCTCTTTGCTACAAGTCATAGATACTGGAGATGATAGGTAACTATGAGTTAGCCCAAGAGAGTCAGAGTAGAGAGAAGCCTCAGCAAAATTGAGGCGAGCATATGGAGGGCTACCAGAGAAGGCACCTCAAAGGGAATGAATTTTGACTGTAGTATTGGTTTAGATTTTGGGCAAAATGCTCTGGGCTTAAGCTCTAAGGCTGCTGAAGACACTGGCAGGAGTACAGAATGTTTTCTGTTTATGGGTTGTTGTGGACTATCAAGCCCTGGAAGACTGCTTTGAAGGCATTCAGCCCTATGGACTGCTGTAGGATTGCACTAAGGAGCCCAGTAGATTAGAGAACCCTATAAACAGTGAAGAAACAGATCAGTCCTGCAAGGGTAATGTAACCCAGCTGGTACTCCAAGAGGTATTCCCTCTCCAATTGAAGGGATCAGACCAGGTGCACAAGCACTGTGGGAGGTGTAGGGATCCTCCTCCCCCTATAGAGCAGAGCCAGATCACTAATGGGGACTTAACCATATACCTTTTAATGAGAGAACAGTACTGGGAACACAACCAGTATAAGCCAAGAGATATAGGGGACAATACAATGCCCAGAGGGGGCAGGATTCAATAAAGGTTAGACGCTTACAATCATAGACATATTCAACCAGTTGACAAGAGACAGGGTTAACAAAATATAAAACACAAACAGCAGAACGAACAATACTGGTGGGTGAAATATAAAAGGCACAAAATACAAGATTTCAAATAACAAAGAATATACAACCTAGGTAACTGGAGGGGGGAAAGTTCCCAACACAATGACCCCTTTCCACTGCAACAAGAATTTCTCCCTATCACTTCACTCATCATCCCAGCAGGGACTTGAACTCAGATCTCCCACATGGTAGGTAGAAACACTGCTACACAGCCACCAGTGTTGGTGCTAGTTCAGCCTGCTAGGGTTCTTGACCTTCCAGGAGCCCCAGCCTTACGTTGAGCTGCCTGGCCTCTGATTAAAGGAGCTGAAAGCACAGCCGGGAACCTCTCAGGTCACTGCTTAGATCCTTGCTGGAGCTGGGGAGCCTCTCCTGCTGGCCGCATGGCTGAAGGTCCAACTGCTGCCTGCAGGTTCTACTCCTTCGGATGCTTCTGGGGCAACTGCTTCCGCCCCGCTGGGCCAACTCTTTGAAATTCCTTCCTTGTGGTCCCTTGCTGGTCTCTCCTGAGTCAGCTGCGCTGCCCCTTTTATCCCCCTCCAGGTGATCCCAAGGAGCCAATCAGGGGACATGGAGTGTGAGTCTCTGGGTCCTGATTGGTGAGGAAAGGGAATCCCTAGCCCTCCAATCATCTTTTACCCTTTCAAAATCCCTGGGCTAAATCACTACCAGCTAGCCCATCATACCAATAAAGAGGACCTTAACAGGGCCCACTGGGAGTGAATCCTCTGCCCCATAGGCTAGGGCAGGGGCAAGCCAGTAAGCCTGTGCAAAGCGACTAGTATTCACTTCAGATTTGGATGAAACTGATTTGGGGGACAGTGATTTGATTTGGTGATTCAAATCATTGTCCCAAATCAATTCAGCCACATGTGATTCAGATATTTGACCGCCGTTGAAACTCCAAATCAAACAGGCCCCATTCCCCGCCCACTCTCCCAGCCCTGTCAATGGCTGCCCCACCCTGCCCCAGTGTTCTGGCTCTTTAAAAAATAAAAAAGCCTTGCACTCACCAGCTGCTGCCAGGTGCGGGGGGTGATCCCCTCTGCACCCTGTTGTATTGTGGGGCTCTGCCACAAGCCCCCAGAAGCCCTGCTGGCTGCCGCAGCAAATGGTGAGTGCAGGGATTTTTTTTTTTTCAGAGCCAGGATACTGGGGCCAGGTGGGGCAGCTATTGTTGGGGCTGGGAGAGCAGGCAGGGATCAGGAGCACTCGGGGGGGGGCTGGGGGAGCAGGCAGGGATAGGGCCTAGCAAGGGTCCCCTCCATGGTCCTCTTCCCCCTCCTGCACTCCCCCCCACCGCCCCCTACTTATCAGCATGGAGTCTGGATCCAGCTCCCTGTAGCAGTGAGCAGGGACTACCTGAATCTCCAAAGCTCCCCAAAGCTTTCTGAATCAATTTGGACCTTTTTATTGGTCTCCCTATTCAGTTTGGATTTGGAGATTCGGCTGCTGAATTGGGAATAATCTCCTCTGAATTGAATCAGTCCCCAAAGCTTCGCACAGCCCTACAACCCAGTGACATGAACTCAGAGCGGCAACCTTAAATTGCTTCTCCTTGATGGAACCAAGGGCTACTTCCTAATTATAAATACTGCTAAGCTGTGGCAGGTGAGAGGCAATTAGGTATTTCAGGAGGTGAAAAAAGCAGTTAGGTAAGGACAGACCACCAACAGGTGGTGAACCCACCTGGGCCCTGCTATAATATTAAACATTATCAACAATATGCAAGTGTGCCATGCTCAAATCATAACAAATATTTCATTTAGAATTCACTAGAATGAAAAGCATGCAAGTTTCTAGTGTCAGCAGAACTAGCCACAGATAATCATCACACTTACAGTAATCATATACAATACCATGTTACTGAAAATCCTGGAAAGCAGAATGAGTGATACTTTTCTAGCAAGTACAGAGGGTTAGCAACAATACTGGTAGATTAAGTTCATGTACCAATGTGACAAAGAAGAATTATTAGTGGATGGCAAGCTCAAGAACATGGGAAAGAATACTAGTAGGACAAAGCTACACAAAGTATTATTTTAGGACAGTGTATGGTAAAGTTGGCAAAGATGAGAAATCTTGACACAAATACAACCTTCAAACTGTACAGGATTCCATTTTGCTAGTAAGGCACTGGCAATTATCTTCCAGGGATGGTACTGAAAGAGAGAGGGGTCAGCATAGGAAATATGGGTTCATTTTAGGAAAGGTAAAAGTTGCATGTGTTATATGTTGTATCCTCTGATTCCATTTCTTGCATACTCCCTTTTCCAGAAATGTGTTAACATTCGTATGTGAAATATAAACATGCTGTATCCATTAGGCTACCACAGAGAATCTTCAGGTTGGCAAGATGAAGCAATGCTCCTTCTAGGGTCATATTTTTTTTCATTCTTATTTTAATTATTGTAAAAGCTTTCATAAATTGCTGACATTGAAGGAGAACAGAACTCTAATCTCTATAAAAGTATTGAACCCTGAAAATAAGACTCAGATTAATGTGCTAATTTAAAAACATTTTTCTCATTCTAACAGATGCACATTCTGTAAGCACTGACTAGGTATTACCTGATTAGGTTTATCATGGATACAATGCACTGCCACATGCCATAGAAAGAGTTCAAAATTATTCATTCCCTGCATTTTTTTAATGCATCATAAAATATTGTTTCTCTTGTTGCTGTGCTTTCCGGATCCTTGGAACCTGACATTTCTTAATTTGAACTTATTTTCCAGGTCATCAATTCAATTGTCTAATGCTATTGTCTTTAGGATTTACAGCTAGAACAATATTTTCCAGAACTACTAATAGCTATGTTTTCAGTTATTCTTCAACCTCCAGGAAACTAAAATCAATTTTTAACTTGTTATGCCTGTTAACTATCTGTAGTGTAAATAGTCTCATACTCTTTAACTTTGTTAAACAAGTAAATTTGTCTATATGCAAAAATGAAATAGCTTGCAAAAATTCCAAAGGCACATCAGATACCATGATGTAGACCAGAAATAGAAGAGCAGAGCAGAGCAGAGCAGATGGGTAGGTGTTGAATCTGGTATTCCTTTCTTTCCAGACTTAACTCTTACAACATGTAGTCGTTAGGACAAGGAAAACAGAACGAGTTGGGTTTTATTTGTAGATTTAATACTATCACGCTACCTGTTTACAGATGTGGAAAAAAAAAAGGAAAAAAAACAGTACTTAACTCTTAGCTCAATGCACCCCCACACTGAGTGCAGCACGTGCCCAGAAGAGGTTAGTTTGACCCAGCTGAATAGATCACATGCTTCAGGGGACTTTTTGGTGCTTTTATCTAATAGCTGAAGGGTGTGTCCCCATGAGCACATGTGCGATTCCCCAGGGGAAAAATAGCAGTGCTATTTGACCCAAAGCACACCCCTGCATGTGTGCTGTGGCACATGGCAAATTGTCCCCAGTAGGGTAGGGGAGGCTGGGGCCAGCACCTTGACTAGCCCCAGCAGCCTTACCTCGGATCCTAGGGGCCTCCTGGGCCAGCAGCAGCAGTGATCCAGGCATTCGGAGCCTGGCTAGGCTCTTTTTCTGGTTGCCCAAGCTGCTACCATATGTCACATTGCTGCTTTTCTTTTCAGTAGCTTTTTTTGACACCAGAATCTCCCAGTATCAAAAAAACCCACCATGCTACAAATTAGCAATGCGGTGGATGTGCCCAAAAAGCCCCACTGAAGCACCTAATCTATACAGACTCTGATAAGCCAAGTCAAACAAACATGCTTCCTCTTCCAGTAAAGTGCTATTTTGTTTGTTTTTCCATATCTGTCAGCCCCCATTGTGTCACTTTGGGGGAAGGACAATGTTTCTAGAATCCTTAGCATACGCATATATTCATCTGACCACTCATCTAGGGGTTCAGGTAGAAGTCACTTGCCCAGAAGATTTTCAGAGTTGGTGTTTGGCCATACTAAAGCCATCTGAGAATTGAGGGTTCCCTCCATCAACATAATCTCTAGGTAGTTCACACATAAGCACTGCTTATTC
The DNA here is from genome assembly GCF_052110815.1 of Crocodylus siamensis. Classification (NCBI taxonomy): domain Eukaryota; kingdom Metazoa; phylum Chordata; order Crocodylia; family Crocodylidae; genus Crocodylus; species Crocodylus siamensis. The sequence goes on from NC_143398.1 coordinate 70,987,455, forward strand.
CTTGAGCACAATACTAAGACTATTCCTGTATTCTTTAAGTCAAGGAAAGAGGAACAAGAATTGGTCTCTCCTGGGTTTATTAGTAGAACAGAGATAGAAAAGGTTTGTGTTTCTGTGTGTTGGTGGGGGTGGAATACAAGTCTGGAAGACAGAAAAAGGGAATTGTAAGATTGTTTCCCACGTTTAAGGCTTGCATGCTTAGTAAATTCCAAATGCACTGCAAAAGAAGTATAGGCTAGGAGATGAGCAGAGGCAGGAACCTCATATCTTGGAGTCCATCAGAGCATTTGGGATTCAGCTATACTGGCACTGGGATCCAGCCTGGGGGCTTACAGGATAAAGTAGAGTAGAGTAGGGTAGAGTGCCAAAAACACCTGCAACCTTGATTTATAAGATGTTGGTGTGCCAGGGGCAGGTATCAGGGGAGCTACAAGGAACTGCATTGCTTATTATGGCAGTGCAGTCCCAGTCCCTTCCCTGCCATCGGCCTTGAGGCATGTGTGCACCCACCACCAACAAAAAGCCAGGCTGGGACTGTGCAGACCCATGCAGTTTGGCTTTCCCTTTTCTCTGTCTTCCTCTGTATGATCATCTTCCTCATTTACATCTGCTGAAAAGCTGATAGATGTTACAAAGATCTCTACTAAATATTTAGGCCTCATTAGCTTCTGTTCAAGAACCTCAAGAACTTTATCTCCCACCCTTTTCTAAGCAACTGTCTGTCTTTGCACTAGATTCTGCAAAAAAAAAGAACCATGTTAATGGCATTGTCCCGGGAAGCAAAGTAACACACAGCACTCACCGGCAGCTCGGGACGAGATGCACGTGGGGTGGAAAGAGGAACCCGCACAGTTCGTTAGCCACCTCTTTGTACAATTACAGCCGGCCGGTGACATCAGCATCAGACACTGGCCAGCAGAACTAAAAATGGCGTCCACAGCAGTGGAGGTGGCGGATAGCCAGGAGACAGAGCTACGGCCAATGCTGGTGGCAGGGCGGACTCCACGAGCAGGAGGTGACACTGGCGGAGGAGAGAGGAGCACCCCGACAAAGGCTCTCACTGGGCAACAGAGGAGTGACAGGCTGGCCGAGTGGAGGGGGAACTGAAGTGGTACCTGGAAACGCGGCAGGACCCAGGTGTGAGTGCCGGGATGATGGGATGTGGAGGACGGCACGCCAGGGAGTGAAGACCCAGGGACAGCCCTGAAGGGGGTTGTGATTGGGGTGGGTATCACTGCCGGAGCCCAGTGTGTTGAGTGATGGACAGGAGCTAGTCCAGGAGGTGACGAGCAGAGAGGAGAGCTATTCCTCCCCATAAGGGTTTGGGGATGGGGAATAGGTTACGGGTCAGTTTGTGCATACTCATTTTGTTTTGTCACCCTGAGCAAAGGGGCATAGGAGATAGGGATAAGCATCCCTGTGGTGGGGCTGGAGGGAAGCCTCGGTGGGGTGCACCAGTGGGGAAAGTACCCCTGAAAGAAGGGACCAAGGTACGAAGGGCTGTAGGGGCAGGCCCACGAGGGCAAGCAGGGTCTCTAGCCACTGGCTCCGGGACTTGGTGTGGAGAACGTGACCCATGGGAGAGGCTGGGGATAAAGGCTGGGCAGCTCCCCGAAGGTGGTGTAAGGCTGGGGTGTAGGGGTGGTGGAGCCCTGTGAGCAACCGCTGGGCAAAGCCCGGGCCACCGAGGAACCCATTAACTGACCCCTCTTACTGAGGAACACCAAGTTGTGGCAGGTGAGAACGGGGTTGGCGACGTGGGGAGGAGAGAACTATCTGGGCGACAAACAAGCCCGGAAGGGGCGTGACATCCGCTAGTAGATCAAAAGCCGCCCGAGAGCGGCTAATTGAAGCCTGGTGGTCGCAGGCATGTTCTCAGATTTCAGACTAACTGCTAACTGAGGCCTGTCCCTTGTACCCAAAGCATTACCTATTTCTTATACCCACTTGTTCACCTGTCTTCTGGAAGTTATATTTTTTTCCTTCATATACTAACAGATACAGAGGAGAGTTTTGTGCTGAACTCTAAAATGTAAGTGGATGAAATTTTCTGAGGATGGACTAGTTATAGGGGAACATGTTCTCATTTTTGTATATAGAAGAGGTACTTAGATGTCATGCATTGGACAGGTGTGATGTAGGCAGGTCATAAAGCGGGGGTGGGCGAAATGCATCCCGGGGGCCAGATGTGGCCCACCAGACCATTCTATCCAGTCCACGGGGCCCCTAAAATATTTTGAAAATTAATATTTATCTGCCTCAGCTGCCTGTCATGTGGCCCTCAATGACTTGCCAAAACTCAGTAAGCGTCCCTCTGCCTAAAATAATTGCCTGCCCCTGTCATAAAGGATGAAACTGTAGTAGCAAAGCTGAAAAAGAGATGAAGGTATGTATAAGACTGTTGGTGAAAGAGTGACTCTCAGTTGCTGATAATGTTTTAGGCATGCTTGTAAGCCAATTTAAATATGTGAGCATTGTATACAAAGAGAAAGATTTTGTCAGAAGCCTAGTCTGCATAGGGGTAAATGTGAGATTTAAACTGAGGATAAGAGGGCTAAGCCTATGGTGAGTCTCTTGTTCAAACCATGATGTAAAAAAAAGGGTATGTTTTCAATTGAGTCACCATGACCTTTCCATACAACATTACCCTATTTATTGTATTTTAATTTTCAAGAAGCACCCATTTTATTTTCTATAGTCTTTTATTATTAATTGTAAAAAACTGTGAAGTCAATTGGTCAATTCATTTCATCATTCTTTTCCCCCGTACCCATTTCATTCCCACCTCCAACCTATTAACTCTTAATAGACTATCACTTCATTAAGATTTCTTCAGCACATTTTTCTTTCAGAGTATGTCTAAATTCCTTCATTAATAGCTTTTAGCTCGTTTACATTTACATGTAAGCCATATTAGAATTCATGTATTCCATTGATATACTAATCTGTTTCTCAGTTTATGTCAATTTGGGATCTTGTTACATCCCTGAATATTCTGTGCTCAAAGTAAAGCTGTTTAAATATGAATATTTTGTGACATGTTTAACAAATCCATTGTGAAAGGTTAGGGATTTCAGGGCCTTGTTTCACATTGTACTTTGAGCTGCTCCAATGTTGTTTTCTGTTAGCGCTAGCTCAATTTTGTAATAGTTGCACCTTAAAGCTAAAAAAGTCTGACTGTCCCCCACCTGCATAGTTGTGAGTTGCCAAAATAGGGATGGTGAGCCAGGACAGGCTTCTTCTATCCCTGCTTTGGTGAGGAGGTATGAGAAGTGGGCTGGAGAAGTGGGGAGAGAGGAGTGAGAATATGAAGCTGGGAGGCAGAGAGTTAATGAAATGGGAGGTGGAAAAAAAAGGGGATGAGGGGTGAGTGGTTGAAATCAAGGAAGTCAGCCACTGAAAGATAAAATATAAATTTAAAAAAATTAAAAAGAAATACAGGGGCAGTAAATTAAAGAAGGTTTGATGTTTTTATAAATTGTGATTTGGGATTGGGGTGAGGAGGGTGCTGGTCATGTTTTCCAATATGGCTGGGAGGTGGGAATAGGGAGAGAAGATCCTGTTTGGGGAGTTACTGCCCTGGAAAGGAAGCCGCAGCTCATGGGGGCCTAATCCATCCCCCTACCTTGTGTTCCCCCACTCGACCTCCCTAGCCCCCACTACTGGACCCACCCATGCCCTACAACCTAGCTAGCTGGCATGTGCTCTGCAGGCTGTTTGCATGGGATTGCACCCCTAGAAGTGGGAATGTCATGCCCCCAGGGGCAGGAGGGGAGATTGATCCCCTAGGCAGTAGAGTTCAGGGGTGGAAAGGTTGTCCACATAGCATAAGTGCCAACTCCATGGGTGCTCTGGGGCTCAAGCTCCTACCAAGAAAAAAATTAGAGGGTGCTTAGCACCCACGAGCCACATTGGGCAAGCTGGGTTGAAGTAACATGCTGCCTCTTCTGGGTATGTGTGGGGCTCAGCACGCGAATGCAAAAATAAATAAATAAATAAAAGCACCCACTGGCAAAAACCAAAGCCAGCATCTATGCCATGTAGAACAGGAGGATGGGAGAGGGGACAATGCATCCTGGCATGCTGGGGGACTGAAACTTGGGTAGCTTATCTCTGAGTAGTGGCCACACATAAATAGAACATGAGCTATGTAACATGGAATAGAGACAATTCTGCTCTGGAGTGGCATAATTTTAAGACACCTACAGGGCGCTTAAAACTAGTTTCAGGTGTTAATGTGTGGACAATCTAGAGGTTAAGAGCTTCAGGAATCTCCTATACTTAATGTGTAACAAGGCCTTGAGTGCTTGCTACTTACAGTTTTGAAAGTTTTCCAAGAACAAGCTACACCTCTTCCTTAGGTTCCAGAGCCAGGGTGCTTTAGACCCTGGAATCAGTGCCTCGGCCATTCCTCTCATCTTTATTTGCTTAATCACTTGGCTGTGAGAGCATTTTTTATCTATCACACAATGATAAATGCCAGATCCCTAAAACAACCACAAAAAGTCACCCTGCCTCTATATAAACTTTATTCCTAATAGCAAGCCATTGCGACTCAAAGCATAAAGGATTATACCCCTGCCAAAATGTTGAAGTTTTGTTATTTATTTATTTAATACTTAGGTTTTACTACAATTGTAATGGCTTTTTTTTCATTTTATCATAGGTGCAAGATTCCTATACAATAGAAAAAATTTATAGCAGGAAATAATAGATATCTAATGGAAGCTTGTACCTCCTATTATCTATTATTCCAGGAAGCCTTCACCATGGCAACAATGACATCTGGAAGGAAATCGCTCCTCAACAAAGTTTTGCTTTGACTCAGGATGTTTAGGGGAATATTATACCAGGATGACCCACTACATTACTATTACTATTTAATTTTTAGTCTTCATTGAAGTAGACAATAGAGGAGGAAAGGTACAAAAAATTGACTAGCTGAATATCTTAGGTATGGCTATAACGGTTCTAGTAAAACCTGGAAATCAAATGTTGCAATGAAATGGGTTTGAGCAGCTTTCTGTTTCTGCCCCAGATTCTGGGTGTTGGGTTGGAGAGAAAAAAAAAAAGAACCAAATTAAAATAGCAAGTGCAAAAACCCTAGGTATAAGAGAAACTTCTGTAGTGAAATCTTGACACTATTTAAACAAATAGAAAAAATTGATTGAACGCTTGGGTTTCAATCTATTTGCATAGGCTAGTACTTCAGTGGAACAGAGAATGTGACACAGTAATAGTATATTTTATAAATAGTTTATAAAGGATTACTAAATAATGAATAACTGTTATGAGCATGTCTCAGACATGGCTAGTAAGTGTTATAGATGGTTATAAGCACATCAGTTGAAGGTATTCTAGAGATAGTTATAAACTAGAGTGATAAGCAACCTAACGCCCTGTTGGGATCTCTAACAACTAATTAAACATTTATTAAAGCATCTATTAAATCATTTATTAGCCCATTATAAATTATTTATGAATGTAACCTTATTAGAAAAGGTGACCAAATAAACTAGGGATGGCAAATAACATTAAAATACACTAACATAAGACTACAAATTCAATAGTATAAATTTAAAGTATGTACTTCTCTTTTAAAATATAAATAATTTACAAAAGTAATACATATTGAATGAGAATACATTTTTTTCTTTATTTTTTTTTTCATGGGAAGGAAAAATATTTAAAAAAATTAAGAGGCTCTTGGATCCAAAGAGTCTTGAGTTGTAAAGAAGTTCCAAAGAAACATGGTCTTTTATGACCATATCTGCAATATGAAGAAGATGCTACTTCTCTTGTTCCTCATAGGTGACTATTCATCAGTCATATATGTTTGCAAATCAAGCAAAAGCATTAACACCTACATTGTTCGACACTCAAGCATAGCAACATTTTGAACTTTAAAGCCTTCTTTACTGTTGTTGGTTGGTATTATTCTGTTGTAATATACTACGAATACTGGATGATTTCTCTTATGTTCTAAGTTTATTTTGTACTGCTTACCTGGTGGAAAGTAAATCTAATGTAGTCAGAGATTTCCACTGCAGAATTCTGCCCTCAGTCCATGTGGTGGAAGCTGATCAGAAACTCCACTTCAGGTTATGCTAGAAAATGCCTTCACTCTCTCCTCCCTAAAGAAAGAAGGACAGGGAAGAACATATGCAAAGAAGAGAGGGTGGGGAAGAAGGGTTAGAGAAGTGATGGTTTGCTCTTCCCACTTCTCCACATTTCAAAAGACTCGGAGGAACTTTACTTCAGAGGCACTCTCACACTTTAGTGTCTCCACTCTTCACAAGTTCTGCTTTACATGTACTAGAAAGCAAGTGTATAAAGTTAAATTGTTCCTGTACATTTAGGCACAGAAACACTAAATAGTGAATTATGCAAGTGAAAGTATCATTATGTTTAAAATTTAGCTTTCATCCGCAGGTGTTTTTTAAATTCCTTTTTACTGGACAGAGCTTTTGCACTGAGGGAACTTGTATCATTTGTTTCTTTTGATATTTAATTGTACAGAGTACTATCTTCCACAATAGCCTCTGGGGAGGAAATAATGTCCCATTGCAGACAATTGGACAAGAATTTCAACATTATTGTTTTACTCTCCCGAGAGCTGGAAAAGAATGGACCATTTTGTCAGTTTTTGACTTTTATTGTAGTTGTAATTGAAGAATGATATGGAAGGGAAAGAAATACAGCAAAACCAGAAGGACAAGGGAAGGTTAAATTGGTATTATCCACATGTGATAACAGCCCAACAAATAAAAAGAAATTGCTGAAGAAAAGGGAGTGGGAGGAGATGTGAGGTGCTGTGTCAGAAGAAATGTAAGAAGAAAAAATTCAAATAAAATGCAAAGGAAGAGAAAACCAAAGTCTAGCTTTCCTACCTCTTCCACTCCTTGAACAATTATAACATTGACAGCATAATATTAATCTGATTTGGTCCCTTTTATATAACCAGCTATTATCTAGACAGCTTGAACCTGTCTCTGTCCTGTCCTAATCTTTGAAAAAGATAAGTTGTTGTGTTGAGTTTCTTTTAAAAATTATCTGTCTGAAAAGTGGGATAGTCTCTTAACATTAGCATTACTGCCTGATTTTAATATACAATGCAAAATGATGAAATAATGTATTTTTTTAAAATATTATAAAGTATTGGGATTTTGTGAGTTCATAGTTTTTCATATACCTTTAACAAAAACTGGAAATTTTGTACACTGTGTGCCTTCCTTTATAAGAAACTCTTCCATGTTTCAAGAAGTGGAACAAAAAGCTAATTCTGCATTAAAATCTGTCATTAAAAGTTTACTTGTTTTTTCTGTCTTATTCATAGACCTCTTTTTGGAAGTGCTACGTTATGTAAATAAGTAGGTATGCATTTTTTTTCTGTTGAAGAAAGACAGATGAAAAATATATGTATTCTTTCCTTGACATTAATCATCACTACATTTTCCTGCAGTTTTCCAGGTAATAGCAACATATTTCTTTAAACTCATTTCTTAGTTATCATTTCACAGTGTTGTGATATTTTATGGCTGGCTTGGAAGCTGAGTATTTGCTGCTGTTCTTGTGGGTTGCTTCATCTTTAAGATAGCAAAATAAAAGCCCATTAATGAATTAATTATAAGGAACAGTAGTGAAGTGTGACTACTTTTAAACCATTAGGGGCTTGATTCAGTAACAATGACTTCAATAGGTGTACTGCCATTGCTTCAGTTAGAAAGGAGTAGGCCTTCTGTCTTTGGGGGTTGCAGTAAAGTAAGGGATTAGAATAAAGTTAATTGAACACAAGATAAATCACTGAACCAAAATATGAAGGAAAGTAAACAAGGGAGAGCCTAAAGAAATATTTGAGAAATGGCTTGAAACAGTAAAACAGTATTAAAAAAATGGTAAGTTTTCTGTTTTAAACTTTTGTATTCATATGCATGACTATATTAATGGACCATATTACATGCATATACATGACCAGATTAAAACATAATCATATATATAATTATGTTTTAACATAGAATATATATTATATATAATTTATGTAAGCATATATATGATTATGTTTTAATCTGGAAAAACGTGGGGGACAGAGGTAAAAGACTTGGGCCCTTTACATTTCCCATTAGCAGGCATAAATGGAGAGCACTGAACAGATCTGGGAAGGAAATGGTTCTCCTGTTCCTCCCAGTTTTGCATTGGCAATTTGAATGAAAAAGAAGGGACCAATTTCATAGCTGAGTGGACCTCTTTCAAGTCCCTCTTCCAATGAATTCTTATACAAAGTGGGCCTGTTCAGGCAGAGGGGATAGAGATCCACTGCAGGATACCCAATAGCCTCATGGTCAGTAGACAATAGGAAAAGCAGGCCTGAACCTGGGTCTCCTATATTTCAGAGGGTGGCTTTAATCACAAAGATACTAAATAATTTGGGGACTGCATCTCTCATTTTTATTTAAAAATTCCTCCCAGAGCTAAGGAAACTTTCACTGAAACTGAAAGAATTGACTTCTTGGCTCATTATTATCTATGTGATTTCTGTGCTAATCCCTTAATTCTATACATATTAACAAACATTGATTTTTCTCTAATTAAGCTATCCTTTCTTCTATAATTATCCTGTCTGTTCTTTACTATTGGTAATGTTTCTTTTCCCATCTTCCACATGTCCAATTAAGGTGTGCTGCTACTTAGGAACCCGTTCTTGGGTGGCTTTTGTTCCTAAGGGATTTGAGCACACAACAAATCAAAGGCAGGAAGGTAGAGGCAAGGCTAAAACCAAGTTGAGCTATGCAGTGGCACAGCAGTCAGAGACAGGAGAGAGTTGTAAAGGTGTGGTGAAGAGGTAGGTTACTGCAGTGACAGTTTCATGGGTTCTTCATCGTAGCAGATGATGGAGGCTGTGAGAAGCTGAACCAGTGATTCAAGCAGGATGGCAAAAAACCAGGAATAAGTGTATCTGGAGGGCTTTCTCTCTCCAGGTAGGAGTGCTATAAATGGCTGGAGTGGATTTTCTCTCAACCCCAACTTTTTGTTTCTGCGTCTTGAAGATGGAAGGCAGCGGAGGCTATGGGCATATTGTGAGGAGGGAAGAAACAGTGTGGGGTAGTAAGAGCCTTGCGCCCTATGGTCATTAGCAGTGAGGGGTTGAGGGAATGGTTTGGGAAAAGTTTTATGGGGAAGGGACTCCCAGGGGCTGGCTGGGGGATCACAAGAACCAAGGGGCTTTTGGAGGGAAGGAGACCCCATGGGGCATGGGGTGAGGGGAGGATAGGGGAATTAGGAGGTCAGGGAGATGTGAGAGGAAGTTGGGGTCTGGGGCTTGGAGGGGGTGGTGTTGTGTCTTTGTTGGTGAAATGGGACTCAAGGGGGTTTGGAGTAAAAGGGATTGGGGGCACAATGGGGGCTCTCGGAGGTTGTGAGGGGCTTCAGTGAGGTTTCAATGTTCAGAGCGGCAGGGGAGGGCTGAGTGGGGTGTGAAGGGATGGTGAGGGGTCAGAGGGCTGGTGTGTGATGAGGTTGTACATGGTGCAGTGGATTCCTGGGGTCAGTGAGGGGGCAGGGTAGGACTCGGTGAGGCATGATGGGAGTGGTAGTGTGGCATCTGATGGTGGGTTTGGGCCATGATGGACTGGGGATGAGCATGGGGTATGTCAGATAACAGTGAACAGAACTGAGCCAAGGAGCATTTGTGAGGGAAGGGCAGTGAGGATCACCGGAGCCATGGTGAAGTGTCTTGGGGAATCACTTATTAGGGTGCATGGAGCAGTTCTGTCTGTGGCCAGGTTGGGGTGCGGGAGCAGGTAAAACTATACACCTCTAGCACCAGGTGCGTCTTCCACCTTGGAGCTGACAGCCAGCCCCCTACAGACTCAGTTATGTTTGTTTTTGCTTGGATCATCAGCTAACTAGTATAGCTCTAACCCCCTAACATTTTAGTAAAGGTTCTGTTTTCTTTTAATTGGATAAAAATATATATTGTGTTATGGGATGATGCACCATACTCTGCTGTACCCCTTCTTCCAAATCCTAGGCCTGCCCACAAATGAACTTACTCTCCAGTCACAGACAAAAATCAACCCCACTGCACTTCACAAACACTTAGAGGCAGCATGACGGTTCCCTGCCTAGGGACAGCAGATCAACACAGCATGGGCAGTCATTGACCCTGGACCACCCTGGTCTACTCTTTGCTGATTTGTTTTCCTAGCTGTACTTTTCCTTTCCCTTTCCAACTACCACAGTCAGAACAACCAAGAAGTATATTCAAAACCTCCTTTTGTGCTCCTTCTAGCATGACTTCTAGATGTCACACATTTGTATTTTTAAAGGCACATTTTTAATTATTCTGAAGCATTAAGGAGAAATTTGGTAACTTCTGTAAATGCAGGTTTTATTACTACTTTCTTAAACTCAACCACTTTCTCCTGCTCTCCTTTTCTTTGTAATAGTTGTGTATCTAAAATCTACCATTCTTTGTAATGGTATTGTAACAGTATTGTCCTAAATTGTATTGCATTGTCCTTCCAGATAAGACTTGTGCCTAGTAATGTCCTATGAAGTAATTCAATGAGGTATAGATCCAAAATGGGGCCTCATTACTACTGCTGTACAGATAATAGTAGTAGTAATCATAATACCTTGAACTATTATTATTACAACTTTTACATGCTACACATTCATGGTTTTAGACTAAAGAACGCCATTGCCTGTGTAGTCCACACAAAAAGAATAGTCCTAATTCAACAATGGGTCTAAATTTCTTATTGGGAATCTAGAAAGTCTAAGTGGGTGCAACTTCCTGGCTCTGGGGTTGGCAGATACTTTAGTTTACATCAATGTAGGTTCACCTCCTAATTTGAACCACCTCGTATTTGCTATATAATGATGGCACTAAGCATTAATTGTTGCTTTTCCTTCATTTGGCCATGTACTGAAAATATGTCCAAACTACAAATTTACATATAGTCATGAAAGAATAAAAATATCTCATTAAGCTGCATTGATTAATATCTAGAGGATGGCTGGAAAGATATCAAGTATGTCCACCTCTGCAATTAGCCAGGCCCTACTATAACTGGAAAATCAACAATACATACACAGTCTAACAATGCAGTATATACATAACTGATAAATACAGAAGCATTTGCAGAAAAGAACATAGCTCTTTTTGGCCAACTCAGTGAAGTGATACGCACATCATATGATAGCTTGTTTGTAGTAGGCCTTCTAGTTGACGAGATTCTGCATCCAAAGAGTCATTTATGAAATGCATTTCAATTCACCACAAAGTTTGCTACATGCCCAGGGGCAGATGCAGTAGTGCAGTTGTGCTCTTCTGATTCCTGAACACCCAAAACTGACTTCCTAGCAGGCACTAGCTAGTCAAGGCACTAGCATTTCAGTTCAGGAGGCAGTGAGGGACTCAGCTGACCTTGTTTCATTATAATCTACCTGATTGCTTCTACTCGTCCTTCTACTCGTCCTATTAATGACTCCCTCTTCTTTTTAACCATCTTGATGTTCCATTAATCAAGCTACCTTTTTTCTGCAATTCTGCTATCTCTCAGCTGCTCCTAACAATCACAGATCTACAAACTGTTTTAACTCTAGCTAAGAACATTAACATTTCCACTCCTGTGTTAATTCAGGTGAACATATACTCAGGTACAGAAATAACTTCAGTAAAGCAGTGGACACTGCCAGGATCTTCAAGAAGGCTAGATTTTTTTTATGAATCTGAAAAAAAATGCATTTATGCATTCTATTCTAATGACTACAGGACTAATCAAACAAGACCTTTTGATTATTTTTGCCTAGTTTGTAGACTTTTAATACATAATGCAGCAAATTAATGCACCTTCCAATTTCATTATTTCAGTCTTAAACTGAATAATACACCCTTAGGCCCCTAGCATATTTGTAAAGCCTCTCATTTCTTTTAACTGGAGAGAAATGTGTTTTGTTACATTTGAACATTTTAGCATTTTGGGGCCCCAGTGGTGGCCATGATGTCCCTTGGTTGACCCCATAACCCATGCCCGGCTCTGCCTCTAGGGTACCTCCACTCTTCTCACCTACCACACTTTGAGGTACTTATTGTATAGAAAGGGAGGCTGTCTTGATAGCCCTAGAGTAAGCCAGCAGGTCCCTCCTAAATGCCCCTGGCCTCAGTCCTACCCTTAAGCTGTGTAGGCATCCTCAGGCCATCGGTGCCCCAGGGCACCTATTAGCCCGAAGGGCTAATTATATTTAATAGTTTTCATAGATTTCATAGATATTAGGGCTGGAAGTGATCTTGGAAGATCATCGAGTTCAGTCTCCCGCCCAAAGGGCATGAAGTCAGCTGGGGTAATAGGATCCCAGCAAGATAAGCATCCAATTTGCTCTTGAAGGTGTTCAATGTAGGTGCTTGAACCACCTCCGCTGGCAGGCTGTTCCAGACCTTGGGGGCTTGGACAGTAAAGAAATTCTTCTTTATGTCCAGCCTGAAACGGTCTTGCAGTAGTTTATGACCGCTCGACCTTGTCATCTCTTGAGGCACTCTGGTGAATAAACATTCCCCCAGATCCTGGTGGTCACCCCTAATAAACTTGTAGGTGGCCATCAGATCACCCCTGAGCCTGCACTTTTCCAGGCTAAAGAGCCCCATGGCTCTCAGCCTGTTGTTGTGAGGTCTGTTTTCCTGACCTCTGATCATGTGCGTGGCTCTTCTCTGGACTCTCTCAAGCTTCTCCACATCCTTTTTGAATTGTGGAGCCCAAAACTGGAGGCAGTACTCCAGCTGCAGCCTCACCAAGGCCGAGTAAAAGGGCAGAATGATGTCCCGGGATTTGCTTGAGAAGCATCTATGGATGCAAGCCAGCATTTTGGTTACTTTACTAGCCACAGCATCGCATTGCCAGCTCATTTTCAACTTGTGGTCAATGATGACCCCCAAGTCTCTTTCTTCCATAGTGCTAGCCAGCATAGTACTGCTGAGCCTATAAGGTACTTCAGGTTTTACTTGCCAAGGTGGAGAACCCTGGATTTTTGGTGTTAAACACCATCAGGTTCTTGTCCGCCCATTTGCTGAGCCTGTCCAGGTCAGCCTGGATCACCCGCCTGTCTTTTGGTGTGGATGCTTTGCCCCAAAGTTTGGTGTCATCGGCGAACTTAGCCAGTCTGCCCTTGACTACAATGTCCACATCATCAATGGAGATATTGAACAATATGGGTCCAAGGACAGAGCCTTGGGGGACCCCACTGGTCACATATGTGATTCTGTTCACCCCTATACCATGTCCCATGCTTTGCAGGTGTTACTATACCATCATGCTGTCTACTGGGCCCCTGACCCCATCTCAGGTGCCAGGTCCCTGGCCCCTGTCTCTGCCCTGTGCTAGGCTCTGGACTCTACCACCCCCTGCTCTGTTGTGGTTTAAGCTCAGTACTCACTCTGCCTAGAACCTGCTTCCAGCAAAGTTCAAAGCACTCACATGCCCCTAGGGCAAAAATGGGACATCTAAAATCCACTTTTCACAGTCCCAACCCAAACCACCAATATGAACTCTAAACAAGAGTCATCCCACCCCCCACCCCTCCCAGGATACAACACAAACTCTCTCTTCTGGGCTCACTGACATCAACAAAAGAGAAAAACAGCACAGTGCCATATTAAAAGTGAAAATCTTCCCTCACCCTCAGGGTAGGCAAACAAACCCTCAGGGCAGCCCTTACTAGGCATCAGCATAACTCTGAGGCAGTTCTGTGTTATATCTCTGTAAACTCCCACAGTCTCACTGGTAATTGCAAGGCAGCTCAGCAGCCCATCAGGCTCTTTCTTGCAGGACTTCTAGTCAGGAGTTCCTTCCCCAGCCTGTTTGCCCTGGCTCTGCCCATGTCTTATATTTCTCCCAAGCTCTTCCCCTTTCTGGTCAGAAGCTTCCACAGGGTTGGGTGCAGGTGCCCTCATTTTAGATTCACTGCCTAGTCTCCAGGACAGCCCACCTGTAGGAGTGCCTAGTCCAGGGTTGGGAAAAATGCAGTCCACAGGCCAAATGCACCCACCAGACCATTCTATCTGTCCTGCAGGGCCCCTAAAAAAATCTAGAAAATTAATACTTATCTGCCCTTGGCTGCCTGTCATGCAGCCCTCGATGGCTTACCAAAACTTAGTAAGCAGCCCTCCGCCTGAAATAACTGTCCACCCCTGACCTAATCTCTCCTGCAGGGCTTCAGCTTTCTCCCCTTAAAGTAGCAGAGAGTCCCAGGCTCTCTGTTACAATTATGAATCACACTGTCTGCACCCCCTTTTTCAAAATATTAGATCTTCCCATGTATATGCCACAAAGGACTGCAACCCTCAACAGTAGTATAACTAGGGGTGGGCAAGAGGGGCATCTAGTTAGGAGTGGCACTGAACTCACCCCTACGCCTGCAGAGTGTACACCCTGGCTGCATTGCCACACCAAAAACTCCAAAAGATTTCAAGGCTGCTGTTGCTTTAAGAACCACAGCCAGGGCAGGCAGAAAATGCGAAGGGCAATTTGCCCCTGGTGCCAACTTGGCCTGTTACACTGCTGCCTCTCATATTTTATAGAAGCAGTTTCCATACTGTTATGCTATTTCCTACCTGGGGCTCTTTTTCCACAACTGTGGAAATAAAACTATACCTACAGTGCTCTACCCCACCAGCTGGAAGTTTCAAAAGACATGAAACATTTTCTCAGTGAATATAATGTGAAAAATCCATTTCTCTCTTTTTTGTCAAAGTGATAGCGAAAATAAAGGGAGTTTAATAACAATTCCCTTGACATGCTTCTTGATTGTCCAAGTTTCAGATGTTTTGATGGAACAGTATGAATATTGGTTTCCTTTAAATAAAGTGAACAACTTTATTGGCACAAGATTATATCTGTCAGAGATGAAAATACTATATTTATGTTTCATTATAATCTATTCACCAGTTTCTGGACCCTGAGCACCCTGGGAATATCAAAACTCCGCATGATGTCCCTGAATGCTAGATTTTGTATTCGGTTCTCCGAGTTAGTTGAAAATGTGTAAAGCTACATGTGCTATAACAAGAAAACTCCCTGTTGACTACACAGCAGCAGTGACTGGCTCAAAAGCACAGGATTTCACCAAATGCATGGCATAAATTATACTCAGTAATTTACCTCTAGATCAGCTTTTTCAGAGAGAAGAATTGGAAATCTGTTCATTTATCTGCAATATCCATTGTTGGCCATATGACACACCCCAGGGGAGATAATAAGCCATTGCAAATATAAAAAGTGTGGACTTCAGGATCTGTGCTTTGAGCAGGAGAGAGGATTAGCATCAGCTGAAATGTTTAGGTTAGGAGGCTGACATGAGCACTTCAACTGCAACACAAAATATATTTCGAATTTTGGAGACTCTCAACGCACATTTGGGAAATAATTTGGCTCTGAGAATTTAGAACTAATTCTGTTATGAGAGACTGGTTTGGGTTTGCCCACTTTGTTTTTTTTTGTATTGCCCCTTTGACCCAGAGAAACTAAATTAGTTTAGTATTTTTCTAATTTTGGATAATGCCACATAAATTCCAACAAGTATCTTAGTCATTAGAGCTAATTACTGCATAGTGTTACTGTCTACAGGTGCTGACCCATACTGCACAGTAATTTCCTCTACACAGCAGTTAACTTTTTACCTGCAATGCAGTAAAAAATTAACTGCCAGGTAATTACTGTGCAGTATGGCACATGTAGACAACCAGCCAGGAGCAAATTCGCTCCCAGTCAGCTGGGCAGCAGAGGGAAGGAGTTTGCTCCTTGCCTCCAGGAGCTGCCTGCTATCAGGGTGGGCTCTGCCACCTGAGCCCAGGAAGGGACAATGTCCTCCTGCCCCAGCAGCAGGGAGCTTGTTCCCAGCCCCAGCTCCGTGATCATGGAGTGGGGACTCAGAGCTCCCTTCACAAGGAGAGTTCCCTACCCAACCAAGAGATGGCTGGGACAGTTCCTGGCCAGCCCCGGGCTGTTCAGGGAAGTCTGCTTGTGCAGCCTGGAGATGGCTGGGGACTGTCCTGTTTTGAGCAGTCCCCAGCCAGCTCTGGGCTGCATGTGCAGTTTTCCACATGCTGCCCAGGGCTGGCCAGGAACTACCTCAGTCAGGGGTAGGTCCCAGCCCTGAAGACTTTTCTCAGCCCCAGGCCTTATCAGGTGATCAAGGCATGGGGCTTGTAAAGAGCGGCAGGGGAGGTAGGGAATCCCCAGGAGCTCACTGCTAGCTGTCCCACCAATGGATCAGGGCAGGGGCTGGGACTTGCCCTTCCCCTGAATCTCTTTCCAAGCTTCCTGCCCCTGGTCAAGGAGCCAGCACTGAGAGCTCCCTGCTGCCAGGGCAGGGGGATATTGTCCCCTCTTGGGCTCTGCCACTGGACCCTGTCCCAGCACCAGGTACAGGGAGCAATCTCCCAGCCCCCTGCCAGAAGACCGGTGTCTCCTGGCCCCATTATCCCTCTCAGCCCCTGTGCTAGCACCCAGGGGGAGCCCAGAGCTTGTAGACGTCTGCCCAGGGTGGGTTTAATTTAGAGTAAACCCACCCAGCAGCGTTTGCACATGTAGATACACCCAGTGACACTAGAATTTAGAGCTAGAGTTAAATCATTTTCATAAGTGTTCCACTTAGGTATTGCAGTACTTAAAAGTTAGTCACCTTGTCCCAGGAGGGTATTTGAAAAGACGAGGTTAAGCACATAGGTTCTCTACTTCCATCCACAGAACCCAAATACTTGGCAGGGAGGTGCCTAGAATGAGCCCATGGAAAGGTTAAGCTCAAAAGTGTATTTGAATTTCTGTTCCTCCTCTGAGTTTAGGGGCTAAATCCTTTACCTCCATGTGCCTAGGGCATGGGCTTCTTGCTCCCTGGGTAAGTCATCTAACCACTCGGACATGAGACTAAACTGGAAAAGGACATCCCTCCTCTATTTTACTTCTGGCTGCTATGCACATAGATGAATTCTATTTCTCCATGAGTGCAAAGAGATTCCAAAGCCTATGCGAGTACCAGAAACTGAAGTTACGCAGCCATTTATGTGCAATGTATGAACATGCAGGTGAAACAGGATTTAGTCCCAGTTATCTAACTCTGGGCAACCCATTAGGTGTCTGTGTCCTCACAAGATCCAAAAGCCTAAAGAAAATCATGTAGCCCAGTGAAAAAAATCGCAGAAACCTTGACTATTTCATTGTTGGATAGAAAAGGAAAACAGGCAAGAAGGAGCATGACTTCATTGAACAGGAATGAACACACCTTGGTTAGTGGAGGTCCTGGGTTTTTGTGGAGGTCCTGAGTTCTTGTCCCTAATTCATACTTTCAGGAGTATGAACCAACGAATGCCTAATAATAAGTGAACAAACAGACCTACCAGCAGGCACCAGAACCCTGGTCTTCTTTCTTTTCTTATCTCCTGAGAGATTCCCTCATCACTGGCTACTGTATCATTTCCTGCTGCTTGTTCTCCTTCTTGCCCTTATCTCTTTCAGTCTTGGCTGCCCAGCAGGCCATCTTTAATAGGACAAGTGGAAAATACTCCTAACTTAGTCTATTTTATAGTCTGGTGATTAAGATTTACTCCTGAGAAGTGGGAGATGTGGGTTTGACTCTTCTCAAACTGAGGTGGGCCTAGTACTTAGACCACCCCCTTCCTAGGTAAATTGATGTCAATGCTGCATGCTCTGTGGGTGCATATTTTGACCAAGCACAGTAAGAGCTTCACTTTCTGCCCATGTATAACATGGTTCCTGCTGTAGCTGCACCCTCTCCCTCCCACAAAAAAACCGCAAAGAATGACACCTTCTTTTTTACTCCACTTTGTACTTGAAAACTAAGTACTTAATCCATTGTAGGAACACTATTAAAAGAAAAAATAAGACACACTTCTTAACAAATGACAGTGATTAACCAACTAGCAAGCTAACAAAAGGAGTGGTGGCTTCTTCATCTTTTAATGTCTTTAAGTCAACACTGGATGCATATTTTGCAAGCTATGCTTTGTCCAAACAAGTTATTAGAGACAATACTGGGGCAACCTGTAATGGTGCAATTATATGGCCAGTGATACCCAGGACATCAGAATACATGATCCAGCAGTCATTTCTGACCCTACGATAAAAATCAGTGAATTGGTTCTAAGCCACATATACTCACAAGAAATAAAGCACAATCATTTGTCCAGTCATAAAATCTATTTCCCTAGAAATACTATTCAAGTGAGAAAGGACCTCAGGAAGTTTTCTATAGATTGTATCTAATTCGTTAAAGTGGAAAATCCCCATAAAAATATTGACATTGCACATGCAAGTAAGCTGTGCCAGCTGCACAAAGTGTGAAGATATACCATAGGACAAAATGTAATCCATAATTTGCCCTAGTACAGGTAAACAAAGTGGCATCACATTATCCACTGTTACTTGTCAGCACTAAAGACCATATGGCAAGTGCAGTTCTTCATTTGAATGGAAAGGTGCTTTTAGTTTCTGTTTTTCACAACTTGCACAGTAACCCAGTGCTGTTCAAACATAACCATGCATGATAATGTAACATGGTGTGGTAGAAAATAGAATACATACATGTATTATACACCATATGGTTTAACCCAATAGATAAGACTTTCTGTTAAAAGGTAATGAAGCAAGAGTTGGGGAGAAACGTATGGGACTGTTACTAGTTACCATTCAGCCTGTTTAGATATTTAATATACATTTTCTTGAAAATATCCTGCGTAGTGACTTGGCCATCTTCCTCTCAAAACATAAGAGACAGGCTGTTATGTTCAGAAAACTGAGCACTAGCAGAATGTATGATGCCTTTTTATAAATAACACAGAATATGAAAATCTATCCATTTTCATTTCAGAAAACTATGTCTCCAGACTGAAAGATTATCCCCAAATGGGAAGGAAATATCTTTAATTCCTCTGACAGGGTGTAATTCACATCACTCGGCTTTTTTTGAAGAGCATCTAGGTGACAAACTCATACTCTGAGAGACTGTCATTTCTAATATAAAACCCCAAAGTGAAGATATATAGATGTATAAAATTCAAAACCCACCTTTTTTTCTTTATTTTTAAAGACTGGAGGTACACAGGAGTTTGCTGAAATTCAGAGTTGTTAGTTTTTTTCTACATAAATATATTTCTCTGTGTAACTCATGTCAAGGTCAGTTTCAGAGAAAAGGAATCTTTCCCCTTTACACTAACATGTCATTTTATTCAATAGAGAAACACTCACAGAATTTTACAAAAGCAGGGAAAGACTGCTTCATTACATATTATACAAACTGTTATTATATTATACATATTATACAAATATATTTTATAATATGTTAATTACATTGTATACAAACTGGGCGTGTCTACACATTCATTAATGTGCTTTAGGTACTGGGCACTTAGTTTAGTATTTGATTAATAAAGTACTAACTAAATGCGCAGTAACTAGAGTTACTGCTCAGTACTGCCGCCACATGGTTATTTTGTGACTCCTACTGTGTATTAGCCTAATAACACTGTGTGGTAGGCTATTAGCGCAATTTTTAACCACTATGCTACTGCACTATATTAGGCTAATGTGCAATAAGCATCTTGTGTACATGCACCCACTGCATGTATTCTGTACAATACTAAAAATAAATCAAAATTTAAAAAGAAACATTAGAGTAAGTTATTCTCCTGGGTGAAAAGCTACTTTCAATTGAACTCAGTGCAAAAGCTCCAGTGGGCTTCCCTCCAGCTAGGATTTCACATCATGTCACATGCACAGTTTGTGAGATCATAATTCACAGTTGATAACAGCTGTCCATTTACAGAGAGTCTAGATCAAATCTGTGCCCCATTGAAATAACACTTGAACCTATGCTTGGATTTCTAAGTGGGAAGAAACTGGCCTAAATGTATCCTTCTGATCACCAATCAAAATAAATCTGGATAAACATTTCAAAACAATGTCCTCGATCACTTTTAAAATTTTTAAATACATTTGCCATAACTATTTAAATTGAATAGATATTCTAATTTTTATAAGAGCTGAAGCCACACATTTTGTCAACCATTGCAGAATATTCACAGAAAGAAAATATTTTAATTCACATTTTACCATTCAATGTTGGGCATGCAAACATGCAAGTCAGTAGGACAGCATTTTGACTAGGAAGTTGAGTAGCACCCTGATCACCCAGGTATCTGCATAAAGACTGCTAAATCCTGAAATTTTAGTTGCAGAGGGGCCCAGATGGTGGCTTTTAGACACTGGAGCAAGAGATGGGCCCTCCCAGCTTTTAGTTCAAAAACCTAGTGGTTAAGGTGCTTGGTCAGAATATAGGAGACCTGTACCTAAAGTCTTGGCCCCTGCCATCCAGAAGGGCTTTATCCTTTTCCAGCAAAAGATTCCTACATAGTCAGATAGGTCGCAAATTGGCTGGAGGGCTGCACCCAGAGAGTGGTGGCGGAAGGGTCTTCTTCGACCTGGAGGGGTGCGGGCAGTGGGGTCCCCCAGGGCTCGGTCCTCAGGCCTGCCACGTTCAACATCTTCATCAGCGATTTGGATGAGGGGATGAAAACCATCTTGTTCAAATTCACAGATGACACTAAAATGTGGGGAGAAGTGGGCATGCTGGAGGAGGGGGCAACTAGATCTAGACAGGTTACAGGGGTGGGTGGGTGGATGAGAACACGATGGGATTCAATAATGACAAGTGCAAGGTACTGCACCTGGGAAGAAGGAACCAGCAGCATACCTACAGGCTGGGGAACTCCCTTCTAGTCGGCACAGAGGCAGAAAAGGATCTTGGTGTCATTATTGATTCCAAAATGAACATGGGCTGCCAATGTGGGGACGTGGTCAGGAAGGCTAACCGCACCTTGTCACGTATCCAGAGATGCATCATGAGCAGGTCCAAGGAGGTGATCCTTCCCCTCTATGTGACACTGGTCAGGCCACAGTTGGAGTACTGCGTCCAGTTCTGGGCGCCGCACTTCAGAAGGGATGTGGACAACATGGAGAGGGTCCAGAGGAAGGCCACTTGCATAACTGGGGGACAGCAAGGCCAGCCCTATGAGCAGAGGCTATGGGACCTGAACCTGTTCAGCTTCCACAAAAGAAGGCTGAGAGGGGATCTGGTGGCTATCTACAAACTGGCCAAGGTGGACCAGCAGGCTATGGGAGAGTCCCTGTTCCCCTGAGGACTACCAGAAGTAATGAGGAATAACAGCCATAGGTTGACCAAGAGTAGATTCAGGCTAGGTATCAGAAGGCACTACTTCACTGTCAGGGTGGCTAGGATGTAGAACCAACTTTCAAGGGAAGGGGTGCTCCCTTCTACCCTCAGTGTCTTCAAAAGGAGGCTAGATAATCACCTAGCCAGGGTTGTTTGACCCCAGCATTCTTTGACCCCATGGCAGGGGGTTGGACTTGATGATCTGCTCAGGTACCTTCCAACCCTACCCACTATGAAACTATGAAACCTTAAGTACCACCAGCAAATTTTTGTCACATAAAGCAATTATAATAAATCTGCTAACACATACCACTTGCAGGTTGTCTGCATAACACAGATTGGGAACCACCGCTCTAGGGTTTTGTTTGTTTTGTTCCTTATTTGTGGTTGTGGTATTCACACCTATTGAGTTCTCTGTCAGGTCTCACCTGGGCTAGGGACAGACATTCAAAAAGCCTGACCCTGAATTTATTCAATCTTTGCAAGTTAGTCTAACCTACCTAGGCTGAATCAGCTTGTAACTGTATAGAACTTAGGTCGCTGTGCAAAACTTAGGTGGCTGATTCGATTTGGCAGAGATTTGGCCAGATTAGGTGGCCAAATCTCCGAATTGAATAAGGAGAGACTTTAATCTCTCTGAATCAAACTGGAACCCTCTAGATTGATTCAGAGAGATTCAGAAAGATTCGAACATAGACACAGCTTTAAATGTTTTTCTACATACCTCAAGGTACCAGGGGACTTGTGAATGCTGAGATGCTGGGGTGGATGGAGCATCCCAGAGGAGCATAGGGAAGTCCCCAGCGTGGTCAACAGCAGACCTGAAAGTGGACCAGAAGCACTTCTGGTTCACTTCTGGGTTCAGCAGGGGACCCAGCCATCCCCCAGCTTGGCAACAGGTGCCTCCTGGGTCTGGCGGAGCCAGGTCTCCCTGAGGGCACGGAGTGGGACCCCCCCCCCCCCTGCAAGTTCTCATTGGCAGACCCAGAAGTGAACCGGAAGTACTTCTGGTCCACTTCAGGGTTCACCGCCAAGGATGCGGAGGGCCCACCCACACTCTTGTGGGATGCTCCATCCGCCCCACCATCACAGCATTCACAAAACATGCCTGGCACCTCAAGATATGTAGAGAAAACATTTAAAGCTGTGTATATGTCCAAATCAGCACCAAATCTTCAGATTTAGATTTGGCCGAATGGAATCAGGAGACTGATCTGAATCAACGAACTGAATCACTGTCCCCGATTCGGGCTCACACATGCAAAGTACTATAATAATATGTATTCTGAAACATCAAGTTCTCGTCCTCTCAGACAAAGATCCAAATTCAGTGAACACTTTTTATCAACTTTGCTGTCTTCTATTCCTCATTTGGACAACAGGGATAACAACACCTCTTCACCATATAGAGATGCTATAAGATAAATTAATGTGTATGAAGCACTCAGTCACTTGAGTAACAAGCATCATAGAATAGCCTCTCAGGAAGTTAATCATTCTACTTTAAAACAGAATTTGAATAGTGTAATTGCAGAAGGGATCATGCACTCAACAAAACAAATAAAATAATGATCAGCTACTCATTAAGTTGGCATTGACTTCCCTGTGCGCTGAATAAAACAGAGATCCTGTTGGTGAAGGGAGGGGAAGCACTTGTAAGCATGAAGTTAAAGACTGTATCATAATGAATATGTGCATGTGAACAATATGACTTAGACTGTATGGGGAAGTAGTTATCCATGTTAGTCTGAAGTCAGGAAGAATGCAGGTCTTTAAGGTGAGATTCTGTCCTTCTGCTTAAGATTGTATAGGCAACTATAATTGTGGCATTTCCTTTTCCATGCTTGAGTTTGTAACCTTTAGCATGTTATTCTAATGTAGGGTTCTTATAACAGAATCACACAATAATAAAGTCTAGGACAGCTTGAAGTAATACTTTTAATTAACACAAGTTTATATCAAATGTTTTTAGTTCACCCTGTGCCAAGCTCATTTTCTTATTACTTTCTCCAAAGTGTTGACTATTGCACAAGGTAGTACAGAATTTATCATAGAAAGAAATTCCCTTGTGATAGAAAGAAAGACCCTTTAGAAGGCATTTTCAATAAAATGACTTCAACTAATAAAACAAAATTGGTTTAATCAGATACCTATATATTGGTCCAGAGGGAGTAGACCTGGCATACTATCTTTTTGTTTTCCAACTTCCGAGCACACAGAACCATTTTCAATTAAAAGAGCCTAATTAGTACTGATAATGTGGGTTTGTTGGGAACTCTGAAGCTGTTCTAAATGTTATAGGGGGGTTGAACCCAAGACCAAGATGTTGTAAAGGTGGCCTAAAGCCGGTCTGCTCTGATCTTCCTGTCCTGTTCTGTGTGTAGCTTGACTAGTGTAGCTTCGCCTGTACATGTCCAGTACTGGTTTATCTAATTCCATTCTACATTCCAGAAAGAAGTAATTTTTTAACTGATCATTTATGTCCAATTATAAAATCTGCATCGATATTTAATCAGACTTTACAAGATTTTCATTTTTGTCTATTTTGTTATCTTTACCAACAAAAAAACCTGTGTATATGTTGCTTCCTTGTTTACTTATTCACAACATTAGTATGAGAAACAATATGTATTTTACACATTTCCCACAGCTTCACATTTTCTGCTCTGTGTTTTTCACTATCTTCTTCATCAGGCTGATCCCCATGGTGAAACTCCTTGTAGTGAAAGCACTGAACTTTGTGCAGCAAGATATCATGAATTCCTCAGTGGGAAAATGCAAAATGCTGTTTTCCCTTTCGTCTCTATTTCCCTATATTATTATAAAACCACATTTTCATGTAAAAGTTCAGCTCAGGCTTGTATGCGGAGATTAGATCGAATCCAATTTGTTTTTGTAGCATTCTGTATACAGCATTTGAATATCAAGGATTTGTTTGAACATCAGCTGTTTAAACATAGTTGATATCTATGCTGCATTTCAGAATATTCCCAACATATCTAAGGGCACATTTAAATCTTCTAGAGGATTATCATTTTCTTCAGCTGCTGATTTCCAGGCATGAAGTAATTAAATCTTAACAGGAAAACTGTCTATTTGTTAAGAGAAAAAATAATCAAAGCATACTAAAAAGCTGAAGAACATAAGTACTTCAGACTCTCACTAAAGCTCTTTAACACTTCCTGTTCAGTGTTTGCACTGGATTTGTCAAGTAGCCATTACTGCAGAAGTTTGAGAGGCCCAGGAAAGAAAAAATTGCTTAGGAGCTTTTAGAGTTCATGTGTAACAAACACATTAGCTTTCAAATTTTTAGTATTATTATTTAAAAATTGATTTAAGGCATCTACTTTTGGCCATTAAATATCACTGATAAGCAAAAAGGTCAACTCTGTGCTGTCAAAAGCAACATAAGATTATTTTAATGAATTCTTTATGAAATCAACAGTTTCCTTAACTGTGTGAATGGGTTGTCAAATTTTTCATAAAATAAAAGGTAAAAGTAAAATGGAAAGACTCAGAATCACTATTGCTCTTACAAAAATAAAAGAGGATGAGAAATCCAGTATTAATTTTGTAAGCATCAGTTAGTAAACCCCAAAGATCAATATTTCAAAATTTTCATTTAGTCTCAAACACAATGATTTCATGTTTTATTAGTCAGTATCATTGCAAGTGCTATAAAATATATTAGGTTATAAAGGACATCAAATGAGATCCAAAAAAAGAAGTATGTAGGAGAGAACCATCTTAGAAGCATATTTATGCATACACACTCATGCTCTTTATTTTCCCCCCAAAAATTATATAACAACACTGCTGTCTTTTGTAGATTCGTAAGTGTTCACCTGAAAGGGGAGTGAACAATACAATACAGTAGGGTTGGTGACCTTGTAATTAAAATCACAAGTTTCTTGACACCTAGAAGCCTGTCTTCTATGATTGGCTCTGTCACTAATTCAGGATTTTTCCCTTATCTGGATTATGGAGAAGTCAACACTTACCTGCACCTTAGAGAGATTTCAAGACTAAATCCATTCATATATGGCAACAACCTACAACTTGATGGAAACTCAATACACATTGTTATATAGATTTTGTTACACCCCTGGAAAGCTGTGGTCCATGAAATTGCTACCATACAAGCACTGTTGGAGAAATTGCAGTGGGAAAAAGAACTTAAAATCGGTAATTTTGTTTTTCCCCTAACATGCAGAGTTACTAGATGAAAATTATCAGGGTTACAAAAACTATCATTGGAATGAAGGAAAAAGGAACTGCTCTCCACAGAAGGTCAAGTTAGGAACAGACAAAATTGAAAGGTAAAAGATAAAAGTTATTTCTAACAAGGAAAAACCTTGATGTTTAGATACATCTAGAACACATTACAGTAATCCAAGATCAGCAAGGTCTTAAACATAAGAGAATAAGATGCTTCTGTCTTGCAAAGTGCAGGTAATAAAAATGTGTTCTTAGCAACACTGTTGCCTGGATATCCAAAAGTTGCTAGTCTTCTAGTTGTGGGGCGCCAATCTAATTTACACAATTTTTTGTGCAAAGTGTATTTGGTCTAACTTCTGATTAATTCATTCCTTTGATATATCTGCTGGATTCCCCTGTGATTGTCTTTAACTTGAATACAATGTTTCAATTTAAAGGCAATAGATCCTGTTCAACAAAGCTTCCTTCTTGGATTGGTATCTTTCCATCCATTCTGTTAATTATTGTGGTTTGTCTCAAGACCCTTGGGAGAATGGTTTTATTTAATTATCTTATGATTACATTTTTGTACAGTATTCACGATACATTAAGTTGGCAGTATTTAAGAAATAATATATCGACAAACTAAATTTAAAAAAAATAACAACAAAGTTGGGCTACAATACGGAGTGAACAGCTGTTCAAGGCTAGAGAATGAAGATCACCCTGTGCTCCTGAGCGATGCATTGAAAGCCATTATAGACTTAACATTAATGAAAAAACTAGTACTGACTTCAGTAGGATGTCTATAAAAAAGAATACACTGCAATACTCAAAATGATTTCCATACTGATGGGAGGCTATAAAATGTGTCATCTTTCATTGAACCTTTTGAACGTACGGAATCTGCAGTCTGCACTCCCTCATCTCCAGAAGTTCATATGCTGTGAGTGTAGAACTACCTACATCTCTCACAACAAGTAGCACTTCAAACAGCATTAATTATCTGCAGCATTGTACCTCCCAGTACCTAGAGCCTCATTATATTTGTCCCACCAATTATACTATGGGAAAAGAGGCCTTTCTACACTCACTCCTATCTCTAGCATGGCTATGCTAAGGCATATATGTGTTAGGCAGAAGGTAGGATAGAGTTGCGCCTTATAGACTAACTAAACACAAAGTGCAACTCTACCCTACCTTCTGTCTGACTTCAGGCTAACAAGGCTGACCACTAGGGGTGTGTGAAATGGGCCATATTCAATTCAGATTTGGATTTGCCCCAAATCAGAGACAGCAATTTGATTTGTTGATTCAGATCACTGTCCCCAATTCGATTCTGCCGAATCTGAATATAAAGATCTGATGCTGACTCAGAGATTCAGCGTTTCAGGCATAGAAACAGCTTTAAATGTTTTTTTTACATACCTCAAGGTACCAGGTGCAGCTCATGAACACTGCAATGCTGGGGCAGATGGAGCATCCCACAGGAGTGTGGGGGAGACTGTGTGCTCAGCAGCAAACCCAGAAGTGGATCACAAGTACTTCAGTCCACTTCTGGGTCCACCACGGAGTGTGCTGGGGGCCCCCCATTCCCCCACCCAGCTTAGTGATTGGCCACGGGGGAACCCCGGGTGCCCCCCCAGACCCAGGAGTCACCAGCTGCTGAGACAGGGGGGCAGGAGGGGGCCCCCTGCATGCTCCCTGACGAACCCAGAAGTGAACTGGAGGTGCTTCTGGTCCACTGTCAAGCACACAGGGGAGCCCCCCATGCTCCTGTGGGATGCTCCATCCACCTCACCATCCCAGCATTCATAAGCTGCCTGGTACCTTGAGGTATGTAGAAAAAACATTTAAAGCTGTGTCTATGTCTGAATTGCCAAATCTTTCCAAATCTCTTCAAATCAATTCAGAGGGTTCCAATTAGATTTGGAGAGATTAAAGAGTCTCCTGCTTTGATTCGGATTCAGAGATTTGGCCACCGAATCGGGCCGAATTTCTGCCAAATCGAATCAGGGACTGAAGCTTTGCACAGCCCTACTAACTGCCTATCTTTGCTTATGTTTAATTTAGCTTTCCATATTCCACTTAACAGAAGCATTTTGTACAACATTGTGTGTGACAGCTAGTACAAGGCCCCTACACCACTTAAGGCCTATATATGGCATTTTCAGCTGAATACCTGGCCATGCAAGCCCAGAACTTTAAGGTGTTTAGCCACCTAGATCCCACTGCAACTGTGAAATTACAGTGGGATTTAGGTGCCCAAGTACTTTTAGATGCCTAAACCTCCCCAACTCTAGAAGTAAATTACATTCAGCTATCGGCCTTGGATGTATGACATACTTACCTTAGTTTTACTCAAAGAAGCTTAGTCTACAGGAAACAGTACAGTATTTTCAGGTAGAAATTTACAATACCAGAAACACTTACTCGCTAGTGCCAGGCGGTCATTCTGTAAGCTTTGAAAAAGCACATCTTGGGATAACATTTCAGGGAGGCAGGTAGGTATTAAGTGAATGGTGGTTATCTCAAATTAGACTTCATGCTCATTCTAACATTTTCTTCCACACCTCTGCTTTCTACCCAGAATAAATGTGTTCAGGCAACTGTTATCTGGTCTCAAATCACATTCTGGGAATAGCTTATAAAAAAGGAGTAAGTTAGCTTTACTGTATGTTATACAACTTCTGAGAAATAATTAACCCTTGAAACAAAGACACAGAAATGCTTACTTAAAAGCAAGATCAAAAAGAATATTGCTCATACTGACAATAAGATATAAACCAGGTCACATTAGAAATGCAAAGGAGATTCTTATATTTCTATGACCAGGTGGCAACCGTTTCTGGCAGCAATGCCACTGGTTATTTGATAGTGAATGCAATTGAAATACAAAGAAATTATCCGTATGTTGCACTGCAGAATTTAACAAGAGTACAGCATCCAAAACGGTAATATACAGGCAATGAAATGCTAAAAAAGCAGTGTGTATTATCCCTTTTAAGGTGTATTTTTTACTGTTATGAGCAAATTTTCTGTCATGTAAACAACACAGATATTAAAAAAGGACCAAAGAGTAACAAGCAGTGAGAAGGTGTTGTAATTACTATAATTTAAACATCTGAAAAAGACATCACATCTTTGAAACATCCCAATGTTAATTTCAAACTAGCAAAAGCTGAAGACAAAATAAATATGTACGATTTGCAGTATTGTACAAATCATTCTGAAAAGGAAGAAGCAGACATAAAGGTAGATCGGAGCTATTACTTTAGAAAGGTTTTAAAAACAATGCTCTAGAATAGTTTAATATTCTTACTTCTTAATGATACTCGTGGAAGACTGTTCTTAAAAAATAATCTGATTCTCTTGTCAAATTTCACTTAACTTCTGTTGCAATTAAGGAAGGGAAGAGAGGTGTCTCCCTCATTTGAATTAGGAAAATCCAGTATTCTGCAATCTCTTCTAGCTCTGATTTACAAAAATTGGAGACACCCATCTAACAAAGGCAACACAATCAGAGCACGTTCAAAAGGCAACTTGCATAGGGCCAGGTCTACAGCTGGGGTAAATTAGTGAAGCTCCATTGCAACAGATGATCCTTTTCAAGGTTAAAGGCATCCTCCTCTCTTCCTTCCCTTATGCATGCCAGCAGGCCCAAAACCACATTGGCTGGCACCAGATAGAACTCTCTCAAACAATACCACTCTTCTCCATAATCAGTACTCCCCAAGCATTGCTTTTGCAACACATATTCCCCTAGGCTCCCCCAAAATAATTCCTTGTATTTTTGTTTTGTATAATAATATTAACTATTTAGATTAATATTTCTTCGGGGGGGGAGGGTTGTTCATTTGCTTTTTGGGTTTGTTTGGTTGTTTTATTTGGATGGTTGCCTCTGAAGGAAAGGGAGAAAAATCAGAAATTGGTGATGGCAGACAAAATCTGTCATTGTCATCTCTTGATGATCCTCAAAGGCAGCAATAAAAAAAGCATGTCTGTAGTTTTATATTTTTGGAGGGGGAAAATATTCTACCTCCATCAGTTTATTCTGTATTTTGTTAAATTATAGAGAAGAGATCCAGGCTCAAGGTTATATTACTGATCTATTTAGGGTGATACAGTATGTTGTTTCAAGGGCTGGCACAGTAAGCTTCTTCACTTCCTGCATAAATTATTCTTCCTTAGAAGTACTGACAGCACATGCAAGCTGAGGAAAACAGAAGCAAACAGATTTGCCATTAAGTAGCCAAAACTATTGATTTGGTATAAATGGTACAAAAGTACAGACCCTGAGTTAAATATGGAGATGCAATAAATATGCCAATTACTTTGTATATACAGAAAAACACATCCAGCAGCTTTTAATAATCTCTCCCTGGCAGTTTTATTGACTAACTATCCTCTGGCCTTGTTTCACAGAAGTAAAAGAGACTTCTTTTTCCCTCTTTTCCTTTTTAGTTTCTCAAAAATATACTCTAAAGAAGAAAATGATCAATTATACTCCAATAAAGTATGAGGTATTTAAACCTATCATCTTTAATTTCTTTTATCATTGACTCTTATCTTCCACTTATTTCTATTGAGTTTTCTGAGTCCTTCACTTTTTGCCAATATATCCAAGAGCACACCACCTAAACCACCAATATCTTCTACAACTGATAGTTGTTTGCATTCTGCAGACCTGGACTGAAGTCCCTTTGATTAGGCAAGAAGAAAACTATTTCTCATAATGCATGATTTTCACCTCCCCCCCCATTTTTGTTGCTCCATTTGGACTCTTTCCAGTCTGTTCACATCTTTCTTGAAGTGTGAGACCCAAAACCAGACAGTACTCCAGGTGAGACTTCACCAGTGCTGAATAAAATTGCAGAATTACTTTCCTTGATTTGCAAGCAAAATTCTGCTAATACAACCCAGCCAATGCTGTTGGCTTTTTTGCAACAAGAGTGCAATGTTGGCTAAGTTTATACTTTACTGTAACCCCTACGTCCATCTATGAATTAGTGCAACCCAGCCAAGCATTCCCCAGTCTTTATTTTTGTATGCAATTATTCTGTCCCAAGTGAAGAACTTTGCACTTGACTTTGATGTATTGTATCTAGTTCATTATGGACCTCTTTCTGATTTATCCAGGCCATTCTGGATCCTAGATATACCCTCCTGAGTGTCTGTAGTTACACCCAACTTGTTGCCATCTGCAAATTTGATAAGTATGCATTCAATCCCATCATCTCTAAAAAAGCATTTGCCAGTGTTTATTATTTTAAATGATAAAGACATTAAACAATGCTAGGCCCAGCTAGATCCCTGAGGGGCCATACTTGATACCTTCACCCAATTAGATATTGAGCCACTGATGATTACTTATTGAGTATGATGATGCAACAAATTGTATTTGCACCTTATAGTACTTTCATCCAGTATATATTTTCTTAGCTTCTTAATATGAATGTCATGGACGACAGTGTCAAAATGGATGATAGTATCAATAAAGACGTACTTAAGTCAAGGCATACCACCCTTCCCCACCCCTTCCACCCCATTGAAGAAAATCAGGTTGGTCAGGCATGGCTTGCTCTCAGTAATCCATGCGGACTGTTCCTGATTAACTTGTTCTCCTCTAGGTTCTTCACAATAGAATCCTTGAGGATCTGCTTCATGATTCTTTCTAGTATCAAGGTCACACTGAGTGATCTGTAATTCCTCTTTTTCATAGATTCTCCTTTTCCTTTTCTTTAAAATAAGTACTATAGTTGCTTTTCCCCAATCATCTAGGACCTCACCCAACCTCCATAGATAGTTTTCTGATTAAACTTTCTGCAGAAAATGTCTGGTTTTCAGGGAAGATTCCCTTTATTTTCCTAAAAAAATTGAGAAGCTGAAGAGTTGAAGATCAATACTTGTTTTGTTTTCGTGGTTACTGGGTGCATCTACATGCTCATTAATGTGCAGTAGTTACTGAATATTTTACTTAGTACTTGTATAATCAAGTACTAAATAAATGTGCAATAACTAGAATTACTGCACAGTAGCACTGGCAAATGCTTTTTTAGAGATGCTACTGTGCAGTAGCCTAATAATACTACACAGTGGTATATTAGCATCGTCTGTGTTGTGATGCAATACTGTGCAGTGTTATTAGCTTCTAAGCATTAAGCATCTCATGTAGATATGCCCACTGTGTCTATCTTTATAAAAAGTCAATATTTGCTGTAACTAATTAAAATAATATTTTCCAGGAACCCTAACTTTGGTTCATTTGGAATGGGTCTCTGAATACTGTGACTTCATGTTGTATTTCCTATTTGTATATCAGAACAAGAAATTGTATTCAGTTTCTTACTATTCCTTCTGCCTTATTCTCTCACCCCATCCCACCTACATTCCTCAGGTACACACTTGCAAGCACTGGGCAAGGTCTGGGTCTGAATGTTAAGGTGAAGACTTTCAGAGGGACCCTGCTTGCAGAGAAAATACGAAATCCAAACTGTTACAGTGACACATAAGGGCAAATACAGCTCTTACAGAAAATAAAATATACATGGTAGGAACAGAAAGGAAAGGAAAGGAAAAACGTAGAACATCATTGTAGTAAAACTGTTGATAGTAACAAAACCTCTTTGTGAATCATGTGTTGTAAGCAACTAAAGACATATAAAATAATTCAGAATATCTAAATAGCAAAGATTACATATAATACTCTAGACCTAGAATTAGGCTCTGATCCTGTAGTCACTGACACACATAACTTTATGCATATAAGTTGTGCATACCATTATGTTACATAACTAGATGCATACGAGTAGAAAGTTAAGCATGTATTTACTCATTAGAAAGTTAAGCATGTATTTACTTGCAAAATAAAAAAGAAACAGCATTAGTATAACAAGTATATGGATACAGGGAACCTGGCTTGAACCCCCAGCCTTCATTTAAAAAATAACACTATAATATTTATTAATATTTATTAAATAGCTTATGTGTTTTTTCAAATGGATACATTTAAAATGTTCATATAGGTGCATACTAAATTAGAACGGCTTTTTTATTGTACTCAATTATATATATATGTATGTATGTATATATGTATGTATGTAGAGATAGATAGATAGATAGATAGATAGATAATTTATATAAAGAATGGCCATGATGTATACATATATGTATAAAGGGCAGAGTAAAGGTTATAAAGGTAACTATTCATTTGGCGATTCCTTAATCAAGAATTTAACTGCTCATGTTTCATATCATTCTTAAATAGTCTTATTGAATAAAATAATATCCTGTATTAATTTAAGAATTTCATTCATTTATACATTTAACTCTATGACGGATGCATTGTTGAATATGAAGTATGCCTTCTGCAAGTTATTCTCTCTCCCTTCCCCCTCCCCAATGCATGTATTTCTTCAGTCTTCAAAGAAAATTTCCTATTTAAATGAACGGTCTCAGTGATTTGGAACCAGTACATACTGAGAGTTTTTGTCCTTTCCTTTTGGCTAGTGTTACGTGCCGATGAAGAACAGAACAAGGACACCATGTTAGATTTATAAGGAAATAATGTCAAAATGGTTAATGCAATTCACCAGTTCAATAAACTGGATTACATTTTAGTAGGACAAAAGATCAACGAAAACCTATTTATATTCATTGGCTGAAGGCTGTAACAGCAACCACATAATGCATTCCCCATCTTTAGGCTCATTAGCTGTGGCTATTAGATTTGTTAGGTACCATAACATCCAGATGTTTTTGGACAGCTCAGCTGACATTTTATCCATGTGTAGATTAAATATTAATGGATAGCAGGTGAAGAAATGCAATAACCATTCTCAGTTTTGGAGGGTTTTCAACACTGCATATAACTGCCATTTTTTAAAAAGAATTTAAATGCATGGGAAAACAGAAAACAAAACTCAAAAGGAGTGATCCTAATTCCAGTTAACAAAGAGGAGCAACTGGCCTCCTTCTGTACATCTTTGTATTTTACTATATCTTTATCCTTTAAACAGAGGTCAAGCGTGGGGGACCAACTGGCTCCATACAGAAGTTCCCAGTTCTTAGCCAGAAGCTTCAGTAGTTCCAAACTGAAACCTCTTGGGTTAAATCTAACTTTTATTGGCCTCGTCTGTTCTCAGTGTCATGATCAGAGTAGTGGAGAATGCTTTCTGGTCACCAGCTGAGTTTGAATAAGGATGAGTCCTTACAACTCTACTCTTGAAAAACAGTTGGGAATTCTGATGCCATTTTTGGTCCCCCCTCAATATAAAAATGTTGAGGATATACACTATATTGTTTTCTCCATCATCACAATTGTGATTTCAAGCATTCTGTTTTCTTTTCTTTCCAAAAAATCTGAAAATATTTTATTTAAAATATCTGATGTGAGGCAAAGAGAAGTTTTAATTATGCATCAGTTGGTATAGGATAAATGTTATGAATAAAGTTTAGATATTATGCTTTGATAACTTTGTGCTCTCTTAATGTTTCCTACATAAAAGAAAACAAAATAATCTGAATCACGCTTCACTAACAAACATTGCCATTTTTTCTTATGCTTTGTTGTTCCTTCCGTGGCAGATTCTCTCACTGGGAGAGATCCTAAGCTGGTGTATAGCAGAATTGCTTCATTTAATCAAGTGGCAAGGATTTCTTAGTGCAATATCTTTTAACGGAACAAGTATGTAGTTGGGATAAAATTAGACAGTCTTTTTTAATGCAAAAATTTAAATCAGTGAAGCTCATCCAGTTTTATCCTGGTTGAGGTTCTGGTCTCCTGGTTTTAACATCACTATGCAAAGGAAACCACTTTTCAACATCAGTAACGGTGGCAGAATCTGTAGTAGTACTGTTTCAGTAGCCCCATTGAAAGTTTAGGTATCAGACTCTGGACCTCAGTTACTGCAGAGCTCTCCAAAGGACCATCTGCTTTTTAATAGAAGACAATAGTCTGATAATTTGCTTTTTAATAAAAGACGTGTTGCTGTCAGACATGCCCTGAACATTTTGTGAAACAGATACAAAATTATATCTACTTTAGACAATAAACATGTTAGGAATTTTGCAAGAGAGTTTAAATGAATTTATTTGAATTTATAGGCCTCAATCATTGCATTTACATATGGTTTTTGTCCTGTGTAGGGTTTTTTTTTTTTTCCAGCTGTGCCAGGAGAGTCAGCTTTATTGTACTGATTGAGTGCTGCCTTTTGCTGGCACTTGAGATTTATGAGAATGTATGAGCTAGAAAAGAGATTTTGTGCTCTATAACAGCTTGAGACTTTATTGAATGTCCATGGTCAATGTTCACAGTTAATGTCACTCAGCTGTCTTTTTTAAATGACAGTGTAAATTCACAGTTGGTCCAAAAATAACTGTTCGGAAACTAGTCTCCAGTTGTGTAGCCAAGATTGAAAGAACATGAAGCCACTGAATTTCCTGAGAACTGTCTGCCTGAAGAACTTTAGAAAGAGAAATGTGCATTGCCAGCCATCCATCTCACAGAAGTCCAGTAAATGAATTTTGAACTCAGCAGTCAATCAGTGCTAAAATATAGGCACAGCCAAACTCACTTTTGCCTAATTTCAAAACCCACTCAAACATCATGGGCTTGACATTTCACCTTGAAAGCTAACATTCTGCTGAGGTGTGGTCTGTTTTTTTTTTCTTCAATAGCCAGAGGGGGATAAAGGGAAAAATTCTGTTGGAGTGAAAAATAGATCAGAATTAAAAAATGGATAGAAAAATTCTATGTTAAAAGGAACAGAGAAGGTGGAATAAATACATGTGATATAAAATGAAATACAGTATGAATGTCATTTTAAAATCAAGACTGAATATCTTTCTGGTATAGCTCATACATAAGTTACGGCCTAGATGTAGAAATCACTAGGAAAAAGTTTCCGTGCCCTGTGTTACGCATGAGGTCAGACTAGATGACCATAATGATGCCTTCATCTGTGACTCAGTGAAAATCATAGAGCAAATGCTTGTGCCAGCCTAACTTTTGGAGGTTCTTTTATCACTAATATGTAGCATAGACTTCCTTTTATCTACATGAACAAAAAACCAACTACAGTTTGGATTCCAACTGTCTAAGTGCATGCCTAAAAGTGTGTGTCACCCCAGTACAACTGGGGAACAGGTATGTAGCCCTGGCAGCGCTGGAGACTGGGCGTGAGGAAGGAAGAAGGGAGGAAGCCACGCTTTCAACCAACAAGCCGGCATCCGTACCTCCTGAGCATCATCCAGTGACCCAGAGGAAGAGACATTGGGTTATCACCATAGGGGACTCCCTCCTCAGCGGAACGGAGGGACCCACCTGCCATACAGACCCCAATGTGAGAGAAGTATACTGTCTCCCAGGAGGCAAGACTGGGGATGTCACAAAGAAGATCACTGACCTCACCTGGCCTTCCGACTAGTTTCTTATGGTCCTCATCCACGTGGGAACCAATGATGCGACCCAGAATAGTCCGGACCAGATCATGGATGACTACATGGTTCTGGGGGCCAAGTTTAGAGAGTTGGGGGCCCAGGTGGTCTTTTTGTCCCTCCTCCCAGTTAGTGGAGGCCGTCAGTGGCAGAATGCCTGCATCTGTGAGGTGAACTGGCACCTCCGGAGTTAGTGTCGCCACGCCGGATTTGGCTTCCTGGACCATGATCCGCACTTCAGAGCAGAGGGCATCCTGGGGCGTGATGGTCTCCATCTCTCCCCCAAAGGTAAGCTTTTGTTTTCTTACAGGCTAGTTGACCTCCTCCATCAGGCTTTAAACTAAGTTCGTCAGGGGATGGGGATCCACAGGAGCAAGAGATAACTCAACCAGGTGTAGGACCTGCCCAAGGTATATACCAAGGGACCAGTTGTCTCTCAGGAAGTGGGGGGTGACCAGGGTCTCTTCACTAATTAAGGTGTCACTTCACTAATGCAAGAAGGATGGGAACAAGCAGGAGGAGCTTGCTCTCCTGCTTGCAAGTAGTAAAATCAATCTGGTTGGCCTAGTGGAGACGTGGTGGGATGAAACTTTTGACTGAGCAGTAGACATCGAGGGCTATAGGTTGTTTAGAAAAGATAGGAAGGGGAAAAAAGGTAGGGGGGTTGCACTCTATGTTAGGGCACGGTATATTAGTTCTACCTTCCAAATGGGACCAGAGGAAGGCTTAACAGAGACCCCATTGGTCAAGCTCCAAGGAGGGTAGGGGGAGAGGGATCTGGTGGTAGGGGTTTACTACAGGCCACCACATCAGGAGGAAGAGCTGGATCTGGAATTCTCCAGGCAGCTGGGGGAGGCCGTGCATGCAAATGATGTTGTGGTTATGGGGGATACGAATTAACCTGACATCAACTGGGAGGAGCAGTCGACCAGGTCTAGCCACCCACGAAGGTTCCTGGCATGCGTACAGGACCTACACCTTGTGCAGGAGGTACTCGACTCCACCAGGGAAAACTCCATACTGGATCTGGTGTTAGCCTCTGGGGATGACCTGGTGGGGGAGGTGCTAGTACAAGGGAGGCTAGGGGACATTGATCATGAAATGATCCAGTTTGCTATTCAAAGAAAGGTGGGGAGGGTAACTAGCACAGCGCAAATGCTTGACTGTAGGAAAGCCAACTTCGAAGTACTCAGGGCAGTAGTCAGGGAGGCACTCGGAGCCCAGGGGTAGCTAGTATGGGGGTCCAGGAAAGGTGGTCCTTCCTCAGGGAGTCTATCCTTGGGGCGCAGCAGGACACAATTCCTCTGTGCAGGAAGGCGGGAAAAGGGTCCAAGAAACGTTCATGGCTGAACGCAGCTATCCAGGCTGGCCTGAGGGCAAAGAAAAAAGCGTACTGGCAGTGGAAGCAGGGGGCAGGGACAAAGGAGGAGTACACATTTGGTGAGGAAGGCACTGCAGCTTAGATTAGCTTCTGGGATTAAGGATAACAAAATGTCCTTTTTCAAGTATATAGGTAGCAAGAAAAGGTCTCGGGGTAAGATTGGACCCCTACATGGCAGGGCATGGCAGTTGGTGATGGACTCACAAGAGAAGGCAGAACTCTTCAACAAGTTCTTTGCCTCTGTGTTCCTGTCTGCTAACAATGGGGTGCTCTCGGGTGGCAGCGTAGAGAGGCCCGGGAAGGATGCGAGTCCCCCGACTGTTAGTTCAGACCTAGTTAAGGATTACCTGGAGGGCTTAGATGTGTCCAAGTCAGTGGGCCCAGATGACCTTCATCCACGGGTGCTGAGGGAATTGGCTGGTGTCATTGCGGAGCTTTCGGCACGGCTGTTTGAGGACTCCTGGTGCTGTTTGAGGACTCCTGAGGACTGGAAAAGGGCCAATGTAGTCCCTATTTTCAAGAAGGGGAGGAAGGAAGAGCCTGGCAACTACAGGCCAGTCAGCCTCAGTTCTATCCTGGGGAAGGTCTTTGAAAAATTTATCAAGGGCCACATTTGTGAGAACCCTGCAGGGGAAGTGATGTTGAGGGGTAACCAGCATGGGTTTGTGCAAGGCCGATCCTGCCTGACTAACCTGGTCTCTTTCTATGACCAGGTAACAAAGAGCTTAGATGGGAGGGAGAAAGTCGATGTCATCTTCTTGGACTTCCAGAAGGCCTTTGCCACAGTGTCCCACCCAATTCTGGTGGGCAAGCTGAGGGACTGCAGCATTGACGAATGCACGGTCACATGGGTGATAAACTGGCTCCAGGGTTGAACCCAGAGGGTGGTGGTGGATGGGTCAATGTCGACCTGGGAGGGTGTAGGCAGCAGAGTCCCCCAGGGCTCAGTCCTTGGGCCAGTGCTGTTCAACATCTTCATTAGCAACCTGGACGAGGTGTGGAGAGCACCCTGTTCAAGTTCACTGATGACACCAAGCTGTGGGGTAAAGTGAATACACCGGCAGGCAGGGACCACATCCAGGCAGACCTGGATAGGTTAGAGAAGTGGGCGGATCTAAACAGGATGTGGTTCAACAAGGACAAGTGCAGGGTGCTGCACCTGGGGAGAGGAAACCAGCATTATGGTTCGAAGCTGACCATCTCGGCAGCACAGAGGCAGAGAGGGATCTTGGAGCCAGGATGATATGAGTCATCAGTATGACAAAGCAATAGGCAAAGCCAACTGCAGCCTGTCATACATCAACAGGGGCATCACTAACAGGTCCAGAGAGGTCTTGCTCCCCCTCTATGCGGTGCTGGTCAGGACGCAGCTGGAGTACTGTGTCCAGTTCTGGGCACCGCACTTCAAGAGGGATGTGGAGAACCTGGAGAGGGTCCAGAGGAGGCCACTTGTATGGTTGAAGGCCTCCATGGCCAGCCCTATGAGGAGAGGCTGAGGGACCTGAATCTCTTCAGTCTCCACAAGAAGAGAGTGAGGGGGGGATCTTGTGGCTTCCTACAACTTTATCAGGGGCCACCAGCAGGGACTCAGGGAAAGTCTGTTCACCAGGGCCCCCCTTGGAGTCACCAGGAACAATGGCCACAAGCTGAGGGAGGATAGGTTTAGGTTAGATATTAGGAAGAACTACTTCACTGTAAGGGTGGCCAGAGCCTGGAATAGGCTTCCCAGAGAGGTGGTGCTCTCACCTTCCCTGGAAATCTTCAAGAGGAGACTGGATAGGCACCTGACTGGGGTCTTATAACCCCTGCCACTCCCAGTGCTGCTTCCTGCCCATGGCAGGGAGTTGGACTAGATGATCTGTCTAGGTCCCTTCCGACTCATTGATTCTATGATTCTAAACCTAGATACTCACTCCCTAACCTGCAATTATCTTCTCAAAAGAGGGACATACCAAATGTATTTGGATGCTATTGGGTTAAGCATCTAACATTGCCGTAGTGAATGGAGACACTTCAAACATACCTAAGAACAATTTTATCTTGAGATACTCCATAGAAAGGATGGTGAGTTGCCATTCTCCAAAGGGAAATTCAGAAAGTTTGTACACAGTTAAAGAGTACCTTAGTACGAAATGCTAAAACACAGAGGTGTGCCTGAACTCTTTTCCCTCAAACTTTCAGTTAGGTAAATCCATTCACCTGTGATTCAGTAACACAGTTGTTTTTTTCAGATTGCTGTTTATTGGTTTTTCTTAAGATAGGTGATTAAGGATGGCAGTGACATTCATCTTTTGTCCAGTGGACTAGTGGTTAGAGCATCCACCCAAAATGTGGGAGTCCTGGATTCTAGGCCCATCCTATTCACCTTCGAGGGGCTCAAAGCCATAGACCCCACTCCTCCAGAGAATGTTCTAATCATCAAGGGTAGAGAATGAACTATTACATTTGGACACTGAACAGACAAGAATATGAGTCAGAGGCTCTTAAGGGAACAAACCAAAGGCAGCCTGCCTTTGTAGAAGTAGCATAGCTAGGAGTGGATGTGCAGTGCATCAGTCCTGGGTGAAGATTTGTAGGGAGCACCAGAATGACAGGCCTCAGGTGATATTTTTCCCAAGCTCCTTTCCTCTCAAGGACATGCCCTCCTCACTGGAATAAAGAGTCATGTTTCCTTCTCCTTGCTCTTCTTTTGGCCTGAATTTCTTGTCAACTGCCAAGAGGAAGAGTGAAGAATGGCCTCACTAGGCCAGAGCTGCTCTGATGGGACTCAGTAAGCTGTGGAGGGACTGGCTGGGGAAGGAGGCACCCTTATACCCCAGCTAGCCAGGTCAGCTTCTGCATGTGCTGCAGTGGACTAAAAAGCTCTACTGCAGGGTAGTACCTGTATTTACAAGTACTACACTGCTGTGGAGTTTATTAGTTTACTCCATCCTAATAGCCCTGCATGTATAGATGCCAAAACATTTACTGTGGAGCTAATTAGCGTACCCCACAGTAAACTTCTCTTTTAGAAGCACCCATTGTACACCTAATCCAGTCTGTGCCTCCATTTTGGATTTCATTAACTCCAGTCCAGCTCATGGGAGTGTTCAGAACCAATCTGGAGCAGCCACTTGCATACCTGATTCCTGCCTAGGTGCCTTTTTGATTCAAATTGCTTTTTGAAGTGCTCAAGCTCCACTCACAGACCTAAAGAGGCCCCAGCCATTATACCATCAAAACCCATTACCAAGTCACACTAATAGATCTGAATTCATCTCCAAACTATTTGTGGTAATGTACACCATTGGTGTAATATTTGGAACATTTGTCCAGCACATGGAAGACCTAGGTTCAAGCCTCTTCTCCCATATATTAAAGGGATTTGGTCCCAGGTCTCTCATTGCTTGCAGGCAGCTTGACAGCAGCCTGGGAAAGCAGGCTCCTCCCAAGAGGAATGGAAAGCCTGATCTCCACACCTCCCCCCTACCCCCCGGAGCCTGCCTGAGCTGCATGGGGGCCCAGTGCTTCCCTCCATGGCTGTGGTGTCCCCCAGGACTGCCTGAGCTGGGTGCCTAAAGGCGGGTGCTGTCATGGAGGGAAGCACCAGCCCCCACTCCGCCTGCTGGCAGCTCACCCTCCCCTCCCTGCCAGAGAGACAGGTAAGTCAGCAGGGTATGTGCACAACATGGGGGTTTAATCAGTCCTAAATTGAAGCGGTGTTTTTTAAAACCCACTACTTCAATTTAGGGCCCCTGTTTAATCTAGATACACCCAAAAAAGTTTGTTAATCAACTTAGATTCTGTAGTCTATGTAATGCATCAACATAGGCAAAATATATAGTTCCCCCAAATCAGGTAGCCTAGGAGCTTAGGAACGTATTATGCTTAAAGTAATGGAATGACAATCTGACTCTAAATTAAAATTTCTGGTGGAATAACAATTCCTTCCCAATGGAAATTTTTCCAAGATAAAAAAAGGTTTCTGTAAATTCAGAAAATAATTAAAGCACACTCTGCGTGATAATACTTCAGCAAAATCTATTTTCAGATGGGGATAACTACCTCAAAGTCTTGATCTGATGCTAACACTGCTGTCAGCAACCTACTGTAAGCTTTATTTCTAGCTATTTTCTTTTAAGGTAAGACTCTTGTTTGCTATATTAAAATCCTCTTGATGCTTTTGACATATCTTAAATCTCAAACCTTTGGGGGAAAAAAAAGCTGACAAAATTAATTAAACTGTATGACTCATGTAAAATGTTTAATTAGTCACATTGTCACTGATTAGATGGAAAATCTTCAGCATCAAGGTAGCTGATAGATATTGTGGTCCAAAGTGACTTTAAAAACCAGCAATTTCAGCTGCACTGATTCTTGCTCCTTTTATAGTCTTTAGTGAGATTTGTAAATGCTACCTCCCAGTAACCATAGGAACAGTGTCCACTGTCATTTCTTAAAGTGGAAGCACAGATAGTGTCTAAAGTCACTTAATCTATAGGAAAATATATGGACATAATTACTTCCTAATTATTATATACGATATCTCACATTGCATCTTACATTTTAATGTTCTCTGTGCCTGAATGAAGAATTAGATTGGTGACCTTTTCTCCACTGGTTATTGTGATACATGAGACAGCAAGTGGGTTCCAGGCATTTTCCTTTTTTTATTTTAAACAGAAACTAATGTTGGCAATAAAGCTTTTTAATTTTCATTCATGTTGGAGGTTGCATACTTCAAATTCTCCTCCAATCCTGTTCTTTTATATATCTCTTCATCATTGGCAGGCTATTTTCAGCTATTATGGAGGTAACAAAGCATTATGGCCCAGTAAATACAGTAACAGAATGGAATCAGAAGCAGTAGAAGGGAGTCAAAAGACATGGATTCCATACCTAAATCTGCAACTGACTTGCTGCAGGACCTGGGACTTTCTGTCTTACCTTGTGTTCTACCCTGCCATGTTTCCCACTGTAATATCTACTTAATGACACTCTTTATTCTAAAGTGTATTGAGATCTGTAGATGAAGTGAACTATGTCACAGCTCAATACAATGGTTTGATTTTTTTTAAGACAACTAGAAAACAACCTTCAATGTGCAAATGAAATGTCACAAAACCTCAGCCTAGAGATTTGCTTCAATTACTTCTCAATAGACACAGGTCACACAGCTTGCTTTCCATTAGCTCCTATCATAAGGTCTCTTCTGATTCCATTATTTCTCTCTCCCTCCTTCCGTTATTCAGAACTAACGGAGGCATGGGTAAAGGAGCTCTGTGTCCCTGCTTGACTTCAACAGATCTTTCTGTTTTTCCCCACATTCAAGTCCTCAAAGCATTGATTCCACTATTAGTACCAAGGAAGACTCGGTGAGAATTAATTTTTAACCTGCCAAACCCATTCTGTAAGTGGCCAAACGATAAGTAAGCTCACTGATTTGGATAAGATTTTATTAATGGAAGACTAAACCAACCTACTATATCCTAAATTACAGTTATGCATTTAGCACATAAAGCTGCTGCTCTTGAGTTTAGTTCAAATAAATGTACAGTAAGCTCTATTTCATCAGAATCAATTAAGTCTTTTAAAAATGTTGCAATTGTCTCGTCATATTCAGGGACAGATTAACACATCATCCTCCCACTGTATTGGGCCTTGGTGAGGCCACAGCTGGAGTACTGCATCCAATTCTGGGCTCCACAATTTAAAAAGGATGTGGAAAAGCTTGAGAGGGTGCAGAGGAGAGCCACGTGCATGATCAGAGGTCAGGAAAACAGACCTTATGATGACAGGCTGAGAGCTACGGGACTCTTCAGCCTGGAAAAGCGCAGGTTCAGGGGGGACCTGGTGGCTGCCTATAAGTATATAAGGGGTGTTCATCAAGATCTGGGGGAACACCTGTTCACCAGAGCACCTTATGGGATGACAAGGTAAAATGGTCACAGACTCCTGCAAAACCATTTCAGTCTGGACATAAGGAAGAACTTCTTTACAGTCCGAGCCCCCAAGACCTGGACTGCCGCTAGAGGTGGTGCAAGCACCTACTCTGGATTCCTTTAAGATTCAATTGAACATTTATCTTGCTGGGATCCTTTGACCCTAGCTGACTTCCTGCGCCTCAGGCAGGGGGCTGGACTTGATGATCTTCCAAGGTCCCTTCCAGCCCTAATGTCTATGAAATCTATGAACACATAGGCAAACTAGGCGCATGCCTAGGCCCTAAATGAAGAAAGGGCCCAGTTGTGCTTATTTTACATATTGTATTTATTGAGTGAAAAAGTAATATAAATATATAGTATTAAGTAGGGGCCCAAGAGTTTTTTGCCTAGGGCTCGCTAAACAGTTAATCAGACCTGGCTCATACTATCGTCCCATAATAAGAACTTTGTGGCCCTTGCCATTTTCTGTGACATTGCAGATATAGTATGGTTGAGTAGGCTAACTTCTGCAGGAGAAG
The DNA here is from genome assembly GCF_052110815.1 of Crocodylus siamensis. Taxonomy (NCBI): domain Eukaryota; kingdom Metazoa; phylum Chordata; order Crocodylia; family Crocodylidae; genus Crocodylus; species Crocodylus siamensis. The sequence continues at coordinate 71,031,152 of NC_143398.1, forward strand.
ATGGGGACAGAATGTAACCATTCTACAAGTCCCATGGAGCACAATGACAAGGTATCTGAACCAAAATAATTGGGATCTATGTATGAAAAATTGAATTTTGAGGAGAGGGGAAAAGATACATCTGTGGGAAAAAATGTTGTTTGGGGCAAAAAAAAAGAAGAAAGAACAACAATAGTGACCAAAAGACTATTCAAATGGATAACATAAAGATTTGGTCAAAACCCAGATTTATAAAAAGTTGTTCCCCTAACCCTTTTATACCTTGTCAGCGGAGCTGTTTCTGCCCCATGGAATTTCTGATAGATCATGACGTATGCCCCGGGTGTGCTTCTCATCTTTGTCCCGTTAGATTTCAGTGTAATAATAAGTGCAAGGAGAAGAAGGTCCACATAGGATATCCAACTGCCAGTATTACACTTCATATCATGCTACATCTTTCTCCTTGTCCCAGCTATTAGGAGCTGATGAAATAGTCATAAGAGAATTTTTACATGCAGTTGTTACCTTTGGGGGTGCATTGTCTGGGACAGTAGCCAACTACCTTCTTGCAGTGTGTCCTGTGAGTAACAGTAACATGAAACTAAAAGTCACTACCAATGCAATCAGACTTTCAATTTTTCCAATTCTGATGTACTACTAAAGGATGAGGCAGAGCAATCTCACCTGTGTATGAGAGGAAAATCTGACTGTTCTTCAACTTAATGTTGAAGGCAATACCTTGCTCAAGCAATCAGTTCTGGAATGTATCACCCGGAAAATGAAACCATGCAATCCTTCTACAAGAAACACATACAGAGCAGCTGTGGACAATGAAGCTAGCTACAGCTGTGCAGACCATGTAGCCAGAAGGATCCATGGCCTTGCTGCCTTCATCAGAAATGACTTGCCATACACTACCAAATGACATAACACCTCCCAGCGTGCAATAGAATGGAGTACTGTCCAATGACATAATCATTGTCAATATATACATGCCACTCTCTGCCATGTTGTCAGTCCCATCCCTGCCTATTTATGACCAACAAACTTATATCCTGGTGACTTCAATTGTCAACATCAAGATTGAAGATACTCTGTTAACAGTAGCAATGCAGACAATCTTTGTCTCTGGGCAAGCCTGAATGACATACATTTTGGTGGGGAGAGGGAGAAAAAGGAAGGAGCATAGACCAAATTGATTTAATATGAGGTAGGTACTAGATTCTGTATAAGTTTTTAGGGAGAGCACATGTGACTCTTGAATCCCTTGCTGTTTGTATGTGGGCATTTTCATTACTAAAGCCACCTGCCTTTTATAGCAAGGCATGTACTGTAAAGCAGGTGCTTATAGTTAAGCACAGTGCTACAAACATGTCAATATATTATGGGTCCTCTCCTGAGATACAGAATTTTATTTGTATGGTGTTCTCACTTTCTGCGCTGTTTCTTCATTTACTAGTTTAATAACCTTTTCCCACTGTTGGCTATACTATTGACTCCTTAATTTCCATAAACACAGTGGATTTAGCCAAGCAAATTTATAAATGAAAGAAGGCTGCAAGACTTAAGATGGAAGAATTCTTTCATTTCTTCATTACCTTTTTAATTAGTTGTGTTAATGTGTTTAATCCTTTAACAAGTCAGTTTGGTGTATTTAGTATCAAATAAAGGCAATTCTCTAGATGCCCTCTACATAAATTACAAAATTTATGCTTAACTCCAGAAGTTCCTACAGTCCCCTTACCCCTAAGTTTTCACTAGCTAAACTTAGGTGCCAGGGGACTGTAGGCATTGGGCATAAACATAATGAACTATATCATGACAGAGCAAGTAGCTAGGCACCTGGCTCATGTCTAAGCTCTGAAGCAATTCAGAAAACATGTATTATTTGTCTATCTCACTTGAATCCTCAGAGTACATCCAGCTCCTCTCCTCCCCATCTAAAGGATATCCAGAGGAAGGGAAATAGTGCTCTGTTTTTGAAATGTGCAAGTTATCTTAATGAATCTAGCCCCTCATTTATCATTCCAGCAATCTTTATCTTGCATTTTATTCCCAAATATTTTATATTTTCTTCCGAAATAATGAGCAGTAAAAGGCTTCCTACTAATCCTGCAAATTTCCACTAGAAATGGCTCTATTCAGTGAAAATTGTCTATCAATAACAATTCATGAAAACCCTCTTTTAAACAATTCTTCATGTTATGTATTTTGTACTTGATAATTTATAATTTAATTTTTAAGATAAGACTGCTTTATAGTACTCAGTAAAAGAAAAAATGTCAAAGTCCAGGCATATCATTGCTGTGTAGTTATCTTTATCAGTCGTATCTGTAATGTCATGAGTCAGACTTGTTTGTCAAGACCAATTTTCCGTAAATCCATATTGACTTAATTAATTATATTTAAGTCTAATTCTTCATTTATTGAATCTGTTGCCAGACTTTTTGTATATTTTGCTAGGACTGATGTGAAGTTAATCCTCTTACAGTTGTCTGGATCACTCTGCTTGCCTTTTTAAAATACTGGAACAACATGAACATTCTTCCAAGCTCCTGGAATTTCTTTGGTATTCCAAGATGAAATGAAAATTAACATAGATATTTCTTCAGCCAATGCTTTCAATTTTAGGACTCTAGGTTGCAGGTTATCTAGGCCTGCATATACAAAAGATGTTGTTCAACATCAGTGTTACTTACTAAGGAGCTAGAGTCTACTTCCTATTCCCCATGGGGCATGAATACATCATCCTGCTGCTGATGTTCTAATGGTTATAGTTTTTGAGAGGAAATGAAAATTATTATCTGGATTGAATGATTTAAATGGCTCATATCTGCCATCACACCTGTAACACATAAAACAAGCAAATTGGTAGTTACTATTTTAGATGTCATTCAGGTATCATCACCAATAAAGATGTTTAATCTAGAATGTCCATTCAAAACAGATGTGTAGGTTGAACGCAATACTCCAGTTATTACTGTTGTAATGACACCTTAAAGGCTCACCTGCCTGAAGGAAATGAGTAAGGGAACATTTCCTCTGTGAATGGGCTGTACCCTGTGCAGCTGATGTCTGTGGCGATCATAACTGACTGGTTCATACTAAATCGGAGAGCCATTTTCATTAATTCATTCTGACAATGAATTCCAAGACTGGTCACACAAATTAGTTTGCAGTAGCCATTTAAATTATACTTAGATGCCCAATTATCAGTACGAACTACAAAGTGCTTCAGTTGTTGAGCTAGGCACCATAGTTTCGTTCCTGAAATTTAAAAATTGTACTCAATCTGTTCTATATAAAATCCTCACTTAATAAAGGAGTAAGAGTCAAATGCATCCTACATATAATTCTGTTATCTGATCTATCAGGGATGAATTTGCCCCTAGTAGTGGTTACCTGTGCATTTTGCTTTCAAGCACACATGATTTATGGTCTGTCAAACTACAGTAAATATTCCTAGTAATTTAAGCCCTACACATGAATACATTTTCAAGCTGCAGCGGATGCTCCTGTTCTACTGTGGATTAATAAAGAAAACATTGCAAGGAGAAAAGAAGGAAGGGAAAATCCCAGATCACTGCTGTGTGTCTTCCCTTTCATTTTGGTAAAACACGTACACACACGCGTGCACACACACACACACACACACACACACACACACACACACACACACAGAGTGTTTTAGTGTTGGTTTCCTTGAGCAGGTCTTAGTCAGTCTCCAATTTAGAAAGGCATTGAAGCATATGCCTAATTTTACATGTTAGCATGTTTATTGCCATCTCTATAAAGCAAAGGGTTTAAGCACATTCTTAGCCTTAAGCCCTACTGAAATCAAGAAAGGCTCAACCTGTGTTAAGCATTTTACAACTGAGATGGAATTACCCTTGTACTTAAAAGTTAGGCACAAGCTTCATTGTCTTGCTGCATCAAAGTCTTGCTGCTTTTCATATCTGATTCTACCACAGCTGTTCTGCACATGTGAATGTTCAGAAACACTCACAAACAGCTATATTGTATAAAACACAGCTGTAATGTTGAACTAAAAAGAAACACTCATTCTGAATCGCAACAAAAAGTTGAAATCTCCAAAATTTTCACAAATTAGCAATCTCAAAATGTTTCCTTTTGATATATTGGAAACATTTCATTTTGGTATTTACTTTTTTAATGTTTCAGGTTTCCAGAGCTTCTCTTCACTTTTACTGACTTATTATGAATCTATTTACCTGGGGATAGATCATAGCCAGAACTACTCTGTCACACAGTGGTATAAGGGAAGCCATAGCCCTTCCTTGCTGATGTTTTATTATAATAAGTTAAATTCCAAAGCAAGCAGTCATTTTGGACAAAACTGAGAACCTTGTGATTTGATAATGTCATGGAACTTTTTGGCAACTGCAATTTTTTTTCTCCAAATGTTTTACTATACAAGAAATGTGCTGAAATTGACCCTGTCCCTCAGACTAATGGAGATTTTCTGATGAGAATTTTCACTGAACATTTTCCAGCCAATTTAAGACCATGTTTCAGGCCAGCAAGTTTCACCTTTAGTATCTTTGAAAGCTTTTGTGTGTTTTACCTGTATTTCTGTAACAAATATATTCTTTAAAAATCAGCATGTAAAAAGACAAAGTCAAATTTTATATATGATTTTATAAAACTTGTGAACCTGCATAATTTCAGGTTCAGATTATACTGATGGATGTACTCTGTCATATTGGATAAGCACACAGTATAAATACATTCATGAAGTCAAACAGGACAGGTTTAGGCAAAAACACTGACACAACAGAACAGTGTAACAAAACTCGAGTTACATCAAGTCAGCGTAATCTTAAAATGTCTGTTCTTTGCAGGTGCCAAACAGAATAAACTGAATATAAGACAACAGTGTGCTCTTGTTTAAAACATGCCAACAGCATACTAAGTTGTATTAACTAGGGCTGTGAGAAGCTTCAGTCACTGATTCTATTTGGCAGAGATTCAGCCTGCTTCGGCAGCCAAATCTCCAAATCCAAATTGAATTGGGAGACCTTTTAAGCTCCTCAGATTGAATCAGAACCCTTTGAATCGATTTGGAGAGATTTGGCAAGATTTGATGATTCAGACATAGACATAGCTTTATATGTTTTTTTCTACATACCTCAAGGTATCAGGTGGTTCATGAATGAAATGATGGGGCAGATGGAGCGTTCCACAGGAGCGTGGGGGGTCCCCAGCATGCTCAGTGGTGGAGGCCCCCCCATGCTCCTTTTAGATGATCCATCCACCCTACCATCTCAGCGTTGATGAGCCATGCCTGGTACCTCAATGCAGAAAAAGCATTTGAAGCTGTGTCTATGGTCGAATCACTGATTCTCTGAATCAGCATCAAATCTTCAGATTCAGATTCATCTGAATCGAATTGGAATTGTGATCCAAATCAATTAATTGAATCACTGTCCCCTGAATTGGGCCGAATCCGAATCTGAATCCAAATCAAATACAGCCCACTTCACACACCCCTAGTATTAACAGGAAGGTCACTTGCAAATCAAAGGAAACAATTCTTCTTCTCTCTTCAGCACTTGTGAGTACTTCTAACCCTGAGTACTGTGTCCCATTTTTGGCCCCCCACTTCAAGAAGGACATGGACAATTTGAAAACAGTTTAGTGCAGGGCAACAAAAAATACCAGAGGCCTCAGAGACAAGATTTATGAGGACTCATGCATGCAGGCAGCAGATCACGGCTCTGCCCTGGCTTCAAACCATTTTGCCACTGCTGCAAAATCCAGGCCCAGCCCCAAAGCAGCTCATCTGCCAGCTGTGTGCCCTGCCAAAGCTGCTTGGGCCAGTCTCCATGGAAACCCCAGCACCACACTGCCATGGTCCCACCCCCCCTGGGGTCTCTGTGGAAACCAGACACAGTGATGTCCCCAGGAGTTGCTGGGAAATCGAGTCTGGCTCCCATTTTGCCCACCCCTTCTAGTTCCATCCTCTATGGAACCACCCTTCAGGGACTCGAAAGTTGCTATTAAATCTCCCTGTCTTTTCTTCTTCAGACTAAAGAAGCCCAGTTTTCTCAGCCTCTCCTCATAAGTCATGTAGCCCAGCCCCATAACCATTCTTGTTGCCTTCTGCTGGACTCCCTCCAATTTGTCTACATCCTTTCTATACTGGGGGTCCTAAAACTGGACATTGTACTCCAGATGTGGCCTCAACAGGGCCAAATAGAGGAGAATAATCACTTCCCTTGACCTGCTGGCAACACTCCTACTAATGAAGCCCAATATGCTGTTAGCCTTTCTCAAACCAAGGGCACACTGTTGGCTCATATTCCACTTACTGTCCACTGTAGCCCCCAGGTCCTTTTCTGCAGAGTTGTTGCTTAGCCAGTCGGTCCCCAGCCTGTGGGGTGAATGGGGTTGTTCTGTCCTAAGTGCAGGACTTTACACTTGTCCTTATTGAACCTCATGAGATTTATTTTGGTCCAATCCTCCAATTTGTTGAGATTTCTTCAAATCCTAGCCCTATCGTCTAGCATATCAACTTCTCCCCGCAGTTTGGTGTCACCTGTAAACTTGCTGAGGGTGCACTGCATTCCATCTTCCAGGTCACTGATGAAGACAGTGAACAAAACCAGCTCCAGGATTGACCTCTTGGGCACTCCACTTGATACCAGATGCAAACTAGACATCAAGCCATTGATTACTACCCTTTTGAGTCCAATGATCCAGCCAGTTTTCTATCCACCTTATAGTCCATTAATTCAACCCATACTTCCTTAGCTTGCTTATGAGAATGTTGTGGGAGACCGTATCACAAGCCTTGCTAAAGTCAAGGTATATCATTGTGGCACCCCTAATGCCAGTGCACCCTTGACCTGCGAGCCTGGGTCAGCACGACCGGCTTGGCGCAAGGAGGGGGATTTATAACCGGACAGTTGGGTTATAACAGTGAGCAGGAGTCAGAGGGTTTAAACACAGTGTATGGTTATACAAAAGGTTTATTTTACTTACGCTACTGATGTGCTGCAGCATAGGCAGAGGAGTTGATTTATTCAGTTACAGCATGTAGATATCACGTTACCCAGCATTTACAGGGTGGGTAAGAGAGTTGCTTGTTACAGATTCCGAGCAATTCACACAAGCCATTGCAGTCTGCAGATTACCGAGAGCTCTTGATAAGAAAGATTACGACAGAGATAAAGAGATAAACGGGGATACGCCAGAAAGATACGTAGGCGGATAGATAATATTTGTGCATGATCTGTTCTTCTTGAGTGTATACACAGTTCTCTGTTTTGGGCGGAAGTTCTTTCAAAGTTATATTTGGCAAAGGTGACCAATTACTATACACTTAGCACGAATAATTAATGAGTTGGCACTTGTGCTTTCTTTGTTTGCTCAGGTTTCATAAAAAGGGGGGTTATTTTTACTTGGGTAGTACTGGTTCTGTTTGGTCACAGGATGGTGCGCATAGTATATTTAATTTTACAACTTCATTAAATTGGTTTGGGTACCAATATCTCTCGTGCTGAGTTGTCAAGGTCAGTTTCTTTCTCTTGTATGGGAGCTCAAGTAATTTGAAATGAGGCACAGACAGGGGTGTGTATATGCAGCACTGTTAATACAGAGGGATAAATTACAATTACAGAGTTTGTTGCGTTAGCTTCTGACCTTTTGCTATCTGACCTTTTGCCATCGGCATCTGAAATCAAAGACTATGATCTTTGACAATCATGTCCACTGCTCTCCCTGCGTCTACAGAGCCAGTTATCTCTTCATAGAAGGCAATTAGGCTGGTCAGGCATGACTTGCCCTTGTTGAATCCATGCTGACTGTTGTTAATTACCTTCTTTTTCTCCAAGTGCTTAGAAATGACTTGCTTGAGGACCTACTCCATTTATTTTTCAAGGGACTGAAGTGAAGCTGGCCAGCCTGTAGTTCCCTGGATACTTCTCATTCCATTTCTTAAAGATGGGAACTATGTTTGCCTTTCTAGTCATCCAGGACCTCTCCTAATCACCATGAGTTTTCAAAGATAATGGCCAGCAGCTCTGCAATCATATTAGCCAACTCCCTCAGCACCCTTTGGTGTATCATGCCCAGACCCATGGACTTGTCCAGCTTTTCTAAATAGCCCATAACCTGTTTTCTCCCACTGATGGGTGCTCACCTCCTCCCCAAACAGTATTGCCAGGTGTGGTAGCCTGACCTTGCCTATCAAGACTGAGGTGAAAAAGGCATTGAACACTTCAGCCTTTTCTGCATCATCTGTCAGTAGGTTGCCTCCCCCATTTAGCAAGGGACCCACACTTTCTCTGATCTTCTTATTGCTGACTGTGGCAGGGCACTGTGTCTGCCACTTTAAGGGCTGAGCCAAACAGCCAGCAGGTGCTTGATTGTGGCAGCCATTTTAGATCTCTGGCTGCCTATATAAACAGAGCAATTCTCTGCTGGCAGGTTAAGCCCAAACATTGCTTGGCTGCAAGGCAGAATGCAATATCCCTGGAGGAAAGGGCAGGAGCTTTAGGGGATGGTTTGGAGGCTCCTGGTCCTGGGCATGACCTAAAACTGTACCCCGTTGGGAGTGGGTGGCCTGGTGGGGCTCTCAGTGGTGCAGGAGTCCCCAGAAAATGCCACGTTAGTCACCACCATGGTGAAAGGTGGGTCAGGGTGCCTTAATAACCCCAGCTTCCACAACTGAGTGTTACTCTATAGTAGGGCCAAGAAGGCAGACCCAATTTAGGGAGTGGGCTAGAGGCTCAGAAGCCTGACTCAAAACACCCTTGACTGGTCAATGCTGGGGTTAGGACCAGAAGGATCAAAAAGGCCCACCACAAGGGATGCCCAGAGCTGAGGGCCTGGGGTTTCCAACTAGCCTTGGAGGTGAGGCCAGGGCCTGTGTGGCCAAAGGTCCTGGGGGGACAACGCCTGAGAGGGGGAAGAGTTCAGAGAGCTAGGTAGCTCAGAATGAGGGTGGAGTAGGCCGCCTAATTGGAGGTATCTGGAGTCTCCTGGGAATTCCTTTGTTCATTTCACTGGTGGGCCTTTAAAAGAACAGCATTGGTTGCTGCATATTATGAGCTGTGTCAAATCCTGCTCTCTCGTGTCTTGTTTTAAATAAATGTTACAACTGTTGTTCTAACTTCTGCATTCTGTGGAAAAGTGTTGGCTGTGGTACTGAAGTAACAGATTTAGGCACCAGCATGTTAGATGCTGCAATGCTAGAAGCACTGCAATTCCAGAGTGCAATCTAAAATCCAGTAATAGGTGCCTAAGAACCTTATATGGTCTATTAAAGGAATTAGGTGTGCTTCATAAACCCACATACGCTGTGCAGGAAGCCACCTAGAATTAACCAACTGGATATAGAAAACCCATGATTGTGTCTGGACTCTTTGGACCTTAGGCACTTGAAAGTCAGGACTATAAAGAGGTGTATCTATGAACCTTGATTTCTAGTCTCTACTTCCTAGTAGCTCTGACACCACTTGCATTTCATGGGCCATAGTACAAGGCAGCTGATCCTCCCAATGCATTGCACAAGCAACTCAAGCACCTAACCTGGAGCTGTGGATTCTACTAGGACTTGCAGTGCCTAGGCCTCTTCTCCTAACTGACTATGACCTTGTAACAACATAGAGAGCTATGCACAACTTGAAGTCTTGATTGAAACCTGTTCATGTAAAAATCACAATGATAGAATATGTCCTAAGAGCCTTCGACTATACTGCCTGTCTATTGTAGTCCTTCAGCCAGTAGTTCACAGGAAGTAAAGACTTCACACTCCCTTGCAGAGCTTACATAAGGGCTGGACAAAATTGCAATAGCTGTACTGATTGCTCCATAATTTCTCCTGCTGAAGCTGCACAGTGCATAAAAATGGAGCACCCAGGAGTGTTGACAAAGCCATGGCTACGTTCCACTACCAACTCCTCACCCATAATGTGAACAAAATAAATGAACCCTATAATTATTGACTTCTCAACCTGACTTCAATTTGTGGCAAATTGCTATTTAGACACTTTCTTTGGAGATACAGAGTCCAGGGCAGATGCACCTGATGAGCTATATGTAACATGGATTGGGAAAATACAATTCTTATCAAACTCTTTTCAATATATAAATAGACTGGCTGGACATAATTTGTCTGTGTTTTTTATCAAGGATTTTTATAGAGTAGCACACAGAAGGTATATGGCAAAACTGAAGACATTTTTGCCAAGATAATGATGAAATAAGATGGAGAAACACTGAGCAACAGATTGAGAGAAACAAGTTTTTAACAGTGATGCTGCATCGGAACAGAAAGAGATATCTAATGAGTGCTCATAGAAGATCAATACTAAATCCCTAAATGTACAGGGAATAGTTACTTAAAGAACAATACACCTTTAATAGCAAGCAGTGACAGAGCTAACTATCAGGGTACTGGGACCAGTTAAAAGGAAAAAAGGGGTTGCCAGGGAAGAGAGAGAGGTGCTTGTGTAGTGAGGTTTCCTAACTACAAAGAACACCAAATCTTAAGGAAAGCACATGTAAAAAATCCTCTTCCCCTCCACTGTTCTTCACTTTCTTTTTTGTCTTATTTAGCTTCAAATCACTTGAAACTTTGTTTATGATGAATGTCAGCTATGAAGGATTATTTGAACATCCAGCTAATGCTAACTCCTGGAACTGAACATAAAATACAAACATTAAAAATGCTTCATTTGCCTGTATTAGCATTTAAGGAACTAATCCAGAGAAAAAAGTTTAAAGAAAGGCAAGTAAAATTATTCAAGATTTAGAATTACCTACATAGTGGGCACATCAACAAGAGACACTTGACTGCACATTAAACTAAACTAATGCTCAGTAAAGCATCCCCATCTACATGTGTGTGGGACTTACTGCACAGTAAATTAGGTCAATGCACTATTTGCTAGTACCAGGAAATACAGGACTTTTTTACATGTGCTCTGGGGGTGGAAGTGGTGCTTGGATAATCCCAAATGTGGTGGGGGGAGCTGCACCACCTGCAGAGAGTACCTGTCCCAATACCCACATGGCCAGGAGAGCTGTCTTGCAGCCAGGACTGCTGCGTCCCAGCCACATGGGACCCAATCTCCATGTGGCCGGTCAAGCTGTCTCTCAGCCAGGACTGCTGCATCCCAACCACGCAGAAATTGGGTTGAGACCCAATCCCCACATGGCTAGGAGAGCTGTCCCCATCTGGAGCTGCCACCCAGGGGACCCTGAAGCTCCCCCTGGCTGATGCAGGGGAAAAAGCAGGGTAGAAGCATCCCTGGACTGAACTGCTCCCAATAGGTACACATTCAAATGCATGCCTGGGCACGGTTTAATACACCTGTATTTTCTGCACATAAAATTCAGGTACATTAATTGCATGTGTAGACACACCCAAAGAGATTAAGGAACTAAATTTGCTTACTTAAAGAGATTGTGCCTATAGCAGGTATGCTAATATGAAAATTATTTGTGGGCAACCAGTACCAGAATGAAAAATAACTAGAACAGATTGGGGCATCTGGGGTAAAATCAATGCACAGGACAAGAGCATAGGACCAGAAAAGATCTCCTGGGTAATCATATGCAGTCTTTTTCTTTGATGAGCAACATTTTACCATTCATTAAATGGACTGATCAGGCTTCTTGTCTATTGGAAGACGATTCCAGAATTTCATTCCTCTTATGGTTAGAAAGCACCTTATTTCCTAAAACTAATTATGGAAAGTTAATGCCCAACTGCTTTTATGCCAATATTTCCTTTAGCTTAAATAGCTTTTCCATCACTGGTGTTCACCTCCTAGAATTATTTACTAAAAGAAATCATATCCTCTTTTATCCTTCATTTTGCTATCCTAAATAAGCCAATATCTTTTAATCTCCTCTCAGTTTCTCCATTTTCCTGATCACACTAATAATCTATTCTGCACCTGTTTTAATCTGATTTTGTCTTTCCTGATCATGGATAGTTAGAATTATACACAATACTTCAAATACAGTCTCATCAGTACCTTGTACAAAGGCATTAATGCTTCTCAAATCTTTACTGGAAGCACATTTTCTGTTATATTCCAGGGTAACATTTTCCTTTTTAAGGCTGCTTTGTACCAGTAAATTACAATCATCCTGGGTGTTTTTAAACATGCTCTTGGACTGCGGGGGGGAGCAATTAAATTAGAGCAGCTTTGAGAGCTGCTCTAATTGAAGTGCCTGGAGCATCTTGTGTATTAGTGTCCTCAGACTTCAAACTGTGGTGGCAGGGGTATTGGATGTAAAGCTTGCCGAATGAGCTTTAGTTAAAGCACCCCTGCCACCATTTTGAAATGTGGAAACACTGATATGTGAGGTGTGGAGGCTGGCTGGAGTGTGGTAATTTCCATGCTGCAGCAGACTTGCTTAATTGAGTCTGCTCTGACTCACTGTAACTACTGTGCATCAGAGCAGCCTCCAGACTCATGTATAGGCACCCCCTGTGACCAGCTAATCCAGCTGCATTTTTTCCCACTTCTGTCATTTCCAACTGATAAGTACCCAGGCAGTAGCAAAACCTTTTGTGGTTAGCTCCCAAGACCTAGATCCTCAAACTTATTAAAGGCATGTAGCTCGAACCAATTTCATTTGGTGGTAACCCCAAAACAGGAGTTAGTTATCTAAATATTTTTTAGATTAAGACCTATGTACTAAAGCTTGCACTTTATACTATTACATTTCATTCCATTTTGATTAGTGCAGCTCTCAAGATCATCCAGCTCCACCTGTATGATATTCTGATCCTCTTCTGTACTGATTATACACCCCCCCACACACACACAACTTTGTATACACCTACATTTTTGTCCCAAGATAATTAAGGACATTTAGTAAAATCAGTCCCAATACTGACCTGTGAGGAACTTCCCTGTAACATTATATCAAATACAGTAATAAAAGGCCAATATATGGGGTCTACCTCACTACTTTGTCATGAATATCAGTATTTAAAAAAAGCTCCCAGGTTTCTATGAACCTAATATTAACTCCCTTAGGTAAATCTTCATTTTACTTCTTGTCATTTACCTCCATGTTTTTAGCTATTGTTTCCTTTGAAATTTCTTCTAAAGCTTTCATGTCATTGAGTTTGATCTAATGGATCTGTAGTTATTCAAGTAATCATCACCATCATCATCCTTATGGAAAAAAGGCACAGTATTTATTTAGGGTCTATCTACGTGGCATAATATAGAGACCTGAGGTACTCAAGCTAGCTTTTAATGAGATAGCTCTGGTCCATGATTATACTGCTTTTCAGTCCTGAGCTGACTTGGGTATCTCTTAACTTTTATCAACTCTCTAAGGATTTACTTCTGTATCATAGAGGTCAATTGTCTATAAAGTAACCTCTAAGACCTAGCTTTCTTTATAGAGCTATATTTTTTCTGTCCTCGTAGATTCTCTGCTTTTCCCTAATATACTTTCTAAGGCTACATTCAGACAAATGCAGATGTGTAGTATGTGGTGCTGCAGACCTGGCATTCCCTATGCTGCTACCTTGCAGCTGCAACTTTGCAGATGGGGGGTTGATCCTGAGAGATCCCTGGATCCAAACAATCCCATGATGAAAAAAGTGGAGTGGTGCACAGCTCAACACCAGAGCCTAGCCAGCTAGAGCCACACCTTGGATGCTGGATAGGCTTCCTGTCATGACTGGAGCCCTGGGACACACCCAGGACCTAAAGTAAGGCTTCTGGGGCCAGCACAGTTGCTCACTCCAGCCCCCACTATCCCACTCAAGGTAACCTACTACACACCAAAGCTCACATCATAGGCATTCCCTGGGGACAAGTAGCAGCTGCACAAAATGTGCTACTGCTGCTTGTCTCTGGGGCAACAAACGTCCACACTCATCCTGACATGCTCTAAGTGTTTACTTAAACACTCTAGGCACAGGCCTAGAATTTACTTAAACACTTAATGCCTGTGCCTTTAATACACTTGGATATCTGCCAAAATTTGTAACTGTTATCAGACGTCTTCATGATGACATGATAACAATCATCCTAAGCAATGGCTCGGAAATGGATCCCTTCAGTGGAGTAAAGTAAGGATAAGTGATTGCATAAAAACTCTTTCCCATCTATTTTGCAACTATTCAACATCTTACTGCTGATAGACTTCCATTTAGAGTTGGCATCCACTATTGTATGGACAGGAATCTCTTTAACAACAACTAGCTATGTTTCAAATCCAAGATAATCAACACCTCCATTACTGACCATTAGTACACTAATGAATGTTTTGTGTGCCCACTCAACTGAAGAGCTTCAAGTCACTCTTGATTTGCTTCTATGGAGCATATAAATACTTGGACTTCCTTTCGACTTCACAAAAAACAACATTCTTGACCAACCAACCACATATTACAACCAGAAGATAATCTTTGGAGAATGTTCAACATTTCCCCTACCTGAGTAGTCACCTTTCCCAAAAAGTAAACATTGACAATGTTATTCAATGCAGGATAGAATCCGCTAGTGCTGCCTTTTGACATATCCAAAATCATATCTTCGATGATCAGGACATTAGGACTTAGACCAATTTTTTTGTCATCCCTACCCTGTTGCATGGTTGTAAAACTTGGACGACTTGTCAGAATAACTTGAAAGCTTTGGAACATTTCCATCAGCAGTGTCTTCAGAAAATCCCCCAAATCAATTAGAACAATGGATGAACAATTCTTCATTCTGGATCAAGAAAATACCACTAGCATTGTAGACATGTTAACATGGTACCAGCTCCATCGGATGCAACATGTCATAAGGATGCCTGACAACTGGCTTCTAAAATTAGTCCTATGCTCCCACCTCACCAGTGGTCTCTGCTCTGGAGGTGGCAAAAGAGATTCAAAGACTCCTTGGCCACATTTACACGAGATGCTAACTGCACAGTAGCCTGATACTACTGCGCAGTAGTGTTGCATGACAACCGTAACATGACACTACTGTGCAGTAGTATTAGGCTACTGTACACAGTAGCATCATGAAAAAGATGTTCATTGGTGCTACAGTGCAGTAACTCAGGTTACTGCAGTCATTTAGCACCTGTTTATACAAGTGGTAAATGATAAGGCCTGTGCAAGTAGGGAGGCATTTGATTTGGCTTCAGATGTCAGTGATCCAATCTGGAGCTCCGGATTGGTTTACCGCTTCGATCCGGCCAAAGCAGCTCCGAAGCTTCAGAGCTCCCTTGGAGATCCGGCCATAGGGTATTATGGGAGTCAATGAAATATCAATAACTTTGTTGTTTTGCCTCTGATTTGGGTGAAACTTGCAGGGATAGTAGCCTCTGCTGAGATCATGAAGCCTGCCAAGTTTTAAGAAGATGGGTGTAGGGGTTTGGAGGAACTGCACCCCAAATTCTTGAAAGCAAAACTCCTGTCACATCCATGTGCTACACCACAGGGGGTGAAAACGGCAGGAGTAGTGGCTCCTGGTGAGACCACAAAGCCTGCCAAGTTTCAAGAAGATAGGTGAAGGGGTTTGGGGGGAACTGTACCTCAGGCTGCTGACAGGCAAAACTTGTGACACAGAGGACCCTGTGTATGATAAGGCCCAGTGGGCTGAAAATTGCAGGGGTGGTGGCCTCTGCTGAGGCCACAGAGCCTGCCAGCTGTGCGTGTGTCTCGCTAGGTGAGTCTGTCTTCTGGGGCCCTGAACCTCTAGCTGCTAACAGGCAAAAATCATGATGTGGGTGGCTGACACTGTGTGTGTGTGTGTGTGTGTGTGTGTGTGTGTGTGCGCGCGCGCATGCGTTAAGGTTTGCCCTTCCTGGCGCTGGGGCCTCTGCACAACATGGCAGTGTGCCCCAATGAGGACGTCTCCTTCCCTACAGCCTCATGTCCAGTCCATCATTTTATGTGACAACAGGTAAAATAACTTAAGTGGTTCAACACCAGTGGCATCAGCAGCAGCATCCAAGTTACCCACACAGAACTGTCACAGAGCCTGTCATTTCATGAAGGAATTGGCAGCAAGAAGTAAAGGTGTTCGGTTGTGTTGGACAAATGATATTATTCATGATGTGTGATGGCTTATCTTGTGTTTTTATGTCTATATGTGTATTATAAAAAAAAAGGACTTAAAAAATTATCTTTGGAAGCTTTAAGGTTGAAAACCCCTTTCTCAGACTGAGAAAGTACCTGCAGTTGGTCCTGGATGGAAGGAATACTAAAAAAGCCAGAGGCTAGCCTGGCCTGCAATGCAGGCAAGAAAGCCAGTCAGTGGAAATGGAGGTGTCAGGGGGTGAGAGACAGGCTGGAGTTGGGGGTAGAGGGGAAAGGGGGATGTAGCAGCACAGGTAAAAGTGCAGAGGTGCCTGGGGTGTCAGATGTCCAGCAGGTTGCAGTGTGCCAGAACTCTACTATGTATATTGAGTCCATGAGTTTCTGTACCTACTACCTAGGAGGCTGATGAAGTGCAGTTCATAGGCCCAGCTCTGAAAAGTGCTTTGTACATTCAAACAAGCACCTAACCTCATCACCAGAACTGAAGCCATGTTCCTACAGTTCAAAACGCCAAACCTGCCAACTATCTCCAGTACCACCACAAACTGCACGCCAGAATCTATCCAAAACAACAAAACCCAACTACCTGTGGGGGCACATTTCTCACCAAAAAACCACTCTGCCTCTAGTCTCTCAGGCTTGAGCCTGAGAGAGAATAAATTACAATGCAAACCACTTTTCAGAGCTGGGCCTATGAACTGCACTTCATCAGCCTCCTAGGTAGTAGGTACAGAAACTCATGGACTCAATATACACAGTGGAATTCTGGGACATTGCGACCTGCCAGACATCCAACACCCCAGGCCCCTCTGCACTTTTACCTGTGCTGCTACATCCCCCTTTCCCCCCTACCCCCCACCCCAGCCTGTCCCTCACCCCCCAATGCCTCCATTTCCATTTTCACTGACTGGATTTCTTGCCTGCATTGCAGGCCAGGCCAGCCTCTGGCTTCATTACTATTTCTTCCATCCAGGACCAACTGCAGGTACTTCCTCAGCCTGACAAAGGGGTTTTCAACCCTAAAGCTGGCATCCCAGGCAGCTAAGCTGAGCTCACTGGGGGCCTCAACTGCACTGCAACCAGCAAGCATCAGGCCTGTAAAAGACATGACAGATCTGAGTGTTCCCCAGCCAGGACTTGGTGCATGCATGCATTAGCTGGAGGTTATGGTGCTTCCTACCCACCTTTCACCAGGGGATTGTTGGTCCTGGCATTTATGGGGCTGCTGTGCCACCAGCAGTCCCACCAAGCCTCCCTACCCTGGCAGGGTGCAGTTTTAGTGGTCATGCCCAGGACAGGACCTGGGGCCTCCTTCTTCCCTATAGGCCCAGTCCCATACCTCCAAGTTCATCCTGGCAGGGGAATGAATTCAGCAGGGACATGTTCTTGCCTTGCTGGCTGGTGATGCAGTTAGTGCCCCCTCCAGCTGAGAGCGGGGCATTACTCAGATTTAAAAAAACTCAACGGAAATTGGTGCAGATGGAGCAAGGAGGGTAGCACTTGGTCCATCTACAGGTGGAGCTTGGGGAGCGGGAGGTTCACCTTTAGGAACACCAGCTGCTCCACTAAGGTAGGATCCAAGCAGGTATGGTGGAATGTCACAACATCTTCAGCAATGCTGAACACCCTCTTGCTTGGAACACTGATTGGTGGACAGGACAGGTGTTGCTGAGCAACTGTGGCTAGATCCTGCCACATCTGGCTGCAGCTTGCCCAGTAGGCCAAGGGGTCGCAGTCTAGTGGCTCCACATCCTCAGTGAGATAGGTAGCCACTGAAGCCTTGGTGCTACCTCCCTGAGACTGGGGTCTGATGCGTTTGGACCGCAGCATTGAACCTGTGCCCATGGCCCACATTGGCAGTGGCTAGCATGGAGGAGACTGGCTGGTGCTGGTGTTGGCACCAGTGCTGGTGCTGGGAGTACTGGCATGGGAAAGTGGATCTCCCTCTTCCACATCCCCTCGCCTCGGCACTTCAGCCTCCCTGACTTTGTTCACAAGCATGTGCATCCAGTGATCAAGGGTTTTGGGGCTGCCAGTGCACATGCTCCCCTTCACCTTCGGGTCGCACATGCCCACCATCATGTGGACTGGACTGGACTGCAAGGGATACAGCTGTCTCCTGATGCCCTCCATCAGCTGCCTCACCAGTGCCTGCATGCCTGGTGACAGCGTCCTGCCCCAGCCAGGAACATTGATCCCCTGAAACTTCTCCATTGGGTTCTCCAGTTCCCTCACTAGGGGGATCACCTAGCTAAGGAGGGCATCGCCAGTACTAAGGGTCTTGGTGGCCTTGAGAACCACCAAGATCTGGGAGATGGTACCCAACTCAGCTCTGTTCAGGGGGGCACTGATCCCAATCTCCCCAAGCAAGGCCATCTCATGGATGGCCTTCGGTTGCTCCACCAACCTTTTGGGCATCAGGTATTTGGAGTTCCACCAAATCTCCATATCTTACATGATTTTGTGTTTCAGGATGCTCAGCTCTGCCTGTTTCTCCCACAACATCTTGCCCCCTTGCTGCTGTAGTGGAAGAATCCTGCTACCTTCCTGCATTTCAAAATCAGCTGGCTTGCAGCAGTAGTAGTGGTGGTGGTGCCGTCACTGGTAGCCCTGTCCCCCTCCAAGGCATCCCTCACTATTAGGTACAGCCTGTGTGCCACACAGCACACAAAGTTGGCATCATGGATAGCCTTCACCATATAGGCCCCATTGTCGGTGACTATGAACCCATGGGTGAGCTCAGCCTGCCCAACGAGCCACACCTGCACGATGCAGTTCATGGCCCCCATGATCTCCCTTGTCATGTGGGACTCATCCAGCACCTCAGCTTGCAATAGAGCTTACCAATAGAGCTTGCCTGACTGAGTGCACCAGTGCCCTGTGAGGGAGAGGTAGGCATGATTGCCTCCCCGGCTGTTCCAGATGTCAGAGGTGAAGTGCAAGGCTACTTGCTTCCCTGCCTTATGCAACTCCTCCCTCAAATACTCCCTGCATGCGTCATACAGGGAGGGCACCACCATCCTGCTAAAGGCAGTGCATGCAGGAACTTTGTAAAATGGGCCCAGAAGTGCTACGAACTGCCTGAACCCTGGCCGCTTAACTAGGGAGAAAGGCTAGTTATCCAGAGCAAGCATCTTCCCAATGCTCTGGGTGATCTCACTCACCTTGGGAATGTACCCCCTTTTCTGTCCACCTTTCCCCCACTGGTCCAGGTTGGCCTGCCTCTGCTTTGGGGGGGGAAGGAGGCTTTAGAGAGAGTGGGGGACTTCTCTTTCAGCATGCTTACATTGGTGCCAGGCTGAGCAGTAAGAAGGGCAAGAGGGTGCTGCCTCCTCAGATGCAGCAGCATTGCCATGGTGGAAAAGTGTCTCACATCCTTGCCAAGGTTCATGTGCCTTTGGCAGTGCTGGCAGATGGCAATCCTGGGATCATCTGCCAGTTCAAAATGATGTCACACTACACTACTTACTCCCCTGCTTCTGGGTTGAGGCTTAGGATCCTTCCTTATCCTACTCCTCAGCAGGCTGAGGCTCAACAACAGGAGGAGCTGCCTCAGGTGACCCACTTGCCTCCACAACCTCAGCCTCCTCCGAGGTGCTGCTTTCCGGAGGAGACCTGGGTCTAAGGGAAAACTTGAGGGATGTGGAGCACAAACTCTGATTCCCCCTCAGTCCCAGAATTCCTTGAGCCAGCACGCTCAGCATCCCTGGTTCCAGCTCCAGCTCCTCCTCTGGCAGTGGGACACTCACACTGAGAGATGACATTGGAGTGGAGGAGACAGTGATTCCACTGCTGGTGCCTCCTTCTGGACTGAGGGGAGGTGGAGCAGGTGCAGGGATGTCAGGTGCAGACACTGCTCCCACCTCCTGGCCTCCACTGGCAGCGCTGATGTCATGGCTGCTTGGGAAGAGAATGTGCCTGTGTTTGGGAGGGGGAACAGCTCTAGCTCTTCCCTTACCCCTTCTTCCTCCCCTGCCAGAAGACCTGGCACCTGCCTTTCCAGAACACTTCATATTAATCTTTCCTGGGCTGCAAAAGGTCTCTGTCAACCCTTTTGTGTTGTGTGATT
The DNA here is from genome assembly GCF_052110815.1 of Crocodylus siamensis. NCBI lineage: Eukaryota > Metazoa > Chordata > Crocodylia > Crocodylidae > Crocodylus > Crocodylus siamensis. Next base: position 71,051,239 of record NC_143398.1, read on the forward strand.
TATTCCCTCTGTTGCGTACATGCACTGGACTCTTCTTTGATTGTTTGCTTCAGTGCTAAGAGTTATGTAAAAATGGTGTGCTGTCTGTCGTCTTCTATGAATATCTGACTTTTCTTATTTAGTGTGTGTGTGTGTGTGTGTGTGTGTGTGTGTGTGTGTGCGTGCGCGCGCGCAATCTATGTGCCTCCCTGCCACAGTGGTGGATCATGCTGGCAGGGAAAACACAGCTTCCTTTTTTCAAAGTTTGCAAAAAACAAACAAACAAACAAACAAGAGAAAATATAAATTAAAAGAAATGAATAGTAATAGTAATTGAATAGTTAACATAAGATAAGCTAAATCTTACCCAATCCTTTCTAACAACAAAAAGGAGCAGCGGAGATGCTTGAGTCTGCCAGGATACCTTTCTCACTCAGTTCCTGAGAGGGAACAAGTGAGCAAAAGGCACAGCACACCTCCGAACAGAGGCTTTTATGCTGTTTCTAGGTCCCTCCCCCCGGACGCTGTCATTGGAAAGGCAGCCAGAAAGAAATCCTTCTCACTGGCCACCTACACATGTCAATCTTCCCCCCCACACACACCTCTTCTAACTTTCACTTTCAGGGTCCAAAGCTGTTCAGAGCTTCTGAAGCACTTTGGACAGATTAAAAGAGCCCACACTTCATTCTGGGCATGCTGCTTTGGATGCCGAAGCAGCCCCAGATCAGAAGCGCAATCTGAAGCCTCAAACAGCTCTAGTAAATGACTACGTTGTAATGACTATGCAGTCAGTATCTTGTGAATCCAGCCCTTGAAAGCCAATCCAAAAAATGCAATTTTAATATCAGTACCTGGGAGACTGCATCACTGAATCATCTTCAGTGGCACCATGATGAATGACAAGGTATTGATCATTTTAAGCAAACTTGCTTCACTATAGAGATAGATAGACAAGAGAGAAAAAGGGAAAGAGCTCTGACCTGGCACCACCAGGATCTACTCTTTCCACCTGAAACTATTTGCCTCATTTACAGTTGAGCATGCAAATTTCAAATTGGCCTCCTCAGTTATCTATAGACTCACCAATTAATTCCCTATTTATTGGAAGACTGTTCATTGACAATGTTTTAAGTGTTTAGTTATACAATTAAATATGGTATCCTTCCCTAAATTTTTTTTCCTTCACCTTACTTGGGTTGAAAACTCCAGATTAGTTTTGCACCTTTTAACTCCACATTTCAAGTCCCTATGCTCTTCAGTCCAGGGTCTACACTAACTAGTTCTTTTAATTTTCTCAAAGTTTGTCTCATGTATTTTGGCTTTGACAGTTTTTTTTTCATTGCAAAATAACGCTGGGGATATTGCTAGTTTCTGTTTGATGCAATTCTTTTTTTAATGAAAACATTCCAGGTTTTCATTTTCATTCCAATATAGAAGACAAAAACAATTTTAAAACCTAAAAGCAGCAATTAAATTGATTTGTCATTCCCCGCTTTTTATTTTTATCTTTTTTCAGAGGAACGGAAGGTACCTCAAGAGTAATTTAAATCAATCCCCTTCCCCAAAAGCAGGATCAGCTGCTCCTAAATAGATAGACAACTCCCAATAATGGAGATTTCACAAACAGTCTATGTAATCTAAATCTATTCATGTACTTAAACTGTTCAACTGTAAGGATAGTTTTCCTAACGTTTAACTTAGCTGTCCCTTGTTTCAATTTACACCTATTATTTTTTTTCTGCTTCCACTGGACATGAGAACAGTTAATAAATTCCCTCTTTGCAGTAATATTGAGAACCATTTATCATGTCTGTCTCAGTCTTCTCTACAGCGGAAAATCTAGTGGTTTCAAACTCCCCGTGTCTGCCATATTTTCTCATCCTCTGAACGTTTTTGGTGCTCTGTTTTGGACTCTCTCCAATTAGTCATATATTTCTTGAAAACTGGATATGCTACTGCAGCTGAAGCCCTACCAGTACTGAGCGGAATGGACAGCTTCCTTTGCATGTCTTACATATGGCACTCTTCTTTAAACAGTCCAGTATGGCATTGACATTTGTTGATTGACTATAATCTCTAGAGTCTTCTCTGCAGAACTGTTGCCCAGCTAGTCAGCATTCATTTGGTATTAGTTGATTCTTCTGACCTAATGCAATAGTTCTCCCTATTTAATCCATACTTTTTATAAAAATCTAAAAAACATTTTTCCATAGTAACTTTCCAAATCCTTATTTGCATCTCATATTTAAACATAAAAATAATTTGAAATATTAAAATGTAACAAATGATGGAAAAACTGATGAGACATTCTTCTGATACAGGTAAGAATTTGTAGGCAACATTCCACAGGAGGCAAATTTAAGGAAAATGGCATAGAGGAGAGTTGGTGCTACTTCTAAAACCAATATTACAGACAGAAAAGCCCATAGTAAGAGCATGTGACTTCAATATTATGGAAGGAAACGTGAAAAGAGACCTGCTTGGCTAAACCTTGAGCTCTACAATTACTTGAAACTTAAGAAAGAATCTTAGTAAAAAAAGAAACTTAAGTTGCATTTCTCAAAATGGATACAAGAGTATAGTTTTAGCAAGTAGTAGTGTAAGTAAAATGAGGAAAAGTAAAACAAACTGAGCAACAGACATTAAAGTAACAAAAAACATTCTAACAAAAGAATGTAAAAAGAAAGATGACTAGCACAATTACCTTTAAGGAAAGGGGGAGGTGGTTAGTATTCGGCCTCCAGTAGGGAAAGGACAAGTAAGATGTAAGTTAGATGTTAAATTATCATAGCCTGATGGTATTTGTCTTATTATAGTAAAGGGTTTGGATGAAATAATAGCAACGTGATTGGGTATTTTCTGTGGGAATTCAGGGAGGACAGATGAGATCCTGGAAGACTGGAAGAAGTTAAACATAATGCTGTTATTTAAAAAAGGGGAAAGAACCACAGACCAATTAATTGAACTTTGATACTTGTACACATTTTGGAGAATATCTTCAAAATATTGATTTTTTTTTAAACACAGAAAGAGCATAAATTCTTAATTGAGAGAATGTTGTGGTGGATTAATCTGAGGATGGCTGCAACTATCAACATTTCTATTGGCCTCTAATTTTACTGAAAAAAATAACAAACAGCAGATAACTTATCCAAATTTTACTCTGGCTACACAAACATTTATGCCAAGTTCATCCTACTGCACCTAGGCAGTCTACTAGGCTAACTGAATCACCAGGGGAAAAGAAATAATTCTCTTCTTCTTCCTTTTCTCATTACTTACCCCCAGCTGTATTCACTGGTTTATACTTTTCACAGGGGTCACATTATGTTTTTGGTAAACATCTGTGCTATTTTTTTTTAAACTAAAATTAATGATAATTGTAATTACATATAATGAGTTTAACAAAACTGGCTTCACTATAATTCAGGCTAATGTCAATAGCCCATCATAACTGTTCCAAACACAATCTTCCATACTGCCTACAACAGAATGCCTGAGGATATATCTAGGGTACAGCAGCAAAACTAGGGCTGGGTGACCAGGGCATGAAACCCTAGTTGAATGACTATGGAGGGGACACCAGAACAGAATCATGGGGGTGCTGGAGTAGTGGCAGGGGGCTATCTTTGGCACAGACCCACCCAAGGGCTAGAGACTCAGACCAGAGGCAGAAGTCTCCTGGTCAGCTTCACTCCCCCTGCTGTGTTACCAACAGCTGCTGAATTATAATGCTTTTACAGTCACTACCAAACTGAGGCTTTTACAGTATCATTCCAGATACAATCCAGCAGCAGCTGTAAGAGGTTTTACCTTGTATATGCTGTAGCACTGCCATCTCCCATGGGAAAGAAGGGATGAGGCTGATGGGAAGACTTCATGCCTCTTGCCATGGCTGGAGCCTCCAGCCATATCACAGTCGGTAAGCCGGCTCACCTGTTACTCTGAACTTGGCAAAACCCCATCCCCCGATTTCCTGGTTTTGTCTAGACTGCCGAAATAGGTTGCCTCTGCTAGGATGTTGTTGCAGCCCACTTCAGTTATGTAACTGACTACTCCATCAGTGCAACAAGGTTCACAAACAACACAGTCTAGCTGTGTATCCCATCATGTAGGCATTCAGGAGTCATCCCTATGGTAGCCAGATAACTAAGATAGAGCCAAACCTAGCATTTATCCAGACATTTAGCTAAGTTCCCCCACTAACTTCTATCAGGTGCATTAAGTAACAACCAACATGGATTTGTTAAAGAGCAATCATGGCTTATATATTTGATTTCCATCTATGGAAAGGTGATGAGTCAATGGATGAGGTAAAACTATATGTGATGTAGCTCAATGTTATTGCGTCTTTTGTGACTGTTGCTTGTAATGTTCTGATAAGAAATTCAGTCTAGTTTAAACTGTTTTGAAGTGACTTCATATATGCAAGACACAGAAAGGGTTTCTATTTCAGTCAGCACTGCAACCTCAATAGAAACATTGTGCCCACTTTTGGCCAGACAAAGGAAGATCTAAGCAAGCTTGTGAGTCCAGAGCTGAGCTACTAAAATTATTAGAGATCTTGAAAACATGAAACAAGTTCAGTTGGAAAAACTGATTATTCTATCCAGAGAAGGATGCAGTGGATTTGAGAACATTCTGTAAATACAAACCAAAGTTATGAAGCAGATGGCTATCAATTGTTCTCTATGCCCCCTAAGGACTAGATTTCATAGATTTCATAGACATTAGGGCTGGAAGGGACCTCAGGAGATCATCGAGTCCAGCCCCCTGCCCAAAGGGCAGGAAGTCAGCTGGCGTCATAGGATCCCAGCAAGATAAGCATCCAATTTACTCTTGAAGGTGTTCAATGTAGGTGCTTGAACCACCTCCGCTGGCAGACTGTTCCAGACCTTGGGGGCTCGGACAGTAAAGAAATTCTTCCTTATGTCCAGCCTGAAACGGTCTTGCAGGAGTTTGTGACCATTCGACCTCGGCATCCCTCGGGGTGCTCTGGTGAACAGACGTTCCCCCAGATCCTGGTGGTCACCCCTGATAAACTTATAGGTGGCCATCAGATCACCCCTGAGCCTGCGCTTTTCCAGGCTAAAGAGTCCCATGGCTCTCAGGCTGTCATTGTAAGATCTGTTTTCCTGACCTCTGATCATGCGTGTGGCTCTCCTCTGGACTCTCTCAAGCTTCTCCACATCCTTTTTGAATTGTGGAGCCCAAAACTGGATGCAGTTCTCCAGCTGCGGCCTCACCAAGGCCGAGTACAAAGGGAGAATGACGTCCCGGGATTTGCTCGAGAAGCATCTATGGATGCAAGCCAGCGTTTTGGTCGCTTTACTAGCCGCAGCATCGCATTGGAGGCTCGTGTTCATCTTGTGGTCAATGATGACCCCCAAGTCTCTTTCTTCTGTAGTGCTATCCAACGTAGCACTGCCGAGCCTATAATGATGCTGCAGGTTTTTCCTCCCAAGGTGGAGAACCCTGCACTTTTCGGTGTTAAACACCATCAGGTTCTCATCTGCCCATTTGCTGAGCCTGTCCAGGTCAGCCTGGATCACCCGCCTATCTTCTGGCGTGGATGCTTTGCCCCAAAGTTTGGTGTCATCGGCGAACTTGGCCAGTCCACTCCTGACTCCAATGTCCACATCATTAATGAAGATGTTGAACAGGATGGGTCCCAGGACAGAGCCTTGAGGGACCCCAATGGTCACAGGGCACCACGATGAGTGACTGCCATCGATTACAACCCTCTGGGTCCAACCACGGAGCCAGTTTCCCAGCCAGCGGATCGTGGTGGAGCCAAGGCCACAACTGGCCAGTCTGGCCAAGAGGTGATCGTGGGATACCAGATCAAAGGCTTTTTTGAAGTCAAGATATATGACATCAATCTCTTCTCCCTTGTCCAGGTGATAGGTCACCTGGTCATAGAAGGAAACGAGATTGGTCAAACAAGACCTACCCACAACAAACCCATGCTGGCTATCCCTTAGGATGTTAGCCTGGGCCAGTCCCTCAAGGATGGCCTCCTTAATAAACTTTTCTAAGATCTTCCCCAGGATAGAAGTCAGGCTAATGGGCCTGTAGTTAGCCAGATCCACTCTCTTCCCTTTCTTGAAGATCGGCACCACATTGGCCTTCTTCCAGTCTTCGGGCACTATGCCAGAGTGCCAGGAGTTTTCAAAGATCCGTGCCAGGGGCTGGGCTATGACGCTCGCCAGCTCCTTGAGTATCCTGCGGTGCAGATTGTCAGGGCCGGCTGACTTGAAGGTATCCAGCTTCTCAAGGTGTTCCTTCACGAGGTCAGCATTTATGGAGGGTAGGGGATCCCCATCACCCGGATCTCCCTGTCCCATAGCAGGCATGGGCGTCCCATGGGACTGATGAAAGACTGACGCAAAGTACCTATTTAATAGGTTGGCTTTTTCCTGGGCGTCAGTTGTCAGTTGCCCCATCTGGTTTAGCAGGGGTCCAACATTGCCCTTGCTTTTCCTGAGGCTCCCCACATATCTGAAAAAGGACTTTTTGTTGTCCTTGATGCTTGAAGCTAGTTGGAGTTCAGTTGCAGCCTTGGGTTTCCTGGTTTGCTCCCTGCAGGACCGGACCAGTGCAGAATAATCCTCCTTGGAGGTGAATCCCGTCCTCCATCCTTTGTAGGCTTTCCTTTTTAGCCGCAGGAGGTCCGCTAGGTCCCTGGAGAGCCAGGAGGGCTACTGTGCCTTCTTGCTGCCTTTCCTCCATGTTGGAATAGATTTAGCTTGTGCATTGAGGATCACTTCCTTGAGAAGCAACCACTCTTCTCGAACTCCCATCTCCCTGAGTTCACGGTCCCTGAGGGCCTGACTGACTAGCCTCTTGAGCTTGTCAAAGTCGGCTTTTCTGAAGTCAAGGACTTCTGTGTTGCTGACTGACTTGCCAGCTTTACGGCGGATGGTGAAGGTGATCAGCTCGTGGTCGCTGTCACCCAGCTTCCCATCGATCACTAGGTCCGATTAGGTCGTCCCCCGTAGCCAGTACCAGGTCAAGCAGCGCTTTGCCTCTCATTGGCCCATAGACTTCTTGAGTCAGGTAGAGGTCATCCATGCACGAGAGAAAGCTTTGCGACCGCTCAGATTTTGCTGAGTGATCTTCCCACGAGATATCCAGGTAATTGAAGTCACCCATGACAACCAAGGTCCTGGAGCAAGCGGCCTCAGTCAGTTTCCGGGCGAACTCCTGGTCAAGCTCAGGACTTTGAGTGGGAGGTCTGTAGTAGACTCCCACCGTTGTGTCCCCTGTGCTGTTTTTCCCATGAATTTTTTCCCAGAGGGTCTCTAGCTGTCCATGCCGGTCACCAACATCAGCTTGTAGGGACATGTAGCTTTCCTTGACATAGAGAGCTACACCCCCGCCCCTTTTGTCAACACGATCCCTCCTGTACAGGGTATAGCCCTCTATACCGGTGGTCCAGTCATGGGTGGGGTCCCACCAGGTCTCCGTTATCCCAATGAAGTCATAATTCTTTGCACTGAGCAGGAGGACAAGCTCCTCCTGCTTGTTACCCAGGCTCCTGGCATTAGCGTACAGGCAGGCAAGTGTGCCCTTAGGGGCTCTTGCCTTGCCCACAGATTGTGCCAGGGTTGGGGCAGGGGTGGGCTCCCTTAAGTGCCTTGGTCTGCTGGTTTTGCAAGGGTCGCTCAGTGGGCCAGCAGTGGCAGTCATAGTTTAAAGCCCGGTGGAGCAGGTCAGCCAGCCTGGCTGAGAAGAGCCTCCTCCCCAGGGGAGAGAGGTGAAGGCCATCTCTTCCCAGCAGCTCGCTGCCTCTCTCGCCAAAGAGCGGGCTGTGGTCATGAAAGCCAAGGCCTTCCCGATGACACCAGCTCTGCAGTCTTTGGTTCACTGCGTGGATCCTCCTCTCCCTCCTCAGCCCATAGCCCGAGACTGGGAGGATCGATGAAAACACCACCTGAGCTCCCAGACCCCTAAGCCCCGCTCCCAACTCCCAACTCCCTGTAGTGCCTCATGACCTGGCTGGGGGTGCTCCGAGCTGTGTCATTGGTGCCCACGTGAATAAGGAGCATGGGGTAGTGGTCTGTGGGCCGGAGGAGCTGCGGGATCCTCTCCGCAATGTCTCGGATGCGGGCCCCAGGGAAGCAGCAGACTTCCCGGGCTAAGGGGTCGGGGCAGCAGATTGCCCCCTCAGTGCCCCGCAGGATGGAGTCTCCCACAACAAACACCTTTCGCTTTGACTTGGGGAGAGCGGGGCCAGTAGCTGTGGTTGAGCCTGGGTTGCCTGCGGGAGCTGGCAACTGAGCAGGCTCTGCTGGGGCTGCAAGAGGTGCTAACCTGTTGCTAAGCTCCGGCGAGGGAGGGGCCTTGGTGCAGCGGGCCTTGGGGCCCTTGACCACCTTGGTCCATGCCCCTAACATCCTCCTTAGTCATGGAGGGAGACGGTGCTCTCCCCTGCGGCTCCCGGGGGAGAAGGGCCTGGCAGTAGGAGTCTATCTCCTGCTCGCAGTCCCTGATGGCACGCAGTCTCTGGACTGTGGCCTGGAGCTCCTCCAGCTGGCACGTCAGAGACCCCAGTAGGGAGCAGACCCCGCAAGGGGAGGTGGCCATGCTCCTGGGCCCCAGAGCCTGAAAAAGGGCCAGGCAGCCCCCGCAGCCAAGAGCTAGGGGCTCCATCTGCATGGAGCCCGGAACCATGGGCTCCATCTGGGTGGCCGTCTCTGAGGTGCCCGATGGGGGGGGCCGCAGAGCCTGAGGGGACCCTCGGGGTGTGGCGCGTGCCCATCCGTGTCATGCCTCTGGTAGGCTGGCTACGGCTGGGGCTGACTACTCTGGGGGGTCGCAGGCAGGGTCTCGTGCCCTCCCATGCCCTCCCCTGCGCGAACTCCATACTAACTCAAGCGCCTGTTTACACAGCCTGTTCGCATGGCTCCGGTCGTGGGGCTCCCTGGGGGGCTGGGCTGGACTAGACAAGAACTAACATGATTAAAATGCAAGAAGGCAAATTTAAACTTAATATAAGGAAGAACATTCTAACTATGGCTGTGATAGAGCCCTAGAACACACAAATAGGGGTGCATGTAACGTTAATTTTTGCAAATTTTTAAATACAGGTTAAACATGTACGTTACATACATTAACATACAAGACTATTTTTGAGTACATTAATTTTGATAATAGGACTGTCTTGACATTAACTGTAACAAAACACATTTAGTTCTGTAGCAAAGCTCTAAAAGTATGACCTATTTTTCCCAGTTTAAAATGTGCTGGGCTTGTATCTCCCATCACTCTCTGTGTTTTGACTGCTGCTGTATTACCTGTGTCATTTCCCAATGGTTTCAATAAGTCATCTGCAGATTAGAAAAGCTTGAGAGTCCTTTGAATGCTTTGAGATATATTTAAATGAGGCAAAATTAGATAGTTATGACTAGATGATTTTCTTAGTTTCATTGTTTGAGCTTCCTGTGAAGGCATTGTTGGTGCCTACATGGATTAGTACTGATCTGATATAATGGCCACAATTAGTACTGTAATCAGGTATTGAATTTATGAGCTACAAAATTGGGTACATTGCAGTCAGTAGCAGTTGTGCCAGACTATGAGTGAACAGTTCACATAGTGCATGGACGTGTCTTTTTATATTTAAAGAAGTCTTTACATACATTTGTGGCCCCACTGACCACCGATATTTGTCACTGAGTCCTTAAAATCAAGCAAACAACACTTGGCAACAATAGTAAAGATGAGTAGCTATGGCATCTCAAACCGAAGTTGATAAGATACTAGCTCCCCTATATTCTTACCCTTTTGCATGATGAACAAGCTTTTAATTTCCTGTGTCACCGAATATACTTGCTCCACATGCTCCACATTACATCATCTAAGATATAACTGATCTAGCAACTTTTTCTCCACAACATATATTCAAACTGTATTTATATCTCTGAAACAATAGGAAACTAAAGCTTTGAACTGACCACTGAGTAAAACTGGTTCTCCTTTCCTGAGCATGTAACATGGGATATGACTGCTTGGAGGCCATGAGGAATAAACTGAAAGATCAGAGAGCGGTGTTATCTTGTAATTAATACATTTTCATTACTTAAATTAAGTTAAACACCTAATCTGTACCTTTAAATATAGGTATCCAAGTATTAACAATGAGCCTGATAGAACTATAAAGGTGTTCATATGGGTAAGTGTTTGTAGGACAAATGTTGGCTCTGGATTTAAGACCCAGAGGCCTTGTTCCAGGGGACTTAGATCAGTCCTTAGACCAACCGTGACCTTTCCATTTGAGCACAGGGAAATTTATTGATACACAGGGATAACAAAAAGAAGCAATACAAGTAATCAAGCAATTCTGTATATCTACCAAATCTTAGGGCTGTCATCAGAGTCAAAATACATCTGGCCAGGATGCAGTCTTCTCTCTGTCAGATGTCAGCAGTCTGGAGGTGGGATGCCGAGACCAACACCCCCTCTCCAGTGGGATGGATGAGACAGGCTGGTGGTGTGCCCTCTGTCCTTGTGGCCTTGGGGATCCTTCCTGGGTGATGGAGATGGGGAGAAGGGACCCTTTATTACTCTCAAGACTGCTTTTATATTCTCCTTCCCTCCTGGAGACTCTTCATCTGTGGCTATCACTGGTTGGTCCATCTGTGTTCGTCACACTGTCCATGTCCTGTGTCATCAATACATTCCAAGCCCGTCACATGCATATCCTTATCAAAATTCTAGGCCATGTGAGCTGGCACCACCTTATCTAGTGTTATGGGCAGTGTACAGTACATGTCCTCAGTTCCCAGATTGTGTTAGTATCTGTTGGCCTTGTGTTAGACAGCCTGTCTGCTTCCAAGGCTATGTGAAACTGTGTGACAATGTGACCCAGACTCTTAGAAATCATTTAACCCCAGACTCTATCATTTAACCATCCTGAACCATTCTAAGTTGTATATATATACCCATAAGCCAATTCCCATAAAACAAACTTTTAAATACCATTTTTATACCATCAGTAAAGCCCTATCAGATTTTGGCTTTAAAAAAATTAAATTTCCTTTTTATTTCCCTGATAATTACACTTTAAATTTCCAAGTCTTCAAGAAAGAAAACTAAGAACATACTAAATGTCTTAAAAGCTAGGGCAGGATTGATTGCCTATTACAATACTTGCCCAGCTAGCAGTCTATATTATATATGATCCAACTTTACCATTAAAAGACAGATTGTGTTATCTGAATATCAAATAATGGTATCTTCACATGTTGAAGAAGATATTGGAAATATAGCATTTAATAGAATAATCGATATAATTTGAATCAGAATCACACTATCATACGGAAAAGAAAATCAGTGTTATTTAAGATGCCCTGAAAATTCTGCTCCAGCAAGTGCCAGGGTCCTAGGAATCTAGGAATGAAACAAAGGGATAAATTAATCAAAAACAGAGCCACAGATCCTTTTTGTCTCTGACAGCTGAAATCTCTGCACACCAGCTTTCTAAAAAAAAGGTGGCCTTAACTTCTGTTGAGCCTACTGTCAAAATAACTGATTGGTTTTCATACAGGCTGTCCATCACTTTTAACCCAGCAGTGTGCCGTGGATTCCAAGGTAGGGAGCCATTTGGAACAAAAATAGAGTACAGAAAGGGAGCATGAAATTATGGGGTTTAGGGTAGCAATCTAGCACTTGGCAATTCCCAAGAAGCTCTTATCTCAGCACGCTGTGAAGAATTCAGGTTCTTGTTTGTTCCTCCTTCCTAGGACATCTTACTAGCAGAAAGAGTTCCAGGATGAGGCTGCCAGGTCCGTGTCAATCCTGGGTGGTTTTCAGGTGTAAGCATTGTTGTATAATATGATACAAGAAAGCAGCTTCTGACCACACAGGCCCTTTTTCATGAAAGGCCTTTTTGAACTTGCAGATTTTCTGTGAGATCAGTTTGGACAAGCTTTGCACTCCTGTCTCAGGAGCGGCTGGAACAGCTGCAATAAGGCAGAGTTTCACTCACTCAGCCTGTAGTAAACATATTTTTGGCATACTTTGCTGCTTTGTGCTGCCCACTCTTGCCAAATGCAAAAAGGGTTTTGAAACATCCATACTCTTGATGCTACTCTGCAACTTTTGGCTATTTATTTCTTCCTATGTTCTACAGAAATAAAATGATTCAAGAAAAAAAAAGGCACTGTAACTTCTAGATCATCTACAGGATCAACCTGATCTTTGGTCTCACACAAACAGATGCCACAGGATCCTAAATCTAATGAAGATCATCCCAAGAAATCAGTGATTAACAGAGTAAAACAAACACTATTCTCTTGACAGGCAGAGCAGTAAGGTCAGACAACAGTAGCACAGAGAAGCAGCTTCAAGTGGATGATATTTCTTTTTCACATATTCAGTTCTTACCTTGGAAAAATAAATGTTATATTTATAACCAGTTATTTTAAATATAAGTAGTTCACTATATGAAGAATAAAACAAAAAATTGGTATGCTATTCCATTGCATCATTTCTATATGGTTTTTATTCACTTATATAAAGATACCAATATTTTCCCTGTATGGAAATGCCTATTTATTGCCCATGAAATGAAGGGCAAATTTCTGAAACTCGAACAACAGCCAAGTCAGGCAGAAGGAGAGGCGGGTTGTCTGGAGGTGTGTAGCATACATTCAAACAGTGCTGAATAATCTATGGCCAACCCTTGTGCCTCAAATTGCTAAAAACATGTGAATAACCATAAAACATGCTTCCTGATTTTGGGAAGCATTCTTTCTCTTGAATACAACAGGACCATGCAAAACCATCAGGAGAATTCTACTTTCTGAAAATTCTTTATTCTTTATGAGATGAAAGGAAAAGAAAAAGTTCCTAAAAAATCATTTGCCATTGGGGGGGGGGGACACGACCCATAAGTGTGAAGCCAAAAAGCCAAATTCATTTGAAAACTCTGATTATGAACCTGTCTGATTGGAACATTAGTTGAGGGAATGAGATCTCACTCTAAATTATTCCCACATACTTGTGGTCCCAAGGGTCCATTTTGTGATATAGGAATGAAGTGGATAGACTGTTTTTCTCTTTTGCAAAGTTTAGCTCCATACACTGGGAGGGAATTGGCACAAACCTGAATAGAGGGTACATCTACATGTGCAATTAATACATAAAAATCAACTCCGGAGCTTATTGCTTGGCAATTTGTGTTCCCGGGCACCCCATTTGAATGGGCACATGGGAGCAAAAAACTCCAGATAATGTGGCACATGAAGCCTAGTGGGAGCCGCCTGGAATGGCAGGGGACCCAGAGGGTCAGTCTACCAGCCCAGGGCTGCTATGACCGGGCTCCGTGTGCTGTGGAGGGCCTGACTCAGGTGGAAGGGTGCTTCAGTGCAGGGCTAGCAAGCAGGCAGCTCCTGTGCTGAAGTTCTCTTGTGACCCAACCAGCTGTTGGACCCGACCAGTATGTGGAGCCCCATCCAAGCAGCCCTTGGCTGGCTGCTCTGAAGTCCTGAGGAGCAGCTGACTGAGGCATGAGCAGCCCCTCCACTGAAGCATCTTCATGCCTTACCCAGCCCACCCACTGCACATGAAGCCTCATTGGAGCAGCCCTGGGGCTCCACATGCTGCAGAGGGGTTGCTTGGCTAGCCTCCCAGGTAGTCCTGCACTGAAGCACCCTTGTGCCCCAGCCAGTCACTGTCTACACATGCATTTAAATGCAGCAATTTACTGCATCATCTGACAGTACTTGTGTCTGACAGCACAGTAAATTAGTCTACATGGACCAAATTGCCACATACTTATAGATGATGCTTTACTGGGCAGTAGATCAGTCTACTGCATAGTAAAGCTCACATGTAGATGTAGCCACACTAGGGATTCTTTATGCTGCTCTAACCCAGGTGGCTGTTTAAGTCTGTTTTAACAGCTGCTTAAAATTATGACATTGCTCTACAATATGGGCACATATACATGTGCATTTAGGTGTGCCTAAATTTAATGTGCATTAGCTTAATGTGCAACTAAGGCAATTTAGGCTCATGTCTAGAGTTCACACATTAAAGCATGTTAATGCCATGTGCATGGACTGATATGGGACTAAAGTTAGTCTCAAGTCAATCCATATGCAGTGTTTAATGCATCTACATGTGTGTTAATGTACTTTAGCTATCCGTGCCTAAATTTGATACCTGCATTTTTAAGGTGCATTAAGGGTGAATAGATGTAGGCACATGCCCTTAATGTGCCTTAAATTGGGCTAAAGCGCCTTAAATCGCTATGTGTAGACATGCTCTATATCTACAATATTGGCCAAATACATCATAGATTACATTAATGATATGAAAATCCTTGAAATAATGTTGTAAGGGTACAAATCAGTATTTTAATACCCACTAAGCACAAACAAACCCTGGCTTCCAGGAGAAAGAGGCTATTGTTTCTAAATTCACCAGTGAAGTACCTGAGTGGTGTCAAACTCATTAGCTCAGCCTAACAATACAATTACCCCAATTCACTACACTCTTGTTTTTATGTAAAAATGGTTGCATTTGACAAAATCACTGTTGCATGGAGAATGTATGAAAAGAGCTCTGCAGTATATGCATAATGTTTCTGTATTGTTGAGAAGCTCAGAAGACAGTATTATGCAGATGTGATACAGATCATTAAAGATTAAGAGTTTTCAGATTACAAAGTCAATAAGCTGATACAAAAACTGAAAACAGACAGGGGAATTCTGATTCAGATTTAATGATTCCTTTGGATATGGAGTTCTATTAAATAGTAAGACTAGCTGGCACCTATATATATTTGAGATGCACAGACCCAGTAAAACCAACACACGTAGTTCAGAAAATGCTGTTGTCAAATGTCTGTTCTTATTTTTCCACACATTGTTAAATTTTCTGTTAAATTAAATCATAATATATAATAAACTATGTAACAGAGGTGACTTAACCAGAATGAGGAATCTCCTATAAGCTGGTGTTCTGAAAATTTTGATTTCTGAAACATACTAAAAGACTGAAGAGTGTATATGGATCGGGAGGATGGTTTATATTAAAAAGTAAGAGCAAGAGAAATTCAGCAATCTTTTGTAAAGCGCATAAAATGCTGTTCTAAAATGTATCATAGAGACATCTTTAGTATTTTTAATGAAAAATTCATGGAATGGGTGGCTGAATAAGTGCTGCAGTTCATTGCCTATATTCAGATATTATGGTGATGAGGGTTGTAGGTACCTAGCTCTTAATTGTGAAGATAATTCATATTTGGGGAAAAGATTTATATCACTTTCTATTCCAAAGTGATTGGCTCACTCTTACTTAGAAGTAAGCACAATAAAGGTAAGGGTTAGTGATACTAGGACATAGAACAAACATATACTAGCACATACTACTGGCACTTCTGCCATGGGAAGATATTTATTTCATCTGTACTTCAGACCAATCCATCCAAATGCTCTCTGCCTCCTGTTCCTCATTTCCTTACCTGCAAACCAGGGATAATAGTATTTCTTGTTCCACCCTCTGCCTTGTCTATTTAGAAGTTAAATTATTTGAATAAGTGACTTCCTGTTCTTCCTTCATCACCAGTTTGCCCAAAGAGTCTAAAATACACCTTTTAGGCACCTGAGCATGCCCACAGATACAAAAAACACATGTACCACCAACAGTTGGTATAAGATTTTGGTATAAAGGTACACATTTGTTAAGATTTGGAATTACTGAGACATGTTGAACTTAATGTGTGAAATTTAAAAACAAAAACCTTGCCCAGTACAGAGAGAATAACTGGCTGTCTTATCATACCCCACTATACCTCACTGTTTGCTCTTTGATGCTTGCAATGGAGGCGTACCTATAGGGCCAGATTCTCAGGTGATGAACATACCAGGTGGGCTCACAATGGCACACAGCTCAGAGTCCGACAGCTCGTTAAATGGCAATATTTCTAAATGATGTGCTCTAGCTATACCCAAAGTTCTGGTCCTGGTGCAGAAAATGTTTGGCAAAATACAATGGGACATCAAACTACATGCTCATCACAACCCCTTCAGAATTTAAAACATCTGTGCATCTACGAAGAAGTTTTTAAGAGGCGCACCCACAAAAAAGCTTCTCACCCTTCTGGCTCTTTCAAAGCCTGCTTTATTAAAATAAAGCAATTTATTAACTCTTTTTAAATCTCTTTGACTTAACATGATTTCAGTCATTCTAGAGCTGTCATTGTTCTGAGAGTTCTTGCCATTTAATTGATTTCTGTCCCTTCAGATTAAATTAAATTATCTTGATTGAAGATGACTGGACAGAGAACATCAATCTCTCTACATCCCCTGAGCACCTGAACTGGTCAAAGGGATGTCAGGAATGTTCTGAAAGACATTTATCCCCTGCAAACTAATAGCAAAGCAAGCCATTTGCAAAAAACCCTGATAATTTTCCAAATGAAAGTGGTACACTATTCACTAAGCTATTCACCAACTTGGATCTCATCATGGGAGGATTCAATTCCAGACATCTCTCTCACATGGAAATTGAAACACAGCAGTAGGACCAGGCCACTACAGATTGCAAACAAGATGGCATATTAGAACTGTTCGGATTCTACTCCAGGAACCAGCTGCCCACAAGTTAGGTTTTTGCGATGCCTAACTTTCCGGGACCTATGTCCTTTTTTTTTTTTCAGTCTGCCCTCCAAATACTATAGTATTAGAGGTCATGGAACTAGATAGGATAAATAGATGGTAGTAATCAATGTCATACATCACTGACCGTCTTTATCCTCCGTAGAGTAAAACAAGCCATGTCAACTCTGCTTGTCCTGGCTTTGCTCCCTCACCAGCGACAGCAGACAAAATGAGTTTGAGCCATCTGTCTGACAGTGCCCTGACACCAAACCACAAGAGCCAATATTAACTTTCTCCTTTATTAGTGCCAAGATATGAAAAGTTCTGGTGTCCACAGTGTTCCAACGGCAGGTGAGTCTCTTCAAACTGCCCCTCAATTTGAAGTCTACTTCTTCTGTGGCTAATGTTGTTTCCCAAAGTACTGCTTGTGTAAAAGGTAAGACAGAAAACAAAGGGCTCTCAACCCTTTCAGTTAGCAGAAGATGCTTCCTGAGATAATTTGGTGAGTGGTGAGCTGAAGAGAGATTTCCTAAAATCTAAAGAATTAATATTGACTGGATCTCAGAACTATAGCAGCAAAAAAGATATCTCTTCTGGAGAAATAGCCACCACTGCCTCTGTACAATATATCTCAATCTCAGAAGCTATTTTCTTGTCTGGCAATATTATACTGCTATTAAATTCAGAACTAATCACTATTTTTATAATACATGTCTTACAGACAATTAAGTAGTTAACGTTTCCAAGTGCTTTAAAAATAAGAAGTGCATAGTATTAACTCAAAGTTTCATATTTTATTGTTGCTATCCTTTTCTTACATACATTTTCTGAATTGCCTTTCCAATCACTGACCACTGAGATATTTACATACAAGCAACAGCTTTCTTCTCTGCAATTTATTTGATTTATATTTATTTATTCACTTCATAAGCCACCCTTCCCAACAAAGGCTCAGGACAACTTACAATAAGAGGACAGAATAACTTATAAAACAGGAGAGCAACTTAAAGACTAGAATATCAATACTAAACAATCTCTCTGCTTAGCTTTGTTTGCTAAATACCTGCCTAAGTAGAAGGGTCTTACAGAGCTTCTGAAAGATGTCCAGGCTCAGGCTCTAACAGGTCTCAAGAGAGTGGGAGTTTCAGAGCTGAAGAGTGACATCCCATGCATTTTTCCAGACAACTTGGAACTTGTAGGAGATTGGCCTTGGCTGACCTTAAGAATCATGATGGGGCATAAGGGAGAAGGTACATAGGGTATATAGGACCTATACTGTTTAGGGCCTTATGTGGGAAGGGATGTCAGCTATGTACCTTCATGACATGATTTGTGAGTTGTGTAAAATGACTTAAGCTGCCTTCACCTTGGAAAGATGCTAGTACATTATTGAAACAAAATAAGCCCTTTGCAGATAGTGGTGTAGAATAGGTGCACCCTGCTGATTTGTCTGCCAGGGAATCAATTCAGAGAACCTGACCTGGATCCCAGAAGCCTATAAAAGGCCCCTTAATTGGCTGAAAGGGTAAGTCTCCCCTAAAAAAGAAGTCTAATTAACATCAGGGAAGTGGTAAGAGTGGGGTGTAGGAGAGGCAGAGCCCCATGAAGAAATTCCTCCAGCAGATCTGGACTTCTCACCCAAAAAAAACAGATTCCTAAACAAAAGAAGATCAAAGTCCTGGCAGGCAAGAAAAATAACACCAGAGAGCAGCTGGGAGATAGCATTGACCTCTCCCCATCTTGATATCATTTACTGGGAAAATACCAGGCCAGAGAGAATCCAGGCCTTATAGCGCCTACCCCTGACAGCACCTCACTCCAAATATCCACACAATCTCACCCAGTGACCTCAATATATATTCATCAGGAGACAAGACAAGATGGATCCCTGGGGGACCCTGCAGGTAAGGTCCTGATAGTAGTACATGCACTCACCCATTTCTTTCCTCTGAGACCTCCCTGCTAGGGAAGAACAGAATCCATTTAGAACTGTCCTGTTCTTTATCAGCACCTCATAGTCAACTGTACTGAAGGTCACTGAAAGAACTACTAGGATCATCAGGGCACAATTTCTCCTGTTGGTCTCCAGGAGACCATTGACCAGACCCATGAGCTCAGTCTCTGTGTTATATCCAAGATGAAATCCAGAATGATTAAGGTCCAGAAAACTGATGGCATGAAGCTGTTAGGCAACCATCCATTCAATAACATTTCTCGAAATGGGGAGATTGGAGATGGGCCAATAACTAGCTGGGAAGTTAGCATCAAGTGATGGGTTTTTGAGCAGGGGTGGAAAATCACAATTGTCTTGTTTTTGCCTGCTTGATGAATTCAGTAGCATCAGGGATGCTTCCACAGTAGCAAACTGTGACACCACTGAGCTGAAATTAGTAACCTTATAAATTAACAAGGACCATTGAAAGTGATTGTCTTGCCAACAAAAATTCTAGGTAAGAAAATGCGCACAAATCCCATGATTGTTTTAGACCTGACCTAAAGCTTGTTGTAATCAAAGGAAAGCTTCCCATTGACTAAAATGGAATTGAAAAGGCTCTGGTTTAGGTTTTAACAAAATAATAGTGTGAAAGTAATTCCTGAGAGACATTCTCCTCCCTTCTCTTGTTTCATACCCCCTCCTTGAAACACTGAATGCTGTTTTTTGGCATGCTTTCAGAGATAATCTATATTTTTTGTATCTGGATTAAAATGTTTGATGATGTATGTTTACACTAATAGCCCTTATTAGCTAAAGTATTCACAAATGGCTTGGGAAAGACTATTATTACAGTCTCAATTCATGCAGAAGAGGAGAAAGCATCCTTTTCCCCAATGAGGGATGAATTCTAGGTGGTTAGTAAAAATTAAAATTTTAGGATTGCAATATTTTGTCAATCAAGAAGAGAGCTAATTTCTTCTATCAGTTGTATCTGATTGTGTCTCTCATCTGAAACGAGGAAAGAAGTCATTCTGAACATTTTGATAATAAGTAATATCAATCAGGGAGGAATAATTACAAAGAAGTAGAAGTAAATTACCATTGCCTCCTGACAGCACTGAAGTGAGAAATGACTGCATAGGAAAGAGTGTGCAAAAGCTATGAAGAGTGTATTTGAGTGGAACGTTAGTGCACTTGGAATGTAAAAGGAAACAAGAGTTGAGGGAAAGTTTGAAGAAATAATGGGTTTTCCAATTTAAAACAGCTTTACTGCTGGTAGGCATGAATAGTTACTCAGAATAGAGGGGTATCATATGATTTTTGGAAGTAATTACATTTACTTCTGACATTTTTGGTTCAGTAGAATTTTGTTGGCTTTACCCTTTCCACTCTGTATACAACGTGGTGTGTTTGCAATCTAATAAACTGGACCCGGAGTCAACAAATCTCTAGGTAATTTAGAGATTCATAAACCAGATGTAACCCCACTATACACCCAGTTAACAATAAATAACCTATTGGGTTATTTATAAGGTTGCACCAATACAGATTTGTTTGGCCGATACCAATGGTCGATTATTATCTAGCTATATCGGCCAATACTGATCTGATAGCCAATATGCAGCCCTGTAGCTTGGAGAGCAGCACGCCTTCTCCCCGCCCCCCGCAAGAATTACAAGCCAAGCACTGCTCTTAATGCTGCTGGTCAGGCTGCATTCCTGGCCACATGCATACATGCAGCATTTATCAGTGACATTATTGGCTGTACTGGTGAAAAAAAGCCAATTGCCAATAATGTCGATTTTCTTTCATCAGTGCCAATCCAATATGGATCTATATGGTCCATGCCAATTTTCCTTTTATTGGTGCCGATCCAATATGGACTTCTAGTTATTGGTTACATACACTATGATTTTCCTCTTTAATGTTAGTATGCTATTAATGCATACCCCTAAAAGATAAATGGATAGCATATATTTGTGGTGAAATCCTGGGCCTAACTTGAGTGGTGTCAGGATTTCTATCTTGTTGTTTGAAAGTGATTCTAAATGGCAGCCCTGTCTCCACCTGTGTATGTTTCATATAAAACATTATATTCCAGTGACTTAATGCCTTTTAGCAACAGCTCCAAAACACTTTCACCTAGAAAATTAGGGTTCTTAAGTGACAGAGTCCATTTCTTTAAGTTCCCTTAAAATATGATGGCCCTAAGGCCCCTCAAGACATGGGGAATTATGGGACGTGAAGGGCACTCCTCCAATGAAAACTTGAAGAAAATCATCAATGTGAACAAATAAATAATTCAGGGATAGATCCTTAGCTGGTGCAAACTATTATTCTGATTGAAGGCAGTCAAAGATTATGCTCTTAATCTTCAAAGTACCGAATGTGTGTTATAGGGCTTTCAAAGAATTCATACTTTTTTGAAGGCCTCATACAGCCATTTTTAACTTAATCCATATAAAATAGTCAAGCATAAAAATGGGGACTAATTACACTAACTCTAGTGAAAAAGAAACTCAGTCAAACTGTGACTGCAAAATTCTAACATGTGGATTCATTTCCACTAGATCAAGAGCAATTTTTAAAACTCTGTTCATTTCAATAAGAATGTTCAAGAAAACCAAAGTCTTTAACAACATCAGCAGCTGACTTTCTTTGCCTAGTATTCTTTGGAAGTTTTGAAAATAATATTTTCAAACATATTCATGTTTTCAGAACCTTGTCCCAGTTTTTCAAAGCAGTTTAGACACCTAAAGATACAAATATGTATTTGATAAAATCATCTAAAGATCCTAAGTATATTACATATCTAACTGTCACCGGCATTCATTAATAGTTGGTTCCAAAGTGGTTAAGTCACTTTAGAAAAAAATGGACAAGTCTCCTAAATTAAATAAGCTTTTTTGAAAATGTTACCCTTGGTCTCAAAAGTGATTCAAAGTTTTACAAGATAAAATATTGTCATCTGTGTAGTCACCTACCTTATCAAAATCTTCTTTTAAAAACTATTACTGTCAGTTTCATAATCGTATCCACCCACATGGCCCACAGCCTAAATTTCAGCCTGTAGTGTTTCATTCCTGCTGCAATGTGTCAATTCAGGAAAATTACAACACAGTATTTTTTTCCCCTTGGAAAAAATGTAACACTGTCTGTTACTGCTAAAACTACTAAGAGGATCCTACAAATCATTCTTGATTTTTTTGGTCATATAATAATGGGAGAAAAGCTTATTGAAAAACTCTGTTGTATACTTTTAATATAGGCTCAATTGGGGGGTGAGGGGGAAGAGTGGGGAGAAAGTGGGGAATGACCATTCAAAAATCTGTGCACAGAGAATAATTTACACTCTCTTCTTACAGGTAGATAATGGTTAAAACAGTTTTTTTTCAAAATTATCAGTAAATATAACTGGTCTAGTACAACTGTAATTAAAGTAGTATTCATATTAAGATACAAAACTTCTGAAGGAAGACCAGAACTTCTCATTAATTAAAAACAAAGCAAAAATCTAGTTATGTAGGTGACAGTAAACACTCTCAGCTCACAAAAGCATGTAATACATGCATTGTCAATCTAGCATCTTTTAACAATTACAACCACATTCTATAATGGGGGCCCCTTTTTTCCCTATTTCTTTCCCCTCCCTATTACAAAGAGGGAAGGGACTCAAAATGAGAATCTCAGTAAGAGAGATGACTCCAATTAAAAAATCCTGCCTTTTCAGAGATATAACAGCAAGAAACAGCAAGAAAGGGTAGAAGAGTTTTGGTTGGAGAAGACTGAGAGAAGTCTAGCTAAGAATTAATATGCTTGGAGAAAACCAGGGCTTGGTAGACTAGGCTAAGGACTACAAGGAGGCCCAAGGAAAGGCCAGTGCTGGAGAAACTCAGCGAGGGATGAGGGGCAGGCCAATGCCCAGGAGGACTGACAATGGACCAGGGAATATAGTGAGGGGCGAGGTGGATATAAAGGTGAAGCAGAAGGTAGAGTTTTCAAGGAGGGCTTACAGACTCTTAGATATGCCTCATTCTCAGGGGCAAAACACTCTCTCACTGACTTGATCGCAGAGTGAACCATAAGATGTGGCAGGTTCCAAAGTAGGTGAGTTAAGTAGGCAAGATCAAACTAACCTGAGTTAGTGGGGGAGAAAAGAGACCTTAACTGAATGAGGACTACAGAAACTTTGCTTCAGTTTAAGGACTTCCCTCTAAACACAGTAAGCACAGTATGCAGGATATTGTTTTGAAATGTTTAGCTTCTCATTCTTTCATATAACTGGGATATCATTATCAAAATGCATATACAAAAATAAAAAGTATACTACCAAGATAAGCTTTGACTGAAACTTGAAATGGTAAAATTATTTGAATCCATGTATCTAGACATAGGCAGCAAGGTTTTTTGGGTAGATGTGACATGTTTTATTAGACCAACTGAGTAGTTGGAACAAAGTTCTTTGAAAGCTTTCAGGCACAAGTACCCTTCTTCAGGCATAGGGAGACTCTGCAGTTGTTCTGACATCTCCAAAAAATGAAAAAAGCTAGAAGTGTGGCAGAAGGTCAGTGAGAATGTAAATAGGTGGAAATTAGGAAAACAATGGGTAGAGAAAGAGGGGGAAACAAGGAGGAAAATAGGTGAAGGAATGCCAAAGGTAAGCAAAGGAGACCCAGCTTACGTGATGAGTTCTCCAAGGTAGAAAAAGGTAGAAAATCTGTGAAAAAGTATATAGCTGGAAATTAAGAAAACAAAGAGTAGAGAAGGAGGGACAGGGAGGGGAAAAGGGGCAGTGTAGAATGTAAATGTTAAGTTCAGTCAGGTACCTGGTGAATCAGATGTCAGGCAGGTTGTAACGTGTCATAAATCCAATGTCTATATTGAGTCCATGATCTTTTGTATCCAGTAGATGTATGAAGTGAAGTTCAAAGGCTCATCTATGAAAGATGTCTTGTAAGTTCCCTTTGAGGATTAGAACTGAGAGGTCAGGCAGGGAGTGATTGTCTTGTGAGAAATGTGCACCCACAGGTAATTGGATATTTTTGTCTTTGATAGATTTTCAGTGTATATTCATTCTGGTATGCAGTTGTTGTTTGGTTTCTCCTACACTTTTCCATCAGGGCATTTGGTACACTGGATGAGATATGTAACCTTTCTGGAGGTGCAGGTATAAGATCCAGGAATGGCAATGGTTCTGTTGTGGGATGTGGTTATTGTGGAAGTGATGGAGATGTCATGGTAGGTTTTGCATTTCTTGTCCTGCCATGGTCTGGATCCATTTGGTGTGGTTTGGGTCAGAGGGAGTTTGCTTCTGGTGATAAGGTTAGCAAGGTTTGGTGCTTGTTTAATGTCTAGGATGGGTAGTTCTAGAAAGTTCTCTGTAAGACTTGGGTCTTCTTGTAGTATGGGTTGCAACTATTTGAGGATTTTCTTTGTAGGTACCAAGGAAGTGGGTTATGTCATAACTAATGGTGTGCGATCTATAGGGATTTTCTTTTCATACTGCAGCAAATATATGCATGTTATCTGGGAGGTTCCAACTATTCAGTTGCTCTAATAAAAGATATCACATTTACCCAAAGAACCTTGCCTGCCTATGTCCTTAGACCAGCAGGGCTACAACCAAAAGCCCTGTATCCAGACATGAAAAACCATTAACACTGTATAAACTGGGTACCTAAATCTATTGTCTTTGCTAATCAGTTCATCCTTCTCAAGGCACTATCCCACCATGGCCTCGATAGGTGGCTCTTCAAGGTGGCTGTGCTTCCACCTTCTGTTAAAGAACAGAATTTTTAACTCAGAAAGTTGAGGCATGTAATTAGAATTCCAGTTTAAAATGTTAAAGTGAATTTGAAATGTAGTAGAGTATTTTCCAACTTTAGTTGCTACTTCCTCTAAACATAACTGTTGAAAGAAAATAAAATCAGCAAAAAGAGCAAACATAGTCTAGTTCTCACCTTGTGGAAAATGGTTAGATTTTATTCAAAGCTATCCTGGCCCCAAATTGAACCTAATCATTTAACATTATCTTCAATTATCTGTAGAGACAAAGTGCAAAAATAGGGATAATTTTAGACCCTTTGATAGCCTAAGCTAACTTTATTTATCTCATTACAATCCCTTTACTCAGATTAGAACTGAGATTGGCCTTATCATTTCTACTGAACATTCATTTGAAAAACATAGAGAAAACACCTATTCAGGAATTAATTCTTAAATCATCAAGCGTAAGGTAAGAAAAATATCGATGAAATCAAGGTCTTTATTAACAGAAATTCCAGGGGCTTTTTTTAGGAAAAGAGGGGGCTAAAAAAGAATTTAGAACTTCTAGGAACTTTATTTTTAAGAATGAAGACTACAGATGACTTAGAATCTTGCACAGGGATGAAGGAATTCTGTGAATTTTGACACATGAACCTACCTTGAATTATTCTAATTTTGGAAGCAGGGTTTGCCTTTAGTGAAGTTCTACCACCTAAACCCACGGGCCCTTTAAGACTGTGGAACCAAAGACTAACAATAGAACCCTATTTCACTGTGAGCTTCCAAAGTATTTACCTTAGCTGTGTTACTGCCACTTTTTGACACTTAAACACAATTTACAATCCTATATCATGGGCAATGTGGATACAAAAGTCTGTAACTAGCAGATATTAGATGCTGGAGGCAAAGAAGCATCTTCCTATATGTTTTAGTTTAGTCTGTAGGGAAGCAGGATATCCATGTTCTAGGCCCCCCTTGCCCAGCACAGTGGCCTAACTACCAGGCCACAGGTTACACCCTGGCTGTCCAACTGGCAGCCCATGGGCTACATGTGACCATGAGAGATTAACATGTGGCCCCATCCAGGCTCCCACCTGGCCGCTGCTCCTCCGTCACTGGCTGCAGCAGCAGGTTGGGTGGGCCTGTACCTTCCCTGGCTTCCAGTACTTGACTAAGCCTCAGGAGTCAGGGCAGGGCAACAGGGCATAGCCAATAGTGCCACGGAGGCCAGTAGCCCAGAATGTCTGTGGCACAGTCCCATGGAGGAGCCTACAGGGTGTGAAATAAACCACCTGAAATATCAGCTTCACCTAAAAGACATTTAGCAATGCTGCTATGCAGTAATTGCAGTTACTGTACAAGTACTAGTATAGCTACCCAGTTTATACAAATACTAAATGACTGCACATTAACCCCACTCCTCCCCCCACCCCCAATCTCTCCATCCATTTATCTAATAAATTGTCAGTGCAAGGTACAATGGCTCAGCTTCAAAAGAGGTATTTGATGTTTAGAGCATTGTTCTAGGAAGTCAGAGTGATGTAGGTTTGAACCCATCTAGAGCGGCATCTAGAACCTGAATCTCCTGCTTATTAGATAAGTCCCATGTCCAAAATATGGGAGGATCATTCTTCTGACCATAATGTTGGGACCTGCAGTCAGGCAGTGTAGAGAGCTCTTTATTGGCCCAACCAGTATACAGCCTCTTGTGTATGGTCAGTAGCCCATGGGCATTTATGTATCCATGCAATACATGTGGTAAGATTGAAAAATATGTGTAAGTACCAACAATGGCAGTTGCATAGTGGGTAACTACCATTTGGGCATAAAAAGTGAAATAGGATTCTGCCTTAATTTTCATGTGGTTCCTGCCTTAATTTTCATGTGGTTCCTTATAAGTTTCCACAGAAATGTTCTTGCCCATTATTCCCTATACGTCATTGCCCTTGGGATATTTCTTAAATTATATTCTACTGGGAAAAGGAAAAAGAACAAGATTCAAGCTAGTAGGATTGGTATTAATATGTGGATTTTGGTGATGAGACCCACAGCTCTTCCATCTCCAGTTCAAGACTTACCTCCTTTCTTCACTGTAAATACTGATTTAGGTGGAATAATAGATGTACAAAGATTATTGGTACAAAAGTGATTTGCTCAATAATTTTAGTGAACTCTAAATAGAGATCTACTGTGTTCAGTCTTCCCATGCCTGTAGTTATTAAGCAACATCTCTGGAAACACCAAAATGATGGACTAGAAAAAGGATAGATTTTCTTTCCTTTCTCTCTATGCCAAGTGTAAATATACAAGTGAAATCTTGGTTCATAAAAAACGCATGTACAGAGAAAAAATATTACTTGTGTTATTATATTAAACTGCAGCTTATATTTGCATATTGTGCTCTGTGGATAGCAGTCTCACTCTGGATCAACAGTTCAGTCTCATGGCACTATTCAATTAAAGTATAGCGATCTGGCCAACATTTAAATCTTTAAATTAACACCCATCACAGACTAACTGGCACTAATACAAATCCAAACACCTATGTAAGACATGGCTGAGCACATAATGACCAGGACATTGCCTTGCATACAATCACCACTTCACAAATGAGAAATTCACTGCTATTTAAAGAGCTCTGAGATTTAGAGAAAGGAAGTTCCTGGTTCACAAATTACCATGACTTTGTGAAAGTTAGAAAGCTATAATTGTTGTGCTCGTTTACTGTAGTTACAAATAAAGTTAGCAATGTGGCTCATTAGACACAATAAACAAAAATATGATGTCTGTCAAATTTCAACCAATAATGACTATGTTTTATAACATTAAGGAGTAAGTAGATCAGGCCAAATAGTTAGCCCCCACTATTGGGAGTACATACAGAGTAGAGGAAAAGCTAATTGTTTCTCTCTGGCCAGTTCATAGTGCCTGGAATTGGAAAAGACCCTAATGACCCCTAAGGCATGCTTGTACTCATACATACACTCTCTTTCTCATACAGACATAGTCCATACAGGAAGAGAGGATCAGACAATCTACACAATGATGATCCTCTGTTGTCCACCCACTCTGCTCCCTACCACATGCCTAGCATCGCCCACCAAAGTTCTGTGCTCATCACTTTGGAACAGGGTGGTTTCTGCTCCTTGAGCATCTCTGAAAAGGCAGGGGAGTGAACTGACTGTATATTATAATTCAGTGTAGTCTATAGTTTCCAGCCCCAAAGGTCACTCTGAAAATGTCTGAACAACTTGAGAACTGCCATTGTGATATGTTTATGTAGGCTGTGAAATGAAAAGAAGACAAGTGTGTTCTGCTATTTGTATCTTGCTTGACTTGAGAAACGAACATAACTTTATGATATCATTTGCATTTTTAGATCACTATCAAATCTGTGTGTGTGTGTGTGTGTGTGTGTGTGTGTTTTGGGTTTTATCTGGAGGGGGAGGTTGTGTTATTTTGCAGTTACATAGTCACATTTTTGGATCTTGTAAGCCAGGTCTGGTTCAGGTTACAAAGCCAGCAGCCACCTAATGCATCCTGGATTCAGGGGGGTTTCATAGCAACCAAGTGAACCACAAATATTCCATATATATGAGAGCTCCGAGTGCTTGGTGGGAAGTCAATGAGCCAAACAACTGCCTCTCAGTTTTGCTGATAAGTATCACACAGACCCATCAAACCCATATGATAAATCACGTGAGAATAATGAGAAATGAAGTTTGTTTTAATTTGAGAATAGAGCTGGATGTTGATCATTTTCCCTGTCTTGCCTGGATCTTGGAGTAGTCTGTTTAGTGTTGTTGTTGTTCCGGCTGGAGAAGCTTGTAGTCTCTGTACTCCAGTACCTAGAGGTGAAGGCAGTGGCAGGGAAAGAGCACAGATTCAGCCAAAGGAGATGGTGAAATTCTATTAGGGGGATGAAATTCTATGCAAATGACCCACAGGATGAAGGTCAGCATTAGCAGTCAAGCAAAAATGTAAGGTGATTATATTTAGGCTGTCGGATGCTGAAGTTATGTCTGAATATAGAGTCAGTTCAATGTCTTAACAGCATTAAGTTGAGCTGAGCATCCACAACTCAATCTAAAGCCTGAGGGAGCTGCAGGTGTCAGCGGCTTTAAAACCAGAGAGGCTTATTATTCAAGAAGAAAAAGTCCAGAGTCACAACAGAGATCCAGGCCTCTTTTGTGCGTGCAAAGGAGCCCCATACTGGCTGCAAACTCCCCCGCTGTAGGGATATATGTATCTGACCTAGTTTCTTCAGGATGCCACAAGGGGTATATTAAAGCCAAGGGATGCATATAGGCTTTTACTGCCCTGGTCTATGGCTTGCTTTATGCCATCTGAATACAGACCAAGACCACTGAACATAGCTATTCACCAGTCCCATCTGCCATGCAGCAGGAAAAACAGAGTAACTTGGGGTGGGGAGGAGGGTAAGTTGGATCAAGCAGTTTAGTGGGTCCGTGGAGAGGGTTAGCAGGTCTGAGAGGGGCTGGGAGGTCTGCAAGGGAGGTTGGTGGGTTCACAGGGAGTTGTCCTTTTTGAGGTGGGAGGGGGCCAGGGCTCTTAATGTAGCCTGGTCAGGGTCAGAGTGTTAGGAAGAACACCGCCTGGGGCTGGAATGAGCAGCTGGGCTTTCTGAGACTTGGAGCTGAGGTCCAAATACATACAGATATTTGACAGGTTGGGTTAACCTGTTCCCAATCTAAGTTAGCTCACCTCCTCAGGTGAACAAACTTAGATCTAACAGGAAATCATTGCCTGATTTAACCTCCCAAGTGCCTACTTAGGTCAATGTAAATATAACAGCTGTACTTACCTAAGGAGTGGGCATAATATACAGCATACCACCATGTCAATTATCCACTGGTTAAAGGTTCCTTAAATGCCTAGGCTATGTGGTACATTTAAAGACTTGGAAATAAATGGTTTCCCCATCCTGAAAAAATTATGGAGATATAAGGAAAAAATAAATAAATCACTGTTTTGTGTGGGACAAAATTAAGACCTTTGGATTTGTTTCCTGGACAGAGAGAAAAACAGAGCTTCTATTCTCCAATCTCCTCTCCAAAGTAGGTATAAGCCTAGTAATTAGGACAGTCAACCTGGATCCTCTCTGCCTCATACCCAGTACAATTCAACATGAGTCTGTCAAACTGCAAGTGAATGCCCAATAATTTATTGGCTATTCTAGAGTTGAACTCTGTTTTTTATGTGATATTCCTGAATTGGAGAAAGTTTAATTGAAATTCATCAAGTTCTTCTTGTGGGGAGGGGAAATGTTCTGGTTACCTCTAGTATATTCCCGAGTTGCTGAAAGCATTCTCCCAGTTAGGGTTACAGCATGTTCCCTTTAAGTTCAAGGAGAGATAACCAGCTCTCAGAAGGTTCCCAGTCACAAAGGATTTGGGCTCCATAGGTTTCAATATTCCCTTTATCTATCTTGCTCTAATCATAGTATAAGCAGTCTGGGGCAGGGATTACTGCTTAAAGTATGCCTTGAGCCAATTAAGCTTTGATTATGGTTGTAGGCACTGCTGTAGTATAAATAGTAGTATTTCCCTTCGTGGTATTACCAAAAGATGGAAAGGAAAAATCTTAAGGAGCTATAATAACAATAACAATGATGATGATGATGATGATGAAGGCCAAATGTGCAGCCTTTTGTAAAATGTGAGGTCAAGTGAGTAGCAGTGACAAGTTCAAGATGGAGCTGGAGAGAGATGGATGGAACAGTCACTTCTCTTTCACATTTTATCAGAAAGTATGCATTGCAAATGATAAGCCACTTTAAAGCAAAAACCAGAAAAAAACCATAAGCACCTTACAGTTACACTTTGAGCTGTTGAGTCATCATACCCTAATCAATGCTAATTGTTAATTACATTGCTACTGGTCTCCCTCTTAATGTATATATATACACATGGCCCTCAACTTTACAGCCACTACAGCTCTGAATTATTCATTATGCATTAACTTTCCTGTTAGATTTGTCAAAATATGCTAAAAAAGTACAAAATCAGAGGATAAAGCTCAATTTCATGAAACTTTATCTGAGCTGTAACCTAAATTCACTTATTGAATTTATGAACAAGCAATGATTCACTTCTTTTCTTTTCTTTTAACAACGTGAGAACTAAAAAGACTAGGATAGAAAAGCTTTGTTCTCCTGCTTATTTTTTGTCTTTGCTGACTCAATCTTAAAAATACAAAACAAACCCCAAACTTCATGCTTCCTTTGCATCTTCTAAATACTAACTAGGCCTGATGTATTACGATTTCTGAGTTATTATGGAAACATATTGACACAAGAGAAAAGAAAATAATGGAGACGTGTGTGCTTTAGTGAAATCAGTTTAAGTAGTGTGTGAACTACATTGATAAGTATCATCACTCCCTAGTATACTCAGTCTGGACCCAAATCAAATCCAACCAGGCATGTTTGAAAGAAAGAATATTTGACACAATGTGAATTAAAAAATAAAAAACAAAAACACTTATTTTTAGTTGCAGCCATAGCTAAGGGCAGATTAAATGTTTCTATTCAGTTTAATCAGCCTCTCACAGATAAGTGCTGAACTTCCTAAACAGACTGAACATATCAAGTTATTTACATGACACTCTTGAATAGAAAGCAAATAGCATTCCTGCAAATTCAGCACCACAAAGTACAGATACAAGTTTTTGTCCATTCATGTTTCATTCTTTTTTTTTAATTTCACTCAGCAATAAATTCTAAACAAGAATCCAAAAAACTGAGATAATCATATTGGTTGGTGTAGAAAGGCACCTCTTATAATTCCTCTTCATAAACTCTGTCTTGTCTATCTGTGTATCCTTGAAATGTGAGCTCCTCAGGGAAGAGACAATACTTTCTTGTCAACCTGGAAAGTAGCCATTATATCCTATGGGCCCCTCTACATGTGCAGGTGAAAGCACAATGGGGATGGGATCTACCGCATGATCCACCATACTTTGCTCCCCCTGCACCAGCAAGAAGCAAAATCCTATGGCTGGGAGCTCCCCAAGTTTCTCAGCCCTGGGGATTTCATGCTGCTGCAATCTCTCAGCCCTGGCAGTTTCATGCACCCCCAGAGCAGCCATGCCTCGCTGCTGCTGGTATCTGCAGTATACTGCAGCTGTGAGACTCTGGGTCCCTGGTACAACCAACTGCAAAGATAGTACACATTTTTGAGGTCTAACTTCATAGCTGGTTGGAGCCTTTTATGGCATGATAGCTACTTTGCACATGTGGCTGATCTCCAGATAATTGCATAATTACCCAGTAAATTGTGTGATACCTGTAACGAGTAGAGAGGGCCTAAGAGTTACTATATAACTATAATAGTGCTGATCAAAAACACAGTTTGTGTCCCATGAGAAAGTCTCATAATTTGATGTTTGGCTTAGGCCTGAAAGCAGAACCAAAAGTCAAAATAGAGAAATTTTATTTTCATAGTGAAAGAGCAAACTAGTGTCTACAGATTTCCATTGCTTTATGTGAGTTTTGTATGTGCAAATTCGCTATTATGCAATGACCCTTTTTATACCAAAAATTCATTATATGCCAGATAAATTCACTCTTACGTGATCAGTGTAGTGGAAGCTTACAGTCAGCTGCTTTGTGTGATGCGTTGTGGGAGTGACACGCACTGCTCTCCTGTGTGGATCTGTGCTCCTCGCTCGTTGTCTGCAACAACGAGACCGGGGTAGACCAGGGTGCCTGATTGGCCGTTAGAGCGGGAGCGGGTAATTCAAACCGCAGGTTTCAAAGCTGCAGGGTGACGTAGTTCCCTCACTCGGGAAGCAGCAGCGGGAAGGAGAGGAATCAGGCACACGTGTGTCCCGCACGCACGTGTGCCCCATAACTAACTTCTGACCGGAGGCAGCGGCGGCGGCAGCAGCAGCAGCAGCAGTAGAGGAATCGGCAGCGGGGGCAGCAGCAGCTGATCCCCCGAAGGTAAGTGGGGCGGAGGGCCTCGGCACAGCTGAGCCGGATCCGGAGGGGAAGCTCCCCGGGTCCCATATAGCTGAGCCGGTAGGGAGCCGCGCTCCCGAGCCGCGCAGCACGAACAGAGCGCGCAAACAGGCGCGCTCTGTAAGAGTGCGCCGGCGTTTGCGCAGGCATTCGCGCCAGCGGGCGGGCCGTGAGGGCCAGGAGTGGGACTCCTGTACGGGTAGGACGTACACACCACACAGGTCTACAAACAGCAGCTTAGAATGGTGTCTACGAGGAGTGCTGCTAGGGCCTCTGCCCGGGGGGACAAGGCTAACCGGGGCTGGTCTGAGGCCTCCACCCAGACTGAGCCCATGGGGGCCTGATGTCCCCCTACCTCCTGGCCTGCGGGGGATCCCCAGCAGGGCCGGGGGGGGCAGAGATTGGGAGCCCCCACACCTGTCCGGCAGGTGCCCGGCTTAGGGCTCTGGAGGCACAGGTGAGGGAGCTCCGGGAGGAGGTTAGCAGGCTGAGTGGGATCAGGGAGGCGGAGGAGGAAATTGACAGTTATTTCCTTTCCCTGCAGGACCAGGCACCCAAGGAAGAAGCAGCCCAGGGAAGGACCTCCACAGCAGAGTGGCAGACGGTCACAGCCAGGACCGGAGCAGCTCGCAGCGAGCAGGTACCAGCTTCTCCAGTCCGACTGGAGAACAGGTACGAGGCCTTGGCGACTCTGCAGGAGATGGAAAGGGAGGAGGAAACCCTTGGGCAGGAAGAAACGCCACATTCTTCACACTCCAAACAGATCAAGAGATCCGAGAGGACCCAGAAGAGGAGGAGACATGTGCTCGTCATAGGCGATTCCATCCTGAGAGGTGCGGAAGGGCCCATTTGTCGCCAGGACCCTTCAGAACGAGGGGTCTACTGCCTGCCTGGAGCTAAGATTCGGGATGTGACGGAGGTAATCCAGGCCAGGATCAAGCCCACTGATTACTACCCCATGGTCCTTGTCCATGTGGGTACTAATGATGCGGCCAGGAGAACCCCCGATCACCTGATGGCGGACTACCAGGCTCTGGGCAGCGTGCTGAGGGAATTCGGTGCACAGGTGGTAATCTCTTCCATCCTACCAGTGAACGGACGCGGCAGACGGCATGAGAACTGCATCCGAGAGACCAACTGGCGGCTTCGGCAGTGGTGTCTCGAGGCAGGCTTCGGCTTCCTGGACAATGACCCACACATTACAACGAGGGACATGCTCAGCTGGGATGGGTTCACCTGTCCCCCAAAGGTAAGCGTGTGTTTTCTTACAGGTTGGCGGATCTCCTCCGGCGGGCTTTAAACTAGGCTCGTTGGGGGGAGGGGAAGATGAGAGCGGGGGAAGCTGTGGACC
The DNA here is from genome assembly GCF_052110815.1 of Crocodylus siamensis. NCBI lineage: Eukaryota > Metazoa > Chordata > Crocodylia > Crocodylidae > Crocodylus > Crocodylus siamensis. Next base: position 71,084,868 of record NC_143398.1, read on the forward strand.
ACCAAACCAGGTGGCACCAACAAGGACAGCCCAGCCTGAAGAAAGAGAGCTTTGGGAACATGAAAGACAGGGGGTGGACAGCAATACGGCACAGGTAAGGAACGAGAAGGTAAGAGACAAAGAGCCCTTTGGGACTTGGAGCGGGGGGGCAGCAAAGGCACCAGTCGCAGGGCTCAAGTGCCTATATACTAATGCTAGGAGCATGGGGAACAAGCAGGATGAACTAGCGCTCCTGGTTGCACTAAACGCCTATGACTTAGTGGGGCTGACGGAAACCTGGTGGGATTCATCCCATGACTGGGCGGTACATATCGAGGGCTATAGATTGTACAGAAAGGACAGGGTGGGGAAAAAGGGGGGAGGGGTTGCGCTCTATGTTAAGGAGCAATATACATCAACCCTCATCAAGACAGAATCAAAGGATGAGGAAGTAGAAGGACTGTGGGTTAGGCTAAATGGGGGGCAAGGAGAAAAGGATTTGGTGGTAGGGGTCTGCTACAGACCCCCACATCAAGGGGAAGAAATAGATTTGGGGCTCCTGAGGCAACTCTCGGAGACCATAAAAGCTAAAGAGGCGGTGGTCATGGGGGACCTAAACTACCCGGACATCTGTTGGGAGACACAGACAGCAAAGTCCCACCGCTCACGCAGGTTTCTAACCTGTGTACAGGACCTCCACCTGACGCAGGAGGTACATGGTCCCACTAGGGGGAATGCCTTACTGGATCTGGTATTGGCAATGGGGGATGACATAGTAGGGGACCTACAGATCGGTAGCCATCTGGGGGACAGTGATCACCTAAAAATACAATTCAACATAAGGCGTTGAGTGGGTAAGGTAACTAGTAGGGTGAACGTGCTGGACTTTAGGAAAGCTGATTTCAGTGAACTCAGGCGATTAGTGAAGGACGCACTACAGAGTAGTAGTTTTGAAATGATGGGAGCCCAAGAAGGGTGGCTGTGCCTTAAGGAAACTATCCTTCGAGCACAAAGCGAGACGATCCCCGTGAGAGGTAAAAGAGGGAAAGGGGCCAGGAGGCTTCCCTGGCTGACCAGAGAAATCCAGGGCAGACTAAGGGCCAAAAGGGGAGCACATAAAAAGTGGAAACAGGGAGAGATCACCAAAGAGGAATATACCTCTTCTGCTCGTGCTTGTAGGGAGGCAGTTAGACAGGCCAAAGCTACCATGGAGCTGAGGATGGCAACCCAAGTAAAAGACAATAAAAAATTGTTTTTTAGATATATAGGGAGTAAAAGGAAGGCCCAGGGAGGAATAGGACCTCTGCTAAATGGGCAGAAACAATTGGTGACGGACAGAGGGGACAAGGCTGAACTCCTCAACGAGTTCTTCACCTCAGTGTTCCTAAGCGAGAGGCATGACAAGTCTCTCACTGGGAGTGTAGGGAGGCAGCAGCAAGGCACCAGACTTCCATGCGTGGACCCTGAGGTGGTGCAGGGTCACTTGGAAGAACTGGATGCCTTTAAGTCGGCAGGCCAGGATGAGCTCCATCCGAGGGTACTGAAGGCACTGGCCCACATCATTGCAGAGCCACTGGCGGGAATATTTGAATGCTCGTGGCGCACGGGTCAAGTCCCGGAGGACTGGAAAAGGGCAAATGTGGTTCCCATTTTCAAGAAGGAGGACCCAGGCAACTATAGGCCAGTTAGTCTCACCTCCATCCTTGGCAAAGTCTTTGAAAAAATTATCAAGGCTCACATTTGTGAGAGGCCGGCAGGGCAAGTTATGCTGAGGGGAAACCAGCATGGGTTCGTGGCAGGCAGATCGTGCCTGACCAATCTAGTCTCTTTTTATGACCAGGTTACAAAACGCCTCGACGCAGGAGGAGGGGTGGATGTCCTATACTTGGACTTCAGGAAGGCCTTTGATACAGTATCCCACCCCATACTGGTGAACAAGTTAAGGGGCTGTGACTTGGATGACTGCACAGTCCGGTGGGTGGAGAATTGGCTGGAGGGTCACACCCAGAGAGTCGTGGCGGATGGGTCGGTTTCGACCTGGAGGGGTGTGGGCAGTGGGGTCCCACAGGGCTCAGTGCTTGGACCGATACTCTTTAATGTCTTCATCAGCGACTTGGATGAGGGAGTGAAATGTACTCTGTCTAAGTTTGCAGATGACACTAAGCTATGGGGCGAAGTGGACACGCTGGAGGGCAGGGAGCAGCTGCAAGCAGACCTGGACAGGTTAGACAAGTGGGCAGAAAACAACAGAATGCAGTTCAACAAGGAGAAATGCAAAGTGCTGCATCTAGGGAGGAAAAATGTCCAGCACACCTACAGCCTAGGAAATGACCTGCTGGGTGGCATGGAAGTGGAAAGGGATCTTGGAGTCCTAGTGGACTCCAAGATGAACATGAGTCGGCAGTGTGACGAAACCATCAGAAAAGCAAATGGCACTTTATCGTGCATCAGCAGATGCATGACAAATAGGTCCAAGGAGGTGATACTTCCCCTCTATCGGGTGCTGGTCAGACCGCAGCTGGAGTACTTCGTGCAATTCTGGGTGCCGCACTTCACGAAGGATGCGGATAATCTGGAGAGGGTCCAGAGAAGGCCCACTCGTATGGTTAAGGGCCTGCAGGCCAAGCCCTACGAGGAGAGACTAGAGAAACTGGACCTTTTCAGCCTCCGCAAGAGAAGGTTGAGAGGCGACCTGGTGGCTGCCTATAAGTTCATCGGGGGGCACAGAAGGGAATTGGTGAGTATTTATTCACCAAGGCCCCCCCGGGGGTTACAAGAAATAATGGCCACAAGCTAGAAGAGAGCAGATTTAGATTGGATATTAGGAGGAACTTCTTCACAGTTCGAGTGGCCAAGGTCTGGAACGGGCTCCCAAGGGAGGTGGTACTCTCCCCTACCCTGGGGGTCTTCAAGCGAAGGCTAGATGTGTATCTAGCTGGGGTAATGTAGGCCCAGCACTCTTTCCTGCTTATGCAGGGGGTCAGACTCAATGATTTATTGAGGTCCCTTCCGACCCTAGCATCTATGAATCTATGAATCTATGAATCTATGTGTTTCTGTAGTTGCCATCCCCATTATGATAGTTCCCTGTGCTTGTGTGTACCGTCTGCTGTTGGCGAGTGCCAAAATTGTCTTGTAAAAGTGGTAGAAATGGGTCTGGGAGTCAGTATAGTCAAGGTCTTGGAACGTATCCCTATTTGTTACATTGTAAAGTGGGATCCCTTTATGTGAATTCAAGCTATGGTGGTTTTCCAGGAAGGCACGTACAGCATAAAGTGGTGGAAACCTGTATTTGGCAATACCTAGACTTTTCACTTCAGTATTTTTACTCTAAATACAATCATTAACATTCCTAAAGTTTGCTAATACAACACAAACAGTTTCATTTTGGGTGGGGCTGTTGTATGATGCTCAGAAGAGTAGTATTGGATAACTTATTTCCATTTACTCATATGCTTTATATTTTCCAGCCATACATTTGACATAATACACTACAGCTCTCCCCTTAACTGAGCCAAGGAATCTCAGTGGATAATGGTCAGTCAGGAGGACTCAGAAACTGATGACCTAAAATAAAATGTGTCATTTGGCATCCAGTTATAAAAAAAAAGCTTAAGTTCAAATTTTTTTCCAATATAACATTTTCCCTGATAAAATTACTGTTTCAACAACATTCCCTTTTCCTACTCTGGTAATTATTTTTTCCCAAATCTAAATAATAATAATAATATAATATTTTGTCCAAGTATCATCTTTGATTCAAAGGTTCTTAGCCATCACTTTCCATCTTTTAATGGTCATCATCACTGAGCTGTGCCATTTCTTCTCGCTTTATAGATACCATTCTGCCTTGTAATGCTTCCATATTTCTGGCTCCTTCTCCTGCTTCCTGGCTTTCCTTCTATTTTGCTTGATAGCACAAATGCTTATTTGACACTCATCAAAAACAGATTCACAAAAAAGATATGATTCTTGTATTCAGTATTTCAAGTAGCTGTGGTATTTCTAAGTCCATTATTCTCAACACTTCTCCATTTGTAGTTTTGGATATGTGGCTATTTTCCATATTCTTCTATAGCACAAACTCTAATGCTCAAAATCATCCCTGTTTGAAGTGTCAAGCTTTAAAACTATGCTGATCAACTGGACACAAATGTAAATCTCCATTTGAAAATTAAATGATATGATAGCAGTGTTTTGGAAGCTGTGGAATGCAATTTTTCAATGAACTGTCCATTTATTTTTTCATTTTCTGTCTGTTGTTATCAATTTGATGTTGATTTTGAGAAGGTTTTTGGTAATATCCAACATGATAAAGTAAGAGTTTTTTTGAAAAATGTAATGTTGGCTCACAAGATCTCCAGCTGATAAAAACAACACATTGAAGAAAGAAACAATGTAAATAAACCATGAAACATCTGAGTGTTGCAATATGAACAAGGGTGTATGCTAACAATGTATTCTATTTCCCCAATTATTCAATCCATAGAAGTTTTAGACTATTTCAAAAATGCATATAATCTAGTTGAGTTAAAGTATGGTGAAGTAATAGTGTTAACTAGCACTCCACCCATGACTGGACCATGGGTACAGAGGGCTATACCCTGTACAGGAGGGATCGTGTTGACAAAAGGGGCGGGGGTGTAGCTCTCTATGTCAAGGAAAGCTACATGTCCCTGCAAACTGATGTTGGCGACCGGCATGGACAGCTAGAGACCCTCTGGGCAAAAATTCGTGGGGAATACGGCACAGGGGACACAACGGTGGGAGTCTACTACAGACCTCCCACTCAAAGTCCTGAGCTTGACCAGGAGTTCACCCGGGAACTGACTGAGGCCGCTTGCTCCAGGACCTTGGTTGTCATGGGTGACTTCAATTACCCGGACATCTCGTGGGAAGATCACTCAGCTAAATCCGAGCGGTTGCAAAGCTTTCTCTCGTGCGTGGATGACCTCTACCTGACTCAAGAAGTCTATGGGCCAATGAGAGGCAAAGCGCTGCTTGACCTGGTACTGGCTATGGGGGACAACCTAATCAGCGACCTAGTGATCGATGGGAAGCTGGGTGACAGCGACCATGAGCTGATCACCTTCACCATCCGCCATAAAGCTGGCAAGTCAGTCAGCAACACAGAAGTCCTTGACTTCAGAAAAGCCGACTTTGACAAGCTCAAGAGGCTTGTTGGTCAGGCCCTTAGGGACCATGAACTCAGGGTGATGGGAGATGGGAGTTCAAGAAGAGTGGTTGCTTCTCAAGGAAGCGATCCTCAATGCACAAGCCAAATCTATTCCAACACGGAGGAAAGGCAGCAAGAAGGCACAGTAGCCCTCCTGGCTCTCTAGGGACCTAGCGGACATCCTGCAGCTAAAAAGGAAAGCCTACAAAGGATGGAGGACGGGATTCACCTCTAAGGAGGATTATTCTGCACTGGTCCGGTCCTGCAGGGAGCAAACCAGGAAACCCAAGGCTGCAACTGAACTCCAACTAGCTTCAAGCATCAAGGACAACAAAAAGTCCTTTTTCAGATATGTGGAGAGCCTCAGGAAAAGGAAGGGCAATGTTGGACCCCTGCTAAACCAGATGGGGCAACTGACAACTGACGCCCAGGAAAAAGCCAACCTATTAAATAGGTACTTTGCGTCAGTCTTTCATCAGTCCCATGGGACGCCCATGCCTGCTATGGGAAAGGAAGATCCGGGTAATGGGGATCCCCTACCCTCCATAAATGCTGACCTTGTGAAGGAACACCTTGAGAAGCTGGATACCTTCAAGTCAGCCGGCCCTGACAATCTGCACCGCAGGGTACTCAAGGAGCTGGCGAGCGTCATAGCCCAGCCCCTGGCACAGATCTTTGAAAACTCCTGGCACTCTGGTGTAGTGCCCGAAGACTGGAAGAAGGCCAATGTGGTGCCGATCTTCAAGAAAGGGAGAAGAGTGGATCCGGCTAATTACAGGCCCATTAGCCTGACTTCTATCCTGGGGAAGATCTTAGAAAAGTTAATTAAGGAGGCCATCCTTGATGGACTGGCCCAGGCTAACATCCTAAGGGATAGCCAGCACGGGTTTGTTGTGGGTAGGTCTTGTTTGACCAATCTCGTTTCCTTCTATGACCAGGTGACCTATCACCTGGACGAGGGAGATGAGATTGATGTCATATATCTTGACTTCAAAAAAGCTTTTGATCTGGTATCCCATGATCACCTCTTGGCCAAACTGCCCAGTTGTGGCCTTGGCTCCACCACGATCCGCTGGCTGGGAAATTGGCTCCATGGTCGGACCCAGAGGGTTGTAATTGATGTCAGTCACTCATTGTGGTGCCCTGTAATCAGTGGGGTCCCTCAAGGCTCTGTCCTGGGACCCATACTGTTCAACATCTTCATTAATGATGTGGACATTGGAGTCAGGAGTGGACTGGCCAAGTTCGCTGATGACACCAAACTTTGGGGCAAAGCATCCATGCCAGAAGATAGGCGGGTGATCCAGGCTGACCTGGACAAGCTCAGCAAATGGGCAGACAAGAACCTCATGGTGTTTAACACCAAAAAATGCAAGGTTCTCCACCTTGGGAGGAAAAGCCTGCAGCATCCTTATAGGCTCGGCAGTGCTACGTTGGATAGCACTACAGAAGAAAGAGACTTGGGGGTCATCATTGACCACAAGATGAACATGAGCCTGCAATGCGATGCTGCGGCTAATAAAGCGACCAAAACGCTGGCTTGCATCCATAGATGCTTCTCGAGCAAATCCCGGGACGTCATTCTCCCCTTGTACTCGGCCTTGGTGGGGCCGCAGCTGGAGTACTGCGTCCAGTTTTGGGCTCCACAATTCAAAAAGGATGTGGAGAAGCTTGAGAGAGTCCAGAGGAGAGCCACGCGCATGATCAGAGGTCAGGAAAACAGATCTTACGATGATAGGCTGAGTGACATGGGACTCTTTAGCCTGGAAAAGCTCAGGCTCAGGGGTGATCTGATGGCCACCTATAAGTTTATCAGGAGTGACCACCAGGATCTGGGGGAACATCTGTTCACCAGAGCGCCCCAAGGGATGACTTTGTCGAACGGTCACAAACTCCTGCAAGACCATTTCAGGCTGGACATAAGGAAGAATTTCTTTACTGTCCGAGCCCCCAAGGTCTGGAACAGGCTGCCAGCGGAGGTGGTTCAAGCACCTACACTGAACACCTTCAAGAGTAGATTGGATGCTTATCTTGGTGGGATCCTATGACCCCAGCTGACTTCCTGCCCTTTGGGCAGGGGGCTGGACTCGATGATCTCTCAACGTCCCTTCCAGCCCTGATGTCTGTGAAATCTATGAAAAAACTTCAGAATATGCTTAATTCCTTTAACAAAAGGCAAGAACTATGGAATGCTGGAAAATATTTAGAAAGTTAAGAAAATCAGCTCAGTAAAGTAACATCTATATTGACAGGACTGTCACTTGCAACTTAAGGGGAGTGATTCTTCCTGTCAATTCAGCAGTGGCGAGGCTCACCTACATCCAGTTTTGGGCACTTAACTTCAGAAGAGATGTGAACAATTTAGAAAGTCCTTTGAAGAGCACTGAAATGATTAGAGGTCTGGGGAAAAATGACTTGCAAGAAAATCCTAAAAGAATTGGGATTATTTAGTCCAGATAAGAGAAGACTAAGAGGGAATTTGATAACAGTTTTCAAATATCTGAAGGGTGTTACATGCAAAGAACATGGGTGGATGCTGGGTTGCAACAACAGGGGTGTGCAGCCACACGTGCACTGCATGCACAGTGATCAGAGCTCATTCCACACATGGCACACAGCCAAAGGGGGTGTAGCTAAACCCCTTGCTGTAATCATGGATGACAGTAAGCTCTCAGAGGTCTTGGGTACATCAGCACAACTCTTGCTGGGAGCTCCACATGTGTTGGGAATTCTGCAAGCTCACTGGCTAGTCAGCATGGGTTTACCTGGAGTTCCTGCTTCCAGAAAACTCCGATGTCTTCCTCTTCCACTCCCCCTTCAAAATCAGCAGCAGGAGAGAGGAGGGGAGGAGTACTCCACACGAAAGCTCAGCCTCTGCTTTCATACAGCTCAGAAGCTGGAACCAGAGCCAAAGCCAGAACTGGAGTTACTGTCAACACTGGAGCCCAGGAGATGCTCTGGTGCTGCTACTTGTCCCATCCCATCCTCTTCCCTGCTGATGAGTTCTGGGGGGTGGGGAGTGAAGAGGGATGAGGGAGGAGAAGAGCAGCAATAGTGTTTGAAAGCAGGGACCCCATGCAGCACCACGCCAACCAGCCAGCATGCTGGTAGAGCTACCAGCACAGGTGGGGTTCATAGCAGGAGCAGCACATAGATGCTAAAGAGCTTTGAAAGCTCACTGTGCATGTGGCACACAGCCAAAGCAGGCTGCAGCTATACCACTGAACCCCTTCTAGATCTGTCCCTGTGCAGGAGGGTGTGGTAGAAAAGGAATAATGCTGTCAAAATGCAGCAAGGGAAATTTAGGTTGAATATTTTGAAGAATTTTCTAACAACAAGAGTAGTTAAGTATCGGAAGAGGGTACCCAGACAAGCTGTAGAAACTCTGCTCTTAGAAATATTTAAGATTTGGTTTAGACACAGTTCAGACAGGGATGATCCTGCCTTGAGCAGGAGGTTGACCTAGATAACCTCCTGAGGTCCCCTACAGTCCTACTTCCCTGTAATTATATGATTCTAATTGTACCTCAGTGGCCAAGTGGTGGACCAATAAATAAATAATAATATGTAACAAAGAAATCTGTATAAAATAAAATGTTGCAAACTATAATACTGTTAATATCTCACACCAAGCCTAATATGAAATGGGTAAGTCAATATTCTAAACTTTGACAAGCCACTTTTTTACAAGTCTTGCTGGCAGAGTAAACACCAAACTTCTCTTCCCCTATAAAACAGAAAATATAACAGCTAAAAAGACATGTACAACCACTGAGTCACAGAATATGTAACAGATGAGTGGATTTTCAAATCAAGTCCTTACAAGAGATTAAATAGAACAGAGTAAGATCATACAGCCTGGCAGGGGTGCCCTTTCTCTCTTTTTTATTAAGTCTCTCAATGGAACAATTGGTAATGTCAATAAGTAATAACCTGCAGATTTATAGAACTTGAGGGGGGAAGGAACTAACTGCAGAGCAGAGTGTTGGTACAGGATGTAGAATATTTTTGAGCAAATACCTCTTTTGTTTTAAAGATAAAGGATTCTTATGCAATGTTCTAGTTGTCTTGGGGAAGAAAATTCAAAGATAGAAATTAAAGCCCTTTTCATTTCATATCAATGGACCCTGAACATTTAGGGAAACAAATATTATTGTTCATAATGCTAATAACATTTATCAATCTACCTTGACCCTAGGTTTCAATGAAATAGTATAAACCTTTGTGAAAAGCAGCAGTATGTTACTAAATTGGGTTAGAACTATTAACCTAATAAAAGCGGTAGAGTTGGCTATGTTTCTATATTTTTGGCAGTGTTATTCAAAAGTGTCCCACTTTTATTTTTTTAATTTAAAGGAGCTGGCTAAGATAATTATTAAACATTTGGAAAGAGTGATGCCCTAGAGTGATCTGGAGTATTTTAATTACATGTAAAGAGAAAAGGAGCTTTCATATTTATAGGCATTACTATAAATACCCATTCACCTACAGATATGATTTTATACAATTATTGTTAGCTAAAGGCAATAACCATATTTTTCCAGTTATTTAAGTGAATTATGTCTGTCACAGCTGAGCATCCCATTGAAATCCTAAGTCATAGAGTTCCCTTTTAAAAACACTTTCAGCATCATTTTTGCACCTGCAGAGACTACCATTTGCAGCAGTTCGCAAGATCTCCTACCAAGACTGAATTAGCTATATTTAAAATTGATTCTTGCAGAGGCCTCATATCAAGAGGTTATGAATGCATTACAGATGCTTTTATAGGGGAGCAGGGGTTCATCTTTAATCTTTAACAGAAAGATTTGGGCAGGAAAAGGAAAGAATACAATACTTGTGCATCAAACTCTGCAGTCTCTTCACTAAAAGACACAAAAATAAGAGCATTTTGAACTATTGTATGCTGTGAAAACCTCTGTTTCTCCAGAGTCCTGTTATATCTAATATCTAATTTCCCTCTCTATCTGTATATCTGTCTAAACTCTCTAGCTGTAGCTTGCCAAATACAATACAATCTATAGCTCTATATTAGGAAGCCACCTATGCTATGTGAGAAAACTGGAGGAATGAGAAAGGGGTGCCTCATTGATACTGAAGAGAAGAAAAATCTGTGGACTATATTCTGAAGCTTTCAGGAATGTTAGTCAAATTATGGACTGAATAAAATCTGAAATTCTTATGAAGATTAACAGTGGAAGAAGAGTACAGGGGTCCTGGCTAAAAGCCAAGTAAAATTGCCAGTACCATACTTTCATTAGGAAGAATTAAGGAGGAGGTGGTCCCCTGGTTGTGCTCACTTCACTGCTATTCAGCTGGTTTCCTAAGAAAGAGTAACCTGAATTCCATATTAGGCTAAAATCTCCTGCATTTTGTGCAGATTGTTACTGAGGGAAGCAAATTTAGGTAGATGCTTTTCTGTTAGTCCATCTACACAATGACCAAAAAGAACTGTGACCTGAAATACAGCATCCAGTTCCTTTTGGGATTTGGCAAAGGCAGTGTTGTTAGCTGCACCTCATGGATCACTGCAGTAGCCCACTGAGAATTTGGTGGCTAAGCGTGCTTGTACTACTGATGCCATTACCGTGTATACATGATGAAAATGTCACTTAGTGTGGCTTAATGGTGTCACACTGTGCATGTGCAAGAGTTTTGGGGGTTTTAAATGAGTTTGCATTGTTGCAAATTAAACTACATCCCAATGTAGTTTACTTTGCAATGTTGCAAACTGCAATGATGCAACTGTCAGCTTGCCCCCCAGCCATAGGAGAGGTGGGCAGGCTCTGCTGAAGAATAAAAAAGGACCGGGCCCCTCATGGCTTCTGCATTCAGCAAGCTCCTGAGGCTGGCAGGATGGCTGGGACCATCTGGGAACAGGCTGGCTTGCCCCTGGGCCAGTACAGGAAGGGGGCAGGAGGGCAGCTGAGTTTGCTGGCATCCAGAGAAGGCAGCAGGGATGGTACCAGGGTGCTGGAAGCCTGGGCAGGTTCAGGGAAGTGTTGGATTGGATGCCTTCGAGCTGGGGTAGCACCTGGTCAGCTAGCAGCCTGCTTGGGTGGCCCCAAACCCTGTGCACCATCCCTGCTGCTTTCTCCGGCCACCAGCAAACACAGCCACCCTCCTGCTACCTTCCTGCACTGCCCCAGGGGCAAGCCAACCCATTCCCAGGCAACCTCAGGCATTCAGCCAGCCACAAGAGCTCACTGAAAGTAAAAGCAGTGAGAAGCCAGATCCCTTTTTTTTTGCCGGCAGAGCCTACCCACCTTTCCCATGGCCAGGAAGTGAGCTGCCAAACTGAGTGGCCCCTGAGCTGCAGGGAGCCCCAGTCCTTCTCTCCATAGTGGCGGCACCCTCCAGGGCCACCCAGGTGGGCTGCTAGTGGGACAGGTGCTACCCCAGCTTGGAGGCAGCATGTGGCCTAATCTAACTGTTCCCCAAGCCCACACGAGTAGCAATGCCGGGCAGGCTTCCAGCCGGCAGGCTTGAGGAGCAGTTGGATTGGGCCAGGTGCTGTCTTCCAGCTGGGGCAACACCCAGCCCACTAGCAGCCTGCCCATGTGGCCCCTGAGGGGTGCTGACACCATGGAGGGAAGGACCATGGTCCCCCTGCAGTTTAGGGTCTACTCAGCCCACCGGCAGCTCACCCCCCAGTCACAGGCAGGCTCCAGCTCCAAAAGAAAAAAAAGGGTTGCATTCTGTGGCCTCTAAATTGAAATGGTGGGTTTTTAATAGAAACCCATCATTTCAATTAGGAGCTTTATTTTTCTGTTACAGCAAGGGGCTTGATCCTTTCTTTCTTTCTAGAGGATCCTCCACAGCCCAGAGGTGAAGTGCCAGCAGGCTGAGTGGCCCTCTCAGGTGTGGGGGGTGCCAGTCCTTCCCTCCATGGTAGCAGAACCCTCCAGGGCTCCCTGGCTGAGCTGCTAGTGGGACAGGGGCTGCTCCAGCTCAGAGACAGCACCCAGCCCCATCAAACTCTTCCCAACCATGAGCTGGGGCAGCACCCAACCTGCTAGCAGCCTGCTCAGGCAGACCCAGGGGTACTGCTGCCAAGGCGGGAAGGACCCGGGGCCCCCTGCAGCTCAGGGGCCACTCAGCCTGCCAGTAACTCACCCCCCAGCTGTGGGAGAGGTGGGTAGGCTCCACCAAAAAAGGAAGAAAACAAGGATGGGCCCCTCACTGCTTCTACCTTCCGCAGGCACTGGCTGAAGGCAGAAGCAGCAAGGGGCCTGATCCTTTTTTCTGCAGAGCGTACCAGCCTCTCCCATGGCCAGGGGGTGAGCTAACAGCTAAATCATTGCAAAAGCTAAATCAGTGTTGCAAACTAAACTGAATCAGGATGTAGTTTAGTTTGCAACAATGCAAACTCATTTAAAAACCCCACAACTCTTGCACGTGTACAGTGTGACACCATTAAGACACACAAAGTGAAATTTCCATCACGTGTACATGGTAATGGCATGACGTGAACAAGCACCCCAGAATTTTATTCTGTGTTCCAACATTTCAATTTAGGGGCATATAATAAAACCCTGAGGACTAACCTCTCCCCCATCATGTGTACAAATGCCCTAAGGCAGCAGCCCCCAGCACTTACTTAGAGGGAGTGCAGTAAGCTCAAATGCAGCTGCTGCCAGCCCAGCTGCCATCACTGCTACACATAACTGGCCCAGGCCTATGACACCCAGGGCATAGACTCTGGCAGTTAAGTGACTGCTTACTGAGCCATTTTATGTTTGTTTGCCCCATGCAGACAGAGTGGCTAACAGCTACTATACAGCTACTCCAGCCCTGTATTTTGCTTCCATCTCCACTATGCATTCCTTCAATACCAGATACATACCCTTCTGTTTTTAATAAAGTATAAGATGATTTTATTAAAAATAGTAATAGAGATGCAGTGGAATTGTTTTAACTGTATATCCCCTCTCCCATACTGTCTTCTTTAATTATTACTTCACCAATGTTATTTTCAGGCTCGCTTTTGCTTCAGGTTGTTGTGAATTTTTACATTTATTGCTCTTCAGTGCTGAATCCAAAATATTAAATCAGGATGGAAAGGAGGAACATGCACTAGAAGCTGCATGTTTCTACAATAATACTTCCTTACACAACTGCTTTTCTGCTCTTTATTAATGGTTGAGAAAGAAACAGGGTAGCAAACAGCATGTGCACCATGTCCTCTGGGCATTCCCTTTCCCTAAGAATTCTCCTGCTCCTTAAGACAATTGTCCTGATCTTAAGCAGAAAAGATAAAACCAGGTTTACTCATGGAATTATATTTCACAGGAGCCAAGCTGCCTTCCACAAAATATTTTAATTTGCAGAGTCACTAATGATAATAATGATGATAATAATAATGATGATGTTAATGATGATGGGAGAGAAAAACCCACTTCTAGAAAAAAATAATCTGATGCACTTCTGAGCCCATCAATATCACAAATTCCTTTCCTAGCTGTATAGAATTTTATAGCAGACTAAGTCTCTAATCTAAGCACTTTATAAGAGAAGGTTCATTTATTCATTAGCCCAAGCATTACTTCTACAGTTCCCATCTTAAATGAAATAAGGAAACATCTAGTGCCTAGGACTTTAACTTTCAATGTAAATAGCTCTTTTCATATCTTCCATTTCATAATTCTAAAATCATGCTTAAAATACTTTTTTTTACAAGAAAGAGTGGAGCAGGAAACAAATTTGTGTTGATATAAGTCACTTTCGGAGTAAAATGACTCATGTTCCTTGAAAAAAGGGAGCTTTAAAACATGTGGGGAAAGGCACACTTTCTGAAAAAGAAATATTTGCTAGTAAACTCAAACACTTAAAAGAAAGTGATGTGTTTGACTGCTGCCACGCAGGTCTAGAGTCAGTTCAAGAAAACACTGTGCTCCTATTTGAGCACATCTCTAAATATCATACTTAATAAATAATGAAATAAAAAGAGAGCAAAAACATTCCAGGTATAAAATCTTATGAAAAAGTAGCTTCTGAGGACCTAGAGAGGGAAATGTCATTGTTTAATTTTCAGCAAGGTATACTATGTTAAGAAATATTTATTAGCATAACAGTAAATTCTGACCAAACTTAGAGAGGTGGATAAATGAGAGAATTTTATTGTATTGAGCAGCTTCAGATTGGTGTCTGATGAAATTATTTGTCACTGTTAGTTGTTTTAGAACTATAAAGCCATGGTAATTCCATATCCCCTCTTAACCTATGTGACACTGTTCATATGTTTATGCCCATACATAATATTTCACCAAGTAAGTAATATGCATGGTCAAACACCATACAAGCATACCCCTCAACGATGAGCTCCCATTTGCAATTACAGTTTGGGGCCAATTCAGTTAATCAGTGTTTAATTTGCTTAAAATATGCTGTGTTGCTCTTGTATCATTCTAGTTTCTTATTCAGAATGTCATGCAGTGCTGTCTAATGCTTTATAAAAGTCTGTTACATCAATATTATTACCTTTATCAAAAGATATCAAATTAATTTCACAGGATTTATTTTCCATAAAACTATGTTGATAAGAATTAGTCAGATTATCCTCCTATAATTGTTTATTAATTGACTCCCTTTCAGTCATTTCATTATTTTGCTTCAGAGGGGTGTCAGACTTAATGGGACCATCTGGTCCCATTCAGTGTTGGTATAACATGAGCTTCGTTTAATTTCATGTTCCTCTTAAATGTTCCTGTTGTTCCAATATTTATTTTAAATTACCATGAATGGTCCAGAGAGCAATTTGGCAAGTTCTTTAGAACACAAAGATGAAAGTTATCCAGAACCACTGATTTAAAATCATCTAACTTTGAGAAGTAGTTGCTGTTTCAAATCCTTAGTTATTGTCAGAATGGAAAGGATTTAATAATCATGCTGGTGAGATAACCACATCTGCCCAAAAGAGAAGTATTTATTAAATATGTTATAATTATTATTTGTAAATTATTATTTTATTGAATGATTAATTTTGGGTTATTGTCAATAATAATGCTGACAAGACGTATTCAATAAATACTTATTTATTCAATAAACTATTTATTGAATACTTCTGACTTTTCTGCATTATTATTGACAATTTAGCATTTAGTCCTTGTTATAATGCTCTTATTTTTCTGAGGTATTTAAGACTCCTTCATTCTGTCCTCTACACAGCAAGCCATCAGCCTTTCCTTGTGCCCTTTTGCCTCCTCCATGAATTTTCTACAATTCGTAGATTCTAATTTAGATTTGCTGTTATCAACATCAATAGTCTCCTTCTCCATTTGCTTTTACTTCACCTCTAAGACAGGCTACTGTTTTTTGCCTTTTTTTTTAAACCATTGCAATGTTTTTTTCCCTAAACTATGGGATGTGGGTTTGGACAAATAGTACTAACGTATTAAAATAGTCTAAAATTATCATTGATACTTTTTCTATTTAAATACCTTAGCCTACTGATTTTGCTCATACTTATTTCATCATTGTAACTGACACTTTTAAAACACTTGTATGTACAAATGAATGGTGGTTAATGCACTATGCTGGGAAATCAGGGAGGATGCATGTTAAAACCCCCTCTGGGACTAAAATTCACATCTTGAGTTCTCTAGGCAAATGCCCACCACTCAGCTACTAGGTCTAAAGCACAGGAGAAGCCTCCTTCTATCCCTTGAACTTATGCTTAGGTGGTTTATGCACACATGCCTGACCTGTGAATAGTTGACTGGGCATGTTTGGTCTCCCAATGTACGCTTACACCTCCACAAGGCAAAAACGGGGCAAAAATGAAAAGAAAATTGCCATTTAGGCACACAAATAGAAATAGAATGCCTCCCAATATGGATTTATTTTTTTCCATCAAAGTCACCTATTCAGACTTTATGCACAAGTCCCTCTAGCTCAGGGATGAGTAAAATATGACCTACGTATGGGCTGGATCAGGCCCACAGTGGACTCCATTTCCCAGCAGCCCCAGCAGTGGAAGCTCCTTCTGGCTGCCACTACTGGACCCAGCCCTGCTGCCCATGCCCCCTGACACATCTGCCCCACACCCACTGTCAGGAGCAGGACCCACATGGGCAGGGCACATGGCTGGGTGGCTGGGATGGAGCTATAACAGAGGGTGAGACTTGCAAGTGAGACCCTGGGATCTTGGGGTGGTGATAGCATGGGGTCGGGACTGGGGTAGAAACATGATCTGCTGCTTGCGCACCTCTGCAACAGGTGTGGATTCCCCAGGCAGAGGTATGCAGGGAGTGGATCGTGCATCGTGGCTCTGCCCTGGCCCTGGTCCTGGCCCCAGCCCCAGCCCTGTGATGTCACCACCTCAAGATCTTGGCCCCAGCCCCAGATGCTCCCTGCCTGTGTGGCTCCGAGGCAGTCTTCACAGAGACCCCAGGATTGCAGGGCCACAGTAGCATGTGGCTGGGACTGGGACAGAGCCCCAGTTTTGTGGGCAGGAAGCTGCATCCAGGGCCAGGGCTGGAATCTTCGGTGGTGACAGCTAGGGGCCAAGGCCATGGCTAGGGCACAGCCATTATCTACATCCTGCACACCCCTGACCATGGAACCTGCACTCGTTACAGGGGCATGTAGGCAATGGATCATGGCCCAGCCATTATGTCACCACCACAAGATCCTGGGATCTCCCCAGCACCAACTGGCCATCTTGCTTTCAGCCATGTCCCCATCCTAGCCACCTGGCCACATGCCCTGCTCACATGGGTCCCACCCCCAGAAGTGGGTGTGGGGCAGAGGGGCAAGAGTGCCTGTTCATCAGGGCTGGGTTTAGCAGTGGCAGCCAGGAGTCAACGCTGTCAGGGCTGCCAGGAAATGGAAATGGAGTCCAGCCATGGGTTGGATTTGCCATTTTGCCTACCCCTGCTCTAGCTGCAACCATCTCCTTTGCAGGTTACAACCACAGCTC
Organism: Crocodylus siamensis; assembly: GCF_052110815.1. NCBI lineage: Eukaryota > Metazoa > Chordata > Crocodylia > Crocodylidae > Crocodylus > Crocodylus siamensis. The sequence continues at coordinate 71,101,943 of NC_143398.1, forward strand.
CACTCACCACCACTATCCTGGTGCTAAATGCAGAACCTAGAAAAAAAGCCACTACTAATTACTCCAGAGTTCTCACATTTGCTCAGGAGTTCACCAGCCTGACTCCCAGACTACGCCACAGTAGAACTATGCCAATCTCATCAGCCACATAACCCTCACAGAGAAGAAACAGACTCAGTAGAAACTCTTGCTCTGTGTTTGTACTTCTTCCTCCTCTCAAAAATACTAGATCAAACATATCATATCAAAGAAGAATGAGATCAGAGACTCACTGATGTCCACTAAGGACTTCACTCCTGCTAACCTATTCTACAAGGAATCTGCTGGGATACCAAGGTTGTGGAATTCCCCTAGAGAATAACCACTGTGCAACTCGTTATGTACAGACATTAGATTTAGATCAATCTAACAATAATTAGGTTGGGAAGGTTAGATCAGGCAAAAATGATAGGCCTGATCTATCTTTAGTTTACACAGGTGAACTACATGGCTAACCCATGCCTGATCCAACCCAAATGTGTGTATCAGCATAGCCCCAGACAACCTCCCTCCCCATACAGATTCACCAACCTTCTCATGGACCTTATGGCCTCCCCTTGTGAACACATGAGCCCTCTTCCCATAGGCCCGCTAACCTACTGCCCCATCCAACTCAACTTACTTAGATCACATTCTCAGCATGACTCCCAGCACCAGCAAAGGTGTATACATGCAGGACCTGAACTTAATTGTGCAGCTTAAGGTGAGCTACATGATTGTAGATCAGGTCCTGGGAGAGAGAGAGAGAGTGAGTGAGTGTGTGTGTGTGTGTGTGTGTGTGTGTGTGTGTGTGTGTGTGTGTGTGTGTGTGTGTGTGTGTGTGTGTGTGTGTGTTATTATCAATGCAGTCCCAGGGCTGGGAAAGCCCAGCCACTCACCTGAGCCCTGGAGCTGGACTTTTCCTACCCTCTCCCCAACACAGACTGGTCTTTCTTTAGCCTTCCAAACCTTCCAGTCCCAGATAGACACCCCCCGCATTGACCTGCCAGCTTATCCAATCCTACCAACCCCCGCCCCACCACAAGCCCATTAACCACCCACCAATACCACCAACCCCTTCACAGACCTGCTAGTGTCTCTAGTCCTGCCACCTCCCCAGAGCTGCTAGCCTTCCTGATCCTGCCTGCTCCTCCCCCTGCCCTGACTTACTTAGAGTGGGCTCCTGAAACTGGACAATATCTATATAGCTGGCATCCAATCTACAATCATGCCACTTAAAGTATGCTTTGTGATTCTAGATCAGATCCCAGAAATTTTTGTACTTGGACTCAGTGTCATAATTTTTATCCCTGCAGCACTGGATGTCCAACTAGTTTACGTACAGTTGATACTGTCATAGGCAAATTATCACTATTTTAAACAAAAGGAGATTCCAAAAGCTCCCTTCTGCTTCATTGTAACTGGTCAGAGTTACAAGAGACTGGTGGCAGAATATGAGGGAGCTAGCAGAATGGAAGAAAGTGGACACACTAATTAAAGCAAATAAGTTGCATATACAGAAAAAAAATGCCTCCTCAAAAAGTTAGTACATAAAAGCAATTTTACTGGGAAGGTGGTACACAAAATACTTTTGCACATAGGATAATTATGTAAACAGTATCACATTGTGTTTTTCTACCAAAAGAAAGGGAATATTATGTGAAGAATGAATGTTTTAGGTTAAATTACAGTATTTCCACCTGGTCATTATGGGACTCAAAATCTCAGAGGATTTTCAGACTAGACCACAAGGATACTTTACTTTCAAATGGAAATTCAGGCATTAAATACTTATGAATAAATGTTACACTGTCCCTAGAGGCTTTACTGTGAACCCACCAGTTCTTATAATAAATAAATAGGCTTTGCAAAAAAACAAGGGAAGCTAACATTCTCCTGTGCCAGAAGACAATCTATAATTAGAATATATTCATTCCTTGGAGAGGGTATTTTTTCATGTACCAACATTAAAGAGACTCGGATCAATATTGTCAAAGTAAGAGACAGCGGCCACCAACTGTATGTCTGGGTCAAGAAAGAGAGGGTTTTGTGGAGGATTAAGAATAAACATTTCCATACATAATTTTTCTGTAGCCAACTTAGGCAATCACTCCCCAGGCTGCATTTGTATATGCAACTATTCTATCCAAAGTGTAGAACTTTAACTAGACCTTCATCTGAGTGACTGTGGATCATTTCTCTAGCTCATTCAGGTCATTCTGGATCCTGGGTCTCCTCTCTGGAATAACTCCACCCAACTTGGTGTCATCCATAGATTTGCTACACATGTACTCAATCCTATCATGCAAATAATTAACAAAGATATTAAACAATGATGGACCAGGGCAGATTCCTGGGAAACCCCACTTGAAACCTCCTCCCAACTACGCGCTGAGCCATTGATGATTACTCATTGAGCACAATGATCTGTCTGCCTCCAGTACTTTTATCTAGTCCATATTTCCTTAGCTTGTTAATGGGAATGTCACGAAAGACAGTGTCAAAAGCCTTGTTAAGGACAAGGCATATCACATCTATTTTTCTCCCTCATCCACAGAGTCTGTAGAAAGATATCAGGTTGGTCAGACATGACTTGCTCTTGATAAATCCACGCTGGTAAACCCCAATCACCTTATTCTCCTCTAGGTGCTCCACAATGGATTTCTTGATGTGCATCTTTCCAAGTATAAAGTCAGGCTGGATCACTGTCTTATATTCCCAAGGATCCTTCTTATTCCCTTTCTTAAGGATGGGCACTATATTTGCCCCTTTCCAGTCTGGGACCTTTCCCCACCTCCACAAAGGTGAGGTCAGGTGAAGTCCCAGATGATAACAATAACAACAAAAACAAGATAATATCCAGGAGTTAGAATGAAAGAGGCCAGATGGATGAGTTAGACAAAAAAAAAATCACCTTTAGGGCCCCTTCCCTGAAAGGCTTCCAGTTTTCTTAGCCATATCATTCATCATCTGTTGCACCATTGTGAGACACTGGTGCACATTTTGATGCTGATTTACTTAGATTCCACCTTACAATAAAGTAGATATTGCAATACAGTATTTTCCCTAAGAAAGATCCAAGTCTTCTATTGGGATTGTATTGAATAGTGAATAAAGGGACATTATTTCAATTTATATTTACTAATACTATATCTTAAATAATATCCTCCTGTATTTCCAGACTACAGGAAAAACTGAGAGAAGTTAGGCCTTTGGATGGTAAAGCTGAAAATTTCCATTCCCAAAAAGAACATTCCCAAATGTTCTACCATTTGATAGAACAGACTCCTTAGTAATGATAGCTTATTTATTATTGAATTAGTCCTAGAAACCCATACAGAATCATGTCTCCATTAAGATTTTCAAAGCAGAATTATAGACACATTTTCAATTGATGAAAGGTTATTGTAAATGGGTAGTTAACACCTTGTAATATTAGTAGTGACAGATGTTCCTTAACATGTAAATAAAATGAATATAAGACATCACAACCAGAGATTCGCCTTTCCTGATTTAAGCACATTGTTAATTTCACTCTCCCTAATTTGGGTTAACTAAATAATCCCTATTAGCTGTCCCAGTTTTTAAAAACTTCCATATACCCTGTGAGTTTTACTTTTATATAAAACATCATGAAGGCTCTTCCATCCTTGAATCATTTGTTTTGAACAGTCGGTATTGTCACCTTTATGGTTTATAATGGAGAATATAAATTATTGCAGGGGGTCACATTTTAATTCTTTAGATTGGCTTCCATCCCAGTTTTCTCCCTAGGGTAATAATTCTTTTGATGCCCAGTGGAAAAGAGTTCCATTTAAATAATTTTCCAACTGAGTCTATTTTTGTTGTTTTAGTAAATTTAATCAGTTTTTCCTCAAGGGTACCATCCTATGAGTTAATCCCATCTCTTTTAATTTCTTTCCTCTTCTTTACTGGGCCCCAAAAGTACAATTTATATTTTTCTCCCCTAATACTTTATAATCAGTCTTCTTATTGCTCCTTTCAGAGTGTTCCAAGCTAAACTAAGGTTAACAGCTCCTTTATTAATCCCTATGTGCAATTATAACTCTTTAACTTTTTGAACAGAGATTATCAGTTAATAGAGATAGATTGAAATCTCCCATTCCTTTTCGTCCTTATAAAGAAACCTCTTAATGATATCAGGATAGGATTAGAAACAATAATTGCTGTGACCTATTACTCCTGGTCTAATAACAAACCACCACTGAGATTCTGGTGAATTGCAAAAGGAAGATGTTTTTATTTGGCACTCTCCCCCTCCAAGCAAGGCATCATCTTCAGCAATCTGGCTGAGCAGCAACACGCAAGCCACAGGTAGCAAATCAACACAATTGTTTCACATCGGGCCTACATTCTCTCTGGGAAGCCTTGGCAGAAAAAAATTCTCTACTACGTTTCTGACTTCAGACGAGCTTCTCAGCGAAATTGAGTGCTGGCTGGTAGAGGGAGCAGCTCTGCAGGTTGCTGTATTTGAGAAGACACTGCAGCTTCACTTTGACACTAGCCCTATCATATAAAAAAACTATTAGTCTTATGTCACATTCATTATGGTCTATGGCTCAGCAACATTGGCTTTAGCAAAATGTTCACAATATAGAACAATTACTTGCAACTAGCAGAAACAGTAAATGCATCTTCTCAACATAGGATCATAGAAAAGGAGAGCTGGAAGAGACCTCACGAGATCATGTAGTCCAGCCCCCTGTTTAAGGCAGGATCGGCCCTGACTAAACCATCACAGGCAAATGTCCTGATCCCTACAGCTCATCTCCATCCTCTCTATTATAGCCCTTGCTGTATTTGAGAACTGTTACCAAATCCCACTCCTCAGTCTTCTCTTCTCCAGACTAAATAACCCTAGGTCTTCCAGCCTTTCCTCATAAGTCTTGCATCCCAGGCCCCTAACTATTTTTGTTGTTTTGTGCTGGACTCTGTTCATGCTATCCACATCGTTCTTGAAGTGTGGGGCCCAAGACAGGGCAGAGCACTCCAGGAGAGGCCTCACCAGTTGGCCATTTTCCTCTGACCCTGAATCTACAGGAGTCTATCGAGTACAATTTGCTTAGAAGCCTCCACCCCTGTGATATTCTCATTATTTCATTCACCAGTGTGGCCTCTTTTCCAATGCTTGTGGTTCTAGCTTCAGTCACCACCAGCAAGGGTCCCTCAAGTTTCTGAGCCATCTCATGATCAGACTTTCAGAAATATGCATCCTCTCCAAAACCATCATTAATAACTTTTCTTGTGGTCACTTTGACATACCCCTTACACTAGGGAGCCAAAACATGTACACTCTTCATATTTGACTGGGAGGTGTTTCCCCCATCTACTGAGCAAATAAAAAGGCTCACTGGTGAGACAGCTACAATGTTGCCACAGCCACTCCCTTAAAAATTATGAACAGGGGCTTTGGGCCCATCAGTATAAGTATCACTGACACAAAGGGTTAATACAAATGCTGGCTCATAGTTAGAGTTCTAATTACCCATAGTGGTTGCAAGGCAGTAAAGACTTGTATCAGCCATTGCTTCTGCTCCTTTTTCTGAGCTACTGCCTCTAAAGTCAGCAACCTGCAGCTGGGCCACTGCCTATTGCATAAGCTTATGCTGCTTTTCAGCTATTCATTTTAATATTGGGCTTGGGTCCTCATTATTTCAAAAAAGCCACCCCATCATCACAAGCTTTTAGGGGGGTGTTGTTCAGGCATAGCTTTATTCTGGAGTTAGGTCATGCACTCATTGCCACTGTGTGGGATTACATCATTCCTGAGCTTGCAACTGTAACAGAGGACTCCTACCTCTGTTGCTGGAAAGTGCCCAGCAGCCAGATATGAAGAGTCACTGTGGCCCTTTTGCCTGGCTCTGTGGGGGCCCCCAAAGCGTGGGCCCTGGCATGGTCACTTCTATTGACCCCCCAGGGACAGCCCTGCCTCTGAGGCATGGATGTGGCTGTGTGGGTGGCTGGAGAACACAATTATAGACCCTAAGGATCACGAGGCCTTCTTTAGGGCCTACAGGGCTGGCCTAATGCAAGATGGGCAGGGATAGGGCCTAGTCATCCTAGGAAAGCGAACTAGTGTGGAGAAGCGTTGAGGACTGCTGTGAGGAAAGGCACCAAAGGAGCTATTTTGGCCTCTAGAGGCTGTCTCCCAAGGTAATCATATTAAGGTTAAGGCATAGAAGGCAAGAGACAGGTCAGGGAGACTGGAGAGTGCAGTTGGCAAAAAATGTCAGGTGCTGGGGTGGGACCCCTGAGCCCGCTACAGGAACTAACCACTACAAAATCCATGACCAGATACAAAAGCCAACCATTGGTTTCAGCAACAGAAAACAATGTACTTGTTAGTAAATCAACACACACACATCCTTCATTGGACCAATAGAAGTGAAATCTGCTCCTGCCTCCAGGCAGGCTTGTCTCACAGAATGAGTCCTAAGGACCAAGGATGGAATCTGATTCCACTGCATGTACCCAAATAGCCCCTGCCTCACCATGTAGCTGCTGTGTATGGCACTTAAGCACAGTTTGCAGTCTTATTACGCATGCAGTTTGTGCAATATTCATGTAATGATATAGATTACATGCCTGGACATACACTTCATATAGCTCCCTCCAAACATCTAAAATATTAATTTCTCTGCTCCTTAGTTTTTTTCCCCTCAAGTTTTTAGATTTTTCCATAAATATTTATATTCCATTATATATTTGCCTCTCTGAATGAAAGCAAATCTCGTCTCACTATGACTGACTTGTTTGGAAGAACTAGTTTCAGCTGGAGCTGAAGAAATTTTACTATAAACCTTAGGGTTATTAGATCTGAGGCCCTTTTGATGCATATTTCTTCTTGAATCCTTCATGACACTCTTGCCAATTATTTCCCATGAAGGTATTTCTCCATCTCCTAGGCTGAACTTTTTTTTTCTTTTTTTAATGTTTCTTTTCTGAGGGTGTGGTTCACTTTTTTTCCCTCTTTTTCTAACATATCGATTAACCAATAGCTGTGAAGTGCACTTTCCTGGGTAATATTAATCTATTTGGAAGTATTTTATCCTTTGGGGTTGAAAAATCCATGAAACTGAGGTCAAAGAGCAAGAAAAGATTACAATCCAGCAGCTCTTCTGTGTGACCTCTAGTGCACTCTGCCAATATATTTTTACAGAGAACAGATGTTGCTAGAGAATCTCATGCACACACATTGCAACCATCTATGGCCTACAGCTTCTGCCGCTATTTCCACCCAGAATTAAGACATAAATAAACTATTGCTATTAAGTTGCTGCTATTTCTCTGCTGCTGCCTTTATACCAAATAAAAATGAATATATCAAATCCCTGGGCTTGGCTAAGCCTAACATTAGATTACCATACTTTGCTGTTAGCTATTTTCAGTATCACTTCTTTTGGCTTTTTATGCTGTTCTGATAAACACAGTTTTCAAGTATGAATACATTCTGCATATCAAGCCTCTAAACAAATATCATAACCTGGGCATCTCTCTATCTCTAGGCCTCTACAAGAAGAAATGTGACTCCATCCCTCCCAAAACTATGGGCTTCATCAATTTTCTAACAATAAGCTTAGCACCAAGGAGGAATCTTCTTCAAATTTTGAAGACCTGAGGAAAAACACAGTGGTACCTAAAAGCTCATGTATGTCCCTTCCAACTACATAGTTAGTCCAATAAAAGAGCTTCCACAAAAATCCTTGTCCCTCACACTTTGCTTGGACCATCATGGCTACAACATCACCCCAACACTACCAATCCAAATGATGAGCACCTGAAGTAATAATTTGCAAATGTAGTGGTCTGCAACTCTGACTAAAAACCTAAGTTTAATACTCCATCAAAGATAGTTAGATAAATGCAGTGAATGTGTAGGTTGTTGGTATTTCCTACTTCTCTACCAGCCCCAGCATTGATGCAGGTCAAGAGGGTCTTGGGCTAGAGATTGCCAGAGCATTAAGTGTTCCAGGCATTCTCCCAAGATATCCTTGCTGTGGAGTCTATAAGCAGGTTAGCATGGCCTCACATCAAGGATCTCCTCATCAGTGAGTTTTCAGACCAGTCTCTGCTCCCTTTGCACTGCCTGAGTGGCACAAATGGAACAAAGCAGTGGCAATGCGTAGGGGATGCACGCGGGTGCATATGTACCCCCTGAGAGAAGCACCACTGCCAACACCACCAGCAACATCCGTGGGTGGTCACCAATCGCCACTAGCCACCGCCAAGACTACCGGTGGTGTCTGTAGGTGGTTGCCGACTGCTGGTTGGCACTCGCCATCCCCCCACCACCAACACTGCCGCAGCTGCCTGTGGGAGCTCCCCTCTCACCACCACCATGCCACCACCGCCTGTGGGCAGTCGCCATGTCACCCCCATCCTCTGGTGGCATTCATCATTCATATAACAAGGAGTACCAAGTAACTTCATCAAAGTTGTTCTATAGTTACTTAGAATTGCATCACTCTGACTTAGTCTCCAAAACAGGCTACTCGGAATATGCATGTGGAATAAATATGACTCTAGGCTTCTATAGCATAATTTCATGAGATTACAGCTTCAGGTGAATTACTATATGTTTTCTTTTGCTTCCCACCAACTTATTTCCCACCCCCAGCAGAATGAAACCATTTTTCCATCTGATTTATTTTAACATAGATCTCCTCTAGCCAGAAGCTAGTTAGCTAAATGTATATCCAATTTGAATTGTTCATAGCTTTACCCATTAAAAGTCACTTGTTTCTCACCTGCTAGGTACTATGAAAAGTTCTTAGTACTTAGGGGTCAATCCACTTTCTGTTAAAGGTGCAGCAAATAAACACAAATGCAAAACCCACAAAACAGTGCTACTCTCTTATAAAGATTCTGAGAGCATATGCCACTTTTTTTGGCAACACTTTTAAAACCTGTCATTCCAGGAAACCACACCATGAGGTAAAGGAGGCAGGGCTTAACAACGTATCAGCTGCTCTATATGTACATCTCTACCATATGGTAGGTCAGCTTCTATTTTCTGCAGGGTGGGTCTGTGAAAAAAGAACTATTATGGGGAATAGCTGATGTGCTATAAAGCCCTTCTTTTCTTTACCTCATAGTCACTTGTGGGAACTCGTGACCTAAGTAACTACAATGTTATAACCTCAGAAATTTGCAGGGTTTGAGTTATTTTCTGTATTATATCAAGAGAAATATTAGGTCACACTTCAGGAAATTGTGTTATCTTTACTATTTATCTTTTAAAGAAAAAAAGACATCACTGGAACAACTTTTTGTTTAAAGACTTTATACCGTATCTTCAATTGCTCTAAACTAGAGTAGTTCCACTGAAGTTGAAAACCATTAGTTTTCACTAGCTGAGAATCATAAAGCTGCTTTATTGTTATTATTTGTTGGGGGGGTTTCTTGTGCCAGTGTCCAAAAAGCTTAAATAGGATTCATAGCCCACTGTATAAGATTGAGAATATGCATATAGTACCCAGCCTCAAAAGCATACATACCATTCTTGTCAACTTTCCTTCAGTTCCAGGATAGCTTGGCTGAAAGTACTATAAAATTCAAGCTTTTGTTTTGTTTCAATTAAGTCAGTTTTTAAGCAAACATGGATTTAAATTAGAAGTTTAAAGACTAGTATTAGTTTTTGTGCACTTATGAAATGGTTCAAGAAGTTCAAAGACAGAACTTTTGATTTTTCAAGGTTCATCACCTCCATCCCTGTCTGCAAATCTCATCATCACTGTTTTTGTATATGACATTTCAGATAGAAGATTGTACAGAAGATGAACTTGGTCTGCTGACATCAGGGGGCTGCAACTGAGTCTCTCAAAGTGTAACATACTTTATTCTGAAGAGCTGCAGTAAACTGATATCCTAAACAGATCTCACTCTGAAATCCTTAATTTAAGACATTCTGGAGAGTGCTAACTCCTTGACTGGTAAAAATGAATACCTACAAATAACAGCACAGATTTACTTTGGGATACAAGTAGAATACTTCAACATCTTGACTAATTAATGACTGCAAGTTCCTAAGGAAGAAATCCTGACTTGTAGTCAATGACCAAGTACACCACCTGTGAGAACTGGTTCCCTCAGACGGTGGCTTTCAACCTTTTTTCATTTGTGGACCTCTAAGAAATTGAATGGAGGGGAGGATCCATCTGCAAATTTCACATGGATGTGCAGACTCCTTTGAACTGTAATTGTGGGTATTCACATACTTTTGACCATTCATAGCCTCTTTTGCAGACCCTTTAGACATATTCTGTGGACCTCCGTTGGTCTGCAGCCCACAGGTTGAAAATCAGTGCTCTAGGAGGACTTGAGAAGAAATTTACATAATTTCTCAGATGTGAAAAGTAGGGTTGATTTTTTTGCTTCAGGGTCGAACTGACTTAGGATGGACATCACAACGTGAGGTTATCTGGCATAAGCCCTTCCCTTACCACCCAAGCTCACAAAAAGGAGAAAACGAAATGAGCAAAGGACCACAATCTAAGCATTCCCACTCATATTACATTGCCTTAGCAGCTTTTTTCATTGCCCCATACCCTCTATGATGGATTTGCATGGTGCATGATTCCTTGCTCCTTCACTGCATAGTGCCCCATTCCTCTCAGTGCTCTTGCTGAAAACAGGAAATGACATAGAAAAAGAACTTCAACAGGACATGTTACATTATCATGGCTAAGTTCTTTTGTGCCAACAGCTTGCTTAGTGCCACATACTAAGAGATCATAAGATGGTTTGAATGATGTCAAATGCCTGCCCTCCTCCCCACTCTGCCCCAAAGATAGAGTCCTCCACCTTCCTACAGCCCTGCTTACACCGTCTCCTACATGCCTGCTGACCTGGGCCAATGAATTGGCAAAAGGCTATTTTCCAATGTTTATCACTTATAGGACTTAGTTATGGTAACTTCCAGGCTGAGCAACCAGCCCACACAAAAAGTCAGAGACATGACCATTGCTTTTCCCTGGCATCTCCCTTCCAGCTTTTCCTCTGAAAAGCTTCTCCCAAGTTCCTTTCCAGAGATCACTACCATGCATCATGAGCCATTTTAAGGAGATAACTTCAATGTAGCTCAGTATTTTCCTGCCTACTGAGGCATTCACTTACAATCGGGCTGTCCTTGCCACACAAGGCAGTCCAATGGAGAGTGTGTGGATACCTTTAAGAGTGTTGTGTTAAGTTGTTACATTTACTTGCGGATTGAAGAGAACAGCAGTATAGTAGGCTAGCACTGCTCTCTGAATAAGTAAACTTAATTTTTTTATAAGCTTAATTCCTTGGTCTTTTGAGAAGTATACATTGTACCAGCAGTGGGCTGCAAAGAAAGGCAGAAAAATGGAGAATCTCAGAATTCCAGAAGAATTAAAGCTTTCCAGCAATGCAGTAGAAAACTGGAAGAAATTTAAGCAGGGCTTCACCATATATATGATGGCCCGAGGAACTATAGAGAAGGAAGATCCATTCAATGTCGCTATTTTTTAAAAAATATAACAGGCCCAGAAGCTCTGTTGCTTTATAATAACTGACAACTGTCAGAAGCAAAACAGAAAAGCTATGGCACAGTAATAAGGAATACTGTATACCACAACAAACTGAAACCTTTGAACTGTATAATTTCCACATGAGATAGCAGAAAGAATGGGAGACAATAGAGGAATTTGTCAAACACCTCAGACTGCTGAGCCAGACATGCAACTTTGGAGGTACCTAAAAGAGTCCATGATTAGAGACCAAATAATATTGGGTATAAGGGATACGAGTCTCAGGCAAAAATTACTAGAAGATCCTGAGCTTAATTTGGAAAAGGTGGTTAGAATGTGCCAAGTGGATGAGATAATACATGCCAGACTGCAGAAGCTGAAGGAAAAACAGAACAAGCTGAACTAGACAGGATTACAAAACTGCGAACACCTAAGGCAACACACAAACAATACAGAAAGGAGGACCTTGCTATGAAGCAGGCAAATGGAGCCCAAAGAGAAATGCTTGAAAAAACAATGGTCTGCTGCAGATGCTGTGGGGGTTACCACAAACCCATTCAATGCTCTGCATTTAAGTGCTGCAACAAATGCAAAAGATTTAATCACTTTGCAAGAGTTTACCAAAAGGAGCAGGATGCATCACACAAAAAACAACAGGTGCATGCTATATGCAACAAGGAGGAGGAAGAATTCCTCAATGACACAACGCAAAAAAAATTCATTCTTCGGCGGACTGGAAAATTACCCTGGACACCAGAGGACTAATGCTAACTTTTAAAGAAGATACCGGGGCACAGGGCAATGTAATACTGTCATGATGAGAAAGCCGGCGATGGCACGAACCAAAAACCAGCAGGAACCAGCAAAGGAAAAGGGGGAGCTGCGTTTCTGGAGCAGATGCTCGATGAAGATAGAGCGGCCCTGGAGGGAGACTGAGGAGGGGAGAGACCTGAATGAAAACAAGGGAGGGGCCGGGACACACTGGAATGTGACGAGAGCCGATTGGGATTGTGCAGGCAAAGAGAAGTTGGCTGTCAGCATGCTGGGGAAGAGCGAGAACAATGTCAAGCCAGGAGATACCAGCTGAAGAAGCATTGCCTGGAGCACAATCTGGAAGCAGATGCAACTCTGGAAAACAGAAGGCTAGCTGGGAAGAAGCGGCTGAGCCTCACAGTGACGAGTAAGATTCTTCTTATTTTTTTTGTCTATTGAAAAAGTTCAGTAGACTAGACAGAATACATCACGAATACCAAAACACGTTATTAAAAAAATGAAAACTAAACCTGTGTACTATGCGAATAAGAAGGTGAGACTTAGGACATACACTGGAAACATAATTGCAACCAAGGGTGTTTATGCACTGCATGTTAGACAGAAGGGTAATATAGTAAAATTTCAGTTTGTAATAGTCCCAGGAAAGCTAGTGCCAGTTACTGGGTTGAGAAAGTGTAAAACTCAAGGTTTGATTAAGATAATGGATGCCACTGAGGGACTAGAAAGCAAGAACACACATTTTATGATGTATTTCAAGTCACGGGGAAACTGTCAACTGAGTACAGGACAGATTAAGAGAACCAAATACTCCCACCATACATGCTACAAGATGTTCCCCTTGTACTAAGGGAGAAACAAAAAGGGAATTAGATAGATTAGTTAACATGGACATAATAGAAAAAGTGGAGCAACCAACTGCTGGGGTTCATTCACTGGTCATAATAATAATAAAAAAGATTGTGTCTGGATCCTAAGCAAATGAACAGGTACATCAACAGGGAGCATTTTCACATTCTCACCAGGGAAGAGGTTTTTGGTAATGTGGCAGAAGCTAAATATTTCTCCATTTTGGATGCCTCTTCTAGGTTTTGACATGTGCCCTTAGAAGAGCAGTAGATTATGTACCTCCAATATTATGCCCCTCAGAAGTTACTGCTTTTGTAGGCTTTCTTTTGGACTGTGTTCTGCATCTGAAGTATTTTACAGAAAGGTGCAACACATCTTTGACAGTCTTGATGGAACTATGGTTTATATTGATGATGTCTTAGTTTGGGGAAACGCTACGGAAGAACATGATGCTAAGAAAGGTTCTGGAAAGAACTCACAGAGAAGGTTTGAAACTGAACGAGCAAAAATGCAAATTCAAAAAATAATGTAACTGAGAGAAAAGCTTTCTAAGAGATGGGTGGAGATTGATCCTGCCAGGGTTATAGCCATTACAAATGTAACTCCCAAACACACACTGGGTTATGTATTGTGTTTTGTGTGTGTATGTGCATGTGTTCTGATATGGGCAAAATGCCCCTGGTGTTCTGGCCATGTGACAAGCTGGGGCCTGTATCTGGGGAAAGTATGCAAAATGGCCAGAGAAAGCAGGAGATTCTCCCCTTTATGAGCTGCAAGCATCAAATGACCAGAGGAAGCGGGAGATTCTTCAGGCAGACTGGAAGTAAGGCTGGTATGTGTCCCTCCCCTGATTGGACAAGGCTTGGATATATACGTATATAAGAACAACTCACTAAGGTTCTGAGGCTGTTATTCATCCACCTGCTGAGAGCTGCACAGCTATGGTGGGAGGGAGTCTGGTTTGGAATTTGAGACTCCTATTTCCTCCCTCTTTCTTTTCTTTTTTTCTTAAGTGAGTTAGCACCGGGGGGTGTTACTCACTGAAGCAAACTGCCCAGGAAAGCAGAGGCTGCAGAACAGGGTGGGCCACCCAGACCATAGTCCAACCAACATTTAGCACAGCAATTCAAACACAGCCTGCCTCTCTCTCTCCCTCACACACACAGAAGCAGCCGTGCTCTGCCACCTGCAACCCTTTCAGGATGGAAGAGTGACAGCCCCCTGAAGCCAATGCGCCAGGCCCTGCTCATCATAATAAGAAGCAAGATGTGAAAACATTTTAAAAATGTGACAAACTGAAACAAAAATGGTATTATGACAGGAGTTCCAGGGAGTTACCACAACCGCACAAAAAATTTCAGAAGGATGAAGGTAGAAACAAAAAGCACTAGTTTCCCATCAAGTAGCTCCCAGAACCTATCAAGTACTCACACTGACAGGACAGATGCTAAGAAAAAACAGACAACGCTTGCAGCTCATAAAGGAGAGAAAAAAAGCAGCATCATGAGATCCACCAAAGGAAACAGAGATAACATCAAAACAACACAAAACAACAGAGGAGATTGAAAATGACACAAAAGTAGAGCCTGGGGGGGATGGGGAGTGAAATGGGTCCTATTCAATTCAGATTCGGATTCGGCCCAAATCAGGGACAGTGATTTGATTCGTTGGTTCAGATCACTGTCCCTGATTCAATTCAGCCGCATCCAAATCTGAAGATTTGATGCTGATTCAGAGAATCAGAAATTCAGACATAGACACAGCTTTAAAAGCTTTTTCTACAATACCTTGAGATAGAGGCGTGGCTTGTGATGGCTGCAATGCTGGGGCGCCTGGAGCATCCCACTGGAGTAGGCGGGGGGGGCCTCCATGTGCTTGTCGGCAAACCAGGATGTGGACTGCCAGTACTTCTGATCCACTTCTGGGTTTTCTGTGGAGCACGCAGGAGGGGCCCCCCAGGCCCCCCTGGCTCAGCAGTCGTCCATGGGGGACCCCGGGTGCCCTCTCCAGACCCAAGACGCACCAGTCACTGAGCCAGGGAGGTGCAGGTGTTCCCCAGGACACTCCCTGGTACAACCAGAAGTGGATTGGAAGTGCTTCTGGTCCGCTTCTGGATCTGCTGCCAAGCATGTTGGGAATGTTCCATGCACCGTAGCAGTGCAGCACTCATGAGCCCCTATACATATATAGGTATGTATAAAAAACATTTAAAGCTGTCTCTGTCTGAATCTCCAAATCTTTCTGAATCTCTCTGAATCAACTCAGAGGTTCCAAGTTGATTGAGAGAGATTAAAGTGTCCTCTGATTCAATTCAGATTCAGAGACTTGGCCACTGAATCAGGCCAAATCTCTGCCAGATGGAATCAGGGACTGAAGCTTTGCACAGCCCTAGTAGAGACATCTAAAGAAGGAAACCAAACAAGTACTGAACTAGTAAGGATTGAGAATGCAGAGAAACTGAGATCACTTAGAACCAAAGAACCAACACAAAGACTAACAGAGACCTGTTAAAATGTGCTTTAACTATGGGTTGAACTAAACTACTAGGGCTATGTGAAGCTTCAGGTGGTGATTCAATTTGGAGGAGATTCAGCCCAATTTGGTGGCTGAATCTCCAATTCCAAGGAATCTCCAATTCCAAATTCAATCGGGACCAACTAAAAGGCCCGCATCAATTTAAAGCTCTCCAAATCTTTGGAAAAGATTCAGAGAGCTTTAATGATTTGGGTAGCCCCCAGTGGCCACAGCAGGGAACTAGAGCCAGACTCTGAGCTAGTAAGTAAAGGGGGCTGGGGGAGGCGGGGCTGAGGGAGGGAGGGTGCACCCATCTGGTTTGGTATAGGCACTCTCAGTAAGTGTGTGGACTATAAAGTAATTGAGGCCACATTTTCCCAATTTTTTCATGAGGACTTCATGGGAGACCAAGTCAAAGGCTTTTTTGAAGTCCATATGACATTGCCCTCATTTCCCTCATGCAGGTGGCAAGTGAGCTGATCATAGAAGGAAATGAGGTTATCTGGCATGACCTGCCTGTAACGAAGCCATGTTGACTATTCTTAAGAATATTGCCTTCTGCACACCTGTCTATAATGGATTCTTTGATAATTTTCTCCAGGATTTTACCAGGGATTGAGGTCAAACTGATTGGCCTATAGTTTCCCAGGTTCCCCTTTCTCCCTTTCTTAAAGACAGGCACCACAATGGCCTTCTTTGAATATTCTGGGACCTCTCCCAAATGCCACGAGTCTTCAAATAACTTTGCCATTGGTTGTGCGATGACATCGGCCAGTTCTTTTAGCACCCTTGGGTGTAGTTCATCTGGTCCTGCTGACCTGTAGATAGCCTCTTGTGGAAGTCAGCTTTCCTAAAATCAAGGATTTCTACTTTCCCTGACTTATGGGAAAGTGATCATCTCATGGTCACTGCCACCCAGTTTCTTTTCAATCCTCAGGTTGCTCACTAGATCATCCCCTTTGGCCAGAACCAAGTCTAGGTGTAGATTGCCCCTGGTTGGCCCATGAACTTCTTGTGTTAGATAGAGCTGCTCAATGCAAGCAAGGAAGCTTTTTGAGTGATCAGATCTGGCTGTACTCATCCCACAAGATGTCTAGGTAGTTGAAATCACCCATGATGACCATGCTCTGAGAGTGTGCAGCCTCTGCCAGTTCTCTAGAGAATTCCTGATTGAGCTGTTCCTCTTGGTTTGCAGGTCTGTAATAAACTCCTACAATTAAATCCCCTTCCCCATGCTCTCCCTGTATCTTGACCCAAAGCATCCCAAGTCACCCTTCTTTGTTTCCAATCTTCACTTTTATGGAGGTGTAATGTTCTTTCCTTCCACCCTTCACCATCCTTCTTCCCAACATGATCCCTCCTATACAGAGTGTATCCTCCTATGCCTGTGGTCCAGTCATAGGTGGAGTCCCACCAGGTCTTCATGATCCCTATGAGATTGTATTGGTTGTTGGTTAGCAGGAGGGCCACTTCCTCCTGCTCATTTGGTGCATCCTGCTTATGGTGTTAGGGTACAGGCAACTAAGCCTGCCATTGGAGGCCCTAGGCTTTTGGGTGAGCTGTGGAATAACCTGTCCATTGTCTGATGTTGAAGAAAGCTTCCAGTTGTACCCTGGGATGCTGGTTTTGAAGATGCCATTCTTTGGGTTTGTGATAGTGGTTGATGGCCCATTCCCTGGTGATCTCAGTTTAAATCCCTATCCAGGAGGTCCGCCATTCTAGCTGAGAAAAGCTTCTTCCCTTTTGGCATGAGGTAGATGCCATCCCTTTCCAAGAGGCCACAGTCCCAGAGATACATGCATTGGTCTAAGAAGCTGAAGCCCTTGTGGTAGCATCTGTTTATTTCTATGCATCTATCCCTCCCACAACTGGGAGGACTGAGGAGAAAACTACCTGCACCCCTGACACCTTGAGCCTAGCCCCGAGAGTCCTGTAGTTTCTCATGACCTGGCCAGGGTTGATCCTGGTCATGTCATTCATACCCACATGGATGAGGAGCATGGGGTAGTGGTCGGAGGGCTGGACAAGTTTTGGGATCCTTTCAGCCACATCCTGGATGCAAGCCCCTGGGAGGCAGCAGACCTTAACTGAGAAAAATGTGAATTTATCATTTTAATGGAAAAACATGTGGATTTTCCACCTTTGATAAGAACTCTCTGCAGGCTGGCAGAGATCCCATCTGCAAGGAGCTTGGGGGAGCAGGAGGACGGTGTTTAGGAAGGGGGCACCATGTGCATGTGTGAATGTATGCTTGCACGTGGCTGCTAGGCAGCCTAGAGAGCAGCTACCACAAGTAAGTTGGGAATGGGAGGGTGAGGAGGATTAAGGCCCCCATAGGGAGGGAGGGACTTGGGCAGGGCTGGGGCTGGGGCTGCTGCCCAGCCAGGTGGTGCATGGGGCTTGGGGCCTGAAGCCAGAATGAATGACCACAGGGCACTGGCAGGGAGCAGGATGGCACCACAGATGATTCATCTGGGGGTGAGGAGAGCTGGCTCTCTGCTGCTGCACGCACTCCCCTACCCCAATCTGTGCACATTGTGGGCTGCCCACTGTTGGATTAGGCTCCCTGCCATGCTGCCCACCCTCCCCAGGACCCAGCAAGGCAGGACAGTGTGGAGCTAGGTGGGGAAGCTCCTTGCTGCTGCAAGCTCTCTGCTGCCCCAGCAAAGTGCCCCCTGCCTACCCAGCAGCAGTGGCGATAGTGATGTGGAGCTGTGCCCCTCAGTGCTGCCAGGTGGGAAGGAGTCACCTTGTTAGGGTGGCATGGGGCTTGCAGCGTTGACACCAAGCTTCTCCGCCTCGCCCCACTCTACCCTGCAGCACCAGGTCCCACTCACTGGGCTGTGGAGTCTCCAGACAAAATGCAGCAGGGCAGATAGCCTGAGCCCACAACAAGCAGTCAACACTTGCCCCCTTGAACAGGCTCCACTCTGGCCATGCTGTCCATGGAGGAGAGGGATCCAGGCTCCATGCTCTGCTCTACCACAGCAGCCACCTCCTCCCATGGGTAGTAGCCAGGGCTCAGGCACTGCTGCTGGGGGTATGAGGCTACAGACCCAAGTCCCAGGCCCTGTAGCCCTGGCAACTGGGGCCCCCCCTCTGTCAGGGCTGGGGGTGGGCAAGGGGTACCAGCAGTGCCAGGGGTGGTGAGTGAGGGGCATAAGCAGGACTGGGGGCTGGGGGTGGGGAGTCAGGGGCATCAGCAGTGCTGGGGGACTGTGGCTTGGGAGTGCGGGGCCTGGACATGAGTCCTGGTGAGTGAAGGAGTCAGGAAGAGCTCTGATTTTCCATGATCAAAAACCCAAAGTCAACATGAGTCCCTGACTCATTACTATATTTCTCCTACAATGGCCAGTACAATGGGGTCTTGTATTCACTGGGACCTCCAAATGCTTCTGTAAGATAAATAATGATAATTTGGGTTCAATGAAAATGAGATAACTCCATCTGGAAGTATTTTGTAGACATACAAGAGAACAGTAATAATGCCAATGCAGCTAGAAATATTAATTCATAATAATCATCTAAACATTCATTGAACATGCCTGATAAATGGATTATATCTTCTAAAATCATACATTTCTTGTAACAGAATAGATAAAACTGATTTACCAACCTATTTCCTTTCTCTTTGACACAATTCATCTCTCTCTCAGGTTGTGTACTAAACAGCAGTGAAATAAATGTTAGCTGTTATAGAGTTAAATCACATCTTTCGGTATTTTCTCAAATGCCTGATGACTTAACACATATATTTAATTTTTTTTTTTTAACAAACAGCTCTCATTTGGGAGTACAATGTAGCCTAAAACACATCCTCACATAAATATTATACAGAAGAACTCCTGCCTATTAAAATAAAAAGCTAGTTATTTCAGCACACCCCACAGAAAGGGAAAGTTGTCACTTTTATAATAGAATCCAAATCCCATTTATTTGTTTCAGTTGGTATCCATATGAATCAAAGGGCTCACTGGTAATCTGGGATTCATGGGGTTGCATCTAAAAGTATGTTACAAAATCTGCTGTTATTATGGCATATAAAATACCATTTTCCAAGATACTCTGTGTGATGCAGCTCACCTGCAGACTGTATTTCACTTGAGAATGGATTGAACAGTATCAAAGATGCAAGGTCTTTATGCATACAGGAAAGGAAAGACATTAGGAGAGGACTATCAAGGGGGTCAGTGAAGCAAAAGGCCAGCTGATGGCCAATCCATTGATGTAAGTTCGGTGGTAGGTAATCTTGAGAAGCACCCCCTTTTAAATACATCCTGCATCATCTTGGCTCAGCTTTGTCACAAATCCATAGAACTCAAGATGGTCAAAGGGAAGGCCCTACATCATTGCTCTCTTCGACAGCCTTCTCACCTCCAGATCCCTCTGGTTCAAGTAAGCTCAAGATGCCAAGGGAATGATGTGCCTTTTCCTCATCCCATTCACTATTTTCTCCAATCCTACTATTCACTGTCCTTCCTCCTGCATAAACCTGAAACCTACAGTAGCCCTCTACAGAAACCAAGGAGATGAAAATGAATGGCAGTGCTTTGGGGAGAGCTGAGCCCCCACCACCTTGCACATTTTGAGGATTGCTGCTCACGGAATTCCCTCTGTGCATGGTGAGCAATCCAGGCCACGATGTAGAATTGTTAGGAAATAAACTGTTTTCTTTTATTATATCACATAGGATCAGGAAAGGAAAGACGCTTTCAGGACATGCAAATTCAAGTCTCTTGCTGCCTATGATTCAAACCTGGAGGAAAATACATCTCTTTAAGCCCTTGTAGTTTTTGGAATTCTCTTTGAAAAATTCTCTAGCACAATTCCTTGGAGCATATTCATTCTCTCTCTGTCAGTACCCTCTCCCACAAATTTAACACTTAAAGAACCAGCCTTTTCTCTATTCCATTACTAACTGAAGAAGGCAGAGGCCAAGTGCATTTTAGAATGATATACCTTTTTGAACAGCTTCTCAGGTGTAGGCTTATTTATTTTGTTTCCCTTTGCCACAGACTATTCTGTCTTCCTTAATTTGTTAAAATAACTCTGTTATCCCTCTAGATCAACGCAGAGAGAGTCCTTAGAGAAGCTGGTGCATTGTCTCCCTTGTGTTTGTCCTTGTGCTCTAATGCTGGTGGTATCAGAAAGTATTGCCCCTCCAGCCATTAAGTCCACCATGTTGGTCTAGTCCCCACAGTGTTTATACCATTCCTATATTTTGTACTAGGCTCCTGTACAATCCACAGGGACTGCTCCATCAAAAGTCTTAACAAGGTTTAAACACTTGTACAAACTTTATTGAGACTTCTGATGGAGCAGCTGTATGGGAGAGAGCCCTGCAGATAGCAGCAGCTCATTAGTGACAATGCTGTGAGGATGCCAGCCAATTGGCTGATTCTAATTTTATAGCTGTCACTTACAGGCCAGTAGAATTAACGGCTTGCTATCCAGTACCACTGAAAACTGTTTGCACTCCTAGGGGCCCCATCCAAAAATGCATCAAAGAAATAGGAATCCTTGCACAGACTTCAGTGGGGTTTTGATCAGATCCTTATTCTGGCCTTTGAAATGTTCTCTGAAGCAGAGTGTATTTTTATAGCCCTCTGTAAATATTAAGATTTACTGTATGTGGTAATTTCAGCAGAATATAAGGTTTAATGATGCTGCATGTGTTTGGGTTGTTGCAAGTTCCTATTAATATGTACAATATTTTATCTGACAAACGGAGCTGTGTATAACATCAGAAACCCCAGGCAAGCCCCACATAGGTTGTAGTATTCTCAGTGGAGATACACTTTTGCAAGGCATAACATTTCTTCAGGATAAAAAGAAAGATGGTTTTGAGAATGTGGCACTTATTCAAGTAATTGAAGAATAATGGGCTTATGGTATGGATATGCTGACAGAGATAGTTAGCCATGTTAGTCTGAAGTCAGGCAGAAAGCAAGGTAAATATGCATATTATAGACTAACTGATAAGATATATAGTCAGCATAACCTTTCATGAATTCAGGCTCAGCATCTGATAAAACGAGCTTGATGTCAAGAAAGTTTATGCTTTCTATATATGTCTTATATAGTCTATAAGGTGCATATCTACCCTGCCTTCTGAATGTATATGCTGTGCCATCAGTTATCTCCCTCCTAGCATTGTCCTGCATGGGGACTAGGTAAAATTTTACCAGGGACTGTCTCCTGATAAAAAATATAGCTATATATGCTGCATCCAGATGAGCATGGCCATGTAGTATGTGGCACCATAGACCTGTCTGCAGCACCACACATCACACATTCAGGTATTCACACTGCAAGGAGATCCCAAGGTCAAAAAAACCGACGTGAAAAAAAGGCAGGGAAGCACACATGGGAGCAGCACACGCCACCCAAAACTGGAGCCTGACCAGCTGAAACTACACTCCAGCTGCCGGCCAGCTCCAAGCAGTAGGATCGCCGTGCCTGCAGCTCCCCAAGGCTCTCAAGACTGCAGGTAAGGCTGCTGGGGCCTACACAGTTGCTGGCCTCAGCCTCCCCTACCCCACCCAGGGTAACCTGCCATGTGCTAGAGTGTATGGCACAGGCATTCCCTGGGGACAAGTAGCAGTGGTACAAGGTGTGTCACTACTTCTTGTTCCCAGGGAAACAAATGTCCATGCTCATGTGGACACAGTCTCAAACTCTCAAGATTTGGCAGTGGGAGTTAGATTCCGGACGACAACATTTTTGTGTATCCTGCCCCCTAATGGTTTCCACCCTCTATATCCACATCTGGTTGACAGCTGTAATAGGACACAGGAAGAGGTACACATTTAAAAATGCTCTCACCTAGAAGACCCAAGAAGAAATTCTGTCTGAGATGGAAAGAATGCTTTGCTATCAGGGGGTCTGATAACAAACAGGTTCCTTACATAACATCTGGCTTGGGCAAACACAAAGTCAAAAACAATTTAGGATAAGTCCTACTTTTACTGAATGATATCAATACATTTCTACTAGGAAAAGCATTAATGCCCTTAAGTCTTATCTTTTTAGGGCCAAATTCTGTCACATTTATTCCCATTGGGCTCATCTACATGTGCCCCTATGGCGCCGTTGCTACCGTGGTGGTGGCGCACAGTTATTTTTAGCTGCCACATTGCTATAGCAATGCGCTATAACAAGGGAGTACATTGCTACAATGATGTAGGTGCAGCATCACAGTTTGTGCCCACTAATGATACATCACCATAGCACATTGCTGTGATGACGTAGCGCCTCATGTAGATGTGCCCGTTGAGTAAGAATCTACTACACAAAAAGCTGCATTGTATTTGGTATAAATTAATAGAATCCTTAGATCGTTAGTTGGTACCAAATCTATTTTTCTTAATCCTTCTTTTTCACATACAAAACTAAATCAAATATAGATGATTTTCCCAATCAGCCTTCTTATTCAATTTTTTTTATTACTAATACAAAGAAAATATTTAATAGTTCTACACATTTAAGGAATTATTTGCTTTTTTGCACATTTGCCTCTTTAGTGTATTCAGATCTCTAGACTCCATCTAAAATGATTTAATTCTGACTAACTTAACTAACTTTTTATATCAATTGTAACATTTTATTATATTGCAGTTTTAGGGCATAAAGGAAATGTTTGGTGTTTGCATAAGATCAACAGTGGAACTGTAGGCGTATTTACTTTTTTATAGAACTGTGGCAACCCTGAAAACACTGTAAAAAGTAATTTTTTACTGCCACCTTGTGGTGTTAGCACATTGTAGTTACAAAAATGACAGGTGTTAAAAAAAGAATCGACCTTTCATGAATCTTGCTCGCTCAGAACAAAATAGACTAATAAACGTATACAAATTACTGACAATTGTCTGGTAAGTGCAGTTGGTCCAGTTTTATCCTCGATACACAATGCATTATCACAATAAACCAGTTTATTACTTTTTGTTTACTGGCTCTTCTCACACTCAGCTAACATAAAGGGGAGCCAACTGTTAACCCACAGATAAAGTTAAGTATGCACATGCCTGCTTATAGGACTGTGATCTTAGAAAGTGTCATTCTGGGACATTACATAAACTGGAAAACTCTGTAGTAGTATGGAGCCAAACCATAATGCTCCAGGCAATTATGCTTTTGGTGCCTTTGATGTATGTTTCCTTTGTTTTATTATTTTATATTGGCATTCACTGCCATATTTCTGTTTTAACTTACTTTTGAAATCATCCTTGTAAGATATTTTTAGTAAAGCTGTATGTTAATTGAATGTTAAAAAGAGTTCTTAGAAATAGTAAACTGATATATGAGCGGACTCTCCAATAACTGCTAAAGTTGTGATAATTGTTTTCTTTCCTATAAGATAACAACAGCTTGTCCTTTACTCACTGAAGTAAAGGGAAGTTTGTCATTGATTTCAATAGATCTAAGGCCATGCCAGATAAAGTTTTTTATCTGAAACTCCAAAAGCAGTATACTGTGGAAGCCAAGTATAATTATCCTTGATTTTTATGTATAAGAGGGTAAGTAAAGTTCACACAAGTCTGTTTGTGATCCAAATGTTAAAGCAGCGGTCCCAGCCCTAAAGTTGGATTGGCCCTTACCAACAGGAGTGAAGTTGTATGGGGCATCATGATTTGCTTCTGCAGCAGATCCAGCTAACAGACAATGTAAATTAACTGTCTTTTATTTCTGTAGACTAAGGACTAAATCCTGTTTTACCTTTCCACGCATAAATAGCTGCATAAGTACAATTTTGGGTACATATGCAAAATTTGACATTTATTTGCACTTGCATGTAATATATATTTACTTTGTGAGCATGCATGTGTGTGTGGTTTAGGATAGGGATGTTCAATCCCTGGCCCATGGGCCTGATTTGTATTCAGACTGAAAGGGTTCCCACAGTTCAGGAAATTTGGCAAAATGGGAGCATTGGCAATTAATATTGACACCTTGCTGCCAAATTCCCAAACCATGTGCAAGCAGATCATAGTCAAGCCAGGCCCCTTCCCCTACCATTGCTAAATCAGGGCTGGGCCATGTCCCCTCCCCGCAAGCAGCTGAATCAGGGCCAGGCTGCCTTTCAGCCCCCTCTGCATGGCCGGATTGGACCCTACAGTACCTGCCTCACATACCAGATCAGGCCCAATAACCAGACTGTCGCGGGGCACTCCCGCGCCCCGCTCCTAAGGAGATGCCCCAGGAAGGGGAGAGGTGTAACAGGGCACCAGGGTGCCTGCTACTAGCAGGAGGAATAGGGCTGCTGAAGCACCCTGGAGCAACACAGATGGGGGTTGCTAGGGCAACCAGGCAGGTCATGTGGCCAGGAGGGGGCAGGGCTAGGCCCTTATAAACAGCCAGGCCAAAGCCTAGCTAGCAGTACCCTTCTGGATGCCACAGGAGCAGGAGCTCTGTGGCTGAGCTGAGTGGCCAGAGTTGGGGGTTGCAGCCTTGCCTTACCGACCGGCTGTGATGGTGCTAGGGATGAGAACACCCTGATAAGAGGTAGGGCTGGGAGCCCGAGAGGGGCTGAGAGTTGGCTTTACGAGTGGGTAGGCTCTTTGTTGGTTTTGTTACAGCTGTTCAGGCTTGGCTTGAGTTATAGTTAACCGGAGGACCGGGTGAGGCTGTAGGGGAGCGAGGAGGCCTCAGCGGGGCTCCCCAGCAGCTTGGGGGCTCCAGGTGCCCAGTAGGGGCACGGCGCCAGGGGGGCACAACTGTTTGTGCCGGAGTGGCACGGAGCCTGGGGTTGGACCCCGGCCCGTAAGGATGGCACTTTGCCCAGTGGGGCAAAAGACCCAGGAAAGGGTCAAGGGGGCCAGGCATGGCTACGGCCACCTGAGCCCCAAGTGCAGGAGGCGCGCAGCGCTGAGAGCGCAGTACAGGCCCCAGAGAGGGCGAGGCCCCCAGAGAGGGCGCAGCGCGGAGAGCGCGGTACAGGCCCCAGAGAGGGCGCAGCGCGGAGAGCGCGGTACAGGCCCCAGAGAGGGCGCAGCACGGAGAGCGCGGTACAGGCCCCAGAGAGGGCGCAGCGCGGAGAGCGCGGTACAGGCCCCAGAGAGGGCGCAGAGCAGAAACAACCCAGGAAAGGGTCAAGGGGGCCAGGCACGGCTACGGCCACCTGAGCCCCAAGCGTGGGAAACCCGCAAGCGCGGAGGGCGTGGCGGAGACCCCGAGAGGGGCCGCAAGCGCGGAGGGCGTGGCGGAGACCCCGAGAGGGGCCGCAAGCGCGGAGGGCGCGGCGGAGACCCCGAGAGGAGCTAGGGAGACCCAAGGGCGTCAGTAATAGGCCGGTGGGTGAGAGCCCGGCTCAGGGGCGCCAGGTGGGTGACGAGCCCAGGGTGCCAGAGGGAGAGCACCCGAGGGGCAGGGGACCAGACAACGTCCCCCGGGACAGCTACGAGGCTTGGGGCGTGCTAAAGGGGAGGTTTTGGAGGCACGCATTTGCCCATAAGGCTGGGGTGAGAGTACCCCCCACTTTGGAATGGAGGGGATACCATCAAGGTGCTGTTAGGTGTAAGTAGGCAGCCTCCCATTCTGAACCTCAACAGCAAAGACGTGGCGGGCAAGTAGAGGGTGTCAGAACACCCTAATTGGCACGGCAAGGGGGCGCTCACAAGCTCACGGCCGCTCGCGGGGCCATCCGTGACACAGACCAGTCCCATGGACATATGAGGCGCCATCCATCCAGCCGGTGGGGCACAAAAGTTAAGCACCACTGGTTTAGGAACATTATAAGTAGAGGCATAGCAAGCTCATGCAGTGCCTGGGGTAGGGCCCTCAATGGGGCAGAAACTCACTGAGTATTGAAATCAAGGTGCAGCAAAGCCATTGAGAAACCCTCTCCCTTTTCTGGAGAGTATGTGTATGTCTAGTCCATTGTACTTTGCCACAGGCTGAAACAGAATAAAAAAGTTGCACACTTGCCAAAAATTGCATTTAAACAGCTTGTAAATGCCACTTTGGCATCTAAAGGTGAGATAAAATTGGCCTCAAGTCCTGCCACTTGGCTAAGCTGAAAAAGGAAAAATGACAGCCACTCTTCCTCTGGGCCTGATCCCAAACTTCCTAACATCATGAAAATGTCAGCTGTAAATTTAAAGAAAGGTGGCACCTGAGCCATGATAGCAAGATGTTAAAACTATGAAATGGTGAGGACCCCTCGTCAACGATTCCGTCACCCAACAGGGTTTTATAGATTCTGCTTCCTATCAGGATTTGCTAAGCCCCTTACGAGTATTACGGGCCAGGCTGGGCTCCACACTTTGGAATGACAGGATTATGATTTTGCTCTTATTCTTAAACTGCTCACTTGAATCAGCAGAGTCTGTCGGTTCTTTAAAATGAGGGCTACAGCAATGAAAAAGCCCAGCCTCCCTGCTGAAAAAGCCAGCCACTGGCGCTCCAGCTCAGCTCTCCTTACAATTTGCATGTGGATATTGTAGCAACTTCTCATCTTGCCTGCTGTCTCCTCCATTCTCGTGAGCAGGCAGGGGGTCATATTTCCCAACAAGACTCCAGCCATTTGAAGTGATTGAGTGTCTGTTGTTTGTTTATGCTTGCATAATGTAAGCCACGTGCTTTATGCTGCAATATTTGGCTATTTGGCCCAAAGAGAGGAAAAGAAGCAGTAGAGAGGAAATATGGAATTTAGCTGGAATACTTTAGAAACAAAGGATAGGCCTGCGTGAAGCGGCTAATATTCACTTCGGATTCAGATTTGGCCAATTTGGGGGGCAGTGATTTGATCTGGTAATTTGAATCGCTGTCCCGAATCGATTTGGCGGAATCGCTGAATCACCCAGGCCCATCCCCCTGCCCTCCCAGCCCAGCAATGGCTGCCCTGCCCGCCCCAGCTCCCGGCACTTTGGGGGAAAAGAAGTCCCGACCCAGCGAGTGCTGCCGGAGGGGGGGCAGTTCCCTACTGCCCCAGCAATGCCCCATGCTGTATGGGGGGCTCTGCCAAAAAACCCCTACCTCTCCCATTCCAGCCCCCCTCCTCCATGGCTGCCCCGCTGGCCTCAGCTCCAGCCCTTTAAGAAAAAAAAACCCCAGACTCACCATTTCTGCCAGGCAGGGAGGCAATCCCCACTGCCCCCTACTGCCCTGCGCCATGTTGGGGGTCTTCCACAGCCCTCTGAAGCCCCAAGGCTGCTGTAGGAGCGGTAAGTCCTGGGGCTTTTCTCAGGTTTTTTTTTTTCTTAAAGGACCGCAGCTTGCCTGGGCAGGGCAGCCATGGGTGGGCTAGGGGAGCAAGGGGCAGTTGGAGGGCTTGTGCAGAGCCCCCCATGCAGCGTGGGGCAGTGGGGGACAGCGGGGATTGCCCCCTCCACTTGGCAGCACCCAGTGAGTACCAGGGCTTTTTAAAACGCCAAGAGCTGGGGCAGGCAGGGCACCCGTGGTGGGGGGCCTGGGGGACCAGGCATGGGATGGGGGATGGCAGGAGACCCCCATGATGCCCTCCTCCAGTGCCCCCTTCCCCTCCCCTAGTACTTACCAGCTTGAAGCCAGCTGCAGCTCCCTGCTGCAGCCACTGGGGACTGACGAAATCATCAAAGCTCTCCGAAGATTCGGAGAGCTTTGAATCGGTTTGGACTTTTTAATTGGTCCCCTGATTCGATTCAGATTCAGAGATTCAGCCACCAAATCAGGCCAAATCTCCTCCAAATTGAATCACCATCTGAAGCTTTACATAGCCCTAATAAAGGATCTAGAGAGCAGTAGAAATAAGGTGAGGCAGTTAATGGACATGCTCAGTAGCTACTCCTGAAGCTGAGTAGGAATCTTTCATTTTGGACAGCCATCAGCACCATACCTAGACCCCTGGTGACCCTGGGCAAACTTTTAGTATCGGGTCCTCCTTCACCAGAGATAATGATAATAATAATAATAAAAATTATGGAAAAATATTTTTTCCATTTTTGAGCCCCCTTTCTGTCCAGGCCTTGGGCAGCTGCCCAGTTCACCCATGCCTGTGTCAATCCCTGACAGTCACCTATAAGGCATCTTCTCATTACTCTCCAGGAGTTAAACCAATCAATGCAAAAGATTGAAAAGCTATAAATGCAGGAGGGACATATAGTGGCTTAGTGACTTATTGATGTATTTGCTGTGAGGTTTGGGTTATAAAACCTGGACTATTTCTGGTACAGGTAAGTGTTATTCTAGCTTTACTAGGGAAGTGTCATTTAGTAGAAAGTTTGCTCCCTTATTTGGTATTGTATGGATAGAGAATAAAAGCTCAGATGGAAGTATTTTTCACCATACAGCTACACAACCAATAGAACCAAGAATATGTCTGCACTGCAGTCATGGAAGTGACTGCAGTGTAGTATGGAGCTGAAAGGAGTTTTACCCTGAAAGAGTGGTGGGAACAAGCTGTTTCTTTCTCACTGTAGTGGATTGTTGCCACTTTAAAAAATCCAGGACCCATTAGATGGATGGATGTGGTAGCTGTGTTGGTCTGAGACGAGAAGAAATGCAAAAATCTAGAACTCTTGGTTCCAGAATGATACCTTTTATTAGACCAACTGAGAAATTGCAAAAAATAAAAAAATAAAATAAATTCTGTAAACTTTTGGGCTCATGTACCCTTCATTAGGCTCAGGGAAAGTTCAAGATGGTAAAAAGTCCCCCTATGTAGGAAATAAAATTCTTTTTTGCACAGAGGATGCAGAAGCTGGAAAACTGTCCCTCTGAGTCCATGAGAGCCTCTTTGTGAGTTTGCTCTTTGTTGTGTAGATGAAGCAGGATTTCTTCCCTGGTAGCATCAGATGGCAGGCAGGGAGGTGTAGACATCTTTCTTGTTTTTCAGCAAAGAAATTTGTTATCCAAAATCAGATAAAATTCAGCATCTTCCATGTTTCAGGGATGTATGTGGTAGCCATGTTGGTTGGAGAAAAAATATTAGACCCATTAGAGAATACTTAAGTAAATTCAGGAGCCATTAGAATTAGTTGGTATGTAAAGAACCCAAGAAATAGAGATGGGTCCTTATTGTTGAGCTTATGAAATTTCTAAGTTACTTTTAAATTCCGACTGGTTGCTTAACATTCGATTTTGATGCAAATAGTTAACTATGCTATGTAATTAAACTAGTTGATTCATTTTTAATCTCCGTTTCCTAGAACTTTACAATGGGAAGGGCTGCAGAGAGAAAGGAATTTGCTTGTAAAGCAGTGTTCAAGTCCTACTAATAAAGAGAGTGATGAGGAGGGAAGTTAGGGAAAACACCCACAAGTTTGCTGAATGATTGAAAAAAAAATCTTGTGAAATTATTTCACTACACACCAGACTTTCAGCCTCAGGGATGTTTTCCGACTTCTCTCTTCCTCCCACATCCAGGCTCTTATACCGCCTCACTTTCCATAAATCCTCCCCTTTGTTATCTGTTTCCATTCCTAAAACTAGTGACTATGTGTTAGATTTCACTCCAATCTACTCTAATCCCATTAGCTTTTCCCTGGTTTCTTCATTTCTCACCTTTCTTCCTACCAGTTTATCCATTATGCAGTTGCTAAAATACAATTCTCTTTATTGTCTGAATGCTCCAGCCTTATCTTTCTCTAGCTGCTTATCCTCCTCCTTCAAGATTCAGTATAATTTTGCCACTAAATAAGAACCAGCTTTTATATTTTCCTGTGTTTTTCATTGCTTCTTAAGTTCCTTCCCACTGGTTTCTACTACTCCAGGGCTACAAACAGATGTCAGAGTTGTCCTGAGATACACTCTTGTATCCTGGGACAAAGTGATATTGTACAGATGTCCATATCATTTGTCCTGGGATAAATCTCACCTCACAGGTAAGAAATACTAACAGCTTATCCTGGGACATCATAAAGTGCATTGGAATGGTTCTCCTGAGATTGTGTTATTGAATCAATAGCAGAAAAGTGGCAGTGCTTTTAGATGCTAAGTCCTGATTAGAAGTGCAATGTGTGTACAAGCCAATCCTGGTATCTTTCTGTTCTAAGACAAACAGACGCAGCTTGTCTGGGGATAAATACAACACCTGTTCCTAGCACAAGCACTAGCACATTGCACCTTGTTTCACGTTGCCCCTATAATTGTAACAGTCCCGCATCATGCTCACCTCTGTACAAACATGGAACACAAAATATGCCCCTGCCCCCCAAAAATGAAGTAAAAATACAAGGCAAAAAACAATAGATGAGTCAGACAAATACAAGAAAACAATGAGACAGCATTACCAACAGCCAAATTGCTGTCAAGATTTTTGAAAGATTTTTGCTCGCAGGATTTTGAAAACATTATTGCAAAGTAGAATTGTAAGGGAGCCTGTCTTCACAAAGCACATCTTCAGAAAAAAAATGAAATCACTTTGTGAATGTTGATGCAAAGCAATCACATGTGAACGGCTGCATGGGAGACAGCACAATGTTGCTTCTTTGAAAATGTCAAGAGAGCAGCTTAGGCTGGTCATCTCATCACAGCTGGAAGCTGAGCCCTCGGTTGGAGGAGAAATAAAAAATTGTGAAACAACTTTAAAGTGTATATAAACTACTTAGACTGAGAGAGATAATGTAATCAAAGCAAGAGGACTTTATATCAGCATTCTGAATGGTTATGAGTAGGACAAATGCTGAAGAGGGAGAAAAGAAGAAAACCAACCTCAGAAACTGGAGAGAGGATGAAAAAGATCCTTCAAGCATACTGAATTTACTATCAGAGAGGTAGAGGTAGAAGAGCCAGGAGAGGACAGCATCATGAAAGGTAAGATTTGTAGAAGAAATGATGGGCAGGTCATGCACGGTGACAATAGAGACTTTGCTGAGTTTAGAAACTTGGCTAGGAGAGGTCATTATGGACTTTAGCAAGAGTAATTTCAGGAGTGGAAGCTGGGCAGAAGAAGAGCTAGAATTTGAGGAGGGTAACTTTAGAAATCAATTGTAAATGGCCTGCTCAATGAATCTGAAGATGAAAGAAAGAAGGGTCAATAGCTGAAGACTGAAATCAGGACAAGGGCTTTGGTTTGGTTTTAAATATTTTTTTTCTTTTTCTACCAGGGGCGAACTTCTAGCTCCTTCTAATTGTTCCTTAAAATTCAGCCCCTTCATGATGCCTTTAGTTCTAAGACAGCTAAGTGTATGGCACAAAGGGCCAAAATGGGCAACTCTCAGAGTAGCAGTGATACAAAGCACCTTCTGCAGTCTTTTGGCTTCTACTGCACAAAGCAGAGTTCAGCTATGCTGACAACCTGC
This sequence comes from Crocodylus siamensis, assembly GCF_052110815.1. Lineage (NCBI taxonomy): Eukaryota > Metazoa > Chordata > Crocodylia > Crocodylidae > Crocodylus > Crocodylus siamensis. The sequence goes on from NC_143398.1 coordinate 71,133,822, forward strand.
TCAGAGCAGGAGCAAATGAAAGAGAACAGTGCCCTCTTATTTCTCTTTATTCATTCATGGAAGAGAAGCCATAATAACTTGAACCTGTACTTGTTAACAGCAAACTGTACATTCCCTCCCCCATTCTGAAATTGATGATCTCAGAGGTTTATGAAACAGTATCACGTTTGAGTACAGATCTTTCCTAGCATAATTTAAAGTAACCTAAGCCACTGATTATCATGGCTGATGATATCTCCGAAGACATGGTATCAGTTAAAAAGACAGACATAGTGAAGGGTCCAGGAGAATTAATGTGATTGAAAATGTAGAGGAAAAAATATAGAAGATAAGAAAGAGCTTAGTGAAATCTTTTTAATCAGATACTAGAGGGTTGAAAACAATATGAGAGGAACAGTGAAAGGAATTACAATTATAAGATAAAAGAGAGCAAATAAAGCATCTGTAAAAGTTCAAATATGTTTGTGCTGCCCAAAAGCTGTATTGCAATCTTCCATTACTGCCACAGATGTTAGCAAATGTAGCTCTAGGGGGGGAAATGCCATCAATGTGAAAAATATAACTGTTGCACCTGGTAGAATCTTGGAATGTGTGCATCAAGAAGGGAAGTGTCTTGGGGAGGACCCATATCTATCTGTATATTTTAATGGAAAAGTGATGGTCCGTGAAGCAACTCTGAAGACAATTTCAGTGACTGTCAGGTTGTATATGAGAGAGATATTTACAAATATGGTACATATGAATGTTCTTCAGTTCAGATCAGCCTTCTTTCCCATGCAGACATGTCACTAGCATTTCTGAATGACAGTTTGCCCTGGTATAACTAAACAGAAATGTTGATGTCATGGGAAAAGCTATGCAGTAGCCCTGCATCTTCTGAAGTGCAGACTACTGGGCTATTTCAATAGTCAACTGTGTACTTTTTTCCATTGCCTCCAGCTAGAGTTGTGGATACTTAAGTCAGAAAGAATTTCACCTGGACATCCTTCTAGTTAAAAAAAAAATCCCCCCGGAGCTCTTCAGTACATACATGTCCATAAACTCATAATCTATCCTCAGTATATTGTGAAGCCATATAATCTTGGGATAGGATCCTATCAATCTCATACTGCTGGGCAAATGTGCCCTGAATTGTGCATATGGCTGATTGGCACCTTGAGACTGATGCACCTACTAGGTTGCTAGTACTCATTGTTCAGTCTGAAATGCTGTCTTTTGAAGTTCCATGATACTTGGGCAAGAAACAAACCATTATGTTGTATTTTTTTATGGTTGCATCTTATGGAGGACAATTCAGGAACAGAGATTCCAATCTGAGACTTCTCTCTCTCATCTATACAACTTCATTTCTCTCTCATCCTTCCTCTTCCTTTTTACCCAAATTCTAATTTATTAGAGCCAACATTCAATTCATAGAGGTGCATAAATAGTTTGGGTTTTATTTAACAATGTCAATCCATGCCTGCACTGGAATAACCATGGAACAGTAGTTGTACAGAATTTAGAGACCCTAAAAACATTGAGGGAGTACAAAGGGCAGCCCAGCATACAAAGGGAGGGTAAAACCTTGTTTTTGTGATGATTTATACTGTCTCTAGCAAAAGAGGAATCTCTGGTTGAAGGCACACGCTCACAATTTGTCAGTTCTGTTTATAGTTTGTAGAAGTGCTGTTGGATTTTTCACTGATGCTGAGCTCCCAAAAGCAGCAACCACAAGTACAGTTTCTACCCTCTCCATTTCTCTGGAGACTCTGTCCTCTCAGTTCACATGTTTGTGGTATCTCAGCTAAACTAAGGGCCTGGTTACACCTTATGCTATGAGTCGCACAAATGTTGATCAGTATTAGTGCTAGTTTGGAGTTTGGAGCAGTCGCACCCTTAGTTTAGAAACCTCTGACTGTCCCCCACCTACACAGCTAAGACTTGCCACTACAGGGCTGGTGAGCCAGGGCAACCTTCTATCCCCGCTCTACTGGCAGGAGGTGTGAGAGAACCCAGGATACTGGAGTACTTCAGCTGTAATGGAATAGAAGCTGGGTAGTGCAGATTAGAGATAATCCTGCCCTGGAGTGGTAATTATGTGAACCACATTAATGAGTTTTTAAAAGCACTTTAAGGTGTTAATGTGAAGATAATCCAGGGGTTAAGAGCTGTAGGAGCTGCCTATGGCCATGTAACAAGGCCCTCAAACAGTGTAATGAAGCTTTCAGTGTTTAGGAAACTCCAGTAAGTACAGATACTTCAACACTTACTATAATGAGTACATCAGTTCTGTCCGTTGTTCTCAACTCCCACTTCCTATAGAATATAAAATCAAGCACAGCTAAATCATCAGAAAGTTTAAGCTGCTATAGCTCTGTTGCTGTTAATTATTATGTTCTAATTTACACCAAAGTCAAGATCCAGCTTCCAGGAACACTGGGATAGCCTCGTTCAAGTATTTATGCTAAGATGAGGTTGGGTGTAAGGAAAAAGTATCATAACGTCTTCAAAAGACCGAGGGTTCACCTGGAGTAAATGTGCTTAAATTTGTCTACACGATGCACTTCTGTGTAGTCGTTACTGAGCATTTATTTAGTTCTTGTATAATCGAAGAACTAAATATGTGCACTAACTAGAGTGACTACACAGTAGCACTGGCGAATGCCTTTTTAGTGACACTACTGCGCAGTAGCCTTATAATACCGCACAGCAGCGTATTAGCACTGTTTGTGCTGTGACACACTACTGCACAGTATTATTTGGCTACCTCACAGTTTGTGTCTCATGTAGATGAGCTTGCTATTGACATATGGCAAGCTGCCTTAATTTTCACAAATGGTTAAGAAGCTAGGTTATCAATCTATCCTAAGGTAACTTTTACTTTCAAATCTTGAAGCTGTAAAAATCATGAAGTTCTGCTACTTTCTGTAACCTATGTAAAAAAAACTTGGTGGAACATATGTTGTGGAATACTGCGATTAAGTTAAGGAATATTATGATGAAAACATTAAATTTTATTTCCCAGAAGACTCTGCCAAAAATGAGACCGAGACACGCATCTACTGCCAGTGTCACTGGCATAAGGTGAGTCTTCATTTGAGAGTTTCATTGAGCATCTGTGAGTTTTCCCCCTGTCTATACATATATGCATTATTTATTTCCAGGAATGCTCTTGAAATGTTAGTGGGTTTAGCTGGTTAAATGGTCATGATAAAAAAAATCATGATTATGGGTAATTTGATCCACCTCCTCAGGTCCACAGCTACACGTATGGAAAGTTCTGAATTGAGAAGAATGCCTTTATATACCAATTTATTATTACTTTATGGAGAGAGAAAAATCGTTCATCTGTAATTGCACTTATGAAGTGAATGTGTCTCTTCAGGGGAAAAAAATCTTGATTCTTCTTTATAACATTATTGTTGATGTACTTTTATTGTTTGTTCCATTATAGTTCCGTCACCTTAGCTGTTGACATTTTAAATGGATAACCTAACTTCAAGAACCAGATTCAATTCAGGACATCCATTGAAAATGTTCTATAGTCTATTCCCCTTCTACTTACCACATAAGGATGAGTAAAAAGGTCAGATTTTTAAAGGTAGTTAAGCTCCTAAAATGCAAAGAAATAGAGGCACAATCTCAAAATGGGCTTGAGCACCTGAAGTTTGTCCTAAGTGGAATTTATTCACCATATTCCCCATACTTCTGCTTTGCTGCTCTTGAACTCCATGAATGCTTCCCTGATTTACTTTAAAGTTCCCCAGGCACCCTGAATTTTACCTCTGTTCATGCACAATTCATCACAGTCTTAACAGGGCTGAGCAGCTTGAAAAGTAGCCCAATGAGAATTCAGAATCTGGTTGTTCGTCCAAGTATCAAGAGGAGCTTAATTTAGTAGGTGTTTCTCAGAGCACACCTACCATGCACTAATAGTATAAAGCACTTCACAAAATGCAGTTGTGGCCATCACTTTGTTTAAAATATTCATGAAGGAGAGATTATAATAGTGATACCCTCTTTTGTATAAAGAATTAATGGTTGGGGAATGGACTGAGAAATGTCTATTGAAGCTCACAATGAGGCACATCAGAAGATAAATCTTTGATTATTAAATATGTCATGCTCCCCGGGAAGTACCTTTATTCTGGTTCTTTGAAATTATGTTGAAGATTAAATCAGTCAGCTTTGTGTTCTCCATGGGGATTCCTAGGCACCTCTTCAATACCATAGAAGACTGGTTTAACCATCAAGAGTTTTGCTCAGTAGTTACCACCCTCTGTGTTGAAACCATAACATTGTGAAGAAAAGAATTTAAGATTTATTAGACCAGAGAGAGAATGCAAGAGAGAGCCTGAGTTTTAGTCTGTTAAACAGCAGTTTAAAGAGTCAAGCTCTCCTTTGAGCTCTGTCTTTTGCCCAGTGGATTATTTAGCTACTTTCAGGACTACGGACAAACTCCAGCAGGAGGGGTGAGCAATTCTTTCACCAACTCAAAATAAACCTGGTGGTTAGGCAGCCTCTGAAAATGGAAGCTATTGGCTTTAATTTATTTCCCCAGGTGGGTGGAAGGAATTTAATTGTCCTCTCAATTCCCAAGCAGGGATTCTAACCACCCCACCCCTCCTCCTTTGGCCATAATTTAAAAGAAAATCAGAAGCCAGGCTCAGTTCTTTGAGAGGCAGGTTATCCTGCCTTCAAGAAAGACTTCTGAGTTCTGGAACCAAAGTGAGGGGAAGAGCTATGAATCAGGTGCCTACAAAGACATGAAATTTCTATTTTTAGCATTTCTTATAGTCTAGCTGTAGCTATTTCACCTCTAGCATACCTTCTCCACATCAATGAATACATTTCCAAGTTCAGAAGAAAGGAGGAGCCCAGTGCTGACCTGGATTTCTTCTGTTCTGTGCCCATACTTTTTGGTTTTCATTCCCTGCCATAATTACTTCTGCCTTCATTTTTTAACCAGCCAAATATTCAGTATTTCAGGATGGTATAGAACAGTTTTCCAGATGGTGAACTTCTGACTTTTCTTTTCCCTCTGTTTCTTTCTGCACACTAATGCTCTTTACTGAGGTCACTCGTAAGTCCCCATGCAGACAACTCTCTTCTGAAAGAACACAAAGCTGACTGACTTAATCTCCAGCAAAGGTTTAAAAAAAACAGAGTAAAGGTACTGCCCAGAGAACATTAAATATTTAATAATCAAAGATTTATCCTCTGATGTACCTCAGATATTAGCTTCAATAGACATTGCTCCCCGGCTAAACTTGAGATGGCCTTCAAGATAAAATCCTGAGAATAAAAGCCCCTTTGGTTAATAAAATGTTACATGCTAAGAAGTAATCATTTTCCTATGCAACAGTCAGAATGGATGTGGCCTTACAACCCCCCAGTTTAAAATAAAAGAAGCGGCACCACACCAAACTTAAAAAAGAGAAAAAATGTTGCCATGCAAGACTAGAAAGGAAGAGCTACAACTTCAGTATCTGACTGTCCTTGAGAGGCGTCATGCAGGAAAGGGTGATGATTATGAATATAAAATGTTTAAATACTAATGCTGAAAACTTCACAAGTGATGAAACCACCAAATAAATTACGAGTGCTTTAAACCATACACATTTGGATTAACACTACTTCTGTGAGACAGTGTGATAAATGCCTCAGATGTAGCAGTTGAGCTCTGTCCAGATTTGAACAATGTTTGACTTTGGTCACCTCTTTATTAATTGGCTTGGTTTATGTCTAAGCAAGGTAAATGTAATCCTTTACCTGTAGATAACATTTTATGTTGATATAAATGTGCTTGATTATGGTTGTACAGTATAGAGCTTCCTGGACACTACCACAGTTAAAACTTGTCATTCAAATTTATTGTTCTGTAAGAGTAAAAACAAAATCAAAATAAAGTATAATTAGATAACAGAGCAGACCCCTTAATTTTAAGTTGCATATAGTTGCATACATTTAAGTGAAATAGTTGGCATTAAATAGTTATTTACTAATTAGCAAATTATTTTATTAGGCCAGATAGTAGAATCTCCACTTATACCGAGTAGGATATTAGTTTATAAGTAATTGTGTTGACATCAGCAAGAATACTCACCACATAAGGTACAGTCCACTTTGGTATAAGTAAAGCTATCACAACATGGCCCTTACCTAAATATCACTCCTTATCTAAACAGAAGCTGAAACAGGAGATGGTACAATCAGGCTTTTCTGTTCTATGATACCAATGCAAGAAGCAGCCATGATACAGCTGTTCATAAACACGTAATACTGCATACTCCAAAATGTATGTATCTGCACAGCTAAGAGCAAGAGCAGGAAACCATCCATTGTTCACCAAAGTTCTTGGGTAATTCATACACAAAATTTCCTAAAGATACAGAAAGTTCCACATCTGAACATGTTCCCCTAACAGTGCAATTAGAATTGGAGATGTCATTGTCAATGGTTTCCCAATGATTATATTTCATTAAAATCGTGGCAAACATTTCCAACTGTATGTTGAGAATCTTTACGATCGGGTTAAATATTTCACAATTTAAATCCAGATGTAAGTAAAAAAACTAACACTTATCTTGTCTTGAAAAACAACCAGGGGGTCAGTTCAGTGGCAAAGATTAGGCCAGGTTTATCATCTATAAGCGCAGTCTTAATATGTTTTAGCCTAACAGGTACATCAGACCAGGTGTTAACACATTTGTACTTGTGACAATGTAGTCTGCACAACCATGCATGCTCCCCTAGGCTGCTACAAAGTTCTCTAATTTCCAATTTTCCTTTTGGTCAAAACAAATTACATATTGCAGCCCAGCTGTATTATGAATATTTTAAACCATGCTGTACTATGGGCGTGTTTCACATCCTGATCTGGTGTTCCTTATCATTTTGGTACTGAATTATCCATCACCTTCTACAGCCATCTCCCCCTCCCAGCTTTTGGCAGGAGTGTTTATAAGTTTTTTTATATAAGGAATTCATATATTAATAAGGTTTGCTGGTCAGGCCTTCTCTGGCTAGTGCTTAGCAATGCCTTTGTGTGAGCAGTATATATTGATCTATATTGATCAGTATATATTGATCTATATTGATCAGTATTCCAGCAAGGCCTATAGTACTTTTAAAAAGAATCTGTGCAGGAATGTTGCTATCAAGATCATGTGTAATTGCTTATTTCATAGGCTCTTTATACATGGAGATAAGTTTTCAGAAACACAGTCTGCACGGGAAAAAAAAAAATCAACCCAACTCACTACATACCCCTCATACTGCAGATGTTGAAGAGGCAAATTTGGCATTTTCAAAGAAGTAATAACCTGCTGTTAGCTTTGAAAATTTGGCCAGTTGGCCACTGCATAAAAATTATATACTTTACTCCTAATATGCTGAAATGCAACACATGGCTTTTCATAACCTTGAATGCATCTTAAATTAGTGTTTTAAATCTCCACATGATATCCTTCCTGAAAATGATGCAGTGATATAATGGAGGTTATGCCCCCTGAAGCTCACAGAGGTAATGGAGAGACTACTTCGATTCATTTTTGAGCCTGAGTCAACATTTGTGACGCACCCCTCCCCCACCCCACCCCCAGCCCCCGCTGATTGTAAGTGAATCTTTTCATTTGATATCTTTGGTTTCTGACAGTTTCTTTAATTGAGGTTAATGAGAGTGCTAAGCTACTTTTTAGGAGTGCATATTATGTTTCTAAATCCGAGGGGGGTTCTCAGTGCATTGATTATTCTTACTGTGGTTCTGTCCCTAACGTTGAAACATTTGGCTTTCTACTGCAGCACTGCATGTTAAAGTTCATATATGTTTATTGCTGATTCATAGCACTACCTTCTAGAGTACATAAACTGTACTATATTATGTAATATTGGCATTCCCAAACAAATAGCACATTAAGATGTAGCTAATCTATATTGCCGTCAGATAAAATGATGGACCTAGATGGTGTCAGGAGCAAGAAAGGAATTACATAAGGAAGTGAGTGACTCGATACACTGGCCTTTGCAGCGAAAGGCAGCCTATAACCTCAGTTCCATTGAGAACAATGGAATATGGTGGCCATTTTGAGATGAGCGTCTGATTGTTCGCTTGTTTCTATAGTTCCCTGGGGCTGCTGACCAGCTGTTGACAGACCTGCAGCACAGCGATTCTGAGGCCAACTGTAATAATCTATTCTGACCTTTTATGATGACAATGGAAGTCCAAGTGATTCCTGGATCAAACCCATATTTTGTGGTTAAGCTAAAGTATATTTTTAAGAAACAGATTCCTAATCTTGATATACAGATTTAAAGATTCCATCCTGTTCTAAGTTAGTTATTTCTTTGGCTAATTTCCCTCGTTGTTGCACAAGTTTTGCCTTATTTTTAGCCTGAAGCTGCGCGGCTTCAGTTTCCAATGACTGAAACTCATTATGCATTTCTCTGTCATATTAAAGTATCAACTGTCAGAAATCTCTTCCCCTTTTTAGATACTGGTAGTGTCCTCTTCACCTTCTCAAGAGATAAACCACATAGACGGAGCTTGTTATGTATTGCAGAGTAAGGCACATTTTCTAGACCTCAAACCACTCTTTGTAGCTCTCTTCTGACTACTCACGATTTTTTCAACAGCTTTATTGAAGTATAGAAACCAGAACTGGACCCAGGGCTCCAGTAATGGTCTTACTAATTCTATATCCCGAGATGATAATGCTTCCCTATTTTTACTTTATAGTTCACTATTCATGCACCAAGAAGTGCATTGTCCTTCCTGGCATGTTCAGCTGAAATTCACTTGTTTGCCTATTGTAACTCCTAAGGCAATCCTAACACAAATGGACCTTTTAACTACTTTAAAAAGGAACGGGAAGTTCCTGCTTGGGAGTGTGCAACAGCTGCCACTGTGCATGTGTTATGTCTGTGTATTCCTGTAATGAGTACGTTAGCTAAACAGAATGACTTCTAAATCATTTCATAGTAGTAATGAAACAGGGTTAAACTTGCAACAGTTTTGGTATGTTTGTATCCCTACAGAAGCATGGAGATGTAATAGTCACATTATAACACTGTCTATCAAATATAACAATTGTATTAATATCTGTCTATATACTATTTTCAGTCACGCCTTTTCAGTGTACAACCTTCATTCTCTGTGTGTGATCTCTGTTCCTTGTTCCTATATAGATTGTGTAAGAAAGAACAGCTTTGTTGAAACATCTACACAAATACCCCATTGAAGGAGTATTCACAGAAAATAACTAAGAAAATGAGTAAGAATAAAGGCAGGTAAGTGAATCAAAATTTCCTCAAATACATGTAAATGTCTCTTATTCACTGCTAATAATGATTACGATTGTCATACTTTCCATGAGCTGATCTTAGTCAGGACAGAAAGAATGGACAGGAAAAGGCAGCATAAAGAAAAAGTCTATCAGCCTGTGTAGATAGTTACAGATAATCTGGGAGAGGCAAAAGCCTCTCTTCTGCCAATAGCTGAATTTACTGAACATAAGATGAATAGTTAAATAAATAGATGACTGTTACTTTCAAAAATATATTCCTCTGAGTGGTGTGGTTCTTGATCTTTAATAAAATGTGCACCTCATTTAAATTAAGATTGATAATTGTATTTTTATTCTAATATGATATGGGAAAATCCAGTTTAAGTAGCTAGGTCCCTAACGCTTGTGTCAGAATTCTAATTGGTACTAAGGGCATGCTTGAGTTTCCCCATTTCCTAAGTGATGTGAATGTTACTTAACCCCAGAGTTTGGTGCCTTTTTTAAGAAGAAATATCCTTCATTGAGGTGTACAGAATATTAGCAATACTATAACAGTTCTTTCTCTAAAAGGTTAAAATGAGACTGAAAAAAAAGGGTTTGCAGCTATCACATATTGCATTTTAGTGATGTAGAGAATGTTGCTTACAATTATCTACTGTATTCTGAGTGCCCATTAAGCTGCAAATCAATGTGATGTGATGCTTCTGGCACTTTAATGCCTAGGCATGTTGTGTTTTGTTACATTTGGTGGGTAATGGAAGCTTTCACACAGTTACCAACTTTACAAAACAGATTTTTTTCTTTTATTGTCAGAAGGGACACATTTGAACGAATGTACCATGGTAAAGACATTTCACTGAACCTTCACAGTTTACCTCCTTAGCTCTGACTCATGCTGTATGGAATTTAAGCTAAATTAACCTTCTAAATTGTTAATCACAAATAATATTTAGCCTGTTTTTTATGAGGGCAGTGTATGTAGACCTCTCCTCCTGCTCATTTCTAAGCATTTGCTGAATAATTTGGATGAAAATTTTTCAAACAAAGGGTTGTCTTCCAGCTGTTTGTTTTCCCTCTTCACTATTAGTTGTTTATGTTTTATGTCTGGTTAGTTTAGCCACATTGTATCTATTCTGCTTCCTGATTTGATGACTAAAACATTTCAAATAGAATAATGAATAGTGTATAATGAATAACTTGCCTTTGATACATAGGAAACACAGGCCAGTCTAACCATTCTTCTGGCTATCAGGAATAACCAGTGCTATCATGATTAATGATGATAAAATGTTCAGTTAAATTATATCTGCTAGAAATCACAATGAGGTCAGTTATAACAAGAAGGCAGATTATCCCATCATTGCTAGAACAGAATTCTTCCACCTCTGTCTCCAGTATCTGCTGTTGGCTATTGCCAAAGGACAGTGGAGTAGACGAAACTTGGGTCTGATTCACTATACCAACTGCACGTTACTTTTCCTCTTCTATGTTGTATTTAAAAATGATGCAAGTCTGCTATCCATCAACAAAGTCCATTTCTTTAGCTCATGCTGTAGACATTTAGGGCACATCCAGATGAGCGCACATGTGCCTCTTGCCCTGCCTCAAACCCCTTTGAGGTGGGGCAAGAGGCACGTGTAGGAACAAAAAAAAGTTCCCCATGCTGAAAGTTTGCAACACGGGGAGAAAATTAGACCTCTGGATATCCATGGATCTAAAAAAAAAAATGCTCTGCAACAGAATGGAGCAAGGGACTGTGCTCACAGCCAGACCGTGCCCGCAGCCAGCAGGGAGCCTGTCCTCCAAAAGAGATGCTCTGGTTTTGGCCAGAGCATTTTTTTGGTGCTCCTGCTTTCCCTGGCCCCCAGCGCTGTCATTGGTATATGCAGGGGTGGAGAGGGTTTATGGGTGTGGGTGGGTGAGGAGTGGCAGGGAGGATGTCCCTGGGGCTGCAGGGGGTGAGGACCTGGCCCAAATCCATGCGGCTCACTAGTCCAGCTTTGCACCAGAGTGGGTCACATGGCTCTGGGAGGCGCGCACAAGAGCGGCACCTCCTGGAGCTGTGTGACCCACTCCAGTGCAAAGCCGAACTAGAGAGCCACATTGGGCTGGGCCAGGTCTTCACCCCCCTGCAGGCACAGCAGGGCAGAGGTGGGAGCCAGCTTGGCCCAGCCCATGGTGACAGGACCCAGCACAGCACATGGTCCTCGCATGCCACATCGAGCCCTGCCACCTAGCCAGGTCCTTCCTATAGCAGCAGGACCTGGTGCAGTGCACGGAGACTGCATGGAGTGGACCCGGGTCCTGCCAGCCCTGAGGCTACTCATGTCACCTGGCTGGGCTGGGCAGCATGAGCAGCACCAGGGCTGGTAGGACCCAGCTCAGCTCCGTGCAGTTCTTGCACACTGGCCTGCATCTTGGCACTATAGAAAGGGCCCAGCTGGGCAGCAGAGCAGCCCCAAGGGCAGCAGAACCTGGCTGGGCCCCACAATTGGGGACCATGTGCCGCACTGGGTCTTGTTGCCATGGGCCCAGCCTGGCTGGGTGGCAGAGGGGCCCCAGGACCTGGCTGGGTATGGCACGCAGTCCCCACATGCCACACTGGGTCATGTCACCATGAGCTTGGCCAGGCTGGGTGGCAGAGCATCCCCAAGGGTGGGAGGACCTGGCTGGGCCTGGCACACAGTCCACACGTGTCACACTGGGTCCTGCCACCATGAAACCAGCCTGGCTGGGTGGCAGAAGCAGCCCCAGGGCCAGCAGGAACCAGCTGGGCTTGGCGCATGGTCCCCCCACTGCTGCTGTGAAAGTTATGGGCTCTGGGTGGGGGGACCAGGACCCTCCAGGGTGAAGCTTGGACCCTGGGGGGGGGGGCTCCAGGGTGCATGGGACCCTGTGGAGGGAGGCTGGGGCTCTGTGGGAGATAGGGGCTGTGGCCCTCCAGGGGCAAGCTGGGGCCCTGTTGGGGGTGGCATTCCATGTGCTGTGTGGGGAGGCTGCACCCTGTGGGGCCAAGGGACCCACCCCTCCTGAGCAGCCCCCGTACAAGGTCCCCTACACCCATAGTTCCCCCCCAGCAATTGCCCCACACCTACCCACAGATCAACCCACATCCCTCCACACACACCCACACACTTTCCCTCACACCCCTACTCACCCCCTTCCTGCAAACACCACATCTCCCATCACACACCTATCGTGTGAAGAAAACAAGAAGTACACATCAACACATATAGGTATTTAGAATGTATTTTTTCATGATCAGAGAGACACTGGTAGGCTTCCAAATTGCTTTCACATTGTAAATAAAGCAATAAAGCATTACCCAACTGATCTCTGTGTCTCCGTCTCTCTCTCTCTCTCTCTCTCTCTCTCTCTCTCTATGGCGGGGTGGGGTGTATGTGTATAGCATGGTTGTTTTAACTGTGGAAGAACATGGATTTGGGGGTATTTTTAAAAATGGATTTGCAATGCTGCTACAGCAGTCCAGCTGGCACAATGTGTAGTGTTCCCAGGTACCAGTTGGCTGGGCCCCAGAAGCCCCTGAGAGTGAGTAGCCCTGAGCTGCTTGCCAGGGCAGCTTTTTGTATGGATGGGGCCAGGACATGGCAGCTTTTTATACTGCTGGGGACAGCACAGGTGCTGGTCCCAGGCTCTAGCTCCCCCTGGCTGCAGATCCGGGAGGAGCCAGGCAGGGTTATTTTGCCCCAAGTAGCACAATTTGCTCCACAACAAAGCGCATGTCTGAGTATGTGCACTGAGGCAAAAATCCCCAGCTCAAATTTGCACTGTTTCTATTTCATAGTTTCATAGTAGCTAGAGTCGGAAGGGACCTAGGTAGATCATCTAGTCCAACCCCCTGCCTTGGCAGGAAAGAGCACCGGGGTCAGATGACCCCGGCAAGGTGCTCATCTAACTTCCTTTTAAAAATCCCCAGGCTAGGAGCCTGCACCACTTCCCCTGGAAGCTGGTTCCAGGCCCTAGCCGCCCTGACTGTGAAGTAGCGCCTCCTAATATCTAATCTAAACTTACCCTCCGCCAGCTTGTGACCGTTATTCCTGGTCACTCCTGGCAGCGCACGGCGGAACAGGGACTCCCCCAATACCTGCTGATCCCCCCGACCAGTTTGTAGCAGGCCACAAGGTCCCCCCTTAACCTTCTCTTGTGGAGGCTAAACAGGTTCAGGTCCCGTAGCCTCTCCTCATAAGGCCTGCCATGCTGACCCTTGATCATACGAGTGGCCCTCCTCTGAACACTTTCCATATCGTCCACGTCCCTCTTGAAGTGTGGCGCCCAGAACTGGACGCAGTACTCCAGCTGCGGCCTGACCAGTGCCGCATAGAGGGGGAGGATCACCTCCCTGGACCTGCTCGAGATGCCTCTGTGGATGCTACAAGCGCACATGCGTGCATGTGTGGACACGCCCAAAGTCTTTTACCTCTGAAGGGCCCAACTTAAATCCCTGGTCTCAGTCTACAACGTGGAAGCTACAAATATAGTAATTTGGTGTCACAAATTCAATTTGCAAACAATTCTATGAATAAATGATGGTTGTCAAAATCCTCATGATGGAGTAATTTGGCCTCATACATTATAGTAAATCAAACTGTCATTTTTATTTTTGAAAATAACAGTATATTTCTAACTGCCAGAAACAGATAGAGTTCTGTTGGTGTGCTAAAAAATTGGAATTTACAAAAAAAATGGTAAATGCAGTAAATTTGCATGCCAAAGGCAAAGATTTGCAAAAGCTAAAAGGTCTTCAATGGATTATCTTAGTTGGAATATTTACTACATTCCCTGGGTGCATATAAACTCTGATTGATCTGTATTTAATATTGTTTTCACCAAGATGGGGATGTCAAGCACTTTCAGGAAAGGACTGAAAGCTTATTAAGTTTTCTATAGTTTCTGTAAGCCACGCTTTTGGCTACCCTAAAAAAAATTACTGTGTCTTCATTAAACAACAATAAAAATACTTATTTAATCAGAGGAGATTATCCATCTACTCCTACAACACCTTTGGCAATATAGATGCAGAAGAGTTATTTTGCTGGTATTTCTGCTTGATGAGATGCACCAACGTTCCTGCCTCTTGCTAACTCAGACATGAAGTTTGCTCCTGTAAAACTATACTTTTGGGAGCAGCTGACATCCTGGAAAACTTGAAAGCCATTTCATTTGAAAGGAATCCTGCAGAAAAATCCGAAAGTATTAGTATTTTTCTTCCCTTCTGGTTTTTATTAATGTGAACGTTGGTATGAAAACAATTGTTCGATTTTGTTTTATCTCCTGGAAGTTCATCTACTCTTACTCCTTACTTTTTAACTAACATCATAGTACCATTTGTAGAATATCAAACCATTCATTACTTGATGAGATGAGATTACTTGATTAGATGAGAAAGCTGCTGCTTATTGTACTTAGAAGTGGGCCTCAAACCAAAACTCTTTAAATCCTCCTTGGAGGGAGATTGGTGAGAGTGTTTGAAATCTGAACTTAGATCTGGATCTGAATTGTGTGGCTTGGCCCCATCTCTAGTTATAACCTCATAAACACAGTACCGTGAGTAATGGCCAGCCATTCAGCAATCTGATTGATTGGCGCACACATTCCATTCAGGATGAAGTTTTAATTTCATGTTTTTTAGTTGAGTCTGGCCTCTGTCATTCTGCTATTTTCACTGTTTTGTCTAGTTTGAGTTCTGCTGGCTAGGTATTACTTGGACAAATCCAACCTTAAAAAATTGTTGTCATAATGTATACATTGCAACCAGCATTAAAAGAGGATGTTTGTTTGAGGATAGCTGTAGCACTTGTGTGGGAGGCAAGTATTTATCTTAATTTAATTTTTAGTCTGATTTTTTCCATTGACTGAAAAAAGAGCTGCATTCACTCATGTCAGGTCTGAATTTGACACACTACTGAATGAAAATTATCAGTGTGCTTAATGAAACTCCATCTGGGAGAATAGTATTACATTTATAATTATAGTGCTTAGAACAAGTATAATGTAGCTCCTGTCATTTGGAAACCTTTAAGCATTTTAAAATGTAAGCTAATTATACCTCATAGTCCTTGGGCCCAATCCTATGATTCTTCCTCAAAAAGAAGTTTCAGCTGACTCCAATAGAAATGTTGCCTAAACAAAGATGGGAAAGCAGAATTATGTTTGAAACAACTATTTTTAAAAGTATTGCTATATCCATTTTATAGCAGGTCAAACAGGGAATAAGAGGTAAAGTTTATTCAGGATGACTGAAATATAATGGTATTATAATATAATAATGTGTAAGCATCCCTAGAAAAACCCAAGAGTCCAGACAGCTATTTCCCTGCTAAAATACTATCAGACTATGGAACATTAGTTTTGTTACAGAAATCGAAATCAAGAAAAGAAGAACAACGTGCCATTAGATACCATGGGGACAAATTGCAAAAATACTTTTTTATTAAAACGTATTTTAAGCTGAGGCAACATTTGTAAAGACTATATACAGATGTGAATGTTCTTTCATCGTATACTATGAGCCTTTTTCTCCTCCCTATTACATCCATTTCTCATGAACGCATTTCCACTGACTTTGCTGGGATTGCTTCTGATACATGACAGTGTAAAAGAGAATGAAATCAGGCCCTGTGTCCAAGATCAGAAGCTTTACTTGTGCAGTCACAGGAGATGGTGAGTTATTTTATTTTTCCCCCAAGATGGCATTTTATCAATTGTTGTGTGGCAGTCCCACATCTCCAGATACGAGAAGTATGTGGAAAGTAGCGTAATGTGTGTGACAGACACTCTGCTGCTTGATTAATGAGCTCATCCAAGCTAGTGGCTCACCACCTACACAATTAATCACTGTAGAGTGTTTGGAAAGTGGTTAAATTCTATGCTGGGATTTCTTTTTAATGTATTTCCACCATTAGGCAGGCTTGTATTTGAAGTGTGATGTCACTGAATCTCAGTCCTGCATTATTTTATTTTCTTCAGCGTCTGCTAAAATGTATTTCGTTATGACTACTGCAGTATAGAAGATAATTTCATTTTCTCTTTAGGATTTTGCAAAGGATGCAATCTGGCAAATGCTAAAAAGTAAAGGACATTTTCTGTTATTTCAGTTGTAGCTCTTGGAACTGATTCATTCCAGTGCTAGAGTTCCAGCTCCTTAATTCCCAGCCTCAGAAATAGCTGGACAGCAGAGAATGAATGTGCCATCAGTTCCACAATGGGGTGAAAGACAGAGGTTCATGAGCTGGCAGCAGAATCACAGAATCATAGAAAATTAGGGTTGAAAAGACTTCAGGAGCTCACCCAGTCCAACACCCTGCTCAAAGCAGGACCATCCCTGACTATATCATTCTAGCCAGGGCTTTGTTGAGCCAGGCCTTAAAAGCCTCCAAGGATGGAGATTCCACCACCTCTTTAGATAACCTTTCACTACCCTCCTAGTGAGGAAGTTTTTCCTAATATCCAACCTAAATCTCCCTTGCTGAAACTTGAGACTATTGCTCCTGGTTCTTTCATCTGGCACTACTGAGATCTGTCTAGCTTCATCCTCTCTGTAACCGCCCTTTAGGTAGTTAACGGCTGCTATCAAATCCCCTCTCAGTCTTCTCTTCTGCAAGCTAAATAAGCCCAGTTCCCCCAGCCTCTCCTCGTAAGTCAAGTGTCCTAGCCCCTGAACCATTTTTGTTGCCCTCTGCTAAACTCTCTCCAACTTGTCCACATTCTTTCTATACTGGGGAGGGCCCAAAACTGGACATAATACTCCAGATGTGGCCTCACTAGTGCAGAACAAAGGGGAATAATTACTTTCCTTGATCTGCTGGCAGCCCTCTTACTAATGCAGGCCAGTATGCTGTTAACCTTCTTGGCACCAAGGACACACTGCCGACTCATATCCAGTGTACTGTCCATTGTAATCCCCAGGTCCTTTTCTGCAGAGCTACTGCTTAGCCAATTGGTCCCAAGCCTGTAGCAGTGCATGGGATTCTTTCATCTATCCTAAGCACAGGACTTTGCACTTGTCCTTGTTGAACCTCATGAAATTTCTTTTGGCCCAATCCTCCAATTTGTCAAAGTCTCTGAATCCTAGCTCTACCCTCCAGCATATCTACTATGCCCCCCAGCTTGGTGTCATCTCCAAACTTGCTGAGGGTGCACTCTACACCATCTTCCAGATCGTCGATGAAGATATTGAATAAAATCAGGCCCATGACTGACCCCTGGAGCACTCCACTTGATAGTGACTGCCAACTAGACATCAAGCCATTGATTACTATGCATTGAGCCTAACAATCCAAGCAGGTTTCTATCCACCTTACACTTCATTCATACAACCTATACTTCCTCAGCTTGCTTGCAAGAATGCTGTGGGAGACTGTATCAAAAGCCTTGCTAATATCAAGGTATACCACATCCACTGGTCTCCCTGCATCCACAGAGCCAATCATTTCATAGAAGGCAATCAGGTTATTCAGGCATGACTTACCCTTGGTGAATCTATGCTGATGGTTCCTGATCACTTTCTTCTCCTCCAAGTGTTTAGAAATGGATTTTTGAACACCTGCTCCATGATTTCTCCAGGGACTAACATGATGAAAACTGGTCTGTAGTTCTCTAGATCCTCATTCTTCCCTTTCTTCAAGATGGGTACTATATTTTCCCTTTTCCAATCATCTGGGGCCTCCCCCAGTTCCCACAATTTTTTAAAGAAAATGGACAGTGGCTCTGCAATCACATCAGCCAACTCCCTGAGCACCCTTGGATGCAATGCATCTGCCCCCATGGACCTCTAAGAGTATGTCAGCAAGGAATTCCCTTGCAC
Source organism: Crocodylus siamensis (assembly GCF_052110815.1). NCBI lineage: Eukaryota > Metazoa > Chordata > Crocodylia > Crocodylidae > Crocodylus > Crocodylus siamensis. The sequence continues at coordinate 71,151,912 of NC_143398.1, forward strand.
CTTGTTGTATGACCTTTCTATTCTAGGCAGCTGTCAAAATGAGGTTGGCCCCTTTAAAACACTGCAATGATTCAAGAAGACCTGAAAGCCTGACCTATTACTATACAGAATTTACAGTTGTCTTTTAACAGCGAGTCCCCAGCCAACACTTCCATCTCTCTAGTTTCTGTATTTGGTATATTTCCCATAAAAGAATCTTCAGCTTGGTTACTTTTATTAATGATGTCAGGCAGGGCAGTTTGCAATCTGAAACTCTTTGTGCTAGAAAATGGTATCAACAGATTTGATAACAAACACAAAGCAGTAAGCTCTATTTTGAGAAGAAAAATGATCAATCATTACTTCTTGTTGAACAGAAGCAAAAGGTTACTTATTTAAGTGCAGGCTATGAATAAAATAAGTACAGCACTTATGCCCTGTGACCTTCTAGAGGTGGAAGAAAAAGTACAACATTAGTGCATATATATGAATATATAGGGTTTGATTTCTCTGTACCTTGCATAATCATTTACACAGATGAAATCTGGAGTGCCCAGAGGGTATAAATCAATTTTGTCCTTAGGAAGTATACTGTTGTATTCATCTTTCACCAGTGAAAATGACTCCAGAAGGAGCAGTTTAGTGGAAAATCTGACTTGATATCCAAGTCTGATCCCTTCCCACTGGCAAAACTCCCATAGACTCCCATTGACTTTAGTGTTACAGATTAGGCCTTCTACATATAAAGAAGTAAGCTCAAATAGTAGTATTTTTTTTACTTGGACTGTATTTTAGTTCAAGTGACTACTTTAAGGAGACAGTTGGTGCTCTGTAGAGGAATGTATGTTACAGTAGGAACACTTTTTTTTTTTTTTTTTTTTTTTTATCACAGCACCTCACCCTGAGCACTAGAGCAACTCCGTGACTGACAATTAGCATCTTGACTCTGATAGCTGCAATTACGGCTCTTGTATTCACTCTCCTGGATAAAGAATGATTTATTAACCTATGGGATAGGGCCCGAAGTTACACACAAACCAATATAAGTGATCAGAAACTTGTTCAAATCTATACCACAACAGAAGTTCAGTGCACATAAACCACTTTCAAAATGGCTGAAATCAGTTTAAGATAAACCTGGGTGGATGTACAGTTGAGTTGCATCTTACACATATTTAACTTACACAAATTCAGCTCTATGCGCTCAGCTGCTGGGGCTGGCCACTGGGTGCCAGCCAGGGCACGGCGCATAGTGCGGTGCCGCATGGTACTGCCTGCATGTGCCAGCATGGCTGGGGGGCAGCAGCTCGCTCACGCTCAGCTGGCTGCCGTGGTGGGACGAGGCAGTGGAGGACGAGATGGGTGAGGAGCGTGTGCAGAAGGTGCAGCTGTTGCACTGCACGCACGGGTTATGTGGCGCCGTGCCTGTCTTGTCCGGGCCCTGCGGTGGCAGCAGCTGCTTGGCGCTGAAGCCCGGCGGGAAGGGCAATTTCAACTATACGCAATTTTCGCCTTACGTGCTGACTTCAGAATGTAACCCCCGCGTACCAGACTTAAGTGATGTAGGTTAAATTGGTTTATTGAACATCTGTCCCAGATACCCTCCAGCTTCAAGTTAATTCACAGTCCCCCAGAATCCCAGGAAGCTTTGCATCCACCCTGCAACTCCCTTCTCACAGGGTAGGCAGATTAGCCTTGGCCCAAGCTGTATGCTCCAGCTTAGCAAGGAGGCATGCTTTAGCACTTCCCAGCTTCTGGCCTGAACCACTGCAGGCATGTGGCTGCATTTCCAGAATCAAAAGTGAACACCTGTTCACTTGCTATCAGTTCAATCTACATAATTTAGACTAGCCTGTGAAGATTGAATCAATTCATCATCGGGCGTTTTGACTGTCTGTACTTAGCTATAAGTTTTGAAGTAACGCAGCAGAAGAAAGGGTGTCTGCAGTTCCTGGGACTCCTGCTTTTGATTACATCCCACCCTGCTGCTCCTGTTCATGTGCATCAAATCCTGAAGTGTGCTGGTGGTGATGAAGCCAAACTGGGTTCATACTTTGTAGTCACTCTTGAGACCATGGGCGACTGGTGCCTCCTGAGTCAGGGAGGGCACTTGCCCTCCCCTCCCCAGTGGCCAGTCAGTGACTGGAGGAGGGGGTCCCTCAAAAGCTGATCTGTGCATTTCTAGGTTTGGTATGTGCTATCAGGAGCTGATAGCACACACAACAATTGATAGGTGAGATATGGTCACATATCTACACCTGAGAAACCAAGGGACACTATGTAGACACATATTATTGACACACATTTTTATCCACCAGTGCTATCCTAGCATGCATCAGTCAAGGCATTCCTAAAACAGTTAGGTGGGTGATGGTACATTGTACAAGATCCCAGTACAAGACCTTATCTGGGGTACTGTGAGTAGTTTAGTTTATCCATGTTTCAGAAAGATGAATTCAAGTGCAACAGGTATAGCAAGTGACTACAAAGTTGATCCTGTCACTGAGAGGAGACTAAAAAGCTTGACAAAACAAAGATAGAGAGAATATGATTACTTTTCTTAAATATGTGAGGAAGGTAAACAGCAGGGAGGGAAAGGAGCTATTTAAGCTAAAGAGCAATACTGGCACAAAATCAAATACCTGAGTATCAAAAGTAGCATGGAAACTTGAAGGCTTCTAATTATCTGAGGAGCAAGGCTCTCTCCTACAGCCTCCCATTGAAGAGCAGGGGCAAAACAAACCAAGCAAACTGTGTTATGTGGAGCTTGTTAAGTGTATGAATGGTTTAGCATGACATGATTGTCTGCGATAGCAGGGGAATGGAATTAATTAATTAATCACCTTACAGACCTATGTCATATGTTCCCAAACTGATAGATTCATAGGTCTTGACCTTCCTCCCGTCTGCTGTACAAAGACACAAAAACACTATTCCCTTCTCAAATCAACGTCTATAACAAATATATGCATATATTCTGTTGAGTGTACTTATAAATTAACTTTGCATACACCCATTAAGCCTTTCTCTTCTCAAATTTGAGTGGCTACTGTAACTCTAAAAAATAGCAGCCTGATGTTTGGAGAGGCTTACCACACCCAGCTTCATCTGAAGTCAATGAAGGAGCTGCTGCAAAGTGAACACTTCATAGACTGATGGCCAGGATTAATTTTAGTTATCCCCTAACTTGACCACAGTCAACAAACACATTTTTAAATGCATTAAACCTTTTTAACAGTAAGGCCAGCTGCCGTTTATACTGTGCGAGCATTTTTTTTAAAGCATCTCTTTCCCCAGGCTAGACACGGCTTTAGTGTTGTGTGTACCGTGGAAGTAACACATTCAGTCTTTAAAGAAAGGGAACTTAATTGCTGTGAAGTGCCATACAATCCATACAAATGTGGTGCCTGGACCAGAATACATACAGATGCAAAGTAGTGGATAATAACTGCAGGAAAGCAAGAAGCAGGAAGTTGGTAAAACATTAAATCAAAAGAAGTACAGCTGTGGATTCTGTTCAAATGATATGGTTGCAATGTGTTTCATTATTGGTGCCATTTGCAGTTAGCACTAATGACCCCCTGTTTTTCTAGTCTCAGCAAGACCTGAATAGCACCTATGTATGGAAGTGGGCTGGAGTACTAGGTTATCCTTCTAGCACACTTGGTACTCAGTGCACAGCTGAATGAATGCCAAGAGGAAATATTTTAACTGTCATCTGCATCTCAGCTTGTGCACATTTTTACTGGGAGTATTCCTGGACCTAACACAGATTCATAGGAAAATAGAAGGAACAAGGCTTTCTCTTTCTGTATGGCCAAATTAAGATCAGCCCAAGTGATCTTGGATGCTTGGGGAGAAATTGAGATGGTCCCCATAGCAGAAGTCGGTGGGGAATAGGCCAGCAGTTGCTAAAAGCAAAGGAATCCATCCATGTGCCAGCAGAATATGCTGCATCTCACAAAGATCTACTGTAAAATGTTCCTGTCCTGGTGTGAGAGAACCCCTTCTAGTATCAGGAATCTAGGCTGTAGTCGTGTTGCTCTAAGCACAAAGGCAGACAAACTCTTTGGGTAGAGGCAATATCTTTTATTAGACCAAATAAATAGTTGCAAAAAAGTTGTTCTTTGCAAGCTTTCAGACACACATGTCCTTCATCGGGCAAAAAAAAACAAACCAAAAACTGAAAATGGTGAGAGAAATGCAAGCCGGTCAGAAATCTCTCAGTGGCCATAAACTCGTCGTTAAAATTTTAATCCAAGTTGTTGAAATGGAGACTGGATTTCTTCATACCTGAGAAATTTCTGACCATCTTTAAATTTCTCTCACCATCCCCAGGATGTGTGGCCCTGGATCTGCAGGGGGCAGGGCAGGGCAGGGCAGGGCAGGCTGCAGGCTGGGGCCAGTGCCTGGCTGTTCTTGGCAGGGAGCGGGGAATGGGCTGCATTCAAGGTAGGCGGCAGTGGTGCTGGGAGAGGCCACCTCCCACTTCCCAGGGGGTCAGGCTGGCTACGGTGAATTTTGGGGTAACTGCAGCACCCTCCCCGCCGCCACAGCCCCAACCCAATGCCACTGCCACTCACCTCAGCCCACAATAGAAGTCTACCCTGCCCCAAGCAGATTCAGGAACACACATTCCCCATGCCTCCCAGGGTACACGTAGCAGCAGGAGCCATGATCCCTGGATCAACCACTCGCCGTTTAGTCCTGCGCCCTGCCAGCTGCACAGTGCCTGCCCCTCCCCTAGCCCCAGCCCCACTCCCTCCCCACCCCTGCTGCAGCTTCTGGAAGCCCTTGGCCGGGCTGCCTTGAGGCCCTACCACTGCCCCATGTTTGGGGAGGCTAAGCCCCATTAGCGCCCCGGTTTCGCTGCCTATGCCTTTGCACTTACCAAAGTAAAAGCACAAAGTAATTTACATAAAAGATGCCTATATTTTTATTTGCATAAATATTTCCAGTTAAATGGATCACTTTAGACAATAGGTGGTATGAGTGCTGGAATGAAAGTCAACTATATATTCACCTTTTGGTGAAGAGAAACATGAATGGAAGAGCAGGGATGGTGTAAAATGATATTATTTATTTATCTAGTGATTGCAAATCTGCCAAGAAGTTCAAAGTTATTAATCCTTTTAGTTTGTAGAAAGGTTAAGGTATATTGTAAGATCTGTCTCTCAAGCCAGCCTGTCTACACTATGGTAGCTTAACCTGCTTCAGCTCCCAATGAAGTCTATGTGAATTTTTCCATTGACTGGAATAGATGAATCAGGCCCTTCATTACTAAAGTGAATCACAGATTATTAAAAATAAAATATTGGTAGGGCAGCATTATATTACAGCAGTTCTCTTTGAGGCAGCAGGACTCAATAGTAATATAGGACCCCCTAAAGTCATACAATTCTTATATGAACAATAGCTAGATTGCCTTCAAGTACTTCCATTTTTAAGTCTTTTTCACTTAAAATCATTCAATTACTGATTGCTTATGCATTCATTAGAAACATAAATTAAAGCATTATCGTTTGCATAACTAACTCTCAACTTGTCTTGTATTTTGAGCTGAAACACTATGGGAGGGTCAAAAAACTCTGCACCAGTTCAATAGATCCCAGGTCCCCAGGAAAAGAAGCAAAAATTAAACAATCAAAATTAATCAGACTTGCTGAAGAATTTATTAGCTATTGACTGAAATGTAAGAACTGCCTAGAAATATAAACATGTGATTTAATTTCCTTTGTCCAAACTTGCTTGATTAGGCCTATAACAATCCAAGCAAATCAAGATAAGGTGACAAAGAAAACTGGATATTCTTGATGTATCAGTAAGATTAATTAACTATATGACTATATATGCAGAGCAATTAATACTATTAGATATTATTATCTGTAATATTAATAAACAGTAACAATGTAATAGAAAGTACATAGATAAACCAGTATGTGTAATTTCTGTCCCTAGCCCTTATGACACGGATGGGCAATTATTTGGGCTTGCAGGCCACATAGGGAGTTTTGATGAGCTGTCGTGGACTGGGTCAGCACAACTCTCCTCACAACAGCTCACCAAAACTCCCAGGGCACTTGGCTGGGATGGGGCTGTGAGCAGGCAGGGAGTGGCATCCAGGAGTGGGATGGGTGGGCAGGGTGAGAGTCTGGATCTTGGGGTGGTGACAGCACATGGCCAGAGCCCAGGGCACAGCCATGATCTGCTGCCCGCACAACCCTGTGATGGGCGCCGGTTCTGCAGTCAAGGGCATGCAGAGGTCAGATTGAGGCTGTGCTGTCACGGCCCAGTAATCTTGGGATGTCCATGGAGACTGGCTAGGAACTGCGCAGGCAGGGCACATGTCCAAGTGGATGGGATGGTGCCACAGGCAGGCAAGAGCTGCAAATGGGGATGAGCCCAGGATCTTGGAGAGGTGACAAAGGCTCAGGGCAGAGCTGCAATCCACTCCTCGCACACCCCTGCCTGCAGAACCAGCACCTGTCACAGGGTTTCCAGTCCTTATTCCCATCACTATTTATATATAAAACAGTCACTGATTTTACAGAATCATAACATGATCCTGGGACCAAAACTCAGAACACTCTTGCCAATTTGGGGCAGGGGAGAGGCTTTATATGTACAGTTTATACGATGGTCTATTCTACATGCCTTAACCAGGCAGTACATATGAAGATATGCTTTTACAGAATGCTATCAACAAGAACAGCTACTAGTTACAGAGTATGTTAGACTCCATTAGAAAGTCTCCATTATAAAATCTCTTGCTTTTCCTATAAAAAGATTTTATTATCAGGCCCAGAGAAGGAAGAAAACCAACACGAAAGGTAATAAGAAATAATAGTTCGGAAATAAAACCTCCACACTTCAAAATGTAACAGAAATATTCTAATAAAGATAGATTAAATAATAAAGATTTAAAGCTCAGCATTAGTCAACAGGTTCTTTGTGTTAAATGAGCTTCAAGTTTGGAATTAGAACCATTTTGCACACACTGAACACATTAAATATGACCTTTAAGCTTCAATTTTCTGCGTGGGAGTGTAAGGTTAACGAAATAGCTGAAAGATCATATTTGTAAGAAATCTGCCTGCTAGTGGGAGAAATGGTAAACCAGCCAATGCTGTTAACATTCTTTACAAAGAGTCAGTGGACTCTAAGGTCTGACATGTTATTTATTTGATAAAGTGTTTTCTTCTTGAGCCACATTTTTGTATTTCCTTGTTTTCTTTAGGTTTCTCATGACTTCAAGTGTAAAATGAACAAGATAAACTTTTGGTTAGGTCAATACAATATATCCAAAATCCTGGGAAAGTTTAGATAGACAGAGAATTTTGTAGCTATGGCATATTTCTTTTTCTTTGGCATGTGCCAAACAACAAGACAGTAATTTAAGGGTAAGCCATCATGACACAAGACAATACCACGAAGAGATACGCTGCCTCCACTTTCAAAGTTAGTTCTGCTCAGAAGCAAGGCTTATTAGCCTAGAAACAGCTTCCCATTTATTTACCAGTAACTATTGCTGTGAATAGCAACACTTTACTTTGTAACATTGTACCTTTGTAGGCATAACCTGGTTAAGACATCAATGAAAAGTATGATTATATTATACCCCAAATAAGCATGCATTATAGTTAAAATGAAGGAAGTGCCTGAATGCACACCAAAAAATCAAGCATCGCACCAGGATTAAGTGGCAATTGCTGACTTGCTTTGGGCGATAATATCCATTATTGCAAGCATGAGAGGAATTTAAAAGAGAGTAATGAGGAAAGACAATGACTACCAGGTCAAAATCTCTGCATCTTTCCATTTCAGTGGAGTGTCCTCCATCTTCACTGGATTTCATAGATTTCATAGACATTAGGGCTGGAAGGGACCTCGGGAGATCATTGAGTCCAGCCCCCTGCCCAAAGGGCAGGAAGTCAGCTGGCGTCATAGGATCCCAGCAAGATAAGCATCCAATTTGCTCTTGAGGGTGTTCAATGTAGGTGCTTGAACCACCTCTGCTGGCAGACTGTTCCAGACCTTGGGGGCTCGGACAGTAAAGAAATTCTTCCTTATGTCCAGCCTGAAACGGTCTTGCAGGAGTTTGTGACCATTCGACCTAGTCATCCCTTGGGGCGCTCTGGTGAACAGACGTTCCCCCAGATCCTGGTGGTCACCCCGATAAACTTATAGGTGGCCATCAGATCACCCCTGAGCCTGCGCTTTTCCAGGCTAAAGAGTCCCATGGCTCTCAGCCTGTCATCGTAAGATCTGTTTTCCTGACCTCTGATCATGCGCGTGGCTCTCCTCTGGACTCTCTCAAGCTTCTCCACATCCTTTTTGAATTGTGGAGCCCAAAACTGGACGCAGTACTCCAGCTGCGGCCTCACCAAGGCCGAGTACAAGGGGAGAATGACATCCCGGGATTTGCTCGAGAAGCATCTATGGATGCACGCCAGCATTTTGGTCGCTTTACTAGCCGCAGCATCGCATTGCAGGCTCATGTTCATCTTGTGGTCAATGATGACCCCCAAGTCTCTTTCTTCTGTAGTGCTAACCAACGTAGCACTGCCGAGCCTATAAGGGTGCTGCAGGTTTTTCCTCCCAAGGTGGAGAACCTTGCATTTTTCGGTGTTAAACACCATGAGGTTCTCGTCTGCCCATTTGCTGAGCTTGTCCAGGTCAGCCTGGATCACCCACCTATCTTCTGGCGTGGATGCTTTGCCCCAAAATTTGGTGTCATCGGCGAACTTGGCCAGTCCACTCCTAACTCCAATGTCCACATCATTAATGAAGATGTTGAACAGGATGGGTCCCAGGACAGAGCCTTGAGGGACCCCAATGGTCACAGGGCACCACGATGAGTGACTGCCATCAATCACAACCCTCTGGGTCCGACCACGAAGCCAATTTTCCAGCCAGCAGATCGTGGTGGAGCCAAGGCCACAACTGGCCAGTTTGGCCAAGAGGTGATCATGGGATACCAGATCAAAAGCTTTTTTGAAGTCAAGATATATAATATCAATCTCTTCTCCCTTGACCAGGTGATAGGTCACCTGGTCATAGAAGGAAATGAGATTGGTCAAACAAGACCTACCCGCAACAAACCCGTGCTGGCTGTCCCTTAGGATGTTAGCCTGGGGCAGTCCCTCAAGGATGGCCTCCTTAATAAACTTTTCTAAGATCTTCCCCAGGATAGAAGTCAGGCTAATGGGCCTGTAGTTAGCCGGATCCACTCTCCTCCCTTTCTTGAAGATCGGCACCACATTGGCCTTCTTCCAGTCTTCGGGCACAACACCAGAGCGCCAGGAGTTTTCAAAGATCCGTGCCAGGGGCTGGGCTATGACGCTCGCCAGCTCCTTGAGTACCCTAAATACAGACAATTAATTTGGGGGCCTTTTTTCATAAATGGAATTTGTTGGAGATAAATGATAAAAAGGGGGTGGCGTGTACTTCTATTAGTACTGGTAATATTCTGAATGTAAACAGTATGAAGTTGCACCTTCCATTTTCTTTGGCTTACATCTAAATGTTGTTTATAAAGACTACAGTCTCTTTGATTCATGAACACTTTGCAAAGTGCTATGCTCACTTTGTTACAGACACATAGGCATACATTAAAAGAACATTAAGGATGCAAAGTCCAGCACTCAGAAGTTGGGAAATGACAAAATTAAGATTGCCTACACAACAATAAATTTGGTCTCCTTGTGCATATGCTTCATGATAGAATTGTTAATTACATGGTAGCATAATATTTTTCCCCATGGGACCCCTGCCTCATTCAGGTCACAGAATGGACAGTGATCACAGAATAAACAGTATTCAATATTTTCTTTTATCCTCATTATTCAATGTTTGGCCCTTGGCCTTATTCATTACACATTATTCAAACCCTGCTTTAGATGCAGAATTATTGATTTCCTCCTGGGCATTTTTATGGCACACATCACTTTGGTATCTGAGTGCTTCACAAACATTAATTAGTCTCTTTTCTCTGCATCCCTGTGAAATCTTGCTTTCCCTTCCAGGTACTGTAATGGTTACAAACTGTACTGACCATTTCTGCCCTTCACCCCAGGCTTAGTTCTTCATTTTACTCCCACTTTTCTAGCCTAATCTAATCCTAGTCAGGCCCAATTTCCCCCACAAGGATTTCCAAACTTCCTCTGATCTTGGGATAAAGTCTCCATCCCAGGCTTTTATCCTAGTTTGCTCCAACTTCCTTGTCCATCCTAATCCAGCTTCCCTAATTCCAGGCTTCATCTGATTTTCTTTCACTCCAAGTTCATGTTCAGTTTCCAGTCTTTTCCCTAACTATCAAATCATAACCTTCCTGCACCTCCCCTCCCCTTCCTTTTTCTTTCCTTTCGCCCAATCTATTCCTTTGCCAGTCCCTCCCTATTTCTTTGTATTTGAATCAGGCAACTACTTCTTCTACTGTGACTGTCTCCCTCCTCTCAGTTGTTCATAGTGCTACAATGCTCCATCTCTCAAGCTGCTGGGAGTAACAATTGTAGGCGAAGCCAGCCTTACCCCTAGAGCCCAGAGCAATGGGACTCAGAGCATTTGTTCATTGAACCATGAGAATCCTCCACTGAGCCTTGTAAATGGATATTTTTCCAAGACTTATAACACGCCTGCAACTGGACAGTTATTCACCAGGTTAGTAAAAGGCACTTCCCTGATATATGATATATATGTAGCCAAATTTCAAATTCTTGTGCCAATACATGGAAGCAGAAGAGCTTTTTGTAAAAAAAATGATGAGAATATATTAATATGGGCAAAGTGCTATATTTTTCTTAGCCTAATTTTCAGAAACAGCGGAACCATTTTTGTTCAAACATCAAAAAAATGACATTGCACCAGACACTTATCATGAAAAACTGTAAAGGCTGAAGTTTAAGTTTGGTAAAAATATCAGAAACTGAAAACAGCCTTAAAGTAGGAAGTATCATGCAAAGTAATTTATAGGCAGCCCTACAACTCCATTTATAATCAAAATAAATTTTAATAACCAGGCCTAGATTTTTGCTCATACTGGTTTTTTTTCAGCTTCTTCACGTCTGTACACAAATCACAGGTGTTTCAAGAACAAAATTCATTTTTGCGGAGGCATCCCAGTAGTCCCAAAGTGCAGCAGGGCCTGGATTGGAGACTAGGGTTCAATAAGTATCATTGTGGCTGGGTCATTCTTTTCTAATCAATGTAACCAGGGGTGAGTGAGCATGACACCAGCCGTAGACACCAGTTTGGCAACTGTGCAGGAATGGTGGACACTGCTGCCGTCTTGGCCGCTACTGGCCCTGACCAAGCTATTGTAACCTCCTGACCAGCCCACCCCTGCACTGGAAAGCACCCTGCTTCAGACTCATTAGCCCCCACCAGACCCACCATCCCCTGATGGACGTAGCTCCAGCTGCCTACTCTTCCCCGCAGCAGACACCGCTCCCAAGTCAGCTTAAACTAAACTAACTAAACCATCTAACCTCTGCCCCACCTCCCCCACCCCAATGCTTGTAGAAAGGACATTGTGTTACCTTTGCCACTGGTTTTGCAGCTGCCTTAGCCTTTGCCTTACATCTGCCCAAGCCCATAAGCCAGGAGTAAATATGTGCGCTATCCCATCTTTGTTTTCATGCGTGTGTGTAGTCCTTTCTTGAACCCTCCCATCTCTTTTCCCTGTCTTTCCTTCTTGGACATCAGTTTGCTTCAATCACCAAAAATACATTTTCCTGTTTCACACAACGTTTAAAATCTTGTGATTATTCTTACCAGAGTCCCATGGGTTTCTGCTCTCTAAACTTATATGATGCTTTCAATCAAAGATGGAAAATTCTCCAGCTGTGCTCTTTAGCACGGTATGAAACAAGCTGATTAGTAACAGCAGCAGCAGGAGGAGTAATTAAAAAAAGAAACAATAGCAGCAGCAACAAAAATAACAAAAAAACTCAACATTTCCCCCTATTCGCCCTTCTTGCCCATGGGGAGCAGAGCAGACTTTTAAATTGAAAACTTTCAGTTAATTCAACTTCTATACACATGATACCAGAAGAAAATAGTTGTTGCCAAATTCACTAAATCAACATAGTTGACAGGATGTAAATGCTATCATTGTTTAAAAATATGTAAAGTATTTCTGAAGCCTTTTTTGAAGACCACTGTTTACTGGGCAAATACTACTGGGTAATCAATCTTTATTTATCAAGCTGGTTTCATGCACACCACATCTTAAAGAGTTGTAGAATAAAACACATAAAATATCACTGACAGATAAAACAGATTTAACTGCATTAAACAAACTATTCCTGTATAGTGTGATGCATATTAATGATGAAAATACTAAAATTTGATCAAAAAGAAAGGTCTTTAACTTTAATTTAAATGCATGAGCAAGTGTGGATGACCTAAAGTTTGTGGATAAATAGTCCCGGAAATGTGCGACAAAAGAATTCTGACTGGTCTCAATCATATAATAAGCATGGCTAATTTCCCACAGCAATACAACTCTCATCAAAAGTTAATTGAAATCAGTGGAAACTTTCCCTTTGACATTAGTGGGATTTGGATTTTGTCTTAAAAGAAGTTAGAGTCCATTTATGAAGATTTGTAAGGCATTGACCAGGCAACTTAAGATCTTATAAGTGCTTTTCACGTACTAAACCCATGTAAGAATTTTTAGGTTAGATCTCCACCAATTTTGATTCAAGACATACTTACATTCATTATGTTTTCACATGTATTCCTACAAGCTGCCGCAAATCATCTTAACCTTTGATTCCAAGCCATTGCTTTCATTGAAGAGCTTTAAATCAATAACAAAACGCGAAAACTCTGTCAGAATACCATGTACCTCAAAAGGATCAGATTTCCAATGTCCACCATTGTCCACCCTGAGAATCCAGATCTGCAAAAGCAAGTTGTACTTGGAGTTTGCAAGGTGAGGTGCATGAATGTTTGCATACAATAATACCCACTGAAGAGCATGGGAGCCTCTGAACAGAATTTGAGAGAATCAGACACAGCAAATATTAGGAAACAGTAGAAGAAACTAGTGAAGTTGAAACTTTCCCATTTGGGTACCTACCACTTTTTCTGTTACCTCTGTACCCTTGTCCAGAATGAGTCAAAGAAAAAAGGAAAAGACACTGTTTTTAACTGTTTAATTAATAACAGTGGGGCAACACCAACCAGGAGTGTTGGTTTTGTTTAGCCAAAGCTCCTGCTTCCTACCATGATCCTTTCAAATCCAGATTTTCACACCATTCATATCTATCCATTCATTTGGACTATATAACTTTCAGTTTAAAGCATTCAGCTCTCATAGATTTCCATGAGAACTGATGGCCACATTTTAGTTAATTTAGCTAGGTTTCAGGTATTATTCTGCCTCTCATATGTCTAAGTCTTTGCCACTATTACTCCATAAAATATACTTTTTGCCTCAGGGATGCTATTCTATTCCACGCGGAATAAAATTCCACAGTGCTTGTATATGTGATGGTGGGGCGATATACATGTAGCAAAAAGTGACGAGAAATTGTCATTTGTCTACTATAATGGTGTCACCATGTACATGTGCACAATATTTTTTCATGTACAAATGTATTTCAGCATGGCAACTTAGACAACCTCCAATGTATTTTAGTTTGATCGAGGCAAATGTTCCCATTGTGGATAAAAAATCATGCATGTGTACATGTCTGGGTCATGAAGAAGGGGTGGGGATGGTGCATGAAGCACTGGAAGCTGGGTGGGCTCACAGAAGCTCAGGCTTGGTGGGCTTCCAGCACCCTGTGCACCAACCCTGCTGCCTTCTCCAGCCACCAGCACACCCAGCCGCCCTTCTACCACCTTCACACCCTGCCCTAAGGGCAAACCAAACCATTCCCAGATGGTCCCCGGCAGTAGGAGAGTGGCAGGGACAGTGCATAGGGTGTTGGAAGCCTGCCAAGCCTGAGCTTCCCCATGCCCAGACTTCCAACACCCCATGCACCATTGGACTGGGCTCAGTGCTGTCTGTGAGCAGAGGCAGCACCCACCCAGCTAGCAACTTACCCAGGTCACCCCAGGAGGCATTGCCATCATGGAGAGAAGCACTGGACCCACTCGCAACTCAGAGGCTGCACGGCCCAGTGGCAGCTTGCACATGCAGGCTCTGCCATGGGAAAAAAAAAGCAATGAGGGGCCGGCCAGCTTTCGTTTTTCTGGAAGTGTCTGCCCGCCTCTCATATGGCCAGGGGCCAAGCTCCTGGCTGCCCGTGAGCTGGGGGCCCCACTTCTTCCTTCTGAAGTGATGGCTGCCCCTGGAGTTACCCAAGCAGAGTGCTAGTGGGTGGGTACCACCCAGAAGGGCTTTGTCACAGTAGAGGGAAGAAATGGGACCTCCACAGCTCAGGGGCTACTGGCAGCTTGCCCCCTCTGCTGGGGAAGAAAAAAAAGGTGGGCCCCTTACCACTTTTTTTTTCCCCCAGCAGAGCCTGCCCATGGCAGCAGGCACTGGGGGTGAGCTGCCAGTGGGCCATCACTGTTCTGTCACAATAATGGAAGCCCCTGTGTTGAAACAGTGCGTCACAATTAAAAAGCTACAAATTAAAAACTCACCATTTCAATTTAAGGGAATTAAACCCCCGCATGTATACAAGCACCCCCATTCATTGAACAGGCAACATTCTAGACTTCCCTTACGTTAGCACCCAGTTCACTCAGAGAGGAGACGTATACTTGAACTACAGCATCTGACAGACAACAGTATTTCCAGGAAAAGGAAGAGAAGCACCTGCCTTTTGCCCAACAGCATATGGATTAGGGGAGTTACCAAGGAAGTGGAAAACTTGGGATCTGTGTACCACTCAACTAATGGTAGTTTGATCTCACATGCCTTACTTCCCACCCAACTAGAGAGCAGGCAGAACTAAAGACATCCATCCTGTTGAAACTGAGCCACTAGCCAGAAAGGAATGTAAGAGTCATGGGACTAGACAAAAACCATGCACGAAGGAGCCTGACTGGATCTGGGCATATAAACCAGCTCAGTGCATATAAATCAAAATCGCTGAAACTGATTTAAGATAAACCTGGTTGAATGTAGTATCAGACTTAACTGATTTGGGTCAAACCGGTTTATGAATCTTCTGTTCCAGACCCCTTCCTGGTTCAAGTTAAATCACAGTCCCCCAACATCCCACCATGTTTTCCAGCCCTGGGCTGGGTTGTGCTGTCTGTTCCAGAGAGCAGAGTTGGCCCTGCCCCTCTGCCCTCTAGCTGGAGCAGTGAAGGCTGGCTGACAAGGGGGTGGGGAGCAAGCTTGGTTGGGGATGCAGCTAAGTCTAAAGGGCAGGAGGTACTGCCACCCCCCAGGCAAACCCCAGCTGGGGGCTGGGGCCAGGGAGGGGAGTTAAACACCCCTTCCCCATCTCAAACTTTCTGCTGGCTGAAACTGTGGACTACAAATCCCAGAAGCACCTGGAAGCAGGAAGAAGTGCTAAGCAACCCTGCAGAGTCCTGCTGCTGTAATTCTGGACTAGAAATCCCAGAGACCTTGGGGGCAGCAGGAAGAGGAAGTGAACACAGTCAGAGGGCCATGCTCTAGTGCCCTGCCCCTCCCCCCCTCAGCTTCTGGCCTGAGCCACTGTAGGAATGTGGCTGTATTTCCTGTATCAAAGGTAAATGTCTGTTCACTTCTTTTTCAATGTAATCTGTGCAGTTTAGACTGAACTGATTTAGCTTCAGGCTTTTTGACTATCTGTACCTATCCCAGAAGTGCTGCAGTATGCTCTCAAGACCATCTAAGCCATCTACACTGCCTAATCACTGGGTTTCAGTGTGCATGGAATAGGGACAAGTGGGCAAGTTCAGCTTCTCAGTCATGGTGCTAGGCTCATCAGGAAGTCAGTATAAACAGACCCTGAGAAGAAGAGGCGGCTCTAGAAGGAAGTGTTCTATAAGTTAGGCCAGTCTATAAAATTTTATTTCAGTTCACATTACCATTCTCCATGTATTGTTATTTCTCCTAGCTTTCATTATTTTTTTTCATTAGAGAAGAGGCCTTGTCTGGTAGACTTCACTGGGCTATTAATACTGTATATGTCTTTAATTTGGCCATGTGCTCCTACTCATTATCTTAGCAAACACCTTGAAAAGATAATTTGAAAAGTGTCTTTTCCCATCACCTCTATTCTATTGTGCTAGAAATTAATTTCAATAAGTTCAGACACAGGTTTCTGAATAGCTGTTGCAACCACTCATCTTCTTCAGGGCACAATAATGCCAAGCTGGAAAAAAACACTTGTTGGAAGAAAGGAAGAGATGGAAGGAGAGAAGGAGGGAAGATAGATGGGACAGCTCTAAGACCGTTCACGTTAGCCTCAGATTTTCTCATGTTTATCTTGGTTTACATTAGCTGAACTTCAAAAATAGCATGTTCTGAAAAGTCTCCATCCCAGGCTTTTATCTGAAAAGCTGCTCTAATCAAGTTGTGTTTTACAGGGCTATTTAAATAGCTAATCCTTTTTAATATAGCTTTTTCTTTATATATTATAGGCCAGATTCAAAGGTGAATTACATTCTGGGAAATGCATATACATTATATGCAGAGGGAGCAGGTGAGGTTACTTCCAATATAGCATGAGTAGGATAAAAAGAGCTTTGGATGAGTAGATAAATGGATGACATGCAAGAAAAAAACAATATCAGAAGTAGAAAGAAATGTATGGATGAGATTTTCAAAGCAGCCTAAGGAAAGAAAGAAGGAAAATATTTACCTAAGAACCTTTCACATTAGGTTTTCAACTTGGGGCTCACAAATAAGGATCACAGTAAGTCAACAATTCTATACTTCTCATATTCCTTGCTAGATTGTGTCTAGATAAGACATTAGTCTTTTCAAGGGACTGAGTCCTCCTGGTGTGTAAAAGGCTGAGAAACACAGCCCTGGCTGCTCTGAAAATCTGACCTGAATTTTTAACAATAATAATTTACTGTGTCAATTATTGTAGTGATTGTAAGGGCATTCTGGATCACTGTAATCAGGTGGCTGTTTGAATCATTTAGAAGCATATCTTCTAAAAAATGCTATCTAGATTTAAAATCCAATACACTGATATGCATATGCAGTCCAACATAAGCCGCTTCAGTGATTAATTACACCCACTGGTAAAACTTTGAAGTTTGTTATTTTGTCTGAATTTGTCTAGATTCAAGTTCTAATCATTTGATCTTGCTCCATATTTGTCCTTTAGAGTGAAGGTCCATCAATTATCAGTTCTATTTCCCTGTGTTTATACCTATAGATAATTATCTAGTCACTTCTTAACCTTCTCATGTTATGCTAAAGAGATTTGTGCTCCATGGGTCTTTCTAAAGCATGTTTTCTTATCCTTTAATCATTCTTGTGAATCTACTCTGAACTCTCTCCTGGTTATTAACATCCTTTCTGAATTTCTAAATTCACTGTAACTAGGCATAGCATTCCAGTAGCAGTTGTACTGGTGTCAAGGACAACTGTAATAGAATTCTCTATTCCTACTCGGTGGGTACGTCTACACCTGATGCTGAATGTGCAGTAGACTGATTAACTGTGCATTACAGCGTCACAGCAAAACTCAAGCTATTAGGCTAATGTGAAGTAGTATTAGTCTACTGTACATTAACTATCATGAAAAAAACATGCAATCACACTAATGCACAGTAGGGTAGCTTACTGTGCATTTATTATTTACTTTTACAAGTATTAAACTTAATGAACAGTAAGCACTGCACATTAATGAACATGTAGATGCTCCCAGTATTCAAGATTGATGCAGTGGTGATGTGCAAGGGGTGCACGTGCACCCCCTGAGAGCACTGGTGCACCCCCTGACAGCCAGCATTTCCCTCCTGGGTGACAGGCAGCGGGGGCAGGTGAGAGCGCTGGTGCCCCTTGAGAGCACCATCTGGGGAGTGGGGTGCCAGGAGAAGCAATCCCTGTGACCAATCGCTTTGACCCAGAAGTGCCAGTGGAGCACCTGGAAGTACCAGTAGCGTGTCGCTGGCACTTCTGGGTCAGTGTGATCCGCCATGAGGGGACCCCTCCCCCCCCCCCAGTCATTGACTGGCTGCTGAAGGAGCAAGTGCCCTCCTGACTCGGGATACACTGGTCACTCATTGATGTGAGCCCTTTTCACAACAGAATCATACTAGGAGTTTGTATTAAAGGTCATTAATTATTATGATCCCTCAGAGTCATTTCTTCCAGGACAGAGTGACCTGAAAGTTCCTAAATGTATGATTTCACATTTGGCCATATTAAAGCACCCTTTGTTTGCTTGCACTCTGCATACTAGCACTTCAGGTTATTCTTTATCAATTATATGTCCTACAATCCCCCACCCCAGTTATTCATTATTTTTTCCCTCCCCAATATTTGTGTCATCCACAAATGTTATCAGTAATGATTTCATGTTTTCTTCTAGGTCACTGTTCAAAATGTTAATAGCATAGGGCTGAAAACTGATCCCTGGGGGAGCCACTTAGAAATGCACTCACTCAGTGATGATTCACCATTTACAATTACATTTTGAGACCTATCAATTATCCACTATTTAACCGATTTAATGTGTGCCAATAATAATAGTAATACTTAGCTCTTTTATAGCACTTTTGATCAGTCTGCAGCACTTTACAAAATAGATGATTATTATTATTCTCATTGAGAGATGAGAAAATTGATGGACAGGGAGATGAAGTGATTTTCCCAAGGTCAGGGGTAGAGATGGGAAAAGAATGCAGGCCTCTTGAGTCCTACAAGAGGTGCACTAAATGCAAGGCAATGCAGCACACTAAAGAGGAAGGAACTGAAAAATTCTCTGGGATCTTTAATCCCTACATGAAGAGCCAGTCAGAGACATTCAGAAATAAACTTTATTTTAATATCCCATGAGAGAGATGAGAGATCTAATTATAAATGATGATGTGATGTTCCCAAGATTACAGAGCTCTGACTATGGCCGGATTCTATAAAGCTGCTGAAAATATTTCAGGGCAGCCTCTCAAGGTTTATGAGCTGGGGCTGAGACTACTTGCTGTTCAGAATAACATTTATTTTTAAGCTGAATTAAAAAAAAATGTTAGAAGTAAGTCCTTAAGGACACTTTACAACGTTAATACTTTGGTGATATGCAGGGGGTGTTCAAGCTATTTATCTTCAGTTAGATGCAATCTGAATGGCAGTAAGTCTATCCAATATATTATATTAATGCTAATCTTACAGTACTTTTTGGAAATGTATTCTGCAGACTTCAGTCAGCTAAATGAAAATTTTCTCATGGCCATTAGAAAAGCTCTCTTCTTAAGGACTTGAGCCCCAGATGCTTCCAGTCTTCATGATATAAATTACCCTTTTTAGTCATTAATCTGTTGTAATCTTCAGCATGCACAGTAGCTGTCAGAGATGCATCACCAAGAAGAGCTGTCTGGATAATTTAGTTTCCATTAGTCATGAATGTGTTTTGTGGAGGACAATAAGGTATAGGAGCAAGGATATCTTGGGTAACAATGATACCTAAAGCCACAGGGCTCCTAAAATCAGAGTAGAGCAGCCACTGCATCCTTCACTAAATGGATTTGATTCTACACATTCCAGGGCTTGTCTCATGTCCTGCAAGTGTAACTGGCTGCATGTATAAAAGTTCCCTATTTATTTTGGGCATCACAATGTTTTGACATTGCTTAATGACTCTCCCTCCCAGCATCTCATGAAATTCCATTAATACATGCTGACTTCACACTCTGAATTAATCATAAACTGCATCATAAAATACAAAAGCTACAAAGAGGTTTAGTTTGAGGTTTTTCTCAAATGCTTAGAAAAATTGAGAATTCATGATTTTTTATATACCTTTGGGCCCTATCCTGCCACCATTGCTAGGCTTGCAAATCCTCAACTAGCATACATCAGTTTAGCTTCATGGAAACCCAAAAAGGATATTCATTTATTTATTGGTCACCCTCCCCCAAACCGACTCAGGGCAGCTTAAAATGAAAACAAAATAAATTTATAAAAAATGATGAAATGTTAAAACAAAATAAGAAGTAGTAAAACATCTCCCATGCAATGCCCCAGAACTTAACTCCACCTGCTAACAGCCTGCCCAAATAAAAAGGTCTTACAGTGCTTCCAACAGATGTCCAGGCTCAGGCTCTCATGGGCCTCAAGGGAAAGAATTCCAAAGCTGAAGAGTGCCTGCCAAGAGTGACCTCCCATATATTTCTGATGAACAAATTTTGTGCATTGAACTTGCAGGAGGTTGGTTTCACCTGACCATAGAGATCATGATAGAACATAAGGGAGGAGGCAGTCCCTTAGGTATATAGGACCTAGGCTGTTTAGGACTTTATAGGTCACAACCAGCACCCTGAATTGTGCCCAAAAGGTTACTGGAAGCCAGTGCAGACTCTAGAGCACCAGACTAATGAGAACATGGGCCTTCATGTATTCTGCAGGAGCTGCAGCTTCTAGATAGTCCTCAAAGACAACCCCACATTAAGTACATTGCAATAGTCTAGCCTCAAGGTTACAAAAGCAGGGATGATGGCGGCCAGATCCAGATCTGAAGGAAAAGGCCACAGCCTTCTTACCAGATAATTTAAAAAAAAAAAATCTAGTATAAATCATTTAAAATGTCTCCGGATAATGTGTACAATCATTCAAATTGTGCAAACGGCACTAGCTATTTGCCAGACCCCATTGATTTTAGTATTAATGGCACCATTTAAGCCAATTTAGGCATGCCAGCTCCTTAAATCTCCTTACCTTGATGCTCAAAGTATCTTGCCTCTAATAGCAATGTTCAAATTAACAGGATCTACTCTATTTCAGGGCTGTTCATAGTACAGTGCTAGCAAGCGTAGAGATGGGCTAGGAGTAATCACCCATCATCCATATGAGGCAACTTTTTGATTGGCAAATAAGCCCATTATATACAATTTAGACTAACAAAACATTCAGGGTTTGGGTTTAGGGCCCCCTTTTTCCCTCCATTTTATAGGCCTATTTATTTATACTATATTCTATGTGTTGATTATTTTATCTGTTAGAAATGTTAAGCTATGCTTCTACCTTTTATAAATGTGATTTTTAAATCATTTGGGTGTGGAGAAGACAAAGGGTGCATTACTCTGCTTTTCCATGCCTCTCCCAGTATATCCTTGGAACAGCTAGGGATGTAACTGCTGGATGTATACAGCCACATTCATAATTTAGAGCAATCTCAGGGCTACTTCACATTATGGCAACTGACAATAACCTCTAAGGATGCTTCAGCCATCACCTATCCCACCCGCAATTACTTCCTACAAAGGAGAAGCCAGGAAAGGGTCAGAGGCAACCACCTACTGCAAGCTAACATTGCCTAGAGATTTCCCTGTTCCAGGAAAAGTCTTAACGCCACCTTGTGCCTTCAGAAGGGTACAAAAGGAGCTTGGCACAAAAAGGAGAATTTGGCTCTCCTTACCTGCCAATAGATTGCCTTAAATGTGCACATTGTTTTCACAACATTTAAAATAGACAACATTTCTGCTTCCCCCTCAAAAGTTTACCATCCCATGAGTTCAATGGAAATCTCCAAGTGAGGTCCTACCCGAAGTTAGCTTGGCCGAATCAAGGCTCTTACGGATAATGTCTGAGGGAAGGTTGAGTCTTATCATTCTTATGTGAGGTTATTACTGGAGTTACAAAAGTCCAAACTGCCAGGCAAATTCAGTTCCCTCAACTGGAATTGACCAACTGAACA
This sequence comes from Crocodylus siamensis, assembly GCF_052110815.1. Classification (NCBI taxonomy): domain Eukaryota; kingdom Metazoa; phylum Chordata; order Crocodylia; family Crocodylidae; genus Crocodylus; species Crocodylus siamensis. Next base: position 71,173,658 of record NC_143398.1, read on the forward strand.
CAACATTTCTGAATGCCAAGCAAGGCTAATTACAGTACTCAGCTGGTCTCCAGCAAATGAATGATCTTAACTGTTTGCCTTTCAGCTGCCAGATGGAGCGAGGCAGAAAAGTCTGCACAATGTGACTAAGGGTGGGAAAAATTGCAAAAAATTTAGACTAGCATCCGAGAGCTTCCGAAAATAACATTTTGCACTTGTACCTCCTAGTCTACTGAAGGGTCTCAAAATGCCTCACAAACCATTAATTAACCTAGGCATAGCACCCTTCTGCAAAAGACAAACAGAAACTCTATGCAGTCATATACCCATCTGAAAAGAATGGATATTAAGTCCAAGTCATGCCTTATTTCATACTAAACTGTGATATCCTTAGCATCTCTGATCTACATCTTATCTGGCAAACAGTCCTCTTGATTTCCATTGATTATAAAGAGGTACTGCTTAGAGTCAGAAAAACAGTGACTGTTACTCAATAGAATAAACCCCACAACAAATCAGTGGTAAAACTAGAACTTCCAAGTCCTGACTCCCAATCTACTGATCAAATTATTTCAGGTTACACCTACTATCCCTTGATTAGAGATGTAGGATCTTAAACCAGTTCACAGAATGGAGAAGCGATTGCTTGAAATGGATATTATTAAGCTTCAGGGAAGCACTGGTTCCTGATACCACTGATGTAATGTCCTCTATTTCAAATACTGCAGAGAGCCAGATTTTCTCCTAACTCCTGCTGGAGAGCACTTCATCCCACATGTGGTTCTACTCACCTCAGTAGTACTGACAGTGGGATATGGTGCGAGTGAATGTATCTTGTTCTGGCCCCCTAGTTTGTGTAATTTGGGCAATGAAATGAGATCACAAATTCGAAGCTGCAGTTGTTACTCCAAACACATCCATCTGGTAGTTTAGCACATCTATAAAAATGCCGTATATTATAACATGCCAAGCCTAATCAAAATCCTTAATAAACAGTTTACATAATTTATCCAGATGCACATTCACAAGTAAGGGCTGGACTTGTTATTTATATATATATATATATATATTAAGTATTTTAAGAAGTTTTCGTCAAAAAGCTCAAATTTCAGCTCACAATGCTGAAGCATGAAACTCATCCTTCTTGAGAAATTAGGCCTGAGTTCTTAAAGCCACATGGGAATTTTGTAGCCAGGTATCGAATGTAGGTATCCTGAACCTGACTTTAAGCACCCAAGTTTGAAAACAGTAATATAAATACTTCCCTGCTTTCATGTCTTAAGCACAGACTCTTTTAAAACTTGTGTGATTATGTTTTTGTGCATTTGGGAATCTATACATACAATAATTTCATTTAGGACATATAATGCATTAAAATATCATTTAAAATAATACATATATGAACCCTCTCCAGTATTTTTAATAGTGAAAAAGATACGTCATTACTCCTGAATATTCTCCCTCTTTGATCTTGTGTTTCTCTCATGACTTTTCCTACTAACATGGAGTTTTAACTGCTGACATAAGAGATCCTACTGCTTTACCAGCAATTTTTTATTCATTCTAAGTGCACAACATCTAATCCATCCATTAGATCATAGAATGGTATTTGCTAAATGATATTGTAATTTGTTTCCTTGTGCCACCTAGTGGATATTAGTTGTAAATGCAGTACTGGCATTAGTCCCTGAACAGTTTTAATGAAAGGTACTATTGTGATTTCTTGCATCTCATCAGGTCCCACCCCCACCACCAAAAAAACCACAACATTGTCTATGGAAAAGCTTGGGTCATGTAATTTTTTGAGTATACCTCTAACTTAGTTTTGTGCATTTTCTAAACTGTAAAAGGAACCAAGAAAAGTTAATGCAGTATTGTGAACACCCCAACATTCAAACTCGTTATTTTATATGCGGTAAAAATTCTGGTCCTGCTTTGCAGTTTATTCCATATGTTGAGGGATATTAAATTCACTGCATATCCATCACTTTTCTATATTATTATTCCACTGAAACAGCTTTGCAGTAAATCACAGGTATGTGCTGGCTTCAGGAAAACATTGTAAAAATAATTTTAAAATTTAGAGTATTTTCCTTTAATAAAAACGTGCACACATTCATTTCTCTTGGTTTCTGAAGAAAATCTTCTCTCTCCCGTATAGTAAAATAACATGGACAATTTCTAAAATGGTAGGAAAAAAGGTGGTTTGTTTTTGGAGAAAACTCATTTGCAAAGTTTTCTTTCTTTCTTTAAAAAGAGTCATGGGAAGACAATAATGGCATTGGAAGCATAATTATTTTAACACAACCATTAAACATCAAAGAGAAATTTGATTTAAAATCATAACAATGCAAGAACTTATTACAGGTGTCTCATGTGAGCTGTTCCACTTTAAGCAACCCATAATAACTTAGTTATATTCTATTTTGTCAAATAGCATTCATTTTATTCCAGCACTCCAGACAAAATTGTCATTACCCCATTTTTGGTGTTGAACATTATTTACATAAGGAATAAAGAATCATGAATCTGATACCATAAGAGTAATTTGCACTACAAAAAGGAATCCTACAATGCTTTAATTTCCCTCATGAATAATTTTTTGGTAAAGCTGTACTCTGGTTGTTTGTTAGACACATTGCATTTCCTATTCAGATTCTAGTGCGCCAAGAGAATTGACACAGAATTTTGTCCTTACTCCTGCATTTCATGAGTAAGAATAAGGCAAAGTTTAGAAGGGAAAACATATCACAAATCTGTATATGTTTTGGTACCTGCTGTATCAAAATAGAATTTCTAATGAAAAGATAGATAGCTAAGAGACCCTACAATCTAAAGCTCATTGGACTTAATTATTTTCCAGTGGAATGTATGTTATGATTTTTAATGAAAACTAGATGCAAGCATCTGTTAAAGGTAGAAACCTATTGTGAATTGCAATCTAGTTTCCCTTCGCACATTATGATTTCATGTGGATGAGAGAGTGCATTTTGGTTTGGATTAATTCAAACTTGTTTTGACAGTTCCCATTTTCAAATGAAGAGCTACTTTTTCTATCTGTCCTTGACTACTGATACATGATTAAACTGTGCTTGACTGGCACAGGATTAAAATTCTTCATCAATTTATTTAAAAAGGAGAATATTGTAAAAAAATTACATAGAAAGTAAAAGAAAATACGACATTGTTATACTGAAAGAAAATTCCTTTTTTTTCTCTCTGCCAATATATGCTTAACAATTAACCAAGAATTACTTTACCAACTGTGTCTAATTTACTTTTTGTGCTTAATTTCTAGGATTAAATTATAAACAGATGGCCTCTTAGTGGTAAAATGATCATAAATTAGGCTTATATATTGAAAAGTAATGTGATAAAATATTAAAGTGCAGCTGGAATATTTTTTTTTTTGTGACTTACTTTCTATAAAAGTTAGAGTCATGGTGTGTGTAATCGACCAATCTTGCTCTACAGTCCTGGAGCTTTAAAATTCCATCTGTCCAGAAATACCCTTTGCTATTATATAGGCTCTTTTCTATTGAATTGCACTGAAGGAATTTTAGAAATCTGCATGCTCTCTTCAACAGAGAGAGTGGATTATTAAAAATTGGGGGTGTCATTTTTAAAGGTTTCTAAGCATCCAAAGTCCAGAGTCAGCCCCGAGGGGAAAAACCACAGGCTCTCTGCAGACATTCTAGATGTACTGTGGTTAACTGAATACAAGACAATGTTCCTTCCCCCCCACAATTAGCATGGGGGGAAAAGGCTCCTTGTCTTGTATTTGTATATTCATTAAATACTTCATTAGATACATTTAAATACATTTTCTATCACTGAAAAATTACGAAACATGTGCTCAGTAATAGAAGCCAGCTATGAAGTTGATTAATTACAGCCAACACTGACTATAAAATATAAGGTCCATATTGGGGAAACATAATAATGGGAACCTTTTTTTTTTCAGCTCTTAAAAAAAAATGGGGAGGTGTTCCCTCCACAGGGAAGTAGGACAAGGTCTGCAGGTACTGCAATACTAGGCCAGTAACAGGGGGGCCACAGCCAGCCTTGACACCTTCCCCTGGGTGCCAAAAATGCTTGATGTTAGCCAAAAGGCTAAGGTGCTGATGAGAAGCTTAACTACCACTTTTTTTTTTGAAAATATTTATTTCTATATATATATATATATATAAAAAAAAAATAAATATATGCATATAACTGTACCTGTACCAACCTGTCAAGTGATCACTTGACAGACCAAAACATACTTTACCAGTGAAACTATTTTAGACCTGCTGCTACGTGCACCACCTCACATTTTTCTGGTGCTGGTTTTTTTGACACCCAGTGGGTCTCCTGGTTACTCTCCCTCTCCCCATGCTGCAAATTAGCTGTACAGCAAACACCTGCATGTGCAGCAGGTCTACAGACAGGTCTGCAGTGCCACATACTGCACATGTGAGCTTGTGGGGATGTGCCCTTAAATAATACTTTTTTGTGTCTTTTTCCCTGAGACTCATTATGAAAGGGAGATAAATCAAATGAATTTGGCTCTAAAAAAAATATCTGTCAGAAGTGTGTGCAATGTGACGCTTATCATGAAGGATTTGATATTTTGGGATTGTAATCATTTTCCCAGTTTAAATGCTTCCATCTGTCTATTCTGGAAAGTTTAACTTTGTGGGGCATCAGCATGTCACCTTTTAAACAGAAGCAGCAGAGTCTGTGAAATTGTTCAACCATGTCAATACCTTATACAGAATCACTGATATTGATCCAGCATTGATATTGATTCACTGCATTTTTGCCCATTTCTCGTGTCTACAATTATGTCTAGTGTGTTAAACCTGTGTAAGAGCAGCAGATGTCTCTTTCCCACTACATCTCTACAAAAGATCAAAGTTGGAATAGCCCGAAGTATTGTCAACAGCTAACAATACACTTAAGACATTATAGCCTCTTAGGTTGCCATTACATCTTCATGACTTGAAAGACCTCTTGGCATTTAGCTAGCATGCTAAGGTGTTCTTTTGTTTTGAACAAGCATCAAAAATTGTGCATTCTGCCAATAATATATCAGCCTTGTCCTTATGCCCCCAAATAATAAATAATTTTTTTTACCAGATTTAGGAACCAGGTAATCATTGTCATTCCCATGCTTTCCCTTGAGGCAGTGGTATGTCTGTTTTATTATGAAGATTTGCTTCTACATGCTCATCTCTTTCCCTTGTGATCTGTGAAATTCAAAGGAGTGATATCAATAATTCTAAATATTTTTGGAGAGTGGTGTCCTTGTGGTTGTCTTTGACTTTTGTCAGTCATGTTGAAAGCTGTTCTAGCTCCTTTGAAAGGTATATGTTGTTCTGGCTCAATAACAACAACAACAACTGTTTTCAGGGGAGTTATAACCCTATGTACACAAGTGGCATTGAATAAAGAGTTATTACAGACTAATACAAAATTTTCATTCAGGCATGGTGTAGGAGGACCTGTCCAGCAAATCCCATGCTGGGCACAAAATGGAGATTCTTCAGACCATCAAGCAATGAGGTATGGTGCTGCAATCTGGGAGGAAATCATGATTTCAAACTAAAAGAATGAATTTGAAAATAAACTCTGTCACAATTACATTTTCCACACAGGAGTCCTGCACATTACTAGATGCAGTGCAGCAAAGAATAAAATATGGATAGCATGTGGGCCTATTTTATCGCCACAGGGATAGAATGAAACAATCACATACCAGCAGAAGATGACAGGGACGTGCAAGAAATTACTAACAAATATAACTGTTACCAAACAAACTCTGAAACTGCAAGTCTGCATCATTCAGAACAGACGCATCATTCAGAACCAGTAACTCCAGTCCAGTGAAAACATCAAAATGGAAATGATCGAAGCTTTTCAAAGATAAAGTTGACCAGATAGGTACCATCTGGCAATGTCCAACTGTTGAAGCACAGAACGATTGCCAACAAATAATTGCATCTAAGCTCAAATCCAAGGAATATAATAAAAGGGAAAGAAATGTTCACATGTTTCTTACTGCACTATAAAGTCATCAGGGTAAGAATAAACCACCTATTTTGCATTTCTCATGAAGAAAAAGAAGTTATCCAGAAATGGTAAAGCTCACTGACCACACACTGTCAAAATACATGCTGCTGAATGACATTTTGTAGTGTATGCACTGTGCTGCATAAGCAATGTGTAAGCTAATAGGGCTAGCCACAATAAGTTACAGAAGTGGTAAGCAAATTTGGTCAAAGGATCTTGACTCAGAAATAAGATCACAAATGAAAATAATTAACAAGTTGTTCTAACCTCATGCTTAAGAAACACCTTGACTAGCAATAGGAGAGTCAAAAAACAAAGCAAGGTAATAAAAATGAAGATCTAGCAATGGCTATTTTGTAACTGTCATTTGTATTCAAGTTTCTCTTTTCTTCTCATACTAGCAAATTGCCTGCCAAGAATGATGGGGGGGCAGGTGGGGACAGAGGCCTGCATCTGGCCCCCACCCTCCACCACTTTGGGGTCAGGTCCCCCCCTCTCTTCCTGCCTCCTGGGGGCCGGGCCCCCTACCCCTGCCATTTTGGAACTGAGCTCACTTCCCCCACCCCCTCCTCCCACCACTTTGGGGCTGGGGCCAGGTCTGCTCCCTCCCTACCCCCCCCCCCCACCGCTGCAGGGCCAGGCACATTCACCCTCCACCCCCTTTGTGCCCTAGGCCTTGCTTCCCCACTCCATCCCCTCATGGCGGTCCGCTGCCGCCGCCACTGCCTGTCCGGAACACTGGTGGAGCACTCTGATTGGTTGTTTCAGACAACCAATCAGAGGGCAAATAAAACGTTATGGACAGACAGATGGACAGACTAAGGTTTTTATAATATTAGAATGATACTACTTTGTTCATGTCCTTTCACAGCATCTGATAAAGTCAGTTTCAGCCCATGGATGCTTGTGCTATATATATATCTATTTTGATTAGTCTGTAAAGTGCAAAATCTACCCTACCATTCTAAATGGAGCAGCTTGACCAACTCATATAGGAAGCCATGGTCTGAGGTTGTCACATCCACATTTTTCAAGAGGTATACTTGTGGAAGATGCAAAAATCACCAATTAAATGCAGAACAAAAAAGATTTTTCCATCAGGTGCTGTCAGTTTCTGTACTGTGCATGCAACTGTACATCCTTGGCACTCTAGGATATCCAGGCCTTTTACAGGTGCATTTGGTCATGGGAACTTCAGTGCAACAAAATTGCTCACCATATTACAAATTAAGAAGCCTGACACTGAGAAGTTGGTTATCACCAAGAGCGATGTCACTGAACTTGTAGCAAAAATGGAAAGCTCTGAGGCCAGATCATGTTCACTGCTATTGGTGAAAGTTTCTGATGAATACATATCACATGCTGACATGAAAAAAATTAAGAATTTCTGGAAGGAAAATAAGCAGTTCTGAAATTGCTGATGGAAGGAATCATATTTATTAAGACGAGGTAATTGGGCATAAATAACCCAAAGGATTTCAGATATATATCATGCCTCTCAGCTGACAGGATAATCTTTATCTCCATCTTGGCTAAAAATGTGAATCATCATTTGACCACCACCAATAACTGAACATTGGAACAAAATGGCTAAAAGCAGGGCTCTAAAGGACACAAGGAGTTGCTGCTAATCAACAATGTGAACTCAAATAAAATAAATAAAAGGTGAAGGAACCTCTCTGTCATCTGGATAGGCTATATGAAAGTATTTGATTTGTTCCTTCCTTATTGGAAGACTTCAATTATAGAAAGCACATGAGAATTTAGTAACTACATATTAGTGCATAATGATGATCTTATAATTAGGGTTATAGGTGAGCATAAGGGGATAAAAAATTATATGAAGCCAATTCTGACCTGCCCTGAGATCTTCCAAGAATAAACCTGAGCCTGCTGGGGCTTTACCTAGTGCTCAAACCACTAACATAGGATAAAACAGGACTCTTGGTATGATTATCCAAGCAACAAATAGAAGTGCAAATTGTCATATATATAAACTCTGTGGTTCAAATTCAGGTGAACTCCAGAGTATGTTGGAACGTCTTTCATGCACTCCATCCACATGAGCTTGGAGTTAGAAAAATGCTCTTTACTTACACATTCAACACTGAAGTGTGGTTAGACAAACTACCTAAAGCTCATGAACAGAACCAAAATCAAAACATGGAGCAAATGAATAGATATTTGGGAGTGAATCAACTTCCAAAGATCCTATTCCAAACATACTGAGATACAAAGAACAGCAATCAGAAAATTCTTTAATACAGGAATGTGTCTTAAGGGCTGAATTAAATTCTGGAAACAAAATTAAGGCAATAAACTGCTAGGTTATACCAATGCTCTCTCTCATACCTTTGGAATACTGAAATGGTTCAAGATAAATTTGAAAGCCCTTAACAGGAAGATGAGGAGTTTCCTTACAAGTTATAGCATTCATCATACAAACACAGCCCCACAGAGAGGCTGTATGCACCTCATGGGGTGGGTAGAAGAGGCCTGTTTGAGTTTTGAGCATCCTGCAATAGTCCTGTAAAAGGCTTGAAGAAATCCTTTTTGGTGAAAATTCTGCAGGCTATGCACCCCACCCTCCCTTAATGGTTCTGCTCAATGGCAAAATGCAGCCCATTTATTACAAGAAAGGTAAACAAATATTTCTCATATGGAGGGGGAAGTAAGGAGAAGATATCCCCAATGATTAGGCTATTGTTAGTTCTTTTTTCATTACAAATATTAATGAATCCAGGGCATTCTCAGGATTTTTCTGAGCCAGCCTTTCATTCCTCCAAGCTAGGAAGGAAGCACCATTTAGTCCAAGGCCTTGCTCTTCTCACCTAAATAAAACAATGGGAAAAAATTGAGAATCTGTATTTGCAAGCAGAAAATGAAGTATAGAAATAAATGAAGACAATGCAATTTGAGCTGATTTATAGGTAACCTTGAGGCTTTTGTTAATAAGCTGCTGACTGTGGGAATAACAATGTCAAATGAAGCCATGTCAAAATCTATCCATTGACCTTGAGCTCTGTTTCCACTGCTGCCTCTGATGCACAATGGGATCATTTCCCTGAAGAAAAATGATTCTGCCTGCGCATGCATGTGGGTGTAAACAGCAAGTGGGGGTGACAGGAGGATTTTACTGGTGTAACTAGGGCAGGGTGACCAGGGCAGATGCCCTGGGCACTAAATTGAGGGGGAACAGAAAAAAATAATCTGCTGTCTCAGCTTCATGATCACACAGGCAGAGGCAGCTACCCTAAGTCACTGCTGCTTGTGTTTCTAAACAGCAGGTACAACTTGTTCCCTCGCATTTGGAACTTCTCTGTAGCGTTGTGAAAGAAGGACCAGTGAAGACTGCACCATTGCTTCTGTCATTCCAGGAATTATTTACCATACTCCTGCATCTGCATTTGATGCTAGTCCCAATGCTACTCCACTGAAGTAAAAGGATTCACAGAAGTGTAAGATTAGCATCAGGTCCTACGTCTGCCATGACAGAATAGCAGCACGCAGTGTACAGGTTCTCTGCTAACTAAGCTAGTATAAAGTATATCTACGCTATTTAAGTCCGTCCCTTTGGTTTAGCATCTGTTTTCTCTCAGATGTTCTGTACCTTGCCCCCATGTGCCTGCACATCTGACTTAAATAGGATTGACCACTAGAGGGCATCACACTAACATAAGCACATCCCAGATCACATTTCATATCATTTTGATCAGGGCAGTTTTATACCTAGAAATCAGGGATGGGTAGAAATGAGTGCAAGGTCTTGTAAAAAGAAAGATGTGTGTGCCCAGGGCCTGTAACCCACCAGGAAGCTTCATTAAATCTTTGCTGTAAATAAATTTGAAATCTATCCATGCTAGAAGCCAGAATCAGGATTTCCTCCTCCATGTATAATATTGTGATTGTGAACTTCACAGATCAGAGACATCTTTTGACAGGTGGCATTATATTGGATGTTTTCCTATCCTAGAAAAACCCCCTCTAAAAGTGCTCTCTCTAAAGCAAGCTTGAAATGTTGCAAGGAGTTTGATAAGTTCCACCATCCAACAAGTTCAGAGAAGTACTTGCAAGTCATCCATTATTGATTTTAATGACACTGAATTGAAAATGCATGGAGGTGGGAAGTGACTACTGCAGAATGGGGCTAGATATATCATGGGTATGCGGACATATTTAATGTGCTGCTCCAAGTCAGATGCCTAAGCACAAGTGCAGGGTGGGAGCTCCCATGCATATGACCCTCATTTCCTATTAGCTGTTTCTATATGCCTCTGGGGTTTTTGACTTGCCCTTTAAGGTATCTGTTTCTCCCTGTTAGTATAGGCTTCCTGAACCTGGCCAGACTGTATTAGTTAGCCTTCCAACATTGACTGCATAAAATCACTGGCACTTGAACCCAGTCGGATGGGATTGCTTCTCTGGAAATGATGCCTAGATTTTAGATGCTGGGGTACCTAACTGCAAGTGTCTCTGAGATCAAACAGAATTTGGCCCCAGATGCCTAAATATCAGACAATTCACTGACTAGCTTGTAAGCACCTAAGTCTTTAATCAGATCTAGCCCTAGAGCACTGTTGCTTAATCTGAGATGTGCAGGCATAATTATATTCAGTCTGCAGCAGGAAGCAGAATTAATTTTACTTTCATCTACAAGGAAATTGACATAGAATAGATCAAAATAATTACTTTTTTGAAGGTTTAAATCATGTAAAGACAATTTTAATGAAAACTCTATGTGTATATATATTACTTGAAATGTGTGAATAGTAAATGATTCTTAATTCATTGCTTTTCATAAATAATATATCTTTCTAAATGCATTCATCATTCTGTGCATTTGTTATTTGAGCATGGCTTAGAGGTGAATTGCTTCTCAAGATCCTCTTCATTTGCAAAAGAATATATATTTTAATTTTGTTCTATTTTAACTTCCCTTTCTCCAAATCATAGATACTTATATTTCTTGCAGTCCTTGCAAATAACACAGTAAACCCTTACTAATTCATACTAATCAAAAAGCAGGTATTGCAAATTAGCAAAGTTTGCAAATTAGCAGGTTAATAAATAAGTATAAAGCAAGGATCAAGCATCATCAAAATAAAGTTTTCTCATTCTTTTTGACAGTTGTATATTAGTTTTCATTATTTATTTTGAAGTTATACATTTTCATATACATGTAGTATTTGTTGCTAATTATATCTTAGCATTATGAAATTTCTTGATTATTACTGTTTAGTAGTAAACTAGTAAATATGTGTTGACAAGAGAGGAGAGACTAATTTTTATACAAATAATTAAATGTAATGATTAATAAAAAGGCAGATTTAAAAAAGTTGAAGGCTTGGAAACTTGGCCATGATTCAGTGAGGCACAGTGTTTAAGCTCTCTGTTAAATCAAGGACATAATAATTGTAGGCCCAAGCCCAGAATCTAGATACTGGGACTGTCTAAACTGCATGAGCAGTAGGAATCTGGGTTTTCCCTTCACCACAGAAAAACACGGATTTCCCCCTTCCCCTTAAGAAGAAAAATGCGGATTTTCTCCTTTAAAAGAGAAAAACACAGGAAATGGTGGGTTTCACCTTGCAGGCTGGCAGAATTCTAGCCTGCAAGGAGCTACCTGGTGCTAGGGGGGTGGGAAGAGGGCAGTCGGAGGCAGGGGGCACACCACATTCATGCATGTGGCAGCTGGAAAGCAGCTGCCATAGCTCCCTCCAGGTAAGGCTGAGAGGTGCAGATTTAGGCCCTCATGGTGAGGGAAGGGTGGAGGACTGGGGGTGCTGCCCAGCCGGGGTGGTGTGTGGGCACCGGGGTGGTGTGTGGAAAATGCCAGCTCTTAGTTTTCACTTATTTTTAACTACAGAAAAAAAAGAGAGCAATTCTTCTGTTACAAATAACCTGAAAACACCAAAAAAGTCCAACAGAAATACATAAAGTTAAAAATAATGTGAAAACTCTGGTTTTATCTTGTAAATCATGTTTGCGCACCTAATAGTGCTAACTAATGTGGCACCACATTGCACCCTTGAAAAGATCTCAGCGCACCTCAAGATGATATGGCCCTCTTGTTAAAAATCACTGCCTAGGCCTTTTGGTCAGGAAGCTAACAAGCAGGCATGTTTGACCAGAGCTTGAGCTGGGATAAACTGATGTAGTTCTATTTAAGTCAATCAGCTTCTGTGGGGACTTTTGGTTGCACAATGCTTTTGGCAAACAGAGTGCCTAGGGATTTATTTAAGAAGAATGTTTTAGGCACTTATTTTGAAAAAATGCTGGCTTACTATTGTATTGTCAGGTGCACACCTGCATTGGTCAAGAGATGAACTGGACCATAAAACATGCATTATGCATCTAAATCTGGATCCAAGATTGTTCTGATTTTACAAATGGAGATATTGAGATGATATAAGAGCTTGAATGACCTTCCTCAAGGCCAGAGAATAAACTGGGATTAGAAATCAGAGCTGAAATCCTGGCCACAATGAAAACACTATCTATATTTTCCACTGAAATCATTAAAGCCAAGTTTCACCTTGAGGGTACGTTTACATTGACCTAACTAGGGTTTAAATCTGGCCAAAAATGGTGGGCCCGATATAAATGAGCTCAACTGAGTAGGTGAACTAGCTTAGATGGGGAACAGGTTAACCTGATCTATCAAACACTTGCACATGTGCAGTCCATGGCTTGGAAAGTCCAGCCACAGACCCCAGCCCCTTGATTATGCTTTTCCTATTATCCTGACCAGGCTACTCCCTCCCCAGACAGACAATTGACTCATAGATCTGCTAACCCTCTGGCCCCAGTTTCTACTAAATCCCACCACCCCCTGCGCTGGACCTGTCAACCCCTCCCTGCAGACTCTCAAGCACAGGGATGAGCAAAATATGGTCCATGGGCTAGATCCAGCACACCAAAGGATTTTATCTAGCTCTGGTTCCCTCAGCCCTGCCCAGCCCAGGTGTGGGAGGCAGCCTGGGCCTTGGTACGTGCAGCCAGTTCTGCTGCCAGGGCTACAGGACCAGGGCCCACAGCTCCCTCAGCAGTGCCCAAGCCCCAGCTGCCTCCTGTAAGAGGCAGCAGCTGCGGTAGCCAGAGTGGAGCGCTGATCCCAGCTACTCCCCCCTCCCACGGGTGGCACAGCTGGAGTGTAGCCCATGGGGGTGGGGCATGTGGGCTTCTGGCTGTGGGTTCCCCACTTTGCTACTTCTGCAGCACAGCGGGGCACACAGGGTCTGTGTCACTGCTTGGAGCCCTGTGCTGTCATGGCAAGGCACCCCCTGCCTGCCCAACAAACCAGGGGGCACAACTCTGTGCTGCTGCTGCTGCTGCTGCTGCTGCTGCGCCGGCAGGGGGTGCCTTGCCATGGTGGCATAGCAAGCATGCAGCTCCCAGCAGCAGAATCAAGCCTCCCTGCCCCACTTTGCTCTGGAGGTGCCAGGGGGAGGGCAGGAAAGCAGGGAGCCCTGAGCTTGCAGTGGCAACCTGCATCCACTCCTGCCTCCACCCTGCACACAAATCTGGGGGGCACATGGCCTCCCCATATCCCCCTCCCTGGGAGTGCACACAGTGATGGGGAGCTGCCCCCTGGATCAGCCACTCATAACTTCCTCCCACTCTTCAGCCAGGCCCTGCAGCTGCACATTCCTGCCCCGGCTCCACACACCGGGGTGTCTTGAGTCTGTCAAGGTTGAGAACCACTGGTCTTAGGGACATGGTATTCTCTATCAGTAAGAAAAGGAAAAACCAGTTCAGAAATCTCTCATTTGCATATTATTATTCACCAGTCAACCAAACAAAGTTTTTGTTATTTTTGCTTTGAAATCAGCAGAAGAGAGGGGAAGTTTTCTGTACTAAAAACAGGGAAACTTCAAAAAGGCAAAGAGCTAGACTCTATCGGGGTCCCATTTTACTTTGGTTTCTCTTATCTTTAAATATAGAGGTGTCTGCAAGGTAAGACCTGACTAGAATAGAACTAGATCCAAAAAGAGGCATGAATGGGCCAGCAACAATGGTAGCAGAGAGCTAACTCCTGGCAAGGCCTATCTTGGCCAGAAATAGTAAAGGAGAGCAAATTTTCCAACTGGACCAATGGCAGTTGAGTAGAAGCTAGTTAAACTACCTTTTCAGGACCCTATTCTGTGGTGGTCCTGGTGGAAGCATGCTCAACAATGCTGTATGGGACTGGAGTCAACTATCAGGAGAAGGATATGTTTGGCTGTCAGCAGCTATAGTTTATCTCTGACTCGAATCATGAATGGGGAATTTTGAGGTCAGGATGCTAGCAAACCAGTGAGACCTTTGGAGAAATAGTGTCAGGATGTTCTAAATTGTACTGGTGATGTAAACCCACACAAACTAACCCCAGGACTCAGGGCTGCCACACTGCATGCACACCTATCTGTTCTTGTGCTGAACACATCTTAGCTCAATGCAAGAACATAGCCTTAGATGTTTAGTGATCACTTTGTTCCTTTTTACCTTGTAGAGTTGATCCTGGAAGCTAGAAACCTTAATTTTTCCTTTTCTGAATCTGGTAAAACCACCAGAGGTATTGCTATTGTTATTGCTTGTGCATCCTTCTTTCTCTCCCTATATCTACTACTTCCAGGGTGTGTCTACGCAAGATGCTTCATCGCCATAACAATGAGCTATGGCAATGCAGCTTATCACTTTGGTGAGGTAGCGTTGGCAGGCATGTGCCATGATGCCAACACCACTGCACAGTAGCAACAAGCTACTGTGCAGTAGCTCAGCGGTTAAAAGTAGTAAATGGCTGCACAGTAATAACTGCACAGTCGGGTGCACATGTAGATGTGCCCCCAGAGTGTGTAAGTATGCATTGTATAAGACCTCTTATAAACAGAAAATAGCAAATCTGAAATAGCTGGTCTGAGAAACCACCCACAGACACCATTAAAACATTCACGGGTGAATGAATAACATGATCCACCTGACATCCTAGGTAGTATGTTGGTGTGATCCAACCCTTCCAAAAAGTCTTCCTCCTCTGGGCCATCAAAGAGAGAGAGAAAGTGAAAGTTAGGAACCAAACATTTCTACCCTTTTAACCAAGGCTTTTAATCTTTACATATAAAGATTAAAATACTCAGGACTTTCACCCACAGAGAGTGAGAAGTGCTGCCAAGTTCCTTTCTATTGTTAAATAGATTGTATTCAATAGTTCTAAGAGCAACTCTTTAGAGTGTTTGTGAGTTTTTTATAAAAGTTGTCTTTCAATGTCAGCTTCGCTAATAAAAATGTAAATATAAAACTAATCTTGTTACATGACCATTCAATAAATCCTTGCAAGAGCAAATCAAATTGTCTAGTTGTTCTTCAAGTACCTTATTATGGCATCCAATTCCTTCAGGAGAGTTAATTTAGGCCTGCTAGTCACAGGCTTCTATTATTTGACAAGCCTGCCATGCATATCCTAGAATGATTCTCTACCATCCCAAGTCTTGTTTCACACTACATTGGGGTGACCAACCCGCAACACGACACGTGGCATGGGCATCCTCAGTGTGTGGCATGCAGCGCTGGGGAGCTGGCAGGACGCAGAACACAATGCTACAGATTGGGCAGGGATGGGATCAGAGTAGCCCTCTGAAAAGGGAAGAGCTAATTTTTGGCCAACCTGCCAAAAAGATAGGCCCCTGTTACACTAGATGAATACTGTGATGACCTTGTCCAGATGTACTTTGTGGGGGAGGGGGTAATTTTGGCTTTAGCTACAACACTTTCTATCTGGTTTAAAAATAAATACATAAGTAAATTACATCAGAAAACTATTTATAGTCACCATGGTTTCAATTTGCTTCTCAAAAAAGTATGCAAATTTTAATCCGGTGGGGGGGGTGAATAGCAAAAGTTGCTTAAAGGAAGTTTTTTATCTGTGTCTGTCTGCTTACCTATCTACCTAGAACTTCAAAGGACTGATCAAGATACAGGCAGTCCTTGGACTTATGACACAATAGGTTCCTGAAAACTGCATCTTAAGTCTAAGCATTGCAACTCAGAACTGATTTTCCCACAGGAAACAATGTTATAATGGGGGCTTGGTTCCTGAACCAAGGCCCAGTACCCTATTTTCACCAAAAATAACCCAGAATTTTGTACTCAATTAATTATAGATTGGTAATATAACTACAATAATGTATTTATACTGTAAATAGCAATCATATTGATTTGGAAGGACTTTGAGGTGACTTTGCTGGCTTTTTGAAGGGCTCTGGAGTCTTGTCTGCTTTCTTAAAGAAAGCGTCCAAGGAAGTTTGGACAGATGTTCTCCAGGAACAAACTTGTTTGCTGGCATCATGTCACATTGCATCGGATCAAGCGTTCTAAAGTCGAAACTGGTGTCAGAAAGTTGAAACAGTGTCAGTTTATAAATGCTTGTAAGTGCGAAATGTTGTAACTCAAAAATTTGTAAGTTGAGGACTGCCTGTACAGAGTTTTCCAGTGCTCAGGGCGTTCCTCCATTCTACAGTTAAACTTTTTGAGAACAAGCTTTGGTCTGCTTTAGTCCATTTTGATTATATTAACTGTCAGTTATCTTGCTGACAACCCAAGGGCAGCATCACCTGCTTTTAGCATTTAGAGCCTTACATAGCAAGTGAACTGGGTTAACATTTCTTTACCTTCTAATTCCCAGAGTGTACCTTGGTATTTGAACTGGACTGCAACTTCCCTTAAGGCATGTCATTACCTTATATATTAGGCTTATAAAAGAAAACTGAAAAGTTTATCAAGAGAGAGATTCAGCAAATCTGTACCTTTAAATCTTCCCTTTGTAACTCTTTATTAACATTTTTATTGTGTGCTTTGAAAAATCAGCAATTGTAATCACATGTAATAAATGAACAAGCTGAGACTAGCTGACCCATAAAAATGCAAGTGAAGAGAAACCTAATGCTAAAGCAAACAATAGCTATATTACAGGTTTATTAATGATAGAGCACCACTTTCCAAACTGACAGCCTACTTTACTTAATGTCTTCCACTTCCTATTTAGTCTTTCTGTTAATGCTGTGAATTTGCTTACATCCAGTTACAGATGCAGCATTATTATAATTTATTTTTATTTTTATTGCTTTAGCAGATAGAAACTCTTGTTATAGCCCAGGACTTAATTTATTTTTCAAATTTTCCGTGAAAAAACAAAAGAAAATTAACATTTTCAGGTCTATAAATACATTTTCAGTGCAAATAAATGTAGTAAAAATTCTCTTCTCTTTAAAAATGCCACTAAAACAAAAACTATTAGCATAGCCCAGGTCAAAATGCTTAAACAAAAATCAGAATTTTAATCGGGAAAAAAACTATTTTAATGCTTCAATCTGAAACTTACTATTAATCTGGGGAGCTGTTTAGTTAAAAAGCAAATTACCAAGAGAAGTATTGTCTCTTGTTGATGACAAATTGTTAGGACAATCTTGTTCTAGGATTTGAGAGAGAAGTTGTATGTTGTAAAAGTTATGTGCAACAGGGCAGTATGGCCTTTAACAGGGAGCAGTCACCCTGTTGGAAAAGCCCCTCTGTGGGTATTTAGATAATGAGGGATTGTCCCAGAAGCTTAAAAATCCCAGAGGAGAGAACAGGGGGAGGCTAACTATGTGCAGACACACTTGCCAGCAGGATACCAACTGTAAGTCAAACAAACTTGCTATCGAGAAAGGTGACACTATTATGCTTTGGCCCCATTCCAGGGCCAGGTTTTGGCCCCATTCCAGGGCCAGAACCTGGAATGGGGCCAAAGAGTTTTTTGTTTGATGGTTTCTTTGTGCTGTGCAAAGACTTTGCACTTATTTGGAGGACTGGCTAAGGAGTTCTCTTTATGGAGCAAAGCCAGCCTCCAGGAGCAACAGGATAAGCAACCTGTGTCTGCATGCTCAGAAGCCTTTTGCCATCTCCTCTCTCCTTCTTCTCTACATAGGGAATAACTGTGTTTTAAATCCACAAAAAGGATTTTTAGAAGTAGTTTTATTAAAACATATTATTTATGCTTATTTTGTAAGCGTGCTAATATTTTCATAGAAAAACATGTATTTGAGAACATTTTGGTTACATGTAATGTCATCCTTCTTACAGACCTCACCTAGTAATAATTGGGCTTTGTTTTTAGCTAGAGTTAAGAACAGTGTGCAGGGCTGTGAAATAGGAACTACAATGCCAGTAGTATCTAGCAGAGTTGCAGAAGAAAGAACAACAGTATTAGTGGAACATTAAGTCCTTAAAAAAGAAAAGAGTCTTTAACACCTATGAGATGAAAAACAGAAGTAATCAGGAAGGCCATCAAGTAGTCATGGAATGAATCAGGTGCTCACTGGGTGCCTCCTCATTGCTGTCACTTCCAGGCAGTTTGTTTTAAACTTTGGGTGGAACAGGAATCAAAGTGGGGTGCAACTGTACCCTTCTGGATATGCTTCTGATTCTCTTCCAATGCTATGATTCTGCTTTCTTGGACTGTCTAAATTTAAAAGTTATGCTGTGCTTTAGATTATTTTTGAGTTTTAAAATGACTTTTAAAAAGATGAAAGACATTTATAAAAAAAATATGAAGAGTTTGGCCTCTTCTAAAACAGAAATTAAACCCTGATAGAATTAAAAATAGATCTCCGAAAATTAACACGCCCACAAAAATTAAACGACTTCAAAGATACTCTGAGAGCACGTCCACACATGAAAGCACGTGCGCTTGCAGCAGCTTAAATAGAAGCGTGCAAATTTGAGCCAGGGCTTTTTGCTCCAGCGCACATGCTCAGACATGGACTTTGTTGTGGAGCAAATTGTGCCACTTGGGGCAAAATAACCCTGCCTGGCTCCTCCTGGATCTTCAACCAGGGGGAACTAGAACAGTATAAAAAGCTACCCTGTCCTGGCCCCAGCAATATAAAAAGCTGCCCTGGCAAGTAGGTCAGGGCTACTAGGTCTCAGGAGCTTCTGGAGCCCAGCCAGTTGGTACCCGGGGACACTGCCCCTTGTGCCAGCTGGATTGCTGAAGCATCCATGAGAGTTCCCTGTACCCTCTACCCACTGCAGCAATCTGGCAGTGGGGGCTGCTGCCTGGCTGTGACCTGCTGTTCACCTGCCCGACTTGGATGGGGACTGCAGAGCCATCCTGGGCCAGCTGCCAGTGCACTTCAGTTGCAGGGTTGGCCTTTGTGGGGCACTACTGCCATGTGTGCCCCTGCCCATCCATCTGGGCAGCTATCACCTGGAAGATGTTCTGGGTGTGGTGCCCTGCTTTGAACTGTCAAAGCATGTCCTCCTGGCTCCATTTTCCAGGAGGTCAGCCACAGCCAGATGAGTCCAAGGTACCAGCTCTGAGCAAGCAGGGTCCTGTCTCTGGCCTCCCTAGCAGGAATTCTGGTGTTCTCTATTGGAAAACTGAAAAATCCCTGATAAAAAAAAAAAATCCCGAAGTCACTCTGTAAAATACCCCCAAATCCATGTTCCTCCACAAGTAAAACAAAAGACCACTATAAAGACAGAGAGCAAGACAGAGACAGAAATCAGTTGGACAATGTTTTATTGATATATCTACAGTGTTAAAGCAAGTCTCTTATCATAATAATAAAGTAAACTCTAAATACATGTTTCATGAATTCATAAATATATGTTTTGCCGCACTGCACTCCCACAGGGCAATGGTCCCCACACAAGGGGTTTGGGCACCCCAACAAGTATGGGATGGTGGGGCAGGGGTTGGGGGGATGGTGCTGGCCAGGGCAGGGGGAGGGGGCCTCAGGGTGGCTGGCACGGGGAGGGGCCATCCCCAGCAGGGATCAGGAATCTCAGGGGGGCTGGTGGGGTGAGTAGCTGGCCGCAGTAGGAGTCGGGGACCTCAGGGGGGCTGGTGGGGGGAGGGGCCAGCCACGGCAGGGATGGGGGCCTTGGGGGGGCTGGGGGAGTGGGTGGAGCCATTGGGGTCCCCCCCATGGTCCCCTCTCCCCCTTCTCCAGCCCCCTGACCCCTTACTCACTGGCACCACAGCCCTGGTGCTGAAACACACGGCCTCACTGGGTGTGTGTTTCAGCACCAGGACAAGGACCAAACACAGAGCGTCTCCAGAGGACCAGGGCAGCCTGAGTGTTTCCATGGAGGACCCAGCTTCTGGTTGCTTCAGGACTGCTTTTTTTAATGTTGATTTTTTTTTTTTTTGGAAGACCCCTGGATATCCAGGGGTCTAATTTTCTCCCCATGCTGCAAACTTGCAGTGCAGGGAACATTTTTTTGTTCCTGCATGTGCCTGTTGCCCTGCCTCAAAGGGGCATGCGCGCTTGTGGACATGCCCTGAGAGTTTCCAACCATTAGGCAAAAGCATTATGACCACAAAGTTAAAGAACTTACAATGCTGCTGTATATGTATTAGAAATTACATATTCATTAGCTGAAGATATAGCCAAGAACATCGCATTAAGGCCTGAGCCAATTAAAGACTGTTAGTTCATGCCATCAAGCTTGTGAGAGAGCTTAACATTACTTCTGGTTATCCTTTTGGAGAAACCTCAGATCCTCAGTAATGAAATCTGAAAATCTTAGTCACTTTGGCCAGTTACAAACATTACACTTTTACCAGTATAAGTGATCAGAAACTGGTGTATACCATAACAGAACAGAAGTTCAGCACACAGACTATTTTAAAAATGGTGGAACCCAGTCTACAGTTTTCCCCCACCTCCCTAAAGGTTGAATCTGTGTTCTGTTTGCTTCCAAACTATATTATGTGGCATACAGAAAACTGCATGATTTAAACTGATTATACCTCAGGATTTTCGAACACCTGTACCTAGCCCTTATAGTCATAACCACCTAAATGACTTAATATCTTTATCTTGTCTTCATCAGCTTCAAAGAGCACAGTTTTCTGGATCTACTACAGTAGTCCATTTTGTTCAGTATAGATAGGGCAGTACTAAGAATGAATGGCAGAAAAGGGGTGGTGGGAGGTTTGTTTGGTTGTTTTTAATATCAGTTTAAGTCCATGGGCTCTCTCTTAAGTGATAGCACCTTTTGTTTCTTTTTAATGCTGGTTCAACAAGTCTGGAGTTTTCTAAACACTTCTGAATCCTAAAATAGCAACAGTATCTTTAAGCACCATCTTCCTCATGCTTAGAAACTTCATTTAAATGATGAAAAGACTGCATCTGGGCTTATTTAACCTAACAAAATCTTTGCCACTTTAGGGCCCCAAAAGGCCCAAGGGTACCTTCAGTTTCTTTGGGTGTGTCTAGATATGCATTAATGTGCTTTTCCTAATGTGCATTAAATTTAGTACCAATGGGCATTTATACACATACCTTTCTCCAGCAACATGCTAGAGATCCACTGCTTTAGAGCAGACTCAATTAATTGAGTATGCTCTGCACATGAGCCGAGGCCAACTGCACTGTGCCACATGCAGTTGTGTAACTGGCGAAATGTGCATGAGCACACAGAAAATGGCAGTGGTGCGCTTTTGAACTAACACACCTCCAAGGTGCTTTAGGTAAAAAGAGCTCTGCTGCCATTTTCTCAGCGCTGATGTGCATTTTGCCACTTATACAACTGCATGCATCTCAGCACTGGATGCTATTCAGAGGACCCAGTGATGTGATGCATGCATGTGTAAAAATGCCCAAGGTGAGGTACTAAATAAATGTGCATTATGCTGCTCTAATGCAGTAGTGAAATGCACATTTTTTTAGTAATGCTTAATGTGCAGTAGCCTATTTTGCTGTATTTTAGTGTATTTGCGTGTTTTATAAGTGATGTTTTAATGCGCAGTAATATAGTCTACCATGCATTAAATAATGCATGTAGACAGGCCTTCTGTCTCTATCTCTCTGTCTTCCCACTACCCCCCTCCAATGCCCCATGGCCTATTATAGTTTTTTTTAATCTCTGGGTTTGGGTTTGGTTTGGGTTTTAGATACAAGTGTCCTACATTTGTCAAGAGGTGTTAAAGAGTGTTTTGTAGTGGTGGTGTGCAACTCTGAAGGCAGGAGTTGAAGGATCTTGTATACCTTTTTGAACAAAAAGTCCATTCAAAGGTTGCCTCCAATTGAAAGGGACTGGACTTCATAGCCAAAGTGCTGCCTCCCGGTCCTAGATTCCTGTTCATCCTTATATGAGAATCTGGCACATTTATTTGCACATTTCCTACCTTTGATCTAGGGTGTTGAAATCTAAAGTACCTGTAAATATCTCTCTAAGACATTTGGAAGATTCATCCAGTGTAGAATGCAGCTGCCTACCTTCTGCACAGAAGAGGCATGCAGAAATGCTTTACTCCTATAATCTTCCTTCAGCACTCACGGCTATCCACTTGAAGTTCCAGGTGCTGACTGCTGCCTATAAAGCTTTAAATAGTCAAGGTCAGAAACTACCACCTCTCTTCTTCTTGCCATGCCAGTTCTCTGCTGCAACACTCTGGGTTGTAGTACTAAGGGGAGACTTGAGGAAAGAGGGTATTTTTATTACTGAGTTTTTACTTCCATATATTTATCACTCAGGTAATTCATCTGGGAGTAAGCCAGCTTGCATTTAGAATGCATATTTGTCCAGGATTCCATTACTGCAGACTCTAGAATGCTTGGCAAATGCAACTGAAGTGTGATTTGCCACTAGCTTTAATAGTAAACTTAAATTCACTGGCTTAACCCTCAAATGACTTAATGTAAATTATATTAGGCCATTTTTTTAAAACTCCTTAAATACTCTTTCTAGTTTTTTCCTCCAGCATGATAAGTCAGGCATTTTATGCAAACATTTCTTTTTAGTATTTTCTATTGTATGTTTTAGTTTCAGGTACATCCTCTTGGATAGACGTAATGGAACAGTGAACACTAAAAACATTGGGAAATAATAGCCATGATGCAAAACACTAACTCTCTCAGGTGCTTCTCGAACACTTACATCACTCTAATGGAGCAGTTCATAAAACTATTCAGAGTATTCAAATTGACAAAGCACTAGGTTCAGATTAATTGCACCCCAGAATTCTGAGGTAAGTAGGAAAGGAACGCCTTCAGCATTTTTAAGCATTCACTAAGGACAGAATAGTTTCATAACGGATGATTAGAGTACAACTACTGTAGTTCATGAGGCTGCAGTTGATGAAGTTCATTAAGGCAAATGAAAATCAGACACACAAGGAACACTACTGCAAAATATAGTCCCTAAGTCAGACATGACTACTAGGGATAGATTTCCAAAGGCAACAGGGACTTTGAAAATCTCAACCTGATACCACATATATGACATGGGAAACACGGTAATGTAACATAGAATATTAATGGCATGGATTTTAAATGTGATGTTTGTGACTGCTAAGCATTGTATAATGTCAGATAGCAAGGCTTATAAGTAAGAGAGCTAGCTTGTGTATTTCCAATTTATTTCAATAGAAGACCCTTGAATTATAGCCCTCTACCAGTGTAGTTCTACTTTTCTATTGGTATGCACCTACATTGCAAATAAAACAAAGCATTAAGTTCTAGTCACTTTAGTCCATTCATGAATAAAATGCTTTACTTTCTTAGGCAAGAGAGAAGGATAGTGCTCAATCAATTAAAGGGCCCCCCCTAAGCCAAATAGTCCATTGATTAGTATGTTAAGGCACACTAGTTAACAGCACAGAGGGAGTGATGTGGCTAGAATCATGTCTAGCCACCTTTGACTCTTGCCTGAGGGACCAGGTATAAGGGGAGCTTTGGCATGAGTCCAGAGAAAGGCTTAAACTCATATCTCCAAAGCTGTAGCTAGCCACTTTAACAGCTTTGCTAATGTACCGCATGACGACACTTTGTAGTACATCTCAATTAATGGGAAACTCAGAGTGGAGAGCTCCCAAGACAGGCATCAACAATTTACATGCTCATGTCAACAATAAATACATCAATACAAAAGGAAAAGATTACATCTTTACATTCAGGGAGGGGCGTCTCAGTGTAAAACCAATCGAGATAATAGTTTCTTTAATTTCACAGATTGATGTTATTGGAGAAAACTGCCAACAATTAACAACAGGAATGGAAATAGGGGTGCATGATCAAGTGGATGAATGAAAGCACTTATAATTCTCTGAAGTACTTAGACTTCAGGCTTGTATATCTTACTGGTGAATGTGAGGTGGTTAGTGATCACAACCTATTGCAAGGAAACACTGACAGATGCAAGCAAGTACCAGTTGCTCTAAAGAATGTTTGGGCTGTGATAGCACTCCTGTGTAATGAGACCTGCACAGAGAAGTTAGACAACACGTCTGAACTTTTTTAGGACCCCTACCCAAGCCACTTCCTGTTCCCAATGCTCCTGTTTTCCCCTGTTGTTCCCCAGGAAAGGGAATCGATTAATCCTTTTAGTCCTTTAGGGACTGGACCCAAAAGCTGCAGGAATTTTAAACAGCAGTGGCTGGGTCTCCATGTGCATTAATGCACCTTTGCTACTGTGTATTAAGTTTAGTATCTCTAACATGAAGTACTACATAAATGCACAGTACCCAGCACTACTGTGCGGTTGCAAAGGCACACACTGTTTTGTGATGCTTAGTGGACACATCTACACATGCGCCCCACTGTGCAGTTGGTACTATGCAGTCATTTAGTACTTGCTTTAGCATTAGGACTAAATGACTGATTTCATAGACATTAGGGCTGGAAGGGACCTCGGGAGATCATCGAGTCCAGCCCCCTGCCCAAAGGGCAGGAAGTCAGCTGGGGTCATAGGATCCCAGCAAGAGGACTGCTCAGTACCCAGTGGTATTGCACAGTCCCAGCACTGCATGGGTCATTTCCAACCCTACTGCACAGTAGCAATGAGCTCATTGCTACTGTGCAATAGCAACAGCATCACAGTTAGTGCCCACTGATGCTATGTCGCCGTAGCGACAACCTACATTGCTATAGCAATGTAGCATGTTGTGTAGATGTGCCCAATGGGCAGTAAACTAATTCTACTGCACATCAGCACATTAGCATGGTTTTTGCTGTGATGTGCTAATGTGCAGTTGCATTAGTCTACTGTGCATTAAGCATCATGTGTAGACGTGCCCAGAGAGAATAAAAACACTAGAGTCTCTCAGGAGATTAGAGTGGACCAAGGAGGTGAGACTAGGATAATTGGAAATCTGGAGATGGGAAACGGGATACAGGAAAGAAAAGTATGGAAGATGAAATAAGGAAGAGTCTGTGTTAGAATCTATAAGAATCTGTTCAAGGAAGCACTGATACCTTGAAGAGTCCTGCGCATCATAATCTGGGGTTGCCATCAAGGAGCATATAGTGCAAGTCAGGACTGAGTAAGTGTTAGTGCAGTGGTGGCTTTAAGCTATATTTCTGCTCTTCTAAGTTTATCTAAGCTCATAGCAAATGAAGGTGATCCCCTGCCATAAATGAGGGAAGCCAAAGTTATGTATACTATGCCATCTGTCAATAGCCCCAAGCAACTAATGCAGCCTTCATAAATCACTGGAGTATAAGGAAGCCTCAGTCACAACTTCATACCCAGGCAATATCCCTTTTTTTCATATGGGCCAGCACATAGCATAAAAGCTGTCATACAAGCTTTACACAATCAGAGCTCTCTCCTGTGGGGTTTACACTAATTTTAGGCAGCTTTGCATCTAAATGCAATCCAGATTTAAGGCAGAATTAGAGTCTTCTGTTTTGGTGGATCAAATTCCAATTAGTCCTAATTCACCAGGTTCTACTTTCCTGCCAACATGGATATGGAGATGTTATATAATATAAATTAGTCTACTGTGTCTGTCGTATATATAGGACTAATGAACTAATCTGATTTCAGAGTTGTGTACATCTTCCACATAATGTAATTATAACCAATGACAAGGCTCATACAGTCTGAGACAATACTTTGTTTTTTGCTGAATGGCCTCTAGCTAATAATAATTAACTTTTTTCTTGACTGGAGATAAAAATAAAAAATATGGAAAATGCTAGCAATGTGGACTTCTATTATCCTATTTGCCAATGTGCAAGTGTGTTTTCTGTTTTTATCAGCAGTGCAGGAGATACAAAAAAATGATGAAAGAATAACCTTGGTGCTTAAAACATTGAAACAGGTAGCATTTATCAGAATAAATCTTGACAGTTTTCAATACTTGTATGAAAAAAAGGATATAGGACAAATAGAAATTTGTGGATAGACTAGCATCCATGCTTTAACTTTTGCATGTAATATATTTTCCTTAGTATGCTGAATTACTGTCTTTGTGTCAGTCTAGGTTAAAATACCTGGATTTATATACGAAGGCAATAGTCAGTACAAAGAAAGTATGGTATATACTGCAGTTGAAGAAAGAATGCTAGTCTATCCATATACATAAAGCCTATGGAAAAAAACACAAAAGAAATATGATTTTATTCATGTTCTGTTACTCGTCTATCAGCTACTGATGTCCATGTGTCATTTATTTCCAGTCAAATGCTAACATAAACAGACTTTACTTAGCTTGGGGCAAATACTTTGAATTAAAGTCATTTACAACTGCAAAAGACTAATTTGCTTTTTGGTACCAGTAAAAGTAACGATAGTAATATTTTTGTATCATGAACACAGCTCTGACAGAACTTCAGATACATATATTTTTGTACAGCATGAGCCATGTGTCACATAAGGATGTCATGCCCCTAAATAACCATCTGACAGAAGTTGAACATACTTTGTAAGTAACAAGTGTATCTTTCTACACTTGTTGGGAATAGAGTCCCCCATGTTTTACCTACTTTTCCTAGTCAAATGCTTCTACATCTTGTTTTGCCCCTTAGTTTCATTAGTTGTCCTTTCACCTGGCACCTGACACTTGGCCAACCTACATTACACATGGAGGTTTTATAAATCTATTTTTTACCACAAATATTGCTGTTCACTATGACTTTCTTTGTTCATTGTACTTTCATCCAGGCATTCTCCCCTTGTAAATACTTTTATCTTATTTCTAATGCAGTTGTTTGTCCTTCACAAGGATCTTTGTGTACACTCCAAATGTGACTGTTTAAATAAGTCTGGCTTTATGTGACCTGTGTGCAGAAAATATATGCTATTTGAATGTGTATATATAAACCCCATTTGCTCTATAAGCTCTTAGGGCATTTGTAGATGACACTTTAAAGCGGGTTAAATACCTTTTGCACCATTTTAATGGGATTTCTGTTTGCACATTCATCAGTGTATTGCGCATTTATTCCAGCCACTGTAGTACTTTTGACAGCATAATGCACCTTAAATGACTTTGGGACATAGCGAGTGACTTTGTGGCGCTGCAAAGTAAAACACCTCTGAGGAGTTTGTTTCCTACCTTACCTGCAGAGGGAAGCACTGGGCTCCGTGCAGCTCAGGGGCTGTTCAGGTGGACCATGAAGGCAGCCCGGCAGCAGCCTGGGAAGCCAGGCTCCACAAAAGGGAAAAAAAAAAAAAGAAATAGTGGCGAGCCTGATTTTTTTTTTTTTCCCCCTCTTGCCCCCCCACAGCCTGCCTTCCTGAGCTGCATGGGGGCCCAGTGCTTCCCTCTGTGGCTGTAGTGCTCCCCAGGACTGTCTGAGCCAGGTGCCTGTGGTTGGGTGCTGCGTGGGGGGGTGCCACCGCTGCTGCGGAGGGAAACAACAGCCCCATCCCAAGCTAAGGGACCACCTGCCTGCCAACAGTTCACTCTCCCCTCCCCACTTCTAGAGAGGCAGGTAAGGATCAGGGTCCAACATGGGTATACACAATATGGGGATTTACTTTGCCCTAAATTGAAGTGGTGTTTTTAAAAAAACCACTGCTTTAATTTTAGAGAGAATTAAACCCCTGTGTCAGGTGCAAATGCCCTTTTTGGCCAGTAGGGATTAAAGGTTAACTTAGGGAGCCATGAGGGGCATTTTCCAAGCAATATCTTCTATTCCAATTTGTACTTAGTTTTTTATTCCACACTTACTGCTGCAGTGTCTGAACCCTGGGTCTCTGTATCTGTAGCCGAGGTTAGTGGTATATTGCTCTCCTCTTTGGAAAAAAAAAAAAGCAATTCAATTTGCACTTACAAAAACCTGCTTTTAAAATGTGATTATTTCAGCATGGAATACTGCTTTTGTTTCATGCTTCAGAATTTTAAGTGTTTTCCACTTTTGAGCTAGCCAGAAGCTTTGTCTTTTCCATCCAGTTATACTTTAATATAAAATGGCTTAATTCAGGGGATTTGCACAAAGCAAGAGACAATTCCTTTGCCTGTCTTGCCTGTTTAGATGCCGAGGATAGTAAAAAGAAATTTTACAAATGAGAAACGTACAGCACAGTCAGTTGCGTGAAGTAAGAAGTCTGTGGCAGAGTGGGGCATTAAACACAAACTTCCTGAGTCCCTGATCACTCAGTGCTTTCCCTTGAAGAGCAATCCTTCCTTCTGTGAAAAATAATGAAACTTTCAGATGTGCATGTGGGTCATAATGCCAGGTTTGCTGAAAAACACATTCTCCCTGGTTTTTATTGATCTTAGAAATAAAAATAAAAGCAAGCTCCTTTTCCAATGATTGCTTCACTATAGCCAGAAAATAGCCCTGTTTTAAGGCAGGGCTGTCCAACTAACTGGTGGCCTGCAGGCCACAGGGAATCTACAAGGGGAAATCATTTGGTTCCCACCTGGCTGCCGCAGCCCCGATTCCTCAGATTACAGAAGCAGCTTGGGTCTTCTCCTCCTCCTCCTCCTGGCTTACACCGCCAACCCAGCTTCAGGGGGCAGCAGTGATCAGCCCACAGTGCAGGGTAACCTGGCAGCCCCAAACAGTTGTGTGGCTCAGTGCCACAAGTGAACCTGCAGGGAGCACAGGGCAGCAGGGAAGTGAGATGCGGGAGCGTCTTCTGCCTGCCCACTCACTGTGCAATGTTGGGGATGAGGGGAAATGCGCCTACCAATGCATTAAGTTCAAAGGAGTGGGAAAGCATCTGCTCCTGCTCATGTTTGGTGCGACAAGGTAAGGAGACCCTGCCTGTACATATGGTGTGACAATGTGGTGGAGCAACCATCCATCCATATAGGGTGCAACTGGGAGGCAAGTGGCTCTAACTAATGCATTCCCCCACAGCGTGCAGCCTTCACTTTTGGAGCCCATAGAGCATGGGTCCCTGTGACAGGATGGGAACCTAGGATCCCCTACCATGCCAAGTTGGTATAAAATGCACCCTCGTTCTCACCCGCCACATCTTTGATGGTATGAATATTAAAGGAGGCTGCCTTTTGTCCTCCTTGGCACGGTACCCCTGACGTACTCCGGCCTGTGCCCTGTCTACGGTGATCATGGGCACTCCCGCCTCAAGGGCTACGCGTGGCTCCTACCACCCCTAATACCACGCCCCAAGCCTCTCAGATGTCCCAGATGTTGTTCAGTCAATTACTGTTGCCCACGCCTTCGCGGACACTCTCTGGCCTCTCTTTCCTTACAGTTGCCCGCGCTCCCCGCGGACACTCCCAGGCCTCTCTAGGCCGAGCCCATACTGGACCCTCCTCGTTTGTGCGCCCACCCTGGGGACTCCCCGCGATCCCCTGCCCACACTGGGCCTTTTCCTCGTGATCCCCTGCCCACACTGGGGCCTTTTCCTCGCGATCCCCGCAATCGAGGCTCAAGTGGCCGTAGCTGTGCCTGGCCCCCAGACCCCCTTCTCGGGTCCTACGCCCCACTGGGGCTCCTCACAATTGAGGCTTAGGTGGCCATAGCCGTGCCTGGCCCTGAATCCCCTCCTTGGGCCTTAATCTAAGCACCCTCTGGGGTTTACAATTCCTGTGTGGCTCAGGCGGCCTCAGCCTTACCTGGCCCCAATCCACTGTGCCCCTTCTCAGGGCTGGGGTCAGTACCCCCTTAATGCTGTGCCCTCTCTGGCACCGGGGTCTCCACACCACTGTGGAGCCCTATAAGTCCTCCTACAACCCCTATTAGCCTCACCCGGTCCTCCGGTGTAACAACAAAGCAAAACCATAAGCCAATCGGCCACAACTCAAGAACCAAGCCACCTGGCTAAATGTAAACTCTAAACCATCAGGCCATTTATCCTTCCAAATCCCTACCAGGGCTTCCTCCACCTGGTCTCCTTCCACAGAAGCTGCTCAGGCCATCAGGCTTCCCTACTCTGCCTGCTTCAACAGAGCTCCTACTTCCTCAGCTGCCAGAGGAGAACCGCCTGCTTGGCCTCAGCCTGGGCTGTTTATATAGGCCAGGCCCTGCCCCCTTCTGGTCAGCTGACCCACTGCAGTTGCCCCAGCAACTGGCACCTGTCCTTCTTTCTAGAAGCAGGGCACTTCAGTGCCCTGTGACACACCTCCCCCTTTAAGTTTGAGGCTCACTAGGAGCGGAGCGCGGAAGTGCCCTGCAACAGGCCCCCAGCCACTTAGAAGCTGGAAGGCAGAATAGATATGTACCGTTATAGGTTAACTAAATACGATGTATAGAGAGAGCACTTAAAAGTTGGACAGCCCTGTTGTAAGGAAACTAGGCAGGAATCTCCCATGTGCCTAAGTTCTATGGGATGCATTATCAGGATCATTTGACATAGCAAGTAAACATTACTTTTGGGCTCTAAAGTTATATGATGATAAGAAAGCACTAAAACATGGTCTTAAGCCATTTGTTTGTGAGAATTTAAAGATACAAGTTTGCAACTGTTAAATTTAACTTCCAAATATGTATCAATTTTCCATGGGAATGTCTCATGCTATATGTAGGTCTAGAAAGAAACCAACTGATAAAAATACCACCAGTTCTTTATCAGGCAATATACTGAAGTTAACTAAAGGCCTGATTCTTACAGTAAATATTGCATAATACCTTCATTGCCCTAGAAATACTTATAGAACAATGTTCCAATGATCAAGAGTGAGAATGGCTAAATCTGGCCTAGAATCTGAGTACTATTCCTTTTTCTCCAAAAGAACTACTAACAACATGCAGTATTAAAGATTAAATAGTCAATGAAACAATGTTCAACTATAGTTTAACTTATCCAAAATGATGATATTACCTGCTACCTATGTTGCATGCATCCTAATCAAATGGGTGATGCCATTTAAAACAAAAGTCACCTTAAGACAAAATAAGGAAAATAAAAGACCTTCCTGCTTGGTTAAGCCACAGTAGATATACGGAGATATCAATCTTAATGTCTTATCCCTTTAGGGTATAAAATGGTTTAGATAGATTTTGGACATATCTGAAAATGACTAAGTGTTTTGATGAATAGATAAGCAATTTCTGAATCATAGCTCATATTCAACCTTGACCAAAGGGATTAATGTTTATTTTCTCTGAATGATTTATAGTGTATTAATTCAAATATATATTATTGTATCTATTTCTTTCTCTGTATTCTGTAGACCCAGTGGAGTCATTGCTTGAGCTCTAAAATATTCTTATTTCATAATGAACCAGAGACACAGATTTTGGAGATGTCATAGAAAGTAAGTATTTTCCAGTAGATTGTGTCCCAGATAGAATTGTTAAGGTAAATCCATAAATAAATGTATATCTACCAAAAGAGTTTAGAAGCAAAGAAAAGAATGAGTCATCTACCTTTGTGGGAGGGGTTAAGTCCAAAGAGTCAGCCAAACTTTATGCATTTAATGCCAAAATTATCTCTCCCTCCCCTCCCCCCGCCCAAAAAAACAACCCCAACCCCAACCCTCAGCAGCTACATTTCCTAACCCTGGAAATGCTTAAAAGTCACTAGCTGCCTTCCTCTTTGGATTTCCTTTCTTGGAGCAATTCCTTTTTGGCCTTTCACAGAGCTAGCCTGCTTTTATACTTGCACCTAACTGCTACTAGGATCCAAAAATTCAGAGACCATGACCTCTATGTCACTTGAGATTCCCAAACTGGCAAGTATGCTCTGAGCTCACATAACACATCCTGACAGGATGAAGTCCCTCACAGTATATAGTCGCAGTTATTTTTAAAGCCTGGGCAAAAGAGGAGCCCAGTTTTTATATAATAGAGATATGGTTAGAGTACTCAGCAAGAACGTAGGAGACCCATGTGTTACAAGCCTTGCATCCACTGTATCCCCACGTCCAAAGACCAAACTACTTGTTAGGCTGGGCAAGAATATACCCAGCCTTCCTGTTGAAAACCTTCTACTGTCCTTAAATGCATGCAGTATTCATAGGATCAAAAAGAGAAAGCTCAAGATAAAACCTGACTCTGTAGTTTAATATCCCTTTTTAGGGAGTGCTTCTCAGTGGTCCTTTCAACAAGGACAGGTGAAAAGGTACCTTCAGTTCAGTCCAGCCTACAGCCTGATCATTTGGGCACTTCCTAGAGAAGTGAGAGATTCATAGATTCATAAATGTTAGGGTTGGAAGGGACCTCAATAGATCATCGAGTCCAAACCCCAGATGTGAGTTCAGATTTTCTCAGGCTGAGGAAGGCCTTGAACCCAAGTCTCCCATGTCTTCAGCAAGTCCTTTAAGCCTTAAACTATTAGACAAAAGGTCACAGAATCAGAAATTCAGGGCTGGAAGGGACCTTCAGACATCATATAGTCCTGCCAAAAGGTAGGATCATTCCTACCCAAACTATCCTATACAAATCCATTGTCTGCCCAATTAGTAAAACTACACAGACAATTCTGACACAACCACTAGACATACCACCCTAACCTGCCACAGGGAAAACAAGAGGGCAACCATGGGCAATGTCCTGCAGCTGCAAGGGTTGTTAAAATAAACTTTAGGGATCCAAGGAAGAGTGTCACACAGCCTGCTACAGAGGAAGACAAAACACTCCAAAGTCTGTACCAATGTGACGATGGGGGAAAATTCCTTCCTAGCCCCAACTATTGTGATTGATATGGCTCTGAGCAGTGGGGCAAGCCCTCCTAGTCAGGAACCTCTAGGTTGACGTCTCAGCCGGATCACTGGCACACCCTAGTCAAAATCCACAGCCTTGGCTGCAGCGGACACACAAGGCTTCCAAAGAAGGCAAAAAAAATCCTCACATGTAGAGCAACCTCACACGTGGAAAATCCTCACATATGGAAAGGAAAAAAATCCTTCCCAGCCACATGTAGCAATCAGCAAAGCCACAAAACATGGAAAATAGCCACAGTACAGCAGGTATATGCCTAGATAGCATGGTACATGCCTAGATCTTCCCTGACCAATGCTTGTCCAATGCCTTCTTGAACACCTCCAATGGTGGAAATTCCACAACTTATCCAAGCAGACAATTCCACTGCCTCACTATTCTATCAGGGATTTTTTTTTTTCCTGATATCCAATCTCAACCTACGTGGCAGCAAATTCAAGCCATTGGTACATGTTCTGCTGTCTACATCAAGGGAGAAAAGGTGTTTTTCCTTTTTCTTCTTGGAGTTCTTTGACTATCTATCACTTTCTGGCTTACCTTTGGTGTAACTTCTCTATGACCTTTCTATAATGTGGAACCCAGAATTGCACACAATATTATAGATAAGGCCTAACCCATGTTGAATAAAGAGACACTATCATATTCCACGTCTTATACCTAATGCTTCTATTTACGAAACCCAAAACCTCATCCATCTTTTGTGCAGCTCCATCACACTCACTGCCAACTCCTATCGGGTCTGTGATCTACCAAGATTCTTAGATCCTTCTCTATAGTGCTGCCATCCAGCCAGGTGTCATTCATTTTGTACTTGTGGGTTTTTTTAATGTTCTTCTGGAAGTGTAGCACCTTGCACTTGTTAGCATTGAACTTCATCCTGTTAGCTCCAGCATAATTTTCCAATCTGACCCTTCTGAATTGCAATCCTGTTCTATTTGTTCAAAATCCTTCCTACTTTAATATCACTTGCACTAAATTTGCTCAAGAACCTATCTATCCCAGCATCCAAATAATTGTTAAACACGTTCAGAGCATGAGGCCCAGGACAGAGCTCTGTGAAATTGCCCTTGAAACCTCCTGCCATTCTGACATGGATTCATTTATAATTATCTTCTCCTTATGGCTATTCAACTAGTTGTCTATCCACCTTTATAGTTGTATTGTCTAGCCCACATTTGTCCATACCCTTTCCTCTCTGCTTCCCAGAGATGGACAGCACAGGCAGCCACAAGTAAGTAATGCCTCAGGGGCAGGGGGAGGCAGGAGGGATCCCCAAGGGGCAGAGGGGAGACCTGGAGGAAGGCAGCAGGGAACCAGGGAAAGCCTGGAATGGGACCAGGGCAGGATGCTTACTTTTCAGTCCTCCAGGCCCCTATTGGCCTGAAGTGTGACTGCTCTAAACTTGAGCTAGCACTAACACAGCTCAACGTATGTGCGGCTCACAGTGCAAGAGGTAACAAGGCCCTAAGTCATAACTACTAACAGAGGGATCATCTCCCAGTTACCCAACACCCTCAATCTTCTGTTAAGGAGCCTCTCTAAATTATACCTTCTATCACTAGATGGGGGAGGCATTGGATTGCTATTCTGACAGGCCTAAGTCTTCCCATGTAAGAGGTCTTCTCTGAAGAAAGAACCTGAGCTAACTTAAGAGTCTAGGAACCTAAAAGTTACGCATTCAAATACCTAACATAATGAGCTAAGTCCCATAAAGGATTTGGGTAGCTAACTGCAAGTCAATGCACATAGTAGAATTAACTACTGAGGAGCAAGTTATAAATTCCTTTTTCTTTGCCATACATGTCAATCACATCCTTTCACTTACAGCCCAAAGTTGAACCTTAATTACAGAAACTAAATCTAATTTTTAAGTAATATATATATATAATGAGAGCAGAAGGTTGGACTAGATGCACTTTTGAAGTTTCTTCCAGTCATATTTTATTATGTTCCTATATTTAACACAGTTATAACTATTTTCTCTGTCTGCCTCTGTCTTTCTTTAGGCATGTATATACTAAGCTTGTTTAGGCAAAGATTCTAATTGTGGCATTTGGGTCATTATATCTGAGAGTCTGCTAAATCAGAAATCTGATGTGCAGAAAGACTAGCATGTCTGGCAGAAGACCAGCTTGGCTTCTCAGGGAACTCTTCAGTAAGATAAAACATAAGAAAAGAAGCTTACATGATGTGGAAACTTGGCACAAAAATGGCAGAAACAGCATGCTGTGGACTGAATCAAGAATCTGAAGCCATCCACCTCATATGGAAACATGTGCCTGGGTTGCAGTATAACCTATTTATCCTGGATTGGCTTTGTCAGCCATCTTTGGACCCACAGATAAGAAAATCATGGAAGATAATCATCCTCATTTGCAAGGGATTAACAGAAGATTGAGGGCGTTGGGTAACTGGGAGATTGCCCCTGAGTTGAAGGCTATTATTAACTCCCCTCTCAGTCTTCTCTTTTCCAGACTAAATAAGCTCAGTTCCTTTCTCATCAGTCATGTGCCCCAGCCACTTAGCCATTTTTTCATCTCATATTGTCATCATGAGGAATCAAAGTACTGAGATCCTTGCAACAGATCTCCTTTTGGGATGGCCCTGGGCTTTAGTCTCCCACAAGCTGATGTTGACGTTGCATTTTTTTCAACTTGGCCCTGAAGACATCCTTGAAGTCCCCCTCCTGAGTGCATGCCTTGACTAAGCTGGGAGAATAAAACTTGCTTGAAGAGTCTGGAGTCAGACATCCAGATGACATGGCCAGCCCAGCGACAATAATGCTGGAGTATCATCATCTCAATGCTTGTGATTTTTTTCTTGCTAAAGGACACTAATGTTAGTACCTCTATCTTTCCATAGGATTCAAAGGATCTTCCATAGGCAGCATTGATGGTACTTCTTCAGTGGCTAGAGGTGTCTCCTATATGTTGACTATCTCAGCTCCCTACAGCAAGGTAGGGATCATGACTGCTTGATAAACCATGAGCTTGGTTCAAAATTGATGTTGCCATCTTCAAACACCAATTTCCTCAGGCATCTGAAGGCTGCACTGCCCATTTGAGGCAATGTTGCATTTCTTCAGTGTCTCACCATAAATCTGAATTACCAGACCTGGGGACTGCTCATTAAGAGCTTGTTGATAGAGAACTTTAGTCTTCTGAATGATAAGCACAAGTCCCATTTTCTTATATGCCTCAGTAA
Source organism: Crocodylus siamensis (assembly GCF_052110815.1). NCBI lineage: Eukaryota > Metazoa > Chordata > Crocodylia > Crocodylidae > Crocodylus > Crocodylus siamensis. The sequence continues at coordinate 71,209,726 of NC_143398.1, forward strand.
AGACATCAACAATTATCAGAAGATCTGCTTCTGAGTGAGCACACACTATAGCATCATCAGTGTACTGGAGCACAATGATTGAGGTCAGAGTAGTCTTGGTTTTGGCTCAGAGCTGACTGAGATTAAACAATTTACCATCCAATGGGCATGCCCAGGGCCTGGCAGGGCCTGGCCTGGCAGAGAGCATGGGCCCAGGAGACAGCTGTCCACTGTCAGGGACTGAGAGATTGTTCCCTGCTCGTGGGAGCTGCCTGCTGCCAGGGTGGACTCTGATGGCAGAGCTGGGGCAGGGAAAATATCCCCTTGCCCCGGCAGCAGGGAACTCCCAGTCTGGGCTCCCCAATAAGTGGCAGGCAGCTTGGAAAGAGCTGTGGGGGAGAAGCAGGTCCCAGCCCCTGCCCTGATCCATTCGTGGGGCAGCTAGAAGTGAGTACACAGCTGGTTGGGGATTTCCTACCCCAGCAGGGGCACACTGCTAGCTGCCCCACCAGTGGGTTGGAGCAGGAGGCTGGGACCTGCCCCTCTCCCACAGCTCTTTCCAAGCCCTATTCCTCAATTGCTTGATTGGGCATGGACCCAGTAAAAAGCTGCAGGGCTGGGACCTAACCCAGACTGGGAAAGTTCCTGGCCAGCCCTGGGCTGCATGGGAAAGCCTGCACATGCAGCCTGGAGCTCTCTGGGGACTGCCTGAAACAGGGTAGTCCCCATCCACCTCCAGCCTGCATGTGCAGACTTCCCCACACAGCCCAAGGGTGGCTGGGAACTGTCCTGATCTGAAGGAGGCACAAGCCAGCTCTAGACTGGTGGTAGGGGATAGTGGAAACTCCCCCTGTACAGGGAGGTCCTGGTCCCCATGCCATGAATGTGGAGTAGGGGCCAGGAGTTCCCCGCTGCTGGGACAGGGGGTCATTGCCCCCACCTGAGCTCCAGTGGTAGAGCCCATGCCAGCAACAGGCAGGTCCTGAGGGTAGAGAGCCATCTCCCATCCCCTGCTTCCCAGCTGACCAGGAGCAGATTTGCTCATGGTTGACTGTCTACAAGTGTCTTACTACACAGTAATTACTCTGAAGTTAATTTTCTACTTGCATTTGCAGGTAGTAAATTAACTACCAAGTAGAGCAACTGAAAAGGAGAGTATGGTCTGCACATATAGATGGTGATGCTTACTACACAGTAATTTGCTATACTTCACAGTAAAGCATCTCGTGTAGATGTGCCCAGTTGGTACTTCAGCTCCACTCCAACTGGAAGCTTGTTGGTGGTCAGATATAGCATCATGGTAAGGAATATTAAGAAGAGAGTTAGAGCAATGACACAGCCTTGTTTAACTCCAGTCTTAATCTCAAAGTTATCTGTGATAGATCCATTACAGAGAACAGAACCACTGCTCACATACCATCATGGACCAGGAAAAGAATGGTGACAAATTTCAGTGGGTATCTGTGCCCCAGAAGGATCCTCCACAATGCTTCTCAATTGACAGTCAAAGTTTTCATGAGGTCAAAGAAGGACACATAGGGAGGTTTATGTTGTTCCTGCCATTTTTTCCTGCAGCTGGTGAGCAGTGAAGGTCACATCAGTTATGCCTTTTGATGTCCAAACCCACAATGAGATTCCAGGAGGAGCTCTTAAGCAAGTCATCGGGAAAGCTTTGGCTTCCATGACCACAGTCCACTCTGCGGAGAGAGAGGCAGTGCGCTCCTGGGAAGGGATGGCCTCCACCTCTCTCCGCTGGGGAGGAGGCTCTTCTCAGCCAGACTGGCTTACCAGCTCCACTGGGCTTTAAACTAAGCCCACTGGGGGATGTGGGGACTATTGCCACTGCTGGCCCACTGAGTGGCCCTTGCAAAGCCAGCAGGCCAAGGGACATAAGGGATACCACCCCAGCCCTAGCCCTGGAACAAAATGTAGGCAGGGCAAGGGCCCCCAAGGGGACACTTGCGTGTCTATACACAAATGCCATTAGCCTGGGGAATAAACAGGAGGAACTTGTTCTCCTGATAAACACAAATAACTATGTCATTGGGATAACGGAGACCTGGTGGGACTCCACCCATGACTGGACCATGGGTATAGAGAGCTATACCCTGTACAGGAGAGATTGAGTGGACAAAAGGGGTGGGGACGTAGCTGTCTATGTCAAGGAAAGCTACGCATCCCTGCAAGCCGACATTGCCACCCATGGTGGATGACTTGAGACCCTCCGGGTTAAAATCTGTGGGGAACATGGCACAAGGGGATACTATGGTGGGGGTCTAATACAGACCCCCTACCCACAGTCAAGACCTTGGCCAGGAGTTCACCAGGGAATTGGCTGAGGCCACACACTCCCGGTGTATGTTTGTCATGGGAAACTTTAACTACCCAAACATCTTGTGGGAGGAGTGCTCGGCCAAATCCGAGTGGTCGCAAAGCTTTCTCTCATGTGTGGATGACCTCTATCTGATGCAGGAAGTCTACAGGCCAACAAGATGTAAAGCACTACTTGACCTCGTACTGACAACTGGGGATGACCTAATCAGAGACCTAACGGTCGAAGGGAAGCTGGGCGATAGTGACCAACACCTTCACCATCTGCCATAAAGCTGGCAAGTCAGTCAGTAATACAGAAGTCCTCAACTTCAGGAAAGCTGACTTTGACCAACTAAGGAAGCTTGTCAGAGAGGCCCTAAAAGGCCACAACCCAATGGAGAGGGGAGTTCAGGATGAGTGGTGTGGCGGAATGCCGGGCTAGCGATTCCGGCACCGCCTGGGGAGCCGCGGGCTTTACGGAGCGGGTGAGCGCGCGGCTTGTGGGGCGGGATTGGAGGTAGCTTTATGACCGCCTTTGAGGTTCGCCAAGCTGGCGCAAGTAGACAACTTAGAGTAAGTTGTTAGTTTTCTATAATAAGTTTGTAGGATGTCTGTTGGTTCACGGGGTTCTGGAGCAAGCCTTTGCTTTCCACCACTGGAACTAGTTCAATGATGGGTGCGGCTGCCGACTCCTTAAGTCTCAGAACTGGTCAACAGCTCATTGAGATGGGATGTTAGTAATAGAAGTTATTACAGAGCAGATATAAAGTGAAGTAAAAATTTGTTTTATTCACTCACCTGGCCTCACCCTCTTACGAATAAGAGGGGAGGCCGGCTGGAACGAAGTTGCAGTAAATATAAGTATAGAGAGTGTAGATATGCTGTCTAAGCTACAAAGAGAGGCAGCTGAGAAGTGGAGTCTCCGATGTTTCTTCAGTTACAGTGTGCCGGATACAAAGGGGGTCTGTTGGTTTACAGGGTTCCGGAGCAAGCCCTTGCTTTCCACCACTGGAACCAGTCCAATGATGGGTGCAGCTGCCAGCTCCTTAAGTCCCAGAACTGGTCAACAGCTCATAAACAGGATGGTGAATACAAAACTGTAACACGGTGAATCGTTGTCGATTGTCGGATTTTCGAGGCCTTGGTTTTCACTGGGATACGCCCAGGCGGGGAGGCTGAGGACTGGCTGCAGGGTGATCTGGCCTGCAGGGTCGTCCAGTCGTCATCTCTGCTACTTCCTGCCTCTATGCCTCTTTTATAGATGTTGGTTGGACTGCCTCTGTGACACTAACTATGATATAAGCCAAGCATACAGGGATAGGATAGTTTCTTTTACACAGTAGTTACTAGGTAGATTTTCTACATAAGTTTTGTTTCTGCAGAAATGACACTTATAGATAAGAAATTAAACTTTCAGAATGCGCATGTGCAGCTTAATACAAGCGTAGAAAAGTACAAAGCGTTCATTTTGATTAAAAGACAAAACTTCAAGGTTACATAAATGTGAGAGTGCTGCGCGGCAGTTATACAGAAATAAAATAAGATCTTTACAAGTGGTTGCTCCTCAAGGGAGCAATCCTGGATGTGCAAGCAAAGTCCATCCCGTCTCAGAGGAAAGGCAGCAAAAGGGCACAGCAGCCCCCTTTGCTCTCTGGGGAACTGGCAGACCTCCTGCGTCTTAAAAGGAAGACCTATAAAGGTGGAGGACTGGAACCGCCACCAAGGAGGAATACTCTGCTTTAGTCTGGGCTTGCAGAGAGCAAATCAGGAAAGCCAAGGTTGCGACAGAACTCCAACTAGCTACAACTATCAAGGACAATAAAAAGTCCTTTTTTAGATATGTAGGGAACCAGAGGAAAAGCAAGGGCAACACTGGATGCCTGCTAAACCAGATGGGGCAACTGATGCCCAGGAAAAAGCAAACTTGCTAAATGGGTACTTTGCATTAGTTTTTCAACAGCCCCATGGAACAGCCCTGCCCACTGTGGGTCAGGGAGGCCCGGGTGAGGGAGATTCCTTGCTCCCCATCGAAGCTGACCTCATGAAGGAGCACCTCAACAGGCTGGATACCTTCAAGTCAGCCAGCCCTGATGGGTTACACCCAAGGGTACTCAGGGAGCAGGTGAGCATCATAGCTCAGCCCCTGCCATGGATCTCTGAGAGCTCCTGGTGCTCTGGTGAAGTGCCCAGTGATTGGAAGAGGGCCAATGTGGTGCCTATCTTTAAGAAAGGGATGAAAGTAGATCTGGCAAACTACAGGCCCATCTGCTGGACCTCTATCCTGGGGAAGGTATTGGAAAAGATTATCAAAGAGGCCATCTTTAATAGACTAGCTGAAGGCAATATCCTGAGGGATACCTAGCATGGTTTTGTTGCGGGTAGGTCTTGCTTGACCAATCTGATTTCCTTTTATGACCAGGTGACTTATCACCTGGACAAGGGGGAAGAGATCAACGTTGTATATTTTGACTTTAAAAAAGCCTTTGATCTGATACCCCACAATCACCCCTTGGCTAAACTGGCTAACTGCAGCCTCGACCTCACCACAATCCGCTGGCTGAGGAAATGGCTCCACGGTAGAACCCAGAGGGTTGTGGTTGACAGGAGCCAATCGTCTTGGTGCACTGTGACCAGTGGGGTCCCTCAAGGCTCTGTCCTAGGGCCTATACTATTTAATGTCTTCATCAGTGATGTGGGCACTGGTGTCAGAAACAGACTGGCCAAGTTTGCCAATGACACCAAACTCTGGGGTAAGGCATCCACACCTGAGGACAAGAGAGTGATCCAGGCAGATCTTGACAGGCTCATGCAATGGGCGGATGAGAACCTGATGGTGTTCAACACTGAAAAATGCAAGGTTCTCCACCTTGGGAGGAAAAACCTGCAGCATGTCTATAGGCTTGGCAGCGCTATGCTGGTTAGCACTATGGATGAAAGGGACTTGGGGGTCATGGTTGACCACAAGATGAACATGAGCCTTCAGTGTGATGCTGCGGCTAGTAAAGTGAGCAAAACGCTGGCTTGCATCCATAGATGCTTCTCAAGCAAATCCTGGGACATCATTCTCCCATTGTACTTGGCCTTGGTGAGGCTGCAGATGGAGTACTGTGTCCAGTTTTGGGCTCCACAATTCAAAAAGGATGTGGAGAAGCTTGAGAGGGTGCAGAGGAGAGCCACGTGCATGATCAGAGGTCAGGAAAACAGACCTTATGAGGAGAGGCTGACAGCCATGGGGCTCTTCAGCCTGGAAAAGCACAGGCTCAGGGGTGATCTGGTGGCCACCTGTAAGTTTATCAGGGGTGCTCATCAGGATCTGGGGGAACGTCTGTTCACCAGAGAGCCCCAAGGGATGACAAGATTGAACAGTAACAAACTCCACTGTGCCTGATTCAGGCTGGACATAAGAAAGAACTTTTTCACTGTCCAAGCCCCCAAGTTTTGGAATAGATGGAGGCAGTTCAAGCACCCACTTTGAATGCCTTCAAGACACATTTGGATACTTATCTTGCTGGGATCCTATGATCCCTGCCAACTTCCTGCCCCTGGGGCAGGGGGCTAGACTCGATGATCCTCTGGAGTCCCTTCCGGCTGAAGTGTCTATGAAATCTGTGAAAGTCTATGAAGTGGAAAGAAATGGTTTAGAAGGATTCTTGCAATGATCTTTCCTATAGTGGACAACAAGGTGATTCATCTGTAATTTCTACAGTTGAATCTGTCTCCTTTCTTGAAGATTGTCATGATCATGGCATCCCTGGGATCATCTGGGTTTTTCCACTGGCTTCAGCTATCTGTTTGCAGTGGTGCCAGATGACAAAACAAGGAGCAATGGTCTCAAGTTACAGCAATGGAAGTTTAAGTTAGATATGAGGAAACACTAGGAGGGAAGTAAGGCACTGGAGCAGGTTAGCCAAAGAGGTTCCATCCTTGAAGGTTTTTAAGACCCGGGTAGACAAAAATTTGGCTGGGGTGATATACCTGGGGATACTTTGAGAAGGCAATTGGAGTAGATGATGACATCCTGAGGTCCCTTCCAACCCTAATTTTCTATGATTCTATGTTGAATAGTCTTTCTATGCAAGTGTCCTTTCTGAATCTGTTGGAATACTCTGTTAAGTAAAGTACTCTTAAACTAGAAACATGGCTAAATCATGCCATCCATAATAAGTTGCTATTCATGACTTTTTCCTAGTTGTCAACATACTGGGCACTGTCCTCACTTTAAGAGATTGGTGTTACTGGCATCTAAGCAATATCAGCCTCATTCCATGTTTATTATTTTGCTTAGATACTCGGTCAAGTGAAAAGTATATTTTGTAATATCAGTTTATTTACAACCACATTAATCAGAATGAGTGACAATGTCTTATTATGCAGCATTTGCCAATATTGGTAATATCTAGGCATCTGTGCGTTTCCATGAACAGTTCCTATTCACTATGAGTAATTATGCATCAAGGCTTCAACTACTCAATTGTTGTACAACAATTTCACTTTCAGCTCTTTGCCAGGATGTTTTATGATTCAATGCTAATTAGCTGTTAAAAATTCCACACAAGAAACTGCCTCATCTCTGGTAAGAAAAATAGCTTTCATCTCTGAGGTTAGGTCAGCTCAGAAACCTAAAATGTTTACATTTTTTATTATATGCCATGATCTAAGAAATGCTACAACTCCTGATGGCTACACTGTAATAAAGAAAGACAAGCCAGTTTTTCTAGGCTGTGTAGGGAGTTGTCCTATAGCAATTATCTGTAATGTTCCACCCAGCAAGTCTGTGCATAACTCTCCAAGGCATTACTTCCTAGATTTAGCTTCAAGGCCTGAAAAAAGTAGTGTCAACTGTGCTACACTAAGACACACAACCTGAAAAATCTGGCCCATAATCTTCAATTAAGTCATCCTTAGCTCCACCACCCTGTAGGAACCCAGGATTGTGAATTTGCATAGGTGGTATTTAAAGCAGTAAAACAAGTTGCTCTCCAATAGCTAGAGTGCTTTGATAATTAGCTTTACAGATTCATGCAACACTCTGTAAACCCAATTAATCAGATCCTACCTACTGGATGCTGAGCTAATGGAAGGAACTGAGCGTATCTACATGTGGCCCTATGGCACTGTTGTTACTGCAAGTCATTTAGTACTTCCTTTTGGATGGCGTACTGCACTGTGCCAGCCAACCAGCCCATACTGCACTCTGCCAGCCATGTACTGTGCTGTGCCAGCCACATAGTTATTTTTAGCTCTTACATTGCCATAGCAGTGTGCTATAATAAGGGAGCATCTTGCTATGGCGATGTAGCTGCAGCGTCATGGTTTTTCCCTGTTGATGCTACGTCGCCATAGCTCACTGTCACTGACTTCCTCTCGGTTGCGTTCTTCTGTAGCGGTCGGTTTCCTAGAATCATTTGGGCATACTTTACCTAAATAAATTTTGCAGGGGGTGAAGGCATTGGTGATGTCTTTTGTATCTCCTGATCTCTTCCTATGGCATATTGTACATGAAGCCTTTGTTTAAAAAAAAAAAATTCACCTGAAGCTCCTAATTTACTAGGCTCTTGTCAGGTGCTCCATTGCTTGTACTGTGCAGAATGAGTCAGATTGCATGTTCCAGTGGTTCCTTTGAATATAACATGTTCCTTTGAAGTTGCAGGGGACCAGATTGGGGCATTGCACCAGTTAATGGCAATCGGGTTTCCAGGGCACTCATCATATCCTTTGAAGGGTACTGTAAGGCATGAGGACATAAGCAGATAAATCAGGCTGAGGCTTGTCCCTGCCTGGACAACCTCACATCCCTACTGCCCAGCCCCTGTGTTAAGGAGGTAAGCACTGTGATATATAAACTAGTTTTTGAAACTGGGTGACACTCAAGTTGCAAAAGCTGTGGAGGGGTGCCTCAAGTCCAGTGAGACATGCCTTGAATCCAAAATGACATGAGGGATATGGGCAGGAAGCGCACTCCCACTGATTGTTCCCAGCTGACCAGTCCATACTGCTGGTTGGGGTTGGGGGAAGCTTCAGCTGAGGGCTGTGAGGAGTGTCTGTTCAGGGTGCCAGGCTCAGCAGAAGTGGTAGGGTCAAATCCCTACTCCACTGTCCTTCCCTCACTGGCCCTGAAGGCCTCCAGCTGTGAGAAGCAGTTGTGGTTAGTGCCAGGCAGGGCTGAGGATGGGGATGCCAGGGGTAAGCCCTGCCTTCCAGGCACTTCTGCTCCATGCTTACCCCCAGGTGTCCTCCCCAAGGCTGGGAGGGACCCACCTGATGCCTCCAGCACTGTTTGCAGCAAAGCCCAGTATCCCACACTGCCACTTACTGAAGCCTTTAGCTGGATTGGTGCAAGAAGAGCCCTGAGATTCCCCTGAGCCCACATCAGCCAGAGACAGCACCAGAAGGGTTGCCCCTTCTTACACCCACAGGCAACCCCTTCTGAAGGGGATGAGAGAGAATGGGAGGGGAGGTGCCTGCACTGGAGCGGAGAGGGGTGCCAAGAGTGGGGACTCCAAAAAGTCCCCAGAAGCCGCTACCCTCTGATACAGTCTTCCCACAGGGTGGGACCTGCTTGGTCCTCCAAGGTGTCCCACTTCAGCTTTAGGCAATGCAGGGGAGCCAGCCACTGGAAAATGAAGCTGCTGACATGTGACCTTCACTATGGAAGGAGGATTCCCACGCCACTTCAACATGCCATGGATCCACCCCCGCTGCGTATCCTGCAGTACTATGTACTTCTGTATTTGACATCAGGCTATTACAAGTAACTGTTCCCAGTCAGCACTGTGGATATTCAACAGAGGTTTTAGCTTTACAGCTGCTACCACCCTAATTCTTAGGTTCCTGGTATAAGAGGAGGTATTTACAATGGTACTTGAGAAATAAAAAAGTTCAGACCTCGTTAAAACAGTTGGGAAAACTCCCTGGCTATAATGACAGGGCTTCCAGCTGTCTGAAATCAATCCCAAAACTTTACAGTGCTTATGAAAAGTATTCGCCTGTGTTGTGAACACCTACTCTCAGTTCACACATTTCAGGATGGGAAAGGTGTAGTTCCTTTCTCTGATACGCAAAGGCTGTAGTTGGTAGTTTGATCTAGTGGCTCTGGGATACAGATTTCACATGACAGCACAAAGCCATTCTGAGCTCAGTGCCTCCTTTAGTGCTTTCCTGGTTTAATTATAACATGAAAGTAAAGCCATATTTAGATACAGAATTTAAAATGGCCTGACTTTCAGAGGTGTGTAAGTTACCTGGTGTTCCACACTTTTTAAGATCACATCTTTGTCCTTAAGTATCTAAATATACAGGTTTTCCAGTGCTTATTCACTAAAGTCTAAAAATTATGTCCCTGTATTGGGAAGCCCCCATACCTAAGTGAATCACAGTTATATAATTGCAAATTATATGCCAATGCACTCAGCTTTGCCCAGGTACTTAGCAAATGAAATCCTCTGTGTTACCTGCTACCGCAAGTTGGAGGCAGATTCTGTTCCCAATCCATTTCTCCCTCTTTTTTTAGAATAAATTCAGCATACTATAGCAATCTGGCATGTAAGTGTGTAATGGGTAATGGGTACTAGCAGGTCAGAAAGGTTTCTTGCATTAGATTTTTAAAAAGTATTTGATAGTAACCAAAGTCCAGATTCAGGAAAAAAGGTAAGCCTTAAATGTACTTGAGTATGTACTTCAAGTGAAGCATGACACCCTGCAGGGCCTTAAATGCTGTATGTAGTGCAAAAAGTAAATGTACACAGGGCAACATAAAAGGCCTCCAAAATAAATTTAAGAGAAACTTCCTAAGTATAAGAGCAGTGGGACAAAAGAACAAGCTGCCCAGATAAGTTATGGAATCTTCTCCCTTGGAGGTTTTCAAGAAGATGAAGGATGGGCATCTGTCTGTTATGATTCAAGAATACTACATCCTGCATCTGTCCTTGGTTTGGACTGAATAGGTGCATCCCCACAAGCATGCATGTACAGTTTGCGGTGCTGCAGTCCCATCTATGGCACCATAGACTGCATGTATCACATGTCCAGGCATTTGCCATGCTGCAAATTAGCAGCTCGGTGGGGTTTTTTGACACCAGGATATCGTGGTGTAAAAAAATAAATAAAACCATGACAGAAAAAAGCAGGATGGCACACATGAAGGCAGCATGTACCACCCAAAACTGGAGCCTGGCTAACCAGACCATGCTTTGGCTGTTGGCCAGGCTCTGCATGCCTGGATTACCACCACTGCAGCCCCAGAAGTCCTCCAGGAACCCAGGTAAGGCTAATGGGACCAACTCAGGTGCTGGCCCCAGACTCCCCCACTCCCACCCAGGACAATTTGCAGCATACCAGAGCATGCATGCAGAGCAGTTCCCCAGGGAGAGGCAGCAGTGGCGCCTCTGCTCTTTGTCCCTGAGAAATGCACATGCACACTTGTCTGGACTTGCCCAATGACTTTTGAGGTCACTTTCTATAACTTCATGACCGTAATCCCATTAGAGACAAAGAAAAGATTCCCATTGACTTTGATGTGCTTTGGTTTACTTCCAAACTACTGTTTCTGCAGTGACACAGGATACGAATCATTCATGTTTCTTTTTTTTTTCTTTTTTGCTTTAAGCAAGAACAGAAGTTGTGAATCCAGTGCCATCATGCTCATTGAGTCAGAGCACAAATTCTGGGAATTTATTTTATTTTTATTTATTTATTTATTTTTTGCCAAGCAGGAAGGCTCCTCTCAAAACCAAAGGATTTTTTGGCGTTTCAAAAAATGTGGTGCCTAAATCATGGTCAGAGTAATGAACTTTTTGACAAAAAGGAACAATGCACCCATTTCATGAGCTGCACACTGTTGCAAATATCCTGATCCTTGCTGACAGCAGTCTTGCTATCTAGATTAATTGTGCTTCCAGACTGGGGATATTGAGTTCCTTTTTAGACTAATAGCTTTGTAAACCCTTCTCCGTCTTTTCTGCTTGTCCTCTAGGCTGTCACTGTGTGACTGACATGTCCATGATGTAAACACATAAGGCATACTGATCTACTAAGAGTGCAGCCTTTCTAAATATTCCCCAGATGCAGTGTGGGTCACAGCATCATTATTTTTGACTTTGCCTCTCTCTCCCAGTGAGTAGAGAATACTAAAACATTTCTCAATAGTTACATATCACAATCCCTTTAGCAAAAATAGCAAAACAAATACTGACCATCATATCTACTTGAGTTAACAGTGGGCTTGTTTAGTTAAAAATATATAATCATTCATTAACTCTAAAGGTGCTATGCTGCTTTATTGTTTGGGGGTTTTTTCATGTATTTGCAGCTTGATCTTATTTTCAGAACTTCTGATTATTCATAGCTGCTATTGACTTCTGACATTTTTGTGCCATTTATACCTCGCTTCATTACATGCAGAAGTCCAGTTCTCCCCCTAGTATTACTTGGAACTAAAATCATTGGGTCGAATCTTTGTGTCCTGACTTGTTACTCAAGGACAAGTCTTAGTGACTTCAATGCTGACTTTCTGAGACACATTTAAAGATCCAGATACCATGGAACTGAATTTTACATAAATGCAGAAATCTTTCTACCCACTGAGTAAATAGCCTAAATGAAGCACCTTTCTTTTATCTTTGTACTTAAGTAAAGATCTAACTGCCCATGCCTATGGTGAACACACACATTAACAGCAAGACTCTTCTCCACAGGTACCTGAGAGCTTTTTTCCTTTGTTATCTTCCTGCCAATTATACTAAATACTTCTTTCTACTACGTTTCATTATTCATAAAATCTGGATTCTACCAGACATCAGTTAGCACAGGTCATCTGCACTGTGCACATCACAGTTTCACTCAAGTCAGAGAAGTGAAATAGGACACTAAGGAATCTGACAGGAGTTAAGTTCAGCTTTTGAACTTGTGCAATGTGTTAGACTCATAGATCAAACTCAAGCTTAATGCTAATCAAAGCAGGCCAGTCACTGATGTTCTGGAGTAGGCAGGTGTTCTTTGAAAGAGGAAAGTGAGTCCTTAACAGTCCCTAGTGACTCCATGCTGTCAAAAACATGGTGACTGAGTTCAGCTTGTTTCTATCAGTTCTTTCCACACCTACTGTTTTCAGAGGTAGAGCACCAAAGAAAAAACTAAGGGATTCATATAAAGAGTATTTTAAGGTTAGACTGTTAGTATATTAAGTTTCTCAGAGTAAGTTTTATGACCTTCAAAGGTCATGTTCCATTATATATGCATACATAAAAATATTAATCCATTAAATTAGACTAATAATTTCTTAATGGTACTCAGTATCTGACTATAAACTAATTCTTATCATTTTAGTACTGGTTCCTAATCCTTTACTTGATCTGAATAGCACATTCCTTTGTGAATAATCCTACTGAAATCCACAGGGTTGTGAACTCGGTGAGATCCTATTTAGTATAGCAGATGCTGGTCTTTTTAACAGTTTTAAAAGAGCTCAATTCAGTCCAGGGACTAGGCCAAAAAAGTCAGCAAAAGACTGGTGTGGGGCCCTGAGCTGGAGATGGAAAATGTTCCAAGGAGGACAGTAGTGGTGACGCCACCTGCCCTTCTGTGGGCAAATCCATACCCAAAGCATAACAAGTCAAACTAGAGCAGAGATGTCCGAGTTGCATGTCCATGAAAAACAGGGCTTCCTGTGTAGATGAGATGCCTCCCAAAGAAAAAACAGACTGCTCCTGAAAAGGCTGCACCAAGTGATGGCAACTTTCAGTTTTTGCTAATATGGAGTTAAAAAAGGCTTTTCAAAATTTATTTCAAATATTCAGGAAAAAGTTTCTATTTTCTTCCAAAATTATGTCAGTAAATCAGTTCCCACCCCTCCACATTTTGTTTTTCAGGTGACAGTTTTTGGTCACCGTAAACCAAAACGACTGATTTTCAGATTTTTATCTTTTATTGAAACATCAAAAAATGTCACGGCGATTTTTGACAAAATCCCAAGGTATGCATATCCATTACACTTTTCCATGTGGGATAAGAAAATTCCAGTGTACTTAAGTGCTCAGTTATCTGCTGATGTAATGAGTACAGTGATTGTGTTAAATCAGCACGATCCTAGGCTGGTCCCTCCATGGACAGATCTAGGATTTTGAAGAGGAGTGAAGATGGTATGAATCATCCTCGAAATATATTTTTCTCCAGGAATAAAGAAACTAGAAGCTTTGCTAAGATGCTAGGGGCCTAAGTTTTAAGATGGAAGCAAAAACAAATGTAACATTATTGGAATGAGTTAAAAAGAGTCTGCAAGCCTGTGAAATAGGAGCTACATTACCAGAAGCAACTAAAAGCAGAATTGCAAAAGAAAGGCTAACCTGATCAGTGGAACATTAAGACCATTAAAAAGGAGAGAGGGTCACCAATTCTTGTTAAATGAAGAGTTTAGAAGGAATCAGGTAGATATTAATGAGCCATGAAGTCAAATCACTCCCTCAGCACTGCCTGAGTAGAAGTGCTGCTGCTGCTGCCAGGCAGGCAGTTGGTTTTAAACTTCGGCTGGTGCAGGAATCAAAGGGGGCAGGGGAGTGCAACTGTACCAGTGCACCCCTCTGGATACATCCACAGGTCACTGTATGTCATTAACCAGTACTGTTCACATTTTGGGGGCACTGGTAGCCCACTGTAAGCTTTTCAGAGAACAGAGAGGTACAGGCTTTTGCCTGCTGCAATACTCCTAAGTGACTTCCTTTGATCAGTGGCTTATGGCAATGGTAGCCAGGATAATTAAAGGCTTCCCCATCTCAAGTTTTTAAGTTCGTGTATGAAAACACATGGTAACATTTATGGGCAGATGAGGTTCTTTGAGTAAGCACGATATCTTTTATTAGACCAACTAAAGAATTAGAAAAAAGTTCTTTGCAAACTTTTGGTCACAAACACCCTTCTTCAGGCACTGGGAGACTCTTTTGCTGTTCTGAGTCCTCCAAGGTAGGAAAGAAGGTAAAAGTGTAACAAGAAGTCTGTGAAAGTGTAAAGAGTGAAAGTTTGGAAGACAATGGGTAGAGCTAGGAGGGGAAGGGGGAAAAATACGTGAAGGAATGCAAGTGGTTAGCTTCAGGCAGGTACCTGGTGAATCCAGTATTGGCAACTGCACCATACCAAAAATCATGAGACAAACTCTTAAAACAATCAAGCAGTTGGCATGTAAATCATGAGATGCTATTTTTGAAGTATGTGTGCAGGGGACAGAAGAAGGATTATTTATGGAGGTATGGGAGGGGCTGTGGTGTGTGTATGGAGTTTGGAGGCCGGGGAGGGAAGGTCCCAACACATATTGGCAGGGTGTGGGGTACTGTGGGTCAGGAATGAGAGGGAGCAGCAGGGCTGGGCAGGCTGTGGCTTGAGAGTGAGGAGCAGACACACAAAGACACATAGTGACATGAACAGCACTCAGCTAGTAAGTGGAAGGGAAGGGGCAGGGGGAGAGGGAAGGGTTGGGGGGATAATCAAGGCTCCGATGGTGAGGGAGTAAGTGTGACAGCAGCAGGGGCTGGGGTGAATGGGGAGAGGGCAGGTCATCCAGAGGCGTGGGGTGGGGCACGGTTCCCTGCAGCAGCGTGAACCCCTGGAGGAGGCGGGGGCGGGGAAATGCTCCCCGCAGGGCAGAGGTGGGCTTCCCACTGCAGGCTCGGAGCTCTGTGCCCTGCTGCCTTTGCCCCGGGAGCTCAGGCACATGACCCCAGTGTCACTAGATTCTTAAAAGAGATCTATCCAAAGATCTCCATCAACCAAAGTTGCACATGCAAACTTTAAGATTCTTAAAGATATCGTTCCAGAGCCACCCATCCTATCCTTTAAACAAGCACCAAACCTGGCTAACCTCATCATCAGAATCAAATTCCCTATGACTCAAGCCATACCAAAGGGATCCAGGCCATACCAGGACAAGAAATGTAAAACCTGCCAACACATCTCCACCGCTCCCACTATAACTACACCTCACAACAGAACCATCACCATTCCTGGATATTACACCTGCATCTCCACTGTTAAATTATATATGAATACATGAAATGTAATATTTCATCCAATGCACGAAATGCCCTGATGGAGAATATGTAGGAGAAACCAAACAATAACTGCATACCTTGTCTACCAGAATGAATGCACACCGAAAATCCATCAAAGACAAAAATATTCAATTACCGGTGGGTGCCCTCTTCTCACAAGTTAATCCCTCCCTCTCTAATCTCTCAGTTCTAATCCTCAAAGGGAACACAGAAAACACCTTTCATAGATGAGCCTACAAACTTCACTTCATAAAACTACTGGATACAAAAAATCATGAACTCAACATAGACATTGGATTTATGAGACGTTATAACCTGCCTGACAACTGATTTACCAGGTACTGGCCTGAAGCTAACTACTTGCATTTCTTCACATATTCCCACCCCGCTTTCCTCCCTCACTTCCTATCTCTACCCATTGTCTTCCAATCTTCCACTCATTCTCAGAGATTTCTTGTTACACTTTTAGCTTCTTTTCTACCTCCAAGAACTCAGAACAGCAGCAGAATCCCCTAAATGTCTGAAGAAAGAAGTTTATACTCAAAAGCTTGCAAAGACTGTTTTTCCATCTGCTCATCTGATCTAATAAAATATATTCACATGTACCCAAAGAACCTTGCCTGCCTATGTCCTTAGACCAACATGGTTACAATCAACAACCCTGATAACCTTCATAAAATTTGCAAGGTCTTCAGTAGCCAGTGGTCTATATGTCCTAGAGTGTCTGAGAGAAAACACACCCTACTAGTATTATTAACTAATTGCTACCAGACAGGATGATCTTGCACTTGCAAATTAGGACATTCTGCAAGAAATGCAACAACAGATCCAGCTTCAGAAAGACAAACCTAATTTCTGAGACATCTAGTCTCTAAAGTAAATTAAACATTTTGAGAAAGGGGAGAAAATCTTTTGACACAATCTTATAACTTTCTCTCTTGCAAGTAATCCATATGCACACAAGTACTCCCATTGTCTTATACCTGATGATTATTCATTTGAATAAGGATTACTGATATCAGAAAGAGAGCCACAAGCCTGTTCCCATTATTTTTGCACAGCCTAGAGGTATTCTGGCTTATAATCACCACAGAAAGCTAGTCTAAGGGAAAAGATTGACTCCAAAGGAATGATTGCTTTATGGCTTGTACTCTATGTTCACTCCAGCTCCATCAATAAAATGAGAATATTGCTTCTCTGCTCATTAATTATTTATTACCTGTGATCTGCACCTGTGGACTATTTCTGCTGAAGGACCCACAATGCATTTACAGTAATTCATCAAACTCAGATGCTTTCACATTCCCTCTAAAGCTATAAACCTGAATGCCAGCTGTCCAGATAGACCCAGGGAAGTCCTGATTTATTTGAGCTGCTCTTACTACTGAAAGGGCTAATGCAGTAATTGATGCAATGGGAAAATAAGTAATATAGTCACATACTCCCTAAAATATTTTTTAACTGCCATATAAAGAAAAGAAGGCAAAAGGTTTTGTGATTCCCAACCATGTGAAATAAAGGCAGGTGGAAATAGATTAACTCTAACTTTTTATGGCAATTCAGCTATTACAGATTTAGATTAGAGCATTTACCAACTTAACTTTCCTTAGAGTCATACATATACCTCCTAAAAATCAAGCAGATGTTAATATCCTTCAACTGGAATTCATGCTGCAGGATAATACAAACAGTCTTATTTTCCCCCTGGAAGAAACTTTTCTATATTGTGTTCTATATTAACAATATTGCAAGAATCAATAGCAGTATGCTAAATAAGGCTACTGATGTGAGTAAAAATATTCATATGGATAAGGTGAGTTTTCTAATGTGAGATTACTGAAACCCATCTTCTATACCTTCAATATCTATCAGTTGAAATAATTAGATTCTGTATATTCTCACATCACTGACCATTTCTGTGAAACAGCCACAGCTATGATGGCTTCCTCTCCTTTGTTTGTTTTGTGTATTTTCAGCTTTAGTCCCTTAATTTCTCAAATGTTTTTGCATTCATAGGTGTAATGTGAAGCAAATGTACAACTAATATTGTTTTTTTTTCAATTTAGCTTATAGATGAGGTATAGATATGATAGTTTAGTACAGTAACATCATCACTGGCAGCCACGGGAGACCAGGAAGATTGCACCTTTGGTAGGTTATTGAGTACAACTAGTTTCTTCAGTGGCTGAGAAGACCAATGCGTGACAAGCAGACCCTCTGGCAAGTTACACATGCAAATTTGGTTGAGCTTGTGCCAGCATGCCAAGTGTCATCCTGCCTTGTCTGCCTCTGATGCCTTGCCTTCCCTCGGATCTGGATGCCATCATATAAATGTGTATAAGATGAGAGATGTCATGTTGGATCAGACCATATGTACATCTTGACCAGTATTCTGTACCTCATAATGGCACAGAGCAGATACTAAAGGGGAGAGTATTTATATAGCGTCTATATAGGCTAACCTGTCCCCTGACCACTTTCCTTAAAGCTTCCAATATTTAGGAGATAAGGACGTTCTAATTTGGACCATGCACTCAACACTGTCATGTTTACTGCCCATTGATAGATTTAACTTGCATAAATTTGTCCAATTCTCTTCTGAATATGGCAATGAGTTCTACAAGTTAAGTACACATTGTGTAAAAAAGAACATACTTATGTTAATTTAAACCTGCTTCCTAGTAATTTCCTTGTGTGTCCTCTATTGTGAGAGATGGTAAATAGTAAATCACTAGTTACTTTCTCCACACCATTATTTTACAGAACACTTTCATATCCCCCTCAGCTGGCTTTTTTCAAAGTTGAAAAGTCTGAAAGAAGTACGTAAGTTATTTGAATAAAGAGAAACAGAACTCTATCATTTGCATAAATTAAAACTATTACTAAAGAGGTATCATATCTACTTGTTTTATTTCGTACAGGATATTGTGACCTAAAGATGAGAAGGGTCAGGATGAGTGATTTCTGCTGGTAATAAAGGGCACCTAAGCATGTGCATTGAGGCTGCCATGACATGTTTTAATTACAGCACATTGGAACACACTCAATTAATTGAGACTCAATTAACTGAGTCTGCTGGATCATGGTAATTACCGGGCTCCAGCGGACTCCAGCATCATGTGCATCAGTGTCCCCGTACTGAAAAATGGTGGTAGGGGCACTTTAACTAAAGCTCATTCAATGAGCTTTAGTTAAAGCACCGCTGCTACAATTGTTCAGCATGGGGACACTGATACACATAATAGTCTGAGCACTCTAATTAGAATGGCTCTTGGAGCCAATCTAATTAAAGCACCCTCCCTTCCCCCCTACTCCAGGAGCATGTGCATAAATGGCCAAAAGACTTGTCCAACTTTCGTGTGCCAGGAACAGCAGGTCACATGGGTCACAAGTAGCAGAGGCTGCCCCCTTTCCTCCTACCCTGTCTGGAATTCCTCTCTAACACATGGGCTACATCAATGACACTTGGACCCCTGAGCCACCCCCCCACCCCCATGTGGCCTCTGGCAGTGGCATACATCCCTTCACCTGCTACATGGGCTGTACTGGTAGAACACAGACCCCCCACCCCACCACATCCCCTGCAGGTGGCATGCAGGCCCCCCACCCCAGACACAGGATCTGTCAGTGTCGTGCATCCCAGATTTTTTCATGCTGCAAGTCAGTAGAAGAAGCAGCTGCCATAGTCCACAAGCTGCATGTTAACAACTTATGGGTCACATGCTAGCCCCTCGCCACAGTTGGACAGTCGTGGCAGTAATATCGGCAGCAAGGGCAATTTACCCTGCTCATTTCCTCCACACATTCACATTCTGTCAGATTGGGCAGTTTCCATCTCAGCCTATGCTTGCTACATCTAATGGGTAACTAAGCAGAACTTTCTCATCCAGGTTACCAAAGTCTTTAATAGATAATGTTACTAATGTTACTACTATTATGATAGTAGGCATATTTGAACTATGTTCATATTCTTTAGAAAGTATACTCAGCACTGCTACTACTTTCTCCATGACACATCACAGGGTGAATCCACATTGGAAGGAGTTTGAGATATCATTAAAGACTTTCAGATAACAAGGAATAGCCATATTGAATTAAGGGTATTGAATGTCCACTTTTTAAATGCCAGCCTAAAAGAACTTGTTCTCAGAGGACCAAAAACACATTTAAATCAATTAGAGCGCATCAAGACAAGCTTGCATGTACCTCTTGCAGTGTCTGAAAGCAGCTTGAGATGCAGCAAGAGGCATGCTGCGAACAAAGAAACATCCCCCATGCTGCATATTTGCAGTGCTTACTCTAAATTTGATACCTGGAAATCCAGGTATCAAAAAATAACCCACGGAAAAAAAGTGGGGCCAACAAACCCCCAAGACAAATGGTGGTGGACCCTCCAGGGACACTCTGGTATCTAGCCAGAGTGTCTCTACAGTGTTTCTGTTGCCTCAGCCTGCACCCTTTGCATGCAGAGCAAACAGAAGAAGGGCAAGGAAGAGGTGGGACTCAGCCCTGGGCGCTGTCCCAGGTAAGCAGGGATCGGGGTGGGGAGGCTTTGTGGTTTTGGGAGGGGATTTGTGGGTGTGGGGTGTGTGGGTGGGTGTGTAGGGAGTGGCACGGGGTTTGTGGGGGTAGTGTGGGGTGTGGGAGGGAAGTCAGGTTTGTGGGAGGGCCACCACACACCTGCTCCTAGCGGCTCCATCCAGGCCATGCCAGTGGCCTGTGTGGGGAGAATGGGCCCAGGTGGACCCAACCTAACCTGGCCCAGCACAGCCCACTAGTGTGCCTTTGCACAGGACCAGGATGTGTGTCTTGGTAACTGGGGCTCCTGTCCAAAGGCTACAGGTGTAGACTGGTTTCTGATCACTTATACCAGAAAAAATGCAATGTCTGTACTGGGTGTAAAACCATAAAAGGATATGAGCAAGAAACAGTATTCATGTCAATCTGGACAGCTGAAGAGGCAAGTACTTCTAGGCTGGGGGATTGGTACTAGATAGCTCTCAGTGGGAATTTTCTGGGTAGAGATTTGCCTTATTGGCAAATAAGGTGTCTAGGATCCTTATAGAGTCAAAGGAGAGACCTATCTGCTTCCCAAGGGTGACTCAGTATCCTGAATGCTGGCAGGGTACTAATAACAAATGGTGGCACAGGAGTGCATATGAACTCCTGATCCTCCTTGAAGCTCGGGTGTCTGCAACAAGACTGCAAAGGAGATGCCTCTAGCATCCTATAGTCAAGAGTCTGCAAAGGGGTGGCATCTCAGTCATTCTTGGGGCCTAAGGTTCTCAGAGGGCTAACTGACAGCAGAACTAGATACAGCATAAAATAGAGTATGTATCTTTTAATGCATAAATGTTCAGAGCATAGTTTCATAGTTAGTAGGGTCGGAAGGGACCTGAGCAGATCATCAAGTCAGACCCCCTGCCATGGCAGGAAACAGTACTGGGGTCAAATGACCCCAGCAAGGTATTCCTCTAGCCTTGTCTTAAAGACCTCCAGGGTAGGAGCCAGCACTACTTCGCCTGGAAGTTGGTTCCAGATCCTAGCCGTCCTGACAGTGAAGTAGCGCCTCCTGATATCTAATCTGAATTTACCCTCTGCCAGCTTGTGACCTTTATTTCTAGTCACTCCTGGTAGTGCTTGGGGGAACAGGAACTCCCCCAATGCCTGCTGGTCCCCTCTGACTAGTTTGTAACAGGCCACTAGATTCCCCCTCAGCCCTCTCTTGTGGAGGCTGAACAGGTTCAGGTCCTGTAGCCTCTCCTCATAGGACCTGCCCTGCTGCCCCCTGATTATGCGAGTGGCCCTCCTCTGGACCCTCTCCATGTTGTCCACATCCCTCTTGAAGTGTGGCACCCAGAACTGGATGCAGTACTGCAGCCGTGGCCTGACCAGTGCCACATAGAGGGGGAGTATCACCTCCTTGGACCTGCCTGAAATGCATCTGTGGATGCGTGACAAGGTGCGGTTGGCCTTCCTGACTGCATCCCAACACTGCCAGCCCATGTTCATCTTGGCATCAGTGATGACTCCAAGATCCTTTTCTGCACTGATAAGAAGGGAGTTCCCCAGCCTGTAGGTATGGTGCTGTTCTTCCTCCTCAGGTGCATCACCTTGCACCTGTCAGTGTTGAATCCCATCCTAGGGATCACAGGGACTGAACGTGAAGTCTTCCCTTATACCAGGGAAGTGCCTGTATTCCTGATGCGCCTTGCTTGCTCACATAACAGCCCCATGATTCTTGCATTCTTAGCTAATCAGTAGTATGGCTTCAATGCCAGATGTGGAGGGGGACCCCTTCTCACAGCCCAATGGATGGACAGTGTGCTCTCCCAGGAAGTTCAAGATGTGGGCTTGAGGCCCCTTGGGATCAAAAGGTCCTAGAACCCAGATATCTTGCTTCTTAAACAAGTGTTATGACCACTAAGAAACTGGATAAAACTGGGCAGACCCACCAGCTACATTTTGTATGGACCTCCATGCACCTTCTTGGCATGACACACTAAGTGAAATACAGCCATACTTAAGGAATTGGGGAAGTAGTCTGAATTTAGGTGTTTAAATCGCTGGTCTGGATCACCTCAAGGCATGGGCAAGAGCCTAAGGCTCCATATGGAGGAATCTTTTCAATCGAAAATGGATGTACCTAATAAGACTTCTAGGAGGTTTTCCAGCCACTGTTGTTTTTATAACTTAAATCCAACTTAGGCGCTGACAAGGTTGATTTGGATTTCGCCCTGTGTCAAAAGCTGTCTCCAACTGTATAAAAATAACAAGCCTGATTCTGTTCTCAAGCCAGTGTAAAATCAGGAATAATTCAACTGGATCAGTGAAGCTACACTGCTGGTAAAACTCAAGCACAGGTGAAAAATCCGGGCCCGTATATTAACGTTTCTTTTATATTGTAAGAATATCTTGTTCTTTAAATTAAAAAAAAAGTCTATTTTTATTTTAATGGAAATCTCAGTGTTATAGCAAGATGTTTTATGAGTCAAGAGATCATTAGTTGTCTGTATGACAACTAATTTTTCATCAAACTGTGATAGTTACTTTTATATTTGGAACAGAATATCAAAAGTGCTCCTTATCACATTTCTAGTAGTACCATTTTCTCATCCTTGTTTTTCATGCTAAAGGAACTTGAGTTATACACTAGAAATGGTACCTGAGCTATAAGAGTACATTTTTAAAAAAAATAATAATTGAAGGCAAGTGTGCATGAAGGGATTGCAATAATTCAATGTACCATATAGAAAAAGTAGATCTAAAATGGCAGTGACCTTAACATAGTCAGGAATGGACATACAAACAATTGTCAAAACCTATGAAATAGTCTTGTTAAAGGCTGAGCTGAACTTAGTAACATAGTAAGCTACACTGGAAAAAAAGAAGTGACTTCAGTGACTCCTTAAGTCTTTTGCTGTACTGCCATCAGGAGCTTGACATTGATTTAGAAATGCTATTAAAGCATTGACCCATCTTCAAGAAAGCTGACTGTTCTCTCATTTTCCTCTGGTCTATTTTAAGCATCAGCTAACATTGTTTCTCCTGTCTTTCATCTACTTATCAGTCACATTCAGGCATCAGTCAGAATGTCCTGCATCAGCTTTCTGTTTAAGTAACAGAAAGTGCCCTCTTCCCATGCCATCTTGTCAAGATTTCTCCAAAGCCTTTTTAATTCGCCAACATCGGACTTTATCATGTTAATGCCAGTTCAAGATACAGGTACATCAAAAAGTTGCTAAAAAGAAGACGCAGTTACTCTGTGTATTTCTTATTTTCCATTGTCCTATGTTCCAATGCCTTTCTGGACATTGGATTTGAAAGTACAGACGGTAATTTGTCTCTTAGTGTGGAATTATGGTCTCAGGTTGGCAAGGGCATAGGGAGAACTGAGAAGCAGAACTGCAGGTCAATTCTGAAGTAATTAATTACAATCATGTAACTTAGAGTTCAGGCTAGTGATCATTCAATTATACTTGCAAGAGACAGAGCACAAATTGATTCTGTCCCAAATAGTTAGCAAGAAAGGTCATTGTGTCTCTTTTTCTGCCCTATGAAGGGAGACTGATGAGAGATTTTTCTTACAGAAATTTAGCTAAATTCAATTTGAAGATGTTTTTATATATAATAAAATGTTTAAAGGATTGATACTCACCTAAGTTAATATCCATTAATATTCGCAGCTTCAGTTTTACATAGTACAACCTATTTCTCCCACCTTTTAACTAGCTTCTTCAAGCAATCATAAAACTTACATATCTAGCATATAACATGGTATGTTGGAAGATAGCTGAGGAGTAATTAAGTATACATGACATTGCTACTTGACAAATGTGTGTTATTCCACACTACACAATATCCACACATTACTTAGAACAGTGGTGCTCGCAATTTTGGACCCATGGGCCAGATGAATGGTGTGGGGCAATTCCTTGGGCTGGATCAGGCTTCATGCCACCCCTGAGTTCTGGGGCCAGGCTCCAGGGCTCCACATCACCTCTACTCAGCCAGGATTAGGCTCTGAGGTCCTTTGCTGATCTCCTGCAGGGCAAGATCAGGTCCCACACCATCCTGGATGCTTAATAAAGCACATAGGGCTGTGCTCTAGGGTGCTTCTCACAGATCCATGGAAGCACCATGGACCAGATGACATAGTGCCAAGGGCCACATCTGGCCCACAAGCCAGGGTCTGAGTATCTTTCGCATAGGAAAAGAAGGGAGTTTAAAGGGAAAGTAATTATGCTTTTCTGGATGTAGTCAATACAGAGCATTGTTATTTATAGCAATCTAGACAGCTATTGCTGTCTTCCTGTTGAAGTTATATATTTTTTGTTTTCAGGATGACATGACCATACAGTAACAGGCAGGGTGCTGGTTATCTAAAAATTGGGTTATCTGAGAGTTAAATCAGCCTCAACCCGCAGTGGCAGCCTGCCCTGCCCCACACAGATCCCTTTCCCCTCCCCCTACCCTTTCACCTGCAGACTCCCAGCAGCTCCTCTATTGGCAGCATCACTAAGTGATGTAAACAACAGAAATACTTGATGTACAGCCGGATAGACTTGGCAAAGATTCCAGTTGCTAAAGTGAGGATTTGTATTGGGTGAAATTGGCAAGTCCGGTTAATAGAGTATTCTGGTTAGTAAAATGCTGGTTAACATAGCTTTCACTGTATTTTCATAGATTTCATAGACATTAGGGCTGGAAGGGACCTCGGAAGATCATTGAGTCCAGCCCCCCACCCGAAGGGCAGGAAGTCAGCTGGGGTCATAGGATCCCAGCAAGATAAGCATCCAATTTACTCTTGAAGGTGTTCAATGAAGGCACTTGAACCACCTCCGATGGCAGGCTGTTCCAGACCTTGGGGGCTCGGACAGTAAAGAAATTCTTCCTTATGTCCAGCCTGAAATGGTCTTGTAGTAGTTTATGACCGTTCGACCTCGTCATCCCTTGGGGCACTCTGGTAAAGAAACGTTCCCCCAGATACTGATGGTCACCCCAATAAACTTTTATAGGTGGCCATCAGATCACCCCTGAACCTGTGCTTTTCTAAGCTAAAGAGCCCCATGGCTCTCAGCCTGTCATCGTAAGGTCTGCTTTCCTGACCTCTGATCATGTGCGTGGCTCTTCTCTGGACTCTCTCAAGCTTCTCCACATCCTTTTTGAATTACGGAGCCCAAAACTGGATGCAATACTCCAGCTGCGGCCTCACCAAGGCTGAGTACAGGGGGAGAAGGACATCCTGGGATTTGCTTGAGAAGCATCTGTGGATGCAAGCCAGCGTTTTGGTCGCTTTACTAGCTGCAGCATCACATTGCAGGCTCATGTTCATCTTGTGGTCAGTGATGACCCCCAAGTCTCTTTCTTCCATAGTGCTAGCCAGCGTAGCACTGCCGAGCCTATAAGGATGCTGCAGGTTTTTCTTCCCAAGGTGGAGAACCTTGCATTTTTCGGTGTTAAACACCATCAGGTTCTCGT
Source organism: Crocodylus siamensis (assembly GCF_052110815.1). Taxonomy (NCBI): domain Eukaryota; kingdom Metazoa; phylum Chordata; order Crocodylia; family Crocodylidae; genus Crocodylus; species Crocodylus siamensis. Next base: position 71,235,030 of record NC_143398.1, read on the forward strand.
CCACCCATTTGCTGAGCCTGTCTTCTGGCGTGGATGTTTTTCCCCAAAGTTTGGTGTCATCGACAAACTTGGCCAGTCCACTCCTGACTCCAATGTCCACATCTTTAATGAATATGTTGAACAATATGGGTCCAAGGACAGAGCCTTGGCAGACCCCACTGGTCACAGGACACCATGATGAGTGACTTCCATCAATTACTACCCTCTGGGTCCGACCATGGAGCCAATTTCCCAGCCAGCAGATCGTGGTGGACCCAAGGCCACAATTGGCCAGTTTCGCCAAGAGGTGATCATGGGATACCAGATCAAAGGCTTTTTTGAAGTCAAGATATATGACATCAATCTCTTCTTCCTTGTCCAAGTGATAAGTCACCTGGTCATAGAAGGAAATGCTGGCTATCCCTTAGGATGTTGGCATCAACCAGTGCATTAAGGATGGCTTCTTTAATAAACTTTTCTAAGATCTTCCCCGGGATAGAAGTCAGGCTGATGCGCCTATAGTTTGTCGGATCCACTTTCCTCCCTTTCTTGAAGATAGGCACCACACTAGCCTTCTTCTAGTCTTCGGGCACTTCACCAGAGTGCCAGGAGTTTTCAAAGATCCGTGCCAGGGGCTGGGCTATGGTTCTTGCCAGCTCCTTGAGTACCTTGGGGTGTAGATTGTCAGGGCCGGCTGACTTGAAGGTATCCAGCTTCTCAAGATGTTCCTTCACGAGATCAGCATTAATGGAGGGCAGGCGATCTCCCTCACCTGGATCTCCCTGTCCCGTAGCGGGCAGGGGCGTCCCATGGGACTGATGAAAGACCGATGCAAAGTACCCATTTAATAGGTTGGCTTTTTCCTGGGCATCAGTTGTCAATTGCCCCATCTGGTTCAGCAGGGAACAAGTGTTGCCCCTGCTTTTCCTCCAGCTACCCACATATCTGAAAAAGGACTTTTTATTGTCCTTGATGCTCGAAGCTAGTTGGAGTTCAGTTGCTGCCTTGGCCTTGGCTTTCCTGGTTTGCTCCCTGCAGGACCAGACCAGTGCAGAATAATCCTCCTGGGAGGTGAATCTCGTCCTCCATCCTTTGTAGACCTTTCTTTTTAGCCTCAGGAGGTCTGCTAGGTCTCTGGAGAGCCAGGGGGGCTGCTGTGCCTTCTTGCTGCCTTCCCTCCAAGATGGAATAGACTTAGCTTGTGCATTGAGGATCGCTCCCTTGAGGAGCAACCACTCTTCTTGAACTCCCATCTCCCTGGGGTCATGGTCCCTTAGGGCCTCACTGACCAGCCTCCTGAGTTTGTTAAAGTTGGCTTTTCTGAAGTCAAGGACTTCCATCTTGCTGGCTGACTTGCCAGCTTTACGGCAGATGGTGAAGGTGATCAGCTCATGGTCGCTGTTACCCAGCTTCCCATCGATCACTAGGTCACTGATTAGGTCATCCCCAGTAGCCAGTACCAGGTCAAGCATTGCTTTGCCTCTTGTTGGCCATAGACTTCTTGAGTCAGGTAGAGGTCATCCACGCACGAGAGAAAGCTTTGCGCCCGCTCAGACTTAGCTGAGTGATCTTCCCACGAGATGTCCGGGAAATTGAAGTCACCCATGACAACCATGATCCTGGAGCATGTGGCCTCAGCCAGTTCCCTGGCGAAGTGCTGGTCAAGCTCAGGACTTTGGGTGGGAGGTGTGTAGTAGACTCCCACCATTGTGTCCCCTGTGCCATGTTCCCCGCAGATTTTAACCCAGAGGGTCTCCAATTGTCCACTCTGGTTGCCAATATCAGCTTGCAGGGACATGTAGCTTTCCTTAACAGAGAGAGCTACACCCCCGCCCCTTTTATCTACATGATCCCTCCTGTTCAGGGTATAGCCATCTATACCTGAGGCCCAGTCATGGGTGGAGTCCCATCAGGTCTCTGTTATCCCTATGACATCATAATTATTTGAATTGAGCAGGAGGATGAGCTCCTCCTGCTTATTCCCCAAGCTCCTGGCATTTGTGTACAGGCAGGCAAGTGTCCCCTTGGGGGCTCTTGCCTTGCCCACAGATTGTGCAAAATCTGGGGCAAGGGTGGGCTCCCTTAAGTGCCTTTGCCCACTGGCTTTGCAAGGGTTGCTCAGTGGGCCAGCAGTGGCGGCAGTCCCCCTGTCCCCCAGTGGGCTTAGTTTAAAGCCCAGTGGAGCAGGTCAGCCGGTCTTGCTGAGAAGAGCCTCCTCCCCAGGAGAGAGAGGTGGAGGCCATCTCTTCCCAGCAGCTCACTGCCTCTCTCGCCAAAGAGCGGGCTGTGGTCATGGAAGCCAAAGCCTTCCCGATACCAGTGCCCCAGTTTTTGGTTGACTACGTGGATCCTCCTCTCCCTCCTCAGCCCATAGTTTTTTGTTTTTCTCTTAGACTGAAAGAATATAGAAGTGGAGACAATATCACCTCTCCTTTCCTCCTGTTTTGCCTCATTGCAATGTTGACTTAGTGTCTCTTGCTCAACTGAAGAAGTTTAAGCCCATTAGAGGGGTTGGGGAGAATCTTGAGTGCTGCTGACATTCCAGCTAAGATTGAGATTCTGAAACTATAATTTCTCTTTAGCTGCTAACCTGATTGCTAATACCTGAGTGTTGTGTTATAGTATGGTTTCTTCCACTCAAGTGGAGTAATGTGAATAAAAAACCCAGGTGAATGCAGAAATTGTCAAAGTCTTGGTACTGAAAGCAGCTGACAGATCTCAGTGAATTAGCATAGAAAGCCCAGTTTAAGCTATAACTAAGTTCTATATTCTGATTTGTAATAGATTTGAAATAAACCTGACTTTGGAGAGGGGGAGAGCACAAGAGAGAAAGGTACGAATGAAAGAAATCCAAAAACTCTAGGTGACACCACTCAACTTGTCCATCGCTCTTCTTAAATTTAGTACTCCTAGTGATTTGAAAGTGAGAATTGAAAAATCAGGGCAAGTAGTATATCTGTCCATGGCAAATGATGGAATCAAATAAAGGCAACAAAGGGTTTAAGTCAGTCATTTTATTATTAAACTGGGTGCATCTACATGTGTGCTTTATTGCAGAGTAGAGTAATTATTAGCTCTGTAGTGAAGTGTCACAGCCTACACTTGCACCAGTATAAGGGCACAGTAAACTATTTAATTCTGCCATAGGATAGTACTGTGTAGATGGTGACAAAAACACATGGGTAGACAATGACTGGGGGTGTAAATTGTACCTAGCCAGCCCAGCCAACAGAGGGCCTATTCCATCCCAGTTCAAACTGCTGCTCTCCCAGGCACACAGATAAATGCTGCACCCAAGAGCAGTTCACTCTAACACAAACTGTTCTGGAATTTATTGCATCGACTGTGGCCTAAACCTTGTCTCCTGGGTTCCATTGAAGACTGAGGTAAATTCCCAATTTTCATACTAATCAAGTTCCAGTGATGTAGTACTAAATGACAGACAGTGTTGCCCTAATAAAAGGACACTAAGTAGTGTGGAGCAAGGCTCTATGTTTTACCTGCCCAAATCTTAGCAAAAAATAGCTTGTTAGAAGTAAACTTTTTGGATTGAAGGGGGTTTGGAGTAGCACAAGGCAATAAAAGAAAAATGATACAATATTTTAATTTATTGATGTATGTCTAACAGGAAGATGCACCACGTGTAACGTAAGCCAGTCCACTAATTAAGCTTCTGTAGGGAGGTTTTCTGCCACAAAGCTAGACTTTGTAGGCTGTTTCTGTGATAGAGGATAGATAAGACAGATAATCAAATGATGAAATCTATTCAAGAGGCAAGGATTTTTGTAAGTGATGTCTTTTATTAGACCTACTGCATGGCTGGGACAGTCAGACCTGAAGAGGAATTCACTGCATTCTAAGGGCCTTCTTACACATTGCATTTAGCACATGCAAGTTTTAATTGGTGTTAAAAATAGCATGTACTTTGAGCAGTCACCAGTTGAGGGTTAATATCCCCTGTAGCACTGCTCTGACCTGCCCCTCGAGGGCTAGTGAGTAGGGTCAAGGCTAGGAACCAAGCTGTCTTTGTGCCTGCTCAGCTGGTCTGCTATCAGAGGCAAGGTAGGTGGCCCAGATTGTGGGTAGGTGGGGCCCTGCAGGATCCCATCAGGCCCTACTATCCCTTGCCCCCCTTAATCAAGCCTTCTGCACCCCACCAGCCTGAATCAAGTCACTGCTGTTCCTGCACCCCCTCCATCCCTGAGGATTCTCTACAGATGAGCTGCAAGGGCAAGGTGGGGGGGTGGGCAGAGGGGAAGCCCTGGGGGTGGAAAAGTACCTGGAATGGGAGGGGAGGGCAGATCCTTACCTTTAGGTTCTTGCCTGGCTGCCCTGACTGTCACTGTGGAGGAAGATAGAGCAGCTTGGAGCAGTGCCTCTTGGGATGCTAGAGGACCACTCCCAACTGGTTTTGCACCTGTGGAGCATTCACACAAGCTACCTTGATGGAAAAAGATTATCTCTGAGCTGCTCAGAGGGCCCTTAGCACATTTTCCCCTGCCCTAATATGTGGATGCTCTTGTTTTAAGGGCCCTTAACACATATTTCGGTTAATATGGAATAAAACCCTAAAGCTTGTCCACGTCTATCCCAACCATGCAGCAGTTAATCCAATAAAAGACATCACTCATAAAAAGCCCTGCCTCTCACACATTACCTGGACCATCACTGATACAACAGCTCTCTGACAGTACTAAAGCCATACGTTGTTTTTATATTTTGTTGTTATAGTTCAATGTTATTCTGAAATGGCTTCCTACAGTATTCCTTAGACAGATGTAATTTCACAGTCTTCGATTTCTGTCTGTTGAATAATCACTTTCTTTCATTTATAAATGAAAAACTCAATATGATCCCTGCCTATGAAATCTAGGTAATTACTCAATGCTGGGTAAAGTATCAATTAGTGCATACTTTTCTAAGGTACAAAAAAGGAGGCAACAACCATCACTGGCAGCATAGCATGCATTGTCTAAACCTACTCCAAGTCTACAAGGGAGGACTACCATGAAAACTCACCTTACCCACTATATATGCACATGACAACAAAATAGAAGGAAATCTCCCATAGTTGCCCAAAAGAACTTATATTATTCTTTTTTTAAGAAGAAAAAGCGGAGGGGAGTATTGCGTTAGAGTTTTGAATTGTGAGTGTTTAAAGATTTTGTTTAAAGATGTACTTGGGAGGATAATTTTGAGGAACCACAGTCTTGCCTTGTCCATTTTGTCCTTGTTATATTAAACCTATGTTAGCCTTTGGTATGTTCCCCTGTCAAGGGTATAGTACACTTATCTGCTGTCCTGCTTGCCTATAATTAAAGAAGGTTCTATGGGTGTCATCTGTTATCCCAGCGAAGCACATATAGCTTAGTACTATTACTTTTGATGACATTCAAAATATGATCCTTCAATTACATTAGTGGTGTTGTAAATTATAGAAAGGAAATTATTTAAGAACTGTAAACCATGATCTCTGCCATGTGATAGTGCACTGTAAACACATCAATTATTCAGCTGTTTTATATGGAATACAGTTACTGAATATAAATCATTTTTTAAACCAAAGTAGTGCTGAAGGTCAAGCTACTTGAAAATAATGTGAAACTTACCAATACAGATCAGACTACAACAAGGGTGGGCAATTATTTTGGGCGGAGGGTCACTTACCAACTTTCAGCAAACTGTCGAGGGCCATATGGGTTGCCCTTCCCCTTGACAGGTGCCCCGCCCCCCTGGTTGCCATCTTGGGGCCAGAAATCCCACCCCTAACCTCTGATCTTTGCCACTGGAAGTACTCCTTTCAGGAGGAGGGTTTGCCATCTTAGCCATCTTAGGGGGGGAGGGGAAACAAATTACATACTAAAAATCAAACACTCCTAATAATATAGTTTAATTTAATTTTTAAAAATATTTTTGTCCTGATTTGTTGGTGTTTGTGGTGTATATGCAGAAGTGATTGTATATGGGAGTTTGTGGAGATGTGTGGATGTGTGGGTATGGGAGCCATGTAGTGCAGCGTGCTAGGCAAGAAAGTGGGGAAAGGGGCAGGCAGGAGTGGAAGTGAGTGGAAGCATGGGGACTGCATCAATGTCCCAGGGCCAGTGCCAGCGAGGCCTAGAGCAGGGTGGTAGGAGTGCGGGACACAGGCTGGCAGGGGTCTGTGGAGCTGGGCTGGACTGCACCAGCAGAGAGAGGGGGGAGCTGCCCTGGCTCCATAGAGCCCCTGCTGACCAGGACCCCGCACTCCTCCCGCTCTGCTCTGGACCCCAGACACTCACAGCCCACATGGGGCTGTCCTGCCTCTCTGCCACATCACCAGTGGCAATGGAGAGCAGGCACAGGCAGCCCCACACCAGCTCCAAGTGGCTGCAGCATGGGGCACTGGCCACGGGGAAGAGGAGCGGCTGCTTTTCTCCCACACTAAGCACCAACTTGTTTCCTGCTGCCACTGCTTGGCTGGGCTCTGTACCAGCTCTGGGCTCACCTATCAGGGCTGAGATGTGGCAGCAGCAGCTCAAGCTGCTGCTAGGCACAGAGGAAAGCAGCCCCCCCCCCCCCACTTGCTGCTGCCAGGCAGTTTTTGCCGGCGGCTGCCCACCCGGAGCCCACACCACACTAGGCTATGGTGCAGCTGCTTCACCACCACCTCTATGCTGCCCACCTCTGCCTGCCCACCGGCTCCCAGCTGCATGACCAGACCATGGGGCTCAGCAGGAGCTGGCCTGGCCCTGAGGACTGGGGTGATCCCTAAGGTCCTCTCCTGTCTTCCCCCACCCCCATCTTACCTGAATTTCCCATGCTGGCGCAGCCACAAACAGCCCCATGATCCCAGGCTAGAATTCCTTGCTAGGCAGGGGCTTCTGGCTGGGGTTGGAGGGAGCAGGTGAGCCCTGTCATCATTGACATGAACCAGGGGCAGATAAATATTAATTTTCTAAATGTTTTAGGGTCCCTATGGGCCAGATAGAATGGCCTGGCAGGCCAAATCCAGCCCATGGGCCAGATTTTGCCCACACCTGGACTATGAATTAAATATAATTTATCTTTAGTGTCAGAGAAAATTTTGAGTATATGGTGCCAACACAGAAGAGCTGGACTGACATGCGCGGTTTGATTCTGTGAGTGGAAAGTTCCAAGGCTCACCCAGCCCTTGCCCCCTGGGTGACCTGCGGACCTGTCAATCATTGTTGACCTACTTTCCCCACAGACGCATGCTCAGATTGTGTCAGCTCCTGACTGAGAGCATGCTCAGTCAGAACCTGACATGAGGTAATCTGACTAGAAATTTCTCTGCGGAGAGGGTTCTGATTGGCTACCAAATTCATATAAAAGTTCAGTGAACCCCTCCCACGGGGGAGATCGCGTAAGCTGAGGACAGAGGCTGCTGCTGCAGGGACTGTCTCTCAGTCAGGCTTTAGGGCCTATAGATCTCCTCCTTCGCCTCCGTTGCTGGTTGTTTTTCGTATCACTCGTTACCCTACGGTTCTGACTACGCTTGCCTGGCTTCTGATTTACCTCAGTACTGATTAACGGCTATGATTTAGGATCACCCTTTAGACTTTGTTATAACCCGGTTCCGGATCATTGACCTTGGCTTTCTTCACCGACTATGACTCTGCTCATCCCTCTGAACTGACGGCTCCCCTGCATCATCTCCTGGCTTCTGACCTCAGCTTTCTCATTCGACCACCCGATTCTCCATCACCTTGGACTGGCGTCACGCGGTTCATTATCAACGTGTTACAGTTCGTTTCATTGTTTGTGATCCTCATTTATGAGCTGTTGACCAGCCCTGGGACTAGGTCTTCGGACTGAACCTCGTGGGCCAACAGACCCCTTCGTTGTTAATTCTTTGTGTTCCTAACTGTAACTGAAGACATTACTACCTACGCCAAAAGCGTAAGTCAGAATAAATCCGTTTGTGCTTTAACCCGCTCCGGTCCATATCTCCTGACTCCACGCCGTTAATCCCACCTGTCCGTGCCAATAGCCACCACCCGGCCAACCCACCGTGACCGCGACCCTGAGCTTGGCTTGCCAGCTCTGCCGGGTTCTTCACGACATTTAGTACAAATATATCACTTTGTAATAAAAAATGTCCAAAGTCCTGCCACAAGGAGGAGGTTGATACTTGCTAATGATCAGCCAGTGTATGTTATTAAAACCATTGCTAGACCAAGAGGTATAGGTATTTTGCAAAATATGTTGCTAGATTTTACCTTTGATTTGAGATATTTTGGTTTAATTTTGAATGATTTCATATGCATGTATCAGGTTAATGGAAATTCTCCAAACTAATGCCTTGCATTTGTGAGGTAAGACATCAAAGGAGAAAGATAAAGGCTCAGAAACATTGAAGAAGTAACGAAAAAAATTCTCCATATAAGACCTTCTACTCACTTGAGCCCTGATCCTACCAATTCTTCCATGTGGACCTTCAACCCAAAAAGAGGTGCATTGATCTAATAGGTGCTGATGAAATGCCTTGCAGGACTAGGCATGAATATTTTGTCTGGGGTCTTTCTTCCTCTTAGGAAAAAAATACTGGTGACCCAAATCATTCCTGAGATTAAAAGCTAAAGCAACACCCCCCCTTAAAAATTGGCATTTCTCTTTGTCCCCTTGCTATTTATTATAATTAATGGGTTTTGTTTTAATTTGGAAGCAGAGTTCTGAGGTATGAAAATTTCTACTGTGAGCACCAATGATATGGAAGGGGATGACTGAGCAGATCAAGAGTGACTACAGGTCTCTGGGTGCAAGGATGAAGGGGATGGGGGCACAGGTCATGTTCTCCTCAATCCTTCCAGTCAAGGAGAAGGGCTCTGGCAGGAGCAGATGCATCCTGCAGATCAGTTCATGGCGGTGCAGGTGGTGTTGCTAGCAGGGATTCAGCTTCTTTGACCATGGGATATTGTTCCAAGAAGAAAGATTGCTAGGAAGAGATGGGATCCATCTGATGAAGAGAGAGATGAACATTTTTGCAGATAACCTTGCTAGCCTAGTGAGGAGGGCTTTAAACTAAGTTCACCAGGAGATGGAGAACAAAGCCCTGAGACAAATGGAAAACCAGAAGTCAGGAAGGCCAGAGCACAACTGAAGTTGCAGTTAGCAAGGGACATGAAAGGTAACAAGAAGGTTTTATAGAAGTATGTTACCAGCAAGAAGAAGGTCTGGGAAAGTGTGGGTCCCTTTCTGAATGGGAGAGGCAACCTAGTGACAGATGATGAGGAAAAGGCTGAAGTACTCAGTGCCTTTTTTAACTCTGTCTTCACAGGCAAGGTCAGCTCCCAGGCTACTGTACTGGGCAGCACAGTTTGGGGAGATAGTAAGCAGACCTCAGTGGTGAAAGAATAGGTTAGGGACTATTTAGAAAGGTTGGACATGTACAAGTCAAGGTATATTATTTCCACTACTTTCTCCTCATCCACAGAGCCAGTCATCTCCTCATAGAAGGCAATCAGGTTGGTCAGGCATGACTTGCTCTTGGTGAATCCATACTGACTGTTCCTAGTAAACTTCTTCTCCTCCAAGTGCTTAAAAATGGATTCTATGAGGCCCTGATCCATGATTTTTTCTGGGGACTGAAGTGAGGCAGACTGGTCTGCAGTTCCCTGGATCCCTGGATCCTCCTTCTTCCCTTTCTTCAAGATGGGCACTATATCCATACAAGTCATTGGGACTCGATGCAGTGCATCTGCAGGTGCTGAGGGAGTTGTAAAGTGTGATTGCAGAGCTGCTGGCCATTATCTTTGAAAATGTGTGGCAATTGAGGAAGGTCCCAGACGATTGGAAAGGGGCAGATATAGTGCCCTTCTTTAAGGATTGTTGGGCTTACCAGGTAATAATCAATGGGTCAATGTCTAACTGGCAGCCAGTATCAAGTGGAGTGCCCCAGGGGTCAGTCCTGGGGCTGATTTTGTTCTATATCTTCATTAATGATCTGGAAGACAGGATGGAGTGCACCCTCAGCAAGTTTTCAGATTACACCAAGCTGGGGGATGTACTAGATACACTGGAGGGTAGAACTAGGATTCAGAGTGACCTAGATAAATTGAAAGATTGGGCCAAAAGAAAACTCCTGAGGTTCAACAAGGACAAGTGCAAAGTCCCGCACTTAGGACGGAACAATCCCATGCACAGTACAGGCTGGTGGCTGACTGTCTGGGCAGCAGCTCTGCAGAAAGGACCTGCGGGTTACAGTGGACAACAAGTTGGATATGAGTCAGCAATGTGCCCTTGTTGCCAAAAAGGCTAAAATAGCATACTGGACTGCCTTAGTAGGAGCATTGCCAATAGATCAAAGAAGTAATTATTCTACTGTATTCTACATTAGTGAAGCCACATCTGGAGTACTGTGTTTAATTTTGGGCCCCCCAATATAGATAAGATGTGGACAAGTTGGAGTCCAGCAGAGAACAACAAAAATGGTTTGGGGTCTGGGGAACATGACTCCTGAGGAGAGCCAGAGGAACTGGGTTTATTTATTCTGCAGAAGAGAAGCCTGGGGCAGAATTTGATAGCAGCCTTTACCTGAAGGGTGCATGTACATGAGATGCTACATTGCCGTAGCTTGTTAATATGACAACATAGCCTATAAAAATTACTGTGCGGTGACAGGATTGTGCAGTACCAAAGGGTGGTTCCAAAGAGGATGGACCTAAACTGTTCCCAGTAATGATAGGACAAGGAGCAATGGTGTCCAGTTGCAGCAAGGAGGATTGGATATTAGAAAAAATGTTCTCACTAGAAGGGTGGTGAAGCACTGGAACAGGTTACCTAGAGAGGTGGTGGAATCTCCATCCTTGGAGGTTTTAAGGTCCATCTGACAAAGCCCTGGCTGGAATGATCTAATTGGGGATGGTCCTGCTTTGAGCAGACTAAATGAGCTCCTGAGGTCCCTTCCAACCTTAATTTTCTATGATTCTGTTATTCTAACCAGGGAATTTACTCCATTCCCTTGCCTTTGTGACCCATGTTTCAGTCTGAGGAATGAAGCTAATATTATATTCTGCTTTGGGATTTTATTAAAAGATAATAAGCAAGAAAAAAAATACACTGGGGCAAGATTTAATTAGCTTAGTAACATGCTTAGTAATAATAGTGTAATAATCCAGCGGTTAAATTGAGGTTACAATTAAGAATGAATTAATAGATTAATAGGCTTGTGACCCATAGGTTTAAATGGTTAAATAATCATGTTAATATAAGTGATTATATTGAATTATTAAGCTGACACCAAGGAATTCTTTTGTGCTAATGTGTGTGAGAATATGAGGTAGTTTCAGGTTCCCCTCCTCCCCCAAAATGCAGAGCCTGTGTTTTAGGAACAGCCAAGGTTCTAGCCAGTGTATTGACCTAACTGATAAAAGGGATGGTGTTTCTCAGCCATTAGTGCTCCCTGTGTAAGCATCTATTCTGGCCCTTGACCCCCACCAAAAGAAACTGCCCATTCTCGACAGTGATAGATTCTTTTCCATGGTGGCAGCTAGACTGTTCTCAGTGATGGCAGTTGACAGAACAGGGAGCAATCATAGAATCAAAGGATCAGAAGGGACCTGTAAAATCATCAAGTCCAATCCCCTGCCAAGGGCAGAAGGTTATTGGGCTCAAATGAGCTCAGTGAGATGCTTGTCCAGCCTCCTCTTGAACACCTCCAAGGATGGCGACTGCAGCACCTCTGCAGAGAGTGTGTTCCAGATTCTAGTTACCCTTATAGAAAAAAAAGGTTTCCCTTGTGTCCAGCCTAAATGTTTCCTCAAGCTTGTGCCCATTGGGCCTTCCAAGGGATGCCCTCCTGAAGAGTTGCTCCCCTAGATCTTGGTGTTCACCCCTGACATATTTGTAGGTAGCAATCAAGTCACCTTCCAGTCCTCTCTTACTCAGACTGAATAGACCCTGTTCCTGTACGTAGTGCTGTACGTGCTCCATGTTCGAAGCCCCGTGGCTGGAGCATGACAGAGATGCCATAGAGCAGGGGCAGGCAATTATTTCAGCTAGAGGGCTGCTTGGCGAGTTTTGGTGAGCTGTCAAGGGCTGCAAGGGTTCCCCCGGTCACCCCCGCACCCCTGGTCAACATCTTGGGATTGGAAGTCTCACTGCCAGCTCCTGACCTTTGCCACTGGAAGTCCCTCCCTTTGCCCTGGAAATACTCCTTTTTGGAAGCAAGGGTGCTAACATCTTGAAACCAAAAAAAAAAAAAAAGTCCAAATCATACACTAAAATATAAAACATCTTCTATAACTTATTTTAATTTTATTTAAAAATATTTTTGTCCTGATTTATGCATGCTTGCATAGTGTATTTAGAGGCAATTGCATAATAGTTCAACATGCAATTCTATTCTTTTATATTGTGTGTGGGCAGTAAAGGGTGTATGCAGGAGGGTGTGGTTGGGGAATGGGTATATGTTTGGTGTGGTGTGTATGGTGGGTAGGCATGGACAGGTATGGGGGATGTGGTTGGGGTGAGGGCTTTGGGAGATGGTGGGGTTTTTGGTGGGTGGGGCGTGAAAGAGAGAGACAAAGACAGGTCCGGGCCACTGGCTGCATCATGTGCAGTTTTTGCAGACCACTTGTGAGCCTCACACAGTGCAGCCAAGCAGATCCTGCACCCAGGCTCTGCACTTCTGGTCCCCCACCCTGGGCCCCCACCAGCCCCAGGGCACCAGCACAGGTACTCCCATACTCCCCTGTACTCCCCTGCTACTTCCTTACTTTCTGTCCTGCCTGCATGCCCAACACTGTTGCCACTGCTTCCCAGCTACTGCCAACACTCCCCTGGCCCATCATAGCTTCTTGCCAATCCTGACTCGTTCACTGCTCCCCCCACCCACTACTGCTTTCTGCCGTCCCCCTGCCCGCTGACCTACTGCCACTTCCCACCCACCTGCCACTCCCCCTGACCTCCTCTGCTTCCTGCCTGCCTGTCATTCTGGCTCCAGCCCACCCAGCCAGTGCCATGTGGTTCTTGGCTGCATGGCTGGGACCGCACAGTGACATGGAACTAGCCCAGCTCAGCATGGGCCCCGCAGCGTGGGAGGATCATGGCAGTTTCTGATCCACATGGCATGGCATAGATCTGGCCCAGCCCAGGTCCTGCAGCATGGGCTGACCAAAATGGTCTCCCCCCATTTCCCCCCTCTGTCCAATCTTATCTGACTTTCCACTTGGACAGAGGCAGGGCAGGGAATGGCCAAAGGCGCACCAGGCCAGTAGCCACAGAGGCTTCCAGTAGGAAACTGGGGGTGGGGTGAGGTGGGGTGGGGCCAGGCAGGTATTGCTGCTCAGCTGCTGGGTCCTGCTGCTAACTGCCCCTGGGTCCTGCCACTGGCATACTGTCATCTTTGATAGGCCGCCACACACATATAATAATTCATTTTCTAAATATTTTAGGAGCCCTGCGGGGCAGATAGAATGGCCTGGAAGGCCAGATCCATCCTGCAGGCTGTATTTTGCCCACCCCTGCCATAGAAAGCTGATCTGTAGCTACTTCCCATGTCCAGGGAACTTTAAAAGAAGATGGACAGGCCCACTGGCAGGTTTGTGAGCCCATTAACAACCCTTTAAAGTTCCATGGTTGCAAGCAGCCCCATCAGCCTTTCTTCCCCATGGCAAAGGTTAGGGGGCTACTTGAGAGTCCCCCATACTGAATGGGGTGATCAGGGGTCTGCACACCCAATCTACCCCTGCTGTTGCCGCTTGCACTGGAGGCAACAGTGAATGGGATGCCTGCAAGTGCCAGCAGGAGCTCATGGCACAGGGGGATGGATACAGACCTTTAAAGTTCCAGGTGCATCAGCTGTCTGGCCCAGAGAGCTGCTCCCTAGTGCTGGGCCACCCACACAACCCTTTTGAGTTTGACCTTTAAATCTCTGCACCTGGAACTTTAAAGGCCACACAGGCAACCTGGGGGGCCCTTTAAAAGTGTCAGCTCTCAGGCTGCCCAAGAGCATGGAACACAAGTTTTCCCGACGGCAGCCCCTGCCCCAGATGGCAGTGAAGACAGGGCAAATCCCTGACAACTCAGGCTCAGTGAGTTGTCAGGGAGGCAGCTGCTGTCCCTCACTCCTTCCCCTGTGGAGAAAGGGAGGGAGAACAGAGATCCTGGAGACCCCAAGCAGACCTTAATTTTGTCCTGGCACTACAAAGAACTTGCTGCTTGAATCAGCGACTTTTGTTATAGATCCTCTCTTTTTGTGGAGAATTATCCATTCTTTTCCTCGGGATAAATCCCTTTAGTGTCTGACGTCTTACCATTTATTGTCATAAATTTGCATATATCCAGCAACAAAGGCAACATCTGGATGGGACCTAAGTGATGCCCACATCATAGTTTATATAGGCCAAGCTGTATACCCAGTAGAAAGGCACAGCATATTCAAATTCCTGTAATACATCAATATGTAGGAGGCAGCAAAAAGGCACCAGCAACAATCTTCTACATGATTTGATCTTGACTCTCGTCTTGCACCAGACAAAATGTTCAAAAGTTAACTTTTTACAGACAGAAATGCCAAATTAAGTTTTGGGTATTGATTAGTTGAACCAAAAACCTCTTTAATGTTTTGTTTTTCCTTTGCCTGACTTTTATCTAAAATAATTACCCATCATTAACCTGTTTGTCCTGCAAGGCAGGATGCATCTCTTCTATGAATGTCTTAAAAGATGTAGAGCATTCAGGGCACTACAATAAAAAATATTAATAATTATTAATAAATGATGGCACATGTTTCAGAAATCAATAGCATTAAATTAAGATATACGCATCTTAACTACGTTTTCTCCATTTACTAGTTTTAAACCTTTCAAAATGCTTGCAGCCTGATAAAAAAAAAAGATACACTGACATCCTCAGGTAAAAATAAGGGAGTCTAAAGATTTTATAACAGAATGCATTAAATATTGAGTTCTCACCCATTCCTCATGCTTATCTTTTTCTATCTTAATAGCCTGCTTCTCAGACACTTACTATCACACACACACACACACACACACACACACACACACATCTACATGGAAAGCAAGCATGAAGTTTGCAATGGCAAACACTCAAAAGTTAGGATGTGTTGAAATAAGATTTCTGATTTAATTACATGACCACATAATATTTTTCCATGGGACCTCTACCCCACTAGGATGGTGCTTATTGTGTTTAATACCTTATTTTCTTTTCATTGTTTGATATATGGCCTGACGTCTTATTTCCTGCACACTAATCAAATCCACTCTAAAGTCAGAGGTATTATTTTCATTTTCAGTGCTGATTTCCCCATGAGACTCGTAATATCCCAGTGTGGTTCCCAAACACATACACATACCCCTGGAGGTACACAAGACATCACTGGTGGGTACACAGGAGAAATTGTGTAATGGCAGATTTAATTTTCATTATAATAACAAGTGGCATTTAAGGGGTTAAAATGTGCTGGCAGGAGTATGTGGGCAGCTGGCAATTCTGAAAGGGAGTACAGGATAAGAAAAAGTTTGGAAACCTCAGTAGTATCTGAATACCTGAGAAACAGTAGTCAATTTGTTTTCCTTTAAATCCATTAATCCTTTTTTACAGATGAGAAACTGAAGCACACAAATTTAGGTCAAATATACCATAATATTGAGTGCCTAATCTGAAACACTTAAATCCTGATCTTTTCATAGTACTTAGCATTATACAGTATTTTTTTTATGTCTGAGCTGTTCTTTAAATGACTTTGTTGGCAGCTGAAAATCAGACCCTGGGTTTGCAATATGGGCACACAGTAAAGGAGGGGAATCCAATTGGTGACTACCTGTGGAAAACTGGGTTTAAGTGACATATAGGTACTATTATTCAGGACGTCTATTGCAGAAGCAGGAAATCGAATCTAGGGCAGCATTTAACTGACCTATCCATGAGATTAGAGTTGACCAAACAGTAGGGTTTCCAGTGCGCAGATTTCCCCCGCCTAAATTTTGCACCTTTATGTGGGGGAATAAAGTCCTATGAACCCTGAATTTTCTATGGTGTACAAAGACTGCAAGGGTTGCTGGTGAGAGTGCCTTTGGATTTTCTGCTTTGTGATATCTTTACTACCTAAGGAGCTTTGTTCATTCCTCATGCACTTCTTTTCTTGCTTCTCTGTCCTTTTGTCTCTCCTCCAAATCTTCTTCCTCTTCTTGGTCCTTTCTGTCCTGCTACTTTTTTTAGCATATTTTCCTGCTCCTTTTCATCCCATGTGATCTCCACATATGCAGTCCCTTCAATCCCTATTGTCTTGGTCAGGAGCCTATATATTGGAGGAGATCTGCGAGCATATGTTCCCCATAATGTATCTTTTATCTCTTTTTCTGGGTCAGTCGGTTGCTGAGTGTAGGTATTGGGGTTGCAACCTTCAAAAACACCATATCCAAAGAGATCTAAGGGAAAAAAAAAGTCCCCCCCCTTACAATTCTTTCTATGAAAATCTTTGCAGAAATATGCAGAGGGACAGGCTTGTATAAGAACATCCTGCTCTATCATCACCATGAAGTATCATGGTGAGTAACATGGGGATCTTATTATAAACCATAGGAGTCAGACAACAACAACAACCGTAAAGTTTAGATAATTCCATAGCTGCAAGGGAAAGGGGGACAGTTGGAGGGGATTCTGCAGCGTGATTGCAGAACAGGAAAGCAAATGTTGCTTAACTCGATACAAAAAGTTGTGGTTATGTATGATGCAATGTTCCTGAGAGTGACAAAGGCTGAGAGAAGACAGATGATCCAGGTGGCTTTGTTGCTTTTGCTCCTGCGTGGTCAGGCCGTTTTATAGTGAAGGTGCCAGAGGAGCTAATCATATAGCAATTAGGAGGGGGAAGGAATCATTTCTCAGTGGAAGAAAATGCAGGGAAAGGATCAATGTGCATCTCCAAGAACACTTTGTCAAGATTATTCCAAGGGTAAAGTAATGTTTGGATGCAGATGAACAAAACATGCCACGGAGAAGAAAGGCACCTTCCCTTGCCCCTGCTTAATACCTAAGCTCAGAATACTACCGCTACCCCTTTCCCTGCCTCCATCCAAACACATACTGAGATTGATTTATTTCCGACAGGGGAACTTGGAAATCTGACACCAAAGCAATTTTTATTATGCTGCTCACATCACTTAGATATAGTGAAAAATTACCCTTCAAGCCTGGAACTTCAGTTTAACTTTACTTTTAAAGACCAGAACCAAATCTTAAGGAGGAATTTGTTTGCTTTTACAGGCTATTTCCTGTACAGTTTTTTTTGTTGTGCTCTGCATCAGTATATTTTTGTGGGATTTTTTCCTAAGGAATTATATTTCTGATATGTTTGCCCAAAACTATATTTGGATACTAAAAGTCTTCAGGGAATCACCAATGTTGCCAGGACAGACTCTGTCAATGTTGTTGTCTAACTCTTATTAGCACTCTTCCAGTCTAGTGATACCAGTCACATCAGGCTTCCTCAGTTTGGGTGGTCTGTGCACACAGTGTCCGGATATTGTTGATGCTTTGCCCCTAACAGGATCACTGTTATAAGAAAGAGACTGCAGGCTTTAGGTATTAGTGATAAAAAGTTTGGCCAGGTTTATTGTCCACAAACAAGCCTAATATACATGATGATCCAGTCCCGGGTGCTAGCTGAGTTATTTGCACACAAACATGAATATAACCCCTAAGAATAGTATAAAGTATTAAGGGTTCCCATCCCATTTTATACATTGATCAAATAACTTTGTGTTTACAGCGTACACATCCTAGTTCTCACCAATTACTAAATACCTTTAGATGACATCATTCACATCCTACTTCTCACCAATTAGTACATCCTTCCTACCAGACAAGGAAACCTGTTTGCCAGGCCACTCTGATCTTTGTTTTGGTGTTTTGTACAGGTCTTATTAATTCTTTCTCTACCTGCTGGCCTTGGAGGCACCTCTAAAACTAACAAGCTCCTTTTCCAGCACTTCTGTGCAAGGCATATATTACTATGTTCGTATTCACTGGGGCTTACTTCATTTCATGCTCTTAGCAGGGCCTCCACGTGATTTGTGTCTGCACTGATCAATGGTTGTATTAATCCATATTCAGTGAGGCCTACAGATACCATGTCAGGCAGTAAATAAATCTGATATTCTGTTATTTCCTATGAAGGAACTACTATGAAATCAACTAGCTGCCTTAAAAGTTGTCTGAGCATGTGAAAGGCCATGGTTCATAAAACACAAAAGGAAATTACCTTAAGTATCATAAAGATACTAAAAAAAAAAAGGTTCAGTAGTGCATATGCCTGAGCTTCATTTCCCCTTCACTAAATTAATCTCAGCTGCTCTGGGTCTGGTTCTAGTGATTTTGCTAAGCTGCACAGAGCTCCAGGCTTGCTGAGAGGTCCTCATCACCCTAAAATACCTCTCACCCCTTCCTCATCTTGTTCTGCTAAGGTCATGTTCTCTGGATTAAACACATTATAGCTAGGAAGAAGGTGAGGGTACTTTGTAGTGTGTGTGTGTGTGTGTGTGTGCGCGCGCGCGCTGCGCGCGTGCTGTGTCCATCTTCTCCTTTCACCCTATAGTAAATTTTCTATAACTGTAAGAAAATATAGCCCAGAGAAAAGTACTAACCATTTGGACCAGTGCTCAAAAACCAGTTGCCAGTGGCTCTCTGTCCAGTTGGAAGGAGGGAATGAGTGAGGCCCCACAGGGATTTGTACTGGGTCCGCTATTTTTTAATATCTTCATTAATGACTCAAAGACTAGGATTGAGTGCATAGTTAGAAAATGCTCAGATGACACCAAAGCTGGGTGAAGTTGCAGAAATTCTGAAGGATGGGATTAGTATTCAGAATGACCTCGATAAACTGGAAAAATGTTCAGAAATTAATTCAATGAAATTCAGTGAGGATAAATCGAAGTCCTGCAGGTAGGATGGACGAATTACGCAGGTAAGTTCAAAGTAGGAAACAACTGACTAGGCTGCAGGCTAAAAGATCTGTCCCATTGATTTCAATGGGAGTAGTCTGAAGTTCAGAATCTCTATCCAAATCTTCAAAACTGAGTTAGTCTAACTGTGTTGACTTATGATCAATAAGATAAATAATACATGGTAGTGTCCTTGTTTCCTGATTGAATTAACATACAAGCCTTGTTGTCAAAAACCAATGAGAGCTGGATTGTGTAAATAAAGGAGGATTTGCTGAATGACTTTGAAAATGCCAGTCTCTGAATATTCATGCCAATTTTTTTTTACTTGCTCAGTATTTACAGGAAAAGAACACAAAGAGGATGTAAATAAGAGCAGGCAGAAATCATTTTAACATCTGACCTGATATTTTCAAGAGCCTTTTACCTTTATTTCTCCATCTCTAGTTACAATACAGATAGGTTATAATCCTAAGCAGAACCTTGTCTTTTTTCTTTTTCTTTTTTTTTTTCTTTTTGGAGGGGGGGGCTTTAGTGACATTTTCATGGTTAAGATAAAGAGATGGGTCCATGAACAATTACCACACACTATATTAAGATCTGGTTTCTATACCAGGTCAGCTACTCTATTGTAACTGCTTATGTGCACACTCTTGCCCTAGGATAACTACAAGACCAATCATCCCTCAATGAAAGTGGAAAATTACCTCATATTTACCATGGGATACTAACATACATGTAGATGATTCTTATAGGGTTGCTAAAGTGCTTTACTTTCATACCACAACTTATGTTCCTGTAACTTGTTTTTAAAGGCATAACCTAAGAATTCTTCATGAAAGGGATAACACCCCTCCAAATAATGGGGAAAATAAGTATTTATTTATTTTCCATTGAAAAATTTAGATTGCAAGAGTGCCCAAAAATCTTCTCACCAAGTTCATCCTCCTTTTTAACAAAATTATTTTGGAATTCAGCAAACCTAAATGAATTTCAATTACTAAACACAAAGATATAAACATCTGTATTTCTAAGGGCCATAATAAATCTTATCTCTTGGAAAAAAAACCCAGAACAAGCCATCTTGGCTGGGTTGATAATTGGATCAATTTTTCACTTATGGCTTGTCAATTCCTTGACACTTTAATGCATGCACAACAGAGCTCAAAAGTATTTTAATTAGCACACTGGGACTAAAATCTAACCCTACAGTTCTAATTGCAGTGCTAAACCACATCTGAATATCTGTTTACCAAAAAGAAGTTAATTAAAAGCAGGGATCCATACTCTATGCACAGCATTAAACTATAATAGGATAGAATGCAGAGTCTGCAGAAAAACAGAGAACTGAAACGAAGGTGACAATTAAGGCTCTTTATAAGGCTAGCAACTTCCTACTTTCCCATCACTGTTGTTTTTAGAGGTGTTATAATTAGAGTGCAGTCATCAGAAAGTGTCAGGTTTTCTTCTTCAAAGCAAAATTTAGTTGGACATTAAGTAATGAGTCTCTAAACAATAAACCAAAGAAGAAAAGATGTTCAGAAAGCTGCTGCAGGCTAAGTTTCTAAGTATTTTTTAGGATGCTCAGCTCCACTGTGATATGGCACAAAGTATATTTTACTACACCCCTATACATCCCCATTGGTCATACCTGAAGACTGATTATGTACTGAAGTACAGAATAAGGCATGGGTGAAGAGGGTAGTGGGGAAGCATTAGGAATGGGAAAGGAACAGGACTGAACATGGCACTCTGCCAAATCATGGGCTGCAACAGGTTCTGAAATTTAGAAAGGGCTTCAAGATACACGAGAGACTACAGGAGACCGGGACTGAAAGACCAGAGAAGTAGTATAGGGACATTTCCTTCTCCACCTGAATGTTGATCCCAGTGCATCTGGAAGTGTGCAATTTGTTCCGAAATTCAAGTAAAATAAGGTTAGGCAGGTGCCCATACTGTTCAGTGGCTAAAAATATTTTAAGTTCAGCCTTTGCTAAACGTTGTTAGCAGAGATACCCTAGAAAAAGGAAGGAAGACTTGTTCCATTCAAATGTGACTTACTACTTTTTGTCTGAAAGGTGCATCAATTTTGGGGCAATACAGTACCTAATTATGCTAGTAAATCATATAAGAAAATTCAGGGCACTGATTCCGAGCCATTGCAGTATAATTAAAAACTTGCTACAGTCCATTTAATATGAAGGATTAGCTATACTTTTATAAATAAAATAGCAGTGTAAGTTAACGTTATCAGTATGGCTGCAACAAAGAAAATGAAACTTTTCTACTGTAAATGCAGTTTTATAAAGTTGTGATTTGGAGCCAGCTTTCTCTCAAATTTTACAAAGTACAAGTTGCTTGTGAAGACCTATTTATATTCCAAATGAAGCTCTAAATTATAGCCAATTCTATGTTTCTTCATACCCCCACAACAATATTTTAAAGTGAGAAAACCCTTTCTAACTTTCTTTAATAACTAAGAAATAGCTGGAAAATTCTCTCATATGTACATACTATGTGTTAAAAGTATATAGTATCTCAGCTCTCAATGTGAGAGGAAAAAATAGAAGCCCATGAAAAGAGGGTGCATAACTGTTCTTGCTACCAACACAGAGAGCTCATATTTGATGCTTAACTTATTTTTATTTAAATATACATCACCCTAGCGCAAAAGCAGCATGAGCCCAGTACTGATTTCAGCTTGCATATCTCTGCAATCCAGAACTCCACCTTTCAAAATGACTGTCAGTTTCTGAAGCTCCATTAAAGTAAGCTGCTGCACACAGGGTGCATCTACACTGCCAATTTAAGGCATTTTATCCATATTTAAGGCACATTAAGGGTACAGGTCTACACATGCGCACCCTTACTGTGCCTTAAAAATGGTGATTTTTAAGCTATATGTACCTGAATTTTATACCTGCAAAAGCAGGTATAAAATTTTAGGCCTGAAAAATTGAAGTGCCTTAATGCACATGTAGACACACTAAGGCACATTAATGTGCCTTAGCATGTACACGTGTAGACATGCACCTGTCGCCTTAACGTGCATTGGGCAACTAAACATTAAGTTTAGGCATGCATAAAAGCATGTGTAGACATGCCCACAGGGGTTCAATCTAATCCAAGGGTGATATGCAAGGAAGGGTTATAAATTACATTTTGATACAGGCCCAACTTTAAGTATTTGAAAGAACTGAACTCTTAACTCCTAATTCCACTGACTCCTGATCTATACCACTGTTATAAAGTCAGGCTTAAAATCTACGGCCATCTGGAATTATCTAGAAGTATCCTAAACTGGGAGCCATAAGGTATAGCTCAAAGACTTGATTTTTGAACATAAGCAAGCTCCATTTTGTGTAGAGCACTTTTTGACCCTTCATCCCTCACCTCAACCTAGTCTTAAGATGAACACAGGCCAAGTCTTTCTCATATAATTAGTACACAGCATAGAAAATTCCCTGAAGTCCCCAAAGGCAATCCTGAACTGATCACTTAGGACAGCTTTTTGTGTGCATGCATTACCAGTGTAGTACAGAACAGATGTACAGACAGTGGGGGGCACTTTGGCCTCAAATCTTAAAGTAGCGTGCAAGATGTGCTATGTAAAATGATTGTTACTGGCACTGAAAATACCATGATGAGCATGTACACTGCTCAGGTTCCTGATAGAAATGATCAATTCCTGGTGAAGCACCTGTCATCATTGGGATCAATGGATTTTGAGGCCTATTTGATTCAGTCATGTTCTGTTAATTGTAAATGTGTATCTTAGGGGAGCTAGATAAGGATACAGCAAATTTGCATGTTTGAGTATAATAGTATCATGCTTGCTGAATGTTCTATTATGGGGAAAGTGATGATTAACTTGGTTCTTGCAGGACCAGCATCATATTTTTTAAGTCATTGCTTTGTGAAGTGCCATTAGTTTACTTCCTGATCTACACAGCAGATATATAAACCAAACTCAGATTCATTCAAGCTCTCACTTCCCCATATGCCAACTAAAACAATCTTTTTCCAATTCCTTGCTGAATTTTCCATGGAAAAATCTATGTGCGAGGTGTACAGATTTACAGGTTGTTTGGAAACAATATTTCATAATTATTATGTCAGCTCAAAGTGATGTTTCATGCCTAGATTTCAACTGCTACTTTATAAATGGCATATGGTGTGCTCTAATAGAGCAACATGTTGAAAGCTAAAACAGTTGGAGTTTAAATGACAAAATGTTAAGATGCAAAACTAAAAAACAGGCCCCTTGCTATTTAGGAATCAAAGCTAAGAAATCCTTGTGTGAACTAAGACACATATTACTCCGTTGTGTTTGGGCACCATAAAACACATACAAGTAGGTGTAGTACCTATCCCAAATAATGTATAGTCTAATTGGAGAAAAGGCACAGCGTACAAGTGTGAGAAGAGGAGGGAAGTGCCACCAAATTAAGCAGGAGAGCAGTAAGAATTGGCTAGCTGGGATAGAAATAAGTTGTTGTTCCATTACACCAAGGAAATTTTTGCATGACAGTCAAGCATGCAAGAAAAAGAGCGCTCCTGAAACTCTTCAGTCCCACCCCAAACATGACCTAAAATAGATAATTTGATTTATACAAATGGCTCTATGTGTGGCCTCCAGAAACTCTAAAATGCAACTGTTATCATGCCTGGCGTGACCACGAGATGAGGGCTGCCTGGGGGTAGAAAGGATTAAAAGGTAGAAGGGTTTTTCACCTTCTCCTGATACAAACAGTCGTATGTATTCCATATGTAAAGAATACTTCTAGTGACCTCAAGTATAGTCAGCCCATTACCGAACCATAACCCAGTTATAGAAGTAATATTTGCCTCCACTTTTCAATTTAGGATAGCAATTTACTCAAAGTTGAGAGCATGCTTAAATACTACCACAAATTAATATCAACAGCCTGATGGAGAATTGATTCAAGACTCCAATGGAAAAACTCCCTTTGATTTCAACAGGTATCGAGTCAGGACTTGAAGGCAAAATGTTAAAAGAAGCTAAGTATTCAAAAGAGACCTGGATGCTGAGAAGTCTCAGTGCCTTTGGGTTACAGTAAAACTTAAGCTTCTAAATTAATCCCAATGCTGTTCATAACTTTACCTTGGTACCTAAAATCCCATATTCTCTGAAAGCCCCAGTGCCTTTTGCACCACAATGTAGTACAGTCACTTAATTTTTATTAAATGCCAGCAGGTCATCGTTAATGCAAATCTTTCCTTCCATTTCAATTGCCCACACAAAATGTTGAGTTAATTGCAAATAAGAAATATGCAAAACAATGCACAGACCAGTATAGGCAGAATACTCAATGGAATGAAGTGGGATAAATCACATATTCCTATTTATCTAATGTCTTATAAATGGATCTAAGTCTCATGCCAAGGCACTGTAATGTTTTTGAAATGATAGAGATAGACATGACACACACATTAAGCAGGAAGTTACTTTGATCTACTGTAGGTTGTTAACACTTAACAAAACTTTTTATCACTTCGGGGGGGAAAAAAAGCATTGCTGAACACTGTATGAAGTATAACAATAAAGAAAAGTTCAGTATCAAACAAAAGCAATTAACAAGGGCTTTTGGTCTTACATTGAATTATACATATAATTAGAAATATCCCAATAAAATGTACAGGGAGAGATCATTATCCCTTGATACTATAAAATGAATACCAAAGTAATCAAAGAGAGTGTGCCCCTGGCAATAGCTGTAGGTTTTTAAAAGTATAATATTTCTGCAATTAGGACAAAAACCTAATGATAAAAGTTCTAAAGTAAAAAGGCCTCACAGGAATACAAACAACACTTCACAATTAAAAGTCCAGTGCTGCTATGAAATACATGGGACATAGTTCAGGAAAACAACATAAAAAGCTACCACACCTATCTGCAGTATCAATCACTGTGGTATCTAGGAACCACAGGAATCTTCTGAATTTTTCACCATTTTCATATCAACACCATAACTTTTCTGCATTAGACCTTATTATTTAAATGATTAATTTCCAGTTGATACAAGATTCCAATAAACAGCCATCCTCCATTGTATCTGGCCACCATAAAACACATACCAGTAGTAGTAGTACCTATCCCAAATAATTTATAATCTAATTGGAGAAAAGGCACAGTGTGCAAGTGTGAGAAGAGGAGGGAGATGCCACCAAATTGAGGATAATGAGAGCAATAAAAATTAACTAGCTGTAATAGAAACTCATTGGTTCCATACAATGTTTTAAATATTATTTTTTAATTAGTGTTAATGAATAAACTAGTAAAATCACTATGCCCAATTGGTAGCATAATCTATCCATTGTTGTTTGGCTGATTTGTTGGGATCATTAAAGTAGGAATGGGACTTGAAGAAGGATGTTAATAGAGTTATGGTTAATTAATTCAAGGAGGATATTATGGACTACAAAGTTCTGCATAGGTAAAAGCACAGATTTTTTTTTGAGAAGCAGATGTTCAAGGTTTGCATTGTTGGCATTTCTCAAGAGTTAACTGTCAGTTATGTAGACTGAATCTGTCACATAGCCCACAGTGTGATTTCATAGATTGCATAGACATTGGGACTGGAAGGGACCTCATAAAATCATTGGGTCCAGCCCCCTGCCCAAGGAGCAAAGGGTCAAATGATCCCAGATGAAGGACTGCTCATGGGGATTGCAATTAAATAATTAATCCAGAGGGTCTTTAATCCTCTATGACACACAGGTAGTCAGTTTCAAGGTATTAAAGTAAGTTAATTTCCCTGAGCATTGATCTACTGCCCGACCCCACTCAGAGTTAGAAAGAGTAGTTACACACTACAACACAGGTAGATTGAGCAATATACACTGTATTACACAACAAAACCTGCGCAACAACTACCCAATGAAATATTCCCGTAACACCTGAGCCACAACACAATAAAACAATGCACATCCCAAACCCAGTGTCCCTGGTCACACAACTGGTCGACTACATGTTACAATGAGCTTCAGTCACTACATGGTTAACTGCTTTGCAACTTCACAGACAACCTAGAAACCAGAGGTGGCAGCAAGAGCACCCTGGGCCTAGTCAGCAGGGAAAACCCCCTGACACTCCCTGAGGATTTCTATGTTTTCCTTGTTTAGGTACTAAGCACCTCAAATAGAAAATGGGCGAAACTTTACCCAACTGCAGCTTCCACAGCCGAAGCCCAAAGGAAAGAGTAAAGACAGGTAAGCCTCAGAGAGCCAAATCCCAATGACCAGGTCACAGCACAGAACCTGCACTGGATGAACTCCCACACCGCGAGAGCCCGGACTGTCCAGCCAGAGTGAGAGCAAGGGCATGCCTGAGCCTGAGCCCCCAGAGGTCCTGCTGGTTGCTCCAGACAGGATTTATAGCCTTCTAATCACCAGGGATCTGGGTTTCCCACAGAAAATCACAGATTCCCTGTTTTTATCAGAGAAAACACGGATTTCTCTTTTCAGCAGAGAAATCCATGGATTCTCCGCTTTTGCAAAGAGCTCTTACAGGCTGGCACAGCTCCAGCCTGCAGAGCAAATAGCAAAATGGGTGAGAAACCCCCAGCCCTGGCTGGAGGGGGGAGGGTGGGGCCTGAGCCTCTGAGGCAGCCAAGGCCGGGCTCGGGCTCACACTTGCCCTTTGTTCCGGAGCATGGAGGTAAGTGGGGCTTGGGGCAGGGCTGGGGAAGATGGTTGGGGACTGAGAGAGTGGGGGGCACTGCCAGTCCCAGGTGGCACATTGTAGCCACCCCCACCACTACCCGGGGCTGTGCTGCTGCGGGGTGGTGGTGGCTGGGTGGCATGCAGCCATTCCAATCCCCACCACCACGCTGTGCCACTGCCGCCGGCCACACAGCTTCCAGGCACGGCTCTGTGGCAGCAGCGGGAAGTTTTGTATGCAGCGGCGGTCACCGGCAGTAACTGGCAGGGGCCACCCGTGCCAGCAGTGACTGTTGCTGCCTACAAAACCTCCAGCTGCTGCTGCAGAGCCATGCTCGGAACTGTGCAGCCGGTGGCAGCAACACAGCGCGGGGTGGTGGTGGGGATGGCTGCATGCTACCTGGCCACCACCACGCTGCCGCCCAGCAGCTGGCCACACAGTTCTGGGCACAGCTCTGCAGTGGCAGTGGGAGGTTCTGTACACAGCAGCCATCACTGCCGTCATGGCCCTCCAGGTAAGAGGCAGTACTGCGTGCAAGCCCAATCCCCCACCCACCCCATGCCCCCATCCCTCACCGTGGCTGGAGCTGTGCTCCGGCCACATGCCAGCCTCTCTCTCCTCATCCCCTGGGCAGGCAGCCAGGCAGCATGTGTGCAGCCCGTACATTGCGGGCACCACCATACTGCGCCCCACATTGCTTTCCCACAAAGCCCCCCCACAGAGGGGCACCCCTGCCCTCACTCCCTGGCCCTGCTCCCAGCTGCAATGTGCAACGTGGGGCCGGCAGCACCCCCCACTCCTTCAGCTCCCAGTCATCTTCCCCAGCCCTGCCCCACAGCCCCTAAGCCCCACTTACCTCTAGGATCCTGAGTTGAAGGGCCTGGCTCTACGTTGGCAGCACTTGCCTGCAAAGCCCCACCACTCTGAATGCAGCTGCCACCACCCCACACCACTACAGAGCCATGCAGCTGGCTGCGGGGTATGCTGCTGCATGCAAGTCCCCCATTTCACCCCCTGCCTGGGCGGCACATATGTGGCCTGCACACGGTTGTTGCCACCACACTGCCACTGCTGCGCCCTGTGCCACTTGCCCACCGTACAGGTGGCTGTGGGATGGTAGTGCAGGGTGCAGTGGCAGGGTTCCAGTGTTGGCCTCCATGTGCGAACCTCCTGTCAGGCCAATCAGCATGTGTGTGGCCCACAGAGTGGCAGCCCTGCCCTCACCCCCAGCCCTGCCCATGGGAGTGGGCACAGGGACACACTCCCCACCTTCTTGATCTACCCCCCAGCACCTTCCCTTTCCCCTGCCCTGCCCCGCCCCTTCCTCCCCACACACACTTACCTGTTGGGGTGGGTGTCAGTGTCTGTGTCTGCATGTCTGTGCATCTAGGGGGCTGTTGTAAGGGGCACCAGGAGGGCTGTTAACACTATGAGGGGGAATATGGAGCACCAGCAGCCTTTAATTTTTATCATGGATTTTGGGTTTTTAATCAGAGAATTTGCCATTTTTAATCAGAGAATTTGTAATTTTTAATCAAAGAAAACCAGGATCCCTGCTTATCACGCCACCTGTCACTCAACCAGTGGTCCAATCATCGCACTTTTCAGAATACCCAATCAAATTCGAACCTGGGGAGTACTTAAAATGACCAATTGATTCAAACTATTTTAAACCAATAGAAGTAATATTATCATAACTGCATTATTGATTAACATATCAACATTGAGAAACAGTTGCATTAAACATTATACACTTTGCATGCCCAAACCTTAAAAGTAGGTCATAACTTCATCAAGGTTGAGAGTTCAAACCCTCTAGAAACTTCTCACCTCTAGTCATATGGCACATGCGTGGACTTTCACTGTTCTGCACAGCAAGATAAGTGTCCAAATGTTTCTTGAAAGTGTCCAGCGTAGGTGCTTGCACCACCTCTCTGGGGAGTCTGTTCCAGGCCTTGTGGGCTTGGACAGTAAAGATTTTCCAGCCTAAAACGGTCTTGCCGGAGTTTGTGACCATTGTACCTTGTCATCCCCTGGGGTGTTCTGATGAACAGGTGTTCCCTCAGATCTTGATACATACCCTTTGTGTACTTATAGGCTGCCACCATGTCATCCCTGAGCCTGCACTTCTCCAGGCTGAAACGTCCCGTAGCTCACAGCCTCTCTTCATAAGACCTGTTCTCTTGCCCTCTGATCATGCGCTTGGCTCTCCTCTGGACTCTGTCAAGCTTCTCCAGGTCCTTCCTAACTTGTGGAGCCCAGTATTCCAGCTGCAGCCAAGACTGAGTACAGCAGGAGGATGACATCCTAGGTCTTGCTTGTGATGCATCAGTAGATGCAAGCCAGAGTTTTGCCAGCTGTGATATCGCATTGGTGGCTCATATTCATCTTCTGGTGAATCATGACCCCCAAGTCTCTTTCAGTCATAGTGTTAGTGAGTGTAGCATTGCCAAGCCTATAAGTGTGATGCAGGTTTTTATTGTCAAGGTGGAGCATCTTGCATTTCTCCGTATTGAATGCCATCAGGTTTTCTTCCACCCACCTTGCAAGTCTATCAAGGTCAGTCTGGATCACCGGCCTATTCTCAAGTGTGGAAACTGTTCTCTAAAGTTTCATTTCATCAGTGAACTTGACCAGTCCACTTTTGATACCAGTGTCCAGATCGTTTATGAAGACAGTAAAGAGTATAGGTCTGAGAACAGAGCCTTAGAGAACGCCGCTAGTCACCGAGTGCCACGTTGATTCAGTTCTGTCAACTACCACTCCCTGAGCTAGTTTCCCAGCCATCAGACTGTGGAGTATTTAAGGCCGTAGTTGCCCAATTTTTCCATGAGGACCTCATGGGAGACCAGGTCAAAGGCTTTTTTAAAGTTCAAATATATATAATATCAACCTCTTCCCTTTTGTCCAGGTGATATGTCACCTGGTCATAGATGGAAATGAGATTGGTCAGGCATGACCTACCCACAACAAACCTGTGCTGGCTAACCCTCAGGTTGGCCAGCACCTCTGAAACAGGATTATTAGCCGGACCAAGGGACGGTAGTTTTTCCTCTTAATAAACTGTCCCTGCCCCTTGTAGTAATTGGTGATGCACAGTTTGTTACTACTTTCTAATGATATCATGGATTTGATTTTCACCTGTTTGCCTAGTATTTATCTTCCTTGAAATGCACTTCACAGTAACATTCTAATCACTTTTTTCCAGGCAATACATCAATGCTAATACAAAGATGATGGGCATACTTTTGGAGGCAGCACAAAGACTTGGAACTAGTTTTTTGCAGCTTTTATTGCCTTGTCTATTGCCTTTGCTTGCTCTCTATTCGGCTGCCCTGCAAGATGGAAGATAAGAATGCACAGCCAGCAACAGATTTTACAACAGAAACTGCCTAACGGGAAGGTGAATTAGATCTCCCAGACATTTAGATTGACCTGCTGGCAGGGAGAGATTCTCTTTGATTGCTTGAAAATATGCCACCTTCTGTAGTCTGGTCGGTTGACACCTGTTCTGAGAAGTCCAGTGGAGCTGCTTATTAGCTGCAATTCTGAGCAATTTTGGATATTCCCTTCTAACCTTTACATTTTTTTACTAGATTCAGGGAACCTGTAAGTGAAGGATAGCCTAAATAAATGGCTTTGCTTTGAGCAAGGCCTAGGTATCCAGAGCTTCATCACACAATCTCTCTATAAGAACGAAACCAATTTTGCCATCACCGATTTTGTTTCAATTAAAATGATTTCTTATCCAATGACTGTACCTTCCAGCCAAACAAAGCTACCAGCATTGGGCAGTATTACAGTAATTTCTTGGGGTTGGATCCAGTACAGGTCTTGGAAGTCTACAAGTTAGAGGCAATGCCACCTTTTTGGTGCCTGGTTCTGAGAGTGGAATCCAAAATCCAAAGTGAGGTGAATTGCTGCCTATTGTTTGTTGTACAGGAAGAGGGTTAATCCAAGCAACAGGTGAACAGCCTAGATCTAGATACTAGTAACGAGGAAATGCTAAGCCTGGGACTGAACCTAAAACCCTGCCTCTTTCTGGAGCTTTGACACTGCTATTCACTTGGGATATAGAACCTGTAATCCCTCCGGCAGTAGATGCCCATATTTGTTTAGCCACAACTGAAATTTGTGATGGGCCTAATCCAATTGGACACCTCAAAGGATTTACGTACTGTTTTGCCTGGTGATTTAATCCCTGTGGGACTCAGGGGCCACATCTACACAATACTTTGCCTGCACAGTTGTTACTGTTACTTGTTTATACAAGTATTAAATCACTGTGCAGTAACCCAAGTTACTGTGCAGTAGCATTGCCAAATGGCTTTTTTTGTTGCACTGACTGTGCAGTATCCCAAGACTACTCAGTAGTGTTGCACAGTAGTGTTGCATCACGCTTTCTGCCACATGATGCTGCTACATAATATTCATGGGCTACAGTGCAGTCAGTATCTCATGTACGTGCAGCAGGCAGGAGTAAGAATGCAGCTCTTTGTGCCAAGGTATTTGCGCACATATGCAAAAGCAAACAACAAGTTCCTAGGGAACCTTAAGAAGGAAGCTAAGAAAGGCTTCTACAGGGTTTAGGCACCTTTGAGATGAGAGAAGGGTTTGGGAAATGCAGTTTTGGATGTTGGTGCTTAAAGTCCTCCTAAGTCTTGCCTGAAGCATGTGTTGGATTTAACCTTTTGACTTCAGATCAGAACAGCACTTCAGCAGTTGCTTACATTTAATCATTCGTGCCCACTGATAAACCATCTCGCTGGCAATTGAATTTCAACAGTGATAGAATTTCAGTGACAGTTTCTTCAAGGATGAGTTTATTCCTCTAGACAAAAACAGGCCAATACAGATAAATCAGCTCCTGCTATCTGGACCCTCCTAACGTTTCCCTTATAAGGTTTTGTCCCTGCCCAATGCTACTAGTTTCTCAAATCTCTTTTGAATCAAGCCTTTCCATCCAGTTTAGCTTTTGTTTGTTCCCTGACTGAATATCCCTTGCAGCTTTGCTGTTCCCTGCACTTATTCAGCTGATTTGCTGTGAGGGAGTCCTTTTTTATTATTTTTACTCAGTATTGCCTTGCATTGTGATTTATTTTTCCTAAGTGGTCTTTTGACTCTTCAGAGCAGTGTATATATTGTATATTAAAAGTATATCTGATGAAGTAGGTTGTTGTATATAAACACTTGTGCCACCCTATCCTACCTTCTGCCTGGCCTCCTTTTAGAAGATGAGGTAAAGGAGTTTCTACAACTTCTAGAGGCAGCTTATTCCATTTTCCCACTGTTCTTCCAATTAGGAAGTTTTTCCCTTAGATGTAATTTAAACCCATTTCACTGTAATTTAATCTCTTATTTTTATCCTACCCTCTGTGGTAAAGAACATATTTTCTGGGGCTTTTGTCTTAAATAAGGATGAGTGTTCTTTGTAGTTTGTTTAGGTTTTGTTTAACTGAGTTCTTGTATAAATTGCTGTCAGTATCTTCAAACATGGCTTCCCAATGTAGATCCTGGTTCTTGAATGGAATCCACTCATGTGCTATACATTGCAGTTATTAACATCAAAATCCTTATTTAATTAGGCCTCAGCCCTGCAAAGATTTATATATGTGTAAGCATACTGCAAGCAGTCTTATTGAAGTCAAAGGGACCACAGAACATGGGGTGGTAAACAAATGTGTAAGACTAGATACTGGCATCTAACTGATCTGGGCTAAAATTGTCAGCCTTGGACTCCCAATATTAATTTTGCAATTGTACATTTGAAAACACAAATTTGTCGTCTTATGTTCACTGGTC
The DNA here is from genome assembly GCF_052110815.1 of Crocodylus siamensis. NCBI lineage: Eukaryota > Metazoa > Chordata > Crocodylia > Crocodylidae > Crocodylus > Crocodylus siamensis. The sequence goes on from NC_143398.1 coordinate 71,267,400, forward strand.
TGAAATCAATGGGAGTTGAGAGTCTTAGTACCTGTGCAATTCAGGCTATTGATTAAGGTGCTTAAATGGAGGCTAAAAGACCTAAGGTTAAACAACTGAAAATTGATCCTGCATCTTTTAAATTAGTTGGACTCAACTACATTCTTTGTTACAAAGAGAAATAAATATTGCAATGCTGATATTTAAATATGTCTATAAATAGTATGCAGCTCTGCGTAGGCTACATTCTTTTTATCTTAGTATTCTCAGTGGAATTTGACATATAGTTCTAAAACAATGAGATAAACAATTTATTATGACAAGATAATCAGACATCCAGGAAATTTCAAGGTACAAGTTGCATTCAGACAGCCTGAGCTGCAAAGGTGTAATAATTTTTGTCATATGTAATACTATAACTTCTTTAAATTTTACTATAGTGAAAATCACTGTGGTAAATGACTTTCAATCTAAAAAGAGCTGCCAACTAATGTCACAATATTACACCTAAAAGACTCACAGAGATTAATGTACCTCTCTGAAAATTTTAACAGCTCTTATAATTAGAAGGCTGTCTTAGTTTAACATATATAATATGTATCTGACATTCTACCAAAGTAGTCTAAGGGCTCATCTACACAAGACGGTTAATGCACAGAAGACTAATTCAATTGCGCATTAGCATGTCATGGCAAAAGCCATACTAATGCACGGGAGTATTAGTCTACTGTGCCTTAAGCATCATGAAAAGACTGTGCATCCTTGCTAGTATGAAGTAGTACCAGCTACTGTGAATTTATGTAGTACCTCATATTAGAGTACTACATAATGCACATCAGCAAAGGTGCATTAATGGACATGTAGATGCACCCTTATAAATGTGCTGTGTGCTTCCTTAATGTAGTAGGTCAAAAGTGGAAAAATTTCCCTTCATGCCATTTTGAAAAGAAAAGGAAAAAAAGAGAATGGAATTATAACTGGTATTTTTCTTTTTCTTCAGATACACCTTATAGAAATGGTCCTAGAGCTGAAAGTTAATGTTATATACTATAGAACTGGAGAAGCAAATACCAAATGTAACAGACAATACAATATTTTCTAATATTATCAGATTTGTGGGTGGCCTCCACCCAGGCCTCACAGAAGAGCTTTCCCCCAGGCCTAGCAGATGTTTTGCAGCATACGGGCTGCAACAGTGACTCAGGGAAGGTTGTCCTCAGCGAAGTTGAGGCAGGTGGTGAGGGAGCGCCAGTGTCCCTTGAAGCAGCCAAAGGTACACTCCACCAGGGCATGGGTACAGCCTGTGGGTGAAGTAGGCCTGATGGGTGTCCAGCTGGCTGGTATTGGGTTGCATGAGCTAGGGCAGGAGCGGGTAGGCAGGGTCCCCAGTGAAGCAGGGCAGGATGGCCATGGTGCTCAGCTGCAGGTCCTGCACCCCTAGCATGAAGTGGCTGCTCTCCACCAGGTCCAGCAGGCTAGAGTTCCAGAAGGTGTAAGCATCATGGGTGCTGCCCACCCAGCCAGCACTCACTTGCATGAAGGCACTGCAGTTGTCCACCATGGAATGAAAGCCCCTGCAGTTGTAATAGGGGAAATGTCCATGGGGCAGTCAGATGCCAAGGAGGTAGGTCCTGTCCAGGGCCCCAACACACTGAAGGAATCCCAGGGAATGGAACCCCACCACTACCACCAGGGGGTCATGCACGTAGTGTCTGCCAGCACATTCTGGAGGGCACTGCACACCTCCAGGATAGAATCCCCGGTGGTGGCTTTGCCCATGGCAAACAGGTGGCTGACGTACCACAGGCTGGTGGGCATGGCCAGCTGGAGCAGGGCAAGGGCCGGGTGGGTGTCTGCAGGGAATGGGCAGCTGCATGCCAGTCCTGCCACTCTAGGTGAAGTCAGAGCTCCTCCATTAGGTCACAGAAGGTGGCCCAGGTCATGCAGAAGGCCTCCAGCCACTGCTTATCATCTCAGGTGTGCAGGATGATGTGCAGCACTGGCTAGCCTGGCTGGCCTGACTGACCCAGCACGCCCAGAGGCAGTGGGGCTGGAGGCCCAGGAGAGCAATGGCAAGCCCAGCAGTGATGTCCAGAAGTCCCTCATGGGCATCTCTGCCAGGGGGAGCTGGGTGGTGGTGGCAGCCCTAGGACCGTGGTCGGCAGGGCACATGGTTGGTAGGTGGCAGAATGGGCATGGAGAAAACTGCTGCATGCTGCCTCTGTGCTTGGCACACTGCTTTTGGGCATAGAAGTAGCTGAGCAGAGAACAGGGCTGGCTTTTAAAGATGGCTTCTTGGTGCTGTCAGCTGCAGCCAGAGCTTAGAACTCCCTCTCGTGGAGGCAGGGGCCCATTGCAATGCTGCAGGAAAGTTGGTGCAAAAAGCAGCAAATCTGCTCCCTATTTTGGCATGTGTCACCTGCCCAAAAGTGCTTACTCCAAAGTAGCTTACACCAGAGTAAACTTAGGCTGGATCAAATGCATGTGTAGACACGCCCAGTGGGTGCATCTACAAGTGCCCCTGACTGTACGGAACCTGCTGATACTATGGAGTTCCAGTGGTGCATGGTTCATTTCCAACCCTACATCACCATAGCAACTAGCTACAGCAAGAGAATTCATTGCTACAGTCACTCAGCAGCAGCATCATGGTTAGTGCCTGCCAATGCTATGTTAATGGTGTGAGAAGCTATGGTGCCATAGCTCATCACTTCAGTGACATAGCTTCTCGTGTAGATGCGCCCACTGTGTATAAGAAAAAGCTATATGCATAATTCAGGTTACCTCTTCTCTCTTCATACTAATTCACTTAGAGGACAACAGTGAACATTTTCCATATGATGATGTTATGGTACTGAAAGCTAAAGATTGATAGCTTTATTTCATAATTCATGGATAAAAGATTACCATCTATTTTAGCAATGAATATATGGTATTATTTAATTAGAAGTGCCTATGGTTTTATTAGCATAGCAAAAGTTGTTGTTTCCTTTGGGTGTTTCAGCAGGGGACTGTTATTTTGGTTCTACAATATACTGTCCACCTTTAATAAACTTGCCACATGCTTAAAAAGTCATTAATAAAATCATTGTAACTAGAAAAGCAGAAGGCGATTATGGGTAAACTCATTGGCCTAATTTAATAACATTATGTAGGTTTGACTCAAACTGTTATCATGTTTGCTTTATGCCAAGTGACTTTACAGGTCACAACCCCACAATCACCCTATTTTTCCTATTTTGCTAAATGGTAAGGGAATCTTGGTATGGAAAAGATTAGACGTCCACTACTTTGTAGGTCACAGTGGGAGCATCTGCTTAAGATGCTACATTCCCATAGCGATGTACTACAGTGACATCAGCAAGCAGAAACTATAATGCTGACATTACATTGCTTTACTGATAAGCTATCTCATTATAGCACATTGCTACAGACACATAGCCTCTAAAAATTACCATGTGCCTCTGTTACGGTGCAATAACAGTGCCATCATTTAGTACTTTCTAAGCCAAGTATTAAATGACGGCACAGTAACAGCTGCAAGTTGAGGAGCACATGTAGATGCACCCAGTGGGCACCAGAGAAAGCCAGGGGAGGGATCAGATATAGAAACGTCCAAATAAAATGATGTAAAATAAATGAGTATGAAGAATACAGAGGCTGGAAAGCATAAAACCTGAATGGCAGAAAGAAAGCATGTGTATATAATGCTAGTGGTATTTTCCCATTGCTACACAGCACAGCATTCCCTCAACACCACCTTGCAAAGTTGTGTTGTAAACATAAAATAAAATAAAATAAGAGGTTGTATTTGTTTTAAATAACATCAACTGTGGGGAATCCTGGTTAAAATTATAAAGTGGAAAAAGTATTGCAGTGCTGAACTAGTTTTGTGAACTCAAAGAAGTATTACCAAAAGGGAAATCTTTGTTGTAAATTAATGTTGCCACATAGGCTGATTTGATGAATTAGTAGAAATTGATTTTCAGAACTGATTTCTAGCAGGAAAGTAGGAATAGTTCACCTACAGGAGCCAGCTAGGACTGTGATGTGACTATGGAGCCAGACTCTCTTGCACTGGTATAATCTCTTGCACTGGTATGAATTGTTTTTTCAGGAAGGCCATGAATCCATGAATTCCACAATTCACTGAAGGCAGCAAAGCATTGGGAGCAAGGCCCATGACTCTAGGCTCCCTTCTTCCGAGAACAGAGTTCTCCTTTCCAATATAAAAGGTTTGTCCATATCTCACTGCAACTTGATAAGGGTGGGGTGGGATGGGGTGGGGTGGGGTGGGATGGGATGGAGCAAGCGTCTGCTCATCGGAGCCTACAGGTATGCTCCAGACCCAAAGTTCATCAGTGAGACTACTCCACGCTCATTTCTGGCTGACCTGAAAGCAGCTGCAGATGATGAGCTCAGAGCAGCATCACTGGCAAAACTTCTCCATGTCTGTGGACCCAGACTGTTTTTCAGTACAATCCTCCTCAGGCCCAATATTGTAGCTGTATAGACAAGCCCAGCATTACTCTCCCTCTTGTCCCTTTACCCCTGATTCTTTCTCCCTTAGATGTGTAGTAGGAGCATGTGAAATGGGCCATATTTGATTTGGATTCGGCCCAAATCAGGGACAGTGAATCGATTCATTGATTCAGTTCACTGTCCCGATTCAATTCTGCTAAATCCAAATCTGAAGATTCGATGCTGATTCAGAGAATCAGCAATTCGGCCATTGACACAGCTTTAAATGTTTTTTCTACATATAGTTTCATAGTTTGTAGGGTCAGAAGGGACCTGAGCAGATCATCAAGTCTGACCTCCTGCCTTGGCAGGAAAAAGTACTGGGGTCAAACGACAGCAGCAAGGTATTCATCTAGCCTTGTCTTAAAGACCCCCAGGGTAGGAGCCAGCATCACTTCTCTTGGACATTGGTTCCAGATCCTAGCCACCCTGACAGTGAGGTAGCACCTCCTGATGTCTAGTCTGAATCTGCCCTCTGCCAGCTTGTTACCATTATTTCTAATCACTCCTGGTAGTGCTCAGGGGAACAAGGACTCCCCCAATGCCTGCTGGTCCCCTCTGACTAGTTTGTAACAGGCCACTAGATCCCCACAGCTCACTGATGCGTATTGACTTGGACCAGTGCTATTCAACATATTCGTCAATGATTTCGGTGTTAAAAGCATACTGGCAAAGTTTTCAGGTGGCATTAAATTCTGGGGCAGTGTGGTCTCACTGGAGGACAGGCTGGGGATACAAGCTGACCTGGACAGGCTTGCAAGCTGGGTGGATCAAAACATGATGATGTTTAACATGAAGAAATGTAAAGTACTCCATCTGGGGAGTAATAACCTACAACACACAGGATTGGTGGTGCTACGCTTGCCAGCACAACAACTGAAGGAGACCTGGGGTTGTGATAGACTACAGAACGAGCTACCAATGCAATGCCATAGCTGGCAGAGTAAATAAAACACTGGTATGCATCTACTGATGCATCTCAAGCAAGACTAAGGATGTCATCTTCCCGCTCCACTTGGCTTTGGTGAGGCCGCAGCTGGAGTACTGCATCCAGTTCCATGTGCCGCACTTCAAGAAGGATGTAGAGAAACCAAAGGAGGGCCACGCATATGATTAGAGGTCTGGAGAGCAAACCATATGAGGAGAGGCTGAAAGACATAGGACTGTTCAGCCTGGAGAGGAGAAGACGTAGAGGGTATTGCATGACAGCCTATAAGCATAAGGGACTATCAGGGTGTGAGGGAGCATCTGTTCTCCAGGGCACCCCAGAGGAAAAGAAGGGACAATGGACACAAACTGCTAGAAGATCACTTCAGGTTGGACATAAAGTTCTTTATGGTTCAAGTGTCCAGGGTCTGGGACAGATTCCCCCAAGAGATGGTACAATCACCTACTCTGGAGATCTTCAAAAAATGACTAGATGAGCACCTTGCTGTAATCATCTGACCCCAGCAGTCTTCCCTGCCAAGTGCAGGGGGGCTGGACCTGATGATCTTGTGAGGTCCCTTGCAGCCCCAGATTCTATGAATCTATGAGCCACAGATCCATCTGCAGAAGTTGTAGGTCTTTCCACTGGGGAGAGTAGGCTGTAGGCTGAGATTCCTCTCCTTTTCCTTCCTGTGCTCTCTCTCCTATACCATCAAAAACTAAGAAGGAAACCAAGGGTAAGAAACCACCCTCCGTTTCTTACCAGGATAAGGCTCTGTCCATTCACTAACTATTACCTGAGTACATAGCTCATTGAATTAGTCCTTTCTATTTCCTTTTTCAAATATTTGCCTTAGATTCTTTCAAAGTATTGGCAATTTGCTTATTCTCTTATTTTAATGCTAATCTTGAGACTGAGAACAGCTGTTTCTATTCTATTCAATATATTTTTATTTTTCTATGACTTTGTCTCAAAGAAAGAAAGGAAGACTAAAGAGTGTTTCACTGACAAGGATCTGAAAGCTCTATTTGTAACTAGTGCGAAATTACTGACATGGGGAAGGCAGACTGACTAGCTTAGCACAAATGCTGTAAATGAGATTGCTTTTATCATGTCTTTAATGAAGAGAAGCATTTCCGTTTCACTGATTCTCGTCCTTCATTCTGCCCAGTTGTCATCGCAGCATTTCAAAAGGCTCACGTTATTTGCATGTTTTGCTCAAATGGTGTATGGGATTTGATTAGAACCTTATCAAAGCTGTCACAAGAATACAACATCTACGTACCAGGATGTGACCAAAATGATGGAGATTCAGTTTCAAAAAAAGGCATTTAACTGCTACTTTTTTGGGGTGCTACTTTTGAAATAAGTGCTGCAGATGTTTAAATGAACATAGATAAGTATGAAGTAAAATCTCTCTTATTTAGTCTTTCACTCAGCTAGCAAAACAAATTAGCTCATTGATAGATTTGGAAATTTAGCTAAAGAAGGTTTTGTATTTGGGGATTAAGTTATATATCGGGGCCATATCTACATGTACTGTTAGTGTGATGCAATAAATTCCAGCACAGTTTGCACCAAGCACAGTATTTACATGTGCACCCAGGACCACAGCACATTGAGCCAAGGCACTGTAGCCGTGGTTGGCAGGGAGTCCCAGGGGGGTCAGCCTGTCAGCCTATAGCGGCCTGGGTCAACATGCTCTGGAGGAACTGGCTGGGGCATGAGGGTGCTACAGTGCAGGGCTAGCTGGTAGGCACCGTCATGCCCCAGCCAACCCTGGTCACTGTCTACATGTGTTGTGGTAGAATAAATAACTGTGCTGTAGGATAGTACTTGTTTCGGGCACTACTCTCTTGCAGCATGTAGACAGTGATGCTTTACTGCAGAGCTAATTAGTCAACTCTGCAGTGAAGTGCACGTGTAGATGCCCCAAGAGGGAACTTCCTGAAGACATTCCATGTAGCAGGATAGTCAGAATGAATATAATCAATTGCTATAGTAGATTGCAACAGCAGGGGGAGCTCTCACTGCACCAGCCAAAAACAAGGAGAAACTGTATGGAAAGGCTTCTTATCTTTCAGGAGGAGTGAAGTGGGATCTGTCCTCTGCCTTTAGCGAAGGAAATTCAGTTGAGCCTTCTTATAAAAGCATACCAAAATGCACACTTTAAACTTTACTGAAAATAGTGTATTCAGTCTAGAAGTCCCAACTGAAGCAAATCCTTTAGTGAAGTCAAATATTTTTGGCACAGTAAAGAAGGAAGTTAACCTCCTGGTTAATCTCTACATATTGGATCAAAAGCACAGTCTTCCTATCCCTAGCACAGATCCTACAGAGATCATCCAGAGTGGAAACTTAAAAAAAACCCAACAGTGCAATAGGAGCAACCCCAAAGTTTCTAACATCAGGCCACCAAAGAGATCAATAATACTAAATGAGTCTGGCGTGGGTGAACTCCTGGAAAAGCTGTGAGACAAATCAGAGGCAAATGTAGTTCACAGATTTCAATTAATCTATTCCTACAAATACCTTGATGCAAGTAACATAAGGAAAACATCAGTCTGCCTTGCTTTCTGCTCCACAAGGAATTTGCATCAATATTATTACCCTACTATTATTCAGTGCAACAAGTATTCGGAGTGCATTGCAATACCAATCCTTTTCTCTGGGGAAGTATATACTTAGGAAATAGAAGGCATGTGATCTACTCAGCAAGTCATTTGCGTTCACAGAATGCTTTCAAATTAAAATCATTGACAAAGGAAAGTGTGTTTCTCTGAAGTCTCTGACTTCCTTTTTCTTTTTAATTATTTTTTGCAAGTGAAAAAACAAATTCAGGTGATATTTCGCAAGTGAAAAAACAAATCAGGTTATCAGGTTGGGACCTAAGTGCCTCTTGTTTTTTAATGCCTTCTTTTGTTTACATGATTAAATGGATTAAAACTGTATTTTCAATGATGCTACAGGTAATTATACAAGTAAATAATTTACCTACAATCAGAATACTGTATCTATGCTACAAGGAATGGGGAGAGAGTGTGAGCAGGTATATATGTATGAGTATAAATTTGAGGTAGTGAGCAATAGTGATGGGAATGAAAGCAGATATTAGAAGATGACTGCGTCTCAGAAAGAGGTGTAACTTGCCATGTTCTACTGAAAAGAGACTGACATGATGTACAAAGGCTACTGGCAGTAGATTAAATCAGTCAAGCGATGGGACTAAAGGAATTTTATGCCCCATTCCCCCAATTGCATGTGAACTGCTATGCCAGATATGCATAGCAGCCCATGACATTCTGGGAATTAGGCATAACATTCCTCAGATCCCAGTCTTGCAGCATCCAGCTGCTAGTGTAACAAGCCCCATGTAAGGAGCTCCCTGCTCTCCAGATGCACCCATGGCACACGCGAAAGCAGCTGCTGGGGAGTGGAAAGCTCCCCACTACCCAGGTGCTACTTCCACAGGCACCAGGGAACTTTAAAAAGCTGGAAGGTGTCCTCTGCTCTATCCCCAGAGGCAGCCCTAGGTCTTGGGTCTAGGACACTGGGCACCTCTTTAAAGGGGTGCACAGCTCAAGATGGGACACCTTCATCCCCAGCTGCACATGCCTGTTTAAGGAGTCACCCCAGATGTACCACGGGTAATCTTTTTCTGATGTTGACCACATGATGCCCCAGACCTTTAAAAAGTAGACATGCAGCTTGGAGCCCAGGCTGAAAACCTACCCTCCTTTTAAGTTCCATGGGTTTTGTAAACCTGACCTTGAAGACATGCCCCCAATAGTATATGTGCTCCCCCCTCCATAGCTGTGTATCCTATGTCCCAGACGTAAGATCCAGAGCTGCCTCTAGGGATAGAGCAGAGGACAGCTGGATTCAGGACTCAGAGCTTCCCTCAGCCTGATCTCACAGGTGGGCAGTGGAAGACTTTGTCCCAGACTCTGAGGTTATCCCTTACCATATCTCAAAGCTCAGCTAAGCATTGAGGTCCAGCACGAGGCAGGCCTAGTCCTGATTCAGATCAGGCAAGGGAAAACTGTGTTCAGACCCTAGCGATAAGGTTTACTAGGCCCTGAGATTTTCTAGAACCTGGTACTTTAACCAGCCTTGCCCAGAAACCCCCCACAGGAGCTACAGGGCAGGGCAACAAATCTGTTCACCCCCAATGAGCCTGCATCTTGATGCTAATAATCACTGCTTGTCAGCATTGGGACTGGAACAGACTCCCAGCCTTATTCCATATTGGGAGGCTTCCCAGGTCCCAATGCTGACAGTACATGCCGCACATTCAGTTTATGGCACCATACAAACCAACCAGGAAGATATTCTACATATTTTGTGGAATATCTTTATGGCTGGTTTGATATTTTATAGCATCATAAATTCAGTGAGCATATAGCATATTGCTACTTATGGCACAATCAACATACTAATTGTGCCATAAATATAATGTGTGTCAGCCAAGTCAGAGGATGCTCAGAAGAAGACTGTCTGATTGCCTGGTACAGGAAACACAGACAACATGGCAATCAAATGGCGTTTATGCATGTGCTCTGGGAGTTGGGGCGAGATGGACGCTTTAATTAGAGCAGTTCCAAGAGCCACTCTAATTAAAGCACCCAGAGTGTCTCATGTATAAGCATCCCCACACTGAAAAAGGATGGAGGGGACACTTTAACTAAAGCTCATTGAATGAATGCCCCTGCTGCCATTTTTCAGAACAGGGACACTGATACCTGGGATGCCAGAGGCTACCACACTGTAATTACAGTACATCAGAGCAGCCTCACTGCTCATGTATAGGTGGCCAGAGTAGTCCGAGCATTTGAAAAACAGGATGATTTGCTTAGTGAGTCAAAACTCCTTCATAACAATGTCTTTAATCATTTAAACACAAGTGTCTCTGACTAAGGTGTAGTCAGGCAGGCACATACGTACTTTATCCCTCCAAATGAGCTGAACACTGTCTGTCAATTCTGATTAAGCGGGTCTGTGTGGAATTTTTCCCCATCAGTCATTTAAGCACAGTCTTCCCTATAAGGGTGGTCAAGCAGGTCTGAGACTATCATGTTGTGTTCCTTAATAATCAGTCCCATGTTGGTCTTTGGACTAATTTGTCTTTGCTGTATGGCTCAAGACAAGGCCACTGAAAAGAGAGCTACCAGACTGACTTGTAGGAAGTCACATGACCATGTATGAAAGAGTTACATCTGCTTAAAAACATGAAAAAAAAGATTTAGGAAAAATGTTCCACATTTATAAGTTCTTTTAGTATCTCATGTTTTGAATCAAGATCATTTTCAGTTTTATGTACAAATTGCCACAATAGTTTTACTAGTTTTAATTCCATAGTTTAGCTTACTGCAAACTTAATTTTCAATAAGAAAATGTGGAGTTTATGGTCACTGAAAATTGTCAGTGATTTCAGAAGTAATTTGAGGGGGAAAGCGGTAAAAATAAAATCTTTCAAAAGTGAAAGCGTTGATAAATGTTCATGCTTTTTTTTCTAAGCAAGTGGGTTTTTTAAAGTTTTTTTTCTGTTATAATTTTTTTCACAAAAATAATTTCAGACTGCTCTAGAAATGGTGGTTGTGCTGCCACCTAGAGGACCAAAGTGGAAAAGCAATGGCATATCTGCCACAAATGTTATGCTACCTAGGCACAGTGATAAAAAATTAGTAACGAAGTAGTAGCAGTCATGGAAACAGTACATATTTTCATTTGCCCCCATTTCATCAGTGTAGTAGTAAATGTTGCCAGGGTTTATGAAAATGTTTTATTGGCTAAAAATTTTAGCAGATTTGACAAAGAAATAGATACGGCTACCTTACAGTGGTATATGTAGCAGAACCTGTGCAAGGTAAGGGAGTGGTGGCCTCTGCAGATAGGTAACTTAACTGCAGTGATATTTTTAACAGATTTAACCCAGGAAGGTCATTTAGAATTAAAAATAAAAATATAGAAAATCTTAGTTGGTCAGAGTGGCTTTTTAGGAATGGCAACCGATTCAAATTTCCTTTATTATACCTCATAGTGTGTGGTTCAGATAGAAATAATTGTATCAGCATAACTGAAACATCTGTTCTTTTAACACTGCTTACTATAAGACATGGTAAGGAAGAAGTTCATGCTTGGACTGCAAACTTACTGGAACCAGGGACATCTTTTTGTTCTGTTTGTAGAGAGTCTAGTACAGTGGGTCCTGGCCTATGACTAGAAATCTTACATGCTACAGTAATACCAGCTGTAGTAATTTGCTGGTGTACATAAAGTGCATATGGGGTCCACTCTTACTTTAACTTGGTATTTCAGTCCTCACAGCAGTGTTTACTTTTTGTTGGGTACTGGGCATGTCTACACATGCTATTAATGTGCTTTAAGGTTCCTGTACAGTAAAATAAAATGCAGTATGCTTTCCCTGGCAGCACATCTATATATGAACCTGCAGAAAGCAAATTTTCCTTCCAGTGGAAGCAGTTTAATGCAGACTCCTGCCTTGTTCTGCCTCACTCTAGCAGCCAAGGGGAGCTTCAGGCTCAGTCCTGGGTTCAGGGTCAGAACCAGGGTCAGACCTCTGAGGGGTGATGAGAGATGTCCCACCTCTGGGGCAGCTGCCTCCTAACCCCACGTCCTGATTGGCATGGTCAGGGTCTGGGAAACACCCCTTGCACCATGCAGCTGCCTGTCTCCTAATTCCGTGCCCTGATTTACAGATCAGACTGGGGACTGGGACACTGTCCCCTGCACCGGACAACTGTCTGCTTCTCAGTTCCCACTCCGATCAGCAGATTGGGGCAGGAGCTGGGAAGCAGGCAGCTTCCCAAGGCAGGGGACAGTTGCCCCAGCCCCTGGTGCCTGGGCTGACTGGGAGAAATTTGCTCCCAGTCAGGTGTCTAAATGTGTGGTACTATGCAGTAGCTATTGCATGGTAAATCTGCCAGTTGCACAGTAGACTAATTTATGGCTCAGTATATGCTGTACATGTGTAGATGATGGCACTTTACTGTGCAGTAGATTAGTTAGTAAAGCATCTCGGGCACACATGACCACTGTGTGCAGTGGACAAGACACAGCTCTCAATGTATTCCTTTACAAGTGGATACAAAGATCTTGATAAATCCATAACTATAATTATATCTTTTTGTAAAAGGGTGATTTAATTATCATTTTTCAGAGGGGATTATGATTTGTTGGATGAATAGTGTGTCAGTGTGCTCCTTGTATTAATAAAGGATTATTTATTTACATTCTAATTTTGACTGCCAGTAAAATAATGAAGCTTGTGTATCACTAACAAACAATTGAATAGAAGTCCCCTGATAGTAAGTTAAAAGGGTGGCACTCAGCTTTCTGTTACAGATTCAGTAAACATTTGCAAAACTGAAGCAATTTATGACTAGACCTGATTAAAAAATAATCTTTAAAAAGATTTGTGATACTTCTTGAAAAATAAATTTATAATCAAATTGGACAAAATTTCAGCATTACAAATAATAAACCAAAAGAAGCTGAGTGTTTTGTCAAGTTTTAATCTTGCTTCTGACCACCTCACTTTGACAGTGCTGATAAAGTGTCCAAATATTTTATCTTTTGAATAAGTAAAACAAAAAATTTTCAGAAACAGCTGGTGACCTATAACAAGCAAATTAAACAGCATGACTTCTAACAAGCAGAGTTAAAAGTCAGAGAGCTGTAGGTTCAAAACACCCCCGAGTAAGAAGGAACCTAAGAATCCAGCTCCACTGCTTCATAATCAAGTGCCCTTGCTACTCTGTTGGTTTAACTAAAATATGGAAACGTTCTTTTCCTCTTACATCAAATCCCTGTTAATACGGGTTCCTAGCCAGCTACATTTTTTTTGTTTAGATACACTTATGTGTCCAGTATGGGGTTGCATACACATCTGTGTAGCTGCCCAGCCAGTGCATAGCCTATTGCATGTGTTTGATCTAGGCATGCACACTTCAGGTCCACCATTCAGGAGTAACAGACCTGCAGCCTGAGCATACATGCCAAAAATGCCACTTAAATTGCTAGAAAACTGCCATTGAGGATCCCAGAAGGAAACAGAATCCTTCCCTAGTGTTTTTCCCAAGTTTAGATTCAATAAACATCACCCTATAGAAAGGCAGGTGCTAACGCTTTTGAGGCAATTTGCAGTAGAGAGCAGAGTAATACTAAGGCTGCTCTTTAGGCTAAACGTTTGCTAGAGGCTTGCCAAGAACCTCAAGGGACCTTACAGAGAAAGCCTGGATGCTTTGTTCACAGAACATATGTATGAAGCAGGCAGGAAGCTGAGAAAATAACCAAAATCCAGGGGTGAGATCAAGATGGGAAGTTAATTAGTATCCAACAGCAGCCTCGAGGACTGACATTTAATAATGCATGTGCAACCTGCTGTTTAATATGTGTTATGCATCCTTCTCCATGCCTGATCTGTGTAGCATTTGAGTTTGTTCCAGCTTACAGCTTTAATCCCTTCACTCAGACTGTAGAGTTTTGTGTTTTTTCAGTTCTAGAGGTCACCAGGTCAGTCATAATTCAGGCATAGCTGGAGTGGAGGAGGGCATATAAAATGTTGACATATTTATGGATGAAGTTCCCAAAAACTACCCCCACTACACAAGAAGTACTGAGCAATTCAAAGACCTAAGAAAGCTGAATACCAGGAGTGTCAAACTCATCACAAGTCATGGGCATGACTTGGACCTCAGGGCTCCTCTTGGGCTGGATCTCAGGGCCATCACCAGCTGAGGTAGGTCCAGTGGCAGCAGCAGGAGTCTGATGGGTATGACAGTGGTGGGGCTGCAGCAGGAGGGGCCTTAGGGTGGCAGGAGCAAGTGATGGCAGTAGGGTGCCATCAGCAGCAAGGGTTCAGAGAAAGTAGTAGGGAACCATCAGCCAAAAAGTGAGTGAGGGCTAAAGCTGCACAGTCCTTCCTTCTCCCCCTATTCCCTCACCACTGCCAATGTCCATATCCATTGAGACACAAGAGCCCCAAATTCTGTTGTAGATGCTACCTGTAGTAGACGCTACCCTGTAGACCTCCCCCACCCCAGCTTCTAATAGCCCAGTGGGCCGAATGGAACAGCTCCATAGGCTGGATTCAGCCATATGTTTGATATCCCTGTTCTGCAGAATCAATATAAAAATAAAAGATTTTCAGTAAATATTCTGGGACTCAGTTTACTCATCTGCAAATGAGTGAGATAGATATCATTTTTTCTCATTGTGATTATGTGCTCAGATGAAAGACATAAAGGTACAAAGTATTCCTGTTCATGCAATATAGCTAGAAAAATTATCTTCGAGTGGCGTGACCATGCAACATTTTTTTTCTGTGCTAAAATAAATTAGAACAGCAGAAGCTTCTTTGTTCTTATGAGCAAAGCCCACCTGTTTTTCAACTGATCTGGCTTTCTTTCAAAAGTTGGACTCCTCTCCTGGGCATAACAGAGCTTTAGCAATTTGCACATTAAAAGAAAGCTCCAAGCATTTGGACACCTTTCTTGTAAAACTAAGGTCCAAATAAAACAATCATGGAGTATATATGCTAGTGTTATAGAAATTCTTGCAAACTATAGTGCCCGTTCTTTGCATATTTAAATATACCAGTTTATTTAATAAATCTTAAAGCATAACTCATTTGCTCCAAGTTTTTTTTTTGAGACCCTTTCAATTGACTAACCACCCCATTAAAACATACATTACAAAAATTCAGTTTTCAAAATAACAAGTCTGTTTCCATAGAAATACATTTACAAAAGCACACGTGGATGTGCAAAATATCATTGGGTACCTGTAGTTAAAATAAAACCTAGATCTGGTCAAAGATGGTGAATTTTTCATGAAAAAAATGCCCCTTTATGCTGTTTTTGAAATTTTCAGCCTGTCGGGTTATTTCAGATAACCGGAATTTTTATATAACTGGCAATCCCTTACCATAAGGATGCCAGAAAACAAAGGTTTTACTATATTCATTAACCCACTGCCACTGTAATAAGAACTACTGCCATTAAGCTCCTTGGGTTGGTATGAATGGTATACTGGGCCCATCTACATAAGATGCTATGCTGGTGTAGTGACAAGCTATGGAAACATAGCTCAATGCCACAATGACATAGAATTAGTGGGTACTAACTGCGATGCCGCCACTACATCGCACATCACTATGGCAGTGTAGGGTTGGAAATGACCCATGCACTGCTGGCACTGCACAGTCAAGGGCATGTGTAGATGTATTCACTGGGTATAGGGAATGAAACTGACTTTTGGAATTAAGAGCTATACTTTGGTCCCTATTATATGCTTCCACTTTCACTGACTTTTTGTAGATATAATTAACAGAATTAAGTAGATAACTGGGGAATATCATTAATATTTTAATTCATGACAAATGCTCTTAGAGAACATTAATATGACACAATGTATTGAACAAGCACCCTTGGGCTGAACTTCAGGTTCTGACACACCATTGTTTTACCTGGAAGTACCCTTGGTCACTTGGTGCCTCAGTTGGTCAATCTGTTTGAATGTAGCAGAAAGGAGACAAACCATGACTGGCAGGAAAAGAAAGGGGTATTCCTAAGACCTGTCCTTGAGAGAACACACATAGATTTCTAGGGTCAGAAGGGACCTGGTAGATCATCAGGTCCAACCCCCTGCTCTAGGCAGGAAAGAGTGCTGGGATTAAGTAACCCCAGCCAGATGCCTGTCTAATCTCTTCTTGAACACCTCCAAGGTAAGGGAAAACACCACCTCCCTTGGAAGCCCATTCCATACTTTGGTGATCCTTACCATAAAGTTTCCTCCTTATGTCCAATCTAAATCTATTCTCCTTCAATTTGTGGCCATTATTTCTGGTAACCCCAAGGGGCGCCCTGGTAAACAGAGTGTCCCCATGACCTGCTGACCCCCCTTGGTAAGTTTGTAGACAGCTGCAAGATTGCCTCAGCCTTCTCTTGCGGAGGCTGAAGAGGTTCAGGTCCCTCAGTCTGTCTTCATAGGGTCTTACCTGCAGGCCCTCAACCGTAAGATTAACCCTCCTCTGAACCCTCTCAAGGTTATGCACATCCCTGTTGAAGTGCGGTGCCCGAAACTTGATGCAGTACTCCAGCTGCGACCTCACCAATGCCACATAGAGGGGAATTATCACTTCCCTACACCTGCTTGTGATGCATCTGCTGAAGCAAGAAAGAGTGTGGTTACCCTTGCACTGGTGACTCATGTTCATTTTTTCATCAACCAGGACTCTAAGATCTCGTTCCACTGTTGCAGTTCTCAGAATGGTATCCCCCCCCCCACCCCCAGTCTATAGGTGCTTTCTTCCTGGGTGTAGCACCTTACACTTATCCTTGTTAAATTGCATCCTATTCTAATCCACCCACTTCCCCAGTCTCTCCAAATCTGCCTGTATTCACTGAATATGGATTCAGACAGAATGCTGTCTTCACTATTTACTGGTGTTTGTGTGTTAAGGAGCAGCACAATTCAACACTAAACAAAAATATGTTCAGCCCAAACTATTCTAACCATTTGCCAACCAGTTTGAGATTTCAAACAGAAATACATTTATAGAGAAGAAAAAAAACCAAAAAATATTAAATACTATGCATGTATTTAGTGTCACATAAAAAAATGTAAGCACTAAGGGTTAAATTTAAGACTACAGAAAGATCCTAGGGAGAACATTAGTCTCTTTATTTTATACAGTTACTGTACCTTATAGAGAACATATCAACTCAAAAATAAAGGAAAGATTCTTGTTCAACCATGAGCTGTGACCTGAGGAAAAATCTTTGATACCCAATAATTTTTTTCTACAGATATTCAAATATGATTTAACCACCCCCCCAAAAAAATATGAGTGAAGTTGTGTGTTACACTTAAAACAGACTAAATCTGGAATGTTAAGTGGCAAAGTTCAAGTGTGCTATAAGCAGTCTGACATTAAGGGTTAATATGATTTCTTGTCTGCACAGCACTGACTTGACACTAGGGGGCCGGTGAGAAGAAGGGGCATGGCTAGGAGCCAGGGCCAGTGGCAACACATAGGTGCACAGGGGTGCACATGCACCCCCTGAGAGTGGTCCCCACTTAGGCAATGGGCAGAGGGCAGGTAGGAGCACTGGTGCCCCCTGTGAGCACTGACCAGGGAGTGGGAGCACCACATGTAGGACATGGCTGATCATTGACTGGTCTTTAGGGGAGCTGACTAAGGTGGCACCAGTTGCCCATGGCCAGGGCACCCTGGGGGGATCTGGGAGCAGTGCATCTTGGGATTCTGGAGGACTATAAATTGCTGGTTTTATCTGACTGAAATTACCCTAACATGAACTAGGTAGCACAGTCCAGAGTTAACCCTCGCCTGAACAGACATAACCTTGAAACACTCAAAGGCTCTTAGCATGAGTTTAACAAGCTTTAACATTTGGATGCTCATATTTTATGTGATTTTAGTATGGTCTAAGTGTAGGATGACCATATTATGGCTAAGGGAATCTGAGACAGGGTAAGGGAATCCAGATGGGGGGGTGCTGCTACCACACACACACACACACACACACACACACACACACACACACACACACACACACACACACACACACACAGAATCCATAGCTCTCAGGAGTCCTCATGGCAAAGCAAGGCAGGATAGTGTGAAGCCCCATGATCAGGCTCCATTCCTTATGCACAAAGAGGCTGGACCTAGGTGGGAGCGGCCCTTCCCCCACACCCATGGCAGCCAACTGGGGCTGCAATGCATAGCTCAGGCCTCAGAAGCAGCTGTAGCAGCAGGACACAAGGCTGCTGGCGGGGGACAGGCATGCCAGCTCACCCTGAGCAGGTGCCCTAGCTCCAGCCCCAACTCCAGCCCTGGCCCTCTACCTGCCTGCCCTGCTGATCCTCACCCCAGGCAGGAGGAGCAGTGCCCAGTTTAGCCAAGCCCACCACCCTCTGCCCCTCACCCCACCTCCAATAAGTACTCAGTAGGGCACTCCGGTGGTGGCAGCCTCTGCATCTGCCCGTAGCAGCCATATCCAAGACATTTGCCTCATTTTACACCAACAAGCTGGGACACTAGCAGAGCCTATGAGATCCAAGACTGTTCCAGCAATCTGGGACATATGGTCACCCTAAGTATAGCATGTAACTTCACCCTTATAACATTCTAGATTATTAAGATCAAACTTACTGATGTAAATTTATTTCCACATATGTTAAAAGATGTGGAAGGAAATTTATACCATATATAAAATTTATACTATATATATTTTTATATATCTTATAGTATAAATTATTTTTATATGAAATTTACTAATACAAGTGGGGAATCCCCCATTTTTCCTCAGAAGAGGATGGAGAAACACAGCTTTATTTAAATAATTATTTAAAGAGAAACATTGAAATTATTATGGCCTGTGGCATTCTGAAAATCAAATTAAATATACTGGAGTTGCTTTGAAAACTTTGGGGCCAGGTATTTGCAAATACACATATTAAGCC
The DNA here is from genome assembly GCF_052110815.1 of Crocodylus siamensis. Classification (NCBI taxonomy): domain Eukaryota; kingdom Metazoa; phylum Chordata; order Crocodylia; family Crocodylidae; genus Crocodylus; species Crocodylus siamensis. Next base: position 71,286,340 of record NC_143398.1, read on the forward strand.
TGTGCGAAGTATTCACTTAAGATTCAGATTCAGACAATTCAGGGGACAGTGATACGAATCACTGTCTCAAATTTAGATTAGATTTGGTTGAATCTGATTCAAAGATGCAGGCTAAATCGGGAGACAGTGATTCGATTAATTGATTCAGATCACTGTCCCAATTCAATTCAGATGAATCCGAAGATTCGATGCTGATTCAGAGAATCAGTGATTCAGCCATAGGTTAAATGTTTTTTCTACATACCTTGAGGTACCATGTGCAGCTAATGAACGTTGCAATGGGGGGGCAGATGGAGCACCTCACAGGAGCGCAGGGGTGGGAGGGCTCATGTGCTCAGTGGTGGACCTGGAAGTGGACTGAAAGTACTTCTGGTCCACTTCTGGGTCTACTGCTGAGTGCATGGGGACCCCCCAGTTCAGCGATCGGCCACAGGAAGACCCTGGGTGCCCCCCTAGACCCAGGAGACACCAGTGCCTGAGCTGGGGGGCAGAGGGAGGATCCCCCGCATGCTCCATGGCAGACCTGGAAGTGCAGCAGAAGTGCTTCTAGTCCACTTCTGGGTCCACTGCTAAGTGCACTGGGGACCCCTCCTTGATCCTGTGGGACGCTTTATCTGCCCCACCATCTCAGCATTCATGAGCTGCCTGGTACCTTGAGGTATGTAGAAAAAACATTTAAAGTTATGTCTATGTCCAAATCATTGAATCTGTCTGAACCTCTCCAAATCGATTTGTAGGACTCTGATTTGATTCGGAGAGATTAAAGGGTCTCCTGATGCGATTTGGATTCAGAGATTCGGCTGTCAAATCAGGCTGAATCTCCAGTGAATCAAATCAGCAACCAAAGCTTTGCACAGCCCTAGCAAGTATGCAGGTATATATGTATGCATGCATGTAGGGGGTGTGTGTGCGTGTGTGTGTGTGTGTGTATGTATAGATATAGATATAGATATAGATATACCTCACAAAATTAGATGATTATGCTTTCACTTGTATACATATATTTATATATGTTTACATGATAGATAATGTCATGGTATAATTGGTAAGCAATATTGGCATTTTTATTCATGCTGTGGGATGTGGTGCTGGACACTTTAATTAGCAAGCCATGCTAATTAAAATTGCCCATGTGTCACATGTATCAATGTCCCCATGCATCCCCACACTGAAAAATCAGTGGCAGGGCACTTTGGACTGAAGCTTATCAAACATATTTTATTTCAAAGCACCCTGTCACCATTTTTTCAGCAGAGAGATGTACTGGAATGCTGATACACGTGACATGGAAGGCTGCTGAAGGATGTCAATTTCCATGCTCCATCACGGATTTCCAGTGTGTCCGAGTAGGCTCCTTGCACATGTATAGGATCCCTATATGTCTGAAAATCCACATATTTCTGATTCCTGAGCAAAGGTAAAAAACACAGTAATCGATTCCAAGCTAACACTTTAGACAGCTTTTTAAAATGGCAAAAAAATGGAAAGTTTGAGGAAACCACTTCCTTGATCAATCACAGTGAGGGGCAAGATATAAAACCCTGAACAAATTAGAATCACACATAGGTAATTAGCAGCCTCTCAGTAACTTTCTCTGCCAATAGACTGGAATTTTTCCCTTCTTCCTCCACCTTCCATTAGTAAAGGGCTATATTTAATGTATTTTACTAAATTTAGTATATTTCATTTATTTACTTCCACTAGACAATCATTATTCTTTTATAGCACCAAAATAAATGATAATCCTTGCATTAAATATAGTCTGTTGATAGTATGCAAACATATCACAATATTAAAATAATTAAACATAGGTTCTAAGTTTGATATACAAAAGTAACTTTTGAAATCTTCTTGAGACCTAAGAATTCTACAACTATGCCGTAATCATTAACTAATAATGAAACTATAATTATTAATAATAGTTTCTTTAATCTGAGTACCTGCAAAGAAGGAAAGAGCAAAGAAAAGAGTTCATGAGTACTGTACAGTAACAATTAAAGTCTAAATTCTCCCGTCAGTGAAGGTCCTGCAGTTTTTCTGTAGGCTTAGAACAGACAAATAAATAACAGCATTTAGCAAATATAGGCTTTGCTCATAGATCTCTAAAAATTATCTGTGTAGAATGCACATCTGCAAGCAATCAGAAGGTGGCATCTTATTAACACTGCTACTGCAACGCTGTGTCTGGCTACCACTTTGTGCAGACAGTTGAATCAGTTCATAAGTAAAAATGCTGCTTTTAATTCTCAAGTCAGACAAGTGAAGAAGAGGTGACATGACAAGCCTGTGTAGTTAACTTTGGCAGTGCACACAGCATGTGACTATAAATCCACCGTAATTTGGGAGACCTAAAAATGTACAGAATAAACACTTCTTTAACATTTTTAAAGAATCTTATTCTTTTTTTCTAAAGCTAGTCTTGAAAATAGAAAGTGATGGTAAGCCCTTTACTGGAGTTGACAGTTGCCTGCTTTGTTCAAACAATCACTGGTTATTTCAGAACAATAGTTCTGCAGAATTCCGGTTCACAAAGTTCAGCACAAATCTAAAACTCACCAGCATACACACAGCACCTAGTCAACCTCCATGTCCTTCCTCTTACCTCTCAGCTTCTTGAGAAGTTTACAAGAGTGAACTATTTTCCAACTAAATTGTCATTAGAGGGGTGATCTCTCAAGACTACATGGCCTTTGTTTAAAAGTGCAATGTCGGTGATTCCTAAAGTGTTAAAGAAAAACATGTTTAAGAGTAGACAGTAAGGTCATCCAAGGACAGAAAACTAATCCTTGAAGGATTGGTCCAAGAAGTGTTAAGAGGGATGAACACTGAAAAAAAAGAAACTGCAGTCTTGTTATATGTAACAAAACATAAATAAAAGAGCCCATGTCAGTGAAAGCTGATCATGTATTTGTATTACTATATGTATCTGCAATGGTTGCAAAAAAGCAGCGTTGTTACAAGAAATAGCCCCATGGTCCAGAGAAGTCCACTCCATGGTCCACCCCAATCAGATGCATTTTGCTGAGAGAGATGGCACCCTCTTCAAAATCCAGAAGGAGTGGAGAAAAGGATTACAGAGTTAGCCAATCTGGACCATTCTGCCCCAAATTTCAGACAGGCAGCAACCATAGCAAATTCAGACAACTATACCCCACAAAGAAACACAACCAATACTACTAGATGTATGATTTGCTAACATATGATGCTCATGTCTTAGGAGAAACATGCAAGGTCATATGTCTACACAAGGCATTTAAGAACCTAATCAGCATCATATCATATTTGTAATATTGCTCATTACAAATATTGGTCACAACCTTGGTTACAAATATTAAAGTTCTATATTTAATGAGTGTTACTATCTGGATGGGAAGGAAAAATGTTGGAAATTGTACTTTTAGAAGCTGTGAGATGGACTAATTGCAACCAGCTGTTGTTTTCTGCAGAGAATCCTATTATTCAGTACTGAATGGTTAGACAGGCACTGAATGAAGCAAACTTATCTTAGATCCCTTGAGTTTATTAAATAGGTTGTACAAAAATTAAACATACCATTTCAAACAGCAGTCCCAACTCAAGAAGCTTCCTAGTAACAATTCCACTACTGGAATGCATGTGCATAACGGTGAGATGGGGTAAAAATCCACTTCACTTTATACTTTCCATAATAGAATGCTGCCCTTGTCTGAATATCTAAATCTCAGAGGTTTATTGAAATTTGAACATAATGTGTATTCAGTATCAAGCTTTGTTTATTCACCCAAATATGCATGTGTCAAATTCTTAATGAAAGCAAAAGGTGTAGAAGTTAAACTTCTGAAAGAAGCTTAACAAAATGCAGTCAATCTATTTTTCAAAATCATATGTCTAACTTATCTGTAGCAGCTACATTTTTCAGCTATACAGCCGTCATCCCAAAATGTCCTACTGTAATGTGCATGACTTACCACCATTTTTTTCTTAGTTCTTAGCAAAACAAAGCACCAGATCTTGGCTTCCACTTTTTTTGCAACAAGTCAAAAAGATGAGTGAGCTGTAAGTCCCAGGATGGTAAAAGCTGGCCATAAATGACTTCTCCTCTTTCTGTTATCAAACAAGCTGTTACTGAGGCACACTCTTGTGCCATTGAGTTTTGTCTGCTCCAACAGTCAGTGGTAGGCTTCCAAATCTGGGCATGTTAAAAATGTGTACTGGAGGTCAACCTGATTCCCTGGAAACTATGCCAAGCAGAGCTCTGTCAGACAATGGAATCAAAATATTTTTCTTTCTGAGAAGGAAAAAAATGTTTTGGTCCAGATCCTGATTTAATTTAAATTAATTTTAAATTGTCATAATGCCATAGACTTCAATAAAGATACCTCTGACCGACACCAGGGTGAAAACAAAATCCTTTGTTCCCATATCTTCTTGCTTAAAACTGCTCACTGAATGTTTAGTGTGACATCATCAGCTATTTTTGCAACAGATTTGTTTATAACAAATAAAATAATAAATTTTTTAGTAACCCTTATATTCCACAGATGAATGTCTTCTGGGCAAGAAAAATGATTTTCTGTGCCGAATGAATCAATTTAAATTACATCTGGCCAGAAAAAAAAGATACGCACATGATGCTGGTTTGGTAATCTCATCTTGCTCTCTTGTTTTTTTTAGAAGTATGTTATTTTAAGGTAAATATACCTAAACAAAAGATTTTCTCCTGCACTTTAGCAGCCCAACCAAAATAATCTTGAATATCCACTCAATATGTGGGAGTTATTTGTGCCTTATGGTAATAATTAACATAATGAATCTATTTGTTACTGCATTAATGTAGCTATCACAATGCACAAACTGATTCTAAAGCAGTTAAAGGAAAACAAATCTTACTGAGTTATTATTTAATTATCTGATTTTTGGCAATACATTAAATTATAGGGCAGGAGCATCATGCTGATAAGCTTTATTTATAATACATTCTTTATAACTAAATTGCAGTTAAATCAAAATTACAATGTAGAGACCAATTCAAATCATAGTTTCATGGGGCTAAATCTGGAATAACTCCATTGAAAAGACCAGAATTATCCAGATTTCCTACTGGTTAGTGCTGGATGTAATTTTACATCCAGATTTTCAACTAGCATAAACTGGCACAGTCCCTTTGATTCAGTACTGATTCCAAAAATAGCATGCTTCTATTTAGAAGGTATGAAGTAAATATTTATCATGTACCATGTTACTAAATGGTCATCAACTCACAGTAAGTTGGATACAAGGAATTTCTTGTAACACACATTTTTCAATATTGCTATATCAGTAAACTAGAAATATTTTCTTGGGTAATATTACAGTAAAGGCCAGAAAACTATACAGGTAATTTTTTTGGAGGTGTTGGTTATAGCTGTGTTGATCTAAGGACATAGTGAGACAAGGCTGTTTGGGTAAATGTAATATCTTTTATTAGACCAACTAAATAAACTAAATAGTTAGTCTAATAAAAGATATCACATTTACCCAAAGAACCTTGTCTGCCTAGATAATATTATATAACAAGATTTTTAGAAGAGCTATAGCCTGATATGATGAACACAAAATAGGATGTAATTCCTGATTCTTCCAGAGATCAGAGCATACATGGATTCAGGAAACTTGGAATAAATCTCATCCTTATCAAAATTATCATACTAATTATCTGGTATCACTCTTGAGAATGTATGTATTAGTCCTGAGGGGACTGCTAAGCAGGTAGCATTAGAATTATGGTGTGAATAAGTAATGGTCAGGCAACAAAGAAGATGTCTGAAGACTGAAGGCCTTTTCCCCTGTTATGGCTCTGTGCCACACGTATCTGTTGGCAAAGACCATAGAATTGGTATATTTTGCTGGTATAGAATTGGTATATTATACAACTACCAGGCACGAAGCTTCCAGTTCTACAGGCAGCAAAGCGAGGGGAGCAGTACCACTTCCTGTGCTTGAGTCTGCATCCCCTCCAAGAGCACCAGCCATAACACCCCCCCACCACCACCACCACCATGACAACAAGCAGCGTCAGCATGACAGTCTTCTCCACCCACCATGCCAGAGGAAGAGCTGAAGCTGGATCTGGATCTCAGTGCCCTAGAAAGGGAAATTCTGGGGAAGGAAGAGCAGTCATCTGAGTTTGTGCTCCACACCCCTCAATTTTCTCTAGATCCAGGTCTCCTTCCCCAAAAGGCACTTCAGAGGCAGCTGAAGTAGAGGTTGTGGAGGCAAGTGGCTCAGCTGAGTACACTCCTCCTGTTTCTGTGCCACTGCCTGCTGGAAAGGGGGAAAAGGCAGCATCCTCACATGTACCTGTACCCCAGAACCAAGTGGGTAGTGTGGTCTAGGATCATTTTGACCTGGCAGATAATCCCACACATGCTATCTGCCTGCATTGCTGAGCCAAAACCAGCCAGGGCAAGGAAACAAAATGCATGAGCACCACAAGGATGCTGATGAGACATCACCCCCCTGTCCTTGCCTCTCTTCAGCCTGGCACCAGTGGGAGCATGCCCAAAAAGAAGTCCCCCTCTCACTCCAAAGCCCCAGGCCACCCAAAGCAGAGACAGGCCATCCCAGACCAGTGGGGGAAAGGTGAACAGAAAGTGGCACATGTTGCAAAGGTGAGCGAAATCACCCAGACCATTAGGGAGATGCTTGCTCTTGATGGTCAGCCCTTCTCCTTCATTGAGTGGCTGGGGTTCAGGTGGCTCATGGCACTCATGGCACCATCATAGCAAGTGCCCACATGCACCACCTTTAGCCAGACAGTGGTGCCCTCCTGTATGAGGCATTCAGGGAGTACTTGAGGGAGGAGCTGTGCATGGCAGGTCCACAGGTAGCCTTACACTTCACCTCAGACATCTGGAGCAGCTAGGGTAGAGATCATGCATACCTCTCCCTTACAGGGCACTGGTGTGACCAGTCAGGCTGTCAGTGGGCTTTCCTTCAAGCTGAGGTGATGGATGAGTCCCACATGGCAACTGAGATCATAGGGACCACGAACCACTTGGTGCAGGGTGGCTTATTGGGCAGGGTGAGCTCACCCACAGGTTCATGGTCACTGTCCATGGGGCCAATATGATAAACATGGTCCATGATGCCAACTTTGTTGGAACCTGCTGTGTGGCACACAAATTGCACCTCATTGTTAGGGACACCTTAGAGGGACACAGGGCTGCTGGTGACGGCACCGGTACCACCATTATTTCCAGATGCAGGAAGGTGGCAGGCTACTTCCACTGGACCATCAAGGGGACAAGATGCTGTGGGACAAACAAGCAGAGCTGAAGATCCTGTAGCACAAAATCATGCAGGATGTGAAGATTCAGTGGAACTCCACATATCTCATGTTCAAGAGGCTGGTGGAGCAACAGAAGGCCATCCATGAGATGGTTTTGCTCAAGGAGATTGGAATCAGTGGCCCCCTTAACAAAGCTGAGTGGGATACCATCTCCCAGATCTCGGTGGTCTTCAAGCCTTTCCTTGAGGCCACTGAGAGCCTCAGCACTGTCGATGCCCTCCTTAGCCAGGTGAGCCCTCTAGTGAGGGAACTTTAGAGCCAAATGGAGAAATTCCATGGGATCAATGTTCCTTGCTGGGGCAAGCCACTGTCACCAGATGTTTAGGCACTAGTGAGGTGGCTGAAGCAGGGCATCAGAAAATGGCTTGATCCCTTGCGCTCAACATGCTAGCCACCATGTGTGACCCAAGGGTGAAGGGCAGTGTCAGCATATGCAGCAGCAAAACCCTGGATCAGTGGACAGAGGTGCTGGTGAAGAGAGTCAGGGAGACAGAAGGACAGAGGCGGGGGGATGTGGAAGAGGGGGATCCAGTATCCCATGCCAGCATGCCATCCACCAGCCAGTCTCCTCGTCCACCACCACAGGTGCTGCCAATGTGGGCCAAGGGCATGGCTTTCATGGTGGGGTCCAGAGGCACCAGACCACACTATCAGGCAGGTTGTGGTCGGGCCTTTCTGGCTGCCTACCTTGCCAAGGACATGGAGCCACTGCTGTGCAACCCCTTGGCCTACTGGGCAAGCTGTAGTCAGATGTGGCTGGATCTGGCCACAGTTGCCCAGGAACACCTGTCCTGTCCACCAACCAGTGTTTGAAGTGAGAGGGTGTTCAGCATTGCTGGTGATGTAGAGACACCCCACCTCCTTGGATCCTAGTTTGGTGAAGCAGCTGATGTTCCTGAAGGTGAACCTCCCGCAGCTGCGATTCCCCAAGCTCCAAGTGCAGACAGAGTGAGTGTCACCCTCCTCACTCCATCCTCACCTATTTCCTTTTGGTTTCTGGTTTCTGAACCATTTAATGCCCTGCTCTCAGAGCTGGAAGGGGAACTCACTCATTGCATCACCAGCCAGGAGGGGAAGAGCATGTCCGTGCTGAGCTCCCGTATCAGGACAAACTTGGAGGTATGGGCTGGGGCTATGGGGAAGGCAGTCCCAAGTCCTGAGCATGACCACTGAAACTGCACTCTGCATGGTTGGGAGGCCTGGTGGGGCTGCTGGCACCGTGGCAGCCCCAGGAAATCCTAGGAATGAGGATCTCCCTGGTGAAAGGTGGGTAGAAGGTGCCATAACTTCCAGCCACCACATGCATGCACAGTCCTGGCTGGGGAAAGCCCAGATGCATCCCGTCTTTGACAGGCCTGAGGCTTGCTGGTTGCAGTGGAGTTGTGAGGCTGCAGGCGAGCTCAGCTTAGCTGTCTGAGATGCCAACTTTTGCGTTGAAAAACCCTTCATCAGGCTGAGGAAGCACTTGCAGTTGGTGTGTGTGTTCTTCCTGGATGGAAGGAATAATAAAGAAGCCAGAGGCTGGCATGCAATGCAGGCAAGAAAGCTAGTGAAAATAGGAATGGAGGTATCGGGGGTGAAAGACAGGCTGCGGGTGGGGAAGGGGGATGTAGCAGGTGAAAGTGCAAAGGTGCCTGGGAATTCAGATGTCTGGCAGATTGTAGTGTGTCAGAATTCCACTGTCTATATTGAGTACATGAGTTTCTGTACCTAGGAAGCTGACAAAGTGCAGTTCATAGGCTCATTTGTGAAAAGTGGTTTGTAAATTCCCTTTGAGGATCAGGCCTGAGAGATTGGATACAGGTTGTTGGGTGTTCTTGTCTTTGATAGATATTCAGTGTGCATGCATTCTGGTGCACAGTTGTTGCTTGGTGTCTCCTACATAATTTCTATCAGGGCACTTGGTGCCCTGATGGAGCTATGTTATGTATTGTGAAAATATCTCTGTACTGGAAATATTGTTGGCAGGTTTTGACAAGTGCCCTGATAAAAATTATGTAGGAAGTTGGCTTCTGGTAAAGAGGTTAGTAAGGTTCAGTGCTTGTTTGAAACTGTATGAGAACTGCTTGCCCTGTTTGCTGCCCTTGTTTTCTGGCTCCTTGATCATCTGGGGAGTCTCCTTTTATACCCCGTTGGGCCTGAACTGGCTCCACCCCCTCATTAGGGTTTTGGCACAGGCAGCAATCACTCACCAGTCAGCAATCACTCAGCTAACAATATTCCCAGCTTCTCAACACCGCCCCCCCAAACACACACAGCCCACCAAACAAACAAATGAACACTCAACAAGCCAAAGCCATAGGCAGCTCCGGATCACTTACCTTTCCTGGGCAGGATCTGGTGCCTGGTTTCTCTTCCCCTTCCCTTTCCTCTTCCTCCTCTTGTTCCCAGCAAACTACTTGACCTGTTTGCTGCCCCATTCACTGGCTCCATGGAACTATGGAGTTTCTAGGAGTGAGAAACATTAGTCTACACCTAGCCTTTACATTCCTCCCATTACTGCTTACTTACCTTTTAGGGTTGCGCAAAGCTTTGGTCCCTCATTCAATTCGGCAGAAATTCAGCCTGATTTGGTGGCCGAATCTCAATCCAAATCGAATCAGAGGACCCTTGAATCTCTTCAAATCAAATCAGAACCCTCCGAATCAATTCAGAGAGATTCAGAAAGATTTGGTGATTCAGACATAGACACAGCTTTAAATGTTTTTTCTACATACCTCTAGGTAGCAGGCAGCTCATGAATGCTGGGCTGCATGGGGTATCCCACAGAAGCACAGGGGCTCCCCAGTGTGCTAAGCAACAGACCTGGAAGTGGACCAGAAGCACTTTCAGTCCACCTCTGGGTCCACCAGGGAGCATCCAGGAGGGCCCCCTGTGGCCACCTTGGCTCAGTAACTGGTGCCTCCTGGGTCTGGGGGGGATACCTAGGGTCTCCCCGCAGCTGATCGTTGAGCCAATGGGGTGCAGGGGGGTGGGCCTGCATGCTCCCCAGTGGACCCACAAGTGGACCAGAAGTACTTTTGGTCCACTTCCGGGTTCACCGCCAAGCAAGTGGAGGGCCCCTGCACTCTTGTGGGATACTCCATGTGCCCTAGCATCACAGCGTACACAAGTCACGCTGGTACCTGGAGGTATGTAAAAAAAACATTTAAAGCTGTGTCTATATCTGAATCACTGGTTCTCCGAATCAGCATTGAATCTTCAGATTCAGATTTGGCTGAATTGAATCAGGGACAGTAATCTGAATCAACTAATCGAATCAATGTCCCTGATTCGGGCTGAATATGAATTGAATAGGGCCTGCTTTGCACACCCCTATTATTTTTCACATTTCTGCACATATTCATCCATGCATAACCCTTGCCCATGAGCACATCTCACATCAAATATACAGTGTAGCTTACATGTATGAGATCTGTTGTTGGGTATGGTTGTGGAAACTCTGCCAAAACTAGGACCACTGTGTGCAGTGCTGGTCATCTGCTACAATCACTTCTACTGAGAGCAGTCCCAGGATTTAAAATCTTATATACTTCCTTTGTATTCAACATATTTACTCAGCTACATGAAACTGTGAAAATAGTGTCAAGTAATATGAACAAAAGCAAAAGACTTGTGTTCATCGAAATTCCCTGAATACTTATGAGGCTTTCATTCTTGGCACAAAAGCATCATATACATGGAATGAAAGCATTATATTGAATATCAAACTGTTTAAAAATTTCAAAAGACTGTTTTTGAAAAATATATTTGTTATACCCAGCAGTCTTGTAGTATCTAATTTAATGTTATGATGAGTTAACCTGAACAGAAGAAGAGATGGTAGTCTGTGAAAGAGGATTTTGCATGTATTAGCAAATGTATTTACATAGATCTGTCGAACATGTTCCAGAGAATGTACATGGGGCTACAAATGATCAACCTTTGTTAGATAGTTGTGATGATCCTCTCTTCTTTTTCATGTTACCCCTCTTCTATAATTTCCTTGCCTGCTTTCCAGCTTACATTCCCTGGTACTAGGCACAGTGGCTTGTTTTTCCTCTTTTGATGGATGTCTAAAAGAATTTAAGCAAGAGAATAAGGAAGAATAAATAATGGACTTTGGTAATGAATCTATGAGCAAAATATCATCTGTACTAAGCATTGTGACACTATCCATTGACAATATTTTTTTCAGAAAAAGTTGTATTACTCACAAAATTTGTAATACGACCTCAGAAATCCTAACTTGGAGCTCTGTGTCACAGAGAGCGACTATACAGCCAATTCTAGTTTCCAAGAAGCTATTAATCTAAAAAGTGTTGATCCAGCATGTTATCCCAAGAGCCAAGATAGCCAGTCCATTGGTAGAATAGGAAAAAAAAAACAATGCCTTGTTTGTTTGTTTTTTAAATTGTGCTTCCCAGCCAGAAACTAACACTCAGCTAAAGATTGGGGTGCTCTCATTGGCAGTTAATTTGTCTTCTAGTAGATCAATTTAATTTTGAAATATAGCTTTTCTGAGCACTGGAAGTTTTGTCTTTCCCACGTCAGATCTCAAGATGAGGATAAATACATTGTTGAAACTTGTCTGATTTGCTTGGAATCACTTGGTCAGTCATGGAGAGTTGGACTGAATTCTTCTGCAGCTTAGGTTTTAAATAAAGCTCATTAAGAGCTAAGTGCCTTTGTCAATAGGCAAACTGTTTTTATGTAATAATAGCCAGTAAATTAAAACAATAAGGAGAAAACATTCAAGTTGTGTTGCACTGTGTCCTCAAAAGACCAGTTTTAAATGGACTTTTATATACTGATTACCTTGCTAATTACCCCTATTAAGTCAGTTACATGTGAGAATTTATCTCAGTGAATTGGCATCAACACCATTCTTGTTCATGCCCAATGAGACATTTAACCAAGTGTAATATCCTAAACTTTGATATGCCAATGTGGGGTGTTTGATTATTCACTATGCATAAATTAAACTTGCCCATAATTTTACAAGGATGTATTTTAACATTTTTTAATTTTATATTTTAAAAATGAATTACTGTTCTTTAATTAGTAATTTCTTTCTGAAAACATGCTTCCTGAGATCAAATTTTGAAAATTACTGAAGCAGTTGGTCAGTTGATGTTAAGCCAGTATGTACTCCTATTTATATCAATCACATTTCTCACATGCATAACATTTAAGTGCATGCTACTTTATTTTCCTGATCAGGACCTTAAGGCATTTCTTTATATTTATAACTTATAATTACATCTTTGCACAGATTTTTTAAAACCTTGCTCTTTTCTTTGCATATAAGTTAATAGATTGATTGGTTGATTTTGGGAAGTTTGCAACTACTGCATTGCTATACTTAGTTTGATTACATGCTAAAATATAAAGATTCAAATGCTGAGGAATAAATACTGGGGGCAAAGCAAAAAACTATTTAATAATAGATTACTGGTTGAATCATTACGCTCAGTGAATAGTCATCAATATCTCAATGTCTAGCTGGGAGGAGGTATCCAATAAGGTTCTCCAGGGTCCTGGGTCTAGTATTGTTTAACATCTTCATTAATGATTTTGATGATGGCATTGCATGCATGCTCAGCAGATTTGTGGATGACACCAAGTTGGGTAGATGCAGATACTATGGAGGGTCTGCGATAAAATAAAATGAAATTCACAAAGGACAAGCACAAAGTCCTGCATCTGGGACAGAATAAGAATAATGCACAAATACAGACTGGGGAATGACTGGCACACTGGAGTACTACAGAGAAGGAACTGAGGGTTGCCGTGGACCAGAAGCTGTATATGAGCAGTGTGCTCTTGTTGCAAAAACAACCAATTGCACAATGGGTTGTATTAAAACTGGTTTCATATGCAAGTCAAGTGATTCTTCCTCTCTATTCCGCAGTCAGGGAGCCCTCACCTGGAGTACTGTGTCCAGTTTTGGGCCCCAGATTTCAAGAAGGGTGCAGATAATCCTGATTTGACCCTAGGGCTGTACTAGATGACTTCATGAGGTCCCTGCCAGCCCTACTGTTCTATGATCCTACAGATATTCTCTTCCAGATATTGGATCCAGCCAAAGAGAAACCATAAAAAATTATTTCCAGGGCTACTAGCCACAGGAAGGAATACATACAATAAAAACTGCCTTAACCAGTACCTCACAAGCCAGCATACTCTATTAACCAGCATGCCGGCTTGTAAGGTAAAAGCTAAATTGGAAGTGCCCACCGTGGCACTTTTGGTTTCACCAAGACCCCACGGCTCGGGGCAAAGCAGCCTGTGTAGGGCCCCCCTCCCTGTCCCTCGGGGCCTGCAGGGCCCATGGGAGTGGAAGTGAAGTGGCAAGAGGGGCAGCAATATGGCGGGAGAGAGGCAGTGACACCCTGGACATGGCAGAAGAGGCGGCGGCCCAAACAGACAAAGTCGCCTGATTGGGCCTCTCAGTTAACCGGCACATTTTGTTATTGGGCATCCCTCATTCCCCATGGGTGCCAGATAACAAAGCTTTTGCTGTATTATGTCATTATTATGTCATTTTTTTTAAACAGCAGCATGCAATAAAACAAACATGTATGATCCATTATTCAAAGGTGATTTCCCCTTCTACTGTCAAGCATGCATGAGAAAAGGTGAAGGAAGGGTTGAACCATTTTTATAAATTATTTGTAAACTGGTTTTAATTTTCTTGTAAGGGGTTTTTTGCTAATATGTATTTTTCCTGCACCCAAAGCTTATAAAAAAAGTCAGCCTTCAAACCTATGGGTAATCGCATACTATTAAATGCAAATATTGCTGTTCAGTATTCATGGCATATCACTGGCCACCTAACAGCCATGATTTACTTTCTGCTTATTACTTGGGTGCCTGAAAATTCTTAAATAGGAGAGTAGTGAGTAATGCAGTAGATGAGTCCATCCTGCTCTTTGTTTTTATCTTCATTTTTCTCTAGACCTGGGGTAGCCAACCTATGGTAAGCCTGCCACAAGTGGCACTTGCAGCTTCTGTGTGTGGCACATAAGCCCCAAGCATTCAGTGAAGGGAGGTGCCAGGATAGAGGCAGAGAGCACAGCATGCCATGAAGTGGAGCAGGGACAGGACACTTGTTAGAGGATATGTCAGGTGTCACCATCAGGAGCCAAATTATTCCTTCTTTGGCCCTACAGGTGCCCCAAATTCATGGCTTTGGATCCTCACTCACGATATAAAACCATGGTGTCTGTGGAGCCAAGGAAGGGTTCATGTGGCTAATGGCAGCAATACCTCCTCTAGTAGCAGTGTCCTGTCCTGCTTCACACTATATGCCTCTGGCCTGAGGCTCAAGCCCCCATGCCTCCATTCCAGGGGCCATCATCCCTGCAGTTTTCAACCCCCTGTGCTTTAACGCACACACAGTGTCACCCATACCACACATTTTGCTTGTCATCATTTTGAGGTGCAGTTTCACAGAACCCCCTGCACCTATCTCCTTGAAACTTGGCAGGCTTCATGGCCTCAGCAGGGACTACCATGCCTGCAGCTTTCTTCCCACTGTGCCTTAACACACACACAAAGTCATATGCATCACAAGTTTTGCTTGTCAGCACCTTGAGGTGCAGTTTCCCAGAACCCCTTGTACCTATCTCCTTGAAACTTGTCAGAATTTGTTGCCTCAGCAGGGGCTAGCATGCCTGGTGTTTTCACCCTGCAGTGCCTTCACACACGCATGATACGAGTTTTGCTTGTCAGCACCTTGAGGTGCAGTTTCCCAGAAAACCTTGCACCTATCTCCTTGAAACTTGGCAGTCCTCATGCCCTCAGAAGCTACCATCCCTACTGTTTTCATCCAAATCTGCCAGAAGAATGACCGAGTTATAGGTATTTCAGTGATTCCCCATTATAGTCTATGGCCAAATCTCCGAATCTCTCTGAATCAGCGCTTAATCTTCTGAAGCCAATTCAGCCTAACTGCTTTGGGACAGTGATCCGAATCTCTGAATCGAATCACTGTCTTCTGAATCAGCTGAATCCGAATCTGAATTGAATACTTCCCTGTTCGCACAGGTCTAATCTCTTTCTACTCAAAGGCGATTTAAGTTAGATAGTAAGAAGAAAGTTCTAATTATGGAAAGTTTGTGGAATTTCCAGAGCAGGGGGATGAACTAAGTCTCTTAATGTTGTTCCTCTTCTCCTCTCTCCTCCTGCATTGCCCTGGCTTCCCATTGGCAATTGCAGGCTTTCTCTGCATATCTTCCTGTCTTACTTTTTGCTGCTTTTGTGACCTACAATAATAAAGTCTGGAATACTTCTCCAGTTGGCCATGGTGTCTGGTCTCAAACCAGCTGTCTGAGGCTATGCTACCTAGTTCCTTTCACTGTCGCAGGCCTACCAGGCTCAGCATCACTATAATCTCCTTACAGTATTTTTCCTGAGACACTGGACTCCAAGGGTTCTGCACTCACCTAACCTTTAGCTACTCATACCAAGATACCTTGGAGGAAAGAAAGTTTCTCCATCTGATAGGTGAGTGTAACTCTTTCACTATTGATACTATAATTATTGACTATCATCTGTGCCAAATCATGAAATAGCTGATAGTTCACTACAGCCTATCAATGCAGAACTGTTCATAGAACAAAACACTGGAAGGACCTCCTGGCCATCATCCCCTGCATTTACAAGCAGCCATTCATCCAAAAGGGTCCTTACAAAAGGCAACCCTTGCATACCACAGCCACCCCCTCCTCCCACCCCTTCATGGAGGAAGAAAGAAGCCTATAAAATACCAGAGGTAAACAGCAGAGGTGAACAGGGCACCACCAATGACTTGCCATTGTAATGGCAAGTTATTTATTAGGGTCATCTGAGCATACATTCAAAGGAAAAGGACCAAGATCCATGCTACACCAGAAGACAAAAAACTCAGAGTCCTTGACAAGTCCTTTCTCACCCTAGATCGGGTGATTGGTGTGACACTGAGTACAGAAGTGAGACCTTATGGCTCGGTTCCTGAAAAGTTTCTGTGTGTCAATACAAGCACAATTGCATGCAACACTGACTCCATCTGTAGCTGTGGCTTATGTCCAATGCTTCAAAGGAAAGCTAAAATAAAAGAAGCCAAATAATACATTCAAGGGAGGAAAAAAACTTCTGGCCCTTACAAGTGACCAGCAAAGGTCCTCTCCTGTCACATATGAAGAAGATTTTTTCATTCTAAAGTGGTTATTGACAACCAAAGTACCATGGGAAGCTCCTTTTAATGATCTTGTGTCCAGTGAAGCAGGGATGTGCACCTGCAGTGGTACAAATAATAGTGCCACAAATCTGTCCCATGACTTTGTGCTGCAGTGCACACCCCTGCACATGTGCTTTATTGTGGGACACTGCATCTGGCTTTGTGTAAACTGCCTGTGCGCAGCTCCTCCCAGCTCCTGGCATACTAGAGCAGTGGGACACAAATGGAGGAGTTGAGATTTCATAGATTTCTATGTTGGAAGGTTAGATTTACTTATTACCTCATCATACTGGTGACTCATGTTCATTTTTGTGTCGAGTATGACTCCGGGATTCCTTTCCACTGCTGTGGTACTCAGAATGGTACTTCCCAGTCTATAGGTGTATTGGAGATTATTTCTCCCCAGGTGCAGCACCTTACACTTATCCTTGTTAAATTGCATCCTATTTTGATCCACCCACTTTCCCAGTCTATCCAAATCGGCCTGAATTTGCTCCCTGCCTTCCTGTGTGTTTACTATACCCCATAGTTTAGTATCATCTGCAAATTAGGACAAAGTGCTTTCAACACCCTCATCCAAATCACTGATAAAGATATTGAACAGTATTGAGATGCTCTAGTCAGCAGCCAGAATGGAGGACCTAGCCTCCATTTGTTTTAGTTCATACTATTGTAGCATGTGCTGCACCATCTGTTTTTGTTTTTTTGGTGGGGAGGGGAGTGGAAATGGGGGTGGTTTGTACCTGGAAATCCTGGTAGCAAATTTTGCCTAAGCTACATTTGCAGTGTGGGGTATGTTCCAGGCATGCAGTTTGTGGTGCCACAAAGAGGTTTGTGTGTCAGCCACACGCTGAAATAAGAATCCAAAGTGTCAAAAACCATTCTGACCTGCTGTGGTCTGTCTGCACACTTTGTAACAGAAAAAATCCTTTATTATTCTTCCATAATCAAAAAATGTGCAAAAGCTAAGAAATGGAATTTTGTGAGGGGTGCCTTTACCGAGGGATTCCTTGCGTTCAAAAAGTTTGATGATCACTGGCATCAAGCACAGGTTATGGATACAATGTTTCTTGCTACTACTTTCTATGTTTCAAGGGATGGCTGAATCAATGCAATGGACTTGGGGCTTTTAACAAGAGAGTGATTCTGGTATGCTGAAGATACAACAGTGATGGCTTTTAATTTTAGCAACAAAGTTGCTTGTCCTGACAGTTCAAAGGTGTGAAAAGTTCACCTCTAGTCTATTACTCATATGTGTTCTGATGTGTATTTTTTTGCATTTTTAAGCATCTATGTTTTCTCTGGTTTAGTGGCATTGAAGCAGCAAAGCATTTTGAATGAATTCCCCAACTGTCCCTCAGAGAACAAGTAATATATGTCTAACAATGAGAAGAATAAATATAGTCATGATTTACTCTCTAGTTCTCAACAAATGGACTATTTGTGGTTTTCAGTGATGATGTATATTGTCTGAATGGAAGAGGTGGGAGCCTTCGTATTCTATATATATCATACTTAATTGTCAATGTAGCAAAACCCCCAGTTTTTTGGACGGGGGCGTTATTGCATTCACTCCCCTTCCCCAACCATTTCTGACTTTTTCTCTCCCTCTCTATTCCCTATAAACAAGTATAAGTAAACTAAGATGTAGGATAAGCTTTAAACATTTTTATTTTGGTAGCAAGTTTTTAGTTTTGGATATCTACTGTTTTATATTGTATTATTATTAGGTTTGTATTGATTTTTACTGTTGTATATTGCACTATTATCATTTTTGTATTGATTTTTATTGTTTCATATGGAAATTGTATGCTTTAGGCCTGTGTTTGCAGTCATGTCAAGTTTCCATTTTATATGTCAAGTCTCCATCTTGTGTCCTCTGCCTGGGCATCCCTGTGTCACAACTGTATGAGTCACATATCCCTCCCATGTAAATTGGTTCCCCGATGAATAAGTATGATTGGGAATGATTGAAATACAATGGTAGCAGGCCTTTACTGAATGGCCTGTAGTGACTGCGCCATCACCTTGCATTGATTCATCCAGGAACCATGGACCTCACCCGGGAACAGAGACAAGACCAGCATTTGAAAAACAAAAGACCCTGCAGAACCAGCAACTCTCACCATTACAGACACCTGAAACTGCACATCCCTGCATGGAGCACACATGCTCAGTATGCCAGGGCCTGACCCTTGCCTGGGCATGCCTCCTGTCACTAGGGTCACACCAGGTCTGCCCCTGTGAAAAGGGGCAATGAAGACAGACCCAGGGGAACGCCCTCTCCATCTGGACCACCACCATGCCACACCACCTATCCACCCAGAGGCCCTGCTGGCAACCCCCCTCTGGACATCTACTGGACAAGGACCTCTTTCCAGCCTGGATAGGTAGATATTACCTGCACACCTCCTCCTACAATTTGGACTCTCTCTCTCTCTCTCTCTCTCTCTGTGTCTCTCTCCTCCTGGACTTCAGTGGACTTCAGCCCCTGCATCAAGCCTCTCTAACCCTTGCTGCTATTGGGTGTACGTGCGTGCGTGCGTGTGGGTGCAAGGGAACCAATTTAACACTGTGTCACCATCTTTCCTGTTCAATAAAACCACTGTCATTTGCAACCCCAAGTTGGGTCATGTTTTACTGAATCCCAGTCCCTTCCTTATCATAAATTCCAGCCTCATTCTCTCTCTCTCTCAGCTCTAGCTCCCACCCCTTTCCACTAGTTTCCAGATCTCCTCTCAATTCCTACTGCCTTTTCCCTGTGACTTTCTGCTGCCTTTCTCTGATTTCCTGCTGCCCTGCTGCCTGCTGCTTTTCCCATGATTTTCTGCTGTCTGCATCTCTGTTTTCAGGCTTCCCCCACACCTTCTGTAATCCTGCCCCCTCCTGCAGCTTCCCATCTCCTCTTAGCTGTCCCACAGTTTTCTCCAGCAGCTGGGGTCTTTCTTCAACTTCCAGTAACTATTGTCTTTTCCCTGTGACATTCTGCTACCTTTCTTTGCTTCCCTGCTGCCCTGCCACCTGCTGCTTTTCCTGTGATTTTTCTGCTGCCCGTCTCTCTGTTTTCAGGCTTCCCCCATAGCCTTCTGTAATCCTCCCCCCACCCCAGCTTCCCAGCTCCTCTTAGCTGCCCTGCAGTTTTTTCCAGCACCTGGAGCCTTTCTCTAGCTTCCAATACCTACTGCCACTCCCTGTAACTTCTCTAGCTGCCCCAGAGCCATCTTCTGGCTCCCCATACCCAGAGCCCCTCTTTAACATCCACACTTTCCCTCAGTCCCATTTTCCCTCTCCCCATCTACCCTTTCAGCTCCCCCATAGCTCTGGCTCCAGTTCTAGACTCTGTGCCGGCATGCTTCCCTGTTCTGCAGTCTTTGGGCATTGTCTTTTAATCAATTAAGATCAATTAACCTAAAGTTACCCCCAAGCCTCAGTTCTTCAGCCCAGGACCCTCTAGTCTACCAATTCTAATCCCGGTCCCAGTGACTTCCCAGCAACTTTCACTCCCTGCACTTCTACTTCCTTATCTTAACCTTTCCCCAGGTATCCCAAGTACACCAACCACATACATACATACATATCGCAATACCCAACTTAGGAACTCATTGGTGTGTATGTGTAGGTGGGTGGTATGTGTATAAATTAGTGAATACACATATATATACACATATATAGATATAATTGTGTGTGTGGGCGGTATATGAATTAGAAATCGACATGCATATTGAATGTGCAGGTGTTGGTAACTGGTAACTGATTCTGTCTCAATTTGGTGTGTGTAGCGTGTATGGGCTTAAACTGGTGATAGGTGTGCATGAACCTAAACCAGTTATTTTGAACATGTGTGTATCTGAGTTGCTAGTGAGAGTGTGTGTGTGTGTGTGTGGCATTGTGTGCATGATATGTGAATTAGTAATCTGTGTTTAACTTCTGGGATGTACGTGGTTGAATTGGTGATATGTATGCACGTGCCTAGGCTGGTTTGGATGTGAATGTGCCTGAGCTGGTAGTGTGCGTGTGTATGCACCTGATTGATTTGTGTGCTTATATACATGCAATTATGTCACACCCTCCTAACAGCGTAATATTCAGATCCTGAGAGTTGGCCTGACCCCACAGGGCAACAGCAACAGGGAATGGACTTTCCCCGCTATATTCTCTATTTATTGTGTATACCGCATACAGTATATCATAATCTTCACCTCTATTTCCCTTATCTATATAGGAAATTAACAATATAACTGAATATGTATGGTAGATTATTTATTATTTTGGGTCGTAAGCCAACACGCATTTAACAAAGGAATCTGAGTACACTTTTCAACATACATATTCACCTTTGTGGCTGTTTTATTCCAATAGCATACATTCTTATGCCACATTCACTATGTTGTAAGAACAAAATTTTAATGAGGTGCTGGATAACACAGGGTTAAGCACAGACATACACGGGCAAGTGAATGGAAAACCTCCAGAGGGCTATAAAGCATACCCCCTGCGTGACCTTTACAGTGAGGTAATCTAAATTGGCACTTTGCACATGCCCAGTCTTGTTGCAGCATGATGTAACTTGACTAGAAGCTTCCATGGGGAACGCTGCATGATTGGCCACTCAGATCATACTTAAGGCTAGTAAGTTTCCGCCCAGGAGAGAGACCAGACCAAACCTGAGCAGAGACTGCTGCAGCAGAGACCGCCTCAGGAGCCGCTTAGAACCCTGGTTCACTTAGGCCCAGGGCCCACTGGTCTCTCCACCGCCGTCATATCTCGGTGTACCTAACGTTTGCCTCGTCTCGATCACCCGTTATTGATTATTGATTCCAGTCTTTGATTACTTGCTTGTCACGCCCCTTGACCACTCGTTACCGTTTTACTCGTTCCTCGACCACGTTCCGGCTTTGTTTCTTGTTTCACGCCTCGGCTACTCATTCCACGTTCTTCATTCCGGTTACTTCGATCATCGCCTCTGCCACTGTTACCGACTCGGCCTCGTTCATATCTCTTCATAGTTCTTGTCATCGACCGTTCATTGTATTTCATTCTTTGTGGTAACAAGATTGAACCAGCCTACGCCACCTTGCCATCTTGGGGCGCAAGTAAACAATAACAGCATTACCTTTTGTAACCACATGCTTGTCCGACCGCTCTGACTCCTCGCCACTAATCCCACCTGTTCAATCCGTACTTGGCCCCACCGTGACACCGGGGTGCTCGACTCCGACATATGTATCTCTTCACTAGGGCTGTGAATGCTTCAGTCACTGATTTGATTTGGAGGAGATTTGGCCTGATTCAGCAGCCAAACCTCCAAATCTGAATTGAATCAGGAGATTCATTAATTTCTCAAGGTCTGGAACAGTCTGCCATCGGAGGTGGTTCAAGCACCTACATTGAACACCTTCAAGAGTAAATTGGATGCTTATCTTGCTGGGATCCTATAACCCCAGCTGACTTCCTGCCCTTTGGGCAGGGGGCTGGACTTGATGATCTCCCGAGGTCCCTTCCAGCCCTGATGTCTATGAAATCTATGAAATCTCCAAATTGAATCGGAAGCCTCTGATTAAATTTGGAGAGATTTAACAATTTGGACATAGACACAGCTTAATATGTGTTTTCTACATACCTCAGGGTACCAGGCAGCTCATGAACACTGAGATGGTGGGGCAGATAGAACATCCCATGGGACCATGGGGGGGTCCCCAGTGCGAGTAGCGACAGACCCGGAAGTGGACCAGAAGCACTTCCAATCCACTCCCAGGTCTGCCACAGAGCGCACAGGAGACTCCCCCTCCCCATCCCCCAGTTTGGCCTCCTGGGTCTGGGGGTCCCCCTGTGGCCAACTGCCAAGCCTGGAGGGCACGGGAGGGTCCACTGTGGAGCACATGGGAGGGCCCTCTACCCTCCTGATGCTCAGTCCACCCCACCATCTCAGCATTCACGAGCCACACCTGGTACGTGGAGTTATGTAGAAAAAACATATAAAGCAGTGTCTGTGGCCAAATCACTGATTCTCCAAATCAGAATCGCATCTTCAGATTCATATTTGGCTGAATCAAAGCAGGACAGTGATCTGAATCAGCAAAGCAAATCACTACCCCCCTAAATGGGTCAAAACCAAACCAAATATGGCCCACTTTTCACACCCCTACCTTTCACTTAACCCCTATTTCTTTTCCTGTTAATATAAGCATTTCAAAATAATAGCTGGATAAAATACAAGCTCATAAATACAAAAAGGAATTAATAAGAATCATCACTTTTTATTAGACATGAAACCATAAAAGAAAATCTAAAACACGGCGGGGAAGGATAATAATTTAGAGAGCCCTTTTTTATAACACTAGGTTGCCATGGATATGTTGCAATAATACATGTAGGCAGGTCTAACAGGATCTGAACTTCAGCCTTGGTTTTGCTCTTGCGGGTTGCACATTCTCTAAATGTTATGTGGATTTCAAGTAGCTCAAAGCTCAGTGAGGATTCTGGCATCATCACTATACTCGCTTCCTTAGATTTTTAATAAGAAATAGCTCCTGACCTGAAGAGTTTATAATCTAAAAGGCACTGCTACATACAATCAGATTACTAACTGACACAACTTTCTATTGTTTTCAACTGATATTTTCATAGGAAATAGCGAAGAAGATATAAATAGAAACAAGGAGAAACTGTTATAAGAGATTGCTGTCTCTTTTTGCCAATTTACTATAAGAACATGAAAAAATCATTTTTGTTTGATAGTGTTGAGGTGATGTCATTGCTGATGGTCCAGGAAACATGTGAGAAACAAGAATTTTTGTGGGAGATATCTTTTGAGGAAAGGTGCTGTGATACCCAAAAGCTTGTCTATGTCTATCCCAACCTTGCAGTTGGTCCAATAAAAGATACCATCTACAAGAATTCTTGCCTCTTGCATTCCAGTTTGAATTATTTAAGGTTTCAGAAATACTTTCTATAATTAAGGAGGGGAATACTTCTAGATCCAGTAATATTGCTAGAACTAGAATGAACTAGTACATAGCACTGACTGTAGTTTATTTTAAGTAACACTTCTTGATAGAATTACAGTTCTGCTCACAATTATTTAGTATTGCTGTCTGGTTAGCAGTGTGTGTTTCTCTGTGTGCGTGTGTGTATTTCCTCTATAGTTCACATCTCCTATAATCTTGTAAGACTACAGCATTATTGAGAAAATGCTATCACATTCTTTCAAAGTATATTTCACCCTCAGTTCTACCCAATACTGAATCAACTGAATGGATTTATGAAATTTTCTCTTCTCCCAAGAAAGAATCAGTGTGGAAGGACTTTGACAATGGATTTTATTCCTTTGTTGGAGCTAGATTTTTGTATATTTGCTTTTATATGTGATAGGTGCACTAGTAAAACAGATTTCCCAGAGGTGTCTAGCAAAATTTCCCATATTTCATAACATAGGTATGTCTCTGTTTGAATCTGAAGTTCAGAACTTATTCATACTGACAATATTGACCTATGCTTCTTCATATTTTTGTACCCCAATGTGCTATGGAAGAACACGAGTCTCATCCCAATTCATGTGATGTATCATAACAAAGCATTCCTCCTGCAGTGAACTCTTGTAATTAGAAAAAAGTGGATTTAAGGAAAATCACAATGCACAATGCCTTCCTGGACTTGACTACAGCAGAATCCATTTCAATATGCATGCAGTACAATGGAATTCAAAGTCAACATTGCCTCAGAACTTTTTTAATGGCACTTTTTCTTGTAGTTGGATATAGGCTATGACTCACAGCAAAATATTGGAGACAGAAATTGATTTATCATGACGAATGTTATGGGCTATTTCTTTCACAGCCAGCAGTGAGTACAATATTTCTTATTCTCTGTCATTATTTAAACATCTCACCTAAAGTTATGTAGATTGACAGATACAGTAAAGCTCTTTGTAAATGACCTCCTTTTTTTAGCATTATCCATGTACTTCACTTTCAGTGTGACATTTCAAATGCTCCCACATTGTGGTTGTTTGGTCCTAATCAATTGTAGGCTAATTTACTGATGTCCTTAATTTTCTGATGTCCTTTAAGGAAAAAAAAAATTGATTTCAGAATTAACACATAGAACATGCTTCTTTTCCAATAAAGCAATTGATCACAGAATGTACACATTCATTGTAGTTAGGGAAAAACCAGCAGTGAAAAAATATCCTGTCCTGCAAGAAAGGAGCAATAGTTTGTCCCCATCACTGCTTTTACATTGACTTTCAGCCTACCCTTCAAGGCCCCTTCTTCATCTGAATGAATACTTTTTCTTGAGTTCTCTCCTGGGCATCTCCTACAATTGTCCCCCTGAAAATGAACTGAAGCTTCTATCTATCTAAATTATTTCAATTGGATCAGATTAAATTTGACGCAAAACCACGAGGTTGCTCTGTGCTGAATTTGTAAAGCCAACAATGCATGAGCCATTTCTATAGTCGGTCGGGAACAGAGGCAGTTTAAACAGCAGACTCAAAGAGAAAATCCCAACTTGTTCTTCACAAAAAGTTTAACATACTTGCTAAGTACAGACAGTCAAAAAGCCCAAGGCTTTTTTGACACAGATTAGTCTGGACATAGGTTACTCTAAGCTGCATAGATTGAAATGATAAGCAAGCATTTTTGATTCTGGAAATGTAGCCACATGCCTGCAGTGGCTCAGACCCCAGGCCAGAAGGCGCTAGAGCACGCATCCCTATTCTGCTGGAGCAGACAGCTTAGACTAAGGCTAGCCCACCCACCCTTTGAGAAGGGAGTGTTTGTAGGGAAGGTGCAAAGCATGCTGGGGGACTGTAAATTAACTTGAAACTGGAGGGGATTGGGACAGAAATCCAATAACTGATTTAACCTAAATCAGTTAAGTCTGATACTAAATCCATCCAGGTTTATCTTAAACTGGTTTCGACCATTCTGAAAATGGTTTGTGTACACTGAACTTCTGTTACAAATTTGAACCAGTTTCTGATGACTTATACTACTTTATGTGTAAATTCTGTCCCCAGCCTATGACAAGATAGTATAACATAGGAACATACTTACCATACCCAAGCTGGGATTTTCAGATGAACACTAAAGAAATGCCACTTAGGGAGTCAGATGTTCGAGATCCATTGAGTTCCAAAAGGATTTGCATGCCTGATTTACTTAAACACTTTTGAAAACTCCCAGGCATGGTTTTTTTTCCCCTTATAATTGAATGAAAGCATAAAAAAGACAACAGAGTATTTTGTTTTTAAACACATTACTTGAAGTATTCTGTTCAGATTAATTGTGGGGGGGTTGTAGTATATAGAAATTGTGAGACTATATTGCAGAAATTCATCATTATCCTTTAGTAATATGCTTGTGTAACAGAGAGCCTGAGGTTCCCTGTTCCTTTAACAGAAGAAGCAGCCCAGCCAGGGAACAATGCAGGCTAGGCAGGGTGCAGCAGCTGCAGGTTGCTGAGGCAACAGACCAATGAAGCCCAGGCATTCTGCTGACCAGAAGGGGCAAGGCCCTGGGAAGATATAAACTCAGAGCCTGATCTGGCAAGATAATCTAGGTCTGCCAGCTGCAAGGTTAGGAGCTCCAGGAGAGCTATGCAGGGCTACTAGACTGTCTAATTTGCTTCCTGCACAAACACTGAGGCTCAGGGTGCTCACAAGGAGCCCAAGCTAGGAGGCACGCCAGCACAAGAGGTGAGGGAAGATTTTCCCTCTTAAAGAGACAAAAGCCCCTGTATATTTATGTTATAGCCCGTGAGGCTTAATGTTTATGTTGAAGTTTACACTGGTAGTCTGGGTTTGTACTGTAAGGATAGTAATATAGAGGTCCGATTAGTGCCCAAGGGACACATGATCACTTTGAGCACTGCCAGGGGCAGGCTTAAAGCTTCAGTGACTCTTGAGCCTGGAGCAGAGTGGAGCCACACAACCAGACAGGGACCAGGGACCAGCACCCAAGAGGGGCATGATCAGACAGGAGCTAGGGGCCCAGCAGATAGGGGTCTGAAAAGGCTAAACCAGAGATAGCTCCTCAAAGCCAGGTCTGATACACTGGGCCCAAGATAGAAGGTCTAGTGAAAGTAAAGGGGTTGAGGCCAAAGCCCCAACAAGTGAACAGTGCTACAATAACATTGTAGGGCTTGGGGCATGGTGCAGGAGACGATTGGAGCCATGCAATTAGCCCCTAAGGCTTTAGGTATCCTCCAGGGGCACAGTCAGAGAAAGTCCCAGAGTGGGGCAGCAGAGGCCAGTGGGGGTCCAGTTGGACTAGGGCCATGCAAAGGCCCATAGGTGATCTTCCTATTTATTACTATTACATCAAGGCATGGCAGGAGAAAAGGGAAGAAGCCTTAGGGGCAGAGCAGGGTACAGTCAAGGAGCCACTGGGGGTATCATGGCTGCCCCTGGGACCCCACCTGCTACAGCCTGCTCTTCCCTTCCTCCCCTCCACTAATCCCTCTGCTCCAAGATCTTATTTTAACTTCTCAAAGCTTTAAGGAACTTCAAACTGCACTATTAAGGGGTGGGGGGAATCAAATACTCACAAGAGGTTTCCATCTGTACTCTGCAGAGTATAGAATTTACACTGAACTGAGACATAAGAAAGAAAGAATCAGACCTGGACCAATGACTTTTTGCTTTTAATGATATCATAAGACCATAAAGTTACAGGCTGCAGTGTTCTGCCATTAGGAAGATCATTTCCTCAGTTTTCCAATCAGACCCATCAATCATTTTTACCCTCCTATTATTTGCAATAACTTTGTTATGTTTTCTGGTACAGAAAAACTTGTAGGTTTAAAAAAAAAAAGTTTATGCCTCCCTCTACAGAGCAGGACTCTTGGTAATGGAAGTACTCAGCTTTATGAATACTAGAAAATTAAACCAATGCATTTTCTTAAATACTTACAAAATGTCTTTCTTGTTGCACGTGTCATATCCTGAACATTCAATGGCGTGAGGTAAGAAAGAATTTTAATTTGGGATCATGTGCACAAGTCACTCATTGCTTAA
The DNA here is from genome assembly GCF_052110815.1 of Crocodylus siamensis. Taxonomy (NCBI): domain Eukaryota; kingdom Metazoa; phylum Chordata; order Crocodylia; family Crocodylidae; genus Crocodylus; species Crocodylus siamensis. The sequence continues at coordinate 71,313,871 of NC_143398.1, forward strand.
AAGTTAATGCACATTATTACATCACACTCATTCTCCTGCTGATAAAAACCTTTAATACTATACCACTGTATATCTTCCTCTGCTTCCCCAACATATAGTGAACATGCTTAGACACAAAGAAATAGATCAGAGCTGTAGAGATGAAGAGGCCATACCAAGGTCATATAAGCACAATACTTTCTTTGAAAATATCAGTGATCTACTAAAAGAGAAAGCACTTCTGTAAATCACTCAAAAATGCAGTATAAACATTACATTTTGTAACTTGTAATAATGTTCATGAATTAAATACTAGTAAATGTCATCAAAAAGCATAATTCAGAGACTCATCAATCATTTCTTGTTAATGTACCCCAAGAGTTTATCATTTTTATATTAAGTGTTAAGGTAGTCATATGTCTTCGAAAGGCAGGAATTTATGTGGCCATTTGAAAGAGCCACCTCAAAAATTTTAAAAATGCCCATGTTCCCTTTGTCTACTGTAACCTCCCTGGAACTCAGAAACACTGGTTCTAGGATACAACAATGGAAGAAGAACCAGATGTTAGCTGTATCTTGAAAGTGAGTTGCAGCTGCAATGTCTTTGTAAATAGTTATCTTAATAAATAACCAGTTAGGATCTAAAAGTAGGAAATCCTTTTGCATTATGGCCCAGCCTGCAGTACATGAAACATCATGGCAGCACTCAGTCTCATGGGACCTATATAGGAAGGAAGAGTATGATTAACAGTCAAATGAAGCAGCCCCCATCAACTAAGCCAAAATAAAGTAGAACAGGAATGATGAATTTCCAAATGCAAACCTTGCATAAGAATGAAATCAGTATAAACAAGAACTGAACTTCTGCACAGAACTAGCAATGGGGAGTAAAGATAAGGAAAGGAAGTTAAAGTATTTTTACTGTCTCACTGGGATGAGAGGACAATGAGTAGCTGAAATAATTCCCAAAATACTGGAATACCTAATAAAGATGTTTGGGTATTGTAATTCCAGAGAGAGACTGAAAGCAATAAACAGAAAAATGGATAAATATTTTATATTCATTCAAAGAACACTAGCATCCATATGTGACTTTGGAGGTATCAAATATTCAAATTATATATTAAATCATTTTGTGAGCCATGTCATTCCAGCTGCAGTGGAATACAGTCCATGTGAAGTGATGGAGACAGAACTAAAGGCAACTGCAGAGAGCTGGCATCGAGTCAGGAGGCCCCAAACAGATAGGAGAAAGGCCAGAACCAGCAGAACTTAGACCTAAACCACTAGCTGACCTGAGACAAAAGAACCCAGAGAAACAAGGTACATGAGCAATACAGAGGTATTCTAACAGCAAACTACTGAGGCAGGTTTTCTGGCTTCCCTGTTCCACTGGCAATACCATATAGAGTTATAAGCAGCTCATTTGACCTGGGACCCAGATCAGAATAACTGCTGCACAATCATTTGTGCATCACCCTTCTGAGCTCCTTTGCTCATCCACCAGGAGGAGGCCAGAGATAGCACACAGCCTGACCGGTTTGTTTCTGAAATGGACCACAGTAACCATAGAGATTCCCAGGGTGCCCTAGGGGAAGTCTCAGTACATTTTGTCCAGCACACTTCAAAGGCACTTGAAGTGGGACAATGGATGATTCCAGGAGTAAAGGCTTTCTCCCAGGTCAATTTTGTTTACAGCCTAGGAACCATATTTGAGACTTGAGATGCTAGACTGGCTGATCCTGAAAGTACTATGGAAACATTATGCTTTGTCTTTATGGGAGAAAGAATGTTTCATGCTCCCTTTTGTGATCCTTTCTGCTTGATTTGAAGTGCAGCATCAGCCTGTCAGAGGAAGTGGGTACTGCTTGAAATAAGTTTATCACCATACTTAGCCTGGGCCCTATATAACTTAAGTCGTGCCTCCTGCTTTATGTTACATTGGAATCCCTAAAGTGAACCATGACTAACCTCCTGCAAGTTCCATCACTGTGGCAAGTCCGTCCAGCACAGATCCATGGGAGGTCACTTCTGGTACTAGCTTCTCTGTTTTGGAACATCCTGCCCTTCAAGGCTCACCAGAGCCCAAACACAAACATATTCCAGAAGCATTGCCAGACTTTTTAAAATGTGGGTAGGCTTTTAGCAGGCAGTGTTATGTTCTGGGGTATTGTTTGAGATGTATGTTTTACTTACTATTAGATTCTAGTATTTTATCTGTTTTTATACTTCATCTTGTTTTTAAGCCACCCTGAGTGTTTTAGGGGAGGCATTTTGCAGAGGGAGAGAAGGAAAATATGTTGGGTGGAGACAAACTGTGCAGCCCAGTAATGAGAAGTCCTTTAGGAACAAAGATACCTCAGTTCTGGTTTCTCCTTCATGTACCTTTAATGCAATTTTAACTATATAGTTGTTGGTTAAAAAACTAGAAATAATGTTTTCCTCTTTCCATCTTGACCTGTTTGGCAGCTTCACCCATAGCTATATATATTTGATTTAATTGGCCTTTTGTTGTGACAACTTTTTTATGTTTTTGCTCTCTGCTTCATTTAAGATTCATATAGTGAATTCTGCCAAACTGGCATATTTTAATTGAGGCATCCTGCATGTGTTCATAACATTTGTTATAAACACAGATGCATAAGAGTATGTTAGCATTTTGTGCCATTCTATGTCATTTTTCAAACCATTTACATGCTCTAGTGAACTTGTTCCTTTATCCATTTACAATAAATTGCCCTTTTGGTGTGTATGTTTTTTAATGGTAAAAGAATGTCTGAATGATTTATGACTCTTTACAGATCAGTGTTATGTTCTACTAATATGAAATTACAGATCAGAGATCAAGCCATAATTTCCTTGGTACAAGTTAATTATTCACTCCCTAATGAAATATGTTTCCAATAAGCCCAAGGGAAACTGTCTGTCAAACCACAAGCTAATGGTACTTCACTATGTAGTTTTGCATGCTTAAAAAAAGAGTCAAAGGAGGAGCTGAATAAAGTAGCTGCTACTGAGTTATCATTAGACATAAAACTGTCAAACCTGCTTAATCTTTACCCTATTAATGAATGTTTTCTGTCACATTTTAAACAATAATTTATATCCATTTGTAAATGTTGTAATTTAACAAAAATGTTAAAATCACTTCTAATCAATACAAGTATGTATGAATTATCCTCAGTGTGTCTTTATACTTCAAAATCACTGAAGTAAAACATATTAAACTCCTATTCCTGCACAGACTTGTTCTTATGCTTAACTTGAACACACAAGTAATCATGACTTGGGTGCTTAAAATTAAGGATACACCTAAGTCTTTTTAGGATGGAGGCCTACGATAGTTAGACCCGCCACTAGCCACATCTACACAAGACGCTGACTGCACAGTAGTTCATTACTACTGCACAGTAGCTTCACATCATGCTTCTTGCTATGCAACGTTACTGTACAGTACAGCGCAGTTACCAAAAAGCCATTCAGGAAAGCTACTGCGTACTGACACTGGTTACTGAAGAGCTATTTAATACTTGTGTATGCACAAGTCTAAAAACTGGTAGGCTTGAAGTGTTCTTGTAGCTGCAATGGTCCAGCAAATGTGAGGCAAGGTTTTTTTCGTACTATCTTTTATTGAGCCAACTTTACAGTTGGAGAGCTGTTGGACAAACTTTCAGGCATCAAGTGGCCTTCCTCAGGGGATCTTGTAAGCTACAAGCTCTCTTAGAAGCTACAGATTTTGTAATTCCTTATTTTACTTGAAATATGTTTATTTAAGATCTAGGCTAAAATACAGCTCTTACCTTTTACTTTCTTTATGCCATTAGTACTCATGAGGGCATTTGTACAATCAAACTCCAGGTTCAGTTTTTGATGAAGTCTCTTCATTGTAGGGTTAGATGAAGGAAGGTATTCCAAGTTGTGCTGGGTTTCATTGTTTCAAAATCTGACTTTGTTCTGATTTGGACCAAAAGCTAAGTATTTCAAAATGCTGTCATGAAACTTATGGAGCTGTGGACTTCAGTACCCCTGTAGTCTCTAAGTCCAGGTTGATCTTGCAGGCTAACTGCCACAGGAGAAGATGGACCAGTGGCAGAAAACCTTGCCTTATTTCCATTGAACATACAATGTTTAGACAATTCCAACAATCCACGTTTGTTTAGAAATTTTCCAAACAGCTAGGCCCATTATTTTTTCAGGTTGGTTGACTAACAAATACATGTATAAATGGATGTATATCCTAAACCAGGAGCACTGAACTCACCTCAGGGGTGAGGGCTACTGCAGTGGCCACCACTACAGTGGTGACAAGAAATCTGGGGGTGGCCGCACCAGCAAGGGGTCCAGTAGCAGCAATGGCAACAGCAAGAGTTTTGGCAGTGGAGGCAGTGAGGAGTCCAGAGGTGATAGTGGCAAGTCCAGTGGGACCAAATGGCCTTGGATTCTGTGGCAGCCTGTGCCCCACAACTTATAGTGCTCACGAGTGGCCTGGTGGACCATATAAAAATGTTCTGGGATCATATATGACGCATGGGACATATGTTTAGCTTCCCTGTCCTAAACAATGAAAACAGAAATATCTTGGAATTTCCAGCATCAGTGGGATACAAAGAAATGTTCTCTTAAACAAAATATTTATTGAATTTGAGTGGGCCATGAACTGCAGCTATTCCATAATGACAGCACAGGATTCTTATTTAGAATTTCTTATTACTGTATAGCAGTCATTAACATTCTGCATCAGTCTTACTGCAGCGTAGCTAAGCTCTTCAAACAGAAGTAATAGAAAAGAAATGCCATGCCCATTTGTTGTGAACTAATTTGGCTGTCATTACAGCGGCAATCAATTAAACAAGAAGCAAAGTACTTTTTCCTCTAAGACTGAATACAATCCAGAGGTAATTCATTTTTCTGAAAGTCTGCATTTGTTATGGTAAAGAGATGGATTTTGGAACAACTCCCTATTACAGCTGAAGTCTTAGGAAGCAGATCTACTGTCCATAAGATACTTACCCATTTCAAGAGTGGGTCAGAGATGTATATGAGTAATGAAACAAGAATACCTGCATACTTGTACTTGTTTAGCAGGAGAATGATAAATCCCCATAACAGTCAACAACAGCTGACTGACTGCATCTTATGTGCATGGACACCTCTCAGAGCTAGGTTTAGTCCTTGAAGACTTCTCATATTTCCTGTTTTACTCGTAATAACACACTTAGTTTGTCTATTTCCCCCATCATTTCTTTTTCTTTATAAGGACAAGTAAGGGCACCTGTGAAAGGTGGAAGCCAAGTAGAGCCAGCACCTTGTAGTTGTTGGCTTAGAAACGGTATTTAAAGGTCTGTTTTTTAGGAATTGGCTTATAGGTATCAATTCATAGATTCATAGATGCATAGATACATAGATATATGTATTATAAGGGTTCAAGATGGGCAGCAAGGGTTAAATGGATTTCTAAGAGCTTGGGAGATGCACACACACAGCTTCTCATGGCCCTGAAAGCAGACAGGCTGTCTAACACAACAAGACCAATGTATGGACATAGCCTGAGAATTGGGGGGGGCATCCCATAACACAAGATCACAGCCTTCAAGGCAGACAGGTTGTCTAACACAACAAGGCCAACAAGGACACATAATCTAGAAAACGGACTGGGAACCAAAGGAAGTATGCACCATACTGTCCCATAACACGAGACAGTGACACCAGCAACAAGGCCCCAGAGCAGCAATGGGGCCGAGTCCCGGTTTTGGGGGAAAAGAGAAAATTAGGAGAAGGCCTGGAAGACTATGTGGACATGTGACCACAGAGAGACAACAGACCAGAGATAGCCATGAATGAAGAGTCATCAGGAGTCATCAAAGGGGAAGGAGAATACAAAAGAAGAGACTTGAGATTAACAAAGGGTCTCTCCCTTTGTCTCATCCCTCCCATCCCTCCCTGTTCCTTCTTGTCCCTCCTTTGCTGTCCCTCTTCCCTTTATCCCAAACCTCCCTGTCCCTTCTTCTCTTCCTTGAGAGGGGTTCCCATCCCCATCCCTGTCCCCCAGGAAGGGTCCCTGAGGCTACTATGGACAGAGGGCACACACCAGCAGCCCATCTCATGCACCCCACTAGAGGAGGGCTGTGGGCCTCGGCATTCCACTCAGCATTCCCTGTAAGCTGTGCGGCATGCTCGGCCATGTAGGCATGCTCATGCCATGCTGCCAAGTATGCCTGCATGGCTGCGCACACCACACAGCTTAGAGGGAATGCTGATTCCACCTCAAGACTGCTGACACCTAAGAGAGAGAGCCTCAGAGTGGAGCCTGCATCCTGACTAGAGGTACTTTGACTCTGATGACAGCCCTAGGATTGGTAGATATAGAATTGTGTGATTGTTTATATTGTTGCTTTTTTGTTATCACTCTGTATCAATAAATTCGTCTATTATCATCTGGCAGGCAAGGTTCCCTCTAAGGTGTGCATATGTGTGGCCATGCACAAGTAGAAGTCTGGCCACGCACAAGCTTTTTAAGGCTGCACACCCGCCAGCAGAGGAGCTGGGCTGTTGCATGGGACATTTACTAAAGGTTAGCTCCTCCCCGATGTGAGGCAGAGACAGGGGCAGGGGCTGGGGCCTGGCAGGGGCTCTAGGGAACTGGTTCTCTAACCCGCATCATCTTGGGGAGTGAGGAGGCAAGTGGTATCAGGGCTGGGGAGTGGAGCAGTTCCCCAGAGCCGGCTCCGGCGCTCACCTCAGGATGCTCTGCCAGCTTCAGGGAACTGTTCCACTCCCCAGCCCTGACACCATGGGCCTCCTTACTCCCTGAGGTGATGCAGGGGAGTGGAGTAGTTCCCCAGAGCCATCAGAGCCTGGGCCAAGTCCCAACCCCCAGGCTTGAGCCCCTAGGCCCCAGCCCCAGGCCCGAGCCCCCAACCCCAGGCCCGAGCCCCCAACCTCCAGCCCCAGGCCCAAGCCCCCAGCCCCTTGCCCCAAGTGAGAAGCTTACCTTCAGTAAGTGTTCCACACTGCACCAAAAGGGGGAGGCAGGACCAAAGTGGCACGCTCACAGACCAAAGTGGTGCACTCACAAACCGCCCATCCTAAGAAGAAATATTGCTGGTGGGTGTTGTAGTCAGCCTGAGGGTTGTGTTCACCCAGAACAAAGGTATAGGGGCTAGGTTCCTAAAATCCAGTGTCAACAGTAGTCAGCCACCTTAGAGATGCCTAGTATTCCATCTATTACAGTCTGGAAAGCAGTACTATGAACTGTTAAATTATAGTCTTTTGATAGTACATAGGCCTTTCAATAGATCTCTATGTGTACAAGTGAATTTCATCCCTTGATACCTATTCAGAGGCATTAACTAACAGCAGAAAACTGGCAGTTTCCCTATAGATGGACCAATGAGAACAGATTTCATCAAAGTGAGATTTCCTGCTACACTCAAGGATCAGACTAAAATGTTTCTCATGTTTGGAAAGTGTTTAATATTTTTTAACTTAGTTGATTGTAGAATTAAAAAGATTGGTCCCTTAAAAGACTTCTGTAGAAGTTTCATGCTGTTTTTATGTACAAGATGACCTGTGTATGTAGCAAAACCCCCAGTTTTTCTTTTTTGTATTTATCTTAAAATGCATTCCCTCCCCTTCCCCAACCATTTCTGACTTTTCTCTCCCTCTCTATTCCCTATAGATAAGTATAAGTGAGCTAAGATGTAGGACAAGCTTTAAACATTTTTATTTTGGTAGCAAGTTTTTGGTTTTGGATATCCGTTGTTTTATAATTATTAGGTTTGTATTAATTTTTACTGTTGTGTATTGTATTATTATAATTTTTGTATTGATTTTTATTGTTTCATATGCATATTGTATGGTTTAGTGAACCAAAGTCATGTCAAGTCTCCATCTTCTGTCCTCTGCCTGGGCATCCCATGTTACAACAATATGATTCATTGTACCTCTCCCATGTAAATTGGTTCCCCGATGAATGAGAATGATTGGGCATGATTGAAATACAATGGTAGCAGGCCTTTACTGAATGGCGGGTAATGACTGCGCCATCAGCTTGCATTGATTCATCCAGGACATCATGGACCTCACCCAGGAAAAGAGACAAGACCAGCATTTGAAAAACAAAAGACCCTGCAGAACCAGCAACTCTATCATTGTACCCCACCATTACAGACACCTGAAACTGCACATCCCTGCCTGGAGCACACATGCTCAGTACACCAGGGGCTGACCCTTGCCCGGGCATGCCTCCTGTCACTAGGGTCACAAACGGTCTGTCCCTATAAAGAGAGGCATAAAGAGAGGCAGTGAAGACAGACCCAGAGGGAACACCATTTCCATCTGGACCAGACCAGCTTCACGTCACCTATCCACCCCATAGGCCCTGCCAGCGACCCACTCTAGACAACACCGAGCTAAAGGAGACCCCAACTGGCCATCGAGGATCAACTTCCAGCCTGGGATAGGTAGATATTACCTGCACACCTCCTCCTACAATTTGGACTCTCTCTCTCTCTCTCTTTCTCCACTCCTGGACTTCAGTGGACTTCAGCCCTTGCACCAAGCTTCGTTAACCCCTGCTGCCAGTGTGCGTGTGTGTGTGTATGTGCATGTGTGCATGCAAGGGAACCAATTTGGCATTGTGTCACCATCTCCCCTGTTCAATAAAACCACTGTCATTTGCAACCCCAAGGTGGGTCATGCTTTACTGAATCCCAGTTCCTTCCCTATCTTAAATTTCAGCCTCATTCTTTCTCTCTTAGCTCCAGTTTCCACCCTCTCTGCTAATTTCCTGATCTCCTCCCAATTCCATCTCCCCTTTTCTGCCACCTCTCAGCTTTGCTTTCCTGCTGTCCCTGCTGCCTGCTGCTTTTCCTGTGATTTTCTGCTGCCCCTTCTCTGTTTTCAGGCTCCCCTCCCACCGCACCTTCTGTAATCTCCACCCTACATCCCCTGCCGCTTCCCAGCTCCTATTAACTGTCCTAAGTTCTCTCCAGATTCCAACACCTACTGCCATTCTTGGCAACTTCTCTAGCTGCTCTGGAGCCATCCTCTGGCTCCCCACACCCACAGCCCCTCTTTAACACCCACACTTTCCCTTAGTCCCATTTTCCCTCCTCTCCCCATCTACCTTTTCAGCTCCCCCGTAGCTCTGGCTCCAGTCCCAGACTCTGTGCCGGCATGCTTCCCTGTTCTGCAGGCTTTGGGCATTGCCTTTTAATCAATTAAGACCAATTAACCTAAAGTTGCCCCCAACCCTCAGTTTTTCAGCCCAGGCCCCTGTAGTCTACTGGTTCTAATCCTGGTCCTGGTAACTTGAACTCCCTACACTTCTACTTTCTTATCTTAACCTTTCTCCAGGTATCCCAAGTACACCAAGCACATACATACACACACATGCATATCACAATACCCAACTTAGAAACTCACTTGTGTGTATGTGTAGGTGGGTGGTATGTATGTAAATTAGTGAATACACACATATATACATATATAGATATCATTGTGTGTGTGTGGTATATGAATTAGTAATCAACGTATGTGTATTGAATGCGCAGGTGTTGGTAACTGGTAACTGATTCTGTCTAAATTTGCTATGTGTAGTGTGCATGAACCTAAACTAATTATTTTGAACATGTGTGTATCTGAGTTGCTAGTGTGAAAGTGTGTGTGCGTGTGCATATGTGTGTGTGTGTGTATATATGGCATTGTGTGCATGATATATGAATTAGTGATCTGTGTCTAACTTTTGGGGTGTATAGTATAGTGTAAGTCTGAGCTGGTAGTGTGAGTGTGTATGCCTAATAGGGGTGTATGCACCTAGTGAGTGTGTAGTTAATTAATTTTTATGGGTGCATGTGCAGTTGTACACCATACCCTCCTATCTAACAGCGCAATATTGAGATTCTGAGTGTTAGCCTGACCCCTTAGGGCAACATGTGTGCAAGAAATTTGTACCATCAGGCCTTAACAAAGTTATAAATAAAAAGATCTTGTGTGCTACATGCTTGAACTCAAGTCCTTCAAGATATAAATCATGCTCATGAATGTCATTTTGCATGTGTATATTTAAAATCAACCACTAGCATGACTTACATGCTGGGGGGGAGGGGGCGGGGGCAGGTTGTCTCTAATGCTTTGGGCAAAACCGCAAAAGCAGTAATCACCATGTAATTAAAAAGCAGCAGGACTAGTTGGGCAAAAATGCTTTTTGTTTTCAACTGCGTGTGTGGAAATTGTCCTTTTATCTTCAAAGGATGTAAACATCATGAAGCGGATTATGACAATCCAGTTATCATCCTATGTAAACTAACAAAATATTCTTTGGATCTGTGATACAAAATTCCTGTCCCCATCAAAGTCAACAAGAGCTTTGCTGTTAACTTCAGTAGGTCTAGGATGTCACTTCTAGTTATTAATGGGATCATCAACAGTTCCTTACAGCTATTTTATACACAATTAGGTTGTAATTGTGTTGTCTCTGTAAGTTCTTTTTGTGGTGGACCTACAGAATGCCGGCTAATACTATTATGAAGATGCTGTTTTATCACAGGGTAGAAACTAAAACATTTATTGATTAGGTCAGATTTCAAAGCCAAAAAAATTTCTACCACAGCACCTTTTCAGTAATAGCACAACTGCAAACAAAACAAAATTATTTGATTATGATTCAAATTATTTGAATGATGTGATGCATCTACAGATGCATCACAAGCAGGGCCAAGGAGGTGATCCTCCCCCTCTATGCGACACTGATTAGGCCACAGTTGGAGTACTGCATCCAGTTCTAGGCACCACACTTCATGAGGGATGTGGACAGCATCGAGAGGGTCCAGAGGAGGGCCACTCGCATGATTCGGGAAGAGCAGGGCAGACCCTATGAGGAGAGGCTACGGGACCTGAACCTGTTCAGCCTCCACAAGAGAAGGCTGAGAGGGGACCTGGTGGCCGTTTACAAACTTACCAGGGGGGACCAGTGGGGAATGGGTGAGACCCTGTTCACCCGAGGACCTCCCGGAGTAACAAGGAATAATGGGCACACGTTGTTTGAGAGTAGGTTTAGGCTGGACATTTGAAGACACTATTTCAGTCAGGGCGGCTAGGATCTGGAACCGACTTCCAAGGGAAGTGGTGCTGGCTCCTTCTTTGGGGGTCTTTAAGGGAAGGCTTGGCAATTACCTAGCTGGGGTCATATAAGCCCAGTATTCTGTCCTGCCCAGGACAGGGGGTCAGCCTTGTTGATCTACTTAGGTCCCTTCCAACCCTACATCTATGAATCTATGAATCTATGTATTTCTAAAAGGAAAAGTTTCATTTGACATTCTCAGTTTAGATTCATAACTGCAGTAAACTATAGTTTAAGCATACTCTGTTTTATTTCCTGAAATCCCAGCTGGGGCTGTTACTATTTAGGTTGGAGGCAGTAACTTATTTAGGTTTCTACAATGTCATTTTTTCAATGAGCAGCTAAGCAGATTTGTATTGAAGTGATGTTTTGAAGTGCCCTAGAGAGTCAACCAGTACAACTAAATACCATCTAAATCATTCCCAGTGGACGTAGGTGATACATAGGGAAGATATGGGGGGGCAAGTGCCCCCACTGAGATTGGCCACCGCCAAAGCTGCTGCTGGTTTCTGCAGGTGGTCGCCGTCTGTACCCCCCCTACCATTGCTGATGTGGCCGACAGTGGCTGCAGGCAGTAATCGCTCACTACCCCCTGCACCACCAGCGGTGGCGGCAGGCAGTCCTTGCTTGCCACCACTGACACCAATGCCAGCGGCTGCGGGCGTTCCTCACTCACTGCTCACCACCATGGTGCTCCGCGCCCCCTCCCCCCAGTCTTGGGAGGCACCAATCATTCATGCCAGTGGACGTGCCTAAGTCAGTGACCTGTAACACTGGGCTAAATTACTTTTTGATGCAATCATTTGTTCTGTATTCTTTATTGTTTAGATTGTTCTAATCTCCTTCATTTTCCTAATTTTGTTCTATATGCTGGTTTAAAGATTTCTCAGCATATGTAGGTGTTGAGCCATTTTATCATATTTCTTATTTATATTGGGGTACTAAAATGTCTACGTTTCAATAAATTATACAATAGACTCTGTAACCAACAATCCCTGATTAAAAGTATCAGATGTATATTTTGTGTCAAAGAAAAAAGAAGTCTGTGTAAATTGCTCTCACAAAATCTCTGGATCTGATCCAAATCCCACTGAGGTAAACAGAAGCCTATGAATTGACTTCAGTGTTCACACCTTGTTTAACCAGCCTAGTCTTACCTGTGAAAAGACCTATAACTTCTGCAGATGGATTGGTGGCTCAAGGACTGGACTTTTCAGTTACCTCCAAACACATCAATGAGGTGTAATAGTGGTCATCCTCAAATCAAGGGATTGTGGATGACAACAACAATGTATGATTATCACTGTCAATTCAAACACCACATTTTTACATAAATCTGTGCACTTGTGGAGGTACCTACCTTTTTTGACAATATTAATGTGCACTTGAATGAGTAAATGTCAGTCATTTACATGTACTGGGGGCATATAAAAGACCTTTATTGCCTAAGTGGATGTAAACCAAGATGAATCTGTGCCATTCCCTTTTATGCACATACAGTTATCATTTTTACATGTATAAACATATTTTATATATGTAAGTTAGATACGTCTACAATATAGAATTTGATCCTCATTGGGTGCATCTACACATGATGCTATGTTGTTGTAATGACATATTATGGCAACGTAGCATCCATGGGTGACTATACATGACCAGCAGCTACTTTGCCATGGTGGCACACTTCCCCGCTTTATAGAGCACCACTATGGCTAAGTAGCTGCTAAAAATAACCATGCACTACGGGTACGGTGCAGTACAGGTGGTTACTATGCTGTGCTTTAGTGCTTCCAAAAAGAAGTACTAAAGCATGACACAGTAACAATGGCACCATAGGGCAACGTTTAGATGCACATCTCATCTATCTATTTAGCTGTGCTTTTGACACTGTATCTCAGGATGTTCTCATTAACAAACCAAGAAAATGCAGACTAGACAAAAATGGGTGAATCGTCATACTTAAGGTATGAGTCATCAATGGCTCAGCATTGAGTTGGAAGGAGATACTGAGTGGGGTTCCACAGGAGTCTGTCTTGCATCCAGCATTGTTTAATATCTTCATTAATGATTTGGACAATGGATTGAGTGCATGATTAGCAAATATGTGAATGACACCAAATTGACTGCAGTTGCAGATATTCTGTAGGGTAGGGCTATGATCCAGAATGACCTGGAGAAACAGGAGAAATGGTCCACAATCAATCTTGTTAAATCAGATAAGATTCAATAAGAACAAGTCCTGCACTTGGGATGGAATAACTGCATGAACAAATACAGATGAGGGAATGACTGGCTAGGCTGCAGTATTGAAAATAAGGACTGCATGCATAGATTCATAGATTCATAGATTCATAGATTCATAGATGCTAGGGTCAGAAGGGACCTCAATAGATCATCGAGTCCGACCCCCTGCATAAGCAGGAAAGAGTGCTGGGCCTACATTACCCCAGCTAGATACACATCATATATGAAGACCAAGTCCACACACGCACTTAAACAAGCAGGATGAGCTCGTCCTCCTGCTCAGTGCAAAGAAATACGATGTCATTGGGGTAACAGAGACCTGGTGGGACTCCACCCATGACTGGACCATGGGTATAGAGGGCTATACCCTGTACAGGAGGGATTGTGTTGACAAAAGGGGCGGGGGTGTAGCTCGCTACATGAAGGAAAGCTACATGTCCCTGCAAGCTGATGTTGGCGACCGGCATGGACAGCTAGAGACCCTCTGGGTAAAAATTCATGGGGAATACGGCACAGGGGACACAACGGTGGGAGTCTACTACAGACCTCCCACTCAAAGTCCTGAGCTTGACCAGGAGTTCGCCCGGGAACTGACTGAGGCCGCTTGCTCCAGGACCTTGGTTGTCATGGGGGACTTCAATTACCCGGACATCTCGTGGGAAGATCACTCAGCAAAATCCGAACGGTCGCAAAGCTTTCTCTCGTGTGTGGATGACCTCTACCTGACTCAAGAAGTCTATGGGCCAACGAGAGGCAAAGCGCTGCTCGACCTTGTACTGGCTACGGGGAATGACCTAATCGGTGACCTAGTGATCGATGGGAAGCTGGGTGACAGCGACCATGAGCTGATCACCTTCACCATCTGCCGTAAAGCTGGCAAGTCAGTCAGCAACACAGAAGTCCTTGACTTCAGAAAAGCCGACTTTGACAAGCTCAAGAGGCTAGTCGGTCAGGCCCTCAGGGACCATGACCCCAGGGTGTTGGGAGTTCAAGAAGAGTGGTTGCTCCTCAAGGAAGCAATCCTCAATGCAGAAGCTAAATCTATTTCAACACGGAGGAAAGGCAGCAAGAAGGCACAGCAGCCCCCCTGGCTCTCCAGGGACCTAGCGGACCTCCTGTGGCTTAAAAGGAAAGCCTACAAAGGATGGAGGATGGGATTCACCTCCAAGGAGGATTACTCCACGCTGGTCCGGTCCTGCAGGGAGCAAACCAGGAAAGCCAAGGCTGCAACTGAACTCCAACTAGCTTCAGGCATCAAGGACAACAAAAAGTCCTTTTTCAGATATGTGGGGAGCCGGAAGAAAAGCAAGGGCAACATTGGACCCCTGCTAAACCAGATGGGGCAACTGGCAACTGATGCCCAGGAAAAAGCCAACCTATTAAATAAGTACTTTGCGTCAGTCTTTCATCAGTCCCATGGGACGCCCATGCCTGCTATGGGACAGGGAGATCCGGGTGATGGGGATCCCCTACCCTCCATAAATGCTGACCTCGTGAAGGAACATCTTGAGAAGCTGGATACCTTCAAGTCAGCCGGCCCTGACAATCTGCACCCCAGGGTACTCAAGGAGCTGGCGAGCGTCATAGCCCAGCCCCTGGCACGGATCTTTGAAAACTCCTGGTGCTCTGGTGTAGTGCCCGAAGACTGGAAGAAGGCCAATGTGGTGCCGATCTTCAAGAAAGGGAGGAGAGTGGATCCGGCCCATTAGCCTGACTTCTATCCTGGGGAAGATCTTAGAAAAGTTTATTAAGGAGGCCATCCTTGAGGGACTGGCCCAGGCTAACATTCTAAGGGATAGCCAGCATGGGTTTGTTGCGGGTAAGTCTTGTTTGGCCAATCTCATTTCCTTCTATGACCAGGTGACCTATCACCTGGACAAGGGAGAAGAGATTGATGTCATATATCTTGATTTCAAAAAAGCTTTTGATCTGGTATCCCATGATCACCTCTTGGCCAAACTGGCCAGTTGTGGCCTTGGCTCCACCACGATCCGCTGGCTGGGAAATTGGCTCCGTGGTCGGACCCAGAGGGTTTTGATTGATGGCAGTCACCCATCGTGGTGCCCTGTGACCAGTGGAGTCCCTCAAGGCTCTGTCCTGGGACCCATATTGTTCAACATCTTCATTAACGATGTGGACATTGAAGTCAGGAGTGGACTGGCCAAGTTCGCTGATGACACCAAACTTTGGGGCAAAGCATCCACGCCAGAAGATAGGCGGGTGATCCAGGCTGACCTGGACAAGCTCAGCAAATGGGCAGATGAGAACCTGATGGTGTTTAACACCGAAAAATGCAAAGTTCTCCACCTTGGGAGGAAAGACCTGCAGCACCCTTATAGGCTCGGCAGTGGTACGTTGGTTAGCACTACAGAAGAAAGAGACGTGGGGGTCATCATTGACCACAAGATGAACATGAGCCTGCAATGCGATGCTGCGGCTAATAAAGCGACCAAAACGCTGGCTTGCATCCATAGATGCTTCTCGAGCAAATCCCGGGACGTCATTCTCCCCTTGTACTCGGCCTTGGTGAGGCCGCAGCTGGAGTACTGCGTCCAGTTTTAGGCTCCACAATTCAACAAGAATGTGGAGAAGCTTGAGAGAGTCCAGAGGAGAGCCACGCACATGATCAAAGGTCAGGAAAAGAGATCTAACCCCAGCTGACTTCCTGCCCTTTGGGCAGGGGGCTGGACTCGATGATCTCCTGAGGTCCCTTCCAGCTCTAATGTCTATGGTATGCTATGGTAAACTGTAGACTAATTAGCTGTGGAGTAAAGTGTCACTATCTATACATGTGACAGTATTAGGCTGCAGTAAACTAATTAATGCTGCAGTAAGATAGTACTGCCAGGGACAGTACTATCATACTCTGGAATAAATTACTGTTATTAAGTGCATGTGTAGATGCTGACTGTAGATGGAAATTGTGCCCAGTCAGCCCAGCTAGCCAGGGCCCAGACTCTTGGCTCCCACCTAGCCACATGGCTTTGCACTTTCAGCATCCTTGTGCCCCACCCAGCCCTTCCATTGCCCGACACCACTACCCAGACACCAAGGCTGAGCAGCCCTAGTGTAAACTGCTCCACCCCAGCTCAAACCTGGCTGTTAGGCCAGGTGCATGTGTAGACACTGAACCTGGGAGTAGTTTACTTTGCCTCAAACTGTTCTGGAGTTTATTGCTTCAAATTCATTGCACATGTAGACCCATCTTCTGGGTTGCAGTGGACCAACTTCTAAATATAAACCAACAGTATGCTCTTGCTGCAAAAAAAAAAGGCAACGGCATACTGATTTGTAATAATGGAAGCGTCACTTGCAAACCAAGGTAAATGATCCTTCCACTCTCTTAAACACTGATGAGACTTTACCTAGAATACTGCTTCCACACTTCAAGAATGATGTGGACAGATTGGAAAGAATCCATCACAGAGCAACAAAAATTATTAGGGGCCTGGGAAGCAAGACTTATGCAGAAAAGCTAAAAGAACTAGGGTTGATTAGTCTGGAGAGGAGAAGACTGAAGTGGGATTTGATAACAGTCTTCAAATACCCAAAGGGTGGTTGCAGAGAGGATGAAGATGGGCTTTTCCCTGTGACAACAGGGGACAGAAATAGGATCAATGGCCTCAAGCTTCAGCAGGGGACATTTGTGTTAGAGATAAGAAGGGATTTCCTGGTTCTGAGGGTGGTCAAGGATTGGTACAGGTTACACAGAGAAATTGTAGAGAATCTCAAGCCTTAGAAGTTTTCAAGAGCAGGTTATAGAAATTCTTGACTGGGATGCTTTAGTCAGGAATCATGCTGCCTTAAGCAGGGGGGCTGGATTACATGATCGCATGAGGTTCCTTACAGCCCTACATTCCTAGGATTCTATGGTGTAAATTGCCCTTTTATATGCCGTGTAGGTTCCAGGACTACCGCCATAGGATCTGAGTATCTTCTAGTGCATTAAAGTGGACTAACCTGTGAAATATTTGTACTGTCATCCCCGTTCCACAGGGCAAGAAAATATACAAAGTTTTGACAAGAATGGTTTTGTTTTTATCCTGTTTGTGGTTGCTGTTGTTTTCCAATATACATAATTTTAAGGATGGATCAAAGAAATATGCCTGCACTTGAAGTTGATATTTATGGTAGTCCTTGGCTTCCTAAGAAGTATAGTCCATAATATCATGACTCCTCAGTATTTTAATGGTCAACAATAACACTAATTTCAGATGCAAATATTAATTCTCCACTTAACATGTAGTCTCAAATCCATTAGAACCAATAGTTTCTTGTACATACAGACACTTGAAACTGAGCCCTCCCTCATAAACTCTTCTCATATGTGGCAAAATTAGGATGATATAAATATAATTCTGGTTCATGAGACTAGCCATTAAAGAAAGATAATGTAGTCTGTATTCTCTTTATACTTACATCTAGAAATTGTTACTCAATATAATTTATAAGAAGACTTTAATGCAGGGCAGCAATATTTCCAAGAATCTACAAAAGGTCAATTTTTACAGAATTGTGGTTTAAAGTTAATACTTATTAGTTATCTGGTGGTGTTGTAAGTTACCTCAAAAATCTGATAAACACACTTATATAGAAGCATATACTGATTAAAGGGTGTCAACCAGTGCTATGAACCCTCTAAACATTTTAAAGTTATGCTGCTTCAGGTAAGGGTCATTTTTAATACTGCTTCAGACGTGGGCTATCTTTTAGGGTTATCAATAACCAGGTCATTCCAGATTATTTTTATTCTGAAATAAAATGTTTCACTGAATTGGGACTGGGTCAGGGTGGTCTTTAGTTAGTACTAATGCAGTAGATTGTAGGAGGGTTGAAAGTTTGCCCAGGGAAATAAAATATGCTGTTTTCATTCCTCCAGCATCCCACGAGGCACCATCTCAGCCCTTCCCACTCCTTTGCTCCCTGGGCAAACTTTCAACCCTCCTACACTCTACTGCATGGGAAGGGGGTAGTACTGGCCCCAGACCAATACCCCCAGCTGCCCCGCAGGGCATATGACTCCCAGTACACAAGGGCCAGCCTTAGCACCCACATGAAGCTCACCAGTTTGCTGCTTACTCTAGCACCCCCCTGCAGACAGCAACAGCAATCCTACTACTTCCCTCTGTGAAGAAGATGAGCTAGAGAAAGAGAACCATTCTCAGCTGGGTCTCAGCTCTTTCCTGGCGTGCAATGCATTTGGTGATCCCATTGTATTTCATCCGTGCCCCAGTGTGGCATGCATGCAGCCTGCTGGGTCTCAGCTCTGCCCAGGTATGAGTACTAACCAAAGCCCACCCTGACCCAGTCCCAGTTCAGTGAAACATGTGCAAAATCTTTGCCCTTTATTCACTTATTTATTTTTCACTTCTTTCTCTTTACTTCTTTTTACTTCTCTGTCTTCCCATTCACTTCAAACATTTTTTTTTCAATACTTTACCCCCTCCTACCCCTGATTCAGCTGGCTCCTGCTGGCTTCAAAGTAAAGGAAGCCACAGCCTTCATGGTTATTTCTCCATGGCTACATGCCACCTTCCCCACTCCTCTCCCACCCCAGAGGAAGGATAATCCAGGCTCCTATCCATGACCCTGTTCACCAGGCCTCCTAGTAGCAAGTCACAGATGTGCAGGTCTGAAACAGCATTAAGCCTTTACCTATGACTGCTCTGAAACTGTTCTAACTTTATGGCACACATTTGAAACATTATAAAGGTAACCAGTAACAGCATCTTTACAAAATATGGTTATAGTCACAAAGGGTATTTGAGTATTAATTTAGTATTAAAAAATCTGGTATTTGAGTATTAATCTAGGTTCTTTGGGAATTTATACACATACATTTGTATGTTCTGACATGCTGGAGACCCAGTGCATTGGAGCAGACTCGATTAATCAGTTAATCAAGTCTGCTCCAACTAATTGAGTCTGTTCTGCACACAAGCTGATGCACCTGGCGCTGCATCGCATACATTTGTATAAACGGTGAAATACACATCAGCATTGATGTGTTTTAGTTCACAAGCATGCCGACATTTTCTCAGTGCTGACATGCATTTCACCACTTATACAAATGCATGCACCACAGTACCAAGCACTTTTAAAAGCACCCAGCACTGTGGCACAAGCATGTGTACAGATGCCCTTCATGACTCATGTATCAGTACCAACAATAAGGATTCTGTCGTCTTGCAAGTTTGCTCAGACTTCTCTTTGTAGTGTGACCTCATCTCTTCTACCCTCCTGCTACCCAAAAAAATTCACTCTAATACTTAAGTCATTTTTACTGCACTAAACCAAAAAGCCTTTATTTTTGCTAAATAGAGAGATATAATTATTAGAATTGATCAATTTATTTAAAGATTTGTTTGCAAACATTTTGAATGAATTAGTTTTATTTTTTCAATATTTATAGTGTGTATACAGCTGGGAAAATAATTTTTGAATATGTATAAGTCTTGCCCATTTTTCTAAATAAAAAAAGTATAAATATTTTTGGTCATTTTAGGACACATTCTGTGAGGAATATGTATAGGGAACAGATCTCTTCAAAAAGAAGTTATGGTTTTCTGACCACAGTTGTATCTCAAAAGGAAAAAGTACTGAATTACATTAATACTTATCATCTTATCCTTTATGTATATCTCTTTGTTTCACAAGTTATCATTACTTTGAAGTTCTGTTCTTCATACCACAAAGCCAAAAAAAATAAGATAAGAAGTAATCCAATAAAATTCTCCATAGAGAAAATATATGTACACATACACACACACGTGTAATTAAGTAGTTAACACTATTTGTTAACTACTATGTGAAAAAGTAATTAAGTAGGTAACACTATATGTCTGCATATTATTCAAACACAAACAAATTAAAGACTCTTGCTGTCTGTTTGGTTATATATAAGTACATTATTATTATTACTATTGCTATTATAAATTAACTGTGGGCAATTTACCAACGCTAAAAACCGTTCCACTACTTGTCCTAGACATAAACTAAACCTTTTTTTATTAATTCACATCTTTATCCTCTGATCATTAATCTGAAACACAGAATATTTAACTTTATCAGTGCTGCATCTTTTGAGGTACAGCTTCAAGACTGAGGGAAGGATAGAGCACCCCTGATGTGTTGGGACTAATGTTATAGCCAAGTGGCTTCAATTTATGATGCAGCCAAGGGGCTTGAGTTTGTGTTGATGGTTTACTGTTTATAACAGGTGGTTTGGGTGAGGCTATTAGGGGTTGGAGGAGGACTCATAGGGGCTCTGCAGTAGTGTGGGGACCCTGGTACCAGGAAGGGTACAGCATTTTGGGGTGTGCAGACCCCAGCCCTAGAGCAAAGGGGCCAGGCATGGCCCCGGACACCTGAGCCCATCTGTGGGGGTTTGAGACCCTGAGGAGGAGAGTTGGGCCTGGCTATGGCCAACTGAACCCCAAAGCTGCAGAAGCCCCGAGGCAAAGGGGGCAGTGAGAGAAGCCCTGAAGCAAAGTGGGCGCGGTTGCGAGATAGGGGCTGCAGAAAGCCCGAGCACCAGAGAAGAGGCAGAGAGGGACCAAACAATGTCCAGTACATCAGTGAGTCTTGGGACACAGTAAAGGGGCGGTTGGAGCCATGCATAGCCCATAAGGCTGCAGTGCCCAGAACCCCATTATAGAAGCGAGATGTGAGGTAGCAAGAGCACCGTGACTAAGAGGATGGAAAGACAGCCTCCTTTTAATATATTTAAGAACAAGATGTGGTGGGTGAGAACGAGGGTGCTTGAAGGAAACTTGGCACGGTAGAGAGCGCTGGGGAGATCACGGCCACCCCTAGGACCCTATGCCGTGACAGTCAGCGCTCCCCCTAACTAGTCAGCAAAATTCATGTGGTGTGCAGAACTACAGTGCTTCCCATTTAAAAAGCAGGTTGCTCAGATAAGCACATGTTTAAGGGTGCTGAAGTTGACACAGTGCTTACTCTGGAAGTTATGGGCTGTTTAGCATGGAACCACTTCCTCCCTTTCTTCCCTATTTTTGTATGGTCCTGGGGAAATATGGAAGACATGGACATAGCAGAACCTTTGCCCAGATTTATATGAAATTCTCCATTACTTTGCCTTCTGGCTAGGAACAGAATTTAAACATAAACTGGTATAAGTGACTGGAAACCAGTTTAGACCTGTAACAGAAGTTTGGTGCACATAAACTGCTTTCAAAATGGCTGAAACTGGTTTAAAATAAATCAGGATAGATGTAGTATCAGGCATAACTGATTTAAGTTAAACCAGTTTATTGCACTGTCCCAGATCCCCTCCAGATTCAAGTTAATTCATAATCCCCCAACATCCCAGGATGCTCTTTAGCCCTGAGCTGTGCTATGTGCTCCAGCAGAGCAGGGTCGGCCCCACCCTGAGCTGTCATAGAGCCTGTGCCTGTCACTGTGGTGGGACAGGGAGCAGGGGAATGGACTCCTGCTCCCTCCCCCCCAGCCTGGGTCAGCACAGCATCAGGGGATGAAATGCCCCCATGGCAAGGTTTTGTCAGGCTTGGGAGGAGTCCAATTGCCAGCAGACAGGGGTGACAAAATCAGCAGGAAAGGTAATCTCTAAAACACTGGCAGGACTCTCACAGGACTGGTTGATAGTCAGATAAAACTTTGTCTTTTTGTTCCATCTTCAAACTTATGGTCAGTTTTTCTTGTACAATCTCCTATATAATAAATCCTGTCAGCTGCCTTCTTACAGATACCTGTGGCAAGGAGTAGAGTTTGTATAACAATTACTTGTGCATAAACACATCATTCAGTATATAATCTTCAGAAGAATGCAGTGCAATTACCATTCATCTGTTTAGTATTTAACGTTGTAAAATTATGTTGTTGTAATGTGTAATATTTATACCTAGAATCAAGTTGGTTTGATCATTCTTAAATGGCCTTTATCATTTTACCCAGGTACCCTGTAGATTAAGTGATCTAATGTTTTTAGATCTAGCATTTCATGGGACTGACTTGTACAGTTTATTCTGTTTAACTAGCATTATGCACTGTGAATAAGCCCCTTTATTAACTACTCAATGTCTTGATATATTTGCCCTTGATTTCCAATTTCCATGTGCCGCAAAACCAATTAAGCATATTTTGAAAACCATAACAATACGGATTATCGTATGTGGCACACTTCCAGTCTTCATTTAACATAATACAAGTGGGACCCCAGAAATAAGACAAATACAGGGGTACACATTTTGATTATATACAAATCAATATCTAAAAAAATTGCACTTATTTCCCTTTGGTGCATGGCCTAAACAATAAACTGTGTTTTACTGCTTCTACTCAGTCCAAACTGTTTGCCTTCAGGGTTCAATAAACCTGCACAACAGTGCTTCACATTTGGAAGGTTTGGTTTGGGTTTTTTTAATAATGAATTATTAAATACTAAGAAATCTTTATAGGTCATGGGGGATTAATATATCAGGTAGGCCAGCTCTAGCTCATAAACCAGGAATTGGCAAACCTACTGTAGATTCAACCTGTCTCTCATTGAATTTCTGATCCAGTTCATTCATCAAGATTATATACTTCAATTAGTTTCATGTCTTCATTTTTTCTATCCCCATAGCTATAATTGCAAGTCCATCAAACACAGCGCTCATTTACTAAATCAATTTTAGAGTCTATTTTACCCAGATTCCAAAATATGGCTTGTTCATAGTGCCTTCCACTCAAGTCCACCTGCCTCTCCTTCAACTGAGGCTGTGTAAGATTACTAATGAGGTGGAGCCATCTGGTGTCTATCACTTCTGGCAAGCATTCCCTAGTCTGCTTTAGGACAGCTGACTAAAGAATATTCACACACAAAGTATCTTATATTTGTTTGTTTGTTTTTTCCCAGTCATTTGGTAATTTATTTGCAAATTCTTACTGCGCATTCACAAAATCTGAATATACAGAATGACTAATTACAGATAGAGACCTGTAGCTACAGAAGTAAAATCTCTCATTGCCACATGGAGAACTTTAGAAACTCCATGTATACTTTGCTGATTCAGCTAATATCCAAAATATAGCCTTAATATTTTGCCTTGCTTCTGCTAGATTTGCCTGGGGAAGCTGCTGTATGAAATAAATCCACTACTGAAAGGCAGTCCTACAAAATAATATTTTAGGGTTAAACATGGCTCTTCTTTGTTTGACTGTTCACATTTGATTACTGGGATCTGTTTGCTGGCTCAACTTTGAACTTTTTTCCCTTGCCGCCTTTGGGTCCTAAACCCGATGGTTAGCTAGGGTGTGAGAGAGTTCAGGTTTAAACATACTTAGTTCAGACTAAGGAAATAATTTACTCCAAGTTTCGTACATTTTAGGCTAGTCTTATATCCTAATCTCCTGATTAGGCTAGGTTATAGAAAAAGGGGAAGAAGCTTCCCTTTCTCCACTCATGTTTGAATGAAAGCACTTTCTGCTTCTTTCCCTTGCTTGCAGATTCTGATCATGAGCATCCTGATGTTGTTAGGTTTGCTCTGAACTCGCCTTATGGAGAAGACCCCTCAGGAACCTCAGTGGAGGAACACTTCTTTTTTGGCTTCTGATGAGACTTAAACATGTGATAGATATTAGCCTGTTAACTTCAAGGAAGTTCTTGGCATGGAGAGGAGCACAGCATTAGGTGTTTAGCAAATTTGCTTTGGTGTCTGTTAGGTTAAGTGAATCATTCCTCTGAGTCATTGCAGTTTTACTGTAAGAGATTTATGCTAACAATTTAAATGAATTTTAATTGACATTTCTCAGAAACACAAGGGAAAATGAAAGAATGCCCAGGTCTTTTGTATTTCAATGAGATAGGAGCCACTAGCCAGCTAGCCATATGCTCTAACTGATTTCATTGTCCACCTGAACTGAAAAGGCAGCATAGTTAAGGGATACTAGCTGCCATAGCCAATGTCACACAGTGGAGGGATGTGGCTGGCATTATCATTTAGCTAGCTTTCTGACTCCTGAGCTCAAGTGACCGGATAGGTTGATTGGAGATAGATTTGAGCACAAGTCCAGAACATGCTCAAATGTATACCTTAGCAGTGTGCCTCAAACATTTTATCTTGGCCTTTCCCCGTTCTGAATGATAGCTGCCAATGTATCATAGGGTGACTGAAGCCTACCAGCCTAATCACTGCATACCTGCTGGCTGGCACTGCTCCACCTGACATCAGAAGAGCAGTGGCCAGCAGGATAGAATGACTGAGACAAACTGAACATGTGAGACGCCCACTGTACTATCTTCCCACAGCAGACAAATGTCTGAAGTCATGCAGGAGCTTCCTCACCAGTAGCCAAACTCTCAATGCCACCCCCAAGGAGAAACAACTGCAGATGCAAAACGAGAGGCTGAAAAAAAATACCTGACAGCAGAAAAATGGACAGTCCAGCAGCCAAGTCCTTACCACTGAGGCTTGGTGATGATGTCTCAGCTGCCTACATATCAGAGTTGGAGGCTCCAAGAAACTAATGAAGAAGTGGAGCTATACAACTGGTTCAACATTGTGTCCAAAGAGGGAACCCTTACACAAGTGAAGAAAAACTGGCATCACTAAAGGGAACTTTTTAAGGCTCTTCCTATAGAATCGTAAGGGACAGGCTGTTTCTGTATGGGATAATGTGGAGAAAGCAACATCATGGCTGTAGGTTGTTAGAGATGGCTAACAGTTTATGTAGCAATTCATCAAAAGAATTATGTGAGTAAATGTTTTGCAGAATTGGGGCCTTCATACTGAGGTTTTGCTAAGTTTTATTTTGTCCTCACTCAGGCAAATTCTAATTAATGTCAGCTGAGCAGGGGTCCTGATGTCCAAAGCTACACAAGCCATTGTTGACAATATGACCTTGCACTTGGCCTAGGAACTTCCTTGCTGGAGACTTTTAATAACTAAAATGTCAATTTAAAATGCAAAAAGTCATTGTAGCAGACTGTATAGCAGGAGCCACAGCTACTAGCATGCTGATGGTAATAATTAGCTGGTTCCAGGAGAGTTTGTAGGGTCCTCAAGAGAGAGACAGCAGGGAGAGAGGAGACCACGAGGCTGGAGATGGAAGCCTGGACCAGGGCGCTCTCATGGGGTTGCAAAACCCTGAATTTACAAGAAAGACTGTAAGTGCTGAAAAGAAGAAGGAAAGAGTAGTAAAGGCAAAATTGGGTCTGGGAACTCTTTTTGGGTCTACTGTATATGTGTTTTAGTTTACTGTTTATTTACATTAATTTCTGCCAGGAGGGAGTTTGCCGGGAGAGACAGGGTCAATAAACAAGAACTGTAAACCCATGCAGCAAGACTGTTTGAGCTAAGCAGTTGCCCCACCTGCTACAGTCATGTTTGTCACACTTTTTCATATAAAAATGTTGGGTTCTTTGAATGGCTGAACATTTAAGTTTTCAGAACTCGCCAATGAAATTAGAATCATTTTAATGTTTACAAAAGTTTTCATTATGTTTCAATATTTTAGGGTTAAACATGGCTCTTCTTCGTTTGACTGTTCACATTTGATTACTGGGATCTACTGGGATCTGTTTGCTGGATCAACTTTATCAACTTTATCAACTCTTATGCATTTTTTGGCCAAATCACAAGAGAAGTTGACTGCTTCTTTGGCATTTGTAACCTTTAATGAAATCAGTGCTAGTTACTTATGCCTACACTTCTGTCCTTCAGAGAACGCTTTGAAATCCACTGACTACAAGACAATTAATTCAAAATAAATTCTATTCTTTTTTTTAAAGGAAATTATACCATGACCCCTTGACACTCCTGTGACTAAATATTAGTCCACTGGTAGCTGGTTGACATGTTTGGGGGGGTAGGGGAGGGTTTGTTTGTTTTGGGGTCTTCTTGGAAGGGTTGGGTGGTTGCTTTTAAAGAAACAGCATCCAAAAGGCTAAATAAAGATTATACCAATTGCCAAATAACCCCCCAAAAGACTGGAGATTCAGTGAAGATTTCCAGCATCTACTAACAATAATGTACCCCATATCTAATAGATTGCCCCATTGAACAGTGCTTGAGTATTAGAGTCCTAACAGTGAATATTAATAGGCTTTAAAAAAAAAACCTCAGTTTTTCATAGCAAGACAGGTTTGTATTATCACATCAAAGTCTTGAAATAATGGCTGTCTGGAAATTTAAGAATCATAGTAATTAAGCAGATGTTGCTGCCGTCTTTTAGCCTGTCATTCTGTATAGGCGAGCACAGGAACCCTTAGTTTAATTTTTTATAATATGCCAAATCAACCCATGCAGTATCACATATCTTCAGCATCTGTTTACCTATCTGAACTCCCTGAAGTTTTCTTATATCCCTATATATTCTGGAAATGGGTTACATGACAGTCCTTTCTCTTTATGCCATGTCCCTATTAAGAGGTAAATTTTGCCCTCATTTTACTGAGGTATAGGTTGTAGCCATGTTGGTCTAAGGACATAGGCAGATAAGGTTCTCTGAGTAAATCTGATATCTTCTATTATACCAACTCAAAAAGCTGGAAAAATTCTTCTTTGCAAGCTTTCAGGTACTGGATCTGGGGGAATGACAGGCAAAGACAAGTATGTCATATCCTGTAAAGGGCTGTTCAGAATTATAAATGTATGTTTCTAAGTCACACCCCTTTCCACAGCTTCTCTTGGAGGGTTGTACCTATTGTTTTAATCTAGCCTAATGTATCAGAAAAGTATAAATTAGCTTCTCAAATGTAGAACTTCTCATGTGGTTGTGATTTCTCATGGCATGACAAAGCAGCCTACCTCCTGATTAGGAATAAGTGGTGTAGCAGATAGGCAGCCATGTAGGGGAGAGATCTTTATTAAGTACATATTGAAGAGTCAGTGCTGCATTCAAAATTCTAGTATTTATTTGCAGGCATCCCTCACATTAGTTACTTTCCTGAATTTCATGATGTCAAGTCAAGATGGCTTTCTCCTGAAAACTAAGCCTCAGTTTCAGGTTTAACTGTTCCACTTTTTTGTAACTAACTTGTGATTAGCTTTTCCATTTGGTATTAATTTTGTAGGCATTAGGCCTGTGCGAAGCTGCTAGTATTCACTTCAGATTTGGTTTCAGGCAATTTGGGGGACAGTGATTTGATTTAATGATTCGAATCACTGTCCAGACTTGATTTGGCCAAACCCAATTCGGAGATTCAGCAGTAGCCAAATCTCCGAATTAGTCAGACCAGGCCCATCCCTTGCCCCTCTCCTAGCCTGGCAATGGCTGCCCCAGTTCCCAGCACTTGTATAGAAAAAAAAAAAAAAAGAGGCCCATCTCACTGGGTGCTGCTGGGTAGGGGACAATCCCTGCTGCCCCCATGCATGAGCCCCCTGACCCCCATTCACTCCGCCAGCCCACCCACGGGTGCCCTGAACAGGCCAACTCCAGCCATTAAAGGAAAAAAACAACAACACCAAAACACCCTGGGACTCGCTGCTCCTGCTGGCAGGGAGCAATCCCCGCTGCCCCGCCACTGCCCTGCACCATATGGGGGCTCTGCACCAGCCCCTGAAGCCCCAAGGCTGCACCAGGAGAGGTGAGTCCCAGGGATTTTCTTGCCCTTTTTTTCTTAAAGGGCCAGAGCTGGCCTGGGCAGGGCACCCATGGAGGGGCTGGGGGAGCAGCGGGGTTTGTGGGGGCTTATTGCAGAGCTTCCCATGCAGCATGGGGGGAGCAGCAGGGATCACCCCCCACACACACACACCTGGCAGCACCCAGTGAGCACCAGGGCTTTTCTTTAAAGTACCAAGCTGGGGCAGGGGGAGCAGCCATGGTGGGCCTGGGGGTGGGGCCTGGGGGAGCAGGGGGGGTCAGAGGAGCTGGCAGGGGTACCCCCATGGCCCCCTCCTCCAGCCCGCCCTCCCCTGCCCCTAGTACTTACCTGCTGTAGCCACCAGGGACTGCCCAAATCATCAAAGCTCTCCGAATCTTTGCCAAAGATTCAGAGAGCTGTGAATTGATTCAGACCTTTAAATTCGTCCCCTGATTCAATTTGGATTTGGAGATTCAGCCGCTGAATCTCCTCTAAATCAAATCGCCACCCAAAATTTCACACAGCTCTAGTAGGCATCTATCCATAGTGAAGGAGTATGAAATCCTGATCCTATTGAACTTAATATCAGAACTTCCATGACTTTGAAGGCCCAAAAATCTCAAGAATGGTAAAGATACCGAGATAATGGTATCCTTGTTGTTCTAAGGAGAAACTGAGAAAAATATCCTTCACTAGATTGCAGATGCAATATTTCAAAGTACAATACTTTCTATGCCCTGATTATTTAATTTATTATCCCAGTGGGATATTTTAAGGGAAATATTTTGGTTGAATGAAATAATTTAATCCATCACCCAGGATTCACTGAAGATAGAAATTTGCTGGCAGGTGCAGAGTCTTGTTGATAATCTACATAGATGATTAATTTTCCATTAATTTACAGAGGTGATCCTGCTGAATGTGATCCTTCAGCAAAGCTCTCCTTTATCAGAATAATGAAGGGATGCAATAAGCTCTGATAAAAAGAAGCGTTTATGAAGGCACTTCCAAAGCTGACTGATCATTCTTCCTCAGTACTGCTACACTGTTATAAGACTCGATGACAAAGATTTAAAATAGTACATAGTAAAAACCAGCAGTGAGAGCAGGGGAAGAAATCAGTTTAGTTTTGAGACAGGCATTTGCTTTAACAAGGTATTATTAGTATCCTTTCTGCAATTAAGAAATTCCAGAAAATGTAGTGTTAACATTTGTACAGTGGGCATTTTAGATAATGTAATTTGATTTATTTTGAAGAGCTCAAATACATTTGAAGCACTTTAATTAAATATATATCAAGTAGATTTGAATATTTCCTCAAGGACAAATTCCTCAATTTATATTTTTGTATTCATTTTTCATTGTTTTATGGCTTTTGTTATTATTACAACCAGGCTATTATAGTTCTTTAAAATGTTAAGCAAAGAATACAAGAGCAGAATTATACTGAAATCTTCCAACTTGCTCTAAAATAAGGACATTCTTCAGGGTCTCAAGGTAAGGATCTAAGAAATTATCATGCTATTATTGTGGCTTAACCCAAGTCTTTCATATCCAGAATTACCACTGATGTTTGAGTAGCTACAAAGTCAGCCTTTAAACATGTTGTTTAAAACATTCATCCAAACAGTATCTGCTCCAACTAACTAGGCATGCATTTTGAAATCCATAATTCTTTTATTGTTCTATAATGAACTAATGTGCTCATGATTAGGTAGTCTACTTCTGACCCAGGTGCTCTGCAGAGAAAGGATTGGTTATGCAGCATCTCACCAGCTGAGAAATCTTTAATCCCTAGGATGCAGGAAAACACCTTGAGATTAAGAAGAAGCAGGTTCGTGAGAAATGTTGTGTGCAAGGAAAAGCAGCAGGATTGAGATAAACTGACTCCAGAACTGCTTCTTTCTTCAGCTGTCTAGCAAGCATCCCGAGAGCTTGGAGGAAGGCAGCTGGTGGCTGTCAGGAGCAATCAGGGCTGCAACAGAAAGATACAGCATAAACAACCTGCAAGCAGGTGGTATTGATATAGTAGCACGTCCACAGCAGAGTGATCGTACAGATCCAGTCTGAGTCTGTTATCTTTGTTCTGTCTGCTTCTACTAGTGAGGTTAGGAATGATGAGTAGTGTTGGTGGTGTTCATTTATTTGCAATGTAAAGTTACTGGACCCGTGGTATTTGCACAATTTAGTTTCTAGCAACCCTAGTGAAGAACAGCAAAATTGTTACACATACATACATTTATGGGGAATCACCAAGGGCTACACTCTGAGCCTAGGCATGCATCAGAATATTTGCTTTGAAGTTCCTGGTACACATCTGATGGGAATCATTACACCACAGTACTCTCCACGACACCTATCATAGATTGACGCAGCTTTGGAATGCATGGTTCCATTGATGACTTCTATATTCTCCCTTCTCACTTCTAAATAAAGAACTTTATTGGGAAGTCAAAAAAATTAGCTCAGATGACTTCTAATAAAGCCAAGAAATAGACATTATCTACCAATCCTTGGTTTTCATTTGTGTCAGTAATTCTTGGGTTTGTTTTTCAATTTTGTTGCACTGCTATTATGTCAGTGTAGCTCAGTGGTATAATCAAGTGACGAATTAATCCTACATTTTGTTTCTGAAAAAATATCCTTAATATATTTTGGAATCAATTCTGTGACTAAAGTTAGTCTGCAGTTTGTTTTTCTTTTTTCTCTCTGGTAATACTGCTGTACCCGACTGAGATTTTAGCCAAGTTGAAAGTTATTGTCATTGTATAAGAGAGATTCTAAAATTAATATTATATATACAAATCAGTAGTGCAAATAATATTCAGACTTCAGTGAGCAAGACTATCTTGTAATAACTGCTATAGGAGCAATTCCCAAGGAGTAGCTGACTGTTTTTCATGGCTTTCTTTTCAGCTATTTTCAAGATAATGTTTGACAGACATTTTATCTGAAGTCATGGAAATACAAGACAGCTTCACAAAAGACCTTTCAAGGGATCAAAATATGCTTAATTGATCTTGAGTGGAAGATGAATAAAAGAAGCTTCTTCCTGATCTTGTTTCAGCTATAAATAAGACTCCTCAATGCTCTCTCTACTCTCTCCTTTCTAATCACAAAGGAGCCTAATTACATGACAGACAGTTATATCTTTTGTTCTTTTGACTGGTCAAATTACAGCTGCATAGTAAATGTAGAGGCCTTTGCTCCCATTTCATTTTTCATGGTGATATTGGCCAAGGAAATGCCTGATGCTTTGCTTCCTAGTAGCAGGTACCTCCACAGACTTCAATCCCTCAAACTAATGCCGAGCACGTAGTAAACATTCTGTTAGTAAAATATGCCATGATTTATCCTTTTTAGGTACCAGCCACAACAGCGCACATTAAACTGTATTTTATTCCCTATGTAGTATTCAGAACACAGGATTATAGCAGGACTGTGGGAACAGCCAAATGAGTAAAAACTACTATGCTGCTTGACTTTCAAGACTGTACTATCCAGACTTCCCTGTAGGACAAATTGGGTAGAATGTCTTATGGCATCTCATTATCAATCGGGCTGAAATATTGCTTGTTTAAAAATCAGCAAAAGGAAGCTACATATCTGAAAGCTACGGAAAATGCATGAAGTTCCACAAAGCGACCATCTAGAGAAGCAGCTTCATTTTCTTCTTTAACCAACCATCGCATTTAAAAGAGAGACTGTGGTTAAGTCTGGTACACGTCTTAGAAAAGTAACTCTGTGCTGCCTAAGTAGAATATATGATATTCACCTGGCTATTTTTAGACTGCTTCTGTTGGTAGCACTGCTGCTTTTCAGCCAAATAAAATGAGGCTTTGAGCTTCTAGTCCAAACCAGCATAGCATCACAGAACCCAGTAGGAACAGGGAGTTCATAGCACTTGTTTAATGCTTAGAAATAACCTTGACATGATTTATCAATAAGACGACTCTTGGACAGTATGACTCTGAAAACATACAGGTCCATATCTTGTTCTCCCTCTAAGATATCTAAGCGACACTTACATAGTTTTTAAGCATCTTGGAATCACTGAACTCAATCCTATTCCACACCACTCACCAGCTCTCTTTATGCCACTTCCCTGTTAAGATCTAGATTATGCCCTTGTTTTACTGAGCTACACAGAGAAGAAAGGGGCTCCTTTTATCCCTTGAATAAGAAGTACCTTAAAATTGGTAGTTGATAAAAGTGGTATGTTTATGCAGGAAGACAAGGGCCACACTCGCATTACTCCTGCTAAAATAAGAACTCTTCTCTGTTTTGTGGGACAAGCATGTACACAACATATAAAATAATTTGAAAAGGCACTCAAAGTTCTAGGATCTATATGGTTCCGATTTGTGGACTTTTTCTTTCCCATCCCTTCAAGTAGCCATGATAGGACAGCAACTAAATGTTAACATCAGTTTCCAATCTGTTTTTGCACTCTGTGTTAGAGCCAATGTTTTGATCTCCTGTGACGCTTATGGGCAACTCTAACCCATATCTGCACAAACCATGGGAGATGCAGATTCTTGATACACCAATGGAAAATTAAAAACTCTCCCATGTGCAACAGTGGTCACCCAGAATACACCATGGAACAATTAACAACTCAATGCCCAATCCACAAATAAGAAGCTGGTATCATAGCAATACACTTTGCTAATCCTGAGACAATTTTCTGGCTCAGCCACCTAAATGTAAAATTATAGTTGCTGTTCTGTATTTACATCAGCCATAAAAAAGAAGACAATGACTCTGTGAGTGCATCTACATGTGCAATTAGCATTTAGGAATAACCTCCAGCACAATTTGCACCAGAGTTTTTTACTCCTAGGTGCCACATTTACATGTGCACCTAGGACTGCAGCATGTTGAGCCAGGGTGGAGTAGCCCTGGCTGGCAGGAGGCCCAGAGGATCAAGCTGCCAGCCTGGTACAGTTCCTCCCCAGCTCAGTGTGCTGCAAAGGAGCTGGCTGGGGCGCAAGGGTGCTACAGTGCAGGGCTAGCCAACAGGCAGCAGACCCTGCACTGTAGCACTCTCATTCCCCAGCCAGCCCCGGTCATCATCTACATTATACATTTTGGTGCTTGTTTCAGACAGTACTACCCTACAGGATAGTTAATTTATTTAATGATGCTTTATTGTGGAGCTAATTAGTCAGCTCTGTAGTAAAGCATATATGTTGTAGAAGTACCCTGTGACTCAGGGGAGTGAATATATTGCACAGGACATGGCTATATTAAAGTTCCTCTGTTTTTCCTGCAGCTCAGTCACAATCTGAAGTTAAGGAAGCATGTTAGCATAGCTCTTTACTTCTGGCTGTATCCATTATTTTGCTGCAGAATATGGGGAAAATATGAGTATATGACGGAGGGAACATCTCAGTTAGCCACTTCTCCTTTTCCAACAGTCCTCTGTGGCTATCCGCTACGGAATTAAGGAAAACATAAAGGTTATAATAATTCATACCTCACATCACGGTTATTTGTATTACTGAATTAATGCTTATGAAACATTTTGACATTTTTTATTCAGGTTCTATACACACACACACACACACACACACACACACACACACACACATAGAGTAAACGCTCTGCTAACTGGCACTTTACAAGCTGGCATGCTCTGTTTACCGGCATGCTGGCTTGTAAGGAAAAGTGAAGCCAGAAATGCCCACCGTGGCCCTGTGGCCTGCACTGCTGAGTCCCCATGGCCCAGGGGCATAACAGGCTGCACAGGGCTGTGCAGAGCCTGCCTCCCTGTCCCACAGGGACCATAGGAGGGGCAGCAATGCAGCAGAAGGGGTGACGGGATGCCCCAGACACAACAGGAGAAGTGTCGGCCTAAGCCACTAAATTAAGCAACACATTTTGTTATCCGGCATCCCCCATTCCCAGGGGATGCCAGATAACACAGCTTTTACTGTATGTGTGTGTATGTGTATGTGCGTGTGTGTGTACATACATACACATACACACACACAAGCATAATTAATGTTGTAAATATAATTGTATTATTATACCAAATAGCCATAAATTAATGCTGTTGCCGTGACCAGGGTTGTTATGTTTTCCATAGTGAGGAACTATATACCAAAGGATTTCAGTCAGATATAGAAATTGATATTTATTTTACACTAAGCATTTCAAGTATTCTAAGTAGCAGTGTTGGAACATATGAGGTAATATCATCCAATGAGCCCAGTTTATGAGGCGGTAAAGAGCTACTGAATATTATCAGATAATGAAAATGCCAAAAATGAAGAATGTTATGTGATAATCACCAAAAATTAAATTACAAGAACTCTTCAAACTGTGTGTCTTTTCAAACACGGGGGATGTTCTAAGGGTGGTTGTCAGAAAATCATTTCCATACACAGATAAACTTTCCATTTTGCTTTTTCACCTCTGACTTCAATTCATTCTGTGCATTCTAAGAGAATATTTATTTGTGTCATCTCTAATGGGTAGCTAGATATCTCCTCTCTTCTCACTCTATCTTTCCTTCTCTGGCTGAATGGGAAGTTTTAGATATTTCACAAGAGTAAATCATGTCCTGATAGTACATTAGAAATGACTATGGAAGTTTAAAGTAAGATTGCTGTAGTTCTTAAAAACAATGCCGTAGTCAAAATGTAGCTGCTAGAGAAGTATAGGCAACATATTAATTAATGACAGAGACTGGCAGGCAGTGGTGACACATAGGGGTGCACAGGGATGCACATGCACCCCCTGAGAGTGCTGGTGCATCCCCTGACAGGCTGCGCTCCCTGCTTGGATGATGGGCGGGGGGGGCAGGTGGGAGCTCTATAGCTACTTCTGGGAGCACCACGGTTGCTTCCTATTCGGTGAGTTTTGCTGTGGCAGGATCCCCGCTCTGGTCAGTGGGGGGATTGGCCATGGGGGGATGCCTCCTGGTTGCTGACTGGTCACTGGGGGGGGACACATGCCCCCCCTGACTAAGGTGGCACCAGTCGCCCATGCTGGCAGGATTCTTTAGAAGTTTCCCATCCTTCAGGATGAATGTATTTGCAGTTACCTGAACTTTAATGAACTATTCCTTCCTTTTCTTTGTCAGCAGGCTCTTAAGTTCATGATAGCAGCCCATGTCTTCTCTCTACTGAAAGGTCATTCCATCTAGGAACATGCCACGTAGTGCTGTATTTATTACTGTATACCCTGGGATTGCTCTACATTAAACAGTCATTACACAAAGTAAAAATAGCCTTTGGAGCAAGGACCAAAACCAGGGTTTCCCCTCCCCAAGTATGTTTTTGTTATTGAGAATGTTTCTGAGGACATGGTGGGAGTAGGTATGAGCAGGGATTGGAGTGGCAATAATATTTTCACACTGAAAAGATTAGCATTTCACAGACCACAGTGCCAAATTCCTCTATGACAAATGTGTCAAGCAGATAATTG
Source organism: Crocodylus siamensis (assembly GCF_052110815.1). NCBI lineage: Eukaryota > Metazoa > Chordata > Crocodylia > Crocodylidae > Crocodylus > Crocodylus siamensis. The sequence goes on from NC_143398.1 coordinate 71,349,195, forward strand.
TATATCAGAACTGCCATCCATGAATAAGAACTTGAGAGGAGATCACAAGAATTGCCATAACCAATCAGTCATTTTTTCCTTTCTCCAGCAGGGATCACTACCAGATGTTTCAGAGCAGATTCAGGAAGCTTCATAGCAGACAATTCTGGTGTAAACTTCTAACAAGGGAACTTTTCTCCTCATCTCAGGCAGCTACTGATTGTTTCTGCCAAGGACCAAGAAAGTTTATATTGTTTTATTTTCTAATTCACCCTACTAACTGCTGGTTAAAGAGCTCTGGTGAGGATGTGGATATGAAAGAGAAGATGTGGAAGAGAAAGGAGAATGATAAGAACACAGAAAAAGCAACAGAGTCAGGATGAAGAAGTGCACAATTACACTGGACGACTAGAAATACATGTCACCAAATAAAGTGGATCAGCTGTGCCATAGTGTGTCACAGCACAGTTGATTCACTTCAGTAGGCAAACCTCATCTTGCCCTTCATCCCACTCTTGATGCTGCGGTACAAGGTGAAGTGTCATCTCCACGCTTCCCCATTCAGCCAGACCCATCCTCCTGATCATGGGGAAAGTAGAGCTTTTCCCTGCTCAGAGACGAGGGGTGCTGCCCTGTAAGCAGGGAAAATGGGCAGCTGCTCTAGGCCCTCAAGCCTGCAGAGCACTTGCCCAGGGTGGTTGGAGTATGCAAGCAGCTCAGGTGCTTGTATTCTGCTGCCACAGAGGTAATAGATGACCTTCACAATAAAGCACATGAGTCTATTACTACCATGCTACTGATTTTCCTTTGATGCAACTCAACAAAGGGTAGGAACATCTATTTGCTCACAATTTGTGTTGCCGTAAAAAAATGTGGGGTGGTGCAAATGAAATGTCAGGCAGCATCTGTTTCCACTCCTAGTCATTTAACAAACATCCTGTGATATGGAAGCAATTAAAGGGAACAGTATTTACCCTTAGTACTCTAGACCAAAGCAAGATGACTAAAATAATCAAGTCTCAAACTGAATCAGAATCTAGGTGGATCATTATATAAACTTATTCAATGCCTGATTTTACACTAAACATTTCAAGGCAAATGCCTTATATCAAGTGTTTTTTTATAGGAAGTCACATATTAAGAACAGGGATGCATTTGGTAGCCATGTTGGTCTAAGACAAAAATAAATGCAAAACTCTAGAACTCTTGGTTCAGAGAGGATCCCTTTTATTAGACCAACTAAGAAATCTCAACAACAACAAAAATAATCTTTCCCTGCAAGCTTTTGGGCACACGCATCCTTCCTCAGGCTCAGGGAAAGTTAGAAATGGTAAAAAGTCCACCTCGGTAGAAAAACAAACTTCATTTTTGCACAGAGGAAGCTGAAGGTGGAAGTCTGTTCCTCTGGGTCCATGAGAGTGTCTTTGTGAGTCGCTCTTTGATGTGCAGATAAGGCAGGATTCCTTCCCTGGTGCTGTCAGATGTTAAGAAGCAGTATACTCATTTAGAAATTGACTCAACAGATATGTGATCAGCAAGCAAACAGATTTATTTTCAGTGATATTCCTGTCTACTTATTATTACTCTAAATATGTAAAATTGCATAGAATAGTGAGATGTGAATGAATTAACACCTCAACTTCTAGGCCTGGAAAGAACAAAAGAATTGGTTTATTACTTTCTTCTTTTAAACATTTTAGAGACTTACCAAGTAGTAAACGTTTTTACTAGCTCCTAAAGAGGTAACTTTTTGACAGGACAACATAAAAACAGACTGTAAACTGCTACTGCAGTATTCAGGACTATACTGTCAGCAAGAAATTCAGCAAAGATACAAATGCAGGACTCACAATCAGAAGGAATTTATAGCCATACGTGGTTATCACTACCCAATGCAAATTTGGAGTAAAAAACTGGATCATTTGTTCTAGTTTGCTCATGTTTTTCCAGATACTGTGGCAGATTGCTCTTTCCATAGACATTCATTTAAGTTAGAGACTGATTTAGGTGGAAAAACATGCTTCTGAAACCTTTGCTTCTTTCCAGGGCCCGGATTCAGGAAACCTTAACAAAAGAATAATTCTATATGCTAGGTTTAAGGATAAAACCTATTGAGTCCTGGTTAACTAAGGTAATAAGATTGTTCTCTTGCATGATTTTATACGGTGTTCCTTGAGATACAGGAAATGATTAATGTAATAAAGACTGTCTTTGTTATAATGTATTAAGCACAAAGAAATCAGTACAGTAGATAAAACCAGTGACATATCTATCAGTGTCCTATAACTGACAATTGTTATTAACACTATCCCATGATTCAGAGGAACATGCAAGAAGCCCCATAGTAAATAATTCTGATATAACTTGCTAATAATGGTAATTTCTTCCTGAACTGCAGTAGTTATTTATGCCCTGAAGAAAGATAGAGGCAGAGCTTAGGTTGTTTAAAAGATTGTATCTGTGGCATGTCTCAATTTTCTGAGTTTTTTTTACATAATCTCAATATTATATTAATGTAGGTTCTCCTAAGGAGACATATGCTTCTCAGCTGGCAAAAGACAACAGACGAATGTTATCTGCCATGTTAAATAATAACGCATATTTATTTTAATTTTTATCTATTATGCCTTTATTTTTATTTGATAACAGCATGTAGCACTGTAAGGGACCAACTTCTGATGCCAGGTCTAAATGAACGATCCATTGCAAAACTGTAAGAATCCTACTTACAGACACTACACTATTCTAAAAGAAGAAGGAAAAGCATAACTGAAAATAGCTACTGTGCCTCCGGTTCGGGCACTGGCAAATGAAATGTGTCTTCTCATATGCATCTAAGGCCCTCCAAAGGGCAGTTGGTCTGGTTTCTAAACAGCATGTGCTTGTAAGTATGTACTGTCCTTCACGTATCCATTTGTCCTTTCTCTGAATCTGATTGTAATTCTTAACTACTTTTCCCCATTTTATTATGTATTTGAAGTTATCTCTACTGTACATTTAGCCCTGTTTTCTAAATAGGGGGGTATCCTTTTTCAGAAACTTCAAGTCCCCAAATAGTTCATGTTACTGTTGCACTGAAAGATTTAAGTGACCCTACATGATTAATATCTGACAGTGTTATATCTGGACAAAATTCAAAGAGCAGAAAAGCTGAGCATTTGTTAGACCCAAGTATTTTTAACGTGGGATACAGATGGTAGCAAGGCATTTTCTAAGCTTGGAAGCTGGGTATAGAATATATTTTTGTTAACATTTTAAAGATAGCATCTGCAAAAAAACCAAGCATATTTAATTGCAAGGGCAAGCAAAAGTATTTAAATAACTTGCATGGTTGTGATGGTTGTGTTCCAAATTAGCTATTTAGGAGACTGTAACATAACATTTCAGCCCACACTTAATTGAGTTTGTCACTGACATAAGACAAAGTAATGGACAAAGAACTGGAGGCTGGTCTGAGGTCCTTTACAAACCAATTTCAATTTTGAACATTGTCCTAATAAAGTTAGTTTTGGCAGAACCAATAGGAAAGTGTAATCCCATGAAATTATCAGGACCTTGATGGACCCAACATTTGATGGAGCTTTGAAGCAGGTGTTGCTATGATTACTCAGACTGAGTAATATCTGCTTCTAGATAGAGACCTAGTGAATAAGGGTGTTAGAATCTAGCCTTAAATGTTCTGGCTTATAGTTGAATTTAATAACAAGATTTTATAACATTTTTAGTTGATGGATTAATTAATTTTATCAAAGATTTTTAACACAAGTTTATTACCAAATGACTTTCATCGTGCACAAAAATCCCTTTTCTCCTTTTCAGAAATCTAAGCTTAAAAATATATCAAAGTTTCTTTCCGCTATCTGAACTTTAACCTCAGTCGGACTTTCCCATCTGTTATCACCTATGTTCATATAATCTTTGGTCACAGCATGTTCTTGCTAAAATCATGCTAAGTGCAAACTACCTGCTGTTTAGGAAATTATAACACTCAACTGCTCCTTTATTGGACTATAGGAGGTATGTGGTGTTCTCAACAGCAGCACACAAGAAACAGTACCGGCTCAGGTAAATTGTCAAGGGAGAAACAAAATGGTCTGGAAGATGGTGGTGTGGCAGCTTCCAAATGTCAACATTCAGTTGCTGATGCCAGTTTTTTGTTCTCTTGTGGTTTAAAGGCTTTGTTAAGAAAGGGAAAAGCTTCAGAACTCATAAATCAGAGAGGTTTAACCTTCATACGTTTCCATGGGGTAATTTAATTTCCTACCCCAGACATATTTCATGTAGTAGCTTAAAGTTAATTAATTCTAAAAATTTCTCTTTATAGAACATTGTCCCTGCTACTGCAGTGCACAATATCCCCAAAGAACACCCATCTTACATGAATGGTTTGCTCTCTGTGGATAAAAAACTGCCCAGGCTAATGTTACCTCAAGTGTGAATGTGTTTTTTCATATGGGGTAACAACTTACCCCAACCCCATGTTAATGCATTCAGGTAACTTGTTACCCCAATGCAATTTCTGTATAAATGACAGGCCTAGACCTGTTTGGCCACTTTGGGTTGATGTATCTGAAAGGTCAACATTCATTCACACCTCATTCATGTCCACTTCAGGTATCCATGGTAACTAACAGATGGTCATTCTCCACTCTGCTTTTGCAGAAGATGTGATAATACCTTTTGCTAACCACTTTGTTTGCAGGCTACAAGGTCATCAAAACACAAGGCCCTTTGCCAAAAACAAAAAACCCCCCTGTGTCATACCCAAATCCACCTCTCTTGTCTCATGGCAAAAGTCTGCCTCACTTGCCCCTTTCATAACATACAAGATAGTTTGCCCTGGCTTTTTGGAAGTGAGGACAAGGAGCAAAGGGACAGCAGAAAAGAAATAGAATAACATCATACTGCAATACAGCATACACTTTGGAGTCCCCTTCAGTGTTAAGCGTTTGACACTCCCGTGCCCCGTTTATCTGTTCTGAATAAGCCCCTGCATGTGTGGTTTCCAAACAGCATGCACCCACATTTGGCTTGCCTGCAAATGCCCAGGAGAAGAGGGTGCTACCTGCACTGCCATAGGGCAGGGTGGAATTGCTTCTGTGACAACATAGGTGTACAGACTTGTCTTTGATTGTTATTTCTATGCATTCAGCAGTAACCATTTTTTCTGCAGTCCAGGATGAGAATTTCCTGTGCATATTCAGTGCTGAAACCTGTCTTGCATAGGTAACTGGGGATGACAATGATACATCCACTGATGAAATCTTATCTCAAGGCAGTGAGGATGCTCACTTTGTTCCAGGCATTAGAGATTGTTCAGAGCAAGAAGACCATGTGCTTATGGAAGCTTCATCCAGCTCATATGAGGAGGAATTGGTACCACAAGCAGAAATGATGCCAACATTTCCAGTGGGAAAGGGAAGAGGACAAGCCCAGGGCCGCTGTGGAAGACCAAGGAGAGCTACATCAGGACATGGAGCAGAACCACTCCCAGAAAAAATTGCAGATCATAACACCTTTAGAGGAAGGAATAGCAGAGTCTGGGAAAAAAGTCCACAGCTAATACACCATTGGAGAACAGCCAAGGATATAGCCCATGAAAGTGCTGGGCCAAAAAGAGAAAGTAATCAAAATAATGGTGGAAACTTTCCACCTGCTTCTCTCACAAGATAATCTGACTTTTATCATAAGAGAAGCAAACAGAGAGATAGAAAGAAGATTTGGGGAGTGGAATGATAGCCATCTGTCATATCGATTCCATCAAGTCACCAACTTCCCGAGATTTGATAACAAACTGACACGTGACGAAAGGAAAGCTGTGGACAAGCTTGCTGCCTTCAGAGGTTGTAACAGGGGGCAGCTCAAGGCCAGGTCTCATGCCAGCCCGCCCACCTGTCTATGGAGCAGTGCACCCAATCTCGCCTGCCTCGACTTTGCTGTTCTAAAAAAAAAAAATAGATGACAAAATGCGGGAGACTACCTATTACATGTCCCAATGCCAGGGGGTGCTATCTGCAGCTCTGAACCTCCCCCACACTGAAGCCCATGCCTTGCAGATGACATCCATGGTGTCATTATGCTCTCAGCCTAGAGCAAAGCCAAGCTTAGCCCTCACTGTCAGGCCTCTTTCACACACATATTTACTCCGCCCTTCTCTCACTAGGGCCTCTTGCATTCTACCCCCTCTCACAGGGGCTCTTTCTCACATAAATAAGTTATCCTACCCTGCTCCCTCTTACAGCAGATCCCGTAGGCCATAGGCTTTGTCTGGATCACACCTTGGGTGGCAGACATGCAGTCTTTTGTGCCTCTTCCATGACCCTTACCTGGGTAGGGCCCAGCCAAGTTCCTGACCTGGGCCAAGCTTGCCCTTTCCCCTCCAAGGGCAGCTTTACATGAACATACATAAACACACACTGGGCTCCTGGCCCCACATAGTGGGCTCCCAGCCCTCTGTTCCCTCTCTTTGGGGCTGCACACTTCCCTCAACTTGCTCTCCAAGGGTTGGCCCATGTGGTGCCCTTCAGGCTGTCCCACAGCCCTACTCAGCACACCCCCTTGAGCTACCCTTCAGGCTGACCCTGGGCCCTACTCAACCCTCTTCAAGGCCCTCACTACAACCCCCTTTCTGGGGTTACACATCTACCTGTCCTTCAGGGCTCCAGGGTTTCAGGTGGCTGCAGACATAACTGGCCCTGCCTAGGTCTTACACCCTCTTTGGGCTTAGGTGGCTGTAGCTGTGCCTGGCCCCCATGTATCCACAGTGTTGTGAAGGATAGATGTTAAGGTACCCTGATTCACCTTTCACCAGGGTGGTAACTGGCCTGGCATTTCTTGGGGACTCCCATGCCACCAGGAGCCCCACTGGGCCACCCATCCCTGGCAAGGTACAGTTTTAAGTCATGCCCAGGACCAAGAGCCTCCTAGCCATCCCCATGAGCTCTTGCCCTTACCTCCTAGTTTCTCCTGCTGTAGCTCAGCTAAGCAATGTTTATGCCTTGGCTGCCAGCAGCAAACTCCGGTATTTATATAGGTAGCCAGTGTTTTAAAATGGCACTGCAATCAAGCACCTGCTGGCTACCTGACTCAGCCCTTAAAGTGGCAGGCACTGCAAGTGCTATGCTGCAGAGGTACTTGGATACAATTTGTGGAGCAGCTCAGGAAATGCTATATTCCAGGAATATACCTCATGGTTGATGAGCAGCTCATTGCCTTCAGGGGTCACTGTCCCTTCAGACAGTATATGCCCAGCAAGCCTGCCAAATATGGCTTGAAACTTTGGTGGTGCTGTGATGCAGCAATGTCATTCCCCCAGTCTGGAGACATCTACTTGGGCAAACAACAAGAGGCTCCACGCCAAGGTGATCTTGGTACCAAGCTCATTGAAAAACTGGTTCATCCCTGGTACAAGACAGGAAGGAATATTGTAGGTGACAATTTCTTCACAAGTACTGACCTGGCAGAAAAGCTGCTACAGCAGGACTTAACTTATGTGGGTATGATTCAGAAAAACAAGGCCAATATCCCAAACAAAATGTAAGCAAATCAAAGAAGGGAAACGTTTTAATCTATTTTTGCTTTTGGTGGGGAACTCACCCTAGTTTCTTATGTTCCAAAAAAGTCCAAAGTTGTGCTGTTGCTGTCAAGCATGCACCATGACCTGTCAGTAGGTGGAAAGCAAAGAAAGCTGGACATCATCCATGACTAAAGTAAAAACAAGGGTGGGGTGGATAACCTTGACCACTTTGTTTGTATGACCACCTGCAGAGAGAACATCAAGAGGTGGCCAGTGATACTATTTTTTAATATGCTGGATGTGGCTGCCATTGCCAGCCTCATCATTTGGCTTGGCCACAAAGCAAATTGGAAGCAAAGACCACGTTTAAGAAGATAGTGATTCTTTGCAGGAGCTTGGAAAACAGTTGATTGACGGACAAAAACAACAAAGTTTGATCGATACACATAATCTGTGTAAGTCTTTCAAGCCTGGTATGACAGTCCTAAATTACAAATTGCCACAATGCACCCCAATAGAACCTTCTGCAAGCATGAGTGGGCATTGTGCTTTTTGTCCAAGGACAAATGACTGCAAAACCCAGAAACTATGTGAAGATCGAAAGCAATTTCCTTGTGTGCACCACAGTACATCACTGCTGCTTTGTGAGGAATGCAATATTTAGTTAAAACAGGAAATGTTTCTTGAAGTAATTGTTAGTTTGAAAACAGTGTGAAATGCAGACTTAACAAATTGTTCAAGTTTTGAAACTCTGAAAAAGTTTAAATTTTGTTCATAGTTCTAGTTAAATAATATTTGGGGTTCAAATCATCATAAATACTCTTTCAAATAATCTGTATGTTTAATAAATAGTTTTTGGTTCATTTATACTGTTGTCATTGGTTCCATTTTATTCATGCATCTGGGGTAACAAGTTACCCCATGAGACCGACAGTGTCAAATTGTGGAGTAACAAGTTACCCCATGAGAACAACAATGAACAACAGTTTCATGAGAACAGATAAGGGTTAAAACCAACCAACCAGGAAAGTAACTTGCATGCTTCACCATACTAATGAACCAATGGTTTGCAGTCAGTTGAAATACAATTTTCCTGAAATTCCACTTGACCTTCCCTGAATTAAAAATTGTTAGTCAGACTGAGTTACATGATTTTATGATGCAAACAAAAGTGTAGTTAGAAAATAAAATTTCCCAGTTCATTATTTGAGATTTTGTATGCATGCCCACAAGTGAAAACTCATTACATTCTTATCCCATTCTTCCCAGTTCTTTTTATTTGATAGCACTGATGTTTCGTTGTTCATTGAAATTCTCTAGGTTCTTAAAAATAACTCGGTTAATCCAAAGGAATAGGTGAAAAATTGAAGAAGTCTTTATTGTTTTAACTAGCCAATTGCCTGTCAAGAATGAAGGGCTTGTGGGGTGGGGAGCGGCCAGGGACAGAGGCCTGTAGAGGCTCCAGCCCCACCCCACCTTCAGGGCCAGGCCAGTCCTTTCTCTAAATGCTGACCCTGTCTTCCCCCACTCCATCACCTGGCCCTACCCCCCTCCATATGCCCTGTCACCAGCCCGGACCCTTTTCTGTCCACCCCATCACCACCACCTTCAGGGAGCAAGGGGAGCATGGCCAGTGGTACTGGTCTTGTTCCTCCCCACATCTGTCCACTATTTTTATGCCCTGCAGGGAGCAGGGGGCAGAGTGGGACCAGTGCCACTGGCGTCACCCCCTGTTCTGTGGTCTCCATGGCCGCCATCTTCAGGGAGTCACCACTGGCACCACTGCCACCTGGAAGTGGGGTGTGGACAGGGACAGAGGCCTGCTTCTGCCCCCACTGCTGCTTTGAGGCCAGGCCCATTCCCCCCACCCTTGCCCCCGCTGCTTCAGGGCCAGAGCTGCTCCACCTACGTCTCCCACGGGGCCAGTGAGGATGGAGCCCAGCATCTGGCCCTGCACTCCCATTCCCCTCATCTGGCCCTGCCCCCACCCCAATTCAGGCCTAACCCTGTTCCCCCCCAGCAGTTTGGATCTGGAACTGCTCCCCCACACAAGACCGGACACTTGAAGGAGTTTTGATAGCTAACCAAGACAGACAATCAGAGGATGGAAAGGGTGAATAAAATTTATTGTAGGAAGATAGAAAATGTGAAGTATTAAGGTATTGAAGACATGTGAGTCTATCTTTTCTTATTATGTTTTTTATGATCATGAGCACATTAAGTCAGTTCCATAAACAGCAGAAATGTTGTACAACTTTATTATTAGATCATACAAAGAACCTGAAAGCTTCTCCAAAATAAAGACATATAATGGTGAAGAACATAACAAATGTGACATGCAGAAAGTGAATAAGGCCTAGAGAAAAGCTTAGAGGTTGCTTTAAAGTGATACTGGAAATTCCCAATAGCCACAGTCAGCAGGTTTCTCATTCTGACTACAGCTCTGGACAAACATTATATACAGTGTCAGTATAGTGTCTCTGTTGCCAAGAGATAAATAATGATGCAATAGTCTAAAGAGTTGCTCTCATTTGAAAGGAAATCAGAATCATGCTTTCCCCGCATATGCATTTTTAGAAAAGAGACAATTTAAACAAGTGCAGCAACTAACCCTCGACTTTCCATAAAGTATTATGTTTATAAATAGATGCATCTCAAAGTGAGGCCTAATTTCCTATATTTAGCACTGATGTGGTCACTCTAATCCCCAGACTATAAAAGACTACAATATGTATACTTGATTTCTACACCCCCCCCTTCCCCACCCCGCATACAGCCAGATCCCAAATGCAGATGGTATCCTTGGTTTAACTTTCTATTTAACAATTAAACTAGTTCACTGATTTCAAGAAAAAAGGACACTGGTTATTACTTTCCATTCATTATTACTTCCCATTCAAAATTATATTAGTTTTATTTTGATTATTAATCATGTATTTAATTGTTAATTATTATTATTATTATTATTACTACTTGTTTATATTATATAAGGAGCCTTGAAGCTGCCAAGCCCCTTCTGCTATGTGCTGTACAAGCAAGTAGTAAAAAAGCCCCAACAGTTTAGAGACCAAACAGAAATAGACAAAAATAAACAATGGAAAGAGAGAAGGAAACACAAAAGGATTAAACAATTTGCCCAGCAACAAAAAGCAGATCAATGGCAATGCTGGGAACAGAGCATTGTTTTTCTGAGTCTCAATTATCATCCATTAGAATACTCAGTTTATTATGGGGTGCAAGGATATTTCATAGGCAGACAAGGTTCTTTGGGTAAATGTGATATCTTTTATTAGACCAATTAAATAGCTGGGAAACTTGTTCTTTGCAAGCTTTTGGGTTCAAACACCCTTCTTCAAGCATAGGGAGAGCCTGCTAGTGCTTTGTGTTCTCCATGGTGGAATAGAAGCCAATATGCAAAATACAGGTCTGTAAACATGCAAATGTGTGGCAGTGAGGATCAGAGGCAATTGAAGACAGTAAGTTTGAGACAGGTAGGTGAGGGGGAAAAGAATGTTGACTTGTAGCTGGTAAAATTAATGTAGCTGGTAAAATGTAGAGAGGTTACCTGGAGTTATCAGATGGCAGGCAGGTTATAATGTGCCATAAATCCAATGTCTATATTTAGTGCATGATTTTTTGTATCCAGTAGATTTATGAAGTGAAATTCATAGGCTCATCTATGAAAAGTGTTTTGTAAATCCCCCTTAAGGATTAGAACTGAGAGTTTGGAGAGTGACTGTCCTGTGAGAAGTGTGCACCCAGAGGTAATTGGGTATTTTTGTCTTTCATAGATTTTCAGTGTGCATTTATTCTGGTACGCAGTTGTTGTTTGGTTTCTCCCACATAGTTTCCAGCAGGGCATTTGGTGCACTGGATGAGGTGTACTATATTTCTGCAGGTGTAAAATCTAGGAATGGTGATGGTTCTGTTGTGGGACGTAGTGATTGTGGGAGTGGTGGAGATCTGTTGGCATGTTTTACATTTCTTGTCCCAATACAGTCTTGATCCATTTGGTGTGGTTTGGGCCATGGAAAGTTTGTTTCTGGTGATGAGGTTGGTGAGGTTTAGTGCTTCTTTTAAAGGCTAGGTGGTTCTGGAAAGATCTCTTTAAGAATTGGGTCTTCTTCTACTATGGTTACAATTGCTTAAGGATTTTCCATATAGGTTCTAGGGAAGGATGGTATGTCATAATTAATGGTGTGCAATTTGTGGGGATTTTCTTTTTGTACCGCAGCAATTCTTCATATCATATCCAGGTGACTCTTTCAAAACTATGATCTATTTCTCTGGAGGAGTGTCCTTGTTGGGTGAAAGCCCTTTTGAGATTAGCGAGGTGACAATCATGGATGTGCTCCTCCGTGCAAAATCGGTGGTATTGGAGGGGTTGGCTGTATATTACAGGTTTTTTGGTGTGTTTAGGGTGATTGCTGGTTCTGCATAGATATATATGTTGGTCCATGGGTTTCTTGTATATGGTGGTTTGTATTTTATTGTTCTGGATAATATTCGTAGTATCCAAAATGAAAATGTTGGCGCTGGAGTATTCAAGAGATAGTCTGATGATTATTGAACTTCTGATGAAAATCAATCAGAGATTGCAAGATATTTCATACATTTATTAAATTTAATGAACTATTACTGCTTTTACTTTCTTACTCTCTTTTGAAGTAAGTAGACATTTTCTTTTCCTGATTTGATTTGACCCAGCCAGAAGGCAATCCAGGGTTGAAGGTCTGCTTCTTTGTATCATTTTGGCAATATTAATCCTGGAAAATATCTTGTTGTTCTTGATTTTATAACAACAAGAGGAGACATATGTGCAAATGTACATGTCAGTTTGTGTGCATACAAGCATTCCCAGTGCATCTGAAGAGGGTGCAGTATTCATTTTATGGACTCATACATTTCTTAATATGATCACTTAGTGACACAGTGGCAAGAGTACTTTGCTAATGTGTGTTCAAATTCTGTGTAATTATCAAAGTAAAACACCCCACTGCACATAAGTCATCCCCCCAGGCAACAAGATCAGAGAGAGCACAAACCTCATATGCCAGATGCCACTCTCACTGCTTAATGCACTATTGAAAGGTGCATAGTGATAAGAAAAGTATCAGATGTGTACAGAGTACAGGTCCCAAGAGAGCTTCTGTGTACTTGTAAGTGCTGGAAATTAGGTGAGAGGCCACTTCTCCCCTGAACTTAGCCTATTTGTAAGTAAATATTGTAAGATTATTTGGAGAAACAGGAAAATGGCTAAGGCTAGTGTATCAGAGGAGAAGAGGAAATCCACAAAGGGACTCTGAATACAAAATTTGTATAGATGTGAAATAGTAGGAGTTGGAAGAAATGGAGGGATTTATTAAGAAAAAATAACTTTTTTGATTAACATGAGGATGTACTGTATTTATTGGATGTATTTGATTTAGTTAATCCACATGTTTTCATTTTTTTTAAAATAAAAGGAATTATATTAAGCAGACATCAAAGAGCACCTTACAAAATTGTCTGCAGGAAAACATGTGAATTGAGACCTTAAAGCATATTAAAGGTATGAATTTAAGTTTTTCACTAGTCTATAATACTTAGTAGGCTAGGGGTCATACAGAGACAATTTTCTATAACCAGCACTAAGAAAAATGACTGAGCATAAATGTGTTATAATTTCATTTATTTTATTTGTGACTTAAATGTAGATATACACAGATGAAAATTCCTGTTGTTATAAGTGCCCTTGACATAATGCAAAAATACAAAATATTACCTGAACACAACTAGAGCACAGCAGTGCAATTCAATAAAACCAATCATTGGCAAACCAACCAACCAAACAACTCAAAAGCTTAAGCTACCCTTTCCCTCCAATAATCCCCCATTATAAATTCTCCCTTCTTTTCTCTTCCAGCTGGAAATGTCATATTTTTGTTATGCTGTTTTAGGGTACCCTTGTTAATTCACTGAAGTATAAATATTATTAGATTTATTTTAAATTGTATAAGAGTTATTGTCTATGTTAATTAATAAGATGATCAAAGATATTCAAGGACACACTTAACTGGGAATTGGAAATTGCCCAGAGCTGGAAGGCAAATGTTACAATCCTGGAGGACACTGGTAAACTTAATTTTGGAGCTATTAATGCAAAGGGACGTTCATTATTCTATGACAAAAACGAAAGTCTGCATTTAGGAGATTTCCCTCAGGATAAAGGAAATGCTGGATTTGAGAAAATTGTCCAGGTTTAGAAGGAATGACTCTAAATTTGGTATATCAACAGGTTGGCATTTCGAACTGATAGAAGAATTTGAAGGGTGATATTCACTTCTAAACAAATGAGAACTAACTGAATATTCTGAATATACATTTTATTTGTGGTATCTGTTATGTAATCAATTTGTTAGAAAAAGTGAGAAAAACTGCTAATTAAAAACTATATTGCAAAAGACATTCAGTGATGCTGTAAAACATTCTCTGGTGGTCTCCAGAAATTGACTTCTTGATACAATTTATACTTATCAGTGTTTTTTTTCTCCTGGTTAAGTAATCCTTTTATTCCTGCCACTTAGAGAGCTAGCACTCACTACCCCTGTGAGAATTAAGGAAGGAATGGAAACAATGTGATGATGGAGGATGATGGAGACCTGAATTCAGTTACCTTCTCTACCTGAAGGAATTAAAAGCAACATTCTATGCTACCCACAAAGGAAAATGCTCTAACTCCAGATTAGAAAGGGATGCTCTCCATGAAAGTGCTCCAACTTACATGAAGCACTTTTAAAGATTCATAGGTATGAATGAGTATGACTCCACTCAGAAGCGGGAGTTAGGGGTTTGAAACCCCTCAAGGAAGGGAAAGAATTGAAACCAGGAATCTGGTATCCTCGGGTGTGCTCTAACCACAGAAGGATAAACCACAAAACCTTTGGATAAAAAGCACCGCAACTTTCATAGTGAAGGTGGCCTGAATTTGGAATGGGTTTCCAAGGGAGGTGGTGCTCTCCCCTACCTTGGGGGTCTTTAAGAGAAGGCTGGATAGGCACCTGGCTGGGGTCATCTGACCCTAGCACTCTTTCCTGCCCAGGGCAGGGGGTTGAACTCGATGATCCCTTCTGACCCTAACATCTATGAATCTATGACTTTCTTCCCAGAGGAGAAAGGTCATAGGTACCTAACTCCAGAGCTGGAGGATTTAGAGCTGTCTCCCAAATAGAAAGAAGTATTACTTTAATATGGCCACAGAGTAAGAGTGTACGGGTGGGCACAAAGAGAGAAACCAGGTTTGCAGTGTAGCGTGCTTTTAACAGTGTTCCCAAGAGCATTTCAGAAGTGGCAGAGACATACCCTAAGACACCTATGTTGGTGTCACTGGGCATAACCCCAGGTAACTCAGAGGGATGGAAGACCACGAGCGTCGAGGAAGTCCTTCTGCTCTGGGCTCAGACAAGCCAGGACCCCCCCTTGCCCAACCTTTGTAACCCTTTCTATGGTGCCTGCAATCTCCTGTCCTTCTGGAAAACAGGTGAGCTGAAACTGTTATCTGTGGAATGCAAGGGCACTGCTCGGAGAGAGAAGGGAGGAGGGAAAGGGGAGGAAGACGGAGGCCAGCTGGTGGAAAATCACTGCTAGTAAACTGACCAGGGTATAAAAAATTCCACTGTTGCAGGGTTAAGTGCACAGGATTTGAGACCATACAGTCTCCCTGTACCTTTTACTTGAGCTCAAATAAACTCTGTCTCCTTCTCCCCCCCAGTGTGTTTATTTGGCATGACGCACACCAGTCAACGAACCCAATTGTTGCCTCCCTCGGGCACCTTGTGCCGGCAACACCTACAACCCAAAGAGGACTGATATTTAAAATATGGCCATCCCTGCACCATTTCCCTCAGACAGTTCTAGTACACTGGCTTTGTTTGGTCTCATGCTGAGACACCTACCTTGCCCCATACATTGTAAAGGGAGGCTTGGAACTTAATTCAGTCCTGGAGATTCCAGTACAGTGGAAGAGCACCTAAAAGCTAGTTCTTTTATGAATCTAGCTGTGCATATGGATCTTGGAAGAGCTGATTGTAAATAGAAAGGTCCATTGGCAGACAAACACAGTTTACAACAGAAAATTCACTGGATTTCTCCTTACAGGAAGGATTTCTAGTTTATAATTTTCCAGTCCTGTTGGAGTTGGAGCGAGTGAAATAGCACAGAGGAAGAAGTGAGTACAGTGTGCAAAAGGGCTGTGACTTCACATAGTCATTACAGATAGGTAGTGCTGAGGATAAGTTTCCCAACTGCTGCTATTTTTTAAGCTATACCTCTTTTTTCTAAGCTATAGTTAAGCTGTACCTCTTCCACAAAGCTAATAAGCCCTGCTAGGTCAACTAGGAAAACAGCTCCTGTTATCCACACACAGCTTCAAAGTCACAGGTAAAGAGAACAAGAGAACAGGCTCGACTTGTTCTCTCATCCTAGTGCATGCTGGAACATATGCAATTAAAATTCTGTGATGGAAAGGAAAAGTGAAAAATCACACTATCTTGATTTGGCTGAACTGCTACAATTAAAACAAATGGGAGTGTGCAGCTATTACTCAACAACTCAGGAAAGCTGGTTACCACAGCCAGGAGAAAGCTGAATGACTACTTCACCTCAGTCCTTCACTGGACCAAGGGGAAAACCATGCCAGGTAGAGTAGAGGATGAGCATGGTAGGAATAGTCACCTTCCTATTAGGCTGTAGAACTGGTGTGTGACTAACTTAAAAAATTAAACATATACAAGTCAGCAGGACCAGATGATCTTCATCCAAGAGGCTGAAGAAGCTGGCCAAAGTCATTGTGGAACCCCTGGCAAAACTCTTCCACAATTTGTGGTGCTCTGGAGAAGTCCCTGAGGACTGGAAGAGGACCAGTGTTGTGCCCGTCCACAAGAAGGGCAGGAGGGAGGACCCAGGTAACCATAGGCAAATCAGCCTAACTTCTGTCCTAGGGAAAATCCTGGAAAAGTTCATCAAAGAGTCTATCTTCGATAATCTTGCAGACAGTAAGATTCTGAATGACAGCTAGCATGTCTTCATTGGAGGCAGCCCCTGTCTTACCAACCTCATCTCCTTCTATGACCAGGTAACTCACCACCTGGACATGAGAGAGCAGGTTCACATTGTACACTTAGACTTCAAAAAGACCTTTGATTTATTGTCCCACAATATCCTTGCAAGAAAATAGGAGAACTGTGGGCTTAACAGTCAGATGGGTGAGAAATTGGCTGTAGGATAGGAACCAGAGAGTCATACTGAACAGATCTGTGTCAACCTGGTGAGAAGTGGGGAGTGGGGTTCCACAGGGGTCAGTGCTCGATCCAGTACTTTTCAACATCTTTATTAATGATTTGGATGTGGGGGTGAAGAGCTCACTGGCCAAGTTCACGAATGACACCAAGTTATGGGGAAGCATGTTCATGCTTGAAGATAGGCTACAGTTACAGGTGGACCTAGACAGGCTAGCGAGTTGGGCAGATTGGAATCTGATGAAGTTCAACGTTGAGAAATGTAACGTGCTCCACCTCGGGACGAGCAACCCCCAACACACCAACAGGCTTGGTGGCACCAAACTGACTAGCACCATGAATGAAAGGGACCTGGGGGTAATAATAGACCACAGTATGAATATGAGCCAGCAGTGTGATGCTGTAGCCAGTAGGGCAAATAATACTTTGGCATGCATCAATAAATGCATCTCCACCAAAAACAAAGAGGTGATTCTTCCACTCTGCTCAACACTGATGAGACTGTGGCTGGAGTACTGCATCTAGCTCTTGGCACCACACTTTAACAAGAATGTGAACAAGCTTGAGAGAGTCCAAAGAAGAGCCACCTGTATGATCAGTCTTAAAAGGCAAGCCATACAAGGAAAGGTTGAGGGATCTGAGACTCTTCAGGCTGAGGAAAAGAAAGCTAAGAGAGGACCTGGTAGCAACTTACCACTACATCAGGAGAGTACATCAAGGGCTCAATGAGCAACTCTTCACCAGGGCACCCGAGAGGAAAACCAAGAGTAATGGCCACAAACTCCTGGAAGATTGATTCAGGTTCAACATTAGGAAAAACTTCTTCACAGTTGGGGGGTCCAGACTGGAACAAGCTCCCTCCAGAGGTGGTGCAATCACCTACCCTGGAAGTCTTCAAGAGGAGATTAGACAGTCACCTTGCTGAGGTCACCTGACCCCCAGTTACCTTTCCTACTTGGTGCAGGGGGCTGGACCCGATGATCTTCCAAGGTCCCTTCCGGCCTTATGATCTATGAAACTATGAAAATGTATGTGTTCCCAGTGAACACATTTTTGCATCAAACCTAACCTCATAAAGTATTGAAAGAAACATTTTCAGGATCACAGAATAAAATCTCTATATTTGCAGGGAGTTCTGCAAATATACCTCCAAGTTTGAATAAAAGAAGTTTGAGCTTTTATGAAAAAGAAAATAGCTTATCTCCTACACAAAGGTTTGTGACTATATAACTAATTATGTGTAAAAGTTAGCTCAGGTGTAGGAGTCAGAGTAGGTGCATTAATACAGTGCTCAATTCAACCTAATTTACACCACTTTTCAGGGTACTTGTCAGGATAAATTATCCCAGGTGGCTTATATAATTATATATTATTATTTTAAAATCTAATTTTTAGCCCAGTACCCCAAATAGCTCATTTAGAGCGTTATGAAAATGGACATATCCTAAATAGATTGACTTCAAAATCAGGGAAGTGGGTCTGACTTGAGTGGCCTCAATAGAATTGCAAAAATTCCTCTTTAAGTACTATAACTTAAATAAATAGCTGCTTGGATCATCGGGCTCAAGGAGTAGCCATGGATGGTTCAGTGTTTAGTTGGGAGGAGGTATTTAGTGGCATTTCCCAGGTCCCATAAAAGTCCCATTAATGATTTGGATGATGGAAATGGGCGCATGCTTAGCAAATTTGTGGATGACACCAAGTTGTGTTTAGTTGTAAACACTCTGGAGGGTAGGTCTAGTTTGTAGAATGACCTGGATAAATGGTCCAAAATCAATCACATGAAATTCACCAAGGGCAAATGTAAAGTCCTGCATTTGGGATGGAATAATTACATGCACAGACTGGAGAATGACTGACTAGCCTGTATTACTGAGGGTTACAGTGAACCATAAGCTCAATATGAGCTAACAGTGTGCTCCTGTTCTAAAAACAAGCCAAGAGCATACAGGGTTGTATTAAAAGGAGGTCTCTTGTAAATCAAGGGAAGTGATCCTTCCACTCTATTCGACACTAGTGAGGCCTCATGTGGAGTACTGTTTCCAGTTTTGGGCCTTCAAAAATGACGTGGAGAGATTGGAAAGAGTCCAACAGAAAGAAACAAAATGATTAGAGGCCTATGAAACATGACTTATGAGGAAAAGCTGAAAGAAGTAGAGTTATTTAGTCTGGGGAACAGAAGCCTGAGTTGAAGATTTTATAACAGTCTTCAAGTACTTGCTTCTTGCCCAGGATGGTTGAGTCAAGGATGATCTTACTTTGAGCAAGGGCTAGACAAGACGACCTCATAGCTTTCCTTCTAGCACTATTTTCTTACGGTCCTAAGAACATCTTCCTCACTAGAGTAGGAACTTTCCTAGAATGAGAATAAAGGATTATGCTTCTGAAGCTATGAAGAGATATCACATTTGTCCCAAGAGAAAGCCTTTTGTCCCTGGAATCGTACAGACATATATATCCATATTCCATTTCAAGCCCCTTTGAAGTATTCCAAATTAAATATAGTACCACTTTTTCCCCAGGATTTCCTGTCTGTCTGGTTATTGTGGCTCATTCTTTGGAGAAACCTATCAGTCTGTGTACTCTTACTGGTTAACAACTAGTGAAGGAGCAGCAATGTAGCTTAGAAAGGCTATGTGTATAAATGACTGTGCTGCTCCAGTTTTCATCTAGGTTAAGCCCTGAGACAAATGAGACATCTGTTTATAGCCTGACTTTAATGCTGTCATCTATCTGTTGTTTTATTCTTATCAAAACTA
The DNA here is from genome assembly GCF_052110815.1 of Crocodylus siamensis. Lineage (NCBI taxonomy): Eukaryota > Metazoa > Chordata > Crocodylia > Crocodylidae > Crocodylus > Crocodylus siamensis. The sequence continues at coordinate 71,368,724 of NC_143398.1, forward strand.
TGTATTTAATGTTGTGATATGGTTTAAAAAATGAAAAATAGGAGCATTTTTTTAATTCATGAAATGACTTAATGGAAAGAAGAGACCAAAACTTCCATACTGTTGCAGATGAGATCCCAGGCTGAATCCTCAGCTGATTCAGAGATTCACTGATGTCACTTGACCTCACATATGAGGACCTCAAAGCTGAGGACCTTTCCTATGTTCTCTAGCTTGCCGTTTTCAGTTTTTCATGAGTTAGTTACTGGCCATAATTCCTTAGCTAGTTAAAAGTAAAATGAGACCACTGCCCTGATTAGCCACTTGCACTGAAGCAAAAAGATTCCAGATCTGTACAGTTTGCCTTTTGTAGTAATTGACGAGAGCGGGTTGAGATACCAAATGCACATTTATGGAGCAATGAAAGCATCCTTTGGGAATATTGATTTCACAGAACCCTTCCTTCCTTCCTTTGTATCTTTTTCTTTTATTCTTTCCTTTCATTTACACTAAATAGTATTGTTGCCTTGGTTACTCAGTCAAAAAGACTGCTTGCTTAACTATTTGTATGCCTTCTAAATTTCTTTTGATGGGTTTACTTTTAACTGAAGCTCCAATTTATGACATTTTCTCAGACCTGATTCTGGGATGTCTCCACTGAAGCTAACAAGTGCCCTGGTGAGCCATATTATGTAAAGACCTAATTAAGATTCCCAGGTTATAAACAATCACATTCTACTTTTACTTCTATGCTTGCAAAATTAAAAATCACTGTTGTCTTTGCTTCTGCAATATTTTTAAGAGCATGACTTTTTTCTTCTTCACAAGCTGGTTTTAGAGCTGGTTATTCTGCCAAGACTGACTTTTTTAAAGGACCGCAATAATGTTTCTGTTCCAAACTGTTTGTCGTCAATTTTGATTTTGTTAGATTCATTCACTACACTAAATGTAACTGACAACACATTATATATTGGTTGGCTGTATGCAGTGTCCAAAGATTATTGTTTGAATTATGTCTCTAATTTTCTTTTGGACAGTGTACAGCTGGTCTAGAGCTTGGTTGTATGATTGATCTATGGATTCTGTACTCTTGGGACTCCCATGTGCCACCCAAAATATCAGCTGCCCAAAGCCCAGTCATTAGGATACTCAGCTCAGATTCAGGCACCCAGTGCCAAGTTTGATTGATTCAAAGCAGGTACCTAAATCTGAGCTTCTCACATCCTGGTCAGTAACTGGCCCTGGTGAATGCTGTAGTGACTCTGAGTGCATCTACACATGTCATTAAGGCAACATGACAAACTCTGGCACAGTTTAGGACAGAGTCAGCTGTGCCTGGGCACAGCATCTACACATGTGCCAAGGACTGCAGCAGTCTGAGATGAGGCAGAGCAACCCTGGGCTGGCTGGGGATTCAGCCCCAGGCCCCAGGTAGCAGTGCTGGGCAGTGGAGAGGATGGCTGGGGCATAAGTGTTCTAAAGTCCCCTCATGTCCCAATCACTCCCTGTCACTGCCTACACATGTATTTTGGTGGAGTAAATTAGTCTGCTGTAGGATAGTACTGTTCCCAACAGCACTATCCTATGGTGGAGTTAATTAATTTACTGCGCCCTAATACCAGCACACCCGTAGAGTGTGACACTTTACTGTGGAGCTAATTAGTCAATTCCACAGTAAGGCACGCATGTAGATGAATGCTTTCTGATGGGAAATTCTACCCCAAAAAAAAAGCCTCCAAAAATTTCCAACCAATTCTAAGCAGAGAAGCTTTTCTCCTTTCAGTACTTGATCAATGCTGGTTTAACATTAAGCCATCTAAGAAGGCTTACATGCAAAGTCAGATAATGATAACCACATCCTTTCAAGCTGAGAGCAAGTTAGGAAATTGTGACAAATTAAATTGCACTGTGAGGAAAGCAGAGGGGACTTGTACAGTTTTAGAAGTCTTTCAGAAACAACAGTTATTGTTTTTATCTTTTCTCTATCATTTCTCAGAAATAGTGGGGTAGTTAAAAAATATTAAGGATATCTATCTAATGTATCATCCATCAGGCTATAGCCATTTTATACTGAATTAATTTTTAGGACTCAGCTGTTTGACACTCTTAATTTAGTTCTCTGATATTTAATGGAAAGAGAACATGTTTGACTGGATTTATTGAATTCAGTACAATTTCTAGGCTTACCCTCTTCCTGATTAATGTCTTGACAGTGTATGCTAAATGCAATAATAATGATTAGTCATTTGTGGAAAGCATTGCCAAAACTCTAAATGCATCATACACACAAGGGAGAACAATTGATGATTAGGAAAGCTGCAACATCTGAAACAGTTTCACGCAGTGCAGCTAAACAGCCAAGGTCACAGTGATAGTGATGATTTCCTTGCTGAAATAAGAGGAACCATATGGTGTGCTATGCATGTAACTCCTGTACATTGCCAGGTGATATGCATGTTTGACATCACATATTGGGGTCGCATCTTAGGTTAAGATGTAAATATACAACATGTAAAACAAAATCTTCAGACATCTGCAAAAACAAGTCATAGAATCATGGAAGAGTAGGGCTGCATGGAACCTCCAGTGGTCATCTAGCCCAGCCCCCTGCATAAGGCAGGATCATTCCTATCCAAACCATCCTATACAAATCCATTGTCTAACCTCTTAGCAAAAGTACAGTCAACCCGGACACAAACACTGTAGCCTGCCACATGTAAAGCAGGGGGACCACAATGGCAACAACCTGCTGCTGTAAAGATTGCTAAATACACTTGAGGGATTCACAGAAAGGGGCCATGCCCCCTGGCTATAGAGGAAAGCAAGACCCCTCACAATCTGTACTAATCTGACTATGAGATCTAATTCCTTCCTGACCCCAAATATAGTGATCAGTCTGACCTTGAGTGGAGGGGCAAGACCCTCTATCCAGGAAACTTTGGGTTTAAGTCCTAGCAGGATGATTTGCACACACTCCCTGCCGGTCAAAATCCTCAGGCTTGGCTGCAGCCAACATCCAATGCTTCTGAGGAAGGTGAACCCTACCCCTACCCCAACACATATAGCAGCAGGAGGAAGGAAAAACTTCCTTCCCAACCCCATATGGGAACCAGCAAAATCTAGAAGCATGGGAAATACCCATAGCAGAACATAAGCATAGCTGTAGCTGTGCCTAGATCATACCTAACCAATGCCTGCCCAGTGTCTCCTTGAACACCTCCAACAATGAGGATCCCACAACTTCCCTAGGTGGCCTATTCCATTGCCTCCTTATTCTAACAGTGAAGAACTTTATTTTCTGATATCCAGTCTAAACCTACTTATCTGGAACTCCATGCCATTGGTCCATGTCCTTCTCTCTGCAGTTAGAAAGAAAAGGCATTTACCCTCTTCTTCAGATAAATGAAGGATGCTATTGTGTCCCTTCTTAAGCACCTTTTCTGCAAGCTAAACATACCTATTTCCTTCATTCTCTCCTCATATGGCTTGCCTTCCAAGCCCTTCTTCACTTTTGTTGCCCATCGATGGACCATCTCTAACTACTTCATGTCTATTTTAAAATGTGGAGCCCAGAACTATGCAGTATTCTTGAAGCCTAACTAGAGCTGAGTAAAGAGGCACTATCACCTCCCATGTGTTGCGCACAATGCCTCTATTGATGCATCCCAAAACTGCATTAGCCTTTTCTGCAGCTGCATCACACTACAGACTTATTGCTGGGTCTGTTGACTACCAAGACTCCCCAATCCTTCTCTATAGTACAGCCAGGTGTAACCTATTTTGTATTTGTATTTTTTATTCTTCCCAAGGAGTAGCACTTTGAATTTGTCAGCATTGACCTTCATCCTGTTAGTTCCAGCCCAGCTTTCCAATCTGTCAAGATCCTTCTGAATTGCACTCTGTCCTCTAACATGTTCACAATCCTTGCCAGTAATACTAAGGTATGTCTTCATAAGATACTTATTTACAGTATACACCTATAAATGAACCAGTCCAAGCAAGACTGCACCTTCCTCCTCTGAATAGCATATATCAGAACTCCAGCAGAAATAGAAAAATAAATAATCTCAAAGAGAGAAAGATGATACAAAATAAAATATAAGTGATGTAAATGTGTTATAAAAGCTTGAGCCCAAAACTGCAAAGCAAGGAATATGGAAACATGAATAGTAAAAAATGCATTAATTATGAGTTCAAACTCATTCAAATTCAGATATAAGGACTAAGTTGCAAAGTAAGACCTTTTGTGGTAGTATAAAAGTTTGGATGGATCACTGAAACAATGTGAAATTGTGTGTCTTTCATAAAGAAAATATTGTAATGGATTTGGAGTTATCTAATCTTTGGGATGCTTGAGATGTGTGGATATCAAATGAATTCAATAGGTTTGTCAGGAAATCCAAGGGAGGGAAATATCCTGCCTGACTTCTCCTAAAATTGTATTGACTTAATTGTTGTTTCCTGTAACTCCTGGCGAGCTGTCAGAATTGGTTTAACAAGGCTCGTAAAACAGAGAGATTATGGGACTTAGGCTTGATTTAGTGACATTTTCAGACAAAAAGAGAGCAAAAGTGAACCCAGACACTTGAGGCTAGAGGACTGAGGGGATAAACATGGATAAGATAAACATGAATGAAAGTTTTATCTTAGAAGATTTTTCTCATATTATGTTTTCTGCCTGTGGTTAGCAAAACAATACATTTGTTTTTTCCAAAGTCTGTTTTGAGACACTCATATTCCTGTAGCCACAAACCCAAAGGAAAGAGCTGTAGATAGAATCTAGTAGAGCTGGCTAGTTAAGCATAGTTAATACACACTATGCTGTAGTTTAGGGCCTTAACTGAGAATGGGTCCTCCAAAAAGCCCATAAGACCTAACCCAGCAGAACCCACTAGGATGAAGAATGGGTCAGAAGGGCAGAAAATTTCTGTAACCGTGGTGACTGTCATCAGAGAAACAGATAACTTTTGATAAAATGGAAAAGGACCTTTTCACTGCATAAGGCAAATGTAATTGACATGTGAGTTTAATATCAGATTTTAACACAACTGCTAATACAGCAGAATTGGAATCTACCCAGCTCAGCTGACAAACTGCTAACCTCGACTGCTGTTCTGAGTCCCAGACTTACAGGCATCTGAAAAAACACCACTCTGAAACAACTGTCCCACTTTTAAAATGCCTATTTTTCACTGACTTCACAGCCACATGATTTTAGGTGCATCATTTCACTATCAAAGTACTCTTATGACTTTATTCTGGTTTTTGAAAGGGTTTATTTATAGACTCATCTTTCTTAGGTAACTGATTTCTTTTTGCATTTATGATTCAAAAGTGATTCACTTACAATATTTTGTAAGGTCATATGCATATTTTCGTGTACTGAATGGCAAAAAGTATCACCTAAAGTATGTAAAGAGATTTACACATTACATCAAACTGACAAAATTTGGAAGTTAGCTTTGTATCAAATCAGGGGCATGAGCCTCTATAAATAGAAAAGGAACCACTGGACCTATTCACTTCCTTTTGCTTCTCAGACAGAAGTGCTGACTTCTTAGAGTTCCAGAAAAACCTCATAACAATGCTGCTTTAAAGTGGGATAAAGAGACTCAATTCTGCATTTCTTGCTGTCAGGTAGTCACCGAGTACGGGGGCATACCCTTACGTCCGGTTGCCATTCACCAGTCTTCTCCAGGGACACTGCAACTCTCAGTCAGTCTGGGTGGGGCGCTTACACTCGCTATCTTCCCGCCTGCCACAACTTTGCTGTTTTTATTTTCTGAAGCTGTTAAGAAAAGGGAGGGGTGGTAACTACCCCGCCTCCACCATGACTGACAGTTGGTGCCCACCCTGAGCTCCGTGTCAAGAAAATGAAAAAAAAAACTGGAGGGAACGACAAAATGACCAAGGCTCTTTCTTTCTCTTTCCTTTCTATTTTTTATTATGATACACATCAAATTGCTTCTCCAGGGACTGGGTCCTAGATGACCCCTCTGGCTTAATTAGTTGCCTCACTGGCATTGACTCTTCCATGCCCGCAGGGAGGTGGGGAGTCCCTTTTGCTTCCCTTACTGATTGCAGCCCTGCCTGGCTTAACTGGCAGCCTGCAGCCAATAACAAGCCAACGCAAATAAACACAAAAAGAAAGGATAAGATGTGAGGGAAGGTCGCCTTCTCTCTCCATCTGCTGGGTGATAGCTTCCTTCCTCCCCCTGATGCCCAACCCATGGCACCCGGGCAGACGGGGTTTTGTTTCCTCTTTACAGTCTCAATGTAGCCTTTTCCTTTACCCTTTCATCGCAGCCATGCCTGGCTTAATTGGCAGCCCACGGTGATCAATCAGCACTAATGAAAACAAAAAAGCCTGTGGCTTGGGTGCATCCACCCCTCTTATCTTCCTCTCTTTCCTTTCCTTTTCTTCTTCTTCTCCTTTTTCTCTTCTTTCACCCTTCTAGCATGGTCTTCCCCAATGCTCCTGGGGCCATCAGTCTTGGGTTGAGCTGTCCCAGCTTTCGTCCTGTCTGCTGTCTTCCACCTTCCATATGCCTCCCGTGACCCCTGGATATTGTTCCGGCCATGTATCCGCACCAATCCGCCTCACCTGCTGAGGTGCAAAAGCTGGGCTGGGGTGAACCGGGAGCTCCTGCCGTAGTGTGGAGGTCTTAATCTGGTCAGCCTCAGACCCGTGGCTGAGGGAACACCCCAGGTCCATCACACTTGCATACATTTGGTCTGTCACACTTGCATACGTATTTGTTTAGAATTAAAGAATTAAGATTATTTTGCCTGCTTAATATATTCACAGCTGATAGAGAATGCATTTAAGTTTACTACCATTCATATTATGTTATGCTCCACAAAACTATCTTGAGCAAAAATTTTGCTCAAGCTTCAGCTTCACATAAATGTTCTTGGTAAAGTCGCAAACTGTTACAATAAAGCACAGTCTTATAGCGGGTAGTGGGCCCAACTCTGCTCCTTTTGTAGTCACTTTAATCTGTATAGATCTGATTCAGATTCCACTGAAGTTATTCACTTATTGTAAGGTATAGGGTGAATATCAGGAAAAATTTCTTCACTGTTAGAACTGTGAGGCAGTGGAATAGACTGTTTAGGGCAGTTGTAAACTCAGCATCACTAGAAGTGTTAAAGAAGAGACTGGACAGCCACTGGTCAGGGATGACCTAGGTATAGTTATAGCTATGTTCTACTGTGGGTATTTAGCATGCTTTTGGGCATTAGTGACTGGTGAATAGGGCTGGGAGGGAATTCACCCTCTACCTCCCCTGGGCTGATACATGTCAGGTTTCTTTTTTTCTTAAGCCTTCCCCAGATGCATGGAGTGTTGGCTGGGGATTTTGACTGGAGTATGCCAGTGTTCCTGTGTAGAGATACACATGGAGGCTCCTGGCTAAAGGCTCTTGCCCTTCTGCTCAGGGTCAGACCAATAGCCATATAGTCAGGAAGGAATTTTACCCTCTGGTCAGATTAGTATGGACTATGGGGGGGTTTGCCTTCCTCTGTAGTGCAGGGAATGGCACTCTTTCTGGAATCTCTTGAGTATATATTAAGAATCTTTGCAGCAGCAAGACTATGGCCACTATATTCCCCCTGCTTTATATATTACAGGCTAGGGTGTTTTCTGTTGTGGTTGTGTCAGGGTTGACTGTGTAGTTTTGCTAAGAGGATTGTATAGGATGGATTCGTATAAGATGGTTTGGATAGAGATGATCCAGCCTCAGGCAGGGGGTTGGACTAGATGACCTATGGAGGAAATTTCCAACTCTACTTCTCTATGATTCTATGATATCTTTGGACTTTGTATGAGACCCTACAGAAACTGGACAGTTGAGATAATGCAGAAAGTAGCCCCTGACAATCATTATCAATACAGTATTTCACATGCTAATTTTATCTGCAGGAGTCAAAGACAGTCTTGCATAAGATGACTACTGGAAAGCTTAAACTTTGTATTTAGATACCTATAATAGTTTGCCTGTTCTAACATTTGGGCACTCGCAATGGCACTAATGTGTCTAGATTAGCTACTAGACAATGAAGAGATGTAATTTTCACAGTTATCAAGAGAGTTGGCAATATATGTAGGGCCAGAGGGTGCCTTTAGAGACCATGTGAAGGACAGGTAATGCACAAGTGTCATCATTTCAGAAATCCAAAAAGGCCTTCAGTGTAAACTACACCCCTAGGAAGGGATTGGCTCACATCCCCTTCTATAAGACCCAAGCTCATCCCCACTCAGTTGAATAGAAAGGTATAATAGTTTTCTGGTGGGTTACAACAATGACCAAAGGTAGTGTTTCCCACAAAGGTTAAGTTTCACAGGCAAGCAAAGATGGAGAAAGAAGCTTGTGCCGTAGGCCTGTGCAAAGCAGCAAGTATTCAATTCAGATTTACCCAATTCAGAGAGACAGTGATTTGATTCAGTGATTTGAATCACTATCCTGATTCGATTCAGCCAATTTGGATCCAGAGATTCAGCACCAATTCAGAGATTCGACCATAGACTATAATGGGGAATCACTGAAATACCTATAACTGTTTTGGTTTTTTGTACATTCAGATGCAAACAGCAGGGATGGTATCCACTTCTGAGGGCACAAAGGCTGCCAAGTTCCAAGGAGATAGGTGCAGGGGTTTCTGTGAAAGCACACCTCAAAGTTCAGGAAAGCAAATAAAAAAAAGCAAATAGGTGCAGAGTGAGGAGTGTGGCACTCACTCTGTCTGCAAGTGGAGCTTGGGGAACCCCAGCAGTGGGAGGTTAACCTTGAGGGACACCAGCTGCTCCACCAAACCACGATCTAAGGAGGTGCAGTGGGGTGTCACAATGTCCTCTGCAATGCTGAGCACCCTCTTGCTCGGAACACTGGTAGGTGGACAGGACAGGTGTTCCCAGGCAACTATGGCCAGATCCTGCCACACCTGGCTGCAGGTTACCCAATAGGCCAAGGGGTTGCAGTGCAGCGGCTCCATGTCCTCAGTGAGATAGGTAGCCACTGAGGCTTCCATGCTACCTGCCTGATTGTGGGGTCTTGTGCCTCTGGACCCCAACATTGAAGCCATGCCCTTGGCCCACATTAGCAGTAGCTGTGGTGGAGGAGATTGGCTTGTGGTTGGAGTGCTGGTATGGGAAAGTGGATCCCCTTCTTCCATATCCCCCCACTTCTGCCCTTCTGCCTCCCTCTGTTCACCAGTACCTCTGTCCAGTGATTGAGGGTTTTGCTGCTGCAAATGCTCCCCTTCACCCTTAGGTCACACATGCCCACCAGCACATGGACTGTACTGGACCACAATGAATCCAGCCATTTTTGATGCCCTCCTTCAGCTGCTTTACCAGTGCCTGCACCTCTGCTGACAGCAGCCTGCCCCAGCCAGGAACATTGATCCCCTGGAGCTTCTCTATTTGTTTCTCAAGTTCCCTCACTACAGGGATCACCTGGCTAAGGAGGGCATAGCCAGCGGCCTTGAGGAATGGCTTGAGGACCACCAAGACCTTGGAGATGGTATCCCACTCTGTTTTGTTAAGAGGGCCGCTGATCCCAATCTCCCCAACCAAGGCCATTTTATGGATGGGGTTCTGTTGCTTGGCCACCCTTTCCAGCATCAGGTATGTGGAGTTCCACCGAGTCCCCACATCCTGCATGATTTTGCACTGCAGGATGCTCAGCTCTGCCTGTTTGTCCTGCAGCATCTTGCCCCACTTGATGCTGCAGTGGCAGTACCATGCAACCTTCCTGCATTTTTTAAATAAGCTGGCTGGTAGTGATGGCCCTGTTCCCCTCCAAGGCATCCCTGACTATGAGGTACAACTTATGTGCCATACAGTAGACACCAACAAATTTGGCATCACACACCACTTTTAACATATTGGCCGCATTGTTGGTGACCATGCACCTGTGCGTGAGTTCATCCTGCCTGAGCCACCCCTGCACCATGTGGTTCATGGCTGCCATGATCTCCCTTGCCATCTGGGACCCATCCATCACCTCCGCTTGAAGGAGAGCCAAAGACGGCCTGACTGGTCACAACAGTGCCCTGTAAGGGAGATGTAGGCATGATCTCCACCCTGGCTGCTCCAGATGTTAGAGGTGAAGTACAAGGCTACCTACAGACCTGCCTTGTGCAGCTCCTCCGTCCAGTGCTCCCTGCATGCCTCGTTCAGGGAGGGCACCACAGTCCTAGTAAAGGTGGTACATGCAGGCACTCGGTATGATGGGGCCATGTGTGCCATGAGCCACCTGATCTTTGTATGCTCAACTAAGAAGAAGGGCTGGCTCTCCAGAGCAAGCATTTCCCCAGTGCTCTAGGTGATCTCACTCACCTTTGGAATGCACTCCCCTTTGTCTCCACCATTCCCCCACTGGTCCAGGGTGGCCTGCCTCTGCTTCAGTGGGACGGGGGATTTTGAGTGAGAGGAGGACATCTTTTTGGGCACACTCCCACTGGTGCCAGGATGAAGAGGAACAAGGGCAAGGGGTTCCTGCCTCCTGAGATGCAGCAGCATCACTGTGGTGGCAAAGTGTTTCACGTCCTTGCCCTGGCTGATCTACCTTCAGCAGTGCTGGCAGGTAGCATACCTGGGATTATCTGCCACCTCAGAATGATCCCACACTACACTACCCACCCGCTTCTGGGTTCAGAGTGGGGATCTTGCCTTATCCCCCTCCTCACAAGGCAGAGGCACAACAACAGGAGGAGCTGAGCCACCTTCCCCCACAACCTCCTCCAAAGTGCCTTCCAGAGAAGAAGACCTGCCTCTAGGGGAACTGTGAGGGTTGCGGAGCACGAACTCAGATTTCCCCTCAGAATTCCCCAGAATTTCCCTTGCTATGGCCCTCAACTCCTCTGACTCCATCTCCAGCTCCAGCTCCTCCTTTGGCACTGGAAGGCTCACACTGGCAACTGAAATTGTGGTGGAGAATGTCATGCTGCTGCTGGTTAGTGGTGTTAGTGGTGGTGGTGCAGATCCAGGCACTGCTACCACCTCCTTGCTCCCACTAGCAGCAGAAGACTCATCGTTGCCAGGAAAGAGGGTGCATCTGTGTTTGGGGTGGAAGGAACTTGCAGCTCTCCCTCTGCCCCATCCCCCTCCTCTTCCAGAAGACCTGGCACCTGCCTTTCCAGCATGCTTCATAATGTTTGGTGTGCTACAAAATGTATGTGCGTGTGTATTATATGTTGTGCTTTCCTGCACAGTGATGACACACTGTTAGGGAAAACACAGATGAAAGGAATGGATAGGGATAACAATAGGGATTGTAAGCAAAGGTAAGTAGGAAAGGATTGGATACAACTTACAAGAAGAGAAACTAGCTACCAAGATACCAGATACCAAGCCAGAGCCTTTCAGATGCTGCTGGTCCAAGAGAGATACAGCTCACAAAAGGCACAGATCACTTCAGACACAGCTTGATGTATTGTTTCTATGTCCCTCCCCAAGAGCACTGCTATTGGACAGGAACTCAGAGAAAGATCACAGTCACTGGCCAGCTACAGATCACAATATCAGAGCAGTCTTTCCTCCTCTCTCAGCCTTTTCCATATATGAAAAGATCACCACATCCCTCTCCCTCTCTCTCTTCTCAGTTTCTGTTTCCTACAAGGCTTCCAAATCTCTCTGAATCTATTTGGACCTTTTGATAGGTCTCCTGATTCAATTTGGGTTCCCAGATTTGGCCGCCAAATCGGGCCAAATCTCCTCTGAATTGAATCAGTTACCAAAGCTTCATGCAGCCCTATTGTGCAGGACTTGGGGAGAAGGCATGGGGGAGGACAGCCTGGGGCAAGACTACAATTCTTATTGATAGGGAGCTACCTAAGACACAGTGAGCAAAAGGGATTTTTGCAGGCTGCTTGAGGTGCACAGAGCTGATTTTGCTGCCTTTTCATGGTAAGCCCACCTCTCACTGCTGATTGGCTGAGGGCCCCTAGTGGCCCCTCCCCTCAGCAGTGATTGGCCAAGAGAGCATTGGGGCCATATGACAGGCAGCCCTCTCAGTCAATCAGCAGTGAGAGATAGGGGGCAGGCCTTTCTTGCCACCAGCTCCCCCATCCCAGTGGGCTGCAAAGCCAGGCTGCAGTAACCATGAGGACAGCTAGTGCTCACTGGGGAGCCAGTATTTTATTTTTAGCATGTGAGGTGTTTTTATTTAATTTTGTGGATTTCATGGACATTGCCAAATTTTGTGGACAGTGACCAATTTAGCAGTTTCCACAAACTCCTCAAAATTGCAAATTATGTAGGTCCCTACTTATTGATGCCACTTGTTTTAAGGGTGGGAAAAATAAGTGGGCACTAGAGCTTGTGGTAACAGTTTGGGGGAAAGGAACTTCTGAGATCCCAAAATGACCTGGATTTTGAAAATGAATTTTTGTTCTGAACTTTGTCTCGGAAAAATCTTATATGCTGCCAACACAGAAGAACTATAACTGACATGCGCGGTTTGATTCTGTGAGTGGAAGGTTCCAAGGCTCACCCAGCTCATGCCCCCTGGGTGACCTGCGGACCTGTCAGTCATGGCTGACCTACTTTCCCCACAGATGCATGCTGAGTGACAGCTAAAGCATGAGGTAATCTGACTAGAAATTTCTTCTCTGTAAGTGTTCTGATTGGCCACCAAATTCAGATAAAAGTTCAGTGAGCCCCTCCCTCAGGGGGGAGAGCGCGTTAGCTGGAGACAGAGGCTGGTGTTCCAGGGACTGTCTCTCTGTCAGGCTTCTGGGCCTATTGATCTCCTCCTTCGATTGACATTTCGTGTCACTTGCTATTACTGCATTGCTGTTTTGATTTCCTGGCTTCAACTTACCTTTGGCATTGACTATCGACGTTGATCAAGATCATCCTCACTGGCTTTGGCTGTGTCCTCGGTTCATCCCACCGGCTCCTGGCTTCGGCTTCAGACACCATCTCAACTCTTCGTTGTCCTTACTGGACTGGCGTCACATCGTTCATCATTACGTTACAGTTTGTTGTGTATCATCAAATTATGAGCTGTTGACCAGCCCTAGGACTATCCAACAGGCAGCCGCATCTATCCCGTCAGGGGTAGAAAGCAAGGGCTTGTTGGGGAACCCTGTGGGCCAACAGACCCCTTTGTTCATTCACATGTTTGTTTACTGTAACTGAAGACATCGTTTTCTACGCATCTAAGCGTAAGTTAAATAAATTCCATCTTGTTTAAGAAACCAATACTCTTCGTGTGCCGCTCAGACTCCATCGCCAAAACTCCCACCTGTCCGTATCCAATTTGCTACCACCTGGCCGCACCACTGTGACCAATAACGTGAGCTTGGCTCGCCAGCTCCAGCTTGACAAACTTGTCAACATTTTCCATATACAAGTTCACATCTTTTCCTACCACATTTAGTTTGTTACTGAAACCATCAAAATGGTTACTGAGATCTTCTTTAGATTTCTAAATAAACATCTATTTTTAAAAATATTTTTCAAGGAAAACTTTTGTTAAATTCTGTAAAATAAAAAATCAAATATATGAAAATTAGGCCTGTTCTAAACTTGGTAAATATGGTTTTGACCACTTCTGGCGTGTATGTACACCAGCTTTATAGATTCATGATACCATGTTTTTGTACTGTAGTAGCTCTTTGCTTATGCCAGTGTAACTGAAGGAAGTCAGACCCTGAGTTTCATAGTTTTCCTTCTGTCCAATATAATGGACTTGTTTAAAAAAAAAAGTAAAACTTGTATTACTCATTTATTTTGTATACTATGAGTAACTGTGTATGTCTAAAAAGAGACACCTGGGCATAATAATTGTCAAATGAGTTTGGAACGTATATGCGTTGTGATAGTTTCTTGTAAACCATAATATAGCTATTCCTCTGGTAATTTTCAAAGATTATGTTAGCACAATGTAGCAATCAGCAAATTAAAAAGGAGAGCTTGTTTATATTTTTCAGTGATAAATGCAAGATAGCTTGCATTTTTTAAATGATTTTTTTCTTTTGCTAATTGAAATTTTCGGTTTCGAAAACCATTTTCAGTTTTGCACTGCGGAAAAAAATGCCACAAAATCTTTTGAAATGAAATTTCATAAAAACAGTTGTCATTGTCCAGTCATCTCTAATTAGAAACTCTGGTGTCTCTCCAGCATCATGACATGGTTGTTCATTATTCTTTTCAATTGTTACTGAACCACAACTTTGATTAGGGAGGTTAGGTTTTGACCTAGTGCTTATATTTCATTGAACCTTTGGGGCATTCAAAAGAAAAGATTCTTGAGCTTGCTGAACCTTACAGTTAGTAAAATGAAATTTATTCTGCAATAATGAGTGCCTTGGGGCATTAAATTTCCTACTGTCAGCATGTCTGCTGATCACATTTAATGACAGGTTGTTATTGAGCAGATTTTCACATGGAGAAAAGCATCCTTTGTTTCCAGTCAGAACCAAGTGATAATTTACTTCAGTTCTAATACAGTTTAGTCATAGGCACAAATTCTCTTGAACAAGGAAAATAGGGTGGGAGGTAGGTTGGACCGTTAGAAGAAAATGAATGGGATGTGTTTTTCCTCCTCCCCACACACTTTTATATTCTCTCTTCAAGCCCTCATGCATTCTTATGCCTGTTGATTTTTCCAACCCCACATTATTCTGTGTTTGTGCTTTTTTCACTCAAATAACATGATTTGATCCAATTTGATTAGCCAGTTTTTATCACTGACTAATCCAACAGTAATGCAGTCAGGGTTTAGATATTAAATTTTCCTGTATACCTGCAAACCCTAGCTGTGGCGATGCAGTAGTTCTTTTCAATTAATTTCTTGCAAACTTAATATTATAAGAATTAGAAAATACATTTGATTGAGGCAGCAGAAAGAGAGAAAAAAGGAAACATATAGTAGAAAATACTGTTCCTTCAGGTTAAAAATACTATAATTGCATATGGAAAATGAATTCATAAAAACACAGTTGTGACAGGGAGCCAGAGGTTCCTATTACTTTAAGAGGGCTACAAGCCACTGAGCTAAGCTGCTGCAGGGAAAGGCAGACTTGTTATCAGGCCCAAAAATGGCTGAAGAGCCACATGACAGGAAGGGGCAGGGCTTAGAAGGCACATAAGACCAGTGCCTGAGACCAGGCAGTCAGTTTGGCCCTTCAGACAGCAGGGAGAAGAGCTCCTAAGTGGGAGGGTGACTTGCTGATCCCTAAGCTGCCCTGGGAACTGCAAGTAAGAAGCTTATAGCTTGCTGGGAAGTATTTCCCAATATACAAAGAGTTTTGTTGTACAGCCACTGAGTTGCCATTTTTTGGACCCAGTATCGGGAGAGTTTTGTTATACAGCCAGTGGGATAGTGTTTATGTTAGGATTATACTGATGGCCTGGGAGTGGCTAAAAGGGGAAAATGAGGAGGCCACAGTGGGGTGCTGGTGGGGCACACCAAGGCTTAGAACCCTTCCAGGGCAGGACACAAACCAGATATGGCCATAGAGGACCAGGGGCCATAACCCAAGAGGAGCAAAATCAGGGTCAGGGGCCCAGAATCTGAGTGGGACTGGAGTTCATAAGCAAGGACCTACCACTGTAGGCCTACACTAAAAGAGCTCAGGTAGAAAAAGGGGGTGGAAGCTGAGAAGCCCACATCTCCAACAAGTGCTTGGAGGCTTGAGAAGGCCGGGCAGAGATTGATAACTAGTAAAATTTGCAAGTCACAGGAGTGACTATAGGTGTGGTGGGAGGTCACAATTATTGCACCTAAAGCACAACTGGGGTTGTCTTAAGGCTGAAGAGTACAAGGCAGAGTAGCCTGGAGAAAAAGCACACGAGGAAAAGTCTCCTAGGAAGAGGCTATCCCAGCCCCTGGAAACAGCCTCCCCAGTTACAAGACATAAAGATCAGCTCCTGGCAGGAAAGAGAGAAGAGGTAAGGCAGGATTGGGTAAAATACGACCTGTGGGCTGGATCTGGCCTGCCAGCTGATTGGATCTGGCCCACAGGCAGGCACCCACCAATTAATTGTATCCAGCCCTGCCCACAGCTGCCCCCACTGCTGCCCCCAAGGCAGACCATGTTGCGCTCCCAGCCTCCCACACCAGCAGGCAAACTTCTGAGCAAGGCTCCTGCTGCTACCACTGCCTAAGGAACTGCTGGGTTCCCCCAGCCTCCAGAAACTTGGGAAAGAGCAGGAAAGCAGCTGCCACCACTAGCAGCAACAGTAGCCCCTGCAAGAGGGGAGCAGGGACAGGAAGCTGAGTCTGGTATCACCAGCTGCAGCTGAGCTGGCACTGGCTCCTGCTGCTGTTGCTTTTCTCTTTGGTGGGGCTGCACCAAATGCACCATGACTCCTGTTCCTGTCTGTCCCTGCCTGCCCATCAGGGCTTTGTAAGCAGCCAAGCTCCTTCACAGCCCCACCCCCATCCCCTCCATCCACATATGCTCCCCTGCCCCACACAAGCAGGACCAGAGTGAGCCGCAAGGACAGGAGGAGTTGCTGGAGGTGGGGGGAACCTAGCACTTCCTGGGGCAGTGGCAGCAGTAGCTGTCCCTGCTGCAGTGCTCTGGGGCAGTGGTAGGGAGGGGAAGCTTCAGTGTTGCAGAGCAGGGTGGGCTTTGTCTGCAGCTCACTCTGGTCCTGTTTGTGTAGGGCAGGAGAGCATGTGTGGATGGGGGGGAAGGCGTGAAGGAACTTGGCTGCTCAGAGCCCTGATGGGCAGGCAGGGACAGACAGGAGTGGGGAGCAGCAGCAGAAGCCAGCGTGTACTTGGTGCAGCTCTGCCAGGCAGGCATGTGACGGGCTAGCTGGTAGTGACTTAGCCCAGGGGTTTTGAAAGAGCAAAAGATGATTGGAGAACTTGGGATTCCCTTTCCTCACCAATCTGGTAATGATTTGGCCCAGGGGTTTTGAAGGGGTAAAAGATGATTGGAGGACTTGGGATTCCCTTTCCTCACCAATCAGGCCCCAGAGACTCACCCTCCATGTCCCCTGATTGGCCCCTTGGGTCACCTGGAGGGAGATAAAAGGGGCAGTGCAGCTGACTCAGGGGAGACCAGTGAGGGGCCACAAGGAAGGAGATTCAAAGAGCTGAGCCAGTGGGGCAGGAGCAGTTGCCCCAGAAGAGCCTGAAAGAGTGGGACCTGCAGGCAGCAGTTGAACCCTCAGCAGCGCAGTGTGTGGCTGGCAGGAGAGGCTCCCCTCTGGGCTCCAGGATCCCCAAGGAGAGGCTGCAGTCAGCAGGAGAGGCTGCCCTCCACTCCAGCAAGGATCTAAGCAGCGACCTGAGAGGTTCCCAGCTCTGCTTCCAGCTCCTCCAATCAGAGGCCAGGGCTCCGGGAAGGTCAAGACCCCTAGCAGCTTGGAGTAGTGCTAGCACTGGTGGTTGTGTGGTAGAGTTTGTGCCTACCATGTGGGAAAACTGAATTCAAGTCCCAGCTTTGGTGACTTGAGGTGAGTGAGCTTACAGAGAGAAGTTCTTCTTGCATTGGAAAGGAGCCATTGTGTTTTGTCCCCCTCCAGGTACCTAGGCCCTATATTCCTTGTAATTTGACATTTTGTATTTTGTGCCTTTTGTATTTCCAGTAATACCAACCACTATTGTTTGTTCTGCTGTTTTGTGTTTTACATTTTGGTTAACCCTGTCTTTTGTCAACTGGATGAATATGTCTAGGATTGTAAGTGTCTAACCTTTGTTGAATCCTGTCCCCTATACCTCCTGGTTTATCCTGGTTATGTTCCTTGTATTGTTCCCTCATTAAATGGTATATGTTTAAGTCCCCATTGGTGGTCTAGCTTTGCTCTATAAGGGGAGGAGAGTCCCTATACCTCCCACAGTGCTTGTGCACTTGTTTTGATCCCTTCAATTGGAGAGGGGTACCTCTTGGAGTACCGCCCGGATTACAGGCACGTGAAACTGAGGCAATAGCAGCAGGAACCAGTATAGGCTCAGCTGCAGCCCCACTGGGCATGTGTGGGACAGCTGTTGATACCAGGCTTGCCTCACTGCCCCCTACCTCCCCTCTCATGA
This sequence comes from Crocodylus siamensis, assembly GCF_052110815.1. Classification (NCBI taxonomy): domain Eukaryota; kingdom Metazoa; phylum Chordata; order Crocodylia; family Crocodylidae; genus Crocodylus; species Crocodylus siamensis. The sequence goes on from NC_143398.1 coordinate 71,386,705, forward strand.
GGGCTTCTATTGCTGCGAGCTAGCAGCAGCTGCTTTCCTGCCCTTTGCAGCATGCTGGATTCTAGCAGGCAGGGCCGAGCCCCTTCCCTTCCCTCTCCTCCACTCACAGAGGCTCAGCTACATTACAAAGAGCAAGCAGGGAAGCCACTACACTTGCACACCCAACCCACCCACACACCCCCCATGCACCCACACACCCCACCTCCCTCCATATCCTCACACACACAGAACATCATGGTCAACTGGTGCCACCTTAGTCAGGAAGGGTACATGCCCACCTCCCGTGACCAGTCATGAGCCAATCTCACCTCCCACAGGGGGAGAGGCAGGGGGGTGGGGAGTGTCCCTCATGGCAGATACAGATGCCAGGTAAATAGTCTGAGCCTGTGGTATATATGAAATAAGTAAGAGTTATGCATGTTGAGAATTACATACGACAGTAGCATGACAGGTACCATTATATTCGTTATAATGCTCAAACCTTAAGCTATATATAGGCAGACCCTGATACTGTACTGAGCTGTCTGCAGATACAGGATTCTTCCATCTAGGAGCAGAGCCATAAATACTAATAGTCAGATTGCCAAAAATGTTTAGCACTTCCCATCCCAAATAATCTGCAATAGTAGCTTTGATCACTGATGCTTTGAAAATCAGGACAATTTCTTTTAGATACAAAAATGTGGATTTAAGGAATGAAACTCTAGGCACATTTGAAACATGTGGCCAGCTACTATCAACGTGTTTGTATTAATCCTATCTGAGTGAATAATGACACTCCTAGATTGTATGTTTAACAGCAGGGGGTTAAACTCAGACATACCCTAAGTTCTAAATGCCCTATGTGCCATACTCTGGAAATACCTAAAGTACGTGTGTACCAAAAGCACCTCCTTGACCTAATAATCTACCCTGCCTCACAGCAGGACCAATTAGCCCAGGTAGTATGACTATACAGCTGCTAATCCCTGAGCTAAGAGTTAGCATTGACTTTTGCCATTGAAAGTATCCAAAATACCTGAAACAAAGAGGACAGATTCTTAAGGACTATAAAACCTCTATACAAGGAGTAGGCAGTAGGGAGGGGCAGAGACTTGCACTGTGTGAGTTAAGAAATGTTTACTGTATTAGCTCATTTTTTATATATGTTACCCAACTCCTGAAGTCTTTCCACACAGAAAAGATGAGAATGGCCCTCTTCTCTTTTGACAGACTTTGATTTCCCAGTAATCTGCTTCTTTTCTTCTGTTAATTGTGTGTCTGCCATCCCTGGGAATTTCTCTCACAGCCTTCCTTCTACTGTTTTTCACCATGCTGTGTCTTCTGTGATCAGAGACCTGATGAAGAATTTCTTCCATTTAAAAGCTTGTCTAAATTTATCCCAACTATGTAGTTGGTCCAATAAAAATATCATCCTAAGAAATAGTTTCCTTTTGCATAATTTTTGGACCATCACATCTTATATTACCTCACTTTTTAAATAACTTCAGCAGCAGCATGCTTCTCTTGTTTTTTTGGGGGGGGATTGTTTTTTGCTGTTGTTCTTTACAAAAATTTAACCATGACGTTTTACAAGTACTGTTTGATGAAGCAGTTTTTCCAAGTCTCAAGCAAAAACACTTCATAATTTTGAATTTTTATTAGGTATGCATTAAAAATCAGTCTGGAAGGGCCTGCACTATTCCTGTTAAGGAAACAGAAGTAAAGCCACTTGATATTTTGGCTCAACCAAAACTAAATAACACAGCAGATCATTTTGAATATTCACAGTCAATCCATAAATTGATCCCTTCCTGTTACCTCTGTACTCAACTAAACTGCACAGCCTTGAACTATAAGTATTACCACTAAAAAATCTTTCCCATGAGTTAGTAAAACTGTCAGTCCAAATTAGAGTGCACGTCAAACACATTTTATCAAAATAATTATATGTTGCTCATAGGCACCAACTGTCAAATAAATAATCCAGCTCTTATCTCCTATTAGTCTAAAGTGATAGTAAATATTAGTTTGCTACTCGATAATCTGTAGACAGCTAAAAATTCATGATGCAGATGAAGATGTAATAGCTACTGTCACGTTCTGCTTTTCAGTAGTTATCACCCCTTCTCCTACCATACGTGACAACAGTTGGATGGACTATCAATCAAGTGTACACCGATAGCCTGCATACCCCTGTACTCTATCCCCTTCATAGTTCTCTCCCTTTTCCATAATCTATTTATTTCCCATCACTCCTATTTAAACAAGCCCTTCCTTTTCCTGCAACTGTCCTGACCTGTCTGTCAGGGTAAGCTGAAAAATCTGAGAATGTAGTTCTTGACTTCCTGTCCCTGGTTCAACTTCTCCTCCAGCATTTGAAAAAAAAATTCACTGCAGATGTGCCACACAATCAAAGTGGGGTGGCTACAACTCCGTGCTGTCATCCTGGGTGTCAGTGAGATCAGTGGCTTGGCAGTGCATCTCCTACCACAGCGATGCATGTGTTATGAGCTCTATGAGGGGCTACCCAGGAGTCCCTGCTTTCAAGCAGCTCCAGAGCTTGCTGATGTTTGCTTTTCCCCTCCTTCCTCCCATGGCCCTGAATTTAGCAACCTAGGGAAGGAAAGGATGAACAATGGCAGTACGTAGCCCCTGGGTTCTGTAAAAGCAGGGGCTCAGCATTTCTGCCATTTTTACATTTTACATAAGACATTCATTAGCTGGAAAATAGGAATAACCTTGGCAGCACAGTCAGAGCCCAGCCCCCGGCCCTCTTCCAGGGGAGTGTCCTAACCAAGTGCTCCAGCCGTCAATCTCTTGGCCAAGAGGTGGATGATACCACAAATCCCAGTAGTGTAACTAGGAGAGAGTGAGTGGGACAGTAACCTTGGGCATCAACTTAGAGGAGTGCCAGAATGATGCCCATGTAGCAAGACAGGTGCACCCTTGGGAGGTGGAGGAAAAAGCAGAATGGTGCCACCCTCCTCCCACCACACCTGCAAAGTGCCACTGCAGGTGCATTCCTGCAACCAATAATTTATCTCAGGGGAGAGAGTAAACAGGTCACCAAGGGATTCCCCTGGGGAGCCCACAACATGGGTCTACTCTAAGCTTGTTTCCTAGCTGCAGCAGCCTGACCCCATGGCTAAGTCCACCCCACACCCTCTCCATTTTCCAGCCATCAGTACAATCTCCCTCCCCTCCAGCACTGAATCCAATGGTGTGTCACTGTCAGTTTTTTCCCCACCTTTAGTTCTGGGGACTTAGGCTAGGAATAGACATTCAAAAAGACTGAGCCTGAATTGATTCAATCTTTGTGGGTTAGTCTAACCTGTCCAGGCTGAATCAGTTTGTAACCACACAGACATCCCCTCTGGACTAAAAAAGTCCAGGCACATGCCTGCATTGGCTCAGGCTTGAAGCTGGTGGGGGGAGGAAGGGCCACTAGAGCCACCCTCTCTTCCCTTCCACAGTGCTGAGCGGAGGGGGCATGGCCAGGCCCCAGCAGGACACTCTGATTAGGGAGGAATCCCTTCCCTCACTGACCAGTAAGGGAGCCAGCAGGGAGTTGCACAGCATTTATCACCCATCAGCAAAACAAAAGGATCTCTCATTAGTTCAAACTCTTTTTGAACAACTGTTTCCAAGGAATAAATAGAGGGACATTACCAGCTACATGTTGGTTAGCTCCAAAAAGCCCTAAATGAACACTGTCCTGTCTCCCTTTGTCCTGTCTCCCACAGCACAGACTGTAGCCAGCATATGGTTTGCTCACTAGTGCTGAGAGGTGTCTGTGTAAGGCAGAGGGGATGGGGGAATCCCTGCTTGAGCAAGGCATGGGAGAAGAGGTGAGGGCCAGGAAGAGCCAGGCAGATGCCTTATACCTGCAGTCTCTGCCAGAGCTGCAGCCAGGGAGCAGAGGACAGAGGACCAGCCTTGCTGGACTGGAGCAGAGAGCAGAACCCCATCCAGAGTTGCAAAGCATGCCGAGATTCTGGGGGCTCTGATTTAACTTAAATTAGGAAGGGGTCTGGGACAGACATAGCATAAACCAGTTTGACCCAAATCAGTTAAGTCTGATACTACATTCAGCCAGGTTTATCACAAACTGGTTTCAGCCATTTTCAAACTGGTTTATGTGCACTAAACATCTGTTCTGTTACAGTTTTAAACCAGTTTCTGATCACTTAAACTGCTTTATGTGGATTGTCTGTCCCTAGACTTAGAATTTAGGTGTCTCCCAGAAACATTTCAAATTCCTATGAAACTTAGGTAGAAGTTGGATGCTGTTGAGGACCTAAATGCTCCACCTGAATTGCCTCTGAACATACTCACAAGCCATAATGTAGATGCATAGAGTACTTTATAGTCCAAAATTGAGATGCCTAATGAGTTTTGTGACTGCTGTGCCAGTTTGAATTTATTTTGTTTAGTTGTTTAAGGAAACACTTTGAATCTGCCTCCTACAGCCTTAACACAGTCTGAAAGAGCAGGACTGAATTCACAGGTACATGCACATGCTCATGCTCACATACATAAAGGTACACACAATGTCAGAGCAATGGACAGAATGTTATTGTTGCAAGTTGCTTACAACCTGACAGAATTGATTGAGCCAGATGGGAAAACAAAATCTAATCCAATTCTTCTCTTATCTAAATTATTGGAGAGGAAAGTATGTTTTGAGTGATTAGCCACATATGAAACTAAGGAAGAAATATTGATTAGGAGAGTTGACCTTCATGCCAACCAGGAGGTATTCCTATTTATGTGAACATCTGCAAGAGACAGAGCTGGTAATTAAACTTTTCTGGACCAAGGATTGGGGCCAAAAGTCAAAATATGTCTTTTTATTGATAATTTCCTATAAAATAGTCAGTACAAACACTTTATAATGTTTTGTACTAAAGACACCTACAATAACTGTTTCTAATTCAGTAAAATTCTTATGGCCTGACTTTGAGAAACACTGAGTGATCGCCTTTTCAAAATGGAAAGGCAGGACACGTGCCTGCCACTCTCCCCCCCCCCGACCTCTCCCCACCGGTGGCATGGCCTGAGCAGAGCTGAATGGAGTGGGGGTGGCTGCTGCATACACAGGGCTCCCCACCCTGCTGCCTTTCCCCTGGGAGCCCTGCACCAACCATGTGCCTCCTGTCTCCCCAGCAGCAGCAGAGGACACAACTCCATGCTGCTGCTGCTGCTGCCCTTACTGCTCTTGGGTGAGCAGGAGGTGCCTTGTTATGGGCATGCAGGCAGTATGGGGCCTCCAGGAGAAGGGAAGCAGGGCAGGAAGCCCTAAGCCTTCAGTGGGAAGCCTGCATCCACCCCTTACACAAATCTGAGGGGGAACATGCCCCCCATTTTACCCTCCTGGAGGGTGCATGCAGCAGTGGGGAGCTGCCCCACCCCATCCCCTAGATGAGCCACCTGTGGCTCCATCCCATTCCATACCATGGGCCCTGGCCCCATGCACTACCCTGGGTGGGCAACACCCTCAGCCTCTGCCCCACTCCCTCCCTTATCATGGGGGCCTTAATCCCTGCCCTCCCACCCCCATATTCCCTCTATGCCCCTCCTCTCCCATAGTTTTACCTGAAGGGAGATGCTTTCCATGTTGTCTGTATTCTCAGCCATGTGCATGTGTGAGTGGACATGCATGTAGTACCCCTAGCATCCCACTCCTGGCAGCCCCTTGCAAGCTAGAATGCTACCAACCTGCAAGAGGAAACCTGCTGTTTCTGAAATCCCTGCATGATACTGTGAACCCAGAACAAATGTTGCCCTGTAGTCATCCACCTGGGACTGGGACTTGAGGTTCCCTTTCCAGGACTGTCCCGACCAGTTAGGGACGGGTGGTCACTCTATGGGATGGCAGCAGGGTGGGGAGCTCTGAGCCTACAGGGAGCTTTTCTCTACACTGCATGTCTGTATTTCTGGCCACATGCATATGTACAAACATGTACATTCACATGGTGCCCCCTGCATCCCACTCCCAGTAATTCCTTGCAGGCTGAAAAGCTGCCAGCCTGCAAGGGGAACCCACCATATCCTGATCCCTGCATGATATTGCAAATCCGGGACAAACGCTGTCCCAGAGTCATGCAGTCCGGGACAGGGACTTGATGTGCCCATTCTGAGACTTTTCCACCCAGTTAGGGCTTGGTGGTCACCCTAGTGCTGGCAGCTGCCAGTGATTTCATAGCAGAAGCTCAGCACCTTTAAAAAGTAGGCCATTAAATGTTATCTAACCACAAAAAGAAATATTATCCAAGTAAAGAATGATCAAAGCTGCATTCCTTCATCCTGGGGCTCCAAAACTCAGTTATCTGCTGAGTAGCAGTTATCAACAGCTACAAGTAAGAGCTAGAACATTTATTCTAACAATATACCATATTTATTTAACCTGCAACCAGGCTCTAACAAAACAGCAGAGCAGAGATTAGACATGGTTGTAGTCCTACTTCCTAAAGGGTTGAAGAAAGGAAATTAATTTTAACCATTAAACTAACAATGTTAAAACTAGTTTTAAACTCCTCACAATGCAGTCATTATATCTTTTATTATTTTTCTATCATTATTTTTATATATTATTATATCATATTATTTTTAAATTCCGTTCAGTCCACAGGTCAGCTACTATGTTTGTGGTTACTTTGACCATTTGTTTTGTTTAAGGAGTGTGACAAAGTGCACTATCATATGGGGAAAAGAGCTAAGAAGCTGGTTTCAGTTAACCATTAATGAGTCTGAACAGAGACTGCCGAAATTGGTGGGGGGAGGGTCTGAACATCTATCTATAAGTCATCCCCAGCTCATTGTAGTGGAAATGCAGCATTGAAAAAGGCTGGGATGCTGAGAGAATGTGAAGTTGAGACCCGTTCTACATAAGAACAAGAAATGAGACAAATACATTAAGAATATAGTAGTGATTTGAGCAGTGTTGGAACATAGGACTCTTGTGTGTTTCTTGGGACTCTTAACTAGAAGCACAATCTGGTTTCTTCCTGGTTGAGACTTAATTTGCAGGGACCAACCGAATTCACAGTGGAAAGAGAGTGCGCGGCGGCTACTTTAATCTTGCGTATTCCCCCGCATGCACCTTGCTCTTCCCTTCCTCCGCTCCCCCCGCTGCCGATTAACAAAGAACCCCACCACTCCCTCCTGATCAGCAGGGAAGCTAAAACCATGGTTTTAAACATGGTGCCGCTTTTGCCTCCCCACCAGTCAACAGCAAACAGCAGGGCCATCCAGGACCCCTTTGCCAGAGGCAAAAATGGCGCCATATTTAAAACCCCAGTTTTCACCTCCCCACTGATCAGGAATGAGCCACAAGCAGGGCCCCTCCACCAATCAGCGGAGGGACAGGGGATGGACAGGGCCGTGGGGGAATCTGCAGCGCACCTCCGTCTGCCATGAATTTGGTAGGTCCCTATTAATTTGTTTTCCCTTACTTTGCTAAACCAAACTGGAAAGTGAACAGAGTATCTTACATGAATAAGGTACAAGTTGGGAGGGGGAAATCACCAACTTCAAGAGGCAGTTTCAAGTGGGGTGAGTTCTCAAAAAATGATTTAATAACCATGCCACCGGCTTTCATTGTCCTCTACTGATTCCAGATCAGCTTAAAGTCTTACTGCCTGTGATTCTGGTTCAGGTGCTAAAACTTAGGCTGTTTCTGTCCTCCCCCATCATCTTCCATGTGAAAGCTTCATAGTCAGAACTTGGTTGACAGATATGTGGATGATGCGTGACAAAAAAACAGATTCCTGCTCACTCGACCATAACTATGCTGCTGTCCCTCGTGGAAACCAACACTTGCCTCACTCAGGAAAACAAGCTGCTGGGACTCTAATCTGCATAAAAAGCTAATGCCATTTGCACATAGTCCTTTTTGTGAGGAAACCAAACTATCAGATATACATTAATAATTTAAGGTTTATGTGGCTAAACTAACACAAGGTGGCGGCATTTCAGCACACTTCTGTTAAGCTTGGACAGGCACATAGCAAAGTATACTTGTGACTAATTAAAAGTGGATTGATCAGAGGGAAACAATGTTGGGGGGTTATTTTAGTAAACTGGCTAACTCTATAGACTGGTCAAATGAAAAGTGCACTGCACTGTAATGTAAAGGGCATGTAAATATTTTAGCTGGAGAACCATATGAAGTAGGCTGTGCTGGCATATAAAACGGAGGTAGATTGGTGTTAAACCTTACCACTTGTGACTCACACCAAGTGTTTCCTTCTGTGTGTAAAGCAGAGGAAGTTTTAGTTATGCTATACTGAGAGAGGAGTCTAAATACTGAAGGCAAAAATCTACATTGCATTGATTATTTTCCTGCTTAGTGCAGATTATTGGCAACTAAAGCAGGCATATGTCTGTTCAGACTTGCTCTTGCAGCTTTGCTACTGGAGAAATACAGACATAAAACATGGTTATATCAACCACAGAGAATGTTGTGCCAACATGAGGCTGTTCGAAGCATGCCCTGCACCTTTTTCACCTACAGGCTAATATTGCAAAAAAAAAAGGTAGTCTTGCCTGCAAAACCCTGAAATGTCTTATTCTAGAGAAGGCAAAAGAAGGAAAAATAGCTTCCTGGCATTTAAGATATAGCTGAAGCTGTAAAGGTAGCAGACCACAATTCCTTCTTTCTGGTCTGATCAGAATAATGAAAACCCATTTTGGATATGGGGGATCCCAGGGTTCAGAGAGATAATGAGTGGCAGCCAGGATGATTAACTTCCTTCCACCATTTGCACTGAGTATTAACTATAGATACATGTCTGTGAAGTAGCTGTTATGCCATTAACATTATACAGTTGAAACACATTTGGATAATTAGAAACATTTGAAATATTTCCTATCATTTCTAGGCTCTCTAGTTCAATGTTGTCAATACATGCCTTTACCAGAAGTCTTGAAGTCACCCCACTTCCACGCTGCCTCTGTTTAATCTAAACAAACCAGTTTGTATCAAACGTTTAGTATTAAACTTTGACTGATTTATGTGAATTTCATATAACAGGCTGAGTTTGACTTTTGCTACCAGGGACAACTCTTGACTACAGGCCTCTGAAAATTCAGGCCAAATATGGTCACTTTTGAATAATCTGGAAAATTTCCCACTGCCTGTGACATGGGAATGAGAACCTTTCCAGACATTTTTTTTCTATTGCAAGTGTAATATGGATAATGGTAATACAGATACCACCAAGATGCCTCAGCTGGGACCAGAATCAGGTATAATAGAGCTGCATAGTAATACACTCCTTACCCAAAAAATGCACAGTCTAGACAGACAAATTAAATGTTAAGAGGAAACTCGATAGCTAAACTGGGATTATATCCCAGGTCTCCTGACAACCAGCCCAGTGCTTTGCCTCTTCATGCTACCTCCCTAGTATTTGCCTTAGGAGCTGTGCCAGTCTTGCAAACAGGCAAACATTGCTTGTATTTCCCTCCATATTCTGCAAATAGCAGTGACTGACAAGCAGTTCAGGCTTTAAAATGTCAGTGTGAAGCTATGGAGTCAGAGACAAACAAATGAACGTATGAGTATTCCTGCTACCCCTACACATTTGCCTCATCCTAATTTCCAAAAGTTCTCTTATCTGCATCTAATGATGTCTACTAAGGAACAACTGAGGAATACACTGGAACCACGGTGTCAGATTCACTTGGTCCCCCCTGAGGCATATGCAGACTGTGAGGCTTTTCTCAGGCTGAATCCAGTCACCCTTGGTGAGGAGTGATCAGCAGTAGCTTTGTGCAGGTGGTGGTAGCACTGGTGAGGCAAGTGGCACTATGTCACCTCATGGAGTCGTGGGAACCAATGCAGCTACAACCTTTGAAATGTGTCACTTGCCCTACAACCTTTGAAATGTGTCTCCAACAGAGCTCCAAATCCCAGAATTCAGCAGTGGGCCCTGCCCTAAATTCCTGGCTCCTTCAGGAGCCCCACAGGCCAAATATCTACCTATGCATTAGAATAACCTCTGAAGCCTAAATAAAGTGTTTTTCCTAGATATGCCACCGAAGGACAAAACCAGGCATCTAACCTTTGTCTTGTGTGTAGAGTTATGCACTGAAACGTATAAGCAGCACAGAACAGAACTGAGGGCTCCTTCTCACTCGACTATCGAGTCAGGCTCACTCTTGATTCAGCTCTTCAGGCCCCATGATACTTGCATTCACTTCTGCCCAGTTGTCCAGCTTCAACAGGATGAATGGAGGATGCCCCAGCCTTCTCTGACCCAAAGCCTGGTGGTTAGAGAAGGCCAAAACCCAGGGCAAATGCACTACCCACAAGATTATCAGGCAAAAGGATTTTATTAAATCCTTGATAATCTGCATAAATACAGAACACAGTTAAGATTTCAAAATATATTTGAAAACTTATAAATAAATGCTACTGCGATAAAGTCACTAATGCACAACTTTTTAAACAGACCCTGGAATCTTCTATAAGGATTTCTTCCATGTCTGTATCAGTACAGATGGGGACGATACAAGAAGGAGGAAGCTGAGAAAATAACAAAAATGTAGCATCCGCAAAAGACAGCTTAATCTGTTGTGTCAGACATCCTCTGTGTTAACAAGACTGTCTCTATATTTTAAGTCCTTTTTTTCAGAACAGTCTACTGAAAAGCTGTAGTTTCAAGCACAGTGGCACAAGAAAGGAGACGGTGGTAGAAAGTACTGAAAAGAAGAGTCTACAGCATCTTAACTGCCAGCATGATTGTTGAGAGGCAACAATCCTGAGGTCATTTTTCAAAAGCAGCCTTCCAAGTGGCATTGAATTTTGTACACAGACAAGGTTTTCTGTTTCAATATTCTCCTTTATCTTTGCAAGCCTAGAAAGGTATACCTGAATGAATCCCTCTGCAGGTTTAGTACCTACTTTCCCCCTGTGTTCCACACTGGCTGTATCAAATTAGCAGATGGGATAGCATCCCACTCTATGGGCACAGAAGGAAGTTACAGCTGTCACATGATCAGACCCTTGAAAGTGCTCTACACCTGTACCCTTTCAAAACTTCACAGCTGCAGAGTGCTTTAAAAGTGCCCTATCACGTGACAATTTGAACCCTCATTACATGATGGTTCAGGTTAAGGCACTTCAAAGTGGAGTGTGTTCACTAACTTCTGTCAACTTACCCCTAGTGCTGTCTTCAGAATGGGAAGGGGAAAAGGTAGGGGAGGGAATTCTATCCAGAATGCACCCAGCCTGTGCTGGAGGGTGGGGCAGGTAGATTGGAGCCCCCCACCTTGGGTAGTGCTCCCCACCTCAGGGGGGCTCCAATCCACCTGCCCTACTCTCCAGCACAGGCTGGACAAACCCCAAATCAAGCTCCCTTCCTTCCTTCCACACTCTCCCAGTCTAAAAACAGCACTCAAATTAGGGAGTAGGGGAGGCTAGGGGAAAGCAGCTGCAGACATGTAGCCATTCCAAACTGGAGCTCAATCCCCCAGCCCCGTGGACTCAACAACAAATTTGGGTCGGGAGGATACTGGAACTCGTGGTGCTTCCTGCAAAGTACCATGAGTTACAGCGGGGATCAGCACATCTGTCAGCACCCCATGTTACTGTCTTGGCCCTCACAGTGTGCAGATCCTGTAGTTCCAATCTCTGTTCATTATGCAGCAGCAATAAGGAAGTGGACTCTCTATCACTTTACTTAACTGCTGAATATTGGGAGAAGACCATATAGAAAGGTTGGACTGGAGACATGACAAAGAAGACTTAATTGCTTAAGCACCACCATATGGTGGGTCATTGAGTGGCAGGTGTCCATCCTTTCCCAGTGAGGAGTGATTGATCCAATCTGGAAAATTACAAGAACATAAAATCAGATAAAACACCTGAGTCTGAATCGCAACTTGTTGGGTTTTTTTCTGATCATGGCAAGTGTGAGAGAAAAAAAATGACAGTTCCCATTATCTGCTAATATTAAAGAAAAACTCTGCTGCCCAGTTTATTTACACAATTTACCAAAGCTCCTATGACAAATTGCTCTGCTTTCATAAAACACAGTTAGGGAGCGATAATTAGAAAAGCAATAAGTTTTTTATGGATCCCTGCCGACAGAAACGTATACAGTTCATATTTGTTCAGGTTGAGTTTCATTCATGAAGCAATTTTCTTAATCAAAGCACAATCTATATTGAATAGTGTGGGACTTGCATAGGGAAAGGAACGCAAGCTTTATGAGAGATCCTTCACAAAAAAGTGTTTGATCTCCCTTTTCACAGTGCACAGCTTGAATGCAGCAGGTGGCTTGTAGCACTCTATTTCTTGTTTAAAAATGTATGAATAGTTTGATTAATGCTTTCATTTACTAGGTGAGTGGAAAAATAAGATTTTCTTGGAATTACAACAAATGCAAATGGATATTGCCCTTCTTCTGGAAAAGATTTGCTTGCCCTACTCTTACCTAGTTTCTTTAAAGAAATAGTTGTAATAATTTATTTTTAATTGTATTCCTTTCCTGGTTTGTTTTAGACTGTCTGTATATAAATGCATATGCTATTTGTTGGTTTGTCAGAAAAATCACAGTTCAAGCAGATCCTGAGGCTCTCTTACAGTGCCGTGCTATTTCCAACTGTGGGTGTGTACAGAAGTGCTCTATGCGGGGGAGGGGGAGACAGGACTCTGAGCCTTCCTGCACTTCCCAGGCTAGGAGGCAGGAGGCACTCCACAGCCTCCTGGGGCTTCTCCACTGGTGACATTTAAACCAGAGTACAGAAGTTATTTAAACATTGTAGGTTGCTAAAGTGCTGTAAAATAAAGCACTTCAAGTTTAATACTTCATTTAACAAGGGGTAAAGAATTGTACCCATTTTTAAAGTGCTATAAAGCAGTGCATTTCTGTTACGTCACAGCAATAAGGTACTTTAAATGGTGAAAAAGCTATTTCAGTACACACCATATATGCCTCCACAGCAGTGAAAAGGAAAATGATTTCCATTATGTCCTTATAAGGGATACCCCAGATATAGGATTGATTTAACTGTTTCCTTGTTCCCATGTCTCTGTGAACAAAGTAGGGGAGCCCTTCCTAAAGACCTTCCCCATAAATGCACTGGCTAGCACTAAGGAAGGATTTATTTGCTGCTTGCTTTCATCAACAAGAAATTCCCCATGCAAAGGAGCAGCACAGGAGAAGTTGTGTGCATGGTAGTCATTCTGTGTGGTGCAAGTGATAGCACCCATTGCTAACAGAAAAATCTGTTTCAATATATTAATTAGAAATCCATATCCATGAAACATTAATTTTGGAGTTAGGCAATTTTCAAATAACAGTTATATATACAAGTAAGAGCTACTTCTCACTTAGGTCTTACTAACCTGAATATCCAGTCTACAAGTTATGAACATTCAAGGTTATTATTTTCCTTTCAGTTGCCAGTTTCATTATACCAGGAAAACTGATTGCTTAGATAAACTGTGATCAGTACATATTGCAGAGCCATTGGCCATCATCTTTGAAAACTCATGGCAATCAGGAGAGGTCCTGGATGATTGGAAAAGGGTAAACATAGTGACCATATCTAAGAAAGGGAAAAGAAGGACCCAGGGAACCACAGACCAGTCAGCCTCACCTCAGTCCCTGGTAGAATCATGGAACAGATCCTCAAGGAACCCATTTCAAAGCACTTGGACAAGAAGAAGGTGATTAGGAATGGTCAGTATGGATTCACCAAGAACAAGTCATGCCTGAGCAACCTGGTTGCCTTCTATGATGAGATGACTGGCTCTGCGGATGTGGGGAGACCAGTGGATGTGATATACCTTGATTTTAGCAAGGCTTTTGATACAGTCTCCCACAACATCCTCACAGGCAAGCTAAGGAAGTAAAGGCTGGATGAAAGGACTATAAGATGGACAGAAAACTGGCTGGAGCATTGGGCTTGGAGGGAGGTAATTAATGGCTCAGTGTCTAGTTGGCAGCTGGTATTAAGTGAAGTGCCCCAGGGGTTGGTCCTGGGGCCAGGTTTGTTCAATGTCTTCATTAACAACCTGGAAGATGGCATAGAGTGCATCCTCAGCAAGTTTGCAGATGACACCAAGCTGGGAGAAGTAGTAGATACGCTGGAGGGGAGGGCTGGATTCAGAGTGACCTAGACAAATTGGAGGATTGGGCCAAAAGAAACCACATAAGGTTCAACAAGGACAAGTGCAAAGTCTTTCACTTAGGATGTTATAATCCCATGCATCAGTACAGGCTGGGGTCTGACTGACTGGGCAGCTGCTCTGCAGAAGAGGACCTGGGGGTTATAATGGACAGTAAGCTGAATAAGAGCAAGCAGTCTGCCCTTGTTGCAAAGAAAGCTAATAGCATACTGGGCTGCATTGGTAGGTGTGTTGCCAGCAGGGCAAGGGAAATGATTCTTTCCCTCTATTCAGCACTGGTGAGGCCACATCCAGAGTACTGTGTCCAGTTTTGGGCCCCACACTACAGAAAGAATGTGGACAATTTGGACAGGGTTCAGGGGAGGGCAACAAAACTGCTGAGGGGGCTGGGGCACATGACTTATGAGGAAATACTGAGGGAACTGGGTTTATTTAGTCTAGAAAAGAGAAGACTAAGAGGGGATTTAATAGTTGTCTTCAACTACCTGAAGTGGGGTTTGAAAGACAATGGAGCTAGACTATTCTCAGTGGTGGCAGATGACAGAACAAGGAGCAAGTCTCAAGTTGCAGCAAGGGAAGTTTAAGTTAGATATTAGGAAGAAGTTTTTCACTAGGAGGATAGTAAGACACTGGAACAGGTTACCCAGAGAGGTGGTGGAATCTCCATCCTTGGAGGTTTTTAAGACCTGGCTAGACAAATCTTTGGCTGGGATGATCTAGTTGGGGATGGTTCTGCCTTGAACAGTGGGTTGGATTAGATGACCTCCTGAGGTCCCTTCCAACCCTAACTTATTTATGATTATGTATATTTACTGTGCCTCCTAACTGACTTCCTAGTAATACAGCTCTTTCATGTAAGGAGCCTGACATGTCTAAGATCCACCCGTGTTACTTAGGCTAATATGGTTAAAGCATGCCAGTTTCTATAACCAGCAGCACACAAAGGGAGGATTTTGTTAGCATCACATCTAGCCAGCTTTGACTTCCTAGCCCACTTGTTCTCAACATGTTTAGACTACAGACTCCCTCAGACTACAGGATCCCTTGGAAAATCCCAGCTATTAGCATTCACTCATTTCTTGACTATGGAAAAATAATAAAACAATTCTTTTGTTGCAACAGATTTGGAAAAAAAACATAATGTTTTTAGCACAATAAATTCTTATTTGAAATCTCTGGGTTTATCATGTGAATCACGAGTAAGTGTTTGCAAACCTAACAGTGCTAATATTGTGTGGCACCCTGTAGCATTTTAAAAGGATCTTAGAGCACATTGGTTGGGAATCACTGCCCTAGCCTGAACAACCTAATGTGCAAAAAGGGGATAGCCTCCAGCACAGATCTAAAACAAGACTTGACCTCAGGATACATAGCAAGCCACCTTAACTGTTCTGCCATTGAGCCCCTGCAAGTACCTAGCCAATGTCACTCTAACTTCCTATTTTGCTTCTTCCAAAAATTGTGCTAAGTACACTGCATCATAAATAAGTGTCACAATTATAATCTCAAGCAGATCATCAAAGCAGAATTGCCATTTCTTGAGTAAAGAAATAAGCTTTTTTCAGATTTTGACAATATACCTCAGCTTATCTCACTATAGCAAAATCTGTATAAACTGTTATGTAAAGTATTCTGCATATTTGCAGAGTTTAAGCTAGAGCCTGAATACATAAGTGTCTGAGATTTTTTTCAAGAATAAAGCCAAACTACAAAATGTCCCTAGAGCAAAAATTACTAACACAAATAATCAGAGTGCAAATACAATTATCTAGTAAATTATCTGATTGTGTTCATTCAAGAAAACAGATGTATAAGTGTATATAGTATCAGGATACATTTTTAATAGGAGTTGAAAATACTTTAATTTCTTCATTTCAGGTCCTGTCTATCTCATAGATTGCAACTTGTGCTATCCAGCTGCCTGTTTTCCATATCCTATTCTAAGTTATATAGCTTACATAATTAACTTGTTAAACAACCTAATATTAAATCATGAGTACCTAATGCATCTAGATGTGCAATCTGTTCAAAATGTAAATCATATTAACTACCTATGTCTCGAAGCTGGGTTTGTATAATTAAATGCATAAATTGGTACATATGACCATTACTGTAGCAGGGACCTGGCCTGGCCCCACAATTACTGGGGTGATGACCACTGGGGTGCGTCATGGCCCACAAGATCCTGGGACATTCCAATGGCCAGCAACAAGCCCATGGGCAGGCAAGACACTCCCTGCATGCTTCCGCCTCCTCCCCAGGCAGGGCAGGGCAGGGCAGGGCAGGGAGGCAGCAGGAGATGCAGTTTCTATATGCCCATCCCCTGAGCAGAGCTGGAAGCAGGAAACGAAGCTCCACCTGGTCCCAAAGTCTGACTGAGGCCAGGATTAAGTGGCCAGCATGCCTGGCACCACCTAGAGCTGGGAGGCTGCAGGTGCAGCCAATTATAAGCCCTGCAAGGCCTCTTAGTATCTGGCTGCTCTGCAGGGCATGTAGGGGCAGGCATGTGTCCAGGTTAGCTCTGGAACTTCCCTCGCAGTGCAGCACCAGCCCCAAGGAAGGGGAGGTGCTGGCATAGGCAGCAGGCCATATTGTTTCCCTCCATGGAAGCCAAAGACACCTTACTTGAAACTGACTAGGCACTGGCTCCCACATCAGGAACCTGACCACTCTGTGAAGACCAAGTACCTGCAAAGGCATCATAGGGTTTATAATGTCTGTGGACCCAACTACATACAGGAGTGGGTCTGATACAGGCCCTTCTTGTGAACCAAGCTCATGACTGGGAGGCAAACCCTAAGGAGCCTAGCCACCCAAGAAGAAGGTGCATATAAACTATAAGGCCAAAGTTCAGACTGTAAATGGACAATGGCCATCCTTCTTTATGTTGTAGTTCTTTATTAATGCTGATGTGATATAGGCATCACTGGCAGTAAACACTTGCCAAGATAACAGGGCTTGGTCAGCCCACATTGACCCAAGATCCTTCTGGGTTTTTTTTCTGAGATGGACCTTTTCTTCCATTATGTGAAGGTAGGCACCATGGGGACCAGGTGCCTACCCTGATCACAGCACAGAAACATCTGAGTGGAAAGGGGTGGGGTGTAGGGGAGGTAAAGCCCCATAGAAGATGCCCAGGCACTGAGACCTGCGCCCTTCTCAACAAGCCCCACTATGGTCAGGTACTACCTCCTGATATCCTTTTCCATTTAATATCAAGTTGTGGCAGGAAGGATATAAAAACAAAGGGGGTGAGAATGCCCATTGAAAGTGTGGCACCTGGGCCTCAGCCCAGTGTGGCTCTTTAGCCCGAGCCCCACTACAGTCATATACAGCCCTTGCTTAAAGATCAGATACATAAAGGATTAATGTTAAGAACAAAAGGCTACATTCAATCCTTATCTTGAAAGCAGCATAGGAGAAAACTGGGCAGTGGAATGGCTCACGTCATAATCTGCATGCTCGTTTCCTTCTGCTTTGGGCATACCTGCTCACAAACAGGGAAGAATTGGTGGGGGATGTAGAAATGGATGGCAAGTTGGGCATCAGTGACCATGAGATGATTGAGCTCAGAATCCTGACAAAAGGAAGAAAGAAGAGCAGCAGAGTATGGACCCTGAACTTCTGACAAGCAGACTTTGATTCCCTCAGGGAACTGATGGGCAGGATCCCCTAGGAGGCCAGTCTTAGGGGAAAATGACTCCAGGAGAGCTTGGCTGTGTTGTAAGAAACCTTACTGAGGGTGCAGGAACAAAGATCCCACTGTGCAGGAAGCCACGTGGGAAGCGACCAGCTTGGCTTAGCAGAGAACTCCTTAGTGAGCTTAAACACAAAAAGGAAGCTTACAAGTGAAAGCTTGGACAAAAAAATTGGGAGGAATATTAAAATAATACTCAAGCATGCAGGGATGAAATCAGGAAGGCCAAAGTACAATTGAAGTTGCAGCTAGCAAGGGGTGTGAAGGATCACAAGGGATTCTACAAGTATATTAACAAGAGGAAGGTCATGGACAGTGTGTGTTCCTTACTGAATGGGGGAGGCAACCTAGTGACAAATGAGGAAAAGGCTTAAGTACTCAATGCCTTTTTTCACTTCAGTCTTCACAGGCAAGGTCAGCTCCCAGACTGCTGCACTGGGCAGCACAGTTTGGGGAGAAGGTGAGCAGCTTTCAGTGGTGAAAAAACAGGTTAACTGCATGTGTGCAAGTCCATGGGGCTTGATACAATGCATCTGAAGGAGTTGGCTGATGTGATTGCAGAGCCATTGGCCATTATCTTTGAAAACTTGTGGCAACTGGGGGAGGTCCTGGCCCATCTTTAAAAAAGGGAAGAAGGAAGATCCAGGGAACTGCAGACCAGTCAGCCTCACCTCACTCCCTGTAAAAATCATGGAGCAGATCCTCAAGGAATCCATTTCTAAGCACTTGGAGGAGAAGAATGTGATTAGGAACAGTCACCCTGGATTCACCAAGGGCAAGTTATGCCTGACCAACCCGATTGCCTTCTATGCTGAGATACCTGGTTCTGTGGATGCAAGGGAAAGCAGTGGAAATAATATACCTTGCTTGACCTTAATGAGGCTTTTAATACCATCTCCCACACCATTCTTGCAAACAAGCTAAGGAAGTATGGGTTGGATGAATGTGCTCAACAGGTGGTACTCAATGGCTCAAGGTCTAGTTGGCAGCTGGTATCAGGTGGAGTGCCTCAGGAACCAGTTTTGTTCAATATCTTCATTAACAATCTGGAAAATGAGATGGAATGCACCTTCAGCACGTTTGCGGATGACACCAAGCTGAGGGGAGAGAGTGGAGTGTAGCTGGAGGATAGGGCTAGGATTCAGTGACCTAGATAAATTGGAGGATTGGCCCAAAAGAAATCTAAGTACTGCACTTAGGATAGTAGAATCCCACACACTGTTACAGCACTGTTACTGACTGGATAAGCAGCCGTTCTGCAGAAAAGGACCTGTGGTTTACAGTGGACGATAGGTTGGCTATGAGTCAGCAGTGTGCCCTTGTTGCCAAGAAAGCTAACAGCATACTGGGCTGCATTAGTAAGAGTGCTGCCAGCAGACTGAGGGAAGTAATTTTTCTCCTCTATTCTGCACTGATGAGGCCACATCTGGAGTACTGTGTCCAGTTTTGGGCCCCCCACTATAGAAACAGAGGACAAAAATGGTTTGGGGGCTGGGACATATGACTTACAAGGAGAGGCCGAGTGAATTGGGTTTATTTGGCCTGGAGAAGAGAAGACAGAGGGGATTTGATAACAGCCTTTAACTACCTAATGGGTGGTTCCAAAGAGGATGGAACTAGACTGTTCCCAGTGGTGGCAGATGACAGAACAAAGAGCAATGGTCTCATGTTGCAGCAAGGGAGGTTTAGGTTGGATATTCGAAAAAGCTCTCTCACTAGGAGGGTGGTGAGGCACTGGAACAGGTTACCTAGAGAACCAGGGTTTAAAAACCTACTTGACAAAGCCCTGACTGGAATGATATAATTGGGGATGGTCCTGTTTTGAGCACAGGGTTGGACTAGATGATCTTCTGAGGTCCCTTCCCACCCTAATTTTCTATGATTCTATGGTTCTATGACTCTACCTGGACAAGCCCAAAACCTAGTGCAGCACACGTGCCCCAGAATGGAAGCAAAGCTGTCTTAGCTAGCATTTCAAAGGGAAAAGGTTTAGAGCAAGTTACGTTCCCCCGGCAATCCATGCACATTTGTATATGGAAAACAAACTTAGTGAACACTTGGAGGTATCTTTCCTACTTGCCTTTCTACTCACAGCATAGGTAGCTGACACAGAATGTGGCACAATTTGTTCCGTTCATGTCTTCAGAGACGCATAGGTTTGGCCAGAAATATTCCTATGAGTTTGTTTGGTACCAGGGCAAAGCCTTCTTTTGTCCTCGTCTAAAAGTTTTCTTTCTCAGTGCTGATGTGAAATGAGCTGTGTGGCAGCTGGCTGCCAGCTCAGAAGAGGCTGGAGCTTTGATATGTAACTTATGAAATGTTTTTGCACTAAAGAGATTATAAATGTTTAATATTTTGGATGCACATTGCATGTTGAGTGACTTATATTCACATGAGACAGAGTGGCTCTCTATTTAGGACTAGGGTTTAAAGTTAAAAGACCTAGATTCTGTTCCTAACACAACACTAACTGATTGAGAGACACTTAATACTCTTCAGTTCACTTGCCCATTAAATGGCTAATTTATCAGCTTTTATTAATTACCTAGAAGTATGAATGAAAGGATCTACTAACTGCTAATTGTTATCCCTCAGGGATAAATAATCCAGTTTTTACAACATGTTCTTGTATATCATTACCTGCTCTTATTTTTCCACATTCTTTTCACATAGCTGTATACAACTGACTCTCATAACATTTAATTATTGTATTTAAAGTCACTTCATTTGAATCTGGGTGGCATGATGAGGGCTAGGTAAGAAATCCAAACAATCACGTGAAATTCTGTATTTTCCCATAAAACATTCCAACCAAACAATTAAGCTGTGAGGCTAAGTGAATATAGTGTGTTCTTGCTCACATTGAAGTCTATAGCAACAAATGTGAGTGACAGCTGCTGCTAAGAGAAATGGAAGACTCTTTGAGGCAGTATAATACCCTGAAGTCACTTTTTCATATATATAGTGGAATTGGATGCCTCATCTGGCATTGAACTGTGTTGCGGAAATAAATGTATACAAATCTATAGGAAAACCAGTGGCCCACATCCCATCTTGGCACAGAATCTAAATCCTGTTCCACCCCTTCTGTAACCATAAAACCATTAAGGCATCTTGATGGCTTGTGTATCCCTCTCTTGGCCTGGGAAAATTCCTAGCTTTAAATAGCCATACAGGCTCAGAAACATGTCACCTAAGTGGCACTTGGAACTGGATGGCAACAGATCCTTCCATCTGAGAGGTTTATAAGTCCCTGATTCTTTAATCTGATAAAAAAATCACCGGAAGCAATGGGGTATGGGAGAGCTCTTTGCCTAGTGGCCTATTTCTCAGGACTTGCTGTGGAAATGGGAAACATGGGTTTGAAATTTGAGGTTTGAACTCACATTCCAGGAATTTTCCAAACCAGTAGGCAGAATTAAGGGCATCTTCCTCCTGAAGCTGGGCCACTAGGTAGAAAGAAATAAAGAAAAACATGCACGAGGAAGTCTGATTCTGTAGCCCAGTGAAAATAACACTCACCTGAGAGTGAACATTTGTTTCTACTCACAGTATCATTTATGCATTTTTTTTTTTGCATTCATAGTCATTGGATAACATAATTCCTGGGAAAGGCAAGACATGGTTTGTGGAGCCCAAAACCCAGGTCTCCGTGTCCTAATCCCCATAACTGATCACTGCCCGAAGCCTTAGGGAACTGAACAAAAGGTGAAGACATAGTCCTTCCCTTCACCCCCCGGGCCCTTTCCCCCATCCAGGTGTGCTTTTCTGATACATGGTTTCAGAGACACATCTCCTCTCCAAGCAAGATGGAAACATGAGGGATGTGCATAAAACTGCTTAGTGAAAAAAACTGAAGAGGTATACATCTCCCTAGGTGGAATAGGAATGTGCTCCTTAAGGCTAGGGACAGACATTACACAAACTGGTTTAAGTGATCAGAAACTGGTTTATACCTGTGACAGAACAGATATTCAGTACACAGAAACTAGTTTGAGAATGGCTGAAACCAGTTTGAGATAAACCTGGTTGAATATAGTATCAGACTTAACTGATTTGGCTCAAACTGGTTTATGCAATGTCTGTCCCAGACCCCTTGCTGGTTTAAGATAAATCAGACACACAACATGCTCTCTGGGGTGGGCAGAGCTGTCTGCTCCACAGCAGGGCTGGCCCCACCCCTCTGCTTCCTGGCTGCCACTCCAGAGACTGTGGGATGCTTCCCTGCTTCCCTCATCACTCCCTGCTAAGCAGGAATTCCCTCCTCCCCTTTGCCTTGCTGAGGAGATGTCCATGTATTAGCTAGCAGACCACATGCTGGTTATGACCCATGCTGAATCAACAAGTAGAATCAACAGGCAGAATCAACAGGTACCTGGTAACTCCCCTCTGTTGTTTTCTTAACTGGGTAATAAACACTGTTATCAATTCCCTGCTGAGCTAATCAGAGCATCCTGCTGGGGCCTGGCCATCCCCCCTCAGCTCCATGCTGTGGAAGGAAGGGAAGGCTGCTTTAGCGCCCCCTGGCTTCTAGCCTGAGGCACTGCAGCCATGTGCCTGCATTTCTGGGATGTCTGTCTGGTTACAAAACTGATTTAGCTTAGCCAGGTTAGACTAACCTGCAGAGATTGAATCAATTCAGGCTCAGGCTTTTTTAATGTCTGTCCCTAGCCTAAGGGAGATGAGTACTTACTGAGTTAGTGGCAGCAAAAACGTGGATGGCCAAAAACTGAAGTAGGATCTGGGATGGTTTGCAATTCAGCCAACTTGCCTTCAAAAGTCAACAAAAAGAAACATGATCCAGGCAATCAGACAGGGGGGTCAACTGATACCTTTTTAAGAAAACTAGTCTGTTTAACCACTATAAAAGGACAGAGGAATCACGGAGGGACACAGACAGAACTAGCAAAGGGGTTCAGGGTAGCAAACGTTATACTGAAAGGACCTAAAGGCAGCATTTCCTGTTTATAGGAAGGAGGTCAGTGCAGTTAGAAGACTTCCTTTATGTAACATCATAGGAAAGTAGAGCTAAAAGGGACCTCATAAGTCCAGCCCCCTGCTCAAGGCAGGATTATTCCAATCTAAACCATCCCAGTATCTCTTTTGTTTTTGAAAATTTCCAGGAATGGAGATTCCACAACTTCTCTAGGTAGCTTGTTCCAATGCTTGACTATTCTCATAATCAGAAACTTCTTTCTAATCTTAGGCAATTATGGACTTAGGCAATTGTTAGTAGTGGCGATTTAGTGAGTACCAAAAAGTTCACTGAGTACCTCATAAGCACATAAGAGGAGAATAAAGCCTGTGCCCCAAAATGCTTACATTAGGATTTGTATAAGCTATATTGTATGATAGCAAAACCTTCTGGGGTGTGGGCAAGGAGCGTAAAAAAGAATAACAAGTAACAGTGCAATACGCAGGGTTGCAATGTCCCACTGTGATCATTCAGGTAAGTGTGTGTGTGTGTGTGTGTGCGCGCACGCGCGCGCATGCGTGCACACATTTAATGCAATCACACGGACTCTATCTTAATGTTTGTTCTCATATATTTTTGCCTGTTTCTTTTAAATCTCGCCTTAATTCACACTTTACTTGTGGCATTGTATATGAAAAAGCAAATGCCTGTCATTGCACATAGAGAAATGTTTGCCAACTTGTTCAGCAAATACTTGAACTTGTGTGGGCCCACATAAAAGTTGTTCTAGTGAGAAGGGTAGTTTTAGGGTCCTCTTGCCTTTTTCCCAGTTTGCTTTAAAATGTAATAACAGCTCAACATTCCATCACAAACAAACCATTTCCTGTGGCAATCTTATTGAAATATTTCTTTTCAAGTATTCACTGATACCACCAGTAAGCACTGTGCTGCTCTCCTAAGAATAGCAAGTAGGACGCCTCTCAAAGTGCATCAGTAATAAAAGGTCACCTCCAAAGCTCATTTGCATTTTAAGTCCCTGAAGTATTAACATGGGATCCTTTTAGCTGAAACATTCACAACTGGCATCCTGTAAATTCATTTATCTCCCAAAATACTATTCTGCTTCTCACAGTGAGGTGTTGTATTCACAACAGTGTGACTGTTTTCAGAGGTGTAGAACTGTTATTACTTGTCTCTTGAACATGAACATCAGTTAAGAATATAGAGGTGCACCAGTGGGAAATAACACTAGGAGGCATAAAGTGCCTATGATCTCTTTTATCAGTATTACTATATTACTAGTAAGATACTAGTTGCAGAGGTCTTCTTGAGGCGTGGGAGCCAATTCAATAGCTCCTAAGCAACTTGATAACAGGAAGGATTTGTAATTTGAGTCATAGATTCAAGTTGTAATAAGGAGCATGAAAAAAAAAGGGTTTACTGTTGGGCAGGCATGAAGCCAGAGCTCCCTATCAGATTATTTTGGTATCTGAATTCCATACAAATGATCAGGAAACATTAACCAAAAGAGTTCTAAATTTATTTTAAATTCCTGTTCAACAGTTTTTCTAGGGTCTGACCCAATTTCTTTTGAAAGTTTTTTTTTCCAATTAACTTCATTCACTATTGGATTGGAATCTATTAAATATTATTTTAGGAATCAGTACAATTTTGAAGCTGAAAATGTAATCTTCATTATGAGGCTGCATCTTCTTGAAAATGGCATGATCTCCAAATCTGGAGAGATAGTCCAGTATTTTGAAAGATGCTGTAGTTAAAAGTGATTCCCATGCACAGTCACTAAAAGGCTGTATAATGTATTTATTGATATTGCTTTCTATTAATAGTCTACAACAGCACTTGTCTATACTAAGTAAGCATGTAATTTAGCACTATTGGCTATAGAGGCCATTGGCTATCTTTACTATCTTCATCTATTCCTGTCTATGGTGTGCCTTCATCTTCCAATCATCCGCATTTAATTTCTGTAGGTCTGACCATGTTCACCTAGTCATCCAGGTAGCCTCATCCCCTCTAGTATTCCCAAGAAGCACTTTCTCTGAGGTCCAGATTGCTTCTATTCTTTGATGTGGCCCAGGCACTGTAGTTACCCTCCTCTGATATCCTGTCAGGGTTCATGGGTGACTGGTGCCACCTTAGTCAGGAGGGGGCACATCATGCCCCCCAGCAACAAGTTAGCAACCAGGGGGGTCCCCCCATGGCCAATCTCACTGATGCTTCATCCACTGCCTAGCCGGCACTCGCGGGGGGAGATGCACTGCTGCTTCCGCCTGCCCCCCGCTCCCATCATTTAAGCAGGGAATGTGGCCTGTGCACCAGCACTCTCGGGGGTGCATGTGCACCCCCTATGCATTGCCACTGTCAGGTTTGGCTCTCTGTACAATTGATACAACTCATTATTTATTACTATGCACCATTCTTGTGTCATGGTATCATACCATGCACCAAAGATTTTGCATAGAATCTTCCTCTCAGCATCATCTAGTTGCATCTCATTTGGTTGTGAGAGAACACAGGTTTGACTGCCATCGGTTGCACATGGCCTGATCATGATTTTATAGATCTGAGATTTAATTTTTCTCCAGATGAACTTGGATGACAGGAGCTTCTGCAATACAAAGTAGGCTCTATTTTCTGCTACTATCCTTCCTTTAATTCCTTTATATTACCAGTTTGTGCTATGATAGAACCTAAATACTTTGAGTGGGTCATTTATTTAAAATTTGTGTTGTTTACTGTTATGTGAATTTACCTGATTTACTGCTGTCTTATTCACCAGCAAATAAGATGTTTTATTCATATTCGCTTGTAATTTATATATATATATTTGCAGTCAAAAAGCTTCGTGTGTACTTTAAAATAAATGAGTCTGGATGGCTTATTGTCATTAGAAGTTGAATAATAAATCATAAGTTACAAGGGGTCACAAAGAAATTACAAGTGAACATGAATAAAATGTCATATTTGCTGGTAAATAAGACAGCAGTAAATCAGGTGAATTCACATAAAAATAAACAACACAAATATATATATAATTTCCAATAATATATATTATTGGAGACAATGCCTAACAGTCAGTAGAAAAGGTCCTTTGTAAAAGCTATACATCAAATGTAAATGGATATAGGCAACGCCTGCTTAGCACTTTTAATTGGTTCTAAAAAAATCCAGCATTAAGCGGAACCGTGCTAAACCCATTTTCCTATAGAAATTAATGTAAAAAAATATAATTGGCTCCATTGCTTATTGCCACCCTCCCCTCCCCACCCATCCACGAGCCACTCCGGCACCACCTGCTGGGCCAGACCCCGTGCTCCTGCCATGTCACCCCGGGCCATGCTGGCCCTAACCCCACAGTCCTGCTGACCCACTGGCCCTGGCCCCAGCCACTGACCTGGGCCCCACACTCCTGCTGCTCTACCAGCCCAGACCCTGCACCACTCCACCAACCTGGGTCCCATGCTCCTGCTGCCCCACCGGCCCAGGCCCTACATTTACACCCCCCACCCACCTGAGCCCCATGCTCACACCCCCCACCTGACCCTTCTCACCATCACCGCTGCTCATCCCCACCCACCCACCAGCTGTTCCAGCACCACATGCCAGAGTGGGCCCCATGCTCCTGCCACCCCATCCTGGGCCCTGCTGGCCCTGGCCCCAGTCACTGGCCTGGGATCCACACTCACACCCCCTGCCCACTCCCCTCTCCTCACTGGCACTGCTGCTGCCACCACTCCTTCCCACCCACTCCAGCACCATGCGCCAGGATGGACCTCACACTCCTGCTGCCCTGCCCTGGGCCCCCATCAACACTCACCACTGACTTGACAACGATGACGTCACCAACAATGACGAAAACACTTCTCTGCACCCCTGCACTCAGCGTTTTGGTGAAACACACTAAGCACTAAGTGAAACCAGCTAGGTATTTTAAATGAGCACTATAGTGAAGCTGCAGTAAGTGGGGGTTGCCTGTATTCAAAACAAAAAAACAGCAGACACTGAAGTGTCCAAAAAATTAAATACTATGATTGCTACCATATATCAGGGATTGATCATGCAAATGAACACTTCTTACACATTAGTTTCAGTTAAGTAAATGATATTTCTCTAGTGAGAAGAAGTTTGTAGGAACAGACCTCTGAGACTGACTCTTAAGAAAAAAGAGGGCATGTATGTTTTTTCTCATATAGTTTTGTCTTGTTTCCAATATGTTATCATTTCACTTGTGAATTTTGTTGAAAAATGGTGGCCCCACGATTCCAAATTAAAACTAAAGCCTATAACCATGTAGTTATTGGGTATCATTTCCTCCTCTTCTTTCTTTGTTCCTTTCTTTCCAAATGCATGGTTAGAATCAGTGGGCATGTCTATACATGCATTTATGCTGGCTTAAATTCACTGCTTAGTAAATTACTGTGCAGTAAATGGGAATCAGCTGATATTTACATGTGCAGGCATTAAAGCATATTAATGCTGTGTGGACTGACTTGAGACTAAAGTTAGTTCCAAGTCAGTCCACAAACACAGTATTACTGCACAGTAAGATGTCTATATGTGCATTATTGAGCAGTAATTAATTGGGTGTAAATTTGATACTTGCATGATGCAAGTCGGCATAAGTCACCAGATTCACTATGCTGTACAGGCTTGCACATGTAGATTCATACCTGTGTTGCACAGTAATTTTGTTTACTATGCAGTAAATGCACATGTGTAGATGTGCCCAGTAGGTGTGTATACACAAAACACTTTACTGAACAGTAAGCTAATCTACTGCACAGTAAAACATCACTATGTAACCATGTGCTGAACTACTGTGCAGTATAATAGGCTAATAAGCAGTAAATCTACTACCTGTATATACAGGTAGATTTATTACACATTAGCTAATGCACAGTAACTCCCATGTAGAACCCGACCAGGAGTAATTTGCTCCCAGTCAACCCAGGCAGTAGCGGGCCCCACTGTTGCCTGTCTAAGCCCCAGTGGGGCAGGGAGCTGTGTTGGCTGCAGAGGCAACTGTCTCCCCACCACATGGGGATCAGGATAGTCCTGATTCCAACATAGCCAGAAGATCTGTCCCAGCAGCCAGGACTGCTGTGTCCCAGCCAGGTGGATCAGTTTGGGACCCAAACCCCATGTACTGGGGACAAACATATCCACCTGGGGAGAACAGTTATGTGGGGATCAAGAGGGTCCTGATTTCCATATGGCCTGATGAAGTATCCCCACCCAGTGGGGACACTGCCTAGCAGCCACATGGGGATCAGAGGGATCGGGAGAGGCATCCCTGCCTACAGAGGGAGGATGATGCCTGGCAGCCACATGGGGATTGGGAGGGATCCATTCCCCATATGGCCAGGAGAGGCATTCCCACCTAGTGGGGATGCTACCTGGCAGCTACATGGGGATCAGGACCCCAGCACAACCTCCTCAAAATGCTGGATTTAATCTGACAAATCTATACTTTTTAACTGGCTGCAACAAAATAATGATTTCCTCATAACTTATCTGAGAACCCTTACTAGAAAGGTAACATACAGGCAAACGTGTTATGAAATAAAACTTACTAGGTTTAACTGATTTTAGGACAGATTCACTTGCATGTAGGATGATGGGAAATGAGCATTGCCTGGAGTTCATATTTTTGTAACAGACTTAACATAAGCATTTAGTTTTTCAGGCTTAATATAGGTAATTAAGTATCTCTTAATGTCCTTGTAGTAATAAGCCTTATGCTTAGCATTAATACCCTGCAAGGGTATTAACTGAGGAATACTGCTGCACACATATGACTAAAAATCAGTATTCCGTCTATTTCCATTTTAGGAAATTAAACCACATGTTTAAATTAATATCTATAGTAATTTGGGCACATCACAATTCTATTTGGAATGTCAGACTACTGGTCCAATTAAGAGATGTAAATGGTGGTAGAAGCTTGGCCAAAGTATAGGAGCTAGTGGATATAAATGCTAAGTGAAATGGCATTGGTACATAAAAGGTATAATGAGTAAAGTGAGTTACATACTTAAAATGCATTTTCTACTTCACAATATGTGCTCTGTACATATGCTTGCACTGTGATAATCAGTGAAAATGGGGTGAGCTCTTTCCCTTCACATTTAGGCTAGGGATAGAGATTATACATAAACCAGTTTAAGTGATCAGAAGCTGGTTTAAACCTGTAACAGGACAGATATTCAGTTCACATAAACCAATTTGAAAATGACTGAAAGTGATTTGAGATAAACCTAGTTGAATGTAGCATCAGAATCCCCCAGCATCCCAGGATGCTCTCTGGGCTGGGCAGGGCTATCTGCTTCACAGCAAGCCTGGCCCCTCCCCTCTACTGCCTGGTTGGAGCTCAGCACAAACATGCAGGCACATCAGGGTCTGCTGTCTTCCCTGTGCCCCTCTCTCCCCACCTCACGCCTCACTGCTTAAGCAGAGATCCCTTCCTCCTCTCTGCCACAGCAGGAACCATAGCCAGCATGTGGCATTCTAGCTAATGCCAACAGGTATCTTTGTGTGAGTCTCTCTCTCCAATTTCACTGAAATAGGCAGACAGAACAGTGGCTACTTAGGTCTTTTGGAGCTAATCAACAGGTCAGCCAAGTAGGTGTTTAAGAAGTTTAAAGTAATGTGGAGAGAGACTATTATTTTGCTAATTGGGTGATAAAGACTGTTAGCTCCTTTCCTCCCCCTCCCCCTCCCTTCCCAGCTGGCTTGCTCTCCTGTCAGTTTGCTGAAGACAGTATGACAAAGCAGGGAGGGAGATTGAAAAGCTCTGTATCCTCAACAGATGCATGCACTGCATGCCCCTCCACTCCTTGCCTCAGAGTGCTAGCCTGGGGCTGGCAACACTCCCGCTCTTTGAGCAGCCAGTGGGGAAAAGCCTGGGCCACACAGGCAGACATCCCTAATGAGAGAGTCCTGCCAGGGCCTGGCCATGCTCCGCTCCACTCAGCTCCCTGCAGAAGGGAAGGGAGGGCTGCTCTAGCACCCCTGCAGCTTCTAGCCTGAGCCACTGCAGGCATGTGCCTGAATTTCTTCAGTCCAGAGAGAATGCCTGTCCAGTTTCAAACTAGCTCAGCCTAGTCAGGTTAGACAAATCTGCAAAGACTGAGCCAATTCAGGCTCAAGCTTTTTTAATGTCTGTCCCTAGCATTACTGTAAGGTAGAAGCATATGCAAAAGGAAGTTATAAGGAATCTAATTCACTGTAACTACTCTCCCTGTCCTACCCTTCAGTAACTTGTTTATCTAGCTGTACCATACTTGCCCTGATATTTATAAGGTGGGTAAAATTAATAAACATACCCAGTATGATATTCTGTTAGAGCTAAATTCAGCCACTATTAGGCTTGCATCTGGAGCTACTGGGACAACAGCATTTTCCATATTGGTCTTTAGCTGGTAAGTTTAATTTTGTGCATTTGTTAATAGACGTGTCAAATTTTTCATCCCCTCCAATTGTTACCATTAAATGGGACATTTTTCACACTATCTAAAGTCAAAGTAACCTTAAAAGTCTATGTTGTTTCCTTTTTAACTTGTTTTTCCTTTTTACCTAAATAAAAATTTGAATTACTTTCCAAATATTTTCCTGATTTGGGTTCTTAACAATTCTGATGTCTGAAATCCAGTCTATTTTCAATCATGCCCCTGACAACAAATTATCAAAAAACAAAAAGAAAACAGGCAGCTACTTATAGTATAAGTAAGTGTGATAGTCAACTGCATTTAGGAATTACCAATCAGTAGTTTCAAAAGTGAAAATGTAAATGCTGCCCTTTCCCTGCAGGTAATATCCATGCCTGCAGAATTACATGTGTACCATTTACCATTGATTACCATGTCAACAACCTGGCAATTTGTAATAGTTCAACAGCCTACTAAAAATAGCTCCTGACTGTTCTCAGTGGGAGTGGGTTGACTAGTTCATAGCATATAGATGATTTCCACTTTCTCTGTTTGCGTCAAGCTCACTTTCCATATATGCATTCCACAAGAAATACAGTAGGTATTCTCTTAATATTAGGAAGCTAGTTATTCATTCATGTAGATATAAATGGCACTATCTTTTTTTTGCTTATCTTGAAAAAGTAGGCATGCCATGTGTATTATCCAGTCTACTTAATTTGCAGTAGCTTTTCCTTTACTTAACCCAAGACTTTACTAGGCATGGTATCAGGAACGATATTGACTTTGTTGGTGTCACTGGGCATAACCCCAGGTAACTCAGAGGGATGGAAGAACATGAGTGTCGATGAAGTCCTTCTGTTCTGGGCTCAGACGAGCCAGGACCCCCCCTTGCCCACCCTTTGTAACCCTTTCTCTGGCGCCTGTAATCTCCTGTCCTTCTGGAAAACAGGTGAGCTAAAACTGTTATCTGTGGAATGCAAGGGCACCGCTCGGAAAGAGAAGGGAGGAGGGAAAGGGGAGGAAGAGGGGGGCCAGCTGGTGGAAAATCACTCCAGAGAATTGACCAAGATATAAAAGTACACTGTTGCAGAGCTAAGGGTGCAGGATTTGAGACCATACAGTCTCCCTGTGCCTTTTACTTGAGCTCAAATAAACTCTGTCTCCTTCTCCCCCCAGTGTGTTTATTTGGCGCGACGCACACCGGGCTATGAACCCAGTTGTTGCCTCCCTCAGGCACCTTGTGCCGGCAACAACTTTTTAAAGTGAACACCAGTAATAGTATTTGGCCAAAAAGTACAGCATCTATTTTGCATAGCTTTTTTTTTTTTTGCCTATATATTTTTAGATAATTGACCTACTATAGACATTTTGGGGAAATAATTTAAAACATCCGTACATTTCAAATCAGAATGGTAGTACTTTGCACTCACTTCTCACTGATGTAAGTGACTACCAAAGGCAAAAGGAATGGAGGTTCTGTTCCAAGGAGCTTCAGAGAATCTCAAGTTGTGTGTTTCTTCTCTGTGTGATTCATCCTGCTGGGATTTCCTGCCTGAAGCCAAAAGGACTCCGCCTGTGCATTAATTGTTAGTTGGTAGTCATGCTGGAAGAAAAGATTTGCATATGGAAGGATAAATACTGACACTGTAGAACTTTAGAAGCTAAGGAATATTTGAACAGTGAGATCTGGAGAAACATTACCATTTCAAGTTTACAAAAGGAAATGGCTACCATGAAATGGCAGTCCATAACGACAAAGGTCAAGAAGACCAGGCAATATTCTATATGGCTGAAAACAGATGGCCAGGCTGTAACCACTACAGAAGAAAGGAGTTGAAGAAACTCCACATAGCTAGATGTTTCAAATCATTTCCTGCTATTTCCATGTGAAGAAGTTGGTAATGTCTCTGAAAAAAATCCAGCTGATCAAACAGAACCCATCTTGCAAGATAATTGAGCATGGCCAGAAAGTATCTCCAACCATACAAACAGGACAGGGTATCATTGACATGGACTCGGTGCTATGAAGAATGGAGAGAATGGTTTATAAGTAACAAGCAGTTTACTGAAGTTTGTCGCTACCAGGACAGTTTGCCATCTTCTCAGATCCAATATAGGGGACTAGATAGGGCTCTGAACCTGGCTGGCAAGACTCCACTGGGGATGGTGCATTGGTTCACACAATACTTCACTGACTGTTGAAAACAGAGTATCTAGAGGGGGGCGGAGAAAAAAGAATGTCAGTTATCTTATGTCTACCTTTGCTTGAAAGGCATTCCCAGAAGGCAAAAGATTTTGGAAGTGAACTGTTGGCTGAGTAAGTAGATGTAAGTCAGAATGTTTGATTTTATGCAGTACTGGGCCACCCATGCTGAAGAAGGCTGTGCAGCAGGGAAGGTATTTATCTCAGTAGAGGGGGGTTCCATCTTTAGGGAGAGCTGGGCACATTAATCCAAAGGCTGTTAAATTAAAAGTTAAAAGGGAGAGTGAAAGGAAGGAACAAATAAGCACTCATTTGGAACAGAATTTATCCAGGGCACCAAAGGAACACAAGAAGAATAAATTATATAATTATCCATATGCCATTGACAGGAGCTTGCATAATAATAAAGAAAAAGAAGTAAATTCGTCATTTTTAAGTATCAATTTGACCTACCTGGCATTAATGGGAAGACTTGCATCACTGGAATATTAAAATTATTACATATAACCTCTTAATGAAGGGCTACATGTCATTTTACCTCCCCCTTTCCTAATCCATCAATAATAGTATTACCTGATAATGAGTCACTAATAGCTTGGAAGCCAATAATCTCACAAGCTTATCCATCAGTGTTCTAAAATCAACAGCACAAGACACGATACCGGGTGTTGTGTTCTACATACCACCCAATTTTATTAGAGAACAGGCTGATTCCATAAGCACACTTGTATTAAAGCTACTTAGACAAACTGCACCACAAAATTCCAAGTATCTGAAACTTAATTTCATCCCAAGTCAGAATGAAAATGCCAAATTTTGGCATTTTCATATAATAAAAAAAATGAAATTGAGTAATTTTTACCTGATTAAAGTTTTCTCCTGATGGAGTTGAAACCCCTTGTTTTGCCTTAGTAAATTCAACCTTCATTATATTCTGTTTTATAACATACAATATACAAGTTAAACCAAACTATAACAGAAATTATATAGTTGAAATTATATAAACAAGCAAAGCTATTTTGATAATTTCAACAGAATTGGTAGATTCCTTTGAAACATTTTGATTTCATCCCATCAATATTTTCCTACAGGTAAAATATTGCAACCCTTTCCAAAAAGGTGAATGGCATGATCCGAGTATTTACAGGCCTATCAGCCTGGCATCAGTCCCAGGCAAAATAATCAAAAAGCTAATGTAGAGCATTCTGTTAAAATAATTAAATCTGGGTGTTAATTATGGTTTATGGAAAGCAGATCTTGTCAAGCTAAACTAATATTTTATATATAGATAAATATAGTTATATCTCATATTTTATAAAAACAAGGTTGGTTCATATTTTATAAAAACAAGGTTGGCTTATAAAGATGCATCTGATCTAACATACTTAGCTGTATAAGATATTTATTTTGGTTCTGTATGGCATTTGAAGAAGCTAAAAGTTTACCAAACTAATATTATGCTCACTAAATGGATGGCATCAGTAAGCAGAAGTGTATCTAGAAAGATAGATCATTTCAGAGATCATTTCTTGGTCTTGGATATTTTAATACTTTTTATCAGCAACTTGAAACAAATAATTACTTAACGAAGTCTTTAGATAATGGAAAAGGGCTTGTGGAGCGGTAAATAAGGAAGAGAAAAAAATCAGTGACACAAAGTTGTCTTGTTCACTTGGAAATTTGGCTTCATGAAAGCAGTAACATTTTCATTCAGCCAAATGTAAAGCCATACAAAGAAATTTGCAGTCATGATGGGTTGTATATAAGTTCCCAGCACAATATGGGGCTAACAGAGTTAAGGTAATCAATGGCTGTGTAGACAAGTGAGAGATGGTAGCCACTCACTCGGATGGCAGGGTAGATATTCACCATTATAAACTAAGAGAGGGAGAGAAAGAAAGCACACAAGTTTTCATGAACCCAAGTTCATTTAATCAGATGCTGCAAAAGGACAGCATAGAAAATAGTATAAAGGTGCAATGCAACAGGTGCAAAGGGAAGAGAGAGAGGAAAGGGAAAAGGGCAGGGGGAAGGAAGGAATGGGAAGAAGAGGACAGTGCTGGAAGAGGCATTCAAGCAAAGAACTCATAGGAACAAAGATATCACAAAAACTCATCCAGCTAATGAGATAAAAATCCATAGTCCCTGTTTAAACCATTCTTAACACAATCCAGTTTGTGGGTGATTCCTTGTTCTGCAATTTCCCGTTTCAAACTGGTTATTAAAACTTTGCTGTCTGAGAACAGTAACCCTAAGGTCAGCAATGGAGTGTTCAGAGAGGTTAAAATGTTCTACCACAAGCTCGTCTTGCTGCAGTTAATGTCAGATTGGTGTTCATTCTTTCTTACATGTAGAGATAACCCTATCTGTCCGATATAGACAGCAGGCGGGCACTGTAAGCAGGTGATGGCACAAATGATGTTGGTTAGAGTTGCAGGTGAATAAACCTTTGGATGTTGTACTCCTTGGTAGTTGATCCAGTGATTATGTGGTCTGTATTTATGTGGGGGAACAGCAGGTACTGGGTGTAAGCAAGGAACACAGAGGGATATAAGGAGCTTATGACCTCAGCTTCTGGCAACTGCTCCTAAGATATCATGTCAAGATCTCAAAAAAATGTTGAAACAATGGAGATTTAGAAAAAGAGCCCCAGGAAGGAGTAAAAAATGGGCAAAGCAAACCTTATGTTCAGACCCAGAGACTTCTAAGTGTTTAGCTCTTTAAAGAGAAGGATAAGGAGTAATTGGATTACTGTAAGTATCTATCTACATGGGAAGAGAATTTGATCATAGAATGTTTTTCAGCCTAGGAGAAAAAAATACAAGGTCGAATGGTGAAAAGTGAAACTAGAAAAATATAGACTAAAAGAAGATGCAATTTTTATAGTAAGGGTAATTATGGGTTGGAATGGTTTGTCTATCTGAGTAAATTTATCAAGACAGGATTTTTTTCCAAAATGTGCTTCTACTTCAGCTACAACTCTTGGATTTGAAGTAGGAATAAACTTGAGGAATTAGTCTCCTATGCCATGCAGGAGCTCACTTATAGATCATCACAATGGCCTTGAAATCAATGGGCGCATCCACACGAGTGCACACTTGCATCTTGCAGCATCTCAAAGCACAGCACAGGGCCATGTGCTTTCGTGCGCCACTCATGGGGAACACCAGTCACACCAGCCCAGGTCCTGCATGCACAGAAGCAGCACAGGGCTCATGAAGGGAGAGGAGTATGAGGGAGGGCTGGAGCCCAGTGAGGAGACTGCAGCCAAGCAGGGAGGTGAGCAGGGGGCTGCAACCGGCCACAGGCCAAGTGGGGGGACTGCAACCAAGCAGGGAGTTGAGTGGGGGGACTGCACCCAGCCATGGGGTGAGTGGGGGGGCTGAAGCCATGCAGGGGAGTTTGTTGACAGACCCACCCCTCCTGAGCTGCTCCCCCTTGGTCCCCTGCACCCTCAGTAGCCCCCCCCCCCCCACTCCTCCAGCTCCCTCAAACCCCTTCTTACCTGGCATAGAGCCTAGGTCCTAGTCATAGGTTCAAAATGTGAAAAAGTTTTCCAGAGGGAGACACAGAGCAGACCCCCCCAGGCTGTACCCACCAGTCCTCAAAGGCATCCAAGGAGCCAGTGGATGCTTCCCACTGGTATTCTCCCCAGAAACATGCATGGACAAGTGAGAGGAAAGTGGCCTCACAGTCTCCGGGCACCTTCCAAGCCCAGGCCTACTTCCTGGTCAGGGCCAGGAGGTCCTGCGATTTGGTGGGGCCATGGATGGGATGACCAAAATCAAAAAGGTTGGGGGGTTAAATTCAACCAGAACTCTAGACTTGGTGATGGCTTTATGGACATCCCCAGTGCCTTGTGGGATGAGGGTGGAGTACAGATGCAGCCACTGGGATGCCCCAGCAATGCCCTGGCTGAGCAGGTCCCGCCACTTGGTGTCTGGGTGGGACGCAAGGGCGGCATGGTGGACAGTGTGGTGCATGACCATGTAGAGGTGGTGGTGACGGGCAGTGGAAAACTGGACTGATCTGATGTCCTCCAGCCAGCTCAGATGGTGGAGGGAGGAGTGCTGTGAAGCTGAGTGAGGTGCTAGCCCCACAACAAACTCCAGCAGGCTGTAGAACACGGGGGGGGGGGGGAGGGCGGGGACCACCACCACACAGAACCTGGTCAACAAAGGCAAGAGCATTAGGAGGTAGGGCAGATTTCACCTCCTGGACCAGACAGCAGGTTGCATGAGTTGTGGGTAGACCCATGTACCAAGCCAGCTCAGCAGGGTCCACCCACTCCTGCCTGTCATAGTCCAGGAGGTTTCCAATACAGGTGACACCAGCCAGGATCAACCTCTGTTGCAACTGGGGTACCTCTACTTACAGGACCTCCAGCTGGGGGTTCCAGAGGAGGGCCTCAAAGAGCAGGTCAGCACCCTAGACCTGGAGGTAGAAACCAGCCTCCAGGCCCGGAGGAGATCCTGGTAGAAATCTGGCAGCCCTCACGGGTCCTGCAGAGAGAAGCCCTGCAGTCTGAGGAGCTGCCAGTCATATTGGAGTCCCCGAAAAGAGGCGGAGGAAAGCACGCCCCAGGTGGCCCCATGCCATGTGGCTACCAACACTGTATAGTAGTTACTGCAGGGCCTGAAGATTGAAAGCCTAGACTTGGCTGTGCAGGCAAACCAGGCCCTGGCACCCCTCTCCTGAACAGGATGGGCTCCATCAGGGTCCAGCTGAGCTTGAACAAACACTCTGCAGAGGAATACAGCACCTGGAGAGCCTGCATGAAGTAGGGCCCAAAGCCAAAGGCCCACAGCATGCCTATGAGGTACCCATGATCTACTCTGTCAAACGCCTTCTCCTGGTCCAGGGATAGGAGGAAGAAAAACAGGCCCTCCCGGTGTGCTATCTCTAGGAGGTTCAGAACCAGGTACAGGTTGTCAAAGATGGAACATCTAGGCACTGTGTATATCTGGTTGGGATGGATCATGTCTGTCAGCATGGACCGCATGTGCAGTGAGATGGCCTTCACCGCCACTTTGTACTCTGTGCAGAGGAGGGACATGGGATGCCAGTTCCTCAGGTGGTAGAGATCCCCCTTCTTTGGCAGGAGGGTCAGCATGGCCCTCTGGCATGACAGGGGGAGCTCCCCACTTCCCTTGGATTTGGCCCCGACAAGGGCCAAGCTAAGGACATCCCAGAAGCCCCAGCAGAACTCCACAGTCAGCCTGTTGATGCCCAGCACCTTGTTGCCAGGCATCAGGTGGAGGGTGGCCAAAAACCCAGCCAAAGTAAAAGGAGCTTCCAGTTGGTTGTGGTCACCCATGCTGACCTGCGGGAGTCCCTCCCACAGGGTCTGACAGACTTCAGCATCAGTCAGCTCCAGGGAGAGCTCTTCATAGAAGGCCCACGTGTACTGGCACATCTCACCTGGATCCATGAGGGGGTCCTATCACCCACCAGAAGGCAGGTGATGTACTGCAGCAACCAGCAACAGCAGCTTTGGACAGGAAGGGGTGTGGCCAACCTCCTCCTGGAGGCTCCTCCACCAGAAGCTCCTGAGAGTAAGTAGCCCTAAGCTACTTGCCAGGTCAGCTTTTTATATTGCTGGGGCCACACAGGGCAGCTTTTTATACTGCTAGGGATAGCAAAGGTGTTGGCCCCAGGCTCTAGCTCCAGTCTG
The DNA here is from genome assembly GCF_052110815.1 of Crocodylus siamensis. NCBI lineage: Eukaryota > Metazoa > Chordata > Crocodylia > Crocodylidae > Crocodylus > Crocodylus siamensis. The sequence goes on from NC_143398.1 coordinate 71,424,770, forward strand.
CAGTTCCAGGAGGAGGCAGGCAGGGTTATTTTGCACCACATGGCACAATTTGCCCCACACCAAAGTGCACGTCCGGCACACGTGCTGAGGCAAAAAGCCCCAACTCAAATTTTCAGCACTTTTATTTGAGCTGCTGCAAGCGCACATGCGTGCATGTGTGGACGTGCCCAATGAGTCCACACCTAAAAGTCCTGACTAGTTGAACCAAACTTGGTTTATTTGTTGAATTTTGGTAAACCATGATGGACATGTCCAGGGGTGGATCCAGGATTTCCCAAAAAAGGGTGCAGGAGCAGTAACCCATGATGCAGGAGTGGCTGCACCCACTGGTCCCAACTTTCTCTGCCCCCACCAGTTCAGGCAGACTTTGTCAAGTCCAGAAAGTGCTTTCTTCACTGCTCAGGGCAGGGAAGCTCCAGAGCCAACTGGGCTGAGTTGGCATGGAGCTCAGCAGGGGAGGGGACAGCAGCACAGCATGGCACAATAACATGTTTCCCCCTACCCACATCTTGCCTGGTATTGGCTTGGGGAAGGGAAACCCAATCCATCCCTTCTGCTGGTGTCCCTGTCCCCAGCTGAGCCCAGCCCCATGCAGTGGGCACAAATGGCTTGGGTGCTTCCCCACCCTCAGGACAGTGGGGAAAGTTAGGTGGGAGAGGGGAGCTGGAGGGGCAGGGAGGGGATGTTCCTCTGAGCAGGAAAACGAAGGGAAGAAGGATTTTCACACAGTTTAGAGACTTTAAAAAGTCCCTGTCACTACACGCCCCCCCCGGATCTACCCATAGGCATGTCTAAATCCATTTAAAATTGGTTTATCAACTTATCTTAATTTGGTATTCATTCAAATTAAGGTAACTTGTGATAAACACATGTAAATTAACATAATCAAATGGGTTTATCCTGGTTTAACAACATCATTCTAAACCATTTTAGTTAAATCAGCACAAGCTGTGGCATACTACAGCTTTTTATTCACCATTATTACCCCTGTCATCTGGTTATAGCATTTAAACACGCAATACAAATATATACTCTTACAAGTACAAATGGTAAATTGAAATTTACTTGGGTAAGTGTTTGCACAGTTGTCTACTACATCAGTATTTCACCTTCATCACCTTCATCTTCATTTCAGCTACATCAGTATTGGTCATTTACAGAAGCAGGGGATTGAACTAGGTGGACCACTTATCTGAATCACTATGGTAACTCCTATTTTTAAATAAAGAAACAAAGACCTCAAGTTCACACTTTCAAATCTAATTTAATGTAGTGTGTACAAGGAAGCAAGGCAAGTCAAATTTCATTCATACATATGCAATGGAGAGTTTCAGCTTGTAGGAAACAAATGTGAAATAATACAGGGAAAGGAAGGGGTAGATGGGTTATATCACTAATTTAACTATACTGCCGCAAATGTCATGTGACTTAAAGCAACATATTTATATTCAAACATATACAGGTGAAAGATATCTATATTCATTCCTTTGTTTATCAAGAGTAAAGAGCCTGACCTGTGCTTGCCAAGAAAAATTGGGTGACTTTTGATTTAATCTCTTAAATCCATTTTTTGCTCCCAGATGTCATAGTTTTTGTTTCTGAGCCTTTGGCCTAGAACTATCTGCAGGGTGCAGAGTGATGTTATTAGACAGCTCAGCAGGAATTGCTCACACCTTATGTGGGGGCAACTACTGTGAAATATCAATTTGTTCCACCAACAAAATGGCTCATTTGTCTCTATGTCCTATTTTACCTTGTGTTGTCTTTCTCCGTTGCCATTCGCATCCTGGTGAGCTTAAATAGAGCACTGGTTTTCAGTGACAGGTCACATATATCACTTTAGTTAATAATGCAAATCTCGTTAGTAAAGATTTAACAAAGTATATAGTATCCTTGGTACCCTTACTCTTTCCATTTGAGTATGAAAGCTCAATTAGTAATTTTTATTCCTTAGGGAAGTACAGCATGTCCTCTTCCTCTAATGGCAATAGCTTATTTGGGTGTCTTGCCTATGTTTTATATATTAAATATACGTTTATAACTCCATATGAGTCAGGTCAGCTAGTGAATAAACAAACTAGACTTAAAATAAATAGCTAAGATTTTTCTTTTTCCCATTTATTGTCAGCAATAACAAATTTACAACAGTATTATACATGCTGTACCATGCAGCTATTTAGTTGCAGTACTTTATCATGGAAGGCTCTCATAACCCCTATCCTCCTATTCATCAATAAACACCATTCTCTAAAAGCATTATTTTACTCTATTTGTGAAGTATTGCCAATATTAGAGAAGCTATAGTAGCAAGAGTGTGTACCTGTGTTCATATCATCCAAATAGTCTGATCAGTGACATTTTTCTATTTATGTGAGTTTTTAGTTCCCATTTTCTAGACATGTTTATTATTATAAAGATTTATATTATAGCAATCCAAAGGCTTCAGTCAAGATCTGGGTTCCGTCATACTGGGTATTATAAACTGCACAATAAATACAATTCTTGCTCTGCCATGTGTATTATATAAGCAAACCATCCTATCACTTGACTTTCAATGCAACTTAAGAGCACAGTAAGAAGATATTTCTTTTTCCTTACTATCCAGGAAATAATTTGTTAGGCAGTCCTCTTCTAAAGAAACAAAGAAAGGGGGGTCCCTAGGTTATTAGTGGCTGTTAATAACAATATAAATTGATTGTGATTTTTGTAAAATTCAGTGATTGTACTGGCTTAACAAAGGTTCTCCTTTTGCAATGAACGTAATTTGTTTACAGAATTCTGCCTTTCCTTTTGGGGGCTGTGATCTAAAATCATGCATATTTTCTCCCTCATTTCAAGCTGGTAATTATTTTCTCCAAAAGCATTCATTCATAATGAGGGGCAATAATAAGTAAGCAACAACATTTTAGGTATTCCTCTTCTGTTTGATTTTTCTATTGCCTGCCCTGCATTTTTTTAAAGAGCAAAGATGTTGTTTTTAGTCACTAGCCTGAAATCAATAAAGATGCTTCTGGAGTCTAGTAGTAGTTGAGAGTGAATTCCATTAGCTAGAGGCACTCAACCCTAGAGTAGCAGTGACTAAAGCCATCTCTATTCAATTAGCAAAGGAAAAATAACGAATGTAACTCATCAGCAAAGTGATAAGGATTTTTACAATAAGCTAAGGTGTCAGTGGGCAACAGTATAAAAACTGCATCCATGTCACTGGAGGCAGCAGTAATATTGGCAATATATAGCACCATTATATATCACAACCTGGGCAGCAGCACACATGGGTGAAAAGAGATGGAAGACCTTCAAGAAGAAACAAATGAGACACATAGGCTAGGTACAGACATTCAACAAACTCAAGGCGGAATCTAAGCAACACGGTTTTCTGTAAGCTATATAGTTTGGATCGGATGCCAACAGAGCACACATTTGCCCTTGACAGGCGGGGGACAGAGGAGAACAGTCCAAGTGTTAGAATGGGTTCTGCCTTTTTTAAATTAGTCTGTGTGATCCCAACTTCCATACTGTTGTGGGTATAAACCAGTTTCCGATCACTTATACCAGTAAAAATGCAATGTCTATACCTGGTCAAAAATGATTCTGGTTGATCTTGTAGCCTGAGAGCTTCTCCATTAATTAAGATCAAATCTTCCCATTGATGCTGCTGGGCTTTAGCTGAAGCCCTTAGAGACAGCGTCGTGCTGGCAGACAAGACATTTAAATGCGATTTAGTTGTGTAAGTCAAAGAGCCGCACAAGACTACTGAAGGACTCCACCTGTTTGCTTAGGCTTTTATTTCAAAGAGTTCTTCTTCAATCCGCAGTATGGGACCGCTGATGAGGAAAGAGGTGCCCTTCAGTATAAAAGCCCTAGCAAACAGCTAAGTGGTTCATCTTAATTCATCATCCTGCTGCAGGTTGCTAACCATCCAGGTAAGAATGATCCATGTTCTCCTGGGAAGAGTAAAGGAGAGATGCTGAGGGTATTGGTAAAACTACAACCAGGCCAGAAGTACTATTGAAATGCCTGAAAGTGGAGCCAACTATATAAGTGCTTCCTCATTGTTAGTTTTATGAATGATGAAACTAGCAGGAGACACCACTTCAAAGCTTTTATTCAAGGAGCTGAAATTCTAAAGTTCTGTCAGTGCTGGCAGTTGAGCTACTTTCTTAAGAGTTGTATTGAAAACCTATTCCAAAATAAAGACTAACACATGGTATGCCCTATATTTCATGAAAAAATAGCTATTTGGCTCCCACTGAGATTAATGTGTCATAATATATGAGAATAAGAGTTTTTCTGAACAATAATATGTTCTTTACCTAAAATTGTAAGGACTTTTAACAATGTGGGGTCTGTGCACTGAATGCACGTGTATGGCAGACAGATGGAAATGAAAAACCATAACAACAACTCTAAGAGAATTGTTATAATATGTTGCATCAGTGATCCATGAAAAAAAAGCATTTATGGTCATATACCCTCATATCTCTGTACAAAATGAGAGTAACTCTGTCAGATAACCATCATCCAGACTATTACACAGTGCAAAATACATGATATTCACTTTAAAAATATATAATATAAAAATGGACCATAATTTAGTTGTCTACAATTTGCAATTTTCAGTGAAAAATTGTCTTGACAGTTCCCACTAATACAAAGGCAAAATTAGATTTAAATTAAAAGACTAGAATACTCTAATTATTATTATATATATTGTCTTATATAAGGTCTTATCTAATAGTTACATATATATATCTCAAGGTATCTAATTTTCTTTAAGCTCCTTATCTTCCGTTGTTGCGTCAGAAAACCCTTTAGGGCGATTTACTGATATTGTAATAAATGCTGAAAACATAACTGCAGTTCTCAGCTCATTTGGGGGTGAAGCAATATTGAGGCTAAGATTTACTGTTCCCTTTTTGTCACTTAATGGCTAGGGACACTACTGAGCTTGTCTGTTATGGTGATACTACCTTATATTTCAGTTCTCTTAGGGGTCCTCTGATCACAGTGGCACATGTTTCTGTCAAAGCCAGTAGAGACTGGTAAGCAGTATAGAGAGATGAAATTTCTGGGTAGATGCCTTTGCTATACATAGATATGTTGAGATCTGGGTGAGTGTTTGGGTGAGTAATAGGGCAGGACAAGTTTGACAGCTGCCAAATGTGATTTGAGTGGGGTTGGGACAGATTCCACCACCAATAGTGCAATTCAGAGGGATGAAAAGCCTGTAGTGAAACAAGACAGGAGGGGGTTTCTTTCTTCACACTCAAGAAATCATTTAGTGTGTGGCAACAAAAACTTTATGGAAAGTGCTTACTTAAAAACAGTGTTATGTAATCTGATACAGGGTCAAGAGTCTTCCTCCTTCCATTCCCATAGCATGCAAAGACAACTTCCACATTATTCCAAAAAAAATTAGTAAGTCCTCTGTCAGGGTACAACCACACAAAGCTCAAATGTCATTTTCACAACTATAATTTCTTGAGAAGAGGAGTTATGTTTGGGCAGTAAAAACTGTCCAAGTCTGATTGACAGAAATTTAAGCTGAGTCTAAAAATTTGAGCAAAATTTCATTGGAAGCCTCATCAAACTTATGAGCTTCATTAGTTTTGATCTGAAAGTGGTGAAATGGGCCAAGATTGTCCTGAGTGTCTTCTAGCCTATGGGCTGATTGGAACAGACTGTGGGGGTTTTGCCTTCCCCTGTGACAGGGCCCTTTACCCTGGATCTCTGGATCTACAACCTTTACAGAAGCAGGACATTGGCTGCCATGGTTCCCTTGCTTTACATGTGGCAGGTTACTGTGTTAGGTCTGTATTATGTCAGGGCTGACAGTAGATTTACACAGAGGTTTAGATTATGGGTTTGTATAGGATGGTTTGGATAGGGATCACTCTGCTTCAAGCAGAGGGCTGGACTAGATGACTTCTGGATTTCCCTTCCAACCCTACTTCTCTATGATCCTACGATTACCTACAACTCTCCATGATCTGGAGCTGAATCTATTGCATCCTCTGTGTCAGTGGCTTTCAACGTCTGGTCCATGGACCCCTCAGGGTCTGAAGACTATGTCTAAGGGGTCCATGAAAGCTGACTATGGTCAATCAAAAGTATGTGAACACCCATGTTGGCCATTCAAAAGGGGTCTGCACCTCCACTCACAATTTTTTAGGGGGCCTTAAATGAAAAATAGTTGAAAACAACTGCTCTCTGTCCATGAGAAGGAGAATCTGCCTACCTGCAGCAATGGCCCTGTGAAAAGTTCTGCGGATCCTGCTGTATTTTTACAAGAACTAGTCTTTGACCTTTATGCTACTTTTATGTTCATCAAGCGTCAAGTACTTTGAGATCAAATCAAAACATTTTCACCTGCTTTTTGTATATACATATGTTTTTAAAAAGTGTTTTGTCAGAAATACTTCTTGTTTCTGGCTTCTACACTTAGCATTTAGAAGCATAATTTAGGAAGATACTATTCCATGGAAAACCAGCTTAAATTAGTCAATGCATGTAGTGTATCAGCAGCATCTGCAGTAGATTACTGTTCAGACATTCAGCAGTATGGCCTTTACACTATGACTGCATTATTTTGCTTGAGTCCTCCACAAAATATAGCTTGGTGTTTTGCTTATTTAGAGCCTTTATCAGAATAGTCTTGGAGCAATATTCAGAGTAATTGTGTGAGAGAGATTTTGCCTATGAATTTAAAATAACATTCCTTTTTTTGAAATATGCTGTGCTGATTTTAGAACAACCACCGTTATAGTGAAAGCCATTTCCGTCTCTCCATTTTGTTTTGTTTTTTATTTCACAAAGAGTATCTTTTGTAAGTACTCTTAATTTCTACTTTCTGTTAGTATAATACCCGCTTTTAATGTTTCACTTTCATCAAATGTGAGGTAAATTAAACCCCATAAGTAGTTATGCCTTTTTTCCAGCAATGGTCCTCTTACGCTAAGGAAATGCAGAGGTCATTTCTCCACTTGAGTTAAGAACATAATGCCTGTTTATTCTTTTGGAAGCTGTAAGTATGTGTAGTATTAACTCTTTCATTTCCTGTGCCCATTAATATTTTTTAAGTGAAAAAGGTTTTATTGCTGAAAATCACAAAGCTGTTCATGAACCAAGGATTTTTGCAGGTAACATCTTTATAGTATCAATTTCATAGTTGGGAGAGATAAAGAGATTTAGCTGGTCCTGTAAAAAATATCAGCCACAAATATCTTTTCCTTTTGCATGTTTTCTGGACCATCCTGGCTACTTCATTCTGACACTACCAGAACTATTCATATTTTTTTCATATTGGCAAGTCTCATGAGAACATTAGTCTTCATGTCGTGTCATGTCAGATTTGTTTCTATATTGCCAATAACAAGAAAAAATGAAGCCAACATTATTACAGTTGAGAAGATAAAAGGTTTTGCCAAGGAACTGTTTCATGAGCAAATCTTTTCATAGTAATAAGGATGTCAACAGTTTATATGGAGCCTCTTGGATGATGGTGCATGGAGTTTGTCAAACTATTTTTGTGAAAGCATCTTGAAAAATCTTTTTTTCTGTCATGGCCCCAGACCACGGAAGAACAAGAAATGCAAAAACTGCCAACACGTCTCCACTACCCCCACAATTACTATACCCCACAATAAAACCATCACCATTTCTAGATCTTACACCTGCACCTCCAGAAATGTTATATATCTCATCCAGTGCATCAAATGCCCTGATGGAAAATATGTAGGAGAAATCAAACAACTGTGCACCAGAATGAATGCACACTGAAACTCTATCACAGACAAGAATACCCTGTGGGTGCACACTTCTCACAGGACATTCCCTGCCTCTCTGATATCTCAGTTCTAATCCTCAAAGAGAACTTACAAAACACCTTTCATAGACAAGCCTATGAACTTCAGTTCATAAATCTACTGGATACAAAAAATCATGGACTCAGTATAGACATTGGATTTATGACGTATTACAACCTACCTGACATGATTCACCAGGTATCTGCCTGACCTCTTACATTTTTCTCCCCTCCCCTTCTTTTCTGCCCTTTGTCTCCCTGATTTACTTCTTCTTTGACAGCCTCTTTCTTACCTTGTATTATTACCACTGTAATGTTTCTCCTTCCCCTGCTTTTTCCCCCTGCCTTCTCCCCCCCCACTTTAACTTTAATTTCTCCTTTTTACCTATTTATATTTTCACTACATCTTCTCATACTTGTAGCGTCTCTCTTTCCTGTTTTCCTGTTCTCCACCTATTTTCTTTTTCACTGACAACCTCTTTTCTACCTTTTATTCTATCACTGTTATGTCTCCCTTTAGCGTTTTTCCCCCTGCTCTCTTCCCTTTCCCCCTCCCCTCTCTGCTTTGCCTTCTGTCTTTCTAATTTCTACCTATTTACATTCTCATGACATCCTGCAATACTTTTAGCTTCTCTCATTTCTTGAAGTCTCTACACACCAGAGACTCCCTATGCCTGATGAAGGTTAACTGCACCTGAAAGCTTGCTAAGAACTTTTTGCCAACTACTCAATTGGTCTAATAAAAGATATCACATCTTCTTAAAAAAACTGTGCCTGCCTTTTTCTGTCATGAAGTTCTAAAAATAAATGTGTTTGTAATAGAACATTATTGGATTAGATCATTGTGTCCTAGTCAGCACTAATTAAACTCTAACTCATTACAGAGAACCTCAGTTATTTCTGGTCACACATTGCTTATTGCTTCAAAGTTAAAAATACAGACAAACTATATTATTAAGCTTCATAGATTTCATAGACATTAGGGATGGAAGGGACCTCGGGAGATCATCGAGTCCAGCCCCCTGCCCAAAGGGCAGGAAGTCAGCTGGGGTCATAGGATCCCAGTAAGATGATCATCCAATTTACTCTTGAAGATATTCAACGTAGGTGCTTGAACCACCTTCGATGGCAGGCTGTTCCAGACCTTGGGGGCTCGGACAGTAAAGAAATGTCCAGCCTGAATCAGTCTTGCAGTAGTTTATAACCGTTCAACCTTGTCATCCCTTGGGGCACTCTGGTAAACAAACGTTCCCCCAGATCCTGGTGGTCACCCCTGATAAATTTATAGGTGACCATCAGATCACCCCTGAGCCTGCGCTTTTCCAGGCTAAAGAGCCCCATGGCTCTCAGCCTGTCATCGTAAGGTCTGTTTTTCAGGCCTCTGATCATGCACATGGCTCTTCTCTGGACAGAGCCTTGGGTAACCCCACTGGTCACAGGGCACCATGATGATTGACTTCCGTCAATTACTACCCTCTGGGTCCAATCACAGAGCCAATTTCCCAGCCCGCGGATCGCGGCGGACCTAAGGCCACAATTGGCCAGTTTCACCAAGAGGTGATCACGGGATACTAGATCGAAGGCTTCTTCGAAGTCAAGATATATGACATCAATCTCTTCTCCCTTGTCCAGGTGATAGGTCACCTGGTCATAAAAGGAAATGACATTGGTCATAAAAGGAAATTAGCTATTACTCTTCCTTTTCTGATTGGTTTTCCTTTGCTTGGTTTCATTCCAGGTTTCATATTCTGTAGTGCTCAATTTGTTGGTATCATGTATATGTAAGTGTCAAGTCCCTCATTTTTGCATCATTTTTTAGAAATAAATGCTTCCATCCCACACAGCAAGAAAAATGACTTATACTCCAGACAAAGATTACTAGCTAAAGAACATCCGAGACTGAAAACCTCCTAGTTACAGGTCCCCTACCACATTCTCTAAGGTCCAGGATAACCTTGAACCCAAAATAACTTCTCAAAACCTAAACACTATGGACTTCCAATGTCACCTTAGTAACTATAGATTCTATGTTACTAAGTTTAATTAGATACTTATCTTAATTACAGGGGTAAAAATGATGCATAAATCTTGTCACAGTAATATTCACTTGTCTTTGCCATAACATAGAAAGTATGTCCTTTAATATTTAAAAAACCTTTGAACATCAATATATGGAAGATGATTTAGAATTGCAGAGTCATAGAAAATTACGTTTGGAAGTGACCTCAAGAGGTCATCTAGTCCAACCCCCTGCTCAAAGTAGGACTATCCCCTCCTACACCATCCCAGCCAGGGCTTTGTCAATCCATGCCTTAAAAACCTCCAAGAATATAGATTCCACCACCTCTCTAGGTAACCCATTCCAGTGCTTTACCACCCTCTGAGTGAGAGAGTTTTTCCTAATATCCAACCTAAACCTCCCTTCCTGCTACTTGAGACCATTTCTCCTTGTTCTGTTCTTTCTTTTCCCCATTTTTTAAAAGAGAAGGTATTGAGAAATACACTTCATGGAAATGGGTATAGATTAAGTCATCAAACACCCAGATATCCCTTTACCATGTTGGGGGCAGAAGAATTATTTTGTGGAAATTAAACATCTGGAAATGAATCATTAAAGGAGGCAGCCAATCTAAATATGTCCAACAGTGTCTGTAGAAGGGAGTGGTAAAGATGTTGTTTTCCCTGAAATCAGTGAAGCACATCAAGTCAACTTCTAAGCTGCCCTGAGGTACAGCTTCTCAACAGTGCCCCTGGTGGCTAAATGATCCTCTGCCATACTTTCAGAGAAGTACCAAGAGCCCTGCAGACCATATATAAGGAATGAAGATAGGTGCTTAATTTGATGTGCCTCAGCCCAAAAGAAAAATGCCAAGCACAGGATTTTTCCCTTTACCATACAGCCATAGTCAGATGGTGGAACAAAATTGCTTTTTTAATCTTTTGTTTTCTCGTTTTTAATTTTCTAACCATCATATCAATGTTGGTATCATGACAGAAGCAGGGGGTGGAGGGATGGGTACTTGTCTTTTGTACCTATAGATACAAAAGACCTGATCTGAACTTGACAAAGTATTCACCTGCAACTTTTATAATCTTCAGTTACAAAACAGCACTACAGAAAGTCCATAAACACAAAGACCAGGACAGTCTACACAGTGTAGCTAACAGCTATCTGTAGATAAAGCTGAAAAAGCCTCTTAAGAACTGGAACTGATAGCCTAAATGAACTGCCAATCAAGAGTCAAAGTCAATCAAACTAGAAGTTATATTCTATGGATAACATCTAATCATGGAAGACACAATGTTGCCCCTGTGTAGGAATAACGAATAAATAAAAGTTTTTTATAAACCACACTGTGTGAACACTCTGCTGTCTCTCCTAATGGGCTGAAGCATATTTTTTTTTCATCCAGAAGCAGTGATTATTGAGTTTCTTCCCAACTCAAATGTACTTTAATTTAGTTTGCCGTGATTATCAGTGCTCTGTGTACCTCACAGAACTTCTCATTGTACATTTCTAAATTTAATAACCAAATGCCTGGTCAAGCATGTTAGTAAAGGAGTTCCTGGCTATATGAAAAGCTCTAGATATTAGTGTTATGCAGTATTTATATTATGCATGTAGTTGGTGTTTTATTTTCAGATGTAATAAAACTTCTCATTAGACCTAATCTGCTTCAAGACTATACCTGACACCATCAAGGCATTAAAAAGGTAAACTTTTAGAAAGATATAGAAAAAAGGATTTTTTATTATCCATTATATTTTAATGAGGCCAAATTTTCAGAACTCATTGATTTTGGGATGACCTGTGATGTGATTTCAAAGTGTGATGATGTCACCACCTCCACTTGCTTACAATGTCCCTCTGCTGTCTACATTGGCCAGAATCTCCGTGTCAAAGAGTGACATCAATTCCAGCTGATATCAATGCCAGGAATGTGCAAAAGCCCATGGCAGAACTTTAGCTTCCCTGAACCTCACTGACCTTGGAGTAGCTTCCCTTAAACAAAAGAACACCAAACATAAACACAAAAACTCATAACAAGAAATCATTCACAGACGGGATTGTAGGGCAGGGCAACTCTTCAGAGAAATATGAGTCTACTTAGGCAAGAACCTATTTCATCAGGTGCTATGTATGTACTGTCCATTCACTTATCACATGATGGACTGTACAGTTACAGTACCAGATGAAGCAGATGCTGCCTATGAAAGCTCATGGCTCTCTGAACCAATTTGTTTCTAAGGTACCACCCTGCCCCGTGTTCTGCTTGACTTCTGATTAATGTGGCCAACCACCTTGCAAACTGGACTGTATTAACCTTGGTCTCAACAGGGACTATGGATTCTAATTTCAATACCTGGATTACACCAGTGTCCCTCCAAATATTAACTGCCTTTTTCATCTTAATTAATTTTGAACTAACCAGTCCTCTTGATGGGCTGAATTCTTTCAGCTGTATCCCTGTCCTTTTGTCCCTAACCTTTCCATATAAAATATTTTATGTCTACCAGCCAATTCCAGCATCTGATGAAGTAGGTTGTTGCCAGTGGTGATGTGTAGGGTGTATATACACCCCCTGAGAGCGCCAGTGCACCCCCAGACTAGCCATGCTTGCCACTTAGGCAATGGGCAGGCGGGAGTGCCAATGACCCCCTGCAAGCGCCAACTGGGGAGTGGAGTGCTGTTGCACCCCCAGAAGCAGCCACAGCCACTCCTGGAAGCGGCTGCAGTAATTGGCTAATGTGGGACCCCCCATGGTCACTGACTGGTCACTGGGGGGGCATGTGCCCCCCCAACTAATGTGGCACCAGTCGCCCATGGTTGTTGCCTATGAAAGCTCATGCCTCTCTGAAGCAGAGCAGACCCTAAGACCCCATCCCCATGAGTGCACACATGCAGCTTGTGGCACCTCAAACCCCTAATTAGAAGCATGGGGATGTTTTTTGACACTGGCAGATCCCGGTGTCAAAAAAACCTGCTGTGCAGAAAAGTAGGGCAGCCCCTGAAGTAGCAGCATTCACTGCAGGAAACAAGAGCCTGACCAGCCAGAGCCATGCTCTGGCTGCTGGCCAGGCTCCAAGCAGCTGGCTCAGTTATTGCTGCTGCCCCAGGATTACCCAGGATCCCAGGTAAAGCTGCTGGGGCCAGCACAGGTGCTAGCTCCAGCCCCCCCCCCCCCCCCAATCTCTCCCAGGTCTATTTGCCATGTGCCAGAATGTGCATTGCAGAGGCATGCCTGGGAACAAATAGCAGCAGTACAAATACGTGGCACTGTTATTTGTCCTGCATGTGTGTACTCATTGGTATATGCCCTAAGATGCTACTCTGCCCTACCTTCTGCCTACCTCCAAACTGAAATCAAAGGCCCTATAATGACTCAAATAGGAAGTACAAATTGGCTAGTGCTAGAAAAATGTGTCTGTTATTTCCTGTGTCTAAACAAATGTAAACTTTTCATCAATGAAGACCAAATACAAAAATAAAACAGCACAATCTGATCTCGCTGGTTCCATTATTCCTAGATGACCAAACTCTTGTTATCTAGAGCGTACCTAGCCCCTTCTCTCCACATCTGCACCCCATGCATGAAAACTAGGAAAGTAATATATTTTTAAAATGGTGTTTGACAGCTTCATGTTCATCATCTTCTTTCTCCTGGTCACTTTGTCTCACATGAAAATAAATAAAAGAACAGCTGGAAGGAAAAGTTATTTTCCAAGCTGCTTTGTTTATTTTTGAGCATCGCTTTCCTGAACAGCTATTTCAAGAAGTTCTTTCAATTTGTTATGGGAGTCAGTCATGTGGTAGAAGTGAATAGTTGCATGGATCATATTCAAAATAAAAAGTAGTACACAGGGCGCAAATTTCTGTCTGACTATATATTCAGCCTGTTACAGAAACCTTGTCTGGTCATAGAGAAAGTGACTGACCAATCTAGAGTTTAAAACCAGGACTCTTTTGCAGACATGAATCTTTTCACTTGAGCAACTGCAGAAAATGCTTTGAATCCATTGCAGTGGTGTATCTTGTACAAAAAATCCTAACCTCTGAAATGCTCATGGTCACATGTGATAAGGGCTCCTTCTCTAACATAATGGGAATTAAAATAGGTTATCAGGTGAAAAAGGTGTTTTCTTGGTAAGATGCAGGTAGCTGGCAAACAACCAAAAGTGCTGGTCCTCAACTTGTAACATCTCTATTTGTTTTATAAAAATGAAAATTCAGATTGATATTTCAGATTCTCTCAGCATCACAGATTTGGGACTCTGAGTTTTAATTTAAAACACATTTGCTATAGTAATAGGAACCAACTGCAAACTTTGTGTCTAACTCTGAGTTCATATTGCAAATCCTAAGAAGGTTTGTTTGGCAGTGTTTGGATCTGGGTCTATATTCAGGCCCTTTTCTGTTTTAATTCAAGTATTTACAAATATAAAGAGAATAGAAGTCTTGTTGCTTTTTAAAATTTATATCAATAGTAGAGTGAAATTGATTGAAAACCCTGTTTTTGTTCAATTTTCTATATTTTTGTTGCAAACATTTTCAATATTACATTTCTGTACTTCATGCTGCTTTGCACACTTTTTTCTTTATAAAACAGCATCTCATTTTTAGATTACAGACGACCCTTGCCATTCACAGGGAATACATTCTCATATCCCCTGCGAATGGCAAAATCCACGAATAAGGCACTGCATTCATGAATGCAGTCTGTGTTCATGAATGCGGTGCCCCCGGCAGCTGGGGGAGGGCGGTGGAGAGCATGGCTCCGACAGTGACGGCATTAGCCTGGCGGTGATGGTGTTAGCCCAGCAGCAGCAGCAGGAACCTGATGGCGTGGCAGAAGCCCAGCAGCAACAAGCATGGAGCTCCTGAGGAGCTCCTGTAAGTTTATAAAGAGTATTTAAAATGCAGGTTTGGCATTCATGAATACTGGAAACCATGAATGCTGAACCCATGAATAGTGAGGGTTTCCTGTATATAGATTTTTAGGTCCAAACTTCTTGGTCTTACCATCAAATCTCCAATCTTTTTGTATCTTGTTAAGATTGGCTAAACCAAGGGTGGGCAAAGTATGGCCTGCAGGCCAGATGTGGCCCACTAACTGACTGCCCACAGCTCCTCCACAGCCCTCCTCATGGGACTGAGCCCCACCCCCTTGCACTGGGGCAACCGATGCCATGTTCCCACCTGCCCACCCAGGCCTGACAAGCATGCACAACTTCTGGCACAGCTATTCCTGGTGCTGCTCTACTCCCTTTGCCTCCAATAGCAGTTCCTCCTCCCACTCCTGCACTGCTTCAGGTGGGTGGGTGGGGGGAAAGCTTCAGCTGAGCAGCTCCAGCAAGAGGTAAGGGGAGCAGAGCAGCACCCAGCCAGCTGCAGCTGCACCAGGACCAGCCCCACTAGACGCTGCACACTGGCTGGGTCCAAGCTGGCGGAAGCATGGTGGGGGTTGCCCTGGGCAGGGCTTGGCCCCATGTGGAGTGCCACGAGAGCAGCCACAAATCACACTGCATGGGCGATCTCTACTGCATGTGCCCCTCACCCTCCCTCCTTCCCTTCACCCCTGGCTGGCTCCTGGGACCTAGCACTCAGGCAGCTTCGCCATGCACAGACACATGCCCCCACACCCCTCACCCCCCATCTCCATACACACACTCCAACAGGGCAGAGCATGCAGAGAGTGGATGAGCTTTACCTGCCCATCCCACTCCTGATCGCTGCTCCCCACCTGCCCAAAGCCCCATAGGGAGTTTTGGTGAGTTGGGGAAGGGGGTGGGAGCTGCTCTGGTGTTGACCCAGCCCACAACAGTTCATCAAAACTTCCTATGTGGCCCTCAGGCCCCAAATAATTGTCCAACCTGGGCTAAACCATCTAAAGATAATGAGATCTCTAACTGGACTGGAGAGACTAACATAATGTTGCCAAGATTCTCACTTATTAGATCTTCATGTGTTCCAGAATCAAAATCTTCCAAAGGTGCCAAAGGAGCTTTTGTGGCAGAATTGATTTCCTCTCTTTAGGTCCCTTAACTACTTTTTCCCTCTCCGCTATACTAAGTACAAACTTCTTGTTCTTGCCTGCAAGGAGTTTCACAATGTAATTCTTCCTCGTTGGATATTGCATTTCACCACGCCCACCACAACACATTTCCTGCAGTCTCTTATCTTTGGATGCCCCTTTCCTAAGAAGTCTTTTACTCCAATTCATACTGCTTCTTTCTCATGAAATGTCCTCCCCAAATCAATATGCATAGCTACTACCACATTCTATCTGATATGGTGTCTTCTATAAATCCATTATGATCATAGCCAGACAGATAGCCTTTTGTTGATTCATTAATATACTCCGTTCATTCATTTTATTTGAGAAAAAATGCTCAAGTCTGAAACCTGTACAGAAGTTGTCTTTCTACTGTCCATTTCCCTCTGCCCACACTTGTAGCATTTTGTACATGTTAGACTGTAATTTTTGGGTCAGGTACTATCTTATATTATGTTTGTATATTTCCCAGCTCAAGAGAAGGGCATAGAGGGACAGACTACCAATAATAAATTGTAACAGCTAATGTAAATAAATAAACAGTGCAAATAAATAATAAATAGTGTGATAAATGGGTTGACTACATAAATTATACATGATGTTTCTCTTGTTTTAATCTAATTTTCCTAAAATGCTTCATAAATCATGTTTACTTTTCTTTTTCATAGATTCATAGATTCATAGATGCTAGGGTCGGAAGGGACCTCAATAGATCATCGAGTCCGACCCCCTGCATAAGCAGGAAAGAGTGCTGGGCCTACATTACCCCAGCTAGATACACATCTAGCCTTCGCTTGAAGACCCCCAGGGTAGGGGAGAGCACCACCTCCCTTGGGAGCCCGTTCCAGACCTTGGCCACTCGAACTGTGAAGAAGTTCCTCCTAATATCTAATCTAAATCTGCTCTCCTCCAGCTTGTGGCCATTATTTCTTGTAACCCCCGGGGGCGCCTTGGTGAATAAATACTCACCAATTCCCTTCTGTGCCCCCCTGACGAACTTATAGGCAGCCACCAGGTCGCCTCTCAACCTTCTCTTGCGGAGGCTGAAAAGGTCCAGTTTCTCTAATCTCTCCTCATAGGGCTTGGCCTGCAGGCCCTTAACCATACGAGTGGCCCTTCTCTGGACCCTCTCCAGGTTATCCGCATCTTTCTTGAAGTGCGGCGCCCAGAATTGCACGCAGTACTCCAGCTGCGGTCTGACCAGCGCCCGATTTTGTTCTTTAACTTACCACTTGTGAATCTTAAACTACAGATTTTTGTTCAGACTGCTGGGGGAAGTGAAATAACCTCCAGCATCAAAAAGTAGTGAAGGAAAGGTTGACTGGAGCAGTAGTGGTCAACCTGCTACCACAAGTGAAATATCCAGCATACATGCAACTAATGTGCCTACATTTTCTCTGCAGAAAACTAAGGCTCATTAAAGTGCTTCTGGGTGCAATTCTACACATGTGCCCACGGTGGGACCAAACTGTGCCCACATCAGGAACAAACTGCACTTGACAGGAACAGCCCAGATCAGAGCTGCTTAGGCCCTGCTCTGCCCTCTTGCAGCAGCCAGAAGGAGGTCCAGGTTCCCTCAGGTGGCAGCCTCCAGCTCCTAGGGCAGCCCTGATCTGTGCAGGGCAGGGGAAAGTGGGGAGGGAGAATTGATCCAACACAACAGGCAGCCCTGCTAGCCTCAGGGAAATCGGGCCCAGTCCCAGGCCCTGGGACATAGAGGGATCAGTCCTGGCTTGGCGAGCAGCTGCCTCCCAGCCCCGTGCAGATCAAGACCGATCCAGATCGCCACATGACTGGGAGAGCTGTCCTGGCTGTGGGCAGCCACCTCCCAGCCACATGGAGATCAGGATGGGTCCCAATTTACACAGGACTGGAAGGCAGCTGCCCAGCATCTGGGACAGCTCTCCCAGCCACATGGAGATTGGCATGGGTCCCAAACTGTGCAGGGCTAGGAGGCAGCTCCACAGTAGCTGGGACAGCTCTCCCAGCCACATGGAGATCAGGACAGGTCCCAATTTCCACATGGCTGTGAGGCAGCATCCTACGGAGCTGGGACAGCTCCCTCTGTTTCCTGTGGCCCCCTGATGCCTAGGCTAACCAGGAGCCATTTGCTCCCAGGCAGCATCAACATGTGTACTTTGATGCATTACTGTAATGTTCTCCAGGCACATTTGTTTAATTAGTTTTACTGGTAGTAGAAAATGGAGTATTAGACTAATCGACTGCATAGTAACTGCTTCACATATTTAGATGGCTATGCTTTACTGCGCATTAGTCTAATGCACAAGAAAGTGTCTTGTGTTGGTTACAATTAGAAACATACTGAGCTTTTTTCCAGATTCAGTTACTAGCTGATAAGGCTCTTTGAATTCATTGACCCAGCTAAGCTCACTACTGTCCTCCCTTCATCCATTACACCCAGGAATCACATCACTGAGGTTTCAAAAAAGGTTGAGCAGGGGAGGAAGTATGAGAGCTGAAATGGTTGAAAACAGAGCCCAGACTAGAACAGAAAAAAATAGGACACTTTAAATCAGGTGTGTTAATTTTCTGGTTTGGGGGGTCTTGGTGGAAGAGGAAATGAGGGGGGTCTTGTTTGGGGAGAAGTAGAAGGGAATACTAGCTAGGGAAAAGAACTAATTAAGCTAAAGAAAAGTGTTGGCACAAGAACAGATAGGTATAAACTGGCCATAAATAAATTTAGGTTGTAAATTGGAAAGTTTCTATCTATCAGAGCAGTGAAACTTGGGCACACCATTCCAATAGCAAAAGCCCTAACTGTAAGATAGGTTTTGGTCAATTTATGAAAGGTTGCCTAAAATAGGAGAAGTTTGGACTCAATGATTCAAGAGGCCCCTTTAGTTCTACATTAATATTTTCCCATATGAATCAGGATACAACCCTCTGTTCACAGAATTGATATAAGATAGGCAATAGAAATTCATCCTTCCTTTAGATAACATCTCTCTTGTGCCTTATGCCAAGTGTGCCCAGCCCCCAATACACAGGCCAGATCCAGCCTGTGGAGCCATGTGATCCATGCCACAGGGTTTCCCAAAGGTCTGAAAGCTTGGCAGCATGGGAGGAGTGGCAATACCATTGCCACTGCTCCCTGACCACCAATTTTTCAAGCCCCATAGGCCAGACACCGTGGCCCTGTGTGCAGGATCCAGCCAGCACTCATGGGACTGGGCCCAAGGCCAAGGCCAGGGCTGGGGGCTGGAACTGGGGCTGAGTCAGTTCACACAGAGCTGAGGGCAGGGAATAAGGTCAGGGTCAGGGCCAGAGGAATGGGCCCTATTTGGCACATGGGACTGGGGCCATTGGTACAATATGGTGGTCAACACTAGGGCTCAACTCAGAGTGCACTGGATTGGGACCACAGACCATATCTGTCCCATGGACCAACCCCATACCATTCATCTGGCCGGTGGACCCAAAAGGTTGGGCACCACTGCCTTATGCAATGGCATTGCTATTTCCCTATCTCTACTGCAAATATGTCTGCTGGTAGATCCTTGCATTTTATTAGTCTCCCTCACAGCTGCAACCCAGTTGGGAGTTCTAATTATTCTCTGATTCACTAGTTCACTTGAGCCTTTCTCATCAGTCATTTTTAGTTGATGAGCTCCCAGATTATAATGTAATTTTGTCATACTTGTCTATAAAGGCAGGCCTTTACATTCTGTGCTATTCAATTTCATTTCATTTCTGTTCTTCCAGTCCAGAAGGTCATCCATTCTTTCCTGTATGACACCCAATCTTCCTTTGTAAAGAAATTGCTTCCCAAGTTTGTGTCAGCAAATTTCATCTGTATATTCCAATGGTTTGTGCCAAGGTCATTAATGAAAATATAAATATGATGGCCAATCTTTGAAAAACGCCACTGATAACCTTCCTCCTGTCTAGTATTTCTTTCAAAATCACCTATGTCCTTCTCCTCATTAGCAAATTATTCACCAACCCTGCATTTCTTCTATCAATACTAAATCAGTTCTCTTGACAAAAAATGATAGGTTATTTGATATACCCATGGTGAACGTATGCTGCAGTTTATCCCATTTTCTATTTCCATTTATATCCGATTATACTTTCCTGCAGAATTTGTTCCAAAAGTTTGCATAGTATTGAGATCAAAATACTAGCTCTGTAATTGCTCAAATCAACTTTCTTTCCTCCCTTTTTACATACAGGTATTATTTTTTATATTCTCTAATCACATGGCACCCTGACAAACTTGATATACCCTTTCTAACCTGATATACTTTTTTTAAAATAGTGCTTGTTATATGACCTGTGTTTCATGTAGCAGTATTTTCTGCTTTATGAGAAATTTTTGGGCTGCTC
Organism: Crocodylus siamensis; assembly: GCF_052110815.1. Classification (NCBI taxonomy): domain Eukaryota; kingdom Metazoa; phylum Chordata; order Crocodylia; family Crocodylidae; genus Crocodylus; species Crocodylus siamensis. The sequence continues at coordinate 71,444,975 of NC_143398.1, forward strand.
CTCAATACTTTGTAATCTTCATGCTAGTCATTCTCATAGTGTGGTCAGTGGAATACTGGTGGACTGTGAGGCCTTGGAGAGTGGTCTTTGAATCACATTTTGCCTTCCTTCCACCTATTCAATTAAAATATAATTAATAAAACTACAGGTTGACAATGTTCTGTTGGTCAAAAAAAGTTTGGGAACCACTGGTCTAGCCTATCTACTCCTTTAAAGATGCTAGCCTAAGAGGTCACTTTGACTTTACAAGGTTGTAATAAGATATGTAACAAAAAATTGAGCATTACTAAAGGCCTTACCAAAAATGCAAATAGAAAGACTCTAAGTGTAAAAGTACAACACCAACAAAAAACAATTGGTTGAACATTTAAATGAGAAAGCTGCTGAAAGCAAAGCAGTACAGGATAGGTGCTTAAAGCTCATGACAGAATATCCCTCTAGACCTTCCTTGTCCTTTTAGACCTTCCTTGTGCTTCAGAGTCCCCAAGAAGAAATGACTAGTGTGAAAAGAGGATTTATTATAAAATACTAAACCAGGGTAGCAACACCACCTGCAATCGCTGCAAAGAAACTACATTACTCTCAGGCCTGGGAAAATCATGCAAAACATCACCCTGAAACACATTAGGAAACAAATAGATATCCAATTCAAAGAGGAGCAAGTTGATTATAGACCATTAAGATCATGTGAAGACCAGTTTAGTGTTCTTGAACCCATTAGAGAGCAAAGTCTAAAGTGGCAAGCAATTCTTCTAATAAATGTTATATACTCACAGAATATCTTTCATAGCATACACAGACAGGGTCTATAGAAAATTATGGGTTACTATGGAATACTAGCAGAAATTTATCAGAATTGTGAATGATCAAACTGAACATTATTGCTTTCTTCAGTATAAATGGCAGTGCCTCTACTGTTTCTCCTCCAGTAATGAATAACAGCCTCAGAAGACCTATAATTAAGGCCTAAATTCATTACAACATTACTAAAATGTTTGGCGCCATTACTGAAGAACACTATAGGTATACTTCTAATAAAGTGAGTCCTAGAATATAAAGGCCCTTAATGAAATACACAGCAGGCCTGCAACAATCTAACTAATCTATCAGGGTGCCTGTGGAAGTCTGGGGATGCTGCTCTGAAACGTTGTAGTTACAGCATGTGGGAGCAGACTCAATTAATTGTATCTGCTGGAGTGTGCTAATTAGTACGCTCCAGCAGCATCCCCATCTCATGTATTCTATGACCCTGCACTTCAAAATGGCGATGGGGGTGCTTTAACTAAATCTCTCATCAAACAAGCTCTAGTTAAAGTACCCGGTCCACTGCCATTTTGAAGCATGAGATGTTGAATACACAAGACACTGTGAGCCCTTTAATTAGGCTCTTGGAGCCATTCTAATTAAAGCGCTGCCTCCGCTACCCACAGAGCACATGTAAAGATGCCCTCAGTTCCTAAAGTCTTCCACCATGAACCTGTGTATAGTTATACTTTTCTACACCACCCTATAGCCCTAAACCCAATGACAAGCTTCCTCAAGACTGTGCAATTCTTTACTTTTCTTTTCTTATGTATATACAGGTTGGTATTATTTATTTGAGAACCAATTGCCATCCTATACTTTAAGAACAGAGTAAATGTGAACAGTTATGACTTCACAATAATTTTTCATTACTTTGAATTCACATATCCATGCAACTGGATAAACCAGGGAGTTCCTTCAGGAGTATTATGTGTATATATGTCGGCAGTTTTGTATTGGTTTTGAGCTAGGTTGGGTTTTTTCTCTGCAAAGGGAGAAAAGGTCTCCCTGCACCTTACTTTCAGTAAAAATTGAACATTGTTTATCAGTTTGAGCCCTGCTTATAAGCCTAAATTGAGATGTCCAGGGGTTTGAAACAGCACAAGTGTCCCTTCCTCTATCTAATACCTTCCTCTCTCTGATCTCAAAGCTATCAAGAATTGTGCTTGCCACTCAGGCATATCCACACACAAAAAAGGAGCATTAATTGTCATTTGGGTGCTGGCTACGCTACAGCAAGGGGGATACCAGCATCAAGTCACAACATATGGCAGAAATGAGAGCAGACCTCCACATGAACATCCCTTCCATGCACAATCCCAAATTCATCATTTTAAGATAACAGTAGTCTGGTCAGTCATCACTCAATGCAGGTAACCTTTTTCAGCCTGGTGGACCTGGACCATATCTTCTCAGGTGATGAAATTAATGTTAAGAGACAAAAAATGGTAGAACTTTATTTCACTACAAGGATACATAAGCATTTGCTCAATATTTAGTTGTCTAAACCACCTAAGGACATCCAATTTCACCTCACACAATGGCCTTAATCATGCTTAAATACCTAAGTGGCTTACATAGCAACATTTTTGCCCTACCTTACTAAGTTAACCATCTCTTGGCTGCACAGGGGCTCAGCTTCAAGGGGAGCACCCACTAGAGACAAACATGGACAGTAGCCGACTTGTGTTTTGCTAATTATTCACTCACATTCTACAAAAAGTCACCGTGAGTACACAAGAGAAAAGAAATGCTTCATTCCAGGGAAGCTGCTATGGCTGTGGTGGGAACAACAAATGTGACACACAGACATGCAGAAAACTAGAACTCTTGGTTCCAAAATGATACCTTTTATTAGACCAACTGGAAAATGGCAAGAAAATTGTTCTTTTCTTTCAGGATCAAAGTCCCTTTGTCAGGCCCTGGGAAAAGTGTAGATGGTACAAGATGATAAAAAGTCCCCATAGGTAGGAAATAAACTTCATTTTTGCACAAAGGGTGCTGAAGATGGAAGGCTGTCCTTCTGGGTCCATGAGAATGTCTTTGTGAGCTGTGTTGAGTAGCTCTTTGATGTGTTGATCAGGTAGACACATGTGACACACGGCATTTCTGAGACCATAGAATCATAGAAAATTAGGGTTCGAAAAGACCTCAGGAGGTCAACCCCCTGCTCAAAGCAGCACGATCCCCAACTAGATCATCCCAATCAAGGTTTGTCTAGCCGGGTCTTAAAAATCTCTAAGAGTAGAGATTCCACAACCTCTCTAGGTAACCTGTTCCAGTGCTTCACCATCTTCCTGGTGAGCAAGTTTTTTCTGACTTAAGCTTCCTTTGCTGCAAGTTGAGATCATTGCTTCTTGTTCTACCATCACTAAGAACAGTTTAGCTCCATCCTCTCTGAAACCACTCTTCAGGTAGTTGAAGGTTGATATTAAATCCCCCCTCAGTCTTCTCTCCTCCAGACTAAATAAACCCAGTTCCCTCAGCTTTTCCTCATAAGTCATGTGCTCCAGACCCTTAACCATTTCTGTTGCCCTCTGCTGGACCCTCTCCAAATTGTCCACATTCTTCTTGTAGTGGGCGGGGGCAAAATTGGACACAGTACTTCAGATGTGGCCTCACAAGCCGGATCCAAACATACAGGCACATGCAGTTTGTGGCACTGCAAACCTCTCTGAGGTGCCACAAACTGCATGTGTTGCATGTTAAACCTGCACAGAACCGCTAATTTGGAGTGCCAGGGCAAAATTTACTACCAGGATTTTCTGGTAGCAAAAATAGTCCCTGAAGAAAAAAAGCAACACAAAGCACAACAAAGTAATATGTGCTGGGATAAATGTGGAGACAGGGGAGTTATATCACTCCCAGGAGAGTTTCTTCTCAGACAGAGAACGTCTGTACATGCCATGGCTTCTCTCAGAAAAGGACATAGTCCTCCAGTATCTCCCCGCCATGCCCATCATCAAGGGAGACAGAGTGTTGCTCACTGGACTCTGCTGCTCCAGGACTGCCCTATTCGTTGCTGCCATATGTTTCCAGGCAGGCTAAGGGCTGCTCCCATCTCAACACTCTGCAGAACTCCTGTGCTAAAGCACCTGGAACTCCAGCAAGCTGCTTTCTGGCTGGTTGGGGTTCAGTGCGTCTCAAGATGGGTCACTACATGCCTCATCATGCAGAGATAGGGCAGCAGCCAGCCTGGGGCTGCCTGCTCCCCCATCTCAAGGTGCACTGTGCCCCTGCCAAATGGGGAGTGGCTGTTTGGGGCACACACTGCCTCAGTGTGGGATCCCCACAGCAGGCAGAGATGGGGGAGAAGGCAGCCCTGGGACTGCCTGCTCCCTTGGCTCCATGTGCTGCTCCCCTTGTTTGCAGCTGCCTGGGGCACAGGGTGCCTCAGCATGTGGGGTGGATGCTGGCTAGCCCTGTGCCAAAACACTCTGTGTCCCAGCCCATGAAGCAGTGGGACAATGTGTCCCACTGCAAACCGCATAAGTAGGGCATGCACTGCAGCACCAAGTAGCAGCCCAAATTTGTGCTACTACTTTTTGTGCTGCTGCAAACGCATGCCCCTGATCATGTGGATGTGTCCACCAGTGCCAAGTAGAGGGGAATATTCACTTCCCTGAACTGCTGGCAACACTCCTACTAATGCAGCCCAGTATACCATTAGCCTTCTTTGCAAGAAGGGTACACTGTTGGCTCATATCCAGCTTACTGTCCACTATAATCCCCAGGTCCTTTTCTGCACGGCTTCTGCTTAGTCAGTTGGTTCCCAGCCTGTACATGGCATTGTTCTCTAATAAGTACAGTCCACTTTTCACTTCTGCTTATTGAACCTCATGGGCACATCCAGATGTCTTGCAGCATCTCAGAGTGCTTTGAGACACTGCAAGAGGCACATGTGGGAATGAGAAAAAGTTTCCTGCATTGCAAATTTGCAGCACGGGTGTAAAATATCCAGGGGTCAAAAAAAAAAAAATCACAGCAGAAAAAAAGCAGGCAACCAGAAGCTGGGTCCTCCACAGAGATGCTCTGGTAGCAGACAGAGCATCTTTTCAGCTGGTCCTGGCCCTGGTGCTGAAGTATGCTACCTGCCCATGCAGGGCAGGCAGCGTGCCAGCTGCAGAGAGCTGGACTCGGGCTCCTACCAGTAAGTAGGGTGTGGGGGGACTGGAGGATGAGGCCATGGGGGGACCCCAGCCAGCCCCGGCTGCTCCCCCAGCCCCCCACATCGCTGCCCCACCCGGCCTCACCCCCAATCACTGCCCTACCTGGCCCCACCCCCACCTGTCTCCCAAGACCGCAATCCCTGCTGCACCTAGCCCCATCCCCCACCTGCCCCCCAAGCCCCCTGATCCCTGCCCTGCCTGGCCCCATGCCCCGCCTTCCCCTCGAGTCCCCCTGATCCCTGCCCCACTGAGCCTCACCCCTGCCTGCCCCCCAAGGTACCCTTCACTGCGCCAGCTGGCCCCATCCCCCCAAGCCCTCTGGGGCCCCACCATCCCAGCAATTAACCCCCCCACAAAAAAAACCCTCTGCACTCACCAGCAGTAGCAGCTGCCATCAGGGTCACTGCCCCCCCCACACACACACACACAGCATGGGGCCATGTGATAGCTGTAGTGGCCCCAGCCTGGGCCACACTGTCCACCACTGCCCTGTGCTGTGTGGGGGTCTCTTCCAGGAGGCCCCAGAGCTCTTGCTACTGCCAGTGAGTAGAGGCTTTTTTTTTTTTTTTTTTTTTTTTAAGTGCCAGAAGCTGAGGTGAGGCAGCCATAGGGAGCTGGGGATGCAAGTGGGGTTTGGGACCAGGTGGGGCAGCCATTGGGGCTTGGAGGAGCAGGGGGTACTGGGTAGGGAAGCCAGCAGGGGATGGGGCCAGGCAGGGCAGCAATATGAAGGGCTCGGGGGACAGGCAGGGGTGGGGCATGTGGGCCCTGCATGGAGGGTGGTAGCACCTGTGGGGGTTATTTGGCCCCTGGTGGGGAGATGGTGCCCCTGTGGGGGGGCTGTAACCCCTGTTGGGGGGATATAGCCCCTGTTGAGGGGCTGTAACACCTGTGGGGGGGCTGTGGCCCCTGTGGGGGGAAACAAAGCATATAGGTATCTAGAATTCACTTTATTATGATGACAGAGACACTGCTAGGCTTCCAAATTGCTTTAACACTGTAGATAGATCAATAAACATTACCCAACTGATCACTGTCTCTCCGTCTCTCTCTATATATATACATAGTGGTCTTTTGTTTTAATTGTGGAGGAACATGGATTTCACAGTATTTTACAGAGTGACTTTGGGATTTTTTTATCAGGGATTTTTCAGTTTTCAAATAGGGAAAAACAGAATTCTTGTTAGGAAGGCCAGTGGCAGGACTCTGCCTGCTCAGAGCTAGCACCTTGGACCCAGCTGGCTGTGGCTTACCCCCTGGCCAATTGGGGCCAGGAGGATATGCTTTGACAGTTCAAAGCAGGCCACCAAACCTGGAACATCTTCCAGGTGATAGCTGCCCAGATGTCTGGGCAGGGGACATACATGACAGTAGTGCTTCACAGAGGCCAACTTTGCAGCCACAGTCCACTGGCAGAGGGGCAGATGCCTCTACTGACTGTGCAGTCCCCATCTGGGTCTGGCACGTGCACAGCAGGTCACAGCCAGGCAGCAGCCCCCACTGCCAGACTTCTGCAGTGAGTAAAGGGTGCAAGGAACTCTCAGGGCTGTTTCAGCTGTCCAGCTGCCACAAGGGGTAGTGTCCCCAGGTACCAATTGGCTGGGCCTCAGAAGCTCCTGAGAGTGAGTAGCCCTGACCTACTTGACAGGGCAGCTTTTTGTACTGCTGGGGCCAGGACAGAGCAGCTTTTTGTACTGCTGGGGACAGCACAGGTTCTGGCTCTGGGCTGTAGCTCCCCCTGGCTTCAGACCTGGGAGGAGCCAGGAAGGGTTATTTTGCCCCAAGTGGCACAATTTGCCACACACCAAAGTTCATGTCCAGGCATGTGTGCTAAGGCAAAAAGCCCCGACTCAAATTTGCACTGCTTCTATTTGAGCTGCTGCAAGTGCATGTGCTTGCATGTGTGGACGCACCCCATTAGATTTCTTTTGGTCTCAGAATCCTAGCCCTGTCCTCCAGCATATATACTACTTCCCCAGCTTGGTGTCACCTGCAACCTTGCTGTGGGTGTACTCCATCGCATCTTCCCAGCCACTGATACTTAATATCATCATTGCAAGTGCAAGGGTCATATCAGGTGTGTTTTGTCAGAAGTTCAAGTCATCCAGAAAGTTAAACAAGCAGGGTATACACTTCCAGGTGGCTCCAATATTATTGTTCATCTAAAGGGAATTTCAGCCAGTGGAATGGTCATAGATGTCTATGCTACTGTGTTTGTCAACACTGTGGAAACATCACCCCTAAGATGACCTACACTACAATGATGCTGCAGGCATTCCATGTGTTATGGGGGTACAGTAAATATCTGCGTTAATTTTGGAAGAGATCTCTAAACTGCTATGACCACAAAATCCTCCTATTGCTCCATTCAAAGGAAGACTTGTTAATAACAATAGACAAGGATTTAAGGCTTATAATGACCAAAGGATAGCAAGAAAACTTGCTAGGTGGAAAACAGATTGAGCCACTGGGCATCAAGTTGACAGGAGTGCACAGCATTGCGACAGACACAATTCAAGATGTCCAAATGGAATTTACCGAACTTCTTGAAGAAGGGTGAGATGTATAGAAAGGCCCACCAGCTTCATTCACGGTCTACCACCGATTCAAATGAAACTTCATGATGTCCAGAGATTGATGCAAATTAATTATCTTGTAGAATAAAGTATCCTTGAAGCCACAGGACCAGTGTTACGCAAGGCAAAGACTCCATATAACATGATGGTTCACATAAATGTTGATTAGGTGTGAGGTTGAGTTCCAAATAATGTGCTGTCTACAGATCCAGGAGGACTGGTTCTTACAAGACCATAAGCTATTTCTCCAGACCTGTCAAAACTTCTAGTTGCTGAAGTGACTCAGGAAGAGCAAAAACAGCCTGCTGTCATCTCCAGGGAGATGACTTCAACCCCTAAATTAGTTCATTTGAGATGAGTTGTCATATGTCACAAATACTTAAAGGACTACATTATCTGGAGGGGAGGTACATTGTGGGGGGGTGGGGATTTGGTATACAAAGTACACAATAACACAACAAAGAAAAACATAATAAAGGCTCAGATTTCTTTAAAGGCTCTACTGGCCCACAAATCATTTCAGGCAAATAGCAAAGATTAGACTGTATATCAGTCAGCTGTCAGAGACTTGATGCATCTTGTAAAGACCTGATAGTTACCAAACCCCTGTCTAGACAATCTTTGAATGTAAGTAATGCATAAAGCACTGTCAAGGCCGAGGTATCACTTGAATGGCTGAGGAATGTGCAGCTTTAAAAACTTTTAAACAAGTACAACAGAACAGGTCAAATGTTTTATATCTTGGAAAAAGAAAACAATCCAATACATTTTTTTTAGAAGTTCAATAATGCCATTCAGTGAAACAAAAATCCTGGTTACTCCTGAAAATGCAAAACTGTACGAAGTATTATGGTGGATGAAAAGTGACGAGCCTAATAAGGCCTAAGGACTCACACAGTTTATCTTGGGAGAGGTATTTCTTTCCCAGGAGAAACCACTAGGTTAGAGATGTTCAGGCTTTTTCTTCCAGAGTAAAAACGGCTACTCTAGGAGAAAAATAACCTGGGAATAACCAGAGTTATATCACTCCCAGGAGAGTTTCTCCTCGGACAGAGAATGTCTGTACATGCCATGGCTTCTCTCAGAAAAGGACATAGTCCTCCAGTATCTCTCCGCCATGCCCATCATCAAGGGAGACAGAGTGTTGCTCACTGGACTCTGCTGCTCCAGGGCTGCCCTATTCATTGCTGCCATCTGTTGCCAGGCAGGCTAAGGGAGCTTGCAGATCACCCTGATGTGTATGCACAGTCTCCCCCACCCCCACTGCACTCCCTGGCTGCACAATATCAGTGCTACAAGCTCTTCACTCTTCAGGGCCTCATCATTTAAATGTCTGTACATCCAGCTATGGGTAAGTTTCTCTATTAGGAGAACACACCTGGGCGAATTCTCCCAGATTATTTGAACATGTGTATTCAGCCTAATAAATTATTTAAAATGTACCTAGGGGCATCAGAACTTTCCTCCTTCAAAAATTAGCCTTGCTGATTCTGAAGGAATGCTACTTCCCTGAATTATATCAATTATCCCTGCAGAAATCTTAGAAATTGTCCTCATGGATGATGTTAGCCAGTGAGAAATGTGTCTGTTTGGTGGCTAGAAACTGGAAAATGTATTCTAGTCAACTATAAGCCATACCAAGAAACCAAGACTAGCCAGTATGATGAGTCACTGAATTATTCAGAGGCCAGATACACCCTGGAAAAGAACAAGGTGCAACATCTCTGAGTTCTAAGAGAGAGAAATACTTTCTTACCATTAACTATTTTTCCAGACATTTAGAAACTGTACATGCACCTCACCTCACTAGCTGGTATGTCATATAAAGCTTGAGGAATGTTTTCACATTAGGAAAGTACAGATGAACTTGTCACAGACAATGCCCCACAGTTTGTCAGGAAATAATTCATGTCATTTATGGATAAATTTAACTTCTCTGCTACATTGCAGTCAGCCATATTGTTCTCAAGCTAATGACAAGGCTGAGAGGACTTTGCAGACTGAAGAGTAGCATTCTAAAATAAGATGATCCATCTTTTTTTTTTGCTGAGCTATAAAACAAAACCAGAAACTGCCAACAAAGGTTTCTCAGTCCAGTTGATATATAGAGACAGCTGAGAAAATAGGTTTTTCTAATCCTGAGGACAAATTGTTTTTTAAGTGACCAGCTCTGAAGTCAAATAGATCAACTGAAGAGCAAAAGAATGCACATGATGTCACTTTTATACAAGGGGTAATTCAAGGGTATTTTCTTACGCAGTATTTGGGATTTACTTTAGAGGAAGCTAGATGGTGAAAGAGGTTGAACAACACCTGGCATTGTGCAACTCCCTTGTTTCTGTCAAGAGCAAGATGAATATATGGGAGACTTTTGCACCTTACCCCAAAAGTCTTACAAAACAATTTATCATTCATCACTGATTGCTGCTCAAAGATATGCATAGCTCCACTTCTCCAGAGAAGCTAGATTCACAGCTACTAAGACGCACAGATTTTTCCAAACTGATGGGCTCACAAGACTCAAAAGGGACTCTAGGAAAGGTAGACCAACTATTCCAACTCATAACCAACACACACATTTTGCATCATGAGACTCACTTCCAATCCAGGATTCTTTTACAGGAAGCCCCAATGGCCTATAGCTAAGAGGAGCATTTCTAGCAGAAACCAACAAGAAGCAGGAAAGGAGGACCAGCCTCCCTCTTGGATTACCACAACGCTATAAAATTAATTGTGATGCCCTTATGATTCCTTGTGATAGGGCCCTTATGATGCCCTACTGACTTCTTACTTTTTGCTCCCTCCCACCCCTAACCCTCACACACCTTTTGTAAACATATGAATTGTGAATCCTAGCCAAGATAACACCATGTACATAAGCTGGTTAGCAATCCTGGCTCATTAACAAATTTAGGGCACATACTGCTCCCTTTTATCTTTATTGTGTACTTCTACAAGAGTCTAACATTTCATGTGAGAAACTCTGCCCCTAGAGAGCCCAGATTAATACTTTTCTGGAACTACAGTAGCCCAGAACACCACTAAAAAAATCTTGTGAATCACATAGATAATAAAAGCAGTTTTCAAGATATGATGTACAGCTGCACCAACATTTCTTTTGGAATTATAATTATGCACCACTAAATTCTTGTACCATCAAAACTGCTGAGCAGTATTATGTACTTTAGTGTCCAACTTTGCTTTTAGTTTTATACATGTATGACAGGGTGGTCCCAGTGAAGCAAATTTTGTTGTTCTGCAAAATTTATTGGTAGTGCTACTGAGGGTAGAATATGGTCCTTGAAATGCTGTTATGTAACAACTGCAGATGCCTGCTCTTCCCTAAAATACTATCAATTAATAAACCCTAACTCAAAGCCCAAACTTAGATCTCAGTTCTGCATATTAATTTAAGAAAAGAGATTATTTTTGCTTCAGAAATTAATTTTCATTCCAGAAAAAGAAGGCATGTCCTTAAGAAAACTCAGGCATCATTTCATTTGTTTAATTTATTGCTAAAATCCATAGAAGCAGCAAAATCAACAGTTAAGACCAAAGGAAAAATATCAAAACATATCACCAATCATTTTAGTTTTTTATGATGATTTACCAGCACTTGCTCCACCAGATGCCTTCAATGGAATATGTCATACAGCTTCACTTAGTTCACTAAGGTTACATTTATTGTAAAAATTCCTACAGAATTTATTGCTCTCTGTCCTCATCTCAGAAGTTTATTGTAGATGTGTAGAAACTACCTTGGAAGTACTTGTGGTGGGTTTTTTTGATTTTACAATATTACGAAAATTAAATATTATTACAAGAACACGCAAGCATTCCAACTATCTCAACGAAAAATGCAAACACCAAGGTGTTTATTCCAGTCCAACCCCATTGGTAGATTCTACCAGTAAGTGGTTGCAATTAATAATTTTATCTTCCTCCAATCTGGACAAATGAGAATCTCATTCCAAGTTTAATCTTTTTTTTTAAATTGTAATTTAATTTACATAATTTCTAGTTTCAGAATAAGAATACACTATTAACATTTCAGCTATTACAAAAGCTGAGCAATGACCCAACCATACAAATTCCAACTTCCTGAGCCTGCTGTCTTTGAGCAAGAAGAATGTCCTTTGAGAAAGAAGCAATGTGCTACATTTATTATGGTCCCTACAGAAAGGATGTTTGAACATGGCAGTATTCTGACACTGCAGGGTATTTAACAGATAATTGCTAAAATTAGAATTACAGTGTGACATCTCAAGAACAAATGAACCATCACTACTAAATAAATGTACATTAAGGGGAGAAAAATCAGCTTTTAATATTCAGGACAACTTAATTAATTTAAAGCACTTTGCCAAACAGTGTTTACTGACATGGAAAAAAATTTTCTTTGCAGTAAAAGCAATCTCCCTCAATTTCTTCGGTATGTCATTGAACAATTTGACAAAATGACATGAACGTGACTTTTCTGATTCTTTTCATATGTTCTCTCTCATAACTTTGGGCCCCCAGTTACATCTAAAGTGTCAAATTTAATGTCTCTAGCAGAGATTTCAAATCAGAAGAGTTCACTGAGAAGGAAGCTAAAAAGAAGCTCATAGTTCATGCCTCCTCAAATTAAAAGAAAACTTTTGCCAGAGGTGAACACCTTTCTATTGCTTGTCAATGGTGAGAGAAAACCAGGATAGACTCATAGAGAAGTAGACCCAGAAGGAACCTCCAGAGGTCATTTAGCTCAGTTCTTTGCCTGAAAGGATTATCTCCATCCAAACCAGCCTGCATAAATCCATTGTTTAAACTCTTAGAAAAACTACACAGTCAACACTGACACAACCACGACATACAAAAATGCTAACCTGCTACAGATAAAGCAGGGCCAAAGTCTGGCTGCTACAAAGGTTGTTGTCCATTCTCATGGACCCAGAGGGACAGCCTTCCATCTTCAGCTTCCCCTGTGGAAAACTGAAGTTTATTTCTTACCTATGGGGAACTTTTACCATCCTTTCCCCAGAGCCCAAAGAAGAAACTTTGATCCCAAAATCTTGCAGAAAAGGGTTGGAAGGGACCTGAGTAGATCATCAAGTCCAACCCCCTGCCATGGCAGGAAAGAGAACTGGGGTCAAACGACCCCAGCGAGGTGATTGTCAAGCCTTGTCTTACAGATCCCCAGGGTAGGAGCCAGCACCTGGAAGTTGGACGTTCCAGCACCGCTTGGAAGTTGGTTCCAGATCCTAGCCACCCTTACAGTGAAGTAGCACCTCCTGATGTCTAGTCTGAATTTACCCTCTGCCAGCTTGTGACCGTTATTTCTAGTCACTCCTGGTTGTGCTCGGGGAAACAGGAACTCCCCCAATGCCTACTGCTCCCCTCTGACTAGTTTGTAACAGGACATTAGATCCCCCCTCAGCCTTCTCATGTGGAGGCTGAACAGGTTCAGGTCCCATAGCCTGTCCCCCTAGGGCCTGCCCTGCTGCCCCCTGATCATGCGAGTGGCCCTCCTCTGGCCCCTCTCCATGCTGTCCACATCCCTCTTGAAGTGCAGCACCCAGAACTGGACACAGTACTCTAGCTGCAGCCTAACCAGTGCCACATAGAGGGGGAGTATCACCTCCTTGGACCTGCTTGAGATGCATCTGTGGATGCATGACAAGGTGCGGTTGGCCTTCCTGACTGCATCCCCACACTGCTGGCCCATGTTCATCTTGGCACCAATGATGACTCCAAGTTCCTTTTCTGCCTCTGCCCTAACAAGAAGGGAGTTCCCCAACCTGTAGGCGTGGTGCTGGTTCTTCCTCCCCAGGTGCATCACCTTGCACTTGTCAGTGTTGAATCCCATCCTATTCTCATCTGCCCACCCCTGTAACCTGTCTAGGTCCAATTGTAGCCTATTCCTTCCTTCTAGTGTGCCCACATCCCCCCACATCTTAGTGTCATCAGCAAATTTGAACGGGGTGCTTTTTACCCCCTCATCCAAGTCACTGAAGATGTTGATCAGTGCGGGCCCGAGGACTGAGCCCTGGGGAACCCCACTGCCCACATCCCTCCAGGTCAAAATGACCCATCCACCACCACTCTCTGGGTGCGACCCTCCAGCCAGTTGGCAACCCATTTGACTGTGTAAGTGTCACCCACAGTCCCCCAGTTTCTTAATGGGAACGGGGTGAGAGATAGTGTCAAAGGCCTTCCAAAAGTCCAGAAAGACTATGTCCACTGCTACCCCTGCGTCTAAGGGTTTGGTGACCTGGTCGTAGAAGGCCAGCAGGTTGGTCTGACAGGACCTGCCTCTAATGAACCCATGTTGTTTGCCCCTAAGCATAATCTCCCCTGCTGGCCCCTCATGGACATGTTCCAGAATAATTGTCTCAAAAAGCTTACCCACGATTGAAGTAAAACTAACTGGCCTATAGTTCCCTGGGTTCTCCTTCCTCCCTTTTTTGCAGATGAGAACCACATTAGCCCTCTTCCAGTCCTCTGGCACCACACCAGAGCACCACAAGTGCTCATAAAGCCGTGCCAGGGGTCCCGCAATGACCTCAGCTAATTCCTTCACCTTGGTCTTCCTGACTCAAAAGATGCTAAATCAAGGGTCACATTTACTGCTACAGACGAAGGCAGAAACCCCCATAATCCATACTAATCTGACCGTAAGGTAGAAAGGCAAGACCCTCTATCCAGGAACTTCTGGCTTGAAGGCCCAGCAGGAACAGTGGCACACTCCAATCAAAATCCTCAGCATTGGCTTCAGCCAACACCCAATACCTCTAAGGAAAACTTAACCAAAAAAAACCCAAAAACAAAAACAAAAACAACTTCAAACCCTGACCCCTGATACATGTAGCAGAAAGGGGGAAAAGGGGCAGAACTTCCTCTCAGCCCCATGCACCAACCAGCAAAGCCCAAAGCCCAGAAGTATGGGAAATATGCATAGTAGAATCTTAGCATAGCTACATTTAGATCATCCTCAACTAGTGGCTGTCTGATCTTTTCTTGAACACCTCCAGTGATGGAGATGCTACAGCTTCCCTAGGAAGTCAGTTCCACTGCCTCGCTATTCTGTGAAGTTTTTTTCTGATATCCAGTCTAAATCTACTTTGCTGCAACTTCAAGACATTGCTCCATGTCCTATTCTCGGCAGCAACAGAGAAAAGGGATATCCTTTTCCTTATGGCAAGCTTTCATGTATTTGAATACTACTATCATGTCTCTTCTTAAATACCTTTACTGCAAGATGAACATTGATGGCTAGAAAATGATATGTAAAGGCTTCCTTTTAGGAATTAGCTTGTAGGTAAAATAGATATGCTATTAGAATAATGGTTCAGGACAACAGTAAGGGTTAACTGATTTCTAAAAACCTATTTTGTCACACAGTTTCACAGCCTTCAGGGAAGACAGGGTGTCTGTGGCCAATAGCTTTGCACATCCTGGGAAACTGAAAGTATCCAAACTTTATTTTCATAATAGAAATAGGCCTGGATCCAGTGCTCACTTGCAAAAGCCCTTGGGCTTTCCAGTTTTGGGGGAACCGACCAAATCAAAAGGACACTGGTAAAGACCAAATTAGGATGTGTGCATGTGATAGGTTTATGAAAATAGGATTTTGGCTGATAAAACATAACATGGATAGTATGACAACCATGGGAAGAACAATTATCAATGCCCAAAGATGCAGAGTCATCAGCAAAGAAAGAATACAAAAGGAGGAGTTTTCAAAACGGCAAGTGGGCAGTTGGTATCAGCCCCCAACCTTCAAGGTTGCTGACATCAGACACTGAAGCAAAGAACCTCAAGGTGGCATTTATGTACCAGACAGACAGACCACTCACCTTGTGTATATTCTGGGTACTGGGGAATTTGGGTAATATATGTTGTAAACATCTTGCTTGCTTTGCCTGAATTGCTGTTATTTCCTATCATTGTGTATCAATAAAATTAACCTATTATCAACCAGAGGAGTTGTGGTAGGTCTGAAGGTTCTGCTTACCTGGAGCAAGGTCTTGGTGCTGGGTTGTGAATCCAGTGCCAACAAGCATGCGTACCTCCTTCAGCCTCTCCTCATATGACTTGCTTTCCAAACACTTCATCATCTTTATCACCTGCCTCTGAATCCTCTCCAACTTCCCTACATCCTTTTTTAAAATGTGGAGCCCAAAACTGCACAAAATACTCTAAATAAGGCCTAAGCTGTACCAAGTAGAGAGCACCTTCAGCTTCTTTTATTGATGCATCCCAAACTGCATTCACCTTTTCTCCAGCTCATAACACTGCAGACTCATGTTGAATCTGTGATCTACCATGACTCTTTCTTCACAGTGACACCACCCAGCCAGGTGTCACCCATTTTGTATTTGTATTTTTGATTATTCTTCCTGAGGTGCAGTGTCTTGCATTTGTCAGCATTGATCTTTATCCTGTTAGCTCCAACCCAGCTTTCCAATCAGTCAGGATCCTTTCCATTTGCACTCCTGTCCTCCAGTGTATTCATAATTCTTCAGTTTTGTGTCATCTAAAAACTTGCTTAAGCAGCTCTCAATTCAAACATTCAAATAATTAATAAGCAAGTTAAACAGCACTGGTCCAGAACAGACCCCTGTGGAACTCCAAGCCTACCATTCTGACGTGGATCCATTTATAATTACCCATTGTGTGCAGCTACTGAGCCTGTTGTCTATTCACCTTAGATTGGTTTTGTCTAACCCACATTTCTCCAATTTGTTTATGAGAAGGTCATGTGGAAATTTGTCAAAACCCCTGTTTAAAGACCAGATACACTATATCCAAAGCATTCCCTTCAACCACACAAGTAGTTACTTTGTCAAGGAAGGAAATTGTTTGCTTGACAAGAACATTTTTTGTTCTTAGAAAAATCCAAGCAGAGTCCTTCCAGTCAGCCTTTCTTCTTCCAGATGCTTGCAAGTGGATTTCCTTAGGATCTTCAGTAACTTCCCAGGTATTGAGAAGACTCTAACTAGTTTGTAATTCCCCAGATCTTCCTTTTTACCTGCTTTATGGAAGGGATCTAATATATTCACTCAAATATAAAATGAGGGTTTTTCCTCCAATCAGCATGGAGACAAAAGCCCACTCTCTTATATTTGCATATCAGTGAGTGGGGGGCGCATGGCTTCTTTGTGGGAGGTACCTGGAGTACACACACATACTGAGCAGTGCTGGGCTGTGCAGTCACCATGGCTTGCCTTGAAACACTGTTGACTCTGCTGGAGCCCAGCCCAATGTACTATTAGACAGCTCATGAGCCTTTTGGCTCTGGACTAACATCATGCACTTTGTACTATATATAAATAGGTACAAAAGTAGCCTTCAGAAGAGTGTTTATGGAATACCTGTGCTGAAATTTGCAGCAGCTAGAGTTGAGCCCAGAGTCAGACCCACAGCAATCTGCTGTTCCCCTCTACAGTTTCTGTTCCTCTCTCTGACCCTCTCTCCCTCTGTCACACATATTAGGATTGTGTGAATGGGCCGTATTCGATTCGGATTCCGATTCAGCCCGAATCGGGGACAGTGATTCGATTCATTGATTTGGCTCACAGTCCCTGATTCAATTTGGCTGAATCCAAATCTGAAGATTCGATGCTGATTCAGAGAATCAGTGGGGATTTGGCCATAGAAACAGCTTTAAATGTTTTTTCTATATATCTTGAGGTACAAGGCATGGCTGTGATGCTGGGGTGGATGGAGCATCCCACAGGAGCATGGGGAGCCCCCCACATGCTAAGCAGTGAACCTGGGTCCACTGCTGAGTGCACTGGAGGTCCCCCCTGGACCTCCCTGGCTCAGCAGTTGGCCATGGGGGGACCCCAGGGGCCCCCCCAGACCCAGGAGGCACCAGTTGCCGAGCTGAGGGGGAGCTCTTCTGGGTGCTCCCCGGAGGACCCAGAAGTGGACCGGGAAGTGCTTCTGGTCCATTTCCAGGTCAAGCCCACTGGCTAGCCTTCCATGCTCCTGTGGGACACTCCATCTGCCCCAGCATCACAGTATTGATGAGCCGCCTGATACCTTGAAATATGTAGAAAAAACATTTAAAGCTGTGTCTATGTCCAAATCATTGAATCTTTCTGAATCTCTCCAAATCAATTCAGAGGGTTCTGATTCAATCTGGAGAAATTAAAGGGTCTCCTGATTCAATTCAGATTTGGAGATTTGGCCACCGAGTTGGGCCAAATCTTTGCCAAATCAAATCAGGGATTGAAGCTTCACACAGCCATAACACACAGCTCACTTTCACATTGTGCTTGAGGAGAAAATGGCCTGAGCAGGGTCTAACAGTAAGGTAGGGGCATGAAGGCACAGGGGGAAGAAAGTGTACATGGCTAGTCACTGAATGATGTGTACTGAGCCCCTTTGTCCACCGGGTGTCACACCAGTTTTTGTGTTGTGAGCCCCTTTATCCACTAAGTATTGCCATAATTTGCAGGTATTTGTGTGTAATGAATGTTCTTGGACTCCAGGGGATGCAAAGGGCAAAAGGGCCACCTGATCCCAACAGTCACTATTTTTCCTGCTACAGTAGTGTAAGGAGGATGAATTCAACTCTTATAATTAGATTCTAAACCTGGAAAACCATAACAAATTCATAAATTTTCCATATGTAGAATCTAATTATTGGGGAGTTGTCTTGTATTTCAGTAAATGTGGTATATTGGCCCTTTCTCAGTCCACTAGTACTTCTGCTGTCTCCTGAAACGTCATAAATATTATTGCCAATGGCTCTAATAGCATGTCTGCCAGTTTCATCAGTACCCTGGGATGAAGTTCATCAGGCTCTGCTGAACTGAATTCCTTCAGAACCATCCAAAGCTCTTTGACTGCCTTTTGTGTTGTATTATCTCTCAGCTTGTCACCTTCCTTAGCCAAGTAATCTTTATTAGGTGTCTGGTTGAGCTTAAAGTTTTTGTAAAGTCTGAGGCAGTAGCTGAGGCAAAGTAGCCTTCTTTGCATCTTCTATTAAAAGTTCAACCTAGCTATTTAACAGTGTACCCACAGGTTTCTTGGTCTTTCTTTTCTGGCCAACATACTTATAGGACCTCTTCAAGTTGTCTTTAAATTTCCTTGCAAAGTACAGCTCATTCTTTATCTTTGTCTTCCTGATTTTGTCCCTGCAGGTTTTTGCTATTTTCTGGTATGCTTCCTTGGTCACCTGTTCATTTGTCATGACCTGTATGCTTTCCTTTTGTAGTAGAAGCATCTTAGAAGCTCCTTTGCAGCCCCACTGGTCTCTTACCATTCTTCTTATACTTCCATCATGTCAGAATAGTTTCTTGTTGGGTCATTTAGAAACCCTTCTGCACAACCTTTCCTTCAGCCTATCCTCCCCTGGCACCATGCCTATTAACTCCTTCAGTCAACTGAAATCCACCTTTTTGAAATCTAGCATCTTAATTTTCTCCCAAGTTGCCCATCATCTTCACATTCCCCAACAGTTCTTCTTTGTTGGTCAGAATAAGATCCAAGGTAGATAGTCCCCTAGTTGTACCCTCAACCTTTTGGAACAGAAATCTGTCCTCCACACAAGTTAGAAACAAGCTCAACATTTTATGTTTGGCTGAATTGTTCTTCCATCTGAAGTCCTGAAAACTGAAGCATCAGACAATCAGTACTGTCTCATAAGTTTTGGATTATTGTGTCACCTCTTTAAAGAGTGCCTTATTCACCTCTTCTTCCTGACTTGCTGGCCTGTAATAAATCCCTACTATTATATCAATGCTGAATCTTGCACCTGGTATCTTCACCCAAATATATTCTGATCTGTTTTCTTCCTCCTGAATCAGGGAACAAATATATATGTTTTTGACATACCAAGGTGACACCACCACATTTTCTCCTAACATTGCTTTCCAAAACAGAGTATCGTTCAATGTTGAAATTCCAGTCATAAGAGCTGTCCCTCCAGGTCTCTGTGATACCAGTCAAATTACTGTTCTTTTCACAGGCTGTAACTTCCAGCTTATTGTATCTATGCCTCACATTTATATACACACACTGGATGCGTTTTGCATTTTTATCTACTCATTTCTCTTTTGCATCATCACTTGTTGCTGTTCTTTGGCTCACCAGCCATCAAAGAACTCTTTGGCACATACATCATGCTCTTTACAGAACAACAGTGCCAATTGACATGGATAAGCAGCAAACATCCTCTGAGGGATGTATGAGCTTTGGCACTCTTTCTGTGATACCCTGAATTCAGGCTCCAGGCATACTGCTCACCTCCCAGGACCCCAAATCCAGATGACAAATTGATGCTGCTGCCCCCACAGAAAGGAGTCACCAACCACCACCACTTTTCTCTTCCCTCTTGGTGCAGCAAAAAATTCAGGACAGCAACAAGTGATGCAAAAGGGAAAGGGTCTCATAATCTTTTTGTTGATTTTAAAGTAAAGGGGTTTTATTACTTTTGTTTTCTAAAACACTCTTCATACTAAAATACCTAGTATTATCATGCACTATTTTGACTAAATTAAAAAAACAATGAAACAGAAGCTACCTGTGCTTCAGATAGTAAAGAAGAGTTATTTTATACACCTTCCAAAATTAAGAGTAAAAAATACTTTAAACCTGTATTCTGGTAGAATATTTTGGATAACATTCTTGTGGATAAAACTCACTGATTTATAGTTACCCTTGCACCCAAATTTCTGCAGCTTGAATGACTTGAGAAAAGATGTGGCATTTGTTTATTATTGTTTCGATGGGCACTTGTGAAAAATTTGGAAATAAGTCTGGGAAAGAAACAAGTGTGATGTTTTTCCTACATACCTTGAGGTACCAGGCATGGCTCATGAACGTTGTGATGCTGGGGTGGATGGAGCATCCCACGCCAGAAGCAAATGATTCTATGATTTTAAGTGGGGAGTCCTGGGTTCTGGTCCTGGATATTAGAATTCCTTATACATTTTACATTAGACAGTAATGGGTTTTTGAAAGCCCAGGAATAATTCCAGAAGAAAGGGTGACGCCAAGCTAAAGAGTCACTCTCCTTGCTCACTCTCCTTCTTGTCCCATGAATCTTGGACTTTAGAAAGTAGGTTAGTTTCACCATGAGGCATAAAGCAGCCCACA
Organism: Crocodylus siamensis; assembly: GCF_052110815.1. Lineage (NCBI taxonomy): Eukaryota > Metazoa > Chordata > Crocodylia > Crocodylidae > Crocodylus > Crocodylus siamensis. The sequence goes on from NC_143398.1 coordinate 71,465,613, forward strand.
AATCTAGTCCAAAATTGAGTGGTTAAGGCATTTTCTTGGGCTAAGAACAGACAATCAAAAAGCCCAAGGAGGAATTGTTTCCATCATCATAGGTTAGTTCAAACTGCATAGATTGAATAGATAAGCAAGTGAACAGACATTAACTTTTGATTCCGGAAATGCAGCCACATGCCTGCAGTGGCCCAAGCCAGAAGCCAGGGCCTGCTAGAGCACACCTCCCTGCTTGGCTGGAGCAGGCAGCTTGAGCCAAGGCTAGCTAGCCCACCCAGCTTGGGAGGTTTTGGGGGAGGTGCAAAGCATCCTGGGATTCTGGGGGACTGCGAGTTAACTTTAATCTGGAGGGGATCTGGAACAGAAGTTCAATAAATCAATTTAACTTAAATCAGTTCCGTCTAATACTACAACTATCCAGGTTTATCTTAAACCAGTTTCAGCCATTTTGAAAGTGGTTTATGTGCACTGAACTTCTGTTGTGTTATAGATTTGAACCATTTTCCAATCAGTTATACTGGTTTATGTGTAATTTCTATCCCTAGCCTTAGGGAGTGGAAGATGTGAATTTGATTCCTCTCAAACTAAGAGGGGCTTAAAATCCAGGCCTCTGACATCCTGGGGAACTATATTTATCACCTGGGCATTGGGAACCACTACTTTTAGCTATGTTTTTATTTTGATGCATGTATGCTCCCATTTTCAAACAGTTGTTAGATGTACCTAAGGAACTGGGCACTTCTCAGCACAGATTTGGATCTCAAGAAAGCTTAGGTAGCAGTGATTTGATTAGGTAGGTGGCCACTTCTTAGCATGCATAGTAGTCTAGCTGTAGGTGCCAAATGGAGATGTCTCATTAATTCAGTCACCTAAGCAGTTTTGCAGCAGCTGGTTGAGATTTGCTTTGTGATTTATGGGATTAAATTATGCATACATCTTATTTAGGCACATGGGAAGTAATTTAAAGTTTGGCCCTTAGTGACCCAAATTTACACACAGCCTGAATTATAAGTGTTGCTAGCTTAGTTAAATACCTCACATATGAAAAATCAAGCTGCTGTCCTGGATGAATAATTCTGTGGCATTTCCAAGCTGAGACATCCTCTCCTACACTCCCACAATTCCTCTCCCACAACTCCCATACTTCCAAGTATAGGAGCTAAGTCCCATCACCTCCTATACTTGGAAGAAAAGATGTGGAAAAAACAACTCTGTGAAAAGGGCTCACTCAGGAAACAAGGACATGTATCCTTGTTTTTAACATTATTGAACAATTAGTCCCTGCTCAATAACAGATGAACCTCTTTATTTGAAATATTAAATCAAGGCCTGCAATCAGAGTACTTTAAATTTTAATAAGAAAATCAAATGTAGAAAATCAAAATAACTTTAATTTTTATTTTTATAATTTGAAACCAAAAAATAAATGCATTGCCTTTATGTAACAAATCCAACAAATTGTGTTTAATGGTGTCTGTGGAATTGTTTCCAAGAATAGCTCTCGCAGCTTGATGTTTCACAGAGCCTTTGATTTCACCCAACTTTGACTCACTAGCATAGCAGACACAAAATAATCTGTCTGTCATAATATAAAATGTAGTGCTACATTTCCGGTCAAATGATTCATTACCTTGCAGAAAGGTGAGACCGCAATAAAGTCACACATTAGCACCTGTAGGGAACTTGACTACCATAATTTGTTTCACTTTTTTATCAAAGACAGTTTAGATTTATGAAGACACAATAAAACATTGGTCATAGTACAGAAATAGTAGTACAGTCTCTTCCTTCTCACTTCTTCTCTTCCTCCCTCTCTCTTTTAGTGCTTATTGAAGTGCTGTCTGTCACTGTAAAATAAGCATACTGTCTTAAATTAATGCCTGGTTACTTTATTACCAACATCCTCATAATTTAAAATTACATGTGTTCCCACAGAGATTACATGTGTTCCCACTCTACACAAGTCTCTATATTAACACTATGTTTTTTCTTTCATTTCCTTCAAAACTTTTCTAAAAACCACTTCCAAAATCCTATCTATCACATCTCAAAAATCTATAATACTTCCATTCCATCGTCTAGTCCATTGTACCAAAGTGTTTGTTTTTGTTTTGTGATGATGCAATACAAATCTTTTGAGGGTTTGATTATCTGATGGCAACTGTCAAATACCATGTGCATGTACTATTTTGTATAAATAATTAGCAATAAAAATTCTGCAGGTGCTTAGCACAGTGCACTATGGTGAAGGCAATAAACAGCTTTCTTCCATTGGCAGAGTAGTTCTCAGAAATCAATCCGGATTCTACTGTTAAAAAGCTAAGTTTACCCCATATTGTCTCCCACCTAGAGAGGCTTAATATGCAGTTCTATATCAAGAGGTGAAACATGCATCCTGATTGAAGAAAAAAAAGGAGTTTATATCAGTCTTCTTTTCTATAAAAAATAACAGCAACAGATTTAAGACCAGATGCAGCTTTGGCATGCAAATGGAACCACACATTGGTGTTTCAGTGTTCAAAACAAACGCTTCCCCCCAAGCTTTAATTTGATCAAGTATAAAATGTAACCTCTTTATACAGAGACTGGGGAGAAGTAGGCACCTCTAAGTTTTATGGACCACTCTTCAGAGGTGCTTAGAGCTAGGAAACACTAAGCGTAGGGTTGTGTCTGAACTCCACCCAACTCCTCTTAAGAACTTTGGTCCTTGAGCCAAAGTAGCTTATTAGGCATCTGCATTCACTTGGGAGCCAGAACACCTAGTTCCACTTCTGCCCAGAGGTAATGGTAGTGCAGCATGTGCCCACCTTTTCCATAATAGCTTAGTAGTTAAAATACTCATCAAGGAGTACGAGTTCTGGACCCTCAGCCTAAAGGGATTCAAAGCCACATCTTCCATCTCTCAGGAGAGTGCTGGCAGGCACCTAAAAATGGGTCCTGAAGGAGAACAAAAGGGTGCGTGCACACATGATGCCCAGACAATGAACACATGACAAAAATTTTCCTGTGTATGGCTTAATGGCATCACACTTTACACGTATGCAAGTGTTTGGTGATTTAAATGAGTTTGCATAATCACAAACTAATTCCCATCCCAATGTAGTTTAGTTTCAACTTGGAACAGTGCAGCCAATAATCTATCATGTGTACATGGCAAGTCACTGAACGACATGTAGTGAGCCCCTTTGTCCACTCGGTGTTGCTACAGTTTACAAGTATTTGTGTGTAAAGAATGTTTTAGGACATGAAGTGTAGCTGCAGAGCCTGACATGAATCAATCTTCGGCTGACCTCTTCTTATTATTTTATTAAATAAAGAATTCAAAGACACTGATCTGTCATTATTATCTCCTATTTCACTTGGCGTGGTGGGTGTCCAGAGGGCCCCAGGGTGTGTTGGGGGGGGTGCAGATCAGGGTGATCCCAGGCTCTTTTAGAGATTGATAAGTGTGTGTGGTATGTGTGCCCTTCTCCATTACTGGGGATAATGTGGTGCATTGTGTACCCTGACCCCCTCAGCACTGTTATAGAAATACCACACAGTGAAACATGCTATTGAATTCTGGGCATCTAACTTGGGGTTAATACTGTGAGCAGTGTTGAAAAACAACCCAATGGAATAAAAGTGACCTAATGTTAGCGAAGGTGTATCCTATTCCCTTAGTGCAGGGTTCAGGGTTACTGCAGGGAATTAATAACCAATTGCCCACTTTAGTGGGCTTTTGAGCATGGTTTTCTTTGCCGTAAGTAGGCACCCTGTCTCAGGATGGTGGATGATGGATACTAGCCTACAGGCATCATAACATTTTTTTTCAGCGTGCCGCTCCCCCACTCCTCCTGCAATTGTATTGGCAATTAGAATTTTGTCAAGCCTGCCTGACTGGTTTTAAAGTTGTTCTGATCTCAAACACTGTCAATCATCTGGTTCAACTTCTGACCCCTGATAAGCTTGATGCACTCAGAGCAGCAACCCAATTAGCACTCCCTGCATTTAACAATATTCTGGGCCAGTCCACCAGCACCCAGCCTTGATCTGGTCACTGTGTCTTTCTCCCCACCTTGGGTGGGGTGGCTGATGGAAAGCTGCATGCACTCAGAGGAGATGTTATGGGCACAGTGCAGCAGCCCCAATTACTGCTCAGTTCCATACCCACACTTTTGGCAAACACCTTCCCCCCAACTCAGCCCAGAGATGGGTGTGTCTTCTTCCATTAGTGCAATATGTCTGAACCAAGTCTGGCTTTCATTGCTTTGGCTTACCTCCTCCCCACAACCCACACCTTTACAACCCTTCTCATGTCAGCAGACAGACATGGACAAAAATTCATTTTAATTTCACCAAAGCATTTTATTTTACCATCATTAATTGAAGCAGAACCAAAATAACGCAGGAACACAATGCCCATTCCCCAATTTGTACAGCCCTAACAACTCAAAACCCAACACCCTCCATAGGCTGTTCTTCTCCTCCTTCCTCCCTCTGTCTCACTCTACTCTTCATACCTCAAGTGTTGTGGCACTCTCCCTCTCCTGATAGAGTAGGGGCACCTCTTGCTCGCAAGCACAGTGGATGTCACTGAGGTTGTCACTATGGGGGCTGATCACAGATAAGGGTCTCTATGAGGGTTAGTCCATGGATGGGGCATGCACAGTGGATGTCACCTGGGTGGTTGTGGGGGAGGAGGCACTTCATGAATGGGGGCCGGGATCATACGTCTAAGGAGCTCCTGTCTAAACTTGCCCTCCATTCGTCAGCTCTGGGTGATATTCCGACAGCACTTATTAGATAAGTCAAGGAATTCCCTTGTCCTGGCCATGATGTACCTTTGCACTGCTGCCTCTCCCTCTTCAACCTTTCTACACACCTCCCATGGTTCATCCTGCCATTCATCCATGGACTGCACTTGCAATTCAGAGGCCACTACCAAGCCTCCATCGTGCTTTCCCCCAGCCGAGATCAGTTATATAGACATGGGAACATGGGCTACATGGTGATGCCTTGTCAGAGAAGGTACATCTTACTTTGAGGACAACCATTTTGCCCTGGAGGCAGTAAAATGGAAGGAAAGGAAACAAGACCAAGAAATCCATGGTCCAACCCTCCCTTTACCTACCACCCGTGGCATTTGCCAGAGAGTCTGCGGTTCTAGGATTGGCCTTCTTAGCCATCAATGGACTTAATTACAAATTCTTTACTTGACCCATGGGAGTGATCATCCTCAGCCATGAGGTATCACCAACAATGACGACAGCTATGTATAAAGTCACTTGCTGTTTGTAGTGACTTTTGTAAACTTATAAATAAACTGAGAGAAATAATTAGCCGTATTAGTCTGAAGTCAAGCAGGAAGCATGGCATGTGGCACTTTTGAAGACTAACTCATTTAGAAAAACATAAGCTTCATCATAGCATCTGATGAAGTGCCTATTGCCTAGGAAAGCTTCTGCCTTTCTCAACAAGTTAGTCTCTAATATGCTACCCTGCCCTACCTTCTGCGTATAAATAACTTGAAAAAGAATTCAATTCAGCTGCTTAATTGGATGTGTTTTTTTCTCAGAAATATCATGGATACTTTGGCTAGAACAATAAAGCATTTTGGATGACACCTTCTAAGTGCTCTTAAATGTCTTGTGTTTGATGAGAGGTGAGTTAAAAATGTGCTCTACAAACAGTCTGCTGAGTTTTGCATTTGAACTGTCTGAATCAGCCAAAATTTACTCTAACTTTATTTAAGGACTCTGAACTATCCATAGAAGCTTTTATGAATACTGGTGGTTTCTAGATACCTGCACATTTTTTCAAGCTTCTTTCACCCTGTATTTCAAATTACTGGCACAGTGCTTGAAGCAAGTCAGGCAGTACATTTTTTGTGTTCCCAATTGACTTCCTTCCTTGTGGTTAGAAGCACAAACCTGCTCAGCACAGGCTATTTTCAGCTTTTTACTATTTGTGATGCTGTGGCATCTAGAGACTAGTTGCAATCAAAACGAATTATATAAAGGCGCTGTACAAACATGCAGCAAGAGTCAGTTGAACCTATTAACATCAGTAATATCACTTCCCTTTACTGCTTCCAACAGGACTCCTGCAACCAGGTCAGGAATGAGGAATAGAAGGGGACCTACTGGGGACTCCCACACACCAAGAAGTCTACTAGGAGGCCTTCAAAGAAGTTTCTACTCAGGCAGCTCAAAGGAAACAAGGCAGGCCTGAGGACCTGAAGTCATGAAATTAATCAGTTCCTTATACTACGTCTATACCTAATGGAATATAGTTAATTGGTAGGTAAATTGTTTATAAAATACAGAGAAACACTAACAGTTAGGCAAAGGTGTGATTAAATAGGATTATATTTCTTCCCATAAATTATCTGCAAAAAAATAAACTCTGAACTTAAAAGACTATCCTTTTTAAAAATAGGGGGAAAATAGAAGAGAAGAATTAATGTCATGAACTACCACCATATACAAAATTTGATATTTATCCACCATCAAAATCCAGACTCCTGCTTTGGGAAACCTTATCTTGCCATCATGCCAGTTAGTTCTGCAACCATTGTATCTAGTAGTGTTTCTGAACAGCTTTTATATTTTTCACATACAAGGATATTGCCTTTTCATTAATTATGTCTCTGATGAGCTTTTAGAAACTGTGTTGAAATGTCACGTAATTCAGATTTGAAAAGGTCTCCTCAAATTACACATGACAGGTCATATGTATTCCAATCAGAATGCTCCAATCTTATTGACTCATTCAGAGAGACGCATAGCTCCATCCTGCAACTGTTAGCTCCAGGCAGGCATTTCTGTTCCTTCTAGCTGAAATGAAGACAGATGGGGTTTGACAGAGTTTCCCCTTCAGTGGCATCCCAAGGAGAATTAGCTAGCCTTGTCTTCTACTTGATGTAGACACAAGTGACAAACAATGGCCAGTCAGAGGTATTTTCCCCACACTAAATCCACAGCTCTGACAGCAAACACTTCTAAAACAAGCCCAAAGATAAGGAAATAAATTCATGTGAGGTTATAACATTGGGATGTTTTGTAAATTTTGTCAGTGTTATCTAATAGCAGATGCAAAGTTAATCATGCTATTGATGTGAAGAAAGATGTTAATAATAGTGGGCCATAGGCATTTTCCGCTAATTTTCTGTGTCTTGACTATGTTTTAGCTAAGGGAGTGGGGGGAGTGAAACTTCAACTACACAAATAATTCACAAAGCTGCAGCGTTTAGATTAAATGTATGAGCTATTCAAAGATATTTTTAAAGGAAGTTCAGCTTACTTAAGGTGTAACAGGGTGTTAAGATAGAAACCTTGTTACTTGGGGAAGACCATGGAACTTGGGTTGTTGAAGGGGATGGGGTCCTGAAAAGGGCAAGGCCGGTAGCTGACCAGACTCAGCTGATGGGGATCTACACACTGAGTGGAAATAAGAGAGATGAAAGCAGCCACCATGCTTAAAAGGCAGGCACTGAGGGACAAGACCTTGCCCCTCAGGGCACTTAGAGAGAGGAGGGAGTCCATGGTGGACAATGGACAGAACAGGAACACTTAAGCCCAAGGGACAATGAATTAATGGCTGACTGGCGAGTGGCAGGGTACTTACCTGAGGGCTCACAGTTGGCAAGGGCAGCTGAAGGAAGGTCCAGGGAGACTTTAAGGAGAATGTTAGAGAAGGGAATTAGGGTAAAGGGATCATGGGTAACCAGGCGAAGCAGTGAAGGAACCGCATCCCTGTTAAAGAGCAACAAGCACAGCTTGGTGGGCTGGAGAGGAAACTGCATCCCTGTTAATAAGCAATAAGAGTGGCCCATTAAGACTTTGTAACTACCACAATAAATGGAATAACTTCTATCCAGGTGGTTACTGGTATCACACCTCACTTAGGAAATAACTCTTATCATTTCTCCCATCTCAAGTTGTGGCAGAAGTAAGGGAGGTGCATCCACCCTCCCACAAAATTGGTGTATTGGCTAGGAACCAGCACACCAACAAAGGACCCAGGTAATCATGGAAACCATGGACATCCAAGTCCCGAAAGACTGGCAACATGCCCACAACATCACCCTATAGATCCCACCAGGGCAACAGGCACAACCGGGTGCGGATGCAGACCCAAGAAGCTGAAGCCAGGAATGGCTGTTCACCCATCAGCAAGATTTGAGTAAAAAAATCAAGGTTCAAAAGGTATCTCTGGGGAGGGAAGGGAAAGGCTCAAGTTTCCCCAGAATATCTCCCCAGGACAATGTAAATGCATATCTGGAAGCATTTGAGAGGATAGCAACAGCATCCAAATAGGACCCAAGCAGCTGGGTGGTGCGAATAGGACTACTTTCCATCTGCCCCCTCAAGCAGCGTCTGAAGCCAGGGACTACTGTAAGGTAAAGGAAGCCATACTTTACCACCTTGAAATTTCCTCTGAGACATACCAACAGAAATTCTGGGTGTAAGGGGACAAAGGGACTTCAGGAATTCTCAGGAACTTAGCCAAGCGATGGCTACATCCTGAAGAGAGGTCCACAGAGGAGGTGCTAGACCTCATAGTATTAAAACAGTTCCTAGCTGACCTCTGGGGCAATACCCAACATTGAATGAGGTGGCACCAACCTAAGATGGTGGAGGAGGCCCTACGTTTGGCTGAAGACTACATGGTGTCCAAGGCAGAGGGGGACCCTCCTAAAAGAGAATGCCCAGGGGCAACCAGGACAGAACTTAAACCTGAAGGGCCCAGCAAAGGGAAGAGAATGGAGATTGCCTGAGCCCAAAGCTGTGAGCCCTGGAGCTGGGAAGGCAAGGAAATAATATGTTACAGGTGTGGGCAGAAAGGACATGTGGCCTAATTCTGCCCTCACAAACTACAGGCTAAGGCTCCGACTGACAGTCTCCATGAAGAAAAACGGACTGTAGCTGTGGATGCCACAAGGGGCCAGGATGCCAAAACAAACCCATTGTCAAGGTCAAAGTGGGGGATACCATAATTCCCATGGTAGATGACACCAGCTGCTCACAATCCATGATGTGGGTTGACCTCATAGTGTCACAGCTGGGAGCCCCCAAAACCACTGTAAGCATTGTCTGCATACATGAAGCCTTGCACACATATGAGTGTGGGCGACTCAGGCTCCCAGTGCTGGGTCAAACTGAAGAGATCAGTGAGATTGGCCAAGACACTCCTGTACCCCATGCACTGGGTCCACTGAAGGGAAGTGGTCACCCAAGTTCTCAGGATGAACCGGGGGGGGGAGTGGAAGAGCAACTCTGGATTGGCATGCTTCGGAACCCCTGACGGAGAGGAAGGAGAAGACCTCAATCTGGAACAGGTAATTGGAGATGGATATTTCCAAGAGGAACAGGGTCAGGAACCACTCTTCCAGAACATCTGGCTAAACCAACTAGCCAAGCAAGAGGAAGAGGTGCTAGACCCTTAGAAGATGAAGCAGAGCCCATGCTTCAAGGTAAGGATGGGCATTCTATATTGGGTAGAGGATTAAAGAAGACAGGGTGGAAAAGCAACAGATCTTAGTGCCGCAAAGGTATTGGGGTGACTTACTGCAGGTGGTCCATACTCTCCCAACAGGAGGGCATCTGGGAAGGGACAAGACAGAAGCCCATTTAAAGTGCCAGGTTTTCAGCCTGGGCCTCTATAAAATGGTTGAGAGGCACTGCTCTGAATGTCCCGAGTGCCCAAAGACCAAGGGAGTAAAGCCAGCAAGAGTCCTATTGGTACCACTGTCTCTGGTAGGGAGACCTTTTGATAGAATTGCCCTGGACATCATGGGACCATTTCCTCACAGCTGAGCCAGATACCAATTTGTTCTAGTAATCATCGACTATGCTACCTGATTCCCCAAAGCTGTACCCCTACAATCACTAATGGTGACAGCAATTGGGAGGCACTCATGAAATGGGTCCGATGGGTCCAAATACAGAAGAAATTCTCACCAACCAAGGTAAAAATTTCACCTCTAAGATATTGAAGGGGATATGCAACATGCTGAAAATCAAGCAGCTCAGAACCTCCATCTACCATCCCCAGATAAATTGTCTAGTTGAGTGTTTCAACAGGACGCTTAAGGAAATGATCTGGGTGTGTATACAGTGGGATCCTAGGAGATGGGATGTGATGCTCTTCTTGATTCAAGAAGCCCCTTTGCTCTTCTTGATTCAAGAGGCTCCTCAAGCAGAATATGCCCCGTTTGAATTGGTATACGGACACAGTCCGTGGGGTCTGCTGGATGTGATATGCGAAGGATGGGAGTCTGGACCTGGGGCCACAAACCTTCCCCAGGCAGTGGCTCACTTTAGAGAGTGACCAAAGAAGGCTCAAGGTATAGCCCAGGAGAACCTAAGTAAAAGACAGACAAAGCAGAAGCAACTCGATGATGCTCATGCCTCAGAGAGAAAAATATAGGTCAGAGATTGAGTGTTGGTACTATTCTTGGATAGCTCCCACAAGTTGCTATCCAGCTGGCAATTCCTGCGGTAGTTGACACCAGCTGCTCACAGTCCATAATATGGGCTGACCTCATACCGTTACAGCTGGGAGCCCCCAAAACCACCTGCAGACATGGAAATGGTCTGCATACATGAAGGCTCATACACATATGAGCACCAGCAACCCAGGTCTATGGTCCTTTGGGCCAAATATAGACATTACGCTTTTACTGGTATAAGTGATCGGAAACCAGTCTATACTGGTAACAGAACAGAAGTTCAACACGCAGGCTGATTTAAAAATGATGGAGCCTGATCTAAGATTTGACCCTCCCTCCCCACCAAAGGGTGAATGTCCATTTTGTTTGCTACTGATCTAAACTACATGGCTTACAGAAAAATGCATTACTTAGATTGATTCCACCTCAGGCTTTTAAAATGTCCATACCTAGCCTTAGGGAGACCACACTAGTGGTGTAATTCAGAACACTTCATCAGTGGCTGATGCTAAAGCTATGTTGAGCAAAATGAGGGAGCTGCACTAAGCATTCTTTCAGATACCCTCTGCAAGGACCAACACTAGATTTCAGATGCAAGGGAGAATGTAACTCGTCAGTTTTTAGAGAGATAGTTTAATTTCAATGCTACATTGCCATATGATGATCAACTAAAAAAACCCAATTCTTAAACATCATTTATTTTCCTCACCATTTTATGATTTTTATATTTGCTCTAAATCCCTCTTGTTTGCAAATAAAATAGTTATATACATGTGGGTGCAATTCTGATTGGCAATTCATGCTGTGCTTGTCAGCCTCTCTCTAAGCTATGCATTCACTATAAAGAAATCCAGTCCAAACAAGACTGTGAATTTATTATGTAAGACACTCTCTGGTTTCAGCAGCTCCATTGATTCTTATGAGCCTGAGTGGCTAGAAGGCTCAATGATATAAGTACAAGAGCAGATTTCTGAGGCCTTTAGTGATGACAATCAGAGCAGCAAACTTTAGTTTTGCGGGCTTCTCTTTCACTGGAATCCCAAATGTTAGTATGCTCCAGGGGTATATGTTGCCAGAGTCAACAGCTTAATCTATTTCTAAACAGAATCCACTTTAAATAGCAATGGCAAGGATAATACTATTGAATGAATGAGTTCTGTTTGCATCACATAAAAATACTGTTCTAGGCAAAAGACTTGCTCTGCTGCTCACCCTGGTCACTTGCCTGCAGTGTAATACATATTAGAAATCATTACGGAGTGGAATCATTATAACAGTAATCTCTTTCTGCACTATGACTCAAAGCTATAATAGAATTTTTATTGGATCAATATCTGCCCAAGTATTCAAAGTGGTTATAAATTCTCATGGCATTAATGAGATTCTGCAATTTGTCACAAAAAATAGACCAAGTGAATCTACAGCTACTGGAGCTGCTGAAATAACTCAGGTATATGGAAACACTAGCAAGGTGTTGGGTCCTCAGACAACTATCCTTGTGTCAGTGGTTCATGTAGGAGAGCTGTTTAAAAGCCTGATCTGTAACCTGTGGTTACAAAAATAGTCCTATGGCTCCCTTGATTACAGTTGCTGTAGCATGCTAGTCAAATTCTAATGATGTCCCTATCAAAACTTCCTTTCGTAGTTTCAGCTGGATATACTATTCCATACTTTCTTTCAAACATCTGTGTTCTTTGCCCTTGTTAATTTAGAGTATTCAAGTCCAGATTGTTTTCTTTCTGCCTCCCCAGGAAGGTGCTAAGAGAAAGGAAATTACAGCAAGTCTTGTCTCTCAGTGGACTGGATGATTCTCATCAGTAAGAGTCAGTACTTGAAATGCACTTAACTGATTTTTTTTCTTAGCTTTTTAAATTAATTGATGATGTACCAAGCAAGGGTTTAGCTAAACCTTAAGAAGATGTTGAAGTACAGGTCCATTTTATGGAAAATAATTTATATTTAGCCCCACAGTATCTGTTTATCAATCTTTAATCTTGTTTCATCAGGAATATACAAAAGACATGCAGATGATGAAACATGAAGAAAAACAATCAAATGAGGAATATAATTAGCTTATATCTTGGTGAGTTGTGCCTTGGTATAACTTTACATATTGGTTTCTTTAAGAATGGAGCCAATCATACTAACATTAAAAAAACTGCAGAGTAATTTCTGCTCTATTTTCTTTGAGATTTCCGGTATGATTTTTGAAAGCCTTTTGAATTTCTAGGATGAGGAGCTTCTTTTATATATACCAAGCCTGTTCTTCCCCTAACAACAGTTTTTGAAAGGAACACATGGCCACACATCCTTTCTAACAATAAACACACAGGCATTTATCCATTACCTGGGAGATTTCTGTGAGGCGGGCACTTCTGCTTATGCTATAGCAGGTGACATCAGCTCACTATATGCTGAAGTTCACTTCTGAATCGTGTTCTTTGATTTCAGTGGGCTTGTATGAGCATAACTGGAGGTAGCATTTGGCCCAGAACACAAATTAAAATGATTAAACCATTGATGTTGACCCTTTGACAAGCTGTCTGATTTGCATCAGTTTTCTGAGCCAGAGCAAATTCCAGTGGAGAGAGGCCCAACCTATTACCCCTAACCCATATAAAATGATCTTTAACTGGTTCAGGATGGACATAGTGCTCCTATGCCTACTTCACCCTGTGAAGTGTGTGACCAGGGCATCTACCAGAGGAGCTCTGGGGTTGAAAGAGTCCAGGGTCTCAACTGATGCTCAACAGATGGTTTCAGGACACTGGATTACAGAGAGACTTTAAACCAACTTTTCACATTACATGTAAGAGCTAAGATCTGGATTTTATGCAGATTTCATACAGTGCTGCAAAGCTTGTAATCCTAAAAGTAAAATCTGAGTTAGACAGGCTATCATTGTTAATTATCTTCCTTTAAAAAAATACTGAGTATAAAAACCAAAATCAAGGCTGTTTTTAGAAAGGTCTGCTTCAGGATGACAGGGTGACATTGACATTATCAGCATAAGCTTTGTCTCAATTCTTAAACACTAACTTCAGAACTACAAAGTAAGGAAAAATAGTCTTTAATTTTGTGTCTGGCTTTCTGTACACAACGCCTTTTGGTTGATCTCAAAGGTCTTTTTAAAACATCTCACAGAGGCCAGATTGAAATGATAAGATAAATCCTAGGCAAGATATCAGATGAATATGAAACTAGGTCTGCATAGAAGATAATTTATTTTTGTATCCCTTTCTATTTATGGGGTGAAAATCAGATAAGAAGCCACATGCCTGATTTACTAAGCAGTATTCATGCTACCCTGCAAGTAAATTATAAAGTAGCTAATGCACTAAGGGCATTTATACACATACTTTTTGGTCCCGCAACACACCAGGATTCTACCACATCAGAGAAGACTCAATCCACATGCGAGCTGACGTGCACTGCGTTGTGTCACGTGCAGTTTTATAAGTGGTGAAATGCATCAACATGCAGAAAGTGGCAGCAATGAACTTTTGAACTAAAGGCACCTTCTATGTGCAAGTTTTGTTATGTGCTTTTTAAGTCCTTTAACATTTTCAGCTCCAGAAGAGAAGCTCAGTGCACATAAACAAGTTTCAAAATGGTTGAAATTGGTTTAAGATAAACCTGGTTGAACGTAACATCAGATTCAACTGATTTGGCCCAAACCGATTTATGAAACTTCTGCCCTAGACCCCTTCCTGGTTCAAGTTAAATCACAGGTCCCCCAGCATCACAGCGTATTTTGCATCCCTGGGCTGGGCTGGGCTGGGCTGTACTACCTGCTCCAGAGAGCAGGGCTGGCCCCACCCCTCTGTTCCCCAGCTGGAGCAGTGAGGGCTGGCTGACAAGGAGTTGGAGGGACAAGCCCAACTGGGGATGCAGCCCAGTCTGCAGCAGGGGGACAGCCCCCCAGGCAAAACCTAGCTGGGGCCTGGGAGGGAAGTTAAACATCCCATTCCCCTGCTCAAACTTACTTCTGGCTGTGACTGTGGACAACAAATCCCAGACCCACCTGGAGACAGGAAGAAGATACGATATGCAACCCTGCAGAGTCCTGGAGGCAGGAAGAGGAAGTGAACGCAGAGCCCATGCTGCCTATGCGCCAGAGAGCCATGCTCTAGCGCTTCTGGCCTGAGCCACTGCAGGCATGTGGCTGCAGTTCCGGAATCAAAGGTAAATGTCAGTTCACTTCTGTTTCAATTTAATCTCTGCATTTTAGACTAACCTGCAAAGACTGAATCAATCTAGCCTCAGGCTTTTTGACTGTCTGTACTTAGCCTAGATGACTGTTGCTCATGAGGACCAATTCTCTCAGCCGCATGAAGTGAAAGAATAACGGATTTCAATTGTGAGTCTGTTTGAAAATGTGCAAAATGGTATGCAGTCACAAAGTTCCCTGCAACCTGAAGATCCAAGATGGAAATTTGTCTGTAGTCTTTATTTCACTTCAGTGGATTAAGTTATACCCAGAAGCCTCTGACTAAAACAGTATGGCACAAGCTGCCAAAGGGGGAATTCACCCTGAAGGAGATAATTTGTTTTTATATCACTTGCCTTTAGTTATCTACTGGCAGACAACTTTAATTTCTGACCACGGCTATAGAGAAAACCTGCCCTTGAGGGCCAGGAACTCTTCCCCCCCACCTTTTTGGTCCAAAACAGAAATTGCTCACAGCTCTAGGGAGCTTCAGTAATCCTGGATGATGTGAGCTGGTCAACTGGTGACTAGTTGTGGCTGGTCATCAGTAACTGAGTATGAGAAGAGATTATAAGTAATGAACAGAAAGAGGAAGAAAATAGAACACCGCTATGCAAGAGGTTTGAGATACGCATGAAAAAGCAAAGGTCAATGTGTAGAAAACAAAAAAGAGAAAATAAAAGGAGCAGAAAGAGGCCTAAGGGAGAGGCTGTAAATAAGTTAAAGCTTGAAAGAGGCAGGGATAAAAATAATACATTTGAAAAAGCTGGACCTGCAAACTTCAAAGGAAATTCAGCAAGCTAAATATAGACTTTCCAGTCCCTGAGGTAGGAATAGCCCAGGCTGAGCGAGAAAGGGAGCCATTGTGCGTGACACATTTTTTTACATTCCTTATCTGCTGGATACTTTTACCATCCCCATCACACCACTGTTGGGCCCTCCTGGAAACCAAATCTGATCTCTTGCTCCAGAGGCATATATGACACACTTACTCAATTGAGCTCCAACGTATCCAGGGGCTTGAAAATCCTTAATTCTGATTGGTGGAGCTAATCTGCCAATCAGAAACAAGCTGGGGGAAAGTAGGCACTGCCCCTTTCCCCTACCAAAGGGAGGGGGGAGAGAAGCTCCCGGACCGGACTGTGGACTGCATCACAGCAGGCCCACCAGACTTCAGGGGCAGAACCCCTGAAGCGTATAAAAGGAGAGTGTGCTCAGCACGCTTGGGAGAGACACAGCAAGGGACAGCAAGGAAAGAGGAGCTCTGGAGAAGACCATCCTCAGGACCCCACCTGAGCCTCGACAGCGCACAGACCAGGGCACAACACTCAGGATCTAGAAATTGCTTGAGGTGGCTTGAGCCTATGAACCTGGCAAGTGGTTGGGTAGGAAGTGCATGGATCAGCGCATGGACAGCCGGCCCTGGAAGCAGCTAAAAGCTGCTTGAGCTCCACACAGTATGCAGGTCAGCGCATGGGGAGCTGACCTCGAGAGCAGCTCAAGGCTGTTCAAGTTAGCCCCGGCTCTAGGCCAGGTAGCCGGAGCCCCATAGTGTGGCTCTGCAGTAAATTAAAAGAGCTCCAGTGCTCAGAGCAGGGACCAGGAAGGGGAAAGACCCCCAGCGTGAGGCTGGGGAACTGGAGCCAGTAAGGGCTTGGCTCACAGAGGAGTGCCCTGGGTCCCCAGTGTGGGGCACCAGGCCATGGAGAGGAGTTGGAGGTGCTGCCAGAGAGAGGCCCTTGTGATACTGGCCACCAGAGGATGTGCCTTGGCTGCTTTGGAGTGGAAGCAGGAGTTGCTGGGGAAGTGGGTCCCACAGGGGAGGTGGGCTTGGGAGAGGAGGTCTGCAGCCTCCACCCTCTTCCATTGTGGGAGGGGGTGTGTCCACATCCCAGGGCCCCAAAAGGGAAGGGCTCCAGGGAACACCCTGTGGGGTGCTAGTGCATCCCCATATTCTGTGATTGATGTTGCTTCATACTGTAGAGTTTAATATAGTTATGGGTACTCCTTAATGGAGTTTATATGGGTTTATCTGTCTTCATTACCTATATGTGTTTATTGCCTATTATTGGAACTGTGGAAGAAATCAAACTTCGCGTTGTGGTTGAATCAGAACTGACAGAGCCAGCTTTTCTTTATTTAGGGCTATACTGTGATCACAGGGAGAATTCCATACAGCAAGGGGAATCACCCACTTGTCTGTTTCAAAGGATTTCTCAGACTCTCTAAGTTTACAAGCGTATTTATACTAAAGACAGAGAAAGGGATAAAAAATACACCTTCGAGAAACAAAACAATAGTAAATTACACAGAAACTTAGAAAGTTTACTTAAACAACTATCTATGCATAGGGCAAGATATCAAGATAACCCAAGGAATGCAGGAATGCGGATTCCTTATCTCAGAACATTTGAATTAAGTAGTATCAGCACTTCTGGTCTTTGTTTTTTTTCTAGTCAAGTAAGCTAATTACTTCTACAGAACTTACCTGTATTGTTGCCTGGGTACATTTATTACATTGCTACCTTAACTTACCTGGGTTTATCTAAGTGGATGCTTATGTGTGTTTATTATGTTGATGCCTTGACTTACCTGTTCCAGAGTGTTAATGTTAATTCTGTGCAGGGGGTTAATTATTGCCTATGCTGTGAATCACTCAGGTTATGGTTTGTAGTCCCTCAAAGTGGTGCAATGTGTTGATTGCAGGTTATTGTATATGGTATCCCATACTAATTCTACTGTAAATATTTAATGTCTCTTATTCATATTTATTTTTGTGTAGCAATACAGTTGTATATAGTTAAGCACTTTGCCTCAGCCTGGCTCTATAGAGAAGACAGGGAACTGCTCCCAGGTGGCAGGCCCCCCTCACAACATCCCTTCCACTTGCAGACAGAGCACACCCCTGGGTGTTCCCAGGCTACACATATATATCTGGAACATTGTACCCACTGCATAGAGAATGCTCAGAACCTCTGTTCAAAGGCAGCATTACAAGACAGCAGCTTAGAAAACAGCTTAGGGATGAGATGTGTTGCTAAAAATCTCTGGCCAATCCCCCCATCCCTATGGAGAGCTAGAGCTGGCAAAAGTGCTACAAAGATTCTGTCACCCCCAAGCTCTAGTAGACCCTCCTGCATATAATCCATTTATTCCAGCTTTGCCAAAAAGAAAGTCTGAGACCATTTTTTCCTGTAGAAAGAAGAAGACAAATCAGTCAGTCATTATATCCTGAGTTCCAATTAGCAGATTGCGGTGCAATGACACAATTTGAGACTTTCCTTCTACTTCACTGTAAAAGGACCTTCACGATATGCAAGTTCACTGTCAGTTAGTTTCATTTCTTAAACTAAACAAAGGCTTCATTTCTATTATGCCTTTCTCAGCTGCTTTTTATTTGCTGCATTTTGATTCTTGGATTAATTATTAACATTGGGTGCAAATATGAGTCATGCACTCTAATGCATTCTGATTAAGCAGTAAGAAAGCATAGGTATTTTTCACCAATACAAATTCTATAATTGTACAGATTCACAAGTTCCCTGTTTTATATAACGTCATGAAAAAAGAGTCTAATCAGTTTAAAACCATCCATCTTTGAACATCACCCTACTTCCTGGGATGATTTTCTATGTGCTTTATAGAGCAAACAAGCACATCATGGTGATTCAGTTATTTGAATATCATCGTCTTAAATATGGACATATTTTTTCTAGCAGTCTCTTTTCTTTGATGTCACAAGCACTATACACCATCAGTATCAAGCTGACCCTCTGCTACTACATCACATGGTCTACGGTGCTAAGGTTCCTGGATGCAACATTAGATGTCTTAAGATTTTGTTGTGCATTCAGAGCTAATGAAAGTCAGCAGTTATTAATGGAAAACAGGAGACAGAATTTAAAGCTGAATCTGAATGTCTCTAAATGTGAATTGTTTGGGGATTTTTGGGTCAATTTAAGAGAATGAACCCCAGACAACTGAAAACATCTGTGAACACACATTTCCTACAATAAAGATGGCCTTTGTAAGCTTATGGAGTCATGGCAGCTATGGGAAGGCAGCATCTTAAAGTACCACAATGGAGACAGTTTCATTGATTTCTATTACAGGTAACAATGCTGGCAAGCCCTGCGTGTCTCAGTAGGGAAACCAAAATAGAGTTGTGGAAAATTCTGGTGTCATGTACCTTCCAGGACCATCTTACACTGATGTATGAATCTCCCAAAATGGTCCATGATGTTCTGCAATACAATTCAGAAAACATTTCTACTAAAATAACCAAAGCTTTATGGGAGGGACAAAAACTGAAATAGGCATTTCATTTATCACCCCAATGTGCTGATCACATCCCTGATCTCCAGGGGGGACTAAAAGGTTGAGGAAGTTTGAGCTGGGAACTTCCTTTATGACTGCATACACATCACTCAGAGCAGCAATAGCATTATATTTCACAGATTTCATAGATGTTAGGGCTGGAAGGGGCCTTGAAGATCAAGTCCAGCCCCCTGCCCAGGGGCAGGAAGTCAGCTAGGGTCAAAGGATCCCAGCAAGATAAGCATTCAAACATTTCTTGAATGAGTCCAGAGTAGGTGCCTGCACCACTTCTGGAGGAAGTCTATTCCAGGTCTTGGGGGCTCAGACAGTAAAGAAATTTTTTCTTATGTCCAGCCTAAAATGGTCTTGGAGGAGTTTATGATCATTGGTCCTTGTTTTTCCTTGGGACGCTCTGGTGAACAGATGTTCTCCCAGATCCTGATGTACACCCCTTATGTACTTATAAGCCGCCACCAGGTACCCCCTGAAGAGTCTCATGGATTTTAGCCTCTCTTCATAAGGCCTATTCTCTTGCCCTCTGATCATGTGAGTGGCTCTTCCGAGAATTTCTCAAGCTTCTTGACATCCTTCCAGAATTGGATGCAGTACTCCAGCTGCAGCCTCACCAAGGCCGAGTAAAGTGGGCGGGTGACATCCTGAGATTTAATTGAGAAGCATCTCTGGATGCAAGCCAGAGTTCTGTTTGCTTTACCAGCAGTGACATCACATTGGTGGCTCATATTCATCTTGGGCTCAATCATGACCCCCAAGTCTCTTTCAGCAGTGGTGCCGAGCCTATAAACATGCTGTGGATCTTTTTCCCCCTGAGGTGGAGTACCTTACATTTATTGGTATTCAATGTCATCAGGTTTGTATCTGCCCACTTACTAGCCTGTCCTCAGGTGTGGCTGCTATGCCCCAAAGTTTAGTGTCATCGGCAAACTTGGCCAGTGCGCTTCTGACATCAATGTCATTGATGGACCTGGTGCTGGCCATGGGTGATGACCTGGTGAGGGGGCTGCAGGTGATCATCACCTGCTGGAATTCACCATCAAGTGCAAGGTGGCAAAGGCCTACAGCAAGGCAGCAGCCCTAGATTTCAGGAGGGCAGACTTCAATGATATAAGGAGAATAGTCAGGGAAGCACTGAGGTCCCGGAGGGGAGGGGAGCCAGGTGTTCAGGGACAGTGGTCGCTCCTTAAGGAGATGATCCTCCAAGCCCAAAGGGAGGTAATCCCAACATGGATCAAAGGGAGCAGGAGCGCACATAAACTCCTATGGCTCACCAAACACATCTGGGAATGTCTCCTAGCAAAAAGGGAGGGGTACACCCAATGGAAGGGAGGGGCCATCACCAGGGAGGACTGTACTGCAGTTGCTTAGGGATGCAGGGAGGGCAGTCAGGAAGACCAAGGTGGGGATGGAACTGGGATTAGCTTCCTGCATCAAGGACAACAAGAAGTCCTTTTTTAAATACAGGGGGCAAAAAGAAGGTTCTGGGTAATGTGGGGCCCCTGCAGGACACACTAGGAAATCTGGTCATCACACCAGACGACAAAGCCAACATATTTAACAATTTCTTCGCCTCCATTTCCCTAAGCAGGGACCGGAATAGTCAGCCCCCCTCTGGGCCCCCCTTAGATCACAGGGGAGGCACACCCAGGCCAAGGGTTAGCGAGGGAACTTCTGGAGGGACTGGATGTATTCAAGTCAGCTGGTCCAGACGATCTCCACCCTAGAGTACTGAGGGAATTGGCTGAGGTCATTGCAGGACCCCTGGCACAGCTTTATGAGCACTCATGGTGCTCTGGTGAGGTGCCAGAGGACTGGAAGAGGGCAAATGTGGTTCCCATCTTCAAAAAGGGGAGAAAGGAGGACCCGGGAAACTATAAGCCAGTTAGTCTTACCTGGATCCTGGGCAAGCTTTTTGAGAAAATTATTCTGGTGCATATCCACAAGGGGCCAGCAGGGGAGGGTATGCATAGGGGCAACCAACACGGGTTCATTAGCAGCAGGTCCTGCCAGACCAACCTGGTGGCCTTCTATGAGCAGATCACCAAATCCTTAGATGCAGGGGTAGCAGTGGACGTAGTCTTCCTGGACTTTCGGAATGCCTTCAACACTATCTCTCACCCCATTCTCATTAAGAATCTGGGGGACTGTGGTGTCAACACCCACACAGTCAATTGGGTCACCAACTGGCTGGAGGGTCACACCCAGAAAGTGGTAGTGGATGGGTCATTTTTGACTTGGAGGGATGTGGGCAGTGAGCTTCCACAGGGCTCGGTCCTCGGGTCCGCACTGTTCAACATCTTCATCAGTGACTTGGATGAGGGGGTAAAAAGCACCCTGTTCAAATTTGCTGATGATACTAAGATGTGGGGGGATGTGGGGATGCTAGAAGGGAAGAATAGGCTGCAATCAGACCTAGACAGGTTACAAGGGTGGGTGGATGAGAACAGGATGGGATTCAACACCGACAAGTGCAAAGTGATGCACCTGGGGAGGAACAACCAGCACCATACCTACAGGTTGGGGAACTCCCCTCTTGTTAGCACAGAGGCAGAAAGGATCTTGGAGTCATCATTGACTCCAAAATGAACATGGGCCAGCAGTGTGGGGATGAAGTCAGGAAGGCCAACCATACTTTGTCATGCATCCACAGATGCATCTCAAGCAGGTCCAAGGAGGTGATACTCCCCCTCTGTGCGGCACTGGTCAGGCCACAGCTGGAGTACTGCATCCAGTTCTGGGTGCTGCACTTCAAGAGGGATGTGGACAACATGGAGAGGGTCCAGAGGAGGGCCACTCACATGAACAGGGGGCAGCAGGGCAGGCCCTACAAGAGGCTACAGTACCTGAACCTGTTCAGCCTCCACAAGAGAAGGCTGAGGGGGGATCTAGTGGCCTGTTACAAACTAGTCAGAGGGGATCAGCAGGCACTTGGAAGTCCCTGTTCCCCCGAGCATTGCCAGGAGTTACCAGGAATACCAGTCACAAGCTGGCAGAGGGGAGATTTAAGCTAGACATCAGGAGGCACTACTTCACAGTTAGGGCGGCTAGGATCTGGAAACAACTTCCAAGAGAAGTGGTGCTGGCTCCTACCCTGGGGTCTTTAAGAGGAGGCTAGATGTTCACCTTGCTGGGGTCATTTGCTGGGGTCACCTTGCAGGGGGTCAGACTCGATGATCTACTCAGGTCCCTTCCGACCCTAGAAGCTATGAAACTATGTTAAAGAGAACCAGTCCAAGGACAGAGCCTTGGGGAATGCCACTGGTCACAGAGCACCACAGTGATTTGCTACTATCGACCACTACTTTCTGGGTCCGATCTCGGAGCCGATTTCCCAGGCATCAGACTGTGGTGTAACCAAGGCCACAGTTGACCAATTTTTCCATGAGGAAGTCATGGGACACCAGATCAAAGGCTTTTTTAAAGTCCAGATATATTATGTCAATCTCTTCTCCCTCGCCCAGGTCATATGTCATATGGTCATAGAAGGAGATGAGATTGGTCAGACCTACCCGCAACAAACCTGTGCTGGCTATCCCTCAGGATGTTGCCCTCAGCCAGCTTATCCAGAAGGGTCTCCTTGATAATTTTTTCCAGAATCTTCCAGAATCAGGGATTGAGGTCAAGCTGATTGGCCTGAAATTCCCGGAATCTACTTTCTGCCCTTTCTTGAAGATGGGTACCACATTGGCCTTCTTTGTCTTCAGGTACTTCACCTGAGCACCACAAGTTTTTGAATATTTTTGCCAGTGGTTGGGCTATGACACCTGCCAGGTGCTCTAGGGTGCAATCTGTCAGGACCAGCTAACTTGAAGGTGTCCAGCCTCTCAAGGTGATCCTTTACTAGAGCAACACCAATGCTGGGTGTAAATACACTCTCACTCTGGCCATCCCATGTTTCATAGTTTCATAGTTTCATAGTAGCTAGAGTCGGAAGGGACCTAGGTAGATCATCTAGTCCGACCCCCTGCCTTAGCAGGAAAGAGCACCGGGGTCAGATGACCCCGGCAAGGTGCTCATCTAACTTCCTTTTAAAAATCCCCAGGCTCGGAGCCTGCACCACTTCCCCTGGAAGCTGGTTCCAGGCCCTAGCCACCCTGACTGTGAAGTAGCGCCTCCTAATATCTAATCTAAACTTACCCTCCGCCAGTTTGTGACCGTTATTCCTGGTCACTCCTGGCAGCGCACGGGGGAACAGGGACTCCCCCAATACCTGCTGATCCCCCCTGACCAGTTTGTAGCAGGCCACAAGGTCCCCCCTTAGCCTTCTCTTGTGGAGGCTAAACAGGTTCAGGTCCCGTAGCCTATCCTCATAAGGCCTGCCCTGCTGACCCCTGATCATACGAGTGGCCCTCCTCTGACCTCTTTCCATATTGTCCACGTCCCTCTTGAAGTGTGGCGCCCAGAACTGGACGCAGTACTCCAGCTGCGGCCTGACCAGTGCCGCATAGAGGGGGAGGATCACCTCCCTGGACCTGCTCGAGATGCATCTGTGGATGCATGATAGGGTACGATTGGCCTTCTTGACTGCCTCCCCACACTGCCGGCCCATGTTCATCGTGGAGTCAATGACGACTCCAAGATCCTTTTCCGTCTCCGTGCTGGCAAGAGGAGAGTTCCCCAACCTGTAAGTGTGGTGCCGGTTCTTCCTCCCCATGTGCAACACCTTGCACTTATCAGTGTTAAACCCCATCCTATTCTCATCCGCCCACCGTTGCAACCTGTCAAGGTCAGCTTGTAGCCTATTGCACCCTTCTAGTGCACCCACATCCCCCCACATCTTAGTGTCATCAGCAAACTTGAACAGGGTGCTTTCTACCCCCTCATCCAAGTCACTGATGAAGATGTTGAACAGTGCAGGCCCGAGGACCGAGCCCTGCGGAACCCCACTGCCCACATCCTTCCAGGTCGAGAAGAACCCATCCACTACCACCCTCTGGGTGCGGCCCTCCAACCAGTTGGCGACCCATTTGACCGTGTGGGCATCGACACCACAGTCTCTCAGCTTTTTGATGAGGACAGGGTGAGAGACAGTGTCGAAAGCCTTCCGGAAGTCCAAAAAGACTACATCCACAGCAACCCCTGCGTCTAATGATTTGGTGACCTGATCGTAAAAGGCCACCAGGTTGGTCTGACAAGACCTGCCACTGATAAACCCATGTTGGTTGCCCCTGAGCATGCATTCCCCCGCAAGGCCCTCCTGGATGTGTGCCAGGATAATTTTTTCAAAGAGCTTACCCGGGATTGAGGTCAGACTAACTGGCCTGTAATTTCCCGGGTCCTCTTTTTTTCCCTTTTTGAAGATAGGGACCACATTGGCCCTCTTCCAGTCCTCCGGCACCTCGCCAGAGCACCACGAGTGCTCATAGAGCCGTGCCAGGGGTCCCGCAATGACCTCAGCCAGTTCCTGTAGAACCCTAGGGTGAAGATCGTCCGGACCAGCGGACTTGAACACGTCCAGCTTCTCCAGAAGTACCCTAACTAACTCCTCGCTAACCCTTGGCCCAGGCGTGTCTCTCTCGGGGCCCGAGGGGGGCCCAGCAGGGAGGTGGCTGAACTGGTCCCTACTTAGGAAGACAGAGGCAAAGAAATCGTTAAATATGTTAGCTTTGTCATCTGGCGTGATGACTAAGTTGCCCATCGTGTCCTGCAGGGGCCCCACATTACCCGGGACCCTCTTTTTACCCCCTATGTATTTGAAGAAGGACTTCTTATTGTCCTTAATCCGGGAAGCTAGTCCTATCTCCAACTCTGCCTTGGCCCTCCTGACTGCCCCCCTACATCCTCGGGCGACTATAACATAGTCCTTCTTGGCGATGACCCCATCTCTCCATTGGGTATATGCCTCCCTTTTAGCAAGGAGACATTCCCGGATGCTCTTAGTGAGCCATGGGGGTTTATGTGCCCTCCTGCTCCCTTTGACCCTTGTTGGGATTACCTCCCTTTGGGCATGGAGGATCGTCTCCTTAAGGAGCAACCACTCACCTTCGACATCTGATTCCCTTCCCCTCTGGGTCCTCAGCGCTTCCCCAACTATCCTCCTTAGCTTGTTGAAGTCAGCCCTCCTAAAGTCTAGGGCTGTTGCCTTGCTGCAGCCCTTTGCCACCTTACGCTGGATGGTGAATTCCAGCAAGCGATGATCACTGTCTCCCAGGTGGCCCATCACCCGCAGCCCCCTCACCAGGTCATCACCCGTGGCCAGCACTAGGTCCAACAAGGCGTCTCCCCTGGTGGGGCTGTGCACCTCCTGGGTTAGATGGAGGTCCTGCAGTCTGGCTAAGAACCGACGTGAGCGATCAGACTTGGCTGACTGCTCCTCCCAGCAGATGTCTGGGAAGTTTAGGTCCCCCATGATGACCACATCCTTAGCCCTCACTGCCTCTGTAAGCTGACCTAAGAATTCCAGGTCGAGCTCTTCTCCCTGGTTGGGAGGTCTATAGTAGACTCCCACCGTTAAGTCTCTCTCCCCTGGACTGCCTTTTACTCTAACCCAGAGCACCTCAGAGTGCCCCCCCTCTACCCCCATGCTAATTAACGAGGAAGTATATTCCTCCTTGATGTAGAGTGCTACTCCTCCACCTTTCCTTCCTATCCTGTCCTTCCTGTATAGCCTATAGCCCTTGACACTCACCGCCCAGTCATGCGATGAGTCCCACCACGTTTCTGTGATCCCTACTATGTCAGGGCTGGTGACAGCTAGGAGGAGGGCGAGTTCCTCCTGCTTCTTCCCCATACTTCGAGCATTCGTGTAGAGGCATTTGAGGCCTTCAGCGGTTGTGCCCACTGACCCCCTAGTCTCAGCAATGCCCCGTCCCCTATCGCTTACCTGTTTCTCCGTTTTGACCATTGGTCTGGGCTCGCTGGCTGTTGCTGGGCCTGGTATGTCATCGTCTCCTCCGCCCTCATCTTCCCCCTCCCCCGACGAGCCTAGTTTAAAGCCCGCCGAAGGAGGTTCACCAACCTGGAAGAGAACACACGCTTACCTTTAGGGGAAAGGTGGAGCCCATCCCATCCCAGCATGTCTCTCATCACGATGTGCCGGTCATGGCTGAGGAAGCCAAAGCCCGCCTCGAAGCACCATTCCTGTAGCCTCCAGTTGGTCTCCGCAATGCACATCTCGTGACGTCTGCCGCGTCCGCTCACTGGCAGGATGGAAGAGAAGACCGCCTGTGCGCCCATCTCCCTCAGCACGCCTCCCAGAGCATGGTAGTCCTCCATCAGGCGATCAGGGGCTCTCCTGGCCGCATCGTTAGTACCCACATGGACAAGGACCATGGGGTAATAATCGGAGGGCTGGATGATGGACTGGAGCATCCCCTTCACATCC
Organism: Crocodylus siamensis; assembly: GCF_052110815.1. Classification (NCBI taxonomy): domain Eukaryota; kingdom Metazoa; phylum Chordata; order Crocodylia; family Crocodylidae; genus Crocodylus; species Crocodylus siamensis. The sequence continues at coordinate 71,491,905 of NC_143398.1, forward strand.
TGAATCTTCGCTCCGGGCAGGCAGTATACCTCACGTGCTGAGGGATCCTGGCGACAGATGGGGCCCTCCGTACCTCTCAGGATGGAGTCACCAATCACGATGACGCGACGCTTCCTCCTCTTAGGCCTCTTGACTCCCGCCGCCCGCACAGGACATTGTGTGCACAAAGTCTCCTCCCTGGAATCTTCCACTGCTCCCTCCTCCTCCAGGGCTGCCAGGACCTCATATCTGTTCTCCAGATGGACAGGAGGAACTGGTGCCGCAACATGGTTAATAGCTCTGGCGCGGGAGACTGTCTGCCACTCAGCGGTGGAGGGCTCATCCCGGTCTGCCCTCTCCTCTGTTGTATCACCCTGCAGAGAAAGAAAATACCTATCAATTTCCTCCTCTGCCTCACGGATTCCCCTCAGCCTGCTAACCTCCTCCAGGAGCTCCTGCACCCGCTCCTCCAGGGTCCTAAGGCGGATACCTACAGGACAGGTGCAGGAGTCCCCAGTCCCTGCCCCCCCAGACCTTGCCAGGCAGTTCCCGCAGGCCAGGGGGTTGGAGGACGGCAGCCCCCCCGAGGGCTCTGTCTGGGTGGAGGCCTCGGACAAGCCCCGGGAAGGCCGCGCCCCCCGGGCAGGGGCCCTGGCAGAACTCCGTGTCGACACCATCGCAGGAGTTGCTGCCCTTACTAGCAGAGCAGGGGTCAGCCTCTGGGCCCCGCCTGTTCGCCCGCCGGCGCGAACGCCGCCGCAAACGCCGGCGCGCTCTTACAGACCGCGCCTGTTTGCGCGCTCTGTTCGCGCGGCTCGGGAGCGCGGCTCCCTACCGGCTCAGCTAAGAGGGACCCGGGGGGCTTCCCCTCCGGATCCGGCTCAGCTGCGCCGGCCCCTCAGTCCCTCAGCCCCACTTACCTTAGGGGGATCAGCTGCTGCTGGCCCCTCAGCTGCTCCGCTCGCCGCCGCCGCTTCTACTACTGCACTCTCCTCCGCTCCGGGTCCAGAAAGGAGGCACACGTGTGGGAAGGACACACGTGCGCCTGAGTCCCTCTTCTCCCCGCTGCCCCTGACCTCCAAGTGGCGGAAGCTACGTCAAACCGCCGTTTATAAAGGAGGCGGTTTGAATTACCCGCCGCTGCCTTACCCACCAATCAGGCGCTCCGGTGTCACCGGAAGTGCCTGTCAATGATCCCGCCCCCTGAGCACCCCCACTGGGGAGGATCTGGTGAGACTGGAGCCTGCTCCCCTAGGCTAGTCCCGGGGGCACTCCCTGGCTTGGGGGACAACCCCCTAGCCCTCACCTGTTTGCGCGCTCTGTTCGCGCGGCTCGGGAGCGCGGCTCCCTACCGGCTCAGCTAAGAGGGACCCGGGGGGCTTCCCCTCCGGATCCGGCTCAGCTGCGCCGGCCCCTCAGTCCCTCAGCCCCACTTACCTTAGGGGGATCAGCTGCTGCTGGCCCCTCAGCTGCTCCGCTCGCCGCCGCCGCTTCTACTACTGCACTCTCCTCCGCTCCGGGTCCAGAAAGGAGGCACACGTGTGGGAAGGACACACGTGCGCCTGAGTCCCTCTTCTCCCCGCTGCCCCTGACCTCCAAGTGGCGGAAGCTACGTCAAACCGCCGTTTATAAAGGAGGCGGTTTGAATTACCCGCCGCTGCCTTACCCACCAATCAGGCGCTCCGGTGTCACCGGAAGTGCCTGTCAATGATCCCGCCCCCTGAGCACCCCCACTGGGGAGGATCTGGTGAGACTGGAGCCTGCTCCCCTAGGCTAGTCCCGGGGGCACTCCCTGGCTTGGGGGACAACCCCCTAGCCCTCACCTGTTTGCGCGCTCTGTTCGCGCGGCTCGGGAGCGCGGCTCCCTACCGGCTCAGCTAAGAGGGACCCGGGGGGCTTCCCCTCCGGATCCGGCTCAGCTGCGCCGGCCCCTCAGTCCCTCAGCCCCACTTACCTTAGGGGGATCAGCTGCTGCTGGCCCCTCAGCTGCTCCGCTCGCCGCCGCCGCTTCTACTACTGCACTCTCCTCCGCTCCGGGTCCAGAAAGGAGGCACACGTGTGGGAAGGACACACGTGCGCCTGAGTCCCTCTTCTCCCCGCTGCCCCTGACCTCCAAGTGGCGGAAGCTACGTCAAACCGCCGTTTATAAAGGAGGCGGTTTGAATTACCCGCCGCTGCCTTACCCACCAATCAGGCGCTCCGGTGTCACCGGAAGTGCCTGTCAATGATCCCGCCCCCTGAGCACCCCCACTGGGGAGGATCTGGTGAGACTGGAGCCTGCTCCCCTAGGCTAGTCCCGGGGGCACTCCCTGGCTTGGGGGACAACCCCCTAGCCCTCACCTGTTTGCGCGCTCTGTTCGCGCGGCTCGGGAGCGCGGCTCCCTACCGGCTCAGCTAAGAGGGACCCGGGGGGCTTCCCCTCCGGATCCGGCTCAGCTGCGCCGGCCCCTCAGTCCCTCAGCCCCACTTACCTTAGGGGGATCAGCTGCTGCTGGCCCCTCAGCTGCTCCGCTCGCCGCCGCCGCTTCTACTACTGCACTCTCCTCCGCTCCGGGTCCAGAAAGGAGGCACACGTGTGGGAAGGACACACGTGCGCCTGAGTCCCTCTTCTCCCCGCTGCCCCTGACCTCCTTGCTAGGCAGGGCGGTCCCATTAGACTGATGAAAGACTGATGCGAAGTATACATTAAGCAGATTGGCTTTTTCCTGGGTGTCAGTTATCAGCTGTCCCATTTGGTTCAGCAGGGGCCCAATGTTACCTTTGCTTCTTTTCCAACTCCCTACATATCTGAAAAAGGACTTTTTGTTATCCTTGATTTGTGAAGCCAGATGGAGCTCGATTGCAGCCTTGGCTTTCCTGATTCGTTCCCTGTAGGTACGGACCAGTGCTGAGTACTCCTCCTTGGTGGTGATTCAAGCATTTCATCCTTTGTAAGTCTCTCTTTTGAGGTATAGGAGGTCCTTAAGTTCCCTACTGAGCCAAGGGGGTTGCTGTGCCCTTTTGTTACCCTTCCTCTGAGATGGGATGGCCATCCCTTGTGCTGTCAGGATTGCTCCCTTTGTAGCATGATTTTTTTTATATTAGTTATTATGTTTAAATGATAATAGTATTGAATTGATCAATCTCTGTGATTGTATCAACTAAAACTCCATTTTGTTTTTGTTCCCTGCTTAACATGAGTAGATGAACTTTGTATGCCCTGTGTACGTGAGTGTCTGTGGATGAGGGTAAATGGTGAAAGAATGGTAACTATTTGCATGAAAACAGAAGAAGATTTAATCGGTTGTGTAAGCAACAAGGCACCAATGTACAAGTTACCAAACAAAAGCTAATTAAGCTAATTAATGGATGGCTGAAGAAAATGTTTGTGATCAGGTGCAAAGAAGATAGAAGAAAGTACTTTGCATATCCTGCCATTTGAACTACTCAATGCTTCAAGGCTAAGATACCAACTACACAATGCTTTAAGGAAGGGATACCAACTACACAATACTTCAAGGTGGAGATAACCAACTTTACTGGAATAACCTCAAGCTGAAAACCAGAAAAAACCACCTCTAATTAAAAACTGATCACGGAAAAGCCCCAATGCTGAAAAAAGACTTGAAATCCCTATAAAAGTCAAATGCAGACAAGCCAAGATGGGGAATCCACTCTCTGCAACCTCATGGAACACAGGCATGCATGCCTGTATAACCCCGCTCATATCCTCAATAAGCCTGGACCCGGCCATCCAGTGCTAATATTGAGTAACATCTGCTGGTAACTACAACATCTTACTGGAGTGGTTTTGTCTGTATGTCTGTTTGTATGTATGTTTGTGTATGTCTGTTTGTATGACTGGTGTGTCCAAGCTTATGTGTCTGCTTCATGTAACCAATAAACACAGGATTTCGCCTTATCCCCCTTCTTAAGGTCTTGCTCTTAATTTGAGCTGTTGGCAATTTAAAGTAACACTTCGAGGAGCAACTACTCCTCTTGGACTCCTCTTCCTGTTGAGTTGTGGTCCCTTAGGGCTTCAACAGCAAGCCTCCTGAGCTTGTCAAAGTCAGCTTTCCTGAAGTCGAGGACTTCTGTATTGCTGATTGACTTGCCAGCTTTGCGAGGGATAGTAAAGGTGATCAGTTCATAGTCACTATTACCCAGCTTTCCCTCAGTTCTTAGGTTACTGACTAGGTCATCCCCTTTGGGCAGTACCAGGTCCAGCAACGCTTTACCTCTCATCAGTCCATAGCCTTCTTGAGCCAGATAGATCTCATCCACACACATGAGGAAGCTTTGCGTCCGATCAGATTTGGCTGAGTGTTCTTCCCATAAGATGTCTAGGTAGTTTAAACTGGTCAACTGGTATTTGTTTGTGTCAAACTGGTTTGGCACAGATTGTTATCAGTTAGGGGTAGCTTCCAGATAGCTATTGCCCATTACTTTCCTGTGATCAAAGGGAATCTCATTATCTTGATCTCTGTTCACAACTCTGGGGATAGCACAACACCAATTTCAAAGAAAATGAAGACAGAAATTCTTCCAAAATACTTCTGGTTGTCCTGTAGCACATCTCTCTTCCCTCAGTCTTCACTTTTTACCTGAACCCACTGTTAAAAAAATTGATAACCAGCTTCAGAGCAAGTTATCCTTGGTCATGGCTAAGATTTCTTCCTCTTTAGTCTCTCATAGGCATCAGTTACAAATATGCTGCTTAGATACAACACAAAATGGGCCCAGATGTTCTCTCATATGAAAACACTACAACCCAAGCAACACTATCTTCAGCCTCAAATAACCAGGAAGCGATTGGTACCAAAGGGAATATCATATGAGGTCCACTGCTTCCATCTATTCACATTTTATTTGAGATAGTATATCTGTGTTATGCACAGATCCACAGTGCATTAAGTAGCTTACAGTAATCTTCTTATCCATGCACGTCAAGTGTAGAGGAGGCATGAAGTCTATAGCTGCCAACATACGAAACATTTGTCCAGAAACATTTATGTAAAGGGGCAGGGGAAGCAGATAGGACCCCGTCACATATTCTGATGCATTGTGTATAATTCTTAAAAATACCACAGCAAAAGAAATACAGCATACACATAGAAATACACATCCGAACCCTGAGCAGGCTCTGGGAACCTTGCAAGCATTTTTATGCCTTGATACTGGCCCCTTGGTGTTTCGTATAGACATAGATAGAGATAATTTGCTTCAATTGCTCTCCCATCTAACCCTCAATGGTGCCTTCCTCTCATCTTAAACAGGAACTGATTGCAGGGAAAGGAACTGGGAGGCTACTGCCTGAAATTTGCAGATAAGACAGCTGGCAGAAACATCAGGGGAATCCTTGCTATGCTCAGAACAGAGCCGTGTTACACTAAGAGGGCTTCTGCCGCAAGCCATGATTTCCCTTTTTTCTTTTCTCACCCATTCTTTCTGAAAACCTTACCCCTCCCCTCTCTAATCAAACTGTCATCAAGGTGAGAGAGTTTTGAGAGGAAGGAGGGAGACAGAAAATGAATGGAAAAAAAATGAAAAAATGTCCACGAGGGGTAAGGAGCCCCATGATTACTGTGTACTTGTATTATAATAATGCCTAGATGCCTACAGTCTGAAATCCGGCCTATATTTTGCCTGAGTATGTTGTATCCATTCCCTGTTAAATTTTGAATCCTGCATGAACACAAACAAGTTGGTCAGAATTCCACAAAAAAAGAAACCCCCACACCGTAATTAATAGAACAGAAAAATAGCAGTTCTTGTATTATTAAATGATAGCCTGAGGCTGCTTTCCTTTTATACAGCAATGTCTGTATCAGTGGGCTTAAACCCTCAATGAACAAGAAAGAGAGATTCATTAGTCCAGGATGTGTTTATTAACTGGCCAATTATTGTTCAACAGACTATTTAAATGAAATATTCAAACTTTGAATTTATGAGAAGAAAATATAATGAGGAAAGCAAGCAGTCTGCCAAACTGCTAAAAGGAAAAATTGTTAAATGTGCATACATTAAAATAAAACAATATTTTCTGCCCTCTCCCCCACTTTTATTGTACTTCACATCTTGTTTTCCTCTCCTTTCCTTTTTAACTCCTTTACCAACTTAATAGTGCTTATGCAGATCCCTTCACTTTGAATGGCTCTTAGTGACTCAACCAGTCAAGATCCATGGATTTGTATACCGTGTGTTATCTGAGAAATAACTATGCAGTGATTCTGCAATTCAAGCCTACATGCAAATCAGATACATAACCAACCAGAATTCAAGGAAATATAAAACATAAGGAAAACTGAAGAACCAGGCATTAGTAACTGCTCAGTTTCTGCATGAGACAATCGCATTTTGGTATAATGTATCTGAATAGTTGCACACATAATAACTTAATCCTTTCCATAGGATAATGATATCAGTATGTACAGTAGTAGCTCATCATTAGGCAAAGCAGCAGTAGTATTTAATGCAAAAAATGTTAAAATTATCGTGAACAAAACTAGGATGCATTTGAGTTCTTTTTATAAAGGTGGCCAAAAAAAGAGTCCAGATTATTATTCAGGCTATTGAAAAACAGCATGATGTACTTCAGGGTATCTTTGTAGGTATTGTATCTCCCTCAGCCCAGGTACTGACAACTCTCCAATCAGAACTCAGGAGCTATATAATTTTGAGAGGAAAAGTTGTTTCCATTCCCTTTCTAGCTCCTGCACTAAATAAAATTTGCATGTAGAAAGGCCACACTGAGCAAACCAGACACTCTTTGCATTACGGACCACAAGATATACAGGTCAGGTTCCCCACTAGCAGTAAAGAGGATTGGTCCAGCCTTAGGGAAGCTTCTTCCTGTCAATGGAAGGTAAGATCTCTCCCTACTAATACCCAGCCTTCCTCAGCCTGGTTTGTCTTTGAAATCAGCAGATAGCATCATAAAATGAGATACATGACTATTTGAAAACAGTATCATTATATGCAGCTAAGATGGAGATGGCTCCACCAAAATGGTCTGCCATTACCTTCATTAGTTGATTTGTTGTGCTGCTCACTGTCTTAAGAGGAAGGCATTGTGAAACGTGTGCATTGAAAACCAACCACCTTTCTTCAATTACAGGTTGCCCTTGCTTTATGTGGGTTCTGCGTATGCAAGTTTGCTCTTATGCCATGACACTTTTTACACCTGAAATTCATGATATGGGAGGAAAATTGGTTATACGCAAGGCAAGTCTGTAGGGGAAGGGGCATGAGGAGGGATGCAGCGCAGCCCAGCAGCTGCAGGTAGGTGGCGTCAGCCGCTCCTGGGGCTGCAGCAGGGAGCAAAGTGGAGGGAACTGCCAGTGGGTGCAGAGTGCAGGATGGGGAGGGGCACAGCTCTTGCTGCTATCCACACCCCAGACGGGCTGCGGGCTGCGGGGCTGTGCTGGGCTCTTCCCAGGGGGCACGTGGCCCGCAGATCTGAGCACGGCATGAGAGCAGGCTGCCACTGCAGGCTGGGGCTGATGGTGGCACCAGCCTCTTCCCAGTGCTTGGGGTGGATGGCAACACCCACCCCAAGGTGGGTAAGAGGGCAGGTTGTGGGGGGCTACAGTGAATTTTGGAGTGGCTGCAAGTAACAGCTTGAATTCTATATTTCCATATAAAGGGTGAAGACACATGACATTTATACTTGAGTAATTTGACTTTACTTCAAATATGAAGATGACTGGACCCACAGCATACAACCTTATGCCAGTACAAATACCCTTATTCCTGCTTTTGTAAGGAATACCTATTGAAAGATGAAAATTACACTTGTGTATCTGACCTATGTCTGTTCTAAGTACCTATACATTTTGGCATATGATTTGGGGTTTTCTGTCATGGAAAATCAGAGTTTCTCCTGCCCCCTTAGCTCACCAGGACACAGATCTAGGCCCCTCACTCCCCAACCACAACCCCCCACTCCTCTAGCCCTGCCAGAGGGTGCCCTCAGCTGCCAGAGCTACAGGGCCAGGGACCCAGGTCTACAGCCCCCTTGCCCCCAGTGATCAAACCCTGGCTGCTGCCCATGGGAGGTGGAACCTGCTGTGGCAGAGCAGAGTGCAGAGTCTGGCTCCCCCTCTTCCACAGGTGACATGTCTGGAGCAGAACCCATCGGGATGGGGTGTTGGATGTAGGCTTCCCACTGCAGGCTCTGGCTCTTCTCTGTACTGCTCTCCCCCTGGGGCCTCCACAGCCCAGCAAGCAAGATCAAGAGTGGCAGGGCAGGGCACAGCAAGGTGGAGAGGCTCAATGCCGCTTCCATGGTGAAGTGTCCCCTGTCCACCCAGCAGCAGTGAGGGCAGTGGTGTGGAGTTGTGCCCCTTGCTGCTGCCAGGTGGGTACTTTGCCATGGCAGCACAAGGCTCGCAGCAACAGCATCAAGTTTCTCTGCCCCACTCTGCCCTGCCATGCTGCGCCTTGCCCATTGAGCTGCAGAGGCCCTGGGAGGAGGGCAGCAGGGCAAGGAGCCCACACCCACCCCACACACAAATCTGGGAGGTACGTGCTTCCTATTCTCCCCCTGGGAGGGTGTGCACAGCCCTGCGTCACCCCCTGGATGACCTGCTTGTGGTTTTGTCCCATTCCCCACACATTCTGGCCCCAGGCCCCAACGCCCATGCACCACCTGGGCTGGGCAGCAGCCCCAGCCCTGCCCAACTCCCTCCCTCACAACTGGGGCCTCAATCACCTCCTCCCACCAGACTTACCTTTGGGGAGCTTCTTTCCAAGTTGCCTGGCTGCCATGTGTATGTGTGCACATGTACATAGTGCCCTTTGCCCGATCACCCTCTTCCCATTCCCCCCAGCCCCCTGCAGGCTAGAACTCTACCAGCCTGTAAGAGGAAACCCAATGTTTCCTACATTTTTCTCCTTTAAAGGAGAAAATCTGGTTTTTTCTCCTTAAAATGAGAAAAGCTGGGTTTTACCAAGTTTTTTCATGGTAAACAGAAAACCTAGATCCCTAGTAATCAAGCTACATGTTTATACAGAAAGTCATTGATTATGACTTTGCTGCATAGTTTGCATGAGGTTTTATGATTGTTAAATAATTAAACAAATATGAGTGCTTACTTTAGTCAACTATTAAGGGCTGATTCCTGCTCATCACACTCACTTATGTATTCCTATTGCCTTTGTTTGAACTACTGTTGCACAAAGGATTTTACTTGCATGAGACAGTGGGGAGGATCAGATGCTGAGCCTTATGTACTTAGGAACTTTTTTTAGCAGTGATTTTGACATGAGCAAACAGCTTCACTTCAGCTTTGAAGCTGACACATTTTTGATCTTCATCTTCCTTTTGAAATTGTGCTTTGTTGGCATCACGACACATATTTTTTTTTCATTCCAAAAGATTTGCTTTTGTGAGAATTAAAGGATATCTCTTCTCATTTCTTGATGTATTCATTCAGCACCTTTTGGTTTAAGCATGCACAGAAATTAAACCATTATCTTTTTCCCCATATAGTTATCTGACAAGCATTGTAGTCTTTAGATGATTTGCAACTTTAATACAACACTGAAATAACTAAAATAAATAAGGCACTTCTCCAAAGCCATTTACTCATACTGAGTAGTTTCTTACTCAACAGAAGTGCAGGGAGGGGGTAGGAAATCAAGAACATTGTTAAATGCTTCTCTTAGACAGCTCATCTATGAATTATTTAGAAATAACAACTTACTCAGCATTTCATTCCTTTTTTATTTAATACTGCATATGCTCACATATAAGACAACTCTGAATATAAGACAACCCCTCCCCGCCAATAATTACGTTATATGTATGGACAATTCATAAATTTGTTATAATTTTGGTGTAGAACGTAAGTATCAGAGGGTTGTCTCGCATTCAGCCCCTTCCCACTACTACAGCAGGGAAAACAGTGCTTGTGGGGGTAAAGTGGCCCCCTTGCCCTTGTCCCCTGCAACTTCTTCTGCCTGCAGCCTTCCTACCCCCTCCCCCTGCCACTCCTTCTACCCTCCCCACTTTCAGACCTTGCTCAGGCTCTGTTACCTCCCCAAGCTCAAAGTGTCTGGGAGTGGTGGATTATGGTAAATAGAAGAAGAGAATTTTTCAGACCTTGCTGAACAAGAAGGTATTGTTCAAAAAGAAGTGAGGAAGAGGGTGGAAGAGCTAAAAGAACTGCAAGCAAGGAAGTAGGAATTATTAAAGGAGGAAATAAGAGAAGTATGAGTGTAAGAACTGGAAGACAAACAGTGTTATACTGAAGAATGGTTCAAAAGCAAAATGGATGAGAAAATCTTTCTGATCAGAGCACCTTGGGTGGAGAAAGGGTGTAAGTAGTTTTGGTGAAATTGAGGAAAAGAAGGAAAGAACTGAAAGCAGTGAGACTTGAAGAATCCAAGTACAAGAGAATTTGAAAGTGCTGGACATGGTGGCAGAGTCTTGTAAAGAGTCGTACAAAAGTAGAGGAATGGATGGAGGAAAAATGAAGGTGTTCCTTGATGGAATAAAGGAAAGAATAGAAGACAGAAAGAAACAAAAATTGGAGAAGTATGAGAGAGGTGAAGGACTGCTTAAAAGCGTGCAAGAGAAGAAGGTGCCAGGAAGAGATAGACTTCCGGCGGAATTCCATGAAAAATTTTGGCCGTGGCTGGGGACACGAATAATAGAGACATAACAGAGAATAATGGAGGGTGGGGAGATAGAGGAGGGTTTTGCAGAAGGTGTGATAATTTTGATATTCAAGAAAGGAAAGAAAGATGAGTTAGGCAATGGAAAGCCAATAACCGTTTGAAACATAGACTACAAATTGATGGCAAACGTATTGGTCAGAAGAATACAAGACTGTTTAGCAGATGTGATTAAAAAAAAAAGAACAAACATGTGCCATTCCTGAGAGGAGGATATACCAGACCCTATGGTTAATGACACGTCATATTGGATATACAAAACAGGAAAAGAAGCACAGTAGTGAATTTAGACCTGGAAAAAGCTTATGATAGGGTTGAACAAGATTTCATGTTCAAAGTATTGTGAAGGACAGGGTTTCCTGAAAAGATGATCAGATGGGTCAAAGTGCTGTATAATAAAGCAGGAAGTCAAGTACAGTAAAAGCTCTGTTATCCAGCATACCCCGGAAACAGGGGATGCCGGATAACAAAATATGCTGGTTAATTGAGCGGCCCCACGGTGCGTCTGGGGTATCCCTCCACCCCTTCCACGGCATCACCACCCCTCACAACAAATATGTTGTGTAAAGAGATAATGGGCGGGGAGGTGGGGGGCTGAACGGCATGTTTTTGCCATTACCTGGCAGGAAAGAACATTAAGAAGATGGGGCAGGGGAGAATGGAAAAACCTGTGGGTGTGGCAGCCACCTTCCCACTATGCAAAGATGGAGAACTTTGTAAGGGTAAATAAACTTGAGGAAATGGGGTTAGAGTGTTTGAAAGACCATAAGAAAGTGATTAATATAAGAAAGATAAGATAACAGTGGTTGGAGATCTGACAGAAATACAGATGAAAAACTTGTGGAAAGCAGTAACAAATACTAGAGTGAAAAGAGAACATACGGCTCTCATATGTACGATGATACAGAATATTCTTCCTGTGAGGGGCATTCAGCATAAATGGGGCTTGGTAAGATTGGCAGTATGCCCAAGAGAGGGATGTAGGGCTGAAGAAAATTTGGGACTGCCCTTTTGTGCAAGGACTACGGGGGAAAAAGTGCATCATTTTCTGAGGGTAATCAATATGAACTATGACTTAATATATGAAATGGTGTTGTATGAGTTAATGACCAAAGGTCTGAGAACCTTTTGTGTGATAGTAGCAATATAGAACATAAGAAACCTACTGTTGGTCAAGAGACTGGCGTTCACAAGAAGAGAATGTTTGGAGTTGGCAATTTATGAATTGCCACACGATGTGGATCAAGATGCAGACAAGATGGGAAAGGAGAAGGCAGAGAAAAGATGGAGGAAAGAAGAATGGCAGCGGTTATTTTAAAAGGACAAAGGGATGGAGTGAAAATTGCTTCCTCCTGAGTCGAGGGTGGTTCATGAGAGGTCAGTGTGTTAATGGTGTAAAGGGGTAGAAGAAGAAGAAGGTATTGTTGTAGGGAGATTGTCAAGTTTTATAATTAATGTAGTTTCTTTTAGTTGTTTTATAATTTTTTTAAAAAGCATCTCAGCCTTTTGGCTAAGATCAAGCATATTTGACATCAAAAGGAAGCCTCTACCCTTTCCAGTGATAGCCTGGTATTGTAGTACCTCTAGGCATGGTGCCAGTTTCCTGGGCAGGGAACACCTGCCCATTTTTTTAAGGGGCAAAACAAAACAAAAAATTCCCATCAATTTTGTGGCAATAGGGGATTGTTTTTGTACTTTTGCCCTACCTGCTTCTCAACCTTTTGGCTAGGAGCAAGCAAGCCTTTTGGCTAGGGGCTGGGGCTTGCATGTAGCATGCTACGAAAAAAAAAAAAAACAGTTCCCATCAGCAGTTCAAAGCAGGCCACCACACCAGGAACATTTTCCAGGCGATAGCTGTCCAGATGGCCGGGCAGCGGGCACACATGGCAGTAGTGCTGCACAGAAACCAACTCTACAGCCACAGCCCACTGGCAGCTGGACCAGAGGGGCAGATGCCTCTACTGCCTGTGTTGTCCGTATCTGGGTGAGGCAGGTGTGTAGCAGCTCACAGCCAGGCAGCAGCCCCCACTGCCAGACTGCTGCAGTGGGTAAGCGGTGCAGGGAACTCTCAGGACTGCTTCAGCAGTCCAGCTGGCATAAGGGGTAGCGTCCCTAGGTACCAATTGGCTGGGCCCCAGAAGTTCCTGAAAGTGAGTAGCCCTGACCTACTTGCCAAGGCAGTTGTTTGTACTGCTGGGGCCAGGACAGGGAAGGTTTTTTATACTGCTGGGGACAGCTCAGGTGCTGGCCCCAGGCTCTAGCTCTCCTTGGCTGCAGATCCTGGAGGAGCCAGGCAGGATTATTTTGCTCCAAGTGGCCTGATTTGCTCCGCAACGAAGTGCATGTTCAAGCACATGCGCTGCGGCAAAAAGCCCCGGCTCAAATTTGCAGTGCTTCTATTTGAGCTGCTGGAAGCACACATGCTTGCATGTGTGGATGGGCCCATGTGGTCCACATCCCAGCAATACTGTTCTGCCAGAAACCCCAAATCAGTTCCCAGCTGCTATTGCATATGGGTAGTGCTGCAGGGAGGCACAGGGTTTGTCAGTCACCAGGCTGAAGTAGACTTTGCACTGCAGAGCTATTCCAGTAACTCAAAAGGAGGATGCTTCCTCTCACACATCTTCCCAGCATCCAAATCTGGATATAGCTTAAGGAGTTATCATACAAACATGGTACATTAAAAATGAATTCATTGCCAATGACCCACAAGTCTTGCCTGCCTCCTTCTATTTTTCCTTCGCATTTACTATTAAAGCTTACTGAACTGAAGATGATATGAAAAATTCCAATACATGGAGTACAGATACTGCTCTAACTCTGGTCTTTGGAGGTCTCTTGACCTATTTGCAGCATCTGTCCATCTAGAACTGGTCAGGAAAATGAAACAATCTGGGATTTTTGGGGTGTGTAAACATTTTATGGTGGGGTTCTTTTTTCCCCTTCCCTCTGTCTCCAGGCTCAGCAAAGGAGATTCTTCACACAGTGAATCCCCCTCTCATGCCCCACCACCCCCCCAAAAAAACCTTACAAAACCTAACTTCTATGTTTAGTATTTAAACTCCAAAGTTAAACTCCAGACTGTAGAATATGCCTGCTTGGCAAGTTCATCCAATTCTTTAGATTTGCTAACAAAATCATTCTTGGATGCTTGCCCAGATGCCTCTTCTGTGCACTTCCTTTGATTGTAAAGAATCTGTGCCCTTGCATGCTATGAACTTGAGAGGGTTTGTAGGAAAATGTGTCTATCTTCAAGGACTTGAGGAAATCCTGAAATGTAGTAGTATAAAAACAGACCAAAAATCGCACAAGTCTCCTGAATCAAAGCAGCCTTGATGTATCTGCTAAGTATATGCCTGTGTGTGATGATTCACTTAGGTGGGCTGCTTGGGCTCCTACAGATGTGTTGGGAGCCTGCTCCAACACAGTGGAAATCACATCGGAGCAGATGTGATTAACTGGGAAATAGACACACTCCAGCAGCCTTCCGCATTACATGTATCAGTGTCCCCATGCATCCCTGTTCTGAACAAATAAAGGCAAGGCACTTGAAATAAAACATGTTCAATGAGCTTTAGTTCAGAGCACCCCGCTACCATGCAAATTGGACAGCTTCAACTGGGGGGACTTAACCCTCTAACACTAAGTAAACAGTATTCCTACAATTAGGGCACTGTATTTGGTGCTGGAAGAATTAGGTTTAAACCCTGTCAGGTAGAAGATGAAATTGAGCCCAGGTGTCCTCATCCTAACCACTGAGCTTTTGGATGCCATTTGGAAAGAAACACCTTAGGTACCTAATCCTAGGGAATTGTGCCAGCCTCTGAATCCCAAGTGGACTGAGGTCCCTCCACACAGCTCAGAGTAAGGCACTAAAGAAATATTTAGAAGCAGATGTGGGAATATTAGGCCTTGCAACAAACAATTTCTTTTGTAGAGTTAGGCTCAGATTATTAAAAACACCTAACTCCTAATTGCAAATTCAGTGGAACTTGGGAATCTAAATGCCTTTAAGACGCCCTAGCATTTTTGTGCCTCAGCTCCCATCTGTGTAACAGAGGTAATATTTTTCTACTTTCCAGAGGGCGAAGTTACATGTTACACTTTGATCATACTGAATCTGTGGAATGTTAAGTGGTGTTAAATTTAGAATGTGCTGTGAGCAGTTGCACATTAAGGGATAATACTGTTTCTTGCCACTAGAGGGCTAGTGAGCATGGCCGTGGCTAGGAACCAGTGGGGAGGGGAGCTGAGAGCAGTGCATCTTGGGATGCTGGAGGCCTGCAAATTGCTTGTTTTATCTCTGTAGGGCAGAGTGAAGTTATTCTAGCACAGCCTAGAGTTAACCCTCATCTTTTGTGACATAACTTTGAGATGCTTAGAGGACACTTAGAATGAACTAACTAGCCTTAACATGTGAACATTCACATTTTAAGTGGAATTAGTATGGTCTAAGTGTAACATGTAACTTCACCCAGAGGTGTTAAAACTATGAGGAATTCAGCTACTGCTGTAGTGAGGGCCATATAAGTTCCTAGCAAAGATGCCTATCCAGCTATGTAAATACTAAAACAGAATATTAGTGAAAATGGAACACATTGCTGGTGGAGCCAAACAGGCATGTTCATGAGTTACCTACATTACAATTAGTGTCCATTTAAAAAAAGAGGGACTTGAGGCAGTCTGGGTCCTGAATCTTATGAACTGTGACAACAAGTATATAAGCTGGTTTTCAGATTCCAGGTTGAAAAGAGTCTAGAGGTTCTTGGAAAGCCCACTGGTGTTTGTCTGTTTCTATCCTTAGACAAAACACACTCAGGCTTGGAGATAAAGTTTTATATAATGTAGCCCTGGAGTGACATAGTTCTTCCTGCCTTCCATGATTTAAAAATTTAAATTATTAACATTCTTTGTTTCTTTGTATAAAGATCAAAGATGTTCATAATTATGTACAATATTGTTAATGAAAAAAATATATTTCAAGCAGCGTTTTAACTTTTTAAAGGTAAAAATAGAAAATTAAACAAGTACTGGTTTCTTCCTGGTCTAAGATCTTTTATTTATTTATTTACACACACACACTTACCTCTCTCTCACACACACTTATCTAAACATATGTATAAATAAAATGCTAAAATTTATGGTTTTGATCCTAGACCTTCATGGTCCAAATATATAAATGGTCTATTTATATTTGTTCTATTACTCACTTTCATATACACAAAAAAATTATGCTAAAAGGAGTTCGGTCATAGGTTATAATAAAGCCTAAATCGTGTTAAGTTTACACTTATGTACAATACCATGCAATAACTTTGTATGTGAAAGTAGTATTCTGCCTTCAAGTAAATGGTTACTATTTGATAGTCCACTACTTTCAGTCTTCATGCTTGCCAGTTTCTACAAACAAGGGTCCTGTCTTCCCTCCAGTCCCCAAACTAGTCAATCTGTTTTAGTGTTCACATCACAGACAGCGTTGCAGTGCTCCTGTTAGGCTATCTGCTTGTTCAGGGGTTTTGATCAGAGTTCCCCTTTGCCAAAAGCTCACAGGCAAAGCTGGGCATTGAAAAAACTACACTCCATTAATTGGTACTCAAGTCTTTGTTCTGCCCGTATGCTTCAAGCAAAATTACTGAATCTAGAATATGAATAGACTCTCATGTGAATAATAAATCACACCAGCAGCAAGCTCCAGCAGCAACTTTACAGCAGACAAATTTTGGCTTGTGGCTGCCATCCCATTTTATTTCTGGATATAGAGGCATAACAAATCAGCTGGGCACCAGGGGCAGCAGAAACTTCTGGGTGCTGCTGTGGTACTGACATGATCATGTGGCATGGGAAGCTGCTGCTATTTTTCAACACCCATCTTCCAGCCACATCGTGCAAGTTGCCACCCAGCCCTGGTCACCCTGCCTTACTTATGCTAATGATTGGATAATTGAAGTCATGTGAGATGTCTGTAACCAGGAACCTTGGACCATCTCATTTGACATCTTCCAAAATTCCAAACTTCTGAAAAGGTTCCAACCATCAGCCTTTCTTTAAAAAAAGTCACCCATTTCCTTCTCCTGCCATCCTACAGAGTTCATCTCTCACTGCCCTCTGCTTCTCCTTACTCCCTCCCCCAGAATTAAACTCAAATGAAAGACTGAAAGATTTAAGCATAGTACCACTGACAGGTTTGGTAGTATTGGAGTGATGTTGTAGCCAGGATGCTCCAGGAAATATGAGAGGCAAGGATTTTTGTCAGTGGTATCAAAGACCTAAGCCTCTCTCACACATGCAGTTGATCCAATGAAAGAGATCACCCACAAAAAAGCCTTCCTTAAGCATTTTTGTGCTTGGAAACAGCACTACCTACCAATTCTAGAATCTTTCTTAGAATTTTCTATAAGACCTTAGGTTAAAATATTCCATCAAAATTATTTTTAATGGAAGTTTGTATTTTCACTTTTTTGTTGCAAAAAGCATCTATCTGCTTTCCGTGAAACATGTTGTGATTTAAACAAAAATTAAAACTTTTTAAAATAAAGAACCCCAAGTTTTGGAAGGAAAATATCTGCTGAGCCGTTCTGTTTATTATTACAGAATCTGAGTTCGGAGTGTCCCAGGGCTATTGGGCAGCAAACTCATAGTAATATATATTGAAGTGTTATTTGAAAAAATTCTTAATTATTTTTTTCTCTCCTCCGCAGTACTATCTAATTAGGCTTGTAGTACCTAAAGACCTCCTGCACAGGCAGAGAAATATAACAGAATAGACTCAATAAAATTGTCTAAAAGCAGGTGTCATGAATAAAAATGTGCACTTGGAAAAGCTACGATGAATATGTACTTCACATTAATGATTAATGATGATAGTGATGGAAGTGAAGTAACATTTCCCTTCATATTTAGCTTCTGTTTTCTCATCTGCTTTCAATTTTTTCCATTCACACTGAGCTTAATAACCTTGTGTTGTTTATTTTCATATGACTTGATTCCATTTTCCCTCCCAATTCCTTAACCTACATATAGCAAACCAGTCTAAAGGGCACAAGAGGAGGAATGAAATCAGCCAAAAGTGTTGCATTAAGTCAGGTTACCTTTTTCAGAATTATAGGAACGCATTCTGTACTGGAGGAAATGAGAAAAGCTTCATGGTTTTCAGTAATGAATTACATGAAAGGAAAATGCAGCTCTCATCTTTTGCTTCAAGTCTGCTGAAGGTTCCAATTTAGAATCTGCTAAAGCTTCTCTGCCATAGGTCACAATACCATGTGACCTAACTTCATTCATTTTGTACCCCAGGGCACTATGTCGTTCTATCTTAGAGACCTGGGCTTTTTCACAGTCAAAAAATGTTCACTCTCACAATCAGATGGATCAAGGGATATTACAGAGGACATTTTTAATCAGTGGGTTATGGTTTATATTTTTTCAGCTATATTAGTTAATCGGGCAATTAGTATGACACTTTGCAACAATAAATGCTCCAAATAAACAAATTACATTATACTTTCTAAATTATTAAAGGGAAAATGTACCTATTGACATCACTTTAAAATTTCTGTTTTACTACACTGGCTTCCTCCTGCACCTGGCTGGGCATGTGGTTCCTGGCACATGGCTCCACAGGCCCTACCACTTCCCCACACTACCTGCTGCCCAGAGCCACACAGCAGGGGCAAGAGGAGGAAGCAGGAGGAGCTGAGCCGGACCTGGGCTGGAGGTAGGTATAGCTAAGCAAAGCAGCAGCAGGAGCAGCCCAACCAGGAAGCTGTGCATACTGATTAGGACCAGGACCAGGGCCAGGGCCAGGGTGGTGCCATGAGTGGGTGTAGGCAGAAGCACAGCGAGGGCTGCCCCAGGTAACAGCAGCCAGGGCTCAGCCTCATGTGGAGCACCACAGGGGCAGCTGTGGGCTGGATGCAATTAATTGGCGGGCTGGATTCTGCCCTAAGCTGTATTTTGCTCACTACTGCTTTAAAGCCTGGAGGACAAAGGTGAGGAAGGGCTTATTTTGATACAGAATATTCAAGACAATGCTTGCAGGCAGTGGAATAGAAGCCCATACAGATGAAAGTTAAAGAGATAATAAAAATAGGAGGAAAAGTGACTTGAGATAGAAGGGAGAACTTAAGGGGCCATAGGCAATTAGTCTGAGGGAGACCTCAGAATGGTAAACAGTTGTTAAAGATGATCAGGAGTGGGACAGAGAGAAGAATTATTCTTGCCAGATACTGGTATATTTCTTTCTTTAAAAGCTGAAAACAAGAACCTGAGCCGAGATGGATGCAGAAGAGAGAACACAACCTAGCAGCAACCAAAGGAATATTAGCTAGGAAAAAAGAAACATAGAGGTCAATAAAAGATATGATATTCTTTTTTAACTCACAGGATTAAAAAAAGAGCTCTATCATCATTATAAAGAGTTGTGGAAAACAAATCACCTCTGGCTACCTAGAAGTTCAGTCCAGCCATGAAGAATACATATCCAAATGCATTTAGCTTCACACTAATTACATTAAAAGTTTGCTTTCTCTTTGGATTGTCTGTGGAAATGTTTGCTTGGTTGTAAACACTTGCACTTATTTTTCTAATATTTACTTAGTCACCAAATTTACTGATAAAATATTTTTTAAACAAATTTAAATCATTAAGCTGTTTAAATAAGTTTAATTATTAAAACTTACATCCACTGAAAATCCACTAAATAAAGATACTTTTGATGTGTATAGAATTGTACAATAGTAGCATCAAGGGATGTGTCCCCACAGGGAGGAAGGTTTCCCCAGGGACAAAGAGCAGGGGCACAATATGTCTGTCAACCATTTTGAGGTCTCCCTCTGACTATCTGCCTACGGTTCCTTCAGTTGTCCCTTCTGTCTCTAGTCTTCTTTCCTCCTAGTCTGATAACTTCTTTCACCTTCATCTGTATGAGCTTCTGTCCCACTGCCTACAATACCGCTGCTACTTGTCCCCAGTAAAAGCCTGTGCATACATGCTCTGGCATGCAGCACATTGCTCTGGGTGGAGTAGGGCAGGCTGGGGCCAGCATCTGGACTGGCCCCAGCAGCCTTATCTGAAGCTAGTGGAGTGTGCAGTACTGCAGATGGATCTGCAGCATTGCATACTGCACATCTGTGTTCATCTGGACATGCCTAAGGAAGCTATTTTCACTGTAACTTTAAGAATCAAAGCCAATCTTTTGATTTGGCTAAAATTTTAAAACAAGAGCCATGGCTTAGGACCAATTCTCACATAGTTGCTCCCCCTCTCCATGTACCAAACCATGGCAAGTAGGGAGATATGACAGTTTTAAGAGGTCCTGAGCACATCTCTCAGCACCATTCTCAGGCTCTATGTGGTGCACAATCAGACTTCCAACTTAACTACACTTTCCAATTACCAAGCCATGTGTGAACTGAGAGTGTATATGCAGGGCTTGCTTCTTGGTGCTGGTCCTGGGCTTGACAGATAGGCAGTTTAGACATGGCCTAAGGCTCATTTATAGGCTCTCAGGGGCTATGGACAGACATTAAAAAAGCCCGAGCTTGAATTGATTCAGTCTTTGCAGATTAGTCTAACCTGCAGAGACTGAACTGATTTGCAAGTGGATAGACATTCACTTTTGAATCATGAAATGTAAGCACATGCCTACAGTGACTCAGACTAGCAGTCAGAGAGCAAGCCCTCTCTTCCCTTCCACAGCAATGTTCCCTCTAAAGAGTAGCGGTCTGTGAATGTGCCGCTTTGGTCCATGAGAGCGCCGCATCTGTGTGGTGTAGGACACTTACCAAAGGTAAGCTCCTCACTCCTCACCTGGGGGAGGCAGCAGGGGTTGGGGCCTGGGGATGGGGGCTTGGAGCCTGGGCCCTGGCACGGGCTCCACCAGCTCTGGGACACTGCTCCACTCCCCCACTTCACCTAGGGAAGCAAAGAGGCACATGGCATCAGGGCTGGGGAGTGGAGCACTTCCCCGGAGCTGGCAGAGCCTCACTCAGGGCAGGCTGCTCCCTGAGGTGAGGCAAGGCAGGGATAGAAACTGGGGCTGGTGCAGGCTCTGCCAGCTCTGGGGAAGTGCTCCACTCCCCAGCCCTGATGCCATGTGCCTCCTCTCTCCTAGAGGCAAAGTAATTCCCTGAAGCTGAGTTGAAGGGGGCATGGCCAGGCCCTGGCAGGATGCTATGATTAGGGAGAGGTTTAACCTCCCCCCCACCCCCGGCCTGCACAGTCCCCACCCAGGGTATGCCTGGAGGGGGTGGGGAAGTAGCTCTCACGAGGCTTCCCCTCAACCCCACCCCCTGCTCAAGGAGTGGAAGAGTTGCCAGACTCTGGCTCCCAGCTAGCACTCTGAGGCAAGGGCTGCAGGGAGGGAAGACTGCTTGTGTGGACTGCATGCATCTGGTGATGATATTGAGCTTTTCGATCTCCCTGTCCCTCATTTTTCATACTGTCTGCAGCAAACTGATGGCACTCACAAGTTGCAATCATTGTAAACCAGGTCATCTCTCATACCTCTCTCTGTCCCCTGTTGAACACTAACAGATTGGAGGCTTTGAAGCAAACAAGCCAGCAGGGAGCTTATCAGAACACAAAGCTTATCAGCTCATCAAGCCCTACAAAGGATGACAAATGCATCTCTCTCATTAGTTTCAAGCTCTTCTCATCTACAATGTGCAATTTGCAAGCCACTGGCGGACACTATGCTGCCTTTGTTCTAGTGAAATTGGAGATGCATACACAGACAATTTTCATCATTAGTTAGCATGGGGGCATGGCCAGATGCCAGCAAGTATCTGTGCCACTGGGGCCCCTGCCATGGGAGAGAGTGGGAGTGGGGATCCCTGCTTAAACAGTAAGGGGGGGGCAGGGGAGAGCCTTGCAAATACTGCAGTCTCCCACCTCCTTCTCAGCCAGCTGGAGCTCTGGATAGGGAGGAGAGGGGCAGCCCCTCCCAGCACTGCCAGCACCCACTCCGAGCCCAGCCCCTGCCAAGAAGAGCTGCACAACACTGGCTCCAGCCCCTCCCCACCTCATGCAGATCTGGGAGGCAAGCAGCAGTTGGAGCTGCACCCCCACACACATCCTGTGCCCCTGCCCCACCTAGGCAGTGCCTGCCTCTGCCTCACTGCTGGGGTATTGATCTGCCCCCCCCCCATGCTCCTTCCCTCGTATCACACCAGACTTAACACCTACCTGGAGTTAGCTGTATTGGATATCAGATTGGTACCAGCTGCACTGGTAGGAGTGTTGCCAGCAGGCCAACGGAAGTGATTATTCCCCCCTATTCAGCACTGGTGAGCCCACATATGGTGTACTGTCTCCTGTTTTGGGGGCCCCCCACTAGAGAAAGGATGTGAACAAACTGGAGAGAGTCCAGCAGAGGGCAACCAAAATGGTGAAGGGACTGGGGAATGTGACATATGAGGAAAGAGTGGGGGAATTAGGCTTATTTAGTTTAGAGAAGAGGAGACTGAGAGGAGACTTAATAGCAGTTTTCAACTACCTGAAGTGGGGTTCAAAAAAGGATGGATCTAGGCTATTCTCAGTGGTGGCAGATGACACAATCCTTAAAGCACAAAAGAAGTCCATTCCCATGCAGAGGAAAGGTAGCAGAAGACAGAGGCATACAAACAATGGAAGCTTGGGGCAGTCCCCATTGATGACTATATAACGACAGCCTGCACTTGTAGGGAGCAGATTAGAAAGGCTAAGCTGGCAATTAGATTTAAACTAGCAACACAAACAAAGGGCAATATGAAGTCCTTCTTTAGGTATGTAGGGAACAGGAGGAAAATAAAGGCAAGTGTGGGACCATTGCTTAACAACTCAGGACAGCTGGTTTCTCATACTCAGGAGAAAAGTGAACTCCTAAATGACTAGTTTGCTTCAGTATTCCCCCAGACTAAGGGGAAAATCATACTAAATAAGGTTCAGAATTGGCATGGTGGGAATGACAGCCTTCCTACAGTTGACGTTGAGCTGCTGTATGATCAGTTAGAAAAGTTAGACATCTATAAGTCAGCAG
This sequence comes from Crocodylus siamensis, assembly GCF_052110815.1. Classification (NCBI taxonomy): domain Eukaryota; kingdom Metazoa; phylum Chordata; order Crocodylia; family Crocodylidae; genus Crocodylus; species Crocodylus siamensis. The sequence continues at coordinate 71,514,559 of NC_143398.1, forward strand.
GACCGGATGAACTTCACCTGAGAGTGCTGAAGTCATCGCAGGACCTCTGGCAAAACTCTTCCAAAACTTGTGGTGGTTGGGGAAGGGCCCGGAAGACTGGAAGAGGGCCAATGTTGTGCCCATCTTCAAGAAGGGGAGGAGAGAGAACCTGGGCAATTATAGGCCAATTAGCCAAACTTCTATCCCAGGGAAAATCCTGGAAAAATTCACCAAGGACTCTATGTGTGATATGCTTACAGAAGGTAGGATTCGGAACAATAGTTCTTCATGGTTTCTTCATGGGCAGGTCTTGGCTTACCAATCTCATCTCTTTCTATGAACAGGTAACTCACCACCTGGGTAAGAGAGAGGAGGTGACATTGTATACCTAGACTTCCAAAAGCCCTTTGATCTGGTATCCCATGATGTTCTCACGAGAAAATTGGAGGATTGCAGGTTTAACTGCTCAACAGTTAAGTGGGTAGGAAGCTGGCTGTGGGGTAGGACTCAGACACTTCTAATGAATGGATCTGTGCCATCCTGGCAAGAAGTGGCCAGTGGTGTCCATCAGGTGTCTGTGTTTGGTCCAGTGCTTTTCAACATCTTTATCAATGATTTGGATGCGGGGGTGAAGAGCTCACTGCCCAAGTTCATGGATGACACCAAGCTATGGGGGAATGTGGTCACACTTAAAAATATGCTGCGGATAGAGGTAGGCCTGACAGGCTTGCAAGTTGGGTGGATCAGAACTAAATGAAGTTTAAAACTGAGAAGTGTAAAGTGCTCCATCTGGGGACAAACAATTCCCAACATACTTACAGGCTCAGTGGTGCCAAACTGACTAGCACCATGACTGGAAGGGACCTAGGGGTAAATAATAGACCATAGTATGAGCATGATTTGTCAGTCTGATTCCGTAGCCAGTAGGGCAAACAATACTTTAGCATGCATCAACTCATGCATCTCAAACAAAACCATGGAAGTGATTCTCCAACTTTACTCAGCATTGGTGAGACCACAGATGGAGTTCTGCATCCAGTTCTGGGTGCTGGCAAACCATATGAGGAAAGGCTGAGGGACTTGTATCTCTTTAGCCTTAAAAAAAGAAGGCTGAGAGCTTACTGCTGTATCAGGGGAATACCTCAAGGGCTCGGCAAACAACTGTTCAGCAGGGCACCCTTGAGGAAAATCAGGAGTAATGGCCACAAATGCCTAGAAGACCATTTCAGGCTTAACACTGGAAAAAATCTTCAAAGTTAGGGTTGTCAGACTATGGAATAAACTCCTTCCAGCGGTGGTGCAATCACCTATCCTTGAAATCTTCAAGAGGTGATTGGATGGTCACTGCACTGGGGTCATCTGACCCCAGTTGTCTTTTCTGCTTAGTGCAGGGGAGCTGGACCCAATGTCTTGCAAGGTCCCTTCCAGCCCCTTACAATCTATGAATCTATGACAGAACAAGGAACAATGGTCTCAAGTTGCAGCAAGAGAAGTTTAGGTTAGATATTAGGAAAAAAATTTTCACTAGGAGGGTAATAAAACACTGGCACCTGTTACCGAGAGAGGTGGTGGAAACTCCATCCTTGGGGGTTTTCAAAACCTGTCTGGACAGTGCTTTGGCTGGGATGATCTAATTGATGCTGGTCCTGCTTTGAGCAGGGGGTTGGCCTAGATGACTTCCTGAGGTTTCTTCCAATCCTAACTTTATGATTTCAAAGCCTAAGTCAAAATTTCCAACATGTTTTACGGGCCTCATTTTAAAAAGTGCTAAGATCTGTAGAGTGCACATAGTTGCCTACTAGGGCCAATAGACGCTTCTAAAAATCCCATGAGGTGCCCATCTGCATCACTAGGAACCAAAAGCCATTTAAAAATCTGGCCCTCAGGAGCTTAAATGTCATCAATGGCTCTGTCTAACGTGAAGGAGGTATCAAGTATAACCTTCCAGGGGTCTGTCCTGGGGCCGCTACTGGTTAATATCTTCATTAGTGATTTAGAAGATGGGACTGAATGCACATTTGAGTGCAAATCTGCACATGATATCAAGATGGGTGGAGTTTCCAACAATTTGGAGAATGAGATTTGGAGTCAAAATGACCTTGATAAACTGGTAAAATAGTCCAAAATTAATCAAATGAAATGAAATAAGAACAAGTGCAAAGTCCTGCACTTGGGATGGAATGATCGTATGCACAAATACAGACTGAGGAACAAGTTCCATAGGAGCTTTTGGATATAAAATAAAATTTTTGACAATGCACATGTGTTGGATATAGATCTAGCATGGTAATCTGTGTGTTAGTTTATAGTAGCTGGTAGCACAAGTTTAAAGTATTTCTTTTTATTTGAATATTTATATAGTTAAAAACCTTCTGCTTTGTTCTATGTTAGGTTCTGCACCAAATCGCATAATGCTTGAATGCTCATGTTAGCTGAACTTTGTATAACTTTGGGCTTGGTTAGGAAATGCTTTTAAGCCTGTTTAGCCATCATAATTGTTTAACTGTTATAATAAGCAAACTGTTTTGTATGTGGAGACAGACCTCAGTACCGGAAGGCAAATGGTTAAGTGGACAGTGGTGAAATAGGAAACAAACAGTCAAGATGATGAGAAAGGTGGAGATATGGAAACGTAAGAAAACATGTTAAATGGTGGTTGGGAAATTCAAAGGAAGATCTACTTTTCTAAAGGAAGAAAGTAGAAATGTATGAGATGACTAGGTTTAAAAGTATAACTATGCCCCAAGATTGATTACATAATTGTTACAAACACTCTCAAATAAAACTTATGGTAAGGTCACAAAATGCGGGTGTTCACATGTAGCAAGGCACTGAGGTGCCTGCTACTTGTGGAGCGATCAGTAAGGACTGCGGCTGCGGGTTGCCAGGGTAACCAGTGGGAGTCAGCTGACCGGAAGGGGCAGGGCCTGGCTCCCATATAACCCCAGGCCGAGGCCAGGCAGGGAGTTCCCTGCCAGCAGTCAAGGGAGAAGGAGCTCTGCCAGAGCAAACAGCGAGGAGAAGCCTGACTGCATGAGCAGCTCCTGATTACTGTTAATTCCCAGGTAGGGATTGAATGTTGTTTAGCCGGATGGCATAGATTTTATGTTATACTCCAGGGGTTTGTGTTTTTGTGTTCGCTGTTTAGACTGGAGGACTGGGTGAGGCTATTAGGGGTTGGAGAAGGCCTCATAGGGGCTCCACAGCAGCATAGGGATCCAGCGCCAGAGAGGGCGCAGCTTTCTTGGGTGCACTGACCCCAGTGCCAGAGACAGCACAGCATTTTGGAGTGGACTGACCCTGGCGCCAGGGAAGGGGCCAGGCACAGCTACAGCCCCCTGAGCCCCGAGGCTGAGAGAAGCCCCAGAGCAGAGGGACTGACGATTGACAAGCCCCAGAGGGGGCACAGTTGTGAGACAAGGCTACAGAAAGCCCGAGTGCCAGAAGGTGCAGAGAGCGAGACTGACCGAACAATGTCCGGTACATCAGCGAGGCTTGGGCTGCGGTGTAAGGGGGAGGAAAGGAGCCGCGGATAGCGCCCCTGGCATCGGGGCAGAAAATGGGCAGCCTCTTGCTTAACTAACATCCTCTAATTGTGGACAGACCCCAAAGAGGTCACAACATACAATTAAGTTCATTATCCAACAGAACCCTGCTTCATCCAATGGATAGAATGGATCGTTCTCACTGAAAAGCCAGCTATTCGACATTTTTATTCTCAATGTTTAGTGTGTTCCTAGCATTATTTACTGTGTAACATATATCACTGCACTGAATGCAGAATTAGTCATTTCCTCCTGAGCTTTTCTTTAGTACTCCCAGCTGACTAAGCTAGTCCTCTACAAATATAAAAAATGTATCTTTGCAAGACTCATGACATGCAATTCTATTATCCATACTTCACCCATGTGGTACTGAGGCATAGAGATTAAAGCCAAAACTGTCAAAAGTGCCAACCATTTTTGGGTGCCCAAACTGAAATACCAAAAGGCTGATTTTTCAGACTACTTTGAATTTATAACACTCTATATGTTCAAAATACAACTCTCACTGATCTCAGATGCAAGTATGAGTGCTCAAGGAATTTTTAGGGCAATATCCTTTACTGGACCAACTACATAGCTGGGTTAAAGTTAGACAAACTTTCAAATGCAAGACATGCTTTGTCAGGTCTCTGATCACAGGAAGCTAAACACAGCATATGAGTGCTCAACATTTCTGTAAATCAGACCTCAAGTGTCTCAAGTGGGGGACCTAGCTAATAAGAGACAGTGGCCACTTATGAGAGTTTTGGTCTATGAAACCTCTTCCAAGCAGCACATCAATTCTGTGACACCAGCAGATAGCTACACTGGAGACAAGAGTCAAGTAATAATCCTTTTCCCCCTGCAATCTTTCATGCTACAAGTCTGATTCATTCCCAAAACATCATCCATCCTGTGTATAGAACAAAGTAGGGATCTGTAGATGAAGAATAGAACTAATGAAAAATTGTGTACTTAAAGGCTGCAGCACAGTGCATATGAACATATGAATTAATATTGTGGGGACATTCTGAATTCTGGCTTCTCCTAAATTCGAAACTTAACTCTGCAAAGCTTTCTTTTTACCATAGAAAACTAAATCCACACAAAAACGAATGTCCCCATTTTAAATTCCCTGCTCCGGGATATAGATGCATTTAAATTTCTCCTTTAAATGGTATTTTTCTAACATTTGGCAAATACTGCATCCCTCATCACACTGCACAACCTCGTACACTGAAATGGTTGGAATGCTTTGTCTTATACTTTCCAAGAAAAATTACACACAGAATTATCTAGACATCCCACATGGAAAATTTCAACCCAATGGTAAGGTAAATGCCTAGCAATGTTATAAAGAACAAAAACAGGGGCTTAAAAATTAATGTGTTTACATACTTAAGTATAGGTAGCATTACCAGCCCCACTAAGATAATGAAGTGGCAAGAGAAATTGTGGCAGGAACCTTGCTATGTTATAGTGCTGATATGAGCAAAGGGGCAGAGCACTAAGGTGGAAACAGCTCCTGTAAGTTTTGCTGCTTACATCAGTGGTTCAAGATAGCACCATCCATGTAAAAGGAAAAGTAGAGAAGGGGTAAAAAAGCCTGTGGATGGTCTTTAGATCCCTTCAAATTTTATTTGTTTTGATATTTTCATTAATTTCTTGCTCAGCTGAAGTCACTTCTACTTGTTTTCTTTCACGATCAACAGGGTACCACTGTTGTGTACCACCACAAAAAAAATAAAAATAAAAACCACAACCCAAGAAATTCAGCTGTTGCTCATTTTAAATACTGACGAAATTGAAGAAAAGCTTTTGGGGCTGCAATAGCTGCATGGAATATAGATACACATTAGAAGACTCTTGGAAAAAGAGGCTTGAGGAGGTTAAGAACAAACAACAGAACACAACTTCAAAAAATAAGGATAGAAAATGCATGTTTTTTGTTGTTAAAATGGAGAAATGCTATGTGAACAAAGCCAGCAAGAAAGCTTGTATTGCTACTTTATATTGACTTTTTAGATTACATTGCACTGTGCCCCAACTAGGACCTTGATGAATCAGAAAGCACTCCCTTTAGAAAAATCTAAAGACTTTTTCAACAAGTATTTATTTTCTACCAGTTGCATTCAGTTGGTCCAATAAAAGTTATCACCCTCCAAAAAATCCTTGCCCCTGATATAATTCCTGAAGCATCATGGCTACAACGTCCCTGTAATACAACATTTGCTACAACATTCATATATTTGGCATGGCAAAAAAGTTGTATAAATTACTTATTTTAGAGCAGCATTTAATAAATTGTTGAAAAAGTGTCTTTACCTAAAAGTTTCTACATGCTTTATTATACATTTTTAGTCTTCTGTCTATTGAACCTCCAACGAAAAAAATGTGATGAACTAAAATTTTCTTTCATATTTCATCTTTTCCCATGACTTATTTTTTTCTGGAAAATTAGCTTGATTTGAGTTTAAAGAAATCCAAACAAATAAAATAAATTACTTTAGCAATGTAATTGGAATATTTTGTCCAAAGATGTGTCATCATGTATACAGTAATGCAGAAGCTTTGTCTAGCTTTCTTTCTATTTTTGTCTTTATTGACTTTTCCCAATTATCTTTTAGAGAACATTTGTAATACAACAGCCCAGCTAAAATGTTGAAGTCTGCACTTTATGCCCTCTTGCCTCACAAAGCTTAGTTGTAAAGACCTTGAAACCTGGGGTGCAGTTCACTGAATGAGCTAGCTCTACTGCAGTGGAATTTTAATTTGATTTCTCCTGCCCTTTTGCAAGAAGAGGACAAAATGTCCATTCCCTTGAGTTTTTTTCTCTTAGATGTCTTTAATTAAGGAATACTAAATGATATTTTTCAAAAATATACCTCAGCAGAGCAACATGTTGTCCTGGCTTGAATAAGCCTTTAGGGGCGCATCCAGATCACATGCATCACATGCTTTTGAGATGCTGCAAGAGACACATGTGGGCACAAAAAAACATTCCCTGGGCTGCAAATTTGCAGCACAGGGGCAAAATTAGACCCCTGGATATCCAGGGTTCAAACAATAACCTGGGGGGGAAAAACAGGGCAGAGAACAGTCCCAGGCTCAGGCCTCCACAGAGATGCTCTGGTAGGCAGCCAGAGCATCTCTGTGGCTGGCACTTTCCCTGGTGTTGAAGCATGTTGCCTGCCCATGTGGGGCAAGCAGCAGTGCAAGCTGCAGGGACCTGGACCTGGCTTTGTCCCGATAAGTAGGGGGTTTGGGGGCTGGAGAAGTAGGGAGGAGACCATGGGGGAGGCCCTGCCTGGCCCAAGCCCGTTCATTTCTCCAACTACTCTTTTGTTCCCCCCACCCCACCCTCCCATTCATTCCTCCAATGCTCCTTCATTCCCCCAGTTTTCCTGCTTGCTCTCCCAGCCTCTCCCCCCCACATTCACTGTAAGTAGCAGCAGCCTCTGAGGCTGGAGATGAGCAGGGGAAGGCTCCACCTCATCTCCAAGGGCTTGTCTCCAGCCCCCTGCTCATTCCCTTGCTCGTCTCCAGCCTTGCGGTGAGGGGGCTGCAGGTGTTCGACCACCTGGGTGACAGTGATCATCACTTGCTGGAATTCACCATCCAGCGCAAGGTGGCAAAGGCCTGCAGCAAGGCAGCAGCCCTGGATGTCAGGAGGGCAGACTTCAATGAGGTATAGAGAATAGTGGGGGAGGCACTGAGGTCCCAGAGGGGAGGGGAGTCGGGTGTCCAAGAAGAGTGGTCACTTCTCAAGGAGATGATCCTCCAAGCCCAAAGGGAGGTAATCCCAACATGGATCAAAGGGGGCAAGAGGGCACAAAAGCCCCCATGGCTCACCAAAAGCATCCAGGAATGTCTCCTAGCTAAAAGGGAAGTGTATACCCAATGCAAGGAAGGAGCCATCACCAGGGAGGACTATACCTCGGTTGCTCAGGGCTGCCGGTGGGCAGTCAGGAAGGCCAAGGCAGAGATGGAACTGGGACTAGCTACCTGGATCAAGGACAACAAGAAGTCCTTTTTTAAATACATGGGGGCAAAAAGAAAGTACCAGGTAATGTGGGCCCCCTCCAAGACATGTTAGGAAATCCGGTCGTCACACCAGACAACAAAGCTAACCTATTCAACAATTTCTTTGGCTCCATTTTCCTGAGCAGGGACTGGATCAGCCCCCTCCAACAGGACCCCCTCAGGCCCCAGGGGAGGCACACCCAGGCCAAGGGTCGGTGAGGATCTAGTCAGGGAACTTCTGGAGGGACTGGACATATTTAAATCAGTAAGTCCTCATGATCTCCACCCCAGAGTGCTGAGGGAATTAGCTGAGGTCATTGCAGGACCCTTGGCATGGCTTTATGAGCACTCGTGGTGCTCTGGTGTGGTGCTAGAGGACCAACATGGTTCCCATTTTCAAAAAAGGGAGGAAGGAGGACCCAGGAAACTATAGGCCAGTTAGTCTTACCTCAATCCTGGGTAAGCTTTTTGAGAGAATTATCCTGGCGCATGTCCATGAGGGCCCAGCGGGGGAAGTTATGCTTAAGGGCAACCAACACAAATTCATTAGATGCAGGTCCTGTCAGACCAACCTGGTAGTCTTCTATGACCAAGTCACAAAATCCTTAGACGTAGGAGTAGCACTTTCAACATTGTCTCTCATCCTGTTCTCATTAAAAAACTAGGAGACTGTGGCATCGACTCCTACACAGTCAGATGGCTCGCTAATTGGCTGGAGGGCCGCACCCAGAGAGTGGTGGTGGATGGGTCATTTTCAACCTGGAGGGATGTGGCCCCCAGGGCTCAGTCCTTGGGCCCACACTGTTCAACATCTTCATCAGTGACTTGGATGAGGGGGTAAAAAGCACCCTGTTCAAATTTGCTAATGACACTAAGATGTGGGGGGGGACGTGGGCATGCTATAAGGAAGGAATAGGCTACAATCAGACTGAGACAGGTTACAGGGGTGGGCGGATGAGAACAGGATGGGTTTCAACATTGACAAGTGCAAGGCGATGCACCTGGGGAGGAAGAACCAGCACCATACCTGCAGGCTGAGGAACTCCCTTCTCGTCAGTGCAGAGGCAGAAAAGGATCTTAGACTTACTGTTGATGCCAAGATGAACATGAGCCGACAGTGTGGGGATCCAGTCAGGAAGGTCAACCATACTTTGTCATGCATCCACAGATGCAACTCGAGCAGGTCCAAGGAGGTGATCCTCCCCCTCTATGCGACACCGGTCAGGCCACAGTTGGAGTATTGCATCCAGTTCTGGGCACTGCACTTCAAGAGGGATGTGGACAACATGGAGAGGGTCCACAGGAGGTCCACTCGCGTGGTTAGGGGGCAGCAAGGCAGGCCCTACAAGGAGAGGCTAAGGGACCTGAACCTGTTCAGCCTCCACAAGAGAAGGCTGACGGGGGAATCAAGTGGCCTGTTACAAACTAGTAAGAGGGGACCATCAGGCATTGGGGGAGTCCCTGTTCTCCTGAGCACTACCAGGAGTGACTAGAAACAACAATCACAAGCTGGCAGAGGGTAGATTCAGACTAGACATCAGGAGGTGCTATTTCACTGTCAGGGTGGCTAGGATCTGGAACCAACTTCCAAGGGAAGCAGTGCTTGCTTCTATCCTGGGGGGTCTTTAAGAGGAGTCTAGACGAACACTTGCCGGGGTCGTTTGACCCCAGTACTTTTTCCTTCCATTGCAGGGGGTTGGACTAGATAATCTGCTCAGGTCCCTTCCGACCCTACCAACTATGAAACTATGATCAGGAGGCTGGAGAAGAGCAGGAGAACAAGCAGGAGGCTGGAGACAAGCCCTTGGAGATGAGCTGGAGGGTTCCCCTGCTGTCTCCAGCCTCCTGCTCATCTCCAGCCTCCCAAGGCTGGAAAGTACGGGAATGAGCATGGGGCTGGAGACCAGTGGGGAGGTTGGGGGGGAAAGTGTAGCCCTTGGGCAAGGGCTGGGACCCTACAGGCAGCTGTCCATGTGCTGTGGGGGGGTCTACCCTATGGAGGGCAGGGGACCCACACCTCCTAAGCAACCCCCATACCCACAGTCCCCCCACACCTACCAACACACTGACCTGAAATCCCCCACATCCCTCCACATCACCCCACCCCCTTTCCCACCCCCTCCTGAAAACCCCACATTCCCCCATGACACGCCCACCATGTGATAAGGAAACCAGAAGCAAACATTAAAACATAGAGACATTTAGGATTTATTTTATTATGGTGCTAGAGACACTGGTAGGCTTCCAAATTGCTTTAACATTGTAAATATAACAATGAAACAATGCCCACCAGATCAGTCCCTCTCTCTATCTTTTGTTCTAACTGTAGAAGAATGTGAATTTTGGGGTATTTTAAAAAGTGAATTTGGGATGCTGCTTCAGCAGTCCAGCTGACAAGGGGCTGGGCTTCAGAAGCTCCTAGGGGAAAGTAGCCCTGAGCTGCTGGCCAGGGCAGGTTTTTATACTGCTGGGGTCAACACAGGTGCTGGCCCCAGGTTCTAGCTCCCCCTGGCTGCAGCTCCAAGAGGAGCAAGGCAGGGTTATTTTGCACTAAGTGGCATAATTTGCTCTACAACTAAGTGCATGTACGGGCATGTGCAGAGGCAAAAAGCCCCAGCTCAAATTTGCACTGCTTTTATTTGAGCTGCTGCAAGTGCAAATGCTTGCATGTGTGGACGTGCCCTCAGACATGACAATATCAACACTGGGCAAAACAGGTGGGTGGCATTCTTTCTTTGAACACTGGTTTGGGTACCCCGTAGAAGATACTTCAACTAAGGGTTTAAAAACAAAAGAAAAAGAAAAAGAAAAAGAAGTTGGGTGAAAGAAAGGAAAAAAACCCTAGAGAATCATAATGCCTGAAGGTCACCCTGGAGACCATTTAGTCCAACCTCTGTTCAAGGCAAGATAATCCAAAAGGCTGTCTAACCCTGTGATTCTTAACCAGAGTGCAGTGGCAACCTGGAATGTCACAAGATCCTTTCATGAGTGCTGTACTGCTAGATACATAAACACCTATGCAGGATTCACAAGATAAACCCAGAGGTTTCCAACAGGAATCCACAGCATCAAAGACATTCTGACCTGTTGTGGTTTTTCTCAGTTCTTTGCAACGGAAGACTTGCTCTACTATTTAGTCAAGAAACAAGTGAAAGCAAAGAGCTGACATCTTCTGAGGGGTGCCTTGAATCTAAAAGGGTTAAGAACCGCTGGTCTAAACTCCACTTAAAACTTTGAAGGATGGAGACTCCACAACCTCTCTACATCCAATTTTTAACCACCATAAAAGGGGTTTTTTGTTGCAATTTTAAGACTACTGTTTCTTGTTCTGTTCCCACAGAGTGTAAGTAGTCAGTTACCATCCTATTTATAACCACCCTTCATGTATTTAAACATTTTATCAAATCCCAGTTTAGTCTTCTTTTCTCCAGACTACACAATCCCAGTTCTTCCAACATTTTCTCTTATTGCACCATGTTAGATAATAGTGCAATTTCTAAACTTGAAACCAAAAATATTTGCATATAGCAAGACTTAGGGGGAAAAAATAACCCTTTTCATTTCTAACTTCATGGTTTTTGCATTGAATTTCCCTTCTTGATTTTCATCTCTCTCATCTTGCTGGAACTTTCTGGTTGTAGAGCACATCAAGGTCTGCAATTCAAATTTTATTTAACAAATATAGAAAGCTCTGACCTTTCTGTTTAGGGTTCTTAGGAATTCATCTACATACAAGTGTGATGCAGGAAGTGTAAACAGACAAGAACTGTTCATGCTGAAACTAAACTAAAAGGAGAGATAAACCACTGAAATTTTGCACAGGAGACCTGTCTAAACCATTAGGAAAGATCCCACAACTGTTTATCAGATATGATAACATGTATTCATGAGGAATAAAGATGAGAGACCAACATAAGTATTTGTTCCTATTCTTTTCTGTACCAATGAATGTTGTACGGTATACTTTGAAGGAAGAGATTTTATTCTGAAGCCAGTGTATTATGAGTTCACAATCTGGGTATGAAATAGGAACCATGTAGTATGAAAAAAGGATACAATGAGGATTGCATCACTGCAATATTCCTGAGCACCTAACAAAATTAACTACAACCACTTGTACAATCTTATCTGTCAGAGATTAGCAATTAGGCAGAACAGAGGGGACCCAAGCCCCCAGTTCCCTTTCACTTTTCTGGAGTCTGTACTTTGGGCTGCTGCAATCCATTAGTTCTGGTTAACTGACAAAGCAGGAGCAAGTGAACAGAGCTTATTTTAACGGCAGTAGTCCCAGGGCTGGAAAAGAGGCCACATGAATATGCCCATGGAGCCATAACTTGTAAATCCTCAAAAGGCTGAGTAACAGCTGCCAAAAGCAAGGTAGTACAAGGCTGAAATTCCAGCAGGATTTCTCTAAGTCATTCTTATAATAAAACAATGAGCTTAGTTTTAGAAAGTTGATTTGAGCAAAACTTGGTTAGGAGAATACAGAAACTCAGGTAGGTCACTGCATCTATTTTTAAAGATTTTCAGCAAGCAGCAAATGTTCATCTTGTCAGTCTGAAGAGGAAGGACTATAGCTTACTATTGTTGCATTAGATGTTGCCTTGCATCCTTACAAAGGGATTGATTGCACGCATGGAAGATGGTTTGAATGTAAACAAAATGGAATTAAGCAATACAAATGTCAGACTTAAGTTTTCCACACTTGAAAATAGTAGCTTTAGAAGAGCAGCTGCAGTTGTCATCTGAAGATGCTCTTGCATGCAAAAGCAATTTTGCTTCCAAAACTTGAAAGAAACTAATGATGAATCATAAAATGAGCTATAAATAGAAAATGACTATGGATCTAGAAACACAGAAACAATCTCATTAAACACCATTTTAAAGGCTATCTAATGTCATTTATTAATGTAGCTGAATCATGTTGGGGCTATTACCAACACAATGTCAAATACATTGTGTTGGTAATAGCCCCAACATGATTCAGCTACATTAATATTTAAATACATTGTGTTGCACAGTGAAGCTAGTCCATTTGATGGGCCTTACTATTAAATTGCTCTGGTTAAATACCTGCAAGTTCAGTGAGACTCTTTGGCACCATATACATTCCCAGCTTTACTTCTATATATTTTTGAAAAAGAAAAAGGACCAGTTAGGCCTCATCTTCCATAGAATAAGAAGGTGATTAAGTGACTATTTGGGTCTCACAATTTATATTTGAGCTGATTAAATCTATGGCTGTTTCTGTTGACAAACAAAAAGAGCACAGCCACGTGTGCCCCCAAATTATTATTTCTGTAAAGAATTCTATGTGCTCTGGTGGCTAGAAAATGGCATTTCAGAATTAGCTTATAGGTAAAGTAAATATTATATTAGAACAATGATCCAGGGCAAGGGCAAGGGCTAATTCATTTCTAAAAGCCGGTTTGTACCAGTCTCCTTCAAAATCCACTGTATCTGACACAGGCAAGCAGCAAACAGACACATAAGCTGGGAAACTGAAGACATGTACCACACTGTTCCATAACAGAGATAAGGGACTCTGCCACATTGGCCAAGTCACAATGTCCAGCTGCAGAGCCCTTGAGATATCCGGTTTTGGTAAATGGACCAAATTAGGAGGACACCAGAAGAGCCTAAATTAGGATGTGTGTATGTGATGGGTTTGTGAAACAAAGGAATATGCTGATAGGACAGACCATGGATAGTATGATGACCACAGGCAAACCAATCAACTATGCCCAAAGATGAAGAGAAGAGACAAGACATTTCAGAGCAACAAAAGGTCCCCGTGAGGGGAACGCAAGGCCACTGTTGACAGAGGGCACACCACCAGCCCATCTCGCCCACCCCACTGGGGTACTGGCCTCACCCTCCAACCTCCAGGCTGCTGACATCTAACATTCAAGAGAACCTCAGAGTGAAGCTCACATACTAGCCAGGCATACCTTGACTCTGTAAACCCTGAGAATGGTAGATATAGAATTGTTTGTATTATTCTTATTTGCTATCAATGTGTATCAATAAAAATTTGTCCATTATCAAATGGAATGGTCAAGGCCAGTCTGAGGGTTTGGGTCTGCCCAGAACAAGGTACCTAGGTCATAAATCTAATGCCAACATGCTCTGATAGACAGAGTCTGAAAGATTCATTACAATTAATGAGATTTAGTGTCCCAGTGCCTTGATTGGCTTTAATTCTCAAACATAATATACATAGTAGCCTTGCACCGGAATACTGAACAACCAAATAGTCTTTCAGTGATTGAGACGGCTTACAGTCTTGCAGCACAATATGTCAAAACACCAACATTTTCCTATGAAAAGTCACGCTTAAGTCAAAAGGATAACTCATGGTTAAGGGGTCTATGGACATAGATCATGCTGCAAGATCCAGGCTTACATTTTCAAATGGTCAAAATGAACTTAAATATTACATTACAGCTAGAAATGTAAATTTCTTCTTATTTTTCAATCAAGAGAAAGAAGTTTTGTTATTCATTTTTCAGTTGGTTCAGACACCCATTATTCATAAAAATGAAACAAATTGAGTTGTTTAGGTCCTTAAGATTTTCATATGTTTATGTGAATGAACATGTAAATTTTTTTTCCCTAAAAAGGAAAAAAGTTCCTCTCTTAAAAAAAAGAATGCTGCCCTGCCTGTTACTCTGCACTGAGCTTCAGGACAGTATTGTCTGAGCTGGGTATATGTTTGAACTTAATCCAAGAATTTGGGTCTTCATGGAAGGCTTTTCCACCAACGGTGTTTTCATTACAAATATTTTTGTTTAAGTCAAAATAGTTTCACAAAAAAAAGTTTAATATTTAAATAGTATATTGGTTTTTAAAAACCAAAACAGGAACATTTCAATCCAAAATTAACTGCAACATTTTTTACAACATTCTTGGAACAAAAATACATTTCTAGAGAAATAAAAGTAAATTGTTCAACCAATGTTTGATTTTTCAGGGGGAAAAAAAGGATCATCCCTGTCTAAGCAGTAGACATTTCATTGTAAGTAGCATTCTCTTCTCATAATCTTCTGTTTTGTCCAGAACACTGCAGTTTCATGGTGCTAGCCATTGCTGAATTAAATGCAAAACCTCTGTTAAGTGAATAAGCTCCTCTGTGAAGTAAAAAGATTTTGAAAGTGCTTATTCTCATTTAGTAATGTTCCATACCTGGGCATTCATTACAATGTGTTACAGTAATTCATAACAGCCTTCAAATCATTCATCCAAACTAATCTGTATCTCATGGTACTGATCTACTGACATTCTAAAAAGAGAGCTGTAATGAAGAGAAACAAGCATGTTTATATGTTATTATTTAGACATTTCAATGAAAGCAAACCAAATGACTTTAGGGAAAAAAAGGAAGTGCAACTCTCACTCATTTACTGCAGTTTACTTTTAAACATCCATAAATATTTACAATTTATACTAACTGTTTCTCTGGGTTTCAAATATTATTTCAACAACAGCTTTTTTTCTTTTATTCAAACACTGACAGATCTTTTCTTCCTCCTAAATCCATGTTTCATTTGTCAGTTTCCTTCATTTTTTATGTCTCTCTCACTTGTTATTTGTGCCTACTACCCAAAACTGATGGTGTGAGGATGCTCATGTTGTCACCTAAAGCAAAAATAAGATGTATACTGTACATTTGTTGAATTAAAAAACCTTTTTTTTTGTTCAACGGGGGATCTCATACAACATTCAAATTCAATCTACTAGCTTGCCATATGGATGAGCCCTACTTAAAGAAATGCCATCTGTCTACCTATTTGCTGACATGTGTTCATACTATTTTAAGCCTTTTCTCCTATTTTTCACTGTTGTTTCTGTTTAGATATTTGATTGGCACTTGATCTGTTTTACGAGATTTTATGAATTAATCGTGCTTTGTATATATATTTTTGCCAGTTTTCCTATTTAACACTGATGCCATAAATTATTCTGTGTTTTGCAATCTGCCGTGAACATTCACATTTTCAGTGAGCTGTGAGAATGAATGAACATGAAGCCTAATTCTACAAGAAGCGAAGTGCCTTCGGTGAAAGGAGGGAACTCTCCAATTCCCAGTGACTTCAATATGAGGTGAGAGTTCAATGTACTGTGTAAAACTGATGCCTTGAAGACTCTCTCCACTCAATTATTCCCATCCATTATACTATAGAAAGCAAAATATAGTCAAAATCATGATACTATCTTCCTTAAATAATTCTGGAGGAGACCAGACTATGCTTGGTTTGTTTTCTAGGTCAAGATAAGAATTATTTTAATTTTTTCCTGTGACTTTTTTAATTGTTTTGAACACAACAGTAAATCAAGAGCATTGTCTTAAAATGCCACTCCAATTAGCAACAAAGTCACAACTGTGACATAAAGAGATCAGATTAGTCAGAGGTGTAGCCAGGTAGTTCCACACCCTGGGCACCCATGCAATGCCCAGAGCAAACTGACATAACCAGCTGTGGCTGCAGTCACAGCTATTTTTGTGAACCTCCACCTCACCCTCTCCCACCAACCCACCCATAAACACACATACAGAGGTGGGGTTCAATCTCAGATGGCCCCAGGATGTTGCCCCTCATTTAAGTTTGTAACATTTTTTTATTATGAAAACAGAGGCTGAGTCAGTTGTCATTGTTGTCACTGGCAGCACTCCCACTAGCAGCTATGGGGAGGTATATTGGGGCCCATCACAACAAATTTGAAGACCAGCATACCATCCTTTTTTGCTTTAAGAAAACAAGAGGAAAAGAACATTAATTGTCTAAGTTCACATTCTGTTAGTGAGTCCTGAAGGAGACAATCAGTGAAGGATATTATGATCATGATATAAATTCAGAGATGATTAAATGGTACCAAAAAAATGCTAGGTAGAGGTTTCCTGCTGCCATCAGCAAATAAAAGGAAACTCATCCTTTGTAAACAGGAAAAGTAGGTCAGAATGACACTGTCACACAGTGGGGCCTAGGAGTAGCCGTGATCCCTCTAGAGCCCCCTACTGGTGTCAAGTAGGCAATCCAGCACCCTCTTTTCTCGCCCGCCACATCTTGTTGGTATATATAAGTTTCTATGGGAGGCTGCCTTTGATCCCCCTGTACACAGTGTTATGCTGATACTATCCCCTGTTCCATATGGAGTGACCCGGTGCACCCCAGCCTTATGGGTATGCGTGCCTCCTACCTCCCCTTTAGCACGCCCCAAGCCTCGCAGCTCTTCTGGACGTTATCTGGTCCAATTCCTTTCTGTGCCCTGCCTGGCACCCCTGAGCTTGTCACGCAACCGGCGCCCCTCTATTCTTAGCCCTCTCGGGCTTACTGATAGTACTCTTCCCAATTGGGCTCAGGTGGCCTGAGCCTTACCTGGCCCTTTGACCCCTCGGGGTCCCCACCACTGGGGAGCCCCTCTGGGATCCTTCTCAGTCCACACCCCTCCTGGGGTTTCTATCAATAGTATACAGGCCCACTCCTG
This sequence comes from Crocodylus siamensis, assembly GCF_052110815.1. Taxonomy (NCBI): domain Eukaryota; kingdom Metazoa; phylum Chordata; order Crocodylia; family Crocodylidae; genus Crocodylus; species Crocodylus siamensis. Next base: position 71,531,571 of record NC_143398.1, read on the forward strand.
GGGCTTCGCTCAATACTTGCCCTCACTGGGGTTTCTCTCTGTACACGCCCTCTCATGGGGCTTCCCTCAAGTACGCGCCCACTCCTGGGGCTTCTCTCTGCCCTCTCCGGGCTCTCTCTAATCGTGGACTCACCCTCTCCGGGCTCATCTCTCTAGTAGCACCCACCCTGGGCTCCTCTTCGTGTGGCTCTCCCCTTGGAGCCTAACATGAGCCCCTGCGGGCTTCTCACTGGTGCTCCTTGCCAATGGGGCTCAGGTGGCCTCAGCTGTGCCTGGCCCCAAAATCCTCTTTGCCCTTCTCGGGGCTGGGGTCTTGCACCTCAGCTACGGTGCCCTCATCAGCACTGTGCCCCTCCCCAGGGCTGGGGTAGTACACCCTGCAATGTAGCACCACACTCCGGTGCTGGGAGCACCCCCACTCTACTGGGGCACTCCTAAATGAGGCCTCCTCCGTTCCCTTATAGCCTCACCCGGTCCTCCGGTGCAACAGTAACAAAACAGAACCATAAGTCAAATGGCTGCAACACAACAACACACCTCCTGGCTATAACATAGGATTTAAGCTCACTTGGCTCTCTTGCAATGACCTCCCCGTCAGGGTTCTTTACACCCTGACCATGCTGTAGCCTCTTGGGTGATCAGGCTGCAACAATTGGCTCTGCTCTGCTTGCCTCTACTGCAGAGCTCCCGCAGACCCTCAGGCTGCCAGAAGGGAACTGCTAATTAGACTATGGCCTGGGCTGTTTATAAAAGCCAGGCCAGGCCCCTGGCAACTAACATCTGTGCTGTCTTCAGGAGTTTCAGCTACCCTCATTCCTTCATAGGAACAGGGCACCTGCGTGACCCTGTGACAGACACTAACCTTTGCACCACCAAGACATACAGATACAAACACCTGTACTGAATACGTTAGGAGGTAGAATGGTGCCTAATGCAAACAGTGACAATCAGAGAGACATTATTTTTCAAAAAGATAAAAAAGAATCCTTCCCAGCAGGGATCTGGGTTTTCAGTTCACTACAGAAAAAGAAAAGGATTGCCTCATTTTAAGGAGAAAAACGCAGATTTTCTCCTTTAAAGGTGAAAAATGTGGGGAATGGTGGGTTTCCCTTTGCAGGCTAGTAGAGCTCCAGCCTGCACAGGGCTGGGGGAATTAGGAGGAGGGCAATCAGGTAGGGGCACAACATGCATGTGCATGCACATACAGGAAACCCTCGCTGTTCATGGATTCAGAATTCGCGGTTTCAAATATTAGCGAACGCCGAACCTGCCTTTTAAATACACTTATAAGAGCTCCTCCGGAGCTTCACACTTCCAGCCATCATGCTCCTGCCACCGGAGCCGTCCCCCCTGCCCCCCCCAGCCGCCAGGGGTACTGTGTTCATGAACTCACAAATGGTGAGGGTTGCCTGTACATGCATGTGGTGCCCCCTGCCCAAGTGGGACAGAGCTGCAGGTGGTCATCCAGGGGGCAGCAGGGGACTGGCTCCCTGCTGTTGTGTTCACTCACACCAGGGGAGACATGGGGGGGCACATGCCCCTCAGATTGTGCACAGGGTGGGGATAGATGCGAGCTGGCTACTGTAGATTCAGGGTTCCCTGCCCTGCCATCCCCCCTCACCCCACCTCCTTGGGCCTCTGCAGCCCAGCAAGTGGGACCTGGTGCAGCAGGGCAGAGAGGGGTTGGGAAGCTTGGCGCTGCCACCAGGTATGCCACGCCACCATGGTGAAGTAGCCCTACCTACCTGGCAGCAATGGGGGTGCCAGCATGGAGCTGTGGCCCCTGATGCTGCCATATGGCCAGGGGGTGCTTCGCCATGGTAATGTGGCTCTCCTGGTGGTGACACCAAGCTTTCCCACCTTGTCTTGCCACACTGGATCCCACATGCTGATCCATAGAGACCCTGGTGGGGGGCGCAGCAGGGCAGGGAGCCCTGAGCCCATAGCTGACAGCCCACATCCACCCCACCTCCATGGGAGGCTCTGCTCCAGCCATACTACTTGGGAAGAAGGGGGAGCCAGGCTCCTTGTTCTGCTGGGGTGGTTGCTAGTGCACTGCAGACCCGGGTTCCTGGCCCGATAGTCCCAGCAGCTGGGGGCCCCCTTCCAGCAGAGCTGGGTGGGCCAGGGGGCTGTGGCTTGGGTGTGGGAAGCAATGACATAGGCACAGGCAGGGCACCAACATATCAGGGCTGCTCAACTCCACAAAGCAGGTGGGGGGGGCATATACAGCTGGACCCATGTCTTCGTGAATAAAGGGAACAGGGGGAGCTCTGATGTTCCATGATAAAAAGACAAAACAAAACAAAAAAATTGAACACCAACATTTATAGGTATTTAGGATATATTTTATTATAGTGACTGAGGCACTGGTAGGCCTCCGAATTTCTTTAAAATTGTAAATATATCAATAAATGGTAGTGCTCAACTGATACATATACACAGACACGTATGGCGGCATTTCATTTTAATTTCAGGAAACTGCAGATTTGGGATTTTTTTAAATTACAGTATTTGCCATTTTAAACAAAAAAAAACAGGATCCCTGTTGATTCTTTTAACAACATTGTTGATTTACCCAGCTGAGGATTTGGCTTTAAATATTTTGATTGTACATGCATTCCCCTGACATCTGTAGGGATTGGGGTGACAATGTAAGTTACAATCTTAAATCTTGCCAAGAACACTTAAAATGTGAAAGATCACATATTCATGCTTGTTAACAAGTGCCCTCTAGGTATCTTAAAATTATGCCATTTAACCAACTCGACTTAGCCTAACTTCTAATTGTTCACAGGAGATCAGTAGGTCAATTCACAGTCCTCAGGTATCCCAGGAGGAGCCACTCCCAGGTGGATTAGCTGTACTTCTGGGCTCCAGTTCCGCTCCCTGCCCAGTAACAGCCTGCACAGTGGAGCAGGTGCCTGGACACTGGATCCAAGTTGCAGGTGGAGGGTGACAATTGGGCTAAGCAGATAGGGAGAGGGAGGGAGCTGTCAGGCTGCTGGGGTGGAGGGCTACACATCTGAGTGGCAGTGGGGGGAAGGTGGTGTTCACATGGCGAGTCTCTAGCTGTTTCCCAGAACTGACAGGGGGGCTCCCCACATCAGGGGTATGCAAAATGCAGCCCACCAGGCCATTCCATCTAGCCCACAGGGCCCCTAAAAAAAGTTTAAAAATTGACATTTAGCTGCCCCTGGCTGCCTGTCATGTCGCCCTCAATAGTTTGCCAACACTCAGTAAGCGGCCCTCTACCTGAATTAATTGCCCGCCCTTGCCCTACATACTCCTGGATTCTGCAGAGTCAAGGGCAGCACCATCCCTGCTGCTTCCCCCATACCCCTGTTAGAAATATTATTAGAAATACATAATAAATAGAGTGTTGTTAGAACTGCACAGTTTGCATCTCGTACCTGATAAGAAGAAACACTGTCAAGGACATTCCTTCCCCGCCTTGGCCAATTTGCTAGTTTTTCTTATACTAAATCACACGCTCCCCCAGCCTCCCTCTAGCCTTTTCTCATGCAGATTACCGAAGCTAGAATTCAACTGACTGTGTCCTTGAAAGGGGGGGGGATTTCAACTCTTGGTGACCTAGAGAGCTTTTTGAGCGTGCGTAATTAGCTGATGCATATATGCCTATCCACCCCGCATACTTAAGTAGTTAATTATAATGCACATGCGACGGATGACGTGACGTAATCACATGTATGTTTGTATGAACCGGAAATGAGTTGTAAGAGTTCCTGTTTCTGCACACGTGCCCAGGAGGAAAGAGATAAAAGCCAGCTAAGAGTTTTCCTCGGTAGCAGAGTAATCTGAGATTTTCTGTCTCTGCTCTGACCCTATCTGCAAATACACCTTTTGTGCTGCTAATAGTGTGTGCCTGAGAATTATTATTTGCGAGTCTCCAAAAGAAACGAACTGCAATTTTTGCATCACCCCAATTGTGCTGTTTAGTAATGGCCAAAGGCAAGTCTGGGGGGTGAGGGGCAGGGTGTGTTGCTTCTATAGAGCCAGCAAGCAGGGCAGCTTGTCAGCTCCTAGCCATGTCCCTGTTCAGTAGCCCTTTGGCAGCAGCTCAGAATGTACATCACACAAACAGTATTAGCCCTGAACACACCATTGCTCCCAGCATGTGCTAACTTTAAAAAGTTCTAATATTCCTTAAAATTAGCAAGTGCTAATTACAATGTATAAGCACACCCAGTATGAACATATTCAGTGCCTTTCTAAATGGGCATCCAAATAAAAAATACATTACAGGACAGAAGCTTCAGGTGACAGCAGTACTTCCAGAGCAATCTTCTGTAATATGCTGTGTGAATTCAAAGTAATGCCCTGTCATGCAAATTTGTGACAAGAGCAGCCCTGCTAACTCCCAGGAGTCCCCAGGGGAACCACCTTGCAAAAACTGTGCAGGCTGCATGTAGACTACAACCCCCAGAAACGCTGAGGGCAGGGAGAAAAGGGGAGAGGAAGCAGGAAGCAGCGGAAGCAGATTATGGTACTCAGCAGCAGAGAGAAATGCATGGCTGATGATCCCAGAGAAATGACTGAGATGGGACTGTGAATGGTAGCAGCAGGATTTGGGCACAGAAGTGTGTGCATATGGTAACTGAGTGCTCCCAGGAACAGAGGTTGAGTCAGAATACCTCCAGAAGTGTGGGAGGGTTTAAGGTTTCTTGAGTGTATAGTGGTAGCATGCACTATCTGTTACCTGTTCTTGAATGAATACACCTCAGTGTTACTGCTTATTACCTGTTACCTAGTTCATATGTATATGTACCTTAATATTAATGTTTATTTACCTGTACCTTTCTCCTTAGCCTGTTAGCTTGTGACCCTAACCCTTGGGTATTTTTAAAATAAAAGTGGGAATTTCCTTGTGTTCTGCTTCCTGTGCCAGGTCCCAGGGTATCAGGGTTTGGTACACTTGGATAAATATCAAAATGCTAAGAACAGTTCAGCATCGATATGTTTACAGTCATGGAGCTGATAATGCACACCTTAAGTGTAGGGCATCCCTGTGTCCATGCCCTTATACAAAAGCTTCTCTAAACAAGGCCCTGCACTTAAAGGATGCATATATTTATTAAGAGTTCAAATACCTTCAGAGATGGAAAGTACTCCGGTGTGTGAAGCCAAAATGGTAACTTTCCCAAAGACTACTTGCAAATTATTGTGGTAATGATCTGTAATGTCAAAACAATGTTTAGGAATTACTTTTCAAAGCTAGGCCCTTATCCTTCAGACTAGTTCTACTGAAGTCTACTTGCAACGTGCAGGCAAAAACCTTTCCTTATCAGAGCCTTCATGCTTTCCATACAAGAGTAGCAGGCTCAGAATGTTGTTTGAGGCAGGACTGTGTTTCACTTTCAGCCAAATATCATCCAGAAGCCCTAAAGGGAATTCTCCTTCTAACTTTTTATGACTGAGAAGCTGCCAACTGAAGCCTAGACCCTGAAATGTGTGGATTTCAGTAAAGTTAAGAAGAGATTATCAGGTCTTTAAAGAAAGAGATGGAAAATCCTCTGGGTTCAATGAAAGAATATTAACAACATTTATCTATGTTTTTTTCATAAACAATGAGATGGCCAAGCTAAAACTGGCTCTACTGAAGACATTTTCACTAAACCTTTGGGAATATTTACACACTGTGCTAATGCACTGGAATCTTTCAGGACCGTCTGCATAAGCTGTCTTTCTATTTGCAAGGTCCTTCTACTGAACCTCATTAGCTTGATGCTGAAATTTATGGTCATGCCTCTGAAGTCTGACTTGAGGAACAACTGTCTCTATCTTGTGATTTACTAAGCATGAATATTGTACAACGCATTTGAGGTACTGTAGTTCAGTGAGCACATTTTACCTAGAGGCATTATTTTTATATAAATAAATACTTTGCTCATGATTATTATGCTGAAAATATTTCAGAGCTAAAAACACTTGCCTAAAATAGAATTGAGCAGAAGGCACTGGAAGTTGAAGAAAAATAGTAATTTCCAAGATCATCCCAGGTTTGAAAGGAAAAACATATTTAAGCATTTTCCACTCTTCTAATGTGTGTTGATGATAGTTTTTCCCTGTTGTCATGATTAGTGAAACCAATTTACAGTTTGCATCTTTTTTGTCCTTCTTAAGTGCATCCTTCAGATGAGAGCTGTAGTTTCCTGCACCTTGGTCCAAATGGAACCAGGTGGCACAACCACATGGACTGAAACTCTAGGCTGCAGCCATCCTTACACATACACACACACCTGCCACTATTTTCCAGCCCTGTCAATGCAACAGGGCCCAGCTGAGTTTAGTACCTGTAAGCCTTTTACTCAGTAATGGTGGCACTTGCTTGTTATTAAATACAACAACGCTGTAAGTAGTGGTTTCAGCTTTGTTATGTAACACTAAAAATTACTTTTTTCACCAAGTAACTGTTCAATTCAGAACAGAATGCAAAGTGTATGAATTATTGCAGAGTAGCACAGCTTGCCCTGGATACATAAGTCTGCTAGGTTCTGCGTAAGCAGTAGAAGTTCATTCTTATGAATTATTCATCCTATATAACTTCTTATAACTTTTACTGCACCAAGCTACCTTCTTTCCTAAGAGCATCTCTTGTTAACTTTATGCTGCATTAGGCATTGGTGAAGAGTTATCAGCTAGAGAATCTCAATGTATCTCTGTTGAGAAATAATAAATCTTGAACGTCACCAACAGATTTCAGCATGTGTACTGTTACAGCTGCTCACTGCTAGATATTCACACACAGCCAGGGCAGAACCTAGTTGAGTACACACATAGCCCTTTCCTTAAAAATAACATTAGAAGAAGAAACTAGATTAGAGGTCCAATAAAAAGTGTTCTCTCTCTCCTGAAAAAAATCTAGTCAGGCTTTGTTAAATTATACAGATTGTCTGACTCACCAGCATTGATTTAACAATATTTGGGACAGCTGAATAGACAGGTAGAAACTCACAGGATCATCACATACAATTGCCTAAAAATAATTATATAGTGTCTAAGAAAGATTATGGCTTGTATTGAGAAAGAGAGACAGAGAAAGGCTCAAAATGAATATTATACAGAAATCCACCTATGTAAAAATTAAATTGATTGATATATCTCACTATTGCACATATTTGCCATATCTCTTTCCTGTTTAAGACTCTGTTGTCCAATATCCTTCAAGACAGGTCCACTTCAAAAGCCTTATACATTATAATGGCAAATTTGCAATCAGTCAACGGTTACTGTTATGAAAGGGGGAGTGGAGGGAGAACGGAGATAGGAAGAAAAGAAGAGAAGAAAAGGGGTTAGAGAGCCTCACGGAGAATATATCTTGTAGCCAATCATTTTAAACAAAAGGGATTTAAAAACATTTTTTTAAAATTATAATTATATCATTTTCAAAAGTGCTGAATACCCATAAGTGCCAGTGAAGTCACTGGAAGTGCAGGTGCTCATGGATTATGGGGTAGAAGCACATATATTAAATGAAAGTGACACTGGTAAATATTACGGCACGTTTAGAGAAGGATCATCTTTTACCTAGAAACTGTATGTGAAGGGTCACATTTTTAGATTATAACAGATATACATTACCTGTACAGCTATGGATAATTATGCAGACAATTACCCTTAGCTATATAATTCTCTGATCTACAGGGGCAACTCATGTGCAAAACTGCAGTCTTTCCATTTCAACCTTTCTGTGAAGATTTACCTCAAATCAATTAAATGAATTGTATGAATACATGAAGGAAAAAGGGAAGTTGCATAGTCTTCTAAATGAATGGATGAGCAAGTGAATAACCTAGTGGAATAAAGAATAATAAAATAAACTGTCATATAAATATTGTGAATGCCTGTCATGAACGGTCACTCTTCCTGGGCATGTTAACTTATTTTGTGGAATGGATATTTTTGACTGACAGGATTTTAAAAATGCTAAAAAGTGTTGCTGATACTGTTTGCATTGAAACAGCTGTATTAAATTACACCATTTTCTGGTTTTGTCAACAGATTTGGCATGGGCTATACAATGTGTCAACTCCAGTAATGACAGTTCTTTAAACTGAATGTTAAAAGTGAGTTCAGTATGTGAACAGGTACCTCTGACAAGGCCTGCACAGAAAAGCATGAGCTGTTGTGGGGGAAAAAAATTACTTACCATGTGCGTCAAAATATTTTGTGCTTGTAATATACTACATATGGCTCTGTCCAAATGCTAACTGGTGAGAAGGCACATCCACAGACTGAGTCATATACTCCTCCGCTAAGTCATGGGGATCTCATTTTGGCAATGTTTTCAGATGGATTTTTTGATCGGTATTTCCTGTTTGGGTAGGAATGGAAATAGTACAAGAGCCAAGCTTCTCTGAGCTCATTTGGTACCCCTGTTATCATTCCTGTCCCAAGCTGGGAAATGCAAAGTTAAGACAAATAAAAAAAATGCTGAAACATTAACTCAAGAAACTGGGCTTAAGTTTGATTTGTCTTTTGAACAAATGATTAGAATAATTCTTAAATAGTTTTGTCTGTTTTAATGAGGCAGAATCATTTAGTACGTACCTGCAGACTGCTTTGTATTAACTAACTATGGAGCACAGATCCACACAATTTGACAAAACCATAACTTTGGAAAATACCTTCTCAGGTAAATGAAGTTATGTCATTTTTTAGAATTAGTTAAAAAGAGGTTATGTCATTTTCTTCCAAGACACTTATTGCACTCCATTTCCAGGCTCAGGACTGATGTATACCCCTTAATTCCATGCTTTGGACCGCTCACGACATCTCCATGAAGTTTCTATTAGTGAGCTACAAAATTAACTGTTTTCAGCACCAAATAGTAAAAACAATGACACGAGGAATTAGAAAAATGGCTTTGAAAGGGTTTCTTTCATACAGGGTAACCTCAAAATGAGAAAGATGGGACCTCCCTCTTCTTTTCTCTCCCTTTCATAATAGTAACAGTCTAACTGGCACTAAGCTTGCCCTTATAATGTGTAAAGCAACACTCTTGAGCTAGACATGTCTTTTGAAGGATATGAGACAAAGTCTTGAACAGGAAAGGGCTCATACACAGGTTCTTGAAAGAAAAAGCAAACCCTGGTAAAAGAATAGTTATTGACTAGATATACCATGAAGTAAGAATTCTATAGTTGAGTGTCACGTGGCTATAGTGCATGAAAACCTGCAGACTATTACAGAAAATAGAAAGGCTGCCAAATGTGGATCTAAGAAGAAGCCAACTGTGAAACAAAATGGTGTCAAAGGGAAGAGGAACTACATAATGGTTTGTATACAGTAACTAAATAGATCCCTGTAAATTTATTTTATCAAGACAGTTTTTTGACAAAAACTATTTTGAAAAAGAAATGTTTCCAAAAGTGTGTCAATTTGGACACATTTTTACTTTGAACAAATAAAGCAAGGCAATTGTAATAGGGTTTCATATTCACGGCAGAGGAGCAAGCTATCCTAGTACAATGGAAAGTGCCGTTTAGCCAGGCTGGTTTCCTGTTGCAATCTCCTCAATGAGCTGAAATTCAAAAAGACAGGGATCCTATACAAAGTGAAAATTTGGTCATATTTCTATGGAAGAGTATAAGAGTAACACATGGGAATGCAGAGAGAAAAAATAAAGGTGGCCTGATCTGAGAGGCAACTGGCAAAGTATGTAAACAGCAATATAAAAAGTATGTTAGAACTAAGAGGAAAACCAAGAAAAGTCCCTTACAGATTACAGAAGGCATGCTAGTTATGGATGATGCAGAGAAGGAAAAGTATTTAATGTTTTCTTTTATTTCAGTTTTCACAAGTAAAGTCAGTTAGAGGGGACCAGTGCAGTTGGCAGCAAAGATTAGGAAGGAGACAAACAGCCCGGAGTAGTGAAAGAACAGGTTAAGGATTACTTAAGAGAAGCTAGAAGTTTTCTAGTAAGCAAGGCTGGTCGGGATACACCCTAGGGTACTGAAATGTTTGGCTGAGGTAATTTTGGACTTATTGGCTATCCTCTTTGAGAAACTGAAGGTCAGGTGAGGTTCCAGATGATTAGAAAAGGGCAAATATAGTGTTTATCTTTAGGAAGAAAAGAAGGAGGATCAAGGGAATTACAAGTCAGTGAGCACACCTACACATGCTATTAATTCACATTAGGCTTGCTGTGTGGTAAAATACTGCTCAGTGGCTGCATCTACATGTTCCACTATGGCACCATTGTTACTGCACTGTAAGAGACGCGTGGGTGAAAGCCTGCCGCGCCCCCACTCCTCCAAAACCCCCCAGCAGCTGCAGAGCCCCTTGCCGTCCCCCAGCACAGCCGGAGGCAAGCAGGGCTCGTGGTGGGAAGGGGTTATCCCCTCTCTGGGAGGAGGTGGCTGCATGGAGCCGGGCCGGGTCAAGCCCCCGCCCAGGCCCCTACTTCGCCCAGCCCCCCAGGGAGCCACGCGACGAAGGCTGCGCAAACAGGCACGCTTGTCTGCCGGCGCATGAGTTAGCACGGAGTTCACACAGGAGGGCATGTGGGAGGGCCCCAGACCCTGCCTGCAAACCCCCCAGGATAGACAGTCCCATCCGTAGCCAGCCTACCAGAGGCATGACATGGATGGGCACATGCCGCACCCCGAGGGTCCCCTCAGGCTCTGCGACCCCCCTCCTCGGGCACCTCAGAGACCGCCACCCAGACGGAGCCCATGGCTCTTGGCTGTGGGGGCTTCCTGTCCCTTTTTCAGGCTCTGGGGCCTGGGAGCATGGCCACCTCCCCGTGTGGGGTCTGCTCCCTTTTGGGGTCTCTGGCGTCCCAGCTGGAGGAGCTCCAGGCCACAGTCCAGGGACTATGTGCCATCAGGGACTGTGAGCAAGAGATTGACTCCTACTGCCAGGCCCTTCTCCCCAGGAGCCAGAGGGTAGACCACCAGGACAAAGGACGACTCCAGGACCGCCCACTTTGTCCAGTCGGGGCATGGAGCAAGATGGTCAAGGGCCCTAAGGCCCGCTGCACCAAGGCGCCTGCCCTGTCAGATCTTAGCAACAGGTACACACCTCTTGCTGCTCCAGTGGAGACTGCTGAGTTGCCAGCTGCCACTGGCAACACAGGCTCACCTGCAGCTACCATCCCCGCTCTCCCCAAGGCAAAATGTAAGGTGTTTGTTGTGGGAGACTCCATCCTGAGGGGGACTTAGAGGCAATCTGCCACCCTGACCCCTTAGCCGGGAAGTCTGCAGCTTCCCGGGGGCCTGCATCCGGGACATTGTGAAAAAGATCCCAAAGCTCCTCCAGCCCACAAACCACTATCCTATGCTCCTTATTCATGTGGGCACCAATGACACAGCTCAGAGCACTCCCAGTCAGGTCATGAGGTGCTATAGGGATTTGGGAGTGGGGCTAAAGGGTCTGGGGGCACAGGTGGTGTTCTCATTGATCCTCCCAGTCTCGGGCTATGGGCTGAGGAGGGAGAGGAGGATCCACGTAGTCAACCAAAGACTGCGGCACTGGTGTCATTGGGAAGGCGTTGGCTTCCATGACCACAGCCCGCTCTTTGGCGAGATAGGCAGCGAGCTGCTGGGAAGAGATGGCCTCCACCTCTCTCCCCTGGGGAGGAGGCTCTTCTCAGCCAGACTGGGTGACCTGCTCCACCAGGCTTTAAACTAAGTGCACTGGGGGACGGAGGGACTACCGCCACTGCTGGCCTGCTGAGCAACCCTTGCAAAGCCAGCTGGCCAAGGCACTTAAGGGAGCCCACCCTTGCCCCAGCCCTGGCACAATCTGTGGGCAAGGCAAGAGCCCCCAAGGGGACACTAATGTCAGGAGCCTGGGCAACAAGCAGGACGAGCTCGTCCTCCTGCTCAATGCAAATAATTATGATGTCATTGGGATAACAGAGACTTGGTGGGATTCCACCCAGGACTGGACCTTGGGTATAGATGGCTATACCCTGTACAGGAGGGATCCTGAAGATAAAAGGGGCAAGGGTGTAGCTCTCTATGTTAAGAAAAGCTACATGTCCCTGCAAGCTGATGTTGGTGACCAGGGTGGATGACTGGAGACCCTCTGGGTTAAAATTCATGGGGAACATGGCACAGGGGACACAATGGTGGGAGTCTACTACAAACCTCTCACCCAAAGTCCTGAGCTTGATCAGGAGTTTGCCCAGGAACTGGCTGAGGCCACATACTCCAGGAGCATGGTTGTCACGGGTGACTTCAATTACCTGGACATCTCATGGGAAGATCACTCAGCAAAATCCAAGTGGTCGCAAAGCTTCCTTTTGTGCGTGAATGACCTCTACTTGATTCAAGAAGTCTATGGGCTAACAAGAGGCAAAGCGCTGCTCAACCTCATACTGGCTACAGGGAATGACCTAATCGGTGACCTAGTGATCGATGGGAAGCTGGGTGACAGCAACCACAAGCTGATCACCTTCACCATCCGCCGCAAAGCTGGCAAATCAGTCAGCAACACAGAAGTCCTTGACTTCAGAAAAGCCGACTCTGACAAGCTCAGGAGGCTTGTCAGTCAGGCCCTAAGGGACCAGGACCCCAGGGAGAGGGGAGTCCAAGAAGGGTGGTTGCTCCTCAAGGGAGCGATCCTCAATGCACAAGCTAAGTCTATTCCATCTCAAAGGAAAGGCAGCAAGAGGGCACAGCAGCCCCCCTGTCTCTCCAGGGACCTAGCAGACCTCTTAAGTCTAAAAAGAAAAGCCTAAAGGATGGAGGACAGGATTAATCTCCAAAGAGCATTATTCTGTACTGGTCCGGTCCTGCAGGAAGCATACCAGGAAAGCCAAAGCCGCAACTGAACTCCAACTAGCTTTGAGCATCAAGGACAACAAAAAGTCCTTTTTCAGGTATGTGGGGAGCCAGAGGAAAAGCAAGGGCAACACTGGACCCTAGCTGAACCAGATGGGGCAACTGGCAACTGACACCCAGGAAAAAGCCAACCTATTAAATGGGTACTTTGCGTCCATCTTTCATCAGTCCTATAGGACGCCCATGCCCACTACGGGACAGAGAGGTCCGGGTGGGGGAGATTTCCTGCCCTTCATAAATGCTGACCTTGTGAAGGAACAACTTGAGAAGCTGGATACCTTCAAGTCAGCCGGCCCTGACAATCTGCACCCCAGGGTACTCAAGGAGCTGGCGAGCGTCAAAGCCCAGCCCCTGGCACGGATCTTTGAAAACTCCTGACGCTCTGGTGTAGTGCCCAAAGACTGGAGGAAGGCCAATGTGGTGCCGATCTTCAAGAACGGGAGGAAAGTGGATCTGGCTAACTACAGGCCCATTAACCTGACTTCTATCCTGGGGAAGATCTTACAAAAGTTTATTAAAGAGGCCATCCTTAATGGACTGGCTGATGCCAACATCCTAAGGGATAGCCAGCACGGGTTTGTCGTGGGTAGGTCTTGCTTGACCAATCTCATTTCCTTCTATGACCAGGTGACCTATCACCAGGACAAGGGAGAAGAGATTGATGTCATATATCTTGACTTCAGAAAAGCCTTTGATCTGGTATCCCATGATCCTCTTGGTGAAACTAGCCAACTGTGGCCTTGGGTCCACCATGATCCGCTGGCTGGGAAATTGGCTGCGTGGTTGGACCCAGAGGGTTGTAATCGATGGCAGTCACTCATCGTGGTGCCCTGTGACCAGTGGGGTCCCTCAAGGCTCTGTCCTGGGACCCATCCTGTTCAACATCTTCATTAATGAAGTGGACATTGGAGTCAGAAGCAGACTCGCCAAGTTCGCCGATGACACCAAACTTTAGGGCAAAGCATCCACGCCAGAAGACAGGCGAGTGATCCAGGCTGACCTGGACAGGCTCAGAAATGGGCGGACGAGAACCTGATGGTGTTTAACACCAAAAAATGCAAGGTTCTCCACCTTGGGAAGAAAAACCTGCAGCATCCTTATAGGCTCGGCAGTGCTACGCTGGCTAGCACTACGGAAGAAAGAGACTCGGGGGTCGTCATTGACCACAAGATGAACATGAGCCTGAAATGTGATGCTGCAGCTAGTAAAGTGACCAAAACGCTGGCTTGCAACCATAGATGCTTCTCGAGCAAATCCCAGGACATCATTCTCCCCTTGTATTCGGCCTTGGTGAGGCCACAGCTGGAGTATTGCGTCCAGTTTTGGGCTCCACAATTCAAAAAGGATGTGGAGAAGCTTGAGAGAGTCCAGAGAAGAGCCACACCGCATGATCAGAGATCAGGAAAACAGACCTTATGACGACAGGCTGAGAGACATGGGGCTCTTTAGCCTGGAAAAGCACAGGCTGAGGAGTGATCTGATGGCCACCTATAAGTTTATCAGGGGTGACCACCAGGATCTGAAGGAACGTTTGTTCACCAGAGCGCCCCAAGGGATGACAAGGTCGAATGGTCATAAACTACTGCGAGACCGTTTCAGGCTGGACATAAGGAAGAATTTCTTTACTGTCCGAGCCCTCAAGGTCTGGAACAGCCTGCCATCGGATATGGTTCAAGCACCTACATTGAACACCTTCAAAAGCCAATTGGATGCTTATCTTGCTGGGATCCCATGACCCCAGCTGCTTTCCTGCCCTTTCGGCGAGGAGCTGGACTCGATGATCTTCCGAGGTCCCTTCCAGCCCTAATGTCTATGAAATCTGTGAAATTAAGTACTTCCTTTTGGAAGTACTAAAAGATGGCGCAGTAACCACCCATACTGCACTGTGTGCTCCACACATGGTTATTTTTAGGTACTACATCAACGTAGTGACATGCTATAAATGGGCAAGTGCATAGCTGTGGTGTCATGATTTTTGTCCGCAGATGCTACATCACCATAGCACATTGCTACGGCAATGTAGCATCATGCGTAGATGCGCCCAGTAATCCTTCCCCAAGAGCATGTCTACACATGCTTCCTGTTGGGAGTGGATTTGCTCCCACCCTATTCTGTCCCCCTCTTACCATAGGGGCTGGCAAGGGGGTATGGGGCTGGTCCCTGTCCCATGGCCACAGGGCCAAGAGAGCTCTGCCAGCTGCAAAGGAACCTGTCTCCTAGCCCCATGCATAAAATTGGGAAGGGACCCAATGTGTGCCAGGCCAGGAGACAGCTGCCCCTGCAGCAGGCAGAGCTCTCCTAGCCCTGTGCCCATCAGGACACACAGCTGCCAGCAAGTCCCCTGCTGGGTGGGGCTTCTCTGCCTGGGAGAGGTTTTGCTGGGAGCTGTTCCAAGTGTGGAGTAACTGCTGAAGAGCATCATGCTAGGCAGGGGGCATGAGGCTTGCCCGCTGCTGCTCTGCTTGTATTTCCAGCCCACCCAACCCCCTGGAGCTGGCTGCTTTGCGCGGCAAGGAGGTTCTGGGTTCTCAGCCCCTACTCTGCCCCAGATGGTTCAACCTGATTGAATCAGCTATTAGATAAAAGTACCCAAGAGGCCTGCTGAAGTGCCTGATCGATATATATGCTAGGGAGCCAGGTTGAACTAACGCACTTTGTCTTCTGGTAAAGCACTGTTTTGGGGGAGTCCCCCCCTCCATGTCTGCCAAATGTGTAAAATACACTGAAAAGGCCCTTTTTCCTTGTACGCATATTCTACTGTCATCCTTAATAACTTGGAACACTAAGAAGTGAGGACACCAAAGCTTTCTTGTCAGTGAATATTAAGGTCCTATACTGCCATAACCCAATACTTGATGACATCAGCTTCATAATCTCAGAGTTGTGTTGAGCTGCCCCAATTTCAGTTATTGTTGATAATGATAAATGGCAACACACTTTCTTCTCAATTTTCTATTCCTTCTGAAGAGCAAGATTTACAAAGCCCATTAGTCTCTCAACTTCTGCTTGGGTGACTTGGAACACAAAAAAGAATGAAAGCTATATTAGCACTGAATTGGCAGTCAGCAAATTCGCATGACAATAGACCCAGATACATTTCACTGTGGTCATGTCTACACTTCACCATATGGCAATGTTGCTACAGCACCATGTTTTAGTACTTCCTTTTGGAAGTACTAAAGTACGGTACAGTACATGTGGTTACTGTGCCATGCACATGGCACACAGGTAGAGTTCACCACTACATCACCATAGCAGCACACTATACCCAGGGAGCATGCTGCTATGGCAATGTAGCTGGTGATCATGTGTAGACCCATGTGATCACTATGTCACCATAGCATGCCATGCAGTGACGTAGTGCGTCACTATGTCGCCACAGGGTGACATATAGACACTCCCTGTAGTAATTTATTATTTTCCTACTGAGTTCGAGTTATCCTTCCAAGGTTTATCTTTTATTGTTTGTAATTGCAATCTCCCATACAGTTACTTGTTTGTGTGTGTTTAGGTATTAGTACTGTATTAAGTTTCTCTACAGATGGAAATCTGTAAAACAATATCAGTGTTTTCTTTGTTGTTCTAGAGACATCTTTTCTGCTGCGTATCTGAAACACATTTACAGACTAGTAAGATTTTGGTATTCAATGGCCCTAATGAGTGAAATGTTGACACTTCCGCTATTGGTAGTTTGCAAACAAGGAAATCAATTAAGAAATCCAATACCACTTCAAACGTGCAAGTGCAGCCTTCAGATGCTTGGGGAAGCAGGTGTTCAAAGATCGCAACATCAGATTTGAAACCAAGCTCATGGTTTCTCAAACAGTCATGATCCCTACCTTCCTGTACAGAACTGAGATGTGGACAACATATAGGCGACAGCTCACATCACTGGAGAAGTACCATGAATACTGCCTGAAGAAGATCCTTCAAACTCAGTGGAAAGACAGATACACCAATGTTGGCATGCTCTTGCAAGTAAACACCATGAGCATCAACACAATGATCATCTGACGTCAAAATTTGCTGGACCAGACATGTCACCTGGATGTCTGACTCCAGGCTCCCAAAGCAAGTTTTAATCTCCTAGTTCACTCAAGGTGCACACTCAAGAGGAGGGCAGAGAAAGTCCTTCAAAGACGTTCTCAAAGCCAACCTGAAAAAAATGCAAAATCAATATCAACTAATGGAAGACCATCACCCAGGACTGTGCCAAAATGGAGGAAAAGCCTGCTGCAAGGATCTCGGTACTTTGAAACCTTGCAATGACAACAGGAGACAGAAAAGCAGGAGAAGCAGAAATGTTGTGTTACCTTGTTAGCCATCTTAGGATGCACACATAAACCAAACATGGAAAGACAATCATCCACGACTGTGAGGGATTCCCGATGATGAGTCTATAAATAGAACCCTAAAAAGTAAGCCGTAACACTGATCAGACCAATAAAAAAAATAAATAAATAAAATAGGACAGGACAGGAAAAACAAGAGTTCCATGTGTGAGCAAGGACTATTCAGTTATGCAGTTTCTACGGTGTAATTTAATTTTATGCACTTTGTTACCACTATGGCCAAGACAGAAAAACCTGCCTTGTGAGGGTGGACTGCCTAGCTTGTAACATCTTAAAGTGGCCCAATTTTCAGAAAGCAGCAAGTACATTTGGAAAATAAGACCCATGTAATGGTGTTAGCTTCAGCATTCAGATTAACTGGGCACTTCAACATGGGCTGACTGGATGCCACTAGGGCTATATATTATTTTTAAACATTTTTTCATAGCTTTATTTTGTTTGCCTAATTATGTGACTACTTGATCTACTATGCAGTTTTGGTTAGATGCCCCCTTCTTCTTAATGTCTTCAAAGATAGTATTTTTGTAGGCTGACAACCAACTGCTAGGCCAGTTGGCAACCATAGCAGTGATGGGCAATTGTGAACTTTATTAAATACATTAGATAGTATATAAATGTAATAAAATACTTGTGAGGTCACTAGGCTGAACGGTGCTATTCAGGTAGAACAAGATAGCCACACAACAGTACAGTACAGTTTCACTGCCCCACTTTAAAAAAAGTATAGAATGATACGCATGTCAGTGGACGTAAATAGTTTCAGCAGTTTCTGACTCAAACAGAAGTATTAGCTTTGGCTACACCCTCGATGTAACAGGTGAGGCACCAAGGGGCTGGTCAGTCCTCCCTGTCTCTGCCCTCAACCCTCTGGTCTCATATCCTGGGCTAAGCTGCTTGCCTCTACAGCCCTCAGCCCACTAGTCCTTGACCCAGACTAGGCTACCTAATGCCATGTGCCCTACCATGTACCCTTCTGTGACCTCTAGACTTTCCCTAAACTCACAACCCAGTCCTCTAGTATACAATTTAAATTACCACATACATAAAAGATCTTTTCCCACCTAAAAGTCTATCCAGCTCCGGGTTATTGCCTTATTTCAGGCCATTAGCTTACCTTCATTCTACCTGGGTGGCTCCAAGGAACAGCTCAGGTACCTGCTAATCCATGTGTCGCAGGCGTCTCCCTCAGGAGCTCCTTACCGTTCAGCATGCAGGCCCAGACTTCCTGCTCTGGCTCAGGCCCTGAGTTTACATGCCTGGAAGCCACACCCCTTTTGGTCATGTGCCTTTCCCCCTCTCTGCACAGGGTTTCCCCTGTCAATCAAGGGCTAGCCTGCCCTCCTGCAGCTGTGGCCCCACAAAGCCAGCTGAGCCCGCAGCATCTTCTTAAAGAGGGAGGAGCTTCCTGGCTTTAAGCCCCTCCTGCAGCTAATTAATTGACTACTTGTTAAGTAATTGACTAATTAACTGACTCCTTTTTGTCAGATGACTGCCCTTGCCAGTCTCTGCTTATTCTGGTTATAAGCCCTCTTGTTCAAGCCAGTGCAGTTTCTGTGAGGGCTGGATTCCTTATGTAATGGGAGCCTCTCACCCTGGTACACTGACAATCAATATTTCTGCCTCCAAGAGGCTGTTTGGGGAGGCAATTCTGCAAATTAGTTTGTTTTTCTGAACAAAATGTCTTACAAATTCCATATATATTTCTATAACTCACCCAAATAAAAGAGCTCTTGGGAAACTGCTTTCATCTGAAACATGGAACTAAAATGGTAAAAATTATAGCTTCTTATGACAGATGTCACCTAGGATGCAAATGTTTTTTATCAGTAACTATAAATCATTCTTTGACTTCTTGTTCATGATGCATTTTCTCTCTTCTATGTTTTCTTAGGTTTCATTCTCCTTGAACGGCTTTTCATTCCAGTACAAGAAGGTAATTTGATATGATTATTGCATACATAAAGAGTGGTGGGAGGCAGCATTGCCTGGAGCAGTGAGGACCAAGGTTTTTGGCAGGGGTGCCATAAATTAGCCCTGCACCCTTCCCAAGTGCCACTCCAATCTCCTTCCTCTGCCTGATCTGTTGCTCTTCTTTCTGCTTCCTGTCCTGTGCTCCCTGCCTGATCCCCTGCTCTCCTCCCTTTCCTATCTTCCACTGTGCTGCCTGTCCCTTCCCCAACCACCCACACACCACACACAGAGGCCGCCTATGCCACTTCTGGCACTTGTGTCACAGTTTTGCTGTCCGTGGCCTGGAAGATAGGGTATTGGAATAGGAACCAGGACATTCAGCCTCTATTTCCAGTTTCATATTTGATGTAGGGGCCGACACTTTCTTCTATTTTTTCTAAGTTTCCTTTCCTGTAAAACAAAGATAAAGACTTTTTACTTCTTTGGAAAAGATCTATGCATGAAAAATGCTGCTCATAAACAAGGAAGAATTAGTGGAGAATGTAGAAGTGGATGAAACCTTGGGCAGCAGCAACCATGAGATGACAGAGTTCATGATCCTGAGGAAAAGAAGGGAGAGCAGCAGAGTAAGGACCCTGGACTTCAGAAAAGCAGACTTTGACTTGCTCAGGGAACTGATGGGCAGGATCCCCTAGGAGGCCGGTCTGAGGGGGAATATACAACAGACAATAAGCTGAATATGACACAACAGTGTTCCCTTCTTGCCAAGAAGGCTAACAGCACACTGCGCTGCACTAAGGGAAGTGATTCTTCCCTTCTATTTGGCACTGGTGAGGCCACATCTGGAGTCCTGTGTCCAATTTTGCTCCCCCACCCCCCAATACAGAAAGGGTGTGGACAAATTGGAGAGTGTCTAGTGGAAGGCAATCAAAATGGTTAGATGGCTGGGGAACATGACTTATGAGGAGAGGCTGAGGGCTTATTTAGTTGGTAGAATAGAAGACAGAGGGGATTTAATAGCAGTCTTCAACTAACTGAAGGGTGGTTCCAAAGAGAATAGAGCTGGATTGTTCTTAGTGGTAGGAGATGACACAATAAGGAGCAATAGACTAAAGTTGCAGCAAGGGATGTTTAGGTGAAAAGTTAGGAAAAAACTCTCATGAGAAGGGTAGTAAATCACTGGTACAGGTTACCCAGACAGGTTGTGGAATATGTATCATTGGAGCTTTTTAAGGCCTGACTAGACAAAGCCTTGGTTGGGACTAGATCTAGTTGAGGATAGTCCTGGTTTGCTCAGGCAGTTGGACTAGATGATGTCCTGAGGTCCCTTCCAACCCTAATTTTCTATGCTACTATGATTCTAATGCTATATAAGTAGGAGGGCCTGGATCTTTATAGGTACTTGAGGCACCTGACTTAGGTGTTTAAATACTTTCAAGGATTTGAGCTTTAATATTAGTCTAAATATGATAGGCTTATTTGGCACCCAGGAAACTGACAAGCCAAGTGATAAGCTTATTCTGCAAGTCCAGTTGCCTGCCAGGTGTCAGCAAATGCCTTATTTTCCTTAGGGACGTGAAGTGACTCTTCTAGCAGAAGAAAGGGTTCTGCCACCATGAGCTTGGAGGTATTCATAGCCAGCAGAATTTAAGTAATAACTAGCAAGCAGCAGAGCCTGCTTAGCTGACCGCAGAGCCTAGGGAATGTTGCTTAAGTAGCACTTTTGCCAGGACTCACAAAAACCGTATTTAATTAGTTACTAATAGGAGGCACAGGCTAAGCACAGTGTTCCAGAATAAGATTGCAAGCACAATTAATTCACTGTAAGCAGCATCATTAACAGAGGAATCAATCAGATTTACCAAATGGCAGTCCATGTTACCCCAGGGCATCTTAAGAGGCTTGGACTTCTGTTTGTTAAGTGCAAATAACAACAACTGTGCTCCACCAGAAGCAAAATTCAATCCGTTGTCCTGAAGAAACTTAGAAAAAAGGTGGAATTGAGAGCCCAGCCTAAATAATGATGTTTAGATTCATTTGCAACAGTAACAGAGGTGTTCATTTCCCTTCCGTTTCCCACAAATATGAAAAAGATATTCCTTGACATTCAGAATTATAAATGGGTACAAGTCCTATATTCTCAAAAATGCATCTAATATTTATCATCTTTGTAGGAAACTAAAGAAGAGAACATCCATTTCTTTGGATTATGGAGAGAGGGAAAGAAGTTTAATGAGCAAGAAGCACAGAACAGGCTGTGTGAAGGGACTGCATAGAGAAGTTAAGGTAAAAAGGAAAAAGAGACTGATAAAACCAGCATGCGGTCCAAGTAAGTTCTGCCTATGTTCAGTCTCCTACCCATAAAAAAGCTGATCATTTTTAAATATATATATATATATTTGAAAATAGGACATCATAATGGAAGGAATCTCCAGTATTATTTAGTCTGACTCCCAGGTATTATAAACAACTACGCATTTTGGTTTCAAGGAAACTTTGAGAGCAACCTGAATTCCAAAACAGTCACAAGTCTACCAGTTTAGTCACTCATCTGAAAGGTGCATCTACACATGCACTTAACTGCAGAGTTGACTAATAGCCTGTGCAGTAAAGCATCACCATTTACACATGGACCTGTATTAGGGTGCAGTAAATTAACTCCACTGTAGGATAGTACTGTCTGGGACAAGGACTATTACACAGTGGAATAATTTTAGGCCACCTCAAAGCATGTATAGATGGTGACCAGGCCTAGATGGGGCATGAGTGTGCTACAGTGCAGGGGCTGCCTGCTGGCTAGCCCCACATAGCAGTACCCTCATGCCCCAGCCATCCCCAGTGCTGCCCAACGCCACCATGAGGAGCCCAGGGCTGACCCCTGGGGTTCCCTGCCAGCCCAGGGTTGCTCTGCCTTGGCTTACATTGGCTGCAGTAATGGGCGCATATGAAGACACTGTGCCCAGGAAGCAGCTGACTAGTGTGAACTGCACCAGAATTTATTGCTTCAAGTTAATTGCTCATGTAGATGCAGCCAAGATGTGGTACACCCAAATTCAAGTGCCAATTCTGTCTATTACCTTAAATACCATCCCAGCCATTGACTCGGGGGTAGAGGTCTGTCTACTTATCTCTTTATCAAACAGCAAAGCATTTCTAATGTGCTTGGATTTATGCCAATGCAGAATAAAAACAAGTTTCAAAACCTTTTGTGAAAGGGTATTCTTATTCTTTCCAACCAGCTGTACTAGCCAGAACCTTGATTTTGCTTCCTGTATTACCTTTTTATCATTTTGCTTTCTGAATTATCTTTCCCACGTGCACCAGGCATACTCCCGAACCCCCACTCCTTTCCCCTCTCTGACATAACTCCTGGCAAAGATATTTACAACTGGAAAAAAAAAGCCAGAAGAAAAAAATGGAACAAAACAAAACACATACAATGCCACATCTCATCACCCAAATGACATTACCAGAAACATTTCAGACAATCGCTTTCAAGAATGACAAAAACTGTTACAAATGACTCCCAATTACCCATTAATTAAACAGTCCAAATACACACACTAACCATCTACTTCAACATACCACCAGCCCAATCATCTGGAGGCATCAAATTTCCTTTTCTATATCACTTGATACAGTTCAAGTTAAAAGCTTCAGAGGTTCTGTGACATGAAGGGAATGACACACATGCTGATGTAGGGAAAGTGGCAATGCTTAGGGTGGGGACAGACAGGGGCTCCCCAGCACACAAAGGCAGCAGTTTCAGAAGTGGCCTTCAGATCCATATTCTCTGGTGCTGCTGCCTCAACAACACTCAAGGAATGAACACACATGTACTTTCTGAATTACTTCTAAATTTATAATCTGTTCTGATGTTTACTACTCCTGGGAGGAGAAAGTGCTTTGCTCACAGGTTTTAAAAAAAATGAAAAAAAACAGTCTTCTTCACCTTGCAGTCCTCTAGAACAAATACAAAACAACTGTGTATGAAATGACAACCTTTTATATGAAGGAGGCACAGCAGTGTCTTGGAATCATGCAATACTGTATTGAACTGCCTTTCAAATTCTAAAATTATCCTTCTCACCATTTTACTTATATTAACCATAACTGCTGCTGCCTTCATTCAAGAAAAAAAATGCACCATGAAAGTCCTATCATCATTTAAGGAAAACCAACACCTCCTTGGGACTTAAATTCACTCAGAAACGCCAGAAGTAATTATAACTCCTTTAAAACATTCCTCCCATATTAATAACTCCTACTGCAGCACTGCAAAGACCATATGCATAAATTAGCTGAGTTTTCAAAACAGATCTATGTAAGAAACTTACGATTCAAATTCATTCATAAGTATTTGAAAAGTCACATAATTTATATTTATTAATCTATCCCTGCTTTGGAATTCCCACTCCGATATGCAATATGGCACTATTAGCTTGTTCCAAGCACTGCCTCAGACCTTGAGTTCTCAGTCTTTCCTTCAGTACAAAATATCAACCTTAAATATTTTTTTCATTATCATCACTAGACACCACATTTTACCAAGTTTCACTGCTTAAAAGCATTTAAAGTTAACAGGCAAAGCAGAATGCTAATTAGCAATACAGGATTCTTCCAAATCTAATATTCTTAAATTTAGAGATGACTGTTTTGCTTAATATTAAAAACTCAATAAAATGACAAGCTCAATTAGCAACATCTCAAATCAAAGCACATTATTTCAGGAAGCATTAAATATGCCCAAGAACATAATATGGGAGAAAACCCAGATCCAACAATCAGACAGCATCTCAATTAAATCGAAACAACCCGTTTCCATTTTTAGCCCAAAGGAGAGATTTTTCCATCTTTCTTCAGGGTGCTTTCATCTGATCTAATTAAAGAAGTAGAATGGGAACACATCTTACTAAGCTATTACCTGCAGCAATGTAATTTTAAATATACCCTGCCAACAGACAGACAGTGTTATTTTGTGCATGGTCTTTTCTTTTTGGTAAGAAAGATACTTCCTATAATGGATCCAAATACAAACCTGCACATGGCCAATCTAACTTAATGATTTAAATCTCAAGTTGCCACTGGCAAAGTTGAACATTAGTACAAACCAGGCTACCATTCAAATTGTCTGGGTTTGTTTTGCCTCAAGGACAATTTTAACTTTTTTTTTTTAACATTAATCCTTACTGTACTTAGAGACTGTCACCACTCACGTATAAAATTCCCATTGATTAGAGTACTTACTGAAATAGGAACTCAAAACTATTCTCCACTTATTTTTAATTCAGAATGGGATGACTTACCTGTCTCAAGACTTGGTCTGTTTTGCTTCCCTATGTGCAGCTTGGGCCCCATTGACAAACTGGACTCATACAGATCTGAGATCCCTCTGGCTCATCCATACAGAGTTCTGTCAGCTTGGACCTTAGAAAGTAACAACAAGCCCCTTAAAAGGGGACTGCTTGTGCAGCTCCTTCAACAGGATAGCCACCTAATTGTGTGAGGACAAGATTTGAGTCACCACCTTCTCCTCAGAATTTCCTATTAGCTAATTTAGGTGACCCGCTGTTTAGCATGCTGGCCTTTGTGACTCCAATTCTTGGATGTCTAGCTCTTCACAAGCACTGCACAGGGGATCCTAAGCATCTAATTAGGCAGAAGGACACTTAAAAGTTAACTATTGCAATGGTAAGTCTTAGTTCTCTTTGGGTGCATTTACACATCGCCCTACCATGATGTAGCAGTGGCACTACAACGACATAGCTATCACATGATTGCCATAGTGACACACTCCTGCAGCAAAATCTAACCGTGCACCACGCACACAGAGCAGTAACTGCCCATACTTTGCTGTACTTTAGTACTTTCCAAAAGGAAGTACTAAAGCATGGCACTATATCAACATCACCATCAAGGTTCTCTCTAAGGTATGCACATGAGCGGCTGCGCACAACTAAAAGTGCGGCCACGCGCAGCCTTCCAGAAGAGGCTGGGGTGGGAGGGTGGCACGGGCTCCGCCAGCTCCAGCGAAGTGCTCTGCTGCCCCGCATCAGGGCCAGGGAGTGGAGCACTTCCCCTAGAGCCAGCAGAGCCCACGCCAGCCCCCTGCCCCAGCCTCCATCCCTGCCTTGCCTCACCTCGGGAAGGAGCTGCTGCCTGCCCCAGTGAGGCTCTGCCGGCTCCTGGACACTGCTCCGCGCCCCTGCATCGCCTTGGGGAGTAAAGAGGTATGGGGCATCAGGGCAGGGAGTGGAGCAGTGTCCCAGAGCCAGCAAAGCCTCACTCAAGGCAGGCAGCAGCTCTTCCCCGAGGTGAAGCAAGGCAGGGATGGAGGCTGGGGCAGGCGGCTGGCACAGACTCCTTCGGCTCCAGGGAAGTGTTCCACTCCCCAGCCCTCATGTGAAGGAGTGGAGCACTTATCCAGAGCTGGGGAGCCCACACTAAGCTCTGGCTCCAGACCCTGGTCCCTGGCTCCAGCCCCTGGCCCCAGCCTCCAGCCCCAGCCACCGGCTCCTGGCTCCAGCCCCTGTTCCCAGCCCCCTGGCTCCTAGCTCCTGGCTCCAGCATCCAGCCCCCAGCCCCCAGCTCCAGCCTCCGGCCCTTGGCCCCAGCCTCCAGCCCCCTTCGGAAAGTGTCCCACGCAGGACTGAGGTGGAGCACTCACGGGCAGCTGCTCCTTGGAGGGAACATTGGTCACCATATAGCGACATGTAGACACACCATTTCTGAATCTAGTCGTGATTACCCAAGAAAAATATTGCTTCCCAAATCACATTAATCAAGATCCAGCATGAAAGACATTCTTTCTTCATAGTGGAAAAGTCCACACAACTCTAGGACTCTGTGGGTCCTACACTGCCTATTTTCCCTCATCAGAGGAATTTCTGCCATGATACAAAGGCTGTTGTTCAGCTCTTTCTGTTTCTAGCTTTCCAAGTTATGTCATTTATAACCCAAGCTGTACATCCAGCTCCAACCATATCTCAGCAGGCCTCTATTAAGACCCTGCCAGACCAGTTAGGCCACTTACCCAGTTTTGGCAGGCTGTCGAGGGCCGCATGGGTATCCCCTCCCCTTGACAGGTGCCCCGCCCCCTGGTCACCATCTTGGGACCAATGTCCCAGGGCCAGCACAGGTGGGGCCCAGAGTGGGGCACAGGCTGGCAGGGGTCTGTGGAGCCGGGCTGGGCTGCACCAGCATGGAGAGGGGGGAGCTGGCCAGCTTCATAGAGCCCCTGCCAGCTGGGACCCTGCGCTCCTGCCACCCTGCTCTGGGTCCCACCAGCACTGGCCCTGGGGGACCAATATGGGCCCTGTTCTCCTGCTGGTTCCCCGCCCACTCACTCCCAGTGCCCCCCAGCCCCACAGTACAGGTGGGAGGCAGTGTACAGCCCCGATCCCCTGCTCACCAGCAAGGAAGCAGCTGGTGCTGAGGGGAAAAGTGGCCCCTCACCCACCCCCATGGCCGGTGCTCCCTGCTGCAGGCAGTCGCAGCCCACATGGGGCTGTCTGGAGCAGGCACAGGCAGCCCCATGTGAGCTGCAAGTGGCTACAGTGCAAGGCACCAGCCATGGGGTGAGCGAGGGACTGCTTTTCCCTGTGCTCAGCACCAGCTTGTAACCCAGCCCCGCTGCCAGCCTGGGCCCTGTGCCAGCTCTGGGCTTGCCTGTCAGTGGCAGCAGCTGAAGCCCCCCCCTCCGCTTGCTGCGCCAGGTAGCATCTGCTGTTGCTACCCACCTGGAGCTTGTGCACTGGGCAGCCCGGAGGCAGTGGTAGCAAACACTGCCCGGCGTGGCAAGTGAGGGGGGGGCCACAGCTGCTGTCAGCATGAACTGCCCTGACGAGCGAGCCTGGAGCTAGTGCAGCAGTGGGGCTGGATCACAAGGTGATGCTGAGTGCGGGGGGGAATGGCTCCTCCCTGCCCCATGCCCAATGCCCTGCACTACAGTCACTCGCAGGCTGTCTGCGCCTCCTCCAGACAGCTCTGTGTGGGCTGCGAGTGGCTGCAGCACAGGAGGCCAGCCACAGGGCTGGTGAGGGGCCGCTTTTCCCCACCCCCTGCGTTTCTTCTCTGCCCAGGCCCCCCCCCCCCTTCTTCCCTTTCCCCCATGCCCTTACCTGCAGTTTTGGCAGGGGGCAGCCACATGGTCCCAGGCTGGAGGGGGCAGGGCTGGGTGGGGCCTACTGTTGTGGGAGCCCACTGGGCTTCCTCTGGGTCATACTGTCCTTGGTTCCTGTCATTTGACAATTTTCTACATTTCTTAGGGGCCCCGTGGGCCATATTCTGCCCACCCCTGGGTTACATACTCACGGGAGAGGCAAGTCTAGTTTAGAAAGACAAAAGTAAGTCCTAATAGCATTGTTTTAGCACATATTGTTCATACCAGTTTATTTAAACAAAATATGAATGCACACATAGGTATAATATTTCTCTCTCCTCAAACAAACAAGTCTATCAGTCTCTGAAGTGAAAAGATATTCTCTTTTTAAGGCAGTGATCCTGCTCTAGTCATGCCAGTTAAAAGCCAAAAAAAGTTACAGGTCTCTGATTCTGTATTATAATGTGTTAATTCCCATACTTTTCCCCAACATGGAATACCATTATTCAGCACTTCCTGATGCAGGATTTCAGCCACAGAAATGAAATCCCCAACCCATAAAGAACAGTATTATAATGGTGCTGAACAGTGCAGATTTCATTTTGACCATGCCTACTTTCTTTTTCTACCAGAGTAGTTATAGTCAAGGCACCAAAGTTACAGCTGGCCACAGCCACGTTGACATCATTTTTTTTACCATGTAAGAGCACTTTCAGGGACAAGGAATCAGTTGCCTCTTGCAAAGATGTAAGATCCCACCTGTAAAGAATCAAAGGCATGCCTAATGAGAAACAACTGCACCTAAGCTGTAAATTAACTAAGCTATATGACTGTTTCTTAATATATTTAATTTCCATATCCAGTACTTTTGGTGCAGGAGTCAGAATTATACAGTATGTTCACTTTTCATTCTAGGATTTTCCTGGCTAGGTCACTGCTTTTCTGCATAGCACCGACATCAGATATTCACAAACTTCTTCCATGAAAGTCATGCTTTAGCAACACAAAAGCATTTTCTGCCCAGAGGAAAAAAAAAGGAGGGGAGAGGGGCTTTGTGATTGGATTTTGGGAGGCATCACAGAACATTAAAGTCCACAGATTGTTATTATGGTATAAAAACAAATAAAATAGGATATAAAAATAAAAAATCCAGCACTCATTTCATGATCCATATCATGCTAGAATGTTTATACTAAAAATGCATAAATGCTTTATCAAATTAATCTATTTGATTGTATCATTACATTTTATAGTAAATAAATTATACTACTTACTGGCTTCAGTACAGGGCTGTTTTAGAATGATTACAACATAAAAAATTGTTATGTCAGTGTTTTTGTTAATAGTAAAAATCCTTCTCTCCCTATACTGTACATAATTCTTCAGGCCTCCTGCTAGAAATAGTAAAAGGAAGCTTTTATTTATTTTTTGAGAGAAAGAAACAAGACCAATTGGTTGTGATAAATAGTAAACCCGAAAGGGCAACTTCTAAATATTACCTTCAGTTTTTCAGCTAAAGTAGAGGCATGTTTTCCTCAGTTGCTATTTGTGATTTCAGACTTTGGATACAATATAATATCTTTTTTAGATCAATCTAACCAAGGTTAGGTCAGCTTAAAATGTCCAGGTATGCATACATTCACAGGGCTTAGATTGCCCTAAAACTGGTGCGCCCAGTCTAATGTTATCTTACCTTAGAGGTGGGCTAATTTTAGATTGCCATTGGGTTAACCCAGTCTAAAATGGATTAACCCAGCCTAATGAACACATATTCTCAGCACAGCCCTGGGGCTGGGAAAGCCCAGCCACTCACCATAGTCCTGGGACTGGGCTATTCCTGTCCTTTACCCACCCTGACCTTGAACAAGCTATTTTATAGCCTTCTAACTAAGCCCCTCACTCCAGCAATTTTGTCTATTACAAGTAGTTTGCCCAGTAGGCCAAGGGGTTACAGTCCAGTGGTTCCACATCCTCAGCGAGATAGGTAGCCACTGAAGACTTGGTGCTACCTGCCTGAGGCTGGGGACTGGTGCGTTTGGACCCCAGAATTGAAGCCATGCCCATGGCGCACATTGGCAGTGGCTGGTGTGGAGGAGAGTGGCTGGTGCTGGGAGTGTGGCACAGGAAAGTGGATCCCCCTCTTCCACATCCCCTTGCCTCAGCACTTCAGCCTCTCTGACTTTGTTCACCAGCACCTGCGTCCAGTGATCAAGGGTTTTGGGGCTGCCAGTGCACATGCTGCCCTTCACCCTCAGGTCACACATGCCTGCCAACATGTGGACTGTACTGGACTGCAAGGGATCCAGCCATCTCCTGATGCCCTCCTTCAGCTGCCTCACCAGTGCCTGCACATCTGGTGACAGTGGCCTGCCCCAGCCAGGAACAGCGATCCCCTGGATTTGGTTCTCCAGTTCCCTCACTAGGGGGAGCACCTGGCTGAGGAGGGCATCACCAGCACTAATGGTCTCAGTAGCCTCGAGGAAGGGCTTGAGGACCACCAAGATCTGGGAGATGGTACCCCACTCAGCTCTGTTCAGGGGGGCACTGATCCAAATCTCCCCAAGCAAGGCCATCTCATGGATGCCTTCTGTTGCTCCATCAGTCTCTTGAGCATCAGGTATGTAGAGTTTCACCAAGTCTCTACATACTGCATGACTCTGTGCTGCAGGATGCTCAGCTCTGCCTGTTTCTTCCACAGCATCTTGCCCCCCTTGATGCTGCAGTGGAAGTAACCCACCACCTTCCTGCATTTCAAAATCAGCTGGCTTGTAGCAGTACTCATGGCGGCACCATCAGCAGCAGCCCTGTCCCCCTCCAAGGCATCCCTCACTATTAGGTGCAGCCTGTGTGCCACACAGCAGATGCCAACAAAGCTGGCATAACGGATAGCCTTCACCATATTAGCCCCATTGTCAGTGACGATGAACCCGCGGGTGAGCTCGACCTGCCCAATAAGCCCCCGCCCCGTGCCATGCGGTTCATGGCCCCTATGATCTCCTTTGCCATGTGGGACTCATCTAGCACCTCAGTTTGCAGTAAAGCCCACTGACAGCCTGACTGAGTGCACCAGTGCCCCATGAGGGAGAGGTAGGCGTGATTGCCACCCCGGCTGCTCCAGATGTCAGAGGTGAAGTGCAAGGCTACCTGCAGGCCTGCCTTGCACAGCTCCTCCCTCAAGTACTCCCTGTATGCCTCATACAGGGAGGGTACCACCACCCTGCTAAAGGTGGTGCATGTGGGCACTTTGTAAAATGGGGCAGAAGTGCTACGAACCGCCTGAACCCTGGCCGCTCAACTAGGGAGAAGGGCTGGCTATCCAGAGCAAGCATCTCCCCAGTGCTCTGGGTGATCTTGCTTGCCTTGGAAACATGCCCCCATTTCTGTCCACCTTTCCCCCACTGGTCCAGGGTGGCCTGCCTCTGCTGTGAGGGGAAGGGGGCTTTGGAGCGAGTGGGGGACTTCTCTTTCAGCACACTTGCACTGGTGCCAGGCTGAGCAGCAGGAAGAAGGGCAAGGGGGTGGTGCCTCCTCAGATGCAGCAGCATGGCCGTGGTGGAGAAGTGTCTCACATCCTTGCCACAGCTCATGTGCCTTCGGCCGTGCTGGCAGATGGCAAACCTGGGATCATCTGCCAGCTTAAAATGATGCCACACTACACTACTCCTCTGCTTCTGGGTTGAGGCTGAGGATCCTGCCTTATCCTACTCCTCAGCAGGCTGAGGCTCAACAGCAGGAAGAGCTCTCTCAGCTGAGCCACTTGCCTCCCCAACCTCGGCCTCCTCCAAGGTGCTGCTTTCCGGAGGAGACCTGGGTGTGAGGAGACCTCTGGAGGAGACTTGAGGGGTGTGGAGCACAAACTCTGATTACCCCTCAGTCCCCAGAACTGCTTGAGCCAGCACGCTCAGCATCCCTGGTTCCAGCTCCAGCTCCTCCTCTGGCAGTGGGAGACTCACACTGAGAGATGACATTGGAGTGGAGGAGACAGTGGTTCCACTGCTGGTGCCTCCTTCTGGACTGAGGGGAGGTGGTGCAGGTGCAGGGACATCAGGTGCAGACACTGCTCCCACCTCCTGGCCTCCACTGGCAGCGCTGATGTCATGGCTGCTTGGGAAGAGAATGTGCTGTGTTGGGGGGGGGGGAGCTTGCAGCTCTAGCTCTCCCCTACCCCCTCTCCCTCCCCTGACAGAAGACCTGGCACCTGCCTTTCCAGCATGCATCATATTGATCTTTCTTTTGCTGCAAAAGGTCTGTGTGCGTGTATCCTTTTGTATTGTGTGTTTTATTCCCTCTGTTGCATGCGTGCACTGGCCTCTTCTTTGAATGTTTACTTTGGTGTTAAGGGTTATGTAAAAATTGTGCACCGTCTGTCTGTCTTCTGCTGCTGTGAATATCTGTCCATCTTCTGCTGTGATTTTTTTATATATTGTGGGTCTGTGTGTGTGTGTGTGCGCGCGCGCACGCACGTGTGTGCGCGTACAAGCAATCTGTGCCTCCTTGCACAGTGATAGATCACACTGGCTGGGAAAATGCACATTTCTTTTTGCAAAGATTCCCCCCCCCAAAAAAGAGCAAATGTAAATTAAAAGAAATAAGTTGAATTGTAATACTGATAATAATTGAATAGAATAGCTAAGCTAAGCTAAGATAAATCCTACCCACTCCTTCTTAATAAGAAAAAGGAGCAGGCAAGTCTCAGTCTGAGCATTCCTCTCTCACGCAGTTGCTGACAGGGAATGAGCTGCAAAAGGCACAGAAGGGCTACAAACAGAGGCTTTTATGCTGTTTCTAGTCCCACCCCACAGATGCTGCCATTGGAAAGGTAGCCAGTGAACCCTGGGAGAGGTTCTTCTCACTGATTACCTACAGACATCAGTCTTCCCCCTCCCCCCGCTCCTTGTCCCTCCCCCCACTCCCACTCTCCATCCTTCCCTCACTCCCCCTCCCTCTTCTAATTGTGAATCAAGATGGCCGAAGCAGGTCTGAAGTGCTTTGGATGCTCTGACCCACTTCAGATACCATTGCTGAGACCCCGCTTCAATCCCGGCGTGCCGCTTCAGACGTCAAAGCTCCAGATCTGAAGTGGGATCCAAAGACTCACACAGCCCTAATATTTCTACCTCTTAACTACAAGTGATTCAAGAATGTAAAAGAAATTAGTTAAAAGAACCCACTCTTGAACCATGTGTAAAGAGGTAGAAATACCTTGCACAGAGAATATATGTATTCACACACTTCAATATAGTACATATTATAAGAAAGAAACTTATGGTACATGACTGACAGGTCAAAAATGTCAACATGGGAAAACTCTCCCCCTCAATACTTGCAGTTAACTGAATTTGGCTGCTGCATCTGCATATGAAGCATTAGCTTTTAGTTGAGACTGATTTTGAATGAAAGCCTTCCCTAAGGACGCTTTAGCTAATTATTTGCAACTACATGTCTTCATCTAATTGTCAATAGAAAATATTACAGCTTCTGTATCAGCTATTAAATTAGCTATTAAATATCAAATTACCTTGCATTTGAATATTCTAAGTATTACACTACCGAGGGAATATAACTTCAACAATCCCTACTGCTGGTAAAGGAAAGCCCTATCAAGTCCTTAAACACCTCAGTCTGGATCCAAATAAGGTCTTAGGCATCTAAATGGAGACTTGGGTAAACTTTAGCTAGATGCTTAAGTCCGAAACTGCAGTCCAAAGCAAACTCAACTTCGGTACCTGCCTAACCTCTCTAAGCGCCTCCCTGGTTGACCTAGAGGTTCTTTAGGTGCCTACCAGTCTGCTTCCCGGACATGAATTTAATGTTAAACAAACAAACAGTCCCCAAATAAAAAAATTAAAAAAACAACAAGAGACATGCCAACAAGAGATAGCCAATGCTTTGGGAGAAAGGTTGTGAAAGTGACTGTACAGCCCTTACTCAAGTGACTAACTCCATTCAGTTAATTTGGTACCTGAATGTTTGCCTTATATTTACATCCTTTGCATTGCTGAGTGACTTCACTCATATTTAATGTGTAAATATTTATATTTATAGAAGTTAGCAAATAAAAAACTGCCAGAGAAGATTATGATACATATAATCCAAATCCTAAAGTCTTTGTCTATACATAAATAAATCCCCATTTGCAGAAACAGTGAAGTGTGGGGTTTGCAAGAAGGAAAAAAATAGTAAGTAATGAAGTCAGGATGTGTCTGTAGGACAAGTGGCTTAGCAGAGCTTGTTATTAATTGACAGACATTATAGTTTTTCACTACCAGGGAACCAAAACAACAGTTTATTATCTAGAGCAGATCTTTAAAGCTAATTTGAATGCATATGCATTTTTGTAGATGTTTTTCAAATTAATCTAATGGCATCAGAAGATGGCAACCTAATTCTTAGTTGCATAGCTGCTTTTTCTGAATTCATCAGCCTGTGCCTCTAAGACCCTCAGCTTCCCCTTAAAAGAAGGAAGTGCTTAAAAATCTAAGTGATAGCCTCAGGTCCTTCAAGATCCCTGATGGAACAAAGAAATGTTAACAGCTACTCTTCATGAAGGCCCCATCCACTATGGAGCAAAAGAAAAAAACACATCCTGCCCCATGGTAAGTCAAGAGTAGAAATAATCCCTAGCAAAGAACACGTTAATTTTTTTTTTTCATAGATTTCATAGACATTAAGGCTGGAAGGGACCTCAGAAGATCATTGAGTCCAGTCCCCCACCTGAAGGGCAGGAAGTCAGCTGGGGTCATAGGATCCCAGCAAGATAAGCATCCAGTTTACTCCTGAAGGTGTTCAATGTAGGTGCTTGAACCACCTCCAATGACAGGCTGTTCCAGACCTTGGGGGCTCGGACAGTGAAGAAATTCTTTCCTTATGTCCAGCCTGAAACGGTCTTGCAGGAGTTTATAACTGTTCGACCTCGTCATCCCTTGGGGCGCTCTGCCATTAAAACAGGATGTTTTTACCAGAGGCCATTTAGCTAGGACAGTACATTTGAGGGGGGGGGGGAGACAGAATTTAGGTCCTAAAAAAGGCCACAAGCCAAAAAGGCCCACAAGCCAAAAAGAGCACATGCTAAACTGAATAAACACTTCAATCAGGAGTAAGTGACCTGGAAAGTTACTACAGCAACATCACATCCGCAGGCACAAACTTTGACATAGATGCTATTGCACAGTAGCAACAAGCTACTGCGCAGTAGGTCATTGCTACTGTGCAGTAGGGTTGGAAACAACCTGTGCACCACCAGGACCGCTTAAGCAAGTACTAAATGACTGTGTGGTAACAACTGTGCAGTCGGGCGCACATGTAGATGTGCCCAATATAACTCATCATACTAAGTAGGTAATTTCCTACAGGACAAGCAGATGTGTGTCTCATGCACTAAGTGAAAAATGTTGACACACTACCAATTACTATATATTAGCAAAATAATAAGCCACCTGGGAAACTGTACAGGGCTCAATTCTACTTTCTTTTACATCAGAGCTATACAACTATAGCTCCATCATTATGAAAGGAGAATCAGGACCTCACTGTACTTCACACAAAATGTTTGTCATTTGGTCACAAATAGTTGCATATCTCTATAAGTTGACCTAGTAAAAATAATTGTAATATGTTAGACATTAGAAAGGGAAAACAACAAAATTCAATACTTACCAAATGGAGGCAAGAAAGATATATCAGCTAACATAGCAACTCTAGGACTGCAGGTATTGGTTTCTGAAATTTAAAGGACCAACCTTCAGAAAGGCATTCTGGAAAAAGGACTTCTAAAGCATGGCACTATGGCATTGACATGAATAGGCAGTGAGGATGGACTGGGGAAGCGTCTACTACTTTGTTTCAAAACACTATGACGTGAGGAAAATAAAAACCTACTTTTATTTCTCCCTAAATAACAATACAGAAGCCAGTTTAGAATGAAAGGTGTTATATAAATAAATAGCAGTCTTCATAGAAGCATATAGAACTGAAAATAAAGGATGCAAGGTAGTACAAATAAACTCAGGAAGAAGTTAATTAGTTCAGGAACTGGAAACAATGGACCAAAGAATTTCAGTAGAACTAGAAATCAAATGCTGTCAAAATATGACTATAAAAGATACGGCTATAGTCTGCAACAGAAATATTGTAAAATAGTCTTAGAGGTAATGGAGAACAGTTTTTTTTCCAGAAGGAAAAATATGCTGGTAGCTAGAAGGAATATTTTTAAAAGACAACTAGCAATTTATATTTCTAATACTTATAAGAATAAAAAGTACCATGCTGCAAGGCAAAAGTTTAGCTGCTGCAAATGCAATGTCCATGTACCCTCCTAAACACTGGAGAATGAAGAAACAGCCCAATGCACGGAAAACATCTGTTACAGAATGTTTGCATGTGTTTGATATTTCTATTTCTTCATTTGCAAATTATTTCTAAGTGGATGTGTTGCCCTTTGCATAAGAAGGTGAGCTATAAACCCAAGACAACAGTGCTAAGCTAGACTTTCATGAAAATCACCCCTACGAATGCTGAAGACCCCAGATGAAACATCTTCAAGAATCTTGAAAAAGCTGGAGGAAAAAGAGAAGTCAAGAAATCAGTCTTCAGAACCCATCTTTGCTGTTATGCTGGACACCTCCTTGTGGTATTTCTGCACAAATGATTAGACACCAACCTAACTAGAAGTGAAACAAAGGGGGTTTTTGTGGCATGATTTCAGAGGCATTTCACAGCAGGCCCACCCTCCACCACCGATTGGCTGAAAGGCCCCTGTGCGAGGAGGAGGGCTAAGGGGGCAGCTGCCATCTTGTCTGCAGTCCTTCATGCACCCTGCCAGCCAGCACCTTCCATTCCTGGCAGTGAGGGGTGAGGGGCACTGGGAAGTCAGCATTTTATTTTCATTAAGTTTTATTTGTTGTTGTTGACTTTGCATATTTTGTAGACAATCCCAGATTTCAGAGTTTCCACGAAATCTGTGAAACCACAAATTAAGTAGGTCCCTACAAATAATATTAGAAATGGCCAAGAAAATTCTCCAGGGAAAATATGAAGAATAGCTTCGATCAAAGAACCTAAGAAGTTTAATGGACTTCACTAGTAAGGTTTATGTTTGTACTCTAAAAAGGCACCACAAGCCGGCCAGTAAGCTTTTGGAAAATCAGGAGTGCAGTAGGACCTGAATGTAAATGCCTGATCTCAATCTGAAGATCTCAGCCTTGAACTAAACATAAAAATAAAACCTCAACTTCTCTAAAGACTTCCAAGTCCAGATAGCTAAGAGCTAATTAACACTAAATCTTGTAGGCAAGGCAGGGTTGCCAATTCTTTTAATTTATTTTATTGCAAGTTAATTTGTAAACTACACCTTTATATTTAAAAACAATTGCTTCTAACCATGTTCATAGAGGAGAGCAGAAAACCAGGAACTGCTCTCCCACTGTGAACTTGGGAAACTTTCCTCTCACTGATCTTATTACTTTCCTCCCCCCCGGTGTCATGGTTTAATAGCCATTTTCACTATTTTGGGAGGCTTGATCCATACTTTTTGAATAATTGAGGTGGGCAATATTGGGCAGGCCAAATGGAAACAAGCAAAACAATTTTGGGATGCCAGAACTAGCACAGAATTTATATTTTTTGTTTTTGCCATGCACCTTATCAGCTGCTACTACATACAGTCCCTGAAAACATCATGCAGAAGGTGACTACATAGGAGAATAGTCTAATCTGCTGAAGCTACAACTGAGAGTTCCTTGTATTTCCATTTGCTGCACCTCAGTACCAGCTGATCATAAACAAGCTTGAGTCTTTGAATGCTAGTAAAAGGGGCAAGGCAGGGGGAGATTTAGTAGTCGAGACGCAGTAGCATAACTTGGAGTGGGTTACCGGGGCTAGGGACAGACATTCAAAAAGCCTGAACCTGAATTGATTCAATCTTTGAAGGTTAGCCTAACCTGGTTAGGCTGAATCAGTTTGTAACTAGACAGACATGCCAGAAATACAGGCACATGCCTGTATTTCTCAGGCTAGTAGCCAGGGGTGCTAAAGCAGCCCTCCCTTCCATTTTACAATGCTGAGCTGAGGTGGGGCATGGCCAGGCCCTGGAAGGATGCTTCAATTCAGGAGCGGTTCCCCCCACAACCAGCCCAGCAGGGAACTGATAACACAATTTATTACCCCTAACTCAATGTTCATCACCCCATTAAGAAAACAACAGAGGGACATTACCAGCTACCTGTTGATTCTGCCTTTGTCCCATCTGCCACAGCACAGACTGTAGCCAGCATGTGGTATGCTAGCTAATGCTGAGAGGTGTCTGTGTAAGGTAGAGGGGACAGGGGAATCCCTGCTTAGCAGGGAGTGGGGAGGGGAGAGTGGGGAGCAGGGAGAAGCCAGGAAGATGACTGCATTCTCTGCTGAGCTCCAGCCAGGGAGCAGAGGGGAGAGGCCAGCTCTGCTGTGAAGCAGAGAGCCCCGCCCAACCCAGAGCGCATGCTGGGATGCTAGGGGAGCCTGTTTTAACTTAAACCAGCAAGGGGTCTGGGGC
Source organism: Crocodylus siamensis (assembly GCF_052110815.1). Taxonomy (NCBI): domain Eukaryota; kingdom Metazoa; phylum Chordata; order Crocodylia; family Crocodylidae; genus Crocodylus; species Crocodylus siamensis. The sequence continues at coordinate 71,569,278 of NC_143398.1, forward strand.
AGACATTGCAGAAACTGGTTTGACCCAAATCAGTTAAGTCTGATATTACATTCAACCAGGTTTATCTCAAGCCAGTTTCAAACTGGTTTGTGTGCCCTGAACATCTGTTCTTGTACAGATTTAAACCAGTTTTTGATCACATAAACCAGTTTGTGTGCAATGTCTCAGTCCCTTGCCCAAGGTACCAGCTTTAGGCAACAACTTCAGAGGCATGCCAGAATCACCCTGCAATCCTTGCAGTCTTCCCCACAGTAGAAAATACAGCCCCATGACACTGGTCTTGTAGCAGCAACCAAATGAATAGACACCACACTGCTGCTGTAAGGGCAACATCCAGGGAGGGCACACCACACTGTAACTGTGGCAGCAGCAGATGGAGGCTGGTTTCAAGTCCCCAGTGTAGGCAAGACTCCTGTGCCCCCCACCCTGCTCTCAGAACCCCACCTCTCAATGGCACCTCCCCACCACCACTCCCTCCCATCCCTGCTCTCCCACAGGGTTTGCCCATGGCACAAATCTTACTCACTCCTGACAAGCCCTCTAGTGTGAACACTGCTACTGAGCAAAGCTGTGTTATACTCCTGCACCATACTTGCCGTTCCTACAATCACAAAGGCAAATTTTGCATTTGCTTATGCTCATCATGGAACTTAACAATCAGTGAAGAAGTTGTAGAAAAGTTTACCAGAGGGCACAAAACAGTATTTTTATGCATTCTTACTAGAGGAGCTTGCAGTGAGCAACTCTAGATCAGGACTAGGCACTATGCAATCGATCATCTTGCTGGTCTAGTGAGTTTGCAGTCTAAGTTAAGAGACAAGTTGCTTTAACAAACTCATGGATGCTGATACAGAATAGTACGTGATAGGATCAATCACTGGCACAAACTACCGTGATAGCTGCGTATATCACTACAAGCTTTTTGCCAAGATTAAAAAATGTTTCCAAAATAGTTAACATGAGCTTCCCATGGCACTTCTATTCCACTATTTTATAGAGTTCTGTATAAATGTGCATACAACTTTTATATGGTGTCAACCAACACTGACTGTAATGTAACAGATTGCCAATAGCCTGACACATCTATATATTTTTCTGTTATTCACTCAATATTATTTTATTTTTTCCTTCAACTGTGCCAGTTTGGAAGCTTTGTTTTTTGGGGTTTTTTTTAAAGAAACAGATTTATGATTGCTTTGTCTGTACACTTCAGTTTCAAAGTACAAATTGTTGGGACTTAACATAATGATGTTCTTCAGTAATGGGAAGCACTTACTATAATAGATAGCTATGAAGTATAACTTAAAGTGGTTTAAAGTGCTTTCTGAAATACTAGAGACTAAAAAATGGTTGTAATTAGTTTAGCAACTTCACTGCTATGAGAACATCACACATTAACCTAACATTATTATTTTAGTTAGAAATCAAGATTGCTAAGAATGTTGAAGGGGTAAGAAGGAAGGTTGAAAAGAAGGCCTGCCTTCACAGGTCATTTTAAAAGAAAATTTGAACAATAATTCAGAAAAACATACATACGGAAAACAGTGAGGATTCAAACTTCTTAAGCATTCAGCAGCCATGTGGAGCTTCATGAACAATACATCTGTGACAGAAAATGTGTCCAAGTATAGCATGAATTTGAAGTGTGGTACATCACTGTGTCATTGCATTGAGAAATATGGTGATCTAATCTAACGATGTCATATTTCTTCTAGTCTATATTCTGCAGGAACTTTATTTTATAAACATTATGAATGTGCAAATAGTAGTAAGGAAAATAAATATTCACTTCCAAGCCACTCAAATTTAGCCCAGAGTCTGCTGTTCTCTATATTCTCAAGCCTGCACATATGCTAAAAAGTTTGTAAATACTTCTGTGGTTTGACTGTGGTTCTGTACATGGACACCAGGAGCCCTTTTTTCTTTCTTCCATTTCATCCCAGGAAAACATTTTCTAGAGAAAAGCTGGCAGAAGATATTTGCAAGAGGCTGTGAAGTTGGAGGAATTTTTTAGCTTGACCCAAAACAAAGATTTCTTCCTATGGCAGGCTCCATGGGTTAGGGAAGTACCTCCCTGCCATATTGTAACATAAGGTCCAAGTCCCTGCAAATTACATAACTGAAGCATGCAGGGATTAGGCAGTATCCTTTAAATAGCCATGCTTTCTATGCTCTGTGTTTAGAAACCTTCTTCAGTTTTTAGTTACATCTTAGAAGTTACTAACCAAGTTTTGCAAATTTTGAACTAACGCCTTTTATCTAGAATGTTTCTTCATTTCATGTTTTAAGCTTTTGATCCTGCCCTGAAAAACATCAGCTCCAAGGTTATGCTAATTTAGGTGCACAGGACTAGGAGGGACATTGCAAGTTATTCCAGCAATGTTGCACTTGTGCCCCACAGTTGCAGCCACCTATTTAATCAATATAGTCCACATCACAGCAAATCACCCCCCAAAATTAAAAATGTCACAGGAAATGAGGAGAGACAAAGGCACCACCAACGAATATATTGTACCATTGCAATGGCCGGAGTCTAGGTAAAATATTCTTACATGAAATGCATAGCATGCTAAAACAGAGGCAACCCACCCAAATCCTTACCAAACTGATCCTAAATCAGGCAATCAGTTTGAGCTTAAAACATGTGAGCAAGAGCCACCAACCAGATACCTACAAGGTGACTGCATGAGCAGCAGCACATACTTGGACCAACAAGATTTTTGCAAAAACTTGCAACAACAAAAATTTTGTTGCAAAAATCTTGTTGGTCTAATAAAATATACCATCTCTGCTACGAGTCCTGATTGCTAGATAACAGTATTTTTAATAGAGCAACTTTCAGACATTCAAACATTTAATTTGTTTTTGAATCCTGCTTATAGTGGACATATTGTACAGTCTCTAGTGGCTTTGCAAAGAGGTGAGTTTTAGAATGTTCACAATCCAGCAAATGTTTTTTCTGCAGGTTTAATATAAGCTATTGGGTACCTCGGCAGGGGATAGATGTTAGCTTCCATTACATTCAGGAAAACCTTCATTTCTCATCAGTTAAACATTAGCTATTAACCACGCTTCCAGTCTCTTGATAAAGGTGGCTGGCATGTTATATATAGTAAGCTGTTGAAGTCTATTTTCCTAACCTGATATTTTTTTTAACTCCCCGCTTTTTTCCTTCTAACAAGCAGGTAGCCGAGTCCTTAATGACTGTCAGCAGCTGTTTCTTTTTGTTTCACTTTTAACAGGCCTCTGTAATCACCCTCTATTTTATGCTTTTGCTGGATTACAATTCCATCCTCTTTGCCAGTTGTGTTGTTCATTTTTAGTGCTGAAGTAATCACATAGCCCATGAGCTTCAAATAATTCTGTTTATTAAATGTAAACAAAAAAAAAAAAGTAAGACTTAGGTACATGACAACTGTTCTGAAAGCTTTTGAAACAGAATATAGGTCCACTTGAGTTACAGCTATACAGGCTCAGCATTGCGTGGCCCAAGACTCAGTTAGCTGACAGATGTACGAGCCTTTCTCAGGCGATATGTTTCTCTCTTGACAAACGGTACAACAGCTCCACACATTTTCTGTTTTGCTTTTCATCCAATTGGTTAATCCAATCTTCAATTTTAAAGCAATGCCTCCCCCCCCCACACACACACACACCCTTGAAGCATCCCCTGCCATCTTTTTAAAAGCAGAACAGCTGGAAACATTGTCACACATCAGTGCCAAATTAAGGCATAGGCATTATGGCCCAGCCCCTGACAGGGTTTTGGAGTCTAAACATATTTGAAAATCTGTGGGGAAGGGTCCAGTGCCAGGGCTCTTGCTCTCAGAGTCAAATGTTGGCATAAAAACCTCAGCTCTCATTTTAGAAACAAACAAAGCTAATTCCCCCAGTCCATATGGCTAGGGAGAAAGTTTGAAAAGCACAACCCAAGTGCAATCAATGCAGGGACATCAGCCTGAGCCTGAAGACACCTTGAAACAACAGCCTTGAAGTTGTGAACTGCCCCAGTGGGGCTGGTTCTTCTGAAGACTACTCTGCTGGGGTTCTAACAAGATGCACAAGATGGGGACAATTCAGATGAGATCCTTACTGAGCAGGCAGACATGGAAAGTGTCATGTTGCACCAAAGGAGGTTTAGGTTGGATATTAGGAAAAGCTCTCTCACTAGAAGGGTGATGAAGCACTAGAACAGATTACCTAGAAAGGTTTTTAAGGCCCAGCTTGACAAAGCCCTGGCTGGAATCATTTAGTTGGGGATGGTCCTGCTTTGAGCAGGGGTCAGACTAGATGCCCTCCTAAGGTCCCTTCCAACCCTAACTTTCTACAATTCTGTGACAATCCAGCACCAACTGATGGTAAGTTTCAGCAAGTCCAGGAGAAAGGGTGACTGCTAGGGTCCTCAGAGCTCTGGTGCTGGTGCAGGGCTCAGGGAAGTGCCTGAATGTGGGGGTGGCAATCAGTTCTGCTTGCCCCATCCCTGGAATTTACCAGAAGAGAGAGAGCATTGTGTTCTGCACAGAACAGAGAAGGTGAGAATTGGTAGCACACCTATGCTGGCACCATGGCAATTGGGAATGGGCCAGTGGCCCATTTAAGTCCTGATGGGATAGTTAAGGTGCCCAATGGCTGGGTCAGTTAATATTAACACCAAATACAAGTTAATTCATGTGTGTGAGTGGAAACCTGATCCATCCACCCCCACCCTCACACCACCCTGCTTAGCAAAGGCAGCTCATAGTCCATCCACCATCCCCACAGGCATCCTGTGTGCACTAGGGTGCTTTGGTGGGTTTCAGGGTGCCATGTCACTCCTGGTCCAGGGATATTAGTTATTGCAGGTTTAATTCTGCACACCAATACCTAGGGGGTGGGTTTAACAGAGCTCCCACCCACATGACATTTATCAAAACCCCAGAATGCCTTCCTGGAGCGTAAACACAGAAACACACAATCAAAGGCTTTTGTTTAGCACATCTGAATGTAAGCAGAGGCTTACTGAGCAGGGTAACACCCTAAGGAGAAGGAAGGTGTAGAATAGACCATGGCCCTATGCCACCCCTCATTGCCCTCCCACCCCCAGCACTGTTGGTATGGCCAGGGGCAGTCCCATAAGCTCTGCTGTGGGGATCAGGGACAGAGAGGTCCAGCACCAAGGAACATTGTTATCATTTGAGTCTCGGCACATTAGCTGCCTCCACCATCCAATGGATATTGTCATCCTGCAAGATTTCAGGTTCCTCTTACAGCTCAGGGTCGTGGTGACAGTGGGCCCAGAGCATTTGGGAAGAGTACTGTGACCAAAGACATTAAATATTCCTTTTGTGCAAAGAGAGGATCTCTTACTATACCTCCTGATAGAGAAATGGCCTATAGAAAGGAATAAGGACTCTCCTACTGCCACTCAGCCACCCTGTGCTGCTACATCTCCAAAGGATGATGTGGTCCTTTAAAACCATTCCGGGCACACTGGGAAAGAAGTGGAGCCATGACTGTCACATTTTGTAGATCAGTCTGTTGAGGTGGCGCATGTTATACTATGCTGGGGTTCATGATTATCTGGCTCTGCCTAGGAGTGACCGGTAGGGAGTGTACAGAATAGTGATTGACATCATTCTGAATACAGGTTGAAACTCACTGTATCTGGATTCATGAACTAGGCATACACAATAATTTTAGTATTTCAGTGATTTTAATCAGGCAAATTAATTTCTTTAATACGGCATAACAGTGGGGGGGGGGGGTGCAACTTTTTGGCATATGTGCCACAAATTAGCCCTGCACCCTTTTCAAGTGATCCTTTCTCCTACCCAATGTGCTGCTTTGCTTTCTGCTTCAGTCCTATATTCTCTGCTTGATATATTTCTCTGCTGTCATCTCGCAGGTCTGTGCTTCCTGCCTGATGCGCTGCTCAGCTTTCCGTTTCCTTCCCTATGCTCCCTGCCTGATTTTCTGCTTCCTGCCCTATCTACTGCTGTGCTGCATGTCCCTTCCCTGATCTGCTGCCCAAGCCATTTGTGGCATCCATACTGCAGGTTGGATAGACCTGATGTATAACTTAATTCTGCTACTTGCAACATTCATAAATCCACCTGTAAAATCATCAGACATCTTTCCTATTACTTTTTACTGTAATCCAGAAGCCTCTCCACCCAACTCCCACAAAGACACTTAAACATTTTTGTCTTCTCAAGAAAAAAATACACATTTTAAAAATAAATTTAAATTCCTGAGCTACATCCTTCCTGAATCCTGCAATCACTGAGAACTATTGTTCAACAAAATGTACATAAGTCATCTACATTTCCATTAAAATAATCAGAATTCCTTTAAGGTTTTAAAATAATATTAATTTTTCACAAATGTTTAAATAGAAACCTCCATATATGTCTTGTGTTATATGTATTACTATTACAGGCAAGCCTGAACAGCATCTTTGCTGGACTCCTTTCAAACTATCCACATCCTTCTTGAAGCATGGGGATCAAAACTGCACAGAGTACTCAAGGTATATAGAGCACAAGCTCTCATGAACTCGAGCTCACTTCATTAGGTGCTGCTAAAGGACAACATACAGCAGTGTAAAGTGGAGTGTGTGCATATCTACTCTGCCTTTTCCCTCCTCTCTGTCAAACAAGACAGTGGTGTTCACAGACACACAAGAATTGTCCAAGTGGATCAGTCCAATGGGCTTGTTGCTTTAGTAACATTCTTTTCTGATAGTCGCCAGTCTCAGATGGTTCACAGGATACTGCTAAGATTTCTTCACCCATTGTGGCTATTCTAGGCCTTCCCTGCTCTACCCCTAGTCTCCTCCGAGGAAAGACTCCAACTCATTTGTTATTCCCTGGTAGAGCCAAGGAGCTGCACTAGAATGAGCCAGAAAATTTCACCACCTTCTACAGTACACTAACTCATTCATTAAGACTCCCCCTGGGAGGAAGGGGGCTTCATATTCAGAAGCAACTCAATTGCCATCCAGTTCTAATAATAAAAATCTAAGCAAAGCCATGCACAAAGCACAAGTTATATATGTGGTTAGCTCTCTTACAATATAGTGTTTTGTTGTTAATGCGCACATTCAATATATGACCGTCATTTTGTTAACCAGAACCTGTGAAGTGAACATCGCTGGAAGGAAATACCTTTTTGTATATTCCCTTAGGCAGCACTGAATGAAAGCAATATATATATATAGCCTGCATGATTAACTACAAAAGCTCAGGCATTACATGTTACATACCATTAAGAAGAGACCCAAAACTAACCTTGAAGCATCTCTCTTGATGTACTTTAAGAACATGAATATCAGGTTAGTAATGCAGTATAATCCCTTAACAATTTTCTAGTCCATTTCTATAAACTCAGCTTGCTTTTCTTGAAAGAAATGCTCAATCCCAAATATCTTTTAAACCTTTGTATAGAAAATAACCTTGTCTCCTCTGTGTGTTTTAGAGTATGTCTATACCTCCTCTGCACTGTAGCAGAGAGTGCAGCAATGAAGCATGGCATACCTACTAGATTGCCAAAAAAAGTAGTGTAATCACCTCAGAGCAGCACTGGGTGCACACTAACAAGTACGTCAGACAGAAGTCATGACATGAGTCCTGTACTACTCAAAGAGCAGTGACTACATTTTTTATGGGTGTAGCATGCACACAGTGGCACTCTCCAGTGCAGAGCACTTTAAACACTTGGGAATTACTACACCAAGTAAAAATAACCATTTAAAAAGAAACCAGAAGATCTCAAAGTATCTTAGAAGTAACAACTTACTATTAGGAAGCATTGTACCCCTCTTCTGTATGAATAAGCTAAGGATTTGTTAAGTAGCAAACATCTCACTGCATGTCACAACAGGTCTGGAAAGAAAGCTCAAGTACCCTGACTCCTTTATCCCTTCACACCAGACCACATTTTGTCCTTTTACAGACCATTGTGCACTTAATGTTATTATTTCCCAAACTTGTGCTAAAAGTCTCAGAAAACAACTAGATGGCAAGACTGCTGCTCTAAGGAGTTTATTAGCTAAAGTCCTGATTTTTCAGATTTGCATCTGTTTAACTCTGCGTGGGTGAGTATAGCAGACCCAGGTCCCAAGGATAGCCATGATGCCTCCCTTGTGGCTTAACAGTTCCTGACCCTCTGGTTTCAACGCTGTTTTGATGCTGTTTCGATGTTTTGCCCATAAGCTATAATGCGGAGGGTTGAAACTTTGTCATTTCTGGCCAGATTTGGACAAAACTTGCAGAAATGGTAGCCCCTTCTGAGGGCATGACGCATGCCACGTTTCAAGAAGACAGGTGCAGGAGGTTCAGAGAAACTTCACCCCAAACTCCTGAAAGCAAAAGTCATGTCATGCATATGTGTTAAGCCACAGCAGAGTCAAAACTGCAAGCATGCTAGCCCTGTTAAGGGCTCTAAGCCTGCCAAGGTTCAAGGAGATAGGTGCAGGGGTTTGCGGAAAACTGCATCTCAAGCTGCAGACAAGCAAAACTTGTGACATGGGTGACACTGTGTGGGTTAAGGTGCAGCAGGATGAAAGCTGCAGGGATGGTAGCCCCTGCTGAGGCCATGAAGCCTGCCAGCTGTCAAAATAGGTGCAGGGGTTCTGGGGCCCTGCATCTCTGGCTGCTGACAGGCAAAACTCGTGACATGGGTGCTTGTGCAACGGTGCCTGTCTTGGGGCACGGGAGAGGGGAAACTACTGCAGGCCTGGCTGCTAGCCCCTGCTGTGGCCACTAAGCCTGCCAGCTGTTAATGAAATAGGTGCAGAGGGATTCTGGGACCCTGCACCCCTAGCTGCTACAGGCAAAACTCATGACATGGGTGCTTGTGCAACTGCTGCCTCTCATCAGGCAGCAGGACTGAAGATCCCCCATCACCTGCCACCACAGACCTGAGGGTACTAATTGACCACAGTATGAACATGAGCCAAAAGTGTGATGCTGTAGCCAGCAGGGCCAACAATACGCTGGCATGCAGCAATTCATGCATCTCCAGCAAAACCATTGCAAAGAAGTGATTCTCCTGCTCTACTTGGCTCTTCTCAGCATTGGTGAAACCGCAGCTAGAGTACTGCATCCAGTTCTAGGCTCTGCACCTTAACAAGGATGTGGTAAAGCTTGAGAGAGTCCAGAGAAGGGCTAACCATATGATCAGAGACTTGCATGGCAAGCCATACAAGGAAAGCTGAGGGACTTGGGACTCTCCAGCCTGAAAAAGAGAAGGCTGAGAGGGGACTTGGTAGCAGCTTACTGCTGCCTCAGAAGCGTACATCTAGGGCTCGGTTCACCAGGGCACCCTTGGGGAAAACTAAGAATAATGGTCACAGTCTGGACACCCTAGTTGTGAAGTGGTTTTTCCCAATGTTGAGCCTGAAATGAGCCTGAAACAATCTTCCAGGAGTTTGTGACCATTACACGCATTACCAATTTCTTATTTCAGTGGGCCCTCACCTCAGTCCAACTTTGTACCTCTCATGTCCCCTCTGCCCTGTTTGATGTCCATCTGTGCTTGGCCTTCTCTGTTGCTCAGGTTTTGTCTCTCCCATTCTCTGGTCTTGCCACTCACAGCTTTGTCTTCATCCCTCTAGGGCTCTGGGTCTGTCCCTCAAGTCTCTGGTTTCACCCTTCTAGAGCTCTAAATTCATCCCTCAAGTCTTTGATCTTGCCCCTGCAAGCTCTGACTTAACCCTTCACAGGTTATAGTCTCACCCATTTAGGGCTCTGAGTCTGCCCCTCCAGGGCTCTAATATCACCCTGAAAAGTCCTTGGTTCAACCCTATAGGCCTCAGAATAACTACATGTGCATTTGGCACCACTAGGACCTCCACCTGTCCTGTCATCCCAGTACTCTGGTATAAACTATGACAAAAGATAAGACCTCAGACTATAGGGGAAACTATACATCCTCTGGCTGCATAACAGAGCTGAGCTCTTTACAAGCCTTTAGTTTCATACTTGTAATCCTCATGTCCGGCAGATCCCAGTCAGTCACTCAGCTTCAGTCCTCTCAGTGCAGAGCTCTTCCCTTCTGGGTCAGCATGCTTCCCTAGCTCCAGCACTGAATTTATATGCTACCTAAGGCCTGCTTCTTTGGCTTTCCCCCCACCCACAGGTGTTTCTATTTTGGCTGGCAGCCCTTCAGAACAGCTTACAGCTGCTAAGCTAGGAGCCTTGCCCCAGTTATCCAAGCCTGGCTGTGTCCCATGATACTATTGCCTAGCAGCTAGCTCTTCAATAGGTGCCCTGTAGTCCCAAGCCAACTCAGCCCTATTGTACTACTGCAGGACAGCTCACTGCAATAGGCAGTCAGAGTCTCTAAGATCCTGGCAACCTGTTCTCCTATTGCCCATAATGAACAGTCTGGCCCTCCTGGGACTCTCCCCAACTGCTTAGTAACGGTGAGTCTCTGCCTCCCTGTTACCTTGAGTAGTCAATGGAAGTATTCACATGTGTAAAATTAAGCACATGCACATGTTTTTAGGACTGAGATCTTAAGGACTCCTAGAAGGTGATCTAGTTAGGCAAAACCATGGATATGAACATAGCTTTCAGAGAAGGATTGCTTAGATCATGACCAACCATTAAGCATTACATTCTGAACAGGAAATAATACAGACAGGAAGGCAGGAGAGAATTAACAATAACAAGTCTATAAGAAGGAGGAAGAAGAGAAGTTGTTAGGAAACAATGACCAAGATAGGAATACGGGTAGGGTGTCAAGTATCTACAGGTATCTAACAGAAAGGCCAGATTCCATGTTCTTCACCCAATGAGTCATATGTTTCCCATGACCATGTCTCCAATCTCTTTAAGTATTTGACATTCCCACAATACCGGCCTTATTATTCCTTCCATTTTTTCAAGATTCTGATTTTTGTTGCCAAATCAGCTGTTCAAATGTTTCTGTTGAATTTGCAGTTCCAAGTGTTCTGCAAGTTTCTGGAAGCTCAGGTATTCACATGAAATCAGGTGTTTCTCCTGGATATTTTTTGACAAGTGGTACTGCATACAAAGAAATAACATCTTGGTGTCTCTTCTGCATGTTGTAATAGAAAAATACCCCCAGTACTATGTTTTCAAGATGTAACACTACAAGTCAGACTTGCCATTGTTCTCTCATTAACACTGAAAGGACTAACCCCACAACTCCTCCTCTTGAAATCTAACTTCAAGGCATCTTGTCACCTAGAAGAATCTACAACTCTGACGAAGTGCCTAAGACCTCTGTACATGAGGGGAGTTAGGCACCTAAAAAGAGGAGACACAGAAGCCAGCATACTGAGTGTGGAAATGTTAAGCTCACCAGTAGGAAATGCCAGGAATAGAGGGAGAAGCGTAGGCCCACTAAACTCTGTCAAGAAGTTAGGAGCATAAGAAACTCTAGAAGTCCCTGAAGCACCTCCCTCCACTTACAGTTCACATCCCTGAATGGTCCCCTGTGTGAGGCAGATAAGCAACTTTCTCACAAAATGAAGGAGAGGGCAGTTGTGTTAACCCTTCCCCTGTCTACTCAACAGCCCAGTAGTTGAAGTCAGGCTCAATTTCCTACTCTGCCTAAGGAATTTAAATCCACTTCTCTGTCAGGTATTATGAAGCAGGGTTCTATCATCCCCCCTTGTTGAATCTGCTTCATTTTGTATAATTAAATATTCGTTGGGTCAGAGAGAGAGAGAGAATGTGCATGACTGTGTATCCAGGTGGTATCCAGGTGGTTAGAGCATTCATGGGGAATGCATACAATGAGAAGTCTAATATCCCAGGTAAAAGAAAGAACTGAACCCAAGTGTCTTACATTGGCACAATTCCTTTTCAAAGAGACTCTCATATCTGCATGAATATACTTAATGATTTTGATTTATTAGGAACATCAAAAAGACAGTTCTGAAATCCAACTTTTCATAAACGGTCTTTGACAAAGAATAAGCTTCAAGTCTTTGTATGTCAATTTTGACAGATTTTGTCATTAAGCAATATAAGGGTTTGAGATTTCCTAAGGGAGAAAGTAGTTGGATACAGAAGAGTAAATGTAATTATGCTATTGAATAACTCTATGATGTATAGTCTCCTGAGCCTTTCACTGTTTACAGTTGCTATTTCCAGATTTAATTTAATAGCTGGTGGATGGTGGGGTGGGGTTCCTTTCTCTGAGCTCTGCTTTTAACCAAACAGAAACTTCAGTCACCTTTGTAATATTGATTCAATTTGAAGTTGGAATCAGGACAACCCTGTCCTCAGTAAAGAACATTTCCAGCACGTAGACTTGAATAACCTGAGACAGTTGAGTCATCTGACCTCAAGAATTAGATAATAGAGTAATAAAACAATAAACAACATTTTCGGAATTCTACGGAGAGAAGAAGAAATTTTTTCAAAAGGCACTATTTGTGGTGCAAGGTCAGATTGTAAACCCAATCCAGGAAAGCAGTTATGTCCAAACGTAGTCCTAAATAGGTACGGCTTTCTAAGTCAAGCTTGATAGTACGGCCTATAATTTAAGGAGTAGAGGTCTGCTATTCTTTTGAAGGCTGTCCCTAACCTTAACCAGGAGTTTCTAGCTTCAAAATTCCATACTGAAAGGCAACTCCCTGTTCAGTTATCTGCAAACATTTTTAGGGAGAAACTTCTGCTGTGAAAGAGTTAACTTCAAACCAGAGCTGATTGAAAAACGGTAAGACTTTTTGGAAAAAAGACGTTGCAAATACTAATAACAAAATTTCTATTTTATTAAAAGAAACACTACATTTTCTCAGATTGTATTCCCTCTCCTTTTTCAGAGGAAAATACTACAAATTTTGGTTCACATCCAGGGTACTAAGGATTATATAGATGTTGTTTCTAATCTTGAGAAAAACAATAAAAGAACATGACAAAAAGCTCTGAGCGGAGCTTTGGGAAGAGCCAGGGCCGCTGAGCTAAAGCTAAACAAACAAAAATGTAACTTATGTATAGGAGAAATAACAAAGGGCGCGGTAATATAAAGTGTTTTATCACTGTATCAACATGCAAAGAGGATAGTCTTTAGATAGGCATATTTGTGCCTAATCTAGCTGCCTGAACCAACACCCTGAGAGCACTGAGGTTCAAGCATGTCCACTAGATCTGGGACACAAATCTTAAGAAAGATTTGAAAAATCCATCAAGTTGATCTGTATTATACATAATATAAAGGTATATAAACCATCCAGAGGGTCTATGACAGAACGCATAAAAAGAAGCTACCCAAAGAGCGTATTGGCATTGTCCTCTTATAACAGCATTGTCAAAATTGGAGACCAGATGGTTACCACCTTCGAACGCCAAAAAAATAAAACATGAATATGCTCCAATAGAGAAGGAGACTACAGTCTTAGGTCATAGTGTAAACATTTATGGGAGTCTAGTGGTAGCTGTAATAGATCATAAGCTACTAACTGCCATAACAAAAAAGCTCTGGCAAACAACCTCTTGAATAACCACAAAAGACAGAGATTTTAAATTCTATATTATGCTAATTGTATTCATTTATTAGATTTATAACCTGTCCTATCCAAAAGGCTTAAAACAGTTTGCAATTAAGAAACAACCCATACACAGGATTACCCAAGCAGTACCCCAAAACCTGAGAACTCCCATGCTCCCCCACCCCAAACTACTGCATCGCTGGGCAAATCCCCACAGAAACAATGCCCCCCCCCGCATCCTACCCACACCTCCCATCACTCTCATGCAGTTACAAGAAACCTTTTCCCACACACACCCCTACTCTACACACACATTTCCACCTCACCTCCAGGAGAGGTCCTCCCAAACTTTCCCAACATCTCCTGCTAGCCTGCAACCCATCTCCTACAGAGGAGCTGCAGCTGTCACTGCCCTCTCCCACTCCACTCAACAAGCACAACACAAATATCAAAGAATCCTAACAAAAATGTAAAACAAAAAGAAAGATCTTCTGTCCCTACCTCAGTCCCTTCCAAAGGATACCTTTAAGTGTCACTCTTTGGCAGTGCCTGTTCAGGGAATCTTGTGGCTTTGTATGTCCTGCAGACTGGCTTGGTCCTTCAGCCTCCTTCAGGTGGCCTACACGGGGTCTGGGCTGTGCATTTATTAATATTGCATGTTTATTGTTATGTTTGCCTAGAAAAGGAAAAGATGTGATGAACTGTACCTTTAAGAGGCTCTGACATGAGCCAGAACTCATTGTTACATTATGCAGTGGCTCATACTACGTAATACTGATAAGCTTGAATTTAAACACACACTAAACAAAGCAGACTTCAGCAGATTCCTTGTCTCTGTGTAGTTACTGAACTAAACAGCATATACACTGAACAATAATCCTGGATCTGTTCTCCTATGACAGGCTCATTAGTAAACTAAGGGAAAATAGCCTGGATAAAACTACTGTAAGATGGTACATAACGGGGTGGATCATCATGCTCAAAAAGTCATCATCAATGATGTAATCATTTGGAATATGGAGTTGAGAACCCACTTAGCAAATCTGTAGATGATATGAAGATGGGTGGAACCGGAGGCACCCTGCAGTGTAGATTTAGGATTCAGAATGACCTTGATAAACTGGAGATGATCCAAAATTAACTGAATCAAATTCACTAATTACAAATGCAAAAATATTGAACTTGGGATGGAGCAATTGTATGTATACATACAAACTAGGGAGTGACTAGCTAGGCTGCAGTGCTACACAAAAGAACTCGGGGGTTAGAGTAGGGTTGTAGGATGCAATAAGCTACAAGCCAAAAGTTGTAAAAAAAAAAAATATATATATATATAGCATACTGGGCTGTATTAATGACTGTCACTTAGGGTGCAGACAGGCGTAACACTTGAACTGTTCCCAGAATGTCATTCAGTGGGAACCAGTTAACACATGGCCCTGGGTAGAAGCGTATACCCATATGCTGCTAAGGGTTTTAAGTAGAACCCTAACCTTTAGGGATCGCATGGCTGCCCAAATGCCACCAGGGGGTGGTAGAGTACGCAGACCATCATGCCTTCCAGGGGTCATGCCTGGAGCTTTCCCAGGATTTTCCTAGAGGAGGAAAGAACCTTGGATTGGGGGAGGGGGTTGGAATGGAGGAAGTTGCCAGTGTTGGGGGGCTGTGTGGTCCTCTGCTTATGGTTCCCAGGGGACTGGGTGCTCTGGGCCCTTCCCTCAAGCACTCGCAAGTTTTTCCTGCATGCAGAGTGGAAACTTCCAGGCAGGAGTGCAGCACAGAAGATGAGAAGTTCATGGGATACTAATTCAGTTAACATTGAGCACAAAATTGACAGCCATGCTGTTCTATGATGTGCCTGTTGTCCAACGGCTCTGTCCTCCCCCGCCACCCAGCAATTAACAGGTGTTTACTGATACAGGCATAGCCACCCATCCATCAACCACAAGCAGGGGGCCACAACCCCTTCATCCCACCCTAGAATCTGACTACACCCCACCCCAAACAAACCTACATTCCCTGCCCAGAGTCCCTAGCAGGGAAGTGAAGGAGGCTTTCTGCTTCCCCATCCCTCTGGACTGGGGTCTCTGTAGGCAATAGATCTTTGGGCAGTAGAATCCTGGTTGCATCCCAAAGCAGATCCATTGTCTTGTATGGGTTTGCAAGATTGAGGGGGGAGAAGTGGGGGGAGGAGTTGTGCAGCTTGGGATGCATGGAGAAATGCTCTGTGTCCACAAGTAACATTGAACTGGTTCATGAAGGACCATGTCAAAATAGTACTTGACTTTCCTGGTGCGCTTTTGAAATGTTCCAGGAAGTTTAAGCCAGTCTAAAGTGATCTGTAGGGCTAGACTATTGAGGAGGGTACAGAAGTTGCTTTTGTGCCATTTAAAGTACTTCAGTGCCATGACTTAACAGAAATGCAGTTTTACAGCACTTTAAAAATGGTTACTGCGCTTTAAATTAATCCTTGTTAAATGAGGTATTAAATTTGAAGCACTGTATTTTTCAGCATTTCAGCAGCCTACAGAACTTTCAATAACTTCTGTATGCTGGACAAATTTCTGGCAATTCCACCAGTATCCCATGGGCTCTATAAGCTGTTGTCTGGCCCCATGGCAGACACAGTGCCTGTTCCCAGCAAAGAGAGGCAAGGAGAAGGGGATTAATATGACACGCTGTGGGTAAAAGGGCCATACCCACCCCCATACACTCACTCCCATGCGCAAACACACCCAGACCCTGCCCAAGACCCTGCATGGCTGGGGACCAAATGCTTGGAACTGCCGTCAGTGTGGGTGACAGCTGCCTTCGCCACTGGTCGTCTCCTGTCCACAATCTCCTGCAACTCCAGGAAGCTGTGGAGCACCCCATCCGTCCTAGTGTGGAAAGTACAGGGAGGCTCAGAGCCCTTCCCCACCCCCATCACCAATCACTGCATTTGTCATGTTTAAGAACACTGTAACTTTATAGTGTTATTAAAAGTGCTGTAAATTACAGCACTGTAAAATGTGCATAGAGCACTTCTGTACACATCTTTGGGGTTTAAAGTGTATTTAGACCTCTCTAATCTCTAAAGGGTCCACTACCCTTAAAAAATGCAAGGAAGTTATCGTTCTACTCTATTGGGCACTACTGAGGCCTCATCTGGAGTACCATGTCCAGTTTGGGGCACCACCCTTCAAAAAAGGGACAAAATTAGAAAGAGTCCAGTGGAGAGTAACAAAAATAATTCGAGGTCTAGGAAACATGATTTAGAAGTAAAGACTAAAAAAATGGATTATTCACTAGTCTGGAGAAGAAAAGACTGAGGAGGGATTTTATAACAGCCTTCAAATACCTGAGAGGATGGAGACAGAGTAGTCTCAGTGACTGCAGGATACTGGACAAGGAACAATGGTCTTGAATTGCGGCAAGAAAATTTAGGTTGTATTTTAGGAAGACCTTTTTCACTAGGAGAATTGGAACAAATTGCCTAGAAAAATTGTGTAGTCTTTCTTTGGGAATTTTTAAGAGCAGCTTAGACAAACACTTATCTAGGACGGTTTAAACAGAATGAGAAGGCCTGCAAGGGGGTGGACAAGATGTTGTCTTGAGGCACCCTCCAGCCCCACTTTTCTGTAACTCTATGTTTATTTCATAATTTAACAAAGTGCCCAGACTTTGACACTACACATCACATCTGCAAAGTACATACCATGATGACTACTGGAAATGTATTCCTACTTATAGACTAAAGGAAGACCACGCAACTTTTATTCAAGTGAACAGTCTCAGTGACTTCAGTGGGGTTACCAGCATGAGTAAATGGTGGAGTATTTCAGTGGGCTGTTACAAGCATAATTCTGATGACATAGGTATTTATCCAATCGGCTATATACCTGTCATACAGCACTAACATTTAATGTTGTCTCACTGATCCTGCTGCAGATAATGATATTTGCTGGAGTGACACCATAGTGTGTCTTCCTTTAATCCTGATTGATAGATACTGGCATTAATGTAATAACATCTTTCAGAGCCAAATCCTACAGTCTTCCTAGCAACTAATGGAAACTGTTTTAGCATAACAAGGACTTGATCCAGTTCCCAGTAAAGTCAATGAAGAGACTCCAGATGACTTAAACGGGGCTTGACTTCCACCCTATATTTTGCCTTCCTAATCAGAACAGGCAACAAACTGATCCTCTGTCTTATGTTGAGTAGTATTTACTGCACAAAATCCTACTCAATGGCCGCATCCAGATGCGCACTTGCAATGGTACAAATGGTACCGGCACAAATTTGTGCCACTAGTTTGTGCCTCAGCACATGCCCCTGTATGTGTGCTTTGTAAAATGCTGTTGCCCAGCTCCGCCCAGCTCCTAGCATGCTGGAGCAGCAGGAGCACAAATGGAGCAATAGAGATGCTCTGACCAATAGCCAGAGCATCTTGCTGGAGAACCAAGCCTCCGTTTGTTCCAACACATGCTATTTTCTTGTGCTCTGCACTGCTTTTTTTCCTCGGTGCTTTTTTTTTTTTTTTTGCTATCTGGAAATCCTGGCAGCAAAATTTGCCCCCATACTGAAAATTTGCAGTGCAGGGTACATTTTAATATTCCACACATGTGGTTTCTGGTGCCACAGAGGTCTGTGGTGCCATAAACTGTACATGCCTACATGCCTGGATATGGCCAATGGGAACAATTTGCTACCCAGTGGGCATGTCTATACATGCAATTAACATAACTGAATAAACATTGGTGCAAATTGCATCAGAGTAAACTAAACTGATCTGGATGTCACTGTCTATATGTGCATTTAATCACACTAATTTACCCCACCATCAGACAGTACTGGTGTTTGATGGGACTATCTGATGGTGGAGTAAATTAGTCTACTGTAGCCTAATAGCAGCATACATGTAGACAGTGACACCTACTGCAGAGCAAGTTAGTCTACTCCACAGTAAAGCACACGTGTAGATGTGCTTACTATGGATTGGCTCAGTGTGTGCATGCGATTCAAGGGAGTTCAAAAGTATAAATCAAGGTAAAACTTGCTTTCAAGTGCAAATATTTCAGTGACTCACAGACCACTATTAATCCATAGGGTTGAAATTAATACAGTAAAGTCCATTTTTTTCTCAAATAAAATCAAGAACATTTCTGCCCTTACATGAGAAAGAAAACCAAAGGGTAGATTTATTTTATGCATTATTTGTAACAAATTACTGGCTCAGTTACTTTCTACTCCTCTTAGGGTTCCCCCCCCGCTTTCAATGTTGGAATCAGTCACAGATTTTTCTTTAAGCTCTGTAGCACATTAATCTTTTTATCTTTTATTAATCTGACTTTGAACAATTACACTGTAATTAGAACTGCTGACACTTATATGAATAACGCTACTAACTTTCAAAAAACTTTTTTTTCCAAGATTTTATGAAACAGTTTAGAAGTCTAAATCTCAGTATTTAATTTTTTCTAAATCTGTTGCTGTTTTTTCCTGGCCTCTCCACAAAGATACATCAATAGCTTTACATTATCACTGTTCGACACACTGTAATTTTAAGTGTGTGGGGGTGGGGGTGGGGGGGGTTCAGCTGTTCTGATCATGACAGTTCTCTCTCTCTCTCTTTTTTTTTTTTCCCCCTTAAGGCTCATTTTCCCAATTTGTCTCCAGTGTATTATAGTGCAAAGGTGTATGTTACAGCTTGCTTTGGAAAATTTAGTCTTTGCAATTGCCATGAAAAAATTTACAGGACACTTCAGTTTGAAAAGGCAATGATGGCTGCCATTTTGATGTGCTTCTTGGCAGAAAAATAACAAGGGAGTTTGATGCTAAAGTACAAGTTTGTATTGCTGCTTTTAAATTTTTGGAAAAAGGAAGTTACATTGCTAAGCTTACCTGCCTGGTATTGGTTATTTAAATACTCAATGTGGGGTCAAATACAAAGGAGATGCATAAGATGTCAAATATAATTACACTTGCTTAGGCTCTATAAAACCATTCACCCCCCACATACTGATATGTAAGCATTCAGACAGAGCTAGGTCAGTATAAATGACACACACATGGTCATGCAGAGGGCTTAAATCACCCCAAAAAGGGTACGCCTTATCTTAGTTAGTTCACCTGAGTCGGTGCACTAGTTTAGATTGAGATCGGGTTAACCCAATCTTGTGAACACTTGTGTGTTTGCACTTCAGCCCCAGGGCTCGGAAGGCCTGGCCACTAATCCCAGCCCAGGGGTCTCTGCTATTCCTAACAACCTCCCTGACCATGACTGGACAATTTTTAGCCCCATTATATGCCCCTCTCCAACCACACCACCTCCCCAGTAGACCTACCAACCCCTCACTGGATCCACCAGCCCCCTGATTCCACAAACTCCCCCTGCAGATCTTTTAGCCTCCCAATCCCACCCAACCCTCCCCCCTCACCTGAGTTACTTACCACCAGTTTCCTTGCATGGGTCTCGGGAGTAGTGAATACTTGCATGCCCTGCTCCCAGTCTATGTTCATGCAGCTTAAAGTAAGTCACGTGAACACAGACTGGGTGCGGCAAACAATTGTACACTCTCTAACAGAGCTTAGATTGCTTGAACTGTGTGTTGAAGAGCCAAAAGAAAGTACCAAAGAATGTAAGATGAAGGAGACTAGGAAGGAGATGCAAAAAAATGTGCATCTTTTATCACCTGCTTGCAATTTGCTTTTCTTGCTACGTTACTTTCATCCGTCCTTCAGTGGTGACCTGCAGTTCAGACAGCAAGCCAAAGAGAGATCTTATACTATTCAAAAGGCTGTGAATCACTGTATTAGCTAAAAGAAAAGGTTATCTTAGTGCATGGGTGTTATGAATAGCAACTTCTTATGTTCCTCCCAATTCTGTCTTGCCTTCCTCCCAACTATGTATAGTTAGGCTTATTGACAACGTACTTGTAAATAACTATCTGAGCTATGGTAGATGCTAGCTATTTATCTCATTCCATCACACAGAATGTGCACATAGGATTTATGAAAGAAGAATATCCAGTCATTTGTCTTTATTCCTGGCACTTAAGGGAGCCCACCCCTGCCCCAGCCCTGGCACAATCTGTGGGCAAGGCAAGAGCCCCCAAGGGCACACTTGCCTGCCTGTACACTAATGCCAGGAGCCTGGGCAACAAGCAGGACGAGCTCGTCCTCCTGCTCAGTGCAAAGAAATATGATGTCATTGGGATAACGGAGACCTGGTGGGACTCCACCCATGACTGGACCACGGGTGTAGAGGGCTATACCCTGTACAGGAGGGATCGTGTTGACAAAAGGGGTGGGGGTGTAGCTCTCTATGTGAAGTAAAGCTACATGTCCCTGCAAGCTGATGTTGGCGACCGGCGTGGACAGCTAGAGACCCTCTGGGTAAAAATTCGTGGGGAATTCGGCACAGGGGACACAAGGGTGGGAGTCTACTACAGACCTCCCACTCAAAGTCCCGAGCTTGACCAGGAGTTCGCCCGGGAACTGACTGAGGCCACTTGCTCCAGGACCTTGGTTGTCATGGGTGACTTCAATTACCCGGACATCTCGTGGGAAGATCACTCAGCTAAGTCTGAGCGGGCGCAAAGCTTTCTCTCGTGCGTGGATGACCTCTACCTGACTCAAGAAGTCTATGGGCCAACGAGAGGCAAAGCGCTGCTCGACCTGGTACTGGCTATGGGGGACGACTTAATCGGCGACCTAGTGATTGATGGGAAGCTGGGTGACAGCGACCACGAGCTGATCACCTTCACCATCCGCCGTAAAGCTGGCAAGTCAGTCAGCAACAGAGAAGTCCTTGACTTCAGAAAAGCCGACTTTGACAAGCTCAAGAGGCTAGTCAGTCAGGCCCTCAGGGACCATGACCACAGGGAGTTGGGAGTTCAAGAAGAGTGGTTGCTTCTCAAGGAAGCGATCCTCAATGCACAAGCTAAATCTATTCCAACATGGAGGAAAGGCAGCAAGAAGGCACAGCAGCTCCTCTGGCTCTCCAGGGACCTAGCGGACCTACTGTGGCTAAAAAGGAAAGCCTACAAAGGATGGAGGACGGGATTCACCTCCAAGGAGGATTACTCCGCGCTGGTCCGGTCCTGCAGGGAGCAAACCAGGAAAGCCAAGGCTGCAACTGAACTCCAACTAGCTTCAGGCATCAAGGACAACAAAAAGTCCTTTTTCAGATACGTGGGGAGCCGGAGGAAAAGCAAGGGCAATGTTGGACCCCTGCTAAACCAGATGGGGCAACTGACAACTGACGCCCAGCAAAAAGCCAACCTATTAAATAGGTACTTTGCGTCAGTCTTTCATCAGTCACACAGGACGCCCATGCCTGCTATGGGACAGGGAAGTCTGGGTGAGGGGGATCCCCTACCCTCCATCAATGCTGACCTCGTGAAGGAACACCTTGAGAAGCTGGATACCTTCAAGTCAGCTGGCCCTGACAACCTGCACCCCAGGGTACTCAAGGAGCTGGCGAGCGTCATAGCCCAGCCCCTGGCACGGATCTTTGAAAACTCCTGGCGCTCTGCTGTAGTGCCCGAAGACTGGAAGAAGGCCAGTGTGGTGCCGATCTTCAAGAAAGGGAGGAGAGTGGATCTGGCTAACTACAGGCCCATTAGCCTGACTTCTATCCTGGGGAAGATCTTAGAAAAGTTTATTAAGGAGGCCATCCTTGAGGGACTGGCCCAGGCTAACATTCTAAGGGACAGCCAGCACGGGTTTGTTGCGGGTAGGTCTTGTTTGACCAATCTCATTTCCTTCTATGACCAGGTGACCTATCACCTGGACAAGGGAGAAGAGATTGATGTCATATATCTTGACTTCAAAAAAGCCTTTGATCTGGTATCCCATGATCACCTCTTGGCCAAACTGCCCAGTTGTGGCTTTGGCTCCACCACGATCCGCTGGCTGGGAAATTGGCTTCGTGGTCGGACCCAGAGGGTTGTGATTGATGGCAGTCACTCATCGTGGTGCCCTGTGACCAGTGGAGTCCCTCAAGGCTCTGTCCTGGGACCCATCCTGTTCAACATCTTCATTAACTATGTGGACATTGGAGTCAGGAGTGGACTGGCCAAGTTCGCCGATGACACCAAACTTTGGGGCAAAGCATCCACGCCAGAAGATAGGCGGGTGATCCAGGCTGACCTGGACAAGCTCAGCAAATGGGCAGACAAGAACCTCATGGTGTTTAACACCGAAAAATGCAAGGTTCTCCACCTTGGGAGGAAAAACCTGCAGCACCCTTATAGGCTCAGCAGTGCTACATTGGTTAGCACTACAGAAGAAAAAGACTTGGGGGTCATCATTGACCACAAGATGAACACGAGCCTCCAATGCGATGCTGCGGCTAGTAAAGCAACCAAAATGCTGGCGTGCATCCATAGATGCTTCTCGAGCAAATCCCGGGACGTCATTCTCCCCTTGTACTCGGCCTTAGTGAGGCCGCAGCTGGAGTACTGCGTCCAGTTTTGGGCTCCACAATTCAAAAAGGATGCGGAGAAGCTTGAGAGAGTCCAGAGGAGAGCCACGCGCATGATCAGAGGTCAGGAAAACAGATCTTACGATGACAGGCTGAGAGACATGGGACTCTTTAGCCTGGAAAAGCGCAGGCTCAGGGGTGATCTGATGGCCACCTACAAGTTTATCAGGGGTGACCACCAGGATCTGGGGGAACATCTGTTCACCAGAGCGCCCCATGGGATGACGAGGTCGAACGGTCACAAACTCCTGCAAGACCGTTTCAGGCTGGACATAAGGAAGAATTTCTTTACTGTCCGAGCCCCCAAGGTCTGGAACAGTCTGCCAGCGGAGGTGGTTCAAGCGCCTACATTGAACACCTTCAAGAGTAAATTGGATGCTTATCTTGCTGGGATCCTATGACCCCAGCTGACTTCCTGCCCTTTGGGCAGGGGGCTGGACTCGATGATCTCCCGAGGTCCCTTCCAGCCCTAATGTCTATGAAATCTATGAAATCTAATCAGCTGCTGTGCCCAGCCTCTGGGGCACAGTGGGCTTCAGAAAGCTTTGCTGTGCCCCAGAAGCTGGGAACACAGGTCAGCTGATCAGGGCTCCCAGCCTCTGTGGGGCAACAGTCCCTTTCACTCCAACACGCCTCTGAGGCTAGGAGAAGCAGTTAGTGGATTGATGCTCCCAGCCTGGGCCATGCATGGGGGTCAAGAGCTTCCATGTGCTCCCAAGGCTGGGACCCTGATTAGCCTGGCCACACATGTAATTTAAGGCATGATGGGAACCAGCCACAAAGTTGTTATACTTATTTTGTGTAATACATTTGTGGCTTATTCCATGTTTTATCACAGCATTAATTGTGTTAGTGGCCAGGTCGCTGCTTAAGATGCAATTAACTGCTTAATCATGTCTTAAATGTAATGTCTACCAGGGACCTAAAAGTGGTTGGACAAATGCTAAACAAATGCTTGACTAAAGGGGCTAGTTAGTAAGCAATTTGAAAATCATTTGTTTTATAAAAGTCTCAGCTTCACAGCAGAAGGAAGTATATGCAAGATGGTAATACTGCACAGGACTAGTATAAAAGAAAGAAATGAAAGAGGAATATCTCTTTTTGGTTCTCCTTAAAAAGGAAAAATTAAAAAGAAAACAAAACAGTCACCACATTTTGACAGAGTGATGGAAGTATCTGCTCTGTCCCTTGGGAATATATATCTTCAAGTTATTCTTGTCGAGCTAATGGTTTCATGTTTCCCAAAAAAGCAATAAGTAATCTTTCTAATAAAAGACTAAGCTCAATATTGCATACTTATTTAGTTAAAGAAATGTTTCTCCCATAATTCTTTTTCTGGGACTTTTAAACAGCACCATCACTTCCCCTTTTGTATTATCACAATTTTATGCAACAATTTCTCAACTGAAAAAACAAACCAACAAAAAACCCTACCTGTGTTTAGCCACACTGCAAATGAAGGCATTGAGGTGTAGATTTGTTTATATTGGTTCAAGCTTCTTTTTCCACCTACAGAAAAAGCTGCTTAGTTCATTTCTAATCAAAATGTTCAGATAACTTCCTAGCTGAGAAGAACTGTGTCAGAATCATATTTATGCCTGTGGAGAAGGCAAGGCTCAGATTCACAACAGCAAATCAAGAGATTCTACAGAAATGGATTATCCCACACAGTATTTCCAACAGGCCAGAGAGATTAGAGAAAATCCTCTTCTATCTTCCATCCATCAAGCCATGTTATCCTTAACCAAGAGCTGAATTTCCAAAAGAGGATTGCAGTATTTTGTGACATACATGTCACTGAATTGAAAGATGTCATGCACCTGCTTTTCAAGAATGACATGATATCTTTCATCCTATTTGCTAGGTAGTGACCTGGTGCAGCCTAATTTGTTTGGCACAGCTAAAATGCAGGTTTGGCACTCCTATCAATTCAATGAGACTGCACATAATGTACAATAAATGCCTCTCCCAGTAAAGATAAACACTTCCACTTCTTTTGTGCTCTTTCCAATATACTTCCAAAATAGGAAGAAAGTGACCTATTTAATTCAGTACAGATGTCAGAAATGAACAGTAAATTCACATATGTATTTCAGTTCATTCATGCCTGAAAGTGCTTTCTATTTGCCAAAACATCAGCATATGCTGGTGTGATGGAAATGGGCAAAGTTTCCTTTCAAAAGGCATCAGATGTTTAGGGCACAGGGTTATATTTTTCTATCATGCTATCTAAACATGTTTATTGAGATAAAATTCTCTTCCATGTGCCAAGTCCTGTAATGTCCTTCAGTCCTTATGTGTCCACTGTGACCTTTTCATTAGATCAGTGTACGAATACCATAGACACAGTTACCTTTCTATTTATTCAAGCTAAATCCAAAGAGACTGATGAACACCTGTTATAATAAGCCTTTGGGATGCTTAAATAATATTTTCTTTATGTGGGTCCAAAGAAATGCAATGTACACATCAGCAGAGGGCCAAGTGGAAGGTTTAGACACTTACACCCATTTTGAAGTTTTAAATAGTGCATGAGTTTTGAAGCAGGTCTCTGTGCAAAAGGGAAGACTTGAGTAAATAACATTATCCCCATTTCACTGGCAGGGAAACTGAGGCACAACGAAGAAACATGCTCAAGATCACAAAAGAGGCTGGAATTGGACATCTGGTTCCTTGTTTCCAGACCTAGGCTTTTAGGTTTCGAACCACTGCCTTTCCTGCTGTGTCCATGAGCACAGCTGGGAAGCATGACCTGCATACTCACTGCCCAGTCTGCATGTACCAATGCCTAAAAATGAGGCCCTGTGTGTAGTTCCAGAATCACTGCTAGGTTCTGTCTCAGGCCTAATTGTTCATGCACTCAGAGCCATCCAATGGAAGCTCCATTGCCTCATTTCCACCATTTAATGCATGGAAAATGGGACCAAAAGGGTGCAGTGTCCTCCAGTGACCCCTGGACACAGTGCAGAACTCATGCAGACAAGTTCTTAGTCCCTGGGCCAGGCTAATTCCCTTCCCTGAGTTAAACAGGAAGTCTAATATTTTCATCTGAACTAGTATTTATTCAGGTCAGCACCAAGATAGAAGCCTTTGGAGTAACCAACCCTCGTTAGAAGAGCCATGTGCTTGGCAAAGGGCACCATGCTCTGAGGAGCTGATACTTCGGAGGCAGAAGAAACTTGAGCTGCATTTCAAGTTCTGTTTGGCGGGAGCAGCAATTCCATGGATCTGGCCTTGAATGTTTGACAGGAAGTATTTGGTTAGTAATGGCCCTGATCTGCAATCCACAACATGGACAGAATTACAAATTTAGCCCTTTGGAAGACAACAGTTTTGTGGTGTTTTAAGACACCCTGCATTTTCACTGAAATTGCTATGCATTTGAAGTGATGTAAAATGAATGGGAAAGCACTCTAAGGCCGGTAATCCTGATGATGCTAAAACCCACATGCAGCAGCTACACCATGTACCAACACTTGCAATTCTACCTCACTTGCTGCCTCTTTTGATGTCTCTTTGAAAATGCTGCAGAGCAGGATGAAGATGATCTTGAAAGAGAAAACAGTATTTCAAAGGGAATGATTTCACTTCCCCATGTGAAACCAAATTAAGACGCTCAAACTTGACTGACCTGGGAGAAAGAACATTACAATGTCCTCTCATCTAAAACACATTTCTTTTTTTCTTTTTTCCAGGGTGCTTTCTGCATGAGCACATTCATTCCAACATAACACAGAAGTCATAGGCTGAAGCACATGGGCCATCAAGTAATTCAAATATGCTTTAGGAGCTTTGGAGGTCTTATGACTGCATCTGGTTTTTACATGAATGTTGAATAACTAAATACCCATTAATAACTAATTTCAGGGATACCGCCAAATCTGCAGCCAAATCTGTGCATACAAAAAGTGAAAATGCCTGTCTCAAACAGAATTCAGAGCAAGTGCCAGGTCCTGCCTCACTGTTCCCCTGGGAAGTGATGGTGGGTAGGTAAGAAGGAACCTATGTTAGTGCTAATCAGAATTGCATCCTGCTGTATTTCAAGGTGCATGGGAATTTCTCTGTCCTTACATCCCGGAAGATGAGGAAAAGATAGGGCTGTGGCTGGCCAGCTGCAAGGACACATCTGGAGGGCATATGGTGATGTAGTCATAGCCTCTTTCAGACCATGCTGAGGAAGCAAAAGCGAGGGACTTTTTTTAAGCAGATAAGAATCCACCTGCTCACAGCACCTTGCTCCCTGCTGTACTCTGTACTCAGTAGCACCTCCCCTTTCCTCCCCCCTGCCTGTTGCTGCCACTGCCCCCAGCTGATCTCAGGGACAGAGAAGCTCCAGAGCCACGCCAGTCGGACTGCACAGGGAACCAGGCTCAGCTAGGCCAGTGGCAGCAGTGGATATGTCCCTGCTCCCTGCCCAGTTGCCCTGAGTGCTCCCCAACAGCCTGAGAGCAGGCACAGGAAAGGGCAAATCACCTGCCACCACTGCTGTCCCCAAATGTGCCCAGCTCCCTACATAGCCATTCCCCACTGGCCCAGGTGAAGCAGGGTAAGACTGGCCAAGGCAGAGGCAGTGGCAGGTCTCCTCTTCCTAAGTCCAAAAGCACTAGCAAAGAAGCGGAAGGGGAGGGCAAGTATCACTGAATGTAGAGGGGAAAGGGCAGGGTGTAGAGTTGAGGTGGGAAAAACTTACCTGATTCAGGGATTTAAAAAAAGTCCCCCAGCATGCTCCTGCAGCATGGTCTGCCCACCCAGATACAGGGAAAGACTGCAGGGGGGGAACCACCCCTGCAGTGCTAGTTGCTGCTCCTCCCCAGTTTTAAAATTCCTGGATCTACCTAGAGCCAGGTGCATGGAGTGGGCAGTCTTGGGTGTGGAAACATCCCTGAGTTCTAAGAAGCCATAAAATGCCACCTCGTACTCCTGCCAGCCAGTGCTACAGCCCTTCGCATGTGCTATGCCCAAGTGACATGAGCAAGGCCTAGAAGACGTAAATGTGGAGGGTGAAGACAAATGATGAAACACAGTGATGGCACGATTTGGCACGATCCTGAAATCAAAGAGAACTGGAACAAAGCCAGGAGTTGGGCAGATACAAAGGCACAATAAGGCAACTTCTCCTAGCCTAGACTGCCAAGTCAAAAAAAAAAAAAAACAAGACTTACCTGTGCTCAGCTGCTTTTGGTCCTTGTCTCCTCCTCCAGATCTGAGAATATTCTGTCCGCAGGCTGAAGTTGTGTATGAAGCATCCCTTAGGGCAGGTGTTGACAACCTACAGCCTGGGGAGCCATGGCCTTGGCTGCAGTTGGTGGCAGGGGACTCACCCTGCTGTACTCACAGTTGGACACCTGAGGCTTCAGTGGGAGTGTTGGGGAGGGGGGGCCCTATGTTACACTGCAGCTGGGCAGCAGGGAGAAGCAGTGGAGGCAGCCAGATCCTAAGGCCTGCCCATTTCAGGTCCAGGCATTCTGGTCCCCCGCCAGAAAACATTGCAAATCCCTACCCCCACAGTAAGGAGAAAGAGCACTTTGCATCTCTTCAGTGCCTTCATGTTGCCTCCTGAAAGCTCTTGCACCTAGTCAATTTTATCCTGGATTGGAGCCCACCTCCCACAAGTGCAAAAACACCAATGAGATGTACTCAAGACAGAGTCTTGATACATGAAAGTACTTATAACAAAGGGCTCTGTTTACATAAAAGAATATAAGCAAATTTCACTGCACAGCCAAGCAAAAAAAAAAAAAAAAGTCAGCTCTGTTACTGATCCTTTTACGTTATGTGATTATCACATAACACTGCTTCTTGAGCAGAGAACTAAGAGACATCTGTAAAATCCAGCTGGTGTGCTAAAACTTTTAGGTATCATGCAAAATACAGTTCAAGGTTGAGAGCCATCCGACCTGCTACGCATACCAAATCTGGGCATCAAAGAGTATGTCTGCACTGCAAGCTTAACATATGCAACAGCACATGCCCTTAGCTAAATGTCCCAACCATCAACACACAAAATCATCAAATGTGTTTAAGAGCACTTGGAACCAATACTTTCATACTTATCTCAGGACATAGAATTAAGCATGTATGGAGACAATGTCACACAAGTGGCATACACTTAGGAATAAGCATATCACTTATATTGAGTCAATCCTTAACAAAAGATATGCCCAATATAAGAAAGCTTTACACACAAAATCATCAGTTATAAACAATTATACACTCCCAATAAAATACAAAGGAGAAATAAGTTAAAGTTATCTCCTGCAACTATCAATACACTCAAAATTAACACAACAAATTAACTTATTTACTTGCATACCATACTCACCTTTCACTCCAAAATGAGTCTTCCAGAATTAGGATACATGCCTTAAGCGGGAAGCTGATTTTTCTGCACAAAAGTGAAGCATGAAGATGATGCAAGATGGCTGCTGCTTCTTTTCCTTCTCTTACTTCCAACAGCTGCATGGGTGGCAAAGTAGAGTCCAGTAAGAGCAAATCCAAGAGAATCCAGTGGTGCAGTCACTTCCACTTTGATTCTTGCTCCACCCAAACTTTAAAGCCAACTACCAAGCAGCAGCAGTGGCATTTCTACTTGGACAGCAGTAATAGAATAAGTTGACCTCATGGGTCGTTATAGTCTACCTGATTCCTTCTAATTGCTTTCACTCCAGAAGTGTTGACACCTCTTTCCTTTTTAATGGTCTTGATATTCCACTAATAAAGCTATTCCTTCTTTTATTGTTGTCTGTGAGACTCTTCTGGTCATTCTTCTCTTATTTCACAACCCTGAAGACTATTTGTCCTCTCTTTTCAAATCCTAGAACTGCCCACAAACTCCAGTTTTCAGCAGCAGCTACACTTTCAGTTTTTGGCTAAGCTGCTGACAATTCAGCTGTGAAAGGGTTAACACTATAGCTTTTGCCTGAGCAGGAAAGGGAGGGTGAGTGAACTAAGATTAGGTTCTGTCCCTGTTCTAGGTGGCCAGAACTCGTTCTTCATTCTGCCTTCCCAAAAACAAGGTGCATGCCTTATTTGCAGGTCTGCAAGACAATACATGAATTTTAGAGAAAAATAAAGCATCTTTTTCTCTTAAAAAAAATTATTTCTCAAATTGTTTTTTTTCTAAAAAGAAAATTCTACAGAAATTGTGTTTCATGTGATATTTTTTAAAATAAGTTTTATTCCAAATGAAAAGGTAACTAACTTATAAAACATCAACATTTCCTTAAGGAAAAAAAAAGGAAATTCTTGAGTTTCAACTAGTTCTACTAGAGATCTGGCTCTCACAGAAGGTCCGATCTTGAATTCCACAACTTGTAGAATGTTCCATTAATAGCTCCTGCCTACTGACACACACAGAGTACAAGTATTCCATGATAACATAGGGATAGCAGTCACATCTAGATGGATGCAGAACATATATACCGGGCATGATAGATGAAATAAAGTTGCAGGGTCTTCCGAGTTGGAAGATGGGTGCAAATACCGTGGGAGATCATGCAGGAGGTATTTAACATGAGACTGGAAAAGATAGAAAGGAAAAGAGGGAAATGTGTACTGAATGAATTTTCCCACATAGATAAAAGCCACTCTAAAAAGTGTTTCAGAAGCTCAGTTCCATAAAACTGCAGTGCTAGGGAAGCATCAAAACAACAGATCTGAGAGCCTGCATGGAAGACGAGTGCCTGCCTGCAGATGGCCTTATGTTTCCAGTGGAGCATGGAGTCAAACTTTGGCTATAAACAGACATTGACAAACGAAGCAATGAACTAGGGTCATTTGAGCCCAGTTTTCTCTCCTGCCCAGGGCAGAGTGTCAGACTTGATGATCTACAAGGTCCCTTCCGACCCTACTTCTATGAATCTATGAAGTGGATCAGGTGTGCTGGTATGCGTCTCAGCAGAGCTGATCCACTTTGAGCAACACTGACATCGTACATTGCAAGGATCAATCCCAGGGCTTCAGGGGCCTGATCCTAAAGAGCAACTGCAAACCAGAGAACCCAAGTCCCACACTTACAGATGTGCACCTCTGGAATCCCCCAGCAGGGTTTCCCTGCATGGCACTGCTATGCCTCAACTCAAGGCATGCCTCTGCAAATGACAGGGTTCCCCCATTTGCAGAGGTGCACCCTGAGTTGGGACACAGCAGCACCATACCCATGTCTGGGGAATCCCCTGCTAGGGCATGGACACTGGGCCTCTGAAGCCCCAGAAGTGCCTGCCTGGGGCAGCTTGAGAGCTCAGGCAGCTCTGGGCTACTTATGCTCTCCTGCCATAAAGCAAACAGATGTCTGCCTTTAAAAAAGGCACACATTTATAGTACCTATTGTTATGACCACCATTTTGGACATCTGTGGCGTGACAAGACACATAACCATCTGTTCACTTGGCCTTTGTGCTACTATAAAAATGTTTATGGCAGCACATAGGCCACATCTGTTTCCAGCTTTTGTTCTTTCCACTGAAGTTCGGAAATGCCATATGAATTAGAAGCAGCGCAAAAAATTTGGAGACAAGCATTGCTTACCTGAAATCAAGAAAAAACAGGGAATACTAGGCTCAATGTTTATTTATGTTATCTATCTAAATATAGATATATACACACACTCAAGAAATAGATATACTTACAATGCAGTTAAATTTCCTTCTCCTAGAGAGATCAGGTAAGTCGCCTGAAAAAAAAAAGTTCTGCTCCATTTGTCCGCTTGCATTATGGCCTACCTTAATAACACTCTAGAGGAGAGGGACCTTGTGCTCAAGCATGCTAATAAATATAGCACAATTCTGATTAGTGTCAAGAAAAGCCAAGTAAAAAAAAAAAGAAGAGGTTCAACACCTTAGTAGACTGTAGCTTACACGGCCTGCACAAAAGTTTGATAGCATCCAATGTAAAGGCTTTGCTATCGAAAGCCCTTCCTCTGGAGAATGCTTTAATTTCATATTCATCTTTTCTTTTTCCTTTCCTCTTTCACATTCTACAAAATGGATCTGTCAAGGTCATTCTGTCAGAGTTGAGCGACAAACAATTTTTTCAGTTATGCATTACCTTTATTTAAAACACTGACGAAAAGAATAAGATAGAGTGTTTTTTTCATTCACAGTTAAACTTACCTGCTTTTTGTATATTTCCTTGGTAACGATCCTTTCCTTACGCACTGTGTATTTGTTAATGATCATTCAAGCTACATTAACTTGAAGTCTATACCAATAAAAACCATGTTCCCTTCCTAGTTTTTGTTTACAGGCATCATCTTTCTCAGTAGAGGGCTTTTTCTACACTGACATACTACGGAATGTAAACAAGAATCAGCTAAAGCAAGTCAACGTGATTGTGTTAAACAGAACTTAAGTGCCTTGTGGGTGCTCCCAGTCAGGAGTAGGTAGGTTTCAACTATTGAAATTAAACTGTTTTGAGAAGGATTGAGCTATATACCACTTTCCATCTAAACCAGAGCCCGCAAACAAGCTTCTAACTCACTTTACCTTATATACAATTTGTTCGTACCTTGACTTGATTCTTGAAGAGAAAGGAGTTGGTTCACAAAACTGATCTACTGAAATAAACGGGAGTTTTTGCCATTGACCTCCATGGATTTATCCATAGCACTGAGGTAGCAAGTCCTGATAGCACAAGACCTGGGCAGTAATTTAATGAAGGGTGGACAGGCTCTAACTTAAAGAGGGCTCAAGAATGGCAGCTGCTGCCACTGTCACTCCCAGCTGAGCTGCCACCACTGCCACAGCTGACCCAGCCCCTGGTGCCTTTTGCACAAACCCTGGTAGTTATGCCTCTAGACCCAAGCATGCACTGCTCATCTAAGTTCCCAAGACATGACTGCCTAAAATGTGTACATACGTGGCT
This sequence comes from Crocodylus siamensis, assembly GCF_052110815.1. Taxonomy (NCBI): domain Eukaryota; kingdom Metazoa; phylum Chordata; order Crocodylia; family Crocodylidae; genus Crocodylus; species Crocodylus siamensis. Next base: position 71,602,058 of record NC_143398.1, read on the forward strand.
GTGGCCCCTTCAGTAACTGACACCTCCCAGGGTGCACTGCATATCCTGTCATCACAGCAGCTATAATAGTACTTCTTGCTATGTGGCTCTATGTGGGTAGGAATGCGCTCCAGATGCTCGCTGCCATCCGTTATGTAGACCAGCCTTGAGTTGGGGCTTAAGGGTGTTAATGTCTGTATCTTTCCATTACTCACCAATTAAAGTAAAATGGCCAGGTGTTAAGTAGAGGTTAGCATTAGTAGTAGCAGAAGTCTTTCCTTTGCCTATGGGCACTAATAAAAATTGTTCAGGACAGCTTCCAAGCAGAAAAAAAGAATGTAAAATACTTGATTACATCATCATAGAGGACTGTGTTTCAGATAATTATGTTTTTCATCCACATGGACAATCTGCAACTTCAGAGGTTACCAGTCAGATCTGCAAACAATAGATTCTACATGAGTTAAGAGAAAACTGCAATTTCCAGCTTTTTTCCTCCTCCTTTCCTACTCCCATCAATGGCCTAATTGATTATCAACTGCCCCATGCAGCAGAATATAAAAAAAATACTAATAACCAAGTCTGTAGGCCATGTTCACCTTCAAAATGTCACATGCTGCATTAGTATTGTCCCAGAGCCATTTATAACTGTGACGAAAAATTAAGATCTTCATAGAACATCAGGACTGTATTTAGTCAAGGAGAAAGGAAAAACTGATATGGAAATGAAAATCCATCTATATTTAGTATCAGCTTAATAGGCTAATATGGCAACGGTTCTTTTTCATTGTTCACACTGATGGAATGTTGCATTGTTTCATTATAAAGAAGAACTTTTTAAAATAAATCAGTACTTGCTGCTTTTGCAAATAAGCACTCCACGGGCAAGAACAACAATTATTACTTCAGTAACTCCTAACATGTGTAGACTTAGTGCAACTGTAAAACAGTTGGCACTTTGCAGACTTTTTGCTCTCTAATAAAAAGAGTCTATGCCATTCTGCAACATAAAGATTGGCCTAGCTGTGCCTATTTGCAGAACAAGGAGACTTTTTTTACTATTGATTCATAATAAGATTAGGTTATTGGCAACATGTCCATTTTGTGAAGTACAGCATACTATATCCAATATAAAATGTAGAATAATATTGTCCAAACTGTCCTAGAGGTTTGGAATTCCGTTTTGGAAGAAAGTTAGGGTCTTGTCAACACTAACAAATTGACTTTATTAGTAAACGTTTACGATTGGGAATCCAGAAAAAAAGATGACAAAACTGATAGGGAAATACAGATCACCTGAGCGAGGGACTAATAATAGAGAGATGGGGGTGAGGAGGGGAATGCAACTAGGTTACAGGAGATACAATGTTAGCCAACTAAGCCCGGAAGTGGGGGATAGAGGGAAGGGGAGGGAGGGAGTTTGCGATGCTGAAAGAGAAAGGAGGTAGATACACACAAACCCGTTACAATGGTCTGCAGTGGTGGAGGAAGTGGTTCGAAGGAAATACCTCAGTGCATATAGAGTCTCATTGTGGGGGCCCTCTTCGGGTGGAGCGGGGTCGTCCGTGGTCGAAGAATCATCTCACAGTGAAATGAAGGTCTGTCTGGCACGGAGAGGGGGGTGGTTCAGGCAGTCCCTCCAGGTCCTGTCTGGCGGCGGCTCATCTGGTGGGGTCGGAGTACTGGCGGTGGCCCGTGATGTGTTCCATGTAGATGTCACAGGACCAACGGATGGTGTCGGACACCATGAGGCAGTGCATCAGCTTGGCATAGCAGTGGGAGATGCGGCAGGCATGCAGGACGCTCTTGTTGCTGGGGTTCCAGGCTTTGAGCGTTCCCATGATGAGCGTGCCGACCGACAAGTCGTAGCCGTGGCCACTCAGGGCGACGGCCAGTGGGGCATAGTTCTCCCGCTTGCAAGCCTGGGCATCGGTAAAGGCTTGGCACCGGTTCTCGAAGGGGATGGTAACGTCCACATTCAACATCAAGAACAACAATTATTACTTCAGTAACTCCTAACTTGTGTAGACTTAATGCAACTGTAAAACAACTGGCACTTTGCAGACGTTTTGCTCTCTAATAAAAAGAGTCTATGCCATAGGCTAGTTGTGCCTATTTGCAGAACAGGGAGACTTTTTTACTATCAATTCATAATAAGGTTATGTTATTGGAGACATTTCCATTTTGTGAAGTACAGCATACTAGCTCCAATATAAAATGTAGAATAATATTGTCCAAACTGTCCTAGAGGTTTAGAATTCAGCTTTGGAAGGAAGTTAGGGTCTTGTCAGCACTAACAAATTGACTTTTATTAGTAGATGTTTTGGATGGGGAATCCAGAAAAAAAAGATGACAAAGCTGAGATGGAAATACAAAGTGCCCGAGCGAGGGACTAACAATCGAGGGATGGGGGAGAGGAGGGGAATGTGACTAGGTTACAAACGATACAATGTTAGCCAATTAAGCCCAGGGGTGGGGGGATGTGGGAAGAGGGAAGGGGTGGGGTCGCGACGCTGAGAGGGAAAGGAGATAGATACATACATACCCGTTACAGTGGTCCGCAATGTTGGAGGAAGTGGCTCAGAGAAAGCGTCTCAGTCCATAAAGTCCGATCGCAGGGGTCCTCTTTGGGTGGGGTGGGGTCATCCGTGGCGGCGAATTCCTCTCGACGCAAAGCGAAGCGGGGGGGGCGGTTCAGGCGGTGGTGTCCTCCGGGTCCGGTCCAGCGGCGGCTCGTCTGGAGGGGTCGGTGTACTGGCGGTGGCCAGTGATGTGCTCCACATAGATGTCGTGGGATGAGTGGATGTTGTTGGACACATGAGGCAGCGCATTACTACATCTAGATTATAGCCAGATTAAAAATGTATTCTGTCATATGCGGTGTGGAGTTTGAAGGGAGGAGCCACTACAAATACCACCTATTTAGAGACTAATTTTGAAATTGTTGTTCCTTGTTTCACCAGTAAATCGTTACAAGAAGAATTTCATTAATAAATTCAGTATTAACCCAAGCTATTGCATCTAGATGCCAAATTTTCAAAAAGTATCCTCCAGTTTTTATATGCTAGAATCTCACCATCCATGAATAAAAAACTGTACCTCTGTCAACTGTGCATACATATGTTCATAATAAAGTAACCACTGGGCTTTTGTAATTGGTTTCTTCAAAGTTGTACTCAACATCTGGACTGGCAGCAAGTGCCAGAAAATCAAGGATTTCACTTGAAAACAATGAAAATGTTTTCATAACACAATGGTCATAAACTCAAGACACATTTATCTAAAACCCTTTTTTCAGTCAAAGACCATCCTCCTTCCCCCCTCCCCACAGCCCAGCCCACTGCTTGAAATTTCTTTTTTTACTGCAATTTTGTCTCTATTGTCTGTACACAGTAGCTGGGATGTAATCATCACATTTACAATGCAGTGTTTAAAGACAGTATCCCAAATTTCAGTAATATTCAGTCACAAGTCATCTCCACGATAGAAAAACAATTATCCATAACTTGCCCATTCATAGATTTAAGAAAAATATTTGAAAGACAAAAAGAATGGATTGAAAAATACTGTTAATATTTCTAATAGCTTTGGCTTCATAAAACGCTTTGCTTTTTCATAATTGTTTCCAATTCTATTAGTCTTCAAGGTATCTGTTAAGGATTTGCTGAAGTCACTGCTTGTAATAAGGCCTATTAATATATTCATTTTCTCTTTCTAGTATCATTTTTCTGTTCCACTTCCATTATCTGACTTCAGCATGATTTACTTTGATGATAAAATGAATGTCTTTCCCTTTCAGATAGTTTAATTCTTTCATGACTTTTTAATTCATATCTTCACATTCAACTGGGACAGAAATTATTTTCATGTCAAATTGACTTCCCCCTCCCCCTCCTTGCTTTTTCAGTACCAATACAGCAAGTTGCCATCCTTAAAAATTCCCTGTTCTTCTAATGTCTTTATTTTCGTCTATGGTTCTTCCATCTGAAGGTACCATTAGCAGCAATAACCTTTTCCACACATGAGATTTGTTCCTCGAGGCCCACTACTTGAAATTTAGTGTGTACTCTTACCAACTTTATCTTGAGTATGCACACTATATTTGGGAGACAATGCTATTTAAAGCACCACATATATAATATTGTTTCTAAATATTAATGGAAGAAGGAAATTTATCTTGATGCTAAATGAGGACTTATGAGACATGTAGAGAAAGATATTCATAGTTTTAAAGCCAAAGGCACCATGGTAGACATCTACTCTGGCCTCCTGCTTAATACAGGTCAGTAATCTCTACACCAAGCCCATACCTTCTTTATGTAGTACAGTTAACCTTCTGAACAACATCCAATCTTGACTTTATTTTCTAATCTGAATTTTTCAAGCTTCAGCTTCAAGCTATCAAGTCTTTCAGTAAGGAAAGCTTAGCTTAGCCATCCAATATAGGACTAGATTGGACCCTCAGTGCCTAAGTAAAAATTTGCAATCCAAATAAACACTATCCCACAACCACCTGAACCCAGGGTGCTTAAATTCACTAGCTGCCTCCTTGTTTGAATGGAAAATTCCTTGGACACCTCCAATTCTAATTCTGTACTTGCCCGTAGCTGTGCTACTCAGAGCAGCTAGTCACCCAGTGTCACCCTTTCTGGGAACCAGACACAGAGGACGATAAATAGAGGCGGCAGTGGGAGAGGCTTTACTGGCTATCTTGTACATAAAACATGTGTTCCAATGAGTTCTAATTAGAACACGCTGGAGCAGACTCGATTAATCAAGTCTGCTCCATGTTCCTATTAAAATGCTTTAACATCGCCTCAACATCATGTATATACAAGTCCCTGAGGGTTTAAAAATAGCTGCTGGGGTGCTTTAACGAAACCTTATTCAATGAACTTAAGTCAAAGTGTCCCATGGCCATTTTTAAATGTGTTGGGGCTTAATACACATGCTGCTGCAGCATTTTAATGAAAGTGATTCTCTAGGAAACACTCTTATTACAACGCCTCACCCCCACCCCTGAGCTCATGTATAGGCAGCTATACCGATTAGAACTCCTACCCAGGAATTGGAAGACCCAGTTTTGTCTTCCTTAGCCTGAAGAAGATCGCACCCACATACATTTCCCACCTCGAAGGAGAATGTTCTTATTAATAGACTAAGAGAGAAGGGGGCTGCAGCCCTCCTTTGAACTTGGGCCACTGTGCACCTAAAAAGAACAAGCAAGGGGGGAAAATATTTTTATACACTGTAGGGGTTAGGGCAGTCAGCTGGGAGGGAGGAGTCCTGGGCTCTGATCTGTGTTCCAATGCTATTTAAGAAATTTGCATTAAATAGTCACTCTATAAAGAGTATGAAGAATATAAAGAATTCAGAATTCCCCCTTCCCAGATGGGTATTCTAATCACTTGATAGCTGTCATGCTTTCTTCTACACTCTCTTTTTGGCCCATACATTTTGTACTACTCCCTGCAGAGCAGAATAGCTTCAGATGGAGGAGCAGTACACCTCACCCAGCCCTCATTCTAACCTGGCAGTTAATACACTTCCCTGTGAAATGCAAGATATTGATTTGAATCCTCCTCAGGCTGAGGACAGCATTGACCTTACGTCCCTTATATCCCGAGTAAGCGTTCTAATCCGTAAGCTATTCCACTAGAGGTGAATGACACCACCACCACCTCCAGCCATTTGTTAAAAAGAAAATTATTTCTGTTCAGTTCTTCAAATGAATAGTTGTAGGCATTAGCCCTCAGAGAAAACTCTGTGCTGTGGCTCTTGAATGGACGAGGGCACCTGCCTGCAGCCCTGATTCATGCATCTAACCACTAAAAAGGGTTAACAGCTCAGACATGTCCCTGTACTTCTGTACTTATCATTTCCAACTTGCCTGCTCTTGGCATCTCAGTGCTTAAAGGCAACTGGACATGATGCTAACCACATCACTCCCATGGATGCCTTAAGTATGGTAGGTGAATGGCCATAAGGTACAGATTGATCTTTGACTTCTAACTGGTGGTCTCTTCCTTGTAAGTTCAAGTATCTCATTCATCTTAGCTACAGTTTTGTACTGGAAGCTCTTTCAGTTACTTATCTATCATGACCCTGTAAGTCCTTTTTAGTTTTATTTCATTTTCAGTAAAGACAGGCAGTTAGCCATGTTAGCCTGAAGTCAGGGAGAAGGCAGGGCATGGTGGAACCTTGAGGTGCCTATACACATGCTCTGGGGTGGGGGACATGTTTTAAATACAGCAGGTCCAAGAGCCACTCTAATTAAAATGCCATAGTGTCTTGTATATTCAGCATCCCGCATTTCAAAGTGGCCACAGGGCCGCCTTAACTAAAGCTCATTCAATGAGTTTTAGTTAAAGTGACTCTACAACCATTTTGAAACATGGGATGTTGAATAAATGAGACACTGCATCATGCTGGAGTGTTCCAGTTAAATTGCTCCAGCAGACCTGATTGAGTTCTGCTTAATTTAATCAGAACGCATCAGAGCACATATACAGGCACACCTTAGAGACTAATAACATTTGACAAAGTAGGCTGTCATCTATAAAGCTTATGCCTCTCTGAACTAGTTAGTCTCTAAAACGACACCCTGACCTGCTCCTGCCTGACTTCCTTCTAAAATAAAGCATCTCAAAATATACGTGTGACTATTTTCACTAAAATCAATATGCAGTAATGCAAAACAGGCGGGAGAAAAAATTTAAATCCAGTTCACACTAGTCCTTTGAATGAGCTCCTTATGTGTTCAGGGAAACAAAAATGGCCACAGCCAGGGATACAGATAAATATCAAAAAAGCACATGAGCCATTTCATAGTATATGTTCCAAGTTCCTCCCCAGATCTTGCAGTTTTTATTCTCTCAGTTAGTTACATTTCCATTGGTTTCCACCAGGACTGTGCATGCACCTTGACATGTTCACAAGAGTTCCACAATACAGAGTTTCACAACTGGGATAGGTCCCTACATTGAGGATACCAGGGTGACAGATAGATTCTGGAGAAATTCTCATTAAGTAGGATGGCAAGAACATAATTCTTACACTGTACTGCTACAACGCATCATAAACATAGAATAGACTAGATCAATTTACCACACACAACTCACAAAAAATAATCAAAGAATCTCTCTCTTATGCAAAATATACATTTTAGGATATAATTTAATACATATTTTATATTTATTGATGCTGCTTCTGCGACATTTTGAATTAAAAAAAATATTTTTGCTGCCAGAATTTTATTTCTCATATACATATATTTCTGAGGTAACAATGAAAAAAAAACAACCTGTGAATTTTGAACATAGTCTATGATGTTTGTCTGCAGCCACATTTCTCTTATCAAAGTGAAGAGTAAACTTAAAAATTGGCATGTACACTAGAATTTGTAAAAATATAGCTATGGCGAACTGAGAAAGCAAGGACTTGTAGCAAAACCTATTCTGTCCATGTTCATGGCCTTTGCAGAAAATACCATTGCTACGAGAAGGTTAAAATAGATGTAGTTTACATCACTATCATTATAAGTGTGTGTCTTTATATGATCCACAGCACAACCTACTGCAGGAACCAGGAAGAATACACAGACAGAAGTGTGCGGGCCTTTGCATGGAGTCTTAGAGAAGATGACTTTCAATTCAGCGTTCCTTGACATAGATGGCAAAAACTGTTATTCCATGCACACACATTTTATTTACAGCTGACTCATCAACAGCAACTTTTCATCCCTTCTACTGGTAGCAGCAATTGAAAGCAGTCCTTAATCTTCATTAGCAAGTTTTGCTTCCCATGTGAAGTCTCAGTGACCTCTTCAAGGTGCAAGTTGCTTATCAGGGTCCATTCAGGAGCAGTAGTCTCTTTCCAGTACAGTCCTTGGTATGGCTAAATTCCATTGTCCCTTTTTCAGCAGTCAAAAATCCATGATAAATTCTGTACAACACTGTAGTCAATATAACAGCAGCACCAGACAGTGTATTAATTCCTTTGCTAAAAGCTGTTTGCAATTATCTTTCTCTCTATTGACAGTATTTTACCAAAACTAAAATCAATGTACATCTCTAAATATCAGAAATGTATATTTTGATAAATACATTATTGTACAAGAATTTTGACATGCAGACCATGCTATAGGACTAGGCTATATACAGAAGAATATGTTACATACTCCACAATAAAAGGTATGTTTTCTTTTCCTAACAAAAAATAAACATATGACAGTCAGGGTTTATTCAACAAATCTCAAAAACCTCTAAAGACTTTCTTTTCCTTGTATATCTACGGTTCAATATTGTTGGGTGTTTATCCTCACCAGCTCAAAATATCAAATCTACTACTGTATTTGTACTGGTGCATTAACGGGTTCTCTCTTTTTAGATCGAAAGAAAAAAGGGATACAGTTTGAATACCATAATGAATGCTGGTTGCTAGGTAGCAAAATTGATGTTGCTGCAGTAGGCAACCAGTTAGAACAACAAAACAGCCAAATTCCACGTTTCAGAAATCTTCAAAGTTCCCACATTCGATAGTCTAAAGGTTATTAACCTGCACTTGAAATATATATCATCTATACCACAAAGGGGAAAAGGAGAAAATGTATTTAGCAGTTAATCTAAAAAGATGGGGCATTTTAAAAGGTATCTCTGCACTTTATGAAAACAGATGAAGAATACAGTAGACATGTTACAAAACAGACAGACAGAAACAAACACAGAAGACAAAGCACCTAAAAACATTGACTGAAGGAATTTGTGAAGCTCATGATCCAGAGATTTAAACGCTGGTCAACACTCCCACCCCCATCTTTCAAACTATTGCCCTTCTACAGTTGCACAGCAAAAAAGCAATATTTTTCTTGCTTTTATTTGGTACACAGCCTCTGAATATGTTCAAGAACGCTGGAGTAGAAAAAAATACTATAGTACCAAGCAGCACTTGCTAGCTGAGAATTGCAAGCCTGGATGGCGTTTACCTTTCTTTCATGTTTTGTGCCTTCCCCAAGCCATTAAGAAAGAGATCTGGCCTCTGCTTGCGTGTAACCAGTAATGACAACCTCTTTGCAGTTATCTGTGTGCAAACAACCAGAGACATTCAGAGCTCTGATACAACAATCTAGTACCAAAGTCAATTAATCAAGAAAGAAAACTATTTAAAAACAAGTATTTAAAAAAATTAAAAGGTTAAACAAAGAAAAACAATCCCACATGCAGACCAGTTCATCAATTGCTTTCATATCAGCAGGATGGTACAATGCAATAACACACATCCAGAGCCATCTGTGGTCCCAATAATCCGCAACACTGCTTTCAGAGAGATGATGAAGACAGGATGGTCCATGAAAATGATCAGACTCAAGTCACATTGTGTGCCACCAAGACAGATTCCAGACATCTTCCGAATGGATTAATCACAAGAAATGAACGTCCAATGGAGTGATCATTTGGAAGCACATTGTTTTAGCTATCTCCCTGAAAACATACTTATTTATTGAATATACTGGCCAATGGAGTCCACTAACTGTCCTTTTATTGCCTTGGTAAAGTAGGACAATATAGCAGATAGAAGGAGAAGCGCTACTTTAGATAATCTTAAAAGCCAAGATAAAAATCTTCAGCTACCCAAGTGGCATTTCTTACTACTGACAGTTATATCATGCAGGATTTATACTGTATTTATGGAGCCTACAGTTAATGCTACATTTATATCCATTATGTGGTAAACAGTATTTTGAATTAATACTATGTAGCCGATTGATGCCATCTGGTTTACAAGATAGATGGGATGGGAGATCGAGAGCGTCTTAGAGGACAAGGTGAGCTGTAGGGTGATGTTACTGGAGACAGTCTCAGAGCATTGCCTGCCAAGCCAGCAATGTTGTTTAAGCTTCGGGATTTTTCGTATCCTTTTATGAGAAAATGCACAGACATCAGTTGAATTCAGCCAGGAAATAGACAAAGACAAACAATACAATGCAATGTAACCAAATGTGCTATTTTGGTTCAAAAGGAATTTGCCTGCACAGAACTCAATGTTGAGGCAGCTTGTCAAAAGGAAATGAAGGCGTATTAATCCAGCTATCCTTTCAAATGAGTCTGAACAAAGCCATCGCAAATCATATGTACTATATAATTGTAGTCCTATTATTCAGGCTAGTAGGCTGTATTCAACCCTGACCTATGTTCAGTAAAACTTCATTGGCTTCAGTTATGTCATATTATTGTAAGACAGGGAATGATTTGGTCTTGCATAAAGTACTATTGAGTGATTTCTGTAAATTGTATTATCTGGGTAAATATATTCCAGATTTCATTAGAGCAAAACAGATTGTAACATTTTAAAATCATATACTCTATATTAAATCCAATGTCTAATATGAGCAGATTTTCCTTAAAACTGAGAAGACTAATGAATTATACCATGCAACTATATAGTCATCCATATAGAGGATTATATTATACTATGTTGAAGAAATCCATCTTCAGAAATATTATGGCTAACATTAAAATATAATAAAGATAATTGAGTTTGATTTATTTGCCATTTGATCTGCAAAAGTAGAATCATAATATTTGCAGTCCTTATCCAAATAACTCTAATGAAAAATATAAAATGATTGCTTATAAGACTGAAATGATGAAAAATTTATTTTTAAATTGGGCAGTCGCATGAAGAGAGAGAAACTTCTTGCAATTTGGATGGAACACAGTGCTTGCAGACATTTCTATTCACACAAACTGTCGACTCAATCTGCCCATTTTATGCTGCATAAAGATTTGGCTTAAGTTAATGAAGTCTGTGGTTTAAACCATAAGGAAAGCATTGTTATTCAATGTTTCCCTGTTTTCAAACAGATATATAGCTAAGTTTACATACTAAATAATTTAACCAATTAAACTATGAGTTACCTATTGAGTTGTTCAGAACCTTAAGGATATCAGCAAGAAAAAGGATCATGAAACCCAAATGCTTACAAGCAATTACTTCTGATTTTAGCTGAAATTTCCCTGTGTAGATCCTATCCTGAAAATACTAATGTGAATGCTTAACTGTAAGCAGATGACTACCTGTTGAGAGTTAAGAAAGTCTGTATGTTTACAAGACTGGGGCATTGCTGTGCAAGGTATTTCACTATGAGATTCTCGCTGAAGAAAACTGAAAATGTAAATAAAAAAAATGAGCATTATGTTAGATCTTACTGAGGTTTTCTTATTAAAAGTTATCTGTTCAACTTCCTGAACTTCAGTATTTGGTCATATTTGTGATGGTTTAAATTTGTATCATATTCAAGACAAAGTAATTAGCAGTTTTAGGAAAGTCAGCTCTTAGTTTCTCTCCAAAATACACGTAGTTTAGAACAGAGATTGGGTCTTTGGCTTAATACGGGGCCTAGTACATTGAAAGCCATACTGAAAACAAATAAATAACAAAATTTTTTAACATTTTTTCCTATTCAAGACCTCTTAACTGATGTTCTGAGGAATTGCTTAAAATAAAATCTGTTAATCACTGGATACATCTACACATGCCACTAAGATGACGTTGTTACTCTGCCATGATTTCATATCATGGCGCAATAACACCCCAACCTGCGCTGGACAGTTATTTTTAGCAGCTACTCTGCCATAGCAGCATGCTACAGCAGGGGACCGTGATCATAAAGTAGCTGCTGGTCACATGTAGATGCCTGCAGATACTACCTTGCCGTAGCGCATTGCTATGGTAACGTAGTGTCATATGTAGATGTGGCCAATGTCTGCTAATACATCATGCAGTGTTAGCTCCAGATTGTAAGATCAGGTTGGACTGTGCTGCTTGAGAAACCTCCAATACATTTCAAATTCATAAAGTTTCTTTCAGTATTTGAACAATTAGAGAGTTTGAGTAAAAAAAAATCTAAATTTTTAATTCATATTTGTCCAATTCTTGTGGAAAGATATTCCTTGTAATATGGTAAACAAAGAAGAAATTAAATGTCTTTCATATAGATAGAAGAAATAACAATTATATTATTTCTGTTATGTTTCTTTTCCTCCTCCTCCCTTTATTTATTTATTTTTTTAAGAACAAAAGCAAAGGAGAGCCAATACATATAGGAAAGCAAGACACTACTGCAATTAATGAAAAAGAGATCTCTTAAAGTGTAAAAACTATCACACAGGATAAATAGAGATGGAAGGTTTGATCCAAAATCCAAAGTAAAACCAGTAAGAATCTTTCCAGGGAATTCAATGGGCTTTGAATCAAGCCTTAAAAGATCACAGAGATGATTAAAAAAAAAGAAAAAAAATCAAAACAAAACAAAAAAAACTATAAAAGAAAAGAATCAACTGTGAAAAGTATTGTCAGACATACAAACAAAAGCATAAACAGAAAGGAGACAACAAGAAATAATCCATCATAATACAGAAGTAGACCTGATGTATTAATTAGAATAAAATATTCCAGATAATTTGGTGATATCCTGAAGGTGCTTTCAGTGTAAGAGCTGATAACTTTATTCTCCATTGAATAAACATCAAGGCCATTGGCTAAAGTGTCTGATACGTATATAAGATTCTAGATGGGGGCAGTCAAATTTTGCAGTAAGAAAGCTTCTGGCCAAAAATACGTGAGTACATAGAAACCAGAGTCATTTCTTTGAATAGAACTAAGTTCTTGTTTACCTGCAATATAAAATGTGTTTCATTTCAATTTCTCACTTACAAAACAATGCTAAACTATATTTTTTGTCTTTACAGTTCCTTAATTTTTTCAGCCTAAAATTTTTGAATGAATGTTTTTAATGGGATATTAATTGGGGAGGGAAGGGTGGAGTTTCCAATTCTTCTCGTTATGGTTAATACAAATGTACTAGTAATTCTCTAATGTGTTGAAATGTCTAGTAGAGGTTAAAGATCCTGATCCTACAAGATGCCGGTAATCAGCATTTTGTAGAAGTTCCCTATTACATTTTGAAGAACATTAAATGTCTAATAGATTTTATAGGGTATAATTCTTAGTGGTCTAAAGTCTGTATGCAAAAACTCATGCATAAATTAAGTACCCACATTTCCATCTGATATCATTGCACTGTAGCCACCATGTATAAGTCTATAGAAAATCATACTCTTCTAAATCTACAGTTGTTCATGGCTACATTTCTGGTCATATGCATTCACATTTTGCATAATGATCTCAGCTGCTTATTTTTTAAAGAAATGAGGTACTGCATCTAGCAGAATTATCAGCATAATTTAAGACCATGTTCTTTTCTTCTTCTGTTAGCCAGCTGAAACAAGAAGTTGCAACAATCATGTTTGCTATAGACAACGCTGGTGAACAAAGCTACTGACCAGCTCCAGTTGTGGGCATAGAGATGATACATTCAAATAGCATTAATGCATAACTGTTCAGGAATTTATTTTAAACAGTCACTGAAAACCACCATAGCTAGACAATTCATTAAAAATGCAATCCAATTCTTATAGAAGGAAATGGAAAGGATCTCATTGACATCAATTACATTTGGAATATTCTATATGTAAGGTATTTTTTAACAGTGACCAGCACTGGCCTAATTTGGTTCCCTTTGAAGCCAGTAAGTGAGTGTAAGAGCAAATGCCTGATTCTACAAAATGCTGAGCAATCAGATATAAGGACACTCAGTACTTTCTTATAGAAAGCATCTGGCACCTTGCAGGATCAGACCCTAACTGTATCACGCCTGAATCCTGGCTAGAAGAGACCAATCTATTTTGGTATAATCTTTGTGCCCTTAGTGATACTGTTGTCATGATAAGCTGTCTTTAAGCATCATAAACGTGGTTCTCTTTCAAATGCCTTCAAAAATATTTGTATGATAAGTTTTGTTATGGTTTGGGCTTATTCAATTTTTCAATCCTTCAGTGTCATTAATTTAGCTATCTTTTTTTAAAAAGTTGTTAAATGCAAATTTTAGTTATTGAATAATTAATTTGTCTTTTAGGAATGCCAAAGGGAATATTTAAAGCAGCAGATGAGTGATTTAATGAGAAACGTCTAAATGACTGCTTTTTTCTGTAAAGTATGGACAAACGAAGACACAAGTATAATGGCTATATAACATCAAGCCCTTTTTTTCTTTTGTTTTTTGTTTTTGTTTTTTTTGTTTTTTTAGGGGCGTGGGCGAGTTAAGGAATGTCTTCTAAAAGGAAAGGCAAGAAAAGAAAAGGATGAACAAAAATAAAGAAAAACATGCATTGAACTGACCACAATCGTTCCTACGGAGCATTTGCGCACATTACTTTGTTCTAAGCTTGTTTCTCACAAGCACATTCCTGAGTAGCCTTTTATGATCTAATGAAAGAAGTCCATACCTTTCCTGATCCCTCCATCAGTAGCACACGTGTAATCACCTGTTGTCAGTAGGAAACATGTTCCCCCTCTTCTGTTTTTGTCTCTGGTACTAGAGCGTCTGATTGGTGGGTGCCTTTCACCAGGTGAGAGTGGCTGCTCACTTCCTGCACTGTCTTCACCTGATAACACTGGTTAAAGCACCATGCCCATTTACAGACAATAACGAATGAGGAAATGAGACATCACAAAGAGCTTATGTTGAATGCCAGTAATTTCCACAGCTCAAGTACAAAAAACAGTAATAAGTTCACAATAAAAACAAAAAAACCCGCAGTTAATCATCAGTCACTACAAAATGCAGCAAAATGGGAAAAAATGAGTAAAAATGTTTTATTCAGAAGCAAATGATCTTTCAGCTATCCTGACCCCACTTTAAATCTCACCTCATGTTCTACTGGCTGAATATGTAATAAAATATAATATGATAAAAGACTATTTTAGTTGTGCTTTCAATGACTGTTACAACCTTTATGACTACAGTTTGTCTCCATTGTTTCAACACCGTGTTCATCTCCTTGCCAATGTCCTGTATTAAAAAATGAAGTTATGTTGATCATTTTGATGCAAAATGCATTGTGTTTATTTAAAAAGGTTGCTGTAGAAAGGATAAACCCATCTCAAAACATACAGTTCTAAGGGAGTTAGTTATATGGGTCTGTAAACATACATACCCGAAGGCTAAATGCAGTTTTTATTCACTGTGATAACATTTTGAAAATAGCAAAATCCCTACCTCTACTTCTACCTTTCTCAGTTTCCCAAAGATACTTTTCTTTAGCAACAGATGTATAGTATTTTAAAACACTGGCCACAATTTAAAAAGCATAAATATTCATGGCAGCACTTACATTTTAAACATGTGCTTAAATTCTATTAAAACTTTAACAAGCCTTACTATGTGTTTAAAGTTTAAAACACTCTTCCCTGAACTAGGGGTGCAAATTAATTCTGAAATGACAACTTTAATAGAATTATGCAAAAGAAATTCAGGCTGTGGACATGTGACATTTTGACTAATCTCCAGGGATCCAGGTTTTCCGTTTCCCATGGAAAAATGAAGTAAACCGTGGATTTTACCTTTTACTGGAAGAAACTGAAGATTTCTCATTTTACCAGAGAAACCCACAGAATTTGTGGTTTTGTGACAAGCCCTCTGCAGGCTGACAGTTCCAGCCTACAGGGGGCTGGAGGGAGTGGGAGGAGAGCAGTAAGGCAGGGTGCACCACATGCATGTATATGCACGTGGCCCCAAGCAGCCTGGAGAGCCGCACAGGCAGGTAAGTGGGAGAGAGGGATGTGGGAATTGAAGCTCCCATAGGGAGGGAGAGAAGTTGAGCAGGGCTGGGGCTTAGGGCCCCAGCAAGAAGCAGGAAGGGGCTGTGGGAGGGTCATCAGGGTGGGGTAGGGCCAGGTCCCCACTGCTGCGTGTATTCCTAGGGGGGCTGTGGGGAACCCATGCCCCTCAGGTCTGAGTGTGGGGTGGGGCAGCCTGCCCACTGAGGAGGGGTGGGGGGCTACTCCCCGCTGCTGCGCACACTCCTGGGGGCTGCCCCCCAGACCTGTGCACAGATCAGGGGCTGCATGCTTCCTGCTTCAGGCTCACGCTCCCTGCCCTACTGCCCTCCCCCTGGGCCTCCGCAGCCCAACAGAGCCACACAGGAAGCTGCCTGCTGCTGCAAACTTCGTGCTGCCTGCATACACTGCACACAGCCCCACGCTGCCACCCCGGCTGCAGCTGCGGAAATAGAGGATGCCTCACCAAGACAGTGTGGAGCTCACAGTGGTAGGGGGCTTCCTATGCAGCTCCACTGTTCCGTTCATCACTGGGTCATACACACTGGGCTGCAGTGGCCCTGGGGGAGGGCAGCAGGGTGAGAGTCCACAGCGTACACCCCCTGCCCCATGCACAGATGTGGGGGACACTCCCCTGGGAGTGCATGCCATGGCAGGAAGCAGCCCCCACTCCCTTCAAGCCCATAGCAGTCAGGCAGCACGCAGAGGGGAGCCAGGCTCCACTCCACTGAAGCAGTTGCTGCCTCCTGCCAGGGGCAGGGGGCTGCAGACCCAGTTCTCTGCCCCTATAGTCCTGGCAGCTGGGGGCCCGCTCCAGTAGGGCTGGGGGGGATTTGGGAGGGGGTGCGGGGCAGGGCTGGGGAGCTATGGGTGTGCTTTTCATTTTAAAATCACATATTTGTGGGGTTTTAAATCAGAATTTTCAGTTTTTTATAGAGAATTTGTGATTTTTTTTAATCAGGAAAACCAAGATCCCTGGTAATCTCTGTATGCTGTATAAAAGTAGAGTGGACAAACAGGGGGCTGGACTCGATGATCTTCTGAGGTCCCTTCCAGCCCTAATGTCTATGAAATCTATGAAACATACAGCTCTTCATCTCTGTGAGTTACTATTCTCCAAGTAAAGTAACTCTTCAGAAAGTCAGAATTAATTATAAACTGGTGTAAATTACACCAAATTACAAGTCACGTGTTCACAGCTCTAGTCCATTTCATCCCTGGGTAGCTGTTTTGCTCTGTTCAAACAGGCCCTAACTGGCTCTCCTTGCCACCCAGTGTTGAGGTGCTGTTAGTGGTACCTACTGAGGGCAGCTACCTCCAGAGCTGGTGATCAGTTTCCTCTGGACACCAGCATAACTTGTATTAGTGTACATAACCAATGTAAGTTATATTGTGTCTTCAGTCCACACATTGTGTTAGAACATGAAGCAGAAATAGTGGCACAATCAGAGGGGGAAAAAAAAAGGAAAAATGATCGCTAAGTTTATTCATTTTTGCATATGTCTCTAACCTCAAGGATGGTAGCACCTTGTAAATAAATCTGCAGATTCACTGTAACTGTCTTTCTGCTCTGATCACACAGAGCCTCTTCTGTTATGGAGTACCTCTAGCAGGACTTGATGCAATAGAAAAGCTGTTATCATTAACACTTTGATGATCCTGCCTGAAAGTGTGCATCAGTCAAACACTGCAAAGCATATTCCACCCACTGCATGCAGATTCTCCCTTCCCCCTTTGGCATCTTTAGACTTTTCAAAAGTATTCTCTGTTTACTCCGCTTAAAATGTCTCTCAGAACCTGCAATTCATTTTCTTTGAACCCTAATGTAGTAGTACAGCAAGAGAATAGAACAAAGGTACTTTTCAAAGTGAAGCTTTTTAGCTCCTGACCTCTAAAGAGCAAATTCCAGCTAATAAAAATATTAGTCATGTTTTGTCATTATTATATGTTCACAATATAAAATGAACCTAATGATTGATGTGGGAGTTTTGAAATCCAGTGGTATTTACCATAACAATTAACAGATTTGGGGGAGAGCCCTCTTGTGATTGCAAAACAATACTTATTACATTAGAAACAAAATACTTTTTTTCTCATTTATCTCGAGAGATATTTTGAATATGCCAGGAAGCCACTGAGGTCAGAAGCATCTTTTTATTCAGTGTCTGTACAGTGCCTACACTGGCCTCCTGATTTATGGCAAGGGCTTCTAGGCATTGTGAGAAAGAGAATAATGAATAGTGACAATGCTATTACAAGTTGTTGCTGTTTACTGCTCTTTTTTATCTTTTCTTTAAAAAAAGACTTCATTATTTTACTTTGGAAAAAAAAATCTAAAGTCTAGAGATCAGCTTCCCATGCTACTTCCTTCAAGTGCTGGTGTTTCAATGATAAAACATCTGCTTCTTTGTTATATTTGTTTCTTGTAGTGCATCTTAAATAACATGCCACCATGTGGTGTAGGCAAAGCTGACACAAAAGACAAACACCCAGCAAAACAGCATGGAGTTCAACAGTGTAGAACGTCATGACTTTTCATATAATTACAATCATGCAGGAAAACAAAAAACATCAGTACAAGGCAACAAACAACAGGCAAAAAACTGGTTGATACTACCAGCTTAAATTCACAACATACCATTCACAACATTACAAGCAAACTGTATAGACCAGCTATGCGCAGATCTGAAAATGCCACTGTAACTACTTTACCATATACAAGACTGACGCACACAAACACTGGAGTGAGGGGGAAAGGGTGGATACTACATCTTCTAGTTGCAGAAAGATTTAATGCTTTCTGAAACCTACCAAACATACTGGTCTATAAAGTATTTAAAGATCATGCATTTCAAATTATGTCCTACCTGATCTGTTGTGTTCCATCAGCCGGTTTTCTTTGCCCAGACAGACATCACTCTGCATGCTATTGCAGGCCATATTCAAGTCTGTCTTGCAAAATGTAGGAGAGCTCGCTTGAGGAGCAGGAGGGATGTGCTTCTTCCGCTTTCTTGGCAGTTTCTGTTTTGCCATTGCCAGGGAGTAGTACATTCCAAAATTGTTAACAATGACAGGCACAGGCATGGCTATGGTCAGTACCCCAGCCAAAGCACACAGAGCACCCACTAGCATGCCTGACCAAGTCCGAGGACACATGTCCCCATACCCAAGGGTGGTCATGGTGACCACAGCCCACCAGAAGCCAATGGGGATATTTTTGAACTGTGTGTGCTCACTGGCCGATGGGTCATTGGGTTGGGCTCCTACTCGCTCAGCATAGTAGATCATGGTGGCAAATATCAAAACACCTAGTGCCAGGAATATTATCAGCAGCAAAAACTCATTGGTGCTAGCTCGAAGCGTGTGGCCCAGCACCCTGAGGCCAACAAAATGTCGGGTGAGCTTGAAGATTCGCAGGATTCTCACAAACCTCACCACCCTGAGGAAACCAAGCACATCCTTAGCAGCTTTGGAAGAGAGCCCACTCAAGCCCACCTCTAGGTAAAAGGGCAAGATGGCCACAAAGTCAATGATATTCAAGAGGTTCTTGATGAATTCAAGTTTATTGGGTGAAAAAATGACACGAACTAAAAATTCAAATGTAAACCACACCACACAAACTCCTTCTACGTAAGTCAGAGCAGGATCGGTCTCAATTTCATACTGTAGAACTGTTTCTGTGCTGTTGATGACTTGCTCAGTTTTGTTTATAATGGTATTGAAAGCCTCATGGGTTTCCAGGCAAAAGGTTGTGATTGAAACTAGGATGAAGAATAAAGAGGCAAACGCAATGAACTGCAAAGGAGAAAATAGAAAAAAGAATCAGAACCTTACGCTAATGCACACACGGTACTTTACATTGTTAATACATTCATCATCATTACTATCATGTATGTTAAACTGATTAATTTCAAAAGCTCCTAAACTGATACACAGACTCCCACTCATAAAACATAAAACTAAAGGCTACTTATTTGTGCAGTGCATGCTGCATAAAATATAGTCACTGGGAAAACTTTGACTGTGGGTATCAGGCAAGCTGAGAGCCATAAAAAAAGAAGTGGCATTTTTTGTTGTCTGCACTGAGGATGCAGGAATCCATTTGTCAAATCATCATGCAAAAGACCCTGATATCCCACATTAAACTTCAGAGTTCTCAGTCTCTCAGAGAAAACTGAAAAATTGGGTAGATCTGAATATGTTTGAGATCATCATACCTAAGGTTAAGAAACCCTCCAATTAAGCCATCAACATTTCCTGTACATAAAAAGAGATTCAAACAGAGATTTCATTTGCATTGCCACTAATTCACAGAAGTGGATTATCTTCTATGAATTGGCATATAGAGATGTTCTGACGGATTGTAGATGGAGTTGGTAGAAGAATCTACCAACAAACATTCAGCATGCTGTGAAGGAGAAAATAAAAACCCACACTCTCCAACCCATTACTTTGACCCATTTATCCTCTTTGCATCCCTCTGTTTTCTCTTTTTTCATATCAGACATAAGCTACATGTCTTTGTAGCATATTCTCACTCTGTCTTTTGTCCACTATTCAGAACAATTTCTAATCAAGCCTTTGATGCCAGCCTCAATAGCCTACTTCATTCTCCCATATTGCCCCAATGGCTAAGAAATAGTCCAAATAAACAAGGACAAAGCCATTTTATTATTCTCCATCAAATTCCTCCTTGTACCTTTGCTTTGCTGTGATGCCTCCAAAAACCATTTCCCAGCAGTTGAACAGCCAGACTCTTCCACTGCCTAATGGACTGACTGAGTTTACCTAATCATTTTCATGTACTCCCCCCTCTCTTATTAACATCTATGTTGTAAGCTTTTTGGGGTAGGAAATGACTTTTCTGTTCGGAACAATGGGATCCTGATCCAAGATTGGAACTTGTTGGGGCTAAAAAGTACAAATATCATCCCTATCCAAACCATACCATACAAACCATAATTTAAATTCTACATAAAGACTGCTATCAACCCTGACACAACACAGACCTAACACCCTAACCTGCCACAGGTACAGCGGGGGAACCACAGCAGCCCTGCTTCTAGAAAATGTTGTCAATATACGCTCAAGAGGTCCCAGGCAGAGGGTCACGCCTATCCTTACCAATTTTGTGTTGTCTACAAACTTGATCAAGAAGCTTTCTCTGCGAGTATCTAAATATTAACACACACTTGAAACAGCACCGGGCCAAGGGCAGACCCCTCTGGGATTCCACTTGAAACCTTCTGCCATTCTGACATGGACCCATTAGTAATTACCCTTTGCTTGAGGCCACCTTATAGTAATTTTATCTGGCCCACATTTCTCCAATTTGTTTATGAGAAGGTTGTGTGGTACCTTGTCAAAAGCCTTGCTAAAGTCTAGATACACTATATCTACAGCATTCCCTTAATCCACCCAAGTAGTTACTTTGTCTAAGAAGATCAGGTTTTTGTTTGACACTTTATTTTTCATGAATCTGCATTGGCTGCCTGTGATAAGCCCTTCTTCCTCCAGGTGCTTGAAACGGCCTTCCTCAGGATACGCTCCAGCAACTTCTCAAGTACTGAGGTGAAGTTAACCAGTCTATAACTCCCTGAGTCCTCTTTCTTGCCGTTTTTAAAGAGGGGCACTACACTGGCCCTTTACCAGTCCTGTGAAACCTGGCCCGTCTCCTACAGCTTCATGAAGAGGGCTCTGAGATCTCCTCTGCCAGTTCCTTTAGGACACTGAGATGAAGTTCATCCAGCCCTGATGATGTGAATTCATTCATACCCAACAAAAGCTCTCTGACAATCTCTTTTGTTATATCTTGTAATAATAAAAAAAAGCAACAAATGGTTATAAATTAGGTTGCTCCATAGTTCTCACTGTAAGGCCCCAGCCCTTACAGGAATTAAGATTAGGTTGCTCCTAATCTTGTCATTCGCACTGACATGACCTGGGGCAGGTATATGGTTCAGGCTTACTTTTTCCACACACAAAATTTTTTCAGCACAGATGGTTCATGCCATCTCTGGGAAGGAAAAAATTAAGAAAAGAATTCACAAGAATTCATAAAGTCTTTTCACTAAGATGCTTTAGCATTCAATGCTGTGGAACAGAGATCCAAAATTTGGATAGAGGTTGCAACAACAGCTGGGACAGGCTCTTGACTTTTCTAACTAACCCAATTTGGCCAAGTCATAAATCTCTGAAAAAATGCCACGTTGCACATGCTCCATAGGTATTCTTAAAAGAGTTTTCTAGCTAAATTTTCCCAAGATTTCATCTGGCATGAGCATGCTAAACAGATGAGAAAATAGCAAGTATGTGTGGAGACTGGAACTAGGTGGACAAAGGAACCAAGGATGAAACAAGTATGAAGAGCCTAGGCATTGAAGCCTGAGACTGGCTAGGTAAGATGCCCAAAACAGAAAAAAGGAGCCAAAGAGAGTGGAATTAGGATAAGGAGAGTGGGTGGGATTAACTGGAGAGATCATGGACAGAACGAGTCGGGCTTAGACCAGAAAAAGCAGTAGAATGTGTAACTCCCTTAACTCCCCTCAAAACAGAAACTGAAATACATTTCAGGATTATTCAGTCTTGACACTAATCTACTGTCAGCAAATATGGCAGTGCCACCAGTCATGTCCAGCTGCTCGCCAAGCACCCCCCCTGCCCCGACTCAGCGTCCAACAGTGCACCACCCTCCCCACCCCCGCCCAGTGGCCAGGGTTACACTGCTCTGTGTCTGTCTGCCGGGGGGTATAATGATGCAAAAAGGTTAAAAGCCCCAGAATTAAATAATTTACTCAAGTAGCAGAGGTCCATACACTGCATCTGAAGGTTTAGTCCATTTAAATACACATGATAAAAATCTATTTATTTAAATTACCTAAATGATTGAAAGATCAAAGTTGCTACTAACAAGCCTAGAAGTTAGAAGGATTTTAATCATTGAAGAAGGCAGAACAGTGTGGAATCTTATAGTCCAACTTGTTCAAAGAGGCATATACTTGCATAAGCTACAGTGTACTTTGTCAGATGCAGTGAATTAACTTGCAAAGAATAGGGGTACCCAATAGAAAGGAATAAGGCAAGGTAAAGGTGCACTAACTGAACCAGGGATGCATAAGCTTTTGAGAGCCACAGCTCACATGATCAGAGTCTATGAAAGGACATGCACAAAGCAGGCTATCAAACAGAAGTAGTGATTAAAATACAAAAAACAGATGCAGAGAAAAGGGAGGAATGGGAGCCCTACTAAGAGAGGCAGAGGGGATTGATAAGAACAATAAGGCAATAAACACATAGGGACATAAAAGCAAATCCAGGTAATGGAATAAGAATCCATAGTCCCTGTTCAGATCATAACTTCACCCAATCCAGCCTGTGAATGATTTCTTCTTCTGCCATTTCACATTCAAAGTTGATTTCTAAAATTCCATTGTTTAAGAGCAACTACTCTTGAGATCAGCAATGAAATGTCCAGGAAGTCTGAAATGTTTTGCCACAAGATTGTCATTCTAGACTTGATGTCAGCTCAGTATCCACTCATTCCGTCATGTAGGAATTGCTCTATCCAACACAGACAGCAGAGGGACACTGAGCAGATAATGCTGTATATGAAATCTTATGTTATAGTCCATGTTATTTGGTCCAGTGATAGTGTAATCTGTGTTGATGAAGGGACATAACTGGCATCTGAATCTCTTTGCAAGGCCTGGTGCCTCAGCGAGAAAAGTATTTAGGTATCCTGTTTCTGGAGAAATGCTGTTTTGAGGCTGGCACGCTGTGAGCCAGGACAGGTTAGCCTTCCGTGGCTACCTTGAAATGGGTGTCATTTTCAAAGAGGAGTTAGAGGTCATTAATGGTGTGCCCAAGCTGTGTTGTTCAAGCTGGGGGCTGTAGGTTATAACCAGAAGGATTCTCTTGTCCTGTTATACAGGTAGTAAAGTAGCAGCACAACTAATGGAGTAGGGCATTAGTTGATTTGAGTGGTTAGTTTTGGGATTGTGCTGTAAGTGTAGGAATCCCTAATCTAGACCCCAAGTGGGACCCTTAATCCTAGTTGATGGGGAACAAAGCAAATATGGTAGTAACATACATTTTTTTAAAGTAATAAGGTGTCTTCTCTGACCTATGGTGTCATTTCCATCAGCAACCAGCACCCACAGGATGTTTCTTTGCTATGCAAGCTGATCAAGAGGACTGTAAAAAGACAGTCGGGTTTCAGGCCAGAGACACCATGCATTGCTCTGATCAACGATTTCCTCCCATCTACTGGTTAGGAATGTGGATGAATACTTTGAGATCTTTCTGAAGCGCATGGTCCTGTGCTGCACATAACTAGGATGAATCCAGAGGGAGTCTACGAGTTGCTCTTCCTTTACCTGGAAAGCCCTCATATGCAGAGAATCAAAGCCCCAATTGTCTCTTCCATACACTTCTATCTAGTTGAAGCCCTTTAGCAAGCAGGTGAGAGAATACAGGCTGAAATGGCCACATAAAAGGCACTTAGTTTCTCCTTTTGAAGGAGAAGGAAAGCTGTGTCCATTTCATTAATGCAAAGCTAAAATAGTCACCTGATCATGGTCTGGTCATGCTGATTCATCCTTTTTGACATCTAGGCTTGATTATTTCAGCTTACCTTACTTACAGAAGCAACTATGTGCCCTGAAAAATCCCTTAACTGGTTCAAATGCAGGAATCCATCAGTTTAGCAACACATTACCCCAGTTCTCCATTCTCTACACTGTCAATGAACTCATAAGCATAGTTATTTCTCCTACAGGCAGAGAAGAAAAAGTGGCAGAGAAGTTGTGTTTATTTCTATTTTTAAATATTTAGGAGGCATTAGAAACTACATTGATGAAGATGACAAAAGCAAGCAAAGAGATTGGATAGATTAAAAAGAAGTCAGTGACATTTTGGGATTCATAACACCTTAAAATGATTTAAAAAAAAATATATATATATATACACACACACACACATATACATACACACACACACACTACATTTCAATTATTTCACACTGTAGACCAATAATAATAATAATGATGTGTGACCCTGGGCACAACACTACCCATACCTTCACCTGAATAGTGGCTACTGGGTACCCCAGAATCCCAGTGGCCTCACCCAGCTCCCTGGGTAGCAGCTGCAGAGTGCCTGAGTGGAGAGCCTCCCCTTACAATCAAACAATCTTGCAGACCATTATAAAACTATTTACAGGATTTAATTATTTCCAAGGTAACATATAACCAATGCAATAGACCAAATGTTACACCACATGACCTGGTGATGGTGGCTTAAGGGTTAATGCTTCTTGGATACACATTACACTAGGGCAAGGTACACAAATTACCCATGATAAATAAGGAACCAATAAGTAATTACATTGATACTCCAACTAATAAACCATCACGAATTTATTTACTCAATCCACAAAACGTTTACACCACGTACTGAGAACCTGTGCGCACTGCCCCTGGCTGGGTGTCTCAGGACTGGCTGTGCCCCTGCACAGGACCTGTGGGCAGTCCCTGCTGCTTGCATCCCTCACACAAGCTCCAGGGGTCTCTGTGCAGCAGGCGATGGCTCCTCCCCCGCAGTCCCTGCAAGAGAGCTTGCAGTCCCTGCCCAGAGCCCTTCCTTGGTTCAGCACGGAACAATATCTGAGCTGCAGGTTGTAACAGTTTCCCCTACCCAGCACAGCATCACAGCACCTGGTAAATGCGGCTCCTCCCTGTGCCCTGCCTGGCCCAGGGCTTCTGGTGGCTGGAGCAGTCCCTGCCAGTCTAGCCCACGGCTCCCTCCAGCACCTGAGCCTGCCCCTCCCTGGTGCCTTCTCACTCGCGGGAGAAAAACCAGGGCGGTCTCCAGCAGTCTCCCCCTGGCCCTGCATCCCCCTTCCCTGTTGTGCTCACTCAGCAGTTTGCAGGAGGGTCTTCCCAGGCTCGGAGTCTCCTCACAGGCAGCTCTTCTCTTGTTCTGCCCTGCGGGGCTGGAGGGGAAGGGGGGGAAACGGACACAGTGCAGCACTCTCCATGCAGACTCTCGCTGCTACTTCTGCAGGGCTGTGACAGGGGCTCTCGGGGGAGATGGCCACGGGAAGATCCTTTCCTTGGTCTCCAGCCTGTCTCTTCCCCAGGGGAAAACTGCTCCTCTCCTTTAAACAAGCCTCTCTGCCAATCCCAGGCCAGAACTCTTCCTGGGCTTTAGCTAACCTCCCTCATTCTAACCCTGTCCAGGTTGCATCACTCCTCCCACTTCCAAGAGGGCTACCTCCAACACAGCTTCACTTGCACTTAGGGCATCCAGTGTCCCAACTGGGACAAACTCTGTCTCTTCGCACTCTCTCTCTGTCCAGGGCAGCCCTTCCCATTCCTTCAGGTGGGTCCATTTTAAATGCTGCTACAGATGTAACCACAGTTACATATAAGGGTGAATGCAAAATATGCAGTGCTCTTTCAGCTATTAAGCAAAACCCCTCTCACAGCTCTATTTAATCTTGACAATCTCATGCCACAATGCGCTTATCAAAATTTGAGATCCAGGACAATCTCAGCCTTTGCCTCAGTTGGAAATCAAACTACTAGAAGACAATGGGAGACAGGAAAAATTACTATTAAATAACTTTGGAAATCTGTAACTGTCACATACAATTGAGGTGCTTTAAGCTAAGGAGTTAAATGCAGTGTGCCACTTGATCTTTGATTAATTCATATCATTATACATAAGTACTGAAGACAAGTATTTCCCAGGGCCGGGGAAGGCTAACTCTGGGCTAAGCACTTCAAAGGTAATATAAACTTCATATCCAGCACAGTTAGGGGAATGAAAAAGTTTTTTTGGCAGATTTCTCTGCTGTAATGGAAAGTAGCTGCATTCTCTTAAACAACAGTATTTCAGCACCATAGCTTCTCAGATTTGACTGCATGGTACACTAAAGATAGAATGCGTTTACACGGCTCCTGAAATTATGGCCTGTAATATGTTGGTGATTCATAAGTCTGGGTTGTGAAGTCTGGGTTTCCTTGTGAATGAGCATTTTACAGTTGCTAACACCACAGAACAAACTTCCTGAAGCTGGAGTAGGCCAGTACACTTATGAATGCTTAAGGCCAGAATTTCTGACATTGTTACATAAACTAACAATGCAGACAGGCACTTGGTAAAATCTTCAAAGGGACTAAGCAGTTTTGGCATTTAACATTTGGGTATTTCTGAAAATCCTGCTAGTTGTCTATCTGTATCTTGAACTGGTTAAATACCTTTGAAAATCTGGCCTTTTTGATTAGGGGCTGTAGGGTATCCAGAAAGACATGCAATAATATGACTGCATGCTACTTAGCTCTTTTGGTAGTTGACTTTCTATCTAGTAATAAACACTTATTTCTGCCTTCTTTCTGTTAGTGAAGGGGAAAGGATGTTATGAGGACTTCAAAACGTCTTTTAAACTCCTGAAGTAGGTTCTTCGTCCTTTCTTTTTCTTTTGCAAATCAATTAAGCATGTTTTATGCCTGTCAAAATACTGCTTACAAATTTCCCCGGGTATGGTTTGCTTAATCTCTTAATTCACCATCTAAAGCAAGATCTCTCAACTGCGAAGATTTGAAGCACCCTTGTGAGGTATGTAAAGAGATCCAGAAGGTACAAAAATAACTTACATTTGGTAAAATAATAGCGCAATTGTTTTCTGCTGCGAGTCTACTGGAAAGGGAAAGTTAGTTTTAGGGCCCCTGTGGTAGGTACCAATTGAAGCTGTGACAACTGTATACTGGAGTACAAACAGCTTGAAATTCATTATAGTGAGGTAAAGACAAGACAGAGAGGCAGCCATAATTTGGAATGTCTCTGTTCTGCCAATTTTAAGTCCAACCTTAACAGCACTGTAACTCACTTGTCCACATCTAATAAATTAATCACTGAATCTAAACTGATATCCATGTTACAAGATTTCATCTGCCTTGGTGCAATGTTATATGCTTGTCTTTCTCTCATTTGAGTAGTTAACTTGCTGAAACACTATTTTTGTATGGCCAATAGTAACTATCAATTTTATTCTACAAAACTAATTTAAAATTGTGATGTGACCTGGTAATTTTAACTTCTTCAGTATACCATATTTTCTTACATACAATATGTACCTTTTCCCAAAACTGGAGCGTGCTTTGTATGTCAGAGACATGACAAGAAAACTTTCTGCCACTTACCTGGCATATGTGAAAGTAAAGTCTACATGCAATGCACAGGGAACTGAACAACGGGCAGGCTCTGCTCCCAAGCTTCTAGGCTGTAACACAAATTGGCTGACATGACCAGACATACATTAAGTATATCAACTGAACTCACCCCATCAGCTGCAAACTCTCTCCCTACTATATGGGTACAAGCTATGATACAGCACTAAACCAATAGTGACCAAAGTATATAACAGTACCATCAACTATCCAAATCTTTAAGATGAAAGTGCTATTTGATCTAGAGAGTGCAAAGCAAACTGAGACATGTAGTATGGAATCGACATCTCTATCTTGATGAGATCGAGGCCTCTGATGGGCAAAATTTTAGGAGCTCCACTTTGATTTAATACATGCACTTGGCAACTATGAGCAATCATTTTCTTAAGCATATGGTAAGTAACTTCCAGCCTACCCCAAAATAAACTTAATAATAACTCATAGCAGAATTCAACAGAAACATAAAATAACAATCAAATAAATATTCAGTATTTCTCCAAATCAACTAGGAATTAAATTAGCAAATAATTAGCAGCTACAACTGTACTGTATTTAAGCAAGAATGTCTTATTCAGGTCAGCAATTAGATTCTGTGCAAAAATAGTTGCATGCAAGATTGTATTACATGCTATTTAATCATAGAAAATTAGGGTTGGAAGGGACCTCAGGAGGCCATCTAGTCCAACCCCCTGCTCAAAGCAGGAACACCCCCAACTAGCTCATCCCGGCCAAGGTTTTGTCTAGTCAGGCCTTAAAAATCTCAAAGAATAGAGATTCCACAACCTCTCTGGGTAACCTGTTCCAGTGTTTTACTACCGTCCTAGTGAGAAAATACTTCCTAATATCTAACCTAAACTTCCCTTGCTGCAACTTGAGACCTTTGCTCTTTGTTCTGTCATCTGTGACCACTGAAGAAATCCAGGATGACACATTTGATCATGTTTAAAAAGGATGCATATCCTATTCTACTAACCACAGCTTGAGGATCATCTAGGAGTACACTGCTAAAACCAAAGTACAGCTCTAGTAGGTTTCATTTTAGGGACAGATTTATTGATAACCCTGCAGCCCTTATTCAGATTAATGTACATTCATGAGTTATATGTATTCAGGCATGTTTATATATATGCCATTCATTGTTATGATGGGCAAGGAAGAATCTTATTTCAATATTCATACTAGGCTCCACATGCCATCTGACTGCTATGCCTGAGTGTTGTGCATTGTCTAAACTATAAGCTTTTTGTGTTTTGGAATCATTCACTTTTGTCAAAGATCAAAGTCTTTGATTTCAGATGCCGATGGCAAAAGGTCAGATGGCAAAAGGTCAGAAGCTAACGCAACAAACTCTGTAATTGTAATTTATCCCTCTGTATTAACAGTGCTGCATATACACACCCCTGTCTGTGCCTCATCTTTAATCACTTGAGTCTCCCATATGAGAAAAAGA
The DNA here is from genome assembly GCF_052110815.1 of Crocodylus siamensis. Taxonomy (NCBI): domain Eukaryota; kingdom Metazoa; phylum Chordata; order Crocodylia; family Crocodylidae; genus Crocodylus; species Crocodylus siamensis. The sequence continues at coordinate 71,631,395 of NC_143398.1, forward strand.
AGCTAACCTTGAATTGTACATAACTCAAGGGCTATGACATCAAGAAAGATACCGTAACCTGGTAACGAGATACCAAATTGGCTGTCTTTGAAGAAATTGCGAAATTAAAGTAATATACTACGCGCGCCATCCTGTGACCAAACAGGACCAGTACCACCCCAGTAAAAATAACGCCCCCTTTTTTCTGAAACTTGAGCAAACAAAGAGAGCGTAAGTGCCAACTCATTAATTATTCATGCCTGGCGTGTAATAATTGGTCACTTTGCCAAATATAACTTTGAAAGAACTTCCGCCCAAAGCAGAGAACTGCGTATGCAGTCAAGAAGAACAGATTGTGCACAACAAATATTATTTCTCTGCCTACGTATCTTTCTGGCATACCCCTGTCTTGCCGGCCCATCTATCTCTGTCATTATCTTTCTTATCAAGAGCTCTCGGTAATCTGCAGACTGCAACGGCTTATATGAATTGCTCGAAATCTGTAACAAGCAAGGTTATTATCCACCCTGTAATTGCTGGTTAACATGATATCTGCATGCTGTAACTGAATAAATCAACTCCTCTGCCTACGCTGCAAGCCATCAGTAGCGTAAGTAAAATAAACTTTTTGTGTAACCACTAAGCTTTAAATCATCTGACTCCTGCCATTAACCCCACCTGTCCGGTCATAAATCCCTCCTCGCGCCAAGCCGGTTGTGTTGACCCAGGTTTGCAGTTCAAGGGTACACCGGCATTAGGGGTGCAACAACTTTGTGCTTGCACAGCATCTAACACGATCAGACCTTAACCTTTGCAGGTAACATACCTAACATATGTCTGGTCCTGTCAGCCAATTTGTGTTACAGCCCAGAAGCTTGGGAGCAGAGCCTGCCATTGTAAGAGAAGAGCCTCCGTATGATAAGAAGAACCTTCTAAGTAGCCATGTCTGAGGAGATGAAAACACTGCTTATGGTATGAAAGAATGTATACCAATAAAAAAAAAATCCTTTTTTATTTACCATTTATACATTTATTTCTCAAATACTATACAAGTTTAGACAACACACTGAAAGAAAATCTATCAGCGTTTTCCACAACAATTGCAATAGATGGGACTGGTAATCTCCATCTCTCGTTTTATTTATCAAGTGTAGTCTTTTCAATCTAATTTCATGTATTCTCAATCTGAAAGCAATGAGCCCCTAAAATGAAGCACACGTGTATTCCAAATCATATATCAATTAAAATAATATACTTAAGATTCTCTGAAGTTTGAACAGGATACAATATTTGCTGTTTCCTTTCCTAAAACTTGGCATGTTGCTATGCTATTGAACAGGTACTACACTTCATATTTCTATAAAAATGTCTACCTATTCTCTCTCAGTGAGCTCATAACTGGAATTCAGAAGCTGAAATCTTAAGGAGAAATTCAAATTGACCTGACACCATGACCACACTTTTTGCTTAAAACCAATATTTACAATTCTAAATGAAGTGCGTGACACTAGGGCTAATTACAGACATTTGGGAAGGTTAAGTTGGGTTCAAAATGGCTGCCCAATTTAAACTTAGCTTGTCCCAGTGCTGACCTTACACTTACAGATCCAGTCACAGTAACAGGCAATCAGTCTAAAACTGTAAATAAACAAGTTCCATGCACACAAACCGGTCTAAAAATTGCAGATGCAGTTTAAAATAAACTTGGGTCTATGTAGATTCATAGATGCTAGGGTCAGAAGGGACCTCAACAGATCATCAAGTCCAACCCCATGCCTAGGCAGGAAAGAGTGCTGGGGTCAGATGACCCTAGCAGATGCCTACCCAGCCTTCTCTTAAAGACCCCCAAGGTAGGGGAGAGCACCACCTCCCTCGGAAACCCATTCTAAATTTTGACCACCCTTACCATGAAGAAGTTTTTCCTGATATCTAACCTAAATCTGCTCTCTGTCAGTTTGTGACCATTGTTCCTTGTTACCTCAAGAGGCACCCTGTTGAACAGAGCATCTCTAATCCCTTGCTGCGTCCCCCTAATGAATTTGTAGGCGGCCATGAGATCACCTGTCATCCTTCTCTTGCGGAGGCTGAAAAGGTTCTGGTCCCTCAGTCTCTCCTCATAAGTCTTGTCCTGTAAGCCCCTAACGATACAAGTGGCCCTCCTCTGGACCCTCAAGTCTATCAACATCCTTCTTGAAGTACAGTGCCCAAAACTGGACGCAGTACTCCAACTGCAGTCTGACCAATACCGCATAAAGGGGAAGTATCACCTCCTTGGATCTATCTGTCATGCATCTACTGATGCATGATAAAGTACGGTTAGCTTTGCTGATGATTTTATCACACTGATGACTCATGTTCATCTTGGAGTCCACAACGACTCCGAGATCCCTTTCCTCTTCTGTGCTGCTGAGAGGGTCACTACCCATCTAGTACATGTGCTGGATATTTCTGCGCTCTAGGTGCAGCACTCTGCACTTGTCCTTTTTCTACTGCATCCTATTATGTACTGCCCACTTTTCTAACCTGTCCGGGTCTGCCAGCAATCGTTCCCTACCCTCCGGAGTGTGTACATCACCCCACAATTTAGTATCATCCGCAAATTTGGACAGAGTACACTTTCTCCCCACATCCAAGTCACTTATGAAGATATTGAAGAATACAGGTCCAAGGACTGAACCCTGCAGAACCCCACTACCCACATCCTTTCAAGTCAATACCAACCCGTCTACTACCACTTTCTTGGCATGACTGCTAAGCCAGTTTGCCATCCACCAAACCGTGTAAACATCTATGTCACAGCCTCTTAATTTATTCATGAAAATAGGATGAGATACCATATTGAAGACCTTGCTAAAGTCCAAGAAAATGACATCCACCTCTAGTTCTGCATCTAAGCATTTTGTGACCCTGTTGTAAAATAATACCAGATTGGTCAAGCATGATCTACCTGATACAAATCCATGCTGGTTTCCCTGCTAGATTATTAATCCCACTGGACTCCCACAAATATGATCCTTCATAATCTTTTCAAAGACCTTTCCAAGGATGGAAGTGAGACTGACTGGCCTATAATTACTCAGATCCTCCTTCCACCCCTTCTAGAAAATAGGGACCACATTGGCCCTTTTCCAGTCCTCTGGGACCTAACCCAAGCACCACAACTGCTCAAACAGCCATACCGGTGGTTCTGTGATGACAATGGCCAATTCCTTCAGTACCCTTGGATGCAGCTCATCTGGACCTGCTAACTTGAACACATTCAGTCCATCCAAGTGACTCTGCACTAAGTCAGCACCAGCAGTTGGTAGGCTGGTGTCCCTCTGATGCTGATCTAAGAACTCATTAGGAGACTTATCTTGAGCCCTGTTCAGGAACACTGAAGCAAAAAACTCACTGAATAGTTCAGCCTTGTCCCCCCTCTCTGTCACTAATTGCTCCTCCTTGTTCAGCATGCTGCCCTGCACCTTCCTTTTACTCTCTACATGCCTAAAAAGACTTTATGTTGTCTTTAATTTGTATCTTTAATGTAGTAGCAGACTAATCTGATTCAAATTGGTGCATAGAACATCTGTCTACTTCTACTGCACAGCCCCAGGGCTGGAAAAACCCAGCCACTGTCCCCAGCCCTGGGGCTACTCTTTCACCCTTCTTCCCCCCATACTGGTCTATTTTTTGTCTTCACCCCCAGCCCCCAACTGCCCAGCACTCTCAACTCTCATCCCACAAGCCACTCTGGGTGCAGCCACTTTTATTGGCATTTGCTGTTGCCAGAGGCGAGCAAGTAAGTCCTGGTGGGGGGCAGGGAGGGGCAGGAGGTGTAGGTTTTTTGGGAGGGCACCCCACCTGTGGGTCATGCCTGTTCCCCCCTACCCCACCCACGAGTCACGCCTCTCCCCCATCCCTCAGTAGATAAAACCCTCCTGCTCCCTCCTCTGTCTCTACCAAAGGGTACCCTTGAGCATTACCCACCTAACTCTGCAAGTTCAACTTCTTGCTTGAGTGTTAAATACATGGTACAATTTTTGCCTACTCTTCAACATCCTCTGAGAAAGATTCTGCCCAAGTATAAATAGGTCTGAGGTTGGGTGGGATGTCATCACTTACTTCCTTCCTCAATTCCCTCCACTATGTAACATATACTTTCTAACATGAGGATCCAATGGCAGCTTTTAAGGATTAGTCAGTTCATTTCAGTTTGACTGCAGGACTTACAAGGCTTGTCCTTGATATACTGGCTACAGAAAAAGAAAGGTACTGAATATTTAATAAGCCCTTGGAAATACAACATTTAATATTCTCTAGTGCAACTACAGTGTTGACTTGAAAAGAAAACAAAGGTCTCTTTCCAAAGAAATGTATTCATTGGCACAGTGTAAGAAATGATACATAAGTCTGGTGGTGTTCAATTGTGCATCTTCTTGGAACAAAAATGGTTTTTAAAAGAATTATCGGTCTTTACCAGTTCTGGTAGCTTGATCACAAAATTTAGGAGTCAAGAAAGGGTCTGTTTTACTTGTTAAAGAAACTAACCTTTAAGATTTGCCTGATAACAAACCCAATATTATTGCCTGCCAAAGGCACAGTTTGCTTATTTGGAGTCTACTCCTGCAAAATCCTGAGAACCCCTAAGTTCCCACTTAATTCACCCCTCAGCACCACATGCTGATCACCACTCTCTTGCTAGAGCCCACTGCAGAACTGGACCCAGAAAGCATATGCTACTTTTGTAAAAAATTCTGCTGGAGAAGGGCAGAAAAAATCTTGCAAATACTAGCTTCATTAGAAATTGGTTTTTTTTTTTTCCAGCCATTATCTTGCCCACAACTCCTTTTGTGTTTGCTTTGCACATACAATATATACTCATCCAACTGCTCACAGAAAACCAATTTTTCCTTCATCCATATTGCAGAAATAAATGGTGGGGATTTTTTTGTTTTTATGTTTCTGTTTTTTTACATGAGAGGGAACATAGCCGGGGACTGAAGTTTTCAAATCCCCTCACTAGAGTCCTGGTACACAACAAATTCAACTAGCCAGACAGAATTTGACCACATTCCTCAGAGTTAGGCTTATGTAGATATTGTATGATTGTGTTATAAGAAAATAAGTATGAAAATTTAAAGTCTGCATACAGCCATTAAATCTTGTAATGGTCTTAGGTTTCTAAGGATGATGCATTAGGCAAGGTCTCTACGGTTTAGGATAGAAAACCTGTAGTTTTTCTAAATTTTCGGTAACTATTTATGTGACACCTCTACCTAATCCTCCTCAATGCTGCCTTGATTATAGACATGGGCAACTGGTACCACCTCCATCTCGCTGGGGGTGTGGGGGGCAACTGGTACCACCTCCATCTCGCTGGGGGTGCGGGGGGGGGGGGTTTCAATCTTACTCACCGGCTTCTGGAAGTAGCTGCAGCACTCCCACTCCCTGCCTGGCACTTAGAGGGGGGGCACCAGCGCTCCTGCCAGTCCCCCCCAACCCATCACCTAGGCAGGGAGCGTAGCCTGTCAGGGGGTGCACGTGTACCCCCATGTACCCCCTACGCATTACCACCGATTACAGAAGAATTACACTTGTTAAAATCAGAGAACAGGGACAGTATTGTGCAAATTGTTGTGACCAGTCAGAACTAACTTACACAGCTCAGTTTTAAAATTCAGGGATAAAAGCACAATTGCTCATAGCAATCCAGAGTGCAAAACAGAATCTTTCAAAAATTCGAGTAAATTTGTGAAGATAGAGTATATTCAGGAAAATGATGAACTGTCTGATAACATTATATAAAAAAAGAGCTGATATTAAGCAACTAAATTATTTGTTCTGTGCCAGTAAATAGTTACCTAGGGACAGGCTGAAATCTTAAAATCAAATAACCCAAATCTTGTGAAAGACTGCATATGGAGTTGAATGTGGATGTTTAGTTTCATCTCTAGGTTAATAAGAAAATAGGGCTAGAAGAGATCTCATGAGATCAGGTAGTCCAACCACTTGCTCAAGGCAGGATCATTCCTGATGAAACCAATCCATGAAAGCTTGTGCTATAATATATCTACTTTGGTTAGTCTATAAGATGCAAATCTATCCTGCCTTCTAAACCATCCCAGCCAGGTGTCTGTCTGATCTGCTCTTCATAATTACCAGGGATGGAGTTTCCACAATTTCTGTAGCTATCCTGTTCCAATGCTGGACCACACTCAGAGTCAGGAAGTTCTTCCTACTCTCCAACCTAAACTTCCTTTGCTGAAGGCCTTTGCTCCTAGTCCTGCTCCCTATAGCCACAAAGAAAAAAACAAACAACAAATCTCCATCTTCTCTGTAATCACCCTTCAGGTATTTGAAGACTGTAATTAAATATCCCCCATAGTCTTCTCTTCACTAGACTAAAGAAGTCTAGTTCTTTCAGCCTTTCCTCATTATTCATACTTCTGAGGCCTCTAATTAACCAATTAGAAGATTAACCAATTGATTTTTGGATTATGATTAACCAATTGATTTTTGTTCCTCTCACAAGCCTCAGGAGATTGCTGCAATCATGATGTAGCTTCAAGAAAAAACTCTTGTAGATGCTTCAAATGTTAAACTTCAGTTTGTAGAGGTGATCTTTTATTAGACCAACTGGATATTTGCAAAAAAAAATATTTAAATTGCAAGTTTTATGGCGTTTCATATTTCACAGAGGAGTAAAACACCATAACCAGAAGTAAATAAGAACACATGCTGCTTGCATGTAAACAACTTAAAGGTAAGCAGACTATTCCAACTGTTCTCTGAGCCAAATCTGCATATAAAATGAACTTTTCCAAACAGGAGATTTCACCACCTTCAACTCTTCTATGAAATATGAGCTTTCTTTTCTATCCAGGAGAGCTTTTACAATATTTTCTCTGATGCCTGATGGAGGTGTGCCTGAAAGCTTGCAATTAAAGCTTTTTTTTTTTTTTTTTTTTTTGCAACTATCCAAATATCTAGTTGGTCTAATAAAAGATATCACCTCTATCATAAGTCCTGATTGCTTTTTCCTCTAGACCAATACAGCTACACCTGGATATCAAACTTCAGTTTTCAACTTTAATGCTAGAGACAGATATTACCCACAAACGTGTGTAAGTGGGTAAATTTGTAACACAACAGATGTTCAGTGCACATAAACCACTTCCAAAATGGCTCAAACAGGTTTAAGATAAACCTGGATGGATGTTTTATCAGACTGAACTCATTTAGGTTAAATCAGTTTATTGAATGTCTGAACTTGAATCTGAAGGGGATTTGGGTAACTCAGAGTCCCCCAGCATCACAGGTTTTTTTGTACCTCCACCACAAACCCCACCCTGCAGGGTGGTCAGGCTAGCCTTGGCCCAAGCTGTCTGCTCTAGCTGAACAGGGAGGTGTGCTCTAGTGGCCCTCCAGCTTCTAGCCTGGGACACCGCAGACATGTGGCTACATTTCCAGAATCAAAAATGAATGTCTGACACTCACTAAAAGTATAGTGTAGATACAGCTGCTATTCTCACTCTCCTCTCAAATACATTATCACTTACTTCCACCATCTTTCCCTAATCACAGTTGCCATTTTTCATTTCATGCATAAAAGAAGATGACACAGAATCATGAGTAGGAAGGGACCTAGACAGATCATCTAGTCTGACCCCCTGCAATGGACAGGAATGAGCACTGGGGGTGGGAGGGGTCATAAGACCCCAGCCAGGTGCCTATCCAGTCTATTCTTGAAGATCTCCAGGGAAGGTGAGAGTACCACCTCTCTGGGAAGCCTATTCCAGGCTCTGGCCACCCTTACTGTGAAGTAGTTTTTCCTAATATCTAACCTAAACCTATCCTCCCTCAGCTTGTGGCCGTTGTTCCCGGTGAGTCCAAGGGGGGCCCTGGTGAACAGACCTTCCCTGAGTCCCTGCTGGTGGCCCCTGATAAGGTTGTAGGCAGCCACAAGACTGAAGGGATTCAGGTTCCTCAGCCTCTTCTCATAGGGCTGGCCACAGAGGCCCTCAACCATACGAGTGGCCCTCCTCTGGACCCTCTCCAGGTTCTTCACGTCCCTCTTGAAGTGTGGCGCCCAGAACTGGACACAGTACTCCAGCTGCGTCCTGACCAGCACCGCATAGAGGGGGAGCAAGACCTCTCTGGACCTGTTAGTGATGTCCCTGTTGAGGCACAGCAGGGTACGGTTGGCTCTGCCTATTGCTTCATCGCATTGGCAACTCATATTCATCCTGGAGTCAATCATGACTCCAAGATCGCTCTCTGCCTCTGTGCTGCTGAGAGGGTCAGCCCCTAACCTATAACCATAATGCTGGTTCCCTCTCCCCAGATGCAGCACCCTGCACTTGTCCTTGTTGAACCGCATCCTGTTCAGATCCGCCCACTTCTCCAACCTATCCAGGTCTGCCTGGATGCGGTCCCTGCCTGCCGGTGTATTCACTTTACCCCACAGCTTGGTGTCATCAGCGAACTTGAACAGGGTGCTCTCCACACCTTGTCCAGGTTGCTAATGAAGATGTTGAACAGCACCGGCCCAAGGACCGAGCCCTGGGGGACTCCACTGCCCACACCCCCCCAGGTCGACTTCGACCCATCCACCACCACCCTCTGGGTGTGCCCCTGGAGCCAGTTTGCCGCCCATGTGACTGTGCATTCATCAATGCTGCAGTCCCTCAGCTTGCCCACCAGAATTGGGTGGGACAGTGTGTCGAAGACATCTATTATGTTCTGCCAACTACATAACAAAAGTATAAAACCAAGCTCACCTGGGTAAACTACTGTCCCATTCAGAAAAATAGAGGATCACAGATGTTCTTTATGCATCAAGATGTTTTACAGTGATGTCCCTCAGTGTAAGTGAACAGTAATTACTTTCTGAATTATTAGCATTTTTAAAAATTAATTCAAGATGAATATACTGGCATTATCACTGAACAAGCATAAGAAATGCACTCCTTCTTTCACATTACCAGTTTCTAAAGTTGAAAAATGATGCACTTAGAGTGGAGGAAACATTTTTGAGAAAATCTTTACAAAATAATAAGAGTGTTATGCAAATTACACTAACGACAAATTTTAGACATGTACTTAATTATCTGAAATATGAAAAAAATCCATTATTATGTAACTAATAAAACTGACCTAATTTTCAAACATTCTGAAAGCCTACAGGTCACATTGACTTTAATGGCCAATGAAGCCATTTCTGTATCCATGTCTGCACATGGATTTAGTAAAATCTGATTGGGAGGCTTTAGCATTATAGTTGCAAGACCAACATTAAACCTGGCTTTATAGAGTTCTTGCCAAAAGCTTGCTTTTTGTAATATAATAGCTTTCTTTTAGCACACATTGATACCATTCTTTCTTACCCACTGTATTAATTCAACACAATTCAGCATTCAACATAATTGTAAAATATGTTGCCGTTATAATTTTGTGCAGAGACGTATATAAATAGGCAAATGATACATCTGTCAGCTAGTGGTACTACAATTCAAACCAACTTTGAGAACACATCGTAATACAGGATGCTAGGGTTTTTGGTGCTGGAGTATTTGCTGTTCAGATGTTCTTTGATCATCTGCTCCTTTTTTCCTGGTAGTGGGAACTCTCTCTCAAGCACAGACTTAGGCTTTACCAATTTCAGTGGCATCTGAGGGGCATTTCAACATGGTTATGCACTTCCTCATATTCCATTTCTAGAATGAACCACTCCCAAAAGCTAAATCCTTGTCCTATTTGGTGAGAACCTCAAAGTCACCCCATTTACCCTGGATGAGTATCTGGCCCAAATAATCTAAGGATCTTTGGAAGTTAGGGAAGAAATATCAAAAGAAAAACAGAGTTAAATAATATATTTTCAACTGTATTTAAATAGCACTTCCAAAGGACTGAAAAACAATTTACATACTTAAAGCAAAACACATATGCTGTGCTGTTAAGTAGTATATACTTTGCCTTAGCTGAGCATGTGGGAAGTGGATATGACCTGCATTTCAATGGTAGGTGAAAAACCTGGACAGTGGGGGAAAAATTCAATGGGGTACATGGTAAGGGAGCTAAGGGTCTTCCTCTCAAACCTTAAAGTAGTAACAGATCATTTTGCTTTTACTGCTGTTGTCGCGGTCCCCTATCCATGTCTACATGAGACACGCAATAGGACTACAGACCTGGAAGAACACACAAAGAAAAGCCACACAAGTTCTACCACCTTCAGGGTCTTCCAGGATCAATAAAGAATGGATAAATGTTGTTTCTGCCAAGAACACTGATTGTACCAATTCCCGTCTAGCATTATCATCTTTCTGAAGGACTAATTAAATTTCCAAAGCTCTCAGAGGTTAGCTGCTCAGAAAAACTGAACTCAACTTCCTTTCAGCGACAAAGTGGCCGGGGCCCAGGGCAGCTACCACACACAGGGGCAGTAGTGACTTCTGGTTGCCACCCCTAGTGCAACTGGGCAGTTGTGGCAGCAGGCTCTTTTTCACTTTCTCCCTCCTCAAGTCAGCATCCAAAGCAACTGCTCTGGTCACCTGCACTAATTACACCACTGCTTCCTTTACTATTATGCTGTTAGTCCAGTATTGAACCCAACATATAGCCCTTGCCTAAAACATGTAACCCATTTACTAAGTTTTTATTTTTGGAACTTCAGTGCAAATTTCAGGGACCTGCCAATTAAAGGGCAATTTATTTGATCATTTTCTGTTGCTCCCAGCTGCTTTCCTTTCCATTTCCTATCTAATCTGGCTGAGCTGTGACTATCCCAGCAATATACTAAATTTTACAGTTATGAGTTTGGTTGTTTATTTTTAGCTACGCTTGGGATTGTCACTCCAGCAGTTACGATTTAAAGACATAGTTTTGATCTCACTACTGAAAATGCTTGCATGATTAAATGGATCGATAAGCAAACCACTATCACTTATGCATCAAGTGCTATAAATTGCTATAAATTTATGTGATAAAATAACAAAAATATTTCTAGTAACCATAAAAATGCAGAGCATACTCTTTCTTTAGTTACAGACCAAGATAAACAAAAAAGGCACTTCTTTTAGCCACGGTTCTGAGTTACAAATTATAACATGAGATGTTCTGCTCTGATATTCCTTACTACTCCTGGAGAGTATTCCAAATAAAAGCCAGAATTCATGGAAGGTCTAAGGGGAAAGGCGAATTACCATTGCTCTTTCAACCAGGAAGCTAACCATTTTAATTACTCTCAAATCTATGTGTTATATTAAGTTAGCTTCTGTGCATACTTAGTTTCCTTGTCCTTAAACTGCATGTTCTTCGGTCAGTCCCTGTGTGCCAGGAACTGATCCTGTGCCAACTTAGCCGGGCTCTGCATTCTTGGATCTAGCCCTCTACTACCTCAACTGGAACCAACACGACCTTGGTCATGCTCTGTGCCACTCTGGCCCAGCCCTGCACAAACAAATCTAGCCCCACACTGCCACAACCCAGCTTTGCATGCCTGGATATGTCCCCATGCTGATTCATCCCCACGTGCCTGATCTACAAGGTTCCCCATGTAAATTTGGCAACAAGAGAACAGCAATTAAAATTGCTTCTGCTCTCCTGTCACCAAATTTTGGGACCCATAAGCAGCTAATGGGCCAGATGACATGGCTCTGTGGGCCAAGGGTTGAGTATTCCTGGTCTAGATTGAGTTTTCAACTTGTAGGTTTATAAGTTAACTCTGTTGTGGGTGTCACTGGGAGTTACTACATTCCAATACTAGTTTATTGACTTCAGTCTACTTCTTACTATCCATGTCATAGAAACAACCACAGTTGACATTAATTGGCACCCTGGAAGAGTTAGAAGCGACTCAGGACTAAATGAAGAGCAAGACTATGATCTACTTCTCCCTGAGAAAGACCAGTCTAGAACCATAAATATGGGACTTTTAATAATTCCATTTCCAAGAATCAAACAATCAAATGGTGTCATTTTAGTACAGGTTTATACAATTTATATCAGTATTTATATTTATATGCGATTACACATGACAACATTAACGTAAAAGAACATCAGAAAAACTGCAAAACCAAGCTATCAAAAGCCAAGAGATACAAAAATTAACGTTACCCAAACAATCAAAGATCCTTTTTCTTGTGCATGTGCTCTATGACCCAGTTTCTAATTATATAATTGCACAGGGATAGGGATGATCCTGCCTCAGGCAGGGGCTTGGACCCGATAACCTCTGAAAGTCTGTTCCCACTCAGTGCACACTTACTATTCAGAATTTTGTTCCATCCTCATTCTTAAATATCTTATTTGCTATATAGCGTATAATCCCTGCTCTGAAGACAGGACTATTAATTTACACATTTTATAGTCTTAATCCTATCTAAGTGCTAATATCTAAGCTCTTCAAAAGCAATTTATTCATTTCCATAGCATGCCTGTGAGATGAGATGGTACTATCATCTCTATTTTTTACACTTAAGAACAGAGAACTAGAGATCCTCAGAACTATACAAATGCCCTACTTTCATTAAAGGCATTGCTATAAATTAGGAGTGTAAAACTCATCTGGCCCCATGGCTGGGTGTGGCATGGAGCTGATCTGCAACCAGGATCAGGTCCATGAACCCCCTCTCCCAGTTGTCACTCCAGCTATCTGGGACTTATCCAGATTAGAGAAACTGGACCTTTTCAGCCTCCGCAAGAGAAGGTTGAGAGGCGACCTGGTGGCTGCCTATAAGTTCGTCAGGGGGGGCACAGAAGGGATTTGGTGAGTATTTATTCACCAAGGCGCCCCCGGGGGTTACAAGAAATGATGGCCACAAGCTAGAAGAGAGCAGATTTAGATTGGATATTAGGAGGAACTTCTTCACAGTTCGAGTGGCCAAGGTCTGGAACGGGCTCCCAAGGGAGGTGGTACTCTCCCTTACCCTGGGGGTATTCAAGAGAAGGTTGGATGTGTATCTAGCTGGGGTAATGTAGGCCCAGCACTCTTTCCTGCTTATGCAGGGGGTCGGACTCGATGATCTATTGAGGTCCCTTCTGACCCTAGCATCTATGAATCTATGAATCCCAGTGTATAGTGCAAATCCTGGTGTGGCCAAAATGAGAGCTGCATGTGGTACAGTCCAGTCGAGCTGTGTAGCAAGGATTCCTGACCAGCCAGAGCAGGTATCACATGCTGCATGTGGTACCCACCCCAGCTGGATTGCACAACACTTGCTCTGGACTGGCTGGAGCAGGCATCATGTGCCGTGCAGTCCAAGAGCCGCCACGCCATGGTGCCTGCTCCGGCAGGTCTGGGATCTATACCACATGCCCTGGGACTGACTGTACTTCATATGGCACCCATTTATTAAAGCCATTCTGGGATCCACACTGTACATTATCTCTTATACAGTGCAGTTCCAGTGTGGCCAGGGTGGGTACTGCATGAGTTACACATCCTGGGCCCTGCCTGCGAAGCTGATCTGGCAAATGTCATGCTTCATGTGGGTCTTCAGACCCAGGGGCAGTACAGGGGCCAGATGGCAAGTTTCTGTGAGCTGGATCCAGCCTGCAGGCTGTTTGTTTGACACTCCTGCTATAAATAAAACACGTTTAAAATTTAAGTTAAGAGGATACCATATTTTCTTGTATACAACATGCTCCAGAATAAACACACACACACCTTTTTTTTGAAAGGCAGAATAAAGAAAAAAAACTTTTACTTGTAGTAAGGAACTGAATAGCAATAGTTAGGGAACCAAACCTGCTCATTGTTCTGCTCCCTGTAATTCACATGCAGATTTTACTTTTGCTTGTGCTAGATAAATGGAAGAAACTGCTCTTATCACATTTCTCACATATAATATGCACTGCCATTTTCATTTCCAATAACTGTTTTTGGGGGGGAAATTGTGTTATATGTGAGAAACTTTTGAGCCTGTGGACCAGAGGTTAAGGGGGAAAAAAGTCTACTAATTTTGGGTATCAGATGTGACATAGCCAAGACCTGCTTTTTCAGTGTATTCAGCATTAAATGTCATTGTACCCATTCAAAGCACAGGAGCCATTGACTTCATTGTCTTCAACAGATAACTACCACCGTAGCTACTAGAGTAATTCCTTGTATCATCGCTCTATGTTGACCACTCTATGTAGACCAGCACTAGTGGACAAGCAAGTTAGCAGTATCACAGGTATTTATTTACAACAGAAACAGAGTGACACTCAGGAATCTGGAAAAGGTACATCTAGAAGGCAAACTCCCAGTTTCTTTTTCCCAACTTGTCCTAATTTCTTCAAGTTTCCTTTCTAATTCACAAATACCTTTTCATTTCCAATTTCTCCACTCATAGTTCAACTTTTCCTACACTCAATTCCCCACTTGATCCTCCAGCTCTTCCTCCAGCCTCAGTCTCCCCTTTACCCCTGCCTATTCTTGCTGCAGCCCCTCATTTTCCTGCCTCTGTCTCAATTCTTGGTACAGCACGTCTTCTCCATTCACCACAGATTTTTGTTCTATTTTTCTTCCTTCCCCAATTTATATATCTCCCCTAAACATTGGTTCCTAATCCCAGTTTCCCTGCCTTTGTGTTTAACCAAAATTAAACACAAAAACAGAACCATGAGTCAGATACCCAGAATACAAAATACCAGGCTAAATGGTTAAAGGCAGGCAAAAACTTAAGAAACTGAAAACATGGTCTAATAATGTTTTTATAGTTAAAGGAGACATTATCATTATGCTACTTTGTCCCACCTACAAAATTACAGCGCAGTGCAACTTTGATATGGTGTAACTCTGCAATACATATTCATGTAAACTTATCAAATCTGTAACTACAGAATTTGGATATATTTCATACAGGTGCTACCCTCAGGGCTGAAACGCATGTTACCATTTTTCCTATTTTTCTTAAGTAGTATTAGTTCTTCCTGGAACCTGGCCCATGGGAGAAAAATTCAGTGCTTAATTAAATCCACTGCCAAGGTATAAAGCAATTCCTCTTCAGCTGAAGATATCTTTCTATAGTTACACCACTAGTGAATCTTTAAAATGAATTAGTATTTTAGCTTACATTTCATCTTAGTCCAGACAAGATAATGTCCTTGGAATGTTTCCACAAACTCACAACAACAGCTTAAACTCCTTCAAGGTAAATGCATTAATACAAAAATGTAACAGGCAACTAAATTGATGAACTGATAGATTCTAGTGGCATCTTTAATTGAGTACCTGTGCAGTTTCAGTGAAAGAGTAGTTTGAGGTCAGAAGGCTGTTTTTATTACCGGGTTTATTTTAGCTCCTGTAAATGCTATATGAGAATTTGTTCCAAAATTACTACACAATTACATAGATCAAAGCTGAATTTAGGAGACAGTGAATTATTCATTGCAATAGTAGGTAGCAAAGGTTATATGGACTCTCAGGAGCTGAACAAACTCTCAAGTATCTTTACTTAATACAGAAACACTGATGTCCAGGCACACCTTTTTACTTTACGATATTCACTGATCAACCAACTCTCCAGAATAATGCTGAAGAACTTCCCTATGCTCTCCTTTAAAGGTTTTAAAAATAGAATGAGAGGACTTTAAAAAGTGAATATAAATGTTATCCACTTATCTCCATATATCTCCATATAGTCCATGCATCTCAAATCAACTTAATAACACTGGGCAAGGCAAAAAAATTAATGTCCCATTTAGCCTGTATTTAATGTATAGATTATGTTCCATACTATCTTCATTACAATATTAACCAATAAGCTGCACACAGTACCACTCCAAATATATTTAAAGGCTTCTGAATTGCAAATATTGTATAGCTGAGGCACTCTCTCAAAGCTTTGTCACCAGTTTGCCCAAGGATCTAACATTAATCCTGCCACTCAGAATTGGACTAATCATCTATAATAACTAATACCAATGCTACTGTCATACACAAGCCATCATCTTGCTGAATCTTTCTTTATCCAAGGAGTATGTTGCTACTGAGCAAGAGCCTCCAAACATTGGAGGGAACTGATCTGTTACTCTTGAGGGTGTTTTCAGGAGATTCAAGGAACAACTCCTTATGTCAAATTTATCAGTCCATCACATAATGTATTTGTGCACAGTCTTTAGCACAATAAATCTCCTTCAAATGACAATTGATCATCCCAATACACTTGAGCTAAGAATTGAAAGTGTTTGAGAAAGATGCTGTCTGCTGATGGTACCTATGATTAGTACACTGTCTATAGTTCATTTAGGCCATGTACAGGGCATTATGTTTCTACCAGGAGAATTGCCACTCTCCTAATAGAAATCAGAAATGTACAAGCGTTTGTTCAATTTCCACCAGAGGAAATGTCCCCCCTGGAGAAAGATGTTCCAGGTTGACATGTGAAAGTTCTCCCCTGAGAGAGAGTTTCTTTGCTAGACTGAACATATGTATACTTGACTCCTCCATTATCAAGAAAAGTTGAGGAGCAGCAGCATCCCCTGTGCCTTCCCTAGGCTGAGAGACTCCCATCTGGGGAAGGTGAGGGGGCATTTCCCCACAGCTCAACTTCTCCCAATAATTCCCTTCAGATTCAGGAATATAATGGTAATATACTTGGTTCACATTTTCAAAAATATCTTCCTAGAAATGCAGGCTGGGAACACAGATTTTCAATATAAGCATAATCCTCCAAGGTGTAATTTCAGTGGCAAATTCTATCGTCTATGAAATCAGGAAGGAAAGGAGTTCTTTGAGGTGATTGAAGATCTTGTTGCTCATTATGTACAGCTGGGTTAGGAGCTTCTAAAGAATGTGCTGCAACTATTACCAGTACCAGGAACATTATGCAGAGATATTTCATAAATGTATTCTACAAAATGAGTAATTTGGGATATCAAGCAGCAAACTGAATGAAGTACAATTTGCTGTTTCCATTTCAGATGAGATATCTGTATATTTACTGGTGATGGCATTTTCAAGAATGGTTATGTTTATTTGTATTTTCATTTACATAAGGAAATGCTTGTACATGACTTTACAAGTATTGCCATGGCATTTGGTGCATCAATTGAAGCTGGTCATTAAGGGTGGATATAGAATAGCAACCTTTGCTATGAGGAAGTTTATGCTTTTATTTGGTGTTTTATGACATTGAATCAAATGGTTATGCATCCCTTTTGTTTATATGTTGTTGATGGTGTAACTCCTTACAGTGTCAGACAGTATCCTGGCAAAATGATGCGTGTTAAAAAAACCCAGCTATATTTAACTAAAGAGAAGCCATGTGGATGCAATAACCATATCTGACAGCACCCACATCAGACAATATACATCAGAATATAAATCAAATACATAGCATAATTCAGGAGAAGGTATTCCATGCACTACCAGCCATATTCAGGACTGGAATGCAAAGTTTTGGCCATACTCGGGACTGCAATGCACTAAGGAAAACTCCAAGAAAATAGGAGAAAACAAGATATTCAAAATGTAGTGCTGCCGTTCTGGATCCTGCCACTGTAGTAAGGTGGAGGTTCCCGTTGCATGAAGTAGTGAGAAACATGAGTGAGAGACACACAATTATACTTGTGGCTGGTTGGCAGCGGTGGCAGCAGCCCTTCAGTATGAGGATAATAGTCTTCCAGTAAACAGAGAACTCATTGGCGAGTCCATAGATGACTGAGGATGCCAATTCAAGACCTATGCGTTTAATTGCTGACATGGAAAATAGCTCCTGAAGGAAGGAGATCCTGGTAATGTAGCTTTCTCTGTGTTTCTCATCTATCCACCTCCACAATAAGGTGAATTTGCCTCAAATGACTGATGCCTTGTCATACATCACAGAACCACTGGGGACGATTCAGTGCTCGAGTCTCCCAGGTATTGATGTTAATATTGCATTCCTTCAAATTGGCCTTCAAGGTGTCCTTGAATCTTTTCTTTTGCCCACCTCCAGCATGGTGACCATCAGTGAGTTAGGAGTATAGGACCTGTTTTGGGAGCCAGTTGTCAGGCATCTTTATGACTTGCTCTGTCTAATGGAGCTGGTGCCATATAAACATGACTTAACTGCTGGTGTTTCATAGTTTCATAGTTGCTAGAGTCGGAAGGGACCTAGGTAGATCATCTAGTCCGACCCCCTGCCTTGGCAGGAAAGAGCACCGGGGTCAGATGACCCCGGCAAGGTGCTCATCTAACTTGTTGTTTTCTTCAGCCACAACACTCAAGCATGAAGCAGCATTCTGGCTCAAACAAACACCACCAGCATTGTGGCAGGGATAGCATTCATGAATGAATAGAAACTCAGCAAGAAAGGTCATGGAAAGGGTTTCTAGTTCCATAGGGAGTGTTGCTGGGAAGACTGGAAGCTCTATGCTAATAGCAGACTTTCTACACTGGTACCAGAACAGCACAGAATGCCACGGTAGTAAAAGACACAGCTCTTATCAGTCACTACTCTGTTGGGACACGAAGCATACTTCAGGCATTACTGGGTTTCAGGACCACTCTTCTCAAGTGTAGACAAGCTTCTTCATCTACTTGTGCTACTCTTAGCTCTTCAAAAAACACACACTTTCTGGTTAACAATGTAAACATCATCTTTTATGCAAATGAGACACTGCCTCTTCTGTTTTTGTTGCCTAACACAGGGATTGGCAACCTATGGCCTGAAGAGCCATTTGATCTAACCCTCGGATATGGAGCTTTGGCAGTGGGGGCTTCGGCTGTGGGAGCTGTCCCCAAGCCACTGCCGAGAAGAAGCTGTGGCCCTGATGGCTGGGTCTTAGCGCTCACCTGCCTACCCACCTCGGGGATGAGCTGGGTTATTCAAACCCATAACCTGAAAATGTAGCCATCTTCTGGCCTAGCACAAAATAAAATGCCATTCTGATTGGCGTGACAAAGTCTCCATGAAGGACCCTGGGGATGTCTTTTAGCCTATCTAGAGCATTGAATGTTCAAACCCTTGGCATATATTGAAAACTGTGAAACAGTTAAATAGAAGTACATACAAAAAAATTATGTGAAAGGGCACTGAGGGTGGTATACAAACAAAGGCTTGAACTGTACCAATTTGAAAATCATAAAAAAGCTGATCAATTAGCTTAACCCACATTGTTCATATCTCAGTCTTGATTTTTGTAGTATTATCTATAAGAATACTGAGTGGTTCAAGAGACTGGGAATAGAATAGTTTGTTTTGTTTTTCCTTAATCCAACAGCTTCAGTTTCCCTAAAAGTTTAGTTGTGGTTGATAAATAATGCATCAGTCCTGGGGCTTACCACAGAACATGTTTGAAGATTTCTTCTATCAAAAAATGATGATTAATGCAAACTAACATATATCTACACAAAAAAAAATTCATGAAAAAGGACTATTCTTTCCACTTCCAAAATTTATCTTTCAGGATTTCTTAAGGAAATACTCCTAAAAATCAAATGTAAAATATTACTGTATTTACAAACCAGTGAAACCACAGACAAATGCAAAAATCAACAATATAGGTGTTGATATTATAATGTAGATTGCCAGTAGTGATGCAATTCTGGCAAAAGATGTACCAAGACATAACCAAGTAACAAGTGCCCTTTACTGGAACCTGTGAGGCCAATACCATCTCCTTCAGGGTCATAAGTGGTGACCCTAACAGACAAAGCTGACAAAGTAACAGAAAATAATCAACTGAAGACTTTACTTTGTGGTTGGACAGACCAACATGAGCCAGAAAACCATATATCCTGCTGTCTCAAAAGCCACCAATAAGCCACCAATATAATAGTGATTGACGGTCTATTGGAGGAACTTCTAGTAGATGAAGAAGTGGAAAAAACATTTGCAAATATAACGGTAACAATAGTTTCAGAACATGGAGAGGGAAGGATAAAATAGTACCATTTGTCAGAGGAGCTCTGGGGACTCTGTCCATGACCCAGAAGAGCTACCTTAATGACTTCCATCCCATTCAGATAGCCAAAAAGTTGTTTTTTGAAGGTCACACCTTGATCTGTGTTGAGGAGCCTAGGCTTCCAGCTTCTCTGGGGTAACAAGATCCAGAGCCAGGGCTTCTTTCTCTGAGAGGAGAATTTTGAGAATGCATTTATTTTGAAACAAAATGAAACTACATTTAGAAACATTACAATCCTCCATGAAACAGAGTAACTTTCCCTACACATCTCTTAATATACTTCATTCAGGGGCAGCTAGCTATGTTAATCTGAATTCAGGCACAAGGTAGGGCAGGGCAGCACTAACCAGTTATCCTTCAAGGTGCCATCCCACCATACCATACACCTAATGTCAGTGGGACTATTCACATGCTTAAAATATTAGCGATTGGAGCATCTTGATACTATCCCTTTACCATTAGCAAAGAAGATATATGATTGTTCACTACTAATGCAGTATATAATTTAACTAGTATTTAAATAAATCTTCCTCTTGTACTGCTTTGAGCCAAGATTTCTCAGGCTTTATACCACACAAGATTATTTTAGATGTTCCCTAGTTCAGATTTTCAAATGGCGCTCTCATATGTGCACATGCTCTCTTGCTTTCATTACTTCCTTTATCAAGTACCATCTAAACTGACAGGCAGGCAAACAATGCATTAGCTTTTTCAAACTTTGGAAACATAAATAAAAATATCAAAATCCTCCCAAAACCACATAAAATATAATGGAATACAATTAATTAACCTGTCACTAGAGAAGCAGACACCATTGTTCTGATAAGCTTTTTAGATTGTGGGTTGTTTCCTCTTGCCAGGTGCAGCGGCAATGATAGAAGTGGGGGGAAAGCTTAGGAAAATATTACAGTGCCAACCAGCACAAAAATTGGCTTCAAGTCAAAATGAGTGGCCATGTATAATGTGAATACAAGAACTCCTTTTGCAGAAGGAAAATCAGACACACAAAAGGACAAAAGAGGACACAAGAATTCTTCTTCTGTTTTATGCTGCACAAATGTTATCTGTATCACAAAAAATAACACACTGGCATACACAAATATGTGGAGGCTTTTAGGGTCAGGACTGAGAACCTCTTGTAGCTGAAACAACAGATACACAGTAGCTTATGGAATTGCTAAACAGGTCATAGAAATAAGCTCTTAAAGGGATATTTGCCCATGTTCCCAAAAGGCAAACTGCATGTAGAAAACGAGAAAAATTGTTCAGCTTTACAAAAAATGAAGGGAAAAAAACGAAGAAGTTCCATTTTGTATACAGTTTCTTTTAACACTTGAAATTTAATTTCCATAATTGTACCAGATGAATGGGAAGCTTTACATTAATCATTATATAATCCATGTTCTCCTTTCATATCTTCCTAATGATTTTTCCCACTGCTACATTTCATTCATTGTCTATTTTATTATATGGTATCTTAACGGATTTCCTATATTAAAACCTCATCCATTTATAGCTTTCTTTTTCTGGCCTACACTTTAACTTTCAACTCAGATCTGGAAATTCTCAGCACTATTCTGATTTAAACCACTACCCAATACAAATGCTCATTGAACAGGTATTATGTGTCCTTCTGCCCTAGGATTATCCTTGTTTAGAAGTTCATTGTAATTTCTTCATATAACATACAACTGATGAGAGAGAAATGCATAATATTTTAACTACTAATAATCAAATTTAGCTATTAGCATTTTGATATCCTTGGATGGAATACTCTTTAAATACTAAGATGCTGTTAGTACATAATTACTATATTTGGAGTTATGTCAGTTTATAGCCATAACACTCCAACTGAAAGGTAAGGGGTATCTTGGGATGAAGCTTTGCTATATAGTTTTGAAATATACTATGAAAATGAAACTGTGAGGCAGAGAATTCATGGGATTGGGGTGGGTAATGAAATGGGAAAGGAAATGGGGGTTGGGAAAGGGGGGTGGGGGTTGGGAAAGGGTGGAAAAATGAAGGTAGTCTGTCACTAGAGGATAAAAGCAAGGAGTAAAAGAAAAAAAATCAAAAATAAATACAGAGGAAGTAAATTAAAGAAGGCCTCATGTTTTATTAAATTGGGATTTAGGATTGGGGAGTGGAGGGTGCTGGTTGTGTTTCCCAGGATGGCTGGGAGGTGGAAGTGGTAAGGGAAGGTAATTTTGGGGGAAGCCCCAGCTCATGGGGACCCAATCCAGCCGATACCTTGCCCCCCCCCCCCCCACCTCCAGTAGACCCCACACCTGGACCCATCCATGCCCTGCAATGTGGCTAGGTAGCATGTGCTCTGCAGATTACAGATTGTTTGCATGGGGCTGCACCCCTGGGTGTGGGAAGGTCATACTCCCAAGAGCAGGAGGGGAACTGGTTTGGTGCTAGAATCATACCCTGGGCGCTAAAGTTCAGGAGGTGGAAAGTCTGTCCACACAAAAAAGAAGGATTTGGGGGGGGGGGGGGGGGGAAACGGACAGACAGACACTGCACCCTGGGATGCTGGAAGACTGCAACTTGGGCGGCTCATCTGTGAGGAGTGGTCACACATTAATGGAACACAAGCTGGGTAGCAGATCAGAAATAAACCTGTTCTGGAGTGGTGTAACTTTAAGCTGCCTAAAGTGTACTTAAAACTAATCATAGGAGCCACTCTTTTAGCTTACTGGGTAGAGGTCTTTATTTGGAAGATAGGCAGTTAAAGCTTATCTTCCTTATATGCAACATGGAGAATAACTAAATACCATAGTTATTTGAAGGCTATAAAGTATAATATTCTACATATGAAATGGTGGACAATGGTATAAAACTCTTAAGCCTGATAGTTTCATATTCATTACGAGTTTTCTTTAAATACGAGAAGCAGCTCTTTCAATATTGTCAACAGCAGTATTTCGCAAACCGTGAAGTGCTCAGGTGCCAGTTATATTTATTATGTGGAGTTTTGTGGTATTGAATCATGCAAAAATCAAAGAAGAAGCAGATTCTGAGATCGTTATCTCTATCTGCATGCATATGGCTCTGTAGGCTGAGTCCCTTGTCCATGTAATGAATGTTAGAAAAATGTGTCAAACCTCCTGTTCATTAGGGCAAAGCAAGCACAAATTAAATGAAAATAGGTTTGCATGTTACAAATGACAGTGCACAAAAATGGCACTGAACAAGACTTGGTTGACTGTATATGCAAATTGGCACAAGTGTCAGCTGAAGGCCCTTTGGAAAAGAGAAAACAAGATGAACAGTATCCAGTTATAAGCATAGGTATGTATCAGCCATGCCACGAAAAATGTAAGTCAATTAAGACATTGTCTCAACAAAAGATCTGGTCTGCTTTTACTCATGGCACAAATGGCACTGAGTGGATGGCCCAAAATCTGCCTTGGTGCTTGCAATGGAGTTACTCTGGATTTAACAATGGTGTAATTAAGAGCAGCATCTCTACAAGTATCATTTGCTATATTGTTACTAATCTGGCTTATGTTGTCCTTTTTCTTTCGTCTTCCTGGGGCATCTTTTCTTGGTGCAGTTACTCAAATCCTTAATCTTATTCTCCATACGATCACACCATTCATTGAACCAATGTTCTGCATGTTATTTGCTTTTAATATTCAGCTGACCTAGGTCAAACTCCAAATTACAGATTACTATCAGTGAACTTGTTTGTTTAGCTATCAGCCTTTTATTTATAGCAGAGTATTTACATCAGTCAGCATGATAGCTGTTTGGTCACTAATACGTTCCCCACACCATTTTAGATGAGATGCCTACTTAGGGTGCCTAAATACCTCATAACAGATCTAACAACAGGCCAAAAGCATTTAAAATGTGACTAGTATTTCAGCTTGCTGTAGTTCAAGTTTTTATTCTGGCAAACACTGCCAGCGTCTAAAAACCTGGAAATATTACTGTTCAAATCACTATATCCTTCAAAATAACTGCATGTGCCAAAGTGAATTATTCCCTCTTTTAATATTTTACTGGGAAAGAAACTGTTGGTATAATTTAACTGTAATGCTCCACAAGGAAATGATTTAATCAGCAGTTAATCAGCATATAAACATCTTATGTTTAATAATAAGGAACTGTCAGTAAGTCAGAACATTCACCAAGTTAAACTGAGGCATAGTTACCATCCTATTAGCAGGGTATGAAATATGGTCATAAAAAACCCTGACCAATCAACTGCATGCGTCAACTCTGCCTTGAAAGATTAACTTAATTATGTTTCAGGAGGTGGAAACAGAGCACCTCCTGGATTTAAAATATTTTGATATACTGTTATAAAATGCTGAGTTGAAATGCCATGCTATAAAATATGCTATTTAATGCAAACATCATGCATGCAGCTTTCCTGAATGGGAAACATTTAGGAATGCTTGAGCAGGTTGGAATTTGTTTCAGAGAGGCTTGTAAGGGGAAGATTTTGTTAGCTTTATACATTTATTTTAAAGCTGGTCTAATAAAACCCAGTGAAGTCAACAGGACTTAGAAACATAAGAAAGTAGGGCTGGAAGGAAGCTCATACAGACATCCAGTCCAGCCCCCTGCTCAAGGCAGGATCATCACTGATGGTATCCCAGTTAAGTGTTTATCCATATTGCTTCTGAAAGTTTTTAAGGATGAGGATTCCACGAGTTGTAGATAACCTGTTACAGTGCCTGACCACACTTACAGTCAGAAAGCTCCTCCTAATTTCCAGACTAAATTTTCTCTCCTGCAGCATGAGGCCGTTGTTCCTACTCCTAACCCCTGTAGCCACAGAGAAAAACCTATCCCCATCCTTCCTATAAATCACCCTTCAGGTATTTAGAGACTATTAGCAAATACCCACTCAGCCTTCTCTTGTCCAGGCTACATGACCCTAGATCTTTCAGACTTTCCTCACAAGTTTTGTCGCCCATGTCCCTGATCACTTTTGTTGCCCTGCAGTGGGTTCTTTCCAAACTGTCCACATTCTTCTTGAAGTGAGGGCCCAAAACTGGACATAGTACTCCAGCAGAGGCAGCACCAGTGATGAACAGAGTGGCAAAATCACTTCTTTGGATATGAAAGTGACCCTCCTGTTAATACAACCCAGGATGCTATTGGCTGTTTTTTACAGCAAGAGCACACTGTTGGCTCACATTCACTACAGCCACAGGTCCTTTTCAGTACTGCAACCTAGTCAACCATTCCCCAGTATGTACTTGTGTGAGCAGTTATTCCATCCTAAGGACTTGGCTTTTGTCCTTGTTGAATTTCATCTAATTGATCTATGGATCATTTCTCCAGTGTATCCCGGTTATTCTGGATCCTAGCCCTACCCTCTGCAATTTCACTCAACTTGGTGTCATTCACAAATTTGCTAAGTGGGCACTTGATCCCATGATCCAAATCATTAACAAAGATATTGAACAACACCAGACCCAGGACAGACCCCTTGGAAACCCCACTTGATACCTCCCTCCCTCCTCCAACTAGACATTTAGCTATCTAGGATTAAGTCACCGAGTATGATAATCCAAACCAGTTCTGTATCCACCTTACTGTACTTCCACATGGTCTGTATTTCCTTAGCTTGTTAATAAGAATGTCATGGGACACGGACTGAAAAGCCTTGCTAAAGTCAAGGTATACCACATCCACTGCTCCACCCTCATACAAAGAGCTGGTTACTTTATCATAGAAGGAAAGTCAGTCATGCCTTGCTCTTAGTGAATCCATTCTAAGTGTGCCTGATCACCTTGTTCTCCTCTAGGTGCTTCACAGCAGATTCCTTGAAGATTTGCTCCTTCAATTTCCCAGGTATAGAGGTCAAGCTGACTGGCCTGTAGTTCCCCCAAATCCTTCTTCTTCCCTTTTAAAAAAAATGAGCACCGTATTTACCCTTTTCAGCCATCCGGGACCTCACCCAATATCCGTGAGTTCTCAGAAAGGATAGCCAATGACTGTAAAATTACCTCAGCCAATTCCTTCATATCCCATGCAGTCCTACTGACTTGATGAGTGAAGCTGACAGCAGAGACAGGGAAGGAGACAAAGATCTTAGAGTAATGGCAGACCAGGTTAGTGTTTACTTAGAGAATCTAGATACTTTCATAGATTCACATCTATGAAAATATGAAAGCATCTAGCTCAGGGGCAGGCAATTATTTCAGACGGAGGGCTGCTTCCTGAGTTTTAGTAAGCCATTGAGGACCACATGACAGGCAGCTGGGGTAGATTAATATTCATTATCTAAATTCTTTAGGGGCTCCGCAGGCCAGATAGAATGGCCTGGAGGGCTGCACCCGACCTGCAGGCCACACTTTGCCCACCCCGATCTAGCTTCTCTAAGTAAACCCTAGCCTGGTCTGCCATTACTCTAAGAACTTTGTCTCCTTCCTTATCTCTGCTGTCAGCTTCACTCACCATCTGGTAGCTGCCCCTTTTTATGAAAACTGAGTTTTAAAAAAAGCATTAAATACTTTAGACTTCTCTGCATCAGATTGTCCAGATTTGCAGAATGCGAAAGGCAATGACCTATGGAATCTCTGGTCTTCCTCTTACTTTTGGCAGAGCTACAGAATCCCTTTTCATTGCATTTAATGTCCCTTGCCAGCTGCATCTCAAATTGTGCCATGAACTACTCATTTTTCTCCCTGTATGCTCATGCAATACTCTTACTGCACTCTTATAGTACTTTGATAATAGTATGACCAAGTTTCCACTTTTTATTGTATTCCTTTTTGAGATTCAGCTGTTTGAAGACACTGTTGCTAAGGATGTGCAAAATAGGCTGCATTCAATTCAGATTTGGCCCAAATTGGGGGACAGTGATTCAATTCGTTGATTTGGATCACTGTCCTGATTCAATCCAGCTGAATCCAAATCTGAAGATTAGGAGAATCAGCGATTCAGCCATAGACACAGCTTTAAATGTTTTTTCTACATACCTCAAAGTACCAGGCATGGCTTGTGAATGCTGCGATGGTTGGGTAGATGGAGCATCCCACAGGAGTTCAGGTGGGGCCCCTGCATGCTCGGTGTTAAACCTGGAAGTGGACCAGAAGTATTTCTGGTCCACTTCCGAGTCCACTGCTGAGCACACGGGGGAACCCCATACCTTCCCTGCTTGGCAATCAGCTGTGGGGGGGCCCCAGGTGCCTCCCCAGACCCAGGAGGCACCAGTCACTGAGCCAGGGAACAGGGAGAGGGTCACCCACTTCCTCCGCAGTGGACCCCAAAGTGGACTGAAAGTGCTTCTGGGTCCACTTCCGGGCCTGCTCCCAACTGCACTGGGACCTCTCCCCACCCCCCCCACACACACACACACACACACCGCTCTTGTAGGACACTCCATCTGCCCCACCATCTCACTGTTCCTGAGCTGCCTGGTACCTTGAGGTACGTAAAAAAAATTAAAGCCGTGTCTATGTCCAAATCAAATTGGAGGGTTCCGATTTGATTCAGAGAGATTAAAGGGTCTCCTGATTTGATTGGGATTGGGAGATTCAGCTACTGAGTCTCTGCCGAATCAAATCAGTGACCGAAACTTCGCACAGCCCTAATTGTAGCCTTGCCAGGCTGGTCTCCAGTTGCAATTCCCATTCTTCCATCTCATTGGGATAACTTGCATCTGTTTCTTTAAGAGAGCCTCCTTTAAGTACAACCTAGACTTTTTTTCCCCTCAGAGTTGCCTCCCAAGGGATCCTGCCCATCAGGACCCTGAGTTTGTTAAAGTTCGTTTCTTTGAAGTCAAGTGCCCTTATTATGGTGCTCTTCCTTCCTTCCTCCTCTTAGTATCTTGAATTATATCACTCTGTGGTCACTGCCACCCTAGATACCTTCTACCTTCACATTCTCAACCAATTCTTCTGTTCGTGAGCAATAAGTCAAGACGAGCTTCCCCCCTTACTGGCCTCTCTACCATCTGAATCAAAAAGTTATTTCCAACATGCTCCAGGAACTTGCTTGACTGCTTGTTCACTGCTGTGTTTCCCTCCCAGAAGATGTCCCAGTAAGTAAAGTCCCCCATGAGAACCAAACCCTGCGACCTGGAAACTTCTGGCATTTGGTTAAAGGACTCAACCACCTTCTCCTCTTGACTTAAGCACTTGTGGTTAGTCATTAATTGGGTCCTATTTAGTTTTCTTCCTAAAACAAGAGTTTTTTCCCCAGCTAATAAATTACAAAATGCCAAATCTTATTGATCACATTGGGCATGTCTAACTCCTCTGAACATGCTAGGAAGCACCACTGTAAAAAATATTCCTTGCTCACTTACTCCCCCTCTGTGCATGGAACAAGCCAAAAAATGTCAGGTATTTGTAATCAGTATGGCACAGGATACACTGAGCACTAGTTTCATGAGCATACCTGAAACCAGTACTGGATACACACTGAAAAGCAGCTACATGCCATTTTTGGGGGCACATTTCATGTGGAGAAGTAGCAAATGGACCAGAAACATTTTCACAGCAGGGGTCACCATGTTGGTGTATATGGGCAGTACAGACAAGCTCATAAACTTACAAGACCATGCTGCTAAGGTTAGCAGTACGAGTAATAGCTTATTTTCAGCCTTTCTTAGAACAACCTAATAGAATGAACAGTAAAATATATATTTTATAATAATAAAATTACATGATTCATGGTTATTAGTAATAGTCTACAAAGAAATTGTAGCAAAAATTACACAGTCTGCTCATTTAAACAAAAGTAAAATGGAATGTAATATAGGAAGATACAAAAATTAGATAAAATAAAGCAATATAAAATAACAGAATAAAAAGTAAAAGTGGGAGATTTCATTTGATTTGGGGCCTTATTCATTGTGCGAGTAGAGTAAATACACCTACAGAGTATAAGGAGAGGAGCCGCAGTTTTTCTTCATTAGCCTATTATTTAAATTTTTTCACTGCTGGAGAAATCCAGTATCCTCTCATTTCTTCACAGAAATAAGATCAGAAATAGTGATTTCAATAATTTATCTAATTTTTCATGCAAGAACATCTCCTGTCCAAATGTAGGGTCCAACACCATCAACCCAGGATGACTGCAGATCTCTTTAGAGCAAGTCACAGTGTAGTAATGGCCTCTCATTGTTTGTGGTTTTTACTTTACATAGATAAGTTTCCAGGCCAAAAGAGTACTTTTATTAATCTCAGAAAAAGGAAAGTGCAAGAAAACCTCACTGCCTCCCTATCTGTCTGCATGCTAGCATCTTTAATTTGCAAATTTATATCTTGTTTTAAAAGTGGGAGAAATATTAGGTCAGTAACTGTCAGCACATTCCCCAGGCCATTTTTCTGGAGGATAGCATAAATGTTATTTAACCATCCAAGTAAGGGTTTAGTTGGAAGAGAAGAAGCTTCTTAAATGAACTTCTTGGGCTATCTGATAAGGATACAGGCTCTAATTTTTATCCAATAATTTTAAGTTTTTAATTGAGCTAATGTGGTTACATTAAGCAGCCCTGTTTCAGATTACATAAGCCCTCCCATCATAGGGCTTGGTAGAGATAAAGGTCATCTTAAAAAGTAATTACATTTTTTTCTATTTTGGAATGAAGAATGGGGTCACCAACACATAACTCCATTCCATATGATAAAATGAACTCTATCTTAGATCTGTAGGCCTTCAGCAGTGCCAGTATTGCCCTTCTACTAGTCTTACTTGTAGAACAGGCTAACCATATGGAGACTCAGGAAATCGGAGACATCGTCTGGGAAATCCAGGACACTGTCCCTCACCCTCACGTGTTCTCACAAATTGGCAGTGGTGGGGCTGCGTGCCAACTATACCCTGTGCCCCTGCATTTCCAGGACACCCATTATAATTCCCAACAGCAGGCTGGGACCTGCCTCTTAAATCCAGGACCGTCCCAGCTAAAACGTGACATGGTCACCCTACTGTACAAGAATAAAACTCCACCCGAAGCTTGTTTTGCTTTAATGCTTATATCTTTGATGTGTTTATTTCAGCTCAGATTTTTATTAAAATAAAGTCAAAAGTACTCAAATGAGGACACCACCTCTAATTTCTTTTACTGTAAAAACCATACTTATCTCTTCCTTTTGTTCCCAAAAACCAAAACCTTGGGTTTAGCACTGTTTATTTCCAAACGATTAGAGACACAGTACTACCGAAAAACACTTATTAACCTTTGGAGGCCTGTCTGGGATTGTGACATTAATAGTGCATCATCTGCAAACCGCAAGACAGGGACAGAATCATTCAATATAGCAGGTGCATGGAATTGATTCCTTCTTAAGCACATCTTTAGATCAGGGATCTCAAACATGGTCCATGGATCTCAGACTGACTATGCATACAATATACAGAGCTGGTCTGCCAAACAGTCTGTAGGCAGCATCGCAGATGCTACTCACAGCAGAGGGGGACAGTCTGGGGTGCATGTTGTATGTGGCCCGCATACCAGAACAACCCTGTGCACTGGCTCTGGGGGTGAACCATGCTGAGCCATGCTGGAGCCAGCGCATAGGGCTGGCCCAGCACAGGTGCCCATAAAGCATGTGCCCTATGCCAGCCCCTGTGCCAGGAGCCGCCACATGGCACCACGTGTGGGCCCCATTCTGGGACTTGTACTGACTGCAGCATGTGCTGGACACAGCATAACAGGCACTGCCATACCACAGGGGCCAGTGTGGGGCACATGCTGCATGTGGTGCCCTGTTCATGTAACTGCCAGTTTCTTCCATAATTATACTTGGTCTATGGAGTCAAATGTTCCCTTTCGATCTATAAAGGCATCATATACACGATGTAGCCTTTTTTTACATGTTTTGATGACAGATAATACAACATTAAGCAGTGTTCCATGCAAAAATATCCTTCGTTTCTCCCAGAATGTTATTTTCAGAGACCATATTTGATGCTGTCAATAAAGTTTGCAAGCTCAAACATTCACATTCAGCTTCAGAAATGTTTCAGATGTCACTGAATCTTCATTCAAATTTGCAATGCAAGCAACAATTTGAACAGTTACATTATGATCAAGTCTCAGACTTAATACTTAGTCCCAACTTAAACTAGATCTCACTTTCAATTCTACTGTCTGCTCATATCATGTATTGACAGTGCACCAAATTCATACACAGAAGTTTCTGGTTTTTGTAGAGCTGCTCAGAACCCAGAATTCCCATTTTATGGTAAAGTCCAAAATACTGAATATTGTGCATTTCAAAATGGAAATAAAATTCAAAATTTTGAAATTTACCATGGAATAGTAATTCTAAAATGTCATTTAAGAAAAGAAAAACCATTTTAATTTTATTGAGATATTCTATTAGGAGAAGATTAAAACACGGTATTTATAATGTAATACAGTTCCAAATATAAAACCAATAAACTATAAAAAAAAAAGAAGAAGAAATTATATATTTCTGATCCTGTGACACAGTGGCACTGCTTTTTGTTTGATTGTGTCTACTTATCTAAAGAACAGGGGATAGAATTACATCCTCCATAAACAATTTCACTAACTTGGCTGGTTGGCTGGTAAAGGAAAACGTAATATAGGGATAGGTTACAATACAATTTATTCTTTAATATATCTTTGTAAATCAGATCAGAAGAAATCTTTATAAAAAGAAAAGCACTGCAATTTTATTAGGCCATGAAATAAACGTGTAGTAATAATCTGGCTTTTAAATGCATTATATCTAGTTGAATGGCTGGCCATTCACTCCTCCCTAACACACAAAAATAGAACCTACAGCAGGAGAAAAAAAACCCAGATAAACAATACAAGATGCCTGCAAGTGCAGCATCAATATTATAAAATTGATTTAAAACACTGTATTAACCAACAATCCATACTGTTCATGTTATACATGAAACATTCTGTTTTATTGAATGAATATACAGGGGCAAGCATTATAAATTTGATTTAAAATGTCCCCAAGGACAAACAGTCTTTCCCATTACACCAAAACATTTTTACTGAAAGAATGCCCAGTTAATTTGCTTGCTACTGTTCAACAGATCTATTTACAAAAGAATGTGGATAAACTAGAAGAGTTGAGGCATTATTTTTTTGAACGCTAACTAGCATTTGAGTGATGTTGTAACTATGATGGTCCAGGAAATATGTGAAAGGCAAGGATTTTTGTGGGTAATACCTTGTATTGGACCAACTGAATGTGTGGAACAGTGGGTGTCCATTTTAGAGGCTCTAATTGAGAGACATTAAAGGGGACTAATTTTCAGAAAATACTTAAAAGCCTTCCTCTAGAACTATAAAAGTTTTCCAAGCTGAGCATCCAAACCTTGAGGCTCTAAAAACTACAAGTAATAGTTGAAAATGTAGTCCTAATGATGGGTTTTTCAGAAGTGTCATGGTGTGGGGTCCTCAGGAATGGCCATAACGCCCCTAGGGCTCTATGACCATGCCAATCTTGCCCAACAGGTGCCCTTTTCTTCACCTGCCATGTATTGCTGCTTAATTATAATAAATAGGGACGTTGCCCTTGAGTTTGTTTGAGCATGGTCCTGATGGCCCTCACTGTACCCTGTGGGTTCTTGAACCCCTTTTTGGGTCTTGCTCAAAATGGATGCCTCATGGGACACCCTCAACCTCACGGGCTAGATGCGTGGCTCCAAAAACTACCCCTTTACCACACCCCAATCCTCTCAGATGGTATGTAAACATAGTCCCTCTGAGGTCTTGATATAGCTCAGCATCTCCATCACTGGGCTAGCCGCAGCCCTGTCTCTGTGCCCACACTGGTGCTGGGGTCTCCCTAATGAGGGCTCCTCCTCCCCAGTAGCCTCATCCCGGTCCACCAGTTTATAAACAACAACCAAAATATGAGCCCCTGGGTTATAACATAATATAACCAGTTCAGAGTATGTTTGCAGAGACAATGTGTAGAAGGGACACAGGGGATGGGGGAGCCGAGATTGGCCTTCACCAGCTGGGGAGTGGGGATGCTGAGAGAAGTGTCGGCGGCACCTCTGGTGTCCCTTTAAATGAGTCAAACTCCCCTCCACACCCCCGCAAGCCTTAAGTGCCTTGTAGGCCAGGGTACCCGGTGAGCTCCTGGAGCCCCATTAGTCCTATGGTCAGCATAATCAGGCTGCCACAGCATCTTTGGGAAATTTTTCTCTGGAAGCTCCTTCCCATGGCTGCTGCCAGAGAACTAACCCATACTGGCCTCAGCCCTGAGGTTTGTGTGTGCCCAGGGTCCTGCCTTTATCCAGTCTCCTGATTGGGTGCAGGTGCAGGCTAATTCCCTTGTTAGCCTGCTGCCATAGTAACCTACACCTGTAGGGTATCTGCCTGGCTCCTAGAGCCCTCTCCCTAGGCAATTTCTGCTCTTAAAAGGAGAAGGCACTTTAGTGCCCTGTGACAAAGAGCATAAGGCCAAATCTGTACAACAGACATAGTGTGACAGGCAGAGCTATTCTGAAAAATGGTTTACACTTGTTAGATCCCAAATGGGAGGTAAGGCAACAGAATTTACAGGCAAACTAAATAAACTCTTCCAAGCAACTGTTCTCTACCTATCCAGTTTTGCACTGAGGATTGCTGGGTAAGTCCATAAAACCTGAAAGAAGATGTAGGATTTTTGTCTCAGTCTATGAAAAACGTCAAGCCATTAAATTTAAATAAAAACTAATAATACCTAATGTTCAGGAAAGTCTTCCACCAACTTCAATGGACTTGGATCAGGCTCTTAAATAGCAGCTTTTTTTTACAAGGGTCTCAAAGCACTTTACAAACATTCATGCCTGACTGGTGCCTCCCAAGTCTGCGGGTGCACCAGCAGCCAATCACCGACTGGGGGGGCACCCAGGGGCTGATCACCAACCCCAGAAGTGCCAGTGGCAAAAGCAGAGGTGCCACCAACACTTCTCTTGGCACTCCCACTTCCCAGCCAGTGCCAATCTCAGGGGCAGCATGAGCTGGTGCTTCTCTCAGCATCCCCATTCCCCAGCTGGTGAAGGCCAATCTCAGGGGGGGCATGTGCTCCCCCATCCCCTGTGTCCCTCCTACACATTGTCTCTGCAAACATGAATGAATCCTCACAAAACATATTCACTGCTATACATGTTTTA
The DNA here is from genome assembly GCF_052110815.1 of Crocodylus siamensis. NCBI lineage: Eukaryota > Metazoa > Chordata > Crocodylia > Crocodylidae > Crocodylus > Crocodylus siamensis. The sequence continues at coordinate 71,665,310 of NC_143398.1, forward strand.
AAGATAAATAAGCTGAGACATAATGACTAGGGACAGACATTCAAAAAGCCTGAGCCTGAATTGATTCAATCTTTGCAGGTTAGTCTATCCTGGCTAGGCTAGTCTAACCTGGCTAGGCTAGATCAGTTTTGTAACCAGGCAGACATCCCAGAAATGCAGGCACATGCCTGCAGTGGCTCAGACTAGAAGCCAGGGGGTGCCAGAGGAGCCCTCCCTTCCCCAGAGATGAGGTGAGGGGGGCATGGCCAGGCCCCAGCAGGGTGCTGTGATTAGCAAGGTCTCCTCCTGCCCTTGGTAACAAAGCATTTATTAGCTCTGTTATCTGCATTTAAAGCTCATTACAAGCTTTTCTTAAACAGCTTTTTTCCAAAGAAGGAATCTGGGGACATTACCATCTGCTGATTGTAATCCTCCCAAAATTCCCTAAGCAGATCCCTGTCCTAACTGCCTTATACATCATTAGCTAGCAGACCACATTCTGGCTATACTCTGTGCTGTGGGAAAGAGAAGGAAAGGATCTCCGCTTAAGCAGCAAGTGGTGGAGGGGAGGGGGGCACAGGGAAGCCAGCAGATCCTGCTGTGCCCACAAGTCTCTGCCAGAGCTCTGTACAGGGAGCAGAGGGGAGGGGCCAGCTCTTCTGTAGAGCACATAGCCCTGCCCAGTGCAGAGAGCATGCTGGGATGCTGGAGGTGTCTGGTTTAGCTTAAACCAGTGAATGGTCTGGGACAAACCATTGCATAAACCAGTTTGACCCAAATCAGTTAAGTCTGATACTACATCCAACCAGGTTCATCTCAAACTGGTTTCAACCGTTGTCAAACTGGTTTATGTGCACTGAACATCTGTTTTGTTACAGGTTTATACCAGTTTCTGATCACTTAAACTGGTTTAATGTGTAATGTCTATTCCTAGCCAATGGAGTTAAATGATGGTGTTTCCAGGAAAAACCAGTTTTGTGCATTTCCTTTTCATGGCTGTGTAGTCAGTGCTAGTAACTTAGCTTGTCATTTATTTTATTTTTCATAGGGACTCCACCAAGAGTCTAGCTGTCTTACCACACTTTCTTGCTTGCCTAAATTCAATTCAGCTACATTCAGCCTGTTGAGGCTGAACTGCTAATAAGGTCTAACCCTGCAACGTGCACCAGGTAAAATGCCACCATATCCAGAAATAAATGCAAACAGCATTGCACCTGAAGAGAAACACAGGCAAAGAGTACTTTCCTTTTAAATTAAGTTATTTGCATTTCCTCTATTATTTATGAGGAATATGAAGAGCTACATCGGTGTTAAGTATTATGTCTAGCATTAGGCTATCAGGACTAATGTTTATAGAAGACCCAATTCAGCAACACACTAATGCACAAGAATGTGTTTGAAGTTAAGCATAAGCCCCACTAAAGTGCTGAATTTGAAAGTGTTTTCAACAGAACTTAGGACATGAATACACAGGCTATGGGAGGTGGGGAGGGGGGCTTTAATTAGAGTGACTGAAAGCCACTCTAATTAAAGCACCCAGAGCATCACATGCATTAGCATCCCTGTGCTGAAAAAGGGCAGTGGGGGACACTTTAACTAAAGATCATTCAGACACTTTAACTAAAGTCTCCACCACCATTTTTCAGTGTGCAGATGCAGACACATGCGACACTGGAATCTGCTGGAGTATGGTAATTACCACGCTCCAGCAGACTCAATTAATCAGGTCTGTTCTGACGCATTGTAATTACAGCATGTCGGCAGCCTCAATGTACATGTATAGGCACTGTTAAATGTTTAGAATTAAGTGTTTGACTTTTTTTGTATGGCATCAGATAGCAACTTCCAAATCTATGAGCCACTGTCTGGTATTATCACTTGATGTGTAGATTTCATCTACTGCATCTGGGCATTTGCAGAGATTACAACTTTTAATTAAATGCTGTGCTGTTTGTTGGACTCCCCATTCACAGGCTGACCACGATGTTCATCTTGTGAAGTGTTGTTTTGGAGCATCCATATTCAGATCTCAGTCTGTTCAACTTTACCCACACTTCTTCATCAAGGTTGTGACCAATGCATAACTCATTTGGTGTCGGTATAAAACACTGTAGGAATAGTTCTGACCTCTCAACAGTTGGCCCACTCCATGGCTGCCCGTAGATTTGGTTCAGCATCCCAAATCTCTTCCAGGAGTTTGAGAGCTTCATGTACAAATGATTTATGACTTAAGTCTCTTAAGCCTCCATCCGTTTGGGTCTTCAGTTAGCAGTTGATGGAACAGGTTATTTTTGTCATCTCTTGCCTCCAGTAATGATGTTAGGGTCTGTCTTGTTATGGTCACTTGGGCTAATGCCCATGAGTACAGGAAGTACATCCATGTGTGGATAAGTTGCACAGCCAGTTATGAGTCTTAGCACATTGTTAAATACAGTGTCATGGTTTTTAGCGTGGCAACTTCTAGATCATACAGGAGCACAATATTCAGCTGGGCCATATACCATTGCGAGTTCAGTAGTTCTGAGCACTTTGAAGTTGGCACCCCATGTCATGCTAGCTAAACATCTTAAGGCAGCTCCCTCTGCAGAGACTACTGCAGACCTTCTGAATGTGGTGTTTATAGGTTTGGAAATAGTCTAATGCAGTGATTTTCAATCTTTCCAGACCACCTAAAAATTTGAAATGGATGTTCAGACAGCTTGGCAGATTTTAAACAGAGGTGCAGACCCCTCTCAATTATAAGTATGGATATTCACATACTTTTGGCTGATCATAGTCATCTTTTGTAGAACTCTTAGACAGTCTGCAGACCCCCAAGGGCTGACACACCAGGGGCTGAAAACTACTGTTTTAATACAACTCCCAGGTATGTTGTGGTATGCTCATGAGGAAGCATGTGGTTGCCTGTTCTGATATTCAGTGTGCTTTTGGCTTGATGATTGTCCAGTATTTTACTGAACTGGGGCATGAGGATATAAGCACACTAGCGAAGAACATCTACATTTCTCTTAATAATTTAGTTATACATAAACTTAATATTTTAGTTATACATATTAAAATAAATAGATGTGCTACCACTGACATTTTTTCCTCAATTATCTATCTTTGGCTCTGCAAACTGTCAAACTTTGCCTTTATTACTTCAGTGGGCCTTTGTAATTGCCCTAACAATATAAAAAAAAGATGGAAAAATAATTAAATACATGGAAAAGAACAATGTATGCAATGCCTGCTGAACAGATGGTTGATCACTGTGCTAAACGAAAAACTCTTTCAGTGTAGGAAATGGCAAAAAGTTATATGCTACAATGTGGAGTCTTCATGAAGGTGTTGTGACATGCCAATAATGGAGTTCCCCTCATGGTTGTTAGACTGATGACAGGCACACGGATACACTAAGATGAACTTTAGCATTCCTAATTATGAATTTTTATTTATAACTATAAGAGATTCACCATGGGATACTTCCTGCTTTTTATTTGAATCCTTTACTATTTGAAACACCAATGTTCCTGCTTGGTTGGCCAAAAAGAACAAAAACACAAAGAAAAAAAAAGGCTGAAAGAAAACACTTCACTCTAATGTCATTTTACATCTTCAAAACCCAGTATCCTAAATAATTACAGCTCACTATAGCACCATATAACCAATGAAATGCTTTTACTAGCATACATTTTAGCCAAGTCTCTAAAAACAATATACAACTTCCTGCTTAGAGTATTTTTGAAATAAAGAACTCCAAATGTAGTTGCAAAAAGGTCTAAACTGCTTTTCCTTTTAATTTAAATTTTGCGCGCACATGCACACACACACAAATTGTACTGTTCCCTTAAAAAATCAAGAGCAAAAAAAAGAAAAGAAATAAAAAACCCTCACTTGATTTGACAAAACAAAACCAAAGTAATTCATTACCTGAGGACCTGCTTTTACTTCAAAAGTAAAAGTACTCCATTGAAGACTATGCTTTGTTTTCAGTTGGTAAGATTCTAAAAGGACATGATGTCCGATTTATGAAGTACTGCCTGAGGAATTTTGAGGATTCTTATAATATTTACTTTTTTTCCTTGCCCTTCATCTCTAAGGTCTATTTAATAAGGTTAGAAAACAGCCCAAGTGTCTTGACAGGCAGGTTTTTATGAGGAGTCACTCAAAGAGACATTTTGAGAGATCAAAAGGGCTTTCATTCCTCAGATTTCTCATGGCTAATGGGGATTAATTGCCCATGTCTCTCATTGTGATGAGCTGGGTTTAGGAACAATAATTGAAAGGTTTGGAAGAACACAACAACATTAATAATGGTTCAGTGCCTTTTCCTTCACTTGAAAAAATTTCTGCTACAAACTCTTAAAAGTTTGTTTTTAATACTAAAATAAATGTGGGGTTTGTTTTCACATAGAGGAATCTTTTTTTAAGTGGCTTTCAACTTCAGTAACTTGCAGAAATAAACCAGAAATTCCTGATTTTTCCATTTAACTTTTGTGAACTTATATTCTGCCTATAGGAAAGTTTTTTACATTATAAACAGACCCTACCTACCTAAGAGTATTTAATACCTACTTGCTAAGGATTAAGGGCCAGATTCCAATAGGTCAACTAGGCACTTGAACGAGACTGGCATAATTTAGGCACCTACATGACAAACAAGTTAGATCACACCCTGATGCCAGGATTTTTTTTCTGGGATTTTTTTCTAACCAATGACTGTCCAATGCAAAGTAAATTTAAAAACCCTGAGAAAAGTCCTGGGAAATAGGACTAGGGTCAAGGTTTTTTCTTCCTCCCAAAGGAGCATTCCTGGGCCACAAAGTCACGCTCCCTCTTGTTCATTCTCCTTCTGGACATCTTTATTTTGCATTCCTGGCTGCCCAATGACTGAGCTTAGAGTGTCCACACCCAGTCTGTCATTGAGGCCACAAACTGATGACACTCTGTGCCACTAAGAATTTGTATGGCAACAGAAAGTGAAATAAATAGACATCCAAGCCCTTTGTCATGCCACAGATGCCCAAATTTGTGCTGCTATTACAGGGTACCTGCCCAGGTTTCCCCATTTGTAGAGGCGAATCCCAAGTTGGAATCTCTGGGCATGTCTCTACAAGTAGGGAAACCTGGGGCCTGCCCTATTTGCAGAGGTACACCCTGAGTGTCATCTCACAAGACTGGATACCCTAAAGCCTTGAGAGTGGTAGAGCCCCAAACGTGATACAACAGGTGACATCTGTTTCCTCCAGTGAAGCAGATCAACTGTGCTCCCATTCATCCTGGTACAGCTGACACACTTCATTTGGTGACATCTGTTTATAGCCATAGCCTGGTGATTCAGGCACATTCCTGAGAGGTGAGTAATGTGGGCTAAAGCCCTTCAAACTCAGAAGAGTCTAAACTCTATTACTTATATTTACTAGACAAGTGTTCTAACCACTTTGCTGTTCTGCAAAAGTTTGGTGGTGGCATCACCATGCCACTGGTCAATTTGCTACTTCCTTTCTGGGTACACTTCACCCTGATTGAAGTCACATGGTGTTTTGCAAGAAGTCAGATGCCTAAGCTTTGGGTACAACCTACATACCTAAATCTTTCCTGTTAGGCACCTTCCTGCTCAGCCCTTATATTCTGGATCATCCTCTGGAAGGAAGGTAAGGCTGTTATAAAGGGGCTGGAAATAGGTTGTGACTGACAAGCATGGTGAAGGCAGAGGCAGACTTGAGATGTATTTCTCCATTTCATTTATGTTACATCAACTTAGTTTCTGGTGTACTTATGAGACCAAAACTCCTATGGCACAATGTACTACTGAGTACCGACTGCAAATCATATTTTTCACATGACATAACTTGTTGATTCAATTTGATTTCTGTAGGGAGTTGTATTTCAAACTCTTCAGATACAGTCTTCTACATCAGGACCATCCAACTCACAGCCCATGGGCTGGGGTCCACAAGGGGTTAAATAGCGGCCCAAAGGCTCCCACCTGGGCACCACTTTCCTTGACACTTTGGCTGTTGCTGGGGTCTTCAGGCTCTTCCTCCTCTTCCTGCTGCCACCACTGGGGGCAGCATGAAGGAACCCACAGCTCAGGGTGTGCCCCAGGGGTCTGCACAGCATGATGAAGTGTGGTACAATGGGGGAGAGGGTGCAGGGAGTGCCTATAGCATGGCAAGGCGCTTGCACAGCACAACATGCCCCCTGGCTACTCAGAAACCAGATAACACTGTTCTAAGACCATGGTTACTCTCTGGAACCATTAAACATTGTTTCAAGGCAAAATATCAACCTAAACTGGAAGAATTGTGAAATGCAAGAAGGACCATGTTGGGTTGGAAAGCATATGTACTGAGTACAATTACATTTCTCTAATTATACAACTAGGTACTGGCTTGAAACTGGAAAAAAAAACCACTAGTCGATTAAAGAAACTTTATAATGGACAGAAACAATTGCCTGCTCATTTGTGGCTTTTTCTTAAGTTTAACTGTATTCATGTAATTTATTTTTAATTAGCTATGCTGGCATTTAATTTTTATTTCACCTACTAAAATGATGACATGAAATGGAAAAAAAAAATCACTAACACTCAAGGGTTGAAATGAACCATTATATGCATGTTTAGTGTTGTGCACTTGCTGGATATTTTCTATTATGGTGCTATCCATCTTAGGCCTTTATATAAATCATTCTAGAAGACAGTTTTATTGACAGGCCTTTGAGATGGCCAGTTATCTTACAGCAGGCCGAGGACAAGTTTCCCTGTTTTTTGGCTTCAGAAGGCAATGCTGAAATGTTTCCAACACTGACTGTTAGGGTTACATGCAAGAGGTCACTGAGAGCAAGAGTTCTCAACTGGAGTGCCACAAGACACCCTCAAGAGTGCCACAACATAGGTGCTGTTGCCACAGCAGCAGGCAGGTAAAACTGTCACGTGCAAGGGGCTGTGGCACATGCACTCCTCCTGCAGGTCAGGAGTGAGGGATGATGGCATGTGCAGGACACTGGTATATCAGGGCAGCTCCTTTTCTGAATGTGGCAGGAGACCCAGTTGAGAACCACATGGAAGACTAGAACTGGAAGGGGCCTCCAGAGGGCACTTAATACAGCTATGCAGTCAGCACACAGGACAGTTTAACCTGGAGGCAGTAGCACCCATTTGAGGTGACAGCACCAAGGTAAACTGAGCACAGTGGTTCTCAACTGGGGAGGTCCTGCCACATTCAGAAAAGATATGGAGGGCCACGCTGACTGAAAAGGTTGAGAACCACTGATATAGAGATAGCATCTGATGAAAACAGATGGTGTTTACACTGTTTCAGTCCTGCTCGACTCTCTTATTGTCATTTATCATTTATCTACTGCTCTATTCAAGATAACAACAGAATGAAGGTAGAAAGCTTAGATGCACACATTGACCATATATTTTGTGCTTGGTATTGAAATTGTCATCTTTCATGACACCTCTTCTACGGTCTCATTATAAAACAAATTAGATAAACCACATATAGCTATTTACAATCACTCATTGCCAGGGATACTGGTTTTCTCTGTTTAAAAATCATGAATTCTCTCATTTAAAGGGAGAAATCCCAAATACTCTGTATGAAAACCCCCAAATCTGCATTTTTTCTGCAACTAAAATATATATAGGTATGAGTTGAACACAATGTTTTATTGATATATTTACAATTTTAAAGCAATTTGGAAGCCAACCACTCCCTCAATCACTATAATATATACTGAATTAAAGTTACCAAAACTGAAAAACCTGTTCTTTCTAAAGGCCTAATAAAATACTTCAGTGTGGAGAACTAGAAGAATTCTTCAAATGCCTCTGCCTCAAGGAATATTTCCACAACCAAAATCAATCCACTTCCAACAACAACTTATCCTCTGACAACATTGAGGAAAAAAGATCAACTCCAAAAAAACCATCAGATTGGACACCTCACAGTGGATGAAACCCTAATCTTGACCGCTATATTGACTGCTTCAGGGAAAGAATGAACAATGAAATAATCAACAACACACACCACCATAACAACCTCTCCCTATTAGAGAGAGAGGCCATAGAATCTCTAAGATCTAGCCACCAAATAGTAATAACACCAGCAAATAAAGGAGGAGCCAGAGTCATCCTAAACCATGAAGACTACATAAAGGAAGGCAACAGACAACTCTCTGACATCACCTACTACAAAGAACTACAAGAAGATCCTACTCCCCTTTTCACCATGAAACTCAATAACACCAAACCATTAACCAAACTCAATAAACTCAAATCATTTCTATCAGGACTACAAGAAAAACTACAAACCTTGATCCTCCCTACTACCTAACCGAGGGACTTTTTACATGCTTCCTAAAATCTACAAACAAGGGAACCTTGGCAGACCTGTCATATCCAACCATGGGACCTTAACTGAGGAAATTTCAGGTTTTGTTGAATCCATCCCAAAACCACTTGTCACCCAAAGAGCAAGTTTTGTTCAAGACACTACAGACTTTCTATGGAAACTTAAAAACATACAGCGCTGTCCCAGCAACACCCTCCCAGCCACCATGGATGTTACCAGCCTATATACCAACATCCCACACCAGGATGGCATCCAAGCCTACCTTACATATCTACAGGAGCAAGATTACAACTCGGAGTACAGACCCAAAGATATTACTGACCTCGTACACTTCATCCCCACACACAACAATTTCACTTCTAATAACTAACACTTCCTCCAGACTGTGGGAAGAGCTATGGGCACAAAAATGGCCCCACAGTATGCCAACCTTTTTACGAACCACCTGAAAAAAAGACTTCCCCAAAGACTGCACCAAACCCTTGCTATACTTAAGATATATTGATGATATCTTCATCATTTGAACTGAAAACCTGCAATCTCTGTTGAATTTCGGATGGAACTCGATTAATCACCACCCCTTCATCTGACTATCTCTTGAATACTTCAGCACCAACATCTCCTTTTTAGATACAATGATCCGTATCCAGAATGATAAAATACAGACTACGTTATACAAGAAACTCACAGACCAACATACGTATCTGCACAGAACTAGCAATCACCCTAAACACACCAAAGCAGCTGTGATATACAGCCAAGCCCACAGATACCACCGAATTTGCATTGCAGAGAACACCCGGGATTGCCACCTCACCAATCTTAAAAGGGTTTTCACTCAACAAGGACGCTCCTCCAGAGAGACAGATCACACATTTGAAAGAGCTACCCAGATACCACGTGAAGAATTGCTGCAGACAGAAGAAAAACTCCCATAAATTGCACACCACTGGTTATGACATATCACCCCTCCCTCAAACCCATACAGAAAATCCTCAAACAATGGCAACCCATACTAAAGAGACCCTGTTCTTAAAGAGATCTTTCCAGAGCCATCCATCCTTCAAGCAAGCACTAAACCTTGCTAACCACCACCAGAAGCAACATCCTCAGGCCCGGAACACACCAAATGGATCCAGACCGTGCCATGCCAAAAAATCCAAAACCTGCCAACGCACCTCCACCACCCCCACAATTACTACACCCCACAACAGAGCCATCAGCATTCCTGGATCTTACAGCTGCACCTTCAAAAATGTAATCTCTCTCATTCAATGCACCAAATGCCCTGATGGAAAACACGTAGGAGAGACCAAACAACAACTGCACACCAGGCTGAACGCACACCGGAAATCTATCAAAGACAGGAATACGCAATTTCCTGTGGGGGTGCATTTCTCACAAGAAAACCACTCTCTCTCCAATCTCTCAGTCCTGATCCTCAAGGGAAACTTACAAAACACTTCCCAAAGATGAGTCTATGAACTCCACTTCATCGACCTCCTGGATACTAAAAGTCATGGACTAAATATAGACACTGAATTTATAACACATTATAACCTGCCTGACATCTGGCTCCCCAGGTACCTCTCCACTATTTATCCCCCTTCTCTCACCCCAACCCAGCCTGTCTCACCCATTGACTCCTCAATCTACATCTTCATTGACTCCCTATCTTGCATGCATACCAGCCCAGCCTCTGGTTTCTTTTCATTCCATTCAGGAAGAGCACACACCAACTGCTAAAACTTCCTTAGCCTGACAAAGGGTTTTTAAACCCAAAAGCTTGCTTAAATTTTTTTTTCAACTGTTTAAGTTGGTCTAATAAAAGATCAGATTCACCCAAAGAACTTTATTTCACTATAAAAATTACATTTTAAATACCTATATATTTTGGCATTTGATTTTGTTTTATTATCATAGAAAAATCAGTGCCCCCACTGCCCCCTTTGTTCACCAGGACGTGGGTCCAGCTGCAGCTGTCCCCCACACTCCCAGTGTTATGGTACTGAGCAGCCCTGATACGCTGGTGCCCTTCCCCTGCCCACGTCACTGCCCCTCAATCCTGACCCACAGTCCCCTGGGCCCTGCCAATGTCCCTCGCTTCCAACCCACAGCTCTCCATCCCTGCAGCCCTGCTAGTGTCCCTCACTTGCAAGCTGCAGCTCCGTGCTTCCACCCACCCTGCTGAATGGGGCCCCCAGCTGCCAGAGCTACAGGACCAGGGACAAGGACCAAGGCCCTGGCCCTACACAGCCTCCTATCCACCACCCCTGCCAGCAGCATCTGGGCCCTAGCTGCTGTCCATGGGAGGCAGTTGCTGCTGAAGCCAGAGCAAACCACAGAACCTGTGTCCACACCCTCCCCTCCCCACATAGACAGCACACCCAGAGCACAGCGCATGGGCAGGGGCAGATGCTGGGTGCCCACTGTCAGCTCAGGGCTCCTTGCCCTGCTGCCCTCACCCCAGGGGCCCCAAAGCCCAGCAGGTGAGACCGAGCACAGGAGGACAAGTAGGCTCATTGCTGCTGCAAGGAACCCCACACAGGCCATGCTGCCATGGTGAAGCACCCCTGCCTGCCCAGCAGCACCAAGGATGCCTCATCATGGTGGTGTGGCTGGTGTGGGGCTCCCAGAGGCCACACTAAGCCTTCCCCAGCCCTAACTGCCCTCCTGCAGGGGGTGCCACACATTGGGAGGCCTCTGGGGGAGGGAAGCAGGGCAGGGAGCCCCAAGCCCACTGCTGGCAACCCACATCCACCCCCACCCCATGCACAAATCTGGGGTGCACATGCCCCACCCCAGGCCTCTTTCCCAGGAATGGGTGCAGCAGCACAGAGCCAGTCCAGCAGCAGGGAGAACCCTTCCCCCTACCCCACCCTCACCACCACCCCTGGATAAGCCACCAGTGGCTCTGTCCCACTCCCCAGATAAGCCCTACAGCTGCACACTTCCACCCCAACCCAGGCCCCACACACGGCACTGGCTGGGCAGTATCCCAGCCCTAGTCCTGCCCCTCCATCACTGCTGGGGCCTCAATTTACCCTCCTTCTTCCCCTCACCATCCATAGACTTACCTGGAGGCAGCTCCAAGAGCTGATCTCCACCATGCTGCCTGGCTCCCATGTGCATGTGTGTACATGCAAATGCATGTAGTGCCCTTTGCCTAATCAACCTCCTCTGGCTCCCTTTACTCCCATTGCCCCCAGCCCCAAGCAGCCTGTTGTAGGCTAGAATTCTGCCAGCATTCCCACATTTCCCATGTTTTTCCCCTTCAAAGGAAAAAATCTTCATTTTTCCATGGCAAACAGAAAACCCAAAACCCTGCTCATTGTACACTTTTGAACTAAAAAATTGAAGTACCTTTCTTCACATAAATCTTTCCATGAGAAACCTTTATGTTTTAAAGTCTGATTAATTTGATTTTATTTGAAATTTAAATGAGTATCATATTACTATATTTCACACTCACACCCTGAATTCAAGGCAGTACTAACATGGTGACATCCCTGAACTTAGAACCACCTCCTGTCTGTGCTTTTAGCCACCGTCTTCCCTGTAAGACTCACTAAGAAAAGTGGGTAATGCTGGCCCACTGGAGCCATTTAAAGTCTTACGCACTGCCTTGAATGGAACAGGGATTTTCACTCAGATTCTTTTGATTTGAAGAAAATGTTTTGCAACACCTGGAATTCATACAACCCATACTTTTCTTGCTTCCAGGTAGGTTAAGATATAAACAAAACCAGTGACATCATCTGTTATAGAACAGAAAGGTGATACTCAAGAAAAAAAGTGCAGTTCCACAACCTTTTAAGGGCTGCCAAGGGAGCTGCACATCCTGGCTGTTACAGGAATTGTACTATTGTGCACTACAGGGGAGATCCATACTTTATTTACAATCCACCAACCTGGGACAGAAGCTCAAAGCCATACTTAAAACATGGTAAAATAATGTAATTAATTTCTCACATCTATATGAGACTTATTATCCAATGCATGCATAGGGCTTTCTGATAACATTTAATTTCCCATTACAAAGCAGTAATGATCTAAAATTCAGCCTGAGTGCAATAAACATATACTAAAGGAAGAATTCTCAGGCTTTTGGTCTGTACAACCTTTCTGACAAAAAAATCAACCAAACTATTAGTGGGCTTTAACAGGAGCTCTAACTCTTCCCAGTCAGAAGACAATGACTCATGACTGGGAATGTAATAAATCAAAAGACAGGGGCAAGGAAAAATGTATTTGAGGTCTGGGGGACAGGAACAAAAAACAAGGTCCAAGCTTTCAATATAATGCATCAAAAAATTGGCAGGTACTTAATTCACACTGAACCACACAAACTAAATAACTGCATATGATAATGCCAGCTTGTGCACAATAAGTCAGCCGTTACATGTTTTGCACACAGGAATGGCCCAGCACGTTGGGAGCAGAGAAGCTTGCTAAAAATGTGTTCTGATTTAAGTCCACAAAGACAATTCATACTTGGAGCTCCTCCTCTCTCTTTCATCCTATAATGACTCAGGATAGCAAATAACATGGTAAGCTAAGGACATCTGGGAACTTGCATACTGTGAGTCTGCCCCACTCCCACTGATATCAACTACACAATCTCCGTTGCCTTCCCTACAACAGCAACACTCTATAGCTATTAAAATACCTCTCAGAGAAAAATACTGAATCATCATATTTAGAAACATTTTATTGGAATGACAATCCTACAGCAGACTTATTACAATGTCTGTTATTTGTGTTAAAAGCTAGGGACAGAAGTTACACATAAACCAGTATAAGTCTTTGGAAACCAGTTAAAAAATGTAACACAACAGAAGTTCAGCACACAAACTGCTTTCAAAATGGGGTGAGCCACCCAGGCCATGGCCCAACCAACTTTTAGCACGTTAATTTATATAACCCACAAATCTGCAATTGTCATTCTGGTTAAAACTGTATAGCTATTTTTTTTTTTTTTTAACTACATAACTGGCTAAATTAACATACTAAAAGTTGGTTGGGCCATGACCCAAAAGTTGGTTGGCCCACCCTGTTCCACAGCCTATGTCAAAATGGCCAAAATTGGTTTAAGAGAAACCTGGATGGATGTAGTATCAGACTTAATCAATTTAGGTTAAATCAGTTTATTGAACTTGTGTCCCATATCCCTTCCAGATTCAAGTCAACTCACTGTCCCCCAGCATCACAGTATGTTTTGCACCTCCCCTGCAAACTCCTTCTTGCAGAGTGGGGGAGGGAGGAAGGGGAGGAGGCAGGCTAGCCTTGGCCCAAGCTGCCTGCTCCAGCGGGCAGGGAGGTGTGCTCTAATGATCCCTAGCTTCAGGCATAAGGCTGCATTTCCAGAATCAAAGGTGAACATCTGTTCATTTGCTTATTGGTTCAACCTACGCAGCCTAGATAAACCTGCAAAGATCGAAACATTTCATCTTTGGGCTTTTTGACAGTCCATACTTAGCCCATCAGTTTGGCACGTGATTACATGATTTCTCTGGATAGGGATGCTAAGCACTATGCTTTCCCCCTTTGAAAAGTTCCAACCTGTGCAGAATGACAGTGTCATGTCAAAAAAGAATGTATAGGAGTAGGTGGCCATAACAGAAGCCTTCTTTATTTCAAAACTATCAAATAGATCATTATACTCAGGAGTCACTGGGATTTTAGTCCCACTTTAATATGGCGAAAAACAGTGTTGTGTCACTACAGTCATGAGCAGGTAAAGGAAATGTACACACTACAAACAGAATACCCTTGAAAATAAAACAAAGAATGTGCCACCCGATTAGTTAAAAAAAAAATGTGGTCTCTCTATCGCTGCTTCATGCAATATATCTTTCCTTAGGTCTGAACTGGAGAGATGAGTATGCACACAGCTGCACAGGCCTTCAGTGGTAGCTGCCAGCAGTCAGCCTGTCCAGGAGCAGTCCCTAAGTTTGGGCTTTAACAGGTCTGTTAAAGTTGAAGCTACATCTTATTCACTTTAGCTCATACTTCACTACCAAAAAGTGATGCACATTACAAAGAATTCACAATGAGGTTTTTTTAAAATTGCTTTTTTCAAGTTAAAGATGAGGAAAAAGAAGAAAGGAATGTGTTGTTTTTATTTGCTAACCAAATTCAGTAAGCCCGGAAATTGCACCAGAACATCTTTTAATTTAGGAAGAAAAAAGGGAATATTAAAAACACAAAAACAATCCAGCCCAAGCTGCTTATTCCAACAATAGAAAATGACAGCATATGCACACATATAATCACATGGGAAATAATAATAGGACATCCCGATCCACTGCAGAGCATGAGAAAGCCAACTGCCTGAGGGATATGTCAAGAATGATTTATTTGTATACAGTACTCGCTTTCTGTGCGTCACTGCCCGATTTCATCAATGGGAATCACTACAACCTCTGATGGAAATACCTTTTCCCTTGGCATCTGCAAGTGAATTAAGCAGTCTGCCTTTTTTGAAAGAAGTAGGAACTCTCTTCTTAAGAGTGATATTTATGACAATTATGGGGACAAAATCCTTAAAAATAAATAAATAAATAAAAAATAAAAGTATCCAGCACCCAACTTAAATTAACACTCACAGTTAATGGGGGGAAAAGTTTAGGTTAGCACAGTATCCTGAAATTATGCTAAGAAAATTTATCTAAAACATGCATTGCTGAGTCAAAGACTCGCAAACTCTCTTGCTATTTTCTGGATCAGTACAATTGCATGCCTCTTTCTCTTTTACATGCATTTACGAAATTATAAATCACTATGAAAATGTCCAGATGTGTAGATATTAAAAGTTCAAAAGCAGGGAGGTTCAAATACATAATTTACTGATTCAGTTCTGCCCAATTTTTATTGCTGTGTAATTCACTGATTCCTGTTTATGTTTCAGAATAATTGTTTTTAAATGAATTGCTATATAATTGACCTCCTTGTTTAATTAAACTTAAAGATGTTCCCTGATCTTCTGAATTACTATATTGTTCTGATAATAGTTATCTTTTTTTCTCCAAAAGAACCATTAAAATTGCACTCGACTTATACACTGGGGTCAACTTATAAGCGGGTCCTGATTTTGGTACTTTAAGTATTTTTGTGCATACAATAAAATACCAAGGGCTGCTGCAGTTTTATCAGTGTACTTTTTACTTTAGTATATTTTGTGCATTTAACCCTCTGGGTTCTCTTTGGTTATTTAATTCTCTGGTAGGATATTTATAAACCTTTGCTATTTCCTTTATATCTGCAGTTAAAGACATTCAGAGAAAAAGCTACTGAACCTAAAGTGAGGGTTGCACCAAAATTGTTTCTGTTTATCCGTCATACTGACATTTCCTCCCATACCCCCTTAGTGATGTGAGAAAGTGTTTCAAAAGAAAGACTTCATCTGAAATCATACTCCTCCAACTGAGGGATTAAAACAACTTGCAAAGATAGTATCTCAAATTACTATATAGTCTTATAGGCTTATTATAAAATAATATAATAAAGAGAAGCAAGGATTTTTGGGGAGTGATAACTTTTACTGCACCAACTATATGGTTGGAATAGTTAGACAAGCCTTCAAATCCAAGACGTTCTTTATCAGTTCTGAGGAGCAAAGCAAGTACAGTGAATATTAAGAGCCGAAAGACACGTGTAACGCTGGTGAAGGAAGGAAAGTTCCTGGTGGTAACAGACAAACAATTAGCAAAAAAGAAACTTATTAGTGGGCAATCAAGACCTAACAAAAAGGAGGGAGGCCATTAATACCTGTTGGATGCAGGAAGAGATTCAGGAATCAGGTAGGTTATAGCATGGGCCATAAAGTCAATAGCACCATTCAGTCCTTGGTTCTTAGTATCCAGCCAGCTTATGATGTTTTGTTCCTGAACCCCCCTTTTAGAAGCTTTTTGGCAGTTTTCCCTGGAGCATTAGGATAGTGAGATCAGAAAGGGATTGGCTGTTCTATGCAAAATGTGCAACTACTGACGTGTGTGTCTGTCCTTTATTTTTTTGTGGGAGTTCATTCTGGTGTGGAGTATATTTTAAACATGGTACAGCTGCAAAAGACAAATCTTGATAACATATCTGTCAAGGTAGGCTTGTCTGTGAGTATGTAAATCATTTGTGAAACCCAAGCATTTTAGAGAAAGGCAACACTTTAAATTCTTCTTTCTGTGAAGAAACCCATGAGATCATCTTCCACGAGCCAAAAGTTGTAAGAGATGTTCATTACTCTACCAGTACTTCCGTGCAAATTTCAAAGAACCTGGCAAAACTGAGGTATTTTGAGCTAGGAATACATTCCAGAAGTCAATTTGTGAATGCTTTTGGCACACTAAAT
This sequence comes from Crocodylus siamensis, assembly GCF_052110815.1. NCBI lineage: Eukaryota > Metazoa > Chordata > Crocodylia > Crocodylidae > Crocodylus > Crocodylus siamensis. Next base: position 71,681,978 of record NC_143398.1, read on the forward strand.
TTTTTTTTGTTAAAAGTAAAATTCCTGAAGGACAGATCACATGAAATAAGCCAGCAAGTGCTCAAATTGGGGTCAGGTGACAGGAAGGTACTGGTTTCTCTAGTTTTTACACAACAATGGACTACCAATCCATTATTTCTCACTTCTTGATGAAGTTTACCTTTACACTAGAAGTAACTAATTAAACACTCATTGTTACCCTACTGGAATTCACTATCCAGCTCAGGGTGTCAAGGGCTTACAGCAAGACTAAAGCCCTTGACTTCAGAAGGGCCAACTTCAATGACCTTAGGAGATTAGTGGGGGAGGCACTGTGGGCCCAGAAGGTAGAGGAGATGATCGTACCTTAAGGGGACAATCCTCAAGGCCCAAAAGGTAACAGTCCCTGAGAGAAACAAGGGGGGCAAGAGTGCTCAGAAACCCCCTTGGCTCAGTCCTCAGGCATTGCTGAATGCCCTTGCTAAAAGGGGGGTGTACAACCAGTGGAAGGGAGGAGCTATCACCAAGGAGGAGAACTCCTCCTCTGCCCAGGAGTGTAGAAGGACTATAGGAAGGCCAAGGCAGAGATGGAACTCAGGATAGCATCCAGGATTAAGGACAACAAAAAGTCCTTTTTCAAGTACATTAGGAGCAAGAAGAGGGCACCAGACAATGTAGAGTCCCTGCAAGACTCAAATGGTAATCTTGTGGCTACACCAGATGAGAAAGCTGGTATTTTTAACAGTTTCTTTGCCTCTGTTTTCTTGAACAAGGACCAGGACATCCCTCCTACCAGAGCTAGGGACAATCTCAGGGATAGCTCTGTCAGGACTTCGGTCAGCACAGATGTAATTAGGGATCTCCTGGAAGGGCTGGACATTTTTAAATCTGCAGGTCCAGATGCCCTCCACCTAAGGGTTTTGAGGGAGCTGGCAGAGGTCATCACAGAGCCCTTGGCCTGGCTGTATGAGCATTCATGGTCATCTGGCCAGGTGCCGAAAGATTGGAAACTAGCTAATGTGGTCCCAATTTTTAAGAAAGGGAAGAAGGAGGACTACAGGCCATGTAACTACAGACTAGTAAGCCTCACCTCGGTGCTCAGGAAGATCTTGGAGAGAATCATCAAGGAGCACATCTGTGGGGGGCCAGCAGGGGAGATCATGCTCAGGGGCAATCAGCATGGGTTCATCAAAGGCAGGTCCTGCCTGACCAACCTGATTGCCTTTTATGACCAAGTAACTAAATCCTTGGATGATGGTGTTGCTATGGATGTGGTCTTTCTAGACTTAAGGCGGCCTTTGACTCTGTCTCTCACCTTATTCTCATCAATAAATTAGGCAACTGTGGCATTAATGCCTACACAGTTGGACGGGTAAAAATTGGCTGATGGGGTGCACCCAGAGAGTAGTGGTGGACAGGTCGTACTCAACCTGGCAAGGTGTGAGCAGTGGGGTCTCCCAGGGCTCAGTCCTCACGCCCACACTGTTTAACATCTTCATCAGCGACTTGGATGAGGGGGTTGAAAGCACATTCTCCAAGTTCGCTGATGACACTAAGATGTGGGGCAAAGTGGACACACTTGAAGAGAGAGAGGCTGCAACTAGATTTAGACAGACTACAAAAGTGGACAAATGAGAATAGGATGGGGTTCAACGTAGACAAATGCAGGGTGCTGCACCTTGGGAAAAGGAATCCACAGCATACATACAGGCTGGGGAGTTCCCCTCTTGAAAGCAGAGAGGCAGAAAGGGATCTTGCAGTCATTATTGACTCCAAGATGAACATGAGCCGCCAATGCCAGACCACAGCCAGCAAGGCCAGCCATACCTTGTCATGCATCCAAAGACTCATCTACCCCTCTATGCGACATTGGTCCAGCTACAATTGGAGTACTACATCCAGTACTGGGGACCATACTTTAAAAAGGATGTGGCCAGCCTGGAGAGAGTTCAGAGGAGAACCTCCCATTTGGTGAGAAGGCAGCAGGAAAGGCCCCATGAGGAGCGACTGAGGGACCTGAACTTATTCAGCCTCAGCAAGAGGAGGCTGAGGGGGGACCTGGTGGCTGCCTACAAACTCATCAGGGGAGATAGGAATAGGAAGAGCCCTATTCTCCCCAGCACCACCTGGGGTGACAAGGAACAATGGTAATAAGCTGATGGAGAATAGGTTTAGGTTAGAGATCAGGAGGCAATATATTACAGTTAGGGTGGCCAGAATATGGAACCAACTTCCTAGAGAAGTGGTCCTCACCCCTACCTTGGGCAAATTCAAGAGGAGGTTGGATGATCACCTGTCTGGGGTCCCTCCTGACCCCAGCTACTATGAAACTATGAATCCTACACACTTAAAAACTTTAGCTCATATAATTTTTAAATTCTGTTGTGTTCTATATACTTCTACACACTTTTCTATAAGGCACTATAACAATGAATCCCAACATTTTAAAGTGAACATGGCTTAGGGACTGGGCCCACATCTGCTAGCTGAATATAAGGTATTTTTTAAAACTGAAGTCAAACTACATTGGAGCTACTTTTCAGTGACTTTAATCCTCTGCTTATTGCCTCTAGGATTTAAAAAGTCCTAGAGATTTAAAAAGTAGTCTTGTCCCCACCTTTACCTCCATGAGAATTTTCCCACCCAGCCCCTCCCAGCAAATCTTTTGGCAACAGAAAATTGTCTTTTCTCTGTACTTCTGGTTACAGCCGGGACCAGAAACATTAAAAACCAGAAGTATCATTTTAATGAGATTTCCAGGCTGACTGGGAAACTGAAGCAACACAGAATTCAAGAGGTTTTAAAAGAACTTTTATAGACCAAAGCACTTCAGCCAAGACTTGCACAACTTTAGAAAATCTTAACAGGATAGCCTAATCTTTTGAAACTTACCCATTTCTAGCTTTACTGTAAGCATGGTGCAATGAAAAAAGACAAGCTACTGCTACAACCAGATGCCTTCAGAGAAGTCTGTGACAAAATGAAGCAGGCCTTAAAATGCTCAGTTAAGCTGGCAATGTTCAAAACATATCTATCAGAAGTCAATCAGAGAACAGCAGAGGCAACAAATATCAAAGAGGAAATGATTTACTGTTCCTGGTTTCCCTTACTACCAAGAAAAAGGTACATAACAAGAGCTTGAGAAGCTAGCAGGGTCTCAAAAACAGGAGATATACCACAGTAGGATAAAGGAATTCATTTGTATCTGTACGAAAGATCCTTGTTTCATATTAATGATCTTTCACCAGTAGAGAACCATACCTTTATACAATTAGGCAATTAGAAACAGGATTACTCTCCTGCAGTTGAAATGATCACCTTAGAGAAACACCAACAATTCAATATTATTGTTGAGCTGCATCAGATGATATTACTGACTTCCAGCAAATGGATCTTTGAACGACTGATAGTCACCAGTCTCATTGGCTAAGTACAGACAGTCAAAAAGCCTAAGGATGAATCAGTTCAGTCTTCACAGGTTAGTCAAAGCTATGTAGATTGAATTGATACACAAGTGAACAGACATTCACTTTTAATTCTGGAAATGCAGCCACATGCCTGCAGTGACGCAGGCCAGAAGACTGGGGTCACTAAAGCACACCTCCCCACTCAGTAGAGCAGACAGCTTGAACTAAAGCTACCCTGTGAGGGAAGGTTTGTGTGGGTGGTGCAAAGCATCCTAGGATGCTGAGGGACTGTGAGTTAACATGAATCTGGAGGGGATCTGGGACAGAAGTTCAATAAAACAATTTAACCTAAATCAGTTAATTCTGAGACTACATCCATCCAGGTTTATCTTAAACCAGTTTCAGCCATTTTGAAAGCAGTTTACATGAACTGAACTTCTGTTGTTACAAAGCTGAAGCAGTTTCTGAGTGATCATTTATACTGATTTATGTGCAATTTTTGTCCTTAGCCATTAAGACCAATGATTTTGCAAAACATCACTCCTTCAGGTTAAATGGAAGAAACAAAGCTGCTTTATGAAGTGAGATAGTTGGAAATATGAGACGCTAATGTCCAAGGCATTAATGGGCTGCATAGCAAGGTTTGACCAGCTGCTAGGCCATACGTAACCAAGAGCTCCCTTGAATTGTTTGACCAGCTTTAAGTGTATGCTAGAAGATAGGGAGCCAAAATCCCCACGGAAATGAGGAGCAGCTTTCACAACATAGCTCCAAGAGGTAGAACTCCTGAGTCGCAGAACATACTGGAAAAGCAAGTGCCCCAAACCAACTCTGTGTTGCCTGAAGCACCAAGTTCAGCCCTCATGCCATGGGAAGCATGCACCAAATGCCAGCCCTGTATGCCACATGCACAGCAAGCTCTGAGGCATGTTGCATGTATGCAGGCACTGCACAGCAGGGGTGGGGGTCCAGATGAGTTTGACACCCCTACTACATTTTGGTATAATTGTCCATGTGACCAAACTGGATATAGCCTAATATGACATTTGTTGTATGCTCACTGTATATCTGCAACACACACCTATATTAATCATTCAATCAGTCTGCATTAAATAATCATCAGCTTGTTTTACTTTTAAACAGCACTTTTTTAACCTACTTATATACCGTACAAACTGTACTGGGGCCAAATCAGCCAAATCAGTTCCTAATTCTATCTACTGAGCAGAGCTCAATCATTCAAATCTATGTGGTGCTACCACTCTTCAGCCTGGGGTTTCAGATGCTCCCAAATCCATGGCAAGCAACCTATGTACAAACCCCAAGCCCAGAGGCCTTAGAGTTCAGATGCCCTCTAGCCTCGCTTGCCCTAGCCAAGGAGCAAGCAAGAGGGAAAGCCCGAGAGAAGTCCCACATCACCATGAATTCTATAGCCTAGATCCTCACATTTGGAGGCATTTGTAGACTCTCACAGGGGTCAGCCTGCCCACAGTACAAAGGACATGTCTTCACCCTCTGACTATACCAAATCACTCAAGGCTGAGAAGAAGGGCATTCCCCCTGCCAAGTATGCATGATATTAGTTCAAAGCAAGAAGGCTCATCATTTACCATATATTTCACTGGGCTGGGCCTCAACAGAGTAAACCACATTTCAAGCCCTGGTAAAGAAACTGAAATCATTGGAAATAGGAAAGGAAGGCACAGCTCAGCTGCGGGAGTGAAAAGGATGTTGAAATGTAGTCTATTAGTGGCTCACCAGGACTTGAAAAGAGAGTTGGCACTGAGAGCACTACCAGACATCTTATTCAGAAGGGCTGCACTAAACCTATCCTTCCAGTAGGTTCCCCGCTATATGTTTCCTCTTTGTAGGCCACATGTTTTATAGTCATGCTCAGTTCTGACTGCATTTAAAATCAACTTCATCGTTTGTTTCCATGACTGAGCATATGTTGCTTTTGGTACCAGTTTAGTGTGATAGACAATGTATTTAATAAGGTTTCCTTCTATGCAAATGTAAGATGAGAGGCTTTCCCCTCTCACCCCCGCATGCTGTTGGAGAAGAGTGGTGGGGAGCCTATTTCCTAGGCTTTCAATGTTACCCTTTATCTCATATCCACAATCTATCAGAGGTTCTGGACTTGATAAATTGCTATTGTATGGTTTGTCATAACCAAATCAAATTTCATCAAAGAATACTAAGATATAAGGTCTAAATACAAACGGTCAAAAAGCCTGAGGCTGAATTGATTCCATCTTCACAGGTTAGTCTATGCTGCATAGACTGAACCAACAAACAAGTGAACAGACATTCACTTTTGATTCTGGAAATGCAGTCGTGTGCCTACAGTGGTTGAGGCAAAAAGCTAGGGGGTGCCAGAGTGCACCACCCTGCTTCACTACAGCAGACAGCCTGTCTAGACCACAGGCTAGACCACATCAAGGGCCAAAGCATCCTGGGATGCTGAGGGAGTAAGTTAACTTGAATCTGCAGGGGTTCTGGAATAGATGTTCAATAAACTGATTTAACCTAAATCAGTTCAGTCTGGTCCATCCAGGTTTGCCTGTTTTATCTTAAACCAGTTTTGCCCATTTTGAAAGCAGCTTACATGTACTGAACTTCTGTTGTGTTACAGATTTAAACCAGTTTCTGATCACTTACACATAAACAGATATAATTTCCATCCCTAGCCAAGAAGTATTTTACAAGGAACACTTTTCCGTAATTCAGGCGATTTATAAAAAGTATCCTGATGCAGGAAAAGGAAAGAAGTGGATACGTAGGAGGAAGGGGAACATGATGGATTGAGCAATTATGAGGTGTCATGGGAGGAATGAAGACATTGACAGAGACAGAGTGTAAGCTACAAAATTTCACTGAGAATAGATCTATTTACATAACAATATTTTAGAGCATATTTTTAAATAGACCTGGCTGTCTTATATTGGATTAAAACGGGGGGGGAATTGAGACTTAAAGTGATCCAGAATAACATGAAAGCTTCAATGGAGTCAGGAATTGATCTCAGAATTTATGATAGAAGTATAACATGAATTGTATTTAAGGCTTTTTGACAACAGTCTGGTAATTGAACAAGAAGGAATTGAGGAAGGATCACATGGGGGTAAAATAGTAGACATCATGGGGAGCACACGTGATTATCTGCCTTTGCCACATCACAGACATCTCTGACTTGCCTGTGGTCTAAGCAATGGCAAGCATGATACGTCTCTCTTATGCACCACAGGACATTTATCAGATCCAGATATTGCCACCTCGCCTGAGGAGATCCAAGCTGGGTTTGTTGGTATGTTATAGCAAAAACTTAGACCTTTTCCTGATCCTCCTTTACAAGATGGGAAGAAACAGTGGTTTCTTGGGGTAAGGTATTTCTCCAGGAGAGCTGGCTGTACTTCAAAAGAAGCCTTACTTAGAGTGCAAGAATGAGCCATCCCAGTGTGTAAGAAGACTAACAAATATGGTAGACCATCTTGGCTGAGCAGAGAACTCTTCAGTAAACTAAATCACAAAAAGGAAAATTATAAAAAGTGGAAACTTGGACAAATAACTAGGGAAGAATATAAAAGCATTGCTAGGGCATGCAGGGATGAAGGCCAAAGCTCAACTGGAGTTGCAGCTAGCAAGGAATGTAAAGGGTAACAAGGGTTTCTACAAGTATGTTGGTAGCAAGAGGATCAGGGACGATGTGGGTCCCTTACTGAATGGGGGAAGCAACCTTGTGACAGAGGATGCAGAAAAGGCTGAAGTGCTCGATGCCTTTTTTTGCCTCAATCTTCACAGGCAAGTCAGCTCCCAGACTACCTCACTAGGCAGCACAGTTTAGGGAGGAAGCAAGCAGCCCTCAGTGGTAAAAGAACAGGTTAGGGACTACTTAGAAAACTTGGATGTGTACAAGTTCATGGGGCTGGATGGGATGCACCTGAGGATGCTGAAGGAGTTGGCTGATGCAAATCAGGGGCAAGGAAGATCCAGGGAACTACAGACCAGTCAGCCTCACCTCAGTCCCTGGAAAATTATGGATCCAGTTCCTCTTGGATCCATATCCAAGAAATGGATAGGAATCCATTTCTATCACTTGGAGGAGAAAAAGGTGATTAGGAACCGTCAGAATGGATTCATGCCTGACCAACTTGATTGCCTTCTGTGATGAGATGACTGGCTCTGTGGATGCAGGGAGACTGGTGGACGTGGTGTACCTTGATGTTAGCAAGGTTTTTGATACGGTCTCCCACAACATTCTCACAGGTAAGCTAAGGAAGTATGGGGCTGGATGAATGGACTGTAAGGTGAATAGAAAACTGGCTGGAGCATTGGGCTCAGAGAGTACTAATCAATGGCTCCATGTCTAGTTAGCAGCTGGTATCAAGTGTGTTGCCCCAGGGGTCAGTCCTGGGGAAGGTTTTGTTCACTGTCTTCACCAACAACCTGGAAGATGACAGAGTACACCCTCAGAAAATTTGCAGATGACACCAAGCTGGGGGGAGCAGTAGATACTGGAGGATAGGGCTAGGATTCAGAGTGGCTTAGACAAATTGGGGGATTGGCCCAAAAGAAATCTCATGAGGTTCAACAAGGACAAGCGTAAAGCCCTGAATTTAGGAACAATCCCATGCACCAGGACAGGCTGGGGGCTAACCAGCTGAGCAGCAGCTCTGCAGAAAAGGACCTGCAGGTTACACTGGACAATCAGCTGACTATAAGCCAGCAGCATGCCCTTGTTGCCAAGAAGGCTAACAGCATACAAGGCTGCATTGGTAGGTGTGTGTTGCCAGTAGGTGAAGGTAAGTGATTATTCCCCTCTATTTGGCACTGGTAATGCTACATCTTGAGTACTGTGTGCAGTTTTGGGCCCCCCATTACAGAAAGGATGTGGACAAATTGGAGAGAGTCCAAAAGAGGGCAACAAAAATGGTTCAGGGGCTCGGGCACATCACTTCTGAGGAGAGGCTGAGGGAACTGGGCTTATTTAGTCTGGAAAAGAGAAGACTGAGAGGGGATTTAATAGCAGCCTTGAACTCCTTGAAGGAGGGTTCACAAGAGGATAGAGCTCTACTGTTTTCAGTGGTGGCAGATGACAGAACAAGGAGCAGCAGTCTCAAGTTTCAGCAAGGGAAGCTTAGATTAGATATTAGAAAGAATTCTCACTAGGAGGGTTGTAAAACCCTGGAGAAGGTTCCCAGAGGGGTGGTGGAAGTTCACAAGTTCCTTGGACGTTTTCAAAACAAAGGTTTGACAGGGATGATCTAGTTGGGGATGGTCCTGCTTTGAGCACAGGGTTGGACTAAATGGCCTCTTGAGGTCCCTTCCAATGCTAACTTTCTACGACTCTATGAGCCAAACTAGAAGAGCAAATTTAGTTTACATCTACACAGAAGCAGCAGCACAGTATGAGAGGACACTGGCTGTGGCTCCCCATCAGAAGAACTGCACTCAGAGTCCTTCAGAGGATGATCAAACCTAATCATGGCCAGCAACCCTAAAAGTCAACATAAGACAATGAGCAGGAAGAGGAGCACAGGTACAGGGGAAGGAGAAGTCAGAAGGAAAGCTCTTTCCCTGATGTCATGTTTCACCTAGCAAGGAAATGTGTCTGCTCTCAGTTATTGACTGGTTAACTCATCCCACCACAACTTTATTCAGTACCCTATAACCCTTCTCTCACATTTTTTCCCAGCAGCCCCTCATCTTCTCCTATGCCATAACTATGCCTCCTCACTCTTGCCCCCATGTCACAAGGATACTTGATCCTGAAAATTTTGTCTAGGAACATATGAAGTTTTGTGTGACGTTAAAGAGAAATAAATGCACACTTTAGTATTTTAATATAATTGGATTGTCAACACTTATAGAAGGAGACCTCACACTGTTCACTGCATGCAATACACACTGGCGATACCAAGGAGGTGATTCAGGATGAATAGCTCAAAATCACCATGCAAACAGATTTTTTCTCATTTCCCACTCTGAACGTATGAAGCTGCAGATCAGCACTTATTTTTCTGTGACATACCGAAGCACAGAGGGAAAAGAGAAGTACATATTAGCACTGAGGAATGAGGATCAAACAGAAATTGCTGTTGGGTACATTCTACTGTTGGTCCCAAAAGGGATAGGATGTACCTTCTAGTAACACAGAGGGGCCCAAGCTTTTTGGCCCATGTGCCAAATTAGCTCTGCGTCCCTCCCTCCTCCTCCCCTCCATGTACCACTCTGATCCTCTACCTCCACCCAATCTGCTTTGTTCTGCGCGCCACACACCCAGGCTGTATTGTGACACTTGTGGCAGACATGCCATGGGTTGGCCACCACTGTGCTAAAACATGGAATTGATCATAACCCTGCCCAATTGCTGGAAGGGTGTGCTGGATTAGGGTACAGAGCCTCATACCTACCCACTTTCCAGCACCTGAATGCTAGACAGGTAGGATTTTGTTTGGCACTAGCTAAGAGACATTCCTACTCACCTCAAAAATGAACAGATTATTTCCTAACTAGTCACATCCAGGTTATCCTCTATCTGTGAACCCCCACCCTTTTTTTTAACCTGTAAACAGATGCACAGAAAACCTATTGCCAGAGCTACTAATATTTTTATTTATTTATTTATTTTAAATCAAGCACAAAAACTCACTCTAATCTGGCCCTCCAATTAAATCCATCACCAAGTATTTTTTCCACGTAGGTTGCATATATTTTGGGTTGGGTGTATTATGGTGTTAACTATGGGTGCACCAATAGAGATTTTTTGGGCCAATATCAAAAGCTGATTTTTAAAGAGCCGTATCAGCTGATACCAATCCAATTCCAATATGCAGCCAGGCAGCATAGAGACCAGCATCAGGCTGGTAAATCTGGTGTGGGGGAAGGGGTGGGGGAAAGGGCAGATAAAGGGCCCCGTGATGAGAGAGGGAGTGGGGCAGGGGCAGGTGCTGCTCAGCTAGGGCGGGGGCGTGTGCTTGTGGATGGGCACACGGGATGAGAGTAGGCTACCACTACGGGCTGGGCCTGGGGCTGTGCTGGGCTCTTTCTGGTGAAGGCTGCACTAGGCTGCACTCAGGGCAGGTTGTGGTGGCCCTGAGAGGGGCTTACGATGGGGGAGGCCTGCAACCACCCCAAAATTCACCATACCCCACCTCCCAGTGCTGCCACCACCTACCCCAAATACAGCCTGGCCCAGCCCCCTCCGGGAAGAACCTGGTGCAGCCCCAGCAACAGCCCACCCTCATCCCACCCCCATGTGCAGATTTGGGGGCACACACCCCCCGTGCCCTCCCAGGGTGTGCAGTGGCAGGATCCACCCCTCCCCATGCCCCCCAGACATGCCGCTCACAGCTGTCCCAGCTCCCCACCCCAACTGAGCAGTACCTGCCCCAGCTCTACTCCCTCCCTCCTGCAGGGACCTTGATCTGCCTCCCCCACACTCCTTCCCTCCCCCAACCCTTCCCCCACAATAGACTTACCAGCCAAGCTTTTGTAGAGGTCTGAAAATTAAATCGCCAATCAAATAATCTCTAGGGATACAACTCTATCTTAAAGATACCTTCCTTGGTTACTGAAGCAGTAAGATTACTGATTAGAAAGGTTGACATTTAGATTTAAGTCTACTTTTTAAACACTACAGCAGTATCTAGAACATTCTATGGGATTCCAATCTATGGGATTATCCTGGAGTGAGCTAAACTCTTGGTACTGTAGATAGCCTCCTGAACTTCAAGACTGTCACAGAATCATGGAACCAGAAAGGACCTGTACAATGATCAAGTCTGGTCCCCTGCCATGGGTAGGAAGTATTGGGCTCAGGTGAGCTCGGCAAGGTGCCTGTCCAGCCTCATCTTGAACACCTCCAAGGAGGGTGGCTGCACCACTTCTGCTGGGAGTGTGTTCCAGATTCTGGTGACCCTTACAGAGAAGAAGTTTTTCCTTGTATCCAACCTGAATTTACCCTCTATTGGTGTATGCCCATTGGTCCTCATCCTCCCTTGAGGTGCCCTCCTAGTTTTTGATGTTCCCTTCCCCCCCCCCCCCAAACCCCAAGGTACTTGTAGACAACTATCAAGTCACCTCTCAGCCTTCTCTTCCTCAGGCTGAACAGGCCCAGTTTCTGGAGTCTCTCCTCATAGGGCCTACCCTCCATGCTCTTAATCCAATGAGTGGCCCTTCTTTGTACCCTCTCAAGTTTATCCATGTCCTTCTTGAAGTGCAGTGCCCAGAACTGGGCACAGTACTCCAGCTGAGGCCTCACCAATGCTGAACAGAGAGGGAAGAGTACCTCCCTAGATTCATTGGTCACACAGCAGCTGATGCACACCGGAATTTTCTTGGCCCCTTTGGCAGCCTCATCATACTGTTGGGTCATATTCATCTTCCAGTGGATCGTGACCCCCAGGTCTCAGTCAGATGTTGTGCCAGCCAATAGGCCATCACCCATTGTATAGTTGTAGTGAGGGTTCTTCCTACCCAGGTGAGGGACCTTGTGCTTCTACCTATTTAAACCTCATCTGATTTTGTTCCGCCCATAAGTCGAGTCTGTCAAGGTCCTCCTGGTCTTTGCTCTGTCCTCTGGTGTGTTCATGTTTCCTCACAGATTGGTATCTTTTGTGATCTTAATCATTGTACTTTCTACCCCTTCACCCAAATTGTTAATGCATATATTGAATAGCATGGGTTTGAGAACCAACCCCTGGGAGACCCCACTGGAGATGGCCCTCCAAACCATCGATCACCACTCTCTGCTAGAGGCCTCTGAACCAGTTGTCTACCCACTTCACTGTAGACTGCTCCAGCCCAGTACTCTCCAGTTTTTTAGAGAGAATCCCATGGGAGACAAAGTCAAAGGCCTTACTGAAGTCTAAGTAAATGATGTCAACCTCATGTCCCTTGTCCAGATGGTTAGTGACCTGGTCACAGAAGGATGTAAGGTTCGTCAGGCATGATCTGCCCTCTATATAGCCATGCTGGTTGCTGTTAAGTATTACCAGCTTGTAGTAGATGGCCTCCTTAACCAACTTTTCAAAGATTTTGCCCAGGACTGAGGTCAGACTGACTGGCCTGTAGTTTGTGGGGTCATCCCTTTTCCTTTTCTTAAAGATGGGCACCACAGCAGCCCTCTTCCAGTCATCTGGGACCACTCCCGACTGCCATCACTTTTCAAATAGCTTGGCCAATGGCGCTGCTTTGAGTTTGGCCAGTTCTTTCAGGACTCTTGGGTGCAGGTTGTCTCGTCCAGCGGACTTGAAGATGTCCAAGTGTTGTAAAAAATCCTTCTCCTGTTCTGGGCTTATTTTGTGTAGGTTGCTACCATCCCCTTGCTTCCTGGGCCTCTGGTCAGATAAGCAGCCACCACCAGGGTTCAGGAATACTGACGGAAACTATGTATTCAGGAATTCTGCCTTTTTTACACACATCAACTCTGGGCTGCCCCAGGTATTCAGTAGAGGTCTCACAGTAGAGACCAATTGTTTCTTGCTCTCTATGTACCTGTAGAAGGACTTTTTATTTTCCTTTATATTGGTTGCCAGTTTGATCTCCAGGCCTGCCTTAGCTTTCTGTGCCTTGTATCTGTAGGGCCTACTGATACAGGTATATTCCTCCTTGGTTGCTGAGCTGATCCTCCACTGTATATACAATTCTTTTTTCTTTTTCAATAGTTCCCTAATACTGCTGGTGAGCCAAACAGGTCTCCTGTCTCTCTTCCCATTTTGTGCCTGCATGGAGATGGTCTGTTTTTGAGCCATGAGAACTGTCTCCTTAAGGAAGCACCATTGTTCCTACACACCCAGATCATCCAAATGCTGGTTGCAAACAGTCTCTCTAACAAGCCTCTTGAGTTTGCCAAAATTTACCTTCTTAAAATTCAGGAGTTCTGTACTGGTGACCAACTTCCCAGCTTTGCAGTGGATGGTAAACCTTATCAGGTCACGGTCACTGTCTCCCAGAGTACCATCAATCCTCAGATTGCCTATGATGATTGCCAACACGAAGTCAAAAGTAGACTTGCCTCTGGTAGGCCCTTCCACAACCTGTGTCAGAAACAGATCATCTATTGTCACCAGGAAGTTCGCTGACCTGCTGGAGGTGGCCGAATGTTACTCCCAAGAGATGTTTAGCTAGTTGAAGTCACCCATGATGATCATGTCTTTAGTGCCAGCTGCCTCTGTCAGCTCTTCTGAGAATGCTCAATCACTCACCTCATTTTGGGAGGAAGGCCTGTAGTAGACTCCCACCATTAGGTCTCCCTCTCCCAGTCTCCCATTGTAGCCTGACCCAGAGGGTCTCAAGGGACCCTTCCCTGCTGTCAAAGGTGACCTGCAGGGAAGGGTACCACTCTTCCATGTAGAGGGCCACACCTCCTCCCTTCATCCCAAATCCCATCCTTCCTATGAACCTTCCTATAATCCCCAATATTAATTGCTTAGTCGTGTTATCATCTCACCATGTCTCTGTCACCCAAGCAAGTAAAATTTCTCATCAGCCAGAAGTGCCAGTTCCTCCTGTTTATGTCCCATGCTTCTGGCATTCCCATAAAAGCATCTGAGCTTTCCCTTAGTCACCTCGGGTATTCTGTCATGATGTCTCTGCCTCAAGGTGCTAGATTCCATCTGTACTTTCATGGTTTGAATACCCTCCCAGGTGTAATTGTGGCTAATGGATTCTGCTTCTTCAGTGAAATCTTCTCCCCAGCCCCCGGACATACCTAGTTTAAAGCCCTCCTCAACAAGTTGACAACTCTCATGGCAAAGAGCTTCTTCCCACTGCTTGTGAGATGAATGCTGTGCCTTGCATCGAGGCCACTATAGCTAAACTGTGCACCAAGGTTGAGGTATCCAAAGCCCACATAGTGATACCATCTTCTGAGCCTTCAGTTGACTTCCTAGATGCACTCCTCCCTCTGACAGCCACAGCCCCTGCTTGGGAGGACTGTGGAGAAAACAACTTGTGCTCCTAGGTCCTTGAGCTTTTCCACCATGGTCCCATAGTCCCTCATGATCTCCCAGGGCTGCTTCTTGCTATGTCACTGGTTCCCACAAGGACAAGGAGCATAGGGTAGTGGTCAGTAGGGCAGACCAGTTTAGGGATACTTGCTGTAATGTCACAAATATTCGCTCCTGGAAGGCACCAGACCTAATGGGCAAAGAAGTCAGGCCAGCAGATGGCTCCCTCTGTACCCCACAACAGAGAGTCTCCCATGACAATCACTATGCATTGTTTCCTTTCTGGGGTTGGTTGATCCTGCATAGGTGCATCCTCCATCAATGGTGAGAGAGCTTCATAACTGTTGTGCAGTGTTATTGGAGGGACAGCTGATGCACAGTGTGGCTTTGGTCCTGACATGACCAGCTTCTACTTGCTGTCAATTGGGGTAACTTGTTCAGGCCCACTCATCAGTCTGGTCACTGTGGTGCTTCTCTCCAGGCTGGTCTCTGTGGTGCTCTTCCCCAGGTGCAGGGCCTGGCAGCACACATCAATCTCTCCCTCATGTTCCTTGAGGGCATGCAGCCTGTCCACTTCCTCTTGTAGCTCCTTCACCCAGTCCTCCAGTCTCCACCAGGGAGCACATCCCACAAGCAGGACCACCTGTGCCCTTGATCCCAGCATCTAGCAGATGTGTCAGACATGCCAGGCAGTCCCTGCAGCCTACAGTCAAGGGTTCCATCTGTGTGGAAGCTAGGACCATGAGCTGTCTGGGTGGAGACCTCCAAGGTACCAAGTGGGGGTGGGCTATCCAGTCCAGGAAGCCTCAGGGTAAAGTGAGTACCCATCACCATGATGCCGGGTGACCCTGGTTACATGATTGCCTGGGTGTTTATGTTAGGAGGAGATCAGATGGATGTTATTCGTTCCATGTGGTACTCACCAGATGCAGCTGCTGCTGGTGTGGTTAGGCAATCAGGATCAAGCAGCTGCCTGTAGGGGGGGTCCCCTAGTCCCTCCCTGGAGGAGAGGAGGAGTAAGCCCTTGTCCCTTTACCTGGTGTCTAGCACAGAAGTGCTGGAGGACTACCCCCAGTGTGGGGGTGGGGCAACTCATAACTAAGAGTGGTCCTCAGTACTAAGTCAGCCACCAGACTGCCTTCACATGTGCCCTTCTGCATGAACTCCTGCACAAATTTGCGCGCTGGGCCCAGAGCACACCTGTTTGCATGGCTTCGTAGGGGCTGGCCTAAGTAGCACATCTAAATAGCACGTGTTGTTATATTTTATGGTTAAAATAACTTACACTAGTTATTTATACATAACATTTCTAATTCTGTGAAATAAAGCCTGGGGAAGACAGCAAGTCACAACTTCCACGTTTAGATCCTTGAGCCTTGGGGCAGGATTCTTGCAATAAGTAGCCTTATCCTGCCAGTCCCTGGTTTTTGTTTGGTTAGGTTTTCCTCGACTAGCTGAAATCCTCAACCATTAAATCAAGTGTTTCAAGGCAAAAATCAGCCTTTCGGATGCAACGTCTCACTCTTTTAGCTAAAAGTTACCATTCTTGTGCTCTAGCAAGTCTCAGGATTGTTTCTACAGGGACACCAGGCATCTGCTGTCCTATAAGCACTTGCTTTCCTCATCTGTGGACAATTAGCATTGTTTTCACTGAATCCAGCAAGTGACAGCTCATCTGTCACCTCTCATTTGACTGCAGCTCAGCTCAATATCAGATCCCATTGGTGCTGAGTAGGTGGAACACAATGGGGTGGGGGCATGTCCCCCCCCCACGAGAGCACTGGTACTTCCTCTGACATCAAGTGCTCCAGCTGGTAGGGGGGCACAGAGAGGACTAGTGCCCCTCCTGAAATTGGCTCCACTGGCAGCATAGGACCCCGCCCCCCACAGTTGCCAGCTAGCCTCTGGGGGACCCCCCGGTCATGCCTGACTTGTGTCAGGAGGCACCAGTCGCCCACATCAGATCCTGAATAAGTGTTATAAAAATAAAGGGGTGTAGGTTGTAACCGTGTTAAAATTGTAAATGTAATTGTTAAAACCCAAAGAATCTGGTCTGCCTATAAAAATAAAGTCCAATCTATAATTTTGAGGTATTGGTAGGAGCTGAAGGAAAAATCATTACTTTAGTTGCTTGATATTACATAAGAAATCATTTCACTGTGTGAACATCTGATTGGAGAGGCAGAATAAACTGAGATGCCCCCAGTTAATTAAGAAGAATGATTTAAAAAACAAGCAAGACTTGCCAACAACAATTATGTTTATAATTCAGCCAAGTAAAATCCTACCTACCAATGAGACAAGTGACTTTGATTTCTGTAACTCCTAAATGTTCAGACTTCTTAGAGATGTTTTATGCTTTCATGTATACCAAGAAAAAAAACTGACATACAAACCAAAGAAAAACCAACACCATAGCAAGTGCAATGTGAAAGGACTTGGTGAAATTATTTCCTTGGTTCCTCTCTCCCTACTCTAGGAGCAGACCAACATTCCATGCAAAAACATCCAGGCTCTTACTAACCCACAGCACTGATGAATAGAGGTATGGCCTTTGGTTCCACAGAAGGCAGGCCTGTCCCCAGCCTCAACCCCACTCAATGAGGCCAGATTAAGTCCAACAGTGTCCTCCTATGTTTGTTCCCTAGCCTCCTTGCAAAGCAAATCCTTGATCAAGTTCCAATAGTGCCTTCTCCACATCTAGGCTCAGAAACCAAAGATACTTAGCTCCCTATCTCCTTTGAGAGAAAAGTCTAATGGTCCTAGTGGATCTAGGACCCCTTTCTAATCAAAGATTAATGTACAGTAGAATTTCTATACCCATTTTCAGGGGTGGGGGAAACAGCCAAGAGGAGAGTTGAGGCATTAACCTCCATTAAATGTTATTCCCAGTCTCCCCAATTCATTAGCTTTCTTCACACTTCTTCTGTGCAGTAACATAATTAAAGGCAGGGAGACCTGGGCAGCAGCCCCAGGTGCTGACTTGGAGGGAAGGTAACAGAAAAATACCAGCTGCTACTGCAGCCACAGCAGCAGCACAGCAATGGCCAGAAGTTGCCATGAATCAAAGCTGCATCAGGCATCTAGCTGCCTTGTTATGCCCTTTCTGCTGCAGGCTGGGGGTAGGGAAGCTACATTTAGCTGTGGCTCCAGAGGCACATATTTGAGCCCTGGTCTGGACTTTTGTGGATGAGGATTCTGATGGGGAGAATCTACGCTAAGACCCAGTTGGTGCAAGGAGGCTGAAGTAACAGTTACAGCTTTAGGGAGATGATTCTAACAGACAATAAATTTGCTGCAGGTGGGAAGTCAGAGGTCTGTCCCAACTGACCAGCCCATCAAGATAATAGTTAAAGCCCAACAATTTCTATCACTAACAGCACACAACGGAGTGATGTGTCTAACAGCACATCCAGCCAACTTTGATTCACCAGCCAAATGAGCAGGTACTCATTTACAGCTGGATCAGCTCAAGGCATGCCGTAACTTCAATGCCAGCAGAGATGAGGAGATTATGGATTAAATGGGGAGATTTAAGGGATTAAACCAGTGAGGAGAAGATACAACTGATACATTTGGGGTGGGGAAAAGAAAAAAAAACTGCCCAAGGTAAACCACCAGTGAAAGGGTAATTGAGCAATCAGTAAATGAGTAAATTGATAATGGAGGGTGAACTGAGTGGTATAGTTGTGTATCTAGTATGATTGATGATCAGGTATGGAGCATGAGACCAGAAAAGAACATGTGAAGGAGAGTGACTTCACCTCCCTTTTCCACCTTGTAATCATTTACAGCCCGACAAAATTAAACACTTCAAAACTGAAGCTATACATCTGCACCAACTTTGCACAGATGTGAATAACTAAACTTAGGGGCTGACAGTTCACTTCTACACTCAACTCAGTGCATAGAGAATTGAGGAAATGAGGGGCAAATACACCACATTCACACTTCCATTGTTTTGAGGCCAGCTGGGCACTGGATTAGTCCTTGAAATGCAGCCAGGCATAAATTGGTGCAAGTGGTCCAAAACAGCAAATCCAGAAACTGGAATAACCACTTCTGGCCCACCCCTTATTTAAAACCAGGAATTGCTTCAAGAAGGACAGTCTGTAGTCAGCACCCTTACATTGTTGCCTGGTCTCCCCTTACTTCAGTGGACTTCTCCTGAGACCAGCTCAGTCAGACTCACAACCTGATTTGTATCAACAAGAGTGTAAAGGGGCCATAGAATAATAATAAAACAGGCTGCAGGTACATGGCAGTGTAAATATGCTAAGTTTTTAAGTTTCAAAAGCTTTTTTCCTTTCTCTTGGTCACCTTGAAAAATGTAAATCAAATGTAACCCAATCACTAGGGATGAAAACTGTTGATTAATTTTCCCTAAACATGCATGTAATCCACAGCTTCCTCACCATCACCCAGAAAAGCTGGGAGCATTACTGAGAGAACAGGGGACAAGATAAGAGCAAGTAAACAAGGGAGAAAAAGTTTGAGACTTAAAGTGATCAAGAATAATACGAAAACTTCAGTGAGTTAGGAATAGATCTCTGGATTTATTATACAAGTATAACATGAATTGTATTTCAGACTTTTGGACAAGAGTCTGAAAGTTGAATTTGCATGCAAAAAAAATTTTTTTAAAAATTTTAAAAAACCCTTCAAAAACTTAGAGCTGCCTGAGTTTGAACTCTTGCCCTACGTCTAGTAGTTATTAGTTTAAAACCGTGTGCAATAAAAAAAAAAAAAAAAAAACCTGGAACACACACTACTCCTGTGGCAATCAGATATTCAAAATTAAAATCTATTCTAGAAACAGGTTTTTCTGGGGTATTGCTCTAGAGCAGGTGTGGCCAACTGGCCACATACCTGCCACAAATGCCCATTTTGCGCACAGACAGAAGTGGCATGTCACGCAATCGGCCCCTTGATATGTAGTCAAAGCACTGCTAAAACTGAAAAGCATGGCTGCAGAAGCCCTTTAATCCTGTGACAAATTAACCCTCATTGTATACTTTCTCCCCTCTCCCATCTAAAAGACAGCAAGGGAGCACTGAAGGTAGAGGCAGAGCCAAGGAAACAGATGCAGGGGAAGATGTAGCCTCTCCCCTCAGATCGGTTCCAATCCTCCACCCTTTATGTGGCAGGTTCGCCACCCCTGCTCTAGAACATTTCCTTGAATCATTGAGCTGTACTTCTGTATGCGCCCAAAGGAAAAACAGCACAGAACAACAGATGGGACAGGGCAAGGGGATCAGGTGGCATTCAAGGTGGGGACAGAGCTTGCTTTTTAGCATGCTGGCCAGAAACATTGTCTCCCACTGTTCTAAAAAGTGAGGCGAGTACCAGAGGACTGGGTGGTGCGGGTGAGGTAGGGGGAAGAAAGAAATAGATGAGAGAAAAAAGGGTAATCATTTCTCACCTCATATTCTCCTACACCTTTCTGTTTACATTTTTCCCTTTTTCCTCGGTCTCTCCTCGGCTCTTATCTTCTTTTTCTTCTCCCTTTCATCTCTTTCTCCCTTCCCTCCTCATTGCCAGTTGTTCTCTTGCCATATTGTCATCATCCCATCAATCATTTCCTTTTCTCTTGTTCTTTCCAATCCAAGCAAACAACCACAGCCCAATGCTCATCTGAGATGCAGTGAAAAACAACAGAAACATCAAATCATTCTAGATCTATAAACAACTAGTATGGCACATCTGAACTCCCTATAGACTCCACATTCAGCCTCCTCACAGCTCTGACTCTGCTTAGCAGAGAGCTGACTCCTGGAAATTCATACTGGGATGTTTTGTGAAAGCTACCATGACAATACTGTACAACAGACATGTGCTTTCTTCCTGAAATGCATCTCTGTTCATGCAAATTCAACTGGCTGACAGCTTATTCCTATGGCAAACCTACTGAAATATTCAAGAAACCAAGACAAAATATTGTTTTCTCTACTTCCCACAAGGACATGACCTTAACAGGGTTCTCTGACACTAGAATTTCTCTGCTCCCAAGAACTTTGTTACCTTGGTTTTCCTTTTTCACCTCTTCCTACAAAGTAACATAAACCCTTGACTTACAAAGGAGATTGAAAATCAAAAACTATATCCTATTTCCTTCCAAAGGAAAACCTTAGAAGCAACTGTTTAAAGTTCAGCTTCTTTAAAACTGTCATTCAGCAAATGTTCACACACATCTCTGCAGTTTGTCAGTGTTTCTGGCAGATACTTTTGCTATTTCCAATCTTAAAAAAAACAAAAACAAAAAACTGCTCAACAGCTTTAAATAGGGAAAGACATATCTAGAAAGGTTTTATCCAATCTTTGGAGCACCACAAAAAAGATAAATTCCATGAAATATTTTAAGTAATTCATTTTAGCAAAATGGAGAGAGAGAGGCTTTTTGCATATACATATACACATACATACACACACACACACACAAAAAGAAAGAAAAACTGGCGAGACTTTTTATGCACATACAAGGCTCTCTCTATATATATTCTCTCGTGCACACACTCTCTCTCTCCTCACACACACAGTCTCTCTCCTCACCAGTTTTTCTTTCTTTTCATTATATATACACATGTATACACACACCTGGGACAAGGGCATGTTGTGTTTTTCTTTCTTATACATATAGATATCTATGAAAAACACAACATGCCCCTGTCCAAGATCCTAGTGTAAAAATGATGTTTTCCCTTCTTGAAGTACCAGGCAAATGCAAATTGAAATATATACAGGAGCTCAAACTCCCACTTTGTCAGAGGCACCTTGAACGTTAGCCGATATTAGTTCTGTTGTAAATTTAAAACTTATGATTTTCAAGTTACTCTCATTACAATAAAAATGTAGTCTTTCATCCCTAGCTTTAAAGATTTTGCACTACACTTCCAAGCAGGCTTAACTGTTCCTTAAATAATTTCACTCCTTTGCACATTTGAGCTTTTGTGACAAAATATGGCAATTTTTGGTTTGAAACAAAAAATGAAAAATAAAATAAAAAACAAAAATATTCCAAGGGGGGAAAAAGCCCATTTTCTGATCAGCAGTACCAAATATTTAGCATAACGATGCTGTGAGGAAAAACAGAAAATGCTTCACACAAATACAAAAATAACTGACACATTCAAGTACAAGATAATTAAACATAGCTAAACCGCAATTTAAGTCCAACAGGCAATAAATATTAGAATGAATATACCTGTAAATATTTGTTGCCAGAAAGTGTACCTCTAGGCTATGGACAGACATTCAAAAAGCCTGAACCTGAATTGATTCAATCTTTTCAGGTTAGTCTAACTTGGCTAGGCTAAATCAGTGTTGTAACCAGACAGACATCCCAGAAATGCCAGCACATGCCTGCAGTGGCTCAGGTGAAAAGCCAGGGGGCGCTAGAGCAGCCCACCCCCACCCCTCCTTCTACAGCACTGAACTGAGCCAGGATGTGGCCAGGCCCCAACAGGATGCTCTGATTAGCCCAGCAGAGACTTGATAACAGTATTCATCACTCCTCACTCAGTGTTTATCACCCCATTAAAAAACAGAGGGACATTACCAGCTACCTGTTGATTCCACCCATTGATACTATCTGTTGACTCAGTAGGGACCATAGCCAGCATGTGGTTAGCCAGCATCTGCTAGCTAATCCACAGACACCTTTCGGCAAGGTGCGGGGGGGGGGAAATCCTGCTTGGCAGAGAGTGGTGAGGGGGATAAAGGGAGCAGCCTGCAAGTCTCTGGAGCTGCAGAGAGCTTTGCCCAGCTCAGAGAGCATGCTGGGATACTGGGGGAGTCCGGTTTATCTTAAACTAGCAAGGGGGCTGGGACAGACATTGCATCAATCAGTTTGACCCAAATCAGTTTAGTCTGATACTGCATTCAGCAAAGTTTATCTCAAACTGGTTTCAGCCATTTTCAAACTGGTTTATGTGCACTGAACATCTGTTCTGTTACAGGTTTAAACCAGTTTCTGATCACTTCAACCAATTTGTGTGTCCCTAGCCCTAATGATCATCAATAGAAGTGGTTAAAATACAGTTTCCATTCTGAGGGAAATTCTTATATTTCAAGGCTATTCTTACTCCAAATCTTAATTTCATATTAAACAATTTTTGAGTTATTTCAAATCAATCTAAACAATTTGCTTCAATAAAATGGCAATTTTTGTTTTAAAAACAGTAGCTCCCAAACTTTTTAGACTAACAAACCCACCTCAAAAGTTCGCTCTGACCCTTATATGTTATTATCATTAAATTTCTCATTTAGGTGGGATTGGGGCCTATGCAATCTGGGATCACTTACCATGCCTTCACAGACCAAAACTTGGGAAAACATTGCTTTAGACTTTCAGGAAAATTTATTGGTTTTTAAATACTATAAATATAATTTCAATAAGAGGTTATTTCATTTCAAAAGAAAAAACTAATTTTTTTTATGAGAAGGCTAAGTATTTGGACCTCATTCACCACACTGTTTTTCTTCGAAGTGAATTTAAATAATGCATTTCCTCAGAAAGTTTCCATTTTGTTGAAACGTCATTTTCCAATACAAGATTCTTTCAGAAAAAATTTCAACCAGCTCTAGTCAGCAGCCACATGCTCATCACAAGGAACACGAATTTATTGTATCCATTTTATTGTTTTTTCACATAGAAAAAGCAAACAAGATATTTTTAATCAGATTCATAAACCAAAGAGGAAAAAATAGACAAGGTTTCTCTAGAAGAACGTATAATATCATTCTATCTTTACAGTCTGCAAGAAACATAACACACCATTGCTTCTGTAGACTGTAATATTCTTAAAGATGTAATACAAGAAACTGCATCTTGCTTATCACATAAATAAATGCACCTTAGTTCATAAGTAGAGATGATATAAAAGCAGGATTTGTGGTTTGTGGGATTTTTTTCTCCCCTCAATTTATTTTCTGGCAAAATGAGGTGGACAGGGGTGGGCAAATGAAAATAAGATGGGATTCAATACTGACAAGTGCAGGGTGATGCACTTAGGCAGTAGGAACCAGCAGCATAGCTATAGGCTGGGGAACTCCCTTCTTGAAAGCACGGTGGCAGAAAGAAATCTTGGAGTCATTACTGACTCCAAGATGAACATGGGCCATCAACGTGAGAACACGGTCAGTAGGGCTAATCGTACCTTGTCATGCATCCACAGATGCATCACAAGCAGGGCCAAGGAGGTGATCCTCCCCCTCTGTGTGACACTGGTCAGACTGCAGCTGGAGTACTGTGTTCAGTTCTAGGCACTGCACTTCAGGAAGGATGTGGACAGCATCGAGAGGGTCCAGAGGAGGGCCACTCGCATGATCCGGGGACAACAGGGCAGACCCTACAAGGAGAGGCTACAAGACCTGAACCTGTTCAGCCTTCACAAGAGAAGACTGAGGGGGGATCTGGTGGCTGACTATAAAATTTACTGTGGGGTGACCAGCGGGGTTTGGGAGTGACCTTGTTCCCCCAAGCACCTCCTAGAGTAACAAGGAATAATGGCCATAAGTTGCTAGAGAGTAGGTTTAGACTAGACATCAGAAGGCACTACTTCACAGTCAGGGCAGCCAGGATCTGGAACCAACTTCCAAGGGAAGTGGTGATGGCGCCTACCCTGGGGATCTTTAAGAGGAGGCTCGATGTTTACCTGGCTGGGGTCATTTGAGCCCAGCTTTCTCTCCTGCCCATGGCAGGGGGTCGAACTAGAAGATCTACAAGGTCCCTTCCAACCCTACATCTATGAATCTATGAAAATTTGACCACAAGCCAATGTCCAATCAGAGTTCTTTTAAAACACCAAAGTACAGTGTTTCCAAATCAAAATATGGCCTTCAAACTCTGCAGCCACCCAACTAAACTGTCACCATTTGTGTCAGTCAGTTATGGAAGCTCTAAAGCTTTGGTTGGCTGTTCCAAAGTCCATAACCCTTTGACATCCTGCCCAGTGGGTCTACTATCAAGCCCAAATCTTGGAGTCCCACCAGACAGACTGTCCCAGAACTAGGAAGCCCATATGTCCATGGTTCCTTCTCTGAGGTGCAAATGAAACTGATGGTTCAATAAATCATTCAGGCCAGTGATCAGACCCTGAATCATAGTTCTCCAGGTCCAGATCATACCTCCTACAAAAATTACCCTAGGGTAGGGGTGGGCAATTATTTCAGCTGGAGGGCCATTTAAGGAGTTTTGATGAGCTGTTGCAGGCTGGCAGGGGGAGGGTGCTGACCCAATCTGTCAACTGATCCTATCCAGCCCCAGGCCTGTCTGCCCTGCACCCACTGCCAGGGGCACTGGACAGAGTGGGCAGGTGGGGGTCTACATACAGACCACCCCAGGACCCCTGTAAGGACAGCACACTTAGCTGGATGGATGGGATGGGGCCACAGGCAGGTGGGAAGTGGCATCTGGGGGCAGCACAGGTGGGTGGGGCCAGGCCAGGATCATAAAGTAGTGATAATGGGATTGGGGCCCAGGGCAGAGCCTCAATTCATTCCCCATACTTCCCTGCAATGTGCACTTGTTCCAGAGGCTCCAGTGCCAGTTCCAGCAGCTCTAGCCTCAGGCCCTGGCCCCACACGGTCACTGGCCTACAACCCCAGGCCCAGCCCTGGCCCCAGCCCTGCCTGCCTGTAGCACTCCCTGTCCACCCATGGCCCCATTCCATCTGCCCAGTTGAGTGCCCTTTGCCTGTGGGAGTCCCTGGATTGTTCTGTATGGAGACCTCACTCACCTGCTCTATCCAATGCCCCCAGCAATAGGTGTAGGGTGGACAAGCTGAGGTTCCTGTGCAGCGAGGCTGGGTCCGGTGGTAGTGGAGATACTGGCAGTGGCAGCCAGGTAGAGTAGGCCACCACCATAGGGGCTGCTGTAAAACTGACTCTGGCAGCTGCACCACCCCTACCCCACTATACACTGGAAGTGGCAAGACCAGCACATGCACCCCCATGCCTGAGCCAGGCAGAACCAAGGGACCTACCATGGACAAAGACAGAATCCCTTGGTGGGTCACATACAGCTCATGGGCCACATTTTGCCCAGACCTGCCCTAGTAGCAGGTACACATACACATACCTTCCAGTAGCCTTGGATCCATTAGATCCCTGCCTTGTATTTGGCCTAAATTTGTTATATCATAGATGCTTCAAATAAGATGTTCCAGGCTGAACAATCAGCATTTTCCTCTAAAAATTCCTTAGCCGCTCTATTTATTGAATAAAACCTGACTGCCATTTGTTACAGGTAATGGGCCATTCCTAATGTAATCACATTACAGGATTCCACACTTTGCATACTACAAACACACAAAGAAGTGGTCTCCCCTATCTAATTGTCTTTTGTTGTATAAGATCAGATTGAGGTATATTTATAACTCCTCTTCCCATCTACCCATAACAACTTGTATTCTGACATATATCATCATCTACTCAATTTTCTGCTATATGCTATAGATAAGACTTCAATTACTGCATCATTTCAGTCAGTTAATCTAGTTTTAACAAGGTTCTTCCACAGAAGTGAGTTCCAATTTAGTCTAAAAACAGTTTACAAATGCAAATGAATATAACTTCACAATTATCCCTATTTGTTATCAGCAGATTTTACAGATATGGAAGCTGACATGCAAAAAGGTTTCCCAAAGCTGGTATTACAGTCAAAAGTAAAATCCATTTCCTTTTCTCCCTAAAAAGGGCCTAAACAAGTTCAGCCCAGGGTACTGAAGGAATTGGCAAAAAAAGATCTTTAGAGCCTTTGGCAAAAATATTTACAAAGCTGTGAGAGCAGCAAGGTCCTAAAGGACTGGGAAAGGGTCAACATAAAAATAAGCAAAAATGACAACCCAGGGAACTACAGAACAGCTGGCTCACCTTGATACCCAGGAAGTTACTGGAGTAACAGGAGTTACTGGAGAAAGTCTATCTGCAAACACTTGGAGAAAGAAAGGTTGACCATGAGCAGCTAGAATGGATTTACTATGAACAAATCATGCCAAACAAAACCCGATCCCCTTCTTCAACAAGATAACTACTTGGTGGATAAAGGGAATGCTATGGATATAGTGTATCTGGATTTCAGCAAGGCTTTTCACAAAGTCACACATGACTATCATAAAGAAACAGGAGAAATGTGAGCCAAACAAAACTACTATGATGTGGACAGATTGGCTCAATAGCTGCAAGCAAATGAATTCACAGATTCATAGGTTCATGTTGGAATGGCAGGTGATTTAAAGTAGAGTCCCACAGAGGTCTGTCCTGGGCCCAATGTTATTCAACACGTTTTATTAATGATTTGGATGCTAGAATAGAAAACTTCTTGAGTTAATTTGTAGACAACATGAAAGTGAGGACTGCAAACTTACAGAAGCACAATTCAGAAGGATCTTGACAGATTGGAAAGTTGGGTTGGAGCCAACAGCATGAAATTTAGCACTGACAATGTAAGGTGCTATAGCTCAGGAAGAATAATCCAAGGCACAAATACAAAATGGGCGACACTTGGCTGAATGGCAGTACTATGAAAAAGGACCTAGGAGTCCTGGAAGATCCCAATATGTAGCTGCAGCACACTGCAGATACATACAATGTGAATGTGGTTTGGGGCTGCAAAGAAAGCACAAAGTACAGACACAAGCGTTGATAGTGCCTCTTTACTCAGTACTGGGTAGACCCATCTAAAGTACTGTGCCGTTCTAGGATTCACATTAAAAAAAAATAAAAAATAAAAAGGATAAATTAGAAAAGGTCCAGAGACAGGCAGCAAATAAATAAATAAATAAATAAAGGGCTTGGAAAACAAACTATAGGAGGAGAGATTGCAGGAAATAGGCATATTCAGGTATATTCAGCCTATGGAAAAGGCACTTAAGAGGGGCCATGATAGCAGTCTTCAAATACTTGAATGGCTGCCAAAAAGATGGGGGAGAAATACCTCTTCTCACTAGCTATAAAGAGCAGGATGCAAACCAATGGCTTGGAGTTGCAGTAAAGTAAGTTTATATCAGATGTAAGGAAAAACTTCTTCACTGATAAAACAGCAGGCAGTGGAATAGATTTAACCCTGGCTCACAGCACCATGTCATCCAGCCTGCAGGGCTCTCCAGGGGTCTGGAAATTTGGTGGTGGGAGAGCGATACCATCACTCCCCTGCTACAAATCTCCAGACCCATGAGGATCCCTGGGCTCTGCACGCTGGATCCAGGCAGGGGCAGCAACAGGCTCCAGGGCCCAATACTGATGTGGGGGACCAAGAAAGGTTGACACCAGGCCCCCAGAACCCAATCCCAGCATGAAAGAGGGGTGCTGCCAGACTCCTGAGACCCAATCCCAACACATGAGGCAGGAAAGAGGTGCTGCCAGCACCACTCATCTGCCTCACTCATCCAGCACCACCCATTTGCCCCATGGGGCCAAAAGATTGAGCACCACTACTTTACAACATTAAACAGAACACAGTACCACATGCCACCACTCTTTTCCACCTTCACTGCTACCATAGCTAGAGCAGGAGCTGCTGCAGGGAGGGTACAAGGCACGGTGGAAGTGGGATCTGAGGATGGAAGGGTGAGGTACAGCCTAACCTTCATTCCAGCACCTCCCCTTAGGCAGCACCTGAGCCTCATGCCCCACTCTCCCACCCATCCTTATGGTGCCACTGTTAAAGCAGTGCAAAAGGTCTTTAATCTAAAAAAAGCCGTGAATACACTGACCAGAGGGCCTGCTGAGTTTCTCTAACAAGTCGCATACACATGATTCTAATAGACTTTAATTGGAAAAAAAAAAAAACTTGTTATATTGTTCCAGGATACTGCCTACCTGGAGTGAGGATTCAGGACGTGAAAGGGATGCTCCAGACTGTAATCCAGCCCACCGATTATTACCCTATGGTCCCAGTCCATGTGGGTACTAACGATGCGGCCAGGAGGAGCCCTGATCGCCTGATGGAGGACTACCACACTCTGGGGTGCGTGCTGAAGGAGATGGGCACACAGGTGGTTTTCTCTTCTATCCTGCCAGTGAGTGGACGAGGCAGACGGCATGAAATGTGCATCGCGGAAACCAACTGGCAGCTACAGGAATAGTGCTTCGAGGAGGGCTTTGGCTTCCTCAGCCACGACTGGCACATCACAATGAGAGACATGCTGGGGTGGGACGGGCTCCACCTTTCCCCTAAAGGTAAGCATGTGTTCTCTTCTAGGTTGGCAGACCTCCTCCGGCGGGCTTTAAACTAGGCTCGTCGGGGGAAGGGGAAGATGAGGGCGGAGGAAATATCAGACTGCCAGACCAAACAGCACCCACAACTACAGCCCAGCCCAGACCGACGGGCAAAGCAATCAAACAGGTAAGAGAGAGGGGCCAGGGTAACGTTGGGACTAGGGGGTCAGTACACACGCCCATAGGAGGCCTCAAATGCCTCTACACAAATGCTCGTAGTATGGGCAACAAGCAGGAGGAACTCACCCTCCTGCTGGCTGACACCAGCCCGGACATAGTGGGGATTACGGAAACGTGGTGGGATGAAACGCATGATTGGGCGGTCAATGTCAAGGGCTATAGGCTGTACAGGAGGGGCAGGATAGGAAAGAGGGGTGGGGGTGTGGCGCTCTATATTAAGGAGGAATACATATCCTCATTAATTAGCAAGAAGCCAGGGGAGGGGCACTCTGAAGTGCTTTGGGTTAGAGTACAAGGCAGTTGAGGGGAAAGGGACTTAATGGTGGGAGTCTACTACAGACCTCCCAACCAGGGTGAAGAGCTTGACCAGGAATTCTTGGGTCAGCTCACAGAGTTAGTGAAGGCTAAGGATGTGGTTGTCATGGGGGACCTGAATTTCCCGGACATCTGCGGGGAAGAGCAGTCAGCCAGGTCTGAACGCTCACGTAGGTTCTTGGCCAGAGTGCAGGACCTCCATCTAACCCAGGAGGTGCACAGCCCCACCAAGGGGGACGACCTGTTGGACTTAGTGCTGGCCACGGGTGATGACCTGGTGAGGGGACTGCGAGTGCTCAACCACCTGGGCGACAGTGATCATCGCCTGCTGGAATTCACCATCCAGCGCAAGGTGGCAAAGGCATGCAGTAAGGCAGCGGCCCTAGATTTTAGGAGGGCAGACTTCAACGAGCTAAGGCGGATAGTTGGAGAAGCGCTGAAGTCCCGGGGGGGAGGGGAGCCAGGTGTCCAAGGAGAGTGGTCACTCCTTAAGGAGACGATCCTCCAAGCCCAAAGGAAGGTACTCCCAACAAGGATCAAAGGGAGCAGCAGAGCACACAAGCCTCCGTGGCTCACCAAAAGAATCCGGGAATGTCTCCTTGCTAAAAAGGAGGCTTATACCCAGTGGAAAGAAGGGATCATCACCAGGGAGGGCTATTCTGTAGTTGCTCGGGGATGTAGGGGGGCAGTCAGGAAGACCAAGGCAGAGATGGAACTGGGACTAGCTTCCCAGATTAAGAACAAGAAGAAGTCCTTTTTTAAATATGTAGGGGGTAAAAAGAAGGTCCCGGGTAATGTGGGGCCCTTGCAGGACGCAATGGGAAACTTGGTCGTCACACCAGATGGCAAAGCTAACATGTTTAATGATTTCTTTGCCTCCGTCTGCCTAAGTAGGGACCAGAACAGCCACCTGGCCCCCCTCAGGCCCCAGGGGAGGCACACCTGGGCCATGGGTTAGCGAGGATTTAGTTAGGGAGCTTCTGGAGGGGTTGGACGTATTCAGGTCAGCCGGCCCGGATGATCTCCACCCTAGAGTTCTAAAGGAACTGGCCGGGGTCATTGCAAGTCCCCTGGCACAACTTTATGAGCACTCGTGATGCTCTGGTGAGGTACTGGAAGACTGGAAGAGGGACAACGTGGTCCCCATCTTCAAAAAAAGGCAGGAAGGAGGACCTGGGAAACTATAGGCCGGTTAGTCTCACCTCGATCCTAGGCAAGCTGTTGGAGAAAATTATGCTGGCACACATCCAGGAGGGGCCGGCAGGAGACTGCATGCTTAGGGGCAACCAACATGGGTTCATCAGTGGAAGGTCCTGTCAGACCAACCTGGTGGCCTTTTACAATCAGATCACCAGATCGTTAGACGCAGGGGTAGCAGTGGATATAATTTTCCTGGACTTCTGGAAGGCTTTTGACACTGTCTCTCACCCTGTTCTCATTAAGAAACTGGGGGGCTGTGGCGTAGACACCCACACAGTCAAATGGATCGCCAACTGGCTGGAGGGCCACACCCAGAGGGTGGTAGTGGATGGGTCCTTCTCAACCTGGAAGGACGTGGGCAGTGGGGTTCCGCAGGGCTCGGTCCTCGGGCCTGCACTGTTCAACATCTTCATCAGTGATTTGGATGAGGGGGTAAAAAGCACCCTGTTCAAATTTGCTGATGACACTAAGATGTGGGGGGACGTGGGTACATTGGAAGGATGCAACAGGCTACAATCAGACCTCGACAGGTTACAAGGGTGGGCGGACGAGAATAGGATGGGTTTCAACACAGACAAGTGCAAGGTGATGCACCTCGGGAGGAACAACCGGCACCATACCTACAGGTTGAGGAACTCCCCTCTTATCAGCACAGAGGCGGAAAGGGATCTGGGGGTCATCATTGACTCCAAGATGAACATGGGCCTGCAGTGTGGAGAGGCAGTCAGGAGGCCAACCGCACCTTGGCATGCATCCACAGATGCATCTCGAGCAGGTCCAAGGAGGTGATCCTCCCCCTCTATCCGGCACTGGTCAGGCCGCAGCTGGAGTATTGCGTCCAATTCTGGGCACCGCACTTCAAGAGGGATGTCGACAGCATGGAGAGGGTCCAGAGGAGGGCCACTCGTATGATCAGGGGACAACAGGGCAGGCCCTATGAGGACAGGCTGCGGGACCTGAACCTGTTCAGCCTCCAAAAGAGAAGGCTGAGGGGGGATCTTGTGGCCTGTTATAAACTAGTCAGGGGGGATCAGCAGGCATTGGGGAAGTCACTGTTCCCCTGAGCACCGCCAGGAGTGACCAGGAATAATGGTCACAAGCTGGCAGAGGGTAGATTTAGGTTAGATATCAGGAGGCACTACTTCACAGTCAGGGCGGCTAGGGTCTGGAACCAGCTTCCAAGAGAAGTCGTGCAGGCTCCTACCCTGGGGGTGTTTAAGAGGAGGTTAGATGAACATCTT
Organism: Crocodylus siamensis; assembly: GCF_052110815.1. Classification (NCBI taxonomy): domain Eukaryota; kingdom Metazoa; phylum Chordata; order Crocodylia; family Crocodylidae; genus Crocodylus; species Crocodylus siamensis. The sequence goes on from NC_143398.1 coordinate 71,713,469, forward strand.
GCTGGGGTCATTTGACCCCAGTATTCTTTCCTGCCATGGCAGGGGGTCGGACTAGATGATCTGCTCATGTCCCTTCCGACCCTACAAACTATGAAACTATGAAAGCACAGATTCACCCCCTGGGGATGGAGGACAAATCCCAGGTTCTGCCATCTTTAAACCAGTCTGTTTGTGCCAAACTTCTGTTCTGTCACGGGTATGGAATGGTTTTCTGTGTCAAACATCTGTTCCATTACAGGTGTACACCATTTTTCATCACTTATACTGGTAAAAATGTAAGTCTAGACTTGGCCTAGGACTATAGCCTTGAAACTGAAAACAAAACTTGGCCCCTTGACACATCGGTTGCATGATGAGCACCAAGGCAGGAATGTACTAACTGAAGAGGGAGGGGAGAAATTATTTAAGGATTTAAGGGTCTAAACAATGCTTTGCCATGAACTCAAAGTTGGAGCTCTTGGAAGCCCAGCCTGAAGATTATGAGTATGGGAGTCGCAATTCATACAGTTTATGACCATGAAGATAGCACAGAGCACAAAGTTGCTCCCAGTCACTTCCATGACTTCTGTAAATACTACAGCAGTTCCTAGTTACCCTCCTCTTGACCTTCGCACACCACTTCAAGAAGCACATGAAGGCAAAAATTATGCTGGATTTATACCCATCCAACCCACAGGGTGCATGACCAGGAACAGCTATGTTGGCTGAAGCCAGTGCTTGCCTTCCCACCTACCTGCACAAAGGTGAAAATAGGGAGACTCTTCTGAGCCTTCTTTCCCACTGACACACCTACCAGTGATGGGTCACAAGTTTGCCTTGCACTTAAAAATACTGATTTTTTTCAATTTATATGCCATCCATCCCAACAAAAGCTCAGGGTAGCTTGCAAGAAGAGAAAAAAATAACTTATAAACCAAGAGGACAAGAGAACCAAACAATTTAAAAGAGGATGGATATTGTCTAGGGGGTTTCTGTTTTATGTTGATAATCTAATTGCCTTTGGTTGTTAAATGCCTGCCCAAGTAGGAAGGTATTACAGGGCTTCCCAAAGATGTCCAGGCTCAGGTTCCTGCAGGTCACATAACAGAGGGAGTTTCACAGCTGAGGAATGACTGCTAAGTGCAACCTCCCACACATTTTCACCAAGCAGAGACTTGGCACATTGATGATACTTACAGGAGGTTGCCCTTGGCTGACCTAAGACTAGGACGTACTTTATTTTCTCTGTAAAAATAAGTATTTATTTCCAATCTTCTTAATTAAATTATTTTTGGAAGATGACACTGTGTGCTGGATCTTTCCCTCACTCTTACAGCAAAGCCTGGGAACTCCCATCAAGGACCACAGCATCACTGGGTTAAGCACTGTACAAGTACATAATAAGACCTGCTCCAGAGCCCACAGTAAACAAGCTGCAGTAGGCTGGCAAAGAAAGGCCAATAGGCAGGGCCAGAAGGATGAGATAGAAAACTCAGTATTGCAAAACAACAAATAAATACCTGATATAGAAGTTCTTCAGTAGACTGAGGCAGAGCCATGCAGGACTGAAACTGTAATTGTGGACAGTCATCCATATGACTAAGGGGACTGGGCTTCAGTTGCCTGGGATGCCTGAACTTTTGTGCTTCCTGACTTTTGGGATGTTCCAGCTTTGAAATTCTATTCTGTAAGCATACCAACAGATAAGCATACATAGGTCTTTAGGTTCTGTGGATCTCTTTAAACCATCCAAGACTTATTTTTAGCATACTTTATAGAATAACTGATATTTACCATGAAGCAGTGTCTGAAATCTCAGCAATTCCCCTATGTAGAGAATAAATATTTATGGGGTCTGTTGTCAAGTGATGACTTTTTTTGTTTTTTAATAGTAACCAGTTGAGATATCCCAGAAGACTGGAAAAGAGCCAATGTGGTGCCAATATTTAAGAAGGGATGGAAGGAAAATCTGGGAAATCACAGGTTGGTCAGTTTGACCTCAATATCCAATAGGATTTTGGAAAAAATTATCAAGAAGTACATTTGTGAGAGACTGGCAGAAGGCATGATGCTGAAGATAGCCAACATGGTTTCATCATGGGCAGGTCGTGTCTGACCGATGATCAAGTAATGAACCACTTAAATGTGGGAGACGCAGTTGATGTCATATACTTGGATTTTAAAAAGGCCTTTGATATGGTCTCCCATGATGCTCTTATAAAAAAAACTGAGGGATTGTGGTTTGGCAGAGTCTACAGTCTAGTGGGTTGGGAACTCGCTAAGGGGTCAAACCCAGAGAGCATTAGTGGACAGGTCTGTATCGTTTTGGCAGGAGGTGGCTAGTGGTGTCCCTCAGGGTTTGCTGTTGGCCCTGTACTGGTCAACATCTTTATCAGTGATTTAGATGAGGATGTGGAAAGCATGCTGGCCAAGTCTGCAGACAATACTAGGTTATGGGGGAAAGCGGTCATGCTAGGGGATAGGATATGGATCCAAGGGGACCTGGACAAACTGGAAAGGTGGGTAGAGCAGAACTGGATGCAGTTTGTGTTAGGGCACTGATGGTGCCTGCCACTTTAATGACTGGGCCAGGGAGGGGTAGATACCTGATGAGGGCAGCCATTTTAAGGCCCAGCTCCCTGAGCTGAGGGCACTTTGTGATTGGCCAGCAGAGGAGAAGCACCTCTCTGCTGAGTTCTTCCAGGAACACTGCAGAGGACAGGGTGAGGTTATAGGAACGGAGCTGGCCCCATTTGTCCTGGGTATGACATGAAACTGTACCCTGCCAGGCAAGGAGGATTCTGGTGGGGCTCCCTGTGGTGGGATAGCCCCCAAGAAATGCCAGGCCTTCCTGGTAAAAGGCAAGTGTGAGGTGCCTTATAACCCCAGCCCCCACATCCCTGGTGGGTTCAACCAGTACAGGGGGAGCCCAGGCTCATGGGAGTCCTGAGGCAGGGCCCAAGTCAGTGGGGACTTGGAACAGTGTCCAAGCTCTTTATGAGTCCCGTGGCTGTGGGGACCCTGAGAGGGGACTATAGCCACCTGAGCCTCACAGAGTGTAATACCCCAAGGCAGAAGGCCAGGCAGGGCTATGGCCCCCTGAGCCGGAAGGGGTGTCAGATGCCAGTGAGCCCCAGTGAGGGGGCTGAGGGCTTGGAGCCCAGTATGGTATTTCTTTGTTTGTCTGTTTGTGTGCAAGTTTTATAAAAGACCAGTACAAACCACTGGTAGATGCCATCTGCGAGGCTTGGGCCACAGGATGGGGTGGAACAGAGCTGCAGATATGCCCTTAAACATCAGGGTTCAAAATGGGCAGCCTCCCGCCTGATTAACATCCCAAGACTATTACATCAAGGCATGGCAGATGAGAGCGAGGTGGACAGGTAGCCTGTAGACCGAAGGCAAGCTGGTTCTTGCACCAGGTGTGAAAGCCTGCCCTGCCACACAGTTCAATAAAGATAAATGCAGAGTGCCTCATTTGGGGAGAAGTAACCAGTGACATGAATATAGGTTAGGAGGAGATGTCCTGGCCAGCACAATGGCTGAAAGGGACCTCAAGGTTATAGTTGATCAGAGGATGAATGTGCCACCAGTGCAATGCTGTAGTTGACAGAACTAATAGCCTACTGGGATGCATTAGCCAATGCATCATAAGCAGGGCTAGGGAAGTGATGCTTTCTCTCTGCTCAGTGCTGGTGAGACCCCAGCTAAAGTACTGTGTCCAGTAGTGGGTGCTTTTAGCATACCTTTAGCATTAGCACTCGACTTTCCTTTCCTTTTTCATGCCTTTGTGTGACAAGGTATTTAGCAGAATTCACAGATTCACTGGAATCTACCAAGGCTACACTGTGAGGGCGTCTGTTACAGCCTCAAACTTGCAACAAGTCTGCTATGGCCTCTAGCCTCATGTCAACCATGAGCCTTAGCACCAATAGCACCCCAAACCCCGGATAGGACATAAGAAACAAACCATCCCCCAACACTACACTTACTTTCTAAAGATTCTTTGCCTTGTATTGGTAAGATAGGTCTGATAGTAGATGTGTAAAGTATAAATCGACAGTAGAAGGGGTGATATTCCGATCTGTTTAATGTTTTATAGCAGTCAGTATTTTTCTTTTTGTTGTTTTTAGCTTGAATTCAATCTAAAATAAAAGGATATCCAAAAAAAGAAAAATAAAGGATTTAAAAAAAAAAAAAAAAAATCACAAAAGTAGGAACTGGCTAAAGTATCAAGACAATGCATCCTTACAGTTTTAAATCAGCAAATGAATGGAGGCTCTTCTAAACTCTGTTATTTGCAATCCAATTCTTTTTTATTCAACCTGAAACCTTCAAAGCTTTGCTGACCTGATGAAAATGTTTTTCTCTTCCACTTAAAGTTCTGTCTCTCTCTGCTTACTTATCACCATTAATGAGGTTCTTGCCCTTAAAAGTTCACTATTTTATTTATAAAATGCCAAAACATACCAAGAATTTTTAACAACATTATTTAGCTCTTCATCTACTTTTAAAAAACTTGAAGATCCTCTTTCCTCCTAAATAGATTTCACTTTCAGTCTACATGTTTCACACCATTAAACAGCATTAAAATCAGTATTTTTTATTTTCCCTCTCTCAGAATAATAGCCTTACATTCATAGACACAATGCTAAAATTGCATGGAAGCCACGGCCTTGATCCCTCCAAACCTTATACATGTAGTTAACTTTAAGCATGTGAATGGTCCCAAATATCCAATTGTGCATCTTTGCCAAACTAAGGCCAGTGCTCACTGCCTGCAAAAGGTTCCATCTTCAAAGCCATACAGCACAACAATGATCTACTAGTGCAGCAATTATACAAAGGCCTATGTATATAAGGTACCATGGAAATGTAGCCATCATGGTGCTCTGCGCTCCTATATGGCTTTATTATGAAAGCTTTTAATTATCTCAGCACAATTGTAACCTCCACCACAAACCCAGGCATGCCCCCATCCAAAACAAACACATGCAAGGCACCTAGACTAAGTGATGCCCAACACCTGAATTTACATAAACATTCAGGGCAAAAGATATATAACAGTGATCAGATTTTCTTTTTGTAGGATCCCTTCCTCATTCATTGCACACTTTCCCATATCTGCAACAAAAAGGTCCCAGAGGCAACAGACACCTCATTGATTCAGTGGACATCATAAATCTTTTGAAGTGAATGAGGCAGTAGCTTTGTGGGAAACGCATATGTAATCATGTCATTGAAGACTTCACAATCTGGCATTTTCAAACTTGTAAATACTTGAATTTGAATCCTTAGTTTTCCTTTAATGTAGTTTTCTTCTTACTGTTGTTACAGAATTCAGAATTAGGATTCAAAATGACATTCATTAACTGAAAAAATTATCTGAGATTAATCAAATGAAATTCAATAGAGAGAAATACGAAGTCCTGCAATCACGATGGAGCAATCAAACACACAAAGATAAACTAGAGAACGACTGATCAGGATACAGTACTGCAGAAAAAGATCCAGGGCCACATTCTGTGCCATCTATTGAACATCTAGGTAGACTTAATAGGATTGAAGTGTTGTTGAAGTCCAGGAAATGTACAAGCAGCAAGACTTCTTTGTAATATCTTTTCTTGGACCAACAGTATGGTTGGCATCAAGTGCCCTTTGTCAAGCCCTAAGTGGATTTTTCCCTAAATGAGATTAGATTCCACCCCATTCAAATCCCTGAAAAGCTATATTGCACCTTTTATAACACTTAAGCATCTGAACTTTAAGACAGTCACAAAAAAGCATCAAGGAGGAAAACTCACCCAACCTTCTGCATTAACAGATTTTAAGACTCGGACTGGGTGGAATAGAATCACAGTGGGCATGTCTACGCATACATAAATGTGCTTTAGTTAATGTGAATTAAATCTAGTAACCCTGGGCATCTGTACACATGCATACACCGCAGTGCTGAATGCTTTTAAAAGCATCTAGTGCTGTCATGCACGCATTTGTATAAACAGCAAAGGTGCTGAGAAAATGGTGGTGGCTCACTTTTGAACTAAAACACCTTGAAGGTGTTTTATTTCAAAAGCGCAATACTGCCATTTTCTACACACCCGTGTGCATTTCACGATTTACAGAAATACATACGATGCAGTACCGGGTGCATCAGCTCACATGCTCCGCACACTCAATTAATTGAGTCTGCTCCGACACTCCCAAAATCCAGCATGTTAGAGCAGACAAAGGTACATGCATAAGTACCCTCTATTATGAGGCACCAGAAAAACACACATTAGCCTGTCTTAACTAAAAATCATGGGATGCACATACATGAGTGCAGAGACTTCTCTGACACATTCTAATTACAGTGTGTTGGAGCAGACTCTATTAATTGAGTAATTACCAGGCTCTAGCAGCCTCCCACATCCTGCATATCAGTGTCCCTACACTTAAAAATGGCAGTGCGGGCACCTGAACTAAAGCTCAAACAAGCTTGAGTTCAAGCACCCCCACCACCATTTTTAAGCATGCAGATGCTGATATACGAGATGCTGTGACGCTTTAATCAAAGCGTCTCTTGGAGCTGCTCTAATTAAAGTGCCACCCCCCACCCCCAGAGCACCTGTAAAAGTGCCCATAGTTTAAGCGATGCTTAATGCACATTAGCCTATTTTAATGTGCATTAACCAAAAACCATTGGTTTTTTAGTGACACTTTAATGTAAATTAAAATGGATAAATGTGCATTAAAATGTATGTGTAGACATGCAGTTAGGTTCATATGGGTACTTACTCACCTTACAGGTAAACTAGAATCTAGTCCCTGCAGTTGAAGTGCACTGCAAGCTGAATTCCTATTACTGCAGGAAGTACCAATAGGCATACAGAGCTGTAGTAACAGCACTATCACATGCAAGTTAAGGAAATGATTCTTCCACTCCATTCAGCATTGGAGACCTAGAGTACTACATTTAGTTTGGAGCACTATGCTTCAAAGAAAGACTTTGATAAATTGGGAAAAGTACAACAGGGTGCACTAAAAATTAACACAGGTCAAAGAAACATGAACAGTATGAGAACACTGGAAGAACTGGGATTGTCTGGAGAACAAAAGGCTGAGGAGGGAGTTGATAGCAGGCTTTAAATGCCTGAAAGGTGGTTATAGACTATTCACTGTGGCCACAGGGGATAGGACAAGAAGCAATTACCTTGCAGTTGAAATAATGGAAGTTTAGGTTAGATATTATGAATAACTTCCTAATTGTGAGGGTAGTTAATCACTGGAATGATTACCTATAATTTTATGTGCCAGAGAAGTTGAAAAATCTCTAACCTTGAAACACATGTCTGGAATGTTTTAGACACTGATGATCCTGCTTCGAGCAGGGAGTTGGATTAGATGACCTCCTGATGTCCATTCCAGCCCCACTTTTCTTTGATTCTATGAATTTCCTATTTTAAAGAAAATGAAAAACAAATTCTAGCATGTAGAACAATGGTTGCAAACATACATTGCCTTTGTACCTCCATATTTTTTTTTTATGATGGCACAAAGTGAAAACAGACAAGACATCCATACCCTTTGTCATGCCATAAATACCCAAATTTGTGGCTGTGATGAAAGTTTGTATAGATTTGTGCTGCGATGTTGCAGCAGACAGCTATAGGCTGTAGATTTTAAAGGCAGGAGAATGCAGGTAGCCTAGAGCTCCCAGCACTCTCCAGCTGCCCTCCCCATGTGTTCCTGGGGTTCAGGGGGCCCAGTCCTGCTCATCCTGGGAATTCCCCTATAGGGAACTCCTGGGGCACACAGAATTGGGCCTCTAAAGCCTTAAGAGTGCCTACACAGGTTTTCTCATTTGCCTCTTCAAGCAAGGAACCCTGGGTTATCCCACATACAAACATGACTGGCAATTCCAACTCACAAGTGTGCTTCTGCAAATGGGTAAACCCCAGGTTTCCCTACTGGTAGAGGCATGCTGAGCAATTCCCTGGGGCTCCCCAGTTTGCAGAGGTCCACTCAAAGTGTTTTCCCACAGGATAACAGCAGGGGCCTAATCCTGTGGGACAATGGTTAACATCTGTTTTGCCCAATGAAGCAGATCAGCTATGTCAGGGTGCATCTGTTTCTAGCCAATGACGACTCCCAGTTTGGATCAGCAGCAGCATTCAGACCTTTGTCTTAATAGTATTGATGTTTATCTCTTGCTATGAGAAAGTAACTGATGGTGGTAGTAGGCTGGTGTCTTCCTTTGCCATCACCGTCTCTGTACCTACGTAGTCTGGGTCTTGCTCCCTTCCCCCCTATTGAATTCCATACCCTCACTCCTGCCAGACTCCTTAGTTTTTTGACTCTGTCTTAATATTAGCAGAACGTCACTGAGAACAGAAAGGGGTTCTTTCCACAGATTTTGTAGCTGGTCCCACACAGACCATCAACAGCCAGCAGAAACAAACTACAGGAAAAGTCTTGCTAAACTACTGAGACTCTAATTTGGAGCTTGCTGGGTACATCAAGACCCTGACTTGATTGCCAAAGACTAACAAATCTTCAGTGAGCATTTTCAAAGCGAGATGTTCAAATCTGGGTAAACTGGGCATTTTCAGGGGAATAGCAAAAGGCAAGGAAAGTCCTCTGTCAACATTTTTAATCCTTCTAAACTAGTGGCAAGAAGTGTGAGATTTGTTCATGTTTTTTAAAACATCAGCAAAAATATATTTTCCCCTAATGCTGTCTTTGGCAAGAGCTGAAACTTTGCTGAAAGGGTTCAAAATTCAGCCCAAATGTTTAATGTTTACATTAAACCAACTATTATAGGCAAATGAGAGAAAGTAACAGGCAGTTCTAACTAAGAATTGTTCCTACCAACTCTGCTTTAAAAAACAGCAATAGAAAAAACATATTTGTGTGAAATTACCCTCAATTTAAGTCAAAGATGATCATAATGCAGATTTTTCTTTTGTGTGCGTGTGTGGGGGTGGGGAAGAGGAAGAGGGGCTTGTTTGTTTCTGGTTTTTTACCAAGAGATCCAATCAGTTTTGCTTTACTGAGTTTATCATCTTGAATTATACCAGAATATAGTAATAAGGAATACCCAGTTCAAAACCTATCGTCTAAAATGAAATAAAAGTGAACAGATTTCTCAACAAAGAATACAACCAATTTTTGTTATTGTCCTAACATAAAACATGCCTTTGTGAAATATAGCAAATGGCTTGTTTATGAGTATGGAAATTTTATGAAGATTTAATTACTAAGGTCTTTAATTTGATTTTATGAAAACATAAGAGAACGTGAAAAGAATAATTGTGCAGAGATATTTCCCTTTGATGCAAAAGAAATTCCCAGTGCTGTTAATAGTAGTATATACTTCATTGCACCTTCTGTTTACACACCACTGAATTTAACAGGACTGCAATTGCGTAACAGACCAGGAACTGCTCACAATATGAAAAATTCTGCTTTTTTTTTTAAATTACTCCTCACCATCAGTTTTGCCGATCTCCCTTTTTTAGCCCTCTATCTTGTAACTACTTATACACATGAGTTTGCCCCACTGAGTGTTTGTTGAGTGCAGCCGAGCCATTGTCATGGAGGACGTAAAGAATCACACTGCAAATGGAGATGCATATCCCATAATCATGAAATGGATGCGACTAAAGTGCAATTCAATTGCATCAGGTTTTTAAATATATATATAGCTGGGGAAGGAGCATGGAAAAAGTAGCATAACAGAGCAAGGACAAGGGTCATTTTTTTGTTCTTCTGTACTATGTGGTTCCACCAGAACTGGAAATAGCAATGCCAAAACAGCACGAGGAACACTGTTTTCCAGGTATTGCCTGGCTAATCGTAAACAGGAAATACTTCAAAAACCTCTCAAAAAAGCCTGGGTTCATGAATTCTGCAGCCCAAATTTTTCAAACTAAGTCTAGATATATGGATGAGGTTGATGTAAGCATTTCAGACCAGAAGTGGGGTGTGGAAAATAGAAAGGAAACATATTTCTCTCATTTGGATTATTTTGTTTTGTTTTTCCTCAACTCTGAATGATATCCAGATATACCGTGCTAATGGCCCTGCTAAGAATTTTAATCCCTTTCAGTCCTTTTTTTTTTTTTTTAAACTTGTTTCCTTCCTGTGTGAAACCTAACAAAAAGGCAGCACTACTCATTAAGGAATATAGTATGTATTGTTCACGGCAACATCAAAATCCCAGTTTTCTGACTCACAAGGATTAAGAGGAGAATGCCACACTTGTTTAAGTGGAATTTGAAGCTTGAAACAAAAACAATGTCAGGTCACTGACTGAAAAACTACACAGAAATCTATGCTATACTGAAGTGTGCATTTACCTTCCATCAGAATTCAAGTTTTCTCCAAATATTTGCATGTGAGAAATTCAGGTGAGAAACTACTGCCCCAAAAATAATTGTTGAGACCATACGATCAGCTAGAACTTTGGGACCTGAATGGGATGCTGTCAGTACTTTAATTAAAGTGTCATTTCCTTCAAACTGTAATACCATTTATTTCTGAAAAGCAGGTTTTTTTTCCCTTTTTCCCCACTTCCTTATTTTAACTCATCAGTAGAAGTAACAAAATCAATCAAACCTCAGAAGTGGACCAAATCTGATTTTTCACAGAAACACTGAGATACTTCTATGTATTCGCATCCAGAAAATTTAAATGATAGACTAAATTAAGTACAGAGGAATGAATACAGATATAAAATACAGGGAATTTCATCTTTTAGATGAGAACAGTGAGAACAAACAGTGCATTAGTCCACTTGGAATACCAGTAACATGCTGTTAATATAGCTTCTTAGCAACTATTAAGGTGACAATCCCTTTGAATGAAACCAGATGGGTATTTTGCACATTCCTCAAATGAGGGCAACTAGAAACTTTAACAGATCACGAATGACTCGCTCTTCTGTCTCAGCCATCCCATTTCTTCCACCTTTTTATTCTAAATCCCCAGTGAACAGTAAAAGAAAGGGCTTTGAAAGAGCTAGAAATACTCTAAATCCTTTTTGAAAAGCATATTAATTCTGAGTCATCTTGTTCTGATTTTGTTTCCAAGGTTGCTCCCTGACAGTTAACCGTGTGGTCATCAGAACTGCTGGCAGTACATAACCAGAATAAAGTGATCTCTTAAAAAAATTCAGCTTTCCATTCAGCCTAGATGGGAGTATTGCTATCCTCCTTAACTCAGGCTTCTCTTCCTGCCTCCCATCCCATCCTACTCCCACTCCAAAAACAAAAATCTTCCCAAAAGACAGCTTACCGAGAACCTGGAAAAACAACTGATGATGGAGGCAGGCTTGAACAATGAGTCTCAATCAGGGTGTTATGGTACTCTGAGGTGCCTCGAGATCCTTTCAAGCGTGCCACGGAGCACTGTGTAATGTAAACACTATATTAAGTGAGCAAACATGGTTTACAAGTTAAAGCCAGAGATTTTAAACAGGAATCCATAACATTAAAATACATTCTGACCTGAAGTGATCCAAGTTCTTTACAACAGAAGAACTACCCTATTATTTTTCCATAGTCAAAAAATGAGTAAAAATAAGAGCCAGCAATTTGAGGGGTTCCTCATATCTAAGGAGCGCTGTCTTGAATCTAAAAAGGTTGGCAACCAAACTCGAAATTTCAGTCTGAGATCTGTATAGTTCTCCTCTAATAAATATGGACCATGCTGGTGCACCCTGTCACTAGACTACTTTGAGGGGCACCAGATCCCAAGTTGAGGCAATTCCGAGGAAAATGTTACAATCTACTTGCTTACAAATGGCAGCATGTGGGTGGCCTAAGCCACTGCAGATACCCAGATACCTTCTCAAGTTTAAGGAAAGCGCAAAAATATGTAATAGATCTGCTTACTTTCTGAAGGTAAATGAAGAGAAAGGATGCCCAATTAGCCATGTGTTGAGCAAAAAGGAAGGTGCTAATATGTTGCATTCTACAAACCCTAGAAGGGAAGCTATTCTTCCACATAGGCAAAGGCAGTAAAAGACCAAGCTTTCTGGAGGAACTGGCATTCAGTGGGAAGGTGAAACATGAGATCTGGTCGGGGTTTGCGAATTTCAAAGTATTGACTTACCCTAGCTGAATACTGTCATAGTGTGCATCATTGGGGTAGGTATGCATAGACTTTGATGACTACAAAGCACTGCACTCTCTTTAATGTTCCTTTGTTCAAAAATTTGCAGAAGTCAGGTAATACAGAAAATACTGAACACCATGTATAGTGCTTGTGAAAACTACACTGACAGCACAAATCCAACTCATTGCTTATTTTAATATGCTAAATATTTGATGTGGTAAGGTTAATACATTGTGTAACCGACGGGCCTTCTTGTGTCATTCCTGGGAGCACTGCCCTCCTGGTTGTTGGCTACTCCATGTCCGGACCTGGTTGTCACCGTGGATGTTTGTTCTCCCTCGTCGCCAACCCCGCTCTCACCTGCCATGACTTTTTGTTTCCTCAGTGGGCAGGGCTACTTCACAGGTCCCTCAGTGGCTCAGGCTTGGCCTGCCAGTTGCACATGGGGCTCCGCCACCCCTACACCCCGGCCTCATGCCACCTATGGACTCCACTTTCCCGTCCCTGCTCTGTGCTGCTTCTGCAGGCTTCCAACACATCCTTCGTACTCGATCCCACCATCCGTGGGATACCCCACCTCAATGTTAGCCCCTTCACCTTAACCTATACCAGTGCCTCAGTCGCACCATCTGTATACCCCGCACCACAAGCCCTTCACCCAGTGAGACCCTCCACACTAGGAGTCACTGATATTCTCACTGTCACGCTGACCCTCCACCAGATCCCTCTTAACCGAAATGGGGCGGGGAAGGGATCCCCTTAGCTGCTCTCTGGCTGCCCCGCTCCTATTCCTTTAACAGACGTCCGCTGATCTTGGCAGCGATCCCGCCTTGATCTCCCTCCAGCCAGGTGATCTACGATCCTTCGCCCCTCTTCGGCGTGGCTCACACCCACTGTCCCGTCACTTACTTCGGGGTCCTCAGAATCCTCCTGGGCCGTCCCAATCTCTAGCAGCTCACCCGATTCACCGCTCCTGGGACGATCCACCGATGTCCCTGTCATCGAGCTTCTCTTAGGGGTCGCTGCTCCCTCTGGCACACCAACTTGATGTTGTCAGTCCCGGAGTTCCCCCGCCACTGGCCCTAACCGTTTCTTTATTCCTGGGCTCTCCGCTGCCTCCGGAGCGGCGGCCGCCGTTTTTAAATCCCCCGACCAGCATCCGACGCTGCCGTCAGCTGCTGGCTGCAGCTGTACGAAGATGCAGCTAACGAGCCGTGCGGGTTCTCCCTCCGGCTCGGCGTCTCTCCTGTCCTGGGCTTCAGGTAAGTGTCTCCTGTTACCTCGGGCCCCAGAACACATTGAAACTAACATTACTGCTTTCTGCATATGCCATCTGACACACTGTACACAAACTGTTTGTCTCTTAAAGTGTCAGTCAAACTGTTCTGAAGTACTTACTTTATTGGCGCACAAGCTAATATGTAGCAGTAAATGACTTCTTATAGGCCAATTTAATTATCTGGGGCAAAAAAAAAAGCCATACAAAATGTTATTTCCAGTATGAATGGTTATTTTCTTTTTATATATTAAGTTCCAACTAAAAGCACTAATTACAATTAAAAAGACTAAATGTAATTAAGAACAGGATGGAAATAATTTTACATAAAATTATATAAACACTCACAATTGCTAATGTCTGAAGCTCTCTGCATATTGAACTGTTACTGACCCCACATATATCTAAATGTATAAAAAAAATAACTATAAACTTATGCACATACTTATATATACACACACATTTTATAGGCCTACACAAGCCATATTTAGACATAAGAATGATTTTTAGCTATTCTGTTTTTGATTATTATACTCTCTAATAGAGCTCTTAGTGGCAGTATAGTTTAGGATTAGGTATTTTGTCTTGCATGCACAACCCCAGGCATGCATAATTTGGGACTGAGGAATTTTAGTACCAGGAGTCCAGTTGGCTAACAACAGCCTGAAAATTCTGAGCATTATAGTGATCCCCCACAGCATCTGAACAAAGTAAACCTCTTCCTTCTTTTACACAGCTCCTACAAACACAGATGCCAAAAACCCCTACTTCATTTATCTTACCAAGTTTTAACTAAACTTTAAAAACACGATTTGTCTCAGTAAAGATTCCTGAAAAAAAGAGTATATGATGGAACTTATACAACACCAGTATTCAGGTCACCTGGTGCAAATTTTCTTAAGAGCTTGTGGTTGTCTTTATTGGTGTTACTCGCAAACTGACACTAATGAGATTTTTGCAGTATTGTTCCCCAGCAGTTAGTTCTCAGTCTCTCGCTATCAGAATTTTCTAGAAGTTAATCAGATTCAAGCTAAAAGACATATACATTGCATACATTTTCTTGTCATGTCTACACATTTGACCATTGCATACTTGAAAAATATGTTCATGCTACTCACTATTATAAAGCAGCAAAGAATGCGATTGTTCCATTTTAGATTACTAAGTATTCTTTTATTATTGTGCTTTCCGTTATGACCATAATTGGGTGACCATAGGTCCCATTTTTGCCATGACAGCCCTGTTTTACACCTGTCCTCAGCCTTCCACTAATTTGCTCCAAAGAATGCTTTTGTCCTATTTTCAGAAACCTTTGTATATATTTCTTAGGGCTTGTTCAGACATGCATTTGAGGCAATTCAAATGCTGCTCAAATTTTAACTGCTTTTGAAAACAAAACAGTTCGGTATTGTTCACGCATGCAGTGCCCGCCTCCCCCCACATTCCCTGCTGGAGTGCTTCTCTGCAGTGACTAAATACAACAGTGGTAGACTCAAACCTGGGGGCACAATACAGGGTGCCCACCCTCCAGCATGCGACAGCCATATTCTCCAGTATGCTCAGCTAGGACCACAGCTCAGAGAAAGCCAAGTGTGTCAGGAACCAGGAGGTGAGTGTCGGGAGATGGCTGAGGACCTTTGAAAAGGAAGCACTTGGGTTACCTTGTCTGCCACAACACTAATCAGCTTGTCTCATTTTGAGGTTTTGGAAATATGGTCACCCTAGTATAGTCTTTCATTATTTCCTTTCAGAGCCTGTTAGTTGCAAACTGATGCAAGAGAATAATTTCAGATCTGGGCTCTTAGAAAAGTAACGTCTGAACTTCTAAGTGTCACAGTGCTCTCAAGTAGAGCACAATAGTGAGCACAATAGTTCATAATGAAGGTGATCCAAAAAACCTACTGAAGCCAACAACTTGCATCATTGCTGATGTCAATGTACAGGGCAAAAAATAGGGAGAACTCTTCACCGAGTCAGAGGGCACAGGTCATGGTGATGGATCAGAAAACAGTTCTCTACAGAAAGTAACAGGCTGATGGTGATGCTTCTTTTTTTCAAGTTAGTGGGAATCAAGAGGGTATTTTATATATTTTCTTTTGTACACCACCAGATAATCTCACTTTGCTCACACTTTAGCTCCAATGGTTGATACCCAACAGAACCATTCTACTGCTAAGTCAGTCAGTTTGCATTGCTGACAGACGGCGCTTTACATAATGATAATAATAAATGCAAGTGAGCAGCTGTCAGCAGTGCTCATTATTAATGCACTGTTCAATATTGCAGCCAAACATGCACCTTTTGGGGACAATGTGTTTTCAACCCAATCAACATTTAAAAACTGTCACCCAGCACAACAAGAAAGCACCTTGAAATAACGATCTAACGATAAAAGGCTACCATTGAATGGACTGAAGAGTTCCTCACTACACAAAGAAACTGTTATTCACACTGCTTGTTAAATGCTAAACCATGGGCTGTATCCCAGGATCAGTTATACCCATCACTGATGTCAACAGGGTTGTAGTATAATGGAAAGCATAATTTATCTCACGTATTCATTCATAGTCTCACTCCTCATAGCTTGAGAAGCTCAAAACATTAACTTTCCTAATATTTGATATTTAAGAGACTGCTTACAAATGTAATTTGTCCAGCTATGAAGTATACCAACTTCACTGTACTACCCTTCCTGTCTAATTTGAAGTCTTGCAGTTTCCTGTACTTAGTCTGTGATGCACCAGGTGGTATAGAAATGAGATCTTGAGTCTGTTTCTGTCTAAATCAGGGGTACTTAACCCTTGGTCCGTTAGCCAGATCCAGTCCCCAGCACCTTTTCATCTGGTGTGCGGGACCAGTGCACAGGGATGCACAGGGCCTGATCCCAGCGCACAGAGCTGGGCAGAGGCAGCATCACACCCCCAGCCTGCAGTCAGACAAAGGCAACTCAGGACCCAATCTCAGTGTGCAGAGCCTGGCAGAAGTGGAACAGGGTCCCAGAGCTCCAATCCTGGCATGTGGTGCCAAGTAGGGTGTGTGCGGGGTCCCAGAATCCCAATCCCAGCTTGTGGGGTTGGGCAGGGGATGGTGCCATCCAGATTTGGGTGTGCAGGCCCGATCATGGTGCATAGGGTCTGATCCAGCCCATAACAGAGCCCAAACAGTGATCACTGTTCGGAGGAAGTCAAAGCAGCCTTCACTATTCCTTGCCAGTTAGAAAGTAAAAGCCATTAAGAAGAATATTTACTATGTGTATGCACAATGTGAACAAAAGATGAGTATTGCCAAGATGGGATGCCCCCTCATCCAGTGGTTCATATCAACACTTATTTCTTTTACTACTTTCTCTGCATCAAAATAATTAGCAGTACTATACTTTGCCTTTCAGCTATTTTGTTCAAAATAAATAGGTTTTTGGCAAACAATAACTTTAAGCCAAGCCATGTGTTATTTTGATCATATGCCAACTGCAAAATTGAAAATCACCTTGCTGACACACTTAAAGTGACATAATACCTTTATTTACAGCTTGCATTGCCCAGCACAGAATATACTTTTTATTTATCTGTATTTTTTTCCAATCAAATACTTATTGTACTTCCTAAGTTCTGTGGAAAAAATACATCATTTTAGATGAAAAAATGTTCTGACCTAAATTAATATCCATTTGGTTTTGGTTCAAAAACTGGTCTTAATCCAGATGGTAGATTTTCCAGCTGAAAACCACAATGGAGAACAGGTGTACTTGAAAGCAGTGATAATGAATCAAAGCAATCATAGTCCAGTTTCAACATACAGCCCACCCACATAGCCATTAGCTCATTTGCCAATCAAAATTCTGGAACTTAACAAACTACAATTTTGTGTAATTCATGAACAAATAAATTCCATCTGTTTTACCTTCCAATTCAGTGTTGATTAGAGGGCATGATGCAGTAATGTGGAGAATACTCTGTAGTATTCTACTGGCATAAACGTATATTGAGAAAAAAGCCTAAAGGCTGGCAAACATTAGCAATATCCTAAAGCTTATGCATCAAGAGAAGGGAGATTGGTTTGTGTGAACTGAAGAAGGTGAAGAGAACAACAATAATTCTGTGCACTCTACATTCACAAGCTTCCCCCTCAGATTTAGCCTTTCCAAAAAAGATGCCAATGCAAATGAAACATCACAAGAAAAAGAATAAATGAAAATAAATTTAGTTTTAACTGATTTTCAGCATGTTTAAATCTTCACTTTCTTTGATGGTTCCGCAAGTTGAGTTGTTCCTACAAGAAAGTTTAGACTCAGCTCTGTCCAGTTTTCCTTTTAGATTATGCAAGTAAACATGTTCTAAAACACATGGTCCCAAATCCTTTTTGCTTCTGGACTTGCACAACTAGGCACTATTCCTTACTCAGCCTGAGAAAGTATCTTAATCTCCCTTCTGTGATCAACTCCCATTCAATGTAAGCCAGGTAACTTCAGCAGTATACCTGCTTTCCCCACTCCTGTGCTGAGGAGCCCAAGAAACTAGGAGTTGCACCTGCATTGCCACTGCTTCCCCCAGACTCCTGCTCCTCAGCTGTGGCACGGGTGCAACTTCCAGCCTACAGAAAGCTGCATCAGAGCTGGGCAGCTGAAAACTGCATTCTCAATGCTGCCCCTTACCCTCACTCTTCGCTCCACAGCTGCAGCCTAGGTATAGTTGGAAGCTTCCCAGCCCCAGTGTAGCTCCCCCCACTGATTGAAGCTATGCCTGCACCACAGCTGCAGGGAGAGGAAGGAGCAGCAGAGGCAGCATGGGACATAGATCATAGATGCCTGGCCCTGCCACACCTTCTCATGGGCTGAAAGCTGTCTCTGCATCACAGCCAGGAATCAGAGAGCTGGAGGAAGCAATGCTGGCACAGGCAGGGCACCCAGCTGCCCAGCCCTCACATGGGCACAAGCAAAGCCCTGCACTGCTAACACACCAAAGCTACTCAGCCCACATTAGACAAGAGTCAGGAGCACAAGAAAAAGTGGCAGCAGCACAGGCACAGCTGGAAGCTGCCGGGCTCTAGTACATCTTCTTGCTGCCCAACCCCAGCATTGACACAGATAAAGCCTTCTAGCTCCACAGGCGCAATCTGGCCTGCAGGATATATGCTGCTTAGCTCTGGAATAACTCATTCAGGGGGGCATGAGTAGTCAGAAGCTGCACTCATAGCCTATGAAAGCTCATGCCTTTCTGAGCAAGTACGTCTATAAGGTGGCACCCTGCCTTCTTCCTAATTTCTGACTAACACAGCTAACTCTCTCTCTTTGAATTCATAATTTAGTTTTGAATGAGGATCTGCAGTTGTAGATAGCTCATCCCTTGTATTGGCAGGAAAGGGAAATTAATTTGGAACACACTTGTAGTCAGGTATGTTATACCTTAAGCAGCAGTGCCATTCCTTTACCTTCAATATGCTGACAACTGCACCACACTAAGGCAAACTTCCAGACTAACTGGGTCTCTTCAAAGAAGCCTTAACAAACTTTGGGCCTCTCTCTCAACACTGAGAAGACTAAAGTACTCTATCAGCCTGCCCCAGGCCATGAACGTGACCCCCCACTTCCCAAGTTACCATAGAGGAAAAGACCCTGGAAGTAGTTGAGCACTTCCCCAACCTCATTAGCCACCTTTCTCATAGGATAAACATTGATAAGAAGATCCAGCACAGGATCCAGTACAAGTGCCACCTTTGGGAAATTACTTCAGTGCGGCTTTAGTGATCAGAGTCTCTGGAAAGACACCAGGATCCAGGTCTACAATGAACTTATCAGCCCCACCATCCTCAATGGACGTGAAATGTGGGTGATCCTCAAGAACCAACTTTCTTGGTTGTGGGAGCTTAGTAACAGCCTAAGATCTCATGATGGCCAGCAGAAACACTACACTACTGAAAACACTGAAGGTATGCCTCAAGAAAACAGATACTGACATCAAGAGCTGGGAAGAGCTTGCTGGCAACCAAATCCAATGGTGCCACAACCTCAACCAAGAATCAGCCTGTTTTGCCTTCAAAGCAGAGAAGAGAAGGCAGAGGACAGAAAGAAAAAAAAGGAGAGGAATCCTAGCTTACAGCCTACTCTCCTCTGTGGAAAGATCTTCAGTTTCTGTAGATGGATCTGTGGCTCAAGGCTTGGACTCTAAAGCCATCTCAAGACCTATCAATGAGCTGTCACAGAGACATCATCAAATCGAGGGATTGCCGACAGCCGAGAAGCAGTGCAAAGGTTTGGAGATTTCCCCCAAAATGGTCCTATGACAGTTTACATCAACTGAGGCTCTGTCCTCTAGAGAACCAGTGACAACTATGCAGGTAACTCTAAATTGCCTTAATGCACTGATACTTAATTTGAAAGAATTGCTTCCAAATTTGATTGCTAGTTATGAAAGGTTTAGTTCCAAAGAAAGGCAATTATTCAGCTGCTGGCCTGCCCAGAGGTCTGCTGGCCATTTCAGCACCACAGCTGCAGAACAATTGTCTGATTTCAGCATCCATAATAAACAATTATTGGCAGCTGGTGAAGGCTTTCCTCCCCTTTGCCTCCAATTGCAGCACAAGAGCATTTATTCATTCTTACTCTAGCTACTATATATGATATGACATTTGGGGGACTTACACTGGCTAACTCAGTTAACATCCTTGACATATAGCCACAGAGGGGAAAATCTTTGATTAGAATGAAAAATGGGAGCAGACTGGAAGTTAAATGACTTGCAAAATAAAACAAAAAGACCCTCTGCCCCTTTATTTTACAAAGACAGGAAATGAAAGGCAAAAACCCTGAAGAGCCTGAAAAAAGATTAAAGACTCAAAATACTGTCAAAAGAAAAATGAAATGCAAATACTTGCAGCTGAGGCCACAGATGAGCAGTGGAAAAAATATCCACATTGCCACTGAAATAATTTCCCAGACAAAAATAATTCATTAAAAGGATTCACTCCACCTTTATCTACCTGCAGAATTGGGTAAAAAACTGCACATCAGAAAGCCAGCTAGTTCAAGTTTCCCTCTGGAAAATCAGAATCACCACAGTATTAAAAAAGATATCTTCCATGTACTGGCCAGTTTTTCTCCAACATAGTGGTCTGTAAAAAGTCAAGACTGACATACCTTTTCTGGTTCCTGCAGCCTTGATCAACTGTGAAGGTTACAAATCATCACTGTAACTAAAGGCAGCACTACAGGTTTAGAAGGAGAATTTTATTTTTTGGCATGTGGCACTACATACTCAGCTCACCCTTTCCCTGGCATTTTTTCACAGAACCCCCACTGACTGAAGAAACAGAAGCATCTGCGAAGGAGAGTCATGAGCAGCTTCTTAGCTCAGTTCATCACTGAGGGAACTTACTGTTGATAAGCTCTTCCCTCAGCAATAAGCATTACTAAGTCAATGGGAATAAATTTAGTAGGCTTGGAAAGATAAAAGGCTGATTCATCCTGATGAAAACAAAAAACAAAAAAGGAGCAAACAAAATAAAAAATGCAGTAAGTCTCATGTTTGCTATGTGGTTACTTTTCATCTCCCAAAAATAAAATATTCATGATTTTTCCAATGCTAGCTGCCTACTGCTCGGGAAGAAACTGTTAAATATGTAGCAGGATGATGCCCTGTGTGAGAGGTCTACACATTTAGAGATTTAATTTTTATATGATGCTTTTAGGATTTTCATGTATTTCACAGTTTTATCCCCCTCTAACAGTTCATTGCCAAAGAGCCTCACAAAATGTATGACTTCTTATGGAAACAGGCTAAAGGGCTTTGGAGAATTTTCTCATTTTTCAATCTATACAGCAATGCTACTAAAAATTCAGCACTCATATTAGAAAACAGAATGAGATATGACTGAAGAGACGTAACCTTAACAGAGGTAAACAACATATATTGAGAAAGTCAAACATCCATCCACAGAGTGGAATTTAAGTACAGGAAAAAAAAGTTATGATTTTTTCATGTAAAGTTTACCATCATAAAAGCCTGATCTTATCTCTGATGGAAATTTTGAGCATCCGAGGAACCTAAACATATATTTCTCACTTAATTATCCCCTTATTGGCTAAAACAATGGTGCTCCATCTTCCCGGCCTGCATGCCAGATCTGGCTGCAGAATGTCCCCAGGTGCTGGAGCCATTCACAGGCAGTGATATAATCTAGCATGCAGGGCTAGGACATCCAGCCCACAGGACTGTCACAGGTCCAGAAACTGGGTGCTGGGGGAGCAGTGGCAGCATTGCCACAGCTCTAGGGCAATTAACCAGCAACTCCAGGAAATGGATGACATGGACCTGCAGGCCCGATTCAGCCCGCGAGTCAAAAATTGAGCACCACTGACCTAAAACGTGCTGGATGGGTGCTGGTCTTTAACACTATTCAAATAAATCTCCACCTCAACTACAAAACAGCTGCAAGTCTCTTTCCTAGGCATTCCTGAGGAAAATCCACATACTCTGTCACTGCTCTACTGCATGTAAGAATTCTGGTACATGCACATTCCCAACTAGCCAAGATTTAATGAACAGCTCAAGGAAAGCCCCACATCTGTCATGTCCTACTGCCTCCTTTCCCCTTCTGATAACTTGAAAGCTCATGGGTTTCCAAGGCTAGGGACAGACATTCAAAAAGCCTGAGCCTGAATTGATTCACTCTTGACCGGTTAGTCTAAGCTGTGCAGCTTAAACTGATTAACAACTGGACAGACATTCTGTGTTAAATCAGGAAACGCAGGCACGTGCCCGCAGTGGCTCAAGCCAGAAGCTGGAGGATGCTAGAACATGCCTGCCAGCCACTGCCAAAGGGGAGGGAAAAGAGATGCTCTCCAAGGCTCTCACCCCTCCCTGCTGGAGCAGACGGGGCATGGCCAGGTACCAACCCAGGCTAGCAGGACACACAGGATGCCAACCACCAGCTTGGTGGGGAGGAGGAGAGGGAACTACTGCCAGACAGATGAGTGGGGATGGGAAAAAATTCTTCTCTCTAAAGCAAGCATATATTAAACACAGCAATTTGCAAAGCATACAACAGGGAACTACCAAAAATCTTTGCCTAAGCTAAGATACATCCAAGTAAAATACAACAGACACAACTTAGTCCAACTTAAAACATAAAGCAGGAACACAAAAGAATGCATAAGTCTTACTAATCCTGAGGGCAGAGTGTCTCCTTACAGCCAGGCATTCAGAAAGGCTTTGTTTAGGTTTTACAGGTTCTGCTTTATAATGTAAATGTAGCTGTCTGCATTCCTTGGTCTGCAACTTCCAGCCAGAAGCTGTCTGCAAATTCCCTTAACTCCATCTCCAGCACATGCGTGTGATGATTGTCAGGTCTTTCCAACACGTCTCACCTCTCAGTCTGGTCCTGCAGGTCTTAGCTCTGGGATCACAAGTGCAGGTCTTGCTGCCACCCATCTCTCCTCTGGGACCACTGTGGAATTAATCTCCTCCCTGGCTGGACAGAGGGAGGAATGAACTCCATCTCTGCCTGGCTGCCTGAAATTGCCTCTGCAGAGTTTACCAGCGGGGGGACAGAGAGGACAGAGGGAGAAATTTGCCTCAGGGGCCATGGCAGGCCAGCATCTGGCCACACCCCACCCCTGCTCTGGCTAGAGAGCAGAGTGGCAAGGCCAGCCCTGCTGTAAAGCACAATGCCCCACCCAGCCCAGAGAGCATGCCAGGATGCTGGGGGAGTCTGGTTTAACTTAAACCAACAAGGGGTCTGAGACAGACATTGCATAAACCAGTTTGAGCCAAATCAGTTAAGTCTAACTACATTCAACTAGGTTTATCTCAAACTGATATTGGCCATTTTCAAACTGATTTATGTGCACTGAACGTCTGTTCTGTTACACGTTAAAACCAGTTTCTGATCACTAAAACCAATTTGTGTGTCATGTCTGTCCCTAGCCCAAGAGTTATACACTTGAAAAGTAGGTAGTACTCTGGGAGCTTTGCCAGCCTTCCAGAGGTAGCCTCTCTGCAATGGAAAGTGAAACCCAAACCACTGATCCAACCAGAACATTTTGGAAAACTTTTTGTTGCAGAGTCTCTGTTGCCAAGACTGAATATGTTTACATGAGTCTCCTGCTGGAAAATACTGGCCAGGGCTCAGAAGCAAGCTGAACTGTACTGAGACAAACACACACAAAAACAGACTTCAGTTCCCCCTTCACGAACCCGCTAGATTTGCAACAAGTAAAAATATACTTGTCAGTAAAGCAAGCAAATGTGCTTCAATATGTACATGAAGTTTTTTTATATCTTTTAAATAAAAAGGTGCCATTATTCCATATCCTCGTCTAACAATAGAATCACCTATTAAATAAGAAATTTTGACAAAAATCCTCAGAGACTGAAGTATTGTATATTAAATGGATTGATTTTAGACAGGTAAAAATTTTTCAAACAAGACCAAAAACTCATAGGGGAAATCATCCCCTCAAAACTTAAAAAGATTTTTGAGACAGATTTTTTGAATGACTGGAATATAACCACTGAACAACTGTGGTAATAAACAGCATATCAGTACCATTTTGTTTATATATAGAACCTAACGTAAATCAGTCATTTTTTTCAAAAATGATCACTTCCTGCTGAAAAAAGTAAACTACATTTTGAATTCTGAAAAATATTCACTATAGGAATGGATTCTAAAGCTAATGTTACACTTTTCCTCCCTGCATGAAGAAATGCTGCCCTCAATTTTTATTTATTTTTTACTTTGCAGAAAGTTTAAAAAAGCTGGTGACTGAAAAAGTATGAGGTTTTTCACTGTTGGAATGGGTATATAATCAGATCACCTTTACAGGAATTTCCACAAGCGAGAGTTACTTCTCTATAACTGAGGTAGGTATTCTCCTTGCAAGTCAGGACACTCTTCTCCCAATTTACATACAGCATTATATTTAATAATCCATATCCTAAAAATATGGATATTAAAGGGAATCATATTTAGATTACAAAAAAGCAAGCATTTGAAAGTTGTGAAATGCCAAATCTATGCAAGCTCAATTCTATCCCTTTGTGCATCTGTCCTCAACATGAAAAGATGCAGAGTCTGGGGTGCGGGAAGAGTATGTCATCATGCTTATTACAAGACTATCAATTAGAGACTATGTTACAATGCATACACACAAAGGGATGGAACTAAGGAAGCACATTCTATAACTTCCAAAAAGAAAAAAAAGAAATTCAGGAGTCGCTCTTCAGCACCCTTTTCAACATTTCTCCAAGGTTTCAATGTTTCCTTTGTCCTCTATTTTCACTCTCTGCCACAACCCAACACACACACCCCCACAAAACTCATTTTTTGTTGGGTCTAAACAATTTCCAGTTCTTGTTCTCTTTAATATCACTACATAGTGGTTCCTTAAATAGAACACACCCCAGCTATTAGTAGATACACAGATGGATGAGTTTTTTGCTTTCTTGTTATGAAAAAAAAGAAAAGAAAAAGTAGAAAAGGCTTTTCCTTTCTCCCACAACCACTAACCTACAGTTTTTAGAGGCCACGGGTGGATATTTTGTATTTTTTTCATCATTTAGCTGATCGCTGTTCCTGAGCGTGATCATCTCGAGTCCTAAGACAGAGATGTAATCAAATGGCAGGCACTTTAAAGAACCATATTGTCAAGCCTGGCAACTAGACTTGATGGAGTCACATTCTGCTCTGGAATTTCTAATCATATATTCAATAGCTGCTGAAGATAGCGAGTTTTCACCCCTCCTCCATACCAAGAGAACTATAATTAGCTTCCACAGCTGAAGTCTATAAACTTCTTGTGGACCAACAGCTATGGAAGTTAATTACTTATGGCTTGCGCTCACAGACATTAATGGCTCTGAACTGGCTGCACACGTACACAGCTAGAGTAAACCTCTTAAGATACACACATCCCCTATCCTCCAATCCACTAGAGGTTAGTGGAAGTTATCTATGCAAATTCTCAAGCTCCCACATGAAGCTGCATGCCAGGAATGACTAGAACATGCTTGTTGGTAATTGAATTTATATCTTATTCTCATTTTTCTTCTCCAAGTAACACCTAAGACATCTCATCTAAACAAAAATGCTGTAATATGCTTTCTCCATAACATGGTGTTAATTTATAAGGGAAAGTACTTCCTCTGACAAACAAATACACTGAATGTAATAGAACCTAATAATGATGTAATCATAAAGCCAAATATCCCAAAGTCTTGATGAAGAACGTCTTGCATTTGAAAGCTTGTCTAACTCTAACACAGATATGCAGCTGGTCCAATAAAAGATATCACCCTAAAAAATCCTTATCTCTCACATAAAAATTGTTAGGGCAGGCCAGGACACGGACAGTCCAAAGAGTGCCGAGTTCAAGCTGAGTGTCCATCCACGTCCAGGGTCTCAAGCTTGGGGCTGTGATGAAGTCAGGATCAAGGCGGGCTGTAGATCATACCAGGAAGTTCAAACTGGAGACAGAACCACTCAAGCACAAGCAAGGCAGGAACAGGACAATCCAGGACTGGAACAGACGGGCATGGTAGTAGGAGCAAAGACAGGTAGGTGCTTATAAGGGATCCAGGCAGGAACAAGGCATGGGTTCAAGCTTAGCAAGGTGCAGGCAGGAACTAGGCAGGGTAAGGCACAGTTCTAGGCTATGCAGAGGCATAAGCGAGAGCAAGGCAAGACAGTGGTATCTAAATAGGAGCAAGCAGGTAGGCAGGCTTCCATACAGGTCAGGAGAAGCAACCAGGCATTCCACTGCTCAGTTTCAGTTCCGCTGTATGGCCTGGCCCATGCAGGCAGGTCCTCTGCCTGAGGCCCCTGGGGACAACACAGCCCATGCCTCCAGCTAGACCTAAACTCCTTAGAGAGATAAATCATTCTTCTGTGTATATTTGGATTCAATTTTGACTTTTGATTAGGTGAAATTAGGTTGTTGCTCTCATTCTAAATACCAGTTTAGTCCTCATGGCAAACCAATACTCCTTTCACTATAATACAGAACATTTGCCCTGGAAACACCAACAACTATGACATATCCTGACCCTCAGATTCAGCCAGGTGTGCCTTGATATTCACTCCTAGAGAGTGTTCTCACACCTTCAGGAGTGCTCTTCAGCTTTAAACCCGCCTGCAATCTGCTGCTTAGACACTGAGAATAGACTGAGATGCTCCAAAGATCTCATCATTGACCAATGATCAGCTTTACCTGCCTCACCCAGGTCTTCCCAGCCCTTAGCAGAGGGGATTTTGCCAGCTAGAAGAATTGCATCCTTGTCTGATCATGTGCTCAGAAAAGATTGATTCCCCCTTTCTTGAAAGAGGCCCATCTGTATGCTCTGAAATCACTTTTACTACTGACAATATTAAAAGATAACAGAAAAATTTATTATAAAAATAAGGGCAAACATTAGAAATCAGTAACCATATTGAGACATACACAGAATGCAAGAAAAAACAAAAAAAAAGGAAATATCAAAACAACAATCTGATTTTATCCTGCAACTTAAACCTAAAGATGCAAAATCTACTCAGCTCCCTGCAACTTCTCCTGTCAGGTAGAAAACCCAGCCACTGGCTAAGGGACCAAACCACCTTAATCCCAGGAAGCTTTAGACCAATGGTTCTTTTATTTGCAGACCCCTAAAAAATATTGAATGGAGGCACAAACCCCTTTGGAAATTTCAAAAGGAGGTACAGACCCCTTTGAATTTTAAATGTGGGTATTCATATACTTTTGACTGATCATAGTCGTCTTTCACGGACCCTTTAGACAGTCTGTAGACTTCCAGGGGTCCATGGACCCCCAGATGTCTGCAGGCCACAGGTTGAAAACCACACACTTGCTCTCCCAGCAGATTGCAAGTATGGTTTCTTACCTGGCCATTTACATACATTATCCATTGGATTTCTTGGGGAGATCGTACTATAGGTATATCTTCCTGCCCCTCAGTGGTCTGTGTACCAGACCAGAAGTCTTTCCTGATCTAATTCTGACAAGGAGAATATTTGCATCCTTTCAGACACAAAAATCCAGCATCCTAAACATGATGTCACTCACTCACTTCCCCTCTGTGAGAAGTGTCCTTCCCTGAATGGCCAAGTGCCACTCTTGCCCCACTCCTCTCTTTTAAAATGTAAATTCATCATGATCTGGAAGGACCTGGCTCACTTGCCTCAGACCATTCCTGCAGGGATCTATTTGACTGGCCATTATGCATAACCATGTTAGATGCTAATTCTTAGAGATTACTTTTCTGTCAATATGGGAGGAACATTTAAATTGATCGTTGCCCTGTTAAACAGTCTTGGCCAAAAAATGAAACAAAATATTATATTCATACCAGTTGTCACAATTCATATAGGCATAATAATGATAAGGCAGAAAGTAGCCTGATACATAGATACATAGCTACCTATACATAGATACTACACATGCCTTTTTAGCCAAACAAATTCAAGAAAACATGTGTGACATTCCACAAACACCTCAAAACATTGTGAGTTCATAAAAACAACCATATGGTAGGGAGCAAGTAATGTACCTCAACCAAAACCATCATCCCTCAGTTTCATTTTCATGAGCAATTAATGTAAATAAATTAAACTAGATCTGTGGGCTTGCATACCATGACCTCACCTATCATACTCAAATTGGAAATAATTTATTTAGCTGAGTTAAATCCTAGAAATCAGGATGTAGCAATAGAACCTGTAGGGCAGCGGTTCTCAACCTTTTTATACTCAAGACACCCTTTGGAAAATGTCAGCTTAGTTTTCACTCAACTTCTGAGTGCAGAAAAATAGCAATTCTTCTGTTGCAAAGAACACCGAAAGACCAAAAAAGGTCAGAATGGTTTTAACACTGTGGATTCCCATTTGAAATCTCTGGGTTTACCTTGTGAATCATGTTTGCACACCTAACAGTGCTGACAGCATCCCAGTGCGTCACCCTGTTACACCTTAAAGGCATCTCAAGGCACCCCAAACTGGCATGGCTCCCTATTTGAAAAATCTCTGGTATACAGTAACAAACAGTACCATAATAATTAAAAACTTTGCTTTAAAGCAGGGGCTGGATTAGTACCACAAAGTCAGTCTGCAGGCCAGACTGGACTAATAGGCTGGATCCTGTGCATGTCCCAGAGAAGCCAGAGCAGATGCTGTGTCTGGTATGATCCTGCTCCAGCCACTCTGGAGCCTTGACGTATGTAACGACTGCTATGGGATATGCACCGGATCTGGAATGGAGTTGATGCATGCTGGAGTGGGTGTCAAGCACAGCACAATTCCACAATTGCCAGTATGAACATTGTGTGCAGTGCTTGGGGTCATCCAGTGCACCCCTCATACTACCTGTGGGTCAACTCTAAGATCCACAGGCAGCACCAAGGGCCAGGTGATAAGGCTCCACAAAAAGGATATGGCCTTCACATTGCATCTTTGACACCTCTGCCTTACTGAATTCTTACATAGATACACATAATATCAAAGTATTTTTGGATATGAGTTACTATCTGTACAACTTTTCCCATATAACTATAAACTTCCAAAGGAAACAGTTACTGAAGATTTTTTTTTTTAAAAAAGAGGCAGAAAATTGATGCCAGTTAATATTCTTCTTTTTTTGTACATTCTGAAATGCAGTTAAGATTTGCTACCTGCCATTGTGGTTCAGTGGTAAAATCCATGTCTGCCACGTGGAAGACCCGGGTTCAGTAATATGCACGTGCATATAACTACAGCCATGAAGGCACTGAAAATCCCAATTCAGTTCTGGCTTTTGGATTCCATCTCAATGGCTTAAAGTAGGGGTGGAAAGTCTAGGCAATCTCCACTCCTCCATACACTGAAGGTCCTGGTGACCTTCAAGGGGGCTGGACCCAATGATCTTCCAAGGTTTCTTCTGGCCTTACAATCTATGAACCTCTCAAGCATACGCCACGATCCAGAAGGATTGATGGTTGCCTACTACTACTACTACCAC
Source organism: Crocodylus siamensis (assembly GCF_052110815.1). Classification (NCBI taxonomy): domain Eukaryota; kingdom Metazoa; phylum Chordata; order Crocodylia; family Crocodylidae; genus Crocodylus; species Crocodylus siamensis. The sequence continues at coordinate 71,742,808 of NC_143398.1, forward strand.
CACCATTTGCTGCATGTTAGCAAAATGCCTTAAGACTCAAAGAACTGTAGTAAACACAAACTCTCCTGATGAATCTGAGCTGGATTTCTAGTGTCCATGTACCGTGAACCACAGTCTGTCTGTGCAGAAGACATTTCCATAAAGCACAAAGATTTCAATTTCTTTTCTCAGATAAAAATTATGAGTCAGTAAGTGCTATTCAACCTTTAACCAAGAGAAGAGATACTTTGCCATTTGGCACCTCCAGTTAGATTAATATAATTTTATCTCACCGCATAAGATAAAAGTAGATGTTTTCAATTTTTGTCTTCCATTCAAATGGGTGGGCAGATGGAAAGTGCTATTTTTCAAAGCAGACTTTCACTTTTTCCCCTCTTGTAATCAGTGGGAGATTCTACTTTTTAAAAAAATGACACCACTATGTCCCTACATATCTACTGGAGCTGATTTTAGTTACTCCAATTCAGACTAAAGCCACTATTAATAAACTGGGGCAAACCAGAACAATAAAAAGACTATTGTGATTTTCCATGTGGTCTTGGAAAAAGAGAGACAGAGAGAGAGAGAACGAACACACAAGAATCTGTATTCTACAGCTACATTCCTTTTAAACTACAAACAAGGTGACGTTGGCAAGTCAGTGAGCGCTCAAGCTGAGTCCAGACCTGACCCAACTCAACTGTGAGTCCATGAAAATGGAAGAGCCATGCCAACAAAAGTCCTCTGCCAGTATTTCCTAGATGCAGTAATGACCTAGTATATCATGCTATATATTTTGTGCTTGCCTATCATCAGCTCAGGTTCTGTTCCAGCCTAAATAACTAAACCAGTCTCTTTGACTTCATTGCAACTTAGTTAGAAGTACCTCCAAGGTCTTTGACTAAGCCAGATCTAAAAATAGAGCTGTAGTGTATAAAAAGAATGAAGCACAACATAGCTTGAATGCACGACTATACCTCAGGATAAAAGAAAAACAATTTGACAAATGACTTATCCTAGCATCAGAACTATAAAAGAAAACATCAAGCTAAGATATTTAATGGCCACTGTTTTTGATGCTGAGCTTTCTTTTGTTCAGTCATAATACATATGATTACAGAGAAGCTTCCCATTCAAATTGGATCCATTTCTAAAAATTCTGCTGACCTATTAATTCACACCTATGTTAAGCACCTGTTTGCAACCAATAATAGTACATGTGTTGGTATAATATAATATATGGAATGATGCATCCAGTTTGCCAAGTGGAACACATTGTATCATCTTTTTTTCCCTTAGGGAGTTAAAGTGTTCTCTGTAGCCAAGGCAAATGTAAGAAGGAATGGAAATTTTCTACAAAAAGGCTGAAGAAGCAATTGCCTTCATATATCTGATTCGTGTGTAGGAAACTAAGATTGTGGGCTTTTAATAAAAAGCAGAATTAGCTATACATAAAGACTAAAAAGAGCCAGAAAGCAGGTATAAATTGGTGTAGCTCAGGGGTGGGCAATTATTTGGGCTGGATAGCCACTTAATGAATTTTGGTGAGCTGTTGAGGACTAAGGGTGGGGAGAGGAGCTGGATAGTGATGGATGGAGACTGGCTGAGGGCTTCCACACTGTCCTGTGCCCCTCCCACCACCCTACAGCTCTAAATGGTGAGGTGGGACAGGACAGCAGAGGCTCCATCCTCTGCTGGCAGGGGCTGTACAATCCATGCTCAGGCGCTGGCAGCTGCTGGACAAAAGTAACCCCACGTGCCCAACACTGCACACAGCTAGAGCCAGAGCCACCAGGGCCCAAACGCAGCTTGGCCAGGGCCTGGCTGCTCAGCAGGTGGGGGTACTTCCACCCACCACCCCCCATAGCACCTGGGAGATGCAGTCCAGCGCACAGGCCCTGGGCAGTGCCTACCACCAGAAGCTGGGGACTCAGCACAGCTGGCCCAGGGACTGCAGGGCTGGACTGCATCTCCCAGGTGTTGCGGGGGATGCTGGGCAGAAGCAGTTCCACCTGTCCGGCACACCGTGGCAGGCCCTGGGCAAGCCATCCTCAGGGTTCCACTTCTGCTGACAGGTAGCAGCTATGGCTACAGCCTCTGCTGGTGCCAGACAAGTGGGGGGGGGGGGCAGCACCAGCACCTGAGCCACCCACCCACAAGCCAGATTACAAAAATAAAATAAAATAATTGGTAGGCCATATTTTACCCACCTCAATGTAACGCCACCAATGTCAAAGGAGCTACATGAAATTACTTCAATGCCTCACCTATTTAATTACAATTAGACTTATCAACTGAAATTTTCCCAAAAAATATGGGAGTCCAGCACTTAAATCCCACTGATTTTCAACAGAATTTGAGCACCTCCTTTCTTCACGACCCTTTGAAAATCCCACCTACAAACTGCATAAAGCACAAGCCCTGCATTAAGCTGGTTTTTCACCTTAAAGAGACAGGTTTGGAAAGATCATCAGTGTACAGGACCACAAATCTATTGCCACCAGCAACAGCAGTCCCTCAATACGAGGATGACAGCCTTCCAGTAGATAGGGAAGTCATCTTCAGTCTGTCCAGAGGTGACTGAAGAAGCCAATCCAAGACCTGCATGTTCAACTGCATCACGGGCAAACAATTCCAGGAGAAGGAAGTAGATTCTGGTGATATCAAGTCATAGCTCTTTCTCTTCATCTCTTTCATCCATCCACCTCCATAATAAGATAAGTTTGCTCAAAAAGGTCATTGCCTTATCATACATCACAGAGACACTGGGAATGATTCAGTGCTTGAGTCTCAGACCAATCTTCAAAGTGTCCTCCTGTCTCTTCTTTCCCTACCTCTAAAGTAGTGACTATTGGCAAGTTGGGAATATAGGACTTCTTTCAGGAGCCAGTTGTCAGGCATGTCATAACACATCCTGGCAGGTTTTAATAAAAAATGAGACTGCATCTCATTCATCCAAACACATGTATGCACACACACACACCCCCTTAAAATTTTAGCACCAATTGTTATGACCTCTCATATAAAACAGGTCATTCTTCTGCACTGGGCTCCCTTGAAACTTAAAGAACTAAATACATTGCCAGTAGATAGCACACTGGAGAAGTGGTACATTGCAGACAATGCTTGGTCACATGTTTTGATCGTGCCCGATTATCAATTCTTTTTGGAAAGAAATGACTAGAGTTATAAGTATGAGCTGCAACAGAGTCTGTTGATCCCAGATAGGCCTCATTGTGGGAAAAGCAGGGGGGCTGAAAACCGTTTGCTTTTACGAGAACTTAGGAAGCATCTACATGCAGCTTGTTTCCCGCTCTGTTGTGCAAACATGCAAACTGCAGACTTGCAGTTGGAAAGTCCTTAGCTTCGCAACTATACTAGTTTGAAATCCGATTGCGCTAATGGAATTTTCCCAGTACCTTGTAATCAAGTATATAAGCAATGGAGAATAGGCACTCAGGGTCAGGCTTTGATCCGAGTCTCATGACTCCAGGCCGACCTGCTTGCAAGCCATAAAGGCTTTATCTCTGTGGCTTGTGGTGTGACTCACTTGTGGGGACCAAATTGGAACTTAACCTCCAGGAGTTCAAACGGCCCCTTGTACAACAATTCTGGCGAGCCAGCCAGGAGAGCTCTTGGACCACCCCGGGGCCAGACAACAAGACGCCGTACGTACTCATGGAGTGCGCACCAAGCCATAATTTGGGCCTGCCACGAGGCCGAAAGCATGAGTCGGGGCACCCGGGAGGTTAAAGGCACTGCATTTCTATTTGAGTCACCCCAGCCACAGACTCTGAGGACGAGGTACCTGAACGTGTTTGGAGTGAGTATACTAATTCCCTGTCTCATTTTGTTAGTATTGTTATTTGTTGGTCCGTCAGGATGTTGGTCTGGGAGTTCTTTGGCCCAGAATTTGGAAAGAGACATAATGGGTACGGGTCGCTCCCGAGTTGAAAACTCCAACACCCCGTTGGGTTGTATTTTGTGCAATTTTGATAAATTTGTCAAATATGGAGATTATGGAATAAAAATGACTAAGGGTGAAGTTTCAAAGTTCTGCCAATTAGAATGGCCTACCTTCGGGGTAGGCTGGCCAGGAATGGGATCCTTTGATGTTGACCAGGTCACAAGGGTACATAACGTAGTAGTTCATGACTGACATTGGGACCAGTTCCCTTGCATTGACTGTTGGTTGGGCATGGCCCAGGACCAACCATCTTGGATCAGGAAATGTGCAACAAGTATAACTGTCAGCATATTCTTTTGCATTGTGTCAAGCTGCTGTCTCCTCACCTGTTGTGTACAGTGGTGTTTGCAGGCAGACTGTCACAGTTTGGATTTTCAGGCAGACTGTCATAATTTGGATTTGCTTCTGCTTTTTTTTCTGGCTTGCATGCTTAGGGTGTGTTCAGATGTGCAGGCATGTGGGCTTTGTGGTGTCACAAACTGCACTCATTGCATGTTAAACCGTGCTTGGCACTGCTAATTTGCAGTGCAGGATTTTCTGGTAGCACAAATAAACCCCAGAAAAAAAAGCATGCAAAAATAGCATGTGCTGGGACAAACTTGGAGATGGGGGAAGCAGGCAGCATACGGCGGCTTGCTCCCTCATCTCTGCACCCTTACTCCAGTTTATTGAAAAGGTAGGTGTGTTCTGTACTTCAGACAGATTTATAGGGTGGTGGGGCAGTGGAAGGGGTGATCTTTTAAAAGTGAAGGTATAGTAACCATTTCATTTGAAGCTGTAATGTTCCAGATATGCTTAGAATTGGTAATCTGTTTTGGAATAATGCATGCATTTAGTTTGGAGGTATCCTAAGAAAAAAAGAGAACTTTTTTCCTGAAGTTTTAGTTTTGGAATTTTCAATCCATCTGCATATGCCTGAGTGCCTTGATACCTTATTGACTGGTTTCAAGGCTATTGGATTTACTTGGGTATTTGAGAGTTTCGTGTCACAGAGAGCAAGACGTGTCGAGGTGAATGCATGTGCCTATTGCAAAGAGAAAAGACATTGGAAGAGGGAGTGCCCTCGGTTGAGAGAAAAGAGTGGGGAGCACCCTAAAGCACACCAAATGAGAATCGAACTTTCTGGGGAGGAGTCCAGTTGATGGGGATCGGGATCCAAAACCACCACCTTGTGGGCGAAGTCCCGCGAGGTTCCCATGGTAACAATAAGGGTTGGTGGTAAAAATTATGAAGCACTAGTGGACACTGGAGCTACATTTTCAATGCTCCCTGAAAAGCCCCCATCCGGAGAAGAGAATGGGAAGTATGTAACGGTAGAGGGAATTGAGGGGAAGCAAAGTAAATTACCCGTGTGCAGACCTCTCCTCACTAAAGTCGGCAATAATCTACTTGAACGTGCCTTTGTTTACTCCCCCACCTGCCCGGTTGCCCTGTTGGGACGAGATAGCCTTACTAAACTCCAAGCTGAGATTTTCTTTCGAGGAAACCAGATGATGGTGCAGTTACCGGTGAAACAAGGATCCAACTATGAGATGGCCCTCCTGAAGGGCAAAAGCTCAGCAGTGGGAATCGGGGGCTTGGAAGATGTAAATCCGCAGGTATGGGACAATGGGACCCCCGCGAGGGCCAAGCATGTAACACCGGTAAGGGTTTACCTTAAGGAGGGAGAGGGGCCCGCCCGTGTAAAGCAATATGCCCTTAGCAAGCAAGCCAGAAGCGGATTAAAACCCCTCATAGAGAAGTTTAAAGGATATGGATGGCTAGTGGAAGGCTCATCTCCATTTAACACCCCCATACTCGGAATACCCAAGGCCGATGGGACCTTATACCGATTGGTGCAGGACTTACGAATTGTGAACCAGAAGGTTCTCGTAGATCACCCGGTGGTCCCAAATCCTCACACCATCCTAACCCAGGTCCCACCGAATGCAAAGATCTTCACAGTGCTTGACCTAAAAGATGCCTTCTTTTCCATCCCTCTCCATGAGGATAGCCAAAAGCTCTTTGCTTTTGAATGGGAAGATCCGGACACTCACCGTAAGTCTCAACTTATGTGGACGTTTTGCCTCAAGGATTTGTATCTGCCCCACACATTTTTGGCATCTCTCTCCAAAAGGACTTAGAGGAGTGGAAGCAACTACACTCGGATGTTACCTTAACTTGTATCCATAATACACCACGAAGAGGTATTAAATTGTCCCCCTACGAGATAATATTTGAAATGCCGCCCCGAGTCTTGCCACCAGGAGCTCGAGAAGCAGTCACCTTTGAATTAGGTATTACCGAACTTAGAGCGTATGTTATTGCCTTGCAGTCTGTCTTAACCTCTCTCCACAGGTACACCGCCTCCTTCCAGCAACTTCCCCTAGACACGCCAGTCCATAACTTCCAACCAGGAGACTGGGTATTGGTGCAGCAGTGGAGGTGTGAGCCACTCTCGGAAAAGTGGGAAGGCCCATACCAGGAGGCGGACAGCAGCTCCCTGAGTGAGCCCGCACCGGAAGCTGGGCCACCCTCAGAACAAGAAGCCGACACCTCGACCAGTGAGCAAGCAGGGGATCTCACGCTCCGACTTAAGCGATCGTCTAAGACCTAGTAGTATGGCAAAACAGTTGCTTTGCTTGCTTTTTCTCTCATTCCTCCCAACTACCCCATTCCCCTTTCCTGAAGGAATGTTAACCTCCTCCTACCAGCTTGCTAACCGCACAGCTCATAGTCTAAACCTTTCTGCCTGCTGGCTTTGTGTATCCCAGCGAAGCTGGGGAACCGCTATCCCAGCCCCACCATCCCTGTGGGGTTCTCTACAGGCTAGTAATTCTCAATGGATGAGAATGCACCCTAAATCAGACAGGGGTCAGTTTCTGAGGGGAGGGGAACAAGCGCTTAAGTCGGCATGAAAATTCAGAAATCAGCCCTTTACAGCAAAAAGCCCAGCATCCAGGTCCATATTCGGATATATTACTAATCATGCTGAAAATTTATACCCAACTTGCTTGCAAAGTAACTATAACAGCTACCAAGGTGCTGTCTATCTTGGTAGCATAGAACCCTGGCAGTGTAACCTTACCTTCGTGGTCCAAGCCCCTGGGTTCACCCCGAGTGGCTTTAATTATTCAGTGTTCTCCCCCTCACAGCTTAGCAGCCCTCCAGAGCCTAGACAGTACTCAAATTATTCCTGGGGCAGGCCAGTAAACTCTCACCCTGCTATGAAACAGGGAGCGCCAAATGCAATCGTATTATAATCCTCTTCGCGGCCTCAAGGACAGGTCCTTTTCGATGCGGGCTGAGGATCAATCTTTTTCTCCCCCGTGAACGATACCTCCTATAAAGATCCTCCCTTAGACCCTTTGCTCTCGGCTACCACGGCTGCTCAGACATTGCAGGCCTTTGTTGCAAAAGACACTCAGAACGGGAAGGAAGTCGACCTCAACCCACAGCATTTATATGCATCCGCTATCTTTAAAAGTGCAGCATCAGGAGTATACTGGATATGCGGTAACTGAGCCTATTGGGTTCTGCCTCCTGGCTGGCAAGGAACCTGCTCCCTAGGGTTTGTGCTGCCACAAATCGAGGTGGCCCCCTCAGGGACTCCACTCCCCTTCCAACTACAAGCAGTAGGTAAAATAGCTAAAAGAGCAGCCCCACTGCTACCCCTAATGGCAGTAGTAGCAGCGGCAGCCGGCGCAACCGGGATAGCCACCGGGGGAACTGCGCTAGGGTTACAGCAAGAACTGTCCCAAGAGACAGCCAAAGCCCTTGAAAAAAAACGGGTGAGACTTTAACCTAGCTCCAGCAGCAACTTGACTCCCTTGCAGGGGTAGTGCTCCAGAATAGACGAGCTCTAGATCTTTTGACCTCAGGACAAGGAGGAACATGCCTGTTTCTCAAGAGGAATGTTGCTTTTATGTAAACCAGTCAGGGCAAGTACAAGAAAACATTAATGAAATACTGCAGCATGCTAGCAACATCAAGTCAGCGGGATGGGAAACCTGGGCAGGGGGACCAATACAATGGCTATTATTCCTTCTATTGCCCCTCATACCAGTCCTACTCATCGGGCTAGTTATCTTAATGTGTGACCCTCATATTATACAAACCCTGAACCGATTTATTTCTGCAAGGATCAAAACTGCTACACATTTACAACTCGCAATGCTTCACGGGAGACAGATGAGGAATTAAAAAGAAAGCATCTTGAGGGGGGAATAATTGTGGGAAAAGCGGGGGGGCTGAAAACCGTTTGCTTTTACGAGAACTTAGGAAGCATCTACATGCAGCTTGTTTCCCGCTCTGTTGTGCAAACATGCAAACCACAGACTTGCAGTTGGAAAGTCCTTAGCTTCACAACTATGCTAGTTTGAAATCCGATTGCGCTAATGGAATTTTCCCAATACCTTGTAATCAAGTATATAATCAATGGAGAATAGGCACTCGGGGTCGGGCTTTGATCTGAGTCTCATGACTCCAGGCTGACCTGCTTGCAAGCAATGAAGGCTTTATCTCTGTGGCTTGTGGTGTGACTCACTTCTGCGGACCAAATTGGAACTTAGCCTCCAGGAACTCAAACGGCCCCTTGTGCAACATCATCACCCATCTTTGGGCCCACAGACAAGACAGTCATAGAAGACAATCACCCTTGACTGCAAGGGATTGCCAATGATGGTAACTAGAATTAACATGGTTTTGAACACAGCACCAATAATTTTACCAAATGCATGTGTTCTTGGGTATACCACTATGAAATTCAATCTGAGTCATTCCCAGACTGTACTCTTACAGCAGGCCTTGTTAGTGGCACACAGGGTTATATTCCTGCATTGGAAGAGTAGGACATCTCCAAAAGTCAACCTGAGATAGCTGGCACAGCTGACATCTATGGAAAGAGTCACATTTATCATGCTTAACTGTTATGAAAATGTTACAGTTATTTGAAAATAATTCTTAGATGATGTGGCACACTTCTCTTTTCTTGTTCTATCCCTCCCTCTTCCTTCTTTTTTCTTTTCCTTTTTTTAGTTATTTTAACATACATGTATATAGTTCATATTTAGTTGATACACGCACTCCTTTTTTTTTGTATTAAAAAACAATTAAAATGTGGGGTTTTTTAATTGTAAAGCCCAGGAATTATGAACTTCACAGACCTAGACAAATAATTTTTAAAATGTGCATGAGAAGGACCATACAACTCATCTTTTACTTCAGGTCTGAGCAGCCTCTAGTCATTTTTCCTGCATCTATCTTTCCTAACAGTCTATTGGAAACTGGCAGACTCAAATTCTACTCAGCAAAGCCAATTGAGAACTTTCATATGAGGCTTCCCCCATTTCATATAGACCCTCATTAACCCCATACCACAACATCTCACTTGACCAGTGACACACTAAAATGTCATATTCTCCTCTTGGCCTGAGACCCGCAATTTTCCACATAGCAAGGTCAGCAAGGAGGAACAGCTCATGCAACTGATTAAATGCATCATGTTGGTACATACAACATCCTTTCTACTTCTCTCTGCACCGATGCCAGTTCAATTGCTCTTTAACACAAATCCATTTAGAAATCCCCACATGCCTGATCTGTTATGATAGAAGTTTAATTAGACATAAAACTAATTTGAAAGTGTCAGCAATTTTTTTTCCAAAAGTGCATTTAGGTATACTCCATTTAATAACAATGTGACATGAAGTATGTAATGAAATTATTAATGTGGGAGTGAAAATTGTCTTAAAAGAAAGGCTATTATTCATACTGAATACCCCATCCTTAAATGACTGGCATTGCACTAATAATTATAATAGTTATCACTCTACATTGAATAGAAAATATATTCAGATTACTAGCTTTATTATATTAGAGCAAAAGAAAAAATATGTAGATTTAACAAATGTTTTTTCCTGGTTAGAACAGTCATTTGCTGATTTCTGTTCCTTTTATAAGGAGACCATTTGTTTTAAAGTAAATGGTACTTCAATCTCCAGATAGGAAAGTTGTTATACATAGACACAGGATAGATATGTAGTCCTATCAAAGAAAAGAGGGAGAGGGGAAGAGAATAGAAGCAGAAAAGAAAAGATACTTGTTTTCATTTTTGTCGTGCCACCCCCCCCACCCTCCCCCAAAACACATTATTAAACCAAGCAAAGTGAAAAGCCAGGTTTGGGGTTTAATAGTTCTTTTCTCCACTCAATATGTCTATGTTTGTGGAGCACCAAGTGTTCCAAATATAGCTCAAATTCTTCTTCCAACCACAAGTAATCAGTTAATCAGACTTCAGTTAATACTTTCTAGCTGCGACAGCCCTGAGTTTAGAAAATGTCCATACTACATTCTCTCTCTGCTTTCCCACAAGACATAAATGTTGATATGTATGTGTGTGTATATAGGAATGTACATGCACACACACACACACACACACACACACACACACACACGGGCGTCCTTAAAGGATATTACAAAGATTAGGGCTTTGTGTTAGCACATGTAGTAGTCCCTACCCCAGAAAGCTCCAAATAAAACTTAGCTTCTAAATTGATTTTGGCTATATCCCTGGCAATTACTCATTGGCAAACAACAATCATGTTTGAAACAATGAAAAATAGTTTGTCACACTTAATATGACATGCAGTAGAGCTACGCTAGCAGCTATTGACACTGGATGTGTAAATTCATTACTGGGGGCTAGGAACGGTTTTTGGCAACAAGGGGTTCCCATTGTAAGCAACTAAGAAAATGTGGCAACTCAGAAGGATCAGTTTGAAGGTGCTTCTTATTGCTGGATTGAACAGGAAGGTATCATCGGTGCCTGTGCTTAAAGTATGTTACTGGATGCACCTGACCATGACTATTCAACCACACAAAGAATGAACAGGTTTGTTCCTAGTGGTGGAAATTTCTGAAAATTTTTCCAGAAGAGGAATCAGTTCAGGGCTGCCCCTTTCACCTGAACCCCATGTCTTCTGCAGACCAGGGAGATCCCAGGCTGGGAAAGACACGGGGAGCAGAGGCTGCTCTACTTCTTCCACTGTCATGGGAGGAAAGGAGTGTGGGGCACAGTAGTGGCGAAAGACTTCCTGCACTTTCCCAAACCATGGTGTCCTCAGTCTCAGGAAGACTTGGGGGAAAGCACAAGCTCAACTTCATGATCAGGAAGGTGTCCCATCCCTTCTGCCACTTTACCCAGACTACTGTCCTCTAGTCTGAGGAAGGCACAGGGGACATTGCTACTCAGTTCTTCCTGATCACATGCATTCATTCCAGAAAGAGAAACTCTCTTGCAGGGGAGAAGTTTGAGGTGTTTGAAAGCCTAATTGGTCAAAATTTAGAGTTTTGCACATACTGCTACATTACAGATTCTGATGGGAAATGGTGCACAGATGTAACCAGGCCCTAAATTCATTTTCAGGGTAGAGAGGTTGCTGGGTGGGGAGTGGGGTGAGGCAGCCTGCAACCTTTCAGGCAGCGGAGAGAGTTAGCCAGCTGATAGATTACACTGAAGCAAAGACACCTATTTCAGTATAACAGCCAAGATAAACCTGGCACCTTCAAAACATTAAGATTTTCTGAGAAATGACATCAGATCCCTCTACTCACTAGACATCTCGCCTCCCTGACAACTGAAAGCAGTGTATGCTTTTTCTTTTTTTCTCCCTCTGCGTTCCTACTTCACCCTTTCTAGAACTTTTATTTGCATCACACATCCAGATTATATGGTTTCATCATTTCTCCCTTTCTTTACCAAGGTCCAGCAAAATAGTTAACATTAACTTTCATAACATTATAAATGCCAAGAAAATATACACCACTACTGCCCTCACAGAAAAATACTTTCAGATGCAGGGAATTTAGCACTCCTGCCAAAACAGCTGCTAAGAGACAATTAACCTTGATGGTCCTTTGAGCAGAAATATTAACAGCAAAACAATCCCTATGCTGTGGGCATACACATCCACTGACATTTTTGTTCAACAAGCTCTCAGCTCAAACTCTTTTCCTATTCATTCCTGGTTATTTTTTACCACGTTAAATAGGCTGCCTAATCAGGTAAAGTAAACCCACATTCCAGCTCTTTGTACCAGCACTTGGAAGACATGGATACATTACTTAGAGCTAGTAAACACTGCGCAAATACTGAGATAATACCGAATGAATAGTAATTCAGTAGTATCCCAGTTGAAAATTGTGTCAGTTTTTACCTATTCACAACATATCCTGTGCATCACGCTTACATGAAAAGATTCCCCTCGTGACTACTAGAAACTCTCGCACAAGGAATAACCCACAGGAGGGCAATGGAGACTCTGGCCCCTTATCCCTATTGTTACTTTACACAAAACATTTTCACACAAGAAAGTTTTGCTCTAGAAAAATGTGAGGGTTTTAATTTAACCCTTTTTGTATTAACCCTTTTTGTATTTTGGCAATGAAACCCTAAAATAGTATGACAAAATGTTGGTGGGGAGAGGTATTTTTTTTAATTTATTTTATATGGGAGGGTTGGGGGGGATTCCAGTCAATCTTTAAGGTTTTTCTCCTGTCAAAACAACTCAAAAATATGATAAATCTTTTGAGAAAACCACCACAGATGGTCTCAAAAGTGAAATTTATGCAGGAAACATCCACTGAGTGAAAAAGTCATTTTTCAATAAAAAATATTTTGACTACCCCTAAACCAAGCTGTTGTATGTCAAAAGATCCAAGTATAGGACTAGTTTACTCTGCTCGTGTGGACATCTCCTGTCACCCAGTAACTGATCAATACCCCCCAATACCCTACAGCAGTCATTGGAGTCAGTTAAAACTCATTCTGTGATGCGACCATGCAAATATGGCCAAAATCGTATGTCTAGTTTCAAGGAATAAAAATAATTTTTTCAAAAACTATGGCTTCATAACGCCAGCTAATTGAAGACTGGAGCTGTACAATTAAGTTGATAGTGTCTGCAGTGAAAGATCACACTAGGCTTGCTCAGCTGCATGTTATAAAGTGAGGGCATGGTGCCTGAGAACTTGCATCATATCTTGGTAGAGTGTAGAAATATGCACACATGATGCAATAAGATCATCTCTTTAGACGGTTCAAATGGCATAAAAATATATTTTAACAGTAACTTCAGTAGATACATTGGCCCCAGCAGGCATGCTGACAACCAGGCAAGACTAAACAGTTGTAAAGCATCATAATGACTGGATAACAAAAACTGTATCTATATCTAAACAGAAATGGAGACAGTAGATATCCTAATACAAATTACATCATGTGTGAAGGAACTCAGCATGGACACTCCTAACAATTAAGGGTAAAGGTATTCAATGATAATTATTGTACATTGGTTAGAAAATAGGAAATATATGGGGATTACTAGCTTTATTACAGAAAAAGAAAAATATGATTAATTTAACAAATATTATTTCTTGGCTAGAACAGTCATTTGCTGATTTCTGTGTCTTTTATCAGTATACCATTTGAATTTTGCTAATGACTGGACCCACCGTCAGAAGACAGGGTAGATTTGCACCTTATAGACTAGCTAAATCATAGATGCATAAACATAAGATTTCATGAGCCTGAGCTCACTTCATCAGACCCTGTGAAAGGACATGCATGAAGGAGGTCTTAAAAATGGAGAGCCTGATTTGAAAGCAAAAAGACAGGGAAGTTGGGCAAAAGGGCAAAGAAGGGAGGGAGAACAATGCTGGGAACAGCAAACAAGAAAAACCCATAGGCTATGGACAGACATTCAAAAAGCCCAAGCCTGAATTGATTCAGTTTTTGTAGGTTAGTGTAACCTATAAAGAGTGAACTGATTTACAGATGGATAGACATTTTGCACATGCCTGCAGTGGCTCCAGCCAGAAGCCCGGGGGTGCTAGAGCATTGCTCCCCAGCCCCCTGCCTTCTCTTCCACAGGGAAGCAGAGCTAAGGAGCAGGACATGGTCAGGCCCCAGCAGCTTTCCGACATCCACGAGCAATCTGGGCACACAAGGCTACCCAGTCAGAGGGGAACTCTACCCCCTCCTCCTTCTCCATTCAGGGGGAGCACAAAGTTCACCTGGGCAAGGTGGGTGTGGGGGGGAATGTAAGAACCCCCACACACTCCTCCCATAGCTGCAGCCCCCCGCTGCCCAGCAGCAGCAGGAGGCAGGGAGGTCAGGACACTCATGCTCAGCACAGGCATGGCTCTGGCCAGTGCTGCACTGGGGGAGAGAGCAGAGCCTGCCTTATCCCCCACCAGGGCTCTGACCCTGAGCCTGAGCTACAAGCTCCAGTACTGGAGTGAGGTGCTTCCTCCACTCCCCGCTGTTCAGTCCCATACTTGGCCAGGACTGGAGGGACCTCCACCCCCACTTCCCTGAACAGTCCAGTGCATGGCTTCTCTGTCAGAAAGCAAGCTGCAGGAATGGCATGGAGCTGAGGAGTTAGAAGCAGCCGGTCAAGCTGCACAAGGCTGCACTCTTCACCCACAGTGCAGTGCTGGCTGCCTCTATCCCCAGGGCAGAGCTGCAGGCATGGCATGGAGCCCCAGGGATAGAGGCTGCCAGCACTGCACTCCAGTCCTGGCCAAGTGCAGGACTGCTCACTGGGGAGTTGGGGAAACGCCTGGCTCCAGCGCTGGGGCTGCAAGCTCAGGGTCAGAGTCCTGGTGGGAGGTAAGGTAGGCTCTGCTCTCCCCACAGTGCAACACTGGCTGGAGTCATGCCTGCACCAGGCACAAGCACCCTGATCTCCCCGCCTGCTGCTGCTGCCAGGCAGCAGGGGCTGCAGTCATGGGGGAAATGTATGCATTCATGAAGGGAGACCCCCTAGATGCCCCACCATCACCCTGGCCAGCTGAGCTCTGTGCTCAGGACTACAGCCACAGGGAGAGTGTGTGCAGCCATAGGCAGAGTCCCCTACACCCCCATCCCCACCCTGCCCAGCTGAGCTCCACGCTTCGGTTGCCCCCCTAGGAAGAGGTGGGGGAAGAGTTCCCCCAAGCATGGAACAGAGCCTCCCCATTCCATCCCCCTGCCCACACTCCCCCCCCCACCCGGGGCCAGGCAGCATCACATGGAGCCCCCCTCCCAGCCCTGCAGCAGCGGGGGGGGGGGCAGGGGGAGAAGGAGAGGAAGAGTCCCCATCCAGCACCTCACAGAGTCCTCCTCCCAGAGTGGGGAGGAGGAGGGAGACTCCGTGAGGTGCTGGATGGGGACTCTGGGAGGAGGAAGAAGGAGGAGAAAATCCCACTCCCCCAGCATGGAACAGAGCTCCCCTCCCAACTGTGCAGGACAACCTATCTAGCGTGGCCCCATTAAGGTGATGTGGGCAGGGAGAAGGCTTAATTTCTCCCCCATCACTTCCCTGCAGCTGGAGTCCACCATCTCCAGAGGCCAACACTGCAGCCCTCTGCCCTCTGCTCTTGGCCAGAAAATCTGACCCCAGCTGCAGTGGGGCAAGAAGGGAAGGAAGGTATAGTTAACCCCCTATCCGCTCACTTTGCCTTAACAGAGCCATGCCAGCCAGCGTCTCCCCTAAAGCCAGTCCCTGCTCTGGCTAGAGAGCAGAGGGGCAGGGTCAGCCCTGCTGTGGAGCAGAGAGCCCAGCCCAGAGAGCATGCCGGGATGCTGAGGGTCTCTGCTTTACCTTAAACCAGCAAGGAATCTGGAATAACATTGCATATACTGCTTTGAGCCAAACCAGTTGATTCTACACTCAACCAGGTTTCTCTCACACCGGTTGCAGCCATCTTCAAAATGGTTTATGTGCACTGAATGTCTGTTCTGTTACAGGTTTAAACCAGTTTCTGATTACTTAAACCAGTGCACATGTAATGTCTGTCCCTAGCCATAGGGAGAAAGTCAGAATTAATTTAAAACTTCAGCAAAACAAAAGACACCTAAACTACAAACTCTCATTATGGTCACAAACTGACAAAGCAGATTTAGGCTGCATATCAGGAAAAACTTCTTCACAGTAAGGGTGGCCCAAATCTGGAATGGGTTTTCCGAGGGTGGTGGTGCTCTCCCCTACCTTGGGGTCATCTGACCCCAGCACTCTATCCTGCCTAGGCAACGGTTTGGACTCAATCTGTGGAGGTCCCTTCTGACCCTAGCATCTATGAATCTATGAATTAAAAAAAAGGGGTAATACTGTGTGTTAACACATTATAATCTTGGATCTTGCAACTCAAAAAGTCTTTCTACGATGCATCTATACATGCAATTAATGTGCATGAATAAACTCCGGGGCCTATTGCTCCAGAGTTTATTTGTGGGCAGCACATGGAGCTCGGTCATAGCAGTCCAGGCTGCCAAGGGAACCAGGAGGTCAGCCCTGGGCTGCTCCAACCAGGCTCCATGTTCAGCAGAAGGGCTGGCTGAGGCACACTGATGCTTCTGCACAGGACTAGCCAGCAGGCAGCCTCTGCTCTGAAATACCTTTGTGCCCCAGCCAGCCCCACCACAGCCCATGGAGCTGTATATCAACAGCCTACAGCCCAACTGTATATCAACTCAACATAAAAAAAATTCTAAATAATGCTATACAATAGGGCTATGCAAAATTTCTCCACGTTTCATTTTGAAGCTGTTTCAACGTGCTTCAAGCTAAAAACAGTGACATTGAAACAAAACAAAAAGCATTAAAACAGGGGGCTGGCAGAGCCAATCGGAATGCAGCGCTGGTTCTGCCTGCCTCCTGCCGCTGGGCTGAACTCCGATCAGGTCCACCAGCCCCAGGAAGCTCAGTCCAGTGACAGGAGGTAGACAGAGCTGGTGCTGCGCTCCGCCTCCCGCCACTGGGAGGAGTTCCATGGGGCTGAGAGTCGCTGGGAGCTGAGCCTGGTGGTGGGAGGTGGAATGCAGCAGAGTATGCTGTTATTTTTGAAGAAATTCATGAAACTTTCTTGAAGACTCAATTACAGAACCATATATGCACCTATAGTGAAAGATAGCCATGCTTGTATATGAAAAGTCATCTATTAAATCTTTGATATTTATATGCAGTGGATGTTGAGATTAATTCAATCCATCCAAATCACCATGTGGTTGAACAGACTATTTTTAATCATATGTCAGAATTATTTCTTGGGCATTTCTTACTTCTGGCCTTATCCTGTGAGAAGAAAAGCTAACTCAAAGAGTTAATGAACCACCCAAAGACCACAACTGTCAAAATACACCCAGCTCAGACATGCTGATTCACGTTCCTAGGAATATGAACACATCACACCAGCCTCTCAGATCCAAGCAGTCTGTCAGCTTCACTTTGATGTGCAACAGGCTAGTACACTTTGCTGCTGATTATCTTCCAAATCTCTTCCAGAGACATTGCCCCAGAGGGCTTCAACTTTGGCCTTTTATCTTTTAGCCTCTTCAAAAAGCTTAACTGTACAATCAGACAGAAGTCTACATTTGCTTAGAGCTCTGAAAGATAACAGATTTTTTAGTTGTGTAGGTAGAACAAACCATTGAAAAAAAACTCTTCCCCCCTTCTCTTTTTTGGATATAAAATAATTGAAATGTTTGGTTTGCATCAACAGTTAACCCCTTTTATACCTTTCTTTAAAATTGGGGTCAAATTTGAAATGAAAATAATACTTCATAAAATAAAAAGCCAAAACTAAAATGTTTCAATATCCCAAGTTTTCCCAATTATTCAATGAATACAATTAAATTTGTGACTAGAGTCAGTCTCCCATTCCCCTTAAAACTGAAGTTAATGGCCAAAGGAAAAAAAAGAAATTCCTTGCTCTCCATTTGCCTTTTCATCCATTCTAATAGCCCTCCATATTTTAAACCATGCATGTTGTAGATTAAGGCCCTGATTCTGCAAGGCATTTAAGCATATTCTTACTTGTTTTGCCAAATAAGGGTCTAAGGGCAAGATTTAGATCAGTAAACTAGGGATGTGGACAGACAATAATTAAAACATTTCAAGCACCAATGAAGTTTCAAGGGGTCAGCTATACACGTACAAACTTTTTGAAACATACAAAAAATGGCTAAGACATTTCAAAATATATCACAAAATTAAGTAGATTTTGGAGCGTTCCAGTTTTGTTACATTTGGACAGGCACAGAAAGCTCATAGGTCCATCAGAATAGGTCCCACAGGGCATCACTCTTCCCACCCCCATTCTTCCACAGGATAGGGAGGGTACAAGGGAGAGATGGGTAGATAGGTGGTAGGATGGATGACTTCCTGTTAGCTGACTAACAACTGGGTCCCACTCCTAGGACTTCTCACTTGCTGCAGCTCCGGTTTCCTTCAAGTGGAAAGGTAGAGGTGAGTGGGAGAAGAGAGCTTCTAATGATTGGAAGCTTGAAACCCCAAGGTGGGAACCCTACCATTGCCACAGACCCCTGATGACCCCACTGAAACTCTTGAAGCCAGGTACTCTTCTGGCCTCACAAGACTTGTGCATGCACCTGCACCGACTGTGGTGCCTAGCTTTCCAGCCCCATTCTGCCACCACTGCAGGTACAGGAGCCTCAGATCAGAAGGGAGATCATTGCTATAATCCCTGCTTCTCCTGAGGGGGATCCTTGCAACACCCCATGGGAAAGAAGGAGACCCCATGCCACTGTCCCTGTCTCTCCAGAACAAGAAACCTCTTATCACCAACAATCCAAATGGGGGCACTAAGAGTGCCAAACAGTTCTAGGTAGAAAGCCATGGCAGTCTTAAATCCCTAAATTGTCTTATTCCAACATTTCACAGAGAAATGGGAATGAGACTTTTTTATTTTCAATTATTTTGCTCATTTGTTCCAGATATAGCAAGGCACAAAGAAAGTAATTCCAAAATATGTATTATGCTATTAAACTGAACTGCCTTTAAAGTAAAGAAAATCCGCAAAATTCTACAAGCCACAACACAACTAGGGTTTAGCTGCAACTGCCAACACAACTGTAATTGCTTAGAGTACTATATTTACCCAAATCCAAGATGGTCCTGAATTTAAGATGACCCCCTCTCTCCAATAATTGGATCTTATACACAGAAAATGTATTTAATTTGTTAAAATTTTCCATTTCTAGCATCTAATTATGGGAGGCCATCTTAAATTCATCCCCACTCCCACCTTCACCACAGGGAAACAAGTGGCCCCTTGTCAGCCCCCATACCACACCACTTGTGCCCTCCACTGCCTGCCTCCCTCCTCCCCTCGCCCCCCCCACCACAGCCTTTCATAAATACATAGATTGTAAGGATCTGGAAGGAACCTCACAATATCATTGGGTTCCAGCCCCCGTGCACTGGCAGGAAAGACAACTAGGGTCAGGTGACCCCAGAGAGGTGACCTCACCTTTGCCTCATCCCACTACCTCATCTCCCTCCACCTGCCCCCACCCCCCTGCAGCCTTTTCCTCGTATTCCCCCCTCCTTCCCTGCAACTTCTGCCCCCTACCAACTGTCCTACCTCCCCCCACTAAGACAAGGGGCTTTCCCCTCCATGTTTTAAAGTTGGGGGACCTCATCTTGGAACTGAGTAAATACATTGAAATATTACACTCTTAACATATACAATTTCAGACTCATTCTCTAAGCTATCATCCATTCTAGTAATGATACCTTAAGATTTCTGATGGGGTAAAACACTTATCTAATAAGTAGTAAAAATTTGGGCTTTAAATGGTTAATGATTCTGGTACTTCCTGGGCATAATTGAGCTTCTGAGTTAATAGTTCATTAAAGTGAATGGGAAAGTTCATGCCTCTTGATACTGTTATTTCAGTCTGTCTGGCTGCAGAAGCAGAGCAGAGCAGATTATTTTGGCTTCAGAATCAACTCAGGCTCTATGATGGCAAAACCATGGTAGTCTGTATGTCCTAGGAGGCCAAAACCATGGAACATTAATTTCTCTGATAAACAGGATCCTAAATGGTTACTGATACTGAAAATGCAATAAACGCTAATACATTTAGGGACAAATTTAATTAAAGCAGCTACTCAACAAAAAGCAACACAACCTATTTGCATCCATGAGCCAATCAGGCAAGAAGATTCACCTCCCACACTAATTCTTATTTGATGGGAAATTATTAGTCTAAAATTAAATCATTTAAGTGATATCCAACAGCCTTATGCTGCCTGGACTTGGTTGGTTCCCTAACAGCATGACCTGTTGCTTTGAAATTTAAAGCAAATTGTTTTCATGTTTATAACATTTCCAGTGACATTTAGATAACAAATCAATCTCCCTCTGATGCTCTACAGACTGTTTCCGCTGAAACAGGGAAACCATTAAGTTCAACCGAGTGAATGAAGTTGGCTTCCAGCTTCAAAAATCTTTAGGAAAACAACATGAAAATGGGCAATCATTCTCCAGGGGCAGAGGTTTTCCTACTGCTTCATTTTTTTATGGCCGTGTTGTGAGAAAAACTGCGTTTAGCCTTTGACATTACATTTAGTAACTGTTCACTGACAACTTGCCAATACTGTAAAGTAAATTGTAGTGAAGCGTTTGTTCAAATACAGGCATATGTTAGCCTGAAAAAGTCAATCTATGCATACAAAGCTCACAAAGAATCCAGCAGTTTTGTAGAGAAGTCAGTTTAGCACAGAGGAATAAAAGCAAAAGGGTCCTCATGGCATTATCATCATCGTCATCAATTTAATCTTACTCAAGTAGTATGATTTTTTCAGAGAACATCTTAAAAGACAGCAGATGCACAAAATCAACTTCTTTGTAAGTAACCTCCAAAACTAATAAGCTCTAACTACCACAAGAGCATTTTAGTCCCAGACTAAGTACAGATGGTCAAAAGCTCAAAGGCTGAATTGACTCAGTCTTTGCAGGTTAGTCTAAAATGCAGAGATTAAACTGAGAAACAACTGGACACACGTTTACTTCTGATTCAGGAAATAAAGCCACATGTCTGCAGTGACTGAGGCCAGAAGCTGGAGGGTGCTAACACACAGCTCTCTGGCACATAGCCAGCATGGTCTGCACATTCACTTCCTCTTCCTACAGCCCCCAAGGTCTCTGGGGTTTGCAGTCCAGACCCCAGCAGCAGGACTCTGCAGGGCTGCTCATCACTTCCTCTTCCTGCTTCCAGGCACAGGCAGGGGTGGCTTCTGCCCCTGCCTCTGGGATTTGTAGTCCACAGTCACAGCCAGCAGTAAGTTTGTACAGGTGAAAGGGTGTTTAACCTCCCCCTCCCTAGCCTCAGATCCCAGCCCAGGTGTAACTGGAGATGGGGTGGGAGGACAGTCCCTGCCTTCCCCTCCTCCCCCCAACCCATCTCTGCTGGAACAGACAGCCCAGCCCAGTCCAGCCAAGGGCTGGAAAGCATGCTGGGATACTGGGGGACTGCAATTTAATTTGAACCAAAAAGGGGTCTGGGACAGAAGTTCCATAAACCAGTTTGACCCAAATCAGTTAAGTCTGATACTACATTCAACCAGGTTTATCTTAAACCAGTTTCAGTCATTTTGAAACTGGTTTATATGCCCTGAATACCTGTTCTGTTACAGGTTTAAACCACTTTCCAATTACTTAAACTGGTTTATGTACAACTTCTGTCTCTAGCCCCAGAGAGCAGAAAAGACTTAACACAAGGCCAACAAAATATCAACCAAGTGAAAGGACTTGTGACAGTTCCTACATTTGTAAGTACTATCAATAAAACAACAACAGCAAACCCATATATATGGGTTTTTTAAACAAACTAAAAGATTTACTATCATAACTTTTCTTACATTAATACAATCTGTGGGGCAAAAACCTCAGTGAATCTCAAAGAGTGTATACTATGCTTGACAGATCTACTCTGCTTTACTGACAGGACAGAGCACCATGAGAAACTGAACTTGAAAAGTAAAAAGTGTGTGCAATGGAATACATGTTCATTAAGATTATATGCCCAGTTTTTGTTTCTCCAGGTCTACAGGAGAAGTTTAGATGATAATTTGTATAAGATGGTTTGGATAGGGATAATCCTACCTGAGGCAGGGGATTGGACTAGGGACCCTGGAGGCCTGTTCCAGCCCTGCTTCTCTATGATGCCAAATATGCATAGTATAATACTAACTACCTTTTACAAATTGAAGTTGAAATTATTCAGAGGCATTAATTTATTTACCACCAAAACAATCATTATGGAAACAAAACAGTAAAAACTAGATAAAGTTTTTTTTGAGTTTGCTTTGTTTTGTTAAACACGGATACTTTCTGTTTCTGCTCTGGAACTCCAAAATCTCCAAGTCTACCTACTCATCTATTAAAAAGACAGATTTTTCTAGAGTTCATCTTGGTATGCAAGGCCAGTAGCAACCCCATACATTCTGTATCCTATTGCATTTCATTGCTTTTTGTCATCCCTTTGTACTAGGAGTTGGTTCAGCCCAGACTTATTCATAACCACCCCAGATTCCTAGTTCCTTTACTATAGTAGGCTGACTGCTTAACTTTGTTTCTCAGCAAAGGATGGCAGATACAAAAGGAGTAAAGAAAATGCAGTCTGGGTTTTGAGCCCTTCAAGTCTCTGTACTACTAGCTGTTTCCAGTAGGCATACTGCAATGTGTCCAACGTTGCCAGGCAAAGATCTTTTCCTGTTTATTTTGCCTTAGCTAACAGTCTCCTGGCTGACTTGTTCTCTCTATTTACTTGCCTAGTGTGTATTTTGCTATTTTATTTACAAAAGCAGCTTCTGAAGTGCAGTTGGATGCCCATCATCATATCCTCAGAAAGTCACAGAAGGATAAAAACAAGATAGGAGCTCTTTAGTTGAATGGGAGACCTACACCCCAGCTTCTACTCATTGCCACTAACAAGGGAAGAAGGGAAGAACAGAGATGGAGGGGCTAAGCAAACAGGATTCATAACTATACCCCACAGTTACAATGTGCCCATGCCTCAGAGCTGCATGTCAGGCAAAGAACATCACACATTTATGGAAAGCAGAAGAGTAATGGAGCCCAGCTGTGGTATTTATTACAATTTATATCATACTTCCCAGCTGTCACAACTGTTCTCTATTAGGAGCAATGAGAGCTGTTAGAATGGAACCTAGATGCTTTCACTGGCTTCCTAAAAATCACTCAAGATCACTGGAACAGTGCTTGACTTTGACAAGGTCACAACTTTGACAGGGAAAGGTCCATGAAATGCCATACTATTATCAGTGTTTGTATTACAGCAGCAGTTTCAAATCCCAACAGATATTGGGACCCATGGTGTGCTACACAACATGTGCATGTATCACACACTGTATGTACATATGTGGTAAGCAAAAATCTATACCCTACAGGGTTTGCAAGATAAACAGGCCAAGGCAACAGAGGGACAGAAAAATGAAATGACATCCGAAATCATAAAGTTGACATTATAGCTTACCACAGCTACCAGAGGAAAAAAACAACTATGATGTATTCTTATCCTCCTTGAATACTTAAATTTGAAGACCAAATTAATGTATTAAATTCCAAACACAGACACACTAAACATTACAGAGTAAAATAGACAGCCCCAGAACAATAGGAATCCATCTAGGAATATCCCATACTTGTCAATACACTGCAATATTAGAACCAGTGTAGACAGAAAATACACAGAAATTACACTGATTTAACTGAAATAGGTGTCCAAATTGATTTACTTAAAAAAAAAAAAATAAAATAAAAATCAATGCAACCCCCTTCTATGCATTATTAAATGTGGGGAAATTAGTTTGGTCACCAAAAAAACTAAATCAGTATTTACCAGTCTTAATCTGATTTAACAGTGATCACATGTTACACTCGATGATCTCCCGAAGTCCCTTCCAGCCCTAATGTCTATGAAATCAGCAGACTTGACTAATCTAACTAAATCAGTTTAGAAATCAAGTAAGTTAAATCTGTACAATTTCTATATTTAGGCCAGGTCTTAAAATGTAGCAGTATAGGATATGGCATTTTTCTGTTCCCCATTTTGGCTCATTTTCAATGACTGGACATTCATTGCTTTTAAATACTAATTTGCTGCATTTATAGGAACAAAATATATAGACAAAAACGTCTACTCTGCCAACATATAATGCATAAAATATAGTAACAAGTTATATTTTAGATCTAAGAATTTTCTGGCAAAAACTGGGCGATTTCTGCGATTCTGAAATAAAAGTCCTTATAGAGGGTTCTCTGCATTTTCAGTTTGTCAACACTGTCTTAGCCAACCTTGAGACATGGTAATGTTTGGCCCATTATACCCACTGAAACTGGGCTATGGATTTAAATTATTCTGATCCATTGAAGAGAAAGGGAGACTCAGGCCCTGCTCTATTTGGGAATCAGGGCCCTGAATCCACATACAGTCTCAAAGCTGACATCATTACTGCTCTATTTGAATACAAAGATCCACCTACATGGATCTCCTTACAGGAAGAGAGCTTGCTGAAGAAGTTTCTTTGTAGAAGCCCAGGTTAGAGCACATGAAAAATGTAATAGATAAGGATGGCATGGAATGCAGGAAAATTAGAAAACTAGAAAACAGGAGAAAGAAAATTAGATTGTACCAAAAATGAACATATCTATTAAATGAGAAAGACATACATGTCACATAATTGAATAAAAGAGGAAAGGAAAAATATGGTCTGGTGAGGAAGTGGAATTGTTTCTAAATTCAAATCAAAGTCTCTCCAAAGCAAGGTGTCATTAAATCACCACTTATTTAGTCACATGTTTGTTATTGCTATTTTTTCCTCTCCTTATCACAATAACTCCTATTTTTATCAAATGGTTTACTCAGAGTCACAGACAAGACAGTTTGTCAAGTCTGTCCAACAGTTTAATACATGTCATAATAAATCATGAGAAAAGGTATTTTAAATCCTCAATTTTCATTTCCAATTTTTAACTGCATTTCATTGCTTATTTTCTGAGGACATGTAATAAGTGAACATTCAGAAAATAAAATTTCCACATAATCATAGTACTAGAACTTTATGCCAGACCTCAAATATTATGCATTTGTGATGTTACTTCAAAATCACTTAACCTTCCGCTGCTATTTTCTCTTCTTTAACTCCCATACAAATTCAGCTACTTCTATTTTGACCAAATCCTGATATCTTTAAAGAAAAAATAGTCAATGACATGGGTGAGGAAAATGATCTATTATTTACTTGTTAGTTTTAATCCATAAGTGAAACAGTTCTCTGTGGAACTCCCTCTTGGTTAGGCAAGAAGCCCACAGCTGAGCAAAGTATCTCCACAGTCCTGGATCATGTACAAGCGTGACTCGCCCAACTACTATTAAGTAGGGATATGCGAAATGGGCCGTATTTGATTTAGCCAGAATTGGGGACAGCGAGTCAATTAATTGATTTGTATCACTATCCTGATTTGATTCAGCCAAATCCAAATCTGAAGATTTGATACTGATTCAGATACAGACACAGCTTTAAATGCATTTCCTACATACCTCAAGGTACCCGGCGTTCCAATACTCAAGAATAGCCATATTCAAGAATGACCACGTTAAAGAATTTGCTGTTCTATGTTAGCAGTATTAAAAGGGGGGGGGTTCCCCCTAAATGCTTTCCACTATGTTAAAAAATGCCCATGGTCTGTAATAAATGCAAAACTGTTTTGCATGTACTTTCTCTTCCCTTGGCAGCAGAGTAAAACAAATCAGGAATCAGCAATAACCAACACAACCCACATTTCAAGCAATGCCATTTCCTAATCATCTGAGTCTCTCTCTCTCTTTTAAATTTTCAACAACAAAAAAAAAAAATCTTCCCCCTGCTCAGTTCCCCAGTCCTTTTAATTCCTCTCCCCTCGCCTTTCTTAATTAATTGCCATTTCAAACGCATCCATTTTTTCAGCAACTTCTGATTAGGTTTTTCCTTAAACAACGTATATTTAAAATTAGAGGAAAGACTTTTTTCAGATTGGTTTCCTAATTATAGCTATTTATAGAAGTTTCTCAATTTAGTGATTCAGTTTGTCAGGATTCCCTACATGTTCTAGGAAAACATTGGCTGATTTATAAAATGTCACAGAAATATAGGACACAATGAAAGAATGACACTGGAGATTTTTAAAGTTGCACTTCCTGGACTTATAAAAAGACTGCAATCACTCAAACCTCTATAAAGAGCAAGGTAACAATTTAACTTGGCATTTATATAAAACATAATTTTTCACTAACAGTATAAAAGATTTTTTATCCATTCTACCAATTTACACAGAATTAAAACAGAACATAAATGTATGATGATATGAAACAAAAGGTAAACTGAAGCAGTGAACAATAAAACACAACTGGAAAATTCTATTTGATTTTGGCCTTCATTCTTTGTGCAATTAGCTCAAATACAACAAAGGAGTATAAGTAGAGTTCTACTTAAGGCGTGCCAAAGCAAAGGAAAAAAAAATCATAGGCCATGAACTACCCCCTCCCCAGGCCACTGATTGGCTGAGGAATTCTGGAGGCCTTGCCCCTCACTGCTGATTGGCCCAGGGGTAATAACAACAGCCCCTGCCCTTTGCTGTTGGTTGGAAGAAAAGGCCAGCGCCACACAAAAGGCAGCCCTTTTAGTCAATCACTGGCAATCTTGGCTGTCCACTTTGTGCCAGTGGCTTTTCCCCCTCCCCTCCATCCAGTGGCCTGCAACTCCAGGCTGCAGCAGCCACTGGCTTCTACTGGGGAGCCTGTATTTTATTTTTAATAAGTTTTTAAATGTTTATTTGAAAATGGAGATGCTTCTAGAATGCATTTCTGGTAGGTGTAAAATATCTTATTGTCATCCAGTAATTTAGGGTTCTTAACTGAGCTAAAGTGCTCATATTTATCAGTCCAGTTTCAGAGCACAAGAGCTCGCCTTCCCCACCCCCACACCATCATAAAATTAGGCAGAGATAAAAGCTGCCTAAAGAACCAATAAGAAATCTTTTTAGTTTTGTGGTGGTCCATGGCACCCTAGGTTTTTTACTCCACACAACAAATGGACTCTACATTGGATCTACAGACCCCTTAGTGGTTCCAGAACTGCTCTTATGCCCATCTTATTGTAGAAACATAAAACTCTACCCAAAGCTTGTTTTATTCTAATAATTACATTTTAAATTGCTTATTTCATCTCAGATTTTTGCTAATATACATTCCAGGATATTTAAAAGATAACAGTTTCTTTTTCTATTAAAAAAAACCCAAATTTTACTTCCTCCTTCTATATCCAAAGACCAATACCTTGGTTTTAGTTGTGTTGATTTCTCAGAAATTTGAGATGCAATCCTGTTGAAAGGCATCTAATAATTTTTGTAGACCTATTTGGGATTGCAACAGAATTAAGTCATTCAGCGATAGGGACATTCAAAATGATGGGTGCATGGAATTGATTCCTTGTTAGCACATTTTAGATCATTCAAGAATAAGCTGAAGTACTACAGCAAGCAAACTTCTTTGCCATATTCTTGTTTTAGTTGGGAAATTATTGGATAGGGCACTGCCAATCCCATAATGAACCCCAGATGCTGTGTCTGAATACTAAATGATGATTAATTGTAAGAGAGCCTTGTGTATTGATGTTACTGCCTGTTTCTTCCATAATTTTAATCTGTCTATGGAGTCAAAGTCTCACTGCAGCTCTGTGAAGGCTATACGTTAAAATACAAAATCATATGTATATTTAGATGCCAAGTAACGGTTCATACAAGAATAGCCTGTTCTTCTCCCAAGATGTTATTTTTCAGAGATCCATATCTAAAGCTGAAAAAGTAAATGTCTGCCAAGTATTTTGGCAAAAACATGCATACGACTAATGAGGTGATAGGATACTGGATCTCTCTCATCACCATTATTAAAAATTGGGACTATTACATTTTCATTCCAATTCTTTGGATAAAAGCATTCTAAAATAACTGTCTATTATTTACCAGAATCAGGCACCAACAGTCAATGAACAGTCAATGAATTCCCTGAACATTTCTGGAGAAAGAAAAATCAAGAATAGGGGCCATTCTATTTCTCAGTAAAGATGTACATAAACTTATTTGAAATTCAGAGGCGAGATAAAGATCTGCTTGTCATTTAACAAAGAACATTTTCAACAGTAAGAAGCTACCATTTTCTTTGCCATCTGCAAATATGCTGTTAATTTAAAAAAACAAAAACAAAAATAAGCAGCCTATAAGTACATAAAGGGTGTGCATCAGGATCTGGGGGAATGCCTGTTCACCAGAGCACCCTAGGGGATGACAAGGTCCAGTTGTCACAAACTCCTGCAAAACCGTTTTACACTGGACATAACATAAAACTTCTTTACTGGCCTGGAATAGACTCCCCCAGCACCTACTCTGGACACTTCTAAGAAATATTTGGACACATATTTTGCTGGGATCCTTTGACTCTAGCTGACTTCCTGCCCTTTGGGCAGGTGGGGCTGGACCCAATGATCTTATGAGGTCCCTTCCAGCCCTAATGTCTATGAAATCTATG
This sequence comes from Crocodylus siamensis, assembly GCF_052110815.1. Taxonomy (NCBI): domain Eukaryota; kingdom Metazoa; phylum Chordata; order Crocodylia; family Crocodylidae; genus Crocodylus; species Crocodylus siamensis. The sequence continues at coordinate 71,771,166 of NC_143398.1, forward strand.
AAAAGCCATCTCTCTTCAGTGATACACGCATCAGGAATTACACTAAGTTCTTTGGTCCCTTTGGCTATAATTTGCCAAAAAAATCTTTATTTTTCCCTATAGCCACTAGTTACTCCCATAGCTTCATTTGATATTGTTTCTTTTTCTTATCTATTAATATTTATAATCTATTTCAATCTTCTTGATCCATTGGAAGTTAATGCAGTCATTTTTAGACTAGTATTCCTCCAAAGCAACTCTTAAATCATCTTCAGCCTGAAAACAGCCCTCATTAAACCAGGGTTTGTGCCACAAACAGTACTTATTCCCAGCAAAGATACTCTCTTTTGTGAGGGCATTTCCCAACAATCAGACAACTCTTCATATTGTATAATTGCTTCTTGGGGTTCTTGTACTTGGAGATCAAGAGATAAGTGGACTAAGAAAGTGCCTTTCAAAAGAGCAGCACATTTATCTCATAACTAATTATTCCATTGAATTCTCTTTTTATTGTCTTCTTCTATTTTGGAGGCTAGTTTTATAGTCTGAGGAGAGCGCCTCAAAAATAATGGAATTTTTAGAGAAAGGGGGAAGCGGTTACTTTCCACATGTGGTAAAATTTCAAATCATGTATGACATATGTGGATCTATTTTTATACACACACACACACACACACACCCCTATATGTATAATTGTGATTTTACTACTCCAATATATATATATAAATAAAATCACAATTGCTCCCTTAGTCATTACAAATGTGAATGCCTCTGGTACATCTTTGTCAATTCATCCCTTAGACATTCTAAAATTCTTTTCTGAAATGAACTTTTAGAGGCATCATCCTCCTTCCTTTAGTTTCTTATCACAAAGTTGCAGGGTGGGGGTCCCCATATTTCATTAATATTTTCAATATTATGGGTGTCAGTGCCACCAGCTCTAGAATGAAAAATCTCCTACTATTATCATCTCCAATTCTGGAAATTTATTTTAGATTATCTCAAGAGTATTTTATAGCAATTCCTATTGCAAAAATTTCATCAGATCTTGATGCAAGTGGTGGGAAGTAAAAATGAATACAAACCAATGAAGGTCTATAATGGAATTTAATTAGAACTGCTAGCAGTTGGCTAGAGTCTAATCCCTCAATCAGACTTCTTACTGAGTGGTGCTACTCTTAAAGACATTTTTATAAAATGAAATAAACCAGGAATGGACACCATCTTCCCCATGTGTCTCCTATAAAATAATTAATAGGAATTTTCCACAATGGGTTGGATAATTTGTTCAACCACCCAGCTATTTTCCAGACTAAGGGTATTCAATCTGGCCTACAGGCCAGATTCAGTCTGCAGCACCGTGTCATCCAGCCCACAGGGCTCCCAATGGGTCTGGAAATTTGGTAGTCGGGAAACAGTGGCACTGCTCCACTGCTACCAAATTTCCAGACCTGTGGCTCTGTGCTCTGGATCAGATATGCAGACCAAGGCCCAGTACTGGTGTGGGGAGCTGGAAGTGGGCAGTGCCAGGCCCCAAACCTCATGGCAGGGGGTGGCACCAGTTCCTCAGGGCCCAATCCCAGCACACAGTGCAGGGAGGGGGAAGTACTGGGTCCCAGGGCCCAGTCCTGCTACACTGGGTTCCATCCGGCCTACAGACTGACTCCAGGCCATTCATCTAAACAGCAGGGACAAAAGGCTGAGCACCACTGTTCCAGATCAGTCTCACCTAAGGGTACATCAGTCTGGTTCGCTTTAAAATCTACATGGCTAGAGCAGTCACTGGTGGCAACTGAGGCCCTAAACTGCCTATTATATTTGCTACTCTGGAGTGGTAGGGTATCTTCCTTGATTACTACCCCATTAAGTACGTAATAGGCACCTGCGGATAATCCTGAAAGTCAATCATATAAACTCTTAAAACCAACTCTCATGGGAACATATGTGGCTGAGCCTTTCAATGGTTGAATTCTGGATGCATAAATATTATTTTCTAATAGCTGAAGTGAGATTCTAAATCTTTTGGGTAAGAAATGTGCAGTTCTGCATTTCACATTGAAGTAGTTCTTTCATGTGGATAAAAGTTGAATAATAAGACATTTTGCTCTGTTAAGTCATTTGTTTTCAGTAGAGCTACAATTAAAGAAAGAGGACGAAATTTTCAGATGGTCAGATTCTGAAACTGTCACTGTTCAGGGTTTTAGTATTATTAAGTCCATTCCTTAAGAAGTCATTGCTTATCAGTTTCCCATCAATTGCTTTAAGTAAACCATTGTGTGCTTCTAGATGTAATTTTAAATCACAAATTAAATTTCTTAATTGCTCTTTAATCATTTAAAAGGAAAACATTTCCTTCTTCAGTTTCCTTTAATCACAGCAACAACTGAGAACATGAGAGAGACTTGGTGGGTGTGATAGTCTGGAGCATCCTTATACCTTTCATTTTCCCATTGTAGGGCTGTATCATGTATCCACGTCTTATCTCCTTGGGGTGGGGGGGGCAGAGCCAAGCAGCGAATTTAAATTGTCCCTCAAATTGAAGTCAAAGATAATGGATAGTTGTGGATCTGATAAATCTATATTAAAATTTATTTTACCCACAGTGCCTATAGTTTATGAGGCTGAAATCAGGTTTCTTCATCATTGATGTTCTCTTCCAACATTCTCAACTTGTCCAGGTTGTGTCACTGGATTACTACTGAGAGTATTACTGACCTGAAGGAAAGACGTTCTTTTTAGGCCTTTTTACAATAAGATTTGCAAGTTTTAGCTATGTAGACAAATCTCTGTTTACTGACAGCAAAGGAGTAGAGACAAGGGGTGCTTCCATGCTCAGCAGACTAAAAGTCATATTACAGTTGATGAGAGCTTTTCATTATAAAAGCAATTACCCAAACCAAGGAATTCCTTCCTTAGGGCACACTGGATTTTTAACAGCCAGCTAATAAATAAGTGTTGACAACAGACCAATAAAACAGAAAATGCTCAATAAAATAGTAGAGATGAGAGAATAAGCTAGAAGTTATCAACACTTAAAAAAACAAAAACAAAAAACAGATTAATTCAAAGTACACCTGTTTCAAACATACAGAGTGGTTGCCACCTCCAGGGCAGCAGTAGTTTAGGGATGGGGGTGGTTCCAGTTCACCCAGGTGCAGAAGGGTCCACTAACCGAGTCACTGCTGGGCTCCCGCCTGCATGCAGCTCCACTCTGCCTCCTTATTACAAAGGAATGAACCGAGTGAAATAATCTTTTACTTACACATAAAGCATGACTGTTCCAAGTGGGGGGAAAAACTCCATAGATGTGACTATATGCTTTAAGTAAATGAAGCATCTAATCTTGAACAAATGCTGTGGGATATATTTTCCAGCACAGAGGGTGCACTCTAACCGTAATGTCTCTCTTGTGTTGCAGAACACTTCAGTGTTACTTACCTGTTATGTGAAACATAATTTAAAGCCAAGAAATAGGTGCTATTCTCTTTGGAAAACCTTCTTATCCAATTTTTTTATTAATTCAATAGCTGTTGTAATATAATTAAACAAAAGTCAATTTTCTAATATGTTTAAACACAATAATTGGCAGATACATTGCTAAGAAGCAAACAGCTGAGCACACTCAGGTAATCAGCCAGACATTCAGCAATTAATCAGCACTCATTTAGAGTCAAATGAAGTCATTATTCTTCCTCATTCTAAAAGCCTGCAGGTTTCCTGCAGGCTGAAACAGAAGCTGTAAGGGGGATGCTTTGGTGGTAACACCAGGAAGCTTCATGTGTTTGGGGATTGTGCAGCAGCTTTTGAAGCACACAATGTAACACGTGACTATAAGAGGCAGCACTGAATACAGTTAGGCTTGGCAGAATTTGGTTTTTATTTTGTAATTAATTTTGATGGTTAAAAATCTATGTTTACTATTAATCATTTATTTAGATTGTTATTAATTTAAGTTTTCAGGATTCAGAAAAATTAGGAGGGGGGGGTGCGCGTGCACACACACAGAGACATGTCCACTTCCTCCTCCAGTCCAGCATGCAGTAGGCATGAGAGAAGTTGCTGGGCTGTCAGTCCACTGCCTAGCCCCCATGCACAGTCCCACTAAGTTTAGCATCTGCTTTCCTTTGTCCTGCAGCTATACATTGGCCACTGACACATCCCCAGAGTAGAGGGCAGCCCCTCTGGGGCAATCAGCAGTGAGGGGTGAAGCTGCTGGACCCCTCAGCCAATCAGCAGCAAGGGGAAGGGCCACCACCTCTCTCCCTGGTTGGGTCTGAAGCCCTCTTCTCCTGGCTGTACACTGCCCTCTCTCTAGTCACAGCCAATAGAATCATGAGGACAAATGATTGGTATGCATTTCCACCAATGAACTGAAAAACAGGACTTTTTTTCTGTCCATTCATTCCTCATTTAGAAGCGACAGGTATCAAAAGGTTTAAACACAGGATGGGTCCAGTATAAAACAGGACCAATGGCCACCTTGCACAACAGTCACTGCCCCCAGGCCCCACCCCCTGCTCTCCAGCAAAGGAAACTCTGGCTTCATCTGCCCCTGCAGCCAGGAGCTCTCTTTCCCTGCCAGCTCCCACCCAAGTTTTGCAAGGGAGGGCTCAGCTGGCTAGCACCCTGCAGGCACTGAGCTGGGAAGAAGGGGGTGGAGACAGATTACCCAGCCTGCCCACCCACCTCCAGACGCTGCTTAGCAGGAACCCACCTGGGCATTGTGGCAACAGCCTATTTTTACATCCCCTTTCTATAAAATCCAACTTTAACAATGGAAATATTTGTTATCTGTCCATAATAAAACTCAAATCCTGCCAAGCCTAAGCACAGTGCACTTAAATAAAGCTCCAGATTGTTACAGTCCAAACTGAGTCCCTTTATTATTACAATGAACCCTGCATGTGAAACATTCATCTTGGACAATTTCTTATCTGTGCCTTTTTCAAGAGAAGTCAAATAGAACACATGCATTTGTTTCAACTCATAACCACCGATACAGATGCCTCTGCCATATGCACCTTATGGCAAAGTAGCTGAAACATAACTTTAAGAGACAAACTGCAAATCAAATAGAGAGCATTAAAATACATATCTTTTGTATACGTTAGGTGGCCCTGATACCATTGCCTTTTAATATGACTTCCTGACACTCTTCATTTTAAGCCCATTTTCAGTTGCTTCTAAATACCAGAATGTAACTGAGCTGAAATCTTACATCCCAAGTATTTTTAGAAACACTTCAGCCATTCATGAGTGAAGCTAAAATATTATGCGATTTTACCCATGCTAAAAATTCTGCTGAACTTCTCCCTGCACCTCTCCCCGGCTTTTGGCCAGTGACTTAATATTTTTCAGTGGACATATTTTTTTCCATCCTCTTAAAAATGTGGCCAAACCATAAATCACCAAAATTTGGCCAAGCTTTAAGCCGTTAAAGCTTTGAAAGACTGCAATTTACACTCACTTAATAGAGATTTGCTAGAGTTTTTCCAGCTGGATTCCCTGAAAATGTTGCCCACATCAGGCCTGGTCTAGTAGACAGCTGAGCAAAGCTGCCTCAGCAAATGCAGCTTTGGGTTTCTGTGTCTAGGTCCAAGAGCAGGAAGCCCGTTCTTCAGCATTCTCCTCTTCATGAATGCTACTAACGTCTGAGACCTCTGCCATCCTCCATCTTCCTTTGAAGCACTGGGATTTTGGCCAGCGCTAAGGTGGGGGAAGCTGCTTTACTGAAATTCACTGATGCTCCTTTCAGTACCTAGAAAATCCAAGAATTCCCATCTCAAAAGTGTTGTTGTTCTGCTCAGGATCATAACCAATCACTAATTTGGGGCCAGGAGAGAATTCTTCCCTAGGTTAGGTGGCACAGACTGTATTGTGATATGAGGCACAGTCCTTTTAGTTTCCTTTGATCGTATATTAACTACTGAAGTGGCAGTACACTGGCAGTGTCCTCCTCTCTCCAGCTTTTACCTGTGGCACATTATATGGTGTCTTTAGTATTTCAGATATGGTGCATCATCATCATCATGAATCCGTGTTTGAAGTGGCAATTTTGCAGATACTTCTAACTAAGAGCAGCCTGCAAACACAGGAAACTGGACACAAAGGACTAGAATTGGCCCAGGAGGCCTCTCTTCTGAGAGCCTGGAGGAAGAACCTACCTGATTTAGGATATATCTATCCATTCTGGGTAGTCTCTAAGGTGCAAATCTACCCTGCCTTCTACTTGATTGAAAAAGAGCCAATGTTCCTCAAGTTTGGAGGAGAAAGCTACCTAATTCAGAAGCAGAGGAGACAAAAGTCAAACATAGCGGGAAGCAGACTTGAAACTGAAGCTGGGAGACAGGGAGAAGAAAAAATGGACTGGAGTCTGGTGGGAGGCAGAAGAAAGAAGAAAACTTAGATTAGTCGAGCAAGAAGTCTGTAACTGGGTGACAGACGAGAACAGAGACTGCGGCTGGGAGAAAGCAAGCCAGTGGCACCGGAAGAAACTGAAGCTTTTTATTCTTTTGGTGATTCTTTCCCCAAAAACTTAAGCATGCATGCGTGCACACACACACAGTTCACAAAAGTGAAGCAATCAAAGTTGGAAAACTTTATAACATATCACAAAAGGGAAAAAGCATACTATAGTCTTTATGTATATGAACATATACATCCAATTTTTCCACACTGCTTGACTCATACAGCGTATGGGATTTATGGCATTTACTTAATTAGCAGACTTGAATATTTTCTTTTTCTACATTGTTCAGTATGTGACCCTATGCTTTAGTTTTGGCATAATACTCAAAGCCTGCTCTGATGAAAGATACTGATTCTTTCATTAGCATAGTGATAAGTACCATAAAAATCCAAAATGCTTCACAAACACTTGGACACCTCCATTTATCTTCACACTACTGTGAGGAATTACCCCCATTTTACAGAGGGAGAATGGAGACATGGAGAGATTAAGGTAAAAATAATTCACTAATTTGGGTTCTAAATTGGAGACACCTAGCACCCAATTTTTTCTTTTTTAAGTATTGGGCATCATACAGCTCTTTATGTATTCAAAAAAGTTTCCACATACACATGTCAGAATTCAAAACTTCTATGAATCAGACCCCTTGGGTCTCAAGTCTTCTATTCGCAGAGCCAGGAACACAAAAATTTGTAGTCCTCTGTAAAAGCACGTGGTTTAAATTACTTGCCTAGCATTGGACAGAAATTCTGTGGCATTGACAGAAATACAATCCAATTCTTTAGAGCAGCATTCAGTTGCCTTAACCATAAAAACAACCCTTTTTCCTGTAATTCCCTACTGTGCTCACTACATATCTTCTGCAACAAATAAATATTAATTTGCTGGACACAACCCCAATTTATATCTTAGGGCTGGTTCACCTTGTAATTGCATGAAGCATGGGTTTTGTAAAAAAAAAATAATAATAATACAATTGCAATTAAAGCCCAACTACACAAAAACATACTGAGTGTGCTCACATAACTTTAACTGTCACATTTCCTTAATGTTTGAATGCTTGACTTCAGAAATTCAATAATGCTTTTCTAATAAAGCAGGGATATAGACTTCAGGGCACATAAGTATACCACACCCAGCCTCTCTGGAGGCTGCTGAAAAGCCTCTCCTAAAGTGCAAAGCATCTCCTTGAGACTAGAGACAGACATTAAGAAAGTCTGGATTGACTCAATATTTGCAGGTTAGTCTAACCTGCCTCGGTTCAGCCAGTTTGCAGCTGCACAGCCGTTCTCTCTAGACAGAGAGAAAGCAGACACGTGCCTGGAGTGGCTCAGGCTAGAAGCCGGGAGGTGCTAGAGCAGCCCTCCCCTCCCTTCCATAGTACTGAACTGAGGAGGAGGGGTGGAGACAAGCTTCAGCACAACACTGATTAGGGAGGGGTTTAAACCCCCAACCTGCCTGCAGCTTCCCAGGCTTTTAGAGAAAAACCCACCCTTTTACCTAAATGTTGCCAGACCCAAGCATCCAGCTAGCACTCTGAAGCAAAATTCGGTGTGCAGTACATGAATCTGTTGATGATATTTAGTTTTTCAATCTCCTTCTCCCTGTTTCTTCACACTGTCTGCAAACCTGACAGGCATGGGAGCCAGCAGGAAGCTGATAACAGTGTTTATCAGACCATCAGCAAAACAAAAGTCTCTCTCATTAGTTTGAGCTCTTCTTAAACAGCTTTTTCCAAGGAAGAAATGGAGGGACATTACCAGCTGCCCTGTTGATTAGCTCCAAAAAACCCGAAGTAGACACTGTTCTGTCTGCCTGTCCCAGTGAAATTTGAAACATACCTCACAACATTAGCTAGCATACTACATGCCTAGGGTCCATGGGGCTGGAATTCGCACTGTGGGACACAGGAGGCAGGGAGGAATCCCTGCTTGAGCAGCAAGTGGCAAAGGGGAAGCAAGGCAGACCTGCTATGCCTGCAGTCTCCACTGAAGCACTGGCTAGGGAGTAGAGGGGCAAAGCCAGCCTTGTTTTCTGGAGCAGATAGCCCAGCTCAGAGCTGCAAAGCATCTGGGATACTGGGGAATTCTGGTTTAACATAAACCAGGAAGGAGTCTGGGACAGACATTGCATAAACTGGTTTGACCCAAATCAGTTAAGTCTGATACTACATTCAACCAGGTTTAACTCAAACCAGTTTCAGCCATTTTGAAGCTGGTTTATATGCATTGCACTTTTGTTCTGTTGTAGACACTAGACACTTAAAAAACAAACAAAAAAAAAAACACACAACAAAAAAAAAAAACCAAGCAAGTGAGGGAGGCCCAAATAAAAGGTATAAGGACAGGTTGAATACAACTCAAAGCAATGCAACATGTTCTGTTTAGTCTGAGCATCACTGATAAAAGGTTGCCTAATATAATACAAAATATCTCAATGTTACTTGTTTTTACAATTTGAGAACTTAGTTCTATTTCGATGAGCTAAAATGACTAAATCACACTTCTCTTTTCATTCTAAATCAGTGGGTTCCACCTACAGTGCACATGCCAGATCCAGCCCCTGAAGTGAACTGTTTTGGCCTGCATCCTGGGGGGGGGGGAAATCAGTGGCAAGCAACTCATCCAAGCTCTGCCCTTTTTTGCTTATCTTCTCCACTGCCCTCTCTGCTATTTTCCCACCTCCTCCCCTGTGATAGATGGTACTTACTATAAGTAAGCTCTCTCCTTTCCCCTCTGACACTGGCAGCCACCTCCCCCTCACCAAATCCGTGGAGGGGAGTGATGGCCTGCAGAGCCCCTGGCCCACCACTCAATTCTAAAGCACTCTCATCCAGTTTCTATCATTGTTCCACAATTTCCCTTCCCTACATTTGTTCTGCCACCTACACGTCAGCTTACATATGCAATGACTAGCCAAGGAGACCCTGTAGCTGCAATGCATCAAACCTGATTTGTTGAGATTTCATGGGTCATTGCCACCTTAGCCTCATTTGCCTTTGCCCGAAATAAATGCTAAACAACACTACCACTTCATGCAAGCAGGACAGATATATGGCGACCTTAGCAGCTGGTATAAAAGTAGCTCTTTGTCCTGCTGCCAAAAAGGCCAATATAAACTGAGAGGATATACAACATTTTCCCAAAGCACAATCACCATAAAAATCTACTGAACCAGGAATGAAGAGATCCAGTGTTTATACAATATTTCATCTGATATAAAACATTAGTTATGCAGCCAAACTTGCTGGGAATAATGGACTATATTTGAATACCTAGGATGAAACCCTACCTTCAAACGAACTCAGAAGTTCACCCAAAAATCCTTTGACACCTAACTGCTATATATGCTCTTCATTTAAAACAAATCTGAAAACATGAAATGTAAGGGAGGAGAGTATCAAGCTTCCCACTTAAATACGTTACTCAGGCCCAGTCCAGGAGCACGCTTAAACATATAAATAATGCCAGGCAAATCAGAGATTTATCATTAGAGATGTACCAAATTCATGATTTTGCAATTTTGACAGAAACTGCAAATTTGGAAGCGCCCCCCATGAAAAAGCCCAGTCCTTGTGAAAAAGTACTGGGACCACAAAGAAGTGGGAAAACAGTCAGCAAGTGGAAGGGGAGGGGGGAGAAAAAAAGGGAGCTGCCCTGGGTTACCTAAAGCAGGAGGAGGGGAGGGAGATGTTCAGAGGGATACAGCAGGCCGCCCCCATGCCTCTGTTTGGCCAAGGGGCCCCAGAAGTCCTACCCCTTCCTGAAGAAGGGGGCCATCTATCCATCTCTGGGAAGGAGAAGGACTTATGGGTCCACTGGCCAGAGGCGTGGGGGCACCTGGTGCAACCCATTAAAACATGGCAACTAGTGCTGTGCCAAGACTGAAATCCAGAGACAACTGCCACAAATTAGGCAGGTCCCTACTTAATCATTCATTTAAAATTATGCATGCATACAAATAAGGTTGCACCTACAACTGTCTTAGAAATCTGTTGTACTTTTTCATCCAAATTCCAAGGTAAGTGGGCAACCTCTTCCTACAACTTAAAGCACCAGTAGCATAACTAGAGCAAGACTACTGGGGCAACTGCCCCAGGTGCCAACTTGCCCAGGGGGGTGGACGGGGCCACAGAGGAGAGGGAGAAAAGCAGTGCCAAAAAAAGAGCTGCCACTGGCAGTTATTTCATTGCACCTATAGCATGGTAGAAACTGGAAGTTGCTGCTCCCCCTGTGACTCAGGCACCTGGTCAAGTTGCTACACCACTGTGAAATACTGGAAAAATCCCACTCCAAAATGTGAATGGAAGATCAATGATAAAAGAAAAATAAAACCAAACAAACAAATCTACCTTTCTCTTTCCACAAGTTTAGGAAGAAAACAGTTGAAATATTAGAAAAATCTACTGTAGGGAACAATCCCACTCTAGTAGTGAAACTGGCAAGATGATCTCATATATCTTTTTCCAATCTCCTAACTCTCACAATTCTCAAAAAACTTCAAATGCCTCTGCTTCCAGCAGCTAGAAAAATCATTGCTAATCTGATTAAAATATAACTAAGTGTGAATGATTTTTAGAAAACAACCCTTTCCTGAAAAAAAAAGTCTTTAATATTATTCCATAAGTCTTAAGGTAAAACAACTTATTTATAAATCTAAAATGTTAAAAATGTGGAAAAACTTTTAACCTGCAAAATAGCAGAGGTTTAACAAAGTACACTGTATGTTTACTTAAAAATGACCTGTACATACTCCCTTAAGAATTTTCACTACTAATTCAAAACTAAAATTGTGATTAAGCAAGTTTTTATTATGATATGCTTGATGTCATTTAAATTTACACTAGATAGAAAAGGAGATTAATATATTTCGCAGACATTTATATTCTGATAAATAAAAGTATAATTGGAAGAAATTAATCTTCCATCTATTTTAGATCAAAGGGTTTGGTGCCCTTTTGAGCGTCCTCAATATCCTGTCTCAGTCTAACAGCCACTGATGAAGTCTCTGTTACATTATTAGTATCCCAGCCAACATTCCCCATCACTGTATTATATACACATCATATTAAGAGACTGTTTCTTTATCATCTTTTTTCCAGTACATTTAACTTCTACATCATATGCTCCCCAAAGTAATTCTCTACTGAACAATTCTCTCAGCAGTTCAATGAGATACCTCATTTCTTTTGCTTTAAAATCCTATACCATAGTCAAACTATTAGCCTCAGAGTATTCTAGTACTACTATTCAGAACAAGCATCCTAGCTGAATGGAAACTGTTTCTGTAGTAAAACAATTAGAATAAGGACTAAGAGCAATAGTTTATATAGTTGGTATGTGGTACCCAATAATACTAACACAGTTCTTAAAGAGTAACAATGAGAGATGCTTCAGCAAGTTGTTCAAAAAAGCAGCATATTAAAAAAGTATATTGTTCAGCATTCCATAGACTAATGTAATGAAAAAGGCATACAACTCGAACTAAATTAACCAATTATAAAGAAAAAAAAGTATATTGTGTAAAACACAGCATGTACATTATTAATAAATATTGTCACATTATCATTTGGTCTGCAGCATTCAACACCATGGTAAGAGTCACTGTTCTCATCCAATTACAACACTTTTCCCCAGAGCATATCAATGAACTATTAAATACAATTCATCCACCAGCACAAAAGCACTTGTATTAATCATGCTATCCTTTAAAATGACGTCAGTCTTGCTCTATTAAACTTAAATAGAAAGAGGCTCAAGTGATCCTAAAGTCAGTGACTAGCTACCAGTTGCTGAAATCATCTCTTACAAGTTAAGCAACAAATTTTTTTTGCAGGTGGGTAGAAGAATATCAATCTTTGCTTAAAGAAATTACAATTTTACCATACCCATACATACACACACACACACACACACACACACACACACACGTAGGTACCTATCCAAGTCTACACAACCTGCAGAAAAAAGCAAAAAAACTACCTCTGTCAGAGAACAAGTTTTCAAAATAATTTTTAAGAAGCCTAAAAAATAAGGAAATATCCCAATGTTAACTCTCAGAAGCAGAGCAGTGTATATATAACATGCTATTGAACTGGAATCCCTGATGACTGTGGAAGACTGCCTCTGTGATAAGAACAGACACTGAATTAACCTGCTGACATGAAGACCAAATGCACAGAGACATTCCAAAGCATTCAGAAAATGTAAAAGCAGGGAGAAAAACATGCCATCATGGCATATACCTGAATAATTTGGTAATCTTGTATAATGTTATTATTTTGGTCAAAGGTTCTCCAGAACAAGATGCAAATAAATAGCAGAAACCCTACTTCCGTTGCTTCAGAACTCTAATGGAAGGAAATTAAGTACAGTATTATCCTTTCAGAATCATTTTAGTTGCCAATTACCAGTTAATTTTAATGAAAAATTACAAGAAATACAAGCAACTCCAAGTGTCTCTGGTATGAGTATTTGAAATTATTATGCAACTTCAGTAACCTTTCATGGTCGTAAAGTAAATAAACCAAGTCACCATTGTACTTGAATGTTCATCTTGCTGAAAAATCTGTGCAATGAAAATGTATTTTTATTTGTAAGTTAACAAGTTTGTACATATTTCCAGAGTTTTACCAGTATATTTTTTCCATTGCTTTAAGTTATATTTGCTCCATAAAAAGATATGATGATGCAGCCCTTACTGGGGTCAAACTCTTTTTGAAGCCAATAGCTGTTCCACATGAAAAAGGAATCACTTATGCTGGAGCTGTAAAAGATGTTAACAAAACTAGTCAACATGGATTTTAAAACATGGTTTTGCCCCTTTTTGTACCTTTGGGGTCATGGTTTCATCGAGGGGGACTTAAGGAAATAGCCAGTACCAGAGTTCATATACTGATATACTAATTAGATATTCAATGAAAGGTTATTCTGTATAGCTGCACAAGAGCTTCTTTGTTACCTGTTAAAAGTACACAATCAAAACATCCTTGTATGCATATAAATAAGTTCCTGTCAGAAACAAGATATGAAAAGGAGATAAGTAAAGGGGACAGGAGAGGTAACTGCACTATCTGCTAAAAATAGTGAGTTCATCCCATCCTCTGCCTCAAGACACCTTGCGCTCCTCCCTGGCTCCTTCTCAACCCTCACTGATAAGGAGAGGAGTCCAAAGTGGAAACAGTAAGGGCATCTCACTAATGGGTGGAGCAGCAATGACATTTGACAGTAGGAAAAAAAACCCAGGTATGCCTCTTCTCTAAAATGTCTGTGCAGCACTTTGAATTTATAAAGCGCTATATAACTTTTAACCATCAAAAGAAAAAGAAAAATCTTCCCTCTTTCCTACTCTCACTCCCTCCCAGCTTGGGAAAGAAGTAACAGGGAGAAATCCATAGACAACTGTAACTGGAGGAGGGAAGAGAAAAAAAGATGGTATACAAAAATCTGTTTTAAAATATCTTAAGGTCTTTTAGAATGTATGAAACTTCATCTAGGATTTCAGAACAATTTGCCCCTTGCTTTTTTTTTTAAATGGATCAATACTAATAGAAACTGGAACGCATCTTTACTCAGCGTTCCTCACCCTGCAGTAAGACGCTTGTCTGAGGCAACTAAAGGACTTAAACAGTTTTCAAATACATTCTTTCTTTTGCCCTGTTGTCTTCTAGTGGTTGAATCCTATGACCATGCATTGAAGCACACTGTGCCAACACTTAACTTTTATATCCATGACAGAACTGATGAGTTCTTCCTCCTAATTTAATCTTCTTCAGCTACTTGATTAGAATGAGTCCTCTTCCCCACAGTAGCTTTTAAAAAACTTTTAAAATGACAGCCAACGAAATATGAGATGGTCCTTTCTGTTTTAACTTTAATAGAAGAGAAGGAAGTTGTCCAACAGACTTCCCAAGTGAAAAAAAATCTCATATTTGATCATCGTCAGCCACATATAGCAGTGCATGTATTTTAGACTAACTTCTGCTTCCACTTACACCAATGCAAATTCAGAATAAAATGACTATAATGGATCCACAGGAATTATTCCAGAATTGAGAACTGAATTATGTCATATATTCTTCAAAAAACAAAGGATGAACAAACCACAAGAGTCCACTAGGCTAGAGCACCATATTTGATAGGTAATGGCGTGCAAGCTGTTACTTGCAGGAGCACATCCAGAAAAGTGCTCATGAGCAATATGCAGCACCACAAACCCATCTGCGATGCCACATGCAGATATTCCCTACACTGCTGATTTGCAATGCGGGGGTGAGAGGGGGTGATACTGGGAGATCCCAGTGTCAAAAAACCCTGTGCCTAAAAAAAGTGAGGCAACACACATGGCAGCAGCATGTGCTGCCCAAAACCAGAGCCTGGCTGGCCAGAGCCACACTGCAGCTGACTGCCAGGCTCACTGCTGCAGGTTTGCCGCAGTAGCAGTTCCTGGAGGGCCCCAGGACCACTGGTAAGGTGCTGGCCCCAGCCTCCTCTACCCTACTCGGGGCAACATGCTACGCATCAGGGGATTCTCCAGGGAGAAGCAGCAGCAGCTCGTATTGTGCCACTGCTGTTTGTGCCTGGGGAAAACACACATTCCCACTTGTAGGGATGTGCCCCACATAACTATTACCACCTTTGACTCCCTAGCCTGAAAGATCAGGTGCCTGCTTATAGCTGACTCAGCCAACAGCACCTTTCAGCATGAATCTAGAACAGTGCTTGAACATGTGCCTTAG
Organism: Crocodylus siamensis; assembly: GCF_052110815.1. Lineage (NCBI taxonomy): Eukaryota > Metazoa > Chordata > Crocodylia > Crocodylidae > Crocodylus > Crocodylus siamensis. The sequence continues at coordinate 71,786,351 of NC_143398.1, forward strand.
AGGCCACAGCAAAACAACTTCACCAATCTGCTAGCCTCCAGCTCTGGAACAGCAGCACAAATCATCTCTGTGGCATCTGTGTCAGAGCCATGGCAAAATGTTTTTCTGAGATTAATAAGTGGCAGAGAGAAGGCTGTTTTCAATGGGAAAAGAAAGCCAGGAGCTGGCTTGTTTCCATGGAAACAGTAGCAGCAGCAAGCAGAACAGCTGTAGAGAAACAGGCAGAAGTTAGGGAGGCAGAAATCTTTCTTATTTTACCTTGTTGACATGTCAGTAGAGCAGATACCATCTACACTCAAGGTAAGCCAAATAGTTTTTGTTGAACAGGTGATTTATTAAGTAACACTGATCAATTAAGCCTTCTAGCAGCAGCACTCCCAAAGACAACTGCTAAGAACTCATCCACAATATGATTTAGTCCATCTGCAGCTATATAAAGATATGGAATGGATACCCATCTCTGTAATACTGCCACATCATTTCTTCTCATAAAGTACAATTCCTACTGTTGCTTTAAAAGCATCAACCATCCCTAAATATTTCAACCAGACTAAATATTTCAAACAGAATGACTGGTTCTAATTAATTTAACCTAACATATTGTTTCCCATTTTAAAATAACCCCAAAACCTATCACTTTTCTTACCAAGATATTAAAAGGAACTCCCTTTCAGTTTCTTAAGATCCACTACTATTTCTTTAGAACACTTCTGTAATAATTTCCAGACAGAAGGGGACAATACGACGGAGCAGCCCTTGGAAAGTATTTTCAGATGCTACATCTGCTTCTGTTGCAGGAGAAGAAATGAACAGTAATGACTTGCACTTGAGATTTGAAAGGGTTTTCCTCTTTCCTTTTTAAGAAAGTGCATAAGCCCTCATCTTTTACTATTACTTTGCAAGCAAGTATTCTTGCAAAATCTTTTTTTAAACCTGTCATATTTCCTCTGTTCTCTCACCATGTCCCAGTCAGACTATCCCAGCAGTGTTGCTTCCAGAACTAACATTTTAAAAGCCTCATGCATTATTAACCAGTCAATTCCTAGGGCATACAGTCACCTTATTATGGGACACAATTTAGAAACCAAAATTAGATTAATCCATAAATGAAAGAGTTCCGATGATGCTTTAATAATACAGTATCCAGTTTACTTTAGTGTCACTGGCTTCAGCATTCTGAAGGTGGTCTATAAAGCCACACTTTTTCCCTCTCTCACCTTGCTAAACATAACTGGATTCACATCTTCAGCACACAATCCTCAAGATCAGCTTAAGGATTTTGGAGAAGTGTATTCAACCAAGTCTTTGAAAGACAGATTTAGTATTTTAAAAAGTACAATCTTCATGATTCCCACCCACTTCAGACAGCTCCTGTGCAGTTGTTTGTGCGGAAACACAGCAAGAATTCCAATGTTTGCAAAAATATTTTGTGAAGGACAGGTACGCAGGTGAATCCAAAGCCAAGACAGCAAAGTGCTTAGAGCTTTTACGTACATAGGTCTGATGTTAGCACTTAACAAAAAATGACCAATAAGTTATTATAAACTGGTCCCTTGTAAGTCAGGTGAATGTTAGCTCCCCAACCTGTAACACAGCAATAATGGCTAAGAACAGACAATCAAAAAGCCTGAGGCTAAATTGATTCAGTCTCTGCAGGTTAGTCTAAGATGCAAAGATTGAACCAATAAGCAAATGAACAGACATTCTCTTCTGATTCAGGAAATGCAGCCACATGCCCACACATAGCCAGCATGGGCCGTGTGTTCATATCCTCTTCCTGCTGCCCCCAAGGTCTCTGGGATTTGCAATCCAGAGTCACAACAGCCAGACTCTGCAAGGTTGCTCATCACTTCCTCTTCCTACTTCCAGGTGCTTCTGGGATTTGAGTCTGCAGTGACATCCAGCACTAAGTAAGGAGGGTAAGGCAGCTCCATGGTTGGGGGAAGGGAAGTGTAGCCCCTGCCGCTGACCCCAGACAGGGTTTGCCTGGAGGGAGCGAGGGTGGGAAAATGAGCCTGCCAGTGAGGCAGTTCTCATTGCTCTGGCTAGGGAGCAGAGGGACAGGGCCAGCCCTGCTCTCTGGAGCAAACAGCCCAGGGCTGCAAAATGCTGGGGAACTCTGATTTATTTTGAACCAGGAAGGGGTCTGGGACAGAAGTTTCATAAACCAGTTTGACCTAAATCAGTTGAGTCTGATAGTACATTCAACCAGGTTTATCTTAAACCAGTTTCAGCCATTTTGAAATTGGTTTGTATCCACTGAACTTCTGTTCTGTTACAGGTTTAAGCCAGTTTCTGATCACTTAAACTGGTTTACGTGTAACTTCTGTCCTAGCCAATATGGCAGAGGGGTTATGTGACTTGATTCTAACTACAGGGGGTTAGGGTTAAAACACAAAGGGTTTTACATGCAGTACCTTGTTTAGCCTACTAGCCCATGCTAGTTTCACAGTGCTCACCCACCTGACTTTGCAGCTACTGACCCACAGCTGCAAATGGATTTATTAAGTTTCATCAGAAGTGAGGAGTATGAGCCCTGGGTGTTAATAAATATAAAGCTTTTTCTGAAAGGTTTTAGTAGGAACTAGGGATAACCCACTGCCTTGGGAGAGAATATCAATAACAAACATTAGTGAACTGTTTATACTTGATTATATCTGAAGCTGTCTTTCAGAAGGAAAAGGACAAGAACACTTCTTTTCAAATTTAAACATGAAATCTAGGACTAGACTTGGCATTTCTAGGTCCCTCTTGGAATTATATATGTCCCAATCAAAAACATTTATGAATCCCAAAGAACGGTTCTGTTTGTACCCCTTCAAAACAGAGCTTAATTATGACTCTCATATTTTCACTTCGTTATTTTTAGATTTATCTTTGCAATTTGCTGTTCTTGATTGCAATCAATACTTCCCATTTATATAGCAATTGCCCTCTAAGGATGCAAAAGCGATTCACAGACACTAAGCCTCAGAACACATTTATAATTTGAAATTAATACCTGTTTTACAGATGGGTAGACCAAGGCACAACAAAGAGCTCTGCTCACTTACCCAAAGCTTTCTCTTTTATGCCAGTACCCTAGCACATTTTTCTGTACAGGCATAACATTATTTTGCTAAATAATAATTTGTGAATGATTTCTCTACTACTTATGCCTGGAGCAAAAGAAGGCTGTTTTAGGATTACCGCGCTATTTAACTTCAGCAATTTCTATTCTATGAAATTTGACATTGCTAAAACAAGAACTGAACTATACCAGAAAGCAGCTATGGAACTTTTCCTAAATGCAGTTCTTAAAAAGTTATCCTTCACATGCAAAAGTTAAGAAATACAGTACAAATGTGTGATATTTATGAAGTAGCAGGAAGAATACTGCTTATTTGTCTTTTCCTTTACTAATATAATGGGCTGGAGGGACGGAGGGAGTCGAGCATTAGGAGAGGGGGAAATTCTTACGGAATTTCAAACGGTATTTCAATGGTTTGTCATTCTTTGGCCACTCATTAGTTTATTAAACAGATAAATATCTGTAGCCATCTTTTATGAATAGAATTGAAGTTGAAGTTGAGGATTTTTTTGGAATCATGGAGAGAGACAAGTGCATCTTTTGCCAACTAGTTATTTTTACTATTTATATAATAACATTTGATGGCCGTGCTAGAATACTCCCCCTCTCTCCCCCCCCCCCCCACAATAGATTACCATGGCAACTTTGAATTTCTATATTTGAATATTTGAATTTCTATAAAACTTCTATTTTTAGAGATCACAGTTTGGGACAAAGAAATCACAAGTCATCAATATTAATTACTATCCTATTACTAAAATAATTAAAATCCACTTTGGATCATTGTTGGAGTTGATAGGTCAGAATGTGTTGAAAGTAAATTAGGCAGCAATCCTAAAAATGATGATTTTATATATATTAACATATATGTATTCTGGAAGCTTATCACTAAGCATAGTCTCTACAATCTAGCATAAGTGGCATGCCAATAAATCTACATGGTGAGACCAAACAAAACCTTATCCCCAGTGACATCAGCAGGAGTTTTGCTATCCAATTCATTGGGACCAAGATTGTGTCCACTACATTTATAAATCTGTGCATCTTTTGATTTCACACACAGAATAAGTACAATTAAATCAGAACAATCACAAAGTGATAATTTTGTTTTGAAAATACTGTCTGAATCAGCAACAATACATCAGTTCCAAAGTAAAGATGCCATCACTTAAAATATTATTAGATGTTCATTAGCACTTACAAATACACATCTATTTTCTGCTTTAAAAGTCACTGCCAATACGCAAAGTGAACCTCCCTATCAGAAAAATCACCATAAACAGCAGCAGACTTGAGGAAAAGCAAAACATTGAATTTAAATAGTGAGGTTATAGGTCTGAGTATGATCTTATTTCTGACTGTTTACAACAACAAATCCACGTACAAAAAGATCCAAACTAGTTTTCAAAATCTACAGAAAAAATAAGTACATTCGAATCTGCCACTATTGATTTGTTAGTAGTAACATAAATTTGTGTTCAATTTTAAAAATTCAAAATATCCACTAGTGTCAACCAAACCACCGATACGAAAATATTAAGTGTTCTGGTCAGGGCAGACACTTTAGAATTCAGGGCTTAAAGACAGTACTGAGAAATCCAAGGTGGTCAAATACATACCTGAAGTAACCACCACGCTACAGGTTAATTACATCCATGTAATTAACACGCTTGTATGTTTCACTGTTTTCTCCCATTTAACTTTTATTTCCTAGTCATCGATTCTTTGGCAAAGAATGCTGGGAAAAAACTCCACAAGATAAAACTACTAATTCAGTGCCGTCAGCACAATCACTAGGAAAATGCAGCTGACGAATATACTGAAAATATTTTGCAATGGAATTTGGAGGCAGGTTGATATTAGTCAGATATTTAGAATATGCCCTATTTTTAAACTGCAGCAGAGGTGTTAACAATGCACGTGTGTCTCATTAAACAGGAAAAAAATAGATTCTGAAAGTTTTTTGGCTTTTTTTAATTCTTAAAGATCTTCCGATTTTAGTATCATTTGAAGTCAGTTGCACAGGCAGAATAAATGAATTGCTGCAGTCTTGGACACCCTGGGGAGTACTAGCAATCAGCAAAGAAAAATAACTAAAAGGCCTCTGAGCAGCTGAGAGAGTTGTATCTCCTACTTCAGTCCTGTCCTTGCTAAGGACCTGATCGTACTCCATTCAAGTCCAGAAGAGTTTAGCAGTTAATTACAATGGGAGCTGGATCAGCCCTAAAGACATGATTCAGCAAACCTCCTACGCACCCCCTTAAATTTTATACAGAAGCAGTCTGATTGAAGTCAATTCCATTACTGAGATAGTAGAGTTCAACACAGGTGTGAGCATTCGCAGGATTTGAACCTCTTAGAAGAAACCCTGTTCAGTACAGTGTGAGAGCAAGTTTCTGTTTACAAACATAAGCACACGTGTTAGTAGGATCCCTTCCTGTCCCAATGGTTACACCAGGGCTGCTGTCCTGCATGAGGGCTGTTGGCTTGTAGGCTTCTGTTTTTGTTGACTTACTTAGAATCAGAAAGAAGCAGAGCTGGAAGGGACCTCCAGAGATCATCTAGTCCAAGCCCCCTACATGAGGCAGGATCATCTGTATCCAAACTATCCCATACAAACCATAATCTAAACTTAACCTTTAGACCTGGAGAAGCCTCCCTTTCTTTTTCTCCAAGCCTTGCCCCTGATGAGCTTCCAAGCGGAAAGTTTCAGAGACCTAATTAGGCCTAATGCCACATGTTGGAGGGGCCAAACCTCAGGATCACATTGACCAGCAGAAAGCATCTGGGGGCACCTTCAAACCTCCAGCCTGGGCACAGGCTACACATGTCAATGAAAGCTAGCTGGAAACCAACTGTGATGTTATTACACAAGTTCCAGCACGCTTTCCCAGCTGGCTGGACTTCTCTCAGGCATCGCAGTTAGTCTGCACATGCAGCCAATCTAAATGGACTGCACAATTAAGCAGGTAATGGCATATCAGATGTAATGGGGAGGGGGAGCCTTAAAAAACTCCTCCTTAAATCAGAGGTGAGAGGAGGATTACCCTAAGAAACCAGGGACTAGAGCCAACTGGAGTGACTCCCACCCCCAGGGGAGAGTCACCTTCAGAAACCAATGGCTAGAGCCAACCAGGGTCACTCCCACAGGAGAGTCAGCCTCAGAAATCAGTGACTAAAGCCAACTGGGATCACCCCCTGCTGCCCCTTACCATAATGATACATCCTCCAGAGCTAGAGGACCCCCAAAAAGCAAAAGCCCAGGGAAGGGCAGAGGACAGCGGGCTGACTCCCGCTGTCTTCTGCCCTTCCCTGGGCTTTTACTTTTTTGTACTTACAGCTGACTCCCACTGTCCTTGAAGCCACCTCCGCAGGGCCCTCCGGCAAGAACAGCCCATGACAGCTTCACCCATGAAGCATCCCCTCCAACAGCATAGGCGACATTCCTGCCCCCCAGACGCCCACCCTGAGGGGACAAGGGACCCAGCGGGCGCCCCGTTGAGCCCCGCTGCAGGGAGGGGAGCAGGCTAAGGACTCTTACCCTGGCAGCCCGGGAGGAGTAGGGGTCCTCAAAGAGCGCCCACATGCGGGGCTGCAGCCGCTTCCAGCGCCCGCCCTTGGCATCGGGGGCACCGGTGGCGGCAGCAGCAGTGGCAGCGCCCACGTCCTCGATGCCCAGGCGCTTGGCAGCCAGGTCATCGTCGCGGTCGGTGCCGTCAGGGGGCGGCTCGCCCGTGAGCAGGTCGGGGGCCTCGAAGATGTCGAGCGCCTCCTCGGCGTCGCGGTGCTGGCGGTAGGTCATCCAGCAGCAGGGCTCCACGTCCGTCTCATCGATGCCCCAGAAGGCCAGCTCCTCCTCGAAGAGCGGCCCGCACACGTCGGCCGGGCAGTGCAGCTTGCCCGTGCGGTAGTAGTTGAGCACGTAGGCGAAGACGCCCGGGTGCCGGTCGAAGAAGAACTCGGGGCAGCCGGGCTCGGGGCAGCCGCCCGCGGGGGGCTGCGGCGACGGCGGCGGCGGGGGCGGGGGCGGCGGCTCGTCGGCGCCGGGCGCGGGGGACTCGCTGCGGGACTCGCAGGCCAGCAGGGCCAGGCGGGTCCCGGGCAGGGTCTTGAGCGTGCTGCGGTACGTCTCGTGCCGGGTGCCGCCCACGTTGAGGATCACCCTCTCGTGGTCCTCGAGCTTCCCCATCTCTCGGCCTCAGACATGACTGTGGGAGGAAGGGAAGGCGGGCGGCACCCGTGAGCGCGGGGCAGTCACCGCCGCCCGGCCCCGCCCCGCGCCCCCCTCCCTTGCCTTGCCCTCACCTCACCTCACCTCACCTCACCGCGCGCGGGGAAGAAGCGGCTCCTCTTCCTCGGGCGGGCTCGGCTGCTCTGCGCTTGCCGCCGCCGACCGAGGGCTACTTGTTGGCGGCGTCCAGGCGCCGCTGTTGTCCTCCTCCCCCTCCCCGGCGCGATCGCGCCTCCCGCGTGTCCGTGTCAGCAGCCGCCGCCTCCCCGCCGCGCAGGGCGGCGCTCCCCGCAGGTGGCGGCTGTTGATCTGCCCGCGCAGCCACAGGTGCCGGCGCTGCCCCGCCGCCCGCAGGCTTCCCAGGGGCCGCTCGCGAGGCAGCCCTGCTGCGCGTGCAGGCGGGAGGCTGGGATTTGCGCCCTGCCGCCCGCGCCCGGTTGCGGCAGCCGGCTCCCTCACCTGTGGCTTCAGGCCCCGCCAAGTCTCGCCTTCCCCTCCGGCCTCGAGAGCCCCGCGGGCCGGGGGAGCCAGGCGGGGGGAAGGCCGCCCCTGGCTTTTTCCTCCAGCCCCGCGTTGGTAATGGGAAAGGCCGTGGCTAAAAGCAAGAAGGGCGTTTGCGAAGGAAGGAAGGAAGCAGCTCCCAGAGCCTCCTCCAGCTGTCTTGTCCCTGGCCCAGAGCAAATGCAGTACGGTGAAAACTCTCCCGATCAAAATGCCCCCTGCCTGAGGAACAGCGTTTGTGCCTGAAAGCTTCCAAGGCAGAATTTCTCCCAGTTTCAGCTGGTCTCATCAAAGATATCGCCTCTCTGCCCAAAGAAGCCGCATCCCGTTACACAGCTGTAACCATTGGCAACACATAGGGGGTGCACACGGGTGCACGTGGCCCCTCTGAGCATGGCAATGCACCCCCTGCAGAAAGGCGAGCGTGGCAGTGCACCCTCTGTGAAAAGGCACCAGTGGTACTGTCAGCAGCACCTGCAGGCAGTCACCACTTGCCACCCCCTGCAACACCAATGCCACGCGCAGCATCTGTGGGCAGTCCACAATTGCTGCTGGTCACCGCCAACACTGCTGGCACTGCTGGGGGAGCTCCCCACTTGCCTCCATCATGCTCCTGCAGCTGACAGCACTACCACAGCCTCCACGGCAACGCGGCCTTCCTGGCGGTGACTCCAGCGTACCCCCACTCTAGGGTGACATTAGTCCCACTGCCAGGCTCTGTGGGCGTTTCTACATGTGCTTTTTTTCCAGCAATGCAGCAGAGACCTGCTGCCTTGGAGCAGGCCCAGTGAATCGAGCTGAGGTGCACCACGCTGCCCAGTGTGCAGTTGTATAAGTAGCAAAATGTGCATCAGCCCACAGCCAATGGCAGCAGTGCACCTTTGAGCCAAAGCACCTCTGAGGTGTTTTAGTTCAAAAGCGTGCCATCACCACTTTCTCAGTGCTCACGCGCATGTTGCCACGTATACAACCGCATGCAGCACAGCACCAGGCACTTTTCAAAGCCTCAACCACTGCAATGCACACATGTATAAAAATGCCCTGTAATTTTTATGCCCAGGATACTGGTATGTAGAGCTATATTGTACATCAGTGGTAGGCCTCCTTTTTTGGCAGCTGAGCTACAAATTAAATCACCCCCTGTCCCCATAAGTGTTGCTCTGACTGTACCCCCCCCATCCCATCTCCTCCACGCACCTGTGTTCTCACCCTGGGGCAGTGGTGTGGATGTGGATGGGATGAGGTGGAAGACAGCTCTGGCTGTGTACCACCACAGCCAGAGGTTTGATCACCCTGCCTCCAATTTGGTGCCTCCTTGCACTGAGGGCCCAGGACTCAACACGCCACCTACGACAGCTACTGGTGTCACTTGTGGCACATGTGCTGCAGGCTGGCTGCCCCTGTTTCACATGCTTTGTAGCTTGCAAAAGAGCAAGTGCTGAAACACCTAGGCAAGGCTAGAGATAAGGTTTCAGATGTGGAGCTCAAAAGTTTTTGTGTTTGTTTGTTTTATGGAAACAAGTAAAGATAACTACATCTGGGAAGAAGCAGCATTCATCTCCTGCATGATAAGAAAGAAATTGAGATTGCTCAAACTAGTGCTCAACCTGTAAAACCAAATTGTAAGATCTAGTCACACAGGCAACTGGTGGGGGGGGGGGCGGCCCACAGGAGGGCATGTGCCTCCCCAACAGGGCTGTCCCCTCCACCAATGCCAGGTGCTCGCCAGCTCAATCCCTGCCGCTGACACCACCAGCGGCTTCTGCAGGCACTCGCCAGCCCCGTGTCCACCGTCGACAGCTTCTTCAGGTGCCACCACAGACTCAAGAGGCACCAGTCACCCATGATCCTTACACAGATCTTTTCCCCCTGGTACTTAAACTTTCCTTTTACAGAAGACTCCCTGCACATTTGGGGATATGCCTGAAATGAGGGGCTAGCCAGAAGCCTCCAAGAGGATGCAAGGCCAGAAAATACATTCATCTTCTCCTCTTTAATCCCATAAAGATCCCACAAGCAATTTAATGGAGGTGTTTTACATTCCTGTAGTTCTTTTCCACCATGTGAAATCCTGGGTGGAACAGTAATAGCTACTGGTACACAAGGAACAAAGCTGGCATGAATTCTCAAGTCTTAATTCAGGTTAAGAAACATTAATTCTTCACAGTGGAAAACGTGTTCCTAGCCACTATCACCACCTGAAGCTCCAGGTGCAACAGAATGCCACAGCAAATATAATAGTCATTGATGTATTTACAATGACATATAATTCTCTCCTACAGAATCTATTAGAAAGTAGTTCAATACAGCTGGTAACATAAGCAGAGATTCACAAAGGGTATCTCAATCAAAACAGGCCAGAATAATTCATTTCAGTTACTGATGTAAAAGAGAAGTTAGGTTATATAAAATCAACTGCCAAGAATCATAAAATGATTGAAATATACCAATCACTAATGTATCAATAGGAAAGAAGCAAGTCAATAAGAAAATCTACTTCTTAAATAAAGACACAGAAATATATGTATTCTGACTTTAGGAATGAGAGTTATGTACCAAATGCGATTGACTAAGGGACAGCATTCATGAAGATAAGTTTTTGTTACTTTTCCCCAGTTAGATGTTAACTGGGTAACTGGAGCTGTACAGGGTGACTAGAAAAGACTGTAAAAGCCATTGTGAAATCATTTAATTGCTTTTAGTGGCAGAACCCTGGCACTTCACAGATTCATTTATTCCAATTTCATTTCCCCACTAAAATTTTAGTTCTTTGTGACATTTTTGGAAACTGAACATCTCTCAGTGAATCATATAAAAACTGTAAAAGTCCCTTTCACATGAAACATTTGAAAGAGAAGGGAAACTGGAGGAGCAAAAGCTGGAGTTTCCTTTAAAATGATGACACACAGGAACAAGGATAAGCCTCAGTCCACAACCTACTAATCGTACTAGCCTACCTAGTAATCCAATACACAGCATGTGCTATATGTATTAGTTAAGCTTTATATTTTGCATTTCCCAACCTTTCAATTTAAAGTACTATAGTTTTTTTGCATTTAAGTTTTTGTTTTAAGGGGGAAAAAAGAGGTGGGGGGTGGAAATGATACAGCTACAACACTAATATATAGTATTGCTTTGTATGTTTCTGAACCACAGCACTCAAATCTCCCAACTTCAGCTACAAAATTCACACTTGCATTTTTTCCCAGAGCCTTGAGCAAATTCATACTCTTTGTTGAAAGGATATAGTCCCAGAACACATTCCTTATCTCAGTTCTCTTCCTGATTCTATGGCCAATTCAGAAGCATGCAACAGTTGTAAAATTACATTCCTCTTCTGATTTCTCAAGCTTTCACAAAATAATCATATTGTTTCTTGGTTCTTTCAAGGCTCAGGGCATTGCCTTTCCAGGAACTCACCAGTTATCCTAGTTTCAGTCTTAAGATCAATTGAGTAATTTGTTAGGGCTCCCCAATTATCCTTGTTTCAGGGTTTCAGGTCTCTCTCAGCTTTTGCACTGGTTACTTACGCCAGGCCACAAATAGTCCAAGACGGTGGTGGGGAAAAAAGATTACTCACCTGTAACTGTAGCTCTTCAACTAATTTTGTCAGTACTGTTTCACATTTGTGGGGTGTAGCCCTTTGTAATATTCAATAGTCTTTACATATAGGTTATATAAGGCTATATATAAGGGGGCATGGTGCCAGGCTCCCTCAGTTTGAGAGTTTTTAGTATCCATTACTGATTCTGAAATAGTGGGAATGAAGTTTTGATCTGTCCTGACAATCTACTTCAACTCCAGTTTAAAGTCCACTATTTTTCTTACTCCTTCATGTGTTGTCAGTACAGAGTCCCACTTCTGAGGGACTGACATGTCCTAATGCGTCTAAAGAGAAAGGTTGAAGAAGACTAATTAAACAGCAAGTACAGTACTCGCCTGCATCCAATCTTGAAGCCACGTCTAGAGTATTGCTGTGTAAATGTACAGGCTGAATATTTGGGTGCAGTTTCAATAGCAAGAATATTATACAAAGATGCCTCAGATCAAGTCAAGTATGCTCTGATATCATGAAGGACTGAGAAATCAGCTAAATAAGGTCCCCAAGTCCCAAATCAGAGCTGGAGTGCAAGACCGGTCTTCTGATTCCCCTTCGGACACTCAGGGAGGATAGGTTTGGATCGGGTGATTCAATTCTGAGAGAGGAATCCTGAGCAATCCCAAGAGTCTAACCAGCGCTATAGCTAGACTCCTCTGGAATCTCAGCTCGGCAGTCTGACACGTGGCCAGTGACAGGATGGGAAATTTGTGAAACTTCACAGATACCTACAGCCTTTCTGTACCTTCCCATTCTGTCTTCCCCGTTTATTTTAACTGAAGCCTTTGAGATATGGACCACTTCTAAATATGTCCTTATCTCAGTCGGATCCTGAAGCATCATTGTAATAGAGATAGCAAATGCAATGGCTGAGGCTACATAATATCCTCTTTTGAGCAAAACAGAGGGTAGTTCGAGAGGACACAGCAGTCAGAACTGAAGAGAGATTATTAGTTGTTAGTACCCCGCAGTCTGCTTAAAAAAAAAAAAAAAAAAAAAGCAATGTCTAGATCATGAATTTCCAATTTCTGGACATCCATAGACATAGACTCTAAGTCAGTTTGTTTAGTAAGTCTTCAAGGAAGCATCCAGTTTCTGTGCCCTCTTTATGGACTGCCAGTGAGTTCCCCATAAAGAAATTGAGGTTATGGACATACAAACAATTCACTACATGGTAAAACAGATTGCGACTTTACTGTTCATCAGCTGTTCCATGCTAAAACTATCTGTGTGCACACACTTACCTGAGGTAGGTAGAAGCTACACCTTAGTAATTTACCCATCTTTCACTGACAGGACTATAACATTCACAGTTCAGCTTCCATTATCCATAGGTAAGAGTATGCACACCAGAGTTATAACTGAACAAGTGACATGACATAAAGCCCTACTTCCTTTTCTCCTGGAGTGAATTGGTCATATGACCAAACCCTTAAAAAGAACTTTAATATCCATTACTTTTAAATCCTTACTTAAGTTGATGTAATTTTGCCTCTAGAGAAGAACACAAGTGGTCAACTCTGTATTTGATTTTTAATAATTATGCCACCTAACATTTTACTGTTTCATCTAATGCAGGTAGTATGGGATCTGATGGTAAAAACAATGTTAACCTTATGCATATGTCCCAGAATGATGAGTTAGCTGAAAAGGTTTAAAAAAAAATTCTAAATACATTGTTAACATTCATGAACACAGGCAAAAAGAATTAGGACAGGATCTTCTCACTCTCTGAGTGATGTAGGAAGTTTCACATGCCTCCAGGGATTTTCATAATTTCCTTTGTTCTGACATTGGGACATACTTATCCCAGCTGACCCATTGACCGGTCCACCTTATGAAGTTGATTGTACAAGGCTCCTCTGAGGGAAAGAGTTGTTCAGCAGTTCTATCTAAGTAACACTGTAATAATCTTCTGTTTTCTACTACTGCTGAAGAAAGTAAGAGATACCTTTTTGCCCTTTCTGTCAGTTTTTTTCTTCATCTGCACAAGTAACTATGGTTTACAGATGACCCTCCAATAAATGAAGCAAGAGAGGAGAAGCTCCAAGTGCTGGTGGCAGAAGTCTTGTGAAGAGTCTCACCAACTCAGATGCGCAGGTGTAAGATCATAAACCATGGCTGTGCAGGAAGCAGAAAAAGTGTTCTTCACAGCATCTGCAAAATCCCATATAGTGGAACCAGTTTCAGTGTATGCAGGCTTGATTAATTTTGGCTGCTTCCATTCAGTTACAGTCGAGTTTTTCTCTTTGAATTTTTGTTCATGTTACTCTGCAGACAAAATTGCCCAAATTCAGACTGAGCTGTCTACTGCCATGGAAACAGTACAGTATTCTCAAGAGGACAAACACTGCATCTTCTTGCTTGCTCTTCAGTACAGTACTACTCACTGAAGTTACAGAGGTGATGGCATAGATCCCTGCTATAACCTGTGAATCAGATTCATATAGATTCACAGGAACCAGTCCTTCCTGGCTGGTGCAAGCCAGGTAGCAAGTGCTGGGTTCGAAGTGTGCCATAATTTTAAACATTCCCTTGTAGGAGGATGGCGAGTTATGGTTTCAATGGCCCTTAAAGAAACTGTGAGATCACTTCCAGGAAACAACTCTCAACAGAAACAGTCTGACTAACTATTGATTGACATCCTATGACTTATCCCATGATACCAAGAAGATTGTGGTATGACAAGATGATTTCTCAGGTTTCTTCGAATCTGGTCAGACTGGGTTATACATTTGGATGCAGAACTGAAATTGTATGGCTAATATCATTAGATCTCCATCTAGCCATAGATAACAATTATTTTTTTAAAGGTTTCAACCACATTTGACAGTGAGCAGCAGTTTGTCAACTTATTTCAAATCCTAACTATTTCATTCCTGCCTCAAGAAAACCCAAAGGGTAGTTCTAAGCAATTATTTTCTCCTAAAAGGATCTCTCCCAAATGATGCCACAAACATCTATGCTGTCACATGTTCACCGATTGTATGAAGTCCTGAAAGGGCTACATTAGGCAAGAAAGGCTGTGATGCTTTCAGTAACCTAATGACACTATAGTGCATGTCCCTGCCTTTATCATATCAGACATGGCTACAGTAGTGAATAACCCGGTGCCTGTATTAACTTGCTGATATGGGGGGGGGGGGGAGGGCTCAGTTGAGTGTGATTTTTGCCAAATCCAAAAGAGATGAGGTTTCTGGAGTGGGAGAGCTGGAAGCGTTTATATAAAGTAAAGTATTTCAGCACTATTGACCGAAAGTGTGTGATTACTGTTTGCAACACAATGCAGAACTGAGATGTGTTATTAAATCCCATCTTGGCTGCCGAAGTAGCAGGCTCTTTTTGTACCTGGGAAGAAAATGAATGATTTTTGCCCAGTGCAGGCCTTTGCACAGTTATCCGTGCCTTTGTTAGACCGGATATCTTCTACCTGACACTATACCTTGAGAACATTACAACTAAAATTAACACTCAATGTCCCAGCCTTCTTAGTAGAGCTGTCAGGCTATTTATTTATTTATTTATTTGACTTCTATGCCACCCTTCCCAGAAGACTCAGGGCACTTACAATAAAAAGCAAGATAAAGGATACATACAGATAAAATAGTAAAATAGAATAATATAAGTGATAAGCAAACCACAAATTCCCCAAGCAGTACACCGAAATGTAACTACAAGTGTTCAGAATACTGTATTTACCCAAATCCAAAACAACTTTGAATTTAAGATGACCATCCCTCCCAATAATTAAACACTATACATGGAAAATTATAATATTGAAGGGTCGTCGTAAATTTGTCCCCTTTACCACCAAGGCAGGGAAAGCTGTAGCAAGGGGGCAGACAATAAGAAGGAGGCAAATGGCAGGTAGCCTGCCCTCTGTCCCTTGCCTCCCTTCCTTTTTCTTGGCTATTTGTTCCCTCATTCCCCCGCCAATTGTTAGTATGCCACTACTAACCTATGCAGTGGCTCTGACTCTAGCTCTGGCCCTGGCCAGGCAGTGGCAGCAACTCCAACCCCAGCCACAGCCAGGCAGCAGCTCCAGCCCTGGGCCAAGGCAGGCAGCAGCTGTGGCTCCAGCTTCTACCCTGGGCCTGGGTTGGAGCCAGAACTGCAGCTATTGCCTGCCTGTCCTGTGCCAGTACTTGAATCCAAGATGACACTCCCCTCCATGTTGAGTTAGGGAAAAAACCTTGTCTTATATTCAAGTAAATATGGTATTTAAAATCCTGATAACCAGGAAACTTGATTCCCATTGACTTAAAGATGAAGACTTGCTCAGCTTTTTCAAAACATTCTATAAAACATCAACATTATGCTAATCTAGGTTCATTATACTGTTACTGTATCCTCCAAAACAGCCATCTCTATTTCATCCATCTGTTGCACCTTATTTGACACCTAAATATTAAATTGTCTAAGGCAGGGACTGTCCCCTGTTCCCCTGTGTTACTTGTTTTTCTGTGCCTAGGACAAGTGAATATAGCCAGATATATAATGGATATGGATTTGCTTCCTGTAAATTAATAAAGGTTCAACAACACATTAAAGAAAGTTTATCACAATCCTTAATCAAGATGGGGAGACTTTATCACAATCCTTGTATATGTTAGATTAATAAATGATCTCCTATCACATCAATATTTATTCTACTACTTAGGTTATTCTTGATAGTTTTCTATCACGTATATATATCAATAGCGTTAGAAAGCTAGTTGATTTTTTTTTTTTTAATTAAAACTCACAAATATATTGTAAGATACAATGCTGTTCTCATTCAGGTTTCTTTTTTCTTTTTTTTTTTTTTTTTTAAGTGTCAGAACCTTTGACTTTCAGCTGTTCACAGATGTGTTATGAATGCACAGTCTATATTACCTACTGCAATCAAGTATTCTGTACGATCTAAGAGTGCACATCAATCTAACTAGTTATCAGAATGACTGTCCTTGAAATGAAAAGGATGGTAGAACTGTTTCATGTTCACAATTATTAGGAATTAATGAGACTACCTTTTCTAATATTCCTTTTATTTTGGTGAGCAAAAAAATGAAATTAAACCAAAAAGAGATGCTAACAAATTAATAATCCTTACTTGTGGGAAAAGGACCTTGTCGTCTGCTCCTTCTAAATGAGACGGGCTACATAATTTAAAGTAATACTACAGCAAATTGATTCATTGTGGGGGAAAGTATTATGGGGGAAAAAATTCAGTGATTTATGCATAGCAAAGAACATGAAGAAAAACCTCACCTGATGACAGGTGCTTTTTCTCTGGGTCTTATTGAAAAAAGTGTTGAAATTGTCCAGCCTAGGGAAAAACCTAATTAAAGTCAAAGCAGGAAACAACACAGCAGCAGGAAATAATAAAAATCCTAAATCTTGAAAGCAGCCTGAGAAAAGTCAGGCAACTCATTGATCTTTTTTAAAGGTGGTATGACTTGTCAAGCATACAGAATGTCCAATACTTTGGGAACTACAGTGAGGTAACTTGGAGTGGAGGCAACACACCTGATTTTGTACTTCACGACAAATTAATAGAATTTAAAACTCATATCAAAACCAAAGAGGAATGTGTTTCTATGGCTATAAACAAACAGTTGTATTTGTTGTGGGACCGGTTATGCTGCAACTTGTCCTACAACTGAGAAGTTGCAGGACTAGCGTGTCCCCACATTGCCCTTCAAACCAGGTTTGAAGAGTAGCTGAATGTACGGATGCTATACCACCAGCAGATGGCCTGAGACAGCACACAAGCCAGCATTCCTGGAGTTGGCTACATTTCTATAGGTCTCGCTGATTCTGCCAGTGCTAGGTAAAGCAGCTAGTAGTTCAAATTATGAGTGAGTAGTAAACTTTGTGTGGGAGGGATCTTGGTGTGATTCAACAGGTAGCTCAGGCCCCTTGCTGCCTGAGCTGCCTGCCCCTTTCCGCTCTCAGTCACCACTGATCATGACTTGGCATGTGACCGCTCTTGGCTGCTGATGCATGGCTGTCTTGCAGACCTTGCTGGCCCAGCATTGTGAATTCGTGAAGGAGATTGAACGGAAAAGGTCTTCCAACCAAGTCCTGATGAACACCATGCCTACTTTCGTGGCTGCCAGACAATGAAGGGTCTGTGGTTACACCCAGACCCCATTCCGTGACAACAGCCACTGCCATGAGGATCTTTTGGCTGCAGGTCAGCACATTGTGGTCCAGGCAGACATGGGACTGACTCAAAACTGTGGACTGTCATTTCTGGCTGGGGAGACCAACAGTGACAGGTGGAAGTGGATAGTCACGTCCACTTGTGACAATGAGCTATGGCATATGGACTTCCATATGTTCAGGGGCACCTTCATAGAGATCTGCACTGAGGTTTTTTCCAAGGGCACAAAATGAACCAAAAAATATGATAGAAAACTGATTCAATAAAGAGCACTATTAGATGAGAATATCATATTTATTAATCTACTAATAAGAACAGACCTATTTACATATAATAAAATAACCTACATTATTTAAAACTATGTTTTACCTATTTAAACTATGCTCTGGGACAGCATTTAGTACACCTATATTTTGTATTGGGTGTGCAGACAACCCAGTGTCTCCATATACACTGTCCAGGCGTTTACACCCTGGAGAGATCCCTTCAGCTTCACAGAGAGGCAGGCTCCATCACTGCACCAGACAAAAATAAAGAGAGAAAATCAATACTTTGCATTTCAACATGGAATGTCAAGACCATGTGTCCTCGCCTGACTGACAATCTTGTGAATATCTCTGATGCTCGTAAGACAGCTGTGATATGGAATTAAACAGGTTGAACATTGGCTTTGCAGCACTGCAAGAAATATACCTGGCCTCAGATGACTCCTTAAAATAAACATACTACACATTCTTCTGGCAACGGAAAGTTCCCCAAGATGTACATGAACATGGCATAGGCTTTGCTGCTAGTAACAATCTTCTCAAAGTGATCAAGAATCCATTGAATAGTTCTGAGATGATCCTGGCACAGTCATCTTAGTGGGTGCCTATGCTCCAACACTTTACTCTGAGATTAAAGACAAGTTTTATGAAGAAGTGGCTAGCATTACTGGCAAGGTTCCAAACACTGAGCCCTTACATCTCCTAAGGGACTTCAATGCCAGAGTTAGTGCTGACACCAAATCCTGGGCAATTTGCCTGGGCTCACATAACATGGGAAGCATGAATGGTAATGGACAAAGGTGGTTGGAGTTCTGCTCCTATCATAGCTTGTGCATAACCAACTCATTCTTTCAAACAAAGCCATGCCATAAGGTATCATGGAGGCACCCAAGGTCTGGCCACTGGCACCAGCTGGACCTCATCATCACTAGGCAATCCAATCTCAGTAATGTCCTCCTTACTTGTAGCTACCATAGTGTTGGTTGTGAGACTGATCACTCACTTTTCTGGTCACTAAGATTAAACAGAAACCAAATAAAATCTTCTGCTCTACGTATTAACATCACCAACACATCTGATCATCAGAAAACCTTGCAGTTTACAGAGGTTCTGGAGAAGGCTGCTTCAGAGCTGCTTTTGTGTGAGACTGCAGAAGAGAAATGGGGAAGTCTAAAAAAAAATTTAAAAAAAATGATGCGTCACTGCTAACTCTATATTCAACAAACAGGTTAGAAGAAACCAGAATTGGTTCAAGACACATTCACATGCGCTGATTTCATTTATCAAGGCCAGACAAATTGCTATGTTAAATCACATGAAAAATGCCTCAGATGGAATTTTGAGGGGACTCAGGAAAACAAGGAGTGTTGTCCAACAAATCTGAAGATGTTGTGCCAATGATTATTGGCTGCAGCTGTGCAAGGAAATTCAGTGGGTATTTGACACTGGAAACAAAGGCATGTATGACAGAACCCAGAGGCATTAGGTCCAACTGCAAAGAAGACAGTTCCATTAAAGACAACATCAGAAGTCATAACAGACCAAAAGCAACAGACAGGAAGATGGGTAGAATGGTATCTTGAGGTCTATTCAAGGGAAAGCAATGTTACTTAACTTTATTGAGAGTCTGTCTGTCTTTGAAGAGCCTGATGATATTCCAACCTAAGCAGGCCACAGACAAATCTGGCCATTGCCAAGGCCCCAGGAAGAGATGGCATTCTTGCAGAAGTGATCAAGTGCAGGCAACCTGTGCGTTTCCCTCACCTATAACAAGCTTCTTATTCACTGCTGGACAGTAGGGAATAAGATCCTTACCGACTGTGTTTACCATGAGTCACTGTATGGCTTCAGCACTTGTAGGTCCACCATAAATATGCTCTTTTCACTCCAACAAATCCAAAAAAAAAAAAAAAAGTGTAAGGAAGACAGAGACCCCTCTATACTGCCTTCGTTGACCTGACCAAGGCCTTCACCCTTGTCAACAGAGAAGGTCTCTTAGAATCACAGAAAATTAAGAGCTGGAAGAGACCTCAGGAGGTCATCTAGTCCAAACCCCTCCTCAAAGCAGGACCATCCCCAACTAGATCATTCCAGCCAGCTCTTTGCCTAGTTGGGCCTTAAAAATCTCTAAAGATGGAGTAAGTAACTTGTTCCTATGCTTCACAACCCTCCTAGTGAGAAAGTTGTTTCTAATCCAACCTAAGCCTCCCTTGCTGCAACTTGAGACCATTGCTCCTTTCTCTGTCAAAAAGCTGCCTCCAGAAATAATAGAACCATCCATCCCATGCAGGACTTGAACCTGCAACCCCTGGTTGAAAGTACCTTGTCCTTCAGGCCACTCAGACTACTCTTGACATTATGGAAAAAGATTGGCTGTCCAACAAAACTCCTCAGAAAAATCCACTCTCCTTCCATGATGGAATGTAGGGAACAGTCAGCTACAATGAATCATCTGCAGCTTTTAAAATTCAAAGAGGAGTCAAGCAGTGTAGTACCTTTGGACCAACACTATTTGGAATTTTCTTTTCTCTTTTTCTGACATACTTTGGGGATTACCAGTAAAATAATTTATTTCCATACATGTTCAGATGGAAAATTAGTCAATCTCACATGACTTAAAGACTAAAAAATGTGGAAAGATTTTTATTTCTGAGCTGCTGTTTGCTGAAGACAATGCACTGATAGCCCACGCGAGACTGACCTTCAAAGCCTCATCGATCACTTTGCTCATGCCTGCCAAGAGTTTGGTTTTATAGTCAACATCAAGACCACCGAAGTTGTTGGCCAGAACACTGATTTACCACCAGCAATCACAACAGGTGAAAATTTATTGGATGTTATAAATAAATTGACATCCTTTGGCTCCACTGTTACCAACAACCTGTCACTTGAAGCTGGACTGAACACCCATATTGGCAAAACATCAGGAGCATGCTGAGCAACTGTGTGTGGAAGAACAAAAAACTAAGACCAAAGTCAAAGTATATCATTCTTGCATCAATCAATGCTCTTTTGTATGTCAGCGAATCCTGGACCACATGCTTCACTCAAGAAAAGCATGTTAACAGCTTCTACTTACATTGTCTTTGCTACATTCCAGGAATTTCCTGGTAGGACAAAGTTGCCCACGCTGGGACCTTGGAATGTGCCAACATTGCAAGCATCCATTCTCTTCTCAGTCAGGATCGACTTTGATGGCAGAGAATGAACAGTGGTTGTATACTCAAGGTCTCTTGTATGGGGATCTCTTTACAGGAAAACAATCCTGTGGGCGTCCTTATCTCTATTTCAAAGACGTTTGCAAGAGAGATATTCAGGCAATGAACACTGAGCCAAATGACTGTGAGAAGATTGCAGTGGATCAAAGTTCTTGGAAATAATCTGTTAAGTGTGGAATGAAGGCATTTCAGGAAAGAAGAGCACAATATTGCAAAGGAAAGCAGAAACCTCAGGAAGGACTCCACACCACATTCATGACTGATACAATCTTCACACATGATAAGTACAGAAAGGACTGTTATTCAACAATTGGACAGCCATATTTGCAGGTACTTGATGATGTGATACTTCACTCAGCACAAATCTACTGTCTCATGAGACAGACAGATGGCTATGCTCCTGTAGTAAACCTTCCTTCTAGAGTACAGAGAATTAAGCTAACCTCAACCATTGTAACTTGTGTGCAAACAGACAGTTCTTGGGTACCACTCTCCATCAAGCCACAGTCCTGCACAGGTGCAGTCAAACACACAGCATACAAAGGACCTGATCTATTTCCCATGGGAGTCAATGAGTGGCCATTAAGTTCAAAAGTAATTGCAAGCACATGAGTAGTAATGTTAACCAGATAACCAACCTTTGTTAGTTCTCCTGGACCCGATATACCCATCCAAATTTTTTAGTTTTGAGAATTTTATTATGTTGTTAAATTTTGTTAATGTTTTCCTAGGGAAGGGTTAGACTTTTATAGGACTTTTAGAAGGAGTTATCTTCTAAGGATGGTCTCTCTCAAGGACAAAAGAATGGAGGTGTCCGGGAGTGGCCCAGGAAAGGGACACAAGGAAAAATGCATCACAGTAGAAAGCGAAGGGATGAAAGGGGAAGAAAAGTCTATAAAGGTCATGGAATATCAACTGTTAGCATGGAGAGGATCTGCTCCTAATGAAGATCTCCTGCAATTAGTTGTTGTTTCCTTTTTAAAATCTGGGTACTTTTGCCCCCTCAGGTCACTCTGAAACTATGCAAGAGTAATGTTGAGTATAGTCCTCTCTCCTTTGAGTCTATTAAACCCATGAAAAGCACAGCATTGTAATATAATTTGGTATGCACTGTCCTGCTTTATCAGCCTTTTCAAAAATGCTATTTTAAAAAAAGAGTGAAATTGGAGCACTGGCTTGACATTTAAGTGCCTTAAATCCTCTTTTCCTGAGAACACTAGATGATGTCTTTGACTGTCAGGTTCACATGCTAAACCTGGACACAGGCAGAGGAAGAAAAAAAAAATTGGGGGGTGGGGGCTGAGCACGTGTGTTATTTACCCCAGCAGGTAAGTCTGCAGAAAAGGGGAAAGGGCCATGTGGGGGCAGGACGTGGGACTGAGCTGCAAGGGCTGGCAGGGGTAAAACTGCTGGCTTTCATGTGTAACAACTGCCTCACCCTACAGCTCCTATCTTTAGGAAGGAAGGAGGCGCAGCAGAGACTGCCCAAGTGGCTCCACTTTGGGAATGGCTCCTGTGCAGGGGTGGGAGAACAGCCACGCTCCCAGAAGGTGAGGGCAGCACACAAGACAGTGCTTTGCCCATG
The DNA here is from genome assembly GCF_052110815.1 of Crocodylus siamensis. Classification (NCBI taxonomy): domain Eukaryota; kingdom Metazoa; phylum Chordata; order Crocodylia; family Crocodylidae; genus Crocodylus; species Crocodylus siamensis. Next base: position 71,808,968 of record NC_143398.1, read on the forward strand.
GCAGCAGGCATTTTTTCAGTGGAAACACCTCCTGTGTCGGGGCGGAGGAAAGGGCAGACAGGGCGCGAAACCGCCCTGAGTGTGGGCGCTTCCATTATGTATCCCTTCCTCTCCTGCCCCCGCCCCTTCTACGTGTAGCAGAAGCCATGACCCCTGAGACAAGATGCTCATGGCTCAGTTCCCCAACCCACCAGCTCTGCAGTGCCCGCCCCTCCCTTGGCCCCAGCCCCAGCCCTACTCTCTCCCTCACCGCTGCACCCACTCTCTTTCCGATCCCTGCTGCAGCTTCTGGGAGCCCACAGCTGGGCTGCCCGGTGGCCCTACCGCTGCCCTGCACTTGGGGGAGCTAAGCCCCATTAGCCCCCCACCCTTCTGCCACCTATGAGCTTGGAGCTCCCGAACTACAGTAGCTATTCCATTTGGTCCAGCAAGACTGAGTGGGTGGAATCCAAGAATGTCTAATTGGCCTAAAAAGCAGAAACAATTACAAGATTCATAATGCTACCTGCAGTTTTCATTGGCATCACCACAGCAAACACTGTCATCAGAAGAAATGACTTCAGTGAAAAGTGGAAGCCACAAATCATTTTATCAGCTTGATTCCAGCATTGAATTCATTTCAAGAAAATTATCTGATCCCAGAGTTAGAATGAATTACAGAAAGCATTAAAAATTCACACTTAATTAATAGGCATTTTAACAATAGGGAATATTGCTATTAGAGGTGCGTCTCCCAGATTGCTATTCTCACTCCACTTACATTAAATTGGGCTCGTTTAATAACACGACGTGGGGTTTCCCCAGGTAATGTGCAGTCTGGGATATCACAATGACGTAATTTTCCAGATAATTTAGTGAGACATTGGTCTCAGTCAAAATTCTCAAAGCCGAGAGACATGGAGAACTGACCAACTGCCATCTCTGAAAGGCCTAAAAAAAGAGGACAGAGTCAATTGGTAGGAATGTCCGTAAATCGTGCCAAAAGCGCGCCCCACAGTGGCTTCTGTAATGCTTTTTGTTTTGCCACTTGCCCCCCTGCCCCCTCCCCGACTTGATTGGCAGAAGTTTGAAATATGCCATGGTTTTCACTTCACCAGTGATCAGTGACAAACAACCCAGCTACCGGAGCCCCTCCACCAACTGGGTGGAGGGGGAGTAGGGGGAAGGAAAGCCAGCAGTGAAATGAAAAATATTCAAGTTGCTGCTGTGGGGGACACTTCTGGCATGACTTCAGGCGATCCTTATCAATTGATCTAAAGCTAAACCATTCCCTTTCACTGTCCCTGCCCTCCCCCCTTCTCCTCCTCCTCTTTCCCCAAAAAGAAAGTTGAAGAGCTTGCTTGGTTAATGTCTTTCCCCAAACAGAAAAACGATATATTTTATTGGCTATTACTTGGCAGTTGGAACACAAACTATATACAGACTCAATCAGGCCATTCAAAAGGCAAATGGCAAGCAAAATAGTGTTTCCACAGACAAATACCCTAACCAGCTACCTGCTCAACAGTTTCTAGAATCTCATTTGTTTTCAGTTTATGTATCTATCTATCTATCTCAGATGAGAGGACAGACAGTCCCTTGAATTTTGTTCTTGTAAGATGGAGAGAAAAAAGGCAGAGAGGCAAAAGCAACTCAAAAGGTCCCCAAATAACCTGCATTATTATGAAAAATGATACAGTGCAGAATCAAAACTTAGACACAGAGTTGCTATCTGGTACTACCTATTCCCTCCCAATTATTTTGATTTTGTATTGTCCAGAGAGTTGCAGAGGGGTTTCCCCTCAAAAGTAATCACTACCTGGACAGTAGGGACTGCTCCCTCTCTCCCCCAGAGCAACGTAGATCATAAAACTTAGGGCTCACAAAGAAGAAACTAATCAGGATGGCACCTTTTTGCCAAACTTCCTTCCAAAGCAATCACTACCTGAACAGATTAGTTGGAGAGTTTGAGGGATAAAGTTAAATCAGTATTGAAAAGATCATTCCAGTATGGTCCTCAGTTCTATGCACAGATCATTCCTCTGAATCCAGCTTTTTACAGAAACCAACACTAAGAATTTGGAAAGCAAGTACATATTTATCTCCCTCTAAATTTACAAGATAGGTAATAGGAATACAATCTTCATTTTTTGGCTAAAATTGTTTTAATGAATGTTAAGACAAAACCCTTGGGAAACCAAAAAACCCCCAGAAAATAACAAGAGTTAAAGCCTTCCTCTAAAGCAGGGTTGTCACTCGTAGCCATGTTGGTTTAACAACATAGGCAGGCAAAGTTCTTTGGGTAGATGTAATATCTTTTATTAGACCATATTCGGAAACATGTTCCTTGCAAGCTTTAGGGCACAAACACCCTTCTTCAGGCAATTGTGTTGGAGAATACAAAACAGCAGCAATACTTATATTGCTATAGCAATATAGCTATACCTGAGGAAAAGTATTTGCACTCGAAAGCTTGCAAAAAACATTTTTCCAACTATTTACCTGGTCTAATAAAAGATATCACATCTACCCAAAGAACCCTGCCTTCCTCTAAAGCAGTGATTCTCAGTCAGGGACCTGGAGCATGCTGGAGTGCCACAAGAGCCTTTGAAGGGTGCTGAAGGAATTGTGAATAAGCAGATAAGGGAAAGATCAGGTTCTCCCTGCCTAGTTGTTCCTCTGCCCCCTCTCTTCCCTACCCCACTCCCTCCAAGGAGGTTACCACTGAAATAAATAAATTGATTTTTGAAATGCAATGCTGTTCAATTCACAAAAGTTATGGAGGGGTGACTTGAGTCTAAAAAACCCCCAAGAACCACTGCTTTGAAATGCAGGGTAAAATCAGCTCCAGCCACTGTGGGGGAAAAGAGGCTGACGGCAAGTCATTCAGCCATCATGGCAATCAGTGTGCTTACGAACTAAGAATAGCACATTCTATCAATTTCCTTTCCCTTCTAAAATCATTAGTCAAGATTTGGTACAGAATACCTAGCATCGCTTTTTATGGAAATAAACAATAGCAATTTCACACTATTTGTGAATCTTCTTAATAAGATATTCCTGAACTTAGGTCATAGACAGACTCTGCACTCAGATTATGGCTATGGCCATGGCACTCTGACTATACTTTATAAATGTTGTTTGGGGCAGCCAACATTAGTTCAGACTGTTGAAGACAACTTATTTTGTTGAGCTTTGTGTGTTGTATTGAATTAGCTAAGAGGGTTTTTGATTGGGACTATCAGTTCTGAGGGTTCTTTCTATTTATGAAGTCTTATGCAATACTAAGAGAAGCACCGAATATAGACCTACTATATTTGTTTAAAATCTACTTGCAGACAGAAGCCAATGATTCCAAGCTTCTCATAAGTGCATCTCCCAGAAGTTTGAAATATATAAAACTTGGTTGAAAACAAAGAGATGCAGTTTAATATTACTTTTCAAATAAAAAAGGTACAAGAAAGTTAGGCTACAACCAAATAGATAACTGAGACAACAGAAGAACAGCTGAAAAAAACACCCCAACAAGGCAAGGACACACAGCTGGCTGTCTCACATACTTGGATGGTGGAAGTTAACTTATAAATTATAAAGCTAAACATTAGCATGAAATATTTGGGAGCTGGGTCTTCCAGTCCAAGATGATGGCGACTAGATTGGAGAGGTAAATCTCTCAAATATTTATGCAAGAAGAATGAGGCACCTGAAGACACAGCTAGTCATGTGGAGTATTTATAGGTATGCCCATGGATTTACTTCCATTGTAACATGCCCTCATATCTGCATTTTAAGGCACATAATTCTTTAAAAATTTGTCCTTTAGTGTTTATGGTAGACATCTGTGTCAGGGAGAACAAGTCATTGAGCTATCAAGAAAAAAAAGATATGCCAGGCAAGGAGTTGAAACATGGAATCATGCAGTGGCGGAGGATCCAGATGGGGTGCAATGGCACAACTGCATCCTCTTTTTAGACTGCACTGTGGGAGCCTTCAGAAACTGTTTCGAAGTCCTTAAAGCAGATGAAAATCCACCATTCCCTTCTTCATGCTCAGAGGTACCTCCCCTTCCCCCCATTTCCCACCTGCTGCTTTTCCTACTGTCCTAGAGGTGTGGGAAGCTCCAGAGCCACTTTTGCCTGCCCCAGCCAGGTTACTTGGGGCTGGGTTTTGGCTGCACTCAGCCCAAGGTTGCAGGGCTGGGGGGGGAGGCAGGGGGCGGGGGGGCACACAAGCAACAGCTGCCTGTGCCCCTGGCACATCATATTTAATTCCAAGATGAGGGACTTCTCCCCATATTAAGTGGGGGAAAAACTTTTATCCTGGAATCAAGTAAATACATAAGTTTCTAACCTGATCTTTCCTTATTTTAGTCTGAGCTTTTACCTTCTTGCTACTGATGCTAATTGTGTTAGCTATGTGATCACGGTTAACATTTTTAGTGAAGACTGAAGTCAAATATACATTAAATGTTTTGACCGTCTTCAGACTGTCTACCATTAGCTTTCCCTCTTTGTTGAGTAGTAAGCCAAGTTTTCCTTGGTCATTATCTTACTAAAGCAGAGATGGAATGTGTTCTTGTTACTTTTTATGTTCCTTGCTAGTTCCATTTCATTTCATGCCATGGCATTTTTGATTTTGTCTCTAAATGCTCATGCTATTTTTAGTGCTATTCTTAATAAATTGGCCTATTTTCCATTTTTGTCTTCCTTTTTAAGTTTCAAGTCATTAAAAAGCTCAGGTTAGTTTCTTATGCCACTCCCTCTTTTTCTTTCATATTGGAATAGTTTGAACCCATGCCTTTACTTTTTTAAAAACTGGCAGTCTTTATTCTGCTATTACCCATCATTTGCCCAATAATCCTAGATTGCCTATCTAGACACCAACCACAACCATCAACCATGTTTTCTCATGTCGTATTTCCCAAGGACTTTCAACAGGTTTGTCTCTGACTACATTCTAGACCTCAGAGAAAATATACCGAACAAGTTATGATCCCGTTCTTTTTCCCCCCTGCCTCTTTCTTGAACAAGCCATATCTTCTTCCATACCAATATGCCAATTGTAAATTAACCCATTACATCATGCTAATTTTGTCAGAATCTATGTACTGATACTTCCATTTCCTCCTCTTTATTCACCAAACTTTCGTTACTACATAACTGACATGTAGTTTCCTTCATATACTCCCATGACTTAATTAATACATTTCCCCAGTGCTCCATAGATTTTAGGACTTTGTCCAGAGTTATACTTACTTATGGGTTTATTTTACTGGCCCTGCTGAATCTAGTTTGAAGTTCTTCTCAGTGGGTTAAGCAAGTCTATGATCAAAGTTGCTCTTCCCATTCTTTGTTAGATGGACCCCAGGTTTGCTCAACACATTGCCTTGGAACAGTTATTTTCCCATGGTCAAGGAAGCCAAAGACCTCTTTCTGATACCACCTACTTACATTCATCTCAAGGATCTGTATGTACCCACTCAGGGTAGAGAAAACACCACATGAGCACGAACTCCTTCACCGTTACTCTCAGAACCATGACCTATTCAACATCATACCAGGCAGTATGATCAGTGGTTGATCAGCCTTAGATTAGGAGTCACAGTGCCAGATGAGCTTCATCATGCTTCATCAAATCAGCAGCTAAATGCCTTCATCATCCTCAATAGGGAATTACCAACTACCACCAGAATTTATCATTTCCTTCAAAGAAACGACAGCTATCAACCTCCCATCTTTGGAGTTGGGGGGGGGGGGGAACGGGACAACAACTGACATCTTCTCCAGCACTGCGTTTTATAGCTATGTAACAAAACACTTCCCTATGAAATGAGAAGTTGCGTCAAGATTCATCACCGTTCCCCAGCATCACCTATTTCATGCTAGGTGATGTCTACAAAAAAATCTCTTTAAAGAGAGATTCCCACTGTGACAGGAAGATGGTATATATTTTAATCAAACCCAGCCACATTCTGTTACCAGAACAAGTGCTTATGGGAGTTTTCTTACTTTAGACATGAGTATATTCTTATTTTAGCCTAAAAGTAGAGAGATAGTCTGTTATTTGGAGATTTTAAGGATGAAATCAGAATGATGGACAAATTATCTTGCGGCGATAAAGAAGGTCGTGTAGAACTAAATATGATTCATTAGAGATCAATATAACTCGGGGGTGTTCAACATCCAACTGGCTGGCCAAATACAGCCTGCAGAGCCATTGCATCCAGCTTGCAGAGCTCCCCACAAGTCCAGAAATTTGGTGGCAGAGTAGCAGTGGCCATTAATAGTGGCCAAATTTCCAAACCTCAATACCGGTATGGCTGGTCAGAGCCAAACTATACCCCCTTCCCCGTGGGGCTGGGCCACGCCCCCTCCCACTTCTGGATTGGGCCCTGGCCATGCCACCTTTTCTCCCATGGGGCCAGGCTATATCCCTTTCCCTCTTGTGGGGCTAGGATGGAACCTGGCCATGTCCCCTTTCCTCCCACTGGGGCTGGGCATGCTGCCTTCCCCCCATGGGGCTGGGCTGCGGCCTGGCCATACTTCTTCCCCTCTCTACAGGGCCTGGCTGGGGTCAACCTTCCCCCCAGCACCCTCCACATGGCAAGATGGTTCCCACTGTGGCCACCTGGGACCTGGATCAGGAACAGCTGTCTGGCCTGCTGGGCAAAAAGGTCAGGCACTACTGACATAACCTGTGTAAGTTATAGTTAAACAGCAGGAAGTTAAAATAAATGAATCAGTAAAAATCAGAAAGAGAAAAAAGCTAAACACATGTAAATAGTAAATATAGCATGAAAAATTTTAAAATGAGTAAGGTCTATTAGGCAACTGACAGAAGACAAGTGGGCATGAAGCAGAAACAAAGTAAAAGAAAGTTAATACAGGCAGAACAAATCAGCCTGACAAAGTGGTGGAAGTCAAGCAGATTTCACTGTTGCTTTCAAATTCCTGCAAGACAGAAGCTTTGTCTGAGAAAAGAAACGTATGCTATCTTCAGAAGGGAAGGCATGTCATAAATTCAAATGCACTCACACAAACACCAAGTAAACTATTCTGTTTTAATAGCACATAGCTCAACAATAGTCCAATTTCCAATTAGCCCCTACATTGAATATACCGATCACCAAAAACTATGATGAAACACAATTAAAAAAAATTAGGTGATACGGCATTTTCTACTTCTTAATACAATTAACTGTTTGGGATTTTAAAAAAATAGACTTTATTAAACGGCACAACTGGTTAAACATTTAAAGTAGCAAGGAAAATATGACTAGGACACACACTTAAAAATTATTTTCTGTAATTGTACTTGGTACTGTTCAGAAGTCTTTGTTTCATATTTCCAAAAGTAGTAAAATGTACCTATCAGCTTGAACAAAGAACTTTATTATAAAAGTTCAACCTCAAAAAAAACCAAACAAACTATAACAGCAAAATGAAAACAGGTCATACATTTAAAACTCTTATTATTTGTTTGAAAAAACAATTCAGCAAAGAGTAAGGTCTTAAGTGCATTGCTACTTGACAGCAAATATACACAGTAAATCTACAACCTGAGCAAGGTATATCACTGAAACATGCGGAATCAATGTTCAATTCTGTGCGTCTGACAAAAATGAATAAATATGGTCAGGTCACCCCCGGTTGTTCATTATTTTGAAAATTGGAGTACTAAAGTGTATACACTGTTCTTAATTTTATATGCATTTTTTGGGGGAGAGGGGGAAGCAACTAGGGCTATGAAGCTTCGGTTGCTGATTTGATTCAGAGAAGATTCGGCCCAATTCGGCACCCAAATCTCCAAATCTGAATTGAACCAGGAGGACCATTAATCTCTCCAAAATTGAATCGGAAGCCTCCAATTTGATTTGGAGAGATTTGACAATTTGGCCATAAACACAGCTTTACATGATTTTTCTACATACCTCGTGGTACCAGGTGGCTTGTGAATGCTGAGATGGTGGGGTATCCACAGGAGCATGGAGGGATCCCCAGCACACTCAGCGGCAGACCCAGAAGTGGATCGGAGTGCATGGGGGACCCCTCCCCCCCCCGCCTCAGTGACTGGAGTCTCCTGGGCCTGGGGGGGCACCTGGGGTTCCCCCACAGCCAATCACCAAACCAGGGCGTACTTCCAGTCCACTTCCTCGTCTGTCACCATGCATGCGGGGGGCCACCCCACGTTCCTGTGGGATGCTCCATCCGCCCCACCATCTCAGCATTCACAAGCCATGCCTGGTACCTCGAGGTATGTAGAAAAAACATTTAAACCTGTGCCTATGGCCGAATCGCTGATTCTCCAAATCAAAATCAAATCTTCAGATTCAATTCGGCTGAATCGAATCGAGACAGTGATCTAAATCAGTGAATCGAATTGGGACAGCGATCCGAATTGGGCCGAGTCCGAATCAAATACAGCCCACTTTTTCATGAGTAACAAATCTTAGAGAGAACCCAGTTACCATATACGTACACTATTCAAATATAAAGTTTTCTGACAGTACACCATACAATTAGAAATTATAATGCACAGTATGTTTTCGCCTGCATGTATTTCATCCACGTTATTATTTTAGCTTATTTTAATATTGACAAATTACACAGTCACTAGGATGGAACTGCACAGAGCTACTAACTTTTCTGACAAAAATCAGCAAAAAACACAAAAAAAAAATACTGAAATAATGCTTAACGTAGTTCAAAAGGGAGCTGTATATATAACTTACCATGTTATCATTCTCAAATTGTACTCATTTTAGAACAAATTTGTAAGAAATCATTAAAAAGCAACACTTATCAAGACTAAATCCTTGTTTAATTTACTCCTTGTTTGATAGGTTTTATGCCTTGTTTGATAGGTTTCTCCCTTGATATTTTATGTCTTAAGTGCTAAATTCCCCAAGGATTCCTTAAGGTATTAACAAAATCTTCATCATCCATAATTCCGATACTTAGTCCTTCATAGTAATCTTCAAATTCACAATATGACACTTCATTTGGATTACTGCAGGCATCCTGCAGCGTTTCAAGAAATGAAGACTTAATTTCTTCCTCTGTGGCATCCCCTGTTAAAATATTATTTACCATTAAACACATTCACAAGAATACTCAATAGATACCATTTGATATATTTAAAGTAAATATGTAAAGTTATGCCTGCAAAGATTTTTCTCCTTCAACAAAACTATAATATTTAGATTTTTCAAAAGAAGTAGCTGCTGACTACCTTAAAGCAGGCTTTAGTTTGCCAGACTGTGTAGTGGATAGTTGTACCTAAGGTAGGCCATGAGATTCATTGCATCCTACTAATGCATTATTACAGCTATTGTCATCATTTTTCTTGAAACACAAGGTCAAAACAGATGAACAATGATAGGGAAAATTTTCTTCAAAAAATTCCAGAAGAGCCAGATACAATCTGTAGCCTACTGCTCAGTCACTAAAACTTTAAACTTTGTAATTAAAGTGTGTGTATTTAATGCAATACAAGATCAAAGCTCTTAAAAGATCTTGGGATATCAAGTTTGCATTCTAAATTGATTTGGGAATTATGAGTGATTTCTTCTTGATCAAGATTAAACCCAAATTACTTTTAACACAGAAAATGAAAACTACATATCTGGAATTCTTGTCCTCTAAAAATACACATTGCAATGGATTACCACCCTTGGAGCGAAATTCTGGCTCCTCTCATTTCAGTCATTTTTACTCTTAAACCCACTTTCTATTCATGAAGGCAAGCAGCAGCACCCTTAAACTCTAAAGTTCTTTGCTTATGACCTAGGTCCAAGATCAGCAACACTGTACTAAACCTTGCAACCTGGTTGTCGCCATGGGTTGCCAATTTCAAGCTGCTGTTTCAGCCAGCCATGCTCTGTGGGGAGGGATGCTTTCTCAGCCCTCTAAATGAAGCCTCTGTTCGCTGTTGCTACCAACAAACATGTCAAGCAAGGATCTGAAATGCCTAATTCAGTGGTGACAATGAACAGAAACTGCAGTATAGGGGGGCAAAGGATGAGAGCACAGCATGTGCAGGAGCAAGGACAGTTGGACCTAGAGAAGCAGCTGGATCACACAGTTATTAATTAAACGTGGGCTGAATTGGGTGGAACAGCAGCACCTTCGCTAGGCATGAGCACCCCAAGTGCCCCCGCCTGCTGGTGCTGCCACCATTGCCTACCGGAGCTGTGCACCACGGAAGAAGTGGCGGGAGGTCCCCACACTCCCCATCCTCCCTCACAACCACACGCTGCCCACCCAAACTCCATGCTGCTGCCACCCCCCTGGGCACAGGCTGCATGTGCCACCAGCGCCAGCCCCACACTCTGCGCTCCTACCCAGCTGAAGCTCCCCCCCCCCAACTGCTTCCCTACCTGCCGCCCAGAATGGCACTCCAGGGAAGCCAAACAGGCCACTAGCGGCTGCAGCAGTGACAGTAGCAGCCCTGCCCAAAAGCTGCATGCTGACCAGGCTGGGCCCTTCCACCCACAAGAACGGGAGCGAGATTCAATAGGGTATGTTGGGGGCATGTGCATACGTGGGCGCCTCGCTCCCACCCTCATGGGCGGAAGGGCTAAGCGGGTATAATTTGTTGGTGGGCACCATGGGCCAGAGGAAAATGCCTGGAGGGCCAGATGAAACTGCCTGGCGGGCCGGATTCAGCCCACAGGCTGCATTTTGCCCACTCCTGACTTATACTGTCATTCAGCTGTCTTGGTAAGTTCCTTTTTTAGATCAAAAGGGCCAAACCTCCAAACCATTACATACTGACAAATCAAATTAAAAAAAAAAAAAAAAAAAGGACGGAAAGCGGTTACATAACCTGCAACTCAGAAGACAGGAAGTAGGGGTAGTTCACTAATGTGCAGCTCAGAGGACAAGAATTACAATTAAGTAATATTCTCCCTCTCCCTCCAGTCTAGAAATTCCTCTAACCATAATTCTGATGTACAGTTCACATACTTTTTTGGCAGAGGCTTCTGGAACAATCCTTTCCCCTTTAGTTGCAAGGTACATCAATCTGCCCTACAGATGGCACAACAAATGGCTAAGGTAACACCAGACCCTTCCTCTATTTCAAATTCCAAAGAGCCTAAAACAAAAAGCACGTATCCCCTCCCTCTACTGAAAATTCCGCATATTTTATTTTGCCCCTGGCCAATTCTTAACTTCCATTAGATCTTTAGAATTCTGTAGGCTTTTTTTCTTTTTTTTTTTAATGTCAACATTGAAACTGCAAAAATCCTTCCCCAAACGGCTAATCACAGAATGGCCTCTAAACATATAAATCCTCACCTGCTTCCCAAATTGAGCATAGAAAGTTTTCTTTGTTTTCCCAGCCTCTGGGGTTTACTCACTCATGAACATTCCCATGATCTGTCAGACACCCTCCCACAACAACTACCTTACTGAATTATCACTTTAGAAGAACCAAAATTTTGGTAACAAGGGTGCTGCTCAACACTGCTGAAGCAGTGCTAAACATTCAAAGTTCCTATTGGTGTCAACAAGAACTTAAGTTCAGAATTTCTGAAAATATCAAAAGCACAGCCAAAATGGAAAAAAAAAAAAAAAAAGTATAATGAAAACTACAGTCAATTCAGGAATTATGTGAAGGACTGAAACCAGTAAAGAAAAAAAAAAAATCTATGACGCGAGCCTTCCCCTAACCTCTCCCCTCCTCTGCCTCCAACATTTCTCCAAAAGCAAGCTATGACAACTAAGATTTCTTTGGATTATAGGAACTCAAGGTTCAAGAAAGGTATGCCTGTTATAACTATATTTTTCTCCTGTAGTAAAAATTAATTACAATAATTGTAACATATGAAGCCATTTTTAATTAAGTTTGTGAACATTATGGAAAGTACACAACTAGTCACCAAAAACAAAACAACAGTTAGTTCATTAAAAGTAAGAAAAAGCTTCCTATGGTGCGTGGATGACCTCTACCTGTCTGAAGAAGTCTATGGGCCAACAAGAGGTAAAGTGCTGCTGGACCTGGTACTGGCCACTGGGGATGACCTAATCACCAGAGCACCCCGAGGGATGACGAGGTTGAACGGTCACAAACTCCTGCAAGACCGTTTCAGGCTGGACATAAGGAAGAATTTCTTTACTGTCCGAGCCTCCAGGGTCTGGAACAGCCTGCCATCGGAGGTGGTTCAAGTACCTACACTGAACACCTTCAAGAGCAAACTGGATGCTTATCTTGCTGGGATCCTATGACCCCAGCTGACTTCCTGCCCTTTGGGCGGGGGGCTGGACTCAATGATCTTCTGAGGTCCCTTCCAGCCCTAATGTCTATGAAATCTATGAAAATAAACAATGGAGAAAAACTGAACTTATATATGAAATTAAGCATCTTACTGATCAATTAAGCAGTCCCATGTTGACAAACTCCTCTTTTGCAATTTCACACAATTATCCAAGTCTTAGCAAAAACAAAATAACTTAGACTAGGTGGACTATTTTTTTTAGTAACAAGTTCAAACGTTCCTCTGTCCATCAAATGCTGAAATGCTGTTTCATAAATCTTAATTCTTTTCTATTTAGGTTTGAGACACTTGAGTCCTAAAGCAATCCCTTGAAAAATTTCCTGTCTCTTCCATAAACAGATACTGAATGATTCCATCTGATCGGGATGACAGTGGGCAACAGAAACAAGCTCATATGGGAATGCTTCAGGGTTAAAGCTTTTTAGCAATAACCTGGTTAAATGAAAAAAAATCACAATGATTTGTGGGAGGGTTAGAGTATTTTATTCCAAAAAATTCTGGATGTAGATTGCCTATGCTGTTCTCATAACCTACAAAATTGTTTCAAAGAATTAAGATATATGACTGATAGAAGCAGTCCAATATTAATTTCTCACATGGATGTGTGTTCTGGAAATTCAGTTTCTTCTGCAATGTAGTCTTTCTTCAGTTGCAAATTTAAACTACATAATAGTATTGTTTTAGGTGGCTTAAAAGAAACAACATAAATATCTCTATCTGTAACACATTATCAGGAATCCATATCCCAGAGCAATACTAGTTGTTTATTTAGAAGATAGTTTATTCATTGGATATAATTAACACTTTCTGCAGGCCTGAGAGAGTTCACTAGAAAACAAGAATGAAATGAGAATAGATTTTTTTTTTTTTAAAGTGCAACATTAACTCTTAGTTGGAAAAAAGTGTGAGACACTTTGTCCACAAAAAAATAATGTGAAATAAAATAAAAATCACACAGTAGGAATTGTGACGAGGAAGTTCCCTAAGCATTTAGGGCCAGTTCCAATCAGAAAAATATGTTAGCAGGAGATAGCGGACAAAATTCTTATCATCAGGCCCAAGTTGAAGTCAATATAAAACACAGCCCAAAATTACAACTCACAGGTACTCTTCTCTCTCTGTTAACAGGTAAAATAAGCTTGCTAATTAAGATGCATGTCTTTTATATGGATTACCTGACAATACTTGAGGGTGTTTCTTGGCGCAATAACATTTTCTAATATCTACCAAAGGCACACTGCCAGTCTTGTTGAAATCTAGTTTCATATATGCCTAAAACAAAGATAAAAAAGAAAAATAGGCAGGAGAAATGAATAGAAATGTATTACATGAATACACTTAATTGCATCAGACATTTTTATGTTCAACAGAACAGACTGCACTTGGACTGAAGTACTTACATGTTTTATGCGAGTAGCTGTACTCAGAAAACTGACTTTAGACATCATGGAGCTCCATACTTTTTTCTCTCTCAGTGACTTCATATTAAATTTAAATCACTTCACAAGCCAAAACATAATCTTTTTTCCCTGCCAGCACTGCAAGCTCAACCTAGAGAATTTAAAATCAACCTGCATTTTCTCATCCTCTTGTAACTACAGTAAAAAAGCTGGTAATCATTTCTTAACTGACAACTGATCATCCAAAGCAGAAAGAGAACTCAGCCTAAACCCTCACAACTTTATTGCTTTGACACTGGTAACTGTAGTAGTACTCTCTCTCTTTCAATGTAGGACTGACAGGAGGTCCTCTAGGAGAGAAAGTACAAGGGCATTGTTTTTTCTGTATTTTCTGTAATGACAGTAACAATTTTCAGTAGCTACAGTGCAAACTGGACTGTAAAGAGTGTTTTAAGTGAAAGATTCCACATTCTATTACCAATCCCTTTGACCACACAGTTCCCCTACATACAACATTTTATAAAACAGTATCTTAAATAAATAAAGAACAGTGACACCTTGTTTTCAGTGCCTAATAGCTATGGATTGCAAAGTGTGTTAACAAAGATCAATAGTAATTCCCCATTTTACATACGGGGGAAACTGAGGCACACAGCCATAGAAACGTCTCTCAGATTTACCAATATACTTGTGGAAGCTTCAATAACTGAATTCAAGTTTTCTAAATGCTAGCCCAAGGTCTTATCCACTAGACTGTACCAAGACAATAGCTAAGGAAGAAGGGCATGCTAACCAACAGAAATGTTTTTTTGCCAACTGCAGAAGTCAAAATTAGATAATTCAGCACAAGGGAGACAGATGCAGCCTTTTAATCAAAATGTAAGTTAGTTTTTACAAATCAACATAATATTCTGAAATTCTTAAACTTTATTATGGTATTGATCAAAAATAAGATTTGAGAATTTCATTTTCTTCTGTGCAGGTAAACTTCTATCTAGAAAAATTACACAAACTTACTTTTCTGACAAATGCTTTTCGATACTCATTCATTTCCCCAAAGAGCGCACGGGTGAACTCCCCATAATCAACTTCATCATTTCTGTTGTCATCAAGAATAAACCACAAAGACTCAAAGTCCTGAAATTCAAGAGTGACTTGTCAACGTTACCTTTTACAAGACCTACATGAATGTATATCATTGGGCACCTCCACCCTATTAAGTAGGATCAAAGACTACTATTTATTGGTCAAACAATATGCATTTTATGATAAATGCTTTTCAGTCATGTAATTATGGAAAGAGACTGAATCACCACAAACTAATTTCCTAACAGACAGATGACTGGTAGGTACAGTTATCACTGAGGGCTTCATTCTGTCTTTCAAATGTACCTCAGGGGACATGCCCTCTGAAATTTCCAAAAATAACTGAGACCCCCAAGAAGCCATAACTTATCAAAAAACCTCTGTTCTGCCATTAAGTGGAAAAGAAATCCCACTTCCCTTTTTTCATAAATGCAGCACAGATATGCACCACAAGTGTTTTAGACTATGCAAACCCAGACTCTGTCTTTACATAGTACCAGAGTCAAATGCACCTTGCTGAAGAATTTATGTTATTTTACAAAGACCATTTTTCAGGTTGACCTCAACAGCCACCAAGACTGAGACAAAAGCAGCCTTGGAAACAAAAGTCCTTTCCAAGAATTCAGATCAGTAATGGAAGTAACCATCCTAGGAGCAGTAATGGCAATCAAAGCCACGATGCATGATGGACCTTTATCCTTCCTGGATCATAAAGAGAGCAGAATTTGTGGAATACTCACCAACAGAGATTGTTAACAATTTTGATTAAGGAAATTTATAGGACCAATCTAAGAAATATGGGATAATCCAGGTTTCAATAAAGAAATTATTATTCAAAGCTAGGGCAATCACAAACCAACAGTCAGTTAACTAGTTTAACTTCTTTTTTCTAAAAAAATTGTTCAACACTGCCTATCAGCCAGTAAAAGCTCAGATCTTTCTCAGTTATGTTTCAGGTCATGTCTTAGTACTACATCTCTTTCTAGACCAAGAAGATAATTCCACACTCTTCCTGGACTACCATGATTCCTAGTTTGCCTCTGAAGCGTCAAGGTTGAAAAGAGCCTTTTTGAAATATCTTAAGAGTCCTTTCATCTCAGACCCAATTCAAATAGTCATTATGGACAAACATTCTCCCAGCTGCAGATTTTTGGGAAATACAGTTTTGTTCCTCGTATTTTTTCAACTTCTATATAAGACATATTGGAAAAGCCCAAATGAAGCAATATGTGCTAAAGTGCCAGAAATCTGTAGAAGGTAACTAGCTGCATCTCATGTGTATTATTTACTAGGAAGGCATATTATCATTATTAGACACTAAAATATAGTCAAAGGACTTTTTAAAATGTTTTTAAAATTATTAACAAAAGAAAAAAAATAGT
Organism: Crocodylus siamensis; assembly: GCF_052110815.1. Classification (NCBI taxonomy): domain Eukaryota; kingdom Metazoa; phylum Chordata; order Crocodylia; family Crocodylidae; genus Crocodylus; species Crocodylus siamensis. Next base: position 71,825,095 of record NC_143398.1, read on the forward strand.
TTTATGCCTCTGTACTACTTAATGATGCAGAGAGAGGGACTGAAAGCGAGGTTTTAAAATGTCAGTCTGAAAGCAGAAGTACCAAATACCACTGAAGTTTTAAAATTGCCATTTTAACTAGAGGAAAGCAGCAACTCGAACTTTTATAAGACAATCAGACTGTGATCACACTCATGGCTTCAGTTCCAGTTCCACTTACCTGTTCAGACACTTCTAAATGAAATATTTTTAAAGCCTGTTCAAAATCCGCCTTAGAAAGGACTCCATTTCCTTTCTTGTCCAGCTGTCTGAAGTACTTTCCTAATCCTGTTACAATACGAACTCCTCTTTTGCTTAATTTGTTTCTGAGAATACCTGAGGATCCAGAGAAATACTTTTAACCACGTTTACTTGAAGTGGAAAATGATTTTTCCAAAACTACCCCTTACCACGCTGTTAGTTATGTAGTACAATCATGCATCCAACTTCAGTGAAGCCAAAATGCTAACAAAATAATGATAAAATGGGTGCACCTACACAAGATGCTAAATCTGCAGTAGACTAAATTCTACTGCACATTAGCATGTCACAGCAACAGCTGCGCTATTGTGTTAATAAACAGAAAAAATAGTCTACTGTGCATTAGCATCACTAACACCAGTTACTGTGCATTCAGTTAGTGCCTGTTATTACAGGTACTAAACTTAATGTGCAATAACTACAGCATATCAATGCACATGTAGATATGCCCATGATCAGTTATTTCATTTAACATTTGAGTACAGATATTATTTTATGAAATAGCCAGGTTTTACTCACAAAAGCGTAACAAGATCTTAAAGAAGGAACAGGCCTCATATTTCTCTGTAGTACTAACTAGGCAGTTGTAAAACTGTTCACTTCTACTAGGAATGACTGGATACCATTGAGATTCAACACCAAAACTGATTGAGCAACTCCATCTGGTGGAACTGTGCATCTGCTAGCATCGTGTAGAACCTTTTATTCATGAAGTAATTGTAATAGGGTTATTACAATGACTTCAGGCTCTCACTAGCTCAGATTTAACCTTTCTTTATGCAAATAAATATATGCAAATAAATATTAAAAACATATGGGTATAAGGATAAACACAGGACCCCAAACCCATGAACAATTATACAGGTGAGGAATGCGAATAGCAAGACACATTCCACTGCCTTTGGTAGGATTACTCATGTGGGTAAACAGTGATTGAATAATCTGAGCCCTAAATTACAGGCTTACTTTATGCTGGTAAATCAGATTCTTTCATATTCCATTAGAAAGTCATCTGCTCCTATCATAGCAATTTCTGCAAATTACTGACATCTGTTATACATTTGCCATTATACATTAAGAGGGGAAAACCAACAAAATGTTTATATTACAGGATGTTGATATGAAGTCAGTAATAACAGATAACTTGCAGGTATGTACAACTGTCTGGGTTCTAGATCCTAGGTCATCTTCGCTGATAGCAAATATAAAAAGATAGGTGGGAAGCTGATTTACATGTCATGCCAGAAGAACATTTGAAAGAAATATGGCATATCACCACAAATGGCATCCACACATCATTCCTCCGCCCTGATTTTTCTAGAACACAATCTTAAAGCAGTTTTACCAGAGCATTTGCTGAGAGCCATTTAGTAAGTTCCGAATATCCTTGCCAAATAGTATCTAGTCTGTCGAACATAAATTTTGTTGACACATTACCAAGATATTGGAGCAATATTAAAAAGGTCTTTCCACATTATGAATACAAAGCATGCATGTCTCTTTCCAAAAGTCAATATGCTGGAATTGATAGATGAATTAAAATCTTCCAGTAAACACCAACAAATAGGCATGCACATATACACCAGCAAAAACTATTATACATACTTTAGCAAGCACAATATTTAATACATTATCAAATACAGTACTAAGAAAATAATCTATATGCAGGAGAGCATGGGGAAATACATTAAAATTCAATGAGGCAAGAATTGTTGTGGATGATATCTTTTATTAGACCAACTGCATGGTTGGGATAGACTTAGAGAAGCTTTCCGGTGTCACAGTAAAATTCCATGTAATTACTTAGAGGAGACAGGATAAAACATTTCTTTCATGTGTTATTATTGACAGCAACATTTTATAGATTACATTTATAATTAATCTATGCTCATCACGTCATAATTTTTAATGTTTAACAAAAGAACAGAGAAAACATATTTAAAGCACCATGTAATATACATATGTTGACGTTTGTTTGCTCTAATGTCAAATACTAGTACTTACTTACAGAATTGCACATCCTGCTTTTATCTTTTTATTTCCTAAAAACATAATTTTTAAAACCTCACTACAACCTTTAGATTACTTACAAAGATAGTAACATAACATTAAAATTAAATGGAAATATGGTAGAGGCACAAACCTTGAACAGTCCAGAAAACTTTGTTGACATCGGTCTCTTGCTTGCTTCCCACAGAAGTATCTCTAAAATTGATCAATTAATAAATGATAAAAACCACATTCTATGTTATGGAAACAAAAGGTATATAGGAATACTTTTCTGAACAGCGGATTGTATATTAATATTCATAAGAGTATATTACCTTTACTAATGAAGTGTTCTAGCTGTGATGGTCTAGAGAATGTGTGAGAAGCAAGGTGTTTTGGATAAAGTTTTTTTATTGGACCCACCATGTAGTTGGAGGAATTGTTAGAAAAGATTTGCGGCACAAAATGAGGAAGGACACTTTGTGCCCAGAAGTTTCTCTCTCCCAACTAGAAGTATAGCTGGCCAGAAGCTTGCTGCTACTGGGGGAGATGTCACCTTTTTCTACCACCAACATGCATGTCAAGTAACCAAAAAAACCCACCAATTTTTAGCAGCAAAAAATAGAAGAAAAATCCTGTACTCCTACAACCATACAGCACCACTACTTCTCTGCTCTCCCTGCTCCTGGAGTCAGAGGCTGGAGCCACTGTAAGGAAGGTGAGGCATGGGTTAGATGGGGTGGAATGGGAGGAGGTGTCCCCCTGTTTCATTCCAGCACTCTTCCCCACCAAGCCCACTCACCCTAGTCAGTGCTCAAGTCTTGTTGCCTTACTTGCCCATTCATCACTGGTCCAATAAATATATTAGCTCCCAAAACTTTGCTTGTTAACTTTACCAGATATTGGCATACAAAATGTACTTGCAAACTAGCAGAAGAAATGAGGGATCTCTTGCCTGTCAATTTTCTGTTGACAGCTTCTCCCCTCAATCTTTTCTGTCTGGGGAATTTGAAGACATCCCAGTTCTGTTGTTGTAGGCCCCAGGACAAAGCCCTATGTACTTCAACACCGGCCACCAGTGAAGTACTTCCAAAGCAACAGAAATACTCCAGAACCACATATTAGGGTTAGAGAAATATGTGAGAAGCAAGGATGTTTGTGGATGATATATTTTATTGGACAAAGTATATGGCTGAGATAGACTTTAACTTTCAAATGCAATGCATTCTTCTTCAGGTTCTTAGGTTATTAGGAAAATATCTTGATATTCTGTAAGTAGTCTTCAGGTTAACACATCTTTTCATAAATGATTCAATTTGTTATTAAACTTACCAGACCACCAGCACGTGCTGAATAAGGACACAAACCAATGACAGGAAGAAAATTATCAGGTAAAAAATTTCTAGTTCTACCACACAATTTCTTTCCTCATGTCCATCACTAAAGTAGGCCTGGAAATAGCCTCCTGAGCCAACAACCATTAATTCAAAGAACACCTAAAATCAACCCCTGAAATCCTCATGTATAACTACACCCAACAATACTTAAAACACCAATTATACCCCAAAATGTGCAAGTCAAAAACAAAGAAGCAGGGCAATGCCAATGCCCTGCCAGTGTAACAAACCTGAAACAGGGATGTATAAAAAAGTAGTTATATTATCAAAGCGCAACAGTGGACAGAAATAGAACTGCTAAATCATTAAAGCAAGAACTTTGTCATGTAAAGAAATGACTTGGTAACAAACTAGCAATACTTTCCTATTCCGCAGACAGTAGAGGAACACAAACATATCTTACAAATATTCTTCATACAAAACTCTTCACAGGGCCACTCATACCTTGCATATGGAGTCTTTATACTTCTCTAATTTTCCAGATGCCTACCACACAGACTGACACCAAACTATGTTGCTTGAAGGGTTACAAAGCACTAAACCCCGAGCATTTTGTACCAAGTGAGATGGGGGGAAAAGAGCATACACATGATACATATATTCTCTGACTGATTTGGAGCTGCTTTGTATGCATTTATGTACACTGGCCTGGTTACTGAGATGTGGAGGTTTTTAATAATGTACTGTGTGCTCGCCTGGCCTTGAGGATGCATTCGCAAACCTCCTTAGCACACGTGCCCAGTGTTGGGCATTGCGTGGGGACATACGACCTCTGGAGGTGTCCTCGATCACCTAGAAACTTTCCTGCCATGACTTTGATCAAATCTTCAGTGGTGGGTTCCCCTTCTGAGGACTCTCCCAGGAGGGTCACGCCTTCTGGCAGGTATCCATGGGGTTCTGCCTCCCCTACACCCTTTCCATATGCCAGCCTCCAGGATGAGGTAAATAGTTTCCGTGTGGCATACCCTCCGATTGTGCCAGTCCTAGCTCTGCACGTTGCCTGTGCTACCAGAACAGGTGATTCACTGTGGCCTCTTGGTGTTTTCCTGTGGCCAGCTGGCCACCTGTTGTGGATCTAAGGCAGCTCCTGCCTCTCGGAGCGATGCCTGTACCCTGGCAACAGCAAGAGAAAAAAAGAAGAAAGGAAAATCCAAAGGGAATGCCAAAAAAAAAAAAAAAAAAGAACACCAAAAAAAAGAAAGAACCTGAGGGAATAGGCTCGCCGCCTCTCTTCCCTCACAGCCCTTGTGCCTTGGGCTCGAGCCGTCCCTCGACATCGCTCCGGGTCCTCCCTCCTGCTGAGGACCTCTCTTCTTCTCTTTCCGCCGGCTCTTCAGCTGTAAGCCAGCGCTGCCTCCGCTCAGTGTGGAGAGCATTTCCCCCACTCTCACCTCACCTCTGCTGGTGTCGGCTTTTATTTTGGCTGAGCAGTGTTCCCTGGTTACGTCAGTCACCCAAGCCTGCCCCACCTGCAAGTAAGCGCAACTTATAAACTGCACAGGCAGCTCTTCCCAGCACAGCTCATCCTGTGCCTCCCGGCCTGAAATTGATAAGTTTGCCCGGGTTTCAGACCTATCTCTGCGGGGGTGGGTCACCCTCATCCCTTGTCCTACCACAGGGGCATGGGTTCCCCATCCCCCAGTGACTGTCTCCCTGGGACATACTGGTTTATGTTACTGGGAGTTGGTCTGGGAGTAGGAGACTGCTCAAAAAAGCCATTCATCAGCTGGCATTCAGGAGATCTTAAGGGACAATCCCAGAACTGGTAGTTCTGGTGGGTCTACCTCTGTTTCCAGACAATCTAATAATGGCAAGCAAGATCTGCCAAACTTAGAAATATAAAAACTCTGGCAGGGTTTAAAGGCGTGCGCTCCCAAGAAAGGGAAATCAGTTGTTCAGAGGAATCAAAATGATATAAAGGAACCAAGGAGAGCTGAATAGTTTTTCAGCAGTGAATAGTCAGACATCAGGCAAGTTAAACATTAGTTGGTTTTTTTCAATATTTTGTTCTTCCTGCAAAATAAACAAGCTTTATAAAAGCCTCTAGTGGGAAATAGGTCACATACTTCTGAAGAGAAAAACTGCAGAAGCATGAACTAAACCACACCTGCAGAGTATTAAAGGATACAAAGAATACAGTAGCTCAAGCACCAATCTAAAAGTGCAAGAATTACAAAATGTCCTCCGCTATCTTGACTTACTGAAAGGGTGAGGTAGGAGAGACCACAAGAGGGGACAGAAGTGCATCTGTAATATCTGTCATATATTTAAGATCACCTTATGGTTTTAGGAATGGCCATGGATGTCACAACTTTCTAAAAGGATGTTAAGAACTGTAACAAAATGATGGGATAACTATTTTCCAGTAACTGAGGCAAGAACTTACTTTGAAGAAAAAGGTTTCTGGAGCTATAACATTTTACCAGTGTAGTTCTTATGCATACAAAGGAAATAATTCCAAACCCTGTCTTTGGGAGGTAATGACAACTAAAAGGCCACCCACAGACTTGTCTAATCTGTCATTCTGATTAAATTTGACACTTGACAATACTTACCGAATGTGCCTGCCTAAAGAACACAATTTTCTCTGGTGTTTGGTTTAGGACTCTAATCAGCCAACCTGGAGGAACTTTAATATAGCTGAGATCATGAAAATTTGCTGGTTATTGCTTTATCACAGTAGCACACAGAGCTTGGGCTCCATTGCACCAGGCACTGTCTTTATAAAAACATAGGGGAGTTTTGGGTCCCAGATAAAATAACACTTCCTTCCTGAGTTCTGTCCAAAAAAAAGCAGTGATGGTACATAGAAAAAACCTGCTAAACTACACTTCTCTTCCAAGGCTTTGGCTGTTAACTGTAGGTCCTCTGGGTCCAGATGAAGGAGCTATCCCTATTTCAAGAGTTCTAGTATTTTTTCCAGTTGCAACAAAGGTTTTTTGGACTACTGCTAATCTATGCATTTTCTAGACCAGCAGAGGACTTTAGGCCTCCCTTCCTTCAAAGCAGCAGATTCTTCTTTGTACAGGATGAAATTTCAACTGCCACAGAGCAGTCCTGACCTCTGGTTAGTGTCTATTTGAAAGGGATACAAGCCCTTACCTTTTAACCATAAGCCAACCCTGAATGGAAGGAATTTCTACAGTAAGCACTAAAACATGGCTTTCTGCATTTTCTTCTGAAATAACTGGTATTGGTTACTGTCTTAGCCATGACACTGATCTTGATGGACCACTGCTCTGAACTTGTGAAATGGTATCTGTAAGTTTTTATTCAGAAATGTTACCAGCAGGATTGCCAAAGAGAGTAAAAAATCTATTTACTCTGAGCTTTTAACTAAGTTTGTCTTCTAGTATTCTTCCCAACCTGTGAAGCTTCCTTCTATGGTGAGCAGCAAACATCTAGAACAAAAATCAAGTCAGCAATACCACTCAAGGATGAGCCTGATGCAAGATACCAACAAACCTGCCAAGTAGAGATAACTAGCTGCTGATGACTAGTGCCTACCTGCAAATAACTGATTAAATGAAGCTTTGGATCTTTCAGAATCTTTACTGCAGTAGTCTTATTACGGTCAATGCTAAGCTTGCTTTAACCCCTGGGTATTTACGTTAAGTATGTATACTCTGAAAGGCTGGTAAACATGACTTTTGCAGCAACCAGCCAGTATGAAGGAAGCTCTTTTTCCTAGAATCTGTTGTTTGCTTGATACGTTGTTCATAAATGGGAATAAATGTATATCTTGCATTCTGAACCTTGCTTTGACTATTATCAGCCACTTCCCAGAACTATGGGTTCGCAGGCTTAATGAAAAGAATACAAATACTCATGTTGTCCTTGTCATGATGATGATCTTGTTGGTTTGGAAAGAAAATGTATCTGGGTTTCACTGGGAGCTTTAGCCTCAGATTTTTTAATCCTGTTTAAGAAAGTCTCTTGCTGTACTCAGCCTTGGTGAGGCCGCAGCTGGAGTACTGCATCCAATTCTGGGCTCCACAATTCAAGATGGATGTGGAGAAGCTTAAGAGAGTCCAGAGGAGAGCCACAGCATGATCAGAGGGCAAGAGAACAGACCTTATGAAGAGAAGCTGAGAGCCATGGGACTCTTCAGCCTAAAAAAGCTCAGGCTCAGGGGTGACCTGGTAGCAGCCTAAAGACATAAGGGGTGTGCATCACAATCTGGGGGAATGCATATTCACCAGGGCTCCCCAAGGGATGGCAAGGACCAACAATCACAAACTCCTCCAAGACCGTTTTAGCTTGGACGTAAGGAAAAATTTCTTTACTGTCTGAGCCCTCAAGGCCTGGTATAGACTCCCTCCAGAGGTGCTGCAAACACCTACTCTGGACTTTTTAAAAGAAAAGTTTGGATGTTTATCTTGCTGGGATCCTATAACCCTAGTGTAACAGTGTGGGGTCCTAGGGGTGGCCATGAACTCCCCTAGTGCCCCCTACTGTGACAAGCTGGTGTCAAAGGACCCTCACCATCTTGCCCGTCATGTCTTTGATGGTAATAATGTTTAAGGGAAGCTGCCCTTTTGTCCTCTCTGACACGGTGCCCTGATGTATCCCAGTCTGTATCCTGTCTTGGGTGACTTGGTGCACCCCAGCCTTATGAGCTATGCGTGGCTCCAACCACCCCTGTACCATGCCCCAAGCCTCGCAGATGTACTGGACATTGTTTGGTCAATCCCTTTCCGCGCCCCCACGGACGCTCTCTGGCTCGCTTCGCAGCCTGTGCCCCACGGGTGCTCTCTGGCTCGCCTCGCACTGGTGCTTCTCCCTGCCCCCCCCTTGCGCTGGGGCGTCTCACACCTGCCCGCGCTGGGGCTGGGGTCGATACACCCCTGAACGTTGTGCCCTCTCTGGCACCAGGGTCCCCACGCTATCATGGAGCCCCGATGAGGCCTCCTCCAACCCCTAATAGCTTCACCCGGTCCTCCGGTGTAACGATAACAACAAAAGCAATAATGCAAGCCAATCGGCTATAACTCAAATCTAAGCCTCCTGGCTAAAGCGTTTTCCAAACCATGAAACATCTCTCACCTGTCTAGCTAGTGGTTTGTACATCCAGGCCTTTCCCTTTTCCCCTTTCAGGGCCGAGCTCTTTTCCTTGGTGAAACAGTGTTCCTTCTGTATGGCTGCCAGCTGGGAGAGAGAGGGAGAGAGCACCCACAGCCTCCTGTCTGGGTCTTATAGTGGTCAGCCCTGCCCCTTCTGGTCAGCTGACTCCCCAGGTGTGGGCCCTTAGCTCCTCCTGGTTGCCCCTAGCAACCAGCACCTGAGCCCATACTGCTGCTTTTCAGTAGCAGGCACCTTAGTGCCCTGCTACACCTAGCTACCCCGGGGGCTGGACTCTATGATCTTCTGAGGTCCGAGGGCCCTAATGTCTATGAAATCTATCACGTCCAACCTATGTTTTGCTAGACACTGATATACCGCTATACTGTTTTTGACAGCGAGGGTTGGGGTTTCTCTGCTATTGCAGCTACTAATTTCTCAGGTGCTCCCACAAATAGAAAATTACTTGTAAATTTGTGGATAAAAACAGATACCATATTCAAGTCCATTCAGATTATTCAGAGTCAAAACTCAACAACAATATAGGTGCAGCTTGTCCCTGGAATGAATGGCCATCAACTTGAGTGATCTATTAGCAGAGGCAAAAGGATTTAAACACAAAGTTTTGATTTTTTTAATATTGCTTGCTTATTTTTGCCTTATAATAGGAACACTTACTTTTTCCTCCTGGCAACCTGGAGTGTTAAAAATTTAAGATTTGCTGCTGTACAGGCTGTAAAAGGTTCTCCTCTCCATGGAAATCCTCTCCATAGAGTTCCTCTTTTAGCCTGTCCTAGTAGAGTCTTGACATAAGGCAAGTGTCAAGGGCCTAGCACGATTGTCTCTCAAAGTCCATGGTCTAGAAGAACATGGTCAGCAGATTATAGCTACAGAGCAGAACTATCCTCCCAAGTATGTACCATTGGATGCCCATGGTTACTGATCTGTGAGAGAAGACTGTCCTCTCCAGCCCATACCCCAGCTCAGTTGGTGGCAAGAAAACACAGCTTAATCTGAGGTTCCTGAAAAGCTGCCTACACCACTCTTGGATTCAGCTCAATGCTTGCTGAGGTACTATGCTGCAGAAACCAGCACATTAGAGGAAGGTAATTTCTTATCTCAGGAGATGGACAGAGGAGCTACAATTAGAAATGAAGTATTCACCAAAATGGGGGGAAAATTGTATGACAAAATGGTTGAGAGACTCTGAAACACCAATCTTCTGCTGTGAGAAGCAGAAAATCTAGCATCCTGAGCTGACAGGCAGGGTTTGCTGCTGAAGGATCCAGACACTGGAGCCACTCCAAATTCCAAATAGAAGGCAATACCGATTACTGACGAATGAGGAGAGAAGCTGTACAGCAAGAACAAACATATTCCTCAAATGCAATGAATTACATGAATTAGCAAAAATTAAGCTCTTTTGCCTTCCATCTTATGAAAACTTTGGCACAGATGGAAATGTCGCTCTAAATACTGTACCAATATATACTTCAGTACATTGCAATATACATCTGGAATTCACAGTTCTATAGACCTAAATTTCACTATGGCACCTTTACATTACACTACAGGGTAATGTAAATTAAAAAGGGCCTTCTATATGCATGCACTTCCACAGACAAAATTTTTAACAACAATCAATAGCTATTTTAATAAAAGTAGTCTTTAAATAGTGAAAGAACGGTTTTAATTGCAGCATCTTATTGCTGCTCTAGAACAAAAAAATTCAAAGCTTGGAACACTTTCCATAGGTCAATGTGGACTTTACACCATAATTTGACTCAGCAACCTACAAATCCAATTTTATTAAGTGAATTTAGAGTGTACTTTCAGGCAACCCAGTCATAGAATTATGATCTTGCAATTGAAATATTATTTGTGGCAGAACTGTACTCCCAGTGAAATACAGAACCCCAAAAGATAGCATTACTGGTGCAGTTAGCTGAGAGTCTTATTTACAAAATAAAGTTGCTTCAATGGTTCACTGAACCATGACAAAATAGTGAGTTTTTAAAAGTTCTGTTCTTATGGTGTATAGAACAAGCTCATTTATCAAGGTCTATTTCAAAAAAGTAACTGTAGGAATTCCCCTTCCAGAGGGATTCTCTTTTGCAGAAAAGTGATCTCCCTCCAAGCTGCAATATATTTCAAAGGTTATCTCCACAGGGCACAAAGGACAGCAGAAATGTTTATAAAAGAGAAGGGCCTCACATTTACAGGCCCTTATCCTGGGAATAGGAGAGTGCTGCTTCAAAGAAACCCAAGTTGCAGGAAAGGAAGAAGATCTGTACATACAGTCCCTCCTAGACTAAAACCAGATGTCATATTTCTCCTGGAAGAAAGCCTTTTGTCCTGGGATCCTCTTGATGCAAAAGTGCTTATAAAGTACTTATGAAACATGCAAGATAAACGTGTGCTAACACCTTCCCTCCCTGCCTCCCTCCTTCCTGGACAACCAGAGATCATTCGAGCTTCCCGAGACAAAACCTTTTATCCTGGAATCCTACAGACATACAAAGCCAGTGTGCCACTTGAAGTACCTCAGAAGTACCCAACTGTCTGGAGACAACTGCAGCTAATTTGAGCTAATTACCATCCAAGCTGCAGGGGTAGATGGCTGTGCTGCACCTTTTTTGATGCAAGTCAAAGCCTGGGACATCATCTGTTTTTACCCTTGGTGTGTAAAAGAGGGGCTGTGCCACTCTTTTATCTGAGATTCTGGATCGGTCAGAACTGCCTCAAATGTTTTTAGCCTCAGTGATGCAACCAGGTCTTATATTCCTAGTGAAATATATTTTATCTGCCTACATCTCTCATTATTAAAAAAAGTTACAAGTTGATTTAAATTACCCTCCTAGTCAGAAATGTCATTTGCTGCTCATTGGACTCACTCCTAAATCACTGATTTAGTGGTAAAAGAAATAATATCCTTAGCAGTCCTTGTCTACATCCAACTGTGCTGGTAAGGTTACTGAAGAGGAAAATTCAGCCAAAATAGTTAAAACCTTTATTCATCTTTACCAGTGAGAAAAGGACTAAGGATAACAAGGTTAAGCAACGGATTACATGATTATGTTCTCAGATATTCTAACAGAGGTGGAAATAGTAATTCATCTAAGAAAATACCATGAGTATACCTAGGACTTTGAAAAGAGGGAGCACAGAAGGTGTGGCATATCACATATACTACAACACATATTTTTCTCCAGTTAAAGAGAAACTAGTGGCTTTACCAATATGCTAGGAGGTCATGAATTATATTACTCAGTTTAAGATCAAAGGAGAAAAATGTTTCATAGATTTCATAGACATCAGGGCTGGAAGGGACCTCGAGAGATCATCGAGTCCAGCCCCCTGCCCAAAGGGCAGGAAGTCAGCTGGGGTCATAGGATCCCAGCAAGATAAGCATCCAATTTACTCTTGAAGGTGTTCAGTGTAGGTGCTTGAACCACCTCCAATGGCAGACTGTTCCAGACCTTGGGGGCTCGGACAGTAAAGAAATTCTTCCTTATGTCTAGCCTGAACCGGTCTTGCAGGAGTTTGTGACCGTTCGACCTCGTCATCCCTTGGGGCGCTCTGGTGAACAGACGTTCCCCCAGATCCTGGTGGTCACCCCTGATAAACTTATAGGTGGCCATCAGATCACCCCTGAGCCTCCGCTTTTCCAGGCTAAAGAGTCCCATGGCTCTCAGCCTGTCATCGTAAGATCTGTTTTCCTGACCTCTGATAATGCGCGTGGCTCTCCTCTGGACTCTCTCAAGCTTCTCCACATCCTTTTTGAATTGTGGAGCCCAAAACTGGACGCAGTACTCCAGCTGCGGCCTCACCAAGGCCGAGTACAAGGGGAGAATGACGTCCCGGGATTTGCTCGAGAAGCATCTATGGATGCAAGCCAGTGTTTTGGTCGCTTTATTAGCCGCAGCATCGCATTGCAGGCTCATGTTCATTTTGTGGTCAATGATGACCCCCAAGTCTCTTTCTTCTGTAGTGCTATCCAACGTAGCACTGCCGAGCCTATAAGCATGCTGCAGGTTTTTCCTCCCAAGGTGGAGAACCTTGCATTTTTCAGTGTTAAACACCATCAGGTTCTCTTCCGCCCATTTGCTGAGCTTGTCCAGGTCAGCCTGGATCACCCGCCTATCTTCTGGCGTGGATGCTTTGCCCCAAAGTTTGGTGTCATCGGCGAACTTGGCCAGTCCACTCCTGACTCCAGTGTCCACATCATTAATGAAGATGTTGAACAGGATGGGTCCCAGGACAGAGCCTTGAGGGACCCCACTGGTCACAGGGCACCACGATGAGTGACTGCCATCGATTACAACCCTCTGGGTCCGACCACGGAGCCAGTTTCCCAGCCAGCAGATCGTGGTGGAGCCAAGGCCACAACTGGCCAGTTTGGCCAAGAGGTGATCATGGAATACCAGATCAAAAGCTTTTTTGAAGTCAAGATATATGACATCAATCTCTTCTCCCTCGTCCAGGTGATAGGTCACCTGGTCATAGAAGGAAATGAGATTGATCAAACAAGACCTACCTGCAACAAACCCGTGCTGGCTATCCCTTAGGATGTTAGCCTGGGCCAGTCCATCAAGGATGGCCTCCTTAATAAACTTTTCTAAGATCTTCCCCAGGATAGAAGTCAGGCTAATGGGCCTGTAGTTAGCCAGATCCACTCTCTTCCCTTTCTTGAAGATCGGCACCACACTGGCCTTCTTCCAGTCTTCGGGCACTACACCAGAGCGCCAGGAGTTTTCAAAGATCCGTGCCAGGGGCTGGGCTATGACACTCACCAGCTCTTTGAGTACCCTGGGGTGCAGATTGTCAGTGCCGGCTGACTTGAAGGTATCCAGCTTCTCAAGATGTTCCTTTACGAGGTCAGCATTTATGGAGGGTAGGGGATCCCCATCACCCGGATCTCCCTGTCCCACAGCAGGCATGGGCATCCCATGGGACTGATGAAAGACTGATGCAAAGTACCTATTTAATAGGTTGGCTTTTTCCTGAGCATCAGTTGTCACTTGCCCCATCTGGTTTAGCAGCGGTCCAACGTTGCCCTTGCTTTTCCTCCGGCTCCCCACATATCTGAAAAAGGACTTTTTGTTGTCCTTGATGCTTGAAGCTAGTTGGAGTTCAGTTGCCGCCTTGGCTTTCCTGGTTTGCTCCCTGCAGGACTGGACCAGCGCAGAATAATCCTCCTTGGAGGTGAATCCCATCCTCCATCCTTTGTCAGCTTTCCTTTTTAGCCACAGGAGGTCCGCTGGTCCCTGGAGAGCCAGGAGGGCTGCTGTGCCTTCTTGCTGCCTTTCCTCCGTGTTGGAATAGATTTAGCTTGTGCATTGAGGATCGCTTCCTTGAAAAGCAACCACTCTTCTTGAACTCCCATCTCCCTGGGGTCACGGTCCCTGAGGGCCTGACCAACAAGCCTCTTGAGCTTGTCAAAGTCGGCTTTTCTGAAGTCAAGGACTTCTGTGTTGCTGACTGACTTGCCAGCTTTACGGCGGATGGTGAAGGTGATCAGCTCATGGTCGCTGTCACCCAGCTTCCCATCGATCACTAGGTCGCCGATTAGGTCGTCCCCCGTAGCCAGTACCAGGTCGAGCAGCGCTTTGCCTCTCGTTGGCCCATAGACTTCTTGAGTCAGGTAGAGGTCATCCACGCACGAGAGAAAGCTTTGCGACCGCTCGGATTTTGCTGAGTGATCTTCCCACGAGATGTCCGGGTAATTGAAGTCACCCATGACAACCAAGGTCCTGGAGCAAGCGGCCTCAGTCAGTTCCCGGGCGAACTCCTGGTCAAGCTCAGGACTTTCCAATATAACTATTGGAATGAGCTCCAATTTCCTAGATTATATATAAAGTTAAACTAAAACGAGTTAGGCAAAAACAAGTAAAAATAGTAAAAAAAAATATTGTGTTGTTAGTCCTGTAGACATTATAGTTAAATGTATTTCTCTTATTCATAAAACAAAATCTATTCTTCCTGAGAGTCTTGATAGTACCTGCACTACACTGTCAGTCATTTCTACACCTGAGTTAAGGTTACTAGCTCAAGCTAAAAACAAGGCTGTAAAATAGAGGAGACATTGCCAGAAATGGCTAACAGACAGCAAAAATTACAGAAAAAAGGATAGTTTGAGTAGTGGAACATCAAGAACATTAAAAAGGAGAGGCAGTTGTTAACATCCGCTGAGAGATCAGTAGGATTCAGGGAGGAGATAAGCCATGAATGAATTGACTCTTGGAGCACTGCCTGAATAGAAATGCCACTGCCCTTTCCAGGCAGTTGGTTTTAAAGTTTAGGTGGGGCAGGAATCAAAGGGGGAGGTAAAACTGCACCCCCTCCACCCCACTTCATATTCCACCTCTGGGAATTGCATCTGTTATATCTTATTCCTTCTTCTTTTCTTCCAGTTCTGGGATATCTTTTCTTCTAGATAGAAAGCAGAATGCATATTCTTTCAAATGAACCAACTAAAATCTGCTCACGTCAGAAAGGTGGTTAAGATTTATACTCAGGCACAGTCTCTATAAATTCATGTTGGTACAAAATGAACTGAAGAAGGTGTTCAGGAACATAATTAATTCTTTTATTTTAACAATAATCCTTTGACCAATAAACTGTCAAAACATTTATTTTGATAGTTCCATACTACAGCACTTCAGTACTATTCACTGCATTTGTTTTTCCTAACAACAGCCTAAACATATACTTTTAGCAATGTAAGCAGTATGCATTATGTAAAACTTTTTTACAAATTATTAATTTAGGATCATATTTTCAAGGAAGGAAAAGCAATGTGGAAAGCTGTGCTTACTTCAAAAAGTTCACAGATGTTTCATCAATATTAGTGATACGAAGGGTAAGCACTGGGTTTTGTTTCATACTTTCTGGAAGGCTGTGATCAAGACTCCGAAAAGTCAGGTTAGCACCCTGTAGATAACAGCACACAAATGATTTACAGGTAGGTCATCTATTCTCTGAAGTGAACACTTCACCATCAAGAAGTGAAAAGTTCTTCATCAAAAACTAGAATTATTCGAAATGTTAATGGGAAAAATTATACATTATTTTAGAATACAGTCAAAACATGACACACATTTTGTAGTTCATTATTGTAATGCAAGACCAAGAGAAAAAGTTTTAGTTACTCTAAAAATTAAAGGATTAGCACGTCAGATTCTAGGTTGGCAGCTGCACATCTAAAAACAAATGAATTCTTATCACGACTTGCATGTCTGCTATACACTTAATGAGATGCAACTCACAAATCATTTGGACATCCTTGGGGCCAGACTCTACACCTCTCAGGAAGTGTAGTTTTGAAAAGATAGCATGGCATGGGGAGACAGAAGTGGATTTCTGCTATGAATTTGACATTTTTTTCAGGGCAACTGAAAGCAGTTTTAGAACTGGGTATACTTTAAGAAAAGCCTGGGCAGAACTGCCCGTCAGCTATCCTGCAGCCCACAACAGCTATAACCCTATTAGTAGACACGTATCTCTTACTGAATTTATAGCAATTATTGCAATGGAGGCACAATCTTGACTGCGATATCTAGGCGTACACAATGATATCTTCTAATGGTGGTGGCCATCCCTTCTGGCAGGCATGACACAAATTAGCCCCGCCCTGGGTGCCACTCCAATCCTTTTCCACTACCCAATCTGCTGCTCTGCCTTCTGCTTCCTGCCCTGTGCTCCCTGCCTGATCTTCTGCTCTGCTTTCTGCTTCCCAGCCTATCTTCCACTGCACTGTTTGTCCTCTCCCCAATCTGCCATGTGCAACATACACAGGCTGCCCATACCAATACCCATGCCACCTCTGTCCTACAATCATTAAGATAAGTGAATGGAAAAGTCTCCTAATAATTATCTGAAATCTTGATCACTGTTAGCAAAAAAGAATCAGTACAATGTTGAACTGGTTAATACAGTTTCTTCCACAACACTGTGATATAACACAGATACTGATAGGATTCCTGTGCTTATGCAAGAGGAAAAATTTAAACTGAAGTTGGTCAAATAGACCATACATCTGTTTTGAAAAACCTTAGTCAATGTTTTGGTTTTTTGTTTGTTTTTTTTTGGGGGGGGGGGTGGTATTGGGAGGCAACCTTTTCTTTTTTAATCCCACTTTTTCAAAAGTCTGGATTTCCCAATTAAGGTGCCATTTTAGAAGTAAAGCAAAATTGAGGAAAATGTACACTTTGGAAAAATGTACCTAAAGTAGAGGTGCACCAATATAATTGGTCCATATCATATTGGCACCAATAAAAGGAAAACTGACATTATCTGCAATTGGCTTTTTTCAATGGTGTAACCAATAACAACACCGATAAATGCCGTGTGCATGTGCACAGCCGCAGCATACATGTGGCCAGGAATGCACCATGGAGAGCAGAGCCAGCCAGTAAGTCTGTGGGGGGAAGGAAAGGGGCACATAGAGGCACCCACGGTGAGGGAGGAAGTGGGGGTGGGACTGGGGCAGGTGCTGCCCAGCCAGGTTGGGTTGGGTCATGGGGCAGAGCTGTGGGTGGCTCATATGAAGGGCACAGGGAGGTGGAGAGGGGGTGGGGGGCACCTCCCTACTGTGCACACACCCCTGGGGGAGGCCCCCCCCCCCAGATTTGTGTGAAGGTAGGCTGCAAGAGGACTAAGCCAGGGCTACACTTGGTGTAGGCAGCAGCAGCACTGGGAGGGGGGACTACAGGATGGGTTACAGCCACCCCAAAATTCCCCATAGCCTCCCAGCACCACCACCACCACCACCAACTGCAATGGCAGTCCTTGCCCAGCCCTTCCCACCCCACCCCCTGCAACAGGAAACAGGCTGGTATAGCTACTTGCCCTGAGCCTGCAGCCTGCCCTTGCGCTGTGCACAAATCTGGGGGGTACATGCCCCCTACGCCTCCCCCAGGGGTGCGTACAACAGCGAGGAGCTGCCTCCCCATCCCTGTGCCCTCCAGATGAGCTGCCTGTGGCTCCACCCCGACCCACCCCGCCCTAGCTGGGCAGACCCTGCTCTAGCCCCAACCCCACTCTCTCCCCCTCACCATGGGGGCCTCAACGTGCACCCCCCTACACCTCTTCCCTCCCTCCCCACCCCCTTTTCCTCCACAGACGTACCGGCTGGATGCTGCTGTCTAACTATGCAAAGAGAGCATTCACCCAAATGTAAGATTTGAAGGAAAATGAATGACACAATGGAGCAGAGTTAAAATGGGAGTCTTCTCAGGAAAATTACTACAGTATTTAATATCGGAAAATGTACTGCTCAGCCCATCTGTTTCTTGTGTGCACCTCAGAATCATATCACACCTTCGCTTCAGTGCTAACAGAACACAGTACTGTTTAGAGAGTGAACTAGATTCAATTCCTTTTCATGTATCATTATAACTATTTTTGACCTACAAGTAAATACACTGGCAAATCATGGATTGTGGGACTACACAGGTGCCCTGATGGTATAATTCTAAAACAAGAAGACTAAACAGATACAGTTCACAGCAGTTTGCCCTGCAGAACATTTACAGTAGTAATCATGCATAAGAAGGGAAAACAAAGAACCTGAATGTCAGATCCTACACTGAGTATTCTGCGGTGACAATTATACAACTAGAGATAATAACTGGCTACTAAGAAAGATATGGAACCAGCTAATACCATTTTTGTCAACGTTCTTAGTAGCTGTTTGTATATCCTTAACTGTGCTTTGCCCTTAGCTTCAAATAATTGATTAAGTAGAACTTTTAACTATAAGTGACAAGTCTTCAAAATTCTCAAAAAAAGTACCACTTTATTCCATAATCTCTTATAAAGATCTCTTTCAAAAGAAGAAAAAAAGTTGGTGATAAATCTGTTCAAACTTAAAACATTTATCAAGCATATTACTTTACTCTTAAAATACTTAATAATTTTTCAATTATAAGTACCAGCAGACCTTTCAACAGCCACTAATTTTTTACAACTAAATTTGTGCTACTTTATCATTAGGGACTTTTCAGAGCTACTCACTTTTTCAACTAATTTACAGAGCAGTAATTAGCTGTGTTAATCTGAAATCAGGCAGAAGGCAAGGCAGGATAGCACCTTATAGACTAACCCATTCAGAAATGCTATGACTGGATTTACAAAGGTACTGAATAAAATGAATCAAATAATCTAAATACAAAAACAGGGATAGGGAGAGGAAGGGATGTGGGAACACTTATAATATAGTCCCCAAATGGTAGCCATTCAAATCAACAGAACGGACTCAGACCCCACTTCAATCAGCTACAATACCAACCCTATGACAAAGACAACAAAATCCTTCATGTTGTCACCTATAGCCCCCTCTAGAAAACCTTCTTTATATCATTAATGACCTCCAATCCATCCTGGAAAGTGACTGCTAGCTCAAGATACCTTTGGAGGACAAGCCTATCTTGGGTTACAGGCAGCTCACTAACCTCAAATGATGTCCCTCCAGCAACAAATTATCCAGCTCCTATTCTCACAAAGGCACCAAGCCTCGTTCCATATGCAGATGCTAGCTATGCCCCTCATCAACAAAGACTACATAATCACTGGACCAAACAATATGGATTGTAACATCCAAAATTCATTAACCCATCCCTCTGCCAATACTGCATATGCCATCACCTGCCTACACTGCCTCTCTGCTCTCTATACTGGCCAGACAGGAAATTCCCATGTGAAAACTGTGGCACAAGACATTTTCAACAGACCAGATTGTGTTCAGGATGAGCTCAACAGAGATTACAGATTCTTATCCCACTGCCTGGACTAGCCTGGAATAAATTACTGTATTCATTGTAACTTTTATATCCTTAACTATTTTGCTCATCTTTGCTCTCTTCAACTCACCTTTGCCTCTCTCAACATTGCCCCCTTCCCATTTCCCTTCCTCTCCCTTTGTCTATTCTTCATAATGAAATTACTTTATTCATTTCTATTTAGTATCTCTGCTGTCTGCAAGTCTGTTCATAGCATCTGACAAAATAAGCTGTTTCCCATGAAAGCTTATGTATTTCTGAACAAGTGAGTCTATAAGGTGCCACCCTGCCCTACCTTCTGCATAATTTGTTTATGCCTTCAAGTCCCCTCCCAACTGCAGCCTCATGCACTTTGCAAGAAAAGTGCAGTCAGTTTTAAAGCTACCTATGAAATCTCTAATATTTGGCTGACGGTGGGTGTATACAGAAAATGATCCAGATGCCAAAAGTTCTGAATCAAAGCTCTTGAAACTTAACAGAAGTGGGTTTTGGCTCTGTCCCCTTAAAGCCAGATTAGAATCTTTGTGATATCTGAATGCAGATCTTAGCTAAACAGCATTTCCAAATCAGCTGATTTGATGTATTTACACTGAAAGAATACTTACAATATAAAAGTCGTGAAGATCATAGAGCTTTCCTTTTTTTTGACTGCGCTGATGACTATAAACTCCCTTCTGGATGAAAGGTAAGGCATTTACTCTGTAATACAATTCAAAACAAGTTTTAAAAAACTGAACATGAAGAGAAAAAGCTCCTAGATATTGTGGAGAGTATCTGAGATTTACATCTTTTTATAAATGTATTCATCGTACCTGTTTTTGCCAAACTGTCGATATTCGTAAACAGTAAGAGATCCATCACATGTAAAAAAGAATCCAATCAGCTCTCTACAGGCATCACGCCCATTCCTAAAATTATCATGGGAGAGTACCATTATAGTTTTGTGTTTAGCTGAACCTAATTTAAACTCATACAAATGATTACACCACTTTTTTGAAATACGCGTCTTCAGTAACAGTTCAGTGACAGAGACTCTATATTGCATTATCTTTTATCAATACATTGCTGGTTTTGATTAGCTTAGTTAAATACTGAAGTACTGTATACCAACTTGTGGATTTAGTTATGTATTCTGTTCTTTGTCAAAAATGCCTTTCAAACTCTCATACACAGTATATTAAAGGACATTTCACAACTCAGGTGACCAAATACTTACATAAAGATCACTATGTTGGTCATGATCTGAGAAGCTAATGGACTGAATTATGAGCTATGGCCAAGTAAGAACTTAGTGCAGCTGAGGGAAGCTGTTTTTAACCTCTCCTCCCAAATTCAAAGAAACAATTTAGTTTATCCCCATTCAGTTTCATGCAGCCTCATAGCTACTCTGAGCTATATCAGAATGTAACAGCCCCCAAGAAAAATTATACTTAATTTAAATACATATGAACAAATAACACTTATTTATTTCTAAACAGATGGTTCTGAGAAAAAGCAAGTTGTAATTATTCCAACTGGTTGCAATTATTCCAATTATTAAAAAAAAAAAAAATTCACAAACTCAGAGAATTAATACAGGATTTTACAAAATTTCTCATTACCTTGAGAGAATTCTACAATCAAAGCGTAATTTGTTAGAAAGCATATTTTCAGTTAATGCTGATTTGGTCCTTATTCTGTCAAAAGAATGTTGCATATTAGTCAATAGATCTGTTCTACGAATGCAAAATATCATTACTATTTGAAACCATTTCTAGAAAAAGCAATTGGATTACGAGCTGATCCAGGTAACTGTGAAAGTTACCTGCATCAGAAAAAGGACCTGGTTTGCAGAAGCTGCACAATCAGATCATATAATTATCCACCACAACAAGGAAAGCACAATCATAGGAAGTGTCAATATTAACAGGGTCTACTTTATTTAATGGCTGACAAGAGTAATGAAACTTAAAATGTTTTCCTCTTCATTTCCCTTGGTTCCCTTGAGGATAAACATTGCTATGAGAAATAGTCCCTTGAGTAGTAACAGGGCTGCAACTTAATTCCACACTCAACTGTGTTCAATACTAGAGTCAAACTCCTCTAATTTATAGTGCTGGATTTTAGGAATGTGAAAGACTAAAGAGTCCCTGGAGAATAGCTTATGTGACCCTCAGATCTCAGCACACAAGATGATTTTTTACTCACTGAGTTGCTTACCAGCATGGAAATTATCTGGGTGCTGGCAAGCTTGTATCTAGGAATTTGGGGGCATCCCCAAGGTGAGAGATCTAAAGTTCATGTCTATGCCACTTGAGGGTAGTGACACACTGTGCTGCTCTACTCCTGGTACCTGCTAAATTAAGAGCTGTGTAGCCACATTTCATAAGAGCCAATTTGCCAGGGCAGAGCGTGACACGAACAAAGCTATATTGCTTCTTATACAAAAGCTGGCATGTGCAGAACTAGCTCAAGTACCTGCACTGCCTTTCCTTCTGCCTAGATCTTCTCAACAGGAATATTTTTACCTGCGTAACTGTTTCTTTAACCTTCTATTCAGCGACAAACAGATACTCAAGCTAGGTCTCTTTGGGGTGCCACTCCCCAGCCTAGAAATAGTTTGGCTCTGTTCACATTTTGCTGTGCCTCAGTTAATTAGCTTTGTTTTCAATTAGCTTGTTTGGAAGAGCTATTTAACCCACCCTCAGACCCAAACCAACGTGGCTATACCACTTGGGATCAAATAGCTCCCTGGTGCCAGAACTGAGCTGCACATCCTTTCATAACATCTGATGAAGTGAGCCCACAAAACTTGTATATCTACCTTGGCTAGTCTAAATCTAGCCTTTTACTTGACTTCAGACTAACATAGTTAACTAGACCACTCTGTACAAACATACCCTAGAACAGTGGCACCCAACATTGGCTCCACAGGTCAAATGACTAGTGCAGGGTCAGTCTACAGGCCAGACCTGGCATGTGGAGTCTGTCTCAAGTCTCATCTGGCAAGCAAAGCCATGTCACTTGGCATGGGGCTCCCTACAGGTTTGGACATTTGATGGTGCAATAAGCAGTGGCAGCATTAATTGTTGCAGTTCCTGCAGTGGTCAGGAGGCAGAGGACTGGCACAGGGGATACTAGAGGAAGGTACATGAACACAGGTAACATAAATGAAACAAAGACACTATTCCTAGAAACACCCAAGCTGGTTTTCCAAGGCACTTGTACTACCTATAATGAAAGGCATTCATATAATGGCTAAAAAGCACAACTCACTACTCTAATTTTTGTATCAGTAAAACTGGAGGAATCAGATTTTACTACACTTGCTAAAAGTAGCCTTCAGATAAAGCATGCCAAGTTTTAGCTTAAAAGAAGTAACTTTTGCTAAAGTTACAACAGGCTGAAATTAGAAACCATGACCATAAGAAACAACTACAGCCTAAGAGATCTTACCTTGTTTCGTGTAATGTTCTTTTTCTAAACCGCAATGGTGCTGTCCCCAGTGCTGGAAGCATAAGGTCTCTCTGGTAAGTATCATTACTTGTGTTTTGCTCTGGGTCACTTATTACTGCCCTGATTGAAAAACATATGCACAGATACACCTATGAACTGCTACAGCAATACAACAATTACTTCACAAATGGGCAATAAATCTATACACCTTGGGTATGTAGAAAAGGAGACTAAAAGTTGCACATAAATGCAATGACCCACTTGTATGCATTCAATACATGCTATCATAATGTAGTTTTAAAAAAATAAATAATGCCAACACTCTTCTAAGGCCTTACGTACCTGAAAAGGTTCAACCAGTCCTGCCTAAGCAATCAAAGTTCTAGAATGGGATAATCGTCCAGTACTGGCTAGTGAGAGTCAAGAAATAAAAGCACAAGGTAATAAATGCCTGTCTACAGTGCTCCAAAAACTTGTACACTAACGCTCCTTGTCCCAATTAACATGTGGGAAATTCAGGGGGCCCTTTACAATACACCATCGTTGTTATTAACAGTAGTTCAGTACTGAAGGAAAAAGAAATATATTTAACCCATAATCGTGCACCTTGATCAGCCCATGGGTAAGGGGAAGGGAGGCAGCTTTTATGTCTATGTAGAAAGAATCTCAGTCACATTTCCCCAAAACTGATCTGACAGTAGGATTGGGCTATTTACATATACACAGAACAAACCTTATTGTGTTGCTTTTAAAATTTTTCTTATTTCAATGTTTTGAACTCTTCTTCCCAGACTATCATCCTACTCTGATTTCTTTTGTTAGTATTGGATGAGTTATAGATGTTACATTTTTAAATTAAAATGTAATAGAGCTGCAGCTAAAGCACTACTGAACACTGTATTCCATTTTCATTAAAACATTTTAGAGCAAGAAAAGAAATTTAGGAAGCATAAAAAGAGACACAAAAGGAAGTTAAGCAGGAAATGAAAGTCACAGAAACCCAAGGTCCATATCTGGACATATATTTAAGACCTAGATTACTGCCATAAAAGCACTCTAACAAAAAATAGTGAATTTAATAGAACTAGTGAATTTAAGAGAATTCCCTTAACCATTAGTTCTATGTACCATTGGAAAGGTATGACGTGGGACTGTAGAGAATTCCACACTCAAAGCGGGTGCATGTGTCCCCAAAGGCAGCTAAGCTGCTGTTGGAACTGAAGCACAGAAAAAAATTCAAAACAATGAAAAAAGTGGTATAACGTGAGAAAAATTCAGACCAAGACTAGTTAAGGTATGCTTGAAAATTAAGAACAGATTAAGAGAATGATAAATAACATGGAATAATAACTTTAGTCATTTTAACTGTTGATTTATGGGTTCTCTCTCAACATAGCATGGCACTATGATCAATAGAAGAGATATTTTCTATGTGCTCCAGGGATGGGGTGGGGTGGGGTGGGGGGGATCTTTAATTTGAACAGCTCCAAGAGCTACTCTAAGTAAAGCACCCACAATGTCTCATGTATTAGCATCCCCATGCATGCTTCAAAATGGTGGCAGGGGAGCTTTATCTAAAATTCATCAAACGAGCTTTAGCTAAAGCGCCCCCACCACCTTTTTAAAGCGTGGGGACACTGACACACAGGATGCGGAGACTAGATGGAGTGTGCTAATAATGTTGCGCTGAGGACACCGGAGGGAGTGCACGTGCCCCCAGTGTCCCTCGACCTTCGAGGCAGCGGCAAAAGCAGCAGCAGCAGCACCAACAGCACCAGCAACCATCCGCAGCTGAAGGACAGCTGCAGCAACAAGGAGGTAAGCTGGGGAAGGGGAAGGGAGCAAGTGGGGCCAGGTGAGGGCAATCGGGCAGGGGATTCTTTCCCCACCTGACCCCACTTAGCCCTGCTGGGCAGGAACTGTGCTCCCCAGCCGCACAAACAAGGAGTGCAAACAGGCGCGCTCTTTAGGGGCGTGCCAGAGTTTGCACCGAGGTTCACGCCGGGAGAAGTACGAGAGGCCGCAGGCAGAAAAGAACCAATGACGGCAGCAGCAGTAGTCGTCTCCAGGTAAGTGAGTGGGGGGTGACAGCATGGGAGTTGTCACGCGGAGTGCAGCCAGGGCTCCTGCCCCACAGCTGCCTCTTGGCCCGGGGACTGGTGAGGCTTCCACGCAGGTGGGGCCACCTGCCTGTGGGGGCTGCCTGGCTTTGTCCCTGGGGGGGACATGGGAGTGGGGGCTTCTCTCACCTGTCCCACCTGTGCCATGATTGCGGCACTGGAGCGGCAGATAAGAGAGCTCCAGGCAGAGGTGAGCAGGCTGTGGGGGATCAGGGCCATGGAGGACAAGATTGACAGGTACTTTCTCTCTGCAGAGCCCATCCCCTCAGGCTGTCACCACCCAGGAGTCTGCAGGAGGCGAATGGAGGACAGTCACCTCCAGGGCCAGGCAGCGTCACAGGTGGTGTGCAGCTGCATCAACTGTCACCCCAGTACAACTGGGGAACAAGTATGCAGCCCTGGCACTGCTGGAGGAGACTGCGCATGAGGAAGGAGGAAGGGAGGAAGCCACACTCTCAACCAACAAGACGGTATCCGTACCTCCTGAGCATCATCCAGTGACCCAGAAGAAGAGACATTGGGTCATCGTCATAGGGGACTCCCCCCTCAGAGGAACGAAGGGACCCATCCACCGCATGGACCCCAATGTGAAAGAAGTATACCGTCTCCCAGAAGCCAAGATTGGGGACGTCACAAAGATGATCATTGACCTCATCTGGCCTTCCGACTACTATCCTATGGTCCTCATCCACGTGGGAACCAATGATGTGGCCCGGAGTAGTCCAGACCAGATCATGGATGACTACATGGTTCTGGGGGCCAAGCTTAGAGAATTGGGGGCCCAGGTGGTCTTTTCATCCCTCCTCCCAGTTAGTGGAGGCCGTCAGTGGCAGAGCACCTGCATCCATGAGGTGAACTGGTGCCTCTGGAGTTGGTGTCATCACGCTGGATTTGGCTTCCTGGACCACGACCCGCACTTCAGAGCAGAGGGCGTCCTGGGGCGTGATGGTCTCCATCTCTCCCCCAAAGGTAAGAGTTTGTTTTCTTACAGGCTAGTTGACCTCCTCCAGTGGGCTTTAAACTAAATTCGTTGGGGGATGGGGATCCACAGGAGCAAGAGATAACTCAACCAGGTGTAGGACCTGCCCAGGTAAGAGCTCAGGTATATACCAAGGGACCAATTGTCTCTCAGGAAGGAGGGGTGCCCAGGGCTCCCACAGGGGGATTAAGGTGTCTCTTCACTAATGCAAGAAGCACGGGGAACAAGCAGGAGGAGCTTGCTCTCCTGCTTGCAAGTAGTAAAATCGACCTGGTTGGCCTAGTGGAGACATGGTGGGATGAAACTTTTGACTGAGCAGTAGACATAGAGGGCTATAGGTTGTTTAGAAGAGAGAGGAAGGGGAAAAAAGGGGGGGGGGTTACACTCTATGTTAGGGCACAGTATACCAGTTCTACCTTCCAAATGGGACCAGAGGAAGGCTTAACTGAGACCCCGTTGGTCAAGCTCCAAGGAGGGTGGGGGGAGAGGGATCTGGTGGTAGGGGTTTACTACAGGCCACCGCATCAGGAGGAAGAGCTGGATCTGGAATTCTCCAGGCAGCTGGGGGAGGCCGTGCATGCAAAGGATGTTGTGGTTATGGGTGATATGAATTAACCTGACATCAACTGGGAGGAGCAGTCGGCCAGGTCTAGCCACTCACGAAGGTTCCTGATGTGCGTACAGGACCTACACCTCATGCAGGAGGTGCTCGTCCCCACTAGGGAAAACACCATACTGGATCTCGTGTTAGCCTCTGGGGACAACCTGGTGCGGGAGGTGCTAGTACAAGGGAGGCTAGAGGACAGTGATCATGAAATGATCCAGTTTGCTATTCAGAGAAAGGTGGGGAGGATAACTAGCACAGCGCAAATGCTTGACTGTAGGAAAGCCAACTTCGATGTGCTCAGGGCAGTAGTCAGGGAGGCACTCGGAGCCCAGGGGGTAGTTAGTATAGGGGTCCAGGAAAGGTGGTCCTTCCTCAAGGAGGCTATCCTTGGAGTGCAGCAGGATGCAATTCCTCTGCACAGGAAGGCGGGAAAAGGGTTCCAAGAAACCTCCATGGCTGAGTGCGGATATCCAGGCTGGCCTGAGGGCAAAGAAAAAAGCGTACTGGCAGTGGAAGCAGGGGGCAGGGACAAGGGAGGAGTACATCTCCCTGACCCAAGCTTGTAGGGATTTGGTGAGGAAGGCTACAGCAGCACCGGAGCTTAGATTAGCTTCTGGGATTAAGGATAACAAAAAGTCCTTTTTCAAGTATATAGGTAGCAAGAAGTCTCAGGGTAACATTGGACCCCTACGAGGCAGAGCAGGGCAGTTGGTGATGGACACGCGAGAAAAGGCAGAACTCTTCAACAAGTTCTTTGCCTCCATGTTTCTGTCTGCTGACAATGGGGTGCTCTTGGGTGACAGCATAGAGAGGCCCGGAAGGATGCGAGTCCCCCAACAGTTAGTTCAGACCTAGTTAAGGATTACCTGGAGGGTTT
The DNA here is from genome assembly GCF_052110815.1 of Crocodylus siamensis. Classification (NCBI taxonomy): domain Eukaryota; kingdom Metazoa; phylum Chordata; order Crocodylia; family Crocodylidae; genus Crocodylus; species Crocodylus siamensis. The sequence continues at coordinate 71,852,620 of NC_143398.1, forward strand.
AGATGTGTCCACGTCAGCAGGCCCGGATGACCTTCATCCACGGGTGCTGAGGGAATTAGCTGGTGTCATTGCTGAGCCTTTGGCCCAGCTGTTTGAGGACTCCTGTTGCTCGGGCTAAGTCCCCAAGGACTGGAAAAGGGCCAACGTGGTCCCTATTTTCAAGAAGGCGAGGAAGGAAGAGCCTGGCAACTACAGGCCAGTCAGCCTCACTTCTATCCTGGGGAAGGTCTTTGAAAAAATTATCAAGGGCCACATTTGTGAGAGTCCTGCAGGGGAAGTGATGCTGAGAAGCAACCAGCATGGGTTCATGCAAGGCTGATCCTGCCTGACTAACCTGGTCTCTTTCTATGACCAGGTAACAAAGAGCTTAGATGTGCAGGAGGAAGTCGATGTCACCTTCTTGCACTTCCAGAAGGCCTTCGACACAGTGTCCCACCCAATTCTGGTAGGCAAGCTGAGGGACTACGGCATTGCTGAATGCACAGTCACATGGGTGGCAAACTGGCTCCAGGGCCGCGCCCAGAGGGTGGTGGTGGACGGGTCAATGTCGACCTGGGAGGGTGTGGGCAGTGGAGTCCCTCAGGGCTCGGTCTTTGGGCCAGTGCTGTTCAACATCTTCATAAGCGACCTGGACGAGGGTGTGGAGAGCACCCTGTTCAAGTTCACTGATGACACCAAGCTGTGGGGTAAAGTGAATACACCTAGATAGGTTGGAGAAGTGGGCAGATCTGAACAGGATGCGGTTCAACAAGGACAAGTGCAGGGTGCTGTACCTGGGGAGAGAGAACCAGCATTATGGTTATAGGTTAGGGGCTGACCCACTCAGCAGCACAGAGTCGGAGAGGGATCTTGGAGTCAGGATCGACTCCAGGAAGAATATTAGTTGCCAATGCAACGAAGCAATAGGCAAAGCCAACCGCACCCTGCCATACTTCAACAGGGGCATCACTAACAGGTCCAGAGAGGTCTTGCTCCCCCTCTATGTGGCGCTGGTCAGGACGCAGCTGGAGTACTGTGTCCAGTTCTGGGCGCCACACTTCAAGAGGGACGTGGAGAACCTGGAGAGGGTCCAGAGGAGGGTCACTCATATTGTTGGGGGCCTCCATGGCCAGCCCTATGAGAAGAGGCTGAGGGACCTGAATCTCTTCAGTCTCCACAAGAGGAGACTGAGGGGGGATCTTGTGGCTGCCTACAACCTTATCAGGGGCCACCAGCAGGGCCTGGGGGAAGTCTATTCACCAGGGCCCCCCTTGGAGTCGCTAGGAACAATGGCCACAAACTGAGGGAGGATAGGTTTAGGTTAGATATTAGGAAGAACTACTTCACAGTAAGGGTGGCCAGAGCCTGGAATAGGCTTCCCAGAGAGGTGGTACTCTCACCTTCCCTGGAAATCTTCAAGAGGAAACTGGATAGACACCTGGCTGGGGTCTTACAACCCCTCCCGCTCCCAGTGCTCCTTCCTGCCCATGGCAGGAGGTCGGACTAGATGATCTGTCTAGGTCCTTTCCAACTCATTGATTGAAGCTCACTCCAACAGACACAATTAATCGAGTCTGCTCTGACACACTAATTACAGCACTTCGAAGCAGTCTCCTGGCATATCTACAGACACCTCTAGTGGTTAAAAAACTGTAACTAAGTCAGATCCTTCCAGTATGACCCTGCCCAACCTTAGCTACACTGTATCTTCCTAACTCTCTAAAGCTGGAATAATACTGTAGTAATTCAAAGGACAGTGATGTAGCTTAGCTCATTAATTTTTAAAACTCTGAAATTATAAACAGAAAGTCAATAAAAAATGGAATGCATTAGAAAAGGCATCAAAATATTTTTTTTTAGAAAAGACAGATTAGCTCTCAAAGGTGAGATTAAAGTTTTAAATTTTAATTTTTCTCAGTGATAATTAAACCTCTACAGAAAGTAAAGTAAGGTTGATGGATCATTTTTATTACATGCATTTTACGTAACAATACAGTATTTTTCACAAATTAAAAACTAATACCTCAGGAAAAGGCACACATTCATGTAGTCAAATTCTTCTGTAATCTGAATTTGTAATTTATTGCATTTGTCTCTTACCTAGATAACTGATCCACCATTACTTGCTCTACTACAGTTTGCTTTCTTCTTTCTGCAGCTGTATCATCCTGCAATAAAAAGTCTATTATGAGCAAATGAAATATGACATACTTAAGAAACTGTTATTCCTTAAGACTATTTTCAGAAGATGCAGTTAAACAATGCAATTGCTCATTTGGAATTTTAAGGCATATCATTGGATTTTCTTATCCAGTATCTTTTTAACAGAGAAAATTATACTGCAAATGATGTTCAGATAAATAAGAACCAAATAATATATTCTGGTCTATTTAAATTGTTTACATACACACCATGTCTATGTACATTTGATGTCTGTAAATATAAAAACTCTAATATAAATACTGATAGGTAGTGCTCGTTGTAGTCATATTATTTTCAGAAAGCACATTCTTTAAGTAGAGCAGCGCATGAAAAACTTCTCACTCCATCCAACGTACCATGGAATTTACGGTAGACATAAATCCTGATTTGGGCAATAAAGGTTTAAGTCCAGCAATCTTGTTTTGTCTTTGGAAAGATTCCGTTATGATTTATGGTCCACTTACAGTTATTTATTTGGAAGTCAGTTAGTCTCTATGTCATTATGTTTTCCTCCTCTGATATATGAGAAGATTCATCTAAGTTTTTCCAAGATACGAGAGGTTACTGGGTTTTTGGTTGTAGTGGTGTTGGAGAGGTTACCAGAAATTTTTTTTCTCTGGCATTAATTAATAATACCCAACACTAACAGGGTCCCACACCAATGGTGACCGTGATGCCCCTGGAGCCCCTTCAGCCCTTGTCAACCTGGCTCTCTTTGGGTACCCTCCCCTTCTCCTTTCCTGCCATGCCTTGATGAAATGATACTTTCAGAAAAGGAATGCTGCCCCAGGGCTTTCCAAGTCAGATCTCCTCACAAGTACAGGTGACCCTACTCATTGCCTTAAGGGCTAATTACATGGGCTGCCTGAATAGCTCCATCCTCCCCAATAACCATACCCATAACCATACAGATGTTATTAATTACTCAGTATCTCAGACCTGCTTTCTCTGCCCCTGGGCTCCAACCGCTACCTTTGTCCACCCACACCCAGGCACTTTGCTCATTCTGGCTACTCCCAGGTGCAGCTCTGGATTTCTAACCCTATTTCCACCTCTTGCAGACACCAGGCACCTGGCCTACTCTACCACCTCTTTCAAGCTGCAGGTCCCCAACCCTGCTTCTCTGGGATGTGGGTCCCTGACCCCATTGGTCTCCAGCAGTTGCCCTCCCAGGCTTTGGTCTGTCTCCTTATACCCTGGGTCCACTCCTAGGCCAATTGAGACCCATGGGCTCTCCTACCCCACTAGTCTCCCATCTATGGCCCTTTCCTGGCCTTCGGCCCTCCCTGGGCCCTAACCCTGCTTCTAGGCCAGTGAGACTTATGGGCACCCTGGCCCAACCTGCTCCCTATGCCTTCCAGCCCCCTACTGTCTCTGGGCCAGCTGGGACTTCCTTACCTCTCCTTAGTCCCTTCCTCAAACCACTAGAATTGCTTACCCCCTGCACTCCCCACGAACTCCTCTCTCCATTACTCTCAGAGCTAGACTGCTTGAATAGCTCAGGCCCTGGGCTTATATGCTTCAAACCCAGCCACCTTCTGGTCAGGTGACTCTCCAATTGGCCCCTGCCACACCTGCAGGCTGGTTTCACACCACCTGCCTTGTTTTAAAGTAGTAGGAGCACCAAGCTCAAATATTGTAGAGCACTTTTCATAAGGCGATTTCAATGAACTTTAGAGGGTTTTATTAAAATCCTTTCAACAGAATTGGAAACTGAGGTTCAAGGAGATGAGGAACTTGTCCAAGGTCACCAAGAGCCAGGACTAAAACTCAGGTCTCCTGAGACCCAATCCAATATTCAACCTCTGCTCCCTCCCATCATTTTATAAACCAGATTTCTGGACTTCTCTATTGCATCTCAGTTTGCCCTTATTTCCAGGTTATTTTTATATAGTTTGTTCTCATGGGAAGACAAAAGTTATTGATTCTGAAGGAGTTATGTAAGTTCCTAACTCTATATACACCTTTCACTGAATTTTAAAACATTTTGAAACTGAGGGATTTGGACATTTATGTGATCAGTTATCCATCTTAATCACTACACAGATTTATATGTGCAACCCAAATTTTAAACAGACTAAGCCTCACAGTGTTTGCAGAGGATGAAACTAGTTGCCAAACAACAGATGAATAAAAAGGGTAAACACTACACTAACAGAATTATTAAAATACAGTTCATAAAGATTTGTATTTTGGTAAATATTAATTTCCACTAGCTAAAATAATCACCTCTCCTCCAACCCAGATTGTTCAACCTGAGCAAGCTATTTTCCTTTCCAGATTTATGACTTGTGTATAGTTGAAGACTGTTAGTTTTGTTTTTAAAATCTTTACACCCAGGTATCACAATTATTGGCACATTTGAAAAGATAAATCCTTGGCCATTACCTGTCCCAACAGAAAAGTAAATAGTTATCATATATTTGGGGAAAAATTGATAGCCTGTATACTACCAGGTATGGTTTATGGTCCATCATTTCCCAAAGGCCAACAGATTTCACCACTGTAAGAACCAAACAGCAGACATGTTGACAATGGAGAATCCAATTTTAAGAGTACAACTGTATTGGGTTTGAATTTCAATTCAATGTCAGATAATGACTTTTTCCTTTGGTGCTTCCTTCATTCAGTTATTAAGGATGTCTGCAATAGGGCTTTAAACAAATATTGGACTTGGATGATCATTCATCAAAATGAAGAAATCTAGCATAAAAAAACCCAGTCCTCCTAGTTAGCCGGAACATTGTGATCTTCTGCAAACAAACAAGCAAAAAACAAACAAAAACCTAATAATTATACTTCAAGTCTAAAGCAACTCCCACAATCTTTCCCAAGCAACACAGGAATTCTCATTTCATGGTCATCCTTCTAGATCACTTTGCATTTTGCAACTAAATTCATACATTATATTGGCTTTTCTCTGAATTATTTTTGGTAATACAAAAAACCAAATGGAAAGTACACGGAAAAAACACTCTTTAAAGTATTTGTTACATCAGACATCACCTGATGAAGTGAGCTCTTGTTCACAAACATTTATGAATCTCTGATTCCTTAGTGTAAAAGGTGCATCTCCGCCCTGCCTTTTGTTTTTAATAATTACATTAAAATCAGATGTTAACGTGTATGTATAAAACAATCTTTAAGGCTTCTTAAAAATAAACAAATACAACTGATGGGGGGGGTCTGCTGTTTTAGGAAAATAAAGTGTTTAATCAGGAAAACTGTAAAATTACACATTCTACCAAACTATTCAAAACTGAAGTTCTACATTAAATGCACTTTGAAAGCCTTAACTTGTTGGTTATTGATAGATGGATAGCAAAGGATACATATACAAGCTGTTCTAATGCAACTGTAACAGCTGCATAATTCTGTAACAATACAATTGTAGCAAATCTGTAATCCCATTTCAACCAGGGTCAAAGCAAACTAGATTGCCCTCCCTTCCATCACTGCAGGATCATGCAGACATAACTGTTACAAGCAGTGGCTCTTCCTCCCCTTTTAAAGACATTACAAATGGAGTTCGGCCACAACCTCTGTTGCTCCTATGTATTAGACAGATACATAAGTTCAGCAAGACCCTCTGACAGAAACTATGTGCTGCAATAACTACTCACAAACAAATGAATCCAATATGTCATAGCAGATAAAACTCAAGCCATTTTCTTTTGGTCTACTGCATAAGACAAATCCTGTCAGCTGCTCAACACTGCTGAAAAAAAGAATATACAATTAAAGCACTAGTACTACATCTTTGCTCTGCAACTGTGCAGAGCCTCTCCTATTCTGCAGAGAAATCAAGCAGCCTTGATAAGGAAAAGGTAGAAACCAAACATGACCAGTGCATAAATGCTAACTGCAGTCCAGTGAATTATGTGATGTCTGTTACAGACACTATTTAAGTCAGTGGTTCTCACCCTTTTTATTCAAGGCACCTTACACAGAAAATGCCAGCTGTTAGCTTTCACTTGTTTATCAACTATGTAAAAATAATCAAGAATTTCTGTTGCAAAGAACTCAGAAAAAAAACACGCCAGATCAGAAATGGTTTTGACGCTATGGATTTGTATTTCAAAATTCAGGGTTTATATCTCATGAATCAAGTACAGGTGCTTGTGCATCTAACAGTGATAATATTGTGCAGCACCCAATATAATACCTTTAGAAGGATCGCATGGCACCCCAGCTGAGAGTCATTCTGTCAGGTTATCTAATTACTCCTGCCACCAACCAGGAGTTGTGACTTACATGTACTTAAGGGGTGCCTGGCGGAGGAGGGGAAGCAACCACAAGTGGCAATCAATAAAATAAATATTTCTACCTTTCAGACAGCTGCTAAATGCCTTAGAAAAAGTACTCCTGACTTAACGTTGCTCCGGTTAACATTTCGATATTACGTCACCGATCCTTTAGAGAACATACTCGCTTAAAGTCGCACAATGTTTGGTTACATTGCTTGACTGCCACCTGCTAGTAGGTAACTGCTGTGACATAATTGGGTTCACTTAACATCGTCTAGCTTAAAGTTGCATTTTTCAAGAACATAACTATGACATTAAGCAAGGAGTAGCTGTATGTTGGTTGTAGGTTCCAGTCACCCAACCAGCCTACAGTGGCTGCTCTATTCAACTTTCATTACTTCATCTGATTACAAGGTAGAAGGCATAAAACTCAGCAACTCTTAAGGTTGCCTCAGAACTGTTCTGTCATAATCTTCACCCATGCAGCACAAACCCTTTAATATTAGAAGGGGTTTGTTTTTTTTATTTTAAAAGGTATAATAAGAAAGTTTCTAATAGTAACACATCTGAGAGTTTTCTTTTCACAAAGTCCACATAATACCGTATCTGTATTCACTTTAATGGAAATAAGAATAATCTGCTTGTTGCCAGGCAAATTTCAGTTCAACCAGATGGGCAAACAGTATTTTCCATTTGTTTTCTTTGCATTTACAGTGTCACAGAAATTTTAATGGCTTAATACACACAGCACAAATGTTAGCATGCTAATCTTTTCAACAGGAGCTTACATCTGGACAAAAATAAATTAAGAAAATAATCACCATGCATCTTCAGTAGTAAATCCTGCAAAGCCAGACTTCAAAGTTTAATATCATAAATACTCCTAAACACCAAATTCAGGCTTATTTGGGCATCATTCTTTTTGCAAAAAAACCCACATATATGTCCTTGCCAATGCCAGATCAGACATGTTTCAATTAATATTAATGTATATATGCAAAAGTATGCACAGAAACACATAGGTGAGACTTCTCAAAAGTGTGCAGCAACTGACCTAAATCCATTTCCAATTAAATCAATGATGAACTGATTTACAGAACAGTTAAGCATTGATCATTTGTCTCTAAGGTACAAGCTCTAGCTCAGGTATCAGAAGCAGCAGAATCACATTTTCTATTCCAGAAAATATATTCTCCTACTCAGCAAGGCTAAGTAGCCTAGGATGAGCTTTGTGCTAACACAGCTACACTACTTCTGGTACCCTACCTAGCTGAGATCTCTCTACTCAGTTATACATATCAGATAGGAGATGGCTATCTATACCCAAGGCCCAGAACCTCAAGGTTATTTAGGCAGCTAACTCTTAAGAAGGATCTAGGCCTGAGTATTTCCAAAAATATCCCAGACCTTTATAGTGTATCCAAACATATATATACAGGCCTCTCATATGAGTACATCTACCTAACAATTTAATACTGTACAGGAAACTTACAGCTTCTAACTTCTTTATGCTGTGCTGTATATTATATGGATTGCTTGTATAGCACTGCTGTAAGAGGGCTTTCTCATCAAGAGCTGTAAGATCTTCACTAATCCCGTCTTCTGGTTGTGGATCCTAGACAGAAACACACTGCATTTTACTTCTACTGTCTTAGTCAATCAGCTGTAGAACACAACACATTTTCTCCTACACAAAATATTAAAAATCATTCTTCTTGTTCAGACTTTACTTGCAACAAAAATGCCTTGCAATTTTACAGAAGTTAATAGCACTTCAAAGACAAGGTGGAGGGACATAGCATATGTATTTTATTGAGAAACAAGATTCAAGAAACACAGAATGTTTTTCAGAAGCAGTCACCGTTAAGTTTCAATTTTTAAACCTGAAGTATGCTGAAAGCTAAGGATTTGGTGAGTTTACACAAACATGTCTTATATTCCCAATGCCTAAACCAAAACATAGTTTTATTATACAGATATTGTGCTTAATGAATACTCTATGTTTTATTTTGAAGTCTGATGCAAGAACTGTTTTACTGCTGCTGTTCCCAACAGAGCCCCAACCAGGCAGAGACACAGCAAACTCATGAGCCTAGGGTGGGGCAAGAGTGTGCCAACCACAGTAGACAGCATAGGTGGCATGGGTGAGGTTAAGGAAAGTCTTACCTGCCCAGGTTGCTTAGTGTCAGCAGTGGCCTCTCTGGCAGCAGCCCCATGGCCAGGCTCCCTGGCAGCATATCCTGGTGTCCCATTTGCTATCCCCCCCATATACACATATATTGGGAGCAGGGCTGTCTCTGCTCTAGCAAAGGTACCTGCAGAGGAGGAGGGGAAAGGGCACGAATCTGTTTGCCCCACTCACCATCCACTCTCCAGATTCACTGTTTGGTTCAGTGCTGCGCTGCCAGGCTCCTGTGGCTGGGCAGGGGCAGCTCAGGGATCCTCTTGCTGCAGCAAAGACTCCTAGCAGGGAAGATTCTGGTGCCCATCATAGTCAGTGCCCAGGACAGATGGCCTGCTCACTCTGCCCTAGTTATGCCACTGCTTGGAGGCTCTGGAACAGAGTGTGTATCCCAGGGACCCACATATCAATGACGGTGCAGGAGAAGCACCAACAATGACCATTAACACACACACACACACACACACACACCTCCTTGCATTATCAAAAGTAAAGAGTAAACGGATTTAGAAACATGGATCTCTTTCTCCCTTCCATCTTTTTCACTTCTGGTTTTACTTACAATGCTGGTAGGCACAGTTTCAAAGATAAATGTGATTTCAAGTAGATTGTCTCTTAAGGACAACCAACACAATGTAACATACACAACAGCTACATTAGCCCAGACAACTTTATTCTCTCTGCATTACAAATCTTCCCCTTTCCATGCTATTGAACTCTCAGCAACTAAAATGTTCTTTTCTTGTCACTCACTTCAGGCATGTCACTTCTTTTGTACTTCTTCTATTGGCTGCCAAACTTCTCATCCTTGACTGAGGCTCCACCCAGCAATTAGGTCTTCAGGGGGCATCTGTCCTCCTCGTACCTCTGCTTACCCATTCTTTATGCATATGGATCACTTTGCCTCTTCTTTTATTCCTACCTTGATGTGTAGGATGTTTTGATCCTCACACACAGAACAGCATCTCTTTCTGAGCATTCAGGATCCTCACCGTACTTCCTCAGACTAAACTAGCATTGGTCATTTTGTTTGTTTGCTGTTGCCCCGCCCCCCTCTAAGCCACCTCAATATTAATTTTAAAACAAATAAAGAATTCATTAGTATTTTATTATTATTATTATTCATATTGCATTAGCCCCAAAATACACACACAGATTTCATAGATATTAGGGCTGGAAGGGACCTCGGAAGATCATCGAGTCCAGCCCCCCACCCAAAGGGCAGGAAGTCAGCTGGGGTCATAGGATCCCAGCAAGATGAGCATACAATTTACCCTCGAAGGTGTTCAATGTAGGTGCTTGAACAATCTCCAATGGCAGGCTATTCCAGACCTTGGGGGCTCGGACAGTAAAGAAATTCTTCCTTATGTCCATATGCACCCACTGACCAATTTTTGTCCCAAAAGACCTTGCAGTCTAAAGTGATTATATTTATTTTAATCCCATATTCTGCTATCTCAACTTGCAGTTTGTCTTTAAAGCTGGGGTCATGTCTTTCCTTCCTCCCACTTCCAACTCCTTTCAGGAGTTCTATGTAAAGTTATGGTTATAAACAAATATTTAAAAAGAAAGATTTAAATGAAATTCCACACTCTAGTACAGTTTCTACCATTATACTTTTTAGCAACACCAATTAAGACTCTTCCTTCAATAAAAATGCAAATAAGAATGCTCCTTGAAAAACTCATATTAACTTTGTCCCTTTGTCTCATAGAAGTGCCTTACTAGGGCCCATGCTTGTTACCCCACCAGACTACAAGCCTATACAGTAGCTTGCATATGCTTCTAATGTTCATGAGGGGAAGAAATTCAAATATGTTTCTTCTATTTACTCCCTATTAGGTTTTTCAGATCCCACAGTGTGGGGCATCAAAGAAATACCTGTAAAGTATGGTTAAAACCTACTGCTGTGTAACAGAACATTACAACACATATACACTATAATTAAACTTAAATGTACATTTGCGATTTCACAGGATATAGTACCTCTTTGTTAGCTATCCTCTGTGAACACTCCTGAGACTGAGCATTGTCTTTTCTTTTTCCTGCAGTTCTCTGAGAATACTGTTTATATCCCTCTTTCATTTCAGCTTCATACTGCTGGTATTTTAGTTTGTATTTGTCTGCTGGGGATGGCAGATTTTCTGGTATTGTCTTTTGCTCCCAAAAGGAATGCTAAAAACAAAGAACAATCAGGAATAACAACCTCCTGCTGTGATACACAATATCAACAGCAGGATTATTATGCCCACACAGTACAACCTTTTATATGTAAGGGGCTGATGTTCCTTAACACCACACTTCACTTTTAGAAAGGGCTGCAATACTATTGTGTAATAAGATTAGTGTCTCATGAAACTCTTGATGCTTTGCTTAGTGTCAAACTGTTTTGCAGCCAAATGGATCTCCATCATTTTTCACCAAAAAAAATCAAAATCTTCTTGCCAGGACCCAGCCAAATCCTACAAGCATGTGCAAATACTAAGTGTGGAGCTCCAGAATGACCACACATTTGGTATGAATGCTGAGTAAAGGCAATAAGGCAAAAAATTCTAGTCATACTGCGTAGGCAAAAAGGTGCTTTTCTCTTCAACTGCACAGTGAATGCTTAGCTCTTGGGACCACATCAGTCAGAGATGTCTGTGGAGGCAGCTACTTTTTGATTCTCCATTTATTTACTTTCTCCTGGGGTGCATCTAGACAAGACACTTTACTGTACATCAGACTAATGTAATGCACAGTAAAGTGTCACCACCAACAAATGTGCAGAATTTACTCCGCTTTACTCTAACAGTAGGGGAAGCTGTGTCAGCTGAAGGGACAGCTGTCTCCCTACCACATGGGGACTGGGACCCATCTCGATCCCCACACTGCCAGGAGAGCTGTGCTGGCTGCAGGAGAAGCTATGTCTCTGCCATGTGAGGATTGGGACAGGTCCTGATCCTCACATGGCAGGGAGGCAGCTGTCCCTGAAGCCAGCACAGTTCTCCCCACCTGCTGGAGATTGGGACCAGCCCACATACCCCCTGCCAGCCCACAAGGTTGGCACCCAGGGGAGCCTGGAGCTCCCCCTGGCTCTTCCTGTAGAGGGATAAAGCCCCTGGACTGGGCTATGCCTAACAGAGACACACGTGTAGATGTGCAGCCAGAAGTGCACTAATGAGCCTAAATTTTCTTGTATGCAAAAGAAATCAGAATGGGCAGGAACAGCCACAGCAAGAAGAGAAAAATCAGTGCAGGGGCACACAATTTCTTTCCTCTCTTCCTCCATCTCCTACTGGATATGTCTACATGTGAATTTACACATGCTTAAACTTAATGCGTCTTAGCCTAAGGTGCATTAAAGCAATTTAGGTGCACGTCTACTTGTGAATGCCTTAAGGCACTTCGCTGGGCAGCCTGCCCTGATCAGCACCCTGGACAGCTCTCAGAAGCCTGTGGCAATGTAACTGGGTGGTGCAGCTCAGCACCAGCCAAGGGGGTAGGAGCCTTCAGTCCCCCCAGACATGGACAGCCCAGCCCTGGCTCTAGTCCCCTCCCCATGTTCCTGCCTCCTCAGTGTCAGACAACAGTGGGCCTGAAGAAAGCCCGTGGGGCCCCGCGCTGCCACCAGGAACTGCCAAGAAGATGATGTAGCAGGTGCTATTCTGCAAGGTGCAGATGCTGAAGCCAGAGCGGCAGTTCCAGAAGCAGCAGTCCCTGTCGGCATGCGAGAAGTTGGCAGAGGGGGCATGAGGCACAAGGACTCCTGTCAAAGCACAAGGGAAAGACCCTCTCACGATTCCCTACAGGGGGAGGTGGCAGTGCAGCATGAGCAGGGCCTTTGCTAGAGGCTCCCCCGCACCTTTCACTTGCAGCAGGTTTGCTGGCTAAGCAATTCAGCTGTGCAGGATTCAAATGCCATTAGAAGCCCATCCTGTGGCTCCCGCCCAGGACAACAGGCAAGCTGGGACTGTGTCTGTCCCAAAAGCCTGGCATGGCTTTCCCTGCTCCACCCATCTCCATCCTGGGCAAGTGCCCAGCCTCCATGCCACACATTGCATATGGGAAAGGAGAGGTGCAGGGGAGCCTCTAGCAAAGGCACTGCCTGCACTACGCTGCCCTTGTCCCCTGCAGAGAGAGTCATGGGGAAGCCTTTCTCTTGTGTTTTGACAGGAGCCCTCACACCTGCTACCCCCTTTGCTGACTTACCACGTACCAATATGGACTGCTGCTGCCAGAAGCACCGCTCCAGCTCCAGCGTCTGAGCCTTCCAAAACAGCACCCACTGCATCTTCTTCTTGGCACTGCCAGTAGGAGTGCAGGGCCCCACACACATGGCTCCAGCCCACTCAGTCACATAGCATTAAGGCACCTTAAGACGTCTACACATGGGTTAAGGTGCCTTAACTAACTGCACTTAAATTTGATGCCTGCTTTATGCAGGTATCAAATTTAGCCATGATTAGCCTAAAACCACCATTTTTAAAGTACATTAAGGGTGCATACATGTAGACCTGTGCTCTTAATGCACCTTAAATCACCACATGTAGATGCACCCACTGGGTCTTAGCATGGATCAAATTTAGCTTATTTCCCTGTCCTGTTACATAAAATTAGAGCAGGTCCAGCTGATGCCACGCCAGAGCAGAGCAGTCCTGTTCTAGAACAACATTCATTCAATGGCTTAGGGAATCTTCCTTGAAAGAGAAATTTGCTCCAATTGAAAGCTATTTCTGAGTGTTCCTACAGGAGTTTTTAAACAACAGAGTTTGGTGGAAATGGCTAAGAAAAAAAACAATCTATATTTACTCTTCTAAAACTGACCCTTTCTTGGGAGGATTCACTCAGAAAGCTTACTGCACAGGAAGTTTGAATTTTATTTCATTTTTATAATTTGCAAAAGAAATGTTAATTGGGGAACCTGAAACATTGTAGAAATCCAGGCTACTCACAGGAATGTGTTAAAATATATCAGCAGAGCTTGGCTGCTTTTCTCCACAAGACTCAGAAGAAATAAAAAGATGGTAAGGAAAGATGAATGAATAGAAGATGATTTATTCTACTTAGGTTTTTATAATGCATCCACCACTAAGGTATCTGGTAAAGAACGAAGACAATAAACAGGGAGAGAGAAAATAAAGGAAAGAAGAAAAGAGGAGGTTGTGAGGTAGTCGAAGTCATTCCAGTCTTTTGCTAATCAGTGCAGTAATAGAAATTTTGTTCTGTAAATTTGACATATGCATCAACACAAATAAGAAACACAGCAATTTACATCAATTAACTGAGGCCATATACTAGTGAGATATATGCTTTCTAGGGCTTTAATTTAGTCTGCAAACCTAAAAGTCAGTCAATTAATACGGTACATGCATGCACACAGTTAAAAGTTAGTCAATGTGAATTGCTGCGTTACTACCTGAATAAACTAAATATTAATAAAAGATGTTAATTGTTCTAAACAACGTTGTACCCAGCATTCATTTCTCATTAATTATTCTGGAAAGGAACACCAACTGATACATATGGTTAGGAGGATGTATACCTCCCTATCCAGAGTTAGGTTTATGTATGCTTCTCATCCTTAAGATCCTAATTTGATTTAAAGTTTGAGATACTCATATCCAAAAAAATAACATTTGCTGCAATATTTTAATGTTTGTTTCTCTTGTAATAACAATAAAATATCACACTTGATACACTATCAACATGCAAAAGGATCATAATAGCTATACAGGAAAACAGCAATTAAAAAATAATTTCTCAACTAAGCATTTCATGTCATACAAAAGGTATTAAATATGTTAAGTTTTCAGATCAAAACTGAGCAATTATCTACTAATCAATAGGTAGTTTTTTTTCTGCAATGTGTATTTTTTAAGCTACTTTACCTCCATTTTCTTCTGATAATGTTTACCAGGCATCTGTTTAATGGAAAAGCAAATGAACAGTTAATTTAAACCATCGCTGCCAAAATCTCTGCTTTATGAATCAAACAAATTTGTCAAATTCATTTTTCCAAATTTAATCTAATTGAATAATTCAAAGGAAACTTCATTTTCAAAGAGCAACAACCAGAACAACTGTCAGCTGTGTCATTGTTAAATGTGTACTTAATTTTATTATTTTGAATAATGATTTTGAACAGTGCTATAATCATACAGAAAGTGGTATGTTAAAACTGGATCTCTGATTTTTCTGGCATAATAACTGGTTATTGTTGGTCTATTTTATAATTTTAGTTTCTTGCTCAGTGTGGGTATAAAAGAATGAATACAGATAGTCTATCAAAGGCATTATAAAAGTACATGGTCTCAGATAATTAAGAGGTATTCTAAAACAAACACTGAAATTCTGTTTGAGAGAGAAAGGAAGAAAGATATTGATAAGGAAGTTACTACAATTCATTACAGTAGCCTACATATTATTTTCTTAAAATTGGCTTACAAATCAAGTTAAAAGCTACTTTAGTAGTTACTCATTTCAGGTTTTTTGGCAAATTATTAGTGTCGCTAACTGCTAATACCCAAATTCTTAGTTGCAAAAATTAAACTAATTAGGGCATAAATCAGGATAGAAGAAAAGAAATAGGTATGATGTATTTAAGCAGCTTCTTAATAAAAAGCACTTCATTAGAAAGAACCTGGACCACTAACAGTCAGATCTTAATTTTTAAAAATGAAATGTATTATAAATGTAGATGTGCTGTATTTATTTCATCTCTAATGAAAGACCCCATATTTTTAGGTGTCTATTGGGAAAAACTAACCTGTTGAGTCCAGAAGTGCTGTGCATAAGGAGTTTGTAACGGTGATCCCCAACTAACAGTTGAAGATGAATCTGTAGAGCCTTTACAAGGATACCCTTTGTTGTATGGTATATAAGTGTCTCCGTCCTCAAATAAACAGAACAAAGAATAACTGTAATTTTTCAGGAACAAAACAGAACTTTGACTAATTCCTACAGTAAGTGAATTTTTTAAAGCATATTATGCCGATTTCAGATTACCTCTTCATCAGAATCTCCCAGTCTCCCCAAGTCGAGGCATGGTACCCTGGAGGAAGTTAAGACTACTTTAGTAATAATTCAGGACGTTTTTCCTTTAGACTACAGTACAAGGAAAACCTATGATAATGAAGTATTTTTCCCCCCTCAAAATATATCTTCTTATAAAACAGTTTCACTGTAACAGTAAAAGGCCCCAAAATGCCCCATAAACCCCATTTCCCTTCATCTTAGGCTCTGTCACCACATCCTTTCTTTGTCTACAGTTTCAGAGAACACTGGTAGTTCTGAAAAGCCTTGGAAGATTAACTCTATTCTCAGCGCCAAACATTCCTAGCAAGCCCCTCGGCTTCTCTTCACAACCCTATGAACTGCTGCAGTAAGACCAGTAGCCAAGAAATATTATAATATACACACACACACATATATATATATACACACACACACACACATACATACTATAAAACAGGATTAGAGAAAAGCACCAAATTTCAGTTTCATGCACTGTAAGTCAGCTTTCAACAGTTTGTGCAGCAGATAGGCATATTTTTTACATTTTTTCAAAACTACTATAACTTCATTAGTCCTTGAGCTAAAAGCCTTGTTCAGGCTACAGACTCATTCAGTCACTGGTTAATGACTAAATGAATGGCTACTGAACTATCCTTTTACTCCCATGTGACAAGGTAATGGCTGATGGATGTTGGCAGAACAAAGTGGACAGCTAATATGACTTCAAAGCCTTTTGGAAAAAAACAAACTTCAATGCATTCTAAAATATCGAATATGTCACAAGTAATATCCCTGCTCCCAAGCCTCAAAATCCCTAGGCTTGGATATAATGTACAAAGTGAAACTTCCCCCCATACTCTCCCCATGATTGGTTCTCTCTGTTTTACATTGTTTATATCTGGAAAAAACAGAAACTGATTAAGCAAAAACAATAGCTCCTATTCCAACTTCTCCTCTTAAAAAGTATGCAAGATAGTCTGTTGTGCAATCACAAATAACTAAAGAGTCACTTAACAATTTGTTATAAAAAAGAAGAACAAAGCAAAAATACGTAAATATACATCTGGAAAAAGATCTTGTTTTTCTAAAATAAAACATAAACCAATATATGGCTTTTAAAAAGTACAACTATAATAATTACATTTCACTTTAAGTATAAAATATAGAAAAGAAGTTTACAGCGACAAATTTTAGTTATTTATACATCAGAACAAACTAGGGGTGTACCAATAAAGATTTTTTGGCTGATACCGCTAGCCACTTACTAAACCAGCTATATCAGCCAATACTGGTCCAATAGCCGATATGCAATCCAGCACCTTGGAGACTAGCGTCCAGCCAGTAAGTTTGTGGAGGATAAGGGGCATAAGGGTGCAGATCGAGGCCCCCACAATGAGGGAGGCGCTGGGGCTGGGGCTGGAGGAAGCACTGCCCAGCCAGGGTGGAGGCACTGCCCAGCCAGGAGCCACAGAGGGGTGGGGAGGTGGGGCGGTTCTCCCCCCACTGAGCGCACCCCTCCGGTGTATGGGGCACATGTGTCCCCTGGTTTTATGTATGGGGCAAGGGCAAGTTGCCTACTGTGAGCTCAGGGCCAGAGGCTGCACCAGCTTCTTTCCAGTCAGAGTCTGGGCTGGGGCTGTGCTCAGGACAGAGGTGGGGTAGGCAACACTGGGAGGTGGAGCTGCAGCAAATTTTGAGGTGGCTAGTCTCCCCATAGCTCCTCCCTCACAGGGCCACCACCACCTGCCCTGCCCTTACCCACCCCAAGAGCAGCCCTGGCCTAGCCCCCGTGATGGGAAGAGGCCGGTGATGCCTCCAGCCCCAGGCCTGCAGCAGGCAACCTGCCCTCACCCTGCATACAAATCTTGGGCCCACATGCCCCCCATACCTCCCCTGCGGGTGCGCACAGCGGCAGGGAGCTGCCCTCTCTCCGCACCCTCCCATGCCTTGGCACCGTCCCACATGCCACCCCACGTAGGCAGCACCTGCCCCTGCCCCAACACCACCCCCTTCCTCACTATGGGAGCCTCGATCTGCCCCACTTCCACACCCCTTCCTTCCCCTGAGCCCCTTCTCTGGTATAAACTTACCAGCTGGACACTGTTCTCCAAGCTGCCAGGCTGTATTCCTGGCCATGATCACACTGTGACTGTGCTCATACACACAGCATTTATCGGTAACATTAATCTGCTACAGTGGCCAAAAAAAGCCTAATGTCAATTTTCCTTTTATTGGTGCCAATCCAATATGGACCGATATATCAATGTACCTCTAGAACAAACATCAGTAAATTTCATTATTTATTAATCAAGTTACTTAATGCAGCAATACAACAGATTGCTCAAAAAGGAGACTTACTCAGGTGGACGAGCTGCTCGTGTATTTGGTCTCCATCCCTATTAAAATGCCAACATAATTATTATTATTATTTAAAAACACAATTCTAATTTTCATTCCTCTATTAAAGTCTAATATTATAAAAGCCTAAGTCTGCCTGTCTGTCTGTCTGTCTGTCCATAACACTTTATTCACATTCTGATAGTGGCTGTCTTGGCAGCCAATCATAGTGCCCTACACAGACAGGGACAGACAGAGGAGCAGTGCCATGACAGTGGGGATTGATGGGCCAGAAGGGAGGGGGGCGAGGCCCCTACCCAAAGCAGTGCAGGTGGAGGTGGGGAATGGCTCAGGCCCTGGCCCCAGCCCAAAGTGGTGGTGGGGGGAGGCGGGGAATGGGCCTGGCCCCAACCCAAAGTGGTGGAAGGGAGGCAGGGACCACCCAGCCCGAGGTTGGGGGGGGGACACACAGGCCTCTGTCTCTGCCCCCGCCAATCATTCTTGACAGGCAATTGACTAGTTATTTATAATAGAGACACCAAAACAACTTAAAGATGTATTGGGTTACAACACTGTTGACAGACTGATAGTACTAAGTTCTACATTTCCTTTTCACTGAAAGCTGATTCTATAGATTCTGTATCTATGATATCTTCAATACCCGTGTCTAAGACTATGACTCAGTTGTGGTAAACATGAATAGAAACTTTCCTGGGCATCAAGCACTTAAAAGACTAACCAGAAGTGGTGACCCTACCATGTATTGACAATGCATTAAAATGGTTTACACTTTTGAAATGCCAGTATATCAGTCACTTTTCCTGGTGTCTCAGGCCAGATGCAGCCATTGCACTTTTATCAGTATATGTGATTGGAAACTGGTCTATACCCATAACAGAACAGAAGTTCTACACACATAAATTTGTTTAAAAATGGCAGAACCCGATCTAAATTTTGGCCCTGCAAAGGGTAATCATGTGTTCTGTTTGCTACCAATCTAAACTATGCTGCTTGCAAAAAACCACATAACTTGTATCAATTCTGCCTTGGGCTTTTTGAATGTCTGTACCTAACCTCAGATACCAACCAGGGCCCAGAGGGTTTCTAGTCATTTGAAATTAATAAGAGACTCTGCTAACTGCTTTCTTTCACTATCCGCACACATTTGCTGCCTGCACGCAGACCCTCAGGAAAGTTTAGTCATTGTTAAACTAAACTCTGGAATGTGTGAAAAAAAATGTTAATTCACAGAAACTGTTCTCTCAAGCAAGGTCTTATAAGTGAAACAACACCACCTGGTGGTTTAAAATATAAAGCACCTGACTGCACAACTTACATTGAATAATATAATTTTTAATGCACAAACGGCATGTCAATCAAATATATTTTTGTGTTTTAATAGTTTACTAAAATTATACAACTTTGCCAGGTGTTTGAATGGGCTTAAAATATATATACCACTATTTAAAATTATGTTATGATCTCTTTTCCAGAAAGCATTATATAAAGGAGGGAAGAAAATACATGCAGTTAATCAGTAGCAACTTGGGTGGGGAGAAGGCAGCCCTGGGCACTACCTTTGCTTCAGGGGCACAAAAATAGCTGCCACCACTTTGCCACTACCACTAGCACCACAGCAGCTAGAGCTGCCCCATGTATCATGCCCGTCCTGGTCACAGAGCTACCCTTGTATGCCTCTGTATTTATACAGTATCGAATCTGGGGATCTCAAGGACTCATTCAGAGAAGAAGAGAGTTTGAATCTAGTTTTGTGGCTATTTCCATTATTTTCCTTCCTAAGCCAGAAAGAGGCAGAAGAATCAGGGATGGATATATTTTGAACTTGGAGCAGTACAGAAGAGGGCAGAGACTGAAGAAAAAGGTGAAAGTTCCACATCACAGATGCTTCTAATGAATGGCTGGCATACAGAAATGGCTTTTCCAAGGAAGTGCTGGCTGTAGGATACTAATACAGCAAGGGTCTAATACTGGACTATAGGAGGGCAATTTATATTCCATGTCAGACAACAGTGAAAGAAAAGCAGTCCATCATAGCTGACAGTTCAAAGTTTGTGAGTCCTTAATTCGGTCACTCAGCAACAGGGAGGAAGTTAAATGAAAGCATGTGTACATAAGGAAGACTGATTAGGACTTGCTTATAAATTCACTTAAGTGCTTTAGTCTATAGCACATGGTAGATGTGAAACAGAAAAAGGAAAATGTACCATGCTTAATTCAAAAGGCATTAGTGTTTAATCTACTTGCAGCCAAATCAATGACCTATCTGTAGGAAGATCATATTCATATGTCCAGAGCCACAAAATACTTGGCCACATAAAACAGGACACAGGTTTCTGTGCTGAAACCGCAGCACAGAAAGATCACAGCACAAGGAATACTATGTCTACACACAAAACATACCACACCAGGAGCAGTGTCCTCAACCATGCTGTGATGCGCCTCCCAACTGCCTTTTGAAATGTTAGTTCTCTGCTGAATAACAGTAATAATTGGCTTGCTCAAAGCCAGGCTCCAGTTCAAGAAGCAGCCTAAACAGAGCACAGCAGCATACTTATGGGTGCTGCTGCCACTCATGGTAAGCATGCTATGTGGACAGAGTGCCAGTGGCCCACTTTATGACCTGAAAACTCGCTAGGCATAATTCTGCTCTCTGCACATCTGAACAGCACCCTGGGCTGAACAGCCAAGTACCTTGCTCCTAAGTACTGGATCCAGAAGCTATGTGGAATAAGGCCTGGGTCCTCTCAGGGACCCAATCTAGCAGGTTTGTTATGATCCTATACAAGCTAACAGACACTTTCATTTGAAAGCATGGCAAGACTGGTGCTGCCTGCCTTGTATGAGCATAGAGCAGGGGCATCAAACTCATCATGCTCCATGGGCAGGATGAGGAGCATGGGGCCAGTCTGTGGGTCAGATGAGGCCCACAGCCTGGCCCCATACACCCTATACAGCGTGCACCCTGGACTGGCCCCGTGTACCACATGCAGTGTATGCCCTAGACTGGCCTTGTACACTGCATGCAGTGTGCGCTCCAGATCCCCACATTGCACACAGTACACATACTGCTCCAGCTCCACCTATGGCATGCGGCATGCACTAGACTAGTTTTGCATATAAGCTTAAGTCGGAACTCTTTTAAACATTTTCTAATTAAAAATATCTTGTCAAGTAATTGTCAACCAGCTCATCGGAAAGTGTTATACATCTGAGCTTTACAGTTTGTAAAATACAAATGAAATTTTCAAAGGCATCTTTAAGTCAAGACAGCAACGTTAAACATACTTGGCTAACTTTCTTCCCCCTTGATGACAGCTGAGCTTGCCCTCTAGAGGATGCAGAAACTCCTTTAACTTCTAAATCCATTTAAATTAGATTGTGGGCTTCACGGTAGTAGCCTGCAAAACAACAGCAAAAAACTATATGAAAACTGCTTCTTTTCCAAATACTCTTATAAATGTCATTAAATTAGGAAGAGTGAACCTACTGCTCACAACTTGGAAGTTTATTTGATGTCTTGGCTGCCTTTCCACTTCTATAGCAGTCAATACCTTCCCTTGCCAGTACTCAGCTTTCCTGGTACCAAGTCCAGTTTTCTCTCTTAGCTTCATGCCTTTAAAACACCACCTCATGTAATTTGTTCCTTTCCTCTTCCCTGACTTCAACCTTATAGAACCTTCCAGAACTTTTACCACTGGTTTCTCTACAACAGCGGTCTCCAAACTTTTTATGGTGAAGATCACTTTTTGAAAGTAAAGGGCACCCCAGGATCTACCGCGCACCACCCTCCCCGCCCACATGCCCCAGGACTGTCCCAGACCCGATCCCACTTCTGTGCCGCAGCTGCGCTGAGCTGCACCCACCTGGCAGTCAGACAAATGTGGTGCAGGGCCCCAGACCAACTGGGTATGGAAGTCTCTGAGGTGTAGGGGCATGTGAGGAGGGCTCCTGCCACTAGATACAGCCCAGTGGAGGCCCCAGGGACCTGAGCCCACCCTACTTGCCCTGCCCTCTCTGGGAAGAGGCTGCTGTTGCTGCAGGCTGCCCACTGTGCCTGGAGCACAAGGTGGGGGTTGGAGGGCGACAGGCCCCAAGGCTTCCACTGAGCTGCACCCAGTGGTGGGAGCCCTCTTCCTTCCTCCCTGCCCTGCCACATACCCCTAGACCACGGAGACTTCCAGACCCAGCCAGGGTGGGGCCTGATGCCATATGTGCCTGGCTGCCAGGGGCTCAGCACAGCCATGGCACATAAGTGAAATCACCCCCGACCCGGCTGGGTCCGGGAAGATCTGGTCATCCAGGGATGTGGGGAGCGGGGGGCTGCTCCTGTTGCTGGACAGAGTCCAGCAGAGGCCCCGGGAGCCTTTGCACCCCACACTTGTGCTTGCAATGAGGCAGCTACTGCTGCTGAGCTGAGGCGCACCAGCACATAGCCAGCTTGCAGCAGGGCCCGAGGTGCAGCAGGGCTAGAGGTGCAGTGGCAGCAGCCTCTGGCACCTCCACCCCTGCAGAGATGAGAGAAGCCCTTAAAGTTCGAATCCTCCCACCACCCAGCCAGGCTGGAGTCCTACTTACCTCTTTCCCTGCTTCTGACTGGGCTGCACGGTCAATTGCTCGCTGCGGGGAACTCTGATCGGGCCCCCACCTCTTCCCTCCCCGACAGATTGACCTGTTGGGGAATAGGGGGGCAGGTATGGGCATGCCTGGGTGCTCAGCTCTCCCCCAACCCAGGATCGACCAAGAGGCTCCAGGATCTACTTGTTGACCAGGATCGACAAACTCCAAATACACCCTTTTGGGCACACTCCTTCCCTTCCACAAATTCAATGTACAGCAGGGTTGCCAAACTTGTTGGGCTCTGCAGGTCCTGTACAAACTGTGGGGATTCTCATAGGATCTGAATCTAGATTTAATTCCCACAGCTGCTGGACCTGTTGGTTTGGCATGGCTCCAGAGCTCAGCGATTTAACACTAGTGTTTACCTTCCCTTTTCCCCACCCCCACTACAGATCTTAGTTGCTTCAGCAGAGGGCAAAAGGGAAGGGGAGGGGAGCAGCATTGACTCCCTCGGTTCCAGAGTCATGCCACAACATTGGGAATTAATAATGCCACAGCCACAGGGACTGTCATTCCCAGCAACAAGCTCCACAGGACAAATCCAGCCTATAGAGGGAAAGTGGTGGACCCCATAAGCTGCCCCAAGAGCCAGATGGCATACATCCCTGGGCCAAATCCAGCCCACAGGCCATGTTTTATAACTGGCATTTGTCAGGGCATAAGCCAGGGTATCTGAATATCAATTAAATGCATAAATCACTTAAGTGCATAGGAACTCTTCAGTACAGCATCTGTTTTGTAACTTAATTGTAATGCAGTCTTTTTTACACCAAATCAGAAGCCATCATTTTCCATGCTTTTTAAGCAGGCTTGACTTGATGAGGTCATGTCAATGTTGAGGCAGTCATTAACAAGGTACAAGAAATAAAAGAAAGAGCCATAACAAAGTATAAAAGCTTAGTGCAGATTGTTCCTGCAGCTTAGGAGCATAGTATACATTAAATTCACATAAGTCATCACTTTTTTTTCAGTCTGAGGTTATGCACTTCCACAGCTTATGCTGCATCCTCCTCCACTGATACACCTGCAGCCTGTCTCCCTTACTTCAAGATTCCCTCCAAAATCAGTCTGTCCATGACTTCGTGAGTTGTAAAAGCTGGCCACATTTCTATGTCCACATAGTTCCTACTATTCACTCCCCAAAGTAGCAGGCAGAAATGTATGTTATTTGTAAAGACTGCATCTAAAATAACATCAAGATTTCCTTGCAAAATATAAGGAGTTTTGATCACAACAGAGAAAAGGAATGATCATCTACTTCCACTTTTAGCATCAACATGCCTCTAAAACAGGGGTCGGTAATCCCCGACACGTGTGCCAAGCACGGCACGAGAGGCCACTTTGCTTGGCACACCACGGCCAGCCCCGGCTCTGGGTAGCTGCTGTCAGCAATGGAGCCTAGGCTGCTCCCAGCAGGGCTTGCAGCGTCCCAACGGGCTGCTGGGAGCAGTCAGGGTTCCCAGCTGGCAGCAGCTACCCAGAACCAGCATCAGCTGTTCTGGCAGAGGCTGCACACGCACCTCGCAGTGGGCTACACTGTCCTGCTGTCCACTCCAAGGCGCACGCACAGTCACTGCCAGCATGGAGCTGACGCAGCTGATTGCAGCCTGCCCACTGCCTGCTGCCGCTGCCCAGAGCCCAGGCTGGCTACATACAGCTATGCTGGGCTCCAGAACCCTGCTATCACCTCTGTGCCGGAAGCAGGGGAGAGACTGGGGCTGCGCTGCCTCAGGCTCCTCCCCCACCCACCACCCACTCCAACGCCTGGGTGCATGCGCTGGTACAGAGCTGATGCTAGAGCCCGAAGCCCGGCACAGCTGTTTGGAGCCTTCCGGCTACAGCCAGCCCCGGCTCTGGGTAGCTGCTGCCAGCCAGGAGCCCGTGTCAGAGCTGGGGTAGCTGCTGACAACCACAGAGCCCAGGCTGGTGGGCTGGCTTTGGGTGGGGGGCAAGGGGCACAAGCAGGGCATCCTGCCATGGACCCCTTGCCCTCATTTTGTTTTTTTGGCATGCCAGCACCTTCCAAGGTAGGCATTGCAGTGCTTTTCAACACTCCAGCCAATAAATGTTGTCTACCCCGATCTAAAATATTTTATTTCAAAATCTGGTCATAACAAATTAAAATTAATCCTGCAGTTTTACAGAGATTTAAGTGCCACATGATAAAGGTACAATCTCAAAACAAGGCGAAAAAAAGCTTATGGTGGAGATAGCTAGTTTGTGAACCATCTGCAGTTCTTCACAAATAAGAATTACTACCACTATGGACCAATATGGCTACAACCTGGATACCTGAGACATGGAAGATATCAAAGTTTAGCCAAATTTTTAATGAAATCTTCATATTTTCTCAAGCAGGAAACAACTGTGACCACCTGAAACCTGAGCTCGTGCTCCTTTGTTTCAAGGTAATTTGCATCAGCACAGATCCTCACAGGAGGTGAGAGTCTCCATACCAGCTATGAACCGACTGCCCAGAGTTTTCCATCTATTGACTCCTCTGTGAAATCCTATGAAATACAAACTTTCATTTCAATCCAGGAGAACTTTTACAATCTTTCTCCAATGCCAGATGAAGGGTGCTTGTGCCCAAAAGCTTGCAATTAAAGACTATATATATATATATATATTTTTTTTTTTTGCAAAAATCTTGCCAGTCTAATACAAGGAGCCCTGATTGCCTTTTACCACTATGGATACACTTACGGGTAGTCTGAAAAGAAAGACAAGAGGCTGAATAAGGGGGTGAAGTTACACTTAGACCATGTGAAATCTGTGAGATGTCAAGTGATGTGAAACTAGAAGGTGTAGTGAGCAGTTGCAGGTTAAAAGTCAATAAAGTGTCTCACCTGCACAGCTCTGCCAAGGGCTAGTGATGATGAGGAGCAGAAGTGCAGCTAGGAGCCAGGACACCTGGGTTTTGTGGCTGCTCTAGGTGGGGACCCAGGAGTGATGCATCCTGCAATGCCAAAGGACTGCAAATTGCTTGTTTTATCTCTACTAGGCATGGGAAAGGTAAACAGTTAATCCTTGTAGCCAGTTAAGTGCAGCCATAACCTATTAGCTTACTCTTATGGGCAGCCAGGCTCTGGCAGGGAAGGGGGAAAGGGAAACCCTGTGGTGCTGCAGGAATCAGGAGGAAGAAGCAAGGGGCACTAGTACCCCTAGCGCAAGAGAAAAAACAGGGAACAGCTTAATGACTGCTCCATTAAGCAATTCGCTGCTTGTTCACAGCTGCTCCTTCCCTCCACGGGCTTCACAAGGGCTTGCCTCCCCTCGGCCCCAGCTGTGTGCACCTGTGGTTGCCCGTTTAACCAGGATTGTTTACATGCCGCCCCCACACAAGCCACCTGGCAGCTCGACCCAGAGCCGGGCCCGACGTGGAGGCCCCGTGTGGGCAGCGAGCACAGGCCGGCGGGCCTTGGAAGCGCCCTTAGCGGGGTCCAAATCGGCGCGCCCCAAACTTGTCCCAGCCTGACCCCGCTTGTGGCCCCATTTCCCCCGCCCACTGCTGCCGCCACCTCGCGACCCGCTGGTCTCAGGGTAACTTCGCTCCGAGGAGGGGGAGCTCTTCGCCCCTCCAGCTCGGCCGGCAGCGCTGCCTGGGGCCGCCAACAGGCCCCGCTGCCATATCGGGCCGCGACCAGAAACAGCGGCGGCTCCTTCCCGCGCCACGAGGAGGCCGGGGGCAGCTGAGGAAACCGGCCGAGACCCCGCGGGACCGGGATGCGTCTCTTTCCCGGGAGCGGCCACGCGAGCCCACGGGGCCAGTACCTGCTCCGCGGCCCTCGGCGCAGACGCTCCCGCAGGCGGAGCCGGGGGCGGGGCCCGGCGCTGCTCCCGCCCCCGGCACCGGGGCGACGCGCTGGCCTGGCCAGGGAGCGTCCCCGCCCCTCGGGCCGCCCGCGGGCGCCGGCCGGCCTCACAAGGCACGCCAGGGGTTCCCAACAGGAGGCGGTTCTTGGCTCCTTAATCCCGGTCCTGGATCCTTTCTCCAAGCTCATCTTTACACGCTTAAAGGTTGTCCACCTGCCAGTCACGATGACTAGAGACCTAGGGCATCATCCAACAGGTGGCTTGACTAACACAAATGTGAAATACTAGCGTGGCTCGAATACATCGCTTCTCGCATTTATCGGGGACCTCAGAGGAACAGAGGTTCCCTGTGCGGGAAAAAGGGTGCTGGTGCCCAAAAGCTTGCAAAGGCCTCTGCCCCAACTACCCAGCGGATCTGATCAAAGAGATCACATCTACCCAAGAACCTCGCCTAGGGTTGAATAAGGACCTGGGGTTATGGGACATGGTCCCTCTTTAGGTCACCCCAAACCTCATGTCTCCACCGCAGGGGGACACTTCCAAATAAGTCTGGGCAGGGCACTGCTCAGCCCCGAACTCCCTTGTCACGTGTGAGCCTTCCAACCATGTACCTGAGATGCATTATTTTACATATTATTGCTTATTATTATAATGTATATTACTACATTGTACACATGCATCTATTATTGCATATTATATAATCTATATTATTGCATTATACATGTCTATTATTGCATATTATATAATGTACATTGTTACACTATATACATGTGCATATTACTGCATGTTGTTATAATGTATATTATTTTACATTAATATACATTTTTGAGGAAAGTCTAGGTCCTTAGCATGTCTCATTCATTCCTAGCAACTTTTAATTGTGTGAAGATTAGCTTTGAAAAAGGAACTGGGGACAAGGAACCAACTTTGATCTCATCAGTGTTCAAACCAAGCTGGCCTATTGGGGCTTTTCTGAGCTCTCGGAAAGGGAAGAATAGCTGTTATTTTTTTCTGAGGTCAAAAACAAGTGAAAAGGAACAGCTGGTATTTTCTGAGGGAAGCTGAATGTCCAAAAAGGTCCAGAGCCATTCACCAGCATAGACATCAATGATCTCCTTAACTGCCTTGGTCACTGCATCCGCCTTTGCTGAGCTGGTTGGGTGGGAGCCAGTTTTTTCCATTGTTTTGAAGGATCTCCTCCCCCATCTTGTACATTATTTGTGTCCAGGTGTGTGACTGGCTTATCACACTAGATGTTGGTTGTATCTAGGTTAGCAATAAAGTTGGATAGGCCAGGGGAGATCATCAGCAAACAGGAAGAGCCCAATTCTCCCCAGCACCAGATGGAGTGATAAAGAACAATGGTAATAAGCTAATGGAGAATAGGTTTAGTTTAGAGATCAGGGTCAGACTACGTTATCTGTTCAGGTCCCTCCTGACCCTAGCTACTATGAAACTACTACGAAACGTACACAGAAGTCTTTGTAACTGTTTACTACACCACCAGTCCAATTCATCCAGAAACTTCACTGGGTGTATTTTTCCCCTTTGGATCACTAACACAGTGCTAAATGGCTTTAAAAGGACTAATGTCACTCCTCCTCTTCCTGAGCTGATCACAGCCAAACAGAGCTGAATGATATGTGAGGCAATGCAGAAAGCTTACAGCAGTATTACTGGCACCCTACAAACCAGAACTTCACAGAATCATAGAAAGATAGAGCTGGAAGGAAACTCTGGAGGTCATCTAATCTAACCCCTTGCTTTCTCCAAACCATCCCACACAAATCCTTTTCTAAGCTATTACAGAAACTACACAGGTAAAGCAGGGGCACATGGGCAGACCGTGTCCTAGAAAGATTGTTAAAATGCACCAAGAGATCCAAGGACGAGGGCCATGCTTCTGTTACAGAGGGGGGCAAAACCTCCCAGAGTCTCTACCAATCTGATCATGGGGTAAAATTCCTCCCTGACCCCAAATGTGGTGATCGGTGTGCCTCCAAGCAGAGGGTCAAGACCCTCTAGCTAGCAACATACAGATTTGAGTCCCAATATGAGCACCAATATACCCAAGTCAAAATCCCCAGCCTTGGCTGCAGCCAACACTTACTTATTATTTTAGGACCAAGTTGATAGTACTGGAAACTCTCATATATATTCATTAGGGCCTTACCACAATCAGAAAAAGGTTTAACCATTAACTTCAATGGAAGTGCAGTGGTTCTCAACTTTTTTGGGTTGTATACCTTTTTAAAATTGGTTTTGATGCTTGGCATCCTTTAATTTCATGTTATGGATAATAAAAAGTAATGGTGCCAATCACTACACTGTAACCTGTTCAACAACCAAATAGATGGTCTTCCCTGTTTTTTTCCCTTAATTTATATTTCTCCTTTCCCTTCTGCTTTCCCCTTCCTTCCTCTTGCATACTCTAATTTGAGAAAACCAGGAATCAGAATTATATAAAAAAAATTAAGATTCAGTTAATATGTTTTCTTAACAATTTCAAGTATGCATTCATGAACAATCAAATAATAATCTGAATTCTATAAAACTAGCAATACATTAATACTAAATTAAAGGTTTCCAAGTATAGTTCAAGATAATATATTTGTAGAAGGCTGTTAATAACTCTGACACTTTGGGAACCATTAAAATCTTACAGTGACTGATGTAGCTGCAGTTTATACCATTTGTCTACAGTTTATTTTCTCGATCAAAAGAGACACGTGGACTTATCATTTTTAACAACATATGACATATGCCAGAAAGAAGTTAGGAAAGATTATAACTGAATTACTCAAAAACTATGCAAGTGGAAAAATGTTCAAACCTCATTTTAACAAAAGCACAATGCATAAATTGCCTCTTTAATAGTACTTTGATTTGCTATTACTATAGCCAGCATAATATGCATGAAACAAAATTTGAAATAAGTAGACAAGAATAGCAAACAAGATGACTGCATGCCAAAGTAATTAAATACTCCTGATACTACACTACTTGTGAATTCATAACTTCTAAGTGAAATATAATCAACATCAATATTAACACTTACTTCACAATGTACTATAGAAATCTCTTATGTCAATCATTGCAAGCAAAATTAAGAAAATAGTGCAAACAGTTTTGAACAGCTTATACTCAAATACATAGCTATAATTTTCGTATAACATCAGAACCATGTGCCCATATATATGTCTTTTCATCCTTACAAAGGAAAAAAAGGGATACTCTGTTCTATTTTTACATAATCATATGTGCTGTTCTACATTGTTGTAATCCTCAGCTATTTTTTTTTTTTTTTTTGGTAAATAAACTAGTCCAACCTTAACGCACTACAAAAGAATTGGGTCAAATTCTGCTCCAAGGCATGGGCGCGTCTCATAACAGTGCCAGTAGAGATTAATTTTTTTTTCTTGCAAGCAGTGGAGAATTTTCTGAAGACAGAGAGCTAGAGTCTCATCTGGTATAACTTGTCATCACTCCACTGCAGATAATAGTGGAAGATTTTGCCTGTAGTATGGAACTTCTAAATCCTATATATATTGGAGTTGAGCAGCCTTCCTTGAAGTATGTATTTTCCTTGTGTAACATTCAGTGGGTTGCTGGAAATTATTCCATATTCTTATCATTCTTGGCTTCTGGGAAGCTTCTTTTGTTTTGTTTGAGTGTCACAACAGATTCTTGAAAGGAGGCAAGTTTCATACAGTACTTCAAAAGTATGCTTTTCAACTTAAGTTTCAAGGTCCTATAACACCAGGTCCCACCTAGAATCATTTTTTAAGCCTGTGACTATAGTCCTTGCCTTCACTTGGTCAGACTTCAGTGTTAAAAATAAGTTTCTGCAAAAACTTTTTCATGAAAAAGATAATATTCTCAAAGCAAATGGCCAATTCCCAGTATGCTGCATACGTCAAAGATAAAGCATAAGCAAAGGTTCAGCAAATGATTAAAGTTTCTTAGCTCGTGCACATTTAACCCCTCCTTGTATGCATAACGCATCTTATTTATTATTTTAGGGACTCAAAATAATCACATGTGCCTATTATTAAATTTAATTATTTTTATTTACATTTTATTTAAAAACAACGTTTAGATATAGATGCCTGAATAAGGATGAGATCAGTGTGCGATTTTAAAAGGTGGTAAAAACTATGAGGTAAGATTTCATACACCAAGACTCAACCCAAAGCAAGCTCCAAGTTGTAAACTTTTAGATAAAAGGTAAGTTATAAATATATGACACACAAACTCCGGATATTCATTACTTTTTTTATTTTTCATGTAATATGATCATCAACAATATTCAGCATTTTTGGAAATATTTCATCCTGTATTGTAATACTGTATTAGATCTCAAGCCATTTTACTAAAGGTGATCTATACCGTTATCTTCATTTTATAAAAGTGAAATGACACGGATCAGGGAAGTGACTTACCCAATATCACTCACCAGGCTAAGGATAGAAGCCAGGATACAGGAGTCCAAAGTCCTTGCCCAGTGCATTATCCACTTCGTACTGCTTCCCAAGTTCAGAAATATTGCGTCCAACATGCTACATTTTTTTTTGTCTGACACATTCCCTTATAAGTTGGTAAGGTAAAACAGTGAACACTACCAAAGCCCAATAAACAAAAAAAAAGGGAAATTATTAAAACAGACCATAATCTAAAATAAGACTAGCCAGCTTTATTGTAATTCACAGGTATACAAAGGACTATTCAGCCTTCTCACCAGTACAAAAGAATGTACTGAAAATTGAGTATCTTTACTTTTCATCAAAACAGAACAAAACTCAAGCATTTTAGGATTTCAGGGTAACTTAGATCACTGTTTTCCAAAATTTTGATAGCTGGTTCACACTTTTTTTTTTTAATTAAATTGGGAGCACACTTCACTCTTACACCTGAGAAGGTCTTTCCATTGACTCCCCTCTCTCTTCCACTGGGGCGACCTCCGGGAGCAAGGGCAGACCCAGTTACTGAGGCTGCTTCTGCAGGGTCTTGCATCTGATAACCACCCCGTAGCCTCTTCTGCTGGCCCCAGGAAATTGGAGTAGTAGAAGGGATAAGTCAGGCTGTAAAATTCTGGCTCCAGGTCAGCAACTGCCTGCCCTCCTGCTCACAGCCTGGGGCAAGGGCTGGCAGGGGGCAAGGAAGGGTTGGGGAAGGCAAAAGCAAGTCAGCAAAGAAGCAGCAGCAAGTGCCACTGGAGTAGCTGGGAGAGGCACAGGATGCCAGATGAGGGATGAGAGCATTTACTAGGCCTATGCAAAGAGCTAGTATTTGCTTCAGATTCACCAATGGCAAGTCATGCCTGATCAACCCAATTGCCTTCTATAAGATGACCGACTCTGTGGATGTGGGAAGAGCAGTGGATGTGAGGCACGCTGACTTTAGCAAGGCTTTTGATAGTCTCCCACAACATTCTCTTAAGCAAGCTAAGGAAGTATGGGTTGGATGAATGGACTGTAAAGTAGATAGAAGACTGGCTAGATCATCACGGCAGTGTGGGGAGGCAGTCAAGAAGGCCAACCGTACCCTGTCATGCATCCACAGATGCATCTCGAGCAGGTCCAAGGAGGTGATCCTCCCCCTCTATGCGGCACTGGTCAGGCCGCAGCTGGAGTACTGCGTCCAGTTCTGGGCGCCACACTTCAAGAGGGACGTGGACGATATGGAAAGAGTCCAGAGGAGGGCCACTCGTATGATCAGGGGTCAGCAGGGCAGGCCTTATGAGGAGAGGCTACGGGACCTGAACCTGTTTAGCCTCCACAAGAGAAGGTTAAGGGGGGACCTTGTGGCCTGCTACAAACTGGTCAGGGGGGATCAGCGGGTATTGGGGGAAGTCTCTGTTCCCCCGTGCGCTGCCAGGAGTGACCAGGAATAACGGTCACAAGCTGGCGGAGGGTAAGTTTAGATTAGATATTAGGAGGCGCTACTTCACAGTCAGGGCGGCTAGGGCCTGGAACCGGCTTCCAGGGGAAGTGGTGCAGGCTCCTAGCCTGGGGATTTTTAAAAGGAAGTTAGATGAGCACCTTGCCGGGGTCATCTGACCCCGGTGCTCTTTCCTGCCAAGGCAGGGGGTCGGACTAGATGATCTACCTAGGTCCCTTCCGACTCTAGCTACTATGATACTATGATACTATGATCAGATTGAGAAGTAATAATCAACGGCTCCATGTCTAGTTGGCAGCCAACATCAAGTGGAGTGCCGTAGGGGTTGGTCCTGGGGCTGGTTTTGTTCAACAGCTTCATCAGTGACCTTGAAGATGGAATGGAGTGCAAGTTTCCAGATGACACCAAGTGGAGGGGGGGAGGGGTAGTAGATACACTGGAAGGTAAGGCTAAGATTCAGAGAGAACTCAACTAATTAAAGGATTAAATTAAAAAACTCATGAGGTTCAATAAGGTGAAGTGCAAAGTTGCACGTAGGACAGAACCTAATTCCATGCGTCGGTACAGGATGGGGGCTGATTGGCTGGGCAGCAGCTCTGCAGAAAAGGACCTGGGGGCTACACTGGACAATAAGTTGGATGTAAGCCAACAGCGTGCCTTTTTTGTAAAGAAGGCTAATGGCATTCTGCACTGCATTAGTAGAAGTGTTGCCAGCAGACCAAGGGAAGAAATTCTTCTTCTCTATTTGGCACAGGCAAAGCCACACCTGGAATACTGTGTCCATTTTTGAGCTGCATCTACAAAAAAAGATGTAGGCAAATTTGAGGGAGTCTTGCAAAGGGCAACAAAAATTGTTAGGGGGCTGGGGCACATGTCCTCTGAGGAGAGGCTGAGGGAACTGGGCTTATTTATTCTGGAGAAGAGGAGGTTAAGGTGGGATTTAATAGCAGCTTTCAACTACCTGAAGGGGGGTTTCAAAGAGGATGGAGCTAAACTGCTTTCAGTGCCACTGGCAACAGAACAAGATGCAATGATTTCAAGTTGTAGCAAGGGAAGTTTAGGTTAGATATTAGGAAAAACTCTCTCGCTGAGAGGGTAGTAAAGCACTGGAACAGGTAACCCAGAGTGGTTGTGGAATCTCCATCCTTGGAGGTTTTTAAGACTCAGCTAAGGGTCTAGTTGGGGATGGTCCTACTTTGAGCAGGGGGTTAGATTAGATGACCTCCTGAGGTCCCTTCCAACCCTAATCTTCTATGGAGATTTGACCCCTTAAGCCAATCAATATACCATCATGTACAGCCCATCTTTAAATGTACCTTGGAGCTACCTTGTTAAAAAAAATATGAAGGAATATTTATTGTAATTTAAAATTCTCTCAGAAGACTGCAGTTTTGCATTATGTAATCCTGAGGATCAATTTCAAACCATTTATAGTGTAAATTCTTACATGCTAGGTAGAGTCATCAGTGTATTAAAATAATACACTTAACGTTTATATAGCAAAGATAATCAAAGCTTCAAACCTACTTAATCACTTATCTTACATCCATACCTACAAGAGAATGTTTCTTCTTTTGCAGAGCCTGGAAGAAACAAGAATTGAAATGCAGCTAGTTGGAGACCTACCTTACAGAATTTTGGGCTTGACTTGCATCACTTCAACAGGAAGCACATAATAAAAACTCACTCCCCAAAATTTTCAAACTGTGATGCCCAGAGGGTAAGACATGTATTTGGAGATATGAATTTCCAAAGGTGTTGACTGCCTAAAACTCAGATAGTTTTCTCTTCAATCCTGTCTATTGCAGGATATGGGCTCTGGAGGAACAGATGCATCAGCAAGGTGAATAGAAGACTCCGATGTGAAGGGTTTGGCTTCCCTTCCTTGACCACGGTCTGCACTTCAAAGAGAGTACACTGATGGGAAGGGATGGCCTCCACCTTACCTGGAAAGGGAAGAAGCTCTTCTCAGCTAGAATAGCTGACCTTCTTGACAGGGCTTTAAAAACTGGGACTGCTGAGGGACGGATGGTCTACTAACAGTTTTAGCTCAAGTCATGTGAGCTGCACTACCAATAACTTGGGCAGCCCAAGTGAGACAGCCCGAGGAAAGGTTCTGTTAAACCCCTCAGGGAAACATTGGGCGTCATATGGCAGACTTAACTGCCTGTACACAAATGCCAGGAGCTTGAGAAACAAGCATATGGAACTGGCCCTCCTCCTATCTGATGACTATGACCATGTAGCAATTACAGATACCTGGTGGGACTCCACCTACAACTGGTCAGTGGCAGTAGAGGGTTAAACTGTGTAGAAGAGAGACCACGTGGGGAAGAGGGGTGGGAGTATTGCTTTCTATGTCAAAGATCAGCTCACCTCCCTGCAGATTGAGTTTCCAAACCAGGAATGGTGCCTTGCGACTCTCTGGGTCAAGATACGAGGAGAACATGGGAAGGGTGACTTGTAGGAGTCTACTATAGATACCCCCTCCCCCCAACCAAGACCTTGATTGGGAATTCATTAGGGAACTGGTCAAAGCTGCATGCTCCTGATGCTTGATCATCATGGGAGACTTCAACTTCCCAGACATCTCTTGGGATGATCAAACCGCCAAATCTGACAAGTCACGTAGTTTTCTCACGTGCATCAATGACCTCTACCTAACCCAGGAGGTCTATGGGCTGACTAGGTGAGAGGCATTGCTGGAACTGGTCCTGGCCAAAGGGAAGGACCTGGTGGGCGATCTGTGGATCGAAGGGAAGCTTGGTGACAGTGACCATGAGCTGGTCACCTTTTTAGTTCACTGAAAAGCTTGCAAACCCCTCAGTAAAACAGAAGTCCTTAACTTTGGGGTCCTTGACTTCTGCAAACTGAGAGAACTGGTCAGTTAGGCAATCATAGGCTATACCCCCTGCAGACAAGGGAGTACATGAGGAATGGTCATCACTGAAAAACATAATCCTTGAAACAGGGTAAAGCCATCCCTTCTTGCAAGAAATGCAGTCAACGAGCGAGGAAGTTCCTATGGCTGAATAAGGAACTGCTGGACCTCATTAAGCTCAAGAGCAACCTACACCAGCTGGAAAGCAGGAATTATTACCAAAGAGGATTACTGTGCACTCACCTGCACCTGCAGAGAGTGGTCGAGAAAAGCCAATGCACAAACTGAACTTAGGCTTGCTATGGGGGTCAAGGACAACAAAAAGTCCTTCTTCAGATATGTGGGAAGTAAGAAAAAGAACAAGGACAATATTGGGCCCTTGAGAGATCCAACAGGGCAACTGACATCAGATGCCCAAGGAAGGGTCAATCTCCTAAATTACCTTTTTGCACTGGTTTTTCACCCTCCCAGGAGGATCACACTGCCAGGAACAGCATACACCTACTTGGGAGCGAGTGACAGGCCAAAAATTGATGTTGATCAAATGAGGGAATACCTTGAGAAACTGGACATTCTCATGTCCGTGGGCCCAGACAAAATGCACCTGAAAGAGCTGGCAGATATTCTTGTATCTCCCTTGGCAGGGATATTTGAAAAATCATGGCGCTTAGGTGCAGTTCCCGATCACTGGAAAAGAGCCAAAGTGGTCCCATCTACAAGAAAGGGAGCAGAGATGAGATGGGGAACTATAGACCAATCAGTCTGACATCTGTTCCTGGAAAAGTTCTGGAGAAAATTGTCAAGGGATCCATTAACGCCAGCCTAACTGAAGGCAAGCTTCTGAATGCCAGCCAACATGGCTTTGTGACTGGCAGGTCTTGCCTGACTAACCTCATGTCCTATGACCAGGTAACATATGCCCTGGACAAGGGAGATGATGTGGATGTCATTTACCTGGACTTCAAGGCCTTTGACCTAGTTCCCTATGATGTCCTAATGGTTAAGCTGGGGAACTCTGGCCTAGATCATCATACAGTCCAATGGGTAGGCAACTGGTTATGGGGTTGGACCCAAAGAGTACTGGTTGAAGGGAGCAAATCAATGTAACGCAGTGTTACCAGTGGAGTCCCTCAAGGCTCAGTACTTGGGCCGGTACTCTTTAACATTTTCATGAACCATCTACATTCGGGAGTTAGATGTGAACTGGCCAAGTTCACAGACAATATCAAATTATGGGAGAAGCCAGTCATACTGCAGGACAGGCTAGGGATGCAGGCCGACTTGGACACACTCTCAAAGGTGAGCTGACCAAAACCAGGTGGCCTTTAACATAGAGAAGTGAAAGGTGCTACAACTCAGCAGGAAGAGCCCTCAGCATACTTACAAGCTTGGCAGTGCTACGCTTGCTAGCACAACTGAAAGAGACTTGGGGGTCTTGATTGACCACAAAATGAACACGAGCCACCAATGTGATGCTGTGGCTGGCAAAGCAAACCAAACTCTGATGTGCATCCACCGATGCATCTCAAGCAAAACCAGGAATGTCATCCTCCCACTTTACGGGGCCCTGGTGAGACTGCAGCTGGAGTACAGCATACAGTTTTGGGCCCCCCCCTTCAGGAGGTATGTGGAAAAACTTGAGAGTTCAGAGGAGAGCCACTTGTATGATCCAAGGCCTGGAGGGCATGCTGTACAAGGAGAGGCTAAGGGATTTGGGACTCTTCAGTCTGAAGAAGAGAAGGCTGAGGGGGTGGGACTTGGTGGCAGCCTACAATTATATAAGAGGGGTATGTCAGGACCTGGGAGAACATCTATTCATAGTTTCATAGTTTCATAGTAGCTAGAGTCGGAAGGGACCTAGGTAGATCATCTAGTCCGACCCCCTGCCTTGGCAGGAAAGAGCACCGGGGTCAGATGACCCCGGCAAGGTGCTCATCTAACTTCCTTTTAAAAATCCCCAGGCTAGGAGCCTGCACCACTTCCCCTGGAAGCCGGTTCCAGGCCCTAGCCGCCCTGACTGTGAAGTAGCGCCTCCTAATATCTAATCTAAAGCTACCCTCCGCCAGCTTGTGACCATTATTCCTGGTCACTCCTGGCAGCACACGGGGGAACAGGGACTCCCCCAATACCTGCTGATCCCCCCTGACCAGTTTGTAGCAGGCTACAAGGTCCCCCCTTAACCTTCTCTTGTGGAGGCTAAACAGGTTCAGGTCCCGTAGCCTCTCCTCATAAGGCCTGCCCTGCTGACCCCTGACCCCATACGAGTGGCCCTCCTCTGGACTCTTTCCATATCGTCCACGTCCTTCTTGAAGTGTGGCGCCCAGAACTGGACGCAGTACTCCAGCTGCGGCCTGACCAGTGCCGCATAGAGGGGGAGGATCACCTCCTTGGACCTGCTCGAGATGCATCTGTGGATGCATGACAGTGTACGGTTGGCCTTCTTGACTGCCTCCCCACACTGCTGGCCCATGTTCATTGTGGAGTCAATGACGACTCCAAGATCCTTTTCCGTCTCTGTGCTGGCAAGAGGGGAGTTCCCCAACCTGTAAGTGTGGTGCCGGTTCTTCCTCCCCACGTGCAACACCTTGCACTTATCAGTGTTAAACCCCATCCTATTCTCATCCGCCCACCGTTGCAACCTGTCAAGGTCAGCTTGTAGCCTATTGCACCCTTCTAGTGCACCCACATCCCCCCACATCTTAGTGTCATCAGCAAACTTGAACAGGGTGCTTTCTACCCCCTCATCCAAGTCACTGATGAAGATGTTGAACAGTGCAGGCCCGAGGACCGAGCCCTGCAGAACCCCACTGCCCACGTCCTTCCAGGTCGAGAAGAACCCATCCACTACCACCCTCTGGGTGCGGCCCTCCAACCAGTTAGCGACCCATTTGACTGTGTGGGCATCGACACCACAGTCTCCCAGCTTTTTGATGAGGACAGGGTGAGAGACAGTGTCGAAAGCCTTCCGGAAGTCCAGAAAGACTACATCCACAGCAACCCCTGCGTCTAATGATTTGGTGACCTGATCGTAAAAGGCCACCAGGTTGGTCTGACAAGACCTGCCACTGATGAACCCATGTTGGTTGCCCCTGAGCATGCATTCCCCTGCAAGGCCCTCCTGGATGTGTGCCAGGATAATTTTTTCAAAGAGCTTACCCAGGATTGAGGTAAGACTAACTGGCCTATAATTTCCCGGGTCCTCTTTTTTTCCCTTTTTGAAGATAGGGACCACATTGGCCCTCTTCCAGTCCTCCGGCACCTCACCAGAGTACCACGAGTGCTCATAGAGCCGCGCCAGGGGTCCCGCAATGACCTCGGCCAGTTCCTGTAAAACCCTAGGGTGAAGATCGTCCGGACCAGTGGACTTGAACACGTCCAGCCTCTCCAGAAGTACCCTAACTCCTTGCTAACCCCTGGCCCAGGCGTGTCTATCCCGGGGCCCGAGGGGGGCCCAGCAGGGAGGTGGCTGAACTGGTCCCTACTTAGGAAGACAGAGGCAAAGAAATCGTTAAATATGTTAGCTTTGTCATCTGGCATGACGACTAAGTTAATACTAGTTTAATACATGAAGCTGAACTGTGTTTACAAGTACAAGTATTCTTTAGTTTGACAGAAATGAAAAACAGAATCTTTAATTTATAGATTAAATGCTCAGCCATCTGTTTAGCAAAAAGTTATTGCCTCAGCTTTTACTTTACATTAAGCCAACTGGTATCTCTGCCTCAGATAACCATTCCTGTCAGACTTCAGTTACATAGCTTATTGGTGCACATCTAGTTCCTTAAATTTTCTTTCTAATGGGTAACCTGATAAACTGTTATACAGCGACTGCATTCTACCATTGGGATGACTACACTTCAGCAGTAGTAGAAAAAGCTTTCCCATCTTTATTTTGTAGCAATTTACATTTGTATAGTGTATGATTTGCTTCTTGGTTAAAAAAAAAAAAAAGAACTTAAACTCTATTGGACTTGTTTTGGCAAATGGATTTAGCTGTGACCTGAGATTTGAAGATAAATCATTTTTCCTGATATTATTTGCCATTTTTTAAATGAGAGAAAGATTAAAAAAAACCAAAAAACCAAAAACCACAGCCTGAAAAATAGGGTTTATTGAACTAAAGCTAATTTTAACTATAAACTCGTGTAAATTCCCTTCAGCACCTAAACTCTATGCAGAGATTATGTGAACTCCTCAATTTCTGTGGAATAAACACTAGAAATTGACATTGACGCACTAAGCTAAGATTACTGTGAGTAAAAATAACCATTATGAATTATCCATTACTCTTAGTTTTAATTATAAGACATCTTGAGGCTTTCCTAAAAAACATCATATGCAATTTCAGTGCATTATATACAGATAATACAGAAATATTTTCTATAGGAAAAATAAATAAGAAAAATATGTAAACATCCTGGGTGAAATTCTATTCCCACTAAAATCAGTGGCAATACTTCCAGAGCCTTTGATGGAGCCAAGATTTCACCCCAATTTTAAAAGAATATATTACAGTGACATGAGATTTTTTGTTTCAGAACATTTTAAAAGTGCATACAAGGTTGTGCAACAACTCATAAAACATTCAAATGTTATATAAATGTGTTTTTCATTCATATCTGTTGCGTCTCCTCAATATGGTCTCTTCTGGTTCCAACACATCTTTATTTATGATATCTTGAACTTCTACTACATCTGATTTGATGAGCTGACTAACTGTTAATTTGTTACCACATAATTCAGGCTCTTCCATTCCGTAACTATCATCAGTATCTTCAAGTAGATCTTTATTATTACAATCTTCATTGTCATCTACTTCTTCCTCTTGAAGGTGTTCACCAAATGAATTAATAAGATCTTCAAGTTTCTCATTACATGTGTGATTGTCACCTTAGTTTTCAAAAAAAAAAAAAAAAAGCAAAGAATTAAGAATAATGATATGGTTCCAAGTTTGACAAAAATAATTAAAAAAAAAAAAAAAAAAATCAAAACAAACCTTATTTACCCAAATCCAAGACAACCCTGAATTTAAGATGACCCTCCAATAATTAGATTCTAGACATGGAAAGTTTGTAAATATTAGTGTTCCATGTCTAGGATCTAATTGTAGGAGGTTTGTTTTAAATTCATCCCACCCCCACTGCTGAACTCAGGAAAAGCAGTGGCAGGGATGTAGGTAGTAAGAATGCAGTGGGGCAGGCAGTGGCAGGGGGCAGATGGTGGGCTAGCAGTGAAAGGGCAAGCAGTGGGGGGCAGTCAAGTAGCCTGAGTCCTGCTGCCAATCCCTTGCACCACTGTACCCTCTTTGTGCCTGCCCAGGGCCCAGCCAGAGCTGTCACCACTGCTACTGGGCCAGGCTCGGTCCAAAGCAAGCACATGTACCATGTCCAGGACAGAGCAGAGACAAAGCCTGCCTTTACCACAGCAGGAGTAAGCAGTGGTGGGGGGAGGAAGGATTGCAGGCAGCAGCTTTGGCTCCAGTGCCAGAGCCAGAGCTGAAAAAGCTTCCTGCCCTTGCACCCTCATACTTGATTCTAAGATGAGAAGGTTTTCCCACTCATCTTAGAATCAAGCAAATGCAGTATTTATTTTCTTCTTCCATCAATGACTTTTGACTATGGCACTAACAACCTACAGGACAACACATTCAAGAAAACCTTACTAAGAAAGCAGCAGAGGATTTTCACTCAATTCCAATGGAAAATGTCCCACCACTCTTTAAGGTTAAATTATGCAATGTATCAAACTTCTAATATGGCACATCACAAGCAAGAAAAACGGCTACTCCAACTACTGGCAAACAAATAAAATTTAAAAAATACTCGAACCAAACTGAAAGTAAAGGGACCTTACTGAACCTAGGACCGAATAACATTGAATTGATTAATAGCTATTTAATAATAGCTCATTTACACATTCTAAAAGGATTAAACTGATTTTACTACAATAAGGATCTATGACATTGATCAGAAACAAAGAGTACCTTTTAGCTTCATTTCTGATTTATCCAGTCCACTTTCTTTCATCAACTGTCTAATAGACCGGAGTTGTGTCATTATTTCATCTTTCTGTTCACAAGCCAAAGCATTTACACTGAAAAAGAGGGAAAAAAAAAAAACCAGACAAGCAGTTGAAATACATCTGAGCTACTACTGGAAGCAAGTGTTTAACAAAACTGTACTACATATTTACATAAAACATGACAATTTTTTTAGGTGCATCACTAAGAACAAAAAAACTATATTATTCTACCAATGTCGAAAGAATTTAGGGGAACATTAGAGCTAGGATAAAGAGCATTCATGTCAGTATCTTCTCTGCTCAATGAAAAGACTGCCTGTTGTAAATTTGTTAATTAAATTTGTAATTATTTCAACATACACTGAAATTCAGCATTACACTGAGTATTATTAAAGACTGAAATACTACATTAAGAATGTGTGTTTTAATCTTAAAAATACAGATCTCATGAAAGATGTCAACTATACACATCTGTATTCCTCTATACCAGTGTTCTCAACAAGGGTTCGCAAGGGGGAGGGCGGCAGAGGCTGAAATCCTTTCAAGGGCGTATAGGGTGCCATGCAATGTTAGCATTGTTAAGTGTGCAAATACTGTTCACAAGATAAACCCAGAAATTTCAAAAAGGAATCCATGGTGTTTAAAACATTCTGACCTCCTGTAGTCTGAGTTCTTAGCTACAAAGGAATTGATCTACACTGGTAGGCAACCCCCGGCATGGGTGCCAAAGCATGACACACAAAAGCATTTTGCTTGATATGTATGCCTTGGGGCGGGTGGCAGGAAAAGGGCCAACGATGTGTTGCCACAAGGACCGGATCCCTTGCAGCTCCCCCACTGTCTGCCCTGGCACACCAACACCTTACAGGTCAAGGCTGCAGGTGTATTTGGCACTCTGCCCAAAAATGTTGTCAACCCCTGCTATACTAAGTTTCTGTAGTCAAAAAGCAAGTGAAAATTAAGAGCCAGCATTTCCCAAGGGGTCCCCCAAATCTAAAAAGGTTGAGAATCACTGCAAGTTTGGGCAGAAATGTTACATGTATTCATGGGCACCTAAATCAAGTCAGCTTATTCCATAAAAGATAACTGATAACTACTTTGTTTATTTGGAGAAGCACCATATTCTGGGGGTCAGCAACCACTCTACCTGGCTTGCAAAGCTAAAGCTTCAATCATATTCCAGTGGGGGAGGGACTCATCTGTGTGATAGCTGGGTTGTGGGAAGAAGCACCCACTGCTAGGCAGTGGGGACAAGGTCAGAAAGGCCAGCCCAACTTGGAAGAAGCTGGATAATTTTGGCCTGCTGCCAAGCCCAGCCATATTCAACAACCATTTGTAACCTCAGTAGATTCTGCCTTTTTTTCCTGGTGAAATACCACCCTGTCTCTCAGACTGTATTCATTTTTCCTCCAGTTGGGTGTTCCTATAATTTAGGAGATATTCTACACTAAAGTTATTTGAGAAATCAGTAATTTCATTTTGGACTTTTAAGTTTTTTCAGAGCTGATGTCAAAACCTGTTCTGTCTTACTAGGGTTTTGAAAGATGGAACTCTCATAACTTATCCTATTTAAAATATCATCCCATAATCATTTTACTTCCATTTGTCATAAGAACAAAGGAGTCATCTGTAAAAATGCATGCATCTGTAGAACTAGCTATTGTCTGTACAGTGCTATTATGTAAGTGCTTAGTTACAAAGAGATTCCTACATACCCTTCTCCTGACATACATAATAATCTGTTGACACGCTTCTAAATTCCCAGAAATTTAGAAGCGGATTAGTATAATTTTAAGA
This sequence comes from Crocodylus siamensis, assembly GCF_052110815.1. NCBI lineage: Eukaryota > Metazoa > Chordata > Crocodylia > Crocodylidae > Crocodylus > Crocodylus siamensis. Next base: position 71,895,617 of record NC_143398.1, read on the forward strand.
GGCTTCTCTTATCCTAGAATTACTTACCAGTTCGACAGTGGGTCCAACTGAGTCAGTAAAGAATTTAACATTTTTTCTGTCTGTGCTAGATGCTGCTCCAATTCCAAAAGCTGATGCTCTAGAAGAGAGAGACTGGCATATTAGAAATTAGTGTGCACTTAAGGACCTCAGCAAAGGAATAAAAAGAAATTACATTTTGAGAGAGACAGATCAAACATCTATATAAAACTCTGGAATGACTGCATGTAGGATACAGTGTTCATCTCTTGGTATCACATTAACAGGAACAGAAAAGGGACTGCAGAGTTTAGAAAAAGTACTTTTTATTATTAACTAGGGGTGCAGATAGACATAACACTTGAACTATTGCAAGAATGTCACAATTGGAAATTGGTTCACAGTTTTCCTGGGTCAAAAGTGTCCACACATACACTGCTAAGGGGTCTAAGTAGAATGATCACCTTTTAGGTACTGCAATGCCATCAAACAGCCACAAGGAGTTGATAGTGACTACCCAGTCCAACTGCAGTTCTCAGTTTCCCTTTTCCACTAATATCGAGTACAGTAAACACCAGTTGCTGAATTTTACTGAAATGTGTGATGGTACTGTGACTGGAAGTGCTGGGATTCACAGGGGAGCTCTCTGCTAACTTTTGAAGAGACAGTGAATTTCTTTCCATTAATTGGGAATTAAGTCCTTGGGCAGCCCTCAAGAACCCCTAACCCCTAGGTGCACAAGAGTAGGGGTCTAGGAATGCACTCCTCTGCAACTGGCCATGATGCAGGACACCTTGGTTAACTGCCACTAACAGAAAATTGACCAGGTGTTTAAAAGCAGCAGAGTACTGTCCCCTAGGCCCCTCGTCCGGGACACTCGTCAGGTGCAGACAACAAAAGTTGCAGCAGTAGCGTTCTGGTTGTATTCCAGAGGAAACATCTGCAGTGTAGGTGTTAGGGTTTGTTGCCAGCCTTGGTCATTTTTAAGGGGGCCTAGGCCAAGCTGCAGAAATGTTGCTAAGGAAAAGGCCCCAAAGCCTGTTTTTGAGTGACCATAATATGAACCTTTGCAGATGTGACAACTAGGTTGGTCAGAAAAGTAAGTGAAGCCATCCACATGTTTAGCTAAACCAGTAATGAGATGCAATGAAACAAAGCACACGGTCTGCAAAGAGAAATTATAAGGGAAGATCATACATTAAGTAATTCAAATACACTATACTATAGCTTTATGTTAAAATATTAGTAGTAGTGGTTAATGAAACCAAATAGATTAGATGTTATTTGGCTACATCTTGTTAAGATGCCTAAATAATTTGTATAAAGAAGAGCATAAACCAAGGTAAGGAAGAAACAGGCCAGTGCTGCAGAGCATTCCACAATGGGGGAGGAAAGGAGATAAAAAACCCCTCTCTTTTACTGTCCCAAGGATATAAATCCCAACTAACTGATGCCTTCCAAGTCCACAAGAGATCTGGTTCTGTTCAGTTCCAAATGATTTCAGTGAAACAAAGAAATATAAATGAAACTAAATCACAGCCACTCCTTAGCATATTAGAACTAGCCAGCCATAAGTACTGGGTATAGGCTGCAGGGAAATTTGGGGAATTCAGCCAATTCAAGAAGACCTGCTGCCAATCTGCTTGACACCCTCCTCCCACCTCTCGAATCTACCTAGCCAGTATAAGAGAAAATCTGTGTTGTGCTGTCATGGGCAGCTAAACAGACTTTGGAATAAATGTTTGGTTTTATGTTTTAAAGTGCCAGAAAATAAAAGGTTGGCCTGTAGACCTATTTTTGCCTCTTTTTATCAGTATCCTACCCACAACATTACCTATAAATCAGGTAACAGGTGATGAGGTTGAGGAGCAGGATGCAGTAGGATGCGTGGAAGACCAAAATGACACAAGTCACAGAAACCTTGGTGTCCGCACATAACACTGAACTGATTCACAGTGAACTAGTGCAGTATAATATTTGATTATGCTTTTAAAATGGGTCAAGAGGTCTAAACTTTTCTAAGCTGACTTGTGCATCTGGGGCATTTATACACGTGCTCTGGGAATGGGTGGGAGTATTTTAATTAGAGCTGCTCTGAGAACCCCTTTAATTAAAGCACCTGAAGTATGTCGCGTGTCAACATTCCTGCACTTCAAAATGGTGGCAGGGACACTTTATCTAAAGTTCATCAAGTGATCCGATTAAACCAATCTGAGCATTATGTCTGTTGGCACCCTAGAAGTTTTGACTATGTAGTACACACATGATTTGAGTAAACATGACAGAAAGGGCACATTGCTGCAGGCTAGTAACATGAAGGAAAAGACTATGTTTAGTAAACAGAAAGAAGTGTAACTAGAAGCAACAAGGGAAAATCATGACTACAAAGGAAATACTTCATAACAATGGCATTACTAGTCTCTGTAGTAGTTCTTTAAAGGCAGGTGGAAGATGCTCCAATACTTGGTATGTTTAAATTAGGCTGGACATGACACCTGAAAACAGGTTGTTGGAAACAACTTTGCATTTGTTTGAAACAGAAGATGAATCTACTGGTCTTTTCTATGTCCCTGGTTATTAGACCAAATTGTTACTGTGCTCTTCAGGTAGTGTGATTAGCCTACTGTAGTGGTTCTCAAGGCATCCCTCAATACTTTTTGGTAACTGAATAGCACCACATGTCAAAAACTAATTTGTAAGTTACAGCAGGGGTCAGCAATGTTTTTGGGCAGAGGGCCAAAAACACCTGCAATCTTGACTTGTAAGATGCTGGTGTGCCTAGGGCAGAAGGTCAGGGAGCCATGAGGTGTATGGATCCTTGTTGTGGCAATGTAGCCCTGGCCCCTTTTCTGCTGTCCACCCTGAGCCACAAGTGCCAAACAAAAATCCGAGTGCCACACTCTGACACCTGTGCCATGGTTGCCTACCCCTGCCTTACAGTGATTACCTCCTTTCAGAGGGCCACATATTGGGGGTGGGGAGTCAGCCAAGCAGGAACAAGCCCAAGCCTACACTTATCTGCTTAGCTTATTTGCTTACCTCCTCGCAACTTATCTCCTCACATCTCAAGGCACCCCAGGGTGTCACAGAACCCTGTCTGAGAATCCCTGGCCTAAGGTTTCCTCTACTTAAAAGAGGTATCTTGTTTATTCCCTTCTGCTTCCAGGCAGTCTGAGCCCCCCAAAAGCAGGTTTTAATACACCTTTAAAAACGCACTTATTTCATCAGACAGCATTCAAGAAACCAAGAATGCTGAGATTTTGATTAGGGAATATCATGTTGGGGAAGTTTCAGTTGTATATTAGGAAAAAACACTTTCACTAGGTGGGTTGTGAGGCACTGGAACAAGTTACTTAAGGAGGTGGTGGAATCTCCATCTTCGGAGGGTTTTAAGGCCAAGCTCGACAAAGACCTGGCTGGAATGATCTAGTTGGGGATGGTTCTGCTTTAAGCAAGGGGTAGGACTAGACGATTTCCTGAGGTCCCTTCCAACTCTAATTTTCTATGATTCAAAGGGGCCTTATCAGTTGACGAGGGCAAATGCCTTGGTCAGGTCAATAAAGGCAGTATAGAGGGGTCTCTTGCTTCCCTATATTTTTTTGGATTTGTTGGAATGAGAAGAGTGCATCTATGGTGGGCCTACTAGCCCTGAAGCCATATGGTGACTCAGGGTAAACACAGTCAGTAAGGACTGAAAGTCTTCGAGCACCACTTCAGTGATGATCTTTCCAAAAATGCTTAGTAGTGAAATATCACGATTGCAGCAACTGTAACAACTGTCTCCTTTATTCTTGTACAGTGATTATACTGACATCTTGCATAACTTGTGGCACTGTCCCTACTGTCCAACAGTAAATAAGAAGCTTGTATAAATGGGGGCAAAGCACAGGTTTCCTGCACTTGATCTTACACTTGTTAATATTTTTAAAGCATTTTAGTAAATTTAAAAATGGGTTCTTGTGCTGTAAAAAATATTAGTGAAAGCCCATCTTATTTCAGAAGGAAAACTATGCATTTTAATATACATATTCTGATAAATGCCTTGCCTGTTTCTTTTGCCTTATCTTCTATAGTCTCATCTTTCCGAGATGAACTTTCTTCTTGAGATTTCATCTATAAAAAATGAAATAATATTAAGTGCTAACAGAATAACACTACAGTGGAGTCGCATCTTGCACAGGACTTAGGTTCTAAAGCCAGTGCATAAGGCGAAACTCACGTATAGTCAAAGTTACCCTTGGGCTTGCCCAGTGGCACAGTCTGCTCCCTTCCACATCCAGTGGTACAGTCCCTCCTTCCCACCCAGGGCAGCCTGCACCGAACTCCCGCCCGGTCAACGTGCACAGCTTCCCAGCAGGGCTGCTCCCAATGTAGCTGCTTGGCCCCATGCACAGCGCTGTGGGGGGCAGCTGCAGGCTGAATCCAAACAATTGGCACTCCGGGGCATACGCGTATGATGAATTCGTGTATGTTAAATGCACATACAATGCAACTCCACTATATTTCAGGAAATGCATTTAAAAGCCTTGTTAAAGCTATGTTAATAATTGTAGCCACTATCTACTTTTCACTCACGCATGACCATATCCCACCCCCCACAATACTGCAAACTAAGTCAAGTGTAGCCATTTGTGTGCCCAAAAAATGACATTTTAGTATCTAGGAATAATGTCTATGATCACTATCCAAATCACTCTCTCTCTTCCTCATTTTTTTGTAATCTTAGTAAGAGTACCCATTTCAGAATCAGACAAATTATTACTTGACCTTAGCCAAAACCAAGCCAAGCGTAATATAAATGGATATCTGGAACTTAGGCTCAAAATGTTAGCTATTTTCACATATGGTTCACCTTAAATACATTGTTCAGATGCACAGAAATCACACTGACTTGTAATGTTTCAAAGTGTCACATTGTACACTAAAGGGAGTCTGTACTGGATAATCTAGTCACACTTAACAAATACTGCATAAGAGTTTTATCATAAAAGATAATGCAATCATGACAATACCTATGGAATTGTCAAGTTAATCAACCTGGATTTGATTTAAAAGATCCATTATATACAATTCCTTGCTTAATTTACAACTTATACCCTTGCTTAAATTTACACTTATTCATAAAAACCTTTAGATGTAACCACCTAAAACAGGGGTTGGCAACCTATGGCCTGTAGGCCCAGCCACCTGAGCTTCCCAGGCTGAATTTTCTCTCGGCTGTGGTATGGCATCAGCTAAGTCCCAGTGTTGTCCATCTTGGACCCAAGATGGTTCATTCCAGCCCACTGCTAAAAAAATGTTGCTGACTGCTGGCCTAGTGGCAGATTAAGATCCAGCTTCTGAAAACACTAATCTATGTTAACCCCCACTACAGCTACAGTAAATTAATACAGCCGTATATTTTGGTAAAAAGATAATGGAAGGGAAAAGAAATTCCGAATAGATTTTAAAAAGCTTGGAAGCTGAAGAACAATAGCATATACACTGATAGACCATACAAGCACTGGAAATTAAGAAATTTAATTTTGTATGAAATAAGGAAAACTTGCTTGATACGGCTTTTCAGAACCTAAAATATTCTCTCAAAAGAAACAGAAGGCCAATCGCTTCCAAGACAAGAAGAGGTCATTTGCCTTTTCTAAGCATGCCCCTAGTTGCAACCTTTTCTCTTCAACCACACAGATTAATCTCTTGTAATACAAGCCCTCAATCTGGCTCTTTACTAATGCAATCTCTTCCTCTAGGCTCTGACAAATGTATAAAAACTTAAGATTGGAAGGGGCCTCTTGGGTCAGTGTCTAGTCCTCTCCGATTGCAGGATATTAACAATGCATGTCATGCAATCCCTTCGTTCAGTTAATAAAGCTTCCTCTTAAATGTTTTTTTGTATTCTCTATTCTTATCACAAGGCTGTTCCAGATGCTTAGTGCTCTGATGGCTGGAAGCTCTCTCCCAATTTGGAATCTAAGTTATTCATTTTTATATCCATATGTTCTTGCGCTAAGTTTGTCCAGTAGCTAAAGACAGTTCTTCCCCATCCCTGTATTTACTTCTACATCATATTTAAAGAAAATAATTTTGTCTTCTTCCTAACTAAACAAGCCAAGGTCATTTAGTCTCCTCTTAAAATATAGGGTGTAATTTCCCCTTATTGGATAAACTTTTCTGCATTTGTTCCAGTTTGAATACTTATTTCTTGAACAGGGGTGACCAGCCCATAATTATCTAGGTTATTTTTTTTAGAAGGGCTGAGGGAAGAGGCACTACATCTGCTATTCTCCAAACATATGATACCACCACCTAATTGATACCTTAAACATATTAAGTAAGAATGCATTCACATTTATTTTCAAAAGCATGCATTAAAAATACTGGCTACAGGACCTGCGATTTCATGCGCCAGTTCTTTCAGAACTCTGGGATGGAGATTATCCAGTTCCACATGACTCAAAATTTTACTTATACCTCAGTATTTATAATTTCCATTTCTATACCCTCGCCCCCAAGAACCATCCCGTCATTTCCCCTAACAGCCAATATCATATTAGAAATTAAAATAAATTACCCACTTAACTTTGAGGCCATATGTACATTACCTTTAATCTTTACTCTGTCCTAACTACAGAGTAACCACACTTCTCTCCTGTTCTCATTTTATAAAAACCTTTTGATATTCATTTTAATATCTATTGAAAGGTTTAACCTATCTGCTGGCAATTATCACTTCACCCCCAAAATCCTTGACCTCCTAAGACACTACACTGCCTTCCTTGCTGATCAATTTTTTTCCCTACAGTCCTCACGGGCTGTCTACTAACTCTTTATATGCATGCATATCATATAAAGCTGCATTTTGGAATGTAGTTTTGAATAAAAGCTACAAAACCTAACTATAATTAGTATATCAAGCAAGGGGTAGTAAAGAGTTCCAAACCTGATGAATAAGATGAATAAGCACTTATACAGGGATAGTTATAGTTAGGTTTTACAGCTGATTTCACCAACTAGTTCTCTTCACTTTCAAAATCTGCTCTTTTGAAGTTAAGAACCTTTGTCACCCATCTACTTTTGTTTATCTTGCCATTTCATTTAAACCAATTCTACTCAAAAGCACTCAATCCAAGTTCTTTCCTATGGCCAGCTGCTCTATAAGCACTAGTTACCAAATACCATCATCTGAGTTCTTGTTGGCTCAGTAGCTGAAGACATCTATAAACTATTGTTATTATTAACACTGTTCTCTAATCTAAAAATAGGAAGTTAAAACTTCCCATAACATCACAATTTCCAGTAGCATTTCTGTTTAATGACATTATGAGGATTTTAAACCAAATATCCAGTTCTAACTTTGGAAATTTGTTGCTGTTTCTAGACTACCACAGCCCAACAGAACCTCTTCTACAAGCATTTGCTAAAGTAATACTACTTTACAATCTGTTTGGGTCAGTATTATGACAACATGAATAAAAAGTCGATCACACGATTCACGTACAATGTTACCCTGTTGCCTTTACGGACATCTTTATCATTCCGGAACCGTACATATGCTTCAATCCCAGCCCGTGTCACCTGTGCATCAAAATTTACCAACAGGCACGTTATGTCCTTTCCCCTGTTACTTCTCATACATGTAAATTGCTTCCTGTAGATAATCAAAAGGTTGCCTCTCTGTCCTCCTTGTACCACTCCTCTGTCACAATGCCTAAAACAAGCCTCAGTGGTTTGACAGCTTATGCTGTGATGGCTGCTTTTCAAGGTCTAATTTGTAACCCTGTGCTCCATTTGTTTCATATTTAGATCATAAACTATTTGGGATGGGGGACTGTCTTTTTGTTCTGTGATTGGACAGTACCTAAAACATTGAGGTCCTCCTTCCATGACTAGGACTCTTTTTTTTTTTTTTAAATCACAAAAAACAAAAAAACCCCAAACATCAGGTTCTCTCCACATTTTACTAGAAAATTTCTTTTCTTAATATTAACAACACTCACTGTGCATTTTCCTTGATGGAACTCATTATTGCTGCTGCATAACTTATAGGAAAGAAATACAACACAATATCACTCTAACCTTATTGTTAAAGATAAACTGCATAAGTAATCTTCTCCCCACTCAGATTTACCCTGAGGAGCAAGGAAGTGTGCAATGAGAAACAGTCAGTCCTCTCTCTCCGTTTCATGCACACAATACACATTATTTTTTACTTCACAGTTCAACATTGACAGCACACTGGACAAAAGAGAAAGTCTGTTTTGAATAACATGGATGGACACAGAAGCAAAAAGATGACCTGTTGGACCTTTGCCATCCTTCCTTCTGTGAATAAGATACTTAATATGAAAGTACTTACCTTTACAAATTTATATGCTGCAAACATCCCCACACCAATAGCATACAAGGGCATAAGAGTAAAAGCTATATCTTTGCCATTTCCTCTAGTTCTCTCGCTCTTCATTTCCTTTCCCATTGCATTCCTCATCTGCTGAAAGCTCTGGTGTGTTTTACTTTCAGAACTTCCTGGGTTCACATGAGATGGATGACTACCCTCAGGACCACCTGCAAAATTGAATATTTCAAGGGAAGACAAAAAGGTTTGAGCTTTGTAATTCATTTCACAACAGAAGTGAGCTGAAATTTTTCTTCCCTGAAGGATGATCCTGGGTCATCATACCATTAGTATAGTATCAACTACCATTATACAACTGTTTATTCTGAACTCATACTACATACAATTACAAGTAACACTCTTCATGAATACATAGTTAAATCTGTACATTATAATTAGCATATCAAGATCCTCTTTTCCTCAACTGCTACAATAAAGAGTGCAGTACAGATTACACAGTGGGTGTTTTTCTTACTAAAAGAAATAAATAATTCAGCAGTCATTGCAAACTGTAGTAAAGTTAAATATAATCAGTAATATATTTTGATCTTGAAATTTAGCAATCTAGTACTTAACTTTTAAATGTGCTGTAACTGGTCTTCAGTATTGACATCAAACTCTCCAATTTTTTCCCAACAGAGAAAGCCAAGTTAACTATTTTCTACCCTGAGAAACAAGCAAATAACATTTCCCCAACTAAGCAAGAGACTTCCACTAAAAAAGCCAACCTAGCCTGCATGCAATTGGGTTTAACTATAGGTGCAATAAAATTTCAAATGCCCTCTACATATGCAGGAGTGCCATAATTCAGCAAGTTAAATATTTAGATTTTAAAAAATCAAGTTTAGTATTGTACATATACAGTACATAGGTTGCAAACACCTGACTCTCTTTTCTATAAAAATTATGCATTTTAAATTAAGCAGACATGAAAGTAGGGACCATAACTTGATCTCCACCTCCCCCCATTCCCTTTCAGAAGGTAGCTAACAAATAAGCTAAAGAACTACGCACATTTCATTTTTCTCTAACTCAAATGTTTAGGTGTTCCCCATAAAGTAAAAGTTTTTACAGGAAAAAATGAAGAGCCCCTGCCTCAGCATAACCTACATCCCCTATAGTATAACAAACTAGCCCCACACCTTTCCCAACTGTGGCCTGACCAGTGTTGCACAGAGGGGGAGGATCACCTCCTTAGACCTGCTCATGATGCATCTGTGGATGCATGACAAGGTGTGGTTAAGCCTTACTGTGTCCTCGCATTGGTGGCCCACGTTCATCTTGGAATCAATAGCGACCCCAAAATCCTTTTCTACCTCTGTGCTAACGAGAAGGGAGTTCCCAGCCTGTAGGTATGATGCCGGTTCTTCCTCAAGTGCAGTACCTTGCACTTCTCAGTATTGAAACCCATCCTATTCTCATCTGCCCACCCTTGTAACCTGTCCAGGTCTCGCTGTAGCCTGTTCCTCCCTTCTAGCGTGCCCACTTCTCCCCACATCTTAGTGTTATCTGCGAATTTGAACAAGGTGCTTTTCACCCCCTTGTCCAAGTTACTGATGAAGATGTTGAACAGTGTGGGTCCGAGAACTGAGCCCTGGGGAACCCCACTGCCCACATCCCTCCAGGTTGAAAATGACCCATCCATCACCACTTTCTGGGTGCGGCCCTTGAGCCAATCAGTGACCCATTTGACTGTGTAGGCATCGACACCACAGTCACCTAATTTTTTAATGAGAATGGGGTGGGAGACAGTGTCGAAGGCCTTCCTAAAGTCTAGAAAGACTATGTCCACCGTGACACCTGCGTCCAAGGATTTTGTGACCTGGTCATAGAAGGCCACCAGGTTGATCTGACAGGACCTGCCTCTAATGAACCCATGTTGGTTGCCCCTAAGCATAATCTCCCCTGCTAGTCCCTCACAGATGTGCTCCTGGATAATTTTCTCAAACAGCTTCCCCACAACAAAGGTAAGACTAACAGGCCTATCATTTCCTGGGTCCTCTTTCCTCCCTTTTTTGAAAATGGGGACCACACTGGCCCTTTTCCAGTCCTCTGGCACCTCACCAGGGCACTACGAGTGCTTGTAAAGCTGTGCCAGGGGTCCCACAACGACATCTGCCAATTCCCTCAGCACCCTGGGGTGGAGATCATCTGGACCTGCTGATTTTAACACATCCAGTCGCACCAGAAGTTCCTTGACTAGGTCCTCACTGACCCTAGGCCTGGCTGTGCCTCTCCTGGGTCCCTCCATCTGTCCTGAGTTATGTGGGCCTCAGCCACTTAGGTCACTTTGTGTGGAACGTGAAGCTTATTGTACTCTTTGTCCCAGAACTCAGCACAACTGAAACAAGTTTATAGTTTAATACTGCCTTACAAACCAAAGACTTATTAGGTTCCATGGTTTTACTTTTATGGCAAAAAACAGCAGAATTCACCAAGCTTGCTAAGTGGAATTCAAGCCTGCAACAAAAACAGACATTGAATCTTAGCTTTAGTCATACACAAAGAAGAATATGGATTTTCTCAGGCAGAAGAGTGGTTTTGCTACCTTCTTTAAAGATAGGAAGCAAAGATGGGTCTATGGGCAAGAAGAGCCTAAACCATAATATTTTGCTACTCTAAAAAGATTTTTAATGAAAATAATCTTAAAATGGTATTTGGAATAATTTTCAAATAAAAGTTATCAGACCTTGAATAGTAAACTGAAATTTGAGTTAAGATTAGCATCAGATCTTCAGTGGAGTTGCATAACAACCCCTTCAAGCTCTTTCATTTTTAAGGCGTTCGTAGTATCAGAAATCTGATTGTTTCCACTCATCCACTGGAACCCAAAACAGAGCAGATAGCTCTACAAAGATATTATGGCTATACCTACAGTTGGAAATGCATGCCCTGGTATTCGCTTCCAGGACTGCCTCTCTCTGTCACATTCATCTGTCATTGGCTTAAATGCAGACAAGTGTACTCTGTGAACAAGAGGATCAAGTCCCTCAGGGGCCTTTGGGGTACAGAAATTAGGAGCTGCTCTCTGACTTTCGGGTTTAGGTATGAACTATGTGCTGAGAGGTTTAGACTGCACCAGTTCTGGATAAGTATGGAAGCAGAATTGTAAATGCTCATAGAGCTTTCAGGTGAAATAGGGAAGTTCTTGGTGAGGTTAGGGAGCTGCTGGGCAGGAGGCTCCTGTTTCTGTTTTATTTGTTTCATTTTACAAATTTTAACTGCAATTTTGGATACTGGTGTCTTAAATCTTTTCTAAGTTCTTCAATTTGATATTGTTCTGGGCCCCCCAGAAGATAGTTGGAACTAACCTGGTTCACTCAGCATGTGACCTGCTTGAATTTCTATTCTGAGGCAAGGGTGTAGGTTATAGCTGAGTTAGTCTAAGGACATGGGAAGAAAGGTTGCTTGGGTAAATCCAGTATCTTTTACTAGACTTTTACTGGCCAGAAACAGCACAAACCATCTGCAGATGCTCCCTCAGCCCAATGAATGGTGTTTGTGCCCAAAAACTCGCAAAGAAGAATTTTCCCAACTATATGAGTTGGTCTAATAAAGATATTAGATTTACCCAAAGAACCTTGTCTGCCTATGAGGAAATAATCTCTCCCTGTATATTGCAGAGAGTACTTTGGTCTGGGTTTCAGATTAGAGTCAGAGAACCAGACAGTTAAGAGTGTGATGCTGCCACAGAGCCAGGTAGCTTTCAGATCTCTTTCCAAATCTTCTGCTTGTCAAATAAAGCAATTTGACAAAATAAGATAGTTGTGTGCATTATTTGTATAAAAAATAATATTACCAAGTGACTGTAACAAAGAACATTAGTAAGCCAATACAGTAAAATTTTACTCAACAAATTAAGAAGAAATGTATCAATTTGATTGTTACAAAGTAGTGATAAAGTAGAAGTTAAAATGAAGTCTCAGTAAATGAGAAGACTCAAAATTAAGTTACTGATACAAGTAGTAATCACATTAAGTTAAAGAAACTGATCCCAAAAGCAATTACTTTCTTTAGTCCCATCTTTAAGCAGCAGCCAGGGTTCTGCATAATTCACTGGCTAGGTCAGTGCAGTATAACATACAGGTACGCAAGTGTCCTTCACTTAAGTATCTATCTTTCTGGTATCTCCTACCACATATTTTTAGTTTTAGGGATCCTTACAACACATGGTGATTGTTATATGGGACCAGATTTAGCTGGTCTAATGTATGCAGTCTCAAGGGGCTGCAGGCTGACTGGACTGGCTAAACCCATGATTCAAATCTCATCTCTTATTCTTCTGACTGGCCTGCCTAAGCAAAGGAAGAACATTTAGCTTTGGCTGATGTGGTGACCTGAGAGAGAAAGAACTGCCTCTCTTTCACAGGGTCTAGGGTTCATTTTCCATTTGCTCTGCCTTTGCAATTGCCAGGATGATTAAATTAAACCTAACTGTTTGGGATTATCGGCATGAACCAATCCTCTTGCATACACAATCTTTAAAGTATGAACGAAAGTAGAAAGTTCTTTCAGCAAAATTACCCTAGATTTGGCAAATATCAGCAAGGTTCATTACAAATCAGGTGTTTCTTAATGCAAAAACAGCATAAAGAAAATTTGTTACAGGCCTCTGACAGAAAGGTGTTTTTCTTTTGTTTTATCTTCCAGCTGGGCCAAGGACTATAACAAGTTTTTTTCTGAATCTGGATTTTATAAAAATAAGCCAAAGCCAGCAGGTTCACCCCATGGCGAGTCCTTCAATACCCTTACCAATTTTAAAAGATTCTGGAATTTTTTGCAACAAAAACTGATAAATCAATGTGATCCTACAACTTGCAGAAGCAAACAAAACAAAACTTGTTTTTGATTTGAACAATGAACATTTTCTGAGGCTGAACTCAAATTTGGGCCCATTTTCCCCACATCACACTAGAGATCATTCTACTAAAGCCCAATGACGTCCATTCACATATCTTTATTTCTAAAGTCTGTTAGGCAACTATATAAAGTGTGATGCCTCCATTTACTAGACACTGTCTTCAGAGAAGGCCTCCATATCAGATTCCCATTTTGGGAGAGCTGCCCTTCTACCACAGTTTAAGCACTCTCCTGCAACCAAAAAGACACATGCTTGTCAGTCTCCAACAGTGCGATCCATGTGGATAGTCATTAGAAAGGAAAGAACCTTGCATTAACTACTGTTTTTGATTGTCATATGGTTTCCATGACTCCTTTAAGACTTTGTAACAGTGAAAGAACTAGGAGCACTGAAACTTTCACACCCTTGGGGTCATTCACCACCCAGTCAATATTGCTGGCTAAAAATATCTATTCTCGAGTGAGTGCGTTAAAAATAGCAGAATCCATATGGACAATAAAGCTGACAACCAGTTATTCAAGATACTCTAGCATTTTTAAAAGGAAATTGAAAGCTGGTAGCTTGATCAAAAGCTCTTATTTTTGTTCACAGGCATACACAAGGCCACCCTTTCTCCACCTTGTCTGCACAGACAGTTTTGTTTGAAGAAGAGACGCAGGTCTCCTGCTCCATCATTTCGTGTTGAAGACACAAGTTTTTATTTTGTCACGCAGTTCTAACATTCCCATTCCTCTCATGTATTCCCACTGTAAACAATCACAAACTCTTTCTCTGTTTTGTAAGAAAATAACTTTTGTACCATCTGACAGGGGTTTAACATTCCCCTTCAGGCACTAAGCAGGAAAGCTGATAGGCCAGTACCATCTGATAATGGTTAAACATTCACCAGGAGACCATCTTAATCCCTAGTTTTTCCACCTCAACTTGGAAAATTACTATAAAATGAAAGTAGCAGGAGCCACAGAGTTTCCATGAGACCTATGCAGATTAAGTCAGAATCAAAGCTCCAAAAATGAAACAATTAATGAATTAGTTAAATTATCTTTCAGATAATGTGTCACTGTTTGGTTATTTCCTGTTTATTAGAGTAACGTACAGAAACCTGAGACTCACTACAAAGGAAGTATAAAAACATAATGAGGCAATCCTTGCCGCAAAGAGGCTATTTATAAAATAAATTAATTTGTATGCTAAACAGGAACAGTACTAAAATGCTAAATTGTACATAAAGACTTACACATTGCACCACTGCTCACATGTGGTCAGTTATCTATATAAACATAATGGCCTTGCCCCAGATTCATAAATGAATCACTGGAAATCAGAACTACTTTGTTTACTAAGCATCTTTTACTACTCAGCCTTCTACTGAAAGTATTTATAAACCATGACTGTAAGGCTGCCTCAGAAAAGTAACTTGTTCTCATTAGCTGCCCCTGTGGTAGGCTACTTGTGTTTAGAGACTTCCAGCTAGATCCTTGGCTGTCACATATCCACCCAGCTTCATGCCCATTCACAACCTACAACCCAATGGCTACACACAGATGCTGTCCTTGAAACAGGTTCAGCTGGGCTGGGACATGTCCTGGCACAGCTGATCCACTTCAGTGACGTCTACATATGTTGCCCAGACCTGGCACCCTTACGTGATGAGCCCTGCTACTTCTAGGGCTTCAAAGGCCTCATTCTTCAGAGTTGGTAGAGTTGGAAGGGACCTGAGCAGGTCATCAAGTCCGACCCCCTGCCATGGGCAGGAAAGAATGCTGGGGTCAAACAACCCCGGTAAGGTGTCTACCTAGCCTCCTTTTAAAAACACCCAAGGTAGGAGCAAACACCACGTCCCTTGGAAGTTGGTTCCAGATCCTAGTCACCCTGACTGTGAAGTACTGCCTCCTGATATCTAGCCTGAATCTACTCTCCGTCAACTTATGACCATTATTCCTTGTTACTCCCAGTAGTGCTCAGAGGAACAGGGACTCTCCCAGTGCCTGCTGGTCTCCCTTGCCCTGTTTACAGATGGCCACCAGATCCCCTCTCAGCCTTCTTTTGTGGGGGCTGAACAGGTTCAGGTCTCATAGCCTCTCCTCAGAGGGCCTGCCCTGAAACCCCCTGATCATGCAAGTGGCCTTCCTCTGGACCCTCTCAATGCTATCCACATCCCTCCTGAAGTGCCGTGCTCAGAACTGGATGCGGTACTCCAACTGCAGCCTGACAATGTCACATAGAGGGGCAGGATCACCTCCTTGGACATGCTCATAATGCATCTGTGGATATATGACAAGGTGCACTTAGCCTTCCTGACTGCATCCCCACATTGGCGGCCCACGTTCATCTTGGAATCAATGACTCCAAGATCCTTTTCTGCCTCTGTGCTGACAAGAGAGTTCCCCAGCCTGTAGGTATGCTGCTGGTTCTTCCTCCCTAGGTGCAGTACCTTGCACTTGTCAATATTGAATCCCATCTTGTTCACATCCGCCCACCCCTGTAACCTGTCCAGATCCAATTGCAGTCTGTCCCTCCATTCTAGCATGCCCACTTCTCCCCACATCTTAGTGTCATCCATGAATTTGAACAGGTGTTTTTCACCCCCTCGTCCAAGTCGCTGATGAAGATGTTGAACAGTGTGGGCCCGAGGACCAAACCCTGGGGGACCCCACTGCCCACATCCCTCCAGGTCATTCTCTCTGACAGCAGCCCTGAGCACTGTGCCCCAATACCAGGCACAAACCAGGGAGCCTGCAGGGGTGTGCTCAGGGCATGCCTATGCAGGCTCCACTCTCTGTGCCTGCAGACACGCACCCCAGAACCCTCCCTGCAGGATCTGGCCCCTCCACACCTGCAGCTGCATGCCCCAGAGCTTCCCCCTGCAACCCAGCTTCCCTGCTCAGTACCTGCAGAGGAGTTTCTGGGGCGTGAGTCTGCCAGCACACATCAAGGAAGCCCATGAGGCTCCCCACTCTGCACCTGCACACATGGACCAGGTGCCTTGAACTGCTGTCACACAGGATCATGACCCCAAACACCGGTGGGGTGGGGGGTGCTCAGTGCAAGCAGCCCCAGACCTCCCACCATCGGCAAAACAGACATCTGTAGAGAAAAAGGCAGCACATAATGCTGCAGCAAATTGTCACGGCTCTGATTCTGGGCACTGGGGACAGGTCCCAGGTGAGCAGGTACCTCTGTTTGGCAATGGGGACCTAGCTCTTCCACCAATGACCTTGCCCCAAGGCCCATTTCCTACCCAGCGCCTGCCTGAGCCCAGGAGCCAGCCCAGCACCTCCTGGCTAGGGTTGCCAACTGTCTGAATAGGCCAGCATGCCCCTGACAATGCAAATGTGCCCACATGCTTCTGTGTATCATTTACTGTTTACAGTGCATAGACACTGTGCCTCAGGAAGGCAAACGCACATGACTATTACATTTTAAAAACCCACTGGACTGCTGTATAAAACCAGATTCAACCTTCAACGTTTATTTCAATGAAGCCCTATCCTTTATGTCCAGAGTGAGTCTCAGCGGTCTCCTAGAGATTCATACCGAGACCCTGAAGGCTCCAGGGCAGTCCTGGCAGGCTGGCACCCCCACTCCCCGCCCCCGCGCACTCCCCTGCGCCCCGCTCAGCTCCGACCGACCCTGCCAGGAGGGACCGCAGCGCCACCCTCCTGCCCCTCCTCCACTCGCCTTCCGGGCAGCGCTCTCCGGCTCCCGTGAGCCTCCCTCCCGCCGCGGGTCACTCGTCCCAAGGCCCCAGCGACGCGTCCCACCGCGAGGGGGACGTAGCTGAGGACCCAGCCCCGCGCGCCAGGCCGCTCCCCGGGCTCGGCGCAGGGACAGACGAGGCCGCCTGCCCGGCAGCTCCGTACCTGGGCGCGACTGAGAGGGGCCGGCGCGGCGCGCCCGCCCGCCGAGCATCCGGGGCATCGCCACGAAGGCGCAAAGCACCAGCGCCAACGACACCAGCGCCTGCTGCCGCACCGAGAGCGCCATGTCCGGACGCCTGGGTCTGCTACCGCTAGAGGCTGCGCAGTGCGGCCAGGGATAGGCCCCGCCCCGCGGCCTCTCTATTGGCTGAGGCGAGGGGGGAGGGGGAAGTGGGGCCAGGTGAGGGAGTGGGGCCTGTGCGTGCGTCCGCCTGGAACTTTGGGGAGGTGACCGTTTGAGCCACTGTGCGGGATAGTTGTTGCCCATCCTCCCCCGTGCGCGTTGAGCGAGGCCGTTAGTCTGGGCGGCGGCGTCATGCGGCTGTGGCTGGCGGCGGTGCTGGGGCCGTGGGCGTTGCTGGGCGTGTGGAGCGCTCCGCAGGTCAAGCCCAACCTGCCGAGCATCACCAACCGCACCTTCATAGAGCAGTGCGAGTACTACCACAACCACTTCCGCAGGCTGGTCACTCCTCCGGCTGCCAACATGCACTACATGGTAGGGGCGGACTGGGGCAGCTTTCACCTCAGGGAGGCGAGTGCGCTAGGCTGGGAAGAAGAGGTGGCTGAGAGATGAAGACCCAGGCTGTCAGCAACCCCTTGACGCTTTAACGGCCATTGCCGCCTCCAAAGAATTTGAGGCCTGCGAGAGATAGGTGCCTGGTCCATTTTACTTGTTAAGACTTTAGACCGAAGTCTTCTGGACACCTGTCTAGTCACCAGTTATAGAAACAATCCCTCAAATTATAGATGAAGCAGCTAAGGTGCATCCAACCCAATGTAGGGCCAATTTGCCTGTCATTAATGACAGAGCAGCTGTCAACTTTGTATGGGAGGTTTTAACCTTTCCACCTCCTGAAATACATTTCACAAATAACATCCGATTCTGTCTGTACTGTAGCATATTGAGGGTCACAGTGTTGTAACTGATTCCCTCAGGCTGGTGGGGTTAAGTATAGACAGGGCTAGGAACCTGTGATTTTTCATTAATTATTTGTGGCAGGAGATACAGATGCTCATTTTCTCCTCAGGATCAAGTCTGCACATTGCACTAATCTGTTGCTATGATGAACACTTGCTCTGTAATTACCTTTGGTCATTAAAATATCTGTTCCCAGGGAAAGGAAAACCTGATAAGAGACCTTAAGAGAGGGGAATCCATGTTACCCCTGTGATCCAGCAATCTACATATTGGCTATATCCAGCATCTCCTGTATCTGTGAACTCTATAACTAAAAACAATGATCTGCAAATAAAGAGTCCAACCTTTTGTTGTAGGCAGAATTAAAAATAGAAGGGAAAGGAATAAAGATTCACAATGATATAACTGAGGAAGATCTATATGACTGGATACTCCTTTTTAAGAAATCAATTGGATACCATCAGAGTAGATTCAGAGAAAAAAAGCATGCCATCTGCCAGGATCAGGGATATCAGATCCTTTAAAGGAACTTCATAGGAACAAGAAAGTATCTGTCAATCAGGACAGAAGACAGCAACATTCTCACTGGAATGTATCAAGGATGTCTACAGTCAGGTAAGGTAGATATTTGAAGAAGTGGAGATTTGAGAGATCCTAAGTAAATCCTTGTGGTTCCCTTAAAGGAGGGAAAGATAATGAAGACAAAGATCTGGTGGAGTTATGAAAAACGGTTTGCAGTATTTGACCACTATGAGTACTTTTCTCAAAGGATGGACTTCCCCTGAGTATATGGAATATTGATGTTCTGAGATATGCTCATCCCAAGTATAGAAGGAAGAAGGCGGCAAATCTGAGTGTATCTGGCTGAAGATAAAGAGGGAAAAGACCAGTAGGTGGGGGTCTGTATACAGACTGCTAAGTCAGGTGAGCTGACAGTTTCTAAAATCTCTATTGGAAGCTTCACACCTGACACAATAGAAATACAAGAATGGCATGTAACTGATGAGCTATAAAAGGAGCATTGATGCCTCACAATCGAAAGGAAAACATACAGGCAGTGGAAGAATGGCAAGTC
This sequence comes from Crocodylus siamensis, assembly GCF_052110815.1. NCBI lineage: Eukaryota > Metazoa > Chordata > Crocodylia > Crocodylidae > Crocodylus > Crocodylus siamensis. The sequence goes on from NC_143398.1 coordinate 71,914,775, forward strand.
AGTAAGAAAGCACGCCAAGAAATAGCAAGAACTTGCTGGAACAAAATAAGGAGAGCAAAGAAAAAATGATTGCACCTATTGAGCGAAGTTAAGGACAACAAGAAAGAGCTTTAGAAATACATTGGTCAGAAAAGACAGACCAAGGAAACTATGCTAAACAGCTAGGGTAGGGTTTTAATAGAAAATGTAAAAAGGTAGAGCTCCTCAAGAGCTGCTCTGCCTCAGTCTTCATGAATAAAAAAAGCTGCAACCAGACAGCTAAGAAAAATTATATGCACAAAGAAGAGGAAAGGCTGAGAATCATGATAACAAGAGAACATCAGAAAGCTTTCAATTAATTTGAATCAGCAGGGCCTTGTGAGTTTCATCCCAGGATGCTAAAGAAACTGACAGAAGGGATCTCATAGCAATAGTATTTCCAAAGTTGTGGGAGACAGGCAAGGTTCCAGACGACTGGAAAAGGGCCAACAGAGTGGCCATTTTTAAAAAATGGTAAAAAGGAAGATCTGAGGACCCATAATCCAAACAGCTTGACTTCAATACCTGGGAAGTTACAGGATTTATAAATAATTCATAAGCATCTAGAGGAGGAAAGGCTGATCATGAGTACCCAGCATGAAGAACAAATCATGCTAAACTAACTTCATCTCTTGCTTTGACCAAACAACTAGTAGAGTAAATGGAGTGCAATTCATAATAGCATACTTGGATTTTAGTAAGGCTGTTGATGAAGCTCCATATGAAAAGTAAACTGTGGAAGTGTGGGCTAGATAAATTTACTACAAGATAATTAGGTAATTGGCTTAATTACAACAATCAAAGGGTAACTATAACAAATTTGTCAGAGTAGAAGGAGGTTTAGAATGGGGTTCCACAGGGGCCTGTTATGGATTGGGTCCTATTTAACTGGTTTGTAATGATTTGGATGCTGGAAGAAAGAGCTTCCTGATCAAAAGTTCAGATGGCACAACATTGGGAATGCAAAGACTTTGGGGGATAGGAGTAGAATTCAAGAGCATCTTGACTGCAGAGCTGGGATAGAGACAACAGAATGAAGTTGAATGCAGACATTTATAATGTGTAATACCTATGCAGAATCCACCTATACAACACAAATACAGAATGGAAGACAACTGACTGGACAGATGTATTGCTGAGAAGGATCTAGAGTTTTGATGCATTAGAATCATAGAAAGTTAGGGTTGGAAGGGACCTCAGGAGATTAGCCTTCACCTAGAGTATTACATACAGTTTTAGGTTCCACAGCTTAAAGATGTGGAGGAATGGGAGAAGGACCAGAAGCTGGTGAAGAAAATTCTGAAAGAGGTTTCAAAGTTAACCATATAAGAAGAAAAGGAGATTAAGAAAGGACATCATACCAGTTTTTAAATATTTGAAAAGTTGCCATAAAGGAGAGTGAAAACAATTCTTCTTCCTCACTGTAGAGGGCAGGACATGAAGTTATAGCTTTATATTGCAGAAAAATAAAATTTAATTGGATATCAGGAAAACTTCCTTACTAGCCAAACAGCAAGGCTGGGTAATAAACATCCCAGGAAGGTATGGGAATCTGTTTCGTTGGAGGTTTTCAAGAAGAGGCTGGAGAGACATTATATAAAATTTAGGAGTAGCAATTGTGCAAGTCTTGGCCAAGAAGACCCCTGATGTTCTTTCAAGTCCCATAATCTTATAATTTGGGCAGGAATTTGAGATAACTCAAGATAAGATAATGTCTTAAGGTAACTTTATCTGGGTAGAAGGTAGCATAGAGAGAATTTGCCACAGGTGCTTGTATCTGACCCATTTAGCTTGCTGTTGTAGTAGCTTTCAGGAAATCAGTTTTCATAGAGGTATAGAAAAAGAAAATTGTACTAGGTTCAAGCTGAATATGAGGGACTGATTCAACCCCCTCTGTAGGATCAGGCTCCTTATCTGAAGACAAGACCTTAAGATATCTAAGGGCTGTTAGGTGAGAAGAGAACGCATGCTATATCTTGCCTGAAGGGTAAAAGTCTGAAATTGCTGCCAGATGGACCTCAATTTAGCTGGTGGAAATGTTTTTGTTCATTAGACCAGTGGATAATCTGACATTCCTTGCCTGGCATGAGGACAAAACCCTGGTCCATTTCACCAAGTCAGTACATCTGGTAGAGTCCCTTTTTGCTGTGGAAGGGAATGTCACTGACCAGTATCAAACATTCTCACTTTACCTGAGAGAACTACTGAGCATCCAGACAGAGAGACAGCCTTGCTTTTTCCTTGCGTTACCAGGTCTGGGATTATCGGTAGCATTTTTGGAATAGGAGACCCTAACTCTTGGAAATGAGTTTTGGGACTATGAGTACTATAAATCCTGTATCACCATGTAGATATCTAGGCTTAAAGGAGTGTGAAGAAACAGATACAGGAGGCCCCTTGACCACTGAATCATGACTGCATGTAGGAGAGACTTAGGCCAAGCCTCCCCTAAAGCCAGAAGAGGGACATCATATTAAAGAAAAAAAAAACAACTTTGAACTTTTGTGGTATTTTCTTTGAAAACATTTTTAAAGTACTTTTAACATTTAATCAGTAGAAGAAGAAGAAGAAGAATCAGTAGAAGAAACAGTTCTGGGAGTAGAAAGACCTGGGTTGTAGTCCTAATTACTACTGGTTCATGTTGGTACTTCTAAAAAGTCACTTGTTCCTTCTTTTTAGCATTTTATATGTAGGGAGAATCTTGTTTATATTATAAAGTCATCTTTGTAAAATGCTTTCACATAGATTGGTGAAATGCATCACAAACGTTTAAAGTATTACTGGTGGAGGATTTTATATATATTGCCTGTTTTCATAGTCTTTTACTTCAGAGAAAGCAGTTATTTAAAAACAAGATATGGTTCTGAAGCTGTGGTATTTGTGTATTTTGACATTTCTTTGATTTGTATGTAAACTCTAAAAATTGTGAATTAACTGCTTGGGTGCTTGCAGATATAACCCTCCCCTCCACCCCCAAAACAGCACTTTACTTTAAAGTCAATGCATTCCTGTGCTGATCCCTATGCATGCTCAGAAGAGGCAATGCATTGCTTCAGTTCAGCTCGCCTTACAGCTGTAAAGATTGGGCACTTTAGTGGGGCTTTTCTGGTGCCTTATCTAATAGCTGATTGAATCAGCTTTAACTAGGAAGCAGCCTTTGATGCAAAAGAAGAAATACCTACATGTAATAAAGTTAAGTGTGTGAACTAATGTTAAATGATTTCAGTCTACTTACGCAAAGATAAAATATAGATTTTAAATAGTAGGTAGTCACTAACAGTGCTCTTGAAATATAATTTTTCTAGTATCTAACAGTAGGCCAATAGAAAAAATAAGAATCATATCTAAGAAAGTCAGTCTATATTCTTATGGTGCTAAGTATGCCAGAATTTTAAGGAAAACATCTTTGGGATACATGAATGTTTCTGTTGTTTAGTAGTACAGAACTGACAATTTTAAGCCGATTTCTGCTTTAGTTGATTGCTAAAATGCTACTGGAACATTGCACAGTTATTTTAACTTTATTATTTTGCAGACTTGGGATGCAGCTTTGGCAAGGAATGCAAAGGCATGGTCAAGGAAGTGCCTTTTTAAGCATAATCTATATTTACAAACCAAAGATACACATCCATCTTTCAGACCGCTCGGCGAAAATATTTTTACTGGAAATCACCGGGCATTCAGTGTAAAAGCAGCCGTTCAGCTTTGGTATGACGAATACAGGGATTATACTTATGAGACTCGCAAATGTACTACCACATGTGGTCATTATACTCAGGTAACTTAATCTTCACTGCCAAAATGATCTATGCAGCTCAAAGTACAGTGTCAAGAACACTACTTAGTAAAAGCCATAAATTATCAATTAATGAATAAGTAACTGTTACAGCAGCCTAAATATCATGTCCTTTCAGTGATCCATTTAAGGTCATATATATGTTATGTTTGTATTAGGAGACTCACCACTGCAAGCATACAAGCATTCATTCAGTTTCTCCCAGGAGAAACATTGCCCCTCCAGGAGAATGATCTTCCAGGTATCAACCTGGAAGATCCTTCCTTGTGAGAGAAACTCTTTCACAGGAAAAAACACTTGTGTGCTCCCCTGCCAGTATCTGCTCTGGCAGAGGTGTACAAGTATGTTTTTTTTTCTTGAGAAGCACTGTCCAGCTTGCAAAATGGCTTCAGGTCTTTGCTTCACTGCTCCCTCTGCTCTGCTCCCAGACACCAGAAGCAGAGGAAAAGAGGATGCTTCCTGCCCATTCTCCAGGTCATGATTTGGGTCGGTACAGATAGTTTTTCCCCACCACTCTGCTCCCCCCAGGTACCTCAAGGAACAAAGCACCCACTGGTCTAGGGAAAGAACTAAGCAGGGGAAGAGGGTCCAGCTGCAAGCTGAGAAGTTTCTACTGATAGAAATGAACTATGTATACAAAGCTGAAGTATACAGCTCCAAACTCCATAGTGTAACTCTTACAATAAAGCTTGTAACTGGTCACTCTGAATTATGCAAGTTTGAGTAAAACTACCTGGTTAGTAACAAAGGGCACCTATACATGTGCAGTGAGGCTGCTCCAACATACTACAATTACTCAATTAATGGAGTTTGCTGAAGCATGGCAATTTATGAGCTTTAGTTAGTGTCCCAGCTGCCATTTTTCAGCACAGGGACACTGATACATAAGACGATCTGAGTGCATTAATCAAAGTGCCCCCCCACCCAGGTCCTGGAGCATGCGTATAAACACCCAAAGTTAACATAATGAAAATAAACAAAACTCCCTGGCTAGCATTCAACATAGCCAAAGTATCTTGTTTCTTAGCTTTTCAAATCCTATCAGAGATATAAGGAAAGGAGGAAGGCAACAGAAAAATGATAATTTGTCACATCTAGTTTTATCACTAAGAGGTGAATAATAATCCCTTTTATTAAAATTGTAAATGATTTTGAATCCAGTATCTAACACAAGCTTTGAAAATTGTTCTAAAGTATACTTAAACAGTAGTCACACTTAACTCTTCTGAAGTAGTAATAATTTTTTTTCACATATTCAAATTTGTACTCAGTAAAAATGGGTAAAAGTGTCAGCCAAAAGGGTATGTAAAAGAAAAAAAAGTTCTACTTTGTTTAATTTAAGAGAGAAGTTTGTATGTTGTGCATCCATGTTGATATTGTTTGTCATACTGTGATACTTATTAGCAGCTATGAAAGTGACCAATGGTTCTTCTAGCAGCCTTTTAACTTTTGGGACCAAGCCACCTAAACTGAAATTTTCAAGAATCTTTTCAAGTTACAGCCACTCATCCTTTTTTTCCCCTTTTTCCTTTAGATTCATACACTGAGGGTTTGTTTCCCAGCTGCCTCTCATCCTTGATAAATGACAACGTGCAGTGAGCTCTGCTCACTTGATGTTCTTAATGCTGATTTCATTTGGGAGTGGGACAGTGAGGGAGGTGGCAGGGAATATTTTTTTTTTCCAGCTCTATAAAGGCTATTTTGGTTTTTAATTTGTTAGAATGTTAAAGAAATGAGAAGAGAATGGCCAAATAGCTTCAATATTGTGTCAGTGAACTCAAAAACGCTGGGGGATGTTTCACACGTGTGGTAAATTAAATCTTTTGGATCAGTTAACCAAGTCTGGCACTGACTTTGACTTTGGAAACCCATTGATCAAAGTGCCAGTATTCTTGAAATAGGTTGTTACAGGGTCCCTAAGATTTGTTCTGTTCAGTCAAGTCCAGCACCAGAAACCCAGTATTCCTTAACCTTGGAACACTATCGTCAAAGTGGTTCTCAGCTTTAGATCTATCCTGGTTGACAGATTCTGGTACTGGAAAGCTGTTATAGTTCATTTTGGAATGGTTTTGTGCTAAGCATGAGTCACACTGAGGTTCCCAAATCTACAAAAGGTCAGTGAGTCTGGTACCAAGGATCCAGCACCCTTGGTCTTATAGAGAAGCACTTACCAAAGTGCTACAGTTATTTACAGAAACAAGTGCTCATCCCACAGGTGGTTGCAATGCCCCCAGTGGTCACTTAGCCCTTGCCAACCTGGCTCCCCTCAGGGCCCTCTCCCCTCTACTTGCCTACTGCACCTTGATGTTGTTAATTTGAGATGAAAGGGAGGCTGCCCAGGGCTTCCCATGACTGGTTTTACACTTAGGATCACAGATGCTCATGGTCATTGCCTTAAGGGCTAATTCTGTGGGCTCCATGATCCCCAGTACCCACTCCCATGCATTGCAGGTAATTTGCTAACATAACTTTCTGCCCTCTGACGGGCCCCAGGCACTAGAGCTTCCCTTGATACACCCTAGTCCTCCCTGGGCACTGGACCCTTCTGGTCCCTCCAAGGCGCCAGACCTTCTCTAGATGTGCCATAGTTCCCCCTGGGCATTGGACCCTCCTCATCCCTTCCACCCAGGCACCAGACCTTCTCCCAGTTACCTAGTCCTTTTTAGGCTCAAGCTGTATTTCTCTGTGGGCCCCAGGCTTATCTCTTCCAAGGCCTGCTCTGGCCCCACACTCTGCCCCTTAATGCTCTCAGACTCTCTCTCTGGGCCCCAGATCCTCTATTCTTCTGTCCCTTTTCTCTTTCTCTCTATCACTGAACCAGTTGAGACCTCCATACCTCTTCTTCAGTCCCTTCCACAACCACCAGTAGTTGTCCATCACTAGACCTCCTGGGTCACTGCTTCTATGCCCGGGCCTATCTGTTCCTCCTGAGTACTGGGCCCCCAGCCCCTGCCCCCACACCTGTCTATTCCAAGGCCTGCTTCACCCTTCTAGGGCATTGGACCCCGTCCGGCCCTCTGTTCCCAGGCCTATCTATTCCAAGGCCTGTCTTGCCCCCCTCAGGCACTGGGCCCTGCTGTCCCCTGGCCTATCTGTTCCAAAGCTTGGCCTGTTCCTGGGCTTAGTGCTGCTTACACCAGGTCAGATGTTCAGGAAAGAGCCCCGCTGCCAGGAGTGCCTCTCCCTGTGGCTAGACTGCCTGACCAGCTCAGGTCCTTGGCTTATCTGGCTCAAACCCGGGCACCCTCCAAGTACCCTGTCACAGTAACAGCAAAGGTCCTGGATTAGTACTAAAACTGTTTCTATTGCTTTTGCTATAATGCTGTATTTCGTAGTTGTTCATTGATAACAGCAGAAGACTTCCAAAGAGATGCATAATTGGTATGCCAAGTGTAACATCAACATTTGCTAAATATTTCCCACAAACCTCATAGTCAGATGGTGACATGATTAGTCTTTGCTTATGTCTCTAAAGTTTCCTGGAAAAGGTTATCAGGAAGACTTATAGGGGTTTCCATGGTTGACTGCCTGGTATAAAATACTAGATTTCTAGCTGTTGTCTGGTACTTACCCCATCATGTGCTACAACAACTATCCTAGAATACATAGGCCAAGGCAGCTTTACAAGGAACCATGGGATGCCCATCCACAATCCTGTGCATATAACTTGGAGGATTTGTAGTAGTGAAGTAGGCAGTTTTTCATTTGAGCACCCTTGAATTGAGGTGCTTATGGTCAGCCTGTTGCCTCAAAGTTATGCATCTTGAGGAATCTCTATTCATCATATAGCCAGGGCTTAGATTTTTCAGATAGTTACATTGGCCAGTGGGAAAAATAATTAAATTCTTGGAATTAGCTACATGGCCTTATTAGCAAATCAAACGACATATCCCTTCTCTTTGGGGTTCTGAGACAGTGGTATTGTGCTGAATTCTAATCAGAGATATATTGTTTGTCTGTCAGTCACATTTAACTAAATGAAGCATACTTGATGCTGTGCCCATCTAGCACGTGAGAGACAGCTACTTCTGTGTCTGGACTGGTCAAAAAAAGAAAAAATACTTGGTCAGTTGACCAGTGAAATATTGTCAAATAATGGTCAAGGTTTTAAAGCATACATACAGGTGACCCTCGCCATTCATATGGCATATGTTCACATGATCTCTGCGAATGGCAAAATCCATGAATAGGGCACTGCATTATAACAGGGAGCTCTTGCGGCTGATCTGTCATTGGCCCACCCACCTGTTCTGGGCCAACCAGCCGCCTCCTCGCCTGCCATGTCTTGTTTCTTAGTTGGTTCTTATTAAGGCGGGAGGCTGCCCATTCTTGTCCTGATACCAAGGGGCACTACATGCAGCTCTGTTCCTCCCCTACACCACAGCTCATGCCTTGCAGATGGCATCCAGGTGACATTTCATAGATTTCATAGACATCAGGGCTGGAAGGGACCTCGGGAGATCATCGAGTCCAGCCCCCTGCCCAAAAGGCAGGAAGTCAGCTGGGGTCATAGGATCCCAGCAAGATAAGCATCCAATTTACTCTTGAAGGTGTTCAATGTAGGTGCTTGAACCACCTCTGCTGGCAGACTGTTCCAGACCTTGGGGGCTCGGACAGTAAAGAAATTCTTCCTTATGTCCAGCCTGAAACGGTCTTGCAGGAGTTTGTGACCGTTCGACCTAGTCATCCCTTGGGGCGCTCTGGTGAACAAACGTTCCCCAGATCCTGGTGGTCACCCTTGATAAACTTATAGGTGGCCATCAGATCACCCCTGAGCCTCCGCTTTTCCAGGCTAAAGAGTCCCATGTCTCTCAGCCTATTATCATAAGATCTGTTTTCCTGACCTCTGATCATGCGCGTGGCTCTCCTCTGGACTCTCTCAAGCTTCTCCACATCCTTTTTGAATTGTGGAGCCCAAAACTGGACGCAGTACTCCAGCTGTGGCCTCACCAAGGCTGAGTACAAGGGGAGAAAGACGTCCCGGGATTTGCTTGAGAAGCATCTATGGATGCAAGCCAGCTTTTTGGTTGCTTTATTAGCCGCAGCATCGCATTGCAGGCTCATGTTCGTCTTGTGGTCAATCATGACCCCCACGTCTCTTTCTTCTGTAGTGCTATCCAGCATAGCACTGCCGAGCCTATAAGGGTGCTGCAGGTTTTTCCTCCCAAGGTGGAGAACCTTGCATTTTTCAGTGTTAAACACCATCAGGTTCTCATCTCCCCTTTTGCTGATCTTGTCCAGGTCAGCCTGGATCACCCGCCTATCTTCTGGCGTGGATGCTTTGCCCCAACGTTTGGTGTCATCGGTGAACTTGGCCAGTCCACTCCTGACTCCAATGTCCACATTATTAATGAAGATGTTGAACAGGATGGGTCCAAGGACAGAGCCTTGAGGGACCCCACTGGTCACAGGGCACCACGATGAGTGACCGCCATCAATTACAACCCTCTGGGTCCGACCACGGAGCCAATTTCCCAGCCAGCGGATCGTGGTGGAGCCAAGGCCACAACTGGCCAGTTTGGCCAAGAGGTGATACCAGATCAAAAGCTTTTTTGAAGCCAAGATATATGACATCAATCTCTTCTCCCTCGTCCAGGTGATAGGTCACCTGGTCATAGAAGGAAATGAGATTGGTCAAACAAAACCTACCCACAACAAACCCATGCTGGCTATCCCTTAGGATGTTAACCTGGGCCAGTCCGTCAAGGATGGCCTCCTTAATAAACTTTTCTAAGATCTTCCCCAGGATAGAAGTCAGGCTAATGGGCCTGTAGTTAGCCGGATCCACTCTCCTCCCTTTCTTGAAGATCGGCACCACATTGGCCTTCTTCCAGTCTTCGGGCACTACACCAGAGCGCCAGGAGTTTTCAAAGATCCGTGCCAGGGGCTGGGCTATGACGCTCGCCAGCTCCTTGAGTATCCTGGGGTGCAGATTGTCAGTGCCGGCTGACTTGAAGGTATCCAGCTTCTCAAGGTGTTCCTTCACGAGCTCAGCATTTATGAAGGATAGGGGATCCCCATCACCCGGATCTCCCTGTCCCATAGCAGGCATGGGGGTCCCATGGGACTGATGAAAGACTGACCCAAAGTACCTATTTAATAGATTGGCTTTTTCCTGGGCGTCAGTTGCCAGTTGCCCCATCTGGTTTAGCAGGGGTCCAACGTTGCCCTTGCTTTTTGTCTGGCTCCCCACATATCTGAAAAAGGACTTTTTGTTGTCCTTGATGCTTGAAGCTAGTTGGAGTTCAGTTGCAGCCTTGGCTTTCCTGATTTGCTGCCTGCAGGACCGGACCAGAGCAGAGTAATCCTCTTTGGAGGTGAATCCCGTCCTCCATCCTTTGTAGGCTTTCCTTTTTAGCCACAGGAGGTCCGCTAGGTCCCTGGAGAGCCAGGAAGGCTGCTGTGCCTTCTTGCTGCCTTTCCTCCATGTTGGAATAGATTTAGCTTGTGCATTGAGGATTGCTTCCTTGAGAAGCAACCACTCTTCTTGAACTCCCATCTCCCTGGGGTCACAGTCCCTGAGGGCCTGACCGACAAGCCTCTTGAGCTTGTCAAAGTCGGCTTTTCTGAAGTCAAGGACTTCTGTGTTGCTGACTGACATGCCAGCTTTACGGCGGATGGTGAAGGTGATCAGCTCGTGGTCGCTGTCACCCAGCTTCCCATCTATCACTAGGTCGCCGATTGGGTTGTCCCCCGTAGCCAGTACCAGGTCGAGCAGCACTTTGCCTCTCGTTGGCCCATAGACTTCTTGAGTCAGGTAGAGGTCATCCACACATGAGAGAAAGCTTTGCAACCGCTCGGATATTGCTGAGTGATCTTCCCACAAGATGTCCAGGTAATTGAAGTCACCCATGACAACCAAGGTCCTGGAGCAAGCGGCCTCAGTCAGTTCCCAGGCAAACTCCTGGTCAAGCTCAGGACTTTGAGTGGGAGGTCTGTAGTAGACTCCCACCGTTGTGTCCCCTGTGCCGTATTCCCCATGAATTTTTACCCAGAGGGTCTCTAGCTGTCCATGCTGGTCGCCAACATCAGCTTGCAGGGACATGTATCTTTCCTTCACATAGAGAGCTACACCCCCACCCCTTTTGTCAACACAATCCCTCCTGTACAGGGTATAGCCCTCTATACCCGTGGTCCAGTCATGGGTGGAGTCCCACCAGGTCCCACATAATTACTTCTGGCCTGAGACTGGAGCAAACTGAGTCCAAAGTTAGGCTCCATGCACACTCATACCACCTCCCCTCTCACAGGAGGCCTCTTCCACTCTCCCCCTCTCTCACCAGGGCCTCTGGCATGCTGCTTATTACTGGGCCACACTCCGCCACCCTGCTTCTCCTTGAGCGACCCCTCTGGGCCATCAGGCTTCACTACTCACATGCTGGCCTCGCCACACAGTCCCTTCATTTCCCACAAGTTCCCCTACTCTACATAGTCTGGCCTTGTGCCAAACCCTGGACTACTTCTGCTCCACACCTCTCACTGGGCAACTCTACACATACACACACTCTGGGCTCCCAGCCCTCTGGTTTCCCCCTGACTGAGGCTCCTCATCTCCACCTCCTCACTGGGGCTATGGGACTTGCCTCTCCAGTGGGGCTCAGGTGGCCATAGCCATGCCTGGCCCTTTCTGGGTCTTACACCTTCCCTGCACTCAGGTGGTTATAGCCATGCCTGGCCCCCTTGTACTCACAGTGATGTGGGGGCTAGGGGTTAAGACACCCTGACCTGCTTTTCACTGGGGTGGTAACTGGCTTGATATTTCCTGGGGGCTCTCACACAACTGAGAGCCCCAACAGGCCATCCACTCCCTGCAGGGTGCAGTTTTAGGTCATGCCCAGGAGCAGGAGCCTCCAACCATCCCCTTAAGCTCCTGCCCTTACCTCCAAGATGTTACATTCAGCCTTGCAGCCAGGCAATGTTTCTGCCTGGCCTGCCAGCAGTGAACTACTCTGTTTATATAGGCAGCCAGAGATCTAAAATGGTCACTGCAATCAAGCACCTGCTGGCTGCTTGGCTCAGCCCTTAAAGTGGCAGGCACCAACAGTGCCCTGCCACAGCATTCATGAATGCAGTGCCCCCAGTGGCTGGGGGGGAAGGGCATGGCGACAGTGGTGACAGCAGGAGCTCCCAGGAGGAGCTCCGGTAAGTGCTTAAAGTGTATTTAAAATGCAGGTTTGGCATTCGCGAATATCTGAAACCGCTCATGCTGAACCCGTGAATACCAAGGGGTTTCCTGTATATGAGAACAGTAAAGAAAGATACTTTAATTTTCAATAGGTTACATACTTACTTAACTTTTAAAAAAAGTTAACTGTTACTATGACACCATGAAATGAAATTCCAAAAAAAATGTAATGAGTTATTACTAACAATGTTAGCTAAGTATGAATGGAAACAATATTCAAGACCAAACAGTTCTTTTTTTTCTTTGCAAAATAGAACAGTGAAACTAAACAGACATAAATATATAGATAAAAATAATATAAAAAAATAAAGGTGAGTTTTTAAATGCAGTTGTGCTAAGTAGACAGCAGGCTCTTCAAGCATTTTGTTTTGTATTATCTTCATCAGCTTCGACGATATTATCTGTATCATCATCATAATCATACATATCTCCATCTGAATACAAATTCAACTCTTCATCTTTCATTTTCTTTTCTAGTCTAAAATGGTCACCAGCTTCCCAACAGTGGAGATCTTCGATGTTTTTTGAAGTTTGAATGGATAATTCTCCAAACTGACCAATTTTGTTTCACAAGTGCAGTCGTGCATGAAAATGTTAAAAGAATTTCCACCACTGTTGTGAAACTACAAAGAGTGTCCAACCCTTTCCACCATGATGAAGGAGCAAGTTATTTTGATTCAATTTCTGGGATTCCATGGAATGAGTTGTTGCTTACTTTATAATTTAATACATTGGTTTTTTTGTTTTTTATGTCCCTTATAATTTAAACAGCCACTATAAGGTAGAAACAGAATCAAATTCATCATCAGAAACATGGATAAATGTTTCTTAATGATCAAGAACTCATATAATTTTCCATATTCTGAATGGACTGAGCTATACACTCAAGCAGTGAATTAATTTTGAGTTTCTCAGCCAAAGGAGACCTTGTCATCACCAAAGATATCAGTGTGGATTATTCCAGAGCAACATCGACCATTCCTTTAACAGCAGCTGACTAAAGTGCCTTCTTGCACGTTCTTAAAGATCTTTGAGGAATTTAAGGTTCACTTGCTGTGAATTCAGTCAAGTGCAGATGCTCATTTGCTTTTGAAAACCTTGACAATGTTTTTCAGTTCTAATACATGTGATAAGTAAGTTGTCAGATCTTCAACATCACAAATGAGGTACAAGGTGTGCACGTCAATTATCATCAACAAGCTGAAAAAGCCTTAATATTAGCAGCAGTGTCAGTCACAACCAAAATAATCTTCTGTGGACCTAATTCAGTGACTATATTGCTGACCAGTTTAAAAATATGATCTGGGTGTATAGTGATGCTCAACAGTGAACTGAAATTCACAATGCTTTTGGAATTGTTACCGGGAAGTTGATTATATCCTTCTAGTGAACATATAATCAAGTTCATTTTTCTGGTCACTGGAAACCTGGTCCAGAAAAACCCTTAATACTAATTTGATGAATTTCTAAAGACTTTCCAGTAGTACGTATTCTGAAGTGCATGGAGTAGCAAAATTCTTAGATGATGCAGAAATGGAACTAGCTTCACTTCAGTGTGCCTTTTCTTGCTGCTATAATCTATCTGATAGTGGCTGGATACCTATCACAAGAATTCAACAAGTGTTGCTACGTCCTGTCTGCATTATTTATTCATTTATTTGTGCATTTAGTTATTTGACTTCTATTTATTTATTATTGTATGCTGCCTTCAGATAAAAACAGATAAAACAGTTCCCCAAAGAATACTCAGAACTTAACTCCACCTGCTAACAGTCTGTCCAAATAAAACGGTCTTACCCGGCTTCTGAAAAATGGCCAGGCTTAGGCTCTGGCAGGCCTCAAGGGGATGGGCATTCCAGAGCTGATGACCAACAACTGAGAACAACCTCCCATATGTTTTGGCTAAGTGATCTTTGTGCACATATGGTGCTTGCAGGAGGTTGTTCTCAACTAACCTTAGGGATCATGATGGAACATGAGAGGGAGACAGTACACAGGGCCATTAGGGGCTGTATAAGTCAAGACCAGCCCTTTGAATTGCATACAGAAAACTTGGTAGCCAGTGCAAACCATGGAACACTGCAGAAATATGGTCCTGACAACCCACCTGCATCAGAAGATGTACCAGTAGCAAACTCTAAATGGCCCTCAGGGGCAACCTCCCATGGGTGCTGCAGTAGTTTAGCCGTAAAGTTACAAAAACATGGATGATGGTGACCAGATCTGAATATGAAAGAAAAGGTTCAACCTTTGCATCAGATGGTGTTGGTGAAATGTGCTCCTAGCTACCACTACAACCTGAGAATCCAAGTGCAGCAAAGAGTCCAAGAGCACCCCAAGGCTGTGGACCCAAGTGACAAGGGGAGGCCAAATTCCATTAGTAATGGATGACCATATCCCCTCTCTATTTCTTTAAATCCTGAGGTCTGCCCACCACCTTCACCATTGTCTCATCTGGATTTGGTTCCAAATGATTCAGCTACACTAGTCTTTAACTGTAGATACGCACAGACTGCAGGCCTGAATTGGATGGAAAGAGTCTAATATAGATATTGACTCCCTGTTTCCAGACAGGGAAAAAACATTTAGCCCAATGTTCATCTCACCCTGTGTGTCAGATAAAGCTAAGTATTATTAGCATACTGATGCCAACTCACTACAAATCGTGTGATCATTTTCTGTGGCTTCAGATACACATTGAACAAGAGGGATGACAAGATGGAACCCTGAGGCACCCCACAAGAAAAGTCCTGAGGAGACGACAGCCACTTACCATGCTTCACAACCTCCTGTGCTAGAAAAGAGCAAAACCAGTTTAGAACAGTCCTATGAATGTCCATTTGGTCACTTAGATGTATTATCAATATCTCATGTTCAACTGTATCAAAGGCTGCTGAAAGATCAACAAGATGCAATTTCTCTTGTTGGTATCCAGGTAAAGATTGTTTACCAAAGCCACAAGCACAGTCTCCATACTGTATCCAGAACAAAACCCAAACAGACAGCAAAAGGAATCTGACAGCATCCAGAAATACCTGGAGTAACCACCTATTCAATGATCTTCCCCAAAAAAGGGATATTGGAGAAAGGGATATTGGAGATACGGCAGTAGCTGGCTGAGGTGTCAATGTCAACAGATGGTTTTTTGAGTAAGGGCTGCACAATGCATACTTAAATATCTTGTACTCTACCTTCCCAAAGGGAGACATTGGCACCCCTACCAGTGGATGACAGCAACTGAAACTGGTCCATATAAACTAGATGAGACTAAGCTTCCCCAGCGCTGAAATTAGACTGCAACTTAATTCATTGCCAAGACAAATGCATGCAGTTTGGTAGCAAACTCGTCATCACAGAGGACTGAGTGAGTTAGTTTCTGTGCAAAGACAACACAAATTAACCAGGCTATTTACTACCCAGAATGGTTCCATCAGATGGCACTTTGCATATGTGATGGCAGTGGAGAAAAAAAGCCTCTTCAGCTGCCTCTGCCATAGCATAGTTCCTTAAAAGGGAACTATACCATAATTGATTGGCTTTGACATGGCTTCACCTGCACTTTGTCTAGTTTCTTACTTAAGCTGTCTCAGCTCTCTCATATACCTGTGGGGAATCTGTGCTGCTGCAGTGGTGGAAATGGACACCTGGGTATTACCATGTCTGGCCAAAGTCACGGTGTTCAACCAGAGCACTAAGAGAGTAGCTGTCAGGTTCAGCAGGAATATCCCCCAGACAGTTCTGAATCTTACTGGCTCCAAGAGTCTCAAGGGGGTGAACCAGCCCAAATAGTCTATCACTTTGCTGGGGGCAGAGATCTGTGCCTTTGGAAGGTAATGGTTTGTCCAGGACAGAGGCAATTTAACAACATCCTCAATGATCAGACCCCCTGTTTCCAGCCAGGTGCAAAACATTAAGTTCAACGTTTGCCACCCTGTGGGAATCTAGAATTCTATATATATAAAGGGCTTAGTCAGTCTGTCTGTGTGTCTGTCTGTCCGTAATGTTCTTTAAGGGTGCCAGAAGCCCAGCACAGCGGGGAGGGTAGAGGGAAGTGCCAACTCAGGAAAAGTGGGAGCTGGGCTCCTGGTGACTGTGAGAAGACAATTACTCGCCTACGGTGAGGCTAATGTGAGCACTGGCATTTGAAATTCATCCGTCGTTCTTGATGGGCAATTTGCTAGTTCTTCTAGAAGTGCTAGTTCTTCAGCAAGTGCAACAGACTCAGGGGCAGTCCTGACTCCTGGGCATTTGTGACATGTGCTACCTGCTACCTGAACTGTGTTCCTCCTGTTTGGAGATGTCTGCATTCACAGCACAGGGCCAGTGGGAGACAGTTTTTTATGCTGCTGATTGTGATTCTTTCCCCAGTACAAAGTAGCTCCTGAAGCCCCATATGACATGATAGCAGCAAGAGAAAGGAGGTTGAAACAGCTCAGGAGAGGAACAGAGCTCCTAAATGTGTATGTGGATGCTGACTAGTGCAGGACTGTGGGGCAAGGAGCCCTCACTCCTGCCCTTGCTAGTGGATAACACTATGATGCAATAAAAGGTAGGGCACCACCTACACAAGGGCATTTCTGGTTGCATGAAATATTTGACAATATTTGACAGTTAAATAATGGGCAGTCAGTTGACATTTGATTGGTCAAATGGCCAATTTCCCAACCCTAGTTTTTTGTGTATATCTGTCTCTCCCACTGAATATAGTTTATATAATAAGAAATCTCCACAAACAAAATATTATCCTATACTTCAGCCTTTCTTTGGCAGCAAAAGTTTTCAGTAATTGGATGTCTGCTGTCATAGTTGTTTTTCCTTTAATATTAGGATATGAACTTATGTCCAAAATCTGGCCCTCAGGAAAGCATGCAGGTTGTTCCAGTCCTTGGAACTTTGCACATACAAAGTCCATATTATACCATAAGATACATGGTAAGCATGATCAAAACATGCATTATCATTCCAATTTCTATGTAAAGTGGTCTTCTGTTTTTACTTCCAGTTATTACTAAATAAATTATTTTCTGGAAACTAAAAAACTGGCTACCTAATATAGATAACATGTCTGAACTGATATTTATTTCATGAGAACTAATATTGCCATTATAACCAATCACTGTTGAGCAGTTTCTTTTTTCTTTTGTAAAAGAAATATTTTTTTTTTCTAGGTAGTTTGGGATAATTCTTATAAGGTAGGCTGTGCTGTTTCCTTTTGTCCTGAAGTTGCAGGAATAAAAAATGCAGGGCATTTTATATGCAACTATGCACCAAGGTAAGTTATTTTTTATAAAATCTTAGAATGAAAACAGTGATAATGTATATTTTTCTAAAAATTAATTTGATTAAATGCATATCAATACATTAGTGCATGTAATTAGATAAACAATTCAGTTTCTCTGGTTGAAACAATGCAGTTACTTCAGGCATCTGTAGATCTGTGAGTATTGGTTACTTGATGCCCTTTAGTAGATTCAGTTCTGTTAAAATTTCTGATAAAAGTTATACCCTTGGGTAAGCAAAGAACCTCTCCGCTAATGCAGACTCTGCCATATGCTTATCTATTATTTCTCTTAAGCAGTTTCTTTTCTGTGATTTCTCTATTTTTAATACTTGAATGAAATAACTGGTTTTAAGATGGGTGCTTCTCTGTTGTCTTAAAACATATCCTGTAACTAATCAGCTATAGCGTGCAGCCCAGTCATGGTTTTAACACATTTTTTTTGCCTTCATAAACAAAAACACATGCATTAACTATGGTACATTTAGCCTACCCATATAGTTATGATGTATAACCTGGTTAAGTTTTTCTGTGTATACAGAAACATCTAAAACCATGGTATAAATAAGTTGGACAACTATGTTATACAATCACATTTAAAAATATGTTTTTATAATGTGTGTAAGCTAGTACAACAAAGCTATGGTTTGTAAATCAATGAATTTATTATTGTCAGGAAGCTAATGCTAAAAGCTTAAACATGTCCTTTGTTTTCATCACAAGCCAAACTTTGTTAAATCTACGAAGGATTAGCACTGTTTTTTGTGAGCCTCAAAGTGTGTCTTTACTGTAAATTATTCATGCATTCAGCTCACCTTCTTATCCATTATCACACTGTCA
The DNA here is from genome assembly GCF_052110815.1 of Crocodylus siamensis. Taxonomy (NCBI): domain Eukaryota; kingdom Metazoa; phylum Chordata; order Crocodylia; family Crocodylidae; genus Crocodylus; species Crocodylus siamensis. The sequence goes on from NC_143398.1 coordinate 71,932,892, forward strand.
TCCACATAAAACATCTCTCTACTCATTCCACAAGGCAAATACACTCCTAACTCACAGGTAGTGTTCTGGTTCCAGATATGTAATTGCCCTTGCTATTATTTGTCCCTCTCCCCCACCCCTTTGTAGCGTGGCAGTAATATAGCCATGTGTAATTCAGATTTGCATCACAACTCCTGATTATCTCCAGACTTCCAGCTATTATCTGCTCTGAGAATCTGAGAAAGCACTCCTGACATGCAGCCAGGTAGCCAGAGAAGCATACATGAATTTTAATGAATGTTTGGTGAGAGTATTGACTTCAGTCACTGCAGCAAGAACATAAATCATACAAGGTTACCTCCAGGGATCTGGGTTTTCTGTTCACCATGGAAAAATGTAGTAAAAGCTACATTTTCTCTTTTTGAGGAGAAAAATGCAGGAAACCGTTGTTTTCCCCTTGCAGGCTGGCAGAGTTCCAGCCTGCAAGGGGCTGGGGGGAGCAAGAGGAGCAACAGGCAGGGGACGCCATCTGTATGTGTGCATGTACACATGCACATGGCTCCCAGGTAGCCTGGAAAGCAGCTCCCCACAGGTAAGTCTGTTGGGAGAGGAGGGATTGAGGCCCCCATAGTGAGGGAGGGAGGAAATTGGACAGGGCTGGCTTGGTATCCAGGGACATGTGTGGCCACAGGGCCCAGGCGGGGAGCAGGACAGAGCCAAAGGCGGCTCATCAGGGGTCGGCAGGGCGGTGGCTCCCTGTCACTCTGCACAATCCTGGGGAGGGGGGTGGGCATGGAAGGCACGTGTGCCCCAGATTTGTGCGTGGGGGGGCAAGGGGGAGCTGCCCACTTCAAGCTCAGGCTCCCCACCCTGCTGCCTTCCCTCTGGGGCCTCTGCAGCCCAGCAGGCGGGACCTGGTGCAGCAAGGCACAGCAGGGCGGGGAAGCTTGGTGCTGCCACTGCAAGCCCCACACTGCTGCGGTGAGACACCCTCTGCCCCCTCAGCAGCAGCAGGGGTGGTGGCGCAAAGTTGTGCTCCCTGCTGGGTAGGCAAGGGGTGCCTTGCCATGGCAGGGCAGGGCTCCCAGCAGCAGCATAAGCCTCCCCGCCCACTCTACCTTGCCATGCCAGGTCTTGCCTGCTGAACCATGGAGGCCCTAGAGGCAGGGAAGAAGGGCAGGGAGCCTGAGCCCACAGCAGGCATCCTGCATCTGCCACCCCACCCCCCTCCATGGGCTCTGCTCCACCTGTGCTCCCCATAGAGGAGGGGGAGCCAGGTTCCATGCACTGTTCCACTACATCAGCTGCAACCTCCGACGGGCAGCAGCTGGGGCTCGGTACATCTGGGGGCCCTCTGGCAAGGCAGGGGGCTGTGGGTGGTGAGTGAAGGGCACCAGTAGGGTTGGGGGGCTATGGGTGGGAAGTGAGAGGCACCAGTAGGGCCAGGGGGTTGTGGCTTGGGAGTGAGGGGCAATGGCATGGACAGGGCACCAGCATATCAGGCTGCTCAGCACCACAAAGTAGTGTGGTGGGGACAACCACAGCTGGATTTATATCCTGGTGAGTGAAGAAGGCAGGGGGAGTTCTGATTTTCCATGATAAAAAACCCCAAATCAAATGCTGAGTTGTATAGGTATTTAGAAGAATTTATTTTATTATAGTGATTGAGGCACTGGTTGGCTTCCAAATTGCTTTAAAATTATAAATATATCAATAAAACATTGTGTTCAACTGCTACCTATATATATAGTGGTGTTTCATTTTAATAATGGAAAAATGTGAGTTTGGGGTCTTTTAATCAGAGAATGCACCATTTTATCAGAGAATTTGCAATTTTTAAACAGAGAAAAGCAGGATCCCTGGTTATTTCAAGCCAAATTTACTTAAGTTAGCATCCAGAAGCTTGGAATGCAGTGCTGAGAATGGATTAAGCACCTGAGATGGCTTTTCTGCATTAATAAGGAAATTAACCTGAGGTCTGACAATCCCCCCTGTGCCTCTACATAGAGTTTGATGAGGCATTTGCAGTACATCAGACACTGAACACACTGCTTCTTATTACTTCAGTTTTCAGTAGATCTTTTATCTTTAGCAGAGGGGGAGAGAAAGCTCTCAAGAAAATTTCCCAGAATCAATGTGATCAATCTGCCTCGTATTGTGGTTAACATGGAACTACTTGCAGAACAAGTTTTTCCACCTGTTATCAGAGAGAATTCACCCCAGATTCCTGAAACTCTCTGAGGAGGTGGAAGCAGAGAACCCAAGTCTCAGTCTAGGACAAGGATAGGCAACCCCCAGCATGTGTGTCAATTAGTTGTACGTGAAGACATTTTCCCCAGCACACCAGGAGGCATGCAAGGAAATTGTTTTAAAAAAACATTTTTTTTAAATGGCTGCTCTGAGCTATCCAGACCAGCTACAGATCTCAGTGAGATCTCAGAGGCACTGGGGGCAGAGTCAGGAGAATACAGGCATGAATGGAGTCTGCATTCTGCTGACCCTACCTCTTGTGCCCCAAACTGTTCCTTCCAGCCTAGCACAGCCCCTGGAGGGGAGCTGCAGATGGGTGGGGCTGGGGCCTTGGCAGGCGCTGCGCAAGGCCACTGCGCTGGAGGCTCCCAGCAGATGAGTGAGCCCTGTGCCTGGCTGGAGCTTGGGCAATTGGACATCCCATCCCACCCAGGTGGGGGTAGCACCGGGGTACCAAGCGCCAGGAACAGGCACTCTGGACAGGGTCTGGAAGGCATGGGGGAAAGCGCTGCAGGCAGGCTGGCTTAGCTGGATCCCTAGGAAGGCAAGGACAAGGCGGGAAGTGGGGCTGCCCTGAGGATGCACAGACTCAGGCCTCAGTGGGACAGCGGAAAGGGGTGCCCAGCAGAACCCAAGATGGGACCTGGCCCAGCCCGGCCCGTGCAGTTCTGCAGGGATTGGGCACAGCTGTCTTGCCAATGAGGGGACGCCACCTGACCAGAGCTGGACACTGGGCTTTGGGGGCTTCCAGCTCTGGGCTCAGCCTCCCTGCACACTGGGCACAGTGTGAGTGGGGTGGAGCTGCCATGGGAGCCCCCCGGACCTGAGGAACAACCATCGTGGCTGCCCCAGTCTGTCCAGGTCCTGGCCTTGCCCACCCACAGCTCCTTTTCAGGGGCTGGGACTGGAACAGGAGCTGCACAGGGACACTGTGCTGTAGGCTCTGGCTGGCTTGGCCCTGAGCGCTGCCCGTGGGGGCTGTTCCCCAAGCGCAGGGGGCTCCTGCAGCTGGGCCCCCACATTGGGTGGCTCCATCCTGCTTGCACTGTGTCCAGCACGCAGGGAGGCTGAGCCTGGAGCTGGGAACCCTATGAGCCCAGCATCCTGCCCTGGCCAGGTGACATCCCCTCATGAGCAAGGCAGCCGCACCCCATCCCTGTGGAGCTGCATGGGTCAGCCAGGACCCAACTCAGGTGCCACTGGGCACCCCTGACCAGCTGCCCTGGCCTGAGCCTGCAGAGCCCCAGGGCAGCCCCCACTTCCCACCCAGCCCCTGCTCTCCTCTGGCTGCTGCCTTCTCAAGGGGCCGGCTGGGCCAGCCTGCCCCACCCCACCCCTCCATGTGCTGTCCTGCCCCAAGTGCCCTGCCTTGGTGCTCAGTGCCCCAGTGCTGCCTCCACCCAGGTGGAATGGGACGTCTGTCTGCTCAAACCCCTTGGGCCCCCTCTCCTAGCCCTGGGCCTGGGCTTCTCCCACTCTGGGACCATCGGGGAGGCCTGAGCTCCCCAGCCCTAGCTTCTTTTCTTTTTTCTTTCTCTTTTTCTTTTGCTCTCTTTTCTCTCTCTTCTTTCCTTCTCTTCTATTTTCTCTTTTTTCTATTTCTTCTTTTTTACTTTCCTTTTTCTCTTTTTTCCTCCTTTTCTTTCTTTTTCCTTTACCTCTTTCTCTCCTTTTTTCTCTTTTTCCTTTCTCTTTACCTCTCTCTCTTTTTTCCCTCCTTTCTCTCTCCCTTTTTTTCTCTCTCTAATCACAATATGCTTAACCAAAAAGAATACACAAGAACAAAGGTAGTACATGAAGGTTTAGAATTTTTACAAAACCTGGTATTTACTATTACAAAACCCCCAAAGCAACATTTATGATTATTAACTATATTAATATGCAGTGTGTCCAGCCATGTACCCCCTGCCTCAGTTTTGTTTTTGTGGTATGCCGGCACTCTGGCACCTTACCTGGTAGACACTGAGGTTTTTTCAGCACTCTGGCCAAAAAGTTGCCTACACCTGATCTAGCCAATATGTTACAAGTCTCAAAGAGTCTGACAAGCAGACCAGAAAGGAAAAAGGTCCTTTAAAATTGGGAACTTGGTGTTAGAATAAATGAAAATTCTATAGCATTTAGCAGTACAGATTGGTTCAACTTTACAATAAAATAATACAAGATTAGCCTGGGGTTATTGAATATATTTTCATTTAAAACACTTATTTCAAAGTCATATTTTGATTTGTATTTTAATTGAGGAAGGATTTAGCTTTCAGAGACTCCTTTTTTGACAGATTTCCTTTAGCTTGTTTTTACATTCTGAGTTTTCCTCTCCATTTTACTGCAGTGTATTGGGGTATGTTTTATATGAAATTACTTCCATTTTTCCTTCCAGTCTTTAGACTGACTTGACTACAAGAATATCTGATCCAGCAATTCTTTGCTTCTTTCTTTGAAGCTCTAATCAGAAGTCAGGGTGATATCCTCTTGCCCCTGTCATACGTTAATTTAATGGCACCGTGGGATCTGATCCTCAGTCCCAACAATTGCACTTCCTGCCATGTCACACATGCATGGCAGAACACACAATTATGGGATCAGGGATCGGATCCTAATCATACCATTACTACTTGCCAGACTTCCCCTGTACCAGAAAGTTGAAAGCCAGGTACCCACAACTCAGAGCAAACTGTTTTGGTCCCTGGACCAGGACTAACAATTGACTTATTGGTCCCAGCTCTGGGACCAAGAGCCTCATGCATCAGGGATGTTAGAAAACTACACATGGAGCCTGGCTGCATGCATGGTTTTTAAAAGTCCTAGTGCATGGGGATTTTGGGATCATGGAACCTCCCTGAACTCAAGGTCCCCATGGCCTAGATGTGTCAAGTGCCTTGCACTACAGCTCTGTGGGAGCTGCAAGTGAAGAAAGTCAACCTGCTGGGTCACAGTGAGCCATGGGGCTCTCTGGTACCCAACACCAAAATGTACCTTGCTCCTCAGCTGCTGTGGGAGCAGCAGGGCAAGGTAAGCACCATGCCAGGTTGCAATGAGCCCCAGAGCTTTCTGCAATCTGGCACCCCAGCTCAGATGATGAGCTCCTCAAGTTGGCACCTAAAAACTGTGGGATTCACCACATGTCTGTCAGCCTACCCAAATGTTGGGGAGCTGCCAACAAGCCCCGTTGTATATATATCAAGCCCTAATATATATATCATATATATTTTGTGGACTATTTCTGGGGTTGGTTTCCCATTTTGTCACACCATTAATTTCCTGAATGTGTCAGGGTTACTATTTATGGTACAATTAACAGGTTAATTGCATCTTAAGTGTAATGTCTTCCAGGGGCCTTTAAGATCACTGCAAGCTGTGAATTAAAATAATCAATGCTGTTTGTATGATCTTTAAGGATTTAGGTCCCAGCTCAACACATTTTAGGTATCTGAGTAATAACACTTATTTTTGTAGGGCCACTCACATGCTTAAAATTACACACAAGGTTAATTATTTTGCAAAACCTCACTGCTTATCAAATTAAATGAAAGATATTTTACAAGCTTATTACTTTTAAGATTTATTTCATATCAGCCTTATTTGAAGCTAAGCTCTACTCCTATATATTTATTTAAGAATTCATATATCTAATGAAGTGGGCTTTGAATAAAATACATTAGAGTTTTTTTCCTTAGAAATAAAAGTAGTATGTTAATGCTAATTAACTAGTGTGTTATCTAATAGCGAAAAGATAACAGTGAAACTATGAGAGAATGGTTTATAAAATATCTGAAGTTGAACATGAAGTATAAGCAGTTCTGTTAGCAAACATCCTAAAGTGGGGATCAGCAACTTCCTACTAACACACGCCACAGCTTATGGCTCAGCCAGTGCCATGGGCTACCATTCCCCTCTAGCCATTCCACTAAAGCTGAACAGAGGCTGCAGAGGAAGAACATCTCTCCACACAGGCTGGAACAGCCACCAGATCAGATGGTTAGGATTTGGCATGCCCTTAGTAAAATGAAGATCAGGTCAGACCTTCATTTACCAGATCCAATCCCTTTGCAGGCCAGATCTGGTCCACGAACTATAGGTTCCTATCCCTTGTCCTATAGTGTTTAACACTTCAAAATATGCCCTATTTATAAATATTTGCAGCAAGATTCACCTAAAAGAAATTTTGTTCTGCCTTTCTAGTGGCAATTATCCAAGAAAACCTTATCAAAAAGGAGCACCGTGCAGTCAGTGCCCACGTGGGGACACCTGTGTGAATAAACTATGTAGTAAGTACAAAGGAATATACTAAGCAATATGACAAAAGAAAAATATACGTGTACATCTACTCAGTAGTAAAAAAAGACTATAGGAAAAAAATAAGAATTTTTTCATTTGTTTAGTTTTTCTCTTCAGTGCTCTGTTAAGGCTCAGTGCAACAAAGCACTTACATAATTATTACATCTATTGCTATTCAGCGAAGCACTTCATATTTTACTTTATCAAGGCCACAAATGATAATTGCAAAGTTTCAGTTCAATCACAGTCTGGTATTATTACTGTCTCTAGAGCCTGATATTTGCAATCACTGACTTTCTGCTAGAATTAAAACAGTTTATGACACCAAATCAAGAAAGTCAAACCTAATCAAATACTCTCTCCAGGCTGCCTATAATCTATTTATTTCTGTATTTACATGTTCAGTAACAACTTGGAAATGTGTTTCATTCTGGAAGTGTAAAATACTGATCTATCTCTTCAGATGTGCTCTGCCCATAGGCACAAGCTATGGGAGAGAGCCCTTCTTTGCAGACTCTTCCCATATAACATTTAATTAGTGGCATATTATGGTGGGAGTTCTTGGTATTTCATCTGGGTTTTATTCCATAAAACGTGGGGTTTCTTTATCTTAAATTCTTTATCTTCAATTTAATTCTCTAGCTAGCAAGCTTTTTTCTAGGGGTGCACTGATAAACATTTTCTTGGCCAATACCAATAGCCAATTATTAACCAGCCATATCACCTGATACCAATCAGGTAAACAATTTACATGAATGCAGCCGGGCAGCATGGAGACCAGCTTCCTGCAGGTAAGACGGTTGTGGGGAAAGGATGTGGGGGAAGGAAGTGGAGTGGGGGGTGCAGATTGAGGTTCTCATGGTGAGGGAAGGCATGGGGCAAGGGCAAGCACTAGGGCTGGCAGCACTACCCAGCCAGGGTAGTAAATGGGACCCAGGGCCAGGGCAGAGAGCAGAAAAGAGCTGTGGGTAGCTCATCCAGGGTATCAGTGTCCTGGTGCTTTAAAATGGCAGCAGCAGTGGTTGAACTAAAACTTGTCAAATGAGCTTTATTTCAAGTGTTGCTGCTACCATTAAATGGAGGAATACTTTTAACTGGAGCAGTGCTGAGTGGGACAAGGGCAAATGCAGGCTGCCCACTGTGGACTCGGGGCTCTCAGCCCTGCTGCGGGCCTTGCATTGGCTGCTCATCCCCTGCCTGCCTGGCAGCAAGAGGCACAACTCACTGCCCCACTCCTGCTGGGTGAAGAGGAGACATGGCTGGTATGGGAGTCCGAAGGGAAAAATAGCAGAGCTCTGAGCCCACAGCAAGCAGCCTGCATCCACTCCATGCAAAATTGGGGGGAGGGGGTCATATGCATCCCCTATGCCTCCCCCCAGGGAGTGTGTGCAGCGGTGAGATGCCCCCCCTCCCCACTTCCCTCTCCCATGCCCCCTGGACGAGCTGCCTGCAGCTCCATCCTGCTCCCTGCCCCAGCCCCAAGTCCCATTCACTGCCCTAGCTAGGCAGTACCCCCAGCCCCTGCCCCATTCCATTCCTCACCATGGGGGCCTCTATCTACCCCCTCCCAAACTTACCTGCAAGGCACTGCTCTCCATGCTGCCCAGGTGCTTTCTTAGCTATGTGCATGCACGCAGTGTCTAGGGGCCCCAGCCAGAAGGCATATTGTATTTATTGGTGATATTATCAGCTAAACCTAAAAAAGCCAATAGCTGATAATGTTAATTTTCCTTTTATCAGTGCCAATCTGATATGCAACCGATATACAATAAAAGTATTGCTACTTTTTTCCCATTGTTGCTAATAGATAGAACCCCAGCTAGCTTGGTAAATTTTTTTTATAGTTTTCATAAGAAAAGCAATTAGCAACATCAAGAACTGCAGAATAAGTGCAGCATATATGGATGAGATGAGGCATGAGTTCTTTGTTTAACCTACCTAGAAGTCATAAACTATAAATTTCCTTATACTAAAGTCAGGGTATTTATTTAGGTTAGTTTAGATGTTTGAACTGAGACCAAAACTAAGCAGCAAAATGTACCTGCAGTTCTGCTTGTAAGTTGTTTCTTGCTTAAGGCCTTGTACAGACATTCAGTTTCTCCTGGGAGTGTTGCTATTCTCCTAGGAGAAACCATGAGTATGCAGATGTTCAGGTTTTTTCTCCCAAAGTAAAAATTGCCGCTCCAAGAGAAAAATAACCTGGAAACATCCAGGGTTAAATCGCACTCAGGAGCCATGTCTAGATGAACACCACCACACGGTATGTGGTGCAGCAGATATGTCTGTGGCGCCACATACTACACATTCAGCTGTTCTCCATGCCGGAGGGCTTTTTGACCTTGGGAGATTAAAAAAACCTGCACAAAAAAAAAAGCAGAGCAGTGCACGCAGGGGCAGTGTACACCACCCAAAACTGTGTGTCCAAAACCAGAGCCTGGCTGGCTGGAGCCATGCTCCGGCTGCAAGATAGACTCTGAGCAGCAGGATCACCACTGCTGCAGCCCCAGGAGACCCCCAGGACCCCAGGTAAGGCTGCTGGTACCAGCCTCCATTACCCCACCTGGGATAACCTCGGGTGTGTGGCACAGGTGTCCCCAGAAAAAACTAGAAGTGCACGAGGCCACTGCTTCTTGTCCCCAGAGTAACAAATATCCACACTTGGGTGGATGTGGCCAGGGAGAACTAATGTCTGTACATACCATGACTTCTCTAAGAGAACACAATCCTCCAGCATATCCCTCATACTCCCCTGGGAGATGGTGCTCTGCTGCTCCAACAGGAAGCAGAATAGGCCCCCTTCACAATCTGTACATTATGCAGCAGAGGAACATAGGCTGACCATGGACAGTCTGGGTCAACCAATCAGGAATGCCCTATTCAAAGTTATCATCTGTTGCCAGGCAGACTGAGGGAGCCTGTAGAGCATGCTGAAATGTGTGCAAAGCCCCTGCTTCCTCTCCGAGCTGCACAAATCAGCATTGTAAGCTCTCCATTCCTGAGGGCCTCAGCATTGAAATGTCTGTACACATGACTCTGGGTAAATTTCTCTACCAGGAGAACCACTTGAATGTGTGTATGCAGCCTTAAGTTACATATAAAGTCCTTTTCAGAAACTTCTACAAATACTGTGCACCTCAATTTTTAGGTAGCCAATTTGAGGCACTTTAACTTCAGGTCCTCAGTAGCTTTGAAAATCAGACACAAGCCATCTCAAATTTGGCACCCAAATGTTGATATACACAACATTAATGCATATTTCTGAAAAAATATTGACCTCAATTGGTATGTTACTTTGCTTCTTTGGTCAATATGAAAACTAATAGTTATCAATTCTGCATAGTATTTTGGAGATCAATTGGCATTTTTTTGAAAATGAAAAACACCAATGATCTGCATGGGAAATAAAACTCCCTCCCCCCCACCTCTACTTTTTTAACCAGTGGTTATTAGAAGTGTAAAAGGCATTTAAATCTTTCTTATTTACGTTAGAGGATACTATCCAAGAAGCATGAATGTTTTATAAAATATATTTTAGGTCTAAGAAGTTTGCAATTATTTTTAAATATCGTTAGTTGAAATGGACAACTTCTAGTAGGCTGTTTATTAATTACTGCTTCTGTAAGTTAACTAATGAAAACTGAAATGGAACAATACCTTTTTGCCTGATGGAACTATTTATTTCTTCTCTTTTTCTAGAAAATGCAACACGTGATAGAATTATTGGTATGTATTCTAATTCTTCATCATTACCTGGATTATTCTAGTTGTTATAATTACATTCATGCCTAATAAGAATTGTGCTTTTTTATAGAATACTATAATTGGCGTCCACCATGGGTGAAAGGATGTGATGAATTCTGCATTTATATTGTAGCTTTAAGACCATCACTGACATTATTGGCTTGTGTAGCTGTTTTTCTTATCAAGTTATATTATCCAAATATGCATATATCTTAAGAACCCATATTGGAATATAAGTCAAAAGGATGCTACTTAATGAAAAAGGTGTCAAGTGAGGAAGAGGAATACATCATACCAACGTGAATACCAAGACAATTTTCCCTCGATTAATATTTTTACGATGTAGTTGATAATTATTTTATATATATATGGTGCTTTAAATGCTAATGGGCTATAACGGGCTAATGGACTATAAAGAATAAGTTACTTTTTTCAAAAACCCTACAAAAGATGTTTCTCAATTTATAAATAAAGATGTGAAAGCACCAAAGAAAAGGTAAAAAAAAATAAGCTAAATGTGACAATCTAGTAAGATTCAGTTGATAACCAGAAACTGAATTTTAATTATCCAATTTTAATGAATAAATGCTGCATCTAGCCAACAAACATTAATGTAAAATGTACAGCAGATCGAATACTGAGAAACATAGTAGCCCAAATATTAAACTGGCTATTGCTTAACACAGAGGTTAATACAGCATTAAAATCATATTGTTATGCACCCAGCTCTGCTTTTTTAGAGCCAGTGATAAAATTCTGGTTAAGTGGGACCAGGATTTTTATAGGAAGATATTTCTTCATCAATATAAAATTGGTCTGCTATGTACATATTTTTTAGAGTTATACATTTATGAATGCCTTTTATTCATTGAAGTCTTAAGGGTTAAACACATTATTTCTTCAAGTATTTTGTTCCTAACTAATTTTGAACTTAAAAACACATGTAATATGCACTTAGAATAATATATTCAAATTTAGACAGTATTGTATTTTCTGTTTTAACAATCTCAAACATTGTTATTTAAAAGAAAGATATTTGTCTAGGTTTTATTTTTAATGCAACGGTAATAAAAAAATAATGAAATAAATAAAGTTTTATCTCAAAACTTTATCCCAGTTCCCCTGTTAGCCCAAAGGGAGGTAATCCCAACATGGATAAAGGAGGTAAGAGGGTGCAAAAGCCCCCATGGCTCACCAAAAGCATACGGGAGCATCTCCTAGCTAAGAGGGAGGCGTACACCCAATGGAAGGAAGGGGCCATCACCAAGAAGGACTATACCTCGCTTGCTCAGGGCTGCAGGGGGGTGGTTAGGAAGGCCAAGGTGGAGATGGAACTGGGACTAGCTACCCGGATCAAGGACAACAAGAAGTTCCTTTTTTAAATACATAGGGGTTAAAAAGAAGGTACAGGGTAAAGTGGGGCCTCTGCAAGACACGCTAGGAAATCTGGTCATCACACCAGATGACAAAGCTAACTTATTTAACAATTTCTTTGCCTCCATTTTCCTGAGCAGGCTGGATCAGCCCCCCCATTGGGCCCCCCTCAGGCCCCAGGGAAGGTGCACCCAGGCCAAGGGTCAGTGAGGATCTAGTCAGGGAACTTCTGGAGGGACTGGACGTATTTAAATCAGCTGGACCTGATGATCTCCACCCCAGAGTGCTGAGGGAATTAACTGAGGTCATTGTGGGACCCTGGCACAGCTCTATGAGCACTCATGGTGCTTTTGTGTGGTGCCAGAGGACTGGAAGAGGGCCAACGTGGTTCCCATTTTCAAAAAAGGGAGGAAGGAGGACCCAGGAAACTATAGGCCAGTTAGTTTTACCTCAATCCTGGGCAAGCTTTTTGAGAGCATTATCATGGTGCATGTCCATAAGGGGCCAGCAGGGGAGATTACGCTTAGGGGCAAAACAGAGGTTCAGTAGAGGCAGGTCCTGTCAGACCAACCTGGTGGCCTTCTATGATAAGGTTACAAAATCCTTAGATGCAGGGGTAGCAGTGGACGTAGTCTTTTTGGACTTTAGGAAGGCATTCGACACTGTCTCTCACCCCATTCTCATTAAAAAACTGGGGGGCGGTGGCGTCAACACCTACACAGTCAAATGGGTCACTAACTGGCTGGAGGGCCTCACCCAGAGAGTGGTGGTGGATGGGTCATTTTCGACCTGGAGGGATGTGGGCAGTGGGGTTCCCCAGGGCTCGGTCCTCGGGCCCGCACTGTTCAACATCTTCATCAGTGACTTGGACGAGGGGGTAAAAAGCACCCTGTTCAAATTTGCAGATAACACTAAGATATGGAGGGATGTGGGCACACTAGAAGGGAGGAATAGGCTGCAATCAGACCTAGACAGGTTACAGGGGTGGGCGGACGAGAATAGGATGGGATTCAACACTGACAAGGGCAAGGTGATGCACCTGGGGAGGAAGAACCAGCAGCATACCTACAGGCTGGGGAACTCTCTTCTCGTCAGTGCAGAGGCAGAAAAGGATCATTGATGCCAAGATAAACATGGGCCAACAGTGTGGGGACGCAGTCAGGAAGGCCAACCATACCTTGTCATGTATCCACAGATACATCTCAAGCAGGTCCAAGGAGGTGATCCTCCCCCTCTGTGCCACATTGGTCAGGCCGCAGCTGGAGTACTGAGTCCAGTTCTGGGTGCCACACTTCAGGAGGGATGTGGACAACATGGAGAGGGTCCAGAGGAGGGCCACTCACATGATCGGGGCAGCAGGACAGACCCTACGAGGAGAGGCTAAGGGACCTGAACTTGTTCAGCCTCCACAAAAGAAGGCTGAAGGTGGGTCTGGTTGCCATTTACAAACTATTCAGAGGGGGCCAGCAGGCACTGGGGGGTCCCTGTTCCCCCGAGTACAACCAGGAGTGACCAGGAATAATGGTCACAAGCTGACAGAGGGTAGATTCAGATTAGACATCAGGAGGCACTACTTCACGGTTAGGGTGGCTAGGATCTGGAACCAACTTCTAAGCGAAGTGGTGCTGGCTCCTACCCTGGGGGTCTTTTAGAGGCGGCTAAATGAACACCTTGCCAGGGTCGTTTGACCCCAGTACTTTTTCCTGCCATGGCAGGGGGTCGGACTTGATGATCTGCTCATGTCCCTTCCGACCCTACCAACTATGAAACTATGTGACTTTCTTAATCTAACAGAATAGAGAAACAAAAGATTTTTGCTTAGGTACATGCTAACTTAAATTGCTTCAAAGGAGCACATAAATATACTTAGTAATTCCAATGTTTTTTCTTTAATTAAAAATATGCTAGTTTCTGTACCCAAATACACAACTGTAACAGACAGCCAGGACTGGTTCAGTATGTTTAGTATTCACTGATATTACTTACAACCATTCTACTTCATATCCTAAATCTGCATGTAACTTTTAAAAATTGTATATTTCAATATTATATGCATATTTCAAGACTATATGTTTCACCTTTATTATAAAAAACACAAGATTAAAATGCTGTAACTTTTCAGGCACAGAGCTCAAGATGAAGTTAGATTTGCATGTAAGTTCATGTGATCTTCACATTGACTCATAAGGGAGAGTTTAGCTCCTATTGCCTTTATAAATATCAGTCCAGCTGTAAAATATTGTTTTCTCACGTACGATGACAATTATGCTTAGAACTGAACAGATTCCTATTAAAGAATGTTCCAAAGTGATTTTTTTTCTTTGTGTTTTTTTTTTCTTTTTTGGGGGAGAAGGTGAAATTATGATTAGGGATCCAGATTTTGTTTCCTATGGAAAATTGGTGGGGGGGGATGGATTTTCCCTTTTGACCAAGAAAAATGTGGATTTTTCATTTTAACAAAGAAACACACAGATTTTCCACTTTCGCTAAGACCTCTCTGCAGGCTGGCAGAGTTCAAGCCTGTGAGGGACTGGGGGGAGTAGGAGGAGAGCAGGCAGGCAGGAGATGCTATGTGCACATGCGCACGTACACATGCACATGGGTGCCAGGCAGCCTGGAGAGCAGATCCTCACAAGTAAGTCTGGCAGGAAGAAGCAGGGATTTAGGCCCCCATAGGGAGGGAGTAAGGGAGGGAGTTGGACAGGGCTGGGGCTGAGGATGCTGTCCAGCCCAGATGGTCCACAGAACTTGGAGCAGGATGGGGCTGTAGGCGGCTTATCGAGGGGTTGGGTGGATGGGTGGGGCTGGCTCCCTCCCACTGTGTGCACTCCCAGGAGGGGCATGGGGAACACATTCCCCACAGATCTGTGCACAGGATGGGGGCAAGTGCAGGCTGACCACTGTGGGGTTGGACTCCCCACCCTGCTGCCTTCCCCCGGGGCCTCTGTGGCCCAGCCAGCGGGACCCAGTGCAACAGGGTAGAATGGGACCAGGCAGGGAAGCTCCTTGGTGCTGCAAGCCTCGTGCAACCCTGGCAAAATGCCCCCTGCTCACCTGGCAGCAGTGAGGGGCACAACTCCACACCGCCACCCCCACTGCTGTTGGGCAGGCAGGGGTGCCGCGCCATGGCAGCATGGGGCTCCGAGTGGTAGCACCGAGCTTCCTCACCTGGCCTCGCTCTGCCTTGCCATGCCAGGTCCCGGGTCCCACCTTCTGGGCTGTAGATGGCCTGGGAGGGGGGTTGGAGGGGCAGCAAGGCAGGGAGCCCAAGCCTGTAGCAGGCAGCCCACCCCACATGGGCTCTGCTCTGGCTATGCTGCCCATGGCAGAGGGGGAGTTGAGCTCCACACTCTGCTCTGCCACAGCAGCTGCTGCTTCTTGCAAGCAGCAGCCAGGGCTCAGGTGCTGCTGCAGAGAGCAGGGGCCTGCGGATCCAGGTCCCTGGTCCTGTAGCCCTGGCAGCTGGGGGCCAACTCTGGGGGGGATGGGGGTCTGTGGGTGGGAAGTGAGGAGCACCAGCAGGGCTGGGAGGCTGTGGCTTGGGAGTGAGGGGTCTGGACCTGCATCCTGGTGAGTGAAGGGGGCAGGGGGAGCTCTGATTACCCATGATAAAAAACCCCAAATCAAATACCAAAATCTATAGATACTTAGAATGTATATTATTATTGTATATTTTATTATAATAATTGAAGCACTGGTAGGCTTCCACATTGCTTTAAAATTGTAAATATATCAATAAAACATTGTGTTCAACTGATATATGTGTGTGTGTATATGTTTCATTTCAGTTGCAGATTTGGGGGGGTGTTAATCAGAGAATTTGCGATTTTCAAACAGAAAACTAGAATCGCTTGTTATGTTGATAGATTCATTTGTGATCAGTTATTTTCTAATGTTTAGAACTTGCCTGTTTCCAAACAGAGATACCAAAAAGGCTGTATTTTGTTAAATTAAAACCAACATTTTCAGATGCGAGTGTCTAATGTTATACATCTACTAGAATAAGTTGGCATCTAAATAGAATTTTTCTGATACTCATAATTGCTGAGCACCTGGAGCTCCCAATGATATATGGATGAGTTATAAATGCTCATCCCTTATCAAAGTTAGGGAAATTTTAGGGCCTAAATATGTCTTAAGGAGCCTAAGTTTTGCATCTGAAAAAGCTGGCCTTAGGTTCTCCTCTTGTAAAGTTTTATATTTGTAATAAAGCCATTGAATTTTTTTAAACTAGGTAGTAGAACTGCATAGTCTTCAGGTACTGACTTTTGCAAGTAAAGAATCAGTATTCAAATATTTCCAAGCACAGGATTTCCTAGTTTTGTCTGTATAACTGTCTGGGACAAAAAAAAACTCTATTACAGTAACCCAATCTCCAGAGGGAAGTCCCCTCCTCATCACTTAATAGCTCCCTAAATTGTATATGGGAATTTAGTACTTTATGTGCTCCTTTGGGCTCATTCAATTTGCATGAACAGCCTCAGCTTTTGGGTCAGACTTCTACAAGTTCAGTATCAGCTTCTTAGACATTTAAATCAAGCATGGTTCAAACCATCTTAAGGTTTGCTACATATTTCTTCCATATGTTGGTTACACACTTTTGACTTGCTTCTTGCAAGCAGCAGCCAGGGCTCAGGTGCTGCTGCAGAGAGCAGGGGCCTGCGGATCCAGGTCCAGATGAACAGTAAAATTGATTAACCAGCAGATGGTAGTGCCTGCCTGCTGAGGAACCAGTTACTTGGCTCTTTTCCTTTTAAAGAGAACAAGGAGTTTCCTGCAGTTCTGAAGTTCATTTCTCATATTCATTCTGCTGAGCTTGAAATACAAGTGCTCTTTAGCTGTTTGCAGCTAAATGTTTTTATCAGTGTAAGTGTGAAAGAGCAAGATTGGAAGGGTGTTACAGCAGGATTCATCGCTCTATACAATGTATGTTTGGTAGCTAGGACAGAGGTATGTGTATGATGCGGGAATTGCTTTATTTTAGGTTGTTTGAGGGCAAGAAGGCCTAGCCACACTGATACTATTGCTTAAATATGATCTGAAACATCTGCATTCAGTTATACTCTTGTGTGGGATGTCGCCGTGTAGTAATATCTGAAAGTGTGTGAAAAAATAATGTTTTATTTATTACAGGTGGAATTTTACATCCAGGTTAATATGTTCCAAATAAATTCTTGTCATCTTCATGTGCATTTTATTTTACAATATTATGTATCTCTAATGTATTCTCCTAAGAAAAACTTGAATGATAGCATAATACTGATAATATTACATGTACCAGGTTTACAATTATTTTTAAGCATGCGTTATTATTTAAAATCAGCACTGTTCTTGGTTGGTTTGATGAACAGACTTCTTGCAGACTTCTCTGTTGTCTAGGTTCAAAGGATTCAGTTAAGTTTCTAAAAACTTGTTAACTAGGAGGTGTGTGTGGTCTGGAATGTGGGTTAGAAAAGACAAAAGGGGCAGAAGGAAAATAAGTGCCTTACGCTTGAAGGGTGGTCATGAAATGGCTCATTGTTAAATTGAGGAAATCTGGTGGCATTTGGAGGGGTTTGTCTAGTATTCTTTGATACTTGGTGATACATTAGTGACTTAGAAGAAAGAAGACAGCTAACGGCCAGAGTTTACTTCACCCGTATAAGACATTTTTGAGAATAAGATTAGGATTCAAAATGGCCTTAATAAATTGGGAAACGGGGACTGAAATAGGATGAATTCAATAAGGACAAATACATTTTGGTGTAATAATAAGGTGTTACATTTTGGAAGAAAGAATCCAAATTTTAGAATACCTTATCCCAAATTTTACCATAATAAGTTTACTCTCTATTTAAAAAAAAGAAAAGAAAAGAAGAAAAGAAAAATAACATGAGTATTTCTTGCAGCTGAGCTTTCTGCAGCAAGAACTAATTCAGGACAAAGCCACTAGGTGGTGGAGGAGCTGGTTTGCAGTAAGCATAATAATTCCACAAAAAGCACCCACAGTTACGTTAGGTAAAGACACCCACAGTTACCTCAGGATAAAATTGTACAACCAGCACACAAGCCTTAACTTAAAATCACCACATAGTTGTTCCTCACCATTCCTCCAAATTGTGACTTGATTGCAGAGCAGAATAGCTTACTCCAGTGAATCTAAATTGGAGGCTGTTGAATCCACATTTAGATAAATAACTTACATGTGTATCAAGCAACACAAGCTTCTTCCTCTGCACTGCAACTTTCCCTTTCTCCCCTTTACACTCTACTTCTGGAGCTTTTAAGTCTCTTCGTAGCTCTACCCTTATTCACTCATTTGTTGCAGATGCTGCCAGCCTTCCAGCCATGCAGACACTTAACTGCTGACAACCTGCAGCTGGATCTCAGACTGAACTGCAGGCTGAGTACCTCCTTACAGTATTGTTATACTGAAAATAGTGATCACTTGTCTTGTGTTCACTGGGGCCAAGACAAAAAGTAATGGGGTTAAATTACAGCAAGAGAGATTTAGTTTAGGTAATAAAGAAGAACCTTCCAAATAAGAGAGTGGGCAAGCACTGAATGAGATAACTTAGCGAGGCTGTAGATCAGAATCTCTGTCACTTTATAAGTTTTTTCTGTCAAAGTGAAGGCTAGATAAACAGCTGTGTGGAATGGTATCAAACAGCACTCTCAAATTAGGGTGCATGTATTCTTGGGAATATGCAGCAAATGCATAAAAGATGCATGAGGCGAGGGATGAAAAAACTGTAAGGGTAAAAGAGGAAATATAAATGAAGAAAATGCATAACAGTTGAACAACAGGTCTAAAATCTCTCCCATGTTGTTAGGTTACAGTTCAGTATCATGACAGAAGTCATTCTTTTATTTTCCATAGTGTAAATTTAGAGGGGTACACAAACCTTGGCCTGGGGGAGTATACCTGGAACACTCTGTTTCCTGACACTGCCACTCAACTGAAGCACAGCTATATTAAGCACAAATTGCAAACAGTGAATATGTACCCAGAACTGCAGTTATACTGCTACATAGAGGCCACTAAGCACATGATGTGAAATAATGCCTCCAAAAGATATTCCTAGTAAATAACTCTCCTACTGCAGCACGTTGGGCACCCAATACAGATACATGCAACACGTGTAATAAGCAGCAATTATAGTACCAATAAGTAGTCAATCATTTTGTTTTTAAATATGGCCAAACTTCAGTTTATCCTACCAAAACCCTTGTTAGTTAAGCCTTTCCCCCCAAGTTGACAAGTCACACTATATTCTGGTGCTCATGTCATAAAATCTAACACTCTGTGGAGTTACTTTGTAAATCAGTGTGCTGCCACCTCTAAAGCTTCTGATAGAAAGGAAATGAATTGTTTATTTGCAAAGGCCTAGGAGTTCCACCTAGAAACTGGAGTTGACCTAGGAGTTCTACATACTTACTTGGATGTGTGGCGGCGAGAAGCCGCCACAGGCTCTCGAAGGGGATGGGGCAAACCCCATGGGCCCTAAGCAGCAAGAACAGACCCCCACCCCGGGAAAACTTACCTCCAGCAGCACAGCCGGAGCCAGAGCAGGAGCCATGACTGCGTGAGCCGGCATTACATCGGCTATTCAATCAGCTGTTCCCAGGGTGGGGAAAAGGCGAACCAATTGCAGTGTCTAGAGAAGCCTCTATGGGGAGATTAAAAAGCCCCACAGGAACCCAGAAAGGGGGAGGAGAGGTAGCACACCAGCATGGAGCACACCAGGCATGGTGAAGCTCCTGTGGCAGGTAGGAGCATTGCAGCCGGCTCAGTGCCGGCATCCAGAGCAAGGGGAAGCTGAATCCCTGTATAAGGCTGGGAGGGAGGAGGCAGTTCCACCCCCTCCGTCCAGCTGTCTACTTTGCAAAGATTGTTAGAGGCATCCTACCCAGAGGTGGTGAGAGGATGCCAGCAAATGGGAGCCTAGCCAGTCAGCATCTGAGGCGGCCAGCATCGTGACAGCCAGGCTAGCTCACCAGAACCCACGCTGATGCCAGTCCCCCTGGAGAAAGGGGTCTACAGGGCATGGCTGAACAATGCAGGCGGCACCCATTTGGTTGGCGACTGGATGGGGTGTAGGGGAGGCAGAACCCTGTGGAACATGGCAGCAAGACTGTAAGTACTGCTGTTTCCAGGTTCCCAGGAAGAGGATCACCACTGAACCCCTCCTTTCATTTAGTAACACCAAGTCGTGGCAGGAGAGTTGAGGGAAGGGGATCCCAGCTGAGACGGACAGCACAGCACTTATCATACCCCACCTTAGGCACTTCCACAGTGGTGCACTGGCCAGGAATTTATTCTCAAAACATCAACATTAACAGGATAGAGATCCCAACCTGGGTCAGGCAGACATGCAGTTGCCGGTGATAGACCATGAGGAGCTGCTAACGCAGGCTATCCAACCGATAGGGTAGGTATTAGAGATACAGTAACTGCAGGGGGAACACCAGCAGGAGTGGATGCAGCAGAATGCCGCCCTGTTTAAGATGCCGTGAATGATGTGGGAGGATGATCCCAAGGCCTACACAGAGGTATTTGAAAGGACCGCCCTTCAGATGAGGTTGGATTGCAGCCAGTGGGCCCACCAGTTGGGCATCCTGGTGACCGACCAGGACCAAGCCACCTATCAGGCCCTGTCAAGGGAGGATGCCCAAGATTATGACACTATGAAGGCTGCAATCCTATACGGGCTTGAGATTTCCCCAGAAAGCCACAGACAGGCATTTCAAGCCCGAAAGTTGAAAGAAGTCAAGCAGCCTTGCAGTCTGTTGCAATACCTGTGGGGCACGCTTAGTAAATGGCTACCTGCAGGTTGGTTTGACTGGGAGGGGGTCATAGACCAGGTCTTGTTGGAGCAATTCCTCTGGAACCTGGAGGAGGACACCCAGGTGTGGGGAAGGAGACACCAACCCTGGACCAGTGAGGAATTAGGTGAAGATCTGGATGCCAAACAATGACAGGAACTGAAGGAAGTAATGGAAGCCTTCTGGGACATGTTCCAGGAAACCCCAGGGCGGGCGTGGGGAATTAAGCATGAGATCAGAACATCACCCAGTCCACTAGTTAGGGAGAGATGGAGGGCAATACCCCAATGACTGCAGCAGGAAATACAGCAGGAGAGCGAAAAAATGTGGAAGCAGGAAATTATCCAGCCATCCCGAAGCCCACGGCACAGTCCCATTGTACTGGTGGTCAAAACTGATGGATCATTCCACTTGTGTGTAGACTTTAGAAAGTGAAATGCCTTAGCGACTTTCGATGCCTTCCCCATACCACACATTGTCCACCTCATTGAGAGAATCGAGGAATCCAGATACATATCTACCACTGACCTAGCCAAAGGATATTGGCAAATCCCTATGCAAGTTACAGACTGTGCTTTCAGGACCCCTTGGGGCCTGTTCGAATTTGTATGGATGCCCTTTGTGCTGAATGGTGTGGCAGCCACCTTTCAGAAGCTTATGAACACCTTACTGGCACCACACACGTTATATGTGGCAGCCTATATTGATGACATCATCATCTTCACCCCCAATTGGAACCAACACCTCAAGGCCCTGAGTGTGGTCCTGGAAGAGCTTCAAACAGTGGGGTTGACTGCCAACCCAAAAAAATGCAAACTAGCAGGGACAGAAACTGAGTACTTGAGGTTTCAGGTAGGATGGGGAACCATCTGTCCCTTGGCAGACAAGGTGGAGGCCATACGACAATTCCAATAACCATGCAACCATCGACAACTCTGTTCCTTCTTGGGGTTCAACAATTATTATCAGAGGTTCATACCATATTTTATGGGTCTCGCCGCACCCCTCACAGATGAGCTCAAAGGGGAACTGGCAGCGGCGCTAAAGTGAATGCCTGAAATGTGAGAAGGAACTTCGAGGATCTGAAGGAGGCAAAGTGTCACGACATCGTGGTACACACTTCTGATTTCTCTGCTCTTTTTATTTTGCAGACAGACACATCAGGCAGTGCCCTAGGGGCTGTATTACTGCAAAGATGGGGGGGAAGATGAGTGCCGATCGCCTTTGCAAGCCATAAACTCAGCCACGCCGAAACCAGATATGCCACGATCGAAAGGGAGTACCTGGCAATACACTGGGCGATAGAATATTTTAAATATTATCCATTGGGGCAGGAATTCCTGGTGGTGACAGATCAAGCCCTACTGCAATGGCTAATCAGGAAACAAAGCGAAAATACCCGTATTACTCTCTGGGCTCTGGCTCTACAAACTTTCAAGTTTATGGCAATGCACCGTCCTGGCAAAGATAATTTTGTAACGGATTTCCTCTCTAGATGTGGTAGCTCAGTGAAGCCTGCTGAGCTACCACCACCGGCTATTCAATCAGCTGTTCCCAGGGTGGGGAAAAGCCGGGCCAATTGCAGCGGCCGGAGAAGCCACCACGGGAAAATTAAAAAGCCCCATGGGAACCCAGCAAGGGGGAGGAGAGGGAGCCCACTGGCATGGAGCACACTGGGCATGGTAAGGCTCCTGTGGCAGGCAGGAGCATTGCAGCCAGCTCACTGCCGACATCCAGAGCAAGGAGAAGCTGAGTCCCTGTATAAGGCTGGGAGGGAGGAGGAAGTTCTTGTCTACTTTGTAAAAATCATTAGAGGCGTCCCACCCAGAGGCGGTGTGGAGTATGCCAGCAAACAGGAGCCTAGCCCATCAGCATCTGAGGCGGAGACACTAGCTGTCATGACAGCTGGGCTAACCCACCAGAACCCATGCCAACACTGGTCCCCCTGGAGAAAGGGCACGGCTGAACAACATGGCTGAACAACACAGGTGACACCCATTCGGTTGGCGAGTGGACGGGGTGTAAGGGAGGCGGAGCCCTGTGGAACACGGCAGCAAAACTGTAAGCACTGCCACCTCCGGGGTCCCCAAGAAGAGAATCACCACTGAACCCCTCCTTTCATTCATTAACACCAAGTCATGGCAGGGGAGTTGAGGGAAGGGGATCCCAGTTGAGACAGATGGTATATGGCCCCGGAGGCACTTCCACAGATGGAATAGTAATGTGGCATGAGGTGTTACAGGAGTGGGTTCAATCAGGGCTGTAAAGGCAACAAACGATTCTTACACAGAGAACTATTTCTTAATAATTTCCTCTCCTGTAAAAAAGCTAGTGTAGCAATTAATTTCCTGTTACTATGATATCAGCATGTTTTCAACTTAGCAAACCACAAAAATACCAGAGATGACTGGGCTGAACAACTCCTAGCTAGAGAGCTATATAGTAGGCAAGAAGCACCGTCTGCAGCTGAGGCATACTTCTTTCAAATTCCTGGGAGAGATCAAAGACACATGATGATCATGAAAATCATATTGTTCCTAGCTGTGTTGTTATTACTGGATCTATCTTTTTGCTCTAACAAACATTTTCCTGATATAGACGATCCTCAGTTTATTGAAGATTGTGTGAGAAGTCATAACCATTTTCGATCTAGGGTGAATCCAACAGCCAGCAACATGCGTCGCATGGTAAGAGGACTTTACAACATACTAATTGATAAGCACAGAACTTGCTATTGAATTAGCACTTTTCTTTTTAATTTTGGTGTACTTTTTTTATTAATTGTGTGAACATTTTAGATACTCTAGACAGCAGAGAATCATAGAAAAAAAGGAACTAATTGTTAGTCAGATGCAAATTTGTTCAGTTTTACTTATTTGGAAAAAAATTATTTCTTCAATTATAACTGGATCTCCAATGCATAGTTTAGCTGGTGCAAAGGGCACGGAGGGGCAAGGGCACAAGGCATTGACCAAAAAAAGACTCTTCTGAGAGTTCCTTTGGCTGATGCAGATCACTTCATTTCTTAAACTGGCTTAGGCTTTGTCTCCTGTGCTGACAGCTGATTGAGAAATCAGAATCAATGCTTTTTTCATTCACTGCATTTGCTCACCTACCATTCCTCCTCTCTGCCCTTATAGTCTCTCCCCTAGTGGTATGGGACGGGGAGAAAAGTCAACAACATCTACTTCATATGCAAACACACACTTGGGCTGATCCAGGACTTCTTAAAGTGGGGTGCAGGAACAGTGACCTGCACTGTAGGGTTGGCTGCATTGCTACTCCCCACACCATGGCTAAGGACAGACATTCAAAAAGCCTGAGCCTGAACTGATTCAATATTTGCAGGTTAGTCTAACCTGGCTAGGCTGAATCACTTTGTAACTGTACAGACATCCCAGAAATGCCAGCACATGCCTGCAGTGGCTCAGGCTAGAAGCCAGGGGCACCAGAGCAGCCTTTCTTTCTCTTACACAGCACTGAGCGGAGGGGGGACATGGCCAGGCCCCAACAGGATGATCTGATTAGCCAGGCAGGGAATTGATAACTGTGTTTATCACCCCTAACTCAGTGTTTATCACCCCATTAAGAAAACAACAGAGGGGCATTACCAGCTACCTGTTAATTCTGCCTGTTGATTCTACCAGTTATTCATCATGGACCATAACCAGCATGTGGTCTGCTAGCTATTACACAGAGACCTCTCCACAAGGCAGAGGGAAGGGGGGAATTCCTGCTTAGCAGGGAATGGTGAGGGAGAGGGGGCGGAGCAACCTGCAGTCTCTGCCGAACTACAGCCAGAGAGCAGAGAGGAGGGGCCAGCCCTGATGTGGAGCAGAGAGCCCTGCCCAGCCCAGAAAGCATGCCAGGATGCTGGGGGAATCTGATTATCTTAAACCAGCAAGGGGTCTGGGACAGACATTACATAAACTGGCTTGACCCAAATCAGTTAAATCTGATATTACATTCAACCAGATTTATCTCAAACCAGTTTCAGTCATTTTCAAACTGGTTTATATGTACTGAACATCTGTTCTGTTACAGGTTTAAATCAGTTTCTGATCACTTAAACCAGTTTATGAGTAATGTCTGTCCCTAACCCACAGGTTCAGCAGTGGGGAACTTTAAGTCCCTCAAGCAAGTAAAAAAATCTTCCCTCCCCACACTGTGCTCAGTGGTATATTACTTCCCCTCTCCTATCCACCACAACTGCTATCCCTGGCTTACCCAGGGACAAGGTGGGAAGAATAAGCAGGGGGAGACAGGGGCTCTAGAGTAGCTCCTGCCACTGTAGGCTGCCTGCATGTTGAATTCCTATCCCCTACTCCTGTTCCCAGGCCAGCAGGGAATACCCAAGGGGACCAAGCACAGAGGAGAAACCTGCCCCTAGCTACTGCTGTCCCAGGCTGACCTCAGCTCCATGTGGAGCCCAGCTGGACTGGGCAGGAGTGTCTCTGGAGCCTCTACCCCCATACCCCCAGGACAGTTGGAAACAGAAACAGTAGTTGGGGCATGGGGAAGGAGAAAGTGTAGGGGAAGGAAGGAGGGAGATTCTTACCTGCTTCCAGGACCTAAAAAGGGTATCTGGCTTCTGCTCTCCTGAAGTAATCAACTGAAAAGGGAGTGCATCCACATCACTGCACTGCTGGATCTGCCCACACACGCAGACACATATACATGCACACATAGATGAACAATGGGGAAGCTCACACAGTGGAAATTCTGGGTAGGTGCACGATTGAATTAACAATTTAATTTTCATTTAAAAAAAATGCTCAACTCATCCTTGTGAAGGGCAGGTTTTACAGCACCATTACAATAAGACACTTAAAATTTCTGTCATAGCTTAACAGTCCAGCATGCTAGGCATAATACTAAATTGCACAGATATTGTTCAGATACTAGCAGTCTAAGAGAACCTTATAATGGACAGAAATGGCCCCCTAAGAAGACCAACTTACTCAAAACACTGAAGAGCTGATACAAATGCTCTGTAGTAGCTTGGTACCCCGAGTAAGTGTTGCATCAGGACTGAGTGAAGCTTCTCCAGGCTCATATGGACCATATCTTTCCAAAGTCAGCATATTAGGATAGTCAATCATTCATGTCTGCAAACCTCTAGAAATAGTACCTGGAAGACTTGTTAGAAACCATGCGTGGTATTGTATGTCCATAGGACTAAGGGTGGGTTTTGTTGTTTGTTTGTTTTTTAATGCCTCTACTAAGAAGCCAAATTCTTACAATTTTTATAACCATGTGAAAGATGCAATTTATGTTGGGTAGACACCCCTCAAGCCAGAAAATTCACAAACACTAACCCCACCCACATTAATTTAGAGCGCTGTGTCAGGAGAGCCCCAAATATCAATATTAATGGGTGTATTAATATTTCTAGCCACATAAGCAGTGCTTTTTTGAATCAAAGAATGCTTGTTGCACAACCCACAGACACAATTTTAGTATGAGGGTAAGTGTTGAACTTTGTTCTGGAAAAAAAAACAACCTCTCACAGTGAAGTATCTAAAAGTGACTTAAAAGTGACAGACACAAAGTTTTAATTCCTTGTCCCTTTTTGTTTATAAATGTTTAAAGCCTTCATTGGCCTTGAATGCAAGTGATCCTCCTGCAACCGCTTGGGACTGTGCAGAGAGCAACCACTAACAGCAGTCCCTGTGCTCTGGGGAGGTGGAGGAGCCAAGGGGCAATAAGAGGTATGGTTCCACTCAGCAGATCAGAGCATGTTGTTCCAGTTAAATAACTGATGCAAAATGAATAACTGAACAAGGAGACTGGGCCTTATACAGGCATAATGTCCCCAGTACCGTACTCCTTTTTGGCTAGCTGTTTTCATCCCAAATCCCACTAAATCCTAGTGGTCTTAAATACCATAATCTAGACCTGTAGGTTTAATAAAAAAAAGACATGAGATGTGGCATATTTAATACATTTGCAATGTCTGAAGAACACGGGGAGAGAAAAGTTGATTGTGCTAAAGCAGAAGTGTCTAAATTAAAAATACTGGCTGTAAAGGTGAGAGGCAAAAGGAAAGATAGGCCTAGGAGACAGGAAAGAGACAGATTAAGAGGAAAGTTTCTGTTTAAAGAACTCTAAATATGTGGAGTTCATCCCTCTGGCTTCTTCACTTGTCATTCCATCTAGGAAGAGCACACAACTGCTGAAACTTCCTTTGCCTGATGAAAGGTTTTTGAACCCAAAAGGTTGCTTAAAAATTGTTTTCCAACTATTTAAGTTGGTCTAATAAAAGATATCAGATTCACCCAAAGAACCTTTTCTGCCTATGTCGTTAGACCAACACAGCTACAACCTGCATCCCAATGCATATTAATTCATGTTCTTTTCATTCTGTAGTCCTGGGACTCCGCTCTGGCAAAAACTGCCAGAGCATGGGCAAAGAAATGTCACTTTGGTCACAACATCTATCTTAAAGTACCAGGAAAGGTACATCCCACCTTTACTTCAGCTGGAGAAAACATCTGGACTGGCAGCACCTTATTTTCTGTGAATGCAGCCCTTACTGACTGGTATGATGAAGTCAATATGTATGATTTCAAGAGCCGTGCCTGTACTGGTGTGTGTGGCCATTACACCCAGGTAATTTTTTTGTATCTGTCTCAACTTTCAAATGATTTGTGAAAAGCACATGTTGTCTACTATTTTAAATTGTAGCTTAAATCAGTTGCACAATTTGAACTGACAATTCTAGGTGAAGAGAACTCTGCAAAAATACTGTGATAAAGAGAAAAGAGGATACTGTGCTGTTTAAAGTTGCTTCAGAGTGATTCTCATGGAAAAAATACAACAAAAAAACTGCCACACTGTAGTATCAGGAAGAAGGCCACTTTACCTCTTTATTATAGCGAGAGGCAAATATCAAATACTGGGACTGTTGAGAAAACCTATAAAATAAAACCTGCCCTTCAGTTTTGGAATAATAGGCCAAGTAAGTTCCAGGTGCTTTCCTGTTCACAGAGGAAACAAATTATAAATTGAGGAAATTACATTTTTTGTTTAAAATACCAAAAAAAAAAAAAAAAAAGATTCTGAACTAGGCTGCAATGAGATCCTTTCAAGGGTGATGTGGGGTACTATACAATGTAAACACTGTTAGGTGGGCAAACATAACTCACATGATAAACTAAAGAGATTTAAAATAAGAATCCATTGTATTAAAACCTATTCTGTCCTGTCATGGTCTTGCTGAGTTCTTTGCAACAGAAGAACTGCTCTATTATTTCTTTGGAGTCAAAATTCAAGTGAAAACCAAGAGTTCAAATGAAAACTAAGAATTGCTCTATTATTTCTCTGTAGTTAAAATTCAAATGAAAACATTTTCCACAGGGTGCCTGGAGTTTAAATAGGTTGAAAACTTCTGCCTTAAGCTGTTGCTATTAGGCCTACACGAATAGGGAAGTATTCATTTTGGATTCAGCTCTAATTCGGAAGACAATGATTCAATGCAGAGATTCAAATCACTGTCCTAAATTGATTCGACCGAATCGGCTTCAGAAGATTTGGCGCAGATTCAGAGAGATTCAGAGATTTGTCCATAGACTATAATGGGGGAATCACTGAAATACCTATAACTTTGGGTTTTTTTAGAAGATTTGAATGAAAACAGTAGGGATGGTAGCTTCTGAGGGCATGAGGCCTGCCAAGTTTCAAGGAGATAGCTGCAGGGGTTTCTGGGAAACTGCACCTCAAGGTGCTGACAAGCAAAACACGTGTCACATGTGTGTGTTAAGTCAGAACGGGGTGAAAACAGCAGGCATGCTAGCCCCTGCTGAGGCCACAAAGTCTGACAGGTTTCAAGGAGATAGGTTCAGGGAGTTCTGGGAAACTGCACCTCAAGCATCTGAAAGCAAAACTCATGACATGTGTGACCTTATGTGTGTGTTAAGGCGCAGCAGGATGAAAACAGCAGGGATGGTAGCCTGTAACAGGGGGCCTTCCCGGTGCTCAGGCTGAAACAACTCACAAAAGGCACAGAAAGGCTGCAGAGAGAGGCTTATGTGCTGTTTCTATGTCCCTCCCCCAGAACACTGTGATTGGAAGGGGACTCAGGGAAAGATCACAGTCACTGGCCAGCTATAGATGTCAGTCTTTCCCTCCCCAGTCCCCCTCCCTCTTCTCAGTTCTGTTCCCCTAAAAGACTGCCTTCTGACACTCCAAAACTTTTTCTAAATCTTTTCTGAATTGGTTCGGAGGTTCTGAATCAATTCAGAGGGTTTTGGTCTCGTGATTCGTTTCAAATTTGGTGATTCAGCCTCTGAACAGGCCAAATCTTCTCCGGATGGAACTGGTGACTGAAGCTTCATACACCCCTAGTTGCAATGCCTTCAGTGTGGGCTGTTACAAAGCTACCCAAGATATCCAACTTGATTTCCTGCTTTTCCTTTTATCACAAGTTGTAGTAGCCTTATTAATTCTGGGAGGAAAAAACATGTAACATACTTTGGTTTCCTTTTCAGGTTGTTTGGGCCAAAAGTTACAAAGTTGGCTGTGCTGTTCAGTTCTGTCATAGAGTTACAAATTTTCCTGGTATCTCCAATGCGGCACATTTTGTTTGCAACTACGGACCTGCGTAAGTTGACATTATATTAAAAGATTCTGGAGCACACCTGGGAAAGCCACAGTCCAAAGAATCCAAGTAATATCCAACCTCATGGAGAAGATCTTGTCTCTTGCATAGCATACTTAGACATGTTTCCTAGAGTTACTGTATTATCAAATATTTCTATGTACAAGGACAGAGGTTGGAAACAATCTAATTCACAGAGGCAGTGGATCTAGCCTGTAGATCCAGAAGGCTTTGCCTCTGCTCATGCCTGTGTTAATCTAGCAACATGATGTTGTTCTGCTTTTCAGTGGGAATTATCCAACAAAACCTTACGAAGCAGGAGCAACATGCAGTCAGTGCAATGGTGAAAAGTGTGCAGGCAACCTCTGTGGTAAGTGCAAGGAAATCTGTTAAAAATATTACCTAGAAATTTCTGGTGAAAAGTAGTCAAGTTGCACTATCCTTAGGAGGTGAGAGATGTGGGCTTGAATCCCACAGGCTGAAGAGGACCCATAACCTAAGACTCCTACTTCCTGGGAGAGTGCTCTAACTACTAGACTATTACATGACAGGTGAACCTATCTCCACTACCACATCTGTTTAATAGACATTTAGGTGTGTAAAATGAAATAGGATTCTATCTGAGGTCTTCCAGAGATGCACTGAGCTCATTAAGTGCCCAGGGCAAAGGCTAGGAGAGGGGGATGGGGATGGGGATAATGAGGGGACAGGAAAGCTTATCTTCCCAGACTCCTTCTGCCACATGTAGCAGTGTCAGCTCTGCTTGGCAGCAGTAGTCCCATAGTCAGGCTCACTGTACTCCTTTTGCTCTTTTCCCATATTCCCTCCCTCTGCCCGATATATACATATTGGGTACAAGGGTCTGCCTGCTCTGACAAAGGGTCAGGGGTTGGGAAATGAGAGAGCAGGAAAGTACCATTCTGCTTACTCCACTCCACCTCTCCCCTCAGATACACTGCTCCATGGGTGACTGATGCTTCCCAAGTCAGGGGAGGCAACAGATCACCGATGGGGGTGGGGAGTTCTCCAGCGCTTGCCAATTGAGGTCGGGGGGGAGATCCCTCAGCCACCCATTGCCAACCTGGTGCACTCTTCCCACCCTAGTATCGTCTTGAGGTTTCCACATTTAGAGCCTTGTTAGAACTTACACGGTAAGCTGAACAAATGTTAATTGGCTTAGTGTTGTTCCACTTAGTGAAGTAGTCACATGGTAAGGTGAAAAACCTACTCTGACTATCCATCACCTGCACTGCTGTGACTTGCTACTAGAGGCTGGGGAAGAACTAGGAGCAGGACAACTTGCTGTTCCCACCAGGCAAACTAAGTGAGCTCCAGAGCTGCGGCAAACATTGAGAGCTGGAGAGGAAATTCTCTTCACTGCCCTCCACCTGTGTATAGAGCCAGGGACGCCCTGCTCTACTGCAGGCAGCCCAGGTCTCCTTGTCAGCAGCAAGCAGGGAGTGGGAGGGAATTCTTTCTGTGCTTGCTGCTTCCAGACTGGGCAAAGTATCTCTGGTTTCCTGCATTTGTGCCAGGAAGGATGTGACAAGCACTGCAGCCCTGGAGCTTGTTTGCTCTGCCCAGTGGGGGTAGAGGTGCTGTACCTGGCCCCACTATATGTTACTTGTATTTACTGACTTCTGCAAGTTAGTTTTGCACATTACCTTTTAACAATAAATCCAACCTTTTAGATGTATTTGCTACTTCCTTCACCTGTAGGACAACAGGTTATATAAGAGCAAATACAAATGTTGGAAGCTACATTAAATTCAATACTAAACTATGAGACCTACCTCATCTGGCAACATGTCAGCCCAGTTAATTTTTGAGCAGCATTTAGACATCAATTTGAGTTGCAGGTGCAGTTGTATAGTCACTACTAAGGCACTACTATTTTTTCATTAATAAAACTGACAGTCAAGTCATATTTACATTTGTTTCTGATCTCTCACCAGAAAACCCAGAACGTGAGCAACTGATAAGTATGTATCAACACCTTTTCTTGTTAAATTACTTACTTACAGTCCAGTATGTATAGTTAAGCATAAGCCCCTTTTCTTTCTTTTTAAAGATTATGACAACTGGTATCCAGACTGGGACACAACTCCACACCTCCCCTTGCCTAGGCCTCCATACCCATCCACTCCTTCATCCCCCAGCCCTTCTGCGCCTTCACGCTCCTTTTGTAACCAATACTGTATTGTTATTTTAGTTTTAAGGCCACTGTTTGTGTTTCTGGCCTTTGCTGCTGTCTTTCTAGTACAATGGCAGTATCCTCAATTATTTATCTATGAATAATCTCCATTTCAAGATACTCAGCAGCACTGTTTAGTACTGTTATATCACCGAAGCAAGGGAATCACACAGAAGAACAATATAGGCAGGATTGTTTTTATAACAGAAAAATGTTAACCCCCATTATTTGATATTTTAGCCTTTGAGCATCACTATACTTTAAAAATTTTCCCACTGTTCTTATCTGTGTCCAATATACATTTCCCCCCTTCAAGAAGAGGAAGAAACAAGTAAAATTATCCCCCATTAAGATATTTAGGGAAGAGCTGCCCTTTTTAGCTCCACAGAATATTGTCTGACCATTTAGACCCTAATGAGTCTGTTGACAAATCTAAGTAAACACAAATACATGCTACAATGTGCTATTTAAGGAGCCACTTCCCACTTCTTGTCAGAATCAGAACTGCTAGACTGCTTACCATAGAAGCTAGACCAGTGATTCTCAAAGAGGGTGCTGGGAGACCCTGAGCTGCTGCTGGATCTTTGGAAAGGTATGTGAATCTGAGGTCTGAGGAGATAAGTGTTAGCAAATACTTTTCTGGACTAGCAGAAAAGCTCAGGCTCAGGCTTATCCCTGCTTACACTGCCAGGTCCCTCCGTAAGGAAGTAAGCATTGTAATTTATAAATTAGTTTTTTAAATTTGGTGCCACTCAAATCCCAGAAGTTACAGAGAGGTGGCTCAGGTCCAAAAAGACTGAGGACCACTGGGCTGGACTATAAGCTAGTGATTGCCAGCCAAGGTACCACAGCACCCTAACATGCCTTGATCCTTTCAAGGGTGATGCAGGGCGCCACACAACATTAACACTGTTAGGTATGTTAATGTGATTCATATGTTAAACTTGAATCTTTCAATTAGGAATCCATAGCATTAAAAACAGTCTGCCCTGCTGTGGTCTTTGAGGTCTCTGCAACTGAAGAATTGCTCTATTGATTTTCCTGTAGTCAAAAACCAAGTGAAAACTTTTAGAGCTGACATTTTCTGAGGGGTGCCTCAAGTCTACCCACAGGTGTCCTGAGTCTCTCCAGGGGTGTAGTGAGTCTAAAGAGGTTGGGAACCACTGCTATAAGCTACTAATGGAGATTCTTCTTTAACTTAAATCTTAGTTTTGGGAACTAGAGAAATCCAAATCCAGCAATACCAAGGTTCTGGTGGCCACTGTATTCAGCATAACAAAAATGTGATTCTGGGTGGTCATAGACATGTTACAGCACTATACAGTGTTAATAGGTGAGAAATATTAAATTATTCTCATATAATATAGTTCTTTGTGTTAAGTTTGAATCCTTTTAGCTTGCATGCTTGTAGTTTTATTGGGCCTTTATTGAGAATTTTCTCAACAAGGCTAGCTAGCCCAGTCCTAGGACATCCAGTTTTGATTAAAGGTTCAGGTCAGTTTGTTCAAGCTCGTCTGACAGGATGAAACAAAAATGTCTTCTTTTTTACCATATTTGTCAATGCTTTCATCAAATAACATTGTAAACCTTTGAGAAGGGTGATAAAGTCTCTCAGTGCTCAGAGACGTGTTCCTCTGGCATCCTCTGCTGAGGCTCCCATTTGTAGCTGTAAATGAAAATCCAACACCTCCTTAGGAGTTAGTTTCCAAATTTGGGTAAGATCACCCCAACAGGCTGCTCATCTGTTAGAAATTCTTAGGATTTCAAGACATAGGGATTCCAAGTTGTAAGACTGCTTATTTCTGTTTGGATCACAGAAGCAAATATAGCTAGATCTTTGTTAACAAGATCATCATTTCATAATTTTAATAAAGTTTGGTTTTGTTTTCACCAAATTAGAGGACTCATTTTGCTGAGAACAGGGGCTGTCAACAGTAACCCTAACACCCTTAAATCTCCTTCAAGGGTCAACAGTAGCTTTTTAAAATTCTGGGTCTTTTGTCTGCTATGTTATTTTATACGTGGAAAACAAGAGATTTAAGAAATATTACGTACACAAGCCATTTCTCAACAAAATTTCAGTTGAATAAAATTGGAAAAAATAAAAATGCTTTTTACCTTAGAGAGAGGGAAAAATCCATCCATCCCCCACCCCCACCTTGGAATTAAGAAGTGTATCACTATAGAACTCAGTAGCCCAGGAAATTCTAAATAATAGAAATATTGACCTGAAATGAAGAAGTGGTCCAGTGGCTGCAAAACAACTTCTAGGCTACCATGGTAGTGCTTCAGGCCGAATCCAGCCTATGAGGAATACAGAAGTCTAGATCTAGCCCAAGCCCACAGGTGAGTCTGACATCTCTGACTTACAGATTTGCTACTGTACATATTTTGCTGCCATCCTGAAATCAGGACATTAGAGGGCACCTATGCCAGACTGGGATCCAGAAATTAGGTGGTGACTCAGCACTTTTTTCCTAAGGGGCCATTTCAGATAGGCATGCTTTGAATATTCTTAATACATACTAAGAGCTTTGAGCTCAATACAAAAGATAGTAGCCCACAACCACTTTCGTTAAAAATATGATTGAGAAAGGAGAGGAGACAGTGGTGTCCACCTATATATAATTGCTGTCCTGGAGATTAAAGCACTTGCTTTGGAAGTGGGAGAGGGAGATGGAGCTTGAGCACCCTCCAGTATGGTGGGCATTAAATCCCCGCCATCTCCCACTTCCAGCAGAGGACTCTAAACCAGCTATAGACTAGGCTGAGTGGGAACACTTCATCCTTCCTGCTGAAGGTATGTCACTGTGAAGAAAGTAATGCAAGATTCATTAGGCCAGAGAGAGGGAGTACATGGAAGGCTGAAACTGTAGCCTAGTGATTGGGGAAGTCCCTAGGAAGGATGGCAGACCCAATTACTTTCTCTGAGGACTGCTATGAATTTGCATTAAAAAGTTATTGGATAAAAGGCTATGCAACTTTTAAAATTAATTTTAAATTGTTTTTCGAGATATACCCATAAAAAGATTTTTATCAGCACATACAAATTTAGCCAACAGTCCATGGCTCAAACATTTCTCATAACTTGACATGATGTCACCTCTGATTTCCTTTCTGCCAAAAGGTAGACTTTCTGCCAAAAGGTAGACTTATGCAGTTTGTTTCCATTTCTTACCTGAACAAAACTGACAAAGGAAAGAGATACAAACAAGGGAATATGGATTTCCAGGATACATGTTCATGGTGCCCAATGGGTAGTGGGAAACCCAAATTCACCTCTCCTTCCTTCCTGATTTTGAGCAGGGAATTGAACCCACATATTTCTTTTATACTTCCAAGTAAGCAGCATCACCTCCAAACTATTGGGTAAAAGGGTGAAAGTAGGGGAAGGTAAAGATCTACACTTTTTTTTTAGAGAAAGGATTGCTAACCAATGACTGCTAATCAATATCTTGAAACAATTCTACCCCATGGGAAGTCAGTCAACAGTTAGAGATTTGGATGCCTGTTTATACTTTATTAAATCATACATCATCTTGAGAAATTGTTTCTTTTTCATTTAAATATTTATGCAGTTAAATATCATATCTTGTTGCAGAGGTATCAACAGATTTTACAGAAGCTTCTTTCATTGTATTGAATATAGATTTAGAATCTGTAAAGTGGAGAAAGGTTAGACACCATTGCTGGATCAAAGGTATCTCTGGGCTTTTCTGATGCTTGAGGAAAACTACTATTGTTCCGTATGGCTTCACAGTTGGATAAAACCACAGTACATTGTTTTCAGCAGACTGAAGTCCTCAACAGGTAAGATTAAACTACTTTAAAAAGTGGCCTTCATGAACATAATTGAATTCTCAGACTCCTGCATGCACTAAATTTTCACTGAAGTTTCAGCTATACTCAGGCCAGAGATCATAAAACATTTTTTCAATATGACTGTGTGCTCCATGACAACTTCTTCTTTTAAAATTTGTCCTTTAATTATATTACTTTGTGCATTACCAGTAATGATCTGTTCTTCAGATTTTGTGCTTACCCTGATAACTTGCCAAGAAATCAAAGAATCATAGAAAGTTAGAGTTGGAAGGGACCTCAGGAAGTCTAACTCCCTTCTCAAAGCAGGACCATCCCCAACTAAATCATTCCACCCAAAACTTTGTCCAGCCAAGGATAGAGCTTCCACCACCTCTCTGGGTAACCTGTTCCAGTGTTTTAGCACCCTCCTAGTGAGAAAATTCTTCTTAATATCTAACCTAAACTTCCCTTGCTGCAACTTGAGACCGTTGCTCCTTCTTCCGTCATCTGCTACCATTGAGAACAGTCTAGTTCCATCCTCTTTTGAACCCCCACTTTAGATAGTTGAAGGCTGCTATTAAGTCCCCTCTCAGTTGCCTCTTTTCTAGACTAAATAAGCCCAGGTTCCTCAGTCTTTCCTCACAAGTCATGTCCCCCAGCCCCCTCACCATTTTTGTTGCCCTCCGCTGGACTCTCTCCAATTTGTCCACATCATTTCTGTAGTGGGGGCCCAAAACTGGACACAGTCCTCCAGATATGGCCTCACCAGTGCTGAATAGAGAAGAAGAATCATTTCCCATTGTACGCACCACTGACCAGCAGATAGTACTTAGGAATCATTAAAGCGCAATTAACCCTTAAATGGAATGTGAAATAAAAACACAGACAACTCAAGCATCCTAATATTGAAGTCTAACTGTACTAGTACAGCAAGTATTCTTAGCAGTTTCTATATTCAGAGAGAGAAAAACACTTAGTACAATGATCTTACCCAATCCCAGACGTTACTTTGCTTCACAGAAAAGACAGCCACTCAGTTCCTGAAGCAAAGGGGGTATCATTGCCTGGGACGATCCAGGCAGGTGTTGAAACCTGGATTTATGATAAAAATGATGGTGATGGCAACACACTTAACTTTCTTGCTGTCCACCTTTATGCTTTTCTCTAACTTGACTCCTTTAATGATTCCTTGATTTCGGATTGGTCTCTCTGCAGCCAGCATATTGTCCATATATCCTCCTGTCAGCATATTCCTTTGTTCTACATACCCATTACAAGCACACCTTTTAATTTGGACTTTTTCTGGTGTCTTACTTTGAGTATTGTCCATTGGTCTCCTTTATTACCTTACATTAACATATGCAGTTATTTCACTCCTCTGATTTAGCTGGTTAGTGCCAAAATCAGTTAATTTGAGCTAGTAACAAAATGATTACTATGTTCTGTTAGAAAAACTTCTCACAGTGATAGAAAAAAGGAAAGAAACATCATACAAGCAAACTCTAGGCCATAAGCCATTAGCAAGAAACAAGGCTAACTAATATTGCAAACACCAGCAAAATGAAAAGTGTAAATAACAGTGAGGCTATACAAAACTTTAGGTTGAATATAAAAATAAACTTTAAACAATAATATAATTCGCCAGTCTATAAACAGGTACAACTTCAAAGCATAAAATATGACAAACTACCCTAACACTATGATCTACTGGCAACACACCTACCAGTGTACCTCTGTATGCCATTAGCCTTCTTAGCAACAAGGTCACACTGTCAGCACATATTCAGCTTATTGTCCACTGTAACTCCCAGGTCCTTTTCTGCAGCACTGCTGTGCAGGCAGCCAGCTCGCAGCCTGTACTGGTACATGGGATTGTTCTGTCATAAGGACTTTGCACTTGTTCTTGTTGATATTTGAGTATGAACAGGTGAGCAAAAAAGAGCAGAACAGGACAGTTTACGACACAAAACAAAATAAGTGCCCTGCACAAAGAAAAAGAGATTAGACTTTGAAGAACTGGGGAACACAAAAAGAACTGCCTGTAAGTAGGTGTTTGCCAAGGAACAGTTGGAGTCAAGGGACTAGGCCTCACACCCTAGAAAGTCACCACTAGTCTTATTCACAGTAAAACTATTATAACTCAATAGCAACCCTTGTATCATTTTGTCAACAAGACTCTGAAGTGTAAATGCTGCTACTGATCAATGAAATCTTGAGGAGAAATGTGAAGCACTAGGGCCACCAACTAGAGCTCTTAATTATCTTTTTCTTTTCTGGGGCAAAGGTGCGGGGGGAGGAGTAGCAGGGGAAAGCCCCCATCAGTGAATGTGAAGCCCCCATCAGACATTAAATTAAAGGAAAAATGAGAACTGGTGTGCAGTCCCAACAACCATACTTCCTGCCATGCCACAAGTGCATAGCAGGAGGCACGATTATGAGATCAAATCCATTGAACATCCCACCAAGCATCAAATTCTAGGGCTGTGCAAAGCTTTGGCCCCTGATTTGACTCAGTGGCCAAATCTCTGAATTCGAATCAAATCAGAAGACCCTTTAATCTCTCTGAATCCAATTGGAACCCTCTGAATTGATTTGGAAAAATTCAGAGATTTGGACACAGACACAGCTTTAAATGTTTTTCCTACATATTTCTAGGTAGCAGGCACATGGAGTGTCCCACAGAAGCGCCGGGGGGGGGGGGGGGGGGGGGAGGGAGTACACTCAGCAGCAGACCTGGAAGTGGACCAGAAACACTTCTGATCCACTTCCTGGTCTGCTGGGGAGCATGCTGGGCCCCCCACCCCCTGCACCTGCCCCTCAGCTCAGCGACTGGTGCCTCCTGGGTTGGGGGGCACCTGAGGTCCCCCCACAGCTGATCCCCGAGCCGGGGGGGAGTGCAGGCAGGCCCCCCTGCACACTCCCTGGCCAACCCTGAAGTGAACCAGAAGTATTTCTGGCCCACTTCCAGGTTTGCTTCTGAGCACGTGGAGGCCCCCCGCCCCCCACTCCTGTGGGACACTCCATCTGCCCCATCATCACAGCGTTCACAAGCCATACCTGGTACCTTGAGGTATGTAGAAAAAAATATTTAAAGCTGTGTCTATATCTGAATTGCTGATTCTCCAAATCAACGTCAAATCTTCAGATTCAGATTTGGTTGTATCGAATTAGGGACAGTGATCCAAATCAACTAATTGAATCACTGTCCCTGATTTGGGGCAAATCCAAATTGAATAGGATCTGCTTCACACACCCTTATCAAATCCCATCACAACATATTGCTGGTGCAAAGGGAACCCGGGATCATGATGCCCAGGATCCCAAGCTCCCCCTGCACCAGCAAGTAACAAGCTTCACTCCCTGCAAACCTGCAACTGGAAGCCCTGCATCAGCTGACAGAGGCTCCCAGCCAGGGGAGTGCACATTTTTTGTGGCTTATTCCTCATTTTATCAGGCCCTTAATTGAATGATCATTTGTCTGGATTACTAAAGTCTTGATTAACCACTTAATCACATCTTAAATGTAACATCTGTCAGAGGCCTGAGTAAAAAATGTAAGAACTTTAATCAAAATATTCTGCTTGAATGCAAG
This sequence comes from Crocodylus siamensis, assembly GCF_052110815.1. Classification (NCBI taxonomy): domain Eukaryota; kingdom Metazoa; phylum Chordata; order Crocodylia; family Crocodylidae; genus Crocodylus; species Crocodylus siamensis. The sequence goes on from NC_143398.1 coordinate 71,971,502, forward strand.
TGTTAGAATCAGAAGGAAAAAGTCAGTTTAGTAAATGCCTTTTCATTTATTTCAGAGAAAGCAAGTTTAGCTTTTTTGAAAGGAATGTCAGATTGATATCTTTTGTGTAAAAACTGGTGAAAAGCATTCCAGATAAAATGTTAATCTACATATAGACATGTTTATGTAACAAGTATTAAGATGCGTATTAAGTGAAATATGTTTGAAGAGGAAAGATGTATATTAAGTGAAATTTGTTTTCCCTTGGTAGTTAATGGCGATGTAGGAGATCTGCATTCCCTGTTTTTACCTATAGCATTCCCACAGTATAACTCTATATAATGATTTCAAAAAAAGTCCTGAGAGGATAGAAAGCTCTGATTAGAGACAAATAACAGTTAAGCCATGCTGCAGAGAAAACGATAATGTAGAGACAGAAAGGAAGAGGCATGTCCCAGCTTTGTCAGAAGAGTATAAAAGCCCCAGAAACATTTTAGGGGCCCCAAAACTTATATTGTCACTTACTGCTAGACAAGATCCAGTTGTTCTTACAACAATCACACATACAAAGATATTATGGGTTGTGAATTGGACACCAAGTCACTGATAAGCAAAGCTCCAGGTTGGGTTGTACCCCATCTCAGATTATGCAGGGGAATGCCCCTGTTGCAGTATGACCTATGAAATATTTTGCTCTGTACTGACCTCAACAGTATTTGTTCAATTTATTGTTTGCTTTATGACTGAAATATTGTGTATTTTATTACAAGTTATGTTAATAATTTTGGGAGCAGATAGAAACATAGACATTTGCCTGAAAAAATAATTATCTGAATAAGGAGCCTCAAAGTTATGACTCTAGCTAAATAACCAGGACAAGGAGGGAAGGTTACCCTAAACCAACCCCAGCCCTATTTATAGAAATGGAAGCAAAACCAACCCGTCTGAGTCATCTCCAGTGACTAGCTTTTAAGTACAGGGTGGAAGGAAGGAGGCCCAGAAGAGGAAGTGGTGTGACTGAGTCAAGCGGTGGACTCCTATGGTCCGCGCTGCCTGGGTAAGACACACTTGCCGCAGGGGGGTGAGCCAGGGAGGCTGCCCCTCCAACCCCACAGTTCAGCAGGGCTCTGGGATTTGTCTGGAGACCTCTTTGGGTTTCACTCAGAGGTTTTCAAGGCAGGCAGTTGACAGGGGTAGGCCGGAGGGCAGCCTTATGGTTGCTTAGAGCTAGCAGGGCTGATAGAGCCTTCATCCAGAAGGGGGGTAAGGGCTACAAATCCTGGTCTCACACAGAGCCTGTCTAGACTGAGGCAGCAGTGGTGGATCCCAGCATCCAGAGAGGGGAATGGGAGCAGCCCCAACAGCCCTTGCTCCAGAGCTTTCAACAGCTCGGCACGGTTGCTTCACCTCTGCACCTTCGCGAGGCCTTTGTCTCCAGTGGGCCTGAGAGCGGGCGCTGGGGAAGAGTTCGGACAGGCCTCAGGGCACATCCTTGGTCTGGAGCAGGCCTGCAGACTCAGGTGAGTACGATATGCCCGAAAGCACCAGAGAGTGGGCCAGCAGGGGTGTAGGCAATCCCAAAGGGAGGTGGCTAAGCTCAGGAGAGGGCTGTACTTTCAAACATAACTCTCTCTCGCATGCGTGTATTTTCTCCTAGCTACTAAAGCAGTCCCTGCTCAGAGCGCTGCCTTTTGTGAAGCCCATTCCTAGGCATGTAATGCTTCCTGCAGCGCAGAGCACAACAGTTGGGCACCTAACCTGGGTAGCGATTTCCATTCCTTGATCTAGGTGCCTTAGAAGATATGTAAGAGCTAAGCCCTGCCCTTCCCAAGTCCCATTGGTATTTGGTGCTTGGTGAATGAATGATCTGCTCCGCAAGCTGTCGACATGGGGCTGAAATCAAACTTTCACGCACCTCCAAGCAAAGCTCTAAAATGAGCGCACAGCTAACGGCTGCTGTACAATAATGGAAACATGTTCTGAGACCCGTGAGTATAGCGCTTGTTCCTGTCCTAAGTACAGGCAGGTTCAATCAGGTTCAAAATGGCTGCCCAATTTAAACTTAGCTTGTCACAGTGCCAACCTTACATTTACAGACCCGGTCTCAGTGACGGTTGATCAGTCTAAACCTGTAACTGAACACAAGTGCCATGCACACAAACCAGTCTAAGAATTGCAGAACCCAGTTTAAGATCAACCTGGGTCTATGTGGTATCATCGAACTTATTTGATTTAGATCACACTGGTGCAACGGACTTCTGAACACTGTCCCTGCGCAGCCCCAAGGCTGGGAAAACCCAGCTACTGGCCCCAGACCCAGGCTGCTCTTCTCACCACAGCCCCCACCACTGGACTATTTTTTACCCCACCCCTTTTTCCTCCCCGCTCAGCTAACCCTCTCAACCCCCATCCCAGAAGCTGCTCTAGGTGCAGCCACTTATCAGCATTTGCTGCTGCCAGAGCCAAACAAGTAAGTCCTGGTGCGGGAAGGATAGGGGTGTAGGTTTGTTGAGGGGAGTTTGGGGGTCTAAAATGTAGTCCCTGATTCCCCCAACCCCCCTCCCCCACCACATAGACCCTGCCAGACACTCCCAGACCCCAGCAAAACCCTGTGGGTTGCACCTGCCCCTTACTCCACCTGTGGGCCACACCTGTCCTCCCATCTGTGATGGACCCCCAATACACTCCAGCCTGCTGGCCCTCCCAACCCCCTGCTAGGCTCCCCCATCCTGACTCACTTGATATTGGGCAACCATTCTGAACCAATTTAACTTTCCCCTAATGTCCCCAAATGTCCGTAGTCAGCCCCAATGATATTAATCCCAGTAAATCTCATTGTACTCTAATATAGCTAAACATCTTGTCCATAAGTGTCCCTATTCAGAATGACAAGGTTCTTTGGGTAAATCTGATACCTTTTATTAGACCAACTTAAATAGCTGAAGAAAAAATTTTGGCAAGCTTCCGGGTTTAAAAACCCTTCGTCAGGCTGAGACATTTCTGCAGTTGGTGTGTGCCCTTCCTGGATGGAATGAATGCTTCTTATACTATTTTAGTAAGTACTGATATGGTGTTCATTCAAAGAGAACAAAATCCCTTGGCGGTGCAGGGGAAGAACAAATTACAAACTACAGTAATGGCCAGATGCTGTTCAATGCAAAACCTAGTCAGGTTTCAGGAGACGGGCTGGTAACTTTGGATGAAGGGGACAGAGTGGAGAAAAAAAAGAGAGACAGGAATGGGTGTGTACTCTTCAGAAAAAAACTACTACAGATTAAAACAGAAAAGAAAAGAAAAAAAATGGGGGTGGAGGGTTGGAAAAAAAACGTCACAGCTTAAATGCAAAATATGATGTGTTACCTTCCTCATTCTTTAGACTGCTGCAGCTGATTTATTTCCTGTACTCTTTCTGGTAGTCATTTCAAGATAAAACCCAGCCTGAAAGCCTGCCAGACCAAACATTGCCTTCAGAGTTAAGAGAACCTTATAAAGCTAAAATGTTCAAGCTTTTGCAGCTGGAAGGACAGAGACATCCAAGAATCATGGAAATCAGACTTTTACTACATGTGCTAGTATTACTGGATCTCTCCATCTGCTGCTACTCGTATCAGTCAGATACTTTGCCTAGTATTACAGATTCACAGTTTATTGAGGAGTGTGTGAAAGTTCATAACAACTTCCGAGCCAGCGTGAATCCTCGAGCAAGCAACATGTTTCACATGGTAAGGGAACGCTCACCATCTATGTACAGTGAGGAGTGTGTAATATTGTGCTGGTATTTACAAATACCTTTAATGGGTTATGAAAGTTTCTAAAACAAGTTGCAACTTCCTGGGGTCATAAGAAATAGTTAAAAGAAAATAAAATAAAAAATGTGACAATGTCTAGAACAATTTCAGTCAGTTTAATCATCATAGCTGTATGCAGAGCTGCCTTACCACTGCTTCATTTCAGGCTGATGTTTAAAATCTTTTTATCATGCTGGAGGATTATGCTTTGAAAATCCTCTTCATTTTCAACTGTCACAGCTCAGTTATTTAGCAGGTAATGGAGAGCCGAAGCTCTAAACATGTCTTTAATACTTAGGTCTGGAGTGGAAGGGTACTGTGAATTTACTTTGTAGAGCTTTTAGATAAAGTTCTTTTACTTTACATGCTGTTTCTTAGAATACATTGCTTCCTTGGAAAAAATCTCCATTTGAAGTTTTAGACTGCACAACTGAGACACACAAGCTCTGACTTGAATTTTAGTCATCCAAGAAAGAGTATGCTTCTCTGTTGGAAGATATAAGCATCTATGGCTCCAGCGAACAGTTCAAAAATTGAATTTGTTAAAAAATGAGTCCATCGTGGTAAATAAGTGGCCACTAAGTAGTGGGAACTTACGTACATAGTAACTATGAATAACACTGCTGAGACAATAGCTTCAACACTTTTTTTCTTTTTCATGATTCCTTTGGTTGGATGTTGTAAAAAGCCTTTTTTCTCCTATTTACAATTATGAAAATAGTGTTTGTGAACCAACACTCTAACAACTTACAAAGAAAGCACAAGTCTTACTTGTCTTATTGTGTAGGCTGTTTTAATAGTGCTCTTCCTATCCCATGATAGGCCAACTTCTTGGCAAAACTGGCCAGTTGTGGCCTTTGATCCACCATGATCTGCTTGCTGGGAAACGCTTGCTGGGAAATTGGCTCTGTGGTTGGGCCCAGAGGGTGGTGTTTGACAGAAGTCAGTCGTCATGGTTCCCTGTGACCAGTGGGGTCCCCCAAGGCTCTGTCCTTGGACCCATATTGTTCAACATCTTCATTAATGATGTGGACACTGGAGTCAGGAGCGGACTGGCCAAGTTCGCCGATGACAGCAAACTTTGGGGCAAAGAATCCACACCTGAAGACAGGAGGGCAATCCAGGCTGACCTGGACAGGCTCAGCAAATGGGCGCATGAGAACCTGATGGTGTTTAACATTGAAAAATGCAAGGCCCTCCACCTTGGGAGGAAAAACCTGCAGCATCCTCATAGGCTCAGCAGTGCTATGCTGGCTAGCACTACAGAAGAAAGAGACTTGGGGGTCATCACTGACCACAAGATGAACATGAGCCTGCAATGTGATGCTGTGGCTAGTAAAGCGACCAAAACGCTGGCGTGCATCCATAGATGCTTCTCAAGCAAATCCCAGGACATCATTTTCCCCTTGTACTCCGCTTTGGTGAGGTCGCAGCTGGAGTACTGCGTCCACTTTTGAGCTCCACAATTCAACAAGAATGTGGAGAAGCTTGAGAGAGTGCAGAGAAGAGCCACGCGCATGATCAGAGGCCAGGAAAACAGACCTTACGATGACAGGCTGAGAGCCATGGGGCTCTTTAGCCTGGAAAAGTGCAGGGTCAGGGGTGATCTGATGGCCACCTATAAGTTTATCAGGGGTGACCACCAGGATCTGGGGGAACATTTGTTCACCAGAGAACCCCAAGGGATTTCATAGATTTCATAGATTTCATAGACATTAGGGCTGGAAGGGACCTCGGGAGATCATCGAGTCCAGCCCCCTGCCCAAAGGGCAGGAAGTCAGCTGGGGTCATAGGATCCCAGCAAGATAAGCATCCAATTTACGCTTGAAGGTGTTCAATGTAGGTGCTTGAACCACCTCTGCTGGCAGACTGTTCCAGACCTTGGGGGCTCGGACAGTAAAGAAATTCTTCCTTATATCCAGCCTGAAACGGTCTTGCAGGAGTTTGTGACCGTTCGACCTCGTCATCCCTTGGCGCGCTCTGGTGAACAGACGTTCCCCCAGATCTTGGTGGTCACCCCTGATAAACTTATAGGTAGCCATCAGATCACCCCGAGCCTACGCTTTTCCAGGCTAAAGAGTCCCATAGCTCTCAGCCTGTCATCGTAAGATCTGTTTTCCTGACCTCTGATCATGCGCGTGGCTCTCCTCTGGACTCTCTCAAGCTTCTCCACATCCTTTTTGAGTTGTGGAGCCCAAAACTGGACGCAGTACTCCAGCTGCGGCCTCACCAAGGCCGAGTACAAGGGGAGAATGACGTCCCGGGATTTGCTCAAGAACCATCTATGGATGCAAGCCAGCGTTTTGGTCGCTTTACTAACCACAGCATCACATTGGAGGCTCATGTTCATCTTGTGGTCAGTGATGACCCCCAAGTCTCTTTCTTCTGTAGTGCTATCCAACGTAGCACTGCCGAGCCTATAAGCATGCTGCAGGTTTTTCCTCCCAAGGTGGAGAACCTTGCATTTTTTGGTGTTAAACACCATCAGGTTCTCGTCTGCCCATTTGCTGAGCTTGTCCAGGTCAGCCTGGATCACCCGCCTATCTTCTGGCGTGGATGCTTTGCCCCAAAGTTTGGTGTCATCGGCGAACTTGGCCAGTCCACTCCTGACTCCAATGTCCACATCATTAATGAAGATGTTGAACAGGATGGGTCCCAGGACAGAGCCTTGAGGGACCCCACTGGTCACAGGGCACCACGATGAGTGACTGCCATCAATTACAACCCTCTGGGTCCGACCATGGAGCCAGTTTCCCAGCCAGCTGATTGTGGTGGAGCCAAGGCCACAACTGGCCAGTTTGGCCAAGAGGTGATCGTGGGATACCAGATCAAAGGCTTTTTTGAAGTCAAGATATATGACATCAATCTCTTCTCCCTTGTCCAGGTGATAGGTCACCTGGTCATAGAAGGAAATGAGATCGGTCAAACAAAACCTACCCGCAACAAACCCATGCTGGCTATCCCTTAGGATGTTAGCCTGGGCCAGTCCATCAAGGATGGCCTCCTTAATAAACTTTTCTAAGATCTTCCCCAGGATAGAAGTCAGGCTAATGGGCCTGTAGTTAGCTGGATCCACTCTCTTCCCTTTCTTGAAGATCGGCACCACATTGGCCTTCTTCCAGTCTTCAGGCACTACAACAGATCGCCAGGAGTTTTCAAAGATCCGTGCCAGGGGCTGGGCTATGACGCTCGCCAGCTCCTTGCGTACCCTGGGGTGCAGATTGTCAGGGCTGGCTGACTTGAAAGTATCCAGCTTCTCAAGGTGTTCCTTCACGAGCTCAGCATTTATGGAGGGTAGGGGATCCCCCTCACCCAGATTTCCCTGTCCCATAGCAGGCATGGGCGTCCCATGGGACTGATGAAAGACTGATGCAAAGTACCTATTTAATAGGTTGACTTTTTCCTGGGCGTCAGTTGTCACTTGCCCCAGGGGTCCAACATTGCCCTTGCTTTTCCTCCGGCTCCCCACATACCTGAAAAAGGACTTTTTGTTGTCCTTGATGCTTGAAGCTAGTTGGAGTTCAGTTGCAGCCTTGGCTTTCCTGGTTTGCTCCCTGCAGGACCGGACCAGTGCAGAATAATTCTTCTTGGAGGTGAATCCCGTCCTCCATCCTTTGTAGGCTTTCCTGTTTAGCCGTAGGAGGTCCGCCAGGTCCCTAGAGAGCCAGGAGGGCTGCTGTGCCTTCTTGCTGCCTTTCCTCCGTGTTGGAATAGATTTAGCTTGTTCCTTGAGAAGCAACCACTCTTCTTGAACTCCCATCTCCCTGGGGTCAGGGTCCCTGAGGGCCTGACCGACAAGCCTCTTGAGCTTGTCAAAGTCGGCTTTTCTGAAGTCAAGGACTTCTGTGTTGCTGACTGACTTGCCAGCTTTACGGCGGATGGTGAAGGTGATCAGCTCATGGTCGCTGTCACCCAGCTTCCCATCGATCACTAGGTCGCTGATTAGGTCGTCCACCGTAGCCAGTACCAGGTCGAGCAGCGCTTTGCCTCTCGTTGGCCCATAGACTTCTTGAGTCAGGTAGAGGTCATCCACGCACGAGAGAAAGCTTTGCGACCACTCAGATTTTGCTGAGTGATCTTCCCACGAGATGTCCGGGTAATTAAAGTCACCCATGACAACCAAGGTCCTGGAGCAAACGGCCTCAGTCAGTTCCCAGGCGAACTCCTGGTCAAGCTCAGGACTTTGAGTGGGAGGTCTGTAGTAGACTCCCACCGTTGTGTCCCCTGTGCCATTTTTCCCACGAATTTTTACCCAGAGGGTCTCTAGCTGTCCATGCCGGTCGCCAACGTGAGCTTGCAGGGACATGTATCTTTCCTTCACATAGAGAGCTACACCCCCGCCCCTTTTGTCAACACGATCCCTCCTGTACAGGGTATAGCCCGCTATACCCGTGGTCCAGTCATGGGTGGAGTCCCACCAGGTCTCCGTTATCCCAATGACGTCATAATTCTTTGCACTGAGCAGGAGGACAAGCTCCTCCTGCTTGTTACCCAGGCTCCTGGCATTAATGTACAGGCAGGCAAGTGTGCCCTTAGGGGCTCTTGCCTTGCCCACAGATTGTGTCAGGGCTGAGGCAGGGGTGGGCTCCCTTAAGTGCCTTGGTCTGCTGGCTTTGCAAGGGTCGCTCAGCGGGCCAGCAGTGGCAGTAGTCCCCCCATCCCCCAGCGGGCTTAGTTTAAAGCCCGGTGGAGCAGGTCAGCCAGCCTGGCTGAGAAGAGCCTCCTCCCCAGGGGAGAGAGGTGGAGGCCATCTCTTCCCAGCAGCTCGCTGCCTCTCTCGCCAAAGAGCGGGCTGTGGTCATGGAAGCCAAAGCCTTCCCGATAACACCAGCTCCGTAGTCTTTGGTTCACTGCGTGGATCCTCCTCTCCCTCCTCAGCCCATAGCCCGAGACTGGGAGGATCGACGAAAACACCACCTGAGCTCCCAGACCCCTAAGCCCCGCTCCCAACTCCCTGTAGCGCCTCATGACCTGGCTGGGGGTGCTCCGAGCCGTGTCATTGGTGCCCACGTGAATAAGGAGCATGGGGTAGTGGTTTGTGGGCCGGAGGAGCTGCGGGATCCTCTCCGCAATGTCTCGGATGTGGGCCCCCGGGAAGCAGCAGACTTCCTGGGCTAAGGGGTTGCGGGTGGCAGATTGCCCCCTCAGTGCCCCGCAGGATGGAGTCTCCCACAACAAACACCTTTTGCTTTGACTTGGGGAGAGCGGGGCCAGTAGCTGCGGTTGAGCCTGGGTTGCCTGCGGGAGCTGGCAGCTGAGCAGGCTCCGCTGGAGCTGCAAGAGGTGTGAACCTGTTGCTAAGCTCCTGCGAGGGAGGGGCTTTGGTACAGTGGGCCTTCGGGCCCTTGACCACCTTGGTCCATGCCCCTGACTGGGCAGAGCGGGAGGTCCCAGAGTCCTCCTTAGTCATGGAGGGAGACGGTGCTCTACCCTGCGGTTCCCGGGGGAGAATGGCCTGGCAGTAGGAGTGTATCTCCTGCTCGCAGTCCCTGATGGCACGCAGTCTCTGGACTGTGGCCTGGAGCTCCTCCAGCTGGCGCGCCAGAGACCTCAGTGGGGACCAGACCCCGCAAGGGGAGGTGGCCATGTTCCCGGGCCCCAGAGCCTGAAAAAGGGACAGGCAGCCCCCGCAGCCAAGAGCCAGGGGCTCCGTCTGCGTGGAGCCCGGAACCATGGGCTCCATCTGGGTGGCCGTCTCTGAGGTGCCCAATGGCGGGGCCGCAGAGCCCGAGGGGACCCTCAGGGGTGTGGCGCATGCCCATGAGTGTCTGCCTCTGGTAGGCTGGCTACGGCTGGGGCTGACTACTCTGGGGGGTCGCAGGCAGGGTCTCGTGCCCTCCCACGCCCTCCCCTGCGCGAACTCCACACTAACTCGAGCGCCTGTTTACACAGCCTGGTCGCGTGGCTCCCTGGGGGGCTGGGCCGAGTAGGGGCCTGGGCGGGGGCTTGACCCGGCCCGGCTCCATGCAGCCACCTGCTCCCAGGGAGCGAGGAGTTAACCCCTTCCCACCACAAGCCCGTTTACCTCCAGCTGTGCTGGGGGTCAGCAAGGGGCTCTGTGGCTGCTGAGAGGGTGTCTGGGGGGCTTTGGGGGAGCAGGGGCACAGTGGGCTTCACCCGCGCGTCTCTCACCACTCCAGAGCCTAACTGAGCGTTTTGGTTTTTTTTCTTTTTTCCCCGCTGTTTGTCGGGCCCTTCTAAACTGCGTGCATGCGCAGTGGGCCTGCCGTCGGGGAACGCTGGTTTCTCAGGCCAAGGGGGCCCTGCCCGGGATTTGGGGGCCCCTGCTCTACAGGAGGGGGACTGGTGAGTACCCCACTCTTTCTCTTGTCACTGCCTGGGGGGCTGGGCCAAGTAGGGGCCTGGGCGGGGGCTTGACCCTCCTGGCACCAGGCAGCGGCCTCCTCCCAGGGAGCGAGGAGTTAACCCCTTCCCACCACGAGCCCGCTTACCTCCGGCTGTGCTGGGGGTCGGCAGGGGGCTCTGCGGCTGCTGAGGGGGTTTCTGGGGGGCTTCTGGGGAGCGGGGGCATCTCTCACCGCTCCGCAGCCTAACTGGGTCGAATGGTCATAAACTACCGCAAGACCATTTGAGGTTGGACATATGGAAGAATTTCTTTACTGTCCGAGCCCCCAAGGTCTGGAACAGTCTGCCAGCGGAGGTGGTTCAAGCACCTACATTGAACACCTTCAAGAGTAAATTGGATGCTTATCTTGTTGTGATCCTATGACCCCAGCTGACTTCCTGCCCTTCAGGTAGGGGGCTTGACCTGATGATCTTCAGAGTTCCCTTCCAGCCCTAATGTCTATGAAATCTATGAACCTAGCTATATCATACTAAGGAGGCAGCATTTTAAAACTGCAGCAATTATGTGCAGATTTGCTTTACATTAAACACACTTAGGATGTTTCATTTGTGACGTGCATTAAAAAAAAATTGCAGCTAATACAATAACTAAAAATCATGACCCCTCCCCCAGATTTTATTTTACTATGAGGGATTTGAAGTGGAGAAACTGAGATGTGATCCAATTCCATTGTGAAATAAAAGTTCATTCAAAACCACATACCGTGAACCATTTCAAAGCTGCAGACGAACGACTGAGGCAAGAGGATTACATTATTTCACCTGGCAACCTTATCTCAGATCTGAATTCTAGGTAGAGACATAAAATGAAACAGAATTAACTAAGGCTACTGTTTGCTAAAAAGGAAGTATATACAAAACACTACTTCCTTTTTATTTGCATGCAAATTGCAAGAAATACAAGCAGCACTGCTGAGTATGTCTGTAATAACTCCATCATCTAAAGAAATGTTAATGTTAGCATTATTATACACATTATTGGGAGGTTATGGTTCCATTATCTACAAATCTAAAAGGTCCTTCCAAGCTTAGTGGCCCACACAAGTGATAAGATGAAGGCATATCAATGTCTGTAGTCAACAGCACTACAGCACAATGGCTTCATCAATCCTCTCTGCACCTAAGCATTATTGAGGAATGCAGCCAGTCAAATTCTTCCCTGTGAATAGTGTTTGGCTATCTTTTTTTCCCCCTGTTCACCAGTTGTAGTTTCTAATAAAACAGTCTCTAGGTCTGCTCCAGACCCCAGTACAGTCCACGGAAAGATTCCTACTGATGTATGTACTTGCTTGGCCAGAGTTCAGCCTATGGTGGAGGCTCAATAGCCATGTGGATGCTTGTGTATCCACACTGCACGTGGAATAGGGTTATTAACTGTACATAACTACTATTTGGGTATGTTAAGTAAAGTAGGATTCTGTGAATAGCCTTTAACAGAGCAGTCACTATTAATCTGACAATAAGAAGTATAATTCACCAGAGACCAATGCAGGTATAAGGTTCACTGTAGAAATTCTACTTCAAATCAAATTTTAAAAAAAGTATGCAGAAACATATAGAAGGGAAACTTTAAAACATAATATAGATATAAACTCACAGATTTGAACTTTCAGAAAGGCATAACTCCCTCATTCCAGCAAACTGTATGTGCAAAAACATTCCCAACTCCTGTGCAAATGCCTGTCTAAGCAGTTCTCAGATCTGCTTCATTTACATATGCAAATGAATATCTGCTTATACAAACACGGCTTCAAAACAAACATTTCCACTGACAAAATGTTTTGGTCCAAGCCCGTGGCTAGAGCTCCAGCAACTTCATAAATTTATCTCATGGTATCTAATTCACCTGACTCTGAAAGTCAAAGGGCTATACCTAAATACATTCATGAGGCGCTTATTTTGACTGTAGAGCAAGTGTACGTGTGTGTGTGCGTGTGCGTGTGCGTGCACAGTCTCCTTTAAAGTACCTGTAATGTTCCTGAAACTTATTTTTTTAACAGAAGAATTTATCTGTTTACTCTTATGTTCCAATCAAACTTAGCATCTAACTTCTAAACTTGTGAGTTCAGACACAGCAGAACAGATGTTGAATGAGTGGTCAGGCTTATCATAAAGGAATACACAGAACTGTTTATTGTTTGATTCTCTCTCAGAGGTGGCCAAGACCAAGCAAATCTACATCATCTCCCAGTTGCCTCTCCAGGCAGTTTCTCTACATTACATAACTGTGACTCTAAATGATGTGCGTGTCTGTTGTTACATTTTACAGACTTGGGACCCAGATCTGGCAAAAACCGCCAAGGCATGGGCAAAGAAATGCCTGTTTAAACACAATATTTATCTCAAGAAAAAAGGACAGGCCCATCCCACATTTAATCCCGTTGGAGAAAACTTGTGGACTGGCTCCCTTTCATTATTTTCTGCGACTGCGGCCATCACCAGTTGGCAAAGTGAGGTCAAGTACTATAGTTACACCAATAACGCTTGCAGCAAAGTGTGTGGCCATTACACTCAGGCAAGTCATTTGTTACATTTCTCTAGCTGATCTTTATCTGTTTCTATTCATTGTAATATAAAAGTGTTAGTTTCCATGCCAAGTTCACTGAGCCATTTTCAAAAATGTTGTCCCAACATTACATTTTTGGGGCATATGAATGTTTATTGTGCTATTTTAAAAAACAAACATTAAAATTAAGACGCCTTTATACTTGAATCTTATTTGCTTTCCAGAAGACCTCCCTAATAAGGAATAAGGTGTAAATTTTCAACCAAGAAGCAACAATAACTGTTTAAGCATTTGCTTAAAAAGAGAAATGGGGAGTGAAAATTGGCTATGGAAGCTTTCAGTTTACAGCACCCATCCAAAATTAGATGCCAACTGGTAAAGGCTGAATCCAGTATTCTCTGTAATCCAGAAATCATGCGAGAACACAGCCAGATGATTTATTTCTTCTTGCATACAAAATTCTCATATTGCCTTCTATGTTCTAAATATAATGTGAATTTGTTTGCATGAGTCATTCTTTTCTTGGCAGCCTCAGCAAAGAGATTGGTGATCAAGCAGGGATCAAGACTTAATTGCTTACAACAAGAAGTGGGCTTTCCAGGCAATGCTTGAGGCACAGCAGTAAGGAGAAGCTTGCATTACCATTACCTGAGCTCTGCTTATAGTTTAAAAAGGACTTTGGCTTCCAAGAATGTTGTAACGCTTTTCCATGAGCAACAAATCTGCTAAAGATATTTTAAGTTATTTAAAATAAAGTGTGGAAGTTATTTTCACGAAGAAAGGTCCTTGCCAATAGAGAGAGATCAGTGAATGGGTATGCATAATTTAGAAGTGGATGTAAAAATCTTTGCAAGGTAATTTGGCAGGTGGAAGGCTGGAGGTGGCACTACAAATGTGAGAGGGAAAGGTACTGTTAGAGTATTCTGGCTTGCTTGGTTAGGCTGTCAGTCTGACAAGGTACATTTTAATACAGCCAAGAGGTAACATACCTAGGAACCCACAATCCAGAATCTCTCTGCAAAACTTCACCTTGGAAAACAGTGACTTAAAGATGTAAGGGGTCATCATGGATAATGCCCCTAGCATGAGCAATGCTGTAGCAAAAAAAGGTTAAGCCCTTGGATGCAGGTGTATCAAGTGGAAGGGAAGTAATCTTTCTTCTAACAGAGGTTGGGAATTAATGTTTTACCTGGGTGCATGATTCTGGGTTCCCCATGCCTCCTTCCTCTGACCCATCAGAGATTGGCCACAGCTGGATACGGGATGCTGAATTGGATGGGCTTGTGCTCTATGCAATGCAGAGTATCCTTTTAGCTACCTGGCAAGTATGGCATGCTGGTGTGGCTCCAATTTGCCAAATTTGGAATCAGGAGGTAATTTTCTCCCAGGTTGAATTGACAAGAACCTTGGTTTTTCTTTTCTTTTTCTTTTTCCTGGGATTATCTGGGCATCTCTCACCTAAACAATTCCCTGCCATTGCAGAAATTGTGGGATGCCATGAACTTTCTTGTTCTCTACCCACAGCATGCAACATTTTGTTCTGTTTTGTTTTTAAGAACTGAAATATTTGACTTAAGTACAGCTTGGGCTTGATACGAAGTAATGGATGAAGCATGTGGCCTGTGCTGTATAAGGTCAGACTAGATGGTCCAGTGGTCCCTTCCAGCTTTAATTTCTGTGAAAGTCACATTCATGTGATCACAGGAAGCTGGAATGCAGCTAAAACCTTTTGTTCACGCTGGAAAAATTGTAACTTTAGAGGCTTGGGACAAATTATCCTCTTAGGTCTCTCTCCCCCGAAGTGACTGAATGCATGTAGGGGAATTAACCTCAGTACAAGAGACAAGAGATATAAAAGCAGAATTTGGCCCTTATTACACATATCTCTGAAAAAAACACCATTTTCCTCATATAGAGGATAGTTTGTAGGTCACTATAAAGTAACCAGGACAAATTAAATATATCTGATTTCTATACGTGCAAGAAAAACTAACCACCGAGTCAACATAATATTAAAAACATAGCATAAAAGCCAATTTCAATGACCAGGACTAATTTTTAACATCACTTTTATGGCCCTACCAGCCTGGCTGACATCTGATACCTACAGGAAACAACTTGCTTTTGTTTCCTGTAACCCTTCTTCTACATTTGCATTCCTGCAGAGCTGCTTTCTAAAGACTGGCTTTTTTCATACCTGAGAGATTTCTGACCATCTCTCTATATCTCTCACCATTTTCAATTTTTTCTTTTTTTTTGGCTGGAGGAAGGATGGGTGTGTCCAAAAGCTTGCAAAGAACAACTTTTTGGTAACACTTTAGTTGGTCTAATAAAAGATATCATCTCTACCCAAAGACTTTGTCTGCCTACATAACATTAACACATTCAAATACTGCAGTTGAAAGAATCCCTGTTTGTCAGTGTTGTTATGAACTTAATGTGTTTAAGTAGCTATGGCTTAGCTTTGTAAAGAGCTCTCAGGATATACTTCTGTCTTGTCAGTTCTCTGTTTGTGGCATAAATGACAACAGCCAATCTTTGTGTAGTCCTACGCGTGTTAAGTCTTCTATTTTGTACTATCTGACATCCATTTCTTTTCAGGTTGTTTGGGATAACAGCTACAAAGTTGGCTGTGCTGTTCACTTTTGCCCTAAAGTAGAAGGTTTTGGAGGAACTAATGCAGCACATTTTATTTGCAACTATGGGCCAGCGTAAGTCATTCCATTAAAATTTATTTAACAAGCCCATATCTGAGAGTAGCAGTTCACAGCAGTCTCAGAGAAGCCCATTTGGCTAATGCTCAAAGAGTTGAGGGCATTCTCTAAAGCAGGGACTCATCCATGCCTCTGAACTCGATCAGACCCTGGGGATTCAGCCCCCAGGAGTACTGCAACCTGGACCCAGCAGCTGCAAACAGCATTGCTTGCCCCCCTGCTCCTGATGTGCCTCCAACAAGGCTTTGTAGCTGGGATTTTAGTAGCAAGGCACAACCCTGCTTGCCCTGCCCCTGAATTTCCAGCTTCTCTAGGAGCACCATGGGCGCATTTTTTACACCCCTGCTCAACGCAGGCTGAACTCTAGATGGCCAGGAAGAATGCAATAAATTGGAACCAATATCTGATGATCTTATGAGATCCCTTCCAGCCCTAACGTCTATGAAATCTAGGAAATGAATGAGGCCCATGAAGGGCTAAAACAAGGGATGCTAGAAGTACCAAAATTCTCTCTATAAGACTGCTTTCTCCCAAAGTGGTAAACCATTGTTGTAATGCAGTAATGCTTTAATGTTCATGCAGTATGCCTCTGGCAAGAGACCTCTCAGGATGCTGTACAAGAGAGCTTCTTATTGGCTTTCCCCTGAATTGCTGCTGAAACTTCAGATACTCTTACAAACCTGAATTCTTTACTCTCTCGCTAATCCAATGCTAAAATCAAACTGTACCTCCCTTGGATATATGCCACTATGTCAGTTAGCTTAGGGCAAAAAAGATTATAGATGGGATTGAATCCAGAACCCTGTTCCTTGCTGCCTTGCTGGGGTCCTTCTGTGGTGCCCAGGGACTGTTAACTGCCTTACAATGGGATCCAGAACAGAGAGCACGCTAAGCAGTGAGTCCCATATACCCAGTTAGACCTAGCCAATGTGGAAACACCAAGGCGAGATGCATCTGAAATCCCTGCCAACTCTCTCTTTAGGGAATTACCCAGTGTTGCAGGGATGCCTCCTTCCTGCTAGGATTCACTTCCTGAATGTTCTCTTGAAGACAGGCAAAGCTCACTGTTATCATTTAAAAGGAAGGAAGAGGAGACCACCTTCTTCTACTGTAGTTTAACAGTTGGAGCACTTGCTCAGGAAGAGAAAGATTTAGATTTAATTCCCTCTTCAGTCTCAAAGGGAGGAGGTTTAAGCACATCTCCCACCTCCTAGGTGAGCATCCTAACCACTAGGCTATGGGCTACTTTGGACAGGGACATTCTCCATCCCTGTTAAAGCTGGGCCACTGGACAGCAAAGAATTTGAGATTTGTTGGGCCAGAGGAGGTGCAAAGTATAGAGCATGACTCTTAGTTGTTAGGGTACTCTACTAGCAGGGAGAGGAACCTGCAAACAAAACTAGCTTATAGCATCTACTCTGAGCTACAATATTGAGTAATATGAATACCCTCCCTCTTAGCATCCACTCTCTGCCAGTATGAGAGCAAACAGCACGTGGTCTGACTCAGCATGACATTTCTATTGTTCTTAACAGCTTTTTATAAGAAGCTGTTGGCATGCATTAGCATTGGCGTGCTCTGAGCATGGCTTTTGGATTGTGCCCCTTCAGAGACATACCTAGGATCTGGATCCCAAATGGGCATTAGAGTGAGCTAAGAATGTGACTTTTCAGCCCTATCAAGATGGGGGTTCTGCTGGGTGCACATAGAGGTACCACTTAAAGTGAGGGGTCTAGTGGGTTTAGGCTCTTCCAAGGTTAAGCAGTCAGTGCCCCAGCAACAGATAGGGAGTCCATTTCATTTAAAAGTGCAAAAACATGCGATTCTTGTGTCTGTATCTGTAAGCTACTGTGAGATCTGTGGGAAGATACATCAAGCTTTCAAAGTTTATAGCTACCTCATGCTAAGAATGCCATGTCAAACTTGAGAAATAAGATAATTGTGTTAACACAGAAGCTAATTATTCCTGGCTTCTTCCACTTCCCTGATTGTCCTGGGAAAAGGGCTTTTTTAGAGTATTTCCTACTAATAAAGAATTCCAAAAAAAATTAAAAACACAAATCATTAAATTTCTTTCCAACAAGAATAACAGTGGAATAAAGTTGTTCCTTTTTGCAGGGGGAATTATGGAAGAAAACCATATCAAACAGGAAGAGCTTGCAGTAACTGTCCTGGTGACATATGCTCAGACAACTTATGTGGTAAGTTAAGGATAATCTACTTCCTGAAGGATGTCATATAGAAAAGAAAAAGGCCATGAATAAGAGGTAGTGTCAGTGGATTCAAGTCACAGGATATAAATTCTAAATATACTTTAGAACCTAGAATGAAGTCAAAGGTTGTAGTGGTACATGAAGGGGAGAGAGAAATAAGGAAACTATCTCCTACTCTCTGCAGCAGTAGGATGGTGTATGCTTTCAGTGCTCTCTTGGGCAGAGGCATAACTGGCCAGGATTGTGCTCAGGCCAGTTCTCCCTCCCTCTTCCCCCTGTACCTTTTTACAAGACTCTGACTCCAGAGGCTCCAGCATGGGCAGTTGCACAGTAGCCACAGCTGAAATGGCTTTATTTTATATTTTGTGACATTCACCCATGTCTAGCTGGCAAAAAATCCTGTTTCCATGGCAAAAAAATGGGGTGACATTTCCCCCCCACATCATCATCAGCACCACCAGCAGCAAACTTCATCTATTGCCCACTAGTACCTGACAGAACTACATTTCCCAGGATGCCCCGCACTGCTGCTGCTCCCGAGACTGGAGCTGGAAAGAGTAGGGGGGAAGGGGAGGGGCAGAACATAAGGATGAGGCAGCAATTGCTCCACTCTGGTGCCTGCGACCACATAGGCAGTACCCGGGACTCATGCCCTGCTTGTGCATCCATCCTTATGCTACTGCTTTTAGAAATGTGGGGTTGACAGAGAAGGAAGTCACTTTGGGCTAGATCCAATCATTCTTCTAGGCGCTTAAACTGCACTAAGGCAGCCAAGCCCCACAAACTGATCCAGGATCAACCAACCCTGCTGTGGTGCCCACAAAAAACATCTCGTTAGGAGCTTCTGGTTTTGTCCTGGAAAGATTCCTTGGCATTCCTGCTCAGGCCTGCTCGAGTGATCCAGGTCATAGGTGCCTAACTCTTGCCTGGAGTCTAGGATGGTCCAGACCGGAAGTGACTAAAGTTAGCCTAAGTTCTGGATCTGTTAGGCATCTGCAGAACACACCTGATATATAGCTGACAGCACTGAATCCAGTACAAAGTGATCCACCTTACAGTCACTCTCAAGCACAACCAGAGATGCTGGTAGTGTCTATCATTTGCACAATATTTGATGGTTAAAAGTATTTGTCCAGAAGTGGAAGACATGGGCTGTATGTCCTCCTCTGATGGGACTGAAATCCACATTGTCCATACCAGAGAAGTGTGACAACTAGACTGAAGGGCAGGCTGATCTGGAGGTATGCTCCCACTTGCTGAAGCTGGGCCACTGTGCAGGAAGGAATGCAAGAGCCAGGCTGCTAGGAGAGTGAGCAAATAGCTTGACAATTCCTACCCGGTGGGGGAACAACCCAAGTTCCAAGCCCTATTGCCAAGGGTTACTTTTGTTTTTTAAGCAATTATGATTTAATGCAACACATATACACAGTTCTGGGGTTGGGGACTGGAAAGGGAGAGGTTTTCTGTTCCCAGAAAAGTACCCTCATCGTTGGGCTATAGTCAGGCTGCTTCTTCATTTGCTCTCATTCTGGCCCTTTAGATCTCACATTCTTGGCTTTGGTGATCAAGCTTGAATCTAAAGGGTGGAGGGTGCACCCCATATACACTAGTCTGGGGGCAGACAATTATTTTAGGCAAAGGGCTGCTTAACAAGTTTTGGCAAGCTGTCAGGGGTCTGCGTAGGTAGGCCTGTCCCTTGACAGTTGCCCCACTCCCTAGTTGCCATATTGGGACTGGAAGTCCCACCTCCTAGCCCCAGACCTTTGCCACCAAAAGTCCCTCCCCTTGCCCCCCAGAAATACTTTTTTGGAGAGGGGTTGTCATCTTAGAACCAGAGGAAAAAAAAAAATTGCATGCTAGAAGTCAAACACCTACTATAACATATTTTTGTTACAAAAAATATGTGCCATTTGTGCTTGTGTGCTATATACAAAAGGGATTGCAGAACAACTCAAAAATAAAGTCTCACTCATATATTGGGGTGGGGTGGGGTGGGGAATGTGTATGGCAGGGCATGGTGGGGCACAGGGTATGCTGGTGGGGGCATGGTGTGTGAGGTTTGTGGGGTGCAGGGACCCCCCCCCCCCCACATGGCATGCAGCCCCTCCTGCTGGCAGCAGCAGCAGGCAGGGTGGGGAGCTCATCCAAAAAAAAGAAGGAATAGCAGTAGTGGTACTTTTATATCACAACCATCAAATTCTATTCCTTGTACATCAGCCACTATAGAAGAGAAGGAAGCAAGTTTGATATAGGCAACTTCTCTCTCAACCAAGGCCGCAGAAATAAGCTAGCTATATATTTTTTTTTGTCATTTTGGTATTTTCAACATTTTATTCAGTACAGTCATTAAGTTTTTCTTACTCAGGCAAGAAAAGCACCAAGCCCACTACATACCTAAAATTGTTCATTAAAATTGTTTCTAACTGGCAAATTTGTTATTTTTCTTCCTCTTTTAGAAAATCCAGAGCGTAAGAAAATCATATGTACGTATCATAAAACCAATATATCTAGAATTTGTTGCTTAAAGTTCAATTAAGTTTGAAAATAATTCACTTTTTTTTTTTAATTTATTTACAGACAACTCTGGATGGTATCCAGAATGGGACAAACCAGCATGCAACCAGTACTGTATCACCATTCTAGTTTTAAGGCCATCTCTACTATTACTGACTTGTGTAGCTGTCTGGCTTCTCATGGCGCAATATCCCCAAATCACTATAAATGAATAATACCCTCTTTGAAAAACTGGAATCATATGTAGTGCTGTTCTACCATATTTCCCCATGTAGAACTCCTACCATTGTCAGGGTAAAGTCCTAACAAAGATCAACAGAAGGAGGCCTACCATAGATAGGTAAATATCACCTTAATCAAAAGGTATTTATGTGGATAGAGGTGAAGGATGACACCAGTTCAGAGTTACAGGATAGTCAAAGGTTGTCCGTTCACTCATCTCTTACATTTTTCATTTACAACTGAGAACCTATATTTGTTCAACCTAGCTGATTTATTAAACACAGGACTAAGTTTTGCTCTTCTGAGTGATGTATCTGAAAAATCTCTGTTGGACTGCTCACTTCAGTACAGCAGGTCTGGCCAGTTAGCTCTTACATTTTACTGTTTTGGTGTTTTTATTCTTTTAATAGGGTGGTCTGAGAGTGATGAGTCAAGTTCCCTACCAGGCACCTCTCAGCAAGGGCTACTTATTGCCTATCGTCAGCCTGCCTTTGTTAAGGGGTAGACAGGTGGTTTCTACTGCAGATTAAATATATTTAAATACACGTACATTTCCTGGAATATGCATTTGTTGCCAAAGCTAATTTCTGTCCGAACCAAATTTTGAATGTATGCTGGTAACACAAGAGTTAAGTTTGATCATGCGCAGACAAGGCCTATGGAAGATTCCCCAGTGTGCCCAGCATGTGCCCCCTGTGTGACCCTTGGCTTGTCAGTCACAACTGACCTAGTTTTGTAACAACGCACATGCTCAGTTCTGCTCAGCGGATGAAGTAATCTGACCGGACGCATGCTCAGTCTACAGACTGCATGACATAATTGGACTAGAAATTTCTTTAGAGAAGACAATCTGATTGGCTACCCGGTTGTCATAAAAGACTTGGGGGCCCCTCCCAAGGGTTTTTTTTTTTTTGGGGGGGGGGGGGGTTAGGGAAAGACAGTGAGTGAGAGTTTTTGGGTTCTGACAGCGGTGCTGACAGGGAAGATTCGTCCTGAGAGCAGAGGCTGGCCTGACAGGGACTGCTCCTCAGGAGGGCTTTAAGCCCATGGGTCTCCTGTCCGAACCCTGAGAGCGGAGGCTGCTAATGCAGGGACTGCTCCTCAGGAGGGAGACCACGCTCGACCTGTGAACAGATACTGCCTTGGCAGAGACTGTGTCGCAGGGAAGAGACCTGAGAGCAGAGGCTGCGGCTGCAGGGACTGCTCTTCAGGAGGGCTTTAAGCCCACTGGTCTCCTGTCCAAACCTAAGGGCAGAGGCTGCTAGCGCAAGGACTGCTCCTCAGGAGGGAGACCCACTCGACTGGCGAACAGAGGCTGCCTTGGCAGGGACTGTCTCGCTGGGAAAGATCCAAGCTGAGAGCAGAGGCTGTTCCCACAGAGACTGCTCCTCAGCAGGGCTTCCTGGCCCACTGGCCTCCTCTCGGCTGCGGTTTCGCAACTTATTCGATTTCGTCCTTGATCTGATTTCCCGGCTACCGAACTGATTTCTAGCATCGACCAACCACGATCCTGATTGACCCGAACTGCTTCTTGACCACCGACTACAACATCGCTACACCCCTCAGCATCGTTCTCAATCGACTTCGGCATCACCACTGACCATCTGTTTTCGTCCACATTTGACTGGCGTCACACCATTCTTCGTGTTACAGTTCCGTTGTTTGTTTTCCCGATTAATGAGCTGTTGACCAGCCCTGGGACTATTGAGTTGGGCAGTTGCACCTAGCTTCGGCTAGAAAGCAAAGGCTCAGCTCGAGAACCCCGTGGGCCAACAGACCCCTTTGTCGTTCGTTATCCAACTGTAACTGAAGCAAGCTTCTCTGCCTATGCCCCACAAGTGTAAGTAAAATAAAATCCATCTTTCAAAACTGAAGCACGAGTCCGCGTACCGCTCAGACTCCTCGCCGCTAATCCCGCCTGTTCCGATCCGATACCACCCTCGGCCCACTGTGACCTTGGGGCTGCTGTTCCCCGACAATTTCAAAGAGTCAGAACTGTACAGCAAAGAGTTTAGATTTTCCTCCCTTTTGGATTGTGAGCTCTTTGGGACAGGGACTGTGTCTTCACATATATGTAGGTAACAACTCATACCCTGGAGCAGTACAAGAAAACAAGCTTGAGCATTAGACTTTAAACATTATTTTAGAACACGTCATAATTCAGGGTTGATTTACCACATACAAAATTTACCGGATCTTACAATCACTTAGGCCTGCAAGTATTTGTGCTTACCTAAGTAGTTATACTATTGTAAGAAACTACTCACGCCATTAAGAATTTGCAGGACAGGGCCTTAAAACATCAGGTAAGAAGCCAGCTTCAAATATGACCCTTAAAACTACCTCCCGTTTGACTTGAAGTAGGTTGTTCTGTATTGTTTTCAGACATTTCCATGTTGTAAACAGGCAAAATGTTAAATACATTTCTTCTATGCATTGTGTTTATGGCCGAGAATGAAGTGATGCGTATCTTTTTGACAGCATATGGGAGTTGTTTGCTGTGTTTTGAGTAAACTGAAAAAAAGCCCCCACATGAAGTTCCGTACTTAAGCCTACAAGCTGTTCTAAAATTAGTCATTTTGCTGTAGAGCAAAACCACACCATAGCAAGGTGTTGAGCTACAAAAGTGTGATCAGCCTTCAAGAAGTCCCACCATGCAAATCAAACAGTGCCTTGGCCAGAGGTGTGTTCTCAGTTCAACAGCAATGAGAGAAAGCAAGCAGAGGGGCCTGAAATTTACCCAGCTAAATCAGGCTGAAAGCAGCTGCTCATCCTTTTTTTCCTATCTGTGAAAGACTAATCTCCCTTCAGCCAGCCCTACTCTGGATGAAAGTAACTGAAGCATCTCACTGGTGCTTCTGCAGAAACACTGGTGATGGTTAGGGTGTTTTGATCTTAACTGACAACATACAGACACTGACCTCTATTTCTTTGTTTCCTTTATTTTAAACCAGGATTACAGTTACCCAAACAAGGTGTTTGAAATGGGCAGTTAGAAACAAAGTGTATTTTGAACAACAACAAATGTATTTATTTATTTTCCCCCCAATTTCTCTTCTCTTTTAAAATCCATTTTACATTCATTTATTTGCATACTTACTGACTCTGTAGCTCAGTGGGTAGGGCACTCACCTGGGATGTCAGACATCTAGGTTCAGTTCATTGTTCCAGCGAATAGTTTCATAGTAGCTAAGGTCAGGAGGGACCTGAACAGATCATTTGGCCTGACCCCCAGCCACAGGCAGGAATGAATGCTGGGTTCACAAGACCCCAGACAGGTGATCGATCATCCAACCTCCTCTTGAATTTGCCCAAGGTAAGGGCGAGGACCACTTCCCTGGGAAGCTGGTTCCTAATTTTGGCCACCCAAACTGTAAAATATTGCCTTCTGATCTCTAACCAAAACCTATTCTCCATCCGCTTATTACCACTGTTCCTTGTCACCCCAGGAGGTGCTGGGGAGAATAGGGCTCTTCAGTTACGATAAAATGGAAAGCTCCCGTCTCTACCACCATTCTCCACTTCTCAATAGCCTTTTGAACGGGCCATAAAGGGGAATTCCACTGAGAAATGGTGGGCTCCACCAATCCGGCCTGCAATAGTCCCTGCACCATTTCACTCACCCCTTTTTCAGCCTCAGGCATCACGGGACAGGGATGCACAAAACGTGGCTTTGCTCTCTTTTCTAGTTTGACTTGTATTTCAACTTTAGTATTCCCCACATCCCACTCTGAGCAGACCTGTGGCCCGTCCATGGGCATGGGAACCTCCTTTTCTAGGGCCATCACTCTTTGGCAGGACCTGTCTATAACACAGTGACTCAGGACATTGGTTTCTAAAATCCTTATTGGGTGCCAAGTAGCCAAACTTTACCATACCTTTAATTTCTCGTCCTCTAATTGCTTCACCCCCTACCCCTTTTAGTACTACAGGGCACCCATTGGGGGGGGGGGTCTCATTGAAAGACTGTAACCTCTGCCCCTGTATCCATCAGGAACCACCCTGCCACCTCCCCACCTTCCATCTTAATTTGGACGAAATGGTACCTCCTAGAATCCCTGGGGATTCACCCCATCGGGAATGAGGGAAGGGGCGTCTGTTGCATCCCCTCCCTGCCCCCCCCCCAGTCTAGGTGTAAAGTCTTCAAATTGGGAAAGTGCCTGACCAGTGTCAGGCTTTTCTGGGGGGGTGGGGGGGGCAGGGGCGGCTGAGGGGACCGCCACAACTGCACAGCAGTTTTTATTCCCCGAGGTTATTCTCTCTCCAAAGTCTATACAAGTCACTGGTGGGTTTCCCATCAATTTGCCGTAAAGGGATCCCCTTCTTCCTTAGCTCAAACCAGAGTTGTCGGAGGGGAATTTTCTTTGAGTTCACTGACATCTCTTTTACTATCGCCACCTGCTTCAACTTTGGGTGTTCCCCTGTCAAATTAGTTGAGAGTTTGCAACCCTTTTATTATCTCCTTTAGGGGATGGTCTGTCCAGGTGTCGTATCATTGCAGCAAAAGGCCTTGCAAGGGACCTGACCCTTTACGAAGGGTGCTTTCCCAGGCAGTCCCAGTGACTATGACCCGCAGCGGGTCTGTCTCTAAGCGTCCCTTCAAAGCTGCCTCGATGAACACATCTCTGCTTAACTGTTGCACCGCCCCCAGCAGTCAACGCACCTTGGTTCTGTAGCGTGCCAATCTTTAGCCAATTCCCATGTGTCCAAGGTTTTTAATGCAAACCCAATTAACTGATAAGCATAATACCCTGACATCTTCAAATCACAGAATCATAGAAGTAGGGTTGGAAGGGACCTTGTAGATCTTCAAGTCCAACCCCCTGTCCGAGTGGGAGAAAAAAAGAAAAGAAAAAACTGGACTCAAATGAGTCCAGCCAGGTAGGCATCAAGCCTCTTCTTAAAGACCCCCAGGGTAGGAGCCAGCACCACTTCCCTAGGAAGTTCGTTCCAGCTCCTAGCCGCCCTAACTGTGAAGTAGTTCTTGCGGATGTCTAATCTAAACCTACTCTCCAATAATTTGTGTCCATTGTTCCTTGTCATGCCAGGGGGTGCTAGGTGAAACAGTATCTCCCCCAAATCCTTCTGGTCCTCCCTAGTTTATAGACAGTCACCAGGTCCCCCCTCAGCCTTCTCTTGTGAAGGCTGAACAGGTTTAGGTCCTGCAGTCTTTCAATGTAGGGTCTGCCCCGTAGTCCCCAGATCATGCGGGTGGCCCTCCTCTGGACCCTTTCAATGTTGTCCACATCCCTCCTGAAATGGGGCACACAGAACTGGATACAGTACTCCAGCTGTGGCCTGACCAGCGTCGCAGAGGGGGAGGATCACCTCCCTGGCTTTACCTGAAATGCACCTGTGGATGCACAACAAGGTCCGGTTAGCCCTGCCAACCGTGACCTCACATTGTCGGCCCACGTTCATCTTGGAGTCAGTAATGACTCCAAGATCCCTTTCTGCCTCCGTGCTCTCAAGAAGGGAGTTTCCCATTCTATAAGTGTGCTGCTGGTTTCTACTGCCTAAGTGCAGCACCCTGCACTTGTCAGTATTCAAACGCATCCTGTTTATGTTAGCCCACTCCTGTAACCTATCCAGATCTTGCTGCAATCTTTCCCTCCCTACTAGCGTGCTCACCTCACCCCAAATTTTGGTATCATCAGCAAATTTAAGTAGGTTGCTTTTCACCCCGTTGTCCAAATAGCTGATGAAGAAATTGAACAGCAGGCCCAAGGACCGAGCCCTGGGGGACTCCACTACTCACTTCCCCCCAGGTTGAATATGACCCATCCACCACCACCCTCTAAGTATGACCCTTGAGCCAATCTGCAATCCATCTGACTGTGTAGGCATCAATGCCACAGTCGCCTAGTTTTTTAAAAAGGATGGGGTGGGAGACGGTGTCAAAGGCCTTACTGAAGTCTAGAAAGACTACATCCACAGCGACACCTGCATCCATTGCCTTTGTGACCTGATCATAAAAGGCAATCGGGTTGGTCTGACATGACCTGCCCCTAATGAAACCATGCTGGTTGCCCTTGAGTATCATCCCTGAAGCCAGCCCATCACAGATGTGCTCCTTGAGGATCTTCTCAAAGTTTCCCAAGGATAGAGATAAGACTGACAGGCCTATAGTTGCCCAAGTCCACTCTCTTCCCTTTTTGAAGATGGGGACTTCAGCTATCTTCCAGTCATCTGGCACCTGGCCCAAGCACCACAACCGCTTGTAAAGCCATGCCAAGGGCCCTGCAATAACCTCAGCTAGCTCCCTCAACACCCTGGAGTGGAGAGCATCTGGACCCGCTGACTTGAACACGTCCAGCCCCTCCAGCAGCTCTCTAACCCAGTCCTCCCCAACCTGAGGTCTGGAGGCGTTCCCCTCAAGTCTGTCTGGCATCACAGCGGGGAAGTCCTGGTCCTTGCACAAGAAAACGGAGGTGAAGAATTGGTTAAAGAGTTCCGCTTTCTCCTCTGGCGCAACCACCAGATTGCCCAGCGTACTTTGCAGGGGCCCTGCATTACCTGGTGCCTTCTTCATCCTCCCTATGCATTTGAAAAAGGACTTCTTATTATCCTTGATCTTGGACACTAGTCCTAGCTCTATGTCCACCTTAGCTTTCCTGACAGCCCCTCTACAGCCCCAAGCAGAGGAGGTATACTCCTCTTTGGAGATAGCACCCCCCTTCCACTGGGTGTATGCCATCTTTTTGGTAAGCAGGCATTTCTGGACACCCTTGGTGAGCACTCTTGCCCCCCTTGCTTTTTGTTGGGATGGACTCTTGGGCCCTGAGTATCGTTTCCTTAAGGAACGACCACTCGTCCTGGACACTGAGTTCCCCTGCCCTCAAGGACCCCAGCGTCTCACCCACTAGTCTCAACTTGTTGAAGTTGGCCCTCCTAAAGTCTAGGACTACCATCTTGCTGCAGGCCCTTGACACCCTATTGAAATATATTCTCCGAAGCTTGTGCTGACTTATACCATTTCCCTGTGAAAATTTTTGTTATTACTGTCATTGCCTCTCGCAGGGTGAAGAATTTATCTTTCTGCCGGGTCACTACTTGATTAGTGGCCAAGTTTCTTTTGCGTCTTTTTCCCAGCCTCCCAGTTCAGTTTGGAGGTCTGCTGGCTTCCAAGGAGTCACCTCCCATTGCTGTAGGCCAGACCGCCCATGTTGATCCTGCTGCACTCTAGACTTCATAATGTTACTTACCTCTGATTGCACTGGAGGGGATCCTCCCTCCTAGGAGGTTGTCTCCTCTTTTATTTCTGGAACAGAGAGGGCAGGTTGGTCACCCTGGTCCCCGACTAGATCGGTTGCTGCCACTTCTGGTCCCTCCCCCTGGTTCCAGATCCTCTGATGGCAACAAAGTCGTCACCATTTGCCACAACAAAGAAATGGCACCTTTTAGCAACACGGTTTTCCCGAATTTTCTGCCTATTTGCCACTGGGCAAAAATGCCTTCCACCACAGCAAGGTCCCTCACCTCAGAGGACACCCATAGATGCACTCTTTTACTAAGCTCCACCAGACTCGTGGTTTTTCCCCGGCGTATGAACATATCCACTACTCCTCAGACACAGCTGGCCAGGCCGCCCTCAAGGAGGGGTCTTTCATGCCTGCGTTCTCCACCACTTGTAGGGGCTCCCTCCCTTCCCAAGGGGGAAAGTGAGTTACCCACAAGTTACACGCCAAGGTAAAACCCAGTTAAAACTCTTCATTGCAAAGAAAGCAGTATACACACAACCCAAATTATTATTGTAGCACACCTACAAACTGCTAGTGCGTCAGGCTGGAGGCAAAGGCACTCCAAACCCTATCCCATGTATTACCTGCTAGGTCTCAGGAACCCCACCCTGTGTCCAAGGTGGCGAGACTACCTCCTTTATCAGGTCCTCAACCTTGTCCTCTCCGAAGTAGTTCCGCCCAAGGCTTTGTTCTTATGACCTTTATACCTTTCTGCCTCCCAACCCCATGGGATCCTCCAATCACACAAATCTAGCCTTATCACCTTTTACGGGTTAGAGCAAGCCTCAGCATATGCTGCAAAGCAGAGTTACCTCGGGTCTTGCCACAGTTCCCTTTCCAAGGCAGTTATTTCAGGCCCTTAAGTTACTTAAAGCAGATCCCCTTTTTGTTATCTGCAGCAGATCAGCAGATGCATTAGGTCATTATCCCATGGCCTCCGGGTTCTCCGAAGCCCACTCCCACCCTGGGATGTCAGTTTGGCCTCCTCAGGACGGGCCTCACAAAAGTGCGGTGCCCAGTACTGGACACAGTACTCCAACTGCTGCCTGACCAAAGTCGCAGAGAGGGAGAGTATCCCTACTCTGGACCAGCTTGAGATGCATCTTTGGATGCATGACAAGGTATGACTGGCCTTGCTGGCTGCGGTCTGGCACTGGCAGCTCATGTTCATCTTGGAGTCAATAATGACCCCAAGATCCCATTCCGCCTCTATGCTTTCAAGAGGAGAACTCCCCAGGCTGTATGCATGATAGCTGCTCATGAAAATAGCTGATCATGAAAAACAGAACACCTTCAAACAGGAGAGACTGATAGAAGCTCACTCCACAATACACAATAGACTAGTGGTTAGAGAACTCCCTTGGGATATGAAAGGCCTAGGTTAAAGTCCCTCCTGCAAGTCAGGCAGAAGAAGGAGTTAAAAAACAGGTTTCACACCTCCTAGGTGAGTACTCTAACTAGCAACTTGGAACAATAGAGGATAACACTCTCTCTTCCACCTCATCTCCAATTATCTTGCAAGAGCCCAGTCTTTTAGGTCTGCTAGATCAGTCCATCAGCAGCAGCAGAAAGGGGTTTTGAGTACCTCCTGTCACTAGGCAACAAAGCTCCTTTCTAGATTAAACTCCAAAACCTAAGGAGCCAGATTAAAAGCCTTCTGCTCTGATCTCTTCAAGTGATTTTGCACAGCTGTATCTTGTGCTGATATGGAAACTGGTGCAAACATTTGCCTGCATGGGACAAATATAGATATGTCACCTTTATGATCATACCTCATTTCCTACCACAGTAAGAGGAGTGCAGAGGCTCTGCTGCTGGATCCTCAGGAGTCCTAATGAATAAAAATAAGCACAGCAAGAATTCTACTCCCCCTATCAAGGTTAACTTACACCCTGTTTTAAGTACATTGAAGGTCAAAGAGAGACTGAAGTCCGAAGTGTTCACATTTTGACATTTCTGCCACACTTTCAGCATATTCTCATCTGAAAGCTTTAAATCAAGAAAGTTGTAAATACTCATTATTTTAGAAATAAGACAGAGAACACTATATTTATAAAACAAAAATGCTTGAAAGTTGAGAAATTCAGCATGAAGGGTCACTAAACAAACTTTGACCTCATAAAATGAGTGTTAACAAGCCATTTTTTCCCCAACCACTATATCCCCATTTCCATAATTCATGCACATTTCCATTATGAACTACAAACCTTCATTCTCTCTAGTATAAAAGCAGTTACATATGGACCAGTCTAAGGCACAAAGCTTTCCTCCTTCAGCTACTTTCCATTTCTCAGGCAACCTGCAGTGTAAATAACCTATCAACACTACATTAAAGACCCAGTCTGCTTGAAGTACTGTGGCTCACTGCTGGGAAAAGGAAAACCAACAAGTCCAAATCATCACTTTGCCTTTCTTTTTCAACTTTTTATGTACTGTGCTGTTGGAACTGCAGTGACATCCCATTGTGAAAAGATACAAACTATAGGATGATTACATTCAGCTAGCTACCAGTAAGGAGTAAACATTGGGCAAAAAAGATGGTTAGATTAAATGGCTCACAGAAATTTAATTGGACGTTTCTTTATTTTCAGTGCAAGCCTCTTCTACTTAAAATTCACAAACCAACAGCCCCTGAAAGCCACCCTGCCATAAATTAAATACAAAGAAACTCTACCTGAAGCAGAGATTTTACCCTGAAAATGGTGAAATGCTGTAGATTTCACCAGGGACTTTACTATTTCTAATGGTTTTCCATTAAAAGTTCTCAGACACAGATATGAAAAAAACCCAGAGATAGTCAGATTTTTCCTCTTATTTGACCTTACTTTTGCATTTCCTGAGTCGAGGTGGAATGCGCTCACTGTCTCTCTCTCATTAAACACAAACACAGGCAAACATAAGGGTAGATCCCCCCCACCCCCAACACACTTAAGTCTTATCAAACGTAACATTTACCTTTGAACACTAAACTTATGAATGGAAGGTGGTCAAACATCCACATTTCAGGGTAGAATTTGACAAACAGAAACTATTTATCGAGGTCCTCTGTAATTACAGGAACATCATTAGCTCAAGAAAAAAAATCACTTAAAAATTCTATCAACTGCAAGCAACCAGACTAGTACTAAATGTGGAAGACATCAAAAGATATTTTTTCAGGATTTCTTGTGTCAGCATTTTCCCTCTCATTTTCAGCTACTGCGTATCTTAGTCACCCCTGTACAAATAAAGGTCACTTCTACAAATATACTTACATAATGAATAACTTTATCAGGCAAACAGTAATCATCAGGACACTGATCACATGAGATATTTGGAGAATCAGGACTTGATTTAGCTTCCTGTGTTATCTGTAGTTTCTTCACATAGCTATGAGATAGGGAAAAAAGGCAAAAAAGGCTTTTTAAATACTAAAAAAAAAAAAATACACTGCAGATCCATGCAAATTGGAAAGGACATTAATGGACAGGCACTAGACCCAAGGCTAATTTTAACTTGTATTTTAGTTAAATGGATTTCAAATTGACATGTCTCCTTGAACAAAGCCTTGGTAATTTATTGTTACTCAAGTTCTAGTTTCTATTTTAACTGGTAGAATTTTTTTATATTTAATTGCTCTCTCTCTCAGAAAGTAATTAACAATAAGATGCATCTCAGTGGTTTTAAGTGACCATCAAACCACAAAATTGAGACAAACACAATGTTGGGAAAGTAGGCTCTATACAAGTGCAAAACCTTGCAGGGTTAAGAATAGATTTTATTAACAAAGTCTAATCAAGTATGCTCCAAGTGTCGTAGGCTTAAAATATTCAAATCATCAACATGTTATAGCTACATGGCCAAAAAATGGAAATAAAACAAAGGGTAACAACTGATTTGCGAGATGCAGATTTCAGATACAATAAAGGAACGAAAACATATGAAGGATCAAGTACTATACAGTGCAGGCTCATAATAAGAATCTGACCATTATCACACAAGCCAGTGATGTAGAGTAGTCTGAGATCCAACTTGCAGCTATAGATATCATTGAAAACCAACAGAAAAAGGTTGGTTTCCATTTCCAGCTGGAACTAACTGCAGAAAGCACACTATCTGATACTTCACTTCAGCTGGCCCAGCCTTTCAATTAGATAACCTAAATCTCCACAGCCTTGCAATCTGTTGACTTGCACCTGTGCAAAGTAAATGAAAAATATTTTCTTCAGACTGGGTATCCAGATATGGTCGTTCTTACTGGAGAGTTAATAATCACCATGCCAAAGCTTAAGTGGAACATATATACATGCACATATGCTCACGGTCCACACAATGAGCTATTTAACATTTAATAAAAGCAGTTCAGTATGTATTTATTACAAAAATTATGCGGGGAAAGAGACTATACAAGATTTTGAAGCAATCTTTGGATAAAAGCCCATCATATACAACTCACACTTTGGGTTAGAGACAATCATATTTTTATCATAGGTTAATCATATATTAGGCTGAGTTTAGCCATGTAAGCTCGTAACTGCTATTCAGAAAGTTCCTGCTTAGCTGCTGCCTAATTCTTGGGCACCTACATTTTCTAGGTACCTCCCTGCTTGATTAGGCTCCTACAGTTTTGCCTCGGCGGCCTGTACCGCACACTTAAGTGCTTAACCAGTTAATCATATTTTAAATTGTAACCTGGCCACACATTCAATCAACCAAGGGTGTAATAAAACAAGGAATAAGTCACAAAATTACTCAACAAAAAATGTACAATGACCTCCTTCCTATCACACCGTTAATTGAACTTATGGCCAGGTGCTCCCCTGTGGCTAGGAGCCCAATCTGTTGATGAGGCTCCCAGCTGCAGGGGCACACACAGCTGATGGGGCTCACAGCTGCAGACATACCCCATGCACTCAAGCGGATGGGAGTGCTGCAACTAACAGGACCCCTAGCCACAGGAGCTTGCTACTAGCCAATGCTATTCTTCACTAGATCAGTCCCTAATCATTGCACACCCTTTTCCTCCAAGATCAAGTTTCTTTGTCAGTCTCTTCAATTACACACACACTCTGTATATGGGCTTTTTATCACGGATGTGGTTCCCCCCCCCGCCTTTTTATAGGAAATAAGCTACTTGCTTGGTCTAAATAAGAGATCACCAACCTGAAAAGCAGAAAAACTGCATAATGGATTGGTTACTGTTTTGTGTGCAAGTGGTCACACATTCACATCTGGTTATTTACTTTGTGAGTGAGAATCTAGTGCCTTTGTTATACAGATGCCTCGCTAAGTAACTGTTATATTTACTCCTGGTTTTAAAACTCTATTATTCTCAGGCATCTGAACAGAGTGACTTGTTAATCTTGTAAGCACCTTCAATTGCATTTACTAAACTAAAAGAAAATCCCAAATATCTGTTTGAAAAAACAAAAGCTTTGTTTAGGAAAGGCTATGGTTACAAAAAGAACAAAGAGGAGGAAAAGCAGGAGTAAAATTCCTTCAAAATGAAAGCCAAACTTCATATATTACTTGCCAAAAGAACCAGAGCTCCAGATGCTACCAAGAATTCCATGGGGGCAGGCTTCTCATCCCATGTACCTTAAAGTTTAATTTAATAAAAATAACTTAAGAGTCATCTTAATCATCGCATTAGGATGTTTTTTGTTTTAGGTATTCCTTTCCAGTGATTCATGTGGATCTCTAAGTCAAGGTTACCTACTAACCAGAAAAACCCAAGTGAAGTTTGAGTGGTAATAAATGATAAGTTTGTACATGGCACCATATTTTGCATAATGCAGACAAGTTACTCAAGACACCAAATTACATAACCACCGCTATAATAAATTACACGATAACGAATATTCTAAGCAAGTTAAGGATAAGAACTAGGTTTGAGTTCTACGGTATTTTGATATTGAGGTACTCCTATTAAACTTTGGTCAATTTAACAAATGTTCCAAAATTCTGCTTTTGCAGAAAAAAAAGTGTAGACCAGCGGTTCCCAAACTCAGATAAATTGCGCACTACCAATTTAAAACGATACAACCTTAAATACCACAAGCAAATTTGTCAATTCAACCTTAAGTACCACCAGCTAATTTTTCTCAGACACAGTAATTATAATAAATTTGTTACCATGTACCACTGACAGGTTGTCTGCATACCACTGGTGTTACGTATACCACAGACTGGGAACTGCTGATGTAGACCATATGTCTGTCTATTTATGCTGTGAGTTAGGAGGCAAAGGAACACAAGAACTGAAAGGGGCCTTCTGCAACAACAAGTCAAGTCCTCTACATACATAAACAGTCCAGGAATCCCCCTCATCTTGTCACTTTGAAGCCCCATATCCAAATACAAGGCACAATAAATAACACATCAAGGACATTCTGAAACACACCATAGGTAAAAACACAGACAACAAAGACACTACTTATGTCCTGCCACTGCAATAACATGAAAGTAATCAGTTAACAAATGCTAAGATCCCACAGCAGTGCTGTCCTATTGGCAGCCTGGGGGCTGCATACAGCTTGCAAGAGATTATTGGTGGTCCCCAAGGCCCAGGCCACTCCACAATGTGCTGATGCCAGGAGTCTGTAAAAAACTTAGCAACAGTTAGGATGCTAGCATGAGCTGCTTGCCCGCCACTGATTCCTGACCCTTGTTTGTCCCATAGATTATAAGCTATTTTTTGCCAGGCACTCTCTCTGTTACATTTGTACCGTGGTGTCCTAACTTACTAGTAGGTGCTACAGTAACACAAATAAGCCATTGTATACCCAGCCTTAGAGACTGAAATTTAAAAAAAAAAAAAAAAAAAGAATCACAGCTTCAATGCAACTCAAAAGTGACATCAACCAATCCTTTTCTGACTTCTGCTGTTGATTCTTGTTTTTTTTTAACGCCATTTTAAAATTATGCATGGCAATCATCCAGTATTCCAGAAAGGCTGTACTTTGATTAGTATGCTTCTCACACCTGCACTTCTCTTTCTTAGCTCAATTAAGGTGTGACATCTCACTCAACTAGTTTTTACTGAATATTAAATTTTTTTCCAAATACTTAGTTTGCTTCAAATCTGTTTCCACAAAATGAGCAATATGTTTTCAGGGACTGCTAGAAAGCAATACCATTCAATCATGTTATAAGGAGCAAAAGATGAATAGGTAAAAGGGATGTAACATTGTATTAAAACACCAACACAGTTATGCAAAAATAATTATTAGCTCTGATAGAAACATACAATATATGACAATCTACTTAAATGCTCATACAAATGTTATCTTCATACATGTTGTACTCTGCCTCTCCCTTACAGAAATGCTTCCTGTAAATCATGTTCTCATCAAATTCTTATGACTTCCTGATTAATATTATGCATCTGAATCCCCATCCTGATGTCTGTACTATGCTATAAACTCTGGATCACTCCCAAGGAGATGATAAAATGAACAAAAAGTTACTATTTTACTTTCTCATACCTGCTTTGCCACCCCCTAAGCAACTAAAACATTTTCTTTTCAGGCCCTGAAGATTTTAAAATTGTTGCTTTATGTTCATAAAGTCCCAGCATGTGCATAACAGAAAAAGGATGTATTTCTTTAGTCTTTTCATCTGTATTCCAAGGCAGCATAGCATTGTTGATAACCCCAGTCCCATACCTTCAGTGTACAAAAAGTTTCTTTGCAAAATACAGTACAAAATGTTGGTCCCCCAAATAAATCATTTCTTTTTTTTTTTCTTCTTTTCATCTGCTGCAATTTTTAGTTTGGCTTCTTCCACTGTAAGTGCTCCCAGCTTCTTCTTTTTTGCTTTCTTTACCTTTTCCTTGATAGCTTCAATATCAATTTTTGTTTCAGTAGAAGCTATGTAAAAAGAGTTAAAAAAGAGAATCAGTCACCCATTCTGTTTTTTTTTTTTTTTTTAAGTATACACTAGAAATTGACTACAAAGCAAGTCCATATCTGTATACCTTAAGTGGTCTCTAAGAAAAATAAAATTCAAGGCGCAGAATTTTAAAGGTTTTTTTAAACTATTCTAACATTATTCCATAGCTGGATTTGGTAGAGTTGATAGCATATAACATGTATTAGAAACCATTTTTTTAAATAGCATCTGAGAACAGATGATGGACTCTGCACTGAGACACAATATCTGACACCTGTCAAAGCATGAATGCATTTTTGTTCCAAAAATTAACTTAAGGGATGTGCTGCCTGGCTAAAACATCCTGGCTAAAACATCCACAAATGCGTTAAAGAGGTGTTTTGTTTTGTTTTTAGTTTTGGAGGAAGGACACGAGTTGTGGAATTTTTTCTCTCCTTATTTTAATTCACCAGTCACGGACCTGTGCAGAGGAACAGTAGTGATATTGTTAAAAGTATATTTATACTAAGCATATCAGAGCATACGAAGAATCATGAGTTTGCACAAAGTGTTCTTATTTTTCATAAACTACTACTTATTCCTACACAAAAATGAACCAGCACTTTGGGATTTCAGTTCTTTCCTAACATATAAAATACTCTTGTAATTTATATGGGAAGATAAAGAGGTAAACGTATCATACATAATATCCCAAAACGTAATTCCCCATTTGACAAAGGAGATTGTTGCTGACAAAGCTCATCTCCCTGACTAGTTAGTCCCTAAGGGGGACTAACCCTGCTATACCTTCTGCTGTAATTTGTCTTTATATTTCAAGTGCCATCCACAAAGTTGGTCATTTCTTTCAAATTAATGAAAGCACGAGCATGCCACAGTGAATACATTTCTATTGCTACTTCTTAATACCCAAAAGCTGAAGTAAGAAACAAATCTGTGATCCAGGGGACCCTCGTGAAACTACAGAAATACTGTTCTTGGATATTTTATTTACCCCTACCTATCTGCAATTCCACTAATGGATTTAGTTGGTGAAAATCAACCTAGGCTGGTCCTTCTTGCCACAAAATAAATTTTCATATTCTATACTACCACCCACTAAACTAAGGAACAGCAGACAAAACAGCAGAAAGGGTTTTAAAACAGGAAATAAAACTTACCTTTCTTAGGTTTTACAACTGGCTTTTCCTTGGGTGGGATGAATGCTTTGTTTCTTTCCTCTTGTCTTCTACTAATGGCTTCAGCTTGTTTTGCCTAATATTACAAGAAATATGGTCAAAAACTTTTGTTGCCAAGCACATAAAACAAAGCAAGAATATGACTAACCTGTATGATAAAGGCGAAAACAAAAATCAGAATAACTTTACCTTTTTCTCTTCTACTCTCTTTCTTTTTTTCAGGCTCTCTTTCAAGAAATATTCTCCACTTGCCAATTCTTTATCAATCTGTAACACAAAATCAAAAACATGTTTATGGACTATGAAGAAAATGTAGCCAAGGTGTTTAAACTATGACTTCTCAACAACAGGTATCAACTGAGTAAGGCTCCCAGTCACAAACTAC
The DNA here is from genome assembly GCF_052110815.1 of Crocodylus siamensis. NCBI lineage: Eukaryota > Metazoa > Chordata > Crocodylia > Crocodylidae > Crocodylus > Crocodylus siamensis. The sequence goes on from NC_143398.1 coordinate 72,008,477, forward strand.
TTTGGATCAAGATGGTCAAGCCCCTTTACCTTTCTGTGAAATAAAGCAGAACAGTCTGACCTGGCTTTCTGGCTGTGGAGGTGGGAATGGTGTGTATTCCTTCTTAATATTTTTCTTCTTTGGCTCCTTGCGTTTTTTCAAGTTCTTGTGTTTGAACCGCGGCAAAAATCTTTCCCAACTCTGTCCTCTTAGTTTAGGGTCTTTTGATAGCTCCCTTTTAATCATGAGAGTCTGTAATAATTAAAAAATAGTAAAAAGAAATATTTAAAAACAAGATCGCTGTAGCACCACAGAGATCCTGTTGGCATATATGCTAAATTGCATTACTTTAAGCATTACTACAATAAAGCACAGAAGAAAACTAGGTTGCTTTAAGCAAGAGCAGTGAGACTAGAGTGTACTTGCGCTCAGACTGAAGGACAAAGGCCCCTGACAGACTATCAATTAAAGGCATAAAGGGCATCTATACACATACTCTGGGAGTTGGGGGAGGAACACAGCCAGCACTTTACCGCTCTAATTAAAAGCGGCCAGAGCATCACGTGCATCAGCATCCCCCCGCTAGTTAGAGTGCCCACACTGCCATTTCTCAGCACAGGGATGTGACACTGGAGTCTATGACACTAGAAACGACTAGAGTGTGGTAATCACCACGCTCCAGCAGACTCAATCAATTCTGCTCTAACACGCTGTTATAACAACACATTGGAGCAGCCTCCCACCACATGTATAGTCACCTCATGGAATCTAATCCACAAACACAAGAATAGTGCCCTACCATCCTACATGTGCATGGCAGGAGGCACAACTGTGGCATCAAGGACCATATCCTAATCACATTCTATTGCCAGTGCAGGAGCCTGGGATCATGATCCCAGGCTCCCCTAGACTGGTAAGTACAAAGTTTAGCAGTGCCTGGTGCACCAAGCTCAAAGTGCCAGTCAGCCTGGCCACACGTTCAATTTAAGGCATGATGGGAATGAGCCACAAAAGTTATTACACATTTTGTATGAGAACTCTGTGGCTTATTCCCTATTTTATTAAAGCATTATTTGCATGAACTTGCAGCCTCGTTGCTACTTAAGATGCAATTTAGTAGTTAATTAAGTCCTAAGGGGCCAAAGTATACTAGTTTACACATAAATCAAGGCAACTTGGCTATCATATAAATGAACATGCAGTTTTCCTTTATTGCTCAATTAGATGCTATTATTATTCTACTGATGTACACAACTAAGGGTATTTCAAGATAATCTGAAGGAAATATAGTCTTCTTAAAAGGTGCAACATAAAAGAAATTCTCAAAATAAGGCATCATATGAATACTTAACAAAGATGCTTTATTACAAGGAATAGAATTTGGAGTGAAAGACTGCTAACCACATGTATGGTGTGAGTTAATGAGCTAGCTAGTCCATATACATAGAACTACACGCACCTTAATATTATATATGGGATGTATATTCTTCATGGTGTCCAAAACAGCTCTTCTAACCTAGTTTATAAAAAAAAATAAAAGGAAATTGAACTCATCATTGGCATTATAAATTGTACTAACATAATAAATATTAAACAATACTTTCAAACTCCTTCGTACCAGTGAAATATTAGAAGAAAAATCCTCCTCTGAACCTTTCTGAATTAGCTATCTTAGATGGCATTTGTAACTTGGGTAAATATGTTTAGAATAAGAATATTAAGATATGTGGGGAGCTGGAGGAAAAGCAAGGGCAACACTGGACCCCTTGTCAGATGGGACAACTGACAACCAGGAAAAAAACCAACCTATTAAATGTGTCCTTTCGTTGGTCTTTCATCAGTCCCATGGGATGCCCATGTCTGTGACGGGACAGGGAGGTCTGGCTGAGGGAGATCTCCTGCCCTCCATTAATGCTGAACTCGTGAAAGAACACCAGCTGGAGTACTGCGTCCAGTTTTGGGCTCCACAATTCAAAAAGGAAGTGGAGAAGCTTGAGAGAGTGCATAGAAGAGCCACGAGCATGATCAGAGATCAGGAAACAAGACCTTACGATGACAGGCTGAGAGCCATGGGGCTCTTTAGCCTGGAAAAGCGCAGGCTCAGGGGTGACCTGATGGTCACCTACAAGTTTATCAGGGGTGACCACCAGGATCTGGGGGAACGTTTGTTCATCAGAGCGCCCCACGGGATGACGAGGTCAAATGGTTATAAACTACTGCAAGACCGTTTCAGGCTGGACATAAGGAAGACTCTTTTTACTGTCCAAGCCCCCAAGGTCTGGAACAGCCTGCCATTGGAGGTGGTTCAAGCATCTACATTGAACACCTTCAAGAGTAAACTGAATGCTTATCTTGTTGGGATCCTATGACCCTTTGGGCAGTGGGGCTGGACTCGATGATCTTCCGAGGTCCTTTCCAGCCCTAACATCTATCAAATATGTTCATTACGTTAATGGCCTCTCTAAAGTGTGGCTGTTTCAATATAAAGGGGCAAAATCCAAATTTCTCAAATTTACTTTTGTTTTCTTTAAAAAAAAAAAAAAAAAGTTCACAATATTCTCTGGAACTGTTTAATTCCACTAAACAGTTGCTTTCAACACATTCTTTTGAAGCATTTATAACTCAATTTTACATTCAATCAAGGTTAGTTTTCCTTTAACACCAAGGAAATTAACATATTTACTTAGACATAAGATGTCCATGAACACAAGATGACCACCAATAATTATTCTATATATGAGAAATTTATACATTTGTTGCTATTTTTCAAATATTGAACCTAATTATTGGAGATTTGCCTTGAATTTGTCCCCCTTTCCACTGCTATAGAAGGGAATATATCTGGGACATCAGGCAGCCACCATGCCCTGTGCCTCCCCCCATATTTCTTCCACCTGTGGCCCCCTCCCCAGCTCCTGGCAGACCCTGCTCTCCCTGAGTACATGGAAATGAAGAACAAATTTGAAAACACTGACCTTAAAAATAAACAGAATGTTGGTTATATTTTTCCATTACTGAATGCATGCAGATTTTGGCAGCAGTTTAATGACAAACAATGTATTTAATGAGATTTCCTTGTGTGCACATGTGAGATCAGGGCTTTTTTTACCCCATGCTGATTATACTGTCTTGTATACAACCTTGTCTTGCATTTGAGTAAATACAGTAGTTTAAAATTCCTGTATCTTTGCATTTAAGTTTCCAAACGAAGACTATGTCTTGCATTGTTTCTGCTTCTTATGGTCTATGAAGGACATGGATCAATTTACATTTTTCTAAAAAGCAACATATTTAAGAGAGCTAAATTTATTCACTCATTCCTTGGAGTCTCAGAACAGCAAAGACTTCCTGGGCCTGAAAAAGGGTGATTGCACCCAAAAGCTTGTCAAGAACTTTTTTACAACTACTTAGTTGATCTAATAAAAGATACCACATCTACTCAAAGAACCTTGCCGGCCTATGTCCTTAGACCAGCACGGCTATAACCAAAAACCCCAGACTCATACATGCATATGCAATGAATTAACCCATTTAGCAGTAACAATATGATTCAGCTTATGGTAAACAAACTGCTTTTGTATTAAACAGCGGCACAGGTATCGTGTGGAAGGTTGATGGGTGTAGGAGTCTGTCTCACCTACCACTTAGGGCAGGAATTGGCAATCTTTTGCCGTCACAGGATACAACCCAGCCCCTGTCACAGGCCACAGATCTCCACACACTGACACCCGATCGAGGCAGTTTGGGTAAGTGTTAGAGGTGCTTACGTCTGCAAACTTTCAAAAGTTTGTCATTAAGAAACAGGTGCTTTCTAGATCTGCTTAAAGTTTGCTGGATCTGAGCTGGGAAGATGATGACTAAGATCTATCATGGAGCTGGAGGCACAAGTCTCTTAAATAAGCTTACCTCTTTTATCCCACTAAAAGGTCCAACAGCTGAAACGGTGTTCCCTTGTACCATGATGTAACAGTTTGTTAAAAGTTCCAGGGCCTATACAAAAAAGGAAACAAGTATAAACTGGAGACCCAACACACAGGTAAAATCTTTGTGATTGTTGTGCATGCATCATGTACCTTCAGAGTAGATCCTTTTGGCCCAATAAGTCTGCCTCTTCTTTTTAAAAACCTGTCTCTGTTTCTCACTAGAGATCCTATTTTAATGATATCGCATGCAGTGTCATCCTGAAGGATACGCACAGCCTAAAAGCAAAACCAAAGATAAGAAATACAAGAAATGGTTTATCCTACAGCAAATCCTCACCTTTCAGCGCACTAAACTAAATGAAGGAAAAACTCATTACTACATCTTAAGCATGTGCCAAGAAAAGTTTACTCTATCCCTCTGTTAAATACTTCATTATTCTATAAGCAGTTCTCTTTCAAAGCTCATGCTTTATTTTGTTCCACTGAATTGACTGAAAACCCTAACTTTTGAAATGAGAAATACTAAATTAGATTTAAGATAATATTAAAATCTCTTAAGTACTTTATATGAATTACTTTTTTTTTCTACAAACCTGCTCAAACAGAACACTTCTTGCTAAAAGCTTTATTAAGTCTCTTGCTCTGATGATCATATATGGGTCAAAGGTTTTCTTCGTTGTGGTGACAGTCATGCTACCTTCAATTAAATCCAACGATGCATTTATATGCTGCAATAGTTAAAAACAAATCATCAGCCACATGCAGCCAGTCTCATCTTTAATAAAAACCTAAGGATTTTCCATCAAAAGAAGTAGGATACCTGAAATAAAACATGTTCACACTATACATTTGATTTCTACTATTTCTAAACTGACTTCCAGATTATTAAGTCTGTGGGAGCAACAAGCTACAGTTTATTCCTAAATAGTGCTTGAAAAGACACCAATCTTGACCTGCACAAGTGGTTCAATTCGAGTCTGCAAGAACCTCAATTAGGTTTACAAGCTGGATTCTGACTGCTTCGCACAGTCCCCATTAATTTCAGCTGGGCTCCCCACAGACTCAAGAGTCTAACCTCTTAACTTCAACTGCAGAACTAGATGGTTCAGGTCTTAAGGTACACATGCATCTGGAAATACATACTGAGAATGCCATCAAAATAAAGTGAACCCACCCAGGAAGGTAGACTAAGTAACCTGCATAACTGCAATCAACTTTTCAAATGGCAAAATGTAGTTTTATGAGTTAGTCTATGAGTATCTAGGAGTCATTCATACATGTTCATTCAAGGCTTTCTGCACCAGTGGCCAGCACTCTTTCAAGTAAGCCTCTCTGTACTTTGGAAACAGAGTTGCGAAACTGCTTTCTTCTAGAAGTCCTCTTGGGTTATCTCCTTTTGTAAAGGGCGCTTCTTTCCAGCCGTCGGGGACAGTGAGAAGCTGTGATTCATCCACCACTACAGACAAAAACGTCCCAGCATTAGAGAGCTTCTCTTTTCATCACCAACTCCCTTTTTCCTTCTTTTAATGGGTGCATAATGTGCCAATTTAAGGTACATTAGCCATTTTCAAGGTGCATTCAGGGTGTAAGTCTATACATGCAAACCCTTAATGTGTCTTAAAAATGGTGATTTTAGGCTACTTGTGCCTAAAATTGACTTCTACAAAAGAAAGCATCACAATTAAGCAGGCACAGCTAAAGCACCTTAACGCACATGTAGATGTGCTAAGAAGCATTAACACTGTGTACACTGATTGACATGGGATGCATTTGAGTCACAAGTCGGTCTGCATTAATGACCCTTTGCGCATGCATGTGTAAACATGTGCTTCAACTACTTTAATGCACGTTACGGCTAGGCGCAAGTAAAAGCATGTGCAGATGGGCCCAGTAGGGGCAGAGGTGTATTAGACCCACGCTAAGGGAGGTGTTGAGTGTCTCCATCTCCCAACGCAAGGGCAAGGCGGTGCAGGAAACCCACAGGGGCGCAGAGTCCCCAGCCCCGCCCAGAGGAGGGGGAGAACGCGGCCCGCGTATGCGCCCCCAGCCCCGCGGCGGAACCCGACAACCGCCCGCGCCCGCGGAACATCACCGTTTCCCGCCTTCTTTTTAGCGCGGCGCTTGGCCCGAGCCGCCGCCGCCGCCGACCTCCCGCTCTCACTCTTGGCATCCACAGCCACCGCCATGCTGCCTGCCACGCTCTCACCCCTCCCCCAGCGCAGCGGCGGAAGTGGCGTAGCCGTGACCGGAAAAGCCGCCCGGCCCCGCCACAGTGCATGCTAGGAACGCCAGACTGGGCACTGCTGCGCGCAGGCGCCGTGCGAGCAAACCGCTGGCCCCCGGTCCTGGGGCTGCTGACGCGAGCGGAGGTGGAGCACGTGGGCTTCGTACTACAGCCGCGGCGCCTCCCGTGAGGAGCAGCTCGCGCTGCCCCAGGCCCCCAGAAAAAACAAGACGCGCCCGTGCCGGGCTCCCCTGCGCATCTACACGTGCACAGTCATGCAAAGCAACACAGTGTGGTCAACGCAGTTCCGGAGTTTATTGCCCCCAGGCGCCACGTTTACACGTACGCCCAGGACGCTGAGCCGGGTCGGTAGGGGCCAGGGCTCAGGCGGCTGCGGAGGGGCTGGCGGGTGAGGAGGCTCCAGGGGTGGGGGGGAGCCCCAGCTGGTATGTCAGCACCTATCGGTGTCACCACACCCAGAAAACCCCAGCAGGAGGCTAGTACTTGTGTTTACAAGTACGAACCTGGTGCGGAGCTGTTTCTTGCGGCCTACTAGGGCCACGTCTATAGACATGAATGCCATGTGCCCCCAGAGGCTGGGGGAGCACAGCAACTGCTCTTAGGCGGCTGGCCCATGGTGGGGGTGAGCAGGGAGGTCCTGCACGTGTCGGTGGGGGGGTGAGCACCAGCCAGTAGTTGGTGACTACCTGCAGACTGCCAGCGGTGGCAATCAGGGACTGCCTGCACATGCCACTGTTAGTATTGGCAGGAGGAGGTACTGCTGGCAACATCAACACCACTTGTTGCAGGGGGGTACACCACCAAGCTCAGGGGGGGTCCATGTGCACCCCCTACACATCGCTAATGCAGAGAAATTAACCATCTCTGCAGTAAGGCAACACCACAGTAAATGTGTAGGACCACCCTCAGTGACAGGCTTGCCCTGGCTCAAGCTGTGGTAGGGGGAGCAGCACTGCAGGAGGTTTGCATTTGTGTAGATCAACACCCAGAGCAAAGCAAGAGTGCCACCAAGTGGGCAGCTGCTGCTGCCAGCTGGCAAGGCCTGAGTGGCAGCAGGACAGACGAGATTTACAGTCAAGGCCCTGCCGCACATTACACATATTTAACCAGCTCGTGGTGTATTGTGCAATAAATTGAGACTGGCCAGGTGCAAAGCAAACCTGGCCACATGTGCAAAGTAATGATTTCATAGATTTCATAGACATTAGGGCTGGAAGGGACCTCGGGAGATCATCAAGTCCAGTCCCCTGCCCAAAGGGCAGGAAGTCAGCTGGGGTCATAGGATCCCAGCAAGATAAGCATCCAATTTACTCTTGAAGGTGTTCAGTGTAGGTGCTTGAACCACCTCCGCTGGCAGACTGTTCCAGACCTTGGGGGCTCGGACAGTAAAGAAATTCTTCCTTATGTCCAACCTGAAACGGTCTTGCAGGAGTTTGTGACCGTTCGACCTCGTCTTCCCTTGGGGCGCTCTAGTGAACAAACGTTCCCCCAGATACTGGTGGTCACCCCTGATAAACTTATAGGTAGCCATCAGATCACCCCTGAGCCTACACTTTTCCAGGCTAAAGAGTCCCATGGCTCTCAGCCTGTCATCATAAGATCTGTTTTTCTGACCTCTGATAATGCGCGTGGCTCTCCTCTGGACTCTCTCAAGCTTCTCCACATCCTTTTTGAATTGTGGAGCCCAAAACTGGACGCAGTACTCCAGCTGCGGCCTCACCAAGGCCGAGTACAAGGGGAGAATGACGTCCCGGGATTTGCTCGAGAAGCATCTATGGATGCAAGCCAGCGTTTTGGTCGCTTTACTAGCCGCAGCATCGCATTGCAGGCTCATGTTCATCTTGTGGTCAATGATGACCCCCAAGTCTCTTTCTTCTGTAGTGCTATCCAACGTAGCACTGCCGAGCCTATAAGCATGCTGCAGGTTTTTCCTCCCAAGGTGGAGAACCTTGCATTTTTTGGTGTTAAACACCATCAGGTTCTCGTCTGCCCATTTGCTGAGCTTGTCCAGGTCAGCCTGGATCACCCGCCTATCTTCTGGCGTGGATGCTTTGCCCCAAAGTTTGGTGTCATCGGCGAACTTGGCCAGTCCACTCCTGACTCCAATGTCCACATCATTAATGAAGATGTTGAACAGGATGGGTCCCAGGACAGAGCCTTGAGGGACCCCACTGGTCACAGGACACCACGATGAGTGACTGCCATCGATTACAACCCTCTGGGTCTGACCACGCACCCAGTTTCCCAGCCAGCGGATCGTGGTGGAGCCAAGGCCACAACTGGCCAGTTTGGCCAAGAGGTGATCGTGGGATACCAGATCAAAGGCTTTTTTGAAGTCAAGATATATGACATCAATCTCTTCTCCCTTGTCCAGGTGATAGGTCACCTGGTCATGAAAGGAAATGAGATTGGTCAAACAAGACCTACCTGCAACAAACCCATGCTGGCTATCCCTTAGAATGTTAGCCTGGGCCAGTCTGTCAAGGATGGCCTCCTTAATAAGCTTTTCTAAGATCTTCCCCAGGATAGAAGTCAGGCTAATGGGCCTGTAGTTAGCCGGATCCACTCTCCTCCCTTTCTTGAAAATCGGCACCACATTGGCCTTCTTCCAGTCTTCGGGCACTAGAACACATCGCCAGGAGTTTTCAAAGATCCGTGCCAGGGGCTGGGCTATGACGCTCGCCAGCTCCTTGAGTACCTTGGGGTGTAGATTGTCAGGGCTGGCTGACTTGAAGGTATCCAGCTTCTCAAGGTGTTCCTTCACGAGGTCAGCATTTATGGAGGGTAGGGGATCCCCCTCACCCAGATTTCCCTGTCCCATAGCAGGCATGGGCGTCCCGTGGGACTGATGAAAGACTGATGCAAAGTACCTATTTAATAGGTTGGCTTTTTCCTGGGTGTCAGTTGCCAGTTGCCCCATCTGGTTTAGCAGGGGTCCAACATTGCCCTTGCTTTTTCTCCAGCTCCCCACATATCTGAAAAAGGACTTTCTGTTGTCCTTGATGCTTGAAACTAGTTGGAGATCAGTTGCAGCCTTGGCTTTCCTGGTTTGCTCCCTGCAGGACCAGACCAGCGTGGAGTAATCCTCCTTGGAGGTGAATCCCATCCTCCATCCTTTCTAGGCTTTCCTTTTTAGCCGCAGGAGGTCCGCTAGGTCCCTAGAGAGCCAGGGGAGCTGCTGTGCCTTCTTGCTGCCTTTCCTCCGTTGTTGGAATAGATTTAGCTTGTGCATTGAGGATCGCTTCCTTGAGAAGCAACCACTCTTCTTGAACTCCCATCTCCCTGGGGTCAGGGTCCCTGACGGCCTGACCGACAAGCCTCTTGAGCTTGTCAAAGTCGGCTTTTCTGAAGTCAAGGACTTCTGTGTTGCTGACTGACTTGCCAGCTTTACGGCGGATGGTGAAGGTGATCAGTTCGTGGTCGCTGTCACCCACGTGGTCATCCACACACGAGAGAAAGCTTTGCGACCACTCGGATTTTGCTGAGTGATCTTCCCACGAGATGTCCGGGTAATTGAAGTCACCCATGACAACCAAGGTCCTGGAGCAAGCGGCCTCAGTCAGTTCCCGGGCGAACTCCTGGTCAAGCTCAGGACTTTGAGTGGGAGGTCTGTAGTAGACTCCCACCATTGTGTCCCCTGTGCCGTTTTTCCCACGAATTTTTACCCAGAGGGTCTCTAGCTGTCCATGCCGGTCGCCAGCATCAGCTTGCAGGGACATGTAGCTTTCCTTCACATAGAGAGCTACACCCCCACCCCTTTTGTCAACACGATCCCTCCTGTACAGGGTATAGCCCTCTATACCCGTGGTCCAGTCATGGGTGGAGTCTCACCAAGTCTCCGTTATCCCAATGACATCATAATTCTTTGCACTGAGCAGGAGGACAAGCTCCTCCTGCTTGTTACCCAGGCTCCTGGCATTAGTGTACAGGCAGGCAAGTGTGCCCTTGGGGGCTCTTGCCTTGCCCACAGATTGTGCCAGGGCTGGGGCAGGGGTGGGCTCCCTTAAGTGCCTTGGTCTGCTGGCTTTGCAACGGTTGCTCAGCGGGCCAGCAGTGGCAGTAGTCCCCCCATTCCCCAGCGGGCTTAGTTTAAAGCCCGGTGGAGCAGGTCAGCCAGCCTGGCTGAGAAGAGCCTCCTCCCCAGGGGAGAGAGGTGGAGGCCATCTCTTCCCAGCAGCTCGCTGCCTCTCTTGCCAAAGAGCGGGCTGTGGTCATGGAAGCCAAAGCCTTCCCGATGACACCAGCTCTGCAGTCTTTGGTTCACTGTGTGGATCCTCCTCTCCCTCCTCAGCCCATAGCCCGAGACTGGGAGGATCGACGAAAACACCACCTGAGCTCCCAGACCCCTAAGCCCCACTCCCAACTCCCAACTCCCTGTAGCGCCTCATGACCTGGCTGGGGGTGCTCCGAGCCATGTCATTGGTGCCCACGTGAATAAGGAGCATGGGGTAGTGGTCTGTGGGCCGGAGGAGCTGCGGGATCCTCTCCGCAATGTCTCGGATGTGGGCCCCCGGGAAGCAGCAGACTTCCTGGGCTAAGGGGTTGCGGTGGCAGATTGCCCCCTCAGTGCCCCGCAGGATGGAGTCTCCCACAACAAACACCTTATGCTTTGTCTTGGGGAGAGCGGGGCCAGTAGCTGCGGTTGAGCCTGGGTTGCCTGCGGGAGCTGGCAACTGAGCAGGCTCTGCTGGGGCTGCAAGAGGTGCAAATCTGTTGCTAAGCTCCTGCGAGGGAGGGGCCTTGGTGCGGCGGGCCTTCGGGCCCTTGACCACCTTGGTCCATGCCCCTGACTGGGCAGAGCGGGAGGTCCCAGAGTCCTCCTTAGTCGTGGAGGGAGACGGCGCTGTCCCCTGCGGCTCCCGGGGGAGAAGGGCCTGGCAGTAGGAGTGTATCTCCTGCTCGCAGTCCCTGATGACACGCAGTCTCTGGACTGTGGCCTGGAGCTCCTCCAGCTGGCGCGCCAGAGACCCCAGTAGGGAGCAGACCCCGCAAGGGGAGGTGGCCATGTTCCTGGGCCCCAGAGCCTGAAAAAGGGACAGGCAGCCCCCGCAGCCAAGAGCCAGGGGCTCCGTCTGCGTGGAGCCCGGAACCATGGGCTCCGTCTGGGTGGCCGTCTCTGAGGTGCCCGATGGGGGGGCCACAGAGCCCGAGGGGACCCTCGGGGTGCGGCGCGTGCCCATGCGTGTCATGCCTCTGGTAGGCTGGCTACGGCTGGGGCTGACTACTCTGGGGGGCCGCAGGCAGGGTCTCGTGCCCTCCCACGCCCTCTCCTGCACGAACTCCACGCTAACTCGAGCGCCTGTTTATGCAGCCTGTTCGTGCGGCTCCGGTCGCGGGGTCTCTGGGGGGCTGGGCCAAGTAGGGTCCTGGGCGGGGGCTTGACCCGGCTGGCACCAGGCAGCGGCCCCCTCCCAGGGAGCGAGGCGTTAACCCCTTCCCGCCACAAGCCCTGCTTACCTCCGGCTGTGCTGGGGGTCGGCAGGGGGCTCTGCGGCTGCTGAGGGGGCGTCTGGTGGGTTTCGGGGGAGCAGGGGCGCAGCAGGCTTTACCCGCACGTCTCTCACCGCTCCAGAGCCTAACTGAGCCTTTTTTCCCCCCCCCCCCCATTTGGCGGGCCCTTTTAAACTGTGTGCATGCGCAGTGGGCCTGCTGTCGGGGAACGCTGGTTTCTCAGGCCAGGGGGGCCCTGCCCGGGATTTGGGGGGCCCTGCCTTACAGGAGGGGGACTGGTGAGTACCCCACTCTTTCTCTTGTCACTCCCTGGGGGGCTGGGCCAAGTAGGGGCCTGGGCAGGGGGGCTTGACCCGGCCGGCACCAGGCAGCGGCGTCCTCCCAGGGATCGAGGAGTTAACCCCTTCCCACCATGATCGTGTAATTAACTAGTTGATCCTGCAATAAAAATAGAAACCAGCCATACCTGTGAATTATCACACCATAGAAATAGCATCCAGCAATAAAAAGAACCAACCACCTACAAAGTTCATGCTTGAAAGTGTGTAACAGTTTTCTAGCTGTTTCTATCCAGCTCGGGTTACCATACATCCAGCTTTTCCCAGACACATCCTCTTGTTGGATCCTCCAATCTCCATCTGGGCAGGGTTTTTTTAATATAATTAAATGTCCAGGATTTTGGTTCAGCTCAGCTTCAAAGTTTTTCCCAGCTTGCCCTAGCAAGGAGCTGCTCAAGGCTGGGGGGTGTGGACAGGATCTTTTATAATGGCTGGACTTATGCAGATCACACTCGATTTACAGGGTCAGGCTTGATTTTATTATTAAACGAACAAAATCACTATACTGGGTGCACCAGGGAGCACCCACTCACACTCGTGTGGAAGCGGGGAGGGGTCGCCGGGATCAGGCAGGTCTGGCATCCTTCCCTCCGGCTGATCAGGCCGAAGGTCACTCCGTGTCAGTCGTCGTGGGGTACGTTTCGTTCCGTCGGGCGCGCAAAGACCCCGAAGTTCACAGCACGATGAGTTTTATACTCTCTGTGATGCGGGGCGGTCTAATTACATGCGGCGCTTTCTCATTTTCCCGGGGCGGTGACCGTCACATTATTGACAAGCCCTGGACTTCCCCTTGAGAGACCCCGTGCGGAAAATTCCAGCCGCATGCTGCTTCCACGCTGCAGCCCCAGAGCCTCCCATCCACCCAGCACCTGCCACACAAACGCTAAGCACATGCGAACATGGCCACCTATAGCACTCAGCAAGTGCAAAATAATTACAACATGCCCCCCGGCCATGTGAGCCAAGTGGCTTACAACAAATTGGTAAACGAACCACTACAATAATAAGATAACAAAAGGAACATCAAACAGCTGTAAACATTGGAGTTGCTTCCGTTACTTAACACACTCAAAACCTTAGAGGGAAAATGGGGCAATGGCCCAAACACTCAAAGCGCAGTTGAACAGAAACCTTAACAGGTCTAGTTCAGTTCAAGGTAAGTATTACCATTAAACTTAACTAGTTAAACAGAAATGGAACTTGGCTACTGAACTAGCTCTATAATGAGCTTCGCCTTATTTCTTGAGGGTAAACATTTGTCTGGGGAAAGTGCTTGTGATGTGTAATAAGCATAACAGATGTAACCTGACGTCGGATACAATGGGCAACTAGGCCAATACAACAAGACCCAACTAAAATCACAATCAAGATTGTAAACAGGGGGGTTAACAGATTTACTAACCACGGCGAAGCCAAAGGTTAAATAGTGATTCAAATGTGCTTGTTAACCAATTAAAAGGGGTCTGAACAATTGTGCGTGTGTCTTCCGCTACCTTGCGGATTTGGCTGATAGCTTTGGAGAGGGGTTCTGAGGCATTATAAATGATGAGACAGCAAGTCTCATGTGGTGCAGTGAGGTTCAACGTCGCGCAGAACCCACCCTCTTTAGCTAGCATAAAATCCAGTACAAGACGGTTTTGGAACACCATTTTAGAGGTGTCCTGCAACTGGCGGTTAAACACTTCTAAAGCATCTGCCGTACCGTTAGCGAGTCTTGCTAACAATTCTAAAGTCTGTAACTGCTGAATGGCTAAAGCAGAGGCAGAAGCACCAGTGGCGAACATGCCATATAAAGTCCATCCGGTAGCAAACTTTCTACGCTCAGTGTGGGTCATATTGGACCAGAATTTGGGTTCTCCCATGACACCTGTGATTTGGTCAGTGGAAACTACATTACGGCGTTTCCGAGCGTTATTTGGGAGTGTGAGCAGGGCGGTCCAATGAGTGACATTGGAAAACTGATAAGGGCATAGGGTAACCTGTACCAAGATACAACAAATGTTCAAGTGATATGGAAAATGACTATATAAAATGGCCTGGGTTGAATTTTCATCCCGTTGGCAATAAAACATGGTGTCATGGGGAGCTGGAATTAGCCCCACTGGGGGGGGGTTTGGTATTGAAAAGAGCCAATAATGACTTGAGATCCGAGCTAAAGTGGTTGGTAAAGGTTTTAAATGCCTTACAGTGAGCAGGTAAACCAAAATTGCTCCCTGTTGTCATAAAAGCTTTTGTGGAGAACAAACGGAATGCCATAATATCTTCAAAAGCCCTCCGGGACACGGACGTTCTGAAGGTACACGGAATAGTGTGACACCCCGGCCAAAAACACTGGGTGTCAAGGGTAGAGAGTTTAACCTTTACTGCTTGTAAAACGGCTTGAGGAAGTGACGGGATAGAAAGAGTGACATTATTGGGGTCGGGCACGATGGAGTGCGGTGCTCCCCACGGTGGCCCATGGGTAAGATTAAAGCAACCCTGTGGCATATCTTGGACCGTGCAATTAATCGGGTGGGTACCATTCCACTTCCATGCATAAGTAAGGGTTTTAACAGAACAAGTCGTTCTACATGCTAAATAGTGGATAGTTTCATTACCGGAAGAATTACGTGTAAAACTCAAAAATAACTCCGTGTAATTAACAGGGATAACAGCTATACGAAAAGGGCTATCTGCAGCTGAGGTAGGTGCATGGGCACAAACCGAGCCTGAGGTATGTCCAGTAAGTAACATCCACTCCCGTGAGGTGCAGAGGAATAAGTTATCCGCAGCGGGTAATGGGGATAAATCTAAACTTCGCTTCGCGCATTTTGTAAAGGAAAGCATTACAATGACATTAGTTAACAACAAGAAATAGATCAAAAACAGTAACCATAGCTTCCGACGTCGGCGTGGGATTACACTCGGTACCGATGTGGGGGCAGTTGCTCCCGATCCCCTTGGTCTCCCCACAAGTCTCACCCATAGCCCCACAAATGACAGGGGCAGTGCCCGTGGGTCTTGCGGTGGCAGCATGATGGGTGGGCAGATGAGAGGTTCGGTAGCGGCCTCCTCGTCCTGTCGACGGGTGGACATCGCGAGGAGTTACCTGACTTAGAAAACAAACAGTTGTTAACTTAACAAAACACTGCGAGGTTTTAACCAGTTGAAATGTACTAAATGCTCACGATCGTCGACTGGGTCAGTCAAACGGAGCTTGTAGGTATGGGCCAAAGGTGTGGGTTCAACGACCACGCCGGGAAATGTGGGTGGATACTTGGTGGGAGTCGAGGTTGGGAAGGCAACCCATACAGGGTCCCCGGGTTTAAAGTCTGGGTCCCATCCCTCTCGAGTCTGAAGAGGCCCTATGGCCCAGAGGTGTTTTCCACTGTTGAGGTTGAGCAGGGTACTTTCGACCATCCCTTGAAATCGGTTTGTCTCAGTTCCAATAAGAGTTTACGCTTTAATTCCACGACGCCATTAGACTGGGGATGATATGGTAGGTGTATGTGATGACGAATATTATGCATCGTGAGAAAATTGCGAATATGGTGACTGTTGAAAGGTGGCCCACCATCAGATTGTATTTCTCGTGGAGTCTGCCATTGAGAAAATTGGTGCAACAGAGCTTGAGCGCACCGAGGCCCGTCGGTTTTAGTCATGGGAATCGCACCGACCATACGGGAACCGAGGTCGACAACAACAAGCGCCTTAGGATGCTGGCGCGCATTGGGAAGTGGGCCCATTAGGTCAACCTGCCAAAATGCGCCAGGTTGATGTTGTTCGGCGTTGTAAGCTCCCTGGAAAAAAAATTTTCTGAAAGGTTTAATCTGGGCACATTGGTGGCAGGCTTGAAGCACACGTCGCCAATCGCGTGGTGTGGGTAGGCCATTACGAGTGGTATATTGCCAGCCGCCTACATTACGATAACGCCGCATGGTGGTGTCTGAGCTGGGATGGCCCCATAAATCATGAAGCCATTTAAGGTACGGATCGCAGACCGGTTTTGGCGACCTATGTACTTCGGCGGCTGGATGAATAATGTCATCCATACAATCGGATGATGCTGGCTTTGGACCTAGAGCTAACCAGTCATCAACAGCCTGATGCAATGGGTCGGTGTCCGGCACGTGGGAATTAGTATGTCGGATCATCGGGAGATGATTCATGCAGTGAAGTACTTGAAAGATGTCATCCCATTGGGAACGAAAACGTTCTGGTTCGGCTACTCCCGTAAGGACATCACAGACCCAGCGAGAATCCAGGACAAGGACCACTGTCGTGAATGGCTGATCATGTGTGATAGCGATATGTTTAAGTGCACCGATGGCTCCTCGCAGTTTGAGCTCCTGTGCTTGATGTGTAAGGGGTGTGTCTGGTGTGTCATGCCAGTTGGGGTTCGCCCATTCTATGTGGCTGGCAGCACATAGTGAACACTTCCAAGCAAACCCACCACCGAATTGCGACGTACCATCACTGGCCACGTTTCCTGAAAGCGAAGTCCCGTACAAGATAGGATGGGAAGAGACAGTCGGGGTAACGGTGGCACTGTCGTGACACGTCCATGCAGCCCAATCGTATTGGGTGTGTGTCACCAGCGTATGCCAGGTGGAAGGAGCCCCATGGAAGTCTCCTGGAATTCGTGTAGGATCGAGGTGTGTAAGTAGGGTGGCACCTGGGCCGTAGAGGTCGTGAACGCTGTGGTGAAGATGATGTTCAGACGCTAAACGTAGGCAGAGCAATAATTTGCCCAGGTGTCCATAACGATGTTGCTCCTTATGGAGGGTCCGGTTAAGAAATGTTGCTGGGCCGTTAGAGGTGTGCGCTGTGACCCAAAGATGTGTAGGAGTCCAACCGACGGTGACACGAAGCGGTGTCGTTGGGCTATATGGCACTAGGGGTGTGGTAGTGGCAGCTTGGATAAGGTCATGGACCTGGCGATTATCCCATGTCCAGGGTTGATGACTTGTCGTCCTCTTTCGCAATCAACGCTGCAATGTCGCAAGTGTACCGAGGTGTTCGGGCGCAACGTGATGGCGGAGCCAATTGATGCTGCCTAAAAATCGTTGGGCTTGTTTTGCCGTAGGACTTGTATCAGAGGCTATATCCCATGGCGGGGTAGGCACTGCAGTTGGTGATGCGACGCGACCCTGAGGAGTGTATTGAGTACCCAGAAATACACAGCTGGAGGAGGGTTCCAACTGAGACTTAGCAATGTTGATGTCCCATCCTTCCTCCCGTAGGTGGTTGACGAGGTCGGCGGTGACACGTTTAACGAGTTCTGGTGGAGTCCCCAGGACCAAGACGTCATCTACATAGTTGAAGAATTTCACGTTGCAATGGGAGTTGGGAAAATGCTGAAGGGATTGATTCATGGCGGCCGTAGCAAGCGCAGGTGAGTTACAATATCCCTGAGGGCAAACCCTCCAACGGAATATGCGACCTTGAATACCCATACACAGGATTCCCTCAGGATCAAAAAGAGGAAGGGTGA
Organism: Crocodylus siamensis; assembly: GCF_052110815.1. Classification (NCBI taxonomy): domain Eukaryota; kingdom Metazoa; phylum Chordata; order Crocodylia; family Crocodylidae; genus Crocodylus; species Crocodylus siamensis. The sequence goes on from NC_143398.1 coordinate 72,025,886, forward strand.
AGAACATATTTGACAGGTCAATGGTGGTAGCAGTCCAAGAGCCTTGGGTCATGGCCTGTAAGAGTTCCACCTGGAGGTCCGGTAGCGTTACAACTGGGACAAGCTGGACTAGGTCTGAGCGTTTATTGGCCTGACGGTAGTCAACAACCAAGCGAGCTTCAGAGGGATTTTTCGGTTTAGGGATTCCCCAGCCAGGGGATACGTAATGGCTGTACTGCACCAGTTCGATTTTTCCTTACGCCGTAAGGCTATCGAGGAGAGCAAGCAAAGATGGGATCAGATGAGGTTTGGTATGGATAGGGGTGAACTGCCACGGAGGGGCTGTCGGGTCTTTCAGTCGCGGTGTGAACGGAGGTGGCAGGCGGGATACATTCCCGGTAACTGGGAGGGCGCTGCACACGAGATCTTTCATGTGTAGTGCTCGTAATTCCGATATGCCGAGCAGATTGAGATGTCCCAATGCGGCGACTATGGTTATTATTGGATTGCCGAGACGTACCTTAACTAGGGGGACTGTAGAGGTAGCATTAACGCCAGCAACATGAATGGTACGTCGAGTGGGAGTATGGGGGGTGGTGGCAGGATCGATAACGGTAATCTCTGCACCAGTATCTAACAAGAAACGAATTGGCAGTTGTTGTCTCGTGATGGGGTGGACAACTGGTACGACTGCGTAGGGGCAAGAATCCAAGGTAGCATTGTTAAGCACTTGGTAAGGAGGCTTTTCCAAGTTGGGGATGTCTTGTGGCTGCGGAGGATCACTAATATCACTGCACCGGCGGGCGCTTGGATCCGCAGTATCAGCGTCCGCCCATACTAGTTTTTTGGCTTGGGGGTGAACTGGAAGCCAAGCTTAACCGCTAACTGTCTCTGAGTCTCCTTGTCTAGGTGACAAAGCATTTCCTTTCTTATGCCAGCATGATTTAGGAGGAACCCAAAACGGGCGCGTTCCTCCAGGGTACGTTCGGGATACCGACGTGGAGCTTCACGGACGAAGTTGGTGATTTTGGCTAACAGGGCTTGTGCGGGGTGTTTTGGTGCTCCGTGCTCATGCTGTCGTTGTTGTCGTCTGTGTTGGAACTGGTACAACGCTGCAATGGGCTGATGATGAAGAGAGCTAACTTGAAGCTCTGCGAGCTCTGGATTATCTGCATAGATGTCGATCACGGCTTGTAAAATTGCTGGGGAAATCTGAAGTTGGAGAGGGTCCTTGCAATGCCGCTGAGGCCACGGGTCATAACCACGACGAGACTGTTGCGTTGGTCGATTGGGTGATGCCTCTGGTCCGGTGGATGTGGAATCCGGTGGCCTGGAAGAGGTAGGTATGTCATCACTGGAGTGATGTTCGTCCCCGTCATCATCGTCGCTATCGTCGTTATCGCCCTTGTTTCCTGCTCGGGTGAGAACAGATATGCTGGCATCAATCGTGGAACGTCTCTTCGGGATAGAGAGATACACTCCGCCAGCCAATGCATTAGCAAACGGCTGTGAATGCGGAGCGTGCATCAGCTGGGCCCCCTCGTGCGCTTGATGTGGCTTCTCGTGAATGGCTCCTGCCACTAGAGCGGGAAGCGAAATAGGCCACGGAGTACGTGCAATTTCTAGGACATTAGATCCGGGTAGAAGTCCTAAGCTGTAACTGCCATGTGTGGTCAGAACGACAGCCTCGCGATGGCTGAGCGTTTCATGACCGCATTCCAAAACCAGGCGTCCTAGCCACTGGGTTGGCGTCTCATCGCTTTGGCGGGCTGTCCTGCTTATGAGTTCATTCATTTCACCACTATCACGGTCTCTAGTAGTTCGCTCGGTGATAATGTTGCCGTCGTTGTCCTGACGGGTCTTCACAATTTCAATAGGATAAACCTGAAGCGGAGGGGTTGACACAGAGTTGGCTGCTGGAGGAGGAGCTGGAGGAGGAGTTGAAGGAGGAGCTGAAGGAGGGGCTGGAGGAGGACGAGTCTTGCCCCGCCCTTCAAGGAGTGGCGGGTATAGTGACGTCACCGGTGGTGGTGGTGCCTTGTCTCCCAAATATGGTGGTGGGGGTGGTACGGTGGGCGGAGCAGTAGGCGGGGGCTCTGGCGTGTCTCCGCCGCTCGGCCGCTGCTGACAGGCGCCATCTTTGCTGGTGCGGCTCATAGTCACAACCGCTACCTCGTGATCATTCAAGCGGTTGAGGGTGGCTACGAGGGTTTCACAACAAGCACGCAGGCACGCGACTTTCCTTCCCCTCTTTCTCCCTTCTTTTAACACCCCGAGATCTTCGGCCAGGGTGTGCAGCCGCCGGTGACTGACGCCGCCGGGGATCATAGATGGAGAGGGGGGAGCGATTCCCTGCAGGCACCCCTTGTCACCCGCAAGCACCGCGATCGCCTCTACACAACCGTCCCAGTCCTGGGAGGGGGTAACGTCCCACTCGGGAGGGGGGAACTCACTGGCTGCGGCGACCTGCTCCCCTTGGGCCGACGGGATAGAGAACGCGACCGCGGGATCTCTCAATATACAGCCGAGAGCGCGGCCTGTAAGACGGGCCTCCCAAGGTCTCCTGGGGTTTTCCCCAAGCCACACACAAAATGCTTGGGTCCCGTCATTATCAGTGTGGCTGGGGGCCTGATGAAATTGGAGATGGCGCCACAGTTCATCAGCGTCCACTAGCTGCCTGCAGCCGGACGCCCAAGGACATGCCTGACAGCGGGACTGATCATCCCTGTCATGATCTGCAGCCGACCATCCTGTTCGTGACGCCATGTGGACAGGATCTTTTATAATGGCCGGACTTATGCAGATCACACTCGATTTACAGGGTCAGGCTTGATTTTATTATTAAACGAACAAAATCACTATACTGGGTGCACCAGGGAGCACCCACTCACACTCGTGTGGAAGCGGGGAGGGGTCGCCGGGATCAGGCGGGTCTGGCGTCCTTCCCCCTGGCTGATCAGGCCGAAGGTCGCTCCGTGTCAGTCGTCGTGGGGTACATTTCATTCCGTCGGGCGCGCAAAGACCCCGAAGTTCACAGCGTGATGATTTTTATACTCTCTGTGATGCGGGGCGGTCTAATTACATGCGGCGCTTTCTCATTTTCCCGGGGCGGTGACCGTCACATTATTGACAAGCCCTGGACTTCCTCTTGAGAGACCCCGTGCGGAAAATTCCAGCCGCATGCTGCTTCCACGCTGCAGCCCCAGAGCCTCCCATCCACCCAGCACCTGCCACACAAACACTAAGCACATGCGAACATGGCCACCTATAGCACTCAGCAAGTGCAAAATAATTACAACAGGGGGGAGGGCAATAGATGCAGGATGCACACACATGGCCAGCATGCAACCAGGCAGGGTGGTGGGAGCAGCTGGATGCAGGTAAGTTTTAGGGATTAGAGGGCCAGGGCACGCATGTGTGTTTTTGTGTGTGGGGCAGAGTGTGTGGAAGGGATGGTAAGTTGGGAGGGGTGGGTGCTTGCCAGCACCAGGGCTTGGGGGGGAGGGGAAAGAGGGAAGGAGGGGATGTGCCTGCCCCCCCAATGGGGGAAGGGGGTGGGAGCACCTTTCAGGGGCAGCAGGAGTCTGAATAGCTGGGCCAGTGATGCTAGGACACACTGCAGGGAACAGGGGCGACAGGATACTTCAGGTTGGGGGTGAAGGGCACTGGCAGGGCTGGTAGTGGGGGAAGGGGCTGTGGAATATCATTACCTCCCCTGACAGGTGCCCTCTTTTTTGGAACTGGAAACACGGTAACCCTAACTAGCTTTAATTTGATTGTGAGGCAGGGCCCTCAGATGTTCAGGGACTAAGGCACAGTAGCAAAATATGATCAAGCTTGGATAGTGGTTTGTAAGTATTTTACTTGTTCTTTGGTAGGAGATGGCAGCACTAGTTTAAAACAGATATTGGGAGCAATACCCATCTGTGAAGGAGCTTCAGTTTCTGAGAAAGTTGAATTTAGGCTACTGAGGCTGATTTTAAATTCTCTAGTATTGGAGGAACTTGAATGCCAGCTGCCCGACCTCTGAAAGACTTTGCAATTTACATGGAGAAAAATAAACATTTTCCTATCACTTTGTCCTTCTCCAGAGACCTAAAGGTGAAAATAAAGTTAATGCACATACACACTGATATACTACAGGAAAAACAACATTGACTTCCCTGTTAAAATTACACTTCATGTCATTGGGTGCTTGATAACTCAGGTCACATGACAAATCAAAAATATCTGCTTGTTCTTTGTAAATTGAAAAACATAATCTTAAATAAAGGTCATTCTGATTTAAACAGTGTTCAAGTGGTGTGTCAACAGCACAGTCAATGCAGTTCTCACGGGTATGCCCAAGCTAGCTTTAAAGTGACTCATCCGGGTACTCAGCAGGACAGCACTAACTGTCAGCATACTCACCTAGCTTCTCAGACAGGCTTTGCAGGTAAGCTTCACAAGCAAAGGGTAACTTCCCAAGAAATTTCATAACAGAGAGAAGGGAAGGTGCCAATTGATCCCTCCTTTCCATCATCTCTAGTTTCCTATCCATATTCTTCTTCAGTTTTTACTACTTCCATCCACATGCAACATGAGAAAAAAAATTAAAGCAAGTTTTATAATTAGATCATATTAAGTTATATTGATAAGTGACAGTGCGCATAACTAAAGGAAATGCACTGCCCTCCTGAACTGATCCAACAGTTCAGTTCATTCATTAACTGCAGTTGTAGATTCACCAGGGCTTATTTTTCTGTTCTTTAGGCATTCCACAGCAGAATTCACCCTACCTGATACCCCATTTAAACTATTCAACACACTGCTTTTGAGTTCAGTAATTAAAATGGTAATTAGGTAGTTTTGTGGAAAAGCAAGCGGGTGTATGTTTTATGTTATTCTTCAATGGGTGGTCCTGTATGAGGATCATATTAGGATGCAGGACTGGAAAGGACCCAAGGAATAACCTTGTTCATCCCCCTGCTTTGAAACAGGATTAAGTATACCTGATGCACTTCCAGGGTGTGAGTTACATGGGAGCCCCAGGGGCAGGGGCTCAGGCCCCTCAGAGACAAGAGCTCCCCTGTAAGATTTGAAAGTCATAACCCCTGGGGGGGTGGGGATCTTCAATTGGATTGTTCCTTCCAATGAACTGGTTAAATTTTTTTTGCAACCCCCCCCCCCCACAAGAGTCAAAGTGTAATTTGAACCCTATGTATGTCTAAGACCTCCAGTGATATGGATTCTACAGGCCTCTCTTGTTGACAGTCTAGTGTTTACCCGTAACTGGAATTTTTTTTTTAATATGTAATCAGTACATGTCCATAGGAAACACATTTCCATCCCAATAAAGACCTTTATTTCTATCCAACTAGTTCATCATGAAAAGATTTTTGCAGTACTTACTAAGTCAGATGGTCCTTCCTATTCCTGTAATAATTTTTTGTCCAAAACTCAATTACCTGATGCTGAGTTGGTGAGGTTTCCTTGTGCAGTATAATGCAAACACATGAGCTATACATATGTTCTGCACTATTTCAATTCCCTTTTGTTAACTTGATCAGGGATGTAGAAAAAGAGAAACTATTTCCTTTGAAAAGTTGTTTAACATCTTCCTGTGCAAGAATAAGCCATTGGTCTTTTATATTAATTCTTGTTACAATATGTAGGTCTTTAAAAATATAATGTTACACTCAGATATTCCATTTGATTTGTGATGAGGAAGTATGCTGATCCTCCTAGTGCCAAGTGCTGAATTATTTTATATATATATATATATATATACAGTGAAGGAGTTACACAGCAGTTGTTTGTGTGCAGAAGACCTGAGCAAGTTGAACTCTACTTGAAAACAGTAATTTTCACCTGTTATGCTGATTTTGTTTTTTATGGCTGAAATAGTGCAAACCGCACCAGACTTTTAAACCACTATATTAAGAGTAATTTACCATATTTACTCCATTAGGAGACAAGGGGTATTTTCCCCCTCCCATTTAGCACGGTGGGGAAAGCCTCTAATCTTACAATTGATCACAAGGCAGCAAGGGGGCAGGCAGCTGCTGTGGTTCTGGCCCAAACCCCCAGTTGTAGACAGTCACAGCTGCTCCCTGCCCCCCGCCCCCACCTCTGCACACCCCATCACTCCTCCGCCGCAGCCTCAAGCCCTCATTTCTTCCTGTCTTCCCCTCCCTGCTGCCACACTCCCCCTTACTTCTGCTCCTTGCCGGCAGACCCTGTTGCTGCAGCCTGGAGCACAGAACCAGCCTGACCCTGCTGCAGCAGTGTTGACTACATGGCTAGGGACAGAAATTACACATAAACCAGTTTAAGTGATCAGAAACTGGTTTAAATTTGTAACAGAAGAGACATTCAGTGCATATAAACCAGTTTCAAACTGGCTGAAACCAATTTGAGATGAACCTGGTTGAATTATCAGACTTAACTGATTTGACTCAAACTGGTTTATGCAATGTCTGTCCCAGACCCCTTGTCTGGTTTAGGTTAAACCCAGCAATGTCTGTCCCAGACCACCAGCATCTCTGCATGCTCTCTGGGCCGGGCTCTCTGCCCCAGCCCAGCCAGGGTGGGCCTGCCCCTCTGCTCTCCAGCCAGTGCAGGGACCAGCAGGGGCAGGAATCTGGCCAGGAAGGGTTTAATTCCCCTCTCTCTCTATACCACTAGCGGGGAACCGAGTAGCATCTGCCGGGTGCTCCCCACTCGCTGCTGCAGCAGTGGGGCACCATGGCCCCTGAGGCAGAAAGGGGCATGGAGGAGAGTTAGTCTCCCCTCTACCTCCACTGGCAGCTGGGTCTCCCTGCTCTTGCCACCATGCTTCCTGCCCCTCCCAGCAGCCCTGTCTAGCCATGCCCTCTCTCCACCACTGCAGTGGGAGGGGGCAGAGCCCTTGTTGGGGGCAGCAGCCCCTGTCAATGTGCGGGAGCCCAAGCCCCTTTCTGGTAGGGGCTCTGTGCTGTGGGGCTGGCAGAGTTGCAGCGGGCTGCAAGTACCAGCACCAGGGTCCTGAATGGGCCAGAGCTCTGCAGGTCCCCTAGAGTGCTACTGCGCTTCGGGGCAGCTGAGCCAGCCCCACAGAGCAGCCCCCGTCGGGAAGGGGCTTGTGCTCTAGGAAGCCATGACAGGCTGCTGCCCAGCACGTTCACTTACCGCTCGCCGTTCCAGCTGCTGGGTGGGGGCGGGGGCTCGGTCTGTGCTTGGGACCAGCCCCCTTCCGGCAGGAGGGGACTTACTTAGCCACTGGCCCCAACCACAGGCCGAGTAGCGGCTGTGGCCAAGCCAGGCCAACCCTGCTGCGGTGCCAGTGGCTAGCAGCCGAACAAGCCCCCTCCTGTCAGGAGTGGGCTTGCCCCAAGCAGGGGGACTGCTGGCACTGCAGCTGGTTCTGCCTGGTTTGGCCACCTCTACTCTGTGCTCAGGGCCAGTGGCTGAATAAGCCCCTTCCTGCTGGGAGGGGGATGGCTCCAAGCATACAGTGGTAGCAGCAGCTGGGCCAGGTAAACCCTATTGTGATGCCAGTGGCCTCTTTGTGCTTGGGACAAGCCCCTTCCCAGCAGTATGGAGCTTATTCAGCTGCTAGCACTGCAGTGGGGTTTGCCTGGCCCAGCTACAGCTGCCATTTGGCCTATAAGCGGGGCCAGCTCCTGAATAAGCCCCCTCTTGCCAGAAGGGGACTTGCCACAAGCACAGACCAAGCAGTGGGGATCAGGCCCTGCCTCCACCCGGCAGCTGGAGTGGCGAGCAGTAAGTGACCCGAAGCACAAGTAAAAATCTTTTTCTGTCTTGCAATAACCTAAGACACCTAATATACAAGAGTTAAGTTATATTCTCATTCTTCCATTAGGTGGCAGTGAACACTCAGTTCCTTTGGCTGGCAGCAATTGCTACTACACAGAACAACCAAAATTGCCCTGTCTCATAAGCTTTAGGGCTTTATTTTTTTCCCCCCTTGTCAGGTGGAGGAGGGAGACTGACATGCAGGGGAAAAATAAATGATTTACATTTTGACTGTATTCCTTTGCACATAATGATGTTGTACACAGATTCGCTGAGTATTTGGGGCTACATTGTGGAACATGGGTGCAGTCTACACAAAAGTGCATTGTCCAAGGACAGCACCAAGGAGCTTTTTCACTCTCTCTGAGCTCTTAGGGACAAGAGACTGTCCATTTAATCATCACAGGACCTGGGCACCAGTCCTGGATCAGGACCCTATCGATCCAGTCAATGTACAAACACAAAAATACAGTCTCTATCCTGTACCCTCTACCTCTTCAAGGTACAATTTTCAATGTAAATCAAGAGACAACAAATGGATACAAAAAGACAATGGCCTTCAAGACAACAAGGAGACAATACTGGTCAGCATCATAGGCTGTGCTCTTAATATGTCAGCAGGAAAAAAAATGTTAAGTAGTCTGCAGGCACCATGATCAAGGGCGATTTTGAAAAAGGGTTATTAGCTGCAAGTATTTATGGTAAGGCGCAACATGGGGGAAAACACAGATGTGCTTGTTTGACAATGTACAATGGAGACTGGCATCATGCACCAACTGGAAATGAGAGTCAGTCTTACAGACTGAATCTTAAGATAGAGAGAAAAGGTAATGAAGGAATAAGCCATGAAGGACCTTGAATGTGAAGAATGAGGTGTGATACAATGGAGAACAGGAAAAAAGTAGAGAGATGGAAAGAGCAGGCAACAAGGTCAAAGCAACAAGATGGAGAAATTGTCTTTGCAGCAGCATTTTAAATTGATACAAGCAGAGCAAGATGCATTTTTTTAGGGCAGAAAAGGAAGTTGTAATAACTCTGTGGGTACAGTTTGCTTTCCTCCATATGGCACAGCTGGTGAGGTCTTTTGCCCAGCATGTGTGCCATGATGTGAAATTATTTCCTCATCTCCTCCCATTGTCTTTCTGGGGTATTTGTACCCACTAGGGAACAAGAACAAAATGATCCTTGTTCTTGACTGCCTAGAGAGAAGGAAAGACTCCTCTTGCCTTCACATCTAAGCATCGTGCATAAAACTGGCTATTCGGGTGTATGTTAATGCTGCTTAAATTTAAAATTTATTAATACTGATTAAAACATTGCTCTGCCCAGTCTTACAGTACTGGAAATACAGTATGACTGTTCTCAATAGATTTGGAAGCCGGGAGTTAAGGAAGTTCCTCACGTCAGCCCCTACTGAATACGTGAAGCAAGGGGGAGGGAATTTCAGCAGGTGCCCTCCATGATATCTGAAGTCCCTTTCTGTTAGTAGGAAGCTATTTCCCTCATTTTTCAGATGCCATAGGACATGCTCACAGCCCTCAACCTACACTTCTGTGAGATGTTCCAGGATCTACAAATGACTGAACAGTATGTAAATTAAAAGTAATTCAATTGGTCACATTTTTATTAGCCACAATTAAATGAGACAAAGAGGCTGAATGACTGGGAGGGAGGGGTGCACTGTCACTGTGTGCTGAGCATTGTGGAATTGGGTCTAAGGGTAGAAACAAACATTGCCAAACCAAACCAAATCAGCCATGGCAGGACATGATCTGCCACGGCTGATCGGCTTTCTTAGGTGAAACATGCATCACCTCTTGCCAGGAAATTCTCTGCCTCCTTTACTGCTCCCTGCCTCCTTGCTGGTACCCACAGGATCAGGCCCCTCAAGCTTCCAGTCACCTGCCCAGGGCAATGGAGAGCCTATGCTCTCCTGCCACAAAGCAAACATACCCACCACAATAAAATGGCACAATCTTACCATCTTTGTCATGCCCACCAATTTTGGGCATATGTAAAAACAGCTGTATGATTGCTTAGAACTCCAGTTTGAAACTGGAAATAGGCCTGTTGAAAGTGTCTGGGTTAGGGTCAGAGGAGAGAGCAACAAGGGCAATGTCAAAGTGGGGGTCTGCTATAGACCACCAGACCAGGAGGAAGTGGTGGATGAGGCTTTCTTCAAACAGGTAGCAGAAGTTTCCTGATCACAGGCCCTGGTTCTCTCATAGGGGGCTTCAGTCACCCTGACATCTGCTGGGAGGGCAATACAGCACTGCACAGGAAATCCAGGAAGTTTTTGGAAAGTGTTGGGGACAACTTCCTGGTGCAAGTGTTGGAAAGGCCAACTAGGGGCCGTTCTCTTTTTGACCCGCTGCTCACAAACAGGGAAGAATTGGTGGGGAATGTAGTAAGTGGATGGCAACTTGGGCAGCAGTGACAACAAGATGATGGAGTTCAGGCTCCCGAGGAAAAGAAAGAAAGGAGAGCAGCAGAGTAAGGACCCTGGACTTCAGAAAAGCAGACTTTGATTGGCGCAGGGAATTTCATGGGCAGGATCCCCTGGGAGGCCCATCTGAAGGGGAAAGAAGTCCAGGAGTTCTGGTTGTATTTTAAAGAAACCTTACTGAGCACATATGAATGAACTATTCTGATTCACAGGAAGACTAGCCAGTAGGGCATAAGGGCAGCTTGGCTTAGCAGGGAGCTCTTCAATGAGCTAACACACAAAAAAGCTTGCAGAAGCAACTGGGGAGGAGTATAAGTATTGCTCAGACATACACAGATGAAGTCAGGAAGGCCAAAGTGCAATTGGAGTTGCAGCTAGCAAGGGATGTGAAGGTTAAGAAGAAGAGTTTTTACAAGTATGTCAGCAACAAAAGGAAAATAAGAATGTGCGAGTCCCTTACTGAATAGTGCAGGCAACCTAGTGACAGATGATATGGAAGAGACTGAAATATTCAATGCCTTTTTCACCTCAGCTTTCTCAGGCATGGTCAGCTCCCAGACCTGGCAGCACAATTTGGGAAGGAGGTGAGCAGCCAACAGTGGGAAAAGAACAGGTTAGGAACTATTTAGAAAAACTGGATGTGTACTGCATTAAGCTTGCAACCTGGCTAACTTAGCTATGCGATGAGGATTGGTGTGCATCTGTTAAAAGGTGAACCAAATTATGCAGTGCTTTTCAAAAGCCCTTTCCATAGTTATGAAGCCAGGTAAGTTACTTGAATGCTGCATCCACCAAGTTTATGCCAACATATTTAATTTTTTTTCCTGTAAACTACACCAAAGCAGCAAAAAAAAAAAAAAAAAAAAGCAACAACCTTGGAAATTTCCAATAAATTAAAACACTTCAAAAAGCCAGTTAAGCTTCCCAAGTGGCAATGATGTACTCACCTATCAAAATGCACTGAGAATGCTTAAATGCCATGTGGGATTTTTCTAAGTATCATTTTCTCAAAAGCTTATTTGATTTTCATTGTCATAGTGATCCAGTATATCACCCTTTTCCAAGTTTTAAATGTAATAATTTTAATAATAAAAGACCTGAAGTCTGAAAGGATCCACCTGGATGGACCCATTTTCCTGCTCACCTGAGGGTCATACTCAGTACCATGTCTATATGCTTTCATTTTACACAGCACACGCACCTGTAGGCTCAGTGAGGAGAGACAGGCCACGGCTATTGAAACAAAGTTACCTATTTACTCAGCAGTACAGTAATTATTTCCTAATCAGTAGATAGGACTACAGCCACTTGGCACTTCTCCATATGACATTTTCAGATCCAAAAGAGCAGTTGGGGATTTTGAGACAATTCAAGCAACCAGATGCACTAATGTCTGTGGCATTCATTCTCTAGACATCTCATATAACACCCATTCAGTCTTATCACCCATAATCCTTATGCTCATGTTTTATCAATTTTTAACTTTTAAACAGCAGGTTATGATTGTTGTGCAAGGCATTTTCTGTGAATTAATAAGCACCTTATGTTGATGACTCAAGTGGAGGGTCATTAACTGCTTCTAGATGGTCATTAATCCCTAGTAAATGCTCTGCACATGGACCATTACTACATAATTAAATAATCAATATTACCCTTTGATTCATAAACCTGAAGTAATATATTCCAAGTTTATCTTGGCTAGGGCTATGCTTAGTTCTTGTAGTTTATGGTGCATGGGAAGAATAACAGTATGGCAAGAGAAAGCCAAATTTAATCTGTTGGCTCTTAAAGTAACAGTTACTTTATAAAAATGGCAATCAGTGGTTGTATACATATAATTTAGAGAATCACCAATGTTTTCCTGTTTAAGAAAGTATAATGGAACAAATAGATGCAAACTGAGAAAAATTGTTCAGCCTTGGGCATTGAAAATTCATATTATCTTCCTCCATTTAATTTCATTTCCTTACATTCAAAACATTAAAAATACCTATACAAAGGTTCTCATTGCTCCAACACCTAACATTAAAACAGAACCTCAGCTGAATTAAAATAATCAGACAGGAACTTTGCCTGATAGCCAGCCATCTATAAGGAAAGCTACTTTCCACCCTTTTGTCATTTTAGGTATAGTCTCCTCCCTCCTAAACAGACACTAATTGGGCCTCCATTTCTCTTTTCTTTTTGCTTTTTCTGTTGCAGTGGAGAACACTCTGCCTTCTTTAAAATGCTTGCCTTTGTAACTAGAATCTACCTATCAAGGCATTAGCAGATGAAGACAATGGTACCCACTTCAAACTCAGTCAAGCAAGGACCACACCATGTTGTTCCACCAAGATAATAGCATCACTGAATTTCATACAAAAAGCTTTTGAAACGGCTAAGAAAATACAGTACTATATATGATACGTACAAAGACCAAAGATTTTCATCTGAAGTCCCCGACAGATGTTAAAACAGGCACGAGATTGGTATCTGAGAGTTTTTATGCCCAGTACCAGAAATTGTGTGTACATGGCAAGATGCACGATTTTTGGGATTAGGCATAAAATTCCTCAGATCCCAATCATGCAACTGCCAGAGCATACGCCTGGGGATCAGAGCTCCCTGACCCCAGATGCCTGCACTGCAGGAGGGCTTTAGGGGTGCAGATAGTAATGCAGCTTCCAGCTGTAACTTAGAAAGATTTTTGCGAAGTGTTTTGAGTTACAACATTACCCCAAACCAAGCAGAAGTTCACTGTTGGTTCCAAGAGAGGGGAATCTAGCTGCCCACAGGAGCCTGCAGCCAGGTTCCCATAGGAATTGCCAGGGCTCTCCACCGGTGTTCATTGTCTTCAGAATAGGAGGGGAGAAAGGTAGCGGAAGGAGCTCATTTTGGCTCTGCAGATGGCGCTGAAGGTGGGTGGGTTAATGGGAGCCCCCCCTACCTGGCAGGGGGCGGGGACTGCAATATACCCTCCCTTCAGACTGAACTCCCTCCACTCCCTCTCCCCCCTCCCATTCTGAAAACACCAACAGGCTGGGAGCTCAGCAGGGACAAGTTACAAAAGACACTACATTTAGTGACATCTTTATCCGATACCTCGCGCAATGTGGGGTCAGATTTTCACCCAATAAGCCGTTTTTGAAGCTGTATGCAGCCACGCACTTGTCTGGTCACAGCTATAAGCTACTTTCTGTAGCCAGATCAGGCAAAAACTGTCACTTCTGTCTGCACCTTAAATGTCCCCTAGTGCAAAGAGCCAGATTCCCACGCTGCAAATCTGTGCACTGCAGAATCCAAGACCAGGGGCTGCCTCCATGGGATCTCACAAGGGGAAGCCCTGGATCTGAGTTTGGGACCAGGGGATGTTCCCTGCCCAATCCCAAGATTCAGACACAGGGTGGCTGTGTTCCAGACCTGGGGGCTGCTTCCTGCCTGATGCAAACCATTAGCTGATAGACAGCATCAGGCAGGCGCAGCCCCAGCTGTGGTACGCATGCCACTTGTTCAGTTTAAAGTACATGGAGCCCAAAAGCTTTCCCCAAGAAAAACCTGTTGGCAATAAAGAGTTTTGACAGAGTTAAAGGGATGGATGAGAAACAGGAAATTAATTACAAAGAAGTCAGCAGGTTTAGGTCATAAATTATTTATGGCAGCAGCTGCCTCATCCTGTGTTTGTACTATACAGAGCAGACCAAGGCCCTGATCTTAGCTGTTGCTTGTAGGCACTACCCTAAAACATGTAACACCACTGTTATGCATGTTTCAAAATCTTGAATGTAAAGAGGAAGGAAAGATGGCAGGGGTAGATCCAGAGGGGCTGCGGCAGCCTGGTTACACCTCCTTCTGCCTGTAGTCTCAGAGATCACCAGCATGTCAGTAGAGCTCTGTATGTGCTGTGAGCTCTATAAGCTCACTGGTACAGTGTCTGCCTAGAGTTCCTGCTTTCATGCAGTGCTGGAGCTTGCTGCCATTTGCTCTTCCCCTCCCTGCTTCCTCTTGTATTCCTCAAATTCAGCAGCAGGGGAAAGGGGCACACTACTGCCCCTTGTCTCCTCCTTTCCCCTGCTCCTAAATTGAATGAGCTCTCTTCACTTTGTATGCACCACACTGCCTAAGGGGTTGTGGCAGCATCCCTGTCATTCTGATATTGGATGTGCCCATTAAAGAACCCAGTGGTAGAGTGCAGAAGTGAGGAGTCTGAGATATTGTGACCATATGGGACCAGGGGGAATCAGGGATACTGCCCCACCCTCCTCCCCCAAGTTCAGTGGCACTGCTGTAGGCAGAGGCAGAATGGCACAGTGTGGCAATTCCACGACACTTGTTTGAATTTCTGCTGATGGGCCAACACTAGCCTACGAAATCTGGGACTGTCCCAACCAAACCGGGACATACGGTCACCCTAGGTCAGAGACCAAGGAGGAGGAAAACAGGATGTTAAACGTGTAGGGAATCAAAGAAACATGTAAAGAAAGCTTGGCATGCATCGCGTTCATGTCTCAAAGAAAATGCCAAGGTCAGAACATAGGACTATACCTTTCTAATACAGACCACCTCTACCCTCCTTTTGCCCCAAGCTATGGCAAACAATAGCCTGTTCTCAAAGGTCCAGAGACAATTCCACAAAGTTCCTTCTATCTGGCATGGAAACCATCACATTTTAGGACTATAAGAAATGCCATAGTGGGTCGTACCATCTAGTCTAGCATCCCGTATCTCATAGTCCTCCAGCCTTCCAGAGCTCATTGTGGGGCCCCTGCCACAACAGGCCCCACAGCACTCCCCACCACACTATCTTAAAAGGCTGGGGGATACGAAGCCAGTCTGACTCTGAATTGCCCATCACTGCCAGCTCTACATGCTCATGGTGTGCACCTGCCACCATCCCATCCTTGTGTCCTGCCCAGACACTAAGTGGTAGGATACTCTCAGCTGGGATAATCCCATGAACCACCAGGGATCTCAGCTGGTGGCTCCTCCACAGAGCTGTTGACATGGGTGCGTACCTGGTGCTGTTCACAGATACCACCGACATCTGCCCCTTCCGTGAGCAGAGGGAGACCCTGGTGCATGCCTACCTGGAGTGCGCCAGGCTGCAGCCCCATCACTGCCTCCTCCAGAACCTCCTGCCGAGGTTCTGGGTGCACTTCTCCCCTCATCCGTTTCTTTACACACTCCCTGTCCATGGTCTCATCGAGTACAGGACCTCCGGTCAACCTCCTCCTGGCCCTCGCCAAGCCAGTGATATATCTCAATGGTAAGAAGGTTCTGGCCAGGAAGACCCCTGGGGACTGTAGGCCCCTTTGCTGTCCCTGGTCTAATCCCATGTTTAGGCAGAGTACTTCCAGGCAGCATCCACTGGCTTCTTGGGCTCATTTGAGGGCTAGTGGGCACTGTCCAGCACACTCTGATTTTTGCTGGACTCTATAGGCTTTTCACATTAGTCACTTCACACTTACCTACTGCGGGCTAATGGAGAAGGGAAGATTGCTCCATAGAGGAATACTGGTTCAGTACGTAATGCACCTGCCCAGGACCTGGGAGAGCGGGAGAGGCAGGTTTAGTTTCCTACTGCACCCTATGCACCCTGTGTGACCTTGGGCAAGTCTCCTAGCCTCTTTGCTTCAGTTCTCCATCTGTAAAATGGAGAAACCATGTTTTCTGACATACAGTGCACCCCCATATAGATAGGCACATTGTTTTTGAAAGGTAGAATGGAGGAAAAAATCCTTCCAGAGTTATGGCTGCATAGAGCAGGAAGGCAGCCTAATCTTCAGTGAACTCACCCTCCCTTTTCTACATAACTAAAGCTGATTCCCTAGCTGCTGCTGAAGTCTAGTCTTCATAGATAGAGCTATGATTTTGAAAAGAGCTAAAGAGCCTGTGTTAAATAGTTAAAGGGTCTGAGTTAAAGAGCTAAATAACAGCTAGCCGGATTAGTGGAACATCAGACCCAACAAAAAGGAGAGATGATCCTTAACACCTGTAGAGTGAAGAACAATCAGACATTAACTCAACTGACTCCCTCAGCTGCCTGAACAGTAATACCACAGCTGCTGCACTGAAGAGCAGGAATCAAATCGAGATGGATTTCAACCCTGGGTAGCAAATCAGTTTCTCAGCTTAATATATGCATCCCAATTTTGGGGGAAAGGGTATGTGCTGTACGTGACAAAATATGTTAATATTGCTACCTGACTTCACAAGGATGTTCTGGAGACACTGAAGACTGTGACAAACTCAGTAATGAAGTCATATAAGTCTTCTTCTTCAGCAATACCTCATAGTCAAAATAACTGTCTTTCACGAATATCTTATCTGTGGGTCTGAAGATGGCTGATGAGGTTGATCTGGGATTGACAGACTCTGCTGCAACTCAGGCACGTTTTCGTGCAGATTCTTGATTTGGTCTGTAACATGCTGTTTCTGCCGCTCCTGCTTTTCTGTCTCCTGTTATCGTTGCATATAAGTACCCTGGATGGAAAGAAATATTTTCCCACAAACTTAAAAGACAGAAGCTGCAATACAAGAACTGGGAATACAGCAAAATCAATACTTTGAGAGGGGCATCCATCAGCAGTCTATATCTTGTGCAGCTGGCATGAGAGATTCCCTTACTGGTTTTATCAGTCAAGCTTTTTGATAAATGTATGGCACTAACATACAACTAAAGAGTTTTACTGGTTGCTGATTATGCTGTTTTTAAGCCCTTGGCTTCATTCATGACTCCATTATTCCAGTTTTACGTTAGTATAACACCACAAAAAAGTCGAGCCAAAAATAAGTTGATAACTTGCCATGGCTAGTAGTTGAAGAGCTTCTTTCCCCATCCATTGTATTGGACTTTGAGCTCTCTTTTCTATTCCAATTTGTATTTTCCCCCCACTGTCCATCATTTATTCCCTATTGCAGTGAACATGACTTGGCTTCATTTATTTTTTTGCAGGTCAGCATCATTATGGGCCAGATTTTTCCAGGCTTAATCAGGTAGTATAGTGTTTGAGCAGCATGAGCAATCCCACTGAAGAACAAGGTACAGCTCAGCCTGCATAAAGGCAGAATTTGGGTTTACTACATCAGGGCAGTTAAAAAATAAGGGTAAATTAATTTACCATAGTCATCCTCTTTGTTTTTTCTAAATTAGCAGAGCACAAAAACTTTCTAAATCCTATAAAACTGTTGCTCTTTTAAAAAAAAATGTATTCACAAGGCTGTGATGTATATTGAAGAGAGACTTCACATTCAAAAACAAGATTATGAAAATATTTTGAAGTCAGACCTAAATACACTGGCTTTAACCCCATAATTTTTAAAGAATTCAACAAATGCCTCTGAGCATTTGTCTGAACACATGAAAAATAATTTGACAGCCTATTTTTTTCCACGGGATGCAAACATTATTATGTCAGTTTCCACTTGTAGCAGGGCACCAGGGTGCCTGCTACTAGATAATGGTGTGTAGCAGGGCACTAAGGAGCCTGCTACTGATAATGGTGATATAGGCTTAGCTGCCACTCAATAGGGCAGCACAGCTGTGAGTTGCCAAAGCAACTAATTGGATCAGCTGACTGCCAGGGGGCAAGGCCTGGCCTTTATAAACAGAGAAGGCCGAGGCCAGAGGCAGTTTCCCTCTGGCAGCCTAAGGAATAAGAGCCCTGCTAGAGCGAGCAGGGCAGTGTTGTGCACCAGCGTGCAGATACAGGGTGGAGAGGACCCTGACAGGGATGAGAGAAGGATAGCCAGGTTGGCCTAAGGGGCTTTGTGTTTCTGTTTTGGTTGGTTGTTGTGATTATTACACTGGAGGACTGGGCGAGGCTGTAGGGGTGGAGGAGGCCTCATTAGGAGCTCCCCAGTAAAGCGGGGGTGTTCCTGGCACCACAAGGGGTGCCGCGTTTTGGGGGTGTCCCAATCCCAGCCCAGTGTGGGCAGCTTCGGGAAGAGCTCGGTGCGTAGGCAGAAGCCCCAGTGGGGCATAGGCCGAAGAGGCAGGTCTGGGGGCCAGGTAAGGCTAAGGCCGCCTAAGCCCCAATCCAGGGAAGCCCGAGTCGGGCATACAAGGCCCCAGTGCGGGCGGGCCCCGGTGCGGGCAGAGAGCGCGAGGAGTGTGAGCAAGGGCCCCGGTGTGGGTGGAGAGCGCGAGGAGCGTGAGCAAGGGCCCCGGTGCAGGCGGAGAGTCTATTGAGCAGGCCCCGGGAAGGGGGTGCGCGTATAGAGGGAAGGCCCAGAGTGGGTGGCGGTAGAAGGGCAAGGCCCCGGCGTGGATTACAAGAACACAGGAGATAGGCCCCGGTGTGGCAAGGGCTGCGGGAGAAATGAGGGGGCACCCATGAGAGCGCAGCTCCAGTACAGTAAGACCCTATGCCAAGGAGGGCAGGAAGGCAGCCTCCCATTTAATGATATACCAACAAGACGTGGCAAGCGAGATAGAGGGTGCATTCAAGACCCAATTTGGCATGGCAGCCAGGGGGCGCTAGGGGAGGTCACGGCACCCCTAGAGAGCATCCTGTCACACCACTACAGGGAAATTATAGCAGAATAGATAGCTTCCATGTACATGAAGGGGAACCCCATTATAACTTCAGTAACTCTCCATAAGTATCATTGCTATTATATCAATTCAAGTGACAGAAAACAATTTTTAATTAAAAATATTTATAGCAAGCATAATATCAACTGCCAGCTTTACTATCCAGTGCATGCGTTTTGCAGCTGGTACTTATTCTCTCTTATTTCAGTGAAGTTAGCCAATATCAGCTGTTCATTAAGCAGAAGACATTTCAGGAGTATCCCCATTATGTGTTGTTACTAACTGAGAAGTCCTTTCTTTGAAGAATTTTAGGAAACCAAGTTTGCTTTGACACATTATGCTAGGATTTTATAATGAAGTCATTTCCCAGTCATTTCAGTTGGCCACATCAGTTTAATTTACTCAGTCCTATAAAGTGCTTAAGCTTTCCATTAGATAATAATTTTTAATTAGCAATAGCTCTTTTGCCAGTTATCTGTGGAAAAGAGAGGGGGCAGATGGGAAAGTGATTTTACCAAGCCCTTTATTTTACTGGGACAGAAGTACAATAAGAAGGTGCCACTGGGATCATAGGCAAATTAATTCTGAAATACGGCTACCTAAGGCCAAATGATGTTCCTCTTGCCCACATTGAAATGCACCTTCCATGGTGAGCAAGCCCACTCATGTTTTCAAAGGGACTATTGTTCCCTTAGTTCAGTGGTGTAAAACTCATCTGGCCCCACAACCTGGAGTAGTAGTGTGAGGACTGTCTGCAGCCCAGATCTGGCCCACAAACTACCCAACATGACAATCCAAGCACAGGTCCAGGAGCAGCCAAAGCAGGCAATGCAGAGCGGCCTCAGAGCAGCTGGATTGGGTGCCGCATGTGGTGTGGTCCCAGACTAGCTGCTCTGCGACTGAGCCACACACAGCATTCACTCTGGCCACATGGCACTTACTCCAGTGTACATCTGCTTCATTCCAGATCCTGCATGTGTCCCAAAGTGTGTGCCTGCTCTGGGAGGTCCACTATAGCAACACAGGGCACGCTGCTTGGGCAGCAGACAGAGCTGTCCGGGGTGGGGGGGGCAGGGAGGAATCAGGGGGACTGCCCCAGGCCCCGCACTTTGGGGGGTTCTGCAGGGCCGGGCACAGTGGCCACAGCCCCTGCTGGTCCCACTCTGTGCTACCGACGTGTGCCACTTCCCTGCGCCACTGGCTTTGTGTCCAGGCACTCGCTACCCTCTGCCATGCTGATGATTGTGTGCTATCTGGGGTGTGTGGGGCAGTGCTGCAGCACTGGATTTTCTCCTGGCTCCTCACCCCCTTAGGGTCGGCTCTGGCAGCAGGGCTGGGGAGGCAGGGGGCTGCAGGTCCGGAGTGAGAGACACCAGCAGGGCTGGTGGGGTGCAGGGTTGCAGATCAGGAGTGAGGGGCATGGGGGAAAGGATGTGCGACTGTGGGTTGGGTGTGCAGGGCACTGGCAGTGCCAGGGTGCTGCAGGTCAGAAGTGAGGGGCACTGAGAAGGGGTGGGGGACAGCGTACTGCTGTTCGGGAGTGAGGGGCACTGGCAGGGCTGGGTTGTAGCTGGTCAGTGAGTGGCAACAGAATGGGCAGGGGCAGGGCACTGCCATGTCACTGCCCCCCCCCCCTTTGGTAACAGGTGTCCTCTTTCTTTTTTGGACCTGGACATATGGTAACCCTACAATTCTTAGTGGTTGCCAGAGTTGCTACACTAACTTTGGCTACTGGCATTTGCTCTCACTCCAGTGGAATGCAAGCCACCAGAGGATCGGACACAGAGCAATTCGGGTCCTCCATGCTCCCACTTACTTACAGCACTATTAACACATACTCCTTTCAACTCTGTAGGTTGAGTGAGGTGCAGTTGATATACGAGGGGGCTACATTGTCTCCAACAGATTTCTGCTTAGGAGGATTCCCCCTAAATAAAGAGGTCTTCCAAAGTTAGTCTGTGGTTGGTTTTAGATGCATGTGGCACAAAGTGAGCTCAGCAGACTAGAGAATCTGCCCTACAGAGTCTCATATAGCATTCCATCTTCTGCATCCACCCTTCAAAAAAAATAAATGGAATAATTGGTGAAAATTTCCCTTTTGACTTGTCAAAACAACAGCTGGTTATTCACAAACACAAGGCAGTTAAATATCGTTTGCTTTAGAATTTGTTAAATCGCATATGGTCAGCCATTCTTTGCTTTAAAATATTGAGTTTTAACTCCCACATCTAGCATATTTTACAGACTGTAATTTCCTTTGGTTAAATACCTTATAAAATGTTTTTCTCTCAATTTCTGATTTATTTATAACAATTTATTTCTGTATAAACAAACAATCCTGTATAGAATAAAAATAAGTAAAAAAAGAGCCCCAAAAAACAAACTAAACACTTCCATTACCTCCTGGCCTAGAACCACAGAAATACACCTTTGCACTTACCTAATTGTGCGCCAGTCAGGAATAGGCAACAACCTCAACAAGCCAGTATCCAGCTGTGCATCGGTTAGATGTAGAAATGCCCATCCATAGAAAAGAGGGTTGTTGTCAAGGAGCCTCTGAGCCAACTGATGATCTTCCTTTACTCTTTTTAGTGCATCCAAGTCAAGCTGATATTCTCTATAGCTTTATCATTTGGCTTTTGTTTTGTGCCTGTGGCTGAGGGCAGAGGAAACTTGGATTAACTTGATTAGTATTATATATGTGTCTACCAACTGGAAATCCATTGCATCTGTCCATAGATAGTCACAACAACAAAGAACATAGCATTCTCTCTCCCAGTCCTGATATTCTATACAAGCAGGTTTGTTCATGAAATAGCAAAAGGGAAAAACAGATGGCCAGCTCTTTTCCAGGCTGCACATGGGTTAGGGACAGAAGACTGGGATCAAGTGATATCTTTTGTTCAGTTGATACACGAGAGGCAGCTGGACTAGCACATATTTGTCCAATTTCTTGACCACAGGGAGCTAGATTATGTTATAGGCATTATGTTCAGGAGCCAGATGGCAAATAAACCGTATAAAATTCTATGGTGAGAGGTATATTCAGAGAGTATTAATACTGGCCACTTCTACAACTCTTTTCTCCCATGGCTCTCAAAGGGGTCTGCTAGCATTATCATTCTGGGGCTTCAGGGGTTGCCTCCATGGTATGGATGGGGAACCTGTGGCACAGAGGGGAAAGATCCCTCTGAACTATGAAAACATGGGGGTAAGAAGAGGACTCTTCATAACACAGCTGTTTCATGCCACTCAGTTCTGCAGAGCTAGAGGACAGAGTGGCTGTTAGGTTCACCTCATCCCCCCCTCCCTGTAAGCTACCGCTATAGCACGGTGTGAGGGAGCGGTGGCTAGGGGCGGCCGTGAGCTCCCTAGCGCCGCCTACCGTCACTTTAGGGTGACGTAGCACCCTCAGAACCTCGCCCGCCACGACTTTGATGTTAAGATATATGATGTGGAGGCTGCCAGTTTCCCTAATGGACGGTCTAGTTCTTCGTCCCTACTCCAGACTGGGGATTTAATAAGCGTCCTGCCTTAAGGGCAATGCGTGCCTCCAAGCCTCCCCCTTAGCACGCCCCAAGCCTCGCAGCTATTCCGGGGAACGCTTGTATGGTCCCTCGCCCCTCGGGTGCCCTTGTTCTCACACTCGGGCACCGGGGCTCTTCGCCCACCTGGCGCCTCCTTGGGTCGGGCCCCAGTCTCTGGCCCGTTCCCCACGCCCTGGGCCTATCACGCTGGCGCCCAGCTACTTGCTGGCGCCTCCTAGGTCGGCTCCTCCAGCGCCGCTCACTACCGGCCCCCTGGGCCGGTTCTAGCCGGCGCCTGGCTAATCGCCGGCTCTGCCTGAGTCTGGAGCACTCTCGCCGCCCTAGCCTCGGCGCCCTTGGGCCGGCACGCTCCCTCTCCCGGATCTCGGCTCTCTCGCCGCCCTTGTCTCGGCGCCCTCGGGCCGGCTCGCTCTTGCTGCCCTTGTCTCGGCGCCCTCGGGCCGGCTCGCTCTCGCCTGGCGCACTTGCCTTAGCTCTATCGCCGCCCTAGTCTCGGCGCCCTTGGGCCGGCGCTATCGCCGCCCTAGTCTCGGCGCCCTTGGGCCGGCGCTATCGCCGCCCTAGTCTCGGCGCCCTTGGGCCGGCGCTATCGCCGCCCTAGTCTCGGCGCCCTTGGGCCGGCGCTATCGCCGCCCTAGTCTCGGCGCCCTTGGGCCGGCGCTATCGCCGCCCTAGTCTCGGCGCCCTTGGGCCGGCGCTATCGCCGCCCTAGTCTCGGCGCCCTCGGGTGGCTAGCTAGGCCTGGCTATTCGGCCCCTCTCTGGGGCCTTGCCCCTCAGGGGCCACTACCGCGCTCCCTGCGCGTTGCCCCTTCGGGCTTTCCCCTTCCGGGGCCGACACGCCACGCGCCCTGCGCCCTGTCTCTGCCCCGCTTTCGGGCCTTGCCCTCTCGGGGCGGACTCCGCGCCCCTGGCGCCCTGTCTCTGCCCCGCTCCGGGGCCTTGCCCTCTCGGGGCTGACTTCCGCGCCTCTGGCGCCCTGGCCCTGCCCCGCTCCGGGGCTAAACACCGCCCTTATGGGCTGGGGTCTATAACCCCGCACACTGCACCTCCCTGGTGCAATATAATGCCCAGCCGCACTGACACTAGTGCCCCTGGCACTGTGCCTCAACTGGGCCCTGGGAACCCCCAAGCTGTTGGGGAGCTCCCCTGAGGCCTCCTCGCTCCCCTACAGCCTCCCCGGTCCTCCGGATGTAAACTATAACTAAACACTCAAGCCATCTGGCTATAACATAAATACAAAGGCTCCACACGCCTAACAACTCCAAGCCCCACCAGGGCCCGCAATCCTACCTCCAGTCAGGGCTATGCTGTTCCCGGCATCATTGCAGCCGGGTAGCGCGATGAAGTAGCAGCCACTAACCCAGGCCGCTCAGCTCAGCTCAGCTCAGCCGCAGAGCTCCTGCTCCTGCGGCAGCCAGAAGGGAACTGTGTCTCAGGCTCTGGCCTGAGCTGGTTTTAAAGGCCTGGCCCTGCCCCCTTCCGGTCATGTGACCGCCTGGTTGCCCTGGTAACCCGGCACCTGAGCTGCCTGGGTGATTGGCAGCCCTGCCAATCAGCCTCAGAATCACGGGGCACCTCTGTGACTCCGTGACACACGGTCTTGGGCTGGCTCAAAGATGCAGCCACAAATAGAGGGAAATATTCTACATCCTGCTCTGTGGAACCAGCTCCATTCATAGTTGCAGCTTACCTAGCCCCCACTTCAACAGTAGCCTGAACAGGAGTCCTGCTCATTTCTTGATTTCACACCATGAGCCAATGCCTCTCCCTGTCATAGATGGTCCTGTGCCCTTCTTTTCTCCCCTATCTTCCCCCAAGATTCAGAGATTGTGCCAGGCAGTAGGCCTGTGCGAAGTGGCTAATATTCATTTTGAATTTGGATTCAGGGGACAGTGGATTCGATTCAGCGATTTGCATCACTGCCCCGATTCAATTCGGCAATTCGCATCACTGTCCCAATTTGATTCGGATGAATCAGCCAGGCCAGGCCCATCCCCCGCCTGCTCTCCCAGCCCAGCAGTGGCTGCCCCGCCTGCCCCAGCTCCCAGCACTTGGGGCGGGAAAAAAAAAGCCCCGACTCAGCAGGTGCTGCTGGGTGGGAGGTGATCCCCGCTGCCCCCCCACTGCCCCATACTGCATGGGGGCTTGGCACAAGCCCCTGAATCCCACCCCTGCTCCCCAGCCCCCCCGACATGGGCTAGCTCCAGCCCTTTAAAGAAAAAACAAACAAACAAACAAACAAACAAAACCCCTGAAGAAACTCCCGCTGCCAGGGGGCGATCCCTGCTGCACCCCCGTCCCCCCGCGGGGCTCTGCACAAGCCCCCAAAGCCCCAAGGCTGCACCAGGAGCACCGAGTCTCCAGGCTTTTCTCATCTTTTTTTTTCCTTAAAGGGCCAGAGCCCCAGCAGGCAGGGATCACCCCCTGCCTGGCAGCACTTGGTGAGCACCAGGGCTTTTTTTTTTTTTTTAAAGTACCAGGAGCTCGGGTAAGCGGGGGAAGCCATGGGGGGGAGGGGGCTGGCAGGCCCCCCTCCCCCCTTCTCCTGTGCCCTAGTACTTACTAGCTTGGAGTGGCTGCAGCCTGCTGCAGCCACTGGGGATTGTCTGAATCAAAACTCTCCAAATCTTTGCGAGACATCTTTAAATTCGGACATTTAAATTGGTCCTCTGATTCGATTCGGATTCAAAGATTCAGCACCAGAAAAATCGGGCCAAATCTCCTCCAAATCGAATCACCACCCAAAGCTTCGCACAGCCCTTCTAGGCAGGTCTCCCTGCCATTAGCCTTGTAGACCTTGACTATGGCCATTGAAACATGTTGCCTTACGCTGCCTGTGGAAGCTGAAGAAAACTGCACTAGGTAGACATACAAGTAAGTCATGCATTAGCTTCAGAGCCAGAAGAATAGCCATGTTAACAATGAGCTGAGCTCAAGTTTATGAAGTACTGACCCTTAATGCAGCTAGGTTAGTCCTAACACAGTGCCATATGAATGCAACTACCCAGGTCGTAGCACCAGAGCTTGCGTTTACAGAGCTTACTTGATACAGTGCTGCTTTGTTAACATAGACACACTTTTCAAAGATTCTAATCACAGTACCCGACCCCCGCCCCCCAAAAAAAAAGACATATAGGCCAGCTCCAGCCTGCAGGCCACCAGGTGTACTTCCTGGACTAATGGATAGCACATAGATCCATGAAGCCTGGGTGCTGTTCCTGGCTCTGCTACTAAGCTACTATGTGCCCTTGGACAAGTCAATTTTCCACTCTATTTCTCATCCTGCCTCTCCTGCAGATTAGACTGTGAATCCTTGAGGGCAGGGATTGTTTTTCTATTGTCTGTACAGTGGCTAGAACAATTAGTCCCCAACCAGGAATAGGGGCCATGTGTAGTACAGTAACATAAGTAAAAAACAGTTGCTCAATGCAGATTTTTCTAAGTCATATTATTTCAAAGTAGAATGTGGTACAACAGACTGGACAGGCAGCCAATTTGCTGTTACAAGAACCACTTTAAATGAAATTCTACAATTCATGTTTGATTTATACAATTTTGATTTCTTCTTAATCAATGTCATATGCAAAGTCTTCATCTGTATTTCAGAGTTTTTGCATCATTAAATCAAAACACTAAGCTTGGCAAAGCCATAGATAAGCCTTAACAAGAGGGGAGTCAATGAAGTTTATCTGAAAGCAACATAAAATTCTGTTTATTGCTAGGAAATTATGCCAGATTATTTTCACTGGTTTGGCTCATCCTGATTAGCAGACAGAGACAGAGTGTACTCAAAAAATAGGTACAATATAAACTGCTGAGCCTGGCTAGGAGTTTCTCTGGCCAGCTCACTGCAGGAAGAATGCATGCGTTTGTCTTAGCACACAAGGAACACCATTATCATACACCTCAGCAGGGTGGTAGATGTCAGCCAAATAATTGGTTATGTTTAGAATAATATGCCTAATTCATGAACGAGGCATTTTTGGTGTCCTGGAAAGACTTACGCAAATCAGCTGGAATCCCATTGACAGTCAAAGCTTTTTCCTTTCCTTCCCACAACATTGCTTTTTGTAAGACAGAGCCTGAAATTAGAGGAGTCCGTCAAAAATCATACACCCTTGAGCAGTAAAATCTACTGGTAGAAAACATCTTATGTCCTAAATTTAATGTCTGACAGTTCTTCATTAACCATCTAAGGCAAGCATTTTATCACCAGCAACAGCATTTACTACTTGAATGAGTACTGAGAAAACATATCTATGGGCATTTTAAAAGGCTGTTGCTTTAGGATCCACTAAATGTGGGTAGTTTTGAGCAGTTTTACGATGCTTTGGAAATCTCAATCTAATTTGCATTTTAACAGCAAAACCTCTGCCCTTTCCTTTGCTGTTGAGTATAAAGAAAATATAACAACTTTAATCTATGAATTTACAGTTGCTCATACAATGCAGGAAGAGAGTTCTGGCTAGCTTTTCCTAAATCAGTGGTGGTGAAGTATATTTTCTTGCTGTATTGGCATTTACCATTAATGGGTACTAAGGGGTTTAAGAATACTGAACAGATAAAATTCTGAATTGGGATAGGCTCACTACTATATGGAGATGGTAAAATTATTCATGCTGAAAAGGCAAGTTAATTAAATATTTGTATTCTGTATTTGGAAAGAGGCAAGGCAATAGAGGAGGATGAGGTACATTCCAGTCCATTAGTAATTAAGGACATTGTTAAGCAACATTATAAATTAACAGGCTTGTTAACTCATGATCAAGAGTCCTAAAAGAGTTGGGTAAGATGTTAATTTTTTAAATAAATCTGGTAATACCAGTGAAATTCCAGAAGACTGGAACCTAACTAGCACAGAGGATGCAGAGTGGCCCAAATAATCCTACACCAGATTAGTTTCACATGAGTCCCAAGGAAATCATGAAAAAGCTGATACTGCATTCAATTAATAAAGAACTAAAGGATATGAATGTAATAAATGGTAGGCAACCTGTTTTTAATGGAAAATGGGTCTTTCTAAACAAACTTTTCATTCTTTGAGTTTGGCACATTTAGGTATAATATACTTAACCTGTTATTAAAAAATATATTTGATTTATTATCATGACAACCCGCATTTAAAATTAGTATTATAAAATATCAATAAAGTAGTCATTAAAATGGATTAATCAGATCTTAAAAAGAAGATGTGAGTTTTATATCAACATCAGATGTGGGTGTTTCCAGAAAGCTGAAGCAACCAGTCCCAGGTCTAATGCTATTTTTTTTTAAATCAATCATCTGGAACAAAATATAAAAATAACTGCAGAGAAAATATGGAGACATGAACTGGAAGAGTAGTAAATAAAGCAGGACTGTCATATAGTCTGTATCACTTCGTAAGCTGGAACTATTCGATCACAATGCAATTTAAAATCACCCAAGGGAAAAGTTCTACGTTTAGTAACAAGGAAGATAGGGCATGTCTACAGAAAGCAGGGACTCTGAACAGGATTTAGGGGATTTATGTTGGACAATTGACTCTGTACAATTTCCCAGTTCAAAGTTGGAACCAAAAATGCTAATATGAATCTTGGCTGTAAAAATAAGAAAATCAGAAGAGAGGTTTGATTGTACCTGTGTATGTAGCTTTGCTCAGACTCATGCTAGAATCACATACACAGTTCTGGTACCCATGTTGTAAAATGTGCAGGATAAGGCCCCAACATGAAGAACACCTAGCCCAACTAAAATGCTAAGGCCATAAAATGCCAGAAAATTCCCCTCAGAATTTGGCAATGATCCCCAAAATCAGGACTTCTCAGAATAAAAGTACTTCAAACAGACACAGATGCCTGAGAAAGACTAGTATCTCATAGGATTTTGAAGACTACTGTCATTAGCTACCTGTAAACTACCTTGGAGTCTCTGCAGTGAGATTTTTCTGACATAACATGGCAGAAGGTCTGTGTTCAAATCTTTTGGAAGTGCTGGAGCAAAAGTTATATTTCTAGTACTTTTTAATTTGTTACTCAGACTTATCATGGTGGTTTCTGTGGCCTTAAAAATCTGGATCCCATTCTGCCAGGACTTCAGATCATCATAGAATCATAAAAAGAAAAAAAATAGGGTTGGAAGGGACATCAGTAAGTCATCAAAGCAGGACCATCCACAACTAGATCATCCCAGCCAAGGCTTTGTCTAGACAGGTCTTAAAAACCTCCAAGGATGTAGATTTCACCACCTCTCTGGGTAGTCTGTTCCAGTGCTTTACTACCCTCCTGGTGAGAAAGGTTTTCCTAATAACCAACCAAACTTCCTTTGCTACAACTTGAGACCACAGCTCCATGTTCTGTTATCTGCCACCACTGACAACACTCTAGCTCGGGGGTTGTCAACTGGGGGGTACTTAGACAGGTCCTAGGGCGTACACTTGTGTGGGCAGGGATGGAGCACCACTGCCTCCCAGAAGAAGGGCCAGGGCAGGGCAAGGGCAACAGCGGCCCTCTGCAGGGTAGGGAAGCTCTCACATGGTGGCTGCCACTGCCACATACCAGTCTGATGAGTTTCCCTGCCCTGCAGAGGGGTGCCACTGCCTTCACTCAGCCTGGTGAGCTTCCCTGCCTCGCCCAGACCCTGCTCCTGCGAGGCAGCAGCGCTCCGTTACCACCCACCTACCCACCACTCCCCTGCTCCATGTCCGGCCACGCGCTACTGCTCCCCCAGCCCAGCATTCGGCCATGTGCTACTCCCTCTACTCCTGACTGCCAAACAACAGGGAAGGGAAGGGGCTTAGGCAAAAAAATCATTGAAAACCCCCTGATCTAGCTCCATCCTCTCTGGAACCCCACTTCAGGTAGTTGAAGGCTATTAAACCCCTCACTCTTCTCTTCTCCAGACTAAATAAGCCCAATTCCCTCTGCCACTCTTCATAAGTGAAGTGTACCAGTTTCATTGCCCTCTGCTGGACTTTCTCCAATTTGTCCACATCCTTTCTGTAGTGGGGGACCAAAAACTGGACACACTACTCCAGATGTGGCCTCACCAGTGCTGAATAGAGGGGAAGAATCACTTCCCTTAACGCCTTGGCAACATACCTACCAATGCAGCCCAGTATACCATTAGCCTTCTTCACAACAAAAGCACATTGTTGGCTTATATTCCACTTACTGTCCACTGTAACCCCCAGGCCCTTTTCTACTGCTTAGACAGTTGGCCCCAAGCCTGTGCATGGAATTTTGCACTTGTCCTCGTTGAACCTCATAAGATTTCTTTTGGCTTAATCCTCCAATTTGTCAACGTCTCTCTGAATCCTAGCCCTATCCTCCAGTATATCTACAATTCCCCTCAGCTTGGTGTCATCTGCAATCCATCCCATCTTCCAAATCATTAATGAAAATATTGAACAAAACCAGGCCCAGGACTGACCCCTGGGGCACTCCACTTGATACTGGCTGCCAACTAGACATCAAGCCATTGATTACTACTCCCTGATCCTGACCAGCCAGCCAGTTTTCTATCCACCTTATAGACCTTTCAACCGACTCATACTTCCTTAGCCTGCTTTTGAGAACATTGTGCAAAACTGTATCAAAAGTCAACGTATCATGTCCATTGGTCTTCCCACATTCACAGAGTCAGTTATGTTATTGTAGAAGGCAATCAGGTTGGTCAGGCATAACTTGCCTCGGTGAATCTGTGCTGACTGTTCCTTATCATTTTCTTCTCCTCCAAGTGCTTAGAAATGGATTCCTTGAGGACCTGCTCCATGATTTTTCTAGGGACAGAGAAGACTGACAAGTTTATAGTTCTGTAGATCCTCCTTCCCTTTCTTCAAGATGGGCACTGTATCTGCCCTTTTCCAATCATTTGGGACCTTTCCTGATCGTCATAAGTTCTCAAAGATGATGGCCAGCAGCTCTGTGATCATATCAGCCAACTCCCTCAACACCTTCAGGCACATCCCATCTAGCTCCATAGGCTTGTACTTACCCTGCTTTTCTAGTCGCTAACCTGTTCTTTTGCCATTGTTGGCTGCTTACCTCCTCCCCAAACTGTGCTGCCAGGTGCAGTAATCTGGGAGCTGACCTTGCCTGTGAAGACTGAGGTGAAAAAAAGGCATTGAGCACTTCAGCCTTTTGTGCATCCTGTTACTAGGTTGCCTCCCCCATTCAGAGTAAGGGACCCACGCTTTCCCTGACGTTCCTCTTGTTGCCAACATACTCGTAGAAACCCTTCATGTCTCTTGCTAGCTGCAACTCCAGTTGTGCTTTGGCCTTTCATCCCTACATTCCCAAGCAATTATGACAATTCAGGCTACAAAGCCATAGAATGAACCATTACAGCATTTGATTTCTACTCTTATATACTGTCAGTTGCAGCCACACGTGTTCTCGCTCAAGTTCTTTCAGCAAACAGTTGAAAAGAGCTTGAATTGATTTTGCACACTGTTAATATAATCTCCAACTCCTACTTAAAAGAATTGGCACTAGAAGTCATTTCACTGAAACCAAATTACCTTTAAGCTTCATAGCTGAAGTCTTGTTTAAACAAGAGTAAAATACTATCTATCGATCTCAGCACAACTCAAAAATGACCTCAGTAAGAATGTTCTTTCAAATGGCACCCAGAGGGATGACGGTCCAATCAGAGAGGTCACATGCTTTTCTACAAAAGTATAGGAAGATTTTTTTTTTTATGCCCTTACTTCTAAAGCAGACAGTTAACCTTGACATGAGGACTGACTTGATGGGGATTGATTTGAGCTCGGATAGCTCTCCCCATTTATATCCTGTGTTAGCCTTTCAGTTGCTAGAAATGCTATTCTCTGTCAAATGAACTATGGTACACACATTTTGCCGGATAAGCAAAACATCTGGTATTCCTGGTAACTCACCGTCACAGATACACCATCATTCATGGATAGATTTGTGGACAAACAGGAGCAGAAGCAAAAATGGCTTATCATCCTTGACCCTATGCAACCCCTCCCCCCACCCCACCCCCCACACACACTGGCTTTTACAATTTTGAAAATGTTTATAACCTTCTTCAGTGTTTTCTGGCAAATCAAACATCTTAGCCCAAGCAAAGGAAAGAATGAAAATCCAGTAACAGAGATTATTTTACCTTGCCAGGCTCAGATCATACAGAAGAAGGGGGGTCTTCTGACTCATTTATTCCTATCCCCTGTGTTCTCAGGCAATCAATTGTTTATTCAAGAAAACTGCCAAAACCATAACTTCAGAACACTCGCACACAAGAAGTACTAAGAACACCTTGTAACCACAAGAGA
The DNA here is from genome assembly GCF_052110815.1 of Crocodylus siamensis. Lineage (NCBI taxonomy): Eukaryota > Metazoa > Chordata > Crocodylia > Crocodylidae > Crocodylus > Crocodylus siamensis. Next base: position 72,057,429 of record NC_143398.1, read on the forward strand.
TAAAAGTAGGGGAGACGAGAGGACTGCCAATACCTTGCCCCTACAATGTCAAGGAGGTCACTGGTCAATATATGGTGAAAAGATCCAAACAAAGGACCATGCCCAATGCTACAGAGCAAGACAAACCCCCAGTAATGTGTGTCCATCTCACTAGGGGGGTAGGGGGAGCAGGGAGGGCAAGGGGATTTCTTCCTGCCCTTATATTAAGTGATGTGCATAATTCAGAGCAGATACCAAGGTCCTCTAGCAAGGAAACTCTGGACAGGAGAATCAGTAGACCAGAATCAAAAAACCCAGCCTTAGCTGTGACCAGTAGTCCAAGGTTTCAGAAAAACAAAAACAAACAACACCCCTCTCCCCCCCCCAGCAAATCAAAGCAATCCTCCCCCTAAAACCAAGACGCATTCATACCAAATTCCTTCCTGGCCCCAGTTGGTGACTAACAGAAATCCCAAAGCAATGAATACCAGATACCTTCCACACTGCAAGAGACCTACTTCTATATCCCTATCTGGGGATCACAAACATATGACTCCACATATCATGTGACACTGAATATTGAGCCAGAGGTCCCTTTCCTATCATACCACCTCTTCCATAAATGTATCCGGTGCAATTCAGGTTCTGGCCCCCACAACTTTGCTTGGAAGGGCATTCCAAAACTTCACTCTTTCGACAGCCTGAAATCTGATTCTCATTCCTACTCTAAAAATGTATCCATAGCTACTAGTGTGTAGCCACTTGATCTGTGATGATACTGTTTTATTTTGTGTAATAAAAACAACATGTTCTTTCATAGAAGCGTTGCCAAATCACCCTCAGGTCTACAGAACACTTAAAGACAGTGCTCTATACCAGCTCCTCCCAAACTTGTACTTAAAATACTGTTGTGAAGTGTATGGATGGGACATGGGGTTCAAACGTCACCGGTGATGCAAAGACTGGAGTGTGGGAATCCCTGGACAAGATGCTTCTTGCTTCCCTCACATTGATAAATCCACAGGAAGCGAAACTTGAGGACACTGAAGTTCACCTTTTCACTTATCGCTCACTCCTACTTTTCCATGTGGTCAAAAAAAGTGTATAGTTCCCAAGCTTGGTAGTATATAAAGGATCCACATGTGGATCCTCTTGTTCAAGCCCTAGAGATATCCACAAGGAGGGAGGCTCTTTAAGACTCCACGCTCCTTTGTTAGCATAGTTCCTAAGGGATCAGCTCCTTCTCCACAGCTGCACATTCCTACTCCCCCGGGGAGAGTTAATGCTGATCAGAATAGGAAACACCTAATATATATATATTTTGGCTGCTATATAAAGCTGTCTCAGCTTGCATAGATTTTAAGCTTCTTTATCAGGGTGGTGCGCTGTGGGATGAGAGTTTCCTCATTTCCACTTCCTCTCCAGACTACCCTCTCTCCACTGAGTACCCAGGGAATTCCAAACATGTGGGGCTAGTATAGCCTGCATGGGTTGCTTCCATTTCTGTATGAGCATTTCCTGCTCCTTTACTCCCTTTCATGCTATGTAAGGCAATAGGCACCTTTGGCTCATTACCAGAAATATTTTCTTTCACAGTTAACATTCGTCTGGAGAGAAGGTACTTTCCATCACAAGTAGCCTCCGACCGCAACGCCTCTATTCATAGTGGCCAACTTGAGACAACTTTAGCCTGAATTAAAGAGGCTCATCTATCTCATTTAGTTCAATAGTGCTGGTGCTAAGCACTTTTGAATATTTATTCTCAAGATACCACAAGTTGAACACTTAAAAGACCAAGACATTGAGAAATCAGAACTATAGACACTTTTTCTGATGTTGCCTCCTAAGGGAGTCTAGAAACAAACAAAGCCAAACAGCAGAAATGGAACCATGAAACCAATTCAATCAAAACTGACTGTTCTCCTTCTGTTTAGACACGTGAATCTTTCTGCGATTTTAGTTTCTTCATCAAAAGGATAAGGAGTAAACATCCGTATAATTTCCTCATTTCCATTTTCTTTTCAGTTGCAGTATGTTTTTTTTTCAGAATGAAAAGCACAACAGATAAAAATAGATACATGCACATTCCATTTGAAACCAAAGGGAATTGCATGCAGATACAAGAGGAAGATCTGACACTGGGGGGTTTGTGATAATCCTCTCATTATTCAAGATATTTCCCTCAAATGCCTTCCCCTTTTCAAGAATATAGCTTTTTAAAAATTCTAACTGAATCTCTTATGAATGCAGTGATAACTTCTTTCCCTGTTCAACCAATTTATTATCGACTTTCAGGAACAAATATCTGTGTATCATTTTGAACAGTAAAGACCAAGCCCCCAAAGAACAGGGACATATACATCTTTTAGATGATTTAAGCCTTTGAAGGTGCAATATGAGCTGGTTTTGTCTTCTGAAGACTAGTAAGAAGAGTAACAATAAATGGGTAAATTTTTACATGCTTAGGATCTAAAATGAAAATGTCCTTTTTTGTTATTTTTGAACCTGAATAAAGGGTTCTGATGGCATTTCATACTTTGTTATACATGTAGAAAAATAATACCTACATAGTGATGTCATGAGATTTATGAGCAACACATTTTTGGATAATTCAGTGATTAGTATTAAAATGCTACATTTGTGAACATTGGTTAAATAAAGGTTACACCTGAATTAGCCCATGGCCATTTCTAAAAACAAAGAGAAACCTTTGGATTCTTCAGGCATAGGTGACTAATGATACATACAGCTGTAAAAAGATGCAATGGAAAGTTGCGAGAATAAGCCTCAGGGGCTTATTTTAGCTTATCCTTTTTCCATCTCTCAAGAATTTCACTGGAGGGAAAAGAGAACTAATCAGACAGTAAAAAATGTTTACATTAGAAGGCAACTCATTAGCCAAGTGGGACGCAAACACTATTAGAAATGAAAGAGAGGTGCCAAGAAAGTGGCTACATTATTTGACATGAGATTTAATTATACAAATTGTATTCTTTGGTCAAACACTTACTTATTTCTGTACGATTTAATACCCTACCAAATAAATGTTTGATCAGAACAATTAACTAGATAATATACAATCTTTCATTAAATTGTAGTAATTATCCTACAGTTTTATATTGCAACAGTTTGATTCATAACTGCAGTTTAAAATCCAAGTATTATTGTGGGAAACATATTCTTATTTAAGATTATGAAAGTGACAGACCAAATCCTGTGGATTTCACATGTAAATATTTTGAAATACAATTTTAAAAAAAAATCCATCTATGAAGCCAAAAGCAGCACATGATATGTTTTTAAGAAGTTATTTATGAAAATGTCCCATTTTAAAGTAAAGATGTGGCCAACACATTATTTAAATTGGATTTTCGCCAAAAAATAAGGAGGGGACATCTTTAATTAAAAAAAACAAAAACAAAAAACTCTTTCTACTTTTCTTAGTCTGTGAAAGCTATATTTTATTAAATAATATAAGTGATGGTCTCCTCCTCCTTCATGTATGCACCAAAATAATTGCAGTCATTGTTTTTCTATTCTGGTCATTCTCACGTTTAAATTTGATCCCACGCATGCCATAAAAAATTAAGCTCCATGAGAAAAAGTTTTGTGGCTGTTGAACTTCGAACTGAGCAATTATGTGGTAGGTAGATCTTTTAAAATTCTTTATGGAGGACATTATTAGTCAGAACATCTTATACAATCCTTCTGAGCACACCATTGTTTCCTTTTTAGCTGTGCAGATGAGGTTGGGGGTGGAAACAGAAGGACAACAGAATGATCTCACTGGAGTCGCTGACTTCATTCTTGCCCATGTGTTCAGCTCTTCAGGGCTCTTGCAGTGCTCAATAGGCACTGAGATGTAGCAGGACCACCTTCACAGTAGAGGATACTGTACTATCAAGTAGCGAAGAGGAACACATTCAGTGAGGGGAGCCCATCTTTTAGGACATGTCCTTTTTCTGCTTATCCTATAGGGTTTCAAACAATCAACCAATGAGGTTATTTTTATTTTGGGAATTCTCTTTAGCCAAGACCTCATAACTTCCACGTAGCCAGCAGTTCAGACATTCTTGGCTGGGATTCCTGTCCTTTAACAGGCACACTTGATACTTTTAGATGGCCTGTTGACTGATCTGTTTGAATGGCATCATGCCAGAACATAGACTTTTGGCCTCTTTGAATAAGAAATTATCACACCATGATAAATTTAGATGGGCTGCCTCTAAACAACACTACAAGATTCATATCTTTTACAGGAAGTAAGTCTGTGCCAACATTAAAGCATTAACAACACATGCCATTGTACACTTGACATCTGTGGACACTTACAGTATGTGACAAAAGGAGCTGCACAATGAAAGAGGAAAAGACGACATACAGTTTATAGGCATGGCTGACTGCCAGTAAAGGGAGTGAATTGCATCAGGTGCCCAGGAAACCCATTAAGAATCTTGGAGGTATCATTTTTGGGTTTGGTTTTTTGGGGTTTTTTTAACCACGAGACCGCTGACGGCAGGCATTCTGTTTCAAAGCCAGTCCATGACAGAACAACAAGCCAGGGGAGCTATCGTAGTAGCAAACAAGTCAAGGTAGTGGGACACTAAATACACAAGCTGTACACATATAACCCTTCTCACCTACCAAAGAACATCAGTATGCCAAATACCAACAAGCTAAATAGGACACACAATCCATTTTGTCCAGGACAATATGAGGAGAGTGATTTCCATTTAGTAATCCTACATGAGAAGTGCCTGGAGTTGTGAGATATGCAGAAAGGGGCAGCTGAGGTAGCTCTTAGTCAGCCAGATGACTGACATGGCCTGATTTACCCAACATAAAAATTATCCACAGCTGTTTATATATCCATCACTAGCAAAGCACAACAAATGTCTTTAAGGGAACAATTGCTCCTGCAAAGGGTTCAATATGTTCCCCAGCCAATACGTGGCCTTTTTTGGCCTCTGTGGGTGCTTGTACACATGATGATCATCACCATGTACACATGACAAATTTCCTTTGTGTGGCTTAATAGCATCCCACAATACACATGCGTGAGGTTTGGGAACTGCAAGTGAGTTTGCAATGTTGCCAACTACATCCCATCCCCATGTAGTTTAGTTTGCAATGTTGCTACTTGGAATGTTGCAGGCTTTAATCTGACAGCTTGCCCCCGGCTGTGGGAGAGGCAGACAAGTTCTGCAGAAAACGCCCCCCAGAGGATTGGGGCCCTAGCCACTTCTTCTTTCACCAGGTGCCTGGCAGCCACAGGTGCTTGGTAAAGGCAGTAGCGGTGAGGGGCCTGATACCCCAGCATGGTGCCTGCCCATCACTCCCACAGCCGGGGGGGGGACAGAGGGGGGCAAGCTGCTGGCAAGTTGAACAGCCCCAGAGTTATGGGGAGCCCCGTCCTTCCCCCTGAAGCACCCCCTGGGGCTACCTAGGTGGGCTGCTATGAGGCCAGGGGCTGCCTCAGCTCAGAGGCAGTGCCAGCTGGACCCAACTCTTCCCTGAGCCCACAGTGGCTTCCAGCACCTGCATTGTCCCCCACGACCTTTCTGCTGCCTGGGACTACCCAGGAATGGGCTGGCTTGCCCTTGGGACAGTATGGGGAGGCAGCAGGAGGGTGGCTGGAGAAGGTGGTGGGGATTGTGCATGGGGCGCTGGAAGCCCAGGTGGGCTCAGGGAAGCTTGGGCTTGGCAGACTTCCAGCACACCATCCACCGTCCCTACCACCTTCTCTGGCTGCCAGTAAACCCACACTGCCCCAGGGGTAAGCCAGCCTGTTTCCAGGTGGTCCCAGGCACCAGGAAGGTGGCAGGGACAGCGAATGGGGTGCTGAAAGCCATGGCAGGCTTAGGGAAAAGTTGGGTCCAGCTGAGTGCTGCCTCCAAACTGAGATAGCATCTGGCTATTTAGCAGTCAGCTTGGGCAGCTCCAAGGAGGAGCTCTGCTGCAACATGAAGGACCAAGGCCCCCTGCAGCTCAGGGGCTGCTTAGCCAGCTACAGCTCACCCCCCAGACACAGACAGGCTTTGTCCCGAACAGGAAGGAAAAAAAAAAAAGAGATCGGACCCTTTGCCATAACGTTACAGAAAAATTGAAAGAGTTTAGTCATCAGGGTTTTATTGTATACCCCACCATTTCAGTTTAGGGGGCATAAAATAAAACCTTGAGGATTAAACCCCCATCACATGTACAAGCACTCTAAAGGGTCCCCATGGGCTTGCAGCTCAGATTCACAATATGTGGCCCTCTCTGGCCTCTGCCTCATGGTCTAAACTGTAGCTTGTGCTCTGCCCAGGCACGCTTAAGCCTCCTTATGCTATTGGGATCTCCACCTTCCCTTGCTAGTCCCAACCAGTCTGCCAGTCATGACTACAATGAAAAGACAAGCCCTCCAGCAATAACTCAGCCTAGAAGAGTCTGGGCTACCCAACACAGTTTGGCTCTTGGCAAACCCCCAGCTTCTTACTTGCAGTCCACAAGACAGTGGGGTTCCCCCCAGCAGTCTCTCAGCCACAGTCATCGATATGAAGAGCTCCATCCCTCACATGATTAGCCCTCTTCTCCAAACTCAGCCTGGCTTATATGTCCACTAAGCTATGCCCCTGGGAGTCATGCATCTTCCTTTGGCCCAGTGCAGGTGTCCTCGGTTAAGTCTGCAGACCTGGCCAAACTGTAGTAGCAGTTTCCATCTTCTCCAGGCTAAACTCTGTGCTACCAGCACTGCAGTAAGTACTCTGCTCTCTGGGCCACTCTGCCCCATCACCTTACTGCTGAACCTCTTGTTCTGCACTGGGTGCCTGCAACCCATCAGTCCCCAGTCTCTCCTGGCTGTTAGTAAACAATTCCCTGCACCTGGGAGTCCTTGTGGCTCTTGGCCAATCTTAAAAATAACAGGGAATCCTAGGCCCCTGTTATAGGGAGCCCTTAGCACCATTCAGGATTGGCCAGGAGCCTTTTTAAAGCATTTCAGAACATGAGCTAAGTCTGTTTGGTTAAGTGCTCTTTTAAAGTTTAGGAAAGATAAAACAAAGGAAATGGCTGTTCAGTCATCAGTGAGTCATCCTTAGATGGATCTAGCCTTGCTCTCTTTCACATTCCCCAAAACTGAATATGTAATGCAGACTCATAGGTATCCCAGAGGAAAAGATGCAACATTGAAGTAGGTCACAGACTTGGTTAGGGATTCATCAGCTATCATTAGAGTCTTGAAGATGCATAAGTTTTGCTAGTGAACACAATGTAATTGGAGAGAAAGGATTATTGTAACCACGACAGAGGGGAGTTGAAGTATTTTGCATCTCAGAGGACAGAGTGTATTGTGTAACAGTACACCAAATTGATATTTCACATTATCTCCCAGCAGTCCCTACCAAGATCTAACTTTCAAAAGTCCCTTACCTTGTCGTACTTTTGTTCAGCAAATCTAGTCCCCCACTTTTGTCAATAGATGGATATCGAGAATAGGGCTGTTCAACAAGAAACAGAGTTATGCAAATTATACATGTCAGTATTACTTAATCTAAAAAAATCCCTGAAAAGTCCTGGGAGAAGTTATTCCAAGAGCAGGAAGCAGCATTTGAAGAGTCACAAAATCAGAATTTGAAAACAAATAAATGGAAGTAGCCTGAAGGACAGGCTGGATATATACAACTTGACATATAATTTAAATCCCAGCTACAACAGCAAGGCTGGTGGGAGCCAATGGTAGGTTCTTTGGCTGGAGGGTAGTTCACATTAGAAAATGTGAGCATTCAATGCACCAGGCATTTTGTGGCCAGATTGCCCTAAGCTCTGCTGCACCATTTTAAATTCAATTTTATTTCATCACTGATGCCTTAATACAACAGCACAACAAAAGCAGCATGTACTGAGACATATCACCTTATTGCAAAAACAGTGTGTGGGTGGCTGGGACCAAGGCAAGCGCAGTTTGGCCTAGTGGTTAAACACCAGCAATATGGGACAGCCCAGGCCAGCTTCCCAGAAGCAGGGATACAAAGGGATCTGGTGTTGGAACTGGGAGCCATAGCCAAGGTCAAGACAGACTGGGGTCAGAAGCCAGAAACAAGGCAAGCCAAAGGTTAACCATGATCAGAAGCTGGAGGTTGAACTAGAATCAGGGGACGCCAAGGGTCTTACCAGAATCGGGAGCCAGAGCTAGAGCCAGGAGTCAAAAATCAGAGAACCAACAAGAAAGTACACAGAAGGGCAGGAGCAAAAACTTGTGCTTTGCCCAGACGAAGAAGACTGAAGGCTGGACTTGGCTTTTATGGGCTACAGCAGATGGGGTCTGTTGCCTGTGGCTTCAGGAGATGTGGCTGTCCTTATGGCCTCACTCAGCCTAGGTGGTGCAGAGCACTGCTCTGGGCTTGCTGCATGCGGCGCTTGTCAAAGAGATAAATTGTCCTAATCTCCTGATTGGGACCAGCAGGGGCCAGGTTTCTGATCTGGCTTCAGTAGGGTAGGAAGAACAGTGGAGAAAATGAGATTAAATGGGCATGGTGAAGCTTTGGCAGAAGAACTGGAAGCAGCTGGATTAACACATGGGCTGATGTGGGACTCAACAAAAAATTGCGGGGAGAGAGAGAGAGGATTTAAGGATTTGTCCCAGATTAAAAGGAATTACTACTCTTGGACCAGGCTTTGTAAAAAGTGCCATATTACCGAGTCAGCAGACAGATATGGTTTCCATGATACACTACCTTGATTTAATTAATAACGTGGGAACACAACAAAAAATGCTCATGGAGTTTCTTTTTCACAAGTTTCTGGGTATTTTTTCCACTGGTTTTAATGAAACCAAAACATTGATGCTGTAACTTTGACATGCCAGGTGATCAGCACCCTGTCTCCAGCAGGCTCCAGTACTAGCTGTTTCAGAATAAGGCTCAAGAATCCCTGCAGAAGGCAGAAAGTAGTTCCTATCAAGAACATAAAAATCAGCTTGAACATTTTTCACTTCCTTCTGAGCTCATGTGGCTTTATAGGTTTCTTAAATTGCTCACAATAAAACAAACAACTGATAATCTCTCAATTTTTTCCCCCTTTTTAAATTCCTGCACCTGCACCTTTTAATGCCTTTTCCTTTTAAAAAAGCTGCATCATATTGATCTGACAACCTTGCACATCAATATGAACCTGTCAGTTCTCCAAAAGCCTCAGAACTGGTTTTCTTCTATCAAAAGAGATTATGTTAGTCATATCACCTCTCTTCATAGAGAGCAACAACCAGGATCTTATCATCCTTATAAAAGTCAGAATGATTGATCTTCATAACACCAGGAATTATATTTTAATATTTTCTACCACCAAGATACAAACCATTAAAAAGATTCAAACTGGAATGTTGAGTTCTACTGTTAATAGACAAGCTCATTTTAAACATTAGAATTTTTTTTATTATTATTTTCATCAGTTGGCCAGACCCTTAATCAAGTTCTGGTTCTCTTTGGGAGAAAAGTTCTCCAAAAAATGAAAAACAAGGCATTTTTCTAGGCATCACATAAGACATTTCAATAAGTGGCAATTATCTTGGGTAATGAGAATATTCCCCAAATGTCCACCCTTTACTGATCTAGCTCCTAAAAAAATGAAAGAGACACAGGAATATGCACCTGGAAACAAAATTTTGACAGATGATAGGATTAGCTTTGCAGCAGGTAACTCTATCTGCAGCTCAACTTAGTCAACTGCATGCAGGCAAAATAAAGCCAACTCTATAGGACTCTGAAAAACAAACCATTTTTTATTCGATTCCCAGCCCTTGCCTGACTAAATTTCTCAAAATTGAATTCCCTGTTTTGGTTCATTTTTCCCCCCAGTTTGTTTTTTTTGTTTGATTGTGCCACTATCTCTATTCTTGGGGTGCTGTCTTGCCTTTCTGTGGATTGATCTTTCAGGAACATATGCAATGTACTCCCAAATATGGATGGATCATGGAAAAATAGTCCTGAATCCCAAGGCAGATAATTGGCTCTGACAACAGGAATGTATGAGAAATTTTCAGCTGACTCAATAGTGTCCATACACATTCCAGGTGAACTAGTGCTGTATATGAAACAGTACATCAAGTGTGCCTATGAAAACCTCCCTGTTTTTTAATGTTTTTTGTTATTGCAATTAATAGTACTGAACACCACACAGGATAAACTAGGAACACATCCAAAAAAAATGCTGACAGTCAATTCGGAGATTTCCGTCATGCTCAGTTATATATACGTGAACAGCATAGCTACCAGTGCAGACAGGTTCCAACGTAAGCATATTATCACTGCAATGTGACCTTCTTATGACAAAGGCAGTCATTCTATCCTGGTCTGTGCAATATCCTACAGGGACTTAAAAATCCTCTCCAGGACTCTGCAATCTGCTTATGTGTAGTGCCAGAAGCAGCCTTATGCAGCTATAACTTGCACTTTCTAGCAGTTCTTGGAGGGTGCAACTGAAGGAGATATTTGATCTCAGCCACACTTATTTGGTCATTGAATCTTCAGCATCACCAAGTGAATCAATAGTACCTCTCTAGTTAAGGAGGGCCTAGACCCCATGTCTCCCACACCCTGAGCAAGTGGGAGATATTGAATTAAATAGCCAGAGGATGGTCTTCTGCCTCTGATTTTTTTTTTTTAACTTACACAAAGCTAGGGGCCTTCTGAGAAGAGGGGAGTAGAATACAGAATCTCTTGGTCTGAAGTGCCACTTCTGCAGCTCAAGTTCATAGATATATTAGGGTTGGGAGGGACCTCAGGAGGCCAGCTAGTCCAACTCCCAGCTCAAAGCAGGACCATCCCCACCTAGATCATCCCAGTCAAAGATTTGTCTAGCCATCTTATAAATCTCCAAGGATGGAGATTCCACCACCTCTCTAGGTAACCCATTCCAATGCTTTAGGATGCTCCTACTGAGAAAATTCTTCCTAATAGCCAACCTAAACTTCCCTTGCTGTAACTTGAGACCACTGCTCCTTGTTCTGTCATCACTAAGATCAGTGTAGGTCTATCCTCTTGTGAACCCTCCTTTAAGTAGTTGAAGGCTGCTATTAAATCCCCCCTCAGTCTTCTTTTTTCCAGACTAAATAAGCCCAGTTCCCTCAGCCTCTACTCAGAAATTGTGCCCCAGCCCCCGAACCATTTTTGTTGCCTTCTCATGGACTCACTCCAATTTGTCCACATCCTTTCTGTAGTGGGGGGCCCAAAACTGGACATAGTACTCCAGATGTGGCCTCACCAGTGCAGAAGAGATGGGATAATCACTTCCCTTGACCTGCTGGCAACACTCCTACCAGTGCAGCTCAGTATGCCGCTAGCCTTCTTGGCAACAAGGACACAATGTTGGCTCATTCAGTTTATTGTCCACTGTAACCCCCAGCTCCTTTTCTGCGGAGCTGCTGCCCAGCCAGTTAGCCCCAAGCCCGTATTGGTGCATAGGGTTATTCCACACTAAGTGCAGGACTTTGTATTTGTCCTTGTTGAACCGCGTGAGAGGTCTTTTCTCCCAATCCTCCAATTTGGCTAGCCCTACTAATCCTAGCCCTACCATCCAGCGTATCTACTACTCCCCCAAAGCTTGGTGTCACTTTATGCCATTGTCCAGGTCAAGGATGAAGATATTGAATAAAACCAGCCCGAGGATAAACCCCTGGGCACTCCACTTGATAACAGCTGCCAACTAGACATGGAGCCATTAACTACTACCTTCTGAGTCCAGTGATCCAGCCAGTTTTCTAGCCACCTTACAGTTCGTACTTCTTTAGCTTGCCTGAGAAAAGGTTGCAGAAGACCATATCAAAAGGCTTGCTAAAAGTCAAGGTATACTACATCCACTGCATCCACAGAGCTAGTTATCTCATCATAGAAAACAATCAGGTTGGTCAGGCATGACTTGCCATTGGTGAATCCATGGTAACCATTCCTAAACACCTTCTTCTTCTCCTCCTGGTGCTTCAGAATGGATTTCTCAAGAATTTGCTCCATGATTTTTCAGACTGAGGTGAGGCTAACTGGTTTGTAGTTCCCTGGATTTTCTTCCCCCTCCCTCACTTCCTTAAACATGGGTACTGTTTTTGCCTTTTTCCAATCATCTGGGACCTCTCCCAATAGCCATGAGTTTTCAAAAATGTTGACCAGCGGCTCTGCAATTACATCAGCCAACTCCCTCAGCACTCTTGGGATGCTTGGGTGCATCCCACCCTTGGCTGCAAGCCCCATGGACTTGTATATGTCCAGCTTTTCTAAATAGTTCCTAACCTTGTTCTTTCAACACTGTTGGCTGCTCACCTTCTCCCCAAACTATGCTGCCAGGTTCAGTAGTCTGGGAGCTGACCTTGCCTGTGAAGACTAAGGTGAAAAAGGCACCTGTGTACTTCAGGTTTTGCTGCACAATCTGTCCCTAGGTTCCCTCCCCTGTTCAGTAAAGGAACCACTCTTTCCCTGATCCTCCTTTTGTTGCTGACATACTTGTAGAAACCCTTCTTGTTACCCTTCACATCCCTTACTAGCTGCAATCAAATTGCACTTTGGCCTTCCTGACTTCATCCCTGCATGCCCAAGCAGTACTTTTATATTCCTCCCTAGTTGTTTGTCCAAGTTTCCACTTCTTATAAAGCTTTTTGTGATTTAGCTTACCAAATAGTTCTCGCCTAAGCCAAGCTGATCTTCTACCATATTTGCTAGTCTTCCTGCACATAAGGGTGGTTTGTTCTTGCACACTCAGAAAAGTTTCTTTGAAGTACAGCCAGCTCTCCTGGACTCTTCTCCCCCACAGACTGGCTTCCCAGGGGATCCTACCCATGAGTTCCCTGAGCAAGTTGAAGTCTGGTTTTCTGAAGTTCAGGGTCCTTACTCTGCTGCTCTCCATCCTTCCTTTCCTCAGGATGCTTAACTCAAATCATCTCATGGTCGCTGCTGCCCAAGTTGCCATCCACAACTACACTCCCAACCAATTCTTCCTGTTTGTGAGCAACAGGTCAAGAAGAGCATGGCCCTTAGTTGGCCTTTCCAGCATTTGCACCAGGAAGTTGTGCCCACCACTCTCCAAAAGCTTCCTGGATTGCCTGTGCAGTGCTGTATTGCCCTCCCAGGAGATGTCAGGGTGATTGAAGTCCCCCATGAGAACCAGGGCCTATGATCAGTCAACTTCCTCTAGTTCTTTGAAGAAAGCCTCATCTACCACTTCCTCCTGGTCTGGTGGTCTATAGCAACCATGACGTTGTTTTCTCCTCTGACCCTAACCCAGAGACCCTCAAAGGCTTATCTCCAATTTCCTACTACAGCTCTGAGCAATCCTATGGCTCTTTTACATAAAGTGCAACAACTCCTCCTCTTCTCCCCTACCTGTCCTTCTTGAACAGTTTTTTTCCAGCCATGACAGTGCTCCAGTCATACAAGCTCCCACCAAGTCTCTGTTATTCCAATCATGTCATAGTTCCGTGACTGTGCAAAGACTTTCTATTCTTCCTGCTCATTTCCCAGGCTCTGTGCAGGCACCTGGGGTAACTAGTTGATTGCCTTGATTTCTCAGGAAGAATGAGAATACCTCCCTTATTGTCCCCTCCTGCTTGTTCTTTCTCCAGGTCACCCACTTCCCCACTTACTTCAGGGATTTGGTCTCCATCCCCTGGTGAACCTAGTTTAAAGCCCTCCTCACTAGGTTAGCGAGCCCATCTGCGAAGATGCTCCTCCCTCTCTTCGCAAGGTGTATCTTATCTCTTCCCAGAAATCCTTCTTCTTGGAACATCATCCTATAGTCAAAGAAGCCAAAGCCCTGCTGGCAACACCACATGCACAACCAGACATTTATCTGCAGGATGCACCCACTCGTGCCTGGGCCCTTTCCCTCAGCCAGAAGGATCAAAGAGAACACCACCTGAGCTCCTGTCCCCTTCACTCTTGCACCCAGAGCCCAGTAGTTACTTTTGATCTGCTCAGGGTCTCCCCAGCAGTATCACTGGTACCCACACAGATGAGCAGCATGGGGTAGTAGTCAGAGGACCAGATGAGCCTCAGTAGTCCCACCATGACATTTTGGATCTGGGCTCCAAGCAAGCAGCAGACTTCCTGAGACGACAGGTCAGGTCAGCAGATGGCTCCCTCCATCCCCTGCAAAAGGGAGTGTCCAACCACAACCACCCGTCGCTTCTTTTTGGTGGTGATCATCTCTATCCTTCCCACCTTGGGAAGGCCTGATCTGTCTTCCTCCTCCACCAATGCAATGTGCTCCTCACCCTCTGCTGCTAGGGCTCCATATCTATTCTCCAGGCAAACTGCTGAAGGTGGAGATGAAGATTTCTGCTTGCCACCAGAGGTCAGAAGTTTCCATCTTCCATCTTGCTGGGAGTCCATTTCCTCTCTCTTCTGTAGCACTGCCTGTGGCAGTTCTTCCTCCACAGTCCTAGACATCTCCTCCATCAACAAACTGATTAACTCCTCATGGCACAGGATGGTTTGGAGCCTCACCACCCGCTCCTATAGCTTTCTTACCCATTCCTTGAGAGACACCAGGAAGCACCACTCACACCACAGGCACTCCTCCACAGCACCAAATCTGGACCTGGGTGGAAGCCTTGATGGCAAGCGGTCCTGCCTAGACAGAAGCCTCACAAGTGCAAGCAGAGGCAGTGGCCATTTCCCTGGGTCTCTTACTATGCCTCTGATCTCTTACCACCCTTCTTCCAAGCATACCTTCTTAGCAAACTTACCTGGAAGCTGGCCCGTTTCCTGTTCCAAAGGCTTCCTTTTTCCTTGCTTCCTCACACCAAGCTGAAAGGGCAATGGGGGACAGCAAACTGACCTGTGAACTGACCTGCAAACAGTTTACCCTATTTGCTGCCCCTGGTTGCTGGCTCCCTGGTCACTTGGCGAGTCTCCTTTTATACTGGGCTAGGCCTAGACTGGCTTCACCACCTCGTTAGGTCTTGTCAGACACAGGCACCAATCACTCAGCTAGCAACACTCCCAGCTTCTCAGAGCACACACCTCAAACACATCCATAGCCCTCCAAACAACACTCATCAAGTCAAATGTATAGGCAGCTCTGGATCACTTACCTTCCCTGGGCAGGATCTGGTGCCTGGCTTCTCTTCCCCTTCCTCCTCTTGCTCCCAGCAAACTGCCTGCAAAATGTTAGCTGCACAAATACCATTTATCTGACTAAAAAGCACAGCTGGAGCTGGACTTAAGGGTATATGATTATGTTTTCTTTCTGTTATTATAAACATGCCTGTATAAACTACTCTGCCCTAACAAGGGAATTAAGAGCTGCCAAACACTCAATAGTATCAAAAGTAGGAGAGTTAGCTGGAAGCAGAGGCAACTTTTTCACTAAATGTTAACCATAACAATGTCTAAATATTCAAGTTCACACAGCTAGAAAGTAACTAAATCCCATTAAGTTTCAGTGGGATAGTATTTGTAAAAAAGTTAATGACATTCTGTTAACCTACTTTAAGGCTTGGATGTGTTCATCTAATAACCTGATTATTGATTCTATTCTATGTTATTGCAAATTCAATTCTGCATGAATTCAATTCCTACTGAATCTTTAATTTAATAATTGCAACATTATTTTTAGTTAAAGACGTGTGTGAAGATAATTAGCCATCATAAAATGTTACTGTTAGGTTGGGGGCCAAGGTGGCACAGGTGCTAAAGGAGCATGACTGACAACCCAGAGGTCACAGATTTGAGGCCACAGCAGAATACAAAACTCTAAGCCTATCACCTCTGAACCAAGAAGTTTAGCATGTTGTATTCCTCTCTGTCTCAGACCAACACAGGTACAAAACAGATCCCCGAGACCACAGCAGAAGTGCTTATGGCACATCCCTGTCAGATTCTAACGGAAGAGCAAATTCCGCTAAATAGTGTGCAACAAAGACATGAAAAAAGGAAAAGACTTAAGTTCTCTGCTCACAAATTTATAATAAAATCCACATAAAGCTGTTTTTTTCTTTCAAAACTGCAAGGACTAGGATGTTTGAGGGAAAGGTAATTTAGTAGAAATACTTACAAATAGTACATGTCCGTCACGTTGACTTGACTATTCTTAGTGTTGACCTGCACTGGGGGACATCTTTGAATAAGCATTGTCAGGCACAGCCACATTTCAAAGCAAAGTATAAAGTTGTTCCAGCTGCCATCTATGGGTCCTCTGATACAGCTAAGTCCAATTTTTGAAAAACACAGCTGCCCATGAGAGCTGAACAGGTAAAAAGCAAACCATGATACTGCCAGGTGTGTTTGTACCAGAGACAATCTGGAGCCGCCCCTTCCCCCCCCCCCCCCTTACTGCTCCATTTTCTAATGATTTTTCAAAACTATAACCTGCAACCCTGCCAATCTAATAAATATCTCACCAGTTATCCGCTGGAATTTTGTACTTTTTCAAGATGTCTTTCACATTATCTTTGTATCACTTGTATTGGCCCCCCTTGTTTAGGATGGCCATTCCATAGCTGACCATGTAGTAAGTAGTTGGAAAGTTTTCTGTTAGGTGTTCTCTGAACACATCCTACCCAGTAAAGCAGTACTTCAATTATTATACTTTAACCAATGCTAGTTCCCTTGGCTTTCTGAAATACTGTTGCATTGTTGACCTGGTCTTCCCAGTTGATAAATAGGATGATACATAATTTACATTAATGGAAGCACTCAAATTCTTTGATGTGCCCTCAGTGAGATGGTCCAGATTTCACATCCATATAGCAGGACTGAGAGCACCCTTGCCCGATACTCTTGAATCCAGAAACAAAATGGCTTGTCCTTTCCTGGAAGAAGCTGGACACTGCCACTCCCAAAGTATATGTTGCCCAGAAAGCCTTAATCCCTCAAATTCTGATTTCTTTTCCAACAGATTTCTAAATAATGTTAACATTTTGACACATCTAAGGAGATCCAGGATGCAAGGGTAAATTTTGGCCAGGCTTTTCCTTGAAATCTCTAAAATTATTGTGAAAGAGAAGTCCCCAAATTTTTAAGAACACAAAGTGTCAAACTTGAGTAGAATTTCTTGGCTGTCACTAGTTGATGCCAAAATGAATTTTTTTTTTTTAATTTGCAGACAGTTTGTATTTACATTTTGAATAACAGAAAATATTTTAAATAACATTTTTTGTGAAAAAGGGAGATGGCACAAAATTGAAACAGTGGACTGAAAGTTTTTACATTTTAGATGGAGAAAAAATGTTTGTATTTGAATCTCCAGATTCTAATTTACTCTCTCATCAAAAGTTTTCCTTCATACTTGTCCTATTAGAGATGTGGCTGAAACGCACACTCAAGATATTGCCATTTTGGAACAAGATTTCAGAAGACATCCTCATGAAAGTTTTGTGCTTAAAACTATATCACTGTCAAAATTCAGCCTTGACTTAAACACTATCCTAAACCAAACCTTGATCATAACACTTTAGATGAAGTCTAATAAAAAAACAGTATGCATTATTTCCCCATGATTTACGCATAGCATTTGTCATTCCAGTTCTTTAACTTAAATTTATAGGTTCATGCTTTTTATAGTTGTTTAAGAATGTGAGGAAGGTTGAAATATAAGCCTACATGTGATAATAGGTCTATTATAAGCAACAGAATCTGTTGTGGCATCCTAAACTCCTTCAACAAAACCAGGCAGAAGAGCTATTAAATAAGACTGTAGCAATGAAATACTAAATCAACTCAGTATACTGTGTCTAGTGCTACATGCATGTTATGCACTCCTGCCAATAGCTGGTGCTATTCTGCATTGTGCTTATATCCTGCTGCCAGCTGTTTTGCTTGAAAACCATTCAGCTAAGCCCTGCTGTTTTACAAGAAAGATGGCTGCTCCCCAAGTGATCTCACAGAGGCAATCAAAACCCTGCAATACACAAAGTATACTCATAGAGTAGGGATAACAAACATTTAAAATAACTGATCTTCTTAGGGAGTACCTTTCCCACATCCAAATTAACCACAAGTACTCTTGAGTCCACAAAAAGCAACATAAGGACCACTAAGAAAAAAAAGTGAATGTAAAATACTCTTCTGAATCAGCAGCATTTCATATCCAACCTTACACTGACTTTGCATAGGTTTTTGGACTGCACAATACAGAACGTGCAGCTCAGTAAGCTTTGGGTAAGTGTTTTCAGGATTGGGATCCTACTGATCAAGTGTGATACAACTGCTGTCACCAACGTGTCTTTTTCTCCCTTGTCTACTGATAGTACTGTACCACCTATTTCTGCCTCAGCTCTAATTACTGCAGCATCTGTTACCAGCTTCTTGTTCCATGTTTTAAAACAACTCTTTAGTATAATTGTTAACTATAAGATATGGCTCTTAAAGTGACTACTTGACTTAAGATAGTTTAAAAACAAACAAAAAGAATTTGCTCATACAAGTAAGCTTTTAAAAGGCTGAATAATATGTTTCTAAATATGATGCTTAAGATAAAAAGAGTGATTGCTAATTACAGCAGATCTACTGGCCCAGTACTGGGTATATCCAGTATTATTTTTAATTGTCAATAGGCAAGTCTTTGGTAAATGTTCCTTTCAATTTTCTTTTTAAAAAGAATGAAATTTTCTTACTACTTACAAAACCATCTTCATAATCCATCTTTATGGTCACAACAGCATTCAGCACTCTGGAATGCCGTTATGAGGCTATAGAGATTGTAAATGTATTGCAAAACAACTTATTACATATTATCTGCTGTGGTAGTGGTGTATTTATGCACCGAGTGCTAAAACACACAGAAATTCCATTACAGGAAATTAAAAACAATGTAAGATGAAGGCAAGGGCATTTGGTATAAAGTTACTGAAAGAGAAGGGTTTTTTTAATGGATGAAAGAATTAAAGAAGTCAGGAAAATGCACAGTATAAAATTCATACATAAAGCCAGAATAAGCCACTGGAATCATCTATTTGACAAAGGCAGAGGACTTCCTTGAATTAATTCTTATTTGAGCTACAGTATCCAATGTGAAGTTTCCAGTGATAGGAGACCCCCATCCAACCGCTGGTAGGTTGTTCCAATGGTTTCCTACCCTCAGTATTAGAAGAAAAAAAAAAGATGCATTAAAAAAAAATCTTAAACATTTATTTTCCATGTCCAGGCATTGGACATTGTTATATCTTTGTTTGCTAGACTGAAGAGCATTATCAAATTTCTGTCCACTATATATGTACCTATAGACTGTGATCAGGAGATCCCTACATCTTCTCTTCCCTTTAACATCTGGAGCCCCCTTCCAGTTCCATTTCTCTGTGATTCTATGATAAACAAACTGAGATGCTGAAGTCTTTCCATATACAACATATATTCCAATCCTTCTATCATTTGTATGGCTCTTCTCTGAGCCTTCTTTAATTTATCAAGATCACACTTCAATTCCTGACATCAGAACTGGTCTCCAAACACAAAGGTAGCATAACCTTGCTACTTGGACTTGATTGTCTCCTGTTGATACAGCCAAAGATTTCATTAGCCCTATGGATCCCGGCAAAACCCAGCCAGATTTCATTCAGCTCTAATGTGGTTGGATGGAATAATGGACACATCACTTTTACATACACTTCACAATCGAAGCAGTTGTGCCGTAGCTAGGCTAGTGCAATGGGGACATCAAAGTTCAGATGAGTCTTTGAGAGTTTCATAGGTTAAGAATCCTGGATCTTGTAAGCATACCAGGCAGGTTTTTTGTTCTTATATGTACCAATTTGCTGTACTAAAATGCATACTGTCTGGTTGTACCAACTGGGACAGAGTGCCTTGTACCAGTGACCTGTCCTCTTCATTATTTACTGCTTCCCCAATCTGTGTCATCTATAACAATTTTAAAAGCCAACAGAGCATTCATAGGATCATAGGTATTTCATGTCCTGTGACAGTAAAATAAATTGTTTTCTTGTTCAACCAAAGACAAGTGTATCCGGTACTTTTCAGGATATAAAGCTTGCTCTTCTCTCTCAGTCTTTCTTCAGACTCCAAAACCATGAACATTGATCTTTTATGGTAAGCAAACCAACAGATTGTGCATGAAGCATTTCTTTCAGTTATGAAAGATGCATGTAGTCTAGATAGAAGATGAGATTTTCTTTTTAATTACTGGGAAGTGTTTAGCAGCCATTGACCATGATGTTGAAGAATAAAGCTGCTGAATTACTAATTCTCATCATGAAATATTGATTATTCATTTTAATTTCACAGATAAGCACAGTTGCATTTCTTCTTATTGCTAACATTTACATTTATTAGTCATTTTGTTCATCCTGTCACTGACCTTTTTACACTTCTTTCTGCCCATCTGACACTACTATCTCAGCCCTATAGCATCTTTTTGACTTTCAAGCCACTAACGAAAAAATTGTTTTATCTGTTGTTTGCCACTTGCACACAAATGGAACCATTTTATTTGCATGGAATAACATGTATTAAATACAAGCCTGCAAAGACACCCATAATCCGAGTCCTAAGATCCTCCTCTCACTGAATCCAAGAGGAAAATATGCACCAAATTCAAGGAAAACAGGATGAATCCCACTGTTGGATATTTACTGTGAAAAGTAGCAAAAAATAGGCTGGTGTAAGAGGTCATGAAGGGACAGAGGAAGGGGGACTTGTTTCAGGTGGTCTCCTTGCATTTTATAAGCTCTGCTCCATACTTATGTGGTTCTATGTACAGAACACTGTATGGACAAGACACAAGTCAAACCAACAAGGTGCGATCTCAAACAAACAAAAAAACAAAATGTGCACATGAAAAATATCAAGGACAGATGCATCAACTGTTAATTAATATTAAAAGTTTATTTGTACATAGTACATGACTTCCAGGCAGCAGGGCTGCTTGGTGAAAATATTTCCCTTGCTTGGTGTTGTTAGTTACAATTTATCCTATTTTTATGGTCATTCTTCATGTATATTACCCATGGGATCATATGGTGCACCTTTTTATGATTTGTGCATAATATAATGATAATGAATGACAATGAAAGAGATAATTAACTGGTTCTATTGAGCTTTATCCTCCACTTCCCACAGTGTTCACACATACACAAGATGACACACATCAGACCTTTTTCTGCTAATACCAATTTAATTGCCACAAAACAATTATGTTAAGCCATTCTTGCAGTTTGGATAAGATCATAGCATCCAGGCTCCTCTGAAGACAGGATATTAGATTATTGGATGACTAATGCAATGCCAGTACTTTGTTCTCACACTTACTGGCAAGATTCATGTCCCTGGAGATCACACACATCCTTTTATATTGTGTGTGAAGCTACTGCTAGTGAGAAGAAAGCTATTTGTGATTTATGCTCTTTAAAGCTTACCAACTTCATGGCAAAAAGCAAAAGACCAAAAACAGGGAACACAACCTTTCATGGTGAGCTTGCATAAGCTAGAACACAGAATTTAAAAGAATAAATTAGAGAGATTCCAAAGGTTGCCACAAAGATTAAATGACCTAGGAGAAGAAAAAGAAAAAACAAATGGGTGCAGTCTAGAGAAGAGACAGCAGAGTAACAGACTGCTGTTGGGTTCTGTATTCCACTCCAGTGGGGAACAGAAAACAGACTCAAACACAACCAGCTCTATGCTGCTTGTTGCTAGTGTCCTGCGCACCCCAGTGCAGAGCATAAATTCAGAGAGCAGAGAGGGTACAAAGGCAGAACACACTTGATGAACCTGAGCTGGCAAGATACCCAAGGGAAATATTATTATTATATTTAGAACAGCCCTAAGGTTAAACCAAGACTCACTTTCCCCCAGGGCTGGGGGAGTACAAAACTGGCTTAATATGGTCTTTGCCCCTCTCCATCAGTATTTCAACAAAGGTGCCTTGGTAGAACCCAAGGATCTGTTAACCAATAAATATATGAGGGTCCAATGGAAACTAGTGAGGTTAGTTTCAATAAGTATCAGATGCCGCATATTAGACATACACAGCCAGATTTTCACTCTGCAGTTTCATAAAGTTCTAGAAATGTGTGCAACTCAGTGTTTGTATCCACACAAATTAGGCAAATGAAAAATTGTACTTTAGAAGGTTTGGGTGGATGTGGGAGGTGGAAACCTAAGACTGTAGTTGGTATGAAGTCCACAGGAGTTTCAACATCCAGAAAACTATCTGGATTTTGCTCTTGGACCACAACTACTAAGGATCTCTCATCTTTACATAAAAAACTCATTTCAGGATAGTTTCTCGGAGTGTCTACATGTGCATTACTGGGGATTTTCCAAAATTTAGTACCTCCAATACAAAGTACTAAATGCGTGTCTCAGCGCGGGGTCCTAGAGGTGGCCGTGATCTCCCCTAGCGCCCCCTACCATGCCAAGTTTGTCTCAAAGCACCCTCATTCTCTCCTGCCACGTCTTGTTCTTTTATATGTATAAAGGGAGGCTGCCTTTCATCCCCTTGGACACGGTGCTCTGTTGTATCCTGGCCCCTGTTCTGTACTGTGCGACTCAGTGCACCCCAGCCTTATGGGCTATGTATGGCTCCAACCACCCCTTTACCATGCCCCAAGCCTTGCCGATATCCTGGATATTGTTCAGTTTGTCCGGCTCTCTGCGCCCTCTCTGGCGCTCAGGCTTTCCACAGCCCTTGTCTCGCAACATTGCGCCCCACAGGCACTCTTCAATCGTTGCCCCCTTACTCTGGGGCTTCTCTCATTGCCCCCTTTGCCTCAGGGTGCTTATCATACTGCCCCCTGCTCTGGGGCTACCGCAGCCTTGGGGCTCAGGTGGTTGTAGCCGTACCTGGCCCCAACTCTCCTCCTTGGGGTCTCGAATGCCCTGCAGGGCTCAGGCGGCCTCAGTCTTACCTGGCCTCCGATTCTCCACTTTCCTTCTCAGGCTGGGGTCAGTGCACCCCCCAAATGCTGCACCCTCTCTGGTGACAGTCTCCCCACGCTACCGTGGAGCCCCTATGAGGCCTCCTCCAACCTCTAATAGCCTCACCCAGCCCTCCAGTTGTAAATAGTAAACCATCAACACAAACTCATGTCCCTTGTCTGCAAAATAAATTCAAGCCATCCAACTATAACCACATTCAAGCCTGTCACAGAGTCTCTCCCTCTCTCACCCACGCATCCTGGCCTCTTCTCTTTCCTTGCTCCGGCAGGGTTCCCACCCCTATGGCAGCTGGCAGGGAACTGCCTGCCGTGCCCTAGCCTGGGTTTAAATGAGAACCAGGCCCTGCCCCTTCCGGTCAGCTGACTCACCAGTTTCCCTGGGAACCCACAGCTGTGCTTCTTTATTACTACTGTGGCTGCCCTAGTAACCAGCAGCTGGGCTCCTTACTTGCTGCTCCACAAGTAGCAGGCACCTCAGTGCCCTGCTACACACCTCCCCTCTTTATAGGAGCAAAGCACCAAGGTGCTCTGCAACACACACTTCCCCTCTTTATAGGAGTGGAGCACCGAGGTGCTCCGCAACAATGTGCATTAGGCTGCGCTAACACACCGCACATTTGCACCATTTTTTAGTAACGCTTAATGTGCAATAGACTATTTTACTGTGTATTAGTGTAATGCCACCGTTTTTTACATGATGGTTTGATGTGCAGTAAATAGTCTACTGCGCATTAAAGCACACATGTAGATATGCCCACTGCTAACTGTTGTCTACAGTCTGCAATAATTGGGTTCCATGTTTCAAGAAGGAAGAGAAAGGTTCTTCAATTATATGAGTCACTTGGGACCACAGTCCATTCCTAGCATCTGACAAAGTTTGAATCAGGTTGTTCAGATGGCAGGGTAGATTTGTACTTTATAGACTAACTAAATTAGACTTTTTATAGAGTAAGTTTTCATGAGCTGAAGCTTACTTGATCAGATGCTGTGAAAAGATGGCACAAAGCAGTATATAAAATTGTGAGAGTGATTTGGATATAAAAGGTAGAAAGGGAATGGGAAAAAAGGGGAGAAGTGATGGGGGGCAGTGCTGAAAGAGAAAAACAAGCAGTAAACCCATAGGGGGAAAAAAAAAGTGGTAAAAAAAACTAATCCAGGTAGTGGCATAAGACTCTGTAGTCCTTTAAGACACAGTAAACATAACTCAATCTGTGGAAGTAGGTTGTTCCCTATGAAAGCTCATAGGGAACATCCAATATGAACTAATTAAATCTTTAAGATGCCATCCTGCTCTAACCTTCTGCCTAACTTCAGACTAACATGGCTAACTACCACTTTTCAGGACTGTGTTCTTCTCTGTGTATATCTGATGGTATGAACTTCAAAAGAAGGACAACTGTTGCCTAACATGGGTCTAGAAGATACACCTAAAAGAAATGGGCTGAAGTTAAGCAGTATTTTCTGGAGAAATATATCTAATGACCATTACTTGATTATTTAAAATTGGGCTGGACAAAATGCTGGAGAATACAGTACAGACAGTCCTCGACTTACAACGTTTCAAGTTACAACATTTTGCACTTACAACATTTATAAATTGACATCCTGTTTCACCTTGGATGTCAGTTTCGACTACAGCACTTGATCCGACATGATGTGAAAACCAGCAAACAAGCCTGCTGTGTCACCCATGTCCCTGGAGCACATCTGTCCAAACTTGCTTGGACATTTTAAGAAAGCAGACAGGACTCCAGAAAAACCTGCAGCCAATTATCCTGAGAAGACTCCAGCCAAGAACCCTTCAAAAAGTCCAACAAAGAGCCCTCAAGAAGTCCAGCAAAATCACCTCAAAGAAGTCCTTTCAAATACATTTATATTGTAAATAGCAATCATATTTATCAATGTAGCTATATTATTCATCTATAAATTGACTGAGTACAAAATTCTAGGTTATTTCTGGTGAAAATAGAGTATTGGGCTTTGGTTCAGGAACTGATTGTGAGGGAGTGGGGCCTAGGAGCGGCCGTGAACTCCCTAGCGCCTCCCTACCGTCACCTCAGGTGGACTCAGCACCCTTAGTTTCTCCCCCACCACGTCTTTGATGGTAATAAGTTTATATGGGAGGCTGCCTTTATCCCCTGGTGAACGGTACGTGTGTTCCTACCCCTACTCCATATGGGGTGCCTCTGCGCACCCCTGCCTTAAGGGCTATGCGTGCCTCCTACCTCCCCTTTAGCGTGCCCCAAGCCTCGCAGCTGTTGTCTGGATGTTGTTTGGTCCCTTGCCCTCTGGCGCCCTCTCTGGCGCCCCTGGGCCTATCACGCCCTGGTGCGTCTCTCTGGCTCCCCTGGGCTTACCACACACTTGGCGCCCTGAGGCTGTCCCGCCTCGGCGCCCCCCTCTAGAACTTCTGTTGTTACCGGCGCCCCTGGGCCTGGCGTGTAGCTGCTGCCCTGTTACCGGTGCCCCTGAGCCTGGTACGTAGCCACCGCCCTGTTACCAGTGCCCCTGGACCTGGCACGTAGCCGCCGCCCTGTTACCGGCGCCCCTGGACCTGTTGCGCCCTTGGGTTACCACTCAGCCCGCTGCCCCACTCTGGGGCCTATGCCGCGCTCTTCGCGCCCGCTGCCCCCTTCTGGGGCCTATGCCGCGCTCTTCGCGCCCGCTGCCCCTTTCTGGGGTCTATGCCGCGCCTCACGCGTGCTCGTTGCCCTCTCTAGGGCCTGTGTTGCGCCTCTTGCGCCCACTGCCCGCTTCCGGAGCCTAAGCTGCACCTCGCGCGCCCTGCTGCCCCTCTCTGGGACCTATTCTGCGCTCCGCACGCCTGTTGCCCCTCTCTGGGGCCTGTGCCGTGCCTCGTGCCCGTTGCCCGCTTCCAGAGCCTAAGCCGCGCTTCCCGCGCTGGGGCTACAACCCCCACTCACCGAGGACTGTGGCACATGCTCCATGCCCCCCGCTGGGCACCAGGAGCCCCCAAGCCACTGGGGCACTCCTGTGAGGCCTCCTCATGCCCCTACAGCCTCACCCAGTCCTCCGGTTCTAACCATCGATAAACCCAAACAGCCAGCCGGCTACAACATAACAAAAGGCCTACCGGCTTATAATCCAAACTCCACACAGTGCTGACTCTCAGTCATACTGCTGTCTGGATTCTCTCTCTCCCCTCACATCATTGCAGCCAGCCAAACCACCATCATTGACCCTGCTGCTCAGCTCTCCCGCAGAGCTGCAGCTCCTGCGGCTGCCAAAGGGGAACTACCACTAGGCTGCGGCCTGAGCTGTTATAAAGGGCCCGGCCCTGCCCCCTTCGGTCACCTGACCGGCTGGTTGCCATAGCAACCTACAGCTGCCCTGCCCTGTTGATTGACATCTCTCCTTCCACTTATCTAAGGCACAGGACACCTCAGTGCTCCTGTGACACTGATCCCCATTTAAAACATTGTTTCCAATGGGAAAAACAGTTCCAAGTTACAATGTTTCAACTTAAGATGCAGTTTTCAGGAACCAATTATGTCGAAAGTCTGAGGACTGCCTGTATAGGAAATAATCGTGCATTGGCAGACTAGGACCCCTGCCAAATGTTACATTTAACCATGTGATGGGGTCTGAGAAGTTTTATCCCAGATTCCAAAAACTGTGCATCTTGCCATGCCAATCCTCCCCAGTTCAGGCTTCCCACAAGCCCCTTACACTAAGTGACATGCCAGGCATGGGAAATTGTCATGGGATGCTGTCACATCAAAAAAGTTGTCAATTTAATCAAAAACGTCGTGGGCAGATTTGTAAATTTTGTTGCAGTTTCACAATTTTTATAATGGGATAACTCACTTGAGTGTTTAGCATGTTACAAAAAGTTACATAAAAAATCACTGTCAACTAGCATCACATGTACCATCCAGAAGGGGCCTAGATACCCTCCTACATCTATTCCATCCCTTACTTTCAGGATTCTTCAGTAACTACAGCTTTTTGTACATCAAATTCTCCTCCAGGCTGAGCTAATAAATACTCAGGCATACCAGTTCTCTTTATTAAGTCTATTTAATGAATGCCTAGTTCCCCTTCCTGCTATTGCTTTGATTGGAGGGCTAACATTTAAGGGGAGAGTCTCTATTCTTAAGTGACTATAAAATTAAATTAAAAATTAAATTGAAAAGATTGCTTGGCATTTGCTTAGTAATTATTGTAATTATACTGACCTTCTTTGTAGAATGCTTTGGATCTACAGATGAAAACGATTACAGAAAAGAACAAGGTATTATTATTGCAGTTAAACCCAGTGGATAGGCTGCCACGTGTTCCATAGTTAATTTATCATATATAAATGTCCTTGCCACTTCACACACAATAAATATACCTTTCTAAGGTAGCCCCGCAATCAACTATCCTACACAGTCATGCACACATTTTTGTTATAGTTCACCGGCCCCAAATGTAAGTACACAAGCATCTCAACTATTTTAGAAAAACAAATTCTTCCCATTGCCAAATTTCATTTTTCACTCATCTTTATTTCTTGTAAAGAGGCTTAATACTCCTTTATGAATACCGGAGCTAGAACAATTAACAAAGGAGATTTAAAGCCATCTCCTCTTATGCCGCTGTCCATTAATAAAAGTCTGTACTGATTTTTATTATTCATCCTGTGGTGTGTCTTTTCCTTGGTTTCTCAGACAACTACAGGAATTTTAAAAAGACCCGTCAGAAATGGCTCTCTCAATTCTGAAGGCTGTTGAAAAGGATGCTCGCAAGCTCTTTCCTCCGAGTTTATTTTACATATCTATTATAAAAATTCCTGTAGTTATATATATTTTTAAAACCTCACTATTAAATAACACCCTTTCAGAAGCCCGAATATATTTTATCTGGACTGCACTGAGGTCTAGCTAGGAATAGACCAGATCCAATTTAATTTATGTGGAGTTTCAGCCATGGTTTCTAGAAAAGGATTAGTTCAGCCACCAGAAAAGTATAGGTCAAGCCATTCATAACCTTGTAGCTGGGCTATCCAACTGGCAGTCCACAGGCCAATTGTGGCCTCCACAGAGTCAACATGTGATCCCCAGGCTCCCAACCCAGATGCCAGTCTCCCCCATCACTCTCATGCTGCCACTTCTGGGGTCTCCAGGATCTCACTCCTTCCTCCAGCTTCTGCTTCATACTCCCATTCAAGGAGCAGAGGGAGGCCACAGTCGACAGGTTTGTGGGGGACCCAGCAGGCATGAGAGTGTCAGCATGGCATACCGTGCAGTCTGTACTACAATATAACACTCAGGTGTTCAGAAGGAAAAGACTATGACATTAACCCACTATTTTGCATCATTACCAGGGTTTGTTTTAGTTTCTTGGGTGATACATATTTTGCTTTTTATTTTTCTGGTATCTAAAGTTTTGCAAAATCATCAGCAGCAGAAGTAAAAGCTTTAGTTTACTGCATTTATTTAAAGGAACAAGACTATTTTCTCCAAGGAGAACATTAAGATAAAAAAGGTATGCCATATAATAAAACATAACTGAAAAAGCTGCGTTCTCATTCTCTGCTATATTTGAAGACAGCTTTGAAAATAAATATTTTTATATAGCCATGCTATAGGATACAAGAATGTGTATTTCTCTTCCCCCCCCCTTCTTTTTTTTGTTACCAGGGTAAGATCAATCTTGAACAATAGCTACTCTGTATGTGTTTGAAGAACCATGATAGCATCAGTTACTTAGATAACAACATGAATAGCTGCAATAGAGTAAAAGGAAATTTAGAAAGCCAAGACTAAAGCAATACTTTTGGTACAACTGAATTATGTGGTGAGAGAAGTAAAATTGTACTGAATTTCTCTTGGCACATGACTCTGTTATTCAAGTTTATCTATTTTCTTCTTCTTTCCCTATACTAACAATATTTTCCTGCAGCATTCATTTATTTCCCCATGATCCATTTCCTGTGGCACTTCTAAGTAATTTCAGCTCTTTTATTGGGTCTTAAAAATTGTAGCTTTTTATTCTTTTGTTCTTTCTTCTCTTTTACTTTTGGATTCCTTTCCTATATCAGTTCTATAGTTGCTACAATATATTCAACAATCTGCATCAACAGCCCATAGCAAAGATTTTAGTACACTGATCACATGCCATTGTTCTTTGCTACTATACCCAAATGAAATCTCATTTCTGTCTTCAAAGCCAATTAGTTCCTAACATACCAGCTGTTGTTACATGCCTGTTTTACTTTTCAGAGGTAGATTAGTTTGTACTCTGGTGGAAGAGGAGCAGTAACTCAAAGCTAATCTCTCACATAGGCACATGGCATTGAACCCTAGGCAGTAAATTGGTTAAAGAGTACACAGGAATAATCCTTATAGCACCTATGAGAGGTGGTAAAACACAACAAACAAAGTAACAGTGGGGTAACAGTTGGTGCACAGTCATAGATCCATGTCTTTAGTGTTGTTCAGATGGGCCTGCCCTCGTCTTGGGGCACACTGCTTTCAGTACAGGGCTTGCCAAAGAAGAGTTCTTCAAAACCAACCAAGCTCACTTGAGCCAAGGAGACCAAAATAGCATATGATTTTTCATTATTTGCAAGACAATGGCACTTACGAGTGTAACTGTCTTATAGTTTTTAGCAAAGACTTTATATTATTTTCTCTTTTCTGTATAACTGCCGCACGGCACTCTCACATTTATGTAACCTTGAAGTCGACTGTTAATCAAAATGAACGCTTTGTACTTTTCTCCACTGGCATTAAGCTACACATGCGCATTCTGTAAATTTCATTTCTTATCTAAAAGTGTCATTTCTACAGAAATGAAACTTATGTAGAAAATCTGCCTAGCAATAATTATGTAAAAGAAAATTATCCTATCTGTATACTATAGTTAGTGTCATAGAGGCAGTCCAACAAACATCTATAAAAGAGGCAAAAAAGCAGGAAGCAGCAGAGACGACAACTGGAAAACTCTGTGGGCCTGATCACCCCGCAGACAGGTTCTCAGCCTCCCCGCCTGGGCGTATCCCAGCGAAGATAAAGGCCTCAGAAATCCGACAACTGACAACGATTCACTGTGTTACAGTATTGCATTGTATTTCCCATTCATGAGCCGTTGACCAGTTCTGGGACTTAAGGAGTCGGCAGCCGCACCTAGCTTTGGACTTGTTCCACTGTTGGAACGCAAGGGCTGGCTCTGGAACCTCGTGAACCAGCGGACACCCTATAGATTAAGAGACACTAACTACTTACTCTAAGTCGTCTACTTGTGCCAACTCGGCGAACCTCGAGGGCGGCTAAGAGCTACCTCAATTCCGCCCCACAAGCCGCGCGCTCGCACAACTCCGCAAAGCCCGCGGCTCCCCTAAGCGGTGCCGGAGCCGCTAGCCCGGCATTTCGCCACAATGAGGCCCTGATTTTTCACAAGAAACTCACTGTATCAGGTGTTGTACAAACACCTAGTAAGAAACAGTCCTTGCCCCAGACAGTTTACATTATCAATAGATAAGACATCATTATCATAATTTTCATTGTTCTGCAATCAGTTCCCCATCTATAAAGTGCCTTACCTAGGTCTGCAACAGGGCCAGGATTTAAATCTATGTCCTCCTGATCCCAAAGATTCCTGTTAAGACAAGAAAGTAGCACAGACCTCTAATGAGAAAAAAGTACTTTTACTTTCCCAAGGTCTTAAATAGTCCTTGGCTTTCTTACATCCCTATACTGGAAAAGGAGAGAAAACTTTGTGTCCTTTCCTTAGAAATCCCCAAAGCCACTTTCTTTTCTTGCCTCAGTCTAGCTCATGAGGATCCAACGCATTTGATCCAAGGGCCAGATGCAGACAGTGTGGCTTCTCACAGGCCAAATGACCCACCTTAAGTGATGGGGCAGTACCTTGTTGGCATAGCTGCTGGAGCTGCTGCATTTGCATGGCTCCAGAACATGATCACCCTTGCCCTGCCCGCTTTTCCCCACCAGTTTTAGTTACTGTTGCCAATGAAGATGCCAAAAACTCAGTGGCAGGTGAGGAGGCAGGGTGGCAAGCAGTGGTAGCATTCACCCCCCCACCCCCCTGGGGTCATGGCAGCTGAGTCAAATTTCATTGGCCACAATTTAACCCTGATCTAGCTAAGTAGTTTTATGCAATGTTATCTGGTTCTCCCTGAAGGATAGTGAGGGTTTTGTACCCTAATCCCATCTAATTCCAGCGGAGAACAATAACAAACCCCAGAAAGTTCCCCAATTAAGCTTTTTCTTTTCTTTGTTTTAATAATAATTGTAAAACCAATAAATTCTATGTGCTTTTCATTTTTTTATTCAGAAGATCCAGATAGCCAATGAGAGATAATCATATAGGTCATATTTAAACTGTCAGGGTCTGTAATTCATACTAAATAAAATACTCAGTCACTCATCAAGGATCACCTTTACTATTTCAAAGGTCACTTAAAGACAGATCTATAACTGCACAATGTTGGTTTTTATGGTCATATTTCAGAGTGGAGCTGCACATTAAAATGACATCATTGAATTCAGTGCTTGCTTTTAGGTGACCGCATAGCAAAAAATATACAATTTACAAATATAAAAAGATGTATTTTTCTCTACCTGCCAGTCATGCAAAGCCAACCTGATCCCTGAGAATCTGCATTCTTTTCTGCTTGTGTATAACCACCAATAATAAAAAACTTTTGAGAGTTAAAACTTGCCTTCTGTTATACCTATATATGGCCGCATCCACGCATGTAAGCATGTGTGCTTGCAGCAGCTTAAATAGAAGTGGTGCAAATTTGAGCCAGGGCTTTTTGCCTCAGCACACATGCTCAGACATGCTCTTTGTGGTGGAGCAAATTGTACCACTAGGGGCAAAACCTGCCTGGCTCCGCCCGGATCTTCAGCCAGGGGGCACTAGAGCCTGGGGCCAGCACCTGTGCTATCCACAGCAGTATAAAAAGCTGCTCTGTCCTGGTCCCAGCAGTATAAAAAGCTACCCTGGCAAGTAGCTTAGGGCTACTAGCTCTCAGGAGCTTCTGGGGCCCAGCCAATTGGTACCTGTGGACACTACCCCTTGTGCTAGCTGGACTGCTGAAGCAGCCCTGAAAGTTCCCTGAACCCTCTACCCAGACTGCAACAGTCTGGCAGTGGGGGCTGCTGTCTGGCTGTGACCAGCTGTGCACCTGCCAGACTTGGATGGGGACTGCACAGCCAGTAGAGGCATCTGCCCCTCTGGGCCAGCTGCCAGTGGACTGCAGTTGCAGGGCTGGCCTTTGTGCAGCACTATTGCCATTTGCGCCCCTTGCCCAGCCATCTGGGCAGCTATCACCCGGAAGATGCTCCGGGTGTGGTGGCCTGCTCTGAACTGTCAAAGCATGTCCTCCTGGCCCCATTTACCCAGGAGGTCAGCCACAGCCAGATGAGTCCAAGGTGCCAGCTCTGAGCAAGCAGGGTCCTGCCACTGGCCTCCCTAGCAAGAATTCTGGTGTTCTCTATTGGAAAATTGAAAAATCCCCAATTAAAAAAATCCCAAAATTACTCTCTGAAATACCCCCAAATCCATGTTCTTCCACAAGTAAAACAAAATACCACTATAAAGACAGAGAGAGAGTGAGATAGAGACAACAATCAGTTGGACAATGTTTTATTGATACATCTACAGTGTTAAAGCAAGACTCTTATCATAATAATAAAGTGAACTCTAAATACAGGTTTCATGAATTCATGAATACATATTTTGCTGCCCTCCCACAGGACAATGGCCCCCACACAAGGGGTTGGTCCCCCACACAAGGGCTATGGCCCCCAAACATGGGATTCAGCCCCCACACAAGGGGTTCAGCCCCCCAGCAGGGACCAAGTGGCCCCCACAGGGGCTATCACCCCCCCTGCAAGGCTCACATGCCCCATCCCAGCCCCAGCCCCCTCCAGCTGCTGTCCCACCTGGCCCCAGCGCCCACCAGCTACTGCAGCCCCCCCAATGGCTGTCCTACCCAGCCCCACTCCCCAGTTCCCCCCCAATGGCTTCCCCACCCAGCCTCACCCCCCAACTTGCACCCCCAAGCTCCCAAGGCTACCCCCACAACCCCAGGCACCATCACTTAAAAGAAAAACAACCCAGAAAAAGAACAGGAAAAAAGTGGGGGAAAAAAGCCTCTGCTTACCTTAGAAGCAGGGGTGGGGGGGCTCCGGGACCTCCTGGTAGAGCTCCCCGGCAGTACAGGACAGTGGAGGGGCAGGAGGGCCCAGGTTGGGGCCACTGGGGCTGTTAACCTGCCCCAAATTGTGCAGGCAGGGCCCCAGTCAGATAGACAGCAGCTCCAACTGCCAGGAAGTGCCGGGGTTTTCTTTTCTTTCTTTTTTTTTTTTTTTTGAAGTATGGGGTGGGGGAGCAGGGATGGGGGAAGTTTGAGGGGGATGGGGCCAGACAGAGCGGCATCAAGGGGCTCAGAGGGGCTGGCAGGGGGAGAAGCGAGTCCCAGCAGTGTTTGGGAGGGCTGGTGGGGGAAGGGGCCATTCCCAGCAGGGTTTGGGAGGGCTGGCGGGGCCATCAGAGGTCCCCCCCACAGTCCCTTCCCCACTCCTCCTGTCCCCCTGACCCCTTACTCACCAGCAATGGAGCCCTGGTCCTGCAACACATGGCCTGGCAGGCCATGTGTTTCAGTACCAGAGTGAGGGGCAACCGTAGAAACGCTCTGGCAGCCAGAGCATCTCTTTGGAGAACCCAGCCTCTGCTTGCCTCAGGGCACGGTCGGGGATTGTGCCCTGCGCTACTTTTTTATACTTCACTTTTTTTAGACCCCTAAATATCCACATGTCTAATTTTCTCCCCACGCTGCAAGTTTGCAGTGCAGGTAACATCTTTTTGTTCCTGCATGTGCCTATTGCCCCACCTCAAAGGGGTTTGAGGCAGATTAAGAGGCACATGTGTACTCCTGTGGACGCGCCCATAGAGTCAGTTCATTTGGTCAAATTTCCTTTCCTTTTACCCATCACAGGGGTGCCTATTATATAACCACATGCAATGAATGCGATGTAGAATTGGAACATATTTAATAATTCTACTAGGTAGAATAGAGCCTAGTCTTTTGGCTCTGAACTGCTAACAGGAGTAAAAATTAGCAAAGCAAAGAAAGAAGTCTATTAATTGCTGTAGTAATCAGATCCACTGATTAAGCAGATGCCTCATTAACAAAGTCACTTTTTTAACTGCTGTACTTTCATTTGGCATCTTCAATCAAGAGTGAAAAGGAATTTGTAGTATGCTTTTAAGAATAGCTTCAACAGAGGTAAGTGGATATTTGAAAGAGAATCCTCATGTGCGATGCCTATTATATATATGAAATGTGTGAACTGGTGCTCTGGATACAAATGTCAGCCTTGAACTTTTGTTGCATACATTCAGCATGCCATAACATCTTCATTAATGATTTGGATGATGAAACTAAGTGCATGCTTAGCTAATTTGCAGATGACATCAAGTTGGGTAGAGCTGCAGACACTCTGGAAGGCATAGCTACTATTCAGAATGACCTGGATAAACTGGACAAGTGGTCCTCAATCAAGCAGATGATATTCAACAAGGACAAGTGCAAAGACCTGCACTTGGGATGGAATAATTGCATGCACAAATACAGACTAGGGAATGACTGGCTTGGCTGCAGTACTGCAGAGAAGGACCTGGGGGTTTCACAGATGTCAAAGACATTAGGGCTGGAAGGGACCTTGGAAGATCATCGAGTCCAGTCCCCTGCCCCAGGGGCAGAAAGCCAGCTGGGGGTCAAAGGATCCCAACAAGGTAAACATCCAAATGTCTCTTAAAAGGAGTCCAGAGTAGGTGCATGCACCACCTCTGGAGGCAGTCTGTTCCAGGCCTTGGGGCCTCAGACAGTAAAGAAGTTCTTCCCTATGTGCAGCCTGAAATGGTCTTGGAGGAGTTTGTGACTGTTTAACCTTGTCATCCCTTGGGGTGCTCTGGTGAACAGGCGTTCCCCCAGGTCCTGATGTACACCCCTTATATACTTATAGGCAGCCACTAGGTCTCCTCTCAGCCTACGCTTTTCCAGACTGAAGAGTCCCATGGCTCTAGGCCTCTCATCATAAGGCCTGTTCTCTTGCCCGCTCATCAAGTGTGTGGCTCTCCTCTGGACTCTCTCAAGATTCTCCACATCCTTTTTGAATTGTGGAGCTGAGAATTGGATGAAGCACTCCAGTTGCAGCCTCACCAAGACCGAGTAAAGTGGGAGGATGATATCCTGAGATTGCTTGAGAAGCATCTATGGATGCAAGCCAGAGTTTTGCTCACTTTATCAGCTGCAACATCACATTGGTGGCTCATATTCATCTTGTGATCAGTCATGACCCCCAAGTCCCTTTCAGCTGTGCTGCTATCAAGCATAGCACTACCAAGGCTATAAGTGTGCTGTGGGTCCCACC
Organism: Crocodylus siamensis; assembly: GCF_052110815.1. NCBI lineage: Eukaryota > Metazoa > Chordata > Crocodylia > Crocodylidae > Crocodylus > Crocodylus siamensis. The sequence goes on from NC_143398.1 coordinate 72,092,673, forward strand.
CCCCGCCCCTCGGCCAAGGTGGAGTACCTTGCATTTTTTGGTGTTGAATACCATCAGGTTTTCATCTGCCCATCTTTTGAGCCTGTCTAGGTCGGCCTAGATCACCATCCTATCCTCAGGTATAGATGCTCTACCCCAAAGTTTGGTGTCATCAGCAAGACCGTTTCAGTCTTGGAAGAATTTCTTTACTGTCCAAGCCCCCAAGGTCTGGAACAGCCTGCCATCAGAGGTGGTTCAAACACCTACATTGAACACCTTCAAGAGTAAACTGGATGCTTATCTTGCTGGGATCCTATGACTCCAGCTGACTTTGGGCAGGGGGCTGGACTCGATGATCTTCTGAGGTCCCTTCCAGCCCTAATGTCTATGAAATCTATGAAACTTGGCCAGTCTCCTTCTGATACCAATGTCTACATCATTAATAAAGATGTTAAACAGTATAGGCCCAGGGATGGAGCCTTGGGGGACCTCACTTCTCATGGCACAGGACCTCACTTGTCATGGCACAGAACAATGATTTACTGCCATCAACTACCATTCTCTGGGTCTGATCTCAGAGCCAATTCCCCAGCCATTGGACTACGATGAGGCGGCAGTTAGCCAATTTTTCCCCATGAGGAGATCATGGGACACCAGATTGAAGGCTTTTTTAAAATCAAGATACTCAATGTCCATCTCATCTCCCTTGTTCAGGTGATATGTCACCTGGTCATAGAAGGAGATGAGATTGGTCAGGCAAGACCTACCTACAACAAACCTAGGCTGGCTATCCCTCACGATGTTGCCATCAGCCATCTTGTCAAGAATGGTCTCTTTGATAATTTTTTCCAAGATCTTCCCCGGGATAGAGTTCAGGCTGATAGGCCTGTAGTTCCCTGGATCTACTTTCCTCCCTTTCTTGACGATAGGTACCACATTAGCCTTCTTCCAATTTTCAGACACTTCACCTGAGTACCACTAGTTCTTGAAGATCCATGACAGTCACTGAGTTCTTATGCCTGCCAGCTCCTTAAGTACCCTGGGGTATAAACTGTCAAGGCCAGCTGACTTGAAGGTGTCCAGCCTCTCAAGGTGTTCCTTCACATGGTCTACATTAATGTAGGGTAAAAATTCTCATTCACCCTGGCTGTTCCATACCATATAGAGCAGGGCCATCCCTTGGGGTTGGTGAAAAACCAAACGCAAAATACCCATTAAGCAGGTTGGCTTTTTTCTAGGCATCAGTTGTTAATTATCCCATTTGGTTTAGCAGGTGTTCAATGTTACCCTTGCTTTTACTCCAGCTCCCCACATAACTAAAAAAAGACTTTTTATTATCTTTGATACGTGTAGCCAGTTGGAGTTCAGTCGCAGCCTTGGCTTTCCTGGTTTGCTCCCTACAGGTCTGGACCAGTGCAGAATTCTCCTCCTTTGAGGTGGTTCCAGTCTTCTATCCTTTATAGGTCTTTCTTTTTAGACACAGGGGGTCCACAAGTTCCCTGCAGAGCCGTTTTGCTGCCTTTCCTCCAAGATGGGATTGACATTGCTTGTGTTTTCAGGATCACTCCCTTAAGGAGCAACCACTCATCCCAAATTCCCCTCCCCTTCAGGTCATGGTCCCTTAAGGCCTCACCACCAAGCCTCCTAAGCTTGTCAAAGTCAGCTTTCCTGAAGTCAAGGACTTCTTCCTTGCTGACTGACTGTCCAGATTTACAGTGGATAGCGAATGTGATCAGCTCATAGGCATTGTCTCCCAGCTTCCCTTCGATCATTAGGTCACTGACTAAATCATCCCCCTGTTGCTAGTGCCAGGTTGAGCAGTGCTTTGCATCTTGTCAGTTCATAGCCTTCTTGAGTCAGATACAGCTCATCCACGTGCATAAGGAAGCTTTGTGACCGTTCGGATTTGGTTGAGTGCTCTTCCCATGAGATGTCTGGGTAGTTGAAGTCTCCCGTGACAACCACGCACTGGGAGTGTGCAGCCTCAGCCAGTTCCTCGGTGAATTCCTGGTTGAGCTCTTGATCGTGATTAGGAGGTCTGTAGCAGACTCCTACCATTGTATCCCCTATGCCATATTCACCACAGATTTTAACCCAGAGAGTCTTCGGTCATCCACCCTGGATGCCAATGTCAGTTTGAAGGGATGTGTAGCTTCCCTTGATAGAGAGAGCTACACCTCTGCCCCTATGATCTCTCCTGTTGCCTTGTCATAGCTGGAGTCCCACCAGGTCTCCGTTATCCCTATGAAATCATAGTCATTCTTGTTTAGCAGAAGAACCAGTTCCTCCTGTTTATTCCTCAAGCTGGTGTACAGGCGTGTAAGTGTCCCATTGGAGGCCCTAGTTTTTCCTACACATCATTCCGGGGCTGGGGTAGGGGTGGGTTCCTTTGAGTGTCTTAGCCTGCTGGGTTGCAATAGACTGTAAGCTGAATATGAGCTAACAATGCATCATGTCCAGGTTTGGTTCCCACATAAAAAGAAGGATCTGGACGAGTTGGAAAGAGTCCAGCACAGAGAGACAAAATGATTAGGGGCAGGGTTCAAATCACACTTTGACTCTTTGGAGGGTGTGCAAAAAAAAAAAAAAAAATTGGGCTGTCCCTCACAATGCCCTAATAAAATCAGAGACCCCCCCCCCCACCTCCAGGGTATGATTTAAAAATTGTATAGGGCGCTCATCTCTTATGCAGGGGAGGGCTGAGCCCTCCCCTCCCCCTGAGCTCTCCTGTAATTTGATCCCTGATTAGGGGCCCTAGGGCATGTGTAGACAAAATGGGGGCCCTAAATTGAAGTGGTGGGTTTTTAAAAACACCACTTCAATTTAAGGCCATTTAAACCCCTGTGTTGTGCATGCACCCAAACTTACCTGCCTCTCCAGTATCAGGGAGGGGAGGGTGAGCTGCTGATGCGTGCAGCAGTTCCTGGGCTGCAGGGGGGGTAGGGGGGAGGGGCTGGTGCTTTTCTGTGCAGCAGTGGTGGCTCCCCACAGGAGGCACCACAGCCACAGAGAGAAGCACCAGGCCCCCAGCGCAGCTCAGGCAAGCAGGCTGTGGGGGGAAGGGGGAAGAAAATCAATCAATCAGGCTCACAGTTGGGTTTTTTTTTCTTCTTGGACGGATGCTACCTTCCCAGGCTTCTGCCAGGCTGCCTGCAAGGCTTCCTGCAGAGCCTTGGAGCCTGGTGCTTTGCTCCACAGCTGTAGGGCAGTGCCCCAAGTCAGTTAAGGCACATTACATTGCCAAATTTGCTACAGTGGCTGGAATTACTGTGCAAAACACCGCCAACATGTGCAAAAACCAACACCATTAAAGCAGTGCAAAAGCTTTTAACCCACTTTAAAGTGTCATGCACACATGCCCCTCATTTACTCTACACACGGCCCTAGAAAACAACACTTATGTGGAAAGTCTGAAAGAACTAGACCTATTCAGTCAGAAGAGAAGACTGGGGGCTGGGTAGGGGTTGGCAGGGCCTGATAACAGTTTTCAAATACCTGAAAGGCAATTATAGAGAACATGGAGATGGCCTTTTGTCTGTGATGTAGGGGACAGGATTAGGAACAATGTACTCAAACTTCAGCAGCGGAAATTTAGGTTGGAGATTAGGAGGAACCTTCTGATTATAAGGATGGTCAAGCATTGGAACAGGCTATCTAGAGAAGTTGCGGAATGTCTGTTCTTGGAAATTTTCAAAATCAGTTTGGAGAGATCCTTGGTTGGGAAGATTGAGTTAGGGATGATCCTACCTTGAGCAGGGGCCTGTACTACATGACCTCAAGAGGTTCCTTCCAGCCATAATTTCCTATGATCCTATCATCCTAAAACAGTATGTAATTGGGTACTGTATAATTTACCCACATGCATGAGGAACCAAGTGCTTTAAATGAAAATAATTAATCACTTTTATAATCATTAACTCTAACTTGGGGGTAGCCAACCTACACACCTGTGGCACAGGCAGCCTCTATATGGCACACAGTACACTGGGGAAGGAGCAGGGAACACTCCAACAGATAGGACAGGTAGCAGAAAGCAGAGCAACAGATCAAGCAGGGGGAGGACATCAGAGTGTCACTTGGAGAGAATGTGGAGCTTAGCTGGTGGCATGCCAGCCAAAAAGGTTGGCTCCCACTGCTCTAGCCTTTTCTAACTTTAACATTTTTCAGCACTGAAGCTAATGTAAGTGATTCTTATTTCTTACATATACTTTGTCTCCATGCTTGTATTTTTGAAACAACTGAAATCAATCACTTTCTCAACTTCTAAGCATGTATAAGAATTATGTACAAAAGAGCAAGAGTTACCCTAAGGATATCTGGCTTGGTTCCTAATATTCTAGTCCAGACACGTTCTGTTCAGCCAATAGCTGATAGTTGCTCTAGCAAATCTGGAGCAAGTTCACCATCTTCTCAAGCAGAGCATAGGGAAGGCAAGGCAAGGCATTCATAACAGTGGTGATGCCCATGCATCCCAAGAGTGCCGGGTGGCAGGAGTGGCTGTGGGAGGACCCTCTCCAGTCCGTGGGACTGGTCGCGGTGGGGGTGGGGGGAGTGTCACCAGTCGCCCATGATCCATACAGGCTATTTTTTATAAAACTAGTCTGCCTTGGAGGAAAAAATCACATAGTGACCTAAATCCAAAGGACTGAGTTACAGTCTCAATATTTGGGTATTGGGTTTAAAAAGTACAATGACAAATTAAACAGACTGCATTTAGGACACAAAAAGAGATTAGGAAAGAAAGATATAAATGTATTACTTGGAGTGAAGAGCAGTAGAGAGCCATCTTCCAATTTTGATGTTTCCACCTTCAAAACGTCACTAGGAAGATAGGAAATCTAATTCTCCAATTATTATTTATCCACTGAAGGATACACTTCAGCATATGCTGCCTTTTATGTCTACAAGAGCATCTTAGATATCTACCACAGATATATGTGACACTATAAGTTAAACAACAAGGTCAAATACGGGCATTTAAGACTCTAGTTAGACATTCTGCTGGGTACATCCATATCCAAACACTGTTTTGAGCTATAAAGAGCTTCAAGATTATCTTACCTCTCCTATTGCACTCTGGCACCACAGCCTGGTGAAAAAATCTAATCTCCATGAAGTTGTCCTTTTAAAGAGCTGCATGAAAATCTTGTCTTGTTTTATCTTGTTAGTAGGGTCGGAAGGGACCTGAGCAGATCATCAAGTCCGACCCCCTGCCATGACAAACAACCCCAGAAAGGTGATTGTCTAGCCTTGTTTTAAAAGGCCCCCAAGGTAGGAGCCAGCACCACTTCTCTTGGAAGTTGGTTCCAGATCCTAGCTGCCCTGACAATGAAATAGCACCTCCTGATGTCTAATCTGAATTTACCCTCTGCCTGCTTGTGACCGTTATTTCTAGTTACTCCTGGTAGTGCTTGGGGGAACAGGGACTCCCCCAATGCCTGCTGGTCCCCTCTGAATAGTTTGTAACAGGCCACTAGATCCCCTCTCAGCCTTCTCTTGTGGAGGCTGAACAAGTTCAGGTCCCATAGCCTCTCCTCGTAGGGCCTGCCCTGTTGCCCCCGATCATGCAAGTGGCCCTCCTCTGGACCCTCTCCATGTTGTCCACATCCCTCCTGAAGTGTGGCACCCAGAACTGGACACAGTACTCCAGCTGCGGCCTGACCAATGCCGCATAGAGGGGGACGATCACCTCCTTGGACCTGCTTGAGATCCATCTGTGGATGCATGACAGGGTACGGTTGGCCTTCTTGACTGCCTCCCCACACTGCCGGCCCATGTTCATCTTGGCATCAATGATGACTCCAAGATCCTTTTCTGCCTCTGCACTGACGAGAAGAGAGTTCCCCAGCCTGTAGGTATTCTGCTGGTTCTTTCTCCCCAGGTGCATCACCTTGCCCTTGTCAGTGTTGAATTCCATCCCGTTCTCATCCAGCCACCCCTGTAACTATCTAGGTCCGATTGTAGCCTATTCCTTCCTTCTAATGTGCCCACATCCCCCCACATCTTAGTGTCACCAGAAAATTTGAACAGGGTGCTTTTTACCCCCTCATCCAAGTCACTGATGAAGATGTTGAACAGTGCGGGCCCGAGGACCAAACCCTGGGGGACCCCACTGCCCACATCCCTCCAGGTCAAAAATGACCCATCCACCACCACTCTCTGGGTGTGGCCCTCCAGCCAGTTGGTGACCCATTTGACTGTGTAGGTATTGACACCACAGTCCCCCAGTTTTTTAATGAGAACAGGGCAAGAGACAGTGTCAAAGGCCTTCAGAAAGTCCAGAAAGACTATGTCCACTGCTACCCCTGCATCTTAGGATTTTGTGACCTGGTCATAGAAGGCCACCAGGTTGGTCTGACACGACCTGCCTCTAATGAACCCGTGTTGGTTGCCCCTAAGCATAATCTTCCCTGCTGGCCCCTTGTGGACATGTGCCAGAATAATTCTCTCAAAAAGCTTACCCAGGATCGAGGTAAGACTAACTGGCCTATAGTTTCCCGGGTCGTCCTTCTTCCCTTTTTTGAAGATGGGAACCACGTTAGCCCTCTTCCAGTCCTCCGGTACCTCACCAGAGCACCACGAGTGCTCGTAAAGCCAGGGGGTCCCGCAATGACCTCAGCTAATTACCTCAGCACTCTGGGGTGGAGATCATCCAGACCAACTGATTTAAATACATCCAATCCCTCCAGAAGTTCCCTGACTAGATCCTCACTGACCCTTGACCTAGGTGCACCTTCCCTGGGGCCTGAGGGGAGCCAGTGGGGGGGCTGATCCAGTCCCTGTTCAAGAAAATGGAGGCAAATAAGTCATTAAATAGGTTAGCTTTGTCATCTGGTCTGAGTTGATAGAATTTATTTTTCAAGGAAGCCCACAAGACAGTTGCATTCCTTGGTCTTAAACAGAGATGTGGGACAGTGTATATTGCAACACAGAGTACTGCATCACTGAGCAAACAACCAATTTTGTGATCCATCCCTACAAGGATGTTTGACCAAAATGATGTAATGTTCTAAAAGTTGTTGGAATAAAGATAGGATAATCAATAAAACATGTCTTGACAAGTTTGATTCCACTGACAATCAGTGATATTACAGAGAGATTTCTGGCAAAGCTTGTGTCCAACTCTACCAAATAACAACGACTGATGGAACTAGACAGCCTGATGATGTTCATGATATGTGACAGCACCAAACTGAAGGGCAGTACAATAGCAACAGCACTAAGCATTATTTAATACAGAATTTAATGTGGATGATGACATGGCTGTCTAACACAAAATTCACTGATGTCTTAGACCAGCCACATAGGGAGTTTTGACAAGCTGTCATGGGCCAGATCAGCACCTCCCTCCCGCCCCCAATTCACTAAAATTTCCTAGATAGGATGCGGCCACAGGCAGATGGGGAGCAGTGTTTGGGAGTAGGATGGGCAGGTGAGGCTGAGATCATGAGGTGCAGTCGAGGGGCAGTGATAATGCAAGGCTAGGGCCTGGGGCACAGCTACAATTGGCAAACATGCAGGGAGCAGACTGCGACTCTGCCCCAGCCCTGCACTGTCACCACCCCAAGATTCAAGACCCACCCATCCAGCTGTGCACCCTGGCCACACAGCTCCTGGCTCCCAGGATCATGGGGCAGACAGGCAGGGATGTACAGGGCTGGAGCCTGAGGTAGAGCTGCAATCTGCTCCCTGCATGCCCCTGCCCTTTAGGGAGGGTGTGGGGGGGGGCAGGGAGGCTGCCTGGGTGCTAGGTCCTGGAGCTAGCAGGGGTAGAAGGGGGTATGGGGTGCATGCAGCAGAGCTTGTCCAGGTTGTGTGGTCTGCAGTTGCCTCCACAGTGCTCCACATCAGGCCTTTGGAAAAGGGCGGGGCATTGCTTCCCTTGTGCTGCCTCCAGATTGGTGGGCAGGCTCCACCAATCAAACAGCAGACCCTTGATCCTGAGACTCAAGCCAAGCTTGGAGAAGGTAAGCTTGCTACATGCACATTAAGGACACATACTGATCAGGACTCACAGATGTTGGTGTTGACCGTCTTAGTTTTGGGGCCTTCCTACTATACTAAGGATTGCTTGAATATCACAAGGATGTAGTGCCCTACCTAGGAGGACTAGGAGATATCAAAGTCTTTTACTGGTTAAGAAGTGATTGTAAATACCTCCTAACCAGTATCTTGTCAATCAGGGTATAGCAAGTGACTTGGAAGTTGACAACAGTCAAGGAATACAGAAAATGGGTTCAAATGATAATATGCAAAAGAAAGGAATAATCTCAGATGGTTCTAGAAATAATGCATTTATAAAGAGTTATGTTCTCAGGAGAACATTGACTTTGCATACCCTGGCATTTATTGTCTCTTGTTAGTTGGACTGACCAGCAAACTGAAGTGAATATAGGCTATTTGGTTTCTTTTCACTGACAAACCTGCAGCTGTAGGACAGAGAGAACTGTTCCTAAAAGTTGCAGAAGTTGGGTCACCATGTGGTAGTTGCAAACAGCTTTGAGCTCACATTTAATTTAACAAGGACCAAAGTCATCAGCCAGTAACTTGCAAGATTTTTGTGCTACCCACACTGCAATTGTGAAGAATGACTTCCTGCATCTTGTGAGTTCTACTCCAAGGGTTGTGCGCTGACAGATCAAATCAATACCAATAAGTATGGGTTTTTTTAGTCCTGAAAATAAGCAGTTTGCCAAAGGCACTATTTAAGTAGATCTGCAGGCATCAAATTAATTAATTAATTAAAAAAATAAAATAAAATCAAGGTCTCTACACCATTTCATGTTTGCCAGACTGTGGAAGTGATGCTCCCAGTAGCTGAAGAAAGTCCACCGCATTTCCTGAGGTCCCTCCTGACGTTCAAATAGTCTGACTAATACCAAGGTGCTGCAATGAGCCAGTTATTACAGCACCGAAGCCAAGCCAGCTATATCACAGGCATGGGTGATGAGCACATACCTAAATTGCTATTATACAGAGAACTAGAATGCAATCAGTGAGGTAAAGATGGCTGAGAAAGTGTCTTGCATTCAAAAGCTTGTCTAACTTTATCCCAACTACACAGCTCGTCCAATAAGAGTTACAATGTCCTTTGCATGATGGCTGAGAAAGCAGTTGGAGATCTACTGAAATCCCATATTATTCAGAGCTGGATACCAACTGACCACTGAGAGTTGCTAGCTGAAGAGAGGATGAAGCAGAGCATTGATCTGGGTTGAAGGAGCAAGAGCAACAGACACTACAGCCCATGTATCTGCCACAGGATTGCATGCAGTATTGCAGGAAATGCAATCAAAGCCTTTTTTTTAATTACAATTTGGCCTAGTGAGGCAGATACACAATTGTCACACCACTAGGCATCCTTCATTGACTATCTCCTCAGGCTGAGATGGCTAGATTGATTGGACTTGGATGCCCTGGCTGGATCATCAGTGAATCCAAAAGACTGACAGCAACAATGATACAAGTTTACATAATGCATGTAGTTCTACACATTGAGGATCTGAATTCTAGCACAGGCAGACAGAGGAAGGATTCTTTAGTGTTTAAAGACATTAGTCAGGAACATAGGAGACCTAAGCTCAATATTCACCTTTGCTCAGATTTCCTGCTTGACCTTGGTCAAGTCATTTGATCTCTTTGCATCTCATATCCCTGGCTGTGAAAGGGGAAAATGATACTTCCTTTATTTGTCTTGCCTATGTTTATTAACTTTTGAGGGCAGGAATCATCTCTCATTATGCATACAATACCTACCAGTGGGGCCCTTTTGTAATTTGGAGCCTCTAAGATATTATTACTGGGACAACTTAACTGAATTAATAAAAAAAAATAGATTGCTCAAGGTAAAACCAAGCAACTCTTCTGCTGGCTATTCCAATACATTAAAGTTTGCTAAAATATTAAAGGTAGAAATAGCTCTGGTCCACAGTACCCTTGAGGAACACATGCATTATCCATTCCAATCCTTATTAAACATTTGGAAGTCAGCAGATCAAGATTTCTCATTTTCTTAGATGCATTTAAGAGGCATTTGCCTGCCATGAACTGAGAATTAAGCCAACAAGGGGTTTCCAAATGAGAAGATTCAAAGTGTTTATAGCTTCCAATGGTACAAACTACTTTGAGATCTACTTCAATATCTGAGAAAGCTGAAGGGACAGCAGCAATTTATTGTCAATACAAGTCTGGGTCAACCAAAGCGATGGAAAATTACAGATTACGTAAAGTAAAACAAAAAGCAACGTGCAGACCCTCTAAACTTCTTGGAAACACAAACACTTGTTCACGTAATCATTGCAGAACTGCCAGTGAAAAACACTTTCCCCAAGTAATAACATTCTCTCTTGTGAAGAGGTATAATGTAATCAAATACAGACAGGCATGTTTCACCCTATCTTTATACTTGCCTTCTCTTGCCATAAAACCCTGAGCTACAAGAAATAGAGAAGTCAAATAATGAAAAAAAAAAAATTACATTGTTCATAGTCTCAGTGTTACTAACTAATCATCATTTCCAGTGACAAGTCACAGATTTTTTTCTGAGATTTTCATTTGTGTTCAAACTGCATGAATTTAATTTAAAATATAAAGCATGTGTATGCATACTACACACACATGTAGATCTGTATACTAATAATTTTACACCCAATTCTCCAATGCTTACTCATAAAGAGTAGTAGCTTGCTTCCTAGCCAGGCTCATCTCAATGTATGGGAATAAGTGCAGTGTCACACTACTCGATATGAGAATGCCAGAACTGGCCCTTTCAGGTAAGCCTAAAAGCCAGAACCAGATGGCTAAATTAGGGGCATAAGCAGAATTAAAGCACCTAAATTACAAAGGCAATCCTAAATAATTATATTCTGGGACCCATAAAATTCAGTAGGTCCCTACATTTTGGCCCACAGAGCCCTTTGCTCCAAAAATTAGGCTTCCACATAGACAGGGAAGCATCCCACCGTGAGCAGAAAAGCACATAGCTTCTGCCTCCACTTGGTCATTATCCAAAGGGGAGATAGATGACACCTTAGGTAGATTTCAGTCCCTGAAGGGGCTAAATTCAGTAGCCATGCTGTGAGCACACCTAATGCACACCAACAGCACTGATTTCAGTGCAAAGTACAGCAGACAGAGTTGCTGACATTCAAGAGCTGCCCCCAACTGCCCTGCCTCAGTCAAGGTGTAGCAAAACCCCAAGTTTTTCTTTTTCTCTTTTTTCCCCTTTAAATGCATTCCCTCCCCTTCCCCAATTTCCCCATTTCTGACTTTGTCTCTCCCTCTCCATTCCCTATAGAGAAGTATAAGTTGGCTAAGACATAGGATAAGCTTCATCATTTTATTTTGATAGCAAGTTGTATTTGTTTTGTTTTTTCTCCTTCTTTATATTGTATAAGTATTATGTTTATATTTACTTTTACTGTTCTATATTACCGTTTTACAGGTACTATATAATTTAGGCCTACATATGTAAGTTAGCATAAGTCATGTCAAGTTTCCATTTTTTGTCAAGTCTCCATCCTGTCTCCAGGCCTGGTTGTGTAACCCATGACTCACACCTACTCCTCCTAAGTAACTTGGTTCCTGAATGAATGGGGATGAATGAGGGTGCTTGAGAAACAATGGCAGTAGGTCTAAAAATAGCTCCCTCTGAATGACGAACGATCAACACCAATACCTGTGTTAGAAATATTATTAAAAATGTATAATGAATAGAGTGTTGTTAGAACTGCACAGTTTGTATCTCGTACCTGATAAGAGAAAAAAAACACTACCAAGGACTCTTTGTGCTAAAGTATCACTCCCTTTTTCCTCTTGGCTAATTTACTGTCTTTTTTCCTATACTTCCCCCAAGCATCCCTCTGCTTTCTCATGTAGATTACAGAGGCTGTGATTTAATTGGCTGTGTCCTTGAGAAAGAGAGGGGTTTGAACTTTTGGTAACCTGGAGAGCTTTCTAAGCATGCGTAATTAGCTAATGCATATATGCCTATCCGCCCCGCATACTTAAGTAGTTAATTATAATGCACATGTGACGGATGACATGACGTCATTTCATGTATGTTTGTATGAACCGGAAATGAGTTGTAAGAGTTCATGCTTCTGCACACGTGCCCAGGAGGGAAGGGATAAAAGCCAGCTAAGAGTTTTCCTCGGGGGCAGAGTGGTCTTTTGTCTTCACTCTGACCCTATTTGCAAATATATCCTTTGTGTTACTAACAATGTGTGCCTGAGGAATTATTATTTGTGAGCCTCCAAAACGAACCGCAATTTTCATATCACCTGGACCAAAGACCCAGCCCTTGGAACCACCTTCAGCATTCAAGAAACAAAAGATGAGGCAACCCACCATTGTGCCAAGGCTGCACATGCTCAGTAAGAACACCTGGAGCCCTCTGGAACAGGACTGGCCTTGCCTGGACAGGCCCTCCTCATAGGAGATCAGAGGTAGTCTGCCCAATAAAAGGGGTAGTGAAGACTGACTCCTTGGGACACCCTCTCCATCTGGACCAGCACCATGCCATACCACCTATCCACCCAAAGGCCCTGCTGGCAACCCCCCTCTGGACAACATCTACTGGACAAGGACCCCTTTCCAGCCTGGATAGGTAGTTATCACCCCCCCTTCAACCAAGGACTTGGACTCCGCTTCTCTTCCATACCTGGAATCCAGCCCCTCCACTGAGTCTCCTTCTCCTGGTGTGTGTGTGTGAACTAATAACTTCATGGGGCTGTGTAGTATGTTGTCTGTGTAATAAAACTGTTATTTAGACCCCTAAGTTGGGTTTTACTTTTGTAGCAGCATTTAAAAAATGGACCCACCTGAAAGAATGGGAAGGGCTGCCTGGCAGAGAGAGACAGAGTTTGTCCCAGCAGGGCCACTGTAGGCTCTGAGGGCAAGTGAAGCTGCTTTGGAGGCAGCCCTGTTGGAAGTGGGAGGGGTGATGTAACCCCAGCGAAGTTTTGAAAGAAAGCCTTTAGCAAAAGCCCGGGAAGGGCTCTGGGCTGGGATTGGCTGAGAGGCTTGGATAAAAGCGGGGGAGCAGTTTTCCTGCGGGAGGGAACAAGACAGAGAGAGAGAGTAGGGCTAAGGGGCAGGCTGGAGACCAGAGGCCGACTCTCAACACAGCGATTCCTTGGAGAGCCCCTAGGAGTGCCCTGAGGAGCAGCAGGAAGGGCTGCCAGGGGAGAGATACAGTATCCAGTTCCTCTCTCCAGCCCCCCAGCCTGCAGAGGCAGGGTCAGAGCAGGGCTGACTCTGTGGAGACTCCAAGCCAGGAAAGACCTGCCTGCAGCCTGGTGAATGGCTGGGTGAGCACAACAGAGCTGGGGGTGGGGGGGAGACTGCCAGAGTCTGCCCTGTTTTCCGTGAGGGGCTCCAGGGGCAGGAAAAGTCCAGGGAGGGGCTGCGTTTGCCAGGCTCTGAGGTAGGAGAGTTGCTATAGCCTGCAGCTCAGATACTGCTCCCTGCTTAGCCAGGGAAGGGGATGAAAGACAGGGGAAGGCTGTCTTTGCAGGGACTGCAGAGGAGAAGCTGCTGCCCGGTACCCAGAGACCCTTGCTGCCTGGAGACCCCAACAGCACGGAGACGGACACCAGCACCAGGGAGTGTCCACAGACCACGTGCAGGGACACAGACTGTTCCACTCCCTGAGACACCCTGCCAGAGGCAGTGCACATGGGATCCCTTGGTACTGGGTGCAAGTGAGAGACTGTGTAAATAATTTCTTGAGGGTCTATTAGTTGGTATATCAAGGTGTTTATTTAATGGTTATTTGTTAGGTTGTAAATAATTAAATCTTGTAAATAGTTTGAGAATTGTCTGCGAGGGTGCTTGCAAGGGGAGGCTCTCCACTCAGGGGCACTGCAACAGCTTCCAAGGGGGGCTGGGCAGGGCTACTGGCTACCAGGTACCCCAGGATCCCACTATTCAGATGATGGTGCGTGTTGTGCGGCACCCAGGGTTGCACTTTATTATGGTTTGGCCCTACTCCAATCTCTGCCCTACTCCAACCTCTGCTCCTCTAACTTCTGTCTCATTTCTCCTTCTCCTGCTTCTGTCTCACTGCCACCTCCAACACTTGTCCAGAGCACCTTTCTGGTGCCAACCCCCCCTGTTTTCTTTGCCACTGTCTTATCCCCACTGCCTTTTCCTTTTCCCCTGAGCAACTAGGTTTCTGCCTCAGTTTCTTACCTGGCTGTCTCCTCCTCACCACCACTTATCCCCCACCTCTCCACCCCCCCACAATATCTCAGCTGTCTGTTTCAGTTTCCAGCTCCAGTCTACCTTATGTAAACCCAAGCCTCAGTTTCTCAGTCAGCTTCTCTGAGTCAACCGGTTCTAATCCCAGTTCTGGAAACTTTCACTCCCTACACTTTAACTTTCTCTCTCTCACCTGAACCTTCCCCCAGGTACCCCAAGCACACACATACACACTGTACCATCCAAGTTAGGAACTTACTTGTGTGTATGTGTAGATGGGTTGTATGTATGTGAACTGGGGGGGGTGTATATACAAGTCATTGTGTGCATAATATACGAATTAGTGATCTGTCTAACTTTTGGGGTGTATAGTGTATGTGCTTGAATTGGTGATAAGTATGCATGTGCCTAGGCTGGTTTGGATGTGTATGTGCCTGAGCTGGTAGTGTGTGTATGCACCTAATTGATTTTGTGTGTTTGTATATGTGCAATTGTGTCACACCCTCCTGTCTAACAGCACAATATTGAGATCCTGAGAGTTGGCCTGACCCCAAAGGGCAACAGCAACACTGTTGCTGGCATCGATACATGCTTTGGCATGCAAGCCCACCTAGCTGTGGGGGTGTGGGCTGCTCAATAAAGTTTTTCGCTATCTCCCACCTGCCTGCATTCTAAGGGGTGGGAAGGGGAGAACTCAGGAGCCAGGGGAATATAGCTGGCCTGGGTGGGGGGTGGGGGGAGGGCAGCTAAACAGACAAGATGGACACATTAGAGCCTCATTCTAAACAAACATGGAATCTTCTTGGAAAGTGATATTTCCTTTACTTAGAAAGAAAGAGTGCAGAAATAGGGGAAAAACAGACAAATTACTGAAAAATATGACTGATAAATAGTCTCTCTCTGGAGGCAGGGGAATTACAAATATATAACTAATTTCCCATTCCTCAGATGTATTTATATTTGTCATCTGGAAATCATACTAGGCTCAAAACATGATTTATATTACTTTATTTTCTTGCCATACTTGTTTTTCCTTCATTTTACCCCATTTGAAATAATGACAAATAAACATTTTGAAGCAATCAATGTGCAAATGCTTGACTGTGTAAATGTTCATTTGCTCTCTGGACGTTTCTGTTTATTTAAGTACTGGCATTTAACACTCTAGAGTACATAATATTCTTTAGTCAATGCATCTTATAAAAGATTTGGCACCTCCACTGATCAAGCACAAACAAATTGAAACTGTAACTCCATTTATTAGCAGCACTACTTGTTTTACATTGCAATGTATAAATGATGCATTTGTGCAACCCTAGAATATCTTGTTTCCTGCATTACTTCAGCATGCTTTGTACTGCAACATGCTATAGCATGAAGGGAAGAGAGAAGTGCTAGCTGGGCTCTACATCTTGCTGTCATTTTCTTGCTACTGCTAATGAGTCCTCTAAGTATGAAGACTCTGAGACAGTGGTAATTCAGCCTCATTCTGAAACCAACTTTTTGAGTCTCTTAGGAATTCCTGTGTTTCAGCAAGGAACAGATCCTGGTAAAGAGTACAAAAGATGCTCTAAGAATATTGGAGGATGAGACCATCAGGAGAAAAAATAGAAAAGAAAAATAACTACTCTTTGAAATAGTCTCCATCTTCCTAGCTCTCCAGGGAGGTAAGCAGATGTACAAGAATACAAATCAAACAAGGTCTTCAGAGAAATAGTTCCTGGTAAGTGTTTTTACCTAAGGTGCCATTAGGCATCCTAGTCTGTGACTGAACAGTTTGAAGGGAATCTCCACAGATTCAAAGATTTTTTGATCATGTTAGGAAGAAAAAAAACCAAAACTGTTGTGAGGCTGGAAATATTAAATAGGCTATAAACAGCCAGACTTAAGACCACAAGGTCTTACAGTTGAAGGTGGCTGTACTGCAAGACAAATAAAAGTTTGCATAAACTCCGACACTGAGCCAGCCACTTGCACAGCAACCTAGAAGATGTCTTTACCTAGGCAAGGCTCTTTAACACATACAGCTTTGGGCAGGGAGTCTCAGTTTTGGCCAGCTCAGAGTCAGAAGCAAGGTGTTCCTGTGTGTGGTTTAGAGGGAAAAGACCACTACTACAATATAGCTGGTTCACATCACTCAGGAGTAATCAAACTAGAGAGGGAAAATAGACAATCAGTCTTACCTTACAAATATCTCTAAGTAGTTCAGGTATTTGGAGGGGATAAAGCATTCAGTTTCTCATAATCATTGTGCTTCCAGGTCTGGGAGCCTCCTGGCTTCAGCTCTCTTTTGGGTTAGAAGAAAGTGAATTACTACAGTCCTGTGGTGTAACTAAACAGTCCATTTCCCAGGATCTTCATTGTCTTCTAGCTTTCTCTCCCCAGGCTAGGAGCAAAGAAGAAGAACATTTCCTTCTTCCTTAGAAAACCACAAAGCTGCTTCCCCTTCCTGTGTATACAGCTGTTTTGGTGAACCCAGATGGGAATTCTTTCCAGAGACAGCAGCCTGAGTGCTCCTTAGGGATGGGAAAGCTCTTTGGTCTAGCTCCCCTTGCAAAGCATGAACCCCTTCCTTATCAGGAGGTATCTCCATTAACTGCATCAGTGAAGAAGCAGCACAAGTATTAGCACAGGTTGCACATGTCCGCCAGAACCCTAGGTACTGCTTACTCAGTGTTTAGATGCCTTGAGTTAGCTAGATTGGAGATAGTTCACTTACATCTTTCAGTCATGCCTGTTACTTGTGGTAGAAACCAGTTTGAGGGCAGTCACCACTCTTCAAAGGGCCCAAAATCTTTAAGAATTGGGGGAATTGTGGCCAATCTCAGCATAGGGAATTCAGCTCCAAGTGTGGGGAACCAGTCATTGTGGCATCTTTAGAGAAGAAAAGCTGTAATTTGTTTTTTAATAGCTTTTACAGCTGCAGCATCTCTGGTGCTGAAATTCAGAGTTATTAATCATCTACACTGATCAGAAAGCTTAAAATTAGGTCAGAATAAAGCAGTTCAACAAGTTTTATTTTTACTGAATGCTCTCAAGGGTACATTTTTGCATAGGAAGTGAATACACAGATCTTACTTACTGACAATAGATGTTATGTAAGCAAAATTACTATAGTGTGGGTATCCTCAGAGACAGTTCTACACACGTATGCAGAAATCAGTAACACTTCCTTTTCACAGTGCACAAATAGCATGTAATTACTGTTTATGTCTTTGGCAGTTACTTAGGGCCCAAATATTCCACTTCCCAATCTCACAGAAAAATTATTTTGGTAGAATGATTTTATTAATCTCTAGGGATTAATGCTCAAATTCTACAGGAATGGTTTTCAAACTTCTGAGTGCAAGAACCTCCTTTTCCAACCCAAGATTACTGTTCCATCTAACCAGGAACAAGCTGGCTTTCTCCTATTTAGTTATAGGGAAGGATAACGAGATAAAGAATCACAGCCCCTGTTCTATTGTGATGAGGTTCATGCAAGTAGATAGACAGAACCTACGGTCAAAATACAGAGTTTAAGGACTGTTGCTGAAAACAGGATCATGCAAATCCCAAATTTGTATTTTTCAGCACCTGATAAGGTTTAGGAATGACTTCAGTTAAATGAAGAATTCAAAGGAAAGTTCTGCCATTTACTTACAGGACCAAGATTTTAGCTTAATTCTTTTTAAAACTATTTCACTGAAAACAACCAACAGCTGTCTAAGATATGAAAGGAAAATCTAAACATTGCTGCTCTGATTTTTATAATCTGCACCCAGACCTTATAGCAGCAGGGGCTTATTAAATTAATATAACACAATAACCATAACAATTCGTGGAATTATGATTTGTATAGCTCACAAAAAGCTGCTGTCCAGTATTACTAAAGAATACCAAAGCATACTAAAATGTCAGGCTTTGGTAAACAAGCTATTAATACTAGATGGACTCTATCAGACTCTGCATCTTAACAGAAATGACACAATGTATAAATAGCATGCATCACATAAATATATTTGTGCATGCTCTAAGCAAACAGCCCTGCGCTAAACCAAAGTTAAACTGCTAAGTACACCAAGAAAAAAAATCGGTAATAATATTGCATTTTCTTTTCTAAGTTACTAATTGCCTATCATTTTAATCCATTATAAAAGGTCATTATAGTTTTGCTGTAGGTACTATTCTGAGCCATTCTAGAAGTTGGTAAATTTTGCAGAGAGGAATAAATGTCTTTCACAGATTTATGTGTAGGTATGTTCTTCTGTTGGGAATTCCCTTGTTCATTTGTGCAATCTTGTGCCTCCTGCAGAACTCCAAAGACAGTGTCTTCATCTAAGTAAACACTGATATTTGCTATGAATGCCATAGATTAAAAAGTAATTTACACAAGGATAACCTGCAATAGTGTTATTAAAATATATGGGGAGAGAGCTGGATGACCATAAAAATGGTGGTTCTGTTTCTGAAGTGCTGGCCTACAGGTTATCAGCTCTAAGCAATACTTGCAACAATGTGCAGCAATCACCTACACAGCAAATTTGGAACCACCTTAGCACTCGAGATTACTATCAAGTTTATTGTAGTAATTCCTAATGGAAAACTGGGAATGGGGCCTCACTCTGCTAGGTACTGTACAAACTGTGAGTGGTGGATTGTCCATGTTTGGAAGCACTTACAATTTGAATGGGTAAGATAGACACAGGATGGGAGAAAAGGGGTATAATCCACAAGCACTATGAATAAGATGTGCCAAGCATTGTGTTAGCTTTATGTTTCTCTATTCCAAGCATTGTGTTAGCTTTATGGTTTTCTATTTGGTGGGTTTAATCAGAGATGAAAATTGAAAAGGAAGGAAGAGCGAAGGACAAGGCAGATGGGGGAGTGAACAGGGCAGATCAAAGTAAGAGGGTCAGGTGTGACATGAAACTGAGGTGAAACATGAGGGAGGGAGAGAGAAGAATTTGGAGCAAAAAGTCAAGCACCAGAGGGTATGCTTCCTAACTTAGGAGTGGATCAGGACCAGTGGGTTTGCAAGGATGTCACTGAAGGCAGAATTGGGGAACAGTTTACAAGACTTGCTGTTTAAGATTCTTCCTTGTCACTTGCTTCTGAGTGTGTTCTGCATACCAAACACTCCCAATCACAAAAGCAAGTGAAATCCTTTAATGCTAATGAAATCCAGATGCTATATTTATTATTTCACCTCTGCTACTTCTGAAAGTAGATATTAAAATACTTAAGCAATGCCTAAAGCAGCACTTTACCTTGTCAGCTATATTAAAAATATTATTTAAACAAGCATTCAGGTTTAAAAAATAGGGAGAAAAAAAATCACAGTGCTACTCAAAAGTGTGTAATGTGCTTTTCCTTAAGCATACTGTATAAATTACAATTTCATCCACTGTAACTATGCATGAGTCTAAGATATAATTTCATGTCTCCTTAAACAATTTGTTTCATATGACATGGTAGTTATAGCCAATTAATAAGATTTTCAATAAATATTTTAATTGATGCCTAATTAACCTGCCTTGGAATTTAAGTACATTTATAACTGCTGCTAAGGGGACATTTCTAAACAGTACAATAATGGCATTTTACAGAAATGGGGTCCATAATAGTAGTGTAATTATACTCCTAGCTGCAATGTGCATAATTGGTAATCTTGTAGGTTAATTCTGCCTGGGCTGCACTCCAGTATTCAGCAGTAACAAGTAATTACCAGCGAGACCTCCCCGGGACAGTAGCTCACTCTTGCCTTCGTATGCATTTCTTTAGTCAAACATTAATTCCAGAAAAACCATACAGGAAAATGAGGCTGGGCTTGAAAGGGTAATTCCTAATTACAAAAATGAGAGGGATAATCTAGATCAGTGGAGTAAGAACCAAACCAAAGAGACACTGGGGGGGGGGGTGAATCACAGAATCATAGAAGTCGGGTCGGAAGGGACCTTGTAGATCTTCAAGTCCAAACCCCTGCCTGGGCAGGAGAAAAAACTGGGCTCAAATGATCCCAGCTAGATAGGCATCAAGCCTCCTCTTAAAGACCCCCAGGGTAGGAGCGAGCACCACTTCCCCTGGAAGTTGATTCCAGATCCTAGCCACCCTGACAGTGAAGTAGTACTTACGGATGTCTAATCTAAACCTCCTCTCCAACAACTTGTGGCCGTTATTCCTTGTTATGCCAGGGGGCACTAGGGGAAACAAGGTCTCTCCCCCCTAGAAAGGGGGGAGAGAACTTCTGGTCCCCCCCTAGTGAATTTATAGACTGTCACCAGGTCCCCCCTCAGCCTTCTCTTGTGAAGGCTGAACAGATGAAATTGGGCCCTAAATTGAAGCAGTAGGTTTTTAAAAACACTGCTTCAATTTAGGGCCAAGTAAACTCCCATGTCGTGCACACACTCATGCACTTACCTGCTTCTCTGGTGATGGGGAAAAGGAGGGTGAGCTGCTGGAAGGCAGAGCAGTCCCTGGACTGTGGGGGTGGGGAGGGCTGGTGCTTCCCTCCACAACAGCGGTGGCTCCCCCCACAGGAGGCACCTGCCCACAGGATACTCCACTCAGGCAGTCCTGGGGGGGCACCGCAGTTGCGAAGGGAAGCACTGGGGCCCCATGCAGCTTAGGCAGGCAGGCTCCAGGAAGGAAAAAAAAAGGATTACTGCTTTATTTTCTCTTGGGCAGAGCCTGCCTTCCCAGGTTGCTGCCAGTTGCCTGCACGGGCTTCCTGCAGAGCCCCTGGTCTGCACAGAACCCTGTGCTTCGCTCTGCAGCTATAAGGGTGGGAGGAGTTTTAGTTTGCTGCACCCCAGGTCATTTAAGGTGCATTATGCCTCTGTATTTGCTACAGTGGCTGGAATTAATGTGCAACACACCACCAACATGTGCAAACACCAACACCATTAAAGCGGTGCAAAAGCATTTAACCCACTTTAAAGTGTCGTGCACACATGCCCCTCATTTCGTCTACACATGGCCTTAAGTTCCACTTTAAGTACCTAATTTCTACCTAGGTGGCTAAGGTTGTGAACAAATCTAACACTTTTACCAGTAGTAAATTATACTTGTATAAGCTCTTTAGATACAACTGTTATGTCTGTCTGTTCCTATCCTGCTATAAGTGGAGGTGAATTGCTGTAACCTCCATCAGTACCTTGTTTTTTCACGCCATACTTTCCCAGACACCAAGAGTTGGATCTAGAGCAGTGGTTCCCAACCTTGAGTTGCAACCCAAACGAGGGTCATGGGGGCAATGCCAGCAGTGCCACACAAACGACGAGCTGCACCATGTGCCGGGAGCTCCCCTGCCCCTGGGCCACTGCCGCCACCATGCTCCGTTCCCAGCAGTGGGTCATGGCAAAAAAAGGTTGGGAACCACTGATCTAGAGTTTGCACATGCCAGAATTGCTCTAATTGTGACAGGGCTGATCAACTCAGTGTCATCTAAGAGCCACAGAGATTCAGAAGCTAGGCATTTCCCCATCCTAGTCCCCAAATGGACTTGATTCAGGAAGTTGTGGCTGCCATTTTCTTATCCAATGGCCCAGTGGTTAGGACACTCCTTCAGGAAGTGGGTAACCTGAGTTTCAATTCCCTTCTCCGAATTAGGAGGTTCAAAGCCATGTTGCCTTCAGAAGTGCTCTAATTACCTCAACTAGTCTTGTTGGGGGGAAGCAATCTCCATCCCTCCTGCTAATGCTGTCCCACATTGTGGAACAGGATTCCAGATTCTTTGGGCCAGAGGAAAAGAGCCTTTAGCTTAGTGGTTAGGGCATTCACTTGGGGTTTGAGTGAGGGAAGTGATTATTCCCCTCTGTTTGGCACTAATGAGGCCACATCTATGTCCAGTTTTGGGTCCCTTGCTACAGAAAGGATGTAGAGAAATTGGAGAGAGTCCAGTGGAGGGCAATGAAAGTGGTTTGGGGGCTGGGGCACATGACTTCTGAGGAGAGGCTGAGGGAACTGGGCTTATTTAGTCTGGAGAAGAGAAGACTGAGGGGGGATTTCATAATAGCCTTCAACTACCTGAAGTGGGGTTCCAGAGAAGATGGAGCTAGGCCAGGGGTGGGCAAAATGGTGGATCTGGCTGGTTACCCAGAGAGCTTGTGGACTCTCCATCCTTGGAGTTTTCTAAGACCCGGCTAGACAAAGCCTCAGCTGGGAGAATCTAAATGGGGGTGGTCCTGCTTTGAGCAGGGGATTGGACTAGAAGACCTCCTGGGGTCTTTTCAATATTTTCTTTCCTAATTTTCTAGGATTCTGTGATTTTAAAAGAAATGTAGAGAAGAATGCATGAAGAAAGGTTGTACGTAGGTCACCTACTCTCAGGAGAGAGTTCCAGACTGTGGATCACATGTGGATAGCAGCACTTTCTTGTAGCCCTGGGTGAAGAGTCTTAGCCCTAGAGAGGAGCAGAGGATCCGATACCTCTGTCTTTAGTGTTTCATATTCATCAGATCTAGGCTAGCAATGTGCCACTTATTTCAGCTCCTATTCTGAAGCAACCGACTATAGTTCCCTCCAGACATTGAAGGGCAAGACCAGATACATAAGCAGGTACCTAAAAGTTAGGTGTTGCAGTGTCCAAATGCTTTGGTGGATCTAACCCTAAGAACAACCTTTATATCGCAGCAAGTAGGCAGGATGAAAATTAAGGGAACTCTGGCACCTTACTGCCATGTTAGCACTTACATCCTAAAGTGAGATTCTCAGGAACCCTTTCTAAGCCTGGAGACACCTGAATTGCTTGGGCACCTAAGTCTCCCCCCAGTAAAGTTCTGTCAACATTTAAGTTTCTGCCATTGAGTCTGCACTCAGTACCATGCTTGCCTCATCTAAGATGGAGTCCTAATTCTCCACCCCCACAACTTGTTAGGCCTGATTGCTAAGCATGCTCTGAGCCAAAGACAGAATAGTGAGGGAAAGCGCTGGCCCTACTCCAGCATTACAACACTTCTAAGAAAAAGGATTGACCTGGGTTCAGCAGCTAGCTCCAAATGTATGGCTGAGATCCCCCAGTGGACATAAGAACCTCTCCTCAACTGGGAGGTTAGTGCCTAACTCTTACAGGGTGCCATAGCTTAGCAACTAACTAGTTTAGCCAGCTCCTCAGTAGCAAGCTGGATTTTGTGAATCCTATTACTCTTCACACAGATTGCATAGAAGACTA
Source organism: Crocodylus siamensis (assembly GCF_052110815.1). Classification (NCBI taxonomy): domain Eukaryota; kingdom Metazoa; phylum Chordata; order Crocodylia; family Crocodylidae; genus Crocodylus; species Crocodylus siamensis. The sequence goes on from NC_143398.1 coordinate 72,116,005, forward strand.
AGCCCCTAATTCAGAATTCTGGATTTTACTAACATGGAAGGGCACCCAAGAATTAGGCATTGCTGTGCTAAGCCAAAACAAACCTTATAAATCTAGCCCCAACTTGCTTTAATCCCATTTGCTTCCCAAGAGATAATATTTCTGCTCTGTCACCTGGATACGCTTCCTCTTGATTTAAAAAAGTATGGTATTCATGCAACAGAATACACAAACAGACCTACAGTTTCTGTCTCTTTCTCCCCATGCCCTCTTTTAGTTCCTTTGCAGACATTAGGACTGTCCAACAAGCAGAAACAGCACCCACTGCAGATGTCAGTGCTCTTCTCCATTATGGAGAGCGCAGAATTTGGCCATTTGCATTTCTACACATTCTTATATTTCCATGGCAATACTTTCATTTATATTATCTCAATATTATCGCCAGCCTCTCACTTATATTTTTCCAGTCACCCTCCATACCATAAACAAGGGCAAGGCCCAAAGGAAAAAAAAGTTTTTCCTTTATGTAAGGAACCAAATTAGGAGGAGAGGACACAAAGGAGTAGGAGTTTCTCATAAAGATCTGGGGGAAGGGATCCCCTCTGGTTTGATTACAGAACTCTTATTTACACATATCTGACCTTTTCCATTTATTCTGTGCTCACTCATTATGCAGAATTATCAGTCAATAACATCAGCAGATATTTACCCTACATGGTTATGTTTCAAGCTCTGAGCAAGGCATGCTATTTACTGCAAGAGGGAAGCCACTTCCTCTTTGAAGAGAGAAAAAGAGAGGATGAGGGGAAAGAAACATTCTTTGGAAAAGAGTCACTTTTTAGAGGAAATGAAAACTGCTAGAAAACTTGTCTACCATTTTCCTGCATCAAGTAATAACAATGTAGGAGTACGTCTTGCCCTAACTTGTACTATCTGGGGACGGTCAATTAAATGACTGGTAATGAAGACAATTCCCATTTGTTCTATATAATCAGACTGCCCATCTGTGGTGTGAACTCAGTAATGATTCCACCAAAACTGCATGCCTGAGCAATGAAGATAATTTCACATCCTTTGTCATGTAAAAAACCATATGGGATTCTGATGCATTTCAGAAGCAATTTTTTAAAAGAATTATGTTAAATTTCAGGTAAATATGAAATGCAAACATTCGTAAGACACAATGTATATACAAATAGCAATTGTATGCACATAATTATTGTCAAATTATTTCCTCCAGTTTTGCATCTGGTAATATTGAAATACATTTATGGCTATTTAAGCCCAATTCTACAATATAAAACAATTCAGCATCAGTAATGTGCTATCATGTCTGAAGTTCTACACTCTCCAGATATACTGCCAGCTATGAAATACCAAAAGCACTGTCTATGAACCATAAAAATAAGAAGTATGGCTTTTCACAATTCCTTGGCCATGAAAGTGGTTATTACATAGCTTGTCATGCAGTGCATTCTGTAGCAGAGAAAGGAAATGTCAAATATAGAAGTCTACTGGCTCCATTAATGCTGAGCCTGGTGTCTAAAATGAAAAATAATATAATCAAATTTAATGTCTTTGGCTTATGTCTAAAGGCTATGCTCTTAGTGTTGAGCTTCTAGTAAGGTATTCATGTGGCATATCCCTACTCAAATGTAAAATACTATTAGAAAACAAGGTGAAGGGAAAGAATTCTAGTATGAATCATAGGAAATGAACATTTCAAGTGTCTTAAACTAGAAAAAGAGTGTCAAATTCAGTATATAGGGTGAAATCCTGACCCTTTCAAAGTCAATGCAAGTTTTGCCATTGACTCTAAGGGGGCAGGGATTCCATGCACAGAGCACTTCTGTTCAAGAGTAGGATGCAGAGAGTAGGATGCAGACCAATGGCTGGAAGTTGCAGCACATAACATTTAGATTAGATATCAGGAAAAAAAATATTCACTATTAGAACAGTGAGGCAGTGGAATAGACTGCCTAGAGAAGTTGTGGAGTCTCCATCACTGAAGGTGTTCAAGAAGAACCACTGGTCAGGAATGGTATGGGTGTAGCTATGCCTGTGTTCTGCTATGGGTATTTCCCATGCTTCTGGGTTTTGCTGGTTGCATCTGCCCCACCTTCTGCTACATGTGTCAGGGTGTTTTTAACCTTCCTCAGAGGCACTGGGGATTGACTGCAGCCAAGGCTGGGTATTTTGACTGGGGTGTGCCAATGTTTCAGCTGGGACTGAAGCTGGAGGTTCGTAGCTAGAACCTCCACTTAAGGTCAGACCAATCACTATATTTGGGGTCGGAAAGAAAATTTACTCTTTGGCCAGCTTAGTACAGACTGTGGAGGGGTTTGCCTTCCTCTATGGTAGAGGGTCAAAAAAGAAATGGGTAGTGGATGAGCCATAGTTCTAGCTGCCCAAAGACATTTGTTTCTTCAATGGAGCAGTTAGAATGAAAAAGTCATGGAGTTTGCCCTCTAAAAGCGGATAGCAGGTACGTCTACACAAGATGTACAAGTAAAGTGTCAGCATCTACATGTGTGTGGGATTTACTGCACAGTAATTTAGGCTAACACGCCATTTGCTAGTACCAGGAAATATAGGTACTGTACTAGATTAATGGCACATTAGCTACTGCGCAGTACCATGTGTAGGACGTTGACTGGGAGAAAATTGCTCCTGGTCAGCCCAGGCAGCAGGGGGCCTGGTGCTGCCTGGCTAAACCCCAATATGTGGGGAGCTGTGCTGGCTGTAGGGCCAGCTGTTTCCCCCAGTCCCTGTTGTGGCTGCTCGGACTGCTATGTCCCAGCCACACAGAGATTGGATCCCAGTTTATTAAGGAGGCCATCCTTGATGGACTGGCCCAGGCTAGCATCCTAAGGGATAGCCAGCACGGGTTTGTTGCGGGTAGGTCTTGTTTGACCAATCTCATTTCCTTCTATGACCAGGTGACCAATCACCTGGACAAGGGAGAAGAGATTGATGTCATATATCTTGACTTCAAAAAAGCCTTTGATCTGGTATCCCACGATCACCTCTTGGCCAAACTGGCCAGTTGTGGCCTTGGCTCCACCACGATCTGCTGGCTGGGAAACTGGCTCCATGGTCGGACCCAGAGGGTTGTAATCGATGGCAGTCACTCATCGTGGTGCCCTGTGACCAGTGGGGTCCCTCAAGGCTCTGTCTTGGGACCCATCCTGTTCAACATCTTCATTAATGATGTGGACATTGGAGTCAGGAGTGGACTGGCCAAGTTCGCCGATGACACCAAACTTTGGGGCAAAGCATCCACGCCAGAAGATAGGCAGGTGATCCAGGCTGACCTGGACAAGCTCAGCAAATGGGCGGACGAGAACCTCATGGTGTTTAACACCGAAAAATGCAAGGTTCTCCACCTTGGGAGGAAAAACCTGCAGCATCCTTATAGGCTCAGCAATGCTACGTTGGATAGCACTACAGAAGAAAGAGACTTGGGGGTCATCATTGACCACAAGACGAACATGAGCCTGCAATGCGATGCTGCGGCTAGTAAAGCAACCAAAACGCTAGCTTGCATCCATAGATGCTTCTTGAGCAAATCCCGGGACGTCATTCTCCCCTTGTACTCGGCCTTGGTGAGGCCGCAGCTGGAGTACCGCGTCCAGTTTTGGGCTCCACAATTCAAAAAGGATGTGGAGAAGCTTGAGAGAGTCCAGAGGAGAGCCACGCGCATGATCAGAGGTCAGGAAAACAGATCTTACGATGACAGGCTGAGAGCCATGGGACTCTTTAGCCTGGAAAAGTGTAGGCTCAGGGGTGATCTGATGGCCACCTATAAGTTTATCAGGGGTGACCACCCGTATCTGGGGGAACGTTTGTTCACCAGAGCGCCCCAAGGGATGACTAGGTCGAACGGTCACAAACTCCTGCAAGACCGTTTCAGGTTGGACATAAGGAAGAATTTCTTTACTGTCCGAGCCCCCAAGGTCTGGAACAGTCTGCCAGTGGAGGTGGTTCAAGCACCTACATTGAACACCTTCAAGAGTAAATTGGATGCTTATCTTGCTGGGATCCTATGACCCCAGCTGACTTCCTGCCCTTTGGGCAGGGGGCTGGACTCGATGATCTCCCGAGGTCCCTTCCAGCCCTAATGTCTATGAAATCTATGAAATCTACATGACTGAGAGAGCTGTCCAGCTGCCAGGACAGCTCTCCCATGCCCCATGCAGAACCAGGCCCCATGCCCTTTGCCAGCCACTGCCTTGGCTGCTTCAGGGGGGTAGAGCAGGACAGGAGCATCCCTGTAGTGAACTGCTCCCGACAAGAGCAAATTTGCTTCCAACGGGCACACATTCACATGTGTGCTGAAGTGCAGTTTAATGTGAAGAAAATTCAGGCACATTAACTACATAGGTAGATGTGCCCAGCATAAAGCAGCTGTGTAGTGTCTATATGGTTACTTCTAATCATTTACTCCCTTCAGGATCTACAAAACCCTTGGCAGCTGTGGAACTCTGCTAGGCTCCATAGTAGAGCTCACCCATAGGGCCTCAGTAGGTTTTTTACTTCTATTCAGGGAATAAGACAAGGTCTACTTAAATCTAACCCTGTAAGTGCCCTGCATACTTCAAACATGTGTTTGCTACTGGATAATAATTAAAAAGGTACTGGGCCAACCTGTCTTCAAACATGCATGTACAATATCACTGAAGTCATGCAAGGTTGTGCACAATATGTAAAAGAAGAATTTAGCACTCCAGGTTCAAATTCTGTGAAGCCTGTCCTTTTATTGACATTCAATTTACGATACCGCAGCAGCAGAAGGAAGAAGGCCACAAGCCCTAAAAACAGCTATGGAGCAGAAATGTTTGGACATAGCAGGTATGCACACCCCGTAGCTTTCTGCAAGCTCTAACTTACATGGCTTATAAACCAAAGGCACCTTGACCTTGGGCACCATTACATTACATAAAGATTATTCCTGTAGATGATTGTTCTTAAATAGCTCAGACTAGCTCCATTGACTTAACCGGGTTTAATGGAGGAATGAATTTGATCCATTGTATACTATGTGAGGGGGAAAAATAGGCTTTTCTTGAATGTACATATTATATTACACCCTTAAATTTATTATAACTGTCTTTATTGTGGGCAACATAAAGAAAACAAATCTCCATTTATAAGGGAATTCCTTCATGTCCCATTTACTGTAACAGCCTAAGGTATTCATGCTGTGGAGAATATACAATACATCCTTATATCTTTGTTCCCTTCAAGGCAACAGAGCCATACAACAGCTGGTAGGATTTGGTGCTATGTTGTGCCAGTAATTCAGCACTGAATCAGCAATTAAAATTACCCAATAAAACAACAGCTTGCTACTTAATTACATTAAGGATAACTTAAAATGAAGAAAAACTGGGCCAAATTCTGCTCTCACATAGAGTGATGAAAATCAAAGGTAAGTTTAGCAGCAAAATTTAAAATATATACAGTTAATATAACAAGACTAAAAGAAAAGGACAGCATTGAAAATGGAGGAATTCAAAAAAATTAAAGAGTTTAAGGAAAAATTGGAAAAGAAAGAAATAAAGTGAAATAAAATCTTCAGTGAGTATCTTACAGGAAGAGTTGAATTTAGGAAGTTAAAATATTTTTTATTCATAGACAACAAGAAAATTTTCAGATAAAGTAGAAGCTTATATTAGATCTCATTTTCTTCAATTAAAAAAAAAAAATCCAATAGTTTATTTCCTAATTGCGTTGTCTAAATTGCTTAGAGAATATCAGTTGTATAACTCAAAGCAAATCACTCAACTCTCCCATAGAGGTAGCTGGTAATACTTTAACCCTGTTTTTGTCAATTTTCTACTGTGTATACCTCTAATTAGATTCATAGCTCACACTGATATTGTGGTACCAACCATCCAGCAGGCACATCAATATTTCTCAAGCTTTCCAGCTGAAAATTATTCATAATTCAGTGTTACATATTGATTTTTAGGACTGATGACATTTGAGCTGCTATGAAAATGAATGGGGTTTACCTGGGGTCATGTCTTTAATCAGTAAATGTAATAGATATCTGGAATTTGCAGATTCTTCCCTAAACCAAGAGGTAGATAATGTGACTTTGTGGTGCCTAATTGTTATTGCAATTCAGGAAGTTTGAGAACTGACACTAAGCTTATGTTTGTACAGTATTCATAGCAAGTAAGACAGAGGGCACTTATGGGACTCCCTTCCAGACTGGGAAGAGAAGACAGACCTAGGAAAAGATAGATCACACTGAGACAGGCTGCCTGGGAGGCATTATGCTTCCAGATGACACAGACAGGGAGTAACACAGGTTACTTGCTACATTCCCAATATCACTCTGTATCCATATATCACTTGGCATCTCTCTTTCTTCCCACTATACTTCAGCACTTTCCAGTCAATCTATTTCTGTCTTGCTTATGGGCTGTCTGCACTCAATACCCTACTCTGGTATGCCAGACAATCCCATGCCACAAAGAACTTATTATCTTAATAATATAAAAAAAATTATTTGTAATAGCACGCTGCCCTGACCCTGTAGGAAGTACAGAAATCCAGTTCAACTGTGCAGGTACCTTATAAAGGTGCTGTGTTTGGACAACAATCGTCTGAGGAGGTTTCATGAGAATTCTACTATACAGTGTTTTGAATAATGACTAATTTCCACATTTCTTGTTGATTTTCTACACCTGACTCTCAAAATAAGATGTGAAATTGCTTTTAAGACTTTTTCCCAGAGGCATAAGAAAAGGTACTGTGATACCCTGAAGCTTATCTATGTCTATAATAACCATGCCATAGTCTGAAAAAAAAAAAAATCATCCACAAGAATTCTTGAGTCTCTCATATTTCCTGGACCATCATGGCAACAAGATCAATTCAACACTTAAGACTTTGGCATTAGAACCATTATCAAAGCTTCTGGCTGGCTAGGTATTACAGAATGGTTTACAGTATTATGTGAATGAAGGCACAGTCGTCATTCTCTGCTAATTGCTTTGAGCATTGTAGCAGCTAAGAACATGAACCTTTCTGCAGTGTTAACATTTTTTACCTAAACCTTTGAAGAGTACTAGACAACAGTAGGAAGGAAAAATAAACACAAAGAACTCAGACTGACGAGAACCTAACACAGTTATATTCTACTAAAATTTCACAAGAGTTTTTATTTGTGTTAATAGGATCCCAAACTGATCTTATGTATCCTCAGGGGAAGTTTTCTGCATTTAGGACTGATACTATGCCACCTCCTACTGCAGTATTCATCCCCACATACAGTACCTTGCAAAACCGGTTACACTGATATGTGTATAAAAGCAAGAAGCTTATTGTACCAACCTATGCACATGCTTTACCTATGAGTATTCCTAGGGGAAAATGTGAGTATGTGTATACTACTGTACAGGATCAGTTTCTCTGCAAAGTTATATATCAGAGGACAGAGTTGAGATATGACTCTACTAGCACTAGAAATTGGTCTATTAAAGTGTTTGTGATGGCAAAACTGTAAAAGACTTCAGAATTCTTTCCAAAAAAATGTAAAAAGTGAAATTACTGTAAGCAGATATTTTAGGAGATGATCCCAAGATCATTTAAGTCAATGGAAAGACTCCCATTGACTTATGAAATGGATGCTTCACTCGCCAAAGTGACCACTGGTACTCAGACAAGTACTCCCCCCACACAAAAAAACCACCAAAACCAAAACCCAACCCCAAAAGATTTGATGTTAATATATGGACACAGAAGAAGTGTGGGCACATTTCAATCTTTTGATTTTTTATAATACATTCCTAGATATATTTTTGTGGGAAACATTCATCCCACAGGACAGGAAATCCATCTGCATGAGAAGTGGTAGTCTAGGTCAATAGGACTAAATAACATATTTAAAAATATGTATTTTATTAAGAATGAATCATTACATATTCTGTCCAGTTTCTCTCTATGTATGAATTATTCATGAGAACATTCCTTTTAAATTTTTGATAAAGGAATAAGAGCAGTTTTCAAAAGAAAAGACTTTGTTGCAATGCAAACATTAGCAGTGATCATAAGTTCATAGGCAATTAGGGCTAGAAGCGACCTCATAAATTTATCTAATCCAGCCCCTTGCTGAAGGCAGAATCATCCCTGCATAAATCATTCCAGCCAAGTGTCTCTCCAACCTGTTTTTGAGAACTTTAAAGGATGGAGATGCCACAATTTCTCTGGGTAACCTGTTCCAATGCTCAAAGTCAGAGGGCACATCCAAACAAGCGCGCACGTGCCTCTTGCAACATCTCAAACTGTTTGAGATGCGGCAAGAGGCAGGCTGAGACCAAAAAAATGTTCCCCATGCTGCATATTTGCAGAGTGGGCTCAGAATTTGATACCTGGATTTCCAGGTGTCAAATAAAGACACTCGGAAAAAAGCAGTGCAGGGCACAGTTCCCCACCATGCCCTGAGGCAAGCCAGGGCTTGGACCTCCAGAGACACTTTGGCATCTGGCCACAGCATAGAGATGCTGTGGCCCCTGCTGCCCTACCAAGCTGTGTTCGCATATGGGGCAAGCAGGAGGGGCACAAGGCTGTGACCCGGACACTGTCCCCGGTACGTAGAAACTGGGGGTGGGTTGTGGAGGGGGCTGTAGATGTGTGAGGGTTGTGTGGGGGGTGGGGAGGCTGTTCAGGGGGTGTGGGTCCCCCACATGGCCCACAGTCCCCCCCACAGGGCCCCAGCTTCCCCCCACCACAGCAGTAGCCATGGGATGCTCAGGGTCTGCTGTGACCAGAGCCCCCTCGTGGTGTGGCATGGTCCCAATCACCTCAGAGCTGCCGCCGCCGCCTCCTGTGTCACCTGTTGCAGGGCCAGCCTGGCTCGGTGCAGTGTGGCGTGGGGCCGTGCGGCTTCAGGTAGCACCAGGGCTTCTGGGGCTGTCACCCGAATCCAGTTCTGAAGATTCAATGTTGATTCGGAGAATCAGCAATTCGGCCATAGACACAACTTTAAATGTTTTTTCTACATACCTCGAGATACCAGGTGTGGCTCATGAAGGTGCGGTACCAGGTGGGGTGGATGGAGCATCCTACAGGAGTGTGGGGGGGGGTGGAGCCCGCATGCTCGAGGGTGAACCTGGAAGTGGACCAGAAGTACTTCTGGTCCTCTTCTGGGTCGCCCACTGAGTGTGCTGGGGGGCCCCTCTGTGCCCGACCAGCTTGGTGATTGGCCATGGGGGGACCTTGGGTGCCCCCCCCAGTCCCAGGAGGCATTAGTCACCAAGCTAGGGGCTGGGGGGTTGGGAGAGTCCTCTGCACGCTCTCTGGCAGACCCAGAAGTGGACTGGAAGTGCTTCTAGTCCACTGCCAGGTCTGCTGCCGAGCGCACTGGGGACCTCTCCACACTCCCGTGGGATGCTCCATCTGCACCGCCATCTCAGCATTGACAAAGTGCCTTGTGGTATGTAGAAAAAACATTTAAAGCTGTGTCTATGTCTGAATCGTTGAATCTTTCCAAATCTCTCTGAATCAATTTGGAGGGTTCCGATTCAATTTGGAGAGATTAAAGGGTCTCCCGATTTGATCCGGAGATTCAGCCACCAAATCAGGCTAAATCTCCACTGAATCAAATCAGTGACCAGTTTCCCACAGCCCTATTCAGCAAGTGCTAAATTACTTCAAAAGATAAATGTTATGTGTTTATAGGGACCACAGTTTTTCGGTTAGATTTTTAAAAAATCAATAGTCTATATTAAAAGCTGCAGGAATTAACAGAATTAAGTATGTAGACTGCAGACTTTCTAGACTACCCAAACAGTATTCAGCATAAGACAGAGGGTGCAAAGGTGGCTTTAAACTGTTTGTGGATTTCAGCTCCTCATAGCAGGAGCTGGTCTAGAATAGATTATCCTGACTTGTCAGCCTCAGAAAATGACATGCTGTGCACGCACAGAAATTATGAGTAATGAAAGTGCCACACACCAGCTTTCTGAGTGCATAAGTGCGATGAAACATAGTGGGCCCAATTCACTTTTGACATGTGCTGATGTTAATTGGGAGTGACTACATTAATCCAATGATGTTATACCAGGGTGAGGGTGGGAGAGGGGAAAGTCAGGCTTATAGTTCATTAGGTAAAATAGATTCTGGACTCCTTCCAAAATCCAACCTGCCATCTTCCCTCTTTTCCTAACCACATGCATTTTGTACACAATTTGAGGATAATTTGAATGCCACATAGAGATGCTGTGGCCCCTGCTGCCCTACCAAGCTGTGTTCGCATATGGGGCAAGCAGGAGGGGCACAAGGCTGTGACCCGGGCACTGTCCCCGGTACATAGAAACTGGGGGTGGGTTGTGGAGGGGGCCGTAGATGTGTGAGGGTTGTGTGGGGGGTGGGGAGGCTGTTCAGGGGGTGTGGGTCCCCCACATGGCCCACAGTCCCCCCCACAACAGAGCAGGGTAAGAGCAGGGTAAGACATTAACCGTTCACTTTCAAGTGCCTTCTATTTCTTATTAAATGAAATGAAGGTTGTTGGTCTCTGGAAGAGGATTCTCACAGTGCATGCTGAGTGAACAGAACCTTTAACAATTGTTAAATCCATTTCCCTACAGTACAAAGGCTAAAATATTCATCAGCTTTCACTGACTTGGGTTAATTTCTATAGTTTTGAGAGGACTGATCTTTGAGCCTTAAACAAGAATCTCCACAGAAACAGCTTCAGAAATGTTTACTTGTTGGGTCCTCAGTAATAAAGTTTGTCTGTATAGGATTCTTGTATCTGTATCTTTTGTATCTGTATCTCTTAGGCTAGAGACAGACATTACACATAAATTGGTTTAAGTGATCAGAAACTGTTTTAAACCTGTAACAGAACAGATGTTCAGTGCACATAAACTGGTCTGAAAATGGCTGAAACCAGTTTGAGATAAACCTGGTTGAATGTAGTATCAGATTTAACTGATTTGGGTCAAACCAATCTTTGCAATATCTGTCCTAGACCCCTTGCTAGTTTAAGTTAAATCAGACTCCCCTAGCATCCTGGCATATGCTCTGGGCTGGGCTGGGGCTCTCTGCTCCACATCAGGGCTGGCTCCTCCCCTCTGCTCCCTGGCTGCAGCTCCAGCAGAGACTGCAGGCACAGCAAGGTCTGCCTGGCTTCCTCCTGATGTCCCCCTCCCTTTCCCACTCCCTGATAAGCAGGGATCCCCTATCTCCTCTGCCTTAAACAGACACCTCAGCATTAGCTATCAGACCACATGCTGGCTATGGTCCATACTGTGCCAGACAGCAGTGCCAGTTTAGTACTTTCTGGAACTAATCAACAGCTCAGGTGGCAATGTCCCTCCCTTTCTTCTTTGTTTAAGAAGAGCTTGAACTAATGAGACAGGCTGTTTGTTTTCTGATGAGGTGATAAATACTGATAACATATCTGATATATGCTCTGTTTTCAAGTGGGGGGACCCATCCCTAATCCTTATGAGGCCTGGCCATGCCCCCTTCAAGTCAGTCCTCTGGAAGGGAAGGGAGGGCTACTCTACAACCCCATGGCATGTACCTGCATGTTTGGGATGTCTGTGCAGTTACAAAGTGATTCAGCCTAGCCAGGTTAGACTAACCTGCAAAGATTGAATCAATTCAGGCTCAGGTTTTTGAATGTCTGTCCCTAGCCTTAAATTTTGTAATCTCTCTATCCTTCACGCAGAGAGAGCGAGAGAGAAAGAGAGAAACTGACAAGTAACAAATCCAAGATGAGGCAGATTATTTGTTTCATAGGTGCAGCAGAAATATTCATTCTGACTAAATAATCTGCATCTTGAAATAACAGCTTTTTAAAGAGCTATGTCAACAAGTCTACTATACTGCTGGTGATTTGGGAGAAGAGCACTCTGTTTTGTGCAAGAAGTGTATTATGCTGTGTGTTTAACTCCATTTGAATTTAATAGGATTTGGACACCCACCTCCTTCAAAATCCTTCATATAACCCAGTTTAAGAGGTTTTTTTGGTTGAGAAGTACAAAAACCATCCATGACTAAAATACACAGTAGCTACAGACCTACAGTAACAAAGATGTGTTTTTTTCCTTATTTGTTCATTTTCTACTACTCTTGTATTTCCCCCCACACCACAAAACAAACAAACGAAAAACAGAGAAATTTGAGGTTAAAATGACTGGAATACTAGTGCCTATTAAAAGAGAAAAGACATCAACTGAGCAACATAGACAGGTATCATTACTTAACAGTGAAACCAATACAACTTATAATTTCTTTATAAGCTGCATTTGGAATATACTTAATAAGAAAGAATCAAATTTTAGCATTTAAGCAATCTTAATGTTTTGTTCATCCTTTTTCCTACTTACACTACTTTTTAATATATATATGTCCAGTAATAATTAGCACTAATAATTAGTATTTGGACGTAATGGGCGCACCCACATATGCAAGCACATGCAGCAGGTCAAATAGAAGTGGTGCAAATCTTTTTGCCTCAGCATTTGTGCTTCAACATGCACTTTGTTGTGGAGCAAACTGTGCCACTTGGGGCAAAATAACCCTGTCTGGCTCCTACAGGATCTGCAGCTAGGGAGAGCTAGATCCTGGGGCCAGCACCTGTGCCAGCCCCAGCAGTATAAAAAGCTGCTCTGTCCTGGACCCATCAGTACAGAAAGCTGCCCTGTCAAATAGCTTAGGGCTACTTACTCTTAGGATCTTCTGGGACCCAGCCAGTTGGTACCTGGGGACACTACCCCTTGTGCCAGCTGGACTGCTGAAGCAGCCCTGAGAGTTCCCTGCACCCTCTATGCATTGTAGAAGTCTGGCAGAGGGGGCTGCTGCCTGGCTGTGACCTGATGGGGACTGCACAGACAGTAGAGGCATCTGCCCCTCTGGGCCAGCTGCCAGTAGGCTGTGGCTGCAGGGCTGGCCTCTGTGTGGCACTACTGCTACGTGTGCCCCTGCCCAACCATCTGGGCAGCTATCGCCTGGAAGATGTTTCCGGTGTGGTGGCCTGCTTTGAACTGTCAAATCATGTCTTCCTGGCCCCATTTGGCCAGGAGGTCAGCCACAGTCGGCTGGGTCCAAGGTGCCAGCTCTGAGCAGGCAGGGTCTTGCCACTGGCCTCCCTAGCAGGAATTCTGGTGTTCCTTATTGGAAAACTAAAAAATCCCTGATAAAAAAAAATCCCAAAGTCGCTCTGTAAAATCCCCCAAAATCCATGTTCCTCCACAAGTAAAACAAAAGACCACTATAAAGAGAGAGAAAGAGTGAGACAGAGACAGCGATCAGTTGGGCAATGTTTTATTGATATATCTTACAGTGTTAAAGCAATATGGAAGCCGACCAGTGTCTGTATCATCATAATAAAGTGAACTCTAAATACATGTATTCCTGAATTCATGAACCATGAATAGATATTTTGTTGCCCTCCCACAGGGGTTATGGCCCCCACACAGGGGCTCTGGCCTCCACACAGGGGCTATGCCCCCCGAACAAAGGCTACAGGCCCCAACAGGGGACAAATGGCCCCTGCAGAGGCTACCCCCCCACAAAGCCCACAGGTCCCACCCCAGCCCCCAAATGACTGCCCGACCCCATCCCCCACTTGCCCCCAACCCCAGGCACCATCACTTTAAAAGGAAAAAAACTGGGGAAAAAAAATGAAAAAACCCCCTCTACTTACCTTAGAAGCAGGGGCTGCGGGGGCTCCAGGGCCTCCTAGAAGAGCCCCCCCTGGGCAGCACAGGGAAGTGGGGGGCAGGAGGGCCCAGGCTGGGGCCACTGGTGCTGTCCCTTTGCCTTGCACTGTGCGGGCGGGGCCCCGGTGACCCTGACAGCAACTCCAACTGCCAGTAAGTGCTGGGGTTTTTTGTTTTGTTTTGTTTTCTTTTAAACTGCTGGGATGCTGGTGGGGGTCAAGGCAGGGTGGGGAGGCTGGAGGAGTGGGGCAGGCCAGTGTGGGTCCCTCCCATAGTCTCCTCCCTCCTCCTCCAGCCCCCTGACCCCTTACATTCGGCACTGGAGCCCTGGTCCTGAAGCAGCTGCTTCAGCACCAGGGCAAGGGGTCAACTACAGAGATGCTCTAGCAACCAGAGCGTCTCTGTAGAGGACCCAGCCTCCAGTTGCCTCAAGGCACTGCCCCACTTTTTTAACTTCATTTTTTTTAGACCCCTGGACATCCATTTTTTCATTCCCGCATGTGCCTCTTACCCCATCTCAAGAAGCACGTGCATGGTCATCTGGACTCGCCCAACAGGTCTAGTTTAGTTAAGCAGTCATATTTTTTTTATAATGACCATGTCCCAGGAGGACTCTTGGATATTATTGTGGAATATAAAACAATATGGTTTCATACATGTATACCCATTATCTAATAGTAGTAGCAACAAAACTCATCTGCAGCTTTTGAAATGAACCAGGTGTTAAATGCAAATAACAGAAGACTTCTACACAGCCATCAAGCAGATCATCTAGTACTTTATACATTCTTTTAGTCTTGGGTTTGTACATTATTTAGGTTTACTTTTGCTTCCGGTATCACCACAGCATATAAAAGTAGTATCTGCATAACACAAAGGCAATGTTATTTTATACTTGCATATCACATTTAACGATCTGACACAATTTTACGCACATGAATTACTTTTTGTAGTTATCCTGGAAGTAGGATACTGCTGTTGAGGCTCATGAAGAACGATTCACTCAAGGTCATGCAGGGAGTCTTTGGCAAATCTAACTAATCCAAATACCCTAGAAATTAGTCCTGAGCTGGAATTACAAGAGCATCCTTCTCTCAGTCTTTGGAAATGAACACTTGGAATGTCATGCTGATCTCCCAATATCAGTAAAATGTTGTAGGTGGTTGCAGAATGAAATCCTCAAAGATTTTAAATCCAGCGGAACTTATTTAAGGCAAGTTTATTTTAATTCTGCTACAGCATAAGAAAGAACGAAACCTGCAGGTTTACCAAGAACAACTGATGCTCATCTGGAGGCGTCCAAAAAAAAAACAAACACAAAAAATCACAAAAGGGAAAAAAAAAATTATCGCTGTGTCTGAGCCTTCAAAATACAGCAACTACAGAGCTGTGAGGGATGACTCAAGAGGATTAAGCACACTAGTAGTCACATTCTTATTGGATCTTTCTTCTGCTCATGGTGTAGCAGTCAGTGGTACGTCTACACATATGCACAGTCATTTAGTACTTGCTTTAGCATCGTACTTTGCATCGGTCTTTCATCAGTCCCATGGGATGCATCTGCCCATCACAGGACAGGGAGGCCTGGGTGAGGGAGATTCCTTGCTCTCCATCAATGCTGACCTTGTGAAAGAATACCTTGAGAGGCTGGACACCTTCAAGTCAGCCGGCCCTGTCAATCCCCAGGGTATTCAAGGAGCTGGCTAGCATCATAGCACAGCCCTGGTGTGGATCTTTGAGAACTCCCAGTGCTCTGGTGAAGTGCCTGAAGACTGGAAGAAGGCCAATGTGGTGCCTATCTTCAAGAAATGGAGGAAAGTGGATCCGGCTAACTACAGGCCCATCAGCCTGATCTCTATCCCGAGGAAGGTCTTAGAAAAGATTATCAAAGAGACCATTCTTAATGGACTGGCCGATGGTAACATCCTGAGGGATAGCCAGCATGGGTTTGTTGCGGGTAGGTCTTGCTTGACCAATCTTCTTTCCTTTTATGACCAGACGACCTATCACCTGGTGTCACCGAGTGGGACCTGGGAGCGGCCGTGAAGCTCCCTAGTGTCCCCTGCCGTGTCAATTAAGGTGATCCAGCACCCTCAACTCGCCCGCCATGTCTTTGATCTTATGAGTTCAGTTATGGGAGGCTGCCTACTTGCACCTTTGACACCGTGCTGATGTTACCTCTGTTCCTAGTGGGGTGCTCTCACCCCAGCCTTATGGGCAATGTGTGCCTCCTGCCTCCCCTTCAGCACGCCCCAAGCCTCGCAGCTGTTCCTGGACGTTCTTGGGTCCTTGCCCTTTGGCGCCCCTCTCTGGTGCCCCTGGGCTTGCTGGCCCTCTTAGGCCCACTGGCAATACTCTTCCAATCAGGCTCAGGGGACCTGAGCCTTACCTGGCCCCAAGCCTTACCTGGCCCCCTTGAACCTTCGGGGTCCTCTCTAGTTCACACCTCACTGGGTGTCAGACGGTTACATGCACTCGCTCCAGGGACCTGTTCCGCACTTCCCACACCCCTCGCCCTCTCTGGGGTCTATCCTGAGCTTCTCGTGCCCCTCACCCTCTCTTGGGGCCTATGCCGCGCTCCTCGCACTCCCTCGCCCTCTCTTGGGGCCTATGCCATGCTCCTCGCACTCCCTCATCCTCTCTGGGGCCTGTGCCACACTTCTCGCGCTCGTTGCCCCCTCAGGGGCCTCACTCTCGCGCTTCCCGCGCTGCACGCCCTCTTGGGCTGGGGCCTCAACCCCTATACGCCAAGCGCCTCTACAGCGCTCACTCGCCGTGCTCACTGTGGCTCTAGAGTCCCCAGCACTGTGGAGCCCTCCGGGACCCTCTCCTGGTCCTACACCCAGTTGGGGCTCAGGTGGCCACAGCCGTGCCTGGCCCCCTGGACCACCGTCTCGGTCACTTGCCCTACTAGGGCTTCCCCCCACATCTCGCCCCACAGGGTCAACACCCCGCAACACACGCCTCACTGGTGCAAACAGCTGTGCCTGCCCGGCATCGCTAGCTGTGCCCTGCTGGGCACCAGGAACCCCCAGATTATTGGGGAGCTCCCATGAGGCCTCCTCACACCCCTACAGCCTCACCCGGTCCTCCAGTATAACAATAAGTGAACCATGAGCCAAACGGCTGCAACATAAGAACAAGAAGCCTTCTGGCTTATAACATGCAGCCTCCGCTTCTTTGGCTCTCTAGCCATGCCGTAGTCGCTCAGGCGGTCATGCTGCAACCATCAGCTCCACTCTCCTGCAGAGCTCCTGCTCCTGTGGCTGCCAGAAAGGAACTGCCCCTAGGCTCCGGCCTGGGCTGTTTATAAAGGCCCGGCCCTGCCCCCTTCTGGCCACATGACCTGCCTGGTTGCCCCAGCAACCGGCACCTGGGCTGCCCTGGTGTTTGGCAGCTCTCTTTATTTCCTTTTAGGCACAGGGCACCCAAGTGCCCCCGTGACACCTGGACAAGGGAGAAGAGATTGATGTCATATATCTTGACTTTAAAAAAGCCTTCTATCTGGTATCCCATGATCACCTCTTGGTAAAATTGGCCAACTGCAGTCTCGGGTCCACCATGATCTGCTGGCCGGGGGAATAGGCTCTGCGATAGGATTCAGAGGGTGGTGGTCGATGGAGGTCAATCATCATGGTGCCCTGTGATCAGTGGGGTCCCCCAAGGCTCTGTCCTTGGACCCATATTGTTCAACATCTTCATTAATGATGCAGACATTGCAGTCAGAAGCGGACTGGCCAAGTTCATTGATGATACTAAACTTTGAGGTAAAGCATCCACACCTGAGGACAGGAGGGTGATCCAGGCTCAGCAAATGGGTAAATGAGAACCTGATGGTGTTTAACACTGAAAAATGCAAGGTTCTCCACCTTGGAAGGAAAAACCTGCAGCATACTTGTAAGCCTGGCAGTGCTACACTGGCTAGCACTATGGATGAAAGGGACTTGGCTGTGGCTAGTAAAGCAAACAAAATGCTGGCTTGCATCCATAGATGCTTCTCAAGCAAATCCCAGGACGTCATTCTCCCACTGTACTCAGCCTTGGTGAGGCCACAGCTGGAGTACTGCATCCGGTTTTGGGCTCCACAATTCAAAAAGGATGTGGAGAAGCTTGAGAGAGTCCAGAGAAGAGTCATGCACATGATCAGAGGTCAGGAAAACAGAACTTACAACAACAAGCTGAGAACTATGGGAATTTTTAGCCTGGAAAAGTGCAGGCTCAGGGGTGATCTGATGGCCACCTATACGTTTATAAGGAGTGTCCACCAGGATCTGGGGGAATGTTTGTTCACCAGAGCGCCCCAAAGGATGACAAGGTCTAATGGTTATAAACTCCTGCAAGACCATTTCAGGCTGGACATAAGAAAGAATTTCTTTACTGTCCAAGCCCCCAAGGTCTGGGAATAGCCTGCCATCAGAGGTGGTTCAAGCACCTACTTTGAATGCCTTCAAGAGAAATATGGATGTTTATTTTGCTGGGATCCTATGACCCCAGCTTACTTCCTGCCCTTGAGGCAGGGAGCTGGACTCAATGATCTTCTGAGGTCCCTCCCAGCCCTAATGTCTATGAAATCTATGAAGTAGCATTTAGTACACTCCCCCTAAATAAGTACCTGGGGCTAGTGCCCCATCTAGCCCTTCCAGGTACTACCGCTTGAATGTGAAAACTGAAAGAATATGGGCTCTAACACTTGCGTGATCACACATTAAGGATGGATGAATGGACTTTAGCTGACTTGCTAAAGCAAGTAGTAAATGACTGCGCAGTAACCATAAGTACTATGCAGTCCCATTGCCACACAGGTTATTTCAGACCTTACTGTGCAGTAGCAAAGAGCTATTGTGCAGTAGCTGTGGCATCACGGTTCATCTCCACCAATGTTATATCACCATAGCAACAAGCTACATCACAGTAGCTCATTGCTATGGGAACACAGCATCTCATGTAGATGTGCCCACTGTTAGCAACCAGTGTAAGTTAAGGTTATATATCAGTAAGGAAGTAAAAAAGAAAAGCAGGTAATACCAGCTAACCTAAGAGGTTATGGGGACCCTCATGGAAACATATTTTTCATGCATCTACATAACATCATGCATCGTGGCTACCAGAAACATATACATTCATGCACCTCCACATGCATCTAGTGCAACTGAATAAGCTCTGGCACAGTTCATGCTGGAGCTTATTGCTCCTAGGTGCTGCGTTTCCATGCATGCCTGGGACTGCAGGATGTTGAGCTGGATCACAGCAGTCAGTGGCGATGAGTAGAGGATACACGGGGGTACATGCACACCCCCTGAGAGTGCTGGTGCACCCCCTGTCTGGCTACACTCCCCTTTTGGCCAGTGGGCAGGGGGGCAGGTGGGAGCACCAGTGCTCCCACTGTGAGTACTGGCCAGGGAGCAGGGCCACCAGCAAAAGCAGCCATGCCCCCCCCCAGTCAGTGTGATCTGCCACTGGGGGACCCCCCCCGGTTGCTGATTGGTGTCAGGGGGGGCATCCCCCCAACTCAAGAGGCACCAGTCACCCATGAGAGCAGTCCAGCTGACAGGGAGTCCAGGGGGTGGGGGTCAACCTACCAGCCCAGGGCTGCTCCAGCCAGGTTCAGTGTGCCACAGACAGGTCAGCTGGGGCACAAGGTTGCTCCAGAGCAGGGTAGCTGCCAGGCAGCACCTGCATTGAAGCATCCTTATCATCCTTATGCCCCAGCCAGCCCCATCAGCATCTACATGTGTGTTGCGGTGCACTAAGTAATGCTGCCATAGGATAGTACTTGTGCTGACAAATACTATCCTACAGCAGCGCTTATTAGTTTACTGTGACCCAATAGGGCTGTACATGAAGATGCTGAGACTTTACTGTGGAGCTAATTAGTCAGATCCGCAGTAAATATCTCATGTTGGCATGCCCACTGAAAAGAAAAAATTCCAGCTTTTCCAACAAAATGAAGATTATATTTCTAACTTTATTGGTTCACGACATAGGGTTCAGCCTTTTACTTGACCTGCTTGAATATTACCCATTTGGGATTTGGGGGAGGAAATTCCACATGAAGCTGAAAGGGGAGCAATCTTTTCTAGTACTGGGAGTTTAAAATAATGGGATTCCAGGTACCAGACGTCTGAAATGTTCATGGTCATTATATAGGAGATGGATTATTGGGCTTGGTGCAGTTGATGTGCCCAAAGGTCCATTGCCTTTGCAATTGCATGTTTTTCATAAGGGCTATCGCCACTACACAAACAATTACACTTGCACCCAAAATTTACATATAAAAGGAAGTTGCTCATATACAGAAACTCAGATACTTTAAATTCACTCTTACTTTTTTTGACCCAATCCTTCCACTCCCACCTTACCCCATTTTTACACACAATGCCTATGGAAACACTCTTTAGTAACACCAAAGCTATGAATTTCCTTACTATAGTCAGACTCTGCAAGTACCAGTCACAAATCTAGCTAAGAGAATTGGTTTAATTATGGAGTCAGGAACTGACTCAGCTCAATATATTTGCCTTCACTCTCTGCATCACATGGGCAGCCATGGCAAAATGTGACTACCTTCTGGCATTTGGGACTTCCTGATAACATTGTGAAAGCATCATTGACACAGCTGGGCTCAGCTGTGTGGGTGGGAAAAACAATTTCTTGACTGTGTTGAACTTTTAATATTTTCCAAGGCATCTTTATAATACATTCACTTCTGGCTGGTAACATTTAACACTATAATGCATCAGAATCATGATGCCAAAACTCAATTGAACTTCAAAGTTAGCCTCTGGGAAACACATGAAAGAATTAAATCAGAATCCCATATTGTTCACTGAAAATTTAGAAAATGATTATTAGCTTTCTTTCCTTTTCAGTTGCATAAATCTTTGCACTTTCTGATTTCATCCATAAAGAGAAGCTAAAGGATTGAAATAGCAAATGAGTTTGCTATATTGACAGTGTCACTTCTAGACCACTCAAATCAAGAATCATTAGAAACTTAGGAAATTACATTCTGTCAAGGAGATTAAGATCCCAATCCTTCATTTATGCATGAACTAAACTACATATAGGAGTATTTGCAGGATCTTGATCTAAGTTCGTTACTTAAGACTTTCCCCCCACCCACCACAGTGGGACTACTGGCAGCACTCCCTTGTCACATTTTGGTTTCAAATGCAGGTTCGGTACAGCCAGGTTCCTTGGAGTTCTGCTGCTCCAGTCTTGTTTTTTGTTTCAGTTAGTGATAGAGCTGTTTGGACTATGAATCTTTAACATAACCTGAAACTCATTTAATATTAGCCTATATTCTCCTGTTCTCCTGGGCTAGGGACAGAAGTTATATGTAAACTGGTTTAAGTGATCAGAAACTGGTTTAAACCTTTACAAGAACAGAAGCTCAGTGTACATAAACCAGTTTCAAAATGGCTGAAACTAGTTTAAGATAAACCTGACTGAATGTAATATCAGACTTAACTGATTTGGGTCAGACCGGTTTATGAAACATCTGTCCCAGACCCCTTCATGGTTCAAGTTAAATCACAGTCCCCCAGCATCCCAGCATGCTTTCCCACCCTGAGCTGGGTTGGGCTGTGCTGTCTGCTCCAGACAGCAGAGCTGGCCCTGCCCCTCTGCTCCCCAGCTGAAGCAGTGAGGGCTGGCTGACAAGAGGGTGAGGGGGGCAAGCCCAGCTGGAAATGATAAGCAACACTGCAGAGTTTGGCTGCTGTGATTTTGGACTACAAATCCCAGAGGCCTGGGGGGGTGCAGCAGGAAAAGGAAGCAAACACACAGCCCATGCTGCCTACGTGCAAGAGAGCCATGCTCTAGCACCCTCTGGCTTCTGGCCTGAGCCACTGCAGGCATGTGCCTGCATTTCCTGAATCAAAGGTAAATGTGTGTTCACTTCTGTTTCTATATAATCTCTGAAGCTTAGACTAACCTGAAAAGACTGAATGAATTCAGCCTCAGGCTTTTGACTATCTGTAATCAGATGTGCAGAAGATTTAGAGTAACTTTCTTTTTACTTTGAACAGGGTTGCATAACCTACCCAATCTTATCCATCAGAAGGAGGACAAATCCTAGATGGTTTTATTTTTTAATACTTTTAAAGATTGATGAGGACTTTCTGAAGATCTTTTTTCTTTTGAAGATCTTTTTAAAGATGATAAGGTCTTTGACAGGTAGTAAGAACATATATTTCCTACATGTTTCAGAATAATTTCTTTGGCAAATCAATGTCCAGTTTGTGATATGGGGAGGATGGGATAAAGAAGACACACATGCACAAGTTCTGTGCCTTGGGCAAAATACCCTTCCATTCCTACGGCTGGGTGGCATGGGGCTAGCAAAGATTTGGTGGGGGGCAGCCATTCCTATACTCCACTTCACTCAGTGCCTGTGGCTAGTGCCCCTCTAGCCTTCCCATGTACACTAGTGCATGAATGTGAAACATAAAAGAATATGGGCTCTAACACTCATCTTGGGTGGTCTTACATTAAGGATGGATGAATGAACTGTCCTCAAATTTGCTTACCCTCACCACCACCGTTTCTATAATATATACCAAAACCAGAGCAAATTCTATTGCTAATATTTTGTTCTGTTTTGGTTTATTTTCTTTCAGGTCTAGAAATAAGTCAAAGCCACTGAACTTGCTGAACTTGTTTTTGGTCTTTAGTGTCAGTGGGAGTTCATGTTGTGCAAGTCAGTACTGAATTTGGATCAAGGTCTCTAGGAGCCTGGGAATGACTTCATGAATAAGACTGGATGGCAGACTGCTTTGATATACTAGACTTTAGGAGCAGCTCCTGAAGATTGAGTTCAGGCAACTGGCCAGCAACTGACTTCAGTATGACAGTTACTTCACTAAACACTGCAAGATGGGTTGACTGGCACTCAATAGTGTAAAGTTGGTCTATTTTTTTTCTGAAGCGGCACAAGTTCTCTGTTTTTATGAGCATACCCAAGGAGCTTTGTAATACTATTTATTTTGCTTTTTAGGCTATTTTGGACATGTTACAATGCACCTCAGGATTTTGTTTAAATACGTGAAAGCATTACAAAATGCCATCCCCTTTTCTGAGCTGACTCAGAATCAAACAAGAAAAAGGAGAGATGACAACAAGAAAAGCAATTTCCTTAAGAGGCAAAAACATCCATTTCAGATCTCCTTCTAAAAATGTTGTCACTGTTAGGTAAAACAGACTTGTGTGCAAGATCCCATAGATGTCAAGTATTAACAGGGAAAACACATTAAAGTTCCAGTTTTTTCAGAGGCAAGATGAACCAGAAGCTGGCTCTGGAAGCAAGTTGTTTGAACTGTTATGATTCTCCCAAGCCTGCACTATGCCACATAAATACTTCTCATTATGAATGCAAAGATCAGATCGCACAGCTATTGCCAATGCCGTGTAGTCAACAGGATTGTAAATATGCATCAGTATACTTGTCCCCAAAATGTGCTCAGAAAACAGTGAGATGTTAGAATATGGGGGGGAGGGTGCAAAATCCCCACAGAAGTCAAATCTTCTTGTTCTTGTTAGTTTATTTTTAGCTACGTTTATTTTTTTTCCATCTAGAGAAAATTCAAGGACTTGAACTGCATATAAAATGGAACGCAAAGTAATTCCGGAGAACGGGACAGGTGTTGTAACTCATTGGACAAATATGTACATCTTACACTGAGAGATATTAAAAACACATGCTGAGCTTCTGAAGGGAAATTTTAATTCCTTGTGCAAATTCTTTCTTAGAGGCTTTGTTCTGTTTTTGCTTAGGTGGGGCACAGTGCAGGTTAGGATGGAGTTCCAGCATTTTGAAAGCCTCCTCACTGTTGACTGTTTTGTGAAAGCTGTTTGTATTATTCTGAGGTCTTCAGCTTTTGAATTCCAGGCACATTCTTTCAACAGTGGGGTAGTTGTTATAGCCAAAATAGATGAACAAGTGATCAAGCAAATCAGGAAGTGACATTGGCCAGGATGCTGGCTGTACACACTGCTAATGGAGATAGCCTAAAGGGAAAAAGGAGATCATTTAATTTAATTGCGTGCTATTGCATAAAATGAGCAGTATTTTAGGTGATAATGATCTGACTGCAGGGAAGGATTATGGTCAGTCAGTTCTCACCTGGGTCTAGAGTCAGCCCTATGCTACTCAGCAGAATATACCACTTGGCAGAGCAAAACCTATTTTGCAAATAACATTAAAGGGATCCGATGCTGCCATTTCTATCTGAATCGTCCTGACAACAGCCAGTTACTTGATCAGTGCCAATACAACACTCGGAGAAAATTATTTGAATCTGCATCCTGGATAAACTTAATGTAAAAATTCCTGCACAATAGCATGGCCCTGCAAAGGGGCTAATGATTCATTCAGTTGTTCTTACTGCTCATGACAGTTAGAAGGTACTAGAAATCTATGGTAGTGACTCCTGACAAGATTAGGATGGAGATTAATTGGAGGCTTTTATGCCCCAAGGGAATTTATAACCAGGATGATTTGCTCATATGTAAGTGTGATGAATGTAAGTTATGCACCACTTAAAAATGGGGCTTGACAAAACTGATTTCTATATGCATGGGTTTGCGAAGGACCATTTGTGCTGGCACAGAAAGATCAGGACAAACACATGTTAGATGTTAGATGAACATCTTGCTGGGGTCATTTGACCCCAGTATTCTTTCCTGCCATGGCAGGGGGTCGGACTAGATGATCTGCTCAGGTCCCTTCCGACCCTAGAAACTATGAAACTATGAAACATCATAGTGCCTCTTATCAAGGGCTTAGCACTGAAGATATTTGTTGAAGGGGAAAAAACATATCTTTAAATATACTATGTGGGGAAGAGAGAATTAGTATAGTTTAGTGTTATGAAAAACTATTCTTGTCAATCTTACCATCAATAAAGCTAAATCATAGACAATTAAGATCAGAAGGGACCTCCCTAGTTATTTAGTCCAACCCCTGCTCAAATCAGGACCATCCCCAACTATATCATCCCAACCAAGGCTTTGTCTAGCTAGGTCTTAAAAACCTCCAAGGATGGAGATTCTACAACCTCTCTGGGTTACCTGTTCCAGTGTTTTACTACTTTCCTAGTGAGCAAGTTCTTCTTAAAATCTAACTTAAACTTCCTTTGCTCAGGGTTTGAATTACAGGGGAGGTTCAGGGGGCTGAGCCCCCATAAGAGATGAGAGCCCCCACATAAGCAACAAGAGCCCCACAGCAGCCGGGCAGAAAGTGCTGTTTATTATGGGGGGAAGCGGCCCCTCCCCCTTGTCACTGCTGGGCGCTTTAGCTGTAGCTGCCCAGGGATTGGGCCCAGGCTGCTCTGTGGTTTCTCACTGCCGCCGCTGCTGCCACCACCTCTTTTGACCCCCCACAAGAGTCAAAGTGTAATTCAAACCCTGCCTTTGCTGCAACTTGAGACCATTGGTCCTTGTTCTATCATCTGCCACCGCTGAGATCAGTCTAGCTCCATCCTCTTTGGAACCAACTTTCAGGTAGTTGAAAGCTGCTTTTAAATCCACTCTGTCTTCTCTTTAGATTAAATATTCCCAGTTTCCTCTGCCTCTCCTCAGAAGTCATGTACCCCCATTGCCTCAACATTTTCATTGCCTTCTGCTGGACTCTCTCCAATTTGTCCACATCCCTTCTGTAGTAGGGGACCCAAACTGGACACAGTACTCCAGATGTGTCCTCACCTGTGCTGAATAGAGAAGAATCACTGACCTTGATCTGCTGGCAACACTCCTACCAATGCAGCCCAGTATGCCATTAGCCTTCTTGGAAACAAGGGCACACTGTTGGCTTGTATTCAGTTTATTGTTCACTGTAACCCCCAGGTCCTTTTCTGCAGAGCTGCTGCCCAGCCAGTCACCCCCAGCCTGTACTGGTGCATGGGATTATTCTGTCCTAAGTGCAGGATTTTGCACATATCCTTATTGAACCTCACAAGATTTATTTGGTCCAATCCTCCAATTTGTATAGGTCTCTCTGAATCCTAACCCTACCATGCAGTGTATCTACTATTCCCCCAAGCTTGTCATCTGCAAACTTGTTGAGGCTGCACTCTATGCCACCTTCCAGGTCATTGATGAAAGTATTGAATAAAACTGTCCTCAGAACTGACCCCGGGGCACTCCACTTGATACCAGCTGCCAACTAGACATTAAGCCATTGACTATGAGCCTCTGAGCTTGATGATCCAGCCAAGTGTCTATTCATCTTATAGCTCATTCATCCAACCCATACTTCCTTAGCTTGGCTGCAAGAATGTTGTGGGACACAAAAGCCTTGCAAAAGTCTTGCTAAAGCCAAGGTATACCACCTTCACTGGTCTCCCCACATCCACAGAGCCAGTCATCTCATCAGAGAAGGCAATCGGGCAGATCAGGCATAACTTGCCCTTGGTGAATCCATTGTGACTGTTCCTAATCACCTTCTCCTCCAAGTGCTTAGAAATGGATACCTTGAAGATATGCTGCATGATTTTTCCAGGGACTGAAGTGAGGCTGACTAGTCTATAGTTCCCTGGATCTTCCTTTTTCTCTTTCTTAAATAGGACACTATATTTTCCCTTTTCCAATAGTCTGGGACCTCTCCCTATCACTGTAAGTTTTCAAAGATGATGGCCAGTGGCTCTTCAATCACATTGGCCAGCTCCCTCACCACCCTCAGAAGCATCCTGTGCAGCCCCATGGATTTGTATATGTCCAGCTTTTCTAAACGGTCCCTAACCTTTTCTTTCACCACATTTGGCTCTCATCTTCTCCCCAAACTGCTGTATGGGGCAGTAGTCTGAGCGCTGACCTTGTCTGTGAAGACTGAAGTGAAAAAGGCATTGAGCACTTTAGCCTTTTTTGTGTCTTCCCCTAGGTTCCTTCCCCCATTCAGTAAGGGACCCACACTTTCCCTGATCCTCCTCTTGTTACTGACATACTTGTAGGAACCCTTCTTGTTACTCTTCATGTCCTTTGCTAGCTGCAACTAGAGTTGTGCTTTGGCCTTCCTGATTTCATTCCTCCATGCCTGAGCAATACTCTTACACTGCTCCCTAGTTATTTGTCCAAGTTTCCATTTGTTATAAGCATCCTTTTTTGGGTTTAGTTTGCTGAAGAGTTCCCTGCTAAACCAAGCTAGTCTTCTGCCATACTTGCTGGTTTTCTTGGTTTGTTCCTGCACTCTCAGTAAGGCTTCTTTCAAGTACAGCCACCTCTCCTGGACTCTTCTCCCCCTCAGACTGGCTTCCCAGGGGATCCTGTCCATGAGTTCCCTGAGCGACTCAGAGTCTGCTTTTCTGAGATCCAGGGTCCTTGCTCTGCTGCTCTCCTCCTTTTCCTCAGGATCCCAAACTCATTTTGCAGTTAGAAGAGCATGCATTGGCACATATTATGGCTACCAACAGATCTAATAAATAAGTAATGAACAACAAAGGCACGTTATTGGTAGGTGTGAGTAACACAGGCATAACAGAGTTGGGTCTGGAAACATTGTAATTGTTTAATCATGAAGAGTTGTTCTGATAAAATTTAAAAGCAGTTCATGTTTTTAGTTAAAAACCATTACGACAAGATATGAGCTCATACTTAGTTTCCCAGCTCCTTGTTGATAAGTAGTACAGAAGTGCTGAGAACACTGAAGTTACTGCACTGAGAAGGTATGTAGGGAACCAATGTGTCAATTAGATCATTGGTTACTCTGACAAAGAGATGTGCTCTGTATGGATCCTACACATATCCTGTTTCACTCTGGTCAGCCTAGTTGATCTGGCAAAATCAAGAATTGTTCGGTGCCTGCCTTCAATTATAGCCTAAGGCAATGGTTTTCAACCTTTTAGTTTTGAGGCACCCCTTAGAAAATGCCAGCTCTCAGTTGCCACTCTTTTTTTGTCTAAAGAAAAATAATAGAGCAGTTTTTCAGTTCTGAGTTCTTCTGAGTTGCAAATTGGAAATTTCTGGGTTTATCTTGTGAACTATGTCTGCATGCATACCAGGGCTAAAATTGTGTAGTACTCCAGGGCACCCTTGAAAGGATCTCAAGGCACCAGTACCCTGGTTGAGAATCACTGGCCTAAGGCGTAAATATTACCTACTGAGAGAGGATTGTAACAACTGGAATCAACAAATTTACACCAAACCACAAAGCTGGTCACTTGAGAGAGAGTAAATGGGAATGAGCACATAATAGTAAACATCATAAAGAAGAAAAGAAAGTCTCTCGCTCCCTCATGCCATTGACACCAAAGGAAGGTACTTGCCATGATGGACATGATGGCTCATCCAGAGCAAAAAGTAGTGAACAACTTGATCCATTGTCAAGCCAACCTGACTCATCTGCTTACATATGTTAGGAGCTTTGATGAAGCCTTCACCATGTGGCTTCAGATAATAACCAAGCAACAATCACATAAGTCAAAGAGTCCAATAAAAGGAGGAGATGGCATTCAAACTCGTTATTTTTCACCTCTCTTTAAAGGAAGGCACACCTTTATTTCTTATTTTTATTCAGCTGTGTATATATGTAAGTTATGTGCATATGCTGTGCCTTCAGTTATTTCTTAAAAACAAAGACCAGACTGTCACCCAATCAGTCAGTAGCTTCTTCTAAGTTAAAAGGCAGTACTACACAAATGCTGCAATTATGTAATATTGAACCATCACTTCTATGTTAAGTCCATGGAAAGATGGTGAAGGAGAAAAAGGAGAACAGAACTTAAAATATGTAACAGGGAGACTGAAGAATGTAAGATGGAGTCATTATGAAATGGGCTTCCGAGGGAGGTGGTGCTCTCCCCTACCTTGTGTGTCTTTAAGACAAGACTGGACAAACACCTGGCTGGGGTCATATGACCCTAGCGCTCTTTCCTGCCCAGGGCAGGGGATCAGACTCGATGATCTATTGAGATCCTTTCCAACCCTAACAACTATGAAACTATGATACTGCCTTAAAATGAACCTAGGGACTTCAGCCCTTGCATTGGACATCTTCCTTTGGAAAGTGTCTAAGACAGGGGCTGGCAATTATTTTGGGCAGAGGGCCACTTATTGAGTTTTGGCAAGCCATTGAGGGTCGCATTACAGGTAACTCAGGGCAGATAAATATTAATTTTCTAAATTTTTAGGGGCACCATGGGCCAGATAGAATGGCCTGGCAGGCCACATCTGGCCCCCAGGACGCATTTTGCCCACCCCTTGTCTAAGACAAAGACAGACACAGCAGGGTTCTTTAGACATTTAGGCTGTGTGTAGATGATATGAGAGGTGTGCGTGCACGACATTTTAAAATCGGCTAAACGCTTTGGTGCCGCTTTAATGGTGTCAGTGTTTGCACACCTCGGCAGTGCATTGCACATTAATTTCAGCTGCTGTAGGAATTTCAGCATTGTAATGCACCTTAAATGACTTGCTTCAACTTAACTGCTTCAGAGAGTTTTAATTTGCTGCCCTACAGCTGTGGAGTGAAGCACCAGCCTCCATGCAGCTCCATGGTTCTGCAGGAAGCCCTGCAGGCAGCCCGGGAAAGTAGCTCCACCCAAGAAAAGCAGTGAGCTTGACCTTTCCCCACCCTTGGAGCCTGCCCTGGTGGCTGGTGCTTTCCTCCATGGCTGAGGTGCTCCCTGGGACTGCCCAATCCAGGTACCTGCAGTGGGTGGGGAGGGCACTGCTGCCGTGGAGGGAAGCACCAGCCGCCCCCGCAGCCCACGGATGGCTCTACCCACTGGCAGCTTACCCTCCCCTCCCCACCATAGAGCCAGGTAAGTCAGCGGGGTGTGTACATGACACAGGGATTTAATTAGCCCTAAATTGAAGCGGTGTTTTTAAAACCCACCACTCCAATTTAGGGCCCCCATTTCATCTACCCACACCCTTATATTTATATGTCCACCCACCTTCTTCATGAATTAGGTTGCACTGTATTGGATAGACTGAAAGGAATTAGCTCCACCTTAAACTGTCCTAAGACTAACACAAAGTAATTCCTTCTAATGTCAGCTAATAATTTGATTTGATCACCTGGTAGTTTTATTTGGCGGTTGGATCATTTGAACCTATGGATTTATTGACTTAGTCTTAATTGTAACTTTATATGACCATTGTAATTTTCCACCTTTATTAGTTGTAGTAAGTTAGCCCAGTAATATATTAACAACCTTTTTAATAAACTTTGTAAAAAAACCAAAACATAACAACATGCAGGATTGGCTCATTTAATCAAATTGCAACACGGGGAACAAGCACTAAGGCTAAGTACAGACAGTTAAAAAGTCTGATGTGGAATCAATCCAATCTACACAAATTTTTCTAACATGCATAGATTAGATCATTAACAAACAGATGCCTCACGTTCACTCTTCTGTTGGCTAAGGCAGGCAAATGCCTGTACTGGCCAAGGCCAGAAGGTGGGGGCCACTCCCATATGCTTCCCAGCTCCACCAGACAGTGAACACACCAACCCCACCCCTTTGCCAGATCCCTGCCTCTCAACTGGGGGGAACAATCCCCCCATCTTGACTGGGGTTTGCAAAGTGGGTGAGGAGCAGTGGCATACCGTGTGTCTCTGGTGCCTGAGGGCCAATACCTGCATTTGCACCCCCTTCTCCCACCAGGGATGATCCAGGCAGGGTGTGTAGCCCCCTCCCACCCCAATGCACTTCCGCGGGGAAATTGAGATCGCGGCATGCCGTGGGAGGGGTGGCAGCTGGAATTTCCAGAAGTAACAAGTAAAGAAACTGACAACCCACCAGGCAGGAGTGTGGGCCATACACCAAATATGGGAGGGACTGTGGCCTCTTGGCCTGTCCAGCACCTGACCCCCCCAGGCCAGCGCACGGGGGCCATGGCTGCCTCCCACACCCCACATCACTACTCCAGTGATGAGAAGAACCCTCCCAAGGTGGGGGCTTCCCCCCGCCGTAGCTGGCTCTGCCAGGCAGAAAATACCCCAGCCCCACAACCTCAGGCTGAGAGATGGGGGGTTGGTAAGGGGGAAGGACTGGGGCATTTACTGCTCAGCAGAGCTGGAGTCTGCCGAGGGAAAGCTCCTACCTTGGGGTTCTCCCCTCCCCCCACTTGCTGTGCAAACCCTGTCTGGGGGGGTGGGCAGAATGAGGAGGGCCATTTCCTGCCCTCACCTACCCCTCACAGCATTTGCTGCCAGGCAGCAGCAGAGCCAGGCTTTGGGGGAGAAAATCCCCACTTTGGGGGCTTCCCTCACACATGCTGTGAAGACCTTGGCTGGCGGGCGGGGCCTGAGGCCAGGGTCGGGGTCTGTTCCTTCCCATGCCCACCCCCTGTGCTGCTGCCAGCTGGGCTGGGGAGCAGAGGGTTTGCTGCCTCCGCTCCTTGACAGTGTAGGGGCAAAACCACGCAGCTTGGCTGAGCATGCCCTGAGAGGGCTAGCGGGGAGCCACAATGCATCCTGGGATGCTGGGGGACTGTGACCTAACCTGTGTTGGGAAGGGATCTGGAACAAAAGTTTAATAGACAGATCTAACCTAAAGTGATTTAGTCTGATACTACATCCATCTATGCCCATCTTAAACCGGATTCCACCATTTTGAAACTGGTCTGTGTGCACTGAATTTCTGTTCTGTTATATATTTAGACCAGTTTCCAATCTTATATTGGTTTGTGTGGCCTAGAGAGAGGCCACCCCACTAATGAATTTAACATCTCTCCTAAAACTTTCTTTTTGATTGTTCTCAGTAAAATTCTTGTCTACATCAGCTCTGATGGGAATAGAAACAACAGATTCATTTGCACAGATTGACTGATACCTCCGAAGACTCTTTCAAAATTAAACAACAACCACAGCCATCTCCTATCAGTGGAACAACTGCATTTCATCCTCCAGGTTTGCCTTCCCAAAAACTTGGTCCTTCTGATTCCATCTGAGTATTAACCCTCCATTTTTGGGCGACAGCTCAAATCTACAGGGAGGATGATTTAATTGAAAAGTTCTCAAAGCTTAGGTAGCTCTGCTATTTTCCATTTACACCATAAACACACTACTACAAGTAGAGGCACAACAAGAGTCTCACATATCTATAATACCTGTGTATGATGACAAATACGCAGAATTGCAAGCACTGAGGTGAAGCAAAAATCCCAACACTAGCTTCTTCTTTTTTTAATAGAGTAAATTAGATGTTACATAAATTACAGGCTCTCCCACTGCATTCTACCAACCACAGGATCAGGAAACATTGTTTGATAAGTCAAGACAACTCAAAATTTGTGAACACATTGCCAGAGTTGCACTGACATCCCCAGATTAAATAGTGAATGAAATGTTCCCAAGCAGAATTTCACAAAAGGGACATTTTCTCAGAGAAGTGGTATAAAAACCGAGTGTTAATTTCTGGTGCTAAAGTGTTAATTTATGGTACACTGCTCTGGTTAATGATCAAAAAGATAGTTAAAGAAAAGAAGAGAAATTAAAGGAAACTGACTGTATCAAACACCTTTCAAATCTGCCCTTTGGTTTTTATAGGCCCCCGCAAAGTCCCCAGTGCTCACCCAGATCAATAGAAATCCTTTCATTGTCTCTGGTAAAGCACAGGATGTCACCTTCTATGACCTTATGCTTCTCTGCCATTTACTGCTAGCTCCTTTTTTTTTCCTACAGTGGCAGTGACAACCACTTTGGTTTAGTCCATTACCATTTGTTTATCTTTATGAAAGATGAGATTAGTGCTTTCTTCCAGCTGTTGTCATAGGAATGAAATATCAGAATGGGAATGCCTCATATACTCCATGAATTGAGGAAGTTCATTGTACTGCTTTGATCTTTCCATTATTCTACAGAGTCATTGCCTGGCTATTCAACCCCTTCTCAACAGCTTAGATCATTAGGAGGAGGGATATTAATTTCTATAATGTATATGCATTATTAAAATACAATCTGTTGTCAAGGTCAAAGAAAAATAATGAAACACTGTAATTAACAAAATATATAGGCCATTAAAACATGATGCCTCATTCTCCTGACAGGTATACTAACAAGTAAAAATTACCTAATTAAAACTTCCATGTTCTTGTAATTCAGAGGCTCTGCTTCTACAGTTTGCTTCTCTACTGCTACACACAGGTTCTAGCTAGCAGCATCTTGCGGGTGTAGCATCCCCAGCTCTGTGATTCAATGAAGCTTTACAGACGACATGTATAACTACATTAGAAAAACCTCAAGAATGTTAATGAAAGGCAATTCCAATCGGTGATCTTCATTGTAACCAAAAATAACTTGCAGCCCTCTGTATTAAAATGCCACAAAGAAGTTAAAATTAGCAGTTGATATCAGTATAGAAGAGCTGTGTGATCTCACTGAATCTATCAGGAATGTGCACCTGTACCCACATGTGCATTTTAACACTGACTAATAATGGCAACAAAAATGTGACCAATGCTAAAGGTACTTTTTGCTGAAAGTAGTTCTGAGTAAGCATCATTATCCAAATGGTTAAACTAGGGAGCTGGTAGACTGAGGTTCTTTTCCTTGTTCTACAGCAGCCTGCTGTGCAACTAATTCATTTACCTCTTTTGTAAAAGGGGGATTTTTCTATTCATTTTGAGAGCACTTAGAGATCCTCAGAGAAAAAATGCTGTATACCAGTTATGACTTCTGGTGATCACTGACTTTAGGTAGTTTCATAGTTTCATAGTAGCTAGAGTCGGAAGGGACCTAGGTAGATCATCTAGTCCGACCCCCTGCCTTAGCAGGAAAGAGCACCGGGGTCAGATGACCCCGGCAAGGTGCTCATCTAACTTCCTTTTAAAAATCCCCAGGCTAGGAGCCTGCACCACTTCCCCTGGAAGCTGGTTCCAGGCCCTAGCCGCCCTGACTGTGAAGTAGCGCCTCCTAATATCTAATCTAAACTTACCCTCCGCCAGCTTGTGACCGTTATTCCTGGTCACTCCTGGCAGCGCACGGGGGAACAGGGACTCCCCCAATACCTGCTGATCCCCCCTGACCAGTTTGTAGCAGGCCACAAGGTCCCCCCTTAACCTTCTCTTGTGGAGGCTAAACAGGTTCAGGTCCCGTAGCCTATCCTCATAAGGCCTGCCCTGCTGACCCCTGATCATACGAGTGGCCCTCCTCTGAACTCTTTCCATATTGTCCACGTCCCTCTTGAAGTGTGGCGCCCAGAACTGGACGCAGTACTCCAGCTGCGGCCTGACCAGTGCCGCATAGAGGGGGAGGATCACCTCCCTGGACCTGCTCGAGATGCATCTGTGGATGCATGACAGGGTACGATTGGCCTTCTTGACTGCCTCCCCACACTGCCGGCCCATGTTCATCGTGGAGTCAATGACGACTCCAAGATCCTTTTCCGTCTCCGTGCTGGCAAGAGGGGAGTTCCCCAACCTGTAAGTGTGGTGCCGGTTCTTCCTCCCCATGTGCAACACCTTGCACTTATCAGTGTTAAACCCCATCCTATTCTCATCCGCCCACCGTTGCAACCTGTCAAGGTCAGTTTGTAGCCTATTGCACCCTTCTAGTGCACCCACATCCCCCCACATCTTAGTGTCATCAGCAAACTTGAACAGGGTGCTTTCTACCCCCTCATCCAAGTCACTGATGAAGATGTTGAACAGTGCAGGCCCGAGGACCGAGCCCTGTGGAACCCCACTGCCCACATCCTTCCAGGTCGAGAAGAACCCATCCACTACCACCCTCTGGGTGCGGCCCTCCAACCAGTTGGCGACCCATTTGACCGTGTGGGCATCGACACCACAGTCTCCCAGCTTTTTGATGAGGACAGGGTGAGAGACAGTGTCGAAAGCCTTCCGGAAGTCCAAAAAGACTACATCCACAGCAACCCCTGCGTCTAATGATTTGGTGACCTGATCGTAAAAGGCCACCAGGTTGGTCTGACAAGACCTGCCACTGATGAACCCATGTTGGTTGCCCCTGAGCATGCATTCCCCCGCAAGGCCCTCCTGGATGTGTGCCAGGATAATTTTTTCAAAGAGCTTACCCGGGATTGAGGTCAGACTAACTGGCCTGTAATTTCCCGGGTCCTCTTTTTTTCCCTTTTTGAAGATAGGGACCACATTGGCCCTCTTCCAGTCCTCCGGCACCTCGCCAGAGCACCATGAGTGCTCATAGAGCCGTGCCAGGGGTCCCGCAATGACCTCAGCCAGTTCCTGTAGAACCCTAGGGTGAAGATCGTCCGGACCAGCGGACTTGAACACGTCCAGCCTCTCCAGAAGTACCCTAACTAACTCCTCGCTAACCCTTGGCCCAGGCGTGTCTCTCTCGGGGCCCGAGGGGGGCCCAGCAGGGAGGTGGCTGAACTGGTCCCTACTTAGGAAGACAGAGGCAAAGAAATCGTTAAATATGTTAGCTTTGTCATCTGGCGTGATGACTAAGTTGCCCATCGTGTCCTGCAGGGGCCCCACATTACCCGGGACCCTCTTTTTACCCCCTATGTATTTGAAGAAGGACTTCTTATTGTCCTTAATCCGGGAAGCTAGTCCTATCTCCAACTCTGCCTTGGCCCTCCTGACTGCCCCCCTACATCCTCGGGCGACTATAACATAGTCCTTCTTGGCGATGACCCCATCTCTCCATTGGGTATATGCCTCCCTTTTAGCAAGGAGACATTCCCGGATGCTCTTAGTGAGCCATGGGGGTTTATGTGCCCTCCTGCTCCCTTTGACCCTTGTTGGGATTACCTCCCTTTGGGCATGGAGGATCGTCTCCTTAAGGAGCAACCACTCACCTTCGACATCTGATTCCCTTCCCCTCTGGGTCCTCAGCGCTTCCCCAACGATCCTCCTTAGCTTGTTGAAGTCAGCCCTCCTAAAGTCTAGGGCTGTTGCCTTGCTGCAGCCCTTTGCCACCTTACGCTGGATGGTGAATTCCAGCAAGCGATGATCACTGTCTCCCAGGTGGCCCATCACCCGCAGCCCCCTCACCAGGTCATCACCCGTGGCCAGCACCAGGTCCAACAAGGTATGTTGCACAAAAAACTGAAAAGCCCATTGGCATGTTACATCTATCACTACAAATCCATTTTAAAGGGTTTGGAAAATAATGTTTCATTTGCAGCAGAAAAAAATAAGCTGTGGTAACATTAGGAAGAAGTTCCAGCTAATTGGAACTGCATGTTCAGCAACAGCTGGAATAACAGAGAGCGGTGTCTGGCTGGGCAGGCAAGAACATTACAGGCCCAGCAAATATGAATTTAATCTGGTAGGACCTGATGGCCAGTGTGGCAGTGCTCCTCCACACCTGGGAAACAGCCACCACACGTATTACAAATGATACAATGTCCTAGAACTAAATACTGTACTCCTAACACCAGGATGAGAAAGAACAATGCCTAGAGAAACAAAGAACTATGTTTCTTTGGAAATATTAGCAAGATGTAGTACTCGGCAGCTCTCAGGTTGGAACAAAAAAAAGAGTCACTGAAGAGAACCTAGAATATATAAATAATATGTATTAAGATAGTATTGCCCTGCATTAAAAATGACTTCCCAGGGTCCCTATAATGCTGAGATTGCTTAAATTGTTGACTGGAATTATTTAGTCAGGGATGTTCCTATCCTGAGCAGGGAGACTGCACTAGATGACCTCACGAGGTCCCTCACAGCCTCACATTCCTATGATCACAAGGGATCCTGCTGGTGGCGGCACATAGGGGGTGTATGTGATCAGCTGCTGGGGGACCCCCCCACCATCAGCGATCTGGGGGACCCTTCCAGACTCAGGAGGCCCATTTCCGTCACCCCCCACCCACAGCCCCCCAGCCCTGTTGGTGCCTCACACCCCCTATCTACAGCCTCCCAATGCCCTAGCCCTGCCGGAGGGTGCCCCTAGCTGTCAGGGCTACGAGGCCAGGGACACAGGTCCTCGGCTCCTTGTCCCCTGCGGCAGTGCACAAGCCCCAGCTGCCGCACGTGGGAGGCAGCAGCAGCTGCTATGGCAGAGTGGAGCATGAAGCCTGACTCCCGTGCCCCACAGGTGGCACAGCCGGAGCAAAACCCATGGGGGGAAAATGGATGTGATCTGTCTGCTGCAGGCTCAGGCTCCCTACCCTGCTGCCCTCTGTGGCCCAGGAGGTGAGACCTTACATGGCAGGGCAGAGTGGGGCCTGGAGGGGAAGCTTGCTGCTGCCACCACAAGCACTGAGCTGCCATTGCAAGGCACCCTCCTGCCCACCTGGTGGCAGCGAGGGGCACAACTCTGTGTTGCTATCCCCACTGCTGCTGGGTAGACAGGGGATACCCACCATGGCAGCGCAGGGCTCACAACAGCACCACTAAGCTTCCCCACCCCACTCTGCCCTGGTGCAATGGGTCTTGCCCACCGGGCTGCGGAGGCCCTGGGGGCAGGGCAGCAGGGCAGGGAGCTCAAGGCCACAGCAGGCAGCCCATGCCCACCCCCACCTCACGCACAAATCTGAAGAGACTTGGCCCCCCATGACAGCTCAGGGAGTGCATGCAGTGGTGGGGAGCTAGCCTCCCCCACCCCACAGATGAGCTGCTCACAGCTCCATTCTGCTCCCTGCCTGGGTCCTGCAACAGCACATTCTGGGCCCATTCACCACCCCAGCTGGGCAGCAGCCCTGCCCTACTCCCTCCCTTCCTCTCTCCTTACCTGTGGGGGCCTCACTCTCCCCAACCCCACCAGACTTACCTGCAAGCTGCTTTCCAGGCTGCCTGGTGACCATATGCGTATGTATGTGAGCACATGCACATGGCGCCCCCCCGCCTGATTGCTCTTCTCTTGTTCCCCCAGCCCCTTGCAGGCTGGAACTCTGCCAGCCTGCAAGGGGAAATCCATATCCCATGTGTTTCTTCTTTAAAAGGAGAAAAATCTGGGTATTTCTCCTTAAAAAGAGGAAATCTAGGTTTACCACATTTTTCCATGGTGAACAGAAAACCTAAATTCCTGATGATCACAGATGAAAAAGCATGTATCTTTCAATTGTCTCCTGGTTTGAGACTTGAAAATACAGTGGGTTG
Organism: Crocodylus siamensis; assembly: GCF_052110815.1. Taxonomy (NCBI): domain Eukaryota; kingdom Metazoa; phylum Chordata; order Crocodylia; family Crocodylidae; genus Crocodylus; species Crocodylus siamensis. The sequence continues at coordinate 72,153,648 of NC_143398.1, forward strand.
AGTTTCAAATTTTCTCTGTAGTTATGAGGACTAGACAGGTCTTTCAACTGCAAACTGAAATACTCATGACTATTATGGAAAAGTCTAAGGGAATGATCCCCGATTAGCATGATACAAGAGCAGTGGAAATGTACGGTGAAAAATGATACTATTTCAGTATCAGATCTGGCCCACAGAGCTATATCATTCAGCCCCTGGGGCTCCTGGTGAGTTTGGAAATTTTGGCTGTGGGAGACCAGTGGCAGTTAAAAACACAAGAACTGCCATTTACTGGATCAAACCATCTTGCCCAGTATATTGTGTCACACACTGGCAGACCATGCATGCTGACAGGGAGCGTAAACAGGGTATGACCAGAGTTTTTTCTACTGTTTGTCTCTCATTTGTAGCCTCCAGCATTTAAGGTCCAGGAAGTTCTGATTCAGAGGCTCCATCCCTAACTCCCGTGCTCAATAGCTAATGATGCCCCTTTCCTCCAAGAATTTGTCCAATCCCTTTTTTGAATTAACACTGCCACTCTTCCCCTGTCACCAAATTCTGCCCTAGCAGGCTGACCCCACACAAAAGGACTAGGCCCCGGCTGTTACTGTCCTGCATGGCAAGATCAGGTCCCAGCTTCACACAGCAGGATTGGGCTCCAGCCGTTCCCGCCATGCTAGCCCTGCGTGGCTGGATTGGGCCCTGCCCATGCTGCCCTCACGCAGAGGCCAGGCTCCAGCTAGACCAGCACTGTGCAGAGGATCAGGCCCACAGACTGGATCCAGATTGTGGGCCAACTTGGCACTGCTTGTCCAGCCAATAGGGCCAAAAATCTGGGCACCAGTTTGTAAGTCACATATATAAGTGGAAGAGTGAAGTGTGCCATCAATTTTAATCCATAAAAAGTGCTCCAGATAGCTAAAGTTTGGGAAACACTGGTCTAAGGGATAATCAAGAATGGTTGGCCCATCATGTACATAGAGAGGCCTTGAACAGATCTTCATTAGTAGTGGTGGAAATTTCTGAAAATTTTTCACCACTAGAAATGTTTCCAGGAGAGGATGCAGTACAAGCATTCAGCATGAAGCTGCCCCTCTCCCCTGGTCCCGACACTTTCCCCAGACCAGGATGATCCATGCGTCATCACACCCCTGGCTTCACATTGCCACCCAGCTGGCTGGCAGGGCAATGATTTAAAAGCTGACAGGTGACGCTTGAACATGCCATGCTCAGAGGATCTCCCCCCACCAGCCCCAAACAGAGGGCAGCAGGTGCCAGCTTTGAATGAAGCCAGCTCTAAATGTTCAGAGCTCTTCACCCACTCACCAGACTGGGAGTGCCAAGTCAGGAAAGCAGGAGTGGGGTTTTGACCCACTGCTCCAGTTCCCTCATGGACTAGTCCAGGCCAGGACTGGAGCAGCTGCCAAAGCTCCTCTGGACTGATCTCCTGGACTGGTCTCCTCCCAGAACCAAGACAAGACAAACAATAGCTATTCCCCATTCCTTCCCTAGACAAGGTTAACTCCCATCTCAAGAAGGCACAGGGACAATTTAAACAGGGATATCTCAAGTAAACGGGAATTATACAGATACCAGCCAATTGCCTGTCAGGAATGATGGGGAGGAGAAGGGGGAGGGTGGGGGCGGGCAGGGACAGAGCACTGTCACCCACCACCCCGTGCCACCACCATCTCCCAGAAGTAGGGGGGTGGAGACCTTGCCCTGCCATCCCCTCCATTCCCTTCAGCCAGCACCCCGTGCCCCCGCCTGCAAGGAGCGGGGCCTGGGGGGCAGAGAGCAAGGCCAGTACTTGCCTCACTCCCCACCCCCTGCTCTGGCCCAGCCATCACAGTGGCACTCTGCCACGCCACCGCAGCTGCCTCCTGTCAGGAACACTCTTGGACCACTCTGATTGGTTGTTTCAGACAACCAATCAGAGTGCAAATAAAGCATTACAGACAGACAGACAGACTAAGGCTTTTACAATATTAGAATTCTTTCATGCAGAAGAACGTCTTCCATAAGGGAGATCTTCCTCATTGGAGAAGGAAGATCTACCTCCTACCGGAGACATTTTTTCTGCAGGAAATTTGATGAATGCCTGTACATTTGTGGTTTCTATTGGGAGAGCAGTGATTCTTCCAGTAGACATGTAATGAATGCCTGTATGTGACCAGAGTAGAACCATTTGCATTTTGATGCCAGTCTTCAATAAAAACAGCTCTTTATCATTGAACGTTTTAAAATCTGAAGTTTAATAGTGTTTCATAACACTCTGCAAGCCTATAGCAGCTGCAATCAGATTTAAGCATTTTATGATCATTAATAAATTAATGAATCATGTTGGGGAGTGGGGAAAAAATCAGTATTATCATATTCCCCAATTATATTGATATGAAAAATAGGATATAAAGTAGTCACGTAATTGGCCAAAAACTGACTCAAACTTGAGAATAGAACCAACAATACTGACTGTGCCTTAAGTACAAGCCAGTCCTTTCTCTGTATACAGTTTAGATCTTATTTCTGCTTTGGGAAGCAAGCTGTGTTCTGTATCTCAATTGGCAAAGTACAACTACCTAAATTATATCCCATATATGTCCATGTCCTAGGTTTAACAATTCCCAGTTGGCATTTACCCATAATGGTTTGGGTGGGGTTTCTGATAAATATGACCATTGGTACTGTAACCTTAACAAAATGTTTTGCTAACTTAAGAAAAGAGGAAGGTCAGGGAAGACGTGGCAGGAGAGTGGGAGAGTAGTGAGAAGCCTGACTTCTGAGATTTGTGTTAAACAAAAGGAGCTCTGTTTTGACATTCTTTCTCCATTACAATCATGCTAATCCATTATCCTGTTCTAAGCTTCTTGTATTTATTTATATAAGTATAATTGGCTCAAATCTTAGATCTGCTGACATAAGATTAAATATTAATCCTGTGTTCAAATGCATACAGGGAATCCATGGGGAAAGTTTTCTTAAAACAGGTTCACACAGGAAAAGTCAACACAATTTAGCAAGGGGTAGGTTATAGATTTTTTACCTGGGGAGAAAGTAGAGTAGTGAGGAAATAATTTCCTCTGCACCCTTGAGTCCGGTGTGTGGTACAGGACTCATTCTCCAGATACTTGCTTTGCAATCTTGTTGCCATTCATCCATGCTCTCCTTCTCACATGCAGTCATGAAGCAAGCTGGATCTTTTAAAGGACTGCCTTAGGTAGTGACTGTGGCTTTGAGAAACAGTTCTTTCCCAGGTTTGTACGTAGTGTGAAACAGCTCTATGTCACCCCTTAACCCAGACTCAATTTAAAAGCTCAGTCAGTCTCAGTAATTTGCTTTTCCCATCCTTGCATCAGCAGCCACAGAATGAACTTGAACAATATGATCATTGAGAAACAAGCACAACTGGAAATGTCTAAGAGGCATAGATTTTTTTCCCCCTACAATATCTAACATCCAGTGTATAAAATGCAAATTGTGTCACCTCAGTCACATCAATTGGCTGCCTCCTCCCTGACCAGATAATCATGACTTAAACTGGAGCACTGGCAGAAAAGATGGCTGGCTCAAAAAAGCCTTTAGGGAGTAGATAGAAGCAGCAGGGAAGCATGCCTATGACATATCAGGCACTGTGCTGGAGCCACTGGTACTGACTTTCATGATCTGCCTTTGGGGTTTCCCTAGCTCTTGTCTCCTCAAATGTCTCTGCTGCTTGCTTCCTCCTTTCACCCCACCATTCCTTCTTCATGTGGCCCTCCTGGCTGTCATGTTCAGAGGCTAGAATATGTTCAAACCAGTCATTCTGCAGGACTGCTGTCCTCTTCCCATTCTGGTTTCATCACACAAACACCTCCCCAAGCCAGAAAAATATTGACACTGCTCTTACTCAGAGAGGTTGGAATTATTCAGTAATAAAATATGAAATGTATAAACTGGCAAGTCTCAGGGCAACACAGTTCGGAGCAATTTAAGTCAGTCTGGGTTTTAACCTTTCTTGGTTTTCCTCCCCTGCCCGCTCCATGTCTTCCCCCCTGCTCACCCCAGCGCCAGTATGAGATATTGCTTCCATTTTATATAGTAGGTTAGTTAGCTAAAGTCCCCGCACTTGTTCTTCCTCTCTACCTCTGCTTTACTTCTCTTTGCGGGCAAGTCAGAATCAGAAAAGAGCAAAGGTCCGTGGGCTGTAAAGCCTAGCTCTGTACAACATCATTTAAAGTACCACAATAAATAAATAGAAGCAGACAGGTATTAAAACAGCCATAGAATCATTGACTTGTAAAAGAAACATACTGCATGCCACTGGTGGTTGGCACATTTGCACCTAAGTATTTTTTGGCACAAAAAATGCCTGCCAGCCTGATGTCAGTCCAACAATTTATTTACAGAGCCATATCTGCGACTTCTGACGCCACGGACCATTCCCTATGCTCTGGCTTTAATTAGAATGAAGCAATGGGATTTGACAGGATCACAGTTTGTTGACACAATGTGAAAACAACAAAAGTCTTCCTTATGAAAAAGGAAATTGAGGAGCAAGTCTCTGCACTGATTAAAATTGGTCCAATCCCAGAAGCTCAAGCACTCCTACTTTAAGCCTGCTCCTTTAATGAAAGGTCCAAAATGTCAGCTATAATTTTAGTAGCCCATTGTGCCAGCTCTCAGTAAGTCATTGTTGGGTCAGTCAGAAGGAAATGGTATCTCATTTGAATTCAGGTCTTCAAGTGACTTAGGAAAAAGATGGAAATGTTACATGAGAAGTTGTTAATACGTAGGATGTTCATGGAAAGTTGCACTGGGAGTGTGGAAGAGGCACGTCTGAAAAGATTTGTGTTGTCACAGCTTTCAAGAGTTGATGCTTCAGTTTTTGGAGACCTGACATAGGATGCTTTGGGTGCTCAGTTGAGAAATGGTTAACTCCCATACTTACAAGTTACTTCAGTGGGCGGTTTGTGTGCTAAGTGCTTCAAAAAGTTGCCTCATGCTAAGCACCCCAAAAGAGAAACCCAGCAGCCACTCTTGAAAACATTGGCTTGTCTGCCAAATGCATGTAAACTGCACAGGAGAAACTAAAAAAATATAAATCTGAATGGTTCAAAATTATGATGTATTAAACATACAATTAAAAAACAGGCTACAAATAGGGCAAAATGTGAGCCCAGAACATAATTTAATTCATGCCTTTTTATTTCACATTCAATACCTTCAATGTTCCTATATCAGTGCAAAGCTGGAAGAGAATAAAGAATTAGGCATTTTCTTCTGTATAAATGGCAATTTATATTTTTATCAAAATGTGTGAGACATATCATCATAGCCTCAAGACAAACATCTGTTTCATTTGTGATTTTTAAAGCTATTACAAAACAGTGTTGTTTTATTTGTCAAACATGCAGACAGATCAAATAACTGGAACCTCCCCTTAATTTCTGATGCATTAGAATATTTCTGCATGGTAATAAAATAATGCACTTTATTTATAATGAGTCTACAATTAAAAATTAAGCAGTGACTTTTCAAATGGTTAATCTCCTTTTAAAATGGTTCTCTCAAAGAGAAGTAGAAAATTGCTTCATCCATAAAATGAAATCGTCTAAATTAATGCTTAATCTGGTACTATTTCACTGCAGTCACTATTCACTGTTACACTGAGGGAAGAGGCCATCCCCCAAACACACACAATACCCTTGCTTTTTCTTTGGTTTTTGTTTTGGTTCCTAAAGAGATGCAATTGTATCAGTGGATTTCACATCGACAACTGGGAGATACTAATAGCACTTCCTGGTGTTCTGAATGCTTTGCCAGCAGGTCTCCATTCTGCCCTCCAAAACGCCACTGCCCCTTTGAACAGAAGTTGTCACGCAGTGATTTTGTGATGTTGACAAGCATGTTGTGAGAACCAGCTGGGGATCACCAAATGTATTTTCACTTGTGGTTTCAAATCAAAAGTTGGATGCAGATCTCCAAAGATGAGAAGCTGACCACCTACCTCCCTATAGCTGTATGAAATGCATCAGCAAGTTCAGTGTCAGAAGCCAGCACACTTTGAATGTAACATAAGCAACAGTGAGAATTGTTGATAGCTATTGTTCGCACAATAGCTATCAATTTTTTCTGACTGCACTGGATTGTATTTTAACAGTTACTGTGCTTCCTGGGTGAGTGAGAGAGATGATAGGAAGGACCCCTATAAACATACTGAGGCATTTATGAGTAGGATGGGGAGGGCAGAGTATGCTTCCTAACAGAGGAGAAAGGAAATTTGTTATACAGCAACAGAAGGGAGGCTGCATTTGTACCAGTAATAAATCAACAAGCTTCTCTTGCTTACTAAGCTTCTGCCTGGATCATTATTTCTGGGGCTTTTTCTAACCCACCAAGTAGATGATATGTAGTAGTAACTGGGAAAAACTCTCCTCTCCCCATGCACTGCTTTGTTAGGTGTTCATACAACATCTTTCTTTCTTTTAGATCCCTGTGCTTCTTTTCTGACAAGAATATCAGGTCCGTCCTGCACCTACCCAGCACAGGAGGATGTGGGCCCAAATCAAAATGGCCCACAGTACTCAAGAGCCAATCCCAAAAATTATCTACATAGCCAAAGGTTAACATCTTTGCTCCAGTCCTTTATCCACCCCCAGCAAAAAGACTGAAATCTAGCATAGGATTTTGAAGTAAAGTCTCTCTTCTGTACATGGAAACAGATTTAATTCTCTGAAGCAAACCTCAGCACTGGAACAAATATATATACAAAGAGACCAACATTGGCCAACACTGACTCTTTATCTTACAACACTGTAGAATTATATGCTACTTCCACCCAAGAGATGGGGGCATTTTAGCAGTGCTGGTGTGTACACCTAGCTTGAAAGTGCTTCAGGATTGTTCAGGCTGAAAAGTGGCAGGGGCTCTACAGCATTGTTTCTATTTCCTGAAGACAAAGGGACAATGCAGGTAGGCCTGCCACAAGGCAATCAACGTAATTCCTGATGCGGAACAAAGTCATGTGGAATTGAGCATTGTGTTCTCCCAGGGCCCCTGAACATTTCTTGCTGCAAAATGCTCACTTTGCACTGACCAGTGAACTCATCTATAAGTCAATCTATCAAGTTGTTTTTGTAAGGGTTTTTTGTGAACTGAATGCTAGGGCGGCCTGTTTATTCAGACTCTGTTTCAGGGTGGTTATTAAAATTCAGTTACGTATATAATATGAATCTCTCCCTCTCCCCCTACCTTCTGTCTCTGTATGTACATGCACCTGAATGTTTAGGAAGAAAGAAACTTAGGGCTAACAAAATTCATAATTGTAAAGGGGGAAAACAAAACAAAACAAATCACTCCCTTCCCTCCTCCCACAACACTTCCAGCATTTGAAACACAAGCATTTCAAATAACTGCACTCAACAATAATGTTACAAAATCAACGGAGGAGGCATCATATTGAATATAGATGCATCTCTCATGAAAGGAGCTGTTCTTTTCCCCTCTCTCAGTATGACTGTTCTGTGTCGAGTGTCCCACTTCACTATGGATTTTTTAAAATAGAAGGAATATCTGCCTTGAAATATGAAGGGCAGTTTTGTGACTAGAGCACTGGACTGGGACTGCAGCAGTGCTTCTTAACCAGGGTGCCATACCACCCTAGGGTGGTCTTGAGAGCTTTACAAGGGTGCCGTGGGGTGCCATGCAATGTTAGCACTGTAAGGTGTGCAAATATGATTCACAAGATAAACTCAGAGATTTCAAATTGGAATGCAGCACGCTAAAAACAGTCTGACCTGTGGTGGTCTATCTGAGTGTTTTGCAACAGAAGAATTTCCCTATTATTTTTCTGTAGTCAAAATCAGGTAACAACTAGGAGCTGACACTTCCCAAGGGTGCCTTGAGTGTAGAGGTATGCCTTGAGTTTAAAAAGGTGGAGAATCACTAAGCTAAAAAGACATGTGCAATAAATGCATAGCTCTAAATCTGCAGAATGGGGATAACTGCACTCTTCTATAATTGTGGGGCTTTTGGTGATGGGAAGTCTTCTACCATGTTTCTGTACAGTGCCTAGCACAATGGGACTCACTGGACTCTGGCCTTGATTGGAACTTTTGCTCTAGCATAGGATGGGAAGCAACTTTTCAGGCCACTGAGTCCAGTGCCCTAAATTTGCAGGCAACCATTTACCCAGCAATTCACCAGAATCTCCACTTCAAGCCCTAAACACACAACTGTGCAACACAAAAACAGACACACTGATGAGACACTACAAATGCCACAGGTAAGAAGATTGGGAGATGAGGGCATTACCACCGCATGACAGAAGTCATTGGTTAATATAGTGGCAGCCAAGCCACTATTACTATTACTAGTGGCAGGCTTGCCACATATTACCCTTGTACCCTCCCCGAGTGCCACTATGATCCCCCAAACCCTGCCTGATGTGCTTTTCTGCTTTCTGCTCCCAGCCCTGTCCTCCCTGTCTAAACCCCTGCTTTCTGTTCCCTGCTCTACCTGACACTGTGCTCCTGTGCCACAGGTTGGCCACTCCAGTGTTAATACATACTCAGAGGATCTTAGGCCAAGCACCATGCCCCACATTACAGACTTTGCTAATTTGACTGAGGGGAAAAAAATCCTTCTTGACCTCAAATCTAGCAACTGATACACCCCTTAGTGTACCAGCAAGACCCTCTGGCAAGGAATCTCTAAGTTTTCTAAATACTAGGAGGAATGTCAGCATGCCCAGTTAAGAACTTCCCACTGGGGCCAATGTCCCAGTGCTTCAGAGGAAAATGAACCTCTTCTAGAAGCCAAATGATAGTACAGAGACTATTGCAGAGAGCTTGGTTCTCCTCACTGTCATCAGTGTCATGCCACTGACTTAAGTGGCCTCACTGAAAAAATACAGTGTTTGAGGGAAACCAAGTCTAGCATGTCTCCTCAGAAGTGTCTAACCTTTATTATAATCCCCCTAGTACAGCCTGTCTAGTGGGTGTGGAGGACCAGCACTGTGATCACTGCACAAAAACAAAATCTTGATCATAATGTCAAGGGCTGAACTGGACCTTTGCTTCTTTTATGTTTAATTGAACAATCGCTCTTGTTTTAGAAAAAAAAGAATGGAGGGAAAGACAGACAGATAATTTGAAACTACTCAAAAACATGGGACTTCTTCAGAATCTCTACTTTAGCCCCAGAAGTTAGGTGCTACCTCTCCATGAGCCTGGATAATGAGATCTGTACCCACCTAGGCACATGGGAGAACCTTGCTCTGGGTTCTGTAGTAAAATTAATTTGCCAATCTAGAAGCATATGGCTAGATCAGGCTTAGTAACCTCCAGTCTGCAGGCTGGATCTGGCTTATGGATCTTGTTGACATAGGACTTTGGCAGTGGGGGCAATCTTTGTCAGCTGTTGTTCTCCCTGTGCTGCCATGCAGAAGTGGAAGGGATAGTGGCTGTGGCTGGATCTTAGCACCTGCCAGCCCATTTGCTTCTGACCCCAATTGGGTTTCTAGTGTATACTCTGAAAAGGTTGCCAAAATGCCAACCACTAGATTAGATGCATCTTTTTGTGCCTGGGATACTTCTGTGCCTAGAGACTAACGTTAACCATATACATCACAAATGTATACTTCTGCCCCCCATGTACCTCAGGGACAAATTAGGTGGGTTGACAGGGCTCTCACATATGGACAAGTATGAACCTCAGGGATACATTCAGGAGACAGAATATGATGCTAACTCTACAGAGTCTACTTATAGCAGGGGCGGGCCATTATTTTGGCTGGCGGACCACCTAACGAGTTTTAGTGAGCTGTCAATGGCTGCAAGGGTAGCCCTATCCCTTCACAGGTACAGACAGATGGAGGCTCGCACACAGTCTGCACCAGGACAGGTGTAAGCCTCACATGATGCAACCAGGCAGGCCCTGTGCCCAGACCCTGCCGCCTGACCCTGGGTTCCCGCTGGCCCCGGAGCACCAGCACAGGCTCCGCGCTTCCGCCCGCCGCCACCACTGCCCTACTTTCCCACCCACCCGCCTATCATTGCTTCCTGCTGCCTGCCTGCTGCCGCTTCCCACTGCATGGCTGAGACTGCACGGCACAGCATAGGACCAGTCCAGCCCAGCGTGGGTCCTACAGCATGGGCAGATCACAGTGGTTTTTGCTCCCCCCTCCCCCCAGCCCTGCTAACTCTATGCTGCATGATGTGGCATGGATCTGACCCAACCTGGGTCCTGCAGTGTGGGCTGATTGTGGTGGTTCCTCCCCCATCTGTTCTTACCTGAATTTCCACTCAGACAGAGGGAGGGCAGGGAACAGTCAAGGGATAACCAGGCCTGAAACCGCAGAGGCTTCCAGTTGGGAGCTAGGGGCAGGACAGGGCTGGACAGGCCTTGCTGCTCAGTCTCTGGGGCCTGCTGCTGGCTCACCCTGGGTCCTGCTGCCGCTGGCACCTTGTCATCTTTGACAGGCAGCCATGCACAGATAATAATTAATTTTCTGAACTTTTTAGGGGCCCCTGGGACTGGGTGGAATGCTGGCGGCCATATCTTGCCTGCCTTTGACTTACAGCAAGGTTTCACTGGCATTTTGTAGGGCTGGTAAAAGGCTTTATGGATTCAGTTGAATTAGACAAAGCACTCTATTATTGCGCATATTGTTCTTCTGTATGCAAAAGAATATGCAGTCTAAGATCAACATTAAGATTTAAAAAAACAAATGTTTGCCTTTCTGGGGTCACTGCTGCAAAAATTACACCTGTAAAGTCTCCTGTAGTTGGCAGAAGTGTAAGAGCGGAATTTGAAACACTGTGGGCACACCTACATGAGACACTACATAAATGTAGCGACAAGCGATGTGATGGAGTTTGTCTCTACAGTGACATAACGTCGGCAGGCATGAACTGTTATGCCAACGCTATCGCACAGTAGCAATGAGCTACTGTGCAGTAGTGCATTGCTACTGAGCAGTAGGGTTGGAAATGACCTATGTGCCACTGTGACTGAGCAGTAACAGTGGTTACTGAGCAGTCATTTAGTACTTGCTAAAGTACTAACAACTTTGTAGCCTAAGTCGGGTGCACATGTAGATGTGCCCTGTTTCAATAAAGAAGCATGTTTAGGTTCCTTGGCTATAAGGTATCCAGATCTAACTGTTAGGTCTGAATGATCCTGTCACTATACAAATGATCTAATCTACCCTAATTTTGATCTTGAATAAAACAGGACTCATGTCTAAGCAGTTTTGCTATACTATGGTGCAGACATAATAGTTACATCATAACAGCTTGTATTGGTATCCGTTGATATCAGTACAGTTGTTAAATCCATCTATATCATAGGTCTTTGGGATGAGCTAAAAATCAAGAGAGATTCCCAGAAGCACTGTAGTGTCTTTGAAAGCTGGCGTGACCTCTTCAGGGCACAAAAGCCTGGGCACTGTATATGGAGAGGCTGAGCTTCCCACACACCAGTATCCCCAGACTTGCTGGTTTAATCCAAAGGGAAGGCAGGTGCCAGTACATTTAGATTGTAGAGTCAAACACCTGGTAAAAGACTATGTTTCATTTTTGCCTTAAACTGAATCAATGATTAATACTGGGTATATTTTAAGTGTTTCTGGTCTCATTAAAGGCAGAGTCTCCTTTTAGTGTAAGTAGTAAGTTGGTTAATGTATTTACAGACAGCTAGAAAAAGAGATTGTAACTTTGCTTTGTAGAGAATGAGTGTATTGCTCTGGTCAGGGGCGCCTGGTCATAACACAGTTGCTTCCAAATTTGAGGAAATGAACTAGGAGAGAGTCCTGAAAAACCCTCATTCCTTGGAGTCTCAGAACATCAGAGACTCTCTATGCCTGAAGAAAGGTTATTGTGCCCAAAAGCTTTCTAAGAACTTTTTTCCAACTACTCATTTGGTCTAATAAAAGACATCACATCTAATCAAAGTATCTTGCCTGAAAACAAGAATGGTTTTAGAGTCCATTTGGAGTTGTTTGTTTGTTTTTTAAGAAGGAACCTCCCCCCACAAGGTTGGACTCAACAGTGTAATTATCTGTAATATTAAATGTACATGTACTAAGAACAAAAAAGAATGCAATATACCTACATGACACTCACCCACACAGGAGTAGAGCATGGCATATCCAACTTGATCCAAACAGTCAATGCAGGTACAGTTTCAAACCCTTTGTGTTATCAGCTTACATTTCTGGGCTTCCATGACATGAAATAATAACAGAAAATGAGCAGAAAACTGAGTAACTGATGTCCTCTTTGCATAAAATCAGGTGGGAAAATGTAAATCTATTCTCTCACACTGCATAGCTGGGCTAAGATTACAATGACATGAAAAGCAGTGTATCCAATGTCCAGACTGAGTCTTTTCATTATGACACCCTTCATTAGTAATCCTCCTGGTTGTATAAAATTCCCTTCATTTCCTTATGCCTCCCCACACCTGTTATTTTCAAGGCTAGGCTAATGCGCTGCACATCCCATCCCAAGGGAATTGACAAGATTGGCATGGCATATTTTACTTGCCAGAAAGAAGTCTGTGTCCACAGCTCAGATATGGCTGTCTACATAGATCTCCTAGGATGGTTGCAATCAGCACTACATTTTTAATTATGAAATATCATCACTCTTTTCACATGCAGGTTTATCACATCACATCACATCACGTCACAGGACTAGCTCTCCCTTTCAACTAATACATCAGCTTGGACCTTTTACAACAATTGGCAAATCCATTTTTTGTTTAGCAGTGCTTAAAAAATAATACCAATAATGATGGCAGTTACGGTCAGCAAGACTACCATTTGCATGCGGTCCCAGCATTTTAAGGAATGGAGGCCCATTTTCAAGATGAGTCAACCCATTTTATGCCAAAAACAGTTGGCAGCAGTGCTGCTGAACCATATATGTTGCCACGTTGGGTTCAGTCATTTTACTTTTGTAATTGTAGAGGCAAAACTATGGGACACAAGTTAATTCACCTTTCATTGAAACTCAAACTAGTTTTAGCTGTTAATGAAAATGAATGTAAGAATTTGTTAGCTATCCGAGAATGGAGTTCACGTTATCTGGCCTATTTCAAAATCTATTTTTATCAGCTGATTATTTGTAACAAAAATCAGTTCTTCTAAATGAGTTCCTGTATAACGTTCTATAGAAATTATTATTGGACTGTGCAGTTAAGGAATCTGACAGCAACCCACACCATATTTCAGTTCACTGAGACAATTTAGTACTTCCTTTCCACTTCAAAAACGGAGTAGCACTTTCCCCAAATTCAATACACACACATTCCAGAAAAATTATACCTAAATAAGAGGACTCACTGCTTTTCATCTCCAAAGATGGGGTTTTTTATAAATCTTGGTCCCAATCTTGCCCTCCTTACTCACATAAGTAGTTTTGCTTGAATAATAATGGCTGTAGGATTGGCCTCACTGCCTGATTAATCTTCGTGAAGCTTAGCACAGATACAAAGAGACTAAATCCTAATTCACTCACTAGAGGTCTAATATATAGGGACCTTCTCAATTCATGATTTCACACAATACACCATTAAAGAGTCAACAGACATGGGTTTTGGTTATCTACCATTTTGCGGGTTCACACAGAATATCTGCACATCCACAGCAAAACTGAATTGTAACCAAGCATAAATGCACTGACATGCCCCCAAGGCAGCACTGAACTGCTTCAGAGCATGTGGAGTAGGGATAGACTTAATTGCCTAAAATGAAAATATTCACATCTCAGATGCAGGCATATGTGATTCAGAACATTATGGGAGGTGAAGTAGAAGGTCATTGAGTGACTTAGACACTGAAAAGCTATGTAACATTAATATCTTACCAAGGAGACAGAATTTGTCCCAGACCCTGGGAGTCCACCTGCATGGAACTCATTGCAGAACTGGCTCTCTTGACAACTCCACTGTTTTTCAGTCTACAAACATGTAATATTAGTCAGAGCTGCTTGACTATTGGTGATAGTGGAGAAGGCTTGCTGTGAAGTAACTACAGGACTTTCCCTGAATGGGGTCCAGCATTGGGTACTTATTTCCTTTATCAGCATTTCGTTTTTATAGTGTTGGTATCTTTCAGAAATATCTCAGTTGGCTGAAACCTGGTGTATAAGTTGGTTTCTAATACAGTAAGGATGACCAATCCATCAACAGCATTTTATTATGTGAGAAAAAGAGATGTTTGGATTAATTTTTTTAAAGTTTTTAAAAAAAGAAATTAATGTCATTATCCATAAACAGAATTAGACTTGAGTCATATCCTTTGCTTTGCCCTTGTGTATGTGTGTTTGCTTTAAATGTAGACAGACTGGAAAGAAGTCTCTGTGATTCAACTTTGGTTAATTAATAATATAAATAAGATGTGTGTGGTTTTGTTGCAAGTCTGGGGAAAAGGAAGTTTGCAGGTAATGTGTCATTTGTAGCATACCAATCACAAATGTTCCTTTTTCTGAACATCAAATCCAGTCAGTACTGCTATTCTATCACTCCAACAGGAGGTGAGAAAGCATTATCAGGAAATCTGAGTGCTTGGATTGTGCTGGTGTTAGACCACTAGGTCATGGGACATAGAAAAGCTGATGATTTAGAGTCGACCAGTATATAAAACCAACCTACTTCCACTTGAAGTTTCAGTGGAAATGAAGCAGTACTGACAGGAGCAGCACAGAAAGAGCCAGTGAAATCAAGCAAGAAACTAACAATGTCTTTGAAATATGAAGGAAGCTCCATGTCCTTTGCAGCAGGACAAACTAAATTAGAGAGAAAAAAAATGAAACAGCTGCTTTTTCAGAGATAGACAACCTTATGATGTAATTTTCACACTCAGTCAATCAAAGCTCATGTTATGATTCACTGACCATGAGAATGAGATTAGATGAGAGATATTGTTAACAGGTTGCTCTTTACAATTGATAGAAGAAGTTCATATCAAATTTTGCAAGACACTCCCATCCTTCAAAAGCTTTCTAAAGCATCCCCATCCAGAACAGAACGAGAGAAGTTCCAGCTACCAAACATCGTGCAATAATGCCCAACACTGCTTAGAAACAGAACATTCCTCACATGCCCTTGAGATCGCTGAAGCAGGTTGACACACTTAGCTAAGGGTTTGTGTTGTGTAAGTTGTGCCTGATCCACAATCCACAGAATTCAACAGGACTCTTATTTGATTTTAACAGACTTTGAATTAGGCTGCTGATGCAGAGGAAGAGTTGGGTAGCAGAATATAAATGATAGCCAGACTTTTGAGAGGCCGAAATTGGAATTTAGCTTTTATTATTACATGTGTGTATATGCTAGACTGTTTGTTCACCGAATAATGAGACCTCTTCCTCCCACTGGCAACCTGCACAAGACTTTCCAGAACCAGATGTTGGGACAGGAAAAGAATTGCACCACTCTGCAACTATGTCTCACTGAAGGTTCATGAGTACACAGCACACTTATAGGCTCAGCAGTGTGCTACACTTGCTAGCAGCACGGCTGAAAGGGACTTGGGGGTCATGACTGACCACAAGAAGAATATGAACCACCAATGTGATGTTGCAGCTGGTAAAGCGAGCAAAACTCTGGCTTGCATCCATAGATGCTTCTCAAGCAAATCCTAGGATGTCATCCTCCTGCTATACTCAGCCTTGGTGAGCTGGAGTACTGCGTCCATTACTGGGCTCCACAATTTAAAAAGGATGTGGAGAAGCTTGAGAGAGTCCAAAGGAGAACAACGCGCATGATCAGAGGGCAGGAAAACTGGCCTTATGATGAGAGGCTGAGAGCTATGGGACTCATCAGCCTGGAAAAGGCAGGCTCAGGGGGCACCTGGTGGCTGCCTATAAATATATAAGGGATGTACATCGGGACCTAGGGAATGCCTGTTCACCAGAGCGCCCCAAGGGACAACTAGGTCAAATGGTTACAAACTCCTCCAAGACCATTTCAGGCTGGACATACGGAAGAACTTCTTTACTGTCTGAGGCCCCAAGGCCTGGAACAGACTGCCTCCAGAGGTGGTGCATGCATCTACTCTGGACACTTTTAAGAGTCAATTGGAGGTTTATCTTGCTGGGATCCTGTGACCCCAGCTGACTTCCTGCCCCTGGGGCAGGGAGCTGGACTCAATGATCTTCTGAGGTCCCTTCCAGCCTTAATGTCTATGAATTCTATGAAAGTAGGAGGAGCCATCCTGATCTCAGGAGAAGAATATTATGGATCAGAAATGAGGTGGTATTTTTAGGGCCTATTCTAAAATGACAGTCTAGTTCACAACCAGAAGTAGTCTCCACTTCACTTGAAACCGCATGATGACCTTCATGCCACAGTCTGTTGCCAGCAGCAGCCACAGGAATACCCACCTACTACAGACCACCGAAGTGAGGAACAGCTGCTAAGAAAGGGAGACCCCTGAAATGATCCTCAGAGAGGTACCACGTAGGGAAGTGGTTGGTGTGCTGAGAAGTAATGACTTGAAGGTTGGAAGAATAACCTTCTCAGCAGGATTAACTTGTAGAGAGCTCCATACCATCTCAGCTAGGCTGCCTCCCATACCCAAACTACTTTAGTGCTTGTTCAGGTATCTCTGCAATGCAGGTCTACTCCAAGATAAAACATGTTCTCCATGTCAGCCTTTTGGAAGGGGTGCACCAGATCGCTAACTCCTCTCCATTAGTGGAGAGCAAAATATTCATCACAAACTTTGACGAGTTTTTTTTCCAGTAGCTTCATGAAAATTTATTCACAAATGGCCAGGCATAGTTGCTCAATTCATAGATGTCAGTGTTTGTGCCATCATGATTAATCAATACTCTTTGTTCCCTTTAGGGAACTGACCCAATCATTGGAACTGCAAATGGTTAATTTAATCTTAAAACACCATGGAACTTAAATAACTTGCCTGGAACAAAAGGACAGAGGTCTGGACTTGATTCCAACTTCTGATGTTGGCTTGTGTGCCCTTGGGCAAGGCAATTTAGAAAAGGTTTAAGAAAAAAGCTAATTTAACTTTGGATTCCAAAATCCATATTTAGGGACCTACATTGAAATTAATGGAAGTTTCTGACTGATACACATTTATTTAAGAATTCAAAAATGGATTTAAGAAATGCCCATGTTTTTAGAATCTTAGCCTCCATTCTCCAAGCCTCTGTTTTCTCCCCACCTATACAAGGGGGTTGAAAAAATGTAATTATATGCTAGGAGCACTGTAAGACCTAACTACAAGAAAAGATACAAATTGCTAAAAGAAGCTTTAGCTAAGCGTTCATCCCCTGGGAGCTCAGTACAGGATCAGGCCAATGTATAAAATTCTATTAAATGGGTACTTTGTGTCGGTCTTTCATCAGTCCCATGGGATGCCCATGCCTCCTACGGGACAGAGAGGTCCAGGTGTGGGAGATCCCCTGCCCTCCATTAATGCTGACCTAGTGAAGGAACACCTTGAGAGGCTGGATACCTTAAAGTCAGCCGGCCTTGACAATCTACATCCCAGGGTACTCAAGGAGTCGACGAACATCATAGCCCAGCCTCTGGCACGGATCTTTGAAAACTCCTGGAGCTCTGGTGTAGTGCCCGAAGACTGGAAGAAGGCCAATTGTGGTGCCTATCTTCAAGAGAGGGAGGAAAGTGGATCCGGCAAACTATAGGCCTATCAGCCTGACTTCTATCCCAGGGAAGATCTTAGAAAAGTTTATTAAAGAGGCCAACCTTAACGGACTGACTGACACCAACATCCTAAGGGATAGCTAGCACAGGTTTGTTCCGGGTAGGTCTTGCTTGACCAATCTCATTTCCTTCTATCACCTGGACAAGGGAGAAGAGATTGATGTCATATATCTTGACTTTAAAAAAGCCTTCTATCTGGTATCCCATGATCACCTCTTGGTGAAACTGGCTAATTGTGGCCTTGGGTCCACCATGATCTCCTGTCTGGAAAACTGGCTCCATGGTCGGACCCAGAGGGTAGTAATTGATGGAAGTCAATCACCAGGGTACCTTGTGACCAGTGGGGTTCCCCAAGGCTCTGTCCTTGGACCCATATTGTTCAACATCTTCATTAATGATGTGGACATTGGAGTCAGCAGCAGACTGGCCAAGTTTGCCGATGACACCAAACTTTGGGGCAAAGCACCCACGCCAGAAGATAGGCGGGTGATCCAGGCTGACCTGGACAGGCTCAGCAAATGGGTGGATCAGAACCTGATGGTGTTTAACACCAAAAAATGCAAGGTTCTCCACCTTGGGAAGAAAAACCTGCAGCATCCTTATAGGCTCGGCAGTGCTACGCTGGCTAGCACTATGGAAGAAAGAGACTTGGGGGTCATCATTGACCACGAGCCTGCAGTGCGATGCTGCGGCTACTAAAGCGAGCAAAATGCTGGCTTGCATCCATAGATGCTTCTCAAGCAAATCCTGGGACATCATTCTCCCCTTGTACTCGGCCTTGGTGAGGCCGCAGCTGGAGCACTGCATCCAGTTTTGGGCTCCACA
This sequence comes from Crocodylus siamensis, assembly GCF_052110815.1. Classification (NCBI taxonomy): domain Eukaryota; kingdom Metazoa; phylum Chordata; order Crocodylia; family Crocodylidae; genus Crocodylus; species Crocodylus siamensis. Next base: position 72,172,128 of record NC_143398.1, read on the forward strand.
ATTCAAAAAGGATCTGGAGAAGCTCGAGACAGTCCAGAGAAGAGCCACATGCATGATCAGAGGCCAGGAAAACAGACCTTACGACGACAGGCTGAGAGCCATGGGACTCTTTAGCCTGGAAAAGTGCAGGCTCAGGGGTGATCTGATGGCCACCTATAAGTTTATCAGGGGTGACCACCAGGATCTGGGGGAACGTTTGTTCACTAGAGTGCCCCAAGGGATGATGAGGTTAAATGGTCATAAACTACTACAAGACCATTTCAGGATGGACATAGAGAAGAATTTCTTTACTGTCTGAGCCCCCAAGGTCTGGAACAGTCTGCCAGCGGAGGTGGTTCAAGCACCTACATTAAACACCTTCAAGAGCAAATTGGATGCTTATCTTGCTGGGATCCTATGACCCCAGCTGACTTCCTGCCCTTCAGGCAGGGGGCTGGACTCAATGATCTTCTGAGGTTCCTTCCAGCCCTAATGTCTATGAAATTTATGAATTGCTAAAGGGCAGTGTCTCAGCCCCTTGCCATCTTTTCATTTCAAAGAACAACTGTTGCGAATATCTGCCACCCTCCCACCTCTGATCAAGCTTGTCTAGTCCTTGACATTTCATAATGTTGTTTCTAGTTGAATTTCTGCTCAAACAAATGGAAAATTAATTAAGACTTCTGCACTAGTTTTCATGGGGGAGTTTCAAGCAGCACTGTGGATATGGTGCATATCAAAACCTTATAGCCAAAACAGCAATTTTCTAGTGTTGTGAACATTGTATAATCCAGAGAACATTCAATTGCACCCTTCCTATCTCTTTTTCACAAAGAGCTCAGTAAAATGCTGCAGAGCTGATATCATGGTTCATTTGTTTTCCAATGCATCCTCTTTTCAGTGTAACCTAAGATATGTAAAACACTGTACTAGCAATTTCAATATTTTCTTAATTGATACATTCCCTTAGAGTCAGTCTGCACCACTGAAGCAGATCAAAGAAAATTGGCTTTTACTCTCAATTCTGCAACAGAGGAGAAGGCATCATAATTCCATGAAACCCAGAAAGATTTCTTAAACACTCATTTTCATTGTCCTGAGCACTCAGCTATCAATAGACAGCATCTCTTACGCATTTTCTTTTCCCTCCTTCCCTTTCACAGACTCTTTGTTCTTTTTCTTTTACCTTCTTTATGCTTGAGATCATTTTGTTTTTCATCTTATTTTTATAGCTATTTCTCTTCCAAATCTAATTATTGCTTCATTTTTTCTCCTCCCAGGCTGTACTTAATCTCTGCCTGTCTGTCTTATCCTATCCGGCTCTACTTTCCCTCTATTCATTGTTCTCCTTCCCTTTGTCATTCTTCTTCAGCCTTTCCTTTCTTTCCATTTGCCTCTCCCATCTCTGCTGGCTGCTGTTCCCACTTCAGTCATTCATCTTGGTTGCTTTTCCATTCAAATGCTATAAATCTGGTAGGATATAGTTATTTATTGGTTTACCGTAACACCCATGAGCCTCAACTCAGACTGGGGCCTCGCTGAGCTGGGCACTTTAAAAACATGCTAGGATACAGCCCCTGCTGCAAACAGTTTGCAGTTTAATGGGAGATTTTGAAAGGCATAAAAGTGAATTATCCACACAGCTCTTCTTGACTGCACTTTTGGGGGGTTGGGGGGTGCAGAATCTCAAAGCAGGGAGGAAGGGGAAACTGAGGCATTGAGTGACTAGCCAAGGACATCCTGGAGGGCTGTTTGGAACCAGAAGTAGGCCATGATGTCTGTCTTCAAGTCCAATGTTTGAATCTCTAGACTAGGGAAGTCCAATTTCTGGATAATCAGGAGCCAGATAATAACTTCCCTGGCACACACTTCCATGCAGCAACAGGCCAATACAAAGTATAATCACAGGAGAGATGGCAACCAATGTTCCCCTTCCTGATCTGCGGGGATGGCCCCACTCAGACCTTCAGCTACAGATCTCTGCCATTCCACAGACACTGCCAGAAGCCCTGCTTGCTTGCTTAAAATCAGACCACAAGCACTGGGGCCCCTCGCTTCTTGAGTCCAAGTCCCACCAGACTGCAGTGCTGTACCCATGGCCCAGGAACTGCCAGCCTGTATCAGCTGGGCCATACATAGGACGGGGAAGCTAGGGTGTGACAGCACAAATGGTTAGGGTCCTGCTTCTGCCCCTGCATCTACTGTCAGTTATAGTACCCTCCAACCCCAAAGGGAATCACACAGTCCCCTGTCCACCAGCTTCCCAAGTACAGACATACACAGGCCTTCTTCCCCAAAACACAGTTGAATACCCTCACAGCATGCTTGCCAGACATGCTGCAGACACACCCATGCCAGCCCTGCCTAGACTAGCAATGGCAGCAGAAGCACCATAGTCCTGCGCATGTTCTCCTACTTAGCCTGGGTACAGGGCCCATACAATTAAAATTATGCTACTTCTGCTTTTGGTTTTCATCCTAAATTTTGCATGCATATCTCTGCACAGCACACATCAGATACAGCCCACAAGCTGCCAAACGGGCAAACCTGCTCTAGACCACAGATAAGAAGTCAAAAATACTTCAGGCTGTTTTTCAGGAGGAAAACCTAACCAAGAAAAATAGACCAAGAGCAATAAATAGCATCTTCAAGAAACGTTGTGATAAATCAGTATTTATGTATGTTAGCTCATGGGTGGATATATAATTTTGAAAAGGGGGTGCAGATGGTGTATTGCATTATATATGATGACACACCACACCTCTTCTCCAGTTAAAAAGAAACTAAAAGCTTTGCTAATAACCTAGGGAATTAGGACGATATCAGTCAATTTAGAATCAAAGTAAAAACAAAAATTAACTTTATTGGAATGTGCATTAATTTGTTGTATCATATTTTATGTATAAAAACACAACAAACTTGGCAAAAACAATCAAAGCATGTTTTTCATTAGTCCTGCGGTCATTAGAACTAAACGTATATCTCTTTTACAGAGTCATAAAAGAAAATCTAGCCATCCTGAGCATCTTGACAATGCATCCATAACTTCACATAAGTAAAGTGTTATTTACACACCTGAATTACACATTTCCCTACCCAAATTAATGTTTCTCAGTAGTTAAAAAAACCAAACAATCTGCAGGGATGGCAAAAAGGAGCTACCATACCAGGAGCAGCTTTCAGACAAAAGAATTATTGCAAAACAAAGGACAGCTTGATTAGTAGAGCCATTAAAGACCACTTAAAAGGAGAGCAAGAGTCTTTAATACCTGTAGAATGAAGCATTTAGAAAGATTTCATAGACATTAGGGCTGGAAGGGAACTCCGAAGATCATTGAGTCAAGCCCCCCCACCTGGTGGGCAGGAAGTCAGCTGGGGTCATAGGATCCCAGCAAGATAAGCATCCAATTTACTCTTGAAGGTGTTCAATGTAGGTACTTGAACCACCTCTGATGGCAGGCTGTTCCAGACCTTGGGGGCTCGGACAGTAAAGAAATTCTTCCTTACATCCAGCCTGAAACGGTCTTCCAGTAGTTTGTGACCGTTCGACCTCGTCATCCCTTGGGCGCTCTGGTGAACAAACATTCCCCCAGATCCTGGTGGTCACCCCTGATAAACTTATAGGTGGCCATCAGATAGCCCCTGAGCCTGCACTTTTCTAGGCTAAAGAGTCCCATGGCTCTCAGCCTGTCATTGTAAGGTCTTTTTTCCTGGCCTCTGATCATGTGCGTGGCTCTTCTCTGCACTCTCTCAAGCTTCTCCACATCCTTTTTGAATTGTGGAGCCCAAAACTGGATGCAGTACTCCAGCTGCAGCCTCACCAAGGCCAAGTACAAGGGGAGAATGATGTCCCGGGATTTGCTTGAGAAGCATCTATGGATACAAGCCAGCATTTTGCTCGCTTTAGTAGCCACAGCATCACATTGCAGGCTCATGTTCATCTTGTGCTCAATGATGACCCCCAAAATCTCTTTCTTTCATAGTGCTATCCAGTGTAGCGCTGCCGAGCCTATAAGGATGCTGCAGGTTTTCCTCCCAAGGCGGAGAACCTGCATTTTTTGGTGTTAAACACCATCAGGTTCTCGTCTGCCCATTTGCTGAGCTTGTCCAGGTCAGTCTGGATCGTCCTCCTGTCTTCAGGTGTGGATGCTTTGCCCCAAAGTTTAGTGTCATCGGCGAACTTGGCCAGTCCGCTTCTGACTCCAATGTCCACATCATTAATGAAGATGTTGAACAGTATGGGTCCAAGGACGGAGCCTTGGGGGACCCCACTGGTCACAGGACACCATGATGATTGACTTCCATCAGTTACTACCCTCTGGGTCCAACCACAGGGCCAATTTCCCAGCCAGCGGATCATGGTGGACCCAAGGCCACAGTTGGCTAGTTTCACCAAGAGGTGATCATGGGATACCAGATCGAAGGCTTTTTTTGAAGTCAAGATATATGACATCAATCTCTTCTCCCTTCTCCTGATGATAGGTCACCTGGTTGTAGAAGGAAATGAGATTGGTCAAGCAAGACCTACCCGCGACAAACCCGTGCTGGCTATCCCTCAGGATGTTGGTGTCAGCCAGTCAGTTTAAGGATGGCCTCTTTAACAATCTTTTCTAAGATCTTCCCCATGATAGAGGTCAGGCTGATGGGCCTATAATTTGCCAGATCCACTTTCCTCCCTTTCTTGAAGATAGGCACCACATTGGCCTTCTTCCAGTCTTCAGGCACTACAGCAGAGTGCCAGGAGTTCTCAAAGATCCGTGCCACAGGCTGTGCTATGATGTTCGCCAGTTCCTTGAGTACCCTGGGTAGAAGAATCAGGTAAATTATGATGAGCTATGATATCATTTGGCTCTCTTATTGCTGTCTGAATACTAATGTTGCTGCCATTGCCAGATAGTTGTTTGTAAACCTTAGGTGGACCAGGAGTCACAAGGAGGGGTGGGGGCAGTGCAACTACACCACTGCACTTCCCCTGTGTCCACCCCTGTGGGAGCACAACCAGCAATAGCAGCCCTTTCGCCAGGTACAGAAATTACACATAAACAGGTCTAAACTTGTAGGAGAATAGAAGTTCGGCGCACACAGACTGGTTTAAAAATGGCCAGACCTCATCTAATACAGTCCTTGATGGATGCGGTATCAACACTGAATCAGTTTAAGTTAGACTAGTCTATCAAACTTCTGTTGCAGATCACCTCCCAACTCAAGATAGGTTACAGTCCCCCAGCATCCCAGGCACCTTTGTGGCTCCCCTTCTCACCCTGGGCTAGCTGTGGCCTGCACTCATCTGCTCCAGCTGAGCACTGGGGTGCCCCTGCCCCTGGGCTGTCACAGAGATGTCAGGAGCCAGGACTGAGACCTGTGCAGTGACAGGGGGGTGGGAGAGCAGAGCTCCCCAGCTATACCTATTTGTGTTTGGGGAGCCGGGCCTGTGGGATGGGGGCCTCCCCACACCCAGGCAGTGCCCAGCTCAGCTGACACATGCAGGCAAAAACTGAGACTGAGCCATGTGGGGCTCTCAGCCAAGCCACAGACTGCCAGGAGGCATGGGGGAGCAGAGGCCCCTGCCCCGTGGGCCAGCCCCCAGCCCCCCAGACTCAAACAAGCAAAACTGAGGGGGACCCTTGGGGTGGGGGCCTCCACTGCTCCACCCCTCCACCATGCTGCCTAGCTCAGCTGTCACAGACAGTGGGAGCTGGGAATGAGAGCCGGGCAGCACCCAGGGGGATGAAGAAGTGGAGACCCCCACTCCAATGGCCTGGCCCCAGCTTCCCCAGACCCAAGCAAGTGCAATCCTCTGCTCCCCAACCCCTCCTGCGCTGCCTGGCTCAGCTATCACAGACACAGCAAGAGCCAGAGCTGAGTGCCGTGCAGCATGGGGGGCAGGAGCGGGGGGGGGGGAATGGAAGCCCCACTGTGCAGGCCCAGCCCCTCAGACATGAGCAAGCACATCTGCCCTTCCCCCCCGCCCAGCCTCTGACAGCTGGCTGCTGTGGAGGTAAGGCCAGGGAGAGAGGCTGTGCTGCGAGGCATGCGGGAGCACCCCCGAGTCTTCTGGCTTTGGCCACTGTAGTCATCTGTGTGCCCCCCACCCCACCAAAGGGCAAACCTGTATTCTGTTCGCTCCTGATACAATACACAGAGTGCAGAGAAACCTGCATAGATTGATTCTGCCTCAGGCTTTTTGAATGTCTGTCCCTAGCTTGGGACTAGTTGGAGCTTACAAAGAATCAGCACTACACCCCTTCCAAGGACTTTCTCTGGGAATATATTTACTGGGTAAGGAAAGTTGCTAATGGATCTCAGAGTGAATTTTGTGAGAAACTCAAAGAATGACATGTGTTTAGGGCCCAGGGACCAAGACCAGAGGGCAAAATTCCAGTGCACAAGAATTTCCATCAGCCCAGCAACAGGGGCTATCTGGGAAATGTAGTTTTCTGGGGCCAGATTACAGGCCTGCATGGGAGCAAGGCATGCAGAGAGAAAGGTTTAGTTAAACCTAACTTCTCAACAAGTGAGGAGACACTTGAACTGGGTGGGCTGAGAAGCACGGCCAATAAGAGGGATCAAGATCTTTGTGTTTTGCTTTTCTCATTTTATGGGTACTGGTGCATATTATAGAAAGACTTGATGCATAAAGCGGTTCATTTCTCTGGAGGCCACAAAAATCACAGACACACGCTCATTAGATGGCACAAAAGGTGTATTTGCAAATAGGGTCAGAGCAGAGTCAAAAACTCAAATTACTCTGAACCCACCAAGGAATTTTGCAGGCTGTATTTATCTTTTCCCTCCTGGGCACGTGTGCAGAAACAGGAACTCTTACAGCTCACTTCCGTTTCATACAAGCATACATGTGGTTACATCACTACATACATCGCATGTATAGTATAATTAACTACTTAAGTATGCAGGGCGGAGAGGTAAATATGTATCAGCTAATTAAGCATGCTCAGAGACTACTATAGGTCACCAAGAGTTCAACCCCCCCCCCCTTTCAAGGACACAGTCAGTTAAATTCCAGCTTCTGTAATCTGTATGAGAAAGGCTAGGGAGAAGCTGGGGGAGAGTCTGCGATTTAGTATAAGAAAAGCTGCGGCAAGGCTGGGAAAGGAAAAAAGTCCTTGGCAGTGTTTCTTTCTTATCGGGTGCAAGATGCAAGCTGTGCATTTCTAACAATACTCCATTTCTAACAATATTCCATTTCTAACAGACTGATGGCAATCCTGCTGAAGAGAGGCCAGACACCTTACAGAGAAATGGAGAAGGATAACCCAGGCAGGGAAAGTTTGTTTTTAGACAAGAGCTATAGCAGCACAGTGCTTTATTCAGTCTTGGCATACAGCAATAGTATTCAGACTAAGATAATGTGGTTCTCCATTCTCCCATTGAAAAAAATACCTTGCTCATAAGCAAGTGTCAGTAGAAATGGACAGGTAGTCCATTACCCATTGCACCTATCCCTGGGGAGTCAAGTGACAAGTTATACCTAACCATACCTAAAACTATCATGTTCCCGCAGACAATACCTGATATAGATTTTGGGCTCTTAACAGATGCTCCACAGTGTTTAGAGAACTGCATACACACACTCAGGATCTCATTTCAAATATGCTAGCACAGGGTATCAAGGCCACATAGGTATGGCTGTTTCATTTTGCAAGGCTCTTTGTAAGCCTTTTCACTAGTGTGATACAATGTGTAGCTCAAAATTCATTCAGGAGGCAGTCCCCTGAACAGAGTTTGGCTTGATATTTGGGGCATAAAAAACTGAACAGTGATTAACTTTATGTAGTGCTGTATTTTTAATGTTAAAAAGCCAAGATAATCTCTGGTGTAATTCCAGTGAACTAATTTTGACCTACTAAGTCTTGCTAAAGCACTGAGATCTCACTGGCTCTATTGATTCTGCAAAGTGCATCTTAAATAATCTGCCGGAATTCCCTTTTGGTTTCCTCTTCTAGTGACGTGAATCCTATTCATAGGAAACAGACCTTCAAGGCTGAGTCATATCAGTATTTTTTCCTCCCAGTCAGCTACAGAATTCTGGACCCTGTTCAAAACAAAAAAATGTCAGCCGCAATGGGATTTGGTCGGGTCTGTGGGTGGGTTTACTCAGGCATCGAAATCAAATATGGGTATAGAAGCAATGCTGCATGATAATAGAATGAGCTCTGTCTGCAGCTGGAATTGCTGTTTCTTGTTCATTTAAAACACAAGCTGTCATGATTGCACAGAAATAGTGAAACATACAATACTCTCCTCCTTGATGTTTTTTCTTTTTAGAAATGTGACTTGCATCACACAGGGTCTCTTGATGATTATAGATTAAAAGGGCGAATGAATAGAGAAATCGAATTTGCATACAACATTAAATAATTATTTTTAAAAATGGGAAATAACTGTTGCTTGTAACTTTATTATAGGTCCTTTAAAGTATTATTATGAAAACAACCACATTCATTTAGATCAGTGTAGAAAATGTAAACAGGCAATCTGGTCATTGGTAGTTTGCAATCATTTAATTTTAAACAGAGAGGAAGCTAAGAGGGTGGGGAAGGGAAAACATCTAGCAAATGCTCTAAGCATTTTTTTTATAGGTTGGCCTCATTCTTTTTATGTAAGATTAAAATTACCAGTTTTTTCCAACCCCCAAGCAGCAAGAGATATCAGCCAACAGTAAAACTTAAGGGCCACTTCCAAAAAGGGTTTAGGTGCCCAAGATACAATTTAGGTGAATTTTAAGTACCTACATCCAAGTGAGCAATCCACAGCCTGAGAGTCTGTAGGTGCCTACATTTTCAGTTATACTCATCCTGGACTGCCCATCATCTTGGGAAATCTGAGCATCTCCATATATGCCTACCTGGAATTAACAGACTAAGCATCACTACACTTAATTTTGAGGGCCCTGGTATGGTAGGCAGCCCTAGCACATACTGAGAGTACTGAGTTCAGTACGACACCCAGCAACAACAGCCATTTCCCTTAAAAAAAAAAAAAAAAAGGCAAGATGTGTCCAATCATCCAGGAAGTGGGAGAATTGGGTTTGGTGTCCCCTCAGCCTGAAGGGGTGAAAACTCCACAGCTTCCACCTTCCAGGAGAGTGCCCTAGTCCACCAGGTTATAAATTACGTGTGGGAGCACACTTCACTCCTCTTTGTCCACAGGCCACTATATGGCCACTAATACAACATCCCTGAGGCCCAAGGGCTGAAATTAAAAGTAAGTCTGACTAGCCCAGATAGGGCAGTGGTGCATCCTGCTCCCAACATTATCTATCCATTTTCTCCAATGACTTTGTAATGAAAAAATGCATAAGCAATGTTTGGAGCAGGGACCAAATCCTAGGTCTCGCTCTCTGAAGAGAGTACCTCACCGAGTTAGGCATCCTCTCTTTCTCTCTCCCTGAGCTCATGACCCATTCAGGGTTGGCTGTACAGTGGCCCAGTTTCAGTAGGAAGGATAGAAAATGCTGCCAGAACAGCTCTTTCCTTAGCCTCATAGCTATGAATCCCACTGCCAAGCATCTTACCATCCCCATTTAAGGTAAGTGCCAGAGTTTCTTATAATTTGGATGTGTGAATCTGACTCCTGGAGTCAGCCGCCAAAGTGTTAGGCACAGCAACAGTCTTAAGTTTGTAAGGCATAAGTCTTAATAGCACCAGGCACCTCTCCTGCTTGCTTCACTCCTTGAATGCCTAGAGGGCAAATAGGGGAGCTCTGCAGCTGCTATGGCATATGCACATTTTTCAGTAGTCAGATGCCCTTAAGCCCCAAGTAATTCTTGGAGTCAAGAACATGAAGGAGTCGAGAGGTTATATCACAAATGAAAAAAAAAGGCAAGAGTTTCAAGTAACACAATCTACTCTTTCCCGCACTCTCTCTCTACCTAGGACACATCCTCCTAAAAATACAATACAGTTTATAACATTATATTTTGAAATAGGAACTAACATTAAGAGAAAGCAGGAAATCTAGAGCCTTTAACTCACTGCTTGGGTACACCACTTCCCTTTTTTTGATGTTTGAATAAAGATTAAAACATCAAACATACCTCCCTTCCTTTTTTGATGTTTTAATAAAGATCTCTGCTTCATGTTGTTTGATTAAACTCTTTGGCACTGGTAATGTGCCTTTATACTCCTGATTAAAGGTCACATGCAAGACTTTAAATAATTACTATGGAAGTTAGCGATAATGAGGGTATGATGTTTCACACAACTTCAAGACTTTTAGAAGTGGCTAACCTAAAAAGAGTTAAGAGTATAAAATGACAGAAACAATGAGACCTAGACACATGGGAACAAATTATAACTACCCAACTCCAGAATGAGTGAATTACTGTACTAAATACAGCAGGGAAGAAGTTGGTAACAAGGCTTATCCATATGCTGTTACAGCATAATGGACACAACAAGGGAATGAGAGGTTCATAAGCCAGGAGCTAGAGGTCATTTGGCTGTCTGACTCATTTTTCTCCTATTTTAGCATTAGCCCCAAAAGATTGCATTGTTTGACTTGGAAGTAGTCCATTCTCATCAGGTCTTTCCTAGTACACTTCTGTGGGAAGAAAGCATTGCCAGCTTCCTGCAGCTTTCTTGGGATGTTTTACTAGGTATGTAGTATGCATGACTTTTCTGAATGAAAAGTAGAGTCAAATAGATGGCAATAACAGTTTCTCTGGTGTACAAGAGTAAAATACATTGTGATAACACTTCAGATTTCAGTACTGAAAACACTGTGTGTGGAATCACGTGTCCACATGATCTATATAAACATCTGATTCTATGGTTGTTAACCTTGCCCCTCCTTTGTCCTCCTTTTCTGTCATTTGTGACATTCACTTGCTATGAATAGTTTGTCCTAAATTACAAATATAGGAAGTCCTGAAGAATTTATACAGTGCCTAGCACAAAAGGTACTATGAAAAAATAAATAATATACACCAGGAAAAGATGGTTCTTAACAGTTAAGTCTAATAACACTTTCAGCCTCTAAATTTCACTTGACTTAGATACCTATATGCTTATTAAAGCAAATTCCCTTGTGCCTTCTACTGTAAGTGACAAGTAACTTTATAGCAAAGGCAAGGCAATAAAATACACATAACAAATCTTTAAGTAACAGATTTCAAATGTAGATATCTAAAAAACTGACTCCTTTTTTATATAGATAATACCCCCAAATTGAAGAAACATTTTTATTTATTTCAGCATTAGTGAAGCTTTGCCATACCAAGAGAATGTATATAGCTTCTTCCTTACGGTGTAGGTTAGCAAAAATTTGGAAAATCTGACGGCTGTAACTTAGTATTTGACTACAAACATAGATGCAAATTTATCTTACAATAGATATGTCTGACAAATTAATTCCTAATTAGATATTTTTGTGGGACTGCATATTTTAGTTGCAATACTCTAGAAGGATGGCAGGGGTTATTTGCAGAGGTTGTGATCTGGCAAGCCACTACTTGCCAATGCCTGATTAAACTTTGCGCTGGTCAATAGTCCTATTCATTTCACTGGGGCTACCCATGCCTACAGCTGAACGCACGTTTAAGTATCTGCAGCATTAAGAGCGTTGGCAATCAAGAAATAAACATGTTAAATGACATTTGTTAAATGACATTTGTTACACGGAATACATTGATAAATCACCGAGAACAACGGCAACAACCCATTTCACCATTACTGAGCTATGAAAACAGTACTTCACGTGCCTACAGAGGCTCCTGGAAATATCTCTCCAGGTTCATCTTCCCTCCTTCCTGACATTTATGAAAGTTAATGAAAGCTGAAAAGAAACTGCACCCCCACTGCAGAACAGAGACAGCAAGCCACCTGCAGATGCAATTAAGCATGGTTCAAAACAGGCTCAAAGCATTTAAAAAGACAACTCCATGACAGCGCTTTGTCTCCATAAAGTATGTGAGTGAAACAGCAAACCCCATATGCCTCTGACATTGATTTGTTTTCTTTTCGGAGCTGGGTAGTAAGCCAATCAGCTACAAACCGCACAGGAGCAGCTGTAGATGTTTTGAAGCAGGAGTGCACCGAGTCATTCCAACGTGCTCTCCAGATATTTACCTCGAAATCTGGCAGCAGCAGCATAGACATTTTAGCATTGAATCAATCCCCGCTATCGTGGTTTGATCCACTGCCAGGCTACCCCCTGCCTGTGGTGCCCTGACCAGCTTCTGCTCCAGCTAACCGAGTTGTAATTATTTATATCAGATCATTTTTTACCAGTGTAAGTGAAAAGAAAAAAATTTCTTCCCTTTTTTTGGATGAGCAGTGAACAGTGTTGCCTAATATAAATGCATACAGGTATTGCATGCTTGTTGTTCAGTTCCAATACAAACGCTAGATATCTAGGAATGGCTTATCCAGAACTGTTCATAGCTCAGCTTTTTATGCTCGAAAGCTTGAGAGGCTAAATAAAAAGTACCATCTAGTTATTAAAAAAATCACTAAGCCTTGTGGCAAAAGTTGTTCTAAATGCATGTCTCCACTAAAGAAACAAATAAAACCTATCATCGAGTAGGCTCTTGTAAGCTTACCTGAAATGCCACTTCTCTGAACCATGCTGATCACACTTGGAAGTTAGATGCCTTTGAAATCAAACTTGGGGCAGAAAACAAATGGCTATACAATGATCTGAACCAGGAAAATTGAGTACATACCAAATTCCTTGTAGAATCCTGGAGAATCCCCCACATTTTTTCATCCCAAAAGCCTGCTATCCTCTTTTCAAGCTCCTTATTGGTAAAGTGAATGTCACCTAGCCTGAGTAATGTAGACTCTTTAGGCACTCAGATGTTTTCACTGAACTAGGGATTTCCCTACTCCCAGGTCCCACTGGATTAGACTTGACTCCAAGATTGGGATTTTAACTTTACCACAGAAATGGAGCCAAGATTTCCAGGGTCCTTTCAGTGACCTGATTCTGACTTTGCATAGCCACTCCAGCAAATGTGGTTTCTCTTACTGGAAAACTTGAGTCGTGTTATGACCATGGGATAGGCCTTATCACATGATCTCAGCGGAAATAAAGCACAAAATTCAGATTACATTTCCACATGTGCAGAGCTATGCAAGCCCCCCCTATCCCCTGATATCACATACTTTCTTGGGGCAAGATTTGCTGAAGGTGTCAGTCAGTTGAACAAGATGAAGAGTTATGCCAATGCAGGGAAACTGGACCATCCAACTCTGATGGGTTATATAAAACAAAAAGACTTCATGCTGACCCTCTGCACAGGCTGAATTTCACCCAGAGAAAGAGAGTTAAGAAGTAAGTAGGTCAGTATCACCAATGAAACACCTGCAGTACTCCGATTCAAACATTCCCCCTCATCGATTTCTGAAGAGTCAATAAAGGAGGGTAAGTCATTACCTCTTCTCTTTCTAATTGTCTCTAACTTCAGAGTATTGCATATCCCCACCCAGTAGTGCTCCTGCTGACACATTATATGTTAAACTATGTGTTTAACATTTATAGGTCATTTTGTCCTCATCTGCATTATAATTTTGTTGCGCATCATAAATGCAAAACGAGTTTCAGTGCTTCTCGATATGACTTTGCTTTATCGCATTTATATAAAGCTGTCTAACATTTATGAGGATTTTTATAACTTTATTAAATTAACTTCTTTGACCGCCAAGGAGATGACATTTCTGTAGTAACGCTTATTTCCCAAACCCTATTTTCCAGTATATTTGTCCTCACTGAAGTGGCACATTTTTCATTAAGCTTAGCAGTACCTAAAGTCATTAAGGTGACAATAGTGTGCCATTCTGGCTGTTGTAGTAACGTTGACAGTGGCTTCACCCTTGGGCCATTTGAAACAATTAATAAGCAAAGCTTCAGGAAGTATTGAATGGCATAGAAAATTCAGAATTGCTCTGTTGAAATACAACTTCTATGCAGAAAGCATAGAAATATTACCCCAGAAGCTCAACAAATTTTCCAGAAAAAATAGAGGTATCTATCAAACATGGCAACCAACACAGCCAAAGACAGCAAGAATTTTTTTCTTCCCTCTCTAATATCTTTCACATGCGGTAAAAAGATTCACTAAGCAACATGTTTTTCTCTGAAATTTTTCCTGCTCTAGTGATTAAACTTGCCTCACAACCCTCAGGGCTCTGTTGATCTTTATGCATATCACAAGCTGTATCATCAGATTAGGGCAACAGAAAAAAGAACTCTAGATTTAGACTCACCAAATAGTAACAAGTTTGTAGCAATATACTAACAAAAAAAAGAGATTCCCATAATTATATTTTAAACTGTCGGGCCTGATTCAAAACCCCTTAAAGCAATAGGAGTCTTACCACTAAATGCAATAATAAGATTGTATTTGGTTTTAGCCATAAACAGTATTTTTCCCGTCAAAAATCTTAACGCACTTTTGAAGTCATGGATAAGCTACATTGTCCTCATTTTATAGCTGAGGAAATACAAGTTAAATGAATTCTTAAGGTCACATAGCAATCAAAAGTGAGAGGAAAAAACCAGACCAAATGATTTCTATACCTGAACTTTTATCCTTAGCTTACGCTGCCTTACTTTATAACAAATTCAAGCCTTTACAGTGCATCCAGATCCCTTTAATGAACAGTGGAGTCAGTGATCCATCACTTTGCATCTTGTACAGTAATTTCACCTGCTCAAACGAGGAGCAAAAGGGGAACATTTTAAAGCCACTTTGCACGAGCTTAAATGACTGCCTAAAGATGAAAGCATCTGCAAAAGTCAGTCCCAGCAGTTGTTACTCTATGTAAATCTAAACTAAAATGATTAATGGAGGGGGCTTCATGGGAGCTTCTTAAAAATATGGTTTCAGTCAGCATGGGTTTGCATCCCACGTCTGAAGTTAAACACACACACACACACACACACACACACACACACACACAGTAGGCAACTGTCAATCCATGGTGTATGCGTAAGAGGTCTAGTCAGGTGCCTGACGAATCCACTTGTACAGAAGCCTGCAATCATTACACCAAGATCTTTGACGTGTACACTAGGCAAGGGTATGGAGGAGTGGAGGCTGCCCACGATCTACCATCCCCACTTTATACCACTGAGACAGAATCCAAAGGCCAGACTGAATCCAGATGTTCAGTGCCTCGATGGCTGGGTGTAGCTTCCACCAGAGAGCAACAGATAAGAACTGCTGCCAACTGCCTAACACCTCAGTGAGGGTACATTTCAGTCATGGTGATGCCTTTTAGCCTTTCTCCAAGGCAGTGAGGGCTAGAGTTTTGAGGCACCCTATACCGGGGTGAGCAAAATACAGCCCATGGGCTGGATGCAGCCCGTGAAGCCATTCTATCCGGCCCGCAAGGCCCCTAAAAAATGTAGAAAATTAATATTTCTTTGCCCTTGGCTCCTGTCAAAAATGACTGGAACCAAGGGCAGTAGGACCCCAGGGAAGCCTGGTGGGCTCCAACAACAGTGGGGCCTGCTCGGTCGCACCCCCTCAGCCAGAAGCTCCAGCCAGGGCTTCTGGCCCAGGACCATGTGGCTGCCCCGCGCCAGAATCACAGGTAAGTGTGGGGAGAGAAGGGCGGGGTGGAGAGGCCTGGGCAGGGAAGGAGCACGGGGGGTGGGAAGCAGCCCCTTCCCGCCCCGTGCTGCAGCTGCTCACAGCCTGCATGGGGCTGCCTGTGCCCACCCTGGACAGCCCTGAGTGGGCTGCGAGTGGCTGCAGCAGGGAGCACCAGCCATGGGGCAGGGGAGGGGCTACTTTTCCCCCTGCACTCATTTTTTCCCTGGGCTCTTTCCCTGCACAGAGAAAAGCAGCCCCTCACCTGCCCCATGTCCTGCACTCCCTGCTGCAGGCGCTCACAGCTCACGCAGGCCTGTCCAGAGCAGGCACAGGCAGCCCCAGGCCAGCTGAGAGCAGCTGCAGCGTGGGGCACCGGGCATGGGGCAGGCGAGGGGCTGCTTCCCCCCTCCCCCACGCTCAGCACCACCTTGTAAACCGGCCCCACTGCCAGGCTGGCAGCGGGGGTGGGTTACAAGCTGGTACTGAGCGTGAGGAAGAGCGGCCCCTCGCTTGCCGTGTGGCCAGTGCCCTGCACTGCAGCCGCTCGCAGCCCACCTGGGACTGCCTGTGCCTGCTCCAGACAGCCCCGCATGGGCTGTGAATGCCTGCAGCAGGGAGCACTGGCCATGGGGTGGGTGAGGGGCTGCTTTTCTCATGCTCAGCACCAACTTCTTCCCTGACGGCAAGCAGGGGGTCAGGGCTGTGCGCTGCCCCCTGCCTGTACTGCGGAGCTGGGGGTCACTGGGTGTGAGTGGCCAGGGAGCCAGTGGGAGCATGGGCCCTACACCGGTGCCCTGGGGTCAGTGCCAATGGGGCCCAGAGCAGGGTGGCAGGAGCACAGGGTCCCAACTGGCAGGGGCTCTGTGGAGCCGGGCCAGCTCCTGCCTCTCCCTGCTGGTGCAGCCCAACCCAGCTCCATGGACCCCTGCCGCCTGCGCCCTGCTTTGGGCCCCACCAGTGCTGGCCCTGGGACACTGGTCCCAAGACCATCTGGCCCTCAACAGCCTGCCACAACTGGGTAAGCGGCCCTCTGCCCAAAATAATTGCCCGCCTCTGCCCTATACTCATCTTACTCTGGAGCTTGCAACATTGTGGTATTTTATTGGAGATATAAATGTTATATATATCAAAAAGCACGGAAGGCATGAAATATTATATGGTTTATATACCTACATTTATTTTATAGATTTCATAAATATTCAGGCTGAAAAGGACCCCGGAGGATTGAGTCCAACCCCCTGCCCCATGGGCAGGAAGTCAGCAGGGACAATAGGATCCCAGCAAGATAAGCATCCAAATGTGTCTTGAAGGCGTTCAAAGTGGGTGCTTGAACTGCCTCTGGTGGCAGTCTATTCCAAACCTTGGGGGCTCGGACAGTAAAAAAGTTTCTCTTTGTGTCCAGCCTGAATCGGTCACGACGTGATCTTGTCATCCCTTGGGGCACTCTGGCGAACAGACGTTCCCCCATATCCTGATAAGCACCCTTGATAAACTTATAGGTGGCCACCAGATCACCCCTGAGCCTGTGCTTTTCTAATCTGAAGAGTCCCATGGCTCTCAGCCTTTCATCATAAGGTCTGTTTTCCTGACCTCTGATCATGTGCATGGCTCTCCTCTGGACTCTCTCAAGCTTCTCCATATCCTTTTTGAATTGTGGAGCCCAAAACTGGATGCAGTACTCAAGCTGCAGCCTCACCGAGGCCGAGTACAGTGGGAGAATGACGTCCTGGGATTTGCTTGAGACACATCTATGGACGCAAACCAGCGTTTTGCTTACTTTACTAGCTTCAGCATCACATAGAAGGCTCATGTTCATCTTGTGGTCCCCAAGTCTCTTTCAGCCATAGTGCTAACCAGCGTAGCACTGCCGAGCCTATAAGCATGCTGCAGGTTTTTCCTCCCAAGGTGAAGAACCTTGCATTTTTCGGGGTTGAACACCATTAGGCTCTCATCCGCCCATTTCATGAGCCTGTCAAGATCTGCCTGGATCACCCTCCTATCCTCAGGTGTGGATGCTTTACCCCAGAGTTTGGTGTCGCCGCTTCTGACACCAACGTCCATATCATTGATGAAGATGTTAAACAGGATAGGCCCTCGGACAGAGCCTTGAGGGACCCCACTGGTGACTATACACCAAGACTACTGGCTTCCGTCAACCACCACCCTCTGCGTCCTACCACGGAGCCAATTCCCCAGCCAGCGGATCATGGTGAGATAGAAGCCGCAGTTAACCAGTTTTGCCAAGAGGTGATCATGGGATACCAGATTGAAGGCTTTTTTGAAGTCAAGATATACAACATAAATTTCTCCCCTTTGTCCAGGTGATAGGTCACCTGGTTGTAAAAGGAAAAGAGATTGCTCAAGCAAGACCTACCCTCAACAAACCCATGCTGGGTATCCCTCAGGATATTGGCATCAGCTAGTCTGTTAAGGATGGCCTCTAATAACATTTTCCAAGACCTTCCCCAGGATAGAGGTCAGGCTGATGGGCCTGTAGTTTGCTGGATCTACTTTCCTCCCTGTTGCAGAGCACCTTAGTGCTCTGCTCCTATAAAGAGGGGAGGTGTGTCGCAGAGCATGCCCTGCTCCTTAGGGTGGAAACAGCTAGGCAGAGGGCCCTAGTAGTGAGTGGGGAGCTCAGCTGCTGGTTACCAGGGCAGCCAGAGAAGTAATGAAGAAGCACAGGTGCTGGTTGCTAGGGCAACCACTGGGAGTCAGCTGACTGGAAGGGGCAGGGCCTGGCTCCCATTTAAACCCAGGCTGGGGCATGGCAGGCAGTTCCCTGCCAGCAGCTGTAGGGGTGGGAACTCTGCCAGAGCGAGAAAAGGGAAGAGGCCAGGACGTGTGGGTAGTTGTTACAGGTGAAAGAGGGAGAGATACTGTGACAGGCTTGAATGTGGTTATAGCTGGATGGCTTAATTTATGTTGCAGCTAAGGGACATGAGTTTGTGTTGATGGCTTACTGTTTACAACTGGAGGACCGGGTGAGGCTATTAGGGGTTGAAGGAAGCCTTGTAGGGGCTCCACGGTTGTGTGGGGACGCTGGCGCCAGACGGGGGCGCAGCATTCGGGGATGCACTGACTCCAGCTCTGAGAAGGGGAGTGGAGAATTGGAGGCCAGGTAAGACTGAGGCCGCCTGAGCCCTGCCGTGGTTTGAGACCTCGAGGAGAGGAGTTGGGGCCAGGCACGGCTTCGGCCACCTGAGCCCCAAGGCTGCGGTAACCCCAGAGCAAAGGGGGCAGCGTGAGAAGTGCCCCAGAGCAAAGGGGGTGGCGACTGAGTGCGGTTGTGAGACAAGGGCCGTGGAGAGCCCAAGTGCCAGAGAGGGTGCAGAGAGCCAGACAGACCAAACAACGTCCAGGATATCTGCAAGGCTTGGAGCATGGTACAGGGGCAGTTAGAGCCATACATAGCCCATAAGGCTGGGGTGCACTGAGTCACACAGTACAGAACAGGGGCCAGGATACAACAGAGCATCATGTCCAAGGGGACAAAAGGCAACCTCCCTTATACATATAAAAGATCAAGACGTGGCGGGTGAGAACAAGGGTACTTTAACACGAACTTGGCACAGTAGGGGGCGCTAGGGGAGATCACGGCCACCCCTAGGACCTCGCTCTGTGACACCCCCTTTCTTAAAGATAGGCACCACATTGGCCTTCTTCCAATCTTTGAGCACTTCACCAGAGCGCCAGGAGTTTTCAAAGATCCATGCCAGGGCCTGAGCTATGATGCTTGCCAGCTCCTTGAGTACCCTTGGGTGTAAACTGCCAGGGCTGGCTGACTTGAAGGTGTTCAGCCTGTCAAGGTGTTCCTTCATTAGGTCAGCTTCGATGGAGGGCAAGGAATCTCCCTCACCCAGGCCTCCCTGACCCACAGTGGGAAGGGGCATCCCATGGGACAGGTGAAAAACTGACACAAAAGTACCCATTAAGCAAGTTTGCTTTTTCATGGGCATTAGTTGTCAGTTGTCCCATCTGGTTTAGCAGCGGTCCAATGTTGCCCTTGCTTTTCGTCCGGCTCCCCACATATCTGAAAAAGGACTTTTTATTATCCTTGATATTTGTAGCTAGCTGGAGTTCTGTCGCAGCCTTGGCTTTCCTGGTTTGCTCTCTGCAGGTCCAGACCAGAGCAAAGTATTCCTCCTTGGCAGTGGTTCCAGTCCTCCATCCTTTGTAAGTCTTCCTTTTAAGACGCAGGAGCTTCGCCAGTTCCCTGGAGAGCCAAGGGGGCTGCTGTGCCCTTTTGTTGCCTTTCCTCCGAGACAGGATGGACTTTGCTTGTGCATCCAGGATTGCTCCCTTGAGGAGCAACCACTCGTCCTGAACTCCCCTCTCCTTTTGGGTTGTGGCCCTTTAGGGCCTCTCTGACAAGCCTCCTTAGCTTGTCAAAGTCAGCTTATTAATGAACTTGCATTTATTTCAAAGACCCCAAGTTTTTCAAATGATTCCCTAGCTTTTGGTCCAGCTTTTAGGTTTCAAATGGATTTTTTTATGGAGATTTTTGTATGGCTTTACTACAGAATTATTTATTTCTCATGTTCTTGCCTTGCTAATTAAATCTATTATTAGATAATGTATAAATCAGTAATTCTCAGTTAGGGTTCCATGGCACCCTGGGATGTCTTGAGACCCTTTCAAGTGTGCTACTGGGTGCCACACAATGATAACACTGTTAGATACGCGAACATGATTGACAATATAAACCTGGAGATTTCATGGGAATCCATGGTTCTAAAACTGTTCAGACTTCCTTGAAGGCTTTGAGTGCTTTGCAACAAAAGAATTGTTCTGTTTCTCTGTAGTCAGAAAACAAAGTGTAAACTAAGAGCTGTTGTTTCCCAGGGGAGCCTTGAGCCTAAAAAGAAGTTGAGAACTACAGGGAAGTCTCAAGATCCCTACTGAGGTTAGTATAAAAAGCAAGATAAACTGGATTGTTAACTCATCAAGACAGGAACCATATGTTCTGTAAAGAGACAGGCCAAGATCCTGTTCCACCTACTAAGTGACTAATCAAATGCCAAGCAAGAAAAAATCTACCCATAAAGAATAACGTTTGCAATTGTCCAGAATTTATGAAAGTAGGAGATTATAACAGAAGTTTCACTATAAATTTGCCCACAGCATTCATCACCAAAAGCTAAAATTAAGAAGATACAATCAAAATTAAAATGAAAACCTGGTAATGTTTATTTTCATTATGAAATCACAAAGAAATGGTTCTCTATTGAGAACCATGCTTCTCAAATGTAAGTTATATATGGATATTAGAAACAGTGATTGTTTGCTACTGCAATATAGTGTAAAGCTAGTAATTCACCTTGCACTTGATGCAGGTGGTGGTGAGGTTTGCAATGCATCATGATTCCACTGTTCTCTGGCAGGATGACTTGGCAAACTAGTCTGAATTAGGGAAAACATTAGCCTTACCTGTTGGAGAGTTAGCTCAGGCGTTGAATACAGTGTTGCCAACTCCTATGGTTGGACCACAACTGTCACAATATTTAGCGCACTACTGTCACAGTATTTAGTAGGTTTCTTAAAGCCCCACATTTACAGGAGAATCTCAGCTGTCTATTCTTTAGAACAAGTTTTTAACCCTCATGACTTTAAAGAAAAGCTTGAAAATGTGAATTGGAAAGGGATCAAATACCAGGAAGCAAAGAACAATCCAAATCTTTATTATTTGTGGAAAACCTCATGTTTTGTGTCAAATTCATGATTTTTTTAACACTTCTGAACAAGTAATTTTCCCCATTTCTCATTTTTCTAGTTAAAATCCCATTTGCTAGATTATTTATCCTGCATTTTCCCTTACTGATAGCAAAGATGCAATGTTCTGCTTGTTCAAAGGCTTTTAAAAAGACTTCTACACTTTCTCTATCCCTCCAAATTCTCTGCTAACAATGTTAGCCTAACACGCTGCCTCTTTTCGTGAGTTGCATTCCCTTTTGGAATGTTTTTTAGCAGTCTATCATTATTACCTCTCATTTGTAAAAGAGTATTATCCTCTCAATTTACTTTAATGCAGTGCTTTTATCTAGCATCTTTCTCACTCCTTTCTCTTGGCTTTCCGCTACTGCTTTAGAGCAGCGGTGTCCAAACTTTCAGTCCTGCTGGCAAGATGAGTGGTGTGAAGTCAGTCCATGGGCTGGATCAGGTCCATGGGCTAAATGTGGTGCGCAGGGCTGGAGCCCAATCCAGGTAGCCACAGCTCCACACACCAGGCCTGGCCTTACACGGAGGGTCATGTAATCTGATCTGAAAGGCTTGGAAATGTAGTGGCAGAGAAATAGTGGTAGCATTAGCTGCCACCGCTCCCCCTGCCACCAAATTTCCAGAAACATGGGGAGCTTTGCCAGCCAGATGACACGGCCACACGCCAGATTTGGTCCAAAAGTTGGGAGTTGAGCACCAGTGGTTTAAAGCAGCAATGCAGATGGCTTCACATGGGCCATCAACTCAGTTTTAAAAAAATATAAAAGCAGCTATTTCCTCCAAGTCCAGTCATATATAAATATAAGAGTTTCAGTTGGAATGTAGCTGACGTTATTATAGATTAGTCCAACTAATTGATTGCTTTTTGTTTTACAGTCTACCAAAACAATATCTTTTTCCATCAATCTTCCCAGCAGTCTCCATTTATTGCACTTAAAGTTCTGCTTAAATAATATTCAATCTTCTTCAAAGCAAATTCAAATGAAGAATGTTCCCATGGACTCTTATGAGCCTGCAATACCTTTCTATGAAGGGAATGATATATATGATAAATGGACAGTGGAGGCACTGTTAAAGTTTATAATTCCTGTAGGCAAATTGGCTAGACACTGGTATAAAATGACCAGCATTTGCAAAGTTAAAACTGACATTTCCAAGAAGTCTTCATACAGGTATTATTGAATGGATGAGACATTCATTGCACTATTAACAAGAATGCTAGGAGGTAATGTGGATCAGCATTATATTCAAGGTTTGTCTGTGAAGTGCAGCTTGTCTGCAATGATTGCATGCAACCTTGAATTTTATGTGCTTTCCAATTTAAATCTTCTGGAAATGTGCGACTACAGCAAATCAGGTGGAGTCACAGTGGTTAGGCTGGTTTCAGCCTGAAGCAAAACATAGGCTTGTGCTCGTGATGAGTAGACTACCTGCAGTTCAGAACCACGTCCACTTTCCCCAACCCCAAGCAGGTGTTTGGCTTCTTAATCAGCAGCAGCTCAGTAGTGACTAGCATCAGAAAATGTTCATTCAAAGTGCAGTGGATATGACGAAGAGCCAAGACAAGAAGAGTCTAAAAATGATTTGCTGTTTGTAAATTCTTACAACTTCTTGAACAAGCCACCTTATTTATGTAGAATAAGCCAGTTCAGACCAATTTGGCCCTGCTGAACATCTCTAAGGCACTTTTTCCCCCCACTATTTAAATTAATCATTTTTGGGAACTTAGAACACTTATAAGGTAACTCATACTATTATTTGCTGATTCATTCCCTAGGTACCAAAACTTTTTGTTTCAAATTTTCTATTCAGTCTGTAATTATTCTTCACCTTCCTTTGGACACCTAAAAGATCAAGAGCCTTATATATCGGTAACAACCAACAACAACAAAACCTCAAAAGGCTGATAGTTACTTCCCACTATCTTTTAAGCCACATTCATCTCCAAGATGAGTTCTTGGAGACTGTGCATCCAAAGTCACACACTTGTGGCCTTTTTAAAAGCCTCAGAATACAATAAAATTCTGCAGACACATAAATATAGCTGTATTGAGTGAAGAGATCCTGGAGTCAAATTGTACTTGAACTTTGTCCACGGCACCAGAAATAAATGAAAAAAATCCAGGACACTTAGGGTTATTCAGAAAAGCAGTTTCAAATATACCTCAATAGCAGTTAAGAAACCTCAAAAAAGGCATGATATTTTGCATTCCAAATCCAACAAGAAGCAACAAATACCGATACAAATTTTATTACAGATTCAGGCTTGCCGCTGAAAAAGTCAGGGTTATTTAATGGATTCCTATCCTTTTACAAAGAACCAGATTCAGCCTCATCTGGAGTGCATCTAATAACACCAAGACTGAATTTGATCTAATGCCTCAAATATCTGTGTATCCCCAAATGCATTCAGGATGGCTTATTTTAGAGTATCTTAAATGTACACTAAATGGGCTATGGAATTAATTGCCTCAGGGTAACACAGTTGCATAGCAGAAAATTGGAGAAGAATCTTCATTTATTAAAAGATAACCAAGAGAAGGGGCAAAAAAAAGATGGACTTGATACTGATCCCAAGCAGAGTTTTCAGAGCTGAGAATTAGCAATTATGAATCAAATACAATAGAAACCCATAACTGTGTTGCCCCACAGAATCTTTTGTAACACAGTTAACCATGGTGTTCTCATTAAGCTGCTCATAGTTTCATGTGCATATATATTATTCACACACACAAACAGATCTCTCATAAAGACCCCAATTCAGGATAAACAGGCTTCAGCATATGTACTGGAAAAACTGAGCATCTTAATTATAGAATCATTAAAAAGTAGGGTTGGAAGGGATCTCTAGGGCTTGAGACAGAAGTTACACATAAACCAGTTTAACTGATCAGAAACTGGTTTAAACCTGTAACAGAACATAAGATCAGTGCACGTAAACCAGTTTCAAAATAGCTAAAACTGATTTAAGATAAACCTGGTTGAATGTAGTATCAGACTTAACTGATTGGGGTCAAACCTTTTTATGGAACTTCTGTCCCAGACCCCTTCCTGGTTTAAGTTAAAGCAGAGTCCCCCAGCATCCCAGCATGCTCTGCAGCCCTGGGATAGGCTGTGCTCTCTACTTCAGAGGCCAGAGCTGCCCCCACCCCTCTGTTCTCTAGCTGGGGGCAGGGGCAGGGGCATGGCCAAATGCCAGCCGGAATGACCCCCTGAGGTGAAGGGAGCCGGGAAGGGATTTATTTCACCCATCCCCTCTCCCACCAGGGCACCACAGCTGAGGTCTGTCTGGTCAGGGTGTAGCAGCCCGTCAAGCATTTGCCCCCCTCCCCAATCTAGCAGCAGGGCTGGGGGCATGGCCAGGGCCATGCGCCATGGCACCACCATCCGCCTGCCTCACATGCAGCTGTGGGGCTGGGGCTGGGGCTGTGGGCCTGAGTCAGGCTGGCTCACAAGCGCTGCTGAGGGTGGATGCACAGGGACCAACCCAGGCATGGGAGCTGGGCCCTTGGCTCGAGCTGGGTGGTATGGATGGTGGATGCCAAGTAGCAGGCTGCCTGGGCAAGCTTGGAAGTGCCTACGGGCCCGGAGCCCACCAGCCACCCATCATGGGGGCTGTGCAGCACCTACCAGCTGCAGCCACATCACAGGTTGTGCACTGGTTGGGGCCAGAAGGGCTCTTCTGCCTTTGCCATGCAACTCTGGGTGAGCAGGTGAAAGCTTTGGCACAGCAGGATCTGTCCAGTGCACAAAGCTCTGGCTCCAGGTGCTCTCCCCCTACAGGGGCTACTCATTGCACTGGAAGGCAGTGCCACTATGGGCAGTGGAAGCTTTAGCCTGGTGGCTTCTGCCCAGTGCCTGGAGCTCTGGCTCCAGACCCAGCTGTCTTCTGCCCACTCCACCTGCCCAACATGATAAGCAGCCCCTGCGGGGGGTGGGAGGGAGGTGTGGAAAGCAGCCAGAACTGGACCCACAGCTCTGTGCACTGGGCAGAAGCCACAGGGCTGAAGCTTCTACCTGCCCACCCAGAGCTGTATGGTGGTGGCAGCAGCAGCTGGAGGTAAGGGAGGCAGAAGAGTCCCGTTGGCCACAGCCAATGCATGGCCTGTGGTGTGGCTGCTGCACTGGACACGGGCACAGCAGTGGCTGTGAGCCCCCACGGCAGGTAGCTGCTGGGCTCTGGGCCCATCAGTGCCTCTGAGCTGGCCTGGGCAGCCCACTTCTTGGCCATCTGCCACCCGTCCCCCACATCTCAAGCCAAGGGCCAGGTCCCCATTGCCCAGCCTAGGCCAGCCCCTGTGTGTCTGCTCTCAGTAGCACCTGTGGGGTGGCCCGGCTGAGCCCCACAGCCCGAGTCCTAGCCCTGAGCAGGGCCATTCAGGCTGGCTCTGGCCAGGCCCTCCCACCGTGCAAGCAGGGAGCAGAGGCAAAGCTAGGTAAACCCTGATTGGGGTTCCCATGCCCAGGAGGAGAGACAGGAAAGTTTAATCCCCCTCCGCCTCCTTTTGGCAGCAGGGGACAAGCCTGGCAAGAGCTACTTCGCCTGCTCCCTCCAGGCACAGCCTGCCTGGGATCCCTGCAGGCCAGGCCAGCGTGGGTGTTTAAACCCCACCCCGCAATCAAACATAGTAGCCTGCCAGGGCCTGGCCACTCCCCCCAAGTCAGCTTCCTTCTAGCCTTGTGGCTGCTGAGGAAGGGAAGAGAGGGCTCACTCTAGAGCCCCTGACTTCTGGCCTGAGCCACTGCAGGCATGTGCCTGCATTTCCAGATTTAAAAATGAATGTTTTTTCACTTGCAAATCAATTCAATCTACGCAGGTTAGACTAACCTGCAAAGATTGAATCAATTCAGGCTCGTTTTTTTTTAATGTCTGTCCCTAGCTCAGAGGTCATCTAGTCCAACCCTGCTCAAGGCAGGAATGTTCCTGTCTAAACCATGCCATATAAGTCCTTGTCTGACCTAGTCTTAAACTACACAGTCAACTTGGCTATACAAAGCTTATTGCCCAAAGACAACAAAAGTACCCTGGCCTGCCAAAGGTAAAGCAGGGGGACAAGGGCTGTCATAGTTCTGCTGTTGCAAGCGTTGCTTAAATACCCTCGGGAGATTCCAGAAAGAGTGCCATTCTCCCTCCCCTATCCCCCCCCACTACAAAAGAAGGCAAAAAACCCCACAGTCTATACCAGCCTGACCATGAGGGAAAATTCCTTCCTAATCTCAAACATGGGGATCAGACTGACCCTGAACAGAGGGGCAAGACCTTCTAACCAAGAACCTCTGGATTTCAGTCCCAGCAGGAACAATAGCACAACCCAGCCTAAATCCCCCAGCTTTGGCTACAGCCAATACCCAATGCTTCTAAAAGATGCAAAAAACTCGAAAACAAAGCAAACCCTGACACCTGTAGAAACACCTGTGGAGACCTGTAGGTCTCAGTTCCACGTGGCAACCAGCTCAGAAAACTGGGAAAAACCAAATATCCCTCGTTCTGCTCTGCAACCTAGGGACAGCAAACATAACTCTACACAGCATACTCTCTAACTGGACAGCCAAAATTCCCCTTTCTGTAGCCTTTCCGTGAACTTATCTTGGATGCTTTCATTTTTTTTCATCAATTCGCTGGTTGTGGAGCTCGGCTTTATTCTTCTCTGACTGAGATATCTAATTGGAGATTGGAGAGAATAGGTTCTTCTTACAGGCGCATCTAATAATGTTTATTATAAATCTACCAGTGACTCAGTTTTGTAATTGAAGCTGCTGAGAAAATGTCCCTTTATTTTTACATTCATCATCTTTTAAAGTTGTAGACGGTCAAAGAACAAACCTTTTCTTCCACCCATCTAATTGTATGGCACCTGCTTATATTTCATTGACATGCAAAGACACCCGATCTCATTCCTGCCACTGAATTTAATAGTGATACTCTGGATTTACCCTGCTGTAACAGCATCTGGCTCTATGGGTCTCATATTAAACAAAAATAAATAGGCAATTATATGGGAGTTTGAAAAACATGCAGTGAGCACAGTAATGGGTATGAATGTAACTACTATTTATTTGGAGAAGTACAGCAAACATTCTAAATAAACGGAAGCAACGGATAATTATTTAGATAGCCTGAGGTTTTACAAGCATCACATGCCATTGAAGTAATAGGGCCTAACGCATCTTGCAAACATCAGGCTATAGTATATTAAAAAAAAACCAAGTTGTGTATCCAGTCCAGGCACATCTCCACTTAACAGTTTTGTTTTAAGGCTACTTGCAATATAGAGATGTATTTAGGTCCCAATTACCATGAAGTTACATGGCCTCTGTGAACCATTTGTTTTGAAATTAATAACCAAGGGTTTGAAAACCTCCAAAAACTAATATTGTACAACTTGCCTCGTGTGTTTACAAAACTTCTGCTGCACAGACTACAGTTGTTTCTTTTTCCATGGTGGGGAATCTTATTTACTAGGATAACAAGATCTTGCTCAGATAATATTAATATTAATGAAACACATTCTTCTTGAATATTTTAAGGTACTATCTGCTTCAAATTTAGGAACAGCATGTCATAGACTGGAACCAAAGTACATTAGGTCTTTTTCCATTAATCTTGTTGTCTTCAATAGGCTTTGGACCAAACTCTTAAAACATCTCACACATAAGGTGAAGAGAAAAACAAATTCCAATTATGCCAAATAAGATCAGGTAAGATGAAGCCAGAGCATCTACACTTATCTTCTACCTCCATCTTCCTGGCTAATGCTACCCAAAGGAGAGATTTCTCAAGACTTTCACAATTGCAAAAGTGATAGTGAACAAAACAGTGAAAAAGTAGGCTGATTACTTTTTGGTTAGTCAGCAAGAAAATGTGTCCTACGTTGCGCTGTGTAACTAACACATTCATCCATGTGTCTAGAAACCACCCATCCTGCCCTCCCCAAATTGCCTTGGTTAAGAAAGAATATTAACCTGATTAAGAGCTTAGCTGCATTTAACATTTAAAACAAATGGGGGTAAAAATTTAAATGAAACACTTTGAATTGAAAAACCTAAACAGTTTCAGGGGGGTTTTTCAGAATTTTATTAATTCCCCCTCTGTTTGTCATATGACAAAAATTGATGGCATTTTTTAGTCAATTTTCCTTTTTTGGTGGGGGGGGTAACAAAAACGGGGAGTTATCTTGGTTCAACATTGGTTCCACACAACCTTTCCAAATGTTTCATGGTAACATGAGCAAGATACAAATGCACATACACACATACAAATCCTCCTAAGTACCCAAGAGCCTGACCATTACGGCACAAACCTCTGATGAGAGAGATCAGAGTTGAAGACTAGCTAGCCTGATCTGATTCATAGATACTAGGGTCAGAAGGGACCTCAACAGATCATCGAATCTGACCCCCGGGCCCAGGCAGGGAAGAGTGCTTGGGTCAGATGACCCCAGCCAGGTGCCTATCCAGCCTTCTCTTAAAGACCCCCAAGGTAGAGGAGAGCACCACCTCCCTTGGAAACCCATTCCAAATTTTGGCCACCCTTACCATGAAGAAGTTTTTCCTGATATGTAGTCTAAATGTGCTCTGTCAGTTTGTAACCTTTGTTCCTTGTTACCCCAAGAGGCGCCCTGGTGAACAGAGCATCTCCAATCCCCCTAATGAATTTGTAGGTGGGGGATTTAGATTTGAAGCGAATCTAAATCTTTCAGATTACAAATGAGAACCACTGACATTGCCTACCCACATTTTACTGAAAAAATTCTGATCATTTTTCCTCATAACCTCTGGGAAGGAAGTTCATTGTACTTAATGACTAGTCCTCAATGACTCAAAGCCTAGTTGGAAGGATACATCAAGTGGAGTTCCCCTGGCCTCTGTCCTATGCCTGGTATAGTTTAATATGTTCATTAATCATTTGAACAATGGGATCAAGTGCGTACTTTGCAAATTTAAAGATAACACCAACTTGGGCAGAGTTGCAGATGCTCTGAAGGTAGAGATAGGATCCAGATTGAACAGGAGAGACTAGAGAAATGGCCCACAACCCATCAGTTAAGATAAGGACAAGTACAAAGTCCTGCACTTGGGATCAAATAATTGCATGCACAAAAGAACCAATGAATGAGTGGCTAGGCTTCAGCAGCAGAAATTTAGGTTGGAGATTAGGAGGAACTGTCTATAAGAGCGGTCAAGCATTGGAACAGGCTAACTAGGCAAATTATAGTATTCCCATCTTTGAAAATTTTCAAAAGCAAGTTAGACACAGTTGGTTGGGATGGTTTAGTCAGGGGTTACCCTGCTTACAGCAGACAGCTGAACTAGAATACCTCATAATATACCTTCCAGCCCTTCTTTACTATGATCCTGTAATCCTAAATTTGACTGATGAAAGAACATGGACAGAAAGTTTGATTTATGTTTGAATATATTTTCACAGCCATTCAGTATGAGTCATAGTCATGCATTATTTTCCTGGCACTGGAAGACATGTCACAATTCAGTGTTTTTTAGCATGCAGAGAATTTTCCAAATACATAAAAAATTGTAATTGGCAAATTTTAGTCTATCTTTACGGCTGAGATTTGAGTCGCACAGAAAAAAAGAACAGTAAGAGTTAAGTTTACCATTGCAGTGCCTTCATCCTTTCTCCCATGCTGCTTTTCCTCAATCTTGAGAAGAGCTTTCAAAAAAACATCAGCAAAGCTACCTCACCATTCTTCTTCAAATCTTTTAGCATGGTTCCTGCCAAAACCTCCTGATGTCAAATTACTAAGATACTGGGGCTATGGTTTGGGGTACTGACCCAAGCAGTAGCCCATGCTTGAGCTACTGACCTAAGCAGTACTTACATTGTTTTTTTTCCCCCCCTGTTCTCTGTTTCTACCTATATCCATTTGTGATCTCTTGTCTTAAACAGTAAACACTTCGGGGCAAGGAGCATCATTTTGGTCCTTGCTGAATAGTGGGGAAGAGTCACTTCCCTAGAAGTGCTGGCAACACTCATACCAATGTAGCCCAGTATGCCGTTAGCCTTCTTGGTAACAAGGGGACATTGTTGGCTCATACTCAGCTTATTGTCTACTGTAACCCCCAGGTCCTTTTCTGTAGAGCTGCTGCCCAGCCAGTCAGCCCCCAGCCTGTACTGGTGCATGGGATTGTTCTGTCCTAAGACAGAACTTTGCACTTGGCTTTATTGTACCTCATGAGATTTCTTTTGGCCCAATCCTCCAATTTGTCTAAGTCTCTCTGAATCCTTACCCTACCCTTCAGCACATTTACTACTCCCCCCGCCAGCTTAGTATCATCTGCAGACTTGCTGAAGGTGCATTCTATGCCATCTTCTAGGTCGTCGATGAAGATATTGAACAAAAGCTGCCCAAGATGAACCCCTGGGGCACTCCACTTGATATCAGCTGCCAACTAGGCATCAAGACATTGACTACCACCCTCTGAGCCCAGTGAACCAGCTCGTTTTCTATCCATTTTATGGTCCATTTATTCAATCCATACTTCCTTAGCTTCCCTGAAAGAATGTTGTTGGAGACCATATCAAAAGCCTTACTAAAGTCAAGGTACACCACATCCACTGGTCTCCCCACATCCACAGAGCCAGTCATCTCACCATGGAAGGCAATCAGGTTGGTCAGGCATAATTTGCCCTTGGTGATTCCATGCTGATTGTTTCTAGTCACCTTCTCCTCCAAGTGCTTAGAAATGGATTCCTGGAGGATCTGCTCCATGATTTTTCCAGTGACTGAGATGAGGCTGACCAGCCTGTAGTTCTCCAGATCTTCCTTTTCTCTCTTTCTTAAATATAGTCACTATATTTGCCCTTTTCCAGTTGTCCAGGACCTCTCCTGATCATCATGAGTTCTCAAAGATGATGGCCACTGCCTATGCAATCATATTAGCATATTAATACTTCTGCAACAATGGCAGCAGACAGGAGGCGCCCCAGATCAGGGAAGTCCAAATGTGGGCTATTCCATGACATTCAGGAAGAAATGCCAACGAAAAGGATATCATCTTACCTAATGACTGACAGAAGCAGAGAGAATTGTGGCTGGTTAATACCCTTTGTATTTATTCTTGCTTTGGAAGTTTGGTTCAAAGATATAGTTGATCATGAGGAAAAGTTCTTGAACTACCAAGTTGTTGGGCACTTCATTCTGCCAAAGAGTTTCCCCAACAAGTTACACTAACATAACAAAAGTCTTGGGCTAAAGCTGCAGGTGTGCTTCATGCATGTTCGGTCCATGAGTACAGAGGTATTTTTGTTGAGGGTTGGTGGCAAATAGTGCATTTATTAGACCATACATGATAAGAAGTCATTCTGCCGTATAGATACGAGGAGGCTAAGAGAATATGATGCAACTAAATGGTGTTTAATAGAATGACATAAATTATTAAGGTGATAATCTTCAAATCATTAATAAATTTGGAAGATGGGTGTGAACACTTAGATTTGCAGATGGCACCAAATTGGGTAGACTTGCAGACTGGAGAGTAGGGTTAAGATCCAGAATGACCTTGATAAATTGGACAAGTGCTCTGAAATCAATCAAGTAAAATTCAGTGAGGTTAACTGTAAACTCCTGCCCTGGGGATGGAATAATTGCATTGAGAAATATAGACTGGGGAATGACTGGTGAGGCTGAAGTACTGGAGAAAAGGACCTGGGGGATTATAGTGGATTATAAAATGAATACGAGTCAACAATATGCTCTCATTACAAAAAAGGGCAATGATATACTGGGCTGTATTAATTGGAACATTGCTTCCTAAGTCAAGGGAAGTGATCCTTCTGCTCTCTTCAGAATCAGTGAGGCCACATCTAAAGTAATGTGTCATTTTGGACACCACACTTCAAGAAGGACATTGACAAATGACAAAGAATCCGGCAGAGAACAACTAAAATGATTAGGGGGTGTTAGAAACATGACTTAGGAGGACAGGCTGAAAGAACTGGGATTATTTAGTTTGGAAAAGAGAAGAGTAAAATGCAATTTGATAATAGTCATCAAATACCTAAAGGGTAGTTATACAGAGGATGGAGGTGGACTAGCCTCTGTGGCTCCAGGGGCAAGACAAGGAAAAATAGTCCTAAATAACAGAAATGGAAATTTAGGTTGGATATTAGAGTGGGTTATATCAGGGTTGTCCAAGTGGTGGCCCATGGGCTGCATATGCCCCCCAAGGAGTTAATGTGCGACTCCAGGGATTCCAGTCCAGGCACTGCTCCTCCCTTTGCTCTCTTGCAGCTGCCCTGAGTCTATAGGCCCCCTCCCTCCTCTGGCATCTGCTTCTGCCCCCACCTCTGGAGGTGGGGCAGGGCAACTCACAGGGCTGAGGGAGCCCACAGTCAGAAGGTTCAGGGGAACCTGGGGTTGCCCGCCACAAAGCAGAATGGTGCAGAGCGGGGCATGCCATGCAGTGGCACCAGCACAGAGTGGCAGGGAGGAGCCTATGCTGAACAGTGCCATGTGTAGCTTAGGAAGCATGTGGCCAAGGGGCCTATGGGGTAGGTCAGCTCTGGGATAGCCAAACACTTGTCTGGGCTTGTTTAGAAAATGATGATCCTGCCTGGAGCAGGGACATGGACTGGATGACCTCCTGAGTTCCCTTCTGGCCCTACATTTCTATGATTCTACCCTTCATTACACTATTTTCTGGCATCTTAAGTGCTGAAGTCTTTAGCATCAGCTAGATTCATGCCCACTGTACATGTTAACTTGCTCATTTTAGAGCTGGGTCAGCATCAGAAGTGATGCATTTGGAGGCATGTGTGTTCCAACTTCTATCAGTTATGAATGATTTGTATAGAAAAGATATAATCACCACTATCTCAGAATTTCAGTTTGGGGGACAAATTCCTGATAGCCTAAGTAGTAATTAATCTTTTTGCTTTAAATGAAATTTTTGGGTCACGGTTAGTTCTCACCACCCATGTCATTTCAGACTAAAGAGAGTAGATGGGGTGGTTTTACACATTTGAATAGATTCTTTATTCCTTTTTGTTTTGCTACATCTGCTAGTCATTGAAAACATTAAGAATCCTTCATGGATCACTGAAAAATATTAAATTACATTCTTTGAACATTCTGCTAAGATAAAGTCAGAGGCAAAAATAAGAACACTTTTTGCCTGTGCTAATTTGCATATTTTAAAAAATAAAATAGGTCAGAGACATTTTTGATAAAACAAATGAAAAACTGGGATATTTTCACCTTTCTCTTTGTCCATGTCACATCATCTTGTTTGGGTTAGTGAAACTGGAACAACACCGTTAGACTATTCCACCAGATACAAAAGATCAGAGAGGACCTGTAACAACTGATCAAGTGATACCCCACCAAGAATCATGTGTTTTGTCAAGTAATAAAGCTATTGCCAGCATTACAGTAAAGTTGCTTTTGCCAAATAGCTTTTCATTGTCTGATGCTGTGGGATTATGGAATAAAAGACCCTGTTGTATATATGTAAAAGGTATATACATATGCATGTCTGCATATACATAATATATGTAAATATACACTATATACATCTAATTATGTATATGCACAAGGCATTTACAGAAATTGTCCACAACTATTAATGACTTAAGGTATATTGTACCTTAGGACATTTGGTACATAAACATAAGTTGCTCTAGTTTTCAGAATAACATCCTTTGCTTTTAATTAATTCAGTGAACTGACTTCAGGGACTGACTTTATTCATTTTATACCATTCTCACATTTACTGAAATAAATAGCTTCACCCCAGAGATAAACTGGGCCCTATGTTCTAAAAAGTGCTCCCAACTGTAGCTTTTCTTAACGGTCTATAAATATTTCATTTGCGGTGGCAAAAGACTCTATTTTATTTTAGTAGCTTAAGAGTGATGTTGTAGCTGTAATACTCCAGAAATTACGAGAGAGGCAAGAATGTCTTAGGGTGAAATCTTTTAATGGACTAACTGTGTAGTTAATATAAAGTTAGACACGCTTTCAAATACAAGACATTCTTCATCAGATCTCTGATCACTGTTTTCCAATAATGAGAATTTGCAGCCATGTACATATCATATAGTGACATGCCTTTATAATAAAAACAGCATCATATGAGCACTGTTATTCAATTCTTAGTAATTAATTGCAAAGAATGGCCAAGATTTAATTTTTTTAAAGACCTATGACAGATATCAGTGAAGAAGGATATTCTCAAAGCACAGCACTCATAGATTTGTTATTATGCTTCAGCAGCTCAATTGTCTAATTACTGAAGTATGTAGTAGTATATCTATCACAGGTACTGTTACTAATCTGCTATATCAGCACAATATAAACTGTTTTCTATGAATTTAAAAGCCAGCAAGGACACTATTGAAATACACTGGTTTCAATTCTCAGATGATTTGTAAAATGTACTTACAAAGTATGAACAAAACTTTAAAACTCATTTCTTCATTATTGAACTGCTTACACCAGAAAGCTATTTTCTAAGTTCATGTTAAAATAGTTTACTATAATATTTGTAATCAGAGCCAACAAATTCCCAGCAGCGGTACAAAAAGCCTCCTAAGCAATATTTCTATAACACTGGCTATAGTTCCACAGTACACACAGTACAAGTACACATAATCAAATACTTAATACAAAAATTTTAAATAATGTTGAATAATAGTCTTTGAGTTTCAAAGTTTTGGCAGACAGCCATTTACAAATAATAGACTAAGTTGTAAAAGCAGTGTGTTTTGAAATCCACTTATTACTTAAGCTATCAGTATTGCTTTTCCATTATAGTCTAAATATGTGGCTTTTATAAGAAAAATTATCCATGGTATATTCTTAAAACTAAGCTTAGATGTACTGAGCCTCTACTTGGGCCCAAATCTACAAGGTATCGAGTATACCCTGAGACTTGGCAAATCTACTGATACCACTACATGTAAGGACTGAATGCTTTCAAACCAGTACATGGGATTTAGCCACATGCATCTAGATCCTTTGCAGTCCTTTTACAAATGTCAGTCCAGGATCCTGTGAAGTCAAGGGGAGTTGAAGATGCTCAGGTATGTAGATCATATGCCCAGGGCACAAAATATCAAGATGACACTAACTATCATTAAAGAATTGCTCTAATCAACTTTCTCATAAATTGTTTCTTAATACAGGTTTCCCTCGCTTTATGCTGTACATGTGTTCCTGGAAACCAGTGCATAACTTGAATTCATATGAAGGAAACCCACTCCACAATGTAACGAATAGGGATATGTTCCAAGGCCTTGACTGTACTGACCCCCAGACCTACTTCTACCACTTTTACAAGACAATTTGGATACTCACCAACAGCAGACAGTACACACAAGCACAGGGTGATGGTGAATGTTACTATAATGGGGATGGCAACTACAGAAACAGGTGTCACAGACAACGAGCGAGGAGCACAGATCCACACAGAAGACTATATTTTGGTGCGTGTCGTTCCCACAATGCACTGCACAAAGCAGTGGACTGCAAGCTTCCACCACACCAATCGCATGCAAGTGAATCTACCTCGCATATAATGAATTTTTGGCATAAAAAGGGTCATTGCATAAAAGTGAATTCACATGTACAGAATCCGCATAAAAGCGCGGGGAACCTGTATCCCCTACAGCCCTTGTAGATTTTGAGGCTGCATACAATTGGAGAGATTTGGCCTTAGCAGAGCTTTGACTCAAACTATAAAGGAAGAATGAAATTCCAGGATAGGTCTTTAAACAGAAAAACATGAGGCTGGACAAATCTGGTGAACTTCTGATTGAGGTTCTCCAGTACCCAAATAGTTAAAAAATTCCAAGCTCCCCCAATTCAAACTTCAGCATAATCATTTTCCTATAAGTATTAGGGCTCTCCCTCATCTTTCCTGGGTTGCTGGTTTTTCCATGGAGAGATCCACAGGGGTGGGAAAAAATGAACTAAATAGAACCTAGTCATCCATCACAAGGGAAACAAGGAACAAAGCTCCTAGAAAGGGTTACTTCATGAGTGCAGATACTCAGGGAGAAAGGGGGAGGAAGAGAATTGAACAGGATTTCTCTTAGAAGAGAGTGTCACTGTCTTTTTGATGCCCTCCCCCTTCATGTGGTTTCTGTTTTCCTGTATTCTCAGTGCTCCCACTACAGTATTTTTCCATGAGTTGCCACTCTGAGGTCAATGCAAACTAAGAATGGCCTTTAAGGAATTTCCAGGATGTTTTTAGGACTATTAATTATGTTTGCTGCTTTTTGAGCAAACAATATTTCATATTGATCAAACTGCATGCTTTTGGGCATAACCCAATTGCTTGTGGAGGCAATAACAGAGTTTCTTTATATTATAGGATTTTAAAATGGCCAGGTACAAGGTTAGTTTTCTTGAGGGGAGGTATCAGACGTTGGGCAATGACAGAAACAGGAACCAATACTGGGTGGATTTGAGGTAAATTTTTCAGGAGAACCTAAATGACTGAGCCAGAACCACAACGGGGTAGAAGTGTCACAACATTCAGCATTTCTGTGCCCGACTTCTAGATGTCCTTCCTCCTCTTTGGAAACCTTAGCCTTTACTAGGTTCCCAGGCTCTACACAACACATGGATTAAGCATCTAATGGAATATTGCTAGCATGTTGAGTAAGAAGCTGACTAAAGCTAGCCAGTAGGAAATCCCAAGAGGGGTGAGACTTGCTAGGCTAGGTACTAATGAGAAACCAGAGATCCCTCAAGGTTAAAGTTCTGGATCCAATGACACATTCAAAGGGGAACAGCAGCAAAGATTGAAATTCACTTCAGAACACCTGGGAACCTGTTGTTAGGGTCTTCTCCTGGAATGTGGGAGACCCAAGTTCAAGTTCTGGCTCATAAATCCCCTCTGCCCTTGATGTGGGCCTCCCACATCCCGGCAGAGTCCTTTAGTCATTGGGATATTGGGTAAAATGGGAATATACATCTTTGTTCAACCCAGGCTACCTCTAGTGCAAAATCCAATCCAGTGGGCACCTCCAAGATTGGGTTCTTATGCCAAGGTAAGTGGAAGAGGGAATGCCTGGTTTGAGAATCCTGCCAGGGTGTGGACACCAAGCAGCTATTTAGAGGAGTTTTGTACAACTGCAAGGTGAAGCAGCAACTGAGTGAGGGTTTTGAGGATGTCATTGATCATGGAGCAGATCCTCAAGGAACCCATTGTGAAACACCTAGAGGAGAACAAGGTAATCAGGATAACTAGTATGGATTCATGAAGAGCAAGTTATGCCTGAGCAACCTAATTTCATTTTATAAAGTGCCAGGCTCTATGAAGGAAAAGCAATGGATGAGTTAGTTGAGTTTTAAATACATAACATGAATAAACTTGGTTCACTTCCTTTACCTATGGTCTTTTTTACCATTAGAATTATATATGCTCATTTATATTTCATAAACCGATGCATACACAAAAAAGCACATAGTAGTATTAATGGCTATAGAGGCCCCATCATTCTCATGAGAAGTGAAATGAAGCTCCTGATAGAGAGGAAGGATGAATTCGTAGTTAAAGCATTAAATTGGGCTGTGGGAGATCTGGATTCAATTTCTGCCACAGACTTCATTATATAGCTTGCCTGAGATTATACCACTTTATATCACTTGTAAATTAGGAACTCTGCTTCACCTCTCTGAGTCACCTTTTGTCTTTTTAATTCTACCTATTTACATTTTCACTGACATCCTGCCACACTTTTAGCTTCTTTGATTTCTTGGTATGTCAGAACAGCAGAGACTCCCTATGCCTGAAGAAGGGTGACTGTACCCAAAAGCTTATTATAAACCTTTTCCAACTACTCAGTTGGTCTAATCAAAGACATCACATCTACTCAAAGAGCCTTGCCCGCCTATGTCCTTAGACCAATGTGGCTACAACCAAAAACTTAGGAACAGGAATACCACTTTTCTCCTACTGTGTTTCTGGCTTTTTTATTTACATTTTAAACTCATCTGGGCTCTTATCTTTTGGAAGTCTCTCATGACAGAGCTCTAATTTCAGTCTAAAATATGCCACCATAAGCATGTCTGTGTAGTCATAAAAGATCCTCTGACATTTTTTCTGAACATAAAAGTGCTGGCTATAGTAACTCATTTAAATTCTAGCTAGTGCAGTTATATGGTCCCTATCTCTATTAGAAATTTCAGCAGAATGGATGCACTATTTTCCGCTTACTGCTAATAGTAAGGAAACACCTGTGGGTGTTTAGATGTCTTGTGTTTGCAGCTTCCCTAAATCTGTATAATTCTTCAGTGCAAAGCTTCTGAAATATGCCTTAGAGCAACAGAAGTGTATTTTATGTTTCTTTAATAAGTACTGCCCCTTAGCTGATGATATTATGGTGGAAGTTCTGACTTTGTACAGTGCGTACATATAAGCATAAGATTAGAGCTGGCCCCAATGATCAATTTTTTGAAGAGTGAAAGATGCAAGGTGGGATGTAGTTGTTTCTAGTGAATATGGGGTTTGTTTTCATCCCAAAAGACAGGTAAGTATGGAAGGGCAGATGCCATATATTTAAAGAGAAAATGGGACTCCATATGCAGACTATCTACCTTTGTGCAAAGCTCTACAAAGTTAGATGTGTTGTTGCAGGTTTGTTTCTGGCATATTTAATAACAAGTGAAGTAAACATTTCAGAAAGAGCACATCTATTTTAAGTAGATAAGAACATTTTGGAGGGAAAGCAATGGAAAGCTTCTGTTTTGTAATTGATGAGTGCATTTTCAAGACCTCTTTTGCTGTTGGCTTCTTCCAACAGAGGGAAGACAGACAATCGCCCAAAGGAGAAGCTGGCTTTACCAGGAAGATGCTCAAGAATTTGACCCAAAATCATGAAGTACATTTTTGAGTCAAGATGACCAATTGTGGACCTTAATGGTACTTGTACATGATAGCTGGCCAACTCTGATGTCTGCAGGCAATAGCAGGTATCACTTAATGCACTAACTTTGGAATATGATTTACAGCTGCAACTCTTTTTTGTAGGTAGGTGATATCTCATTTTGTTCTGACAGCTTTACATGCTCATATTTTGGAAGACTGCAATTGCCTTCCATGCTAATTGGATTCTGCTTCTTTAGACTCTGACACAGACATTTAGCACAAAAAATAGATTGCTCTTTCCTCAGCC
Organism: Crocodylus siamensis; assembly: GCF_052110815.1. Lineage (NCBI taxonomy): Eukaryota > Metazoa > Chordata > Crocodylia > Crocodylidae > Crocodylus > Crocodylus siamensis. The sequence goes on from NC_143398.1 coordinate 72,211,532, forward strand.
ATCTGGCAAGGGAGCTGAAACAACAATTTTTGAGTAAAAAAAACCCAGCAGACATCTGAAATAATGCCACCGTATCATAAGCCCTCCCAGTGTACAAAGTCAGCAGTCAGACAAGTGTGAAAATGATGAACACACTGTAGGAAAAGCATGAAGTACACAATATCATTTCATCATTCCCTCACAGTAAACCCAAGTGTTGCAAGACAAGGAACTTATAGCTATCTTTTCTTGTAAAGTAAATCCCATGTGCTGAACCTTGCAGCCCCAACACCAAACCCCATGTTAGGAAAACATTAGTAAAAATGAGGTTTTGGCAATGAGGTTCTAAGTGGTGATAAAACCATGTTTTTTCCTCAAAAATAAAGAAAAATAAAGCTTAAGTTATGGCTCCTTGCGAACATAGTCAGTGTGGCTCATTGTAATGTTTATCTGCACTACGGACATAACCTTCCTAACTGAAATCAGTCTTAGAAAAGTGTTTTTTAATTAAAAAATTCCTATACTCCAGGCCTGTGAATCTGCCTCAGTCACTAGGCATAATATAACAAAGTCTACAGACAGATGGTTTAATCAGTTAAGAAAGCTAAGAAAAAAAGGATAAGACAGCGGTAATAAGTACCTGGGTAATTACTACTTTCTAAAGTAAAGGTATTCCTCCTTAATGGTATACTAAAATAGAGGAAGGGAAAATTCAAGGTCATATTCCTAGACTTTCCCAACTCCGGGAAGGGCAGAGTGAAATGCTTCTCTGACAGCCAAGCACAATTATTATATTGTGGGTTAAGGACACTAAATATTAAAATGCACAACGCAGGCTAATTTTCTATACAGTTTACGTATGTTACATCCACAATTCACTATGGAGGATAGCCAGCAATGGACACCATAAGAGTTAAACTCAAGAATCCCAGGATTAAAGGGAATGTGATAGACGTCAGACCCCTGCTAATGAAGTATTAAATTTTTGCTTGCATTTATCCATATGCACCTTGTACTCAACAAAACAGTAACTGCATTGACAAAACATAGCTATTGTTTGAGAGCATTGTGGCATTTCAGTTCCCAGTATGGTTTTTCTAGAAAAACATAGCTATCTAAGGGATCTAAAGGGACTATCATGGCAGCATTTGAGTGCTCAGAACTGAAAAATTGCTCTGGGCACGCATTTGACAGAGCGACTGCCCAGAACAAAGTAAAGAACATTTGACAGAAACTCATTGTTCTGAAACGCACATTGTTTAATCAGAGATAAGCTTAGGACTCAGCATGCACAGAAAGGGTGCAATGGAAGAGTATCCGAGTATAAAGCTCTACCCTGATCATCTATGTACTAAAAGAAGCCAAAATTAGCGATTCTACAAGGACATTAACAAGTTCCCCTTTTCTGCTTTTCTATATAATCTGTTGTTGAGATACACTTTGCTATTATTATTTCCATTTTGCCATGGGTCAGTCCCATCAGCAAATGGGATGATTCAGGCAATCAAGTACTTTATGATAAGTGTATCACGGTCTAGCCCTACATACATAAACACCTTAGCAACTCTTACACACAACTATCTCCAGCTATCCTAACCATGCTTCCAACATCTGTGCACTTGAACATACCTGCATGGCATATTAGCAGAATATGCTTTCTCCCAAGTAAACAGTAACAGTTCACCTCCATTATCTTCAGGGGAAAATTTCAACATGTAAGAAATTCAGGATTGATCTTCAGCTGAGTCATGACCAAACTATGAACTTCCCCATTAACACTACATTCTTTCTATTGGTGGTGGTAGTAGTGTAATAGGACAACGTATAGGACTATAAGACAGTATTTTCAAGCAAAATTGCAATAGCCATCCCTTTTTGGCAACTTAGCTTCACATTTAGGGGGTTTCCAAAAGACTGTTCAAACTGGGGAAAAAATGTGGAAGTGAAGCTAACCTTAGGGAATAACATCTCTGTCTAGTAGCCTTCCACAGATTACCATCAGCTGTCAAAAGCTGCTATGCATCTTTTCCAGATCTGGGAACTGAGCAGATGAATGCCTAGATGGACTATTTAGTGGTAGCCATAGTAACCCTCAGTCCTTTGAAGCTCCAGCTAGCATATTTCTCCTTCCTGTCAGATGTGGTGAGCAATACACAGGAAAGCAGTTATATGATCAGACTGAGACACAGCAGAGATTTTACAATAATAATAATTTACGAATTTCAACTATTTCAGTTTGCATAACGCCTAGAAATACTCAAGGTACCTTTTTCAAAGAGTCAGTTGTACTGGTACAAACAGGCAGTGTCAGCAGCATCCACAGACAAGAAGCAAAACAAGCCACACTGACACACCAAGCTCATCACTCAGTTCTCCTCCTCCTCCCCAGATACCCAGGAAAAGCAAAAGGCTTTAAAGCATGCTTTGAAAGTCAACAGATTTGACCTATTTCAAACCAGGGGAAGGTTTATTCAGGGATGCCTTGCCAATAACTTCCTCTTGTTTAAACTAAGTGGGATCCAGCTTGAGCACCCCACTGCTCTTACCTGCAGCAGTACAGCATAATGGAGTCTCAAACCGGCAGCTTCCAGGCTATTGATACCTTAATCAGTTAAACCCACCACCTTAAATTCCTCCAGGAACACAGGTCATAACTGAAGTAAAGCAGGAAGCAGTAGACCCCCTCTAAGGAGAGACTGACTCCTGAACCAGCTCCAGTCTGAGTTAGCTGCAGGAGTAGCGTGACATATGGGTCACTATGTTCGGAATAAATTCAAGCCTACTGCTTCACTGATACTTGAGGCCTTTTATGCGTTCGGTGAGGCACAGCTCCAGAAAAGCACATGTTTAAAATGCACAATGAATGAGGCATGTGCATGTCAAGGGTATGTTCACTTTTGTGCCCAGCATGACACAGATTCCATCTATGCATTCATCTGCTCAGTCCATCTAGGACATACTCTTCAATGGTCTATCCAGGCATTCATTTGCCTTCATACATGCACGCATGTGCGTATTGATATATACATACACCCAAATACAATTGTAAAATTAAGAAGTAAACCATGGTTTCACCTTCTGATGTGTGTATGTGTGCACATGCATGGGCGGATCCAGAATTTTATAAAGGGAGGTGCGGGAGCAGCAAATGGCATTTCGGGGCTGGCTGCAGCCCCTGCTCCCAGGTTTCCCCTACACCAAGATGGGCAAACCATGCAATGGGAGCAACAGCTAGGGACTTTTTTTTTTTTTTTAAGTCCCTGGATCAGGGAAGAAGCCCCAGCACACACAAATGCTTTCTGTTCCCTCTCCCTTCCCCTCCATGCTCAGTGGCACTATCCTGTAATTCTCCCCTCCCCACCCACTGCCACCACTGTCCCTAGCTGGTCTGTACCACTGTCCCACAGCCACTCCTGCACCACTCCAGCCAGCGTGTGCAGGGATCTGGGCTCAGCTTCAGACAATGGTAGCCTCACTGAGCCTGCTCCCAGACTGACAGGGAACACCCTGGGGCACTAGATGTAGAGGGAGATGGTGAGGTGGAGGGAATGGGGTGAGAGGGACACCTACCCACTGCCACTGTTCCTGGCAAACCCCAGCCTCTTGCACAGCCTAGCTGGAGTAGGACAAAAGCAACTCTGGAATTTCTCCCATTCCAGCTCAGCCAGGGACAGTGATAGTAGTGGGTGGGAAATAGAAGGAATGGGAGGGAAAGGGACATGCCACTAAGCATGGAAGCAGAAGGCGGGGGTGGAATTCTTACCTGCTTTGGGGACCAAAAAGAAAACGTCCCCAACCACTGCTCGGACAGCATAGTCCAAAGCAGAGTGCAACCATACTATTGCACCTGCTCTGGGTCAACCCGTGTGTCTGTGTGCACATGACAGAGTGTGTGATAGAGAGCGAGAGCGGGAGAGAGAGAGAAACACAGATACAGTACATGATAGGCTATAGTTATAGAGTGAGAGGTACTAAAAAATCTGTACTTTACTATTATATAAAAAACCATGCCTAAAGCAATTAGATTGCCAAGCCAAGCATTCTTGTTTGGAAGTGCCAAAGTTATGCACTTTCATTGTGACCGAGCCTTTCATTACATGATCACAAACTGTAATTTTCTCCAGGGGCCCTGTCTCATTCTCTAAACAAGATGGATTTGCTCTAAGCATCAATCAAAGGTTTGTCATGAAAGAGACATATGTCTGCAAGTCCAGGCTCATCTGTTGCAGAAGCTGAATCTGAAAGCATAGGCAAGGAAGTACAGAGGGAGAAGAGATAGTTTTGTGGGTAAGGCAACTGAATGCTGTCCTGGAGACCTTTTGCCTCTGCCACAGATTTCTCATGTGATGCTGGACAAATCATTTTCACCTAATTTCTCAAAGATGTTTCTTAGTTCCCTCTGTTTACTTTGATATCCTGGGGTCTGATCTACAGAAGTGCTGAGCACTTACAACGATGACAGAACATAATGGGAGTTGTGCTTTGAACATAGGAAGCAATTACATACTCTGAAAAATCAGAGCATACGTGCCTCAAATTGGGCACCTAAAGTTTAGTGGATATGTTTGCTCTTTACCTCAGTGTCTTCCATACCTTATGGAGGAAAATGTGGATATCACAACCCCCTCATGTCATACGGATGTTGCAAAACTAAGTTACCGAAATAGTTAGCTGCAACAGTAATGAGGACCAGAGAAAAGTCCATGAAGAAATTAATCATTCTGTCTTCAGAGGAAGGCTTGAACAATGTCCCTATAGAAGTACATACTGAGCAATAAGGCAAGAACAAAATGTTAAATAACTACTCATTAGAAGTGCATCATCCATCCTCTGCACTGAAGGAGACAGAGGTCTTGTGAGGAAAAAAATAGTACCTGATCATGTAATTAAAGACTGCTTCATAATGAATACTTACAATTCTGAAACTACTTAACTAGGGACCTACTCAAATAGAGGAGGCAGGCAGCCAATTTGCAGACAGATCATGGGGCCAGCCACCATTTTTGCAGGCTTATCATGGCAGGTCCCCCCCATGTCTCTGGCTCAGGGGCCCCAGTGGCTCTTCCCCTCACCACTGACTAGCGGAGAGGGCTGTCCATGATACAACCCTGCCCATCACTGCTGATTCGTGGAGAGGGGCAGGGCTGGATAACAGGATGCCTTAACCAATCAGCAGCAAGAGGTGGGCGTGACAGTCATCTTTGCAAGTCTCCCTTGTGCCAGCGGCCAGAATGGATGGGCCATAGAAGACATGAGAACTGCTAGCTTCCAAAAGGAAGCCAGCATTTTATTTTTAGTAAGATTTTTATTTTCATGGAGATCGCCTGATTTCATGTACAATGCCCAATTTCACGATTTCTGCAAAATCTGCAAAACTGTGAATTGAGTAGGTCCCAATACATAACTTCTGAGTGCTTGACTTGGCAATCTTACAGTTTTTACGTTGTTGAAGTGTGGGGTATGGATTTATTAAAAGCTATTTTTATAACTTGGCTGCAAAACTTATTTTAATTGTTAAAATAAAGGTTTGCTTATAATACTGTGTAATCATAATTAGAGACTATATAATTCAAACACACAAGGGAATTCACATACTTGGACTTTGCAACTTTAACGTGCTTGTAATATAGTTTCTGTGTAATTTACTAGGCTTTTAAAAAAAAGCAAACTAAAAAAAGTCCATGATCTATCTCCTCTGAACCTTTCATAAGGTATTTTATACACAAGGGGATGCTAGGAGGAGTGGAACTATGCATTTAATGCAGAACCTAATGCTAAGAATAGCTTTTAACCTGGAAGAAGTTTCTGGTGCCATATCCATTTTGCCTGTGCAAAGCGGCTAGTATTCACTTCAGATTCGGATTTGGCCGATTTGGGGGACAGTGATTTGATTCAGTGATTCAAATCACTGTCCCAAATCAACTCGGCTGAATCCAATTCAGAGATTCAGCCGCCACCGAATCAGCCGAATCTCCGAATCAAACAGGCCCCATCCCCTGCCTGCTCTCCCAGCCCTGTCAATGGCAGCCCTGCCTGGCCCCAGTGTCCTGGCTCTTTTTTAAAAAAAAAAGCCCCACTCTCACCAGCTGCTTCCAGGCAGGGGGCAATGCCCGCTGCCCACCATGGCCCCATGCTGTATGGGGGGCTCTGCCATGATGCCCCAGAAGCCCCAACAGTCACTATAGGAGCTGGTGAGTTCGGGGCTTTTTTTTTTTAAATAACCAGGAGCTGGGGCCAGGCAGTGTGAGAGAGTGCTTATGCTAAGCGAGGCCTAGCATTAAAAAAAATGCACTAAAACTCCCAGAATGCTTCTAGGTGGTTGAGGAGTCAGCGATTGACATTCTGGTAATCACTTTCTGACCCTTAGATGAAAATACTGAACTTCTGACCTTTGAACAATGATAAAAATAGCAGACATGCCGCTTACATTGTTAAGAATAGGAAACTGCATTGCTAAACTGCAATGACAAAAAAACAACCGCATATTATGTCAGTTTTGACATTTTAACCCTGCAAAAACCAGCAAAACATATAGATGAATAATGTATTTAGGTTATAGAAAATTAGCATAAAAGAAATATAAAGGTCATTAAGAATTAACATAAGAAGCGTAATGATTATAATACAAAGCGTATCACCTGATATTATAATATAGATAAGTTAACTAAATAACCAATAGAAGTAAGAATTAGAAAATGCATATGTATAAGTGTTATCATATATAACTAATAGTAAAGTTATGTTAGATGCCTCACTTCCACCACAGGGACAGTTTTGTATCTTTTGCCTAAAAAAAGATAAGGGACTCCTTTTAAATGAGCTGTTGACCAGTTCTGAGACTACTGAATCAGGCAGCCGCACCTAGCCTCTGGGTTAGAGAGCAAGGGTTTGATTTGGGAACCTCGTGAACCAACAGACCTCCTTTAGTTTATGACTTTGTGAAACAATAAAAGTTTTAAATTGAACAGGTCTGAGTCCTATATAATTCGGCATTGAGCTCCCACAGGCAGGGCAGGCACAGGGGACGGCTAGGATAGTGGGGGTGGGACTTGTGGCAGAACCCCTCATGTAGTGTGGGGCAGTGGGGGGAAGTGAGGATTGCCCCCTCCACTGGCAAGAACCAGTGAACGTGGGGCTTTTTTTTTTTTTTTTTTTTTTTTTAAGAGCTGGGAGCTGGGGCTGGGTGGGGCAGCCACTGACATTGCTGAGAGAGCAGGCGGGGGTCAAGGCCTGGTGGGGGTCCCCCCATGGTCCCCTCCCCCCCACCATCGGCCCCTCCCCACCCTGCCCCCTACTTGCCAGCATGGAGTCTGGGTCCAGCTTCCCGTGGTGGCAAGTGGGGACTGCCTGAGTCTCTGAAGCTCTCCAAATCTTTTCTAAAACAATTCGGAGAGCTTTGAATTGATTCAGACCTTTTTATTAGTCTCATGATTTGATTTGGATTCGGAGATTTGGCCACTGAATCGGGCCAAATCTCCTCCGAACTGAATCGGTACCTGAAGCTTCACACAGCCCTAATATCCACTGCACACTTATGCAAAGGGGGCCATCACAGTCTGAACCTAAGAGTGTTTAGCTTGATATTATAACACAATGTAACAAGGATACAGTGCAGCAGTGGGCAAAATACAGCCTGTAGGCTGTACCTGGCCCACCAACTGATCCTATCCAGCCTGCCAGCCACCTGCTATGATGAGCTGCTGCCATTGTGGTGCTACTAGGAGATCAGTCTGTGCTGGTCATAAGGTGGGGGCCTGGCCTGGGGCAGTCATCTCCAAATTTCATGGTGTGGTGCGGCGGAAGCAGCTCATTGCAACAGGTGAGTAAACAGGACACCTACTCAACACCCTGCATTTTGCCCCATCTTGTACAGGCCCGGCTGCCAGCAGCCACAGTGCCAGGACTGCACAGCACCAAGAGGAAACCAGAGTGGTGGGGGATGCAGGGAGTGGGGCAGGGTGTATAGGACTCTGCGCTTAACCTACCCTGGCTGCAGCAGAGTGAAGCCCTCCATTCTCAGTCTTTCAGTGGAGGCCAATGGACTCAATAAGATCAACTGGTACTTCCCCCACCCTCCCCACTCAGGCCCTCAATAACTCACCAAAATTCATTAAATGGCTCTCCAGCCCAAATAATTGCCCACCCCAATATAGTGTGTGCAGGTAGCATGCCACCAATGGGCATGCTATGTTCTCTGTGACACAAATGAGTATTGAGTAGTTTGGTATAGTACATCTGTGCTGTCCTAATTATTCTTGTCTGCAGTGCTTCTTCATCATCCCTCTGGACATTTCAAGTCAGTTCCAGCCTCTCTCAGTTTGGTTGTCTTCTTTAAGTAGAACTGCTAAATCCTAACATATCTTTTCTTAGTAACTTTTTTTTCTGGCCTCTTTTGCTGAAGCAATCAAACTGAATAAAGAAATCTCTAATTCTTTCTCCCTCTCCCCCCCACCAGCATTTCCTCTATCTTTGTTAATTATCCCCTCTCCATGTACAGAAATAAGAAACATGTTCAGAGTTGTTGCACTGTACATAAAAAAAATCTACAGAAAAATCCATATGAGCCTAGATATACTGTATATAGGAAACAATATAATAACTGTATTAACAGAGCGAGGGAGTTTTCATTAACATGTTGGGATCTAGGAAAGTAGCCAAATAGCTCATTTTAATACATGCATTAAAGATACACGCTTTCTATTTGGTTTAAGTGTCTATGCCACACACATTTCTTTTTTCCCCAAGATAATATTTTTTGCTTTTGAAAACAAAGGGCATATGCTTGCCTTGAGCAGTTTTGTGTCCAGTGTCTGCTCTGTCTTATAGACAGCTGCTCATGTCAACTCCACCGGAAACAGATGGTGCTTTTTGCTTTAAGGCACAGTTTTGATATGCACTGACACCAAAGCTAGCTATGCAGTGGTGGTCTCCACTTTTATATCAGAAGTGAAAACACTTACAGACCTAATCTGAGATCAGCCTATTCACCATTTTCCCACTAAGATTCAGGGGGGAAAGTCAAATTGTCTGTTTTTATTAGCGCATACCATGTTACATTATCAGAGCAAATTGGTGATAGTACTTCCAGGGATAGTAATTATCTCAGAGCCAGTGCACAAATTCAGTGTGCTACAATTTGTTTGATTTTCTGCATCACTGACTAACTGCTTCCCTTCCCACCCTGCATGTGTCAGATCCATTCTTGATATCTAAATAAGTAATGCAAATAGCAAATGTTAAAAGGATGCTTAAATGTCATCATGAACAGAATCCATTGGGACAGATTCCCAGCTTGTGTAGCCACAACAGGTTATTGATTTACCATGATTTACAACACATGAGGGTCAGGCACAATCATTAACACTAAGTCTTTAATAGGGCACATATGAAAAAACTCACATGTTTGGAGTTGTACCAGTCTTCATTCAAAAGTAGTTGTACAAACTGTGTGCCAGCTCTGAGGTAATTACTTCTCAAGGTATGCCTTGTAAATGATAAATGAGGGGAGAGGTGGTTGGAAGTGGAGGGAAAAAGGGCTAATTTGGTTATTACACAGAAAAGGGATGTCACTCATCCAAATGTAAACATTCAGTACCAAATCTCAAGCCAGGCATCTCCTCCTGACAGTCTACAGGAGTTTGAGATGCTCAGTACCTCAGAGAATTTGGCCTTTAGATTTTGAGATTTTCCTTAAAAGGGGAATAAAGACTACGAATATAGGAGTTCTCTTTCAGGCAGTCCACTGTGCTGAACTTGGATTGCAAGTGGCACTAGCCTCATTTAATTGCAATCGCTACTTTGTGTCTCCAAGGCAGCTGTATGCACACTTAACACAGGTTTTTTTTTTTAAAGTGCATTCCTGTTTCATTAGGGAGCTTTATTTCAGTTTTTACCTGCAGACCCCAGCTGAGGTATAGCTTTGATACAGTCAGGCCTGTTTGCACCAGTACTGTTTAAAGAGGCAAAGAATGTTTTTAGAGCTGTATTTAAAGCGCAAGAAACCAATGCTCTGTATATCCTAAGAAAAGTTGAAGAAGAATTCAACTGACTAGTTGTTACTGATATAGAATTCACTTGATCTGTTTATACATTTTTACTTACTAGTTTTGCAATTTTTGAGGAAAACATGGAAAACTGTGATCACTATGAAAAATGGCATTGGCCACAATTTCCTATGGAGTTGACACCCCTTCCCTCCACCAAAAAAAAATGCTTACTGGAATACAAAGATTTAGACTTAAATTTAATACTTAGATTCCTAATATGGTAATTAGGTATGGTAAAATAATATGGTATTTCCATGGAATTTACCAGTTAATTATGTGGTTTTTGCCTCTTGGCCAATCAGTGGTGAGGGATGGAGAGGCTGGGACCCCTCCACCAATCAATGGCAAAGGGGCGGAGCCAACATGAAATGCCCACAAAAAAAATTAGCTTTGCGAGCCACAAGTGGGCCATAAAAAACCCTTTGTCGCACCACAATTTAAGTAGGTCCCTAATTATAACCCTGATCCAGAGCCCACTCAAGTTCACCGAAACTCATCTGAGCAAATCCTGGCACTTCAGAAGTCTATGGCAAAATTCCCACTTGGTCAAATCCTGGCTGTATTGAATCTAATGATTTCAATGGTCTTTGAGTCAGGCCTTAAATTACTTGTACAAGGTCACTCAGCAAGACAGTAGCAGTCAGAAATGACAGTCATTAGTATGCTGCCAACACAGTATTTAGTGACAAAACCCAGCTGTCACTGTAGTCAAGAATGGTGTTTCTTTAGCATTACTGTAAGTCTTATTAACATAGAACCAAACATGCATATGCATTTTCCTTTCTGTGTCAGATCCCAGGACAAGATTTTCTATTAATCTTGATGGTCTACATTCTAACCAGCCTCCCTTGTTTGCTCTCACACTGCTTCTGAAAGGACTGCAGGACTGCACAAAATAAAGAGACTTTCTTAAGTCAACACATGCTAGAAAACAGCAGCTGGGCAAAAGCACAGGCAAGCAGCATTTAGCCTTCCTTTACTTAATACCCTATCTTTTAGATGCTCTGGCTTTAAATGCTGTTGCTATTGGCAGCCTCTCATTTTCTCCCTGAAGCAGAGAAATGTGCTTCAGTCTGTTTGCCAGTGATGGCCTTTCCCAAGAAGAAAGACTCAAAACCTATCATGTTGCTTGGGATTTTGTGATTTGGGTCACTATTGACTAGGAAATGAGATAATCCACTAAGCAAAGTTCACTTTAGGCCACTAATTGGACCGAACTCAATTCCTAAAAAAGAAAAAAGTCCATTTATTTTTCTCTCCCGCCCGCTGCCCCCCACATAGGCTTTATCAATTTGTGGGAATAGCAATAAAGGAAAGGCAAGATATAAGGGTCACTTAAGAACTAATGCGTTGCTGCTCTGTGAACCCTAATGTTTACCTTGACAATGGACTGATCATACACCAGATTCCCATCATTTACATCTGTGTGAGATCAGAAGTAACTTCACTGAAGTTGGAGTGACTTGCTTAAAACCTGCAGAATCAAACTAATATCAGGGTAAAAACTAGGGCTGCACGAAACGGCACTGTTCCATTTCGACTTGAGTTTCAAGGTTTGGATGGAACAGCGTTTTGTTTCGAATTTCATTTTGAGTCGAAACAGCTGTTCCTTTTCGTTCTGTTGAAACAGTGAGGCTATTTCGATGTTTCACCCATTGGCTATAATGGGGAAGCTCGAAACAGCCTCTCATCTGGCAGGCAGATTGGGACCCAACCCCAGGAGGGCTGCCAGGCCTGTGCCAGTCCTCCCAGGGCTGAGGGCCCCCCAATTTGCCTGCCAGATGAGGAGGGGAAGCCCGTGCCGCCACCTAGGACTGGGAAAGGGACCTGAGCCTGATTGCTCAGTTCCCCTCCCCAGCACTAGATTGGGCTGGGGAAAGGAAGTCAGTCCGGCTGGGCTGAATTCCCAACCCCAGCCCAAAGATTGGGCTGGGGAAATGAACTCAGCCTAGCTGGGCTGAGTTGCCTTCCCAAGCCCGATCATAGCAACCTGACTCATTTCCCTTCTCCAACATGACTACAGCTCCGGCTCAGTTCCCCTCCCCTGCACTGTGATCGGCTTCCTCTGTGGGAGACAGAGAGAGCCAGGGCTGCACTCCCTGCCTGGCTGAGCCTGGAGCTGGGAACATAGCCCTGGTTCTCCCCTGTCTCCCACTACCTGGCTCCTTCAAAACATTTTGACTAGCCTCGTTGTGTTTCAAGACTGTTTTGAAGCCCTTTGTTTCATTTCAATTTCGCTGCTCAAAATGAGTCAAAACAATGTTGAAACAAAACAGCCGGCAAAATTTTGCACAGCCCTAGTAAAAACCTGAGGACGCTCTTACTTCCTTCAATAAAGCTATGATTTCAGATCTAATATTTATCATTGAACTGTTGATGCCCAGTTCTTTAGTCTGACTTAAAAACTAAAAACCCATCAAAACCTAAGAGTTCATGGATCTAGGGAACAACACACTTAAACCCATTCAAACTGAAGCATACTTTCAGGATATAGATGCTTATGGGCTATGTGATCTAGAGTGGACTAAGAAAGTAGCCATACTGCACATTTGCTATTTCTCATAGGAGTCTAGATAAACCACAGTTATGTGGTTAAAACAGCAGACAAAGCACAGGAAACAAAGAGAAGGGGCAAGGAAATGAAATATCCTCTCCATCTGGAGATTTCCCTCTCAGGCTATAGTTCAGTTATGTTGCCTCTGCCCACTAGAAATATCACTTAAATGCTGTTACGACAATACTTGGGATAGATCAAAAAGGGACTGAATTTTGGACCTCTGGGTCCAAGCTAAAGAATCAGGGCCACTAATTATCCATTGAAGATTTCAGGGGAAATAATGAAGTTCCAGTATCATAGTAGCAAGTTTCATAATTCAGTTTATGTCCAGACCTTACAAATGATTACTTTCCTGAACTATGGCAGAAGAACATTAAGAAATGTAGCTGTATATCATGAGCCACTCATAGCTTTAGAAAAGTTGCATTGTACATCTGCTGGCTTTTTTTGTTTGCTTTGGTTATTTTTACAATAATTACAACTAATTTCAAGAAACTGGTACAAGAACAGCTGCTGAAGTAGGTGTTCCCCAAATACCATGTCATAGTCAGACATTTTCCAAAACATCTTGCACTCTTAAAATGCAACTGATGACAAAACTATGGCTAGTGAACAGACCTAAAACAGTTCACTTCAAGGGCTGAATCTTACCACTGAGCTTTTTCTTCTCTTGGCCTGTGAGCCAGAGGGTATGGCTCTTCCCATGAATCAGTCATGAGTAAGTGATGAGGTCACTCTCCCATTTGGTATGATGTGATGACATTAAGAGGCAAGCTTCCAGAAACAGTCAGCTCACTCTTTATGAAATAAATTCCCAGGACTTGGCTTTATCCCAGTAAAACTGGGGCTACAAAGAAATCATCAAAGTGAACAGGCATAGCCAGTAGTTAATCATCAGAGAATTACAACCGGGTAGCATTCCTGAGTTATTCCTGTCTTTGCTTCTGACCAACTGCATCACCTTGTTCAAGTCATATAAATTTCTTTGCCTCATTTTCTCTCTCTATAAAATAGGCATTTATGCAAGACTTAATTGTGGAGTCACAGTCAGTATTTCATAGTTTAGACACAATTAGTTTTCCGTTGCAAAAGAAGTTAATGCTATGTTAGCTGGATGACTTTAAAACTCTTCCTGTAAATTCTATTTCGCACTTTCTTCAGGTTTATGCAAAATATTCTCCTATTCATTGTTGTTGAATATGAGTCTAAGGAAAGAGAGATTGCAGATTCATTTAAATCAGGGGTGCTCAACCTCCAGCCTGCAGGCCAAGCATAACCCGCAGAGCCATCATATCTGGCCTGTGGCGCTCCTTATAGGTGGGAAATTTGGTGGCAGGAGAATGTTGGCTATTAATATGGCCACCTCTCCCCTGCCAAATTCCCAAAACACGTGTGGTGGCTATGCCCTCTTCCCCCACAGGACCAGGCCATGCCCCCTCTGCCCACAGCTGCATCAATCCCTGGTCATGCCCCCTTCCCACCAAAGCTGGATCAGGGCCTGGCCATGCCCCCTCCCTCCACAGCTAAGTAGGGGCCTGGCCATGCCCTCTCCCTTCCCCCCCCCCCCGGCTGGTTTGGGGCTGTATCAAGCCCCCTTCCCCTCCTGCAGGGCCAGGCCACTCCTCCTCTGAACAGATGGGTTGGACCTGGACTGTTCCCAACCCCCAGCCAGATCCAGCCCATGGACAGACCTGGCACTGCCCATCCAGCCTGCCAACCAAAAAAGGTTGAGTTTCACTGATTTAAATTACCAAGTCCAAGGAAAGAGGTATCTGAACTGAAGATGAAGGGAGGCAGGTACCGAAAGGAGGCAGTGTAGGCTAATGGCTATTGCAGTAGACCGGTACCAAGATACCAGGGTTCTGTTTCTGGAACTACCACACATAAAATGTGCAATCAGGGCCCAGTGACTGCAGCTGCCTCTTGGTTTATCCACCTACAAAGTGGCACTAATAACAACATCAGCACTAGATTTTCTCCTGTAGCACATACCCCCAGATAAAAATGTACATCCTGTTTTTGGAAGGCAGAATATAGGGGGGGAAAGAGTTTTCCAGAGTCATGGCTGAGAGAGGAATTTCTGCAACAGCTCATTTGCCCTCAGCCAGTTCAATGGCTGCTTCAGGCAAAAGCTAGTGTTAACCCTTTCACAGCTACTGCTGAATTGGCAAAAGCTTTTGGCAACTCTGCCAAAAGTTACTGCCATCTAACCAAAGCTATGAGAGGGTTAAAACTGGACTCTGCCCCTGCTGCTTGCCAGCCCAGAGACAAGTGTCAACCATTCTGGAAGCCATTACAGCACAGTTCCTCCATGCTTATCTTCTTATTTGTTTCTATCCCAGCTTCCCTGTTTAAGACATGCACTTCAATTTTGGAGGGCTGATCTGCTCTATGTGAGTAAATGCATATTTGAATCTACAGAGTTACACATAGGACAATTAAAGCGGCTCTACCAGATCAAGAAAAATAAGATCTGCAGTTCTGTTATACATGAAAGTACAAAGTGTAATTTGATGGTATTGCCAAGAATGGTGGAGCCTCTGGAAAAGGAGTATATATATACATCAGTAGTTTTGCAACTCACTCTATGGCAATAGCAGCAGGTATTTCTACATGATTACTGCAGCACTGGTACTGGTTAATTTAATAAATATTTAGAAATCTGTGTTCCTCTAGTAACTAGAACATAAAGATAACATGCCCTTTTGTTCAGAAGGATTGCAGAAATAAGCAACACAATTATGACTGAGTGCCCCCGCTTTCTCCTTTTCGTTTTTGAGGTCACAGACAAAAGATGTGTGTATGAAAATGCCAGACACTTGTTACTGCAGTGTTGATTCACATTGTTTAGTGCCATGACAGCCCACAAGCAGAAGTTCATACAGGAAACCTGAGTTTAATGCAAGACTGTAAAGAATATGACCAGTAAAATGAATGACACAGCCCCAGAGCAGTGCTAGGTATTAACTGTAAAAAAAAGGCGTACATACCAGTGAACACAACTAAGATCATGCCTCTGGCAGTCCAAGCAGCTAGGTTCTGCATTCAAAGTGAGGAAACTCGTTCCCCCAAGACACAGAAAGATAATGAAATTCTTCATAGTTTCATAGTAGCTAGAGTCAGGAGGGACCTGAACAGATCATGTAGCCTGATCCCCTGCCACAGACAGGAATGAATGGGTTCACAAGACCCCAGACAGGTAATCATCCAACCTCCTCTTGAATTTGCCCAAGGTAGGGGCGAGGACCACTTCTCTGGGAGGCTGGTTCCAGATTTTGGCCACCCTAACTGTAAAATATTGCCTTCTGATCTCTAACCGAAACCTATTCTCCATCAGCTTATTACTATTGTTCCTTGTCACTCCAGGTGGTGCTAGGGAGAAAAGGGCTCTACCTATTTGCTGTTGATCTCCCCTGATGAGTTTGTAGGCAGCCACCAGGTCCCCCCTCAGCCTCCTCTTGCTGAGGCTGAACAGGTTCAGATCTCTCAGTCTCCCCTCGTAGGGCCTCTCCTGCTGCCCTCTCACCAAGCGGCTGGCCCTCCTCTGAACCCTCTCCATGTTGTCCACATCCCTTTTGAAGTATGGCACCCAATACTGGATTCAGTAGTTCAACTGCGGCCTGACCAAAGTCGCATAGAGGGGGAGTATAACCTCTCCGGACAGACTTGAGATGCATAACAAGGTATGGCTGGCCTTGCTGGCTGCAGTCTGGCATTGGTGGCTCATATTCATCTTGGAGTCAATAATGACTCCAAGATCCCTTTCCACCTCTGTGCTATCAAGAAGGGAACTCCCCAGCCTGTATGTATGCTGTGAATTCCTTCTCCCAAGGTGCAGCACCCTGCATTTGTCTACGCTGAACCCCATCCTATTCTCGTCTGCCCACTTTTGTAGTCTGTCTAAATCTATTTGCAGCCTCTTTCTCCCTTCAAGTGTGTCCACCTCACCCATCTTAGTGTCATCAGAAAACTTGGACAGTGTGCTTTCGTCCAAGTCGCTGATGAAGATGTTAAACAGCGAGGGCCCAAGGACTGAGCCCTGAGGTACCCCACTGCTCACATCTCACCAGTTTGAGTACAACGCGTCCACCACTACTCTCTGGGTGCACCCCATCAGCCATTGCTTCTATTGTTACTGTGATAGACATAGGGCTGAAGCACTATCTACAACCCTCAGCCATGGCCAGGTGCAGAAACAGACTAATGGTTCTACATGGTAAATGATCGCCAAGCATCATTCCTTCCCAGGGCTCCAAATTGCTACTGCATGATAGCTTACAGATACCATTTTCCACATAAACACACTTCCTCACCATCATGGGTGAGATTTAGGAATATGGAACTGGAGCATTAAGTCCAATCTCTTGCATCGTAACCATTTGTCCAAAGGGTCCCTACAATTCAAACTTCACACACCAACACACAGTAACCACTAATCAAGCTATGAGAAAAAAAACTCCTACTAACTGTCAGAGATCAAGAGCAGAAAAAACAACGTTAAACTTGTTAGGCATAAAATATACTCAGAGGATCTCAGGGAGAGGACCTTGCCCCACACTACAAAAGGCAAACCTTAAAGTCCTCCCCTTGGGGAGGGGAAGGGGGACTCCTGACCCCAAATTTGGTGAAGAGGTTGATCCTGAGCATAAGTAAGACCCTTCAGTCAGGTACCCAAGAGGTTTTAAAGTATTAACAAGCACATCCCAAACGCATTTTTCTAGCTAAGCCCAATGTCCAGTGGTTCAGGGGAAGCCAATAAATAAACAAACAAACCCCAGATGCCATTAAAGCATTTTTACCTGTTCAAGAAACATATTTCTGAGGAGAGAACTGATAAATAGCAAAATGATTGAGAAGGGCAGATTTCTGAAAGACCAGAAGAGAAAATGGGAGTGAGAATCATACAGGTCAAGTATGAAGTCCAACCCTACAACCATTATTCAGGAAAAAAAATATTCACACTAAACTTCAGTGGGCCTGAAAATTAAAGATTCCATCCATGGACCCAGAGACTGAACATGAGCCAATTGAGGAGCAGAATACCATGGTGGTCTCCAGAAAACAAATGATGTGGTGACAACTTGGGCATTTTTCCTGTTTATGAAGTAATTATCAATCCAATTTCAAATAAAACTTCCAGTCTGGTGATGCTCATCTTTTCTGCCCAGTGGGTCAAATGGGCAGTGCCAGGTCTGTCCATGGGCAGGATCTGGCTGGTGGTCCCTGTCGCAGGGCACTTACGCACCCGGCTCCTAGTGAGGTTTATGAATTTAAGGGGGGAGGTGTGTCACAGTGCACTGAAGCGCCTGCTCCTAGAGGGAAGGACAGGTGCTGGTTGCCAGGGCAACTGCAGTCAGTCAGCTGACTGGAAGGGGGCAGGGCCTGGCTTATATAAACAGCCCAGGCAGTTGCAGAAGATGGAGCTCTGTGGGAGCAGGCTGAGGTGCGGAGCCCAATGGCCTGAATAGCTTATGGGTGAGGATACCAGGCAGAGGAGCCCCTGGCAGGGATGGAAATGATGATTAGCCAGAGGGCTTAGGGTTTACGTTTTGGCCAGGAGGCTTGAGTTTGAGTTGGGGCCGAGTGGCCAATGGTTTTGTTTGTTGATACACCAGAGGACTGGGTGAGGCTATAAGGGGTTGGAGGAGGCCTCATAGGAGCTCCCCAGTAGCGTGGGGGTTCCTGGTGCCAGAGAGGGCACAGTAGTTAGGGGGTGCACTGACCCCAACCCTGAGAAGGGGATTCAGTGGATTGAGCGCCAGGTAAGGCTGAGGCTGCCTGAGCCCAATTGTGGGAAGCCCCAGTGGGGTGTAGGACCTGAGAAGGAGGTCTGGGGGCCAGGCATGGCTATGGCCCCCTGAGCCCTGATTGTGGGAAGCCCCAGTGGGGCGTAGGATCCAAAAAGGGGGTCTAGAGGCCAGGCACAGCTATGGCCACCTAAGCCTCAATTGCGGGAGCTGCGAGGCAAGGCCCCAGGGTGGGCGATCGTACATAGACCGCGGGGAAAAGGCCCAGGGTGGGCGATCGTACACAGACCGCGGGGAAAAGGCCCAGGGCGGGCAGCAGCCGTGGGAGAAGCTAGGGAGTGCCCGTGAGGGTGCACTGGCGAATAGCCCAAAGGGGGTGCACAAGAATAGAAGCCCAGTGAAGGCATGCAGGAATAAGAGCCTGGAACGGACGAGAGTACTGGGAGAAGCCCCGGCGAGGGCACGAGCTCGGGGAGAAGCCCCAGAGAGGGTGCAAGCTCAGAGAGAGGTGGGCCCAGAGGACATCCGTAAGGGCATGGGCAATAGTTAGTTGACCCAACAATGTCCAGTACACTTGAAAGTCTTGGGGCGTGGTATAAGGGGTGGTAGGAGCCACGCATAGCCCATAGGGCTGGGTGCACCAAAATCACTCTTCACAGAACAGGGACCGGGATAAATAAGAGCACCGTGTCCAGGGGGACAAGAAGGCAGCTTCCCTTAGAATACATATACCATCAAAGACGTGGCAGATGAGAACTAGGGTGCTTGACGGACAACTTGGCATGGTAGGGGGCGCCAGGAGAAATCACGGCCACTCCTGGGTCCCCGCCCTGTGGCAGTCCCAATCCTAAACCCAGAACAGGCACAGCCAGCCCCATCCAGCTGTGTGAATAAGGGCTGGGTTGGGGCCAGGCTGTCCCTCAGCCCTTCGCAGGAAGGGGCAAGTTCCAGCCCCACAGGAGGGGAAGGGGGCTTGACCCAACCTCAACCCAGCCCTGTTCGGGGGTGGGGGAAGGGGTTGGCCAATCCCTAAACCATCGGTGTTGGGGGTGGGGGCATGGCCAGGCCCTGATCCAGCTGTGTGGAAGGAGCGTGGCCAGGCTTCAATGCAGCTGCAGGGGGAGGGGCATGGTCTGACCCAGTAGGAGGGGAGAGGGCACGGCTGCCACATGGAGTTTGGGAATTTTGTTAGGGGGCAGGATGGCATATTAATGGCCACTGCATCCCTGCTGCCAAATTGCCCAACACACAGGGAGCCCTGCAGGCCAGGTGCAATTGCTCTGTGTGCCACATCTGGCCAGTGGTTGAGCACCTTTGTTCTAATCCCCGAGTCTCCAAGTTTGGGTTTGCGATGCAGTTACTACTAAATTACTAAATTAACAGGGAACTCCCTTGAGTAGTTAAACAGAAATTTGCTTTCCAGTCCTTACCCTTCTGAGAGCAAAATTACAGCCATCGTGTTATTAGCCAAGCAGAATTCCCTGTTGGTGCCTCCCTTTTAACCCTCAATTTTGGTTCTTTCACCTGGGGAACATCTACACTGAGTATTTGTAGCCCATTTTGGTGCCCAGGCTAACTGTAGACTAGTTAGTGGAGGTATTGGTAGTGCAGCTGTGGTTGCACAAGGCTCTGCATGGGCTAACTACTGGGAGTTTTGCAGCTTCCACAGAGCTCCATTCTGCCATAGTCACACTGTTGTTAGTACCCAAGGCAGCTGCTTTACAGCTAACTCTGGTATGTCTACACAGGCTGAAATCACTCTGTTACTCAGTCCCTCCACTTAAGATGAATTGCCCCAACAGAAAATGATCATTCCTCCCGTCTTAATAAGAATGTACTGTTATTTATTGAACATCTGCACTTAGATGGAGTAACAGGATCAAGTCAGACATTGATTCAGCCTTGTTTATGGTTTCCATATGGGTGGGCATGAGCTTGACAGAGCACAAGGAAGTAGGCTATCCAATCAGAGCAGAAAGATTTGTATAGAAGAGTTATTGGGAAATACCAATACAAACCGTTGCCTTCTTACTAGCTGCATTTCAGACAGTTTACAGATGTTCGTATGCTGAGCAGTTGAGAAACAGCTACAATTTTGCAACACAACTTATTGGCCAATCAGAATGCAGGAAATTCTGTAATTTAGAAATAAACATCGAAGTTGCAGTCAGTGACTGCATGGCCTCCCAATAATCTAACTGTCAGCCCATTTTTGGTTAGTACATCGAATACTCAGTTCTATAAGATCTTGATTTAGCCTGGACAAACCACTGAGACCAGTTCCCCTTTATAATAACAGCAAGGCCAGGCCCGCTAAGGACATAAAATGTTATGTCTTTAAGCCAATGGATCAAGATTGTTTTTTAAGAGAATGTAATGTACCTTTTTAATAAAATGGACTAAAGGACAAAGCTCTCCACAGAGAGACGTTCCTTTTGATGCTGGAATGAGCAGGCAATGTTATTGCTTGTTCTGATAAGACTACAAAAGGAAATCTCCTTCTGAAATATGTTTAGGGTCTCCTTCACCTGCCACAAAGATCACCCACAGCAGGCAGGACAGATAGGTAATTGCTACAATGTTACCAGGCACAGTACTTTCCCATTACAGAGGGAACAGGCTATTCCAGTGAATCCAGGACATTACACCATTTGGAATTTTTTTAAAGAACTAGAAATAACTTCTGACCTTCCACTTCACTTGTTGTAGGGGCACAAGGGGAATGATACCATTGATGAACAAAAATGAGAACCTGGGGGGTAGCGTTCACACAAAGTAACTGCATTTATAGCTCACTGTCATACTCCAAGCACTTTTCCTAGGTGGTGCAAACTATTTTTTTGTTTGGAAGTGGGGAAAAAAGGAGAAAGTTTTGCCTATCCCTTTTTTCTGACCATATATATAATCCAAATAAAATCTCTCCCCTTTCTAGAGGAAAAGAACAGATCAGTAGAAGTCACTCTAGCTTGAGACATAAGCAAAGATACTGCCTAAATTAAGTCTGCTTCCTCTCTAAGTGGTATGTCCTATTCCTCTTCCACTTCATGTGCATGTAAACTAGATTTTCTACGTTAACAAGCTTCACCTGCATGTGTACTACTGGCCTGTAACCCCTTCCTGACTCTTTGTACATCTCCTGACGTCAACAAATGGGTTGGGAGTACGTTGACTGTGGCTGCTCACACAGAATCATTGCTGTAAGACCCTTCCAAGCTTGTTCTACATCCACTTCTACAGAGGCTACATACCTAAATACTTATGCCATGTAGCTAGGATGAGAAGTAGATGCTGATCCTCACAATAGACGTAAGAGGCTTAGCACCCTGAAGTCCCATGGACTTCAGCTTAGCGCTTTGAAGGCTCACTCCATTTCTGTAGCTTGTATAGGGCATCCTGCCACATTGCATCAGAAAGCACTGCAGGGTCAACTAAATATCTGAATGAGTTATGGACTAATTCATTCAGATATTTAGTTGACCATCTGAATAAATAGCATAATGTATATAAAATAAAAAATGACCCATGTCAGCAAGCACTGTGGGCCAGAGTTTCCACCCACGTCTTCCAGTTCATCTCAGAAACCTACATCAGAGGCTGTATTTCTTTAGCCCTGTGGATTCTAATTTTAATCACCCTTCTGCAATAAAATGTCATGTGTTAATAAGCCATCCTCAGAGGTTTAACAGAAGAGCTGGACAACTGTCATTGAAACTGTCTTGTTTTCCCCAAGTGCTGCTGTCCAAGGATATTAGAAATGGGCAGGAAACACAAAACAATGAAAAAAGTTGCTTTTACTTCCATTTCTTCTTGTGTACCTTGACAGTTTGACACTGACCCACCTTGGGAGGATATAATTACGAAGCTAGAACCTGCTAACCAAACTGGATCAGCAGAACGTTTTGTGAAACTCAATTGCCCAAGATTTGAATCCAATAAAAAGGACAGGATTAAAGTTGGCAGAGATCTGCTTTATCTAGGCATGCCTTTTTCCTTTTGGACTTGCTGGCTATTAAAAATGTCTCTGTCCAACAGCTGCTCATCCATGAAGCTATTTCTTTCTATAGTGAAACACCCTTCCACAGAACAAGGTGAAGAACCTCTCCCAGCCCATTGCTGCACCATCAGCTCACTAGTTCCTCCACTTCCCTTTGGTCAATTTTAATTCAGCAGATTAAACAAAACAGTTTTATTTAGAGAATAATGCTTTTTCAGAGGGGTACAAACTACTCTTGCCTGCCTTATTATGCAAAAATGAATTTTTCTTCTACAACCTAATTTAGAAATGTCTTAGTATAATGGGTACAGACATTGCACATTAAATCAGTGTGTAATATGGGGGATTAAAAGTATGATAATTAAAATCCCCTTTAAGTGTCCACCTGTAACAGGAACTTCCATTGATACTTGAAGTTAGACTATCCAAGCCTAACATCTGCTTTTTTTTTAAGTGTGCGAGTAAAGCTCTCTCTCTTTAGCAATGTCATGTTCTTGTCACTCCTGGTAGCCAGGTTGCCCTGCTACCAAAACTGATATTCATTGTGTATCACCTCTGCTTTCATCAAGGGGGGAAGGAAGGTAACACCCAGCAGTTTAAAAAAAAAAAAAAAAGAAAAGAAAAATATTACCAAAAAACCCTACTTCATGATCGAAAACTCAGTGGCTCTTACATTTAACCTCACAAATTAAATAAAAGTGAATATTCTAAATGTCACACATTTAAAATTATCTGCCTAATTCAATAAAGCAGGTACAATTTGTATTTTATCTGACACAATAAGTTCCTGTATTCTGGAGTTTCAAGGCACTGGGTTCTTCTGGCTCAGACAAGCAGCAACCCACTGTCAGGTGACTCATATTTTATTCTCCTGAAGGAAAAATTATTGCCACAATTATTGCCACATTAAAAGGCAGCGTCTGTTCTTTACTACTGTCATACAAAGGGAGGTGGTTAGTCATAGCAGCATAGTGACTCAGCTGGGCATCCAGGGCACAGGGACAGCAGTGACTTCTGGCTGCCGCCTTGCCACTGGCACAATCCTGATTGTAAACATGCAGCAGCACCCAGGTTTTCTGCGCCCCACCTCCCCCAAGCTGATACCCAGGGCAGTTGCCCTGGTCACCCCGCCCTGGTTACATCACTGGTTAGTTAAACGGAAGGCAGGGCTGGTGGCACCTGGCCTAGAAAATAACTGGTTCAACAAGGAATGAGTTTTTGTAGGCAACAACCTACTTCGTCAGATGTCATTGTGCTAAATGTAAGTGTCGATTGATGTCTATTGTCCTGTTGTTATAATAGATGCCTGTTGTGATAATGTGTGATGGAGATGGTAGGGAGGGAGGTGTAAAGGATCCAGGTAAACCCAACACAAGAGATTAGGTAAGGGACAGTCCAGGGAGCACAGTTCTTTAGCATCTGCTGGATACAAAAGACTTCTTCTCCCTGGTCTAGGGAAGTGCTGCTCCCCATCCTAGGATTCACCCTGAAGAGGAGCCTTTAGAGCAGCAGCAGCTGAACCAGGGGATAGAAAAACAGCAACACCTCAGGGGAAAACAAAAGGTTTCCAGCCAGGACTCCCATAACTACAATCCTTCTTTCCACAGAAGATGCACCTAAGCCTCACTGCATGCAACTGCTCTGAAGATGTAGTATAACTCTCCTTCGAGCTCAAATGCATAGAAGTTAACTTCTCCACAAGGTAAAAGGTAAGAGAGAATCAGGCTATACTCACTATTACTATAAACGGGGGGGAAATATCAACACCAATTTTCCAAAGTGCTGCTCTCTTAACTGAAATGGAGTTTACCCATCATTTTCACCATGAAATCCACTGCCAACATTATATGTGGTGTGTTACACTAGAAAAGTAATAGTAAAAACCCTTGTTTATCAAACCCATTCTTCATTCTCTGAACCTGAAGACATACCCATGCAGAGCAAATCCCACTGACATCAGGTAGTCTTCATTAATTTATGTATCCACCAACATCCATATGATTTCGGGGCTACTAGGGCCTTAGGCTTATTATAGTTTTAAAAGAACTAACTCTAAAAAACTAGCAAAGCTTCTGCTCCAGTTTGTCAGCAGATCATGGCAGTTACAAGAGAAATTGCAGCTTCCTTTTATTCAGCTAGTTATTTTGATTCTTTTGCATAAATGGATTTCCCCTGAACCGTGGTTTGGAAAACACTCTGTGGTGCTTTTTCAAAACTACAGCATGTCACGTTAGATGATCTTATCTCTGCTCTATGCAGCACATGGGTGGGGAGGACTGCGACATCCTCCTGATGATGCCTTGGTGCTATCAGTGAGGTCTCACTGACTTGCCTGGGAAATAAAGAACAACAAAATATAAATGCGTGGGAAGGATTTCCAAGAAGAATTTGTCTAAACCATTTCTGACAATAACAGACGATAACACAATTTACTCAAATACAGGAAGCCAAAGATGGTAATGAATGACGACAGGAAAAAACGAACTACATAGGAGAAAGATTAAATATGTCTTTTTAAAAATTATTAATTTGTTTGTTGTCTGGATGATATCACACTCTTTCTCTCACACATACACACAAGTTCTTAGCTGGCACTATTTGAAGTCCAAAGCCTGAGGCTCTTTCCAAAGCTGCCTACAGTATCCTGTAAAGGACAGCTCAGCTGTTGGATCTTTACCAGAACTAAAACACTGGTGTATTCAAGCCTTCCAGGCATTTAGCTATGTAAACGAGCCAATCAGAAAGTTTAAAAAAAAAGAAAAAAAAAACCTATAAAGAAAAAGATTAAACATCGTTCAGGCTCATTTCAAAGCACACTGATTTATTTCTTCTGTTTATATAAATGATAAATGATATAAATGATAAATGCATCTGGATTAAACTTTGCGTTCAGATATGGATTCCAGCTGTTTGAAATCACAAGAAGTGCATATTCTCACCACCAGTGTAAACTGAAAATAAAATGCACATAGGACCACCAGCTGAAGGGAGGAGCTAAGGATGCCAAATAGTTCTCTGAGCTTTTCTATTCCACCCTTTCTTGTATTCCTGCCTCCTTTCAGCCAGGAAGGTCTCCACTATTTTGGACTCTATAATGAGGTGATGATTCCACTAACATTTGCTGGAATCAATTTCCTACAATGCAGTTTATTAAAGGAAAGCAGCACAGGCATGCAGCAATTTGCTTATAAGAGGTACTTTCCTAGCTGGAAAGTGAAGTCTTTTATTTATATGATGAATAAATACAGCATGGGAAGTGTCAGTGTAAGATTCACAATGATCCATCCCAGAGATATCCCCAAGTATTATTAACCACTGGTTGAATCTCCTAAGACTGATGCTCTTTAGACATATGCATTTAGTCTCAGAAACGTAAGTACTCAGTCCCAAACTAATTCCTGTTGACTTCAGTGAATCAGATTGAGAGCCATCAATGAATTTAGCAGGAGACAATCCAAAAAAAATCCCCAAGATAAGATTTTAAAAAATAGGAGCCCAAAATTATTCACTTACCCCTTTATTCTGCATCCAAATATACATGATCTGATTTTAAAGATGTTAAATTTCCATTGAGATTAATGAGACCATTTGGGTTGTTTAACATTTTTGAAATTCACGCCATGTAGGCATCTCAATTTAGTCTCGGGGGTCTATGGTTGCAATTTAAAAATCTTGGCCTCAGAAGAAAAAAGCTGTCCATATGGTGTCAGGTTCCTAACTCTGTCCTAACATTGATCTACACCAAGAGTGGTCAACTTGCAGCACACATGCCATGAGTGGCAGGGGCAGTTTGTGTGTGTGGCATGTGGAAGATCAGGAAAGGGACAGGCAGCACAGTGGCAGATAAGGCAGGAAGAGGAGCAGCCAGTCAGGCAGAGGAAAAGGAGCTGAGTGACACCTGGAGTGTAGGGTTCATTTGTGCCATGCCTACCCAAAAGTTTGGCCCCTACTGATATAGACAGTGAGTGCACTAGCCTGGTATCAGCATGTTTCTCTCCTTTACAGCAAATTTGGTCCATTTCTAAAAAAAGGTTTCTTCACACTAAAATGGCCAATTAAAAAAAGAGGGGAGAGCGGTTTGCAGGAATGAGTGAGAAGGGTAAAGTTGGCAATACAAAAGTTAATGACTACAATAAAAAAAAGTCACTCTTAAGGCAAAGCAGGTTTAAGGTCTATTCAAGGTGAATGTAGCCCAATGAAAGCCTGGAGAAAAGGACAGCCATAAATAGCACCTTGGTCTAAGATATAACACGTATAAGGTGATTCAAGGTTGTCTGATAAAATGTCACTTTAATTAGACTCTTATACAAACAAAAGGAGGCCAGATCAGTTCAATGAGCATTGAGTAACTGAAACCAGCTGGGTGCCTGTTGGTACCTAAGGTATTTTCCCACCCAGTCTCTGGTATGGCTTTGATCACAACAGGCCTCTAAAGCTAACAGGACTGGCTGAGGCCAGGACTATAAACAGCAGTGTTGCATTAAGGCTAATATCTACTACATGAGGATCCAGGCTCCTCCACTACAAGAAATGTCCCTACACATACCTGGTACATACTGTATGGAGCCCTACAACCCAGATGACTGATGGTGAAACCACCAGCCAAATGTCCGTTCCTCCTCTTGGTGCCTTCCACACAACAACTAAAAGGTTCATCCTCCTCCTGCTGCCTGAAAGGCTCCCTTGCTGCCTGGTGATCCCTGCAGCCACTAGTACGGTAGTGTCCCTGGAGCTCCCCATGATTACTTTGCTTCCCAATCTGAGTGACTGTTATTAAGCATAGCTTCTTCATGCTAATAATAGGCAACATAAATAATAACCAGGCAGGAAGGCTGAGCACACAATGGGTCTTGGCCTGAGAAAGCGTGATACAGTGAGTGTGATAGGTGACACCCATGGGATAAACTGCATCTCCCACTAGTGAGCTACCAGGGGCATAAAGGAGACCAATAATAGAAAGAAAGCTTGCCTTGGGGCAGCGATCAGAAAATGTTTAACTTGATTTTTTTTTTTTTTTTTTTTTACCAGATCTCTGGTAAGGGTGGCCAGAGCCTGGAATAGGCTTCCCAGAGAGGTGGTGCTCTCACCTTCCCTGGAAATCTTCAAGAGGAGACTGGATAGGCACCTGGCTGGGGTCTTATGATCCCTCCCACCCCCAGTGCTCCTTCCTGCCCATGGCAGGGGGTCAGACTCAATGATCTGTCTAGGTCCCTTCCACCTCATTGATTCTATGATTCTCTTCCCTATAAAGATATAATTTTTTTTTCAAGACACTTTCTTTGGGCAATCCCCTAGAAGAAGGGTCAGCTACCTTTTACTAACAGCAGGCTGCAGCTTGTGGCCAGCCACTACCACAGGCTGCCAATCCCCTGCTGCTGCCCCAGTCATTCCTGTTCTGTGTGGAGGGTTGATCTTTCACCACTCCTACTATTTTTCAGCCACCACTGCTGAAACATGTGCTGCTGAAAAGCAAGCAACGTTTGGAAGATGCCACAATAAGTAAAAAACTTGGAGGCAGAGAAGTGTGCTAGGCCCCATCTACATGCTACACTTAAGATGTGATTAACCAGTTAATCATGTCTTAAGTTGTAACCCAGCCACAAGTTCAATCAATTAGTGGTGTGATAAAACAAGGAATAAGCCAAAGTTATTCCACCAAAAAAACCCCTATATAACAACTTTGGGGCTCATTCTTTTGACACCATTAACTGAACACAGCTGATGGGGCTCCCAGCCACAGGGGTGCACCACACATTGCTGTGATCCTGGGCTCCCCCTGCACCAGCAATAAGGCATGATTTGATTTGATGTGTGATTGGATCTGATGAGTGATCCCACAATCTCATCTCCTGCTCTGCACATGTGGCATGGCAGGAGGCATGATTATGTGGATCATGGATCAGATCCTATCACGCCTTTACCTGAATGCCTAGTGGGGCTCCTAAAGAACAGCCCTCAACACAGACCAGAGGAGCTTGTCATTAGTAAAACATAGAACATGGATCAAATAAGAAAGCTGGATAGCAGCAAAGGATTTGCACATCATATGTAAAACATGGGCCAGAACCAACCTTTGTAGGCCGCATCCAGTCCCTTCATGAGCAGGATCTGGCCCATGGAACAAGCAACAGGTCACAGGTTGTTGACCCTGGCTCGAGGATATCTGCAATCAGTGGTCATTTTTGCAATCAATCCATTGCAACATGAATTTGTTCAGTGATAAGCTGAAATTAGATGAAGAAGAAAACACCCCTTCTTTTGTGGATCTATATTAATATAAAGCTAAAAATGTTGCACAGAAGCTAAATTAATGCAGATGTGACTTAGCCAGTCTTCTTGAAACAATATGCAATTACTTTTCCCTTAACTACATGGCAGTGCAGTTATCGGATATGGTATTAGAGGGGGTGACATTAGAGAGAGAATATGTCATTAATGATATAGTTCCAAAAGGAAAGCATGATTTCTTTTATATTCTTTTATGGCTGCGGCTGGTAATTGCTTCCTGTCTCACACCTACACAAAATCTATGAACGTAATTATAGTGTTGCAGTACAGAGTTCAATCAAAGGAAGGTATTGATTCATGTATAAATCAGAAACACCATCTTTTTCCAGTTCCCTTTGTTGTAAAAATTAAAATCACTTTAAAAACTCACTCAAAGTCATAGAAAAATCACTTATTTAAGACAGTCCCAGTCATACATTATAAAGTCAGAAGGGACCACTGTGTTCATCTAGTCTGACCTACTGTATGACAAAGGCAGTGAGATTCTCCTGAATTAATTCCTGTTTGAACTACATCATCTCTTCTGACAAACATCATATCCTGATCTAAAAATATCCAGTGCTGGGTAAGCCACATCAAACTTTTATAGGTGATTCTAGTGATTAATTAATCTCACTGTTAAAAATATGTTTATCTGGATGTATCTAGCTTTGGTTTCAGCCTACTGGTTCTTTCCTAGCTGTTATACCTTTGTCTAAAAGACTGAAAAGCTTGCTTTTTCACCAAATTCTGACTCCCCATGTAGATGGAGAGCATGAGTAAGTAGCTACTCCCTCTCTTTGATTATGGAATCATAGAAAATTAGGGCTGGAAGGGACCTCAGGAGATCATCTAATCCAACACCCCTGCTCAGAGTAGGACAATCCCCAACTAAATCTTCCCAGGCAGGGCTTTGTCAAGCCGGGCCTTAAAAACCTCGAAGGATGGAGATTCCACCACCTCTCCAGGTAACCTGTTCCACTGCTTCACCACCCTCCTAGTGAGAAAGTTTTTCCTAATATCCAATCTAAACTTCTCATGCTGCAACTTGAGACCATTGTTCCTTGTTCTGTCATCTGCCACCACTGAGAACAGTCGAGCTCCAACTAGATTAAGTTCCCAAGCCTCTCACTATGGAACACATTTTCCAACCTTTTAATAAGTCAGTGGATCTTCTCTGAACCCTCTTCAATTATTCAACATTCTTCCTGGATCACAGACACCAGAACAGGATATATTATTCTGACACCAGTTATACCTGTGCAAAATACAGAGGCAATATAGCTTCCCTGATTCGACTCAATGGAAGCTCAAGGACCACATTAATATCTCTGGCTGCACAAATAGACCTCAAGGTAGTTACTCACATCCAGCTAATTAGCCACCATGACCACCAGGAGCTACATCTACACAGGGTCATAAGCACCTTCAGTAGCCTAAATCTAACATTTAGGTACCACTAACATTCACAAGACTCCCACCCTGCTGTTGCCTACCTGTAGAAGTGCCTAAACTCCTTGTTTAAGTCCCCACTATTCCACATAAACCCAGCTGTAAATGGGTACTTGATCCTAGGGATAACTAGGGAGTCCAAGGCAGCCAGAGCTGACACTTACCACATCGCTCCCTTGTGTGCCACTGGTGGTATTCTGCACAGGTATAACTGGTGTCAGAATAATATATCCTGTTCTGGTGTCTGTGATTCAGGAAGAATGTTGATATGGTTTAACTACACTAGCTCAATGGACTAGCAGGCTCTAATCAGGCCCGGTCCTCTAAACACTTCTCTCTCTCTCTCTTGTCCACATGCTTCTTGAAGTGTGATACCCAAAACAATGGTCAACTCGTGCCTCTTGAGTCGGGGGGGGAGCACGTGCCCCCACTGACACCAGTCAGCGACCAGGGGAAGGGGTCCCCTGCGGCTGATCGTGCTGACCAGGGAGGGAGTCCCCCCACAGCCAATCTCACTCACCATTTCCAGAAGCGGTGCAGCCGCTTTTGCTGGAGGCCCCACTCCCCAGCCCACGCTTACAGGGTGGGCACCAGCTCTCCTGCCTGCCTTCCTGCCTGTTGCCTACACAGGGAGTGTGGCCTGACAGGGGGTGCACCAGCACTCTCAGGGGGTGCACATGCACCCCTGTGTACCCCCTACGCGTCACCACTACCCCAAACTGGACACAATACATTCCTTCACTCTTATATGATATAGATTGTTACACCCCATTCACCACCAGTGTGATATGAAAGAAATCTGTGGTTTTGCCTGAGGTCCCTAACTGTGAAAGCTCATCCTCATCACATGCAAACGAATTATTTAGAAGCCATTACAGCATTAATATTATTTGTCACACTAAAGATTTATTTCTAAAGAGTTATTTTAGTCATTAATATTGAACATGCTTTTGTGGAGTCTCATCAGATGTTGTAATAAATTCAGATGAACAGACTCTTTACAAAGCTATGTTGCAGAAGGATTAGAAGCTGATCAGTTATGACATGACATCCTTAAATAAGAGTTTGATGATTGTTCAGAAATAAATGTGATAGTATGCCTGCTATCATCATGCACATCATGTTACACAGCAGTCTGTGGTAGGGCTGCTTGACTAGAGTTTGTAAGATGGATCTATTAAAAAACACTGTTATAAAAATAGCTAATTAATAAAATTATCTCCCCTGCATCTGTCATTCTATTTGAGTGAATGCTTTCCAAATCAATCTCTATTGGCTACGTTAGTTAAAGAGAAAAAGCTGCTGCAGTAAAAATACATTAAAAAAAGATTTAGAAGAAATCACACAATGGAACATGTGATGTGTATTTTTTTAAAGAATTTTTTACACCTTAAGTGAGGTAAAGAAAAAGAAAAAGACTGTAAATTTCTTAACTTTTCAAGCACAAGGAAGGGCCACTGATAGACTGTGAGCCATAATACAGAAACACTAATACTCAGATTCTGTTCACCAAAACAGCAGGCTGCATATATTAATGATGGTATCAAAGGCCAGGATCCTAAAGTGACCTATGGACCTCAGTGTTTCCAATAAGCTCAAAAGGACTATGCCTGTCAATAAGGTAACTCACCTGCTTTAAGGCTGGCTATACAAAGGGAATGAGGCATTTAAAGATGCAGATAAGCACCTAGAAGGATTTGCAGAAAAAGCACCTAGCTCTTACTTAAATCAGGAGCCGGGTAGGCACTAAGTCTGCTTAGGCAATTTTCAAAATCCCTCTTGATGCTTATTTGTATCTTTAGGTTGCCTAAATAACCTTGAAAATTTAAAAGTGCTTTAGAGAAGAATCTAAATCAGTAAAGTAACTGGGGGGAGGGAGTGCAAAAATAGCCACTTTTGCAACAGGGGCTAGCTGCATGATGCAAGAACGTTTTCTGTATACAGTTAAAATTCCCATCTGCGGAAGTATATATAGTTCTAGTGATCTTCTCAAAAGAAGGATTAAAGTTAGGAAATATCTAACCAAAATGTTCAAGAAGACTCGCTCACCCGAGGAGGCTAATTCACTTTGGCCATGTTCATCCTTGATGTTCCCTTCCTCAGGGTATTCTGCAGATTAGTTTCAGGACTGGCATGTGACTTCCTTATTCAAGTAAAACATAGAAGTCCAACAGCAGGCACAGCTGAAGTACATTGATTTAGGGAAAGGTCCCCAAGAGGATGCAGGCACTGCGGTGTCTAACTCCTGTGCACTCTGTTGCCCTGTCAACTTCCATTTTCCAGGCTCATGTTTTAACCCAAGCTATTAAACAATAAGAGGCACAAAGGCAGCAGCTGCATCTCCTCCTCTAGCTGCATTTTAAGAACTAAAGCAGCTGTCACTGCTTTTTGAGCCAAACTCAGTCCTGTTGGTGTGTATTAGGCATGTTCTGAGTGCACAGAATCAATCAGGCCCCTCAGGGACTTTGTTGCTCCTCTGCCTTGTTTTTGGATGCCAGTGGAGCTTAGACAGGAGGTAGGTGCAGACTGCACAGGCTGGGGTAGTTCTGGGCATGTACAAAATTGCTGCTGTAGATGCCTAGGAAAATTTCATGTCATAAGTGGGGATAGTAGCATTTCCAATGTTAGGCAGCTGATATAGGTTTAGATTAGACATCCATAAGAACTACTTCACAGTTAGGGCAGCTAGGATCTGGAACCAACTTCCAAGGGAAGTGGTGCTGGCTCCTACCCTGGAGGTCTTTAAGAGGAGGCTTGATGCCCATCTAGCTGGGATTATTTGAGCCCAGTTTTTTCTCCTGCCCAGGCAGGGGGTTGGACTTGAAGATCTACAAGGTCCCTTCCGACCCGACTTCTATGATTCTATGTGTGGTTATGGTGGTTAACAACCAGGACAGCTACAACCACTAGATAGCTGGTTAGGAATAGGGGCAAAAGCAGTATCCCCCAGCATTTAGCACAGGGCCTGATACCATAAGCCTGTAAGAGAACGCACACTGGCATGGGCTCTGTAGGTGAGGTAGACAAGGGAACATCAAGTCTATAGCTCCCAACAGAGCTTAGGCCTGATACAAACACTTAGCTCTACAGCACTGCCAATTCTTTGGCAGTTTTAGGCATGCCCATTTGCAGAAATGTAAGTGGATAGGAAACTTTACATGTGGAAACTTACAGTGCAGACAGACGTGCAGCTCCCAGCTGTAGCTCAGGATGATTTTTGCAAAGTGGTCTGAATTACAGCATTACCCCAGACGAAAGAGAAGTTCACTGTTGGTTCCAGGGGAGTGGGAAATCTAGCTGGTTGGAAACCTGCAGCCACCTTCCCATAGCAATGGCCAAGGCTCTCTGCCAGTGCTCACTGTCTTCAGAATGGGAGTGGGGGAAAGTAGCGGAGGCGGCTCATCTCTGGGGCTCTCCAGCTGGTGCTGAAGGGTGGGCTGTGTGAACTGGAGCCCCCCTACCTGGGGGGGGGGGGGAGGCTGAAACCCCCCAGACTGATCTCTCTCTGCTCTCTTCCTCCCTCCCATTCTGAAAACAGCCATAGGCTGGGATCTCAGCAGACACAAGTTACAAAAATGCTACATTTCATAACATCTTTATGTGATACCTCATGCAATGAAGGGTCAGATTCTCACCCAGTCTGCTATTTTTTAAGCTGTTCGCAGCCATGCACATGTATTTGGGCACAGCTATAAACTGCTTTCTGCGGCCAGATCAGGCAAAAATTGTCACTTCTGTCTGCACCTCTAGGTGTCTTGTGCCTTTTATTCCCTCCAGTGATAGGTAGCCATTAAGCAGGGGTTTTGAGGATCTCTGTTTTGTACTTAGACTCCTAAAGTGTGGTTAGGTATTTCATAGATCTAGGCCTAAGATTTAAGGAAATGTTCTTGTAGAATCAGAAGGAACAAGCTATACCCTCATTACTATTTAGCAAACAGTTAAAGTCTGCTAAAGCTTTGTCCAAATTCTGTAGTCTTAAAAGACCCAATAAAAAAATGGAATCTGAATCTTCCTAGTTATTTATTCTATAAATACTTAAGGCCAAATTCTGAATTGGTTACTGTGGTTCCACTCTACTTACACAGAGCTCTCATTTACATACATTAGAGCTTATCCTGCATAACAACTCAAAAGAGCCTGTGGTAGAACTTGAAGGATTTAGCCTTTGGCTAGTAATGCTCACTTTATAATTAAATTTGTGTTCAGTTAGGGGTTTGGCACTTGCCTGAGCACACCCAGAGATAAATCTACCTATTGCTTTTATCGAGTTCTTCCTTCAGTAAATGTATACAAGGTAAAAGATAATATGTATTGCCAGAATATAACCAGTTTATTAGCAGGAAAAACTCCATATCTGCAATTTCCCTTTTAAAAGCTTTTTTTTTTTTTTTTTTAGAGGCAAAAGCATTTTTGTTACCCAGAGAAGTTGTTTTACGACAAGACAGAAGCTCTAAAAAGAAATGTGATAGTCTATTAATTTTCCATCCAAAAACCTAAATATTACAGAATAAAAAGGTAAATAGCACCATACAAGTTACTTGTCATTTAAACTATATTACATAGGAAAAACCTTTGTGTTTGTGGGCACAGGTTGCTATAGGTGAGAGTAATATGTACTCTTATACAGGTTTGTCTATGTCAAAACCCCTGCCTGTGTTTTACAAAAACTTTAATAGTCCTGAGGATAGCTGAATGAGAAGGCAAATTACATGCAGAATATTACAGTCAAGGAAATTACATGCTAAAAATTACAGCGTGTTTTAAAAAAACAGGAACTAACAATTAGAGTCCCTGAATCTACATGTAGGCACCTGGTTAAAGTTCAAGAGGTGATCAGCTACAAAAATCAATGGGACCTGTTGAGTATTGAGCACTTTGAAAGTCAGGCAGCTGCCCATACTTTAGGTGGAGAACCAAACTAGGCTTGGATTTTTAAATATCTTGGCCTACAGGCCTTTACTTTGGTAATGCCAATATATTGTACTGATTAAAGCCCTGGCTTGCAAATCAAGACATTGGGTATTATAGCTAGCTCTACTGCAGACTTACTGCAAAACTTAGGGCAAGTCACTCTGTCTTTCTGTACCACTCTATTCCTAATCATCAGCAAATATACCAATCTTTACTGGTGTCACAAAACCATTGGGAACTTACTATGCAATCCTTCTCTAGTGACATCCATGCAAAAACTCCCATTAAAAATAAAAGTGAGCCCTCTAGTCCAACATTCATAAGGTATTTTGATGTCCTCAAAAATTGTAATAGTTCCTATCTCTAAGTACGCTCTGAGGGCACAGAGTTGGTCTTAGAATTTAATCCTCTGCACCGATATTAGGATCACAGGAAAGTAGGGCTAAACAGGACCTCACAAGGACACCTAATCCAGTGCCTTGCTCAAGGTAGCATCAACCTTGACTAAACCATCCTAGCCAAGCATCACTCCAACTTGCTCTTGAAAACTGTCAGGGATGGAGACAACATCTCTAGGCAGCCTGTTCCAGTTCTTGACCACCCTCTGAGTCAGAAAGTTCCTCCTAATCTTCAACCTAAATTTCCTCTGATGAAGCCTGAAACCATTGCTCCAAAACTGGACATTCTCTCACTTTTGCACAGTCTAGATTGTTATACTTCACTCATCACCAGCATAATTTGGGTTCAGATCTCAGTAAGGTACTGCTACCAAACCACTGATCAGTGAGTTCACAAAGTCTCTCAGACCCATATTACATTTAGGAGTGTTTCAAAAATTGTGGTGCAGGGAAGGTACATAAATCAGCTCTGTCAAGACATCTGGAAGGTTTATATTACTGTTGTAATTACAGTAAACATAATGAATATGTTGGAAGGAAGAGTAAGAATCAGAAAGGCTATAAAATAGGGAAATGCATGTAAAATAGGAATAAGTATAAAAGAATGTAGTATAATGCAAAGTAGAGACTACAGTGAGAAAACTGAATGCATTTCACTGACGGCTTCTATGACAAAAGACATTGTGAAGAAAGGCAAGAATTTCTTTCTAACGCTATTTTTATTTATACGCTGTCATTATACAGACTGCATTTTAATTGCTCTTAGGCAGCAGACTAACTGTTACCTAAAGGTAGCTCACCCTTCTTTTCTTGCACAAGCAATCTGCTATGAGGGCAAAGAAAATAAATAAAGCAAACCTTGTAATTAAGCAAATAACAGACCCTCTAGTCTTTCCTTCAAGGGGGAAGAGCAGATAAGAGACATCAGATGGTAGTCAGATGCTCCGGGCTAAATTGTGTTTGCTTTTTCATGCTGTGTTTTGTGGCTCGTGACTGTGCACTCCAGTATCTAGCACAGAAAAAGGGCACATCCTGGCCTCCTGACCCATGGGTGTGTGCCTTGAGGGCCCTCAGGTTTCAGTGTTCAAAGATGTAATAAAGAACAAAGAAAGCCTTTCTGCAGCTGTAATTGCAACATTGGATTTCAGTTTTATTCCCAAATATGAACTGAGAGAAACCATAAGCAGGCTTCTTAATCAGCCCTGGCAAAGATGAAAGCTTGAGAAAGGCAGGCAGTGTGTCTGTGTAAAAAGGGTTCATTTACATTAAATAATTAGCCTTAAAGAGGCAAATGGCAAGGGAGTGATTTTTTAATTATAAGAAATAATTGCAGTCTTGAGGAATGAACAGGATACCATTTTTATTTTGCAAATATGCAAGTAATTTATCTATAATGAAACCCAAACTCGCAGGGTTGGGAGGCAAAGTGTATCTATTTGTTGTTTTACTCAGAGCAGAATTTATAGTGCTGTTTGTGCTATCCAAGGGGATGATGGGTAAATACTTTTGTTCTCCCAGTTAGTTATTGCAGCTGTAGCGCATTCTACATTCATCTGTGCAGGGACACCAACATTGCATAAATGAATGTAAACAGAACTTTTCGTCCCAAAAGTACCTGAAGTCTTTTATGCTCCTTACTATGAAGATAAATGTTTTAAAAAGTTTTATCTAAAAGATATTTAAAATGTACTTAATGCCTACAAGTGAGCATTTAAACACATATGCCCTGGTATGTGCTTCCTGATTCTTGTGGCCATTTATCTTTCAAAAAGTGGATAAAGATTGTACTCAAATGTTCCAAAAAAAATTACTTATGGGTTTAGACCGAGCATAATTGTATGCACCTTCAAAATCACAGAAAGCTTTTTTCTGAATGCTCTGAGCATCTGAGAGATTAGGCCTAGCTATAGCTTTAAAAACACACAGAAAGATTAGATCTAGTGAGTTTTCCCTATCAAATTTCAGTCCTAATTCTTCAGGTACATAACTATGAACAATATAAGTACTCCAGCTACTGACACTTTTTTTTCCACAGCATCTGACAAAGTGAGTTCAAGTTCATTAAAATGTATGTTCTATATGTGTATATATCTTATTTAGCCTGCAAAGTGCATATTATCTACCTTGCCTTCTACTGAAACCAGGCACATTGGTAAAGTTTCTTGTTTCATAGCTGCCTGACTGGGCCAAGCCTTAGTATGTGCTTAACATTAAATACTTGAGTAGCTCTGTGGATTAAATGTGCTTTTACTTAGACCCATGCAATAACATTTACATGGATATCTTTTCAGGTATGTTTGCCATGGCACTACCTACCAGGACGATTTCTGGTACACGAATGAACACAGGCAATAAGGGCATGATACTATAGTACTTTATTAACATGATCCTTCTGGAATCTGTGTACTTGATAGACTGGGCTCTTCTACATTAGTGCACATTGCTAAAAGATAAAATGCAGTGGAGCACCAAGAGCCTTTTCCTTATGTCATATAATCTCTCTCTTAATTGGAGTCCCATTTTATTATATGAAAAAGGAGGTCCTTCTTAAAACACCCATTGTAAGATGAAGAACACAGATCTTACTGAGTGCAAGGCCAGAAGAAATCATTATGATACTGTTTTAGTCTGACCTCCCGCCTTACACAGGTCACAGAATTTCACCCAGTGATTTTTGTATCAAGTCCATCAGTAACATTTTTCTGCCTCTAGGCA
Source organism: Crocodylus siamensis (assembly GCF_052110815.1). Classification (NCBI taxonomy): domain Eukaryota; kingdom Metazoa; phylum Chordata; order Crocodylia; family Crocodylidae; genus Crocodylus; species Crocodylus siamensis. Next base: position 72,249,598 of record NC_143398.1, read on the forward strand.
TTCACTTTGCCCTTTTAAATTATTTCAGGCTTGGACCTTCATGCTAGGTGCATGGATCCCTTCTATAAACACATTGACTAAGTATAGATAGTCAAAAAGCCCAAGGCTGAATCACAGAAAATTAAGGTTGAAAAGGACCTCAGGAGGTCATCTAGTCCAACCCTCCTGCTCAAAAGCAGGACCGTCCCCAACTAGATCATCTCAGCTAAAGCTTTGTCTAGCCGGGTCTTGAAAACCTCCAAGGATGGAGATTTTATCACCTCTGGGTAAAATGTTTCGGTTTTTTACTACCCTCCTCTTGAGAAAATTCTTCCTAATACCTAACCTAAACTTCCCTTGCTGCGACTTGAGACGGTTGCTCCTTGTTCTGTCGTCTGCCACCACTATCGAGAACAGTCTAGCTCCATCATCTTTCAAACCCCTCCTTCAGGTAACTGAAGGCTGCTGTTAAGTTCCCTCTCAGTCTCCTCTTCTCTAGACTAAATAAGTCCAGTTCCTTCAGTCTTTCTTCATAAGTCATGACACCCCAGCCCCTCACCATTTTTGTCACCCTCCTCTAGACTCTCTCTCCAATTTGTCCACAACCTTTCTGTAGTGGGGGGCCCAAAACTGGACACAGTCCTCCAGATGTGGCCTCACCAGAAGAATCGTTTCCCTTGACCTACTGGATACACACCAACCAATGCAGCCCAGTATCCTGTTAGCCTTTTTGGCAACAAGGGCACACTGCTGGCTCATATTCAGCTTATTGTCCACTGTAACCCCCCAGGACTTTTTCTACAGAGCTGCTGCCCAGCCAGTCAGCCCCCAGCCTGTACTGGTGCATGGGATTGTTCCATCCTAAATGCAAAACTTTGCACTTGTCCTTGTTGAACCTCATGAGATTTCTTTTGGTCCAATCCTCCAATTTCTCTAGGTCACTCTGAATTCTAGCCTCCAGCATACCTACTACTCCCCCCAGCCTGGTGTCATCTGCAAACTTGTTGAGGGTGCACCCTATGCCATCTTCCAGGTCGGTGATGAAGACATTGAACAAAACTGGCCCCAGCACTGACCCCTGGGGCACTCCACTTGATACTGGCTGCCAACTAGACACTGAGCCATCGAATACTACTCTTTAAACCCAATGCTCCATCCAGTTTTCTATCCACCTTACAGTCCATTCATCCAGCCCATACTTCCTTAGCCTGCCTGTAAGAACATTGTGAGAGACTGTACCAAAAACCTTGCTAAAATCAAGGTACACTGCATCCACTGGCCTCCCTGCATCCACAGAGCCAGTCATCTCATAATAGAAGGCAATCAGGTTGGTCAGGCTTGACTTGCCATTGATGAATTGCCATTGGTGACTGTTCCTAATTACCTTCTTCTCCTCTGAGTACTTCAAAATGGATTCCTTGAGGATCTGCTCCACAATTTTTCCAGGGACTGAGGTGAGACCGACTAGTCTGTAGTTCTCTGGGTTATCCTTTTTCCCTTTCTTAAATATGGGCACTATGTTTGCCCTTTTCCAGTCATCTGGACCTCTGCTGATTGCCATGAGTTTTCAAAGATGATGGCCTATGGCTCTGCAACCACATTAGCCAACTCCCTCGGCACCCTCAGGTGCATCCAATCCAGTCCCATGCACTTGTACATGTTCAGCTTTTCTAAGTAGTCCCTAACCTGTTCTTTCACCAATGTTGGCTGCTCACCTCCTCCCCAAACTGTGATACCCAGTGCAGTAGTCTGGGAGCTGATCATGCCTGTGAAGACTGAGGTGAAAAAGGCATTTACTACTTCAGACTTTTTTGCAGCCTCCCCTAGGATCCCTCCCCTATTCAGTAAGGGACTCACAATTTCCCTGATCCTCCTCTTGTTACTGACATACTTGTAGAAATCCTTCTTGTTACCCTTCACATCTCTTGCTAGCTGCAACTCTAGTTGTGGTTTGGCCTTCCTGATTTTATCTCTGCATGCCCAGGTAGTACTCTTATACTCAACCCTAGTTGTTTGTCCAAGTTTCCACTTCTTATAAGCTTCCTTTTTGTGACTTAATTTACTGAAGAGTTCCCTGCTAAGCCAAGCTAGTCTTATGCCATACTTGCTATTCTTCCTGTGCATTGGGATGGTTTGTTCCTGTACTCTCAGTAAGGCTTCTTTAAAGTACAACCAGCTCTCCTGGACTCCCCTCTCCCTCCAACTGACTTCCCAGGGGATCCTACCCATGAGTTCTCTGAGGGAGTCAGTCTATTTTTCTCCAGTCCCGGGTCCTTACTCTGTTGCTCTCCATCCTTTCTTTCCTTAGGAGCCTGAACTCTATTATCTCGTGGCCACTGCTGCCCAAGTTGCCATCCACTACTACATTTCTCACCAATTCTTCCCTGTTTATGAGCAGCAGGTCAAGTAGACCACAGCCCCTAGTTGGCCGCTCCAGAACTTGCACCAGGAAGTTGTTCCCACCACTGTCCAAAAACTTCCTGGATTGCCTATATCATAGGTGGACAAAATATGGCCCGCGGGCCAGATCTGGCCTGCCAGGCCATTCTATTCAGCCCACAGGACTCACAATAAATTTAGTAAATTAATGTAGCCCAGGTATCCCCAAAGATGTGTCCTATTCTCAGTTGGATGGAATAGGATGGGTAGGCAGAAGGGGGTGCTGTGAGAAGGATGCCAGAATTTTGAGCAGTTCCCTCTTTCCTCTAGAGTTAACCCAACCCCAAAGCTCTTAACTATATACAATTTACTGAGTTATAATATACATAAACATAACACTAGATAACATATACATATATTTACACAGTGAACATTAACCAATAACCAAGGTCAAACCCTAAATAACACTATTTGTAACACTGACAAGTGCAAGGTGATGCACCTGGGGAGGAAGAACCAGCAGCATACTTTCAGGCTGGGGAACTCCCTTCTCATTAGTGCAGAGGCAGAAAAGGATCTTGGAGTCATCATTGATGACAAGATGAACATGGGCCGGCAATGTGGGGATGTAGTCAGGAAGGCCAACCATACCTTGTCATGCATACACAGATGCATCTCAAGCAGGTCCAAGGAGGTGATACTCCCTCTCTATGCGGCACTGGTCAGGCCGCAGCTAGAGTACTACATCCAGTTCTGGGTGCCGCACTTCAAGGGGGATGTGGACAACATGGAGAGGGTCCAGAGGAGGGCCACTCACATGATTGGGGGCAGCAGGGCAGCCCCTACGAGGAGAGGCTACAGGACCTGAACCTGTTCAGCCTCCACAAGAGAAGGCTGAGAGGGGATCTAGTGGCCTGTTACAAACTAGTCAGAGGGGACCAGCAGACACTGGTGGAGTCCCTGTTTCCCCTAGCATTACCAGGAGTGACTAGAAATAATAGTCACAAGCTGGCAGAGGGTAAATTCAGATTAGACATCAGGAGGCGCTACTTCACTGTCAGGGCAGCTAGGATCTGGAACCAACTTCCAAGCGAAGTGGTGCTGGCTCCTACCCTGGGGATCTTTAAGACAAGGCTAGACAATCACCTTGCTGGGGTCGTTTGACACCAGTACTCTTTCCTGCCAGGGCAGGGGGTCAGACTTGATGATCTCCTCAGGTCCCTTCTGACTCTACTAACTAAGAAACAACATCACAATATAACATTTCAATTATAAAATATAAGGTGCAAACATGAACAGTCTTAATAACATCTATTCTTTAATATAGTCCTCCTTCCAATGGAGTCCCTTGGGGGAGCGTCCAGGAAGCACCAGGGGCCCCTCCACTTAGGCCTGACAGTTTACAGTCTTCGATCAGGTCCAGGGGAGCTTTTCTCCCACGCCCCTCAGGAAAGGGGTGTGACTTTATTTCTCTTGCTGCCTCCTGGTTGTGGATGGGCTCCACCAATCAAAACAGCAGGATCTCAAGCCTGGGACTCAACCCAAGCTCTGAAAGTGATCCTTCTACATTAATATTTATTTGCTCCTGGCTCCCTGTCAAAGCTGACAGATGCCACGAGAAGTAGGACCCAGGGGGAACCTTCAGCAGGCTTGAGTAGCCCAGTCCCGCCCCACCCCCAGCTAGTTCCCTGCTTCCTTCCCCTGCTCTGCTCCAGCACCACAAAGTTCCCAGCTGCATCACCGGACTGGGGAGCAGGGGACCACGCTGGTAGTGGGGGGGGGGGTGCCTGTGTGCAAGTGCATGTCTGCAGGCTCAGGGCAGAGTGTGTGTCTACAGGCACAGGAGCAGAGTGTGTGTGTGTCTGTAGGCATGAGGCAGAGCATGTGTGTCTGCAGGCATAGGGCAGAGCGTGTGTGTGTGTGTTCATAGGGTGAGTCCTACACCCCCCCACAAATACACACAATTACCCACAGCTCTGCTCGCACTGCCATACAGAATCCCCAGCAACCCTCCCCCAACACCCACCCGCACCCCACATATCTACACACATACTCACACACTCACCTCCCCACAATATACGCAGGTAAGACTTCATTTTAAGCTATTGTGCAGTCACCTCTATGTACACTACACAAACACATGTAAACAAGGACAAAAATATTTTTTAAATCAAATTAATGAATGTTCTATATATTTGGTATTTAGAATACAATTTGGTATTTTTCTGGTTCTAAGATAGCAAAACCCCTTGCTGAAAGGAGTATTTCTGGGGGCAAGGGGAGGGACTTCTGGTGGCAAAGGGTTAGGGGGTGAGACTTCCGATCACAAAATGGCAATGAAGGGATGGGGCACCTGTCAAGGACAGGGCTACCCATGAGGCCCTCAACAGCTTGCCAGAACTCAGTAAGTGGCCCTCTACCTGGAATAATTGCCCACCTCTGGCCTACACACTGTTTTATTGCCCTCCTAAGAGATGTCAGGGTGATTTAAGTCCCTCATGAGAACCAGGGCCTGTGATCAGGACACTTCTGCTAGCTGGTTAAAGAAAGCCTCATCCACCACTTCCTCCTCATCTGATGGTCTATAGCAGACCCCCACCACAACATCATTCTTGTTGCTCTCCCCTCTGACCCTAACCCACAGACCCTCGATAGGCCTATATCCAGTTTTATACTGGAGCTCTGAGCAATCATAGATTTCATAGACATTTGGGCTGGAAGGGATCCCAGAGGATCATCGAGTCCAGCCCCCTGCCCCAGGGGCAGGAAGTCAGCAGGGATCACAGGATCCCAGCAAGATAAGCATCCAAATGTGTTTTGAAGGCATTCAAAGTGGCTCTTTTACATAAAGTGCAACTCCTCCTCCTCTTCTCCCCTGCCTGTCATTTCTGAATAGTTTGTACCTATCCATGACAGCGCTGTCAAATCTCTGTTATTCCAATCATGTCATAGGTCTGTGACTGTGCAAGGACTTCCAATTCTTCCTGCTTGTTTCTCAATCTCTGTGAATTCATGTACAGGCACCTGAGTTCATTACTCAATTGCCTTGATTTCTCAGGAAGTATGAGAACAAACACCCCCCGCTTTTGCCCCTTCCTGCTTGCTCTTTCTCCTGCTCTCCCGCTGCCCCACTTACCTCAGGGCTTTGGTTTCCATCCCCCAGCAAACCTAGTTGAAAGCCTTCCACACTAAGTTAGCGAGCCTGTCTGTGAAGACACTCTTCCCTCTCTTCATCAGGTGGACCCCATCTCCTCCCAGCAATCCTTCTTCTTGGAAGAATACCCCATGGTTCAAGAAGCCAGTTCAATCTGCTCAGGGTAGTCTAAGCTGTGTAGATTGAACTGATAAGCCAGTGAACAGACATTCACTTTTGATTCCAGAAATTCAACCATATACCTGCGGTGGCCCAGGCTAGAAGCCAGAGGGAGCTAGAGCAAGCCTCCTTGCTAACCTGCCCACCCTGCAAGGGGAGCATCCTGGGATGCTGGGGGACTGTAAATTAACTTGAATCTGGAGGGGATCTGGGATAGAAGTTCAAAAAATCATTTTAACCTAAATCAGTTAAGTCTAATACTACATGCATCCAGGTTTATCATAAACCAGTTTCAGCCATTTTGAAAACAGTATATGTGCACTGAACTTCTGTTGTATTACAAATTTGAATCAGTTTCTGATCACTTATACCAGATTATGTGGAATTTCTGTCTCTAGCCCTTTTGGTTTCCCTTGATTACCTATTTTGAACCAGGTTCAGCAGAAAGAGACCAATTTCTGTGAGAGTTTTTAATATCCCTAAGTATTACATCAAGATATAGTGGACTTGACAACAATCATTTATACATTTATATAAGGAAGTTGTTATGCATAAAGGTAGAGAAAAATCAGCTTCTCAGAAATCCCATATCAGAAAACAAACAAACAAAACTCGTATGAGAACAGATTTTAAAAAGGGAGCAGAAGTGAAAACTTGATTTCAGTGGGGCCAGGATTTCACTTCATGTCCAGAGTAACTATATAAATTTACAGAAATATAAGGGGCATCTTATCCAAGATTAATTTTTAGTGTTGTTGTTATCATGTCTGGTGTTTTGCTGGGTGGATGGTACAATAGTTACAGGTCAGATTTTGATTTCCTTTATTAGCTTATTCTTGAAGTAGTCTTGAATTCCTGAGAGTGCCTGTAGACATGCAGGGAGGCTGCTCCAACACGCTTTATTTACAGTGCCTTGGAGCAGACATGATTGAGTCTGCTGGAGTGTGATAATTAATGTGCTCCAGCAGCTTCCGTCTCATGTACTCAGTGTCCCCACTCTTCAAAATGGCAGCAGGGGTGCTTTAACTTGTTGAACAAGCTTTAGTTAAAGTGCCCCCACTGCCAGCAACTACTTAAATCCAGGAGGGGGTTTTCCTTTGGCCCCTGGGGCACAGTGTGGAGAGATTCAGTGGGGACTCCAGAAGCGGCAGACCCAGCACTGGAGCAGCTTGCTGGTAAGATCAGCTGACTGGGTGGAGGTAACCACGGCAACTGGCAAAGCAAGGAGGTGAGGAAGAGAGGAGAAACTTACTGGCTGGGAGAAGGTCCCATGGAGAAAGGATCCGCTGGTACTGGCAGGAAAGAGAAAAGAGAGCGGGACTGGAGTAGAGCTGACTGGCTTTGGGGGCTGGGCGGCACAGTAGTGGAGGGTGAAAGGAAGACCGCGAGCTGTGAGAACAGCCGGGGTTCTCCACAACCTACAGGGAATTTACTAATAAACCAATTTTCTTTAATCCTGCTCCTGGGGCGATTTACTACAACCTCTCTTGTTGGGGAATTAACTTCTTATTCTTCTATCATTCCAAAGCGTGGCAAGCAAGCCCCAGGGACAGAGATTTCATTATTCACCCCACCCAGCCCCAATCATTTTAAATGAAATACTATTAGATTTTCTGAATGATGTGCTGTTCCCTTTCCTTATTCTCCCCAGTTTGGTATTTCTGGAGTTTTGGTCTGTAGTACTGTTTTTCATTAGAACTCCAGTAAAGGGCTTAATAAATATGAACAGGGATAGCAAAGTGGGGCACTGCAGTAAGAGGAGAAGTTAACTGTAGTTGGTTAAATCACCTGCTGGACAAAGTTAATGAAAGAGAATTTATTCCAAAACTTCTAAATTAGTTCTGCATAAAGAGAACTGCTGCCATATGGCCTAGCTAGATGCATATATTATACATGGATGTGTTTTCCATAAGTAAAGAATGATTAAATTAAAGTAAATACTGGCAAATCTTTCCTAGAAGCAAGCCAGGCATTATTTTAGTACATGATTGTTGAGACTAATGTATGATGTGCTGGGAAATGAGTGTGAGGTAATGTTTTCAAAATAGCCCAGGACAGTTTAACCAGCTCCCCATGGTATTCCGATGAGTAATGTCCGTCCTTATCAGCTTGTAATGTGATTCATGCCCAGCAGCACCAAGCCATTAACAGTGTCAGAATGCCAAAAAAATATCAATGCCCGCTCCATTATGGGGGAACATGGAGAAGGACACCGAGGCAAGGCTGCTGTTAGGCAATGTTGAGAGACAAATAACTTTGTCAGTTGTAGAAAGAAATGTTTACACTGGGATTGTATGGGATCTCTGAAAGATATATTCTGGGCTAGAAGGGGAGAGGTTAGACATGAAAGCATCTGGTCTGGGGCAGCTTTGGTTACTGAAAGAGCAACTGCTTTATGTTAGAGAGAGTCTTTGTTCAGTGTTTGCACAGTGCCTAACCCAAAGAGGTCCACATCCATGATTAGGCTTCCTAGTAGCTAACAAGAAGAATAACAAGCACCAAGTCACTTTTATGAGGGAATGCCCACTCTTTTATGGGGGAATGCCCACTTTAGTATCAACCTCCAGATGGCTCTCAGCTACAAGTGCCTTCACCTGAATGCTGCCACCCACTATATTCTGCACCTTAAAGGTGTAGTGACTATTGTAAGCTATTGCATAGTCAGAGAGAACTGGAATGAAAAGTATTCTGGAAATGCAACACTTCTCGCTCCACTTCACATTACTGTATATGGCTTCAAGGTCAAAGACAAATGTCTTTTATTATTTTGATTATTATTATAAAGCTTCAGTGTGGGGGTGCAGAACAGTCTGATAAGAAAAGCAGACATGTTCACTCTCTCAGTAATTGTGGCTAGAGTAATACCATAATGCCAAGACTTTACAGATTATCTCACTACCGTACTACTAACCCTATTGCCACAAGAATGTATTTCCCTCGCCCCTCCCCCCAAAAAAAGCAGTTGGTACTACAAAATAATATTCAGGACCACATTGCTGTGCTAACCATTCCACTGCCCTGGCTGAACATCGGCTCCACCATTTTCAACAGATGGACAAAGGCTTGGCATAATCTGTTCCAGGAAGAGCAACCACTACAGCCAAAGGAGTGTGTTAAAAGGGAAAAGTGCATAGTTAGGAGGCTGAACGGCTCATCCACTACAATTTTACTTGCTTCCACACACTGCTAAGCAGACTGGATGGTCTGACACTCTACCTAGCTGGCCTCATGAAGGAAAAGTAACGAGTATGTTAGGAGGAGATAAGGACCTCTTGAAAAGTGACATACTCTTAGTAACCCTGGGCACCTATAGACATACTCCGACATGTTCTAATTAGAACACTCCCGCGTGCCTCACTGTCACTTGTATTAATCATCCCATGTTTCAAAATGGAAGCAGGGGCACTTTAACTAAAACTTGTCAAATAAGCTTTAGCTAAAGCACCCCCATGGCCATTTTCAAATGCAGGATGCTCAATACACATGATGCTGCAGTGTTTTAATTAGAGCAGCTCTCCACAATCTGCTCTAATTAAAACACCCCCACCCACCCTTGCCTGTAGGCACCCCCTTTACCCAGAAAGAGGAAATCAAAGCGCATTCTGATAAAAATTGTTCTATCACATGACCAGACAGCCAACATTGAGAACAGCAGTAAAAATGCCCATACCAAACCTAAACACAGCAGCAAATAACCAAATGGTATTTGCTTACTAATTAGTTACTCTAGACCAGTGGTTTTCAACCTGTGGTTCACAAACCCCTGGGAGGGCCACAGAGCATGTCTAGAGGTCTGTAAAAGGTGGCCCAACCCAAAGGCGAAGCACTGCTAGTGTTGCTCCAGCTCCCCACAAAGCTACCCAAGTACAAGCAGCAGGCAGAGTATAGCTAGGCAGCCCCGCCTCATCCTGCTGCCGCCACTGCTTCATGTGGGACTCAGCAATGCTGCAGCCCCATGGCCCCTCTGCTTGCCCAGTAATATCAATCTACAAACTGGAACAGGTGGGTGCACACGTGTGTGTATCAGAGACAAGAAGTAGAGGCCGAAACCAGAAGTAGGGGCAGAGCACATACCAATTTGGACGGAATTTCCATTGGGAAAATTGGCAATCTCTCGAGGCACTTATGGAAAGCTTTATTAGGAACAATAAGAACTGCACATATTTTTAATGAAAGGTTAGGTCCTACAAAACTGAAGGGAGGCCACCAGCAAAAGCCTGGTGGGGTATCAGGATATCTACTAGCTCAGTCTGTGACCCGGCTTCTCATCTTCACAGCACATCTAATACATGTGAATGTGTTAGGGTTTGACGTGGCAATCTGGGGGAATCCCTGGGTGGATGTTTGCCTGTGTATGCAGGAGACTACACCTGATGGGTTTTGTCAAGAAGCTTCAACTCCAGGTTTCTCAAGTAAGAGAAAACAACTTTGATGTATTCAAAACCCTTGACAGCTTTTTGGCTGAAAACGAGCTGATGCTGAACAGTGATGTTAAAAGTGAAATAAAAGAACACTTGCTGGCACTCAAATCTCAGTTTCACCAGTATGTTCCTGAAAAGGGCAATGAGAATGAGTGGATCTGTAACCCCTTTGTAACAGACAGCAACTAGGTCCTAACAGCTAAAGAAGGGGAACAATGACTCTAGTTATCCCGTGACAAGGGACTGAAACTTGAATTCAGGGAGGAACCTTTTGCCCAATTCTGGTTGAAAATTAAAAAAAAAGGAGTATCCCAGTATGACAGATAAGGCCATTAAAGCCTTGATGCTGTTCACCCCCATGTACTTACGTGAAAGTGGGTTTTCAGCCTTAGTATCAATAAAAAAGAAACATTGAAACAAATTGGATATTGAAGGAGATCTATGGCAAACTATCACCTATTGTACCAAACTTTCACATGCTTTCTGCCAAGAAGCAAGCTCAACCATTTCATTAGAACTGACAACACAATGGTATGTTCACATAATTGCATTATTGTTATTGTAGATATTATTTTTAATATGACAGTTTGTCAGTAATTATTGACTTAGGTTAACTATACACACAATAGATTTCCATAGGGGTCTGCACCTTCATTTGAAATTTTTTAGGGTCTACAAATGAAGAAAGGTTGAAAGTCATTGCTCTGGACAGATACAGATGCCTGAAACGAGGTAAATCACCAATATTTTGTCTATTTGCAGAAAAAGAATTTTTTTTCCCACCTCCCACTCCAACTTCCAAAACTCAAACTATACCAAGGAAAACTGAATTATATTAAAGTGGATTAAAGCAAAATTTCCAGATTATCTATAGCAAAAATCAAATTTATAGGGACCTCTTAGAGGCTCATCCAAAACCCAACTAAGATAGTTAGAATGGGCCTCAGAGTCAGGTTGTGTATAAAGAAAATTATTTTTTTTTGCATGGAGCAAGTTGCTAGGTAAATAAGTTCAGTATACATAGACAGTCTTTCAAACCCGGATAATCTCTTACATGAATCACTTCCTCTGAAGTTAACAAAATGGAGGTATACAATCATATCATATAAAAGGTACAATAGGCCTTTTATTTTTAATTTAATAGCAAGAGACTGAAATAATCTTTTTTTCAATAGAATGGTTTCATTGTTCTACCCACGTACTATATTTGTTGACTGACTGAAGCAGAGGAGGAAAAGGGAAATGAATGAGAGAAATAAAACAGATTATAATATTTGGGATCTTCTTGGGAAAAACACTACCTATTTCATAGTTTACTTGATCTAAGCATCATCATTGTCATCAACTTGCAAACAAACAATTTAAAAAAGCAGAAAAAAACTTCACAATAATTATGCTGCAAATTTTAATATCGCCCATATTGTCAAACTCACATTCTCATTTTAATTTGCTTTTAAGGCTTTTAATGCTTAGGGTCTAGGTTTCTGTTTTTGTTTAGGCATAATTTTTACTACGCAGAAAGGCATATCTCCAAGAGTAGAAATGTGCATTTCTCCAGAGATAACTAGCAGAGGCACTATTTGTGCCACTGCTAGTTGTCTCTGGGCACTCCCTTGCAGGTTGGATAGGGGAAGCTGGGGGTCCTCCCAGGGCAACAGCTGCAGCAATCTGGACATGCAGAGCCTGGCTGGCAGCTGGAGCATGGCTCTGGCTGGCCAGGCTCCAGTTTCTGGTGGTACACACTGCTGCCACATGCAACACCCCACTTTTTTCTGCCACCCTTTTTTTTAGATACTGGGATTTCCCGGTATCTAATTTTGCTGCTGCAGTGCACGGATGCAGTGCAGTGAATGAAGGCACCACAAAAGGCTTTGAGGCACCACAAACTGCACATTCCTGCTTAGGGAATGTGGCCAAAGAGGTAATTCTGCTAGAAGAGGTGTATATTTGGCAGTGGCTCATGGAACTTTGAGTGGAATTAAAAAGGGAGATTTAGGCTTTACTTTCATCTGTAGAGTTCACAGCCACAAACTGAGACTCTACAAAATGCTTAGGGAGAGTTCAGGATCCACGAATGCAATTCACAAAAGGCAGTAACTTAGGAGGCGAGACATCCAAGGCAACCAATAGGATATGCTGAGAAGGAGCATGGATTCAGCCTCATCCCTCAAAGAGAATTGGGCACATGACAATGGACTGGATAGATGCATCCATCACCACTTGAGAGTCACAGCATGAACTACCCCTAGAGCTGGATGCAAACTTCATGCAAGGACTTTCATAGCAGTTAGATACCTAACTGCTACTATAAGCAGCCAAGTCCATAATGTAGCTTCTCAAACACCCCCACCCCCCACCCCCTATACACTGAGTGCTTAATTCTGAAGATGCTACTTTCTTACCAGGAAAGTTCTCTAAGCTCCTAAATGTTTGTTGATGATGAGCATGCCCAGAACTGCCAGACCCTTGACCTGGCTCATCCTTAAATCCCATGAGTCACACACTATATAGTCCTCTGCATTCCTAGCCTGCAGGGCCTACTCAAGTACCATTCCCAAAGCCTATCAACCAGATTGGGCATCTTATAAGACACAGCCAGCAGGGTTACCCCCCTTAACCTTACAGTCCAATCACTAGAACACTCTCCCAGTTAGAAAACCAGTTTCAAATCCCTCTTTTACCTGAGAAGATGCGAGTGCATGCTTCCCCCCTTGTAGGAGAATTGCTTCTGTATGGGATGTAGACCCTGTATGGGATATCAGAGCAGGGATTCAGAATGTATAGTCCTGCACTGGACAAGGGGACACATTGTGATGTTGATCCTGTCCATAGGCCAGATTCCACCCTGCACTCATGCAGCGTAGGACTTCCTTCTGCAGGCAAGTCTAGTGAAGTCAGTATGGTGAAAGTAACTCTCTCCAGAGTGTGCATAGTAGAATCCAGTCCTGTGCTCTTCCACTGATGCCTGGTATTAAAATCTAAGGTTCAGGTTAGAGCTAAGTGGAATTAAAATCAAGGGGAAAATGGAAAAAAAAAATAAAGTTGAATATTCTTGTAAATTATGAGCCAAATCCTATTTCTCTTGTTCATGCAAGTGAGTTTGTTGAAATCCGTAGGATTGAAGAATTTGTAAACAAGGCAAGCAGGATTTGGTTCTGTTCAGGGAGTTCCCTGCAAGTTTTGCCAAGCTTCTCCAGCAGCATCTATATCCCTGCTTGATAAATATCTTCTGGCTGTAGCACAACTGATAGGTTAATTAGCATGTGCTGTTCTGTGCAGACCAGCTGTCCAGTTTCAGGAATGCAAAATCCTTTGAGAACCCCCTACAAGAAAATGTTCTTCGTCTTCCAGGAACAAAACTGATTTCTTTTAATATCCATATAAACTGTAACTCATTTAGCTTATAAAACTTGACAGCAGATTTAGTCACTGATGCACTGTTTTCATAGGCTAAGGCTTTTTTTCTCCTTCCTCCTCCAATATCTTATACTCTCTGTTTAATTGTAAGATGCAGCTGTCTCTGCCAGCAGGGGGTCATATAAAAATCACAAAGATTTATACAACAGGTGTTCTACCAGCCCACTGCTCTGACATTTCCTCAGTGAAATGAAACAATATACTGTGCAGTGATAAAAAAAAAAGGGGAAGGAAACATTTGCTAGCAAGAGATAAGACTTGGCTGAGTTCCATCTTAAGAGAAGACTCTCTCAGATGAAGCCAAAATTGCCTGCTTAAAAGCAGATGGGTGAAATTAGTCAATAAAAGCCATATCAGAAACAGCCCTAATACTAGTATGGGAAAAAGTAAGAAATAAGCTAACTGCAGGATAGATTTCTTATGGGCACATACCCCCTTTGTCCCACCAGTGTTTTATTTAATACTTGGGGACTATTAGCAACAAGAGGAACAAGGCTCAAGCCAAATTCTGTAATAGTGTAATAGGACCACAGCTGTGCTGAAGTAGTCTCCTTGCCTTCTCAGTGAGCTGAAAATGGCTCCTAATGAGTCATTAGACATTGACCTTTCTGTCAGGCCATGGCAGAAGTGAAACAATCTTTGAATGATTTTATAGGGAGTAATAAAGAATTGCTTGAAACTCTATGAACAAAATGTACATTTGACACTTGGTATTAAAGCTCTGAGTTTGATCATCCTAAGTGTCCCTTAGGAGACAGCACTATTAGCTCGGGAAATGCTTGAGCACTTATCTGCATGCTTATTTCTGACTGTGTTCCAAGGCAGAAGATGGGGACAACACATGAAACAGGAACGTCCCGGAGAAAGTCAGTTAGTTCTATAGAAAGTGGTGCATGCTTTCTAGGACAAGGATCCACATTGCCAAGATTTTTTTAGACATTTTTAGATACTGAACTAAAAGATTAATTACTCAGTCTCTCTCTCTCTCACACACCTCTTCACCATAGTCACAAGCACTCACTGTAAGAAGAGATAGCTGGCCCTCTCTTCTCTTCACAATATATATGTAGCTATTTGACACCATGAAGGCTTAATGTTTCTAAGCTTTATGTATACCTAATCCCAAGTATTTATTTCTGTTTACAATATTCACTTTAGTATTTAATTTTAAGAATGTATTTGTAATATCATAATCCTTTCCCACCCTCCTATAGAAGCAAAGTCTGAGTTCCAGAAAAGCACTTAAGCCACCACTAACTTAAACATCACAGCACCTAAAAAAAGCCTACTCCCCTCTGGTGCTTATGTACCTGAGTCAGGCCTCCAGATTAGGCCCCTCCATTCACTCTGGACCCAAAGCACTGAGTGTTTATCTGAGGGTGAGCACCTGGTGCTATTCACCTTTTGCATATTAAGCCAATGCACCTACCCAGGAGTGATTTTTATACATTGATTGTCTAAACCAGTGGTTCCCAAACTGTGGTACATATACCACCAGTGGTACACAGATGACCTGCGAGTTGTACATAGAAGGCCGGGGAGAGGGGCCACATGCACACAGAGCCTAGCCGCAGCCTACTGCACACAGCCAGGAATGCAGCACTGCATGTCAAGCAGCACCCAGAAGGTAAGTGTGTCAGGGGGAAGGGGGAGAGGCAGATCAAGGCCCCTCCAGTGAGCGAGGGAGTGAATCAGAGGCAGGGGCTGGGGTGAATGAGGCCCTAGGACAGGTGGTGGGATGGTCGAAGCCCAGGCAACTAGTTCAGAGATGTGTGGGGTGGGAGGGCTCCCCAGGGAAGGAATGGAGGACACATGCCCCCCCAGTCTGTGTGTGGGGCAGAGGCAGGCTACCTGGTACACTGGGCTCTGCACCCTCCTGCTGTTGCAACTGCCTTGGGAGTCTCGCATGACACCATGTCCTTTCATGCACTGCCTGCCCAGAGGCAGAAGGCACATGGTGTCCTGCGCAGCTCTGGAGGCAGTGGCAGGGGGGTGCAGAGTCCATGCAGCCCGCCTCCACCCCAGGCACAAATCTGGGGGGCACATGCCCCTGGGGGTGCGTGCAATGGTGGGGAGCCACTGCACGAGCCTCCCATGGCTCTGTCCCACAACCCGCCCAGCCCTGGGGCCCCATTCACCCCCTGTCCCGTCCCACTCCCTCCCTTACCATGGCGGCCTTGATCTGCCCCTCTCCCCTCCCCCCTCCCCCTGCAAATCCTTATCTACTGGGTGCTGTGTCTGTTTGTCTGTGTTATCATGTGTGTGTCTGCAACTCCCAAGCTACAGCCCCCTCAACCCTGCTGCTGCCCCTCACTCCTGACCCACAGTGGCAGGGCATGTGGGAACCTGCCTCCCCAGGCTCCAACCCCTCCCCCCCACACACACACACACATATCATCACACCGGAAATATCCACAGGCACTATGACATCCATTAATATGCACATCAATTTGTCTTAGCCACTGTACATGTGGTTAATGTCCATCCCGCTGTGAAAGTGAATTAAAAAATATATTGTGAATTTGCCATAGAAAAGGATTAAACATTTAAAAATAAGGGAAAGCAAAAGGTGTAAATTAGTGGTGATGCCCAATTTTTGTGTGTTATTATTGGCAATACCCCCTAGCTTCATCTCTTCGGACTCCACGTCCTTTTATTATGCCAAAAGGCTCTTTGACATACTTGACTTTAGTGAATCTCTGCTTTCTAAACCAGAAGAAAAATTTTTCATTGACCAATTTTGTAGGAACATATGCCTCCATCAGAATTAAAATCCCTCACAAAATCAGGCTGGTTTTGTCTAAATATTATTTCAGAAGCAAACAAAAGGAAAGTGGCAACAAAATTGGAATGGCCTGTTTTGATATTGGGGGATGAAAGTTATCAGATATATATTTTTCCATTGTGAAATGGCTTTTCATTTCAAAATCTGAGAAAACTGAGAAATCAAAATTGTAATAAAATACTTATATCAACCTGAAATGTTTTTAAATTGGGATTTTTTTTTCTCCAGATAATTTTACATATTTAAATTTTGTTCCAATAGAAAACAAAGCCAAAATGGGACACCTCAAAATCCTTTGCAAATTAAATTTCCATCATTTGAACAGCTCTAGCTGGAGCTCCTCTTCTATCTCATAAACATGAGCACATTATCCCCTCCAAAATGAACAATTCAAAAGACAGATAAAGCTCTTCACCCTGTGTATTCACCAGACAAATTAATACTTGTAGATCCACTAACCAGTGGCAAAGATTTCAAGCCCAGAAAAAGAGGGGAAATTAAAAAAACTAGAGGTGCACTGATACATCAGTCTGATATCGGATTGGCACCAGTTTAAAGAAAATTGACCCAATGTGCCGATAATGTGGACAATAAATGCGGCATGCATGCACACAGCTGCAGCACAACACATAGGCAGCAAGGAGCACAGCTCAGCAGCTTGGAGAGCTGTGTGCAGCTGGTAAGTCTGTTGTGGGGGATGCGGAGAGGGGAGGGAAGAAGTGTAGGGGAGCAGATCAAGGCCCCCGCTATGAGGGAGGAAGAGGGGTTGGGGCAGGTGCTGCCCAGCCGGTGTGGGGCAGGGCATGGGGCAAAGCTGTGGCTTGTCTGGGAGGTATGGAGGGTGGCTCCCACTGCTACGTGCACCATGGGCGGGCATGGGGAGGGGGCCACCAGGGCTGGGGCCAGGGCTGTGCCACGCTTTTCCCAGTGGGGGTTACTCTGGACTGGGCTGCACTTGGGGTGGGCAGCAGTGGCACTGGGAAGGGGAACTGGGGGGGCTATGGTGAATATTGTAGTGGCTGCAGCAACAGCCCCCATAGCCCTCTTCCCAGCACTGCTGCCACCCGTCCCTAGCACAGCCAGGCCCAGCCCCCACAAGGAAGAGCCCAGTGCAGCCCCAGCCCCACCCACAACAGCAGTCCGCCCCGCACAGATCCAGGGGGAGTACCCCCTCCACTCCCTGTGCCCTCCCGGGGTGTGCACAGCAGCAGGAGCCACCCCACGAATCCCCGCCCCCCCCCCGCAGACAAGCCGTGGTTCCATCCTGCACCCTGCCCTGCCCCAGCTGGACAACGCCTTCCCCAGCCCCTGCCCCTGCCCCTGCTCCACTCCCTCCCTCAATGCAGGGGCCTTGATCTGCCCCCCCATGCCCCTTCCCTCCCCACTCCCCTCCCACTGCAGACTTACCAGCTGCACCCAGCTCTCCATGCTGTATCAAAAATCAGATCGGTATCAACTGACAGGCCTCCTTAAAAATTGGCTATCAGTATCGGCCCCAAAAATCTCTATTGGTGCACCCCTAAAAAAACCTGAAAGAATCTCAATGTTTGCTCTGGTGGACTGTTAAAAATGACCTGAGAATGACTGTCAGCCTACATACACAGAAAAATCTGTTCCACTTATATTCATCCTACATTTCAAATAAAAAGAAAAACACAGAAGATTGTGTTCAAAGATGAAGATGCCACCCAAAATGCAGAGAAAAGTATGGCAAAGTTGCTTACATAAAAAGAAACTTGAGAGAACCTGCTAAGTATGGCTATGTGTATTTCTGATTTACAGGTGCTCAACACACTATTTAAATAGCATTAAGAATGAACACTCAGCAGTCCTACAGTGTATTTGCAAGTTCAATAACTCATCTAGGATCCTTTTGAATGGGTGATTAATTTAAAAAGGAGAATTGGCAGCCTGGCTTCCAAATGACACTCAGCAGCCATTTCAGAAAGACTGCAGTCTTTGCATTTAAACATCAAGAACTGATATATGAAGGCAAAACAGGAGAAAAATACCAAGCCAAATATTAGATAAGACGGTTTAGCCAATACCTTTCATATTAAACCTTTTGTAGTGACTGACATTTAATGAGTTTTCTAAGATACTACAGGTACTTTAAAAAATATTATATGCCCGAGTCCAATGGGAGTTTTGTTTTCATTAAGACTGTGTGATCAAGCTCTAAAACTCCATGGGTAAACTATACCTTTGTGCATCTGTGACAATTACAGTTATGACTTGGAGGTATTCCTTGCTAATCATGGTATTAAAACCATTCTGTATGAGAATTTATTTCATTACGATAATCACTGCCTATCTATAGTAAGTAGAGATGGCTGTGGATTACTTTCAGTGAGAATGATCTGGCCTTCAGATTCATGGTATTTCATACTGTTGGGTATTTTAAATATAAGGAAGTGCCAATCACCATAAACAGGGCAGTGTTGAATTTCTTTCTTCCACTGGAACTGCTTATGTCATCTCCAGCTCTTGCAGTAAGTCACCAATGTTCATTTTGTTTCATATTTTCCATTTTTAAACAAAATGCTGTCTCTGCCATATCTGGAGTCCCCTCTAGTTCATCCCTCCCTACCACAACCCTGGGTTTCAAGGGCATTTCAATCCCTATGGGACAAATATCTGTGTCAATAGCTGAGGCAATAATCCCTCTCATGGCTAATGGACTGAAAATGGCCAAAGACTGATTGGACCTGAGAGGATGAAGCATGCTCTCACTTCTAGAAGCCAAAGTTGAGGAACATTAGCTTATATTGTTAGTACCTGAATTACATCCGTTCTGTGGATAAAGGATTGTTAATTTCCATTTTACGTGATTACGATATTCACTGTAAATACAAAAAGCCAAGCTGGAATGTAACTTTGCTAGGGTGTATGATATACTCTAGACACAGAAAAAAGAAGCTTAGACTTGATGTGCCGCATCATAGCTAGAGTGTAATTGACTTTTCCGTCTGCCTGCCTTTTCTTCTCACTGAAACCGAATGTACCATATGTCATTCCCTTGCACCTCATGTCCTTTCTAATTAGATTTTCCCTGTTATGCTTACAATTACTGCTGTAGGCCAGTGGCCTCGTGGTGCTGATGTGAAAGGTCAAGCAGAAAGCTGAGTGTGGCTTTGGAACAATTTTTAGATTTATGTCCTGCCAGGAAAACAGCTGGGAATATTATTTGGAAAAGACTCACCCAGGAGCTTACTGTGCTGTAGTCAGTCAACACACTTGCCTTCTGCTTTTATCTCCTTGCAGCTCTGCCCTTAATAGCTATAAATACAGAGAAGGATGACAACATTACTAGGAGTTTCCACATGCTGGCAAAAGGGGTGGGGGTGAGAATTCAAGTGTTTTCCTTAAGGATGCCTTGCAGCAAATAGGGACATGGAAACTGAAATCACATGACACTGCTTGAACCAGTCCAATGCCGTGCAACTGAATTTTGCTGTATAACACAATGTGTCTGGGGAGAACGTTTAGTTATGTTCCCTTTTGTCATCTCCACCTGTCCCACCACTCTCAGCAATGCATGTGTCATGCCAAATGGGAAGTCAAAGAATCCTCATGTGACTAAATTAATCAAAATGGAGACTGAGTAAAACTCAGCTTTCATGCACAAAGGAAAGCAAAGGGAAAGCCAAGGACCAGCAGCCATAAACGGTTCTATTTCCATATTGCAGCTTTAAAGATGTTAGATCCTGCAGCCGAGCAAATCTTCTGAACAGAAAACACAAGGAATAAACCATTACCCTCTCGCTTACTGATACTGGAATTCAAGCTAAATCTCCTGGTTTACTGATAGACTGATAGATTCATAGATGTTAGGGCTGGAAGGGAGCTCAACAGATCATCGAGTCCAACCCCCTGCATAGACAGGAAAGAATGCTGGGTTCAGATGACCCCAACCAGATGTTTAGTGTAGTTATCTTTTAAAGAGTCAATAACCAGTGGTTCAGAATATGAACAATAACAAAGGTATTCCTCTCACCCCATTGCCAGTCATGTCTGTATAGAGTACCAGCCCTTTGGGGCTGAGACTAAGGCAGAGGTGGGCAATTTTTCTGGCCAGAGGGTTACTTAGGGAATTTTGGTGAGCTTTTCATGGGCTAGGTCAGCGCCCCACCCCACTCCCTCACAACAGCTCACCAAAACTCCCTAAGTGGCTCTGACCCACATGCAGCCAGACAAATGGGAAGGGACCATGGGCAGGCAGGGAGCAGCATCTGGGAAGAGGACAAGTGGGCAGGGCCAGAGCAAGGATGAGGATTGCTGGGCAGTGACAGTGTGGAGCTGCGATCTGCTCCCCGCATGCCCCTGCAACAGGTGCCAGTTACATGGGAAAGGGCATGCAGGGACCAAATTGTGGGTCTGCCCCAGGTCCCGGCCCCACTCTGTCACCACCCACCAACTCTGGGGTCTCCACAGAGACCAGCCAATACCAGGGCATGCAGCCAGGTAGATGGGATGGGGCCGCAGGCAGGTGGGAAGAAGTGTCAGGGAGCAGGATGGGTGGGCAAGGCCAGGGCTGGGTTCAGGATTGCAGGGCCATGACAGAGCGGAGCTGGGGCAGGGCAGGGTAGAGTTGCAATCTGCTTCTGGTATGCCCTTACCAGAATTGGCACCCATCACAGGGCAGTGTGGGCACCAGATCATGGTCGTGCAGCGCGCCCCAGCCCCATATTGTCACTGCTCCGCGATCCCAATTCCAGCCCTGGCCTTGGTCCTGCCTGTCCGTCCTGCTCCTGGATGCCGCTTCCCACCCACCCACAACCCCATCCCATCTGCCCAGTTGAGCACACCCCACTCATGCAGGTATTGGGCCCTGCCCATGTGGGTCCATGGAGACCCCCCCCACCTGCTCCATCTGGTGTCCCCCACAGTGAGTGTGGGATGGACGAGCCGGGCTACCTGGGCAGCAAGGCAGTGTCCAGCAGCAGTGGCAGAGATTGGGAGTGGCAGATGGAAGGAGCCACTGCTGTAGGGGGAAGTATGTCCAACTGCCATGCCAACCCAGCCCTGCTGCATGCCTGGGGGTGGTGGCACTGGCAGCCACAGCTCAGGCTGTCCACTCCCCTCCCCCATGCTTGGGCCAGGTGGGGCTGAAGGACCAACCATGGGCCAGACAAAATCCCTTGGTGGGCCGTATTATAAAGACATTATCTGTATTTACCTTTTCAGCCACCAGAAGTCTAGGTACATAGCAGCTTCAGTCCAGGGCCCAGACCACATACACAGTTCTTGTGTTTCTGGGGGCTCTGTGCAACTCCACTGAGCAGCTGTGCAACCAGAGTATGAAGTGCGCCCCAGGAAGGAATCAGGTTGCTGAAGGAACTTGGCAGCTAGCAGAAAGTATAGGAATATCTCCACATACCTTCTGCTGGCTGACGGGTAGCAAAAGAAACATTTTTCTATCCAGGAGATCTGGAATAGCGCTGTCCACAGAACAAGGAGCTCAGCCAACACAGAGGAACCCAAGTGGCATTCTACAGGCAAAGCTGTGTAGTGTAGATCAGGTCTCGTTCAATGTGCTGTGCCCAATGTGATGGCATCTTAATTTCAGCTGGGCCTTAGGCCCCACCATAAAATAACAATAAAAAGGATAATAAACACCTTGTTCATTTATATAGCAGTTGCCTTCCAAAGACCTTTAGAGCACTTTCCATAAACAGTTGAGTATTACATTCCCCATTTGGTAGATATAGCAACCACAGTGCAGACAGATTTAATGACTAGCTCATACAGCAAGTCAGTAGGAAAGCCAGAAATGGAACTCCAAGCTCTTGACTTCCATTTCCCTTTGCCTACCCATAGACTCCCAGTAAAAACCACACACAGCAATGGGTTTCACTTCCTCAGTGTTTGTAGCAGGTGTCTGTGTTTTAGTAGCAGTTTCAAAAGCAGGATGGGTGCTTTAAGTGGGACAAGAGGAAGTGGCACTTCCCCTTTCATCCCAGAGCTACGTCATTGTTCAGCCTAAACTAATATCCATACTGGAATAACAGATAGGTTTTAGTAGTGTTGCTGATCAAATCTCACATGCTAGCATAGAAACATGCTACAGAATATATTAGCTATAGGAATCTAAGCTTCACACTGCTTTTTATTCCCATCTCCCTTGCCTGTGTCATTCATGCATCTTTCACCTTTAATAAGGAAATGACACTCTTTGATATGATAGTAAGAGACCATGAAGTTTCAAGTACTTCTAACTCCCAGCTATGAGCCATAATGTGTTAGCAGAATAAGTACTCACATGAGTGAAATTCAAAGACACTTTCAGAAGCAGATTTCTTCAACATATTGCCTTTTCTGGTCTATAAGAGACTTTTTTCCCAGAAAAAGGATGCCTAAAATTATCTTAAATGCTGTGCCTATGTAATAATACATTTAAATCAATGTAATAAAAGTTGAACACAATTTATTAAAAGTTATATTTTAGAGTGGGGGGGAAGTTCCGTATACACCAGAAAACATTGTGCCTGTTATATTCTCCAGTGCTGAAGGAGTAAATAAAAGAAAGCTCTCGTGGCCAGGAAAGTTAAATGCCCTTGGTACTATGGCTTGCTGTCCAAGAGTCAGGTGTGGCCTCAAGATCTGTTTGGAGAATGTGACTGCACTACCCTGCTTCTTGATGACTCACTCTACAAGTCATCTTCACTGCTGCAATGAAGAAGAAATAAGTCATAACTAGTGACCTTTACCACGCCACAAGAGATATATGTACGAGCACTAATATAACTTGAGCCATGGGAATCACACCTGCAGCCTTGTTGCACATTAAAATCCATATATGTTACATCTGTAGAATATTATGCAGTTTTAAGGTTAGAACATGCTCTAAGCAGTCACACATTAAGGGTCAATATGATCTCTGACCTGCACAGCTCTCACTTACAGCTTGAGGGCTGGTGAGCAGGGCCATGGCTAGGAGCCAGGGTTCTAGCCCTGCCTGGGGAGGGGAGTAGGGGGTAGAGCACGGTTAGGCAATTATTTCAGGGGGAAAGCCGTTTACTGAGTTTGGCAAGCCACCGAGGGCTGCATGAGAGGCAGCCAGGGTTAGATAAATATTAATTTTCTAAAAATTTTAGGAGCCCCATGGGCCAGATAGAATGGCCTGGCGGGCCGAATTTTGCCCAGCCCTGGGTTAGAGCAGGCTGTGTCACCATGGAAGTATGTGCTGTATGCTCCCACTTAGCCATTTGCTGTCTGCCTCCTTGGGTTCTGCTGTGCTGGAATTGCCCATAGCATGGGCAGAAGCCCAGCTAAAGGGGGAAGCACAGGCTGAGTTTGCACCACCGTAAGCCAGTGAGCAAGGCAGAACTGCAGACTGGCAGGGCTGGAAAGATACAAGTACATGGGTCATCACCTCTGGGCTCTGGGCCAGTATGTTCCAGCTGTGGAGGTCCCACAGGGAACCCACTGCTGCAGGGGCACAGGAGGGGAAAGGCCTTTACACAAGCACATTTACCCAGGCACCGCACCAGCCCATTGCCACAGCAGGTGGCACACCTGGAAGGGAATCTTACAGTCCTGGCACCTCTGGGCTCGTCCATCAGGGCTGGGAGCTAACTTTCAGCCTAGAAGGAGATGACATTTAGTGGACAATTGAGACCAGATTGTCAACTGCTGCCTACAACCAATCCAAAATGAAACAAGAGCCCTTGATGTAGGGTACACTTAGCTACTGGAACTCACAGCCAAAGGAGACTAATTATCATAGGAACAATGCTTTATTTTAATTACATTAATGAATATTTTTTATGTTGTCTGGGATGCTTAGCCATGAACGATTATATACCTGTGCTAAGCACTGTCAGATGGTCCAGCCTAAAAGTTTTTATAGTCTGCCCTTTGGTTGTTAGTGATGAACACAGCAGAAAAGAGGTCAAAGCTGCAGTAACAGAAGGCTTCCTCATTCTCTTTCCTTCCATGTTCTTTTCAAGTCCAGATTCAGAAAATCACTCTGGCATGTGTGTTAAAATTTAAGCACATGGAAGACTTTTGTACTTAAAGCCACAAATGTATTTAAACATTGTGCTGCATTGGGCCTTAAATTCTGAAACCCTCTTCTATTTAGATAGGATACAGACAAGGCCAAAAATGTCTTCCACAGCCCAACTGACTACAAGTATTAATGATTTAACTTCTGTCCTTTCCCAAAATCTGAATGTAAGCTGTAATGAGCTGGCTAGTTTTGAACCATCAGCATATGACGCATTTTATGAGATTAAATAAAATATAATAATCCAAGGTGCCTAACAGATAATCTGAGCAAAACAGATCGTTTTCAAGGATGCACAAAGCTTTCACAAACAATGGTCATATCAGTAGCTGACCATATGGGAAAATGAGGAATACTTGGTGTAACAGGGAACCCCTCAACCTGTTACTAGGAGGACCACCTCCCCCAACAACCAACAGAGCAACACCAACGTCATAGTAGGCGAGAGACTGGAGGTACAGGTGGACTGGATAAGGACCAACAAGTGGGGTGGACCATAACAGGGATCAGATGCCAGGGTGGCTACTCCTGCTTTGGGTCCTACAGTTGGAAAGATGATGGAAGAGATCATCAGGGAATCTATCTGCAAACACCGAGAGGATAACAAGGTGATCAGGAAGAGCCAACATGGATTTGTCAAGAGCAAGTCATGTTTGACCACCCCGAGTGAATGTGATATATTTCAGTTTTATCAAAGTTTTCAACACTGGCTCCCATGACATTCTCATTAGTAAGCTAATGAAACACAGCCTAGAGAAAACTATGGTAAGGGGAGTACCTAACTGTTTGCATCATCATGCTTAGGAAGGATGGCGATAAACTATTCTCTGTGGCCATGGGAGATGAGACAAGAAATCACTGTCTTAAATAGCAACAAGGGATGCTTAGCTGGGATATTAGAAAGAATTTTCTCACTCTGTGGGTGACTAAGCACTGGTACACTAAGCACTGATACAGACTGCCTAGACAGGCTGTGGAGTCTCTATCCTTGGAAGTTTTTTTTAAGAGCAGGTTAGACACACACTTGCCTATAGTTGTCTACATTGGGATGCTCCTGCCTTAAGCAGGCATTTGGACTAGATGACCTCCTCTAGTCCTTCCAGCCCTCTTTTTCTATGTTTCTATGACAGTAGTCAGCAATGTTTTGGAACAAGGTGCCACTTTAATGGAGCTTAGTTCTGAGTTCAGGCCTTTTCCAAACTGGTCTGCACTGTGCAGGCACCACACTCCACTCTGCAGTACTGCCACCACCACTTATCCCCACCACCCAGCTGCCACATGGGAAAAGCCCCCAACATCAAAGCCCCCCACTACTGAAAAGCTGCAGAAGCCTCCTGGTTCCATAGGCCAAAAAAATACAAAGAGAATGCCATACAATATTGTTTTGTGTAGTCTTCTATACAAATGACTATATCTCTTAATGCTTTGCAGAGTTACATGCTACAGATACAACAAAGAAAGATTGACAGAGCAGAGAAAATAAAAGGAATAAGAAGTGGAAGAAATAGAATTTCAGTTGGGTCTCAGAAGGAGATAGAGACTCAGCAAGGTACAGAGATAGATGTAACTTGTTCCAGATGGCGGCAGCAGCTAAACAGCAGGCTCTTGGACCAACAGTAGTGACACTTGACTGAAGGGCAGAGTGGAGCTTTTTCACTGAGGCAGTAGGTTACTGAAGATCCAGATGTATCTGTACATTCAAGATCAGAACCAGAGTGGGAACTAAACTGAAGAGTTAATAATTAAGCCACACTCCACTGTATTGTGACTCAAGCATTAGCTCATGAAGGCTAGAGTCCAGCAACTAGCAAAGAATAGGTTAAACTGCATTTCTGATAGGATTTCTCATTAAAGGTTTACCGTATAAAGTCCCATGAATTGATTTGGGTCTGAGAATTCAGGAAAAATAAAAGCCTCAAAAGTTACCAGAATCATAGCTATACTCAGCTCTCTGCCCTTCCCCTTTCTAATATTGAATTTGACCCCTGCCACATCAGAGATGAATTTCCAGGACGTTCATGCCTGCAGCATGCCCAATAAAACCATTATCTGAAACACCTCATTAGACAGACAGGAATATCACAAGCAAGCTCTGCTATTCAATTTTAAGTTCATATAATATGCTGCTGCAGTGAGTGATGGCAAAGGCAAGCCATTCTAATTCCTTTATTAAGGGATGCATATAGTGACCTGCTAGAGCCTACCACCTGCCCAGATTTATGTAATTTTTTCGCAAGTAAAATACAGTGTCTGATCCTCAATTGATAATAGCAGACAAAAAAAAAGTCCCAAACTAATTATATTTTTTAATTAAAATATATAAGAGGTATAAAGTGTATCCCCTATAGAGGATAGAAAGAGGGACAGCAGAGAGATTTTTCAGACTAGGTCAAGCTCCCAGGATTCAGGATTTCCTAACAGGATTAAAAGTTGCCCTGAGCCTCAGAGATACAGATTTTAGATACCCTGCACTTGGAACTTTTCATAACTAAAAATTTTATTCAGACCTTTATAGAGGTCCTGGAAAAGTACGAAACTTGGATTTGGACCTGCCCATCCATGGCTCAGAAGCAGTTAGAACTGGGACACTGGTTCAAGCACCTCATCAGTGCAAGAAATTACATCAGCAGAGGTATCTTGTATCTCATCCCAAAGTAACTGTTTGCTCAAATAACCAAGCTATAGTATTACCCAATTCCCTGCCACCTGGTGCCAGGGTACAGTATTAGCAGGCTATATATGCACCTACCCTGGAATAACTACTAGTCTATCCACTCTGAATCCCCATGCAATCAATATCAGCATACAAAATGGATGTAAATTACACTTATGAAAATACATTATTTGTCCAAATTGGCATAATGTAAGTAATGTAGAGGGTGAAAAAACTGTATCCTCCTTCAATACACTCCCTTAGACGTATCTGTGAATTTGGCCGTGTGCTTAGTAATTAGGCCCAGCATAAGGCTCCAGCTGGTAAGAAATAATTAGAGGACATCAGTGAGGCAGGTAAGCACTGGTGTGGTAAAGAGCTATAGATGGCAGATACTATTGCATGGGTGGGACTGCAGTCGGGTGTCACTGAGAGGACACCGGGGGACAGAGATGGAAGAAGGAAAAGAAAGAAAGGCCTTGAGTAGAAACTGACATCTTGAAGTAGGTACTGAAACCTTGCAGGGAAGAACATAAAGAGAGACTTGGCAGAGGCTGATCAAGGACCAAGTGAATCCAGACTAATAATTTATCTTATTTGCACATAATTCCATACCAACTCAGGACTTTATACCAGTGTAAATCAAAGTCACCGGTGGGTGAACTTCAGACGGAATAAGCAAGTAGAAATAACTAACAAACAGCAGTGAGAAAGAACTTGTGAGGTGTCTATTGGCAAACAAAATGAATCCAAGGCAAGAGGAGTCCAGGCTCCTGAATAAACTGGGTGTGATCCAGATGAAAGTAATATTCTCTAATCTGAAAATTCAGCCCCATTTCTTCTATGTTATTCAGCACAGCACTGGTCAGAGTGTCCCAGTACTTTTGCAATCATCATTCCACCCCATTGCAGGATTAAATTGCTGATACAGCGTAATTCCACCCTCCTGTACTGAACTCTCTGGCTTTCTCTTCTTCAGTGCACTGATATATCTCAAGCATGTTAAGGTACAAAGTGGAAAGTGACACAGTCTGCTGAGCTGAAGAATCTTTCCAAGCTGCATAGCTGGCAGCTGAAGAATTTTGCATGTGGCTTCAACCCCCAAGGTTAATCTTATTTCTGCACAATATTTAGGGTGCTAATAAACACTTCTCCAAAATGCATGATGCTCAGGCCAGGTCCTTGTTCTGCCTCAGCACACATATTGTGACCAATCTGTGTTCCATTTATACAACATGAAATCAAATATGGTTGAATGAGCAGGGCTAAATGTGTGTAGCAGAGAGATTTGTGGAGCTGATTTCCATTACAAGAGGTAAATCTCTAGCAGGTGGTAGTACTGGTGCTTCATGATGTCTGTGGATTTAACCTTAATAGAAGCAGCATGGTTTAGTCCTTGAATTATGTGCATTTTACTGAAAATGCCCCCTTTATTGCAGAGCTTTCCTCAAGCACTGTATGTTGTATTTACTATATTTATTAACAGTGTAAAAAGTCATGCAGGAATCCACTGACAGATGCTTTCAAAAAGAGGCTACAGGCTGTTAGTTTTGCAAGCTTGAAATAATGGAGAAATGGCAGGTTTCTGAGTAGTTTGCTTTAAAAAAAAGATATCACCAGACAACTTGAAATTTGTGCAGAAGATCAGGAACATGCAGTTCACTGAGCACCTGTACCGATGCTACCTAAATGTCCATGCAAGGCCAATTTTCAAAGGAGCCCAGAGCCACCACCCACAGCTTGGAACAGGTTTTTAAATCGGCTCTCAGTTATGGCACCAAGACCCAGATATCAAACTGGTCAGCACCCTACAGTGATGGCCCAAGTGTCAGGGGAATTCATCACATTAGCATCTGGGCTCTTGAAAAACTGCCTATTTGTTCTGGTACCTAGCCTTCACACAGATCTTGCCCACAGCATCTAAAATTTCTAACAGGAAAACGGATGTATTCCAGTTTAACTCAATTAAGTGAGGCTCATTTCACAATCAACAAATAAATGACTGTGTGGACTCTGGGCAGTTTGATTTGAACATACTAGTGACAATATGTATAACAACAGGCAAAAAGAAAAGTGCCTACTGAAATAAGTTCTAATCAGTTTTCAGATAAAAAGCTGAATCTACATAGCAATGCACAGATTTTAAAGGATACTTTCAAGCACACGAAGTGAAACATGGTTTTGATAGAGAAAATACAGTTCTCTGCTTGTAGCTAGACAATGAAGGGGGAATTTTTTTAATAACATTAAAATACCTTTTATCTTTGCAGAAATGGTTGCAATTATACAGCCTAGAAAATCCCTCATTTAATTTTCTCTTTTGCATCTTTCCATAGAATTAGATTTATATGGCATAAATCTTAAGTGGCAACATATTCTTTATACAGGCTGGGGAACTATACAGCACTTCAGGATGAAATTGCTTTTTAAGATAAAAATCACTGTCAATGAAGTTTTGCCATGGAGTTCCCTGGGGCCACACTTCCACCCTTAGCGCTTAATTAACCTTTATTTCCTTGAATCCCCACTTGGCTTGCTTTGGCTGACTCCTCTCAATATTTGGAAGGATTTAGTCATTTAATCTTATTCTCTCCAAAGCAGAGCAAATATCTTCACTTCAAATAAAAGAATTCTCAAACAGAAGATCAAGCCCAGAAAAAGTCTGTGGAATAAATCCTCTCAGGATTGTACTGTAGCTTCTGTTAGAGCTGGTTCTTCAATAAGTCCCACATTGTGGGCTTGTTGCTATTATACAGCTGATACAATTTTGTAGCAAAAAGCTGTTTCTGCTGGTTTGGAGAGAATCTCTACAGAGAGCTAATTACCATACTGCAAACACACACATCTATATAATGTCCCAGTGGTACCAGTAGTGCCAGCAACCATGGATTAATTCAAAACAAAATAAACCTAATTGACTTTATGGGGTTGCTCCACAGAAGTCAGTGATTGTAAGCCAATGATGGCAGGTCTGAGTGAAAAATCAGGGTCTATGGTTTCTGAAGTGTCAGTTTGCTTGTTTTGATGCCATTTGGACAGGCTTCCTATTACACTTATTGCAGAATCTAGTTAGAAGGATAGTGAGTGGGAGGGAGAGGCACAGAAGTCTTGCAGCCTCTGGACTTTGCAGTGAATAGACACACTGCTTGGAATCACAGTATTTCTTAAATCACTTGACAGCTGCACTGCTTCCACCACACAGAACTGAAATTCTCCATATACTGCCAGCTTATAGGAAAGATATTCATTCCCTTCCCCATCTACATCAAATTAATGTTCAGCAACTTTCTTTTAGCCTGTGACACTGGGAGATTATTCTACTAGAGATGCTTCACAGTTAAACAGAGAAATAAGTCTAAAATATTCAGTCTTCCTATTTTTGACTTCTCATTCCCAAACCCAAAAAAGCTCCCAGGATTTTTCATACGCTTAAAAAAATCCATACGAGAAACCTGGAAGATAGCAGAACATAGTAAAGGAACCAAGATGTTTTAATCAGCTGTGTAACTGAGGACAGATGACTAGGGTAGCAGCACTTGATGCCTCCATTGTAAGAGGGCACAAAAGTAATTACCACTACAGTTGATATGGTGACTGCTGGTGCTGCCCCTGCTCCACCTCCAATTATAATCCCTCCTCCAGAGAAATTAGCCAGTGGTGGCCTCTTTCCCTCCCTTGGCCAATCCGGTGCCTTATGAAGCATCCTCATTCACCACCAGTGGTCTTAGCTCCTTTACCCCACAACTCCCTGTGACAGGCGGATGCACGTGAAATGTGACAGTAACAGCAGGACACGCTGCATTCCAGAAATCATTTAAACGTTTTTCACTCCATCTCAAGGGTCACACGGCAAACTGTGCATAGAGGCAATATCAAGCATTTTTGTTTGGAGAAGTGAATACTCCTTTGTTAAACAAACACAGGGCTGGAAATGCACTTACTCTGTGAAAACTAACAAGTAGAGAAA
Organism: Crocodylus siamensis; assembly: GCF_052110815.1. Classification (NCBI taxonomy): domain Eukaryota; kingdom Metazoa; phylum Chordata; order Crocodylia; family Crocodylidae; genus Crocodylus; species Crocodylus siamensis. Next base: position 72,280,523 of record NC_143398.1, read on the forward strand.
AGTCTGAACGGCCAGCAGGGCAAGAACTCAATAAAGTGTCAACAGAATGGGTATTTGTATGCTTTGTGCTGGCATAATGCCCTGTTTCTGGCTTACCTTAAAGACAATCCTTTTTAAATTGCAGTAGATTACCACGCACATTTCATATTGATGATCCTGGGCTCCAAAAAAGCCACTCTCAGCAAAAGCTTCCAGCATTGCTTAAATCAGCGGTTGTTTCTAGTTTGTGTTAACTGTGCATGCTTAAAGGCATATAGTTGTGTATACTCACACAAAAATACAACTGGAAACTCACACATACATATACATGCAGGCAAACATACAGCCATTTGTCTCAAGACAAGTATCAAACTACTTTGATCCTCACATCTTTATAGCCTTCAAATCTGAAAGAGTTCAGAAAAGAAATCCCCTTCCTTTCCCCCCTTCCCCGCCCCACTCCCAGAGTCACAACCTCTCTAGGGGCTGACTATTTCTGAAAAACTCTTCTAGATTCGTTGCTCTCCTCAAGTCTTCCATGAGGTCCGTGGATTTGCCTTGAAACACAAATACTTGGGTGCCTCTAACTTTTTGGTGTGCCCTCACGTGAAAGTACTGAAAAGGAGAGACAACCAGATCATGGACCTGAACATACCCCCACCAGGCCCCAGCTGCAGACACCTGTTTGTGACAGTGTCAAATAACCAGGATGGAGGGCTACAAAATGAAAACCTGAAAGAAGGATCAAAGAAAAGAAGACAATAAACTGGAAAGCTGGGACTGGAGAAAAGACTGTACAAGCTAAAGTAAGCATCCCAAATCCTAGGATCTTGTCAGAGCTGTTTGAGCTTTGACCATCTCATATTGCATGAAGCAGTGGCATATGGCATGTCAATAGTTATAATTAATCATTAGATTACTAACAATTTGAAGTGGCACTGGGAATCAGCCACCCTCCTGCCTCAGACAAGTTTTCAACTCTAGTTCACAGTAATGTAAATGAAGAGTTTAAAAACACACAGATTACATGAAATCCTTGAAAAAAGTACTCTAGAGTATTTCTTGCTTGCAGCCCAATCTACTGCTTGTTCAAATGAATGATTTCATACAAGTAAAATACAGGGCAATCGTTTTTAGACTGCAGACCAACTAGACTAGCTGATTAAAATGTGCTGTGTCTTTCATCTCCATTGAAGTCAGAACAGCTGTATGGTTAAACCATCAGGTAAACCAAATGCTGGTAGCTAATGGCCAAGGAGGTACCCTCCTATTATGTAGTCAGCTCCTGGGTCCTGAAGCAACTTTTATCCTTGAGCCTCAGTATTCATACATTGTGAATTTTCCCCTGCATAGCTCTGGTTTTAGTACAATACAAGCAAAGGCCGAATCCTGCTGTCTGTAAAGGAGCTATTTGAATGCTTAAAATTAAGCACCTGGTTAAGTACCTCGATGAATCAGGAACTTCAGGCCTGCACTCTGTCATGAGAGGGTGCTTAAATGTAATGAGGTGAATAGTACTTACAACCACATTCACTCTCCAGAATGTTGCCTCCCAAACTTAAGACCTCATTCCCTCTAACTTGAATGGGCTTTAGATCAGCAGATACTAAGTATGTCACTGTTACTGCACAGAGTAAAAGTCAAAGTCAAAGTTGATAAGAACATAAAGGTAGAAAAGTTGTGGAAAGGGCCAGATAAACAGACAGTACTTGGGAAAATCTATGCAGCTTTCAATTTGCTTTAATTTTCTAGTGCCTGTGGCCATCACTACTACAAGAAAGAAAATGACAGCTGCAAACTGGATTACACCTTAATTAATAGCATTTAGCAAGCAATGTTGACATCTTAGTAAGAGGAACAGCAAACCAGTCTCCTTAACATTTGTATACAATTTTACATAACCATCACATGAAGCTGTGGAAAACAGGACAGGTGGCTAGCACATAATTGACATGGAAGGGTTTTTGCCTCTACCAAGTGTGACTTGGTGCAGGGCTTGATACTTTTCTAAAAAGACTACATTTATGAGGGTTCACAAACACCTTCCCTCAGAGAAGGAGATGTCAAGCAACTATTACAAGCCCACTGCAACACATCCCAACCAGGAGCAAGGTGACATTTCCACTCCATACACCCAGGCTAAAACGTGGGAGGCTTGTGACAGATAAATTGAGACCAGCACCCATCTGTGCTGAAGTTTCATTTGTCAAGGGCAAGCCTAACATGTACCATACCTAAGGCTAGTCAAAATATATGATTACTTTATGAGACACTAACCTCTCCAATACAGCTTGCAAAGAGAGAGCTTGGGAGCAGCTGTTAGCTTTATGTATTACAGATCTGTATTTTGTGTTCAGCTCACAGGGGTTGGGGGGATGTAAAGCAGGCAGAAAACTAGTATTATCCATATCTAGAAGACCAGATTGTTTATCTCCAATGAAACTGTATCTTGATTTAAGGTTCCCACCTAATTTTTGTAAAGATGTTTACCAGTAAGAATCCTTACAGAAATGGTAATCAGTTTTAACTACCTGCACCCCCAGAAAAATCATAGTTTCATATTAGCTAGAGTCAGGAAGGACCTGAACAGATCATGTAGCCTGATCCCCTGCCACAGGCAGGAATGAATGCTGGATTCACAAGACCCCAGACAGGTGATCTTTCAACCTCCTCTTGAATTTGCTCAAGGTAGGGGCAAGGACTACTTCCCTGGGAAGCTGGTTCCAGATTTTGGCTACCCTAACCGTAAAATATTGCCTTCTGATCTCTAACCTAAACCTATTCTCCATCAGCTTATTACCATTGTTCCTTGTCACCCCAGGTGGTGCTGGGGAGAAAAGGGCTCTACCTATTTGCTGTTGATTGCCCCTGATGAGTTTGTAGGCAGCCACCAGGTCCCCCCTCAGCCTCCTCTTGCTGAGACTGAACAGATTCAGGTCCCTCAGTCTCTCCTTGCAGGGCCTGTCCTGCTGCTCTCTCACCGAGTGGGTGGCCCTCCTCTGAACCCTCTCCAGGCTGGCCACATCTCTTTTGAATCAGATTTAGAAGAAAATAAAACATTTGAAACTATGGAAATTCACAGCCAATTACAACACAAACTCTCTAACAATGTACCAGCCTCTTCGTTGCTTCATTCCTTTTATACCTGCTCTGTGCTGTTCTATGTTGGCACACATACATAAAGTTATACACTTCATTAAGGAAACTCAAGTAAGTGCTTCTGTGAGTCTTCAAGTCTCATCAACTCGGTGAGAAAAAAGTATTTTTTTAAATCTAACTTTAAAGTAACCAAATTACTTCTGAAACTTCATTTTAATTAAATAGCTTCTGGTATTGGAACCTGCATACTCCAGGTTATTATTAACAAAAGCCTCTCATGTTATCCACTACTTTAAAGGACTCTTTATGAGCCTGTATTACTGACCCAATGTCTGTGAAACAGTTGCCACAAACCTCTGCTCTTAGCTAACCAAGTCTACTGATCTCACTCCTGTTTTCTAAAATAAAGGCAAGTAGAGGAGAGCTTGAGTGCTACACTTGTTTTCCTGTGCATGGACAGGGTTTTATTTATTCACAGAGTTGTCCATCATTACAACTAAAATGTGTTTTCACCTTATAAAACTAGATCATGCCAAGGAAATTCTCATAATGTCTGAGTGGCATTATAAAATTGGCTTTGCCCAGAAACTTCTACATGGTGAGATCTCCTATTCGGGACACTTATGAGATGGGGAAGGGCAGACCTAGGAAGTCTTTCACTACCAAAGCAGAAATGTTGGAATGATCTCTTAGCATGACTTTTTAAAGGTGCAAAAGGACCAGTGAGACTTACTCTGGGTTTTCTTTAAATCTGTGTGTGTCCCTTTTCTTTTTGGAGACACCTTCAAAATTAAAATAGGCATCCCTGTGGCTTGCCACAATGGTGTTTAAAACAAAATGCAGCCTCATCTGGACCCCTGGGAATTTATCAAGTATCCTAGGTATTATCCTAGGTGGCTTCCCTGAGTCCTCTGTCCCCAACTCCATAGCTTCCAGCTTTGCTACTGTTGAAACTTTGAGCTTCTTTGCGGTTTAGAGTCCACATGTCCAAGGAAGGTGGGAGGATGGCAGTGATCACTGTATGAGTCCAATTTCACAATTTAAGAGGTAGATTTCTAAATTGTTTAGAAATTATTGTATCCTCTTGCCCAGTGTAGAAGCTACACACTGGTTAGCAATTTTGCAGTTACTCCTGCTTCAGCTGCCTCAGCACTACTAAACACAAGAGCAGGGTAGGCCATTAACTGCAAAAATACAACACTTCTGCTGACTCTCAGGTTTGGAAAGCATGAACTGGGTGGAGAGAAAAAGCAGAATAAAAGTGCAACAAAGCCTCATTAAGATGTCTCCACCTTAGCAGCAATGCACATATTCTGAGCTAAACTGATCAATGGGAGTTTTTTTAGTGTTTCTGACAAGTTAGTACCATTCACTAATTCATGAAGACAGAAGTATGTATTTTTACCCTGCTAGCCATGTAGTATGTCCACCTCAGAGTCACTACCTACTGAGCCTGTGTTCTGAGAATTACAAATGTTCACTTTTCCTCTGCAGTGTTTATTAATAGACACTCTGAGTTTATGATTCAATCTTCAGCTTTGAAATCGGTTGGCAGACCTCCTTCTCTATCTGCTTTTACTGCAAGTGGACAGTTTTATTTAGAGAACACCATAGAAATACCACAGTTTTCCCAGGCTCTCTCAGTGCCCTAGTGAAGAATGCTGACAATCTGCTGTCAAAGACTGAGGCTGTCAGCATTACTTCCCTATTGCTGATCTTTCAGTCATCGCTCGCATAAAGGACAACTATGCGACCCACTGCCGTGTGACAAGAGCTGTGACTTTGTTTAGGAGCCAAGTGCTAGGAATGAATATTAGAGAAGCATGGCTTGGCATAACAGGAAATCTTAACGATATTAATGTGATAAAAAGAGAAAACAGACTTGCACGTGAATCTGTATTTCAAGGCATCGCTTCATGCTTTGCTAACATTCATAAACCAGCACTGAAAAAGCAAACAAGTTTGATTTTTCCCTTGAGGCATTCCTTTAAAAAGAGCAAAATCATTTTTCTTATGTTACTTTTACTTGATATGCAAAAAACTCCTAGCAAGGTCATCTGCATATTGCAGGGACTGCTGGCACAGGAGAGCCTGGAATATTTTTCAACTCTGCAAACAATTTAAGGAGCTGTTTGCAAATGCATACAAGCTAGCCCTTCAGAATACCATTAATATTCTGAAGTGGGTTAAGATAAACACATTTGTCTGTGAGCTACTACAACCTTTTGCTTCTATCAGATATTTCCAAAAGGGAAAAAATTGTTTGGAATTTGTGTTTCTATCCAAAATCATTTATTGTAATATTTTAAATCTGTATCTTGGAGTATATCAGGCAACATAACCAGCTACATACTAACAGAAAAAAATCATGAATGAGAAAAATATTCCTCGTAATACTTACGAAGTGTTTGTTTTAGTTCAATCAGTGCTATGCCTGGAAAAGCCAGGTTAGAACAGGAATCATATCTAACTAATCCTTTAAAATTATTAGGCTGCTGATAACCTCTGCTCCTCCTTGTAATGCCAGGTAAAGTGAGGGACTTAATGGGTCAGGAAATTGGCTTTAAGCTGCAGTACTTTTCACTTACAGTTCATGGTTTGCAGTGACTAACACTGCTAATAACCAGCAGTTCTTTTAAGCAAAAGGCATTTGATGACAGCTGCAGCCTAGCTAAAATGTCATTCTTGTGCCATCTCACTCCAGTTTCAAATGGACAAATATCTGCATCACAGTCTTTCACAACTGGGACTCAACTGGGAGCCAGGCCAGTAACTCAACCCTAACCCAACGCAGATCCTTTGGTGTTAGCAGGAGTCTTTCAGCTGATTTCAGTCTGGAGGTTGGAACAGGCCTGTAACAAGCATAAAGAATGAACTGCTCTATCCCTGTGAGAATGCTCCCTTGCTCCAGGTCAAGACAGGCTGGCAAGGAATCTTGCATAGCTGTGTGCTATACTTGTTCTGTGGTTAAAGACAGGACTTTATTCGCAACAAGCAGGAAAGAATAATGTCCTGGTATTAAAGGTACAGTAAAGACAGCCAGAAGATGCAAATACTATTTCTGCCTCTGCTGCAGACTGCTGCTGCATCACCCTTGCACAAGCGATTCAAACAGGCAGTACCTGAGTTTTCTCAGCTGTAAAATAGAGATGCTATGCAGAAGTAGATTGACAGCCTTGTACAAAAAGCACTATTGTTAAATACAAAGAATCATCACACACATGCAGAGCAAAGATTCTGTCAGATGAGGATCCCCGCTTACCCATATTCTGACCTAATCTTTGAAAGTAAGTGGTGATCGAAAACAGATGTTTGGCTGGAAATACTGCAGATATTTACAAAACAGTGCCACAATTTTTTAAACAAAAATAACAATTTCTTCATTTTGCTGGAAACTGGGAATGTTCAAATCGTGTTGTAACATTGGATCTATTAAATACTACACTAATTGCGAAGCACTGTATGTTTTATTGTGGTGGTTAGTCATCCTATATATATTAACTGGTAAGCAACCATTCATAACAGATTAAATTAACTATTGCAAGATAAAAATTACAAAGTAGGGTCAATTAACAGTCCTGTTATTTATGTATCAATTCAGTGTTGCCATGATACATTTTATACAAAGGTAAATCATCAGAGTATTATCCAAACAACTATTTCCTGTCAATCTTTGGCTATCAGAAAGGGATGCTGGAGAAGATGGTATCAAAATAATTTAGGACTATATAATTACACCTTTTTAAGAAGTGTCTGTGATTTATGTTGGGATTAATTTTTTGACTGGGTCTATTCTAAAACAGAAAAGAAAATAGAGTGTCGTTTTAAAGCTAGTCTTCTAATGACAGCTTAGAAGTGTGATAACCTGGCCAGGATGTACAGTTGCATTGCAGGTACTTTAGGAGTCACATCTGGAAAGTGATTTCATTGCATTCAGGCTTATTTATTGAAATAACGCCGCTTTGCTACACAATGAAGGTCTTTTCTTTGTACATTCCAAACACAGAACTAGGGCAAGATTCTGCAAGTTGTTAAGCATCCTTACTCAGTAAGCACTGAAAGACCGACTCTGAAGAATCAAGGCTTTAGTCTTCATTTAGCAACTCTCTAACATCCACAAGAACAAAGCAGTTCTGTGAGCATAATAAACGTGGGTGCTTGTTAGTTGGTAATGTGTTTCCGGTGTTTATCTCTCACAATTCAAAAATCCCTAAATAAAATGATGAATAGAGACATATTAAGAAACCAAAGCCCATGCCCTGCATTATATTCTACAATTTTCAAATAAAATTAAAGGATACTATAGTAGCAATTCTTATTACTATTGATATCGATAAATGTGTAGCGCAAAAGCTGTTAAGCCATTTCTGAATGTCATTTCTACTTCAAAAAGAACACAAGGCATTTCACATTCCAATTACCTTGTTTTCTCACATACAATATACCACTATGTAGAGTACACAACATGTTTCTGAAGGGCAACCCAAAGAAAAAAAAATCTTCCTTTGTGTTGGCTGACTAGCAACAACTAGAGAGAAGAGCTTACTCTCAAGCCTGCTACCAGTCCTGTGAGCCAGGTTGGGTCTGCAGACCAACCCTGCAAGCTGACCTGACCTAGCACATAAAGACATGTAATCTGGTCAGGGTTTCCCCATGAGTCTAGAAATTTGGCAGTGGAGGAGCTGCAGCAGCATTATTTGCTGTGGATCCCAGAGCCATGGTAATTAATTGCTGCTATCACTCCCCTGCTACTAAATGTCCAGATCCATGGGGATCCTTATTTCTCACATACAATATGCACCTGGTCCTGTGGGGGGCGAGGGGGGAAGTGGGGGTGATATGCAAGCAAAGATAGTAGCTTTGCCCTCAGTTTACCGTAAAGAGAGGAAAAGGAAAAAGCCATAATGAGTCAAGTTATTCTCCTCACAACATTTCAAAAGAATTTAGCGAAAAAGTACCTTCATTTTTTTTTTTAAAGCAATCACCATTTTTGTGATGGCATGAAAGTAACACTGAAAGTACTTGTAAATACATGTGTTATTATTATAAATTCAATTATGTAAATAAAAAATAAATAAATATACTTTGTGCACAATACCAAAATATTTACAGGGCCTAGGCCAGAGAAAGATCAATAGAAAGATTCCCATTGATTTTAAATGGGTTTTGGATTAGGCCTATAAACATCTTTTCCTCTTACAACAATTCCCGATGTTTTTAGTAGCACTCTTGCCATCCTGCTTTGTAATGTAACCTATGTTTGGAAGACACTTTTAAAAAGATAGCCCCTTTTGAGGGAAACAATCAATTTACCTAGCATGCACTTTACTTCAATGCAGAACACCCAAACCAGGTCTGTGCACCACATAATCCAAGTTAAAGCAGCAAACTACGATTTTCCTGGAACTCAAAAGCTAGGGACAGACATTACACATAAACTGGTTTAAGTGATCAGAAACTGGTTTAAACGTGTAACAGATGTCCAGTGCACATAAACCAGTCTGAAAATGGCTGAAACTGGTTTGAGATAAACCTGGTTGAATGTAATAAAAGTCAGTCAGACTTAACTGATTTGGCTCAAACTGGTTTATGCAATGTCTGTCCCAGACCCCTGGCATCCCGGCATGCTCTCTGGGCTGGGCAGGGCTCTCTGCTCCACAGCAAGACTGGCCCCTGCCCTCTGTTCCCTGGCTGCAGCTTGGCAGAGACTGCAGGCTGCTGCCCGCTCACTCCATCTCACCACTCTCTGCTAAGCAGGAATTCCCCCCTCCCCTCTGCCTTACGGAGAGGTGTCGGTGTATTAGCTAGGAGATCTCATGCTGGTGACTGGTGACAGTCCCTGCTGAATCAACCCATAGAATCAGCAAGCACAATCAACAGGTAGCTAGTACTGTCCTTTAGTCTTCATGTCCCTCTGTTGTTTTCTTAATGGGGTGATAAACAATGAGTTAGGGGTGATAAGCACTGTTATCAGTTCCCTGCTGAGCTAATGGAAGGGCCCTGACCACACCCCCACCACTCAGTACTGTGCAAGGGAAGGGAGGGTTGCTTTAGTGCCCCCTGGCTTCTAGCCTGAGCCACTGTAGGCATGTGCTGGCATTTCCGGGATGTCTGTCCAGTTACAAAGTGATTTAGCTTAGCCAGGTTAGACTAACCTGCAAAGATTGAATCAATTCAGGCTCAGGCTTTTTGAATCTCTGTCCCTAGCTAGGGGGTTCCCAAACCTTGTGTACATCCTTATGCCACAGGAAATGTCATTGTTATTGGAGGTAGTGAAGCATGAACAAATAATTCCAAAAACTATTTTGGAAAAAATAGCTATTTGGTATTCTACTTTTTTCATATATTTTCTCACTTAAACATTTAGCTCAGCTATTTTGAGCCAATAATGGGCACTGTCCAGTCAAAGCTGTAAGCAACATTTTCAGCCTTAAATACTCAAGATTTAGGAACTAAATCTTTAGACACCCAGTTAACAGTTGGTGAATGTTACTGAAAATACACCATCTGTTTATGGATTAACATACACCAATAGCTGAAAAAAATTGACCTACATTTACTTTAGGTATTATTGCTGACTCACAAATGGCAAAGGCATGCCATTATATGTAATTATGATAGAGCCCAGAGATAAGACTGAATTTTGCTTCTAAGCTTCATCTATTTAGGTGTTTAAAAAAAAAAATCTTTCCGTAGCACAAATTATTTTTACTGTCACTCCATACACTTGAATGCTTATCATTCCATAGAGGTCTCTGGTACCACAGAAGCGGTTGCACATTTTTATTTTCAGACACATTTTCTCTTAACATGAAGTAGTAAAGAAACAGTGCTGTTAGAGGAGAATGCTCCTAATATTTGAAGGGTCCTTTCTGGACCACTTAAAGGTTACTTGAAATTCCCTCAGAGGCTTTAAGATGCTGACAGAATAGTGACATACCAAGTCTAAAGCTGCACTAAAACTCTTACCAAGCCTCCTGACCTCACACATGGAGATTGTCACACAATTGCTGATAAGATTACAGGCAGAGGTCTCCCTTCTACAACTTTTTACATGTAGGTGAGCTTCTGTGCCAAGCAAAGCAACGTTGAAATCAGAGGAACTCCGTGTGGGCACAAAAATCTGCCCTGACTGAGGGACCTTGTGTCGTACAACACCACTGGGTGTAAAAGAAGAGTGACCGATCACTACTGTTACTACTTTCCCCTTAGAAAAGATGTGGACAGATTCTTGTTTGAAACTACTGGTATATTTTTCCTTAGGGGAAAGGGGGGAAGCTCCTCCCTTACCCCCACAAAAATCATCGTCGTTGATATGCCTTCCAATGGAAAGGGTTTTTAAGATCAGACCTTTAAACATTTCTAATCTGGGACCCCCCCTCAAAGGATAATTCCTTTCAACAGTTTATTTCAATAGATACCTCTTTATTGGAAATGGAATGCATTTTGAAAAATATGAAAAATAAATCATATCTCTCAGAAATTATTTATGAGTCATATTTACACACAAATTTGTTTGACAAACCACTGATATTTCCGCTCACAACAGGATATGCTAAAAAACATTTGGTACATCACTGCAGCTGATTTTTCAGAAGCTGGCATTTGCATATCATGAACTTTAAAGAAAAGCAGTTACTTCAGGATGTAACAGAATAACGTCTTCTTTGATCTTCCTTCTGCTGAATGCTGATATACAGAATGGTTCAGCAGAGCTTGGATTTTCTTGCTGAATCCAGCTTGCTCCACATTCAGTTTTCACTGTCTTTATCAAGATACACATTGACCTCCTTCATTAAGCAGGTTTCCATGTCACTACTAGCTAAATCGAGCACTTTGAGTTTTTATTGGCATCATAGTTTATTTCCTGTTAAATTGGAGTCCTTTGTTCTCTCGATCCCCCTCCAACACACACACACACACACACACACACACACACACACATAAAAGCAGAGGCCAACGCAGTTATTTTCCTTATGAACCTCACAGAAGATTATACATGGTGCTCTACCGCTGATGATGCAGAACGCACTGGACCTATTTTAGTGGCAGTTGCTTACCAAGAACATGTCAATGATAGACAATATTTAACAAAATAGATTCAGAGAAGAAATTCCAGGAAGAGAGAGAGGTGAAAAAACACAAAACAAAACAAAAAATCATTATCAAAGTCAAAAATGGAAAATTTTGGTCTAAAATTGCTACTGTTTTCAATGCTCCCCACCCCATCTGAAAAACTCCAAACAACCCATAGTGATTTTAGAATTTGAGAACATTGCCAGATTGAACAACATAGAAGAGTAAGTCTTATTTATACTGGTCAGGTAGGAGCTGCCTTCACCATGCCCCCACCTAAACTTGCTTCAATCCTGTTTTGAAGAGACAGCTATTAGAGAGAAGGATGTACAGTCCTCATACACATTAACTCCTTCCATTTATGCCATCAAGGCTGCCACTGACTCAAAGGGGATTTTGAAATGCAAATCACCCGTCATGGCAGACATTTGGCTGATCTCAGCATTTTCAGGAATCTCAACAAATAAAACGGAACATGTTTGGCACCAACATACAGCAAAACATTTGTTCATAATGCAAATTATTATATTGAAAGTAAGTGATCAGAGTACCAATATAAGCCAAAAAATGCAACAAGAAAATGGGCACTGACTGATCTTAAACTGGGTGGTAAACACGTAAGTGTGAGCTAAAGATAAATAACTTAAAATTAAAGTTCTTGCCCTTTATCAGTTGCACATTGTTGAAAACTTTCCAAAAATGTCCTTGATGTTTTCCTAGAAGTGTATGCTTTGAAAACAAACAGCATTCCTGACTTAGGCCCAATCCAAAAATCAATGGAAGTCAGTGGAAAGACTTTCATTTGCTTCAATAGGCTTTAGACCAGGCTTGTTTGAAGTAGGAAGAACCGAATCTCTTGGAGAATTTCTCTCTCAGATCCCACGGAGACATACATTTAACAATTACATGAGTTCTCTCCTAGAGCGAGTACATATTCTAGTCAATGAACTGTCAAGATATATAGCATTTCTGAAAAGGTAGATTATTAGCTGACAAATAAACCGTATTTAATGAGTCTTAAAAAGTTTTGACCACAAAACAAAAGGCATTTTTTAAAAGGTGGATGTCTGGCATAATAAAGGACAGTGATTTTAAAGGAACAAATTCACAGCATCTTTTCTTGATTTGGTACTCAAAAACCTCACAAACTTCCAGCTCCATCATCTCAGAGTGAGAATGGAGACAGGAAATGTACCAAACTGTGAAAACCAGAAATTGCAGGATTCTTTTCCACAAAAAACCCTGATCCCAAAGCTGGATAGGGCCATCTGTTCACATAACATTTTCCAGGATGTCGCTTTTTCATTGGAACCACTCATGTGAATATTAATGGGACTACTTACATGCTTTAAAATGTTCACAGGATCAGGCCTAATTTATATATAATTTTGTTCATCCTTCAAGATGCTCTGTGCCCTCATGTAATCAGAATGCAGGCAGGCCCTTGAGAACTGGGACCCTATTTGGGCTGGGGAGTAAACTGAAAAATCCCCCTCACACTGTTTTTAAACTTTCACTGGATATATCACGTTCATCTTTTCTTTGATTTGCTTTTTACATACTACACTACTAGTATTAATTAATTATGCAACATTTTTAAACTGCACCTATTTCCTATTTATAAAATCCTGTTTAGAACTTTTCATTTATAAGATTTTATTTACATTTGTGTAGCTTGCAATTAGCCAGAGCAATTTCCCTAATATGTTGATAGAAAGAAGTATTTTCCTTGACTCAAAGATAACAGGCCATGCTTCATGATCTGTTTCTAAAGACAACTCCACTATTTATTTAAAAAAAAACAAAGAACTTCAGTTACAGCAGTGTGAAATGGGTGGCAAACCACATTAAACTCACAAGAGTTACATTGTCCATTTCAGTGGTGCGACTGATCCAGAAAAGCAAGTTAAGCACATGGGTTTGTGTAGCTTTACTTTTCTGGATGGGCCCTTAATGATAGCAGGAAGATACTCCAATTGGATGCTCAGTCCTTTTGTTTTCTACCATTTCAGTTTCATTAACATATTATGAACACGACTGCAACACTTCCAATCAGCTGGTAGCAATATGCACCAAAATAATCCAGTTTCTCTAAGCAATAGAGCAACTTTCAGTTTATGAAAATGATGGCTAAAATGATCTGTTTGAACACTTTAAGACATATACAAGATGGGCTTTAAAATAAGAGCAATTCCAATGCAAGGCATTTAAAATCTGTCAGAAAAGTGTATTTACAGGCACAAACGTGACCCTTTCAGAAATACTGGGTATGGAAAAAACGTGAACTCAGATGCAGAGAAATTGTAATAAATATTTCAACTCCTACACCATTTTCATATCAAAGGATAGTATTAATTGGACAAACTATTAATCAGAACAATAACCAGGTTGGTCAGACTTTCCTTTTAAACTTCTACAAGTAACAAAATACCACTGTTTAACTTCTCTAGCAACAATCAATATTCATTTTTTCCCCATGTAGTCAAACAGAACATCAAATTTAATACTCCTTTTCCAGGGGCATGCTTAAAAATATGCATCTATAAGCACACACATCACCTTTAAATTGGGTTCCAAAACAATGCTTTCCTTGGAGAGAACAGATGTCTTGTGCATGAAGATTGTTATCCAAATCCTAAACTGCATGTTATATTTTCCCTAGTAACCTTAAAAACCATTTCTAAAATAATCTTGTAGGTACAAATGAAAAAAATCTTGTAGAACTGCATGTGAAAAAAAACCCATGATCATACAAATCACGGCTTTTCCAACAACTTTCTCCTTTTTCTCTCTCTGCCCTCCCTTCCAAAGGTTTCAATAAGTTAGGAAGCTAAATCTCTTCTCTGAATTTTGATTTTTGCTGTTTGGACAATGGCCTACATTCAGAAATGTCTTTCAAAACAAGCCTCAAAAGAAGAATCCCTAATAAATAATCATAAAATACATTAAAATAAAGTTACAGTACATCATATGTTCTAGGAGTCTTCTAGGAGTCTTGCTAAGCCAGATGAGCCTTTCCAAGGTTCTTAAATAATAGTCGGAGTCTATAAATGCTTCCCTGCAACAAGAATGGGATTGTGCAGAAAAGTAGATGGCATTTTCAGGTGGCTGAACAGAAGCTCTCCAGTCTACCCGCTCTCTTTTGTTCGCCAAGTTTTTTGATCAAGCGACCGATACGCTCACAAGAGGGACTGCATTCAATCCCCTTGCCTGGAGGGCTTCTTTAGTTCAACCTGGAATAAAATAATAGAGTATAAGGGGGGGAGCTGAAGAGCCTGACAAACGCTGTGTGCGCATATCTTAGACTTTAAGTGCTGGAGCCTGCAAATGGGAGAGAAACTAAGGAAAACACCCAGGTCAGCCCCAGTTCATTCTCTGTATCAGCATGCACTCTCTGCTGGTGCGTGACAACCTCCGGTGGATCTCTGGTGTGACCCAGCAAATGGCAGTTTTACGTTCTATGATTCCTCCAGTTGTCTTTGCTAACAACGGTCAAAAGGGGCAGGGGTGAAGTGTGTGTGTGTGTGGGGGGGGGGGTCTCCCTTATTTTGTTCGCGTCCCAAATAGTGTGTGTGTCAGGGTCTGGGTCTGTGTCAAGACGCCTGTCAGGGGGGTCCGTGTGTGTGTCAGGGTATCTGTCAGGGGTCCATATGTGTGTGTCAGGGTGTCTCTGTGTGTCCATGTCCTTAAATGTACCAGGGTGTCCCCACCTCTGCCAGGACAGTGCATGAGTGTATCAAGGTGTCCCTGTGCATGCCAGGGAGTCTGTCAGGGGGTCCATGTGTGTGCCTGTCAGGTGGTGTCCATATGTATCATGGTGTCCCTGTCTGAGCCAGGACAGTGTGTGTATGTCTGTGTGTGAAGGTGTCAGAGGGGATGTGTGCATGTCAGGGGGTGTCCATGCCCCTATATGTGCCAGGGTGCCCTTGTCTGAGCCAGGACTGTGTGTGTGCGAAGGTGTCCCTATGCATGGCAGGGGGTGTCTGTGCCCCTATATGTACCAGGGTGCCCATCTGAGCCAGGACTGCATGTGCGCGCTCGTGTATGTGGTGTCCCTGTATGTCAGGGGGTGCCCCTGCCTGCACCAGGGCAGTGTGTGCGCATCAAGGTGTCCCTGTGCATGTCAGGGGGTGTCCGTGCCCCTATATGTGCCAGGACAGTATGTGTCAGGGTGTCCCCGTGCGTGTCGGGGGAGAGGGGCCTGCGTGTCAGGGGGTGTCCCTCCATCTGTAGCAGGGTGCCCCTGCCTGCGCAGGACGGGTGTGCGTGAAGGTGTCCCCGGGCGCGTCAGGCCCGCGGCGCGGGCGGTACCTGGCGGGCTAGGCGGAGTTGGAGGCGCTGCGCAGGCGGGGCCCGTGCTGCTGCACCAGGTGCTGCTGCTTCTGGCGGGTGGAGCGCACGGCCAGGATGGCCTGGCGGTTCTTGTACTGCACCAGCTGCAGCGTGATCTCCGCGTTCCAGCCCTGCTCCTGCGGGCACCTGAAGTCGATCTCCTTGCCCTCGGCCATGACCACGGTGAAGTAGACGTACTTGCCCTTGCGCTCCACGCAGTCCACCGTCTTCATGCGCGAGAAGTGCAGCTCCTTCACCTTGGCCGCCCCCGGCTCGCTGGCGCCCGGCGGCGCGGGCTCGGGCGGCGGCGGCGGCGGCTTGGGCGGCACGAGCAGCAGCCCCTCCTCAGTGAGGATGCAGCGCTTCTTCTTCCAGAGCTGCAGCAGCCCGTCGCTGCGCTTCTCCAACACGCCCTCCTTCAGCGCCTTGCAGTCGCCCTCCAGCATCCTGCGGGCGCGGGGCTCGGCTCGGCTCGGCTCCTGTGGCGGGGCCGGCGCTGTGCGCTCGCTGCAGCCCGGCAGCGCGGGGAGGCGGTGCCGGGTCCCTCCCCCCCGCCCCTCCCGCCTTTTGAGCGCGCTGCGCCCACCCCAGAGTGACACCCAGCGGAAAAGGCGGCTCCCGCCGGGGCCCTTCCCTCAGCCCGGGCTCGGGCAGGCAGCCCCAGAGCCACGGCTGCGCGCGTGCCCCAAGCGCCGTGCCGGCGGGCACTGCCAGAGGCTGGTGGGGAGGTGGGGGCTTCCCTGCTGCCTGGCCAGGAAAGTTTGGGGCAGGGGGGAGCCAATGCCCAGCTGGGCAGGCAGAAGGCTTTGCTCTGGGAGGATGTAGTAAGGTGGGGATGGTCCTGCTCAAGTGAGCGGGGCCTGGGACCAGGCTAGATGCTCTCCTGAGCTCCCTCCCAGCCCTCCGGGTCTGTGATCCAACAAGCACGGCAGCGGCTGCTGGCATCAGGCACTGGCTGCGCCAGGCCTGCAAAGAAGTCAAGGGCAGGTGGTGCCAGCATTGCACACCTCACGCGTGGCCTGGCTGGATCCGTGGTGACAAGCAGAAGAGCCTCCTTTCCTGTTGGGGGCAAGGACAGGAGGCGGCGGTGGGGCTGGGTGGCCCCGAACCAGGCGTAGAGCCAGTCACAGCCACAGCACCTGCCTGCTCCGCCCTCTGCCAATGTAAGATGGAGGCTTTCTCCCCATGCTGATGGGGGGACCTCATCTTATATTTGAGTGAATATGGTACATTGCCTTGCAACAGAAGTAATGAATGGATTTCCTATTGCTTGGGAATTTTAGAATTAGACCAGAATACTGGAAAGTATCCCTAGTTTGGCTAACAGATCGAATCTAGTTGATTTCTGTTGTCTTTGTCAGTTTGCTGTTTCCAGTTCCTCTTAGAAAGTAGCTTTAGGTTTGAGCTCCTGCATTCTCTCTTCAATACCAAAGAGATGGTTAGACATGTTAATCTGAAATCAGGCAGAGGGTAGGGCAGGATAGCATCTTAGGCTGCATCCAGCCCAGCGTGGATGTGCACGGTATGTAGTGCTGCAGACCCTTCAGTGGCCCCACAGACTGCACACGCAGGTGTGCCCTACACTGCTACCTTGCAGAGGAAGCGGGGGAGTTGATCCCTAGAGATCCCAGAGTCAAAAAACCCCTGCCAAAAAAAAAAGAGGGGCAGTGCACATGGTGGCAGCGAGCGCCTCCCAAAACCAGAGCCTGGCTAGCCTGAGCCACGCTCCAGCTGCTAGTAAGGCTCCCAGCTGCACGAGCATTGCAGCCACAGTTCCCTGAGGCCCTCAAGTAAGGCTGCTGGGGCCAGCACAATTGCTGACCCCAGCCTCCCCTATCCCACCTGGGGTAACCTGCCACACATGTGGCACAAGCATTTTCTGTGGACAAGTAGCAGCAGCATAAAGTGTGCCACTGCTGCTTGTTCCCTGGAAAACAAATAGTTATGCCCATCTGGACATGGCCATAGAGACTAGCTGATTTAGAGGCATAAGCTTCTGTAGGCAACAACCTGTTAGTTTCTAAAGTGCCATCTTGCCCTGCCTTTCACAGTGTTACATTCATTGACCTATCCTGTCTGAGGATCCCCTTAGACTTATAAGTATCATTTAATAAAATGAAGACAGATTTAAAATTGATGTTACTACTTGGTGGGGATCTCAACTCAGCTTCAGTTGCTTTCCTAGTTGAATAGTGCCATACCACCTCAATGATAATACCATGTACCTCTCTGATATAACCAAAAGTCTGGAGAGTAACTAAATCTTTAATATTAAGGTTAATTCTATGAATGCTACTTGAAGGATTATTTACACCATGTAGTGAATTGAGCTAATGTGCTAACTGAAGTGCCTTGTAAGGAACTTGAAGTATCAAAGAGTGTAAAGCAAAATTCTCTGCAGCAAAATCTGACTGCAATGACAGTACAAAATGACTTAAAGTTGAGAATAAGGTGTAATACATTTAACTATATCTGAATGGTATAATGAGGCAATAAGACTTTATTGTCATTCCTATAGGAGCAGGCACTCAAACCTTTGTAATTCTGAGCTCTAGGGAAATTTTAATCCCATGCCATGTTTAAATGCACTCCTAAATCTGTGGAAATATCTGATGTACAGGTGCCTCCTAGTGCTAAACTTCAATATTGCAACATGGAAGCAAGCCTTATTCTATAACTCTAGTAATTTTTCCTACTACTTGCATATCTAGGGAGGTTGTAATGGGAAAGTTCATCTGTAGTCATGGTATCTGTGTACACAGATGCAATAAGCCCCCAACTTCAGATGCCACTATGCCTGAAATACATAGCTGTGATCTTATAGTAGAGTGGATTTATTATTATTATATTTTGACAAGTATGAGGCAAATCAGGCAATATTTTAGGAACTACAGCAAAAGAGAAAGCAGGTGACAATAATACATTAATAATAGGGTCTGTCAAGTTAAGAGGACCACACATTCTTCAAATGTTTATAAAACCTACAAGTCAGAGATGTGGCTTGTCAGACTTAGCTTGTGCAGAATTTAGGTTTCCATTAAAGGATAAAGATTCTAGCCTTCGTGGCTATAGAGATAATCCTTCAATCATAAACAGATCCACCGTCGATCAATTAAAGGATCGTAATGGGGGGGAAAAGATTGAAGCCTGTGAAGGTATCAAATGGGAGCTGCTACTTGGAAAGAAAGAGGAGGGGGAGAAAAACAGAGAAGTCATTCAAAAAGAAGAAAAGAAACCATCCCAAATATGGAAAGTTTGGAAGGACAAAACAGAAGCAGCAGTGTCAAGCAGGGAACAGATTTTCTCACCAAACAGAGTAAGGTATTTTAAATAATACAGAAGTGTGGTTTCTTCATGAAGAATAATTATGTCACTCAAAGGATGGTGCCTTCTTCTCTTGACCTTTGCACTAAACTCCCATGGAAAGCAGTTGAGGACTCACAGTGGACTAAGTAGTACAAAATTCTGAATTTAAATAATTATTTTAGTCCTTTTCAAATTAATTCTGTCTATAGGCACTCTTCCTCTTAGACATACACACACACGCACAATTTGAGACTTCCCAGAAAATGTAGCCGTAAGCTCAGCCTACCCAGCGAGATAAGACATTATCGCATAATGAACTCTGTTGCATGCTGTGTGGAAACTGAATTCACAAGTCTGGACTTGCTCAGGACAGCTCCTTCTATTGCACTGCAGACAGCCCCACAAAGATATTGGAAAACCAGCACTAAGAGCAATCTAGGGCTATAAAATGTGAATGACTCAAGTATTAGTCAAATCCCATGGAACAATGGGCTTATTACCTAGAGGCTCAAGAATGGATAGCACGTATATCTGAAACCTCAGTTTCGGCAAATGGCACAAAGCTTGTCAACATGGGGAAGACCGCGAGCAATAAACCAGTGTTAATAAACAGCCCAGCAGCTAATCTTTCAAAATAGAGCAAACTCTGCACATGAAGTCCTACTACATATGTTATTAGCATGCTGTAAATTTATACCCTGGCTTGCTGCACGCTGATCTCCCTGTGCAGGTAGCACCTACAGAGATGGAGGCTTAATTTAAGAGACAAGCACTGCTGTGTTCAGAGGAATGACCATTCCTTTTTCCAAGACAGAGGACAGGAGAAACTCCTCATTCCAAAACACAAACCTCAGATTCTGAGGTGAAATCAGACTAGAGAAAAACATGTCTCAGGATTAGTTGTCTTCAACTATCTGGTTCAACTATTAATAGTATAAGAAATTCCTTTGCTAAACCCAAGTTCCTTTTCTTCCTGCGTTGTTATCCCTGATGCTTTAAATTAAAACCAGAGAACATGCACAGCCAAGTGAAGCTTTGGTGGAAAACATGGAAGTAATTGTAAAGAAGTCATGCAGGAGGTAACAGACACTGGTTTGGAGGGGGGAGGTCTAGAGAAAATGGATGAATCCATATACCAAGAAAAAGCCTAAGACGGATCTGAGCCTGGAAGCATGCTCTACAGCCCCACGTCTATCAGTAAGCACAGTGTCTGAGGTCTGCCCAGAGCCAGTTGGCTGGGAGTATGTGGGATTCAAAACTTGGGTCCAACCATAAACATCTTCCTCAAATGTCTATGAAATGCAGACTGGTATTGAGCAGGATCCAAAAGAATAAAATAGTTCCAAAGTTGACTTCCTTTCAGACAGAACACATGTCCCCTGTTTATAACTCAGGAAGCTCCAGTTTCAGTACCTCCCCTGACCTTGGTGGTGTTATGGAATAGGGAGTTTATCTATCTCCCATGTAATCAGGCCTCCAGTCATTTTGGATTTATCAATGGTATGCTGTTTTACCTGGGAGCCCAAGTAGTGTTCTAGATTTACAATTGACCTCTTTATTTCCAATGGAAAATTCATTAGAAGCCAGTGTATGCCCTACATCAGTGATTTTCAGTCAGGGTGCCATGATATCCTGGGGTGCTGTGAGATCCTTTTAAGGGTGTTGTGGGGTGCTGCTCAGTGTCAGCATAATTATGTGTACAAATACCCACACACAATTTGCACGATAAACCCAGAGGCTGTGTCCAGATGAGTAAGCATGTGCCTGTTGTGGCATCTCAAAACAGTGCATGCTGCAGGAGGCATGCTAGGAACAAAACATTTTCCATGCGCTGCATACTTGCAGTGCAGACTCTAAGTTTCATACTGGGAAATCCTAGTATATATAAAAAAAACATATACATGCCAGAAAAAAGCAGTGCAGAGCGCACTCCTGAAGCAACCGAAGACTGCGTCCTTGAAAGAGATGCTTTAGCACTCGGCCAGAGCAGCCAACCTCAGCATGCTGGAGTAAAAAAAAAAAATGGGACAAGGCTGGCAGCAGTGGCCTGAACCCAGGCTCTGTTCCCGGTAAGCAGAGATGTGAAGGTGGGGGGACTGTGTGGGGGTGGGGGACAGGGTTCGGGAGGGGTGGGTCCCTGTCCTGCCCATCACACAGCCCCTGCCGCAGCAGCAGTAGCCAGCAGCGGGCCATCAAGTCACTCATGGCCCGCTGCTGGCAGAAGCTGGTGGCGCATGGCACCATCTGAGACTGGGGACTCCATGTGGTATATGGAACTGGCCTGGCCTACTACCACATCCCTTTATTCAAGACCAGGCAGCTCTTACTGCCACCTTGGGCTCCTGGCATTGCAGGCAGAAACAGAGCATTTTTGGGCTGGGCCAGCTCCCACCTCTGTGAAACCAGCCCAGCCCAATGGCACATGTGGCACATGGAGGCAGGAGCTGGCCTGGCCTGATGGCACGCAGCTTGTGCATATAGTGCTAGGAGTCCTAGATGGCAGCAAGAGCCAGTCTGGTCCCACCTGAAGGTATGCATCGCTGACCAGCTCCGGGTCTGGGTCTCAGGTGGTGCTGTTCACTGCCGGGGGTCTCTGCCAGCAGCGCACCATGGCCACCCCGACGGCCCACTGCTCACTACTGCTGTGGGGGGGGGAGGGTGGAGCTTGTGCACTGTGCAGGGGGATGGGCAGGGGACCCATCCCTCCCACACAGTCCCCCCATACCCACAACCCCATCCCACAAAACTTACACCCTCACCCACAAACCATCCCTACTGACATACCCACCTACAACTCCCCCCACACAATCCATACACAAACCCCACACAAGCCTCACCCCCTCACAAATCTCACAACCGCCTCCCCAAATTTCGCACCTTGTGTGCCCAGCCACCAGATGGTATGGGACCTACTGACAGGAGCTGGGGCTACAGGAACAACTGCCACACTGCAGCCCTGCCCCATGCCCGTACTGGTGCTGTTGGAGGGAACTGGGGGAGGAGGCGGCGACAACAACAACACTTAGTCCCAGGAACCACATGGGGGTGCTGAACCACAGGTGCTGGACCCAGCCTCTAGCTCCTCCCGGCTGAAGATCTGGGAGGAGCTGGCCAGGATCAGTTTGTCTCAAGTGGCACAATTTGCCCTACACTGGAGTACATGGTCAGGCACATGTGCCGAGGCACAAATCTCTGGGAGAAATCTGTGCCGCTATTTTAGCTTTTGCAAGCACACATGCCTGCATGTGTGGACACAACCAGAGACTTCTAATAGTAATCCATAGTGTCAAAACCATTTTGACTTGTGGCCCTTGAGTTCCTTGTAACAGAAGATTTGCTCTTTTGTTTTGTTTTTTTTGGCTATAGAAAAACAAGCGAAAGCTAAGAACTGGCATTTTTTGAAGGGTGCCTCAACCACTGTTCTAGTTGAATGGACTAGCTACTCAGTAAAGAGGGCAGGAAGGCTGATCTACGTGGAACAAATCTGTGGTAGAGGGACTAGACTGGTGCATCACCAGTTTTGCCCAACAGCAAAGCGTTTTCTGGACTCTCATGGCCACCTCTGGACCTAATGCAACAAAGTTCTGGTAGACAGTTTTCAGTTCCATCATTTTATTAGGGGATTTAAGGGATAGTTCCTATGGCACTCTTGCCTACCTTTTCACTATATTTACCCAAGGATGGAGCCTTAGTGTCTCTTGTTTACACCTGGCCTTACTTGGATCAGTAAGCTTTCTCTACTAATATTAGTCTATTCTCAGCTGAGGTGCTGCAGGGAGCAAGGTTAGCATGCGTCTGTCCATGCCCTAGCCCCGAGACGGTAAACACAAGCTGCTTTTCCTCCCTTAGCCACCAACTATCCAGCCCTGTTGCAAGGAGTGAAGTGCACACACAATCCCTGCCAGGCTGCTCCTTCCCCAGCTGGCCCTCGCACAAGGAGGGAATAAAAAATAATTTTTGAAATGGGGTGCTGCTCAAATCACAAAACTTACAGAGGGATGCATGGAGTCTTAGAATGTAGAGAACCACTGGTCTAAAACAGGGATGGCTCAATCCCTGGTCTGCAGGCCACATGTGGCCTGTGGAGCTACGTCATCCAGCCTGTGGGGCTCCCTATGGGTTGAAGAACTTGGTGGTGGGGGAATGGTGGCAGCTAATTTTTGCTCCCTCACTGCCAAATTTCAGGATGCCAGGGGAAGGGCAGGTGGGGAAATGCTCCATGAGCCAAATATGCACCTACATGCTAGATTGGGTGCATGGGACTGATGCGCTGAGGGGAGATCCCAGTGCATGGGGCCCAAAAGGTTGAACATCACAGATCTAAAGCATTTAAAACTGAAGTGCATTTGCCCATATATCGTTATTGCAAACTACTCCTGCTGTACCTGTAGAGATAGCAAGAAAAGGACATCTCTGCCAAGATTAACCACACTGAGAGCACCTCAAGTAAAATTTACAAGATTTGTACTACAGGAAGAATTACAATAAAGGATGAAGCACCATTATTTTGAAAGCAACCATCTTCTTTAGCACCTGGCAAAATGTATTAGATGGAAACCAAGGGGAAAGAATGGCAGGGAACACCCATTTCTCTGACAGCCTATATAAAATCAAATCCATGTCCTGCAAAGGTTCATTTCAATTATACAAATAATAATACAAAAAAAAATCAAAAGATATTAAGTTCAGATGTCTGTGATTATAAAGCCTGATCTCATGCATAACATGGACTGTAGCATTTCACCCAGTAATTCTTGGAGGGGAAATAATATTGTCTCTTAAATAAATGAACACCATCTACTCCAGTAGTTTGTGACTTAACTAGAACATATTTGAGAAAGTTGTCAAATTCAGTTCAAACGTTTCAAGTGATGAATCAGCCACTTCCCTTGGAAATGGATAGTCTGAACAAATTTCCTTCCTTTTTGAAAATCCCTGTGCTCAAGCTTCTAGCTGTTAGATCTGGTCTATTTAATAACATCTTTACAATCTATGATTTTCCACGTGACCAACTACAGACTTAAATTTTAGTCATCTTAGCCTTTTCCTTGAAGAACTAGAAATTGATTGAGATCCTTTGATAACTATAATGAGCCCTCTTCCCCTCCTTCCCTTTGCACCCAGGACTTCACAGACCAAGAGTGTGCCTCTTTTTTAAGCTACTGCCTATTTTCTATTTCGTTCAAAGCAGGCACTAGAACTGGACATAGCACTAACTGAACTGCCAGACACAGTAGATAACATATCCCTATTCTTACTGGATATTTCCCAGTTTATAAAGATCTCAGCCATTTCACAGGCAGAAGTACATGAGAACTCCCCGTTAACCGCTATCTACAATGATAATCACATTTTTCAGGAGGACTATAGTTCTCTAATCCAATGCCCTGCTAGTGCAAGATCGTATTTGTTTAAGCCATTCCCAGACCAATGTTTGTCTACTCTGAACTTAAGAATTTCCTACGGTGGAGATTCATTCCATAGCTTCTCTAGGTAACTTGCTCCAATGCTTAATCATTCTCTTCCCAATGTGTTATTTTAAAACCCCTTGCTTTTTGTCCTGCTGTCTGTGGGCTCCTAAAAATTGAAAGACAGTCCTCAGCAACCACTCTTTTTTGAGTAACTTACCAAATCCTCCTACTCTTTCAATCTTTCCTCATACATTGTCTTCCACAACAGAGGTAGGCAAAGTTTTTTGACTGGAGTGCCGAAAAACACGCCTACATTGGAAGGTGCTGGAGTGCCAGCATGCCAGAAAAACAAAATGAGGGCATTGGGTCCATGGCAGGATGCCCTGCTTGTGCCCCTGTCCCCCACCCAAGGCCAGTGCCCCCCAGCCCTGTGGCTGTCAGCAGCTATCCCGGCTCTGGGTGGCTGCTGGAACCTGGACTGCTCCCAGCAGGGCTTGCAGCATCCCAGCTGCCTGCTGGGAGCAGCCCAGGCTCCCAGCTGGCAGCAGCTACCCAGAGACTGGGCCAGCTGCAGCCAAGGCTGCAAACAGCTGTGCGGGGCTCCGCAGCCCAGGCATCAGCTCTGTACCGGTGCATGTGCGCACACCTCGGAGCGGCCAGTGGGCACAGAGCTAGTGACTGGCGGCGAGTGCATGTGCGCATGGAGCCGATATTGGAGCTGTGGAGCCCGGGGCAGCTGTTTGCAGCCTGTCCGTTGCAGCTGCCCAGAGGCCAGGATGGCTACAAACAGCTGTGCTGGGCTCTGGAGCCCAGTCACCAGCTCCATGCTGGGAGTGCTCCATGCCCGGAGTGGGGGAGAGACTGGGGTTGCACTGCCTCAAGCACCTCGCCCACTGCCCACTCTGAGGCATACATACACATGGTGGTACAGAGCTGATGCCTGGGCTCCGGAGCCCAGCACAGCTGTTTGCAGCCTCC
Source organism: Crocodylus siamensis (assembly GCF_052110815.1). NCBI lineage: Eukaryota > Metazoa > Chordata > Crocodylia > Crocodylidae > Crocodylus > Crocodylus siamensis. The sequence continues at coordinate 72,305,704 of NC_143398.1, forward strand.
AGGCTGCCAGCCAGGAGTCTGGGCTGCTCCCAGCAGGCAGCTGGGACACTGCAAGCCCTGCTGGGAGCAGCCTGGGCTCTGCCACTGGCAGCAGCTACCCAGAGCCAGGACTGGCCATGGCATGCTGAGCAAAATGACCTTGCGTGCCATGCTTGGCCCGCATGCCGGGGGTTGCCAACCCATTCTACAATGATACTTGTAATGTAAATCTCCTTTGAATTCTTTCCAATTGGTAATAACATTCCTAAAGTGTGGTGCCCAAACTGGATCCCATAGTGCAAACAAGGCCCCACCAGTCCTAACCAGTGAAAAATTATTTCCTGACTTGCATGCAACACTTAAAAACATCCTAGTATGGCACTCTTTTTTTTTTTGTGCAACAAATATTACTTTTGATTCGTCTGCTAAAAGCCACCAGTACTTTTCTGGAATACTATAGCTAGCCAGCTTCACAACTTAATAAAGGGAAGTTGCCCACCTAATGCTTCCTTCAATTATGGACATGACCCACAGCTGGAGAAAAAATGGAGGGAAAGTGAAAAGAACGAGTCAACTTCTCCACTCTATGCCAAAAGTTTAATGTTTGTTACATACTGCCTTCCATAACAGCTAAACAAGAATACTTTGACTCACATAAAAATCAATATAAACACCAGAACTGTCATTTTTTATAAAATATTTTAAGCCCATAGTATTGGCATTTTTCAAATTTGCATTCCTAGATGTAGTATTTTGCTGTATTTGGGTCAGGTGGTGTAAGAATAAGTGAGGTTGTGATTCAATCCAGGAAATTCCTTATTCCTGAGTTCCTGGTCCCTGCTCCCCTGACTGTTCCATGTATTTAATATCAGACAATAACTAGACAAAAGCCAAAGATAGCCCTGAAAGCAGGAATCAGAAGCAAGTACCACCCCACCTCCTCAGCCAAGTACTCTCCAACCAAAGATATATTTCTTGCATTCTTCATGGCCCCATGCAGCTTGTACCCTTCACTGCAAGGTGGCACAACTTCAGAGGGTGAGGGAAGAACACCCCATCCAACCAGGTGTTTAGTGCGCTGGGTCATCTGGGAGGTGGGAACCCCCTCAGGCTAAGGAGGGTCTGAACCACTTTTTTTTTTTTTTTTTTTTTTTAAACTTTCTGGGCATGTGTCCTAAGCTATAAGCAGTTAATAACAAATGGGGGACAAAGCCTCTTCCTTCTGTAGCTGTGCTTTCAAAGCAAGCCAGCAAATCCTGATCACTTAGATGCCTACCCTCAGGAGAGTGCCCCCATGTCTGAAATGAAAGTGCTTGCCTACAGCTCTGACTGCGATACCTAAACATCAGAGAGGACCAGTGATTGAGACACCTTTGTCCTAGGAATTTCTGTACTGACTAGCTCTAGTCAGTTACCCATTCAGGATATTAGTTACTTTTGTTCCCACTCAGACATTTAATACTTCCCATGCACTGGATGGGGCGCCTAGACTCAGGTTCTGGATTCCAAATGATGGCTGAGATGCCTGAAGAATAGGGAATGTAGTGGCCAACTTGCAATACTTCAGTCCTTTACTGGATTTAGCTTCGTATCTGAAGCTGACATTTGTTTTCTTAAATGGCACACAGCGTCGACTGTAAGCCAGTGAGATAGCTGAAATTCATGTCCACTTATTATTCCTATTGCACTGACAACAAAATCATTGTGAATAGTCATGCTTAAGTGTTTAACAGTTTGCTTATAGGAAGTTATTTAAACGTGAATTTGTTGCTACTAAGAAGAATGAACTACAGCATGAAAGACATGTAAAAACATACACAGAGCATAATAAAAGAAGACTAGCTTCTGAAAATACTAGGTTTTATTCACACCCCAGTGGTAAACAATAACCTTAATATGATGACTAGTTTTTTTCTTTATTTCTTTTGTAGATCACTATGTCACATAAAATACAAAAACCCATAGCATAAACAAGCTGACAGTTCTGAATAGTTAATGTGGTCTTGTTGGGAAATAAAATGAATTATACTAGTCTTCTCAAGTAGTCAAATTCAGAATACATCATCTCCTAGTTAGTACAAGTCACCGCCATTTCTATAACAAAAAGTAATGAAGGCACAGCTAGTGCAAGCAGACTTAAACCCGTTCAAACTACTGGGCTGAAAATACTTTGGTTGGTTCTTCAGGAGAGGATTTTTTCCTAAACAAATATTGGTCTCAGTTAACAGTTCCAATAATCTTCACAGCTGCTGTCTAATAGCTACATGACAAGACTTCACAAGAACCAAACTATGTAGCAATGAATTAACATTCATGCTTTAGGGGTTTACTGCATTCTACATATTGGCAGAAAATTATACTATTAAAATACTAGGTAGAATGAACCTACATTTTAAACTGGTTCTTATGCATTTGATTTAATTTTTAACAAATTGTTTACTTAATTCTACCAAGAAGATACAAAACATAAGGCTGTAAGTAACTAATAGTTGTGTTTTAGGCTATTACAGTGCAGGTAATCCTCAAGGCCACATACACATTACTTCACTGCTGCTTGCATTCTGCTGGGTTTTGATCTTTCTGTTGAAGAGGGAAAAAGAAAATGTCAGTGTACACAGAGTAATTTTTCTAAAGCATCTATCAAAATCAGCAAGTATTGTATTCGCCTGCAATATGAAAGCTCTAAGGAGCCTGTTTATACATAACAGGAATAAACAAAGGTGCATTCTACATACAATAATATTACTCAGAAACAAATAAATGCAGTATAACCAAATTAATCATAGAAATTAGGACTGAAAAGGACATCAAGAGATCATCCAGTCCATCCCATTTCCTCAAGGCAGAATAAACTTTCCAAAAACTCTCTCTCTCAGATTTACTTAACCTGTTCTTAAAAGCCTCCAGTGACAGAAATTTCACAGCTTCTCTAGGTAATCTATTCCAGTGCTTAAAACTATCCTTATAGTTAGTTTTTTGTAATATCTAATCTAAATCCAACTTGCTGCAATTTAAGCTCATTATTTCTTGTCCTATCCCTAGTGAACATGAACATAACCAATCCTAAGAATCAGACCATGAGCTGGCATATGGCCTTTCCTGTACAGTTGTGTCTGCATAAAAAAAAGGAAAAGGATTAGCAGTATAGTTATGGTATGCAGATGAATGCAGCAAGGCATTACTATGAGAATGTGAACCTGCAACAGTAGGCACTGAAATGAGACATCAGGTTCTAGTGATAAAGACATAGGTTCACACCCTTGTAGATAGCATGGCACCATGCGAAGAAGACTGTACTGTAAGACCCTTTTATTGCTTCTCTAATTGAAGCTCTTAATCACAATGGAAAAACTTGGTCTGGTACAATTGTTTACCCATATGCACCAAACACAGAATGTGGGGGTTGTTGGGACATTTGGACTGCTTTCCTGTTTATTCTATCAACTGCCTGACAGCACTCAGAAAAGATGCTATGCTGGAGGGGGACCAACAAAGGTGTTTGTCAATACTTTCTGAAAGTAACCAGAACACACTTCTTATAAGATTATATTGCTTAGCCAGCCAAGCAGGAGAAGAAGTGAACCTAAGCAATCATGAAGCAAATCCAAGGAGATGAGTAATCCCTTACAGTCAACCCAGCAATTGGCACTAACAATGAAGTTTAGTGTTACAACACAGAATTGATGAATGTAACATATACTGAGCTATTTTGCAATCCTGTAAGTGAAAAAGCTTCAAGGTAAACTGTAGGTGTTTTGGAAGGTTAAAGCAGAGGCATGAAGCCTTAGCAATAATCCAAATTGCTTTAACTGGACACAGCAAAAAGCCAGGAAACAATTACTTGCAATTGTGCATAATGAGATGGACTGAAGATATGTTTTGTCATGGGAAGCAAGTACAGCTATTGGCTCGATACCTACTTCATTGCCAGGCAGTGTCACTGTTTTGTTTGTTACAACACATCACTTGATATTACAACTTTTAAATCATCTACTACCTGCTGCTCTGCACCTATTTTCAAGCTTGCTCTGGATAACAGAAGTATTTATCCTATATTTTAAGAATATTATCTCCTTAAAGACAAGGGCATCGTTTATCTGCCCCACTTAGCGTCGGCACCACAATTCTCAAATTTAATGCCCAGCTCTCACCCTAATTCTGATCATTTCCATATGCATACAGAGATAGAGCTTGGTCTGGACAGGGCTGAGAGAAAGGGACTTTCATATCTATTTGAACACACTAATTCCTCTCTTCAGTTCCTAGTTACTTGGACTGAGCAACAGGATCTTGTTATCCTTCAGTTTCCTCTGAAAGAGCTTTGGGGCTGCAGATGCCCTGGTAACAGCTAATATCCAGTCAGCATATAGGGATGAGCAAACAACCAGCCTAACTGCAGCAAGTAATTAAGCCCCATCTTGTCTCAACTGTTAAGTCAACATGATTATTTCTGTTGTGGCAAATACAAGCAGTTCAACAGGACAGCCACTATTTACTGTTGTGCTCCAGTATCAACTGCTTTTACTGCATGGGAAGGGAAGGGACAGGAAAGACTGGTTTGGATACAAGAGACCAGTGCAAATGGAAAGCTATTTAATTTTAGCTTCAAGAGCAAGCTTGAGCTTCCATGTTTTTAGTATGGAGCCCATTAAGGGCATCTGTAGCTGCAACCGAGATGTCCAACTGCAGCTTGGATAGACATACCTGAACTAGCTTTAACCTACTAGTGTAGGTACCAATAGAAGCGCAGCTACAGAAGAGCACTTCAGCCACAAAGTACTTCGCAGGGCCCCAGGCAACTCAACAAGCCTGGGCTGCCATGCTACATACACTATCAGTACTCATCCTGGAAGCAGAAAGTTAGCTTGGATGCATCTATACAAACTGCAATTACACCTCTGGATTACAGTGCAGACATACCCCTAAGGTTTACTACTGTTTTACAAAGATTAACAAGGCTCTCCTTGTTGGTTGAAAATAGCCAGTGAGGATTCTTTCTTCTTGGATACAACTCTTCTTACCCTTGCAACAGCAGTCCTGGCTACTGTGTAGAAACAGAAGCAATTTCTAAATGAAAGCCACTTTTAGCCATCATTTCTTTAACTTCTTTCTAAGTATGCTGTAATTGTAAGTCCATCCTTCCATCAAGTCTAGCACTGCTGGGCCAAGTCATTACCATATATACCTTCTTTATAGATGACAACATACATAACAGTATGACAACTTAAAAATATCTGATCTTATCCTAGCTTTCACTGGTAAGAAGCATGATGCATCTATATGACCCACTGATTTTTGCTATGTGGAGATCCCTTCATTTGTGCCCACTGAAACAGCACTACTTAAAAGTCTTCCACAGTGAAGGCTGGCAAAATCCTTCAAGTCAGTTTGCAAAGCAAGCAGCTGATACATTGCACATTGTTTAAAGGAAGTTTCTAGTACATAGGGGAAACTTACGGGCCTTTGTCACAAAAGTGTCTAGTACCTGCCTGCTTCACAGACAACATTGTCTTCTACCCCTGCATTTCACAGCCATTTTCCAGATAAAAGCAGAACTTTCAGAACTGTGGTGGACTCACGTTGGGTAAAACAGTAATCCAGGGTGCAATATAGCCTTGCATTTTAATAAATATGTTGGGAAATTAGAAAACAGTTTTCTGTAATACTTCTCCTGAAGCTAGTCTGAGAAGTTGACCCAGTTTCATATGAACAACAGAAATGCCACTGGTCATAGGGTAACTTACTGTACAACTGCCTATATCTGTAATAGGGATCTATCTGAGGGAAGCCACCAGAGCATACCTCAGTACCAGAGTTCAAGTGTTGTAACTTCACTAACAGCCGTGAATACAACCAAAGATCTACTTCAATGGCCTGAGTGCAAACTGCCTCACTGATCAAGTCAGCAAGTCAGATAATCTAAGAGATTCTCTAAAGGGTACATTTTGATAAGAGAAAAATAAATCTGCTACTACATTTCCGTCTGTGGTACTGACTCAGTAAGCAGTACTGATCAGCTTGACAATGGTTAGTCAACCCAAATCCTTAATGAAGTTTAAAGACATGCTTGTACTTCTAAGGCAGGAGTCCTGCTCCTAATTGATATATTATGATACCTGCATAAGAAGGTTTGTAATTCCTACCACGCATATCTAGGCAAACCAGAGAAGGTAGATACACCTGCCTGACCATGGGTCTCTTAAGGCCTGCAGGACACCCTGGAGCAGGTGCTTCTTGTGTGTGCCACAGGATAATAAACAAGGGCAATGCCTTTTAGTGTTGCCGTTCAGCAGGGCTGGGCGGCAGAGGTTCATGTTTTGACCTGTGTAATTCTTTTAAACCCTACAATATATTGCTGAGGAAGACAGGGAGATTGAATGAGTAGGGACCTACTAAAATCGCAATTTTGCAAAACTGAGAATTGCTTGCAAAATCAGTGTGGGGAAAAAGAAAGAAAAAAAACTCACAGAAAATAAAATGTCGGCCATCCCAGATGGAGCCAGAAGTCTTCATGGTGCTGTGGCAACCCCCTGGGCCAGGGAAAGGGGAGCTGCCTGATCAAAGGGCTGCCAGCAAGATGGTTGTCACCTCTGCCCCTTGCTGCTGACTGGCTGTGAATGCTGTCATGTGGCCCCACCTCTCCAATCAGCAGTGAGGGGCAGGGCTGTATGTCAGGCAGTGCTCATAGCTAGTAAGTAGTGAGGGGTGGGGCCACCATGGTAGGACCTGCCATGCTTCACCCACAAAATGGCTGCAAGGCCCCGAGATCTGCCTGCAAAAATTGGTGGGCACAACCGCAAATTCAGAAGGTCCCTAAGAATGGGGTTTGGGACCAGCTGTGGCCCCCTGCCTGCTGTGGACAGGAGAGCCAGGCTTGTGGTGGACATTGTTAATCACTCCATAACAGTAACCCTGTTGCATGGTCCAGTAATTAATATCAAGACCAAAAAAACAGCCCATAAGCAGGTTGTTTAGCCTAGTGACTTCCCTGAAGAGCTTCTCAGCCATTCCTCCCAAAGAAAATAGTTTAAGCCACAAAATAAAGAGAGACAAATAAAGCAAACAGAACCAAATCCTTATGCCCTGTCCCAGGAAAACCTCTTCAACTCTAACCCCCAGGACTGCACCCTGGTCCTACACAATAGCTAGCTGTTTTGCTCACAGCTGGTTTCCTTCCCTGTAACCTGTTTTTTTTGTAGTTCACCCCTTTCTGCTTTTCCCCCTCTCGGTTTTAAGCTGCCAGTGGGACACTCCCTTACTAGCAAAATGCCCCCAACTGCAGAACCTTAACCAGATTCCCTTCTCAATACAGATATAAATATCACTTAAAAATATTTGTTTAACCTCTAGTTACACTGATTAAACAGATAATTGATAACACAGCAGCTCAGACAGCTGCTGCTGGGAGTGGGTTCTGGGGCCCTCTGATGGGAGGGAAGGAGGTGGCAGCAACCCCAGCTAGACAACACAGTCCACATAAAGCCCAGAGCTGAGAAGGAGGGAGCACCTGTGAAGGAACAGCCAATTGCTTAATAGATGAGCAGAGATCCTGGTTTTCTCTGATAAAAAAAATGCAAAATTTTCTGATTTAACACCCCCCCATCAATATTTTTCCTTGATTAAAACTGAATGCCACTATATCTATATCTCTCTATATAGAGAGATAGATGCAGATATAGTGGCATTTTGTTATAATCATGGAAAAAATGTTGATTTGGGTTGGGTTTTTAAAAAATCCAAAATCTTCTTATTAACAGACAAAACCAGCATCCCTGTTGATGAGCCATTAGACTGCCTGATATTTTCCTCTTTAAAATATTTATAGGCTATGGGTACTAGTCCCCCTTCACCCCTCCCTCCAGCCTTCTGGTTCCTGCGCATCTTGCCTTCCCTTGCCAAACTGAAACCTGCCTCACTAACCCGTTATCACTGGCTTATCAGCCAAACTATTAAAATCGCTTAACCTTCACATCCCTGTTTCTCAAGGAGACACACCAGCTAGTTACACAGCAACAAAAAATGTTACCGCAAACCAGCTTCCTCCACCACCTTCCCAACATGCCTGTTGTGTAATCAGGATCGGACAAATTTTATCCTAGTTCTCAAAAAGGTCACCTGTTCTGCTGTTTATATGCAGCATAGCAGAACGTGCCATTTTTGAGACCTGAGATAAAAGTAAGCATATCCCAATCCTGCAATTATATTAACATTTGCCAGGGGCCCTAGAATGTCAAAGAACATGGACCCTATTCCTCACAGAGAACACTCAATCACAGTCTGAACTATAAGTGGCATGCTGCCTAGTCAAATAAAAAACAACACAAAACAAAAAACAACGTTTTAACAAAATTATTTCACTGATGCTGCTCACCTTCGGGTCATAATCTGGGTCATTTTCTTCATCTGCTTCTTCCTCCCCTTCCTAAAGAAGAGAAAGTTTCACATAAAAAAAATATTCTTGTTCAGATTAGTTAAATGGACTTCACAGGTTAACATTAATCTAACATTCAGAAGTTTGTCAGTACAGTAAAGATCTATTTCCATACAGCAAACTGCAAATCTTTTACCTACTATTGTTGGTATCTTTGTCTGCCCAAACTACTGTAGAAATTTACTTTAATGTAACTGCAAATAAGGTCTGCTGCTGTTGCCAGTGCAGTTCCAGTAAAGGTTAGGGTTTTTTTCCATATAGCCCATCTCATAACTTACCTCATCATCTGCCTCCTCACCCTCTTCATCATACTAAGAAAGAGGGGAAAAAAAGCATTTTTAGTACAGTGTTGTGAGCCATTTACAATATAACTGATTCTTCATCTATAACACACGGACAATAGATACTTTAATTTCAGAGCTAAATTTTGTAAGTAAGCTTGTGAAATACCTAGATACAATAGCGATTAGTGCCATGAAAATTCAGTACTTCCATCTCCGCTCCCAGTTTTGATGAGTGTTTAGTAAATAAGGCACGAGACCCAAATAACAAAGAAGGTCAAACGAAACACTGAACAGCTACTCATTAAGTAAGGGCTACCCATTCTGTGGATCGAATAAGGTAGGCTCTTACGGAAAAACAGTACAACCATATAGTTAAAATACATTATTAATGCATACACACGTATATGAGGATCTTCCTTAAGAGCACAGACAACTATAGTTGTATTTTCTCCTAATATTTTAGTACTATAATCCGCATCTTTAATACTATATTCTTATTTGAACAGAAGATCAGGTATCTATAGAAGGGATGTTCATTATAATGATCTTTCAGGGAGTGACAGTTTATTTTGTTGTAACAAGTTTTCTCTGCTTTCTCATTTTTGAGCATGAAGTGGTGTTCCAAAAAGGACTGCTTAGCAGAGATGGGCTCCACCTGATAAAAGTAAGGTGTTTTACATATATACTCAATAAGCTAGCAATAAAAGTTTTAAATTTTGTTTAATGGGGAGCAGAGATAAAAGCCTACAGGTTAAGTAGACAGTACAGGGTAGAAAAGGAACTAAGCAAAATTATATAGGGAGCCTTTATGTTCTCAGCAGGAGATAAGCAGGATAGTTAGCGAGCCATCCAAGATGTTTATATACTACTGCAAGAAACATGGGCAATAAGCAGGAAGAACTGGAAGTTCTAGTACAAAGAAGTATGGTGAAACTGGTATAAGATTTGGTGGGATAGTTCACATGACTGGAATATTATCATAAAAGGGCAAAACTCAGCCAAGACAGACAGGCAGGGGAAAAACGTGGTGGTGCTATGATCTAAAGTGCATGTGTATGTATATGTGTGTGTGTGCGCGCACGCACGCACGTGTGCATATATATATATGAAGTATATCAAATGTATGTAAAATAAACATGGGTCCGTGCACGTGTGCGCAAACGCACACACAAAAATAACACCACCCCGTTTTCCACCTGCCTGTCTGATGCATGTGACATACATTTGTTTTGAGTTGTATTTTGAAGCAGGAGGCAAACTTATTCAAAGTCTCCAAGATAAAAAGGAAAAACAGCAAGGATCACAAGGCATGTCTGCTAGTGACCAGCAAGCCAGCAGGAAATGGTGGGCAAGGTTTCCTTTCAAACAGTGAACTGAGGTATCCAAACTGCAGGGCCCAAAAGGGGGATTTAATTACTGGTGGAAAGGTAGCAGGAGTGAGCTGACAGTCCAGCAAGATCTTGAAGATCATTAAATATTTTTTTGGTGCAGATAATAAAGGAAAAGGCTTGACTTGCTGCCAGCAGGGGAATGGAGAGAGGGGGAGTGGTTCTTGATTAGCTGCTCAAGAACAGGGAGAAGTTGGTTGAGAATGGAAGGTGGATGGCAACCTAAGTGACAGTGACCATGGGCAGAGTGCAAGATCTTAAGGAAAGGAAGGAAGGAGAGCAGCAGAATATGACATTGGACTTCAGACAAGCAGATTTTAATCAGAACAGGAAACTAGTGGGGAGGATCCCCTGGGAGGCAGTTCTGAGGGTAGAAGTGCTCCAGGAGAGCTGACTGTGCCTGAAAGAGAACATATTAAAACACTTAAGAACTGGTAATTTCAGTGAAAGGAAAGAACAGAGATGCAGCAGAGACTGGCCTGGCTAAACTGTGCTCTAACAAGTGGAAACTCAAAAAATAAATTTTACAAAAAATGGAAGCTGTAAGATTCACTTTACAGTACTCAAGGAGTTGGCCGAGGTAACTGCAGAACCACTGGCTAGCCTCTTTGAGAACTTGTGGAAGTGAGGTGTAAACTCAGACAACTGGAAAACGGCAAATAATGTCCATCTTTAAGAAAGGGAAGGAGGAAGATCCAGGGAGTTACAGAGCAGTCAAGTCCAACCTCAATACTTGGAAAGATCATGGAGCAAGTCAACCAAAACTATTTCTAGGCACTTAAGAGAGTAACAAGGTGATAAGCAGGGATCTGAGTTTCCATTTCCTGCAGAAAAACCTGGATTTTCCCATTTGCAGCAGCAAACCATGAGTTTGCCCTCGCAGAGTGGCAGAGTTCCAACCTGCAATGAATTGCTTGGGTCTAGCAATAACTAGGGGAGAGTGATTGGAGGCAGGAATGGGCTCTCCTCCTCCTCTGGGCTGGGACTTTGGTGGTACCTCCCTCTCTCTTTCAGGCATGGTGCTTGGAACGACAGCAGTGCAGGTGCCTGACAGTGTAGGGACCAGCAGGCCTGGGGTGCGGTGGGCTGTGCTCCCCATGGGAGCTGTTGCTGCTGGCACTGTACACGCGCACACACACAGCAGGCAATACAGGCAGGGTGGTGGGAGCATTCCTGGCAGTTGCATGCAGGTAAGTCTATGGAACAGGGTTTGAAGGGTGAGGGGATGGAGGGGGGCAGGGGATAGCACATGACTGGGTGCAGAGCAGCAGCAGTGCGGGCTAGTAGTTGGTGGCCGCATCCACTGCATGCAAGGTTCCCTCACCCCTTGCATCCAAACTGGCCAGGCAGTGCTGGCCCTGTCCACTCCATCCCCGCCTGTCTGTGTGTACCCCCAAGGCATTCCCAAGTACCCCCAGAAGTACACATATGCCCAGCTGATAACCCCTCCACTATACCACTGTTTGTTTTGTTTTTGCAGCAATAGCACACTGCTGATTCATGTTCAACTGGTAGTCTCCTAAAACCACTGGGTCCTTTTCTGCAGTACTAAAGCCTAACAAATCATTCTCCTATCTATATTAGGTTAGATGAACACCTTGCTGGGGTTGTTTGACCCCAGTGCTCTTTCCTGTCATGGCAGGGGGTCGGACTAGATGATCTGCTCAGGTCCCTTCTGACCCTAGAAACTATGAAACTATATTTGCACCTTTGAGTTGTCCACTCTAAGTGCAAGATTTCACACTTAATCAATTTCATTCTGTGAATTTTGGACCATTTTTCTAGTTTATCATGGGAAAGGTGCTATTCCAAGCAGTAATTTTTGCACTGTTTCACTCCCTGAGCTCTTCCATTGCATCTTCCTCCTGCCCTCCTCTATTCTCATGTGAAAGATGCATTACAGCTACTGGTGGAAGGGAAAGAAAAAAGGAGAAATGACTGATACTTTTTTATTTTTTTTGCTTAGTAAAAAAAATTTACCAAGAATCTAGCACTATTGCTACAGAGGGGCAAGGATTGCTTCCCACCCCCCTGCAGCTCAGGGCTGCCTGGCCCAGCAGCAGTTCATTTCTGGCTGCCAGGCAGCTTCACTGAAAGTAGGATTGGGCGCCTTGCTGCTTCTGCCTTCACCAGGTGCCTACAGGATGCTTGGTGCTGCCCAGGAAGGGGCTGGCTTGCCCCAGGGATAGCGCAAGGTGTCAGGCAGCAGCAAGGGGGAGGCTGGCGGTGGTCCTGCCTGACACCCGTAGCCTCCCCCTCTCCTGCCCGATACCCATAGCCTCCCTCCCTGCCCCTGGGGCAGACCAACACCTTCCCGGGCAGCACCAGGTGTCTTACCAGCTCGAACCTTCCAGCACATTTATTTCACATGCAACTTTGTTTAAAATATGGAGAGCAAAGGATATTGGGAGTTTTTGCATATATCAAATGAGCTACCATCTGGATTTAGACTGAAAGATTAATTCACTGATAAGAAAGATTTCATTGCAACAAAACTACTTTCTATCATCAAGAACTGGTAAAAGGCATTTGCTGTTACTATGAATAATTCTTTACAAGTTTTGTTCTAATGAGATTCCTCTGTACTGTTTACTACATTCCAGTAGTGGCTGGAATTATTTTGCATTGATATTTCCTTAAAAATAGACTTTATGATGACCTGATAATACCTTCAAGTGCTAACTTTTTACGTAGACAATTAAAACAGATCTATTAGCATGACTGAATCCATACATTGTTCTACCAGCATTTTCTGCAAGATTGTTCTAGCAAAACAGATAACATCTATCTCCCTCCCAATACTCCTAAATGGCTAGGTGAAGCCCTGGACTGTTCTAAGCCCTTGGATTGTGCAGCTTGGGGAGAACCTGCACAGAGCTGAAGATATCACTGGAGATAATATTTAAACATTGAGGAGTTAGACACAAGAGGTGCCTTAAAAACCGTAACATACTAATCAATCAATTTTAACAAAACACCATTGTTCAAGAATGTTTGGACAGCTGGAAGTATTACTCACATCATCATCATCATCTTCAATAGCTTCTCCTGTGAAGTACAATACTGATCGTGGGACTATGCGCTCACGTAAAAAGTGACCGATTTCAAAATCTGCAGCAAGGATTGCCTCAGCATCATCATCCTGTATAAAAGACAACAGTACTTCAGAAACAGTAAATTCAATAATACTTTTAGAACTCTAAATACAAGTCAACATAGTACTCTCATGTTTGATACCAGTCATAGGCTGGGACTACCAGTTCTTAATTCAGAACCATCAAGTTATTCAAAGTTTAGAAGAATAAACTGCAATTGCTTTGTGAAACTCAGAAAATACTGAACAGACTAAAGCTTCCAAAGGAGAATTCTCCTCTCACTGGCTATGGTATCACTTCCGGAAAGTAAAAAAAACGTGCTATATCAGGGGGTCAGCAACATATAGCCCGCGGGCCAGATCTACCCTGCCAAATGACTTAATCCAGCCTGCAAAATCAGGACATTGGCAGCAATTCAGCAGCTGGGTCACAAGTAACAAGGCTGCCACTAGATCAAACTCCTTTAATTCTGTCCACTTCTCCTAAAAGTTTGTCCATCCTGTGTCAAGTAATATTACAGATATGTAACAACCTGATAAAGCAGTTTAATACCTTTTCAAACTATCACTTACAGTACTCACAGTCATTTTCAAGATTTATTGTATGCTGAAGGAACCCCATCCCCAACTTACCAGGTCTCCACTTTCAGGAACTGTAAAGGAAGAGGAAAAGAAGTGATTAAAAAAACCCAAACAAACCAAAAACAGATGCCACATTTGAAATTAAGGGGAAGCAAATCCAGATACAATTTACCTTCGGGGGGGCTAAAGAAATTGAAGAAAGAGTCATTTGACACAGTTTTTGTCACTGTTCTAACTGTTCCACGTCCCTTGTGTTTCTGCTTCTTTTTAATGGTTTTTAAAGTAACATTCTTTCCTTTTTTCCAGTCTATTTGGCATCTGCAGAAAATAAGGGGGGGAAAAAACTGAGCTTCAAGTAATGCATTTACAATTTTATTTATTCTGCTTGCTAAGACAACCACTATTTTAAACATATAGTTAATATAAACAAGTATAGCAAATTTAATGGATTTTAAAGGTTATTTTGATTATCATCATAAATTTGGAGCCAGAATATTGCAGATTAATGTTACCAATGTCACTCAGTCTACTCCAAAAATTGTCCCCGCCTACAAAAAGTTAACAAGACAAGGAGGGAAAAAAGTTACAAAATAAAAAAAAAGAAGCTAGAATAAGGAAACCTAAAATTTTGCCAACACAAACAGGTTTCTGAGGTTCCTTCATATACTGTTTGATTTTTGAGCTTCAGGTTGTATAAATCAATATCAATTTTAGTTTAATCCAAGGATTACACATTCAACATTATTCTTCTGCTCAGCATTCTACAAGACTTCAGATAACTCTCACGACACAAAGTTCTCTTCAAACAGTACACTAAACCAGGTGACATTTTTCTTTCATGAATCATTCACATGCTGCATGAACAATATACTTTTCCCCCCAAGGTCTGAAGAGACAATTTAGCTAGTATATGCATAAGAGTTTTTCAACCATACAGACCATGGGGGATGGGAGAGGGTGGAGGGAGGAGAATATTTGGGACATGACCTAAAAGTTATGGTTTGAGGAGTCTCAATTTAACAAGTTGCAGGATTTCTTCTTTACCAGAGTATTTAATCTAGAAGATTAATTTGGAAAAATGCCACAAAGATAGGACTCAAATCAAATATTATAAACATGACCTCAAAATTAATCAAAAACAATGGATCAAGTTTCCAAAATTAAACCTGATTTCAGAGGGAAGTTGCCTAAATCTTTCAAGTGATTTAAAAAGTTCAACCTACATGTCTTGTTAATAGGGGTGTGCAGATAGAGATTTTTGGGGCCGGTATTGATAGCTGATATTTAAGGAGGCATACTGGCCAATACCAGTCCAGCTGGTAAGTTCAGTATGCTGAAAGGCAAGGGGGGAAGTAAGGGCATGGGGAGGAGGGGCAGATGAATGACCCCCCCATGGTTAGGGAAGTACCAGGGGCACAGCTCGTGGGAAGGGGAGGGGAAGCAGCTTCCACCACTGCTTGCACCCTGGGAAGGCACAGGTAGTGGGGGGTGGCAGGACACATGCATGCCCTGCCTCCACTCACACCAGGAAGAGCCAGGGTTGTTCCAGGCAGCTGGCAGCAGCTGCACTGGGAGCAGAGCGGAGCAGCAGCGAAATCTGGGGTGGATGCAGCATCCTCCCAGTGCTGCTGGCGCCTGCGCCAAGCCCAGCCACCACTGAGAAGAGCACCATGCAGCCCTGATTGCAGCCTGTCCCACTCCACACAGATCAGGGGCACTCCCCTCCCCGCTCCCATGCCCTCCAGGGGTGCAAGCAGTGGTGGGGGATGCTTCCCCCACCACGAGCCATGACAACAGCTCCCCTGCCCCATTTGGGCAGTGCCTGCCTCTGCCTCCTCCCTCACCACAAAGGAAGTTGACCCCCCCATCCCTTCCACCACACTGGACTTACCAGCTGAAGGCAGTTCTCCATGCTGCCGGCTGTGCTCCTCTGCCTGAGTGCAGCTTGGACATTTATCGGCCCCATTGGGCCGATATCCAGTACAACCAGTTTTGTGTATATCAGTACCAATCCAATACTGGATCAATGTATCAGTGCACCTCTACTTGTAAAGGCAGGAAAATAGCAGAAAGCCTACAATTTCATAATGCTCATATTTAGGCACTCAAAGCATTGTAGGAAATAGAACTATTAATTACAGTTCTGTATTAATACTTACCCTGTACAACCCATAATTTCTGGTCCATCAAAGGAGAAGGGATCAGAATCATCTGGCTCTGATCGCATTCTATACATTTTTGTCAACACTTCATTTGTGAAGTAGTCATTTGGTTCAAAGTGAAATTCTAATGTAAAACTCTAAGAGAATCGCAGAAAAATACTGCCATTAGCAATAAAACAACATTTACATCTTTTAACTTCAGTCATTATGAAAGAAAACCTAATATCCAAGGAGTTGATGTTATATTACAGAATGTCTTTTTAGCTTTTCACCCATCTGTAAAGTGCTAGAACAATTTACATCTTAAAAACTACAGCAAGTTTACTTTTTCTTAACCTGATATTGGCATTTAGAATCATCAGGAAGATCAGAGCTATACTTTCAACTACCAATATACTGCTTGTGATAGCATCTGAAGTTAAATCAACTGGCGAGCAGTAGTCTTTGTGCTAAGCCTATGGACTACTGTAGAAATAATCAAGATCATTTCACTCAGCACACCATGTCATTTCTTGCAAATCAATTATATTCAAATGATTTTGAGCACTTTGGTCTTAGAAATCAGTACAAGTTTAGAATTTGGTCTTAGAAATCAGCACAGCTGGCTAAGGCTGGTTTCATATCTGTCTGATTACAGAATCACAGAAAAGTAGGGCTGGAAGAGACCACTTGCTCAACGCATGATCATTCCTATCGAAACTATACAATATAAGCATTAGTCTAATCGAATCTTAAAACTACACAAAGAACCCTGTCACAAAACTGCCAAGCACAATGTCCCAAAACACCAGAAACAGTAATCTGCCACAGGTAAATCAGGGGGGTGAGGGCATTGTCCATATCCCACTGATGCAAGGACAGGACTGGTTGTTAGACTGAAATACTGCAAGGGTTGTTATTCCTTTATATTGTACTGTAGTAACAGAATACTAGTATTATTTTGTTAAAAGACTGACTTCAGAGGAGTTCAATCAAATATTTTATACCTAAATTAAGAACCTTATTTTGGTGTCCGAATGTATTTTTTTCAATTACCATATAGAATTAGAAGCGTCAAACACGTTAAACTTACCATAGGCTGACCAGCTTCTGAGAATTTCACTTTGATATCTTTTAAATGTTTCAGGATAGGCTCATCATGTTCCTTTGAACACAAAAACGTTAATCAATATAAAACAAAGATTTCTCAGCGTTGACTAAAATCAGTTACAAAAATTATAAAAGTGCAAAGGCATACTGACATGGTCTCGCATCAGACAAAAACAAACTTGTGATAAGCATCTTACATAAATGAATGACCAGCAGAGGGCAACAGCAGCAACAGTACAGAATTTCAAAAGTAATTTAAATTGTAATGCAAACCTCAGTCTTATTTAAGTATAATAACTATATAGTTACATCTGATAAGCAAGTAATCACTGAATGATTGCACCTATGTGTGTACAATATAACTGGCAACTAAAAGAGTAGGATGTGTCAGATGCAATAAGAAAGAACATAGCAAAAAATACTGGTTTAAAAAAATGTCAACTGAAGTACCAAAAATTGGACCAAAAGTTACTTTATCTATCAACAATAGTATCAAATCTGGTCACTTTCCATAAATTTTTTAGGGGAACACAGTTATCTTTAGCTTCACAGTTTAAAATCTGTAGTCCTAAATATCTCCATTTACCTGAACCATATCACTGAGCAAGTCAACATTCTTAAATACAGTCAACCAAAATTCAGGAATTCCTTTAGGGTCTTCTTTTTCTTCATCTTTTTTCTCTTCTTCAAGCTTTGCCTTTTCTTTCATTTCATCCTTCAAAATAAAAAAAGTTAAGCTTTCAAAGATTTAAAAATTAATATGCCCCAGTGATTAGATATTCAGCTAACACAGACATGCTAAACACATAGGCTGCTAAGTCAGCATGTACCCTACCTAAGCTCACAGCTATTCTTTAGAGATTCAAAGAACTGCAAATGAGAATTATATTGTTCGCATTTTGGTTTTACTACCCTACCAGCTCCTATTTAGTGGTAATTCCTGAAAAAAGCAAGCAATTTCTTAGATACTCACTGAAATTTCTTCTTCAACATCTGCTTTCCATTCACATTCTTCCTCTGTAGGCTCGTAAATTGCATTGATGATTTCACTTCGCTAGAAAGTTAAACCAGAAAACCTTTCAGGTTTACTTAAACTATGCAGTCTATAATATCCACATTAAAAAAAAAAAAAACACTCCTCATGCTAAAAGTTCTTTGTAAGGGTACAAGCACCTCACCTGCTTACATCTTTATCCTTCACTTGTGGATGGTTTTACTAGCTTCATTTATTTCTTTCTATAGCATCCAAAAGCAAGGGGCTTTCTACCTCTTCTGACATCTGTCTACAGCATACTGGATGGGACCCAAGACAGTGGAAAATTTAGGCCACAATCTGGTAGACAGGCAACTCCTTAATCACGCTAACTCCAGTGCAGTTGTCTATGTGGACAGGTGTAAGCCAACCTGGACTAGTATGGGTTTAACGTACTTTTGAGCATTGACATGCAACACTGATATACCGTATTTTCTCATGTACCAAATGCCCCTAAATAAGACATGCACCTTGTTTTTGGGAAGACAAAATGAAGAAAAAGATTTTGCTGGACTACATAGATTTTGCTGGACTACATACAAAGATTTTGCTGGATTTTATGACTACATAAAGCAGGGACAGATCATAACCTTCAGATAACTCACTCTCCCTTTTCTGTTTGGCTGCTGCTGAAGACTGGTCTCCATGAGAGACTCAACTATTTTGAAAAGAATTAAAGTCTCCAAGACTGTGAAATAGGAGGAGACACACCAAGAACAGCTAGCAGACAGCAAATTTAGTGGAATATCAAGTCCAGTGAAAAGGGGAGTTGATCTTTAACACCTGTGGAGTGAAGAAAAATCAAGTCAAATGATTCTCTCAGTTTCCTGAATAGTGACACCACTGCTGCTGCATGGTGGAGCAGGAATCCAATCAGGATACTTCTATTCTAGGCAGAAAATCAGCTTCCCTCCTTAAGACACACTTCCCAATTTTGGGAAGCTGATTTTTGTGGAAAAGGTATGCGATATGTGACTATCCATGATATATTCCCTTGGAATCTTTTCTTTGACATTTCAGTTAAATCCAAATGGCATTAAGTTATTACCTTATCAAATAAGGGTTGATAGAGAGCAGCGTATTTTCTTTCCAGTTCATGAACTTCTTCATAAAACTTTGCTTCAATCTGCGCACACTTAACTTGAAGATTCTTGAGAGCATTCACCCGTCTCTTAACTACTTTGGGCAAGCTGAAAATTTCAGTTATGCAAAATTATTATTACCATTTATCAATTAATTTCATAAGAAAACCACCAAAACAAAAGCACATACTGACTCATCAACTGCATCCTCACTAGCCAACTTCTATCAAATAGTTATGTTGCATTTACTACTTTTCATACTTCAAGCTATGAAAGCAGAACATGACCCGCTCTATCCCATGCTGAATCAAAATGTTAGTGCAGGCTCTTATGAGGTTTCATTAAGGTTAGGGAGAAAGTATTCCAAAAGAGAGGGTGGTAGGCAGTTTTATTGCACAAGTTCTTGACTTAAGTCAGAATCGATAATGCAAGACTGCTTTCTTAACAGGACACATTAACTGAACTCAAATTAAATTAATGCTCCTTTGACTCACTTGACTGTCAGGGTACTGACTTTCTTGTGCAAAGTTGGGTCAAACGATCAAGATGACAAGGTAAATTCTTAAGCTTCCTTAGGAAAAGCCAAGCAACTTCAGGATGTGTGTCTAGTTTTTAGCCAAGAAGCCAAGTTAAAAGCCAAGTTAAAAGCCAAGAAGCTATTACGTAGGATTTCCGTAACTGAAAAGGATTGGTTTGTCAAGGAAAACAAATTATTTTATAAACACGCTGAAAATTGTTTAAGTAACCCTGACTATAGAATAGACTAGTGGTTCTCAACCTTTTAAGGCTCAAGCCACCGCTGCAAACTTGAGGCAACCCTTGGAAAATGCCAACTCTTAGTTTTCACTTTTTTTTTTTTTTTTTTTTGACTACAGAAAATACAGACTAGTATTTCTGCTGTAAAGAACACATACAGACCACAACAGGCCAGAATGTTTCAAAAACTACAGATTCCTATTCAAAATCTCTGGATTAATCTTGTTAATCTTGTTAGGTCTGCGTACCTAACAGGGTGCCACGGCACCCTGGTTGAGAATCACTGAAATAGACTAAACAGCTGCAACCCCCTGAGCTGCTATTCTTACTTGTCACTACAACTTAGATATAAAGCAAGTACTAGTTTGTTACAAAGACTAAGACACAGATCCTCAGATACACAGTGCAGTCTGCAGGTGCAGTGGGCTGCATATATAGCTTACGCTCCAAATCCTGGACCAACAGTGAGCTGGTCCAGTTCTGCAGAATAAGACTGAAGCTATCTGATTAATGTTACACTGGATTACCTATATTAGTTATTGTGAACCTATTCAGCAGGCTATATGAAAAACCCAGCCTACCCTGATAGGTGACAAAATATATAAGAACTTCTAAGTATCACAGGATTTTTAGACCAATTGTTTTCAACCTTTTTCATTTGCAGATCCCTAAAAAAAAAAAAGTGAAAGGAGGTGCTGGACCCTCTGAATGGTAAGCGTAGGTATTCACATACTTTTCAACTGATCACAGTCATCTTTTGCGGATCCCTTAGACCAGGGCCAGGCAATTATTTTGGGCAGAGGGCCACTTACCGAGTTTTGGCAAGCTGTGGAGGGCCGCATGAGTAGCCCCACTCCTTGACAGGTGCTCCGCCCCTGGTTGCCATCTTGGAACTGGAAGTCCCACCCCTATACTCTGACCCTTGCCACCAGAAGTCCCTCCCTTTGCCCCTAGAAGTACTCCTAGATGGCCCCCGGGTTCCTGGCAGCCACAGGAGCCTCTGGAATGCAAAAGCGTCCATGGGCCTAATCCTGCTCCTGGCAGAGCCTCCCTGCCCATCCTAGGGCTGGGCGGGAAAGCTACTGTCAGGCCCCTGGTATGCAGTCCCACCTGGGGGCCGGGGCCTAGTCCTCCCCCCCCCCCCCCCCCCGACATAGCACCACACCCTGGGGCTGGTTGTGGGGAGAGCCAGCCAGGCCCTTGCTGCCGCAAGCCTCGTGGCAGCATTACATCCTGCACCTGAGGCTTGGGGCAGAATTGCCCGGCTGCCACCCCCTGCACAAATAGACCTGGTGAGTGCTGGTGTCTTGGCGGGGGAAAGCCAGGCCCCATTCCCCTGCAGGGGCCTGCCGGCAGCTCGCCCCCCCAGTCCTGGCACAGGCAGGGAGCACCAGGAGCAGAAGCATGGCTGCTTTTCTGCTCTGGAAGCTCCTGCTGTCACAAGGAGCACAGGGGCCCCAGGAAAGCTCCTGGCTGTCTCAGAGGGCAGCATGGGGGGCTGCTCAAGGCCGCTGGGGGTGGCACGACCAGGCCAAGGGAGGCAGCACAGAATTTCTGACAGGAGCCAGGGGCAGATAAATATTAATATTTAAAAAAATATGTTAGGGGCCCCACAGAACAGACAGAATGGCGTAGCAGGCCAGATCCAGCCCATGGGTGGTATTTTGCCCACCCCGCCTTAGACAGTCTGCAGATTCCAGGGTCTGTGGACCACAAGTTGAAAACTAATGGGTTAGACTAATGATACTCCCAGGGCCAGTTTGGTGACTTATGTTTATGTTCCAATGGCAGTGAAGCACAAAAGCAGCTTGTTATATTCTCAAATCTAAGATCAAGTATTCTACATAAACCTAATATAAAAATGCAAAATATACTTCATAAGGTCTCAGGATAACGTAATATGCACAACTTGAAATTAACAGTAGAGCCAATATTTACACCCTGAAAGTCCAAATTAAATACAACTCTCTCATCTATGACTACTGATACTGTGCTATAAAACCTTTCACATTTTGTTCTTGTGCAAGTATAAATGGCTAAAAAACGATAAACAATAAAGTCACAGTCCTTTCACTGCCTCTCTGTAAGTAAAAGAAAAAAAAAAGCAAGATATTTTTTAAAATATCTGATGCATTTTCACAAAGGAATTATTTAAATGCTACCATAATACACCAATTAATTTCAAAGTGTGAGCATAGAATTAGGAACTAGAAAAACATTTAAGATTGTTAGCACTCGTCTACCTAACTAAGCAAGATGCTAGATTCGCCACAATGAACTGTAGGACGAGTGCTTTTGTTACCCTACCCACCTCAACACTGATGACAGAAGTGCAGAACTGTCACCCTTCCTTAACGATTTTAACAGAAACACACAAACACTTACTCACTGGTAAGATATCAATTTCTAGTTACCAATATTTCAGCATCTACCTTGCCTTTTTCTGACTTTGGAAGAACACGTCCATAGTATGTACTACCAAAGAAATTCATTAATGAAAATTTAGAAAAATGTTATATTGTACTCATCTATAACACTCATGTTATTTTACTTTCTCCAAAAAACATGTTCCATAAATTATATTCAAATGTCTTACTAAATGTTTTGCTGCAAACTTAACTTTCAGGAATGGAAAAAATAAGAGGAACTTCAGTGACCAGCAAAGGTTAATGGTGAAAAGGGGTTAAGAAGGAATGTTAGTAAGACTGAAGTAGACCATACAATTATCACTCATTTGAATGCCACATGCAAATATTGTTTTAACGTTCAAGGACATTGGAGAGGTTCTAGTAACTGTATATAAAATATCAAGAAAGAGATACTCAAAAATCCATATTTCCATGCAGAAGCTTTCATATAAATCAAGAGTAACCCACAGTAATTTAATGCAGGTGAACCTTTCACAATAAAGATCCTAGATTCTTTAGCATAAATTATATTTGATAGAAAAGTAAAATACAAAAACTGCCAATGCCAATCTCTTCCAAGGTTCAACTGAGATTTATACATATGTCTTACACGTCTTTTTATTTTTATGACAGTTATGAAGAAAGTCTCTACCAGGTTACAGGTCTAAAAGAACTACAGCTGAAGGAAGAACATATGCAAGACATCCAATCATGACTCGATCTGCTTTTCAAAAGCCAACTGAATGAATACAGAAGCAGAACAAGGTCTCCAAGCTCTGACCTACAGAAAGCCTTTAATATCACTTATGAAGCAAGGCTTCAGTGATATTAATGTAATAATGTTGAGGAGGGTTGCAAAGCAATTACTTGTGCGTAAAAGTCAAAATCTAAACATGGTCAGAAATTCTCTAACAGAAACCTGCCTGATTTTTTGATAGCCTGTGTGTCCCATTCCTCAGGGTCCACCTGACAGACTGCTAGATAACCTAGATATCTATCCTATCCTCCCTCCTCAACAACCCAGACTTCCAAAAAGTTTTTACTTCAGTCCCCCAAAGTCATGGGGCAATCCACAACCAGGACTTCTGGAGTACAAGTCCAGAGCTGCCAAGGCTTTAAGATAGAGGTACACTGATATATCATTCCATATCACATAAGTGCCGATGAAAGGAAAATTACCATTATCAGCAGATCAAGACTCCCATGGTGAGGAAAAAAGTGGGGCTGAGCAGGCACTGCCTAGCCAGAGCAGGGAATGTGCCCCTGCCAGGAGTGGGGTGGAGCTGCAGGCAGCTTGTCTCAGAGGTGTGGTGGGGGGCAGTTCTCTGCCACTGCATGCACCCCTCGGGGAGGCATGGGAGGGACGTGCCATCCCCCCACCCCACCCCAAATTTCTGCATGGGGTGAGGGTGGGCTGCCTGCTGTGGGCTTGGGGCCAGGGACTGTGCCTGCTTCTTTCTGGTGGGTAGGCTGAGCTGCAGCTGCACTCAGGGTGGGCGGTGGTGGTGGTGGGAGAGGGGGGGCTCTGGAGTGGCTACAGCCACCCCAATATTCCTAGTAGCCCCCACTCCCAGCACTGCTGCTGCCTGCCCTGAGCATGGCTCTGGCCCAGCTTCCCGCTGGGAGCTGTCCCCCCTCCACTCACTCCCTGGGCAACCTGCCCTTGGCTTCACCCTGCTCCCAACAGTGGTGCATTCACTGCCCTGGCTGGGCTGCACCCACCCTGCCCCAGCCCCACTAACTGTGGGGGCCTTGATCTGTGCTCCCCACACCTCTGCCCTCCCACAGACTTACTGGCTGAATGCTGCTCTACAAGCTGCTGGGCTGCATATTGGCTATGAGATGGGCATCAGCCGATATGGGCTGTTAATAATTGGCCATCAGTTTTGGCCAAAAAAATCTTGATTGGTGCACCCCTTTAAGCAGTTCCAAAACCCTTCAAAAAACCTTTCAGCTGGATCAAAATTAAAAGCCGTTCTAAATGGATTTCTGAAGCTCCTGTTCCATGAGAACTATTAAAATTGTTTGTTACATTCTGGAATGGAAAAGCCAGTTTCTGATAAATTCTACTAAAATCTTAAAAGGAACTTGTGGGCTGTTTATATTGGGGTGGCCCAGTTATTAAATAAAGTTCTGCTGCAAAAGTCACCTGCTGTAGTAGTCTCATTTTGCAGCAAGAGATTTCTAGTTGATTACAATCCATTTATAAACTTCAGAAAATACAAAGGTGTAGCAGATGAATTAACATACCCTCATAGGGCAAAGAAAAGAAAGACTCAATGCTGGCTGAGAACAACATTGCTGGGTGCTCAGACTAGAGAACAGAGGCATGCATATTACACAGTCGTAGAATCATTATGCAATTCGCCCCTTGCCATGCAGTCAACTCTAACCAATGGCCAGGGAAGCGTAGATGTATACTTAAAATACTGATAGGAAAACAAGAGCATGAGGGACATTTTGAAAGCTACATGCATACATATATTTGAAAAAAGCAGGCTCAACAAGTTATTCTTGTTACTTTCTCCAGCATCTTTTCACTGAACAGTTAGATAAGTTTTCAGTACAATAAAACCAAGTTAAAATGCTTTTATAGTAAAGGATGTGCTACTGTACTTGAATAGATGAAGAAATGGTACAGTATCTTAGTAGAAGTGGCTGACTAGAGGAATGGCATGAAAAAAAAATCAATATTATGACTTATGCTGTTCACTTCTTGGATGAAGGACCTGGAAGATTAGTAAAGGTTAATTAATACCTGAAGAAAAACAGAAGAGAGAATATATAATATATAAAATTCCAATAGTATACAGTATTTAGAACAGAAGTAGAGCATTCTGGTACACAGATTTTGAATTAAATGTTTAATCTTAACGATGATGCACTTTTTAAGCTTGCCTGCAGCTTCTCCACTATCCACTGAGAAAATTCCACTCTGAAGAGACGTTTCTTGTCAGGAACAGGAAGTGCCTGCTGCTCTGACTGCAACTTTGCTTTTCTGTCTCATTGTTTCCTACTACACCTAAAGCCTGAAGAGCATGACATTACATTTCCTCCTGTACTTTCACCCACAAATTGCATAGCAGTAGTCATCTACATGTTTAAGGCATTTCCCCCTTCAGCTTCATGCCCACTTGGCTACTTCCCTGGATTTTATTATTTTTAGACAATTGTGGGAGCTTATAAGCTCCCACAACACTGGCTTTCCTTTATACCAGGGGCAGGCACCTATTTCAGGTGGAGGGCCGCTTACTGAGTTTTGGCAAGCCATTGAGGGCCTCATGACAGGCAGCCAGGGCAGATAAATATTAATTTTCTAAATTTTTTTTAGAGGCCCCACAGGATGGATAGAATGGCTTAACAGGCCGTATCCAGCCTGTGGGCTGCATCTGGCCCGCGGGAGGCATTTTGCCCACCCCTACTTTACACTGTCACATGGAGTAACAAAGAAAGCTCTAGAGATAACAAGGAAACTATGCCAAGTAGCTCTCTCAGTCATAGTAGAAAAAGATGTACTCCAGAAAAGGGTTTTCGCTTCCCTCCATATTCTTCAAGGCCTAGAAAAGAGCTCTATATAACAAAGTCAGATCTTAGATGAAACTTCCAAGTGTGGTTTTTCCTGCGTAACTGCATTATTAGGTGAGGAACTTCTCAAGGCAAAAAATTATGCCTCTATATCAGGGTGGACAAAATATGGACTGCGAGGCCATTCTATTCGGCCTGCAGGGCCCCTAAAATTTTTTTGAAAATTAAAATTGATCTGTCCTTGGTTCCTGTCAAAAATTGCAGGAACAGGGGAAGCCCTGGCAGCTTGTAAACCAGCCCCGCACCAGCTCTGGGCTCACCCATGGGGGCTGTGCTGCAGC
The DNA here is from genome assembly GCF_052110815.1 of Crocodylus siamensis. Taxonomy (NCBI): domain Eukaryota; kingdom Metazoa; phylum Chordata; order Crocodylia; family Crocodylidae; genus Crocodylus; species Crocodylus siamensis. Next base: position 72,331,858 of record NC_143398.1, read on the forward strand.
AGCAGTAGCTGCAGCCCCTGTCATGTCCTGTGCCAGGCAGCGTTTGCTGCTGCTGCCTGGCCAAAGCTCGCCATGGTAGGCTGCAATGTGACTGCCACCACCGCCTCTGTGCTGCCCAGCACGCAAGCTCCGGGCAGGCAGCAGCAGCAGTGACGAACACTGCCCGGCGCAGTAAGTGGGAGGAACACAACTGCTGCTGGCATGGCACAGCCCTGATGGGCAAGCCCAGAGCTGGTGCAGGGCTCAGGTTGGCAGCAGCTGCGGGTTATAAGCTGGTGCTGAGGAAAAGTGGTCCCTTGCCCACCCTGTGGCCAGCGCCCTGTGCTGCAGTTGCTGTGAGCTGTGAGCAGCTGCAGCAGGGAGTGCAGGCCACAAGGAGGGTGAGGGGCCACTTTTCCCCGTGCTGACCAGCTCCTTCCCTGCCAGCGAGCAGGGGGTTGGGGTTGTGCACTGCCCCCTCTCACCTGTATCACAGGCTGGTGGGGACACTGGGAGTGAGTGGGCACGGAAGCACAGGGCCTGCACCGGTGTCCTGGGGCCAGCGCCAGCAAGGCCCAGAGTTCAGCAGCAGGGGTACGGGGTCCTGGCCAGCAGGAGCTCTATGGAGTCAGGCCAGCTCCCTCCTCTCCCAGGCCCAGCCCAGCCCAGGTCCACAGACCCCTGCCAGCCTGCACCCTGCTCTGGGCCACACCGATGCTGGCCCTGCGACATTGGTCCCAAGATGTTGAGACACTGGTCCCAAGATGGTGACCAGAGGGTGGGGCACCTGTCAAGGGGCGGGGCACCTGTCAAGGGGCGGGGCTACCCATGCAGCCCTCGACAGCTTGACAAAACTGGGTAAGCGGCCCTCCGCCCGAAATAATTGCCCACCCCTGCTCTATATGCAAGCAATTTGCATCAGCCACTGACAATCCAACATTAACAACTCTGCAAGTCTCTGTGGCTTTGATATAAAAAGAATACCCAAAAACAAGAGGACCAAATCAGACAATTTTTAAACACCAGTTCCAAGACCATTCAGGATACTGATACTTTTTAAGACGACAGTGCAGGGTTGTGAAAACAATCTTAAAGCAACTAGAGGCATCTTGTAAAGACATAATACATATGCCACAACAGCTCCTCATCTACTCTCCCTTCTCAAAGTTGTCATGAAGAGATTCAGTGCCTGCTGTTTTCCATCCTGAAGTTTATTATATGCTTTTGGACTAAATGTTAGCTGTTTCTACATTTACTATGACATGAGCAGTAATTTAAAATTACTAGCATGTAATATGGGTTAGAAGTAAAGAAATTCCCTGAATAATGTTGGAGTACTTCTATGTACCTCGAGATTACTTAATAATAAAAAAAGTAAAATAAACAAACATATTGCAACAAACAGCAAATGAAAATAAGTCATACCTTTCTATATATCCTGTAGATGTTCCTACCAGACCATCAAGTCTTTCCTGAAGGGCTGCAAGAATCTGAGGGTTTTGCATCATCTGCACAGTCAGCTGTCGAGCTAAAATAAAAAAAAAAAAATAATATTCTTCTCATACTTGAGCTATAAACTTTTTACAGTATCTTTATCATGCTCAAATAGTTACTTTAATCTAGCATTTCAACAGATCTAGCAATTCTATAGTAGATTTGCAGATTTATATAAAACAAAAATCATTTGTTGCTATTCACATAAATCTTCATCTATTTACTTTTCAAATTCTTTATTAGACTCCAAGGAGCACTTGTACTGCACAGCAAATTGTCAAGCAAAGTGTTCTGGGATGAGAAGTTCTTGGGTTTTGCTTTTACTTGTTTTTACACATTCCCCATTTATTGTGACAATTGCTTTGAACCTGAATAGTTTCTGAAATTAAGCTAGATAAATGGTAAAGTTCATTTGTGAACACTGACAGACATGGAAACTAGTAAAAGCTTTGTCATGCATTGATAAACAGAAAATCTGCTGAACTGCTGCTTGCTATGGCTAATAAAAATAATGACAATAGACCAGGGGTTGACAAGTTCTTTGGCTGGAGTGCCAAAAATGCCCCAATATGACCCATGCCTCCACTTGGTAAGCCAGGGGTAGGTAGCAGGGGGAGCTCGAAGGGGCCTGATCCTCACTGCTGGCGGTGGGAGCATGCACACCACTGGGCAGAGATTGCATTGCTCTGGTCTCTTCCCCATCATCCACCCAGAGACACATGTGCAGCCACCAACACCACAAAGCCCAGTCAGGGCACCAGACTATGGTGCAGCAGCCTGCATGCAGCCTCCCAGCTGCCTGCCACAGTTGGCCTGGGCTCTGGGCAGCTGCATGCAGTAGGTAGGCTGCAAACAGCTGCAGCAGTGTCTGGAGCCCCAGTACTGGCTCTGTGGCAGCAGTAGGTGCACGCACACCTCCTGGCTCCCTACCACAGAACCCCTGTGAGCTGCCTGCAGCAGGGCTTGCAGCTTCCTGCTGCAAGCAGCCCAGGCTTCAAGGTTAGCAACAGCTGCCCAGAGCCTGGGCCACCTGTGACATGCCAAGCAAAATGGCCTCGCGTGTCATGCTCTGGCATGTGCGCCAGGGGTTGCCACCCCCTGCTATAGACACTACATTAGTAATAAATAATCATTACAAATCCTGTAGAACAGTGGTTCCTAACCTTGGGCTGCGACCCAAATGAGGGCTGCAGGGACCTGGCAGCACTGCACACAAAATACAAGCTGTGCTGCATGCTGGGAGCTCCCCTGCCCCTGGGCCACCAGCACCGCAGCCGCACTCTGCTCCCAGCAGTAGGTCATGGCAAAAAAAGGCTGGGAACCACTGATGTAGAAGAATAATATTCTGTGGTTAAGGAACTTATGACTAATATTAGGATTCGTATTAGCTACTTTAGGTGCCTTTAATATTTCTTTGGATGCCAGTATGCAATAGCTCAACATGTCTTTAATATATGTATTACCTTTGCTGTTGGCATCCTCACCAGTTTCTTCTTCTTCCACTTCTTCAACATCTTCCATATCCTGCTGGTCAAGTTCAGCCTGTTCTTTGCTATTAGAAACATTAAATTTGAGGGTCAAGAGGTTATTGTTACCTATTCCCACCCACATTTTTATTTTTTTTTAAAAACAAGACACATTTTAGAACTTGGTCTACAAAGCTAGTTACAAATACTGTATTAAGTCCCAGTGTAAACAACAGAATGATGTATTCTATTTTGGTCTAAATTTCCTTCCCCGAGTAAAATCTAACCAGAAATAAATCTATTAATTTTACTTCTGATATTCAAATAGTGGTTTAGCAGTTCACAGAAAGGAACAGATTTCTGAAAATGATTCCTATCTAATCCCATTTTGGAGATTCCCTTGCAACTGTCTGGTTGACCTCAAGCAAATTAACCAACTTCCCCACTCACAGCATTTCTCCATCTATAAAATGGGTATATATTCCATAGTAGGTTACTATTTATTGATTTGAAAACCACTTACTACAGGGACAGAGAAGTCATGTCCAGCCTGATAGCAGTAATGATAATGCTGGTAGCTTTAATCCTTTATTACACTACTTAAATTACATCTGGTAGTTGAACAAATTATATACAAGTCAAATTTTGCTTAATCTCTATTGCTATGAAGATCCTGGCAGAACACTTAGTAAAATACAACATGAAACAGATGTTATGGCAATGTAATATTGTTTACATTAAGACAAGAACTATTCAGTTGTCACAGCAGTTGGAAGAACAGAATAGCAGATATAGTAAAACAGAAGACACAGCAACACCTTGAAGATTAACTCATTCAGAAAGTGATGAGTTTTCATAAGCTACAGCCTACTTTGTTAAAGTCTGTGACAGTTACAGTCAAACTTAGCAGTCAAAAGACTTTACTTACTTGTCAATGTCTGCCATGTTCTTAAACCTCAAGAACCTAAAAAAAAATTAGCAACATTAGATTTTTGCATATAGCATCTATGTACCTCAGACAGCACTTATTTTAAATACAAAGTTTGGAAACCGCATATGTTCTGAAAATTAAGGTAGCATTTGAATTACCAATAGATAACCCAATACAACCACTGTTTGAATGCAAGTATGAAGATACATCTAACAGCACACACCACTTCCAATCAGAGAACTGAAAATACAGACATCTTATGTACTAGGGTTTTTTGTTTTTGTTGTTTTTAAACAACCTGTGTTGTCCCGATAACTAAAATTCAGCATACCTGAAAAGAATGTTTTATGACTGTTCAATGGCCACAAAAACACATTCTATACACGTTTTCTCCAGAAGTAGTTTTGTAGACAGGTAAGAATTTTTCATCACATCAAAAAGGCAGATTTTGTTGACAGGTTTGCAAAAACTGACAATTTTAAAAGACTGCTATAAACAAAGATTCGATCATTTGAATGCCTAAAGAATTGGAGATGGTCAACTCAAAACGTCTATTATTCTGATTTAAATCTGCCCTATAAAGAGACTTAAACCTTTACCAAATTTTACAAAATTATCATCAACCCTCTGTAGACTATGACAAGTGTAACAGTGTTCTGATTTCATAGACGTTAGGTCTGGAAGGGACCTCCTCGCAAGATCATCGGGTCCAGGCCCTGCCCAAAGGGTAGGAAGTCAGCTGGGGTCAGATGACCTTAGCAAGGTAAACATTCAGGCATTTCTTGAACAGCCCTGATAGAAAGGGTAACTATTAAAGGGCTGTTTTGAAAGTCAGCAGGCACTAATAAATTCACCTACAAAGATATAAGCGTTCTTACTTGCGATCAATGTTAGATCAGGCATATTCATATATATTTTTAAACAGATACTGGAGAACTTGAGAATGTAAATACTAAACTCCTAGACATTACCACACTGTGTATGGACAGGGATTCATAAAAACAACTGGACCAACTTGACAGCTGCCCTATTCTTTTACACTAAATTTATGTACCAGACTGGCAGATACTACAAAGGAAAAGCAAAAAAGTCTTTACTCCAAGTTTCACTTCGTAATCTTTTAAACTGTTACCCTCCATGGTTCTAGCATTAAGGAATTATGGGAGCCTTTAAGGGGAGATCCAGAGGGGGTGCAGTGGTGTACCATGGTCCCCAAAGAAAGCAAGAACTCTGCCTCCCAACTTCCCCTCCATGCTCTCCCAGGGGCAAGGGGAGTTCCTGTCCCGCTCTTTTTTATTTTTTGCTTTTTTATTATTTTAAAATAATAGTTCTAGTTAATTTTTTAAAAATGACTGTACCAGCGCTCTTGATACAAAACCATTGTATCATTTTAGCTAATGAACTAGGAGTAACTTTAGCTCAGATGGAAATTAGTCACTCAAAGCGAGTGGCTTAAGTTTTGCACCAGATAAGTCTTCTTTTACTTACACTGATAACTCCTATGTAGACACAAACCCTTGCAATAGCACTACAACTAACTGCAACATGCTGTCAACTTTTGACACATCTGAAAAATCTACTCCTCTTATACAGCCTTTTCCATTTTTAGCTTTGTTCTTGTTTATGGAGTGTGCATCTTTGCACTGACAGTCTCATTACCCCATTACCTTCCCCTTTTCCTCTCTCCCAGTATCATTCACCACTTTCCCCAAAAAATGTTATTACTCGCCCCATATCTTCGTTCTACTCCCACGAAAAGCTTCAAAACAAACAAGCCACAGCAGAAGGACTGTTTGGGGCCAAAGGGCTAACTGAGAAGCCGCTGGAAATTGATGGAACTGCACAAATAAAGGTGTGGACTTAATGCTGAGAGCTGGAGATTAGATACAAGGAGCAGATGAAATGCACCTTTACACACAGGTATCAGATGAACTTCTACAATTTTACTCTTCTGCTGCTTAAAGCTAAAATAGTAAGTCTATTCACTCCAGCCTCACTTAAACTATTCATAATTCTCTCCCCATTCCTCTTTCTCATGTTCTATATTTCCTCTCTCCTGCTCTTTTTGTATAATATGGCTAACATACTATAAATGTTAAGTAACTGTCACCCAGACATTTCACAGGAACAAAAATTAGGAACAAAACAGTGTCTGAAAGCTGCCTTTCCCTACCTAACTCTTCAGATATTGTTTACAAGATTCACTATGGTTTTTGTCCCAAGAGAACAAGCCTGGTAGCAATTTAATTCCAGCTATAAAACCCAGAAATCTGGATGCAACCACACTAGTACAAAACTATTCATACATTAATTTACACTGTTGTCAGTCTTTATATATACCTTCATACTGACCTACCAGCATGCACAGCTACCAAGCATTTAGCTAAACCGGTCCAAGCCACCACTGCATTTTAACACTGCATTGCACTAAAGTGCCCTTGGACCTTGGTCATAGTGTTCAGCAATATAAATAGGATAGTATAAAATATCATGACCACTTCCAGCAGTCAATACTTCGGGTCCTCCTTCCTAGATAATACTTGTACTGCTGGTTATGATTTTCCTCTGAAAAACCACACACCAAAAATGTGGTAGGGACCACATTTCTTGTCAGCTTACCCAGCAATCCTTACAACTGTAACAGTAGCTACATCTTGAGAACGCCATGATGAAGGGTAGCCATTGGTAGCCAGGATTCCCGATTTCCCGCCCCCAATCCACATATAACTCTGTTAGGTCTCCCTGTTCTAGAGGAAGCAGCACAGGCTCTCTCGGTTCCAGCAGGGAAGCACTCTGGGAGAAGAAAGGCAGAGCTGACAAGAGAGCACCCACTGCACTGACATGAGCTCCATATCTCCCTTCTCCTTCTCTCTTGGTGAAGGGAAGAGCAAAGCCACAGCTTCTGAGAAACGGGGATAAACGTCACCGACAATTCACTCCACTCCACTCATTGCCTATCCCGGAGAGGAAAAGGGAAGCACGGGAGGAAGGTGGTGAAGCAAAGCCACAGGTAACCACAGCCTCCTGGCCAGAGAGCAGACTGCTGCAGTTTTGAAGTTCGATAGCTGGGAGGTGTGACCTGGGGAAGGGGGGTGGTTGTAGCTGAAATGGTCCATTTTTAAATGCTTCCAAATGCAGCCAGGTATCCAGGTTGTAGCTGTATTGGTGTAGAGGAAAAGGCAATCAGGACTCGTAGTAGAGATGATAACTTTTATTAGACCAGCAAGATTTTTGCAAAAAAAATTCTTTAATTGCAAGCTTTCAGGCATAAACACCCTTCATCAGGCATTGGAGAAAAGATTGTAAAAGTTCCTCTGGGTAGAAATGAAAGTTCATATTTCATAGGATCTTATAGAGGAGTCAATAGATGGAAAACTCCTCTGGGGAGTCAGTGCATAGCTGTTATAGAGCTTCTCACCTCCTGTGAGGATCTGGGATGATGCAAGTTACCTTGAAACAAAGGCAGGAGCAGGATCTCAGGTTTCAGGTGGTCACAGTCGTTTTATAATCTTTTTTTCCAATGCCCGATGAAAGGTGTTTGTGCAATTAAGCTTGCAATTAAAGAATTTTTGCAAAAATCTTGTTGGTCTAATAAAAGATCTCTCTACTATGAGTCCTGATTGCCTGAAAATGCAGCTGCACTTTAAAGCACTTCAAACTTCACATCTGCCTGCACCCAATGTTTCCACTATTGTGATTTTAATGCAGAGTTAGTGATACTGCTGTTTTATTAGAGCCTAAGCTTCTGGAGAAAATGATCACTTCAGCCTGAACTTTCATCTGATAGCTTCTAATCTTCAGGACTAGAAATGTGACAAAAGTACCCACACACTCATAGCTTTAAAAAAGAAACTGTTTTATAAAGTCTCATGATTTGACTGGGATTGGCAACACTACAGTTATGTATTGCTACAAGGGGGATTTGATTTAAATCAAGTTTATTTAAATCACTGGTCAGGAAGGCTCGATTTAATCACCGTTTTCTACAAAAAGTGCATACTTGCTGTTTAATATAACCTTCATTAAAATATTCCCAAACAGGGTCTCTTTTACAGCCTGGGAAGCCTGCTGCCATGATAGGTTTTTCCTTCTATTATAACTGTACCATTCTCTCACTAGATCTCACATTAATGGATATGCTATACTCAGAAACTTATCCCTCAAGACTTCTGGAACATTTTGCTCGAAATGTTTCCTTTTTGTTTCTATTGCCCCTCCCTCCTTGCATTTATCTCCATATACCTCCTCCTTGCCCAGATCTACTCCACCCCAACAATCCTCTATTAACTTCTTAGAATCTTGTACTTTTAGAGAGAGAGGTAAGGGCTTAACTGACTACACAGATTTGCAGAGACAATAGGGTAAATCAGGTCTGTTATCTCTCATCTCCATATACTGCTGTTAACAAGAAGTTGTCTCTGGAGACACAAATTCACACTTTGAAAACTGAAACTAAGCATCACAGAGATACTTGATGGGAACTTCTAGACTGAGCACCAAGTCCCATTGGGTACAGTGGTTTTCTTTAATCTTTATTAACCTATAGAGGAGCCTCTGAGAACCCCATAAGATTGGACCCCTAATATAGTCCGTGGCCTGTTGTGACCTATTTACAAAACTTTTCTAAAAAGGTTACATGAATATATTGTCTCAAACAGTATATAAATTAGAAGTTATAATCCCTATTCCATGACGGTGTCTTTGAGCACTAACATATCTTAACTTAAAACTATCTTTATATAGGTTTATTTTTTTTAAAAGCATCTTCACAAAAAAAAAGATTAAATCAAAAACTCTAATTCATATTTTAAAAATCATTAAAAAATGTTTTTAATAATTTTTTTATCCACCCTGGTACTGCATTACTGTCCAGAGGTTGCACAAGTGCTGTGCAAAGGTAGAGAAATAAAGCCCGAACCTTGGAGAGATTATAATAAATTTAAGACAAGACTCAAGTAGATGCTAGAGGCAGGAAGATGCATAGTAAGATCAGACAGTGCAAAGATGTTGATGGTTTCAAGTTATGGCTGTTTCTATACACACAGGAAAAGAAGGCTACCAGTACTAAGGGGAGATTCTTTGTAGGTGTCCACCAGCTGCATTACAGATAACACCAAAAGGCCTTCTCATTTTAAAAGGCTGGCTTAGGAAAAAAAGAAAAATCCTGATATGTACTTTCACTGATCTAAAATTTGCTAAACACAGGGGGGCAAAGAGCAAGGTTAAAGGTCCAAATTTGTAATCCCTTGCTTAGTCAGATGACTGCCAAGAGACAGCTTTTCCTCCACCCCCAAACCACTTAAATTGTTACTGTTTCTAAATACGAACTTAGATTGTGCATTTTGGAAGTATACTGCAGACTTAGGAGAAAGTAAAGGAAAACATAAACACTACAAGTCTAGACTAGATGAGAAGTGTTTTGGAGTACACTAGCTACAAGGGCAATTAATAAAGGGTATTAATTTTTGACCTGATGCGATACCTTAGCCCCATTCCTTTCTAACAAGCTATGCAAACCATTCCTCACCTACTGAATCACAAAGCACACCTCTGCCTTTAGAGGATTCTGCTCTATTCAATGTAGTTTCAGTAAAATTCAATTAAACATGACTGGCATTACATAATACAGTTTAAACAATGAACTGGCACAGATGTACAGATCAGCTGTGCTAGGATGTCTCCTGGCACGGCTCATCTGCTTCATTGGGCCAAAAAAAACACACATTACCCACTGCAGGGTGAGGTCTCTGCTGCCACCAGGGCTTCAGGGGCCCAATCCTGCAAGATAACACTCAAGGCATGCCTCTGCAATCAGAAAAATCCAGGATTCCCCCATTTGCTGAAGAACACCTGTGCCAGCACGGTGCATCTTGCAGGGGAACACACATGGATTCTGACTCAGGATACACCTCTGCAAACGAGAAAACCAAGTCAGGTACTCCTGGGGCTTCTTGGGCCCAATCCTGTGCATCCTGGAAAATCCCCTACAAGGAATTCCTAGGGTGTGCAGGATCAGGCCCCCAAAACTCCAGAAGAACCTGACTGGGTTGGATGGAGAGGACAGGCAGCTCTAGGCTGCCTCCACTCATCCACCTTAAAACAAAGACACTTGCTTCAAAACAGAGACCTAGGTATATACTACCTTTTATCAGGGCTAGAAATTTGGGCATTTTTAGCATGACAAAGAGCACAGATGTCTCTCTTCTTTTACTTTGTGACATCATAAAAAACATTATGGTGGCATGAAGCTGATGTCTGTTTGCAGCTAGAGTCCATTACCATAACAATCGCTAAGACATACTGATTCCTTCACAGCAGTTAAGGGATGCTAGAGCAACTATTTTTGGGCAGAATAAATTTCTACTGCAAAGAGACCTTGAAGTGGAGCAGAGGAGAGTTAGTAGCCCTAAGTCACAGGGAGATCAGATAATTTACTGGACAAATAAGCCAACTCACTGAAACAGAGCACAAAGTACTTCTCTTTACCTCAGGGACAGTGCTCAAACTACCATCATGGGAATTTACTATCATGGAAAGAATATGCAATGTCACCTTGCATGCTACTTTCTTTTGTACGCTAGGGACTGACAACCTTTGAGTAACAGCTGGCTGAATTAACAAAACTCAGTCTAAGGTGGGACAGCACCTGCAACTGAGCCTCCACTGCTGCATCCTGCCCTAGGCTGGGGATTTCCCCACCACCAAATGCTGCCGATGAACTTCTGATGCACCTGCTCACTGCTGAATGTCTCCATTGCCAAATCACCACCACTGTACCTGCTCTGTGGGCTGGTTACAATCCCTTTGCAAACTGTAGGTTGTCATCCCTGGTGTATATGAACAATCCAATTCATGGTCTTAAATTCAAACAGTGGCACGTGCTAAGAGATAACACTGCAGTATAAGTAAAGATCAGTTTCCACTTCCACTTGTTCTACCTCCTCTAAAAAGAGTAACGCACAGTGAGAATGGAATTTCCCAATGGTATCACATCAGGTAAAAAAAATTAATATCCTTTATTTAGTTGAAAAAGTGAAGAAGTAGTTATGTTTCCCTCATGGCTGCATATATCTAGCTAGAAAACCAAGAACTTTTTTTTAACCTTTCCTATTGATTTATACAAATTGAGAGATGACAGAATGGTTAACTTGTATGCACCTGGAATTCAACTTCTCAATTATACTGACAGATTCTTAACTCTAAGAATACTCAGAAAAACTTCAGAATTAAAGTAGATAGTTTAATGAAAGCTGTCCATTTACCATCCATACATAACTATAATTAAAAAATAAATAAATAAAAAGCAAGAATGATGCATTTAGGGAATTTAAGATGAGAAGTTTAGGAGTCATTAACTCATGCAACACAGTCAAATCTACAGAATCCATTCATTCATGACATTAAGACATTATGCAAATGAACAGTTTATGGCATCCTGCAACCAAAAGAAACACTCATGCTCTTCATATTAGAGTGGTTAATCTACAATGATCAATAAGCAATACAGAATCCCTTATGCAGTGAGCTTTTCTGCGTGTTTTCTTCTGCAGCAACACATTACCACCAGAGGCAGTACATCTAGAACACAGAATGGTTCTCAACCTTTTTTGTACCAGGACCTATTTGTACACATCAATGGCCAGTCCCAACCCAGTGCTCCTCACTCCCGACCCACTGCCCTCCACCCCCACTATATGGGGCAAGAGGGAAGTGTGTGGGGCAGGAGGGCCCCAAGCTGGAACTCCGCCACCCTGTATGGGAAAAGTCACTGTTTCCAACATTTTCCTCCTTTAAAGGAGAATCCATTTTAAAAATTTGTTCACGGACATTTCATATATTCTTGCAACCCACTTTTGAGTCATGAACCATGGGTTGAGAAACTGGCCAATGGTCCAACAAAAATAGTATCAAGGTAATGAAACTTGTCCCTGTATTTTCCTTCACATTACTCATTTTGAAAATAAAGTGCACAGGTTAAAGGTGCCATGTGTGTCCCAAATGTCACTGAAGTACACAGGAGCTGCAGATGTCCTGCAACTTGAAATGAATCAATTCGATGTTCCTAATGAAGCCAGTGGCTCACTACTTCAGGATAAGAGGTCCAAGGCTTCTAAAAACATTCATTCATCCATCAAATTTACACCTTTTCTAGCACCACCAGCCCCTCCCTCTATGAGAAGACAGCAGTACCTTCCCACAGCCTGTAGTTTTTAAAATCTCATAATAGCAAGCTACCAGTTAAGAACTGATGGAACATCAATTCAATTTTCAGTGTCTTACAAAAAAAAAAGTCTAGTAAAGGGAAAAAAATTATGGAGTACTTCTAAGGCTGGTCCTAGCAAAATGATTCATTTTTAATCCACGTGGGGGGGGAAAAAGTATGTAACATTTCCACACTGAAGTTCCAGTCATGAAGCAAAGGTTCAGTTAAATAGCACTCAACTCCTCCACTGCTTTGTGATGCCTGGTGCTCACGTTATTCACTTTTGCAGCAAAGAAAGGATTCCCAGGCTCCGTTCAACACAAGCTAAAAAAAATTAAAAAGAAAATGAACTACATTACAGTTTAAAGCCTTGACTGACAATTAAGGCTATGTGCTTATTCTGTTACTGATCTGGGCTCCCATGTTCTAAAAATAGCACAGTTAACAAACAAAATGTACCCAGTGTTCTGGATGCCATCTTTTTCTAGCAAAACACTTAATAGTTGCTCTAAAGACCAAGCTCCCATTATCAGAAGCATAACTAGTGAAAAAAGTTAGAAGACATATCTGTTTTTAAAATCTCTCCTGTTTCCAGCCAATGAACCACTATTTATTGAATGAGAGGGCCACCAATAGCAGTCCTGTGTATATGAGGGATTGGCAACCTTTTTTTAAAGTCAGGGGTGGGCTGGAGGGCTGCTTAATGAGCTCTGGTGAGTTGCTTAGGGCAGTGGTCGTCAAACTTTTTTGATCACACACCCCTATCAGTAAAAAATTTTTGAGCCCACACCCCCAATATATGTATATGTATGTATGTGTGTATATATATATATTATTTCCATTCTATATACAAGTTCTAATATTTTCTTCCCGTACCCCAATGGATTGTCTTACGTGCACCACACTTTGGAGACCACTGGCTTAGGGCAGCAAGAATAGCCTCTCCCTTGACAGGTGCCCCACCCCCTGGTCACCATCTTGGGACTGCCCCTAACCCCTGACCCTTTGCCACCCAAAGTCCCTCCCTTTGCCCCCCCCAGAAAACACTCCTTTTGGGAGGAGAGGGCTGCCTTCTTGGAACCAGAAAAAAAATCATATACTAAAAGTCAAATAAATATGTTATAGTAGGTATTACAAAAAATATCTCTGTGATGATTTGTGTTTGTGTAGTGTATACAGAAGTAAGTGTATGTTGGGAGAGTGTATACGTGCCGGGTTGTGGGGGCAGGATGTGGGTGTGTGGTGCTTGTTGGGTATGAGGGAGAGTGGGGACCCCTCCACACCCTCCCCACTTTGGCACAGTCCCCATCACAGGCCACAGCAACAGCAGGAGGTGGGGTCCCTCAGGGTGCCTATGGCCTATACAGGCGCTGCTGCCCAATGGCACAGCTCCAGCCAGAGCTGCACATGGTAACAAGGAGCGCAGCCAGGCTGGCCCATTTTGCTGCAGGGAGTTCCGCGCAATAGCACATGCAGTTCCTGGCACAATGGAGCCAGCTGCCACCACAGAACCAGAGGGCAGGGCTCCCCACTACTTCTGGTGGAGTCCTGCCAGCTGCATGGGGCAGGGAAGGCAACCAGCTTCACCGCATGGGGCTTCCCATGGTGGCACATGAGTGCTGGGAGCTGCGCATATGGTGCGGGGAGGCCTGCACAATAGAGGCAGGCTGGCTTGCCACCCCTCTGGGCACAGGCTCCATGCTGCTGCCAGTCCCAGCCCCACGCGCCTACCCAGCTGCAGTTCCCCTACCTGGTGCCTGGAATGAGTTGGGAACCAAGCAGCTCTCCAGGGGCTGCAGCATTGGCAGCAGCAGCCCCACCCGGAAGCTATGTGTTGACTGGGCTGAGCCATTCCACCCACAAGGCTGGGGGTGAGGCACATGGGCTGGGCAGGGTACAATTAGTTAGCTGGTGGGTGCCCGTGGGCTGGATGACATTGCCTGGCAGGCCACATCTGGCCTTCAGGCTACATTTTGCATGCCCCTGCCCTAAGTCAAATTTTTCTTAAGTTTCAGTGGTTTCTAATTGTGAGCTGCCACTTAGGCAATGAGGCAGAAAAACAGCAATCACATTAACTGTAAGGATGTCTGGTGATGAGGTCAAAGTTAGAATAGGAGGGAAGGCTGTTATGGCTTCAGAACACAGCATGATTCCTTTTTCCTTAAAGTCTGAAAAGGAACTCAGAGGTGATTATGTAACATCCTCTCCCTATGAAAAATTGTTCTAACATAAGGAACTGCATGTGCAGTATTGAAGTTTGCCTAAATTTGCACGGTTTTTTCCTCCGATTGACAAAAAGCACATCTTCGACACAAGAAAAGCCTCCTGTCAAATTCCAAGCTGTACTGTAGAGCATGGAGGTAGCCAGAGCTTCTCAAAACTATTTTTTTAAAAGAAAAATAATCTAAGTTTAATATGGCTGATGGTATTGGACACACCAAGTTAGCTGAAACTTTCCAAATAATGCCAGTAACTGAAAACTAGGGATGTGAAAGGTTAAACCATGAATTGCTTAACTGACAAGTACAGTGATAATCAGTTAGCTTACAGGTTATCCTTTAGCTCTGGCTGACACAGTCTGGCAGGGAAGAAGGAAAGGGAAGCAAGCCATGCAGTGCCCCAGCAGGAATCAGAAGACAGCAGAGCAGACAGGCAGGCAGGAGGATCACTAGTAAACACAGCCTAAGATGGAAACAGGGAGCAGCCTAATACCTCATCAGTTAAGCAATTAGCTGCTTGTTCACAGGTGCTCTCTCCCTTCTAGGGCAGGGCTGCAGGTGGGCAGTGTTGTCTGGCTGGGCTTACCTCTTCCCCATTCCCCCTCCCTCCAGTCAAAGGGCTCCAGGAGCTGGAAGTGGCTCCCAGAAGTAGCTGTGTCATCAGTTAATGGTTTAACCGATATAATTAAAGGAGGTTAAATGAATATTTTAAAACAATATTTACATCCCTATTGAAAATATGAACTCAAACAATTTGACAAAGCTATGAGCAAACTAAAACCAGGATGGAAATATCAGGTAAGTAACACTATCACACATGCTTTCATACCCAGGATACAAACTAGTAATGAAGTATGATGTCTTCGTTCATAAGATCTATTTTATAATAAAATACTAATAGATCTCCAAAGAAAACTCCCTTTCTGGAAGAGGATCCCTAGCTATACAATGGCAGAAAACAAAAATAACTCACTGACTGGTCATTGATAAAAGGCTTTGAAATTCTGCATTTGTACCACACAAAGAGGGTAATACATTAGGAAACTGATAGCTTTCATATCCCAGCCTCATTTTTGTAAAAGCATGTAAAAGTTCCTACTCATACTAACACCATCAGACAGAGCACACAATATGTGCATATATTTCAATAGGCCAATGCAGGCTTCCTGTCTAAGGGCTTAAGACAAGGGGCAGACAATTATTTTGGATGGAGGGCCACTTACCAAGTTTTGGCAAGTCATTGAGGGCCAAATGGGTAGCCCCACCCTTTGACAGGTGCCCTGCCCCCTGGTCACCACCTTGGGACTAGAAGTCCCACCCCCTAATCCCTGACCTTTGCCACCAGAAGTCCCTCCCCTTGCCCCCCAAAAGTAATCCTTTGAGCAAAGGAATTTGCCATCTTGGAACCAGATAAAAACCAAATTATATTATAAAAATCAAACATACTACAATATTCATTAATTTGATTTCAGAAAATATTTTTGTCCTGGTTTACTTGTGTTTGTGTAGTATACATAGAGGTGATGGTATAATAGCATAAAATGAAGTCTTACTTTTGTATATTGTGGGTGGGTATCAGTTTGTGAGTGTGTGTATGTGGGTGTATGCAAGGTGAGGGAGCATGTGAATGTATGTGTGGGTCGGTGTGGGGTTTGTGAAAGGCTGTGTGTGGGGGAGGGTGGCTGGGGAGGACTGTGGCATATGTGGATGGGGAGAGTTTCCCCACAGCCTGCCCTGCCCTCCCTCAGCAAGCAGAGCCCCTGCCAGCACTACTCCAAGCCTGGGCTCTGTGCTCAAGCTGCTCCTGGCCCTGGGGCAGACACAGCCCCACTTCCCCCCTTGTTTGCCACCACTGCCCTTCTCTTGCCACTTCCCCAACACCTGCCCCCACTTACCGCTGCGGCACCATGTCCCAGACGCTCCTGCAGTCCCAGTGCTGCAGCTGGGAACCATGTGGTACTGGAATGGCCAGCCAGTGGATGAGGGAAATGGCTACACATGGCAGGGGAAAAGGGTCAGCAAGTGGGTGTAGGGAGTGCAGCAACAGCTCGGTGGGAGGGGCCAGTGCTGATGCATCAGGGCCAGCATTGGCAGCAGCACCAGACATAGGCTGGCAGGGGTCCAGGCTAGAAGCCCCTGGTAGGCAGAAGTTTCTGGGTGGGGGTAGGTTGGGGTCGGGCCAGCCTTGCTGCTCAGGCTGCTTAATCCTGCTGTCTGCTCCCCCTGGCTCCTGTCATCTTTGATAGGCAGTCAGGGCAGATAAATATTTATTTTCTAATTTTTTTAGGGGCCCCACGGGCCAGATAGAATGGGTCAGTGGGTCGGATGCGGCCTGTGGGATATATTTTGCCAGCCCCTGGATTAGACAGATAAGCACACTAACAAAGACACAATATGTCCGTAAACAGGTGTAAACAAAAAGCAAATAGATGACCTATACAACAGTACAGAGTTTCTTATTCAAATCCATTGTAGATTTAACCCAGAAAAAAGCCAGGAATTAAACTACACTGTTGTGAGCTTGAAATTCCAGCATGGAAGCAATGCAATTAAATGAAACTAAACACTGAAGAAAATGATATACCCTTGCTTGGAATACTGTGTTCAGTCTTGGCTATCCCATCACAAAAAGGATGCAGCAGAATTAGATTGCATCACAGCCTGGCAACAAGAACAGCTAGGGGACAGAAAACACTTAAGAGTAGAAAATTAGAGCTGTCAATCTTACTCAACAGGGCAAGAAGGAACATAAAAAGACTACACAAAAGTGTCATGCAGCAAGTAGCTCAGAAACATCTGACAACAGAGGACAATCCAACTGAAAGATGATAAATTCAAGGGAAGAAAAAAGCAAAGTAAAACTATTTTCACAAGTTGCAAAATTAGCCTATTGTACTTATTACTGAGGTACTAAGCCAAGTGTCTGGAGGTCAGCATAAAACAAAATTAGTTTTTTCAAGATTAAACATTCATATTTCAACAGTTAAATGAGTCTCCCAATTATAAGAGCTGGAGGGAAGCTCTCTCTCATTTATGTCATCCTGTAATTGCCTGTTGCAGGGTTGCATGGTATCAACCATTACAGGAAACTATGGTAAATACTGGACTAGACTGAATACTCTTCCTCTGAACATCCAAGAATCAGGCCAGTGGTCAGTTTAGTGAACAGTAGCCCAAAAAAGTGTTGCCCCGTAGATGAAATACCAGCTAGACCCCAACTGTGCATACTCTTGCTTGAAGCTATTAAACTTCATGCTGAACAACACAATTTTGCTCCAGAGTATACTACAACTGTCCATTCACTCCAGAATGGCATGTAATGATTCCGAATACATATTTTTGTAGATCAGCTTAAGTTCATGAAGTGCTTTGGAATTCTCTGGCCTCAAGTGATATAACTCACTTAATTCATTATTATAAGTTGTTAATACTGCTTAGCTGGACACTAGCCTGCAGATGCATATGGTTAGCAAATTAATAATCATTGCCACATTACTCCCAAATATCTTTTAGATGTAAACTTTTGTACAAACACTAGAGGTACACAGATATATCAGTCGCATATCAGATAGGCACCGATAACAGAAAAATTAACATCATCAGCGATTGACTTTTTTTGGCCAATAGTCACTGATAAATGCTGTGTGCATGCATGCAGTTGCATGCCGCAGCCTGGCAAAGTGGAAAGCAGCCTCTGGCCAGTAAGTCTATAGAGGGGAAGGAGCAAAGGGGGGCAGATGGAGGCCCCAACAGTGAGAGAGGGAGTAGGGCAGGGGCAACCGCTGCCCAGGTGGGATGGGGTATGGGATGGAGCTGCCAGAGGCTCATTCGGGGGACATTGAGGGTAGAGAAGGAAGGGCCGCTCAGTGGAGACATGGGGGCCAAATCCACCCTTCCCCCTCCCCCAACTTGTGCGTGGGGTGAAGGCAGGCTGCCTGCTATAGGCACAGTGCCAGCCTCATTCTGGCAGGGGGGCTAGGCCGGGGCTGTAGTCAAGCCAGGGGCGAGGCAGGCTCAGCTGCATGGGGCAGGCAGCAGCGGTGCTGGGAGGGGTGGCTATGGGGGCACCGTGGAAAATTTTGGGGTGGTCATAGCCACCCAAATGCCCCCTAGTGCTGTCCCTGCTCAAGGCACTGCGCTAGGCCCTGCCCACACCCCTGGCCTAGCCTACCTTCCCTCCCCTCTTCCAGGAAGAGGCTGGTACAGCTCCAAGCCTGCCCCTGCCCAACACACAAATCTGGGGGGGGAGGGGGGCACATGCCCGTCATGCCTCCACCGGAGGGTCACGCAGTGACAAGGAGCTACCCCCCACCCCACCCCAGATGAGCTGCCCACAGCTCTGTCCCGCACCCCACCCTGGGGCAACATTCACAGCCCTGGCTGGGCAATACCTGCTCCTGCCCACTCCCTCAAGTGGGGGCCTTGATCTGCACCCTCCTCCTGCCTCCCTCCCTCCCCCAGCAGACTTACCAGTGAGACACTGCAGTCCTGTAAATCAGCTATCCAGTCGGTATTCGCCAATATGGCTGGATAATAATCATTCATCAGTATCGGCCAAGAAAATCTTTAACGGCACCCCTAATACACACTTATTTTATTTTACAAGAGTCTGGGGGAAAAACAGGGGACAGGAAATTTATGGTGGAATACATAATTGAACCCTAGACTCCCAAGACCTGGGTTAATACTGAAGTACTGGTTCACTGTTAACTCTGAAAATACTGTGTTTTCTGGATCACTTCCACATGTATATACAAAACAATGAATAGGCGATTTAAACTAGACAAACGTCATCACTTTCTGCATCACCTTTTTTTTCTTGGAGACTCATCAGACAATTACTAACTAGATCTGTACCTGTTTAAACATAAGATACAACAGATTTACATCCCTAAATCATATAATTCACATCAGAAGCTCCCAAACTTTTTAAAATTTCCAATGTTTTTACTGCTTTGACAGCTTGGATACTATATGTACTCAACTCCAAGACACCATATTTTTCCCCAAATTAACACAGGGGGAAAAAAGCCCCCGAGTCATAGACTGTTCCTCCTGCCCAGCTCCTTTGGCTTAGGCCCTGGCTCCAGCATAGAGCACATGGTTGGGAGGGAGTCATCCTGGCCACATGGCCGTGGTGGTGGCAACTCCAGCTCAGACCCCAGACCTGCCAGCACAGTGTGGCCAGGCTGAAGCTGGAGTAACTACTGCCATGTGGTCAAACTGGGACCAGAGAGTAAATAGTGGTGAGTGGGAGCACAGCCAAGGATGGTGGGGGCAGGCAGCAGGGGAGGCAGTAGGCAAACAGTGTTGTGGGGCAAGTGGCAGGAGTCAGCCCACCCTCCCACCCATGCTCGTCCTGCTGCAGAGCGGGGAGGGCTGGGGGCACAACAAGAATTTAAGGCAACACTCCAATAGCTGGATTCTGCAAGTGGAAAACCACAACGAAAACAGACAGGTAAGTTTGCCATGTCTAGAATCTGACTGGGGGGAGGAGGAGGAGCATCTTAA
Organism: Crocodylus siamensis; assembly: GCF_052110815.1. Classification (NCBI taxonomy): domain Eukaryota; kingdom Metazoa; phylum Chordata; order Crocodylia; family Crocodylidae; genus Crocodylus; species Crocodylus siamensis. Next base: position 72,351,661 of record NC_143398.1, read on the forward strand.
ATTCAGCACCTCTTTGGCCCCAGCACAGGGGGCAGTCTTGCTGTCTCTCTCAGGGAAGGTTTCCTTAGGGCCACTGCGCACTTCTACCATTCACAACCGACAGCTCGAGTCAAGGTGACCGGGGCCCAGAGGCAGGGGAGGGTGAACAGGTGCCCTCCCCACCCTGCAGGCTGCTTCCTATGCAAAACCTCTGCCGGCCCTTCCCTTCCCCCGCCGCAGGGAGCCGACCCCTCTCGGGAGCGCCGCGCGGCTGCCAGACCCGCCCACTCCCCCGGTCCCGGGGCCGCCCGCGGCCTTCCCCGCTCTGGCCGTCCGTCAGTCCACCTCCCCCCACACGCCCTCCCCCCCGCTCACGTGGCGGTGGGGCCCGGTTGGCCCAACGTGCAGCCGGGCCAGAGCAGGCCGGGCGCGGCCTACGGGTGCGGAGGGGGGGCGCCCCCAGCGGGGGGCACCACCCTCAGGCGCAGCCCCCCCAGCCCCGCTCTACTCCCCCGGCGCGCGGCGGTACCTGCGCGCAGGGCCGGGACCGGGGCCGTGCCGGGCCGGGGCGGCGGTGACTCAGGAGCGAGGAGGAGGCGGCGCCGCGCGGCTGGCGGTAAAAGGGCCCGGGCTCCCGCCGCTCGCGCTCATATAGAATTCACGTCACCACGCAGCGCGCCCGCCCTCCCCCTTCCCCGCGCGCCCCTGTCGCCAAGGCAACGCGAGCGCGCGCACTCCAACACCTCCCGGAGGCCGGCGAGAATTCTCCCCCCACCCTGCCTGGCTAGGCAAGGCGCATGCGCAATAGCGAGGCCAGCGCGCGCAACCTGCGCCCTCCCGCCCTGAACCTTACACTGCGCGTCCTTACACTGGAGCGGCGGGGCTTGCGAGTGACGCCGCTCCCCCCCCTCGTACGCGCGTCCTGCCTGGGCGGGGCTGCTCCCGGAGCGGCGGGGTTGCCCGAAGCTCGCCCTCATCCCGCCAGCGCCCCGAGCCACGTGCCAGAATCCTAGCAGGGAAGGTTCTTTGGGTAGATTAGATTTCTTTTAGGAGTACTCAGTCCGTCTGATAAAAGGCATCGCATTTATCCAAAGAACCTCGCCTGCCTCTGTCCTGAGACCAGCACGGCTACAACCGACAACCCATCGGTATAGCAGAGACTCCCTCTGCCTAAGGGTGTTTGCACGCCAGACCTTGCAAAGAACTTTTTCCCCCAACTATTTAGTTGGTTTAATAAAAGATCACATCTACCCAAACAGAGGCGACTGGTACCTCCTGAGTCTGGGCAGGCACCAGTCTACACCACCAGCAGCAGGGGCATAGCTGGCGAGCATAAATATAGTGCTGTGCTGCCCAGGCTGTCACTGTGCTGCTATATCAGAGTAACCCAAAGAACTTCGCCTGCATACATACAGCACCGTGCTGCTCAGGCTACCCAGTATTTCCCTCATAGCATTGTAAGGGCCCTCACAGAGAGCATCCCTGCCCTGCAGAACCAGGCTGGGAGGGAGGTGACAGGTACCTACTGACAGAAAAGGAAGGAGGAAGGAAACCTACAATGTGGCCAGACCACAGAGATGCCCCCGCAACCCATGACTTAATCTGGAGAGAAATGTGGCAGGGGAACAGGGCAAATCAAAAGAGAAAGGGCCTTCTTCTGTAGTTTTATTCCCCTGTAACATCATGAGATTCAGGCTGGGACAGCAAACCTGAGAGAGACAGGCCTAAAGGACAGATGTAAAGACAGAAAAAGGAGGGTGAGGGTTGTTCCCCCACAAAAAGTTGTTCCTATTGTTACAGACCCTGTTGTGTTTTGGGCTTCATGACATGTCATCATTTTCTGGTGTTTTATTGTATTGATAGGGCAGGTGTAGGCTCATTGGAAATCCTGTGTTGTGCCAAGTCTATCACTATGGATTATGTTAAGCCGGCTATGTATAGCTCTATGGTTTTGGATGTTTTAGCCAGAGAACGAAGTAGGAAGACAAAATGTCAAACACACAGGTACTGGAGCATGCAGGACTGACACGCTCAGGAGCTGCTGTCAAGAAGAGGAGGTTGTGATGGCTTGACCAAGTCAGGAGAATGGGAAGACACCATATCCCCAAGAATATTTGATACAGTGAGAGATTCGAGACAGTTCTAGAAAGCAGGGTCGAGTTCTCTGGCAGTACCACAACACATGCAAAAATGATACAAAGTACAAAGTGCTGGTGGTGTAACATCAGCGTAGAAAGCTTGGCACTGGTGCAGCTCACCATGAAGCAGCTTTGACCCAGAGGATGGAAGCAAAGTAAGAAAGAAGGATGTAGTGTGCTGTAAACTTGGACTCCAGCTCAGACACTACATGGCTCTGTGAAACTTGTAACAAGTTGGGTCACTTTCAAATTGGGCTCGTCTGTCACAAGCAGATTCACCAAGCACCTGACTAGACTTCTTAGGCGTACACCATGATCCAGAGGATCGGTGGTCACCTAAAGAGCCAGAGAACTCAGGGAGTGGGCAGAACTGCTAATTAACTCTTGCTGTCACTTCCTAGGGCCAGAAAAATTGCTACTCACAATAACAAAAGCAAGGCATGACCCTAGCTGTGCTAGAATATTCATCTTTGAATCTCAGGCTTTGGAAGTTTGCTGGCCCCAGTTACACGGTCTCACTGCCAGAGTCAGCAGAAAGGCCTCTGGAAAAGACTCTCATGGATGGCTAGGGGAAGCTAGATGAGAGGGTAAGAATCTGCACTTGTTCTACATTTCTGTCTCCAAACCTATGGTTTGTATTACTTGCATGGCTCGTTCATCCTACGTAATGAATCCTCTCTCTGTTTGGCTCCTTACTAATTGCCAGTGAAAAGTGTGATTTTTAGGCGAGTGATATTCCAGGCTGATTCTTTTCCCAGAAAAGGCGACCTATAATTCTTCCAAAACACAGAAGTGGGAGCCACTTGGGGCTGGCAAAAATCCCTCACTACAGTTGCAGAGTCCAGTGTAAGAGGAACTGAGGTGCAGGGATAGTGAGGCCATACACACACTTGGAGAAGGTGATTAGGGACAGTCAGCATGGATTCATCAAGAGGAAGTCATGCCTGACCAACTTGATTGCTTGCTATGACAAGACAACTGGTTCTGTGGATCCAGGGAGAGCAGTGGATGTGATCTACAGTGACTTTAGCAAGGCTTTTGATATGGTCTCCCACCACATTCTCACAACCAAGCTAAGGAAGTTCAGGTTGGATGAATGGACTGTAAGGTGGATAGAAAACTGGCTGGATTGTTTGGCTCAAAGGGCAGTAATCAATGATTTGATGTCTAGTTGGCAGCTGGCATCAAGTGTGCCTCAGGGATTGGTCCTGGCGCCAGTTTTGTTCAGTATCTTCATCAACGACCTGGAAGATGGCATAGGGTGTAGCCTCAGCAAGTTTGTAGATGACACCAGACTGGGGGGAATAGTAGATATGCTGAAGGGTAGGACTAGGATTCAGAGACCTCAATGGATTGGAGGATCGAACAAAAGAAATCTCATAAGATTCAATAAGGACAAGTGCAAAGTCCTGCACTTATAATGGAACAATCCCATGAACGAGTACAGACTGGGATCCAAATGGCTAAGCAGCAGCTCCGCAAAAGAAGACCTGAGGGTTACAGTGGACAATAAGCTGAATGTGAGCCAGGAGTGTGCCCTTGTTGTAAAGAAGGATAACACCATACATTAGGTCTGCATTAGGAGGGGTGTTCCTAGCAGATAAATGTAAGTGTAAGTGATTATTCCCCTCTATTCTGTACTGGGAGGCCACATCGCCAGTACTGTGTCCAGTTTTGTGCCCCCCACTCCAATACAAATTGGACAGAGTCCAGGAGAGGACCACAAAAATGGTTAGAAGGCTAGGGAACAGGGCTTATGAGTTTGCAGAAACTGCAAATTTGGTAAGTCTATGAAAAAGCAGGAAAATGGGGACGGGGGAAGGAAGGGGGATGCAAACAGAGGCAGGAAGCCCTGGTGTGCTGAAGCACAGGAGGGGAGAGGGAAGTGGGAGGGAGCAGGAGATTTTTGCCTCTGATTGACTGAGGGGTCTCACAAGCCCCACCCCTTCCCAGAGATTGACAAATAGCCATCTATCAATCTCCAGGGAGAAGCTGGAGAGGCCCCTCCCTTCCTCTGATTCTGAGGGGCCCCAGCAGCCCTTCCCCTCTCCAGAGATTGATAGGTGACCATCTTTCAATCCCCACGGAGAACCAGAAGAGCCTCTCATTCCTCTGATTGGCCAAGGGGCACCAAAAGTCCTATCCCTCCCTGGAGATTGACAGGTGGCCACCTGTCAATCTTTGGAGAAGGGTGGGACTTCTGGGGCCCCTCAGCCAATCAGAGGCATAGGTGCTGTGGCACTCCACTATGAAAATGGCACCCAACACCATGCCAGGACTGTGACTTTGGAGGCAGCCTCTATGAATTAGGTAGGTCCCTTCTCAGGAGGGAGGCTGAAGGACCTGAGCTTATTCAGTCTGAAGAAGAGAAGACTGAAAGGTGGATTTAATAGCAGCCTTCAGCTACCTGAAGGGTGGGGGTTCCAAAGAGGATGGAGCTATGCTGCTCTCAATGGTGGCAGATGACAAAACAAAGAGAAACGATCTCAAGTTGCAGCAAGGAAAGTTAGGTTAGATATTCGGGAAAATCTCTCTCATTAGGAAAGTGGTAAAGCACTGGAACAGGTTATCTAGGGAGGTGATGGAATCTCCATCCTTGGAGGTTTTTAACACCTGGGTAGACAAAGCTTTGGCTGGGAAAATACATTTGGGGCTGGTTCTGCTTTGAGCAGGGATGTAGACTAGATGACCTCCTGAGCTCCCTGCCAACCCTGATTTCCTATGGTTCTGTGACAGGGAGCTGTCCTGGGACAACCTCGGGTTGTTTCTTGGGGCAAGTGGCAGTGCAATGAAGAGAAACTTGGGGCTCTGTGGGTCCTCTGCAGGTGGGTTTGTGACACCTGGTATAAAGGGTATAGATTAAAAGGCATGAGGTGCCAAGTGGAAAAACAAGAGGGTGGCAAGAATGGCAGCTCTCAGCAGTGTCTGCAGTGCTACCATGCTATTGCATGTGCAGCAGGCATTTAGGGAGCTCAAGCTGTTGCAGCTGCTGTGTCCCCTGTGAAAGGAAGTAAGCACTTGGCACCCTTCCCACACCCTATGTGCCCCTCCATAATGCCCAGGGCTCCAAAACTCTTAGTTAGCCTCTGGTTGTTAGCTTTCTGTCTCGCTACAATTTTTGTGGCAGACAGTCTGAAAAATGACAAAGATGTAGAATACGCTGCATTTAACATATAATCAGTATTTATGGTGCAGCATCACTTATAGTGTAATCATGTTAATTCTATTCAGGCAGTTGAAGTGGCAAATCTGATAAAAGGAGGATGTAAACAAAAGACTTAATTCACAAGGGAGATTGAGGGGTTGTAATGCTAGCTTTGAAGCACCCTGATGCTGATAGAAATCAACAATGCTGAGTTGGAGGCCCAGGCTCCCTTATACAATGCACTGGAAGGGTTAGGCACCTAGAGGAAGGTATTCGCACAAGCCATCCATCCAAATGGAGAGCTGCCATTAGGAAGCTGAAAAGAGGGAACTCTAAGCCAGGAATAGGCAAAATACAGCTTGCAGGTTGGATCCAGCCCAGAGGCAAGCAGCAGCACTGCGCAGCAGACCCTGGGCGAGCTGCACTCAGGCTCCTGCCTCTGCTGACAGGCAGTGCAGGCAGCAGCTCTGACCTCTGCTAGTGCTGTGAAGCACATTGGGCAGCAGCAGCCCTGCCCACCGCCACAGGGGATGCTAGGCAGAAGCAGCCCTGCCCGCCTGCTGGCCACTCGAGCTGCCCTTCAGCAGAGGCAGGGTCCCAAGCACGGCTCACCCAGGGCCTGCCATGTGGTGCTGATCAGGTGGGTGGGTGGGACTGCTTCCATCCAGCATTCCCTACAGTACCTGGGAGGTGCAATCTGGCCATGCAAGTCCTGGGCAAGCTGCGCTTAGTCCCCAGCCTCTGTTGGGAGGTGCCACCTAGGGTGTATGGATCCAGACTGAATCTCCCAGGCACCATGGGTAATATTAGACAGAAGCAACCCTGCCTGCCTGGCAGGCCCTGGGCAAACTGTGTTTGGACCCTGGCAGCTCTGGTTCTGGCTGCCACACAATGCCAGGTGGGCAAGTGGGGCTGCTTCTGCGCAGCAGCTCCTGAGCCCCACTCATGGCTTGTCCAGTCCCTGCCCACGAGAGATGGAGCCTGGCTGTAGGTCTCTGTGCTCACCCCACCCTGCCATCAGGGCTACTGGGAACTGTGGGGTGGGGGCCAGGTATGCATGCATGCATGCACGCACACCAGGAGCCCCAATGGCAGGCTGGGACAGTGTGGAGGCCTGCAGCCAGGTTCCATCCCCTGCCTCTTAGCTCCAGACATGGCCAGTAGGTGCCAGCTCTGGGCAGCAAGGGAGGCAGGTGTGCATGCACACTCACCAAACTGATTAAGTTGCCCTCCAGCCCAAATAATTGCCTACCCTTGCTCCTCAAAGGTAGCAAAATACCTAATTCTGGGTTGGACAAAGGTGTATCCCTCCCCTCTGTCTTCACAACCATTGATCCTGTTTTGGAGTTAGGTGCCTAAAGGATGTTAATTAATTTGTGTCCTGAATACCAGGATATAGAGTCAGTCAATAGGACTTACTGCGAGAGATACAACCTAGATATCCAGTAGCCCAGGGTTTGGGGTATTGTTATGAGAAGCAGGTGATGGGTTCAAAATGTTTTTCCGATCAACCAGATGAGAAGGGATTTAAATTGGTCTCCCATATTCCACACAAGTCTTCTAATTATTAGCTTGTTAGGTATACAGAGCCCAGTAGGATCATCTCCCCTTTGTGTTCTACAAGAGAAAGGCCTTATCTAGCTTATGGCTATGGATCCCATGAGGCAACAGGTTGCTAGATGTTAAAATGCTAAGCTTAAATCCCCATTGTAGATATAACTTTTAGTGACTTCAAGTGCCTACAGTATTTACTTGAGAAACCAGTTAGGTTTACTCTGCACATAGTTTTAGTACCAGTCTGATTATTTCATTTGGAGTATGGCTTTTTACCAAAGTTTACCACACTTAATAATATAAAAAAATGCTTTCTAATTATTTAGTTTATGAACCATTTCTTTTGGGAATAAGCTATAACAGTATAAGCACCTTTTATACCCATATAACTGCATCCAGTCTAGGGACTTATACTTCATTATCTGCATCAGTGGTGTTAAAGTAGCACAACATTTGTTTGTAGACAAGGGCCCACCACACTAGCCCATCAGGCTGATAGGATTAAAGCACACTGCACACATGGCAGTATTGTGGCCACCGTTGAGTCCATGAGCCCAAGTGACCAGGTTCCCGTATACAGCTAGGTTAACTAGAGGTACCTTTAGCAAAAGCTCAGAGTGACGCTGAAATCTATACCTCTGAATCCATAGAAAGACACCTGGAAAACACTGAATCCATATAAAAACTATTCTAGCATCATATCCTTTGTGGGCAGATAGCCACTGGTAAATCAGCACACCTTATTAAATCAGGCTTAAATTAAAGTGCTTTATACTGATTTAGCCTAAGGTAATACTTTTAAATCTAAACTAATTTGGTAAAAATTCTGCAACTTTTGTATATGAGCAAGGCCTAAGTTATGATCACTCATTATGAGGCAATGACTTTTATTCTGAATTGACTATGAAAAAAAACCCAAACCTCATGTTCTACCAGATGCTAGAAACAGATGTACTTTCCTCATTTCTCTTTCAAACTGCTATGAATGGTAATTCTGGAGGAATATGTTTGATTCTATTCAATGAAAACAATAAATTCAGCATTAAAAATTAATCACATTTTTACATAAAAACTTTTAATTTTAATTGAATTGTTATCATAAGTTGTCTGATGAACCATACAGTGTAAGCAGTTGTTATTTTTTCCATGTTGCATTTATTTTTAGATGGGCTACATTTTAGAGGATGGAAGTACAGAAAGAACACTGATTCAGGAAATAAGTCTTCATTTATAAATACTTGCACAGATAGCCCACAGTAGTTCTGTTTTGCTATCACATGGCAAAGGTAGCAAATCATGCAAATCTGTGTGTAGCTACCTCCTCCCAGTTTTCTGTGGGGGATTTTTTCTACTTGCTTCTGCTTTTGTAAAATGAGAGCAAATTTCTCCACAGGGAACAGAATTTCAGACATCAATAACAGCAAAGAAAAGAACTGTACTCTATAGAGCTTTTGAAATACTGTAATAAAGACAAAAGAAAATGACACAACAGAGAAAAATGAAATGCTGAAATGTGGTTATACACTTTTTGACATTACAGTTTTCAACATCTTTCATTTTTCACTATTTTTAAATCTTCAGGGATGAATCATGACTTACCTTACCTACAAGGGTTGTTCAGGAGAAAGCAGAAGCTGTAAAGTAATAAAAGAAAGACCGGCAACAGACATGTACCTGAGTCAGTTTGAGGAGATAAAGAAAACAGGCGTATAATATGAAGTAGGTAAACTTAGGAGAGAGAAACCAGAACAAATAAGTTGAGAAATGAGAAAATCATTTTCTGAGACTATATTCATTACTATAGTGATAAGTTTCAGAAGCTGAACATACTGAACGTTATAGAAAGTGCACCAAAACTTTTCAAGGTTGTAACCTACAGATAAACTGAAACTTAGTTTGTAAGCATTGTGTCTGCTGTGGTAGAGCCTTACCAAGAGAATGTAAAGCAAGATCAGGTCCTAACTGAAATATCATTCTTGGATAGAAAAACTTTTAAATAAGTAGCTTATTTTTAATGCCATAAAATAATTAAGTTACTCTAATAGCATAAATCCTATCTATAATGTAACTGAAATGTGTTGCATGAAATAAAGAAAAATAAAATGGAAATATATACACCTCTTTGAATATCTACCCCAAATGTATCCTGTAGTTTCATGAAAAAGACTACAATCTAGAAAGTTTCTGTCATTAGATCTCTGGGTTCTCCTCAATGGTGGTTAATATATCACCTTAAGGATATGAATAACCTAGCTTTCTCATATTTACTTTGTAAGTCAAAAGAACAATCCCACCACTAGACTATATCATGCATACACTCGTTCTCTTTCACCCAATTATTCTTGAATTATTTCAGCACAGTGGTTCAGCTTCAGCAAAAGGGATGAAGAATGACCCCATAGCTAAGGTTAGGCTATAGCCTTCCTGGCTAAGGTTTTTTCTTGAGAATGAAAGCTATGGGTTCAAATCTTCTCAGGCTGAGGAGGAAACTAAACCTATTCCTCACGCTTCCTGAGCAAATGCTCTAGTGACTGACTACTGTACAACAGGTGACCATGACCATGACTCCCTGTCCTTTTCAGTTCTTTGAAACAAGTTGCAAGCATCTCTGCTTAGGAAAGGATTTTGAACTGAGGATGGAGGCACCTATCTGCAATCTAGATTAGGTACTTAAACTCCAGCACTTAAACTGCCCTCCTCATTTCCTTATTGGATAGCTCTGGGCAGAGCCCTGTTTAACTCTTAACCAGCCAAACACAAGTACCAGCTGCTTAAAAGTCTAGCCCATGGGTGTACTCTTTTGTTGAGCCTATCGGATTGGTTTTGCTTAGAAGGACTGAATCTTAAAAACAGAGAAGAACAAAAGGATGATAAAAGTTTTAATTTAAACTCTCAGGGGAGTTATTTCGGGAAACCATTCTGAAACACGTGCACCTGCTAGGCTGTCTGAAGAAGTTAGTCTTCTTAGACGCACAGAGCACACAGTAAACCTTTAAGGCTGAAGTGGAAGTAGACTGTTGTCATCCTCCTGCTCCTGTTTACAAATGCCAAGCCCAGAAATATGACAAAGCCTCAGTGACATACGTGGGTCTCTGGCTCCCAGGGGCCAATGTTTGCACTTGCGCCCCCCCCCCCCCCCCGCCGTCCTTCTCATACCAATACTTAAAGTCACACCACGTAATAAGAACTTTGAAGGGCCCAGCTGGCAGCGCCCCTAGGCGCCATACCCCCCAGCATCAGTCTGCCACTGCAAAGCCCCTGTGGGAGACCCCATTCAGTTGCTCTAAAGCACACTGGAAATGGAGATCTCAAGAGTGGCCATTAGGGACACCCCCAGAGGTTTTAGGTTTTCTGGGTTAGACGTGTGCTCAAGAGTGGCCCTATCTGGGAACTTTGGAACCACAGTGTAGGTACTCATACCTTCCTCTGTCATACCTGCTGAATAAGAATAAGTAATCAGACCCGCCATACAGATAAGTATGGTCGATACAAAGTTTTCTCCATCCCCTGGGGTCTCAATTAAGTGTGGAGAACTTTGGACTTCTCAGAATTGCTAAAGGCATAAGGCCTGACACTTGAGAATGTGAAGTTGAAGCAAGCAGAAAGAGAACCTGGATGCAGATCCTAGCAGTTGACACCTCTTTTTAAAATTATTTTGTGTGCTCTGGATTTTGTAATATCTATATTTTGTAACATCTGTGTTACCACTTTAGCAGCATGTAATAGTATTGTAGATTGGTGCTTTTTCAAATCAATTGTAAATTGAAATAAATAAATGTATCCTATGTCCTTCATATCATCCTGCTGATGCTCTTACCTTACAGTCAGCAGAACAATTACATTTGACACTAAAATTTCTAAATATCAGAGGACTTGACTTATTGGCAATCAAGCTAATGAAGCCTAGTAACCAATCCATCAAATTGTATATCAGCTTTTAAAATTCAGGTTCAGGCCTCCATTATTATTTGGCAGGGGGGAAAAAAACTTATCTGGTGAGAAAAGAGCTCTACCAAAATAACTTGTGTACCTTTCTTAACATTTCAAAATTCTAGTTGATCAATAATAGCATTGTATCTGGACAGTGTTCACAGACTGATAAACCACTATGTGTTTAAAGAGGGTGCAAAAGCTGAGGCATAAAGCTGCCAAGAAAAGAAAAAGAGCCAACTTTAAACAACTCAATTGTAGAAAGCATTCCTCCTGTTTACTTCTCTTTTTTCTTCTCCTTTTCTAGATTTCGTATTATCATCGTCGTTTTTCACAAAAAATTTCTGAGTTTAGGTTAAGTGATCTTGTTTTGTCATATTACTGTTGCTTATAGCTGTCATTTATTTTTATACTCTAAAGGAACAATCCAGCAGGGATTGATATCCATTTTATCAGGATTCTCTACTTTCCATTACTTTTTATTTACCTCTTTTAATTTACTTCTGGTTTAGCTTTCTCTCTCTTTTTGTTTAATCTCCTCGAGTATCCTTTTTCTTCTGTTTTCTTTTCTTTCACTTCCTCCTTGCTCAGTTATTTAAATTTTTATTTTAGTTCCATCTGTAGCAGAAGGCTGCAGGCCAGACAACAGTTTTTTCTGGAGGTCTGCTCTGGTAAGCCTCTCTGATTCTGTACTCCTGGTTCACTAACTCCTGACCCTGCTCAGCTTTGTTCCTGGACTCTAGCTTTTTGATTATTTCCCCTGGAAACTTTGTCTTTGACTCTTGGCTCACCAGATTCTGGTTTTGACTCCTGGTATACTCTGACTCCAGCTGAACGTTAGCATATCCTGACTTCAGTACCGGCTTCTAAGTCCTGAACCTCGATTCAATTTGTGTTTTGAACTCTGTCCTTGAATTTCCCTTTGGATACCTGCCCCTTGCCTTGGCCTGTGGTTTGACTCCTCCCTTCCCCAGTGGCATAACCACTAGGATAGACTGCTCAGAACACTTACAGGTGGCCACACAGCCCGATGGTTTTCGATTAAAAGATGGCTATAGTGATTGTGTAATAATAATGGGAAAGGCCTGGGAGAATGAAAGACTTCCTGGAGCAAATTCTCTTTGATGGGGTACAACTTTTAGCCTCAGCCAGATAGCACTGATTAGTGGAATAGGATAGATGCAGACCTAGGATGAATGTCTGGAGGAGCCGAATTTCAGAAGGACAAGAGTCTACCTTTCTAGAAGTCTGCGTAGGCTTTGAAATCATTGGAACTGTGGTAGCAGAACATTAGCAAGAGAGATCCCTGTGCATGGAGAAGCATATAGACATTGCCATCTGGAAGTTTGCCATACCCTGTTGCAACCAGTCAGTAGCTAACAAGTTTGGCATTAACCCATTAGCTGTCAGGGCTGTTCTTATACATACACAGGCTATTTTTGGTAGAATGTTGCCTGACATTGTCAAAACATGGCAATCTACAGGAGTTTAACATACATGGTTGGGGATCCTGAATGGTACCAAGTACCTCAACCAGAACTCCAAGTTCTTTTGTTACAAATAATGAGAGCACAAGGCTTGGCTGATGCCTACAGAGAGAGGGCTTGTTCCAGAACCCCAAATCCCAGTGTCCTCCGTAGGCTCTGTTCTGCTTCCTGCCCTGTGCTACCTGCACAGTCTGCGGCTCCATTTGCTTCTCCCTGCCTTATCTGCTGCTATACTGCCTACACATCCCCAATCTGCCATGTGCCACTTGTGGCACTCATGCTGCAGGTTGACCACCCCTGACAGATAGTGACTTCATGGTCAATTATAATCTACCTCATGGGTGTCAAACTCATATGGCCCAGCAGACTGGGTGAGCGGTATAGGCTGGATTAGGTCAAAAAAACAGCCTCATGTGCAGGATCCAGTGCACAGGGCTAGTTTGGTGTGGGCATTGCAAAGTGCCCAGCCCAGCCCCATGTGCCACATGCATGCTGGAATTGACCCTATGTACATGCCAGAACCAACCCCCCATGCCACCTGCAGCTGATACTCACTAATCTCTGCACTTCACAGATGATAACAACCTTCCTGAACAATCCTGTTCTTATATTGTTAGGTTTTTACTGCATCTTTTTTGTCTATTGGCTTCCTGACAATTTTTCTTGTACTCTGTTTTTATTATACATATAGTTTTACACAATCTTTTGTTCCATCTGCTACTAGCTCTGCAGTGTCTGCTTCTCTACCAGAGACCTGAGGAAGGGTGTGACAGGGTGCACGAAGCACCCTGCCATGAGCAGAACCAGGGACAACTAGGAGAAGGAAACTTACCTTGGGGAGCCAGAGGAGCCATGGAAAACCCCAACGTGATGTGGACAAATGAAGATGCTGGCTGGGGCCGCAGCAGGTCAAAGGCTGCCACGGTAGACCCAGTTGCCGGAAATCAAACAGGGAGAAAAGAGACTGGTGCACGAAAAGAATAAAGAAAAAGAAAAACCATGCTGGCAAGCAAAGGCGGAATAGCTGGGTCAAGCAGGCAATAGGGCAGCCAATAAAGAATTACCATGCGGGACCCAGCTGAGAGGAGGGAGATTTAAAGGACACCGAGGGAACACCCGGGGAGAGGCGGAAGCAGTAAGGGAGCAGAAGGAAGAAAGAGAGAAGGAGAGAGAGCAAGCAAGTGAAGGACAACTAGCAGAAGACCCCAGGGTAAGCTCCGATATTGCTACTTACCAGACGAGGTCCAGTCAGGAGCAAGAATCAGTGAAGAAGTCCAAGAGATCAGTGAATCTGAATCTGGGTGGTGAAGGGAACCACTCCGAGGACCCAGAAGAGGAGGAAAGCAAAGGGGGCTTTTACTCTCCCAGAGGGGAAGAGAGAAGAGAGAGAGGACCCCAGCCAGAAGAGGGTGATGTGAAGGGAACCAGATGAAAAGGTAGCTGTCTCGGGACCTATGCAGGGCAAGCAGCCACTAAGACCCGGGCTGTAGATGCAAGCCTTCGGGTCAAGCTAATAATGAACCTTAGCAGCAGTCAACATCGCCTGGAACACCAGGTGGGGTGAAGGCAGTGTATGGGGATGGTGGAGCCCTGCGAAGAGCCACAGAAGTTCTGAGTCTCTAACCATTCTCTGTTGTCTCCCAGTAGTGGCTAAGCAATATTTCCCATAACACTGAAGGTGTGGCAAGAGATTTATTATAATGAGCCACTACTGTTACAGCTGGGAGGTGACGCGACTCTAGGCAGTGCTGAAGGCCCCTTACAAAGGGTAATCTGATAAGCCAGAAGCTTGCCTATCAATATTAATGTGGGGTGATCTGGAAAAGCCTACGATACCTGGTTCTTTAGAAACTCAGCCTGATTTGCTTTAATAAAAAAGGGAACCTCTTTTTCTCAAGGTCACTATGAATACTAATAGCATTACCATTCTTCTTGTCATTCAGGTCTGCTCAGCTTAATCTTCGCATCTCTGACTTTTGAGCCCTTTCTCTGGCCACATGGGTAGGAGAAATGAGCTGTTTAAATACATTTTGAGTAGGTATGCAATGACTGTGGATTGCCTGTTTGTAAGACTAAATGAAAGGTGGCGGTGCCTCATGACAAAGCTGGAGGCTTGATGTGATAGAAACTTGCTGTGTCTTGCATATCTGTGAGAGGAAGTCCTTTCTGGTACCTGGGAGGCAGAGATGGAGAAACAATTTGAATACTATGACAAGGAGCTCCAGGTTACATTATGCTCCTATCATGACACTAGGGATTCCCTTGTTCTGCACTATGAAATGCATGCCTTGGGATCCCCAGCAGGGGAATTCCCAGGGCATTCACTTGCAAGCATAGAGCATGGAATGCATGAGGCTCCCTGGGTTCCTCCTGGCTTAGGGCCAAGCACCCTGAATGAAGCCCCAGGAGCACCTGCCCAGGGTGGCTAGAGAGCATAGTCAGCTCCAGGCTGCCTGAATTCTCATAGTGTAAACAGACGGACATCCACCACAAAAAGGTGGAACAAGTCATTAAAAGGAATCATTGTACTACCATTTTTGGGCACTTGGGGCATGAAAAGGGGCAGGGTCATCTGCTTGCTAGGGTTTTGTGCTACCATAAAAGTGTTTATGGCAGCATAAGGCAATTTCTATTTGCAGCCATTATGTCCCGAGTGCTCATGTATACCTTACTATGGCTTACAAACAGATCTACCATATTTCAAGGTGTACAAGTTGACATGGTGTAAAAGTCAACCCCATTTTTCTGATCCAAAAAGTTAAGTCAACATATACACTGAATCAACAGAAATCCTAACTTCTTGGATCAGAAATATGGGTCCACTTACACTGGACCCTGCGTGCCCTCACTGGAGGCTGGGCATCCAGGGGCAGACATATGCTGCAGTGCCACTCACATGGGACGAAGCCAGGCTTGGCGCTCAGCTGGCTTGGCTGCACCCAGGCAGTCAGCTGAGCACTGCTCTCCCCAAGTCTCCAGCCACGTAGTTCTCCACTGTAATAGTAAGGCCTGCAGACCATGCTTGGGCCAGGCCTGGGCCCCATGGCCTTCAGTGACAAGAATACTGAACTGGAGCAATATTAGTGGGGCACAGGTGGGAGGCAGCTCCCATGGCCCCTGCTCAGCCATGAGATAAGCCACGGCAGCACAGAGTGGAGCCACTGGCGGTGTGAGGAGCCCATCCTAAGGTCCATCTTGTTGGGGTAACTGGAGTCTCCAGCTGTGGTACCAGAAAAAGGTTGGGGCAGGGCTGGGCTGGGGTTCAGCTGGAGCCAGGCTGGGACAGCGCTGGGGTGGAGGTCAAAAATATTGATATGGTGTAAATTTCAAGGTGGAAAATTAAGGGTAAATATCTTGGCTGCAAACCTTGACTTATACATATTCAAATATGGTAGGTGTTTCCCTTGTCTTGGAAAGTGTTTCCCTTGTCTTCATAAGTGGAGTTGCATGGAAAAGGCCTTACAGGTGAAGGACTAAAAGAAGACTTCCAGTATCCTATGTTCCCTATAGAGGACAGGACCTGGCTAGATTGGAGTGCTGGCCATAAGTATAACAACAAGGGATTTTCCAACAGAGTTGTTTCCCTTTGGATCATTTTTGGGTGCTTTAGCTCCGTGTCCTTTTGCAGTCAGGGACCCTCCAGAGTCTTTTCAGACTCTGAAAGCCTTTGGTCTTTCTTATTTTGGGCTGTCTGCTGAGATGCTGTCACAATGTCAGTGAACATTTTATTCATCCTCTTTTGCTTCCTTCCAGGAATGTTGAGATCCTCAGCAGCTGATGAGGCTTGCAGAATTTTGTATTAGGAAACAGAGATACAACAAAACTAGTGATTGTCCCAGCACTGGTGTCTGCACAAAAGTATTGTTTTTTATTCAGTTTTGGACTTTCTTGCTACTTCTTTCCACCTGGTGGATTGTTTTTGAGATAAGATGGTTTCCCACCCTTCTATAGGACTCTCCATGTGAAGGGTTTGGGGTGGAGCTGGTTGACAAGAGAGTTGGTTTGCACAGGCACTGGAGAACACTGCATTGATGTGTGGCCCTAGGAAGCAGAGACAGATGTTCCTTAAAAAAAGCAACTGGCAAACCAGGAAGATAAGAATGTACCATGATGTGACAGGATGAGCCTTGGAGCAGCCGTGGCACCCTCAAGGGGCCACCTAATCCTGCCTGCACTCCCAGTCCTCTATAAAATCTCCCCTGTTTATCTTTCCTGCCACGTCTTGATGTTCTTTTGATATTATTTGGGAGGCTGCCCCTGAGCCCTGGAATGCTCTCACCAATGCCTTGCCCAGCCTGACTGATCTCTTACAGTTGCTGGGCCCTCTGTCCACTAGCCAAAATGACTGTTCTCCACACATCTCACACCCCAGTGGACCTACAGATGCCTCGCTGGCACTATGAGCCAGTGGTCACCAAATAAGGGCTCAACTGGCCCTTATTTAAGCCTTAGGGCTCTTAATCATGGCCTCTAGCCTCCCCCATAACCATGCCTATACCTCATGGACACCACTGTCACTATTTTCTTTCCTGTATAAGCTTCAGCTGTCTTAGCCTTAGCCTACAAGTTACTCTGGCTGTGGACTGGTTGCCTAAGTCCACAGGCTCAGTCCTGGCCTTTCAGTTGCAGCCTCTCATCAGCCTCCAGCTGCCCACATTACCCCCACTAGGCTCCATCTCCAGCCCCAGCCCTCTTGGCCTCAGGCTGCCTTTGTCATCCTACTCTCAGAGTCAGACCCTGAGTTTCGTGGCCTCAGCCTACCTGTGCCTCACACTCAGGATCAGGCCCTGGCTCTCTCAGCCTCAGCCTGCTTCTGTCTCACACCCCTGCCCCCGCAGGGCTCAAAAAAAAAAAAAAAAAAAAAAGAGCATGCCCCCAAGGCATCCTTTATACTGCTAGTCACACACAGCCCTCTGGTAGAACACTAGAAAAAAAATGCAAGCAACCACTTTAAAGTAAAATACTTAAAACCCCCTTCTGATTCATTATATTACTAACAAGTCACCTCCCCATTCTCTGGCTCTCTCAGCCCTGGGAGCACCTGCCATGGCCTGCAGCTCCCACCCTCCACCAGTCTGAGTTGACAGGAGCTCCTCTCTCTGCAGAGTTCAGGGCTGCACTGCCTGCTCTGCCACAGGTTCCCAGGCTTATATCCCCTGGGCTCCTCCCCTTTTGGTAGGTGCTCTGCTGACTGGCTGCAGGCATGTCCCCTCAGCTTCCACACCTGCTTATTGTAATCCTCTGGCCAAACTTGCTGCCCAACCAGGGCTCTGTCCTATTGCTAGGCAGCTACCACTGCAATAAGCACTTGGGAGTCTGTGGGTCCCTGGCAGTTTATGCCCCTGCAGCTAGCCCATAATTCGTCCCCAACCTGGGAACATCCTGCTGTAGCTTCTCCCTTAAAGTAATAGGAGCCCCCAGGTCCCTGTTGCACTAATATGCCATAAATATGTTGCTATTTACTAGGATGGTACCCCTCTTGCTGGAGCAGAAGTGGAAGATAAAAGCCACTTCTCTAGATGGCATCATGAGAAATCTGCCTTAAGTGTTAAAGAGGGTACTACTAGTATTTATGCCTAAAATTCTCTTTTATACAAGCAAAAGGAAAAGGAAAGGAATCCCAGCCTGCAACCTACTCTCCCCTGTGAAAAGACCTGCAGCTTCTGCAGATAGATCTGTGGCTCAAGAATGGGACTTTTAAGCCATCTCAAGACCCATCAGCAAGCTGTGAAAGAGATCACACTCAAATCAGGGGACTGCCGCTGATGAGTCACTGGTCCTGGGGTTTGAGACATGAAGTAAATAAAACTTTTAGAGCTTAAAGTGTCTAGTAAAGATGCCACTTTCGGAATCCTTAGTGGGGTAAGGGAAGCTAAGAAGGCTGATATATGCTCACACCTACCCCAAATGGCAGTGCCTATCAGCACTTCGAACAAAGTTGTTTAAGCTCTCCTATATCGCCATGTTGTAATACATCACATAATATTTATTATACAACCCAGCTCCTCACAGCCTCAGTTTGGCTCTCTGCCTCGGTTTCAGAGGCAACCCTGCTGTTTGACTCTTTGGCTTGCAGTTATTCTTGACTATCTGGGTAAATCAGTTCCTAGTTAGGGGTAAATGGCTTAACAAGGCTTACCTCCTCAAACTAGCACCCCAGGCCAGGGTTTGAAGGTGGTGTTCCTGACAAAAATTCAGTCTTTCACTTCATAACACGGGGAGGTAGTTGAAGAATTATTGGAGGTCCTGTTCTCTTCCCTTGTGTTCCAGAGTTCCTTTGCTTTGAAGCAGGTTGGGTCCTTGTCCTAGAAGTATCCTTTGTCCTGAATTGGTCCTGCTAGCAGTTTGTAGATTTTGGCATTCTGGCAACTCCTGTTCAAAGTGCCTGAACTCCAAGGAGGTGTAGGACCTCCTCAAAAGAAACACAGAAGTGTACAGACTGCTATACTAGCATGTGGCTCAGAAAGCAAATGCTGTGTGACAGTATTTAAATATAGAAATGACATCCATTAAAAGATGAGCACATACAAACTGTGCTTTCAGAGCAGCAAACGGCATGCAGACAAAGAGAAAAGCTGATCTATAAGTGGAAATATGCAGTTTGGAATAGGACAACTGCCAAAAGGAAAACAGTTAACTCAAATATGGTTGTCAACACAAACCTTACCCTGAAAAACATTCTGCAATACTTATTCCACTTCCAAAACAGGCTAATTAATATGGGTACAGTGTCACAGCTTGGGATTCCCACAGATAGCCATGATGCCCCTAGGGCTCTATGACCGTGCCAGCTTCGCCCTGTTGTGGGTGCCTTCTAGTCTTTCCTGCCACAACTGGCTGATTAAGATAGTAGATGGAGAGGCTGCCCTCAAGTTGTTACACAGCCACGGTCCTGATGGACCCCACTAAACCTTGCGGGTTTTTAGACCCCTTGTTGGGTCCCACTCCAAGTTGGTGCCTCACGAGACACCCCAAGCCTTATGGGCTAGTTGCCTGCTCCAAAACCTCCCTTTTACTATGCCCCATGCCTTGTAGGTGGTATTTAAATGTTGTCCCTTTTTGGTGAGATCTTGGCCTAACTTGGCCTTCTGTTATCACTGAGCCCCTGGCCTCTCTCACGATGCCCACTAGTGCTGGGGCTCTCTGCAGCCCCATCTCTGGTGTGCCCTCACTGGCACTGGCGCTCTACAAGGTAGTGTGCCCCATGAGGCTTCTTCTTCCCCAGTCCACCAGTACAAATAATAATGTAAGCACAAGCCCCTGGCCTACAACCTAACAATAACAATATCAATAACACTGGAAGCCACACTCTGCCCATTTAAGGAGGCAAGCTTCTCCCTCAACAATGTGAGCCTCCTAGCCCTAGGTACTTTAAGAGCCTCTAGAGCCCATCAGTTTTACCAGCAGCAGAACAGGCAAGCAAGCATCTTCAAGTAGCTTTTGCTGCAAGAGTTCCTCCCCCCTGGCTACTGCCAGGGAATTAACCCCAACCAGCCCCAATCCTGGGGTTTTTATGTGCCCAGGGCCCTGTCTCCTTCCAGTCAACTGACCGGGTTGCAGGTGCAGGCTAATTCCCTCATTAGCCTGCTGCCAAGGCTACCTGCAGCTGTAGAGCACTGCCTAGCTCCCAGGGCTCTCTAGCTAAGCTGCTTCTTCTTGTAAAGGAGCAGGCACACCTTAGTGCCCTGCAACAGACAAATACAAAAAAAAATATTTTTGTATGAGAACTCAATGTCATTTATCCCGTAACAAACTATAGTTATTCCAACTAAACTTTCCCTTGCAGACAAGGCCTAGATACTGGTTTTCTGATAATTTTTGTTAACTGTTCAAGAGTCCGCTTCATTGCTACTATATACCTAAAAATGATGTGGTCTCAGCATAAATAATTTATGAGCACTAATAACCATTGACAATTCAGATGTGGTTAAAAAAATTCTCAACCCGTTTAAGAAAGGAATGGTGTTGTGAAAGCAGTTCTGTGAAAATGAGATTGGATGATTTGTACTAACTTTTCTTGGTGATTTAAATGTTATACAAATGAGTTTTATAATAAGCTCTGGTATCTTCTGATTTCTAGACTGAAGTCCTAAAAGGCCTATTTTGCGGGCGGGTATCCCAAAAACTGCCTGCAGATTACAGAACAAGGCAGCAGAACAATTCAACATCTTTCACTGAGAAAAGTGAACTAGCTTCATTGGCTCTCTGTAATTTAATATGTTAATTAGAGTCTAAAGACCAATTCACAAGCAAGCACTTCTTCCAGTATTTACCATCATACCCCCTTGGCTCTCTGAAATGATTAGTTGAAGCTCTCCACTCAAAAAGCTCATTATTTCAAATAACTAAACAAAGATGAAGGCAATATCGCTAAACAATTTGTTTTCATGACATTCAGACACTGCAGGAATCAAACCTTATTAAACAGAATCAAGAGAACCATGCTGTAAAAATATGTCGATCCTAACAAAAGACAAACATGTACTCTTTCACAGGATCAATACCTCTATGATGTCTAGGTTCAGACCGACTCCTTGGTGCTGACCATAAATTGATATTATATTATGCTGATTACGTAACCATAATACAGGCACAGTGAAATACGTCTACAGGGATTTTGAGATGAGGTATGTGATATTTACATGTAGAATTTTAAAAGGAACTTTTGTTGACCATACTTGTCTACAGTTTGGAGAGGGGGCACAGTGGTGTCATAGAAAAAATATAGAGGGTTTCTATCTCAATGGGATGTCATAGAAGTTCACAGTGGTATTAGTGTAGGGTAAATGGAGATGAAGGCTCCCTGGTGCTGTAACTACAGAAGAAAACTACACTCATTTTGAAGTCACCGGGCAACTTTTCCCTCAGATTCCCGAATCTCCCTCATGTACCACCTTTTCAAGTTTCTCAGAAATACATCAAAACTCTTTGCTATCTCAAAAGTATCAGCTGAGCTGACTTCTCAGATGTTTTGTTGTTGTTATTGTTGCCATCTTTTTTGTTGCCCACATACTGCACTAGCTCATAGTTTCATAGTTAGTAGGGTTGGAAGGGACCTGAGCAGATCATCAAGTCCGACCCCCTGCCATGGCAGGAAACAGTACTGGGGTCAAATGACCCCAGCAAGGTGATTGTCTAGCCTTATCTTAAAGACCCCCAGGGTAGGAGCCAGCACCACTTCGCTTGGAAGTTGGTTCCAGATCCTAGCCGCCCTGACAGTGAAGTAGCGCCGCCTGATGTGTAATCTGAATCTACCCTCTGCCAGCTTGTGACCGCTATTTCTAGGCACTCCAGGTATAGATTGGGGGAACAGGGACTCCCCCAATGCCTGCTGGTCCCCTCTGACTAGTTTGTAACAGGCAACCAGATCCCCCCTCAGCCTTCTCTTGTGGAGGCTGAACAGGTTCAGGTCCTGTAGCCTCTGCTCGTAGGGCCTGCCCTGCTGCCCCCTATCATGCGAGTAGCCCTCCTCTGGACCCTCTCCATGTTGTTCACATCCCTCTTGAAGTGCGGCGCCCAGAACTGGACACAGTACTCTAGCTGCAGCCTGACAACTGTTGCGTAGAGGGGGAGGATCACCTCCTTGGACCTACTCGAGATGCATCTGTGTATGCATGACAAGGTATGGTTGGCCTTCCTGACTGCCGGCCCATGTTCATCTTGGCATCAATGATGACTGCAAGATCCTTTTCTGCCTCTGCACTGACGAGAAGAGAGTTCCCCAGCCTGTAGGTATGGTGCCGGTTCTTCCTCCCCAGGTGCAGCACCTTGTCGCTGATGAAGATGTTGAACAGTGCGGGCCCGAGGACCGAGCCTGGGGGACCCCACTGCCCACATCCCTCCAGGTTGAAAATGACCCATCCACCACCACTCTCTGGGTGTGGCCCTCTAGCCAGTTAGTGACCCATTTGACTGTGTAGGTGTCGCCACCACAGTCCCCCAGTTTTTTAATGAGAACGGGGTGAGAGACAGTGTCGAACGCCTTCCAACACAGTGTCCCACCCAATTCTGGTAGGCAAGCTGAGGGAGTGTGGCATTTGTGGATCCACAGTCACTTGGGTGGCGAACTGGCTCCAGGGCCGCGCCCAGAGGGTGGTGGTGGACGGGTCGATGTTGACCCGGGAGGGTGTGGGCAGCAGAGTCCCCCAGAGCTCGGTCCTTGGGCCGGTGCTGTTCAACATCTTCATTAGCGACCTGGACAAGGGTGTGGAGAGCACCCTGTTCAAGTTCACTGATGACACCAAGCTGTGGGGTAAAGTGAATACCCCAGCAGGCAGGGACCGCATCCAGGCAGACCTGGATAGGTTGGAGAAGTGGGCGGATCTGAACAGGATGCGTTTCAACAAGGACAAGTTCTAAATTTTGCTACAGACTTCCAGTGTGACTATTATATGTTGTCTCTGTGCTTCTTCCCCGTTATCTGTCCAACAAGAATGATTAAATTTTCCCCCCCACCCCACCCCACCCCTTTTTTTGTTTACATTTGTTAGCATCTAAATAGCTGAGAGAGACAAACATTTGGAACAGGTTCTTCTCTAACTCTGGGTATATGAAATAAGGAGGCGGGAGCTTGACCTCATTGTGGGACTTTTTTTGAAAATGTATGATTGGCAAAGGAAGAAAGAAGGACAGGATTACTTGATCTCACCCAAGGACTTTTTCTATGAAAATAGGAATCAGGCCTTATTAAGACAATGCATCCTTTCAGTTCAATAGGAAATCTGAGTAATGACTACCAAATAATATTCTGCACCTTATGTTTGTGAATAGATACCTAATGCCTCTTTTTCTTGCTTCAATACAAGAGGTCAACATGTTGCATGCTGCTGATATATTGTATTAACTGTTATTATATGCATGCAAACCATACCTTCAAAGAAACTATGAATAATTTTGTTGGCTTCATGTCACTATCAACAGTGACGTTCAGGTGGCACTTTAAAACCCAGTAATCCCAACCATATAGCATCACAGCCCTTGCTACAACTGTAGAAATCGTTCTGCCACTGTTCCTAATTAGAGTAATATTATTATATGTGCTTATGAACAGTAGAAATTATATTTGCATTGCCTGGATCTATTTATTTATAATTTACACAATCTTCAGATGAAAATATCCCAATCAAACACATAAGGAAAACAAAATTTATATGGAAGTTTCTATTTATTTTAGAAATTATATTCTGCAAGGATATTTTTTTGCCAGTTTATTTTTTCCTGATAAAATACTGACAGTCTGGAAAACTGTAGCTGTCTTTTTCATTTAAAGTCATTTTTAAGTGGAGGTTCCTACCAAAAGGAGATTTACTTTTAGCTGGCTGGGAGGAAGCAAAGCTATCGCCTGCATTCAAAATTTTTTTGTTCCTTTGCACAACTTCACATGAATTTAGAGCTAATAAAAGGTGCCAGATGTTGAAGCCTCCTAAGATTTTCAGCCTTTTGAAGTGAATTGCTCTGCTAGTGTCTCTGTCAACTCTTCTGCGAAATCCTTGGTGCATTTGGGTTTATAGATGAGCAGGCTGCTCAGGGTTGCTTGTCCCTTAATTAATAGATTAACTGATCATACTCAAAGGATGCCATTTTGAGTCTTTCAGGAACAGCAGGAAGGTTTTTTCTTATACCTTACTCTGAAGTATCTAGTACTGACCACTCTTGGTGACTCTAAGGAGATGCTTAGCCTGCAGGGTGCTCAGCCTGACCTGTGTTTGTACAGATATGTGACCATAGGTGGTGGAAGGCCAGGGATAGTGGGGCTTATCTCCACCAAATCCAGGCAGCCCAGACACAGGCTCTGGATGGCTGCAGCACTGTGGGGAGGGGCATGCACAGAGACAAGCAGCCAGAGCCTGCAGACAGCTAGGAACTCAGCCCGGCCCAGCCATGTGTGGAACAGCGCCCAGCAAGTAAATATGTGAATGGGAAGGAGCATGGGGGAGGGAAGGGGCATGGTGGGGCACATTGAGGTCCCCAAGGGGGCGGTGAATGGGGCCCTGGGGTGGGTCGTGGGATGATCTCTGGGGCTCCCACTGTTGCCTGGGGCTCCCACTGCACCCCTGGAGCAGGCACAGGGGATACATGCCCCCCGACCAGTGCTGTGCGCAGGGCAAAGGCAAGATGCTGCTGTGGGCTATGCTCTACACCCCACTGCCAGTGGCCTCAGCAGTTACGCAATGCCACATGCCTCCCACTACTGGGCAGGTGGTGCAGCCAGCATGCAGGAGGCACATGGCGTCACACTGCTCCCAGGGCACTGGCAGTGAGGTGCAGACCCCAGCCCGCAGCAGCAGCCTGCCTCCACCCCACACACAGATTGGGGGGCCACATGCCCCCTGTGTTTGCCCCAGGGATGTGCACAGTGGCGGGAGCCCCCAGGTGCCCCTGGATGAGTCGCCTAGGCTCCAAATGTCCCACAACCTTCCCCAGCCATGGGGGCCCATTCACCTCACCCCCTGCCCCTGCCTCTGCCCTGCTCCTCCCTCACCATGGGGGACTTGATCTGCCCCCCTGCAACCCATCCCCACAACAGACATACATGCTGGGAGGGGTGCATACATGCTTGCACACACACGCACGCAGCCCCCCCAGATTATATTTTCTTCCTTTGGCTATGTATAAGACAAACTGATAAACAGATAAGAGCACTTGCAGATTAAGAAAGTATTGGGCTTGTGTAATAACTACCACCATGAAACTTGTAGAAAGGAGCACAAGTTGCAGGAGGGAAGAATTTAAGAGAGACACCAGAAGTTAGTCTGTGTGTATGTGGCTCAAATACTAGTTGCAGCTGTAAATAGATTTTATAATAAAAGCTCACATTAATTTTAGAAATGGTGGGTCTCTCCTGTTATTACTCAGCTTGCAGTAAATGAAATCTATACTGCCATATATTGTAATCCCTACTTCATTAAGGTTATCTTATCCTATTGTGCATTCACAATTTATGGTATGAAACTTGCTATTATAACTGGCAGGATGTTATCCACCACAACCTAGCTAAGTAATGTGTTAGAAATGTCAAAGAAAGCATTTCTTTCTGAAACTCTAGATATCAGATGCTTGTTTTAATAGCAAATTCCATATAGAAATACATAGGTGGAAGCAAAATGGCCTAGACTAGAGACAACCTAGCTTCTAAATACCATGGTCCAAGCTCATTGAATTACTTTCAGTTATTTTGTCAATTAGATTAAATCAAAAAGTAAGTTGTGAATGTAAGTCTGAGGAATTTATTTCTTCATTCACAGAAGCCATTCAATTTACTTGATATCTGTCAGACAAAAATGTCCTTTAAAAGTAAGTGGGTCAAAGCATTAGGACATTAGGAATGATCCTGCACTAGTTTCATAGATTTCATAGATTTCATAGACATCAGGGCTGGAAGGGACCTCGGGAGATCATCGAGTCCAGCCCCCTGCCCAAAAGGCAGGAAGTCAGCTGGGGTCATAGGATCCCAGCAAGATAAGCATCCAATTTACTCTTAAAGGTGTTCAATGTAGGTGCTTGAACCAGCTCCGCAAAACAATAGCATCTCTCCATTAGCTCAAATTCTTCTCAAACAGCTTACCAGCTGACCTGTTGATTAGTTCCAAAAAGCTGTAAGTGGTCACTGCCCCATTGAAATTGGAGAGACACACAAATAGACACCTCTCAGCATTAGCTAGCATACCACATGCCTAGGGTTGATGGGGCTGGGGTCCCTGCTGTGGGAGATGAGAGAGAGGGAGAAGGGGAGGCCTGCTTGAGCAGCAAACAGTGAGGGGGGCTATGGCAGAGGGGAGCCAGGCAGACCCTGCTGTGTCTGCAAGCTCTGCCAGAGCTTCAGCGAGGAAACAGAGGGGAGGTCCAGCTCAGCTATAGAGCAGAGAGCCCCACCCAGCCCAGAGAGCATGCCAGGATGCTTTGGGAGTCTGGTTTATCTTAAACCAGCAAGGGATCTGGGACAGACATTGCATAAACTGGTTTAAGTCAAATCAGTTAAGTCTGATACTACATTCAACCAGGTTTATCTCACACCAGTTTCAGCCATTTTCAAAGTGGTTTATGTGCACTGAACATCTGTTCTGTTACAGGTTTAAACCTGTTTCTGATCACTTAAACCAGTTTACGTGTAGTGTTGGTCCCCAGCCTTAAGATGCAGGTCTTTTACAGCAAGATGCATGCATGTTACTCGGGGCATGTTGCTTGTCCTTTTCTTCCAGATCATGCTGTCCCTCCCATTTGTCCTGCCCTGGCAGTGGCTACCATCATGGGACATACTTTTCATATCCTTCTGCGCAAGGTACTGCAGGACAGTGTTGCCACCAGAGAAGATTGGGTGATTAACATACTTGCCACAGGGGAACATAACAAAATAGCAGGCTTCTTGGCAATACACTCTGTCAGTAGGTGTTAAAAGCCTACATGGAGCTGCTGAGATGTCACTGACTCATTGTTACAGGTGGTTCTTATTATCCCTTAATACCAGAGAATTGGGAATGGGAAGGAAGAACCAGTGAGGGAAGCCTTAGGAACACATGTGCTCAAGGAAGACATTTGATATAATGATAATAACACTTTGCTCGTATAGTTGTTTTGCTTCAACAGAATTCAACCCCCCACACATAGCAGGTCAGTATTATTATTCCCATTTTACATGTAGGAAAATGAGACAGAGAGAGGGAGTGACTGTCTCAGTGTTTCTCAGCAGGGAGTAGACAGAGCCAGAAAAAGAATGCAGATCTCCTGAGTCCAGTGTCTCTGCTCTGTCTCCTAAGTGAACTGTGAGGAGATAAGCAGATAAGGGCAGGCTTAAGTTTGTCCCTGTCTGGCCAATCCACCCCCACTCCCGCCCCCTCCAGACCCCTGTGCAAGGAAGTAAACACTGTAATATATATATAAGCTTTTGAAATTGTCACTCAATTTACAAAAGGTACAGAGGGGTGCCTTGATTCCAGTGAGGGTGCCTCAAGTGCAATGAGGGGTGCCTTGAGACCAAAAAGGATATGAACCACTGTTCTAAAGATTTCATAGATTTCATAGATTTCATAGACATTAGGGCTGGAAGGGACCTCGGGAGATCATCGAGTCCAGCCCCCTGCCCAAAGGGCAGGAAGTCAGCTGAGGTCATAGGATCCCAGCAAGATAAGCATCCAATTTACTCTTGAAGGTGTCAATGTAGGTGCTGGCAGACTCTTCCAGACCTTGGGGGCTCGGACAGTAAAGAAATTCTTCCTTATGTCCAGCCTGAAATGGTCTTGCAGGAGTTTGTGACCGTTCGACCTCGTCATCCCTTGGGGCGCTCTGGTGAACAGATGTTCCCCCAGATCCTGGTGGTCACCCCTGATAAACTTATAGGTGGCCATCAGATCACCCCTGAGCCTGCGCTTTTCCAGGCTAAAGAGTCCGGTGGCTCTCAGCCTGTCATCGTAAGATCTGTTTTCCTGACCTCTGATCATGCGCGTGGCTCTCCTCTGGACTCTTTCAAGCTTCTCCACATCCTTTTTGAATTGTGGAGCCCAAAACTGGACGCAGTACTCCAGCTGCGGCCTCACCAAGGCCAAGTACAAGGGGAGAATGACGTCCCGGGATTTGCTCGAGAAGCATCTATGGATGCACGCCAGCATTTTGGTCGCTTTACTAGCCGCAGCATCGCATTGGAGGCTCATGTTCATCTTGTGGTCAATGATGACCCCCAAGTCTTTTTCTTCTGTAGTGCTAACCAACGTAGCACTGCCGAGCCTATAAGGGTGCTGCAGGTTTTTCCTCCCAAGGTGGAGAACCTTGCATTTTTCGGTGTTAAACACCATGAGGTTCTCGTCTGCCCATTTGCTGAGCTTGTCCAGGTCAGCCTGGATCACCCGCCTATCTTCTGGCGTGGATGCTTTGCCCCAAAGTTTGGTGTCATCGGCGAACTTGGCCAGTCCACTCCTGACTCCAATGTCCACATAGTTAATGAAGATGTTGAACAATATGGGTCCCAGGACAGAGCCTTGAGGGACCCCACTGGTCACAGGTCACCATGATGAGTGACTGCCATCAATCACAACCCTCTGGGTCCGACCACGAAACCAATTTCCCAGCCAGCGGATCGTGGTGGAGCCAAAGCCACGACTGGGCAGTTTGGCCAAGAGGTGATCATGGGATACCAGATCAAAAGCTTTTTTGAAGTCAAGATATATGACATCAATCTCTTCTCCCTTGTCCAGGTGATAGGTCACCTGGTCATAGAAGGAAATGAGATTGGTCAAACAAGACCTACCCGCAACAAACCCATGCTGGCTATCCCTTAGAATGGTAGCCTGGGCCAGTCCCTCAAGGATGGCCTCCTTAATAAACTTTTCTAAGATCTTCCCCAGGATAGAAGTCAGGCTAATGGGCCTGTAGTTAGCCAGATCCACTCTCCTCCCTTTCTTGAAGATTGGCACCACATTGGCCTTCTTCCAGTCTTCGGGCACTACACTAGAGCGCCAGGAGTATTCAAAGATCCGTGCCAGGGGCTGGGCTATGACGCTCGCCAGCTCCTTGAGTACCCTGGGGTGCAGGTTGTCAGGGCCAGCTGACTTGAAGGTATCCAGCTTCTCAAGGTGTTCCTTCATGAGGTCAGCATTGATGGAGGGTAGGGGATCCCCCTCACCCGGATCTCCCTGTCCCATAGCAGGCATGGGCATCCCGTGTGACTGGTGAAAGACTGACGCAAAGTACCTATTTAATAGGTTGGCTTTTTCCTGGGCGTCAGTTGTCAGTTGCCCCATCTGGTTTAGCAGGGGTCCAACATTGCCCTTGCTTTTCCTCCGGCTCCCCACATATCTGAAAAAGGACTTTTTGTTGTCCTTGATGCCTGAAGCTAGTTGGAGTTCAGTTGCAGCCTTGGCTTTCCTGGTTTGCTCCCTGCAGGACCGGACCAGCGTGGAGTAATCCTCCTTGGAGGTGAATCCCATCCTCCATCCTTTGTAGGCTTTCCTTTTTAGCCACAGTAGGTCCGCTAGGTCTCTGGAGAGCCAGGGGGGCTGCTGTGCCTTCTTGCTGCCTTTCCTCCGTGTTGGAATAGATTTAGCTTGTGCACTGAGGATCGCTTCCTTGAGAAGCAACCACTCTTCTTGAACTCCCAACTCCCTGGGGTCATGGTCCCTGAGGGCCTGACTGACTAGCCTCTTGAGCTTGTCAAAGTCAGCTTTTCTGAAGTCAAGGACTTCTGTGTTGCTGCCTGACTTGCCAGCTTTACGGCGGATGGTGAAGGTGATCAGCTCGTGGTCGCTGTCACCCAGCTTCCCATCTATCACTAGGTCGCCGTTTGGGTTGTCCCCCGTAGCCAGTACCAGGTCGAGCAGCGCTTTGCCTCTCGTTGGCCCATAGACTTCTTGAGTCAGGTAGAGGTCATCCACGCACGAGAGAAAGCTTTGCGCCCGCTCAGATTTAGCTGAGTGATCTTCCCACGAGATGTCCGGGTAATTGAAGTCACCCATGACAACCAAGGTCCTGGAGCAAGTGGCCTCAGTCAGTTCCCGGGCGAACTCCTGGTCAAGCTCGGGACTTTGAGTGGGAGGTCTGTAGTAGACTCCCACCGTTGTGTCCCCTGTGCCGAATTCCCCACAAATTTTTACCCAGAGGGTCTCTAGCTGTCCATGCTGGTCGCCAACATCAGGAATCAACAGAACAAACACAAGCAAAGCAGGAGAGCATGGTACCATATACAGGATGTGGATGTAGTGGCAAACATTGAAAAAACTCTAACAAATCTCTAATTAGAGAACCAGATCATACACTGAATTTCAGTTTATTCATTTCTGAACTCAGTCTTACAGCATATAGTCACAGATTATTATATTTACCAAAGTAAATATATTCCCCTGAAAGCGCTGTTTAAATTACAACATGTTTCTGAAGGGCCAAACACTTGTGCTAATTACTGAATAAATGTAAAGATTGTGGCCAGCTGGTGTTTCAACACAGCACAAACCAGTATAAAAATTTGCTTTCTCAGCAACCAAAATGTATTCAAGCTACAGCTCTGCCCACAATGGGCACAGAAGCATGCTCACTTTAACTAAATTTAAATAAAGTGAGGCATATTCTCAGCTGGCATAACATGAACATCAGTGAAGCCATGGCAGTTTACAAGAGCGCAGGATCTAGCTTACCAGTAGTTATGATGTCGCCTGACATTTGTCTTAGAATTGTGCTTTAAACTATGTTTTAAAGCTATAAACTATCAGACTGCACCTACGTTAGAAAACTTTATGCTCATTTCACAGAAAAATCAAGAATGCATTTATATTAAGTGTGCAAGCAGCAGTGTAGAAAATGTTTGGATTCTTGCAGCACACTATTGGAGACTGCACAGTGCACTGAACTTTTAGTTACAGGAGCATCTACTGGGACAAAACATTTATTTTAAAAGAAAGAAACAAGAACAGTGAATTTTATAGATTTCACATGCTGTATTTTCCCAGCTGCAAAGTATCCTGACATGTCAGATTCTTAAAAAATAATCATATATTTTGTTGTAGTCAACACCTTGGGACTGAAAGGAGTCATGGGGTGCGTCCCCACACACAACATGTGAGTTTGCCATGGCACAAATAGCAGAAGCACACATTTGTGCCGCTACTTTTTGTCATTGCGCACCCCTCCACGTGGAGTTTGCTTCAGGGAAACTGCCATTTCCTCACTCCTCCCAGCTTCCAACATGCTGGAGGAGCTGGAACAAGCAGTGAAACACTCTGGCCAGCAGCTAGAGCGTCTCCCTGGAGATCACAGCCTCCAACTGCTTCAGTACTTGCTCCTGGAGCGTGTGCCATGCTGTTTTGCGGGTTTTTTGCAATTTTTTTTTTTGTTGGATACTGGGAGTTCCCAGTATCAGTGGAGCCATGGCAGGCTGTGGCACCTGAAGCTGTTCAGGCTCCACAAGAGAAGGCTGAGGGGGGATCTAGTGGCCTGTTACAAACTAGTCACTACCAGGAGTGACTAGAAATAGCGGTCACAAGCTGGCAGAGGGTAGATTCAGATTAGACAACAGGAGACGCTACTTCACTGTCAGGGCAGCTAGGATCTGGAACCAACTTCCAAGCAAAGTGGTGCTGGCTCCTACCTTGGGGATCTTTAAGAGGAGGCTAGACAAACACCTTGCTGGGGTCGTTTGACCCCAGTACTCTTTCCTGCCATGGCTTGGGGGTCAGATTCGATGATCTGCTCAGGTCCCTTCTGACCCTAGAAACGATGAAACTGAAATTTTGGCACCAAGCTGCAAATTTCAGTGCAGTTTGTGGCACCTCAAACAGTTTCAAGACACTATAAACTGCATGTGCATGGTTGTCTGGATGCACCCATGTCAACTTGTCCACTCATCTTGTGACAATCTGTAATATTCTTTAGTTCTGTGTATTTACTTTCCTTTGGTAAAGAATTAGTTATAGTCTCTAATGCAGCTATACAAAGTACATTCTTCACCTTATGCACCATCTGCATAAAGATATTTCTTCTAAATTTGCTTCATGCTTTGTCCCTTGCAAGTTTCTGTTTAAACACTTGCTTTTCAGTCACTTTTTCAGCATCCTATAGAGCTCTAGAATTATTACATATGCTTCATATCACCTATGTTTTGCATAGGTACAAAGAAATGTAAGATCAGCACTTTAATTTCTGTCTTTTTAAAGAACAGGGACTTTGTTTTCCTAATGTCTCCTGATATCTGTGGCCCTAGATACTTATTAGCATTTTACCTTTTTTTCATTTTTTTCAGTTCCTCTGGGTCTTCCCGAGCAAGGTGACCAAATATTCTTGACTAATAACAACGAGTATGATCAGTTACACCAAGAACACAATAGCAGAAGGTATTTTTTTAAGGAAAAAAAGCAAGTTTAGATACTCAGTTGATGTAAACTGGCACAGTTCCACTGCTGTTGATGCAGTTACACCAGCTGAAGATCTGCCCCAATGTCAAAAGTACTTCAAAAACCATACCATTCTTTAAAGTTTAAACATGTGTTTTAAATACTTCTTTGAAGCGGGTTTTCCCTAGCAGGGTACTCTTAGAACAATCCAGTGATATATCCTTGGTCAAAGACTTGCAGGAGTATTGACTGAACTCTAGTATTACTATTCAGACTATTCTTTTTAAACTATGTATTTTCATAATACAAATTAATAAACATGACAAAATTAATACAGGTAGAGTAAAGCTAGTGAACAAGGGGATTATACCAGTGATCTCATACTTGAATTAGCTTCCCAAAGAGTGCAGACGGAAGAGGCCTGTACTGGTAGCTGTATTGCAATACGAGTTTTGCCAATGATTTTGAGCTAAGATTTCATGCTTAGCTTTTGTGGTTTTCAAGAAGCAATGGTGGCATCAGTCCAGCTACCATTCCAGCTGTGCTAAGCCAAACTGTAAAGAAGCCTGGTGTGATAATAAAAGCTAGCACTAGGAGACATAAAATCTAAGTTCTGTTGCCAATTCTGCTCTGGAATTGTTTGCATGATCTTGGGCAAATTGCAAGAGGCAGCAGATGGCTTTCTAACTGCTGGAAATGGGAGAACTGCTTAGCTGAAGTGGCATAAAGAACAGAGGGAAAAGGGGAGGGGGCTCCTGAGAAAGATAATATAATGAATGGCTTCTTGGAAAGGGAGAGTAACTGGGAAGGAGGCAGGGGAGGAACAAGCAAGAAAGTTGGCTGTGGAAAGAGGGAAAGTCTACTTCACACCCCAAGAAGCATTGCCCACACCTAGCTGTATATTCCCAGCCCTCCATGGCTGGTATTGGATATAAGGCATAAAAATAGGTTTATGTTAGACATCAAAGGTAGGATCCTGAGCTCTCAAGCTGATACAGGATCATTTTGGTTCCTGAATAGTGTAATTATTTTTCCAAAAGGAGAAAAACTATGCAGCAAAAGCTATTCCTCAGTCACTGTTAATGTTCCAGGTAGTAAAACTAAGGGTGCTGAAACTTCCTCATACAGTACAGCGGACTCAGTAACATTGTATTCCTCACCAAATAACAAGAACGGGAAACTCTGTGATCTCATATAAGGTGAACTTCCTATGGCCAGGAAATGATTTATTGAAATTATTTTTTCTGTGAAGTCTATAGTCTCGGAGTGGAGGAAAAATCTGAAGAAAGGATTTTTTAAAAAGGCTGGATGGAAACGTAGCTATTTTTATTTTGCTAACCAAGATTAATTTTGAGAAGATGTTTCATTTTAGTAGCAAGAACTAAATTACAGACAGGATGACAGATGGGTTCTGGGCTGAATACAAGGCTTCATGTCATTTAAATGGCTCTGCTAACATAAGGCTGTAGTGACAGGACTAGTTTAGAAATTTAGAAACAGTTCTATTCAAATTCAACTTATGGATAAGTTTTCATTAAAATATATTTTGATAAAATGCCCTTTCTCTGGGGATGATCCATGGGTAATATCTTTCTCAATGCTACTCATTTTGGCAAATAAAATATCCTAATTTTTATTTTATTATTGTTGAGAGAGTTCACTTAGGGGGCTAGAAGTCTTCAAACCCACAACCCTAACATTGAATCTGGCTTTCCCGACAACACCTCATTTCCTGGACCTCTGCCTCATCCCAGCCTTACATGCATGATCCAAAGCCTTGTCTTCAGCACTGGACTTTTCTTTAACAAGATCTTGTGGGCTTTATTTTTCCACTAGACCCATCAGTTGTGAGGGGGGTTGAGGGAGCTACAGTGAATTTTGAGGTGGCTACAGCCCCACCCATAGCTTGCCCCCAGCGCTGCTGCTGCCCACCCGGAGTGCAGCCCAGCTCAGCCCAGTCCCCCCACTGGGAAGAAGCCGGCATTACCCCAGCCCCAACCTGCAGCAGCAGCCCACCATCACCCTGCACAGGTCTGGGGGCACACGCCCCATCATGTCCTCCTGGGGTGGGTGCAGCAGTAGGAGTCACGCCCCCCTTCCCCTGTACCCTGCTGATGGGCCACTCATGGCTCAGTCTTGCACTCTGGCTTGGCTGTGCAGCACCTGCCCTTGCCCTACTCCTTCCCAAACTATTGTGGCATAATTATAATATATATATTTAATTCATATATTAATAATGCATTTGTAGCCTGCCTTATATCACATAATTGGTAACATTAAAAACAAGAAAAAAATATAAAGGCATGAGCTGAAACTTTGAGACAGAAGGGTACCCTTGTTAAAAAATGTTGAAAACCCCTGTTCTAACCTATGAACCCTCACAACGCCCTGGTAAGAGAAGGAAGTACTATTATCCTCATTTCACAAATGGAGAACTGGAGTAGACAAACCAAGGAACGTGTCCAAGATGATGGAACAGAGAACTGAATCCCAGGCTAATGCTCCAGCCACTGGCCCATCCTTCCTCTTGAGCTAGGTACAGACATTCAAAAAGCCCAAGGCAGAATTGATCTAAGTTACACAGTTTTCTGTAAGCAGCATATTTTAAATTGGTAGCAAACGGAGCACACATTTACCCTTTGTTGGGGGGGAGGCAAATCTTAAATCAGGTTCTTCCATTTTTAAACCAGTCTGTATGTGCTGAATTTCTGTTTTGTTATGGGTATAGATTGGTTTCCAATCACTTATACCAGTAAAAGTGTAATGTCTGTACCTAGCCTTGAAGGCAACATCTCCTGCTCTACAAAAGATGTATATATAACCACTGGGGAGTAATAAGGGTGATGTATCTCCTCCCTACTCCAAGACTCACGTGAAGACATCTCTCTGAGCACCCCGCTCTAAGCCAAAGTGCCTACCGTTCTCTTAAAATGTTGGTGAGAAATGA
The DNA here is from genome assembly GCF_052110815.1 of Crocodylus siamensis. Classification (NCBI taxonomy): domain Eukaryota; kingdom Metazoa; phylum Chordata; order Crocodylia; family Crocodylidae; genus Crocodylus; species Crocodylus siamensis. The sequence continues at coordinate 72,386,649 of NC_143398.1, forward strand.
CTCTACTGAGTTATCTCAAAAGCATGATAGAGAACTAGCTTGAAAACCACAGGTAGGGAAAGACTGTAGCTACTGCAGAGATTCTTTGTGAGTGGCATCCTCAACTAAATGTAAATGGTCATATTACAATAGCTTAAAATTTACCTGTGGGCACCAGATCTCTAGATTTTATAAAGACTGGTCCCTGGAAATTTTTTCCTAAATTTTGGCAATCCTGGAGATGTTCACAAAGACAGATTGCTAGGCTGAGCTAGCATGACAGTGCATGCTTTGAAAGTTCAGTGGAAGAAATGTAGCCTGCTGATGAAGGTACTATTTTAAGAAATTGATTCATGATCATTTTAGCTAAAAAAGGCCTGCTAGGTCATCTTGTCTATCCTTCAGCCAGTGCAGGATTACTGCACCTCTCTGTATATAAATTAATATACTTTTTGTCAGATACCGTTTATGTAAAAGCACAAAAGTGTTGCCTACACACTGTGCACTTATTTTGAGTTTATGATACGCACATCTGCAAATCTGTATTTAGAAAGTCCCAGGGCACAAAAAGCCACCAATTTGTAACATTTGCAAACAACTGAGTGAATCTAAAGGCAAAGTATCACTGTTCCTAATTAGGCACATATATTCATGGAATGGGAATGACAAAGGGAAGAATATAATTGTTGACATCATCAGACTTCACCATTTAAAACTCATTATACCTCAGATGTGGTAATGGAAAAGGTTATGTGCCCATCATTTTGAGACTGGACACTTCAGCTTAATTTTGGCAATTGGTGGACATGTTTATATGTGCTTACTGCACAGTAAACTTTCCCTGGGAGACTGTGTATACGTGTATCTGATGGGAGCAGTTCAGTGTAGGGCTACTCCAGCCCCGCTCTGCCTCCCTAAAGTAGTCAGGGGGCATTGGGATCAGGCATGGCCTCCAGGAGGACATAGAAACCTGTCCCCTCTCTGGGGCAGCTGCCTTCCAGCCCTACATCCCAATCCATAAATCAGGGAGTGGGGCTGGGAAATGGTCCCCTCCCCCAGCAGCTGCTTCCTAGCCCAATGGCCTGATTGATTGATTGGGGTGCAGGGTTGGGAAACTGGCCCCTCTCCCAGCAGCTGTTTCCTAGTCCAATGCCCCAACAAGTAGTAGCTAACCACGCAGTAGACTAATTTACTGTGCAGTAAATGATGCACAAGTGTTTAATTTACTGTGATTAATCTGCTACAGTAAAGCATCTTGTGTAGATCTCTAATTTTTAACACTCTCTTAACTCCAAAATTTAATGAGGAAGCTGTTGGGAGTGGGTAATATAAGGCTATGGTCTCCGCCTGCTTGATGTTTTACTGGGGTGAGCCATGGAGAAATTGGATGGTCCTGTCACTATCAGCCTCTGATGTTCTCTCATCTGCCATGTCTTGATGTCTATTTTTAATTATCAGGAGTTGGATATAGGCTTAATGATGTGGACATTGGAGTCAGAAGCGGACTGGCCAAGTTCACCAATGACACCAGACTTTGGGGCAAAGCATCCACACCAGAAGACAGGCGGGTGATCCAGGCTGACCTGGATAGGCTCAGTAAATGGGCGGATGAGAACCTGATGGTGTTTAACACCAAAAAATGCAGGTTCTCCACTTTGGGAAGAAAAACCTGAAGCATCCTTATAGGCTTGGCAGTGCTACGCTGGCTAGCACTAAAGAAGAAAGAGACTTGGGGGTCATCACTGACCACAAGATGAACATGAGCCTGCAATGCGATGCTGCGGCTAGTAAAGCAAGCAAAATGCTGGCTTGCATCCATAGATGCTTCTCAAGTAAATCCTGGGATGTCATCCTCTCCTTATACTCGGCCTTGGTGAGGCCGCAGCTGAAGTACTGCGTCCAGTTTTGGGCTCCACAATTCAAAAAGGATGTGGAGAAGCTTGAAAGAGTCCAGAGGAGAGCCATGCGCATGATCAGAGGCCAGGAAAACAGACCTTACGATGACAGGCTGAGAGCCATGGGGCTCTTTAGCCTGGAAAAGTGCAGGCTCAGGGGTGATCTGATGGCCACCTATAAGTTTATCAGGGGTGACCACCAGGATCTGGGGGAACATTTGTTCACCAGAGCACCTCAAGGGATGACGAGGTTGAATGGTTATAAATTACTAAAAGACTGTTTCAGACTGGACATAAGGAAGAATTTCTTTACTGTCCAAGCCCTCAAGGTCTGGAACAGCCTGCCATCGGAGGTGGTTCAAGCACCTACATTGAACACCTTCAAGAGTAAATTGGATGCTTATGTAGCTAGGATCCTATGACCCCAGCTGACTTCCTGCCCTTTGGGCAGGGGGCTGGACTCGAGGATCTTCCGAGGTCCCTTCGAGCCCTAATGTTTATGAAATCTATAAGCATTTAAAACATTATCATATTGTAAAATGTAGTTTTACCCTGACTCCTAGATTTATCTAGGAGGCTAAACAAACCGAATACAGATGGAAACCATGTTTCTTGCCCACAGTTGTGCACAGCTGGAATGTGCAAAGCCTTAATCTCTCTTCATAAGAGTGTTAGGAAATTCAGGCTTTACTGTAGAGCCTGAATGGGTACTAATGATGATATCATATTCACTTATTATGATCATGGTATAGTATTAGTAGAATTGAAAGGGAAAGTAACAGGCTGGAGGGTGGTTACAGGTGGAGTTCCTCAAGTTTCAGCACATAAGTAAGGTCTGTGGGATTGAAGTGGTGCATTTAAGCAAACATTTCCTTAGCTATATTACTTACTAACCTTTAGATTACTAAAATTGTTTTAAAATCATGTTTATTTATCAATAGGGAGTTTGTTATTGTTTGTTTCTTTGCTTAATGCCAATTGCCTTTTTTAAAGTCTGAAGCAAGCTTTTAGTACTGTAATACCTGAATTTTTTAAAACTATAAATATCCAGTGGGACTACTTTTTTTTTTAAATATTTCCATTAGGAAAGGTTAGGAAAGGGTTTTCCTTTAAAAAAAAACAACAACACATGTCTGTCTATCATGTGGTTTACAAAACTATTTTTTAAAAAAAATTTAGGGTAGGATTTTCAAAATTACTTCATCCTCACCTAAAATATACTCTCGCTGAGCTTTTGTGAAAGTCCCAAATTTACTATAAAGTTTGGGCTAAGTTGTAATTGGCAGTGCCTTGAATGTATTATGACAAGTAAAAAAAGACACTGGCTGTGGTAAATATTGCTGCATCACTCCATCTCTCCATACTGTTCTTTATAACAAGTGCAACTCCCATAGCAGTAGTAACTCCCATAGTAGTAACAGATATATAAGTTGTTTTCACTATGTTAAACACCTAGAAAATTATACATGTGCGGGAGGGAACAAGCAAAACCTTAACGATCTAAACCTTGTACGTCAAGGCCTGAGGAGGGAGAGTAGAGATGTTCCAGTTTCACAAAGGAAAAGCCATAGTTTAGCTTTAAAAGGAAGAGGAAAGGGAATGTGACTGTCTCATCTACTGTCTCCACCTTTACCAAAACTAAAAAGCAACCCTGCCCCTGGTAGTGATAACCAGCGGTCAGTGCTTGTCTCATCTTCAACTATCTCATTCTCCAGCTATTTTTCACAGTATGTTTTTGCTCTAACTTTATGGTTACTTTACATTGGGTGGAGTGCCTGATATTCCACATAGCCTGGGCATAATACTCGTGTCTGAGAATATTTTTCCAGAGCATATGAATTCTCAGGTTTTTTTAATGGATTCCTCTGCCTCTTTCTGTTACAAACTTGTCAGAAGCTGCCATTCTCCATTCCTTTATTCACACAAGTAATCCCTGTTCATTGGACAATCCCACTGAAGTCAAAGGCACTGCTGGGGTGTGTGAAGGATTTGCATAATCAAGCTTATAATTTTGGAAACTGTGCCATCAAAATAGAATGAAATAAGTAAGGCAACTAAGCTGGATTCCCAATTTTCATGTTTACAAAGATTGCTGATTTGTAAAGGATGAAGGAAACATCATGTATAATTTAACAATTTGCATTGCATTCATTGCATCCAAACTTTTTTAAGATCACCTACAGACAGCCCAGCAAAATGTAAATAATTGATATCCACTGGTGTAGAAGACAGTAGAGCCCCCATACTGTTTCCCGTGCCTTACTGATTGCCTATGGATGCTATTGTATTGTCCATAGGCTTAGGATTCACTTTCACAGTGCTTCACTGTATTTTCATTAATTTCCTAAGGAAGAGTAGACAGTTCACTTAGAGAAGAGTTTCCTTCTTACAATACCATGCAGTACATCTGGACTTTTCCCCACATTGTAAAACCCTAATCATACACTGAGTGAAATTCAGATCTGGGTTCAGTCTTATTAGAAGGTACATTCTTTCATTTTTGAATTAGGCATTGATAACTACATGATGGCAATTTAAAGCTACTCCATATAAGTTTTTTATGGCTTAATTTTTTAGGGACAAAAGTTCTGATACCATTGCTAACTGCAAGACACAGGAACAGATCCTACACACCCTCTTAGGCATCTGAAGTGGCACTTAATCAGCTTTTAGGCATCTACATTTCTAAGGGTGCTTGTACTCCCTTAGAAATTGAAGTCCCTAATAAAATGTTAATGCATCTACTTTTGTAACAGGGGTGTAGGTTGTAGCTGTGTTGGTCTAAGGACATAAGCAGACAAGGTTTTTTGGGTGAATCTGATATCTTTTATTAGACCAACTTCAATAGCTGGGAAACGATTTTTAAGGAAGCTTTCGGGTTCAAAAACCCTTTGTCAGGCTGAGGAAGTTTCAGCAGTTGCTGTGTGCTCTTCCTGGATGGAATGAAGAGTAAAGAAGCCAGAGGCCGGGCTGGTATGCATGCAAGATAGGCAGTCAGTGAAGTTGTAGACAGAGGAGTCAGCGGGTGAGAGACAGGCTAGGGAGAGGGGGCGAGAGAAGGGGGATGAATAGTGGAGAGGTACCTGGGGAGTCAGATGTGAGGCAGGTTATAATGTGTCATAAATCCGATGTCTATATTTAGTCCATGATTTTTAGCATCCAGGAAGGAGGTTGATGAAGTGGAGTTCATAGGCTCGTCTTTGGGAAGTGTTTTGTAAGTGTCCTTTGAGGATCAGGACTGAGATTGGAGAGAGAGTGGTTTTCTTGTGAGAAATGTGCCCCCACGGGTAATTGGGTATTCCTGTCTTTGATAGATTTCTGGTGTGTGTTCAGCCTGGTGTGCAGTTGTTGTTTGGTCTCTCCTACGTGTTTTCCATCAGGGCATTTGGATGAGTACATTTCTGGAGGTGTAGCTGTAAGATCCGGGAATGCTGATGGCTCTGTTGTGGGGTGTAGTAATTGTGGTGGAGGTGGAGATGTGTTGGCAGGTTTTGCATTTCTTGTCGTGGCATGGTCGGGATCCATTTGGTGTGTTCTGGGCTTGAGGAAGTTTGCTTCTGGTGATGAGGTTAGTGAGGTTCGGTGCTTGTTTGAAAGCTAGGATGGGTGGCTCTGAGAAGATCTCTTTAAGAATAGGGTCTCTTTCTAGTATGGGTTGCCATTGTTTGAGGATTTTCCGTACGGGTTCAAAGGAGGGGTGATATGTCATAACCAACAGTGTGTGATTCATGTGAGTTTTTCTTCTGTCTGCAGCAATTCTTCATGTAGTATCTGGGTGGCTCTTTCAAATGTGCGCTCTGTCTCTCTGGAGGAGTGTCCTTGTTGTGTGAAAGCCTTTTTAAGATTGGTGAGGTGGCAATCCCAGGTGTTCTCTGGAATGCAAATTCGGTGGTATCTGAGGGCTTGGCTGTATATCACAGCTTTTTTGGTGTGTTTAGGGTGATTCCTGGTTCTGTGCAGATACGTATGTTGGTTTGTGGGTTTCTTGTATAACACGGTCTGTATTTCATCGTTCTGGATACTGATCATCGTGTCTAAAAAGGAGATGTTGGTGCTGGAGTATTCCAGAGAAACTCGGATGGAGGGATGGTGATTGTTGAATTTCTGATGGAACTCAATCAGAGATTGCAGGTTTTCAGTCCAAATGATGAAGATGCCATCTATATATCTTAACTGTAGCAAGAGTTTGATGGTGCAGTTCTTGAGGAAAACTTCTTCCAGGTGACTCATAAAAAGGTTGGCATACATATTGGCACCGTTTTGGTGCCCATAGCTGTTCCCATCATATGGAGGAAGTGTTGGTTATTAAAAGTGAAATTGCAGCAGTGTGAGCTGGGGAAGAAGTTGAGGGGACTGTTACCAATAGGATTTCTTTTTGCCAGAGCCCCCAAGGATTGACACGGCAACTTGTCTGAAGTGGTATCAAGTGAACTTTACTAGTAACCCCTACGCAATATTACAGGTTTCCTCCCTGTAATACAACCTGGTAAGTGGCTCCTTAAACATTACAGCAGCAACCTTTGGGGTACCAGGCTTTTCTGCTGTTCAGGCATCAGCTATCCCTGACCTCCCAGTACCACAGCATGCCAACACCACACCTTTCCTTTATTTGTCCGTTGCTTTTGTAACTTTTCTTGTCCCAAATTGTCCAATCCCCTGATACTGTGCCAAGTATTCCTTATATGGTGCACCAATCCCCGGCACTGTGTAATTTTTAGTATCCAGGAAGTTGATGAAGTGGAGTTCATGTGCCCCCACATTTCTCACAAGAAAACCACTCTCTCTTCAATCTCTCAGTCCTGATCCTCAAAGGAAACTTCCAAAACACTTCCCAGAGACAAGCCTACAAACTAAAGTTCATCAACCTCCTGGATGTTAAAAATCATGGACTAAATATAGACATTGGAACCTCCCTGACATCTGACTCCCCAGGTACTTCATCCCCCTTCTCTCTCCCTCTCCCCCCAGCCTGTCTCACCCACTGACTCCCCAGTCTACATCTTCACTGACTGCCTATCTTGCATGCATATCGCCCCAGCCTCTGGCTTCTTTACTTTTCATTCCATCCAGGAAGAGCACACACCAACTGCAGAGACTTCCTCATCCTGACCAAGGGTTTTTGAACCTGAAAGCTTGCTTAAAAATTGTTTTTTCAACTATTTAAGTTGGCCTAATAAAAGATATCAGATTCACCTAAAGAACCTTGTCTGTCTACTTTTGTAATGTATCTTCATCTTAGACTAAAGAACCTTTATCATAAAAAACAATGAGGAGAACACACCTCTTTAGCTCAATACTAGGGGTTAGCCTCATGTCTCACTTTCCAAGGAAGTGCTCTAACCACAAGGCTATGGGCTAAGCAAGGCTGAGGACATCCTCCATTGGTCCTATTAGTGTGTGGCCTCCTGGGCAGAAATAAACACAAAAGTCACAGTGTTAAAGGGAGACCATCCAAGGTAGAGCCTGATTCTATAGACTAGTGAGGAGAGTACTGTCCTGTCTGGTTATCCCATGTTTCTGGGCTTTCTGGTTGCCACGGAGCCAGGACTTTTCCCCACTCGTGTTTGTTACTGCTGTCTGGGGTGTAAGAGAGAATGAAGATTTGCCTTCCTCATAAGCATTAGGTGTTGGTCACAGCCAAGCCTGAGGATTTTAACTGGAGTATCCTGATACTCTTGCCAGTACCTAAAAACCCCCAGAGATTCATGGCCAGAGGATCTTGCCTGTCTGCTCAAGAGAATCTGACCACCACATGTGGAGTCAGGAAGGAATTTTACTTTGTGGTGAGACTGACGCTGACTGTAGGGTTTTCAACCTTCTCTGTAACAAGGATCATGGTCATCCTCCTTGGAATGTATGTTAACAAGGTACTTCCTGTTCTTGAAATAGGAGGACATTGACAGTGCCTTCATCCCCCTCCTTTACCCGTGGTAAATTAAAGGGTATTTTTGATTCCCGGTAGGTATGAATGATGGCTGTTCCCAACATTTAAGAACAAGTTAGACAAATATTTATCTAAGATGGTTTAGATGGGGATGGTCCTGCCTTGAGCAGGGAATTGGACCAGATAGAAAAATAGGGCTTGAAGGGACCTTAGGAAGCTATGTTCCTATGATATTGATTTGGAATATAGGATTTCCTGTACTGGATGAGACCAGCTTTCCACCTAGACCAGTTGTGTTCTGTCTCCGAAAGCTTTGACATCTGCTTCAGAGAAAGGTGCAAAGCACCCGCTGGGGACGCATAGGAAAACCTGTCCCAGAGAAAGTTTCTTCCTAAGCTCTGTTTAACAGAAATCACATTAACTTTTAAAGAATGAATGGTTATAACTAGGGACTTGCTGAAATCATGATTTCACGATTTTGGGAAATATTGTGATTTTGGGCAGGCCCTCCAAAAAAGTATAGGGTCCACACTTTTGGTGGGGTCCCTGAAAACCCCCCCACCAAAAATAAAATATTTGCTCCCTCTGGGGAGCCAGCAGTCCTTCTGGCCGCTGTGGCCACACAGCCCACCAGGGGGGAAGGGGGAAGAGGGGTTGCTGGCACAGCAAGATGGCTGCCATTTTCACCCCTTGCCACTGACTTACTGCAAAGGTTGTCCCTCATATGACCCCACCCATCATCACCAATCAGCGGTGAGGGGGGAAAAGCCATATGACAGACAGCCTTTGCAGCCAATCAACAGTGAGGGGCAGGGCCATTGGGGCCCATTGGCCAATCAGAGGTGTAGAGGGGGGAATGCTGTGCTTCACTCACAAAAATGGCTGCTTGGCCCTCAGTCTGCCCATGAAATCAGCTGGCAGCCACCTTGACTTCAGTAGACCCCTAGTTATAACCAGGGATCTGGGTTTTCTGTTTGCTGTGGAAAAACACTATTTTTTCTTTAAACAAGAAAAAAACAGATTTTCTCCTTTAAAGGAGAGAAATGCAGGGTTTCCCTTTGCAGGCTGGCAGAGTTCCAGCCTGCAAAGGGCTAATTGGGCCTATTGGGAGCAGGATGAGGACTCAGTGTGCACACATACACATGCACATATGCACATGACAGCCAGGCAGTGTGGTATAGAGCAGCTCCTGCAGGTAAGTCTATGGGGGGGCATAGGCAAAGTGTTGGGGGGCAGGGGTGGACATAGATGATACAGGAGGGGCAGACAGAGATGGCAGTGGCTCGCTTTGGGCAACCACAGTGAAGGAGGGAGTGAGGATTGGCTACTGGGGCTGGGAGTGCTTCCCAGCCGGGGTGGTGTGTGGGGCCTGGGACCAGGACAGAAATGCACAGCCATGGGGCCTCACTGGGGGAATGGGACAGAGTCACGAGTGGCTCATCTGGGGGTGGTGGAGGGGGTGGTGCCTCCCAGCCATGGTGTGCACTCCTGGGGAGAAGATCAGGTCCTAGAACCAATGTGTTGGAGGGGCATGGTGGGGGCATGTGGTCCCCCAGATTTGTGCATCCAGGTGCAGGGCTGCAGCCTGGCCAGACCGGCATGACAGAAACCGCCTCTGGAGCCTAGAAGGCAGAATCCGGCACAGGAGGGCATAGCAGGAAAGTGAGACTCATTGCCACTGCTGAGGCCTCTGCACCAGCCTGTCTGTCAGCATCACGAGAAGTAATGCACTAGGGGACAGGGCATGATGCCCTCATCTTCTGCCATCAGCTGCTCACGCACAGACCACAGCTCGCTGTACCCCACCACCATGGCCCAGCCACCACCACTGCCACCACTCCCCTCAGGCTGCCTGTACTGCCCCCCATGCACCTCCCCTCTACGGTAGAGCTGAGAACTGAGGGAACTGGTGGTGCCAGCTGGGCCATGGTGGTGGGGTAGAGCCACAGTCTGGTGTTTGAGCAGCTGGTGGTGGGAGGAGATGAAGGCAGTGCAACCCCCGCTCCAGTTAGGGTTGCCAACCCTCCTGGATTGGCTGTTAGTCTACCAGAATTCGTATTGATCTCCTGATGATTATTGAAAGCAATCCAGGAGATTGATACTGTAAATAGGTTGAACAGCACAATTAATGATTAGAGGTGCACTGATACCTTGGTCCCATGTTGGATTGGCACTGATATAAGGAAAACTGATAGTATTGGCAATCGGCTTTTTTTGGCTGATGTGGCCAATAAATGCCCTGTGCACATGTGCAGCCACAGCACAGCACACAGGCAGCCAGAAGCACAGCCCAGCAGCATGGAGAGCAACTGGGTCTGGCTGGTAAGTCTGTTGTGAGGGAACTGATGTGGGGGGGGGAGGTCAGGGCCCCAGCACTAAGGGAGGGACTGGGGCAGGGGCTGGGGCAGGCAATGCATAGCCAACGTGAGGCATGAGACAGAGCCATAAGTGGCTCATCCAGGGTGTGCATGGTGGAAGTAGTGGCTTCACCACTGCACACACCTCACAAGTACATGGGGGACATGTGCCCCAAGTTCTGTGCGCAGGGCAAGGTCAGGCTACCACTGGGGCCGGAGGCAGTACCAGGCTCTTCCCAGGGGAGGAGGTTGTGTCGGGGCTGCACTCAGGGCAGGCAGAGGTTGCACTGGGAGCAGAGCTATGGTGAATTTTACTAGCCAGATGCTGCCCTCTAAGTTTTGCAGCTGCATATCGGCAATCAGATCAGTATTGGCCAATATGGCTCGTTAAAAACTGGCTGTTGGTATTGGCCCAAAAAATCTCTATCGATGCACCCCTATTAATGACATTACATAATGCTGGAAAAATACAGTCTCCCAGAATAACTTCAGTCAGAGCTGGCAACCCTACCCCCACTCCACTACTCCTCGCATGGCTGGTATAGGGGTCCTGGCAGTGGTGGTGGCAGATAAGACAGGCTAAAGCAGCGACTGAACTTAGATTAGCAACAGGAATCAAGGACAACAAGAAGTCCTTCTTTAGGTACATAAGGAAGAGAAGGAAAACAAATGGGAGTCTGGGGCCATTGCTCAACAACTCAGGAGAGCTGGTTACTGGCACCCAGGAGAAAGCTGAACTCCTGAATCACTACTATGCCTTGGTCTTTCACTAGACCAAGGGGAAAACCATGCCACGTAGAGTAGAGGATGAGCACGATAGGCATAATTGCCTTCCTACTATTGCTGTAGAATTGGTGTATGACCAATTAATAAAATTAGACGCATGCAAGTCAGCGGGACCAGATGATCTTCATCTAAGAGTGCTGAAGGAGCTGGCCGAAGTCACTGCAGAACCCCTCGCAAAATTCTTCCACAACTCACGGTGCTCTGGAGAAGTCCCTGAGGACTGGAAGAAGGCCAATGTTGTACCTATCCACAAGAAGGGCAGGAAGGAGGACCTGGGTCACTATAGGCCAGTCAGCCTAACTTCCATCCTAGGGAAAATCCTAGAAAAGTTCATCAAGGAGTCTATCTTCAATAAGTTTGCAGAAGGTAAGATTCTGAATGACAGCCAACATGGCTTGGCAGCAGGAAGGTCTTGCCTTACCAACCTCATCTCTTTCTATGACCAGGTAACTTGCCACCTGAACACCAGAGAGCAGGTTGACATTGTATACCTAGACTTCCAAAAGGCCTTTGATCTAGTATCCCATGATGTCCTTATGAGAAAATTGGAGGGTTGTAGGCTTAACTCTTAGGCAGTCAGGTGGGTGAGAAACTGGCTGCAGGATAGGACCCAGAGAGTCATAATAAATGGATCTGTGTCATCTTGGTGATAAGTGGGCAGTGGTGTCCCACAGGGGTCAGTGCTCGGTCCAGTACTTTAAAACGTCTTTATTAATGATTTGGGTGTCAGGGTGAAGAGGTCACTGGCCAAGTTTGCAGATGACACCAAGTTATGGGAGAGTATGGCCATACTTGAAGATAAGCTACAGATACAGGTGGACCTAGACAGGCTAGCAAGTTGGGCAGATCGGAATTTGATGAAGTTCAATGTTGAGAAAGGTGAAGTGCTCCACCTCAGGACGAGCAACCCCCAACACACCAATAGGCTTGGTGGCATGAAACTGACTAGCACCATGAATGAAAGGGACCTGGGGGTAATTATAGACCACAGTATGAATATGAGCTGGCAGTGTGATGCTGTAGCCAGTAGGGCATACATCAATCGATGCATCTCCAGCAAAAACAAGGAGGTGATTCTCCCACTCTATTCAGCACTGTTGAGATCGCAACTGGAGTACTGTGTCCAGTTCTGGGCACCACACTTTAACAAGGATGTGGTCAAGCTTGGGAGAGTCCAAAGAAGAGCCACCTGTATGATCAGAGTCTTACATGGCAAGCCACATGAGGAAAGGCTGTGAGATCTGGGACTCTTCAGCCTGAGGAAAAGAAGGCTGAGGAGGGATCTGGTAGCAGCTTACCGCTACACTAGGGGAGTACATCAAGGGCTCGGTGAGCAACTGTTCACCAGGGATCCTGAGGGGAAAACCAGGAGTAATGGCCACAAACCCCTCAAAGATCAATTCAGGCTTAACATTAGGAATATCTTCTAAACAATCAGGGTGTCCGGACTGTGGAATAAGCTCCCTCCAGAGGTGGTGCGATCGCCTACCCTGGAAATCTTCAAGAGGAGACTAAACAGTCACCTTGCTGAGGTCACCTGACCCCCAGTTATCTTTCCTGCTTGGTGCTGGGGGCTGGACCCAATGATCTTCCAAGGTCCCTTCTGGCCTTACAATCTATGAATCTATGAAACAAGTCTTGCCACCCCTCTCTGCCCGCCTGCATTGTGGAGGCAGCTCCTGTCTATGCTAATCTGACCAGGCTGCACAGTGAGCACACAAATCTGGGAGGGCTGGGGGGTGTGGGGGAAGAGGCAGGCTCAGGCATCACCTATGGTCGGGCTAAGGCATCACCTACCATCAGACACCCACCTGCCCCACACGCCCCACCCTACCCCATACACACACACACTACCCCACACACTGGGGGCTGGGGGTGGAGGGCAGTAGGTCAGGAATGAAGAACATCAGCAGGGCTGTGAGGGTGGTGGGTTGTGGGTTGGGAATGAGGAGCATCAGTGGAGACTGGGGGCTGTGGGTCAGGAGGAAGGGGCACCAGTAGGGCTGGGGGGCCTATGGCATGAGACTGAGGGGTATTGGCATGTCAGGACTGCTCAGCACCACAAAGCAATGGAGCAGGACAGCCACAACTGGACCCGTGTCCTAGTGAGTGAAGGGGGCAGAGGGAGCTCTGATTTTCCATGATAAAAAAACCAAAGTCAAACACCACAATATATAAGTATTTAGAATTTATTTTATTATTATGATTGAGGTACTGGTTGGCTTCCAGACTGCTTTAAATATATCAATAATACAAACACACACACACACACATATTTAAATATATCAATAAAACATTGCATTCAACTGATACCTGATATAGTGGTGTTTCATTTTAATTAAGGAAAATGTGGAATTTGGGTTTTTAAACCATAGAATTTTGGATTTTTAAATAGAAGAGCAGGATCCTTGGTTATGATCCTCAGAAAACTCTTCTTTGTCTAATCCTCAGTAAATAAACACTCACTGAAATAACCATACACCGGTTTGGAATGTGGCTGGTTTTGACATTGAAGAACAATTTCATATTTATTATACAAAGACCCAAACCAAATAAGAAGCTACTATGTTAATTTTTAAGGTCTCATTTAATGGATGAGAGAAGAGGAGAAAAGAGATTCTCATTCTTTGGCAGTATATAAAAAGGTGGGAATTGTCTTAGTGACAGAAACTCAAGAAATGCTGAGAAGTCAATTTGTTTGTCATCCTCTTGATGTAGAAATATTTTTTAGATTATATACACACACACATATGTATTAGATTTTAGATTATTAGAATTTTTTAGATTATATATATATATCTCTAAAAAACTAAAAATCTAAAATCTAATGTGTGTGTGTATGTGCGTGTATGCACGTGTATATAAAACACACACACACAAACCACAAGGAAAAATCAAGAGACCAAAATACAATGTATTTTTTTTGGGGGTGGGGGAATTACCATAAAACTCAAATGAACAAAAGATCACTGTCTTTTGGAAAGGATTTCAAAATGTATTTCAGAAGATACAGCAAATGCAACTACAGAGTATACATTCAATAACTTTGCAATATTTCTAATAGCATCTCTCTTCTGGTTTGCTGAAATGAAAAACAAATTTAAAGCATTAGTAATGTTTCATAATTCCATCTGTAATAACTGTGGACTTTATTGTTTGCATTTGGTTGTATCATGAGTGCACCAGTTAGAAAAATGTGAAATCTGTGGTGGGATTTGTAGGAAATTTGATCTTACAAGGTACTTCTTTCAAAATTGACTGCAGGTAAATTCTCCAAAGTACCATTTAATCAAATGACTATAGCCAGTAATTATATTTTACTGGAAGTTGGTTATATTTAAAAGAGAGACTGACATAGAATTCTTAGCACTTCAAAAAAGTGAACAACAACTCCCCCGTTACATGAAAATTGCCTTGAGTTACATGGCAGTAATTAAAATTTCATTTTAGTTAAAAAAGTCATTCATTTACAAAGAGCTGTTTTAATTAGACAAGTCAGTTTCTGCTTGGCAAGTTCAAAGATTTCAGATGTGCTGAATGAAGTGTTAAGAATTTGAAACACAAAAGTTACACAGCATTTTGCAGTCCTAGAGTATTTAAGCACTATACAAGCTTCAGTTTGAAAAATAACATTTTATATTTCTACAGCTTGTTTCTGACTATCTAAGCCCCTTGCAAGTCCTTACTTCTTCCTCTGCTTTCTGTCGAAGAGAAATGGGGGAGATGGAGTCATATTCTCCCTTTCAGCACCTCCTGCACTAACTGCCTCTGAGACAGAACATAATACATTGTGGTACATAAGAGTAGGAGCGCAGTCTGTGTGTGCACGTGTGTGTGCGTGTGTGTGCACGTGCGTGTGTGCACGCACAAAAGAGATGGAGGGATCTGGTAGGGTCTGTGCTCCCTCACAGTGATTTCCATAGGATAAGGAGCCTCCACATGTTGCAAAATGCAAGCCACAGGTCAAAACCAAGAGCAGACTTGCCTCAATCCTGAGTCAGAGATCCCTGATTGATAGTACTGTGCCTTAGTTATGGAACTGGTCAAAAAATTATGTCCGAACTTTATTTGGGAAAAAATGACCTATTTTTCAAAACTAGTCAAACGTTACATTTTACAAATGAAAGTAGTGATGAGCATAGACTTATGCTTTGGGCACTTCCCAGCTCTGCCCATGACTTCCTGTGTGTCCTTGGGCTAGTTATTCTAGTGCTCACTGCCTCACTTTCCTCCTCTATAAAATGAGGGAAACAACGGTTTCCTATGTCACAAGGGTGTTACCAGGCTAAATTCACTAGTGCTAGTAGGGACCCAGAAACTTTCATTGTGAATGCTAGAGAGAACAGCAATCACCAAGCAACAATCCATTTTAAACTAAGGATGTCAAAGAAGGGCTATTCCTCTATACTGCGTGCATTTACACGTTCATTAATGTGCTATAGGTACTGTGCATTAAGTTTAGTACTTGGTTAACCAAGCACTAAATCAATGCACAGTAACTTGTGCTACTGCACAGTAGTGCTGGTGCATGGGTTTTTAATGACACGTACTGCACAGTAGCTTAATACTACTGCGCAGTAGCATATTAGCATACTGTGCAGTGTTATCAGGTTACTACACAGTTAGCATCTTGTGTAGACATGCCCACTGTGAAAAAATCCTTTTATTCCATCTCTCTCAAAGAATTATTAGGGCGGGCTTTTCAGACTTAAAGGGATAGCAGTGCTCTGTTGAGGGATGTTCCCACATCATTGAAGTTTTCTTTTCTAGCATCTGTGACAGCAAACGGGCTAATCTGCCTGTTTTCCCTGGTCCTTTAGGGCCAGAGTCACCTGTCACAATCTTCCCCTGTCTCTGGTTTACCTCCTTTTCTTGCCTACCATGACTTGGGCTTAAAGATCACGTTTAAGAAATGGTTGGCAGGGCTAGGGTCATTATCACGTTATGTATTGTGCCCAAAACTTCTCTCTTTTGCCAACTGGTAGTCACTCTTACATTAGAAAGTCTTGTTGGGGCTACTTTTCACCAATCTGGGCCTCTACTGTCAGCCCTTCCTGGCCACTGGGCCCACTGGCCCTACCACTGTCCTGTTCAGGTGTTGCTGGGACCTCTTCCACCTGCTTTGGTAGTCCCAACCCCCAGGGTTTTTTTCATTTTTTTAAGAATGTAAAAAATAAAATGATTAAGTGTCTGTTTAATAACATAAAGATTCCCCGCCTCTGATGCAACACAAAGGTAACAAAGAAAACAAGAAGTTTTCAGACTCTTCCAGATTAGAGTCTCCCTCTCCCTCTGTACTCTCGTCTCACCAGCTAGCTGCTTTCCTTTCTTGATGGTCTCTCCCTACTTCTCTGCAGCCAAACTGACTCATCACCACTTTGTCCACCTTCCACAGATGCTGACTCTGGTCCCACTAGGATGCATTTCTTCTCCTTCCCGTCTGGGTAAGGAATTTAAGTAGCCAAGTGTCACATTCAGACCTAACTCTCTGTACCTGTGAATGAGCTGCTAATTACTTGATTTATGAGCCCTTTAACCACCTGCTGTTTTATCTCAGCCCTCCATTCTCTCACCTGCCTCCCTTTCATCATTCTCTTATCTTTAAACCTTCTGACCTCTGTCCCTCCATTCCTCTTTCTTCTCCATTCAGTAACAGGGCATGTGGTCCCTCTTATAACATTTATTCATTGGGTTTTTTTGTTCCAGATCTACCATTTCTCCTGTTTTTTTCTAACAATTGCTGGAGGTTTGTTTACAGGCTACTACTTATTTTTAGGTTCCTTTCTTTTTAATATAGGAGAATCTGGCTGATGTAATAATTACCTACTGTGGCCCACTGTGAACATTTTCTGCTTCCAGAGCCATTGCAGTCATGTTCTATGACTTGTCAATGAAGTGATCTTGCATACCTTTGCGTAGTGCTGAACAAAATACAAAATGTGGATTTTTGTATCTCCCTGCTGACAGGCGCCTCCAGATCAGGCATGACAAGAAAGGGAAAAATGTTTCCAGCAAGCTCCGTGGCCCTAACTCTGCTGTACTGCAAATGGCACAACAGTGAGAAAAAATCAAGTTTCTCAAGCAGAAAAGGACACTCCTCAAAAGAAACCATCCTACCGAGTGAATTGTTGGTTCTTGTTTCAGCAAGGTAATTGTACTTAAGTGTCTACCCAATACAGTTCAGATAAATTGCAGAAAAGCTGAAATGATCCTCATGAAATAAATATTTATGTCTCATTTACAGTACAGTCAAAATATGATTTTTCCTCATTACTCAAGAGAACCGGGAGCTCACTGTGCTTGTCTGTGAAAAGCAAAACATCACCCTTCTATAAGGCTGTCACATATCCCCAGCAATTGGACTGCCAGGAGCTCACAGGAAAGCTGAGACACTTCAGAGATGCAAGGCATACAGAGATCTTGCATTTGGGGAACTGTACCTTTAGGGGGCTCTCACAAGAGCCACTTGGAACCAGCAATTGTGTTGAACAGTGATTCATATTACACATCCTGTTCAGAAAACAGCTTTCAGTTAACTAAGGCAGAGGAGACTAACTGTGAAACTGGTATGGACATTTAGAGGAATACCATGTTGCACAAAGAATGAAACATGAGTGATACGTTTTTAAGCAGTTGAAAACAGGGGCGTTTGTAACTGATCTAAAGCTGACTCATCCATCTTGCAACTTTGGGAACAGCATCCCTGATAAAAAACTAGATGATAATTGGAATCTTGGCTAACGCACTCAGAGAGAGACTACGAGAGGACTCAGCATTAACCCTTGTACCAGACTGCCATCTCAAGGAGCCTGGGGGCAGTCTGCCAACTCAATGAACCTGACCTAATTACAAGCTGCCTAAGATGACTGGGCCAGCTGATACAGATAATGAGCTGGCCCACAGGAAGTTAGGATGGCTCCTGGAGAAAGAGAAGGGGGGGTTTCCTTGGAGAGGAAGGAACCAGAGGAGTGTGAGAGTTAGGTTTCTAGCAAAAGGAGACTGGGACAGGTAGGCAGTTGAAGGCTGAGAGCCAAATGCCAGAAGCTGAGAGCCTGAGAGATGGAGAGCAGAGGTGGAGAAAGCCAGAAGTTCAGCATAGTGGTGCCCATGGACCCTGCCTGGAGTGCCTTTCTTCTAGGAGTCAATGAGAGATGGTGAGTACATCAGAGACTGTGTGTATGGTTAGAGTGAACAGGGTGGTCTGGGATGAGACCACATGTTGGTTGTTTCCACAGTGCGAAGCGCTGATGTCGACTAACTCCTGTTGAGAGGGAGCTTGCCCTGGGGGAGTATGGATAATTACCAGAAGGTTGAGCTTATAAAAGGATACTGAGAGACTGTGAGGAGCTAACTGACCCCACACCCACTACAACTCTTAATAAAGGAATTAAAATTTAATAAGCAAATGAAATTACCCCAGCTAGACTGAACATATACAGGGCTGGTCAATATTCTGACACTGTGGACTTCATAAAGACTACAAAATACTATAATAATCCTGAAGCCAAAAGACATGCAGAGCTTATACTCACAGACCACAAAAACAGCCAGAGAACTGCATACTTGATGGAAAACACAACATAGGACAACACCTGGCACTGGAAAAAGATGCAAAAACTTCCGTGGATTACACTATTTACAAGACTTTGCAAGCACCAGTAGTGTATTCCCAGCCTGGACAAAGAGGAGGACAACAGCACTACTAGCTCAGAGGAATTCTCTGTAGGATCAATGGGCAATGTTGCAACACAAAGTGAATGAGCTACCAATCCAAAATTCCTGGAGGATGCACTGATGACAGCTTTCTTTTGCAAAGGAAGAGGCCTGAATAGATTTGTCACTAATCTGTCATTTTTTTGTATTCCTCCCTCTTCCACAACTTTGATAATATGAACCAATTTTAGATAGACTCCTGGCACGGAAGTTACACTACAATTCTCACACTATACAACTGTCAATGTGGGATTGTAGCTATGGTACAGGAGCACACCCAACAGAAGAATGTTTTTAGCAGAGAACATTTATTAATTGTTAGCTGACCACTAACGTGAAAGTCAACATAGTGCCAGAAACAATGACATTAAAACTGAAAGAAAGACCACAGGCAGTAGAATATAAACAGGGGAAAGTCGGGTGTACAGTAGTTAAGTTAATGTCTCCTAAGGGAGTATGTAAAAGCTGAAAGCCTCAGTAATGGAGTTCTGTGAAAGCACAAAATGGGGTGGGTCCATCTACACATAGGCTTTATGCGCATTAGAGCATTAGCATATTTTAATGCTCATTAAAGCATCACACAAAAACGGCACTTTCGCTTATGCGCATTAAAATAAAGTAATGCACCTTTTCCTAATACTTCACAATGGAAGAACTAAATTTAATATGCATTAGCAAAAGCCCAGACATGCCCAGTATTCACTAAACTTGACCATATACCACTCATTGCCATTATCAGAAAGGGATTAGAAAACACCATTGATTCAGAGATCTGGTGGTTGAAAACACATCTGGTAAAGCATTGGACAAAAGTATGATGGAAAAGAGTCCATACTTACGTTAGGTACATGTCAAACTGATGTAAAAATGATGGCTGTGATTACCAAAGCTGTGGCAAAGGATGAGGCCCTATAGAAAGCAATTAAAATTAATAGCAGAGAAGGGTACTGCCAGCTTTCAGCCTATTTTAGTGTAAGGGGAAGTTACTGTATCACTACTGGATAAGATTTTGTTTAAAATCAACAGAGAAGGTGATTGGTGATTCCTAAGAAGTCAGAGGAAAATATGTTAAAAAGGCTGCCTGATAATATTGTAGGAACTGATAAAACCAAGAGAAGGGCAAAGATATGTTATACTCACATGGACAGCACTAGGGGGAAACTGTTAATGCTTCTTCCCTATATCAAAAATTGGCAGACACATGAAACAGCCGATATAAGGCCACTGGAAAAATTGGTCCCCTCTAGCCAAATAAGCACAGATTTCTTTACATTGCCTGGAAGAAACTGTGCACATGTCCTAGATGGTCCTTTTCATTTCCCTGAGATAGCTTTACTAGACAATACTGCAGGTAAATAGATGATCCTGCATATCAAATCCATTTTTCCTATATATTCCTGACATACTCATGTTTGATATTGGGGGGCAAGATTTGAAGCAATATGCTGTGAAGTATGGCTTAGATATGCAACTATAATATATCATTATTCTGCATCTAAACGGCTGGTGGAAAATGTCAGAATAAGAAAATGCTCTATGAAAAAAGCTGAGGTGTCAGATTCTGATTTGTACTTCTCAGTGTTAAACTACAGAATGGAACCAGTGAAGCATGGATTGTCACTTGCTGGCTTTTCCTTCAACAGAAAACTAAAAACAAGAGTACTTGCACTCTTGGGAGCTGATGTCAGAGTCTCCAAAGATGAGCTGATGTATAAATAGACAAAGCAAAACAACAACGCAGTATGGCTTGAGGTCTTGGGAACAGCCATCACTTCATGAAAATGCCATGTGCAACTTTGATGGGAGACAAACAACAAACAGGGCACCTCAGAGACTAGTTGAATACTCTTAATCAATAGGCTTCATATATGAATTTAAAACGTCACAGATAATTGTTACTTGTGATTATTTCTAGGCTTGGCTGAGGAAGGAAATTGAGTGTTGGGGGGGCGTTCTTTAAAGGCTTTTGCAAGAGCCGACTGAAATTGGTATTTGCGTTGTGCAGAAAGTCATTTTACACAGAGCTGATCCATCAGAACTCAGGAAGAGAATGAAGTAGACCTCTGTCAGACACCTTGGCTCTGAGTAATTATTGAAAAACTGAGCATTTATTGAAAAACACACCTGAAGATTCACTGGTTTTTGGGTGTTGAAGCCCCATCCTTTTATGTGAGGAGGAAAGGAAAGGACAGGACTCAGTTCTGTACAAATTAATTTTGAGGAAGTGATGCCTGTGCAAATTCAGTTTCCTGCCTTTTCTGTGCAAGTAAAAAGGGAGGTTACTCACCCAGAGCATCTTCAATCTTTAGTTTGAATGTCTCGACTTTTGCTCGTTTCTGTTAGGCCCTCATATTTTATTCATTCAGATTTTTGTGGGTCATTTTAGAAATGACAGACAGGTATTAGATGCTATAAAACTGTTTGGCTCTGAACAATAAATCTGATTCAGCAGCATATTTGGCCATAATCACTCCAGCACTGCAGCATGAGAGAAACCTGGGCATAAGAGCAATGTCTGTGGTGATACAAGAGGAACAAAGCTCTTCCTCTTCTCAGCCACCATTATCAGTTCCATTCTGTTGAGGATTACATTTATGTGTTGCTAATGGTCCATGTTCAGCCTAGGCCATTGTTATGTGATGTGTTTAAAAGATTGCTTACTCATCCAGTCACCAGAATTATAAAAAGCTCTACCAAGTCAATACACATTAATACTGTTTTATCTCTTTGAAAATGCATTTAGTGAGAGAGGCTCTGCCACCTGCATAGTTTCCCCTCCATCTATTTAAATCTGAGATATTTTGACAAAACACTCTAATGGGCAAAATCCAGCCTGCGGCACTGTTCAGTAGACATATCTTCCACATCCATATTTGGAATTATGATTAACCTATTTATGAAATCACTGGGCCAAATTTTCTGGTGGTACATACTGGTACAATTCCATTGATTTCAAGAGTTGCACCATGTGATGGGGCAAACTCGAGACCAGATCACCAGTTGGCCAACCCACCTGCCTAGAGCAGTCTGCCCTAACTCACCTGCCACAACTTGAGTATTAACTTTATTTATAAGTGGGAGGCTGCCCTTATACTACCCTAATTCCAGTGGGCGCTATCCACAGCTCCAAACCTCCCCTACACTGTGGCCCAAGCCTCGCTCGCAGATGGCATCCAGATGGATATTGCTTCCTGGTCTGAGGCTGGGGCAAATTCAGTCCTTTGTTAGCCTCATTCAAACGCTCGTTCACACTGCCCCCCCCTCTTACAGGGGACCTCTTCCTTCCCCCCCCCCACAGGGGCCTCTTACATACTGCCCATCACTGGGCCACTTTCTACCACCCTTGCTCCCCTGGAGTGACCCCTTTGGGCCTTCAGGCTTAGCTACTCTCTTCCTGGCACTACCACACAGCAACTTCGGCTCCCTTGAGGTTGCCTACTCTGCATGGTGTAAACATGTGCTGATGCAGGGCTGCTTCTGTCCTAAGCCCCTCACCAGGCAACTAATTTCCACACACACTTGGGGCTGGCCTGTGTACCACCCTTCAAGCCACTCAAGCATCCCTACTCAGTACACCCCTGGTGCAGCCCTTCAGGCCACCCTCAGCAGCCCTACTCTTCACCCCCACATGCTCAGTTCTCCAGGTGCCCCTTATTGCACACTACTCTGAGCAGGCCCTCAGACTACATCCAATGAGCTACCCTCTCTGGGGCCTCTGGGATCTCACATCCTTGCTGGGCTCAGGTGTCTCACTATCAATGCGCCTGTCCCACCTTGCTTCCACTAACTCACACAATTACCCACCAGATGGTGAGGGGTTAAGGCATCCCTACCCACCTTTCACCAGGGAGGTTAGCAGTCATGGCATTTAATTGAAACTTCCCACAATAAACAGTCCCACCAGGGCTCCCTACCCTGACAGTGTGCAGTTTTAGGTCATGCCCAGGACCAGGAGCTTTCAAATCACCCCCGTAGCTCCTGCCCTTACCTCCAAGACATTCCTGAGCCCTAGCTCAGCCAACTGATGTTCCCCTTTAGCAGCTGGCAGCAAACTGCTGCCTCACCCTATAAGAACTGGGCCCTAAAGTGGCCACCATAATCAGGTACCTGCTGGTTGCCTGCCTCCAGTCCTGAAAGTGGCAAGCACCATAGTTTAAAATATTAAGAGGCACTAGATTGATACCTGTATAGCTTAAGCTCCAATTCTCTTAGAAGCAAGCAAAAAGTGGCCAACTGGACACTTAGCATATTACTGAATCTATTTTTTTTATAAACTGTTCCCTCCACCCCCAGTGATATACTAACTTATTCTCTATACTTTATCATGAGCTTTAGTTGTGATTAATGACATTGCAAAACTTTATGAAATAATTAAATTTCAGAGATGTTTTTACAGAATCTATGCCTCTGTGTCAATTGGCTAAATAGCAGTTAGCAGGAACCTGGCACACAGGAGACTACTAACAATGTATGAGAAAACAATTGGAAGTGTGACCTTCCTTAAAGCAACTATGTAGGAACTAAGCAACTAAGGGGCTGGAGAGTAACAACTTCCCTTCCTTAATATCACATAACTTGTATAAGCGTGGGTTTAAAAAGATCCCAGAACTTTAACAATTGCATAAACCAGGGGTTTTCAACCTTTTTGGATCATTGTACCCCACACAGTGGCCGGATGCAGGGCAGTGTACCCCTGGGCACTGAGCAGGGGGAAAGGTGGAGGTGGCATATGGCTGGACGCGGAGTGGTGGCAGCTGCCGTGTGCGAGCTTCCCCCACTCCTCCACCCCATGTCCAGCTGGGTGGGTGGCTCCTGTACGGCAGTACAGGATCATGCATGACGGCACTCCCTCCCCTCCTGCCTGCGCATACCCTATAGGGCCTTCTCAAGTACCTCCAGGGGTACACATACCCCCGGTTGACAACCCCTGGCATAAGCCAACACTATAAATGCAGACTACATATTCCACAGATTTTTCATGCAGGCATGGAAAATTCTTACTGTACTTACTTTGCCCATTCAGTGTTCTTGTACCAGGGAGGCTAACCAGGAAAACAAACTCGTTCTCAGAAGAACAGGAGTGGTTCCCTTAAAGGCAGGGTTTATCTTGTGTTTCATGTGGCTATCCTTGGAACTGATACCTGTTAGGAAAACAAGCACATTTTATGAGGAAAGCCAACCATCTTGCCAGGCAGCTATACAAAATTATCTCTAGTACTGAAGGACTCTATACAAAAAAAAGTCAACAAGAAAAACACCACCTGGGGCACAGACACTCCTGGCTTATCTTTTGCTTCCTGCCATCCTCTCTCCAGCAACCAAGTCACAGGGAATGAAGAGAAAGCGGTTCCCTTTTGATGTCAGAAATTAATGCAAAAGGATTACTAGACAGAGATAATGGAAAGAATTTAGCCCTGGTGTAAATTCACACAATTCCCATTCAAGATAATAGCAGTTACACACACTTAATCCAGGGCCAAAGTTGATGCAATGAATGCCTACCCTTCTGTCTGCTAAACACTTTAAAAATCAGGACACAAAACTCTAACAGAAAAAAAGGACAGATTTGCTTATGTCTAGCAGAAACACATAAATATCCAGGTGTGTTTGTTGAGGATGGGGGTTACACATGCACAGAATCCTATGAGAAGTCAAACCCACAGTTTGGATGAGTGCATAGAGTATTTGACCCATTTTTGCATTTCCAGCTCTGATAGTTTTGCTTTTAATACTTTCATTTTTGTAAGTATGGTTGTATGCAAATACTTCTTTTTGTAGGTGCATGACACTGGCATTCACATGACATGCATATTTGACCCAATGTACATGTTAACATAGGTTTGTTGTGTTTTAGTATCCTTAGCTGTAAATGTACCTAGGAACCATTTTGGGGGCTTCATACAGATCAGCCATCTAATAGTACACAATTGAATGAAGGAACACATATAATAATTGCGCTTGAATCATAGAATCACAGAATCATAGAAGTAGGGTCGGAAGGGACCTTGTAGATCTTCAAATCTGACCCCCCACCTGGGCGGGAGAAAAACTGAACTCAAATGAGTCCAGCCAGGTAGTCATCAAGCCTCTTCTTAAGACCCCCAGGGTAGGAGCCAGCACCACTTCCCTTGGAAGTTGGAGTAATGACTCCAAGATCCCTTTCTGCCTCCGTGCTCTCAAGAAGGGAGTTTCCCATTCTATAAGTGTGCTGCTGGTTTCTACTGCCTAAGTGCAGCACCCTGCACTTGTCAGTATTGAAATGCATCCTGTTTATGTTAGCCCACTCCTGTAACCTATCCAGATCTTGCTGCAATCTTTCCCTCCCTACTAGCATGCTCACCTCACCCCAAATTTTGGTATCATCAGCGAATTCAAACAGGTTGCATCTCACCCCGTCATCCAAATCGCTGATGAAGAAATTGAACAGCACGGTTCCAAGGACCGAGCCCTGGGGGGACTCTGCTGCCCACTTCCCCCCAGGTTGAATATGACCCATCCACCACCATCCTCTGAATACAACCCTTGAGCCAATCTGCAATCCATCTGACTGTGTTTCATAGTTTCATAGTTTCTAGGGTCGGAAGGGACCTGAGCAGTTCATCTAGTCTGACCCCCTGCCATGGCAGGAAAGAGTACTGGGGTCCAACGACCCCAGCAAGATGTGCATCTAACCTCCTCTTAAAAACCCCCACGGTAGGAGCCTGCACCACCTCTCTTGGAAGTTGGTTCCAGACCCTAGCCACCCTGACCGTGAAGTAGCGCCTCCTGATAGCTAACCTAAACCTACCCTCTGCCAGCTTGTGACCGTTATTCCTGGTCACTCCTGGCAGTGCTCGGGGGAACAGTGACTCCCCCCAATGCCTGCTGATCCCCCCGACTAGTTTATAACAGGCCACGAGATCCCCCCTCAGCCTTCTCTTTTGGAGGCTGAACAGGTTCAGGTCCCATAGCCTCTCCTCATAGGGCCTGCCCTGTTGTCCCCTGATCATACGAGTGGCCCTCCTCTGGACCCTCTCCATGCTGTCCGCATTCCTCTTGAAGTGCAGCGCCCAGAATTGGACGCAATACTCCAGCTGCGGCCTGACCAGTGCCGCATAGAGGGGGAGGATCAGCTCTTTGGACCTGCTCGAGATGCATCTGTGGATGCATGACAAGGTGCGGTTGGCCTTCCTAGCTGCCTCTCCACACCGCCGGCCCATGTTCATCTTGGAGTCAATGACGACCCCAAGATCCTTTTCCGCCTCCGTGCTGACAATAGGGGAGTTCCCTAACCTGTAGGTATGGTGCCGGTTGTTCCTCCCGAGGTGCATCACCTTGCACTTGTCTGTGTTGAAACCCATCCTATTCTCGTCCGCCCACCCTTGTAACCTGCCTAGGTCTGATTGTAGCCTGTTGCATCCTTCCAGTGTCCCCACGTCCCCCCACATCTTAGTGTCATCAGTAAATTTGAACAGGGTGCTTTTTACCCCCTCGTCCAAATCACTGATGAAGATGTTGAACAGTGCGGACCCGAGGACCAAGCCCTGGGGAACCCCACTGCCCATGTCCTTCCAGGTTGAGAAGGACCCATCCACTACCACCCTCTGGGTGTGGCCCTCCAGCCAGTTGGCGACCCATTTGCCTGTGTGGGTGTCTACACCACAGCCCCCCCAGTTTCTTAATGAGAACGGGGTGAGAGACAGTGTTGAAAGCCTTCCGGAAGTCCAGGAAGACTATATCCACTGCTACCCTTGCATGTAATGATCTTGTGATCTGATCGTAAAAGGCCACCAGGTTGGTTTGACAGGACCTGCCACTGATGAACCCGTGTTGGTTGCCCCTAAGCATGCAGTCCCCTGCTGGCCCCTCCTGGACGTGTGCCAGCATAATTTTCTCAAACAGCTTGCCTAGGATTGAGGTAAGACTAACTGGCCTATAGTTTTCCAGGTCCTCCTTCCTGCCTTTTTTGAAGATGGGAACCACGTTGGCCCACTTCCAGTCCTCCGGTACCTCACCAGAGCACCATGAGTGCTCGTAAAGCCATGCCAGAGGACTTGCAATGACCTCGGCCAGTTCCTTTAGAACTCTAGGGTGGAGATCATCCGGACCGGCTAACTTGAATACGTCCAACCCCTCCAGAAGCTCCCTAACTAAATCCTCACTAACCCATGGCCCAGGTGTGCCTCCCCCGGGGCCCGAGGGCGGCCCAGCAGGGAGGTGGCTGTTCTGCTCCCTACTTTGGAAGACGGAGGTGAAGAAATCGTTAAACATGTGAGCTTTGCCATCTGGTGTGATGACCAAGTTTCCCAACTCCTCTTACAAGGGCCCCACATTACCCGGGACCTTCTTTTTGCCCCCTATGTATTTAAAAAAGGACTTCTTCTTGTCCTTAATCTGGGAAGCTAGTCCCAGTTCCATCTCTGCCTTGGCCTTCCTAACTACCCCCCTACATCCCCGAGCAACTACAGAATAGTCGTCCCTGGTGATGACCCCTTCTTTCCATTGGGTGTAAGCCTCCTTTTTAGCAAGGAGATATTCCCGGATGCTTTTGGTAAGCCACAGAGGCTTGTGTGCTCTCCTGCTCCCTTTGATCCTCATTGGGATTACCTTTCTTTGGGCTTGGAGGATTGTCTCTTTAAGGAGCAACCACTCTCCTTGGACACCTGGCTCCCCTCCCCTCTGGGACCTCAGCACTTCTCCAACTATCCTCCTTAGCTCATTGCAGTTTGCCCTCCTAAAATCTAGGGCCGCTGCCTTACTGCATGCCTTTGCCACCTTGCGCTGGATGGTGAATTCCAGCAGGCGATGATCACTGTCGCCCAGGTGGTCGAGCACCCGCAGCCCCCTCACCAGGTCATCACCCGTGGCCAGCACTAGGTCCAACAAGGTGTCTCCCCTGGTGGGGCTGTGCATCTCCTGGGTTAGATGGAGGTCCTGCACTCTGGCCAAGAACCTACATGAGCGTTCAGACCTGGCTGACTGTTCTTCCCAGCAGATGTCTGGGAAGTTCAGGTCCCCCATGACGACCACATCCTTAGCCTTCACTACCTCTGTGAGCTGACCCAAGAATTCCTGGTCAAGCTCTTCTCCCTGGTTGGGAGGTCTGTAGTAGACTCCCACCGTTAAGTCTCTTTCCCCTCGACTGCCTTGTACTTCAGAGTGCCCCTCCCCTGACTCCTTGCTAATTGATGTGTATTCCTCCTTAATATAGAGTGCCATGCCCCCACCTCTCTTTCCTATCCTGTCCCTCCTGCACAGGCTATAGCCCTTGACATTGACTGCCCAATCATGCGTTGCGTCCCACCACGTTTCCGTAATCCCCACTATGTCTGGGCATCAATGCCACAGTTGTCCAGTTTTTTAATGAGGATGGGGTGGGAGACGGTGTCAAAGGCCTTGCTGAAGTCTAGAAAGACTACATCCATGGTGACACCTGCATCCATTGCCTTTGTTACCTGATCATAAAAGGCAATCAGGTTGGTCTGACATGACCTGCCCCTAATGAAACCGTACTGGTTGCCCTCGAGCATCATCCTTGAAGCCGGCACATCACAGATGTGCTCCTTGAGGATCTTCTCAAAGAGTTTCCCTAGGATTGAGGTAAGACTGATGGGCCTATAGTTGCCCGGGTCCTCTCTCTTCCTTTTTTTGAAGATGGGGATCACGTTAGCTATCTTCCAATCATCCGGCACCTGGCCCGAGCACCACGAGCGCTTGTAAAGCCATGCCAAGGGCCCTGCAATAACCTCAGCTAGCTCCCTCAACACCCTGGGGTGGTGAGCATCTGAACCCACTGACTTGAACACGTCTAGCCCCTCCAGAAGCAATCTAACCTGGTCCTCCCCAACCTGAGGTCTGGAGGCGTTCCCCTCGAGTCTGTCTGGCATCACAGCGGGGAAGTCCTGGTCCCTGCACAAGAAAATGGAGGTGAAGAATTGGTTAAAGAGTTCCGCTTTCTCCTCTGGCGCAACCACCAGATTGCCCAGCGTACTTTGCAGGGGCCCTACATTACCCAGTGCCTTCTTCATCCTCCCTATATATTTGAAAAAGGACTTTTTATTATCCTTGATCTTGGATGCTAATCCTAGCTCTATGTCCGCCTCAGCTTTCCTGACAGCCCCCTTACAGGTCTGAGCAGAAGAGGTATACTCCTCTTTGGAGATAGCACCCCCCTTCCACCAGGTGTATGCTGCCTTTTTGGTAAGCAGGCATTCCCGGACGCCCTTGGTGAGCCAGGGGGGCTTTCGGGCACTCTTGCCCCCCTTGTTTCTTGTTGGGATGGACACCCCTTGAGCCCTGAGTATCGTTTCCTTAAGGAACGACCACTCATCCTGGACACTGAGTTCCCCTGCCCTCAAGGACCCCAGCACCTCACCCACTAGTCTCCTCAACTTGTTGAAGTTGGCCCTCGTGAAGTCTAGGGCTACTGTCTTGCTACAGGCCTTTGACACCCTGCACTGGATGGTGAATTCCAGCAAGTGATTATCGCTATCACCCAGGTGGTCAAGAACCTGGAGGCCCCTTACCAGGTCATCGCCTGTGACCAGGACCAGGTCCAACAGGGCGTTTCCTCTGGTGGGACCGTGCACCTCCTGAATTAAATGAAGGTCCTGTATCTCGGCCAGAAACCTCCTGGAACGGTCCATCCTGGCTGACTGTTCCTCCCAGCAGATGTCCGGGTAATTAAAATCACCCATGACAACTACATCCCTTGCCTTAAGTGCTTCTGCAAGCTGGCCTGAAAATTCCCGGTTCAGCTCATCCCCTTGTTTGGGGGGTCTGTAGTAGACCCCCACCATCAAATCGCTCTCCCCACGGCCCCCTTGAATCTTCACCCAGAGCACTTCAGCCTGCCCATCCTCTGACCCCATTCTGCTGGCAGAGGATGTGTAGTGCTCCTTGACATAAAGCACCACACCCCCATCTTTCCTTCTTTCTCTGTCCCGCCTGTAAAGCCTATAGCCCCTAATGCTAACTGCCCAGTCATGGAACGAATCCCACCACATTTCTGTTAGCCCTATGACATCTGGGTTTGAACTAGCTATTCTGAGGGTGAGTTCCTCCTGTTTATTCCCCATACTGTGAGCATTGGTATATAGGCATTTAAGGCCTTGCAAGACTGTGTGTGCCACCCCCCATTTAGGGAGACTGTCTGGACCCCCGTTCCTTACCTTAGCACTCCTTGCCTTTGTCAGCTGTCTTGCTCGGATGGCGTCTCCTCGTCTTCCTGCAGCCCCCCGCAGGCTTGAAGTCCATCTAACTCATGGGTGAATGAATGAATAACAATTTAGCCCTGTCAAGCTCCTTTGAACCCAGGCCCAGATCCTCAAAGGTGTTTGTGTACCTAACTTCTGCTGATTTCATATAGAAGTTAGGCATATTTGATCTGAGGATTTACACCCAGGATCCTGCCTATCCTGATATGGTATTAAGGCTGGATCCAAAGCCCCTTGCAGCTAGTGAAAGTAATCCTGATTTCACCAGCTTTGCATCAAACCTTTGAGCGATATAAGTCTACTGGACTCCATGGTCTTAAAGCCTTTTCAACCAGGTATTCTTCCCTGCTCCAGCCTGCCATGATGCTGTGAAATAGCTTTTGTAAATTAGCCTTTTTACAATACATCTTACAGCAACTTGCATTTTGGCATGTGAAAACACCACCACAGATGCACTAATATGCACTTGTTTTTCTTTCCCACAAACGGAAGAAATGCAGAAACATTGAGGGGCAGCGGACCTGTCCCAAGATTTGATTCCTGAGACTCCTGTAAGATGAATGAGCCAACAGTGTGCCCTTGTTGAGAAGGCGGCTAATGGCTTACATTGGTATGGGCTAAGGTCTGAGTCTAAGTGCTGCATTGGTAAAAGTGTTGCCAGTAGATCAACTGGCACTATTGCACTATTTGGCACTGCTGAGGCCACATCTGGAGTACTGTGTACAGCATTGGGCCCCCAAAGAATGTGGACAAATTGGAAAGAGTCCAACAGAGGACAACAAAAATGGTCAGAGGGCTGGGGGACATGACTTATGAGAAGAGGCTGGGGGAACTAGGCTTATTTAGTCTGGAAAAGAGAAGACTCAGGGGGAGTTAACAGCAGCCTTCTACTACCTGAACGATGGCTCCAAAGAGGATGTAGCTAAACTGTTCTCTGTGGTAGATAACAGAACTGTGGCAGATAACAGAACAAGCCACAATGGTCTCAAGTTGTAGAAGCCAAGTTTAGGTTAGATATTAGGAAAAACTCTCTCAATAGGAGGGTAGTAATATGTGAAACAAATTACCCAGAGAGGTTGTGGACTCTTCATCCTTGGAGGTTTTTAAGACCCTGCTAGACAAAGCTTTGGCTGGGGTGATCTAATTGTGGAAGGGCCTGCTTTGAGCCAGGGGTTCCACTAGATGACCTCTTGAGGTCCTTCCAACCCTAATTTTCTATGATCCTATGATTCTAATCTCAAAACCTAATGCTTAGCAATTCCATATAAACATGTAAAGAGATTAGCCAATTTCCTGCAGTTAATGCCAAGAAAGAAGATCTATTAAAGAACAGTCCAATCAGGAAATTCATCGTCTAGTGAATAAAATATCTGCCAGTTTCTTCTATAGTCTTATAATTATATTATGAGATATATTTTTGTTTCCAAACTCAGATCACCAGCTGGGATCTGGATCAAATTGCTTCATAAATGCACTGCACAAACTAATTTGAGCTCCTGATTTGGATTCCTGAAACTGTAAGGTTCTGGCAGATCCCGAGTCCTATTGCACTTAACATCCAAGAGCAGATATTCAGGACTTCCCAGGGCTGGCCATTAAAATGTAACCTAAGAAAATGTTAAGAAAGCTAATTTCCTGTTATTTCCACTGTGCACATCTAGAAATGAAAAGAGGAGGGTGAAAATGTTTGATTCTAAAAACATCCAGTAGATTTTTCTTTAAAAAAATTTATCTTAACAGGAAATATCTCTATGCCACTGCCAAAAGATGAACAGAGCTTGTAAGGGAGTGAGTCTCAGGCCATGGACTGCAGCTGAATCAGGTAACCAAACATTGTGTGGCAGCCCCCCAGAAGCAGGAAAGAGAGAGACCTCTGGATGTAATGCCAGTCCCATCAAAGTCAGTGGGGTTTTGCCATTGACTATGTAAGGCCAATGGATTCACCCAGGGAGAGAAAGAAGGTATGTAGCTCTTGTGAAACCCTTTGAGGACTGAGGGAATGAGTGAATCTGGGAACTGGATTGCGATGGACTTGGGGGAAAGTCATGTGAGGGATCGGGGGGACCTGCAGACCCTGGTGATGTCAGCCATCAAGGATAAAAAGAATTGCAAGTCCCTGATGTCTGGAGGAGGACTTGCTCATGCCTGGGAGAACCAAAGAGTTTATTTATGTTTGCTTCATGTTATGTTTTACAAGCCAAGGGCAAGGACACATCACTTGAAAGTCTTGTGTGTAAGAGTTTGCCTCAGGGGAAAGTTAAGGTGATGGACAGCAGGGGTGTCTATACATGAGCAGCGAGGCTGGAATTCCAGCACATTAGAGCAGACTCGATTGAGTCTGTTGAAGTGTGGCAACTGCTGCATTCCAGTGGCCTCCTGTGTCTTGAGTATCAGCATTCCCGCCACCATTTTTAAGTGCGGGAACACTGATACATGAGACGTGGCGGCACTCTAATTAGAGTGCCGCCCCTTGCCCAGAGCGCGTGTAAAAGTGCCCCAAACTGCAAGAACTGGGTAGACTCAAACTCAGATAGTGACAGATTCTCAGCTACCAAACATGCTAGGAAGGCATCTCAGGGATACTTTAGCTCAGGCTTGTCCAACATAAGGCCCGCGGGCCGCCATGTGGCCTGCCAAGGCATTTTCTGTGGCCTGCGGTGCTGTGATGGGAAATGAATCGTTCCCGCCCCTTCTCCCTCCCCCAACCCCTCAGCAGCTTCCTAATGGCTGCTGAAGGGATGGGGAAGGGACAAGGTTCCTATACGCACCGTGTCAGCTTGACGTTACTGACGCAGTGCGTGTGGGAAGAGGAGTGCAGACCCAGCCCACCTCCTCCTGCCCCCAACACCACGTGGGGAAGCCACTGCTTCCTGGCCCAAGTGACTCGCTGCTCCCCACCCACAGACAAGAGTGGGTCCGCCCAGCCCCGGGTCACTGGCGGAGGTGGAGCGGCGTGGGCAGATGCCTCCTCCCGCCAGGCTGTCGGCATTGGCTGTGCCATGCAGGGCGGCCCTGGGCTTGGGTGGAGCCTGCGCTTGCTGTGCCCCAAGGTGCCGCCTGGCCCCGATCCCAACCCCGGCTCCCTCTAGCCCGGCGTGGCGATGCGGACCAGCAGAGGTGGCATGGCAGCCGGGCTCGCCCTTGTCATCTGCCTTTGCCACCTCCTGTCTGGTTGGGGTGCTGCAGGTAGGGTCAGGCCAGGCCAGGCCAGGCTGGGCCGGGGGGTGGGGTGGGAAGACGGCGCCTCCCTCAGGGCCAGGCCGGTGACTGTGGGCTCCCGGCACCTGTGTGTGTGTATGTGTGGGGGGGGTCCTTGCCTTTCACAGTCCCATCCTAGTGTCCCTCACTGCTCCTGCCTCCAGACCCCAGTGCCCCAGGTAGCCCCTTGCAGGCTGGAACTCTGCCAGCCCACAAGGGAAAAGCCACAGTTATATGTTTTTCTCCCACTCTTAAAGTTTGCTCATGACCCTTTCGTAGATTCTTGAGACCTTCATTGGTGTCAAAGGTCATGTGACATCACTTCCTGAGGTGATACCACTTCCTATGAGGTCTTTGAATATGGCTCGCCGGCCCACTGAGTGATAAAAAGTTCGTGATCCACATTCAAAAAGGTTGGACACCCCCGCTTTAGCTACTTGCACAGTCCTGAAAGCTTGAAACACTCTGATTTTGGACGGGCATTTAAATGTTAGTCCCCATATTCAGACAACTCTTTATAACACTTTAAAGACAGTGTCAAATTCTAGAATACTGAGCTCCTACGCACATCGTGGATCTGCATTCACTGCCAGTTTCACACATGCAATTGAGGACTGCTTAAGAAGACAAACCCTCTCCCCTTTCTCACAAAATCATCAATTATACCTGGCAAGCTATAGTGGATTGATATTAAGCAAATTCAACAGGATCTTGTATTATTACCACTGTGCATCCAGTGGAAGTATTAACAGAGGTAAATTATAAATATTTGGTGAAGTATCACAACAACTATAACAACTTTTCACAACACTGCCAATAAAGTATAACACTCTTCACGTGAATTTCACTGATGGTGATACTCAGGCACGTGCAGCCAATTTCTACAGAGAGGGTGAGATAGAGATGAACATCACCTCTGCTCCTAGAGAACAGAAGGGCACCAAATTTGCTGCTGAGGTTATTGTAAGGAAACATTACAGATTTGCTACATACTAAGACTCCTAAGGGGGTACAGATTAGAAGGAGAGGTCTAAACATGATTCAGGTACCTGAATTGGAAACTCATGTTCCAAGAGAATAAATAGTATGGTGCCAGGGGGAAGAGCAGACCTGTTACTTCTCTATGCTGTCAGATCTTGCCTAGTGAGGGCATGAAGCCTTATTCAGCACCTACCCTGTCTTCACTTCTAATTCCTTATGCTCTTTTAAGGGGAGATGAGTCTTCCTTAAATATTTCTCAGGTTACCATAGAAGACAACTAAAACATAGATACTCAGCTGCACTTTGGGATGAATAAATACGAGAGAGAGAAATATGAAAAATGAGAACAAATGGATGAATGCATTCATCTCTCTCTCTCTCTCTTTCTCCTCAGCTTCCTTCCTCTCCCCCCGAACACACACACACACACACACACACACACACACGTAACAGGGCCATTTCTCCAGCATGGTTCCATGATTGTTTCCTTTTTTGCCGTAAGAAGTCTATGACTGCTGCTTCCAGATTTATACAAACATATAATCCTGACAGTTGCCACCTCAGTTTTCCTGATTCCTTTGCCAGTAACCACTGAACAGCCTGGTCTGCACTGCATTTAATGTTATTATTTGCACTTTTTCTAACCAAACCATTTTGGCCAATCCCAATCTGCCTTTTCTCATCTGCACAGCAACACAAAGGTGGCATTGCAGTCATTGGACTCAGTCTCACAGCACTTAATCACATGACAAATTCTATTGACTTCATGTAAATGAGGACTGCAGGACGGGACTCCTTGAGTGGTAGAAATAATTCTGCTTATGTTGTTTTTATATGGCCACAAAGCACACATTCTGCAATATGACCTGTGAGAGAGAACGGCATCAGCAAAGAGGCAGGGCTTTGGAAGGATGGGGTTTACTGCTTAAAGTCTGTAATCACACCTAGGTGCTAAAGCAGTGATTCTTAACCAGGTTGCCATGGCACCCAAGGGTGCCTTGAGATCCTTTCAAAGGTACCATGGGGTGCCACACAATGTTAGCTTTGTTAGGTGTGTAAATATGATTCTCAAGATTAACCCAGAGCCTTCAAATAGGAATCTATAGTACCTGTTGTCTTTCTGAGTGCTCTGCAACAGAAGAATTGCTCCATTATTTTTCTTTAGTCAAAAAATGAGGGAAAACTAAGAGCTGGCATTTTCTGAGGGGTACTCAAGTCTAACAAGGGTTACCTTAAGTCTGAAAGGTTGAGAATATTGCTGTGATGGATACAAAATTCAAGTAACAGGTAAAGGAATAGTACCATTTTTAAAGCAGAGAATAATTTCCATTTTGCAGAACACCAGATTGGCATGCATCCCTGTGTCGGAACGGCCATGTGTAGTTGACAGTAAGCATTTGTCTGGCAGTGCTGGGAGGAAAATTTCAGCACCTCAGGGAAGCTCTACAATATTCTCAGGCTTCAAATTCTGTCATACTGCTCAAAGAGGAAAAGTTTACACCAGGAGATCCTCAGTGACTTCCACTGAAGCCAATGGAGCCCCGACAACTTACACCAGGTGAGGATCTACCTGTCTGACTGATTTTAAAAATGTAGATGGTGACCCTTTCCTTCTCCAATCCTTTGTCTGTCCTATCTACAGAGCTTGTAAGCTCTTTGGAATAGGGACTGTCACTTAGTAACAGCATGTGACACAACAGGGCCCCAGTCTTGGCTGGGACCTTAAGGCATTGCACTAATGCAGATAAATAGTGGGCATAATGGGTAATATGAATTGGATGAAATAACATGCTCAAGGTTTTTTTAGTACCCTTGTAATGACAGCTTTTACTGCTGGAAGCTCATCACCAAATGATATTGCACTTCAGTGGAATCTACCTGGTATTTTTTCAGTTGTTCCTGGTAGATGTGCTGATCACAGTTTTCTTTTGCAAAGGAAGACACCTGAATGGTTTGTCACCAGTTTCTCATCTTTTATATTCTTCCCTTTTCCACAACTTAATAATATGAACCAATTTTAGATAAGCTCCCAAGGGCATCGGTGTTACAGTGCAGTTCTCACACTATACAACTGTCAGTGTGGGATTGTAGCTGTGGTACAGGAGCACAACTAACAGAATGTTTCTCGCAGGGACAGCACTGATGAAAAGCTGAGTATGCGTTGTACACATTGCTGCAGCTGCCTCAAAAAAGTTTCCATTTTTAGCTCTTTTATTTTTAACTAAATTAAACCGACATGCTGCTGATATATCCCACACCTTTCAAAAAGACATCCTGGACTGCACTGAGCACAGTACCATGTTCAGCAGCACAGTGTTTGTAATGGCATAGGTAGACTGCACCCACACACATAGCAAAGGTTTCCAAAGAGCAGACTTCAATGTATTTGCTTCAGTGTAAATTCATACATTTCACTGAAAAGTATTGTCAAGATATGCCTCCACTCTCTGTCACAAAGAACAGCAAGGTTCACACCTTTTATATTAGTGTAATGCTTATGATGAGCATTGGTTTGACAATGCTGAAGAATAGCTATAATGGGCTTGATCCTACTCCCTGTTTAAGTTGATGGAAAAACACATTTTAACTCCAATGTTGCAGCACCGGGGGCAGTAATACAAGCATATTACCCTGCTGCCCTCAAAAGGCCATAAACACTGACCTAGCAAATTGTCTTTTGAAGGACTGGTTGGTTCAGTTTCCATGTCAGTTGGGTACTTAGCCTTTCTGATCAACTGTTAGGACATGACTACACCACAGCAACAGCATGCCCCATCCAGGATATTCCTGAGTGCATTTTGCCTACTACTGCCTCACCAAACCCAGACACCAAATCGAGTACGACTCCAGTGAGGCCATTCCTGTGGCCACTCTGCCTGCTCTGAAAATGTTGGCTTCAGGCATGCTTGAGGGTAGCTGCTGGGTTCCAGATTTGGAGGGTGCAAGCAGGAGGAGATGGGGGCCTCTTTGGAGCCATGCCAGCCAAGGCAGGCTGCCACATGCCCTGAATGCCAATTGTCACTTGGCACATGTTGTAAAGGCTTGATACTAAGAGATGGGGAGCTCCTGTTAAACCAATAGGACTCCTAAATGTTACTTCCTCTAAGGGTCAAGCTCACCATTTGATCCAGGAGTAGCCAAGAAAAAACATATTTATGGGCCTGCTTCTATCTCCATTGAAGTCATTGGTAAAATGGCTGTGCTGATGGTTTACTAGAAAGGGCAGAAGCGATCAGAAAAAAACAACAAACTATTCTTTTTGTTCCAATGTTGTCTTTGGAATGACAGTCTCACAACAGTGACAGTCTCACAGAAGTGAAACCAACACATTTCAAAAGTTTAGGTTAGATATTTTCATGGGTATTAGAGTCTGAAGGAAAATATACACAAGAGAAACTAACAAGAGTTTATATATACTGGATAAAAGCCATTTCTTCTCAAAACTGGCACTGAAAGATTATGAGGAAGCCAGCTTTGATCATACTGGCAAAATTCTCCTGTGTATACCGTGTAACTTGCTTATTTTCAACTCCAGGAACAGATGCATCCTGGAAGATGTTGCTCAAGCCTAATAATTGCAAATTACTATTAGGCTGGAGCAGGAAAAAATCATCCATATGTAAATTTTACAATAATGTTGCTTATTCTGTCAGTTAGCAATAGCATCAAGTGAAATTTATCATGCATTTTCTTTTCTCTATTTAATTTAAAGAGTCCCTGCCATGCTCAGGCAGCCTTTAAAGAACATAGACCATATTGTGGGTGCTCATTTTGGCATCATACAGTCATAAAAGAACCACAAATACTCCAGGGAGTATTCCAGCACTGCAGGAGAGTAGAGAGCTGATATAAGCAATCCATCATAGTCCCTCTCCCCCAGGAAGCGGCAGTATGTTGGAGATAGAAGGGGGAGCAGCTGCAGCATATAATGCTACGGACAACCTGAGCTGCCCTGCAGCCTGTAGGCATCATAGGTAAAGCTGCCTAGCAAACACAGCCCTCAGGCCATTCTAACCTTTTCTGATATTTTGGCTACTTTAACAACCTAGTATGCGGTGAATTCAAGGTGGCATAAAGCATCTTGGTTCTCCAGCTTGCACCTCCTAAGCTGTGGTATGCAGAAAGTACAGCTCAGAATCAGAGCCTAGATTTGCTAAATTTTTAATTTAGTGTCTTGGCCCCCAACCCTGTCCTTCCTTTCTTCTTTGCATTCTTGCGATAAGGTATTTATCAGCCATGCACATGCCACCCTGCCCCCAACAAGTGCTTCCCTTTAAGTCAATGAATTTGCCATGCTTGAACCCTTTCAACTCAAATGTGTTAACCTCTGAGCTGGGAAGCCCAAAACAGGGTTCTGCAGATAATAACTTGTCTGTTCAAAGAAACAGCTTGAAATTTAGTCTTTATACTTTTTAATCAAGTTCTCCTTTAAACCTGTGCTGCTAGCATAGGATGAGGAGAAGAAGTTTGCCTACCTATTTCTGTTCTTTCAAGGAAGAGTGTCAGATGCAGCTCCTATCACACCTCATCCTCCAGGCCCAAGCTGCAATTTGAACAGGAGCTACACTAAGGCTAGGGACAGACATTACACAT
The DNA here is from genome assembly GCF_052110815.1 of Crocodylus siamensis. Lineage (NCBI taxonomy): Eukaryota > Metazoa > Chordata > Crocodylia > Crocodylidae > Crocodylus > Crocodylus siamensis. The sequence continues at coordinate 72,425,230 of NC_143398.1, forward strand.
AAACTGGTTTAAGTGATCAGAAACTGGTTTAAATGTATAACAGAACAGATGTTCAGTGTGCATAAACCAGTTTCAAAATGGCCAAAACTGGTTTGAGATAAACCTGGTTGAATGTAGTATCAGACTTAACTAATTGAGCTCAAACCAGTTTATGCAATGTCTGTCCCAGACCCTTTCCTGGTTTAACTTAAACTAGAGTCCCCCAGCACCCCAGTGTACTCTCTGCACTGGGCTCTCTGCTCCAGCGCAGCAGGGCTGGCCCCACCCCTCTGCTCTCTAGCCAAGCAGGGACAGGCAGGGATGGGGATCTGGCCAGAGTGGGGTTTAATTCCCCACTCCCTGTCCCACTGGCAGGGACCTGAGCTGGGCCTGCCAGGTGCAACTGTGGGCTGGCATGGCCCCTGAGGCAGAGGGGGCAGGGAGGGGGGTTATTCCTCCCTCTGCCCCCACTACCCTTGGGGGACAGCAGGTAGTTCTGTCTGTCCCAACTACCACTGCTTGCTGCCTGCTTGGGGCAAGCAGCGAAATAAGCCCTCTCTTCCGGACGCCAGAGGGAGGGGAAAGGACCCTGTCCCTGTCCCTGCCCCTGCCTAAGGGGCCCTGCTGGCCGGTGTCTGGTCATGCCCTTACCCAGTCATTGCAATAGCGGTGGGGGCAGGGCCCTTGATGGGTGTAGCCATAGGTGACACATAGGGGAGGCACTGGGGGCGGGGGACGGCACGTGCCTCCCCTGAGATTGGCCCTTGCCAGCTAGGGAGTGAGGAGTGCCTGTTTTGCCACTATCACTTCCAGGCTCAGCAGTTGGCCTCTGGGGGACCTCCCCCTCCCGCCAGTTGGTGATCAGTTGCTGGTGCCCCGCAAATTCAGGAGGCACCAGTCACCCATGGGTGGAGCATTCCCTGTCATAGTGTTGGGAAGTATGAGCCCCTTCCCGACAGGCCAGTCCCACTGCAGGATGGACAGAGTTGCAGTGGACTCTGCACAGCAGCACTGGGGCTTGGAAGGGACCAGAGCCTTCCAAGCTGCCACTGCTGCAGTCCGCAGTAGCTTTCCTCGCCCTGCAGCGTGGCCCCATTGGGGAAAAGGCTCACACTCAAGGAAACAATGATAGGGGCTGCTGCCCCCATCATGATTGTTACCCCCTCACAGCTGCAGAGGCCAGGTGGGGGCAGGGCCAGATGCCAGCCAGCAGGGTCCCTTAGGCAGGGGGCACGGTTAATCCCTCCTCTGCCCCCAGGGCACTGCAGCAGGGTCTGCCCACCCCGACCACTGCCACCATCACCTGCTCTGTGCCCGGGGCAAGTGGTGGAATAAGCCCCCTCCTCTGGACACCAAAGGGAAGGGTTCAGGAAAGAGGTTATTCCGCCGCTTGCCCTGGGCAGAGTGAGTGGTGGCCATGGCAGGCAGATCCCGGTGTGGTGCCCTGGGTGCAGAGGAGGAAATAACCCCACTCCCTGCCCTCCAGCTAAGGGGCCCTGCTGGCTGGCATCTGGCCACTGGAACAGTGAGGGGGAACGACCATGATGGGGACAGCAGCCCCTATCATGGTTTCCCTGAGCGCAAGCCTCTTTCTGAAGTGGGGCCACACTGCAGGGTGAGGAAAGCTGATGCAGACCAGTGGCAGCAGCAGCTTGGAGGCCTCTGGCTCCCTCTGAGCCTCAGTGCTGCTGCACACAGCATGCCACAGCTCTGCCTGCCCTGAAGCAGAGCCACCCCACTGAGAAGGGGCTCACACTCCCTGATACTATGATGGACTGCTGCCCCCAACAAGGGCCCTGCCCCCTTGCTGCTGCATTGGCCAGTTGGGAGCGCAGCCAGACACTGGCCAGCAGAGCCCCTTAGGTGGGGGCAGGGATGAGGCTTATTCCTCCTCCCTCCCATGTCGAGCCGTTTATTCTGCCACTTGCCCCAAGCAGGGGGTGAGTGGCAGCTGTCAGGGCAGGCAGACCCAGCTGCTGTCCCCTGGGGGCAGTGAAGATAGAGGGGTGTGTGGCAGAGTACATTTAGTGCCTGCCTCTTTAAAGGTTATTGAGCAGTCAGCAGGGCAGCCGGCAGGTGCCAGCTAGCTGTAATGAGGCAGTCACCTGACTGCAGGAGGGCCCTGGGATTGGAGGAGGGGGATGAGCAGCCTCCATTTTAGATTCAGGACCTCGGGGCTGTGGTGGAAGAAGAATAATTTCTGGTTGAGTTGTTGGTCAGAACACCCTAGAGGTAAAGGCAAGAGCTAGGGGATGGAAGGAGGGTCCTGGCCCTGGATATGACTGAAAACTGTACCCTGCTGGGGAAGGATGGCCTGATGGTACTGCCAATGGTGGGGCAGTTCCCCAGAAATACCAGGCCAATTGCCTCCCTAGTGAAAGGCAGGTAGGGGTGCCTAATAACCCCAAACCCCACACCCTAGTGGGTTACCTAGGGTGGGGGCCAGGCATGTCTCTGGACACCTGAGTCCCATGGGGTACCAGACTGCAGTAGGAAGTGGGAGCTAGGCATGTCTTTGGACACCTGAACCCCATAGTGATGGCTGGCATGTCTCTGGACACCTGAGCCCATAGTGGGTAAAGACCCTGGTGGCCTCAATGAGGGGGAATAGTGATTCAAGTAGAGAGTAGCCTACATAGGGTAGGGTGTGTGTAGATGACCTGAAGTGCTGGGCATGTTTGGTGCAGAGTAGGGTCAGTTAACAAGGACCTGAAGAGTTGCACCAGGGGTGTGCTGTGTAGGGGAAGTGAGAGCGATCTGAAGTGCAGCACATGAGCCAACCCCCACGAGGAGTTGACTTAAGGGTGAACCCCAGGTAAGTATATGGATACCTGAGGTTACAGTTGGGCTGGAGGCTATGATTGTAATAGGGTTAAAATCTGTCAGTGTGAGAGCACCAAGTCTGTATGCTCCAGTGGGGAATGAGAGTCCCAGTGAGACAATGGTGCATTGGTCATGGTGTGAGGCACTGTAATGATTTGGATGACATCTGTGAGGCATGGAACAGAAAAAGGGAAGGTTGGAGTTGTGTGCATCATCCTAGGCACCAGGCATTAAAATGGGCAGCCTCCCACATTTTTCATCAATCTTTTATACAACAAGTTGTGGTAGGTGAGAGTTGGGCAGACTGACCAGAACAGGTGAGCAGGCTGAGGATGTTTCTCAACCCTGAATAGGCAGCCTGTTACAGGGGGGAATAACCCCCCTCCCTGCCACTTCTGCCTCAGAGGGCCATGCCAGCTTGCTGTTGCAGCAGCGAGGGGGGTGCACCCAGCAGACCCGGCTTGGGTCCCTGCCAGTGGGACAAGGAGGGGGGAATTAAACACCTCTGGCCAGTTCAGCCAAGGCTACAGCTCGGGCTGGCCATGCCTCTTCTCCCCAGCACAGCTTCCTTGCCTCTGAGGGCATGCTCTAGTGCCTCCTGCCCTGAGCCAGCATCTCCTTAGTCCACAAGGAATATCTGTGCTGTTACAAATCGGTTCAACCTAGCCAGGTTAGACTAATGTGCAAAGATTGTATCAATTCAGGCTTTGGCTTTTTGAATATCTATCCCAAGCCTAAGGGATTCCCTTCTCCCTTACTTAAACATTTGCTAAATGACAGAAGTGCAATAACTGACACCCTGAGATGGCCCCTCTATCACTGTAATGGCAGCCTGACATTAGCTTTTCACTCCTCCTTGTGTATTTTGAATCAAAGCATTTGTTTCCCCTTGAATTTTATTTTGGGACCGTCTATCTCTGGGGTTCAGCGTCAATATCGTGTTCTATCATTTTCATTCTATAGCTTGCTACTGGGTTTTTTATTCTAGAGATGCTACAGAAACGTCTAGTGAGCTATTCTGTTTATACTTCATTTTTATGACACTCCTAAACAAGCATGCAAATCAGCTGACATTTCCTGCTACCTTCCTGCAGTCAGTGCGACTTGGAACTATGAACACAAAGCTTTCCCAGATAACCTTAATCAATGACTGACATAAATGATGGCAGAGAACACTATCCTGTTTGTGCCACTACCAACACATGGGTAATGACACTGCTATAATAATGTAGATGTCAAGATGACCCTGAATGGGCTCACTCCATTTCCTGAACTGTGGGGAAATAAAACAGACTAGCAGCAACTTCCAAAGACTGTTCCTTACTAATGATGAGAGTCCTCTAACACTCTTCTCATTAGCAGTAAATGAACATGGAAGCAGCATCCAAGCATCAGTGATTGGGAGTGGTCTATAAAGGTGAGCAGGTAGCTGCTTGCTTTTTGCCTCATAAATAGCAGAGATCAACTACAAGGGTTTGAGAGCCTGGATCCAATTATTCTCATGCATGAGAGCTATTCCATTTAATTTATTGGCATCACTTGTAACTAATGCTGTGGTGCCGAGCAGCCCTGATATGCCATTGCCTCTGACTCCCAAGCCACAGCCTCCCGCACCAGTCCTGCTGGTGCCCCTCACTCCGTGCCTATCCCCCACTTGCTCCTCCTAGCATCAGCTCCCCCCATGCACCAGGACACAGGTCCAATTGCAGCTTTGTCCATCCCCCGCTCTCCGCCACTGCTTTGTGGCACTGAGCATCCCTGACATGCTGATGCTGGTGCCCTGCCCCTGCGGTCGCCCCTCGCTCCCAAACCACAGCTCCGCCAATGATCCTTACTCCAGACCCACAGCCCCTGCCTACCCCCCTCCATTTTCTCCCTCTTGGCAGCAGCACCCCTGGGTGCATATGTGGGGTTTGTGTGTGTGTGTGGGGGGGGGAGTTGGTAGGCAGGTGTGGGATTTGTGGTGCAGCAGCAGCAGGCCCTCTGGGTGCTCATGGCCGTGGCAGGCAGAGGCCCCCCCTGCAGTGTGCGCCTCTGGCTGAGTCCTGGGGCCTGCATGTGCTGGGATGGAGTTGGCCTGGCCCGCTGGCACATACCTTCAGACCAGACAAGGCTGGCTCCATGCCAGCATGTGCGGATCATGGCAGTGCAATGGGGAGCTGTGCACCATTGGAACAGGCAGACTCTGTGCCTCCATGTGGGGCTTCCAGCAGTCCAGCAGGAAGCCCCATGTGGAGGCAAGCAGGAGCCTGCCCAGCCCTATAGCATGCAACTCTATGCTTCCATGTACAGCTTCCCACCCAGCCTGATGGCATGCAGGTCCCAGTCCACACAGCATCAGACCAAGCTGGCCTCTAAGTGGGATTTCCAGCACTCCAGTGGGAAGCTGCACATGGAGGCATGGAGCCATGAGTAATCAGGCTAGCCAGGCACCATGCCTCTATATGTGGCTTCCCACTGGAGTGCTGGAAGCCCTACGTGGAAGGATGGAGGTGGCCATCCCAGGCTGATGGCATGCCACAGCAGCTCAGCACTGCTCCGGCCCCCAGCATGCCACATCACCTGAGTTGCAGCGCTGCACCGTGGCTACTGCCGCCTCCTCACAAGACCAGGTAGCAGGGCAAGTGGCCTGGCTGCTCAAAACTGCTAGGCACCTGCCCTGCCATCTCTACAGCCAGTGGGGCTCAGGGATGCTGCCCAGGTTCTCCCGTGCTGGCCTAACAGTGCCCACGGACAGTACCCCATTCCCTCAGCCCCCACCCACAGAGCCCTGCTGCCCTCCCACTTGCCCTGATGGCTCTTCCAACAGTTCCCAACCCCCTCCCCCCAGCCCTGGCAGTCAATCGTACCTGACCCACAGGGACCCCCCCAAGCCCTGCTGATGCCCCCCAGCCTGCAGCCCCTCACACCCCAGGCCTGCCAGAGGGGTGCCCCAGTTGTCCCCCAGCCTCCTGAAAGCCCAACTTACCCCAAAGGCTCCAGGTAAAAAAGTAAGCCTGAGCCAAGCCCTGGCTGACTCAAGTCTCAGGTCCATCCCCTTCCCCTTCTCCTTCCCCCTTGGGACAGGACTTCGGGTTTGCCACCCTTTTTGCAAGAAGTTCTTACAGGCTGGAACTCCTGCAGGCCAACCTGCAGACAGCTATCTGCAAAAGTGGAAAATCCACATGCATCTCTGTTAAAGTGGAAAATCCACTTTTTTTCTCTATTAAAAGGGAAAATCCATTTTTTTCCCCCCTGTTTTCCTGTGGGAAACAAAAAACCCAGATCCCTGTTCATAACAGTCATTTTCAATGACTTCCATATGATTGACCCAAGGTTTTTCATTCTACATGACCGCATCTTCCCGTAGGAGCTACTTTCTGTTCAAACAATGGAATCATGACCGTGCTGACTGGGTAGCAACCAGAGTTACTGTGCAGTAGTGTTGCTGAACAGCTTTTAGATGATGCACACTGCGCAGTAGTGTGGCACTACTGCACAGTAGCATTGCATCACAATTTGTGCCATGTAACACTACTGCATAGTAGTAACGACCTACTGTGTAGTCAGCATCTCGTGTAGACATGGCCCGTGAATCTCAACATATGCAGGGACAGGAGATGACGCTTGAGAACTGTCTGAAAAGTAGATAACTCAGTTCCAAAAGAGAGAACCACCAGGGACCTTTGCAGACAGAATGAAAAACCTCTTCTGTCCCTAACACGAGCACCAAGAACATAAAACAAAGAAAAAGTACTGACAGAAAAGAAAAATAACTATTATCCCTGTCTGGAGGCCAGACAGAGAGTAGGGAGGGAATCTTATATACTTAAAATAGATTTTAAATAGGAATCACATATTACAAGTAGGCAGAATTAAAATGGATGGGGAAGAAGGAATAATAATAAAGCTTACTTCTTATGCAGCTAGTGATAAACTTGACTGATGTTAGTGAAGACAATTACAAGGGAAGAGAGAGATTCTGCTGATCTGCCCCACCTGTCACCATTCAAAGGCTTCAATGGGGCAGATCCTAACTGGATGTATATTGTTATAGTTCCACTGATGCCAGAGAAAATAGGAGCCTACCCTAGAATCTGCCAGTTTACGTCATATAATTACCATAAATATTTCCTGTTCTGAATAGGGGGAAAACTCAGATAGCTAAGCTTAGTTACTGGTGACACAGGCTAACTTTCTGGGATTTTAGGGGACGGGTTTAATTCATAGTATGGAAATGGAGATGATCACTGTGATAATCATTATGTTGCTTTGCTCTCTCTTTGCATCCTATGCATAAGCCATTTGTTTTGCCTTAATGACTATTCCTAGCAGGCTGTTGATTCTTTAAAATGTACACTTCCGTGTGACTTCTGCATAGTGCTTGTTTGTTGTTCTGTAAAAAAAAAAAAAAAAAAAAATGTGTTGCAAAATACATATTTATTCATCTTGAGGCCTCTGTGATCTGAACACCTGGATCTATCATCAAACGCTGTTCAAAAGAGAGAATCTATGCCAAGCTGATGAGAAGAGAGTTCTGGAGTAAGTCAAGCAAACTTAAAAACCAAAGCCATTACTATTTTGTTTCAGTAGAATGGCTTGCAAGATGTTACAGAATAATGTACTCCATTCAAGAGTCTTTCTTCATCAGTCTTATGTCAGGGTCATGATCCTAGAAAAAATGTTTTTTAGCAAATGTGTCAGAATACATAAGATTATCTGAATTTTTATTCTTATGTTTAAGCCTGAGTGTAACAGGCTTGGTGCCCCAGGGGCAGCCATGATGTTCCCGTAATGCTCTGGCTCTAGGCACCCTCTCTTTACCCTCACCTGCACACCTTGAATGTTCTTAGTAAAGTTTGCAAAGAGAAGCTGCCCCAAGGCCCTAGAGCAAGTTTCACACTGGCCTCCTGCCTGCGGGTTCCCTTCCGATCCTGTTGGACTTACTCTAGTTCCCACACTTAGTTTGCCCTCTTAGCCCATACATGTCCCCCCAGGAAACCTACTGCCTTATCATGGTCTCCAAAACTCACCTACAGCTGTGCCCATGCCCCACAGAAGTTTCCACTCATCATTAGTTGCGTACTTTGCCCCAAGCCACCAGGCCAAGTCAGGGCTTCACTCCCTTGCCAGGGCCGCAACCCTTCCAGCTTCCACCCCCATCCTCTAGTTGGCTCGTTTCTGCCCAGACCAGCTGCACCAGGCCTGGCTTCTTCAACTCCATCCCTTGTCTCACCCTCCTGGGCATTTTTCTTCGCTTCTCCTGGGCTCTGGGCCTCCTGGCCCTGCTTACCTCCCACAGACTCTTAATCTCTGCCATTCTCAGGCTTTGGGCCCCAGTTGCTGCTCCTCTCTGAGCTGTGGTCTCTTTAGCCCTATCTCTACCCCTCTTGGGCTACACAACATCCTGTGCCAGCAAGCTAGAACCTCATGTGCCTCCCTGGTAATCTGGGACCTGCTCTCACCCTTTTCTAGTCCCACCCAAACCACCAGTCTAAACTATAAAAAAAACTGTAAGCCCTTTGGCTGTACCACAAACTGCCCCACTCTGGTTATATTTCTGTGCAAGCCATCCAAGCCTTACTTGCAGGGCCCATCAACTCAAGAGACATCCAGGCTGTATTCTGCAGCCTCTCACTTCAGGAGCTTTTTCCCCTCCAGCCTGTAGGGTCAGATTGACTCCTCTGGCTTAGCCCTGGTATTATATCTCCCAAGCCCTGTCCCTTCCAGTCAGGGGACCTCCCCCAGCTACCCACAGGTGCTTTTTGATTAAGCTTGCTGGCTTCACCTCATGGTAGCTTACTGCTGCTGCCTAGCTGCTGCAGGAGTGTCTTGTCTCCCCTGCCAGACTGCTGAAAGCAATGATAATGCATAGGGGTTGCATGTGCACCCCCTGGCAGCATTGGTGTACCCCTGGCACCCAGCATTCCTGAGTGGGAGCAGGGGGCAAGTGAGAGTGCTGATGCCCCCCCTGAAAGTGCCAGCTGGGGAGTGTGCCAGGAGAAGCAGTCCCACTGCAGCCAATCCCACCGATGTGGAAGTGCCAGCGGTGTGCCTAGAAGTGCCAGCAGTGCGCTGCTGCCAGTTGCGGGTCAGCAGGATTGGCCATGGGGGAACCACCCCCAGCATGTGGGATCGGCAGCGGGGGGACTCCCCCTCAGTCGCTGACTGTCGGGGGGGGGGGGGGAGCAGGAGGCACCAGTTGCTTGTGGCTTAAAGGTAACCCACCCTGCCATATGCCACCCCTCAGCCTTGTAATTAGCTCCTCCTGCTGCTCTTTCCTCCTCAAATAAGAGGAGACTCCTGGCTCTTGGTTACACCAAGCTACTCTCAAAAGGAAGTCATGCACAACAGCCCTGATCCAGGAAAGCGACAGCTGGTTGGGAAATGAAGACTTTAAAAAAAAAAAAAAATTCACTGACAGTTTTGTCAAAATTTTCAAATTTCAAAAAATAGAAAAAGATTGCAATACTTTAGCAATCTGATTAAAAACAACCCCCTGCCGCCCTCCACCCCCCCACCAAGGAAAATAGAACAAATTCTGAATATTTTAAAAAAGTGATCACTGAAATTTATCCTGCCTTTGATTAGCACTGGGGCAGGCAGATTCCTTCATCTGCACAGAACGCTTAAGCATTCTGGTCACGCTCCCTGTCAACCTACACCAAGCTCACTGAAAAATGAAAGTCAATACTGCTACTTCTGAAAACTCATTGGGCTGCATTTTCAAATCCCTGCCTTCACTGTAACCATTCAAAAGCAATTTGATTACATAATATACAACGTTTTTCAGTCGATGCATATTTATATGCAGAAATATGCCACAATATCAAAATCTGCGCAAGCATGTAGGAGATGGTTTTTAGCTTTAGGTGACAGTAGCTATGTAATGTAAGCTGTTTTCTGTGGTTCACCTCTCAGGTCAAGGGGCTAGAATCTATTCTGCCCACTAGGTGTGTAAGTAGACTTGGTACCTGATGAGGCTCCCAGGTACCCCAGGAGCAGGGGGAATTCCCCCCCGACATACCCCGACTGATGGGGGAACAGAGCCCAGACTGGGCTGAAGGGTTACTCACTTTCCCTTCAGTGACCCGAACTGGAGGAGATGAGGTGTGGGTGGCACCTTCACCACACTTTAAGAGCACGGCCTCCCTGCGTGTGGGAGAGCATGCAACTGATGATGTCATAAAAGTATCCAGGGCATCAGCAAGCCCCGGGACATGGCACAGGAGCAGGGGCAGCTTGGGCTGCAAGGAGCCTCCTTCCTGACCAAGCTGAATCTGGAGAGTGTGCTGAGGGAGCAACCCCACGCCAGCACTGGGGGAAATCAGGAGCCTCTCAACCCTTGAAGATCAGCAGTGTACCTCCTAAGAGCGAATGGTAGGACCCACCATGAGAGTGAGTCCACCAGACAGAGCCTTGGACACGTGAGTCCCATTCCCCGGGTGTAAACGTACCATATGTTGGGGTATTTTTGATGTTCAGGTTTCTTTGAGTTTGGATCTTTTCATTGCTGCAGAAGTGGGGTTAGTCAGGGAAGTACACCTTGGCATAATCTCAGTGACCTGGCAGGGACAGCCAGCTGCCACAGACTTTTCCCTCTCCAGAGAAGATGGCTGAAGTGAGAGAGCTTTCACCAACCACCCCAGACTTTGAAACTGAGTAAGGGAGAGATTTAACCCAATTTCAGGTGAGGTGCGACAGACTAAGGCAAGCATGTGGCACTGAACTCTGGTGGCTGCCATGACTTTATTTGGTTAGTGAGTGGATGTGGTGTAGGGGAGGTGAAGCCCCACGTCACTTGCTTTTGCAAGGAGCCAGCCCGAGGGTGGAGTGACATCCTGTTTTCCAGGAGAACCTCCTAACTTTATACCAACAAGACCTGGTGGGTGAGTAGGACTGTCCATGCCAGGTAGGGAGTCCCTACATGTCCAGCTCTCCCATGCCAGGCACAGTGTTCAACTGCAATCTTATTCCACCCTGATCAAGACCCTGAAAAACTGTTAATAAAAATGGTGGTTGGATTCTCTACCAACTTGCTGCTTTTTGTGGCTTAATCCTAAGGGGCAAATCACAGTGTGTTCCATTTAATGTGTCTACTTTTGGATTTTCAGAGACTCAAACAGGGTGGAATGGAAATTACAGTTAGGTGTCTAAATCCACTTAGATGTCGAACAGGTGGACTAGAATCTGGCCTCAGAAATACAAATTTAGTATTTGTTTCTTAGTGTTATTTTTAACATTAAATCTTGCAGTTAACATTTTAAATATGAACAGAAGGCACTTGCTTCCCTTGCTAGGGAGCACTATTATCGTTATTCTAATTCCACTGGTCTGCTATGGCTGTGAGTAAACGTGTGCAATGTGACCGTGAGGCTTATCAGTTATCAGGCATGTCTACACATTGCTGTACAGTGATGTAGCAATGCACTACATTGCTGCAGGGCGCACTACAACAAGGTAGTGATCATGTGGGTCTACACATGATCGTCTGTGCATTGCTGTAGTGGAAGGAAGTACTAAAGCATGGCATGGTAAAGGAAGTACTAAAGCCTGGCACCATAGCAATGTTGCTGTATGGCAACATGTAGATGTGTGCACCTAGTTCATCTTTTGTTTCACTCTTTTTCTCAAGTCCACCCTTTCAGTAATTTGACTTCCATTTTATGTTATTTCTGTTCCCTGCTGAAGTAAAAGTTACATAATATCAACTTCTTTGCCAAGAAGATTCATTTAATTAATAGACATTGATTTAATAGGTCACATTTGAACAACAGGAATGGGAACAATTATTAGCAAATACTGAAAATGTATTTAATTAATAAATGCATTCTTTCAGACAGCAAAATTGTATTGAATTTTAATTTCCTGGGGTGCTGGAAAATGATTCTTTAATAACTGTAGGCCTGATCTGTAAGCTAATTGAATTCAATAGGAAAACTTCCATTAACTTCAGTGGGATATGGATCAGGCCTTATTGCATTAATCACCTAGAAAATTGCTTTTCATCCATCTAAACCTGTTGTTTAGAAGCAGCCAAACTTGGCTTTGCCCCTTTATCAATATGAAAAGTGAGGCAAAACCTTGTTCAAGGTCTCACAGCAAGTTGGTGTCAATCATATTCCAGGACTTGGCCCTCCAGGTCTATGCTCAGTCCACCAGACCATAGAAGCAGCCTTTTATTATTTACAGAAACTAATTTACAATTATTTACAGTACACAAGTAACAGTTTCCTGCTACCTTTGTGACTAGCCTGTTTCTGTTTTGTCAGCCTGATGTTCCTACTGACCACACCTACTCTTATAAGATAACATACTTCCTAGGCACCGTGTGTGTCCAGGAGGACTTACTCTATGTCACAGCTGCCACTTCAAACAAAATATTTCTTTGAACAGAGGTTCACTGAATTCATAACCATTTTCTTGATTGAACATGCAGATTAATTCCATTGATATGCTGCTACATTAGGTGCACAACTCCCATTGACATGTTCAAATAATAGGCTTGTGTTCCCCTAATAACTATTAATTACATTGGAAATTTTTCTTGCTCATTTGAAGCCTTAATTCTGATCTTATGTCAAATGATATTTGGTTAATGAAGGTTGTACCTGTACATTTAAAATAAGGTCTACCACAAGATTTTTGTAAGCTTTCTAATTCCTGGCTAGTACACAGAGGCCATTGCCAACCTCAGACAAGTGATATTTACATCCTGTTTTCTGTATCAGAGGTCAGTGAAATTTTCCTGAGGACATTTCTTGAGAGCACTGTTTATAATTGTGATAAGCATAGAAGCAAAATAAATATGTTAAATTCTTGTGAGGTATGTACATCCTTTTTCTGTTGTTTTTCTGCTGAAATTATGCACTGAAACTGCACACACAGTAATGTACATATGCATTCTATATAAACTAGAATCAATTCAACAAACTAGACTGTGAAAATATGCATACACTTCATAATATGGGACTAAATTCCAAGAGGAAGTTCAAGGTAATGCAGGTTAGACTGACCTTGATTCTATCACATTTTCTTAGGCTTCTTACACTGACTTACTAAAAAGCATGAGAGAATAATATAAGGCAGTTAAGCACTCAGTGACTTTGGTGATGGAGATGGATAGATGGGTATATTTTGAGGAGCTATTATAATTTGCGAGAAAGCACAAGTTAAATTTGGACTTAGATACCTTAAATTACAATTGTTCATCTCCTGCTAGGTATTTTTCTTGCTACATTTCTCTTTTTGAGCCTTTCTGTAAATTATACCAAGTTAGACTGGGAAGTTGAAATCCTGGGCCCACTGACATCAATTGCAAAATTCTCATGGACTTGAACAGAGCTAAACTTTCAGCCAGATGGAAAAAATGTTGGAAAATAGAGGTGTAAATCATCCTTAGGCAAGTGATTCTGAATCTAAATGGATGCATTTACACAAACGTTTACTGTGGAGTTGCCTTATTAGCTCACCAGTGGGCATGTCTACATATGCTATTAATTCAAAGTAGGCTTACTGTGCAGAAAAAATATTGTGCAGTAAGCCTACTGGGGAGCTGATGTGCTCCCAATGGGACCAGCCTACTACAGAACTGCTACCACTCTGCTCTACCCCCCTGCAGCAGCCAGGGAGAGCTCCAGACTCCCCTTCCAGCTAGCTCAGAGGGCTAGCAAGGGGCACATGATGGTCCCAGTGGGCATGGGACCAATAGAGTTCTGCCAGCTGCAGTGGCAGCTGTCTCCTGGCCCCATACACATTGGGAGGACACCTGATGTGCATGAGGCCAGGAGAGAGCTGGCTTTGCAGTGGGCAGAGCTCTCCCAGCCCAGTGCACATCAGGAAACATAGCTGCCAGGATGTGGGGCAGCTGTGGGTGAATCTCTTGCTGGGCAGGGGGGCACAGGCTCACTAGCAGCTGCCCTGCTTGGCATGGAGCTGCCTTCTCCAGGGAGGAGGAGTATGGCTAGGAATCCCTGTCCCCTGTGGCCTCTTGCTGGCTAGGCTGACAGGAAGCAAATCTGCTCCCAGCCAGTCTCTACATGTCTTTTACTGTGCAGTATCTACTGCACAGTTAGTTTATACCTGTAGTTATAGATAATAGCTACCTGTGCAGTGGACTGATTTACTACACAGTAAATATGAGCATGTCTAGACAGTGACACTTTACTGCACAGTAGACTAATGTATTGCGCAGTAAAGCATCATGTATAGACATAGCCAGTAAAATGTCACTGTCTATACATGTAGTGCTATTAGGCTGGAGTAAACTAATTAATTCTGCTGTAGGATAGTACTGCCAAACACATGTTCTATCTTACGGTGAAGTTAATTACTCTCCCACAACACACATGTAGACACCGACAGAGCTGGCTGGGGCAAAAGGGTACTTGAGTGTAGGTGCCGCCTACTGGATAGTCCCACACTGAAGCACCCTCATGCCCCAGCCAACCCCTACGTAGCACATTGAGCTAGGTCAGAGCAGCCTCAGGCTGGCAGGCTGACCCTGTAATTCATAGAATCATAGAAGTAGGGTCAGAAGGGACCTTGTAGATCTTCAAGTCTGACCCCCTGCTTGGGCAGGAGAAAAACTGGACTCGAATGAGTCCAGCCAGATAGGCATCAAACCTCTTCTTAAAGACCCCCAAGGTAGGAGCCAGCACCACTTCCCTTGGAAGTTGGTTCCAGCTCCTAGCCACCCTAACTGTGAAGTAGTTCTTGCGGATGTCTAATCTAAACCTACTCTCCAATAATTTGTGTCCATTATTCCTTGTTATGCCAGGGGGTGCTAGGGGAACCAGTGTCCCCCCTAGTGAGTTTATAGACAGTCACCAGGTCCCCCCTCAGTACTCTCTTGTGAAGGCTGAACAGGTTTAGGTCCTGCAGTCTTTCATTGCAGGGTCTGCCCTGTTGTCCCTGGATCATGCGGGTGGCCCTCCTCTGGACCCTTTCAATGTTGTCCACATCCGTCCTGAAATGGGGCGCACAGAACTGGATGCAGTACTCCAGCTGTGGCCTGACCAGCATCGCATAGAGGGGGAGGATCACCTCCCTGGCTCTACTTGAGATGCATCTGTGGATGCACGACAAGGTCCGGTTAGCCCTGCCAACCGTGACCTCGCATTGTCGGCCCATGTTCATCTTGGAGTCAATAATGACTCCAAGATCCCTTTCTGCCTCCGTGCTCTCAAGAAGGGAGTTTCCCATTCTTTAAGTGTGCTGCTGGTTTCTACTGCCCAAGTGCAGCACCCTGCACTTGTCAGTATTGAAACGCATCCTATTTATGTTAGCCCACCTCTGTAACCTATCCAGATCTTGCTGCAATCTTTCCCTCCCTACTAGCGTGCTCACCTCACCCCAAATTTTGGTATCATCAGTGAATTTAAACAGGTTGCATCTCACCCTGTTCTCCAAATCACTGATGAAGAAATTGAACAGCGCAGGCCCAAAGACCAAGCCCTGGGGGACTCCGCTGCCCCCTTCCCCTCGGGTTGAATATGACCCGTCCACCACCACCCTCTGGGTACAACCCTTGAGCCAATCTGCAATCCATCTGACTGTGTAGGCATCAATGCCACAGTTGCCTAGTTTTTTATGAGGATGGGGTGGGAGACGGTGTCAAAGGCCTTGCTGAAGTCTAGAAAGACTACGTCCATGGTGACACCTGCATCCATTGCCTTTGTGACCTGATCATAAAAGGCAATCAGGTTGGTCTGACATGACCTGCCCCTAATGAAACCGTGCTGGTTGCCCTTGAGCATCATCCTTGAAGCCGGCACATCACAGATGTGCTCCTTGAGGATCTTCTCAAAGAGTTTCCCTAGGATTGAGGTAAGACTGACGGGCCTATAGTTGCCTGGGTCCTCTCTCTTCCCTTTTTTGAAGATGGGGATCACGTTAGCTCTCTTCCAATCATCCGGCACCTGGCCTGAGCACCACGAGCGCTTGTAAAGCCATGCCAAGGACCCTGCAATAACCCCAGCTAGCTCCCTCAACACCCTGGAGTGGAGAGCATCTGGATCCGCTGACTTGATGAACACATCCAGCCCCTCCAGAAGCAATCTAACCCGGTCCTCCCCAGCCTGAGGTCTGGAGGCATTCCCCTCGAGTCTGTCTGGCATCACAGCAGGGAAGTCCTGGTCCCTGCACAAGAAAATGGAGGTGAGGAATTGGTTAAAGTGTTCCGCTTTCTCCTCTGGTGCAACCACCAGATTGCCCAGCGTACTTTGCAGGGGCCCCGCATTACCCGGTGCCTTCTTCATCCTCCCTATATATTTGAAAAAGGACTTTTTATTATCCTTGATCTTGGATGCTAGTCCTAGCTCTATGTCCACCTTAGCTTTCCTGACAGCCCCTCTACAGGCCCGAGCAGAGGAGGTATATTGCTCTTTGGAGATAGCACCCCCCCTTCCACTGGGTGTACATTGCCTTTTTCATAAGCAGACATTCCCAGATGCCCTTGGTGAGCCAGGGGGGCTTTCAGGCACTCTTGCCCCCCCTGCCTCTTGTTGGGATGGACACCCTTTGGGCCCTGAGTATTGTTTCCTTAAGGAACGACCACTTGTCCTGGACACTGAGTTCCCCTGTCTTCAAGGGCCCCAGCGCCTCTCCTACTAGTCTCCTCAACTTGTTGAAGTTGGCCCTCCTAAAGTCTAGGGCTACCGTCTTGCTGCAGGCCCTTGACACCCTGAGCTGGATGGTGAATTCCAGCAAGCAATAATTGCTATCGCTCCGGTGGTCAAGAACCTGCAGGCCCCTTACCAGGTCATCACCTGTGGCCAGGACCAGGTCCAACAGGGCGTTTCCTCTGGTGCACCTCCTGAATTAAGTGGAGGTCCTGTATCTCAGCCAGGAACCTCCTGGAATGGTCCGTCCTGGCTGACTGTTCCTCCCAGCAGATGTCAGGTGTGATATGGTCCTGAGCACACACTTAAATGACGCACCTAGGAGTAATAAACTCCAGAGTGAACTCAACAGAGTTTATTCATTCACTTTAATACAACATGTAGACACCCCGAATGTGTCCAGACTTGATAGAGGGTTTATGCGGGGCAGCAGTGGACTAAGGTATAAATTGTACCATAAATTTGTACCTAAAAAATTTTCCCCCTAAATTTAGTTGTACTTTGAATGTAAGTACATGACAGGTTTACTCCAAAGTATCCTCAGTTTACCTCAGAGGAAATGTGGAGTAGATACATGGCACAGCATTTACTTTGGAGGAAATGCAGCTCTCTGATATAACATTATTTTTGAGGAAGTGAAAAATAAATTTACCTATGGAGATAATTACACTGATGTTTGTACTGTGTCCACTTCCTATGTCACTCATTCCAAGGTAGCCATTGGTTTAATACGAAGAAACTCCCACACCACATGGGGGCCAGGCCCTGTAATAGGGCCTACTTTAGGCAGCCAGCCTGGGAAAGCGAGTTATGTGTCTGCTGACATTCCTGTGTCTGCAATCATTCCTGTCCTCCCACTCACTCTTTCCTTTAATCTCCTGCCACTCTTATATTTTCCTTCTTCATCGACTTGCAAAACAATGATTTGGTTCACTGCTAAAACTGCCAGACCTACCACTTTGGTTGTGACAGAACTGTTCAAGTATTCATAGGACTAGTATTGCAAAAGAGAGAGATGCTATGAAAAGAAGAAATGGGACCCCCAACTGAATGTGGGAGAATGAGTCTAAAAATAACCCATACTTGAATATTTTGATCTGTGTGGCTGTGACTAGGTATAGGGAGACAGGAAGGTTTACCAGAAAAAACAGCAGTATTCCTAAGTAAAAATAAGTAAGTCGTTTGGATCACTATACTGCTGCCATCAAATGAATAGCAATGTCTTAAAAAATTATAGTATCAGTTGGCATAAAATAAAAACTCCTTTGTTATCCCCTGCACTACTAACACATCTAACACAATAAACCCAAAAGTGGGTTGTAGCTATTCTGTTTCTTAAATAGGTACTGTAAAAAATATAATATTCCCCCTCATTTCTGCCCTCATTCTCTCAATATTCTCCCTTGTTTTATGCATCATTTATTACCCTAATAACTGAAATCTTTAGAATAGCATCACAGAAACCTACATACATTCAGTTCAAGTGCTGTACACTTTAGAGAGAACATGAAATATACTCAAATCACAGCATTATTTTAAATTATAAAGTATCTGGGTTTCAGTAACATAACTAAGGCAGTGAGGTCAGGGCAGCAGCCCCAGGTGCTGACTTGGGGGAGGCAAGAAAATAGCAATTGACGCCACAGCCACACAGTTGGCGCAGACAGAAGTGCATCTTCCTGCTGTAACTGAGAACACTTTGCAGGAAGCCTTGAATTAAAATGATCCCCTGGAACAAACAGAAGTTCACTGTTGGTTCCAGGGAAGAGGGAAATCTAGCTTCTGGCTGCCAGCCTGCAGCTGGATTCCCCTAACAATGGCCCCTCCTCCCTCTCAGCATGTCCCCGTTTTCAGAATGGGAGAGAGGAAAGGGAGCAGAAGGAGCTCATTCTAAGGGTTTCTAAACTGGTGCTGGAGGCTGGAGTGGATGACTTGGACCCCCCCCCCCACCACCTTGGGGGGTACTCCAAAACTCCCGCCCCACCTTCCAGCAGGGTCTGAAAAAACTCCAGACCGAACTCCCTCTACTCCCTTTCCCCACTCCCATTCTGAAAACTGCAGCAGGCTGGGAGGCAGTGCAGACACAAGTTACAGAAGACACACTGTTTTGAAACTTCTTCATCTGAGCCCTAACACAAAGTGGGTTCAGATTTTTGCCTGATGGACCATTTTATGAAGCTGTCTGTAGCTGTGTACTTGTGTTTAGTCATGGCTGTAAAATGTTTTCTATAAACAGAGTGGGCAAAAATTGTCACTTTTGTCTGCACCCAGTCATGCTAGCTGCACAGCAGCAACTGGACATTTGTTGCTTCTTCCATGTGTTGCAGCTGCCCCAGGTGCCTGGCTGACTTGTTACTCCTTTGCTGGGTTTAGTATGAAGAAGATATTTACAGCTGAAGCTAGTTCAATATATTCAATATTGTGTATATAGCAACAATCTGAAAGTACATCCTGCCACATAAAGGAACAGCCTAGCTCTTTGTTTGACATGTTTCTGGTTAAATCCATTTTCACTTAGAAAACTAGCAAAACAATGGTTGAATAATTTGGGGTTGCCTTGATCCAGGAAACAGAGATGTGAGCTAGCAGTGAACTTCAGCTCTGAATACACATCCAAACATCCACCAAAGTCAAAGGTTTTCAGGCATACTTCTAATAATAATGTGTTTTTTGACAAAGGATGCCACTCAAAATTTTCCCCAGAAATATTAAAAAAGCTTCAGTTATTGGAAAAGGAGAGCATCCTTCTGGAGTTTGACTACAAAACGCTTAAAGTTTTGCAATACCTTAGAAAAATAAAAAGGCAGATTAAAGTCCCTTATCTAGAAAGATACCTAAAATAATTTAGGGCAACAATATAGTTTCTTTCCTATTAAACACAGTTAAGAAATGTCACCTGCAACTGAAGAAACAGTTAAACTATTTATTCCTGTGTAAATAATTGATTTTTAAGGTCACTGGCTGAACTGAAAAAGGCAGGGGGGAAGGAAGCGGAACGGACCCCTGGAAAAATAGGTTAAATAAAAGGTATATAAAATTGAACTTTGTTTTTTATTTTAGGTAGATCTGATCTTGAAACAGGTTTTGTTTTTTTTTTAATATTATTATAAAAATGTGACAGAGTTTGACTTTGTCAAGGTTTTTCAGCCAAAATTACTCACTACACTTAATCCAAACTGCAATTTTGAGCAAAAAAATTATAGGATGAAAAAAATGTTGTTATTGTTATACATTAAAGTGCAATTCTGATGCATTCTAATTTTTTACACATTAGTAAGCAGCCAGTGATCTTCTAAGTAAGACAGGCTTTGGCTTCCTTGACACTGACCATCAAATCACAACAAGAGACATGCTCGGATGGGATAGGCTCCACCTTTACCCTAAAGGTAAGCATCTGTTTTCTTCTAGGTTGGTGGATCTCCTCCAGTGGGCTTTAAACTAGGCTCACTGGGGGAAGGGGAAGACAAGGGCGGAGGAAACATTGGACTGCCAGACCAAGCTACATCCAGCCTAGGCCAACGAACGGAACATATACACAGGTAAGCGACAGGGGCCAGAGTAATGCTGAAAGAAGGGGGCCAGTGCACACACCCACATGAGGCCTCAAATGCCTCTACACAAACACTTGTAGTATGGGAAACAAGCAGGAGGAACTTGCCCTCCTGCTAGTGACACCAACCTGGACATAATGGAGATCACTGAAACATGGTGGGACCCAGTGCATGACTGGGCAGTGAATGTTAAGGACTATAGGCTGCACAGAAGGGACAGGATAGGAAGGAAAGGTGGGGGCGTGGTGCTCTACATTAAGGAAGAATACATATCCTCGTCAATTAGCAAAGAATCAGAGGAAGGGCACCCTGAAGTGCTTTGGGTTAGAGTACAAGGCAGTCGTGGGGAAAGAGACTTAACGGTGGGGATCTACTACAGACCTCCCAACCAAGGGGAAGACCTAGACCAGGAATTCTTAAGTCAGCTCACGGAGGTAGTTAGGTCAAAGGATGTGGTCATCACAGGGGACCTAAACTTTCCACACATCTGCTGGGAAGAGCAGTCAGCCAGGTCTGACCGCTCATGTAGGTTCCTAGCCCAAATGCAGGACCTCCATCTAACCCAGGAGGTGTACAGCCCCACCAGGGGAAATGCCTTGTTGGACCTGGCCACGGGTGACAACCTGGTGAGGGGGCTGAGGGTGCTCGACCACCTGGGCGACAGATCATCACCTCCTGGAATTCACCATCCAGCACAAGGTGGCAAAGGCCTACAGCAAGACAGCAGACCTAGATTTCAGGAGGGCAGACTTCAATGAGCTAAGGAGAATAGTTGGGGAAGCACTGAAGTTCCGGAGGGGAGGGGAGCCAGGTGTCCAAGAAGAGTGGTTGCTCCTTAAGGAGACGATCCTCCAAGCCCAAAGGGAGGTAATCCCAACATGGATCAAAGGGAGCAGGAGGGCACATAAGTCCCCATGGCTCACCAAAAGCATCCAGGAATGTCTCCTAGCTAAAAGGGAGGCGTACACCCAATGGAAGGGAGGGGCCATCACCAGGGAGGATTATATTGCAGTTCCTCAGGGATGCAGGGGGGCAGCCAGGAAGACCAAGGTGGCAACGGAACTGGGACTAGCTACCCAGATCAAGGACAACAAGAAGGCCTTTTTTAAAAACACTGGGGGCAAAAAGAAGGTTCCAGGTAACATGGGGCCCCTGCAGGACACGCTAGGAAATTTGGTCGTCACACCAGACGACAAAGCTAACATATTTAAACATTTCTTTGCCTCCATTTTCCTAAGCAGGGACCGGAAGAGTCACCCCCACTCTGGACCCCCCTTAGATCCCAGGGGAGGCACACCTAGGTCAAGGATTAGTGAGGAACTAGTTAGGGAACTTCTGGAGGGACTAGATGTATTCAGATCAGCTGGTCCAGATGATCTCCACCCTAGAGTACTGAGGGGATTGGCTGAGGTCATTGTGGGACCCCTGGCACGGCTTTACGAGCACTCATGGTGCTCTGGTGAGGTGCCAGAGGACTGGAAGAGGGTCAACGTGGTTCCCATCTTCAAAAAGGAGAAGGAGGAGGACTTGGGGAAACTATAGGCCAGTTAGTCTTACCTCAATCCTGGGCAAGCTTTTTGAGAAAATTATTCTGGCACATATCCACGAGGGGCCAGCAGGGGAGATCATGCTTAGGGGCAATCAACATGGGTACTTTAGCAGCAGGTCCTTTCAGACCAACCTGGTGGCCTTCTATGACCAGATCACCAAATCCTTACATGCAGGGGTAGCAGTGGATATAGTCTTCCTGGACTTTCAGAAGGCCTTCAACACTGTCTCTCACCCCATTCTCATCAAGAAACTGGGGGACTGAGGTGTCGACACCCACACAGTCAAATGGCCTGCCAACTGGCTGGAGGGCCGCACCCAGAGGGTGGTGGTGGATAGGTCATTTTTGACCTGGAGGGATGTGGGCAGTGGGGTTCCCCAGGGCTCGGTCCTTGGGCCCGCACTGTTCAACATCTTTATCAGTGACTCAGACGAGGGGGTAAGTAGCACCCTGTTCAAATTCGCTGATGACACTAAGATGTGGGGGATGTGGGCATGCTAGAAGGGAGGAATAGGCTACAATCAGACCTAGACAGGTTACAGGGGTGGGTGGATAAGAATAGGATGTGTTTCAACACCGAGAAGTGCAAAGTGATGCACCTGGGGCGGAACAACCGGCACCATACCTACAGGTTGGGGAACTCCCTTCTCGTCAGTGCAGAGGCAGAAAAGGATCTTGGAATCATCATTGATGCCAAGATGAACATGGGCCGGCAGTGTGGGGATGCAGTCAGGAAGGCCAACTATACCTTGTCATGTATCCACAGATGCATCTCAAGCAAGTCCAAGGTACTCCTCCTTTATGCGGCACTGGTCAGGCCGCAGCTGGAGTACTGCGTCCAGTTCTGGGTGCCGCACTTCAAGAGGGATGTGGACAACATGGAGAGGGTCCACAGGAGGGCCACACACATGATCAGGGGGCAGCAGGGCAGACCCTATGAGGAGAGGCTACGGGACCTGAACCTGTTCAGCCTCCACAAAAGAAAGCTGAGGGGGGATCTAGTTGCCTGTTACAAACTATTCAGAGGGGACCAGCAGGCACTGGGAAAGTCCCTGTTCCCCCAAGCACTACCAGGAGTGACTAGGAATAATGGTCACAAGCTGGCAGAGGGTAGATTTAGGCTAGGTATCAGGAGGTGCTACTTGACTGTCAGGGCGGCTAGGATCTGGAACCAACTTCCAAGAGAAGTGGTGCTGGCTCCTACCCTGGGGGTCTTTAAGAGGAGGCTAGATGTACACCTTGCTGGGGTCGTTTGACCCCTTTACTCTTTCCTGCTATGGCAGGTGGTCAGACTTGATTATCTGCTCAGGTCCCTTCTGACCCTAGAAACTATGTAACTATGAAACTATAAGGTACAAATAATTTCATATATTAGTGGCTTCCCTCTTAGTGCTCATGACATATCAGCTATCATAAAAGCAATTTGTCTTTCCATTGTATCTTTCATTAAAGTTCTCAAAACACTTCACTAATACTTAAGAAGTTTTACTCTCTTGAAGAAGAGCTAAAGATAACTTTTATTGTGGTCCCCAGTTGGGAGAAAACTGCCTCGCTGCAGTGAAACACTTGGTTTAGTCATACTTGTGCAGCAAAGAGCTTACAAATTTGACAAACAGCAGTTGCTCACCCAGCTGCTAGAAAGACAGCTCCAGTGACCATCAGTGATTAAACACGTGTCATTTCATATTAATGTTTGTTCTCTTCCTACCCCAGGTAGTTTATCAAGAGGAGAAAAACAGTTCAGAAATCAAGCCCATTGAACTTTCATGCTGGAAAGATTTCATTTTCTAGTAAAACACAGCTTTAAGATTGGTGGTGACAGTACTTTTTTCAATAAAGTGGTTTCTCCACAGCTTAAGCAAAATAATGTCCTATCCCATTAGCAATAACAGCTGTTTTGTGATCTCCTGATTCAGCTAAATGGAAGAATACCAGCCTAGAAATTGTCCCCACCCTGTGGGATAAAGAAAATGATCTACCTATGGTGTTTGGATAACGGTCATTCCATTTTGATTATTTTTTATGCGTCATACTCCAACTAAGTGAAAGGCAGAAGACACTGGATAAAAGCATTCCTTTCTCTATGTGGCTCTTTATTGGTAGTGCTAGAGGTTTGTAATTGGAAATGAAAGGCATCAGACTGGGGTCTACTAGCTGCAGTATGAGAGCCTTAAGGATTTATACACAAATATTATAAAGAGTAAACTCAGTTTTAATAAGGAAACATATATATGCTGGCAACCCCTGAGAGCTTACTAAACAGTGCATCCTATGTAGCAGTGGCACTCAACCATTTGGTGTTGTGGACCAGATGAGTGGCTCTTGGACTGTCCTTGACCTGGATGGGGCCCCTTGTGCCAGGATTAGGCCTTGCACCACCTTCTGGAGCCCTGCACCACCTCCCAGGGCTCCACGCTGCCTGTCTCAGCTCCACGCTGCCTGCCCAGACTCCACGATGCCTCCCTGGGCTCCATGCCACCTCCTGGGACTCTAAGCTGCAGAATCCCAGCTGGGTCATGAAGCGCTACAGGGATTTGAGAGTGGGGCTAAAGGGTCTGAGGGTGCAGGTGGTGTTTTCTTCGATCCTCCCAGTCTCAGGCTATGGGCTGAGGAGGGAGAGGAGGATTCAGGTAGTAAACCAAAGACTGCAGCACTGGTGTCATCGGGAAGGCTTTGGCTTCCATGACCACAGTCCACTTTTTGGCAAGAGAGGCAGCGAGCTGCTGGGAAGGGATGACCTCCACTACTTGCTGCTGGGGAGGAGGCTCTTCTCAGCCAGACTGGCTGATCTGCTCCACTGGGCTTTAAACTAATCCTGCTGGGGGACTACTGCCACTGCTGACCCACTGAGCAACCCTTGCAAAGCCAGCAGGCCAAGGCACTTAAGGGAGCCCACCCCTTCCCCAGCTCTGGAACAATCTGCACACAAAGCTGGGGCCCCCAGGGGACACTTGCCTGCCTGTACATGAATGCCAGGAGCTTGGGGAATAAACAAAAGGAACTTGTCCCCCTGCTTAACACAAATAATTATGATGTCATGGAGATAATGGAGACCTAGTGGGACTCCACCCATGACTGGACCATGGGTATAGATGGCTATACCCTGTACAGGAGAGACTAAATAGACAGAAGGGGCGGTAGTGTAGCTCTCTCTGTCAAGGAGAGCTATATGTCCCTGCAAGCTGATATTGGCGACCGGGGTGGACGACTGGAGGCCCTCTGAGTGAAAATCCATGGGGAACACAGCACAGGGGACACAATGGTGTGAGTCTGTTACAGACCACCCGAAGTCAGGAGCTTGACCAAGAGTTCATCAGGGAATTGGCTGAGGCCGCATGCTCCTGGTTCATGGTTGTCATGGGAGATTTCAACAGTGCTTGGATAAATCCGAGTGGTTGCAAAGCTTCCTCTCATGCGTGGATGATCTCTATCTGACACAAGAAGTCTATGGGCCAAAAAGAGGAAAAGCACTGCTTGACCTGGTACTGGCAACCGGGGATGACCTAATCGGTGACCTAACAATTGATGGGAAGCTGGGTGACAGTGACCATGAGCTGATCACCTTCACCATCTGCCGTAAAGCTGGCAAGATGGTCAGCAATACAAAAGCCCTTGACTTCAGGAAAACTGACTATGACAAGCTCAGGAGACTTGTCAGTGAGGCCCTAAGGGACTGTGACCCAAAGGGGAGGGGAGTTCAGGAAGAGTGGTTGCTCCTCAAGGGAGTGATCCTTGGTGCACAAGCTAACACTATTCCATCTCGGAAGAAAGGCAGCAAAAGGGCACAGCAGCCCCCTTGGCTCTCCAGGGAAGTAGCGGACCTCCTGCGGCTAAAAAGAAAGACCTATAAAGGATCGAAGATGGGATCCACCTCCAATAAGGAATATTCTGCAATGGTCTGGACCTGCAGAGAGCAAACCAGGAAAGCTAAGACTGAACTCCAACTGGCTATCAGTAGGATAATAAAAAGTCCTTTTTTTTAAGATATGTGGGGAGCCAGAGGAAAAGCAAGGGCAACATTGGACCCCTGCTAAACTAGAAGAGACAACTGACAACCGACACCCAGGAAAAAGCCAACCTGCTAAATAGGTACTTTGCGTCAGTCTTTCATCAATCCCACGGGACGCCCCTGCCCATTATGGGACAGGGAGGCCTGGGCGAGGGAGATTCCTTGCCCTCCATCAATGCTGAACTTGTGAAGGAACATCTTGAGAGGCTGGACACCTTCCAGTCAACCAGAGGGTTGGAATGTTTCACACCCCAGGGTACTCAAGGAGCTGGCTAGCATCATAGCTCAGGCCTTGGCATGGATCTTCAAGAACTCCTGGTGCTCTGGTGAAGGGCCCGAAGATTGGAAGAAGGCCAATGTGGTGCCTATCTTCAAGAAAGGAAGGAAAGTGGATCTGGCAAACTACAGGCCAGTCAACCTGACCTCTATCCCGAGGAAGGTCTTAGAAAAGATTATCAAAGAGGCCATTCTTAATCGACTGGCCGATGGCAACATCCTGAGGGATAGCCAGCATGGGTTTGTTATAGGCAGGTCTTGCTTGAACAATGTCATTTCCTTTTACACCCAAGTGACGTATCACATGGACAAGGGAGAGGAGATTGATGTTGTATATCTTGACTTCAAAAAAGCCTTCGATCTGGTATCCCACGATCACCTCTTGGCAAAACTGGCCGACTGCGGCCTTAGGTCCACCATGATCCTCTGGCTGGGGAATTGGTTCCGTGGTTGGAGCCAGAGGGTGGTGGTTCACAGAAGTCAGTCGTCGTGGTTCTCTGTGACCAGTGGGGTTCCTCAAGGCTCTGTCCTTGGGCCTATATTGGTTCGACATCTTCATTAATGATGTGGACACTGGAGTCAGGAGCAGACTGGGCAAGTTCACTGATGACACCAAACTTTGGGGTAAAGCATCCATGCCTGAGGACAGGAGGGTGATCCAGACTGACCTTGACAGGCTCAGGAAGTGGGTGGATGAGAACCTGATGGTGTTTAACACCAAAAAGTGCAGGGTTCTCCACCTTGGGAGGAAAAACCTGCAGCATCCTTATAAGCTTGGCAGTGCTATGCTGGCTAGCACTACAGATGGAAAGGACTTAGGGGTCATGATTGACCACAAGATGAACATGAGCCTTTAATGTGATGCTGCGGGGCTAGTAAAGCAAGCAAAACGCTGGCTTGCATCCATAGATGCTTCTCAAGCTAATCCCAGGACATCATTCTCCCGTTTTACTGTGCCTTGGTGAGGCCACAGCTGGAGTACTGCATTCAGTTTTGGGCTCCACAATTCAAAAAGGATGTGGAGAAGCTTGAAAGAGTCCAGAGAAGAGTCACACACATGATCAGAGGTCAGGAAAACAGACCTTATGATGACAGACTGAAAGCCATGGGACTCTTCAGCCTGGAAAAGCGCAGGCTTAGGGGTGATCTGATGGCCACCTATAAGTTTATCAGGGGTGACCACCAGTATCTGGGGGAACGTTTGTTCACCAGAGCCCCCAAGGGATGGCAAGGTTGAATGGTTATAAACTCCTGCAAGACTGTTTCAGGCTGGATATAAGGAAGAATTTCTTTACTGTCCGAGCCCCCAAGGTCTGGAACAGCTGCCATTGGAGGTGGTTCAAGCACCTACACTGAACGCCTTCAAGAGAAAATTGGATGCTTTATTTTGGAGGGATCCTATGACCCAAGCTGACTTCCTGCGCCTGGGGCAGGGGGCTGGACTTGATGGTCTTCCGAGGTCCCTTCCAGCCCTAATGTCTATGAAATATATGAAATCAGGCCCACACTGCCTCTAGCCAGCCACTGTTTGCCCAGATCAGGCCCTGGGCATGCCAATCTACTGCCCTATCCAACCCACAGGGCTCTCCACAGGTCCAGACATTTGGCAACAGGGAAGTGGCAATTGATGCCACTGCTCCACTACCACCACATTTTTGGAGCCGGGGGGCCCCCTGTAGACTGAATGGCACAGCTTCATGGGCCAAATCAGCCCACGAGCCAGAGGTTGAGCACCCTGCTCTGTAGGACTCTCGTGGCTCTTCTCTTTGGACTTTTGCTACTATAGAAATAAAAAAGCCGTCCAGCTGACCATGTATATAATTCAATGTGTTTCCCCTCCCAATTATCCTATATTTAACAAGTTATTTTAACAAGTGGGGCCTGCTTCAAGAGGGTTGGAATCAAGGTCAGTTCTGATAAATACCTCAAAAAACTGGATGTTTCCTGATCTTACAGGTGAGCAACCTATAGGCTGGAAATATAGGATCAAGCTCTCTGAAAGTATTTCTGCTGCTTCCTGATTTCATCCAGGCCAGATGTGCCAGGTTTGGCATGTCTGCTTTTTGGCCTGGCCCTAATCCAAAAAGGCCATTTTGATTTTGGGTGCAGGAGAAAATGAGGTTCTTATTACATTCAGGACAATCCCTATTCAAATCCTGCTTCTTTCTGCTCCAGCAAGAGTCTGAAAAGTTCAGAAACTAATGGAAATAGCTTCTAAAAGATTTTTTTTGTTGGCGCTCAAACTCTTTAAAAGCTGAAAAGCAAAGTAATGGGCCTGCTCTTCCCTTTGTACTTTCATTTGATCAAAGAAACAAGCAATGCCAAGATAGGCTGTCATTTACCTAATATTTCAAAACAGAATAATTCACCTCTTCAGTCTCCAGTGTGCCTTGTGAACAGTCAGATGGGGTCTAACCTTACATTTTCAAGGACACTGTGGCAAAGACTTTGCTTTTAACTGGGCCATCACCAAGGACATAGCATATGTAGTTGATAGCATATGTTGTTGATTCAGCATGTGCTAAATCTCTAACAGAGACTATTGAACTGGGATTCTGTCCTCCACTGAAACTGATGACAGGGTTCCCATTGATTTCAATGGACAGAGAATTTCAACTCTGACTTGCTTCAGTAGTACTGGTTACAGTCCCCAAACATATTACTTATATGGTGATACTACGTACAAGTCATGATTCTGTCACAACCCCATGCATTGCTTTCACTTACTTGTTGCCAAATTTGTGAATGAAGCTCTGTGCCAAAGAGAGAGATTTTCTTTGGAAACTCTCTTGTTTCTTTCTGGGAACTGTACAGTTATATATCACAATTCTTTTCGTTTTTTAATTCATTTGCCTTATTGCTGGGACTACCACCATTGTAGTGCAGTAAAATCTGTGCAAGATACCAACCTTATAAGCAATCTCCTTATCTTAAGTGACCCTATCAAAGGTATACTGAATACAATTCCCTTCCACCTTGATTAGAAGGCCACCTCTGTAAAGTAACCATTTTTTGTCAGTCTCTCGCAACAGGTTTTGCTGTCTTGTCATTACCTTTACTAAGGGGCAGTTATGCAGAGCCTAATCTAGCTGCCACTGAAGTCAATGGGGGTCTTTCATTTGACGTCAATGAATGTGATTAGATCAGGCCCATAGCAAGCAACATAAGCCATCCTATTGTGCAAAACAAGCCTTTTCATAACTAGATAAGTTGCAATGCTCACTGAACCAGCTAACTGGCTAAATATATATAAGTGCTGTACAGTATGCTTCACAGAACAACCAAATGCCATGTAAACTGTATGCTCTGTGCCTTATGTTAAGAAGCACAAAGCCAAATGCAACATTTTCTTTGCCACCCTCCAAAATTATGTTAATTTGAAATAGTTGCCTGGGACCTCCCCAGTGATCATGAAGGCTCAATCTGAGCCTGTGCTGCCCTTTAGTTGTAGCTGCCCTCTGAAACACCAATGGGGAGATGAAAGAAAAGTGAATCTGAGGCCGAAACAGACACTCACAGGATCAC
This sequence comes from Crocodylus siamensis, assembly GCF_052110815.1. Classification (NCBI taxonomy): domain Eukaryota; kingdom Metazoa; phylum Chordata; order Crocodylia; family Crocodylidae; genus Crocodylus; species Crocodylus siamensis. Next base: position 72,454,543 of record NC_143398.1, read on the forward strand.
AAGGTTGGAAGAGACTTCAAGTGTCTAACTGTAACCCTCGCTCCTCCTGCTGTCTACCCAACTCTTTGTCTGTTACTATCTTGTGGTGTGTTTAAAATGTGGATGGTAACCTCTTCTGCAATGTCTGTTGCTTTTTTTGTTCCAGAACAGGGGAGTCAAATTCACCTGTGGACCTGGGATGGATCCAGACTGTGGAGCCCCTTGTGGGCTTGATCTGGCATGGGGTGGCAGCTTTTGCCCTGCCGTGGCAGTGGTGACAGTGGTGGTCGTGCCACCACAGCAGCAGCGAGGCAAGCAGCTCTAGGTCAGGCAGCTGCTTGCTGCGGTGAAGGTGCACAAGTGGCAAGGGGTCAGGTGGCTGCAGAGCAACTGAGGGTGTATTTCATATTCCTTTCTTGCTCATTGGCTGCTGAGAGCCATGTCCACCAGGACTCAGGGCCCCTGATTTCATGGCAGGCTACATCCACCACTGGCCACACTCACACCTGTACTTCCGGTCCACTTCCAGGTTTGTTGCCGAACACATGGACGGCCCCCCCGCATTCCCGTGGGATGCTCCATGCGCCCCACCATTGCAGCGTTCACAAGCCACACCTGGTACCTTGAGGTATGTAGAAAAAACTGTTAAAGCTGTGTCTATGCCCAAATCGCTGATTCTCCAAATCAGCATCAAATCTTCAGATCCGGATTTGGGCGAATCAAGTCAGGAACAGTGATCCAAATCAATTAATTGAATCACTGTCCCTGATTCGGGCCAAATCTGAATCTAATGGGGCCCGCTTCACACACCCCTACTGTAGCTCAAATGATATTTTGTGTCCATGCCTCTCCCCAGAAAAAGGGATGAGATATCTCCACAGCAGTAGCCTCAAGTTCCCCCAGACCAACAGAGGGTTTTTTTTTTATTTTCTGGGCATGAAGCAGGGATAGCAGGAAGCATTGGGAGTGGCTGAAGACATTGTGCTTCATGTATTCAAGGACCCAACACAAAAGGAAAATTAATGTAGCCAGTTACTGTATTCCCTTTTTGAGAAACCTGCATTAGCCCTGTCATGAGGGATGTGAGGGCACCAGCTAAGGTGTTCCTCACAATGTGGCTTCAACAGACAGAGAGCTTCACCAAAAGTGACACACACAGGCAATGCAGAAGCACAGAAAGAGCCTGCTGTCTCAGGTAAGTCTTTGGGATAGACACAGTATTGGGTTTGTATCTTCTGAAGAAACTTCCAGAAAGTTACAGTTTCCTGGCTCCTCCTACAGAGGTATTTCCACTGAGTGAGTGGTATATTCTTTCCCCTTACAGAAATAATACTAAAAATAGTATTACTGAAAAAAATTACTAAAAATAGTAAGCCTGAATCCATTGCAGAAGCCATTGGTTTGAAGTTAATTAAGAAAAGCACTATTTTAAAATTACCTTTGCAAATCAATCCCCTGGGGAGAGATTGTGTCATGCAGGAATAGTCCAGGACTACAGCATGCTGTTCCTGACTCCTCTGGCCAGATCTATAGCCCTACCTCCTTCCCCTACCTTCTGCACACCCCTGAAAGAAAGTGGGAGAGAATAGCTATCTTGGATAAAGTTAGACAAGTCCTTGAATGCAAAACTCTCTTCCTCAAGTAAACACACACAGTGAAGATCAGATATTTTAATCTTACCAAGGTAAACCCCTGGGAGTGGTGCAGGTTTGACTGTGCAGAGTTAAGTGCCTTTTTTTTTTACCTTGGATATCTCCTTATGCTTGTAACGTTAGCACAACGTTAAAAAGCACACCTGTTTTAGCAATAACAATAAAACACTAGGTTAAGTGAACAAGAATTAAAAATAAAGAAGCCAAGCAAGCAGTCAGACATCCCAGCAACAAGAACAGTAAATAGGAGGGGTAAAGCAAATGAGATAATAGATTGTTTGGTTTAAACAAGTATCTTAGGCTGAAGTCATTAAACTAGCATCAGTGACCAACTGAAGATGTGATAACCTTCGTCTCTATACCTCTCCTTGGGACCCAGCCTATGGCTCAGAATCACATGGATTTTTGTATCTTGGCTTTTCTAAATGTTTCATTTGTGTCAGTGTGAAATTATCTTCCAACGAACCAAATCTTAATTTATTTTCTCAGGGCATTCATTTAACATCACACAAGAAGAGTTTCGAGAGACGGAAGGATTAAGGTGCGTTAACCTCAGTGTAAAGCCAGGGAATGACATAAATAACCCTCAAGTAAAAGATGTTTCTTCTTTTCCAAGCTAGTGAATGCTCAGCACTGCATAAAAAACCCTGCTGGATGCTGGCTTGAGCTAGCAAGGTTGCTGCTTCTGTTCACTGAGGTTTAGTCATTCCAGCAGCTGAAGCTCCCAAATGAGGGTGCCTGGTCATTAATCACCAAGGCATGCAGGGCCATCTGTTAAGAATGTGTTTGATATGCCCAGAAGATGTTTACAGTTAGGAAACCCCCACAAAGTCACTTAAAGGATTAGTGTGAGATACTTCTCTAGAGCAGGCAAGTACAGATGTATGTTTCTTGAAATTCATTGTTTGCCATACTGCTAATTTATTAATGTTTGTGTGACCTTTACATACACTTCTTAAATTTTCAAAACACCAAGAAAGAAAGAGGAAGCTGACTAATATCACTGACTCAATCTTCCATCTCTTGGCAGAGCCCTTCCACCCACACATAGCTGAGGCTCTTTGCTGCTCAAGTCTTCCGGCTCTTCCGGCTTCAGTGATGCTGAGAGCTGTTAATGCAATCTGAAGAACAGCAGCCCAGGACCCGGCTAGCATCAACATCACCACTGGCTCTTCCGCTATTTAAAAGCGTCTGTGTACTGTCTACACAGGGTCTTTCAGTGCTAGTATCCCAACCAGCTATCTAGCCGCCATAACATACTAGCACAGGGCCACTAAGGCCCAGATAACAAAACTTTTGGTGAAGAAAGGGCCATTGTCACTGGCCACAGCACTGAATCCCTTGCTCCAGGACAGCTGGTTACAAGTCTCTTAGGCATAACATTCAGAAATTTCTTTGGGGTGAAGACTGTGACTTTGTATCCATTCAGAGAGCTCTTCTGATTAGGCCTCTGTACAGGAGTTATAAGTATATTATATTAATCACAACACCTGTAAGAGTGGGGGGCCTCATACAGTGAAAGGCAGAATGGTAGAGGATACTCATTCACTCATACAATTATCTTATTTTACTAAATGTAGAACAGTCTATTTTCCATAGTTACCACAGTTTCTGCCAATGTGCAGGGGAAATACTGAGTGCTAAGTAACATCTCTTTATGCGGTTTTACAAATACTTCAAACACAGAAGATTTCCCAAGACATGACCTGTGCTGAAAACTAGAAGTGAAAAGTACAGGGTCCTGTCTACACAGCACAATGTAGCACTGTGCAAAGATATCAGAACTGGCTTAAAATGAGCAGGTTATATTAGCTCAGGAAACCCCTCTGTTGCCTTCACCAATATTACAACTGGCCTGAGACAAGGTGATGCACCTTCCCCACTACTGTTCAACATGAGTTGTCAGATCTATGACTGAAATTTAAGACAAAGTCCTACTCCAGGGACTGCACAATATTGTGGGGTGTACAGATGGCATAGGCATTGTATGCAACAATAATAAAAGACTCTGTCGAATGCATAAACTTTTAGAACGCATGGCTGAGAGAGTACGGCTTATAGTGAACAGTGAGAAGACCAAATATATAAGGTCACTAACAAGAACAGAATGGAAGAGCAAAAGAAGACTTCCGTATGGGAAACAATAACTTCCAGAAGGTCCAGGTATTCAAGTATCTTGCATCCTTGTTGAATGACATCAATGAGATGAACAGGAAACTTAGTGCAAGGATCCAGAGTGAGAATAAAAGAGCTGCAGCTCTCAAGAGACTTCTTAGGTTTGAGATACTGTTCAGAAGAATGAAACTGCAGCTATAACACATCATTATTATGAATTGTAATGATGTATAAAAGTGAGACTTGGGGCATGATGCTGAAAGACCAACAGAAACTGATTAGTTTTGAAAATAATATTCTCAGGAAGATAGTTGGATCAGTAAAAGACCCAGCAAGGGGAAAATGGAGGCAAAGAAGTAACAAACTATGCAATATCATGGAACACCCATCATTACAAGTGTGGTATGTGTGCAGCATTTAGAGCGAATTGGCCATGTTGTGAGAGTGGTGTAATTGAGAAACATCAAAACGATCTATAAGTATCCAACCATAGAACAACATCCTCAAGGTAGGCCTTGCCAATATAAGAAGAGACCAAAAGGTATATAGTGTAGGACAGGATTAGAGGGGAGACAGGTCATGATAGATGAGAATGGAGGTGCATCATCAAGGGGGCCAAAGTGCTACAAATGGTGGTTAGCCATTGTGTAAGTATAATGCAGCCCTACTGTTTCCAACATCCTAAATATCTTGTTTCAAACTAATTTAGGTATTTCCACAGAGCCTGCATTGTATTTTGTAGGCATGTCTTTACACAAGTCTTCGTAGGTATTGACTTCGTAGGCTTTTCGCACCCATTATTGCAAAGTGAGGTGTTATGGTGCAGAAAGCCAGTCACCTCAGCTCTTTAGAGCTTGCCCAGCCAAATGGCTGCAATTTATCTGTCACTGGAGCAGGATCTCAGTTATTTCTGTATGAAAGAGAGAGAAGTACATTTTGCTCAAAATTTGTTCACTGAGGCCTGATCCAACACTTATTAAACCTAATGAAAAGATTCCCACTGACTTTAAAAAAGAGCTAGCAAACAGAGGCTTACCTATGTTCCAGTAAATCTTGAGTCTGCCTACACCCTAAGGGTAAATGACCTGGACCATCCTACAGAAAAGTCAAAGGAAGGAAGTGGCAGAAAAGCTAACCTTTCACTTTAATGTAAGCAGAAGTATCTAAATTATGAGTGTTCTTCCCACACGTTAAAGTAGGACACACAGATGCAACCTTGAATCTGTCTCTTTTATGCAGGCAAAGCTGGGTTGGGCTGTGTTTTTTTTTTTTTTTGACTGTATCATGCTGGATCCAGAGGTAAATCAAACGTTACCATCTTCTTCAGAGCAGCATGATTGGCAGGATATACTGCACATGGGTAGAAACTGCATTTTCCCCTCCCTAAGGCAACCAGTTTCTTTGATTAATGACAACAGGAACCCAAAAGCTGGTATAAACAAGACAATCCCTACTGTAGAAGCACTTAAAAGAACCTTTCTGATTAACAGATCGAAGAATCACAGCACTTTGAAGTATATTCAGAAGATTCATCTACTGTAATAGTTGGCAAAGAACATACTGTGTTCAAGGACCTGGTCAGAGTATGGTTTAAAACATCCTGAAACAAATTCTGAACTGAGTTACAAAATTGTAAAACCAGCATTCCTTCAATGAAAGGGACTTGTAAGACAAAAAAATTCCTCCTGGAAAACATTATTGCAAATAATTCAAACTAGTGTTCATAACTTCTGCTGATTAGACCAAACAGGAATATGGGAGAAATTTTACAGTGAGGCTTTTTTTGGGTCAAGCTAGCTAAAAACTGCCCCTAAGCATGCCACTGGAAATTCCCTGAATGGCAAACAGCTGGACTAGTCTGCTCCCTGCTCTTGATCCTCTTGTAGGAAGCATGTCGGAGAAGAGAGAGTAGGATTGAAGGAGCAAAAAGTCAAATGAGTTTTGGCCCAGCACAGGGCTTACAACTTGTTGACATGACATCAAAATAATATAATTGATTACAAATCCTTAACCCAGTGAGACCTAATTACCTGAGAGCTTCTTGAAGAGAAATGTGTTAGGCAACTTGTTATATCTGTGAATTAATTACATAGGAGATTGTGTTGTCAGAAGACAAGAAGGTGGAAGTTCCTACTAAGGAACAAGACACAGATAATACCCATGAAGCAATGTCTCCTCGTTAGACTTTTGGAGCCGATCTCATAACTGGATGATGCTATTATTTGCCTGGCAGATCTGACAGACTGGCTAATTCCATCTCAAATAAAATTACGGAGTAGTTATTAAAGAATGGAAAAAGTCCTTCACTCTTCTTGCTCTCTTTATTTAGTGCAGAAGTTTTACAAGAGACATGATGAATTAGTTATGGCATAAAGACAGAAGTTACCAAAGCACTGTGGCCATCATGAGAAGCAAGCAACAGGTCATCCCCATACAGATTTCCCAGATGCAATGCAACACAGGAACTCCGAGAGTGAACACGCACACAGTTTTGTCATCTGCTGTCAAAACTTGAAGCGTGTCCACACTCAGAGTTCTCCTGTGGCAGCCGAAACTCTGTTTTTCATGACAGTTACACCCTCTCTTTCCCTGAAAGAAGGCTTCTGCTGCCATCTGGCAGACAACAGAAGGCACATATAGAAAATCCTGCATCTTCTATCAGCTTTAGCAGTCCCTTCAACTGGGGATAGCTTCCCAGCATGCACTTTGTGCCTTGCCGACAGCTGCTTTGGTAAAGCCACACAGAACTAGTACACATGCACTCTGGCAGCTTGGCAGTGGTGGCTGCTCTCTGTCACGAAAACCTTCTAATGGCAAAATTGATGAGCATGGTAAGTATAGACAAGGACCCCGTTTTCCAACCACATTTTCACCAAGACTGAAACCAGCTCCATTCACCTGCCCAATCTGCCACCCCTGCATCCAGCCAGGTCCCTCAATGCAAAGAAACATGAGACAACAAACATGACCTGTTGAGAAGGGAAATACTAAGATCTCTACATGGCTTGCAGCAGCTTTTCGAAGTAGCTAATGATTTCGGTTAGTTCAGTCTTTATGATCTAGGTCTATATCAGGCAGAAGAACAGTGGTACCTCCCAGGGTACATTTTCATACTCTGCTTCCTGTGTAGTAAGTCATGGCATAACAATAATTCTTTGCATTTCTCTAGCACCTGCCATATTCAGGTCATGAAAGCCAAATCTACATAGTAAACTTGTTACATCTGACAGTGGTGCCCTCAAGCACAGCATGCTGCTCTGTGCAGAGGCAGCTACAGGGCTTCCAGTTTAGGAGGTAGCTAGTGCAGACTGATGTGGTGTGCTTGAGGGTGCCACTGCCAAGCACAGTGCCTTGGCAGTCTAGGCTTGGCCTTGGGTACTGTCGTTATATTTGCATGAGCCCATGGCATTCTCCCCAGCAGCACATGGGGCCTTAAGAGCTTGTCCAGACTACATCAGCAGCAGATTGTGACAGCTAACTGATCTGTGCTGCTCAGCTGAAGCAGTTCTGGGTGCAGAATAAAACATGCCTAAGCAGAAATGTAACTCACAAGTCTTGCACCCTGGGCAAAACTTGGCTGGAGAACAAGGGAATGGCTGGGGTGTGCTAAGCACTGAGCGTGTTGGGGGATGGGGTGTCAGTCTTACCTACCTTAAAGTCTCCACCTGCTACTGTAGTGTGATCTGCCAGCCCCAGGCTCCCGTTGCTGCTACAGCAGCAGCACAGTATCCCTGCACTTAGGAGGTCCACTTTTTTAATATAACACATCTGAAAATGGGACTGAGGAGCTTTTGACCATTTTCATCCTGCAATTGTAGCCACTCTTGTGAACTGATAAAAGGTCTATGTTAACTCCAGCAATAAGCTCCAGGAAGAGGACTTCAGCACGGTCACAAAGCCTTGCTGCATGGCTCCTTGTAGTTGGCTGAAGGCATTATGGTACTGATTTGCAGGTTTCACAAACGGGATGCATAAATCAAGCAAAAAGGAAGTGATACTATAACAGAGAGAAAGTAGCAAGGAGTTTATCAAACGCTGCTAAGGAGCATGGTAACAACGGCTCTTAAATAGCTAAATACTGTACTCAGTGTTTATACAAACCCTCTAGTTCTGACTAGCACAAAGTAAAATGGAGTTACATAAAGCACCACTAAAATCTCAGTTCTGATTAATTTACACTCTCTATAGTAGCTGCATTATGAAATGATCCCTTTCATTAACTGCAAACACTATGCGACTCAAAAGTGAGATGTACCATGACACAAAAAGAAAATGTATTGCCAGCTTATAACCACGCACAAAGAATATACTGTACAGAAGTATTTGATGTAAGACTGTGATATAAGCCATTTATTTGCAATTCTCCTTAGGAAGTTCAAAGGACAATATTTATCCCAATCCAGTTGGATCAGGCGACTCAAACAGAAGTGTTACATCAGCAAGGAAGCTCTGATCTAGAAGTTCAAACAAGCTCAGGGAAGCTGAATTTAATTTCTTTTTCTTTTCCTGACTTATTTTATTTAGGCCTCAAAGGCAAAGCTGTTGTTTTGCATACTGATTGTTCTACTATGTAGAAATGACCTAGCAAGAGGCAAGTTAACCAGCTTCCTAGTCACAAGTTTTGAAATACACAAAAATACACCATACATTTCATTTATGTAGGACTGTATGGGGAGATTCTCATTCAATAAGTAAACCTCAGTAAAGACCTTATGTTGTCGGCTTCTTAAAGATGAACATTGGAACAATGTAAGAGAAGCCCTGGCTTATTAAATACCTACCTTAGAATCATAGGGCATTTATACATGTGCTCCAGGAGCTTGGGGGAGGGGCGTTTTAATTGGAGCAGCTCTGAGAGCCACTCTAATTAAAGCACCTGGAGCGACTTGTGTATCAGTGTCCCCACACTGAAAAATGGTGACGAGGGCACTTTAACTCCTCAAATGAACTTTAGTTAAAGTGCCCCTGTTGTCATTTTTCAGTGCAGGGATGCTAATATACAAGATGCTGGAGTCCACTAATTACCACGCTCCAGCAGACTTGATTAAATTGAGTCTGCTCTGACATGCTGTAATTACAGCACATTGGAGCAGCCTTGCTGCATATGTATAGGTGCTCATAGAAAATTAGGGCTGGAAGGGACCTCAGGAGGTCATCTAATCCAACCCGCTGCTCAAAGCAGGACCATCCCCAACTATTCACCCCAGCTCAGGTTTTATCTAGCCAAGTCTTAAAAACGTCCATGATGGAGGTTCCACAACCTTGCTGGGTAGCCTGTTCTAGTGCTTTACTACCCTCCTAGTAAGGAAGTTTTTCCTAATATCTAACCTAAACGCATCTTGACACCATTACTACTTGTTCTGTCAAACTTCTTAAAGTTCCTTGGAAGTGTGACTACTACAGGATTAGCAGCATTTTCAGAAATGAATGAACTGCAACTTTGTAGGCTGGAGTTAAAGCAGACTAAAGCAAGAGGAGGAACTCACTGCAGCAGCCCAGGGGGAGCAGCAGTAGGAAAGCCCTGCTTACTCAAGCCACAGCATGGAAGGGAAGCTCTCACTCATGATTTAGCAAAAGATAGAGAACTTCTTTCCTGCTATCCCCTTTTCCTGCTCTCTCTGTTACGTGTTCAATAACCATTCAAAGCCACAGAGTTCTAAAGATGCAGTCCCTCACAGCATTTACCTTGTAGGTGTTGCTATCAACAACAGACCAGGACCCTGAGAAATGGCTATTGGTAAGTTCTTTAATGAACATGCTTATGGCCAAGTTGTGATTTGGACTCATGTGCCCATCCAGTGGAGTGAAGGACAGAACATCAGACACTCCTGAGAAGCCTGCATAGATCTGGGTTGATGCCTGTGCACTCCCTCCCTTTCTGTTTTGCAGAGTAGAAGGGTAGGACAGCAAGGAATGAGCAGAAGCTCAGCTTCAACCCTTTGAATGTCTCAGCCAACGGGCTTGAACTGACATGTAATGTTCTCAATTTTCTTCAAGGAAAGGACAGCAAACACTTGCTACTGCCCTACCATAGGCAAGCAGAAAGATGATCAATTTGAGATGCTACTTCTTGAAGCAATATCTCTTCCAGGACTACTCCTGGGACTTCTACTCAGAGCCACTCCCTAAGGGCAATCTAGCCCTTCTTTAATGGCAAGAAAGCAAGAACGCCATTGGAAATCTCCACCGCTCCAAGAAATGGGTTGTGTTCTAGTGCCATGTTTCTACCCCCAGCAGAAACTCTTGGTTGATATCCAAATACAACTGGCTGAAGAAGCCCTTGCGAGAGGTCCCATTATTTCACTCTTACGTTGTTCTCCTTCAGTGCACCCACCCACCAAAATAAGTTCACTACACCTTCTTAGACTATATCTGTAGTGTTAAGTAACACTACCAGATGCAACTGAGATAAACTGAAGAGGAAACAGCTGTTACATGTGTTCTGCTCATGCTGAGGAAGACAGAAAAAGGCTTTTAAAGAACTGCCAGCTGAAGAGTTACAGAGGAGTGTTTCTCAACCTGTCAGTCGCAACCCAAGAGCGGACTGCAAGGGTTGAAAGGGTTACAAGCAAGTCCCAGACAAATGTGGGAACGTATGTGTTTCCTCTTGCAGGCTGGCAGCAGTCCAGCCTGCAAGGAGCTGCTTGGGGCCATTGGAGGCAGTTGGTGCACATGTTTCTGTGTGCGCACACTCACGTGGCCAGCATGCAGCCAGGCAGGGCTGTGGGAGCGAACACAGCAGCCGGGTGCAGGCAAGTATATGGGGGTTGGAGGTCTAGGACTTGGGACTGTGGGTATGGAGGGGATGGGTCTGTTAGGGGGGACACCTGGGGGAGGTGTCTGGGTGCCAAGGCTGTATCAGGGCAGGGAGGACAGAGGGGAAGCGCCTGCCCCTCCAGCTGGTGAAGGGGATGGTAGGGAACTGTGTGGCTGGGCTGGTGGCCCCAGCCCAAAACAGGAGGGTGCCACAGGCCTCCCCTCCTCCTCCCTCTAGCCTGTGCTGGATTCGCTCTGCTGCTGCCCGCATGAGCCGGAGCAACCACAGCCACCGTGCTTTGGCCTAAGTGGGATGGGGGCAGCTGGGAGCCCCCTCTGGCAGGGCTGGGTTGGGAGTGAGGAGGCTATGGGCTGAGAGTGAGAAGTACCAGCATGGCCTGGGGGGGCAGGGGATTGTGGGTTTGGATTGAGGGGCACTGGCAAGGCCAGGGGTCTGTGCTTTGGGAGTAAGGGGCACCAGCAGGGCCAGGGAGTTGCGGGTCAGGAGTGAGGGGCACCAGACCAGCATGGCTAGGGGTCTGGGCTTGGGAATGAGAGGCATCAGCAGAGCCAGGGAGCTGTGGGTCAGGACTGGCCATCAATGTTTACAAATGGGTCTTTGTACAAAAAAGGTTGAGAACCACTGTTATAGAGGGTAGAAAACAGGTGCATCGGTATCAGTTTGACTAAGGTTCTACTAGCCAGAATGGTGTCCACCAGATCCTGCCAGTATTAAGGGATACCACCCTGTTACCTTGGAGGACACAAGAACCAGATGAGAAATCTTCAGAACAAAGAAACAGAATTGAAACTGTAGAATACCTAATGAATTAGTTCAGCTTTTTGGAATAATCATGTAACTACGGTCAAAGATTTCTACAAGAGTCAAGAAACCAGTGTCAGGTGCCAGTTGTTTTATTCTAATAAAACAGAGCAAAGAACTTGAATGCAAAAAAGGGACTGTAACATAATATTATAGTGATAACATAATTAATAGGAAATATCCCTACAGATACCATCACTACATCACTATGCTTCACTATGGAGTGTCCGCCTAGAACCTTTCCCTACCTTACAGACTTCACTTGACTTGTTAGCAGGCTTCCCGCGATTGCTTTAAGAAAAATCCCACAGATATCTTCACAGCTTGAAAAACAACATTTAATTTAAGGATTCTCCCCCCACCACTTCCTTTTAGTTTTTTTAACCAGACGCCCCCGCTTTTGCAGAGCACGGATTTCATTCCCACATTATTGAATTCAAATTTGCTGTTTATATTTGATCTGTAGACTACTTCTGTCATTTTGAACATGGCAACTGCTGGAATACATCACCATGAAACAGAGAGCTTTAAAAATGTACTTGTACCCTTTGAACTATCAAAACAAGACACACTATTCTGGTCATTTGAATTCTCCTTGCCTTCAGTATTGCTGCAGGGATTCCGGTAATGCAGCAGTGAGATCATCTCTTTGGCATCATGTCAAAATTGATGCAACTCATTAGATGTCTCATGCCAGATTGACTCAGTGAGCTGATTTAACTCTGGTATTAACTCTGTTGACCTCAATGGGGTTACATCAAGGATGAACTTGGTCCATTAACTTTGAATTCCTTTCCTACAGTAAATGCAGGATAAATAATGGGCTGCTGAATGAAGAACTCATATTTATAGGCAAAGAAACATCAAGCATCAAAATTAAAAACAAAACAGACTCTGAGGATATGTCTGTGCTGTGGTCAAGGTCCGATTGTAGCTTGTGGAGGCGTATGCGAGCTAGCTTCAATCCAGTTAATTCATAGCCTGGTAGCAATTTAGAAGTGGCAGCAGAGAGATTAAAGTGGGCTGTGAAATCCACTTGAAAAGTTAGGTAAATATTTAAGAATTAATACACACTGGGTGTGTTTATACATGCATTTGATGAGGCACTTGTTTACTCACAAGTAAATTATTCGTGAGCAAAAGATCCTGGGCACACATGCAGGAAAAAGGGAGCAGATTTGCTGCCAATCTTTTCCTACTTCCCGGGGCGCTGCAGTGGGCCCTGGCTGCCACCAGCAGGGGGGAAGAGGAGAGGAGTTTCAGGCCTGGCTGTAGCTGCCGGCAGCCCTCTTTGAAAGCCAACCCTGCACACTGCTTCCTGGCAAACCATGTCCTTGTGGAGAAGCAGCATGCACAGCACAGGGACAGCATGCAGAAACACTCACTGCCTGTGACTCTTTGTACCATGGCTGCTCCAGCCCCTACCCCTGGCACTGATGACCACTGCCCTGCACACTGTGCTAACTGCCAGCTGCCCCATGGCCGTCTTGCCACTCCCAGCTCCCCCACATGTAGCAACTACCTGCCCACCCGCCCACCATGCACCATCCCAAGGCCACTGCTGCGCATCTGCCACCTTGGCCCTGTCTGCCTGGCTGGACCCTGGTAGGGATGCCGGTGACGGGCTCCAAGATGCCACCACCAGGAATGCTGTCACTCGCCTGGGCATCCAGCCCTGCCACTTCTGGGCCCGCTAGGCCCAGCACACCTGGGATGATGAGCAGTGGCTGGACATGTTCTGTATGACCCAGGCCACTTTCCAGGAGCTCCTGGGGAAGCTTCAGCCACACCGGGAGTGGCAGGACACCGGCATGCAGCTACCCCTTCCTGCAGACACCCAGCTGGCCATCACCCTGCTCAAGCTGGCCACACCGTCCGTACATTGGCCACCTGTTTGGCATGGGCAAGGCCACCACCAGGGAGGCCAATCTGGAGGTGTGTGGCTCCCATCAGGACATGCTGGGGCACACAGTGCTCCATGTGCATGACCCCCTGGTGGTGGTGGTGCGGTTCTGTGCCCTGGGATGCCCCCAGTGCACTGGGGCCCTGAACAGGACCCCCATCACCTTCCCCTGCCGCAGAGACCACCCCTATTACAGCCAGAGGAGCTTTCACTCCATGGTACTCCAGGCCATTGTGGATCACTGCGGCACCTTCATGCACGTGCTGTGTACTGCGGCACCTTCATACTCGTGTTGTGACAGGCCCATGCCCACCTAGCTGTGGGGGCATGAACTGCTTCATCAAATTTTGTACTCTCCTGCCTCCCCGTGTGCTGTGCGTGTGGGGCAGACATGGGACCCTGGGCTAGGGGAGTGCAGGAAGGCCGGGTGGAGATCAGGCGCATGGGCAGGGGCCAGGGACAGGGTGGGGAAGGCCCTCCTCCCAGTGTGGGCCTTACCACATGGCCAGGGCTGGCACAGATGGCAGCCCCACATGGTCACGGCTGTCAGTGATGGCATGTGGCTCAGGGAGGTGTCCTCAGATGGTGGGGTACAGCTGGCAGGTGCCTTGCCGGGGCCCCCTTCCCCCAGGGAGGACCTGGTGCTGCTGGTAGCTGCTAATATCATGGCCAGCCATGCCTCATGGCAGAGACTGCAGAGCTGGTGCAGCAGACACTGGCCCAGGCTCCCTGAGCTCCTGTTGGAGAGTGCAGTCAGGGAGCTCAACGGGATGGGCAGCTGCAGGCCCAAGGGGTCCTCCCCTGGTGACATGTCACTGTGGGTGCCAGGCCTGAGTGGGGGCTTGGGCAGGCCACCTGTTCTGCTGTACACAGCATGGCTATGGCCTGGGTCCTAGGGTGCAAGGATGTCCATCAATTGCCACAAAGGGCATGGACTTATGTGCACTCCCTGACTGCTGACTGTGGTCAGTGATGGGAACCCACTGTGCCTGCAAGGCCTTGATCTTTATGTGGCATTGCCACACTGACTGGTTGTGCCTGAATTCCTGCATCCAGCCTTACAGCCCCTCACAGACTTGGGTGTTGGAGCACCCACCCTGCTCGAACTGACGCTGCACCTCCACCTCATCCTACAGTGCTGTGAGGTCACCAGTCTCCTCCTGTGACTAGTTAGGGCCCTGGGCAGCAGGCACATGTCCTCTCTGACACCCATGCCCACACATCATCACTGGGGCTTTTAAAGGAATGGGGCAGTAGCTGTCACAGAGGCAGCCCTGCCCTAGGGCAGGAGAGGCTCCCAGCCCAGAGCCCTGGGGCTAGCCTCAGGCTGTTGCCCTAGTGGCAGGGCTGATCTGGGAGCAAATTAGCTCTTGGGTCACATCTACATGTGAGTTACTGCATAGTTACTAACCATGAGTAAATCTGATATCTTAATAAAACTAAGGTGCTGGGGTTCAGCAAATGAGAAAAATTAATGGCCAGCCCAGGTTCTTTGGGAATGGGAATATGTTTAACCTGTAAGTTTTACAGGAGAATATAATACTGGGTTTAAGTTATTCATTTAGACTTACATTTTCTGCAGTGATGGCACAGACTGGGCCATTATCTTTTTCTCTATTCAGGTGTCTCCTGACTTATAGAAAACCATGGATTAGCTCCCTGCTTAGACAGATACCCAGCGCCAAATAGTGAAGCAGGGCTGAGGGCCAGTTAGGCTCACAGAGAGGCATGTGAAGTGCACTTCTGCCTTGAAAACCTGTCTTTGCTGTGAAGTTTACAAGAAAAATGACAGCATTTATGATACTGTTGAACAGAGGCCACTGTCCATCATGATGGCCAATGCTGTTGCACTGTTTTCTTGGACTCTCCCATCTATATGGTTGTATCTAATTGGTGAGGCTCCAAGCATTATAGTATCCAAATAAATAATATGACTGCAAATGTTAACTCTTCTTAACCTAGAGTTAGTCAGGGAGAAGTATATAGTCTATGAAGGTCTATTAAAGGCCATGCTCCACCACTGATGAAAAGAGGTTTCTCTTTAAAAGACAGGGCAATAATTCTACAACTAAGATTGACAACAACATTACTCTCACACCCGTGGTAGGACAATAAAATGGCCATCTTTTATAAATGCAATATCTGACAACATATGGTCTCTTCCTGCATTGAAATATGATGCAAGAAGAGAGGGCAAGATATGCCCTAAATCCAGGGCAGACTAAGGGCCAAAAGGGGAGCACATAAAAAGTGGAAACAGGGAGAGATCACCAAAGAGGAATATACCTCTTCTGCTCGTGCTTGTAGGGAGGCAGTTAGACAGGCCAAAGCTACCATGGAGCTGAGGATGGCAACCCAAGTAAAAGACAATAAGAAATTGTTTTTTAGATATATAGGGAGTAAAAGGAAGGCCCAGGGAGGAATAGGACCCCTGCTAAATGGGCAGAAACAATTGGTGACGGACAGAGGGGACAAGGCTGAACTCCTCAACGAGTTCTTCGCCTCAGTATTCCTAAGCGAGAGGCATGACAAGTCTCTCACTGGGAGTGTAGGGAGGCAGCAGCAAGGCACCAGACTTCCATGCGTGGACCCTGAGGTGGTGCAGGGTCACTTGGAAGAACTGGATGCCTTTAAGTCGACAGGCCTGGATGAGCTCCATCCGAGGGTACTGAAGGCACTGGCCGACATCATTGCAGAGCCACTGGCGGGAATATTTGAACGCTCGTGGCGCACGGGTCAAGTCCCGGAGGACTGGAAAAGGGCCAATGTGGTTCCCATTTTCAAGAAGGGGAGGAAGGAGGACCCGGGTAACTATAGGCCAGTCAGTCTCACCTCCATCCTTGGCAAAATCTTTGAGAAAATCATCAAGGCTCACATTTGTGAGAGCCCGGCAGGACAAATTATGCTGAGGGGAAACCAGCACGGGTTCGTGGCAGGTAGATCGTGCCTGACCAATCTAGTCTCTTTTTATGACCAGGTCACAAAACGCCTCGACGCAGGAGGAGGGGTGGATGTCGTATACTTGGACTTCAGGAAGGCCTTTGATACGGTATCCCACCCCATACTGGTGAACAAGTTAAGGGGCTGTGACTTGGATTACTGCACAGTCCGGTGGGTGGAGAATTGGCTGGAGGGTCGCACCCAGAGAGTTGTGGTGGATGGGTCGGTTTCGACCTGGAAGAGTGTGGGCAGTGGGGTCCCGCAGGGCTCGGTGCTTGGACCGATACTCTTTAATGTCTTCATCAGCGACTTGGACGAGGGGGTGAAATGTACTCTGTCCAAGTTTGCAGATGACACTAAGCTATGGGGCGAAGTGGACATGCCGAAGGGCAGGGAACAGCTGCAAGCAGACCTGGACAGGTTAGACAAGTGGGCAGAAAACAACAGAATGCAGTTCAACACAGAGAAATGCAAAGTGCTGCATCTAGGGAGGAAAAATGTCCAGCACACCTACAGCCTAGGAAATGACCTGCTGGGTGGCACGGAAGTGGAAAGGGATCTTGGAGTCCTAGTGGACTCCAAGATGAACATGAGTCGGCAGTGTGACGAAACCATCAGAAAAGCCAATGGCACTTTATCGTGCATCAGCAGATGCATGACAAATAGGTCCAAGGAGGTGATACTTCCCCTCTATCGGGCGCTGGTCAGACCGCAGCTGGAGTACTGTGTGCAATTCTGGGCGCCGCACTTCAAGAAGGATGAGGATAACCTGGAGAGGGTCCAGAGAAGGGCCACTCGTATGGTTAAGGGCCTGCAGGCCAAGCCCTACGAGGAGAGATTAGAGAAACTGGACCTTTTCAGCCTCCGCAAGAGATGGTTGAGAGGCGACCTGGTGGCTGCCTATAAGTTCGTCAGGGGGGCACAGAAGGGAATTGGTGAGTATTTATTCATCAAGGCGCCCCCGGGGGTTACAAGAAATAATGGCCACAAGCTAGAAGAGAGCAGATTTAGATTGGATATTAGGAGGAACTTCTTCACAGTTCGAGTGGCCAAGGTCTGGAACGGGCTCCCAAGGGAGGTGGTGCTCTCCCCTACCCTGGGGGTATTCAAGAGAAGGTTGGATGTGTATCTAGCTGGGGTAATGTAGGCCCAGCACTCTTTCTTGCTTATGCAGGGGGTCGGACTCGATGATCTATTAAGGTCCCTTCCGACCCTAGCATCTATGAATCTATGTTTAACCCTACAAAGAAGGAAAAAGCAGCATACAATGCGAGTGTATACAGCATAAACCACCTACAAAGGACACAAAACATCACAAAGGACTGCTAGATTATGGTTCAAAGGCCCATTTGATCAATGAATCACTCTTTATGTTTGTTCACTTTTTGAATAACCATTCAGTCACTTGGGGTGTTTACCTAAATCCAAGATGACCCTGAATTTAGGATGACCCCCTAATAATCAGATTCTATACACGGAAAATGTATACATTTGTTATAACTTTCCATGTATAGAATCCAATTATTGGAGGAATATCTTAAATTTGTTCCCTCCACTACCACTACTGCAGGCAGTGGGAGGACAGACAATGAGAGGGGTAGTGAGGGGTCAGGCAATGAGAGGACAGGCAATGAGGGGGGCAGTCAGGGAGTCAGAAAGTGAGATGGTAGTGAGGGGACAGAATGAAGGGAGCAGTCAGAGGGATGGCAGTAGGGGGTGGGGATAGGTGATGAGGGATGCAGTGGGGGGACAGGCAGTAGACAGGCAGGAGGTAGGAGGCAGGCAGCTTTCCTTCTGCTACCTGTCCTGTTCCCCCTTTCCCCCTTGTGCCTATCCCCTGCAGCCTCTGGCCCCCTTCCCCCTGTTTTCCGTTCTGCACCCCTTCTGCCCCCGCTCCCCTGCCCGCTGCCTCAGATCCTTGTTAAATGGTGAAAAAGTCTCATCTTGGAATTGAGTAAATACAGTATGCTGGAACTGCTGAAGTTGTGAAGCACACCATTTCAAAGTCTTACAGGATACATGGACATTTTTATCTTATTTTAGTGGCAACTATTACAAAACTGGATAAAATGGAACAGAAACTGAATTTTTCATTTCATTTAAAGACTAAAACATGCCTCCTATCCTCAGCGGCATTGGTTGCAGCCATGTTGGCCTAAGGACATAGGCAGACAAGATTCTTTGGGTAGATGTGATATCTTTTATTAGACCAATTAAATAGTTGGAAAAAATGTTCTTTGTAAGCTTTCAGGCACAAATACCCTTCTTCAGGCACGGAGAGAATCTGTTTTGTGTTCTCCTGGATGGAAAAGAAGCCAATATGCAAAACGCAGGTCTGTGAAAATGCAAATGCATGACAGTGAGGATCAGAGGCCACGGGGGACAATAGGTGAGAGACAGGTAGGTGGGGGGAAAAGGGGGGATGTTGACCTGGTGATAGAATGTAGCTTTATCATGAGGTCAACACCCCACTTTTCCTCCCCTGCCTACCCTTCTCATACCTATTGTCTCCTATGGCCTCTGATCCTCACTGCCACGCATTTGCATTTTCACAGACCTGCGTTTTGTGTATTGTCTTCCATTCCATCCAGGAGAACACAAAGCAACAGCAGCAACAGCAGACTCTCCTATCCTCAGACACTTAAGTGCAGACTGCTTATCCCTGGAAATCCCAGTCAGCAGACTCTAACACATTATTTGCAGTACTCTGCTGCAATTTGGGGCTGCCTATGGTTTTTCTAAGGAGAAGCCGTTCTCCTAATTCAGGAGTACTCTGGCTTTTGTATATAGTGCATTCAGAATTCCTCTTACCAACATATTACTTGTGGTTTCTGACTACCATTAATGCTGCAGTGACAGCATTTTTAAGTACACATATTTCTTAACCAAGACAGTTATTGGTCCTGTTATTATGTTGTGCCTGTATGACCTACATTCAGAATGAATAGAAAAAAATAACTTAATCTTATTTCTGAAATCTTTTCCTGCATCTTTTCATTTAAAAATTTCCAAAATAAATATATTCCACTGGTAACTGCCTCTAACTACACATCAAGTCTACCTCACCTTTATGCAACTTCCGAGAATTCATTGCTTTTTGTTAATCTATTTTACAGCCTTCTTTTGGGCTCAGCTTGATAGACTGAAGAAACCCAAATACAAGTTGGCAGCGTGTAACATCTATTTGCTGTAAAAGAGAAATGTGACAAAAATGAGTGAGACAAAAAGGGGACAGTAAGGTGAAAGAGGACAATGACAAAAGTAGTGAGAGCATAACAATAAAATAAAGCCCTTCTCCAGCAGCCTATCAACTTAAGATGTCTAGTGTTAATGAAAGCTCTGTATGCAGCATTCCTAAAACAACACATCTTTACAGTTGAGCTACTACTAACCAAGACATTGACACAAGATTTAGCTAAGCAGTGTCGAATCAGACTGACTACTACAGTTCCTTTGGAGTTTGCTGGATTACCCGTGTGCTTACTAGCATTCTTGCACTCCCATTTGTCAGTGGGTGCCTCAGCAGCAAGTGAAACAAAGCTGAACTTTCCTTCCTGACACATTTGAGAGAATATGCATACAAGTAATCAGTTTTCGTCATCCTATTTCTTTTGGGTCTAATGTCTATGCACAAACAATCCACGCTCAGCCTAGAAGAGAATTGGCTGCTCCTTCTGAAAAAAATTTTGTTTCAGGCCACATACAGATAATAGGTAGTCTGTAATTTGCTGAATATCTGAGAGCATTCCAGTTATCTTGGTTGAAAATGGCTTCTGAAGATGACGTTTTAATAAAAAAGCTTCTAGTGTTGTCCTTATTTTCTCTTTATTTTAAAAGAGGTAGTTTGCCATGCTAGTCTGAAAGCAAGCAGAAGTGGTTAATCTCTAAGGTGGCATCCTGTCATGCATCCCATCTTTATGTGAAGGTAGGGTAACATTATCATCTTTTAACTCTTATATGTACACATCCCTATCCACCCTATAACCATTAATCCACCTAAAATGGTGAAATGGAACGACAGACTCACTACTGCAGACCCAGGATCTTGGACAGTGATTTGTGGTCATGTTATTTGGAACACTTTCTTCTTAGCGCTTCACAAATCAACATTTTTAAAAAGTTTCCCCCTACCATGGTGACTGGTGCCACCTTAGTCAGGGGGGGCATGAAATCCCCCCCAGGGACCAGTCAGACTGGGGGGGTTGGGCACGGCAGATCTCGCCAACCAGCAAAACTTACCGACTGGTAAGCGGCTGTGTTGTTCCCAAAAACAGCCACGGCACTCCCAGAAGAGGCTGTGGCCTACATCCGGCACTCATACTCCCTGGCTGGCGCATGCAGAGGGGGGCATTGGTGCTCCCGGCTGCCCACCTTGCACCGGCACTCTCAGGAGGTGCAAGTACACCCCCGTGCACCCCATATGCGTAGCCACTGCCCCCACCCCTTAAAATGTAGAGTGCAATTCGTTGTTCGCTTACTTTGCTGCGACTCCACAGACTTGAGTGGAATTACTTCTGGTTTACGTCAGCATAAGAGGTTACTCAGGCTTAAAGTTTCACTCTCCTTTGAGAAAAATTAGGCTTTGACATTTTTTCTGAAGATAGGACTAGGATAATGGGCTCTGAACAAAATAATTCAAAACTGAATGTCCTAAGCCAGTAACTAAATGTTCTTGTTTCTTGGGGCAGAGTAAGGTGAACATGATGCTTTAAAATAAAAACTTTTTAAAAGATGAAGTTTCAAGCCAGGTGAAAATGCTGATGCTTAAATACCTTAGATTCCATTATCTCAAATTATCAACTTGGCAAAAAAAAATTACACTTACACTTTGAAAAAAAACCATGTTTGCTAGCTATAGGCAGCCTTGACAATATAGTAGTGGAAAAGGTCTAAAAAATTCTGGTGAAACTACTCTTGTCATTGTTCATGTTACTATGGGGAAACCAAAGAGTTTGCCATTGTAAGGTTTGAATTTGGGGATCTTCAACCGTGGTCCCACCAAATTCCCACAAAACTTCAGCAATAAAGTTACTCACATGAATAAGTGTTTTTAGGATTTGGTATCAAACTTGTACACCTAGTTGAGTGTCCTAAAAGAATCAGGAAAAGGTCTATCAATAATGGGATAAACTTACGTAGCATTATGACTATATTTCTAATTCTGACTTTTGCAAAGTATTTTGTGTATGTGCATATATATTTATATAAACACACATCAAAATACATTATTACCATTCTCATTTCCAGACCCTACTATTACTATAATTATTTATATTACTGTAGCTCCTAGCAGTCACAGTCAAAGACCGAGATTCCACTGTGCTAGACAGATCCTACCCCAGACTGTTCATGCCTCCCCAACTCTTTACCCAATTAGATTTTGGCTAATACTCAGCTAATACTCATCCAAACTAAATACAAGTAGACAGAAGTGTGAATGGAAAATTTTCTCTCTTCCCACCCCCATCTAGAAGAAATATCTATCATGGATCATGATTGTTTTTCACTGCAGATAGTTAATCACAAACTCTGACTTCTATTCATTTTTCTGCCACTTGTTTAAGTCTAGTATTAATAGACTATGCACAGACTTTTAAGTTACAACATACAGTAATTTCAGTTCACTTCCCTGAAGCCCTGATTTCAGCCCCAAGGGTGAAATCAAGATAAAACAGCCCAAAGACTGTTTCTCCATAGGCTTCCTCACACCTTAACTGAAGGGGCTGCCTATTGAATATTTGATCAAGGCCTTCTTTATCCAACGTGTAACCACACAGTCTTTAAAAGCAAATGAGTATAAACAAATTGATAGTTTTAAACAATCTGAGTAAAAATCTCTTCTCTCCATTGCTTATCATTCACTCTTACCTCTTGTGATGTCATTGTTTCACTAGTCTTCCGTTCACCACAGATTACTTCATACTACGTGGGACCCGAGTCTCTAAATACATAAATCTAACAACAGAAGACGACCTGTAAAAAGTACAAGCCTTCTCTATTTGTTATAAGAGGTGTAAACATGGGTTCCAATTTTTAACTTTGCACGTCATTGCTAATCTCATCATTTAAAGTAGAGAAGAGTAGCAGGGCAAGTGGAAGAAAAACATATTCACAATGAATAAAAGAGGAGGACAAAAATCATGGAATAAAATGGTACTAGTGATGACAGGATATGCATTACTGTCAGATATCTAGCCTGATATATGCTGTGGCTAGAGGTGTTCTCTAGTGGTCTGGTAATGAGATGCAGAAATACTTTAGATCACCAGGGTCTCCAAATAAAAGCAAATGAAAGGTAAACTTCATAATAATTACAAAAAAAATTAAAAAGTGGAGAGACAGCAAAAAAAAAAGAGCAACATCAGTTTGTCAGAAATCCTTTAATTGGATAGTCCCCCTCTCCTTTGAATCTAGGGTATGTCCCCTGAGGTAAATCTTTTCCCCAGTAACTTCCCCAATTAGCTGAATGTTTATGTCCCCACCGGGTTTACAATACTGCTCATAATGAACCAGACCGTGTTCGGCCTAGCATGAGCACACAAGAGCCATGCTACAGAGCTGGCTCTGCATTTTGGAGCACCTGCTCTGTGTTTTTTGACGGGTATAGTGCTGGCTAGTTTCCTGGAGGCACTGTGCTTGTTTGAGACAAAAAGCTCTAGGAAATCCCCTAATATAAGATGCAGTTTCAGCTTCTTTTTTTTTTAAATTATCCTCTTGGATTTTTAGTTTTATTTTTGACCTTCAGAGAAAATAATATCGTGGGCTGAGCAACTATTCTCTGCCTAAAGCAGCAGTCCAGTGGGAAAGGAGCAAAAATGATGAAAGCAGGCAGGTAGGAGCCAAGGCTTCTGGAGTCTATTTCCAACTTTGACTATCTGAATTCAGATGTCTCCCTCAATTTTCCTGCAACTTTATTTATCCATCTGTAAAATTAATTTAATGCATAACTATTGCATATGGGAGTTATTAAAGTCAGGTCAAAGGTCTGTCTAAGCCTGATAGCCCATCAGGCTAACATGTATAAGCTATGCCAGTTATTATAGGCCATGGCACACAAGGGAGTTACATGCCTACAGTCACATGCACCAGCCTATGATAGCCTGATCCTAATAACCAAGTACTCATTTAGAGCTGGGTGGACCGAGGACAGCCTTCAGTATAAATGCAGAACATGGCTCAAATTCATGCATCTCGAGTCAGAGTCAGGCATATTAGTTGCTCTGTCATCACATCCCAGCCTACAGACAGTATAAGCTTAATTAAATCCTGCAAAGCTTGTTCAGCTACTTGGATAGAAGGGGCT
This sequence comes from Crocodylus siamensis, assembly GCF_052110815.1. Lineage (NCBI taxonomy): Eukaryota > Metazoa > Chordata > Crocodylia > Crocodylidae > Crocodylus > Crocodylus siamensis. The sequence continues at coordinate 72,478,014 of NC_143398.1, forward strand.
ATAATAACAGTGCCTTGCTTCATTATTATAATAAATAATCCAAACAAAGTAAACAGAAATTATTAAAACCTACACTTAGGGTGAAAGGGCCATAAAAAGCTCCTGACTGACTGTGCTGTTCTGAGCTCCAGTGGAGAAGGGAATGGCAGAAGCAAGGGCAGCCAAGCACTTGAACATTTTTTCATGGCTTATTTTTTCAGGGGCTCATTTCACATGTGCAGCCCACAAAGATTCTGGTAGGGATAAGAGCTGCAAGCAGCCAATACCATACTTCGTTATCTATTTTATATTCAAAGGAGGGTGCAAGCCTGTTGGGCAAGCAAGAGATTATGATTAGGCAGGTGGGGTCCCAGTGGTATGCTGGAAGGGAGGACACTGCTTTTGTGAAATATAGAGACAAAAACACGGGCAAAAAGGTGAAATGATAATGAAAATACAATAAGGCTTCTCCTGAAAGAAACCTGAGTTATTGTTTGGACAACCTTTTGTTGGCCATTCTGATACTACTTGCTCATATTCCCACTGCTTAACTCAAGTCAAAGAGCTATTGTGAATTAAAGGCCATATCATAGACTACTTCAGTACAGTAATGACAACTAAAGCCCTACAAGACTGGAGGAGATCAGCAAGTTGCTCTCTGAACAGCCCTGTAGAAAATTTGGGTTAGAAGGGACCTCAGGAGGTCATCTAGGTCCATTCCAATCTGCTACAGTAAATTTTACTGTGCCCAGCAGTGGCACCCTACTTTGACTGCATGTTACACAGCTTTGGCTGGGCTGACTCCTAAACTCGAAACAGTGCAGGGGTAGTCATATAGCACTGTACAGAGGCTATGGTAATTATCATGGGGAACCAACTCATTTACTCAACAGTGCTATTTAGCCTTGCTTAAAACATGGTATGGATGCATGTGTACATGTTCATGAATGCGCTTTTGCTAATGCGCATTAAATTTAGTATCTCTAGGCAGTTTTACATGTGCACCATGGGGGGCAGGGGGAGGGGGGAGCAACACTTTAATTAGAACGGCTCCAAGAGCTGCTCTAATTAAAGCACTGCAGTGTCTCGTGTATCAGCATCCCTGTGCTTAAAAATGGTGGTGGGGGCACTTGAACTGAAACTCATTCAATGAATTTCAGTTCAAACACCCCTACTGCCATTTTTCAGTGTTGGGACACTGACACACGAGACACAGGAAGCACATTAATTACCATGCTTCAGCAGACTCATTAATCAAGGAATTACAGAGTGTCGGAGCAATCTTTTCGCTCATGTACAGGCACCCTCCTTTATAAGGTACTAGAAAAAGGTGCATTAGTCTATTTTAATGCACATTAGCAAAAGCATGCTTTTTTGTGACATTTTAATGCACTTTAAAATAGGTTAATGCACATTAAAGTGCACATGTAATAGCACCTGATGTGACTACACTGCTTCTGGTTTGGGGGACTGGTGCTCAACCCCCAACCCATGAAGCTGTATCATCTGGCCCATAGTGCTCCCCATGGGTTCACAAATTTGGCAGTGGAGGAACAGTAGCAGTATTTATTGCTCCCAGAACTGTGGCAATTAACCCTGCCACCACTCCCCCACTGCCCAGTTTCCAGACTCAAGGGAAGCCAGGTAGTCTGGATGAAAATGATCCTAGCAATCCAGCATAGTCACTTTGCAGCTGAATCTGGCACATGGGGTCAGGCTGATACATGGGATCCTGCTGTGGCCAGACCCAGTGCACCAGATCACACCCACAAACCAACCCTGTGCTGGAACCTGCCACTGCGTATAGCATAGACTCTTTCTTTGCCTTCAGGGGAATATATAGATATAGATTCCACTGAAGCCTTAGATGAGTTATCTAAAAATTAGAGGGAAAATCCCCTCCCAAGGCTGTTGTATTTGGGCTCTAAACTCAAAGGCCAGGACCATGCTAGAAAAAGAAAGTGTATTTATAGCAAGTATTAGAAATAGACACATTAATGGACACATTAAAAACCTAGTGTATGCACACAAGAGGCATTTTTAATATGTATACTAGCTGATTAGCTAACATGTTAAAATGCACTTTTATTTCCGATTGAAGATGAGGCCAAAAAGGTAAATATTTCCAGCAGTTGCTTTATGCAGTTCAGCTCAGTAAAGAAAGGTCTAGTTTCTATCATGCTGTTTAGTAACAATTCATTTATGGAGCTCTGACTCATTTTAAGTATATAGTGGCAATATAAACTGTTTTTGGAAGTGCTGCAAAATGCAATGCAGCATTTAAAGGATAATATCTCATTCCTTGTAGCATACCAAGCAATAAACACCTGCTGGTATTGATTCATACCTGAAGCAAAGGAGAGGTATGTAATCAATCACAAAGCCGTTATTACAACTACACTTTAAAAATCAAGAGATCTTATTTCTATCACACAACAAAGAGTACCAAACAAATACCTTCTTACCTCATAAGTGTTTAAAAGTACAGCTGGATCCTGTTTCATATTATCCAGAATCACCACATTAGAGGAACAGTCAGAATCAATTAATGCAAGGAGGCAGGTTGAGTTTGTGCTTTAAGAAAGCTGCCTGGGTGGCAAAGGGGCACTGTGATTAGCAACAGCTTCAGTAGGGGTTTCAGTGCTATGCGATGAAGAGATAATATTGATTTTCCAGAACCCTGAGTGGGAAAAGTTCTTTTGTTGCATAATTTACAAGAACTGCCCATGAACTCTGTTGGAAAGAATAGGACTTCATGATAAAACTACTTCATGGTAAATCCACTTCAGAGCAACACAATAAACAACACATCTATGTTATACCTTTCAGACATCAGAACATATATGCCTACTGTTATAGATTTAAAGGTCACTTGATTTAGTGCCTCACTAGATGATAGAAAATTTCAAAATTACTCAGTTCAAAAATATATTTGAAATATATTAATTAAAAAAGTAATATTCTGGAATTATATATGGGTAGAGTTTTGAGCAGGGATGGGCAAAATATGGCCGATGGGCCAGATCCAACCCACCAACTGATTGGATCCAGCCCATGGGTGGGCTCCTGCCAATTGATTGCATCTGGCCTGTGGCACCCTGCATGGAGCTGAGCCCTGCCTGCTTCTGCCCAGGGCAGCCCACACTATGATCCCGCCCACTGACAGCCCTGGTCAGCACACACAACTTCCTGGTGGGGCTGCTCCTGCTGCAACTTCCCCAGGTACTACTCAGCTCCCCGCCACCTCCAGCAGCTCCGACTTCTCCTCCCTTCCCTGCTGCACCACTCTGGGCAGCAGGCAGTGCAGCTAGGTTGTGGGGACACATAGCAGGCACCACACACAAAGCCCAATGGGCGGGGGGAGCTGCAGCCGGGCGGCTTCTACCCCAGTGCTGGAACTCTAGCTCCCAGCTGCCTTCCACCCACTTGGCCACCTGCAGGTCATTGTGCCGGGTAGGCAGAGTGGGTGGAAGGCAGCTGGGAGCTGAAGCCCCAAGTGCTGGGGCAGGAGCTGCCTGACTGCAGTTTCTCCCCTTCATTGGTTGGGCATGTTGTGCCTGGCACGTGTCTCCATGGCTGCCATTGCTTCCCTGTTCTACCTGCTGCCTGGGGTGGAACAGCAGGGCCAGGAGGAGAAGCCACAGGAGGCAGGGGGAGCCACATGGGGAGCAGATGCACTGGGAACCTGTGCATGCTGGCCAGGGTGGATGTGTGTGGGAGTGTGGCATGGGCTGCACTGGGCAGAAGCAGGTAGGGCTCAGCTCCATGCAGAATGTTGCAGGGGCAGCCAGAGGCCAGATAGGGGTGGGGGGCAGACTGTACCTGCACCATCAGGGTGAGATCTGCTGCGTTCACTTACTGCCCCTCCCTCCCCACCCTCCAACCCCCAACTGGCCCTCAGGACATGGCACATGGGTAGCCCCCCCACACATGTGGATACCCACCACATGCCCCCCTAACATTCCCCCACACATACCCACCCCGCACATGTCCCCCCATTAAACAAGAGGAAGACTTTATTTTGGGCTATTATACAATCACTTATATCATTGGTGGTGGCAGCAGTCCCTTGAAGCTGAGGATGACATCTGTCCTGAGGGGTCCTCAGACTTGAGGGGTCCTCAGGTGACTGAGGAGCCCGATTCTGGATGCACACATTCTTCGGCAATGGGGGCATGTTGTTGTGTGGGGGAGCGAGATTTGCAGTCCTGGGTTGGTCTCCTTCTCCTTCCTCTGCTGCCGCTGTTCCACCTCAGTATTGAGTCATTGGGTCTCAAAGTGACTCACAGCTTAGTGGACCAGGTGGCACCACACCAAATGGTCAGCAGCTTGCTCCTCCTAGCCATTGGTGTTGATGCCTCTGTGCTTGAGCACAACCTTGAGCATGTCTTTGTCCTGTTTCCTTTGGCTACCATTTGAGTGTTGGCCTACAGAGAGGTGGGAGAAGAGAATCTGGAAAGGGAGGCGGTTCTTTGACATCCAGATGCAGTGGCCCATCCAGTGAAGTTGATTTCTCAAGAGCAAGGCTTCAATGCTGGTGGACACAGCTCCATGGAGAATGCTCACTTTGGTATGGCGGTCCTCCCATTTGATACCTAGGATTCAACGCAAGCACTGCTGGTGAAACCGCTCAAGGGCTTTAACATGGCACTGGTAGATGGTCCAGGCTTCACTGCAGTAGAGGGTGGTCAGCACAACAGCCTTATAAAAAAAAAATGCTAAAAAAATTAAACATCTGCTGTAACTTTTTAATTTTATTTTTAAAAGTTTGTTCTGATTTATCTTTTTTTGAGTAGTGTATATAGAGGTGATTGATTCCTGGTTTAATCACCTCTATATACACTAGGGCTGTTTGAAGCTGGCGGAGATTCGGCCCAATTAGGTAGCTGAATCTCTGAATCTGAATCGAATCAGGAGACCCTTTTAATCTCTCTGAATCAAATTGGAACCCTTCAAATCAATTCAGAGAGATTCAGAAAGATTTGGACATAGACACAGTTTCAAATGTTTTTTTCTAGATAGTTGTAGGTACCAGGCGGCTCATAAATGCTGCAATGCTGGGGCAGATGGAGCATCCCAGGGGCCCCCCACATACTCAGCACCAAACCCAGAAGTGGACCAGAAGTACTTCCAGTCCTCCAGAAGTACTTCTAGTCCACTTCCAGGTCTGCTGGGGAGCAGGCTGGGGGGCTCCCTGGTCCCCCCTGGCTCGGCAGCTGGTGCCTCCTAGGTCTGGGGGGCACCCAGGGTCCCCCTGCAGCCAATCACTGAGCCAGGGAAGGTGCAGGGGGCCCCTGGCACACTTCCTGGTGGACCCAGAAGTGGGTCCGGTCTGCTTCTGGGTTTGCCACTGAGTAGGTGGGGGCCCCACCCCCTGTGTTCCTGTGAGATGCTCCATCCACCCCAGCACAGTAGTGTTCACAAGCTATGCCTGGTACCTCAAGGTACGTAGAAAAAATATTTAAAGCTGTATCTATGGCCGAATCGCTGATTCTCTGAATCAGCATCAAATCCAGATTTGGTTTTGGCCGAATCGAATTGGGGACAGTGATCTGAATCAATGAACCAAATCACTGTCCCAGATCTGGGCTGAATCCAAATCGAATATGGCCCACTTTGCACACCCCTAATATGCACTACTCAAAAACCATAAATCAGAACAAATGATTTAAAATAAAATTAAAACTTTACAGTAGAGGTTTCATTTTTAGTATGATTTTTTAAAATCTATAATCTGTTAAAATGATATCTTCTGAAAGATTGTGTGTGTGCAGCCCTCGATAGCTCACCAAAATTTGTTAAGTGGCCCTCCAGCTGAAATAATTGCCCAGCCCTGACTTAGATCATGTTTTAAAACTATTTGTATGACACCAAGTCCACAATCTTCCAAAACAAAGCAATGACTGAAAAGAATTAATAAACAATAAATATTGCAGTCTCTAGTGGTTGCTTATAGCTTGGTGCACGGTCTCAGAAAAATATATTAGTACATAGCAACAGCAGTCAAATTCACACTGTTAATTTATAAAAGAAATTCTAAAGTAAATCCATTAGCAAACAACAAATTTGTTACATAACCCACTTTCATTTTCATCTGTACTACCTAATCCTTTTGTGTTTTCATTAGTTATAATTTCTAATGCCTTTTAAGCCTTTTCTGAGCCTTTTAGGGTTCATCTTTTTGTTAGCAAATCTTGAATGCTTTCATCTGAGTTAACCAAATCATAGTGAGCATTTGTTTTGTTAGCCTCAAATATGTCTTTATTCTTCATTGTTTTAAATGTGTGACAATTAGTTGGGCTTTGTGTTTAATGGTCTCTATAACATAGAGACCTATTCATCTTCTTCACTTATATTTTCTGTGGAATTTTTACTGTACTTACTCAACACAGTTGGGGAGGAAAAATCAGGTTTGAAGTATGCGGGCTATTTTTTGCTTTAAAATCCATTAAAATGCCCTTCTATTATTAGGGGCATATTCCATGAGTGTCAAACTCATCTGGCCCATAGGGCATGGGGCCAGCCCATCAGGTTGGATCAGTCCTGCAGACTGGCCAGAGTAGATGCCGCATGCAGCACATGACCCAGACCAGACCTGCACACTGCATGTGGTGTGTGGGTCAACTCTGAGACCCATAGTCAGCACCAGGGGCCAGATGATAGAGCTCTGCAGGCTGTATCTTTGATACCCCTGGTATATTCTATTATTTACATACAAGTAAAACACCATTAACTCCCATGAGAATTGCCCACATAAATCAAGAAGCTAATTACATTTATTAGCTATGAAGACTGGGAAGGAAATATACTTTATGGGTATTTTATAAGGAACATAGGACTGAAATGGGCCTCTTGGTCATCAAGTCCAATCCCTACATTTTCATGCAACCTAAAAATCATTCATTCTAACCCCTCACATACTACAGCCGCAAACCACATTTCAAACCAAAAATTCTGTACTATGGTTCACAAGTAAAAAGCAGTTTAGAGCACAGCCATATCCTGGCACTGCAATGGCAGAGAAGAAATTGAATAATACCTCCTCATATGGTCCCAGGAAGTGGACCGTGTCTTTGTGCTTACAGTGGAAGGCAACTCCTCTCCTCTCTGTGCCTCCTGGCAACAGCTATTGCCAGTCCAACCTGGAAGAAAATATTCTTCTTGACCCCAATTCTGGCCATTAGTATGACTGAGTGGAAGAGGCAAAACCTTCCAGGTGCAGAAGAGGTTTCCAGCAGGACCTCCAAAGCACTTCAGTCAAAATGCACACCTATAATTGGCTGATACACAAGTGTCACAACCTCAACCAGCCAGCATCAAGGAAAAACATCTTGCCCTTGAAGCAGAGATGAGACAGTGAGGAAGGAAAAAGAGATTAATTCCAGCCTACAGTCTAGTCTCCCTGTGGTAAGACCCGCAACTTCTGCAAATGAAACTGTGGCTCAACGGCTGGACTTCTTAGTCCTTGGACTTTGCTTACTTTCAACATATAGCAGCCCAACTTCTTTCCTCCTAGTTCTGTTTTTATTTATTTGATAGATGTTGCTGTTCTAATTTTCTTCACAAAATCTAACCTAATTATACTATAGGCATTTTCACCTTATTCTTGCATTCTTTGACTATAGCAAAACGTCTTTGTACTCAACAATCCTTTTTTCCATTCTTCGTATATTGCCTGCTTATACTTAGTGACCTGTTTAAGGTGCTTGTTCAGCCACTCAGGGAAGAGCTATAGACCTATCTTGTTTACACTTCGGTAAATCTGGACTCTCTTGTCACATGCTAGATTTTATAGCTAAGTAAATAAGATCAGAATCCAGGCTTTTTAAGTTCTTGACATCAGCTGAAAGCATTGCTGCAAAACTCTTTGTAAAACAATTCAAATGTAAAAGATTATTTCCCCTGTATTTCTATAAATCATCCTGTTCAATTACTTTCAAATACACTCCATTATTTGTCCAGTAACACAATAGCACATATTAAAGGGTTGATATCAACTTGAATAGCTGTCAATCTTTTAAAAATAAGGTGAAATGTTTCAGATCCTACTGATACTTTCAAGGAATCTCAAAGCAATATTTTTGATTTAGTAAGCGCTTTGGTAAGGGACTGTGTTTGCCTTAATATCTGAAAACCGGCAAGCATATCATGGGCACTATCAGGGGACAAATTGAACTCAAAGAGGAAGTGAATACACAGGAAACAATACAACTGACTACAGGAATGTAATTCTTGAACTAAGTGACCTTTAATACAAGCTGTTACACAATTAGCAGAAAGTATGTAACTTTGTTGGCATGTGTCAGAAAGACACAATATTTCTGAGCTGCCTGTCTAGCTTCGCCCCCTCCCAACATACCAGCAATAATATTTAGAGCTGATACAGTAATTTCTGTGCCAATCAGCCTTAGATGGACATCTAACGTAGGCTGAAAAGCAAATTGCTTAGATACTACTAAAATACTGAGCCCAGCAGTCTGCCTTTCTCTTAGGCCAGGATCTGGACTACACCTCATAACTTTTATGCTTATGGATATATGTGAACCAACTAGCCAATGACAAATGTGAGCTGATTGTATTTATATACATCATTATGAGCAGGGGGATCAGAACTCATTAATAAACCACTTCTCAAAACATCCACCAAAGGCAGGGGAAAAAAACCATTTTGCCCTGCATATTTTAGAATTTAATTATATCTGAATACAAACCTAGTACCCACTTTAGAGGGCTGTGTGAGCCAGAATGCTCTGATGTGAACTGCTGATAATTAGGTTTTAAAGAAAAGTTAAAAGACGAAAGGAGAAATGTGTAAGATAAACTAAGATGTTTAACAACGAATCCACTTCGAAATTAGCAATGACTTTAAAATAAGAAAACAATTCCCTACTTCAAGTTATTCTATCTATATATTTCTATCAGTTTCTCAACCTGGATACAGTAATTTTCAATTATGGTGTCACCCTGAGGTGTCATGAGATCCTTTTAAGGGTGATATGGGGTGCTGTGCAATGTTAGTGCTGTTGGTATACAAACTCCTACCTATAATTTACAAGATAAACCCAGAGATTTCAAATAGGACCCCAGAGAGTCAAAAACATTCTGACCTGCTGTGGTCTTTCTGAGCACTTTGCAACAGGAGAATTGCTCTATTACAGAAGTTTTCTACCTTTTTTAAGGAGTGTGACCCATCTGTGGGTACCCCTTCTGGACTGTACCCCATTCCGGCTGGGCAGTGGAGGGTGTGCTGACAGCTGGCCACGGGGAAATCTGCAGGGGAAGGGAAAGGCCCATGGGTGGTGGGGGTGGGGGACTGGGCCTGGGACCCGGCATGGATAGGGGGGGGAGATAAGCTGAGCCAGGCCCAGGATCAAGCAAGGGCCTGCTGTGCCCATCCCTTCTCCCGTGCCTGGGGTTGTTGCCCAGCGCCAGCACACCTCGCGCATCAACAAAGCCGTCATCCCCAGACCTACTCTGGCACTGGCCCTGTACCACCCAGGGCCCCCAGCTGGCAGCCGGAGCAGGACCAGCCTGGCTGTACCGCTGGGCTGTACCGCTGGGCTGGGCTGGAGAGTCCCCAGGACCCCTGTGCCCACCCTGCCAGGCCCTGCACAGAGCCGTAGCTTGTCCAGGGGGCACAAGGAGGGGTGGCAGTTCCCACCGCTGCACACATCCCAAGAGGGCATGGGGGGAGGTGTGCCCCCAGATCTGCACGGGGCAGGATGGGCTGCTGCTGCGGGCTGTGGCTAGGGCAGCGTTGGGCTCTTCCAGGTGTAGGGGAGAGGGGTCATGCTGCTCCAGGTGGGTGGCAGCGGCGCTGGGGGGGAGGGGTCAGGTGGGCTCCTGAGAATCTTGAGGTGGCTGCAGCTCCCCCCCCGCCCCGCGTCACTGATGACCTTCCCAGCACAGTCCGAGTGTAGGGAAGTGGCACATAGCGGTGCCCCCCACTACTTCCCAAGTACCCCCGCTTCTCTGCGCCACTGCCACATACCCCCTGGGGCCTTCCCAAGTACCACTGGTTGACAACCCCTGCTCTATAATTTTGTCATAGTTAAGAAATGAGTGAAAGCTAAGAGCTGGCATTTTCAGGGCAAAGCGGGTTATGAGGGAGCTGGTGCCTTGAGTCTAAAGCAGTAATTCTCAACCTTTTTAATACAGGCATTCCTTTCTGTGACATCCACATACAAGATTTTATATGCACTAAGGGCAGCAAATAAAAATATTTTTGAAAAAACTCTGAAAAAGTAGATTCGTGTGTCTGAGACCTTTAGCAGAATGTGCAGACTCTGACAAATCACAGAGAGATGATTTCAAAGACACCTCGGTCTCCAGGCGCTAGGAGTTCTGTGATTCTTCTTCGGTGCTTGATGACAACCCAGGCACAAACGAGTGCAAAAAACTGTTTTTTACACCTGTTCATATGTTTATGATGCAGCATCTGACTTGGAAAGGAAAAAGCTGCCAGGGAAAGACAGGCGTCCACTTGCTCTGGAACAGTGGGAGAGTAAAAGGAGCTGAGGCTCCTTTTGTGTCTAGAGGGTTTTTTCAAACTAATAGGGGAGGGGATCTGCTGTAATAAACAGTGTTGGTGGTCATCAGCTGGGATCATCCCTTATATAAATTATAGTCATTCCAGAATACCAAGAAGAGCAAAAAGAACTGACTTTGTGCACTATACTTAGAGACCAAATGAGAGCTGGGAGAGAGCTATTCTTTTTGTAAACATTTTAAGCAAAAGGACATTAAGTAGGTTGAAAACTTGAAGGAGCAGGAGAGGATTGTGTCAGGTTTGCTACACTATATTTACGTTACTACAGGCAAGAAATTCACTCACATCAGATAACCAATTGCATCTGCTTTATACCACAACGACAAGTGAAAGGGCAGTATTTATGTCACTTAAAGACTGAATCAAAGTCCACTGAGTCACCAGCCCCTTAATCTGTGTCTTGACCAGCAGCCCTAAACCTAGACCAAGTACTTTGCCCTATAGACCTATAAAACTTTTGAATGTCTTTTCTTTGGGATTGTCTGCACCGTGCTTATGGCAAAATAAAATAATACACTCTCTTCCCATGGTATACACAGAACGTTAAGACTCCAAAGCATATATATTTTCTGTTTTTGTATCTCTACTTGATTTTATAATTTGTCAGGACAAATCCTACTAAATGACCCTCTTCTGTACGCAGCAAGGCAAAGACAGCTTTCTAACTATCCATAATACATGGAACTAGGTTATTCTATGCCTCCTGGTCATGGCAAAGGCAAAAAAAATAAAAGCCATCCTCACTTTCCAGTTCCATCGCTGCTCTGATATTTAATGTCACGTACATACTCTAGAAGATCATGGATCTGCAGTAGATTTCCCTTGCTGCTCATTAATCTAAATCTGCTGTGTCCCCCTTTTTATGGCTTAAAATATATTGGTACACATTAACAGAAAATTGAAGCTTCCACTGCAAACGCTAATGGCTCTTTCTGCTTGCCAGTACAACACTCAGGATAATGACATCATGATTTTTCATAAAACATACTTCAAAATTACTAGGATGCCAAATCAAAATCGTGATGCAAACTGAGGTTCAAAGTCAGAAATGAAATACTGAAAGCAAACTAAATGTTTGTAAATGCTTTTCTAGCATAGATCGGTCATGTTCCGCATATATGGAAGGTACAGAAATAGAAAAGCATTCAGTATCTGCTAGTTTAGTATACATAGATGCTTTTCATGAATACTGGTTCACTTCTGATTCCACTGGCAGTGGCTCTAATATCTTGCCACAGAGCCTGATCAGAGATATTACTTGTTCCTTAGCTTCTCCCAGGTAAATCAGAACTGAAGTAATGACACTTCAAAACATGGATCGGGATTCCAAGCAAATATCATGTGCTGTTTGGGCTCAAGGTTTTGATTTGGACCCATGTATAGTTTGAACACAGAGATACTGGTATTTACAGAACAGGAACCTTCAAAGTCTGAGAAGACACAAATAAAGTGATAAAAACGTCATTATTTGTCATTGTAATAGTTGGTCCTGCAACATATAGTAGAGACCATTTTGAGAGATCGCTAAAGTTTAGAGGCTGAAGAGGAATTGCAAAACGATTCCAACCGGAGTTCTTTTTATAGCATGTGATAAAGTAATATCAAGATATATTGTAAATAACATGCCACCTGTAAAGTATTAAAGAGTCCTTACACCTGTGAGGTTTTTGCTAGTTATCATAGCTAAAAAAGATTATTGGAGTGCATTTCAGAGCATCAACTCTTTCCAGATATAAATGTCAAACTGAAATAAAATAGTGTATATTTCTGTGCCTATCCTCTTAACATAGATAGTCCCTTAGCCCTGAATGTAGAATGAAAGAGCACTGATGATCGATCAGGCATATAACTGTATTAAAAGGAGAGCCAGATCTTCCCATGCTGCTGTCTTTTACATGGGCCAGGCTGCACTGACTAAAACGGGGTGGGCAATTATTTTGGGCGGAGGGCCGCTTACTGAGTTTTGGCAAGTTGTGGAGGGCTGTATGGGTAGCCCTGCCCTTGACAGGTGCTCTGGCCTCTGGTCACCATCTTGTGACCAGAAGTTCCACCCCCTAATCCCTGACCTTTGCCACCAGAAGTCCCTTCCCTTGCCCGAGAAATACTCCTTTCAGCAAGGGGTGTTGCCATCTTGGAACTGGAAAAATACCAAATTATATTCTAAATATCAAACATCTACAACATTCATTAATTTGATTTTAAGAAATATTTTTGCCCTGGTTTACATGTGTTTGTGTAGTGTACATAGAGGTGATGCATAATAGCTTAAAATGAAGTCTTACCTGTGCATATTGTGGAGGGGGTATAGGTTTGTGGTGGGCTGTGGGTATGTGGGGTGAGAGAGCATGTGGGTGTGTGTGTAGATATGTGGGGTGTGGGTGGGTATGGGGGGAATGTGGCTGAGGTTTGTGTAGGCAGTGCGAGGGGACGTGTGGATGTATGTGTATTGGGGGGGGTGGGACTCACCCTATGAACACACAAACACACATTCTGCCCCTGTACCTGCACACACACGCTCTCTGCCCCATGCCTGCACATACATATTCTCTCTTCCCCATGCCTGCACACACACACACACACACACACTCTCTGCCCCATGCCTGCAGACACACACACGCAATGCCCCATGCCTACAGACACACATGCTCTGCCCCTGTGGCTGCAGACACACGTACGTGCACACCCCCCACACTACCAGCGCAGTCCTGTGTTCCCTGGTCCAGCAATGCAGCTGGGAGCCAGGTGGTGCCAGAGCAGGGTGGGGGTAGGAAGTAAGGAACTCGCTGGGGGTGGGGTGGGGCAGGGCTGGGCTGCTCAAGCCTGCTGAAGGCTCTCCCTGGGTCCTACTGCCCCTGGCACCTGTCAGCTTTGACAGGGAGCCAGGAGCGAATAAATATTAATTTACTAAATTTATTAGGAGTCCTGTGGGCTGAATAGAATGGTCTGGCAGGCCAGATCTGGCCTGCAGACTGTATTTTGCCCGCCCCTGGACTAAAATATGCCAAGCCTGACAATGATGGAAAAGGTCAAAATGAATGATAGCAGCACCTACACTTACAGGTCTTTGAAACTGATTACAATTCTCCAGCCTGTAAAAATGTTGTTGCAAGAAAGTATAGTTACAACTACCATGCAACTAGCAGCTGGGACAGACTTCTCCTCTTCTCATGCCCCCCTACTCTCAATTAACCTTTTTCACAAAAAATAGCACAACATTCAACAGAATTCCAGCATTCCACCTGAATTAATACTGCAATATGTGCTGGTTTGGAGAAAAATGGGCATATTTGTAGTTTAAGTTCAAGGAACTGTTGTGCTCTGATTCTGCTTTGGGTAGCACATTGGAGGACTACAAGAGTATAACAGGGATCTGCATGGCACAGCTCTTTGCTCACACAACATCAACTGCATGGCTGGAGCCCTATCTTACAAGACTCTTCAGGCAGCAACCGATTTTGTCATTACATGTACAAAATGGGGCCCTGGATCTCTAGCCTCAACCACCACAGAAATAGTAACAGTAAACAAATTCAACAGAAACCAGATAAAAAGGAATTTGCAGATTTTATGGAAAATGCATGTCCAAAGCTGGGGCAAACTATAATTTTTTTATATATTTTAGATTCCACCTGGCTGGTCCCCCCAAAAAAATGATGCAGCCCTCTTCCTTCCCTTTAGTGCCTAGATTGACATGTAGAGTTAAACACAGGTTATTTTTCCATCTGTTATTTAACGTGGGCTGGCACCTCTTGCTTCTGTCCCAGACCTCAGGGAAGGCATTACGTGCCTGAAAGTTTGTCAGACATCTCTCCCAACTATATAGTTACTCCAATAAAAGACATAAAACCCCACTTCTTGAACATTTCCTGGACCACCAGAGCTACAACGACCCTCCAGTTGGAAGTTGACACCATTTATTCAGAAGCAAGGGAAAGAAATGTTTAGAAGCCTTCCTCCCTCAGTTCCCTGACCTAACATCCAGAGTGACAAGTCTCATGTTCAGACATAACTGGGATGAAAGCAGTATCACGTATATAGGCAGGATAGATACATGGATACAAGGCAGTGTAGTTCCTTTCTGCTGCTGCTACCACCATTATCCAACTGATCTGAGCACAGCAGGTTGGTTTTCTCTTCTTGCATCTGCTCCTTGCTGTTCCCTTTCCCTTTTTCCTCCACAGTCCACTGGCCAGGAGCAGATACTAGAAGAGGGAACCCATCCACTGCTGCCACCATCTCCAGCTGACAGACACAGGGGCAGCCCCAGGGCCACCCCTGCCTTGCTCCAGCTGCAGGGAGCAGTTATATGGGGTACAATGCCCAGCCGGGGACAGCAACAGTGGAAAGCAGGTTCTTTCTTCCAGTGCCTGCTCCTGTCCACCACTCCTCTGCCCTCTGATGTCCTCCACTGATCAGGAACAAGTGCTGGGAGAAGGAATTTCTCAGCTGAGTGTGGCACCCCTTGCAGCCTGGGGGCTCCAGCCATGCCTGACCCCCATCCCTCCATGGGCTGAGGGGCAGTGTGCCACACACCCCTTTTAAGCCCTGGACCTGTCTACGCCTACAAGGAAAATAATTTTAATACAAATATCATAGAGCTTTTGTAAGTCAACTGCAACACATCATTTAAGCTGGACACATCTCAGAGGGGCTGATTCTGCTACCTTGAATCCAGCTGAGCAGTACTCTGCACAGCAAGCAGGCTCCATGGTTTCATGACTCTCTTGGGATTTTGGTGGACATGCTCTTGCAGTAAGGTACCACTGGGTCTGGAAAATTTAGGATGAAATACATTTCTTGGCAGCCATTCATTCTACCCCTTCATACCATTGCAGGATCAATGAATTACTTGATTAATTAAATTTAATTAATCCTGAAATTACACAAATACTTGGTTGGTTAGTCTCTCCAAGAATACCTCGAGTGACTGAAATGTCACAGTCTTTCCCTTGGCAATTTCTTTTATTTTCTTGAAGTTTTCCTTCCTTAAAGTTTTCCCTTGCAAACTCAAATCTAAGTTTTCTCTAGTATAACTTAAGATCTAGATTCAATAAAGGATTTACTGCCTACAAGTTAAGTCCTGCAGTACCTATTTTTTAAGCCGTTGGCCCTAGAATCTCAACTCTGATTCAGGCAGATCGGCCCTCTCCATAGCACATATGGGGTAAGTTAAGTACCTTAGAATATTGATTTACTAACTAACCAACTTGCTGAGCAGAGAATGAGCAGAACTAGCCAAATGGAAGTGCTCTAGAGAGGAGTGTGTTAAACCTGTCCCTCATCAGAGATAATGACAGCAGCAAGGAACCTCCATCCAGTTGAGATTCAGAATCCTTGCCTAAAGGAAGGTACTGATGACCATTTTGTCAAATAACTGGGAAGGGCTAACTTTTGAAATGGACAAGGAGGTGGTGGGTGGCTCTTAAGTACCCTAGTAGCTAGGGCATCCATCAGGGAACTGAGAAGCAGACTAGGATCACAATTTTTGATTTGGGTGCCTCAGTTCCATATAGGTCTTGTTTCAGGTTCTGAAGTCCTCTCGTGGATCTAGCCCTATGTTTATTAATGTTAACCTTGAATAATAGCAGTAGCATGTCCTCCTTAGAGCATCAGTGAATACACTTGTGTGCCCTTCATTCAGCTATTTCACTTGGGAGAATGCTTTGAGAGCAAAACCCTCTCATGGCTTTGCCATCCTGCCTAAACCCTCAGTTCCTTTTCGCTTTCTCCCTGCAGACTGTTAGGAAAGACTCCACAGATTCCTCAAGCCTTCTGTGCAACAATAAACAGAAACATTGCTGTAACCTAAACACGATGGCTTTTCTTAACGCCTCTTCAAAAATCTTTCCCATTACCCCATCTTTCCCCACCTGTGCCCCAAATCATTTTGGTATCATCTATACCGCAGCACTCATTTGAGCACAGAGACCTGGATAGGTCATGCAAGCACAATGTTTTGTTTGTTTCTCTACCACTGCAAACACAGAATGTAACAGATGGGAACGTTCCCACTAGAAACTTGTTGATGCCAGATATTCTGGATACAGTTTGTTCTGAATTGCTGGGAGGTTCAAGCCCCGGTTGGTTAACTGCTCAAGGAAATGTCTGCACCAAATGAAAAAGGACAGCCTCTCAAGTCATTTCCTTTTCTATGGTTACTTATATTGCAGGAAACCATGGAAGGAGGGACTGAAGAGAGGAATTGCTAGTATATGGGTTTTCAAAACTATTTTCTCTACATTACTCTGAGAAGAAATAAAATAAACTGCTTCTGTCTCTTGATTTAAAATCAGATATTGCACATCTCCAGTCTTGGTAAGGGCTCTTTTTCCCATTTTAATCAAAAAAGACAATTAAGACAAATATTATTAAGACTGACTTTCTCAAATGTGCTGACTGATTTGGGGTGTCTCTTTTTTTTTTTTTTTTTTTTTGACTCCCAAAGGAAATGAACCATCAGTTCTGAACATGAAGACCACAAAATGAGAACTCAAACATAAAAACACCTAAAATTAGCAGTCATTTCTGAAGACTTTGGGCTAAGTGACTAAGCCAAGATTATACAGTAAGTTAATGGCAAGCTAAGGAGAGAATTGTAGAGTCTTCATCCTTGTTCCTGTTCCAACTACATTTCCCTCCTTTGTGTTTGAGAATTATTTCCTAAGATTGCAAAAATATTGGCTGGAATTGCTTTTTATTTTTTGTTGGAATTGCTCTTTTTTTTCTCTCACAGTTTTAGTTTGCTGTATCTGAATTATGATTATGCCAATAATTATAATTATACATATACTACAATGATGAGGTTCAAGTTCAAAGCCTTCATAGAAATGCCCTAAGTAAAATAAATAGCACTTTTAAAATTCTCCAATCATTATCAACACTCAGGGGCTTTAGTATTTTCCCACATCACTGTGCTCACATTCGTTAGCTCCTCAACATATGCCTTTGGCAAATCTAATACCCTATAATGTTCTCATATTCTGTTAACCCATTCCGTGACTATTTTGTATTCAAATAATTTGGGGACAGAGTAGTAAGGCATAGGCAAACATACAGTTGGCCAGTTAAAGTAAAATCTGGCATCTAGAATGTTAATAGAATCTGAGATACCCTCAAGCCTTTAATATTATATAGGCACAAATAATGACAGAAGTCACATAAGACTGCAAAACAGGCATTTAGCTTCAGGACAAGTCAGGAAAAATATGGCAAGTCGTAAGTGAGGAAGCTAAAAGAAAGCCAAGCACACCCATTTTCTCCCTACAAATGTGGGTGTTCAAAGATTGTGCAACTGGATCCAAAGCCAAGCTCATGGTTCATCAAGCAGCTGGATCCCCATCTTGCTGTATAAAGCTGAGATGTGGACAATATACAAGAGACATCTAAAGTTGTTGGAAAAGTACCATCAACATTGCCTGAAGAAGATCCTCTGAATCCAGTGAGAAGAGAGAGATGCCAATGTTAGTGTCCTCCTGCAAGTAAACACCATGAGTATTGAGGTGATGATCATCTGGCATCAACTTCATTGGGCCAGCCATGTTACCTGAATGTCTGACTTCAGACTCGTGAAACAAGTTTTATTCTTCCAGCTCAGCCAAGGCATACGTTCAAGGGCACGGGGGGTGGGGAGAGAGAAAGCGCTTCGGCGATGTCTTCAAGGCCAACTTAAAAAAATGCAACATCGATGTCGACTCTTGGGAAACTATTACCCAGGACTGCCCCAAATGGAGGAAGAATCTGCTGGAGGGGTCTCAGTACTTTGAAACCTCAAAACAACAACAAAAGATGGAAAAGTGGGAGCAGCAGAAACAACATGTTGTGTACCAAATAAAAAAATCCAGTGATACCCACCCCACACAGAAACACATCTGAGCTGCAGTAGTCTGTCGATGCCAGATAGGCCTCATCAACCATCTTTGGACACGCAGATAAAACAGTAATGGAAGACAATCACCCTCGACTGCAAGGGATTGCCAAAGAAGACTCCTAATTCCTAGATGGACTTTTTGCACCTTAACACTAGTAAACCGAGATTGTCTATTGCCTAGCAAACAACAAATTTAGAATATGTTGATTTATGAGTTCAGTTTTATTTTTTATAATTATGTTTTAAAAATACATCTTATAGCTCCCAGTCTTCAGAGCTTCCAATTTGTCCTATGCTACAATTCAGATGCTCATTCACTGCATAATTAATTCCTTCCACAGGAACAGATGTACAAGAACTTATTTCATTTGGTTTGGACTGCAATAAGAGGCAAGCAGAATCTGGAGAGAATCAGTTGTGCATGTGGTCCAATTTTATCCCTCTTGTTGCTTTTTTCAAATACTATTAAAAAGAATAATTTTATAAAGTTGTGTCACATATAAAAATGTGGAACTTGCATCAAAGAAGACATAATTCTTTTCAATATGATGCAGGAAAGGCACCAGGAAAATGGGAATTGAGAATGGCAGAAAAGTAGACTCCTGGAAAGAAAAGTATGTTTTTAACTTGCCAACATACAGAAGACCCTTCTTCCACAAGAAATAAAACATTTAGTACACCTAACACAATTCATCCATACCTAATTTTCAGCTCACTTACTACTATATACACATATATACACATGCACACACACACTGCAAAGAACACTGAGGCTGAAGAAATTAAGCATTCAAAAGTTAGGAAGTATCAGAATTAAAGCTGAATGTGCCACTTTAAATTGGGCCTCTCTGTGCGTTCATCTTATCATACATGACCGCATGGGACCTGCCTTATTCAGCGAAAACAATGGATGCCATTCTCTTACCGATTAGTTATTTCATTAATTTTTTTTTCTCAGTGTTTAACATGTGGGCCTGATTTGCTGCACACTATTCAAGCCACACTAATGAGAGAGTTAGTTATTTGCTTTTGAACTTTTTTGTGAACTTTCCTCTGGCACCCATCATTACAATATCAGGCAGCCATTCCTGTCTCCTCCCCTCTCACTGCTTCTCCACAGCATTTCCTAGTCTTCTGCCCAACCAGTGCAAGTTCTCCCCACTACCTCCTGGTTACTTGTCATATCTACCTCCCCTTCTACCTCACTGGTTTCCACTCCTATCATCCTTGCCCAGCCAGTCCCAGTCTCTCTTCCACCCTGCAACTTAACTCCTAATCACACATCTTCCAAATAACCTGGGCCCAGCACAGACCATAGGAACTGCAGAATCAGGCCCTCTAGAAATAGGTACTGCCTTCACAATTTGTTTTGGGAGGGCTTTTTGCTAACTGACCAACAAACCACGATAAAAACACTTGACTAATATAATGGAAATGGATCGCATATTTAACCTTTCACAACAATGTAAAACTGTGTTGTGCTCTTTCCAATACTGCATCTTTGTTCAAAAGACAGACAATCTTTCTATTGTAAGGAAAAGTACCAAACACGTGCCTCGGGGACAGAGTCTAATACCCTGAACAATAATTTTTATTGTTTTAAAGGACCAAATACAACCTAGACCAGGGTTGGCAACATTCTGGAGGTGAGCACCAAAAACACCCGCAACCTGTTCTGTAAAGCTAATATATTTTAAAATACCTTAGAAAGGAAATATTGTAATTGTATATAGCAGGCTCTACTGTGGGCAGCTGAGACTGAAATCAAACAGGAAGCACTGTTACTGATGTGTCCTTAATCCTGCGCTGAATAAGAGCTTCACTGCAGCAGTTCTTTTATCTGCCAATGATTTCATGTGGGATAAACGTGCTGCTGAACCAGCATTTTCTATAGCACAGCTATTTTGTATTCTCTTTGCCTCAGTGTTTTATAAACCAAATAATACACTGCTTAACACTCTCTCGCAGGTGTTAACCCTGTTTTCCAGAATCTAGTCTTTTTCTGCATGCTATAATAGACATGGAATCAGCTTTTGCATATTAAATTAATATCCATGTTATGATCAATAAGTATTTGTACTTTAAAAATGGTTTACTTTTTCCTAAAAAATAACTGGTGGTTTAAAATCAACAAAGGAAAAAAATCTATATTCATAACAGAAAAACATCTATTTTTATGTTAATTAATGGAAGACTATAATTACTGACTTATCTAAACTGCCAACAAATATTATATTAGGTACAAGCAACTTATTACAAAAAGCTACTTTTTTGCAAGAACACCTTGATTTTTTTCTATTTAGGTTTGGATACTGCCATGGTAAATAACATAAACATTCAGTCTTTATTCTTAAATGCTAATAATTATATAACATTTTGATCAGGTTTCAAGAGCAATTACTTAAGTAAAACAATTTTCTTTGTAGGTTAATACTTACCTGTTCTAACAAGCAGCTTTACAGGATCTTGCCATAACTGAAATTAAAGAGCTCAATTACTACATTTATTTATATAAACATTCAGGGTTAAACAACAATTGAGGTATTACCTTTAACAATATACTTGTTCTTTAAATAATAAAAGCCAAACTCAGCACGTTTAGGCGGCTACTATTCCATTCAAGTAAAAAGTTGCTTATTAAGTACAATTTTGATTGTTTTTTTAGCTCACATGTTAATGAAACATTCAGTTGAGGCCCTTAGAGGAGCGTGTTAGAAAGGTATTAGTGAAACAAAGCAAAATTATCCTAACCCACTTTGACTTCTAATAAAGATATTTACTACTAAACAACAAAGCACCAGGGGCTCTCTTATAACCAAGACAAAATTCTCAATTATCACTCTGTTTTTCTCCTATAGTAATCTTCTCGGGAAAAAGACTATGAAGTCTACTTTCATAGCATATATAAAATGTAGAAATAATAAAGTATAAATGAATACCAATGAGCTTTCTGTTTGCATTATCAGTATTAAAAGTAAGAATTTCCACTTATTTCTAACAGGGGATTTTCCCTGGCTGCCTACCATTTGTTCAAACTCAGAAGTCAAGTACCACTTCTCCATAAAAATATTGAGAATCACGTTTCTGGCCATCACCCTTTCACGCATGGCAAATTTCTTTCTGCATCAGTTACTCCAGTAAGAAAAAATGAAAACCTCCTCCAATATATAACTGAATGTCCTCTAGTCATTCAGTAAGTTCATGTCACCACAGTGGAATGGTACTCTGCATAGAAATCTGTCCCCCATAGCAATTTTCTTTGTGGCTGCCAATAAGGTTAAAGAATGGGGCTAATTAAGTGCATACTGGAAGCAGGGGGTCCTGTACCAGTGTAACTGAAGTATCTGAAATGCCATCTATGAAAATGAATTAAGACTACAATATTGAAAAATAGCACAATTACCAGCTAAAACTACCATTCTGAGTCTGTATTGATCTACCAGGGCTGCAATTTCAATTCCTGGACTTGTTCTACTCACCAAATTTTCCAGATGTGGCCTCTATGAACGTGCTTCTTCTGCGTGGCTAACATTTCTGCATATACGTTTTAAGGGTAGTCAGATGGATTGCGTAAATAATGCTCTCTCTTTCCAGTATGGATTAAAACAGGCATGGAATCATTGTGTTGGAGTGGAGAGCTTCTTAAAATATATCCCTACATATCTTAATCAAAAGAAATGCCTCCAGCATCCAATTCATTTTTTCTCATGGGATGTATTCAGACTGTGGACTCTTCACAAGCTGAACAAACTACTTCTGGCAGCGGGGCAACAGCTTGTCAGTGCAACTGCTGTAGATGATGTAGTGGTGCAGCTCTGGAACCCAGGGAGGTAAACACCACTGTCATTCACACCCCACCTTTTGCCCTGCTGCCAATTTTAGTCACAAATGGTGACAAAAGTCCCAAATCTGGGGGAAGAGGTGCAGCATCTTTTCAGCTGTCCAAAAGTGACAGGGCATGAGTAGCTAAAATGTGAAAAAGTGTGACTCCCAAACTACAAGGACAGAAAAGTGGATAAATTACAATAAGAATTTTTCCAACTATTTGAGTTGGGCTAATAAAAGATATCGGATTTACCCAAAGAAACTTGTCTGCTAATACTTGACTTGGTAACTGTTCAGTCATGAAATAAAGGATATGGACTGTGGCAGAATGCCATCTCTGTCTCTTTCCAAACTCTGTTATCAGGCGGATGCCTAATCTGACAATTTGGTTACCGTGGTCGCTGCAGAGGGCAGACCCCACTGGCCCCATCAGCTTCAGGTAACCCTGAATTGTGACCTGAGCTGGATACATTCCTGAGGGAGGTAGAAACCTGCTCCCTCTGCCTACATGACTGGCCTCACACCTGGGTGGGGGCTTAAACTCCCTATTGTTCTAAGCAATGTCTTCATGACTGGGAGGGGGCTAGAGACCCTGCCAGTCTACCCGGCAATCAGTGATGCATTTCAAATTGGTTTGCTGGCAGCCAACAGCTGCTGGCCTTCATTGGGTCAGGTAAATGAGGTCGTAAGGGCTATACAAGTTAAGGACTGCCCAGGAGAAGGACCAGTAGCCATGATGAAAACTCAGAGAGAGAAGAGCTGGACCATCTGGGACTTGCTCCCTCTCTTGACACTCATGATCAATGAACTGTCTGCCTCCAGATGGAATCTCCACCTACCTCTGGATGTTACTTGTAAGTTAACTGAGATCTAACTAGATATATAGCTTGCAGTAACTCTGATGCATGATCAAAGGCTACTATGCTGCTGTTTGCTCTAAGGTACGTCTCCGACATTGCTCTAGCCTGTACCCTATTCCAAACCTACTCCTTGTAACCAATAAAGTTCTCCTTTGTACCTGGCATGGGAGACTTATTGGGAGAGGGCCTAGATTATGCCTTGGGGTCCCCTTGGTTTGGCTAAGGGAGACCTATTTGTGCTTCAGACTGAGGGGAGCACCCCAAGTTCTTGCAGTGGGTCAAGTACCCTCAAGGACCACTAGGCCTGTGTTTCCCGGGGGGCACAGGGCCAAGATCAATCCAAACCGTGGGTGGTGGTGGTGTTACCCCAGGCTTGAAGATGTGCTCCAGGAAGGAGGTTGGCCAGATGTGGGGCACCCCCAGGGAGGCACTGGGAGCCTGGAACGTGGTTGGACGCAGTGAGGTGGGTGGCTCAATGCAGGAGCACCTCCTACTGGCCCACCACGTGGACAAACATACATTTTAGCCACTTCAAAAGAAGAGGAAGATCTGATGCACGTTTTGATTTATTTGCATAATCTTGTAGGGATACAAGTTAGCTAAGCTGCCCAACCTTTGACCTGAACAAAGCAGTGTTACAGTTGGAACAGTACAATTGTATCACCAGAGAATAATAACTTGTATCAGTATCCCCCGATACCAATACATTTGTTAGACCTGTTCATACTTAAATGCGAGTGAGGTATGAAAGTGGGGTGGAGGAGGGTGGAGAAATGGAATGGAGAAACACAAAGGTATTTTAAACATTTAAATGTGAAGTTGATAACATTTTGTCATATATCTCCCATCCAACCTTAATACAGAGAGAAGATTCACAATTGATCTCTATTTCTTAATGTTTTAACTATACTGAGAACAGCAAAAGTGAAGTCATCCTATATTTACTTGTGTAACATACTTACTAGAGGTGCACTGATATATTGGTTACCTATTGGGCTGGCACCAGTAAAAGGGAAATTTACATTATTGGCTATTGACTTTTTGGCTGTTGCAGCCAATAACATTCTCCAATAATTATGCCTTCTGGTCAGGGCCTTGGATGCCTGGGTTCCCTCCTGCCTGCAGGGCCAGGGCCTTGGATGCCTGGGTTCCTTCCCATGAGCCAGTGTGACCCCAGAAGCACCCCCAGCTCCCCACCAGTGGGCCAGGCTGAGCTGGAGCAGAGCAGCTGCTGCAGTGTCCCGCACACTGGTGTGGTACAGACTGTGGGCTGTGGCCAGAGTGGGTGCTGTAAACAAAGTGGAATGCTGCAGGCACGACTGGGGTTAGGAGGTGGTGGGGGTAAAGCTGAGCTGCCTGGCTCAACTCAACCTGGCCTGGCATAGGGGTGTGTGTGTGTGTGGGGGGGGGGCATGTACCACCTCCCCCAAAGATTGGCCCTCACCAGCCAGAGTGGGGGGCGGCGGCTGGTGCCCTCCCCATCCCAAGAGTGTGGGGGTGCCAATAGAAGCACCAGCGGCACTTCTAGTTTGTTGCCAGCAGCTATCAGCCACTGGGGGACTGCCCCCTCCCTGCCCCAGTTGGCCGCTGGTGCCCTCCCAGGATCAAGAGGCACCAGTCGCCCACTCAGCCTGGCATGACTCAACCTGCAGGTAATATCAGTTATTGGATTGGTATGGGTCACTATAGCTGGTTAATCAGTATTGGCCAAGAAATTTTTTATTGGTGTACACCTAATACTTACCTTTTTTGCAAAAAATATCCTTTCAAAACTAAGCAGGGCAGCTGATTTTCTGCCCAGAAGCATGGAGATGCTGTGAGATGGCTGCTGTTTCCCTCCATTTGCCCCTTTGTCCCCCTACCATTCCCTGTGCCAAATTCAGTGGAAAAGGGGGGGAAGGGCTAAAGGTGACATCATTCATGCCTTGCACCCTAGAGCCACACGAAAGCTGTGGCTTCAGAAAGAGTCCATGCTAACCAGGTGGTGAGCTCAGAGAGTTCCCCACACAGGCAGAGCTCCCACAGGAAACACCACGGAGCAGCTGATGAGCTAGGAGGCCTCACTGCACATGCAGGGTGAATAGGCAAGGGGAGTGTGACTGCACCCCCAGTGCAACCCTGTCAACTAATATGGGTGCGCTTGTCTTGTTTTCAGCTTTCTATGACAATGCACTCGATACCAGAGGTTGGGGCTAGGCAGAGTATCACATGCTACACACACAAAGTAGCCTCAGGGGGACACATTAGAACTGAATGAGCTTCACTTTAGCCATATTTTCATTAAAGCAAAAAAGCCACCCTTGGCATCACAACATGTTTCTTTAAGCAACTTTCTTAGTGCAATTCTTCTTACTCAAGCTCCCTAAATCTGGTGAAGTGGCACAGTAAATGTTTGCTTAAAGATGCAATACCAAAAAATACAAACTTTTACAAGACCAAAAGCTAACAAGGTACCAAGAACAGTTTTTAAAATTGTAATGAGAAAATTATATTTATAGAAAATGTTCTTGCAGTATCTGAAAAAAAATTGAGAACTCCACAGTGAAAATGACATAATTTATTAAGATGCAAAAGGGACGCACAAATGGTGATCAATCTGAATTTCAGTTTTAATTGCTTGAGTCAGTGCCTCTCAGCCATGGTGCTGTGGGAATGTTGGATGCCACCAGATCCTCTGAAGGAGGATGGGAGGCATGAGGAGATAAGCAGGTGTGAGGGAGGTAAGCACAGGTTTAGGTTTGAAGCTGCCTGACCACTCTCCCCTCCCACCCACTGCCTAGCCATTTCTGCAAGGAGGTAAACACTGTAATAATAAATTCATTTTTGAAATGGGGAGCTGGAAAATTCACAAAAATTACATAGGGTGCCTTAATTAAGTTTAAAAAGGATGAGAACTGCTGGCTTGAATGTTTTGGTTATATCATATGATTAATTTGTCATACTACTTTAAATTAAAGGCAGATTACTTAATATGAATACCAACAGGAATCATATAAAGCACAGTAATTCTACAAGGGGAACAAATGATACCTTTTGTGGTTGCAGTTGCTCATTTATTGACTATCTGCCTCCTCCCCTGAAACATACAGCACACAAATAAAAGGGAGACAGCTGAAACACATAAAAATTAAAACATCAAGTTCAGACTAACCTTGAAACAAAAAACATGCATTTCTCTCTTTGCCTCAGCTTATTTTTATAATAGCACTAGGATATGAGCCAGTACAGCTCAATACTGGAGTCAGAAATAAGACTGCATGACAAGTTAGTTTGTCAGAACAGTGGGCCAGACAGAATGTGAGTTTACTTCCTAGCATTGTTTGTTTGGCCAACATTTATTTCAGCAGAAAATAAAAAAGCTGGCGCTCATTTTGTAGCAGTCTTTCACAGGAATGAACTGCAGTGGCCTACAGCTTACTGCCTCAATGTTTTAACAGTAAAAATAGATATCAAACTGCTTATACACACATAATTCAACTCCTTATTAAGGTTAATAAAACTAAAGAGAAATTGTGACAGTTGTTAAACCCTGTCCTCAGATAACTTAGTATCTTGTGAAGTCTGGTAACTTGTCAGAAAACCAAGGGCCAAAGCTAATTTGCATTATTAAACCTCAAAATGAGACAGGCTTCACTCATGGGCAGAGACCCACATAAGACTTTCTGCACCATGATACAGTAAGCAGTGTAGACAGCCAGCACCCGCATACTGTAATCTTTGTTTGTGCTTGAAACTAAGAAACTTTTGTGGAGATCACCAGCAGTACATAACCTGAAGCTGATCTGTTTTAACTT
Organism: Crocodylus siamensis; assembly: GCF_052110815.1. Lineage (NCBI taxonomy): Eukaryota > Metazoa > Chordata > Crocodylia > Crocodylidae > Crocodylus > Crocodylus siamensis. The sequence goes on from NC_143398.1 coordinate 72,504,888, forward strand.
CCTTTACTGTTACAGAAACAGGCACTTTAGCTCAAATTGGCTCTATTAAAGCCTGCAGTGAGTTTTGCATGCCTGTTGTCCAGAACACGTGATAAACCAAAAAAAACCACAAAAAAACCTCATCATTTTCACAAATCTTCTTCAGAATCATTATCCTCAGTTACCTGAGGCAGTCTCTTAATACCAATTATCAAGTCAACAGAGAGAAGCTTTGTAACACAATGAAGAACAGAAACAACTAACAGGTATTTACAGTACACTGATTCCAGGCCTTTTTGAGGCCTAGGCAGTGGCTGATTATTTCTGAGTGCACTGATGGCTTCAAGGTAGAACTTAGGAAAACCACTGCCTTTCTCTGTCCTGTAAAGGATTTCTGGAATACTTAGCAATGCATCAGCAATTATAGTAGAAATAATACTTATTTTTGATTGCTGACATTGTTTTGTATAGTTACAAAGGTAATAATGCAATAAGATCTCAAAGTTACCTCCTACTGGCAACACTGATCCTGCCTGTATGAACAAGTCAGAATAATTTTGAACAGAACTTTTATAACTGTTCTCATCCTCAAATGGAACTAACTCACTGCTTTCTTTCCAGCGGTCCTTAATAGTGCTCAGATGCCCAGGTACTAATTCAGTACTGGTATTTCCTGCCACTGTTGTGGCAGCCTTACAAATGTGTTGGTTGGAGACAACTGGCTTACTTTCACCCTTAACCTGTATTTCACTCGGATGCTTATATTTCAAATGCAAGTTCTCTGTCTCTCCTAAAAAAGGACTTTTATTAGTGAGCCCTGAAAACTTATCATTTTCTATTTCTGTGATGGGCACAGCAAGGTTTAGGGATTTCTGCAAATCTTTTTGAACAAATGCTGGATTTTCACCTGTCCCCATGGCAGAGTCTGTCAGCTGGCTTTCCCTTTTAGACCTAATAACATTCAGTTGTTGATCAGTGGTCTTGTCACTTCTATGAGTAACATCCTCCATTTTGAGTTTCTGTGGAGTAGTTGAATGGCTACTACAACGTAAAGCATCTGAAAATTTATTTGGGCATTCAGTTTTCTCTTTAAATCCATCAGTTTGATCAACAGTTTTAAACAGTAGCTGTAACATTTTAAATGCTCCACGAAAAGCAGATACATGCTGCTCTGTAACACCATGCACCGGTCCACAAAGAATTACACAATGAGGCTGAAAGGCAGATGTCCCTGAAAAACCAAGATGAACGTATCTCTTGGAGCCGAGTAGGATAGGCCGACAAAATGTTGCTGTGGCAATTTCAGTGATCTCACTATGTATGTTGTCCCAATATCTGAATGGTGAAATTCCTGTAATTTTGCAAAGAAGAGAGACTTCTTCTGGTGATAAACACTGTACCACAGATATACCACATAGTTTTGCATAGAAAATAACCATTTCCTCTTGCTTCACACTTGACAGTAACACCTTGACCTTGTGTCTCTGTAAGTATTTCATTACAGCTTCTGTTCTTTTGGAAATCCAAGCCTGAGAAGCTTGATACTGAACCTGCGTATTCACAATAAACTCTACACCAGAGGCAGAAAGAGCAGGAAGGATAGCGTCTGTCACTATTAATGTTCTTATGTCACCATCTGCTGGACAGTATGCAACAAAATCTCTCTGAAGAACAAGTCCATCCAGGACCCTGGAGCTGGAAACCGGAAGGCCCGTCACAGCAGTGTGCAATGCCATGAAGCAGTCATTCAGGAAATTCAGCGTTTCATTGCTGACTGTCTCACACGGTGTGCACAGGTAATAGTAATCGCAGCCCAACTGGGAAAGAAACTTCAGGTGATTCCTTCCTATCCTTCCACATAAGTAAGCTTCGAATATGGACTCCAGCATAGGCCTCTCCATCTCAGTTGTGTGGTGAGGGAAAGCAGACAGGAAGTGCTTCCCTAGGTCCCGCGTCACCACTTGGTCCAGTACTTGTGTCTGAAAGGCCATGAGAGACTGAGCGATTTCCTTCCGCCCCATGCAGCTCTTCTCTCTCTGCCCCCTCCGAGGAACAGGAGATGCCATTGCTGCCACTCCCTTGCTGAGAGCAACCTGAAGGCCTTGCAGCAGGCTGGAGAGGAAGATGATGAACGTCTTGGCGCCGTCACCAGTGGCAGCCTGGTGCGCAGAGGCGCACGCCACCATCGCCCTAGAGTCAGGAGCAAGGAAAGAAAAGGGAGAAAAAAATCAAATCGGTGCTTCCACCCTGTGGGCTCACGCGAGGGGCCGCTGGTACTGCCGGGGTCACAGCTCCCCTTGGCCTCATCTTGGGGCACAAGCCAGGGACGAAGCAGAAGCAAGCGGCACGCGAAAGCACGCAGAACGGCGCAGCTGCACTAAGCTTGGCCGCAGCCAGCCCCCGTCGCTCAGCCCGGCGGGAGAGCGCAGTACCTGGCCGTTGGGGACTCGAGGCGCAGCGCCTGCAGCACGCGGCCGCCGTCCCGCGCGAGCAGCACCTCCCCCGTGGGCCGGGCCAGCAGCACGTGACCGCCGCGCGGCCCGAGCGAGCCCTGTACCGCGCCCGCCAGCGCCGCTGCTTCCTGCCCCAAGCGCTCCGCGCTCAGCGGCGCCGCCGCCGCCATGGAAACCGGCGCCACTTCCGGCGGCCGGCCTACGTCACGGCGGGGCGGTGGCTCCGCGCGCTGCCACAAGCGGAAGGGGCCTCGTTGTGGGGGCGGGGCACGGCTGGGGCTTGCAAGCCCGTGCTGCTCCTGCGTCTGCCCGACCCGGGCGGCTTCCGTCCTGAGGCAGGGGTGCAGCAGCTGCTGTCCCCCGGCGCGATAACGAAAACCAGCCTCAAAAATAATAAAACTAAGTAGTAAGAAAAGGAAATTTATTCTTTTATCTTTGGGGAGCGAGCAGGGCTGCGGCCAGCCTGGGGCATTACGCGCCGGGCCTGGCTCAAGTCAGACGCTCGGCATTTACTTCCAACAGGCACAAAGTGAGGATGACCTCTTTATTCATCAGTCATACAAGACGGGTGACCAGTGGCAGTGCTTTAATTCACAAATAACAGAGTTGAACATGGATGTACATTCGAGCATGCAACAGGCACAACATCCCGCTCTGAGGAAGTGACAGTCGCTCCTGCGCTGCCCCATCGCATCTAGTCGCTCGCTGAGACACCCTGTACACCCGTGGGACACTGAACTCACGCCAATGGAGATAGGGGAACAAAACATGGACAGGGAGCAAGGATTTTTTTCATCCATAAATAATGTGTCATGAATTCTGGCTTTTTATATAGCGAGTAGCATGGTCCTAGACAGCGTGCCTATAACAGTCCATTTTCATTTTTTTTTTCTTAGATGTAACAGTACAAAAATCCAAATGATACATTAAATAAAGTGAATAAAAATGAGCTAGTCTGTGTTACATAAAAAGTTATGAAACTAGAAGAAAAAGAAGAAATAAATAGTGGCAGGTTATATAATCGAAAGATGTCTTTCCCCATTCATCAGATAAAGTGAATGTTGTATCTGTTACACCTGATTTGTAGACTGTTCAAAATTTGCCAATTAAAAGATACAAAAAAGAGGGAACACTTCACAGAAAAAGAAAAAAAAAAAAGACACAAACAGAAGTAGGTGTCTAGTTTCCCTTTGTGCCTTGACAGCCTCCTTTCAATTCTCTCTCCCTCATTCAAATTCTGCTATGAGGTTCTTTATGGCTCTTTCTGTGGTACCACAAAGCACTGCAGCTTCATTGTACAGAGCAGAGAGAGAGAGAAACCAGATACTCATAACTTAGCAGAAAAAAATTCTCAGAAACTGAAATAGAAGGAGGAGGATTCTATTTTTAAAGGGTTTTAAAAAAAAATCCAACTAAGTGGGAAAGTACATCTTCAGATATATAACAGCCCCTGCAAGTAAGTCAAGTGTACATATGGCACAAACTTAATGAGTCTTTATATGCCTCAAAACAGCATGAAATCCATCAAGAAGGCACTGTTTACAATACACAAGAAATACCAGATCTATTTTCAATGCTTTCCAAGTTGAAGATATATTTGAAATATAATAATGAATTAAAATCTTATAAAAGTACAGCATTCTTATTAAACATGCGACGTATTTACAGAACAAAAGAAGTGAAGTAACAGCCTCTTAAAAACCCTACTTTCACATTATGCTAGACAGATTATGTTAGAATCCAAGTTCTGTTTCATTAACGGTAAATTGGAAAGAGAATTTCCCAAAAGGCACAGGAGGGCAGTGAACTGTAACATTAATGCTCTCTTTCATAGGACAACAACATGGAGAATGAATTTTTGGAGTTTTAAATTTGGAAAATAACATGCTGTACCCTTATAAGTGATGCAAACTATTCAAAAGGAAGCAACTTGTGAAATACATTAGGGTATCTATTGCTGGAACTACTTACATGTAACATGACAGGCTTACTCTTAGGTCAGCTGAATGCAACTAGTTAAATGGCAAAATTAAAGGCTTAAGTGCAATTTAAAAACAACCAAAGAGCCACATGGAAACAAATCGCAAGTTATGAATATTTTGTACATCCTTTACAAAGGGAAATAAAAAGAGAATTTGTAATCAAGAAAGGAAACAAGTGCTCTGCTTTAAATGCTAAAAATTAGGAGGCCACTGCCCTCAGACAATTGCAAACTGTACAATCATTTTTTATGACTATGTGCAGAATATTTGAGATCAGCTATACATCATGGTTAGATATGACATTATTTGTCAAGAAAGAGGCTTCACAAGCTAGGCCTGAGATCAGCCTTACTTAAAAAAAAGAAAGAAAAATTAGGCAGTAAGTTCCTTCATTCTGCTCATCTAAGGGAAATTCATATAAATATCGGAACAAAATAGGAACCATCAGGCATTTAATGTATGTGCTTCTTAATACATGAGTAATAAGTTAGGTCAGGAGGACCTGCTGCCTATAGTTTTTCATTAAAAATTTCAGGAAATGTTCTTTGCCTTTTGGGGTCAGGAATTCAGCATGTTTACACCTCAAGTAACCAGCTGCAATATACAGGGGAAAAAAATATCACCTTCAGTGTAAATAAGGCCATTTCGCCTAGCTTCAGCTTCTACACTCATATGCAAAACTGAAAGTTCACTACGGAGCGATTCTCAAAGACGAGATAAAGTATGTATACACTTTTTTACTGGCCAAAACCCCAGCAACTGGTACCTAATATGATATTTTTACCAAGACAGCAGTTCAACACCACCTAAATATTACAACATTCTCATCTTTAGACCACCCCTTGATATTATACACCACTTTGACTGCTTCTACTTTTGCTGTCTATTATGGGTTTACTGTGCTGGACTATACCTCCCTTTTTATGCTAACGGCTTTTCTATACCCAGGTTTTACCCACCATGTGTATAAGCCAAAATCAGGCTTGGTCATACCAGGATATACAAAAGAGGTTGGCAGAATTGTTTTCTAGAAAATGATTCAAGACCCAACTACATTAAGTGTGTGAATGTGCGTGCGTGCAAGAGGGGGTATTTGTGGGGAGGAGAGGATGGGAAATAGCTATGTTCAGGCAGGATGCATAAATAGTAAAAGTTTGTCATGTGGGCAAGACTAAAAAATAGGGGAGAAGGTAAACAATTGGGAGGTAAGGAATGTCTGCTAGGAACACAGGAAAACGAAGAGTCAAGGCAGACAAGGCAAAAGTCTAAATTAAATGTTCTCTGTCCATAATGGATGAGATGTGCGAGTTCCCTGCTGCACCGCTCAGGTGGGATGGGGGTAGTGGATGGGAGGGGCTAAAATGGCAGTAAGCCCTGACACCTCCTCCCACCCACTCCCAATCCTGAGCAGTTTTAGGGGCAGTATTGGCCAGACAATTTTAGGGCCTGCCTAAATTATGGCACCCTTCAAGGAACAACCTGCTGGCTGTAGCACTGCTCAAGATCTCCACAGTGCTATATGCTTTGTGACGTCTATTCCTATCTTCAGCATGTCCTCTGTGCTTTGATTGTAAAGGTCTTGGGAAGATGATAAGCATCTTCCCCACTCTACCAGGGGAGCTCTGTTCCCTGGAATAGGCTCTCAGGGAACCTTTATGTCACTCTGATCTCTCTTACCTAGTACAGAGGGTCCAGGGGAAGAGCAAAGATCTCACTTTTTCAGACACAAAGATTATTTAAGCTTCTTTTGCTGACATGAGTTGTATGTAAAAATATGCCGACTGAAGCATAAACCATGCTAGCATACAAGGTTCAAAATCTGGATCCTACTTCCATATTATTGATTTATGGAAGAAAGGAAGGCCTCCACCTCAGCAAGTAAGATTATGCAGTGTATATGCTGCAACAAAGAGCAATTTAATCCATGTTTAGCACTTCATCACCTTCTTGGACTTAACTGAGGTGTGTTGTTGTGGATCACACAAAATCAGCAGCACATAAGCAAATGCAAATTTAACAGCATGACTTAGTCCCAAATCTCTTTTCCTTTCAGAAACTAAAAACCAAACCCTTTACACTTAATGCACATCACTGCTGTTTCTGTAACTCAAGGCAAAGAAAAAAATTAAAGTCAGTAAGTAATCTCTTGTAACTTACTGTAAGAGAGTCCCAAACTTAATTCATGCTTGTTAGTTTAGTAAATGTAGCCATTAAATATCAACCCCAGAAATAAGGAGTTCATAATACAAGTGTTGGTGGGCCATTAACACAGTATTTGTATGGAGTATTAACAGCCACCTAATTAAAACTTTGTACCTACAGAAATGCATCCATTTCATTTGGGCATAAATGATTTTTTTTCCTCCACAAGTCTAAGAAAATAGTAAGTCTAGGTACTCCCAAGGGGTATTTTGTTACAAAACGGTGACTTGAAGTGTTACATGGCTTGTCATTTCTCATTTTTTCATTATCACTGTCAGTGTGAATTATGTGTCCTCACTGCAAGGAAAAAAAAAACCACCTCTGATTTTTGAGTAACATGATGATGATTTTTTTAAAAAAGTCAGTAGCCTATAATATACTATAAAACACAAGGCTAGTGTCATGTATGTATGTGCTGCAGACAAGGAGCAAGAGTACTGGCACTTACATGTTTCTCACCAACTGGGTAGACAGGAATATGATCTTGATCCAAGAACGCATAAAGATTTGAGGCAAAAATTCTTTAAGTTGTTACACTACAGTGCTCTTTTAGATAATATTGCAACATTTAAAGTCCAAACCAACTTAAAATATGGTCCCAGTAAGTGTTTCATCATTCTAGTTCAGAGTCTCTTGTTCAGATTTTCTTATTTGAACAAGAAGTTAACAATAAACTGTAGCAGAACCAGGAGTAAAATGAAGACATAGTGCTTAAGCTGCAGAAAGTTGTTGTCCAAGGGCGGTAAATTTGAAGTGACACGATTTCGTAGAGCCATGATGTCCCTATAAAGTAATAAAAGACTCTTAAGTGTTTATGTGATTAACAGTTTCTAATAATGCTGCCGTTCTTAACAGTTCGACTCTGGAAAACTATGGGGGAGGAGGGGGGAATCTACCAAGCACTTTCACCTGCCTACTTTTAGAAAAAGGAATTTACACAGGGTGTGTCTACACGTTCATTAATGTGCATTTGCTACCGCGCATTAAAATTTACTACCTCTAATGTGAGGTACGAAATAAATGTGAATTAGGCTGCCCTAATACACAGTAGAGAAAGTGCATGCTTTTTTTTTTTTGGTGAAGCTTAGTGTGCAGTAGCCTATTTTTACTGTGCATTAGCATTTTAGCATGGTTTTTGGTGTGATGACTTAATGCACAAAATAGGCTACTGTGCAATAAAGCACATGTAGATGTGCCCACAGTGTCAAAAATCAGGACAAAAAATTAAACCACCACAAATAAAAAAGGTAAAAAAAATAGAAGGGACTTCACTTATGTAATCATATATTCTTCATACTTGTTGAAGGTGATACTAAGTCAACACATTTTATTTTTCAGTTATCTATTAAGATCAGTGAAAAAAAGTCAACCTCACAGCAGGGACAAACAATATGAACAGCCCACATTTTTGCACTTGAATTTAAAATGCTTAAGCCCAAAGGTCCACAGAACAGAAAGTTCTTAACTTTATACTGATTTATAGTAGAGGCTATTTAACTTCCAGCAGTTTTGTTTTCTTGATATTTTTCCATCTAATTTCTATTACCATTCCAGTATTTTAACGTAAGAATCTACAAGGCAGCACAGAACCTACGGAGTTACCTGTACAGCATTCCTTAACAACAGATGTTAGATAAATGGGTATTCATAATTTAATGTTGTTGAAAATTTAAGTTTAAGTTTAAAAACAAAAAAACCCCCTTATACCTACAAGCAATGGGCAAAATCAACTCTTTCCCCCAATTCTACAGAAATTTTCCAATCAATGGAAGCTTAACATATGTGAACATGCTGGGCAATTTATGAAAAAAACTTAATAAGCACTGACATTAAATTCATCACACACTGCTTTCATTGTTAAAGGTTCTACCAGGATGCACTGAGCAAAATAAGTGCAACATCAACAAACAGCACTAAATTTGTTTACATATGGAGGGGATAATATTTAGTTTTAGATGGTAGAGTTGCCCAGAAAAGTAGAAAAGTTTAAAATAAAATCTTCAGTCATTTATGCAATGTGGAATTCCAGTGCTTCCTTCCAGTAATCCTACCCAACACCACAGTGAAGCTGATCTGTATTAATGTTATTTTTCTATCCTATTTCTAAATCCAAGACCGGGGGGAGGGGGTGGAAATCAGGCTTACTAGAACAGCAACATCTTTTTATGAACTATCCTAGAGTATGCTGCACATAGGAGAAATAGTTATTAGATCAACAGGTCAAATTTTCAAAAGATATAAAGTGATTTATTTCATTTTTATTTCACTAACCAGTTTAAATAAGAGCAATTTACATTTCTAGCTTATTTTAAAATAGAACAAAGCCCAAACTCTGAACTTAAAGCATATGAACACTACCTCTTAATGTCTTCTTGTGTTTCCTTTATAGATTCAATGGCACTCTGTAGTTCACCCAGGTCTGTCCCCTTCTTTCTGATTCTTGTATTATGCTTTAATAGTTGAGCTATAAAAATATGGGAGATGTAATTTGCAAGAATGACTGACTAGGTCAAGGCTAAACACCTTTGATCCCACGACAAATAAAAATGGTTTAAAACATGCATTTGGTGATTTTTTCCCCTGAATTTGAAGTTCTGTTAAATGCTTAGGTTTTTTGTTATTTATCTATATGAAGCACAAATAAAATTAGCTGATCTCATTGAGCTGAGCACTGAAGTTTCAGCTATAAACTACTACTACTATTTGCATTAATTTCAATCTGCCATAAACATGGAACTATGTTTTAAAAGAATGTCTCCCATTTTGATAAAGGAAACACTCTGTTGCAAGTGTACAGACAGTTTCAGAAATGCTAATATACAGCTAAGCCTATTTAAATTACCATTATGCTTAAGACATTACAAATTTCTGATATCCCACTTCTAATGCAATGATCAATTCACTCAGTGTTATGCATTTAGTTTTTCTGTGAATACAGACCCAAGGAACTAGGACTGCAAATTATCCAGTCTCAGTAATTATTTTATACTACAAATATTGTGAGTTTAAAAAAATGAGGAAGTTAAAGGACTACCGTTGTGGTGTTCAAACTGTAAAGTCAAACAGAAATGGGCCAGGGATGTGCCCTCTGTCCTCTCTAAACCAATGATGGTGGATGTCAGGGGACAGATCACTCTAGACATACCCTACTTCATATGCTCTCCTTCTATTACTGCCATTGTTGGAGACCTATTCATGAAGAAATAATAGCTCTATTGAACAGATGCAGCTTAACCCACCTTCGCTTCCAGAGGAGTCTTGGTTATCCGGTTCTGGAGAAGAGAAACCACACTCCCCTTTCTTTTGCTGACTGGCTAGCTTTCGCTTTATTTTTGGAACGCTAACCTGCAAATGACATTTATATTTATCTGCACAGAACCAAAATTGTAGTAAAAAAATCCATTTTATAAAAGAGTGGCTGTTTTGTATCAGATAAAAACACAAGACATCATAGAAAGCTTGAGTTAATATTAGCAGTATAAAGCCACTCCAAGGTCTGGAGGGCTTACATTAGATTATTTATAACATACCAGGTGCTTTCTAACCAACTGAGTCAGTTTTAATGCTTACCACACAGTAGTTAGAGGGCAAGATTAGGAACTGACCAACTGGACTGTATTTCTCTAGGAGAAGGGTAAACAGTCAATGTTTGGAGGAGCTCCAAATTTAAAACTTGACTCTGCAAGTCTCTCAGCTTGGTTATGATTACTGTGACCCAAGTAAAAACATACCATTGGGGTCCTATGTCGAACTTTTGTTTGGATGGCACCGTCTTTTTCAAACTGTATCATATCATTCAGTAGATCCCATGGTCTGGTACTATACAGAGAATGGACACAATTAGTTAAGAATCATAGAATCACAACCTAATTAAGAGGAAAACCATTTACATGCTTCTACTTGTAAGGAAAGGATTCAAACATGCATATATGCATAAAGTAAACAGTGCCAGTTTGACACCCACACATACGAACCCCCACAAGATAAGAACAAGTAAGGAAGCTTGATCATCCTGCCACCATGCCTCTGTCCCAAGCTAGAGGGACTATATGCTTAAAGATGAGGGGACAGCTAAGTATCCAAGTCCTGGTCACTATCTACTCGCACTAATAAGAAAGACGAACACAGCAACCAATGTCAAGTTTGATAAAATGTGTGTTTATATTTATATATAAATATTTTTAACTTTTGTAAGAATATACCATATTCTGGATCCTCATAGGAAAAAAAAGCTTGTGCTCTTCAAAAGAGGAAATGTGGTATCTAGTTCTTCTACAGAATATTTCATCCACAGATCTCAAAGCTCCATGATGGGTCTAAGAGCAGTTCCATTATATGGGAATATTTCTAATGGACAATCCTCCTCCTCTAGCTAGATATAATTCTCATTAAAAAGGTACAGAGTTGTCAGGATTGATCTCAAAACCAATCTCAGACATGATAATGTGTGTAGTAGGTGCCAACGCGATAGACACAACATTGATTTCAGCCGTACTGCAAGGGTAAGATGACCCTTTTGAATATTCTGCTTTTTGCCCCTTTGGAGTACATGCAAGTATCTAGTATTGAAAAAGAAACAATACCATCGCCAATGTTCACCACATAATTCATTAGAAAAAGGCTCAATTTTGCCTTTTAAGAACTAAACCTCACTGAAGTTGCTAGCAAATGCCATTAAGCATCAACAGGCAGACAAGATAAGAGTCATACTTGTTTATATACTTGCTGAGTTACAGCTCTATCCTCTGATGCAGAGCCACAAGACTTTAAAAGGAAACTGTGTACGTGTCCTAGTTGGAAGTTGACAAGAACTGTTGGGACTCCCCTACACTAGGGTTACCATATGACCAGATTTTCCTGGACGTGTCCTCTTTCTGGATCCTTCAATCTCTGTCCAGGCAGTTTTTTTTTTTTAATCTGATCAAGTGTCTAGGATTTTGGTCAGCTCAGCTTTGAAGTTTTTCCTGGCCTGCCCTAGCAAGTAGCTGTTTGGGTCTAGGGGAGCAGGGGAGGGCAACTGGTGGCAGGGTGTGCACATATGTGGCCAGCATGCATCCAGGCAGGGTGGTGGGAGCAGCTCCAGCGGTTGGACAGAGGAAAGTTTGTTGGGGGGTAGGGGTTGGAGGGCCAGGGACTGGGGACTGTTGTGGGGGGTGCATGCACCCCCCCCATATATCTATAGATGTGTGCATGGAAGAGGTGTGTGGAGAGGAGGGATTCCCATGGCACGCGCACGCACACACACCCACACCCTATATATCTATAGATGTGTGCATGGAAGAGGTGTGTGGAGAGGAGGGATTCCCATGGCACACTTGCAGACACAGGGAATGGCAAGGTGAACTATGTGGCAGGAATCCCCTGCAGGGGCATGCATGTCTCCTTTGTGCTTGCAGATACATGCCCTAGGAATACCTCTGCAGGAGATTCCCATAGCATGTGCATTCTGCTGTCGTACCAGCACTCAGGGTACATGTCTGTAGGCAGAAATCCCAACATTTTTAGCCAAGTCCCATAATCTCCTATACGGATATTGGAATTGAGAACACATGCTACCCTTTAAGGAGCAAAGGGGATAGGGGACAATATTTGATGAGCTCATTAAATATTGAATGAGTAGCTTTAAGTGCAAACACACACACTCCAATGACTCACTCTGCATATCTGTAATGCCACTCCCCTGCAACTAAATCTTGTTCAAACAGTTTGCAGATCCATTCTTCACCCTTAAGTTTTCTTTCTTTGGCAGCCTTTCTCTGAGCTTCCTCCAGAACATATTTCTCTTGAGTAGCTTCTGTTTGGTCTTTGTTGTTTATAGCTCGAGTCACTTGTTGCCAAAGTCTAGCAAAGCAATAAAATAAGGTAGAAGGATTAGAATTTAGGTGATGGATATAAGTGCAAGTAATGATCAATTTATTTTAAAAAGTGAGCAAATCTCACTTACAAAGAGGTTGCCATTTACTATGCACCTACACTTTTCAATACGAATAGTTTCCTCCCCCCCCGAGCCAAAATACTTCTCTAAACAAACTTTAGAGGGGTTTTTACTCGCTATGCAGATTGGGAAACAAGACACACCAGGAAAAAAAAGTATTGCTCAAAGTCTCAAATGTCTGCAATGGAACCAGAACCCAGGTCACTTTCTCCAAATCCAATGTTTGTAAACTAACAGTCCCATATCCTCCCATATGCATACTGGGATAGAGAACACACACCATCCTTTAAGTGAGCTAACTGAATAGGACTGGACTATTCATATTTAATGAACTTACTTTTCTGACTCAAAGTCATCCTGCTCCTCAAACTTCACAGTGTATCTTGTTAATCTGCGCTGTCTAATCTCATCTGTTGGATTCCAAAAGGTCTCTGAAACTTCTGTCTTTTTGTCACTGATGAAAACTTCACTATCCTGTAATTTTTAGGATTCAGTTATCAAATACTGTAAAATTACACCAGTTACTATCTGAGAAATGAGTTCCACAAAAAAGGCACTTGCTTGGAAAAAGAAAGAGGGATTTATTTCCTTTGGCATACCTGACTGGCTATTCAAAAACAGTTCAAAACCAGGTTTTTATTCCTTCTACTACTGCCACTAACTTGAAAGCTTTAGATCAAACCGATATTTTTAAACAATGTGCAAGAGAAAACTGCAATGTATTTCACATGGCATTTCTTTCTAACATCTTAGTAACTCAGAATAGTGTTACAACCAAAAGCAGCATTATTCACCAACCAAGAAAACAGAAGAAATAAACAAGTTGGTTTCTGCTCTCACTTAAACTTTATTGTCTGTATGTTTTGGCAAGATCCAATTAAGCCTAGCTACCTTTTATATGGGCTGGAAGAAAAAGTAGTAGTGAACTGTGCATTTCATTGCAAAATCTGTCTCCCCTTCTTGTTTTCAATAAATTGTTAAGTTAGCTAAACATATGGTACTTTATGCATAGTTGATAAACATTTTTGACAGAAAAGAATCATACTGCAATGCACAGGAATTCCATGGATACAATCCCTTTCCAGCTGACTACACCAAGCAATTTTATAAATGAACTGTTTGGAGTAAAGGTGGAGTGTACTGTATGAAAGAACACCTGCCACCGAGTGACTTAGTTTCACCCTTCAAGATCTAAACTAGTTTGGGGGTGGGGGGGGAATGACATACAAGCCCACACACTTTGTTAGCACTTACAAAATATTGTACAAAAAATTAACATTTTTAAAAGCTAGTTTAAGTTTACAGTATTTATGGTCCTCAAGTCTTTCCTCCCCCTCCCCTTATCCTTCTGGGATATCATTTTCACTGGCAAGACTGCAACTTTTTTTCCATATTTGGCACTCACGTTAACGCATGAGAAAAACTTGTTTTATAGTTGCTTTTTGCAATATCCTCCCATTCAGCACATCAAAAACCTATTAAGTCTTAATGTGACAATGCCAAGTCGCAGTGCACGAGTTAAGGGTACACTTCAACTGAAGATGTGACTGCAGCCAGAGAAACCATAGCTCCAATGGAGCTAGTATTGAAAACTAAAGCAGTGAGTGCAGGAACTCTAGGAACATATTCATACTGAAGTATATGCAACCACATCTTTACTGCTATTGCTACCTGGACTAGTTATTGTGGGTATATCTACCCATGGCTCAGTCATGCCTGGGATTGCAGTACAGACAGAGAATAAGACTTATACCTTAAAGTAAGTAATTTGATTGCACCTCAGTGAGAAAGAAAAAAAGAGTTTGTTTAAAATTTAAAAAGATCTAGAAAACCCTCTAGTTTAGGACACATCACAAAACCTATTTAGACAACTCGAGCTTGGAGTTTTAGATTGTGAACTGCAAGTGATTGTTAAACAAAATATATTTTTATGTGCTAACTTCACAAAACAGTAAAGCTAGGACATGCATGCCACATGCCTTGAATTAGCTATTGTGATTTATCTTCATGTACCTCAACTCTCTCGAAGTCATTTTCTTTCAGTGCTGCTGAAGAAAATCTAGGAAGTTTCTGTTATCAGTTAAGCACTAGATTACTGTACAGATGGCTCATAAGTATTCAGGTATGTTACATATTATGGTTTTGCTACAAAAATGTACAAATTAGATTTTCAATCCTTTAGAATAGCCTAGAAAAAAAAGGAGTCTACAAAATACCTTTGCAGAACTAGAAAACCACTGGCATATTTTTCGCCACGCTTTTTAAACTAACTGCTTATCAAAGCCCATGTGTATTGACTAATGGGGCTCTAATACTACAACGAAGCAGAAGTGCTTTAAAACTTAATATACTAGATGCAGCTTTGAACTCCAGTACTCCTGCATGGTCTATGCCAGGGGTTGTCAACTGGGGGTATGTGTACCCCCAGGGGTACTTGAGAAGACCCTAGAGGGTACGTGGAGGTGGGCAGGGATGGAGCACCACCACGCATGGTCAGGGGCTGCCGGCCTGCCCAGATATGAGGGAAAGTTGTACGCAGCGGCTGCTACCACTCCATGTTTAGCCACACACCACCCCACTCTGCATCCAGCTGCGGGGGTACATTGACCCAAAAAAGGTTGAAAACTCCTGGGCTATGCTATAAATCTTTGCCAGCATAGCTATGCCAGCAAAACCCTCGGTTTAGAGACAGCTCTGTCAACTGAAGAGGGCTTCTGCTGATTTAATTTACATTGTCTGGAGTGGTGGTGTAGCCACCAGCAGGAAAATCCTTTCTACCACCATATGCTACATCTCTACTAGGGGGCTACAGAGATGCCTGCTGATATAGGCAAGCCCTTTGTTTTCTAGGTGTATATTAGGCTGTAATCATATCAATTATATCATGCTGTAAGATACTGCTACCGATTCATAATATCTCTTTCACAGGTACAATGCACTCTTCCCAGACAACTCTTCCCTTGCAGAGAGCTACATAGCGACAAACAAATCTTGTTATTTAGATTGTAGAGACATTCTTGAAAGCTGGGTTTATACAGCAAGATAGTCAATATAAAGATGCAGCTCTTAAGCATCAGCTTTTACAGGCAAAATGACATAGCTTGATCTCTAGGTAAACTTACCAAAAATATGAAAGGAGAGAGATTCTTATTCACTTGTAATTTCCTAACTACAGGTAAAGTTTATAAAATAAAAACTCAATCATTACTCACCCAATGACCCTCCAGAATAGCCAGAACTTCTTTGCCCAGTTTAATTTTCCCTGATATTTGATTAACACTATCACTGTTGCCCAAAAATGGCTACAAAATAAAACAATAAAAAAAGATATTAGTTTATTTTCTAGTTTAATACAATGTTTGTGTACAAGACAAGTTACTGGAGGGCGAGGCAGGTTGAGGAAGATTTCTCATGTCACTGGTATGACAAGCCAGACTACTTTCAGTCTAAGTCTGCGGACGCTATGCCACTGTAGCAACGCACTATGGAGACATAGCATCGGCGGGTGCAAACCGTGATGCCACAGCTACATTGCTGTAGCAATGCACTCCCTCGTTATAGCACATTGCTGTAGCAATGTAGCAGCTAAAAAATAACTGTGCACTGCCAGCATGGCGTAGTACCAGCCGTTACTGCACCATCATCTAGCATTTATAAAAGGAAGTACTAAATGATGGCACAGTAACAACTGTGCCGTAGGGACACATGTAGGTGTGCCCTGTGACCATCTAAAACATGGAATGAGGCCTCCAGCCAGACCAGCTTCTTTTGTTATCCTCTCATTTCTCAGAAGCTGTGCCGAGATGATGTGATCAGATCTCCTGCAGAATGCTGCATGAAACACTGCACTGGCAATCTAGCAAATGATGCTATCCTCTAAGTCAGCATGAGAGCAACACTACAGCACACTGTTGGGCAGCAAGTTGTTACCAGAGGTATTGTCACATGTCACTTGAGGGGTTGTTGCATCTCAGTGTATCTTCCCAATTAAAAAGCATGAGGACTCTTTATGGCAGAGGGCATAATTTATATAACTATAAAGTAGCATTAGCATGGAAAGATTTTACACATCCACTTCTGGTCCTGTATTTAACTAAAGAGATTCGTAAGATTTTTTTAATTAGCAAATATAGCAGCTATTCTATAATCCATGTAGCTGGTCACAAGGCCTTGGACAGAAAAACAACTTTAAAGATGAAGAATGTCAGTCAAACCACTGAAATCATCCTTTCATCTTTTTTTTAAAAAAAAAGGCAATGGGGTTCTTGAATTTTACTATGAACAGAGCCAACCCCCTCCCCCCGCCACAAACCCACTGGTTTAAGTGCTTCCTTTGTTCCACAGCACATGCATACTGTATCATTAAGAACAGAGTTTTAAGTCCAGTATAAATCTTGTTTAAAAGTCCCAGAGTATGCTAACTAGTGATCCACATCAGTATTAATCCTGCAGGATTTTTTACTTGCTAGATTTGCATGGCTTTGTAGGTAGCAGTTTATATAAAAAGTTATACATTTTTTAATGTACAATTAAGCCTGCAGCAGTTAAAGACAGGTACCACAAACTGATTTGGAAATGCTAAATAGTGACTTGGTAAGAGTTCTCTTGAAATTTAAAATGTACTTATTGCACCCACTTGTCCACATAAAAACCTTCTGACCTTTAATCTGAATTCAATTGTTGCACTGTATCCAGTCTTCTCGCATGTAATGTTGACAGTTCCCCCAAGCTCTAAAGTCATTGTGCCATAAAGAATTCCTGCAGAAAAGCAGAGCTCATCTTTTACAAGACAAAAATAAGTTCCCTTCAATGGGCATTCACCTTCTATACACAATTAAAGCAAGATGCACACACAAAAAAATTCTTTGTTCAAAAACTTCAGAGTGAATGTTTTAGGGTTTGATGGAGCAGACGGGTAAGAAAGCCCTTCTTTTTCAGAATTTCTCCCCCCTAATCAGGACTATGGGCTGCCTATCAGTGTTTCAAGTACTGTAATCAAAACTGAACCACGCCCAGCTGGACTCCCGGTAAGAAAGATGAATTAAGAGCTGCTTGCTTTGGAAGTACACGTTGCCAACTTCAGTGAAGGCCATTTACTTTTACCAATAAGAAAGATATGCTAACAGGAGTTTGCAGACAGATAAATATCCTGCTAATCAAGTAAGCAAAGGAAATTCACTTGATCAGTAGGGTCTCACTAGATGAAAAACTTACTTGAAATGTGGTCTTAATATGATGGTGTGGTGGATAAGTTTATTGAAAGCATGTCTTCCCATGACTGAGCCAAATTGCCCCTTTCTGCTCCCAACATACAGGAGCGAAATAGGTCACAATTTTCAAATTAAAATACACCAAAATTATACCCATAGTTATTCAAGCTAAACAAACACAAGATTACAGGAGTAGTAGTATTGATAGCAGGGAAACAGCAACTCTATTAAGAACTTATATGGCTGTACCTTATGTAGGTATTATTTTGTGTGGTTTGACACAAACACACAGTATTTCTGGCATGAAACAAAACATTAAGAACAACCCAGAGAGAAGTGGGGAAAAACATAACTAAACATTCCAACATTCAACTGTGCATAGTTCATTTCTATTTCTTATTTTACTATGCAGCAACACCTTCAAAAGTGACAGCCTCTCTGCCTTATGGTCAGCAAACCTCTGCTGCAGAATATATAGTTGGACACACTGGATAAAGAGCAAATAGTGTTACAACCAGAGTCATTCTAGTCCAAGTGTGTCCTACTGCCCATCATATAATCCAAATAGTCTTATAAAACACCAACATATTTCCCACTGAGAAGTGACTATAGGCAGACAGTTATATATTAGCAAAACCACATAATCAGACTTGACAGACCTTTTGAACGTTATAAACATTGAATAGTCTCTCTGTTTTCTAGTTGAAGAGAATATTAGAGTAACAAATGGTTCCCATCTTCATTAATTTTGGGGAGCCTCAAGGAAATATTTTAACTTTCAATGAGGCAATTAAACATTTAGTTCAGTTCTCAAGAATATCACCAGCAGCAAGCTCGCTAATAAAAAAGCTGAAGTGCTAGCTTGGGAGTGAAAGAATGATGTAAAAATTAGATAAAAATAAAACAGTGCATGGGAAGATGTATAGGCACGTACACTGTTAAGTAAACAAAATAAACACTTTGGCAACAGCTAGAAATATGATTTCATATATATTGCTGTAAAACTAGATCAGGAGAAAAAAAAACTGGAAGTGGGAAAAGAGCCAGGCAGCATTTAAAAACTAGTTAAAAATATCCAGACCTCTAGGTCAGAAAAGCAGTGAAACAGCTCAGGTAATAAAATCAAAAGCTTGATTGATTTGGCTATTTATTCTTAATGCAACCCCAAGCATATTTGTATTTTTTTGCTGTTAAAATAGGATTGCTTCAAAATTCATCAAAACAGAAATTCTGTACTGTAGCTAAGTAACACAATATAAAAATGTATTTGTTCTGTTAAAAACTAGGAACACCTAGAATTAAAATAACTTAGTATTATACACATTCAGACACCTTCACTTTACAGTAGACTGTGTCTAAATCAAGCTTATCCAATTTAGGAGAATTTCTGTTTTTAGAACATTTTTACCTCTTGAACGGGAAGAACCTACCTTTACAATGAGCATATGGCATGGTCATTACATAATCCTCCCCTCTATTTAGGAACATTAACCGACCTTCTCCTTCCAGTATGGCAGACAATGAATTTCCTGAAACACAAAGAAGGTATAATGATTATGTATTTTTCCAAGCCCCTAGACAACAGACATTTCAAAATCAGCAAATGATCAATTTAGCAGATGGGACTACCCACTGTTACATTTTGATCCTTTATGGCAGTTGTTGGGGGAGGGGAGAGCAGTAAGGGGTATGTGCGGGGCAGATCTGGCCCACAGAGCTGCTCTGCCTGGCTTGCCAGGCTACCAGAACTTGGGACCATGGCTGCAGGATTGGATTGCTGCAGAATCCCAAGACTTTGGGGCCCAGTGAACATGGCCATCAGCATCAGGAGGGACAAATGAAAGCTGATAGTTCCAGTCACTCCCTAGCTGTTGTTTCACTTGTCATCAAAACAGTCCTACCTCCTTGGCTGCAGCCCTGCTGCTGCTGCATACTGCATGCCCCATGCTGGAGCTGGAGCCGGAGCCGTCATCACCGTGTGCCCCATGTACCGCTAAGATGGCATGAGGCATGTAGCAGGTGGCAGTGGCAGTAGCTCTGCTTCTGGCACAGAGTATGCAGCAGAAGCTGGAGTTGCCATGAAGTTTTATATGGGGAAGGACAAATCCAAAAGTAGTCTGATTCTTCAATGCTTATATGGCTTTTGAAGTCTTAAATACAACTGATAGAACAAGAGAGCTATGGCTTCAGATGCCACTCATTAATTGAATTTCCAACTCCTCCACCGGAGTCTGTGAACAATAGTATAGAAATTTACCATAGAACTTGGATTTGGCCAGAATGCTACCACTGAGACAAAACCCATCCTTCCGGTTGCTAACATAGAAAGCAGATATTGGGGGGTGATGAGACACCTGTTGAAAGACATATTTGAACATAAGCAGATAACACTTTGTAATACGTCTTGTGCTAGTTAATGAACTGCCAGAAAATAAAAAAGGAAGAAAATGAAGATGCATACACTATATTTACTTGCATACCACATAGGCTTTGTGCCTCTTTGTGGGCAGGCAGAACTTATTAAATTAAGTTTTTTCCAGAATCAGGGCTGACGGTTGACTGCATGGCGTAGGTCACTAGCCCTCACTCAGCTGAGTGATTCAGGCAAAAGTTAGTTTTAGTCTTGATAGCTGCTGCCAATTTGGCTGCTCAGTCAACTTTTTCCTGAAGTAGCCAGTGAGCTTCTCCCTGCAATCAAGCTTTCAGCCACAATTTTGGAAAAATCTTTTCATTCTGCCTACCCTAAGGTGCATGTCTTATTTGGGGCATATGGTATGCAAGAATATATGCCAACTGGAAAGCCAAGAGGTAAAATTATTACAGCTAAGAGGTTGGAAGATATTTAAAGTAGTACCTGCCCTTGCATTCAATAAGGGTGTTGAGGAAATGAGAAGGAGGAAACTTTAAATGCTATGTGAACATGCTGTTCAATGCATCATATTTACTCACAAAATAGGTGTAGTCATGTAAGGGCAGCTCAATTAAAAAAAAAAATCTAAGTTAAAAAACTCTCCAATGGCCACACCCAACTGACTGAAGAAAGACTCAAATGTTTCTGTTAAATCTATTTGGGTGCTGAAGAACAGAATATACTGACATGGAAAATCCATGCAACATGGGTTCATTAGTTCTGCTCCACTTTCATTCAGACTAATCTATAATACTGTGCGAGATGGATGTTCAAACAGAACTAGTTTTCCTTTGATGCAGCAACTAACTCAGCCTTGCTCTCAGATGGGCATAGCATGGTTAATTTGATTGACAGCAACTCAGTTTTTAAATTTAAACACCCTCACTAGAAAGCTACTACAGGACCTGGATACCTAGCTGCATGGCCAAAGAACTACATCTGAGGAATATGTGGAAAAGTGAACATGAAACTCCCTCTCATGGGTAGAAATATCACCTCTATCCTGCACTAAAGGATACATTAGATACATTATTTTGAAGCAGAGGTTTAACACAGAGGAAATGCATTCAGACACAGAAACTCCTTCCTTCTTACAAGTTATCCTCTTCGTCTGCTTCTTGAACCTGCCCTGGAATTAAGAGTGACATCTGAGAGAAAGTGAGCTGAGGAACTCCATTACTTGAACACCCAGTCAAACTCAGCTCTGCCAGCACCCTGTTCCCTCACCAAAAGAAGCCCAAACACCTGCTCTTGATGCAGTAGTCAGATAGTAGCAACTCTCCAAGGCAGCTTTATGAGTGATCTTACTAGGTTTCTCGAAAACAACTGCATGCTATCCTCCAGAGTAAGCAAACCCAAAGACAATGTCATACAACAATTATGGCTCTCTTAATACTCATCAAGGCAGTGAGAATCAGTGTAAAAGGAGCCAGGGGACTGGTTTCACATTTTAGTTTATGCATGTGCTTAAAAAGTTTACCCAATGGGGACCAAAAGAAGTCTTCAGAAGATCTTTATTGAATGTTTCTTTATCAAATCAAAGCCACAAATGAATCAACTGCTGCCAAATTCTTGAAGTGTCTATTACAATTCTAAAACATTTTGGCTAATACCTGTTCAGCAATGTAAAAAGTCTTGCTGTTTGTCCTTGGATGAATCCACATGCAGCGGAAAGTCTCACCGAGTATAGGATTATATGGTTTTTTTAGCCCCTGTATGGAAACATCACAGACAAATTGATAATACAAGACAAGCATACACCTTAAAGATCCTGTGCAAGAAAACTCGCATTAGCATTATCAAATATAAAATGAAAAAAACCACTTTTGTTAGTACGCACAGTAAAAGAGTTCATCTTTGAGGACTATACCCACAAATTCTGAGGGAAAATGGAAGATCCAGCAGGTATTTGGTAGAGCACTTTGCTCCCTTTGTGTATAATGGGAGACACCAGGTTCTTACTGGAGCAAAGTTTGATCGTTCATTTGCTTGAGATTAAGAAGACTAAGCCAAGTGCCACATAAATACCCTACCTCATCTGGATGACTAGAAAGAAAAAAAAAAAAAGCTTTAGAAAAGTAGAAGGGTTAGCCTGAAGAGTAAAAAAGTGCTGCTATGAAGTGCAGGCAGGATCTCTCCACACAGAATGATATTATCAGTGAGGAACAAAGCAAACAAGCATTTTTAAACAAGTTGGGTATTTCAACATTTACGTAAAAAACAAACATCAAGTACTGAGTATTTTAAATGCTGCTTGCATTCAAAAACAGAACAGTTTCTTATTTATTTGTACATGTTATACTTGAAAAGTAAATTAACATAATTACTGTTACTATTACCATTCTTTCTTAATCAATGGCAGGAATAAAATGAAAAAAAGTTACCTGTGGTTTTTTGTAGAATCCCGACAAATACCATTTTACTACTTTCTTCAAACGATTGTAAGCATTCTCTTCAAGAGCTGCCCTATGAAACATTACATAAAATTATCAGATTAAAGATCAAATTGACACTTCACAATAGATATCCGATCATTTGTAATCTACCATCATTATTCAATTACATGGCTATGTACTGCAATACAGCTGGGCAAAACACATGTTCAGGTTGCAAAAAGAATATTTTAGTTCAGTCCAAATCAGAATGAAACAACTATTTTCTAAATCTTTCAAGGAAATTTTGTAGCAGAAACACCTTCCAATATAAAAATAGAGCACTAAATTAACCTACAAGCCAGCAAAACTTCAGCCAGGTTTCTCGTGGACTTATGCCCTGGGTTTGATAAAACTAAAATATTTCAGGTGGCACATCTTCTGGCATGTCTAAGTAGCTCTACTTACACCATATCGTCATTGAACTGGAGATAAACCTTGTCATTAGTTTTTGAATTGATGCAAATAGAATATGTAAGAGCACGCATCTTTTTTAGGTATACAGGTTACTTAATGGACGTAGGCTAGCAACAAGTCTGCAGATGAGCATTATGAATATTCCAAGTTTTCTTTTTCCAACAGCCAAACTGTTTGAATATATTACAATGGAATGCTGCCAAATGAAATAAATTATCATATACAAACTTTTACAGAATTCAAGAGGCTACCTCCTAAACTTTTTTTTTTTTTGCAAGTTCTTCCTAATGTAAAGTGGGGAGAAAAATTCTGCTACTAGTTAGAATGGATAGGTACAATGAACAAGTTGGTAATGCAGAGTTAAGATAAGCATACTAAATAGAGACAGTTTTCATTCTGAGATGCTTCAGCATTCTTGAAATTTAACTATTTTGTTTTAGTTTCTCATCTTTTGTTCTCTTCCACTGTAGTTTAATAATGTAGATCAAAACAGATATACTTCACTTCAGAAGTTTACAGTTTGAAGTAGAATCCTTTTTGTATTTATTTTATATGGATAATTTAAAAAACTTTAAGATCTATGCATTTTCCCCATACTACACGTAAAGGCTGTGGAGAAAGCATTTCTTCTGCAGACCAAATATGCTCAGTTCTGAAGAACATGAGCAGCATTGCAAAGATATAGCATCATATCAACCCCTGCACCATTACAGCTTGTCCATGCAATTTGCCAATCTACAGAGGACACTGCTTTAAAAAAAAGGAAAAAAGCAGCTCTAACAGGCACAGCAAGTTAGAACTGAAGTAGCAGAGTATTCCATGTCACATCCTTTGTATCTCTTTATTTGCTCAGATAAAGCAAATGAATTAATCAAGGCTGCATGTGACAGCATATTCCACCCCTCCCCACTCAAACAAGCATTTAAATAGCAATTACTTTGTAACTTAAGAGGAGAGAAAGTTCCCTTAAAAGACCAGATTTTAAAGGGTTTCTCTTTTGTTCCTGTCACTGCTGCTTGAAACATGTGAAAGTTGCTATCCAATTCTTACCATAAGATTTTGCAGGTGATGTGCAACATCTCAGCTTTAGTCTTTCCTCCTTTATGAGCCAAGAAAAATCTCACAGCATAGCTTTTGATATGTTGGCAGACCAGCTTTTGGGTGCACAGCATTCTATGCACCAGTTTAAGCAAGGCAAACACAAAACTACAAAACCATTTAAATACTTTGCCCATAAAAAGAAGGTAAGAACAGACTCACTCAGACAAGAAATCTGCATGATAGTAGTAGTCAGAGAGTTTGTCCAGGAAAGAGCGTGGTTCCAAGATAAATGTAGGCAGTACAACTTTGGACAGGTCCATTCCTGGACGAACTTGTTTCAACAGTGTCCAGATCAGGCTTTTGTTTTCCTCTGATACTACTTCGGTTTGAGAAGCCTCCCCTGCCTAAAAGAAAAAAGTATTCACTCAAAAACAGAATTCAAAATATCCTAGGATCCCTTAAGGAAGAGGTAAACCTGCACGTATTTTAAAGACCACCTTAGCTTAGGATACATGGGGCCTGACCAGTTACTTCCCTTCCACAGTTTTTTATGAGCAAGAGTTATCCTAAGAAATGCAATTTAAGCCTTAAAAAAGTCCCTTTCCCTTTCATCATATCCAAACGAAGTGAAATACCTCCAGATAAAACTATGGTCAGCTCTTTCCTTTGGCTCCTTTTCCAGGCATCGATTTTTTTCCCCCTCTGTTCTCTTATATGTGGTTCAGGTGGCAGACATGGGCAGCTCTTCACTATTTTCAATGTTGCCTCCTACTTCAAATCTACACCTCAGCCCTTCAATGCTCTCTCATTCCTTTCTTCCCTTAGGAGACTGCTTCCCTGATGCTGCTATGTGCGCACTTAAAAATGGTCATTCTAGCCCAGTGGTTTTCAACCTTTTTTCATTTGCAGGCCCATAGGCGACTGGTAGGGAGGGCACAGGGGGGCAAGTGCCACCCCTGATGGGGTCGTCCCTGCCAGTGTCTGCTTGCCAGCTCCACCCCCACCAATGAGACCAGCAGCGGTGTCTGTGGGTGCTCACCAGCTCCACCTTTGCTGATGACACCACCTGCAGTGTTGTCTGTGGGTGTCCCCCCAGACTCAGGAGGCACCAGCTTCCCCATGTGCAGACCCCGCAAAACTCACACACTTTTGATTGATCATAGTCATCTTTCACAGACTCCCCCTTCCCACCCCTGACAGTTTGTGGACCACCAGTTGAAAACCACTGTTCTAGTCCATGAGAAAGATCTTTAAAAAAAGGAATACAGTAGTGTCAGTGAACAAAAAACTAGGTTGTATTTCAAAAACAAACTGCAACTAGTTGCAGTTTAACTATCAGCTAGTTGAGCAGTTAAAAGCAAAAATATTTTTGAGGCCAAAAATAGGTAACTATTTTTGAGTAATAGATTAACTGCCATCTTACCTACTCTCTATTGCTGGTAAAAAAAAAAAGACGTTTTTCCTAGGGGAAGATGCCAGAGTAAGGATTGAAAGATTCCTTTTCAGACCATGTAACTATCAAATACAACTTTTTTTTTAAAGTAATAAAATATATAATTTAGTTCCCACACAGAACCAATGGAGAATTACTATGCAAAGTGCTAATGAAAACTGAAGACAAGTCAGCCACTAAGTCCTGCAAATGCTGTGACTCCAGGCCCCTTTGACAGAATGGAAAATAGAAAAGGAGAATTAACTCACATTTAAAAAACAAGTGCTTCTAGTTCTTTTCCTTGGTTTCAAGGCTGCCTCTTCAAACTAACAAACTATATCAACAATACTGAAAGAAACGGTTCAGAATCATATTAGTCACCTTTCCTAAAAGCTTTTGGTCAACCCCATGAATGGTGGACAGTAGGAATCTACCAATGAACAAGCAGTGCATACCACATGGCAAGCCTGCTTAAAATAAAGGCCAATTCAACAAGGTAACTTTGTCCTATTTGATTTGACAAAATGCTGATGTCAATTTTCAATCCAGAAATAAGATAGGCACCACAAAAGATGACATTTTTACCTCTCCAAGTTCTTCATGAACTTGTTCCAAATACGTAGTTTCTTTGAGATCATCAATAGGTTCTGGATCAACATAAGAGTCATCTTGCCGTTCTGATGTGTCACTGTCACTCTCTTCACTTTTCCCCAGCCCATCATTATCAGACTCATCATGATCATGATCATTCTCTTTATCAGATTTGTCAGAGTACAGGTCTTGATCCTTAAAATGCTGCCTTTCAATTTCACTGTCATTTAGTCTGAAGTGAAAAAAATGACACAAATAATGTCAAATTTTGCAGATTACCAACTCCAACACTTCCATACCTCTAAACTCAAGACCTGCCATAACGTGGGACATGAGTCATCAATCCTGACCCAAGAGTACTTTGTAACATTTAGTAATATAGGACCTTTACCAACTTGCATTTCTCAGACATGTATTATTTTAGCTTGCTTCATTTTAAACTAATACATTGTTACCAGCCTTAAGAACATTTTCCCTTACACAGGTCCTTACTTAACAAGGCCTGTTTTTCTGGTGCTTAAGCATAAGAAAAAGTAAATGGATAAGGATGTTTAACAGTAACCAGAGGGGGTGGGGAGTTAAAAAGCATGTTGTATGCACACAGGCAAACATGCAAGTAGATGTATAGTGCAGTTGGTTAATACAATTGAGAAAACTGAACTCCTTAAATCAAAAAGGATAGTACAGCACAACTTAAAACCAAGAGACAGAGCTCAGGGAAATGCCACCTCATTAACATTTCTCCAGCAATGACTGGGTGTTCAGTTGACATTGCTTTCCATTCCCCTTTCCCCCACTGGTTAAAATCTTCCCCCAAAATGTACAGCTAGCCTCACTGTCTATACATTTATGAGTTGCATGTATCTGGTGAAAAAGGAGGGGCCTATTTTGAGACTTTTTGGCAAGTCCTGTTTTTCAATTACTTCCAGCCAACCAGCTTAAACATGAATACTCCTTCAAATTCCGCCTAATTAAAACTCTAGAAATAAGCTCTATTTAAAGGAACTATTTTAGTGTTTAATTAAACTGTTCACTGCATCTAAATTATGATCATAATCTGCACCAACTAAACAGCTCACATTAAGCAGCAGCATTAGTGTTTTAGGGATAACCAATTTAATTATCTCCAACCGGGTTGCATACAGCCATTTTACTGGCTGAAAGGAGTTAGTGTGGAGTGGGAGGACCAGAGGCATTTCAAGAGTCCCTGCCAGTAAGCTGCTTGATAGTCTGTATACAATGGCTCCATGAACTGTGTCAAATACTTGGGTCTAAGGCAAAAGACAACTTCGGTGCAGGTTTGTTTCAGGCTGAATAGCCAATGGTGCTGTATTTCTCCAAACAGAGGTCTTCCCAGTATACTCTAACTGAAATCAACATCCTATGCTGGGGAGACGAGCAACAAACATAAGAGGGCACCTACTTGGAGTAAAGATCAATCACACCCTGACCCAGGGTGCACAGATGGCGTGGGGAAAGGAAAAGATGGAAAATCGTGGAGGTCAAGATTTCTTGACACATACTTTCTAATGCACCATTTGTAAAGCAGGAAAAGCTGAGATGTAGCAAGAAGCTAAGCTCGGTTCCACGTCCTGCTTCCTGTACATACAAGGTATTCTTGATTTTTTTAAAGCATGAGGAAGTTCTCAGACAAAAGCCTTCTTAACCCAGATGCAAGCAGTGAACTTAAATGACTTCTAAGTCTGTTTATAAGGGATGAGGCATATTTTGATCAATTCAAGAGGAAAGCCAATCAAATGGTTTATTGTGGGTGCAATCTGCATCTTTCAAGTAATCAAGAAAAGCTTTTTGGCTACAGTACCTCCAAGCAGAAAATGAAAATTCAAGAAGTAGGGACACAGTACACTTTTGTTTCTGTTGTCCAGTATTAGAGAGTGAAAGTACTAAATAGCCATTCCAAAATGCATTGTTCTTAGTGTGTTCTCCCAGAACTAGGGCTCTATGGCTTCTGGAGTTCTTCCAGGCACATGCAACATCAAGGATAACTGTAAACAACTTATATCAGTCAGCTGCATTTCCAGATCTACCAGATGATGCCTGAAGTTCCAGAATAAATTATTTAAGAGAAGGTCAATGTCTTCCTCTGTGTTCTTTAAATACATTGGGTCATTCTGAAAAATAAGTGCCCCTTTATGAAAATACCACTGATTCACCTTGCTGGGTTAAGATTATATTTCCAAAATGCTCATTATGTGAGCATTAAAATCTGCCTTCTGAATAGAATGCATTTTAGAGGGATAGCCAATATTAAGACAGAGCCAAGATGAGAAGAATTCTTTACTGTTTCTAGCAAGGAAAAGATGGGATGATTAAAGGTGAAATTTTACCTTGTG
This sequence comes from Crocodylus siamensis, assembly GCF_052110815.1. Classification (NCBI taxonomy): domain Eukaryota; kingdom Metazoa; phylum Chordata; order Crocodylia; family Crocodylidae; genus Crocodylus; species Crocodylus siamensis. Next base: position 72,533,326 of record NC_143398.1, read on the forward strand.
TCACTGAAAAGTTCTATTTAAAAAATGAAGGTATTTGCACCCAGGAAATTGAAATGCAGTTGAAACGCCATCTTAAAAGAGGCTCTTGCCATGGAGGACCATAACAGTCATTAAAGATTAATGAATATGCCTGAGACACAGGAATTTTAAACAGTCTCGCATAGTTTGGTTCTGTCTATATAACACTTAAATTAAGGGCTTGGTTTACTTACGGAAAGTTTTCTGCACTGTGCGAGTTGTTAGCACGCAGCAATCCATAGAAAGATACATGTGTATTTTCTGCTGGAACATTCAAGTCATGTTCTTTACCTTCCCTAATCATCGTACGTTTAAGTAGGCCTGAACATTTTAAAGCCAGTTCCAATGCATCCATCCAACACCTGCCTAAAGACAGAGGCTAATTAATAAATAAAATTCTTTAAATGTTTACATTATCATCAAATCTGATATTGTTCACTTCACAGTTCTTTAGGACATCTGCTCACTTTATCTTTGAAAGACAAACTCTTACAGAAGATGCATGCTTATTTCTTCAGCATCTTTGATGTAATACGCTTCCTGTGCTAAATTATAAAAATACTTTATGGCCAGCTTTGGTGAGAGAAAGGTTTCTGGGCAGGACTGGCCAGAATGGCATACTAGACAGAATGGCAGATGTCTCTACCTTCATAAAAGGCAACTACCACCTCTTTTCTGGGCCCTTCAACAGTAGGGCTCAGATATATATTCTTGTATCTTTCATCATGTTTTGATAGAAACCATCTTAATATTTAAGTGACCAAACAAACATACTTCATGTGCAAGACGCAATGATTGTTGGCTACAAACAACACAACAGTAAATGACTGGGAAGAGGAAGAAAAACATTAAAAATCTCTACCAATCATTAAGTCTGAGCCCTGGGGGCCTAAGCACTAACCTTTTTCATACTGAGCACTGTTATTCATTTATTGATCTTATGTCCTCCATTGTACACCTTATTTTGCAGACACTCAAAAAAAAAAGTGTTGAGTCAAATAGATAAGATTTAACATTTCCAAATGAAAAGGAAACATCTGTTCTTTCAATCTGATCCTTCTGAAGGGCATCTTCACCATTTCCCCTAGTATACCAGTTTCCAAGGTTTGTGCGTATTTCGCATTAAAATGGTAGCACCAAACATTTGAGAGATTAAGACACATATTTACACCATACAAAACTAGAAGGGAACTTCAGGAAAGTCAATCTTCATATCTTCTTGAAGTGTACCAGACTTAAACTGAAAACACTGTTATGTGTGTATAAGATATACACAAATTAAATTGGACTGATATGATTAAATTGCTAGAACCATTACACAAATGTAGCTTTGCAAAGCTACATGGTCTTGGCATTCATTTTATAGCTTTTCAGGGTTTTGGCATTTAAAACATTGACCCAGGGTACAGTGTTCATTTGGTAAGCAGGTTGAACTTAGCCCAAAAAATCAGTTTATGATTTATTTTGTCAAAAGCTGCGTTATTAAAAAAAAAATGTTTTCACTAGAACCACCTAAATATACCGAGTTAATAAAAAGAGCACCTGTAACTGAAGTCCGGAACTGCAAAACGTGATGCTGTAATTGCCATTGTAAAAGAAAAATGGAACCATTTTACTAAGCAACTGCTTTGAAAGTAAAAACAAAACAAAGTTTATTTACCATCAGATTCTGAAGCTGCTCGGATGATCAAGTAACTGCTGGGTAACGGTTGAGTTATTGAGCCAACTGCTTCACCTTTAGGACCCTTGAAACATAAATCAGGTGCAGAATCATTAGACATTAAACTGAATTCAGCTGTTTGATAGTTTAGTGTTGGATGCATTAACAACAAGCTGACAAAAGGCAAGCAGAGTTGGTATCACTCAACAAAAACAAATGAAGATGTGAACCAGTAGATGGGTTGCCCTCTTTCACTTGATTTTTCTTTTAAAGTGTAGTTCCCACCTCAATCTTGTGTTAAAGAGAAAGGTCTTTAGGATTCAAGTTGCTACTTATTCCTTTAGGTTAGGCAGTTTAATAGCCTGTGTATGCTCTACTAATGCCATCCACAGCAGAAACACAGTAGCCACAAACTGATAATATTGTTCAGGGGTAGTCATCCTCATCTCTTCTGGGCTCGGGACAAATATTCAAAAAGCCTGAGCCTGAATGGATTCAATCTTTGCAGGTTAGTCTAACATGCCTAGGTTGAACCAATTTGCAACTCCACAGATATTCCCTCTGGACTGAGGAAATTCAGGCATGTGCCTGCAGTGGCTCAGGGTAGAGGCCGAGGGGCACTAAAGCAGCTCTTCTTTTCCTTTTACAGTACTGAGCTGGGGGGGGGGGATGGGCAGGCCCCAGCAGGACACTCTGATTAGGGAGGGAAAGAGGGGTTCTCCCCCACCTCCGCTGCTCCTGACCAGCCAGGAAAGCAGCAGGGAGTTGCACAGCATTTATCAGCCCATCAAGAAAACAAAAGCCTCTCTCATTAGTTCAAGTTCTTCTTAAACAGCTTTTTCCAAGGAAGAAACGGAGGGACGTTACCAGCTGACCTGCTGAATAGCTCTAAAAAGCTCTAAGCTAAGGATGGACAAAATATGGCCTGTGGGCCATATCCAGCCCATCAGGCCATTCTATCCAGCCTGCTGAGCACCTAAAAAATTTAGAGAAATTAATATTAATCTGCTCCTGGCTGCAAGTCAAAGATGACAGGAGCCAGGGACAGTAGGACCCAGGGGAAGCTGACAGAACCCAGGAGCAAGGCCAGCCCAGCTCCACCTCTCCCATCCCCAACTCTCAACTGGAAGTCTCTGCCTGCTGCCACTTTCACTGCTTCCCTGCACACCCGCCAGCTGCTCCAGCACCATGTGGCTCCCACCTGAATCACTGGACCATAGGAGCATGGGCTCAGGAGTGGGTGTGTGTGAGTGTGTGCTTATGTGTGTGCATGTGCAGTGAGGAAGGCACAGAGTGTATGTGCATGTCTTTTCGTAGGACAAGTCCCACACACACCCCACCATACACATGCACCCACACCCTCCATCTCACTGCCATACATGCAGACCCCGACACTCCCCACACAAACTCCATATCCACCCACACCCCACATATCCATGTTCCCTCACTCCACACCTATCCACACCCCCACAACCCTTCCCACACACCCACACTCCGTATACCCACACCCATGACCCCACAAAAACCTATACCCACTCCAACAGCATACAAGAGTAAGACTTCATTTGAAGCTATTGTGCAACTACCTCTATGTGCACTAAACAAATGCAAAAATCAGACCAAAAATATTTTTTGAAATCAAATTACTGAATGTTGTACATGTTTGATTTTTAGAATATAATTTGGTATTTTTCTGGTTCTGAGATGGCAAAACCCCTTGCTGAAAGGAGTATTTCTGGGGGCTAGGGGACGGACTTCTAGTGGCAAAGGTCAGGGGGCATGACTTCCAGTCCCAAGATGGTGACCGGGGCAGCGCTACTCAACAGCTTGACAAAACTTGTTAAGTGGCCCTTCACCTGAAATAATGACCCACCCCCGCCCTGAGCGGACTATCCTGTCTGCCTTGCACAGACATCTCTCAGCATTAGCTAGCATACCACATGCTGGCTATGGTCTGTGCTCCGGGAGAGGGAAGGGGGAATTCCTGCTTGAGCAGAGAGTGGGAGGGGGAGGGGGAAAGAGCATCAGGGGAACCCAGGCATTCACTGCTGCTCCTCATCTCCACCAAAGCTCCAGCTAAGGAGAAGAGAGGCAGGGCCAGCCCTGCTCTGGAGCAGACCTAAATCAGTTAAATCTGATACTACGTTCAACCAGGTTCACCTCAAACTGGTATGTGCACTGAATGTCTGTTCTGTTACAGGTTTAAACCAGTTCCTGATCACTTAAACTAGTTTATGTATAACGTCTGTCCCTAGCCCTACAGGCCTACAAGAGATTCTTGTTGGGACCTATTCTTATTCAGTTCTATGTTGCATTGGGCGACAAGAGTGAAAATAAGCAAATTGGGAAACAGCCACTGCTATGTGAGAATCCAAGAATTAGTTTACGACAAATCCCCTCAAGTGAAAAGGCCGAATTCTTTATAGCAATCAACTCTATCTACTCCTGCCTCTTTCCAAACAGCAGCTGCTGCCAAGAGCAAAACTCCATATACTTTCCCTTTCAAGGTTGCTGTTGTTCATTAGAGCCATAGCCTCACTGCCACTGAAGACACAAGAGGACAAGACACTCTCCCTTCACTTAACAGGTCTACTTCAAGTTAACTCTGACATGACTCAAAGCTCGACCACTTAAAAGCACTATGGAGAAAAGGTAAGAGCACCACATAGCAGAGCAAAATGCCAGATTAAGATGGAGTCATGCTCCCTAACAACACAAATAGGCCTGAGTAGCTGACAGAGGACACTAACTGCAACTGTAGTTACTATGGCACTCTCCTCGTTTGTGCAGTATTTGAGTATACTTCGCCGGAGGTGTCAGCAGAAGAGAGTGCACCATGATCCCCACAGTGGCAGGGGATACAGAAATCCACATTACCTAAAATTAAGTCCTGTAGACTCTGATTTAGCTTGTTCCTAAAGACCTTTTTCTTTCTGCCACATGGCTAAAGGGTGAAACAGTGAACACCCCTTTAGAGCCTTCTTTAAAAAGCTTTATTTATAGGAATTTTTAAAATGATTGACAGACAAAAGGGACAGTAGTAACAGGTTGGCAGCCATGGTGAAAGGTGTGCTAAACCTGCTCACCATCAACCTAATTGAAAAGAAAATCCCTTTGGGCCTCGGTGTGTTTCCCCAAGTGAGACTAATGAAAAAAGGCACTAGAGTTAGAAGAGGGAATTTATATGCAAGCTGAGATTTGGAGCAGAAGCAGATAAGGACAATGGTTTCAGAAGCAAGCACATGAAACAGCCGGAACATTTTAAGTAAGGAAATAAATCTTGGCAGGGTTAAAAAAAAACCCAACACACACAGGCTATTTCTGGTACAGAAAATGGTCAGGATTTTCTGAACATTAATTACAGGATAAGAGCAGCAAAAGGGTGATAAAAAAATTGTCCTTCATGGGGATATTTCAAAACAGAGATGAAAGAAACTGTACAATTATAAGTATTATTTGGGAGAAAGGAAGTTATGATAGGGAGTTAACTATACAGAAAATTTCACAAGGGGCCCTTTTCATGCTAGAAGAACTGTTGCTTCTCTAAACATAGATCACCAAGAACTAATAAAGTTAAACAGCATACAGGCAACTGATTTCAAGAGAGCTATGACTGAAGGAAAGGGTATTGCAGTACTGTGAGAAATGTTAAGTGAACTGGCTGCAGGTAATTCACCGCTGACAGATTTTGGGCTTCAATGCAAGTCAGCCAATTCATTTAGCGTTATACAGCAGGTGAGACTCATATGCTGGAATCACGAATCATTCTGTACTGCGCTGATGCAATTTAGAAATGAAGATGGGTCTGTTCAAGTGAAAAAATGTTGATTTTTAAAGGCATGGACAAAATATATTAAAAAAAGACTGGAGCTGAATGGGCATTTTTCAGTGACATCCAAAGCTAGTCTTTTTCGATAACTGCTTGCCAAAGCACTGGACCTTTCTTTCTTATTTAAAAAACTATGGATAGACAGCAAACAGTTGTTCAGATACATTTTTGTACTTGACTGGGTGTCTGTGCACTACTCCCAGCACAAATGTTCGTTCAAGTTTTGTGTATGGTTTTTGATGTTTACTCTCAGCAAAAAACTTGTAATTGATAAAACTCAGCATCTTGAGTGCTTACAGAAAGCAAACAAATGGGTGCAAGCATGAACAAAGAATGTTTTAAAATACATTCAGACCTGTTCATAGGAAAACTTAGTTCATCCAAGTCTCAGCACAGCAAATATAGTGTCAATATTTCACTTAAGTGGTTGAGGGGAAAATGAACACAGTAGTAGTGTGCTGGAAGCTTCAGAACATTATAAGCAGAAAATAGAGGGACTTGTCTTGAGGTATTAGCAGTCAATCATTTCTAGCAGTGGAAGTTCCTGATAAATTTCCACTGCTAGAAATCCTTCTGAGAGAGGATGCAGCACAGGAATGCAGCCTGCAGTTGTCCTTGCCCCCCAAGTCAGGGTGATCCCAGCTTGGGGTAGGCATGCAGAGCAGTGGCTCCTTCACACCCCTCAGACCATGGAGGATGAGGAAAGACTACTCTGTGCCTTTCCGACCAGGGACCCTCAGTCTGGGGAACAGGAAGGGGGCAGTGGGCAACTGCTTCTGTGTTTTACTCCCAGCATCTGGGAGCAGAGCAGACGAAACAGCAAAGCAAAAACCCCCTGTCCACTCCCCAGACCAGGAAGTTGTTGGCTGTGGGAAAGAGGTACAAAAGTAGCAGACAGCTGCTTCACTCCTCTCCTTGACAGGGCTAAGAGGGGAGTGAAACATCAGGACAAAGTTCCCCGCCATTCCCCAGACTCAGAGGGGGCATGAAGTTGCATCCAGGGATTTCATTCATGCAAAAAGAAACTCCTTCAGAGGGGAAATCCTTCCAGTGTGAACATGGAACATCTTCTCCTGGAGAGGGTACGTTTCCTCAGGGAGAAATTGAAAGATTGCTTGTGCACTCCTAGTTTTTACTGGGAGAGCAGCAATACAATAGATGGGCATAGACACTGAAGTGTACTGCAGCAAAAGCATGACCTCTGCAGGACATATAAAACTTGCGTTAAAAGTTCAAAACTGTTTAATTTCCCCAGACTGGTTGCCAATGAATTTTGTTCTGTGTTGCAACTAGCTCTCTCATTAGCTTAATTCTCCAGCCAGTTATTTGCAGCTATTGTTATGAAAGTTATGAAAAAGTTAGTCCTGCCACAAAAAGAATAAATATGATTTGTAGCATATCTGGCAAATTACTGACCAGGGACAAGACAGGAAACCTCAGGGACTTTCAGCTAATTAAAACTAATAATCAAATCTGCATATAGCCATACCAGAATGAACAAATGCCACTCCAGCCCTCAGCACATTTAAAAGTGGACGATATCAATTTGTTCAGGTTTAAAATTTGACCTACCTTAAAATAGTTAAAATCTGGTGGGGAATGTCCTCTAAACTCTAAATATCTAGTTAAAAAACAGAAAACAAATCCAGCACTCATTGCCAAGCAATTAAGAAAATAGCTTCGATTCACACAGACCCCAATTTAAGACTGATTTGTGATCTTTGGCAGAGCTAGGTCATAGCAGACTAGTCAAAGAACCGTGCTATCCTTTATACAATTAGTGAACCTAAGTCACATTAACAGAAAAATCCAGCAGTTTCAGAAGGGAATGAGGAATCAGTATGTTAATAAAAAGGGAGAAAAATCAGGAGAAAAATTTCTGAAGTTATAGTCAACTATACTGAACTAAAAACTGAATAAAATATGAATTTAAATGTTCAGTTTAAAGATAACATTTCAAACAAATATCAGTTTCTAGAAAGAAATAGCTATTGAGAATTACATTCACTCCCTCACGTTAAACAGAGGAAAATGGATGTAAATGTAAATGAAATTACACACAGCTAGGGTAGCCATCATAGAGGACAGTCTGGTTGTCCTTTATTGACACCAAACTGGACACTTATGTCCTCTTTTTTTTTTTTCCTCTCTTGAAGAGAAACACAGGACAAAGGCATCAGGTTTCATATCAATAAAGGACAGAGTAGCAGAAAACAGGAATGTCCTGTATGATGGCCACCCTACGCACAGCAGAGGCACAGATGAAATCTTTGTTAAGATGTGTAAAGACCTGCTTCACAAGAACACCTAGGGTCCTATAGTGATGCAAATAATAAAACTTCAGGATTTTATTGGCCATGCCCATGCATAGGAAGTATGCCTCTAGTGGTCAGTATCTCCCTCCTTGTTCGGCACATAAATAAAACAAGTGCTTTTGTATGTGATTCTATTAAACGAATAATCCTAAGTCTCAATAGTGAAATCTATTTCCAAATATTAAAATAAGATCTGGAAAGACTTAAATAAAATACTATGCTGTTCAAAATTTTACAGCAATCGAAGGCTCATAAATTATATTATTCAGATAAAGCACAAACACAAGAATGAAAACCTCTCTTTTTCTAGTATTTCTTGGAAAGTCTTACCATTAGAAAGGATAAAACTACCGTATTTACTCAAATATAAAATAACGCCCCCAACAATTAGATTCTATGTATAGACAACTTGTAAGTGTGTTAAAATTTTCTACGTATAGAATCTAATTAGTGGAGGTTTGCCTTGAATTTGTTCTCCTCCAACTGCTACAGCAGGGAAAATAAATCTGAGAGGGGAAGGGAGGGGAGGGGAAGGTGGGGGTCAGCTTGTATAGTGGGCAAACTGAGTTATACTAACAGGGGTGTAGGTTGTAGCTGTGTTGGTCTAAGGACATAGGCAGACAAGGTTCTTTGGGTAGATGTGAATATCTTTTATTAGATCAACTTAAATAGTCGGACAACAATTTTTAAGGAAGCTTTCGGGTTCAAAAACCCTTGGTCAAGATGAGGAAGTCTCTGCAGTTGGTGTGTGCTCTTCCCAGATGGAATGAAGAGTAAAGAAGCCAGAGGCTGGGGCGATATGCATGCAAGATAGGCAGTCAGTGAAGATATAGATTAAGGAGTCAGTGGGTGACAGACAGTGGGGGGAGGGGGGAGAAAGAAGGGGGATGAACACTGGAGAAGTACCTGGGGAGTCAGATGTCAGGCAGGTTATAATGTGTCATAAATCCAATGTCTATATTTAGTCCATTTTTTTTAGCATCCAGGAGGTTGATGAAGTGGAGTTCATAGGCTTGTCTCTGGGAAGTGTTTTGTAAGTTTCCTTTGAGGATCAGGACAGAGATTGGAAAAAGAGTGGTTTTCTTGTAAGAAGTGTGGGGGCACATGAACTCTACTTCAACTTCCTGGATACTAAAAATCATGGACTAAATATAGACATTGGATTTATGACACATTATAACCTACCTGACATATGGCTCCTCAGCTACTTCTCCACTACTTCATCCCTTTTCTCTCCCCCCACACCCAGCATAGAGGTTACTATTAAAGTTCATTTGATACCACATCAGACGAGTTGCTGTGGTCAATCCTTGGGGGCTTTGGCAAAAAACAGTCCACACAACTTCTTCCCCAGCTCAAACTGCTGCAGTCTTGGTCATCATCCACACATGCTTTCTGCTCTCCACAATAAATGACTCCTCCATAAGATAGTGCTGTACCCAACAGTACTCTCTTATGGGGGAGTCAATTAATTTATTGCATCCTTATGCCAGCACACATGTAGATGGTGACACTTTACTGCAGAGCTAATTAACCAATTCCACAGTAAAGCTCACGTGTAGAGGCACCCACTATGCATATTAGCCAAAAGGCTTATGATTTTCCATAAAGTTCATTGTGCTGGGCCCTAGAGTCAACAGTATTTCATGCCACAGAGACCTCATAGCTCAGCACTGCTTAGTGTATGCGATTTAGATTCCCTCATGAAAAATCCATGTGCAAAATAACACCCCACTCATGACTGGCAATATGGGTCATGTGTTTTAGTCATGCTCAGTGTTCGCTGCATTTAAAAATCAACTCCATAGTTGATTTCCATAACAGCTTTTCCATTACAGCCAAGTACATGCTACTTTTGGCAAGAGGTTAATGATGTACAATATTTATATATAGTGAGGTTTTCCTACACACAAATAAGACATAGGGCTTTTTTCTCCATGCTGATTGGGGGGGGAGGGGTAAGGGGCAGAGTTGTATATTTAGAGTAAATATGGTAGTTAAAATGTGATGCATGCTACTGCTCTAAGATTACAGCAAGTCTGGATTTTTGCCTTTGAGGTAGTGGCAGTCTTGTCATCTAAGTCACAGAACATGGAATTTAATAAGCTAAACTCTAACTCATCTAAAATCAGCTCCTTTTTTCAATTTGGAGAAGTTACTCTCTTTTATTAAGTTTCCCTCTCTCATAAAACATTTGGAAAAAAATTTAATTTCATAATCAATGGCAATAAAATTACCTTTTGCAAGTCTACATTTATACCTCACATTCATCTCCAAGACAGAAATCCCAGAAACTGGTCTAGAGCTTAACGATAATAATTACCCTTAAAATTAGGTATACCATAACCTGAAAAAGCTTTTGTTAAGAAACCACAGTTTGGGTCACATTCACCACTGATGAAATTAATCAATTCTTTTTTCTTATATTAGTATTTAATTTGGTTCACTTAATATAATAATGTATGAGCTCCATGTACTACAAAAATGTTTTAAATATTTTAAAATACACTGTTATGCCCTCCAATCTTTCTTCCCATTAAACATATGTACATAAACATCCCTTATGTAGGTAAATGTATTTTATTAACCTCTTCAATACTACCTTTTCTTTTCTACCAGGGCCCCTGCTAGATAAAAAAAAAAAAACAACCTAAGTGTGGAGAGAAGTACAATGTTCGAAGCATAGATCAGAACTCACATGGTTATTTCTGGAAGAAGGGTACAACAACAGACTCTGCTGTGTCATGCTCAGAATTCCTGGAAGATTTCATATTGAATAGAATAGAAAAGTTTACCCCATCTATTGATTAAAGTTGCCTCTACTGAATACTAGAAACAATGATGTCTTAAATAAGGAGCCAGTTCCTTACCTTAACAGCCCATATGGACTGCTCCAAGGGATGGAAAAGTTTAAAGCAAAAGCCATCTTTCTTGGAAGGCCGCTCAATGAGCTCACAAGCATTCAGGAGCACTGTTCCTACCCACTGGCCATTTTTGGGGGTTTTGTAAATAAGCAGTACTCCTGGTTTCAACACACACCACAATTTGGTCCAGCTTTTCAAGGTGCCACGAATCTACAAAAAAAGATGAACAGGTATTTAGGATTCTACCTGACAAAAGAATGAATTTCATCTCTCCCACAAAGAGAGAAATTAAGCCTGTGTCATCTGATGGCTGTTATCTAAAACAAAGCAAGTCTGTTGATAATACAGTATTCTCTACTTCTCTGTGGTAAAACAGGTTTAGATGTTACACAACTGAAGGTACACGAAAAGTCAACATTTGAAAATACTTCTGGATCTCAGAAACTTAAAGTCCCCCGGGGAAGCAGTGTTTTGACATTACAGATTTCTATTTGAAATCTCTGGGTTTATCGTATAAATCACGTTTGCACACCTCGCAGTGCTAACACGCTATGGCACCCCTCAGCACCCCTGAAAGGAACTCAAGGCACCCTAGGGTTAAGAATCACTGGCCTGGGGTCTGGATGTCTGATTAACATTTTGTTGGCTCTGAACCTTATTCCTTCCCATCCACTTGATTCAATGCCAATTTAGGGTGTGAGAGAAGTAACAACTGAAACATTCCAAAGGGATGTACAGACAGACAAGCCCTTCAAAAACACAAAATCAAGTGAATCGCTCCAGAAAAGCACTGCCTTTAAAAGAGGGACTATTTTGGAATATTTCACTTTTGGTTACATGTGCATGGAGAGCTGGGTTGTGGCTGAAGCCGGACTTACCCCCTCCTGTCTCAGACCCCCTGGAACCCTCACTGACACTAGAGCCAGGCCCTCCAGTCCCAAGACCCTGAACAGAGGAGAGGTTAACACCATTTGGGAGCCTGCACTGCCCTTGCCCCCACCATACCCATACCTCTCTACCTCCTTACTCTTCCCAGGTCTCCCCTCCCCATAAGGGGGCAGGGGGGAGTAAGCACAGCACAGAGCCATAAGTCACAACATCCTGTTCTAATCCCCCATGGCCATGGCTGATGCTAGAAGAGGCTTTAGTTTTGAAACATTCAGCTAAGAACAGCACAGGGGCATGTGTGTGTCCCCTGGCTGAAATATGCCCTTTCTGAACAGCCCCTAGGCATTTAAATTTAGAAACATTTCAATCTTTACCATTTGCCCATACCACCACTGACCTTCAGGGACCTGCCTGCTATGCAGTATAATAAGGTAGGTATTTACACTGAGATATGGCTCAGGGTAAATGTTTTGTGCAAAGAAAGAACTAAATGGCTTACCCAGAAGTAACATCTTTTTAAAAATTAAATCAAAAAAATGCCACATTATTATTAATAAAAGTAGCTGTGGAAGGGATGTACTTCTCACCTTTCTTACAGAAAATTATAGTTCATAAGGGAGAAAAGCAAGAAGTGAACAAGAAGCAAGCTGTGTTAGTTTGTGGCCTTTTTGCTACTTTTAATAGAAGCTGCAGAAAGTCTACAATTAAATATTAATAACCAAAGTTAAAAAAAAAACAGAAGTCATAAACCAAACTCATCCAAAAATCAATTGCACGACACAAAGTAGATATAACTAGGGTGACTACTCTAAGTAAAAGCTAGGTTCCTACATTAGTCCTGTAGGAGTCGAGCATGGAGCCTCTGGGATGTAATTAATAGCTACTCGGCTCCTGGAAAAACACTAATCAGCAACCCACTCCGATACCGAGCCTTTTCTATTCTGGTAGGTAAACAGTAGTCAGCTGCTAGAACTTCAGCTCAGGTTTCACACAAGTTCTGACCTTCAGCCAATCAGCCATAACAATAACTGATGGATCTGTGATTGTACTAAGTAATTCTTTCGTGGCTCTCTTCTTCTCTTCTCTGTAATTTTTCTTTTGAACCTGTAATTAATAAATAAAAAAAATAGAAACAACATTATAATCCATGGAAACAAGCAAGTGAGCGCAATAAAAAGCCCCAGCCAAAACAACCAGCCAACCAACCAGGAAAAACAAGGTGCAAAACACAATAGGTAATAGATGCAGAAGCAGCATCAAGATGCAGAGGAATGTCTGCTTTCAACACAGAGTATCTCCAAATTATTTCAAGAACAGCCACTTCTGATATTAAAGAATACAGACTGTCAAGGTTAAGAATACTTTACTGTTCATATAAGCATCACTTAATTTTTTTTCCAATAACCTAAAGATCCTTACTTCTCATTTGACTGTCACTACTTTACTGTTTAACTCTTCACTGTTCATCCTGAGAAATGCATGTAGTAGATGAGTTAGTTTTATCTTAAAATTGATTAGTAATTGATTATAAATTAAAGTAGTCACATAAAGGGCCGACTAAAAGCTGCCAATGAGTTTGGGTGAAAAAAATTTACCTTGCATGCTGTTGAAAAACAAACAAACAAAAAAAGCCCCACCCAAGCTAATTTGAATTAAATTCAATTTAAATTTGACAGTTTCTGAAAAATCATAAAGTCATAGAAAAGTAGGATTGGAAGGGACTTAAGAAGTATCACCCTTTTGCATCTAACTCAAGCATCTAAAAATCAAAGTCCCCCTCCTCTATTTTTAGGGACAGTAGAAAGAGAAAAAGGTTTTAGTTTCACTTGTTTTGCAGCAGAAATTGATAATGGGCCATTTCCCACCAATAATGGTAGATCAGTTAATGTCTATAGCCATCTTGCGTCTCATTTCTTACTAATTTTAACATTAAAATTACTTTAAACCTAATAGAATGCAATACCAACGAGGAACACACATGATAAGCCATTGGTAATTCAACACGAGGCATCTCTACCCATTTTGTGCATCATCCCAGTCTACATCATAGAAGCATAGCGCCTCATAACTATGTAAGAAACGATTTAGTACAAACTGAAGGGGTGACAAGAGACTCAGCAACACTACTTCTCCTAACACCTTAAGAGTCTTATTTATGCTATTTTCCAGTCAAAACTCAGAAAGTCAAACAAGGGCAAAACAGTGCCCTAAGAAAAATATTTTGAAAGCAACTCACCTTAAGAGACTCTTTTTTTGTGAGCTTACTTGAAGCTGAGGAGATGTCTTTCTCCGAGCCATTGTAAAGCTTGGATTCAGACTGAAATTTATGAAATAAAAAACAATCAGTACTATTGATAGATACCTGGATACAACAGAATGACGTTTCAGCCACTCACAAAAGTAATATTGATGGCATGCACGAGTTTATATAGACTTCTGCTCTCTGTTCAATTTCCTTTTATTTTTCTTCAACAAAAACAAAATTCCCAGTAATTTGATCTATTTACAACCTATAGTTCTACTTAATAAGATACTTCAAGGGCTGAAAGCGTGCAAATGATTCCTCCAGAAGCAGCTTTCCTACATGCAGTAAATATTTAGCATGTGTTGCCTGTTGCTAAGGAACCCCTGCTGAATATTCCAAACTCTTGATTAGTTGAAGAACTCGTTTGCAAGAGATCAATGGTTTCATTCTTATTTATAAAAACTACTCTATTTTGTATAGGTACTATATTTAAAATGGGAGGAGCCTGAAATACCCTGATAATTTGATCTACAGTGCCTCCACCCCCAGCTACAGAACTCCTCCCATAACAAATGTTATTAAGGCACTTACCCCCTGACCCATGAAGGGAAAGATGCAGTCTCCACAAGCTAGATGCAAATTTTCCCCATGGCCCCAATGACCCATGAAGGGAAATATTCAGTCTCTCTGGACTAGAATTAAGTCCAGTGCATAAATTAACGCATTACAGCTGCCCAACAGCACTCTCAAAGCTCCCACCTGTCCCTCAAACCCCTGACAATTAATCAACTCATTCCCCCAAGTGCTACCAAACAGGGGAATAGGACTCAAGTTAGCTTTATAAAACCCGAGTCGTCTTTCACAGCTGGGCAATGTGCTGCCTCAGCAGCACATGATTTTTTTGTCATGTCTTGAAAGGTTCAAAGTTTGTTCTTTTGCCTCTCTTGCCCACTAGCTGAAAGGGAACTGCAAGAAAAGACTGAGCCAGCCAATAACTAGCAAGTGGCCACAGCAGCCTGTAACATTACAGAAGACTTTTCTTACATGGTATGTCACCTGTCACTATCATTGCAACCAATTTAATCACCACTGGAAACTGCTCAATAAGTATGGACTTAAAAATAAACTTCAGACGAGTTAGAGAGCTATCTAGTTCTTCGTGCGCTGAAACGTAACCCTGATTGACACTGGTTGCTTAGCGAAGTGCCCTGGGATTAGAGCAGCTTCAAAGGACAATATTTTTTGACCTGTTGTCTGTAATCCATTTTACTTTTCAGACTGACCATTCCATTTTAAAAACCTTAGTTTACAATGTGATATCTATTCAGTTCCTCTGAAACACAATAGTGCAACAGTGCCCGGACTTTTCCACCAGTGGATTGAAGCTATACCAGGTCTGTCCATGGGCTGAATCCAGTCTGCAGACCCAATCCAGTGCACAGTGCTGGCCCAGCCTCAGCCCAACGCAGCCACATAAGCCCCTGAGTGGGCCACTGCCATGTGGCTGCATCAATCCCTGGCTAGATCCAGCCTGCAGGGTCCAATACCTCTGTACAGGGCCATATTGGTTTGAGCCAATTTAGCCACATAGAGCTTGGAAAACTGGGGGTGAGGAAGCAGTGGCAGCGTTAGTTGTGGGGAGACCTAAAGGCTGAATTACACAGCTCCTTGGGCCAAATCTGGCCTGCAAGCCAGAGCTTGAATAACCCCACTTTAGAGTGACCAAGTCCAAAATAAGTAAGTGTTAGATAAGCAACCAATAAATGAAAAAAAGCACAACATTTAAACACAAGAATATAAAGATCCAAAAATATACAATTTAAATTGGAATTAGTTCCAACAATACTTTGGACAACATGCCAACGTGTTTCTTTTAACTCTGAACTTTAAAACATTCAGTCTCATTTATGCCACCTGCATAAATACCTGCACTTAAGAGTTGAACTGGTAGCAAGTTCTTGCTTTAATTCTAAAATAAGCCATTTTTTAACCTGGGAGCCTTAACATGGACAGGTCTTTGTTTAGTTTGTATTTTGTGGTTTTAAAGAAAAAACAAGTTTACTTTTTCCTCTCTCCTCTGCTATACCTGGGGAAGCAGGCACCCAAAACACAAATGTAAACCTATGTGATAAACAATAAAGTTCAGATTATTCAAAGAAAACAGTTACATCTAAAGCTAGGTTTCCCTAAATTCTGCCTAAGAAATCTGGGATGTTAAGAGAGATAGAGGTCCTGTACATTTTATACTGGAAGCCCATTCTTAAGTGAAGTTCAGGCTCTATAGCTAAATGCTCAGAGAATTTAAATTCTTTGTTGATAAAGTCTGAAAGAATTTTATCACAGTAGCAGGAATAGAACAGAGATATGGAAAGATGCCAAGATAATTCATTAGGAGTACCCATTAGAAAGGATTAATGGAACATGCTAAAAGTAACATTAAGTTTTCTGGCTGTCAATCTAAATAAACCAGAAAAGGATCTTGGAGGCATTATTGATTCCAAGATGAACATGGGCCGCCAACGTGAGGACGCAGTCAGTAAGGCTAACTGCACCTTGTCATGCATCTACAGATGCATTGCGAGCAGGTCCAAGGAGGTGATCCTCCCCCCTATGCAACATTGGTCAGGCCACAGTTGGAGTACTGAGTCCAGTTCTGGACACTGCACTTCAGGAGGGAGTGGACAACATGGAGAGGGTCCAGAGGAGGGCCACTCGCATGATCAGGGGTCAGCAGGGCAGGCTCTACGAAGAGAGGCTACGGGACCTGAACCTGTTTAGCCTCCACAAAAGAAGGCTGAGAAGGGATCTGGTGGCTGTCTATAAAACTAACCGGGGGCGGGGGAGGGCAGTGGGGAACAAGAGGGTCCCAGGAGCAACTAAGAATAACGACCACAAGTTGACTGAGAGTAGGTTCAGGCTAGATATCAGGAGGCACTATTTCAGTCAGGGCGGCTAGGATCTGGAACCAACTTCCAAGGGAAGTAGCACTCGCTCCTATCCTGGGGGTCTTCAAAAAGAGTCTAGATAAATCACCTACCCAGGGTTGTTTGACCCCACCATTTTTTCCTGCTCATGGCAGGGTGTCAGATTTGATGATCTTCTCAGGTCCCTTCCAACCCTACCAACTATGAAACTTACTGATGCAATCTATTTCAAGGGAAAGCCTATACTTAGGACCCTACATTAATACAATCTAGCTCTAGAACTCTAAAGCCTCAGTCTTCACATCAAGGCTCAATTCCCAAATATATGAGACTACTGAGACACTGCTATGGAGGTACCTGTCAGAAACAGAACATTTTGGGCTCTAATAAAAAAAAACAAACCCAAACCCTTCCTTCAGGCTTAAATTAATAAATAAGAGAACTACAATGCACAACATGAAGAAAAATAAAGATTATAAAAAACCAACTGCAACTCCCAGTACTGGGTTACAAGTAGCTCTCAGAACCACTGTTCCAACCCATCGCTGAAGACAAGAGACCTTAAATTTTGGTAGGTGGAAGAGCCGGTTGCCATCGATTACTATCAAATATCACACAAAGAATTACAAGAAGAAAGCGATTAAGTTGGGAAAGAAATAATCTTTTTGTCCTGCCTATCTGGATCTTGTACACCTACAAAACTGGGCAAGACAGAACAAACCAAGGAAAGGTAAGAAATGGAAAGATGCAAAAACAAATGCAATTAATACTCCATCACTAACAAAGTATTACTTAAAGAAATTAAAGAATAAGTAAAATCAGTCATCACAAAAATTGAGAAAATGTCAAGAAAGATTCAGAAGCTTCAGGACCAGACACTTGGATCAAAGACAAGAATAAGTCATATCTTCTTGCTCTCTTCTACCAATGGGATCCATGGGTGGAAGAAAATTAGACAGTTCTCCTTTGTATGAGAAATGATCCTAAGTTCAAAGACACTAAACTAAATTCAGAATACTCCAGTATCCTCAACTATGACATCACAGATCTCCAAAGCTTTTTTTAAAATCAACTGCAAGGTACTGAGCAGGAGGCTAGTACTCCTGGGTGTACAATATTACATCCAGGTAAAAGGGTTTGTTAAAACTGAATGAAGTAGGAGTTTATCATGGAACTTCAATAGCTGTACTGTAGTTTCCCCACTCTAAATAGGGATTTGATGGGTGAGGGGTGTTGTATGAAGAACACGGAATAGCTACTTTAAATGTTTGCAAGTAATGATTTGGAAAAGCATCTTCCATGCAAGTTTCTCCCTCTCTCTAAAGGGATAATTAAACCAGGGGATGCAGCCAGCTAACGATCCTATAGCAAGTGAAGATAAGGACTGTCCTTGCACTGGTGACTAAAAGAAAAGAAACCAAGGCAAGTCAAATACTGTAAAAGGACACTTTCCTCTGACAGACACTGTACAAAATCTGGCCTTCCCTATAGCCAAAGATAGCCTTTGCTTAAAACGAAAACCTTTGATACCTTTATACTATTAGGGATTAAGGCCCAGATAAAGTTAGAGCATGTAAACAAAAAGGATGCTGCAAAAACCTGAAATTAGAAAGCTCTGTCTTCACATAGACTGCGGGGATGCACCCAGAGTGCAACTTTAAAGCATTTGGGCAGAAACAGAATGTATGACAAGGAAGACTGAAGTAATATGTTCTATGTACTATTATACTGGACTTCCACACAACATATTTTCTGGCATGATCTGGTAACTTCTCAGTACCTTTAGAAAAGGTCTTTGATGCAAAGACAATATATGTTGCAATGTCCAGGTATATCCCTGGTGTTAACCTTTATCATTGTTTACAGACTCCTACGAAGCCAAGCTTTGAAAACCTATAGGTTGGGAGTTGCAACAGAGATTAGAGACCCTCTGGCATTCCTGGAACCCTTAATCATACAGTTATATGGTTTTTAAAAAAATAGGAAGAAAGTACTTAAAGTTTAACTTTTGCAGGTTTCCCATGGGTAGGTACTCAGTGATTGCAACATTCCTGGAAGATTTTTAACTCTCAGATTAGCAACCTGTGCTCTCAATCTTTAATCTCCTTTAACAAAAGATATTTGGTTCAGGAATCATACTATTATTTTCCACTTCTTGTCTGGCTCAAGTCACTCCTATTCCTGCTTAGGAAACAGAGGGCAACAGGGTGATATACATATTAATTCTCTCACTGTACTACCAGTGGTGTGCTTTTGCATTGCAATTGCACCAGATAGGGGAAAAAAAGCATTTGGAGCTAACTACAAGTCATGAGTCTTCAAAGAGACTTTAAAATCAATTTGAAAAAGCCAATGACAGAATACCAGATACTCTTATCAGTAGATAGCTGCCTGGGACTTGGATGTTCAGCATTTCCCATGCAGGAGGCCTCAGGGTTTTGCAGAACAGGCTCTAGTTGGCTACTGTATACTCTGAAATGCCATCTTTAAATGTTTGTGTGTAGTTTAACCTGCAACTTCTTAAGATGATTAAAATAAGCTTTTCCATATTAAAGCTTCTTTCACTACCCTTAATCCATTCCATTAAGATGTACTACACATGCATCTTGCTGAATGACACTCTCACTTATAGGTGAAAAGGTTGGGAGTTCATGTTCTACATCACGACTTGGCTTCTATCCGTTTTCCATTACAGTGAACTATTAGGCAGCACTGGACTCGGAGACGCCACCTAACAAGAAACCATTACAATTTCATGAGTTTGTACTGAGGTTTTGCATTTAATGTCATCTCAATAAGGATAGTATTAAGGAGCTGTCTCTTTAAATATTAATTTTCATCTCTTGAGAAGTCTGAACAGCAACCCATGAGACCGCAGCTCACTGTAATGAAATAAACTTGCATTTAAAGCCAGCACACAAAATGATATATGCTGAACTGCAGAGTTAAGTCATCTTTTGGAGATGGTGTTCTTGTTTACCTTGCTTTTTGACATAGAATGCGCTGAATCTTCTTTACTTTGTGACGAATCATCCTTCCCTTTGTCAAAACCTTAAAGAGAAGACAGTATTTTATGCAAACCATTATATATTACAACACTACATAATTTCTGCATCCAGACTAAATAAAGACTTAATTAGCAAATCTCACTTATGTGGTCAGCATTGTGCAATGGTACAGGTACATTTAATGAAAAAACTAAAAGTCTGTTCTTCACCATAAATCAAGATGAAAACAATACTGCTCAATAAAAATAAGGTTTTGAAGTTTCAGTGTGGTGTTTACCATAAAGCTGCTTTTAGAGTCTGTTAAGAATGAGGACTCAATAAATAAATAAATAAATAAATAAGGCTGAAGCAGACCTCCACAGGTCTTTCCTTGCTCAAAGGACACATCAGTCTAATGCTCAGACAAGCATTTGCCTAGCCTGTAGGAGCAAAATATATATCTATGCATATTGCACTGACTGGAAATTGCTAGCTATGTCTAAACATTCATCTAAAGCAGTAGCAGGTGAAGCTGCTTACCTTGTTTATTAAAGTATTTAAAACAGCATCTATGCAATAATTCAATGTTCATAATGTACAATGTAGTGAAAATGCTTAGACAACATAGAAGGATTAAGATTTTTGTGTTATGTGGAAGGCTGCTTCATAGCTTAACCGTGTGCTCATGTATGGCATACACAAAGTATTAAATTTTAAAATTGATCCCAAAACCATTTTTATATCAAAATAATTGTCTATGAACGAGCAGTCACACAGTACTATCAAAAATGAAAAGAACTCCCCATAAAAACAAAACTGCACAACTGCTGAGTGTCTTTAAGCCAAGAGAAGAATCAGTTACTAGCCAAGCACGTTAAGCAGTCTTTGCGTAGTTGCACAATGTCAAAAATTCTTTCTAGCATGCATGTTCAAGTAAGGGTATGTGCATATCCCTGGAATACAGGCTAGGTGATGCCATGCATACTCTGGAGACAAAACTAGAACAAAAATCACACCGGTGCTCAGTTTTGTTGAGTTGTTTGTTGCAATCCAAGCGCGTGACTGGAATGTACCGAGGAGCTTTTTATTTACAAGTCAAAATACAACTGTTGACAAGCTGCCCAGGCACAAGACAGATAACAGTTAACATTAATATGATAAAAGTATGCTTCTGAACAGATGTCGCCAGTTGAGAGCCTTGTAGCATTTCCAGCTAGCTATTAAGATTTACACCACCAGAGGGAGCTAGCTCAGGAGACCAGATATGCCTGAACAAGACTTATTCCTATCCAGCACTCTGCAGGTCAAGTGACAAATTCAGATATTTTGGATGAGGAAGTTTGCTTGCACCACACTATTAAAAATGGGCTGTTTCTTTTCATGATGATTTTGGGCCTGATGCTAACAAGCAGCTTACAAACTTGTAGCAGTAATCATTTTTGGTTTTTGATCCTCTTGCATTCATACATACACGTAAGCACACCAAAAACTTCATTTAGGAGTTATTCCACCCACCAGATTAAAGAGTGAAGCAACCAGGTAATATTAAACAATGTGAAATGTAATTTAATCACAGTGCAATATACATAAGATGACAAATTGTAGTAGTGGAAGGCTCCAAATGTGGCAGATGAAGATTATCAAGATCAAGCTGCTGGCAGTTAAAGTTAAAAAAAAAAAAATGGAAATAAAATACCACACATCAGGTATGGATAGTTATCCAGCAACTAATGTGTCCATAAAAGTGCTTGATGGCTATCTTTGTAAAGAAATGCTCTACTCCATCAAGAAATCATTAGGTACAGTGCTGGAAATACTCAATGATGTTCTGTTGGCTTATGCCAGAACCCACACAAGATCATTATGCTCTCTTCTGACAGTTAAAGTGCCTGAATCTCTAAAGTCAGATTTCTGATTTGGACTTGCATCTGTGCACAGTCCCTAGAGGAACTCTGACAATCCTATTAAAGCATATTTAGGCATATTTCTATGCAACACAGAACAAAGAGATGCATCTAGGCTTTAACATTTCTGAATATTAGGTAGAAATACTAAATAGAGAATAAGTCAGACAATGCTACCACAGTCTGCAAGGACTGATTTTATTAAGTCATATGCAACTGGGATAAGCAAGAACGTGCTGACTTTAGGCTTGTCATTAAGAGGATAAAGCTTCTTAAGGCACCCAGGAATTCGCAGTTTCCTTTTAAAAACCACGGTGGCTCAAGGTCCTTCCTTCCAGATGCACACACATGCGTGTACACACCCACCCTCTCTATGCCATCTGAAAGTTTGTTAGTAACCAGACTTAAAATTAACTGCACTTGGTACAATACAAGATTGAATATAGATTGCCTGGGATATTAGTACTTTCAGAAAAGCAGAGAGCCATCTTCATCTCATGTTGCTTAAATTTCTCTCCTTGGCATTCAGTTGCCTCAGTTTTATCTATATACACTTTTCATAATTTTATGATTTCATTACTTAATCACATACATACGCACAATAGTTCCACTCATTTGATATTTGAGAACATACTAGATTGTGGAGCCTTTTGGCAATAAGCAGTTTTGGTTTTGAGTTGTGAACATGGGTCTAATGTTGAATGCTACTACTAGTCTTGCCACAGTCTTATACAGAACCCCATTTTTGCCATGCATTTTCACAAGATGGAAGTACCTTAGTATTTCCCCTTCCTTAACAATAAGATTAGTCTATAACAGGGATGTTAAACCCCTGGCCCCAGGAGCCATGACATCTGGCCCACCAGGCTCTGCACAGGTCCAAAAATGTGGTAGGAGGGAGCAATAGCAGGGTAAATTGCTGTTCTCCTGCAGCCGAATTTCTGAACTTGCAGGGAGCCTGGTGGGCCAGACAGCATGGCCGTGCAAGCTAGATCAAGCATGTGGGGCTGGGAGTGCAAGGCTCAACCCTGCAAGGGACCTGTCCCATGAATTGGCCCCATACCACTCATCCAGCCTACAGGAATGAAACGTTTAGCACTACTGAGTTACAACCTTTAAGAAATTTTGTCCTGTTACACATAGAATAGACAGTTTTGTTCAACAAGCATTTTACTCAGCATGGGCTCTGGTCGGATTAGCTGCCTCCTTGACTTACGACATTCTTAAACAATTTGAGTTAGAATTGTTTTTATAAATGTACCGGTTGGAAAAACAAACAACCCCCCCAAAAAACAAAACACATCTTTTAGAAGCTATAAATGGCAAATCTGTCTATAAATATAGATGTGCTCTTGAAAGATGACAACTTGGAAACAAAAGAAAGATATTCGAGTCTGCACATTAGTCTTTGTGTCATTGCTACTATGTATATCTGCTGGCCCTAAAGGCAGTGGTGGGCAAAATATGGTCCGCAAGGGCATTCTATCCGGCCTGCAGGGCCCCTAAAAACATGTTGACAATTATAATTTATCTGTCCTTGGTTCCTGTCAAAAATGACAGGAACTGGGGGCAATAGGACGCAAGGGAAGCCCCTGGCCCCACCACCGAGGGACCATGCGGCTGCTGTGTGGCTGCTGCGGCACAAAAACCTCAGGAAAGGGAGGAGCAGGGGGAGGGGCAGGAAAGGAGCTGGTGCAGAGCGCTGGGAAAAGCGGCCCCTCCCCCGCCCCGTTGCTGGCACTCCCTGCTACAGCTGCTTGCAGCCCACACAGGGCTGTCCTGAGCAGGCACAGGCAGCCCCATGTGGGCTGTGAGCAGCTGCAGCACAGGGCACCAGCCATGGGGTGGGCAAGGGGCCGCTTTTCCCCCACTCAGCACCAGCTTGTAACCTGGCCCTGCTGCCAGCCTGGACCCCGCTCCAGCTCCAGGCTCACCTGTCGGGGCTGCGCCACAGTGGCAGCAGCTGTGGCCCCCCCACTTGCCATGTTAGGCAGCATTTGCTGCTGCTCCTGCCTGCCCAGAGCTCATACTGCTGTAGGCTGCAATGAGGATGCCACCACTGCCTCTGGGCAGCCCAGTATGGGAGCTCCAGGTGGGCAGCAGCAGCAAACACTGCCGGTCATGGCAAGTGGGGGGGCCACAGCTGCTGCTGCTGCAGCACAGCCCCAACAGGTGAGCCTGGAGCTGGCATGGGGCCCAGGCTAGCAGCAGGGCTGGTTTACAAGCTGGTGCTGAGCATGAGGGAAAAGCAGTCGCTTGCCCGCCTTGTGGCCAGTGGTCCACGTGGCAGCCACTCACAGTCCTTGTGGGGCTACTTGTGCCTGCTCAGGACAGCCCCACGTGGGCCGTGAGCGGCTGCAGCAGGGAGCACCAGCTATGGGGTGGTCAAGCGACTGCTTTTCCCAGCGCTCTGCACCAGCTCCTTCCCTGCCAGCAAGCAGGGGTTGGGGCTGTGCATGCCCCCTGCCTGTATTGAGGTGCTGGGGGGCACTGGGAGCGAGTGGGTGCAGGAGCACAGGGCCCGCCCCGGTATCCCAGGGCCCAGAGCAGGGCGGCAGGAGTACAGGGTCCCAGCCAGCAGGGGCATATGGAGCCAGGCCAGCTCCCCCCTCTCCCTGCTGGTGCAACCCAGCCCAGCTCCAGAGACCCCTGCCAGCCTGTGTCCTGTTCTGGGCCCCACTGGTGCTAGTCCTGGGACATTGGTCCCAAGATGGTGACCAGGGGGTGGGGCACCTGTCAAGGGGCAGGGCTACCCATGCAGCCCTCGACAGATTGCCAAAACTGGGTAAGCGGCCCATCACCTGAAATAATTGCCCGCCCCTGCTATAGGGTAAAACGGAATTAAATTTATCTTAATTTGACAAATTTCAATTTTGCATTTCATTTTTTTGGTACAGTCATCCCTACTTGACTGGGAGCTTTAAAGCATAGTTTACAGATGAGAAAGATCAGTGTAAGCAGATGTACTAATCCAGTAATCTTGAACATTTATATAAAATACAAAAATCTGACTGTTGAATTGCTAATCTATTCAGATTTATGGACTACATTGACCTCTGAGTTGATGAGAAATCCTTGGACTGGGATTGTAAAAACAACCAACTCGACTTTTATTCAATCCAAAGCAGTAGATTCAATTCCTAGGATAAGTTATGACAGCTTTAGAGGAGTTCTAAATCAAGCAAAAATTCAAATGTCCCCAACAGGCTTTACTGGCACATAGGGATTGTGGCTATGGTCCTGCTATTCTCCAACAGTACCCTCGCCTGCCACTTGGCATCCTGGGGACCAGCTATACACAACTAGAAAAATCTCCTCATCGCAGATACTGTCATGAGCCCTTAGGGCTATACCGTATTTAAGCCTGCTTTTCAACACCATTTCAAATCAAATGTAGCTTTGGCATATGCCAGACTGTGGCCCTCATCTTAGGTTCATATGGCATGTTCCAAAACCCACTAAAGTTAACCAAAAAATAAATATATCCAGAATTTGCTATTAGTCTAGCAGTGGCTTGGGGCTGCAGACCTCTGGGCCACATGGGTCTTCATGACCCCCTGCCCCCCACCTCCCTTTCTCTACCATGTGGCCCACAGACTGTGCTGCCCAGGCATGGGGGCTGGAAGCAGAAGCTAGAGGAGGGAGGAGAAGCCCAAGGACCCAGACAGCAAGAACGGCAGAGGTCTGTGGGCTAGGTGCTAAGCCCCTCACGTGTTAGACAGCCATGGTTTATTTCATTTCAGTGTTTCTAAAATTGTGCATATGCACACACAAGTAGCATATTTAAGATCTGGCTGAAGTACATTTTCAGAACTAAAAAATAAATAAATAAATAAATAAACAAACAAACAAACTTTCCAAAACACATGTCTTGTCATCTCTGGAAGTGCAATTACTCAGCACAACAGTCAGTCATTGCGTTGTCTGAACACTCATCTTTGTCACAGTTTGAAAGTGACATTTGGGAGCTTAAGTTAATTATGGAAAGTCCAGTTTTGAGTTGTAACATAACTGTGTTAGTTTCAGGCATCGCCAAGCAGCACTTGCTAAGCATCCTACAATCAACTTTGGGAAAGAAAAAACAGGCATCTCCTTTGTTCCAAGGGCTAAATCTTATATTTCTCAAATAACCTCCCTATTTGGAACACCACTTAAGAGTAAAAATATGACATTCATCCTTGTTTACTAACAACAGATTCAAATAAGTAAGTACTGTCCCTTATTATAGGGAAATAAGTACTGATGCAAAAGCCATGGATAAATCAGAAAAAACATCCAAGATGAACAAGACTGCCAACTTTGATAACATGGTAAGCAAAGTAAGATTAATTTGAGCAATGGCTGAAATGCAGTTTTGCAGGATACTTAACTGGAGAATTAAATATCTGCAGAAGAATTAAATGGATCTAATCTGAATATTTAAGGCAAGAGAAAATTTAAATCTGAAACCAAGAGATAAGATGGTATAGAATGGCAACAGGTCTGTCAGTACCTGCCCCATAGGGACCCCCAACTTTTAGGTATTTAAGCACAACCAATTTTAAAATGGACTATCAAAGAATAAATAATTTCCAGCTGTTAAAAAACAAAATAAAATTGGCAGAGATAAAGTAACATTGAACCATCTGGACCATTTTCTGAGTGACTGCCAAAAAAAAAAGAGCGAATAAAAAACCCAAAAACATTGCAACTGTTTTTCCCCCCCTCAAGAAATTTCCTCAAGACTTCAGCATACCAGGTCTCTCTTTCTCTCTCCCTACCCTATATTTACCAGAATCCAAGGCACCATTGAATTTAAAAATTACTCCCAAAATCAATTAGATTCTATGCATGGAAAATGTGTAACTTCGTTATAACTTTCTAGGTATTAAATCTAATCATCAGTAGTCTTAAAATTTCTCCCTCCCACTGCTGCAGCAAGGGGGCATGTGGGCGGGGGTGACAGACAGGTGGCCCCCTTGCCTCTTATCTCCCTCCACTTGTCCCCCTGTTCCCCACAGCCTCAATCCCTTGCCTACCCCGCCCCCCAGCCTCTGCCTCCTACCTGCTACCCCTGAAGTCTCCATCCTTTCCTGGAGTCCCCCCCCCCCATCTGCTCCCCACAGCCTCTACCCACCCACCTCTCGCTGTCAGTCATGGCTCCAGCTCTACTTCCTCCAAAGCCCTGGAGCACATGGAAGCTCTAGCCCCTTTCCAGGCACAGAGCAGTGGCAGCAGCAGCTCCAGTCCCAGGATGCTTCTGTATGGCTGATCAGGGGCCAAAGCTTCCATGTGCTTCAGGCCCTAGGAGGGAAATGGAGCTAAAGCCTCACCCAGAAGTAAGTGGCAAGGGAAGGGGCAGGTGGCTGCTTTAGCTGGGACTGGTCCCAACCTGGGTTTGGGAGTCAGAGCTGCAGTAGCCACCTGCCTCCCACCCTCCAACCTTGTATACAAATCCAAGACAAGAGGGCTATCTGCACCCCTATGTTGAATGGGGAGGAAAAATTTCATCTTGGATCCAAGTAAACGTGTGTATACTATACTATAGTATACATGCACACACACACCATATATATACAATTTCATGTACACACGTGTGAGCTTAAGGAGTTGTTTGCTTAAACAAAACAAACAAACAAACAAAAAATCAGTAGGATATACCTATTTCACTAAGTCACATATCTTGATATTTATTTACACAAGACAGTCACAACAAGATAGCCATAATCACAAGAATGCTGGGGTTATCTGATCCCAGCATTCTTTCCTGCCCATGGCAGGGGGTTGGACTTGATCATCTGCCTCTCAACCCTAACAACTATGAAGCTTCCAAGAAGTGTGTGTGCACATTTCAGTTGGACTTTTCCAATAGAGGTTTTTAATTTTTTGTTCATCTTATTTCTTAAGGAACATGTCATTCTTCAATTGACAGCCAGGGATGTATTTATTGCCTACTCTGGAGGAAGGACACTTTGATCCATGTTTATTGGACCAGTGATTACCAGGTGGCATGTGCTTAGCTTACCAGTACAATGATTTAAACTACCAAGCCGTAGATTCAAGAAGCATGAAGTGAATTGAATTCTCTCAGAGTACCTTTACCTGTGAATGATTTTGCAAGCCAAACCAAGCCAGCAGCAGTATTTCAACAGCTTCTTAAACCTTAAATCGTGCCTTCAGTGACACTGCAAAACCAACTGCCTTCTATGAATTTTCTGAGATTTAACTGGAATTGTATTAACTATTCTGTTAAAGGCATTCAATAAAGGAAAAACCTAGTTTCTTCTACTAGAGTTCTTGGCTCCATTATGCTTACCTGATATAGCAAAATTATGTGCGTGTGTCTGAGACACTAAAAATAGGTAAAATAGGTACCATTTTTACAATGATATTTTCACGCTGCAACTGCACGGCAGATGGGGGAGGGGGGAGCATGGGACACGGATTAGGAAAGGCTCAGCAGCAGGCTTTTAAAGATCAAAGTTTCCTGAAGTGGGCCATAGGAATTCAAGAAAGTAGCTGGTGTGTGCATCTCAGGTACACAATGAAATTATAAAAATCCTCTTGTGGTAGAACTAGTAGCAGTGTTTCCTGTATACCTCCCTGTCAGTACAAGTATAAGGTTGTACCAAGTCAATTGCTGAAGACCCTTGCAATAAAAAGGCATGTTGGGGTTGGGGAGAAAGAAAAGGATGATCAAGACTAAAGTTTTAGCCTTAACTCAGCTTGTTTTGTCATTCTAAACAAGATCACCACCATGTAAGTAAATTGAGTAACTGTTGCCAGGATAATGCTAAAAACTGAATGCATAGTTTAAAAACTCTGGTATAATTTTAAAGCAAGTCCTTAGTGAATATTTTCATGGGCATCGCATTTTTCCCCCCACCATTACAAATGACTGGTTTAAGGAGAGAGTCAGCCAGTCAAGACCAACCACCAATGTTCACTATCCAGTATGCACAACATTCCTTTCAGACACTCAATTTCCTTTCAAAAGAAAGTTTCCAAAAAAATTTTTCTAGCAATTCTTCACTACCCAGTCAGAATCTACAATACTCCTTTGCAGTTCTGGTGCTACCAGCACATCAGCCTGTTTTTCAAAACGGTTGAGTTTCGGTGAAGTAATTTTTGTTAAGCCCCAGAGCAAAAAAAAACGAGACAAAACACAAACCTGGTAAAGTAGGAGAAAGTTCATTGTATCCTCCAAACGAAGCATTCCGGACAAGTTTTCGGCCATCGGTTCGCAGAGGAAACACAGCGGATGAAATTCCAGCGCATGAAGAAAACCTACGTCGCAATGGACCTTCTTCCTTCATGAGTTAGATGTCTGTGTAAGGATTATGCTTGCTCAGCAGGCTGGTTAACATTAGCTGGTTGGAACAAGAACGTTGCAGTAACAGCCTTTTGGCTCATTCTGACTGGTAAGGTCCCAGAAGGGACATGAGACAAATGAAGGACACATGTACACAGTAAAATTAAGATACCAGAGGTTGTCAAAAGAGCAATAAACTGCAAGAGGTTATGCTACCAGCAGTGATTATATTAGGAAACTGGAAGTGGAATGTCTTTGCCCCCATTCCCCGCCAGCCCACACACTGAAGTGACATCAAGTCTCCAGTCACCTTCTGTTCATTACAGAGCATGAAGCATCTCTGAGCATGAAGCACCTGTCATTATTTAAGACCTCAGATTGGATTTATTTTATAAATTCCTCCGCCTGCTTAATTCTTGAGCCCCAAACATATACCATGCAGAACCCCCCTCTCCCCTTCACAATCTATTGTGCAATTCCTAATTTGAGGCCTCGGTGGCAGAAGAATACACCATCATGACAAATCTGAGATGGATGCCAATATTTTACCTCTATTTTAGGCTCTAGTCTATACACCATTTACCAAAAATGATGACTGTTAACAACAACGCCTCACCACTACTTTACCTTGGATGCAAGGCAGTTTTAATTGCTTTCAAGAAGAAAAGCAAAACAGGTATCCACATTTCCATTTCTGACCAAGGTAAAGTACATGCCAGAAAAAACAAACAAACCAACCAACCAGGATGTTGACTTAAGGAACACATTATTTAATGGGACAGCTAGGTAATGAACCCTAAGTTTTTAATGAAGGTAGAACTGACTTATTTCAAATTAAATTCTGACCTAACCATGTAGGACTCTGATGAATTCAACTTTTACTAATTCTGATTTATAGCACGTAAATCACCAAATAAGCTTCCCTAAACCTGTTTATGCATTGTGTGTAGTCAACTCTTGCTTCCCCCTGACAATTAGCACTTTCACCTCTCTTACTTGTTTTCTTTTCTGCTAGGTACTTCTCTTGTTTCCTACTACACTGCACTTCAAATAAAACCCCTGGTGAAATCTGGCTTATGCACTGGAAAATATAAGAAACACCCCCAACTCCCCCTGCTCTGTCATCCCCTGCCCTCCTAAAAACAAAGAGTTAAGCCAGCTTGGTTCTTTCCTCACAGGATAGATATTTCCTCCTTCACTGGAAATTTTCAGATCAAAATGAATAATAAAATACAGTCTCTGGCTAACACTAAAGCACTCCAATCTCATAAGGGTCCTATGTGCC
Organism: Crocodylus siamensis; assembly: GCF_052110815.1. NCBI lineage: Eukaryota > Metazoa > Chordata > Crocodylia > Crocodylidae > Crocodylus > Crocodylus siamensis. The sequence goes on from NC_143398.1 coordinate 72,563,536, forward strand.
TGAAAGTAGCACTGGCCCACAAATACAGAAGGCAGCTGAATTTTTCCATTTATAAAAAGTTATAGCACAGCAAAATGAGATAGAGACACAAAAAATGGAAAAACGTTTCATCTTAAAACTTGCGGTAGTTTTCTGCTTTTCCTTATCATGCGAAGGATTCTAAAAATGCATGCAGTCCTCTGATAGCCCATTGATTTAAGGCATGACAAGGCAAGAAGGGTATTTAAAAAAATAAATAAATAAAAAGGTTGGGACTTGAAATTCCTGAACCTCATGCCCCATGCAGAAACAACCACAGCTGCAACACCTGGAGTAACTGAGTAACAGTAGCGCTAAGCATTCCAGACCATTCCTAAATGTTGATGTTTCTAAATCTAGCAGCTCAACCCAATTATACAGAACGGGGAGGAAACAAGAAAGAGTTAATGAATGATGTTTCCTACTGTTTAGTACATGGTAAAAATCAGTGAACCTGTCCCATCACACTTGTTTCTGCTTCCTCTTAGTTTTATTTCTGGCCAATCATACTTCACCAATTTATTAGCTATTATTCTTTTTTGGAAAAAAGTATGGCACGTATTTTTCTAGTAATCTCAAAGAAAGACAGATAAATGATTTGGATTCGCTGTAGTTCACAGTTACATTCATTCTGCAGTGAATTACGCAACAGTAAGCTTGCCTTGCTACCATGCTTTTAATATCATTCCATCTTCTTGAAGATGCCTTTTTAATTAAGCAAACAAAGCACTTGTCTGCAGCACCTGCAATGCCTGGGTCCAGTGAAAACAAAGTTATACAGTGCTTCTGTCTACCTATCATTTTAATTTTGTATGCACTTATAAAGCCTAATGTAAATAAGCATATATGTTCAACTAGCGTGCATGTCAATAGTTTGTTTGTTTGTTTTGGGGGGGCAGGGTACAGGAAAAGAGAAAAACTAGACAGCAGGTGGCAGTTTAATAATGCATGCACACCCTGTGAGGTACAGTACTTTCCTCCAGGAATTTGCATTTTAAAAAGGCTTCAGTTCCACATACCTAGTTCCTCAGTCTGAAAATTGAGAACTACATTCTGTCAGGGAATGTTATCAATATATCCCCCAATTTTTGTAAATTGGTACAAGAGAGGAAACCTACAACCAATTTTATGTCACAGTACATCATGTATGTAAGTATTACATGTAGATGTAAAGTTCCATTTCCATTTCTACGATAGAAAATGGCTGTTTTTAAGGCTAGGTTAATTTTTTTTTTTTTAAACTTAATTGTGCCTGCAATTTTGTTATGGGCTTCCACTTTCTCAAGAAAGACTGCTGACATAATTATAAATAATAATTTAGCATAATATTAGAATCTTAAGCTATGTGCTTACATACCATGGCTTCATTTTTACAGGTTACTCAGGAAAGCAAAACCCTCTAAATCTATGGGGAGAGAATGTCTTTAGTGAATCAAGCATAACCAGTTCTCTCCTACTCACTTAAAAATGAGCATAATTAAAACTATGTATTTTGAGAAAAGACTGACGTTCTTAAAAAACGAATTCAATGGGAAAAAGAAGAAGGACAAAAGAAAAGAAAAGATGAATATCCCATTTGCTCCAGCCCACAACTTCTGCAGTTGCTCTGCTGTGTCCACAAGCTGCACTTGATAGCCAAGAGAATCTGTCCTAGCAGAAGGAAAAGAAATACTATCTGAAAATTAAGAGGATACACCCTCCTCTAATCTAAGCACTTTCTCTTTCTCACCACAGATGAGCTAACTGCTCCAGATCTGCTCCTATACTGCCAGGGGAAGCTAATTTTCTCTTCAACCAACCTCATCTTTTTTAGTCCAGGAAAAAGGTATAGGGACAAATCTCTTTAAGGGTCCAAGGACATTTATTCCTTCATTCTAAATCCAGGCCATCAATTTATTAGCTTTGCTACACACTTTCTTTGAGAAACTACTGTTCAATACGTCTGAGTATTGGAGGGGGAAAAAAAAAAAAGCTCTGTTCCCCAACATTTGGTATTCACAAAGTAAAATAGACACCTCATACCTCCAATTGGCTTTTACTATGACACCTAGCCCATGTTTACTATAGCTGAAAGCAGAACCAAATAGAATTATACAAAAAACAAAATGGAAGGGGGGAGAGAAAGACCCACACTGAAGCACTCCATAAAATGCTAAAAAACAACACTAGTTAAAACACTGAGGGATAATTTCCCATTTCATTCCTACATCTTGGCTAGGGACAGAAGTTGCATATAAACCAGTCTAAGTGATCAGAAACTAGTCTAAACCTGTAACAGGATAGAAGTTCAGTGCACATAAACCAGTTTCAAAATGGCTGAAGCTGGTTTAAGATAAGCCTGGTTGAATGTAGACTTAACTGATCACACTTATAGGCTTGGTGGTGCTACACTCGCTAGCACTGCGACCAAAAGCTACTGGGGGGGAGGGGGGGTGTCTTGACTGACCATAAAATGAACAAGAGCCCCAAATGTGATGCCGTGGCCAGCAGAGCAAACCAAACTTTGGCATGCATCTCGAGCAAAACGAGGGATGTCATCCTCCTGTTTAACTCTACCTTATTGAGGCCACAGCTAGAGTACTGCATCCAGTTTTTGGGCCCCCCATTTCAGAAGGAATGTGGATAAGCTTGAAAGAGTCCAGAAGAGAGCCACCCATATGATCAAAAGCCAAAAGAGCAAGCCTTACGAGAGGCTCAGGGACATGTGACTTCAGCCTGGGAAGAGAAGGCTCAGGAGGGACTTGGTGGCTGCCTATAAGTATATAAGGAAGGTGCATCAGGACCTGGGAAAACAGTTGTTCATGAGGGCTCCCCAAGGGATAACTCAGTCTAACAGCCACAAACTTCTAGAAGGCCAATTCAGACTCAATATAAGGAAAAACTTGTTTACAGTCTGAATGGAACAGAGGCATTTGGATGTTTATCTTGCTGGGATTATCCAAACCCTGCAGACTTCTTGCCTCTGGCGGGGGGCTGGACTTGATCTCATGAGGTCCCTTCCAGCCCCTAATGTCTATGAAATCTATGCTTTGGGTCAGACCGGTTTATGAAGCTTCTGTCCCAAACCCCTTCCTGGTTCAAGTTCAATCACAGTCCCACAGCACCCCAGTATGGCTTTCAGCCCTGGCCTGGGCTGTGCTGTCTGCTCCAGAGAGCAGAGCTGGCTCACCCCTCTACTTACTAGCTGGAGCAGTAAGGGCTGGCTCACTGCTCCCTCTCCCCCCACCCCTGGCTGGGGTCGGGGAGGGGGGAGAAGGATGGGGGTTAAACTCACCTTGCCCAGAGTATAGAGCTGCCCTGCCCAGCCCGCTTAATTAGTGCTGGTTGCAACTGTAGACTATAAATCCCAGAGGCACATGGAAGCAGGAAGAGGAAGCGACAAGCAGCCCTAGGAGTCCTGCTACTGTGCTGCTGGACTGCAAATCCCAGAGACCTTGGGGGGAACAGGAAGACTAAGTGCACATATCTCCCAGACTGTTTATAATTTTCAATCTATAGTTTTTAAGAAAAAGAACTATGCTATTACCTTCCCCGACTCCTGCTGTTCCCTCCTCCCCCCGTCCAGTCCCCACCGCAAGCAGAGCACAGGCTGGGCCCCAGCCATGCCTGCTCTGCTGCAGCAGGAAGGTGGGAAAAGACTGAGTGGCTAGCAGGCAAGAATACTCTAGTGCTCCACAGCTTCTGACTTGAGCCACTGCAGGCATGTGGCCATACTTCTTGAATCAAAGATAGATGCATGTTTATTTGCTTATCAGTTCAAACTCTGCAGCTTAGATTAACCAATGAATGATGATGAATCAATTCAGCCTTGGGCTTTTTGATGGTCTGTACTTAGCCCCTCAGTTTAGTCCATCTTAAAATTAAAAAGGATTCCAAATCAATTCTTGTGCATTTGAGTTTACTTGGAGGTGGCTTATTGTTAAATTATTTGGCCCCATTTCTCTTAGAAAAGATGAAACATTGTCGTCTGAAACATACACACTTTTTTCTTGTTTTATAAAGGAATCTAAGGCCCACAATGGACATTTTAGTTAAGGGTGTACCGACAGAGAATTTTTTTTAACAAGCCAATTTTTAAACAAGCCATAATCAGCTGATACCAATCCGACTCAGATATCCAGCCCGGCAGCACGGACAGCAGAGTCCAGCTGATAAGTCTGTTGTGGGGGAAGGGGCAGGGGTAGGGAAGCAGATTGGAGGGCTGGACCAAGGCCCCCACACAGGGGGAGAGAATGGGGATGGGGCTCAGGCAAGGGCTACGCAGCCAGGGCAGGATGCGAATGGAGCCATGAGCAGCTCATCCGGGAGGCACAGGGAAGGGACAGCTCCTGCCACTGCATGCACCCAACCCTAGGAGGGCATATGGGGTGTGCCCCCAGACTTGTGCGGGTTGAGGGCTGGCTAAGGCCAGGGTGGTGCCAGGCTTTTCCAGGTGGAGGGGCTGGGCTACAGAGGGGAACGGGACTGCAGCCAGCCCAAAATAAATTTCCTGTAGCCCCTGCCCCTGCTCTCCATGCTGCTGGGCTGCACTTCTGGCTGCCTGCATGCTGCTCTGCAGCTGCGCACATGCACGGGGCTTTTAAAAGTCTGTGACATTAAAAAAACAAAAAACAAAAAACAGCCACATTAACCAAAAAAAGGTGACTGCCGATACAGTCAACTTTCCTTATAAATGGTGCCAATCTGATATGGGACCAATGTATCTGTGCACCTCTAGTTTCAGTGTTAGGTGACCTCTATATATATATATACTCACTTTGTGCATTTCAGCACCTGGGCTAGGTACAGACAGTCAAAAAGCCTAAGGCCGAATTGATCCAGTCTTTGCAGGTTAGTCTACAATTTACAGATTAAATTGAAACATAAGTGAACAGACATTTTTTTTTCAGGAAATGCAGCCACATGCCTGTTGTGGCTCCGGCCAGAAGCTGGGGATGCTAGAGCACAACTCTGGCTGTGTGTTTACTTCTTCCTGCTGCCCCTAGGGTCTCTGGGATTTGCAATCCAGACTCATAGCAGCAGGACTCTGCAGGGTTGCTCATCACTACTTCTTCCTGCTTCCAGGTGCCTTGGGGATTTGTAGTCCAGTCACAGCCAGTGGTAATTTTGAGCAGAAGGGGTGTTTAACTTGACCCCAGACCCTACCTGGGGTTTGCCCGGGGGTAGAGTAGGGTAGGGCAGCCCCCTCCGCCCTTCATCCCCCTGGAGACTGGACTGCATCACCAGCCAGGCTTGTCCCCACCCTCGTCAGCCAGCCCTCACTGCTCCAGCTCTGGGGGCAGAGGGGTGGGCCATCCCTGTTCTCTGGAGCAGACAGCACAGCCCAATCCAAAGCTGAAAAGCATGCTGGGGGGGCATGATTTAACCTCAACCAAGAAGGGGTCTGGGACAGAAATTTCTTAAACCAGTTTGACCTAAATCAGTTAGGTCTGATACTACACTCAACTAGGTTCATCTTTATCTTCATACAGGTTTATCTTTATACAGGCAAACTTTGGGAAGTCCAGATTTCCATCTTTAATGCCCAAATTAAAATGCACTTTTTAGGATCTACTCTAATTTTAGTGGAGAGGTACTTAGCAGTCAACCTAATTTTGCTGAGTTGGTTTGACTAGTAGTTCTTCAGTCTCAAAAGAAGTAGAGAACTAGAAACTGACTAAAAAGTTACTTGTATAAATAAATACAAGTAAGCTTTCCATGTTCCTTCACTTCTGGCCAGCGCATCTGAGGACAGGATTTTTTTTTTCCCTTTTTAAAGAGCTACTGCTATAACACTGCAATGCTGTTGTGCTCTGGAGGACAAACAAGGGACAGTCTGTACTGACACTGTACATGTTGTGCAGTCAGCATCCCACTTCATTCCATGACTATTGAGATCCAGGCCAGGATTTCTGTGCTCTTAATACAAACAGCACATGATTTAAAGCAGGGACTCCCAAACTGTGACCTAGAGATCCCTAGTGATCTGCAAAGCAGTGTTAAGTGGCCTACAAACTACATAGTGCCTACTACTTTTTCAAATACAAATTTGATAAGTGTAGAAAGAAACCCACAAGAGTTTACCAGTACATTTAGAAATCAAAAGGAAGATATTTTGAACAGAATCTACTCTTCTAAGATCAGGTCTTATGGACCAAAGCATCATCAGATTTATAAAAATGAGAGGGTGAGAATATGGGTGCAATTTTTGCTTCTAGTCTCAGAACTTTATTCTCTTGTATCCACAAAGAGTGTTTTGCTATGAGCTGGAGAAGAATCAATGAAAACAAGCAGCAAAAAAACTACATACTTTTAAAAGACAGGCACAAACAAAAACTACCAAACATGTAGCTACCAGCAAACTATAGGCAGCGGACTAATCAATGTGAACCGTGCAGTAACCAATTCTAAATCCTGACCATATTCCAAGTACAAGTGCTCCCTGGCTTGAATAGTTCAAAATTCTTTTAAAGATAAATTTTAAAATTTACTTAATAAATGCAACCACCTGTATTGTCCAGGTAAAAAATGTAAGGTAGTACAACACCATGCAATTAAAAAATGGTAATTGAGTAAAGCCAACAGACAAAAGGCCCTATTGTCTCAAGTGTACACAACACATTTTTTTCCAAAGTAATCTTTTGACCTATTCTCTTCAAATGAAGGCTGCATATCTCCTGCAAACATTTTGAAGAATATGATGGATGATCCATATTTGCTTGCAGATAAAGCAAGGCTTCTTTGGTAGTAAATTTAAAGCCAGTTGATAAATCTATCATATCACAAGGCTTAAGACATTCTTTTATGATATTGCTTCATATGTACCATTCAGAACTAAATCTGAATGCAGAGAAGAGAGGCAAACAAAAGGTCTAAACACTTCCCAGCACAAACAGCTTGCAAAGGTTGTGGTTTTAATAAGATTTTTTAAAACAGAAAAGTCTCAAAATGCACGGGCTAAACAAAAGGAGAAAAACTTGCTAGGGGATAGACGTATTAGTCGGCACACCAAATTAAAGGTCCAAACTAAATACCACGCACTTAACTCTCCAGAACAAAACAGAACTTTTAAACAAAACTAAATACTGTGCAAAAAATTATAAAAGCTGATTCAAGACACAGGGCTATTATGCAATCAAGTAATGTTACTATTGTACCAGTAACCTATTTAAGGAGTTTTTTCCTTTGGAGGCAGTTTTCAAAAGGAGGAGAAAAAAAGTGTTTTTGTTGTGAGGGAAAGGGGGGAGGGAGAAAAGGAGGAAAGAAAAAAGAACAGGGAACATTTTCTTTCCTCCTTGAAAGACAGCTGGACAGACACAATCTCAAATGAATTAATTCTGCAAAAGCTAAGAAGGGGAGGCAAGCTTCTTAACCAGACAACTATCAAGTACGAGACAGTAATATGGACTGACATTTCTAGCGCTATCCACTGATATGCCTCAAAAAGCAAATCTGTAAACAAATCTCATATTACACACCTGGCACGCGCACACACACAAAATAGCAGTAACAATAATAATAGTTATAATTTTAGAAAACTGGTAGTATACTTGGACTCTGCATATATCCAACACAATTAAAGGTAAACTCCTAAGCAGATAATTGCATTAAAACTTTCTAAACAGCCTGAATTTTACATTTACTTTTGCAAACAGCTGCTAAGTCTCTCTCCTATGAAAGCAACAAGCTTTTAGAGGTATACTTGCCTTCAGACACCACCAGTATTTGATTCACAAGAGAGACATCTGAGCCACAAGCCTGTTCATACTGCAAGCTGTGCTAATCTACAGAGGGAAAACCAATTTAACCCTGCCAAATATCCTCTTCCCTGCACATCGGATTATAGTCACACGTTTGCATCAAGGTTCTCTGCAGCTTGTTGACAACTGCACTTGGTTGTAGCCGGCATCTCACTGACTGCGCTGAATCTGCTCCTCCCACCTAACCACGTAGCCTTCTTCATTACTCAGGTTTCAACAATTTTAAGCTCAGCAGCACTTGTGAAATTCCCCAGGGCAACAGTTCAGGTTCAAGCAGGTCAGCTTTACTGAGATTTACTTGCAAAGAAAGCATTTGTTGAAAAGCTTTATTTTTCTGCACATTTATGGTGATACACTGTGCCTTTTGAACACATCCCCATGAATAGTTCAGATCTCTGCTGCCCCCGCAAACAAGTAAAAGCAATTTTAAACAAGCATCAGTTCTCTACTGTGGGGCATATTGTTTCCAAAATGTAATGCTTTAAATGCGTACACAAAGGGGGCTCACGTTGAACTAGAATTCAATAGGGTATGCTGTTTGAAAAGCAAGAATCATACCAAGATGCTGTCTTTTAAAAATAATAGCATACAGAAAAAAATTAAGCAGGCAAATGTTTCAATTTGACAAAATGAGAGATTTAAAAATTAATAAAAATGGAGCTCAATGCTAATGCCTTACCACCTCCGACTGGGACCCAACTCTTAAGACATTATCCCAATAATATGAGCAAGCCCATTCACATAAAATTAGAGTTTACGGAACCGAGCCCTCCAAAGTATAGCTTAGGTTCCACGAGGAATATTTTTTCCATCATATTTCTCCAAGTCTGAGTGATAGGGCTACTATTTCAATATACAGAGAAAGAAATACAAGTGTTTTCATTTAATACGCAAGTGTAGTTAGTCAAGTCAGACTCTCATTGGTTTACATGGCAGCAGATGTTACAAAGAACTTGGGCTCGAGGTGGTCAAACATATGACCCCACAAGCTACATCTGACCTACAAAGCTTTTTTAACTTGCCCACTGGCTACCGGAAGTTGGGGGCTGTGGCCTGCTATAGAATTCAGGGCCCCTTTGGCCCCAGCTGTTGGCAGTGAGCTCAGCTTGCCACGATCAACCCCAGATCCACCTCCATGGATTCGCTGTCACCCCAGACCCCCAACTGCATACCAACCTGCTTCCCCCCAGCTGGATCCAGCCTGCAAAGAACTGAAGTCCAGATCTAACCAGGGGCCCAAGGTGCGTTTGACACTCCTATCTTAGCTCAAGTAGTATAACTGACTCAGAGTCTTTGAGAGTTCCCTTAATGGGGACAGGCTCAGCTATGCTACCTGCTCAGTCCCTCTTTGCTGCACTTGCAGGGTAGAGTACTTGCTGAAGCCATGATGGTCCAGGAAATGTGACAGCAGGGTTCTTTTTTGCAATATCTTTTATTGGACCAACTCTATAGTTAAGAGAGATGTAGACAAGTTGTGGGGAACAAAGTATCCTTCATCACAGACAATTCATAGCAAGATAAGAGATAAGAGTGCAAGTCAGTTTACCTTCCTAGCCAAATTTAGGCAATTGCAATGAATGTGGCACATATGAAGCAGAATTACAAAATCAACAGGGATCACCAGAATAAGCAGAATAAAAAGCATAAGAAAACTAAGAACTGAAGTTTCAGGCAAAGCAAAAAGAAGAGAACACACATTGCAAAGAAATAACATGATTAAATACTGTTTCATACTGCACTGGTTGAGATCCATTGTCTCCAAGCCCAGTTTAATTTCTAAAGCATTAAAGTATGGCGATATTACCTAAAAAGAAGAGGTCAAAACCAATACATGCAGGCACCTTGACTGCCATTTTAAATGTCCTCTGGGGGGAGATAAAGGTCATGACTTAGCCATCAAATAAGTTCTGTCTTGCATCTCTTCAAATTTGCCCTTTATATTATTCGGTGCACCAGTTTTCATACGGCATTAGTCAAACAGATAGGGAGTGCTCCTTCTGAGATAATCTTACTACACCCCTTATGCCATCTGCTAATGAATTATTGGTTCTCCAATCATAGCACCACTACTTTAAAAAATTATTACATTCTTAAAAGAACAGAAACATTTTCATCAGTCTTTACTCACCTAAAGAATCTCTTGGAAAACCCTCACATAACAGCTAAGCAATTTGAGAGCTGAGGATGATAAACAAAGGCTGTCTGCTGAGCTTTTCCTTAACCATTCATCACTTCCCTTCTTTCTGGGACAGAGGATGCACCAAAAGCTAGGCTGACAGACTTCAAAGGCACAATGGAAATGAACAAGTTATATAAACCAAACTGGATTTAAAAACAGCCTGGAAGAAAGGAGGAATTAATTTGGGAGCTACCAAATGGTTATGTTTATGCAATTGAATGAATAAGTTAATTTCAGGCTGAATATGAGCAGGAAGTTCTTAGCCTCTATAATTTATTAGCATTTAAAGCTAGACTGGATGCAGTGCTCTTATATTCTGTTTAGAAAACAATTTTGTTTCAGCAGGAAGATGCCCTGGATAATTAACATTAACTTGTTCTACCATTATGAGACATACCATTACACTTCTGTTACTGTATTCAACGTGGCTTTGACAAGAAAGCTTGCAAATACTGAATTCATTTTTGCTGCTGTAGGTTTGCTTTTTGCCCTTCAGTTCAATGGCATTGGTAGAAACCGGTTTCTGTTTGTTTAGAGCACTGTTCTCTAGCCCTCAGTGCCAAGTTGTTAGCGATTTGAATTCCACAGGAGTTTGCCTAAGAAGAGCTTGAAGTCTTTTAGAACTGAACATTACCAAGAGCTGCCTTTAGTACAAGTTGGTGATTCTGTACTGCTAGCCAGCTCTTAGTAATATTCAGTTCTAAAAGACTTCAAGCTTTTCTTAAGCAAACTCCTACTGAATTCAAATGCATCACACACGTTTATTTATTTACCTACTAGTTTTCTTTGTCTATACACATACACACAGTGTAACTTCATAAATCCAGCATGCTGAGGACCAAGCACTTGCAGAAAATTTGAAAATGCCACACTTTTTAAAATCGGTGCAGCAGGAGAGGGGGCGGAAGAGGCTGCATGTAGAGCAGCGGCACGGGGGGTTAATGGCAGTGGCACCAGCCGCCACATGCAAGCTTCCCTCTCCATGTCTGGGAGGGCAGGGGGAAGCACCGGATTTTTGAAAATTCTGAATCTCTGGCATCTGGATTTACGAAGTTATACTGTACAAACAGGTTTCCCCTTGTTTTATGCCATGCATACGTTCCTGGAAAACAGCGGTAACTGTAAGTTGCATAAAGGGAACCCACTGTATAATGTAACAGATAGGGATACATTCCAAGACCTCGACTGTCCTGACCCCCAGACCCATCTCTACCACTTTTACAAGACAATTTTGGTATTCACCAACAGCAAACAGTACACACAAGCACAGGGAACTATCATAATGGGAATGGCAATGACAGAAACATGTCTCAGACAACAAGTAAGGAGCACAGCTCCACACAGGACACTATATGATGGTGCGCATCACACACACAATGCACCGCACAAAGCAGCTGAGTGCGGGCTTCCACCACACCAGTCGCATAAGAGTGAATTTATCATCTCACATAACATTTTTGGTATAAGAAGGGTGATCGCAAAAGAGCAAATTTGCACATACAGAATCTGCATAAAGCGAGGGAAACCTGTATAGAAAACTAGCAGGTAAACAAACATATTACTTGTGTCCTGGTAGCACTTACAAGCAAAAACTGAATCACTAGACTTCGCAAGACTCCTGTCAAAGATCCTTCTAACATACAGTATTTCATCTATTTATGATAGCTGCAGTTTGGTTTGTGTCCTCGCTTCATGAAGTAGCAGTAAATGTACACGGCCACAGCAGAAGCATTCATGTTGTGACCCGTCAGATTAGAACAAAACTGCTAAATTTCCACCCGTCATCAACAAAATCACAGACATGCATGATTTCTAGATAAAAACATCTAGGGCACTTGCACACGTACAGCAAGGCTGCTCCAACGCACTGTAATTACAGTGTGTTGCAGCAGACTCTATTGAGTCTGCTGGAGCATGGCAATTACCATGCTCAGCAGACGTGGCATCACAAGCATCAGCATCCCTGTACTGAAAAGTGTTGGCAGGGGCACTTTAACTAAAGTTTGTTGAATGACCTTCAGTTAAAGCACCCTCCATTTTCAGCATGGGGACACTGATGCATGCAATGCTCCAGGTGCTTTAGATAGAGGCTCTCAGAGCCACTCTAATGAAAATGCCCCTCCCTCCAGCCCACTCCTGGAGCACATGTATAAACACCCGTAGTTTATAACAAGGACTTGAGAAGTAAGTGTACAGTAGCTTAGTTTTTTAAAAGGTAATGAAATATGATCTAAGCAGGTGTTTGGCAAGTGAGCACTGGAAAGAGAAACGATAAGGAACGACTGGTTTCGTTGTGTAATGGTGATGCAAGGTCTAGGGAGGCGTGTGTATCAGCATGTTTTATAAATAGTAACAGACCATCTATTATATACAGAACCCATAAGAGAAAATTTGGGGGCCTGGAAGCATCCTAGCAGTGGGGAGCTTCCACCTCCCATTTTAGAAATAGCAACTAGAGGAATTCTGAATTGAATGAATCCTTTTTTAAATCAAGTTTCTAGAAGATATACTTCGGCTTTTTTCCACATACTGCTTGCAATTATTTTACTCTTTATAATTGAAGGTCTCTTTAAAAAGAAAAAAACCCCTATCAACTTTTGCTCCTACCCCCAAGCTTGGGTTTGGTATAACTGCCCCCCCCACCCCCCAATTCACAGACCATGGTTTCATATAACACAAGGGTCACTGCCGATGACAAAGATCTGAAGTACTATTTATATATTTAATTCATAAGGTCAACTAAGGAGACATCTGAAACTACCTCTTAAAAACAACAAAATTAGTCTGTACCAAGTGACTACATTAAGCAAATCCTCAGCCCTTTCCCACTCTGTGAAAATAACTTATCTAAATTACACTGAGGATACTCTTAGAACACACTACTCAGCAAGACAATGTAAAGAAGCACTCTCTGCGCACCAGGAGTGCTCACATGGGACATTAGTTCAGAGTAGCTTGTCCACTGCAAATTGGTCCATGCCAACTTCCCCACATAGACAGGCATAAGGTTTAGAAGCGGAGAAGTATACAGATTCTTAGTTTAAACATTTGCTTTGTGTGCTACCTATCACCATCTTTTGGAAAAATGAATAAATAATGTTTTGTTTCAAAGAAAAAAAAAAACTGTTTAGAGTCACTGGTTGCCCAGGAGTAAAGGGCAACATGTGTCTTGCTCAGTTGAGTCTGTTTGCTTAACATCACCAGGAAATGAGGGAATTTGACTTAAATAGCCCATGTTATAGTGGTTAGGCATGTTCCAACCAAAAATAAGGCACCGGGTGGCACCAGACCTTTCTTCCTTCAACTCCAACCAAAAAAGAGCCTCTCCTCTCCTGCTTCTAGTTGGACATGCCACTGAAATGACTCGAGTCAAAGAGCTTCCTAACTAGCACTCAGTGTTTCCCTGTTTGCCCTCTTGACTACCTCTGGCACACGAGACTAAAAATTAGCTTCAATGTCTTGTTCTTCTTTGGTTCCAATGCCCCCTTCCCTTTTCTGACTCCACATGGCTATCTCATTTGCCAAAATGAGTTCATCTTTTATCACTATGCTGGAGACTCACAAGTTTCTCTTCAACTCCAATCTTGCCTCCTTCCCCCTACACACAATTGAGCTCATCTTTTAGATGTCTACTCTTGAAAGTGCAATATTCCACTAAAAGTAAATGTAATCAAAACTTCCTTACATTTCCTCCAAAAACAGTCCTGCTACCTCCCTCTCCACCTGTCACTCAAGTGAGTACTCTTCAATTCAGTCTTTCCACTGAACTACCACCATAAAAAGGGCCAATCTAAATCTTGGCATTTCTTCTTTCCTACCATCTTTAAGATCTAGCTTTTACACTCTGTTCATACAATTTGTACTCAACCCAGGCCCTATTCCACATTTCTATTACTAATGCATTTCCTTCCTGTGAAATAAATCTTGCTTCACTTTTATCTATCTTCAGAAATGCTTGGAAGACAGGTTTCCCAGCTTAGCACTTCAGCCTACACATGTTCCGTATTTCTGTTCTGCAATGCTTCCCTTTTTTTCCCCCCCCACCTACAACACAAAAATGTTCATCTTCAAATGTAAGGTTCTTTGCAGCTTACCAAAATGCTAACCTTTATTGCAGGGTCAGCAATGTTTTTGGCCAGCGTGCCACCCAACCTCAACCCCTGGGACGGCTCTGCCTGGGACTGCAAAACTGCCCAGTCCCCCCAAACAAAAAGCATGTCTATAAACAGAGACACAGAAAGCACTTTCACTGCTTTTCATTTTCAGTATGGGACCCTTCAGCAAGAGCCTTTTGGCTCTAAATACATATCTGAGACTACAGTTTAAAAGTTCCTTCAGTCAATACATTTCAAAAGAAAGAAACGTTACACAATTAACAGCTACAGGAATAGACATTTTCAATTACTTATTCAGGCAAGCCACCAAATAGTCTGAAGTCAAAAAACAACAACAAAATGCAAGGTCAATCTATGAGCATACCAAACCTTGATCGCTCTATAAAGTTGCTCAATCACTTCTATAAACATGGCTATATTTTAATCCAAGTCTTGTGATATGGCTTATGATTGTCAAATCAGTTAACAGTAAAGCATTCTCCAACTACTCAAATGTAGCAGAGCAAGGTACAGCCAAGTTTATTAGTACCAGCCTGCCACCCTCAGGCTGGCTATTTTACCTATACCAAAATGTGAGAAGCAAAAGGTGTATTTTTTGAGATGTTGTTGCCGGGCCATCACAGATACAACAACACTCCAATCTTGGTACTGTTGTAGAGAGCCACATGTCCCTGACAAAAATAAAAGAGCAAATGTGCAATGTCAAAAGGCAACAAGGCCAGATTTTTAAAAAGGTATCTAAATATACAGACAAGAACTTAACTTCGGTCCATGATCCTAATGACAACATGGAAATGTTAATTACTAAATAAATTCAAAATAAAGGCCCAAACTGCATTAGTCACATATGTTATTAACTGTTTTCCCTCCTCAAAAGATGAAGGAGCTGTTTTTCAGGATCAGCTATTGTTAGGGCCTCTATCCATGTTCTTCACTCTCTTTCTCCCTTCTGAAAAGCTCCTAGCCATCTTGTAAATTCTTTGGTTACCACATAGCTTCAAATTGGCTGCCAACCATAGCTTGCTTGGCTGCCTTTTCTCAATTAGCCTGTTAGTTTATTTAGCAGTTTCAACTGCTTATAACCAAAAAAGTTTATTTTACAAGTATAATATTCCATAATGTAAAAAAGATGCTGGAATGGAGGACAAGGTACTCAAAAGTTGGAACGGATAAAAAATAGGTAGCCTGTTTCAGTGCTTTACTTTCCTCCTAGTAAAAGTTTACCCTGGGCATATCTACACGTGATATTTATTGGCCAAATTCTGGCACAGTTCATGCAAAGCTAATAGCTCCCGGGCACTGCGGTTACATGTGCAGCCAGGACCACAGGAACTTGAGCCATATTGAAGCACCCCTGGTAGCAGGGGGCTCCATCCTCTTTAGAGTCACCCTTCAGATAGTTGAAGGCTGCTATTAAATCCTGCCTCAGTCTTCTCTTCTCCAGACTAAACAAGAAGTCATGAGGCCCCTAACCATTTTTGCTGCTGTCCACTAGACTCTCTCCAATTTATTCACATCCTTTCTGTAATGGGGGGGGGGTCCAAAACTGGACATAGTACTCAAGATACAACCTCACCAGTACCGAAAAGAGAAAAATGATCACTTTCCTCAATCTTCTGGCAACATTTCTACTAATTCAGCCCTTCTTTGGAAACAGAGCCAACACTGTTGGCTCACATTCAGCTTATTGACTACTGTAATCCCCAGGTCCTTCTCTGAAGAGCTGCTGCTTGGTCAGCAAGTCCACAGCCTGTACTGGCACATGGGACTGTTCCATCTCAAGTGCAGGGCTTTGCACTTGCCCTTGTTGAACCTCACAAGATTTTCTTTGGTTCAATCTTCCAATTTGTTGGAGGTCTCCGAGTCCTACCCTCCAATATATCTACTACTCCCCCCCCCACCTTGGTATTATCTGCAAACTTGCTGAGGGTACACTCTATCCCATCTTCCAGATTGTTTATGGAAATACTGAACAGCACTAGCCCCAGGACCGACCCCTGGGGTACTCCATTCAATGCCAGCTGCCAACTAGACATCAAGCCACCAATTACTACCCTCTGAGCCTGACAAGCCAGCTAGTTTTCTATCCTCCTTACAGTCCTTCTGTCCAACCCATGCTTTCTTAGCTAATTTGTGAAAACATTGTAGGAGACCATATCCAAAGCCTTGCTAAATGCAAAGTATGTAAAGTCTGCTGCTCTCTCCACATCCACAAAGCCAGTCATCTTGTCATAGAAGGTAAATCAGGTTGGTCAGGGATGACTTGTCCTTGGTGAACCCATGCTGACTGTTCCTTAGAAGTGGATTCATCCAGGATCTGCTCCATGATTTTTCCAACGATTGATGTGAAGCTGATAAATCTGTAGTTCTTTGGGTCTTCCTCCTTCCCTTTCTTAAAGATGGGCACTATATATTTGTCCTTTTCTGATCATCCGTGACTTCTCCAAATTGCCATGGGTTCTCAAAGTTAACAGCTGACAGCTCTGCAAGTCACATCAGCCAACTCCCTCTGCACCCTGGACTTGTACACATCTAACTTTTCTAAATGGTCTCTAAACCTATTTTTACTATTGTTGGCTCTTCACCTCCTCTCTGCTGCCAGATGCAGTAGCTTGGTAGCTGACCTTGCTTGCGAAGGCTGAGGTAAAAAGGCATTCAGCACTTCAGCCTTACCCTTAACACATCTCTAGGTTGCCTCCCCCATTCAGTAAAAGGACCCACACTTTCTCTGATCTTCCTGCATCTTCACATAGGATGCCTGTTTGGAGCAGATCTGCTTCACTAGCATCTAAAGATGTTGCTGGGGCTGTTGTCCTTCAGCATTGGGCCCCTGCTACTCCTGAGACCCAATGCCAAGACAATAGTTATGAGTGCCATGCCCCAACTAAGGACATGGCAGAGAGAATCATGTGCCCTGGGAATCCTGCTGCAGATGCAGACCTTAGGAATTGCCCTGAAGAGGGGTTCCTGGGGTCCCAGGATCATATCCTGGAAGCCCTGGGAGCACTTACCAGGGCACAGCTGCCTACTCTCTCCTGCCGTAAGTGAACAGATGATGGACACAAAGAAGTAGCACAAATTGTGGCTAGGAACTGGTATGCTCACAAAGGGCTAAGACAAAGAAATCTATTTGCTCACATTTTGTGCTGCCATAAAAACTGTGGTGGCAGAAAGGCTGTATGTTGCAGCCTTACTATTTTAAAATATTTTTTGCAGTATTTAATACACAAGTGCCTGACAGCATCACTACGTTTCTGCAAAAGGCAAAGACAAAGGCAACATAGCTTAGAAGAGTTGTTTAATGCAGCTATCCTTGAACATTTAGAAATGAAAAACCATTTTGAAGTACTAATTACAGATTCTTTCAAAGTTTAAACCATTTAAAAACAGCAAATGACAAGGAAAAAAGGAAGAGAAATATAAAAAAAAAAATCTTCAACTAGCTTAGTATTACTTTAAAAGCTGTCATTTGATTTCTATTTTGTCTAGAATTATGTTCTATTACCTTTATATTTTCAAGTAATTCCTCTTAAAATGAAACTTTACTGCAGCTTGCTGATCAGACAGACTCATAAAAAGAACCCCTGATTAAAAGCAAAGCATCATGAAAAAAATATTCAACAAAAAAACCCAACCCACCTACCCCCCACTGGGCAATTCAGAATTTATTTCACTTACAGAATTAGTTTACTTAATGATTTTCTCAGTCTTTTTCTGGTTATACAATCCCATGAATAAGGCATTCACTTCATGTCACACATCCAGTACAATGCTATCTTTGGAAAATGTATTAGGTTCTAGCACTGTCACAGAATCCCAACATTTCTGCAGTCAATTTCATTGCAATCCCGTACTCCTCCAAAAATGCTTAATATATTCTCAACTTATTTCTAAGACTAAAATGGTATTTATTTTTAAAATCCAAAATATTCTCAAAAATAGACTGCTTTATTACAAACTCAAGAGATAAATGTAATATGATAGCTGACAGTCTTAAAGTTTAGATCTCATGCAGAACCCCTCCCACAAACAAGCTACTTGTGTACACCAGGAGGCATGCCACAGGATCATCATAAACTGAACTAAAACAACGTTTTATTTGCCTTTATAAATAGGTCTAAGTCAAATATAACCTTTATTTTGTGACTGCTACTTTTAAGCTGCAGGTACATAATAAGCAACTCAAACTTCATAACTACTAAAAACAAATATGCGGTTTTCAGAAACTAAGCACTTTTCAGACAATTTTTGCTCCTATCCATTAGGCACTTGTTAAACTCCACCCTTAACTGTTTGTGAATGCACGCAGCTATTTATATTTATTTTGCAAAGTTATATTACATTATTTATACAATTTGGTTTCTGCATGTCTCAACTTGCAAAGTATTTTATTTTTTTAATGGCAGAGCAAACTAACAGATTTAATAAGAGTGAAATATGGCGACTAGGTTTTTTTTCTTCTGAAGTCATTGGACATGAGATCAATTGTTTCATATGCCATTTGTTTAAACAAGCTGTAGGCTAAATAGGACATACCATTCTTTTTGAGGAGCCACCACAGAAGAGTAAAAGTTAATAAAAATGTACATTTAAAAAAAGTCCTTCACAATAAAATGGATTAGAAAATCATGTGTTTACACTGCACAGAAGCTTAATATAGAAGCTTAAATTTCATATTGTGATGTACGTTGTGCCTCAAGTTGTTGCAATTTAATGCGACAATATGCTGTAAATTAAGAGGCCATTCCAGTATTTATGAAAGCTTATTTCAAACAGACAGCACAAACAGTTTTGGTAAAACCACTGGAATTAACTGCTCTTTACAATTTCCCTTGAATATTTTCCTGATTGTTGGGAAGCATTAAGTCCTGTCACTACCTTTGTTAAATGAATATTTCTCTGAAGTCTAAGCAACTTTCTGGATGTACATGTTTTAGCTTCTAGGTAATTTGCCTGCTTAGGGAAAAAGTAGCTTATTTATTTATTTTTAATGTTATAAAGTTACCTGGGACTTACTTGCTGAAGCAATACAGCTATCCACAAGGCAATTATTACAGCATACACACCACAGGCCACCCCCACCCTTAAAATTAGCTTGTTTCTTCGTAGACAGGCTATGGATCAGCTAAGGAAAGACTGTATTAAATTCCCCGTGACAAGTTCATAAATGCTAGAACTGAAGCATGTTGGGAGAACTCCGAGGGAGCCATCCCATATACATTCTTTTGTTTACAATAGGGTTTTAGACAGACTGCACTTGACACTACACCCTTCACAAGCACTGAATTAATTTTTTTTACGTAATATTACAAGAACAATACAGCCATGCTCTTGCTAGTTTTCTTCAGTCGATTAATTTCAGACAAAATAATGACTTATTTGTACTGCTGAGGCAAAGTACAGTAAATAAAAGTGATGGATACTCCATAGCACTACACAATACAGGCACAGAATAGAACCTTATGCTATAAGCACTTGAACCAGTAAGAGACCAGGATGATGATGAGAGAGAAGAACTGACTATTAAAGTGATAAATTCTTTAGTGTACCATGCAGTCTACCATGTCCAAGAGAGACCTACTGGGTTTTAAACTTACAACAGGAATGACAAAGACTGACTATATTCTATCAGGCTTTAATGAACCCATTTGTATCAGCATCATTAAAAAGAAAAAGCCTTAAATAAGAAGCTAAATATTTAAGTGCGCACAGTTCACATGATGTTCACGCACACACACGTGTGTGTGCACGTACATTGAGTTACTGCATTACTAGTCCAAGTGGAAACAGAGCACACAGAACATTGATTGTTAAAGGTCAGTGTTATTTAAACCATCAAACCAAGTTACAGTAATTTACACACAGAAACCATTTCCAGATTACATTCAGACTACAGCACAAATCAAGAGAGATATTGTATTCAGGTGGCAATGATAGATACCAGCCTTTATAAAATACTCCAGAACTAGCAGTCAGCAGCACTGAATATCAGTACAATATAGTTTTTGAAAAGCCTTAACCAGAAGAGAACAATAAAGCAGTATTATTTCTGCATGAAATGACAAACGTCTCTTTTCAGAGTTCTTCACGAGTATGACTTTATGAATAGTACACAAAACGGAAAATATAGTTAAAGGCAGTCCTTGACTTACAACATTGAGTTACAACTTTTTGCACTTACAGCATTTATAAATTGACATCCTGCTTCAACTTTCTAATGTCAGTTTCGACTTTGGAACACTTAATCCAACGCAACACCATGCCAGCGAACAAGTTCGCTGCACCACTCATCTCCCTGGACAACACCTGTCCAAACTCCCTTGGACACTTGAAGAAAGCAGACGAGACTCCAGAAAAAACCTGCAGCCAGGACTCCTGAGAAGACTCCAGCCAAGAACCCTTCAAAAAGTCCAGCAAAGTCACCTCAAAGAAGTCCCTCTAAATCAACATGATTGCTATTTACAATATAAATACATTAAATGTAGCTATATTATTAATCTATAATTGATCAAATACAAAATTCTTGGGTATTTTTGGTGAAAAACAGGGTATTGGGCCTTGGTTCAGTAACCAATCCTGCATTTATAACATCATACTTCGGAACCAAATTTTCCCATAAGAAACAAAGCTTCGACTTAAGACAGTTTTCAGCAACCAACTGTGTTGTAAGCTTGTACAATGAAAACCTCAAGATTGAATCAAAATATAGTAAGCTGGGAAAGCAAAACATTCTATCTGATTTCAGGAATCAACTCAAGTGACCCTTATTTCCCCTTATCCTTGGAGCTGTACTTCATCAGTGACTTGGATGTGGGCGTGAAGTGTACTCTGTCCAAGTTTGCAGATGATACTAAATTGTGGGGAGAAGTGAACACACTGGAGGGCAGGGAATGATTGCAGGTGGACCTGGACAGGTTGGAAAAAGTGGACAGTACACAATAGGATGCAGTTCAACAAGGACAAGTGCAGAGTGCTGCATCTAGGGCGTAAAGATATCCAGCACACCTGCTGGTTGGGGAATGACCCTCTCAGCAGCAGAAAGGGATCTTGGAATCATAGTGGACTCCAAGATGAACATAAGTCAGTGTGACGAGATCCTCAAAGCTAACCACACTTTATCATGCATCAGCAGATGCATGACAAATAGAACCAAGGAAATGATACTTCCCCTTTATGCAGCATTGGTCAGACCGCGGTTGGAGTACTGTATCCAGTTTTGGGTGCTGTACTTCAAGAAGGATGTAGATAACCTCGGGAGGGTCCAGAGGAGAGCCACTTGTATGGTATGGGGTTTGCAAGCCAAGCCCTATGAGGAGAGATTAAGGGACCTGGATCTCTTCAGCCTCCGCAAGAGAAGGCTGAGATGTGATGTTGTGGCCACCTACAAATTCATTAGGGGGGCATGCAGCAAGGGATCAGAGATGTTCTGTTCACCAGGGTGCCTCTTAGGGTAACAAGGAACAATGGTCACAAACTGACAGAGAGCAGATTTAAGCTAGACATCAGGAAGACCTTCATGGTAAGGGAATGCGCTTCTAAGGGAGGTGGTGCTCTCCCTTACCTTGAGGGTCTTTAAGAGAAGGCTGGATAGGCACCTGGCTGGGGTCATCTGGCGCAGCACTTTTTCTTGCCCAGGGCAGGAGGTCAGACTCAATGAGCTGTTGAGGTCCCTTCCAACCCTAGCATCTATGAATCTACAACTATTGTTGCTGTAACTCCTCACTGAACAGTACAATTACATCTCAGCAGCATTTAAGTGATCAAATCAGAAGTAATTACATCATCCAATCAGGGTGTGTGCCCTGCGCTCCGATGACAGGGGTGGTAGTCAGGCAGGGTGCTGAGGAAAGGGTCAGCTACTCGAGCAACCAAATACTTAACTACGTACAATTTATTACAAGAATAAAAATACAGACGCTTAATATAAAACAGAATATTTACAAGGCTTAACATATAATACTATATATAATACTCCACAATTCACATAATACCAAATATGAACCAAACAACTTACAACCTATACAACACAATTAACACATAGGGATATTAATCTATATAACCCAAGTAACTTAAGCAAAATATTTCTTTAAACCGTCACAAATAACAATACAAATATACACACTGAGACATTAAAACACATAAACTATACAAACCTTCTTAAAGAATACCCCCAGCTATATAGCCCTTAACACAACCACCTCAAAATAGGGAGTGCACTCAGTGCTTCCCTGAGGGGTTTTCCTGAAGCCCTTCCCCTTCAGGGCTCTGGAATGTGGACATGTCCCTCCCGCAATGAAGGATG
This sequence comes from Crocodylus siamensis, assembly GCF_052110815.1. Lineage (NCBI taxonomy): Eukaryota > Metazoa > Chordata > Crocodylia > Crocodylidae > Crocodylus > Crocodylus siamensis. Next base: position 72,585,889 of record NC_143398.1, read on the forward strand.
GAGGCTGCAGACCCTCCTCACCCATGTCAGCCTCCTCTGCAGGGCCCGCTTCCCCACTAACTCATGCTTCCTCTCTGGAGAAGGCAAGGCTTGTCCCCTGGTGGCTGATCCCACAAGAGCCTCTCCCCAGTAGCGCCTTTGGCCCAGCACCCTGCACTAGGTACCCAGGACTCTCTCTCACAGGTACCCTTGCAGGCTTGGACTCCCCGGTCTCACACTGCCAGTTCTTCCCTTTCCCGGGCCCTGCTCCGGGCACTGGGGCTCTTTTAGTTAGAAGTGGAGCCACACTGCAGGGTTCTGGTCACTCAGCCTGCTTGCTAGGTGGTTCTCTGCGTGCCAACTTGCGTACCGGATGAGGCCTGAGCAGCTGTGAGCTGCTCCCAGGGCCAGCTCTCCATGCGCTGATCTGCACGCTGACTGTCCAGCCATTTGCTGGGTTTGCAGGCTCAAGCCGCCTTGAGTGGCTCCTAGAGCCCGATCCCCACACGCCGATTTGCCCACCACTGAAGCTCAAGCACAGTCCCGAGGATGGCAGCCTCTGGAGCCCTTCATCCCAACCTGCTGAGCACGCTCCCCTTGTACACTCTTCAGGGACTCCACCCCCAAAGTTCTCTGGACCTGGCTGGTATAGTTCCAATTCAGGTCCAGCTGCTCCTTGCCGCCTCCCTTTGGAAAAGGGTGGGGCATTGCTTCCTTTGTGCTGCCTCCAGATTGGTAGGTGGGCTCCACGAATCAAACAGAGACCCTTGATCCTGGGACTGAACCCAAGGTAAGCCTGCTACACTTGGATAAAATAATTTGAGTCAGTATTTTAAAATGGCCTCTAAAATCCACTGTTTAAGTCTGTATCTGTTGGAAAGCAAGTTTACATCAACTGTCATAACTGACAAAAGATGTTCCAGGAAGACGCTGTTGTGAATTAAGATGAAAATAAACACCCCCGCATGAGATTCTCCAACAATCCAGCCTTTCCAAGTGCCACTTGGGATAATACACAAACAATAATCTTCTCTTGCATTATTTACTTCCTTGAAATATTTTTATTAATACAATATAGTCAATATGAAGTCCTGCACAAAAATAGAACTATACAAACAAAACATGAAGAACAGTCACTGAATTACATGTTGTCCATTTTATTTTATTCACTGTCAAGCATAGATTATTTTGCAACAAGAGTCATAGCATACTTTATATGAGACTGTGTGCCATATACCATGTTTTTATGCAATTAACACCTTTATTCTTAATGGTATGAGGATGTACATGTAACATTTTGGCTAGCAGAAGGCAACACATTAAACTGATCCATTAAAAAAAATACTAGTTTTTCCCGCATGATTGTCTAAAGTGTTTTAAGACAATGTTCTTAACAGATTTCTTCAGCAGGTTTCCTTTTTCTGAATTCTCCATTTTAGAAAACAGTATATAGTCAAGAATTAATGTTTGATTAATGCGTTGGAAATAGGTCTTGAACATTTTGAACCCTTTAGTAACAGAAACAGATACCCATCTCTTACCATGGCTGTGGACGGTTCCTGGACTGAGTGATGGCTGGAGTAGCTCTTTGGTTGGAGTGAGATAGGCTTCCTTCCCTTGGCGTTGGCTCATCTTTCCTGGAGTCAGAATATGCGATTCATCGCTGTTTGTTATAACAGCTAAAATATAAAAATTACATCACTTCAACCAAGTGATAAAAAGTAGAACAAAAATACCCCCACAAAACCATCAACAATGAAATTTCTAATCATTAAGAAGCTACCATTCAGATTCAGTCTACGAAACCTTAGTTTTCTAACCTACAGATGTTTTCACTTCCTTAACACGCTAAGTTAAGTGTCCAGGGAAGGAAGAAAGAAGATGACAGGTAGTGCCAAAATGTCTCATCTTCCCATGCACAAACTGATGTGGCATGGTGCAGACTGCCTGGGGGTGCCAGAATAGTAGTCCCCTCTTAAAAATCAGCCAGGGCTGGTGCCCTGCTTACTTTAAGTCCTAGCTATGCCACATTGTAAGACTGGCTAAGGAAACAATAACAGAAGAGGAATAGTGGAGTCAGGGAGGCTATATGAATCCTCCACAGCTGCCCCTTGTGAAACCCTGATGTTAGAGAGGGTTGTATAGCTTTTAAAAATCCAGTTTCCTTTCCTGCTTCTGTGGTAAGCCATGGCCCAGCTGACCACACAAGTATCTTATGCATCCAGACCCTGCATGAAGTTCACCAGCCCAAGCAGCATTCCTCAGTGGTAAATCCAATGCAAAAGAGATGCATTTCACTGCGAGAAGCTTAGATTTCTAGCAAAGGGTGGAAAGAGGAACAGGCAAGAGACAGATAAGTAGTAATACACAGAAGTAAAATAAATGTTTCTCCTGTGAAAGCTACCAAAGGTCAACAGCTTGAGAGAAAACGCTCTCTCTCTCCCCCTCCCACCCTCTTATAAAACATACTAGGTTATTATATTTGTCTGAATTCAAAGTGACTTTGATTTTAAGATAATCCCCTAGTAATTAGATTCTATACATGGAATTCTAATATTCCATGTACAAAAATCTAATTACTAAGGGTCATCTTAAATTCAACCTCTCCCCCCCACCCCTGCCCACACAGACTCTCCCTGCTGTTGTAGGAAGGTAGGTGCCAGATTCCTACCCCCTGCTCACCCTTCTGCCACCTGTCACCCCTGCTACCTTTGCTGCTTACCTGCCCTGTGCTTGTGCCTCCTTCCTTTCTGCCTGCCCCTCCCTCTCTGCAACCTGCCCACTTGCTGCCTTTCCTTAGTGACTCTCTCCCTACTGTATGCCCCCCGCCCCAATGCCTCTTCCGCTCTCACACTGCCTGCCAGAGAAGCTTGCCTTTATACTCGTGTCAAGCTCAGGAGCTCAGTATACCAGACAACACTCCAGAGAACAGATAACTGACGCCTTACTTCATAACAATGTAAGTGCCATACTAGGCAAGACCAACAATCCATCTAGCCCAGTCCAGTCCAACAGTAGCAGGAGTGAATGTGTTAGAGGAAGAATATACAAACAGTCAAGTAATCCATCTTCTGTTCAGTACCCTCCTTGGCATCTACCACCATTAATCTTGATAAGCCAGAGGATACATACCTGTTCTTTTTGATAGAGGGAGCTAGCAGGGGTTATTGCAGGGCCCTTGGCATGGCTTTATGAGCACACGTGGTGCTCGGGCCAGGTGCCAGATGACTGGAAGGTAGCCAATGTGGTCCCCATCTTTAAAAAAGGGAGGAGGGAGGACCCGGACAACTATAGGCCCATCAGTCTTACCTCAATCCTATGGAAACTCTTTGAGAAGATCGTCATGGAGCACATCTGTGATGGGCCAGCCTCAGAGATGATGCTCAAGGGCAACCAGCACAGTTTCATTTGGGGCAGGTCATGTCAGACCAACCTGATTGCCTTTTATGATCAGGTCACAAAAGCATTGGATGCAAGTGTCGCCATGGATGTAGTCTTCCTGGACTTCAGCAAGGCCTTCGACACCGTCTCCCACCATTAAGAAATCAGGTGACTGTGGCATTGATGCCTACACAGTCAGATGGATTGCAGATTGGCTGAAGGGTCACACTCAGAGGGTGGTGGATGGGTCATACTCAACCTGGGGGGAAGTGGGCAGCGGAGTCCCCCAGGGCTTGGTCCTTGGGCCTGCGCTGTTCAATCTCTCTATCAGTGATTTGGACGACGGGGTGAAAAGCACCCTGTTTAAATTCACTGATGATACCAAAATTTGGGGTGAGGTGAGCACACTAGTAGGGAGGGAAAGACTGCAGCAAGACTTGGATAGGTTACAGGGGTGGGCTAGCAAAAACAGGATGCGCTTCAACACTGACAAGTGCAGGGCGCTGCACTTGGGCAGCAGTAACCAGCAGCACACTTATAAGATGGGAAACGCACTTCTTGAAAGCACGGAGGCAGAAAGGAATCTTGGAGTCATCATTGACTCCTAGATGAGCACGGGCCAATGTGACATCACGGTTGGCAGGGCTAACGGGACCTTGTCGTGGATCCACAGGTGCATCTCTAGCAGGGCCAAGGAGGTCAGGACACAGCTGGAGTACTGTGTCCAGCTCTGTGCGCCCCACTTCAGGAGGGATGTGGACAACACTGAGAGGGTCCAGAGGAGGGTCACCCGAATGATCCAGGGACTACAGGGCAGACCCTACAATGAGAGACTGTGGGACCTGAACCTGTTCAGCCTTCACAAGAGAAGGCTGAGGGGGGACCTGGTGACAGTCTATAAACTCATTAGGGGGGACCAGAAGGGCTTGGGAGAGACCTTGTTTCCCTAGCGCCCCCTGGCATAACAAGGAATAACAGCCACAAGTTGTTGGAGAGGAGGTTTAGATTAGACATCCGTAAGAACTACTTCACAGTCAGGGCAGCTAGGAGCTGGAACCAACTTCCTAGGGAAGTGGTGCTGGCTCCTACCCTGGGGGTCTTTAAGAGGAGGCTTGATGCCTACCTAGCTGGGATCATTTGAGCCCAGTTTTTTTTCTCCTGCCCTGGCAGGGGGTTGGACTTGAAGATCTATAAGGTCCCTTCCGACCCTACTTCTATGATTCTATGATAGATATTAGTGGATTTTTCATCCATGAATTTGAATCTGGGTATACCAATTCCTTTATGAACCTGGGTATACTCTGCTTCTAAAACCTCCTGCCATAATGAGATCCACAAGTTAAGCACATTTTTATCCAGCACATGGTTATCTCCCCTCTTTGTTACTATAATACCACTACAATGAAATGCAGAAAGTAGTACCTGAGCACAGTGAGCAGCATGAGGAAGTAAGGTAGCAGTCCCCATTTCACTATTACTTGTATTGCTGTAACAGAGGAGCAGAAATCTAAGGCTCTCTTCTGTGCACACTACACCAGTGGTTCTTAACCATTTTAGACTCAGGGCATCCCTCCCACAAATGTAACATTTCTGAATTGAGGCATCCCATTTCAAAACTTAAACTTCATTTGCTTGATACAAAAAATGATAGAGCAAGTGTTCTGTTGCAAAGAACTCAAACGCCATAATGGATCAACATTTTTGACACTATGGATTCCTATCTGAAATTTCTGGATTTACCTCCTGAATCGTGTATGTGTTTGCATACCCAATCTTGTGCACAATGCTTAAAAGGATCTCATGGCACCCTGGTTGAGAATAGCTGCAGTACAACTTAGTGCGAGCTGATACTCAAGCAACTTGGGTAGGAGGAAGACCCCAGTTGCTCACCCTGACTAGAGAAGGGGAAAAAAAGTGGCGTTCAATTCAAGTACTTTTCTCTAGATTCGTGCCTGGGATACTAGCACTCTATAGCACCCCCGAGTCAGCACACATACAAAAATGCAAGAATGAGGAGATTCAGAAAAAGGCATGTTCTAGCCTCTGGGGTTATGAATAGGGACCACCAGAATTCATGCTGGAAGTGCACTTTAATCATTCCCTTAATCCTGCAGTTCCTTTAATCTTGGAGTTTCTCCTGTATACCCCCATCCCACTGATTGGCAGAGGGGCCCTGCCACTTCCCCCAGTTGGCAGGGAGGCAAAACCCACAGTTTTAAGTATGCCATGGCTGTCATCTCCTGCTGCTGATAGGTGGAGGGGCCCCTCTGGCCCTGCTGCTTGCTGCTAGCTGCATGGGGGGCAAAAACTGGCATATTTTAAATTGGAGTTTTCACCCCCCAGCCATCAGGAGCAAGTGGAGAGGCAAATAGGGCTCATCTGCCAAATCAGCAGGGGGGGATGAGTGCAGGGGCACTCCAAAATTAAAGGAGCTACTGCACAGGACACTTCCAGCACACCTAGTTATAAAGAGCTGTAAGAAAGGATGGTCAAGCACTGGAACAGGCTATCTAGAGAAGTTGTGGAATCTCCTGGAAAATTTTCAAGATCAAGTTATACAGACACTTGACTAGGATGGTTTAGTCAGGGATGACCTGAACAAGGGGCTGGATTAGATAACATCATCAGGTCTCTTAGTCCTACTTTCTTATGGATTGTAAGTGTTTAAAATATAGCTTTGTGTCCTGTTCAAATTCTTTTAAAAGCAACAATTTTAAGCCAAGTTATTAAAAAAAACCAGTTAAATCACTTAAGAAGTTTACTCCCTCCTAATGCCTTCTCATTTTTTACTTCTCTCTGTTTACATACCAAGTCAGTGCAACTAGTTTTGTGTTTCTTCTGCTTCATGTAGGCAGAACCTGACAACATAAAAAGTCTCTATATAATGGTACTACAATGCCCTCTACTGGTTACTGTTTGCTAGTGGATCTACTACTACTAAGTAATAATCACTTTCCAAATCTTCTAATTATGACATGGCAGCACCCCCACCCTCTAGATTGCATGCAGTGTCCATATTGTAATCTCTGTAGCTTTCATTAAAAGAAAAACCCTTGTACTGTAAATAGTATCAACTGGTTATTTATATCAAGAGTAAAATATTAAAAATACATACACACATTTATCTGAGGAATTAGCCTGAGAAAATTTATTTCTGGATGCTAACAATATATTAATTTCTAATGGTTCCTAATATTTTTAGCTTATATAGTACTTGGCATGCTTGAGCATGAAAGTTTCAGGGCTCAGGAAGTATATTCTTGATTAGTAATTTAGAAGGCAAGTGAATTAAGCACATGGGATTAATACAGACCACCACAGTTTGATGCTTGCTTGGTAAAAATCAGTCACTTACCACCATGCACCCTGTTAAATGTTTGTAATCCACTGTAATTTTTTTAAAGGATTTTTTTTGCAAAAACCTTATTAGTCTAATAAAAGATATCACTTCTGTCCACAAACCTCGACTGCAATTCATTATTACTGTCATCTCAGCCTTCTTTCCTGCAGCAAGGCTCACCTAGGCAAGGCAACGAAAGTGCAATAAATTACACCTATAAATTATCCTTCTGCTGGCAACTGCTAGGACTCTCCTTCTTCTGAACTCTTTGGCAGTTTAAAATGTTAGTGTTTTAAATTTTAAAATGTTAGTTTAAGTACCTCAAGGTGAGGATTTTGCCTCGTAAATGTACTTGAACAAGTGGAGCTTTTACTTTAATCTCTTCAGATTGATTTTTTTTTTTTTGAACAGTCCACTTAAATCTGTAAAACTGAGATAGATGATCAAGGGAAAGAAAAGAATTTAAAGTTATGACCATTCCAGTTAACACGGTAAGCAGCTCTACAATTCTGGGAAAACAAAGGGAAGACTTCAGTTCACAAACTTTGCTAGAAAATGGAGAGTACCCTATCTTAAGAGCTGTCCCACTCACTTGAGGTTCCCTTTCACCTATGTAAGTTTCTTGTTCTCCAATAAAAAAAACTATACCAATGGCTTAATTCTCAGAAGCGTTGCATACCCAGAACTCCAGGTGCTTCAACACCTCTATAAAATGAAACCTTATGGTTTTTCTGAGGCAGCAGCTTTCGAATCCTAAGTGGTACAACACTCTTTAGGAACTGAGCGATGAACACCCCAAAATATTATTTTGTGAGCTCTATACATAACTCCAATCAGCCACTTCCCTGACAAAGAATCACACTACATATGCAGTCCATCTACAAGCAGCTACAGGGCTTTTACTCCATGTTATTAACTTGTTTGACTTTGCCCTAGTAGAATAATGAAAGTGCCCAAGTGAAAGATTGCAGTCCTAAGAAAAAAAATCCCTGTTAAACTTGTGTTGGCCTCAAAAACACTTAACTTTACAGGAACATCAGTTTTGACATTTAAAAAAACCCCAAAAAAACCCAAGACTCAAACCCTTAGAATCTGCACAGCACTCAAACCACTCAGAGAGTAATGCAGTCAGATACCGAGCTTTTGCTGAAGTCCTGCCAAGATCCACTAACTAAATATTCCTGTAGCTATGTCAACCTCAGAGATGAGATCTGAAAATATCCAAGAGGAGACCCCCCACCCCACTCCCACACAAAATACGGCAATTATGTGATTTCAAAAACACAGCCAAAGATGGTAGTTTCTCACTTCCTATGGAAGCATTTTAAGCACTAGTTTATTGGCAAACAGGTTATTATCTGAACTCCTCCTTTGGAAGCCATGTAATGCAAGAAAGGCCTCCCAGGGCTCACCCTCAGAAGTAGTTTTGAGGCTGAAGGAGTCTATAACCTTCAAAAATGTGGATTAAGACAGCCACATCCTCAGGGTTTCGCAGTGGCAAGCTTATGCAGCTTCTCACCTCAGTCAGATGGTTTTTGTTGAGTCTATACTCAAGAATCAAACACTCCTTGCGCATTGTATATGGAGTCTTGGTACTTAACTGAAAGAGCCTAGCACCAAAAGTCACATGCAACAATCACAGACCCTAAACATTTAATGGATATGGGGTTAATATGGTCTTCAATTTAAATCTTCGTTGTGAACAAGTTTGAGTACCAGAAGGACCATCAGAATCAGCTAACAATTCTACGTAAAATGCACTTTCCCCACACTATTACCTCACACTTACCATTAGCCTGTATTCCAACAGGTGATATGCAATATGTTAGTAAAAACATATTTACCAGAGGTTTATCAATAAAAAAGAAAAATCTATCAAAAATGTTTGAAAAGGCAAAAAGTTTCCTTCTGGCGTGTTCCCCTAATAAAAATGTCCTAAGCACTGTGGCATGCAATGCCTTGGACATCCAGCATCAGAACAAATTTTGACATTCTATTCCATCATTGCCAGGTACAGACGTTCAAAAACAAAAGACAACCATAATCAGCTCCATTTTGCCCACTTGACACTGGCTGGCAACATCAAGCCTTTGACTACTACCCTCTGATCCCGATGATCCAGGGAGTTTTTCAGTCCACCTTACAGTAACTTTATCCAACTCGTACTTTAGCCTGCTTGTGAGAATATTGTGGGAGATAAAAGCCTGCTAAAGTCAAGGCATATCACATCCACTGGTCTCCACACACCCAAAGCCAGTCATCTCATCATAGAAGGCAATCGGGTTGGTCAGGCATGACTTGCCCCAGTGAATCAACACTGCCTGATCCTAGTCACCGTCTCCTCCTACAAGTGCTTAGAAATGGATTGCTTGAAGACCTGCTCCATGATTTTTTCCAGGGACTGAGGTAAGGCTAACCAGTTCTCCTTCAAGATCGGCACTGTATTTCCCCTTTTCAAAACACCCAGGAGCTCTCCTGATTGCCACAAGTTTTCAAAGATGTTGGCCAGTGACTCTACAATCACATTGGCCAACTCGCTCAACACCCTCTGGTCCCATGGACTAGTACACATCTAGCCTTTCTATGTAGTCTCTGACCTGTTCTTTTGCCACTGTTGGCCACTCACCTCCTCCCTAAACTGTGCTGCCTGGTGCAGTAGTCTGGGAGCTGACCTTGTCTGTGAAGACAGATGAAAAAGGCATCGAGTATTTCAGCCTTTTCCATATAGTAAGGGAACCACACTTTCTTTGACCTTCCCCTTGTTGTCGACACGTTTGTAGAAAACACTTCCTATTACCCTCCAAACCCCTGCTAGCTGCAACTCTAATTGTGCTTTGTTCTTCCCCATGTCATCCCTACATGCCCAAGCAATGCTCTTATATTCCTCCCTAGTCATTTATCCAAGTCTTATAAACTTCCCTTTTCTGATTTAGTTTACTGAAGAGTTCCCTGCTAAGCCATGTTGGTCTTCTACCATACTATAGTTGTTAGTTAGCCTTCCTGCACATTGGGAAGGCTAACTAACTTCCTGTGTCCTCAATAAGGTTTCTTTAAAGTACCACCAGCTGTCCTGGACTCTACTCCTCCTCAGACTAGCCTCCTAGGGCAGGGGTTTTCAACCTTTTTTAACAAGTGTATCCCCAGCGGCCCCCTAGGGGGGTGGGGGTGGCGAGCGAATGGTCAAACACGGCAGGGGGTGGGGTTAGCAGCAGCAGCAGCACAGCATCAGTGCAACCCTGCTCTTGTCCTGCCTTGGCCCGCCCAAGACCTTTCAGAGTACTCCCAGGGGTACACATACCCCTAGTTAACATCCCCTGTCCTAGGGGATCATGCCCATCAGTTCCCTGAGCAAGTTAGTCTGTTTTTCTGAAGTCCAGGTCCTTACTCTGCTGCTGTCCCTCATTTCCTTCTCTCAGGATCCTGTCTGTTCTTTTCTTCCCAGCCCCACTCCCCCCTTATAAAAAACCCCCGTTTCACAAAAACAAGAACCAAAACCAAACAGCAACATCCATGTATTGAAGAAAACCGTTGCATTAAAAGTCTGTGACTCATGTGCTCCCACAGAGATGTCCTTTCATATATCTAAGTATAATGTAGGAAAGCAGTCTCACTTACTTGATGGTCCATGGGAGTCTCTGATTTCACCAGGATGCTGTTTGTGCAGTGCAATTGGAGAACGAGGAACAGCAAACAAAAAAGTCCAGGCCAGGAAGAAGCAAAATATGCAAAGGTGGCAGCAGAGGAAAAGAAGAAGGACAGAGTTAGTTATAACTAAAACAACATGCATATCAATACTGAAAGCAAGCCCTTAAAAGATTAACAGTTTAGAAATCAAACAGCTGAAGCAACATAATTGACAAATATGCTTAAGAGAGGCTATTAATAGCTTGTGTATGGTTAGTGAGCAGCAAATGCCCTCTTTCAGAGTAGGACTTGTAAAACAAATTTGCAAATGTTCACTTAAAACACAGCAGAGACATGCCCATTTGTATGTTGTTTCTCTTTACCAGGGACACTTTCCTAAAAGGACAGAAATCCCACTGAAGAACGAATTGGAGATATTTTTTTCTACTAGCAAAATAAACTGTTCACTTTTAAATAGATTTTACATAAACACCAACTCCTACATGTGAATACCCACTAGGATGATGCAGGTGGGCATTATTATTCTGTGCAATGGGAATTCAGAATTTACTTTCAGTGTAAGCACAGTTATTCATTCACAACACATACAGTATTCTTTCCTTTCTATAGCTTTAACATTTGTAAATCAGGTAAGAGGCATTTTTTTTCCCCATTAACTTTCCAAAATGTGTGTCTATACCTATTTGTTGCACAATACCTATATCTTTAATATACACATTTCTTCCTCAGTTTATTTTCCATTGAAGTGTATATGACTTCATGCACTGTGGGACGATGGAGCAGAGCTACCGAGTAACAGCATGCCCCACCTCTGAGTACAAGGTAAAGTTATAACCCATTTCAACACAAAGCCTCGATAAGGATTGGAGGCCCTGTTATGCTAAAAGTTGTACAGATATAAAAGGTGGTCTTTCTCTGCCCCAAAGGACTTAGAACTGGAGACACACATACTCATACACAAATTATGTGATCAAAAGGAGAGAAGCATAGGTGACCACGATAAGCATGCATCTTTCCTCTTAAGACGTGTCACTCGAAAATGCCTCTCTGCTGTGCCAATTTCTTCCTTTCAATTTTAAGTGTTACCTAGTCCAACATGTATTATAAATTTAGACAGAACACCATATACAAGTAAATATTCTGGTAGTATGCTCAAGCCCAAAGTTTTAAACAAAAACCCTATAACATGCAAACCCTACCCTACTTTAAAAAAGTCTCAGTATGCATGTGAGTTAAGAGAACGGAAGTGAGGAGGTACCCAGGTCTGCGAAGGGGTATCCTAAGTCTCCTGCCTTCAAAGAATCCATTCATACAGTTAAATGGAGAGCCCAGAGATGCATAAAATTAGTTCTTCAGTCTGAATATGTTGCTACTTTTGTTGCAGGTAACCTTTATGATGCATCACAAAAAAAGGGAAAATAGTTCTTTGAACACCTCAATTTAGTTAGCTGCATTTGGCAGTTTTTTAAAAGACTATGTCCCCAGTTGCTAGCTGTTTAGTCAGGCAGTCAAATGTGACCCCTGTGCGCTTTGGTCTTGCATAGAGTAGCAGGTGAAAGAAAATGTTTTTATGAAAAGGAACTTTGATTGCAAAAATCCCAGAAATTAAAAAGGGAGCCAATTGACTGGTATAGTTACATTCTTTTAGATGCATAAGACAGCAAGACTGGGACAAACTACACCCTTAAGTGAGATTATATTATCTTACACTGTTTTTTATATCTGATAGGGACACCACAGCCAAGAGAAACAGTAACATGTACAAGTACATTAAAAGGTGTAAGAATCAATCCAGCAGGATCAATGACACCGACACTGAACACCAAGGTCTCTCCGTTGAGCACTGTTCCGATACCTGCCAGCTCACACACTCAAGGCTTTTGAAGAAAAAGGCAAGCAGTGGGAAATAAAGCATTAATGAGCAAACACAATTTAAAAATTTTTTGGTCCCTTGTAAATTACCTAATCCTTAGATGGTCTGTACTTGCATACTGGTAAGAAACATTGGAAGAGCACAGCAACAGGCCCTATACCAACTGCCTCTAAAGTACAGCCCTGAGCAAGTAACAACATGAGAACTACTGACACCATGGAGCACAGCTAGTCACCCAAGGTGTCTCCAAGGCCTTTAATGTAAATATTTCAGCACTGCATGGCTAATCCTGCAGACTGGTACAAAGCGCTGCTATGCTACAGCATGTAACACAAGCTTGCCTAACTCTGTTCTTGATCTTCACCAATAAACAGTATGAACATACTGACAGACTGCATTCTCGGCTGACCCAGCATAAGCCTGAAACTATAAGTATTAGACACCATCTTTACCATTAATCAAAAAAAAAAAAAAATCAAAGCATATATTTTTATGCTTATATCTTCTCTTCATAGAAGTAATCCAGTTCAGTATCTTTTAAACGAAAAGAGCCCCATATCTCCCAGATTCCTAGTTTATTATCTGCAGCATCTGCAGTTAGCACCACTGTAGGTCAAACACTGCCTAAGTAATTTCAACCCCCCCAAAGAAACAAAAATACTTACCTTAAAAGGATAAAGTTCTCTCTGAAGAGTGCATCAGGAATTCTATATTGAGTGCTGATTTTAAAAATGTGCTAACTGAAAACTAAGCCTGCATTTCTCAGACTATCACTGGTCATCAGTAACGAATTTTCTAATATTAAAACCAGATCCTCCAGCACAGGTGCAGTCCCATTGCTTACAGGGAATTCACACAAGTTGCACGGATTGGTACTTAGTAACCACCGATACACATGATGAAATGAGACCTAGCTCCTCCCCACATGACTGTTTAAAATTAGGCAAGAAAAAAACCTGAGTAAAGAGCAGCAAAATACAATTGTCATGAAAGGCAGCAGTCATACCCGATGACAAATAGTAGACCTGTCCCCATGAAAGTTTTATTTATACCTAGTCGTTTCTCAGATGAAAGCATTTTTAAAAGGCTAGCAAACCCAAAAGCTAGATCCAGTATCTTGCTTATGAAACAACATCTCTTTTTAAGTGCAGATGACACTTTAATAATGCTTATGACATGCAGGGGTGCGCTATAAAATTTAAAAAAAAAAAGACATCCTTAAATTATGATCACAGATTAAAATGTATTTAAGACTGTACATACAGGCTACTAAAGGGAAAAAGGTTATTAGCCTGCTGAGCCCTTCTTTCATGGCGTTTTGCTGCACTATATTAAGTAAACTTTTAATACAGGACAGACAGTAACTGCCTATGGATTACTTTAATCTATGATGTCAGTTAATACCCTGGGTAAGTGACCTGGAATTCAAGTGTGAACAGGAAAGAAAAATGGATCCAAGGTTTTAAGTATTTAACAATGCATTTTTATGACTGCTTTTAAAACACCTGTCTACAGACATTTGTACCAGTTAAACTAACTGACTTGCACAATATAAAGAGGTAGTTAGCTGTGAGACCAGCTGACTCTGAGCATCTCCAAATCAATTAGGTTCACCTCTACACCTTGACTTCTACAGTATAAGTTCACATTTAAATACTAGGATTGCTTGAAACTTTTCAATCTACCTTTATTCAACTGAGTACCATGTGCTCCATCTAGGGGAACAGTCTGCTCTAGAATATTTGGCCAAGGCTCCTTCCCCTTCGATGAAATATTGAAATTCTGTTGGGGGAGGGATGCGAGAGTAACAGTTATTTTCCTAACAACCCTCAGCTTTTTCCAGTTTGAGTGTCAACACAGTAACTTGTACTGATTTTAAAATATATGTCTAGTTAAATGAATACGTGCAAGTTCATGGGTAGACTGTCTGATAGCATCTTGAAAAACAAACCATATTTACTCCAAGATGACCCTGAATATAAGACGGCCCCTCCCCCACCTCAATAATTAGGTTCTATACATGGAAAAATGTACAAGTTAGTTATAATTTTCCACGTATAGGACCTAATTATTGTAGGGTCATTCATTCTCTACCCCCAGTGTGAGTCAAGTAACTTGCCCTCTGGATATGCCTACCCCTTTGCACACTGCTGCTATAGGGCTGGGTTGTGGACTCAGTGCCCAGGCTGCAGTGTGGATGGAGCCTACCAGCATGCAGCAAGGGTAAGAAGGAAAGCAGAGGGGAGGAAAGAGGGCAGGTGGGGGACCAGAGAATGCATGCCAGGGGAGATGCAGGGGAAAGAGGCTGCAGGGGGAGATGACACAGTAGTGAGGTGGGGGAGGCAAGGTCCAGCTGTGGCTCTAACCCTGAACCCAGGTAGGGGCTGGGGCTGGAGCCCAAGTCTCTAGCAGCCACTTGTCCCATCCCCCCTCCTTGTACTCAATTCCAAGATGAGGGGCTCCCTCCCAAATTAAAATGGTAGGGGGGGAAAAGAGGGTGAGCCTCATCTTGGAATGGAATAAATACGGTAGTCGAGATGAAAGTTATTCCCTATTAAAAAGACTCTTCCAATCATACTGTCAAAAAATAATGAAACCACAAGAAGAAAATTTCAAATTATATAGACAGGGTCCACAATTTGAAAGCACTGATCTTTTCAAAAGCTGATATGCTAAAGCACTGAATTTTCCATCATGTTTCTCTACAGCTTCCTTAAAAGAATACTGTAGGAGTTCAAACTCTGATGAAGCCAGATGGTACATCTCTGACGAGCACTTCCTGCAGAGAACCTCAAGTAGATTTCTGCCAGACTAACCAAAAGTTTACACCTCCAATGGAGGGAAAAAAGAAAGTGGTTGCACTCAAATGGGAACATGAACGAACCTATGTTTATATGCTACCCTCCTGGAGGTCCAGCACCTTCAGGACTGCTCAATTACCAGCTAAGCCATGAAGCTTTAACCTGCAGAGCAGCAGATGCCCTCTTACCTGTAAGTGAAAACTGCGCTTCAGTCAAAGAAGACTAGAAAAGGAGGAGGAAATATTAGAGGGAGAGACTATACTAAATGTCAGTTGTAGATCATTCTACCTCTCAGGGAAAATGAGGAAGACGAACTGAGTGCCCTTGTCAAGCCACAGAGAATTTTGTATCCAGAAACAAATCCTATGGGATTACTGGCAGCCAGCAAAATCCTCCAGTATGGAGATATTTCAAGTATTCTAACGTTTCTGTAATCATCTTAAAGCCACAGGAGCCCAATGAGCTCTGCTTTCCAAAGCATGGAAGAGGGTTTCAGTACTTTATTTTCTAACATAAAAGACCACACTATAAATGTTTAACAAATTTATACCTATACAAAAATATCCAATTAAAGTGCAATTTTATGTTGATCTAAACAAACTACTACAATCAACTACACACCTGGGTAAATTTAATCAGAAGATTAAAGCAAAGTTGCCTACACAGTCTCCACAGGGTCAAAGAAATTTGCTATTTGCCCCAGCAATTAAGTAGAGTTGGCAGCTCACAGCAGCCCCGAAAGCAGGTCCAGGGTGCTGCTCAGGTTCAGTCTCAAGGAAGTCAGAGGGGTGGTGGCAGAGAACCCTGTTCTAAGTTATTTGGAACCTTTCCCCAGTGTCTACTTAGTCTAGTGCTGGGTTCTGCTGTGCAGGTGGGGGCCCACCTGAGATTGGGAGAGAAGCCATCCCAATTAGGACTAAGGTTGGGTATTTGACCCCATCAAATAAAGTTTGGTTAGTTAACCAGTCAAATATCTGTCAAAACAGTAAAAAATTCCCAATAGGTCCAAATAATAATGCACAGAAAATGCATACCTTTTCTATTAGGAAAGGTGTCACACAATTTTAAAAGCGACAGTTGTGTCAAGAAAATTTAAAAAAAAGATTTTTGGGTTGTCCTGTAAAATTGCTATCATCTTTGACTGGTCAAAAAAAAAATATGCAGTCAATTGACAATCTCTGACAGGTCAATTGACTGGCCTGAAAACCTCAATTAAGACAGATACATGCAACATGCCACATGGTGAACCTAAGAGCAAAAGCTGAGCCCTGACAAATATTTTGAACCACTGAGCTTTCCATAAAATGAAAATGTGAAAAAAGAAGGTCTGCATAAGATATGGTGTACCTGGGGATGGGAAGCTTGTGTGCACGTGGGGATCTATCTGGGTAGAGTTCACCTGGGGTTGGGAGGGAAGCCATCAGGATCTGGAGTTGTTTGTCTATTCCTTCAGATATGAAGAAACATCAACAACCTATTTAGAAAGAGAGGGCAGGGAAGCGTGGCACCTAGACATTAACTTTTTTTCAGAAGAGGTCTTCTTGAATGAATCCCGTCTCTAAAGTGACGCCCTGCCCGGACTTCAGATTAACATGACTAACTACCTTAATCTATGCAGAGAAAATCCCACTGGACTTTCTATCAGGTTTAGCTGCCTTTGAAAATTTTACCCAGACATTGCGGGGGTGGAAGGGAAGAGACTGCTTTTAAAAAATGCCATGGTCAGCAAATAAGACTATTAATTTTTACAAAATTATTGTTTATTAGATATTTTAGACTTCCAAAAGGTAAAGATAATTGGAGTGAATGAGTTCCAGAGTTTTCCCTACTGAATGCTATTTTTAGCTAGTGTGCCCAGAAGGCCAAGAAAGAACAACAAAAGTTACCATTGAAGTCATATCTAAACTATTTAATACACAATTTAGGAAGAAGCTGTTTCTTAGGTTTAAAGGGGGAAAAAGGTGGAGGCTTTGTTGTATGTAAAGATGGGCAAAACACACCTCTAGCAAAAAGAGACATTTTATACACATAAACAACTCTTGGAATGAGCAATAACAATAGCAAAACGTGATCTTGGGTAGTTTTTCATAGATTCATAGATGCTAGGGTCGGAAGGGACCTCAATAGATCGAGTCCGACCCCCTCTACCCAACTGCTCTGATTTCCTGTGCATTAAAAAAAACAAACAAAAAACAACCAGTATATTTGCCAATAGTTTAAATTCAAATCACTCCCTAACAGAGAGACAGAGACATTCAACGGACTATAATTCTGAGTTAAGAACCTGGGGTTATAACATTAGATGTTTAAAATCATACTTCACTGCATTTTGCTACACCTAAAAATTAAAATGCAAAAAGTTGGAAAACTAAGGAAAAAATGACCTACACCTAAAATTACTGGTTAACAATGCTCCAGTTGATTTTCCTCGTTTAACACACAAAAAAAGAAGGAACAGTCGTTTCCTAATGAAAACTAGGGAGTATTTCACATAAGCAACTTTTTCTACATATGAAAGGAACCCCATTTTCTGATTCAAGATGGGGAAAAAAAAAATCCAACCTTTAAAGGAATCACCAAAAAAAAATCCAGTATTTGTAAGTGGGGTTTAATCTATAAATCACAACAATAATACCACTGTACAGAACACGCAACTTGGCACAGCATTCTTACAGGCCATTACTGCCTTTGGGGGCAACATGGAGTCAACTGCTCTGCCACACTGGCAGGGACACTGTTTAGGGAAGGGTCACAATGGCAGGTGTGCAAGATCACCACCATTTTAAATCTCCGAGGATAACCCTGGTAATTTTCATTTGGCATGGGAAGCAAGCATCAAATACCCATCGTGAAGCAAGGAGCCATGTCAAGTCGAAGCTTCCAAACCCCTAGTTTTATGCATGAAATAGGGAAGCCATGATTTTTCAACACTATAGCAATACATTTGGCAGGTCACCAATGGAGCTAGCAAAAAGCCCATAAGGTGAGTTGGCAGAAAACTATGTAGAAATCATGCACAGTCCAGAAGGTTGGCAGTTCTCTTTAAAAATCTGGTAAAAAGCCACAGATCATTTATTATATGAAAAAAAAGACTAGTACAACTAGAGACGGTCTGAGGTTTAAATGGAAACTATTTAAGAGACAAATTTAATTCTTTCAAAATACAAGTGAGCTGAATGGACTATAATTTAACTCTAACCTTTTTTTATTAAAGGCACATCTCTGAGATAGTAAAATACATATTTTTTTAAAATCACATAAAAAATCTGTCATCTTGGTCTGTATTCAACCTAAATTTTCCATGTTAAGACAATATGCCTGGAGAGACTTGGGCAAATTATTTTTGGGACACAGAATACTCTCTCTTCATTTTGGTATTTTAAGCATATTTAGCTTTTTGTGTTCTTTCCTAGGTTACCTGATTCTCCTGTGAAATTCTGTAAGAAAGCAACAATTTGTATTTGGGGGTGGGGAGGAGCTGCTTTTCCTACAAACTTGGAGTAAAACCACACACAGGTTAAGTGCTAGGTGAGATAAACAGGCTCCTGTTACTACTTGCGTTTTTTGATATCAGAAACACACTTAGCCATGCTCTTCTCTTCTCAAAAGCTTTTAAATAATTAATATAGCTCAAGTTCAGTGCATGTAGCCATGTCCATAAACTGTAAGACAGTGCCAGGTGAGAATACCAGCCTAGTCTGGCTACCAGCAGCACTACAGCTACATTAGTGTGGTGCTCTGCCCAGGCCAGTTAGTTTTGCTAAAGCAGCTCAAGTGCTTCCGACACCTAAAGCTAGCTCAGATACATCTGCAACCTTATGCCATCTAGATATACCCTTTTCAAGCTACTTTCTCCAGCCTTTCATTCTGTCTACATACTTCATTTCAAAGACACGCAAGATTTTAATAACCTTCAATTGTTTTTATTCTCCCAGATCCTGAATCTCTTCATATATTCTACTCTACCACCTCTTCCAGGAATCCCGCTGCTGGTTTGTTTCCACATACCTTTCTAAAATCATTCAACTGGAAGGCTTGACAGATCTGTCACTACCTACCTCATAAGCCATCACCTCTTCTTTATGTACCTCAAAGCTTCTTGTTATACACATTTCATCTCCCTCCTGGCTTCTAGTACCATGTCTTCCCATTGCCAAATATCCTCTTTCTTATCTTCACCCTCCACCCCGCCACCAGTCAGTAAATGGTTGCTTAACAGTAATAGTAGAAATGCTATTTTAAAACACATGGAGATGTGCAGCAACTGTTAAAAAGAGAAATTATTTGGAGAACACCAAAGTCTGTGCATCTACCTCCCAGCTTTGCTTACTGTGTGATGCTGCAGGTTACCCACCAATGAAATAAAGTTCACAAAAATATACAAGAGCTTCAAAAACGGGGGGGGGGGGAGGGAAAGAGATTTCATACTGAATCCTGTATCAGTTAAACCAAGGGTGGGCAAAATGTGGCCAAGGGGCCAGATGTGGCCCACCAGGCCATTCTATCCAGCCCGCAGGGCCCCCCAAAAAAATTTTTGAAAATTAATCTGCCCTGGGCTGCCTGTCATGCAGCCCTTGAAGCCTTGCTGCAACTCAGTAAGCAGCCCTCTGCTCAAAATAATTGCCCACTCCTGAGCAAAACTATTTAAAGCTCCATGGCATTCCAAAGCTTCTGCTCAGAGACAAAATTCTGTTCAATACGAGAACAGGAAAGATTGTACTAACAGCACAGAAGATACAATTTTATAAGGGATTTATCTACATCAGTTTTAGAACACAGGCAAATGGCCTGCTATACACAAAATTAAGGGGAAAAAGCTCTACTCCCTCTACCAACACCTGCCAAGAAACCCTAACAGGACTTCTCCCATTAAAGCCCTCCAAGATGACCGTGATCTTCTACATATCAAAATTTTCACTTTTTTGGGCCTCCAGAGACAAGCTCAGTCAAATTAATTGCCTCAAATCCATACTTGTTAATTTTTGTATTATTCATACTCCTTTGAAAAGGATCTTTCAAAAGCACTTCATGTCTGTCAAAAAAAATGTTCCACATTTGTTCATAAAAAGATCAGAATTAGCCCAACTTTTCAGTTCTTCCCTATTCCAAAGTGAAAATAGTATTTCTGTATTACTTGTCAAAAACGTCAAGCAAGCAACAGATTTCAATGTTAAAAGTTTTCTAGTAGCAAAAAAAATAAAAAAAAATAAAAAAAGGTGCTATTGATCATCTTTAGTACAATAAAAACCAAGCTAGGCTGTTCTTGCCATTTGAAAATATGTCTAACAGCAGCTGTAGTAAAAAATAGAAACATGCAATATTTCACATTACACCTATAATTAAGATATATTTGGCCAATTTAATTGCTACTTTTTAAATGTTAAATATGTCAAGAAATCCTCAATAGTAGCAAAGTGAAAATGGTTGATATTACCTGCCTCAAATTTCAGTCCTCCATGGAAACCAATTGTTAAGTGTTTTTGCCTTTGAAATAGTCCTGCTAATACCCATCATTCCCTCCTTGCTCCCTCATCACTTCAAAGAATGCTGCCCTTAAAACTGCTGATGGACAAAAATACAATCTTGCCCTACTCAAATGGTGGCCATCAAGATTACCCAAATGCCTTCCCCCACTTCCCATACCAAAAGGGTGAATACCAAAGTCCCATCAAAAGTTTTCATACATAGAAACTATGTAGCAGTGAAAAGTAACATGTGAGGTCAACAGGCAAGCTCTGCAAATCTTAGTCCATTTCACTACTGCTGATATGCATACTTTATATTTACATTCAACATAGGAAGTTGTATTTTATATGCACAACTACAAGCTGAGAACCCATTTATAATAAAGAAACATTTGCATTTTATTTCAGGAGTATGAACTCGAACACAGGAAATAATATTTAAGCTACTCACTGAAGTTCTATCAGATTCCCCATCAAAAAGTGGAGTCTCCATGTTGCTCTGCATATCTCCTTCTCTTCCTCTTCTTCAATTAGAAATCTTCCATCCTGCTAACATGCATATCCTAAAAAAGGAACAAAGTTGCAATCATTCAGGCTTTAATATAATTGTTCCTCAACATCCCTGGCACCACTCAACTGTGGAACACTGCATTACTGAAGAAAGTGACCAGCTGCTACTATATGCTGATTACATTACTTGTGTTTGAGGATTACACAGCTTACCCCCAAAAAGAGGCTATAACATTAAAAAAAGGACTACAAAATGAAGTGGCCAAAGTTAAGCCATCTCATTTTGCATGTTATGCTATGTAGTTACAGTTAGCCATACCATTTTCCTCAGAAGACACCCGCCCCCGCATTCATAAAAAAAGTGATAGGAAATACCAGGTTTTCCCCACAACCACCTCTTGTAACAGCCTCCAAGTTCCAAACACCATTTATCATATATCAAAACCTGTACTAAACAAAGAACCACTTTTTAAAGAAAAAGAACTGATCGGTGACACTCGCTGTAGTCAGAATGTATATACAATTTAAGCTCTCCCAATAGTTTGAGAAGTGTTTTCACTTTGCAGATATGGCATGAAGGTGCAAAGTGACTTACCCAAAAACTAGCTGTGTCACAAATGAGGCAATAAGTGAACTCCCGTTTGTCACTGGAGGAGTGAAACTCAGAAACCAAAACCACTCTGATTCAAAAGGCCCTCTCTGCTCTCTTTTAGGCACAAGAAACAGGATGCTGAGGTCTGATGTTTGTTCATATAAACCCACTACAAAAGACAGGCACCAGCTTGTTTTGAACTCCAAGCCAGTTCAATTAAAAAACAGCCTCCTCCCAATTTTACAAGCATAATAAACTGAGGCAGGAAATAAGCAAAACCATGTCATTTATAGGCACATGGTGCTGGCCCCAGCCTCCAGCTGTTGCTGGCTGAAAAGCCAAGAGGGGCTGGGCAAATACAGTTTGCCCACAGTGAGACAATTTGTCCTGCAACAAAGTCCATGTGCAGCGGCATGTGCTAAGGCACAAATGCCACAAAATTTGTGCCACTGCAAGCACGTGCCCCTCCTTTTCCAGATGCGGCCATGGAGTCCATCTAGGATGGAAGAACTCTGCAACTCCACCTGAGGGCAAGTTAAAGTATGAACGCTTAATACACTGAGGGAATGAGGTCCAAGTGATAGGTTCAACTAGCTCAATGCATTTTTACTATATGTTACACGACCTTGACCTGTGTTAGAAGCTACCACTTAGGAGGCCCCGTGACTTCCACATGAAAGATAGATGGTGAAGGAAGAAAATAGTGGAACTCAAGCCAATTTCTATGTTTAGGTCTCTGCTCTTTTAACAAGCAAGTAGTAGTATACAGTTTAAGGACAACTCAAATACAGAGTTTCAGTAAAGGGAAGCATGTCAGTTTTGGCCAAGTCAACAAGCTTAGCAGGTAAACAGCACTTTTCAGCACCAAGTGGTTGCTGTTGCTTGCTTCCTAGTGTCATATGACTATAGTTCTGCATTCTCAGTTTTTACTGATTTTCACTGATTTTTAAGTCATTCAGTTTTTACTGATTTACACCCGTTTTTCAGTTCAAATCCCTGTTAACTGGCATGAGTGGGGAATGGCCCATTCCCCACTTGTGCCCGTTAACAGGGATTTGAACAGAAAAAACAGGTGGTGCTGGTAAGCCAAAAACCTGCTGCTGTGCCTATTACCCAAGGCAGATTTCTGGCCGGACCTAGGAAGGGGAGGAGTGGGGTGGTGGTGGTGGTCACATGCGGAGCAGGGGAAGTGGGGAGCGGTGGTGGTGCAGGGGCTGGGAGAGGTTGACTGGAGCCACTGGCGGGAGTGCGAGACTCCCGGCTCTGACCCCAAGCAGGCTGGACCGGGCTGCAGGAATCACTCCTGGGGCGGGCAGGTCCGAGCTGCACCCCAGCAGCTCTGGTTTTGGCTCTGTCCCGGACAGTGGGAACTGTAAGCCCCACCGGGGAAAAGGGGGAGGGCAGGTAGGAAAGCCTGGTCCCACTCCCGGCAGCAGACGCTGCACCCAGCTGCTCCACATGGGCCTGAAGCCGCTGCCTGGGGGTGCAGGGCTCCTGGCTCTCACCCCAGGTGGGGCAGGAGGTGCCAGTGCCAGGTCCCTCCTCCCTCCAAGTGCCACAGCAGCAGGCTACTGCAGCAGGGGGGAGGGGTATGAGTGCAGCCACAGAAAAAAGGGGGAGCGTGGCACCATGTACCTCCTGTCACTGATCCAGGGGCATGCATCCCACCCCCAGGAAGAGCCTGGCACAGGCCCCCCCCGCCCACAGCCCTCCCAGAAGGTATGTAGCAGCAAGAGCCATGAACCAGTCATGAGTCCAATACATCTCATTTCAGTTATAGCTGGACTCTCCAATTTCTTGCAAGCTACTAGCACACAAGAGCTGGCTGGACTGCAGCCACATCAAATCATATATCTAAAGATGCACGCGTTACGGCCTACTACATTAGGAAGCGCTGTTCCTACAGGCTCTCCCCCTCTGGCTGCCCCTTTGCTTTAGTACAGTACTACCAGTTTCTCTTGTTTGCTTAAATTGTTTTATGCTACTTCAGTGAAGGTTTCTGAAATTATGACTCCCCTGTCCTGCTTTGAAAGGAATAGAGAATTCTTTAATCCCTACACTAGCACAGTGAAAGCTAGTAACAAATGTCCTTCCTGTATCATGTCCAAGTATTACCATTATATCTAACAGCAATGAAATACATTAGCACAGTGTTTCTGCCAATATAATCGGAAACAAAAACAAACAAAAGAGTCAATATTTAAGTATCCTGAATTCAGATTAGAGCCAGCATCTCAGAGGTAATTGGAACAGTCAACACCAGTCAAACCTATGTTCCAAGCTATTTAAAGTAATCACAGCACTATTTACACTGCTCACCATGCAAAGATTACCTTCACAATTGTAAAAAAGAGCCAAAGATTAATTTACGTGAAAGCTTAGATTATTGTACCACTTAGTAAGAAATGTAAAAGGAACACAAATTATGCATCTGCATAATCACATACGATACAGAGCCCTATATATACCCTCAACTTTGCAGTATAGCCTCTCCTTGTGAAAGAGAACATTTACCATTCCTGTTTTTAAAACGTGAGCATTTACAAATGGTTGCTACACCACAATATTAGTGAAGATAAGGACTCCATAAGGCAGAGCTAAAAATGACATGTGCCAACATCCATACAGATTCTGCCACTGAAAATGAATTGGTGTATTTAAAAAGAAAAAGGAAAGAAAGCACAAGCTGAACATTTTGATCATTAATGTATATACTTTAGTCACCAAATGTACAGTATAATTTCATTAAGGAGAACAAGAAGCCTTGTCAACTGCCATGATCCAACTTTATGCTGCCACACACACACTGGAAGCAATCCAGGACCTTATTTCCAAGATAATTCTGAATAAGAAAATGGAACAGGAGAAAAATGGGGGGGAGGGGAGAGTTGAGCACAGATTGACTGCCCCTCTACCCACCAAAATGAATATGAAGTTTAGCACAGATATGCTGGTACACACTAGTTTAATTTAGCTAGCTAACCTGGGTAACAGACTCACACAGTTTTGAGCTGAGCTTCTTTCCAAGATGCTTACACTCAATAAGATACCAAAGATTGACAGCTGCCACAGAACATTAATAAGCTACTCTATAATAAAAGAGAAAAAGTCCAAAGATGGGATTTAGCTTATGCTAACAACCAGAGTATAAATCTTCTTGGTGAGAACCAACTTAAGGGGCAGATGAAGAAAATTGTCAGCGAGACTTGCTTAAAAGCCTGTACCTGACAACTGTATGAAGGGTTCATTGTACTATAGGCAGTCCTCGACTTACAACTGTTCAAGTTACCACAAACAGCAGTTGCAACATTTGTAAATTGACACTGGTTTCCAAGTTTTGGTGTGGGTTTCAGCTTCACAATGCTGTATCCATCATAGTGGAAGGGGAGGGGGAAAGGAAGGGCCATGTGGGGGCAGATTAGGCCCCTGCAGTGAGATAGACTGGGGCTGGAGCAAGCGCTGCCCAGATGGGGCTGTGTGGGACTCTGGGAACTGGGGCTATGGGTGGGTACGGAAGAAGCTGGGGCCAGGTGGGCAGTGCCAGGGCTGCACCAGCCCATACTCTGGCAGTGCGGGGAACAGGAGCTATGGGCAGCCACAGAAGCAGCCTGGCACTGCCTGCCTCACTGTATGGGGGCAGCAGCCAGACGAGCTATGACTCCTCCCACAGCCCCAGTAACTCAGCCACAGCTTGTCCAGCTGTTCCCTCCCATGGTGAGGTGGGCAATGCCAGGCTGCTCCCACAGCTGCCCATAGCCCCTGCTCCAGTGGCACTGGGAGCATGGGCTATGGGCAGCCACAGGAGAAGCCGCAGCTCATCCAAGTGCTTCCGTCACCGCTCCTGCCGGGGATGTGCTGGACAGGAGACTTGGATTGGGCCTGGAAGAGAAAAAAAAAAAAAAAAAGGAGCAGGCCCACAGCTGCTTTTGCATTGCAGAAGCTCCTGCAGCCACCAGGAGCCCAGGGGCCCTCCAGGAAGGGCCAGGCTGGCCAGGCCTGGTGCGGGGCAGCGCAGGGGTGAGGCCAAGGCTGCGGAAGGCAGCACAATCCATCAGTAACCCAGCCCAGGGGTCTGGAAGGATCCCTCCGTTGAATCAGGTGCCTGAGGTTTCGGACAACAGCGGCCCACCTTGCCCCGCTCATGGATGTCCCCAGGGGTGCTGCTGCCTTAGAGGGAAGGCCCGTGTCCCCCTGCATGGTAGGGGCCAGGCAGCCTGCCAAAAGGTTGCCCCTGGCCCTAGGGCAAGCAGGGAGGCTCGGCAACGTCAAGGATCCATCCCACCGCCACTTCTCCTGGAAGCAGGCCCCTCTGGCTAGGGAAGTGCAGGGAGGGGGCAGGCTGCTAGCGGGGTGGGGAAATCACCAGGGAAAGAGGGTGGCGGAGGCCAGGGAGGCTTAAGCCAGGAGTGGGGGGGATTTTTGGAGGCTTAAGACCCTGGTGATAGGAAAGTCCCTCTATGCCTCCCTGCCCAGTTGCCCTGTGGCATTGGGAGCAGGGGCTATGGATGGGCATGGGAGAAGCTGCAGCTCATCTGGCAGCTCCTGCCACTTGTCCAGGAGGGCATGGGGTGAGGGGGTGGAAATGTGTGCCCCCAGATCTGTTTGGGGCTGGGCAGGCTGTGCTTGGGGCAGATCTGGGGCCACATGCCCACCCCCAATGCCCATCTGGACATGTGGCCAGAGCAGCAGCATGCCACTTGTCTGGGAACCATTTGTCAGGCAGCTTGTCTGGTGCTAGTTTGTTGCCACTGCTACCACTACAGCACTACCTGTACTGAAAAAAAAGATAAGTCCTAGTCCAGTATAAAATAAATAAAAGTAGCTTTATTACTAGTCTATAATTGATTGAGTACTATACAAAATTTTGGGTTAATTTTGGGTGAAAATAGGGCATAAGGCCTTGGTTCAGGAACCAATCCCCCATTTATAACATCGTTTCCTATGGGGAAAAAAATCAGTTTCAAGTTACAACATTTCGACTTAAGACTCAGTTGTCAGGAACTGATTGTGTTGCAAGTCCAAGGACTGCCTGTATCCTTCTTTTCCTACCATCCTGTATATCACTTAATTGCAGGCTCTTTGAGGCTGAGCTTGTTTTTGTGCATGCACATATGTTGCGTGCTAATAGCCTCCAACATAAACAGGAAGGTAAGCAGCTTGTGATATTTTTTCAAACAACATTGCTCAATTGGTTTGCAACCCCAATTCACTAATTTTGCATTCAAACTTCAGATTCTAACATTCTCTGTGGCATTGCTCCATGTATTGTTATCAGCCTGAGAGCGTGAAACATTTCCATCTTTATCATTTACATTGGCTCTGTTTACGGATACAAAGTAACATCATGACCAAGAATGGACAAACGCCCACCTACTCCACCACAGCAGCCTATTGGGTGCATCTGTTAAAGCACTGTGCCACTAGGTGGCAGAATAGCAAGCAATAACCCAAATGTTTTAAACAGCTAGTATGAAAAATGCTGTGATGTCCACAATTGTATCTTATACCAGTGAAGATTTGCCTCTGGGTTTTTTTCTGGGACACAAACTAGAGCAGTATGAGAAGCACCTCTACACTGGTATCATCTCCTTCCTGACTTTCACTTAAGCAGGTGGAATCACCACATGATCAGGCCTGGAAAGAGGTGATTAAATCAAAGACAACAAAAACTACACTAACTGATTTTGTTTAATAAAATTTAAAGGAGTGAATCTGAGATCTAGTGCCTTCCCTCAGGTAGGTATATAAAACAGGATCCAAATTACTTAAGAGCTAGATGGCAATTATCAAGAAAAAAATTGCAACGATAAGCTACCAGAAAGCACTTTCTACTATGGGAATCAATAAGAAGGAAGTGACTAAGTAAGGCGTTAAGCTGCAGCTTAGAAGCATATTTGAAAGTTCTGATCTCTAGCTGAAAAGCTAAAAGTATTCCAAACACTTAGGATCTAGTAATATCAAATTCTCTCCCCCCAACCCTGCACCCAAAGGAAAAAATGAATGCTTCCCCACCGTCTCAACATTGTTTGCTTAAAAGGTCCAAAAGAATTTTGGTTAGTTTCAGCCAGATGAATCATTCTGCATTTCTTGTCCTGATCTACAGCAAAGTGGTGCTTTTTTTTTTTTTTTTAATTCACAGATTTGAGTCCAGCAGTGGCTACATTTTGGTGGTAGGTAAAATTAATCTTAATTACTTATACATTTGCAAGTCTCTGAAGAGTGCAGATGCTTGGATTGTTTGTTATCTAAAAAGGGTTTAGTTTGGTCTCAGTACTATATAGCCATTTTCAAATCTTGCTGGATCCCCTGCTAGAGCTTTTAAATTATTGTAGCCTCTGGAACCTGTCTGTTTAAAAAAAAAAAGTGACACTTTAAAATACATGGGCAGGGTAGAACAGCGCTACCCAACATATAAGTGGCATCTGAAGTATTTGATAAGCCTAAAACATAATTTCTCACTCGTTCACTGATCAAAGGAAACTGTAAAACACTCTCAAATCAATGTTTAAAAGCCAAGAACTACAGCACACTAGATACAGGACAATAAACAAGGACCTAAGGAAGCTCCCATGATAATTATGGCATGCAGTGAAAAAAAAGAAAAAGGATGACATAGGTCCCTTAAAAGAAAGAGATATTTGAGTAGTTCAGACTCAAAATGTAAGTCCCATCAAATCTTCAAACTGTTTCTTTAAATTAAATCAGGTAAAAGTTGTTTGGACTGCAAATACCACAGGAACCTGGGAGTTAAACTGGCTAGTCTATTCTAATTGGGCAACCAAGAAAAAGTGGAAAAAAAAGTCAACTTGGCATAAACAATGGAAATTTAAAATTAGACTTCCTAAATCTTTTCAATACTCCATGATGTGTAACAAGGAAACAAGCCACTTCATGTGTTTACACCTACTGTTCCTGTAAGTCTCACTGTTCCCTTTAATGGAAAATGTGTTCTCCCCCACTGCCCATTACACCTTTATTTGGTTTCTCAAAATTTAAGATATGTATCTTGAACTTGAAGAATTGCCGTACAAACACTAACTGCAGAGAAGTCCAAGATAAAAAAAGACAATTTTTTTGCCAGTTTCCTCTCTCAGAAAACTCAGCAGTAAGCTTCTACTACCAAAATATGGAAAACTCAATTACATACAACGATAAGCATTAGTGGGCCTCGCATTCACATGCAAATTATAGGCTGTACAAAACTTGCAATCAAAATACCTGTTTTGTAATTAAAAGTGATTCAGCTGAGATTTCAAATGTCCAGCTTACCATTTCTAAACTTTTTTTGTATGGTTTTACCTTGCATTAGCTTTCCATGCTAAGTATCCTCTATTACAGCAACCTGTGCATGACAGAACCAACTGGGAATGTCTTTAGTGACAGATGAACTTTGGCAAGCGTGTGCTCGTATTTTTATTAGCAGAGCCCAGAAGAAAACTCCTTGTTCTCATTTCGGGGGGGGAAAAAAAGTTTGTTGTAGATCTTGACAGTTCTGGACTCCATAGGTGAAAAGAACGATGAGACTCATACAGTTTTGAGCTGAGCTTCTTTCCAAGATGCTTACACTCAATAAGACACCAAAGATTGACAGTTACTGCAGAACATTAATAAGCAACTCTATAATAAAAGAGAAAAAGTCCAAAGAAGGCTAAACTGCACTACGTTCAAAAGTTATGCTTCTGAAAAAAAGAAGAAATCTCTTAAATCATTAAGTACCAAGACCTTTTTCTTTACAAAAGCTCAAGTTTCTCCCCCCCCCCCCCAAGATCTTAAAAGAAAGAGTACCTTATGCAACAGGAATAGAAAGTAGCAGGAATCCATCAATGTCTTTCTACACACCCATTTTAAAGACTTTAAGAGGCCAAAATATTAATTTTTGGAACTAGCTAAACGTGATGTACATAAAAGAGCTAAAGCAGAGCAACACTGTCACTTCGAACCCAGTGCTACCATTTTGAGTACGTTTTCTCCCTTTGCTGTCTCTCACTCACTCTTTCAAAGAAGTGCCAGCCTTGCAAACAGCCTGAAATAGCAAAGCTAGGTTGATTCTTCTATTCCTTTGCATTGCAGTTGAACCTTTTATCAGTATTAAATTTCTCTTCTAATTTAATTGTAAATTCACTTGTTCAAGGACTTTTACCAGTTAATTAGATCCCAGCGCATGCTTATCATGTTTCTTTGCTGAAGTGTTAGATTTATGCATCTTATGTGTTCCTCACATACAAGCATATCATGACTTTAACCTCTCTGCTCTGGTCCCCTTCTCTGTTTTTATAGCATCCCATGAGACACGATTACCCAAAGCAGACACCACATTCAGGTATACTACTGGATTTTACATAATTATTTTCAGTGCTTTCTAGGTCTTCCCCGATTTAAAAAAAGTTACGAAGTTACCATTATGCCATATGGTGGTTATATTCTGATACACACAAGCTCCTCATATTATAATACTGTATTTACTTGAATCCAAGGCAAAGTTCCTCCCCCACCAGTCCTGGATTCAAGTGCAAGCGTGTGTTGGGGGGGTGGGGTGGAGGAAGGGGCAGAATCTGCTGAAGCCCGACTCTGGGCCCCAGGCCTCCAATAATTCGATTCTAGACTTTGAAAAAATATATTTTTTCCCCCCAAAGTCTAGAATCTAATTATTGGAGGCTAATATTATATATCTTAGTTATAAAATTTCCATGTCTAGAATTTAAAATCAGGGTGGAGGTGGAAAGAAGTCATCTTAAATTCCAAGTCATCTGGGATTTAGGTATATGTGGTACCTATGGGTCCAAGTGCTCTATTTATGGATCAGAACTATACTACGCTGAGTGCTGTACAGATACAGAACAGAAAAACAGTGCATCCCAGAGAGCATGCAATGATGCTTCAAACTTGCTCCTAAATTTTTGCAACTTGTTTAAAATTCATTGCTGTGTATAACACTGTTTGCAGAAGAGTACTTTCTGTTCTTGCAATGGTCTTCAGAAAAAAAAAAAAGCTCAAATATTGTGCTATTTAGCAGGGGCTGAGACAAAAAGAAAGTGCCTCAAGCCTAGGAGCATCTTGAACTTAAAAAGAGAGAGAGAGAAGTTAGGCATATTTACTTCAGTTACAGGCTAGCACACAGGGTATGGGGAATTACACAATTCCTACATGGGGTACATTTCCCTGTATTGAATGCAGGCTCTGAATCTGCTTCTTATTGAAATCTGTAATAGCAGCAGTGGGTATAGTGCTGTAGATTTCAAATTATCTCCTTGAAGATTATCCATGATGGTTTTTTGTGTGGACACTTGTATAGGTCTAGTTTCTTCTGGAGCTGTGCACATACAAGGCTGCACTCAACTCTTCATATTGTTTCAACAAGCACTTATCCACAAGCCTTAACTTAGTTCTTTGTGAAACTTCAAATATGCACTAAGCTGCAGAAACAAGGCATCTTTCAAATACGTGTCAACAATCTGTAATACATAGGTGTTGGCTTCTAAAAGAAGTCTTTGCCTTTATGGCCACAAAGACAAATTTCCTCAGGGTCTAAGCCAATAAATGCATTTTTGCCTTTGGCTGTCACACTGGAGCAGTCTCCTTTAAGGACAGAAACTAGGGCAGAATGGCATCTCAGAGCCTCATGCCTTTCTGAATACAGTTTACATAGCTCATGCCTCTGAAGCCTAGAAACTAATCGGTACCACCCCACCCTACCTTCTGCCTGATATACCTAACCACATCCTCAATAGGGAGAAGTACTAATCAGGGGCAATAATTGCTGTTCCTAAAAAAAGGATAAGCTGTCTACCATGGGACCAGGATGTCCTGACAGGTCTGCCTTTCTTCACAACCTTATGACCATTTAACTAGTACAGCAGGAAGGCAGAAATAAGCAAGTGAGGGAAGGGAGTAGGGTAAAGTAAGTACTACTCCTTTATCATAACATGGGCTAGAGCCAGAAGTTACATACAAAAATCAGTGTAAGTGATGGGAAACTGGTTCAAACCTGCAACAACAGGTCTGGGGACAGACATTCAAAAAGCCACTTCCAAAAGCCAGAGCCTGAACTGCTTCACTCTTTGCAGGTTAGTCTAAGCTGCGTGCCTTCAACTAATTAATAACTGCACAGGCATCCTCTGTTAAACCAGGAAATGCAGCCACATGCCTGCAGTGGCTCAAGCCAGAAGCCAGATGCTAGAACATGCCAAAGGGGATTGAAGAGAGACACCCTCCAAGGCTCTCACCCCTCCCTGCTGGAGCAGAGGGGGCCAGGCCAGACACCAGCCCAGGCTAGCATACAGTGTATGGGGAAAAAGGCCTCTCTCTGTAGTAAGCATATACTGAACACAGCAATTTGCGAAGCATACAAGGAACTACCAAAAATCTTCACTTTACTAAGATACAGCCCAGTAAAAAAACCCAAAAACACAGCATACACATCCCAGATCCCCTCCAAATATAAGTTAACTCAGTCCCCCGGCATTCAGGGTGCTTTGTACCTCCTCTACAAGCCTTCCCTCGCTCAGTGGATGAGCTAGTCTTTCCCAAGTTGCCTGCTCCAGTGCCCCTTGGTTCTGGCCTAGGCCACTGCAGGCATGGGGCTGCATTTCTGGAATCAAAAGTGAATGTCTGTTCACTTGCTCATCGGTTCAGTCTATGTGGCTTCGAATTAACCAGCAAAGGTTGGATTGATTCAGCTTTGGGCTTTTTGACTGTCTGTACTTAGCCCCAGGGGTAAGTGTGGAAAAGAGAAAAGTATAGAGAACAAAACATTAAAATGAGAAATACACAATTTACTGATAAATCACAGAGCACACAAAATACACTGTCAATGTTTGAGAAAAAGGTACATACAGTAAAAGCTCCGTTAACCAGCATTCTACTATCCAGGATCCTCTATTCCAGTTGGAAACTGGAATTTGCAACTGGCCCCAAAAAAGGGGAATTTTGTTTTTGTTGCTGTTTGAAGGAAAAAAGGTTGGGTTTTGTTTTGGAAAGCTGAATGTAAAGGAAATCCAAGCTTTCAACTTCTCATAGAACTACTAATTCCACTTTGGCACGAGAAATGGAAGGAACTGTTCTTCTACCTACACACCCCGTCTGTGGTAAAACAAACTAGAAGTGCACCGATACATTGGTCTCGTATCATACGGGCACTGATAAAAAGAAAAAACTGACATCAGCAATTTGCCTTTTTTTAACTGATGTAGCCAGTAATGTCACTGATAAATGCTGGTAAGTCTATTGTGGGGGAAAGGGCAGACTGAGGCCCCCATGTTGAAGGAGGAAGTAAGGCTGGCTCTGTACAGCTGGGGGGGAGGGGGAAGAGGAAAGAGGCATGGAATGGAGCCACAGGCAGCTTGTCTGGGGACATGGGGGTGGAGAGTGGCTCCTGTTGCTGCATGCCCCCTGGGAGGGCATGGGGGGGGCATGTGCCCCCTGGATCTGCATGCAGGACAAAGGTGGGCTGCTGCTGCAGGCTGGGGGCAGCACCGGGTTTTTCCTGGCAGGGGCTTAGGCCAGTGCTGCACTCGAAGGTCATAAAAGGTGGCTTACACTTCAGATAAAGGAAACATACGTAACAAAAATTCCCACTTCAAATATCACGTTGTAGCACAGGGGTCAACTGGGGTGGGGGCGGAGTGGTATGTGTGGGCAGGCAGGGACAGAGCACCGCCACCTCCCAGAAGCAGGGCCAGGGCAGGGTGAGGGCAACAGCACCCCTCTGTGGGGCGGGGAAGCTCTCACATGGCAGCTGCAGCCACTGCCATCACACACCAGCATGAGCTTCCGCACCTCGCAGAGAAGCACCGCTGCCCTCACCCTAGCCCTGCTCCTGGGAGGCAGCAATGCTCCATCCCCACCCCCCTGCTCAGTGTCTGGCCACTGGGGGTACTTAGACTGAAACAAAAGGTTGAAAAACCTTGTTGTAGCAGATCCCTTGAATAAAAGGGATTACCTCCCTTTAATATTATGCATGCCACATAATGTCTGTCATCCATGAATGACTGCAAGTACATTCTTCTTTTTAGGAGTCCCATCTGCTATTACTCCATGAGACTCCAGGTCAGTTTTCCATTCTAAATTCAAATCTTCATTCAAAGAAGCAATGCTGCACAGCAAGGGAAGGGGAATCTTACTTGCCCTAAGGACCCCAACTCCTGCTGTCAGGCAGATCCCCCTTAAATGCATTACTCAAGGCTAGTGATAAGTTCTCTCTCAAGGCCCCCCTTGCTCACCCTAAGCTATACTCCTTTGATAGCTGTGAAATAAACAGTATAAGAAAATCCATTTACTTCAATAGCAAATGTACTAACTCCAATTTGTGACTGAATTCTGACATCTGACTCTCAGTAATTATACTCCCGATATAGTTACTTTTCAAATGACCCAATAATGCAAAATTTCTAAATGCTTTCAGTGAAACTTTTAAACTGATAATTTAAATTCACTACAAAAAAAAAAAAATGACTGTCATCTCCTTTAAAACACGTTTATCTGAAGACTGTTGGATTTTTTCAAAAGGGTTTGAAAAAAAGAGTCCAGATAATACACAGCCAAGACTACTAGGGTTAGGACACATACATGTTGTGAAGTTGGAAAAGACGAAAATCCACAACCAACCTTAGTACGTAGACTATGATTAATAAGACTCAGCTATTTGGTCACAAAGGGAAGTTGGTTTAAGAGAGACAGACAGATCAAGTCAAAGTCCCATATGGAAAAGGGCAGGGGGAGGAAGAGACCCAAATTCTCACAAACAGTAGCAGGAGGAAAAAAGTACACCTCCCCACCCCACCCCCTTTTTTTTTTTTTTTTTTTTTTTAAAACCTTGTCTCTGAAGATCTGCCGTAAGTTGCTGATGACTACATTTTATATGATACTCAATTCTGACAAGAGTAAATCAAATGTCATACTTCAGAACCAGAAAGTATTTCACCTAAGCAACAAGATATCACCGTGTCACTAAGGCAGGTACCATACTGGTCTTAGAACAAAAGCCTGCAGAACCTCCCACACTGCGCAATTTATAAGTATCAAACACTTGCCAGGAAGGAGTTTGACAGTTTATTGCTGTGGCGTCCACGGATTAGCTTCTAAAAAAATTAAATGAAATGTTCCTCTGGCAGACTGAATTCTCTATCTGTTTAAGAAAAGCATCCACATACAGCCTATATTCTCACCTACCCCACACACACCAGTTCATCAAATTTGTTCCAGGTAAGTCAAAAAAGTACTGTTCTTCAAAAGTATATACAAGATTTACAGACTGTTCATTTGGATGAGTGAACAAACAGGAAACAGAGGAAGAGGGAATATTCAAGCCATTGTTCCAGGCAAATGCACATTTTCACACATTTCTTGTATCATCACATAGGAATTAGTTGCTTATGTTTTGGGGTTTTCTCCTCTCAATTAAGGAAAAAAAACCCAATACCAACACTTCCACATCTACTAACATTTTCTCCCACACGCTGATGAAATATTGCTGTAAGGTTGTTGACACTTTATCTTAAACACTAAAATGCAATGCAACTTAAAAAATGGTAATTAAAATGCTAAGCAGCCTAACACACACTGGAACTGAAGGAAAAAGCAAGTTTTATTTCATAGATTATTACCAATTAAAGATAACTAATTCAGGTTTTGTTTTCATGCACCATCAATGGAAGTTTGGAAAGCACTCTTTTCATCACTTAATGGAGACCTATTTCAACAAAAAGTCTTTCCAAAATGTCTCCCGACTTACGTAATGAGCCAAGTATTTATTGAACAGCAACACGCCTTTCATTCAGTTTTTACCTAGTGAGGTATAACAGAGGAATCTGTTTCCATAAACTTTATATAGACACTAGCCTTCAGTCTGCAAGTCATTTTGTTATACAGGTCTTTGAAGAAGACTTTCTATAGCAGATGTAGTCTCTCTACACCTCTCGGAAGTTCTAGCTCTCTATGCAGGTGTTTAGAAACAAGTTGTGCTGCTGCAAGGGCTCGTTTTTCAGTTCCATCACATTAACAGGACAGATGAGCATGTTGCCACAATGGCTAGGGACAGAAGTTACATATAAACTGGTTTAAGTGATCAGAAACTGGTTTAAGTCTGCAACAGAACATACATTCAGTGCACACAAGCCATTCAAAATAACCTAAGCTAGTTTAAGATAAACCTGGCTCAATATAGCATCAGACTTAACTGATTTAGGTCAAACTGGTTTATGGAATTTCTGTCCCAGACCCTGTCCTGGTTCAAGTTAAAGCAGTCCCCCAGCATCCTAGCATGCTTTGCAGCCCTGGAGTGTGTCGTCTGCTTGAGCAGAGGGTTGGTCACGCCCCTCCGCTCTCTAACCTGAGCAGACAAGGAGGTGGGGGTGGGAAGTCCAGCTGGGGATACAGCCCAGTCCGTCTGGTGGGAGCAGAGCAGCCCCTGCCATACTTTTCCACGCTGGACTGGAAGGGGCAGGGCCATGGAAAACCAGGCTCAGGCAGAGGGGAGGAAAGGGGATTAAACTCCATCCAAGAGTGCTGAAGGAGCTGGCTGAAGTCATTGAGGAGCCCCTGGCAAAACTGCTCCAAAACTCATGATGCTGCAGAGAGGTCCCTGAGGACTGGAAGAGGGCCAATGTTGTGCCCATCTTCAAGAAGGGGAGGAGGCCAATTAGCCTAACTTCTATCCCAGAGAAAATCCTGGAAAAATTCATCAAGGAGCCTATACATGATAGGCTTGCAGAAGGTAGGATTTTGAACGACAGCCAGCATAGCTTTGTCATGGGCAGGTCTCGTCTTACCAGTCTCATCTCGTTTTACAATCAGGTAACCCACCACCTGGGTAAGAGAGGAGGTTGACATTGAATACCTTGACTCCAAAAAGCCTTTGATCTGGTATCCCAGGATGTCCTCGAAATAAAAATCAGAGGACTGGGGGCTTAACTGCTCAACAATTAGGTGGGTACGAAGCTGGCTGTGGGGTAGAGAGTCCCAATGAATAGATCTGTGTCATCCTGGCAAGAAGTGGCCAGTGGTGCCCCACAGGGGTTGGTGCTTGATCTGGTACTTTTTAACATCTTTATCAATAATTTGGATGCGGGGCTGAAGAGTTCACCGGCCAAGTTCGAGGACAACACCGAGTTATGGGGAAGCGTGGTCATGCTTGAAAATAGGCTGCAGATACAGGTGGATCTACACAGGCTAGCAAGTTGGGCAAGTCAGAACCAGATGAAGTTCAACACTGAGAAATGTAAAGTGCTCCACCTTGGAAGAAACAACCCCCTACACACCTACAGGCTTGGTGGCACCGAACTGACCAGCACCACGAACAGAAGGGACCTGGGAGTAACCACAGACCACAGTATGAATATGAGCCAGCAGTGTGATGCTGTTGCCAGCAGGACAAATAAACACTCTAGCATGCATCAACCAATGCATCTCCAGCAACACCAAGGAAGCGATTCTTCCGCTCTATTCAGCGCTCGTGAGACTGCAACTGGAGTACCGTGTCCAGTTCCAGATGCTGCACTTCAATAAGGATTTGATAAAGCTTGAGAGAGTCCAGACGAGTCCCACCTGTATGATCAGAAACTCGCACGGCAAGCCAAACAAGGAACGGCCAAGGGACCTGGGACTCTTCAGCCTGAAAAAGAGAAGGCTGCAAAGGGACCTGATAGGAGCTTACAGCTACATCAGTGGAATACATCAAAGGCTCGGTGAGCAACTGTTCACCAGGGCACCCTTGGAGAAAACCACGAATAATGGCCACAAACTCCTGGAAGACCATTTCAGACTCAACATGAAGAAACATTTCTTCGCAGTCAGGGTGTCCAGACTATAGAACAAGCTCCCTGTAGGGATGGTGCAGTCACCTACCTCAGAAATCTTCAAAAGGAGACTGACAGTCACCTCACTGGGGTCACCTGACCCAGTTGTCTTTCCTGACAGGTACAGAGGGGCTGGATCCGATGGTCTTCTGAGGTCTGTTCCAGCTCCTTACAATTTATGAATCTATGAAACTCCCTTGCATCTCCTCTCCCACTGGCATGGGACCCTAGCCAGGGTCTGCCCAGTTTTTCCCCACACTGCTCACAGCTTGAGCAGTGGGGGTGTGGCCAGCTAGCAGCCCAGAAGCACTTAGGGGGGTTTATTCTTCATTCTTCCCCTAGCCTTCCCTCTTCCCTCCAGCACAGGACCCCAGCCAGGGACTGCCCAGCTTTACCCACCTGATCGCCAAGCTCCTCTCTCCCCCACTTTGCCCGAGGTGCTGCTGGGACACCAGCTGACCAAACCCCTCCACCACTCAGAAATAAGCCTGGCAGTCCCACTCAGCAGCCTGCTGGGACCTGGCTAGACCCCACCCACTTCAGCTCAGTTTCTCCTCAGCCTTCCAGCCACTACCAAAGGGAAGGAAGCGCTCTCTCTAGGGCTCACCTCCCTACCTCCGACTTCTAACCTGAGCCACTGCAGGCATGTGGTGTGGCTGCATTTCGGGAATCAAAAGTGAATATCTATTCACTTGCTTCTCAGTTCAATCAATGCAGTTTAGACTAACCTGCAAAGATTGAATCTATTCAGTCTCATGCTTTTTGAATGCCTGTGCTTAGCCAAAGTAGTCTGCATCTTTTCTACCTAGCCAATAGTTTCTACCCTTTTCTTGCTTAAGATGGCTAAGGAACACATCCTTGGACTCCAACTCTACCTATGCTTAGAATATACATTGCTCTTTCATATGGTGTCAGATATCAGCTTTCAGATCTATAAGCTGCTGTATTATCCACTCATTATTAGCTGTATTATCACTCAAAGTGCAGATTTCATTTGTCCCATCTGAGCATTTGTAAAGATTGCAACTTTCAATTAAGTTTGAATCTTTACAAATACAGTGTGCTATCTAAGATGTTCATCTTATAAAGTGCTTCTTTGAAGCATCTGTATCCAGACCTCAGTCTGTTCAGCTTGACCCATGCTTCTCTGGTGAGGTTGTCCCCAATAGGGGACTTGTTTGGTATTGGTATAAAATGCTAAATGCTCCAATAAAACATGTAGGCTCTGCAGATAAGATAAGAAGTTTTGCTTGATATTAAGGGTTTAAGTAAAGGTTTGAACATGGTTCACAAATTGTGCATAATTATTTCAGAGCAGCTTTTGTAGATCTAAAAAAGTTTTGATGTAAGCAAAGTTGATTTTCTACCCTCCAGATAGAGTTTGGAGGCAAATACTATAGGGGGCAACTCAAGCTGTTTGGAGTGAAGGCTTTCACCCCACATTAGAAGTGCCACTTACTGGACAGTCTGCTTGTTTTTGCTGGAGAAAAAAAACCCATAAATCTTAGAGCAATGCTAAAATTATGAGAAACATTACTGCAGACTGACTTACATGATTTAGCATTTGGTGAGAGAAACTAACTGGCTGCATATTATAAATATGAAAGAATACTGACAAGCAGTTACAATATATTCTCTTTTCAACTGCAATAAGTAGGGGTGCACCCATAGAGATTTTGGGGGCCAATACCAAAAGACCATTTTTAGGGAGGCATATTGGCCGATACCAGCTGGACGCAGCCAGGCTGCATACTGGAAATCAGACCAGTAGGTCAGCTGTGGTGGAAAGGGAGGGAGGAGGGAAGGGCATGGGAGCTGCAGATCAAGGCCCCTGTGGAGGGAGTGGAGCTGGGGCTGGGACAGACACCATCCAGCTAGGGCGGGGAGCTACAGCCACCCTAAAAAAATTTGCTGTAGCTCCCCCACAGCCCCCAACTCCCACCCTGAGCATAGCCCCAGCCCGCCCCTTACATGCCAGGAAGAGCATGGCACAGCCCTGGTCCTACCAGCAGCCCACCCCACCCTGCACAGATCCAGGGGCACATGCTCTCCCTCCCCCCCCCACGGTGTGCACAGCAGGGGGCCACCCCTTCCCCAAGCCCCACCCAGACAGGCTGCAGCTCCACCCTGTGCCCTGCCCGAGCTTGAAAGCACCTGCTCCACTCCCTTCCTCAGTGCAGGGGCCTTGATCTGCCCCACACGAGACCCCTTCCCTCCCCTCTCCCCTTCCCTTCTACCATAATCTCTCTCCCTCTCATATCAGACTAATGTACCGGTGCACCTCTAGCAGTAAGTACCGTATTCAGCAAATTAAATGACTAGCCTTCCAAGTACATAAGTGGTGAAAAAACGGACTTTCCCCAATTATCAGAAGTGTATCTAATGACTTGAAACCACTTAACCACCAATTCCAGAAATGGTCTACTTCGTATACTGAAGTACTGTACACTAGGGCTGTGCTAAATTTCGGTCACTGCTTCAATTCAGAGGGGATCTGGCTTGCTTTGGCAGCCAAATCGAGATCAGGACAGCCATTAATCTCCCAGAACCAAATCGGAGGCTTCCAGTCTGCCGCCAAGCATATGCCCCCTCTCCCCTCAATGCTCCTGTGGGAAGCTCCATCCGCCCCACCATCTCAGTGTTCATGAGCTGCGCCTAGTACCTCAAGAAAAAAAAAAACAAAACACCAAATTTTATTTTTATATAAAAATAAATAAAAGCTCTGCCTATGGCCAAATCCCTGATTCTCTGAATCAGAATCAAATCTTCAGATTTGGCTGAATATAAAGTCAGGACAATGACCCGAATCAGTGAATTCAATCACTGTCCCACAAATCTGGCTGAATCCGAATTGAATATGGCCTGCTTCACATACCCCTACTGTATACACTCCTGCAAATAAGTACTCTCCCCAGCTTAAATCCAAGAAAATCTATTCCTGAGCAGCGATTTCCTCCCTTCCCCACCCCCGTACCTCAGCATGAAAGTCTCATTAAGACATCAGATTTTAGGCAGAATCACTGAAGTATAAGAACTTTACTTATTTAGCATCATAATTCTCCTTCCACATTCAAAATGTCACTCTACTGCAGCATTTACATATGAGGTTGTCACACCATAATGACAAGACATCTCCAAATAATGTTTATTATTTCTTACTGCTTCAACCTTTTTGTATTAAATATGATCATTGTTTCATGCGACACCAGATCACAAATTCAGAAAGCTATTTGCAGCTTATACAGAGAACACCATTCATATTTGCACAAGCCAGAAACAGGAAAGAAGGAACAGTGAACATGAACTATATCTAGAAGCAACTAAGATAGCAAGTTATAATGGTGCTTTAAAAATCCTTCCAACTAGAACCTTCCTTATTTACAAAAGCCATCTTTTTTAAAAACTCCAGAATGAAAACACTGTGCCCCTATAATGCTCACCACTTCTGACAGGTGGTAGTAAAACAGATCGGAATCATGAGTTAACTCATACATTTTATGGACTACAAGGCTATAGACAGGCAAATTTTTAAATTGCTTTAAAAAAGGGAAAGGGAAAAGGGAGTTAATCTGCAGTAATCAGTGCAAGGTCCATATGATCTGCATATTCCTGAATGAAATATGGTTAACACTGGACTGATTGATACACCTGTATTGTCATCACCCTCCGTATTAGCTGTTACATCACAACTGTGGTCTACAAATCCCCGAAACATTTGCCAATGGAGGGGGGAAGGGAGACCAGGAATTTCCCAGCTCAGATCCAAGGCGAGTAAACACTGAGACCTGTCCACCTTTATCTGAGCTCATGCCACTCAGCCAACTGCAGCACAGTACAGTGAGAGCTCCTGCCCAGCTGCATGCATTTCAGAGACTCCCCCCATATCCCTGCCCCAAACCAAATGCTGCTGAAGCCCCAGCTCCGCAGGCCAAAACTAGCCTGTGGGCCATAGGCTGCAAAACCTTAAGCCAATATGGATGAGACTTCCTGGGTAAGAGCAAGTACTGAAAGGAAAATGCTAATTGTCTAAAGTGGAAAGAAGACTCAGACCAGTGATGCTCAACCTCCAAATCTACCCCCCAACCACCAGATTTCCAGGCCTGCGGGAAAGGTGGCAGCATTAACTGCTGCCAAACTTCCAGACCTGTGGGGAGGCCCACAGGCCAGATAACATGGTCCTGTATGCTAGACCATGCTGATATGCATAGCCAGATCCAGCGCAAGGCATCAGACCTGCAGACTGACCACATATGGGATTCAGCCCACAGACCAACCCTGGGTCGCTCATCTCATAAGGCTGAAAGATCAAGCACTACTGACTTGGAGCATTAAGAGTCAAAAATTAAAGTCCCAGGTGGTAATACAAAGTTTCCCCTACTTAAGAGATAGGACACGTTCCAAGACAACAAAGCCCCTCCAGATATTCTGAAAAGTCGAGATGAGGAGGGGGAAGGCGGGGTGCGCCTAACAAAATACTTGTGGGACCTGTTTGCCACCCAGCTGTTTGCCACGTGGCTCTCTTTTGAAAAGATGCTCCTTTGCAGATAAGCTGCACAGGAACAAGGCTTTCTGGCTAGTATTCTTCCCACATCACAAAGAGATGGTCAAGACTGGAAAAAAAAAAAAAAAAGGTTGACTAAGTTAAAAAAACAAAACAAAACCAGACTTGGAAAAATTGGATCTTTCATTCTTCAGCAAATGCAACGCATCTTAAACCTGGGCACAACAATAGGCAAGAGGAGCTTTGAA
The DNA here is from genome assembly GCF_052110815.1 of Crocodylus siamensis. Lineage (NCBI taxonomy): Eukaryota > Metazoa > Chordata > Crocodylia > Crocodylidae > Crocodylus > Crocodylus siamensis. The sequence continues at coordinate 72,628,015 of NC_143398.1, forward strand.
GGTCATCTTAAAAATTCTACCCAAACATGCAGGTTTCAGAAAGGATTTAGTTGTTCCTTAGGAACAAGTGTAGAGAGTTATCATGCATTTCAAAAACCAGTTTTCTAGGGATGGCAACTTCTAGGCCAATTGTTATGGTAACTGATTCTAATGAAGTGGCTTGACAAGCCAGTTTGTTTTTAAATACAAATCACATGAGTTATGCAAACAAAAAACACAGGCATACACAGCAAAAAGTTTCTGGATAGCATTTAAAAAAAGTAAATTCTTTCAAAGACCTTTAACAAGCAGACAGTTTCCTGAACAGACAAACCACTAAAGTGAAACAAACTGTACTCTTCTGCTCCACCACACCAACACAAAAAAGCTTGTCCTATATTACAAATGTCAAAGTCCCCACGAACGCAGATCATTAGCTTGTTAAAGCTCAAAATACATTACGATGCATAAAGTTAAGCATCTTAGAATCATAACAAAAATTAGGGCCAGAAGGGACGTCAGAAGGTCATCTAGTCCAACCCCCTGCTCAGAGAGCAAGACCAGCCCAAACAAGATCATCCCAGCTAGGGCTTCGTCACCTACTCTCTAAGTAACTTGTTCCACTACTTCACCACCCTCTTAGTGAGAAAGTTTCTCCTAATATACAATTTAAACCTCCCCTGCTGCAACCCAAGACAACTGCTCCTCGTTCCGTCATCACCTTGGAGAACAATCTAGCTCCATCCTCGTTGGAATTACCCTTTGGGTAGTTAAAGGCTGCTATCAAATCCCCTCTGTCTTCTTTTCTCTAAACCAAATAAACTCAGTTCCTCATAGAAGTCATAGGCCCCAGCCCCTGAACCATTTTCACTGCTCTCCACTGCAGTCTCCCCAATTTGTCCACATCCTTTCTATAGTGGGGGCCCAAAACTGGATACAGGACTCCAGATGTAGCCTCACCAGTGCTGAAGAGAGCAGAATAATTACCCTCCTCAATCTGCTAGCAACGTTCCTACTAATGTAGCTCAGTATACTATCAGCCTTCTTGGCAACAGGGGCATGCTGCTAACTTCTATCCATCTCAGTGTCCACTGTAACCCCAAGGTCCTTTTCTGCAGAGCCACTGCCCAGCCAGTGAGCCCTCAGCCTGTACTGGTGCATGGGATTGTTCTGTCTCAAGTGCAGGACTTTGCATTTGTCCTTGTTGAACCTCATGAGATTTCTATTGGTCCCATCCCCCATTTTGCCTAAAGCTACTCTTAATCCTAGCCCTACCCTAGCATATCTACTACTCCCCCCAGCTTGGTGTAATTCACAAACTTGCTGAGGGTGCAATCCATCCCATTTTCCAGATCGCTAATAACGCTGTTGAACAAAACTGGCCTCAGGACCAATTCCTGGGCCACTCAACTTGATCCTGGCTGCCAACTAGACACTGAGCCACCGATTACTACCCACTGAACCTGACAATCCAGCCAGCTTTCTATCCACCTTACAGTCTATTCATCCAATCCATATGTACTTCCTTAGCTTGCCTGTAAGAATGCTGTGGGAAATGGTATCCAAAGTCAAGGTATATTATGTCCACTGCTTTCTCCACATCCACAAAGCCAGTTATCTCAGCATAGAAGGCAATCAGGTTGGGCAGGCATGACTTGACCTTGGTGAATCCAGGGTGACTGTTTCTAATCACCTTCTCCTCCAAGTGCTTAGAATTGGATTCCTTGAGGAACTTCTCCATCGTTTTCCCAGGGATGGAGGTGAGGCTGACTCATCTGTAGTTCCCTGGATCCTCCTCCTTCCTTTTGTTAAATATGGGCACTACATTTGCACTTTCTCTCTTTACCCAGGAAGGTTAAAAGCTACATTTTGGAATCCAAAATAGCCTATGTGGGAAGGTAGGCAGAGTAAGCATCCTGGAGCTAGAACATCAGGTACTGCTGTGCCATATGTATAGCAAATTTCATTTACTGAAGAATAAAATTGTCTCCAGAAAGTTTCTGTCAGGCCCTTGGTAATGCTGTCATTTGTTCTCCAAGATTTCCCCCCCCAAACCTCCAAGTCCTTTCCTGAGACTTGGGAATAGATTTGAAAAAAGGAAGACTACAAGGAAGAGAGGAGCTAGTTCGGTTTTTATCCTGCAGACCCATTTTCTAAAGGGAGCAAAACTCCTCTGGAGTTTGCATTAAAACACAGAAACGCAGTTATTTTAAAAACTGTTTTTCATTACTCTAAATTCCTACCATCTGGACTCTCTTGTTTTGGAGCAGACTTCAGCTTGCAGAAGTTCAGTTTAGATCAAGCCAAAGCCAGATGCTCTTTGACAAAATAAGAAATATCTTTTGTGCCAGAACTGTATTTACATTTATGTGGCCAAAAAGGAACCCAAATATCATTGCGCCAAAGGTTCTCTAAACAAGCTACGTGCAGCCTTTTATGGGAAGCAAACACTTTATTTTTAGAACAAATCAAATGCGCCAAATTTGCTTATTTCTCTACCTGCAGTTTGGAAATGGATGGAATACTGACAAATATATGGTAGGAATACCGACCAGAGTTCTTTAGTCAGTGGTTTAAAACATTTGTATAGCCTAACAGAAAAGCTATTCATCTTCTATATCCCCATCTACAAGACACTTGTGTTCAAGTGTTCTAAAGCCTTTAAACCTGTCTTTATGATTTCAGAGCCACTCTTTATATCCCACATCATAATGCTATCAGCAGTGTGCAAACTTATAACTACATGCCATAGGTGAAACTCAACTGTGTTCTCTTGAAACCTCCTGTCAAGGATGATGGTTACTTAGCTTCCATGTCTAGCCAGTCTCTTCTCTCCTTCAAACTGCAAAGAGCATTTTTTCTGCTATATCAACTACCAGTCCATTATTACTAGCACAGTAGGCTAGTCACCTGAACAGTACTTCAGACTCAGAAGATTCAGAGGCACCCTTACATTCTCAGTACACATGAATATAGAGGAAGTAATGATGAATCAAGCTATGATTTTCCTACAGTGACAGTTTAAGTATGAACTGTGACAGGATGCTAAAGCTGGCCGATGTTCTGCTCCTACTGAACAGCACTACATGATACAGTACCTACTCAAAAGTGTTATAGCCAACTTCACCCTACCTGCTGAACCATGAAAAAAAAAAATCTACAGAGTTAATTGTGGGTAGTGTTGGGGGTGAAGAGGACAGATTTTAATATTCTGTGAATTATACAGCTAGTCATGTCTGTTGGGTGGGAGCATGTCTGCTTATAACAACTAGGTGGTTACCACCATCAGCTGGACATGGGGAAACTCAGAGTCAAGTCTTGGCTCTCCCCAATTTAGAGCAAACTTGAACCTTAATTTTATTTCTTTTCATTTTTTGAGGTGGGGGAGAGAGGATGAGTAGCAGATGTAATCTCTGAAAATGAATTTACCATATTCTCTTGTGTATAACCCTGAATACTATACACATGCTCTTTTTAGAAAGCCCTCCCCACCCAAAAAAGGGTGGGGCACAAAGGGGGAAAATTTTACCTTGAAGTACAGTTAAGCACCAGAGGTATAGGATTGCCAGGGGCTGTGAGGCACAGCCCAATCTGGCAACCTAGGGACTAGGTGCCAGTCTGATCCTGCACACTGGCTCTAGGGCTGTGTACCAAGTTTGGAGCATGTGCTAGGTTAGACATGGTGTGCTAGGTTGGGCCACCGATGAGCCCCGCGTGCCATTCTGATCCATTGCACAGTTGTGGGACCCTCCCCATGGGTTTGGAAATTTGTTGGCAGGGGTGGAGGGAGAAGGAAAAAACAGTGGAAGCACGCAATTGCTATGGTTCCCAGAGCAGCAGCAATTAATGCCACTATCACTCGGTTCCCACCCCACACATTTCTGGATCCAAGGGAAGCCCCTTTCCTTCGTATATAAATGGGCACCCCAATTTCCTCCAGTTGGTTTTGAAAGAAAAGATGCAAATTATATGTGAGAAAAGATATGGTACATTTTGAACACTCAAAAGAGAATAAAGGAAGCATGATCTTGAAATTACTGTAAAATGGGCACATAACTGCTTGGATTATCAGGATCAAATGTCAAACCAGGAAAAAGATATCAAATGAGATTCCCAGGAGAATATTCTGGATTTGGTATTCTTCTATACCTTCATTATGCCTTGGAGGATGGAATTAAATGCTCACCTATTAAAAATGTTGCTGATTATCTCAACCTGGGGGAAATTTCAAACTCTGCAAAGCAAGGGTGGACAATCTATAGTTTGTAGGCTGGATCTGGTTGCAAGGAGGTGCCACCGATGCATGAGCCAGAACGTGGAGCTGCACCAGGCTGTCCATCCTCTCTGCAGCACTTGCTTCTGATGTGGAGCCCATGCTCCCTTTGCTGGAGAACAGGTCAAGTTAGTGCAGGCAACTGACCCAGAGATTTGGGTAGCAAAGACTTCCACCCAACAGCTACAGCCAGGTTGCAAGCTCCAGCCCACACCAGTCAAGGACTGCTGACTTGTTAGAGGTTCAGGATACAACCTGATGAACTGAAAAGCTGAAACAAGATGCACTTGCTTAGGAAGAAACAATTCAGCATATGAATACAAAAATGAGAAAAAAAAGTCACTGGCTAGGGCTATGATAATGCAGGAAAGGATCTACAGGCTATACTTTATCAAAAATGAATCTGTGTCATGCAATGCTGTTAGAGAGAAAAAGCAAATGATGAAATTAGCAGGCATTTTCTATGACTTACATGTAGTGTAGTCTCCCACACCTTTCAACACTGGACAGATTTCACCAGAGGCAAGTGTATCCAGTTTGGGGCACCAGATTTCAAGAAGAGAGATGGACAATGGGAAGAAGTCTAGAGAACAGCAAGCATGTGGAAAAACTTGAGAACCCAGGGTTATTTAGTGTGGAAAACAGACAGCCAAGGAGACTATTTCAAAGAATCTTCAAATACAAAAAAAAGAGGCAATTATCCTGTTTTCACTGGGAATAGAAAAAGTTAATTGGCCTAAGCAGCAACAGGGAGATTTCATTTAGATAGCAGAGCTTTTCAAGCGTGGGGAGGAAGGGAGGTTACTCATTGGACCAGATTAATCTGTAGAAGTTGTGAAATCTCCATCATTGGAAATTTAGAAGAGAGCAGGGTACACAAAAAATTAGATTGGTTTAGATCAGAGATTGGCAAACTTTGGCTCTAAGCCACTGGATCCAACCTGCAGACATGGGGCTTCAGCAGTGGGGAGAAGCCATAGCACAGAGAAGTAGTAATGGCAGCTTGGTCTTAGCACCTATCCATCCCTGCCCTCAGCCAAGTTGTTCTAGCTCACAGCCTGAAAATGGCTGCAGACCACTAGTTTCAAAACAAATCCATCCTGAGCAGCAAGTGGACCCTTTCAGGCCTACTTTTCTGTGATTTCACATATTTTCTGTTTACGAGATTAGTATTAGAAACTTCTACACAAAGGAGCATTTGGTTCCTTTGCTTTGCCTGTGCAATGTGCTAGAGAAACTAAGAGTCATGAAGTAGAAAAAGTTATTCCTCGTACCCCACACTCATATTGGAAGAAGTGGGAGGGGGAGAAAGGGAAAAAACAAGTGTACAAATAGGACCACAGAGTCTAAGAAAAAAGTTTTAAGGAGGTATGGTGGGGAGGGGAGAAAGCACGTGAATGCATTATTTAGCAACCAAAGTTAAGTGCTTTAATGAATAATGTCCTCTAAATATCAAAACCTTGTGAAGTATGCATTCAGAAAAACATATTTATTAAAAAGGAAACTAGAGTAAGAAGTGCAACACAACTATAATTACACAAGCAAAGGAAGATTAATAATTATAGCAACAATTACAATGCATGTCCTTTGAGCTTTCTGGTAGCAGGTACACTAACACTTTATTTAGTTAAGACAGTGCTGAACATTCATATTTGTGCATTTCCCTTTTTAGGATGAAAAGGGTTTTATTCCCCCCAAAAAAATATTTTGAGCTTTGTGAACATATTTCTAAGCAACTGAAAGACGACACTTCAAATATAAGAATAGATTGTTCAAAATGAAGGCAAATGTCAAAATTCTATTTTGCTTCCATTTCCTCCTGTACTGTTCAGGGGGGAGATGGAGCTCATTTTAGATTTTGTACCATACATGATAATGAAAGCACTTTTCACAGGTACGTGAATCATGTTTCAAGTGAAGGTATCCTGCAAGCTCAATTGTCTTCATTTACCTTGCACTGTAGTTTTGCTCTTTTAACTTATTTCCTCCCCTACAGAACAAGCAAACAACCACCACCTACTACACCACCAGCTATTTGAGAGTTAATCCACCTTAAGCTTCTACACCAGCCATCTCAATCATACAGCCCTTGAAACCACTCCACCTGGGCCACCAGCAGTCAAACTGTTCTCTCCTTTACACTGCTTCATGCACTGTTACATTGTTTACACAAATTGAAAAGTAAAATTACTATATACCTGCAGATCCTTTTTTTGCCATCTTCATTCAACCCATTTATGTGTGTCAGCCAGCCCAGGAGTGACAAAGGGAAATTTTACAGCGGGGAGGACATTAAATATAAGCAAATATGAATGGGAAAACAGATTTTACTCCTTCAGGGTCCAACTTGGTTCCTCACCTTTTCTTGAAAGCTTGAGACAAAAAAAAGCTTCCCCTAATCATAGCTTGACTTCTTTGAAGCTCCAACATGTAAATTAAAGAGATACCAAGTACGTGGCTTTAAACAGAATTCTGAGCTTCAGTCAGAGGAGGTCTACTCATATGGTCAAGGGGCAGCAAAGCAGGCCCTATGAAGAGAGGCTGAAGGGCCTGAACCTATTCAGCCTCCACAAGAGAAGGCCGAGAGGGGATCTGGTGATCATTTACAAACTCACCAGGGGGTGGGGACCAGCAGGAATTGGTGGAGGCTCTGTTCCCCTGGGCACCACCGGAGTTACAAGGAATAATGGCCATATATTGTTAGACCGAAGGTTCAGGCTGGACATCAGGAGGCACTGCTTCACAGTTAGGGCTTCCAAGTTCAGGAACGGGCTCCCAAGTGAGGTGGTACTCTCTCCTACCTTGGCAGTCTTCAAGAGGGGGCTGGACAGATATTTGACTGGGGCAATATGACCCCGGCTCCTGTTCCTGCCCAGGGCAGGGATCAAACCTGATGATCTGCTTAGGTCCCTTCTGACCCTAAGCACTACGATTAAGAATTCAACTTCTTCCACTCTGATGTTTACGTTCTGAAACCTTCTACGACCAACCTGATTTTAGCCTGTACCTTACAAAATGGTTAAAGGCTGCACACACACACATTCAGAATGATCTGGAAAGATTCTCCTAGGTTTATTCTCCTGGTAGGAAAAACCCTACCCGGAGATGCCTGAACATAAATTCAAATGCTAAGCCGTTGATAAGCAAAGAGCTTGCAGCACTAACTGCACACATCTCAATGTGCTCTGCAGGCTCCCTCAGTCTGACTGGAGACAGATGGCAGCGGTGCACAGGGCAGCCCTGATTGAGCTGTGCGAGATGGCCAGAATCAGCCTTAGTACAATGAATAATACGGAGTCCAAATTTAGTCCAACTGCTATGAGACCAGAATGTTTCAAGGCAGAGATTCTTATTTCCTGTTGTGTGTGTTGCATGCACATGCTCTAGACAGCTAACGCAAAACAATGCTAAGGAAACTTACAGACTGCCTACAGATTATATCTTTAAAAAGAGTCTGAGCTTCCTTGCAATTTGCATTCTAGAGGCTGTATGCAGTTGACAAGTCTTACAAATTTTTTCTAAAAAGCAGTGCAAGCAAAATGTAATCTAAGATTTTCTATTAGTGACCTTAGGTTAATTTCAAGACCTAGCTGGTAATCATCAGCTGATAGCTCACAAAAAAGTTACTTTTGCAGTCTTTGATATTACTTTGCTTTCCACAGAGTCCAGCTCTTGTTCTAAGGCAAACAGTACACTGGGGAAAGAGTTAATGCAAGTCAAAATCATACGAACACTACTGAAACCATCTTGCCCTGACAGTCCAAAGCAGTGGTTCTTGACCTATTTGCCATATAGTGGGCCACACCTGCAGCTCTCAAAAAGTGTTATGTAGGCCACACCCACACAACTTACTTCCTGTGTATTCATTAAAAAATGTTTTAACAAGATGTCACATGGGCTGCAGCAGTGTGCCAATTGGGCCATATGCAGCCCCACAGCCTGAGAACCACTGGTCTAAAGGAATTGTATAGATTACAAGGTCAGTTTCCACTGCAAAATATGCCACCCTTGAAATAAGAAGAACGTTATTCCTAAGCAGGACTCCTACAGTGAATGAACAATTCGCTAGGGAAGTAGAAAGTCAAGATTGTAGCCATTCAGAAAAACTATGCTCTCCAGCAGATATACAAGTACCAATAATCATATGTGGCTCCCCCATGACAAAAGTCAAGACAGAAGTTGCCTGTTATTATAAGTATCTGTATAAACTTTGGAATAGGGAAACTTTGGAAAGGAGAGCAGAACACTCAGTTAAAAGATCCAGCTAAGACTACTAGGTAGAAAAGCACTCCCCCTTATCACCCAATTTAAAGCAGCAGTCTCACAAAAGACTAAAAGGGAAAGAAAGAGAATTACATCAACTCTTAACAGGTCTTGTATGTACCTGTATTTTTGTTAGGGAAAAAGTCACATATCAATTAAATGTTATTCATCCAGCTAATACTGCTCTGTTCTCTCTTCCCCTACCCCCATGCCTCAGATGTAAAAACATATCAGAACACTGCCACCACTGAACAGCATGCTTAATATACATATTTAATCTGACCCAAAATAACTCCTCAAACCTCACTGAAAGGCTTTGAAATCCTAACCCAAAACAACACTAAGGAAATTTATACTTAAGAGGGAATGGAGTCCAGACAAGGAGAGAAGGCAGGCAGGAGATCAGTCCAAAAGATGAGTGGCGGAGAATCCAAATCCCTCTTCTACAGAAAACTGCAGTGGTTTTCTTTAGGGTTTTTGTTTACATATCTATACTTTTATAGTTAACAAAATATATACACACATATGTACACACACACACACACAAGTATCAGAAACAAACCCAGGAGAATTTTCCCAGGTCATTTGAATGCATGTTCACAAACTTTAACAACTCTGTATTTTTACTGTTATCCCTTTAAAGTAACTAGCAATTAAATACAATACCTAAAACATAGGTGGAAAAATACTACAATTATATTACTGTTTTCTTATCCTGAAGACCTCTGAAGGGGAACAGCCAAAGCACTTGGGTGAAGTGGAAGGAAGAACAAAGGTATCATGCTGCACTCTTCCCCACTCCACTTTTTAAAAGTGTTTTCCATGATATTAAAGAAACCTATTTCCTTACACAAGAAACTAAGGCAAAATACGTTTGTTTATATACATCCTTATCTCTACATGAACTAGATTCTTACCTGCAGCAATAGAAACTTAAGTGTCAACTTGCAACTATAAACCAGTAAGCAAAGTAGCACATCTCACTTTTTCAATAGCTTGCTGGCTATACATGCCCTTTACTTCAACTACACTACTCCCAAACCCAGTAAGATTTTGCTACATGCTACAAGTAAATTCCATATGCTGAAACCAATCATTTCAAGAAGTCTCCACTGTGAAGAGTCCGTTATTTTTAATGCTCAGCCATAATACTGATCTAGTCTTTTTGCAATCTATTAAATTTTAACAACTGCACCCATATATCCACTTCAGAAAACTGTTCCCATCAACAGAAGGGCTTCTTGGGGTACAGCAGCTGTCCTCATGAAAAACAAGATAAAAGGACCATAATATACCTTGTTTTGCCAAATGTGTTTAGAAATAAACTTACCCTGCACTTCATTGCTACACAAGCTCTGACCATCGCCAGAAAGCAGAACTAGGCCTCCTGCAAAAGCCTGAGGACTGTAAAAACTCTAAAATCAGGGACAACCATATTAGTCAGTTTTGTAACTTAGGAATAAGGAATAAATGTTAATATTTCAGCTATTTTATGCATGCTGTTAAAAGCTGCAATAAAAAGCCATTTATAAAAAGACAAGCTGGAAAACAAGGCACAGACACATTTTCAAATTCATATGCTCACATATTTTTTCCTAACACTAGTAGAAAACAGCATTTCTGACCCAGAAGCAGCTGCATGTTACTCAACTCCTACTAACAGCAACGTTAACAAGTGGTCACAAAAGTGGGTTAAAACAGAAACACTTTAAAAATAACCTCCACGGGCTAATTCTCAGCACGTGCTCCTGCAACACAGCCCTTAAAAAACCAACAAAAAAACCCAACAAATCCTTACTCTGCAAAATAAGAGTCAGAACAAATGAATGACAAACAGCACAGAAAGAAACCAAGGATTCAGTCTACATACTGAAGTTGTGCCTGGGGCATTAAAGAAGCATTACAATGCCCTGCCAGCCAGAGACAGTATCATAGGAAGAGTCAAATCAGTACACTTGTATACCAGAACAAGTGCATCTGTATTACAACCTGGACCAATATAATACCAACGTCAAAACAATGGATCCCAAGATGTGGGAAGTCTTAAATCAAGCCCACAGGGCAGCACACTGTAAAAGCAGAAGTGAGAATGGGAAGGCAGCCGTTACAAAGATCTCTAGAGAACAGGTTTTGCTTTGGCAAGTTCAGTCATGTTATATATTTTTAAACAAAATGAGTCTCTTTGATTTAGCTAGTAATTTTTTATCACCATTTCAAAAGGATGTTTTCCTATGCAGACACCTGTTACACTCATGCCTGTTCTCACAGTGCCTTTGATTCAGCTGGTGGTATATTACAAACATCTTACACACACAGCTGAAGGGAAAGCTTTCCAAGAGAAAGTAAAATGGCAGCAGTGTGAATTATAGATGTCAACACCATGTTACATGAAAGTGTACTGGCAGGATGGAAGTCTAAAAACAGTTTGTCATGAGAGGAGCAAGTTATTTTAGTGAAGAACAATTGCTGAAAAGACTCACAAAAAAAAAAAAAAAGAAGTTTTCCAACTTTAAAAATAATGTTATAAATTCAAATTAATATACTGGCTCTCTGTGAAGACTCTAGACAGATCTCTTTTGAGTTCAAAGACCAAATTTTTACTTGAATGCCTGAGATAAGGTTCAGAACCATCAGGTTCAGAAGCATTAATATTTTACTCATTCCTCTTCTCCAATTTGCTTCTGAATAACACTGTTCTATTTTAGCTATATTATATGTGTTTTTCCTGTATGGAACAAAACAGCTTTATATCTTAAAGGTACACGTGTTTATATATTTGTGTATGCTTCTTTAAAAGAAAATTTTCAAAGTGGTTATGTAGCCTATTCTGAAAAACTACTTTTAAAAATTAAAAAAAAAAAAAACCAAACAAAACCCAGCTCAGGTGAGGCATCTAGAATGCAAAATTAACTTTGATAGAGAGGAAAAAACTGCTACTTTAACTGAAGTCAGTCCTGCAAGTCCAAAACTTTCCATGTCACAATAACAACTTCAAGTGCCCTTCTCCAAAATCTGGAAAAAAAAAACAAAACAAACCTAGTTGTTATAGACAGCAATATTGTAGTTTGGTAGTACCTAAAGGCAAGTCAAGAAATATGCTGTTCAAGAACACAACAAGCAAGCTCTCAGTAGTAGTTATGAACCAAGCTTAAGAATAATACCAATGACAGAAGGAAAGGTTTTTACAGGAGACATCTACTATATTTGCTTTATGATTCTAAATAATTGCATAAATTCTTATTTGTGTCTAGCATAATTGGATCAACACACAATGTCATAGCATAAGACAGCATGTGAACAATTGCATCACTTTATCTAGGGCCAAATCCCTGACCATTTAAAATAGGTAAAAGTTCCTATAGGTTTCCAAGGGATCAGTGCTTGCTCTTTTGAAAGCATTTATCTTAAATTTTTTTTATTGCTACATGTCATCACAGCATACCAAGCAAGAGAGAAAGTGAGGCACAAGCCTAAGCCATAGAGCTGACAAGCATATCACATTCTGTTTAGACTATGCTGTCCAAGATAAAACATCCTGTACAAGGACAACCAAAATTAATTTGAAACCACAAGCTTATTTATAGATACTACAGAACTTATAAATATTATGCTGCGTTATGCAAGTGTTTTATTTGGTTTTCTACAATCTGAGCAGCTTCAGATTTCTGATATAGTTTAATCTTCCTGAGAATTCTTGCTAAATCAGAGAAGTTTTGACAAGGCATCTTCCATGAGAAGAACCCAGAGCAGTGCCCATAAGTAAAAGAGTAAAATTTGTCTAACATTGTCTTAAGCTAATTGAGTCTTGAAAGACACACTACAATTTAAGTTGCCTGGAAGTGTTGACTTCCAGGTTTCCTCAGATGTAGCATACTGTGCTGTAGTAACTAGATTACAGGATGGCCTTCTACACCCAGAGGCAGATAGCTCTAGATGAGACAGCCAGGCAGGTCAGGGAGGAGGGGAGTATTCACCCTTTTCCAGCTAATTTTGATATAAGATACATAGCAATACCCCTTTACCAGTTTTGGAATTGATCATTTCTCAAAGCTACAGGAGCTAAAAAGGGCATTGCCAGGGGATGAGTTTTCCCACCCTTTTCCAAGCCAAGTTGCAAAGAGATGCAGAAGCAGCTTATTTTTAATCAATCAGATCATCAGAAGAGGGTTTTTGTTGGGGCTGTCTTTTTGGACAAGAATATAACTTTCCAGATTACCTGAAAACTAGTTCTGATGGTGCATCAAGCAGATTTAAACTAATAAAACTTGATCAGAGAGTGTAAATTGGCAAGGGGCAGGATCTGCCACTAATGAATAGCAGCACCCTTCTGCACAAGCTTTCCTATTGAAAGAAATTTACCCAACATGGTAGAACATGCTAGGTGCAATTAGATACTTGAATATGAATTAGGTCAGATTAGATGTGAAATCTGATGTCATTAGCTCTCGAGTTATTTTGGACTGGGTTCCACCAGTTGCTTGCAAAAAGCCCTACTGGAATCAAGGGGAACAAGCAAGTTGCTACTCAGCATGAGCAACAAGGTTTTGTTTCCGTTTTGTTTTTTTAAATATATATTTTGGAGTTTAATCTTTGCTTCTCTTGAGGCTCTGCTCTACACTGCATCTATAAGACGTATCAATTCAGCTATTTGGAGATCTTTGTTTTGTGTCTCACTGAATGCAAGAAGTGAGACTGGAGCTGATTCAAGTTTCCTTTTAATCTAGTGCACGTTGTGACATAAACCAGGGCCAGCTGTTTCACAGGATGGGGCAGATTAGCCTCAAACTAGGCAGTTATGTAACAATTTGCATTTAGAGAAAGTTTTGCCTAATTCTTTTTGGTTCGGAAGTAACATTATTCCCAAACATCATAGTCCCCTGCTTAGTTACACAAGTGACACAGATCTGTGGACTAATAAATAGACACATACACACTTAGTCTCAGATGAAATGCCTAGTAAAATGAACTCACTTGAACCTGCATTTTATTAAGTCCAAGTGATATGTAGAAGCCAAGAACAAAGGTCAAAACCTGGGAAACTATATCCTTGAATGCAGTGACACAGAAGACCTACAGGTGGACTGCTAATTGAACACGCTCCAAATTCAGCATCTTGATCACTGGAAGCATAAGCAAAAAAACATCTAGCAGTAATAGAGAAGTGGTATTACCTGCCTGTATAATATTAATTAAAACATTATTAAAAACACTGACCACTTTAAAGAAAAATCGTAGCAAGTTTGAATGGGTCCAGAAAAAAGTTACAAGATCTAAAATAAGAAATACAGTAACTCAACTTCTAAGGGTTGTATTTTGATCAGTCTACTACTGCCTGGGAAGCAGGGATGTTTCAGCAGAGGGCTTTATAACAGGAGGGCATTAGGGAAAGCCTATGGCTAGAAGCCAAAATAAAAAAATGTTTAAAAACCACACACCTCATTCAGTCTTAACAGAGAGCAATTGGAACAACTTAAGAGCATGATAGAACATTCCTTCAAATCCTTACATAAGGGCTGTCCAACTGGCAGCCCCTGAAGGGTTAGCACATGGCCTAAGTTCCTGGCATAGCTGCCACGGGGCTCTTCCAGCTCCCCTGCTCTCCTCCAGCTTCTACTTCATGCTCCTGCTCCAGGGGGCTCAGAAAGGGGGAGGGGCAGCTGCCAGGGATGCCTGCACAGCCAAGAGTGGAGTTGGGAGCCAGGTTGCCCACACTGCACATGCAAGGGAAGAGCCACACCTTGTGGACTGTGGCCCACACAGCCTGTGGCCCCCACTGCCTGCAAGTTGCACAGCCCTGCCATACATCAAAACTAGACAGCTTTCTACAAAGACAAGCTAAAAGCTCACGTACAGTGATTATGGAATTAATGGGATAGGTGCTCTAGCCTTCATTATGCTAGAAGATCATGAGATTCCCTTCCAAGTGTACAAGCTGACACAAAGAACGAGCCTCCTTCAAAGTGCATCTTTCGTTTCCATGGCTCAGTTACATTCTGTTAGGCCTCTACTTTCAAATTATACAAGTTTGTAATATAAAAGGTGCGTCACAGCAAAGACTCATTTATTATGAGCACTCCACTTTCTAAAATTCTTTCAGTGTGGTTTTATGTTGAAAACAAAATGTCAGAAGCCAACACAAGGTGACCACACAGGTTTGATTGATTTCATGCAGGGCTCTCTACTGGTCTGGACATCTGCAGCAAGGCAGCAGCAATTAATCTTGTCACTGCTCACCCACTACCAAACTTTTAGATGTGTGGGAAGATCCAGTGGCCAGATCTGGCCAGCAAGCCAAAGGTTGGGCACAACTGAGTTAACCATCTGTCTTTCTCTGAAATAAATACAAGTTGTTCAAATAGTTTAATTTACCTAGCAGAATTCCTCTGGTAGTCATCTATACCACCTAGCTTGGACATATCCTTAAGAATGTGCCCTTCCTAGGGAATGAGGACCATCAAGGTAGTCTTGATAAGGAAGCTTGTTCCAACTTACAAGCAGGCCCCCCAACCCCAAACAAGGCCTTTCCAGCAGCATACTTAACTCCACTTCTCACCAAGCCAGCAGGCCTTGCCAGTCCAGATGCCAGCACTGCCACCTCATCAACACAACTCATACCACAGGGGAAATATATGACAGCCAGGATTCATTCACTTGCTCCTCTACCTTCCTAACATATCCCATCACCATATATGCAATCTACACTGGACAGAGAGGATAACCCTTATGTGAAAGAATGAGTGGACACTGATCTTCGGGTCCAGAAAGACATAAAAGCTTGTGGCAGAACACTTTAGCATCTCTGGACATTCCTTCCCTGACCTCAGAGTTGCTGTCCTTATATAAAATTTGAAGAACTAACTTGAACATGAAGTGGCAGAACAAGACATCATCCATGGACTCCACCGCGTTGAAGATGGTTTCAAATATAGATTATATAGATAATAGCTACTCCAGGTAACAGGATAATAAACATATGGCGAGACACAAGAACTAACAGTTGGAGTTAACTAACCTTGGCATCCCTATTGACTTTTTCAACCCACTTCTTTGCCTCTCACTAATGTCCTGTCCTTTCCCTCTGTATTTAAAAATTCCTCTCAATTTTAAACTCTTTCTTCTGCAGATGCATTCAGTTTGACTAAATGAAAGCTCATGACTCTCAACCAGTTAGTTTCTACCATGCCACCCAGCCCAATGTTCTAGTTAGCAAAGCACTACACAGAGGCTTGGATCAGTGCTACGTACTGCGCAAATAGTCATTGCCCCAGAAGTTGGCAATAGAAAACAAAGCTCAATGCGACAAATGCAACATAAAAAGACAAAAGGAGAGGAAAATGGAATGAAGTTAGATCAGTTATACAGTAAGATGTCAAGTTTGGTACTTCAATGCTAAGAATTTTAGGGAAATAATTCACCAGATGTTACCATTTTCATTAGATGCCCAAGCAACTGCAGTAGGGAAAAGCTAACTGCTAACCAAAACCTGCATTCCCATTCAGCAGAACAAAAATTCATAAACTCCAATCCAAGTCCAAGCTATCTCTTCACTGCCAAATAGCAGGATTGTTCTCTGCTCCTGTGTCCCTGTCCCAGGAGCTTCCCCAAAGCTGCAGCGTATCAGTCTGCAGCAGCACAGTACAGCACAGCACAGCAAAGGAGTGAAAGAGTAACTAGGCATCCTGCACCAAACAGCAGATTAGCCCTGGGTCACATGGCAGTCATCTGTCACCCAAGACAAAGCCCATAACTCAAGCAACTGCTGCAAGTTAATGCCATAGTACACAGAGATGGTTTGAAAAATGTATCCTATATGTAAGTCTCCAATTATAGAAACATATTCTCTAAACAAAGGATTAAAAGACCCCCACACTATGTTTTGTGCATTTCAGAGGTTAATGATCTTCAGACACTAAAGGGCACCACAAGACTAGCTTCAGACTTGAGTATGTAGGTGCAGAAATGAACTCTTACCAAGTGACTGAAAAAAAAACAAAAACATACAACATGCTGTCACCATGGACTGATCAATTGTTTGCTTTAACTATTATGCTAACAATGACTTCCTCTACTCAACCAGCACTGATCAAATCTCATGACTAAAGAAACTACACTCACCAAGAAGTGTATGCTTTCTGTCACTAATTTATAAACTAAAAAAAGATACAAAACCCTTTTTACTCTGGGCAGAAGCAGCTTTCCTTTTCCAGTTCAGGATAAGCCATCCATTTCTGCAAAACTCTAGTTTTTCTAAGTGGTAGCTGAGTTTTTAATCCCTTTCAGTTACAAAAGGAATAATACTTGAAGAAATGGCACTGCATCATTTTGACAGGCTGGAAAATTTAGGAAGGCAGTTTCAGTGCACTTACAAGCTGCTCCATACTCCCTTGCACCCAAGAAACAGGATTAAATACATGGGTAGTCCTTTTCACTGTTACTGTTCAAAACCTTGACTGTGTCAACTTCACCTGCTTTCACAGCTGCAAAAGTATGTGTTGCAAAAGCACTGGAGAAATCCAGCTTCTCCAGCTAGCTTTTGAAAGCAGTTCCTCCCAGCAGCCAGGGTAGTATTGCAAGATGGCCTCTTTCTCCAGAGAAAGGCTGCCATACTTTGGAAGTGAACATAAAAGAACTTCAGCACAAAGAGAAGGATCAACCATGCTGAGTTGAAGGTAACTCTCTCTTACGGGAGGGAGGTTATGATTCCTCTAGGAAGTAAGGCTATAGCTAAGATGACCATAATAAATTTGAGGGAAAAATCAGGGACAGAGGGATGCCAGCACACACGTACACTCCCCACCCTCCACCACAGCCACCCAGGAATGGGGCTGGGCAAGACAGCACGGCACATGCGTACACACACACCCCTCATACCCGCTGACCCCATGGCTCCTAGGAGTGGTGCCAGGCAGAACAGTGTGGCATGTGGTCATGCACACAAAGACCCCACAGCTCTTTCCCCCATCCCAATTCTACTGCACAAGCAGACCTGGGAGCAGCATGCTGACTGGGCTCCCTGGAAAAAGCAGAAGCAGAAGTCCCGAACTGGCATGAACTCACCCACACATGCCTAGGTCCTGAGTCAGAAGCGAGGCACATGCAGGTGGATTCACGCCAATTTAGTACTTTTGCTTTAATTTTCTCCAACAGCTGAGACAGCCTTCAAAAGCCAGGACTGTCCCCAAGGTGGGACATATGGTCACATAGATATAGCCCATAAACCATGACTTAGTTCATTGCAGTTGAGGACTCCAAAACTTTATCTTGCAATACTCGTTTCTTTCTTGTAAACAGGAAGACTGAAAAAACATTTTCTCGCCAAGATCCTTAAAAAGCGTTACCAATTCCACACAAGTAAGCTAATGTATAGAAGAGAAAGAGACCTAGAGATGGCTCTTCTAAATGTCACATATAATGGGTTCTTAACTGAGCCAACTCCCCCACACCTTACCCAACTGCCTGCTTGAAACAGTACTGCTCTAAAACCTCTAACTCAACTATGCTGTCTCATTTCCTGTAAACAAAGGAACCATGCGAATTCACCTTCTACTGTGTTCCAGCTGCAGTCCCCCTCCCGCAAATCTTTGTCATAGTACTCCTATTAGCAGGATCTCTGCTAACTGCATATTTAGCAAGGACAAAGCACAAGACCAAAGTCCTTGGGGGCCACACATACACAAAAAAAAAATTAAAAAAAAAAAATCTAGCTTTTGTTTGCACAGAACCTAGCATGTGGGGACACTTCCAAAAACCAGAATAGACAAGCCAAACCCATCAAGGCACAGCCAATATAAACAGTATTTTCCAGAACAGCCACTCAATCCTGTTCCTTTAGGTAGAGTCCCTTTATCTGGTCTCCCCTTTTAATATTGTACCTCACTTTTCCATCTTCTTCCTCAAACTGGTACAGCCATCAAAGTAGTCATAAATCTTACTGCATTGAGAGCAATGTGGCTCCATTGCCAGAGCAACATTACATCAGAACATGGCATCTACTTTCTTTATTATACCATTTCCCAGAAGGTATAACTTAAATGCCAATAAGTATTTTTCAGGGATGCATTTGGTTGCCATGTTAGTCTGAGTTGAAAAGAAATGCAAAACCCTGGAACTCTTGGTTCAGAGATGATACTTTCTATTAGACCAACTAAAAAAAATAACCACTTGTGTTGCCACTTACTATGCAGTTAAACTGAGTGCAATTCCTACAAAATAGATAGTAGGCTAGGTACCAAAGCAGGTTCTGCACCTAAACTCTAGATGTCTACATACTAGTTATTACAGTGTAACCTAAAGGCCAAAGTCTGGACCAACATCTTGTTATGTAGTTAAAGCAAACTACTTTTTTATCCAGTATGAATTTAAGTAGAATCCAATGTAAACAGATTATGTCCCTGAAGTATGTTAAATGAAGTGGCACAACAGCTGTTGAGAACTTCACATTTTACAACACATCCCTTACTTCGTAATCCAGTCTTCACCTTCTTGATTCACAAGCCTTTTTAGGAGTTCAGCAGTTCTGGCCACAGACCCAAGGCAGACAACCAGGCCAACAAAGACAAAACAAATCAATGTGCTTCCAGCAGCTCAGCTGTAGCAGCTGTCACCAGAGCACAAAGTGTATGCTAGAAAGACACCAGCTGCTGAGACTGCTGCATCTGGCATACACATGGGAGAGGCCACACGTGTCTTCTACTGACTGCTAAATGGCAGCAAGAGTTTTACTGTGCTTGGTGAAGGTGGTGTAACTGCTGGTAAAAGAAGGGAACGGGTTCTGCTGTGGCACAGCAGCCGGGTGTGGGCATGCATACAAGACGCTGTAATGAGGATGAGGCTTAGGATGTCAGATTCTTCCACAGCACCTAAAACATGAATTTGCAATGCTAAGACCAAGCAAAATTAAGGTAGAGGTGATGACTCAAAAAGCACAAACCCAATGTTTTTCTCTGGATATAACCTTACAAAACAAAGGATTTCAAGGTTTCCCAAGCAATGTTTAATTTAGCCGAGTAGTTCATGAAGTTTCTTTGACAGACACCCTTTCCAAAATCTGTCTTTAAACAAAGAAACAGAAATAATTTTCCCTATATTTTTTGTTTATCTGGTTCCAAATTGAAAAAGTCACCTCTATCTGGACTGATGCTAAAGTAGAAACAATGCTGAATTTACTGCTGTGACTTGGACATGGACATTTCAAGAACAAGGTGCTTCATTCAGAGATGTTTCACCACTCCGTGTTTTTTTGAAAGGACTATGCTATAATTTAACAGTGCTTGAAGGCTACCAGCTCACTAATCACTATGCAATACAGGGCAACTAGCACTGAACCCCCTTCTATTTCCCAATGAGTGGCATTTTTTTTTTTTTAAACTGGCAGTGAATTAAAGTAGGTAAGAACCCTGCCCAAGTGCTACAGGAGGACTCTGAAAAGTCAAGTACAGAAGTTCACACATTGGCCAGCCACAAATAACCAGTTTACAGCAACACCTCATAAGGCGTGGTGCAAGTTAGACACATCTCTGTTCTTTCAAGCACATATTAGGTGACTGCACTGGATTCCAAGATTAAAAATAGCAAGCAAAAAGTTCCTATATTGTTGTCTAAAGATATCACATATCAGTGAACTGAAACCATGTTTTTTGTTTGTTTGTTTGAAGGCCACTACTATGGGATCTCAGTTTCAGACTCATGCAGGGTTACAAGAATAGGGTCAGCAAGAACAGCAGAGGAATGGCAGCACATATCCACTCTCCCACACAATGTCTATGATGGGATAGCTGTGGCCACTTGTTGCAGTTTAAGAACCCTGATAATCTCATTCCAAAGACTACATGAATTTAGAGAACAACAAAATCAGGATAAATATAGCATGAATGTACGTGGATCTTCAAGCAAGCAAGTTGGATTTTAATACATTAAGCACTGATTTATATTCTGATCTATTTCCAGAGATTAACAACTAAAAGCACCTAAGGTTTAGCTAAAAAAAAAATCCTCTAATAAAAAAAAATAATGTTTAAGAAGCTTTCCTGTCTAACACTTAAAGAATTCAGGTCTTTTAAAAATTTTAATCCACACACAATTAAGTGATTGCATATCAAAACATGACAGAAACAGTTCATTTATGTGGCACCTACATGCCTTTTAAAGGAGGTGAATTCTACAAACACTCCTAATTTGTAAACGCCTATTTGTTAAAAAACACCAACCAAGATATCAGACAAATCTGAACAGATTAACAAGGTTTCATTAAACTCGTGATTTATTAACATACTCATGGGTACACTCTTAAAAAAAAAAGAGTCATTCCTATTAAAAATATACTGAAAGGCTGCTGGTTACATAGGACATCTTCAAGTGCCAGAAACGTATTTTTTGTTCCCTTGGAAGTACTAGCCAGTTAGTCTATAACTTGCTCTTTTTAGTGCTGCTGACAAGTAAAGGAAATAATTGCTTATCTATCTCGGCAAGGATTTCTTGGGGCGATATCCTTAACTGGACCAACTGCATAGTTGGCCTACAGGTAGGCAAGCTTTTGAACATAAGCCATGAAGAAAAGTGCCTTGCATTCAAAAGCTTGTCATGAAAACATACGAACTGCTATTTATTACTGAGTCAGACCACAGGTCCACTGTACCCAATATCTTGTGTCACTGCATGTCTATCTGGAGTGACCAGGCTGCAGTTCCTTCACTGCCTCCGCAATCTCCTGCACAGGATCTGGCTGCACTTCCCCCCTCACCCATTTGTTTACACGCTTCCCATCTATGGCCTCACTAAGTCCTGGGACCTCCTGGCCAACCTCCTACTGGCCCAAGCTGGCAAAATATATGACTAGGAAGGAAGCTCTGGCCAGGAAAACTATCAGGGGTTGCGGGGCCACTTTCTTATCCACTGACCATTCACCTCTGGATGGAGTTTCACTGGCCAGCATCCACTGGCTCCTTGAACTCATTTGAGGACCACTGGGTACTGGCCAGCATACTCTGCTCAATGTCCCACTTTGGTGAGCTTGTCTTCAACCTACGGCACTCAGTCCTGTCCCTGTGTTGTCTTCCTGTTGTTCCAAGCGATCACTGAGATCCCCTTCATGGCCTCCATCAAGGAGGGGCGGAAAAGGTTATAGCTGTACTTGGTAGGCTTTAGCCCATGTTCCAGACTGGTGCATCAAAAGGCCTGTGTCAGTGTGCATGCTGCCAGGACAGTGAACCAGGTCTGACCAGGCCCTCGCTACCCACCTCACTGCTCCTCTCTCCCTTATGGCCTCCAGCACAGACAGCATTTTGCACCTGTTCCAAGAAGGGGGCGAATGCTTCATCTTGTGTACCAACATACCCACGCTTCAGATTGGTACTGGGGCCGCTTTAGCTAAATCTTGCTAAAGGAGCTGAAGTGCCCCCACAGCCACTATGAAATGTGGGGACCAGGGTTCAAGTTACACTTGAACTCTTGTGGGGAGGGGGTCTGTGGCAACGGCAGCTTAAATGAGCTCCCCAGACCTGAGCTGCTTAGAAAGGCACAGAGTTGGCAGGGGGCTCTCATCTTTTATGGGGCAGCTCAGTCCCCCCCACGTTTCAAACCCCGGTGGGGACATGATACACAAGACGCAGAAGGCTGGCTCCAGAGCGTGTCCAGGCATCCTCAAGTCCATAAAGCCGAGACGCAGAGGCTACCCCTCACTGCCAAGCCCGGCCCAGCCCAGCCCCGCTCAGCCGCAGGCTCCGCTGCCGCGAGCTGCGCCCTCCACCACAGCCGGACAGAAACTCCAGCTCGAGCCCAACTATACAGCCGCCCAATAAAGAGACACATCAACACCGACAAGTCCTGGCCGACCGCACCTCCCCTTGCGCCGGGAATGCAGCACTACACAGGCACCCCACGCCTGCCCGGGGGACGCGGGAAGAGACCCACTTGCGAGGGGGAGGAGCCCCGCGCCCGTGAGGACACCGCCCGGCTCCGCACAACCACCTCCCCCTGCCTCTGGGGACCCCGCGCCCGCCCCGGCTCTCACCTCTCCGCGGGGAAGGCAGACAGCACGAGCGGAGCCGCCGCAGGGATCGGTCCTGCAGCGTCGCCGCTTGATTCTCTCATCAGCCTCCGCGGCGCCCTCAAGCCGGGCCGAGGGTGGGCCACGCCCCCGGTCACGTGAGGGCGCTGCTCGGGCTACTGGTGCGGCCCGGGGGGGCGGGGCGCTCGGGTGGCCCTGCCCCTTCCGGGGAACACCCCCGCCCCACCCACACACACTATTGGCTCCAGCTCCAATCTCCCCTGTTGCAGCTTGAGGCCTTGCCCCTAGAGCTGCCCCCACAGCTGCAGACAAAAGCCCATGTTCTCCCTCTCCCCACTAGCTCTGCCTGTTTTCTACCGGGGGATTTCCCGCTCTTCTGGGCTTTGCTGCTTGCTGCGGCCCCCCTTTTCTGCCATATGTGGCAAGGTGTTTTTAAGCGCCGCCACAGCGTGGCCTACAGCTAAGGCTGGGGACTCCAATTGGGCTTGTGCCAATTCCCCTGCTAAGCAAAAGACTGGGAAAGGGCCAGTGAAGTGCCTCTCTTAAGGCAAGAAGGACCCCCACTGGGGAACTGCAGGCAGGTTAGCCTCACCTCAATACCTGGGAAGCTACAGGCACACATCCTAGGAAAGGCTGTTTGCAAGCATCATGAGGAGGAAAGGCTGATGGCAAGCAGCCAGCATGGATTTATGACAAACAAATCTTGTCGAACAAGCCTGATGTCCTCCACTCACTGCTTGGGTGGATGAAGGGAATGCTGTGCATGGTGCATCTGGACTTCAGCAAGCCTTTTTACAAGGACTTCAGCAAGGCTTTTCTCTTAAATTAGAGAAATGTGGGCTGGATAAAACTACCACAAGGTGGATAGGTATCTGTGAGCAATAGGTACATAAGCAAAGGGTAATTATTAACCAGTCCATGTCAGAATGGCAGGAACGGTTGAGTGGAGTCCCACAGGGGTCTGTCCTGAGCCCAGTGGTGTTCAACGTAATTATTAATGATTTGGATGCTGGCACAAACAGTTTCTTGAACAAGTTTGCAGGTGACATGAAACTGGGAGGGGTTGTGAACTCATTGGGAGATACGAGCACAATTCAGAAGGATCTCAACAGTTTGGACAATTGGGCTAGAAATAACAAGATGAAATCCAATGCAGACAAATGCAAGATGCTGAAACTCAGGTGGAATAATAAAAAACATAAATACAAAATGGGGGACACCTAGCTGGATGGCAGCTCTATGGAAAAGGACTGGGGAGTCTTGGTGGACCAGAGACGAATCTGCAGTGCGATGCAGCCCCATAAAAGGCAAGTGTGATTTTGGGCTGCATCAACAGAAACATTAGGTGCAGGACATGGCAGGTGATAGTGCCTTTCTACTTGGCACTGATTGAGGCCTTATCTGGGGTACTGTTTGCAGTTTGGGGCTCCACATTCTAAAATGATACGGAGAAGTTAGGGTCCAGAGGAGGACAACAAAGATGATCAAGGACTTGGAATGCAAGCCGTATGAGAAGAGGCTGAAGGAACTAGGCACCATCTTAGCAACAGATGAAGAGGAAAAGGCTGAAGTACTCAATGTCTTTTTACCTTGGTTTTCACAGGCAAGGTCAGCTCCCAGACTACTGCACTGGGCAGCACAGTTTGGAGAGGAGGTGAGCAGCCCTCAGTGGTAAAAGAACAGGTTAGGGACTATTTACAAAAGCTGGACATGTAGAAATCCGTGGAGCCAGATGCAATGCATCCGAGGGTGCTAAGGGAGTTGGCTGATGTGATAGCAGAGCAACTGGCCATTATCTTTGAAAATTCGTGGTGATTGGGGGAGGTCCTGGACAATTGGAGAAGGGCAAATAGAGTACCCGTCTTTAAGAAAGGGAAGAAGGAGGGTCCAGGAAACTATAGACCAGTCAGCCTCAGATCATTCCCCAGAAAAATCATGGAGCAGGTCATCAAAGGATCCATTTCTAAGCACTTGGAGAAGAAGGTGATTAGGAAGAATCAACATGGATTCACCAAGGCCAAATCATGTCCGACCAATCTGATTACCTTCTATGATGAGATAAGTGGCTCCGTGGATGTGGGGAAAGCAGTGGACATAACATACCATAGCAAGGCTTTTGGTACCATCTCCCACAGCATTCTTGCAAGCAAGCTGAGGAAGTATGGGTTCAATGAATGGACTGCAAGGTAGACAGAAAGCTGACTGGATTGTTATGCTCAATGGGTAACGATCACTAGTTCAAAGTCTACCTGGCAGCCAGTATAAAATGGAGTGCCCCAGGGGTCTGTCCTGAGGCTGGTTTTGTTCAGTACCTTCATTAACAATCTGGAAGATGGGATGTGTTGCACCCTCAGCAAGTTTGCAGATGACACACCAAGCTGGGGAGAGCAGTAGATATGCTGGAGGGTAGGGCTAGGATTCAGAGACCTAGACAAATTGGAGGACTGGGCCAAAAGAAATCTCATGAGGTTCAGCAAAAACAAGTGCAAAATCCTGCATTTAGGTTGGAAAAATCCCATGCATCGTTACAGGCTGGGGCTGGCTGCCTGGGCAGCAGCTCTGCAGAAAAGGACCTGGGGGGTTACAGTGGACAAAAAGCTGGATATGAATCAACAGTGTGCCCTTTTTGCCAAGAAGGCTAATAGCATACTGGGCTGCATTAGTAGGAACATTACCAGCAGATTGAGGGGAGTAATTATTCTGCTCTATTTGGCACTGATATAGCCACATCTGGAGTTCTGTGTCTAGTTTTGAGCCTCACTAGGTTCCTGGCTTGAGGGTCTTTCCCTTCTGCCAAGGGTCAGACTGATCACCATATCTGGGGTCAAGAAGGAATTTGACCCCCTACTGAAATTGGTATGGACTGTGGGGGGTTTTGCCTTCATCTGTAGTGGGAGGCATGGCCTTCTGAGCAGGATCTGTTGAGCATATATAAATAGAAATAGAACATTGTGGCATGTTATGGTGGCAAGTTATGGTGTTAGGTCTATGTTGTGTCAATGTTGAGGGTAACCTTATGTAGTGTTTAGATTATGGGTGTATGGGATAGTTTGTATAGGGATCATCCTGCCTTAGGCAGGGAGTTGGACTAGATGACCTCCAGAGTTCCCTTCCAGCCCTACTTCTCTATGACTCTGTGACAGGATGGCTAACACACTCTGTCACAAAGACACAAAGGAAAGAAAAGAGAAAAGAAACTTACTGGGGGTGAACCTGAACAAAGCAAAAGACATCACAAACCTAGGCAACAGAGATGCCGTGCCCTGGCTGATCAGGTGAATCAGCTGGGGAAGCCAGGACCTTGGCAGATGAAAGGTTATCAAGGCAAACCAGCAGCTCTAGGATGATCCCAGAGGGAAAAAAGAGGCACATTCAGCCCAGACAAGAACAAAGCTGAGCTGCATACCCTAAAGTGAATCAGCTGGGAAAGCCAGGGAGGCAGCGAATCACATGCTGCCATGGCAGGCCTGGCTGGCCAGCATGGGAGGTTTAAGGAATGCTGACAAAGCAGTTGGGGCTGGTCCCCAGGAAAGAAGAAAGAGAAAAACGTGTAGCAAGCACAGAGAGACCACAATGGAGAGGCAGGGTGGGGGGGTTCAACCCTGGGACTTAGAGCTGGGTCCCAGCAGCCAACTTACCTGAGAAGAGTTGAAGATAAGGCGGTGACGACATCCCATCCGGTGAGTCCAATTCAGGATGGTGAAGTGATGGCCAGAACCAGAGGGATTAATAAGCAATAAATATGGGCTTCTTGGAGGCATTTAGTATTTTGCTTAACAGGCAATATTAGCTTGTAAGTTTGTAACCCGCAAATGTAACTTGTCTGTCATAAATTTAACCAAAATGATAAAACTAACTGTTTGTATTAATCGTGGAACTGACTGGGCCCCAAAGGCGAAGCTGTAGCTGCAAGATTAGCTGACATAACAGTTTTTGCTCAGGGTTCAGCCTTGACAAAAATGGGATCCAACCGCCTGGCACACCCAACACATTCCAAGAAAGCACGTTCCCCCCAAAAAAAGCATAGTCAGAGAAACCTAAAAGGGTTGGGCTTAGTGATGTTAATTTCAAACCTAAAGATGCTGCATTGTAATTTGTTTATTGATAAACCTGAGTTTGGGTAGTAACCTTTTATGATAATTTATGATAATTTTTAACACCTTTCAATCCCATAGGGTAACAGCTATAGGGCAAAATTGTGAGTGGCTCTAAAGCGAACAGATTAGAATAAGACTAGGTTTAAAAAGCACGTGTGTCAGGTAACCAGCAGGAAGAAGGGAACAGAACGGTCATTGCTGTTCCAAGTCCGGACTCCGGACTTCTGGTGTGAGTGAGGATCAAATCCTAATCAAGGGACCTTCCCCAGTAATCTCTCCAACAGCATCGATTGGGGACTCCTGACTTTGCTGGAATCACTTGGCACACACCTGGCATCAAGCAACTATCGATAAGTTGCCAACCCATGTCTGTCCATCTGTTGTTTTAAACAGCCCAGTGGCTGATACCCTTGCAGTGCCCAGTTGCCCTGTGCCAGATTGATCCATCTATTTGTTGTTATTATCTGTTGTTATTATTTACTATTAGCTCTTTAATACTGCATTATCTGCTTGTCACATATATTGTTAACTGTTGTATGTGTAAGCTATAATAAATTTGCCTTTGCTTCACTCCCAACTCTACCTCCTCGATCCCGAACCAAACAGCCCAGTGGCTGATACAGTTGCAGCACCCAGTCAGCCTGCAACTAAACTGATACACTCACAGTGCCCAGCTGGCCTGTGACACTCCATGGCCCTGGAAGAGAAGAGGGGTGAACAAAAGATTACAGCCAGGCACAGTAATAATTCCAGTCCCAGTCCTGAAGTCAAGGGTGGGATTTGAACTGGGAAAAGCCAGCTTGGGCCCCATGCAGGGAAGAAAGGGGCAAGCAACTGGAATAAAGGGAACACCCTGAACAAGGACCCAATAACCCTGGGTTCAATGCTTGTATTCAATGCTGAATAGAGGGAAAAAATCACTTCCCTTGATTTTCAACTGGCACTCCTACTAATATAACCCAGCTGGCTACTGGCCTTTTTTGCAACAAGAGCACACTGTTGGCTTATATTCAGCTTATGTTCTACTACAGGTTTGTTATACCTCTGGACCATGGGCCAAATGAGACCTGCAGAGCCATGGGATCTGGCCTGTGGGGCTCCCCATAGGGAAATTTGGCAGCGGGGGAAGCACTGCCAGTACTGCCACCTTTCCGGGATGCCAAAATCTCAAGCCCTGTGGGGTGAGGCAAAGCCAGGACACAGCCCCCCCCCACATGGCCTGGGGCATACTCCCTTTCCTTCATGCAGTGGAGTTGTGGTTGGGCTGTTCTCCCTTTTTCCTGCAGGACCAGAACACATCTCCTCCTGAAAAAGCTGGCTCAAGCCTGGGCCATGTGTCTGGGCCATGCCCCCTTCCCCTGCCAGGCCAGGTTGGCACCAGGGCACACCCCCTCCTCATGGGGCTGGATGAGGACTGGGTCATGCCCCTTTCCCCCACTGGGCCTGGTTCTCAGAACCAGGTTGCCCCCCTCTCCTCACTCTGAGATGCTAGATGGGGCCTTGTGTCTACTCCCCAGACTGGGTCTGGCCTGCAGAAGGATCAGGCATTGCCCATCCAGCCTGGTAGATGAAAAGTTTGAGCACCACTAGTCTACTGTAACCCTTAGGTCCTTCTCTGAAGTACTGCAGCCTACATCAGTGATGGCCAACCCACAGCACATGTGCCACAAGTGGCATGGGCAATTAGTGTGTATGGCACACAAGCTCCAGGTACTAAATTAAAGGGAGAACTGGTGACAGCAATCAAGGCAGCACTTGGGGAGTGGAAAGGGATTTATGTGGCACTTGGGGAGAGGGCAGGAGTTGGGATTCAGTGCTGGCTTGAGGTTTAGGTGCTGCCAAATTCAGTGTGGCCATGTCCTGGTGGTGATGGGATTTGGTGGCACTGGATGACATCAGCAGACCTTTATTAGAGTGGTACTATCTCATACTTTGGACTTAATTTGTGGTATGGCTGCCAAAAACATTGGCTGCTACTGGTCTAGATGCTCTCCACTCAGCTATGTGGCGTATCAGAATGAAGGTACCAAATCAGGCTTGTCCAACATACGGCCTGCAGGCCACCATGCTGTTTTCTGAGGCCTGAGGTGCTGCAGCGGGAAATGAAAGTAAACACTATATCTTCATTTTGGGGGGATGATGTAATACCACTTCCTGTGAGGTCTTTGAATACAGCTCGCCGGCCCACTGGGTGATAAAAAGTTCATGATCCGGCCCCACATTCAAAAAGGTTGGACACCCCTGTACTAGATGCTTTGTACCTTGGTGGAACAAGTTTTCCAGTGGCTGATGAACTCCCATCCTCATAGGTCCAAGTGGCTTTCCATCCTGGTGAAAAATGGTTCAGTCTGCTCATCTTGCTTCTCTTAGCCATTCCTTTCATACTAGGACTGGGAGGATTGGAAGATGATGAAAAAACCCTGAAGCTGTCCCTTGAAAAATGGATTAGGATTCACCTCCAACTGTTCCCCAGGTCTGAGAGATGGCAGTGACACAGAACTCCAGGAGAAGTGAGAGGAACAGGGAAGGTAAGTCCCAGGAGGCCATATTTAATTGCTAGACTTGGTAATAGGCAGATACGGGGTCAGAATAGCAAAACTGATTTTGGTGCTGTATGATGTATAATGAATTACTGATCTAAACAAGACATAAATAATTACTGGGCCTTATGCTATAAATTTTGGAGACTGCCACAAATACTGAGAGGAGGAAGATGGATTGGAAAATATACCAAAATCAACAGTGTAATCTGTTTTAAAATCCCAGTTTGTGGGGGTTCTTACTTATAGTTTTGAAATTTTTGGGCTGACAATACTAGATCTGAAACTCCTTGCAAAGTGTGTTATAGAAGTATTGATGTTGCTCCATATTTAATGATGAACATCATTAAAATATTATGATAATCACAACTTTTAAAAAAATATTGTAGCCAATTAAGCTAATAACATTGAAAGTAAAATATACTGTATATGAAAATCTACAATCCAGCATGTGAGATGGCCTCTGACTAGTTAATACACATGGTAAGGGCAAAATTTACCGTTTTATAAGTGGGTGCAATTCCACTGACTTCAATCATAATGTTTCCACTTAGGCCAACTGTGAATTTGTCATTAGATATATACTGCCACAGTGAGCAGCTACTGCTGTACTGCACCAGTGTACAGCTACATTTATTACATTTACATTTTTTGTTTGATACAAACTGACTGTAAGGACTCAGTCCTGCAATGTAATGAACAATTTCTGGAGATGCTAGGTGACATCAACTGACTTTAATGGGTACTCAATGTATCCAAGGAATGCTAAGCACCTTCATGTTTGAACCAAAGAAATTATAAAGAACATTGCCAGGCACAATGTTTCTTGGAAAAAAAGTTTCCCAGCTCTAGCTCAATATATTTTACATAATTTCCTTTGCTTTTCCTCAATTATGTAGCAGCATCACTAAAAGTCCATTATCATGTGTAATGTTCCATTGACATGATCTCTTCTTTTTCACAAATACTAGAAGTTAATTAAAAGACTGAATTTTCATTTTTAATGCTTTTTAGGAGAAACATTCTAAAATATGTTCCTGAGTACAGAAGATTTCTTCTCAGCAATCAGACATATAATGCTAATAGTCTATATAGAATATTTTTTCATAATTAGAATGAATAGATTTTAAATTTCCCTATACAAAGCTTCCTATAATTAAGCAATAGTTCTCCCTAAAGGAGGGCCCTGAAATGAGATAATTCACACTGACAAGAGTTATTCACTTGGGCTTTTTCATTGTAGAGTTTTAATTCATAAGCCCATCTAGTGGATTGAATCCCATTCTGGGAATTAAGAGACCTGGATTCTATTTACAACTCACTTTCAGCTCACTTTATGACATCAGTTAAGCCACTTAGAACTGTATTTTCAAAGCACTGCCCTTTGTAGGTAACGTTGTTTCATTTGTGATATTAAAAAAACTGTGTAGTTAAAAACAGTGTTTTTAAAACATAGGCTGAGTATCCCTGGATTCTGAAAATATGAGCCCATTTCTAGATGAGCAGAACCCATAAGTGTTAAAAACATTGCTGGACTACCCAGGTATAAAATTTTTAGTTGGAACTTTCTTGTGAATCCATACTGTTCTTGTCCTTCTCCCTATACTTCTTCAAAAACCCTTATCTCCCTAGTGTGCTCTCCTAGCACTACACCATCCCCGTATCTGGACCCTTACTAGAACATGACAGAGGACATAAACCAATAACACCATCTACGGAAAGAAACCTTAATTTCTAAGGGAGGCTGGGTGAGAGGTTTGAGACTCAGTGGGTGTGCCTATATGTGTGCTTTGCTGCACAGTAGACTAATTTACCACACAGTAAGTGTCACCATCTATTTATGCGCAGCAATTGGGCTAGTGTAGACTAATTTACAGAGCCTTCAGACAGTCCCATCAGACACAAGTACTATCCAATGGTGGAGTAAATTACTGAATTTAAATGTATGTGTAGATAGTGACGTTGGGATTAGTTTAATCCAGTTCAAAATGCGCCAGATTTTTTTTAGTCACATTAATTGTATGTATAGGCACACCTAGTTAGTGCGCTATGCTAAGCCAATGAAAAGTTAAAACTGGTTTTCATAGGTTTTCTCTTAATGTTAGAAATCTGGAATACTGTACACAACTGTGGGGGATGTTGTGACAAAAGGGGTACCCATGGCAAAGAAAAGACTAGAATGACCTTCAACTACTACAGTTTCAGATTGAGGACCCAGAACATTCTGACAAATTATAGGTAGAGATTTCCTACTCATTAGTGTTTTGATGTGCAGAAGGATAAGTAAGACATTAAGAGAGGCCTTCAGAGCAGCATTTCTGTAAGCCACAAATCCTGTGGTATCAAGACACATCAGGGAAATATTGTCAGATACAACAATTCTAATCTGTCCTGTGTACCACGTGGTCATTTTTGTGATATGCCTGTACAAGCTCTGTTGCAAAGCCTGTCTGTAACTCCGTATACAAGTCTGTCAAGTCTTTTTTGAGCAGCGAGAGAGTTAACTCTATTTCCTCTAAGGCAGTAGTTTTCAAGCTGTGGTCTCCAGATGCCTGGGGGTCCACAGACTATGTCTAAGCGGTCCATAAAAGACTACTATGATCAATCAAAAGTGCATGAATATCCACACTTACAATTCAAAGGGGTCCACACTTCCATTCAAAATTTTTAGGGGTCCACAAATGAAAAAGGATTGAAAACTTTCCTTGTTATCTTCCTTCACCATGAAGATATTCAGGAGAGGATGAAAACCACTATAAAAGGAAGAACCTCTGCCTCCGGTACTTCCAGTTTTGCTTTTGCCACATCCCTTGGATGCCGGTTAATAGAGTTTTCCGGCTAATGAAGTGCCGGTTAACACAGCTTTTGCTGTAGTATTAAGTATTGATCTAGTCCTCTTGCAACCAGCTGTTCCACCTATTCCTTCCATGCTCAAGTCAAGCAGGAAAGCATCAAATCATTAAGACAGAGCTGCTGGGCTGCCTACCCTGTAGTCATCAAGCTATTACATCAGCTAACGCACCAGTTGTAGGGCATCCTTGCAGCCCAGTCACATGTGTAGTCACCCTTCCACACAAAACTTGCCAGCTGCTTATGTGGCCTTTCATGCTACAGTGATCATATGTTGAGTTTTTCACCAAGACAGTCCCATTTTAAACACCCATCCAGGCATCCCATTATTTTGGTGAAATGAATGTTTTTGCCCCAGTCCCAGCAGGATGCCTGGGATGGGTGTTTAAAATGCAACCATCCCAGTGCTCTGCCATCACCATTTCCCTCTAGTACCCTCAGCTGAGACCAGAACTCAGAGACAGCTCAGTGTGTTGGAGAGCCAGGGAAGGGAGATCGGGGGAGGGGTGGCTGAGGGGGCAAGGAATACAAGGGCGAGGGAAGGAGAGCAAAGCAGCCTGCTTTGAGACCAGGGAACTATGTTTTTCCTACTTAATGCCCACCATATGTCTCAGTAAAATCTTGTAAGTTCACTTAGTTTTTTGTGAATAAAATTGTTAATGTTACTTCAATTTTAAGATTTTGGGAGGGGTGGATTATCTTTTTGGTTTTTTTGTACAACATAATGCAGTGTTGCTCCATTATTTAGGTTCTTGGGTGCTGTATACATCTACACAGTAGTAACTACAGCAAAGTTTATGAAAGAACATTTCTACAGTTATTAGGGAACTCATCAATCCAGCTAGCATGGTTGTCATCTAATGTCATAGCAATGTAAACACGGTTGGTCTCCTTAATAACGTTAAATAAGAAGAAAGACCAACAGAAAGAATGGTCTCTAAAGCAGTGTGGTTTCTCTGCTGTCCTGCCAGGGGTTTCCTGGAATGTGTCTCGTATCTCGGTAAAGCACATCTTCACTCTCAATTTCGTATATAGGCATACACCTCAAGTGAGCTTTTCTGATTTTCACAGTTATTTTCTAAAAACATGCTAAAAACCTTGTTGACACCTAACGTTTTAATAATAAATTGAGAATATATTATAACTTTCATAAAAAGTTTGGCACAATTATATGGAAGACCTCAAACACTTTTTATTTCCAATAAGGGTATTAGTCACTTGTCTTTTGAGAAAATGAATTCAGCTTTATATATTGATTGAAACAGCTTGTAGTTTATATTCTCAATCTGAAACAGGCTTTTCTGTTAGGCTGAAATCCAGCCCTTTGCTGTAACTGCAAAATCTGATCATGAAAATAAGTGGCTTTTTGCCTGTTATCATTACTAAAGGGAAACCACTTCTAGAGGTATTCAGTTGCCCTCTTCAGGACACTCTCCGCATTGCTCACAAAAGAGAAATGGCTTAGGATAATTTGCTTTGCAGGTAGTGTTGCTACTTGGGGTGCAGGTACATGCAGGCAGGTAGCATGTTGTTACTTGAGGTGTCTAGTCAATCTGTGTATTTGATTCACTTAGTGCTGATATTCTAAACCTTTTAGAAATCAGTATATAATGTGATTGCAGATGCATTATTCATGATTAAGGGATAATTTTCAGTAGAGACCCCTTGACTACAAAGTATGGGTGTTTTGAAATAAACATTTTGAAGCTTTCTAAATGATTTGTGTGATTAAAAAATAGGGCCAGTACCTGATCATAAGTCAATGAGGTGAAAATAACAAGAGCAGAATTCAGTTCCAAGTGCTGGCTTGCAGACATGAAGCCTGGTATTTCTCAATTTACCCTGCTTTCCACTGGGAATTCCATTGTTTTCAATTACTTCAGATTGGCATTATTATCTTTATTATTTGTTTCCCCCACAATACAGCATTGTTTTCTCCTCTGTGTTGTTGGACAAAAGTCAAAGAATGAGAATCAGTACAATTTTTCAGCAGTGAGATCCCATTTTATTTTATGGGTAGTTGTTTTTCTTCTGTAGAATTTGACAGCATTGTTCTACTGTATCATATTTGGTTATTTAGAGCACGGGCTTTTACATACAATCTAGACATTAGGTCAAGTACCAAAAGGTCTTTATCCTCCATTTCTCCCCACATTCATATATGTTTTGCCCTGAACTGTTCTGCCAGGTTCTTCTTTTGCAGTCTTTAATCTGTGCCTGTCTGACAGGTTGGGGTTTTTTTAATATACTATATTTTATGACAGCTACCATATTGTCCTAGGAGATAGGGTTTTTTTCTCCACATGTTCCTCTATTTCTACCATTTTCTAGCCAAGTACAAGAGATTTTGTAGTAGGAGCTTCCACTCTTCTGTTAAATGTCTCATGTACAGCAGAGTGCACTTTATCAGAACATATTTAGCTCTTTCAGTAGGATTTTAATGACCTAACCCACTTGAGAGTGCTTGGTAGCAGAGAGGCAGAGTGCACCTACTCTTTCTGCTGGTTAGCTGTTAGATTGCATACCTCTAAATCCAGTTTTCTTGAAATTCTTTGTGTCAGTATCACTGTATTGGGCAGATAGATAACAAGAACATGTCCAGCTATTGACGAAAGGATCTATTTACATAAACACTCATGTTTCAGACCATAAATCAACTCCTAACTACTAAGATTGGTAGAAACGTCCTTTAGAATCAAGTTATTTTGTAACTTTTCCCCACAGGATTTTTTTTCCAGCTACCTCAAAATAAGATGGCACTGTCAGAGGCAGAATACTGCATTAAAGGGTCCACTGGTTTGGATCCATCTCATTACTTGGGGCAATTTAGATCTGAATCAAGAATCTGCATTTCAGAACCCTAATTTACTCAAATTGGATTTTTCAGTAGGTAGCTGTTTTTCTGTAACTGCTCTGATCCATAAAAAATCCCAAGATCATTACCACCACACACACAAGATATCTGCAAGACTTTGAACAACTGCAAAACTTTGACAGTGGAAAGTCAAAAAATGTATCTTGCTGAGAATATAAAATTCTTTAACATATGGACAA
Organism: Crocodylus siamensis; assembly: GCF_052110815.1. Lineage (NCBI taxonomy): Eukaryota > Metazoa > Chordata > Crocodylia > Crocodylidae > Crocodylus > Crocodylus siamensis. The sequence continues at coordinate 72,663,076 of NC_143398.1, forward strand.
TTTAGTGTGGAGGTGGAAACATCCAGTTCTGTGGAGTTTCCAGTGTTACCATTTTAGGAAATCTTTTGTATGTCCTTGGACAGTAAAGTTAAATTCACTTATCTTGCAGATGGTTGGTCAGTGGCAAATTGTTGCAGAACATAAAAAATACTCCCTGTCCAAGTGTGGTTATCTGGTCAATGCGTGGAAGTTTTGTAATAGATAGTCTAGTATCATACACGATTTGATTTCACAGACAACTGTGCACAAATTGAGATCACAATAAAAGCACCTCCCAGACCCCCTGTGAAATTTTTATTTTGCACTGGAAAATCAAATTAGGATCCACCCCTCCAAGTGTAAGTCATGACTAAGTAGTGTCCTGCCTGTCAAAAGCATCTGAAACATTTTCATATCAGTGAATGGCAACTCATGCACATTTCCTCCTTCTGCCTTTGTTTCACACAAATCCACTGTTATCCACTGTTTATTTCTGAAATTACTGGCATTCGAAAGCCTTGTTGCTTGTTGACATTGAGTTTCCTGAAAACCCTGAACATGTTAAAGAAATTCAACATCTGTAAGGTCCCTTGTCTACTGTTTTTCATTATTTCTTATGTTTTATGTCCTTGTGACACATGGTAGAAACCAGTGTCATATATCTGGGCCGTGACAGACTAAGAGTTATGCCCTTCCCTTCAGTGCACATTTAATAGCCATGAACATCACAGATGATGCATGAGTTGGGGTCTTCGCCAAGGAGGCAGCGGCCGATTTTGCGGGAAGATTGTGAAGTTGGCCACCATTTTCATGGACTTATTGAGGTGGGGCCCCGGCAGTTGTCATCCCGTCCCCGCCCCCCCCAGACAGATTGGCAGATGGCCCAAAATCATGGCTTAATTACCCTGATTAAGGCTGGAAAACCCATTAATCCATGCCTTATTAAATGTGGATTAATGGTTTCCCTGGGCTTCAATCAGGGTAATTAAGCTGTGGTTTCAGGCCATCCCCAGTCTAAGCATTCAATTAAACTCCATGTGCACCTTGGGGTGGATGGCAAGGAAGGGGCCTGGGGCAGCACAGCCCCAGCCCCTTCCCCACCATTGTCCCAAAGGCATGTGGCAACTAGCCGAGCTCCACAGACCTGGCAACTAGCCGAGCTCCACAGACCTGGGTGCAGCTGATTGCAGCCTCTCTGCTGCAAGCAGCCCTTCCCATCCTCCCCACCTGCTCCAAGACCGCAGGGCTTCCAGCCCTTTTCTCTGCTTGACTGTAAGGTTTTATTTTCCTAGCAAGCCCTCTGAAATCACGGAGCCCACTGTTTTTCACAGAGAACCCGATTTCCCATTTTCCACAAAAGACACAAAATCACGGTTTCGGTAGGTCCCTATGTATGACATGTATGCTTTATAATGTGTCTAACTTAAGGGAATTTTTCCCATTCCTTCATACTGCAGCTTTGTCCTCCATATCTAGTTGCTCTGGATATTTTTGCTTAAGTATCATAAACTACAAGAGCATTTTAATAGCATCATTTTTTTTCCCTCGGAAAATAACTGAGTCCTCTCTTCTTTTTAATTTTTATCTGTGCATATAGCTGTTACAACTCCCAGGGACACTCTCCAGCAATAATTGTCTGTACCCAAGCCATACCTCTAGTGATTCAAGCCCCGTACTTATCTGCAGAATGGAGTAGTGAAAACACAAGCAGTAAGTATATTTTTCCCCAGCTGTCCCAGTCCAGGACTTTTCTGTAATATGGAAAGTATAGATTGGTTTCTATATCAAAAACTACATACACATAGTCATACTGAAGTTTATAGGGCTAATACAATACATCAAACATCTATATCTGTGGCAAGTTTCCAAGTAGTACTGGAACTTTATGTCTGTTTTTATACTAATTCAGTCATCACCCACTGGTGAGACTACCATGGAAGTTTCCAATTTGTGCCAACAGTGACAGCTCTTGTTTACCCTCTTCTGTCACTAAACATATGGGAGAAAAGTACCTCTTCAAGTAAATTCCAAGTGAATGAAATATATTTTGACTGGCTTATAGCCCCAGCTGAGATCAGGTGAAAATGAGGATTTTATCCAATTGATGCTTAGCAAAACTAGGTCTATAGCTTGAAAATAGCGTTTAATTAGAATTGAGCATTTTCTCACAAATGTGAAAAATAGTACAAAAGGGTTCATGATCAAAACACAAATGACTTATCTTTAGGCTATTCCAATGGTGCCCAGAGCCTGGTGAGCTAGATAAATATCCTTGTTGCTTAGGTGGCTATGGAAACATATTGCCATAATATGAGAAATAGAGGTTCCCAGCTTTAGAACACTAAGGGAGTTTCAAAAGGCTCATTTATCTCTACCGTTTAAATAAATGTAGAGATGGTGAAAGGACCTCTCCAGCTGTCCTGTCAAATGTTATTCCAGTCTCAAAGATGAAATAAAATGGGATATTATACTGCATGGTAATTTAGGAACTTGGTATTATTTAAAACAATTCCTTTGGGGATCATTCCAATCTGGCCTGCTTAGCTTAGTGATTTTTTCAGTAGAGTCTAGTGGGCACTATTTTTGCTATATTAATCAATGGTATCAGCCTAGGGGTGTCTTCTATTCCTGGCTTGTCTGCATGGGATTATTCTTGCACTGAGAAGGTACTGAAGCAGCTGGCCACTTATTTTAATACTATTGAATACATTTGACATTCAGGTACTTAGTTGGCTCCAAGAGAGATTTTTAATGACTTCTGGGCCTGATTCATTTTTAAAGTTGTGCCCAGCAATTACTTTTTCAAGGGACAGCTAGCAAAGCTGTCAGCTAATAATTGCTTTTAAACATGGGTTGATACTAGCTTTTTAGCCTTCCAAAGAAGCAGTCACCAAATATTTGTACTGTCAATACCTCATTTTTTACATCTGGTACCATCTGGTTCCTACCAGGATTTTTATGAACTCTGTCTTAGCTGCATTTAAAAAGATTGGTGGGTAAACCTTGAAGTCTCCATTGTTTGACAAAAGAGACTTATAGTGCATCTATTTTTAAGCAATAAGGCTGGTTGAAAACTGAGGGGAAAGTAGACTGGAGTTAATTGTGTGGCATCCTGGAGACACGTATGCCACTGATGCAAACAAATGCAAGTTATTAAATCTCTATGCTCTTTAGAATTTTTTTTGGAACATGTTTCTCCATGAAAAGAAGGGTGTATGGGGGCAGAGGGAAGACATCACAGGGACATATAGAAAACTAGTAGCTAGAATCTGTCATTAATGAAACTAAGACTGAGGGAACAGAGCATATACTTAAAAGCTTTGCTGAATCAATGTGTTAATGAGGGAAATGGAACGTTCTCTTCTGCCTGTGCTGCACATACGCCAGGAAGCCAGTGCCACAGTAGTGACCATAACCTGTTCCTGCCCAGTTTGTCCTCCCCAGGACATAAAAGGGCCAGATCCTATTTACCCTTCACTTGCCTAAGCATCTCGTATGAAGCTGCATAATTTCAGTTGTGGGCATTTATGTACAATTTGCTTGCATACCTACCAGAAGGAGGAGGAGGGGGCTCCTTCCATCTTTCAGCCTAGTGGCCAAGTAGCTAGGACACTTGTTCAGGGAGTGGGAAACCCAGACATAAAGTCTAGCACACTCAGAGTGGTTTTCAACCTGCTTCTCTTGTTTCTTAGCAAAATGCCTTAACTTTTAGGCCACAATCTATGCATTACTCAGGGCTGTCTCCAGCTCTCCCTTTGAAGCTGAACCCCTGCATCTTGCATTTAATATTCATTGGATAAAATGGATAGCCAGCATTGGTAAATTTTCTGCCCACTAGAAGCAAGGGCCTACGCTAAAAGTTAGGACTCTCACCCTTCCCATGGTGCACAACCTCTGGTTTTTGCTGTTTCTCCTGGCCTCACGTATCTTCTTTTGGCTGCCCAGTGGACCAGGTTTAAGAAGATATCAGGAGATTTCTCAGGGTGATGACTAGCCTGTGGCCTAGCTAGAAAGCAGAAAACACAATTCCAAGCCTCTTCTAAGCAAGCAATCTCCTGTTCCCTGGCAAATGCCCTACTCATTAAGGTATTGGGTTAAAACAAGGAAAGGTCCTCTCCGCCTAACACCCACTAGTCTTGTGTTTTCTCCAACTAAAATTTCAGGACTTGCCAGGCCTTACATACATATGTAGGTATTGCTATTTTTCTTGGGCTGCTGCCTGGCTGGAGTGCAGCCTTACTGAGCATGTCCAGTAGGATAGTGGGGTCAGTGCTGAATCACAAACTGTGCAAGTGCCAACAACTGCAGTTACATGAATGTGTGCAAGCCACTTGGGCACATGAAGGGGAAATAGGATCTGGTCTAAAGAGAGCAGGGGGAGCAAAAGAGAGAGGCCAAGGGGGAGGATATCAAAAGCAGTAGTGAAGGTACACTTGAAATACTAGTTCTGAGTGAACTGACTAGTCAGTGAAATGAAAAATAGTACTTGTCATTCAGTAATCCTTTCTTATTAATACTAAACTAGATGTAGCTGCGTAAAGTCAAACCTACACACAGTACACATTTATGAAAGTCAGGAAGTTGCAAAACATGAACCATTTTTAATGGTGGAACCTCGGATGCAAATATATGTTGGAGGAAAATGACTGTCTGCTTGCTACACATGACAAATAGAAGAAACACATTTCTGACCTTATTCTGTTTTGTTACATGGCTATAAATTTGGAGTTGGTTTCAACTGAGAAAGAAGACTGGACAGTCATCTGGCTGGGGTTACCTGACCCCAGATGTCTTTCCTGCTCATGCAAGGGTCTGGACCCAATGATCCTTTGGGGCCCCTTTCAGCTGTATGATTCTATGATTCAGATTCAGATTTGGCTAAATCGAATCGGGGACAGTGATCCGAATCAACAAATTGTATCACTGTCCCTGGTTCGGACCAAATCCAAATTGAATACAGTCCGTTTTGCACACCCCTATAACTCAGTAAAAAATTCATTGTATTTTATCCAGATTTGCCAAGGTATAGTAAAGAACAAAATAAATTTTAAAAAATCAAGAGGAACAAAAGTACATATTTTATGTAATACATTGCAAAGGAAATCTCAGAATATTTTAGAGTTAAGTGATAAAGCTGCAAAGTGAAAATAAAAAAGCAACAGCAGAGGGAAGTATAGGCATTGGAGAAGAAAAAGTCTTGAGATGATGCCTGAAAGTGAATGTGAATTAAGAAGTGAAGAGGGAAGAGAAAGGTATTCTTAATACTAAAACCTGGAGCAGGCTTTCAGACTAACAGCTGGGAAACTATATTTAGAGAGAAAGCAAGCCAGGGCTAGCCAATTCTAGGATAGGGAAAATAAAGGTAAGTTGGGGAGCAACATAACCAGCTTGATTGGAGATTCCCTTATTATATCTGATGATTGCCTGAAAAGCATAAAACTCACAAAGGACTGGCTTGGAAACCCCACTAGTCCATAGTGTAGAACAGCGTCTAAGGGGCAGCCTACATCAGGGCTAGGATTTTGGCCAAGGGAAAAGGGGCGTGGCTAATGTGCATTTGACCTGGCTGCTGGGACAATTCCTTACCTATTCTAAATTGTATCTAATTTTCAGTTTGATCTCAGGATCAAAGCAACAAACATATGAATGAAAATCATCCTTTTCCCCTTTCTGCTTTATATCCTGTGCTAAATATTGTTTGACTAGGCCAAGAGATCAGACCTTGAGAGAGAATATAAATTCGTGACTTCTGAGGTGATCATAAAGGGCCTCCTCATAAAGGCTCTTGCTACAGCTTCATCATTGCTCATTGTAGCGTGTTCATTAGAGAAGTGTACTGCTCCTGTACCACACAGAAAATGTCACATCTAGGAATAATGAATGGGTTGTAAAACAGTGCATAAAGTTTGCAGATACCTCCTTTAAAACACTCACTAATCTTTTTCCGACTATACACAAATCACCAGCTCCATTCGTTGACCATTTTCCCCAGCATCCCATGCCTTGTAACTCATTAGTACTGCATCCAGTTTTGGGCTTCACGATTCAAAAAGGATGTGGAGAAGCTTGAGAGTCCAGAGAAGAGCCACGTGCATGATCAGAGGTCAGGAAAACAGACCTTACAATGACAGGCTGAGAGACATGGGGCTCTTTAGCCTGGAAAAGTGCAGGCTCAGGGGTGATCTGATGGCCATAAGTTTATCAGTGGTGACCACCAGTATCTGGGGGAACGTTTGTTCACCAGAGCGCCCCAAGGGATGACGAGGTCAAATGGTCATAAACTACTGCGAGACCATTTCAGGCTGGACATAAGGAAGAATTTCTTTACTGTCCAAGCCCCCAAGGTCTGGAACAGCCTGCCATCGGAGGTGGTTCAAGCACCTACATTGAACACCTTCAAGAGCAAATTGGATGCTTATCTTGCTGGGATCCTATGACCCCAGCTGACTTCCTGCCCTTTGGGCAAGGGGCTGGACTCGATGATCTTCCAAGGTCCCTTCCAGCCCAAATGTCTATGAAATCTATGAAATTAGGAAATAGCAGGGAAGCCTGTCCCAAACCTCAAGGGATTTCACTGTTGAGCATGACATATACTATACTTAACCAGGGGAACTAGAGAGGCTTCTGCATTTTGGTGGCAAAAGAAATGCATTTTATTTCCTGCCTGCTTTCTTTTACACTCTTGTCGATATGAAAGGACAGTCTTTTGAATGTCTGGGAAATCAAGCATCCGTTTTCCCTGCCTTGCCTCATTTTTCAGCCAGGTGGGGATGGTGGCACGTACATTTCCTGACATATTTTGCCTGGAGTCCTCTGAAATCACCTCTGTACTTGCCTGCTTACCATGAATAACATATTGTCAGATACAAAGGAAGCATGCTTATTGATTCTGGTCTTGGCAGCAGCAAGAAATTTTCATGCTGCCTGTGCAGTAATTCAAGTGTTGGCACAGATCTGTGTGAGCGCATCAAAGAGTTGAGTCCAGATTGGCAGTAGTGGGCTAGGATAGAGATTATGTTTTGTTATGGAAAAACCTTTTTCTTACCCAGTTAATTCCTTTATTCCACCAACTAAAATTCATTCTGAGTTCTTGGTTACACTGATAACCTCAAAAGTAAGTGAGAAACTATACTATGTGTCATTACACACTTTTCCAGTATTGTTTATTAAAATATTTCTATTGTGGCCTCCTTAGATACACAGAGCAGAATTCTGTTTCATTTAGTAGACAATAAAAGTGCAGCTTCAGGCTAAGTGATAAAATTGTAGGAGTGATCCTGTTATCTCCTCTTGGCACATAAGTACTCCCATTATAGGAAGAGTATGAAGTCTGCATGTCTCCAGCAGGCAATCCTATTCCTCTAGTGGGAACACTATGGATTCCTGTATGAAATATTTAGGTTTATCTTGTGAACCATGCATAGGTGTTTGTACACCTAACAGTCCTTCTCTAGGCCCCTCATTCTAATTTCTCCGTCCTAGATTCCTTGACCTCTTTTGCTAGTGGTAAGAAAAAGCACTGCTAACAGGAAGGACAAGGCAACAACCACAGTGAAGATAAGGTAATACTAAATTATACAAGATATAGTACATCAAGAACTTTTGAATGTGAACAGAAGAACAAGGATAAGAACATAAGAATTGCCCTTTACTGGGTTAAACCATGGGTCCATCTTGCCCAGTATCCTATGTCACATAGTGGCAGGGAATATGTGCTGAAAGAGAAAGTGAATTGGGTATGACCAGGCTTTTTTCCACTGTTCCTCCTCTCTCACTTGCAGCCTCCAGCATTTACGGTCTTGGAACTTCTTATTCAGAGACTGCATCCCTAACTGCCATTCTCAGTAGGTACTGATGCCCCTTTCCTCCAAGAATTTCTCCATTCCCCCTTTTTATCTTTTATTTAAAAAGAGAGAGACCAGAGACTCCACTAGGGCTGCATTGACCCATTATGTGGCCTTTATATACTCCTCAGACTTCTGGCTTCTTGAAGTAATAACATTTGGCCCTTTCCTATAAATTCATGAATGTCATGGGCCTAGTCATGGAGTCAGTCATCATCACACTACTCCTCCACTGTCCTCTAGCTCCTTGTCTTAACCTCTCCTGAGTCTGGATGAGAAACTGTATGATGGTGCAATCTGAGGCTATAAACAGATGTCATCCTTGGAGTAGGATCAAGTGTACTGGGATGCTTCCCAGCACAGTTCTTCTGCTTCACTGGTATCCATTGTCTAGACTGAAGCATGGCAGGGCATTACACATATCTGGGGAATACCCTACCAGGGGATTACAAGGGCATGCCTCTGCATTTGGGGAAGCTCAGGCAGGCACTCCCAGGGCTTTAGGAATCTGATCCTACAGGGGAATTCCCACAGTGTGCAGGATCAGGCCCCTGAAGCCCTGGTAGCACCTGTCTGGGACAGCTCCAGGGTGCTTGCGTCCTCCTGTCATAAAGCAAATAGACATCAGCCACAAAAAAGCAGCACAATTTTTTATCAGCTATTGTTGTGGCCACAGTTCTGAACACGTTTTTGCCATAAGAAGGGGCCCAGATGGCTGTTTGCTTGGGCTTTATGGAGCCAGAAAAATTTTTAGAGTGACACAAAGGCAATATCTGTTTCCAGCCTTAGTGTCCCCCTCAAGTCCCCCCCTCTTCCACTCCCAGTCCTATTCTTTTACCTAGGTTCTTTATTCTAGTTTCTCCCATCATGAGCCCTATGAGAGAAACTAGAATAATCCAGTTCAACCCAGTCTGCTTTTCAAGGTAGTCCTTCTGGTTGGCTTCTACTCTAGTCTCAGTCTTCACCTTCCTGCCTTTGGCTCCTACCCCCACTCTCCTTTGATCCCATTGTATTTCTGTCCCCCACCTCACTCTGGTCCAGCTGTTGAATTTTCAAACAAGCTAGGATCCTCCTCTTTAGTTCCTGGGCTAGAAAAGAAGGAGTTGAGAATCTCTTGGTTCACAGTATTCATTTCTGGGGCCACAGAGGCTCATAGCAGCTGGGAGTGTAGCAAGAAACCTTTCTGCCTGCACCCACCCTCAAATGTGAAGCTCCTTCATATGGCAAAAGCCCTTTTTGCAGTATTTGCCCCCTCTTGGGGATGCTTTCTCTTGTCCACATTTTCTTCCTTCCTCTCTCTTTTTCCTTTATTATATTATTATTATTTTTATATAAGGTGTACTTGCAGTGAAAATAGAGCTTATAGATGCTTTTACAAAGGTACGTTAAGTTTAAAAGTAAGTTGTACCATGTAACCATGTTGGCAAGGGCAGGAATCTCTGCATGGAGCAGGTCCCTGAATGAATCATGGTTGATCGTGTAACACAGTAGGTAGTCTGGATAAACAAGTTAACAAGTGGCAATTAAAACCTACAAAACTACAGACCAAGAGGAGGAAAGAATCAATACAGAAGCAGGGACTCCCTGAAACTTCATGGTTAAAGGTACGGAAGCCCCGGTTTGAACTAATCAATGCTGGAAACACACCCTTGGGGCTGAAATATGCCTGATCAACCACTTCCAGAACTCTATTCATCACAGCAGTGAATCAATCAAAATTCATCAATGGATTCCCGAGACTGCACGTACCTGTGGATGTGACCCCTGGGGCTGACAGCTGCCATCCAACAACTACCAAGAAGGACATCCCTTGAGGTCAATGATCCCTGGACTAGGTAAGCCCAAGAATTGGGGAGTCACCAAAGTCTGCCAAAGAGGGATAAAAGTCAGCAAAGAATGACCTCCAGTGGCACCCTCTTTGACTTGACCAGCCAAAAGGACCAGCCAACAACCCCCTTCTGAAGCAACATCGCACTGAAAGAAGCCTCAACTGGCCATTGACGGTAGACTCCACTGCTTGGGGATAGGTATATCTTGACATCAGTGCTTAGTGTTCATATTGTGAGTGTGTGTGTGTGCATGAATGTGTGTGTGTTTGAGGGGATCAGCACCAAGGTTTATGGTCTGACTTCCGCATCTGTCCAATAAACTAGAATTTTATGATGATCCTGGGAGTTGGTCCTTTGTAGCCAACAGGAGCAGCAATAGCAGGGAAAGTTCTGTTCAACATGTTCAGCCTTAAGATGGAACATGCCCAGGGCAGATACAATCTTCAGAGACTGTTGAGCTTCCAGGTTCTTAACAGGTCTCTGCTGAACACAGCCAGTATGAGCATGGCAGATTTTCATGGGGATGGCAGATGGTCCATCCATGAGGCAAAGGCATCCAATCCCCCTCTATGAGACTTCAAAACTTGGATATGAAAGAGTAACTCAAAAAAATGGTCATACATTTTTAAAAGGGAAGAACAAGATATTTTTCTCTGTATTTGCACAGTCTGAAACAGTTGAACCATTTTAGATTAATTTTTCTCTCTCAAAAAAAAAATTTGCAAAAATTTCAACTGTGTTGAAAAGAGCAACAGAAAATGAGGTCATATAATGGAATACGTCAGATAATCTTAACTATCATGCTACCAGCTCTGCTTATAATACCATTGAGCACATGGTTAGAAGAGGACTTGTTTACTTTGACAGCTGGAATACAGAGATGCAGAGTATGTTGATGCTTCTTTCTAAGTCCATCTCTTTACTTCTAGGTTACATTGTTCTTTCCATCTCCTTCACACTTTCACTTCTTACCTCTGCTTCTTGTTTCTCTCCATTTTGAGAATAATTCTGATCCCACTGAAATAAAAAATAGTTTGCAAATCGTATTGGAGCAGGGATTTATTTTGATTTTAAAAATTTCTTTCTTGATTCTGAGAAGCTCTATAGCTAGAACTGCTGCCTCACAACTCCAGAAATCTTTCACAAGTATTCTTACCATACCAAGTAAATTTTAACCAAAGTATTCTTTAAAATCTTGCAGCAGTTTAATTATGTACTTTTTAATTAATTGGTTTAATTAAAATAGTCCCTTATGTAAGCACACTTAAATCGTTTATATTGGTTTATTCAAAACTAGTAGTGAAGATAACACAGGTATAAAATAATGTTAAGTAGTTTTCAATTTTCCGAGTAATCAAGTTAAAAAACGTCGTTCAGTTAAATCAGTGCACTTGTTTAAATCAGTGTACTTGCAAAATGCTTTAAAGTTGGCTCTCCATGTCTGTTGTGTGACCTACTGAGGCACAAGTGATGTCATCAGATTCAGCTGCCCTAATTCTTCCAAATTTTCCATTTGCATGTCTCTTTCATGCATAATAAAATAAATTCCTCATTTGACTAGGCTGCTGATGTAGATCTTCTAAATTTGTACTTCTGTCAGCTGGAGCCCTGGATTTTGGTGGTATTAGCTTGACATACCTCAAGCTAACAGAGGGATATTTCCAAAATTATAATTTCTGAGTCAACCTTTTTAGAAGGTACAAGAGTTGAGCAGATAGTAATTTCCATCTTTCTCTCTGAGAAGAATAGTTTCGTGTAAGTGGACCTATAATAAATCAAAACTTTACCCAAACCTTGCTACATATTATGATTAAGGCACCCCAGTCTTTGAAGCCAACAGACTAGGCAGTGATACAGCCAGATGTGATGCTGTAATTTCCCAGCTTCAGTGATGAGCGAGGATCCAGGCTTTCCATTCCCCACAGAAAAATGAAAAAAATGGAGATTTTCTCCTTTGACTGAGAAAAATACATTTTAACAAACACACAGGTTTTCTACTTCTGCCAAGAACTCTTTGCAAGCTGGCATAGTTCCAGCCTTAAAGGGGCTCATGGGAGCAGGAGAACGGTAGTCAGGGAGGGGGTGCCATGTGCATGTGCGCATTCACACATTCACATGGCTTCCAGGCAGCCTGGAGAACAGGCCTTACAGGTAAGTATGATGGGGGGGGGAGATTGAGGCCCCCCATAGGGAAGGAAGGATGGAGGGATGGAGTTGGGCTGGGGTTGGGGCTGCTGCCCAGCCAGGCAGTGCCCACTCCTCCCCTCCCCTCCCCCACCACTGCCATGTTGGGCCAGGCCCACTGCTCCCCCCACAGTACTGTGGTGGCCCCGCTTCCCCAGTATCAGGCCCACTCCTTCCCCTCTTCTCCCGCATTGGGCCTGGGCCCGCTCCTTCTCTCCCTCTACTGCTGCCACATCAGCCTGGGCCCACTCTTCCCCCACCTGCCACTGCGTTGGGCCCACTCCTCCCCTCCACTGCTGCCATGTTGTCCCTGCAAATGGCAACAAGAGAAGAGGAGAGGGGCGGGCCAAGGCCAGCGCAGGTGGCCTTGCCCCCTCCCACGATGTCTCGACTCCACCCCCTGTGTCACTGCCGCTACCTCCAAGGAGCATGGGCGGGGGCCAAGGCCAGCTCTGGTGGCCTCGTCCCCCCTCTCCCCCCAACTCCATCATTGCTGCCTGCAGGGAGCAGGGCTGATTGTTTCAGTCAGCCAATCAGAGTGCAAATAAAGCATTATGGATAGACAGACAGACAGATTGAGGCGTTCATAATATTGGAATAGCATTTGAGACACTGGTAGGTTTCTAAATTACGTTAAAATTGTAAATATATCAATAAAACATTGCATTCAATTGATACCTATATATACAGTGGCATTTCATTTTAATCATAGATTTGGGGCTTTTTAATCAGAGAATTTGTGGGGTTTTATCAGAGAATTTGCAATTTTTAAACAGAGAAAATCTGGATCCCCGATGATGTACCCACATAGAACAGAGGGTAGCTTTTGACATTCATCTAGAGCTCAGTTTCAACTTGCACCTTTGGATCTCTGTAGCAAGGTGTTATAGCCATTTTGCTATTGCACCCCAGCTCTTAAGTGTAGGGTGTAATAGCTTCCTGCTTGAAGCTCCTTCTGGAAACCTACAGTGTTCTGGTAAGGTACAGAGCTTAGCTATACAGCCATTTTTACATCTTGATTTATTTCCTGTATCCTGCCCTCCCCCCAACTTGTCCTGATATAATTTCAAATCAAAATAAATCATTATTATTAGAACCTGTGGTATTAAATAGGCAGACTGTTCTGTTCCTTTCTGACTATGCAATGTGAGGTGATTATGAGCACAACAGTATGAACAAGCTTGTGACAGAAAAAGTTTTCATTTGAAGTACCTTGGTATAAGCAGGTCCTTTGTTGCATTGCCTTTCACAGGTCGGTTAGCTCTGCTATTAGTTCCCCAGCAGTTCAGTTCCCACCAAACAAATTTCAATCTCTGACACCACAAACAGAACAAACCAAAATTCTCCATCTTCTCCAAACATTTGGAGATACACTTTTAACTCTGATTTTTCATCAGCACAGCAACATGACATCTCCTTGCAAGCTGTCTCCTCACAGCTTGATCCTTTCTGCTTCTCTTCTGTGGTCTTGGACACTCCCTTATTAGCAGAATGCCTCCCAGCTGCAGGTTCTTAACACGGCTGGCTGTCCCTTTTTAAGGGAACAGACCACCCTGTTACACTTGGGTATTAGGCTGAAGTCTATGAAAAATGATAGGACACTGTAATTGCACAAAATATTATAACAACCTTTCTTATTATTTTATTATTATTTTAACAACCTTTGCAGCAGCAGGACATTGGCCACTGTGATCCTTCTGCTCTACTTGTGACAGGTTAGGATGTTATGTCTTGTAATTGTGTCAGGCCTGACTGTGTAGTTTTGCTAATAGGATAGACAATGGATTTGTGCAGGATGGTTTGGACAGGGCTGATCCTGCCCCTGGTGAAAGGTTGGACTAAATGATCTCTGGAGGCACCCTCCAGCCCTACTTCTCTATGACTCTATGAAAACAGATCATTGGAGATGTATCACTACTGTCATAGCTTAGTGGTAACATTTCTGAAACTCCTTATTCCTTGTCAGAACATGCTTGACCTTCTTCATATAGGAAGTTCCTTAGGAACTTAATAGTCTGACAGAGTTGGATTTCTTCACCTTCTCCATGAAGTGTAAAGCCTGTCTTGTCTTTCTTTTCATTGGCTATTCTTGGGAAACCTATTTTCCATTATTTTGATGTTAATGGATTTGCAGTATGCAGAAAGGAAACCTAAAGCTATAGTTAGTACAGCTGAAGACATCAATAAGGGTAGCTCTACTGGCATTATCTTTTGTGTATTTTTATACACTGTGTTTTATTGCTGTGTAATTTAGACAGCTATTCACCAGTTCATAAAATAATCTGTTTATTTGACCACTTGGCTAACAATTTACAAAGCAGATTATGAATTTTTTTTTTTTGCTTTCGGTTTTCCTGAGCTATGCACAATTAAAATGAATGACATGATTTAAGAATTTATGGAAGAACTGCACTTCTGGAAACAATAAATTTAATTATAAATTAAGTTTTTTCAAAATCGGGTATTTACATTTAAGCAAATAAATCCATATTTAGGCCAACATAGGCACCCAAAAGTCTGGCATATCTTTCTATATAGTGAAACTGGGGGGAAAAAATATCCTCTTTTGTTGCTGCTTTTTGCTGTGCCTCATCATCAACATTTATCTTGGCATAAAGGCAATATTTCCATCATTTATTTGCAAAATAAAAAAACCCTGAAAGGCTTTGGCAGTCTATTGGCTTTGCTATTACTGGTCTTGGTACAGCATGGAGAACTCGCCTTAAAAAGGGTAACATTCAAATAGAAAAATCATAGGCTTCTACTTGTACATTGTTTGGGGGTGGGGGATTAATGCTGGAGACATGCTGTGTGTGCATGCATGTGTCTTATGTCTACTGGAGACAGGAGAACACCACCTGCTTACTGCGGTAAAGGTGAAAGCCTCCTGTTTCCTTCAATAAGTTGTGAAATAATATTTGCCTTTTACAGTAAACAAGGAAAGCACCATTTACCATTTGTAACTAGACTTTACAAAAGGAGTATTTTTTCCAGATAACCTCAATGAATTTAAACAGGTACCAGTTTCTACTCTACTGTGGATGTTGGCTTTATGTTTTAAACAAGTGAGTGGCACATTGTCTATGATAGATGGAGGCTTGGAGTCCTGCAGAAAAGTAGCAGTGAAAGAGATCCTGAAGCATCAGCTTCCAACTGTGAAATCTCCCTTTCCAAACTGGCAATACAAAAGCAAGGTAGAACATTATTAGTCCCCACAACGTTAGTCCTTTCATTGCAAATGACAGGCAGTACAACACCAGTGTTAAGTCAGTCCCTGCTGTGTTTGTGTTCTTCAGAAAGAAAAGGTACGTGTAGTTTCATAGCAGGTGATGATGTACAGAACCCGTCCAGTATTCCTTTGTTTGTTTTCATGCTTAGATGATCTCTAATATATGAGAAGGAAAATTTGCTGAGGCAGGCACATCTGTTCAATTAAGCAGCTCAGCCCACCTGTACTGTTGAACAGAGTTTTTTGGGCAGCTCAGTCATTTTTGCTGGTGCACACAGGCATCAAGATGCTTGTTATTCTTGATCTCCAAGAGTGGTCTAAAGGGATGTTGCAAATATAGCAATTAATAAAAAGATGTAGTGAATTGACAAACTACTCCCGGATTTATGATTGTGCATTTTTCCTAGTCAGCTTAGAAAGCCTGCTTTGGAAGAGCATTGTATTAAATTGAATCAACTTCTGCCTAAAATGGTATGAAGGAAATAACACATTCTTTTTATTTATAAAACACGACAAAAAGGCAGGTCTGTCCAACACTGAAGAGTTGTGCTCCAGGCATCTCCCCAAAATGTTAATCAACGTTTAAAGTTAAAAAACTAGAGCAGAATATTTGAGACAAAACATTAGTATATGCAGCGCACAAAATGACTTAACCAGGAAAACTGTAAAAAGGATAAGAAACTAATCCACAGAGTAGTAATGTAACTGATAACAGAAAAAAAATAATAACTTTAACCAGATCAGATCTTCTGTCAACAGATGGTATCGTTTACTCTGTAATACCCACCAAACAACAAACAAAATACCCCAGCCCCTGACTTATCCAATAAAGGAAACTGGATGCAGCTATTTATAGTTTTAAGATTAATAAGAGCCTGCATTTATGTCAGTGGGAGTTGGTTTTGACCCTGCAATGTAGGAAGATCAAAAAGAACAAACAGGTGCTTGTTAAAACCATTGTGAAGGGAAGCACATTTCAGACTCCAATGGCAAATAGGGACTTTCTGAGAATCAGGTTATTCAGGTGATGAGAGGCAAGAAAATTGTACTCACACCTGTATTTTAAGATGATCCTTCTAATTTTTATATAGTAACTATTTTTTATTTTCCTTCTTGTGGCTGAAGCACAGGAGATCAGGCCCTGCTATGGACTTAGTGGGTGCATCGACACATGCAATTAGCATGTAGCAATAAACTCCAACACAGTTTGCAACAGAGTTTATTGCTCCCAGGCACAATGTGTACATGTATGCCTGGGACTGTATCACACTGAGACAGGACAGAGCAACCCCAGCTGGCAGAAGGCCTAGGGGGTTATCCTGTCAGCCCAGGGTTGCTTTGCCCTGGCTCACGGTGCTACAGAGGGGCAGGTTGGGGCACAAGAGTGCCATAGTGTGGGGCTAGCCAGCAGGCAGCCCCCACACTGTAGCCGCCTCATGCCTCAGTCAACTTTGGTCACTGTCTACATGTGCGTTTCAGCACACATAACCACTCCGCTCTAGGGCAGTACTTGTCCCAGACAGTACTATCCTACAGCTGAGTTAATTAATTTACTGCAGCCTGATACAGGTGCACGTGTAGACTAATTAGTCAGCTCTGCAGTAAAGCGTATGTGTAGATGTACCCATGCATGTGTTCTTGGGCAGGTCATTTATTTCCCACCTGTGAACTAATGAAACCTTTCTGTCTCTCAGAAGTATTGTGTGGATAACTTAATACTTGACAGTGCTGTGATACTGTCATGGGAGGTTATTAAGTAGACCAGTTACAATGACAGGTTGTAAATTGGAGCTCTGTTTGGCATTTCCTTTTTATTAATCTCATTATCTCGGGAACCCTTTTCTAAAAATCTTCTTCAGTAAAATTCCCTAATGGTGACTATTTGACAATGTCTGCAGCCCCTACCAGCTAAAATGGTAGGTCAAATATGTCGGAGGTAAACTAAAAACTCACTGTGCCAGTATAATGCCACTGGATATATTGACTGTGGTGGCGTATCTTAATATGCTTACATATTTATATTCATATTTTTCTATTTGAATGTAAACCACTTGCATCACAACCATCATCAACCCCTATACATCTCATAAGTAAAGAACCTTTCTCTCAACTTTTAAAACCATTAGGTGCCAGTATATAGCCAGTTGAATTTGAGACACCTTTGAAAAATCAGCAGTCCTCTCTTATGATATTAAATGGTTCTTTTTAGATTTTAGAAGTTTAGATCCCTGAGTAATTTGGCATGTGGAGGTACTTTAGTCACCATGGACTGTCTCTAGTTTTAACTTGTTCAAAGTGTTTTTGTGCTAGTTCTTTTTATGACATGATAAATTAATAGGCCATTTTGCAGCTGCAAAAGCTAGTAGTCATGCACTTTCTTACATAGCACCTGATTTTACTACCTTTGCTTAGACTGCATGTCTTATTTCACAAAGCATCATGTTCAAATAAATGGGACAACTTAGCAGGTGATGTACTGTCACCTGTACTCCTCTGACAAGTTGAGTCTCCTCTTTGGGATCCCCTGCCCATGGGATTTTGTGATGCAACTTAGAAGGAGAAGACACCCCTGCCTACATCTTCATAAAGCAGATCTCTAGTTAGGATTAAGACATGGAACTGCCTCTGCTGTCATTGATTCACAAGAGAAATTGTAGCATCTTGCTCTCTTTGGGGAGGGCTGTCTGTGAAATTGACCATGTGCTTTCCAAACACAAGATGGATTAAAGAAGACAGAAAATCAAATTTAAAAGAAAAGAAATCGTGGCAGAGCACATCTTGACTTACATTCCTCACAAGGCAAACTATGTTAGGTAAGAACATAAACATAAATTCACATCTTAGATGTGCAGTATTTTATTTCAGCAAATAGCTTCTTAGCTGCTAGGTCAGCATTGTTCTGCATCTTTTATTTAAGAAGTAATTTACAGACTTCCAAAACTCCATTTTTACCATAGATTTGCTCCATATTAAATATGATTTCTGAATAGATACCAGTCCCTTGGTCACAGGTATTATTCAGTATTGAAAGAGGGTAGCTTAATCACACCCCTAATAATTACGAGCAGGTGAGAGGGATCAGCATTTTTCTGCTGCTTACACTGTGCTTATTTTCTGCTATTCACATGCCCAAAAGCACCACTGGTATCCTCAGAGCTTCTAAACCTATTTTCCATCTATTTTCTTCTTACCCACAGCAGCACTAATATGCCCCAGAAGGCTTTGCTGCTTTCAGTCATGGCAAGAGCAGCACTCAAAGCCTTCGGATGTGCACTGCTTACTGGTGAAAGATGGCAAGTATGCAGCAGAAAATAACAGGCTCAGAGCTCTGGCTATGGAGTCAAAATCAATACTAGATGGTGATATAAACATTGTGCCTATTCAAGGAAGTAAGAATTTTGCTTACACTAGTAGGCGGGCTAGCAGGGAGTCTGAATGTTCAGGAGGAAGCAGGGCTGGAGCATGTGAGCATGGAGTAAACAGAGCCTCAACTCTTTTCTGTCTGACTTTCCAACTAGAGCAGCTGGGACAGGAAGGACAAGGAAAGGATCACAGTTTACTGATACCAGGACAGGAGAAAGGAAGGAGAAGAAGAATATGACTCACATGTGTCTGTGATGCATAGTGCTTCTTGGGGAGCCTGTCCCTGAATCTGTTAAACTTACAGCAGTCTGAACTAGGAAAATACTGTCCTCACTGGTGCATGTGCAGCACTACACTAAGGGGCAATGCTACTTCTAGTTCAGGAGCCTGCCCAAGCCAGCTGAGTGCTGTGCACATACCAGTAATCTGTGCCTCAGTAGAGTTACTAGCATGTGTGTAGCCATTCACTGAGACAGTGGGGGAAACGCTCTAGAGAAGGGGTGGGCAAAATATGGCTGGGGGGCTGGATCCAGCCCACCAGGCATTTCTGTCAGGCCTTCAGTGCCCCTAAAAAATTTAGAAAATTTAATATTTATTTGCTCCTGGCTGCCTGTCAAAGATGACAAGAGACAAGGGCAGTAGGACCCAGGGGGAACCACCAGCAGGACCCAGCAGCAAGGCCCAACCTGCCCTGCCCCCAAACCAGAAGCCCCTGCCTAGCAGAGGCTTCTGGCCTGGGACCATGGGGCTGTTCCTGCTTCCCTGTGCTGGAGAGGGAAATGCAGCCCTTGACAGCTTGCCAAAACTTGGTAAGTGGCCCTCTGTCCCCAAATAATTGCCCACCCCTGCTCTACAGCTAAGAGTAATCCTACCAGGAGGAAACAGGGACCATTGGTCTAGTGATTAGGGCCCTGGTCTTAGATTTGGAGTGGCCACAGAGGGCCTGGGGCCTGCCACAGCATTGTTACGTTCTGTTGACTTGAGGTTGGTGCTCAGTGTTGTCACAAGTAATGAAGAAGGAGATAAGGCTAACAATGCAAACTATATCTTGGTGGAAAATGTACATAGTGTTGCTGGTGCTCTTGATCATTTATGCACTAACTCATCATTTCTGTGTATAGGTCTTTGAATTGTTCTTAGAACTGGAGAACACAAAGATTTCATACTGATTCCACAATAAATTCTGGGTAGCAATGATACAGAAGGAAACATACATGCTACAATATACAGAGAAGACAACAGTCACTAACATTTATTTACCTTTCAGAAATGGATGCACAGTAGTTTAGTAACTCTATTAAAGGTCTTGTTTTTAACTGAATTCACCTTGAATAACCTTTTTAGAAGCAGAGCCAGCTCAATGCTCAAACAGAGAGATAGCATCTGCATTTATGTTATCTGAGCAAGGAATATGTGCTGCTTCTGTCTGTTGTATTAGTGATACAGAGACCTCTGTGGCCTAGGGAGCAGCCTCACCACTGTGACCTCCTCCTCCTCCTTTTTTACAGCTGTTAAGGCGTAGTAATAGGCAGCTAAAATATATGAAATACTTCCCTAATATCATTTTTCGATGTGAGCAACTCCAATAGTTTCCAAGTAGCTGTTCTGTGATTGTGGAGAAGAGGTGGAAAGGGCACAGAGATCATCTTTTATTTAGGTGTGGCATTCAGTAAAAGAAAGTTTAAGACCCTCTAAAAAGAGGAGGTTAATAATAATATTATTATTATTATTATTATTATTATTTCCCAGTTTAAGCAGCCAAAGTGAGGGAAAGCAATAAGAGTAGCTCTTGCATGTGGTGGAATTTAAAGTGATCTGATTGTACTGAAAAATGCATATTGTGGTAGTTCAGTAATAAGTGATATCACCATAGTTTGATATAATGCCACAAAGACTTTGGACAGTGCTCCTTACATGTGAGTACCAATGTTCTCCAGGGGTCAGGTAGGATTGTAGGATCATAGGGAAATAGAGATGGAACAGACCTCAAAAAGTTATCTAAATCAGCTCCCTGGTCAAGGCAGGATCATGCCTAGCTAAACCATCCCATCCAAGTGTCTGTCTAACCTGCTCTTGAAAACTTCCAATTTTTCTAGGTATCCTGTTCCAATGCTTGATGACCCCAGAGTCAGAAAGTTCCTTTTAATTTCCAATCTAAATTTTTCCTGCTGTAGCTTGAGGCTATTGCTCCTGAGCCTGTTCCCTACAGCCACAGAAAAAAAAGCTGTCTCCCTGTAATTACCCTTCAGGTATTTGGAGAATTTTTTTCAAATCCTCTCTCAAATCTTATTCTTGCAGCACATTAGAGCAAACTCGATTAATCAAGCTTGCGGGGGTGTGCCAATTAGTATGCTCCAGCAGCATCACCGTCTTGTGTATTCAGCACCCCCATGCTTCAAAATGGCAGGGGGGGCGCTTTAACTAAAGCTTGAGTTTAGTTAAAACATCCCTGCTGCCATTGTGAAGCGTGAGACACTGCATACACAAGATGCTGCCCCGGGGGGGGGGGGGGCCAGAAAGCGCATTTAAATAAAACGGCTCCCAAGCGTCACTCTAATTAAAGCACCCTCCCTTGGAGCACATGTAAAGACATCATCTGAGACCAATGGGCAGCACTGTGGACCAGATGATATGGCTCTGTGGACCATATCTGGTCCATGGGCTGTATCTTTGACACCCATAATTTAGTCTGTATTTCCTTAGTTAATGATATGACACGAGAGACAATCTTACTAAAGTGAAGATATCACTTCCACTGCTCTCCCCACATCCACAGAGCATGTCACTTTATCTTGGAAGAAAATCTGGTTGGTCAGTCATAATTTATTCCTGGTGAATCCATGCTGGCTGTTCCTGATCACATTGTTCTCCTCTAAGTGCTTCACAACATATTCCTTGAGGACCTTCTTCATGATCTTTCCAGGTATCATAGTGAAGTCAAGTGGTCTGTAATTCCCAGGATCCTTCTTCTTCCCTTCCTTAAAGATGTAGGTTTAAGTCTGGCAGTCTTCTATCTTTGCCTGTAATTCACTGGTGCTAGGTCAATGGGGGCCAAAGCTTCTCAATCAGCATATGAGGGGGAAGGGCTTTTCTTACTGTTATTTTGCTGCTCTTTCTGAAGAGCCAGGATTGTACAGCACACTGAACACTGCACAGCAAAGTAATGTATTGGGATATGTGTACAAAAATTATTCCTCCTCTTCCCTATGCATTGATGTTTCTAACAATGGCATGAGCTGGGGGTTGAGATCTTGACAGAAAGGAGGAGAGAACAGAGACAGGGGAAAATGATTCATTTCCTTTGACCAGTGACTTTATCCACTGAGCCTCTGTATGTGCATGCACCAGTAATAATCACTTCTGACTGCATGTGTTGTGTGAGTCTCTCCGTTTTACTCAAAAGTATCATGGTTCTTTTATCTACTGTGTGTCCATATATTCCACTGGGCTTTAGATGAAATCAAGAAAAACTTCACAGTTACCAATATGTTTTCTGGCACCAAGTCCTTCATCTATAGCGGGGCTGTCCAACTTTCAAGCAGCCAGGGACCACATGCTCTGTGGGCTGCACTAGTGTTGCAGGATGACCTCTAGGGGTGCCGTGACCTCCCCTAGCGCCCCTACCTGCCGTGCCAGATTGGGTCTTGAATGCACCCTCTATCTCGCCCGCCACGTCTTGTTGGTATATCATTAATGGGAGGCTGCCTTCCTGCCGTCCTTGGCATGAGGCCTGCCTTGCTGTACCAGGACTCTGTCCTACTCCCTGCCATGCTCTCCCGGGGCCTGCTCCAATATATGCGCCCTCTCCCGGGGTCTGCTCAGTATGCTCGCCCCCTCGGGTCTGCTCGATCTGTTCGCCTGCTCTGGAGCTTACTGCGTTCTGTCACGGAGTGGGACCTAGGAGCGGCCGTGAAGCTCCCTAGTGCCCCCTTGCCATGTCCAATTAGGTGATTCAGCACCCTCAACTCACCTGCTACGTCTTTGCTGTTATAAAGTTCAGTATGGGAGGCTGCCTACTTTCACCTTAGACACCGCGCTGGTGTTGCCTCCGTTCCCAGTGGGGTGCTCCAACACTCCCAGCCTTATGGGCAATGCATGCCTCCTACCTCCCCTTCAGCACGCCCCAAGCCTCACAGTTGTCCCTGGACATTATTAGGTCCCTCGCCCTCTAGCGCCCTCTCTGGCACCCTTGGGCTTGCTGCACACCTGGCACCCCTGGGCTTGTCACACCCTGACACCCCTCTCAGTGGTTCCTAGACTTATTACGTGCCTGGCGCCCCTTCACCGGTGCCCCGGGCTGCAACTTGCGCCCCTCTTACTGGTGCCTCTGGGCCAGTCACGTACCTGGTGCCCCTTTACCGGTGCCTCTGGGCCAGTCACGTACCTGGTGCCCCTCTATCGGGGTCCCTGGGCTTGCCTCGCCCAGGCAACTCCCCACCAGGGCCTGTCTTGCGCTCTCCATGCTCCTTGCCCTCTCTGGGGCTCCTGGCCCCCCCCCCCCCCGGGGCCCATGCCGCGCTTCCTGGCCCCCCCCCCCGGGGCCCATGCCGCGCTTCCTGGCCCCCCCCCCCCGGGGCCCATGCCGCGCTTCCTGGCCCCCCCCCCCCCCCGGGGGCCCCCCCCCCCCGGGGCCCATGCCGCGCTTCCTGGCCCCCCCCCCCCCCCCGGGGCCCATGCCGCGCTTCCTGGCCCCCCCCCCCCCCCCGGGGCCCATGCCGCGCTTCCTGGCCCCCCCCCCCCCCCGGGGCCCATGCCGCGCTTCCTGGCCCCCCCCCCCCCCGGGGCCCATGCCGCGCTTCCTGGCCCCCCCCCCCGGGGCCCATGCCGCGCTTCCTGGCCCCCCCCCCCCGGGGCCCATGCCGCGCTTCCTGGCCCCCCCCCCCCCCATGCCGCGCTTCCTGGCCCCCCCCCCCCCCGGGCCCATGCCGCGCTTCCTGGCCCCCCCCCCCGGGGCCCATGCCGCGCTTCCTGGCCCCCCCCCCCCCCGGGGCCCATGCCGCGCTTCCTGGCCCCCCCCCCCCCGGGCCCATGCCGCGCTTCCTGGCCCCCCCCCCCCCGGGGCCCATGCCGCGCTTCCTGGCCCCCCCCCCCCGGGGCCCATGCCGCGCTTCCTGGCCCCCCCCCCCCGGGGCCCATGCCGCGCTTCCTGGCCCCCCCCCCCCCGGGGCCCATGCCGCGCTTCCTGGCCCCCCCCCCCCGGGGCCCATGCCGCGCTTCCTGGCCCCCCCCCCCCCGGGGCCCATGCCGCGCTTCCTGGCCCCCCCCCCCGGGGCCCATGCCGCGCTTCCTGGCCCCCCCCCCCGGGGCCCATGCCGCGCTTCCTGGCCCCCCCCCCCCCGGGGCCCATGCCGCGCTTCCTGGCCCCCCCCCCGGGGCCCATGCCGCGCCTCCTGGCCCCCCCCCCCCGGGGCCCATGCCGCGCCTCCTGGCCCCCCCCCCCCGGGGCCCATGCCGCGCTTCCTGGCCCCCCCCCCCCGGGGCCCATGCCGCGCTTCCTGGCCCGCACTCGGGGCTTCCCATGGTTGGGGCTCAGGCGGCCTTAGCCTTACCTGACTCCCAGACCCACCTTCTCGGCCCTAACTCACGCGCTTCCCATGCTTGGGGCTCAGGTGGCCCATAGCCGTGCCTGGCCCCTGACCCTTCTTCTGGGTTGTATACCCCACTGGGCAGGATACTGCCCCCTTACAGGGCCAGGGTCACAATACCCCACAATGTCGCGCCTCTCCCTGGCGCTCACCCGTAGTGCCAGTTCCAGCACCAATCACTGTGCCACCCTGGCACTGCTTGCCGTGCCCTTACTGGGCACCAGGAACCCCCGAATTATTGGGGAGCTCCTGTGAGGCCTCCTCGCACCCCTACAGCCTCACCCGGTCCTCCGGTCTAACAATAACTCAACCATGAGCCAAACGGCTGCAACATAAACAACAAGGAGCCTCCAGGCTCATAGCATAAACTTCAAGCCACCCTGGCTCCCAACCATACCTCGCTTAGGGTTTGCACTCTCCCGCATTATTGCAGCTGGTCAGCGTGTTCAGGCTGCAACCCTCTATTTGGCCTGCTCAGCTCTCCCACAGAGCTCCTGCTCCTGTGGCTGCCAGAAGGGAACTGCTCCCTAGGCTCCGGCCTGGGCTGTTTATAAAGGCCCAGCCCTGCTCCCTTCCGGCCACATGACCTGCCTGGTTGCCCCAGCAACCGGCACCTGAGCTGCCCTGATGATTGGCAGCTCTCCTTAATTACTCTCCAGGCATGGGGCACCCTAGTGCCCCCGTGACACGTACATGCCCTCTCCCGGGCTCCCTGCACACTCACCCTCACCAGGGCATCTCAAACAGCTCACCCGCTTCCGGGGCTTTTTCCCCTCACCGACAGTGCCCCACTGGGGCCTGTCTCTCCGCGCTCACCGTGCTTTTGCCCACCCGCACTGGGGCCCTTGCCTACGCTGGGGCCCTTGCCCGCGCTCCCCGCCCATACTGGGGCCTTGCTCATGCCTCACACGCTTTCCGCAGTTGGGGCTCAGGCGGCCACAGCCTTACCTGGCCCCAGACCCCTTCTAGGGTCCTATGCCCACTGGGCTTCTGCCTATGCCGAGCTCTTCCCGAAGCTGCCCACACTGTGCTGGGGTCGGGACACCCCCAAAACGCAGCACCCTCTGTGGTACTAGGAACTCCCCTTTTCTATCGGGGAGCTCCCTTGAGGCCTCCTCCACCCGTACAGCCTTGCCCGGTCCTCCAGTTCGTAATTACCACTATCAACCCAAAACAAAAACTCAAAGCCCCTCGGCTACAACGTAAATCTCAAGCCAACCTGGATAACATTCTCTCATCCCTGTCAGGGTCCTCTCCACCCTGTATCTGCACGCTAATGCACAACACCGCCCTGCTCACTCTAGCAGAGCTCTTGCTCCTTAGGCTGCCAGAGGGGAACTGAACTCTGGCCTCAGCATCCTCTGTTTATAAAGGCCAGGCCCTGCCCCCTTCCGGTCAGCTGACACAATCAGTTGCTTTAGCAACTTCAAAAAAGCTTTTGATCTGGTATCCCATGATCACCTCTTGGCCAAACTGCCCAGTTGTGGCCTTGGCTCCACCACGATCCGCTGGCTGGGAAATTGGCTTCGTGGTCGGACCCAGAGGGTTGTGATTGATGGCAGTCACTCATCATGGTGCCCTGTGACCAGTGGGGTCCCTCAAGGCTCTGTCCTGGGACCCATACTGTTCAACATCTTCATTAACTATGTGGACACTGGAGTCAGGAGTGGACTGGCCAAGTTCACCGATGACACCAAACTTTGGGGCAAAGCATCCACACCAGAAGATAGACCGGTGATCCAGGCTGACCTGGACAAGCTCAGCAAATGGGCGGACGAGAACCTCATGGTGTTTAACACCGAAAAATGCAAGGTTCTCCACCTTGGGAGGAAAAACCTGCTGCATCCTTATAGGCTCGGCAGTGCTACGTTGGTTAGCACTACAGAAGAAAGAGACTTGGGGGTCATCATTGACCACAAGATGAACATGAGCCTGCAATGCGATGCTGTGGCTAGTAAAGCGACCAAAATGCTGGCGTGCATCCATAGATGCTTCTCGAGCAAATCCCGGGACGTCATTCTCCCCTTGTACTCGGTCTTGGTGAGGCTGCAGCTGGAGTACTGCATCCAGTTTTGGGCTCCACAATTCAAAAAGGATGTGGAGAAGCTTGAGAGAGTCCAGAGGAGAGCCACGCTCATGATCAGAGGTCAGGAAAACAGATCTTACGATGACAGGCTGAGAGACATGGGGCTCTTTAGCCTGGAAAAGCGCAGGCTCAGGGGTGATCTGATGGCCACCTATAAGTTTATCGGGGTGACCACCAGGATCTGGGGGAATGTTTGTTCACCAGAGCGCCCCAAGGGATGACGAGGTCGAACGGTCACAAACTCCTGCAAGACCGCTTCAGGCTGGACATAAGGAAGAATTTCTTTACTGTCCGAGCCCCCAAGGTCTGGAACAGTCTGCCAGCGGAGGTGGTTCAAGCACCTACATTGAACACCTTCAAGAGTAAATTGGATGCTTATCTTGCTGGGATCCTATGACCCCAGCTGACTTCCTGCCCTTTGGGCAGGGGGCTGGACTCGATGATCTCCCGAGGTCCCTTCCAGCCCTAATGTCTATGAAATCTATGAAATCTATGAAAACTCACACCTGTGCTGCCCTACTGAGTGGCAGCTAAGCCCATGTTACCATTATCAGTAGCAGGCACCTTAGTGCCCTGCTACAACTAGCATGAGCCATGGGCTCTGTGGGCACCCTGGCTTTACCCGCAGCTTCTCAGGCCATGGGCTTACCCACAGGGCAGATCAGTTTCTGGATTATACCATTACAGAGCACTAAACACTGTTCAGTTTGATTAACTTGTGTAGACAGCAATGACATTCACAAAGGCTGACATTAGAATAGTTGGCATGATCAACTGCTGTTGCATAGTCCACACTTCTGGCAAAAGTGAATATAATTAATGGAGAGTCTCTGAATATTGCCCCTGCTGATGAGCTATAGAGGTCTGAAATTTGAACCTCTAAAGCTAGTCTTCCATTTTTGAGATATGATAACATATGGCAGTCTTTTCTGGATTTTTAAAAGAATTAATTAAATTGAAAGTTTGATTTATATTAGCACCTTTTACTGCCTCATTAGTTGCTACCTTTGTTAACTTATATTCCTTGTCTGAAATTAATTGATTCACTTCACAGGAATTAGAGATGAAAAAGTCTAATCAGGTACTTTCGTCCTTACCCCTTTGAATGCTCATTTAATTTATTTTACCTGCCTTTTGATTCATGTGTGTGGAACAAAATGCATTTCTAGGAGACAAACTACCATTGTTCCTGTATATATATATTACTATAGTAATACTTTATTTACAAAGCGTACATACTATTCTATACTAGATTTTATTCATTGCTTACTTCTCATATTGGTTGGAGAAATAAATCTTATTAATTATAAATGGAGTTGGGAGCACCTCCATTTACACTAATATTGGTGGAAACTTACTATTCCAAGAGCCTAAAATCACATGCTGATTCCTTTGCTAAACTTCTGCTGTTCAGACTGGACCTTTCTGGAATTGCTCAAGGATTCCATGCCGTAGGCCTTTTTTGCTCTCTCTCCCCTCTCTCTCTCTTGCATATATTTGAAAAAATTCAGTAAAAAAAATTGTTCCACTCTGCAGCAAGATTAGTGAAAAATATGTTGTTTTGTCCATGTTTAAAAAGTCCTTACCATCATGTCATAGAGAAGCTGTAACATCTCCAAGCTTTGACATTTACAATAGAGGTGTGAAAAATGGCTCAAACATAGCCAGATTATAAACATTTGAAACCAGGTCACATGTGCTCACTAGAGACACTGGAGTTCAACAGCAGACTTCCCTGAATATTTTGTCTACCTGAAAATATTCTGCAACTCAAAGTTTTAGAGTATGAATGGGACAGTCCCAGCAATTGCTGCTCCTAACTGCTGCAGCTTGCTGTGATACAAGGTACAAAGACCTTATCCCTTTTAAGTTCTCAGTGGTCCTCCTGCTGCCCTTGGGCAGGACTGAGCTGGTCTTGTAGAAATCATAGAAAAGTAGGGCTGGAAGGGGTCTCTTGAAGTCATCTAGTCTAGCCCACTGCCTAAGGCAGGATCATTCCTATCCAAATCATCTTATATAAGTCATAATCTAAGCTCTTCGTAAAGCTACTGTCAGCCCTGACATAACTCAAGACGTCATGTCCTGCACAGGTACAGGAGAGAAACCACGGCAGCAGACAAATGCAGAGCAGGCAAGAACTGGGTTGCAGGAGCAGGGGTTAGAGGAAACAGCAGTTGTGGACAGATGATATTTGAAGTGTTTTAATCTTCCAGTGCTGGTGGAGGGGGTAGTCAAGGACAGTGGAGGTGGGGTGGACAGGAGACCTCTCACTGATATCAGCTCTGGGAGACTGGATGCTACAGAGCCACACTGGCAGTCTGCTCTGCCACCAGATACACAGGTCACTGCATTTCCCTGCTGTGCCCCCTTGCTGGAGAGCATACCTCTGAATCAGCTCAGCTGGAGTCCATAGCAGGCAGCGTTAGATCTATCCATGGCTGAAATACTACATTTCTGAAGTGCTTCAAATATTACATCTGTCTCTACGCAGAACTTTAAGCTAGGACTCAGGCTTGCAGAAGAGGGAGGAGTTGGGCATTAGAGCCATGTGGGTGAGACAAAGCTGTGAGAAAGTCTCAGCTGACCTAGGATACACAGCAAAAAATGCAGAAAATCCTAGGCAAATTAAGTGAGAGGCAGGAATTCCATAGGGCAATATCATTTATTGGACCAATTATGTAGTTTACATAAAGTTAGACAAGCTTTCGAATGCAAGACATTCTTGATCAGGGCTGTCTTGCATTGAATAGCTTGTCTATCTTTACTTCAACTACATAATTGGTCCAACAAAAATATATCACCCTAAGATATCGTTGCCTTTAGGAAAATTAAAACATAAGACCATTATATAAAAATAAAATGTTTGTAAATAAACAAGTTATTTACAGTTTGTAAATAAAAGAGGCAAACTGAATCAGTGTTTAAAATGAGTAAATCATTCAACATCAGAAATCTGACGGAAATGGAGGAAAGAAACAGAAGAGTGAATGGGGTGAAAGGAAAGCAAAGATACAGAAAAAAAATCAGTGTATCAGGACTGGAGGAAAAAAGAAAAGAGTTTGAAATTATAAAATGGCAGTAACAGAAACAAATATAAAGAAGATTGTAATAGCTACTATAAGGCTTTACAAACCCAGATCTAAAGTGAGAAATGGTAATTTGCCCCAAACTTATAGGACTCGGTCAAATAACTTATTTTAGGTTGGTGGGTTTTTTTAGGAAAATTTGCCTTCAAGCTTCCTAAACTAATTGCACTTGCAAGGCAATTATCCCTCTTACTTGTCTAACAGTATTGGCAGGGCTGAAGAAACACTAATGCTCAGTCATCATTAAAAACATCTACATTCTTGATCCTTTACAGCACGCTCTGGGCACAACACAGAAAGGAAGAAAGGTTTAATAAACCGGATACAAGTAGCACAAGCTTCATTACTCTTTCTTTGTGGCTGTGAGGCTATTCTAGAAAGAGTAAACAAAATTAACTGCAGGAAATAGAAGGGAGAGAAGCAAATAAAAGGGAGAGAGCAAGAACTGTGGAAATGGACTCCTTAGCATATAACTACTCTTTAGTGCAGAGAAGCTGCATAGACTTCAAGCTAATTATCTTGACCACAGATCTACCCACTTCACTTTAGGGCTGAATTTATCTTCAGTCTTCTAGAATTGATATTCTATAGCTGAGAGAGAGCAGGCATTTCCAATAGCTTTGTCTCTGGTCAGAAAAGAGGGCAGAAGAATCAGGACTCTGAATTTTATTCATAGTTATACCACTGAGTTGCAAAGGAGAGATGATACCACTGTTACACACCATAGTTATACCACTGAGTGGTAAAAGAGAGATGATGAGTAGACTTATGTAAATACAAAGGCTTTGAGAAGCTTTCCCCACCCTTCTACATCTGTTCAGGAACCAAGCACAGTCCTGGTCCTTGTGCTCTTGGTACACAGGAACCGAAGAATTCCAGTGCTGAGTTGAGTAGACTTTTGGGAGACATACAGGGATAAAGCATTGGTGACATCATTATCCACCTGCCCTCTACCCAGTCTGAGAACTGTATAAGTATAGGAGAGGTAAAAGCTCACACTGTAAAAAAGGAGTAAGAACTGCTAACCATGTTCAGCTGATCCTTGTGTTTGTCCATGAAAAAATTCCTCATAGAGTAATCAATGACGTACTGCTACTGCTCATGCTTTAAGGGGTGGCTCAAAGCCACTATCTTGACTTGTCCCTACTTCATCCATCTCCAAAATGTGCAAGCTGTATATGACTTAGCATATACATGCAGAGTGTGTGTGTGTGTGTGTGTGTACACACACACACTCACACACGTATAAAATACACACACATATAAAATACACGCACACACACACACATATAAAATACACACACACACACACACACACACACACATATAGGAAAGAGCTAAGTTTTTCACATTCCCAAAGTGTAGACTTCAAGAACAATGCCACAGATCATGAGTTGGCAACACTGTAAATGTCTGTAAAGAAAAGGTTGGCAACATTTTCTGGCAGAGGGCTGGCACAACCCAGCTTGGGGGCAGGTACTAGAACCTGGCTGCTGCTGCTACTTCTCACCACCCTCCGGATGTGGTATAGTGAAAACCCTACTTTGCCAGAGGCCATGCTGGCCAGCTGTGGTATGGCATGGGCAGAGCTCCTGCTGTGCTGAAGCCCTGGACATTCAGCTACAGTGCTGTGCCAAGAGACCTCCCCTGCTGCTGAAGCCATAGCTCCAGTACAGAGGTTGCCAACCCTCAGTGTAAAGTAGTTTCAGGTCTTTGGAGGAAAGTCAATAAACAAATTACAATGGTAATTAGTAATGTTGCAATCCTAAATCAGTTTTTAGAGACCCAGTGCAGATGAGGATAAAGTGTTTATATTTCAGCCAAGTTAAATGTGGGCAAAGTGTCATGTTGAACAGACGTTAGAAGCAGCAGTCATTCTAGGCCTTAATTATCGGTATCTTTGGTCTTGCCATGTTTATCGGTATCTTTGGTCTTGCCATGTTTGAAATATAACTTTCTCTATTAGTATTTGGTACTTTTCCCAACCCTTTGCTTTTAGTTACCTGATGAGAGATTTGTTTTTATTTACTCCTATCAGCAACCCACTTCTCACATCTACAAATCTAGTTTCAGGTCTTCAGAACAAGTAAATCATTAGACATTATTTCCACAGATTTAATCTTGATCTAATCTGGCATGATGCAGTTGTCTGTATAAGTACCTATAGTTTATCCATCACCATGACATCAGGCTTAAGCTATCCCCTTGATGTTCTGCCACTCAGTTGATTTAAGACAGATCTCACTTCTTGCAAATCTACATATGCAAATAAGAATATGGAAATGAAAGTAGTGATGAAAGCTGTGCCTCTAAAGACTGTCCTCCTCAAAAAGTAGAAAGAAAGTGGAGGAGACGCTTCTGAACAGTAGGCATGAGGCACATTTGTCTGAGGACAGGAATCATTTCTGAATATAGGAGTGATTATCTGAATAGACATAGTACAAGAAAGGACAAAGCTCTCAAAAGGACACTGGAGCACAGCATTGACTGTGCAATAACTCAATCATTAAGCAAACGTGACACTGACTGATAACTTGGTTGCCCTGCTAACATTGCAGAAGAGGAATATCACCCATTTTAATTTACTTGTAAATACAGGACTAAAATTCCAGACCAGAGAAGTATGTAACATAAATATCTCAGATCAATAAAAGACTTGAGGTCATCTACACATGCGACTTCTAATTCTTCCTTAAAATCAGGTCCCAGGTATATCTAGCTAAAAACCCAAAATAGGAGGCCGCTCAGAATTAGAGGAAACTTGACATTTCAGTTGGAAAGTCTAATCTTTGTTGTGTTGACAGTCTTAAGAAAGGTATCATCTCCCATTCTTATGATGTAACATGGGGTCAGAAGTGTTTTGAAATTTAGAACATTCAAAGGACTTTCCCCCCACAAATTGTACATTGTGTTAAATTTCAGTCCAATGAGCAGAACAACTTAACTGGGACAGTTTATTCTCTCCTGCATGATGGAAAGAAAGACTGGATATATTATATAATTAAAGAGCCAAGAAAATAATTATGGTGCTATAACATGGAAGTTTGACATGGCATCATAAATGAGTGGGCAGTCAGGAGAGTTTGCCAGAATCTGTGGAGAGACATTTGCTGGAACTCTAAATGAAGTTGTTGAATACAGGAATATGCATCAGACAAGAAAGGGAAATCAGAAGAACATTTGTATTGGCAGTGGTAAAATAGTGTTGCTAAAATTACAGATAGAATCGGAGTTGGTACTGAAGAAAATTATCTTCATAGTTTGATCCTCTTATCTCTTTAAGAAGCAAAACACCAGCCACAGAGCAGCTGAGAAACTTAGTCAGGTTGCTCATCCTTCAGCTCAGTTTAAGCAGATAGAATGGAGAGCTGGAATATGTTCCAGAAAACTAATTGAGGGCAAGGAATGGGGCTGAGAGCAAGTAGGGCACATGCCAAAAAGAAAACAAGACTGCTTTAACCCGGCAAGGTAAAGCACTCTGTGTGTTCTAGCACAACGGTACCCAACCTTTTGACCCTGTGGGCCGGATGAGTGGTGCAGGGTTGGTCCAAGGGCTGGATCTAGTACACTCAGGGCTGGGGCATGTTGTGCCTGCAGCCTCTGTCCCAGACCCACATGTACCAGATTGGGGCCACCACCCAGTTCTGGCCCCACATGCTCCAAATCAGGGCCACTGCCCCAGCTCCAGCCCTGTGTGCCAACCAGGTCCCACACATGAGGCCATGTCATTGAGCCCACCAGACTTGGAAATGCGATGGTGGGCAAGCAGTGGCAATGGTAATGGCCACTACTCCCCCACTGCCAAATTTCTGCACCTTTGGGGTGCCCTGAAATCACACGGTTTGCAAGCCAGATCTGGCTCACAGGCAAGGGATTGAGTACTTCTGTTCTAGCAAATATAATCTACAAACACAATGCTAAATTGTGGCTAAAAGTCCATTGGAAAATAGCATGGAGAGGGCAGTTGCAGTGTTCCTGAAGGAATTCTTGACCACATTGCTAAAAATTATTTTTGTGACAGGAGAGAAAAATCACTGCACTGGACTGAAATTTCTCTCATATGAAGAGGAAGAACATATTCAAATAAGGTTTTCTTAGAAAAAAACTAAAATTTTAACAGAAAAATACTGATTTTTGTAAAAAAAAAAAAAAAAATTAAATGAACGAGTTGAAGTGCCAGCAAAAAAATCCTGAGTTTTTACCCCAAAAAAGTAATTTAAATGGCACCCACCAAATTGTTGGAACAGTCTGTACAGCTTAATTTAATAAATGGGTCATTATGTATTTTTCTTTCTAGTTAGGAAATAAATAAATGCTTTGGGCTTTTCTTTTTTTATCAGAAACCTAAAAATAAACTAATCTGGGCAATGTTTTTAAAGATAAGTCATTGTTGTTTTGATCACACCTATTCTGGTTTCAGAAACTGAAATCAAGAAATAAAAATTAGAGCAGTGAGCAAGGAAAAGGAACAGACACACCTAGGCAAAAAGAGCAACTTTACTTGCGTGATCTTGAAGTCAATCCAAAGGCATCAGCATTTTTGGTTCTGTTTCCCTTTGTATTTTTACCATTTTCACAGTGCTTGTTAACATATTTTCAAATGATAAGGATTTTTAATTTATTGCTGGACACCTAAACTCACGCTGAATTGCATTTCATTACTTGCTATGGTGGTGGTAGAAACAAACCCTAGGTACTGTACTTAACATGTTACACATACTCAGGGAAGCTATGTAGGAGCCATGAAACTCTACATTTCCCTAGGAAAAAATTCCAAAATAATTCCACGGTGCATGAAAGAGAATGTAGCACAGATTTTTGTCTCCTTTTGTTAATACTATGCTACTCTGTGTGTCACTTATTATGGGGCCCTATACAACCCAGAGCTATTCAATTTGTTAGTGATGATAAGTATATTCATACCTTATCTCTGTGACAGAATACCCTCTTTACATATTTACTCCTGTACCCCTACTATTTTTAGAAGATAACGGAAGTAAAAACTTATGTAAGTGTTAACAGTCATTCATGTTTAAGTGAAGTATGTGACCTACAGGCAAGCAGAGTCTATGGTGAAAGTGCTTTTGAAGACTCCATTGAGATTTTTCAGTTTCAAAAGCAGTTGATAGATTTGATTCCTAGTTGCCTTTTCCCTTTTTTGCAGGGTCTTCAGACATTAAGCTATGCAATTCACTCTGAGAGCAATGAAAAGTGAACACTGTTCTGAGCTTGTTCTTATGACAGTTTATCCTATCATCTGGTACCTGGCAGTCTTTCATATACATTGGCTTGAGTTGCCCAGGTCTTCAGGATAGGAAACCAGAGTAGCAAGGTTGAAATGGCAGAACTAATTTATATGGCACTTCTTTAAGTTACAAAGATCAGATGCCACAGAAATAGAGGGGGAAGAATGGGTTGCATGTATAGCTGACCATGGGGTAATAGTAAAAAGAAGTTAATTTTTTTAACATAATTTACCCCGTGAAGGAGGAGGAAGAACTGTGTCTGTTTACTTGTTTTTTGCTGGATTCTGCAGCTAAGATGTAGCCCATATTAAGGGATGGAGCTCCAACTGCAGCTCTGAGAGCAATTTCTCCCCACTATTTCAGGGGTAGTAATCTACTGCAGATTACGGGGCTTTCTGAGCTCCACTGCTTAACAAATCCATTTTCTACAACTCCAGATCAACCTCTTCCTCAGATTAGGGATTGCTAATCCCCTTCACATTACTGCAGTGATAGATACACAATTCAGGGTACAGTTTAATTGTAAGTGAGCCTTCATTTCTGCAGGCAAAGGGGAAGACCAACTTGTGGCCGTTATGAAAATAACTGCTTGCCTTTTCTATCTATTCCAGTGTCTCTTATTAAAGAAGGAAGGGGGAAGAAAATTTCTGGGCTCCTACAATCAATTTTCCTGCCAAGTACCTCCAGTATAATGATTTTGACTATGTTGGTTATTTATTTCAACGTCACTTCTTCCAGAGCAAGGGTATTCTGAATTCATTAATAGTCTTATTAATTTCTACTGCTACCTTAATCCAAAAGACTTGTGCCCTGGTACAGTAACACATTATTTTCCATGTGTTCTAAATTATACTCAGTTACCTTTTTACTGTATTTCTAGGGCTTGTAGGTACACAGCAGGACAAGGGAACATTGCTGAGTTCTGATTATATTATAGGCCATTATGCTAATTCTTGTCTAACTTAAAATACTGGCCCAGTCATCCAAATCATTGTATTAATGTGAAATACCTTCTCTCCATTTATTGAAGAAATGACCAGGATTGCTTTTGCTCTGACAGACTCTGGCAGTCATTCTTACTGGCATGTGAAAGTCGAATAAAGCCCTGAAGAAAAGACTTGTCAAAATTCCTGTCTCCTGCACTGTGAGGTAAGAGCAGTTTAGAGAAGAGGAGGTTTCAAAAAAATCAATCCGTTTCAGTAAAGAAAAAAAGAGGGAGTGTTTTTAAAGTCCAGTGCCTAGTGGTAAAATGCTCACATCACAAAACCAACAGTTCAGCTGGAAGGGGTAACACTTTTATATCAGTCATAGGATTTTTACTCAACCATATGTAATAACATCTAGTGGCATGAACTGAAATGCATGAGGTAAATCTCCCACAATACAGGGGAGAACCTTCCTTTTAAACTGCATTACTTTATACACATCTAAGACACTAAAATGATTCAAGTTTAAACCATGTTTTATCAGGATGAGCCACTGTGTGTGTATATATATGTATGTTTGAGAGAGAGGATCAGTTTTTATGCCTTTTGACTGTCTCTTATATTGCAGTATTTTCTGTATGTAATGTGAATATGCCTCATGATAAACTTGTGGATTTTAATACAGTCCCAATTCTCAGAAATGAAATTACTAATATTTTAAAAGTGGGATCCTCTCCCAAACATTTGTGCTACAGTAGAGAAAGATATTACAGCCCCATTTCTTTTATTATGTTGTTTGTCTGAATGAAGAAACACTGTGAAAGTGACAGTACAAGGAGCAGACATGAAAAGCAGCATGCAGACTACTCAGGAATATCCAGAAAGGCTTGATGTTAGTATCCTCTAATGAGGCTGCCAAATGCTCACTGAATTTCAGACACTTTTTGTTGAAAACACTGGAAATACCTATAAGCATCACCAACAGATTGTTAAAAATAACACTAGGAACACACCCTTTGTAGGTCAGAGCTGACTGTGAGGCCAAGTGCGCTGTAATTATAATGCGCAAATGAGTTACAGCTTGAGCTAATCATACCCTACTGAACTAAAAAGCTGTAATTACATACAGTTATAATTTTAGCTTGGCACTATTTTCTAGAGTAGTCAAACAGCATCTGGTAAAGTTAAAAGTCCAACTTGCTGGTCACTGCAAGCCAAAGCTTAAATAGGCCAAATTAAGGCTTAGAAGAGAAAGCAGACCAAGTCCTGTGCTCACTGACAAGTGAAAGTAAGTCACCTTAACTGTTACGTAAGACCCCTTAACAATGAAGGGTCGCTCCTCTAAATATGAGGTTAAAAATCTAAATTGCAATGCATTGAACAGTTTCATCTAATTAATGCTATTATATCAAAGATTAACAAGATCATTATAAGAACTGATGTAGAGCAGATTTACACCAGTGAAATGCTATAATTTGAATGGAGTAACAGCATGTAACAAAGAGCCTGGGGGTCTCCTGTTCCTTTAGGCTAGGGTCAGACATTTAAAGAGCCTGAGCCTGAATTGACTCAATCTTTGCAGGTTAGTCTAACTTGCAAAGCTTGAACAAATTTGGAGATGGATAGACATTCCCTTTTCATTCCAGAAATGTAGGCACATGCCTGCAGTGGCTCAGACTAAAAGCCAGGGGGGGCGCTAGAGCAGCCCTCCCTTCCCTTTCACAGGACTAAGCTGAAGATGGGTGTGGCCAGGCCTCGGCAGGACGCTTTTATTACCCTTTTCCCTGTGCTAAGCAGCTCAGCAGGGAATGTTTATCAACCCCCACCCATTAAGTGTCTTTCAGCCCATTAAGAAACAAAGCCTCTCTCCATTAACTAAAGGAGCTCTTCTTAAATAGCTCTTCTTAAATAGCTTTTCCAAGGAAGGATATTAAGCTACCTGTTGATTAACTCCAAAAAGCCTGTCTGCCCAACAGCACAGACTGTAGCCAGCATGTGGTGTGCTAGCTAATGCTGAGGTGTCTGCGTAAACCAGAGGGGAGGGGCAAATAATCCCTACTTAACAAGGAGAAGCCAGGCAGATGTTCTGTGCCTGCAGTCTCTGCTGGAGCTCCAGCTAGGGAGCAGAGGGGTAGGGCCAACCCTGCTGTGGAGCAGTGAGCCCTGCCCAGCCCAAAGAGCATGCTGGGATGCTGGGGGAGTCTGATATATCTTAAACCAACAAGGGGTCTGGGACAGACATTGCATAAACTGCTTTGACCCAAATCAGTTACATCTGATACTACATTCAACCAGGTTTATCTCAAACTGGTTTCATCCATTTTCAAACTGGTTTATATGCACTGAACATCTGTTCTGTTACAGGTTTAAACCAGTTTTGGATCACTTAAATTAGTTTGTGTGTAATGTCTGTCCCTAGCCTTAAGGTAAAAGCAACTTAGTTAGGGAGCACTGTAGGCTAGGCAAATGAAGCAATTAGCAGGCACCTGCAGGTAGCCTGCTGACTGGAAGTGGGCAGGGCCCTGGGAGGATAAAAGCCTAGGGCTTGGGCTGACAAGATAATCTAGGAAAGGAAGGATGAAGAGCAGCAGAGAAAGGACCCTGGACTTCAGAAAAGTAGACTGCTACTTGCTCAGGGACTCATGGGCAGGATCCCCTGGGAAGCCAGACTGAGGGGGAGAGGAATCCAGGAGAGTTGGCTGTACTTGAAAGAAGCCTTACTGAGAGTGCAGGAACAAACTGTCCTGATGCACAGGAAGACTAGCAAATATGGCAGAAGACCAGCTTGGCTTAGCAGGGAACTCTTCAGGAAATTAAATCACAAAAAAGGAAGCTTATAAGAAGAAGAAACTTGGACAAATAACTAGGGAATAATATAAAAGCATTACTTGGGCATGCAGGGATAAAGTCAGGAAGGCCAAAGCCCAATTGGAGTTAAAGCTAACAAGGGATGTGAAGGGTAACAAGAAGGGTTTCTACAAGTATGTTGGTAGGAAGAGAAAAATCAGGAAAAGCGTGGGTCCCTTACTGAATGGGGGAAGCAACCTTGTGACAGAGGATGCAGAAAAGGCTGAAGTGCTCAATGCCTTTTTTGCCTCCATTTTCATAGGCAAGGTCAGCTCCCAGGCTAGTGCACTGGGTAATACAGTTTGGGGAGGAGATGAGCAGCTCTCTATGATGAAAGAACAGGTTGGGAACTACTTAGAAAAACTGAATGTCCATGGGGTCGGATGGGATGCACCCAAGGGTGCTGAGGGAGTTGGCTGATGTGATTACAGAGCCATTGGCAATCATCTTTAAAAACTCATGGTGATCAGAAGAGGCCCTGGATGATTGGAAAAGGGCAAACTTAATGCCCATATTTAAGAAAGGGAAAAAGGAGGATCCAGGGTACTACAGACCAGTCAGCTTCACCTCAGTCCCTGGAAAAATCATGAAGCAGATCCTCAAGGAATCCATTTCTAAGCACTTGGAGCAGAAGGTGATAAGGAACACTCAGCATCGATTCACCAGGGGAAAGTCATGCCTGACTGATCTGATTGTCTTTCATGACGTGGTGACTGGCTCTATGGATGCAAGGAGACTGGTGTATGTGATGTACCTTGATTGTAGCAAGGCTTTTCATAGTTTTTAGGGGCTGGAAGGGTCCTTACAGATAATTGGGTCCAGCCCACCTGGACTTGGGCAGGAAAGACTGCTGGGGTGAGATGAACACAGCAAGATGGGCAGCAAGACACTTTTTGAAGATCACCTGGGTGGGTGACAGTTTGCTTTGGGTCACCAGGGTGGGTGATCTCTGGGGGGGAGCCTGTTACAAACCCTCAGTACTTGACTTGTTAAGACGCTTTTTCTTATGTTTAGTCTTAAGCAATCTTCAGCCAGCTTGTGCTCATTATTTCTACTCCTCTCCTGGGGGGCCTTGGTGAATAGTTGCTCCCCCAGGCCCCTGATATATTTATAGGCTGCCACCAAGTCCCCTCTGAGTCTTCTTTTTTCCAAGCTGAACAGTCCCAGGTCTCTCAGCCTCTCCTCATATGACTTGGTCTCTAAACCTCTAATCATGCATGTAGCCTTCCTTTGGACTTTCTCAAGCTTCTCCACATCCTTCCTGAAGTGCAGCGCCCAGAACTGGATGCAGGTCTCCAGTTGCAGTCTCACCAAAGCCAAGTAGAGCAGAAGGATAACATCTTTTTATATGGTTTTGAGTCTCATGAGATTCCTTATGGCCCAATCCTCCAATTTGTCTAGGTCACTCTGAATCCTAGCCCTACCTTCCAGCATGTCTACCACTCCCCACAGATTACTGTCATCTGCAAACTTGCTGAGGGTGCACTCTATGCCGTCTTCCAGATTCATGAAGACATTGAACAAAACCAGCTCTAGGACCGACCCCTGGGGGACTTCACTTGAGACTGGCTGCCAAACAGAGATTAAACCACTGATTACTACTCTCTGAGCCCAATGCTCCAGCCAGTTTTCTATCCATCTTACAGTCCATTCATCCAGCTTCCTTAGCTTACCCGAAAGAGTGTTGTGGGAGACCATATCATAAGCCTTGCTAAAGTCAAGGCACACCACATCCACTGGTCCCCACCGGATCCCCACAACATCACCCTTGTTTCTTTCTCCTCTGACCCCAGCCCAGAGACTGTCAACAGGCCTCTCTCCAGCTTCATACTGGAGCTCTAAGAAATCATATAGTTCTTTTACATAAAGTCCAACTCCCCCTACCATTCTCCCTGGCCTGTCCTTTTTGAACAGTTTGTACCCATCCATAATAGTGCTCCAGTCATGCCAGCTTTCCCACCAAGTCTCTGTTATTCCAGTCATGTCATAGTTCCATGCTGTGCAAGAACTTCCAATTCTTCCTGCTTGTTTCCCAGTCTGTGCATTTGTTTACAGGCACCTGGGGTAACTATTTGATTGCCCTGATTTCTCAGGAAGTATGAGAGTACCTCCCCTGCTGCCCCTTCCTACTTGCTCTTCCTCCAGGTCACCCTCTTCCTCACTTACCTCAAGGCTTTGGTCTCCATCCCCTGGTAAACCTAGTTTAAAGCTCTCCTCACTAGGTTAGTGAGCCTGTCTGTGAAGAGGCTCTTCTCTCTGCCAGGTGGATCCCATCTCTTCCCAGCAATCCTTCTTCTTGGAAGAACACCCCATGGTCGAAGAAGGCCAAGCCCTGCTGGCAACACCACCTGTGAAGCCAGGTGTTGATCCGCAGGGT
Organism: Crocodylus siamensis; assembly: GCF_052110815.1. NCBI lineage: Eukaryota > Metazoa > Chordata > Crocodylia > Crocodylidae > Crocodylus > Crocodylus siamensis. The sequence continues at coordinate 72,703,657 of NC_143398.1, forward strand.
GCACCTGTTCCTACCTGGGCCCCTTCCCTTGACTGGAAGGATCAATGAGAACACAACATGAGCCCTAGACCTCTTTACCCTTGCACCCAGAGCCCTGTAGTCACTTTGATATGCTCAGGGTCTCCTCTGGAAGTATCATTTGTGCCCGCATTGATGAGTAGCATGGGGTAGCAGTCAGAGGGCCAAATGAGCCTTGGTAGTCCCTCTGTAACATCTTGGATCCCAGCTCTGGGCAAGCAGAAGACCTCCCAAGACAAGGGATCAGGTCAGCAAATGGCTCCCTCTATCCTCTGCAGAAGGGAGTCTCCAACTACCACCACCTATCACTTCTTCTTGGTGGCGATTGTCTCCATCCTTCCCATCTCAGTGAGGTCTGGCCTGTCTTTCTCCACCAATGAAACATGCTCCTCCCTCTCTGCTGCCAGGGCTGCATATCTGTTCTCCAGACAAAACACTGCAGGTGGAGGTGAAGATCTCTGCTTGCTGCTAGAAGTCAAAAACCTCCAACTTCCACTCTCCTGGGTGCCCACATCCTCTTTCTCTAGTACTGTATCTGGCATTTCTTCCTCCACAATCCCGGAGTTTTCCTCCAGCATCAAATCGATGAATGCCTCATGGTGGAGGATGCTTCAGAGCCTCGTCACCTCCTCCAGTAGTTCTCTTGCCTGTTCCCTGAGAGATACCACCAGGAGGCACTGCTCACACCATAGGAACTCCCTGACCTGGCCATCACTGGAAGGAACCTGCAAGTTGCAATCCCCACAGTGCCAAACCTGGACCTTGGTTGAAGCCTTGATGGCGAGCAGTCCTGCCTGGACAGAAACCTCACAGGTGCATGCAGTGGCAGTGTCTCTGGCATTGCAGTGTCCTTCCATGGGTCTCTTACTCTGCTTTCTCTCTCTTACTGCTCTTCTTCCAAGTAGACCTTCCCTAGCAAACTCACCTGGAAGCTGGCCCGCTTATTGCTCATTGGCCCCAAAGGACTTCTTTTATTTATGCTTCCTCATGCCAACCTGAAAGTCTTACCCCTCAAAAAGAGGCGAGGGTGGGGAGGCAGTGGCAACATGTCTGGGGTCCATGGGGGGTGCACATGCACCCTTTTAAGGCACTGGTGCACTCCCAGCCAACCATGCTCACTGCTTAGATGATGGGCAGGGGGCCAGGTGGGAGTGCCGGTGCCCCCTCCTGCAAGCACTGGCTGATCGCTACAGCTGCTCCTAGAAGTGGCTGCAGCCACTCCAGGAAGCAGCCACAGTGATCAGCCATCATGGGATTTGCCGTAGGCATCCCCCTGGGCAGTGAGATTGACTGTGGTGGGATCCCCCCTGGTTGACAGGATAAGCCAGGGCCCTCTCCTCTGGTTGGCAGGACTGGTCACAGGTGGGGTACGTGCCCCCCCTAACTAAGGCAGCACCAGTCGCCCATGGGGAGAGGGGTCTGCAACCTTCTTACCCTGTTTGCAGCCCCTGGTCACTGGCTTTCTGGTTGCCTGGGGAGTCTCCTGCTTGGCCTGAACTGGCTCTGACCCCTCATTAGGACATCTGTCAGGCGCAGGCAGCTATCACTCAGCAATCACTCACAGCTTCTCAGAGTGCACACCGCAAACACACACATCCTACCAAACAAACACTCAGCAAACCAAAGGTACAGGCAGCTGGATCACTTACCTTCCCTGGGCAGGATTTGGTGCCTGGTGCCTGGCTTCTCTCTCCCTTCATCCTCTTGCCCCTAGCAACTGCTTGCAAACTGTTTACCCTTTTATAAACCCTGTTTGCTGACTTCCTGGCCACTGGCTCCCCGGTTGCCAAGGGAGTCTCCTTTTATACCCTGCTGAGCCTGGACTCAAGAGCCTTCCAAACCCTGTTCCTTCCCCATTGGAGCTTCCAGCAATTACAGTTTTAGGAAGTTTATATTTCAAAGCTGTACCCCTATACACCATAGTCAATACTCTCTGATGGACCTTTCCTCCCAAGAATCTATCTAATCTTCTTTTGAACTGGGTTAAGGTATTAGCTTCCACATCAACTTGTGGCAATGAGTTCCATAAGCTAATTACCCACTGTGTAAAATATAACTTATTTTTGTTGGTTTTAAAATTAGTACCTAATAGTTTTTTTTTCTCTAGTTCTAGTATTTTAAGACACCATAAATAATAAATCACATTTACTATCTCTGTGCCATTTAAAATTGTGTACACCTCTACCAGTCCCCTCTCAAGCACCTCTCTTCTTAACTGAAAAATCCTAGCTTATTTATTTGGTCTCTCCTCCTATGGAAGCCCCTCCATAGCCCTAATCATCTTTACTAGCCTTTTCTAGTTCCCTGTACTTTTTCTAGTTTTTCTATTTTCTTTTCAAGGTGCAGGGATCAAAACCATGCACAGTACTCATGGTGTGCACACTATTAATTTTTAAAGTAATACAACAAAATACTTTCTGTTTTCAATTCCTTTCATGATAAACTCCTAACATTTTTTTTATCCTTCTGATTGCACTGAGCTGATGTTTTTAGCAAACTTCACAATGATTCCAAGAGCCCATCAATATGAGGAATTTAAGTCAATGCCTGCAAAAGGTCATAAAAGGCTCATAAGCAGCAGGCAGACCAGCACTGTCAGCCAGGCCCCCCTACTCTGTGGGCAGTAAGTGTGGCTGTCAACTGAATACCTCCAAATAGACCAGCCGACAGGGAAACTGGATCATTGCTTCCTCAGCTCCTTCTGCATAACTGTGACAGGAGTGCCTCTTCTGGAGTCCTTCTATTGGTGACCCCACCCTCCTGTTATGGGCCAACCGCTTGCCTTCTCGCTTACCATGCCTTGATCTTAATTGATTAATTGATGTAATTAAGTGGGAGGATGCCCATTTCCTGCCCTGCTGCTAGGGGGCGCTATCTGTGGCTCCTTTTCCTCCCCTACACTCACAGATGATACCGACGTGGTTTGATCTGGGGCCTTGTTGTAATTTGGCCCTTCCCTTGTCCTCCTTGGGCTTTCCACAGCCCTATCTCACTCTATCTCGTTCTGCATCTTCCTGGTGCTCGGGCTCTCCGCAGTCCTGTCTGGCACTGCGCCTTCACTGGTGCTCACCGCCCCCTCTCTCTGGGGCTGAGGTTCCTGCGCTGCTGCAGGTCCTCTATGAGGCCTCCTCCATCCGTAATAGCCTCACCCAGCCTGCCAGTCAAAAAGCAAACACAAACACAAAGCCTCTAGGCTATAACAAAAATCCATGCCACTTGGCTAAAACATCATTCAATCCCTACCAGGGAATACTCCATCCCATAACAGCATCAGGAGCTGCTTGTCCAGTCAGGCCTCTTTTCTTTACTCACTCAGGCAGAGCTTCTTCCCCCTTGGCTGCCAGCACGGAACTGCCCTCCTGGCCTCAGGCCTGAGGTTTATGTGGGAGCCAGGCCCTGCCCCTTCTGGTCAGCTGACCAGGTGCAGATGCGGCCAATTCCCTCCTTAACCGGTTGTCCCAGCAGCCAGCACCTGGGTTCCTGCCTCTGCTCTGAGAGTAGCAGGCACCTTAGTGTCCTGCTTCAATAACCAAACAAATACACCCAGTATCCTATGAATTACAACTGCCCTGGAACCTTAAGATTTGTACTTCATGTGTCACTAATCAAGCTGTAGATAGCTTCCCACCATACCCAACCTCTACACTCTGAGTAATGATCCAGGGACAGGAAAATAATCCATGAGGTTTTACATTCATACTGGAGGCAGGGGGAAGTTTCACGGCTTGATAGGCTAGGAGGGATCTGGGCCTGAGGTTTGCATGTGGGAGCCAGCAAAAAACATCTATGCCTAAACCTGCTCAAAAAATTCCACAAAGGCCAGCTGGAGAAATCAAGCCAGCATGCTGCATGCCCCAAGTCACCCAGACTGTCCTGAAGCCTCCATGAGGGACTCTCTGCCTACTCACTGGCATTGGAGTGGCTAGCTGGAGTCAGCTGACTCTCCAGTTCCCCCTGCTATCTCTGACCCAAAACAAAAAGTGTCAGGGGACCTGATCCCATATTGCCTTGCTGGTTTCTCCAGCTTGTGCTCAACTCTGCTCTGTGCTTGATCTCCTGGCTTCTTGACTCAGCTTCCTTTCTGATTCCACTCTCTGCCTAATCCCGAGCTTCCTGACTTGGCCTGTTTCTAGATCCTGTTCTTATATTGACCTCTGGGCCTCCTGACCCAGCTTGCCCCTGGAAACTGCTTGTTCGTTCTGACTCCAGTTTGCACCTTGGTCCATGAGTGGTTCCAAGCCTGGCCACCCATGGCCCAGCATGACATCCGTGTCCATCACTTTGCACTTTTCAGATTGAATATCATCTGCCATTTTGTTGCCCATTTACTTAATTTGGCAAGATCCTCCTGTAACTTTTCATGGTCTGCCTTAGTCTTTTCACTTTGAATAACTTTGTGTCACAAGCAAACTTGCCCACCTTGTAATTCACCCACCTTTGATTTTTATTTACAAATATTTTAAACATCACCAGTCCCAACACAGGTACCTGGAGGACCCTGCTATTTGCTTCTAGCATTGTGGTCATGCTCTTCCTCCCCCTTTTGTAGGATTAAAGGTGGGATTTAACTTTTTTCCATTTAAATGTACAATATTATATGCCAGCAGTTCTATTATATTCATAACCACGCAAAAAATCTCATATCCACCAGCAATGGTGTTGCTCTACTCAACACTTTCATACCTTAAGCTACTCAAGGCATATGGTTATGGTAGAAAGCAAAGACAGTGCATCCCTCTCTGGAATATTAGGGGCATAGGAGATGTGGGGAGTCTGAGGTGAGTTGGGCAAAAGAAGGGAGCATATTTGTGCATGGGACTAGGATGAAGAGTTCCTATCCTTCATCAAATGAGCAGAAGATGGTGATAGTGAGGTCAGTTTTGCTTTGTGATGACTCTCACTTCTCCATTCTTTCCTCTGTGAAGGAGCAGGATGCAGCTGAAGGTATAGCATTGGGTAGGACAACACCAGGGCAAAACCAGTACTGCACACACACACAAAGGGGGCATACCAGGAACCCAGAACCATCAATATCCCAGGAGATGTGCTACAGAAAGTAGCTGCCATTTAATTTTAAGGAGTGCATACCCAATTATTAATCCTGTGGCATTAAAGTAAATGGTAATTTTAACCAAAGATTAGCGCAACCTTCTGAAAATGTCTAGCACAGTATCTAGGGCACTGAGACAAACAGATACAACTTAAGTAGGCAGATTATTTTTTTTAAACAAAATGCCACTTTATTTAGAAAAGGGTGGAGACACTAAGGAATTTGGGATTGAAGGTGTTAAACCAAACCCACAGGAAATAAAACAAATACTTAATGAGAAGCCATCTGTAACAGCTCAGAGAGAACCTTTTTGCCTAGCTCCTTATGCACTGCAGTCTGGAAGCAGAAGACTAAGGGAGTAGATTGTCATGCTTAACAATATGCAAATCTTATAATTTCTTCTAGGAAGAACACATCTGCAGGAAACTTCTCATATGCAGGTGAAAGCCAAAGAGCAGTTGATCAAATGACCGTGTCAGCAGAACGAAGCAAGCAATGATACTGCTGTTGCTGAGCTTGGTGGTGTGGCCATGAGTAGAAAAGGGCAACATTAGGGAAGAAGTAACAAAATGAAGACAAAATGAGAAAGAAGGTCAAAAGATTTATATCAGCTAGAGCATGTTAACGTTACATGAGTCCTATAGAAAAGTGCCATTTAAAACACCAGTGCCTGGACTTACATGGTCAAAAGGTATCTGTACAACTTAATAGGTTAAATATTCAAACACACAGAAGGTTGACAGAGGTTAAAAAAAAATCTTTCACAGTTTACAAATGCCTTTTAAGTTTCCTAAAATAGTGATCTGATATTTTAAAACCTCTTGTTGTTCTGTCCTACCTCTGCTTTCCTACTCTGTTCACTCCTGCCTTTTTCCCTGACTCAGCACCTAAAACAGAGCCTTCTGAATGATTGACATACAGCCCAGTTAGTGGTGCTGATTTAGCATAGTTGAGAAACAGCAGATGGGCAGAGTCTGACAGAAAGATATGATGGAATAATAAAACAGTGCAGGAAAATGCAGAAGGGAAGAACTAGTGCCCTTACATTCTTGCAGCAATAACATAAGTGTCTTTTTTTCTTCAAATGCAGGTACCATTCAAAATACATTCTCTAATTTTATAGATTTCTTTTATCATCCAGAAATTCTCACATGAATGAAACTATGCAAATGCAAAATTGGAATCATTATTATTTTCTTGCCCATTCAAATTCCTCTTGAAAATATCTCTAAATGACACACTACAGCTCCTCCCTTAAAATTCACTGGAAATTCAGAAGCAGATACACATCTGAAATCTGCAGTTCAGACAGTTTCCTAGTTCTTAGAGAGGCTCTTCCAGTTCATCTGTCTCTTTCCCCTTTAGATTTTACCAGATACCTATAATTATTGTACACTGAAACATAGTGCAGCAGTCATTAACCACACTTTCTCATAATTTCAAGTCTTCTAGGCTGCAGCTGTTTCCTCCAGTTTTCATAGAGTCGCCAATTCTTGAGAGTCTTATTGGTTTAAGTAGAAAAGTCTAGGAATTGCCAAGACCTCTTGAAGAGGAAGGCATTTGAAGAGCATTACATTATCCAAAAAATTAACATTTGTTTGCCATTCTCTTCAATCCTCGTTCACATATGGGTACATGCACAAACAATTCATTTGGTCTATTATTTTTCTATCTGTTCTCTCCTATCTTCACTCCCGAGTTCTTTTCCATCTCTCTGTCTCTTCTCACGATTTCTTCCTCCCTTAGCATGGCATCCCATCCTCCAGTTTTTGTCCTTTCTTTTATACATTGTAATCTTTATAGATAATTTAATATAAAAATATAAAACATCCAGGAATGTGCTAAGTACCTTTAACAGCTGGCTCTTGTGTAACACCTCTTAGCAATTTCTTCTCAAATTATCTTCATAACTTAATAGCCAATTTCTCTCACCTTTATGCAAACCATTAATTGCACTACATCAAAGGAGAGTAACACTTAGTCTTAAAATACTTCAGAATTGTTCTATTATTCCCTTCTTTAAAGGTTGTAGAGAGGGTATGGCTATACTGCAGATTGCATTGAAGGATAGAGATACCCAAGCTGCCTTTAAACAAGAAGAGGAGTAATTTATCCAGCATGGGAAAGTGCAAAAACAAACAAAAAAACCCCCTCAGACTGGAAAGTTACAAGTACCCTAAAAATCGTTTTTATAAGCCCCTTCTTATTGACTAAGTTGAATGCTGGTATAAATGCAGTGAAGACCAGGAAAGCAACCAGCCTTGATGACATACTTACTGAATAAATCAAATGATTTGTATCCTAGACTTGGGAATAGCTCTGTTGCCTATACAACATGTGCACAGACAGTTAAAAAATTGTAAAGATACGGCAATATGCTCAGGTAGTGGCATTTCTAAAGCCAGGGAAAGATCCATTCAGCCCAAAGAGCTTCAGACCTATCTCCCTGTTATGCTACACATACAAATTATACAAATGACTGATATTGAACCGGCTTGCCCCATATATACACCTGATCCCAGAACAGGGCTGCTTTTGCCCTGGAAAATCGACAATGAGCCAGATGCTAAATCTAACTTAACATATTGAGGACAGTTTTGAAAAAGGCAAAATCACTAGAGCTGTGTTCATTGACCTAACAGCCACCTACAATACAGTTAATCAGCAATGGCTCCTCCACAAAACCGTGGAAATGACAAAAGATCTACTACACCTTACAGAGCTGATAGGACGTCTGCTGGAAAACAGATACTTTTTGTCAAATTAGATAGCAAGCAAAGCAGATGGAAGTGACATGTTAATGGCCTCCCCCAAGGAAGCATACTTACACCCCACTATCCCACTGTCGAAACCCCGTTTGCCTTGCAGCCACTATCCCACTGTCCAAACCCCGTTTACCTTGCAGCCTTCCAGCCTTGATTGAACCTCTCATACAAAGAACACAGCATGAAGGCAAAAGCAAAGGTAAGCACTCATAACATTTTATATAAGCTCAACAACTCAAAATGGGGAAAGCCCCTCAACTATCTGAGCCACTGCTCTAGCTTTCAGCTTCTCCTCTGCTGCTTATGCATGCCTTGTATGGGAGAGATTCCTACCTGCTAAGCTCCTTGATCCCATCCTGATAGCTGCTGATGCATCACAGGATGTCTGAACCCTAACAGCCTAAATAGTGTGTATCTGCTGGCTGGTGTTAGCACTGGATTTATGACCCAGATACTTTATTCCAGGCCATCCCAAACCCTCAGACCAACCATGACTTCTCCATTTGATAATAGGCACATTTTATTGATACACAGTGATAGGAAATAAGAATAATGTACATCTGGCCAGTACATGAACTTCACCCCAAGGTTCTTTCTTGAATGTCAGATGTCATCAGCCTAGAGGTTGAGGGCTAAGCCTTCTCCTCACCCTGCTGTGGGGTGGATGAAATGGGCTGGTGATATGCCCTCTGTCCATTGTGTTGCCCCGGGTTCCCCTCTTGGGGACACTTTGCTGCTCTGAAATCCCTCCTTTTGTATTCTTTCTCCCCTATGATGACTCTTCATCCCCAGGCATTGTTGATTGGTCTCCCCGTGGTCATCATACTGTCCACATTCTGTTCTGTCAGCATATTCCTTTCTTTCAACAAACCCATATGCACACGTCTTAACATAGTTATTTACTGGTCCTTCTAATTTGGTCTGTTCACCAAAACCGGAAATCCCAAGGGCTTTGCAGTTTGGCACTGTGACCTAATGCCACCTTATCTCATGTATGGAACAGTGTGGTATATGTCTTCAGTTTCCCAGCCTGTGTATACCAGCTTGTCCATTGGCCTCAAACATGGTGTTTGCTGGTTCCAGACACAGTGAGCCTTCAAGGACAGAACAGTCTGCACTGTAAATAAACTCATATACTTCCTTTGCAGTTTCTTCTTCTGAAGCCTTTAGAGTATCTGACTTTGGAGCGCCCTCTTCTGAGAACCAGTGTTCGGAGACTGTTTTTTACAAATTTTTAATTTCTTGTTAGACATGCTTAAGTCTTCACCTGTGCTATTTTTATGTGGATTTTAATCACTCGATGGATTATGAATTTTTTTACTAACCCGGAGTCAGATTTCAGCACCCTTACTCTCTTTGAATAATACTGTAATTGCTGATTCTCAATACCCTAGAGTACCATGCTCACCAAACTGTCTTTTAATACTCCATCATAGCAGGCACTTCAGCTACTAAACTCAAGCATGTGAGGGGTCCCAATAGCCTTTTACTGCTCTTTTGTCTGAGGTGCAGCTCTTCTTGGGGCTGAGTGTATTTCCCCAATGGGATCTGTTGATTTCTGATGCTGGCAACTTCTGAAGTTGAACGTTGTTCACTGTTATACTTTGTAGGAAAGCATGCCAAACATTCTTGACTGACTCAAGTAACTGATATCTGGACTACACCCAAGGAAGCTGTGTAAACATTTTTATCAGAAGTTTTTAAGAAGTTGGATAGGTGTTGGTCCGGGATAGCTTAGAAATAGCCTATCTTGCGCTCAAGTGAGCATTTGGAATAGATGACCCTTGATTTCCTCTCCAAACCTCAGGTTCTATGATTCAATAACTCTCTTTTCCCACCTCTCATCAAGTGCATTTTTTCTGATTGCTAGCTCTTCCAGAGCTATTTTGGCTCTGTTAATTTACCATGCAATTTAAATTGTGGGCAAATTCATGTAAATCTTGATTTTTCTCTTGTTACAGGCCTTAAAAATCATAGGAACATATAAGTTATAAGCAGGGGTGGATCCAGGGAGGTGCATGGGTGCACTTGCACCCCTTTTGATCCCTTTTCTACCCAAAGTTTAAAACCAACTGTGTGGCAGTGGCACCAGCATTTCTAGTTAGGTAGCACTGAAGGAGTCAATTGACTTCAAGGCTCATTATAATCTACCTCAGGGGTTGGCATTGTTTTTGGCCAGAGTGCCAAAATCACTCCAATGTCCACCCACTCTTCAACATGGCATGCCAGAGATGGGGAGGCTACAAGGGGCCCAGTCCTCATGGCTGGGGGTGGCTGCACACGTGCCTCTGGATGAATGGTGGGGGAGGGGCCAGGGTTGTGCTGCCCAGCCCCTTCCGTGCCATGCACTGTGAGTCACGCATGCACAAGCTGCCACCATGAAGCTGCTGCTGGAGCCTGCTGCCACCATACAGCTGGGGCTCCAGAGCCCAGCGCAGCTGTTTGCATCCTCCCAGCTGCCTGCCACAGCTGTCCCAGGGCCCTTCCCAGCCATGTGCCCAGAGGTGCATGCACAGCTGCCACAGCCACGGAACTGGTACCAGGGCTGCAGACCCCATGAAGCTGTTTGCAGCCTCCCAGGTGCAGCCAGCTTGAGCCCTGGGCAGCTGCTGGCAGAAGCTGCCCCGAGTCCAGGTCAGCTGTGGCATGCTAAGGAAAACAGCTTCACTCTGGCACATGTTCCGGGGGTTGTCAATCCCTGATCTACCTGATACCTTCTTAACACTTCATTCCACAGGTGTTAATGACCCTCTCATTTTTAATGTTCTTGATGGTCTAGCAATCAGGCTATCCTGTGTTCAGCAATTCTGCTGTCTTTTTAGCTGCTCCTGGTAAAGAATCTCCTATTTCACAGCTCTGCAGATTGTTTTTACCACTTTTCAATGAAGTTATATTTGTTTTCCTTCAATCTTAAAATGAATAACACAGCCCTAGCATATTAGTAAAACTTCTAGTTTATTTTTAACTGGAGAAATCTGTGTTGTTTCGAATGTGATGATGACCCTTACCATCAAACCCCCACTTCCTGTCTTGAAATTCCAGAAGGATGAATAGATTTAAATTACTGGCAGATACTTAAAAAGAGCTTATTTTAGTGCTTCATTATTTGAACTTACCATTGGGTTCTGTGCAAATCCACCACTTAGAATGGCTCCTGTTACTTTAAGGAGATGCAGCAGTTTAAGCATGGTGAATGGAACTGTTGCACTTGCAAGTGGGTTTTAAATCTAGTGATTTAAGAACTGACGCAACACTTGGCTAATTAATAGCAGAAAGGCTTGCTTTAATAACTACACAAGTTATACAACTGAATGACAGGAAGTCTCTTTCTTAATATTTAATACATGGGCTATTACAATTCTCATATTATTTTAGCTGCAAGAGATTTTAACCCAAGCAGGCAGGAAGCAGTTCTTATCTTTACAGCTTTCGAAGAGCATGGGTTCTTCACTCATGGACTGGGTATAGGATGGCTTCTTGATCTTCCCTGGATTGCACAACTTGCTGGCAGTTTTGTTTTGCTTTTTATACTGTTTTAATTGTAAAGCTTCAGAGCATTTTTTCCTTGATGGTTGGTTGATTAAAGTCTGAACAATACAGGGAGGGAAACTGTGACCATCACATTACAACTGTTAAACTGGTTTTGGATTTGTCCAGTTTTGAAGACTTACGTTTATCGCAGCTACCGACTAGCTTGGCGTTTAAATGGGATAGGTCTTGAGTGGCTAAACAGGATACCTAGAGGCATTGGTTACCAGACCTATCTTTGGGTATTTGTTTAATAATGGGGCAAATTTGCACTAGCCTGTACCGGTGATGGTCTATTTACAAAACTCCAGACAGACATTGAATGATTGAGACATTTGTAACACCTTAGACATTGGATGCCTGTTTTGAGAATATGATTTATTTATATCAAGGCATGCATTTTTTGTCATGTATAGGACACCTTACCTGTACTCAGTGCACCTTTTACGGGTCTTGCTTGACATGTTTATTTAGTCTTTTGTCTTTTTTAGTTGCTAGTTCAATTGAAGTATATATGTAGTTTTCTTGCCGTCTCTTGTTAGCTAGCTCAGCCTTTCTGTCTTGCTTTCTTAGCTTGGAGATATATATGTGATGAGTGTGTCAGGTCTCTGCCAACAATTTTCCTTTTACAGGAACCATCACTCTTATTTTTATGGCATGGGCCTGGTATTGGGTGCCGCAAGCTTCACTTTCTCTATGCCTAATGTGTTGCAACCATAACGGAGACTTGATTTTTCTTGTGGCAGACTTGTCGCCACAACTCAGTCTTGCCCCAGCCACTGTCTTGCATTTTTGTGCAAGAGGCAGTATCCAAGCTGTCACAGCCATCAGGACTAGCAGCTGAGCCAGGGCTAGTCACTGTGAAAGAAGCTGGCCAGTAACAGCTGGAATAGGAGCTACCACTGCAATAAACACAAGAGTGAAGAGGACTATCCCAGGAGCTAGCTGCACTGCAATTAGCATCCCAGGAGCAGAACTTCAGGCACCACAGGTGTAACAGTTGCAGGCACCTGAGCTGAGCTCCAGTAGAAGAAGGAAAGGTGGCTATGAGACCTAAATGGAAACCCCCATGGGTGGCTGAAGAGCAACCTGAATGGAAGGGGTAGGGCTTTGGAGGTACATAAGGCCAGTGCGGAGATCAGGAAGTGAGTCTGGCTCCTGTGAATGCAGGGAGACGACGTCCTGAATGAGATGGCTGTGGGAAAGGAATTGACTACTACCAAACCTGTCCCAGAAAGCCATAAAAAAGAGATAAGTGGGAGTGATAACTCCCCCCAAACCAACATGGCCCTTTCCCCCACTCTTGGAACCCCTGCCTCCTGCTCTCAGAACCTGTGCGCCACCCCGACCCCTACTCCTACCCCTGTCCCCCACCCCTACTCCCACACTTGGAACCATGTGCCTCTTCCGCTTTGCCACAGGATTTTGTCCCAGGCACCAACTCTGTTTGTTACACCGCTGCATGCATAGGTTCTTAGCAACAGGCTGAACACCCTGTGAGCAATTATCCTTCTGTAATTGTTTGATGCTCCACTCAGAAGCTGACATGATATTTTCCAGTTGTCAGTATATTTGGACTAACTTAAGCCTTTCACTGCAGATCCTCCACAACATAGTGCTGGCTGTTCTGCTATGATCCGTTAAAACGTCATTAAAATCAATAGAGTGGTAAAATACCTGGTATATTCAGCTGCCCAGCAGATGGGTTTATAGACAATTCAAGGAACATGCAGTTGCAGAAGTCAAACAGTTAAAGAATTTAAACACTTAGAGCATCAAATGCAAAGATTTTTAATATAGTCTAAGATCAAAGTGAATCTTGTAGTTTTGGGAATCATGTCTATAGTTGAGTTACATTTTTATATTATTTGATCTATTTGCAGTTGGTTTGGGTACAGGAAGAATAGTAAGCAAGTCTCATTGTTCATTGACTTCAAATGACTTACACCTGGAAAAAAATTGGCCCTGCTTTTTGCTGTCACCTGGGGAGTAAAGAAAATCAATCCCAATTAGATATACAGTATTAACGAGCTATGTCCTTATTGTTTACAGGATTGCCTTACATTAATAAACCAGATTTTGTATTGCACGGCTAATGATAGTCAGCAATTACCAAACCCGGGGTGGATGGTTGCTTCCAAATTAGAATAGCAGTTCTCGTGAAAATTTGTACTCAAGGATTTGAAATAATAGCCTTAATGGGGCATTACTCTTGTTTCTAATTTTCAATAAGCACATTTATAGACCTTCACCTCAGATGTTCAATTTAGGTGATTATATGCAGCAAACTAGAAGACTGGAAATTGATTCAGCTGCTGCTTCTAGTAGGCCTGTTATTTCTGCTTTATCCTCCCTGTATGAGTCGAGGCAAAACTCCAGCATTATTAAAATATGCAGAAGTGCTTTTTTCTGTATAAAATGTTAGTTGTGTGTCAAGCGTATGTAATTATATGACTCAGCTGGTAGAAAATTGATGAGGTGCCAGTGACATCAACACCCTCTTTTCTTTGGTTATACTCACTTTGTCAGTGGCTGGAAGAGGAAACATGGAAGACTGTACTATAGATTTTTGCCACCAGTGATTTTTGCTATCATTCTGAAGGAATTCTCCGCTAGCCAGCTAAAACAGCCTGCGGACTGTCTCACTACCCAGAGCACCACCAAACAACCAGAGCAGGGGTTCTTGTGTGAGGAGTCATCTGTTTTAAAAAAAAACAGAATCCAGATCTCTCAAACTTGTATATCAGTTTTGTTTCTAGTATAGTGCTTGCCAACCCAATTTTGTGAATATTTTTTGATGTTCCTTAATTTACTGTGGGTTATTTCCAAACTGAGCATAAAGGAAATATACATAAATTATCAAATTCTATTTTAGATACTGAGATTTGTATTTTAATTATTCAAGGTTTCTCCAATTTTTCTATTTCATGAATTATTTGATAAAACAAAAAAAAGTTATTTTAATTTCCCCACTTACCTCTCTTCAGAAATATTGCCCTGCTGCATGCTTCCCTAGCTATCTTGCAGTGAAAAGCATCTGGAGGGGCCTTTATATCTTTTGGGAATCACTGGCATTTGTTGGTATGCATTGTGCTTGGCACTAACCTAAAGAAAAGTGTTCCACACTTTCTCTTCCATGAAAATCTGGCCAGCTTTTAGCCGGCTATGGCTTCTTTATTATGAATAATTCACAATATGATTTCAGAATGACAAGCTCAAATACATAATTTTTCTGTATGTACAGTTAATACAGCTTGTTAATGGGAATCTGGACTTTTCCCAACTGCCACAATAAAATGTTGAAATTGCTTTTTAAAATCAGAAATACTTACTGTATGTAGGTATGGGAAGCTCATTAATTACCTACAGAAGTCTAGGTAGATTAATTTTAATTGCATTTCTTATGCCCTATAGGCTTAGGTTTTATTGCTTTCTCATTTACCTACCATAGGCTTAATTTAATTTATTCTTTATTATGTCTATTGAACTAAACTATATCTTCTGAGTTTTTGTGAAGATAGCAACTAATAGCAACACTTAGGCATTCCAAGTGCAGTTTAATTTTCCCTTTGCTAAAATTCATATATAGAAAACATAAAACTCTAATATACCCCCATTTTAGCTTGTATTTGGACAGAAAACCACTTCTGTTGCAGCTGGAGATAATGTAGGGATAACAGAATCAAATAGTCAGAAAGGACTTACAGGTTTACTTCCACAGTGATTTTTACCTGAGGATATTAAAATGCTTCAAAATATGAATAATTTAACCCACACAACCACAGCTGCCTCAGTTCACATACAGCTAATTTCAGAAGTGGGATTATGCCACTCAGCCTGATGATTCAGGATGGCTTAACCTTTGAACAGAGTATGGAAGACACAGGACTAAATCCTATTTCACTTTGCATATGTAAATGGCAGTTATGCAGCCATGTAACTGCAGGTCTTGGCACTTACACACAGTTTGCAGTTCAGCTCTAGGTGTACAAATGTTCATGTACCCATTTGGTTTGCTCACAAAAACATGCTTTAGTACGACAGGTACACAACAATGTATGCTTACCAAGGTGCATGCTCGAGGCCATGCAAGCTCCAAAATAGAAGCTGGGCAAAGATCTGTGATTACGAAATCTTCTATTCCAAATTTTAATCCAATAGCTTAGTGGTTTGGGCACTTACCCAGGGAGCATGAGGCCCAAGTTCTACATACAGAAAGTATCTGAATCTGCATCTCCCACTTTTCAGCAAAGTGTTCTACCTACCAGGCCATGGGTTAACAATTATTCAAGCTCCTCTCCAGCCCTGGGTAGTAAGAGAGGGAAATATATGGGGCCAGGAGGAAGAAAGCAAGGCAGAGGGTATATGGGTAAGTACCATGAATGAAAGAGCAGTTCCCTGGTGCTGTTTATCCATTTTCCCCAATGACTGGCCTGTTAAGTGCAAAGTACAATGGATCAGTTTTAAAAGAGCCTGGATAAAGTTTCAGTTATGGCCTGGTGATTGGAGCAATTTGAGAAGCAGGGAACACAAGTTCAAACCCCTTCTTGGTGATGGGGGTCTAGAACATGCATCTCCTGCTCATCAGCCAAATGCCCTGGTCACTAGGCTCTTGGACTAAAATGTAGGAGGTGCCTCTTCCTCTAGTTTACCCCAAGCAGATATACACATGTGGTAATTTTGTTTTGCCACAAGGTAACATAGAATCCAAAACATGCATAAATACCGCAAGCAGTGGTTATGCAGCTGCATATGGGCATAAAGTGAAATACCATATTTACTAGAATACACGATTACCCTGATTATAAGATGACCCCCCAATGATTGTTTTCTATAAATATAGAAAAGTTATACATTTGTTATAATTTTCCAGGTATTGAATCAAATTATTGGAGGTTTGCCTTGAATGTGTCCCCATCTTACTGCTACAGCAGGGAAAATAAATCTGGGGGATCAGGCTCCTTTGCTCTCTGCTTCCACCCAACTTTTTCCCCTAGCAGCCCCTTCCCCTTCTCCTTACTGTCAGGCTCTGCTTTTCCTGAACATGTGCAAGTGAAGGGGCAAATTTGAAAACAATAGCCTTGAAATTAAACACAGCTGTAACAATTTGCATATGGTATCCATTAGGGGTGTGCAAAGCACGCCCTATTCAATTCGGATTTGGCCCAAATCAGGGATAGTGATGGACCAGTGGACCAAGTGGACCAGAAGTACTTTCGGAGGGTTCTGATTTGATTCAGAGAGATCAAAGGGTCCTCTGATTCAATCTATTTTTTTATTGTAGAATTTTTTTGGGGGGTGGGGTTTATTATGGAAAACTAAGATTGTTGGTGACTATAAGATGTGGCCCATGCCAACTGGAAGAAAATACCTTGGCTTGTATTTGAGTCATTATGGTTGGTAGTCACTAGTGACTATTTCAGTGGAAATAGAAGGCAGAATTAGAAAAAAGGAACTGAGGACCACAGTTTCAGATTACTTGCTCCATGAAATTGGGAATCCAGGGGGGGATGGAGATGAGTCAATAACTGGAGGGAAAGATGGAACTCAGGCTGTTCTGAATAGGAGTAACATTTTTATTTGTGATTGGAAGGAATATGAGTATGACTGGCAGGCCTTCCCCAGCTGCCCAAGGGTGGCTCTGATCTCCTGGCAGTTGTCTCTGCCCCTTCTGGGCCTGTTCGTCACCGGGGTAGTTCTTCTTCCCGTGCCACCAACCCCGCTCTCTCCTGCCATGACTTGATGTTCCCCAGTGGGCAAAGCTAGTTCGCGGGTCCCTCAGTGGCTCAGGCTAGGCCCGACGGTTGCTCATGGGGCTCCGCCACCCCTACACCCTGGCCTCACGCCTCCTTCATTGTGTCACCTTCTCATTCCCCAGGGTAGTCTCTGCAGGCCTCTGACGCCGTTCTAATTTTCAGAGCCAAATACTGGGGGGGAGGGGCACAACTACCCTGAAGTGTCGTACGCCCTCACTCTATCCTATAAAGGAACCTATGCCGTCACCTCACCACAAGCTCCTCCACCGTGCACACCTCTGTGTTCCATGCCCCTACTTGGGGATGCTGGAATCCTTACTACTCCTAACTGACCCTCCACCAGCTCCCCATCCGGGGACCCTTATGAGTAGGGAGGGCGCTCTTCTCTTGTCAGCTACTTATTGCCCAGCTCGGGCCCCTCCATCAGAGTCCAAAGCCTTCAGCGGTGATCCCGCCCCAATTACCCTCCAGCTGGGTTGTCCTCGGCTCTTTGCCCATCTTCAGTGTCCTCCACGCCCACTGTCTCAATACTCACTTCAGGGACCTCCGATGCTCTCTGGGTTGCCCCGGTCTTCCCCCACTTGCCCCATCGCTTCTCTGGAGATTGGCCAGTGTCCAGGTTGCCATGCCTCTCTCCTTGGCCACCAGTCCCTCCTGCATGCTGGATCTTCGGGGGCTTGTCCATGGAGCATGCTCTGCTGCTGATGCTGGCTGCAGCCTGGTCTCTGGGCTATCCGCCCCCTCTGGAGTGGCGGCTGCCATTTTAACTCTGCCGGCCGGTGTCTGACGCCGACGTCACTGGCTGGCCACAGCTGTAAAAAGAGGCAGCTAACGAGCTGTGCAGGTTTCTCTTCCTGCTCTGCATGGCTTTTGTACCGGGCTGAGGATAAGTGTTCCATGTTACCATGGCCCCCAGGACAATGAGAAGGTAAGGAGAAGAATGAGAACAAGTGTTGAGGGAGATTGAGACACTCAGCTCAGGAGGAAGATTGTGATTAAGGTTCCTAGGGACCCTGATACACGTGCATAGCAGGAGGTGCAATTGTGGGATTCCACATCAGATCCTATTGCGCCATATTGCCAGTGCAGAAGGAGCCCAATCCCTTGCTCCCACTGCATGATCAAGTAACCAGCTTGGCTTCCTGTTCTCCTTTGGCTGAGAGCCCAGGGCAGCTGATCAGAGCTCTGAGCCAGGGGAGTCCATGGTACAATCCCCAACTGGCAACCTCAATTAGCTGAGGGGTGCTCCCAGTCCCTAGAGCAGACGGGAGTCTTGAAAGGCTCCAGTGTGCTCCAGAGGCTAGACACTGGCCATATATTCAATTAAAGGAATAATAGGAACCAGTCACAAAGTTAATACACATATTCTGTGCATTGATTTTGTGGCTTATTTCTCTTTTTATCATGCCATTAATTGAATGAACACGTGGCCAGGTCCCAACTTAAGACATGATTAACTAGTTAATTACATCTTAAGTGTAATGTCTATCAGGGCATTTATCCCTTAAACATAATATCAGAAGACATGAAGCAAGATTATATTCTACCTATTATATATGTAGTGAGCAACATGGCCATGTAACTCCAAGTCCATGAAAAATATGTGTGTATCCGCCTCTTCTTGGCTGTTTTTTTATGACTCAGTCTTAAGAGTAAGATGATGGTGAGTTACCAAATAAATATATTTTCAGGACTCCCTTTCCTTCTTCATGTTCTTGTGACAGAATTTTGTAGCAGAATTTGTAGATTCATTGGAATCTGATAGGCCTTACCATGCCCACTTTTGCTACAGCCTCAAGCTTGCAACCTCCAGATTGTCAACCATGCACCTTAGTGCCTGCACCACCCCAGGTACCTCTCAGTACTTGAACAGAGTGGAATAGAATTGTTGTCAGACACCTACTTAGATGCCATACCTTAGTAGATGGAATAGAGTCAGGCCCATAGAGTAGAATTTTTTTTTCTTTGTGGTTCACTGTATTGTTCTTTTGAAAGTTGTAGAAAAACATCATATCTACTAAATACAGGAGAGAAAGAAATGGCATCTCATTTTTTTCTACCACATAAGGGTTGGATTCTTCTCTGACCTGTGATTTTCATGGGGTACTAGTCAGGCTAGTATGTGGCATGCTATGTTTCATGGTGATGACTTATAAGATGTAGGTATTTTATTCAGAAAGTGCTAAATCCTATCTACCACAGAAGCCAGAGTATTTTTTCTCAGTAGGAATCTATATTGATTTGGGGAGAAGGAATCCTTGCTAGGCTGCATTATGTATACTGCTGAAGAGCTCATAGAGAAGTCACTAGCAGGTACATTTGCTGATGGAAATTATTAGTCTTACTGATTTCCCAGCATGCCTTTCCTCTGCATAACCCACTGTGTAATAAGGACATGCTGAGAAATGTGTATTGATTCCTTGTGAGGGTTTTCCATGCCATTGCCCCTCCTCCCTTTTATTTTTCACCCACTGTGCAATAAACCACACTTTGCTGCACCTGGAACCTTCTACAACATTAGAAAATACCTACTAGGATTCACTTCCTAGTAGGTATTAAATTCATTTCGTAGTGAAAAATCAAATATCTAATGCCTTATATGCTCCATTTCAATAGGGAGAAGGTACAGTGCACTGGAAAGTACATATTTATGGGTAAAATAGCTGATTTTTCCAGTTCATGTACTAATCAGTGATTTAAACAAAGCTTTTGAATAAACAAGAATAATAGCTGTGGAGGACAGGGGATGCAATGTTTGGTACAAAGTGACAAGGAGGTCAGTGACATGAAGACTCTGTTAAAATCCAGGTGAATAGTTTTAGAAAATGAAGTGAAATTTAAATCAAATAAAAAGACAATCTTGCCTTTCTCTGTGTAGAAAGGGTGAGCCAACATACAAGATTAGAAACATGAAAGCGCAGATCAGAAGATACTCCCAACCTAAGGAGAGAGGAAATTTCAAGCCAGTTATAACTAGGGACCTACTGAATTTGAGGTGACTGCCCACTAATTTTGTAGGCAAAACATAGGGCCTGGCAACCATTTTGTTGGCGAAGTACAGCAGTCCCCCAACACCTCTAATTGGCCAAGGGACCCTGGTGGCTCCACCCCTCACCACTGATTGGCTGCAAAGGCTGCCTGTCATGTGGCCCCCACCTCAACACTGATGAGCTGTGAGGGCTGTCTGTCACATGTCCCCACCTCTTGTTGCCAATTGGTGGAGAGGGGTGGGGCCACATGACAGGTAGTCCTTAAAGCCAATCAGTGGTGAGGGGCAGAGGCCACAGTCATCTTGCCAACAGCCCTTTGAGCAGGCAGGCCCTCTCTCCCCTTCCCTCCCCACCCCGCAGCAGGCTGCCAGCTCCCTCTAAGATCCAGCATTTTATTTTCAGAAAGTTTTCTTCCCCTTCCCTCCCTCACCCTGTGGATTTTTCAGGCAGTGCTGGATTTTGCAAAATCCATAAACTTGCGAATTCAGTAGGTCCAGAGCTATAGCTTTCCCAAAATAACCTAACACCCAATCAATATGAAGAGGCTAAAGTAAACCTCCAAAGACTTGCACAGAGATAAAAGCATTGGTTTGGAAGTCGTACATTCATTGTTTTTATCCATACTTATTAAATTTTACCAGGGAGCTACATTTTTCTCTTATGTAACCTGTTTTCTGAAAAAATAGCTTAGCAAGGCAGTTTTTATTGCTGGGAATCAGGTGCATATGAGCTCTATAAGAATATAAAGAGCAGAACTCATTTTATGTTGAATAGAAAACAGAGGAAGTAATTATCTGCATAAAACAAAGTTCTAATTGATTCATTGGAGTGATGTGATCAGCATTTGAGAGGAAAGACCTCTAACTGACCTCAGAAGGTTAGAGAGGTTAAATCTTTGAAACATGCCTGTTGGCAGGTCTGGCTGCTTCATGTTGGAACCCTTCAATAAAGAGACCCATACATCAGTGAACTCGTGCAGCTACTGCCATAAATATGCCAAGTAAAATACAAGGTAATTAGAAAATGCTCTAATCCTCCAGAGTCTTTTCAAATGAAGAGTTTTGTTTTCATGCTACAGCATTTTAGAGCCTGCATACCATTTGTCACTTTCTCGCTTCATATTCAGCAGTGATCTTGCCTTGTAGGATTTTTGAGAGACTTTATTCCTCCTTTCTTTCATCTGTTTCCTCATTCGATGGCAAAGCTACAGATAGAGTGAGGTTTCTATACAGAGAGTCATTCTGTGGTGAGTGGAAGGGGCCATGCAATGAGGAAGTAGTTGACAAGAGAACTTCAGGAAGTATAGTGAAGGCTTTCTTTGCTTATTTGAACAATTATTGCCTGCTTCCTTAGATCAAAAAAGATCTAAGTCTGACCTAGTGTAACTGGGTTACCTCCAAGTAAGGCTGTGGAAATGTATTCTCTTATGCTTCATCTAATTTTGTTTTTAAATGTTTCTTTTTATTATAACTAGCTATTCATGGGGATCTTATGTCACTAATTCTCCTAAAGATAGATTAATGTTGCTCAGTAAGTCTTCTGGTGAAGAGTACTGAAGTCAATAAATTTAAATTTATTAAAAAAAAATCAAGTTCAGATAAATATCTTTTCAGAATCTGCAAGTTACCTGGGTATAAGAAAACAGAATCGTGACTTAGGTTCTTATAACAAAGGAACTTTTTCTATAACGTTATCCTGGTCTGTAATTCAGCTATTGGAGTTCTTAACCTTGGAGTTGTGAACAACTATTTATTACTGGGAAAATTCTGAAGTCTTCCAGTATTTTTTTGCATACTGCCTCTAGTTCCTTCAGGAAGCAGGGAGCCACATATAATCAGATTGTTGCCTTTTAGAAATGGTCTCTGTAGGGGATTCTTTTCAGTTTTGCATCTGTTCTATTCCCAATACCCACTTCCACCTCTCACAAAAGACTATTACAGGCAGTCCTCGGACTTACGACACAATTGGTTCCTGACAACTGCGTCTTAATCCGAAAAGTCATAACTCAGAACTGATTTTCCCATAGGAACAATGTTATAAGTGGGGGATTGGTTCCTGAACCAAGGCCCGATACCCTATTTTCACCAGAAATAACCCAGAATGTTGTACTCAATCAATTATTGATGAGTAATATAGATACATTAATATATTTATATTATAAACAGCAATTGTATTGATTTGGAAGGTCTTTTTGAGGTGACTGCTGGATTTTTTTGAAGGGCTCTTGGTTGGACTTTTTGAAGGGTCCTTGGCTGATGTCTTCTCTGGAGTCTTGGCTGCAGGTTTTTTTGGAGTCTTGTCTGCTTTCTTAAAGAAAGTATCCCAGGAAGTTTGGACAGATGTTCTCCAGGGAGATGGATAATGCAGCAAACTTGTTCGCTCGTGTGGCGTGGCATTGGATCAAGCATTGTAAAGTCAAAACTGATGTCAGAAAGTCGAAACAGAGTGTCAATTTATAAACATTGTAAGTGCCATTCATTGTAACTCGAAATGTCTTAAGGTGAGGACTGCCTGTATTTCAAGAGGCAGGATCTCTTCTTACAGGAGGGACAATAGAGGAAGTTCCATTACCATGTAGGGGAAAGGGTTTCTATTGCAACAATTTCCTGTTCCCCCAAAAAGATGAAAGATGCTCTTTCCTGTGCTTAAGGAAATTCAGTGCCTTGATTCCTAATTTCTGGTTCCAAATACAAAGGTCATCTCCATAATTTCATCATTAGGTTCTCATGACTTGTTTGAAATGTTTGACCGGCAGGATACATTTCCCTCTCTCTCTTGCTCTTTTCTCTCTCTCTCTCTTTCTCTATCTCTACCAAGATGCTGGTCATAGGAAGAATCTGAGAGTGTAGCTTTGACTAACAGTGAGCAGGACATCAAGAGAACTGAAGTTTTTTATCAAATGCATACCAAAGGTGTCAGTTAATTTCAGAAATTGGGGGATAATAGGATACTGATACCTCAATAACTAGTTGACTGGAGGAAAATCACCCAGCTATGGATAAAATGCCATGAGCTACTGGCAGGCTCCACTGATGCCACAACTCACCTGCCTCAATTCTATGATATCACCCTTGTCATCCAACTGCAAAAATCAGCCATGGTCATCACTGAGAAACTGTATGAGTCTTTTCTTTTTCATGACTTTCTGTATGCTCATGACATGCCAGGTTATTTCTATACTATCTATAGGGCAGGCATACTTTCTAAGTAAACACAAACATCCTAATGCAAGTTCTCCTCAAAGTCTTTTCCTCACTGAAATTGTGAAAAGATTTCAATAAGACATACAAAAGGAGTAACATCCTCTTTATCTCTCCCCATCAAGATCTCTGATTCATCTATCTGAGTGTGGAGATAATATCTAGATCGCCCTCAAGTTCAAGGAGACAATAATACACATAAACGTAAAAGAACTCAGGACAGTCTGTCAAGTCTGTGTGCTCCTTTTCCAATGGCTGCCTTCCCAGTGACTCAAGGATTGATATAGATTTTATGATGGAGCAACACCACTGTCACGTTTTATAAAACCAGATATGGAAAAGCGAGCTGATTCTGCACCCCTGGTCCTCGGAGCTTGGTTATAGAACTGGTGCATCTATCCTCAGGTCTTACCTATTATAGAGCATTCTTCATGACTACTGAATGCTTTGGGAAATCATTTAAGCAGACAGATCTCTGTGAACCAGAAGTGGATGATTAATGAAAAGGGATTCTCCTTGGACCATCCATTGACTTCTTTGGGATAGACAGGAAAACATGGGATGGTTGAGACTGCTGTACCATTTATGGTAACAAGCTCTAGGGCACTCAGAATTCATGCACAGCCGCAAGAGATAATGCTGGCAGAAGGTTCTGCCATCAAGCGCGTGGGACACATGCACAGAAACAATGGCTTATATATACACAAAACATCTAAAAAATCACTGTACAGTGAGTAACTATTTATTTTACTATACAGGTTTCCCTCGAATTTATGCTGGACATGAGTTCCTGGAAAATGGCACGTCACTTGGATATGCATAAAGGAAACCCACTTTACAATGTAACAAATAGGGATACATTCCAGGACCTCTACTGTACTGACCCCCAGACCCATTTCTACCATTTTTACAAGACAGTGTTGGTACCCACCAACAGCAGACAGTACACACAAGCACAGGGCACTATCATAATGGGGATGGCAACTATAGAAACACATGTCGCAGACAATGAGCAAGGAGCACTGATCCGCATAGGAGACTATATTTTGGTGCACATCAGTCCCCCAGTGCACTGCCCAAAGCAGCTGACTGCAGGCTTCCACAACACTGATTGCGTAAGAGTGAATTTACCTTGCATATAACGATTTTTTGATATAAAAAGGGTCATTGCATAAGAGTGAGTAAGCACATGCAGAACCCACATAAAGTGAGGGGAACCTGTATTTTCTCACATATAACATTCCCCCATGCTCACATCCTATTTTTGAAAGGGCCTGAGGAGGGAAAAAAATCTTACCTTGAAGCACCAGAAGTCTGGGGTTTCTGAAGCTGTGGAGCATGCATTGAGGCTGGGGGCTGAGAGCCATGTAGTGGGGCCTGCCCAGTCTGGTACACTGCATGGCAAGGCCCAATCTGGTGCTATACTAGCAGTGAGGCTATGTAACACAGCAGAACCAAATCAGGCACACCAGTGCTGGGGCTGCAGGCTCCCAGAATCGTGGCAATTAATGCTGCCACCATTCCATTCCCCCCCAAATCCCTGGACCATTGGGAGTGCTTTTCCATATATAAAATGCACACCCAAATTTTCTCTCACTAATCATGGGGAAAAGGGTGCAGGAAAATGTGGTACTCACAGTTTAATATAACAGGGGTTCTCAACCTGTCAGCACTGTGGACTGGATGAGTGGCATGGGACAGATCCCTCATGAGGTTTGGCCCTGCATACCTGGGCTGGGCTTTGTCTCCCCCCAGCCCGGTCCCACTTGCCTAATCTGGCTTGCAGGATCCCATTACCCAGCTCATGGATATTTAATGCACCCCCTGGCAGCAGTGAAGCAGCAATTAATGCTGCCACTGCTTCCTCACCATCAATTTTTCAGACCTATGGGGAAGCTGATGAGCCAGTGAGGTTGCTCCATGAGCTGGCTCTGGGTCATGGGCCAGATGTTGACCATGTTTGTTATATAATTTTACTTTACATTTCTCTAGTGTCCCCAGTACACAAATCTCAAAGGGAAAAAGCTATTGAAGCATTAATGAATGGTTCATTATTAATAATTCATTATTATTAATGATGACACAATGACAGGTAAATGTTGTTATCCCTATTACACAGGTAGTGAATTGTGGCACAGTTTTTTGATCACTCCTTTTTCCAAAGAACTTGACGGCAAAACTGGCTTTGATGTGAATGTGAGGATGCCTGATGAATAAAGAGTAAGGAAACTCTTATAACGGAGGCTGTAGATGAGCCCCCTTTGTATATGGCTCGACCAGTGCTGTGCACCCCTAAAGGGATACACTACTTCCTCGGGACACTCGCCTGCCACAACTTGATGGTAATAATTGGAGAATTCTCTCCC
Organism: Crocodylus siamensis; assembly: GCF_052110815.1. NCBI lineage: Eukaryota > Metazoa > Chordata > Crocodylia > Crocodylidae > Crocodylus > Crocodylus siamensis. Next base: position 72,729,330 of record NC_143398.1, read on the forward strand.
CAAGAAGGAAAAACTGGTTCTGTCATCAGGGCCGTGTCCAATATTCCAAAATAATCAGTTATGGCCTTTAACAGAGCCTTACAGGGGGTTCCTCCAACCCCAGTACCCCCACCATAGTCCTCTGGTTTTAAGTATGGGCTCCTGCTGTTAAGGCATCACAGCTAGGAGCAGGTCTCAGTACCTTCCTGGATGACTCCCAGGAAGCCTCTGCAGGTCATTAGAAACAAAAATGCAAAAATAATGGCCAGGGTATTCCTCACTGTGGCGGAGCACCTTTGGTGGGTGCTTGCCATTTGAGGGCTCTCACAGGCTTTGAGGGGAACCTGCTTTGGAGGATCAGCAGGGGAAACCTCCCCCAGGTACCATTTTAAGGGGGAAGGTGTGTGGCAGGGCACTGTTGGGGCCTGCCACTTTAAGACCAGAGCCAAGCAGCCACCAGGTGCTTTATTGCAGTGGCCATTTTATATCTCTGGCCACCCATACAAACAGGGCAGTTCATTGCTGGCAAGCCAGGCAGTAACATCACCTGGCTGCAAGGCTCCATAACATCCTGGAGGTAAGGGCAGGAGCTGCAGGGGATGGTTTGGAGGCTCCTGGTCCTGGGCATGACCTAAAACTGCACCCTGCCAGGAGTGGGTGTCCTGGTGGGTCTCTCAGTGGTATGGAAGCCCCCAGGAAATGCCAGGCCAGTTATCACCCCAGTGAAAGGCGGGTAGGGGCACCTTAACCCTAGCCCTCACCTTTGGGTGGGTCACATAACACTGGAGGTAGTGGGGACCAGGCATGGCTGTGGCCACCTGAGCCCTGTGGGGTGCAAGACCCCGAGGAGGCAGAGTTGGGGCTAGGCACGGCTGTGGCCACCTGAGCCCTGTGGGGTGTAGGACCCTGAGGAAAGACAGTTGGGGCCAGGCACGGCTACAGCCACCTGAGCCCACCAGTGAGGGAAGCCCCGTGGCCCTAAGTGGAAAGGGTGGTGTGGAGCCCCAAGTGGAGGGAGTGGGGATGAGGAGCCTCAGTGAAGTGGGAGGAAAACCAGAGAGCTGAGAGGTCAGTATTTTTATACATATAGAGTTGCCTCCAGAAGGGGCCAGAGCAAGCTTAGACCCAGTCAGGTAATTGGCTGGCGATTACCCTGGTGAGGGTCACAGGAGAGACCCAAAAGACAGTATGTCTGCCACCCAAGGTATGAACTAGGTAAGCCTATGGCCTAAGGCACCCACTCCAAGAGGGAGCAAAGTAGCATAAGTTGTCAATGCGTAAAAGAGACCCTGTGAGAGGGGTAGAGTGTGAGAGGCTCTTGTGAGAGGAGGGCGGTATGAATGTGAGTGTGTCTGAGGCCCGACAATGAGGCCTAAGCTTGGTCCAGCTGTAGGCCGGGAGCACTGTGTCATCTGGATGCCATCTGCGAGGCATGGGCTAAAGTGCAGGGAAGGATTGGAGCCACAGATAGTGCCCCCTGGCATCGGGGCAAGAATGGGCAGCCTCCCACCTTAATTAACATCGTAATTAATTAAGAACAAGGCGTGGCAGGAGAGTCAGGTGATGGCATGCACAAAGCCAAGTGGGGAAACTAGCACTATGGGTAGTCGGGGAGCCCCACTATGCCTCACTCACTCCTGGCCTCCGTTGCTTTCCAGTGCAGGGTTTTCCCTCTCACTACTGCTTGTGTCCTTTTGGGCTCTCTGCTGTACACTCCCAGCCTATCAATGCTGGTGTCTGGTCCTCAGATGTAGCTTGTCTGTCCTATATTGAGGGGAGACACCTGGGCTGAGTTAATATCAAGTGACTCCTCCTCTGAGGTTATAAACAGCCTGGGCTGTTCCAGCCCCATCTTAGTGTTTCCAAATTGGGCCTTCCCTTTCCAGGGGTTCTGTTTCCCAGTGGAAACCTTAAGGAAGCCAAACTGTCTCTGTGTTCTCTGGGGCTCTCTGCAACACAGGCTTTTCCTGTCAGGATACTTCTCCCCTCCACTTGAGAGCACTATGCAGGTAAATATTTAGTCCTTTCCGTGCTCCCAGATGTGTCTAGGGGCTTCTTCTGTTTGCTGCCTCTGAGCCGGCTCTGCAGTTCCCATTTCTACCGCTCCTGTGGCCTGCCCCTTTACTGTTGGGGCCACTTGACTTCCAGATACTAAGGGGAAGGGACCGAGTATAGATTTTCCTCCTCCTACTTTTCTACAGATGCGTAAGACTGAAAAATCAGGAGATATAAGTTATGTTCCCAGGTCTCTCACAGACTAAATAAACATAGTTGAACAATTTACAATCTTTCCACCCTCACTTTCATCTTCTGTCTCTCAGCAGGACTCTAACTCTGTTCTTTTTGTGCTCATCCTTGTTGCTTATATATGAAATATAGGTTTGGTGTTTACATCTGAAACTGTATTCATTCAATAAGAGAAATAATCCAAAAATAATTTATGGTAATAAATTTGATGGCACCCCCCTTTGAAATCAGGTTATTTTGATTAATACGTCAAAGAACATGTGCAGACTCTTCAGTTCCAGCATTATATTTTCAGCCAATATTTCCACAAGCTGCTGGAGTTGGAGAATAATGCTTCATACCATTTGGAATCTGTGATTGCAGGTCTTGGGAAGTACAGCTTTGTTTCAAGCATAAATCATTTTGGAGGCAGCAGCCACCTAAATTAGGTTAGAACTGAAGTGAACAAGGTGCATGGCAGGGAGATGATAATCAAAGTAGTGTGATTTTTACCTTCAGCACCTCATGAAACACTGGGTTTAGATATAAGCTTCTATGCATCTTGGAAAGCTGATTTCTCAGTTTTCCAATGGTCTCGAGTATTATTGTCTAACCCTGGTAGTTCATGAGTCATTAAAAATCAGTAGTCTCTCAGACCAGACAAAAATACAAGCCTTTTAGTAGGCAGGTCAGAATGCTTTCTTCCGCTCAAGTAACTTGTGCAATTTATGTGATACCACACAACCCTAGTAAGATAAAGGTTAGCCAGCAGGAAGAGAGAGACTCTCAAATCACTATCCTTTGTTCATGCAGATATTCCATGCGGGTGGCAGAGACTGAAATGCAGATAATGATACATAAGCAGAAGTCTCTCTATGTAGAATGACTTTCAAAGGCTTCCATGGGAAGTGTAAGGCTCTTCTACACGCACCACTTCTCTTGGAACTGCACTAATCACTCTCTGTGCACAGACCTTGGATTTAAAAACAGCTGCTTAGGGGGAAAAGAAGGTTCAGCTCTCTGCTTTTCTAATTCTATTTGCATTTGTTTTAAAACCATGCTTTGCATCCAAAGGCATTTGGGAAAAAAAACCTGTTTTTCATTTTCAGGATCTGTGGGTTACTGGATAGGATGGATAGACCAAGGCCATGACCACTGTTCTTGGCATTTCAAAGTCAGTTAAGCCAAAAATTAAATTACTTCTGATCCTCGAAAGAAAAAGGGATTGTAGGTAGTAATCAAACATAACATTTGGGGGAACCCACTCCCTCCCTGGACTACATGCATTTCTATGGAAGATGATAAAGAGGATCTCCAATAAATGTCATGGTTTTCTAATCTATTAGCAACTGATTAAAACTAATGGTTTACCATGAGAAATGCTACAACAAAGAATCTCCATTTTCTTTTTTTTATCCTACCTCACTTTTCTCCTTTAATTTGTCCTCCCATTGTCTCTTACTGTTTTTCCACTTCTTTGGTTCAGATTCCCTTTCCAACCTCTTGATCTTTACTGATTTATTTTACTCCATGATCTGCCCACTGCTCTTCTCTTATTTTCCTTTGTATTCTTGTGCAGCCCCTCCTCATATGCTGTATTTTATCCATTTCCTGTGTCACTTCTTACCACATGTATTGAGGATAGTGCCATTTTACGCCCAGGCTGCTGGCAGGGTGTAAGGTCTGGCTTCACGCTACAAGATAGCCTCTTGAAGACTGTAGGAGTGTAATAAAGCTAGTAGGTATCAGTAAAATCTTCATTATGCACTTGGAGAACTTGGAGACTGAAATACTTCTTTTGGCATGGAAGTAGGTGCAGAGTGTTCCCCTGACTCACTCAAAACATATGCACCCTCAATCCCTTAACCAATTCAGAAACAGTCTTATATAATCCTGGGTTGTAATATTCTAGTTTTAAATTAGTATCTAACGTATTAAGCCCAGATGTCAAAAAGTGGTATTTCACTGGGACAGCAAGGGTCCAGGCTCCAACCTCAGAACAGCAATGTAAAATGAGGAGCAACACCATTGATGTTACTAGAATTGCACCGCATTTACATTGACGTGACAAAGATAACATATGCCTCTACATGATGAAAAGAAATGATAGCTGAAAATATTGAACCTGATTCACTTGAGTTACTCCAGTTTTATGTATCTCCATTGATTTCAGTGGATTATGCCAGTTATGCTGTAGTAAACTAGAGTAATGGGTGAATCTAACTGATTTTCTTCAAGTAGATTTTATTGTACCTGCACAAGTACTTGTAGTACCTTGTAGTGTTAAAGATGGCAACTCCAGGACCCACTTCAAAAACCGGAAAGAAAAATAAAGCTTATGTTCCCTGGAGAAAATATTCCTTGTTGCTTTCTGTTCTTTAAGAAAAACTGACAGATCTTGTCTTATCATTTCAGGTCTTAGTTCATGATGCTGTCTGCCTTCTGAAACATCTCAATTATTTTCTATTAACAGATGTTTTTATTAGAATTATAATCCCATGCCTCATATCCCTACAACATCCTCAGTGTTCTACCATTGCTAAACAATTATCAAGATGTTATATTTTCTCCCTTATGGATTTCAAACTTTTCTTCCAGAAACTAGATTTTATTGCAGATTTTATAACAGGACAACAGAAGCTCATTGTTTCCTTTTAATTGTTCCCAATAGAAGTCAGAACTATAAATCTAGGGAGGGGGAGGAGGGAGGAGGAGTGGGGAGAAAGCAATAAACCAGGTAAAAGAGAAAAAAATTATGATGTCCAACATCCACATAAAAATTCATTGCATGCCTCAGATGACCTCCTTTTTGTTGATTCATGACAGATAAACAGAACACCTTTTTCCATTTTTTCTCCCCTGTGATTTTGTAGCAGGGAGGCCAGAGTCAGCTCTCTCACTGTGCTTTTTACTGTAGATTATGGATGCTGAGGAAAGGCAGAATAAGTTTTATGTCTTTTAATTTTAGACCATTTTTCTCTGCTTTCATTAACTTATCCCATTCATGTAGTGTAAACCTTCATCCAGAGGTGTTATTCTATTTCACTAATCAAAATCTCACCAAAACATATGCTGACATCCTCCCCTCCAAAAAAATTGAAGGCTGTCCACATAGCCTTTCTGCAATACTCCCAGCATTCTATAGCTAATACAGCAGAATTTCCAGGAGCACAAAATCAGATTACCTGCTTGCAAATAGTCACTGCACATGAATCTGTAGCTAGTGTTGAGTTTACACTTCCATTCTAGCCCTTATTTTCTATTCTTTTGCAACTCTGTTTTGCATGAATGCCACATGCCCCTGGAGGCTGGGAGGGCACAGTGAGCTCCCACAGGTGGTGGTAGTGGTGTTGGTGGCAGGAGCGTGGTGGTAGCAAGCGGGGAGCTACCACAGGCAACCACAGTGTTGTGGGTGGCAGGGGAGGCAAGCACCGACTGGCAGTTGGCAACCACCTGCTTAGATGCCATGAGCAGCATCAGTGGTGGCCAGCAGTGACTGTGGACCGCCTGCAGATGCCACCAGCAGTGTCGGTGGAAAAGGGAGGGGAGTAGTGAGTGGCAACCACCAGCAGTGTTGGCAGCACCTTTTCTCAGGGGGTACACTGCCATGTTCAGGGGTGCACATGCACCCACATGCACCCACTATACGTTGCCAATGCTGGTTTTGAATAAAACATGTATTTTGAAAAGAAGATACTACAAATATGACCAAAACAGATTCCCCTCTTCCATTCCCCACCCATTTCAATAGGTTTTTAAATATATCTTTTTTTAAGTCCCATAAGCTTTACACTTATTTCTTTTTTCCTGGTGCCAGAATTTGTGGATGTAACAGAAGAATGCCTGTGGCCCTGTTCCAAAGGGAAGAAAAGCAAAAAAAGAAAGGAAATGTACTTACCAGGAACTTGTCCTCCTGCTCATTGCAAATGATTATGATATCATTGGGATAATGAAACCTGGTGGGACTCCACCCATGACTGGACCATAGATATAGATGGTTATACCTTGTACAGGAGAGATTGAGTACATAAAAGGGGTGGGGGTGTAGCTCTCTATGTTAAGGAAAGCTATGTGTCCCTGCAAGCTGATGTTGGTGACCAAGGTGGACAACTGGAGACCCTCTGGGTTAAAATCCATGGGGAACACAGCACAGGGGACACAACGGTGGGAGTCTACTACAGACCTCCCACCCAAAGTCAAGGGCTTGACCAGGAGTTTGCCCGGGAACTGGCTGAGGCCGCATGCTCCAGGACCATGGTTGTCATGGGTGACTTCAATTACCCGGACATCTCGTGGGAGGATCATTCAGCAAAATCTGAGCAGCTGCAAAGCTTCCTATCATGCGTGGATGACCTCTACCTGACTCAAGAAGTCTATGGGTCAATGAGAGGCAAAGTGCTGCTCAACCTGGTACTGGCTACTGGGGATGACCTAATCAGTGACCTAGTGATTGATGGGAAGCTGGGTGACAGCAACCATGAGCTGATCACCTTCACAGTCCTCCGTAAAGCTGGCAAGTCAGTCAGCAACATGGAAGTCCTTGACTTTAGGAAAGCCAACTTGGACAAGCTCAGAAGGCTTGTCAGTGAGGACCTAAGGGACCATGACCCCAGGGGAGAGGAGTCCAGGAAGAGTGGTTGCTCCTCAAGGGAGCAATCCTCAATGCACAAGGTAATTTGATTCCATCTCGGAGGAAAGGCAGCATGAGGGCACAGCAGCCCCGCTGGCTCTCTAGGGACCTAGCAGACCTCCTGAGGCTAAAAAGAAAGGTCTACAAAGGATGGAGGATGGGATTCACCTCCAAGGAAGAATATTCTGCAGGGAGCAAACCAGGAAGCCAAGGCTGCAACTGAACTCCAACTAGCTTCGAGCATCAAGGACAATGTCCCAGGGAAAGAAGTAACAAGGAGTACTCACCGGCAACAGGAGATGCAGCACAGCAGGGGCAGAAAGAAGAGCCCGCATGGCTCATCAGCCGCCTCTTTATCCAGTTAAGGCCGGCCAGTGACATCACCCCCAAACGTTGGCCAGCGGAGATAAAAATGGCGGCTGATGCTGTGGAGGAGAGAGGAGAGAGCAGTGAGAAAGGGGAGCTTCCCACCTCTGGGAGGGAAGAGGATCTTTCCCATGGGACCTGCAGAGCCCAATGAGCTGGGGGCAGACACAGACAGTGTGGGGCAGAGCACTCTATCAGGAGCACGGATGGGAAGACGAATGGGTGACAGGCACTCTGGACTCAGAGACAGAGTCAGAGCCACACCCGACATTCAAGCAGACCCCAAGTGAGAGCACTGGGACGACCAGGGAGAGGAGGGAGCCCCCCCAGAGGGAAAAGACCTCCGGAGAGACCCAAGGGGGTTACAATTGGGGAGGGCACTGCCACCGGTCCTGGCCGGGTCGATGGGAGAATGGGAGTGAATCCCAGAGGCGACAGGCAATGAGAAGAGCATCCCCAAGCTGGAGCAAGGGGGAAGGATAGTAAGGGGACAGGGCGTAGTCACGTCAGGAGGTGGCTCATCACTTTAGTGTTTTGTTGACACGTTTTGTTTGATTGCCCTGTGCGAAGGGGGAGAGTAGAAAGTGCTGGGGTATCCCCGAGGAACGGGCCTGAGGAAGAGCCTCAGAAGTTTTTTTGTGTTTCCCCAAAGAAGGGGTGGAGGCAGGGAAGGCAGAGGGGCAGGCCTGTACAGGCGAACTTTGCCATAGGTGATGAGCATACAGATGTCAAGCCATGAGACGCGACTCCACAAGAGGGGACAAGACTGACGGAGGGACAACACACACAAGGGGGCATGAGGCCAGGCTGTAGGGGTGGCGGAGCCCCGTGAATGACCTCCGGGTGAACCACGGGCCGCCGAGCACACCTGACGACCAATCCCATCTACTGAAGAACAACAAGTTGTGGCAGGCAAGGACAGGGGAGGTGACTTGAGGAGAAGACACCTGCTTGGTCAATGACACGAGCTTGTAGGACGCCTTATGTTTACCACCAGGTCGAAGGTCGCATGAGAACGAATATTCAAAGCCCAGTGGCCACAGAAAATAAAAAGTCCTTTTTGAGGTATGAGGGGAGTCAGAGGAAAAGCAAGGGCAACATTGGACTCCTGCTGAACCAGATGGAACAACTGACAACTGACGCCCAGGAAAAAGCCAACCTATTAAATGGGTACTTTGCAACCTATTAAATCAGTCTTTCATCAGTCCCATGGGATGACCGTGCCCACTATGGGATCGGGAGGTCCAGGTGAGGGACATCCCCTGCCCTCCATCAATGCTGACCTCATAAAGGAACACCTTGAGAGGTTGGACCTTCAAGTCACCTGGCTCTGACAATCTACAACCCAGGGTACTCAAGGAGCTGCTGAGCATCATAGCCCAGCCTCTGGCATGGATCTTTGAGAACTTCTGGTGCTCTGGTGTAGAGCCCAAAGACTGGAAGAAGGCCAATGTGGTGCCTATCTTCAAGAAAGGGAGGAAAGTGGATCTGGCAAACTAGAGGCCCATCAGCCTGATATCTATCCCGGGGAAGATCTTAGAAAAGTTTTTTAAAGAGGCCATCCTTAATGGACTGGCTGACGCCAGAATCCTGAGGGATAGCCAGCGTGGGTTTGTTGCGGGTAGGTCTTGCTTGATCAATCTCATTTCATTTTATGACCAGGTGACCTATCACCTGGACAAGGGAGAAGAAATTGATGTCATATATCTTGACTTCAAAAAAGCCTTCGATCTGGTATCCTATGATCACCTCATGTGAAACTGGCCAATTGTGGCCTTGGGTCCACCACGATCAGCTGGCTGGGAAATTGGCTTTATGGTCAGACTCAGAGGGTGGTAATTGATGGAAGTCAACCGTCATGGTGTCCTGTGACCAGTGGGGTCCCCCAAGGCTCTATCCTTGGACCCATATTGTTCAAAATCTTCATTAATGATGCAGACATTGGAGTCAGAAATGGACTGGCAAAGTTCGCCGATGACACCAAAATTTGTGGCAAAGCATCCACACCTGAAGACAGGAGGGCTATCCAGGCTGACCTGGATAGGCTCAGCAGATGGGAGGACAACAACCTGATGGTGTTTAACACTGAAAAATGCAAGGTTCTCCACCTTGGGAGGAAAAACCTGCTGCATCTTTATAGGCTTGGCTGTGCTATGCTGGCTAGCACTATGGAAGAAAGAGATTTGGGAGTCCTCATTGACCACAACATGAACATGAGCCTGCAATGCAATGCTGAGGCTAAGTAGAGTGACCAAAACACTGGCTTGCATCCATAGATGCTTCTCAAGCTAATCCCAGGACATCATTCGCCCCTTGTACTCTGCCTTGGTGAGGCCGCAGCTGGAGTACTGCGTCCAGTTTTGGGCTCCACAATTCAAAAAGGATGTGGAGAAGTTTGAGAGAGTCCAGAGAAGAGCCATGCACATAATCAGAGGTCAGGAAAACAGACCTTACAATGACAGGCTGAGAGCTATGAGCCTCTTTAGCCTGGAAAAGCGCAGGCTCAGGGGTGATCTGATGGCCACCTATAAGTTTATCAGAGGTGACCATCAGTATCTGGGGGAACTTTTGTTCACCAGAACACCCCAAGGGATAACAAGGTTGAACAGTTATAAACTCCTGCAAGACCGTTTCAGGCTGGACATAAGGAAGAATTTCTTTACTGTCCGAGCCCCCAAGGTCTGGAACAGCCTGCCATCGGAGGTGGTTCAAGCACCTACATTGAACACCTTCAAGAGTAAACTGGATGCTTATCTTGCTGGGATCCTATGACTCCAGCTGACTACCTGCCCTTCGAGCGAGGGGCTGGACTCAATGATCTTCTGAGGTCCCTTCCAGCCCAAATGTCTATGAAATCTGTGAAATTACCAGGACAATGAGTTCTCCCGTGCATTACAGGAGACACTGCTAGAAAAGCAGATGGGTTTTCCTGGCTGTGGCAGCAAAGATCATGCTTCCAGCGCTGAGGATGGTCTAGGGCCTGGGAGAAAGGGCCTTGCAGACTGCAAAGATGGCCAGAGAGTTTGCTCTGGGTATAAGTACTTACCTTGTCAGGAGCAAGAGGCAAAAGCACAGGATGCACCAGAACTGCAGAAGACAGAATTTATCAGTTCCTGCTCGTTCCAGTTGGCTGGGTGTTTGATGAATGATATAGAATAGCGCACGCAGCAATGGGTGCAGGGAGAGAGGAGAGACATGGAGATAGGAGAAGTTATTGAAGGAGCAGATGCTTGGACTGTGCCCTAGCAGGGGCAAAGGAGTAGAGTAGGAAACTCTCCTTTTGAGGATCAGAGGACTCTACTCATCTGAGTTCAGGAATGAGAAGACGTAGAAGCACCCGTGCCTATCGTTTGAAGCATGCCTCAACTTTTCCATCAGATCTCTCTCAGTCTCAGTGGCCTTATGAGCAGACAGATTGCGCTTAACCTTGTATAACTGGGACTGGGGTAAAACCAACCACTCTTTCCTGCCGCAACTTGTTCTTCAGTATAAATTGGGAGGAAGTTCTTAGTCCTCACGTGTATTGTCTTTAATCCAGCTCTGGCACTGTCTTCTGGGGCTCTGCCTCTGCTACACCCCACCTTACGCCAACCTCTGAGATCTTAAATAGATGTTCAAGGGTATGAAGACTAGACTCTCCTATGTTGCCTTCTGAGGTAGGTAACGTATAAAGCAAAAGAATACACAACTCAAAGATTACTCCGGGGCTTAGTCCCTTCTTACAGTCCTTTAGCCCAGAGTCATTTGGCTCCTTTGAGCTGCCTCAGTGGGCTTGCTGCTGACAGGCTGCTTTCCACCTGTCGCTCCTCCTGGGGATTCTGGACCTCACTTCCAGTCTACCCATCTCCTCAAACTGGGCTGCTTTTAACCCAGGTGCAGGGTTCTTCCTGTTCATGCAGCAGCAGCACGTGCTTACAAAGCATGACCATGCTGGTGCTGGGGTTACCCCAGCGCTCATCTTTTACTCTGAGCTGTTTCTTGTTGGTGTTCCGCCACTCCCTGCTGACTCTGCAGGCAATCTTCTTGTATTTCCTCTACATTTTCACAGAAGAAGATGGGCCAGCATTTGGAGGGATGCAGTCTGTCCTGTTTGGGGGTACCTACAGGAGCAGAGAAGATGACTAACTGTGAATGGTGACATTTCAGGGCCCTGAACCAGCGGGACATGCCACAACCAGAGGTCTCACAACTGTGGGTGATTAAGTTGTGCTAGCTCATGAATGTGGACTATGTTGCTATAGAGAGATAACAGTCAGTCCCTGTGGACAGAGTCAGGGTCAAGTCTGTAGACACGTTGTTGTTGCTTGCCTGTGACCCAAAAGCAGGTCATATTGTGCATGTGTGGCCTCCATTACTTCACGGGCGAATGCTAGATCAAGTTCCTCCCGTTGGTTAGGCAGCCTGTAGTCAGGTCTCTCTCGCTGTACCTCCCCCGGAGCTTGACCCAGAGGGTTTCATGCTATTCTTCTCTGGGGCCAACATGGGCCTGTAGGAAGGTATACTGCTCCTTCCCATGGAGGGCAACACCCCCACCTCTCTTCCCTACCTGATCCCTTCTGTGAAGAATGTAGCCCTTTATGGCTATGCTCCAGTTGTGAGAGGAGTCCCACCAGGTCTCTGTGATCTTTACTAGATCATAGTGCCCAGCAGAAAGCAGGAGGACTAGTTCTTAAAGTGGGTGCTGAGGTTATAGAAGCTGAAGCCTTCTTGATGGCACCACTGTCAGAGACGCCGGTTCACCTCATCGATGCATTCTTGCCTCCTTGGACCGTGTTCTGCAACAGGGAGCATAGAGGAAAAAATTACCTGAGCCCCTGATCCTTTAAGGCCAGCTCCCAGAGCCTTATAGTCACTCATGACATGGTCTGGATTCCTCCTGGCCTACGTTATTATTTCCCACATGGATAAGTAGCACGGAGTAGTAATCTGTGGGATGGACAAGCCTGGGGATCCTTTCTGTGACATCACGGATCCATGCCCCAGGCACACCTCCCATGCTGTGGGGTCTGGGCAACAGATGTCTCCCTTCATTCCTCTCAGCAGGGTATCACCTACTACAATTACTTGATGTCTTCTCCTCCAGGCAGTAGCTTTGCTGTTAGAGAGAGAGACAAAGCTTTGCTGTCAAGGTAAAGCAGGGCTGGAAGTTCAGGGAGACGCATAGGATGAATGTTAAGACCCAGAAGAGATTGTGGGCACTTCACAGCTCTGATGGAGAGAGAGAGAGATGGATAGTGAGAGATCTACATATGGGCTTGAGAGGACAGACTCACAGGGCATGTCCAGACGAGCACAGATGTTTGGTTCCCCAGGGACAAGTAACCTTGCGCCACAGCTACTTGTCCCCAGGGAATGCCTGTGCGATGTGCACTTTGGCACACAGCAAGTTACCCCAGGGGTGGTAGGAGAGGCTGAGGCCAGCACTGTGCTGGCCCCAGCAGTCTTACCTGGGGTCCTGGGGGCCTCCCAGTGCTGCAGCCGCGGTGCTACTTCTGGGTGGAGCCTAGCTGGCATCCGCAGCGTGGCTCCAGGAAGTCTGATATCCAGGGGTCAAAAAACCTGTGGAAAAAAAACCACAGTAGCACACACACAGGCATCATACCTTTGCAGTGAGGAGAACATGGGACTGTGTGATATGTGGTGCTGTAATGTGTTTGCAGCGCCACATACCACGTAATGATGCTCATCTGGGCATACCCACAGAGTCCAGAGAGGGACTGAGAGAGGGGGCCAAAGAGCAGGGCGCAACCAAAGGTCACGAAAAGCTAGGGACTCACAGCCTGAAAGGTATGTGAAGCCAAGTCAGTGACTTGTAGCCCAGGAAGGGCTTGAAGAGAGTGGGACGAGATGGGTCCAGAGGCTTAAGATGGAGCTGAGGACAAGAGAGTCCTAATGAGAGGTCTGTCAGCCCAAAAGGGGCTCAGTATCGGTGAGGCTAGAGAGCCAGAGGTCTGCAGCCCAGGAGAGCCAAGTGTTAGCAGGGTCAGGTGCCAAACTTTCACTGGCCCAGGAGATGGGCCAAGACCCAGGGAGCACTCATAGTTCAGGGAACACAGTATTGTGGAAGTATTACTGGTAACACTGAAAACTCAGTTCTAATACACATCTCTCAGTGTCACTAGATGGTGCACCAGAGCAGTATTGCATTAGGCAAAATAGAAAGTTTGCAATGGTGGGAGTGGAGAGAGAAGGGGTGGAATATTGCAAAATGTTAAGATAACTTAAGCGTAATAGAATAAGGGAATGTATCCCATGCAAGTTGAAGATTAAAAGCAGAACATGAATTGAGAAGAGAATTTTAAAGCAGACCCTCCACAGTTATATTTGCCAGCACCTATCTGTCTATTTGCCTACAAACATAAAGCATCAAGAGTATGCTGCTAAGAAGAGGTATCAGCTTCAAAAGCTGAAGTATTAAACATGGACTGAGACTGAAGGGAAATGAAGAAACTTCTAAGAAGCTAAGAATTTGAACAACTTAGGTTTCATTGCATCCTGGTTTGTTCTTCCCTGAGACTGATATTGGAATTGTTAGTAGTACTGTGTAAGTAGCATGCAGGGGAATTTAATCTGCACAAGATTTGGTAAATTTGAAGTAAGCTCTGTTGATCTTCAAGTTTTTCATTATTGGTATAGACAGAAGTAACAATTGCATTGCTATCAAAGAGTACTGCTGTAAGCTGTTACAAAGCAGCTATATATCTGCATGATTTATGTTAAGTGCAGCAAAACTGTTCTGACTTTTAACCCTGCTTCATTCAGGGTCAAAGTTAGAACAATTTTTCTAACTTGTATTGCTACAGGATCACGTCTAACAATTACAGAGAAACATTTGATGAATTCTCTGAGCTGAAATGTGTTTTGTCCATTTCTTGTAACTGATTGTTTTGGTGTCAACCCTCTTTCATTATTTAAATCCAGTTTTATGGCACAAGCTTCGTTTTTATGAAAGCATATGCATATGCTACCAAAAATCCTAAACCCAAAATGAAACAATTAAAAATGAACTGTAGTAGGTTGCAAAGTGGTAAAATACCAGTACAGTTCTGTTACTATCAAACATGACCATTTATAACAGCTCAAAATGTAATTATTCTGTTATCTTTTAAATGCTATTCAGCATGCCAAGCCTTTCAGTTACACTATATTAAAGTGTCAATGAAAGAAAAAAATATGATGAGAGATTAAAAGAGTAACTGGAGTGCAAAGCATTGGGGGGGACTTAAATATGTCTCCCATACCTTTCATTTTAAATGCTGTTCGTGATGTTTTTATTTAGCTCCTGGTGTATTCTAGCAAAAAAGGGTAGATATGCTACTGCCCAGTTTTTTGCTGAAGCACAGACCAGTTTGCTTGTGCTGGGGCCTGTGCATACCATTCTTGCCTGCTTGTAAATACTGATACTATTAAACAATTAATTGAGTAAGCTGAGTACCCATGGATTGCTTTGCATTCTGTACTTGAAAGAATATTGTGATTAACATCAGTTTGTGTTCTCTGTCTTCTCTAACAATTTGAAGAACTCAGATTTTATTCTAAGATGAATGCTGAATGCTCCACATAGCCAGCCTATCACATTCTCCAGTGTTTTTAGAAAAGGTGACAGAGAACATCTGCATGAGGGTAACACAGAAAATGTCCTGAAAAATCACTAAGCTAAACAGCTTCTTTCTTTCTTTCATTCTTACCACATTAATATTTTATTTTTCATATATTTTTTATTTTTATTATGTCCTTTGTCTCCTTCTCAGCAAGAGCACAGGAAACATTATAGCATTGCGCAGATATACCCGCAGATAGACTGCAGATACAAGCAGACTTAGACAGGCTGGCACGTTGGGCAGAATGGAACCAGATGAGGTTCAACGGAGAGAAATGCAAAGTACTGCATCTGGGAAGGAAGAACCCCCAGCATACCTACAGGCTATGCAACACTAACCTGACCTGCACTACAAATGAAAGGGATCTGGGTGTAACAATAGACCCCAGCATGAATGAACCAGCAATGCAATGCAGTAGCCACTAGGGGCAATCTTTTCCAGTGTATCCTGCTTATTAGGGGTGTGTGAAATGGGCCATATTCGAACTGGATTCAGATTCGGCCCAAATCAGGGGACAGTGATTCGATTCGTTGATTCAGATCACTGTCCCAATTTGATTCAACTGAATACGAATCTGAAGATTCAATGCTGATTCAGAGAATCAGTGATTCGGCCATAGACAGGTTTAAATGTTTTTTCTACATACTTCAAGGTACCAGGTGTGGCTCGTGAATGGTGAGATGGTGGGGCAGAAGGACTGTCCCACAGGAGCACAAGGGGGCCCCCAGCATGCTCGACGGTGGACCTGGAAGTGGACTGGAAGTAGTTCTGGTTCACATCCGGGTCCAACTCCGAGTGTGCAGGGGACTCACCCCCCCCACGCTGTTCTGGCTCAGCGATCAGCCATGGGGGGATCCCAGGTGCCCCCCCAGACTCAGGAGACACAAGTTGCTGAGCTGGGAGGTTGTGGGGGGATCCCCTCTGGCCAAGTGCTTCTGATCCACTTCTGGGTCTGCCAGCAAGCATGCTGGGGACCACCCCCACACTCCTGTGGGATGCTCCATCCACCCCAGCATCATGAGCTGCCTGGTAACTTGAGGTATGTAGAAAAAACATTTAAAGCTGTGTCTACACCCGAATCATTGAATCTCTCCGAATTGATTTTGGAGGGTTCTGAATCAATTTGGAGAGATTAAAGGGTCTTCTGATTCAGTTTGGATTCAGAGATTCAGCCATCAAATCAGGTGGAATCTCCACCGAATCAAATCAGTAACCAAAACTTTGAGCGACCCTACTGCCCAGTGGTGATACGTAGGAGGTGCACAAGGGGTTCATGTGCACCCTCTGAAAGAGCTGGTGCACCCCCTGACAGACAGCATTCCCCACTTAGGCGATGGGCAGGGAGACCAGGCAGGAGCACCGGTGTCCCCCGCCCTGTGAGCACTGGCTGGGGAGTAGGGGTGTGCTAGATGAGGCACTACTGGCACTTCTGGGAACACTGCTGGCACTTCCAGGAGCATTGCTCACACTTCCCAGTTGGCGCAATTGGCCACAGGGGACTCCCCCCCCGGTGGTGAGATTGGCCATGGGGGGACTCCCCCGGTCACTGACTGGTCGCTTGGGGGGCATGTGCCTCCCCTGACTCAGGTGGCACCAGTTTCCCATGCTGCTGCCTATCACAGCAGCCAGTACTAGATACTTCACAGTACCAGCTCCCAAGCTATAATCCATGGATCATAGGTGGTCCATGAAGCTGCAGTAAGACCTACAGCTGATCCATAGACTGCACCTCTATAGGGTTTTCAAATTAAAAGTTTGATGATTAGGGTACATGACAGGTGTTCCTGAGAAATGTTGAGAGTTGTCACTGGTGTGTTGGTCCCAAACACTGGGGAACTGTGCTTCAGAGGAAGGTGAAACCCTTGCTATAAAGCCGGGGTGTCA
Organism: Crocodylus siamensis; assembly: GCF_052110815.1. Taxonomy (NCBI): domain Eukaryota; kingdom Metazoa; phylum Chordata; order Crocodylia; family Crocodylidae; genus Crocodylus; species Crocodylus siamensis. The sequence continues at coordinate 72,746,016 of NC_143398.1, forward strand.
AACGTACAGCCTGCAGCTGGATCCAGCCCATGGAGTGCTATGGTATGGTCCACATGTCTAGAACTGACCTGTGCAGAGCTAAGCTGGTGCACAGGCTGAACCAAACCGATACTGCACACAGCATGGGGAGAGGGTTGCAGTCCATGGTGTATGCTGCACATGGTGCCTATGCTGGTTCAACTCTAAGTGCTGGCTCCAGGGCCAGTCCAGATCAGGCTGTGCCACAGCTGACACACAGGGCAGTTCTGATTGTGTGCCACGGTGTATGCCTCATGCTGGCCTCATGTGCCCTGTGTTGGCCCCATTGTGCCCCATGCCAACCCCCTGTGCCATGTGCTAGCTCTGGTGCCTGGTTCTGATCCAGCCCACAGACAGCTTAGTGGTATTGATGAGGGCCTAATAATAGGTTACTAGTACTAGTGTCCATAGTTTGTAGCGAGTGATGGCTATTGAGGTTAAAATTGTTGTGATTGAGGATAAAATGGAAGGGTTGTGCAGTATGCTGTATCTAGAAATTCAAGTGTTGTCCATGGTCTTGTAGATTCTTCTGCCAAGGTGTGATGCCTTTGTGATGTGTGATGTTGATGGGTAGGCTGGCAAAATCTGTGGTGTCAAGGATGGCATTCTCAGGGAAGCATTTATAGATTTTATTGAGGAAATCTATTGTGTCTTATAGAAAATTCATTTTTTGAATGAGAAATGGCTTGAGGATGGTTTCTGTGAATCTTGATTATTCTTTGGAGATGGGTACTGAAGTTGTCTATGATATATCTGCCAGGATTCCCTTCTGAGTGTATTGTAACAGGGAACCCTATCCCTGTTACAAAAAGGAGAGTGCCAAGTGAGAAAAAGCAGCAAGCTCACTTTAAGCCAAGGACTTTTGTAGCCCAAGGGAGAGGGTTGACATCTTGCAGTTGGTGATTGGCAGCACCTGGGCCAAGCAGGTAGAAGGCTAGCCTGCTGACTGTGTGGGAGAGGATAACTGGGATATAAACCTTCCTCAAGGCAGTGGCAGCAGAGAAGGATGGAGCCCTCAAGGGAGGCAAGAGTGAATACAAGACCCGAGAGATAAACTGAGGCCTGAGAAGAGGAGATACTGAAGATAGGAAGGGAATGATAGGGAGTGGGGGTTCCTGAGGAATGGGTGCACCCAGAGGATTGGGGATTACTTATGTTGGCCCAGAAGGGGACCAAGGGATTGGGAGCCCTCCAAGGACTGTTATATTGACCCAAGAGCGGTTTGCTTTGCTTTTCTTGTTTTGTGCTGATTTCTTGGTAACACCTGGTAGATGGAGCAGCTGTGAGGGGAGGTATGGAGGCCGTGGAGCAGAATGCCCAGCACCTGCAATTTTTTCCCTATGAGTTTTTTTAAAGTTTACTCATTCCTTCTTTTTTCTTGTTAGTCTCAGAGAGGAAGGTAGGCAGCTGCCTCTGAGAGGCAGATGCACAGGAGGTGGTCAAATCCCCAGAGCAGCTAGAGGCCGTGAATCATGTTAGGTGGGTTGGGAGGTCAACAGAGTTGGAGCCCCAATGAACACTATAAGGAGAGAACAGTGGGGGAGAAAAGGGCATCTGCACACTACCCAGGTAGGTCAGTAGCCAAAGAAGGAGGAGAAGAGGCAAGGCACCCTCAGCTAGAGTCTAGCCACCTAGAGAAAGCCTCCTATATACCATTTTAACCATAACATCAAGGCATGGCAGACAGAGAGAGGAGTCAGATAAGGAGGCTAGGTAGGCAGATGGGTGCCATAAAGCCACCAGGAGGCAACATGGCCACCCCTGGAGGTGCACCCTGTTACAGCATCCAAGAGCAAGATTTAAGATCTCTCTTTAGTACACCTGCTCCCATTTGCTCATTCTAGCAGCTCTTTGGTCAATATGTTAGTTGTTTTAAATTCCCTTCCAAGGTACACAGATCTCCACATGCAATGGATGGATGCAATGGATCAGGGTTCTGGATTTTGCACTGTGGGCCAGTGTAAAAAACATTTCAGTGCTGATCATTTTGGTACAAAGTTCTTTTGCAGATCTGTGGCAGGGCACTATTTGTGCCTGACACTTTAAGATCATAGTCAAACAGCCAGCAGGTGCTTGATTGCGGCAGCCATTTTAGATCCCTGGCTGCCTATATAAACAGTTCAGTTGCCTGCTGGCAGGCCAGGCAGCAACAGTGTCTGGCTGGGAGGCTTCTTGGAACATCCTGAAGGTAAGGGAGGAGTTGTAGGGGATGGCTAGGAGGTTCCTGGTCCTGGGCATGACCGAGGCATGGTCTTGGGCATGACCTAAAACTGCACCCTGCTGAGAGTGGGTGGCCCGGACCAGACCGGTCAAAAGGGCCAGGGGGATGCCCAGAGGTAGGAGGGCCTGGGGTTTCTGACTGGCTTTGGAGGTGAGGCCTGTATGGCCAAAGGTCCGGGGGGGACCACACCTGAGACGGGAAGTAGTTTCAGGGAGCTAGATAGCCTAAATGAAGGTGTGGTAGGCCTCCTGAATGGAAGGATCTTAGAGGGATCCTGACTGGAGACGTCTGGGACACACTGTGAAAACTATGGATGCCATCTGTGAGGTATAGGCTGTAGTGTAGGGGATATATGGAGCCACAGATAGTGCCCCCTGGCATCGGGGCAAGAAAATGGTCATCCTCCTGCATAATTAAGATAATGAATTAATTAACAATAAGGCATGGCAGGAAAGAAGGTGGGCGGTTGGCCCAGAAACAGGTGGGCGGGCCAAAGGTAAAATCGGCCCCGAGAAAGCCCCCTGCTACAAGAGCTTATAAATCTTAGAAGTAATCTTATAAAATGAATAAGCAAGGAGCACTACTTCCATTTTGTGGCTGAGATATCTGTAAATTCCATATTTTATTTTGCAATATATCTGTAGATTTTACAGAAACTGGTATTATCCTGGTGATGCATATCAGCATGGTTTCTGAATGTAATTGTAATACAGAACAAGTTTATGTAAAAGTTGAATTGTTCTACAATACTAATTTTTGAATATGGTTTCTACTTTTAGTAAGTTCAAATTTAGAAAAAGCCATCATATTTGCTTAGTACTTAATCACGTGCATTGATGTTGCTTTATTTGACTTGTCACTGCATTTACCATAATTGCTCATAAACTGGTTATTTATCAACCTTCATAAAAAATTATACAGGTCTTTATACTGTACCTGCCTGTCTTGTTTTATGTATACTCTGCTTTGGGATTTGTAGGATAAAATGCATATAATTGGGTCTGTAAGTGAATCTGGTCCTTTTATGACTGCATTTCCAGCTGTAAGGCATACATTGAGTGTCATGCATTTAATCTGTTCTATTGCTCAGTAGCATTGCTGATTTTTTGTGTTTGACAAACAGTTTGTACTTTATTGTGTCCTTCAACCAAGTAGGTTGTTGCAAAGGCACGTTCTACATATTCTTCAGGTGCACTTGAAAAACTCATCCATATATATGCAAAAGGAGGTCTCTGGGTAAGTAAATGGACAGTGAAAAGAAGAATGACAGGACAAAGTTGCTGAATTGCAATACATGATTCATAGCTTCCTTTTAAAGTCTGTTCAATTTCCACTTACAAATACAAATTTATGTCTAGTATCACTAGTGATGCAGGATGAATTTTAGTTTTACATCATGGTCTGTCTTCCATATTAAAAAAAGAGCAAAATTATAGGTTTGGCATATAGAACAAATATAGGTTCTCAACCTTGATAGACTCAAGGACCTCCTTGTTAGACTTAAAGCACACCTCATTAGACTTAAGGCACCCCTCAGAAAAGGGCAGCTCTTAGCTTTCACATCTTTTGTGACTGAAAAAATAATAGCACCAGTCTTTTATTGCAAAGCACTCAGACCACAACAGATGAGAGTATTTTTGACACTGGATTCCTATTTGAAATCTCTGGTTTATCTTGTGAATCATGTGTAAGTGTTGGCACACCTAACAGTGCTAATATCATGTGGCACTGTGTGGCACCCTTAATAGGAACTTACAGCACCCTAATTGAGAATCACTGTGTTAGATGATACCAAATGCAGAGGATATTTTGGGGAGCAATGGTCTCAACTTGCAGCAAGGGAAGTTTAGGTTATATATTAGGGAAAACTTTCTCACTGGAGGGGTAATAAGACACTGAAACAAACTACCCGGAGAGGTTGTGGAATCTCATCCTTGGAGGTTTTTAAGACCCAGCTAGACAAAGCCTTAGCTGGGATGATATAGGTGGGGGTGGTCCTGCTTTGAGCAAAGGGTTGGATTAGATCATAGTTTCTCAACCTGTGGTATGTGTACCCGTGTGGGTATTCAAGACACAGACGGGGTACACGGGTACCCCAACACACTCTCTCGCTTGCCCTCTTTTCCTCTCAAACCTGTGGCAAAAAATGTGGTGTGCCACACATTGTGCAGCACTTTAAATTCCCCAGTAATAGTCTGGTAGCCCTCCTAGCTTTGGCCAACATTACCTGTAGCCCAGGTACCTACTTGAGTTGTGCACCCCCATGTAAAAGGTGGCAACTCTACTCACACCAGATCAGACATCTCTCATATCATGGCCTTATATACATTGCCCTTCTTCCAACATACGGCACACAGTAGTCTGCAAATATAAAATCCCCTGGAAAATTGAGTTTTGGGGTACTTAATATAATGTTCAGAAGTTAGTGAGTACTTACTACTTAAAAGGTTGAGAAACACTGGATTAGATGACCTTCTGAGGTCCCTTTTAACCCTCATTGTCTATGATTCTGTGTTCAAAGAAAGCTGACTGGCAAACAGATTTTTATTATCATAGATTTTTTTAAAACGTGCGCTAGGAAGTTAGGTATAATATCTTTCATACTCATCGCTCATGCTCTACTTTCAGTACATGATAGATCAGATGCTACTTTCAGTACATGATAGATCAGATGAGTGGTATGGGGCTGATGCATGAGCCAGATAAGGAGCACATGGTGTTGGCAATGTTAATTACTGTGGCTCCCAGGGTTGCAGCAGCTGCAGCTCCTCCTGGCACCGAATTTCTGGTCCTGAGGCAGACCTATGAGCCAAATGGCATGGTTCCATGGTTCGGATCCAGCCTGTGGGGCTCCTCATATCTCCAGAAATTTGACAAATGGGATGAGTGGCGGCAGCATTAGTTGCAGTGGCTCCATGGAATGGAAAGAAAGCTTTAAACAGCTTGTCAGGAATGATATGTTAGTTACTCCTTTACTTGACCTATGGGAGTGATCATCCTCAACCTTGAGGGATTGTCACTGCAACCGCTGCCATTCGTGCATCCAGTGTCTAACTTAAAGAAGCTCTCGGCCATATGCTGGAGTTGGAGTATTTTGACATGTAGAATTTCTTAATGTAATAGGTGAACTGGTCCTTGTCAACTTTTTGAAGCACCTAAGAGAGAGGATTGTCTGATGGTACAGTGTTTCTTCAGGAGGTAAGTCACTTGAGGTGAGCATAAGTATATATGAATAGGAAGCCTGTCTGAATCAACTCCAAAAATTAACATTAAATAAGTGAAGTAAGTTTAAATGTATAACCTAAGTAAAATCAACATTTGTCTATATTTGTCTATATATACCTATGGTGTATTCTTTAATACAAATACAAATCCATAGAGAAAATATTGGCTCAATGGTGGCCAACATTTGTTGCCTTCCCAAGGCATACTTAACTAAAGTTTTATGCCTTGGATGCCAGAATGGCAACGGGGGGCTCAAGCGTCCAGCCATGTGGAGTAGAGTGTGGAGGGGGAAGGCAGAACATTGTCATGAGAGGAGGTATCACTGCCAAGATATGAGATATGAGGCTTTCCTGGCCCTGCAACTGCTGCAGTTCTATATAGCAGGCAAGGATCCAAAACCTTTAATTCAGTTGTGACTGGAGAGCCAGGGCAGGGTTAACCTGACTCCTGATAATGACATCTGATTCATCCTCTTGCAGTAGCCTTCTCCCTCTCCTCTCACCCCACCACAGGGCAGGAAGCTCCAGCCTCCCTGCCTCCATTTCAGCAGTTCCCTTTACTGAGCATCCACTAGAACTTGCATTCTAACAGAAGCCCCAGTCACTTGTGACACATGTGCCATGGTTTGACCCCACTTGAGACAGATCATACGAAAACTACAAAGATATAGTCATGACAACATAAGAACAAAAGGCTAAATTTTGCTTCTTTTTTCATGCCTACACAGCAATTACCCAGATGCATGAAGACATGAGAGAGAAATAGAACTCTCGATTAGGTGAAAATTTTAAGTATCAAGCTAATGAAGAAAAAACAATTTGGCTTCTTTCTAATAACTTACAACCTGCCCTATCCTCTGTAGGTGTATTTGCAAAGGATAAGGGCCAAAATCAAATAGTTTTACATTTTTAATTCTATTTTTATCTTTTATTACTTTTTAATTTTTTATTCTACTATCCTTATTCTCAGTTTTTAATTTTTATCCTACTCCTATATATTGCTTCATTTTATTTATTTTTATAGATCTTTTAATGAATTAGTATGTACTATTGTCATATATTAGGCTTGATTTTACTTGTGTTTCAGTTAGTATAATGCGTAATGTTATTGTATGCTTTTACCAATGACCATAAAACTTTTAATTTTATTATTATATAACATATAATTTTATTGTTAGTATTCCTGTTTTGTTTTAGTGACAGCTGTAAATAAACTACTGTTATGACTGCACAGGTATAGTTTGGGGCACTTGCACACCATTTACAATTTAGCTCTGGGCACACAAGCATGCGCACATTCTAATGAGCATGTTCAGCCAAGCTGCATGTTGGCCAAGCAAATACGTGATGCTACATGTATAGCAGGCTTCGGCTTCCTAGACAATGATTCCTACATCACGACAAGAGACGTGCTCGGAAAGGATGGACTCCACCTTACCCCTAAAGGTAAGTGTGACAGGAGTATCACTATCGGAGCCTTTCCGGGAGTGGCTCAGCCCTCCTGTAATGGGCCAACCACCTGCTTACTCGCCTGCCATGCCTTGATCTTATTTGATTAATAAGTTGTTGTAATCAGCAGGAGGCTGCCCATTTTACGCGCCCCGACGACAGGGGGTGCTACCTGCGGCTCCTTTTCCTCCCCTACACTGCAGCCCAAGCCTCGCAGATGGTGCTGACGTGGTTTGCCCTGGGCCCTGTAATGTCTTGGCCCTCGTCTTTACTGCTCCCCACTGCCCCATCTCGCTCTGGGGCTCCCCGCTGCCCCCCCCCCTCGCTTGGGACTGGGTCCAATGCACCCTGCAAATGCTGCGCCCTCTCTGGTGCCAGGAACCCCCATGCTACTGGGGAGTCCCTATGAGGCCTCCTCCAACCCCTAATAGCCTCACCCGGTCCTCCAGTTAAACCGTAAACACAAAGCACAAAGCCCCTGGGCTATAACGTAAAACTAAACCGTCCAGTTGAACAACATTTGATCCCTACCGGGAAAAATACTCCAGCCCCTGGCAGTGAACCAGTGGATACTCGTGCAGTCAAACCTTGCCCCTCTCCCCGCACTGGCCAAGCTCCCCCCTCCTTGGCTGCCAGAGGGGAACTGCCAACCTGGCCTCCTGCCTGGGTTTAAGAAGGGCTAAGCCCTGCCCCTTCCTGTCAGCAGGTTTTGCTGGTTGCCCCAGCAACCAGCACCTGTGTTGCCCCGGTGACTGGCAGCTGCGCCTCCCCCTTCTTACCACTAGGGGTCTCTCTTGAGTTGTTTCTGTTCCCAGGTGCAGGGCACCTAAGTGCTCTGAGACAGTAAGCATGTGTTCTCTTCTAGGTTGGCAGATCTCCTCTGGCGGGCTTTAAACTAGGCTGATTGGGGGAAGGGGAAGATGAGGGCGGAGGAAGCCTTGGACTGCTGAACGAAGCAGCACCCACAAGTACAGCCCAGCCTGGACTGATGAGCAAAACATATACCCAGGTAAGCAACAGGGACCAGGGCAATGATGAGATTAGAGGGCCAGTGCACACATCCTCAGGAGGCCTCAACTGCCTCTACACAAATGCTCGTAGTATGGGAAACAAGCAGGAGGAACTTACCCTCCTGCTAGCTGACACCAACTCAGACATAGTGGGGCTCACTGAAACGTGGTGGGACCCAACGCATGACTCGGCAGTGAATATCAAGGGCTATAGGCTGTACAGGAGGAACAGGACAGGGAGGAAAGGTGGGGGCGTGGCACTCTACATTAAGGAGGAATACATATCCTCATCAAGTAACACAGGGTCAGAGGAGGGGCAAACTGAAGTGCTCTGGGTTAGAATACAAGGCAGTCAAAGGGAAAAAGACTTAACAGTGGGGGTCTACTACAGACCACCCAACCAAGGGGAAGAGCTAGACCAGGAATTGTTAAGTCAGCTCATGGAGGTAGTTAGGTCAAAGGACGTGGTCATCATGGGTGACCTGAACTTTCCAGACATCTGCTGGAAAGAGCAGTCAGCCAAGTCCGAACACTCACGTAGGTTCCTAGCCAAAATGCAGGACCTCCATCTAACTCAGGAGGTGCACAGCCCCACCAGGGGAGATGCCTTGTTGGACCTGGTGCTGGCCACAGGCCATGACCTGGTGAGGAGGCTGCGGGTGCTCGACCACCTGGGAGACAGCTATCTTTGCCTGTAGAATTCACCATCCAGCGCAAGGTGGCAAAGGCCTACAGCAAGGCAGCAGCCCTAGATTTCAGGAGGGTGGACTTCAATAAGATAAGGAGAATAGTCGGGGAGGCACTGAGGTCCCGGAGGGGAGGGGAGTCAGGTGTCCAAGAAGAGTGGTCTCTCCTTAAGGAGACTATCCTCCAAGCCCAAAGGGAGGTAACCCCAATATGGATCAAAGGGAGCAAGAGGGTGCAAAAGCCCCCATGACTCACCAAAAGTATCCGAGATTGTCTTCTAGCTAAAAGGGAGGCGTATACCCAATGGAAGGGAGGGGCCATCACCAGGGAAGATTATACTGTGGTTGCTTGGGGATGCAGGAAGGCAGTCAGGAAAGCCAAGGCGGTGATGGAACTGGGACTAGCTACCTGGATCAAGGACAACAAGAAGTCCTTTTCTAAATACATAGGGGGCAAAAAGAAGGTACCAGATAACGTGGGGCCCCTGCAAGACACACTGGGAAATCTGGTCGTCATACCAGACAACAAAGCTAACCTACTTAACAACGTCTTTGCCTCCATTTTCCTGAGCAAGGACCAGATCAGCCCCTGCACTGGGCCCTCTTGGGCCCAAGGGGAGGCACACCCAGACCAAGGGTCAGTGAGGATCTAGTCAGGGAACTTCTGGAGGGACTGGATGTATTTAAATCAGGTGGTCTGGATGATCTTCACCCCAGAGCGCTGAGAGAATTAGCAGAGGTCATTGCGGGACCCCTGGCATGGCTTTACGAGCATTCGTGGTGCTCTGGTGTAGTGCCAGAGGACTGGAAGGGGGCAACGTGGTTCCCATTTTCAAAGAAGGGAGGAAGAAGGACCCAGGAAACTATAGGCCAGTTAGTCTTACCTCAATCCTGGGTAAGCTTTTTGAGAGAATTATCCTGGCACATGTCCACGAGGGGCCAGCAGGGGAGGTTATGCTTAGGGGCAACCAACACGGGTTCATTAGAGGCAGGTCCTGTCAGACCAACCTGGTGGCCTTCTATGACCAGGTCACCAAATCCTTAGATGCAGGGGTAGCAGTAGACATAGTCTTTCTGGAGTTTAGGAAGGCCTTCCTGTCTCTCACCCCATTCTTGTTAAAAAACTGGGGGACTGTGGTGTCAACACCTGCACAGTCAAAAGAGTAGCTAACTGGCTGGAGGGCTGCACCCAGAGAGTGGTGGTGGATGGGTTATTTTTGACCTGGAGAGATGTGGGCAGTGGGGTCCCCCAGGACTCGGTCCTTGGGCCCGCACTTTTCAACAGCTTCACCAGTGATTTGGACGAGAGGGTAAAAAGCACCCTGTTCAAATTCGCAGATGACACTAAGATGTGGGGGATGTGAACATGCTATAAGGGAGGAATAGGCTGCAATTGGACCTAGATAGGTTGCAGGGGTGGGTGATTGAGAATAGGATGGGATTCAACACTGACAAGTGCAAGGTGATGCACCTGGGGAGGAAGAACAAGCAGCATACCTACAAGCTGGGGAACTCCCTTCTCATCAGTGCAGAGGCAGAAAAGGATCTTGGAGTCATCATTGATGCCAAGATGAACATGGGCCAACAGTATGGGAACATGGTCAGGAAGGCCAACCATACGTTGTCATGCACCCACAGATGCATCTCGAGCAGGCGCAAGGAGATGATACTCCCCCTCTATGTGGCACTGGTAAGGCCACAGCTGGAATACTGCGTCCAGTTCTGGGCACCGCACTTCAAGAGGGATGTGGACAACATGGAGAGGGTCCAGAGGAGGGCCACTTGCATGATCAGGGGGCAGCAGGGCAGGCCCTACGAGGAAAGGCTCAGGGACCTGAACCTGTTCAAGAGAAGGCTGAGAGGGGAACTAGTGGCCTGTTACAAACTAGTCAGAGGGGACCAGCAGGCATTGGGGGAGTCCCTGTTCCCCTGAGCACCACCAGGAATGACAGAGATTAAATTCAGATTAGACATCAGGAGGTGCTATTTCAGTGTTAGGATCTGCAACCAACTTCCAAGAGAAGTGATGCTGGCTCCTACCCTGGGGGTCTTTAAGACAAGGCTAGACAATCGTCTTGCTGGGGTCGTTTGACCTCAGTACTCTTTCCTGCCATGACAGGGGGTCAGACTTGATGATCTGCTCAGGTCTCTTTCAACTCTAGAAACTATGAAACTATGAAACATGTCAGCCTGGATAAGTCCCAAAATTGTGGCTGGGCCAAAACCCATGACTAGCAGGTTTTAGATGTAGGAGGAAAGTATTCTTCCCACCTCAGTGAGTAGGACACTCACCCAGGGAGTTAGAGTCCCAAGTTCTACCCCCCTCATCCAGAGGGACTCTGAATCTGCAGGCTCCTATATATGTGCAGGAAGCCTACTCTGACATGCTATAATTCCAGTGTGTCAGAGTAGGCTTGATTAGTTGTGTCTGCTGGAGCAGGGAAATTAACGTGCTCCAGCAGTCTCCAGCATCACATGTATCAGCATTCCCATGCTGAAAAATGGTGGCAGGGCGCTGTAAGTTAAAGCTCAAGCTTTAGTTCAAAGCACCCCACTACCATTTTTCAGCATGGGGATGCTGATACACATGATCTTCTGGGTGATTTTAATTAGCACGGCTCTCAGAACTGTGCTAATTAAAGCTTCCCCAATGCCTTTTGGAGCATGTGTATAAACGTTCCCTATGTCCTGTTTCTTAGTGAAGTGTTCTAAACCACCAGGCCACAAGTGAGACATTATACCACCCTCTCTTTCACCCTTCACTTGAAATCGAGTCCCTGGGCAGTCCAAGGAAGGCAACGTATGGGGCCTCAAGCAAGCCAGAGGGAGTGTTCCTTAATAACATGGATGCTGCCTTTAGTGGCAGGAGGCAGTGGGTTCTAGCCTTGGCGTTTAATATCAATAGGACAGATTTCCCCACTGTTCCCTAACCAATACATATTAAAAGTAAGAACAGTTGGTTAGCTTCAAGAAGTGTTTGGACAGTGCCTAACCTGTGGGCTGGTGACTGGAGCAATTTGCTAGGAAGCAGGAGACTGAAGGCCTTTGCTGGAGGATGGGGGATCAAGAGTTGGATAAGTGTCTTAACTACCAGACTAGTGATTCTCAGCCATAACCTAGTAATTCAGAACCTTATGGTGCCTTGAGATCCTTTCAAGGGTGCTGTGGGGTGCCCTGCACTGTTAGGTGTGCAAACATGATTCACAAGATAAATCCAGATAATTCAAATAGAAATCCATAGTGTTAAAAACATTCTGACTTATTGTAGTCTTTCTGAAGTTTTTGCAGCAGAAAAATTGGTCTAGTGTTTTTCTGTAGTCAAAAACCCACTATTAAGAGCTGCTGCCTTGAGTCTAACAAGGGGAGTCTGGCATCTGAAAAGATAGAACCACTGCACTGGTCTATTGGGCATAAGCATTAGAGGGTCTTCCTTCTCCACTTTGCTTCTAGCAGCTATGCACATGGGGCAGTTCGGTTTTACCACAGAACAAAATGGAATCCAAAACTGTAAAGAAGTGCTGAAAATTGTAGTGACATGAAAGAAGCAGGACCCTAGGATTCTGTCCAAAGACCCTAATATTTTTTGGAAAAGAAAAAATTTTGAGGATTTCAGTCAAGCAACATATAAACCTCTCTAGTGTTTATTTCACTTGGCTTGCACCACTCTTATGGTGAAAAGGGTTCAGAAGGCTGCCCTAAAGAACTTAATCACTTCCAAGCAAAGTGGTTTTATGGCTGCTTCATGTTGATACTAGTATGTAAAGTAGCCAGAGCATACTGGTAAATTTGCCACATGCCATTTAACTTGAGTTACATTACTTGAAGTTATGCCTGAAAAATGAGAGGAGAAACCCAGTGGCTTCTGAATATTATATTTACTCTCATATACTCTGTTTACTTTTGGGTGAAGCTGTATGTTATACCTAGACCACACTAAATCTGTGAAATGTTAAGCAGTGTTAAAGTTAGAACATGTTGTGACCAATTGTATGTTAATGGTTAATACCATTCCTTGCTTGCAGAGTTCTGACTTGCCACTGGAGAGCTGGTGAGCATGAGTGTGGTTAGAATCTAGGATACATGGGCTCTATATCCCTGATCTATGTGGTGCATCCTGGGAGCAGTCCATCCTGGGATGCTAGAGGACTGAAAATTGTTGGGTTTATTTCTATAGAGCAGACCGAAGTTACCCTAACATGAACTAGGTAGCATTAGCCAGCGTTAACCATTGCTGGAAGTGGTATAACTTTGAGATGTTCACAGAACACTTAGCATAAGTTTAGCATGTGGACGCTCACATTTTAAGTACCCTTAGTATGGTGCAGCTTGGCAAGCATTTTCATCCAGCCCACGGCACACACTAACAAACTGTACCCTGCCCAGCCCTTCCGCCCACAAAGGTGGGAGCAAGGTGCCCAGGTATACACTGCCCCCACACATACCCTATTCCACCTCACTCCCACCGTCGTGGCAGAAGTGCCTGGCCTGGCCAGAAGCTTCTGGGCAGCACTGCTCCTGCTGCCCCCAGGGACCTGCTCCACTTCTGTGATCTCCTGCTGTCTCCGAGCAACAGGTAGGAAAGCAGCAGGGCAGAGCTGCAGCTGGGTGGGAGTGTGGCACTTGGGGCTGGGGCTGGCAGCAGCATGGAGCCTGTGCTCAAGGGGGCAGCAACAGTTCAGAGCTCAGGTGGGCAACATGTAGGTGTGAGGGAGGGTGGTGGGGTGTGGGGACCTCCTCACACTTCCCCCCATGGCATGCATCCCTGGCAGGTGGTGACAGTAGCAACAGCAGGAGGTGGGGGCACTCAGGGTGCTTGTGCCTGCTGCAGGCACCCAGAGAGGCAAGGCTCTGACTAGCGCTGCATATTGCAGTGAGAGGCACAGCCTCCACCAGGCTGTCTGTATTGCTAGCACTTCCTCTGACACATGCACAGCCCCTGGACTCACTGGGCATAGGAGGGAAACCCCATGTGCTATAATTGGCTGCCTTCCCCGCCAGGGCTGTGATGCATGTGAGGGAAGCTCCAGATGCCTTCCCTTGTGGGTCAGAGAAGGCAGCCAGGTCCAGTGCCTGGGACTTCCCTCCCATGCCCAGCAAGTGCAGGAGCTGTGCATGAGTGGCAGGTTGTGCCGGCAATACAGACTGCCCAGTGGAGGTTGCGCTCTGAGTGCCCTGCCTGCTGCTGCTGTGCCATGAGGGAGTGGGGGGAGGGATCCCCATGCCCCCCACCCTCCCTCACACCCCGCACTCCCACACCCTGCCCCCAGAACCCCCCCACATATACACACCACCCAACAAACCTTATGCCCCCGAACACATAGCCATGTCCCTCTACAAGACCCCCATACACACCCCCCCACCATACCAAATACACATACACCCACCCTCCCATACCCGATCATACACACATACACTCACCCACACCCCATCATACACACACACACTCACTCTGCCCTCACCATGCACCCCCCCACACAATATACAAGACTAAGAATTTATTTTGAGTTATTATACAATCCTCTCTATATACAGTACGCAACACACGATGATAAAAATATTTTTCATAATAAAATTAAAATATGTTATAGTAGGTGTTTGACTTTTAGTATATGATTTGGTTTTTTTTCTAGTCTGAGGATGGCAAACCCCTCCCCCCTGCAAAAGTATTTCCAGAGTGTAGGAGGAGAGACTCCTGGTGGCCAAGTTCAGGGATTAGGGATGGGACTTCCCGTCCCAAGGTGGTGACAAGGGGGTGGGGCAGCAGTCATGGTGCAGGGCTACCCATGCAACCCTCATTAAGTGGCCCTCCCCTCAAAATAATTGCCTGCCCCTGGTCTAAGCATAATGTGTAACTTCACCCATTGTTTATCTTAGCCCCTCTTTTTATTTGTTTGCACTTAAATTTCAATACATTGCCACTTTCAAATTCTTGCCTGATTATAGCTGAGTACAGACACAGCTTTAATTGGGTAACCCGTTGAAATGCTTTCTTAATTGTTTTAAATAGCTATATACTGATAAAATTATTACCATTGGATTATATATGTTTTATGTGTGGTCAGCAGAACATGGACATGTTTTTAATTTCAGTGTTACATTCACAACTCAGAAAGAGTTAGAATTACCAAAGGGACATCATTTATAGAATACTCTATGCTTTGTTGTGTCCCCTGTAAATAAATAAGATCTCATTACTTCTGCAAAGTCTTATTTCTCTTAACAATTTGTTTAGAAAGGATGGACACCTTATTGTACAAAAGGCTAGCAAGTGCTGCTGAACCATTTTCATCTTGATCAAGTTTTGTTTGGATATTGGAAATAAATGATGCATGGATCTCGTCTGTCCTCCTGCACAGGGATGCTTTTAATCTAAAACTAAAAGGAAGACAAAATGAAAGTTCCTGATATTAGTGAATATTATTATTGTTTTTATCAGCCTGGAAGCTAACCTAATTTTACTGTGAATGTCATGATTTGCCAATATTATAGACTTGCCCTACTTCACCCCCACTGCACACATAGCAAATAGCATTAGATAAAAATCTCTTTGTTCAATATGGTAAACTTTTCACACATCAAATATTGATAATCCATGGTGACCACATACAAAAGAATGTTCTGGGATCAATTAAAAATGATTTCTTGCTCTTACAAGGCACCTTTAATCTGAGTACCTTAAATAATTTTGCAACCTTAATAAATTAATTCAAGTAATACATTTTCAAAACAGCCTTGTGAACTAGATTTGCAGCTGAGTAAACTAAGGCATAGAGAAGCAGAATAATTTGTCCAAGGTCACAGAGCCAATCACTGGCAGAGCCAAGAATAAAATTAAGGGTTCTTGGCTTTTGGGCAATCATTTAGATTTGTGTAAAATGGATGTGAAGTGCTACTGAAACAGAATATTGGCTTCTTATTGACTGTGTATTTGCTCTGCATATATATAATTGACAACCGACTATGAAAAGCAGGGAAGTATAAATTTTCCAAGGGATTGTACCTGTGCATGGGAGGGTTTTAGGGAACACTGAGTAAGGCAGGTGGACTAATGGGAATATACTTCCCCACACCTGGTTTAATTTGATGTAATTGTCCAAATTGAACGCGGAGAAATGTTAGGGCATTGTAACCTAATGCTGAAGATAATGTAGACTGGTGGAGGAAGGAACACTCAGGCTTAGGGAGGCAGAAGTATTCACTGGAAGAGATGACAACATGTCCCCTCAGCTCATGTAACTATAGGAGGATTGGGCTCCAAGACAAATTTTCTGCACTGGTGCAACTGAGAACAGAATTTTTCCCAATATGTACATTATGGAGATACATGTGAAGAGCACCTGTAATGAGTGGAATATAAATACTGAGATAAATGACAGCGTGGACATTTATGAGCCATTTAAAAATAGACATTGACTGTGGTGAGGGATGAAATACCATTCCTTTGGCCCTTAAAGATAAAGAAATAGCCTAATAAAATATATAAAAAGATGGGTTTTTGCAATTTTACTTCTATTAGTTTTATTACAAATATGTGTGAAATGCCATAATGATCTACATGCTTTATATTTCTGAAGTATGCAGTTAATAGGGTTGAGCTACAATCAAATTGTAGCTTACATCAGAGCCATGTTACATTTTATATTATACATAGCTAAAAATAGTTCCTCTTCTCCACTCTGTGCATCTTGTACTGCTCTTATAACACTTCCATGTCTCTAGCCTTCAAGCCTCATTTTTTTGTCCTGTACTTTACCTTTCTATTCCTCCTCCTCCTTCTGCTTGCCAGTTCTAAATTTAAATATATTTATATAGCAGAAGATTTTTATAGCTTTAATATTCTAATAATGTACTAAATTTTATTGATGCGTTTCCATCACATTTTATATGAGCTAGTACAAAATAGTGAAGAGGTGTGTCATCTGCATTTTTAGCTCGTGAGTTTAATATATAAAGAGATAATACATCTTATTATTTAAATACCCCTTCACACAAGGGAAATGAGAGCACTGTATATATAACAATCTAACAGCACTGACATGTTGTATTAAAAAAATAACTGTATTAACACATGCTCCTATTTGTGGGTCAAGATGGTGGTTAAATGATTTTGGAATACCAACTTGGTCTTCAAAATCTAAAACGGGTGGATAGTCAAAATAACAGAAAATATGAGAAACCAAAAAGCTGTTTCCCACAAGATCTAATCTGACCCCTGACACCTGCAACCTACAGCTTCGCCATCTGGACAGGATATATAACAGGATGTAAAAAAATCATCAGTTTAGTTAAATATAAAAGATCAAAAAGAACCCTTTGTGTACCTTCCTGTTGTAAATATAGGGTTGTAAAAATATTAGTAATCAAGTTGACAAGGAACTGTATTTTTAAACTCTTTCCTCACACTCTCATTTGTATATCAGCATCCATCAAGAGAAGACTAAGAAAAAAAGTTATAAAAGGCCAGGAGCTAATTAAAGCTCAGGATTTCCAGTTACCATAAAATTTCTAAATTTGGCTTCAGTTCAATTTGGAACAGAAATAGTTTTGGTTCTACATTTCCCATGAAATAGGAATGCTATAAAATTTCATCTCAGGGCCCTTCTAGGTATTCAGGTAAATGTGTGATAGGATCTGATGTGTAATCACACCTTTTGACATGCCACTCATGCATGACAGGAGGTGTGATTGAGGAATCCAGCATCAGATCCAATCGTGTCTTATTGTGTGTGCAGGGGGAGGCTGGGATCACTTCCCTGGGATCCCCCTTCTCCTTCAAGTAGTAAGCTCCCATGGCTATGAATCCTGCAGTTGATGAGGTGCATAGGCAAGGCAGTGGGTGGTGCACCCCTGTGGCTGGGAGCATCAGCTGATGGGGCTCCCAGCCACAGGGGAACACCTGACCACATGGTTAATTACTGGCATGATAAGAACAAGCTGCCATTTTTTTGCAGAATAACTTTGTGGCATATTCCTTGTTTCATCAAGCCATTAATTGATTGAACATGTAGGTAGGTTACAATTTAAGATATGACTGGATAACCCCACCTTAAGTGTAAGGTGTAGATGGGGCCTTAGAAACATACTGACAAAAGAAAAGGTGCTTTTCAGGACCTCTGTGACTGCTGACTGAAAGGGATCTGTTTCTTCTCAGGCTCCCTGCACTGACCAGCAGCTGTGACTCAGACCAGCCATGGGGAGAGCTGGGGTAGGGAGTCCAGACCTTCTGGATGTTCGCAATTTGGAGGCCATTTGTGTGGTAACAGCACTGCAGAACCGCATGCTTGGTGAAGTGGGGAGGCCAATACCTGGCAGGGTCATAAAATGAAACTAGTAGGTAGCAAGTTTAAAATGAACACAAGGATGTTTTTTCACACAGTGTGTGGTAAAGTGTGGCCTTTTTATGACCCTGCCTAGTCTTTGCCTCCCCACAAAGTTTACAACACCTTCACCACACAATAGACTCCAAACTGGGGCTGTTGGTTGTAGCCATGTTGGTCTAAGGACATCAGCAGACAAGGGTCTTTGGGTGGATGTGATATCTTTCATTAGACCAACTGAGTGTTCTCCAAATTGGGAATACCTAATGGACTGGACTCCAAGCCCCTCTGGTTCCCCCACATGGCTGGTCTGAGTCACATCCCCCCCCCTTTTTTTTTTAAAGAAAATTTTTGTATTCCAAGCCAAATCAGCCAAATGAAGTCAAAATCCATGAGTCAGTCCAGAACCAAAAGTGGCCCTACAACCGGAAAACATCCTCTACCCCTGCCAGGGGCTTCAGATATTTCCAAAGTCTTTTGGTGGGCATCCTACATGCAGGCCCAAGCCCGGAGGTGTGGGGTTTGAATGACTCTAGTTTCTCCTGCCCTCAGCCCTATGGCCACAGGAGCAAGCTAGGGAGGAGCCTTCCATTTCCATCAAGTGGGCTTTAAGCCCTGACACCTCGGCAGGTACTAAGCCACACCAGAAGAACAGTTGTCCCCTGGGGGCTTAAGGAAAACTGCCTTCATGGACCCAGATACATGGTGTTTCCCCAACCCCTGTGGGCGCTACTTGCAGGGAGTCTGGCAAGAACTGGGTCCTTTTCTGTCCTCAGCCGCAGAGGTGCTGAGGGACCTGTGTCCTTCCAGGGAGGGTGCCGGGGTGTTCCCAAGGCCCCGTCTGCACTCCACCCTTAAGAAGGGATCGACCAGCCCCCCACGTCTATAGCCACATGTCTGTAGCTACACTTCAGTCAGCGACGGCTGATGAAACCAGGAACAAGCCACAAAGTCGTTTCGCCAACGATGTGGAAGCTCCTCTCCCCAGCGCTGTGGAGGCGGCGGGGCAGGGGCGGGGCGGGGCAGCCGCAGGTCCCAGAGCCCGGGAGAGGAGCGGCGGGGCGGCGGGGCCGGTTCACCCGCGCTCTCCGCCCCGCGCCACGCGGCCCGGCCGCCGCCCTTCAGCACCTTGGAAAGGGCCGGCGGGGGGGCGGGGCCTGGGGCCCGACTCGGCCCCGCCCCCGGGAGCTGGGCCCCGCTCCTCTGCGGGACCGAGGCTCCCAGCGGCCGAAGAGAACAAGCCCCGCCCACCCCACGGCCCGGGCCGGCGCCCCTTAGCGGGAAGGGGGCGGGGGCGGGGCGAGAGCCGTCCCGGCATGCAGCGAGCGGCGGGTTCGCACCAAGATGGCGGCGCCTCTGGATGAGTACGAGAAGGAGGCGGGTTGCGTCCCCATTCTGCACCCCGAGGTGAGGCCCAGCCCGCTCCACTCCTCTTCGCTCGCGTGCGGCTCGGTCCGGCACGGGCGGGTGACGTCGCCGTCGCACTTGCTCCCCTCCATCCCTGGCTGGGGCGGCCGCGGCTCGGCCTGGCGGGGCCGGGGCGGGGCACGGGGCTTCCCCCGCGCGGGCCCGTGGGGGTGGGCCGCCTTCCCTTCCTGCCCGGCTGCCGCAGCAAGCTGCGGCCCACGGCAGTCGCAGGCGCTGGTCCCGCGCTGGCAGGTCGTGCCGCGGCCTCCGCCCGGATCCCGCTGTCTCGGGGCAGGGCCTCGTGTGCCGGCGGTGGGCAGCTGTCACAGGCAGGAGGGGTTTTGGCACTGTCTTCGTGCATTTTAGGGCTGGCAGGTTTGTTTTCTTTATGGGTCATCAGCGCAGAATCGCAGGGTGGAGGGTGCCCAACCTGGCCAGCAAATGTTTCCTGCCTGAACTTTCTCCCCGCTTTGTGCCAGGGTTCATCAGCTCTGGTTTGCAGGTGGGGAAAAGCTGGAAGTCTCAGTTGTTGAACAGACAGCGTTCCCTTTACTCAGTCGGTACTGTCAGGATGCTTTCAGGTGCCTTTAGGCTAAGCTGAGGCTCTAGTCTGAATGGGACTGTTCATTCTTCCTGCTCACCTGCCTTTCCTGGCTGCACTTAGATCTGGAAAACGCTGGTTGTATTACCAGTACCAAGCAAAGCAGAACCAGTGGCTCTGCAGGTTAAATGTTAGACCGTGCCCTATGAACAAAAGGTCCTTGACGGCACCTTAAGGTGTTTAAGTAACCATGCGGTATGTTTCCTCTTGGGGCCCAGAGCACTTACCCAAGTCATGGCTTTGAAAGGATCCTCTTGATATGGGAAGTTCCTCATGTCACTTCTGAAAGTTTTTTCCCTAATTGTCCTGCATCAGTCTTCTCACATTTTTCATGCAGCTGATGGTTACGCCTTTGGATAGACTTTAAGAAAAATGCTATCTTGGGCAATTAGTCTCAAACAAGTCCACTCCTACAGTGTTACCCATGCAGGTATACCTGGCTTCCTGACTTCATTGGATCCTCACATAAAGGCAGATGTTTGTCTGCCAAGTTCTCAATGTGGGATCATAACCTTAGTTTTTAGATGGGTAATCTGAATCGCGAGAGAACAAAAAATAAAGCGTGCACAAACTCTCCAGAAAGCCACTGAACTCTAGTGCTGAAAACTAGGTTGTCAGTGTCACTTTGGAACAGTTCCTTTATTTACAAAAGTCTATGACAAACAGAAATATGATGTCACTATAAATTGCTTGAAGAAGGTTTTGGTGTTGTAAAGCAGAATATTGTAATTCACGATCTAAAAGATTTACAGAGTAATAAGAGAACAAATAGATGCACTTTTCTTTTTACTTATCAAACCAAGTGTTGTCACAGTGTTTAAAGGACAGTTCTGTTCAATAAACAAAACATTGCCAATTTGATACAGCTTCTGTATAGAGTCCATTTGCAGGGTTGAGGTTTGAACTCTTGTTTTACACTCCATATAAACTTCATATAAATTTCATTGGACAGAGGATCAGAGGTTTAATTCCCCGAGGCAGGCTCTTTGAAATGGAATGGATTTTGTTAATATTTATGATGTTGGAGATGGAAAAAAGCAAATCCAGAATGGCCTTTTAAGAGCAAGGGTCCCATGCATACCCATGCATATCATTGCTCATGTGAAGAAGCCTGTTGAAAATAATGGGGACTGGTTCCAGACAAAACTGTGCACTTGAGTTCATTGTTTGAAGGTTGGTGGCTTACATAACAGTTTTATCCCTTTGTGTTTTGAACATAAATACTGCAGGTATACACTGAACCCTCTAATTAGCATGTCTGTCTCTCATCATATTTTTTTCATCTGGCCGTACCGGTTTGTGTGGTTCTGTAGAGTTGTTTTCAATGTCATATACTCAGTATAAAAGAGGATTTTGGAAACTACTACAATTGTTCAAAATTAATAATGTTGTTAAAAGGCACCAAACCTCTCCAGATGCTAAAAGATTGATTTAATTTTATTTTCTCAAGAGGTTCAACTGTAAAACACAAGATCAATAATGAACTGGTGTTATGTCTTGTGGTTGTGTCAAGGTTGACTGTGTAGTTCTGCTAATAGGTCAGGTCAGTGGCATGGGCCTGACTGGACCCACACACGGAGCATCCATTTTCGATCTGGAGTGAGCCCTGTGTGTGTGGCATGATCCTGCCCCAGTGGCTACAGAACTGTGCAGCATGGCTCTGGAGTCCCAAAGTGGCCACTTCAAGGCTGTGCTGCTTGCTGCAGCTGCTCCAGGAAGCAAGCTGCAATGAACGCTCTGCACCCATAGGTAGTACCCAGGGTAGATGCTGTGGGCCAGATGTGACTGATGACCTCTGGAGATCCCTTCCATCTGATTCTATGGCCCTCTAAACTTTGGAGAGCAAAGTTGAAAATCAGAGTCCTTTACTTAGTTTGTAAACTTTTGTGGGCAGGGAGTGTCTTTCTGTTCTTGATTTGCAGTGTCTCACCTAAAGATATACTGGTCCATAACTGGGGGGCCTGAGGCAGTGTGATATCTTTACCACAGTACCAGCCTGCCCCAAAAAGGAGTGCAGTCTAGGTTAAGGGATTTGATAGGAGAAGGTTTCATTTTACTTTGAGTAAACAATATTTAGCATTAGATAAAATCAAAGTATATCTTTTATAGATGAAGGTGTAGCTACATAACAGATTTCAGAAAATAACAATAGGGAATCCTTGATGACTTACGTTTTTAGTGGAGTTGTTGCATCTCCAACATTTTCATTAATGTTTTGGAAATAAATATGAAATGCCTACAATTTTAGATTTTGCAGATGACACAAAGATGGATGATGTGGTACATAGGGATGAAGCTAGGATGGTCATACATGGCAGGGGTTGCTAGGTACACTATTCAATAAGATATATTTTTAATACAGCCAAATGCGAAGTAATATATTGAGCAGCATGGAATGTGGGGTATACCTATAGAATGAAAAACTTTATGGTGAAAAGCAGTCACTTTGGTGCAGCTGGGGTCACCATGGAGACCTAGCCAAGACATGAGGGCAGTGGCTGCTGGGAAATGGAGTCTGGCTGCCAGCCAGATGAGCCATTTTGTCCACCTCTGGGGTAGGGGCTGATCTTGATGGGCAGGGGCATCGCCATGCCATTCATGTGGCCTGCAGGGCCAAAGCTGAGCATTACTGCTGTAGGTGATTTAATGATCCCATTGACCTTAGATCCATAGAGGTGATTAAACTATTGTTTCATAGATTTCATAGACGTTAGGGCTGGAAGGAACCTCAGAAGATTATCGAGTCCAGCCTCCTGCCCAAGGGGCAGGAAGTCAGCTGAAGTCATAGGATCCCAGCAAGATAAGCATCCAAATTTCTCTTGAAGGTGTTCAATGTAAGTGCTTGAACCACTTCCGATGGCAGGCTGTTCCAGACCTTGGGGGCTCGGACAGTAAACACATTCTTCTTTATGTCCAGCCAGAAATGATCTTGCAGGAGTTTATAACTGTTCGACCTTGTCATCCCTTGGGGGACTCTGAATAGTCATTCCCCCAGATTCTGGTGGTCACCCCAGTTACACTTATAGGTAGCCATCAGATTGCCCCTGAGCTTGCACTTTTCCAGGCTAAAGAGTCCCATAGCTCTCAGTGTGTCATTGTAAGGTCTGCTTTGGACTAATCTCATTCATAATAGGTACAAAAATGTGCTGCTTAAAAGTGTGCTTAGGGAGTATTTGTGCTAAAACTTCACAGCCATTTCAAAAAAGGTAAAATGTAGGGCTGTGTGAAGCTTCAGTCGGTGATTCAGTTTGGCAGACATCTGGTCCAAGTTTTAGAGGCCAAAACTCCGACTCAAACTGGGACCTCTTTAACCTCTCCAAATCAAATCAGAACCCTCCAAATCGATTTGGAGAGATTCGATGATTTGGACACAGATGCAGCCCCAAACGTTTCCTCTACATACTAGTCTCTCACGCTTAATTTTGGCGATGCTGGTAGTTGGATTGGGATGCTACATTTTCTTAGGAAATGTATTTTACACTGCCTATAATTTGTCTTGCATGCAGATATTTTTAACATTACCTGAAATGCAGAAAAAACTTAACTCTTCCAAACTCCAAAAATATACTATCGGAGAGAATATTTTTTAAGTTGTTAATGAAATTTAATTTTTTTCAGTCTTATAAAGATAGAGTTGAGCCTACTAAGCTATTATGGAAACATGGCAGTTATCAGCTATTATAAATCTCTTTTCTGGCCCCCTTTGTAAATGTTTTGACGTAAAAATGACCAACCTGTATAAAGACAAAGGAGAAAAGTTCCTGAAAGGTGAAAGAGGACTTGTCTAAGGTGGTGTTTATTAGAAACATTACTCTGATCAGAAGCATTTCTCTTTATTTTTGCTTTGTTGCTCAGTAACTTACTACTCCTCAGACTCTGTCTGTAGTTATACCTCATTGAGTGTATGTACCATGTGACTATTTTTGAGGGCAACTCTCTTGTTCGTTTGAGGCCATTCCTCCTTCTGTTAAGCTACTGAGAGTAGAACTGGCTGTTGTAGTCCCAGTCTTTCAGCCTGGTTTTCATGTAGTAAAGCATTCTGTTGAAGTCATTGGGTCTGGATGTAGGTACTAATGGGCCATAGTTTTAATTTAGTCTGTACATTTAGTCTGGTTATGTATCATGGAGAGACTGGAGTCACTGCAGCAGCTAGCATTCAAGACTCCATTTTAATGCTGATTGTCATTTCCTTTGTGATTTAAAAGAAAAGAAAGTCTGTCACTGCTTTGAATTTTTAAGGTTAAGTACCACTGACAATAAGAGCTTAGCTTGTCTTGTCATTAGATTGTGAGGCGAGAGGGGGCCATTGTGATTATCTTCTCTGATCCCTTGTCTAACACTGGCCACAGGATATTTCTGAGTTATGATCTAGTTTAGGACTGTCCAGCTTCAAGCACCCAGGGGTGTATGACCCAGGGGTTGCACCAGAGGTGGGGGAAGGTCCTATGTTGCAGGTGGCCATGGGCCCCCCAGACTACGTGTCACATGCATGTAGGTGCTTACCCCCTTGCTGCACCATACTGCACTGGCTTCCCTAACTGTGGACTGCTTTGCCCTGCTCTGCCACCCCTTATTGTTAGGGACACGCAGCAGAAGCTGAAAGAGGGAGGGGGATCCTGGAGATCATTAGCAGCTGCTGCAGCTAGAGTGGAACAGCAGTGGCAGCTGGATAGGAACCTGAGGGCTTCATGTTGACTCTTTATGGGCTGCCCGTTGCACAGCAGTGATATAGTTCAAAAAAGAATTTTCTGTCAATATTTATACAGCTGTGATATAAAAGAAATTCAGTGTTGGGGAATAGTCTTTGAACTTTGGCAAGTTATTCCATGGTTAATTATCCTTGCTTGTGGGTGTATATGTATAATGCTTTATTTCTAAAGTTAACTTCCATTTCCCATTGTCAGATTTTTTTATACTTCAGTCTGCTAGATAGAAATATCCATCGCTACCAAATTTCCATTCCCCCCCATAAGTACTTATGCCTTGCAACCATATTCACCCTTAACCTTGCTAAGTTAAACCAGTTGAGCTCCTTCAAGCTTTCTAAACCTTTAGTCATTTTCATGGCTCTTCTCTGAATTTCCTCCTATATCCTCCTTGAGTTGTGGATAT
Organism: Crocodylus siamensis; assembly: GCF_052110815.1. Classification (NCBI taxonomy): domain Eukaryota; kingdom Metazoa; phylum Chordata; order Crocodylia; family Crocodylidae; genus Crocodylus; species Crocodylus siamensis. The sequence continues at coordinate 72,771,061 of NC_143398.1, forward strand.
GAGAATTAATCAGTATTTCAGTAACATTTTGAATTAACATCTGAACAGAGGTGAGAGAACCTCCTTATTCTGACTCTGTGTTCTTTTCTCTATGCATCCAAGGATCCCACAGGCCTTTTTGGTTACAGTGTTGTACTGGAAGATGGCTGTCTCCAGTAAAAAAAAACCCAAACAAACAAAAACAAAAACCCCGCCAGAAAAACAGAAAAAGCCCCTCAAAACCAAAATATAAATTTCGAGTCACTGCTTGCTAGTATAGTGTCCCGTCCTCCCGGTATGCCTTGTATTCTTTGCAAAGAACACATTATCTGGAAGTATTTGGTCCTTTAAAAATGTATTTGTGTCCAGTTAACTCAAGTGATTCAGGTTGTTTTTTATTGTTGATCTGTTCCCCTCACAATTTATTACTGCTTCAGTCTGTCTATTAAGTTCAGCCTTTATCATTTATGACTTTGTTTTTTCACTAATGACTTGGATTCTCCCCTCCCCCCACCTCTGCGGAGAGGAAAGAGGACATAGGTCTTTTCCAGATTAAATCTTTGTAGAAATGAATAAAGTGATTTTTTTCCCCCCAGGGCCTCAACCCCCCTCCCCAAAATGTTTATAGCAGAGGCAGACAACAGAGTGTTGATGTCTAATGTGCAGGAAACATGATTTAGAAATTAAACTACACAGCTTCTCTTGTAACTGTAGAACAGGGTTGGGCAAAATATGGCCTGCAGGCTGCATCCAGCCCACTGGGCAATTCCATCAGGCCCACAGGGCCCCTCCATGAGCCCCGTGTAAGCCCTGGCCTTCACTGCCCCTCTGCAACCCAGAGTGTCCCTGCAGGAGGTATGGCTCTGGTTGCTAAGCAATGCCCCCCCCCAGCCCTGAGACAGGGGGTATTAGAGGCAAGACGTGTATGCTTGGCAGAGGCTTTTGCTGGTGATCCCATGGCTGTTTCCAGCACTCCCTGCCTGTAAGAGTGGGAATTCAGGTAAGGGCCCCACCAGGCTGGGGCCAGGGACTCCCACTGGGGGAAAGGGGAAGAAGTGCTTGGAGCTGTGCGCTATTGGACTGGGTCAGGCTGGCCCTGCACACTGCCACCAGTTGTGGCTGGAGATTGGGGTGGGAGCTGCGGCTGTGGGGCTGAGTTGCTTTGTCCCCACACCCTGCCATCACATGCAGCTAGGGACTTAGGTGGGCTAGTCTGGCCCCACATGCTGCTGCCACTTGCAGCTCCCGCCTGAGTCCGTGGCTGCATGATATGGGGCTGGGTGAAGCTGGTACTGCACCCTGCCATTATGGGTGTCTGGGGACCTGGGCAGGAGTGCTATGGGGCTGGTCTCATATGCTGCCACCACTTATGGCTGCAGACTGGGGTGGGAGCATGAGAACTATGCGCTGTGGGGCCCAGCGGGGCTAATCCCACTTGCTGCCATCCCATGCAGATTCAGGGACTGGCATACTCTGGGGACTTCTAGGGCCCCCCCACATGCACACCCCACCCTTACCATATCCCCAAACATTCCCACACCCCCTCACCATAGGTCTTCACACACCCACACTCTCCCACAGCTCCCATTCCAATCACATACCCCATGCCTCTATGCATCCTCCCACCCACTGTCTCCCACACACCCTAACCACCATGCACACACACCCCCACTCCCCAACTATACCCCCCATATACACTTCCTTAGCCCTGCCCCACAAGATACAAGAGTGAGACTGTATTTTGAGCTGTTATACAGTCACCTCTACATACACTATGCAAACACACTTGGATCAGGACAAAAATATTTAAATATTAAAAAATAAAATGAAATAAGTTATAATAGATGTTTGGGTTGTGGGTTTTTTTGGGGGTGGGGAGGGGGTTAGTATATGATTTGGGTTTTTTTTTTTCCCCCCTGGTTTCAAGAAGGTGGCACCCTCCCTCCCAAAAGGAGTACTTTCAGGGCAAGGGGAGGGATTTTCGGTGGCAAAGGTCAGGGGCTACGGGGTAGGACTTCTGGGTCCAAGATTGTGACCAGGCGATGAGGCACTCATCAAGGGGTGGGACTTCCTCTTGCAGCCCTTGACAACTTGCCAAAACTACTTAAGCAGTCCTCCAACTGAAATAATTGCCCATCTCTGCTCTAGAAGCAAATTGATAATGTGCACCCACAATTGTAAAGTGCCCTGAAATCTTCAGGTGCAAGAACATGCATGTGCAGAGCATTGCTAACCAGGCATTTTAAAACAACTATCTGGTTTTAAAGAGAAGTCATTTGGTTCTACAGCCTGTCCTAATCTGAGGCAACAGTATCTCGCTGTCAGAACAGGCCTGTGTTGTAGCTTTTGTTTGACCTCTTCATCCCTGCTCTGTCGTATCTGTCTCTGCAGGCAGAGGTGACCAACCTGCAGAATAAGTGCACGCAGCAGATGCAGCATGAAGAATAGCAATAGATAGGGCATGGACGAGAGAGCACGGCAGTGGTTTGGTAAGGGGCTAGGGGTTGGAGTAGCACTTGGAGGGGTGGGACTTACTTTGAGCCATGTCTGCCAGAAAGGTTGATGCTCAGTGGTTCAGATGGATAAATGAACCGTGTATTTCCATAAAAGTATGTATTGTATGATGCAGGACTCTGGAGGCATGGTTAGTTTAACAGGCACCCTTCAGTTTAACCTGGCATCCTTGCTCATGCAGTTATGGAAGACAAAATATCTACATTTATCTACAAAAAAGGATGCTTTTAAACCCCCAAATTAGGGGATTCCAAAAAATCCCAACTAACAGGGGAGGAGTTTGAGGAGGGAAAAACACGAAACAGAATGTGTCAGAACAAGGAAAAGACTAATTAATTTTGAGCTTCCTTTTATGATGGTGTGATTTGATCATTCTAGGTGCCTCGCTATTCCGGCTACCAAATGAGAGATGCATAGGCCCCTGCCTTTGACACTTGTCATTTCTGTAAATGTGTACTTATTTTTTATCAAGTATGAAGAAATGCATTTCTTCATCCCAGAATAATAGCCTTAAACTGATCCAAAATGCGTGTTAATACACAAAGGTTACAGGACTACAAGATGACACAACCTTTTTGGAAAAGAAATCAAAATCGTATAAAGAAAAATATGGTTGGAAGAGACCTTAGAGCATCTGCTGTACCCGCCTACTGGATTGTCCCTGTCTAAACCATTTCATCCAGCTGTTGGATCCAGCCCATAGAGCCAAGGGCGTCAGCGGTGTCTGGCAGTGAGGGGTTTTCACTGTGGCTGAGCAGAATTGTGGAAAAAGCAGCACTGCTTGCCAGCTTCTGGCAGTGAACCTCAGATGTAAACTGGGTCATTCTGGCCTGCTGCCCAAAAACACTGCTGACAGCTGCTCTAGCCTGGTCCTAAAAAAAATTCTGATGGTGGGATCTCCATAACCTCTCTAGGTAATCTGTTGCAGTGCTTAACCACCCTCTTAGTTAAAAAAGTTCTTTGTAATACCAGATTTAAAATTTCATTTTTCCAGTATAAGATGTACAGGTAACTTTTTTTTGTTGGGTCAGAAAGAAAAATTATGTGCATATATGCAACTAGTTATTTTTGAGCAACTTTTTATATGTTGGTCTCAAGAAATATACTGTATTTACTTGAGTAGAAGATGACCTGGATTATAAGGTGACCCCCAAATAATTAGGTTCTATATATGGAAAATTTATACATTTGCTATATTATTATTGGAGGTTTGCCCTGAATTTGTCCCTCTCCCAGTGCTACAGCAGGGAAAATTAAATTTGAGGGGTGGGATCAGGTAGCCCTTTTGATCTCTGCTTCCACCTAACTTTTTGCCTGGGGAGCCCCTTCTCCCTCCTTACTTTCAGACCCTGCTCTCCCAGAGTACATTGAAGTGAGGAACAAATTTGAAAACAACAGCCTTGAAATGAAACATGGCTATAACAATTTGCATATAGCATCCATACACTTGATTGATGTATGTTATCTTTTTTTTTTTTTTTTGAGTTTTAGTATAGATGCTGTATAAACTCTGTTTTGAATAGCACTTTGGCACCTACTTATATAGTACAAATTATTTGTGATATTAGTCAGAAGCCAGAGGCTTGTGATTTATCGTTTAATTCATTGGGCTGCGCCCCATCAGAGTCAACAGTGTTTCAAGCCCTGGTGACCCCACAGCTTTGTACTGCTGTGTGTGTGTGTGCACGCCTTTCCCCCAACCAAGATTCATTTGCTAATTAGCCACCACTCATAACTGGAACTCAAGGTTCTTGTCTCAAGTCCTGTGATACTCCAAAAATTTATATGCAGGTGAGATGTAGGGCAACCTTGTTTTGATTCATCTCATAAAGGGTGGAGTCATATTAATTGTGTATGCTAGGCTGAGAGATGGGGGGTGACAGAGGGTTTCTAGGTAAACTGTTTTGTGATGTCTGCTAGGCATTTAAAGCTATTAAAGGAACAGGAATCAATGGGAATGGGTAAGAGGTACACCTAGCTGTGGGAGTGAAGAGGAAGTAAAAATGTGTGTAGTGCAGTGGCTCACTATGACTTGAAAAAGAGTTGGCGATGAGGGGGACTGCACTTAATGGGCACTACTATATGTCTTATTCAAATGGGTTGTGCTAACCTTGTGGTAGGTTCCCATCAGCATGTTTGCTTAGTGTGAGCCTTGTGTTTTTATAGTCATGCTCAGTATTGGCTGGATTTATTTACCTTCATAGTTGGTTTTCATTGCTGAACACATGCTGCTTTTGGCAGTAGTTTAATGATATATAGTGTATTTAATGAAATTTTCTTGTATGCGGTTATCAGATGAGGGGCTTTTCTCCATGCTCATTGCAGGGGGTGGAACCTTGTATTGTATTTGAGTAAATATGCTAAATAAAAATTGTACTGTTATTTGTTATATCAGTTGCAATTTTTCCCCATGTAAAATCATATCTGAATATTTTAAGGTAATAAAACACTGAAGTAACAAAAGTATGTGTAAAAAAAAAAAACAAAACAAAAAAACAAAAACAAAAAAACCCCCAAAAAAACAAAAACCAGAGCTCACAGGTAGAGTAGTTGTATTGTAATTAATACCCCCCCCACACACACACACACATTTTGTTCACTACTTTTTACCAAAATGAACTTCTAATGTCTTTAACTATTCATCCTTTGCTTTAAGTGCTTCTGTTTTGTAAATAAGTAGCTGTTATCACTTGTCTAATCTCAACTGTCTTTAGAAACCAGTATGCATCTGTTTGTGTGTGTAAATAAATAAATATATATTGCATATGCACAATATACCCCAAGGATCCATGGAAAAGTTTATACTCTGTATGCTAAGGATTTCAGTTCCCTGATAAAAACATATAGAGAATTTGCACTGGTTTGGGTATCTCTGATTTCTTGAAAATTAGAAAAAGTGTCTTTAGTTGTAGATGTTTTAAGAAAAATGCTTCCTTAAAGTGTAACATAATAGTTCATGTGATATTTATTATTTAGCATATGACACCTGCCAGTTGCATAATTTAGCCACATTCCCAACATACTGTACATGATGTTTGTAGCAAGGGAATTCTTAATTTCAGACTGTCAAACCAGAAAAGTTAACAGTAAAAATTCAGTGGCGAAACCAATGCTAATGCATTGATCACTATATCATTATTGACTCCAAGATGGACATGAGCCACCAATGCCAGACTGCAGCCAACAAGGCCAGCCATACCTTGTCTTGCATCCAAAGGTGCATCTCAAGGCAGTCCAGAGAGGTGATACTCCCTCTCTATGCAACTTTGGTCAGGCTGCAGTTGGAGTACTGCGTCCAACACTGGGTGCCACACTTCAAAAAGGATGTGGCCAGCCTGGAGAGGGTTCAGAGGAGGGCCACCTGCTTGGTGAAAGGGAAGCAGGACAGGCCCTATGAGGAGAGACTGAGGACCTGAACCTGTTCAGTCTCAGCAAGAGGAGGCTGAGGGGGAACCTGGTGGCTGCCTACAAACTCATCAGGGGAGATCAGCAGCAAATAGGTAGAGCCCTTTTCTCTCCACCACCACCTGGGGTGACAAGGAACAATGGTAATAAGCTGATGGAGAATAGGTTTAGGTTAGAGATCAGAAGGCAATATTTTACAGTTTGGGTGGCCAAAATCTGGAACCAGCTTCCCAGGGGAGTGGTCCTTGCCCTTACCTTGAGCAAATTCAAGAGGAGGTTGGATGATCACCTGTCTGGGGTCTTGTGGACCCAGCATTCATTCCTGCCTGTGTCAGGGGGTCAGGCTAGATGATCTGTTCAGGTCCCTTAGGACCCTAGCTACTATGAAACTGTATCTGTATCTTATTTAAAGAGGTTTTTAATTTTAAATGACAGTAGTCAGATTTTAGGACTTACTAGTTTGTACCAAATATTTATGTAGCAGGGCACTGAGATGCCTGCTACTTGTGGAGCTGTAAGTGAGGAGCCTAGCTGTGGGTTGCCAGGGTAACCACTGGGAGTCAGCTGACCAGAAGGGGTAGGGCCTGACTACGATATAACTCCCAGGCTGAAGCCAGGCAGGCAGTTGCCTGCCAGCAGCCATAGGGGTAGGAACTCTGCCGGAGTGAGGAAAAGGAAGAGGCTAGAATGCTTGGGTGAGAGATGGAGAAATCCAGTGACAGACTTGAAGGTGATTATGTCCAGATGGCTTAGGTTTATGTTATATCCAAAGGGCTTGAGTTTGTGTTGACGGTTTACAACTGGAGGACCGGGTGAGGCTATAAGGGGATGGAGGAGGCCTCATAGGGGAGCCATGGCTGTGTGGAGACCCCCAAGAATCCCCAGGGGGGGCAGTGAGAAGCCCCAAAAAGGGGGCTGTAGAAAGCCGTAGCACCTGTGGAGAGTGATTCTGAGACAAGGTTGTGGAAAGCCAGAGTCCCTGTGAGGCACGTTTCTGAGACAAGCCTACAGAAGCCGTAGCACCTGTGGGGCGCGGCTGAGAGACAAGGGCTGCGAAGTGCCCGGGAACCAGAGAGGGTGCAACGTCCGGTACATCTGCGAGGCTTGGGGCATGGTGCAGGGGTGGTTGGAGCCATGCATAGTCTATAAGGCTGGGGTGTTCGGAACCCTGTTGTATAAACAAGGATTGGGGTAGTAGGAACCATGACCAGGAAGACGACAGGCAACCTCCCTTTAACTTTCATAAGATCAAGACGTGGCAGGCGAGAATGAGGGTGCATTAACGCAAACTTGGCACGGTAGCACTAGGGGAGAGCACTAACACTAGGACTTTCCCCCCTCCTGGTACAATATAGAAAGCACATAATTTTAACAAATTAATTTTGTGTGATATTTTAATATGAAGCATTGCTGTTCCTTAAAAACCTGGTAAAAGATTGCTTTTCTTTCTTTTTTAGCAGGGGGTTGTACAATATTACCTTATGAGATCTTTTCCAGCCATATTTTTTATGATTCTGTGAATCTGCTAAATAGTGATACAAGTAGGAAATTGCTGTTAAGTCAGGATTCATGCATTGTTAAAATGATTTGAATGAAATACCAGTAGCTGACAATACAGATCTATTAGTAATTGATCTATTAGTAATAGATCAATACAGATCTATTAGTAATTGATATCTGTGTCTTAAAGCATCTGGAGCCGATTAGAAATGGGTATTGTAACATACCACTTTAAATGTTCAGTAGTTAAGTCTTTAAAACTAGCTTATTTTTATACTTTAAGCTTTAGGCTTAATGTATTAGTGTGCTTCCTGAATATTATAGCTTAAGCTATGCATTTAAGCTTTTTTAACTGGAAGTTTTTTTAACTGGAACTCAGGCAATGTATCTGGCCAGATACTCCCAATACTTGTGTGCTGTATCATTTTTGATAGTTGGGAAATTCTTATTTAACATATCAGTATTGATATCTGTTAACATTTCATACTGTCCTTCAGTCTGGAAGTGTTCATAAAGTTACTGAATGATGATAAGTCAGTGAATTAGGTTTGGACAGTTGCTTTTCAGCAAGCAGTACTTATTCTTCGTCAGCTGTATGTGAAATCACATAATTTTTCTGACTTAAATACAGTGGCTATTTTGTCTGCCTCTTTCTTATGGTAGTTTTTTTTTTAAAGTGCCCATTTGGGGATGTGCAGGAACATTTGCTCTGTTTGATGGATACTTTGCTGAGAAAATGCCTCCTGTAAACAGTTTCTTAATGTAAGGATTATTTTAGAAATCTTAAATCAGAGTATGTCTATTTAGTTTCCTTTTCTTTTGTGTAAGAGTGTGCTATAGACTTGAAACTGATTTCAGTTCCATGTAATGTGTGTTACTTTGTTTGCGGTATTACATTTCCTCTGCATCTTTTTGGCTTTACAGTCCTATTTTCACACTTCTCACAAAGCATGATGTCCCTATTGTTGGTGTGTGAAGGATCCATGCTAATAAGAGGGGACTGTAAAAGGGAAGCAATGAGATGGACCGTATTCGAAGCACTAAATGCACAAAAAATAAAGCAACTGAAAATGACAGAACCAGAATTATTATTAGCAGTATTATTTTTATAATGTTATACTTCCCTTTTAACAACTTTGTCTCTTTCTAAATCAGGCTTTTAGCTTTTAAGTTACAGGCTAGGCCAAAAAATATCCATCCGTGGCAAATAAGAAATCCACAATTTATGGATTCTTAGCTCTCATTTTATCACTTAAAAACTTAATCCCTTTCTCCTTTCTGCCTCCCCTTCCCTTTCTAATAAAACCACTGCCTTGTTTGTTTACCTGTCCCTCAGTGATCACTTAAATTTGAGAAGTTCTTTTTTCATATGTAGGAAGGGGATGTTAGGTATTAATCTTTGGAGGTACAGTAAAATCCCTGTTATCCAGCCTGAGTGGGGAAGGCTGGGGGCTGGTTATGTGAAAATTCCTCCCTCCATGTTACCTGAGAAAGCTGCCCAGTTGGGGGTGGGGAGGATGGCCACACATGGAGCGATACCAGCTCGGGGGAGGCGGGGTGGTGACAGTGGCTGCCACGTGCGAGCATTCCCTGCTTCCCTTGTGTCTGGCCAGTTGGCCGGAAATTCTGGTTAATAGTGTATTCTGGCTTGTAGAATGCTGGATAACAGGGATTTTACTGTATTATTTGCCATACTTTGTGCTAAGTTCTTTAATCTTTTGATGTAACATTTTTATAAAGAGTGGTTTGACTTTTCCACCCTAAACAATACTCTATAATTGCCAGTTTCACAATTTTCATTAATATTTTTTGCTTGAATCAAGACACGCATGGAAGAATTCAGTTGCTTGTGTAAATCAGCTGTCTATATTTTTTTCACACTCTCCGTTGCTTTCTTAGCTATCTTTTTAGATTGACAATTTAGTATGCTATGCTTATAGATATAATTTTATGTGATAATAGAAACTTTTAGTATCTTATTGGAGTTTTTTGGTAGGACTTCGTTTAACTCCATAGGAACATGAAATTTGTACAACTTTGATTACAGTCATTATCCCCTTACTGCACTATTACATAACATTTTAAAGGGTAAGGAATTCCAGCCATCTGTTCTGTCCTCCTGAGCTCCATGTAACAGCTGTAAGCCACAGTATTTCCCTCCCTTCCTTATGTCCAGGGAGGTAGACTGACCTGCTTGTTGTCTTTTGCTGTATATAAATTGAAAGTAAGAGTTGCTAACACAGTAACACCATTTTTTTTCCATTCTTAGTCTGTGTATTCATGCACTATATTTCTTTAGAAAAATTTCTGTGGATCGTCTCCCTGGAGTTTTTGTTTAAATTAATACCCCCTCTTTGTTCCTTTGTTGAAGAAGTTGGAGGGATGTGTGTTTGTTGTTGGGTAGAAGATTGGGATTTGGTATATTGGAGGAGTTGGATTGGGGAGTGGGAATGTGAAAGGTTAATATTGAAAGTACCAATGATTCATTTGTTTTTCAGAAAGGGGAAAAAAAGATGTCTTTTAGAGAATTCTAACTAAATAAAGATGAGATTGAAAACTTAAGCCCTGATACATTTCTGGTCAAGTTGTTCCCACCCAGTAAGAACTTAATTTTCTTCGCTTTTTTTAAGTCACTCAAAGATTTGGATCACGCACAAAATACAGCCAATGGGCTGTATTTGGCTACTGAGTGATCCTGTCTGGCCCACTGCGTGCCTTCAAGAGCCTGAGGAGGGAGGGCTGTGTCCTGCACTGCTCTGCTTTGCCACAGCTTGGGCTGGGCCATGAGCAGACTCCACCATGTCCCCCATTCCCACCCCTCCCTGTTCCCTGCCACCCGGCATGGTTTTCTGTTGGCTGGGCACCAGGACTGCACAGTGCTGCCAGTGTCTGGGCCCGCACAGGACATTGTGTGATGCAGCATGCCAAGTAGCCATCCTGCCTGCCTGCTTGCTGTGACGAGCCCCTACAGTGCCATTAGTCTGTGCTGGCCCTGGTGGGGCTTGGCCTGTGGTTGCCACCTCAGACTTTCCTGATGTGGCTGGGCAGCTGTCGCTTGTTGCAGTAGGCGGGTGAGATGGCTGCTTCTTAAGCTTGTGTAGGTCAGTTATTACGAAATTCTTCCTAATTCTTTGGATGGCTAAGTAGTGGAGGTAGGTTACCAAGACAGAATCTCTCTCAGGAGGTTCTTTCTTGCAGATTAGACTAACGTTTGTCAGGGATGATTTAGATGCATGTACTTCTGTACTGAGCAAGGGTTTGGGTTGCGAGGGACCTCAGGTGGTCTTCTAATTCCTTTTTTTCTGCATTCTTTCTGCCCCACTGTGCATCTCTTTATATCCTGTATTACTTTTCTCTAGTTTATTCCCCCCAAAATAGTACTTATTCTCTTCCCCTCAACCTTTGCAAATTTTACCGGAAAACAGACGGTGGAGTAATAATAGCTGCAGATGGACATAAGTGGAGCATTGTAGAAGCATAATTTCATGTGAAAAACCATCCCCCGCATGTCCACCCCACCACTGTTCTGATTTTCCATGAACAGAGCTGTGCAACCCATGTTTCATATTTGCTTGCAGCTAAGTGTCTGAAGTGGATGACCCTGTGTTCTCCTTCCCCATCCCAATAACCAACAGATTTTCTGTGGAAAGGATCAGCAGTAGTTTCCTTTCTCCGTTTCAGTCCATAGATTCCTGGCTTCACACATTTAACTGAGGTGTTGTACGTACAGAAATATGTTTAGCGTATCGCTTTGTTTTGGTTGGAAACATTTTTGGACCCTCCAAGTGAGGAGAATATTAAGGTTCAAATATGACTCTAGTGATGCCCTACCACCAATCAAAAACACCTATAAAAGTTGTTCCAAATGCTTGCTTGCTCACTCTGTATCTGTATATGTATGTGTGTGTGTCCCTGACAGTTTGGGAAATCGTTTTTTAAAATCCCCTATTTTCTCTCTCTCTCTCTCTCTCTCTCTTTCCCCTTTCCTGTGGTATTTGAGCACCCACATAAACCAGATGGATGGTGGTGATAGCAGAACTGAATAGAGGCAGTTTGTTGCCCAATGCACAAAGTGAATTAAAACAAGATGATTTTTTCATCCATTCTTGTTGCTTTGATAATGGTAGGTGAAATATTTGGTGCCAGAATAGTCGTTCTCTTTCTTAAGCTAATGTTGTCCTTTTAATTCCCCAAAGCAGAAAATAATTTGTATTATCACATTTTAATTTTCCTTTTTGTTCAGAAAATAAAAACAATTGACCATATCCACAATTGCCCAGAACTTTTATGACTCCCTTCTCGGGATTCAGCATCAGCAGCTGATTAATGTTGAGCAAACTCATCCCTGGTTTTATTACAGTCTGGATGAATTTGTCTCATTATTCCCAGGTCAGAGTGACATAGGTTGCTTTTTGTGGTAGCCTCCTATTAACTTCACTGGGACTCCATATGGGCTCTGGGGTTTCTCTACATAGAGTAGCATATTTAGCCAAGGCTGCAGTCCTTAATGATGCGCAAAAAGATATCGTGACTTGACATCCATTGCTTTTAAATTGAAGTCTGTTAAATTGCCATATTGAATCAACCCTCTCAAAGTGTTTGGAGAATGGAAAATGGCTAGATTGCTTGAACAATATATTTTTTGACTTTTTAAAGTGTACTACAAAATAACAGTTTAGAAGCACAAGAACTCTTGCTTCTACTTTAGTTTTTAGTTTCTAATACTACTTGGGCTTTTTATTAGTTTATTTCGAGGGAACAAGTCCCGTTATATGAAGATGATGTAGTTACGGTTGACTTTTAAAAATTTTTATTGGTCTGTGCAAAGTTCTTTTTCCTTTCAGAGTCTCAGTCTAAATGGTATCAGTGAGATCTTTCTTCTACACACTTTTTTTATACTTTTGCTAAATGGCAGATCTACTATTGAAGTATCACACCCATGCAGTAGAGCCCACAAGTTTGGACATAGAATGTCAATAGATTACCTGTATCATTTGAATCTTTGAATAAAGATTCAAATATAAAGAGAGAAATATAAAACCACCTGCAAATAAAATGTGGTTTTAATGTAGTGGCTTCATAAGTTATTTTCTGTTATTTTGCACCTATACTACATTAGCAGCAGGACTCCAGATATGGAAGTGGCTGCACAAGTAGGGTTATCTTGGTATTATTGACACCAGGCTTAGGGTTGAACTATATGTAAAATCTCTTCTGTGTTATTTTATCTGCAAGTCAGGATTAATGAGTGAATGTGTGTATTTGTTTACTATTTTAGCTTTAAAAGTTTTGTTAAAATGGTCACTTATTTTTCTCAGTATGTCTTTCACTGAAACTACTAAAGTTCCAGATATATGTAATGGGTAACTAGATTTTCAGCTATGTAATTATTAGGGTTTTTTTAAGGCACAGTGTTCAACAGCATCACATTTCTTTCCTCTTACATTTGAGTTCTTAAGTCACGTTTGGTGGTAGGAGGAATATTTTAGAGTAATAGTTTGAGCTTTTTAAACGTGTTAACAACTAAACCAACTAGCAAGAGATGAATATAAATGAGGGCGTGAGAGAGCTTGTGGGATCTTCTTGGAATCCCTTGTGATAAAAATGGTCTTTATAAATGATCATATGGCTTTACATCCTTGACCATGTGAAATATTGGAGTTTTTATGCTATCCCTTTTGTCTTATTGGTGACATTAATTTTAAATGTCTGTCTATTAATCACCTTTGAATACTTGCTGCCAACTCTGTAGTAAGTTTTTCTTGTTATAGTCTTTGACATTTGAATGAGGATAAAACCCTTTGTTAATTAGGATTGTGATAATCCAGTATATTCAGGTTTTAAATGTGAGTTTTACTTCCCTTCTGAATCACAGTATGCTGAAGCAGAATTTGCTTGCTTAAGTATTTACTGTAGAAGGAAATAAGTTTCAAGTTATGTTTTAACATGTTATACACTAGAAAAGAGGTAGTTAGAATCATAGAATCAATGAGTGGGAAGGGACCTAGACAGATCATCTAGTCCAACCCCCTGCCATGGGCAGGAAGGAGCACTGGGGGTGGCAGCGGTCATAAGACCCCAGCCAGGTGCCTGTCCAGTCTCCTCTTGAAGATTTCCAGGGAAGGTGAGAGCACCACCTCTCTGGGAAGCCTATTCCAGGGTCTGGCCACCCTTACCGTGAAGTAGTTCTTCCTAATATCTAACCTAAACCTATCCTCCCTCAGCTTGTGGCCATTGTTCCTGGTGACTCAATGGGAGGCCCTGGTGAACAGACTTTCCCCTGCTGCTGGCCCCTGATAAGGTTGTAGGCAGCCACAAGATCCCCCCTCAGTCTCCTCTTGCGGAGACTGAAGGGATTCAGGTCCCTCAGCCTCTCCTCATAGGGCTGGCTACGGAGGCCCCCAACCATACGAGTGGCCTCCTCTGGACCACAGTTGTGTTGCCTGTTTCTAGTTGGAGAGCAGTTTTTTCAAAAAGCATTTTTAATGTGCTTCTATATTGCAGTATGTTGCAGTATGTAGTTTTGGATTATGGGATATGAGAGACATAATTAAATTTTATCTAAGAGCTGGCTCCAACAATGCGCATGCTGTTTTGTTGGGGATTACTATGCGTTACACTTCAAGCAGGTTGGAAGAACTCTTTCTAACCTGGCTTGACAGTGACTGCAGTCAATGAGGCCAAATTCATATTGGGCATAAACAAGCATGATTCTGTTTCTAAAGGCAACCTAGACCTGATTTTTTTTTTTCATTAGTGACTGTACAGACTTCCCCCAAACCTCCTTTTCTGAGATAAGGCTTCCAGCAGTGTAAGGCTTGGATGTACTCCATTTTAGCTGTCACTTGGTCATGAAACATTCAGTTTTCTTACTTAAATAGTGTTTAAAGACAGAAGGGACTATTAGATTATCTGATGTGACCTTTTGTATGTCACAAGCTTTTAAATGTGTCCTAGAAAAATCATGTCATGTTGCATCTAGTAATTTTAGTTGAAATACTTCATTCCTCAGGAAACAAACTTTTTACATGGCACAGGTGAACAGGAGAAGTTGAGGTTCCTGCCAATATCTAAGATCCCTGCAATAGCAGGGATTGAATTAGGTAAGGGATGCCCAGATTATCTTAGTAGGTGATCCTCACGATATACTGCTGAGAAAAGCCAGGAGAATTCCAAGCCCCCTGCTGAATTTACCTGAGGAAATATGTCTTTCCAACCTCAAATGTGTTGATCAGTTTGAAAATATGAGCAAGACTTAATAGTCAGGTATATGGTATATCTTCAGCTGTGATTTCAAAAAGAATGCATGTGGTCAATTGTGCATTGGGGAAATAAATTCCGTATTTGTTTCCTGATGTCTGGTTATTTAGTGAGTATAGAGATGGTCATTATTTTTACGAGCATATTGGGAGTGAGTCAGATGACGCTATTCCTAATTTCATCTGCGAAGGAAAGGAATGGAAATGGAGACACTAACAAATTTCAAACCCAGAATTCCAAAACCATGATGACCATCCATGTGTTGGCCTGGTTTAAATATATCTTTTAGAACAGGGGTGTCAAAGATTTTCGTTATGGACTGGATTCATCCTGTGGAGTCCTATTATCCAGTTTGCAGTGCTTTCTGTAGATTTTATCAGACTGGCCTAGATGCCACACGGAACATGCATTGGTGTTAACTCTGGCTCCATCTCAGAGCCCATCTGGTGCAAGCTGCACACGGTGTGAGGGCTGGACCAGGGCTTTATGCTGTACAAGGTTTGTAGGATTGTTCCTGGGTACATGCTGTATTTGGTGCCTGTACTGGACCAGCCCTGTGTCACATCTCTAGGACTAATCCAGATCAGGCTTCCAGACTGGTTTTCTGTGCTGGATCCTTGTGCAGGGTTGGGGCCAGTGTGTGCTACATGTCGTGTGTGGGACAGGAGCTGGTGCATGTGCTGCATGCAGCACATGAGGCTGGTCCAGGCATGTGCTGTATGTAGCACTGGCATTGAACTGATCCAATGCACTGGATGTGGTGCATAGGCCTGTCTGTGGGCCTGTTCTGGACCAGAAACTTGCCCTGCACCCCTCCATTTGCCGCATAGGAATGAATGAGCTTGACACACCTGTTTCAGAAGAGTAACTACTGTATTTACTTGAATTCAAGTCAGTATTCTCCCCCACATTTAACTTTGAGGGGAGATATCCAACTTTGAGAAGTGGGTTCATCTTGGAGTAGAGTATGAGGTAGTGTAGGGGAGGCTGGCAGCTTGTGCAGCCCAGCTGGAGCTCCCATGCCACCCTCACTGCCACCAAGCCAAGCAGGGGGCCATGCTTTGTGCCCCAGGCTAGAGTGTGAGTGGAGTGAGGCTAAGCTGGGACCAGGGGGTAGAGGCTGTGGGGCCTGGAGGGTGCCGAGTCTGTGGGGGGCAGGCACAAGGGAGGCAAGTGGTGAGGGAAGCAGGCAGAAAGGGGCAAGGTATTGGGCAGGGTTCAAGTTGCTTGACTGCCCCCACCTGCCTCCCTACTGTCTCCCCTACCACCTGCCCCTCCCAGCACTGCTTGCCCCACTGCAGCAGTGGGAGGTAGAAATTTAAGATGGCCTTCCAGTAATTAGATTCTGTACATGGAAAATTACAATGAATTATATATTCTCCAGGTATAGAATCAAATTACTGGCTGGTCACCTTAAATTCAAGGTTCTCTTGGATTTGTGTAAATATGGTCATTTCATTTAAAGGACCCCCTCAAAATACTGGTGTCCCAGCCACCCTGATAAGTCTCTTACCACTTCTATTATTTGTTTAAAGCCCTCCTGACTACCTTATTCAGTCTGTTGCCCAGGAGACTAGTAGGCTTACTACCAAGATACATGCCATAAAGAAAGTTTGCTTTCCCTGTAAGGAGAAAGCCAAACATAGGAGATTGTTGCCAAGGGGGAAGTTGTGATGTAACAACTATAAACAGAGAGGGGGGTAGTTAGATGAGTTAGGCTGAAGCCGGGCAGAAAGCAGTGTAGCAATATACCTTACAGACTGACGAAATCAGAGGTGGCTGTTTAATTACCATAATTTCTAGGAAGCTGTAGTTTTTATTTCAAAATGGAATTTGTTTAATTCCAGTTTCCAGGTACTGAGTGATTTATGCAAATTTAAGAAGCATCCGCCCTCCCCCCCCTCAGCTTTCTGCATGTGTAACTACTTGTAAGGGCCTAGTTAAATTGCAGTTTCATAATTTTGTGGAAACCATGATAAACAATGATCTCTGTGGAAATTGGCTGCGATTTCCTGCAGCATCAACCCCACAAAATGCTTACAGGAATACAAACATTTGGTTTTAAGTTTAATTATTACACTTATAATAATATGATAATTTATATGATATTTCTGAGTCTTTTCCGAGCCTCCAGAGTCTGGAATAGACTCCCCCCAGAAGTGGTGCAAGCACTACTCTGGATGTGTTCAAGCAGCATTTGGATGATTATTTTGCAGGGGTCATCTGACCCAATTGAATTCCTGCCCTTTGCAGGGGGCTGGACCTGATGACCTCGCAAGGTCCCTTTCAGCCCTGTTGGCTGAGTCTGGAGAATTTGCTATTTATGAGGTTTTAGCCTCTTGGCCGATCAGCAAGAATGGACAGAGCTGCTTCTTTCCCTCTCTCTGCCAATCAACGGTGAGGGTTGGACCCTCCAACATGCTCATGAAATCAGCTAAGCTTTCCATGAGTGGGCCATGAAAAACCCTTTGTCTTGTCACCATTTAAGTAGGTCCCTACTCGTATGTAGACATCCCTTTTCAAGTCACTGTTCAGTAAGCTTAAGTTCAGTTTCTTGCACCATATGTCATTTAAGGCTTGTTTTTCTAGACCCTAGATAGTTTTGGGGCCATAGTATTCTTTGCAACATTGAAATACCTTCCTCTACAATGGATTTCCAAACTGGATACAGTATTCTTGTAGTGGTCATAAGTGCTACATGCAGAGACAAGATCATTTTTCATCTTCTTAACAAGAGAGTTGTTTAGCCCTTTTTGCCACAGCGTTGTACTGAGCACTTTTGTTGATAGTTATTCTCAGTGCCCTTAAGTATTTCTGTGTATCATTGCTTTCTAAGTTAGACTAACATCCTTCTGGCATAGTTCGTTGTCTTGGTTCCCCACTGTGTACCCCATGTTTTTGGCTTCATTAAAATTCATTATACCAATTAATTTAAGATCTGTTCTGCGGTGGTGATGTGCTGTTCTCATTATTTGTTAGCTGCTGGGATCTGGTGGTCTGCAACACTTGCTTGCTCATACCCATCTTAATTAGGACTTCATAAGCATTTAAGATCCTGTAATTTTGTATTGTCTGTGTCTCTGCAAGGTGAGATGATGCCTTATGTAAAGTGCTTCCCCTTCTTCCCATTTGGATGTTGTCTTATGAATGAATTTTAACCATAGTTGTTAATGAAGCACCTTTATAGACCAACTGAATTGGAGATGCAAAAACCTTAGTTCACCTCTGATTTAGTTTATTTTTGAGGTATATGTCTACACTGCTTTCTTCCTGACTTCAGACTAATGCATCTATCTACCCTTCTCTGTTTATAGTTGTTAATGTTACATCTCAAGTTTCCCTTTGGCAACAATCTCTTGTGTTTGGTTTTCTCCTCCTAGGGAGAGAAAACTATGATCTGGGACAGAAGTTCCATAAACCGGTTTGAGCCAAATCAGTTAATTCTGATGCTACATTAAACAGAATTTATCTTAAACCAGTTTTGGCCATTTTGAAACTGGTTTATGTGCACTGAACTTATGTTCTATTACAGGTTTAAAGCAGTTCCTGATTACTTAAACTGGTTTATGTGTAGCTTCTGTCCCTAGCATATATGACATGCTTCTTGGTAGTAAGCCTTCTGGTCTCTTGGGCAATACAGTAAGGTAGTCAGGAGGGCTTAGAACCAGTAATAAAAGTGGGAAACCTGAAGCTGCAGTAATACCAACTATGTTGCTATATTCTACTACTTGTTTATTATCTAGGCTCCTACCACTGGTGTATAGGCAATTAAATATGTTCCTTATGTCTTTGAATTTTACTCATGTTTGATGATATGTGGAAGCTGGTTTACAGATTTGGATGTTTGTATCCTTTTTACCCTTATCCCCTCTTATTGCTGCTTTTAATGTCCTCTTGACTTACCATATCTAGTATATTGGCTGGGAAAGTAGTATTATTACAACTGAAATGCATTGCGCATGGAGCATATGGAAAGAGGCATCAGCTATCTTTAGTCATTGAGGGGAAATTGTCTATAAAACAGTGGCCCTAAACTCCCACAGAAATTTTAGTATTTGTTGTTCCTTGTTAACAGCTCTATATTTTATAAATTAAGGTTTCATATCAATATCTTCCTATTTCTGGTTGAACTAGCAGCAGATGCCTCTGGGCAAGATGAGTGCTACAGTCCAATTTTTTTGCATCTTGCATTACAGCTGGTAATGTAGAGATCTTAATTGGAAAGAGAGATACAACTGGTTTCCTGAGTTCTGTGCCGTGGTTTCCTGAATCCTGTGTTGGGGTGTAGTGTCTCTGCCCTTCACATCTCAGTTCCTCTTCAGCCAGCTATAGTTGAGAAAGGGCAGGATAACTTGACTTGCTTTCTTTCCTGTTTATAGTGTTTCAGCATATGAGTAAACTACAGAAAGGACATCTTGGTTAGCAGAGCTGAAGATTTTAGCATAGTGACTGGATTTTTTCCCCTTTTATTTTTCCTACTTTAAGTGTACAAAATCAATTTTTAGGAGTATTTGGGAGAAGTGATTTAGTTAGCTTAACTGTATGGAGCTATAAGATATGCTTAGGAATACTGTGTTTTATTTGGACTGCAGCATTCTGTCATTCATAGTGTATTATACACTCTTCGTATTTAATGTAGCTCTCATGCTGTATTTCATAAAACAACATGTCAATACAATGACACTATTATACACACCCCTCTTCTCACTCTTCAACACACTGCATTATTTCTCCCAATAGTTAAGGTCTTGCTTTTTTCTTCCTCTAAATTCTACCAGAAAGTGGAGGTGCAAGTTCTGTAGTATGTATTTGTTAGATTTCTGCTTAGAGACTAGATTGAGAAGTTGGCCAACATAGTTTTGTGGTATACAGGAAGAGTGTTCATAACCTGTTCCGGGGTTTGGTCTTTTGCTACTGGGTAAAATTTGAGCAAGAAGGGACAGAGAGAAATATTTGCCTGCAGTTAACACTAATAATATCCTAGGAGTAAGAAGTCCAATTTGGATGAAAATTAGAGGATAAAAGAACAAATTGGACTTCACTACAGATAAGAACCTCTATCATCCTGTGGCTGAAAGAGGTATTGTTTCTAGAAAGCCACTGCCTTGGTCTTAAACAAAATATGGCTTCATTCCCAGATTTTAAGAGCATCAGCTGTAGCATGACTGTCCCTCATTTTGTCTTCACAGCAGATGCCCCGATGTTGCTCTTAGCTCACGTCTCTTGCTTGGATGACCGTATTAAACAGCCAGGCCATTGGACTATGGATATTTTTAATCAGTTAATCTGTTTAGCTTTCAGGCTTCACAGAATGGTGAAAGGACTGAATAGTGTATGAAACAGTGTCGCTGGGAAGTCACCCTCCATTTGTTGATTGTTTGGCTCCAGATGTTTTCTCATGAATATTGTCTTGCAGACATATAAAGAGAAGTTTATTTGTAAATTCTTTATAGGTTTATATATAGTTAGAGTAATCACTTATGTGGAAAATGGCAGTCAGGAAGCTATTATCCTTATTTTCAGGCTGATTGGTCTGAAGAAGTTTGGCAAACAATAGTGAGTGGCTACCATAATACTGTGTGCTTACTCCTTCCTTTTGCCTTTATTTATTTATTCATTTATTTATTATATCTGGAAAGCTTTGTGGGCCTTACTCACTCTGGAATAAAAGTTCTTTTGAAATCCAGATTTGGACCTGGCATTGCTTGCTTTCTCTCAATCTAATTATGTGTACACGGTCCTCTTGAGTAAAAGACTATACTTCCTTTCTTCTTGACTACTGATTTTACTTAGTGTTGTCTCTTAGGGACATTTCTGTTGCTTAGTTTTAAAGTACCAAACAATAAATGAGAGTCCATATGTAGATAGTGTTTTGCATTTTTGCCAGGATTGTGTATTTTATGAATGTAGCCAACCCTATCAATTCCAAACTCTTGTTAAATAGCATCTAAGTGTGTTTAGTAAGTACTTAATGGAATAAACAGTGCTCTGTAACTTCATACCTTGATTTGCCTCTTTATTGATTTAAGAGGGAAAAAACCTCTAAAATGTATCCATACAGACTAATCTGTACTGCCCAGTCGTACAGAAATAGTTTCAGGATGAAATGAAGAAGTTCTGAAAAACTTTAAATCTTGAGGTTGTATGGATACAGTAATGACTTGCAACCAGCAAGAAAGTGGGTTAAAACAGATTTGAATGTTACACTTTTGTACCCTGTTTAGGCCTACATTTCTTTTCAGAAAGAGAGCCAAAGCACAGTTTGTTTTAGAGAGACCATTTAGACCAGTGACTTCCAACTAGGGAACCCTTCCAACTGAGGGCCATGAGATCCTTTTAAGAGTGCTATAGGCTTCTCGTCCTCTTGGAGGCCCTAATGTGCATGTGCCTGTCCACAACTTAAGGGTTGATGCCTGTGTCTGGCTCTGTGCAGTGAGGAGGTGGTGCAGAATCCTTCTTCCTTCTGCTCCACACTGAGGTCACTACCTAGAGATCAGTGTGCTGCTGCTCAGCCCAGCATGCTGCAGGCCCTGAAGGACATGGATGGCCAAAAGGCTTTGCATCGGCTCCTTCGGGACCACCATGGCTTCTGGTGAGTTGGGGACCACCAAGCTCAGAGTTCAGTTCCTGCCCTCGTGCAGTTTAAGTCTCAGCTTGCTACAGCTCCCCAGTATAACCTGCCCTCCCCCAAGACTCTGCCCCAGCAGATGTCCCCTGGCCTACCCTTTCCCCTTCAGGCATCCTGCCCTGTTCCATGCACCTTTTTGCCCCTCTGACCTCCTTGTTGCCCCCCATGTACTAATGTGCTTCCATGTATTCAGCCTGGCGCCTTGTCTCCTCTTATGGTCCCAGGACCAGAGTTCGGAGGGAAGTTTCCCGAGGAAACTAAGAGTAGAAACTGACCTGCCAGTTCTCAGTCCTCGGTAGTGATCTGTCTATTTGTAGCCTTCAAGTACCATGGCCCCTAAGGCCCACCTGGCTAACTAATAGCCTGGGTGAAAGATGCACCAGAATACTTGGGACAACAAAGGCAAAAAGCAGGACAGGAGTGACATGAAGGTCAAAACATGAAACTGAGTGCGCCTGAGGGGGACACCGACCAGAGCCCCCCAGGCCACACTCACTGGTCCTCAAAGGCATCCAAGGAACTGGTGGATGCCGCCCACTGGTGTTCTGCCCAGAAACGTGCACAGACAAGTGAGAGGAAAGCGGCCCCGCAGTCTCTGGGAACCTACCTTCCTGGCCAGAACCCTCTTCCTGGTCAAGGGCAGGGCCAGAAGGAGGTTGACCAGGAGGTCAGGACTTGGAGCTGTGGATGGGGTGATCAAAAACAAAAAGATGGGGGTGAAATTCAACCAGAACCTCAGGAGGAGGTTCTGGAGTTGGAGGTGGAGGGGCTGTAGCCTGGTGCACTTGAATGTCATGTGCACCAGGGTCTCCCTCTTCTTGCAGAAGGGGCAAGAGACTGGGGTGTATGTGAAGCTTGCCATATACATTCCCATGGCCCTCAGTAGTAACCTGGAGTCGCATGTGGAAAATCCATGTGCCACTCTTGAAGCTAAAGTGTGTAAGGCCTGGCCAAGCCAGGAGAACAGTTCCTGCTGGTAGCCTGAAGGAGTCCATATTATATTTATGTTATATTTCCATGCTGTAATATATATGTGATTTAATATGTTAATAGTAATATTACACTATTTATATTATGCTATTTATACAGGTTTATCTTGGGTTTTGCTCATTCTGTATATGTGAATTCGCTCTTATGCAATGACCCTGTTTATACTGAAAATTCATTATATGTGAGGTGTGTTGGAAGCCTGCAGTCAGCTGCTTTGTACAGTGCGTTCTGGGAGTGATGCACACCAATATATAGTCTCCTGTGCGGATCTGTGCTCCTCACTTGTTGTCTGCAACGCGTGTTTCTGCAGTTGCCACCCCCTTTATGGTAGCATTTACCACCACCCTGTGCTTGTGTGTGCCGTCTGCTGTTGGTGAGTACCAAAACTGTCTTGTAAAAGTGGTAGAAATGCCTCTGGGAGTCAGTACAGTCAAGGTCTTGGAACATATCCCATTCGTTACATTGTAAAGTGAGATCCCTTTATGCAAATTTGAGTTATGCGCCGTTTTCCAGGAACACTTGTATAGCATAAAGCAAGGGAAACCTGTACTGTATTTAAAATTATTGTATTTATACTATATTTATATTATTTTTTGAAATGGTGTGCCACTAACTTCTGAGAAGTTACAGAAGGATACTTTGAATCTAAAACGGTTGAGAATGACTGGTTTGGGCACTAAACAGTTTTCACTCTTGAATGTTGATATTTGCTACTTAATACTTAGTTGTTTGCATTTGTTTTCTGATGCTCCATGACGTTGCTCCAATAAGATATAACTTTTCTTTTTAATAGTGTCACCTCTCTATGCACAATCTGAAGAATTCTCTTTGGAGTCCTATGTGTTTATTCTATGAAATCACAATAAAACATTTATCTAGTGTAATTTGGGCCCATGCATTAACAGAGTACTTAACTTGTGTTATGTAACTGGCTCAGTCTGTTTCTGATTTTTTTTTTTCCCTCCCGTCTAAAATTAAGCAAAAATAATACTGTTGTGAACTTTTTTTACTGTTAGTGAGTAATTGGAAAAGAAGGGATAGAGTGGGGTGAAGATATGTAGTGGCTGAATTGCTTCAAATATATTGTGTTTGAGCTTATTTTTATAATGGCAATCAAACTTTCCTGGACAGCATTTTACTACATGTTTAAAATTGCTTTTTCTGATTGATATCCAACAAATCTAGAACTCTGCTGAAATGAGTCTCAGGATGATGAATTCTAGAGAGATAAATTCAAAATTCTGTTTTCAAGCTTTATGGAAATCTGGGCTATATCTCTTTAACAATTTTTCTCTCTGAGTATAATTACTTGAAAAGACTAGGAAAAAAGTGATTATATTGTGTTGTGAAATATGAGAGGCTTGATCACTTACGTATATACAAACTGAAGACTTACTGTGTAGCCATTGCATTTCTTCATCAAATGTCTCACATGCTGCTTTAAGGCAAACATTATTATTGAGAGATGGTTAGGCTTGGCTGAATTCAATTTTTATTTTCTAATAATTATGATGGATATCAATGTTTGTTTGTTTGTTTATTTTTAAGCTTTTATTTTGATTTTTATCAATTTTAAATTTTCAGGATTGCGTGAAATTAGTGGTGTGGGGTGTAGAGACTTGCCAGCTGAGTGGCAGACCTGCCATCAGTCCTGGCACTGCCCACCAGTAGCGCTGTTGTCTACTTTGTTGCTTCCTTTTCCTCTGTTTCCAGTCCTTAGGGTTTCTGATACTTGCAGTCCAAACTACAGTCAACACAGTTCTGTAGGACTGCTCACCCTGTCATCACACACTCCTTCAGCCATCATTTTTCTCAGTCTCCTTCCTGTAAATTTCAGTTATTAACGATGGAAATTTATATCTAGCTATATATATATCTATATAGTTGCCCTGCAAGTTTGCTGTGAAATCTATGTTTATCAGTGTTTACTAATTAAAATCGAATCCTACCAAGACTAGAGATGGTGTTTAGTCTAGTTATGATGTAACTCTTCAGAACTGCCAGTTCATTTTCTAGGGTATATTTCTGTTCTTGACAGAGTGAAAACTGAGACTGACTTCTCATGCCTGTAAAATCTGTTATCCTGGACAAACTGTATCTGTGGTCTGTTAGCTTAAGTGCTTCTTCCTTAAGTGCTTTTTAATATTGGGATATAGGTCATTGATCACCGAATCAGATTTTTCCAAAGAATGACCGATTACATCATGCCTAACAGTCTTTTTGTGAAGGAGCATCATTTTTGTCTTTTGCTGGTGTGATCCATGGAGGGAAATGCCTTTTAATAAATAGTGTTTTCTAGGGTGCTGGAAACATTTCCATGCACAGCTGAGGAAACATAATTTTTACCTATTTAAAAAAAAAAAAAGCCTTGTTACTTATTTGGGGGAAAATACTGTCTTTGAAAGTGTTTTTAAGTTGAACATAATTTAATAAAAAGACAATTTAATTAAATGTATGGAACTGCTACTGTAGAAAGCTCTTTCTTAAATGCATTCCATCTGATGCAGTATGCAAACTCTTAAGCTCTTTGGTTTTTATGCAGATTTATTTAAT
Source organism: Crocodylus siamensis (assembly GCF_052110815.1). Taxonomy (NCBI): domain Eukaryota; kingdom Metazoa; phylum Chordata; order Crocodylia; family Crocodylidae; genus Crocodylus; species Crocodylus siamensis. The sequence continues at coordinate 72,795,890 of NC_143398.1, forward strand.
TATATGACTGTACAAAGACACTAAATTACAGTATTTTCCATAGCTGGAAAATACTGTTCTAGCACATTACAGTGGAATAATGAACTCATTAGTCTTACTGACACTTTTTTTTTTTTTTAAATCTTCCACATGCAGATCATAAATTGTACTTTTGCTAGGTTACTGCCATAAGACTCTGGTGTTTTGTGAAGAGAGATAAGAAAGTGTATATTCTATTTCAGGAAAGATGAAGCATTAAAAACTATGTTCTGCAATAGAAAACTTAATAGCAGTTAGCAAAAATGACTGTGTAGTCCATCTAAATACAAGCTGCCACGGTCCTTTTGCACATTTGTGCTGAAAAGTTTATGGCAAAATCCAGTTGCTCCTCCTGCTCCAAGGGAACCTTTATTTCTTTTACTTCACACAAGTTTCTAATAGTTGCCCGGTAGTTGACTAGCTCTAGTCAACTTCAGTGTTCCTAGTAGCAGCCTTTTGGTATTTATTTCCCATTCACTGTTTCTGTACAATTAACCAGAGCACCATTATGTTTCAGAGTAGATCATGGGGCTTAAAGGTGCTATGCATCAGAGTGGCTTATGCACTGAACCAACATGCAGGTAACAGGAGTTTGTTGTAATGTAGGCAAAAAATGTTGGATTGGCATTTTGGAAGTACATAATTTGCTTAGCTGCATAATTGGCACACATGTAAATGGAGTGTAGTGTTTGTAGGAATATTGTGCAGTTTAGAATCTGCTTTTGTATGCTTCAACCTTTGTAGTAGCTCTGCCTTAAAGTCTATGGGTAGACCAGTGAGTCTCAAGTAGGGTGCCATGGTACCCTGGGCTTCCTTGAGATCCTTTCACGGGTGCTATGAGGGACCACATAAATTAAGCACTGTTAGGTGTGCAGACGGGACTTGCAAGATAAACTCACAGAGATTTAAAATGGGAATCCATAGTGCTGAAAACGTTATGATCTGCTGTGGTCTTTCTTAGTTCTTTGCAACAGAAAATTGCTCTGTTATTCTGGAGTCAAAAAATGAGTGAAAACTAAGAGCTGGCATTTTCTGAGGATCACCTTGAGTCCAGAAAGTTTGAGAATCACTGCTGTAGACTATAAGAATTTATCCCTTGGTGGGTAATTTTAAGGTTTTTGTCTCTATCAAGGAAGAGAAGCATTAAGAATTTTTGGAGTGGAGAAACTCCATTAAATTGATAGAACGTTATTGAAAATGGATCTAATCCAAAAATAGGTTGAATCATATTCAAGTCTCTTGGGCTGTTCTCTGTATGCATTCATATATGACCATTTATATGCTATGTTTTTTTATGTTGCTGGGTTTTTGGTTATAGCCATATTGGTGTAAGGACATAGGCAGGCAAGATTCTTTGGGTAGATGTTATACCTTTTATTAGACCAACTCAGTTATCACTTCTACCCAAAGAACCCTGCCTGCATGTGTTTTTTTTTCAGGAGGCTGTCAAAAAAGGCATTTTTTAAAAATGTGGAACGATAGTAAAAATGCTGTGTATCATTACTATGTCCTGAAAACTTTGGGCAGTTTTTTCCATATTTAATCTTACTGCATTTACTGGCTGAAGCCTGCCCTCCCTACCCAGTCAGTCCTTCAGAATTGGGGTTCATGTCTTACATGTGTAGGTTGAGTAATAGTAGCAGTATTTTGAAATCTGTGACTTGAAAATGAAAAGAAGGCGAGACTCTGATCAGCTCTACGTTCAAGTACAATCACATTCTTTTGCTGGCTCCCCACATTCCTTTTTCTTCCCTTTAATATATTCATGGCATATACCCTCCAAGTGCTCCATCACCTGTATGGAGTTTTCCAAGGGTACATGATTTATGCTGAGGGGAAGGATGAATAAATGGTTTTTGGGGACTGGGGTTTAAATGGATATTAATAAGCACCCTAACATTTGGGTCCTGCAGAGGTTCTGAGGAAATTACTGTACAAATTGAGCTGTACTTCTCTCTTTCCCCATTGATCTCTTGCTTATGTATTTTTATTTTTCTGGTGGGTGGCTTAGTACTTAGTGAGGCTGTTCATTAAATAGATTAAGGACTATGTGACATATACATTTTCTTACTATGCTAACATGGGTGGTGAAAAACCTAGCTTAACATTGTACATTATGTAGAGGAGAACTGGAAGATAAAGTTGTTCAGCAGTGGCTTTTTAAAATGATAATAATAGGTAAAACTGCATTTATTTATCCCAACAGTTTGAAAAGTTGCAAGTTAAGAATCCCTGGAAAAGTTGTGGGGTATGCTGTGTCTTCTAAAAATGTTGAAGAGTAAAGTGGTATTATTAATCCTGCTGGGAGGGATAGCCATTCTGCTGAAAAGTGGCATTAGCATGTGTCCGAGAAACTTGGTATAAAATGGGTTGGCAACCCATAGCACGCAGAACCATTGGACCTGGCAGGTAGACCAAGAATGCATCAGTAGCATTCTGGGAATGGGGACTTTGCTTGTGCCATACCACAGCCTTGTCATTCCATTCCACGATGGCAAAAAAGTTGACCTGTGATGTAAGAGTTGAGTCCTTCCCTTTCCACTTGTTAAATCAGTATCCAATATAAAATTAGAAATATTTCAATATCCTTGATGTGGTGTAAAATTAAGGACAAATTTTAAGTGTTTAAATTAAAAAATGTTTGCTAAAGAATACCTTGGTACATTGTGCAAACTATAGAGGATTGTGATCTTGTATATTGACTGTGGTCATATTTTTAAGTAACTTTTATTTGACATTCAGTTGGATACTGTAAGGAGTCTTTTGTTTGCATGTGGAATTTTTTCCCAAATAAATTACAATTTTAAAATGACAATTCCAGCAGTGATTCTGAACCTAATTTCTGAACATTGTTTCTCTCTCAGGAAATCAAGCCCCAAAGTCATTATAGCCATGGATACAGTGAAACTCTGGGCCGGAAAATCCACAATGATGATTATAGCACTTGGGACATTGTCAAAGCAACACAGTAAGTTTAGTTTTTGGGTTTTTTTTGCAGTTTTAACTTTGTATTAGTGGGAAGACATGAAAATATACCATATTTACTCAACTACAAAGGGAGGTTCGCCCTCCCCATTCAGCATGGGGGGGAAGCCCTTTGTCTTATGATTGCACACAAAGAAACCTCCTTAAATACATTGTCTGTCATAGTGGTTCCTGAACTCTGACAGATTGCGCACCACCAATTTAAAGCACTACACCCTTAAATAGCACCAGCATATGTTTCAGTTCAATTTTAAGTACCACCCGCACATTTTTTTTCATATAAAGAAATTATAATAAAACTGTTAATGCATACCACTGACAGGTTGTCTTTGTACCCCTGGTGGTACCTGTACCACAGGTTGGGAACCGCTGGATCATTTAGCTGCTGCCAAAAGGAGCATGTGCTCAGTAATGGAAACCAACTATGCAATCAGTTAAATGCAACGAACACTCAGCATGACTATAAAACACACAGCTTATATTGCGCAGACATACTGATAGGAACACACTGATGGTGTGTGTGTGTCCCTTTAAAAAAACAACAAAAAGTCCCCCCCAAAAGTTGCTTCTTCAGGAGGGAATGAGCACCCGGCCTGGATATGCTGCAGTACCAGGCTGGCAGTGGGAGAGGCTGGAGCAAGCTCTTACACCCCCCCTGGTGCCAGTAATCCTGTTTGTTTGCTTTCATGTTTGTTTTTTGTTGTTTTGCAAGGAATGTATCAACTACCTAGCTAAGCTTAGCTAGCGATCAGCCTGTCTTGTGTCCTCTGTGGTTCAACACACTCTTACAGTTGTACCATTTTCAGTCCTGTTACCAAAACTGCCACACACACCCTCATTACCATCGGAATTATGTAAAGGACTACTTCAGTGACCTCCCCTCTCTCTTCTGATCCCCTCCCCCACCCTCCTTCCCAAGTCCTTCGCCTGTTTGCCCAGTTTTTTCACTTGTCACTGTATTTATCATAGTCTCTATCATCATCATCATCATTGCTTTCTTTGGAAGGCTTGTCTCTGAATGTTTTATGCCAGTCCTTTCTCTTCTACGTGATGTCAGCCATCTTTTGCCCATGGTCTTCCATTGTCTTCCTGTAGTACCAGTACACCTCACCCAGTCGCACTTTAATATAGCCCTTGACTGGGAGGTCCTCTGTTTGTTTATGAGCAAGTTCCTAGCGTTTCTGAAGCAGGAGATGAATTGCTCTAAAGCAGGCTGTTAGGGTCCCTTGCTGCTTAGCCAAGTGCCTGTACAGAACTGCCTTGTTGGTCATTGTTATGAACCCTGTCACCATCAGGAGGAGTATGCATCTCTCTTCCACATCTCTCTGGCTTATAGGCAGTCCCAGAGGGGGTGGTTGATTTTTGTTTCTGCCTCCCACCAGCAGGATTACTTGGGGCAGTCTGGGCCTCTCTGCCCCACACTGTTTCTCCATGACTGCATGAGGAGTGTCTAGTGGGCTATTGACAGTTCAAGTTCAACACCTTCTCTGGGTCCTTGTGAAAGATTTGCTTCCACACAGGGGCAGTATGATGTCTCTTGCCCTTATCACTGTCTGCATCTTACAGTGATTTGCCAGGGTCACTGGGGCCTTGTTGTGCAGTTTGTGTTTGTGCAGTGGGAAGGGAACAAATTCAAGGCAAACCTCCAATAACTAGATTCTACACCTGGGATATTATAACACATTTATAAATTTTTCCATGTGTAGAATCTAATTATTGGAGGGTCATCTTATATTTGACTACATACGGTACTGTTACACGTTTATGTAATTAAATACCTTGCACCTGCAGAATGAACCATCGAGGCTTAATGGATTATACTCTTGATTCCGAATTTTGAGTTTCAAAAAACACTACTGTTGTTGGAAACCACATCTTTTTTGTAAGGGTGTGTTTAAACAAAATGTCAATACCCGGGCTGTTGTTGCAGGGGCAGGCAAATAAATATTTTTCTTTCCATTTAGGGTGTTCCTTGTTCTCTGGTGATTTTTAAATAATTTATTATGTAGGGTGGACCACATACAATTTGGATGTGTGTGATTTGAGGTATCAGATTTGGAGTAAAGCTAGCATGGTTAAGTGTTTTTTGGGGTTTTTTTAATTATTTTTTCACTGCTGCTCTGAAGTTGTAGTGCATATAAATCATTGTGACATTTCTAAATAAGTATTGAAATAAGTATCTCTTTCTTATGGGTACTGTTTTACCTTTATTGTAAAGCTCATCCTAGATATGGAGTTCCTTAATTTATACTTATAAAAAATATTTGTGGGATCTGGGTCAGGGAGTGAAGAGGTGGCTGGTTGTCTTACTGACTGTTTGGCTGCTTATATGAAGCTGTAAGGTTTTTTTTGATGTCTCCATGGCATAATAGTCCTGCAGAGTTCTCTGAGCTTGCTTGGGTGTCATAGTAAATAAGTATTGGCTTGTTATGTAGCAGTCTGTCCAGGCTAACTTATCCCTTTCACTACTTCGTCATATAGATGCCTGAAAAGCCTTTAACATAAAATCAATAGTGAAGATCCCTCTGGACTTCAGGGATACTCTCTTCTCTTTCAGGGTCTAAACTGCACTTGGAGTTTTATATTTTCTTACATAAGAAAATCCTACCCCAAGTGGAGTTACAGATATCTATATATTATTGTGTGTGAATCTGTGTGAGAGAGCACAGAAGTTGCGGCCTCTGGTGGTGGTGGTGTTTGTCTTTTGGTTTTTTTGCTGGTGTTCAAGGTTAGATGGTCAATGTTGAGTGAATACTAACTTGAGCATCTTTGTGTTCGATGTGCCTTCAGATACCAGAAAATTGGGTAACAGTTTAAAACTCAGAAATAGTTGGACGGGGTCAGCTGTATAGATTTTATTTTAATTGACCCTGAGAAAGGATGCCTTCAGGGTCGCTAGGTGCTGGTAGAAAATGACAGCATGATGATGATGCACTTGGGGGAGAGACTGTTTTTTTCCAGGAGAAACCTAGAAACAAGTACCATTGGATGTTTGAGGAGGAAATAGCATTTAGTACTAAAATCTAATGCTCTTTCTGAGGAAGGCAAGCGAAACTAGGGGCTCAGACAGAAATTACATTTTTTGTGCGATCAGTCCCCTGAAAGCACTCTATGGCTGTGCCATGACACACATGCACAGCTGCAGAATGCTTTAAATGTGGCTGATTGTGCAAAAAATTAACCTCCTCAGATGGGGTATCAGACAAAGGTGCTGTACTTGAGATGCCTTAGGGAACTCGTGTTCCCTACAGTTCATTTTGTCGTGCAGTTGGGGCCGTCAGCAGGAAGGGAGGGAGAACCGGTTTCCCTGGCCAGTGCTGGAGTGGGGTGGATGGACTGGAGTCTCCTCCCTTTGTGCCCAGCCTCTACCTACCCCTCCAAGTTCAAGCTGGCCAAACCTGAGTTGGCAGTTGCTGACTTCTTGATCCCTTCCTGCTGGTAGCCTCAGAGTTGGGAGGGTGGACAGGGCTGGGGAGGGGGGCAACTCTTCAGCTGGCTGTCCTCCTGCAGGAGGGCTTGATCTCTCCCTCCTCCTACTCCCCCAACCCAACAGGCAAATGTCTGTTGGTTAAGGGGGGTGGGGTGCTCCAATACATGGTACTTTGTTAAACACCATGAGTTAGAGCAGGGATCTTCACATCTGTCAGTGCCATAAGTGATTTAGTGCTATTTTACACCAGAGGTATATAAGAAGTAGTCTTATCCGGAGGGTTTCCACTACCTTAGGATCATGTTTCATATAGTATAAACCAGATTCTGCTTATTAAATATAATTACATCCAGCCTTTTCTGTGAAGAGCTAAGTGTGTGGTATAGGGTGCTTTTTAAGATCCATCTTGTGCCAGAAGGTTGGAATAAGTATGTTAATGATAGATAGTTGATCTAATAGTTGTTCTTCATTTAAATCCCATTTTCCCCCCTTCCTCTGTTTTTTGTTTTTTGTTTTTTTTTCCCCCCTTGAAGTACTACATTTGTTATTGTGGACATTGTCATTAGTATTGGCAAATCATGGTGATGATACCAAATATACTAACTGGCACATTTGCATGAAGATTGAGGAAAACAAGTTGTGATACTTATTGTAATGCATCAAAGTTCAAGGTCCATTTCCCAAACATAAGTGGCTCATCATCCCAGAATGGTTAAGTCATGCCAGTGCATGTAGCCAGGGTATACGTGTGCTATGGCCTGAATAATATTTAGCTATCCCTGGTTCCTCAAGCTGATCATCAGGGATCCTCATTTTTCCTGATTAAAAAATTGCAAATTCTCTGATTAAAACTCCCCAAATGTGCAATTAAAATGAAATGCCACTATACATAGGTGGCAATTAAACACACTGTTTTACTGATATATTTACAATTTTAAAGCGATTTGAAGCCTACCAGTGCCTTAATCACTACAGTAAAATAAATTCAAATTTTGGTATTTGATTGTGGGATTTTTTTATCATGGAAAATCGGCTCCCCCTGCTCCCTTAGCTCACCAGGGTACAGGTCCAAGCCCTTCACTCCCAAACCACAGCCCCATGTCCTGCCCCCCAGCTCTGCCAGAGGGGGCTACTAGTTGCCAGAGCTAGAGGGCCAGGGACCTGGGTTTGCAGACCCCTGTCCCCTGCAGAAATGCCTGAAACCCTAGCTGCCACCTATGGGAGGTGGCAGCTGCTGTGGCCTGAGCGGGGAGCCCAGCTTCCCCTCCCCTGTGGGCAGAACAGCCGAAGTGCAGCATGTTGGGGACGGGGGAGAGGAGAAGTGCAGGGTTTGGATAGGGGATGGGGCTGACTCCCCTCTGCTGCATGGACTCCTGGGGAACAGGTGGAGCATGTGCCCCCTAGATCTGTGTGTGTGGTGGGAACAGGTATGGGTTGCCTCTTGCAGGTTCAGGCTCCCTGCCCTGCTTCCCTTCCCCGTGGGGCCTCCGCAGTCTGGTAGGGGGGACATGGCAGGGCAGGGCAGGTCAGGGTAGAGCAGAGTGGGGCCACGTGGGGAAGCTCATTGTCATCGCTGTGAGCCCCTTGTAACCCTGGTGCCTGGGCCTGATGTAGTCAGCCTGCACCTGCCACTGCCCCATGCACAGATCTGTGGGGCATGAGTTTTCCTTGTCCCTCCTCCTTGGCCCCCCCCCCCCCCCCCCCAACAAGCCACCCACAGTTCTGTCCCAGTTCCCACCGGGCCATGCTGCTGTGCTCTGCCTTGGCTCTGGACCACCCTGTTACCGCTGCAAGATCCCAGTCAGGCTCTGGAACAGCTCTGCACCCTGCCAGTGCTGCTGGGGCCGGTCTCCATGGAAACCCTGGCCTTGTGCTATCACAGTGTGGCTGCTGCTGGGGTTTCCATGGAAACCGGCCCCAGTCATGCAAGCAGGGGCTGCTGGGAAATGGAGTCCAGCCACCAGCCAAATCTACCATTTTGCCTACCCTGATGTACATGCACGTGCCACCCCCTGCCGGACCACCCTCCTCCTGCTCCCCCCAGCCCCTTGCAGGCTGGAACTCTGCCAGCTGGCAGAGAGCTCTTTGCAAAAGAGCAAAGTCCACGTTTCTCTATTAAAATGAGTAACCCATGTTTTTCTCAGGCAAAAGGGAAAATCCACATTTTTTTTGTGGGATCCCTGCTGATCATCTACCCATTCTCAATTGAATTGATAAGGAGCTGCCTTTGGTAGAAGCCTGGAACAAGGGACAAACTCATATATCTGGACCTTGAGCAAAGCACCTGTGTTGTTCTGCCACCACACCTTCTTGTTCAACCTCCTATGTTGTGTTTTTCCACTTAAAGTGAAAAGACAACACATCTTTCAATCAAGAATATTGTCCAGCAAATAGAAATAGGGTGTTTTTTCCACCCCCCTGAAAAGTGTCATGCTCCAAAGGAAGGGGTGAACTTGATGAGCTCTTTATTTTTCACCTGCAACATGGCACACTATTGGTTATGAGAGCAGCCTTCTGTCCTTGGGAGCAATGGAAGGTTACAGTACAGAGTTGAGATGAATTATTTTCTGTCGTTGTTGTTCTTGATGACAGGAATTGATTAAATTCGCAGTGTCTGAACTGGAAAGTAACAGGAGCACAGAAAAAATTTAGAAGCATTTGACAATATTCAATTTTTCATAAGAAAATATTGGCTGAAAAATTATAGATTTATTCAGTGATAAAATGTTGTGTGTATGAAGCCACACTGAAGATAACTAGAGGTATCTGCTTCATGCTGAAGCAGATTGTGTAGATTCTGGAAACCAGCAGAAAATTGTATTTTTACTGTTTAAGACCCTGATTTTGCATTTGTGAAAGCTGCATTTTAGTTCTGTAATCTTTTTTCACAAAGAAAAGTTATTCCAGGAGATTTTGAAATATGCGGCATGCTATGTGGCATAGTATTGAGTGAGTTAGCTGTGGGGTGTCATGAAGGAAGAGTGTTTAGGGAGTGGTCTTTATTCAGGCTTTCAAAAAACAGCAGGTGAGAGAGGAGATGAGTCAGCTTGCCAGAATCAGTGAGCACTATGAATGTCAAGAGATGACCAATGCAGTACGAGTTACAAAGAGATGATCATCAAGGAGGCTATGATTTGTGTGTTCACACTCGTGTTAGAGGGCAGGCAGACCTATCAGTCTTCTAGTCCGTGGCAGCAAGCAAGGTGGGGACCTGCCTCAAAATGTAGGTTCCTCTACTGCCTTAATGCAGGCAAGTTGGAGTATGTATCAGGCTGGCTTTATTTAGTAGTTTCACAGGAAATGAATGTTAATTTTTTTAATGTACCACATGTATGTGTGTATATGTGTACGTATGTATATGTATACAAGTTGAACACAATGTTTTATTTGTCGATATTTGGCTATTATTGGCACCATTAGAAACAAGCTGCAGATACCCAAAAGCCACTGTCTAATTTAAGGCAGGTGCTCCACCAATGATGACTGAAGAGTTTAATATTACTAAAATCAATGCTTCTATCAGTTGTAATAACCAAAATGATGATTTGACTTATTCCACTTACAAATGAAAAACTGAGACTTCATAGGTCATATCCTGCCTCCCCCTTTCCTTCCCCACAAAGCTAGTCTCTGGAATATTCATTCAAAATCTTTATATTCCTGCTCAACCTATAGATTATCGGTGCCTTTTCCAACTCCATTTAAGCCTTTATGTTAATTTTACTAATTTACAGTTCACTTCCATGGAAACAAATGGGAACCAAGACCTCAAGCTGATTCTCTCTTGCCTGAAAACTGTATGTGCCAGTGGTCAGAAAGTAACTGTGGGCTTTAGGCTTTTTGTGGCTCTAAGTGTGCAGTATCTTGTATAACTTGGCATCTTTTCATATTGCTTCGTAAGCATGATCTATATGTTTATCTTTAGAGTTATCTAACAATTTAAAATGCTTTAGTATTCTGAGTCACCAGTTAAAATCCAGATATTATACAAAGCAGTAAGTGTATTGTACTACAATATAACAATTATTTATTATGCTAATCCAAGCAGGCAGTTTCGTAATAGTAGCAGCTAACCAGTCGTTTATAAAATTAACTTTTTTGATTGATGGTTATTCATATTTCATTTACATACACTGCATTGTTAATGATATTTCTCCTCTAATGTGAATCCATTACATTGCACATTGTTACAACATTTATCAAGGAAAACAAATTGCAGATGTGAAATGTAGCTCAATTTAATGTTAGGGTAGAACTCTTCATTCTTATAATGTATAGCCTTGTAAGTGCTTCATTAGAGGCAGAATTTGCATTCATGCAATTTTTTGTATTTAATTTGGTGTGCGTGCGCACATGGTTTGTTGTTTTTGTTTTGTTTTTTTAAAGGAAAGTTGTTTACACTACACAATTTGCAAACTGTCTACTTTTTCTGGTAGAGCTTGTGAACTTCCTTCAGTACTTGTTGACCTAATATGATTTTACATTCCCAGTCTTTGTATTGGTAGTTTACTGAACTAATCCATTACATGCTTCAACATTGCTGAATTTTACAATTGCTGCCTGTTTTTGAGCTTGTAAACCTTTTCATGTATAAAACCGGTGTCCATTTTAAGTGTGTAGTTAAATGTTGCTGATTGTGCTCATTGTAATTGTATTAAAATGTTTTTGTAACACTTTAAAATTAACTTATCGCGTGTAGTAGGTTCTCACTGTTGTTTATTTCTGTAAAATCAGGTTTTTAACAGTGTAAAAATCTTTTTTGTTGTTGCTGTTTCTTTTAATGCCAAAGCGGGAGAGTATGCAGGGGCGAGAGAAACTTTCAGTAGGAAGTAAGCCTGGAAAAACTCAGCCTAACGTGCTCTGAAATTAGTAAACACATTTATGTGAACACAGGTATACTGTAAACTGTTTTAGGTCCATGGTAACATCCGGTAAATAAAATATTAAAAGAACTTAATAGGGAAGGTAGCTTACAAAAAAAAAATAGAAAGAATTGCTCTTTAGATAAGAGCTTGATGGAAAAATCAGTAATTAATAGAGGTGCACCAAAATATTGGTTGCATATTGGATTAGCATTGGTGAAAAGAAAATTAACAGCTCTTTTTGGCCGGTGTAGCCAATAATGTTCAACAATAAATATTCCTTCTGGACAGTGCCCCCAGACACCGTGTGCATGTGTGCAGCTGCACTCATGCACATGGCCAGGAATGCAGCTGGGCAGTGCGGAGAGCAGTGCCCTGAAGGTAAGTCTGCGCAGGGGAAGGAACACGGGGAAGGCAGATCAAGGCCCCCAGGGTGAGGGAGAGAGTGGGGCAAGGGCTGGGAGCACCGTCCAGCCACGGCAGTGAATGGGGCTGGGGCATGGAGCAGGATGGAGCCGTAGGGGCTCGTCCAGGGGACTGGTGTCCTGACACTTAAAATTGGCAGTGGGGGGATGTGAACTAAAGCATGTCAATGTTTGCCTTCCCTCCCATGCCCCTTTGCCTCCACAGATTTAGCTGCACGGAGCTGCTCTCCACGCTGCCTGGCTGCATTCCTGTAAATCGGTTATCACATCGGTATTGGTGATGTGGTTGGTTGTTAATCAGCTATCAGTATTGGCCAAGGAAATCTTTATTGGTGCGCACTTAGTAATTAACATGTGCATGGTTAATCTGGCAGGGAGAGAGGGGACCTTTTCTTTTCCTTTATTTGTGATGTTAATCTACGTCTGCATTAATGAGAGAAGAAAAACCTACTATACATTTTCTACTAGTTCTAGGCTTTCTTGTCTTATTTTTTATCACTGGCAATGTATTCTTAGATGTTTGCTTTCAGTTAGGTACTTTATGAAACCTGTGGGTGGGGGCTGGGGGGGGAGGAGATTCAGAAAACGTTCTGCTTTTCCTTTTTAATGCAAGGGCTGTGCTGTTTAGAAAAAAAATCACTTCCATGACGTATTTAAAGAACCAACTTTATTTAATGTAGAGCAAATGGAAGCTCTCTAGATTTTTCTTGTAGTGGACCCAGACAAAGCTCCATTCTTGATGACAAATATAACATGACCCTTTTGCACATAAGTGGGGGGACTTGGAATATTTGCACTGGCATCTGCATTACTTTCCAAAGAACTGATGGCATACTTAAATTAAAATCTGCACTGCAGAAACTTGTTTTTGGAGGTTTTTCTGTTTTTTTACTGTGCATTGACTAGTCAGTCTAAGGAAAGCACTGTAAAGCCATGAACAGATATTCATGTGTAGCACTGCAAGTATGAGGGGTATACATCCATTCACAGCTGCTTGGCTGGAGTGCTGCAAAGTTGCCACAAAGGTATGTTTTCTAGCCAGGGGATAGTAGTGGGCTACTGCGTTGATCCTGTGTGCCCAGTGGAGCCCTTCAGTATGCCCAGTGAGTAATAGTATGTTTTCTCCCTTGCTGTGGAAAGGCTGCTGGGTAGGCTCTCAGCATCTTGTGGGGGCTGGCATGCTGTCAAAGAGCATGCTCTTGCCCTGGTGTGTGCTGCAGCACCAATAAATAGCCTTACTCTCGCTGCACCCCCCCCCTCCCCCCCAGAGGGCAATAAGCTATCAAGATGAGAGCAGCAGGCTCTGCAAGAGCTTGCCATAGCAAGCAGAGATGCAGCGTCCTATCCTGGCTGGGCTGTAGCTTTGCTTCTGGCAGGCTGTGAAGGACGCAGCCCTGCCTTGCACGCCCCGACCCTCCCCCCAGCAAGTCGAGCGTCCAGGGGTGTTTAGATGTTTACACACATCTAAAATGTTGTGCTACAGAAAAGTTCTTGTTTTAAACTGGAATGCCTTTGTAGCACTTGTGCCATTTGGTAGCACTATGGGGGAATGTGCACGTGTCCCCTCAACTTTACAAACATAACTTTTCTCAATGGCTTTTGGGGACACAAGACCACAGGCTGCTCACAACTAGAGTGGAAAAATACCTTTGCCCCTGTATGGGCAGCAGTGTTAAAGCTGTGTTTTGTTTTGTTTTTTATTCTTTGTTTAATTATAAGCAAACATAGCTTGCTCATGTACATGAAAGCAGAACTGACCCTTCATTTTATTCCCTCCCACCCCCCAGTCATGTTTATTTACTGGATCCCAGTGTTCAAATAACAAATTTAGCATTTGAAGATGGATCCTATTCTTCTAAGGTATGTATAAAGATGGATATTTATCTTCCATTAATGTGGCCTTTTTTTTTTTTTTTTAAACCCAAGTCACTGTCCACAGAGCAGTCTTGTATTCGGTTCTTTTCTTTTGGCCCTTGATTTTTAAATAAGTATAAAAGCATCCTTAAAATAATTGCTAAAAAACAAACCATACTTTTGTAAAGAGTGGAAATTTGAACTGGAGGTACACTGAACTTTCTCCAATAATCATTTAATTTATTTTACTAGTAATGTAGCAAGTCTTGTGATATGTCCTATCTTCTCAAAGCACACTTCTGGAACATATCATTTAAGTAACAGTAGGGTATTAAGATTCAGCTTTTCACAAGAAGTATCATGTTAAAATTTAAAGCACACTTCCTTTTTCTTTTTTGTTTTCTGTTTTGTTTTAAGGGCAGATATGTAAATGAAAAATATACCTTGTATTCACATGTATTGCAATATGTAATAGGATGTGTGTAGGAGGGAGAAACCAGGGACATTTTAATAGTGCCTGCTCTTCATGAATTGCAGTACTATTCAAATAAATCTCATTTAGCACACACTGTTCTCACTGGAGTTGAGCGTTTTCCCATTATGTTGTGAGGGTATTTTAAATAACAGTTATGAATATTAAAAATGAGTTCAAATGTCACGAATGCAAGTACTTTCATGTATCCTGGTTGTATAAGATTAATTTCTTAAGCATACTGTTATCGCTTTAGAATTAAAAGATCAATTTTTTTTATAGTATCCCTATTTCCACATACCAAGTCCCTCAAAGACTCTTCACTTGCAAAAGACTGGCAAATGGTGCAATGTATTGGCCACCTCCCTGTCATCTAGATACATACAGGAGACCCTCACTGTGGGAGCGCAGCAGCAGCAAGCGCAGAGCTCCTGAGGAGCTCCTTTAAGTGTATTTAAGATGTGGGTTTGGCATTTGTGAATACTTGAAACCACAAATGCCAAACCCATGAATAACGAGGGTTTCCTGTATTACTGTATCTCTTACTTTTTCACTTAGAATATTTTTTTTAAAAGTAGAGGGGGAGAGAAAGGTAGGGGTAGTACATGACTTGTTTAAAACATGCACACTTTTTCATATTTTCTCTTGTACAGATTAAAAAATAATTAACCTCCACAGATTGTAAAATCCTTTAAATGGCCAGACTAATCCCTCTTTCTCCCAGGTACCTTTGCATTCTTCAACCTAATAAGCCTTTTAGGCTCAATTCTCAGTTTCGCCTGAGTTGAGAATAAACTATCAGGAAACTAGTTATGGCCATTTGTCCCATGGTTTTGGAGCAATCAGACTGTTTGTACACGTTAAAAAAACCAAAACCAACCCCCCTGGGTATGTGCTTTACTGGAAGGAAGCAGCATGTTACTTCGGCAGATCTTGCCCAATGTCTATATAGATAGGGTGCTTCAGTGGGGTACTTTGACCTAAATCTGATTTAATCACCTACTAGATAAAAGTGCCAAAAAAGCTCCACTAAAGCACCCAGTCTATACAGGTGTTAGGTGAGCCAGGTCCAACTAATGCATTGTCTCTTCTGGGCATGTGCTAGGCTCAAGGCAGGGGTGTGTGGAGTATAAAGTAAAGCACTGGGTTTTTTGGTTTTTAACATCTGCAAGCAGCCACAGTGATTAGCAGAGTAGAGCTCTGTCACATACGTAGATCCCAGTAATTTCTAGACTCACAGATGGTGAGAAAATAGCTGCCAGAGGTTCTGGCTCTGCCAGCTTCGTTTTGGTAAGTAGTTTCCTTTCAGTGGAGAAATTTTTTCATTGTGTAAGACCAGGTTTCATCCCCTCTGAACCAGCTTAGAAGTGTAGAGGAGGTAGGCACATAATGAAGAGCCAACCCCATAATTTTATACCAGTGTTTAAGCATACAGTTTATGATTAGACAGGATTTGATAATGCCTCAATTAAAAATACTGTTTGATATCCTAGATAGGCATAATTGACCATAATTGATCCCATTTTAACAATACTATCTCATTTTGTTCTGCAACTGGTACTCTGCTTCGAAGCCTTTTGGTATTGAGATGAGACTTCTTCAATTCTAGGGTCTGGCTGCTATTTTCAAATATTACTTGGCCTTTAGTACTCTTTTTTTTTTTTTTTTGGTGTTTTTGTTTCATATTTCTGATTGTTGATTAATTATATCCCCAGCTTGTTTAACCATTAACTAGACTTTCTTCTGAATTATTTTGTGATTGTATAATTTTGGAAGTCTGAGAAGTGATACTTCTGGACTTCAGTATTCAAGGATATATTCTGAAGTTGCAAAAATTACAGATCAGTAGAGATGGTCACTGTACCTTCACTTGTCAGAAGAGCTGCCAGTTAGTGGTAGTTGTACTTGCAAAAAAAAATCATCATCATCAACAGTAACTTTTATATCCATTGCTGGGTTATGCCTGCTTTTATGTAATTTTCAGCGATTTGTAGTTGCATGTTATAATTGCATATATTACCCTGGTCTCCAATGAGGATGGGGCATCTTTTAGCTTCAACAGGTTGTGAATTACATGGGTCAGAAACCTAGCTCACCTTGGGCGCATTTACATATGGGCTTTAATGCATATTAGACTAATTTAGTGCACAGTCTATGTGTGTCACCATATACATGTGGGCCATAGTTAGGGCGCAGTAGATTAATTTACTCCAGCTCAGGATAATCCTGTCAGACACTGGTACTATCTGACAGCAGAGTAAATTACTGCACTTAAAGACGCATGTAAACTGTGGCATTGGGAGTAGTTTATTCTGGCTCAAATTACACCAGAGTTTATTCAGTTGCATAATTGTATGTGCAGATGTGCCTCTTGTCAGACATACACTGTAGAACAAATGCTGTTAAAAATGTTATAGCCCATGTACTCCTGGATTTTATAGCTGACTGCTTTTCTTCACCAAATAATCATGGAACCAACAAGAGATCATGCTATATTAAAGCTGGTTTTCGTGGGGCTTGTCAATTTAAAAACAACAATCCTTGGATTGCGTGAGGTAGTTAGCTGTGTTAGTCTAAGGCAGAAAACAGGGCAGGGTGGCACTTTCAGAAAGCTAACTTGTTCAGAGGCATGAGCCTTTACTAAAAAAAAAAAAGGCCCTAAAAAAAGACCTACATAAAAGCTCCTGTTTTTCTGAATGAGTTAGGTCTCTAAGGTGCCACCCTGCCCTGCCTTCTGCTTGGAGTGAATGATTTTGAGTTGACTCGGGTTAAATTTTAAGTAGAAGATTAAGCAAACAGGTATTTTGATTGTGAAAAAGCAAAAAAATAAAATGGAGAAACTACTTAATAAAGTCAACTAGACTTTAAGAGAATAGGTATTTGAATGTGGAAGAGCGTTGTAATCCCTAAGTAAAAGGTATAAACATGTCTGGAATTTGGAAGACAAAGGTAAAACCTGTAGGAAAGGGTTCCAATCTAACCATGAAAATGTGCCTAAAAGGACAATTAGCGTAATCAAAAAACCTTCATGGAACAGAGGAGGGAGTGACTTAAGAAAAAAAAGCTACACCTTGGAAATCTGAAAATATTGGATGCAGAAGAAAATTGCCAGAGGTAGATCTTTTAAAACAGAGGTGTTGGAGATATGCCCTTAGGGTCCTTACCTGCCCCACAGGGCTGGGAATTCAGGCATAGAGTGAGCAGGAACTGGGCCTGCCCCAAAACTCTGGCATACAGCACCTCTTTGCGGATGTGTGTTGGCAAGTGATGGCTGTGTTAAATCCCTGCAGCTCAAGAACCAGTAGCAGCTAATCCTGCTGCCATTCACCCCACTCCATCCTGAGTGGAGGCAGCCAAGGGAATTTAATGCTCTTATTTTAAAAGAAACTTATAGTAAAAGGTTGTTCACCATGTAAACAAAAGGAGAACAAAGGAAGAAGTATTGACTACTAGTAAGCATGGGGTCAAGATTAAAGATAATGTTTTGTGGTTCAAAAACTAGATTCTAGCTCCGTTTTCTGCAACAAAGATGTCTAGCAGAAAGAGCTAATAGAAATGAACAAAAGGAAATTTAAAGTTTTAAATTCCAAAGCGGTAGCAAACTTGAAATGGCAAGTATGCTTAAGTTGGGAGAACCAGCTAATTCCCATTCCATACATCTGGAAGAACTGCTGTGTAAAATTGCAAGTCCTGCAGCAAGCAGTTAAAATCAAGCCCATTCAGTTGTAAGTAGTACTATTTGACTGGAGAATAGTAAACATAGTGATTACAGGGAAGGAGAAAGTAATCTAGACTAGGGCTGTCCAACTGGAAGCCCACAGGTTACATGCAGACCTCCTAGGGATTAAACTATGGCCCCTAGGCATGTGGTCCAGGCACCATTCCTCCCTCCCCCCAATCACTCTCCTGCTGCTGGACTCCCCTTCTCCACCCCACTATTTCCCGCTTCTGAGGGGGTGGGGTGATATGGCACCATGGCATTGAGGGGTCCTGCAGCTGGGAGGTGGGGGATCTAAGGTGCCACCGCACTGGGAGGTGGGTGGCAGAGGTGGAGCTTGTGGCATAGCGTAGAAGGAGTCCCCACTGCGTGGCTTGCACTGCATGGCATGGTGCTGGAGTGGCTTATGGCCCCTGGCTACTCAGATATTGGACAGTCCTGATTTAGATGTTTGATAGTATCTAAGGCTTTAGAGTATACTTAAAAGAAACACAAATTAAAGACATAGATGGCATTTTCTACATACTTCTGATTTTTACTAAGGTTAGACCATGCCAGACTATGCTTTTTACCTTTCTTTGATAGGATAGCTGACAAAGGAGATAAAGTAAATTGAATTGGTTTGGATTTAAAGATACTGTTTTAATGCAGGGTCACATGGGGAATCATTAAAATGGAGAAGATTGGGATTAATGCTAGAATTGTTGTTTGGGTAAGGAGTTGGTTGGAAGGGAAAGGATAGCAGGCTGTACTGAAAGGAAAACCACTGGCCTGGAGGAAAGCTACTAGTAAAATTTAGGCAAGGAACCATTTTGACTTTAATGCATTCAATAGTGACTTTCCCACAAAAGGTAAGAGTGTAACTGAAACTTGCTATTATTAAAAATTAGGAGTCCTTACATTTTACTGGGAGAAAGCAGGGCAGGATAACAGTTTAGGCCAGTGGTTTTCAACCTTTTTTTGATTTGTGGACCCCTAAAAAAATTCAAATGGAGGTGGAGACCCCTTTGGAAACATTGAATGGAAGTGCAGACCCCTTTGAATTGTAAGTATGGGTATTCACATGCTTTTGATCACGGTAATTTTTCATGGATCCCTTAGACATAGTGTGCAGACCCCCAGGGGTTTACGGACCACAGGTTGAAAACTACTGATTTAGACAAACTGGTTCAGAGAGGCTTGAGCTACCTCCTCCATCAGATGCTTTGTTAGATGTTAAGTCCCATTCTTAGCATCTGAGTTTCCTCAGAAAAGCACATGCCTCACTGAAACAGTTAGTTTGAAAGTTGCCATCGGCCTGGACTTCAGACCGACATGGCTTACTGTCTCTTAGGTTTTATTGGAAGTTACTAGCCCTGGTGTACAAAATCCAAGGATGGTGCTAATACTTAAGAAGGGACAGTAGAAGACATGTTACCCACAATCCTGTGACATACATTACAGGGATGTTATCACTACTCTTTTATTTGCCACAACAGCAAGTCCACATTGGTTCATGCTGTTAGGAATACTTTGATTAACATGCCACAGGCTGAGAGGACTGGTTGGTTTGTTTGATTTGGCTTTAGATGCTTTAAAGACGGGATTATCCTGGAATCCAGGGAACTGACAACTGAACTGCAAAAGTGGGGTGTGGGAAATCCTTTAATCATTTTCTGCAAAACTGCTGCTTCACCAGTTTTCCTCCATTTTACATGGATGTGATTTGAATAGTTATATTCAAGTGTATTGCCTCATGCTTGTTCTTACTGAATCCATTTTATTTCAGACCATTTTTTCTACTTTGAGATCATTTTGAAGTCTAATTCTATCCTTCAGGAACTTGCTGCTCCTCCAAGCTGTCATCCACAAATTTTTAATATGTACACTTGCTGTTTCATCATCTTAGTCACTAATGAAAACAGAGTAGTATCCAATCCAAGAACAAATTAAAAAAAAAAATCAGACTGAGGGGGTGCAAAGAAAGTCTCTGAAAGATTGAGGGAGTGGAGAGATTCTCTTATAAGAGGCATCTAGAGGAGTTTGGCGTGTTGAACTTAAATAAAAAAGTGCCCAAAGCTCATGTGGCTGCTCTATATATAAATACGTAGCATGGGTATGCAGGGAGAACATTAGGAATGCCAGAATACAATTTGAGATGTGTCTTGCAAAGGGCATAAAGTAATAAAAAGGGGTCCTACAAATATGTCAAGAGTAAGAAGAGAGTGAGAGAAATCTTAACTCCTTTACAGAATGTGGAAGGCACTCTAGATATAGATGGTGCAGAGAACACTCAAGTATTTAATGTCCGTCTTTAATTGAGTCTTCACAAATAAGTGCGCTACCAGGTGATGTGTGCAGTTGGCAGCAAAGATAAGGAAGGAGACAAAAAGCCTACGGTAGTAGAACAGGTTAGGGATTACTTAAAGAAGCTAGATGCTTTCAGGTTGGCAGAGCCACATGGGATGCATTCTAGGGTACTGATGGAATTGACTGAGGTAATTTCAAAGCCACCAGCTATCCTGTTTGCAAACTCATGGAGGTCATGTAAGTCCTGGTGACTGGAAAGGGATGCCCATTTAAGAAACTGATGAAGGAAGATCCTGGGAATTATAGATTAGTTGGTCTGACCTCCATACCTGGAAAGATCATGGAGCAGGTCCTCAAGGAATCCATTGTGAAATACCTAGAGTTGTACAAGATGATCAGGAACAGCCAGCTTGACATCACTAAGAACAAGCTATTCCTGACCAATCTCATTTCCTCATATGATGAAGTGACAGGCTCTGTGAATGAAGGAAGAGCAGTGGATGTAATGTACCTTGACTTTGTCAAGGCTTTTGACAGTCTCCTTTGGTTCTCATTAACAAGCTACTGAAATACAGAGTAGATGAAAGTACACTAATGTGGATATATAACTTAGGTCATTGTACTCAACAAGTAGTCATCAGTGGTTTGGTGTCTAGTTGGGAGTCGGTATCAAATGGAGTTTCCCTAGGGTCTGTCCTGGGTTGGTATTGTTTCATATCTTTATTAATGGTTTGGATGATGGAATTGAGAGAATGCTTAGCAAAAGTGAGGACTTTACCAAGTTGGTGGTGTTGTGGATGCTCTAGTGGGTAGGTCTAGGATCCCCAATGACTTGAATAGATTGGAAAAATGGTCCGCAATTGGAAACTGTCTAATACAAATGTCTGGAGCCTTCCTAATCTTCTCTTCACTGTTCCTGGATGTTTGGAGAGTGAGACTGTTGAAGTGTGGCAGTCCAGTCACCACAATTGTTTCTAGCCACCATAGGTTGAAAAAATCAAGAACTTATCAGGATCTTCAGTCCCACTTCTTAGCTTGGACAATGCCTCTTTACACTATTAGCAGATATTTTAGGTTCTAACAGCAAAGGTTATTTAGTGTTTAGTTTTCTTTTCTTTAAAATCTTAATAATTAGCTGTGAAGAAGTAGAGCTGAGCTTCCACTAATGAGATCCTTTGAGATGCTCAGGGATTGAAAGGTTGGCTTGGGAAGATATGCCTCATGTCTTTGTCTCTTTGGCACTAAATACTTGTAAGATACTTAGCCTACCTTGTGGATGGATGAAGTCTCTTGTGATGCTTAAACATGTTGTACATTCAGCCTTAGGGCTCAAAAGAATAACAGAACCAGATGCAAGTATTGCCTCTGCAGGGGGAAGCCAAGCTTGCCTGAATCTTTGTATCATAGGCATGTCTCAAAGTCCTCTTAGATTCCCTTTCTGACCGTGACTAGATAGGTTCAATATGTGATCTCTCTCCAGTGCTGGCTGGCCAAGAATTATAGTTCAGACTTGGATTCCTGTAACAGAGGTGGTCATCCTGTGGCACATGTGCCACAAATTGCATGTACAACTACTTTCTGTGGTATGTGGCAGATCTGATAGGAAGCTGGGAGAGCAGCAGGAGATAAGGCAGGCAAGAAAAAACAGAGCAGTAGATCAGGCATGGAGAACAATGGCAGGTAGGACAGAGAAGAGATCAGAACAATAGATCAGACAGGGGAAAGGAATTGGAATGATACTCACAGAGTATGGGGCTTACCTTGTCTGCCAGGAAAGTTGACCCCTTGTAGTCTATCACATGGACTACAGCTATGTCAAAAAACTATTGCTATGTTTCTTGTGTTAGTCAGTTTTTAACTACTATGAAGGGGAGTGATTTTTGACACTTCAGCCCTATCAGTAACGATCACATCAGATCCTATCAACCAGGATAGGAGAGTACATTTTCACAAATTGATAGTTTGTAGTCCCTGGTATTTCCAGGACATGTTAGAGCTGAGAGCAGGCTTTCAAAGCTTTTCCTGCCTCATTACAGGCTGATAACCATTTACTATACAAAGAAGCAAGGACATTGTGGCTGTGTGAGAGGTGCGTTCAACCTGAGACTTACCCTATAGCTCCTATGTAGCAGGGAAAGAACACTTGCAGATTAGTTGAGCAAAAACACAACAGAATTTTACAAACAGCCATTAGAGTGGTTATTAATAGGAGACCTTCAACTTGCATGGCTTGTTTAGGTGAAAAATAGTTTTGCAGTCAGATATAGCATGATATATCCTACACCTTTTTCAGAAGTATAGGAAAAGAATCAGTGCATTTTGGGTTTATTGTTAACAAACTGAGAACATGGTGCTCTCTCTTTTTCCTTGTCAGAGTAATTACTAAGATGACATAGGCCAGAGCCCAAGTAATTCTAGTTTTCTCGCATGGTTGAAGCTACAGCAAATTTGGAAGCTCCTTTTACTATCTAAAAGGGTTTCCCGTCTTTTCTTTTTAGCCTACATCTGTAGATTACATAGTATGGAGAACGTTATTCAGAACTACCTTTATGCTGATGGCTTTACCTTTGTACGTGAAAGAATTAAACAATTTGTGCAAGTAATAATGTAGCCCCAGCCACATGTCCAATTCACATTATTTTGGAGCATCTTCAGTAGAAATTTTCCAGGTTTTCCTGTCATTGATCTAAGATCTATTTCGCACCTATTTTCTTGCTGAAGCCAATTTGTGTTCGCATGTTGCTCAAAGAAGAGATTTAGGCAACAGCTGACCAATATCCCTTTGCTGCTTAAGGTTTTTTTGCTCATAAGGTCCCATAACTGGTATATAGCTTCTGAAATCCTCCTTTGATGCAGTTGGAGAATGTTCTTTAATTAATATTTCAGTTATGATTAATATGGTATGCAATTAAGGAAAGACCATCAGCAAAAGCATCCATTTCTGTCCCCAGAGGAGTTGTGTTCCCATTTCATTAGAGCCAAGTTACCCTCAATACTATTCCGTAAGTACCTTTGTTTCACAGATTTATTTGCAAAACCCTAGTCTTTGGATTTAGTGTTCAGTCAGATGTTGACTACTTCAGTCCCTCTTAATTAGGTCACTTTTGTCCCAGTGTTCTTGAAGGGGAATTGACTACTTAAAGTGTTCAGTGAGTGGGAACATGTGAAAATTGCTTTTGCGCAAAAAAAAAAAGAAGTTTACTTATTTGTAACCTAGTTCTTGGATATACTGCCTATCTACCTTCCTCCCATCTTTGGAGATCTAATTATAAACTTGGATTTGAGAGAACTGCTGGAAGGAGCTGAGTGGGTTATGCCCTCTCCCGTATCTTCATCTTCTGAACATTGAGAGAGAGTGCACTGTTGGTAGTTGCCCTAAGTTAAAATATGAAGAGAAAATGTCTAAGAACTCTATTTACAACTGAGTAACTTGTTCTTTCTTGTTCCATTAATGATATGCTGACCTTTTAGGGAGAGTTGTGTTGTCGGCAATCCCTCAATTAAGGATCATCTCTAACAAGGCTTATTGATGGGCCTTGAAATGACTTAAAAGTCTAGTCCTTAAGTCACAGGCCCATCTGCACAAGCTGCAGGTTGTTCTGCAGGAGAGGGTTGGCCATAGGCCTGCTCTCTTTTCTGCTTCAAGGTCAAGGTGCTTTACCTCAAGACAAGCAGCCATTGGAGTTGGTCAGCAGCTAGCTCCTCCCAAGTCTTGACATCAGCATCCATTGTCTTGAGGTATGACTTCAGTGTGTCCTTGTAGCATTTCCTCCCGGCCACTGTGAGATCTCAGGCCATTACTAAATAGGGAGTAGAGTACTTATTTTGAGAGGCAAGCATCAGGCATCCTCACCATGTCTGGCCCAGTGAAGTTGAGGATCACTGACTTAATGCTGGTAACATTGCCTTCAGCAAGGATGCTGACATTTGTACCATGATCTTCCCATTTGATGTGAAGGATTTTTTGGAGGCATCGTTGGTGATACCTCTCTGGACTCTTGAGATAATGATGGTAGGTCACCCATGTTTCATGTCCATAAGAGAGTGGGGAGGATGACTGCATTGTAGACCTGGATCTTGATGTCTTTCCAGACATCATGATCAATAAAGACAGACTGAAGCAATTTCCCAAGGGAGGCACTTGCACACCAGATGTTTTGCTTGATCTCCTCATCAGTATTCACTCAGAGGTGGCTACCAAGGCAGGGGAAGTGCTCAACTATCTTCATGGTCTCTTCTTTAATGGTAATTTGGGAACAGAGGTGAAGAGGGTTACATTCATGGCCCAGGGCAAGCTGATAGAGCACTTCAGTCATCTGAATGTTGAGAGAGAGGCCTGAAGTTTGATAGGCTTCCCTGAAAAGATCCATTGTGATCTGGAGGTTTTCCTTAGTATCCTCAAGGATGGCATAGTTTTTAGCATATTGAAGGTCAAGGATTGTTTTGAGTACTTTGGACCTAGGCTGAAAATGCCCCAGATTGAAGAGCCCTTCTTTCATTTAGTATTTAATGTCAATTCTGGAAGGAAGGCAGTCCTTAATGAGAAGAGCCAGTATGATGGTCAAAAATGGAGAACAAAATTGGGGGGATGATACATCCTTGGTTGACCTCAGTTAGGATGACAAATGGGTCTGTTTCCAATCCACTGCATAGAATGGTCACAGTCATCTGGTGGTAGAAAAGCCTCTGGACCCTGATATACTTTCCCAGGCATCCAAATCTGGCCAGTATTTTCCTCAGGGCTTTGTGACTGATGGAATTAAAGGACTTGGTGAGATCAGTGAAGGGCATATACAGGTCCTGGTGTGGTTCCCAACACTTTACTTGGACCTGTTGGGCAACAGAGATCATGCCAATTGTCTCATTGGATGGTCTGAAACCACACTGAGATTCTGGCAGGACTTAATCAGCAAGGAGCAGAAGATGGTTCAGAAGATGCAGGCAAGCATTTTTCCTTGCTATGGAAAGGAAGGTGATACCTCAATAGTTCCCACACGCAGGCTTATCTGCTATCTTGAAGACGGTCACAATTGCTGGTATTGCTCAGGTCACTAGGGATGCCTTCATTTTTCCAAGTGTGTGGGGAAAATCTGTGGAGTCTCGGTACCAGTTCCTTGCTACCAGCCTTGTAGATTTCAGCAGATATGCCATCTGGTCCAATAGCCTTGGCTTCCTTGATGGCATGCCAGACTTCTGGAATACAAGGGTTGGTAAGGGATCCATTTTAAGAGTTCTGAGGAGATAGATTTGACTGGTATCTGCCCCAGTGGACTCATGGTGCAAAAGTGCCCAGGCCATATGAATGGTAGATTTAAACCCTTCCAGAGTTCTTCAGTATTGTCTTAATTTGTGTACGGGACAGAGAGCTTTTCATGAAGACACTGTTGGAGATCTTTATAGAGGTGTTTGGGTCTTGAAGAGATTTGGTGCTGAGAGACCTTTGTATAACTTATGACTTTTTTCAGTGTTTCAGAGCAAGCTGATTTTTTCAGAGTGGATCTGACAAGACAGTGATATGTGCACCAGTCAAAGAAGATTAAGGTCAGAAGGGACCTCAGGAGCAAGACCATCCCCAAATATATAATCCCAGCCAAGGATTTGCCTAGCTTAAAAACGTCCAAGGATGGAGATTCTACAACCTCTCTCAGTAACCTGTTCCAGTGCTTTAATACCCTCCTAGTGAGAGAATTTTCCCTAATATTTAACCTAAACTTTCCTTGCTACAACTTGAGACCATTGCTCCTTGTTCTATCATCTGCCACCACTGAGAACAGTCTAACTTCATCCTCTTTGGAACCACCCTTCAGGTGGCAGTTATTAAAACCTCACCCTCAGTCTGCTCTTCTCCAGACCTAAATAAATCCAGGTCCCTCAACCTCTCCTCAGAAGTCATGTGCCATTTTTGTTAGAGGTACACCGATAGCTTGGTCTGATATTGGATTGGCACTGATATAAAGAAAATTGTCTGTATTGGAAATTGGCCTGATATGGCCAATAATATGGCTGATAAATGCCTGTGCATGTGCGCAGCTGCAGTGCAGCACGTGCATGGTGAGGAGCACAGCCTGGCAGCATGGAGAGCTGCTTGCAGCTGGTAAGTCTGTTGTGGTGGATGGGAAGGGTTTTGTGGGGGCAGATCAAGGTCCCCTTGCAGTGAGGGAGGGAGTGGGGCTACAGCTGGGACTGGGACTGGGGCAAGCACTGTCCAGCTGGGGTGGGGCAGGCACAGGATGGCCTGGCTTGTCTCGGGGGCATAGGGAAGGGAGAGGGTGGTGCTGCTGGGTGCCACACATCTGGTGGCTCATTCCCCTACTCCCGCCACTTATCCAGGATGGGAAGCGGGGTGTGTACCCTCAGATTTGCACAGTATAGGGTGGGCTACTACCCTTTGAGCCTGATGATACAGCCAGTTTTCTATCCACCTTAGTCCTTTCATCCAACCTGGACTTAGCTTGCTTGTGTGAAAGTTGTGGGAGACATATCCAGAGGTTTGGTATGATGTCCGCTGCTCTCCCAGAATTCATGGAGCCAGTCATCTTGTCATAGAAGGCAATAAGGTTGGTCAGGCATGACTTCCGCTTGGTGAATCCATGCTGACTGTTCCTCCTTTACCTTCTTCTCCTCCAAATGATTAGAAATGGATTGCTTGAGGACCTGCTCCACAATTTGCCCAGGGACTCAGGTGAGGCTGACTTGTCTGTAGTTCCCCAAAGCCTCTCTTCCCTTTCTTCAAAATTGCTTCTATATTTGCTCTTTTCCAGTTGTCTAGGACCCCTTCTGATCGCCATGAATTATCAAAGTAATGGTTGGCAGCTCTGCAGTTACATTGGCCAACTCCTTTAGCACCCTCGGGTGCATTGCACCTGGACCCATGGACTTGTACACATCCAACTTCTCTAAACAGTTCCTAACCTGTTCTTTTGCCACTGTTGGTTGCTCACCTTCTCCCTAAACTGTGCTGCCAGGTGCAGTCGTCTGGGAACTGATCTGGCTTGAGAAGACTGAGGTGAAAAAGGCATTTTCCACAATGTTTTCATTAGGTTGCCTCCCCCATTCAGTAGGGGATCCACGTCTTCACTGATCTTCCTCTTGTTGCTGACAGATTTTTAGAAACCCTTCTTGTTACCCTTCGTGTCCCCTGCTAGCTACAACTTCAATTTTACTTTAGCCTTTTTGATTGTATCCTTGTATGCTCAAGTAATATTCTTATATTCCTCCCTAGTTTTGTCAAAGTTTCACTAAAGAGTTCCCTAAGCTGAACTGGTCTTCTGCCATGCTTGCTTGTCTTCCTGCACATTGGGATGGTTTTTTCCTATGCCTGCAGTAAAGTTTCTTTACAAAACAACTATCTTGGACTGTTCTCCCCCTCAGACTGGCCTACCAGGGGATCTGGCCCATCAGATCCCTGAGTGAATCAGTCTGTTTTTCTGAAGTCCAGGGTCCTTATTTTGCTGCTCTTCTTCCTTCTTTTCCTAAAACTTTTCCTAAAAACTTCCTTACTTCTCCAGAAATGGTTATCAGCTCCTCACATGGCTTGGTTGATACGGACATCCATTCCATCCCAGGCTTTAAGAATAACGTTGAGGAGGTGCCAGTTCTTAGAGCAAGGCTGCCTCCAGGTTTTCATATTTCATAGATTTCATAGACGTTAGGGCTGGAAGGGACCTTGGAAGATCATCGAGTCCAGCCCCCCGCCCAAAGGGCAGGAAGTCAGGTGGGGTCATAGGATCCCAGCAAGATAAGCATCCAATTTGCTCTTGAATGTAGGTGGTTCAAGCAATGTAGGTGCTTGAACCACCTCCGATGGCAGACTGTTCCAGACCTTGGGGGCTCGGACAGCAAAAAAAATTCTTCCTTATGTCCAGCTTGAAACGGTCTCGCAGTAGTTTATGACCATTCGACCTCGTCATCCCTTGGGGCGCTCTGGTGAACAAACGTTCCCCCAGATCCTGGTCACCCCGATAAACTTATAGGTGGCCATCAGGTCACCCCTGAGCCTGCGCTTTTCCAGGCTAAAGAGCCCCATGGCTCTCAGCCCGTTGTCTTAAGGTCTGTTTTCCTGATCTTGTATTTGTCACACTGCCTGAAAATGGCATTTGTGATGACAAGTCTATATTCCATGGATTTGCTAAGGAGAAGGATGCTGTTGGAGTTGGCTTTCCATACATCTTCATTCCCAGTGATGCTACTTGAGAGTTCCAGGTCACATCCAACTCTGGCATTGAAGTTACCCAGGAGAATGATCTTGTCCTCCTTGTGAGTGTTAGTACATGATCCAGGCTGGAGTAGAACTGTTCTTTGATGTTATTGTTAGGGCATACACACTGATGATGCTGACATATTGATTGTTGTATAGTTTAAGATGGAGGGTCATATCATAAGACATTCATTAATTCACACAGGTAGCTCAGTAAGGTGACTGACAAGCTGATTCTTGATAGTGAAGGTGATGCTGTGAGCCTATCTGTCCTTAACCAGTTTCCCTTTACAGAAGGTGTAGCCTTGACCCTCGTCCCTCAGCTGACCCATATCCGGTCATCTCATTTCACTCGAAGCTGCAGTGTTCATGGTGGAAGGGTAAAGTTATTATTGAAGAAGAATCTTAAGCAAGACAGCTCAAGAAACTGGAAAGAAGTCAGAATCCATTTTCCTTCATTACATTCTCTCAATCCTCTTTCACCAGGAACAGGCACAAATTATTTATAGTTTTTTTTCGAATTGCTTACTTGACTTTTCCCAGACTGGTTCTATCTTATTCTTTAAATGTGCCTTCCTTTGCAATTGAAGAGGAAAATAATTGTTTTATCTGTCAGCATTCTAGGCTTGGTTTGTGGCCTTGGAAACTGTCTGGAGATTGTAGTTAGGCATCCATGGCATGCCTAACAATCAATAATAGTAAGTCTAGAGACCTGATTATAGTGCTACTGCAAATGTTTATTTGCACACATGCACCAGTCTTTGATGAGGTGGTTACAAATAGCAGGCAGGCAACAGTCCCCTCTGCTGAAACACCCTGCCTCAAGAACTGATGATATAGAGGTTAGTGCAGTGGGCCAACTTGTTTGCTGATTACCACAGTTGGTCTATTTGCGACTATAACGGTTGCCTTTTTCCTACCTTTAGTGAGTAAGGCTAGAAGACTAACAGCAACATGGCACTTTTCCACCAAGACTAAAACTTTGCTGGAGAGCCAGAAAACCCTCTTGAAACAAAATAAAACAAATAAAAAAAACAAGTTCTCTTCTCACACCCCTGGAAAAAAAACACCCCTGTATACTGTGTATAACAGCGCCATCTGGTGTCCTTTCCCTAAACGGTATATTGTAATAGTGATTTTTCTTCTTTGCATGTTGTTAATCTAATGAAGATGGATTTTTGTGTTTCTGAGAGTCCCCCACTTTTGAAACCAGTAGGAAGCTACTCATCTAGTTTGTTTGTGTGTAATACTTGACATAGTTGATAAAATTGGCTCAATAAGGAACTGTTTCAGGAAAATATTGATACTCATCTGTCTGATTGGAAGTTTGATGCGTCAGATCTTCTGTACTGTTGGCATGGGCACAGTCCTGTACACATTTTGCCCTTCCAAACTGCGTTGCTGTCACCATTTGGTGGCTAGCAAGAGGATGCAGGCTGACAGGTTGGTGGTCCCTAGAATGAGCTGGAATAACTATAGAAATGTACAGCTTAAAATGCACTAACCCTTTTCCTTGGGATGTCATCTGGCATATTTCAGAGGGACTTGAAACAGGGTAATGAATGTGTATGTTGTTCCTCTATGTTGTCTCTTGGTCAGTTCAGTTCTTTCCCCTTTAAGTATCCCTCTGTCAGGGTGGTGGAGTCTGTATGCTTCTCCAAAAGAATGACTACATAGGCTGGTACGTTGTAAAAGCTCAGCCAGGTTAATTTTCCTACACAGCAACTACTTACTTAAACACGTGTCTAAAAGGTTACAAGTTGTTAGCCCTGAATGCTGTTGGTTAAGGCTCCTAATGGTTTGTGTGCTCTAGGCTTAGCAGATAGTTCCAAAAGTTTCCAGTTCCTACACATTAAGTAGTTCTGTTTACATCAGATACTTGAATAACAAGTATCAACCCCTCTATGATGTTATTGATATCCGTAGACCTTCTGCCACTTGTGTTCTAGACTTTGGCACCATCCGTATTAATCAGCTTTAACAATCAATTTGAACACTGGTGCTTGTCAAGTTTACTTCCACAGGCACCTGAGTGATGTGGGGTCACTCCTGTTTTGGTCAAAGCTCTGTGCTCTTAGCAAAGCCTTTATGGCAGCTGTACATGCATTGATCAGCACCTAAGTGATTTGTTACTCCATTGAGGCCCATGATCCTAGGACTAAAAATTTTCTCCCAGAATAAATATGACATGCATTTGTATCCCTATACATTCTGAATGCTGTACATATAGTGACACTGATATTTCTGTTTTCAACGCTGCTGCTTGTGTGAATGGATTTTGGATTTTACTGATTCCCTCCTTTACTTTGCTTCCCAAATGTGGAGAGCAGGGAGTAGGAAGGCAGTAGCCCAAGGCTGACGTGGATTGGTTAATGGATGTAGTTTGTAATATGGGTTTCTTTTACCGGTTCTTGGGTTTCTTTAATGCAGTGCCATGCAGAGGTACCCGGGCTAGTTCCATGAACTAGCTTTGATGTTGGAGGCAGCCTAATTAGCTCTTCAGAGAAGGACTTGTTACAGAGCTAGCTTTGGTATCACTACATGACACTGCATTGTGCATTTTAGACCTCCCCATAGTCTTGCAGGAACTCCTTAGGGTGGTGATCCTCAACAAGGGTGATACAGTATTCTGGAGAGGGTGCTGTGGGGTATCATGCAGTTACCACTGCAAACACCTACATTGGAGTTCACAAGGTAAACCCAGAGATTTCAAATAAGAATTCATAGGGTCAAAAACATTCTGACCTGTTGTGGTCTTTCTGAGTTCTTTGCAGCAGAAGAACTGCTCTATTATTTTTCCATAGTCAAAAAACAAGTGAAAGCAAAGACTAGGCATTTTCTAGTGAGTGCCTTGAGCCTAACAAGGGGTGTTCTGAGTCTAAAAATGTTGGGCTTATGGGCTTAGTCAGTCATGTCTGTTGGTCTCTCACTCTCTCCTTCATGTGGCTTCTTCCATTGGCAGCAGATTGAACCAAGGAAAAAAGCAAAACCATATTAATAATTCGTGATGCTTCTCAACCACTGTTAATATTTTTGTTTCTTGTTGGTAAAAGTGGCTATGAGTTTTGCCCAAAGAACTAATAAATGTAGCTTTCCATTTGGCTTTTGTTTTATATGTAGAAGAGGTAAGCAGATTAGAAATTTTCAATTGGGAAAAGAGCAGCTGTTAATTACCTAAAAGGGGAGAAAAGACTTCTGTGTCATTTAATTAAACAACTGTAATAGACTTATGAGTTATCAAATTAACCAGGGTTGAACTTTTGTAGAAACTGCACAAATAGGAGGAAAATTCCTTTAACAAACCCTTGAGCTTGAACTGAAAAGTCTGCTCCAGAGCAGTCAAGTTTTGTAGGAAAGGAAACCAAGCGTGCTTTTCCAGTCTTGGTCTGCAAATAATATTTCTTCCAATATGTCCCATATGGTAGATTTCCAAATTGCAAGTATGATCGTAACTCTACTTTCAGGTAGGCCAGGGCTGTAAACTACTAGGCTGCCAGGAGCTGCACCCTGTGAAGGAGCCATCCATCCCTCAGCTCTCCCCTTCTCCCATCCTTCTGCACACTGTGGGGAACCCAGCTGCCCCCACCTCCACCCCAACTGGACACACCTCACAGGTAGTCAGTCCCACTCTGCTGCTGCATACACAGCCAGAGCACCTGGAGAAGGGGCAGGAAGCAGAAACTGGATGAGGAAGAGGGAGCCCAGAGACCCTGGCTACTGCTTCAGCAGGTGCAATGGCAGCACTTGTGGTTGGGCAGGAGCCTGTGGGCCACTCTAACTCCCTGCACTCTGTCTGTTAGACAGCCCTGATATAGGCTGACTCCATATTAACAGGCATCTCAGTTAATGCTACATTAGATATATAAAGGCCTTTCACACTTTCGAGTTATTGCTTCATATTTGAAATACATTACTGTATTTGTTTTATAAGGTAGCAACCTTATTAAGGTAGCTTCATATTACAGTGGTTTCTTTTGCCAAATGGTGAGGGCTTAAGACGTGATTTAAATGAAAGCTTAGCTTGTAAAGTCCAAAATGGTATCTTAATACATAAATAAGTACAAATATACCAAGCCACTATGAATTGAAGTGTCAGCATGAGCTAGTAGTGGGCCATGGAGAAAACGGAGGGAAGGTAAGATACGCTACTGTCCTAGGCACTGTTGAAGTTGTTTTTGAATCTTACAAGTTATTGGGTTAGGTATCTCCTGAACAAACCAGTTGGAATTGGTGGACAGTGGTTCATTGAACATCTGTCTCCGCGTAAGAGATCAGGAAAAGAATACGAATATAAGTAGCATAAATGCATCTGAGGCCCCAGGAGGTGAGAGAATTTTTTTCCATTCAGGTTAACTCACTGAACTATGTTGCTGAAAGAGCAGGAATGTACTGTGGGTACAACTATTCTATCAGCTGCTGAACTAATAAATCAAGCTTCTGCTGACAGGTTTTAGAATATCGGGTCTCTAAATGTGTAAATCCTTAGAGTGTGACCCTATTATCTTTCTGTTTTAAAATTGAAGGATAGGATTCAGAGTGACCTGGACAAATTGGAGTATTGGGCTAAAAGAAATTTCATGAGGTTCAACAAGGATAGTTGTCAAGGAAAGTAATTACGCTGCTGTTTTCTTCACTGGTGAGGCTACATCCAGAGTCCTGTGTCCAGTTTTGGGCTCCTCATTACAGAAAGGATGTGGACAAGTTGGAGGGAGTCCAGCAGAAGGCAACGAAAATGATTCCGGGAGCTGGGGTACATGACTTCTGAGCAGAGGCTGAAGGACCTGGGTTAATTTAGTTTGGAGAAGAGAAGACAGGGATTTGATAGCAGTCTTTAATTACCTGAAGGGCAGTGCCAAAGAGGATGGAGCTAGACTGTTCTCAGTGGTGGCAGGTGAGAGAACATGGAGCAAGCATCTCAAGTTGCAGCCAGGGAGGTTTAAGTTAGATATTAGGAAAAACTTTCTCACTAGGAGGGTGATAAAGCATTGGAACAGGTTACATAAAGAGATGATGGAATCTCTATCCCTGGAGGTGTTTTAAGACCAGGGTAGACAGAGGCTTGGGTGGGATGATATAGTTGAGGATGGTCCTGCTTTGAGCAGGGGGTTGGACTAGATAACCTCCTGAGCTCCATTTCACCCCTAACTTTATATGATTACAGACATAACCCCCCCCTAAAAATGGCACTTTAAACTCTGTGTGCTCCCACCAAAACCCAGCATATACCCAAAAGGGGCATCACATTAGTTGGATCTGGCTTGCCCAACATCTGTATAGATTGGGTGCTTTAACAGGGCTTTTACGGCACTTTTATCTAAAAGCTGATTGAATCAGCTTTGGATAAAAGCTTCAAAAAGCCCCACTGAAGCACCTGGTCTAAACAAACATTGCAGAACCAGGTCAAACTAACATGCTGCTTCTTCCAGTAAAGGCCCCCATACTCCCCTCCACACACATGTATGTCATCAGCCTAAGGTCCTGCTATTCACTAATCCTGATAGCACGTGGGCACCTGTCTTTTTTCCTATGCATTGTCATTTTTTTTGGCCTTAAATAACGATTTTGAATTTATTTCTTCTTAAAGGTATGGGATATATGAACGATGCAGAGAGTTGGTGGAAGCTGGTTATGATGTACGGCAGCCAGACAAAGAAAATGTAACACTCCTCCACTGGGCTGCAATCAACAACAGGATAGATCTGGTGAAGTATGTGTTATTATTAAACTAAACATTAGGCAATCAGAGCTATAAACGGATTTAATGTTTAGAATGTGAAGTAGTTTTAATAGTTCCTTTCATGGCCATCCAATTTCAGTTTTAAGTGTAAAATTTGAAAGTGAGGAACCTACTAGCTTAGATACTTTGCAGAGATTCTAATGTCTAGTGCTAAAATGAAAACCTGTTAAGTCCAGGTCTAATTCAGATTGTTTTAATGAACTGGATAAGGTGCAATTTTTTCAGTGCAGTTATGCTACTGTAAAATTTCTCATGTTAAGCTAATGGTTCCTTTTTGGTTTTCAATGCGCAATGTGGCAAAATAGTGTGCATGCAGTCAGTGAACTTGAAAGCTCTCTTTTATTTGTGACCATTCCATTGTATTGCCAGATGAAAGGAAGAAATGTGTTTCCTAGTTTAATAAGGGTAAGTGCTTTACAAGGAAATATTCTGTTATCTCATTTCTGTTCTTTTTGTCTTCTGTAATACAAGAGGCGATAACTGAATTAATCCTTTGGTAGTCTAGAACCAGATACAACAGTGCTTTTAATATGGTAACCCCTTTCTTTTAACTTAATACAAGGGTTAAAGCCTAGGGGTCGGAGAATTATGGATTTAGTGTTAAAACTGAAAGACTAAAAGTAAAATTCCAAGTCCAAGATCTATAAGGATGTTTTAAAGCATACGATTTTCTTTTTGAGAACCTTAAGAGCCCAGTTTTGGAGGGTTAATGTCTACTATTTAATATTTTGTCATCTGTATATGAACACTAATCATTTTATCTGACGTTAAAAAATTATGAGCTTAAATGTATGCAGTAAATAACATGGGTACCTCAGAGTACCTGGTATAAAACGCATGGATTCAAACTGCATTCTGCAGAATAGTTCCAATTTTGTTAGCAGGTTGTACAACAACATAGGCACCCACATAAAATGAGCACAAATAGATTTATTTTAGGTGCTACCTAAGCATTGTGTGCTTCATCAGAAGCCATTACCAAACCAAACTGTTTCCTATGTTGAAAAAAAAGGTTCCATCATGATTTGCTTTTAAAAGGAGCTCTCTTACTCCCCACCCCTCTTTTGTTGATGACTCTACCTTCTATGGAAAAGGACAGAAGAACTGGGAATTAGTTGGTGTTTCTTAAAGACTGAGGAACACCTTTTTAAAGCAGCTCTCATGGCAAGGGCAATTGCTAGTTTCCTTTAACACTGTCATGGACAAATATAAAAGGATGACAGCACTGATGTTGCAATATCTTTGAATTTAGGTCTGTGGCTTTCTTCTTTTAACAGAAAACAGATAGTGTTCTACCTCCTGCTATCATCCTAAAGCAGAGTCTGTATGTGGAATTGATAAGTAAATCTATGGATCTTCTTAAAAAAAAAAAAAAAAAAAGCAAGAACTTTTGTGAGGCCTGTTGTATCTTAATCCTTCTCTTTCAATACTCCCTTTCTGTGTTTTCCTTCCATCTGACAATTTAACTATTTAGTTTATTAATAATCCTTAATTTGGACCACTAGAACATATATAGTTTTTCTTTAATAAACAATAAAAGCCTTTGTTAAAAATGTAACTTACTTTTGTATGTGTTTAGTCGGTTACAAGGCTGACTTACGTGTAATGAATTAATCATTGGAGTCAAATGGAAAGGCATATACTTATGCTGTAAATACTCCTATCAGAGTTAGCACTTTTCTTAATGGTGTCTACGAATTGACTAGGCATTGAAACAGCTATTCACTCATCTGCAAAAAGGAACATTGGATTTGATGAAAATGTAGATGTAGACCTTATGTATATGGAGATAGGTACTGTGGAAATTTTTCCTTCAGGCTAGGGACAGGAATTACACATGAACCAGTATAAGTGGTCAGAAACCAGTTTAAATCTGTAACACAATAGAAGTTCAGTGCACATAAACCACTTTCAAAATGGCCAAAACCAGTTTAAGATAAACCTGGATAGATATCGTATCAGACTGAACTGGTTTAGGTAAAATTGGTTTATTGAACTTCTGTTCCAGATCCCTTCCAGATTCAAGTTAAGTCTGTCTCCCAGCTTCCCAGGATGCTTTACACCTTCTTTGCAAACCACCCCCAAATTGCCAGGTGGGTGGGCTAGCCTTGTCCCAGGCTGTTTGCTCCAGCTGAGCAGGGAGGCATACTTTAGTACCCGGCTTCTGGCTTGAACTGTGGGGGCATGTGGCAGCATTTCCAGAATCAAAAGTGAAAGTTGGTTCACTTGCTTGTTGGTTCAGTCTGTGCAACTCAGACTACCCTGCACAGATTGAATTGGTTTAGCCTCGGGCTTTTTGACTGTCTGTACTTAGCCTTAACATTATGTGTTTGATGCCAAATTCTTATCTGTTTTGTGAGCCCTAAATGCATCTACAAAATAAGGGAGCTTTTAGCACTTTCTGGTTGTGCGCTTGTCCTTTCTTCCATAAATTAAAAAAAAAAAATACAGATTTTGTAGGTATCATTCCTAAGGCTGATTTTAAACTCTGCCTCACTCCAGAAAAGGAAAAGAGATTTGAAATTATGTAAAATTTATCTTTATTGGCACTTGAATTTAAGAACACCACGGTTTCCCATCTCTCTTCTGTCGTAGCTATGATTCTGAAAAGAGAAATGTGTTATGGCTCAAAACACTTAGTTATGATTCCAGAGACAATTTTGTACATGTTTTATCAGCAAAATAACCTCTTAAAACAACTTTGAGAACAGAAATGGCTCCAAACAGGAATTGACAGATTTGAAAATTTGTAGGTGGTTATTTCTGAATAAGTATTCAGATTGTATAGTAGCTTGCTTAGATCTGAACGCCTACATTTTAGGGTACCTGAAATCTGGCTGTGACCAAATTTTTCATGTAGCGCTATGAACACATTTAATAGAGGTAATAGAGGTTTGATGATGAAAGCATAAACCCTGAAGCAACCAGCACCATGACAGCTGCTTAAAAAGGAGTAAGCCATGTTCATAAAAAATATATAAATAAATAAAAATTGGCAAATGTACCCCTGATTAATTCATCTTTATTAGGTCAGGGCATCCTATCACAAGTTTACCTGTACATGTGCTTATGACCAAAGACTCAACTTCAGTTGTAACAGGTGTTTTCTGTTAATCTGCACTGAAAACATTATACCATCATAAGACTTTTGACAAAATTAACATGTAAAAAATGATTGCTTTTTACTGTTAGGTGCTTTGTTACTCAAACAAAAAAAATAGTTTCTCACCAACTTGATCACTTCGGGAAAAGTGTTCTCCAGTAAGAAAAACAATTATCTCAGCTCACAAGAACTACATGTGGTTATAAATATGAATTACTACAGATTAGATATGGATAATTCATTTTGGTCCTACAGGTGGTTGGTCTGCTTAAAAATGTTTTTTTAGAAAATTTAATTTCTATCCAGTCATTTTTAAAGTATCTTATGTTTTTGTCTTTGCCTAACAACTGTAATTGAGAAGCATGTAAAATCTTTGCACTCGTTAAAAGCATAACAAAAACATTAATTCTTGGAATTATGATTTCAGTGGGGACATTCCAGTGATAACATGTGCTACAAGTTAAATTGTGTAAAACTGTATTATACCTTCGCCAAAATTTTGTGCGCCTTTCTTTAATGGGCAAATATAAACTTCTGCCTAAGATTTTGTTTTAAAATCAGCTTTTAAAAAATAGAAAATTGAATGCACCTATACCGTATACATTTCAAGTAAATCACTTCTTTCATGAGAATAATTTTAATTGGCACTATCTGGACTAAAATTGTGCTTTTTATTCTGTTTTCAGATACTACATATCTAAGGGTGCCATTGTTGATCAGCTGGGAGGAGATTTAAATTCCACCCCTCTTCATTGGGCAACGAGGTGGGGAGCCAAATTCTAGATTTTCTTTACTCCTGTACTTGTTTTGCTTGTTTGTTTTTTAACAGTCTATTAGTTATTCCACTTCAGAATGATGTTTAGACATTTGGTTGCAAGTAAGAATGGAGCATATATGATTGATTGGTGTCCAAGGATGTGGGCTCTTCTGATCAGGCTGTCAGTTTTAGTTATAAAAGAAAGTAATCACTGAGAAAAGAAAGATGTATTGCATCAAGATTAGAGTTATCGGTCACCTGGTGGCTGTTTTAATCCTGCTTTTGGGATCTCTCTTGTTTATCTAGCATGTTTAGCAACATGGAGACTACGTGACTCAAAAAATGGTTTGCACAGGATGTGGTCCACAGAGAGCTCCCTTTCAGGTTCAGGGAATTATCAAAAATAAATTTCAAATGAAGGAAGAAATCTGATTCATAATTGGGAACTTGTCAAAGACTGAGGGGATGAATACATATCTGAGGATGGTACCAGCAGTTTACTTTTCTCCGGTGATTTATTTGTTTAGGTGAAGTACATCCCCTATAGGCAGAAATGAATGGGGAAAGAAGAACGTCTACAAATATTTATAATTAAGCACTGCAAAAGAGGCTCAGAATATTGGCTTCTGAAAGATTTAAATAATCAAGTTTATTTTTCATAAATGTATCAGGGGGATGGAGACCAAAGCCCTGAGTTAAGTGGGGAAGCAGGTGACCTGGAAGAAGCACAAGCAGGAGGCAGCAATGTATGCTGTCTTCTCATTCTTCATGGGAGAGTAAGGCAATTGGCAAGTTACCTCATATGTCTGTACATGAATGCACAGAGCCTGGAAAACGAGCAGGAAGAATTTGAAATCCTGCATGTGGTGACAGGGAGCAGGGCCAGACTTGATCATGTGAGGCTTCCACCTGATGGTGCACAAGTCCTGGGAGTTGTACGCGAGTTGTGGGGCATCCTGTGTGATAGTTTGACTGGCCTGACTCTTTTCCTTGCTGCCATGTGCAGCTTTCAGAACTGATTGGAGCCATGTGCCACTGGGCAAATGTGCCTGCACAGGCAATGAGCAGCCTAATGGCCCACCACTTGCTGCTGCTAAGATGAGGGGGTGCTGGTGAGATGTGCTGGGGCGTGTGGGGTGGGGTCACATGTTCCCCCACCCGGCCTACATCCCCCTCTACAATCTCCTCACACATGCACACCCCTCATAAAGACAAATCCCCCACACATACCCACCCACATCCCACACCCCACCACGCACACCGCCCCCCCAGCCACACCCCACACATGCAATGAACAAGAGTAAGACTTAATTTTTGAGCTATTATTCAATCACCTCTGTATATACAAATACTTAAATCAGGACAATTTTTTTTAAATACAATTAAAATATGTTATAGTAGATGTTTGACTTGCAGTATGTGATTTTAGGGGTTTCTTTTTCCTGTTTCAAGGTGGCAACCTCCCTAGGCATACTTCTGGGGGCAAGGGGAGGGACTATTGATCCCAAGATGGTAACTGGGGCCAGGCATCTGTCAAGGGGCAGGCTATCCTTGTGGCTCTCAACAGCTCACCAAAACTCATTAAGTGGCCCTCCAGCTGAAGTTATTGCCCGCCCCTGGTGTAAACTGTTCAGAGAGGACAGGGAGGGGAGAAGAGGAGGAGTAGCACTTTATATATAAAAGAAAAACTATGATTACTTGGAGATAGGCCTGTTGAAAGTCTCTGGGTTAGGGATGGGGGAGAGTGCAACAAGGGTGATGTCATGATAGGTGTCTGCAGTAGGCCACCAGGCCAGGAGGATGAGGTTTTCTTTAGACAGCTAGTGGAAGATTCCTGATCACGGGCCCTGGTTCTTGTGGTGGATTTCAGTTACCCTGGTGTCTGCTGGGAGGGCAATACAAGGGACAAGAGAGGTAATGAGAAGGGTTTCTAGCAGTCTGTCAACAAGAAGAAGAAGATCAGGGGAAGTGTGGGTCCCTTAATGAATGGGAGAGGCAACCTAGTGACCGA
Organism: Crocodylus siamensis; assembly: GCF_052110815.1. NCBI lineage: Eukaryota > Metazoa > Chordata > Crocodylia > Crocodylidae > Crocodylus > Crocodylus siamensis. The sequence goes on from NC_143398.1 coordinate 72,835,748, forward strand.
TATTGTGGAAAACACTGTTGTTGTGGAAAATTACTTTTTTGAATCAGTCTTCTCATGCAGGGTCAGCTCCCAGTCTCTTGCACTTGGCAGCAGTGTTTGGGGAGGAGGTGAGCAGCAATGGCAAAAGAACAGGTTAGGGACTGTTCAGAGAAGTTGGACATGGGGCTGGACACTATGTACCTGAAGGAGCTGAGGGAGTTGGCCGATGTGATTGTAGAGCCTCCAGCCATTAACTTTGAAAACTCATGGTAACTGGGAGAAGTCCCATACATGGAAAAGGGCAAATATAATGCCTATCTTGGAGGAAGGGAGAAAGAGGACCTGCTGAGCTACAGATGCGTCTGCCTCACTTCGCTTAGTCCCTGGAAAATCATGGAGCAAGTCTTCAAGGAATCCATTTCTAAAAACTTGGAGGAGGAGAACGTGATTAGGAACAGTTAACGTGTTCACCAAGAGGAAGTCATGCCTGACCAACCTGATTGTCTTGTATGACAAGATGACTTGCTCTGTGGATGCTGGGAAAGCAGTGGACGTGATATACTTTAACTTCAGCAAAGCTTTGGATACAGTTCTCCCACAACATTCTCACAAGCAAACTAAAGAAGTCCAGGCTGGACTAAAAGATTGCAAGATATGTAGAAAACTGGCTGGATTGTCAGGCTCAATCAATGGCGCGATTTCTAGTTGGCAGCCAGTATCAAGTGGAGTGCCCCAGGGGTTGGTCCTGGGGCTAGTTTTGTTCAAAATCTTCATCAACTATCTTGAAGATGGGATGGAGTGGATTCCAAGTTGCAGATGACACCCAGACTGGGGAGTAGTAGATATATTGGAGGGTAAAGCTAGGATCTAGAGAGAGCTAGACAAATTGGAGGACTGGACTAAAAAATTCTCATGAGGTTCAGTAAGGATAAGTGCAAAGTCCTGCACTTAGGATGGAACAATCCCATGCATCAGTATAGACTGGGGACCAGCTGGCTTAGCAGCAGCTCTGCAAAATAGGCCCTGAGGGTTACAGTGAATAATAAGCTGAAGATGAGCCAATAGTGTGCCCTTGTTATGAAGGAAACTAACAGCTTAGTAGGAGCATTGCCAGCAGATTGAGGGGAATGATTATTCCCTCTATTTGGCAATATTGAGGCCACATCTTGAGTACTGTTTCCAGTTTTGGGGCCCTCCCTATAGAAAGGATGTGGATAAATTGGACAGAGTCCACTGGAGGGCAACAAAAATGGTTAGAAGGGTAGGGCACATGACTTCTGAAGAAAGGCTGAGGGAACTGGGCTTGTTTGGTCTAGGGAAGAGGAGGCTGAGAGGGGACTTGCTAGCAGCCTTCAACTCCCTGAAGGGGGGTTCAAAAGAAGATGGTGCTAGACTGTTCTCAGTGGTGGCAGATGACAGAACAAGGAACAATGGCCTCAAGTTGCAGCAAGGGAGGCTTAGGTTAGATATCAGGAAAAATATTTGCAGGTAAGAAAGCACTGGAACAGGTTACCCAGAGAGGTTGTGGAATCTCCAACCATGGAGGTTTTTAAGACCTGGGTAAACAAAGCCTGATTTAGTTGGGGATGGTCCAGCTTTGAGCAGGGGGTTGGACTAGATGACCTCCTGAGGTCCTGTCCAACCCCAAGTTTCTGTGACCTATGATTTTGACAAGTTCAAGCAGAAAATCCACTAATTAAACCAATCTGCTAGGCTCTACATTTAAGTGTTATAACTAATTTAACAACACATAACTATGCAACGGTTACTGAAGGAAATTTTTAATTTGAATTAGTAATAATCTTTTCAAGTTTGATTCAAAGAATATCTGACTGAATGATAATTGTTCAAAGCCATTTTCTGATAGCATGAGAGGCCTTCTCTAACAATTATGTATATTTGGCGTGATCAACAAAATGACGAGTAGCCCTAGCCCTATTGGCTGCTTATAGATGTTTAAAAAAAACCTATAAAAATTGCCTTTTACATTAAACTTGGCATATCCGTGTGCGGAGCCCAGCACGTGCTTGGAAGAGGCATTGCCATAGTTGGACCTGCTTTACCCAGTGTCTGTATAGATCATGCATTTCGGTTGGGTTTTTTTGGTGCCCTACCAAAATGATGCTGTGGACCCAGATCAAACGAATATGCTGCTGCTTTGGTAAAGCACAGGGTTTTGTTTTGTGTAGTTTTTTTCTACACCTGTAAGCAGCCATTATGCTAAAAAGATCTTTATAGAATTTTTAATGCAGTAGCGGGGGAAGCTCAGCCTGAGAACTACCGTACTTGTTTTCCCTGTTTTCTCTCAACGTTCTAGTAGAAATTGTTGTTCCACACATCCACAGGCTCTGGATGAATTAAATAAAATTAAATGAACTAGCCTACTACATAGACTCTGGAAAGCCATTGAAGTATGTGTTAGTAGATTACTGGTTCACTTGTGTTTTGAAAGCTTTTAGCCCTTTTGCCTGGAAATGCATATGAGGCCGTCATCAACAGTGTATTAATTTGTGTTTGGTGACTTCTGTAGGATGGTCATATGAGTTAAGCTAGTCTTATATTTGCAGAATTGGATTCAAAGTGATTATCATTTTCAAACTCACTGTTGTCTTATGTTTCAGTTTAGAAGTATTAAACACATAAACTAGAGTTTAACATTTTTAGTTAACAATTATTATCCAAATAATGAATATGTTACCAGGTTTTATATACACAATTAACTAGGTGTGTTTTGTGTTCACTTCTTATGTTTAGACAGGGTCACTTATCCATGGTTGTACAACTGATGAAATATGGTGCTGATCCGTCACTAATTGATGGAGAAGGATGCAGCTGTATTCACTTGGCTGCCCAGTTTGGACATACTTCTATTGTTGCTTACCTGATAGCAAAGGGACAGGTAAATTTTAGTAAAATAATTCACATTAATTAAAGTGACTTCTAAGCAGATGTGTTCCAGTAGTAAGGAAACAATAGAAAACTCTGCTTACAATTCAGGTAATTAAATGTTTTGCCATTTTGAAACTCTTCTGTCTTTATGTTATTTTGTTTTACTTTCAACCACTTCTTTTAAAATTTAAGCATGTGTAATATGCCCATGTATGATTTTTTTTCCAATGGCATAAATATTTTAGCTTTTATTCACATGTGAAGTAACAGTATAATGTATGTAAATATTAATGGATGTGTTGCTTTCATAGTTTCATATTTAGTAGGGTCAGAAGGGACCTGAGCAGATCATTAAGTCCGACCCCCTGCCATGGCAGGAAAGAGTACTGGGGTCAAACAACCCCAGCAAGGTGATTGTCTAGCCTTGTCTTAAAGACCCCCAGAGTAGGAGCCAGCACCACTTTGCTTGGAAACTGGTTCCAGATCCTAGCCACCGTGACAGTGAAGTAGCGCCTCCTGATGTCTAATCTGAATCTATCCTCTGCCAGTTTGTGATCGTTATTTCTAGTCACTCCTGGTAGTGCTGGGGGAACCGGGACTCCCCCAATGCCTGCTGGTCCCCTCTGACTACTTTGTAAACAGCACTAGATCCCCCCTCAGCCTTCTCTTGTGGAGGCTGAACAGGTTCAGGTCCCTGAGCCTGTCCTCATAGGGCCTTCCCTGCTGCCCCCGATCATGCGAGTGGCCCTCCTCTGGACCATCTCCATGTTGTCCACATCCCTCTTGAAGTGCAGCACCCAGAACTGGATGCAGTACTCCAAGTGCTGCCTGACCAATGCCGCATAGAGAGGGAGTATCACCTCCTTGGACCTGCTCGAGGTGCATCTGTGGATGCATGACGGCGTGTGGTTGACCGTCCTGACTGCATCCCCACACTGCCGGCCCATGTTCATCTTGGCACCAATGATGACTCCAAGATCCTTCTCTGCCTCTGCACTGATGAGAAGGGAGTTCTTCAACCTGTAGGTGTGGTGCTGGTTCTTCCTCCCCAGGTGCATCACCTTGCACTTCTCGGTGTTGAAACACATCCTATTCTTATCCACCCACCCCTGTAACCTGTCTAGGTCTAATTGTAGCCTATTCCTCCCTTCTAGTGTGCCCACATCCCCCCACATCTTAGTATCATCAGCAAATTTGAACAGGGTGCTTTTTACCCCCTCGTCCAAGTTGCTGATGAAGATGTTGAACAGTGTGGGCCCAAGGACGGAGTCCTGGGGGACCCCACTGCCCACATCCCTCCAGGTCAAAAATGACCCATCCACCACCGCTCTCTGGGTGCGGCCCTCCAGCTAGTTACTGACCTATTTGACTGTGTAGGTGTCGACACCACAGTCCCCCAGTTTCTTAATGAGAACGGGGTGAGAGGCAGTGTCAAAGGCCTTCTGAAAATCTGGGAAGACTATGTCCACTGCTACCCCTGCATCTAAGGATTTGGTGATCTGGTCATAGAAGGCCACCAGGTTGGCCCATGTTGAACCCATGTTGGTTGCCCCTAAGCATAATCTCCCCTGCTGGCCCCTCGTGGACATGTGCCAGAATAATTCTCTAAAAAAGCTTACCCAGGATCGTGGTAAGACTAACTGGCCTGTAGTTCCCTGGGTCCTCCTTCCTCCCTTTTTTGAAGATGGGAACCACGTTAGCCCTCTTCCAGTCCTCTGGCACCACACCAAACCACCACTAGTGCTTGTAAAGCCGTGGCAGGGGTCCTGCAATGACCTCAGCTAATTCCTCAGCACTCGGGTGGAGATCGTCCAGACCAGCTGATTTAAATATATCCAGTCCTTCCAGAAGTTCCCTGACTAGATCCTCACTGACCCTTGGCCTAGGTGAGCCTCCCTTGGGGCCCGAGGGGAGCCCAGTGAGGGCGGGGGGAGAGGGGGGGGATGATCTGGTCCCTGCTCAGGAAAATGGAGGCAAAGAAGTTGTTAAACAGGTTAGCTTTTTCATGTGGTGTGACAACCAAATTTCCTAACATGTCTTGCAGGGGCCCCATGTTACCTGGTACCTTCTTTTTGCCCCCTATGTATTTAAAAAGGACTTCTTGTTGTCCTTGATCCGGGTAGCTAGTCCCAGTTCCATCGCAACCTTGGCCTTCCTGGCTGCCCCCTTGCATCCCTGAGCACCCACAATATAATCCTCCCTGGTGATGGCCCTCCCTTCCATTGGGTGTATGCCTCCCTTTTAGCTAGAAGACATTCCCGGATGCTTTTGGTGAGCTATGGGGGCTTTTGCACCCTCCTGCTCTCTTTGATCCATGTTGGGATTACCTCCCTTTGGGCTTGGAGGATCGTCTCCTTAAGGAGCGACCACTCTTCCTGGACACCTGGCTCCCCTCCCCTTTGTTTTATTTTATTTTCATTGAACTTCACTTTAATGATTCTCAAGTGTGATGAGTTATAACAAATCTCCAAAACATTAAAATACGTACCAGCAAGATCTAGGAAAGATGCTATTGTAAGACAGTATCATAAGTTTAGATGTTTTCATTTTAACTACACCTGTACATGTGTGCCCTAACTCCAGTCAAACAAACTGCACTGACTTGCTTTTAAAATTTTGAATACATTATGACAATACCAGACTTCCTTTTCAATTTTAGCAGTGTCCTGCTATCCTTCATTATGTGCACTTTAAAGGTGTTATAAGAAGATTCATCATCTGTATTTTAAAATAAATTTTCAATTGGTTCCCACACCAGACTCGATAATCTTTTGGCTCTTGCTGGAAGAGAATTCTGATCTGATCTCTAAATTGTTAAACAAACAAAACCTTGAACAAAATCCCAAATCAACCCCTGTTCCTTATTTGATGCTCTCAGTTGCATATCTTTGTTGCTGTTCATTTTTTTTTAAAAACAGTTTGGCAAGTATGTACAATTATTTGGATAACATGGATTATAATATGTACTACCAGACTGCTTTATTATATTTAGTTCAACTGAGGGTATGGACAAACTAAATAATTATATTTTATTTGCAGAAGGAAATGTGGGTGCATCCACTCTATCCTGTGGTAAGTGGAAGCTAAACTGCAGGAACTATCACTTGTTAATTCAGCAGCAACTTACCATAGGATAGTGTGGACACATGTAACAATTACCATGGATCAGTTAGTGCATCATTCCTCTTCCCCTTTGTGATCGTTCTTTGTTCATAACTTCAAACTTAGATGAGCAAAATAAGGGAACAAAAATTCTAATTTGTAGCTGACTGTTATAGTAAACCCAATCTCTAAGCATAACATTTATTGCATCTATTAAATCTGACGGTCTTTCACTGTGGAATCAATATGTGGTGTCATTTGTAAGTAGGTATTAGCATATTATGTAATTATATGTAAACAATAAATCCCGTGTGTATTTTAGGTAGAAAACAGTAAGTATCCAAATATAATTGAGTTTTATAAATCTTTTCTCACTTTATTTTTATGTTCTGACTGCTCTGACCTTTAAACTTATTTTATTCTTTTACAAAGTGGCAGAGATGAAACAGTAGATGGTGCTGTAGCATATGTTACCACATTTAATCTGTTTTTCTTGTACATTGATCATTACCTCCATATTTAACCTTAAGTTCTGCTTTATTGTAAAAGAATGCAGAAAGTAGTCGTAGTTTATGCGGGGGAGGTTAAAAGATTTTCCTTAGCATTTTTTTTCCTTGAATAGTTGGTTTTATTAAATCACTTTTGTCAAGACAAGCAAGATGTAAATGTATAATAGTAAGAACATACATTTAAAGTTGAGTAAGTGATTATGAGATGAAGTTGACCATGTGCAGTAGGCCAAGCATGTCTGTTAGAAGAGCACTGCATACATAAACAGAAATTTGGGTAAATAACATGAAAGGTCTCAGGCATTGAAACTTAAACATTAGCAAATTCATAATCATACATTTTGTTCCTGAGTTGTATATAGAATACAGTTTTGTTGTGTGTACATACACACACATGCCTGTGTACTCGTGTGTCAGATAGGCCTTATGTATGTTTCTGTTTTTGTTTTCAAACTGATTGGTTAAAAGAGCACTGTCAGGGTTTTAAAAAATCCAGAGAAAGGTTTGTTTTTTAAATATCGTAATGTTTTTGCAATCATTCTTATTATGTGTAGTTACTATTATTATACATCACATAACATATTTCTAATTTCAAGATGTGTGGGTGGGTGGGTGTAGAGAATTAAAAACAGTAACCTCTCCAAAACTTTTCTTCTGATCATATGCTTTATAAAAGCTTATTCTTACTAAAACTTAAAACTTCTGTCAAAACTGAACCTACAGGGTCACTTTAATCTTATGTGATAAATCCACAATATGGATATTTTTTTTAATTATTTTGAAAAATAGCTGGAAAATTAAAGGTGAAAATTTTGAATCTGTGTAGGTTAACAGTATTCCTAGTAATTTGATCAATAAATACTGCAATGTTGTTTAAAAAATCTGAATGTAGAATGGTGCTATACTTAAAGTAATATTTCATTTGTTTTTTAAAAGTCAAAGATAAACATTATATAAAATGAAAAATGTCCATTTTTGTGTGGGTTTTTTTTAAAGTAAATCTTTTGTAGAAAAAATACTCTGCCACTGTGCCTCTTGCATTCCAATCTTTGGCTAGGAATGTAAGTACCTGTGCATGACTAACTCTAATGAATTATTTCCATGGAACTCCTTTCAAAAGTGTTTTTAAGAATTAGGACCCTAAGAGCATTCAGCTCTCCACTTGTTTGTATTGGTTTTTAGCTGTTTCCTTAGGACACTGTTTAGTCATGGATATTGGAGTCACTATCACGCAGACAAGACTTTTATGCTGTTATTTTTTATTTTTGATCTTCCCTTAAAGCCATTAATGTCTCTGGTACCCTAGCTTTACAGCTTAGGTATCTTGGTTCTTAACTGGGCTGCCATAATGTAAGTACCAGTGCTGAAACTGGGCAAAATTGCCCCAAGTGGCTTGTTTTGATCCAGACTAGGAAGAGCTGTGGCAAGAGCCTGCAGTCCTGCTGCAACCTTTCTTGGTCCAACCATGAATGCTTGTCAAGGAAACGGGCTCACAGAGCAGATGCAGCTGTTCTGTGTGCCTTTGTTCTCAGGAGGAAGGTTGGGTGACTGAGACTCGCTGCAGCAAGATTGCACGTTCCTTCTTTCTTTAGGTTTATCAGATAACCTTAGTGCAGGTGGGAGTGCATGCTCTTGCCATAGGCATTTCCAGTTTGGCTTCATGAGGTATATGGGCCAGTCCCACCCAGTTGTGGTGGCAGCACCTTAGTTGAAAACTACTAAGCTAAGCTGAGGCAGTCTAGTGGTGGGTCTCAACCAGGGTTGCTGCCAAAATTAAAGGCAGGCAAGGTTCTTTGGGTAGATGTGATATCTTTTATTAGACTAACTAAATATTTATATATCACATCTACCCAAAGAACCTTGCCTGCCTATGTCCTTATATCAACACGGCTACAACCAAGAGCCCTGCCAAAATTAAACACACTTATACAGGTGTGCCCTGAATCTAAAAAGGTTAAGAACCACTGTCTTGAATAACAAATGGTCTTTTTGAAAAATAAGCTTTATTTATTTTTAAAAAAATTATTATTTTTTTTTTTAGGTTTTTGGGGTTTTTTTAATTATTATTCAGGCAACTATAGAAGCAAAAGTTGTTTTTGTTACCTGGTCACTACATGAAGTGAGGTATAAATTACTGAAAAATCATGGAAAACCTGGAGTATCAAACTGGATTCTCACAGCTCCCATTTTGTGTGTACTGTCTGTGGTTCCAGCCTCTTTAAGCATGTACCTTACACGGGTGATATTGGGATTGGAATCTTTTGAATAGCAGTATCCAGTGAAGCCACCCATGGACCTTAATTGTTCTCTTGCCCCTTGTAGCTGAGGGCATAAAGGGTTGGGTAGCCCTAATCTGTACTTATTACCTCCTTATCTACTTGTAGTGTTCCCACTCCTTGTTTAAAAACTTGGTAGCACAGTTTTGGTTCTTTGAGAGATATTTTCCTTGCAGATCCCACAACCTCTCTCTTATACCTCTTCTGTGGTATTCTTATTGGCAAATGAGTTGAGTGTGAGTTGCGTCAAGCCCTCCTTTATATCCCCAGTGACAGAGAATCAGAAGGTACACAGGATACAGGTGCAGCCCCAAGAGACACTGCTATTCAAAAGAATATGATTTCATGTGCATGGAGGTATATAAACCAAGAGTGGAATCTGGGTTGTCAATGTGTCATGAAGAGCCGTAGTTACTGTAATGTAATTACTTTTCTTATCCCAGGGAAAATGGGCATGTTTCTGAAATCTTTTTGGCCCAAACTGTATTGAAGAATCAGAAATATGAACTCTTCTCCAAAAATTAATCTTGAAAAGTCTCCATTTTGAAAAATTAATTTTATTTATTTATTGCCATCTGGGTCAGCAGAGTGTCTTTGGCAGCACCAGTATAGATCTTGGGGAGCCGGTCAGTCTGACAGACAGCAGGGGTTGTAATGGTGCTGAAGAATCGCACATGTTTTCCAGAATCCAGCTTGCCTCCTGGCTTTTTTGAACGTTCCACTGGAATATGGTTTCATTGGAAAATTTTCAAGCAGCTTTAATTAGCAGAGATAAAGGGATAGCATAGGAGCTGCTATTATATCTCTGTTGCCTCTGAGGAGGCTTTCACAGAACTTGACCAGACTTGATGTAGAGCAGTTTTTTTCGCAGAATATAACTGCTCAAATGCACCCAGGAATCTAACCTCTGCTGCGTTTTGAAGAATTCCCAATTCTCAGTGAAGGAGCCTGTAGATAATTATTGTAGATACATAGGTATCTTTCCTTTGGCACACATATTAGGCATTTTGAAACTCAGGTTACTTTTATGTGATGTTGTTCAATCAAGCACAGTAACAGGATTAATTTCTTTCCATTTTGCTATCTATTTGGCCACTTGCTTGATTAGGTGAGCATTATTTTTGAATATGAAAGTTACTTTATTCATTATGGTGGTTTATGCTAAAAACTTTTGTCATGCAGTTAAAACTCTTGTTAACTGCTTATGTTAAATCTGCATCTGAATGCTCCTCCTTTCAGTGTACTGATTGGCTTATACAAAGAGCTTTGTCATGTGCATTGATAGACCCACCCTGTTTTGCAATTGTCCTTAAAGAGGTGCATCTGTTACTAAGTGTGCCTGAACATTATTTGTCATAAAATGAGGGTTTGCTTAAGAGCTGCAGTTCATATTGGACAAAGCTGGCTGCCATCCATCACAGATACAAAAAGGGAAATAAAAATGATGGTTGTTAAAATGATGTGTTTACTTTGGTAAAATGTGAACTGAAGACAGGCCACACCTGAGGATTAGTGAGAAATGTTTTACGGTAGCAAACAGCCTGTTCCCAGTGGCTTAGAATCAAGAATTTGATTGATTCACTATTGTTACCAAATCAGAACTATTACAAGAATTAAATTGGGACTCAAATCACTAGTTGGCCATAACACTAAGATTATTTAAAAGAAAAAAAAAGTATCAACATGACTCCACATTTTGTAACGGGTCAGTTGTCCTAAGCAAACACATTTCAGGGTATCTGTGCACATATTTGCATAATGTACCTATTTGTTGTGCTCTGATGGTAAATGCTGCCCTTTTCCCATCAGTAATTTATTAAATGAAGTAAAATATAGGGAAAAAATGAACTACTTTAAGTATGTAGAAAATATGATAAAAGGCAGCTGATAATAAAACATGGAAAAAGACTATAAGCACAATATTACCATCCATTTAGTGGTTGTCAGCAAACACACACATACTGGTAAAGTTTAAAGTAATATTTGGTGAACCTGACAGGTTTCACTTAATTTTCTGTGGTCTCATTCATTTCATCTACCTTAAATGTGTTATCTGTAACATGGCAGGCGAGGTTCTTTGAAGTAGATATGATATTTTTTTATTAGACTGAGTAGCTGGAAAAAAGTTCTTAGCAAGCTTTCAGGCGCAATCACCCCTTTTCAGGCATAGGGAATCTGCTATTCTGAGTCTCCAAAGAATGAGAGAAGCTAAAAGTGTGACAGGATGTCAGTGAGAATGTAAATAGGTAGACATTAGGAAAACAAAAAGTCAAGCAGGGAAGGGAAGGGGGCAGGGGGGTGGAAAAAAAAGCCAAAGATGAGTAAGAGAGACTCTGCAGTGGTAGTAATTCAAGGTAGAAAAGAAGCTGTCTGTGAAAAAGGAAACAGCTGGAAGTTAAGAAGACAAAGGGCAGAAAATGAGGGGAGGAGAGAAGAAGGTGGGGGGAGGAAAAAAAATGTAAGAAGTCAGGTCTGGCAGGTACCTGGTTTATTTGTGATATGGTACTGTTTAGAATTAACATACTTAATTTTTTTTTCTTTTTAAGGAATCATTTTCCTGCCAGTTTAAAACCAGTATTAACTAGCTTGCTATACTGGAATACTGTTTTCCTTTTAGAATTGATCACTAATTTTACAGTTAGATTTAACTTGTTCTGAACACTTACTAATAACAGTACTCTGAATGAAAGTTAAAAAAAATCAGGACTTGATAATACAAAAAAAATACAGAAGATAGATAATTTTGAGGTAAGGATAGCCCTAAATTGTAAGAAGAGTTTTTATGCCAAGAACTGTAATATAATGCTGAAGGAAATGAAAAAAATGCTGTACTCTTGAATGGTAGAGGCACTGAGGCCTTTTAAATAAAGTTTATTTTGTTGGGATTAAAAGGTTAATCTTATTTAATAGTAAAGGCTCAAAGCGAGGCAAATATATATATATATTTTATTTTATTTTTTCTGTACTAGATTACGGGAATTATTTGAAAGAAATTGCATTGTAAGTGAGAAACATTTGATATTTTATGATCAACCATTTCAAGGTGATGAATTATTCTTCTGCATGTATTGTTTCTTTAGTGTTTAGGGTGTTACTTTTATACTAGGTACAGGAAAAATCTCTCTCCCCTCCCAACTGCAGCATTTTACAACTTTGCTATATTTTTGTTTTTTCTTGAGATACCATTTAGGGAGGAATCAAGCAGCGGGGAAGTGTATAGATATTCATACTCCTCAGAGAAACTCTGCTGGAAGCAGCCTCTCCCAGGCCTGATATGGGTTACTTTTCTTCTGGAACCACCGTTTTTGTTCCAAGAGAAAATGTGTGAATATCTGTATGCTTATAGCTTCTACTAGGAGAGCTGCCTTTCTCCTGGTAGACATGTAGCTATGCCTGTACATGGCCTTAGTTTCTATATTAAAGATGATGCTGAACTAAAATGATCAAGATCGATCCATCATTGCAAATTCCATGATTCTGAAGTATTGGAATTTAAGTATTTTTACTTATCTCACTAATACTTTTCTTTTTATCAGGATGTAGATATGATGGATCAAAATGGAATGACACCCTTAATGTGGGCAGCTTACAGAACGCATAGGTAACAAACTCATTGCAATATAGACTTGTTCCAAGCACTTTGTATTAGCTAGAGAGTATAAAATAGTTTTTGTTTTTTACTTATATATCTTTTTAGCAACGTGATTTATTTTCCATAATGCCACCCAACTCCCTGCTATAACTCTCTTCATTTGTAACGTTTTCTGAAGAAGAGAGAACATTTCTCATCTTACATTAGTGCCTTGTTTTTATTTACTCTGTAGGAGTGGCATGGAGGTGGGATAAGTTTGGTACCTGCTTTGCCATATGTCATATACATAATTGTCAGCATGATACTACACGTTTGCAATAATTTTGTTCATTTGCTGTGAAATGTGGGGAAATAAAATATGTATGAAATATGGTCTACATCTGTAAGCATAGGTGGTGGAAGCGGGGTGGGGCTAATGGGGCTTAACCCTCACAAACACGGGGCAGTGGTAGGGCTACAAGGCAGCCCAGCTCAGGGCTTCCGGCAGCTGCACCGGGGTGGGGAGAGAGTGGGGCTGGGCCTGGGGCTAGAGGAGGGGCAGGCACTGCACAGCCACCAGGGCGAGGGACTGAGCCATGAGGGGTTTGTCTGGGGGTTGTGGCTCCTGCTACTGCATGCACCCCAGGAGACATGTGCCCCTGGATCTGAGTGGGGAAGGGCAGACTACTGCTGCAGGCTGGGGCTGGGGTCAGGATTGTGCCAGGCTCTTCCCGGAGATGACTGAGTGGGGTGGGGTGGGGTGGCTGCAGAGGGCCCGGGCACTCCATCTCCTCCAGCCTGATGGTATGGCCGAGCCTGGCCCTGTTACGGCTCCCAGCTCCGGGCCCCTCCGGGCAGTGCGGAACCTGGACCAGTGCAGGGAGGTGGCTGGGCCAGGGCTGGGGAGCAGTGGATTTTATGCGGTGTGCCAGCGCCAGGCAATGACCCTGGGTGCAGGGGAAAGGACGGGTGCAGCAGGCCCTGGCCCCAATCCCAATCCTGGGCTCTGCTCCCTCCTAATCCCTGCCTGGTCCCAGCCCCCACAGCCCTTCCCCTTCCCCTTCCCCCTGCCCGTTCCCTGGCAGACTTTCCCTCCTGGTGTGGGAGTGCGTGCTTGTACGCACGTGCTCAGCCCCTCCCAATTTTTTTTTCCTTCTGCCTATGTCTGTAGGAAAAATATATTAATAGACTGACTAACTTCAGAACTATGTTTGCTTTATCAATGGGAACAGAATCATGTCAGTTATATTTACTACTCCTTTTTTTCTCTAGAGCTGAGATGGTGATACGAAATCTTTAGGTTTAAGTCAGGGATTTTCAACGTTTTTTAAGGAGGGTACGACACCTGAACTGTACCCTCTGGATGAATGGGGGAGGGCAGCAGCCGGTTAACAGTGGGAGTGCCCTGGTGGCTAGTTGATGAGCTGGGGGGGGGTGTGAGGGGCAGGGTCCCCCGGCGGTCAGGCAGTGAGTGTGGGGGGGTACTTGGGTGACAGCGTGTAATGGCGGCAGAAGAAGTGGAGGTACTTAGGAAGCACACCTCTGCCACTGGCCGTGCGGTAGTGCACAGCAGCGTGCTCCCCAAGTAGACTTGCTTCTCTGTGCTGCTGCTGTGTACCCCTGCGGCCTTCCCAAGTACCCCCAGAGGTACTCCTGGTTGGCAACCCCTGGTTTAAGTAAATCAGACTCCTAGATCAGTTTTGAATGTGTGCATCATTTAGTTCTATACATGTCTAATTTGGCTTTTGTTTTTCTAGTGTGGACCCAACTCGATTGCTGCTTACTTTTAATGTTTCTGTTAATCTTGGGGATAAATATCATAAAAACACAGCACTACATTGGGCTGTGCTAGCAGGAAATACTACAGTGATTAGTCTTCTACTAGAAGCAGGAGCTAATGTTGATGCCCAAAATATCAAGGTAAAAATGTACCTTAAATCTCTTGTAATTTTAATACAGAAATGACTGATATCATCTGTAGTAAGTCTTGATTTTTAGATTAGATAACTGCCCTTTGATGGTATATAAGGTCACGAAGAAACTGAGAAAGCTAGTTTCCTTTAAATTTAGGTATCAGTTTTTCAGCAATCATGGACATAACCTTTAATTCTGCACACAGAACAAAATCCTTGTGTAAGTATATATATATCCACAGAAATGCGTAAGAAATTGTATTATGTACTCAGCTATTCAAATTTGGCTTTTTAATGGAAGTACATGCTTGTGGGTGCAAAATTGGAGACCATCACTGGAAATGTCATCTTGTATATAAATTTTTGGTTCGACCTCAGTGTTGGTGTTCCATGTTGTTTGAGAGAAGGACAGATGCTCCAGTATGACTTCACTTACTGGCAGTCAAAATGTTGCATCTCAAAGAATATTGGTAAAAGTAAAATGACGAGTATGTTTCCCGTTGTTAGTTTGCTAGGTGAAGGGTTTTGGATGGGAGTTTCAGGAGTTAAGGTTGAGAACTAGTTCAATAAAGACTTAGTTTAGAGCAGCCAGGGTGCTTCTTGAACCTATGCCTTAAGAGACCTTACAGTAGTGGCGAATTGGCACAGTGGAGCTTTGATCTCATCTAGTTTCCTTCCCTCCAACAAACTTTGTATACCAGACTTGACATACAACTCTGCTATCTATGCCTGCCTCTAAGGAGTTTATCTCCCCAAAAGGAATTGGTAACTGTTTTCAGGCTTAATCCATCTGCTTTACTTTAGAAGCACTTTACCTCTGAGGCACAAAGGAGGTGGGCAGGTAGATGAACCCAGGATAATATTTTCAATTGTATTGTATATGATTTAGGCCAGTTAATCTGGTATTTCAGAATATTTCTGTCCTGTTATTCACACTGGTTCAGGGTTGTCTTTTGTCATCAACCACAGAGGCAATCCATTTATGGACCTTAAGGAATATAAGTGTGTGGGTATTCTTCAATACAAGACACTCATCCATTTTCCAAACTACAGGAATAGCTAATACACAAATACATACACAAGTTTAATGCAAATTTACAATACTAAACATTCCATTTTTGCCAGTCATATGTCTTGATGGTCTTGAATGAGAGCTTATGTAGTCCATGTATGGTGTTCCACCTTGTTTTGAAGCAATGCACCTGTTTCTCACACTTGTTGACATGAATATGCTGTAATGCTCTATGAGCCTGTGCTGTTAACCGTGGAGGTGTTGTATTTTAGTTTCAACTTCTGCAAGCTCATACAAGGCTCTCTTCTGTGGCATCTCTTCAAATTATTAATCGTAAAATGATTGCGTCCTGTGAAATGAATATCTTATAACTTCATTCAAACACATTCCTTATCCTTGTATCTTGAATACTGCCAGAGTTACTTTCTGAGCTTTTGTAATTTTCATTGACCCTTTAATAAATGTTCATACACTTCAGTCACATAAAGGGATATCCTCTTGTCTGGAACTAGGATGTTATGTCATCTTAACTCTTGACAGGCAGCAGCAGTCAGTCAGAAAAGAGGCTTTTGAACCTGCTGGATCATGGTATTTTCGCTCCTAAAATGCTTGTTCTGTAGTCCATGGTTTTCAGAGCCACAGGAACTACAAATTGATAGAGTAAAAAAATAATATAGGAAGTAGAAACGTTACCTAAAATGTGAAAAAGCTTAATACATTACTCTGTAATAAAACAGCTAAATAGATGTTGCTTGTTAGGAAGAGTAAGTTAATTGTGAATCATGCAGAAACCAAATTTGCATGACTTGTTACATTCTTTTTGCTAAATTGAAATGTGCTTATTGTAGACAGACTAGGAAGATTCTTACAACATAACTGTTCTCCAGTTTCTGACCAGAAAGTTCCTACTTTCCATTGTTTAGTGAAATAATTGCGAGAGAGAGAAAATACAGTGGTCAGTTAGAAGTCATCTTCTATATAGGAGAAATCTGTAGCTTTGATTGAGTGATCTTTTAACACAAGACGGACAAGAAACTTTTTGTCTTAAGTAGTGTCTGGTGGAACTAATCGGACATGTTTTTTGGAACCAAGCTCCAAAGTAGTACAACTAGCTATTGTGAAACTTATTTATTCCTAAATGGCTTTTAAATTTCATTGCAGGTATAAAACTTAAATTTGGGACTTGAGTTCCTATAAAACAAGGCAAGGTTATGTTCTGATTTCAGTGAAGAACTGAGGAGAAGCAGAGACAATCCTTTGCAAGTCTTTGTTCATTATGTAAAAGGGATTTTATAAGGAACAGCCACCAGTATATCTCCCTTTAAGACCTAGGAAATCTTAAAATGCTTAAAGTTCTTAAGGTAAGAAAATTAGGACCTTCCAAATTGCCTAATTTATTATAGCACTACTTTTTCTGGGGAAGGTTAAAATTCCAAGGAGGCACAGTAGGTGTCAGGGAAATTAAAATAAAATGTTCTATAAGTAGTTGTGTAGACCGTATTTGCGGCCTAAGGACTCACAGAAGTTCATCTTGAAACCAAATAATACTTGAGCAACTTCTTACCTAGTATCTTCTTGAAAGACAAGTGGAATATGTTTACAAAACAGTACCTACTGTGATGAAACTATTAGCACGTCCCTATCTGACACATCTCTTTTGGATTTAATAGTTGTTAGAGTTGGGGGATTTTATAAGAGCCTAATTTCAGCAGGCAGCTAGACTAACTTGCTCCTTCTGCTATCTTTTCTTCTGCAAGCTTTTTAGCTCTGAAAAAAAACACAGTTTTATACGGTGCTTTGCCAGAGAAGAATTATAGACGGTCTCTGTGGCTTTCTATCATAAATATGCATGTCACATGCCTTTGGCAGTTCTTTATTCATAATAATGTCTCAGGTTTTACTTTTAATTTCTCATTACCTTGTGCATGAAAATTAGGGCTGAGGGTTTATGAAATATTTGATAGTTGGAAAACTGCACCCAACTGTCAGAGGTTAATCTGGGAGATAAGGAGGGGAAGAATCCTCCCTCAAGGTCCAGCCAAGGGTAATACCTAGGTGGATTCCTCATGCTCAGCCCTGGGAAAGGGGTAGGATTTGGGCTGTTTTGAGGAAGGTGAGATGGTCTCTGTGCATTGGGCTCCCTTACCAATAATTTTTTTCTACCCATGTTGTTGCTAATATCTTTCCAAAGCAGTAATCAGTCAACAAGGAAAGCTAAAAATACCTAGTATTCCACCAGGGCCACAGCCACTGTCAGTGTTAAAGCTGAAATTAGACTACGGAGTCTGTTGTTCTAAGTTCTGGGCTTAGGTTTCTACACTGTACTACTCTGTAGCTATTAAACTTTTTTCCCTATGGCCAAATGGCTGCTTTGAAGAGGAGCTGACTTAGCCTAGGCATTTGACTGGAAGGAAAGTTAATGGAATCTCCTATATGTCCCCTTTTTCTTACGATCGTAAAAGTGTTCCATTAATCTCCATGCATTGGGCAGACTGTTTGTCCTCAGGATTTAAACATTGGCTGTCCTGTGATAGATTGATCCCTAACAAGGGTGGACACAGGAAATGTTTCTCCCAAAGGAAGAGCTGCATATGGACAATGCAAATTCAGGCATGCACAGCTCAAGCTAGATCTAATAGAGCAGTCTGTGACAGTCATGTCAGACTCAAAGGTGCTGGTCCCTTGGATGCTTCTTTCAGCCTGTGTCATGACCCAGGATCAAGCACTGGAAAGAGGGCAGTGTATGTGCTGGCAGAGCCAAAGTAGTAATTGCTTTCCACATCAGTGTGAATGCCAAGGCACTGACAGTATTGTCATCACTGATTCTGAAACCTGGACCTAAATGCTTATGGTCTGAATTCAGAACCAGGACATGCCTTGTATAGGAAACCATAATTTATAGTCCAGGCTCAGCAAGATAGGAATAGACTGGGCCCAGTTCCAAACAATATCATCCTCTAGTGGAGCTGTTTGGATCAGGAAATTCAGCTCTCTTTACTATAAATTGTGTATGACATTGAGATGGAATTTGTGGCTCTAGTAGTCTGACACGCTACAAAAGCATTGTGTGTTTATGTATTTCATCCAAAATCTGTTTAATGCAAAGTCTGAATGTATCTGGGAAATCATCTGGACCATTTACAAATGCAGGGAACCTAGCTCCAGAAGATGGAGGTAGGCACACCAGTGTCTTTGAAGCTGGAGTTATCAGGTTAGACTGCATGGTCTTCAAGATTCAGTAGTGCAGATACTGCTGACAGCTCATCTGCAATGCCGTCGGTCAACAAGCAGATAGGCACTTTGGTCTGGAAGCTATCGAGCCGTGGATGTTGCAAACCTGGGGTAATGTCAGTGTCCCTTGACCTCCAGGATGTCTGCGTAATGTGGTGGACTACCTGTTCACAGTCACAACCCTATTTGTAATAGGCTATGGACTTCTTGCCACCAAATTACCAGAATTTCTGTGCCTGAGGAAACATGAGCCCAGGCTTATTGTCAGTTGTCCTCTTTTCTGGAATGGAATCTGCATTTACTTTATGCCTTTCTACAGATTCCTCTGCTTTTCTCAAGCAATTTCAAAATCAAGAAATAGAGCCATGAATGTAAGTATGAAGCAGTGAGAACAGAGGCTCAGTTGCCTGACAGGACTGATGTAGTTGTCCATTCAGTAACTGAGCCATTCCAAAGAGTCCCAAGACCTGATCTCTCAACATTGGGGTCAGAAATTCCATGCTCCAATCTCATTCATGGCCTTGAGGTTAGCCAGTTGAACAGATCAGCCACCTGTCATTTAACTGGAGGAGAGCCTTATACAGAGTAGAAGGGCATCCACCAGAAGGACTTTAGTCAAAATGGAACAGATTCTTTTGGGGAGCTCAACAGGACTGTGACCAAATGCATGCTTCATGTTCTTTGGCTCCCTGCTGCATGCATACAACTCTAGCCTTCTGTTTCTGTTCAGTTGAATTAAGGTTCACCTAAGCAGTTGTCTTGACTGCCTGTACAGTCCTTTTCTTTCTTTCATCCAAGCTTATTGACATTTTCTCAGTGGCCAGTTGCATCATAATTCACAAATTAATTTTTTTTTCCTGCTGTACTAGGACCTCCATATCCTCTAGAAATTCATGGGTTTTCCCTTTAGGTCCCATTTACAATGCTTCTTACTCCAGCTAACTCTGAAGACCATTTTCCCTGTTGAAGACACCACTTTCTGGCCAGAAGTGTGTGAGCAAGATCCAAGCATTTACATTTTGCCACTGCTGTAGCAAGGAAAGCAGCAGGGGAGCAGGTGGTACAGGAATAGAGCAGCCTGATGCCTAAACCCCTACCCCTTCACTTGCCACCATCTGTAGTGGCTCTGGCCTGGAGCACAGAGCACGTGCTGGCTCTGGCCCTTGCCCTTGCCCTTGCCCTTGCCCTTGCCCATCCACACACCAGTGGTTGTAACAGCAGTAGCTCTATTGGGCCGGTGGTGTCCCATGCCCCAGGGACAGGGTCTACACAGGAGTGGAGAGAGTGCAGCAGCTCTGACCCCAACCTTGACCCAGGTCAGAGCTTGAGCCATGACAGCTGTCTCGCCCCTGCTTTGTACTTGCATCCAAAATGAGGGGGTTTCTGTCCTGCACCATGTTGAAGGGCAGGAAAGACAGGGGACCTCATCTTGGATTTGAGTAAATAAGGGATATGGCATCAAGTATTCCTTGATTCCTCTGGATGGAGATATTGGTCCTTTATTCCCAGGTTAGACTGAACTGTTTGCTATGAGATTGTTTCAGATTTTTGTGACGTTCACAATCAACTTGAGGCACTAGGTGCTGGCAAAGTATGTTCTAGCAGCCTCTGAGCTTTGGCTCTGAATCAAGTTAGTTCCCTCACAAATTGTTCAAATAAGGCCCTGGTTTCTTTTTCAACAGAAGGAATATCGTCCTTGATTTCAGCCAACCGTCAAGAGGTAGTTGGTGGTGGTAGTAGTAACAGAAGTAGATGTTTATATTTAGATGGCTGTATACTAAGAAGAACAAATGTCTAGGGTAAACCTGAGAAAATCTATTAATATGAAGGCATATATCTCTTAGGTAGAAGGCACGGTTGATTTGCACCTTTGTAGATTGACTAAATTAGAGATGGATATAGCATAAGCTTTTGTGAGCTAGAGCTCACTTCATCAAATACAGGTATCTTAGGTAGCATCCTAGATTGAAAACCTCACAGGATCAGTTGTAAAGTGCCTGTGGTTCACAAATTAGTTGAGCTATTTCTAAATTATTAAAATGGGTCTGTGGTCACCTGAGTTTTTGCACAGTAAAATCAAGAAGACAAATAATAAGAAATTGTTTTTTCTGGCAGTAAGATCAAATTGATTTCCTTTAAGGACCAGAAAGGAGATAGTTGCTGTGATTGTTGGGAGGAGAAACTAAATCCTGTGCAGTAATTTTGCTACAACTGATACATACTTATCTGATGTGATGACCCGTACCTTTCGGGGCTGTCTCATAGATGAAGAGTTGATGTGGAACTATTTGAGGAGTTACAGTGTATTAGCAGAAATGTTATGGGTACTTTATAACATCTTCCATGCACAAGGGAAGAATGACAGAAATTATACTGTCTAACCCTGAATTTCTAAAATAAGAGTGTTTATCAAAAGAGAAATGAGCTCAGTGCACTAGAGAATCTTTGGAAAGCCTCTTGATGTACTTTCTTAGTTTTGTGATGTCTTCAAGGGCTCAGCCATAAAGAATGTCCCCACTAACATTGTACCCTATAATAACTACACGTCAGATTAATTGTGCTAATCATTTAGCCTCTTGAAAACACATCCTATTAGTTCTTGCTTTCTGGCAAAGATAAATAGTAATAGACCAAGTGTGAGATACCTGATTTGTGGTATAAGTGAAATTTATTTAACAAATCCATAGGAGTTCAGGTAATACACTAAAATGGCCAATTAGTCAAAAACAATTTTTTTTTAAATTCCCTCAATCTTTTTATCTAGGCAGTCCCTAGGTGTCAGATGGCCCTCTAGTGGAAGGGATGCTGATCTGGACCCCAAGACAACAACAAGAATTACTTGGGAGAACAACTCCCAGAGGGAATTGCTTGTGCACAGGTAATCTTTATAGTCTGGATACATACATAAAATGCTATCAAAACCTTAGTATCTAGGGTTCTCCATAGATTAGTGGTAAAAAAATGCCAGTAGATTGGTGACTAAGTAGGACATTTACTGTGGTTTGGCCTCAGACATTTCCGTAGAGGGTTGAGCTAACTTTCTTTCGGTATTTTAGTATTCTGAATAAAAGACTCTAAGGACAGGAATAACTTTTTTTTTTTGTTTAAACGTTCTGATAGATTAGGCTGAGTCAGCTCCTCATGGAAAAGAAGAAGGACACTCCCCTTAGTATCCAGAAGAATCCACCTCTGGGTTTCCATTATGTGCTACTTAATCCGCTATCTGAGATTCAGGACAAGATTTTCAGAGGCAGAAATCAGAGTTGGATGCTTAAATTCTGTTAACTTTCAGTCGGAGATAAGTGGCCAGCTCTTCTTTGTGCCTGTGTAAATCTCACTCTTTAATACTTTTTGCCCTTTCTGGGTGATTTCAGTTTCTGGTACCTGTCTCATTTTTTTTTAGGCGGGGGCCGAACGATGGAGGATTCAGCCATTTTTCAAGCCTCCATGAATGCTTTGTTTAGGAGGGGAATTAACTCCAATAGAAGAGAGGAGGAGTCAAATGCATAACTGGAGCTGGAGGTACCTGCAATTGGTTGTCTCTTGCCTCCTCTGTAATATCAGACCCCAATTACAAATTTTCACTTAGCTTTTTTACTTGGGGTAGAAAAGAACTGTAAGTCTCTGTGGCTTGAAATCTATTAAGTGCCTTCTCTCTGTGTGTCTATGATTCACTTCTGAGAGGTATTAGGGGGAGAAAAAAGGGAAGGGGGTTGGGGAAGGGAAGGAGACTATATGACAATGTTGTTATTGACTTGGGAGCCCTCCAAGAAAAATGAATCACAACCCAGATATACAAAGGTAGGATGACCTGGGTCTGAGCAATCAATAATCCTTTTCAATTTTCCTCCTAGAACTTAAGTGGCTGAGGCAGACTTGGTAACATTAAATTATCTGAGAAGCCTTTCTCATAAAAGTATTTTATAGTGGTTTCTTCTTATGAGGCAGAAAAGTAACTGAGGAACAAGAATATGCAGTGGAATATTTCCATGATCCAGTGGGCCACAAATGCCAATCTTTGTTTGATTTCTGCTGCCTGTCAATAGTTAATGGGGAAACATGGTCCTCCATTTTTAGATTAGTAGAACAAATGTGCAAAACAAACAGATTTTATGTTAGTGAATCCCTAAGGCTGTAGTTGTTGCCATGGTGAGGCATAGGAAAAATTTAAAGATCACTGATGAAGCATTACGTTTCCTACTTACGTGCAGTTAGAAGGGAACTGGAGAAAGAGACCAAAGGAACTAAATGATCTTTTTGTTATGAAAGTAAGCATCAAGATTATTAATAGCCTAATAATAATACCAGATTATTTTATTATTTTTCATTCAAATAATAATTTTAGGTTTGTAATTTTCTATTTTGAAAATAAACTGTTCGCAGTGCATTTTAGTTGTAAATTAGATTTTTCCCATTTTTTATACTCCTGACAGGGAGAATCGCCACTTGATTTGGCAAAGCAGAGAAAAAATGTTTGGATGATCAACCATTTACAGGAGGCAAGACAGGCAAAAGGGTATGATAATCCATCCTTTCTCAGAAAACTAAAGGCTGATAAGGTGAGAAGAAACATTACTTTTTTTTATATGTAAAATCTTTTTTTCCTTCTTGGCAACATTGCATCACTACTCTTATTAAATAGGTATTTCCATACTTAAGTAGCGAGTATGATATTAAAATTACATAAGTAGACACTAACAGGAACTTTCTGTTTTGGTATTTCTTCATCTTCTCTGTAGCTAGCACAGCCATAGCAATCTTTCCTGAAGGCCAGTGGTTTTCAAACTAGGGTACATGTACCCTCAGAAGTGTGCGGGGCCTGGCCAAAGAATACGTGCCTAAATTTTAATAATGGCAATGAAGCTTCTAATTGGTCAGCACAGGTTAAGTAACAGTGTTGCTGTGTGTTGATGTTGGTGTCAACACTCTTCCTAAAGAATGAACATGCAGCAATGTGTTTAAAGGTAGGGGGTATGAGCAGCAATATTTTGCAGGCGCTAGGCAGTATAAACCCATTACAAAGAGAGATGACTCCTTTTGCTGAAGAGTTTGTAATCTAAGTATGAGAATGGACTTCACACGATGAATGTTAGGTTAAGTAGTCTGTACTTTTTGTTGGCTATATAGAATCAGCTGTTCAATTACGCAGTATTGTTGATTTGCTTGGCAGTTTTAATTTAACCTGTGCTCTGAACTAACTTCATATTTACGTTGTAATTGCCTTGTTTAAGTGCCTACCTTCCTTTGCTTATGTACTTACTATATCTTCACCACTTACTATGTAGTTCTTTTGCTGTTGTGTGTTTGGGGGTTTTTTACCCTGGTTTCTCATTTCTTCTCTCCTGTATAGATGTTAAGCTCTGATCCCTTTTGTATTGTGCTCCCAAGGGGTGTCATGCCTAGAGTATGTAATGTGGCTGGCACCTTGTAGAGGATTGAATATGTGACTTTCCTTCATGCTCTTTCTCTGAGATGTTATAAAATTTATTCACTTACCTTTACGCATTTAACAGCATGGAATTTCAGTGCGTTGCAGCCACAAAATCAGGGTGAACTCAGTTTTATATAAAATTGAAGCTACTGGTGCACAGAGAATACAATCTTTTTTTAGATAATGGTGACATCTTCTCAATCCACAGACCTTATTATGTCAGCTCAGCTCACTGACAAAATATATTAATAGTGCAGAGAAAATGCAGTATGAGCTTTAGCATAGCTCGGTAGTAGCTTCATGGGCACAATGGATGACATGCAAGACAGGCAGAGCATAACTTAATTTTTCTATCCCAGAGTGAGTTTACACCTCTGGAAAGTATGAAATAGAACCTTTCACTTCTTAATTCAGCACTTTTAACATAGAAGTCTTTCAGGCTCACAATAAACATGGATCCTTATATTATTTTTGGTAGTTATTACCACATTTTAACACCTTTTACTCTTTCAATTTAATCCTTACGTATGTATCAGTACAGTTTGCAGTCTACCATGTTTAATATAAATTACTTTCTTAATTCTAAAACTTTCCAACCTAATTCCATTATAACCTTTTTTTTTTACATGTTTGTGTGTAAATTAAAGCTGAACAAGTAAACTTTGTAACTTAATCTTATTCATGAATATTATTTGGCTTATTACTCGTACCAGATGAAAAATCAAGGAAACTTAGCAAGGTATCTTAAGTACAGGGAGCAAATGGTTAGACATAATCTGAGAGTATTAACAAGAAAAAAATAGAAGAAAAACAACTTTTTCTCCCATTACCATGGCGTGGTCTTTAAAGACTTGAATGAATTTTTATCATAACTGGGTTATGTGGCAGTTTACTACAAGAACTGTTTTTAAAACATGTAAATTGTTTACTGGAATATTTGTTTCTGTTCAGGAATTTCGTCAGAAGGTGATGCTAGGAACTCCTTTCCTAGTTATTTGGCTTATTGGGTTTATTGCAGACCTAGACATTGATTCTTGGCTCATTAAAGGGCTAATGTATGGCGGCGTATGGGCGGTGGTACAATTCCTTTCAAAGTAAGTGTTTTACCAGAAATTTTTTTCAATTTTACTACGAAAATATTTATGTCCTATTGACTTAAATAACAAGTATTCATTTTCTTTGTCTGGTCTTTATGCACCTTTTAAATATGCAGTATTGTCTGCAGTCATTTGTAGTTTTATCATCATATTTCAGAAAAAGAACTTCTGTAATTTAGTGCTGTCATGTCACATCTTGGAAATTTAGCCTTTGATTTAATTTTAGTGGAAGGGCACTAAGTTAACAGAAGCTAGCAGCAGAGAAGACACATTCAGTCTCTAGAGAATGTCCTGCAGAATCAGTGGCATAACCTCTGAAGAGAGCAGTCAACAATAAGTTGCTAGAGGTAGGAAAAGCAGGGTAGAATTGAAAATACAGTAATTTAAAAAAAAACACTGCCAAGTATATACATAAAAAAACAACTCCCAAAGAGTGTGGCAGGCAGAGTGAAAGCAATACAAAGTGGGAGCTTTGGCTAGATTTCACCTGACACTTTTGCTACTATAAAACAAAATTCTTGTAAATTGTGTGTGTTTGTCATTCAGTCATTAAAAGCCATGCACTATGCTCTTAAGAGTGGTTTAACCCCATATTCTCCATGATTTCCAAGATCCTAAAATGTCTATTGACAGTTTTCCTTGTAAACTTAAGTACTGTATATTTGAGTTCAAATATTTGAGTATTTCTTCAGTTGTGAACTTGGTTCTTCCTGATATTGTTTCTTCTTGGGCCAGTTGTCTTCTGTGGTCTCTCTTCAAGGAAGATTCAGACAATATGCAACTTTCCATTGGTTTCTTTTTAATTTCCAAAGATGCAGCAAGCTCAGATGCTTTCTGTCTTCAAGACGGGATGAGAGCATCTTGAAGCCTGTCTAATTGACCCCTGATTTCTGAATTGCAGAGATACTTCACAAGAAGACCTGGTGAATCCTCTGAAAATCAAGAACTTTTGCCAAAACAAATCTGTTTTAAATATTGTTGTTGATTATACTTTAGAGTGCAAACATTAAATACAATGTCTGAGGTCTACCAGTGTTATAAGCAGGACTTCAATTTCAGTCCCAGTTGCTCAAGACTCTGTTCCCTGCTAACTTTATTACATTATTAATTTTATTATAAGATTAAATATCGGGTGAGTGATGCTCTGTGTTATGCTAAAATGCATAAAGTAATTGCTTTGTATTGATGGCCATACCAAAGAAAATTAGGGGTTTTTTTCTTACCAATATACTTGTTTATGCTGTATGTATGATAGGGTTGATATATTAATTTAGTTGCCTCTGAGGCATCCTCTCCAGTGCTTTTAGGACCAGTGTTTCCCTTTGACTAGGGACAGAAATGACACATTAACTGGAATAAGTAATTGGAAACCAGTTCAGATCTGTAATGCAACAGAAGTTCATTCGACATTAAACCACTTTCAAAATGGCTGGAACCAGTTTAAGATAAACCTGGATGGATGTAGTATCAGACTTAACTGATTTAGGTTAAATTGGTTTATTGAACTTCTGTCCCAGGTCTTTGTGCCGAACTGACCTCTTTGTCATATGAAGACCTCCTTCTTCCTTCCTTATTGCTTAGTTATAGCTCATGAACCTGAAGATGCAAAATAAATAGCTGATGCCCTCTAAAATGTAATTCACATGTAAAATATTTGTATTCCTATGCCCATTTCCAGTTTCAAATCTCATCAGGGTTGTAATATATTTAGACTGATATTCTACCTCTGTTCTTGTGACGACTTGCCAGCTACATGTTTGTTTGTCGTTACTAAAAGGTGTTTGCAAACTAATCCTGAGGCAGTGTTTGCCTTCCAACTGTCTTTTTCCTTGATTAACAAAAATATTTTTCTTTTTTTGAAGCTCTCTGTGCTTCAAGAGAAAAATGGCTTTTCACAGAAATCTGGGAGAGTGAATTTACATTAGTTCTATTTTATTTACGTTCTATCTAGAGCTGATGCTCATTTTGGCAGTTTTGCAATCTTCATTCACATGCCTTACCTGTATAAGAGATCATACTCCATACTAGTATCACAGATGGGGAATATGCAAAGGCCTTTTAAAGGAGAAAGGAAACAATACTTGCGTGCACCTGGTTTTCAAGATGTTGCTTGCCTTATCAACCTTGCCCACTTCTTTGGAGTCTCAGTCCAGGAACTCCAGTTAGAAAAGTATCTGTATGTTCATTGGAGACGATTCCACCTTGGTCCTTTCTCAGTATTTCAGGAGGGAGGGACAGATGGTCCCAACGGACACCATTCTCTAAGAGGTACCGTTTCCACCAATGGGAACTTGCACAGAGGTAACGTTCTCTAAGGACAACACTTACATAGGAGTAATCTGTCACTAATATATATAGTGACAGATTACTCCTATATATATATATATAATTTTACACAGTGACATAACACAAACTGAAAAGAAAAGCTTGATGGTTCATGAATAACAGTTGACTGAAAGAGAAATGCAGCTGTCTCAGAAATGTAGTAATGTTTTTTTCTCTCCTATTTTGAGCAGGTGGATGTGTAATAGAGTTCTCTATTAGGCTTTACTGATGGGCATGAATAGGCTGACAGAAGATTGGGTTTTAAAGCGGTGATAGTAGAACAGATCGTGAGATTACTCTTACCAAAAACAGACAAACGAGTGAGGTTGAGTCTGTGGGATGAGCTGAAGGATATGTGGATCAGTTTGTTAATAATTTATGATTTGAATAGAAGTTCAAGATATAATGCATCAAATTCTTGTTCCTTCTGGTATAATTCTAAACGGTTTTAATAGTAAGAAGAATGTATTTGTTGTGTAATGTAACTCTGATAAGTTGCTTTATAGGCACTTAAAATGATGTTGGTTTGAGGCGAATAATGTAATAGTTATCAAGAGAAATCCTTTATTTGCATTTGGGTTAAATAGAGGCTGATAAACCAGTTTTATCTCAATAGCATTGAATGGTTAACAAATTGCAACAGAAATTTCTCTGTGTAAATTTTAAAACTGGAGTCTTTCATTGATGCTTTGAATAATGATGTAACTTTTTGGTCCAATTAAAATGTTTGTAACTGCATTTTAAAAACAAGCTTTCAGTTTAATTTATAAAAAGCCTTTTAAGGCAGTTTAGAAAATACATAGCTGTTTTGCATTATACCATTTAGATGCTTTGTAGGAGACACAGTGTGTTTAAATGTATTTAGCATCCTTATATTTTTCTGTGAAAAAGTTGTTTTTACTTTTCATAGTTGCATTAAGTCTCTTAATAGGTGCCCTTTTTGGTCATTAAAGGGTTCCTTGGTGAGGTAACAGTCTTTCTGTGCTAGAATTTTGCTAAAGGCACTCAATTTCAAGTTGGAAACATTAAAACAGTTTATAAAATAATTATGAAGCACCTGTGCACTGACTCACTTCGAGCCCTCTGCTAAGGCACCCACTGGGACGTAGTGTGCTTGGAGGTGGGGATGCCTCAGGTGCCATAGCAGAGCCCCTGTGCCAAGGCACATGGAGATAAGGGAGCATTCAGCCCAGGGCTCCTGCTCCCCCGTCTTGAGACACATGATGCCCGAACCAGCTTGGGTCGCAGGGGCTCTGCAGCATGGGGAGATCGGGGAGCAAACAATCTTAGGCAGTAGCAAGAGATATAAGGCTATAGACACATGATACAAATGCACAGACTAAGCAAAATGAGGCTTTCTTATTTAACAGTTTTAATATAGTGTGTTATATGTATTTCTTAAGTACTTCCTGACATTGCAGTGTCTTGTATAGATGTAATTCATAACTCTTGCCCATGCTGCAGTAGGCATTTACTTTAAACTCTGTTGAAATAAGCAGCTGTGTGAATACTGCTGAGTTAGCACTTTAGCAGTGATTTCTAGCTGCTGTCAGAATGTGGTTTTAGACTAAACATTTGTCAAGGCTTCTCCATTTCATTTGCCACTGTGGAATTGTATATTGTAAGTGTCATATGAAATATTATACTGTAATCCAAATATGGAATCACAGAATAAATATTAAGTCACTAATTAAGACAATATGACATTGGGTGAACAACTTCAAAACAAATCAGAGTATTGTTGGTATGTGGAAGATTGTAGGCTATTTACTTTCATATTGAGATTATGACAGCAAAAAGTGAAGGGCCAGATTTACTTTTTTTCAGGGATACTGGTTTTCTCTGTTTAGAAATCACAACTTCGCTGATAATTTCCGCAAATTCTCTGATTTTAAACCCCCCAAATCCGCATTTTTCCATGATTAAAATGAAGCACCACCCTCTGTATGGGTATCAGTTGAACACAATGTTTTATTGGTATATTTACACCTTTAAAGCAATTTGGAAGCCCATCAGTTCCTCAATCACTATAATAAAATAATTTCTAAATACCTATAAATTTTAGCATTTGATTTTCAATTTTTTATCATGGAAAATCAGAGCTCCCCCTGCTTCACTCACCAAGGCGCAGGTCCAGGTGCAGCTATTCCCCCCCACCCCCCACTTAGCGGTGCTGAGCAGCCCTGATACGCCAGTTGCTGCTCACTGCCAACTTGCAGCCTCCCAGCTCTGCTGGTGCCTCTCACTCCACACCCACAGCCACTTGCCCTGCCATGTGTTCCAGCTCTGGGCCCCGAGCCCTATGCACTGCCTGGGCTGGGCAGCACCCCAGCCCTGCCCAACTCCCTCCATGCAGAAGCTGGTCTCCTGGTATACCTGTGCACATGCAGATGGTATCCCCTGCCTGACTGCCCTCTTTCCACTGTCCCCAGCCCCTTCCAGGCTGGAACTCTGCCAGCCTGCAAGGGGAAAGCCACCATTTCCCACGTTTGTCTCCTTTAAAGGAGAAAATCAAGGTTTTTCTCCTCAAAATGAGAACATCTAGTCTTTACTGTGTTTTTCCATTGCGAATGGGGGAAAAACCCAGATTCCTGCTTATTTTATATAATTTGTAAGATTAAGGTGAAAATTTCTATCAATATAGAAAGAAAACAAGTACTAATCTTTTATTAATCAAAGTTGGCCATGCAGGTTTATTTTCAGCCCAGTAATTAATTGATTGCATTGGCCATGGAATACTATCATGTATGTTCACATTTAAATTAAAAAGTCACATCACTCACATTTTCTGTCATAGTTGCCCCTTTTATTCCACTAAGAAGTGGCATTAACTGTGTCATTTATCTGTGTTCTTCAGTATATTTTATTAAATAGGAGTCCTCTCCTATGGGCTCAGGGATCAATGGTTTTATGAAGAATATATGAAGATATAGTCATAATTTGTGTTCTAAGAAAGGTGGCTTATATGAGCACCAGTGCAGATTAACTTTTATATACTACTCTGATCATAATTTCTTTTGTCTTACAGATCGTTCTTTGATCACTCCATGCATAGTGCACTGCCTCTTGGAATATACTTGGCAACCAAATTCTGGATGTATGTGACGTGGTTTCTCTGGTTTTGGAACGATATCCTTTTTTCTTATGTTCAGTAGTACAAATTTATCATTTTAGTGATTGTACTTAACATCACTGCTGAGATATAGTTACAATTTCAAAGTTAAAGGGTGAATCATGCTTTAAAAATGGCCGATATTTTTTTTAAATGTTTAATTGTTAGCATGGAGTTTCTTATAATAGTAATAAGAAATCCTAATATTTCTTTATATAGTGCTTTAAAATATATATTGCTGTTTTGTGCCCACAGCCTTAGAGTTGCCTACCCAAACATTTTTCTGTATTTTCTTTAGGAGAAGAATCTAAATGGCTATTGAGACATACCATGGCCATATGTTCCCAGAAAGATTAGAAAGAGCCTGTACTTCGTAAAATTTAAAGTAGAATTTTACTAGAGTAAATAGGTAACTTCATATCCATTATATAAAATTATATGGAAAAAAGAGTAGATTCTGGTGTCAGATTTAATGAAAGTACAGCTGTGACTAGATATTCCTGAAGAGTTTGCAAATTCTATTTCATGTGAGAAAAAAAAATATAATATGTATATTTGTATGGATATGTTATCTGTAAGGTGCACAATATATGTATTACATTTAGAAAGTAAATACTTTCTGTGTTTAAACTAAATACTATACAAAACCAATTAGAATTGCTGAGATTCAGTATCATCATATCTTTCAGAAGTTTGCCATTGGGCAAAAAAATTATATCTGCCTAAGCATAAACTTAGCATTTCCGCAAAGAAATTGAGGAATGTTTTATAAAGAAAATCAGTGCACCACATTAAATATATGACTAAAGTTTCTAACTACTGCCTTTGTTATCACAAATTTATGAATCTTAACAAAAAACACTTTTTTCAGCAAATCCAGTTACATTTTTATGTAATTCTTCTAGCTATATGGATTTTTATGTGGATTAAGCATTTGCGAGAGAGATCAGGTTGACAGCCGGGGGAACCTGGGACAGCAACAGTAAATCCTTCTCCTAGCAGGACACCTTTGGTGCCTGCCACTTCAAGGTCTGAGGGCAGCCTGCATGTGTGGGCTAGCCGTAATGAGGAAGTCGCATGGTTGTAGGAGACACCTGGGATAGGTGGAGAGGGCTGAGCTGCCTCCATTTTAGATCCATGCTCTCCAGACTGGGGCAGCAGCCTGCTTCTGGCAGCTGAAGGAACAACAAATGACTGAGCTGGTGCTCAGAACATCCTTCGATGTAGGGGCAGGAGCTGTGGGGATGGCAGGAGGCTCCTGGTCCTGGCTATGACAAACTGCACCCTGCTGGGGAAGTCGTGGCAGGCAAGACTGGGCAGACTGCCCTACTTAGACAGGTGGGTGGGCTGATGTGAGACTTGGCCCCAAGTATGCCACCCATCACACCTTCCTTTGTCATCCTGCCTATATGTACCCAATGTATACCTGGTAGCACCTCACCTTTCAGGGTTGAAAATATACTTTGGATTCCATTTCCATTCCGTGTTGGGCTTCTCTGACACTGACATCATTCTAGGCACTGTGATGATGGCCTTTGTAATATGCTGTCACCGAGTCCACTATAGTTAGGGGTGATGTAATCATTTTCAGGTAGGAAATGTTTGGACCACTATCAGTCTACATCTATTTTATTATCTGTAACTATTTAGAAGAGAATAGCACTCATGCATTTTATTACAGTCTCCAGAACTAGCATGTTCTTCTGGACTTCAGGGGAGGTGGCCGTTTTATCTTCAGTGTTTTTCTTTTTTATAATGTAAGTATTAATTCAGCATTAACTCATGGCCCAGAAGCACAGCTACTTCTTAATCAAAAGGATTTTTCAAGCAACGCTTCCTGAATTTGGCGTCCTGTTGTTTGTCAAAGTAGTGAAGTAGCAAGGTAGACCCATTTGAAGATCCAGGAGGGTGAAAAACAGGGTGTTATAGGACTGGAGCTGCTGGCAACATGGGTGGTGTGACCAAACTCCCCTCTGGATCTTCCCCTGGGTGAAATGGTGGGATAAGGTACACAAATCTAGTGTCTGGTCAATAAATCCCGTAAAACACCTTAAAACAGAGGCTTTTCTTTGTTACTTTGGTACAAAGTGAGTTTAGCAAAACATTTGAAAAGCCATATTTCTTAAACATTTACAACAAGCTAAGATATTTCAAATTTATTCCTTTATTCTTTTTATTTTGGATTTTCTTTAGTTGTTCACTTGAAAATCTTGGCTTAGTAACTACTCATAATATTTTTTGGCCAGTAAAACTAGTAAATATAGCAATCAGAACATTAAGATGATCTCAAACTAAGTTTTTAAAAATCAGTGAAATACTGTAATCTTTGACAGTGAAAGGTAAGTGTCTGTAAATTTGCCACGACTCAACAAAGCTTGTGCGTGTATGTATATTTTTTCATTATACTCACATACTTTCACTTTGGCTAGTCTATAAGTCACAAATCTGCCTTCTAAAATGCTTTATGACAAGCTTATTTTAAAAACTTGGTCCTGTAAGCTATCTTGTTGGTAGTTGATCTTATAAAATTGGAAGTCCTTGAA
Source organism: Crocodylus siamensis (assembly GCF_052110815.1). Taxonomy (NCBI): domain Eukaryota; kingdom Metazoa; phylum Chordata; order Crocodylia; family Crocodylidae; genus Crocodylus; species Crocodylus siamensis. The sequence continues at coordinate 72,868,738 of NC_143398.1, forward strand.
ATAAGATTCCAGACTCATTCTGCTTCTAGCACATTGTCCTTTAGTAGGCATGTAACTTCTTTTTTCAATAAAGCTATATTTCTTTAGCTTAAGCCAGAGAATTCTGGTTAGAGTAAGATTTTTTTTTTTTGTATTTTTACAGCTTTACTTAATTACAGTAAGTACAACAGAGTACAACAGAATACTTTCTTATTCTCAGTAGTGCTGGTAAAAGGATATTTCATGAAGTTCTTCCTCCTGTCAGTTTTTAGTAATTCTGGCAATATATTTAGCCCAGAAATTAAAGTATTTCCAAAAGGTCTCCTGTAAAAAGATACATTAAGCATCAAGAGTTGTCTTATTTGAACTTTCAGTCTAATATTGTAAGAAAAAAAATTCTTTCATACCTGTACTACCTAATGACTATTTAAATTTAAAGGGTTATTACTGCAAGTGTAACTTAAATATTAAAGAACCCCAGCACGTCTTATATTGATTGCACCTGTTTTTACAGATAAATATTTAACATGGTCAATTTGATGTCCAGTTAAGGTAATGAAATTTTCTTCTTTGTATAGTAAGGAAAGTCAGAGGATGAACACTGGTCCTCATGAATAAATACATAAAAACTTTCAATGTTTTATTTAGTTGTTTTTGCATTGTAGCACGTTTACATGAAAAGTGGGACAGCTTATAAATCTATAGGGTTTTATAGAGCAGATGTGAAATACTGAGTTTAAAAAATCAGATATTACACAAATTAAACTATAGAAATTCCAAATATTATCATAGGACAGTGATGCTCAGTCTCTGGCTCATGGAGGTTGGATCCTGTGGAGTCTCCATGAGTCAAGAAATTTGGCAGTGCAGGAGGAGTTGTAGTGTTAATTGTTTGCAGAGCTGAGCTGAGCCTCTGTAGTCCTGGAGCAGAGTCTGGTGGGGACGTGAAGCAGTGTGGTGTGCCATAGACCCTGCTTCAGTCTGTACACCTTGCTTCCATCCCGCAGCAGTGGTGCCTGGCTGCCCAGTGCTCCACATCCCCGCCGGACTGCACTCGATTTTTGAGCAATCAGCTGGGACTGGACTACAGAAGCCAGGACTGTTCTGGTTTGCCTGGGATGTATGGTCACCCTATCCCTGTCAATCTGCTGCTCCGTTTTTTCTCCCTGCCCTATCTGTCACTGTGCTGCCTATCACCTCCGGTCTGCCCCATGCCACACACGCAAGCTGCCCATGCCATTTGTGCAGGGTTGCCAACTGTCCATAAATTTAGGGGCAGCCTGTAAAATAGAGGGAAAAAATGACATTCCACTTAATTAAAAAAAGCCATAAACAACCCTGTAGTTGTACATAAACAAACTAAGTAACAGTGAGCTTGATGGACTACAGCAGTACTACAGGGAGTACAGCACCCTGCAGGAAGCTCTTGTCAGCCTTCTGGCTTGGGGGATACTGTGTAGCCCTCTCCTCCCTGTCCAGTCATGTGCAGTTGCCTGTTGCTGTTCCCTGCCTCAAACAGCTGCTTGCCTCAAAAGGACAGAGTGGGGCTAGTGCTACCAGGACAGAGCTGTGGGCCATGGGGGAAAAGAGGCAGTGGGTGAGGGTCCATGCCAGATCAGGAGGAACGGGGCAAGTGGAGGTAAGTTTTGGGGGGTGGAAAGGCAGGGTTGTGAGTGCAGAACTATGCAGGGAACAGTTGGGATTGTCAGTGTGGGGATGAGTATGGGCCCCATGTTGGGGTGGAGGCATCACAGTGATTAAAACCATTGCTGTGGTCAAGCAGGGTTGCCAACCCAAGGTGGGTTGTTTGTTTTTTCCCTACTTACAACCAGACCAGCTTTTACTGACAGCCAAATTTTTTTTACTATTGTTAGTGTTAAATGCATAAATTTGAATCCCACCTGTACTACTGCTATGCGGGGCCTGACATAAAGGTTACATTTACATTATATGAAACAAGTCAGTAAAAACTTCTGTCTGTAAAAAGTTTGCAGATCTTTCTAATATAATAAAGGGCTTAGTCTGTCTGATTGGCCATAACGCTCTTGGAGCACTCTGATTGGTTACTGAAACAAGCAATCAGAGCGCTCCAAGAGTGTTATAGACAGGAGATGGTCCCTGGAGGTGGCAGCGTGCGGTGCTGGGGGATGGAGGAGCAAGATCCCCCCCTCCCCCCCCACTGGTCATTTTTGACAGGCAATTGGCTAGTCAGTAAATAAAAGTTTTCTTGCATTGGCAACCTTGCACGTGTGAGACCTGTGCAGCAGGCTAATTCCCTCTGGCATATAACACTTCATGCTTTCTATCTTCTCTTATTAGAATGCAAGATTAATAATTTCCATGATATTTTGTAATTTGCTTTTGTTCCAAGGTCAAAAAATGTAATTTTTTTCTATTGTTATTGGAGGATAATACCTTTTAATATATTTTTATCTAAGTTAAAATTTCTTTTTAAAATCCATCAGTTTGCAGGTGAAAGAAATAAAATAGCGTGTGTACACAACATACAAAGATAGGGGGGAAAAAGATTGTGTATGTACCACATCTTGATTCAGGAAGGTGGTTTTTTAGAAACTGCTAAATGCAAGATGGTTCATCGTGTTTTTCAAACACAAGTTACAGGGTTGTTCTTGTATACAAAAGATTTATTGTGTTTAAAATTGTACTTCAGTACTGGTTTCTGTATTACGTCTGGAAACAGTACTCATTAGATTGCATAAAGTAACGTTATCCAGCTGAGGTGTTTTTCATTGGCTTTAAGTAGGATTTAATTTATACATGTCTACTTCTAGTTTCACAGTATAGCCATATAATACTGCAGTCAGAAACTCTGTATAGAGTTTTGATGAAACTCAGATTAAACAGATTGAAATTGTTTTTTCCTTTCAGTTGAACAGAAATATGTATTTGGTTCATACAGTTTCTATTGTATGATTGTTCATTGTGGATTTACGGTTCTTAATTTAAATGATCTTGTCCAAAATAAATTCTGATCTTCAAGTTATTACTCATTTTACACTGGACCAGCTGTTTCCAGACTTCTTCTGGTCACAGTTCCACTTCCAAGCCTAAAATCTTGTTCCTTTTATGTTCCTGCAGTTACGAGGAGGTGGGACTTACTGTGAGTTAGCAGCTGTAGGGTAAATGTCACTTTGGCCACAATTACTTCATGGTAGGTGAGAACTGAACCTGGTAAGTCATCCTTGTTTCTCCCAGGGTAAATGCCATTTGACTAACACTTGCTATGAGGCAACAGTGAACACAGGGATAGTTACCAAGGAGTAATTTGAGATATGGTTTAATACCTGTCCTTTTTGAATTCCAGGCTCCCACAGTTCTGAGGCACGAATCCCAATCTATTTTTTATCCCACAGTGAGAGTTAATCCTGGGCAGTTTACCCTGGAGGGAAATGGTGCCTGGTTTAGTTCAATTACCAGATGGTAATTGTGGATACGGAGACAGTTAACATCTGAAGCATAAGAAGCCCTGCATCTTGTTAGTTGCAGCAGCACAGGGTAACTGCAGGTTCAGGGGAATTAAGGCCTATGTGTGGTTTGACATCTTCCTTTTGGAACTGCTGTGCTGAATATTTAACTTTTTACATTTAAAGACTTCCATATACATTAATCTGATTATTCCAGGCAGCGTTTTAAGACTTTAAATAAGGCGGTCCTGTATATTTGTAGCAGTGGAACCCGGCTTTGTGTGCTTACGTTCGTAGAGTTAAGCAAGACCCAAAACAATAATGACGATCTTGCAACACTAGTCTCTAATCTTAATGCAGGCTTTAAAACATTCTAGGAGAAACTGATCATATTAGAGTGAAAAAGCAATAGCAGTTATAGTGTGACTGCAGTCACCAAAATGCCACTTAACTGAAATGTTGGTTTTATGACTTCCTACACTGGACATGTACAAGTCCCTGGGGCCAGACGACATGCACCTGAGGGTCCTGAGGGAGTTGGCTGATGAGATTGCAGAACCACTGGCCATCATCTTTGAGAACTCATGGCAATCAGGAGAGGTCCCAGGTGATTGGAAAAGGGCAAAGATGGTGTCCATATTTAAGAAAGGGAAAAAGGAGAATTCAGGGAACTGCAGGCCAGTCAGTCTCACCTCAGTACCTGGAAAAAATCCCATGCATCAATACAGGCTGGGGACTGACTGGCTGGGCAGCAGTTTTGCAGAAAATGACCTGGGGTTCACAGTGGAATATAAGCTGAATATGAGCCAACAGTTTGCCCTTGTTGCAAAGAAGGCTAACAGCTTACTGAGCTCCACGGGTAGGAGAGTTGCCAGCAGGTCAAGGGAAGTGGTTATTTCCCTCTATTCAGCACTGGTGAGGCCACATCTGGAGTACTGTGTTCAATTTTGGGTCCCCCTGCTGCAGAAAGGATGTGGACAAATTGAGGCGAGTCCAGTGGGGGGCAATAAAAATGATGAGAGGGTTGGGGGACATGACTTCTGAGGAAAGACTGAGGGAATTGGGCTCATTTAGTCTATAGAAGTGGAGACAGAGAGGGGATTTAATAGCAACTACCTGAAGCCGGGTTCAAAAGAGAATGGATTTGGACTGTTCTCAGTGATGACAGAACAAGGAGCAGTGGTCTCAAGTTGCAGTAAGGGAAGTTTAAGTTAGATATTAGAAAGAATTTTCTGACTAGGAAAGTAGTAAAGCACTGGAACAGCTTACCCAGAAAGGTTGTGAAATCTTCATCCTTGGAGGTTTTTAAGACCTGGCTAGACAAAACTTTGGCTGGGATGATGTAGTTGGGGATGGTCCTGCCTTTAGCATGTGGTTGTACTAGATGACTTCCTGAGGTCCCTTCCATGATTTAAGATTGGCACTGTTAGGTGTGCAGATCCACATGATTCACAAAGTAAACATAGGGATTTCAAGTAGAAATCTATAGTTTCAAAAACATTGTGACCTCCTGTGGTCTTTCAGATTTCTTTGCAACAGAAGAATCTGTCATCTGTAGTCAAAAAGCAAGTGAAAAATAGAAGCTGGCACTTTCAGAGGGGTGCCTTGAGTTTAATGAGATTGAGAACCACTAGTTTATGTTGTGTACAATTTGAGGGTGATCAGAAGGTAGGAAGGGATCAGTTTTGGGTCAAGTAAACATTTAATAATTAATGAGTATAGCATCTTTTACTAACCTGTTTTAAATGAGTCAGACGCACAGTACTTTTCTGGAAGTGTGAAAATTAAACTACTCTGGGAGAGGGTTTAGAATGAGTGGAAGCTTTGCATGAACTAAGTGGATTCATCCTGAGCTAGATGAATCAGGAGAAAAAATGGTGGATCTTTATTCAGAAAGTAGAAAGTTTAGAATCAAAAGGGAGATTCAGTAAGACAGGAGACGGTGTAGATTACAGCACCAGATGCGCTCAGCATCTTTGGTCCCAATCCGTAGGTTACATAAATTGACAAAGCTCCATTGACTTGTGTGGAATTGTGGTAACATGCCAGCTGAGGATCATACTCTTGAGGGTGGGGAGGAGGTAGGACTTTTCCATTAGATTTGCTGCTGATAAATGTGTAGTCGTTGAGATTTTTCTTTCACTTGATGTATGCATACTTCTCTTTATAGCCCAGTTTCAAGCCAAGACATGAGCACCATGTTTATCTGTTGCTATCTGAATGGAGATTATGACCAAACATATCCATTGCTCACATCCCTGTTATGTATTTTACCATTTTCCTAAGACAATTTTATTGGCTCAAACTGCATTGTTGGAATAGTTTGAGCCTGCTGTTTTTGCTCTGTTAATTACACTGGAGGTTTTAATTGGGTTTAAAGTAGTAATTAGTTCATGGGTTTTGCTCTCTGTTCCACACAAAGAAAACCTAGGGAGTGTCTAGTTTTAAATTACAGGGTTGTTGGTTGTAGTGATGCTGGTCTAAGGACATAGGCAGGCAAGGTTCTTTGGGTAGGTGTGATATCTTTTATTAGACCAACTAAATAGTTGAAAAAAGTTCTTGGAAGCTTTTGGGCACAAACACTCTTCTTCAGGTAATGGGAGAATGCTGATGTTATGAGCTCTCCAAGGGAGAAAAGAACCCCTCTCTTACCTCTCCCCTCCTATCTACCCATTGGCTTCTAAACTGGCACTTATTTGCCCCTTCACAGACTTCTTGTTTGCCATAGCTTCTTTTCTGCCTGAGAACTCAAAACATCAGCAGTCTCTCATTGCCTGAAGGAGGGTGTTTGTGCCCAAAAACTCGCAAAGAACTTTGTTCCAGCTATTCTGTGTGTGGTATATGGCAGGTTGGGGAGGGAAAAGGGGATCATACTGGCATTCAGGGAGGGTATGTGGCATGCCTGCGAAAATATTGGCTCCCACTGCTCTAACCCTTTAACCAATAGACTTTTGAATTTTCTCTGGCAGTCCCATGTCTTACCTACTCATTCTTTGGATTGTTCCCCTCACTTCCCTGCTCCCTGTTTCATTTTGTAGAACTTAAGTCTTGCTATTGTGCTGACTCTAAATCCTTCCCCTTCTCATGCCTCATGTCATTACCTTAACATCCTACATAACTAATTGTTTCTCTGTTCAGTCTCCCTTTAACTTCATCACTTCCAGCCTCCTAACTTCTGCATCCATCTGGATCATTTCTGTAACCACACTGTAGCTGTTCCTGTCTTAATGAAAGGAGGTAGAGCATTGCCACTTTTAGACTTTGACCACATTTTTATGTGGTGAGAAGGAACATGCAGAAACTTCTGTAGGACTCCACATGCAGCTTCTTGATCACAAAAACATACTGTCCAAATTTGTTCAGCCTTTGGACAGAAGCTGAGGCCAAAACACATAGGACATAACTCATTTGCTTGAAAAAAATATAAATTGTTTCCCTCCTATCTTTTAGCAGTCTAGACATGACGTTCAGTAATTTGGAATGAGTCAAGTCCATTTTTTCAGTTATATCTGTGTTGTTTATAGCCGATGTCTGTTTAAAGAATTTTTAAATATAAAAGTTCACATATTTTCAGCATTTTTACCGTTGTAGAAGTACCAGTGATAGTAACTTAGTAACTCTTAAAGCTCTGTGACTTAGTTTTGGCCAGTGCTAACTTTAGAAAATAAATCTAGCAAGAAACTGAGTTCTGCAAAGAATAACGTGGCAAATATAAAACTCAATAAAGATAATCTGTAATGGATCAAATAAAGGTAGACATGGTGTAGGTAATATTATGCCTGGGTTATGCTAGCTGAAAACCTGCTGAACAGTTTGTTACATTAAAGATTAATTAGCTGTTAGTTTGCTAAAATGTTAAGCGACTTTCATATTAAAAATGATTTTTCAGTACCAACTTTTTCAATGAAAATCATTTAAAGCTACTTTCTCCTTCCAGAAAAGGGAATCCCTAAAAAATATTAGATCACAGTAGTAGTTTTAAAATGTAGAATTAACAAAATATCCTTTACCTTAACAAGTTGTTTAAGTACTGTGGACTTCATTCTTGCTTACCCTACTCCAGCAGTATAGAGAACCTTCATTACGTTTACATTCATTTTAAGGTTTCTTCACTATGCCATAAGGGTGGAAGGGGATTGTAGGATGAATGACTATCAGACTATACCATTTTTTTTTTTGTGTTTTCATTTGGTAAATTTGTCTGTATTCTGTACAGATTTATTAACTAATAATGTAAAACATTTTAGGTAATTCTACTTGTTTAATTACTTGCTTATATTTTTCCTAAGGAAGTAACGATGCCTAGCATTCATGATCTTGTGTTGTTCCAAAATCTGATAGTTCATAATATTTGTAAATGTAACTTTTATATTTTAAATCTCTATAACCAGAATTTTATGCATGATCAGTGCAAAAAATCTCTAGATACATACTATAGTATCTGTTACCTGGCAAAACTTTATTAATCCATATTTGAGGCCTTATGTTACAAACATTTATGTGTGTAACAAACTTTAGTTACCAAGTTGGTCCTGATCACTACTGAAGTCTGTGCACGTAAAATTACTTGCGGATATTGTGACTATAGAATAAAATATTTTCTTGCTGCAACATGCCCCCAGATAAAACACACAGCTTGTTTCTGGAAGGCAGAATGTAGAAAAAAAAATAGTTCAAGAGTTATGTTTGGCCAATCAAGAGTTATGTTTGGCCAACTGTGTGACATAGAGCAAGTCCTGTTGGACACACTGGTCATGTCCGGACGAGTGAGCACGTGCCTGTTGGGGTAGTTTGAGATGTTGTAAGAGGCATGCTAGGAATGAAAAATTGTTCCCCGCTGCATGTTTGTAGCATGGGCTCCAATTTTGATACTGGGAAATCCCCATATATATATAAAAAAAAAAAAGAAAAAGAAAAAAAAGAAAAAACACCACTCGGGGCAGGGGGGGGAAGTGGTGCAAGAAAACACTCTGGGAAAATTGGTGTATGCTCCTGGAGCATGCCCTAAGGCAACAGAAGCTGGGTCCTCCAAAGGCACACTCTGGCACCCAGTCAGAGCATCTCTATTCCTGCCTCCTTCCCCTGCTGCTTCAGCACACTGCGTCAGTGTGCTGAGGCAATATAGGAGTGGGTAATGGCTGCAGCAGTGGCATGGACCCAGATGCTGTCCCAGGTAAGTAGTGATGTGGGGGTGGAGGGACTGTTTGGGTGGGGTGGGTCACCACCTGCCCCCCTACACAGTGCAGCAGCAGTCGGGGCACTTATATCTGCTTCTGGCAGAGACCCCCAGCGGTGTGGGGCCACCTCAGACCAGCGGCTGCACATGACACCAGCCCTTGCAATCTTGGACACAACCAACTCAGCTCCTGCTGTCATCCATAGCTTCCAGTGCTGCATGCAGGGGCCATGCAGCCTCCTACTGGGCTGGGTCCTGCCTACATGGAGCCAGCCCGACCCAATGATGCACAGGGCACATGGAGACGGGACCAAGACCAGCTTGAGGATACACAGCCCCTGTGTGCAATGCCAGAAGTCATGAGTGATGGCAGGAGCCAGCCCAGTTCTATCTAAGGGTGCATGGGCCAGGCCGGTGCTATGTGCAGCCGCTGGTTTGAGGTGGCCCTGTGCTCTCGGGGGTCTCTGCCAGGAGCAGTCATGAGTGCCCTGACAGCCGCTGCTGCTTCAGGGGGCTGTGCACTGTGTGGGGGGCGGGCTGGGGACCCACCCCTCCTAGGCAGTTCTTCCAACCCGCACACAGTCCTGTTTCCACCCCCACACCCACAAATTCTCCCACAATCTGCCCACACTCCCACACTTCTCCCACAAACCTCACCCTACAAACTCCCCACATCCCTTCCTTCCAAACCCCTCATCCCCCCACACATCTTGCACCCTGCGTGCGCAGCTGCCAGACAGGAGAAGACCTGTTAGCAGGAGCCATGGCTGCAGGGACAGCTGCCACACTGCAGCCCTGTCCCATGCCCACACTGTTGCTGTGATATGGGGCTCCAGCCTGTGGGGGGGCATGCTGGGCTGTGGGGAGGGTGGAGGTGGCAGCAGGGTGGTGTGTGAGAGAGAGAGAGAAATGGGGGTTGGGTTGGGAAAGAGCTCTGGGTAGGAGGGGCCACCAGAGCTGGGCTTAGCCCCCCTGCCTTCCTAGTGCAGTCTGTGGAGGCCAGCTTGGAGGGGAAGGGGCTTGCCCAGCCCAGTCCCTGAGCCCCATTCAAGGTCTTTCCAGGACTGACATGGGGATCACTGGGACCTGGGCACAGGGAGCAGAACAGTAAGGGCTGGCACCACTCAGAGCCACAAAGCAGCAGGTGGTACAGCTGCAGCTGGATGCATGTCTTGGTGCTGGGATGGAACTGTGGCCAAGAGGGAGCTAATAGGAGCAGGCAGGGACTGCAGGTCAGGAGCAAGGGGCGCTGCGGGGGGGGCGGGCTGGGGATTGGGAATGAGGGGGGAAGGGCATAGGCAGGGCACTGGTATATCAGTGCTGCTCAGCGCTGCACATCCTGATGAGCAAAAAGGGCAGGCGTAGCTCTGACTTCTGTATGGTGGGGTGTGTGTGTGTGTGTGTGTGTGTAAAATAAAATGCAAACCCCAAAGTGTATAACTGGATAGTTATTTAGAATTTGTTTTACTATGATGATAGAGGCACTGGTAGGCTTCCAAATAGTTTTAAACTTGTAAATGTCAGTAAAACATTGCCGAACTGATCTCTCTGTATATAGTAGCACTTAATTTTAATCATGGAAGAACACAGATTTTGGCTCTTTTAATGAGAGAATTTGGATTTATCAGAGAATTTGCAGTTTTTAAATGGGGAACACCAGGATCCCTGCTGGAGAGGCAAGTGGTGGGACCCAGGCAGAGGAGACTACCTAGGGCCTGCACTGGGGACCCAGCTGGAGGGCAGATGATGTAGCTGACCTCCTGGCCATGTAGGGTCAGGAGGAAAGTGCTTTGACAGTTCAAAGCAGGCCACCGCAAGGAGCACATCTGGGCAATAGCTGCCCAGATGGCAGAGCAGAGACACCAGGAGACATGACAGCAATGCTGCCCAAAGGCCAACTATGCAGCCACAGCCCAATGGCAGCTGGCCTAGAGGTGCAGGAGGCTTTCCAGGTAGCTGTGCTGTCCCCATCTGGGTCTAGCATGCTCTCAGCCATGGGGACACAGGTCCAAGGGGGTGGATGCTGCAGTAAGTCACAGCCAGGCAGCAGTCCCCACTGCCAAACTGCTGCAGTGGGTAGAGGGTGCAGGGGCCACTCCAAATTAGGGCTGCTTCAGCAGTCCAGCTGGCGCAAGGAGCTAGTGTCCCCAGATACCAGCTGGCCGGGCCTCAGAAGCTCCTGAGGGCAAGAAGCCCTGAGTTGCTCACCCGGGCAGGTTTTTATGCTGCTGGGATCAGCACATAGTTCCCCCGGGCTGAAGATCTGGGAGGAACCGGGCAGGGTCAGTTTGCCCAAATTGGCACGATTTGCCTCACACCAAAGTGGATGTTCAGGTATGTGTGCTGAGGCATAAGTCTCCGGCACAAATTTGTGCCTCTGTTATTTGAGCTGCTGCAAGTGCACGAGCCTGCAGGTGTGGATGCGCCCACGGTGTTCTCACGAGGAGTTTGTCACACAAGGCAAAGACCCAGGGCAGTTATAAGACTGGTAGTTCTTAATTGTAAGTAGTGTTGTATATAGGTTCCTGTAAATAAATTCTTGTTTCCACATCACAGCCTGATTAAGATGCTACCAGCAGTTCGTTTGCTGCTTTGGCCACAAGATACGCTGTTCAGCCAATAGCTAAGGCTGTGAGAGAGTTATCCCAAGATGCTTTTCCTTCATTTTGCTGAGCAGATGCAAGTGGCTGACATCTTTGCAGCTGTATAACCTGTGCGGTGTTTCCAAGAGTGCTCCTCTTCCAGTGAAGAAAACAGCTTCCCTGCTTAAAACACATCCAAATTTGTGGGGGTTGATTTGGGGCGGGGGGGTTTAAGTTGTAGGTAAAAAAAAAAAAAAAAAAAAATACAGTAGTATCTACAACAGAAGTTCTTTGCATTTTTTAAGTAAACCAGTAAATGGTACTGTTGAGGTCCTCCTACGATAAGTGTAGGTGGTTTACATTAAAATGGCTTTTTACCAATTTAAACATCCATGTATTGGCGACATTGCTGGCACAGCTGTGTCAACCAGGGATCATGCCTGACCAGCAGAACTGTATTGGCAGAAATCTTTAGTATTGGCATAATCTCATTTGAAAACTCATTTCCTCTATTTATATGGGAATTAAATTTATAAACATTTTTAGGAACTAATAAGAATGCTTTGTAAGGGGGGTTTGCTTATGTGTGTATGTGTGTGTGTGTGTAAAAAAAAAAAAAAAATAATAATAAAAAAAAAAAATCAGTTAAACTGGACTAAAATATAAGTATCCTTTAAGAAGAATGTTTCAAAACACTCCGTCCACTTTAGAAATAACCAGAGGTTGAGAGATTACTATCATTTAACCTCATTTTTTGTTAGACAGTCCCCTCTATGATTAGAAGCATTGCTTTTGGTAATGTAACTGGAATTGCAAGCTAGTGAAAAGATATAGCAGACATAAGCTATAAATAGATCCTGTGGATGTTTGCTGTGAAAACAGGAAACAGTCTCTAAAAGATATGTTTTATGGCATTATAACAATAGCACAATTGGAAGTGCTGAACTCTAATCATTCACAAGTGTAAATCATTATAAAAATGAAACGGCAAACTTTGTAAGAACTTCAAGTGAATTAGCTACAGAAAAAATCAAGTATGGAAAAAAATGTCATTGTCAGATGTCTTTGTGTTTAGCTGAAGCATTATTTTGGCCTGTAGCAACTTTAAAAAAAAAAATGTAGGTTGTTTTCAGGTGGACACATGTTAGTAATGTGTCTCAATTTGATCTTCTGAAAGAGATTTTCATTTTAAACGTGAGGTTCCTTGACTTCAAACACATCTCAGTTTTTTCTTTATACATCTTCCATTCCTTGTCAATAGTGTTGCACTTTTCTACAATTTTGGAAAATCTTGGAAATCAGACCCAGGAATAATAAAAGCCACAGAAGAACAAAAGAAAAAGGTGAAAAAATGCCATTGACATTTTTAGGATGAGAGGAAAAAATGGCATGAACGCTTTCAAGGATGGCTCGTCTGTGTTCTTAAAAAGGGGAATAGCAGCAAATTACTATGCAAATAAAAGCCTAGCTATGTCAAACATTTTTCTGTATATGTTTTTTAAAAATATCTTGCATATTTGCAAAGGCTGAAGATCTAATTAGTCTGAGCAGAATATTCTGGTAACAATAAAATTGCAACCTTCCTTTGTGTAGATTTGGGAATGAGGTGAGGTTGAAATAATAACAAAAGGCACTTAATTGTGAGACCAATGACATCTGATTTTATTTTTTTTTAACGCTTTAAATTTTTTTCCAAGTACTCTAAGTAAGGACTGCACCAAATTACTGTAACCACAATGTATTATGCATGTAAAGCAAGAGTTCCTACTGACAACATGAATAAAAATATATGTTTAAAAATAGGAGGTTATGTTCAAAGATGCAAGGTATCCAAATCTAGTGTCTCAGATCTGCATTTATGCATTTCATAGAAAACTGGAATGATAGTCTATTTTTCGTTTGTTATTGTAATCAGTGGAAAGCGATGGTGATCAGTTAGATTGTTTTTGTGTTTTGTTTCATTTTAATGTTGGTGAATGTGTAGATTCAGCAATACAAATTGCTTGTCTGATATTCTAACAAGCCTAGCATTCTAATTTAAATGCCATTCTGGCAAGGAGACTAAGTAAATTAAGTAGATTTCGCTAGAGCTGTCTTGTGGCCCTAAATAAAACAGAAACTTAAGTTGTCCTATTGAAATAATTTGGAGACACTTAAGCAAATAAATATTTGCCCCTCCACTGCATGGCCTTCCCCAGCCCATTGCCCTTCACTCTCTTTGAATAGTTTCCCCTGCTACCGTGCAGGCTCACTCCCCTGCCACGTGGGGACACCTGGATTTCAAAGCCCTGGGCTTCCCAGATGTACCATTCTTCCCCCAGGGGTAGGGACAGGAAATGCAAGCTGGAGTGGGGAAGGGGAGCCAGGAGGCTTCAGGGATAGCAGCAGCTGAAGCAATGGGCAACTGAACTGTGCCCAGGAGGGAGTTCAGGGGCTGCCATTTAACACCTTGCTGATTGCATGGCTGATGGGCCATAAGTTGAATAGCCCTTGTTGTAACTGAAATCTAATGTATCACATGATCCATGGTGGCTATAATATATGCCTTTTATTACTGCCTTCCTTTTTCAAAGTGAGTTTTTTATATATGCATATAAATACATATATATGCATAAATGCAGATTTGGGGTTTGGATACTTTATATCTTTGAAGCTGCATTTATCTTTTTGACTAGTAAGTCCTGCTACTCTTGACTGGAGGACAGTGTAAAGCATTTTGTTAATGTGTAGAGTTGTATTAGTTTCAGTAAATATGTGAATTTAAAATCATTGTAGTTAAACCAGTGCTAAAAGATGTATGAATACTGAACTTGATATAAACTTGTTTTATACGTATTTAGCTTGAGCATACTACTGGGTTTAAACTAAACTGAAATACAATAATTTTGCAAGGAAATAAAGTTTCTATATAGGATTTTGTATTGGTTTGACTCAGGAGATTTAAACCACACTTTTGCAATGACACAGGAGTTGCATAGCCTGAGATGGTCCATGTCTTCAGGCCTGAAGCCAAGAAAGAAATCATATTTCCATACTGGAAATTAAGAGGGCATCAATCTAAAAAGTTTAAATACTAATTTTCTTTATTTTTATTTCTTCTTTTGAAGACAATAGTTGAACTTGCAGAAACAGGAAGTCTGGATCTCAGTATATTCTGCAGTACCTGTTTGGTAGTATGCTTTTTTTTATCTTTAACAAATTGAAATGTAAATCTCAGTGTTAAGTTTCCTCCAATTGTACCTCCACAGCAGAATTTAGTCCATCGTTAGTTCTCATTTACTCATGAACGTAATTTGCACAAGTTATTTATAGAATGGTTTATCTGTCTTTCCTAGATGGATAGTATTCATATCTTATGTCTTTTGCCTACATTGCTTTAGGCTCTGCAGACCAAAAAAAGATTTTAGGTCTAGAAATATTTACAGTTTTTAGAGTTAATTCTTGAGTATCTACAATAGAATGAGGATATATTCAAATCTATCTGAATTCACTGAACTGTGAACATTTAATAAAACTAAAGATATGGAATTCTGTAGGTAAAAGTGGTGGATAAATGTTTTGTTAGTATTATAATGGTCTTAAGCTAAAACGTTTATCTACTAGTTTCACTGTTGTAACCTTCCCTTCTCTTGACAGTTGCAGATCAGTACATATTAATCTGGTTGCTTCTACCATGTCATCAGTGCGGTACACTGCTGACATCATTTTACTATGGGGCTGACTGGCATTTTTTGTACTTCTAGGCCCACTTACAGTTATTTTAGAAGCAATGTTTAATTATGATAGCTTTTAAAAGCAGGAAAAATTATTATGAAATTTTTTTAATTAAACAACCTCCTGTGCATTTATAATTATGTAGAAGAACATAGTCCGTAATCAATAATAAACTAAAGTAGCAATTTGTTTAGCTATTTTCACATACGTATGAATTATTTTTGGTGCTGTTCAATATGAATAACCATTTGAGTTAATCACCTTGCAGTATAAAATGAAGACTTTAGATTATGCCATTGCATAAATTTGTCCTTATTAATAAGCTGTTAGGTATTTATTTTTTGTAGATCAAATCATAAGAGATTAAATGCCAGGAATAAAATCAAAGAGTGGCATGGAATAA
Source organism: Crocodylus siamensis (assembly GCF_052110815.1). Taxonomy (NCBI): domain Eukaryota; kingdom Metazoa; phylum Chordata; order Crocodylia; family Crocodylidae; genus Crocodylus; species Crocodylus siamensis. The sequence continues at coordinate 72,884,017 of NC_143398.1, forward strand.
ACAGATTTGTGACTGAGATAACAGAATGCCATAGAGTGGGGGTTTTGCTAATTTTTATCTCAGTCCTTTAATTGATAATGTCCAAATAGACTGAGAAAGCAATCCAAGCAGTGCTGTATTGAAATCAGTGGGCTTTTATGCTGCATAATCAGGTTTTGAGAGTGAATATACATGTTCAAAAGTGAGATGCATTTATTAAATTAAACTGTGGACTTAAAAATGAAGAAATAAATCTTGATTCTGTAGAGAAGTTTACCAACCAAGGAAGAGTGGCAGGATATGTATTGAACTCATTTGTAGTTCCTGCTACAGAGTTTTTTTAAATGGATGTTAGCTTCAAGAAAACAAGATTTGGTTAATTTAATTCCACAGTAAAACATATTTTGTTTTGTTTTGTTTTGTTTTTTAAATATTCTTTTAAATAGGTGATCAGCCAATATAAAGACTGCCAACAGGGCACTTTTGCATTGCACTAGATGTAAGACTATTTAGTAATTTTTTTTTAAACCATCAATTCTTTTTGCCTTAATACAGTATGATTTTATACAAACAGGGCACATCTACATGTGTCGCTATGGTGACTTACTGTGCCGTAACAGCAGTAACAGCCCATACTGCACCGTGTGAGCCGCACATCGTTATTTTAGGCACTATGTTGCTGTAGCGATGCACTATAGCAGGGTAGTGCATTGGTGTGGTGATGTAGCTGCAGTGACATGGTTCTTGACCGTGGATGCTATGTCACTGTAGTGCACTGCTGTGGTGATGTAGCATCATGTATAGACATCCCCACAAACACTTGTATTAACCCCATTTTAATAGTAATTCTTTGTCCAAGTAGCGGAAACCCATTCTGTTCCTAAAAGACCCATATAGGTAATTGCCACCCAATTAATGAAAGAATATATTGCCTATCTAGTGCAGATAGCAGGGACCCTGCCTGATGCCTGTTGTGGCTGTCTGCTACATGTATGGTTTGAAAGGATTAAATTATTTTAGGGAACATTAAAAAATGCACTCTTGGACAATGCATCAAACTTACTGCCCGGTGTTATGCATTATAATCTGCATTTAGGCACCTAAGCAACCTGATTTCAAATAAGCAGAGTTCTTATTGTACTCGATACTTATTTTGTTGAACATTTTTGTGGCTGGTCTTTCCTCTTGTTATGCCATTAATTCTCTTATCGTGCATCAGGTTTAGAATTTATGATATGATACCTATTAATTGGGCCATAAACATATAATGTCTGCTAGGGCTCTGAAAGGCATTTGTTAAAGGTACAAATCAGCTCTGCACTCACCCATCTTTTCTTGTTTTAGTTGAATTTGTAATACACACATCATTTGTGAAGGATGCTTGTGAAAAGCTGCAAAGATTAGATGTACACAAACACATTTCATTTCAATACTATATTTTATTTTTTAAAAATTATCTGATGAATTATCATATCCTTATAAGTGGGTATCCTTCTAACAAAACTGTTTTATACAAACATTTAGTCTCTCCCACCTGCTGTGTACTTGAGAAATTTTTGACACACAAAAGGCCATATAAAGAAGTGCTTATGCCGATATTAATTCCACCTTCCAGTTCTGTTGCATCATAAGTTTAAAAATATATTTATTATTTTCAGCAAGCACTATCACTTGACTCAGAATGGTTTTATCTGGCTTTTTCTGTATAATTCCTAAAATCTTATTAGTTCCAAAAATCCATAGTACTTCTAGAAGTTTTATGAAACTTAAATGGATTTTCTAAGACATAATTTCAGTAATATACCTACTTGTGTACATGTTTGTGAACATGTACATGTATCCATACATAAAGTCAGTCATGAAGGACACTATTTTGTTGGTGTACATGAACAATACCACAATTTGAATGATCATTTTTTTATAAAGTTCTCCAAAACTTTCTATAGTACAAAATAAACCTAGATATATGCTTAGAGTATCAAAAGATACTAATACTAGCTTTTATGATGGAATGGTTAATTATACAGTCCTAACTGTGATGCTTTATCAGTGATAAATAAGTGAAATGAACTGATATTGTTACCAAACTTGTGAGATCTAAAAGATTTAGAAAGATTTATTGTGTATAAATAGAAAAACTACTCACGGGTAGCATACGGTCTACAGGCTGCCTGTTGGACAGGCTTGGCTTAATGCAGTTTTAATTGGGCAGTAGACTCTGAAATTCCTGTTGGTCTGTGTCTAAGAAAGAAGACCAGAAGTATTTTAACATGTCCGTACAATTCTTTTTCACAATTGTAAATGTCATACTTCACCAGAAATCTGTTATAATCAAGTGTTAATATTTTTCTGTCAGATACGGAAGCCAGTGAGGTCCAAACATTGTGGTGTATGCAATCGATGTATAGCCAAGTTTGATCATCATTGCCCGTGGGTGGGTAACTGTGTAGGTAAGTTGTTTGCTGAAATACAGAATCATAAATAAAGACAAAAAAGACTAGTTTTTCTTTTCAGTGCAGAATTGTTCCCTACAACATATTCATCATATTTGAAACCATCCTATAAATTTGTTTTCTGTCATGTATCTGAGAGAGATAATTTTGAGGCCTTTAAAATCAAGAAAAGCATCTTGATATTCAGCTTAACTTTTCTTCTACTCTGATTCATTACTTTACTCATAGTTCTGCTCTCTCCTATCAGACCGTATGTAACTATTTTTCTTTGCTTCTAAGTCAGTCACTTTTAAGTATGAATTTTTTTAACATTTCATTTTTTAAATGATTATAATATCTCATAATTGGTATTTTTGTTAAAAATTAATTCTTACGGTAGAATTTGTATTTCAGTTGCATTTCCAGTGAGTTATCATAATTGCAGCCTTTACATTTCCTACAAAAAAGGAAGAGTGCATATACTAAGAACAATACTGACTAGAACTTCCGTTTTATGAAGCTTTGAAATAAGTACCAGAAAATTCAAGTGTAGGTAACAAGAGAATTCAGAGCCAAATATGTGAAGGAGCTATACATCAATATTCAGTTAATTCTTTGCTATTGCTAAGTGTAGTAGAATCTCGGCTATCTGGCATTTAACTAACTGGAAATTCCAGTAACCAGAATTTCTGGCTAGTCGGTTGGACGCGCATGGGTTGGGGACCACAGGGGAAAGCTTGAATGCAGCCCACCACCCTGTGCTGCTGCTGCTCTGCTGTTGGAAATGTCTCAGAAATTTCCAGTAGTATAAAACTCTCCAGGAGATGGAGCATATTAGATGTTCATCCTCCGGCTGCTCCTGCTACCCCAGACAGAACCTCTTTGAGCCCAGTCCCCAGCTCCATTGGCTTCCAGCTGGGTGGTGGTGACAGCAGTTTAAAACCAGTGCTGTCCCCGAGACTGGCTTGACAGAGAAAATATTTGCCAAATGACTAACTAAATACTCTGCTGATTGAATTCTGACACCTATGTCTTCTGTAGCAGATGATCATATCTGTGCCTGCTTGTCAGATGTATAGTCTAAAGATGTTGGATGTTGTGCTGATCAGCTATTGTTACATATTTGACAGTCACCTTTCGGTTTAGTAATCAAGGCTTTTCTCAATCTTATTAATCAGTTTAATCCCTGGTTTTGTTTAATCTTTTTAACTAAATGACTTCCTAGCCATCATCTATAGCATTTTATTTTAATGGGTTTCTTCAACAGCTGAAGGCAAAATTATTTACCTTAAATTGTCAGAAGAAAACTTGAATTTTGTTTTGGGTTTCACATTTCTGTCCTTCATGTTAAAAACAGAAAAAAACTGAAGTGCAATCTGTATCAAAGAATAAAAATCTATAGGAACTGTTTTATGCTATTGAGAGAGGGCATAATTTCTGAGAGAGAGACTTTTTCTCAAGCTGCTTTGAAGCCACGTAACCTTAACAGACTATGGAGAATAATGTTTCTTAAACTTTTTATTAACATTATTTAAGCAATGCATTCTCATACAAATCAGCCTTCTCATATTACTGACTTTTTCTCAAGATAAAGCAAATTGATTACTGTTATTTCTGTTTATAGGGGCAGGGAACCATCGCTATTTCATGGGATACCTGTTCTTTTTGCTTTTTATGATCTGCTGGATGATCTATGGGTGTATTTCTTGTGAGTAATTTTTAAGTACTACATTTAGCTTCTAGTATGAGATTTTGCACTGTCAGAGGGCTTTTTTTTTATACGTATTGAAACTGAGCTATGTATAGAACTGCCCAATTTAGGTGTAAAATAAGGCATGTTAAGTTCAAAATTATGGCCTCTGACTTTATTTTGTGACCTTTACTAACTCGTCATTGTCATTGTCGTAATCATGCCTGTGAACTTGAACTGGAGCTGGATGGGAAAGGGTGGGGATGTATTGTGAAATTTTTGCTATTACTCCCCCCCCGATTTCATCCAAGATTTGGTCAAAAGTTTTGACCAGCTCTAACCAAACATTCTGTTATATAAGTACATGGTATGAGCTCTCTTCTTTCCATATTGTTTTTCTTTTAGACTGGGGATTCCATTGTGAGACTAGTTATGCAAAAGATGGATTTTGGACGTACATTACACAAATTGCCACCTGTTCACCTTGGATGTTTTGGATGTTTCTAAACAGTGTTTTTCACTTCATGTGGGTGGCTGTGTTGCTCATGTGTCAGATGTATCAGGTATAAGAGAGCTTTTTATTTTAGTTCTTAAGTCAACTCTGAGTATTGAATGTATTAATCGTTCCTACTGTATCAAATAAATTACCATAAAAAGGATATATGCTTACAAGTGGAATAGAGATCTTGACTGTGTTGTCTCTCTGTCAGTCTTGGAGGGTACCTTGGTTAGCACAGAAAGGAACCCAGTGTCACTGGGCAAGAGGAGAATAGTCTTACTGAGAGTAGAAACTGTTTAGAGGTGTTAAGGATAGGCAAGGATCATTAGGGTATCAAGGGTATTGTAGGTTCCTTCTAACAGCTATCCAAAAGTTTGTTTGAGAAGAGGTAAAAGAACCGCATTTGGCAGAAAGCTTTCTTCAGTTGCTCTTGGTTAATATTACCTTGACTTGTAACCTTAATTAAAAACGTTGTGAAGTATCTACATCCCTTTCCAAAAGTGGTTTAGAAACTTGAGCCTAAATCCCTTCTAGCTTTGTGGTTAGATTTAAAAAAGTATTTAGATGCTGAGCTCCTTTAAAAATTTGCAACTTTGGACTCCTTAGTGCCTAAGTCACCATACAAAATAAGACTTGTGAATCTAAGTCACTTAAACACTCTTGAAAATTGTTCACTTCATTTTGCAATGCATGGGAATACCTGTGGCAAATTCTTGCTGTCTTTTAAGCGACAGAAACAGCCGCATCCTGTTAATCTTTCACTAGTCACATTCACTGGACTTTATCTTTACTGGAATAGTCATCAGGCGCTTGAGACGGCCTACGAATGAAGGGTTTTTGGAATCTAATAGGAATATGCAACTGGACAATCTAATGATAGCTTAAATTCAGTATAATCAAATACAAAACACCACATATTAGAAAAAATAAATTAAAATTCTTGTACACACTGAGTCTAACTTCTAGTCCTAAGAGTTTCATGAACAGCTCTGTGTAATGTGCAGGCTCAGTCAGAAACGAAGTAAAATCTTAAGAGAATACAGAGAATGTGTTCTTATGAAGTATAGCCATTATATAAATCAAATCAACTGCAAAATTGAAAATGACATACCACTGATCACTTTGTTTAGGAAAAGGCCTGTCAGAAATGAAAAATCTGAGACATTAAAAATGTTCAGAGGCCTGGGGCAGAGGTAGCTCTGTGTTGGGAGAATTATTTTTTTTTAAAGGAGAAATTACTTAATAAAAACTAGTAAAAAGAAGAATGATAAAAGTGTGTGAAATAATGAATGGGACAGTGATGATGAATGGCTGGGCACTTCTTTATAACCTTTCGTATATGAGAATAGAAGGAATGCCCTAAATAAAAAACAATTAACAGGTTCAAAACTTTTAGAAATATATTTTAATGTAAAACAAACAGCATAACCCCTCTCTTTTCCCACCCCATATATATATTGAGAGAGAATAAGACCCTGATTTGTCTAAGACTGAGACAAACATTTCATTATAATCTTGAGGGAATAGAATCTGTATTTCCAGTAGTCTCCTCTGCCATTCCAGTGAAGTTAGCATTTGATTGTGGTATCTGTGTCATGACCAGTATATGTCCATATAAAAGCCACAGAAAGAAAGCTTGCTCAAATATTTGACAGAGTATTCAGCCAGATATTTGCAACTGGTAGGAACTATAGGTTTAAATAAATATATTACTGAAGCCTGTGGAAGAATGCTTTGTACATGCAACAAAACAGTAAAGTACATTATAATAACCTCTTTAAAAAAGTAGGCTATCTTATCTTTCCTAAGACTAAAGAAAAAAAACATGTCAAAAATCTCCTCACAGCCTTTATTACTTTGTAAGGACTACAGATCTCAATAATAAGGTTCATGCTCCAACTTTTTGGTAAAATACTTAAGGAACTGTCTTTTCCTTTCTTTTTCTGTAGCTGTGATTTAGAGAAACCACCAGTTTAGCTTCCAAGTTTATGCTTGTGAACCAGGGCCACAAAGAATCCAACAGGATTTCCTGCCCAAGACAAATGAGCCGGGGTAACCACTTCTACTCAATGTGGTTACCAAGCCAGTGTAAACCACCAGACTGTTACAGCAGTATAAATATTTATTTTTCCAGCCCCCATTTTGCTGAGGAGAGCTGAGAAATGATGTATCCCTAAATGTGATGAATACATAATAATCATCATTGAACACTGTTTACAAGGTAGAGGATAATGCAGCATGGGGACCTAGAAAAATCAAATCACAACTACATTATTAAACCTGTCTGAGACAAAGTATAGTAATTTATGTAGAAAGGTAAAGAATGCCTTTAAAGAACCCCTGTGCAGTTATTCTCAGAGATGCTAACTTGGTCTCTATTTGAGGACCTCCCTGATGTTCTGGAAGTGGTATGAGTGAGTAAGTTCAGTGACAGACACTTGGGGTATGTCTGTGCCATGACAACAGTGTACCTTGATCCCTGAGTATACCCTGCCCACCTACCCTTGCCCACAGGCACCAAACTCATTTAGCTGTATTCCCTAGCAGCCACTCTTAAGCACACTGGAGACCAAGGGTTTGACAGGAAGCTTGATGGTGGAGGGGCGGGTGGATTGGTTTACACAACTGGATTGGTTTCTTCAGAACGTCTCCAGTTTTGGACTGAAGGTGGGAACGGGGACAGGATGTGCTTGGGGGCATCCTGGCTGAGATGTTTTAACTGAGGTGTGAACTGTTAGGGTTGAAACAGTTTTTGCCTCCATGTCCTTTGTCTTGTCTTGCCACAAAGGCCCCAAATATGTGGCCATGACATTGATGGTCTCAATTTGTGCTGCTTTATTGCAGCAAATATGTGTGAGGTTTAAGGTGGGAGATCATGGTCAGCTTGGAGCTGCCTATGCTCTCCAGCTGTCCTGGGCACACATCCCTGGGTCTGCAGGGTCCCAATCTTGGGTGCCCCAGAAACTCATGTTCCTAGGGCTCACAGGATTGGGCTCCTGAAGCCCCAGGAGTGCCTACCTGGGTTCTCCAGGAGCCCATTGACTCCTTGGTGTTCTCACAGGGCTGGGATTGACAGTCAGCTGATTCATGGTCCCAGCCCTGGGTCCACACTAGAGTATAGAATTCATTCTGGTGCTGTCTCTGGGTTGGGACTCTGTAAGCAGGGAAAGCCAGGGTTTCCCCACTTTAAAGAGACACCCTGGATAGTCATGGAATCTTGTGGGACTGTAGGTGATGTGTTTCCTATTCTCAGAGATGCATCTCAGAGATTCTGGGGTTGCATCTTTGTAAATGGGGAATATGTTGCCTTGTCCTGCAGGAAACTGAACTTGCAGGACAACAGGCAATGTGCATTTTGCCCAGTGAAGCAGTTCAACCATACTAGGACACATCCCAGCATAGCTGACCTGCTTCACTTGGCAATGTCTGTGAGTAACTTGACTTCCATAGGTAGCCCTTTTGTGGGTCCAAGCAGTTGGGGAGTTTTATTAAAAATCTCTTTGCAGTACTTAAATGAAATGAGTTTTTAAAAAAATCTCAGCTGAAAAAATTTGTATTTTGAAGAACAGAAAATTCTTGTGATTTAGACAAAATTATATAAAGAAATGTCCAGGGTCAAAAAAAACTGTAACCTGGTTTGGTTCAGCTGTGCTCTCAGTCCAAATAACGTGAGTAATTCAGATGTTTAGGTGTGGTGCATAGCCTTTCACAGTCACTTAATTTGTCCAGCAAAATTAAGGCAATAAAACAGCAAATCTAATATATTTCATGCCTTTGTCTTGTGATCTGTGAGAATAAATTTTAGATGTACTTAAGTGTTTTACTCTTTCCCCATATTTCTAGATATCTTGTTTAGGTATCACGACAAATGAAAGGATGAATGCCAGACGATACAAGCACTTTAAAGTTACAACAACTTCTATTGAAAGTCCATTCAAGTGAGTTTGTATGACTCTATAAACATATATTTCTCATGTATTTAATTATCCACACGAAATGGACTTTACAGTTGACTGAATCAACATAGGGAAACACCGACTATTGTCTTCCAGATGCTGATTATATCTCAGAATTTCAGTTCCTAAATCCTAAATTTGATTTCTGTTTTCATCATAAAGCAATGTATCTGCTTTAGGGTCCAGTAGTTACTGTAACTATTTAAAGTGAATCTAGTCATCAGTGCTTTTACATAGGAGATTTACCACAACCAAAATGGGGATCTAATCTTTTGTAGAGGTGCTTGGTAGAGAAAAGAGAAAAAACATTATTTTAGGAATATGCTGCTACTTCACAAAGCTAGTGAGAAGATGAGTTAAAGTTGGAAGCAGACAAAACAGAGTTGTGCGATGCTTGCTGAATTGTGATGCCACTAACTTGTCTTTTGTTTGTTTGTTTTTTTAGCCATGGATGTATAAGAAATATTATAGACTTCTTTGAATTCAGATGTTGTGGTCTTTTTCGTCCTGTAATTGTGGACTGGACAAGGCAGTATACAATAGAATATGACCAGACTTCAGGAACGGGCTACCAACTAGTGTAGCACCACCTTGACCCTGCGAGCATATCATATATGAGTGGTGCCTGAAAATTTCTCTCTCTCGACTCCACATCCCTTGAACAGTAGCATGCTATATGTAGGGCTAATGATGAATCTTATGGTACCTTCTCTTCATCAGAATTTTATTAACAAACATAAAAATGGACAGAAAAAACTGCCAATCCTGAAAAGGAAGAGGAGGAAGATCAAAAAGGGATTTTAACAGTTCTTAACATGAGAATTATTTGCAACCACATATTCATGGTATTTGCTGTTGTTTTTTTATTTAACACATTTCACAATGAAGCATGAGGTTATTAAAGTATTGTCATACAGATGTTTTCATTTCATTGTCTGATACTTCCACTGGAATGGGAATCTAGAGCATAAAGTAAACTTCATGATGCGGTCATACTTCAATGAGATTGCTGCATTGTAGTTCCTGTAATGTGATTTTATATAGATTTTCTATAGTATTATGTACATTGAAAAATGTGCATTTCAATACTGTGATTAAAATTATGTGGTTTTATTGGGGATCCACTGTAATGTGTTAAGTTGCTGAAGTGGGGCACATGAAGATAATACTAACAAAAACGTTTCCTACAGTGTGTGGCTTTTGGCTGTTAGGGCCATTTGTTTCTGGTACCGTGAAATATTTGTAATAACCTTGTTTTGAGGTGGTATAGTCTGAGAATAAACAGCTGCACAAGCAAAGGTCTTCTGTTGAAGTTAAAGCCCTGCTTTGTGCATGGTATACTTTTAAAATATAGACCACCATAGAGTATAAGATATTCAGTTAAAAAAATAAAGAGGAAATGAATTTGATATCTCTCGAGTAGTTATATAAACAATTAATTAAATGGCTATGTTTAAATATTATGAGCAATCCAATGTAATATATGGTATAATGACTGGAAAGGTAGTATATTTGAAGAGAAGTTACCAAGGGGGAACCAAAGATATGAATGCAAATTCTCTTTAATAAAAGAAATGTTCTAATTGTTTTAAATTCCAGATTGCAGAAGTAGTAATAGTGAAAACGGAATGAAATGCTCTCTTTTTTTTTTTTTTTTTTTGCACATTAAACCCAAGCCTAAGCACAGCATTATCCCTGTTAATAGCCCATATGACTAGAAAATCTAATACAACTTTCTAAAGAAGATATCAACTAGAAACTTTCTGTTAAGTTTTTCTACTACAAGCTTGTTCAAAAGGTAAGGAATGATATGAAATCGCATTCCAAAGGGGCTTTTGTTGTTGGATATGATGCACTGATTTTGTTATGGCATTTTCATATATTCATGGTGAATTATTCACTGCTTCCTTAACTATTGTTTACAGAGAGAATGAGACTCTGATCAGTTCTCTTTAAGTGCTGTAGCAACATTGTGGTTCGAGAAACCTGTGAGGGGAGTTTGGGAAGGGGACTTGAAAGCAGATGATAGACCAGTGTAAAGAATGTGTATCTATATAAATAATTTATCAAATAGTTTTCTCTTTGTGAGTGTGTGTTAGTATATTTAAAGCTGCTCATTTCATTTTATCCAACCAAAAAGTGTAGAAGATATCTAATGAGCTTTTAGTGATGTTCAATATTGCTGTTAATAGGCATTATACCCTGCAAATTCATTGCATGTTTGATGCTTGGAAAAATTAGCATTCCCTGTAATATGCAGAATACAGGCATTAAAGCAATCTAGTGGTTTTCCCACCCCTTGCCTTAGTAAGAGGAGCAGCAAAACTGTAAATAGTTGATGTTCAGTATTTGCAAGTAGACATTTTTTATCTAGCTGTTTCTTTGACTGCAAGACATGCATAGTTTGTAAGTACCAGATATCAAGATTTACAGAAATGCAACATTCATGTTCTTGAATGTTTAACACTGGAAAAAAATCAGTGTTATCTTTGACACTATTTTTGAGGGGACAAGGGTCAGGTACAAGGGTGGCAAGAGGTGAAGGCCAACTTGTCGGACAGAATTTAGAACTATAATGATGACACTGTTAACAATAACAAAATGTACACCAACTATTTTTCATTTTAATTTCATGAAAAAGCGTGCCCAGGACTTTAACATTTTGTTACTTATTTTTTAAATGAAATGTTCTGCACTTCTGTTTAAACCTCTTTTCCCACTTCTGTTTGGAGTCAGTTGATGCAACTGATATACTAAAATATTTTTATTAACTGCATTTCCACCAGTAGAAAACTCCAGCATGTAACATACATTCATTTGAGTTGCCCTGCTCCATTAATTATCATTAAGTGTGTGTACCATGTGCATTTAATGTAAAAATATTTGTTAAGGAAGGAATAGTATCTGGTAATAATATGGAGTGCCTTCTGCAGGCAATAACTAAGCATAATTCCCCAATGAGAGTTTTGCTTAATTAAGGTCTGCAGAATAAGGCCAATAGAAAATATACTCACTGCTTCAGAATTAACTTACAAATATTGTGGATTTGGGGCACACAAGAAATTCCAATGCAAAGAGTTAATTGTTTTGTGGAATAGTTAAAACTAGGATCTGGAACCATCAGAATAGGAAAAGTCTTCTGTGCAGCATTTGCCTCCCAAGTAACCTATTAAGCTTTACAGTTTGCATATTACAACAAAACTACATCACTTCCAAAACTGAAGCTGATCCAGACCAAGAATGGAAGAGAGTCATGTAATCTGATATAGGTCGAATAAATGGCAATTTTCGTCTTGGCCCTAAACATGTGCTGCTGCTTTGCAGGTTTCTGTGTCCTTCAGTGTCCACCAGATTTTGTTTTTGAGAATTCATATGCATAAAATAGCATCACTGCATCTTAAGCTGTGGATATTTTGGTTTTGTGTTCTGTTTATTTATAACTGTGCCAAGTATTATTTTACTACTGTCAGGATCTTGATGTATTACATTGTGAACAAAAACCTGTAAATGTTTAATAAATTAGCTCTCCTTACATAAATTAAATCTGTCAAATTTTTGTAAGTTATTAATCAAATAAATATTGACTCTTAGATGCACTGTTTGTCTTAGTGTGAAATTACAACCCAAGTTGAGTGGCTTATTCAGCAATCTGTCTAGCTCCTACTACTACAAGAGAATTGTTCTTGCAATGAGATTCAACAGGAGTTGCATGTACTGGGCAGCATAACACCAGATGTCTGATTTATAATTTTGAACAAACTAGAATATAATTGCTTCATGCCATGTTTTGAAGAAAATAATGATGTAGCATAATAATGTTTTATATTTACCCTATTGTAGCACTTTTCCTGAGTCATTTCTCAGGTGGTTTACAGGTGGCATAAGATCCCATGCTAAAGTAGAGATCCATAAGCCTCCGATTTCTTCAGTGGGGTTATGAGAATTGTAAATCTGAAAGTATACTATAATTATCACTCTCCACTAATTAATTGTGCTTTTCTCTGCGGTAGAATGTGCTGGTAACACTTTTTGTTGTTGTTGTTGTTGTTGTTTTTGTTTTTTTTTAAAGAAAGGGCAAACTTCAAAGTCTAAACCAGAAGTATAACTTTAGCATGGAGAAAGTGATTGCCTAAATTAGAATTTAACCAGGGTGTTTGTAAAAAGTTGCAACATCATCTTTTATAAGAAGAGGCCTTTGTTTTTACATTTCACTCAAATTAAAATTAATTAAAATCAAAACTAAAAATAATACTTCTCCCAGCACAGTTTTCCTGCTGTTCTGTTGGGGCTTTGGAGCATTGTTGTCAGAAAGAGGCGTGTCGCTTCCAGATTGGTCACCGCTGTTCCATGGGATGATTCCAGTGGCTTTTGAGAGTTCATATATATTGAAACACTGACCAGACACACGTGTATAGTTACTCAGATTATAACAATGTTATATCAGAGTCAAATCCCTGGTATAGGAAATGGGCAAAAAAGCCCAGAAAGCCAGCATGGCCTGCTTAAGACTTGAACCTTTGGGGCCAGTAGGAGCCAGAGGCCTGAAGGGGAGTTTAAGGAGAGGCAGAGGGAGCCAAATAGTAATCATTGGCATATAGAGACTGCTGAGGCAGAGGAGGTCATGTGACTGGAAAAGGGGACAGGCTAGTGAGCATAAAAGCTACCCCAGGAGAGAAGGGGTCGGTTGAGCCCAGACCGTGGAAGAGGATGGATTGTCCTTTCCAGACTGAAGTAAGGCCAGTGCAAATTAAGTAAACAGACTGGCAGCTAGGAAAAGCCTCAATTGGTATTGTTTTTGTTCAGGTAGCAAGCCTATGGGGCAAAAGCTTTGGTTATTGACTGGGTCCATTTACCCCAAGGTGGAGATGAGCCTAAATTGGAATTTCAGTTCAACAGACACTTGGTAGACCAGGAGCAGCTGGAAGGGGAGATGAGTGCTGTGAGAGATGCTTGCATCAGGGGAATAAGCCAGACGGTGCAAGCATAAAAGCCACAAGGCTTGCGCCTGAGCTGGACGTTTGCCATTGCCTAGAAGATAGGCTGTGGGCTTGCCAATCCTGGGGCTCTGGGTCCTAGACCCCAGAGGGGCAGAAGCAAGGAGGGACTTCATAGACTAGGAGAAGGGGCTGAAGGCATAAGGACCCCAAGCCCAGTGGGACACGGGGCCCAGGACTCTTAACTTCAACTGCATAAATTACAGAACAACCCAGGGGACCAGTGCGCACCACTGCAAGCCCCATGGGACATGGTCATCATCAGGTTTCTCCTCTGCCTAATGTAGAAGCAAGGCACCTCCATGATTACTTTTGACAGCAGAGTGAGTTTGGAGGTTTGTGAAGGGACTATGGGCAACGGGGCCAGCTGGAGTGAGGAGGAGGACCCCCTCTGGTAGAGTCCTGTCACAAATGTGGAATAAGTTCAGTTTTAGGGTAAACTGTTAAAAAAAAAATGCCTAAGAAAAGCAACTTCCATTGAAGCTGACCTGGGTTAGTCTAAGCCGGGAGTTGGTAAAGTATGCCCAGAAGGCTGGATCCAGTTCGTGAAGCAATTTCATCTGTCCTGCACAGCTAGAACTTCAGCCCAGGTTGCAAGCACAGCAGCAGTAAGGGAAGTGGCAGTGGTAATTGGGTTGCAGGTGGCACCCCACCTGGGACCAAGCTGAATTATTTTGGCCCGTCACTTGTAAAAAGGTTGCTGACCCCTAGTCTTAAACCATTTAAGTTGTCTACATGGCACAATCCCATTTTCTGTAGATAGCCAAGCTAGCTAAGATGCCAAAATCATTGTAGTCACATTAGCATAACCTGCCATGCAGGCCAATCAGGGTAAGAAGCAGGCAAGACTAATATGGTGACCCCATTTCTGGCACTCAAACTTGCTCTAAATGAGGTCTAAATGACTCTAGTGTTTCATATTAGACATACCATTAATCTCTTGTAAAAATCTCACCTTTTGGATGGTGTTTAAATAAGTAAAATAGAAAGTGGCCTCTTTCTTTCATTGCTAAAACATCATTTAATATCAAAGCAATGCATGTGCGCGCACACACAGACTATTTCATACTAGGATAAAATGAAGTTGAAATATTTAAACGTTGTGGGTTGTAGGTGTTCAAGGCCAATCTAATGTAATTTAAACCAAATTAGCTGGACAGCAGACATCCTCTAAACAAAGTGGATTATAGCTACAAACATGAGTAGTAACTTCCACACTTCTGTGCTCTTACCAAGATACTCAGGAACATGAAGGAAATATGGAGCATGCTGAGGAATCATTAATAACTTGATGATCCTTGGCTGCCCCAGAATGGCCCCATAGGACTCTTTGACGTTTGGGTTAAATTTACATATCTAGGTAGTTTCCATTTGTCCCTGGGACCAAATTGGTGCTGGCTTCACACTTGATCAGCACCATGGGATGAGAGCTTGTAGCTACTTTAACAATCCTGGACTGAGCTGTGACATGTTCTTTGACCATAGCCAAGCACCTGTTGAATTGACTAGACTCCTGACTTTGGTGTGACAGAAGAATTTGGGTCTGATATCAGCCAGCCAAAGAAGTGGCATGATGAGGTAAATAAGTGTAATTTGAATTGTTTTTAGCAGCTGGGCGATATAATTGTATTCACCATCATTGCCTTCTGAAAGAGTGAAAGGGATGTTGCAGCAACAACTCCTGAAATGTCAAATAGAGCAGAGGGCTTGCTTTTCCTTTTCATATTCTTGTTGTTGCTGCTTGTATGCCTGTATTCCACTCCTCTGCACTTAGTGCACACCCAAAGCTTGATCATACCCCATTCAACTTCACATGGAAAGGACTTTGTGTATGGATCTCACCAAACCAAATGGAAGTATGGGAAGGGAACACCGCTGTTCATTTCTTGTGACTTGCTGAAAGTGAGAAGGGGAAGCTGAGAATGAAGACTGGCTTCTCTTAGGGATGTAAATATATAGCGCCTGTGCTTACCCTGTGAGGATCGAGGGTCCTTTCCTTAAGGACCCTTTGTGATGGATTTCTCAGTTCTGCCTTTTAATGCAGCCAACTGCAAGCAGCAGGAACTGAAAGGGCAATGGAAGGTGTTTTCTGAGGAGCGAGAGGCTGGTCCTTTGTCTAGTGGTACGGTATTTGAAACAAACTTTGCCATTACACATTCCCTCTGTAATATCTACAAGTAGACCTTTGCACCTTCACACACTCACACCAAGCAATGTACCCTAACCTAATACCAAATTAATCCTAGTCAGGTGCCCATCACTGTTATCCATTCTCTGAGCTCACACCCCTGCATCTCTCTCAAACTTTTAACAGGGTTGTATCAACCAAATCCAGATTGAATTTAGTGAGAAGTTAATATTTGATACGTGACCTATATTCACATTACCCAAATAGTATCCTAAATGCCAATAAGACACCTTTAGGCCACAGGATCAATACCATTTGGCTTTGAGGTTACACCAGAATAGCTTGAGAGAGGTCCATTTTCAGGAAGTTTTACTCCAGGCTCTGGGGTAACTGAATGGATATAAAAAGGGCTGGTTGCAACTGGAATCTTTACCAGCCCTATGTGCAAGAGGGATGCAGCCATCTTGGTGGCAGTCTGGTTTTTGTTGGGAAGGGGTGACATTTCTGGCATTTCAAGCTTGCATCCTTGCTTTTTTGTGGCTTCAATGAGACACTTACATGAGAGCCTGGAGTAACATGGAGTCATAATTGATCATGACTCCAGAAAATATGTGGACTTCTGTTTTTATTGATACAATCAGTTCTGCTTAAAAATTAAAACGTTTATTATAGATAGAAAATGAACAAGGCTCCAGTGTGCCTAACATAAATACAAACTTTTTGCTAATGCTGCACACTTACATAATCATGTGTCGGCTCACTGGCTACAACAAATAATATAAGTTGCTGTTAAGGAGTATTTAACTACAACTTATGTAGTGTGCATCTTTTTTGTGAAGTGTATTAGTTTAGCTTCAATATGGCATACAGTGGTGGTCAGCCCTTTATAGCACACACAGCAAAAGATGAAGAAGTTTACTCTGGTATTGGTGTGAAGAATTAAAGTACAGTTAACAAAGGGGCCTATGCTGGCTGGTTACAAGCTGTAACAGATGAACCAAAGTTAATCTTACCCAGAAGCCTTGATATATTTTCTCCTTTCAAGTTCATGTGTTAAATAAACACATTTCTGATAGAAGCAGTACCCTGGTTCTCCACTTATTAATGGCTAATTTAGTGTGCAAATGCATTTATCTTTCAGCTTAACAAATCTTTCTCACTTAAGCCTGCCAGTGAAGTGACATTCCCAGGTTGTTAGAGAACCTTGCAAAACTGAGTATGATGCCCAATTAATGTTTTTGGAACTGCACTGTGCATTTTCCATTGCTCCAACTGCACACAGCAGGCATAATGCAGCTTAACAAATTTGGAGAGTTCTCCCAGCAAGGCACTTCTACACCATTTCCTTAACAAGAGCTAGTTGAAGGGAGCATTATCATGCTTTTGTGCTTCCCAGCTACTCCAGTGGTCCCTTGGGGAAATAATCCCTGATTGTTCAGCGTCAAGAGTAGTAACTCGCCTTACAAAATTCTTATTTTAATGAAGGTAGAGCCAGCCAGGCTTGTTTTCTCTTTCTCACTTCCAAAGTGAACAAGGTAGAAGACAGGGGTAAATTAAAGCAATCCCAGTTCTTTAGCAATTCTTGTGATTTCTGGTTGCTTACTTATGCTTAAGTGGAAGTGGAAGCAGGACTGGAAAGGGACCTTATGAGATCATTTAGTCCAGACCCTTACTCAGGGCAGGATCATCTTCAACTAAACCTAGTATGTCTGTCCATCTCTTCTGCTCTTGAAAATTTACAGGGATGGAGATGCCTCCCTTTTTTTTAACCAAAAGCACAGACTTAAGGCACAAGTCCTCCATTAAGGGAATCTTTGGAAGAAAAACTTTTTGCCATGACTTTGAGAGAATGGCTCCAGCCCTCTGCTACTGAGGCCTACGCTGTGCTGCTGGTAATAAGATCTTTGAGCTACAATTGACTGTCATAGGTGGAGAATTTCATATTTATTTTAAGCTCTGTGCTGCTTCTATCATGGTTTCAATGGTTCCTCACCCATCATCTTAAGAGACTAGGGAAAAGGCAGGCCTTGAAATAGGATCTTTCTTTTTCAGGCTCCAGCACCTCTCAATAGGTTTGAGATGTTCATTCCCTCCATCCCCAAACTTGTGAGTTGAGCAGTACCCCATTTCAAAAAATGAACATGTTTTACTACACTTATCTTCTTGCAGATGGGCAGGGTGGTGGGAGTAGGGGAATGGCTATGTAGGGATCAAGTCTAAGCCTGTGCTCATCTGCTCATTTCCTCACACCTTACCCTTCAAATGATCTCATGGCACCCGGAGGGACCCCAGCTCCCCAGCTGAGAATCCCTGCTTTAAATAGCAATTTGTTCAAAAACGAAGAAACCCCCACCCCCTCTCTCAAGGAGTCTCTCTAAAAAGGTGCTTTCTGCCTAATTTCATGGTTAAATTCCATCTCTCCCTACAAGAAACATTTCTCATGAAGACTGAGTAGGGATTTAAATCACACACCCCCTACAAGCATCTAATTCCAGCTCTGCTCTTCTTCACTATTAAAAAAGTAAAGAGTATGAGAGTCACATTATGCAAAAGGTTTATTAGAGAAGAATAGTAGTGCTATGAGTGTTAACGTGGCATACACAAGCAAAGGGAATTATGCAGTGTTTTAATATTTGATAAAAACTTTGCATTAGCAGTAATAAACTAGTATCAGTTTCACAGTAGTTAGTAACACATAAGAAGCAGTTTCTTTTCACAGAGGAAGAATTTCAGTGAGTTACAGGAGGTTGACTTCAGCTGCTCCTTCACTGAGCATGAACAAGGGCACCTGCTCCCTGGCCATATCCAAATCCTTTGGGACCAAAATTCTTGGCATAACAACCTGCAAGGAAGAAAAAAAAAAGTTGTCCCTCTTAAAGTCATTGCTATTTGCCCATTATGTCTAAGTTTTTAGACTTTGTGCCTGGAATTACTGTATTGACTTGATTCCAGGATGAAATTCTTCTCTCCCAATCAGCATGGGGGTAAGAAAAAATGCACTACTTGGATCCAAGTATCAGCCTGGGGCAGGCAGTGGTTCAGGGTCAACTTCAGCCCAGGATTTAAGTTTGAAGCCAGAGCTTAGCCACTGCCTGCCTCAGGCCATGATGGCTCATTTGGCACGGATGGAACAGGGCCAAAATAGTGGCTAGCCATGCATGTGGCCTAGGGGAGACTGTGTAGCCCTCCAAAAAACAACCCAGCTACCTCCTCCTCTCCTCCCATTACTTTCTGCTCTTGTTTGAGTTCCTTTAGCCCTGGTGCAGCCCATCTGTGAACTGCCACTACATCTTCCTGGCCGAGCAGAGTGGGACTGGGTGAGGAGCTGTTGCTGACTGCTCCAGAGCAGAGCTATGGCAGAAAGTAAGCAGCATGGGGGAAGAGGGTACAGGCACAGGTGGCAGGTAGGGACAAGGATTGGGGTCTGGCCTGTCAACCCTTGCTGCTGCTGCTTTCCCCATTCCGGGAGTGGGGTGGGGCACGGCAGAAAAGGTAAGAGGTGGTTTTCCACTAATTAGCATTGATATATAGAATTTTTTTTAAACCACACACATTTATAAATTTGTATAGAATCTAATTACCAAGGGGTCATCTTTAAATCCAGTGTTGTCTTGGATTTGGGTAAATACATAAGCAAGGGAGTAGACAAACTTCTCAGAGAAACCAAGCACCTATTGAAGCCTGTAGAAATTCCTATTATTCAGCATTTCTGAAAAATAGTCCCTTTATCCAATACCTAGTTTAAATGAGACTTACAGGTCAATGATTCTCAGCCTTGTCTGACTTGAGGTACCCCATTTAAAAAGACTAGTTCATTTAGTGTTTACCTCTTTGTAGAGAGGCTGGGTAGTGGGGGACGAGCAACAGCCAAGCAGCAAACAGCTGGAGCCTACCCTTATGTCCACACCCCACAGCACCCTTCAAGAGATCTGACAACACTCTGGGGTATTACAGCACTATATTTGAGAATCACTTCCTTAAGAGTGAGAATACTTGGGGGGGGGGGAGCAAAAAAAAAAAAGCAAGCTTCTGCCATCCTTAGAGACAGAGCAGTTCACAGGTCAGCACTATCCAAAGCTGAAGACCAGCACTTAGGTGATTTCTAGACAGCGATTCTTAACTGGGGTACCATAGCACCCTGGGTGCCTTGAGAGCCTTTCAAGAGTGATATACAATGAATGTTAGCATGGTTAGGTGTGCAAACATGAGTCACAAGATAAACTAAGATTTCAAACAGGAATCCACAGAGTTAAATACATTCTGACCCCCTGTGGTCTTTCTGAGTTCTTTGCAATAGAAGGATTGCTCCAATATTTTTCTGTGGTCAGAAATAAGTGAAAACTAAAAGCTGGCCTTCTCCATGTGGTATTTTGCATCTATCCTGGGGTGCCTCAAGTCTAAAAGGGTTAAGAATTACTTACTTAAGAGTAAGGTGGCTTGTTACACAAAGCATAGTCAGGATAACTGTCAGTTTATTTCCTAATCTATTTTTATGGCAGCTTTACAGTTTTCTACCTTCCTACTGCCCCACCACTGCAGAGCAGGTCATGAACACTAGAAGAGTACCCAGTCAGTCAGTTGTCTAGTTCTGGGCCTCAAAAATAAACATCATTAAGTTTGATACTGCACAGCTTTTAGCAATAATGAATTCGAGTTGTTCAGTCCTGTCAAGATAAAAGATTCCTTATGTCAGCACAAGATTTCTACTCCAGAAACTGACCCAGATTCTTAACTAGAGTATCTTTTCTCCAGACAGCATGCTCCTCTGAGCAGTAAGCAATTAGGCTTTGTACATATTTGTTCATCTTACCTTTACAATAAATTTCGCCTTCTTTCTCAGTAAGGGTTGTAGATTCTAGACTCTTGCCACACTTAGCACATCGGAAACAATTTTTGTGCCAAGGCTAAGAGGAAACAGAGTACAGTACACAGTATAAAAGGAGAAAGCCGCCCACCAAAAAAACAAAAAACAAAAACACAGAAGTGCACACACCCCATTAATATTAATTACAAGACACAAGCCAGAGTAACTTGGATAGCAACAAGTTCACTAGTACAGACTCCTGCAAGATAAACAAACAAGGTTCTAGGATTATATGCTGATTAGTGTAATCATGTAGATCGCTTACCGATGAGACAGTAGTTCTTATTAAATATGGACATTAAGCAGGTTGTAATTAAATACTGATGCATGTAACTGACAAGTCAAGCAATCTTGAGCAGGTGTCAAATTATTTAGTCTTCCTTCACCTTTAACTTAGAGACTATTGGAAGCTGGCATATAGAAGTCATTTTAAAAAGGAGTTATTATAGTCCCCTTGAACTATGAGAGGAATTCAGAGGCCTCATTTGAAAGTAATGGTTTTAGGGACAGATTCAAGAGACTATCACCAAAGGACGGAAGCCATAGTTGCAACTCACTTTTACTTGGTTGTTTTAATTCCCAAGTCTGCACTCAGATTGCTGAAGACCCAGGTTCAGTTTCTCTCTGAAGGGATCTGAACCCACATCTTGCTATTTGTCCAAAGTGCCTGAACCTCCAGCCCTAGAGTATTCCAGGGTGCCCTTTGTTTGCATTTTTGCATTTTTTGGGCAAGGACAACCACCACAATCGATCCACTGCAAAGTATTCATTTTGCTATAGCTGCCAAGCCAAAAAAATAAGGTGTATCCATTAATTGCACAGTTGTGGCTTGGTTTATAAATAACCCCTTTGGGTAAGAGTTTTCTGTTCTAAGGAACTACCATCGTAAGGAACTTCGCATTCTATTGGCACACCTACTCTATTCTGGCTGAACATGCTAGGAAGCAAGGTTCTTTCTAGCAAGCTCATAAGTAAATTGCAACATCCACAACCCAAACCTGTTTAACAAGGAGCCCAACTACCATACCACCTTACCTTTCCAGCTCCTATTACTTTTTCAGCAGCATAAACAGAGTCACCACATCTGGAGCACTTCTCTGAACCTCCAAATTTCTGAGCAAACTTTGAAGTATTTGGATTTGTTGTAGGTCGATGAGGCGAAGGAGTGCTGAAAGGAGCAGGTCAGAGGTTTAGAAACAAGTCTTGTACTCTTACCCTCCAACACAAAGAAAATAGGGAATATCTGAAGAGATGCAATGTGCAACTCACTGCTAGGGCATAGCAGAATAAACAGCTTTAAGATCAGGTGTTAATAAGGATATTTAATTATGCGTAATAAAGAGATGGAGGATATGAACAAATCATGCATCAAAATGTGAGGCAAGCAGCAACTGTCTGATACGTTTCTTCACAATAAAGCATTTCCTATTTATCCTTTTGAATCATGCCATACTGGCTTTGAGGCCTGAACCACATTTGCAAGTGTAAAAGCTAGTACTGCTGACTACACACTCAACATCATCCAAATCTCAGCTGTTAAGATTTAAAAAGCTAGATCTGAGCTTCACAAAGCACTAATTCTGTCCATCAAGTGCCCCCAAGAAGTTGGAGGCCTCTCTTGCTGTCATTAAAAAGAGAAAGTGTTATCTTGACAATAGATGCCCTAACTTGTCAACTCTTACTTAGATTAAGCTCTGTGATATACTTTGAATTACTTCTACCCAACTCCACTTTAACAAGGCTTTTTCTTTTTTTAAATTGGACCTGGCACTTTTGCTACTTAGGGCACTTGTTCCTATGCTTAAAACAAAAATAAAAAGTATTAGATTTGCTAAACATTAACATCTTTATAATTCTCACATTCAAATAAATTTAAATTTGTAAGTCATGTCACAGCTTAATGGACGATAGCATTCAGATCCTGCTTAGCATGTGAACTTAACAAGCAAGGTCATAGAGAATACAAAAAGTATCTGCATAAAGCCAGTACTAATATAACAACCCAGATGCAGTACAGATTTAGCAGCAGGTAAAAATTCAAGTGACAAGTTCTAGTGACCTCAATGGAAGTTGACATGAGGCCTGCAAGGGCAGGGGCACCATGGTTCAGATGTACACTGGTTCTCTAGAACAAGTGTCTTTGCATTTTTTTTGCATTTAGATGCCAGATCATGATATGGTTGTCAAGAGCATTTGACCTTTAAGATGCATATGAAGACAACTTCAGAACAAAGATCATGCTCCAACTACAATAAGATGCAGTGAAGACTTTAACTTACCTGTCAGGCTTGATACCCAGTCTCTCCCCTCTGTCCATGTTGAGAGTGCCTGCTCCTTGGCCATAACCATAACCTTTAGGACCATACTTTTTTCCATAGCAGGATTTGCAGTAAACTTCAGCATCATGAATTGCTACAGTTGTGCTGTCTAGGTTTTTCCGGCAGACCACTGTGGGTAAGGGGAAGGGAAGTTAGAGGGGAAAAGAAAGAAAGAAAGAAAATGTGAAAATTGCCTGAAGGGACAATTTCTAAATCACCACACGCAGTAAACCAAAATGTCAAAGTGCCAGATATGGGTTTCCCTGTCCACAGTTCTTTATAAGCAGCTGTAGATAGTCTCTTTTATAAAGAGCTGTCTCTTGAATTGGTGAATTATGCGTAGTTCTATAAAGGGACTCTATTTCCTCCCACCCTTTCATGGTTATGACATTTAAAGAATAGAAACTTGCTGTAGTTTGATGAATGAGACTGTACAGAAAACCAGATATTCAAGTCAGCAGTTTCCCCACTTCTGCTTCAAGTTACATGAAGCTAGGCATCTATCAGTGCAGAAAAGGGGTTTTGACAGTTTCTAGCCGCAATCCCTTTCCCTGCAGCATTTCATAGGTACCAATTTTCTCCAAGGCTGATGGTGAATTCTGATGTTTAATTTTTTTAGTATCAGTATATTACACATAAGTGGGGGGGACGGGGGGGAGGGGGGAGGGAAAACAGGCACGACAAAAAGTTAAGCAAGTTGCCCAAGTTCACTACAGGTATTCCAATGCTTTTATTTATATTTAAAACCTTACTCTTGTAACAGGATTTAGAATTTGACTGGATGCTCAGCTACATCAGATTCTTTACCACATCAAAGGCTAAGAGGGTTTCAGAGATGCAGAGGAACCTTTGTTTCATCACCCCCCCCAGATTTCATTCAATATAATGAAGATGGACAACATGCAAATGTTTAATAAGCCAAGGGTAAAATGTTTCACCTAGTGGATGACCAATATGCACTTCAGACTAATGAAAGTGTTACCAAGTAAGTGTAGGAACAAGCTTATAAACCCTTGCATTAGTCTCAAGTTGCACTTTGGTCATAGTTTCATAGTTAGTAGGGTTGAAAGGGACCTGAGCAGATCATCAAGTCTGACCCCCTGCCATGGCAGGAAAGAGTACTGGGGTCAAATGACCCCAGCAAGGTGATTGTCAAGCCTCGTCTTAAAGACCCCCAGGGTAGGAGCCAGCGCCACTTTGCTTGGAAGTTACTGTAGCTGCCCTAACAGTAAAGCAGCGCCTCCTGATGTGTAATCTGAATCTACCCTCTGCCAACTTGTGACCGCTATTTCTAGTCACTCCTGGTAGTGCTCAGGGAAACAGTGACTCTCCCAATGCCCACTGGTACCCTCTGACTAGTTTGTAACAGGCCACTAGATCCCCCGTCAGCCTTCTCTTGTGGAGGCTGAACAGGTTCAGGTCCTGTAGCCTCTCCTTGTAGGGTCTGCCCTGCTGCCCCCTAATTATGTGAGTGGCCCTCCTCTGGACCCTCTCCATGTTGTCCACATCCCCCTTGAAGTGCGGCGCCCAGAACTGGAGGCAGTACTCCAGCTGCGGCCTGACCAGTGCCGCATAGACGGGGGGGGTATCACCTCCCTGGACCTGCTTGAGATGCATCTGTGGATACATGCATTAGGTGAAACAATTTTGCCCTAAGTCTCTCAATTCTGAACTTGGTAGAACCATGTAGTTGTTTTGGTCCTTGGAGGGATACAAGTTAAGGCAACTCTTGGGTCTACGTTCCAAAATTATTACAAAACGCTCAAAAAGAAAAAACCCACCTTAGGATTGCTGCAAAAGGTAAGAAAAAAAGGAATCCAAGGCACAGGCACACTTATGTCCCATCATAAATACACAGATGGTATGTTTCAGATGTATTAGTAGCAAGCTATTTTTGAATAACATCCAGTTTGTAATAGAGCAGCGTTCTACAAACCAAGACTGAATCAAATCTGTCCTTAGCTATTCCGTGCCAGAAAGCTGCTGAAGTGCTACTGCAGATTTCCAGTAAGTTTAACTTCTTCGATTTAAATCAGGCACGCATTTTGCAAACCAGTCTAGAATTTAAGGTGAGTTTTTACCTAATTAACAAACTTTTCAGTAGAAAAAAAGTATTTTCCATCTCTCACCGACTTGTTGGTTAGACTGAAAAATAACGCACTGGATTCTATTTATCTGAAACAATCCACAGTCCTCTATGCCAAGGGCTAGGATGTTGGCTCTGTTAAATGCATTCATTAGAAATTCAACCAAAGTACAAATGTGTTAACATCCCACACAATCTGCATGGAACGCTCATTCAAGCGAAGGGCCCATAATAATATCTTCAGTCCCTGTTCTATTTTGCCTGAGATTCAGAGGCAGAAGCTTGGCAGAAGTTCACATAGCAAAACAAATCCAGCCTTATTGCTGTTCTTTTTCCCTGTCTGGACAATGCTCAAGTTTAAGTTTCTCATTCCAAAAATGTGCATCTTGCCTCAGTAACTGAAGCAAGGTGGGGGATAGGCAAGGCGAGTCCTGTATTCAGTTGAACATATAATCTCCTGCATTAGGAGAATTAACTTCTGGATACTGGACTAGCCCTCCCCTTGGTGATCTAGGTGCTCACATGGCATGAGGAGGTAAGCAATTTTGGTCAGTAAGTGAAATCCAGCTTATTCCTTTGGCCACTGCCTCATCATCTAGCTTCACAGGCATCAATTTATCCTTTATTATGCAGCACCTAAAGGAATGCTGTTTAGAATAAGCTCTTTAATAAACTATCAAGAATACTTACTGCAGAGAAAACAGCATCTGTGGAAACTCCTCCCATCACACTGGACTTCTTCAGCATGGTAAACTGTCCGGCCGCAGGCCCCGCATTTGTTACCCCCTCCCCAGTTTGGCATCCTGATTCTGTGGGAGTGACACAAATTGCAAGTGATAAGATTTTTTTTTTTTAAATGGTTTAGAGCTGTAGTTTTAAGTCTTGGTACTACTGGAGTTTTTCAGCAGTGGTTATAGACAGTGCCTAACTACCAGGCTTATTCTTTCCAAATTCTTTGACTCTTAAAGAGTTTGTTATACAAGAAAGCATTGTCAGTAGTCAGAACATGTTTTGTCATTGTGTTCTTATACTACAGGAACAGAACCCACAGGGTCAGAGAGAGAGAGAGAGAGAGAGAGAGTGAGTGTGTGTGTGTGTGTGTGCGCGCGCGCGCTGTACGTACATGCTGATCTCCAGTGCAGTATGACCCTCCAAATAAGCTTAAGGGAACAGACTTGAGCAGACACGAGCCTCCCTGTCCTGCCCTTCTATTAGGAAGTTCACTGTTGTATGCATCAAGCCCTATTACATTTGATCGACACAGAAACATAAGATACAGGCTTGGGAAAATATGTTTTACATTCCCTTTTCAGGATTTTGAAAGGTTACATAAATTGGATATGCACAAAGTAGAGCTGCATGCATAAGGGCTTTACTGTACCATAAATGAACACCCTCCCAGATGGATGTAATTTCAGTCTCCATGGTTCATTAATCCCAGGCCTCTCTTCTGATGGAAGCAAACCAATTGTGCCAACAATGGCATTTTGTTTTACTGCAGAGTATAGTAGTTAGAATACAGAATAAGGCATAAGGTTAACCTCACTAGAGAGACATTTGCTAGGACAATAAGTACATTTTGTTTCTCTGAAATGTAGCAGCAAATAGGGGTTTGTTCCCCAGGCATCCCATTGCTACTTACGTGAACTCCTGCCATCTTCAAGCAGGTATAGTCACTGAACCAAGTCATTGAAGAAATTGCTAAAGAAAAACCATCAGACTGTAGGACCAAACATTAGCTTGTTACAGTCATTTAGTAAGGTCTTGTTAAGATACAAAGCTATAGGAAGTCACTTTCTGGTTTGATATTCAAGCTATTCACTTCTACAAAGTGAAATTTTTTCCACTGTTGCTGGCTACAGCACTACATTTTCAACCAAGGCGCTGTGAGCCCCCCTCACGGGTGCACAGACAGACAACTGTCCTGCATGCCCTCCTGCTGCACTGAGGCTGATCAACCTCAAGGGCTAGGGACAGAAGTTGCACATAAACCAGTTTAAAGGATCAGAAACTGATTTAAACTTGTAACAGAAGTTCAGTGTACATAAACCAGTCTGAAAGTGGCCAAAACCGGTTTAAGATAAGCCTGGCTGGGCTGGTTGGATGTAGTGTCAGACTTAACAGATTTAGGTCAAACTGGTTTATGGCACATCTGTCCCAGATCCTTCCTGGTTCAAACTAACTCATAGTCCCCCAGCATCCCAGGGCTACGTTGCCTGTTCCAGTGGAGCAGGGACTGCTTCACCCTTCTGCTCCTTAGCCTGCTTCCTGCCCGTGTCCATCCATCAGCGCATAGGGAGGTGGGGTAGGGGCAGGGGAACAGATCCCCAGACCTGTGCCCCCCCCCCCCCCGCCAGGGGCTACACAGCATGTGGTGGGGGCTTTTTGACACTCAGTAACTCTCCCTTTCCCAGCTGCTGATTGCTTCAGTTGCTGTCACAGGAGGGAAGGAAAAGACATCCTCCCAGTCAGGTGCCTGCCAGTGCAGCCCAGCATGGGAGCATCAGGCCACTCCCATCTTGGGGGCAGAGGAGACACCATGATCAATCAGGTCCTGGCAGGGGAAGCAGCGTGACCACGTAGACAGGCTCCCCAGGGCAGGTGATTGTCTCTGATATGTCCTCCATCGGAGGTCTATATTGAGCAGATTCTTTTTGGTGTTGGGTGGTAGAACCGGTGCTTGCTCCATCCACTCCATGCATTGACCTGGTATTGCAGTGCTTCCAGGACCGGTGCAAAAAAGCGGGGGGGGGGGGGAAAAAAAAAAAAAAAAAAAAAAGGCTTTCCCCTCACCCTAGCCCAGGGCAGCTTCAGGAATCCTTTCTCCCCTCCCCCCATAACCACAAAGCTGCTTGCCTTAGCCCAGGCAGCCTCAAGGAGCAAAGGGAAATTCTCCTGCTCTCCCATAGCCAGTTTTCCCTCAGCTACTGCAAGTCTGAAAAAAACTAGTTGCAGGGAAGTGGAAGAATTTCCCTCTGTTCCCTGAAGCCAATTTGGGCTATCCCTGAGACTGGCAGCAGGCTGATGGACTCTGGGCTGGGGTGGGGGCTCCCCAGTGCCCCCATGCAGGGCTCCATAGGCAGGCACTCAGCTGGAAGGACTTCTTCCTATGGCAGTGACTGAAGCAATCAGCAGCTGGGAACTGGGGGAAAGGGGTGTTCCCCTTGGCTCTCCAGGGCTGTCTGGGCTGGGGAAATGCTCTGACAGGGAGGCTGCCCCTAGGTGGGCCAGCATCCAGACAGCAGCTGGGAAAGGGGGTGGGGGGGAGAAGGAGTACACTCAGGAGGTTGGGAGCATGTATTGGGGAGCCAATCAGGGACACTTGCCTGGGCTGGCAATGGCCAGCAGGCTGGGAGATGTGCTCTGGTGCTACTGGCCTGGGTCAGTGCATGCCTTCCCCATTTGAAAACTGAACATCAGTGCAGTTGGTTATTGGTTCAACCTACGCAGCTTGGAGGACGCTGCCACAGATTCTGCCTCAGGCTTCTTGACTGCCTGTACAAAGAGTCAAAAATAGCCCTTCCCTGTCTGGCCCCTCCTGCAATCCTCCCAGAAACAGGCATGCAGGACAGTTCCACCTGCATATCTGTTTCCAGGATAAGAACAAGAGGGCTGGACTGGGATGGGCTGCACAGCACAAGGCAGCTCCCATCAGCTTTCGGCTATCAGAGACCCACTGCAGGAGGCAAGCAAGCCACGTGCCACAGCCCTTCCTCCAACTCTGAAAGAGGGTGGGAGCTACTGAGCTAGAGGATCAAGCTATGGCTACAGATGTCGTGCTCTGAGACAGCACCACAACTTATTTAAGGCCATTGCCTTTAAGGCAAGTGCTAACATTGCCTTTTGACAAGTTTTCTTCTCTTTGTTCTTCCCTAGACTACCAAGATAACTGTATGCATGAGCACATAAAGTTAGCTGGAAGAGGACTTTACTATAAGAGATATACAGATTAGGACTCTAATGACAATTTAGAGTTAGAGTTCAGTTATTTCGTGAGGCCTAACTGCTCCTACCTTTTTTCTCCCCCGCCACCCCAAATGTTGGATATCTTTTGGGATAGGGTTTGTGACGTCTTCACACAGCTTAACAAGATAGAAGCCCAGTTGGGATCTCTCTCTGTGCTTTACTAAAAAACCCTGCAGCTCATTGGGGCGGGGGGGAGCAGCAGGACAGAGGGGAAGGAAAAAAAAGAAAAAAAAAAAAAAAAGAGAGTGTGTTAAAAGAAGAAAAGGGTGTTAAAGTCAATTTTATTGATGAAGGTTCACCCATATATACAGGCATACCTCGGAGATACTGCGGGTTCGGTTCCAGACCACCGCAATAAAGCGAATATCACAATAAAGCGAGTCACACGAATTTTTTGGTTTCCCAGTGCATATAAAAGTTATGTTTACACTATTACTGTAGTCTATTAAGTGTGCAATAGCATTATGTCTAAAAAAACCAATTATCTTAGCTAGATCTTCTGGATAACTTGCTGCAGCTTCTACATCAGCACTTGCTGCTTCACCTTGCACTTATGTTATGGAGACGGCTTCTTTCCTTAAACCTCATGAACCAACCTCTGCTAGCTTCAAACTTTTCTTCTGCAGCTTCCTCACCTCTCTCAGCCTTCATAGGATTGAAGAGAGTTAGGGCCTTGCTCTGGATTAGGCTTTGGCTTAAGGGAACATTGTGGCTGGTCTGATCTTCTATCCAGACCACTAGAACTTTCTCCGTATCAGCAATAAGGCTGTTTCGCTTTCTTATCATTCGTGTGTTCGCTGGAGTAGCACTTCTAATTTCCTTCAAGAACTTTTCCTTTGCATTCACAACTTGGCTAACTGTTTGGCGCAAGAGGCCCAGCTTTCGGCCTGTCTCGGCTTTCGACATGCCTTCCTCTCACTAAGCTTCATCATTTCTAGCTTTTGATTTGAAGTGAGAGACGTGCGACTCTTCCTTTCACTTGAACACTTAGAGGCCATTGTAGGGTTATTAATTGGCCTAATTTCAATATTGTTGCGTCTCAGGGAATAGGGAGGCCCGAGGAGAGGGAGAGAGACGGAGGAATGGCCGGTCGGTGGAGCAGTCAGAACGCACACAACATTTATCGATTAAGTTCGCCATCTTATATGGGCGCAGTTCGTGGCGCCCCAAAACAATTACAATAGTAACATCAAAGATCACAGATCACCATAACAAGTATAATAATACTGAAAAAGTTTGAAATATTGCGAGAATTACCAAAATGTGACACAGAGACACGAAGTGAGCAAATGCTGTTGGAAAAATGGCGCCAATGGACTTGCTCGACACAGGGTTGCCACAAACCTCCAATTTGTGAAAAACGCAATATCTGCGAAGCGCAATAAAACGAGGTATGCCTGTACACTAAATGGGTGCCGTAGTATTAATCTATTTATATGCATGCCTGCATGCATGAAGCATCAGTATATTAAGCCTTTAAAAGGCCACCAGCTTCCTCTTGAGCACATCTCTGGTCAGCTGTGAAACACTAACCTAACGAAAACTAGAGGTGAATCCTGGTATCTCTCCTACCCGCACTTAGTGGAAATTCTCCTTAGTCTGTGCTGTGGGCTTCATCTTCACCATGATGGTTGGCAAGAGCACAACACAATGCTCCAACTCCCTTCTGACCACTGGACACCAATGACCCTCTCAAAACACAAAGCATCTCATTACCTGCCGTAGCTGCTTCTGGTGCTTTTCCTTCTGAGAGAGGCAGCACAAAGTGGACATGACCTTTTAACCTTGTCACTGCCTACAGAGCGTTAAGTGACAACTGTAAACCTGATGGGTTATTTCAATTTTATTCTGTTGCATTTTGGCAATCCAGCACGCAGCAGAGAGACAACTGTTATCTGGCGATAGACTACGAAGTCTCCATTAGTTACATTCAGAAGTGTCCCCACAAGATTTTGCACAAGCTCATAGTAGGGAAGTTTAGTTTCTTTGAAAGGAGAGAATGCAGCCTCCTTCTCTCCCTCTACTCACTACTCCCTTAGGGTGTGGGACGAAGGGAAAGAACTTGCATGCTAATTATACTGTATTGAGGACCACACTTGGAACCAAGGCATGCTAAGGAATTAGTCAAGACCCCATTGCATGTTTTCCTTTCCCCTCTGAACTTGTTTTTAAGCCAAACCAATGCTTACCCCTCCTTATTACAAATGTGTACATGTCCCTCTTTTGCTTCCAACCACCTCTTTTTACCTCCCCTGATATTTGTGTTCTTCCGTTTGTTGTTGCTCCTTCTGTCAGCCTGATGTACATGCATGCTGCAATAGAACAGCTGAGCTAACTTTAGGCTAGCAGCAATTTAGGCTTCAGCTGGTGTTGCAGGTATCCTGCCTGGCCAAAAGTCAGCCTGCACTGCTACTATTTCACTGCTGGTATTGCCTGAAGTAGTTTGGATAAGTGTCTCCCAAGTGCAGTGGGAACACAAGTCTTAAGCATCCTGCTGCGTTTAGCTCTCCAACAGCTCCACTTGTTCTGTAGTAAAAGTTAACCTTCAGGAGTGTGTGGAGAGGGTGGCACAATATCCAACAAAGGAATGCTACTAAGTAACTCTTAAGAAACCTTTGTACCACTACAACAGAACAGCCACTCATAAATATGGGGAAATAAGATTAACTTATTAACTCAAACTGGGGCATCTTTAGCAAATTCCCAAGAAAAAGTTTTAAAAAGTTGTTCTGTTGTGCAATACAGAAGTCCCTTAGTAGTTCCATGTACAATGGAGATGCTCATTACTGAGCTGGAGATGCTCATTAGTGAGCAATTCTTTTGTAAGGTATCTTCAAGAAATTAGATGTGGCCATTTCTCCATGATTTTGGCAATAACTAAGATTTTGCACAAGCTCATAAAGTTAGTTTTATGACATTTACCACTACTTTTTGTCATCATTCTTGGCTTCACCACAGAGTCTAAAAATTAAGATTCCATTTCTTTTGTTCAAGTGTTTGGCTGTGCTACCACACAGCAGCTGACATCGATCATGGCAAACAGGACCCACAGTAAGATGGATATAAGCTGCGTTCTTTTTTCAAATCCTCACACACTAACTGCAGAATAGAGAAGAGATTTTTTTCTACGTTGAATGCCTTTCAGAACCAGCCAAGTAGAAATTGTTTATTAATTAGATTTCTTCCTTGGTCTCACAAGCAGACCTGCTTCCTGTTTTTGATTTTCATATTTGAAGTCCTGTGCACATGATTCATTCTTAATTTTGTAGGAAAGGAAGAAGTGTGGTCCAGTGATGGGCACTCGCTTGGAATTTGAGACTTTGGTTCAGTTTCCAGTCAGACTTCCTTGTAAATCCTTTTCATCTAGCCTGTTCTTCACAACCCCCAGCTGTAAAGAGGGGGTTGCACTGCCCTACTCCAAAAGGGGCAGGAAAAGGATACAGTCCATTACATGATTCCCCAATTGTGCACCTAATTGTGGTAAAGGCTATACATGCTCCCAGACACATCATGGTCTTCCTTAACCTTGATACACTGAAGGTGAACGGCCTTCTCTTTTAGCACTCTTATATAGCAGCACCATCAATATTCTTTTGGAGCTATGCTGTTAGCTTAAGCTATCTGTAAGCAGAAGATTGTTCATCTTTCAAGTCTGTCTTCTACTATATGGTTAAAGGCATCAAAAGGAAGGAGATAAGTTTGTAGTTCTGTCCATAAAATAAGTGGGGGATAAATCACACCCAACCAACCCACTTAAGTAGGGGCTTGTCCATACTAACCTACAGAGATGTCTGCCGAAGCAGAAAGCCTCACAGGTAGGTTAATATTTGAGTTCCCAGAGGGGCAGAAAAGATGTTCTTGCTTATGAAAGCTGTAAGGAGAACTCTGTTATCCTGCTGCTGGTTTGAGCAGGCTTTTAATGATTTTAAAAATACTGAAGTGATACTAAACGCTTCCAGATGTTTTCATCAATGGCGCCCTGTAATTCTGAGGTATTTAGTTTACATGTTCTTGGCAGCCACCCTCCTCTCCTGAGGAGTGTACACCTGGACTTCCAGCACGCTCCTGCCAAAAGGACTCTCTCATCATCATGCTAGTATAAATCGCTCTCTATGACTACAAGTTGCAGTCATGACAATACTCAGGTTCTGTCCCAGCATGTTACTGTAGGATTAAATCAGTAGTCACTAATATTTAAATTTAGACACCCACACACTCAGTGCAGACATTTGGAGACATTCTGTGTTACAAAGCAGTGTTTAAAGACACTTGCTCCTATTCTGCAATTGGTTTAGGAACCCGTTTACAGGTTTCCCTTGTTTTATGCAGGTTCTGCATGTGCAAATATGTGATGACCCTTTTGATACCAAAAATTTGTTATATGCAAGGTAAATTTGCTCTTATGCAATCTATGTGGTGGAACCCTGCAGTCAGCTGCTTTGTGTGGGACTGATGTGCACCCAGATATAGTCTCCTGTGTGGATCTGTGCTCCTCGCTCGTTGTCTGCAACACATGTTTCTGTAGTTGCCATCCCCATTATGATAGTGCCCTGTGCTCGTGTGTACTGTCTGCTGTTGGCGAGTGCCAAAATGGTCTTGTAGAAGTGGGTCTGGGGGGCAGTAGTGTCAACATCTTGGAATGTATCCCTATTTGTTACACTGTAAAGTGCATTTCCTATATATGGATTCAAGTTATGCACCATTTTCCAAGAATGCTGTTAAGATGCCATCAGCTACTGAGGATTTCCCCCACGCCCCAATAACACAAGCTAACTCTTACCCTGTAATTTTCATTTTCAACCAGTGAAAACCCTCCTCAAACTTATATTTATGGACCACAAGTCACTCTTGGAACCTGATCAAAGAGCAACAGACCTCCCTTCCTCCCAGAATGGTTTTGTCTTGGGCAGAGCTGGCCATTTTACACAAATCACAATAGATATAGGCAGAGGGGTGGAAGAAACTACCTAGTCTAATCTGCACAGATTGCAGGGTTCCTTGTTTTATCTGGCCTCTTGTTGAAAGTCTCCAATGAAGGAGATCCCACAGCTTCCCCAACATACCTCAGAAAGCCCCACAGTGGATAATGTACTTCTGTAATACACTCCCTACTTTCATAAAGGGGAAATAATAATAGTAATAATAATAGTAATGTCTACTCAAGCCTTGGTGACCCACTGGGAACTGTTAAGGTATACTAGTTTGTGGCCTTCAGCAACTGAGGTGCCCAGCATCACATCCATGCATCTTTCCCTTTATTGCCCAGGTGACTCGGCACCTATTTACACTGAGGTTGACTGGGTATGGCCTCCGGTATAAAACTATGGTGGGCTCTAATTAATGCCTTCGGATCCATAGCCAAATGCTTAGGGCAACTTGCTACTGCACTCCTGAACTACAGCTGGTGAAATCAGAGTTATTCTAGAAAATAAAACAAGGGGATTTATGCTTCTGTAAAAAGAGGATTTTGTAACATTAGACTATCGATGCTTCCCCAACACAAGTTCCTCAGTGCAGCTACCAACTTGGTACAGCACCAAGCATAGCCAGACTCAGACGTTAACAGAGAATGAAGTTTTACCTGTTGTACCCTTCAACTTCTAGAAATTGTTACAGGAAAAAAAAACCTTTTGCTCGCCTGCTTCTGAGAAAAGAACTAGGTAAAACACCAAAATGATGGGTTTTCTTTGTGATTGGATGAACCTTTAGGGCTCTTGGAGAGAGCAGACCTTACTGGTTGTATACCAGGCAAAACATGTCTTTCTAGAGTCAACACAAAAACCTGTCGTAAATAGAAGTCTCTTTGCCAGGAACACAAGCAATTAACTAAGTAAATGGGGCACATGCTAGGTTCCCCCTGTTCTCAGAGAGGATGTGCACCAATGCTGCCAAGGAAGCGCACATTAAAGTCCATTCAGCCCTTAGCACGCAGCACACTCAGGCGCCGAGGAAAGCAAACCCACTCTGAGCTTCATTTGCTGCCAAGTTACTTGGGGACAGCAGCTCAGAATGACTTTGCTTTCCTGACTGAGCGCCTGAGTGTTTCCATCCCCCTACTCCCAGCTAGCAGAAGGCACCCGAACCTAGCCACCTGCAGCCAGGCAAGTCATCTGCTTTAGGGCCTCGTTGCGTAGCCAGCTGTGCATCTGCTGGTCACCTCAGTGCCAGGCTGCTCTCACACCTTTAACGTGAGCAGCAACATTTGTGAGGAGTGCTCACACCTCGACAGAACAGGAGCTGGGTTATGCGGATCAAGGGATCATCCTGCCCCGGAGCGGCGCAACTTTGAGCTACACAGCCAGCGCTTTAAGCCACTTAAAGTGTTAACAGCCAGACAATCCCGGAGTTAAGCGTTGCCCCAAACTACTGCCTAACACGGCCCTTATATTTTCAGCGCTCCCAGTGGCTCCGGCCACCAGGCTGCTGCAGCGCTGCCACCACAAGAGAACAAGGAGATGGCAGCGAACATGGCAACCGCCGCCCTGTGACCGCAGCGCCAAAACGGGAGGGGCAGGGCGGGCCCGCGGCGCCCCGCTGCCCCAGGTGCGGGGCCGGGATGCGCGGAGGCCCTCGGGGCACCGCCTAAGCGCCCCGCACCGCTGGGGTGCGAGGGGATCAGCCGGGTACGGCCGCCCGGGGGGGCTTACCTCGCCTCGCCGGGCCGGCCGGGCTCGCAGCAGCCGAGGCGAAGCCGCTGCCGCCGCCGCTGTATAAAGGCTGCGAGCAGCGCCGGGGCGGGGCGAGAGGAGGCAGCCGGCCGCGCCACTCCCCGCGGCCCGATACCGCGCACAGCCCGGCGGGGGTTTCTAGCCCTCGCTTTTCACGTGCACGGACACTGACACACGTACGTACCTACACCTACACACACTCACGGCCCCGCACGGGCCTTCCCTCTGTTGCACACGCACTGCCTCGGCAGGCGATTCCTCTTGCACGCCCGTCGGCAGGAGCTCGCTCCTCGTCGCTCTTCCGTGCGCTGCCCCTGCCGCGTCTTGCCCTTCCTCTCTCTTGCATAATCAGGGCTCATGGTCAGAGGTGATGTCTTGTATTAGGCCAACAAGAGTTTTACCAAAGAAACAAAAGCCTTTAATTTCCTTGTGCAGGACGCTTTTTTTTTTTTTTTTTGCAAAAATCTTGTGGGTCTAATGAAAGAAATCACCTCTGCCCCATGAGCCCTGATTGCTTTTTCCTCTAGACCAGGGGGTTCCCAAAGTTTTTATGCTGCAGCCTGGGAAATGGCGGCCCACCAGTCACAGCCGACCGCAGCTGGCATTTCCAGCCAGCAGACGGGTAAGGATACCCCCAGCCCCTGGGCAGGGGGGTGGGCCAAACACAGCCCCTGCGGAAGGACCCGTGGCCTCTCCGTCCGGCTCTGGGGGGCTGCGGTTTGCTGGTCCATGGCCACTTCCAGTCCGGCAGCCAGCTGTGCAGCTGACCCAGCCCAGGGATTGAGAACCCATGCTCTGGACCAACACGGCTACAACCTGGATACCTCTCTCTTGTACACACTCGGGCTGACACGCACGCACGCATCCACACGGGCTCCAGTCCCAGTTGGCAGCTCTCAGGCCTCTTCCCAGCATTTGGGAACTATTTGGCTGTATATCTCCATTTCCCATCTTCCGCACAGGAGTGCTCAGAGCTAGGGCTTTATTTCAGGACTGGGTATAAGTCATCTGGATGTGGGTTTGGTGGGAGGTCTTTTTTTTTAATGCCCATAAGCAACCAACACTATGGGACAGGACAGGTGCTTCATCAGAGACACTAAGTCACCTAAAAATAAAGTCCTGGTGACCACCGTAAAACAACTTCTTTCTGTGCACACAGCTCTCTTCCTACAAAGCAGACTATCAAACCTGGAGTAAATGTAAATGCTTAAGCACCTTCAGTACAACACCTGCTTCAAAGGGATGGTGGCAATCTGGCTAGGCATTTAAAACAGGTTAAAGCAAAAAAGGGCACCAAGCAGAACCAGTTCATATTTTTTCTTGGCAATGAAATACGGTTTCAGCTATGCTATGCACACAGCTAACCATTCTTATTACAGCAGCATTTCTGAAAGAAAGTAACCTGTCACCTGTCCCTAAGAGAGATTTGCCAGTAAGACAATTTGTCTTATTGGCTCCGCAGCCAAGAAGTTGTTTTCTTGCATGTTTATGCCCATGGCTCACTTCACCTGCATCTTCAAATGCAGGTACTTCTGAAGCGAGATGCAGCACCTGAGGTAAAGGGAAAAGGGAGAACGAGGAAGCGAAAGATACCATAAGCAATAGCTACATATCAAAGTAGGGAGACAAACTGAGTATGTAAATTCATAGAAACTCACAGAATCATAGAAAGTTAGGTTTGGAAAGGACCTCTGGAGGTCATCTAGTCCAACCTCCTGCTCAAAGCAGGACCAAATTGTAGTTTAACCGTAGAAAAAAACACGGGATTTTTAATGCTCAGAAATATGTATGACATAGTCATTTCTAATCTGAAAGACGGCATTGCCAGTTAGGCAAGCACCTCAGTGTCATACTGAACCATTAGTGCAACACAAATCAGTCCAATATTAGTATTTTCAGGATTCAAATTATGGGGCAGCTTGGGGAGGGGGGAAGGTTGAGCCCCCCATAAGAGATGAGAGACCCAGTATAAAATTTGAAAATCATAACCTGGGGTGGGGGTCCTCTGATTTTTTTAGGGCTTCGTGATGGGCAGCCCAATTTTTTTGCGGACCCCTCCCAGAGTCAAAGTGTAATTCTAACCTTGAGTATCTTGAGTACTATTTTAATGATTACTTTATTTTAACACTTATTTTAATGATTACCAACAGTCAAAATGATTCTTTTGGAGAGAAAACGGTATTTTGGAAGCTATGCTTCAACTGTTTTAAAACATGGCCCTTTCACTAATGTCTGCAGACCTGTGATTATTTTTCTGATTTTTTTTTTTAATTCCCTCACAACGTTTTCTCTGCTCAGATAGAAGACCAGGTTAACCTTTACCTCTGTTTAACTAAACGCTGACTATTTATATAAATATCGACCTTCTCTATCTTATTTCAGTACAGGGATCTCTTTCTCAGCAACTGAAAATCAGAAAGCTATCTCATGGATATTTTGCACAAAAAGAAAAAGCTACATATAATTTTAGAGTGAAATGTCATTTTTGATGCTAGTATAATATATCGAAACAATATCCCCTGTGTTTGGATTGCATTAACCTAGGTAACACCATATTACATAAACTTTTGGATCTAACTGCCAAGTATACATTCAAGGGTCAGACTGCCTGCATTATAAGATTAAAAGCTATACGCACAAAAAAGTATGTGAATAACAAGAATTAACATTAGCTGGCCTCTCCTGTTACAATGATTTATTTTCATTGTCTGTCAATTATGAAGGGCCAGATTATGGCACTCTTACACATTCCTTAGTACTTTAGTCCACAAGAAGTTTAGTTGATTATCTCCTTCTGGGGGAAGGCAGTACTTACCATGAGGAAAAGAGGCAATTTGGCTAAAAACTGGTATCATATATTATACACTTTGAGAAAAAGAAACACAAACAAAAGCAAAGGTGGTTGGTTGGCTTTTGCTTCCCTGCCATTGAGACTGCAAAAGGAGAAAGAATCTGCTCCAAGAGAATAAAATGAGGCGTAGCACAAAGAGGTAGCATTTTGGTCACTGCAGACAATGTTTGTTTTGGTTGCTGCAGACTTCACATGTTGGAGCTAAAATATTTATCACTTCTCCATAGAGAGCCTCCAGAAGCCTCCATATTTTCCCATTTTAAAATGTTTTTCTAAAAATTATCATAAAAATAAAGAAAGTCTGAATTATAATGAAGTGACATTACAGGTCTGTTAAAATGTGAAACTACTTAAAGCAAAGAAATTCAGAGTTCAGCTGGTCTGTTTTTAATAATTTGTTGCAAATAGGTGCTGCCACTGATACAGTATGAGTGATCAAACAGTATGTGGAAGTCTGCTTGATAGCAGGATACTGATGAGTGACTTGAGGTGAGGGTGCTGGCAGTATTAATTCCAAGGTGAAATTTTTGCACTTTGATATATTGTCAGTCAATAGTCTAAAATACAGAAGAGGGAGCAGCGTAAATTTGTTGACATATACCCTCTAATTATTGAAGCAAACAGCCAGCAACAACATTACAGTCTTGTAGACCTGAGAATTTTGTATAACTCCCTATTTTGCAAACAGCAATCAGGACGCATTTATGTTAGCACTTTGCTTTTCTGTAGGAAGTTGACTTCTGTTGAAATTTGTGATCCATGTAGTTTCCAGTTAAGTTGACACAAATCAAGTTTTCTCTCCAATGAAGGACCTTGCAAAGGGGAAGATTTTATAGTCCAAATACATTTTGCATCTGAATGATAGTGTGCTGCCTCATTGCCCTTCCCTCTTTGTTTCATGTACAGCCCTGAATGAGCCCTTCCATTCATTCCTCATTACTGAATTCTTTGTCTGACCACTCCCTTGTCTCCTTTAATCTGTCCCCTTTCCCCCCTAAAAATATCCAGTCCTTCTTACTTTCAATTTATCAATGAACATTCTTATGTTCTAAATCTTTCCTGCCCTTTCTTCTTTTGTCTCAGTATACTATCTCCCATATACATCTGTCGTGCTATGTATATAATGACGGTCAAGATTGCAATATGTTTTTAATTATTCATTGTAAATATACCGTTCTTCAATCAATCCTGCAGAACTTCAGTGAAGGAGACAGTGAGCATATGTCCAGTCAAACAGACAATTATGGAAAAGCCTTGCTTCTTCAACATTTAAATATGCTGTGGTCATGTGTGTGTGTGAAAAGCAGGTGTTGAAATTGGATCGAGTATTTTTTTCAAAGGGAGCCTTATTTCCCAAATGGTGAATGTAGGCAAAATATGGATCCTGACAGGTTTGGGCCCAATCCCCTCAATTTCCATAACCTAAGTAGAGAAAAAAAACCTAGGTGTTGCCATTGTACAACACCTGGAGAGGAAGCTGAGGTAAACTTTGATGCAAAAGCACAGGTCTTATAAAAATCCCAAAGTCCTGGATCCTGCTATCATTTTGAGTTCAGCAATTTGTAACTGGAAAAATAATATTAAGTTTAAGTAACAAAAATTGAGCCCATTTAATGCCTCCTTTTTGCTGCTTTAAAGGAGGTGGCAAATATTGTGTTAGATTGTGGGTAGATAAGTATGATTCTTTTCCTGCCTTAAGTCCTTGCTATGTGATGAAGGATTTTGAAGAGTAACTGAAGTCATGTTACCAGCTCTCACCCTTCACTTTCAAAATTGACCAAGTTTGCTTCAAGAACACTTGGTGTATGTCACTGTCTCCATCTTTTATTGACCCATTCTTTAAAGACATTGACTTTCCACCCACCTGGGATTATTTTATCCTGGTTTGATTTTATAAGTTGCACCACCACCAATTCTTTTCTTATAGTAGAGTGTCAAACTGCTATTATTATTCTAATATCCTAAAAAACAAATTATTCAGAAATAAACAAATCTGTAGTACAGCATTCGCTGTATAAAGATCTAGGACTATGGCTAAGTACAGATATTCAGGAGGTTAAATCAGGTTCAAAATGGCCACCAGATTTAAATTTAGCTCATCTCAATGCCAACCTTACACTTATAGACGGGGTCTCAGTAACTGGCAATCAGTCTAAACCTGTAACTGAACAGAAGTTACATGCACACAAACTGGTTTAAAAATTGTAAAAACCATTTTAAGATAAACCCAGATCTATGTAGTATCACACTCATTCAATTTAGGTCAAACCAGTGCATGGAAATTCTGTCCACTTTCCCTGCACAGCCCTAGGGCAGGGAATACCCAGCCACTGGCCCCAGCACAGAGGATGAAATCTTTGCTCCCCTCTTCCCCTACACTGGGCTACTTTTTGGTCCTTGGCCCCTTGCTTACCTCCCCCTCTGCCCACTCGCTTTGGTTGGATATCCAGATGGAGGTGGTGACTGGGAGCACCTTTCACCAAGTCTATCTGGTAAGAAGCTGTGACCCTGTCTTTCATATTTGGATCTGCCACCCTCATCCATGCCTTCTGTAACCTTGAGGCTGAATTATTACAATGAGCTCTGTGGGACTGTCCTTGAAAACTGTTCATGAGCTGCAGCTGGTGCAGAACTCAAGAGTCTTCACTGGCTCCCAGTTATTTTCCAGGTGCGGTTCAAGGTGCTGGTTTTAACTATAAGGCTCCAAATAGTTTGGGCCCTATGTACCTAAGTGACTACTTTTTCACTTCTTTACACCCCATCATGATCCCAAAGATGAGCCAGAAACAATCCTGGGGAAAATACATAGGAGGTTGTTCTCAGCAAGTATTCCTCATCTCTGGGTCTTTTGCCCACTTGAGGCCTGAACCTAAAAGCCTAAGCCTGAACATGTTTTGGAAGCACTGAACACATCTTA
Organism: Crocodylus siamensis; assembly: GCF_052110815.1. NCBI lineage: Eukaryota > Metazoa > Chordata > Crocodylia > Crocodylidae > Crocodylus > Crocodylus siamensis. Next base: position 72,925,365 of record NC_143398.1, read on the forward strand.
CTGTGTGACCAGAGATTTAGCTAGGCTGGAATATTGCTTAGGCTAGGGGGTCTCTGTCTTATGTTGATCTTCTGTTTTCCAGTTAAGTTGTGTCATTTATGTGCTTTGTAAGTATTCTTTTTCACTTACTGTAAGCTGCCTTTAGCTTTGCTGGGAAGGGCTAAATAAATAAATATATAAATGAAGTAAGTGCTGTTGAAATGCAGGAGACAGATTCATGACCATGCTTCAGAGTGGGATCTGAACTTGGATGCTGTAGAAACCATATTATGGAAGAAGGAGATGGAAAACACCCACTTCTGCATGGTTTAGGTATGCTGTGAGCACACCTGTCAGGGATGCTGACCAGGCAGACTGTCTTGGGCCCAGTGGTGTCAGGGACTCTGAGTTGGCAGGCCAGCCTGAACCAAGTACGGCAGCAACCACACCTGCAGTAAGCCCCAGCTAATGAACTCTGCCCCAGTTTAGGAGCAGCAAGCATCCTGATTGGCTGCTGGGAGCGCCACCAGCTGGGGCCCTGGGTTTGGAGGCCAGCTGCTGGTTCTGTTTTGGCAAGCCTCCTGGTTTCTGCACTCTAGTTCTCCTGGTTTTGTCTTATTTCTGGGCTTTGGCTTTTCCTGAGGTTCTGTTTTCTGGCTCCTGACCCTGGTTTGGCTCTGTTTTTTGGACTTTGCCCTGTGGCTTGCTCTGCTGCCCCCCCCTCCCATCTGTACTTGACATTTTTCCTCTGGATGCTGACTTGGACTGTGTTGTGGACTCTGCATCTGGATCTATCTCTGGCTTTGGTATATGGCTTCCACCTTTTGAGCCTGCCCCAGGATCTGCTTTCCTTGGATGGCCTAATCATTATACCAGGCCATCTACGCCCTGGTCCCTTACAACACACAAAGGGTTCAGGTAAGATATGTATGATAACATCTATTTTAGGAATCCTGCTTTACAGGCTTACTTTTGAGCTGGAGTTCAGAGCTGTAAAACAGCATTAGACCTTAAGTGGCTTTGTGCATGCCTAGTGGCAGGAATTTAAGTGCTTACAGCGGTAAGGTGGCATTTGAGCAGCAGTTTTCACCAAGCCAGTGGTAAGTAGATGAGATACCAGCTTAAAGTGACAGGTATACACTTAAGTGCTTTTGAGGATATGCTGTATGTTCCAACTGAAAGGAGTTTTTTGTCTTTACTACCACAGATTTTACCTCAGGTTCTTAGGCCCCAGTTCAGCAAACTATTGTGCTTGGGTGACCCCTGTGTCTTTACAGAGGCTCACTGACATAAATGCAGGTCCTAATATATGCATTCAGGTATGGATACAGAGGGGGTGCAGTAGTAAGGCTGCATCTCCTTTTTTCATTATGCAGCATCCAGGGACTTTTTAAAGTCCCCCAAAAAGGTAAGAATTCCTCCTCCCTCCCACTCTGTGCTCAGAAACACATTCCCTGCTCTCCCTTCTTCATTTCCTCCTTTCCCATTCCCCACTTCCCACCTGCTGCTGTCTTTGCTGTCCCAAGGGTAAGGGGAACTCCTGTCTCACTCTAGCCTGGCTGCACTGGGTTGGGCTCAACCCAGTGGCAGGGACGGTGGCAGCAGACAGGCAAGTTTCCCCTCACTCCCTGGTCCCCCTGGGTGTTCCCTGCCAAACTCTTGCCATTGTTGCTGTTGCTTCTGTCCTAGGCTGAGCCCAACTCTCGTGCAGCCTGGCTGGAGCATCTCTGGTGCTCTCCTTGGCCCTGGGACAGCAGAGGCAGTGGCAGTGGCAGGTGGGAGAGGGGGCAAGGGGCAGGGAGACGATGTACCTCTGTGTAAAGTAGGAAAGGTGGAGAATTTGTACTTGCTTTCAGGACTTAAAAAGTCCTTGACTACTGCTCCTGTGGTGTGGTCTGTCCACCCTGCTGAAAGTTGTGGGGCGGGGGAGACTGGGAGTGAGGGCTGCAGCCCTCCTACAACACCAGTCGCTGCTCCTGCACGCCCCTTTGTAATGTCTTGAATCTGCTTCTGTATGCAGAAGTCCACACCTGCAGACCAGCTTTCAGCATTAAAGTCTATTTTTTTCCTGATATATGTCTATGGTAATATCTATACTAAGTTATGATCCTTAGAAGTAGGCTTTAGAAACCTTTTCAATTAAGGTCGTTCAGAACTATAATAAACCTAAATTCCTGTAAATTGCTTAACTTCTCATTAGAGAAGTGGGGTAAAGTTACTTGTTTAAGCAACTCTTTACAATACATGTCGTGAAGAGACAGAGATCTTATATTTATTCTCTGTTTCTCTAATGCAAAGTTTAAACCCTGTTTGAGGTTTTTGTAGCCTTATCTAAAACCCACAAGGATGAAAGAGAAAAAAAATTTGTTTATGATCCTAAATACATGCAGTGGATTAACGTGTGATATAGATCACTGGTGCTGATGGTATCAGCCATTCAGCCGTATAAACCCAGCAAATTATTAAAGTTATTATATTCAAGTCCTGTGGTTTTGAACAGAGATCTCTAAAACAGATTAGTGAAAAAAGGTTTTCCATCTAAAGATGCCAACTCAGCGGGACACTAATACCCGTAGTAGTAATGATGTCACGTTCCTGGCAGGGAACATATTTTACTTCGAAATGTTTTATTTCCTTATTAAAGATTGACTAGTAACTATATACTGACATGGCCAGATTGCTTCTAACACTGCACCATGGAGGAACCTCTGTGAGGGCTTAAGTGGTCTCAAACATGTACAGAGCCTGTAATTGACTGACTGACAAAGGTAGTGGGCATGTTAGTATGAAGCTAAGCAGAATGCAGGGCAGTATAGTACCTTATAGATGAACTCATTTAGGGAGGCTTGAGCGTTCATAGGCTACAGTCTACTTTGTCAGATGCTATGAATGGACTTGCAGGAAGTACTCACCATATCTGCTCACCATAGCATCTGCCAAAGTAGTCTGTAGCCTATGAAAGCTCATGCCTCTCTGTAAGGCAGCCACGCTAAGAGAATTCAAGGCAAAACAAAATCTGGGGACATAACTGGTTCCAGTAGTGCCATTACTTACTTATCTTAAGGAGAGTAGGGTCAAGTTCTAATATTACATGGCACACACAGAGTGGCTGTCAAGGTGAAATGGTCTGACTTTGCCTCTTTATTGCTGCTCCTTGACTGTTGGAAATGACCCCAGAGTAGTGAGCCAACAGTATCTGACATGGCATTCCCTGAGAGTACATATTAGTGATGCTAAATCCATAAGAGGAAAAATGAGAGGTTGAAACAAAATAAAATAATGACATTTATTTCCACAAACTGGTTCCTAGTTTGTGTACCCTACACTCCATACAACACTATGGCACCACTGCATGTAGCTTCATGTCCTGATAAGAGCAGGAAACATAAAAGAAAATACCACAGTGTAGAGATGTTCATCCCAATCCTAGTCAGAAAGCCCTGCTTCAGGCTTGGTTTCATCACCCTGATTTTGTTGGTAACCAGTCCCTTTCATAGCCTCACTTCAGATCTTGGGACCTCGCCCACTGTAAGCTATTGTAAAACCTGGAAGGAATTTCCAGTGCAATTTCTTGCATCCTTCTATCAGAGTCACTCTCTCAGCAATCTGTGAAACTCCACTGGAAGAATCAGAAAATTTCTGTGGATCCCTGGCTTCTCCACACTGTTCCTCTTGATCTCCCCTTATGGTGGCAGCATGACTTGCTTAAGTACAATGATGCTATTGTCTGTGCCTTACAACTACCACACCCTTGCCTTCTTCTTCCAAAGAGGGGGGATGCTGTGGAAAGGGAGTGGAACTAATTCTGCAAGTGGATTTTTATTAGAAAATGTGCCAGGCCCCAAGATGAATAAGCTCAAGAAACTGGGTGCCCTGTAATTTATTTTCCTCATAAACCACAGAGTATTAATTACACACATTTTCTTTGAAGGAGCTCCGTGAAATCACATAATGTTTTTGCTTGTGTCTACCCACATATGTGAAAGGGAACTTTAGGCCTATTATTTGTAACATCTTATGAAGTTACAGGCTCCAGGCATGACAAATATACATCATGGTAAAGTGTAGAAGTATTTAATTTTTAATTCGCAGTAGCAAAAATTGGGAAGATATATATTCTCTATTTTATATGACACTCTTTTTAGAGAACATTTATTCTCAAAAATACTAAAGCCACAGATGAGCTAGATGAATTATACTGTATTAATTACCTGGCAAAGTGGAATAGGGGCTGTTTGAAGACAGGGCTTTCTTGTTTTTCTCCTTGAAGCAAAAGGATTTTGTGTTTCACAATAAGTTATTTTTATTTAACCATTACGTAAGAGAAGCATTGAAAGCTATCTGTAACCTACACCTTGCCATTGTCTGTCCTGTCCCTTGAAGGTTGAAACCTCTCCTTCTAAAAAGAAGGATCACTTTTGGTCTTTGGATCTTTATATAACCATAGTAATTACCTTCCCACAAAAGCAAAGGGGCATGGTCTCCAGTCCAGATGTTGACTGAGAGTCTGGAGCTAAGAATTGCTCAGATTCTGAAGATCTAATGCTTCATACATGTAGCAGTTTTATCTCCATTTGTCTCTGGCTTCCTGATGGTACAGCAACTTGAACAGTAGGCTTCCACTGGTCCTGAACACTGTACTGGTGTATCCATGACTTCCACTGGGGTTGACAAAGTACACACACAGTTTAGAAAAGGAGTCAATTAATATGAATGCCACTACTTTGGAAGGAGGAGCATACCAAGAGCAGCTCTTCCCTCTTTCTGCCTGTATTATGTCATAGATTCAGAGATTCATAGATGTAGGGTCAGAAGGGACCTAAGTAGGTCTTCAAGTCCAACCCCCTGTCCTGGGCAGGAGAGGGTACTGGGTTCAAATGATCCCAGCTAGGTAACTGTCAAGACTCCTCTTAAAGACCTCCTAGGTAGAAGCCAGCACCACTTCCCTTGAAAGTTGGTTCCAGATCCTAGCCGCCCTGACTGTGAAGTAGTGTCTTCTGATGTCCAGCCTGAACCTACTCTCAAACAACTTATGGCCATTATTCCTGGTTAGTCTGGGAGGTGCACAGGTGAACAGGGTCTCTCCCATTCCCTGCTGGTCCTCCTGGGTAAGTTTGTAGGTAGCCACCAGGTCCCCTCTCAGCCTTCTCTTGTGGAGGCTGAACAGATTCAGGTCCCGTAGCTTCTCCTCATAGCGCCTGCCCTGCTGTCCCCGGATCATGTGAGTGGCCCTCCTCTGGACCCTCTCAATGCTGGCCACATCTCTCCTAAAGTGCAGTGCCCAGAACTGGATGCAGCACTCCCAACTGTGTCCTGACCAGTGTCGCACAGAGGGGGAGGATCACCTCCTTGGCCCTGCTTGTGATGTCTGTTGTGAGTGGTTGGTATGAGAGTTACTGTCTGGTATTATATGATGCCATGTAGCTGGATTTTTCCTAGGCGCTTTGGGGTATAATTTAAACTTAATTGTTTCTATCAGTGTTGTATAAGGTGGGAAGTCTATAAACTTCAAGTGTTAAATCAGTGTTACAATTATAATCACTGGTTGAGGTCTTTTAATTATTATACTAATTAATTGTTTGTATCAGTAAAAATAGATAATTAATATACTGTGGAAACACAGATTGTGCGTGTTTCTCCAACAGGAAGAGTATATCAAGATTGAATGCTTACATATATTACTGTAACTGTATGCCAATCAGCTAATGTTAATTAATATATAGGCCAGCATAATCTACTGTGAGCCCTCATTGTCAGAAGCTGACAGCTAAAGCTGGATAATTTACAACTTCCTGTCCCAAATTATTAGGACAAAACTAGATGTGCATGGAAGAACAGTGCTGCAGCTAGCTATGGTCTCTCTGATTACACACTCGGCAATTACTCTTTCTTTCTGGCACAGGACCTGCGGCAGTAGGACAGCTATGGGGGTGTTTGGGGCCTCTTCTTTGTGCTGCTGGTGGTTGATTTTCAACACTTCACTCATTAACTGTCTTTATCAGTGCACTCCTTTTACAGTGGTTGCTCCTCTTATAATGGTTACATAATGCATGCCATGTAACACTGCAATGGAAAAAACAGTTTTTCAAAACAAAACAGAGCCTGTATAATGCATGTCTCCAGTTTCAAAACACTGATGTAAAAAAGGATGAAAGAACTAAAGGGATTTATACTGATCTGTATCACGGGGTTGGGGGGGGGAGTTGTTAATTAAAGGGTCACTCCATAGATAAGGGAGGGTCCTTGGTGGATGAAAATAGAGGGAAAGTCATAAGCCTAATAAAAGGCGTGATGCCCAGGTGGAAAAAGGAGACAAAAAAGTAAGGAGGCTGAGTCACAGCGGAAATGGGAGAAGTGAGATAGGGAGTAAAAGGAACTAAAATAATATGAATATAGAGAAATAGATGTGCAGGGCCTGTAGATGAGTGCAAGGAGCCTAAATCTGAAGGCTGTACATTGGGAGGTAGTAGAAGTCAACACAAGAATCAGTCAAAATATTGACAAGGGGTTTTAGCCATTGGGAGGATAAAGTGGATGTTGGAGTTATTAAAGAGAAATAATCTGCTTCTACACTAATATTAGATTTTCAAAACTTTTTTGTTCTTAAAACAAAACCTAATTGGATAGCTTCAGCTACTTGGTTGAATACGCACAACCCCTCTGCCTCCTTTCCCCCCTCTCCTCTCCAAGAGTATCATGCTCCCAACAAAAAATTGTAAAAAGATGCAAGCTTTTTAATATTTCTTTTAAGTCCTGATGTCCCTTGAGTGGCAAGAATACTTCTCCTGTATTCTGATAGTTTTCTTTATACATTCCAAAGGGGCATTATTCTTACTGTCTAGTTAATGAACAACTGGTTGGTTTATATTCTGTCCCCATCAACGTTTTTCTTTATTTGCCCTGAAAAAGTATAGCTCTTGAATACAAAAATAATTTGTATGGAAGTGAAGTTCATGGAGACTGATTTACAAAGCAGAATTTTGAATAGTCTTATATACAATTCACAATAAAGTCTCACTTGCTTTTAATTCATATCATACTCATTATCATTTATTCAGAATAACAGTCTTTAATAAAAACAGCTGAAAATAGTTTAAGTAAAAGTTGTCTTCTTTTAACACAACTGGAGGTTGGTGAGTTTGATGATGAGCAAGGGAAAGTATAGTATTAATTGGCGTCTGATGTGTAAGTGTGAAGGAAATGTAAAAGGGGGTGAAGGAATTTGAAAGGTAGCGGAGTGGTGTTGTGTATGTGGAATAGGCTCTGTGTTTGAATGCTGGGCAGGTACTGGCAGCTGCTGTTCAATACAGGTCATGTCACACATTCATCTATTAACGTGTTAATCAGCATGTTCTGGCAACACCCTTTTAAATTTGGGGCTTTGTCAGTGCTTACAAGCTCTGCTGGCATGGCTAGAAGAGTGAAAAACACTGGCAAAGGCTCTTTTCTGATAGACTTCATTCCAATCAGGGAACTGGTTAAGTTGAAGTGATAAAGAATGCTCACTGGTATAAGCTGCACTAGTGGGTGGAAATATAGCAGGTCAGCTCTGTGCCCTGGGCAGCGGTGATACATGGAGCGCCTCTACCCCCAAGCTGGTGTTTGGAGCTGCTGCCCTAGATGCTCCCTCTTACTTACACTACTGCTAGAGGGTTGGTGGGCAATACAAGCAAACCCTGTCTTAATTGTAGGCTATTTCCTTAGTCTAAGGCCCCTCTACATGTTACAGGTATTGTGCAATAAACTGCTTAATTGCACAGTTACGTGGAGACCAGCTACATTTGCAAAGTACCTATCACACAATAAAAAGCTCCAACCAGCTAGAAAGTTAGACTTTGAAAATGTGTACTAACTTTATAGCTGGTTGCTATCAGGCTTTAATTTGCATGTGTAGCAGGGTCTGTCTCTGGCTGGGAGTCCCATCACTTAGCAGGGTTCCCAGTCCCATGTAAAACCTTTGTGCTCTAGGGATCATGACAGCTGTGATTCCCAGAGTTTAGGTGTTTCCTACACCCCTGAGCCCTAGGGATCACAGCACCTGCAATCCTTAGGGTCTGGGGGTTTCCCAGAGGGCTGAAATGCCCAGATCCTGGGGATTGCAGCTGCTGCAATCCCTAGGGGTCTGTGATTTGGGAGACACCCAGGGACTGAGGATTCCCCTGCCCTGGGGATGCAGGAAAACCCCTGGAGCCAGAGGATCTTGGTGATCTTCTAGCCCCGGGGGTTTTCCTGCACTCCTGGGCAGGGAGGTATCACCCCTGCAGCAGTCTTCTGACCCCAGGGTGGGGGGTGGGATTGCCCCTGCAGTGATTCTCCAGCCCTGGGGGTGGGGTGGCTCCACAGCTTGGAGCCCCTTATTTGGGGTGTGTGGGTCTCCACTGGTATGGGATCTTGTTTCTTGCTGGTGTTGGGGGAGTCCAAGATCTGGCTTCCTCTGCACTGACAATAATGTGCAATCTCACAGTAGCACCTCCTGCCATGCATGTGTATTGTGCGATTGTATGAATTGTGTATTCATTCTCATAGAACCTTTACCTGCACGGGTAGAGGGGGCCTAGGTAAGACCACGGGGCTGGATTCAAAATGCATTAAGTACAATGAAAAGACTCCTATTAATTTCAGTGAGATTAGACAAGCCTGAAATCCCTTTCTTTGGTAGTTTTGCCCATTTCTGCAATGTGGGAGGAATAATAATCAACTGCATAAGAGATGCTGTGCAGCTTGGGGCCAAAGTGGATAGTACCTAGATTGATCTCATTACTAATTGCAGAGACATATTAGTTTGAATAAGTAAAGTTTGTATAGTACTTTTTAAGATGTTAAGGATTATTATGTTGGTACCATTCCTTTTGCAAACAGATTTGTCTTTCATTTTTTTATCAGTCACTTCCGCTCTTTTGATTCACTCGACTACAATGAGCATATTCAGCACTTACCACAGTTCAATGGACTATCTCTTAGAAACAGTAATGGAGCAAAAATATAAAAATCACTGCTTGATTACAGCAAGCAGTATTTTATTATATTAACTGTCATTCATATTAGGTTAGAGTTTGTGAAGCAAAAATATCTGTTTAATTTACATTCTAATCAAGGAGCTTTAATTTCAGGCTGTACTTATTTGGCAGGAATAAAGGCATTTTAAACCCTTCAGGCGCCATGCATGCTCCTTTAAAACTAGTTAATGTTATACAAATAATTATCTGTGCCTGAAATGTGCATTTTAAATTATTTTGATGTATTTACATCTATGTTCCTTCTGTTTTGTCTTGCAGTCAGATATTGTTTTCAGTTCAGTCTTATTTTCATAGCCAAAAATGTTAACAAAATCAAAATTAAGCAGCTCTGACTAAAAGGAAGGCATTTATTTGAAATCCAATACAGCATACAATGATTTCATATTACAAATAAACACAAGGTAGACTAAAACTAGTCTTGTAGGCAATTGCAGTATTTCTTAGTGTTTTTACTTTCTGACGTTTGATTCAAAAGCCTATTGAAGTTAATGCCAACCCTTTTGTTGACTTAAATTAGCTTAGAATCTGTCTCTATATACAGTAAGAAAATCAGCTAAAACTTTACTTTTTTTGTGATACCCTTCACTGAAAATGCGAACATTCACAACAATAAGTGCTAGGAGTAGCCACTGGCTGTGACACCTCTGCACTCAGAGAAGATTCTGTAAATTCTGGAGCCCCTGATATACTGATTAGTGATTACCTCCTCTCTCAGCAGAATGAGAGTTCACTTTACCTGTTCAGCATTTTGGTAAAAATTATAAAGGTGCCTAAGTGATTTAAAAGCCTAAGTCTAATTTTCAAGAATGATAGCGTCCAGAGCTTTGACAGGTCAGTTTTTCAAAAGTATTTAGGCATCTGGTGGAATTAAATGCAGATAGCCATATAGCTGAATTTTGAAAATCGCAGGTACGGCATGATAAATCCCATTGACTGCAGGGATTAATCCTTAATTTTGAGGATTTCGGCCTTAAATTCTTCCATAAATTTTACTTTTTGTTTCCAACCTGTTCATTCAAAGTTTGGCAATGAGATCTAGCTTAGCAGGGTGCAGCACTGGGTATTGTTTCCAGTGTGCCAGACTACATGTGTTTCTTGTTGTGCTGTGTTGCTGGATTGTGTGTGTTGGTGTGCTCACTTGGACAGGTCACAGGACTGGAAACTCAGTAATAGATGGGTAGGGGCCCAATATGTCCCTTCATTTAGGGTCCTTTTTTAGGAGAGGGATTTAACATTTTTCATAAGAACTTAAAGCTCACCAGAGCAGTCCCATCATTTACCTTGTCCAGCTTCCTGGAGTAAATCCTCACCTAGTGTGATATGTCATAGTACCACTGAAATCATGTTGTCCTCTCTCTGCAAGTAGTGTAAATGACACAATGCTGTATAATTCTCTAAAGCAAAATTCTAATCAACTCATGCTGGTGATCACAAAGAAAAAGTTGAAAGCTTTTATAATTGCAATTCTTGCGACCAGACTATCAGATGGTGTTTTAATCCATATGCGTGTAATCCTTTCCTACCTTTACTAAGTTAATTGTCTCACTGCTATTTATGGTTAATGGTTTACCAGTGATTACTGATTACTTTTTTGCATTAATAATTAGAGGTGCATTGATACATTGGGTCAGTACCGGATCAGGACCGATATAAAGAGAATTGACTATTGGAAGTCAGCCTGATATGGCCAATAATTTGGTCGATAAACGCCCATGCATGTGTGCATGCGTGCAGCTGCAGCACAGCACGCAGGCAGCAAGGAGCACAGCCCAGCAGCATGGACAGCTGCGTACGGCTGGTAAGTCTGTTGTGGTGGAAGGGGAAGGGGGAGCGAAGGGGTGTGCGGGGGCAGATCAATGTGCCCTGTGGTGAGGTGGGGAGTGGGGCTGGGGTTGGGACAGGCACTTTACTTTTTTGCCTCTTAATTCTGTAAATGCCCTGTTGTTCTTGTTTTATGAGAAGTATAAGGCACCGGAAGCACCTAGTCTGTTAAAATTCCAGTAGCATAACTAGGGTTGGGCGAGAGGGGCACCTGGTCTGTGTGCCAGGATTTCGCCCAACCTGCAGTCTGTGCCATGGCAGCATATCCCATGATGGGAACTCCTAAATAGACCCCAGCTGCTTCTGCTGCTACTGCTTGAAGAGCAACAGCCATATGGGTAGAGCACATGGCAGCAGTGACAACAGCTCATCTGTTTAGGAGTTCCCATCGGAATAAGACTACTGTCCCTCCCCACCCCTACTCTCAGAACCCATGTTCCCTCCCCACACTCTTGCATCTGCATGCCCTTGTCCCCCTGCTCTTAGAAACTTCAGGCTTCTCCCTAAGAGTGTTTTTCCTGGGCACCAACTTTGCTTCCTATGCAGCTGTAAATTACTCCTGGTGTGGGAGACCTCACTTAACCCTTTTGTATTTTTTGATATTCCTTGTATGAGGGCAGATCAAAAGTCAACATAGAAGGTACTGTGTTTGGTGTTTTTTTGTAGCGGATGGGTGCAAATGCTTTAAAAAAATCAAATGTTAGAAGAATCTAACTGTAAGAGAACAAGTAATAGAGACCAAGTTGCAATCCATGGCTCAGCATGTTCTCCTTCGTGTGCCCATCTACATTTTTAAAACAATGCCCATTGCCCTATAGCTACTCCTGCCTAGTTTATTAATACTGTATTTATTTGACAAGATGACCCCCCCAATAATTAGATTCTATATATGGAAAATGTATACATTTGTTATCATTACCAGGTGTAGAATATAATTATCGAAGGGTTCATCTCCTTCCCAGTGCCACAGAAAGAAAAATAGTGGTTGGGGGTCAAGTAGCCCTCTTGCCCCCCCCAAATTCTTCCTCGCGCAGCTTTCCTGCTCCTCTCTTCCTCCTCTTACTGTTAGCCCCTGCTCAGACTCTGTTCCCCTCCCAAGCACACTGTGGAAGTGAGCTGCATGTGACAGTAAGGGGGAGAAAGGGACACAGGGGAGGGCAGAAACTGCAGAGGGGAACAGGAGACTGCTTTTGTCTGACTCTGGCCCCAGCCCTGACTGCTTCAGGTTTCAGCACAGGTACTCCATAAACACACTTTTGAACACCACATTTAAACCTACTTATACATAGTTCAAACTGTGCATGTTATCAGTTCACAGCCAAAAGGCTCATGACTCATATTGGGCTAGGCCCCAGCATAGTCAACAGCATTTCACACAATGGTGAACCCAGTATCCAGCACTGGGGCTAGATAATTTTGATATCACTGTTCTATATAAAGAAACTCCCCCCAGTCTGACCTAGTCTTAGTTTAAGTTCATGACCTCTTATTCTTACAGTGAACAGTAACTCAAGTTATCCTGCAGCACGTCTTTTTCATTAACAATTTTGAATACTCTTTTTTTTTCTCTCCAAAGAGCACAGATCTAGTTGCATTGACCTAGTTGTATAATTTAGATCAAGTGTCTGTATTATTCCAGTCAGCCTTAGCAACACCTTTTCAATTTTGTTTATATATAAAATATTGTTACAGTTCAATTCTTTTTTCTTATTTTAGGTATAGAATGAGAAAAAAATACTGGAAGAATAAACACTGGTGGAGGATATTACTGTCATTTTAAAATTTCAGTATGGTTATAAATAATTTAATGTATAGATTAGGCATAGACTGCTTTGTGAAACTTTGAGTCATATATGGTAAATCACTGTAAGAGGATAATATTTGATTAAATGTGTATTATTATTGGCATTAAGTGATATTCTTTGCAGAACTGCTGAACTACTCACAGAACTAGACCAGTTTGTTATTTTGAGAGGAGATAAAGTCTTCCATTTAGTTTTTGGCACTCAATGCATCTCTTGAAACCATTTTTCTTTATTTTGCTTTAGATTTTCTGTTGATGTAAGATTAACTAGAATATATAAGGTTTGATCACAGGAGAGCACAGGCCCGAGTGTTACATGCACCCTTTCTTGGCTGTTTTCCCAGAAGATTTAATTGTGTGCGTATGTATATGTGTGTATGTGCTCACATGCACACAGGCATGTGAGTGTGTGTGCACACTATGTTGGGAGGAGGCTTTTGAAAATCAGATGCAATATTGTACATTCTTGATTGCAATGTCAGCATATATTTGTTCCAAGACCAACAATTGTCATTAGAGCTGCTGCCCATTGGACATTAAATAACAGTTTCGATTTAATAATGTCATAGCTGGAGACTTAAGCGGTTCAGTTATGGCTTTTTGTCACTGGGGTAAGTTTTGCATCACTGTCTGTCTGGGCTATAAGTAAACTTGGAGCCACTTTCAGCAAAGTCCTTAAGAACCGAGAATATGTTTTAGACAGAATGTAGACACTGATGTTCAAAATGTAGTCTTGCAAGTCCCTGCTCAGCCAACCTCCCTTTAGAGGTGCTTTACTTTCTGTCTTGGAAATTTTCCAGATGTCTAAGGTTGTGGCTCTGCCAGAGAAAAACAGCCCCAGGGCTGACTAGCTCAATGCCTATCTGATGCCTAATCCTAACTGGCACTGGGAAACTAGGTGCTGTTCCATCTAAGTCCCTGAAGTGCATGATTGGCAGTTGTTCTCATAGAGTGCCTAATAATTACTGACAGGATCAGACTCCTCACAGAAGGCAGTTGCAACTTTCGCTGCCTTTTAATCATGTGGTTGCTAGTTCCATTTGATAGACTATCCTATTGGCCGGAGCACTTGCCCATTTAATTCCTTCCTCTGAAAGCATTCAAACCCACTACCTGGGAAAGTGCCCTGTTGACCAGGCTGTGGGCACTGGTCTGGGTCAGGATAGTCACTACCCCTCCCTTTGAAACTGTGCCATTCATCAAGAAATCAAGATTCACTAAGGCACAGGATGGGGTCTGACTGTGTAGCCTACTGGTAAGAATTCTCATCAGGGAAAAGGGAGTTCTTGGCTCTGATCTCTGCTGCCAGGACTATTTCAGTAAGGTATCCATCCTATTTAATATGAAATACATGCCAAAGCAGTATTTGGAGCAGTGACTCAAGCCCAGGAGTCCCTCCCCACAATAGATGCCCTCACCAGTCAAGTCTTGCAATCTTTTGTGGACATTCAGTCTTGTCCAAGGAATAGTGAATTATTTTTATGGAAAGAGGCATTATGAGAGGAGAGAGGAGTATCCCCACCCTAGAACAGTGCATATCCTGTTACTTAGGGCACATTCTAGGGAGGTGAGGGAATCCAAGTTTGAACCTTATCAGGAAGGGGAGGCAGGGATTGAACGTGGGTCTCCCATGTCCTGGGAAAGCACTTTTAACCCCTAGGTTATTGTATAAGGTAATGCTGAGTTGCAACTAGCAGGATTTGTACTCCTGAGAAACCACCACTGACCTGTTCCAGGGACTCAAAAAAGCCCCTGGCTGCTGTTGGTGCAGCCTGCTCTGTCTGTGGCTGCTACAGTAGCAGTGCAGTGTCTGTGCGCCCAGTTGCTGCAGCATGGGGTTGTTGCTGCTGCTGGTGGGAGCCAAGGGGGTGCCATTCTGCACCCACATTAAGTTGATAGTTGATACTGAGGGCTAATGCCTCACTCAGCCACCCCAAGCAATGCTATTGAAGTGATCGGTGTCAGCACCAGCACCACCTTCTCCAGGCGTAGTTTAGAAGACAAGAGTAAACCCTGCTGCATTCTCTGAAGGAAAAAGTCCAAGTACCTGCCTTCAGGAGAAGGTCCCTAGCTGTGGCTCCTTGCAGATGGAGGTGCCTCCTTCAGCTTCTGAAAAAGGTACCTGAGAGGCATCTGTTAAGACTTATTCTCTTCCTTTTCTCCCATCTAGTTATAGGCAGCAGCAGGCTAAAGCTACTGATTTTAGGCAGCTCCTTGCTCAGTGCTTTGGATCCCATTCCAAGTGCCTGATTCTCCATGTGTAAGGGACAACATATATTCCATTTCTCTCTGTAGGTATAATAATCTAATAAACTTCATGTCTCTGGGTTCACATTTTCTAAGCTTAGAAGAGCTGGCAGATTTGGAGTATTTATGCATTTGAAGTCTGAAGTTTTGTTGGATAGTTTCTGTAGCTTAATATAGTTATGCAATTAGTGTGCTTCCCGTATCGAAAGGTTACCATGTTTGGCCAAACCATTGTTTGGTTAATAGCTAAGTAGTTAGTGTAAATCCTGTTATCCATCCATTTTTGCCATAGACACATTTTATTTCTATCCTGTGGTTGAGCTGTCTTGCTTGGGGCGCAATCCAGCAAACACTTGAGCATGCACTTAGCTTTTATGTTTATGCAATGTCTCACTGAATGCATTAGAACTACTTACGTACATAAACCATGCAAGGGTTTATAGGACCATTTTTAACCAGTTCTTTTAATCAGTACATCAGCTCTTGGGCTTCCTACTCCTCATCATGTTCCTTAGCAATGAAGCTGAAGCACAGTGGAGTTGATGGCCAGATAGCACTGCAGCACATGGCTTGGCTTGGCTTTCCCTGTTCCTGCCCTTCTCAACCCCTTCACAGATTTTCAGTCCTTAGAGGACCTCTGTGGGATCCAAAAATAAAGGGATAGTGTCTTGGAGAAAGTATCCTTCCTTCTTAGTATTATGTGCAAAAGACTAGGACTTAAACATATCACCATATAAGTCTTAAGGAACCTATTGAAGGAATAGTTTGGGGCATGATGGACATGGACAGGAGGGTGGTCTTCTGGCACACAAGATAAAAGCTAGTGGGACTCTCCTGGAACATACTAAATAAAAGACAAAATAATAGGCTCAAACAATAATTCTTTATTGCTCAGTTATTTGGCTGACTGACAGACTTATTTTCTTGTTTATTGGCTTAGTCACTGTAGTTACTACCATTTCATTGCAGGCTTGTCAATTTTTTATTAAATTTTCTGGCATGTTCAAAGAATGGGTTCCAATTAAGGCCATTTTCTTGAACTTTATCTTTGTGGACACCACTCAATTTGTGCATTCCAGCTACATGACAAATTTAGCAGAGCCATTCTGGTGCTGAGGGAATTGTGTAACTCTCATTTTCATAGAGTCAGAAATTACCCCGTCAGTGTGAGAAGGTCTGCTAGTTTGCTTCTGAGCTGAATTTACTCAGAGCTGGAAAGACTCCCAATAGGAAAGTTATAAGAGTAACTGGACCCTGTATTTCCCTTATCGTAAGTATATCTTCAAAAACTTCTGTCAGAAAAGGGATATTTGAATTAATAGGAATTGAAGGCACTCAGCATCTCATAGGGAGCATTGAGTAATGCAAAAGATTTGGCTCTATTTTGAGATATAACCAAAAGAGAGGTGCCAAAATACTGGTCTCTCCAAACTGAAGCATTTATCAAAGTTGGCAGCTGAGATTTTAGCTTATTCTAACTCACTTACATTCATGTTAGTTATTTGTAGCAGGAACAGTGATCCTGACAGGTTACCTTATTAGTGTAGCAGGATATATAAAGTTCAGGATAAGACCAATTGCTAAATCTTGACCATTCAAATTGTGCTAGAATTCTGCTATGAGGTTAACCATCACAGTGGAAACAAAGTTGTAGCTGGAAGGACTGTGGCCCAGTGTGGACAGGGCCATGGTAGGTCACAGTATGTTTTGCTGTCTTATTCTTCCCCCATCATGCAGCTAAATTCTTACTTTGACATAAACTACAAAGATTTCTTTTCATTTATAGCACTAGTGTTCTAGAGTCTTTACATCCATGTAACCAGGTGTAACTAGTCCATCCATCTATGTAACTAAGTGTCCTTCTCCCTCAGGTTATTATAAACTAAAAGCTGTTTCAGGTGAGGCTGGTTCTTTGCTAGGTCTGGGGGGGACGGTGTTTACATAGTAAAACTATAAATATAACAATAGAAAGATATCAAGAAGCATAAGAAGTAGTCCCTCTCTATAAATTGTAAAGGGAGCAATATGCTACTCCTAAAGACTGCTGATAAAGTTATACTCCTAAATGCAAGATTTCACTGGAGCTACTTTTTGTCGGGTTGAAATGTGACTTTTATTACTTTGGGATAGGGTAAGAAGTATATGGAAATTTCCAACTGGCACAGGCAACAAATCTTGCTTCTGAGGAAGTTAAGATTGAAAGACAGAGCTAATGCTTCCTCATGTTCCTTTTGTTCCAAAATGAGCTAAGCAAACTTTAATTTCTGTTTTCTTACATTCTGGCAGTCCTGGATAGAGGATTAGCGTGCCAAGGTACAGTGATGGTTTTTTTCTAACATAGAAAAATCCTTTCTACCTTTATGTAATCTATGATATATGTGGCAGGGCACTATGTGTACCTGCCACTTTAAGGCCCTGGAGCTGGCAGCCTCCAGGTGCATAATGAGGGCAGCCATTTTAGGCTCAGGGCTTCCTATATAAACAAGGCAGTTTGGCTGCCTAGAGGGAAGGCAATAACATTCCTTAGCTGGAGAGTTTCATCTGGAGGTAAGGGAGGAGCTGCAGGGGATGGTAGGAAGCTCCTGGTCCTGGGTACAACCAGAAACTACACGCTGCCGGGAGTGGGTGGCCTGGTGGGGCTCTTAGTGGTGTGGGAGCCCCCAGGAAATGCCATGCCAGTTA
This sequence comes from Crocodylus siamensis, assembly GCF_052110815.1. NCBI lineage: Eukaryota > Metazoa > Chordata > Crocodylia > Crocodylidae > Crocodylus > Crocodylus siamensis. The sequence continues at coordinate 72,942,915 of NC_143398.1, forward strand.
CCACCCCAGTGAAAGGAGGGTCAGGGCGCCTTAACCCCTAGCCCTCACCTTCGGGTGGGTTTTGCACACCAGAGGTAGTTGTGGGGGTACAAGCCCTGAGGAGGAGAGTTGGAGGCCAGGGGTGGCCAAAGCCACTTGAGCCCTGCAGGGGTTTGAGACCCCGAAGAGGGGAGTTGGGGCCAGGAATGGCTATGGCCACCTGAGCCCACCTGTGGAGGGGAGCCCTGAGTAAAGGGGGCATTATGAGCTGTGTGGAGCCCCCAGTGTGAGGGAGGGGCAGCATGTGGAGCCCTGTAAAAGGAGAGGGGGCTCAGCCAGAGAGAGAGAGCTGAGTCCTGACCCCAGTAAGTCCTCCAATGTGGGGAGGCAGAGTTTGGGTCGAATATAACACCAGTAGTATTACCATGACCTGCTGCCCAGGGGGGGAGTGAGAGTCCCCTGTGAGAGCCTGAGGCTCCTGTTGTGGTGTGAGGTAACCCCAACTCTCCACGTCTGTGGAAGAGGACCCAGAGAGGGGGACCCCAGGATAATAATATGGGTCATACAGTGAGGCCTGCCAGAGCTTCCCCTGACTGGCCCAGGTGGGTCAGAAGGGCAAGGAGGCCCACTGAGAGGGACACCCAAGAACCAGGGCCTGGGGTCCCGACTGTCCTGCAGGTGGGCCAGGGCTAGCGTGAGCCGAAGGTCCCAGTGAAGGGACCACACTGGAAGGGGAACTGGTGGCAGGGAGATATAGGCCCAATATGATGATGGCAGAATCTGTCTGAAGGGAAGAACTCAGTTGGGGGTCCTACAGCAGAATTCTGGGCCCCATCATGGGTGGGGGGGGACTGGCGCATATGAGAAGATCATGATGTCGTCAGCAAGGCTTGGGCTGCGGTGTAGGGGAGGAATGGAGTCTCAGATAGCACCCCCTAGCAGCGGGGCAGAAAATGGGCAGCTTCCCACCTAATTACATCTATTAATTAAACAATTAAGACCAAGGTGCGGTGGGTGAGAAGGCAGGTGGTTAGCCCAAGAACAGGTGGACTGGCCACATGGAGATGGGCCCCGGTAGGCCCCCTGTTACAATATAATCTCTTACAATAAGATTAATTACTGTCAGTGCATATAGTTGGTATGTATCTCAGAAAGTCAGAATGCCTCTTTCATAAACTCATGGACAAGAAGAGCTGGAGGGGATCTCCAGCTGTTGCACCCAGTCCACCCCCCTGCCTGAGTCAGGATCATCTCTATGCAAACCATCCCATACAAACCATAATCTAAACTTTAGTCTTTTACATAAGACTACCCTCAGCCATGACACAACACAAACCTAATACCCTAACTTGCCACAGGTAAAGCAGGGGAACTATGGTTGCCAATGTCCTGCTTCTATGAAAAGTTGTCATAATATGCTCGAGACACCAGGCAGAGGACCACATCCCCTGCTACAGAGGAAGACAAAAACCCTCACAGTCTATACCAACCTGACAAGGGGGTAAAATTCCTTCCTGGTGATTAGTCTGACCCTGAACAGAAGGGCAAGATGCCTCAGCTAGGAACCTCCAGCTTTGGTTTGAGCAGGAGCATTGGCACATCCCAGTCAAAGTCCCCAGCCTTGGCTGGAGCCAACACCCAATGCCTCTGAGGAAGGCTTAAAAGCATCCTGATGCATGTAGCAGAAAGTGGGGGTGGGAGCAACTAGCAAAGCCCAGAAGCATAGGAAATACCCATAACAGAACATAAGCATAGCTGTGCCTAGATCATTCCTGACCAGTGACTGTTCCGGCTCTTCTTGAACACTTCTAGTGTTCAACAAGTTGTGTAACAAGGAATGGAAATCTGGCTCAGTCCCAGCATCTGGTGGATGGACAATGAACAAAGGTCTGATGTCACAGTAAATCATTTATATTACGAATTATTTAAACAATCTCCCCTCCCATATAAAAAATATTGTCCCCCTACATCTCATTTAAGAGCACATGGTTCAGCAGCATCTTGAGAGAATGTCTGGCACTGGGTGCAGCTCAACATGAAGCAACTTTGATCCAGAGGGTAGAAGTAAAGCGAGGAAGAAGAAAGAAGCATGTTGTAAACTTAGACTCCAACTCAGACAACATATGGATCCGTGAAACTTATAACAACACTCTCGAATTGGGCTTGCCAGCCACAAACATTCATCAGGCATCTGACTTGTACATCTTACTTGTACTTTTACATGTACACCATGATCCAGAGGATTTATGGTTGCCTACTTAAACATTCAGCAACAACAAGAAGTCTATTGATAATTGCACCAGATCTTGACATTTAACCAGACCCAGATGTGGGCTGCTCTGCATGCTAATAAAATGGACTGCAACCCATGCAGCCAAAGGCTAAGTTTCTGCTACCAACATCGAAGTGCACTTCTTGGCCACTTAAGCTGTTGGGGCAACCTCTCTCTTGTCCTTGCCTTGCTGACATGCACGCAAGTCACTCTCTTCCAGGAAAACTTTTTCAAACCTAATTCACCTCACCTAGATATAGGTCTTTATATGATCCGTCTTGTTCCAAAAAACTTCAGATCTTTCCTTCCAGTCAAATAAAAAGATCATCATCCGCTAGTGTTCTTACTTGAGAAGCTTTTTTAAAAAATTGAGGGTTGCTCATTCCATTAGTGAAATATGGGGGAGGGGTTTTTTTGGGGGGGTGTTAAATTTATGACAGGACTTTATTTGATTTCTGTGCTGATTACATTAATGCTATAAACAGTGAGTGAACACCAAAGACAGGGAAAACAGTGCATCAAATAGAATCAAGAGCTTATTTACAAATAAGATAATTAGAGGATCTGTGTAATTTGATGTTTCTTGTGAATGCTGTTTTATGACTTCAGCCATGTTGGACCAGCCTATGTCACTGTGAAGGGGCAAATTATATTGACATTTTAGTATTACCACTGTGATGTAACAGTTTTGTTTGCCTATGTGGATAGGACAAAATCTTACTAGAACACCAGGGTTGTACAATATTTCACCAGCATGGTTGGTATAAACATAGTTCCAGTCTCTCTGCATGATTTCCCCTAACCATGTCATAATACAGTTTTGTCTTGCTTTAAATATATTATTCCTCTGAATTAAGTATAATTTAGTCATTTTTCCCACCACAGCCCACACTTGATTACAAAGCCAAATTGTTCTTCCAGAAACCACAATGTATGTGTTATAACAATACTCTGCACCAGTTGCTGATTAGTTGGAACATTTTTTTCCATCTGCATCATCCATTCATTCAGAAATATATTGTTTTATTAAGTTAAATCTAGCCATATGACAACAAAGCTCTTATTTCTGTTTATAAGTTTGTGTTCCATAAAATAGAAAAACATCTTTTTTTACGATTTACATTTTTAATTTATGATTACTTCACTTTTTCCTGTTTATACCATGTGTCTTCTTTAAAGCATAAAAAGCACAATTTCTACCTCCCACTGATGCAAAAAAACCCCAAAACAAAACGAAACAACTACCCAAAGCAAATATACATCCAAGACCTAGTCCAGAATGTGGTTTATATAGACAGATCTCTGCATGAAGACTGATAGACAGAGATTATCACTGTGGGCTACATGTTTGTCTGCATGCGTTTCATTTTAGGACCGGGCCCTAAAACAGTAAAATGCTAATTATATTAATCATTCCCATGCCCTAGCTTTTAAAAATGAAAATACAGAGTTTTGTATTGTCACAATTCTGGTTCTGATTTAAAACTAGAGCATTACTAGGTAATATGAACAGAACATTTTTCTAGTCATGAGGTATCTAGCATTCTGTGCTAATACCCATTATCAGGTACTGGATCTGACCTGCTTTTTTCACGGATCTGTCTGTCCATCTCACAACTCAAAATGCAAAATCACAAGTTTGAGGAGTGATTAGTTTTAGTAATTGTTGTGCTGCTTTCGTTGTGCAATTTACTTCTATAAATTAACACTTGGTGAATAATTTATCTAGTGAACCATGGCACAGTAATTTCCTTTATAATTTCATCCAATTGCTAGTAGAACTCATTTTGGGTTAGTTGCAATTGTTAATAAATCATTAGCAATCATTAACTTTGAGGTTGCAGTGATTGCTAATCAAGATTTCCAGGTTGTATTTCAACCTCTGTAGGGTCTACATTAATCAAATTACTGATGTTTTTTAAAATTGCACTATGTATTATGGCAACATCAGTCCAACCCTATCAAACTTACACGTTAGTTTTTTTCAGAAGAAGTATTAGTGCTATAGTTATATTTTAAAATAGTTGTGCTCACTCTGACTCAAAAAAATCAGGGGCTTTTTTCTGTTGGTTAAATTGGTTTAGAATGTTTGGGGCTGGTAATTTCTCATTGGTTGTACTACTAAGAATTCAATTGTTATGAGTAGTTACAAAGCTTGATAAACATTTAAAGACGTGATCCTGATCATAGTGTTTTGTTTGGCAATTAGTCAATTTGTATGCCTCTTAACTCAGGGCTGTCAAAAATCTTGCCTACATGTAAACCTGTTAACCTCCCCCCCCGGTCCAGTATCATGATAATATGCCTAGAATCCAAATTCTTTGTCTACTGTAGCCCCTTTGCATTACTGTAGCAGTAGAAAAAGGCTAGAAATTCAGTAGGTCTGGCCAGCTGACAATCTCCTTAGTTTCAGAACTGGAAGAAATAAACAAGAAAGCCTATTTTTACACTTTATTTTTATACTTTATATCTGTAAGAATGGTCCCTTGGGACTATAGGCTACCAAATATAAATTGAATCAGCCCTTTTAGTATTGGGGAGCTGGAAAGAGGCTCTAAACCCATTAGGGTCTTATACCAGTCATCCCCTGGCCAGATCCCCAAATCAGCTCCACTGTCTTGAACATTCATAGGTTCTGGTGATCCAATTTTGAGAACCTAGTCCTGAAAAATCAAGACCTGTTCCATAGATTCGTAGGGCTGGAGGGGACCCTGAAGGAACATTGGGGCCAGTCCCCTGCATAAGCAGGAAAGACATCTGGGGTCAGGTGACCATCCAGTCTTCTCTTGAAGATCTCTAGGGTAGATGATTGCACCACCTCTGGGGGAGATTGTTCCATAGTCTGGATACCCTAGTTGTGAAGAAACTTTTCCTAATGTTCAGCCTGAAACTGTCTTCCAGGAGTTTGTGGCTGTTGTTTCTAGTTTTTCTCCAGGGTGCCCTGGTGAACAGTTGTTCACCGAGCCCCTGATGTACGGCTCTGATATAGTGGTAAGCTACAATCAGGTCTCCTCTCAGCCTTCTTTTCTCTAGGCTGAAGAGGTCTCTCAGCCTCTCCTTTTATGGCTTGCCATGCAAGTCTCTGATCATATGGGTGGCTCTTCTCTGGACCCTCTTGAGCTTTAGCATGTCCTTGCTGAAGTGCGGTGCTCAGAACTGGACGCAATATTCCAGCTGTGGCCACACCAATATTGAGTAAAGTGGGAGAATCGCTTCTTTGGTTTTACTGGAGATGCATCGATTGATGCATGCCAGAGTTTTATTGGCCCTAGCGGCTGCTGCACTGCGTTGCCAGCTAATTTATTCTGGGGTCTATTGTTACACCCCGATCCCTTCCATTTGTAGTGCAGGTCAGGTTAGCGTTGCATAGCCTGTAGGTGTGCTGGGGGTTCTTCCTTCCCAGATGCAGTACTTTGCATTTCTCTCCGTTGAACCGCAGCTGGTTCCATTCTGCCCAACATGCCAGCCTGTCTAGGTCTGCTTATATTTGCTGCCTATCTGTGAGTGTGTCTGCACAACCCCATATCTTGGTGTCATCCACAAACTTGGCCAATGGGCTTTTCACCTCCTTGTCCAGGTCACTGATGAAGATGTTGAACAGCAGTGGGCCAAGTACCAACCCCTGGGGTATGCCGCTGCCCACATCTTGCCAGGACAACACCAATCCATTCATTTGGGCTCTGCATCCTACCTCACAACCAGTTTCACACCCAGTTGACAATCCCGCAGTTGAGCCTGATATCTCCCAGTTTTCTGATCAGTATCTTGTGGGATACCAGGTCAGAGGCTTTCTGGAAGTCGAGGTATATGATGTCAACTGCTTTTCGCTCATCCAGGTGACAAGTAACTTGATCATAGAAAGAAATGAGGCTGGTCAGACAAGACATGCCCATAGCGAAGCCGTGCTTGCTGTCATTAATTATCATGCCTTCTGCACGTTTGTCACATATAGCCTCTTTGAATGTTTCTAGGATTTTTCCTGGAATAGAAGTTAAGTTAATTGGCCTGTAGTTTCCTGGGTCCTTGCACTTCCCCTTCTTGAAGATGGGCACAACATTGGACCTCTTCCAGTCCTCTGGGATTTCTCCAGAGGCCCATGATTTTTGAAAGATCTTTGCCAGGAGCTCCGCAATTACTTTGGCTGACTCTTGCAGCACTCTTGAGTAGAAGTCATCTGGTCCTTCTGATTTATGTACACTTAATTTCTTTAATTGATCGTACATCAGTTCTATGGCAATGGTGGGAATGGCGTCATTCCCACCCTGCTCGTTCTGTGCCCTACCTGGCGTGTTGTTCCCCTTGGTCTTGTGAAAGACTGAGGCAAAGCAGTCATTTAGGAGTTCTGTTTTTTCTGAGTGGTAGTGACCAGGTATCCTGAGGCATTGAGCAATGGCCCCACATTCCCATTACTTTTGCTTTTACTTCCTATGTAGCTAAAGAAAGACTTCTTGTTGTCCTTGATTCTTGTAGCTACTTTTAGTTCAGTTTCTGCCTTAGCTTGCCTAATCTGGTTTCTACAAGTACAAGCCATTGTCAAGTAGTCTTCCTTAGAGGCTGTTCCAAGCTTACATTGTTTGTATGCCTCTTTCTTTTTCTGTAGGAGCACTGCAACATCCCTGCTTAGCCAAGAGGGTTTTTTGACCCTTCTGCTACTCTTTCTTCATACGGGAATGGATTTTCTCTGAGCCTTAAAAAGATTGTGTCCTTAAGGAATGACCATTCTTCTCGTGTTCCCTTTACCTGTGGTCCTTGGTCTCTCAGAGCATTCTCTACTAGTGACCTGAGCTTATTAAAATTTGTGTTTTTGAAGTCTAAGACTTTGAGTTTGGTATCTGTTTTGTCAGCCTTGCAACAGACTGTGAATGTAATGATTTCATGGTCACTATCACCTAGGCTGCCCTCTTATGTTTAAGTTGGTCACCAAGTCATCACCTTTGGCCAGGACCAGGTCAAGAAGTGCATTGCCTCTAGTTGGCTTGTGCACCTCCTGAGTCAAAAAAAAGCTCTTTGGTACTGTTCAGGAAGGAGTCTGATCAATCTGAGGTGGCTGAGCATTCCTCCCAGGAGTTGTCTGGGTAGTTGAAGTCACCTATGACAACTATGTCCCGTGCATACGCAGCCTCTGTTAGTTCATGGGCAAATGCTAGATCAAGTTCCTCCCCTTGGTTAGGCAGCCTGTAGTATATATCCACAGTCTCTCTCACTGTGCCTCCCCCGGAGCTTCACCCAGAAGGTTTCAAGCTGTTCTTCTTTGGGGCTGACATTGGCCTCTAGGGGGGTGGACTGCTCCTTCACAAAAAGGGCAACACCCCTGCCTCTCTTCCTTACCCGATTCCCTTCTGTGGAGAACATAGCCCTTTATGGCTATGCTTCAGTCGTGAAAGAAGTCCCACCAGGTCTCTGTGATCCCTACTAGATTGTAGTGGCCAGTGGAAAACAGGAGGACTAGTTCCTCCTGCTTGTTCCCCGTGCTTCTGGCATTGATGTACAGGCACCTAAGACCTACTGGGGTCACTGACTGCCTGCCGTGTTGAAGGGGAGCTGTTTTCTCAGCTCCAGTTAGCATTTCCCCAGCCCCCTGTGATCTTAGTTTAAAACCCTATCCAGGAGATTGGCCATCCTGGCCGAGAAAAGGGACTTTCCTTTCCATGTGAAGTGGATGCCATCTCTCCCCAGGATTCCTCTGTCCTTGAAGTGGGTGCTGTGGTCGTAAAAGCCTTCTTGGCGGCACCACTGTTGGAGATGCTGGTTCACCTCATTGATGCGTTCTTGCCTCCTTGGACTGTGGCGTGCAACAGGGAGCACAGAGGAAAATACCTGAGCCCCTGATCCTTTAAGCCTAGCTCCCAGAGCCTTGTAGTCACTTACGATGCGGTCTGCATTGCTACTGGCTGTGTCATTTGTTCCCACATGGATAAGGAGCATGGGGTAGTAATGTGTGGGCTGGAGAAGCCTGGGGATCCTCTCTGTGACATCACGAATCCATGCCCCAGGGAGACAGCAGACCTCCCGTGGTGTGGGATCTGGGTGGCAGATGTCTCCCTCCATTCCTCTCAACAGGGAGTCACCTATTACTATTACCCGACATCTTCTCTGGTTCCTCTGTTGCCTCACAGCCTGCCCGGTGGTAGCTGTTGGTGCAGCCTCCATTGCTGCACTCTCTGTTGCTGCAATCACTCCCAGTGATGCCTGGGCCCCATATCAGTTCCTCACCTGCACTGGAGGAATTGTTCCAGCAATGCGGGGTCTAATTCTGTGTCGTTTAGAACTAGAGGTGACTGCCTTCCATACGTCCGTGTCAGGTCCCTCTTGTGTTGCCATCCCACTGTGTGGTGTTCACTCCATGAGTGCTCTGGGGCTCAAGCACCCACTGAAAAAAATTAGCAGGTGTTCAGCACTTATGGAGACATTTGCAGACATTAACCCCCACCCCCCCCAAAAAAACAAATCACACTTTACCAGAAGAAGCAGCACGTTACTTTGACCTGTCTTTACAGTGTCTGTAAAGATTGGGTGCTTCAGGAGGGCTTTTTGGCAATTTCAGCTAAAGCTGGATTCAGTCAGCTATTAGATAAGTGTCAAAAAGCTCCACTGAAACACCTGATCTTTACAGATGCTGCAGAGCTGAGTTGAAGTAATGCACTGCCTCTTCTGAGCATGTGTGGGGCTTGGCACAGGAAAGCACTGTGTTAAAAGCAAAGTGCTGGTTTTTCTTCTTTTCTTTTTTTTAATGTCTGCAAGCATTCACCAGCGAAAAACAAAATTGGCACCTATGACCCGTTCTCTTATGGAACTATAATTAAAGAACTAGTGAAGAAATACCATATTTAGTTGAATGTAAGACAAGGCTTCCCACCCCCAATCTGGGGTGGGGAGGGGAGGAAACACTTTGTCTTAGATTTGCATACGAAGTGGGCTGTGGGGGGCAAGGCAAGGGGCTGCTTCAGCTCTTGAGTCTAGCCCTGAGTCTAACCCACTCTAGCCTTCTGTTCTCCCCTGCTTCCTTCTGCACTTCTGCCCCCCACTCTGCCTCCTTCCCGCCCTCCTTATTGTTAGTTCCTGCCCAGCCAATCAGCAGTGCCAACATTGCTGCATAGCCTAACAAGGGCTGCGTTTCCACGTTCTGTGCTCTGGTAGGGAACAGAGCTTGAACAGCATCTGACAGTAATTGAGGGAGGGAGGCGGGGGTAAAAAAGGGGCAGAAACTGGGCTGTGGAGGGGGTAGAGGCTGTGGGGATCTGAGGCTGGGGGCTGCCAATGGCAGGGGGACAGAAAGGTTTTAAGGGGAAGAAGTTGAGGGGCAGAGGGCAAGGGAACTACCTGATGCCCCAGCTACTGCTTTCCCTGCTCTAGCAGTGGCAGGAATGAGTTTAAGACAACTCTCCGATACTTAGATTCTGTACCTGGAAAATTATAACAAATTATATAGTATCTTATTATTAGGGGGTCATCATCTTAAATTCAGGGTCATCTTCAATTCAAGTAAATATGGTGACTGTATTGAAAGAGAGCTCTTTTCTCACAAGGCTGATGGGTAAATTCTAATCTTTGATCCAATGTTGTGGCCATAGGCAAGTAACTCAAATTCTCCATTTCCTATGGTGCAAAAAGAGATTACTGCTACTGATCACACTGGGGCCATTTTGAGGATTAATTAATTAATGCATGCAAAGCTCTTTGAGGAGTAAAATTGTAGAAAATATATTCACAAAATTCTGTTGTTTGTGATTTATTAGGAAATGTATGAATGGTACCCAAGGGTAATAACGTGCTTTTAAAAATAAAGCTGAAGCAATTAAATAGAGGGACAAGGATTTCTCAGTTATGGGGTACTGAACCCTGCTCCTAGTAGCATTTCTAGAGTGGGGCAGTAGCCCTAGGCACTGATTCAGAGAGGGCACCAGACTGGCAGTATTCAGGGAGTCCATAGCATGGGGCTGCTGCACCAAGTGTGTTGAGCTTGCCTCCCAGCCACAGCAGCCCAAGCCCAAGCCTGTGCTGCCCCAGCAGCAGCCACTGCAGACGTAGTAGCTACCCCCACAATGTGGAGAGCTCAACCATGGTAGCTAGGGCTCTACTCCTCATTCACCGGTAGTTATAATATCCCTGGCCTGTCCTCAACTTTGCCCTGAAGGAGTTTGCTGCACCTTGATATGCTCCTGAGTGCTGCATAGCATCATTTGAGGTCTGATTTATGCTACATGGCAAACCAGCTCTGGAGCCTCACCCTCCAGTAGCCACACTTCAGTGCTACAGCCTGCCCCAACAGTGGCTGCCAGTTGGTATTGGGGTCCTGTCCTTTACCGTTGTTCCACCTGAATCCTTTCATATTATAATAGCATGTGAGCACTGGAACTACGCTCTGCTGTTATTGCTTGCTGAAGGTAGGGTAAAAAGCTTATCACAGCATTCAAAATTAATAGGATAACCACTGCCATACAGTTACTGAAAGAGATGAGCAATATACAACATGTTAAAAAGACCAGTTGGCTAATATTTGTAAAGTTCTTTGATGAAAACATTTTGTCCAATTCTGACTTTTTATCATCGTTGCTTACCATACAAAGACCTTGCTACTTCTTGCTGTTAAAACTGATTTTCCATGGAATTCCATGTCACAGTCATGTAAATAACTTCAGACTCTATTCAAAGTGGTCTCATTAAAATGGATTCCAAAGCAATGAACAATAATTTGCCACTAATTGTAAAGTGGCTTTGATAAAAAAAACTTTGCAAAGGTTCCTAACAACACAGATTTTCCAGAGCTTGGCTGGTAATTGTCATTAAACCAAGAACAGTATGACCATTAATAGTTAAGTTAAATGCCATCCAGAGTTGTTTGTATCATTCATTGTTTAATTGCCTCTTTTATATCTTTATTTTCATAATTTATGGTACATGTGTATATGTCAAAGTTTGGTCTTTGTGATAGTTTTGCTTGAACTTGAAATAAACTACCCAAGGGGCATGTGGTTTGTTTTCAGAGAAATGAAAATTTCACATTTGACTTTTCTTAAACAAGTATAACTATACCTTTGTGGCTCTGATTTGTAGGTTCAGTTATAGAATTGATTACAACTGCAAAAAGACCATTAAGTTTAAAGTTGGAAAAATACACTGTAAAACATATGAAAATAAACATTCTTGAAGCAATAGTGGCAACATTTAGTCTCAATAACAGAATCATAGAAAAATAAGGCTAGAAAGAACTTCAAGACGTCGAGTCCAGGGTTGTTCAACCAGTGGCCATGGAGCTGTGTCTTTTGGCCCCCAAGACTCCTACAGATCCAAAAGTTTGTCAGCAGGGGAGCAATGGCAGTATTAATTGCTGCTTCCCCATTGCCAAAGTCCTGGAACCAGTGATGAGCCTGGTAAGCTGGATAGCATGGCCCTGCGTACTAAATCAGATGCATGAGGCCAGGGTGGTGCGAGCCAGAAGCTGTGACACCATGGGCCTGGAATTGGGCATGTGGCAGTTGGATCCAGACAGTGCAGTGCCAGGCTGGGGTGGGCCAGAGCAATGAGCAGAGCCAGATCTGGGCAGCAAAGGGCCCAATTCAGATGCCTGGGATCATGCTTATGGGTTTATGACCCACTATAACTCCTGAATCATTTTCTGCAGTATTGCAGTCTAGCTAGTCATTCCTTGGTTTGTATTTGAACATCTGATTGTTGCATCCTAAGTGCAAGTCTTTGCATTTGTTCTTATTGAATTTCATTGGATTAATTTTGAATCGGTTTCCCAGCACGTTTTATGACATCCTCCATAATTTTTTTGTTTAGTGAGGTCAGACTCTAATTCCTAGAATTCTCCTCTTTTCGTTCCTTAGAGTTATCTGGGACATCACCCTAAGTTCTTAAAGATAACAGTGGTTCTGCAAATACCTCAGCCAATTCTTTGAGTACTCCATGATGCATCTTGTCTGGCCCTGCAGACTTTAAGATATCCAGCTTCTTTAAGTACTATATTTACCCAAATCCAAGATGACGTAGAATTCAAGATGACCCCCCAGTAATTAGATTCTATCCGTGGAACAGTATATATTTGTTATAATTTTCCATGTATGAAATCTTGTTATTGGAGGGCTGTCTTACATTTATTTGTCCCCATCCACCACTGCAGTAGTGAAAGCAGTGGCAGAGAAGCAAGCATTGGGGAAAGCAGCAGCTGGGTGGGCAGGTGGTGGGGAGGCAAGTGGCAAGGGAACAGGGATTCATGTTGCCTTCCCTGCTGCCACTAGCCCCCCCCCCATTTTGCCTGCCTTGGTGCCTACAGCCCCAGCTTCCCTTGTTTCCCTGTAGCTACCTGCTGCACTGTCAGGCAGCTCTGCACCAGTTCCTGTGCTGCCCTATGCCTCCACGCTGGGTTCCCTACCACCCTGACTTCTGCACCACACTGTTTCTCTACATTGGGTCTTGTGCTGCCCTGTGCCTGTACACAGGGTCCCTCCTCACCCTGGTTCCCACACTGCCGTATAACTTTGCAGCGAGTAACTTTGCAGCGAGTTACGTGCTGCTCTGTGCCTCACCAAATGGATTTCTGCCACCACTTCTGGCTACGTTTTCACTTGATACTCAATTCTGAGACAAGGCTTTGTTTTCCCCATGTTGAATTGGCAGAGGCGAGGACCTCATTTGACCGTGACGTCTAACCTGTCATTTCTTTACTCAAGGTTGTTTATGTCCTTTCCTATCCTTGCTACTACCAGTTGTGTTTGTCATCTGACAGCTTACTATATGCATGAAGACTGAATTTAAAAAAGGCATTTAATACCTCAGCCTTTTCTGCATCGTCCACTTTTACAATGCCTTCCCGATTTAGCAAGACTTTCCTTGGTGTACCCTTCTAACTTATTTGTAGAATGCTTTTTATTGCCCCTTACATCCCTTGGTTGTTGTAACTTAATTTGCATCTTGGTCTTTCTCATTTTCTCTCTGAACGCCTATGCTATACTCTTAATTCATGCCTAGTAAATATAAAAAAGTCATTAATAACATTGTTATATAAGAGTGGTAGTTTAAAGTGTTTGCTAAATCAGTAGTATTGTTACATTATTTTTATTTGAAATAAAAATATCAAATATAGTGACTGTGGTCATACTATTTGCTATTGGTAAGTATTCAGACTGCTTTCAGATACTATGAGAATGTTTAAGAGATTCAGCAAGAATATTTATTTTTCTGAAAATTCATACTGTGGATGTACTAAATTTCTCATATATGATATGTTGTTTACTATTCTCCTGTTGTAAGGTTCAAATCAGAGAGAAGAAACCAATCCTATGACTTAAGTAACTAACCACATAACAAGAATAGCAAACAGCTGAGGGATTTTTAAAAAATATGTCATGAGAAGAAAATGACTTGCCTAAACTATTCTAACAATTCTGCACATGCCTGGGAATAGCAAACATATCAAGTGGAAACTAGTATTAGCCTGTGAATGATTTACTTACCAAACATGGATATGAGATTGCAAAGAGTTACCCTTGCAACACAAATCCTTACCTTTCAAATACTTGTAGCTAAGATTGCTTGATAGCTTACAGTATCTTTTGATTTTTTTTAATTAAATTAATCCCTTTTTGAGATAAGAGTTTATAATAGCTCCTTTTTGACACTTTTGTAAAATACCAGAATTTCTTTTATATCACTATTTGCCTAGCAAAATCGTATACACCATATAATTTCAAATGTGGATCGATGTTTACTTTAATCCATACAAGACCATATTTTTTTCAAGGGCAGAAATAATAAATACTCAGGAAATTGCTATTTGTATGACATTCTTTATCAATTAAGTTCACAGAGAAGGGAAAAAAAATCTGTCTGCCACATATAAGAATATTTATGTTGTTTCATGATCCATTAGACCAGATTATATTTCAAAGGTGAAAGGAAACTCAAGGATGTGGTGAAATGATTTTTGCAACTGGAAAATTCTAAAACCAGAAAGGCCTCATTTGAAAAATGAGCTAAAATTACTAACAGAACTATCTAGTGTCTGCCTTACTTTTTTAAAAATACTATTCCAGTACTTTGGCCGCCTACAGTGAAATATTTGTTTTCAGCCCTTGTACATGATGTAATTCTGATAAAGTATAGTGATGATACTGGAACTGTCAGTATGTTTGTGAACTAGTTTTAGTAAAAGTAAGGGGCTGGAAAAATTAAGTAACCTGGTATTCCTTTTCCACTGAGCTAATATTCTTTCATATGCCCAAACCTCCCCCGCCGCTTTTTTCTTTTGGTTGAATAATAGTATGCGGCACTTTTCCTGATTTACATATGGTTTTGCCATTTGCAGAATACTCTTCATTTTCCAATTAGATTGCTCATTATATACATAATTAAAGAAAAATCAGATTATGTTGATTAGCATAAATTATAAATTGTGTTACTAATTTCTTACATTCTACAAGGGATAATGTAAATTAAAAGGGTAATTTGGCCAAAATTACCTTTGTTAATTAATTTAAGCATTCATCAAATCCTATTACAAAGTGATCTTTTTGTGCATTGGAGATTGAAGGTGTAATTCTCAAGTATCAATACTAGCAATTAATCCTTGAAATTTCAAGAAGATTAAATAGAGAGAGAGCTTGGTTCTAAATATTTATTATTGCTATTACATTTGTTACCAGTAGCTGTTTAACAGTGATACCATGATCCTGATGTTTAACTATTCTAGATCTTTAACCATGATACTGTGAGTGTCGGAGGAATGAATAACAAACATTTGTTTATGACCAGAGTACAAATATGTAAATGTTATTTGCAGTGTAAAAGAGGACAAATAAAGGAGTTCTAAAGAACTGATATGAAATTTTATAAGCTTTAGTGTAAGTATAAGCTTTATTCAATGCAGAATTCATTTCAGTTTGTAATATTCTATGCCTGCAATTGTTTTCTTGAGCCCTGATCAGCAGGCTTGGATACACCAGTGAAATTAATGAGATGCACAGGTGCTGGGTTTGCCATTGAAGAACTTATTAAAGGACTGGGGTTTGGATATGTGCTTGTCTCCTAGATCCTCTGATTCAGGGAAATGTCCTACTGAAGTCCAGGAAAGTCCAGGTATTGCTCAAGGATTCTAGAAACCCAGGTCCATTTTTCCATGTGCATCTTGTGCATGTCATTTAGGCTGATATTCTCAGGTATTTAGGTGCTTATTTCCAGTGAATATCAGGCACATACATACTTTTGAGGATTTGGGTCTTAATCACTCTATAACTATAGCCACAAATGTTGTGAGAACAAATACATTTACGATTTTGAGCTGCTTAAATAACATGGCAAGGAAGGAAAGAAGTACCTAAGATACCCAGAAAGAGGGCTGCACAATTTGAAGTCCTTTTATTTACAGTATTCAGTGTACAGTATTTATAATGTATTCATTTCTTAGCCTGTAGACCATCTGGTAGTATTAATTTTGGATTTCTTCACCAAGTTTTCCATTGAATCCTAAACACCATAGATCTATATCTGAGGTGGAATATTATAATTGAGCCATTTTGAAGGCCCCAATTTTAGTTGTGAGTTACCTGCTGAAATTTTCAGCCTTTTAGCTGAAGTTTTCCAGACTTGGTTACTGCCCAAACTGAGTTTCATTTAAAACTGTAAGTGAAAAGGTCTCAGCTGTTCTTGAGGTTGAGGAAAATATTTCTTAACGTTCATTGTAGGTCCTTTAGAACAGATCTAATGCTGAAGTGGGTGAATGTAGAAACTTGAATTCTGACAAGAAAATTGTCCGTTGGGAGGAATTGGGCCTTTCATTGTTCCAGTAAAGTTAGCCAAGTTTCAGAATTTTTTTATTGATGGTTTCCTTATGCACAGTTGTTTTATACAACCATCTACCACTGTCCTGAAATAAATTAGGAAGCATTGTGCATGGGTGCAGGCCTACTTAAAGGCATATTGAAAAATATAGTGATCTAGTGCAATGAGTAGACTGACCATAAGGAAATCTGGGACATTCATCTGGGACATCTAGGACTCCCTGCCATATTCTCACAAGTCAGTGGGGGTGGGGTGTCATGCTGGGTAGGCAGCGGTGCCTGCCTGCCCACCTGCAAGGCTTTCTGTGCCACTCTGACTCCCATCTAGACTGTGCCCCGTGCCCCTGCGTTTCCAGGATGCCCATTATAATTCTTAACAACTAGCTAGGACCAGCCTCTGAAATCCAGGACTGTCCCTGTTAAACTGGGATGCATGGTCATCCTAGCATTGAAACATTCTTTATTCACTTTGCAGGAAATGGTGAAGGTATAATAGTGAATAGTGGTGGCATAATAATGTATAAGAAATAAAGTGCAGTGTGTAGTGAGCTGCTTTCTCTTCTGAGGTGGCTTGTTTATTGTATTTTTGCACAGTTAGGTAATTGGTGTACTCTCCATTTAAGAGAAGCCCAGGAAGTGACCCCTTGAGGGGAGGGGCTTGGTTCTACCCCCTTGCCCCAGCTCTGGCCATCCAAAATGGCAGCTCTGTGCTGCTGCTGTCAAGAGGCCTGGGCAGGAGGTGTGGGAACGGAGGCCCCCCTTCACCTTGTAGGCATGGTGGCATGATTACCTTGTAGGCTATCAGGGGCCTGATTGTGTGAAAAATGTAACTTGTGTAAGCAACCTAAAATCCTGCTTCTTTGTCACTCTTGAGTGTGCCTGTTCTGTGCTAAGCTGCTGGGAGCAGTATGTTTGAGAAGTCTTCTTGTTTAGAAAACAGATACACAGCCCCTGTTTAAGTTTAGTCCTTCCCTTATGGATGCAATATTCTAAAATGGGCACTACCAGGTATCAGAAGAAAAAACAAATTAAGTATGGGTTCCGTTGGAACAACACAAGAAATCAGTTGTCTATAGACTTAGAAACTGGAAACATTGTAGAGAACTGAACTATATGCAAAATCCAGATATCAACAAATGTAGAGCCAGCGATGAATGCTCTGTAATGACTGCCAGTAATAAGGCCAAAAGCAAGTACGGCACTCCAGTGCATGACACAGCAGGGTATACCTAGAAAGGCTGAGGAATCATTGGACTAGGTTAGCTTGGTAGTTACAGTGGAAAAAACCCCACTGCTCTGATCTTTATTTATGTAAACCCTTTACATCATTGGTGACCTGTAGGGGGTGCATGTGCACCCCCTGAGATTGGCAGTGCATCCCCTGCGAAAAGCACCGCCAACGCTGCTGGCAGCATCCGCGGGCAGTCCATGATTGCCTCTGGCTGCCGCTGCCAGCAGCATCTACGGGTGGTCACTGACCACTGGTTGGCGCTTCCTAGCCCCACCCCTCCCCCGCTGCCACTGTCAACACCTTCGCAGCTCCCTGCTCACCAACACCAACTGCTTGCCAGCACCGCGGCCACTGCCACCTGTGGGTGGTTGCTGTGTCTCCCCAGCCTCCAGGGGCACGCAGTGTTCATGGTTTACACTTAGACCAGTGATGTGGAAGCATTCTGGCCAGCCTGTTTAGGACAGGAGAATCCCATGCACCGCTACCGGCTTGGGAAGCAACTGGCTAGGCAGCAGCTCTACAGAAGAGGACCTGGGGGTTACAGTGGACAAGAAGCTGAATATAAGCCAACAATATGCCATTGTTGCAAAGGAAGCTAGTGGCATTCTAGGCTGTATTAATAGGATCACTGCCAGAAGATCAAGGGAAGTAATTATTCTGCTGTATTCTTTACTGGTGAGGCCACATCTGGAGTCCAGCGTCCAGTTTTAGGCCCCCACTACAGAAAGGATGTGGACAAGTTGGAGAGAGTCCAATGGAGGGCAGCAGAAATGGTGAGAGGGCTGGGGTACATGACTTCTGAAGAGAGGCCAAGGGAACTCTGCTTATTTAGTCTGAAGAAGAAAAGACTCAGGGGGGATTTAATAGCAGCTTTTAACTACCTGAAGTGTGATTCCAAAGAGGATGGAGCTAGACTGTTTTCAGTGGTGACAGGTGACAAAACAAGGAGCAATTGTCTCAAATTGCAGCAAGATAAGGTTAGATTGGATATGAGGAAAAACTTTCTTGCTGGGAGGGTGGTGAACCTAGAGAGGTGGTGGAATATCCATCCTTGGAGGTTTTTAGGGCCCAGCTCGACAAAGCCCTGGCTGGAATGATCTAGTTGGGGATGGTCCTACCTTTACCAGGCGGTTGGATTAGATGACCTCAGGTCCCTTCCAACTCTGATTTTCTATGATTCTAGATGACATCACATACAAATAGTCCACAGCAAGTGAATTCAGAATGCTAGACAATCTAGATCCAGTCAAATCAAGCTGGACAAAAATAGCAGCCAGTTAACTGCTTTCTGTACGTTGTATGGAAGATGGCATGTCAACAGGATGCCTTGAAGAGAATGCACAAAAGATATTCCAGGAAAAAGGTGTGTGGTATACTGGAAGGCCTGAGAAGAATCAGTTGTCATCACTGGTGAACTACTAGTACATAGGAACATCTGAGAACGGCACTTGCTGTTTAATAGCACTGTGTGCATAGTAACAAGAGTGAAACCCAAAACTGATTAATAGCAGAATATATATCAACATACAGAAACTGAGTTAATTGCTTACATCTAGAAAAAAGAAGCATCAAACTTAATTGAAATAAAGTGAAAATGCCAACAATTAAACCCTCCCTACAAGAACTGGAAGGTAATTGAGCATAGTGAGCAAGATTTGTACTGAGATTAGCAGAAAGTGAAGTCCTTTCCTTTTTCGTGTCCTTGTGACAAGATAGTTAGCAGAATTCACAGATTCTTTAGAATCTGACATGGCCAGTCTGTGACTGCTTTTGCCATGGCCTAGAAATTGCAGTGGCTTCATCAAAAATGATATGGGAGGAGCAGTGAATGGTACCAGGACAGCAATCTGAATCAGTCCTTTTGAAACTTGCAGCACAGCATCACACTTGAAACAAACTAAAATACTAAGATAAATGAAATAACACTACAATTAGACACTTTGTGAAGAGCAGCAGAGTAGCAAGAAGGAGCAAAAGTGGTAAGGGTATCAAGAGTGCCCACCAATGAGGTAAATTATATGTTCAGCTAGGAAAATGGATGATTTGCTTTTGTTACTGGATGTCAGAAATTACATTAGTATATGTATGCCCACACAGTAATAGCTGAAGCAGATTACAAACCCCTAGAGAACATTTTTGACATATCTTTAGGGTTGACATTGTTAAGACTTCAGCTCGTGGCCTTAAACCTATGAAGACAGAGTTGTGGCCTATAAAGTCGGGAGCTAAGGATAGGGGATAGATCAGTCTGGATAAGCCCACCATAAATATTTTCCTTCTTAGCATCCATTTTGCCACCGTGAGAGAGATCACAGGCCTATCCAGCCCAGCCCAATATTCGAACCCCGTATGTCATTCTAATTTTCTTGAAGCATGACCTGAACGTGAAATACTACCTCAAAAGAAAGGTTCTTTAATAAATCGTCCAATACAATTTCACAGAAGGACAGGAGACAAAGGAGAAAGAAGACTTGGAGAAGAATACAGTGTCAACAGATAAACTAGCTGAAATAGTAAAAGAACAGAGATGAGGATGTGGCAAGTATTTCAAAACGAATGATGGACTCAGGATGACCTGGGCCAAACCAAGCTCTGTTAGCTATCAGAATTTTAGAATGAAAAATAAAATTGACTCTGGAGGCCGGGCAGTGCCAAAAGGGCAGAAAATAATGATTCGAAAGAAAATGCATTAGGAGAGTCTGAAAAAGCTTCATGAGGGATTCATTGTTGCAGTACTATGTGTAAGGCACTTTATGCAAGTTTGCAAACGGTATGTTTGGCCAATGTGAATGCACAAGTGGAAGAAAGCTCAGAGCTTGTTGCATTTGTACCAAGTACTACAGGCAGAACTGGGAGTAATATATTGCAATTTGTGAAGTACTTAGCAGATCTACGCAGCAATTGCAACTGATTTTTTTCAGGAAGCCATTGCCTGTTGATGCTTGGTAATACTTGCACCTGTTTTTTGTTTGTTTTGGAAGTAACTCAACTGAACAACTCATTAGCCAGCACCGTGTTGAATCGCAGTAGAGTAATGTTCATGCATGCTATTTCTAATTAACTCATTTGGATAATGGACTACAATACACGTCTGAGGAGTTTTTGAAAATTGGTACAGAACTGTTGTTTCACATGCACAGAGAATAGCCTGTATTGCTTGTAGTCTAATGGTGAAACATATGAACAATTAGTCAAGCAGATGCTAACCAAGGTAAATGTAGATGGTGTAGACCCTTCTTTCTCTCTACTAACCCACCAAAAATGGGGCTTTTACCTGAACAAATATTAATGAACTGAAAACTCTAATTAGTAGAACCTGCCAAAAGCATCTTCTGATGCTCAGACTTGGAAATTATGACAAAATTAATCAGAGCCAGTGAGATGGAAGAAGACAAAAATTCTATCACAGTAAAAATGTTAGACCACTGAATCTCACTGGCATCCCTGAAATAACAGCACAAAGCCTGGGTGGTCAGTGACATGTTGACATGATAAATGGACCAGTAGAATAACTTTAGTTATATGATATAAAGGTAGAGAATGGATGGATGTATAAAGTCAAAATCTCAGGCACTGGGGATAGATCTTACTAGTGATAAAACTAGTTTTTATCCCCAGTGATAAAAACATGACCAATAATGCATTTGAAATGGCAAGTGAGGACAACACTAACTGCATTATTAACAAGCCCTCAGAACTGCCTAGAATGTGGAGAAGAGACCATACAAATATGTACTACAAAGCACAGTCACTGGATGGCACACTGGCAGTATGTGCAAGTACAAGAAGCAACACTTACACCAGATGTGGGAGAAGATTCAAACACAGTCTGCAAGAATTATGGTAAGTCCTTATGCCATTTGTTAAGCAGGAATTTTAGTAATGATATAATCATAGTTCTTATTTACGAGTCAATGTATAGTATTCATACACCGTAAGGAAGAGAAGCACAGGTAGTGGCTCTAAAGAATACTGCTTCTTGATCACTGTCCGGAGTGGCTGAGAACAGTGTGTTTTGAAATGCTGTTTAACAAAACCCTATTTTATGTATATATCTGCTTCTCTGAACCATTTGAATGAAGACAGTAATACATGTCCCTTGGGAACCACAAAAAGAGAGATAGCAATCTTTGCATTCAGGAAAGGTCAGGAACAGAAATTGTGCTTACTGCCTGTGTAAGGATAAAAAGCACTTTGTATCATAAGAAGGGTCAGGTACAACCAGGCCTTTACTGTACAGTGAATGAGATAGGGCTCTGGACAACATACACTGGGATTAAGTTACTGTTTATATGGTGTAGGTGATGGGTTTGGTGGTACGTGACTCCAAACATGGAGGCATGGCATATGTAGTCAATGGGAAGTTGGAAGTCATCAGCCAGGGTCAAGTAGCCATGAAAGACTCAGGCCAGAGTCCTTTCATTTTGGGCACTCTGCCTAGGTTCATGATCCTGTTCTACATGCAGTATGTCTACATATCTACTGAGCTGTGCCCTGGTGAGAGAGGTCCATGGCTCTGTGCATACCTGGGCGAATCCTGAAATTACTGTCGGGCAAAACCCCATGACTATTAGATGTTAGACAGGGGAAAGCTCTTGCATGTTTAAACCCACTAGTCTAGTGTTTAGGTCACTTGCCCAGGAGGCAAGAGATTCAGGTTTAAGGCCTTCCTCATATAGAGGGGGTTTGAAGATACATTCCTTTGACTTTCTAATTACTAGGCCATGGTTTAAGCACTGGATCCAGGAGGAAAAGAATAAGTGAGTATGTGGCCCAGTGAGATTGATGCTGCCCTGGTAGGGAAGCGGCCTGAGTGCTATCTGGGCCCTTGCTCCCAGGTGGCCAGGAACTTCCTCACTGGTCTTCATCCCTTTTATCCAATGAATATTAAATGCAAGGTGAAGTGGCTAAGTTTCAAGAGGCACGCTAGATGGTGGCTGTGACCTGGTGGTTGTAGTGCTGTGCAAGGAAGTTGAAGAGATGCAAGTTCAGACCCCTTTGTAAGGAGGCCAGACTGTAGCCCTGGGGTAAGTCAACCCCTAAAGCAGCATCACCCATGGCAGCAAACCCAGAGCAGCATACTGCCTTTGGCTACAGTTTCCAAATCTAGTTCTGATGCCAGATAACTCTGGGCCTCCAGCTTTTTGGGAACCAATCTGGACTTCTCCCATGCTTTGGGTGTCTAACCACTAAACTAGACCACCCATGGCCCGGTTCATAACACCCTTCTGGGAAAGGGAACCACTTCTTCTGCGAGAGCCCTAACCATTCAGCTACAGGGGAAAGTGTGAGCAAGGGGACTCCCTTGGTAAATCTATGCTGGGTATTTATGATCAGCCTTTCTTCCTCCAGATGCTTGCAAAGAGACTTCCTTTAGGACAGGGCTGGGCAATTATTTTGGACAGAGTACCACTTAGGGAGCTAGTGAGCTGTCACATGCTGGGTCAATACCCTCCTGCCCTCCCATCCCCTCTTCCCACCCTGAAACAGCTCACCAAAACTCCCTAAGTAGCCCTTGTACACAGCCAGAGGGATAGGGTGGGGCTGTGGGTGGATGGGGAGCAGCATCCAGGAGTGGGACGAGCCAGCGAGCTGGGGCTGGGATTGCGGTTGTGGGGTGGTGACAGCATGGGGCCAGGACAGAGCTGTGATCCACTCCCTGTATGTCCCTGCCCGTGGAACCGTGACCTGTCACAGGAACATGCAAGGAGCAGATCATGGCTCTGCCTCAGGCCCTAGCCCAGTGTTGTCACTGCCCCATGATCTCAGTCCCAGCCCTGCTCACCCATTCCACTCCTGGATGGGGCTCCCCACCCACCCACAGCCCCATCCCAGCCACCTGTCTATGCGGGTTCATACCCTGGTTGTGGGTGTGGGGCAAATGGGTCATGGCACCCAGGCAGCAGGGTTGGATCTAGCCGTGGCAGCCAGAAGGAGCTACCATTGGAACTGCCATGAAATGGAGTCTGGCTGCTGTACCACCCCAGCTTGCTGTGCACCTGGAGGTGGCACGACTGGCTGCCCATGCCATGGCCCTGGCTGCCCTCCATGCCTGGGACAAGTAGGGCAAGGGATCCACTATGGACTAGACAAAATGCCTTGTTAAGTCAGATCTGCCCACCCCTGCTTTAGGATATTCTCTAGTAAATTCTAGGTATTGAGGTGAGGCTTGCTAGTCTGTTGCTCCCTTTTCCAGTCCTGTGTATCTTACCCATCTCCTATGATTTTGTGAATATCATTGCCATAAGTTTTGAGATTTCCTCTGCCTGTTCCTTCAGTACCCTTCTGCAGCAGAAATTTGTTCTCCATGCAAGCTAGAAACCGACTCAACAATTTATCTTTGGTTATATTGTTCTTCCAGAAAATGCCCAGAAAATTGAAGTCCCCATGAGTACCATCTCAGAATTTTTGGATAATTTTGTCACCTCCTTAAAGAGTGCCTCATCTGACTCTTCTTCCTAATGGGGTGGCCTGTAATAAATCCCCACCATTATATCAGAGTGGTATCTTTTACTTTTTATCTTTATCTAAATGCATTATGCTCTGCTATCTTCTTCCTCCTGAACCAGGAAACAAGTGTATATATTTTTGACATACAAAGCCATACTACCACCTTTTCTCCTAACCTGTCCTTCCAAAACAGAGCATAGCTCTCAATGTTGACATTCCAGTCATAAGAACTGTCCCACGAGGTCTCTGCAATACCAGTCATATTATAGGTCCTTTCACAGGCTGCAGCTTCCAGCTCATCTTGTTTATTCCCCATACTTCTCACGTTTGTTGATATTTATTGGATATATTTTGCATTTTGACCTACTCATTTCCCTTTTGCATCCTTCATTGCTGTCCTGTAGTGCCCTGGTCCTTGCCCAGAGTTGAACTGCTTTTCTGGTCCTTTCCCATCTGGATTGTTGCTCTGTTGCCAGAGGGTTTTGTTCACCATTCCCTATGGAACATAGTTTAAAGCCCTCCTTACTAGGTTGGTCAGATGACACCCAAAGATGCTCTTTCTGGTTCTGGTCAGATGGATCCCAACTCTTGATAGCAGTTGTCCTCACCAATATCCACCCATTATCAAAAAATCCAAAGCCTTCACACCAACACCACTATTTCAGCCACTTGTTTACTTCCAGGATACAATATTCACTTCCTGGATCTCCTGGAGTCAACTCCCCAATGCTGCAAAGTAGCAGCGCAGGAAATGTCTGTATATTTCATAGTTAGTAGGGACAGAAGGGACCTGAGCAGATCATCAAGTTCGACCCCCTGCCATGGCAGGAAAGAGTACTGGGGTCAAACGACCCCAGCAAGGTGATTGTCAAGCCTCCTCCTAAAGGCCCCCAGGGTAGGAGCCAGTACCACTTTGCTTAGAAGTTGGTTGCAGATCCTAGCCACCCTGACAGTGAAGTAGTGCCTCCTGATGTCTAATCTGAATTTACTCTGTCAGCTTGTGACCATTATTTCTAGTCACTCCTAGTAGTGCTCAGGGGAACAGGGACTCCCCTAATGCCTGCTGGTCCCCTCTGACTAGTTTGTAACAGGCCACTAGATCCCCTCTCAGCCTTCTCTTTTGGAGGCTGAACAGGTTCAGGTCCTGTAGCCTGTCCTCGTAGGGCCTTCCCTGCTGCCCTCTGATCATGCAAGTGGCCCTCTTCTGGATCCTCTCCATGTTGTCCACATCCCTCTTGAAGTGCGGTGCCCAGAACTGGACACAGTACTCCAGCTGCAGTCTGCCCAATGCCACATAGAGGGGGAGGATCACCTCCTTGGACCTGCTTGAGATGCATCTGTGGATGCATGACAGTGTGCGGTTGGCCTTCCTGACTGCATCCCCACGCTGCCGGCTCATGTTCATCTTGGCATCAGTGATGACTCCAAGATCTCTTTCTGCCTCTGCACTGATGAGAAGGGAGTTCCCCAGCCTGTAGGTATGCTGCTGGTTCTTCCTCCCCAGGTGCATCACCTTGCACTTGTCAGTGTTGAATCCTGTCCTATTCTCATCCGCCCACTCCTGTAACCTGTCTAGGTCTGATTGTAGCCTATTCCTTCCGTCTAGCATGCCCACATCCCCTCACATCTTAGTGTCATCAGACAGCTCTGTAGCATCACATACCACACATCTGTGCTTGTCTGGAAATGCCCCATGGATGTGTGGGCAGCACGCATGTGCTGTATGAGGCACCACAGACCCATCTGTGGCACTGCAAACTGCACATGCCACATATGCAAGTGTTTGCTATGCTACTGATTTGCAGTGTAGTGGGGGTTTTTGACAGCAGGAGATCCCAGTGTTAAAAAAAAAAACCCGTGCCTGAAAAAAGCAGAGTGTGTACTGCCTCAATGGAGCAATATAATGGAGCATTATAATTCTGTTTTTCACCAATAAGGCATGCTGTAAGGGTGCAAACTTGGAAGCATTCAATTTGAAGTCCTTGGCTAGGGACAAAAATTACACATAAAGTGGTTTAAGTGATCAGAAACTGGTTCAAATCTGTAACAACACAAGTTCAGTGCACAAGTTCAGATGCAAAATCGCTGAAATCAGTTTAAGATAAACCTGGATGGATGTAGTATCAGACTTAACTGATTTAGGCTAACTCAGTTTATTGAACTTCTGTCCCAGATCCCCTCCAGAATCAAGTTAAGTCACAGTCCCCCAGCATCCCAGGATGCTTTGCACCTCCCCTACAAACCTTCCCTTACAGGGTGGGTGGACTAGTTGCACACTCCAGCAGAGCAAGGAGGTATGCTCTAGTGCCCCCCAGCTTCTGGCTTGAGCTACTGCAGGCATGTGGCTGCATTTCTGGAATCAAAAGTGAATGCCTGTTCACTTGCTTATTGGTTCAATCTACACAGTTTAGATTAACCTGCAAAGATTGAATCGATTCAGCCTCGGGCTTTTTGACTGCTTGTCAATCATGCTAATCATTCCCTCTGCCATGCATGTACTTAGCCCTTAGGGATGTACCCAAGAATACACATATTTACCAAAAATATTAGAGCTGTATTTTGGAGTGATCTGGTTGTAAGGTACTTTTCTTCTAAACTTTCTATATTCTGAGGCACAAATGAACATCCCCAGTGATGGTTACCTAAGGGAGGAACTGTGAGTAATTAAACATAAAAAGGTAATAGACCACACTTTTATACCATAATGTAAATCAACTGTTAATTTTAGATGAACTTTTTGTAACATATTTCTCTCATGGGTCAAAAGGCAGGGGAATTTTTCCATTGCCAAGCCACCAAAACAAACTACTACACAGAACATTATGCTTAGTGGCCAACACCTTACTACACAGAGGAAAAACATTGGAATTTGTCAGGTTTATACCAGAAACATAATCTTGTTTTCCTTTCCTTTCCTTTGCTTTCCTAACAGCTCCATATCAGCAAAAGCCTTAGCATAGCCTCGGTTAAACCAAACAACTTGCTTGTGCTTCTGTACCTTATTTAGATTGAGGAACCACTGCAGTGTATATTTTTGCAAACTGAAATTGTCTAAGGCCATGCCGTGTTACACTTAAGACATGATTAAACAGTTAATCACATCTTAAGGTGTGACCTGACCCACATATTCAATCAATCATGTGATAAAAAGAGGAGTAAGCCACAAAGTTATTTCACAAAAAATATGGAATAACTTATAAAAAATGTGGAATAACTGTGTGGCTGGTTTCTATCATGCCACTAATCGAACATGTGGCCAGGAAAACCCCTGCAGCTGGGAGCCAGGCTCAGCTGGTGGAACTCCCAGCCATGATTCCAGGATTTTTCTACACTGGCAAATAAGGTATGATAGGATCTGATGCATGATCCCCCAATCATGCCCTCTGCCATGCATGTGCCATGACCACATGCTCAGTTCTATGACAAAAACTCACCTAGGTGTATTACCAACAAAGTATCCACTCATTAGAATGCATGGTCAGGGGGTTACTAGGTGTTAGCCAGGATGCTCGTAGTGCATGGCAGGAGGCATGATTGTGGGATTGACATCAGATCCCATCATGCCTTTTACCTGCACATCTGGAGGGAGGCCCCAAGTAGCTGATTTTGCTGTTGTATCTGTACAGGCATACACTACTCCTGAGACATCCTGAGTAATATAGTCCTCATTGAAGTATTGATGAATTCAATCAGTGCACATACAGCTCACACAAAGGCTCTTCTAAAGGCATTAACCAAAGTAGGCCTCAGTGAGAATGGGACTAAGTACTGTATCATCATATATTCGTTATATGGTAATGCTTGACTTAGAATAGATTGGTTTAGATTGTAAACTGCTGGGAAAGTTCAGTTACATAGACTTCTCACAAGGCTAATGGATAAGGGTGATTGATAAGCCGGGACAGGACACTAAAATAGGGATAAAATCTACAAGGATTAAGATGACTGAGTAAACAAGTTTTCCCATTCACAGGGACTGTTGTATTATTTGGTGAGAACTAGGATGTGTATGCTGTAAACAAGGGTTGTTTTGATGGGTATGTAAAAAGGGCTGCTTAGGAACCCTTGATCCTTTGTACATGATTTAAGGGGCACTATGTGCTGTGCCTTACCACAAGCATCCTGAATAACATTTAGTAATCCCTTGGCCATGCATTTAGTTGTAGGTAATAAACCTAGGTGAGTTTTTGTCATAGAACTGAGCCTGTGGTTAATCTTTCTACATACGGAAGTATTCAGGGGACATATGCTCTGCAACTGCACAGACAGTATCCTGTGTATAGTGACTTGACCTGGAGATTTCCAGTGAGTAAGAGAGTGAGCTGCCACAAATTGAGCTAAAGCGATGGTTCTCTGTAACAACTCTGGATCAAGATGACGGGAACCTGTAGCATGCAGTAATCTACTTGCCAATGGGTTACTGTTGCCCTGGTACGAAAATAATAATGTAGGCCAGGAAAGAACGTTGCAGTTTGTATTGGTGAAGTTTGCTTTGCTTTCAAGCAGGGAAATGTTCCTTTGGTACAAACACCTGTATATCCCACGGATTTACACTTGTAAGATGATACCATTTACTTGCTATTGACTGCTGAAATCCTGTCTGATCCTCATTATTAAGGCCTAAAAAATTCTACTAAGAGTACTCAATCCCACTACAAAGGCACTTGGCAAAGTTTATGACTGGCCAGTTGACAGAGGCTAAGGTTGAACCAGTATTACTAGTTTCTTCAAATTGTGGGCTTTGTGGGCCACCACAAAGGGTATCCATACCAGTTTTTTTCCTTGGACCAAGGAAGTAGAAAAGCCAAAGGAGTCTCTGAGAGATGCAATTT
The DNA here is from genome assembly GCF_052110815.1 of Crocodylus siamensis. NCBI lineage: Eukaryota > Metazoa > Chordata > Crocodylia > Crocodylidae > Crocodylus > Crocodylus siamensis. The sequence continues at coordinate 72,971,457 of NC_143398.1, forward strand.
CAGCTTTCACTCTGGAACTACATATGCTGAAACAATGAATTACCTTGTTGATGTGAATAAAAGGGAATTTAAATTCACTAGACATACAAAAATGTAAAAAGGTGATTAAAATCATACAAGCTTTTTAGAAATGAACTTTAAAAAAAGGGAAGCTGCAGACTTTGGAGAGTGAGTTGTAAACCTGAACACAGGCATACAAGGAATCCCAGACAGCAAAGATTATGAGAGCTTGCCTCTGTAAATGGATAACCTAATACCTGAACTCCTGAAGCTAGATATTAAAGAAAAACTTCAGTTCTGTTGAAAAGAATTACAAAAACTCAGTGTGAAAGATAAGGAAGGAGGCCAACAAAGGCAGCTCTGTTAAAATCACTTTGCCTGATACAAAGGACAGGAAGAGGATCCTAATAATTGTTACATCTGCAGGAGACATTACTTGTGAGAGTAACAGGATTCTGATTTTCTTGACATAAGCCATATGGTGCAAGCAAGACAAAAACAGTTTATCCTCTTAAAAACCAGGAACTGGGGAAGGAGGGAGTATAGGCAGCACTCCCATTTCTGTAAAACTCTGCATTTTTTTAAGCCGAAGTGTTTATTTTAAAGGGAGTAAATGCTGGCAGACTTCAAGAAGATTACTAAAAAAAATGCATTTTGTATCTCTACAGATTATGGGGAAGTAAAGGATTGAGCTACCTAGACTGTCTGCATATCACGGATGTTACTGGAACATGAATACTTTAAAATGCTGATAAAACTCAAGCACTCTAACATATGAACTTACTCGATGTATCCTGGCTTATGATCACATCAATTCTTTGTTCACCAGACTTGGCTTATCTGACCTGTTCCTCCCCTCCTGACTGGATAAATTCTTACTATTCTCTATAGTGGTTTATTTTACTATCTTGAATAGTATGGTTTAATACCACTTGTGTATCTGATGTGTGCTTACCAGTATTTAGATGCATGCCAAACAAATGAATGCTAAACAAATGCATTAGTTTGGACTTAGTAGCATTTCATACCCTCTTTGTGCTTACTTCATGCAGACATAAGTGACTGGAGAAGGTGTAAAACAGTGGAGCAGACCAAGATATACATTGAGTCACTGGGTTGGGTAATCTCAGCCTAATGCTATCACACTCCTTTCGCACTTGAATTTTGGGTCTCCTATGGTGGTTTTGGCTAATTAATGCTTGTCTGCGCAGTTCAAAAAATCAGAAAGAGTCATGGATGAGGCAGGATTAAAAGACAATCTTCTCATATGAGGTTCTTTAGAAGTCAGCAGAAGAAAGCATGTGTTAATTGTTTAGCTGAGTTCAGAAGTAGAGGGGAGAGATGGGTTTTATACAATAGACAAATGGGTTTTATACGATAGACCTTTTTCCTGAGATGAGGAGTCTGAAATGAAAATCTCCCCCATTCCCTTTCTGTATTCCCAAAGACCCTCTGCTTTTCTGAGCTGCCCATCCACACTCTTTCTAAATGTCAAAGGAAATAGAATTTCATGTTGTTTTGAGTATTAGTGTTTTCAGAGGAATGGTTTGGGTAAGATCAAAGGACTTAAGAATGATAAGCAATACCATCTTGTGATTGTGTTATACCAGTGTTGTAAGCAACTTGGACTTGACAATCTGTGGTTTTCTCTGCCTAACTTTATCATCCCCTTTATGAAACTCCCTTGCCCTGACCTTGTTTAGCCCATCTCTGAGGCTTGTGACACTGTATCATAGGCTCATTCCTCCATATCTGATACCTTCAAGCCCTCAGGGAGCACTGTTCTAGAAGATGGGTGCTATCTTCTTTATTTTGTCGTATTTGCACCCCTATGGCTCCTTTGGGAACAGGCTTCTCTTTTGTTAAACTGCACCAGCTAGTGCGATCTCTGATTGTCAGTTCAGCCATATTTAAACAAAAGTAGTAGTACTTACTGGCAATTTATATATAGGTAGGAATCAGAAATAGCTGCTGGATATGGACACAAAAAAACCATCATCTGGCCAGCCTTCAGGGAAGATTTTCAAAGGCATACAATGGTTAATATCCCTTGTCTTCCAATGAGATTAAGAGGCCCAACTTCCCTTTGTGTGCTTGAAAATCTCCCCCATGGCAGTTTCTCATGTCTAAACTGTAGCAGAAATCAGTTCAGCCCTGGATGGCTTGTCTACATCTTTGGCAGAAGCCTTTCTTTAGTGCTGTGAGCCTCAAACACATAGCTGAGACTTAGGGAGTTGAAGTTGTTTCTACTAACTGCAAAGTTTGCTATGTACAAAAAATGTTGGATTTTCCTGTTCTGATACAAATATACACATTAGCTTTTGTTTCACTTTTCCACCCACCTGTTTGAAGTTTAGAGTGCACATAAAATACTAGCTTCCTTCTTTTCTTACAAAACTTAAATTGACAGTCTGTAAAAATGCATCTTTGGTGATAGGAAATCCTTCCTTTCATTGTCTTATTTATCCATTGGTTTAAACAGACAACTTCTGAAACAATTAAAAAGTTCCAGGCACTTAATCTGATTAACTCTTGCTTTGCCTGGCTATAGTTTTTGCAAAACACACTAAGTATTATTAGCACATCCAAAATTCTCAGCAGCTTTACTGCTTAGTATGGCATATTACCCTAGGTAGGATGACCATATGTCCCAGTTTAGCTGGGATAGTCCCGGATTTCAGAGGCTGGTCCTGGCTGGCTATTGAGAATTTCAATGGGCATCCCAGAAATGCAGGGACATAGGGTACAGTCTGGCTCAGAGTTGAAACAGCATGGAGCACTTTGCTTGCCCAGCATGCCACACTGTCCCTGCCAACTTATTGACTTATGAGAGCTCTGGGAGGTGTGGACACTGTCCCAGATGTACCAGATGGATGTTGCAGATTGCCTTATGGTCGGGCTGACCCTACGGCAGTGGTTCTCAAGCTTTTTAGCTTCAAGGTGGTGGTATGGTATGAGGGGCAGGCCAGGATTGTTTTGTGAATAAAAATTCTGACCAGACAATTTGTAACTGAAACTGTAGATTTGGCCATATCTAATATTGGGTTTTACCAATATCATCTTTTATATAAGTTGATATTTATCGCTTGTTTTGTCCTCTGAAAGTATTTGTGGTTTCAGATTCCCAAAGACTTTTGTCCTCTGAAAGACTTGTGGTTTCAGATTCCCAGCACCCAAGACTGGTGTCCGTGCCCACCCCAGTTACATTACCAGTGAGCAGAGAGTGGTGTGTTGTGGGTACTCAACCTAAACATTTTTTTCATTTTAAATGGAACTCCGAAATAACATCAAAATTAGCTCACACAACTATTAAGAACATCTGGCAGAAGGGCTGCGTCGCAATATATTTTATAACACCTTTTATGCTAGGATCTCCCAGCATTCTGTTGATGTGAATGAATGCTCCCAATATGCCTGTGACTGTAATGTCTTTGGAGTAGCTTGTATTACCATAGGTCCCAGAAGCCCAGTCATGAACCTGGAGCCATTATTCCAGGCACCATACAAACACAAATAAAAAGATGATTCACACTCCCTTAGGTGCAGAGTTACAGACACCACTGTTTATCTGAGTGAGTGGCAGTCAGCCTTAAAAGAAGTGCCTGATTTTCAGCTGTGGTGCAGTTTTGTAGAAGATGAATCTACCATCAGTAAAGTGTGTTCTCTTTTAGTTTCTTGGACTTGTATGTCATTCAGTCTTTGTGACTCAGCTTGCAATTATATATACTGTGAGTATAGTGTAATGTTTTGGATTTTCATTTGATGGAATAACTCGCTGGCAGCGGCTATGCTAAGGAAAACAAATTAGAGAGACGGTAAGTTCTCAGGACAGCTGGAAATAAAATCTAAATGGTTTTACTGCCAGTCTCCGTTCTAACTATTTGACAATATTAGTGAACCACATTGTTTTTGCAAGAATAGATAGATCTGTATAGATGCCATATTGCTGTTGGAGTGGCAGAGTAGGTGAATAACTCAGATTATTGAAAAGAAAGAGATGCCGAAAAGACATGCTACTAACATACTACTGATATACGCTAATTTTATCAAACGGTTTCCAAACAATTCTGGAAGTTTGCATAGCTTTCGGCTGCAATAAATCAAATAAAAAAAGATGTTCTATCTAGTAAATGATGAATCAGGTTCAAAAAGCTTTCTAATCTGGAGGGCCAGGTCTCATTCCTATTAAATGTGATGGAAATTTGGCCAAGCTAGCTACCAAAAGGATGTTAACTAATTGCTTCTTTGAAACTCAGAACTATCAGCCTGATCTGGCAATCCTGGAAAAAGACCCCAGGCATTTTGCCTGTGAAAGGATTGGAGGATGGGGCCAGATGCCATTTCTAGTACCTGTTATTACCTGCAGTGGATTTGCAGTGAATTTATAATACTTTGATCATTACATGTGAAGTTTTGCAGTTGTTTTTGCTCATTCTGGCATGCTGCTTGGAGTGATTCTGTTATATAGAACTGGTCAGAAACCTGACAAAGTCGTCAGATTCAGAGATGAGAAACTAACATCATTACAAAATAATTCTGAAATTACAAATAGCCCCTGAATCCTGCTTCCTTTCCATCCTCCACTCATGGCAACCCCTCCTGAAAACTAAGCATTCTTTTCATTCCCAGCACGTGATGTCTGAGATAGAAAGCTAGTAAATAAAATTAAATATATTTAGGAGACTGGAGTGCTGAAATCTAAAAAAACTGAGGTATTAAAAGCAGCATTTAAAAAGCAACTGCATTCTTTTTAGATAAATTTAATAATGTTTCTGTCAAATGGAAACTCGGAGCCATACTGTTAAAAATTAGGATCTGGTTTAGTATTCATATTCGGGAACTCTTTTTTTCCCCTTTGCTGTCTGAAACTGCCCATAAACTTTTCTGTGATTATTTTAAAATACACCAGAAATATATATGTTGTATAGGTTTTCACTCTGTCTCAAGAATACAGAAAAAACAGAGGAACCCATTCCCATTTTCTCTTGCTTATTACAAACATTTTAACATGTCACCTTCCTAGTGTGTAAACTTCCCACTATTTTTAATGAAATTATTTGGATACGTAAAGGAGCAAGCTCTGGTCTTCAGAGGTTTGCTCCAATACCAGCTGAAGCCAACAAAGAGTCATTCTTTTCTAAAAGAAACCAAGTCAGTCTTTTCTAAAAGAAAAATATTTTTGTGGAAGAAGATTCCTTTCTGCCTGTCTATTGTTGTGTGATCAGCACTAAAATGTGAGAAGGTGGGAATGCAATTTGGACAAAACCCAAAAGATTATTACAGCGACCATAATTGCTTGCAGATGGTGCAGGTAGGCATATAGATTTTTCTTTGGTTTCAGAGACTGCTTCTGTGCTATTTTGCAAATGTTGTTTTTTTCTGTTGAGATGGTTCCTATCTTAATTACATCTGTAGGAAACAAGAGCAAGTGTAAAGAGCAAATGTTAGATACCAAAAAAAAAAAAGGAAAATGTATTAAATATGTGAAATGATGATGCAAGTTAGGGTGGATACAATCTTCCTTTTCCTTCTAGACTTATGGACTACGTCATGACATGGTAAAGAACGATTGAAATGTGTTGTCAGCTAAATTAAGAGATGAAGTGCAAGCCAAACTCCTTTACATTACCCTAAAGTTCCTTAGACTCAGTTACCTGATTTATCCAGGTGTAATTGTCAGGGGGTGCATCTACATGTGCACTTTACTACATGTGCACAGAGAAGATTAACTTCACAGTAAAGCTTCATCATCTACATGTGCGCTGGTATTAGAGTGCAGTAACCTAATTAATTCCACCATAAGATAGTACTTTGGGGACAGTACTATCTTATGATGGAGTAATTCACTGCACTGAAATGCATGTGTAGCTGCTGACCTCAGAAGCAATTTATACATTCAAACATGCTTTGTAGCAGCACAAGAAGCAGTGGCACAAATATGCTGAGGGACCAGTTGTACTACTTAGAGCAAACTGCTCTTGCCCAATTCTTCCCAGCTCTTCAGCCAGGGGAGGATAGAAGCTGGGGCTAGTTCTTGTGCTGGCCCCAGCAGTATAAAAACATGCCCTATGCGAAGCTTCAGGTGATGATTCAATTCGGAGGAGATTTGGCTCGATTGGCTGACTCTCTGAATCTGAATCGAATCAGGGGACCAATTTAAAGGTCTGAATTGATTCAAAGTTTTCTGAATCTTTGGAAAAGATTCGGGGAGCTTTGATGATTTGGGCAGTCCCTGGTGGCTACATAAGGGAGCTGCAGCCAATCTGAGCTGGTAAGTACTAGGGATGGGGGAGAGAGGCCTGGGGGAGGGGATCATGGGGGGAACCCTGGCAGTCCCCCTGACCCCCCTGCTCCTTCCCAACCCCTGCCTGCTCCCCCAACCCCTCATGGCTGCCCCTGCCCACCCCAGCTCGGTACTTTAAAGAAAAGTCCTGGTGCTCACTGGATGCTGCCGGGTGAGTGGGCAATCCCCACTGCCCCCTACTGCTCCACACTGCATGGGGGGCTCTGCCATGAGCCACCTGACCCCCTTGCTCCCTCAGCCCCCCCATGGGTGCCCCACCTGGGCCACCTCTGGCCCTTTAAGAAAAAAAAACAAAAAACAAGAAAAGCCCCAGGACTCACTGCTCCTGGTGCAGCCTTGGGGCTTCGGAGGCTTGTGCAGACCCCTCACGTGGCGCAGGGCAGTGGGGATTGCCCACTGCCAGGAGGAGTGGTGAGTGTGGGAGTTTTCTCCGTTTTTGTGTTTTTTTCCTTAAAGGACCAGAGCTGGCCTGGGTGGGACACCTGTGGGGGGAAGGGGTTGGGGGGCTCATGCAGCATGGGGCAATGTGGGGCAGCAGGGATTGCCCCCCCCACCCGGCAGCACCTGCTGAGCTGGGTTTTTTATTTTTTTAATAAGAGCTGGGAGCTGGGGTAGGCGGGCAGCTGTTGCTGGGCTGGGAGAGCAGGCGGGGGATAGGCCTCCCTGATTCAGAGATTCGGCTGAATCTAATCGGGACAGTGATTTGAATCACCAAATCAGCCAAATCTGAGTCCGAAGCAAATACTAGCCGCTTTGCACAGGCCTAGTGCCCTGATGAGCATTTCCTGAGGGCTATTTGCCCTCAGGAGAATCTCAGTCCTGGCCACTTAGTGTCTGGGGACACTATTCCCTTGTGCCAGCTGGACTGCCACAGCAGCCCAGATCTCTAGTGCCCTCTGTACCCTGTACCTACGGCAGCAGTTTGGCAGTAGGGACTGCCATCTGGCTGAGATCTGTTACCACCTATGACAGCATCCACCCCTCAGACCTGCAGTCCCATGGCTCTGTGCCTGCCAGACTTGGGCAGGGACCTCATGGCCACCTGAGCTGTGGTATGAGCACTCCAGCAGACTTGCCCAAACCTCTGGGCCAGTAGGCTATGGCTGCACAGCAGCAGCAGCACTTTCCACTCCCAGGACTGATGGAGGCATGGACCTTCACCCTAGGAATCCAGGACCTGATTGTCAGGGATGTTGCTATCCCATAGTGATCATGGTGGATGCTGCATACCTGCTCAGCCCCCGGCTGCTGCACCTCTTCCTGGGGCCCCTGGATGCTCAGGAGTAACACTATAATGAGTCCCTCGCCTGCTGCTGATGCGCCATGATGTTTGGCTGGCTGAAGGGATGCTGGCAGAGCCTCACCATGCACCTGGAGGCTGAACTGCAGCACGTACTCAACATCATCATGGTGGCTTGTGTCCTGCATAGTATGTGCGAGTCCTGGGGAGAGGTCTTGGAGCCCTAGTGGATGAAGAAGGCTTGCTGTGACTCACAGCGCAGCAAAACTGGCCAGCCAAGAACAATGTTGCAGGCAACAGTAGCACGTGAGAGCAAGAGTGCATGAGGCCATCACTGCCCACCTGTAGGTCCATGCCCCCATGTAGGGCACCAGCCTTCTCACCACCTGCACTGGGACACCCACCCAGGGGCTACCATCCCCACCCACTGCCAGGAATGCAACATCATAGGCAGTGTGTTTGCAGTGAAAACAAAGGCAACTTTATTCCCTCTCCTTCTCCCCAAAACTTCCCCAACAATGACAAATTCCCACAGTACCCTAAATGCAACCCTTCACCACCCCACCACCTTTCACTCAGGGCCCCCTGTGTACAAATCCATTCCAAACCAAAAACAACATAGAAACTATTTACATGAGCACAAGGGGGAAGAGAGTGGGTCCTTAGGGGCAGGGGAAACACTAGAGAAGGAGGCAGAGGGAGTAGAGATTCAGGAGTTGGTTGGGCCTCAGACCAGTGTGCAGCCACCCCATGCGCAGGGGCCATAACAATGGGACTGGGGCCCCAGCTGCTCTGGGGAGGCTGGGTGCTTCTTCCCAAGGGCTGCCACTGCAGGTAGGCCCAAGACTGGGAAGGGGGCCCCACCTACAGGGATCCTCCCAGGGACAGCCTGTGGCACCCAGCTTCTCCTGCTACCAGATTAGATGTGGTGCTCCATGACCCCCGGGTCCTGAACCACCAGCTCTACTGGGTGCGGAGCTGTGGCCTGATGGGCAGATGGCCCTGGTGATGCCACCACCTGTCCCCTGCCCTCAGGGCAGGGACCAGCTCCATCCAGCTGGGAATGCTGACAAGTGAGGTTGCCATCCCTCCCAAATTGCCTGGGAGTCTGCCAGAATCAGCATCAATCTCCTGGTGACTATTGGAAGCAATCTGGAAGCACATGCTGCGTCACTGGGGTGTGCAGCATCCCCATCCTGCAGGGGGAATCTCCTGGAATAGCTTCAGTCAAGTTGGCAACCCTACTGGCAAGGGGGAGGGGGGAGGCTGTCCTACCCTTGCATGGCAGAGGAGTGGGGGTTGGGAGAAGTGGGAATGAAGTGGCAGAGACAGGCTTGGAGTACATGCAGGGCACAAGGAAAAGTGGCCCAGGGGAGAAGGGAAGAGGGAAGTGGGAAGAGGCTCCCAGTTCCCCATGCACTGTGTGGGACTTACCTGGCCTGAATGACAGGTGGTCACCTTGGCTGGAAATCTGTAGTTCCTGGGTTGTGGCAGGGGGCTGGACCCAGACCTGGCTTCTGATGGGGGTGAGGCCTGGTGCCAAGGTTGCTGGGGTGTGGCACCCCGACCTGCTCCTCGGCTTCCTCCATGCTCTTGCTGCTGTCATGTAGGAGCCAGCGGTCCTGTCACTGCAGCCTCGCCTTGGGCCTGGACGTGGCAGTGGGTCATGCCTGTGGTGTGTCGTCTTCCTTTCTGTCACTCCCTGTATGGCTGGGTGGCCTGGAAGAAGGTCCTGCTTCCAGGAACTCTGGTAAAGTCACTCGCCTGGCTGCCACAGGCTCCTCTCCTCCCCTGCTGGCAGAGGAGTAGCGGGGGGCTCTGTGTCAGCCCGAGGATGCAGTCGAGCTCCTCATTGTGGGCATGATGGATCACCCTGCCCCCGAGCACAGGTTGGCATCATGCACAGCATGAAACTCCCAGCATGGGCCTTGGTCTGGCACTGCTGCAGCATGGCCTCCTGGCCTCAAATGGCTAGGAGGTCAGTCACCTCCTTGGGCTGCCAGCTGAGTCCCCTTGTGTCTGGCCTGGGCAGACTCCTGCATCTAGGTCTCCCAACATGCCTCACCATGGTAAGTCATGGTCCCTGCAGCAGATCTTCAGGCCTCCTGCCACTCTGTGCTGCCAGCAGCTGAGGCCAGGGTGGCTCAGCCTCTGGAGCAGTGACATGGGTGCCCCATGTGCCCAACTGTAAGGCAACCCAGCTGGACCTGGGCTCAGGATAGGCTCTGGGTGCCAGGCAGGCTCAGCAGCAGACAGCTGCAAGCCATGCAGCATGCTGGAGCAGCAGGGGCACAAATATAGCATAGAGATGTTCTGATTTGCAGCCAGAGCATCTCCCTGGAGGACCAAGCCTCCATTTGCTCTGGTGCACGCTGCTATTGAGTGCTTTGTCCTGCTCCTTTTTGTGCCATTTTTTGTTGCTACTGGGAACTTCCGGTGGCAAGTTTTTAACATTCACTGTGGGCAGTGTACTGGCACATCTGGATGTGCCCCAGAAATCTAAAATGTTGTAATTTACATGCTGAAGAAGCTGAAACAAGGTGCAAGTTATGATGTATGAGAACATTGTAAATTAAAATGAAACTTGACCATCAATAATGTAGATGTTCTTGAATACTTCTACTAATAATTTTTCATGCCTTCTCCTTGACATTTAAACATGAATTACACCATTTTAAGCACAATGGAATAAATTCTGAGGTGATGGGAACAGTGGTGGGTGGGTAAGTGATTAAGTTGCATAGAATAAGTAATTCTGGTAAGTCCCAGAAATAGTTATAAGTTACATCACTTAATATTTTTGCCCAGAAATTTGTCCCAGTGAGTTCTTTCACAGATATTCCCTACAGTGAATTTGGAGGATAGCCATATAGTTTTAATCTATCCACTCATTCCTGAGGTTCAGAATCGCTCTAGAATGGTTAGGTATGGATTCTAAGCAGCTTGGTAATTATGTGAGAGAAAGTTTTCTGTAGCTGTTTCCCTATTTTTGTTGCTCAAATATCAATGAAAATCAGTCCATTTGTGTAAGTGTCACTAGGAAATTGTATGAGGTCTTTCTTTCTTCCCATATGAGGTAAGATAGAATGAAACAAAATAGGCCACATGACAGATATTGGGTAGTGGTGGAGGACATTACTTTGCATGTGTTCAGAGCTGTTCATCATTTCTATAAAACTACGTTGTTTTGGGTGACCTCTGTACAAATGCAGGGGTGACATATTTACAATGTCCTTCTTCAATTAAATATTTAAAAAATGTTGTTCTCTGTTTGAAGGACGCATAGTCTTATGAACATAGACCTTGGTACCAAGAGCTACTCTTAGTTAACATAGACTTTCTTTGTTATGTTGGGAAACCTCTTGATTTTCCCTATCTAAAGAATGGAGATAGTAATGCTGACCTCATAGGATTGTAGTGGGAATCAGTTAATTAATGTGTGTAAAGTGCTTTAAAGACATAAACACTATTATTACTTTTACGTCATTGAACTTTATGGGGTCAGGAGGGAAATCCATCATCTGTAACCTCTTTGTCCATTGGGTTCTGTAGTAACTGCCCCCTAAAATACAGTATTCAGATCAGTCTGTGTACCCTTTACACTTGGTGGTCATCTATTCCTTCAATAAATCTTCAAAATGGCCAGTGTCTTTCCAATGCCATCTATTACCCCTTTTTTTTTTAGTAATTAAAACAATAAATTGTTTGATTATTGTTTTACAATGCTGTTCAAAGCCAAAGAGTTTTCCATGCTTCAGCATGATTTGATGTTCAAGGTAGCTGTGATCTTTTCTATCATGATTGATTCATATAATGTAAAGCCTGTAATTTCCCAGGCAAACAGTAAAATTCTATTTAAAAACTGGAAGCACTATTTAAAATGAAACAGTTTTGAAACTTACAAATTTATCTTGCATTGAATGTGTAGCAGCCTTAGGTAGGTATTTGTGACAGAGGTCCATCCCTGGGCCTGTCTAACATAGGCCTGACCCTCTGTCTCTGGGCGACCCACCCACCTCTCTGGCCTGCCATGCCTTGATGGAACAATAATTATGATGTTACTCAGGCGGGAGGCTGCCCATTTACTACCCCGATGCTAGGGGTTGCTATCTACCACTCCAAACCTCCCCTACACAGTGGCCCATGCCTTGCAGATGGCATATAGATGTTGACCTGCACCCTAGGGTGCTGGGGTCTGTCACGCCCCTAACGCCGGTGCACCCTTGACCTGCGAGCCTGGGTTGGCACGACTGGCTTGGCGCGAGGAGGGGGATTTATGACCGGGCAGGTGGGTGATAACGGTGAGCAGGAGTCAGTATGATTTAAACACAGTGTGATGGTTACACAGAAAAGTTTATTTTACTTACGCTACTGATGGCTTGCAGCATAGGGAGAGGAGCTGATTGATTCAGTTACAGCATGCAGATATCATGTTACCCAGCACTTACAGGGTGGGTAAGACAGTTGCTTCCGAGCGATTCATATAAGCCGTTGCAGTCTGGAGATTACTAAGAGCTCTTGATAAGAAAGATAACGTCAAAGATAAACGGACCGGTAAGACAAGACGGGGTACGCCAAAAAGATAACGTAGGCGGAGAGATGCACAATTTGTTCTTCTTGAGTGTATACGCAGTTCTCTGCTCTCTATTCTTTTCTTGGGCGGAAGTTCCTTCAAAGTTTTATTCATAGTTTCATAGTTTCATAGTAGCTAGAGTCAGAAGGGACCTAGGTAGATCATCTAGTCCGACCCCCTGCCTTGGCAGGAAAGAGCACCGGGGTCAGATGACCCCGGCAAGGTGCTCATCTAACTTCCTTTTAAAAATCCCCAGGCTAGGAGCCTGCACCACTTCCCCTGGAAGCTGGTTCCAGGCCCTAGCCGCCCTGACTGTGAAGTAGCGCCTCCTAATATCTAATCTAAACTTACCCTCCGCCAGCTTGTGACCGTTATTCCTGGTCACTCCTGGCAGCGCATGGGGGAACAGGGACTCCCCCAATACCCGCTGATCCCCCCTGACCAGTTTGTAGCAGGCCACAAGGTCCCCCCTTAACCTTCTCTTGTGGAGGCTAAACAGGTTCAGGTCCCGTAGCCTCTCCTCATAAGGCCTGCCCTGCTGACCCTTGATCATACGAGTGGCCCTCCTCTGAACTCTTTCCATATCGTCCACGTCCCTCTTGAAGTGTGGTGCCCAGAACTGGACGCAGTACTCCAGCTGCGGCCTGACCAGTGCCGCATAGAGGGGGAGGATCACCTCCCTGGACCTGCTCGAGATGCATCTGTGGATGCATGACAGGGTACGGTTGGCCTTCTTGACTGCCTCCCCACACTGCCGGCGCATGTTCATCGTGGAGTCAGTGACGACTCCAAGATCCTTTTCCGTCTCCGTGCTGGCACAGGTGACCAATTACTATATGCCAATTATAAATAATTAATGATTTGGCACTTGTGCTTTCTTTGTTTGCTCAGGTTTCATAAAAAAGGGGGGTTATTTTTACTTGGGTGGTACTGGTTCTGTTTGGTCACAGGATGACGCGCATAGTATATTTAATTTTACAACTTTACTAAAGTCAGCTAATCTCGTTACTATAGGTACTTTATCTTTTGTGCTGGGCTGTCAAGGTCTGTTGGTCTCTCGTATGAAAACTTAAGTAATTTGAAATGAGGCACAGATAGGGGTGTGTATATGCAACACTGTTAATACAGAGGCATAAATTACAACCACAGTTTGTTGTGTTAGCTTCTGACCTTTTGTCATCTGACCTTTTGCCATCGGCATCTGAAATCAAAGACTTTGATCTTTGACAGGGTCTGATCACCCCCTGTTGCTGCACCCCCGGCACTGCACCCCCTGGTGCTGGGACTCTATACAGTAGTGTGGCCCAATGAGGCCACCTCTACCCCCATAGCCTCAGCCCAGTCCACCAGATAAAACAACAACATAAATATGAGGCCCTGGGCTATAGCATAATACAAGTTCTACAAGGCACACTTTTTGGCTTCTTAAAAAACCCCACACTGTTCCTCAAGTATTGAGTACCTCCCAGCTCTGGGTACCTTGTAGACTCCTGGAGCCTCATTAGCCATAGCAACAGTCTGGCCGGCAGCTACAATGTTCCCAAGTGGTTCTGCCGTGCAGGAGCTCCCTTTCCCCACCGGCCTCAGCTCTGGGGTTTATATGGGCCTAGAGCTCTATCTCCTTCCTGTCAGCTGACCAGCCTGGGTGGTTGGGCTTTTAACCCTTATTCTCCTGGTACTTGGTGTTCCTATAGACTCTGGTCTTAAAGGGGCAACCCTGCCTCCTAGTAACAGGGCTAGGGTTCCCTGTTACAGCATTGTTATAAGTGTATGTTCAGAGATTTCAGATTAATGTACGTACATGATTGACACTACATTTTAATATGCCATCAACCGACCTCTCTGGCAAAGTAAAACAATAGAGGTCTTGATGAGTGCTGTTGAACGGTATGAATGTTTCTTGTTGTGTCTTGTCACCATGTTCAAATTTCGGTCCAGAAACAGACATACTATTACTTGATCTTAGTGTAATAGCAAGGACCTTAGTGAAGTCCTTGTTGATACATAGTACCTCTATATGTGGGCAGGCCAGAAAGTGTTCTGAAAGTTTCTTCCACATTTGCCTTGGTGTTTGCCTCGTTAGGGTATCCCCACAGTTGCATGATAACTTGAAATTTTATTGACCCCTGTTTGGAGGCAGTTCAAACTTCTCCATGTAGACCAGTCAAGCTCTGCACCTGAAGGGAGATGTTCATCAGTTTTGATATTCATCCTAACTCCCACCTGGGTCATCTCTAATCATGACTGCCATATTTTTATTCATGTGGCTGTTGGTGATTCATCCAGTGGCGGTATTGTAGAGAGAAAACTTCTCCATAATTTTAGTCTACTGGGAGCTCAACGTGGCCATGTAGTGGGTACCTCTTGTCTTTGATTTGCCAGGTGCATTCTGTTTTGTTTGCTACTTCTCTCCTTATGTCTGATAGTGTAATTCCAGCAAGTAGGTAGAAACTATTGACATTTGTTGGTTTTAGGCAACTTTCCTTTGGCACAATGTGTCAATTGGCATCTTTGCATGTGCCAATCTTTCCCAAACCAGGCATGCATTTTTACTCGTTGAATAACAAAATGCAAGTGCAGTAGTTTGTGATGTTGTTGGGTGGGACCCCATTTGGAGTTGAGGCGCTTCTTTAATATGTTGTTCTCAGTACTAACTCTGCACTTCATTTTTTTTACATGTGCTTTATATATGTATGTGGTCTAGTGTTCCCAGTACATAGAATTTAGGATTTTTACATGAACAAGGGTTATTTCATTCCAGATTAGGTTGAGTTGCTTTCTAGTATCTTGGTTCCAAAAGTGGAAGAGAATAACCTGGCTTTTTTTAATTGGCGCACAGTTGATTTTTGATTAAATGGTCTGGCAACCCATTGAATACTGATCCCAGCGTGGCCTCGGTCTGTGTGAAGTTCTGAGTTTGGCTGGTGGTGCACAAATTGTCTACATAAATAAAGCTTCTCGTGCCTGGATGGATTGGTTGATCATTGGTATAGATGTTAAATAGTACAGGTGCAAGTACACTCCCTTGAGGAAGTCATTCCTTTGTTTTTGCCATCAATTCCACTTCTTGCACAATTCAATGTGGAATCATCAGTTTTTCTAACAAGGAGTATTCATGTTGTGAATTTGCAAATCCTATTCACCTCA
Organism: Crocodylus siamensis; assembly: GCF_052110815.1. NCBI lineage: Eukaryota > Metazoa > Chordata > Crocodylia > Crocodylidae > Crocodylus > Crocodylus siamensis. The sequence continues at coordinate 72,986,721 of NC_143398.1, forward strand.
ATCAAAGCTATAATCAAAGTTATACTGAGACATTATAAGTGTCATAAAAGTTCCGTATTAGGGCTGATTTGTTTTATTAGACCAACTCAGATAGTTGGAAAATGTCTTCTTAGCAAGCTTTCAGGTTTAAATACCCTTCACCAGACTGAGGAAGCATCTGCAGTAGGTCTGTGCTCTTCCTGGATGGAATGAATAGTAAAAACGCCAGAGGCTGGTATGCATGCAGGAAAGGTGTAAATTGAGGAGTCAGAATTTTTCCAACTATTTGAGTTGGTCTAATAAAATATATCAGATTTACTCAAAGAACCTTGTCTGCCTATGTCCTTAGACCAACACAGCTACAACCTGCACTCATGTAAGGCTGGCACGGGCAATAATGCTTGTGAATGTTGAAGGGATTTTAGCCATTAAACAAGGAATTATTGCCAACTGTGCATCAATAGTGACTGCCAAGAACTATGCCTTCAAGAAACATGCTGGGCATGTCTACATGTGTATTAATGTGCATTAAATCTAGTACCTCCATTGTGAGATACTAAGAAAATGCGCATTAGCCTGTCTTAATGAGCATTAACTAAAGAGCACGGTTTTTACGTGGCACTTAATGCACATTAGCCTATCTTAATATGCATGAATATGCATGAAATAGCACTTTTTAAGTAATGTTTTAACGAGCATTAAAATAGGCTAATATGCGTTAAAGCATACACACAGATGCACCCACTGAGGAATAAATAATAATAAACCCAAAGTGCCTAATTTTGATATCGGTTACTGCAGATTTACAAGTGAAATTGGGATCAGAACCTGGCCCTGGTTGGTCAGTTGCTTGGCTTTTAGCACAAGTAATTATGATATGCTAGGAGAGTCATGGTCTCCTGTTACTGAGGATAATGAGGGCACTCCCCCAGCATAATGCATCATTGTTCTAAACCAGTGGTGCCCAATTTTGTTGCCCTGTGGCCAGATGGGCCACAGGGCATCTGGTGGGCCAGATCCAATTGGTAGACCTAATCCACTGTGCAGGGCAGGCAAGGCTGGGGCGAGGGCCAGATCCAGTGCATGGGATGAGTAATGCTGCAGACAGATTTGGTGAATGGGGTTGTGAGAACAGGGCCAGATTGGACGGGAGGGGTAGCCAGGGCCAGGGTTGGATTGGACAAGTGAGGTAGGGCCATATCAGGGAGGTGGAGTGGGGTGAGTGAGGCCAGGACTGGGGCAGCCGGAGCCATATCTGGTGCGGGGGAGGGGGGCAAATCTGGGACATGTGGGGAGAGAAGAGGATAGGGTTACCATATGTCTGGGTTTTCTCAGGCAGGTCCTCTTTTTGGGTCCTCCCATCTCTGTCTGGATGGGTTTTTTTTTTTAAATATCAACAAATGTCCAGGATTTTACTGTGTTCAACATCAAAGTTTTTCCCAGCACTTCCCGTCTTGCCCTAGCAAGGAGCTGCTTGGGACTGGGGGGAACAGAGAGAGTGGGAGGCGTCGAGTGAAAGCACAGGGCATCATGTGTGTCTGCGCACACACATGCACATGGCCAGCATGCAGCCAGGCAAGGTGGTGGGAGCAGTACCAGCAGCTGGATACAGGTAATTCTATGGGGAATGGGGCTTCGAGGGCCAGGGCTTGGGGACTAGGGGTGTGTGTGTGTGTATGTGTGCATGCATGTGTCAGGGATGGGCGTGTAAGTGGGGGGCAGGTGCCTGCTGGCATTGAGGGGAAGCTGTTTGGGCACTGGGGCTGCAGCAGGATGGGGGAGGTGCCTGCCCCTTCAACAGGGAAGGGGCGGGGGGGGCCTTCGGGGGCAGTGGGGAGTTGCATGACCAGGCCAGGCTGGCAGCATGGGGACCAGTGCCTGTGCTTGCATGGGTGGGGGAGCTGGGAGATGCTGCAGGGCTGAGGAGAACAGGGGCCTGTGGGTCAGGAGTGAGGGGTACCAGCAGGGCTGCAGGGTTGTGGCTTGGGATTAAGGGAGACTGCGGGAGGGTGAGGGGCGCCAGCATTATCTGGGGGGCAGGGTACTATGGGTCGGGAGTGAGGAACAGCAGCAGGGCTGAGTGGGCTGTGGCTTGAGAGTGAGGGGCAGGGGTAGGACACAGGCATATCACTGCCCCCTAATGATTATATTATGCCCCCCCGACAGGTGTCCTCTTTTTGGTGTCCTCTTTTTTGAAACTGGAAATATGGTAACCCTAGGAGGAGATGGCCTTGACCCAATCTGGCTGCATGAAAAGAGCCCAGCCCAACCCAACCTGAATTTAGCAAGGGGGGTGGGTATTCTGGGCCTAATCTGGCCATGTGAAGTTTGGTAATTTGGCAGCAGGGGAGGGATGGCATTATTAACTGCTTCCACTCCCCTGCCACCAAATTTCCCAACCTGTGAAAAGCCCTGCGGACCAGGTTTCATGGCTCCGCAGACTGGTTATGGCCTGTGGGCTGGTGGTTGAGCACCCCTGCTCTAAGCTATGATATGGCTCTAAACTATGCCAAGCATTCATCTGTGAGCATGTGAGAATGTTTTAAAATATTTTTATTATGATGCATGCCTAAGTCTCCCCAGCTTTGTGTATACTTCTGTATACTGGAGTTAGTGATTAGGTAGGGGCTTGATAAGGAATGGCCCATTAAGAAATGGATGGGGCTTCATACCTAAGGAACAAGCACCTTGGAAAAGACAATAGAAATCCTAAAAACTGAGAATAACTGGTATCCAAGAAAGGGGGGTAGGGGAAGGGGAGAGGGTGAAGGAGAAGGGAAGAGAGAGGGACAAAGAGACAAGATGTAAAGCGTTTTTCAAGCTTTGCTTTAACTCAGCAGCAGGAAGATAGATTAATCACAGAGAAGGACGGAGGAAACAACATGGTTTCCGGTAAGCAAGACTGGTTAGGCCAATTACTATTGCTCATATAGACACTGCCTTAAGTCTGTCCTGGAAGGACAGGAAGGACTCTGCATGTTGTATTCCTGCTGACTGGTAAATGATTGGTTGTTCTGGAGTGGCTATCTGCCTCTAACCACTGAGGCCTTGTAGAAAAGGAGGGTGGTGCTTCTCATCTTCCTTTGTCTTCTAAAGAAAAGACTGAGGTGCCAGCCTTCAGAAGAGGTTTCAGAACTGATCATCCCCAGTGGAGAACAGCACCTTGCAGTAGGGCAGGGTGAGGTACCATGCCCCAAGGAAGGATGAAGATATTTCTGTTCTTAGCACTTCCTGGCTGGCCTTGCATGGTTCTCTGCTCAGCATGCTATTTTTTGTTGACCCAATGCTGAGGTTATGCATGGTATGGGGAGAGTCAAGCTTCTAAACCAGTCACCTAAAAGTGGACACCAATCTGCTTCTCATTGCTCAGTTTTCTGACTCTTGGATTCTTGCTCCCTGCCACATGTGGGTTTCAGATATTTTAGTTCAATATTTGCACAAAATCTTCCCCGTTGCCAATGAAAGTTTTTCTGCTAAGAAGTGTACTCCTGAGGATGGGGCAGCCTTTGTTTTTTGTCTTGCATAAATTCATAATAATAAAAATAATGACTTAAATGTTTGTCTCGGGTTAATACGAATGGCTTTCAGTTGCCATAGTCTTTCAAGTAAGTCATTAAATTAGTCTTGATGGAGAGTGCACGTCTTCATTATTTAAATGATCTTGCACAAGGTTTAGTTATGTCTAATGATCATGTTTAGATTTTAAATGAGTTTCTTTTCCTGTAATTATTAGTCCTCCAGCTTCTCTCTTTCTTGCAATTTCATTTTCTCCCACAGTCTATGTTCCTCGCATAGATGTAGATAAATAAATCTTACAGGCAGTCATTTATAGTCTGTCTTCATTAGTTCACAGCCAAATGAAGCTGAGCAGACTCCACTCTTCTTGCCAATGCTAAATGAAAGCTGAATACTTACTGCAGTAGCACTGTTGAAGTAAAGTACAACTGGCAACATAATGCAGTCTGCAAGTTTGCAGGGAGAGAAACACTTCTCATTGTAGATGGGTCAATTTATGATATATTCCCAGGGAAAACAAAACAAAACAAAAAAGGGAAGCCAGAGTTAAGTTACTGAAATATGCTCCAAAGGCTAACAAACATTACAAGAATGTTGTAATTATGCCCCAAACAAGGATTATCCAGGTCATTTAAGATTAAAAGAAATCAAAGATTAAAATATAGAAATACACAGTTAAAGCAGCCAACAACTGTAACTCTGCCTCTACTGATGCACACAATATATGACTATGACCAAGGCATTTTGTGTTCTAGGTCAGATTAACCTGATTTTAAAGATTTTTTTTCACTCTTTCCCCTCAGGCATCACAATAGGTCTATTTTACAAGAGCTGTTTTAATGGCAGCAATGCATGAGAAGGAAAGGCACTAATTGCTTGTGTCTCAGAGCCAACACACTTGTCCTTGGGTCACAGAAAAATCCTGTCAAGGATAATACTGTATTTTTGGTCTTTTGCATATATACTAGATTGCACCAGGTATTACGTATGCCTAAAAATATCCCTTGGGAAAAGTGCTGGTGGACCTTTCTGTTTACTTCAAGTATTCTTCTCACCTGAGAGTAGTGGAGAAGTCCGTAGTAGACCTAGAACTAGATGGGCAGTAGGCTTGTGGGCCCACCAAGGAGTGTAGGCTGTCTCTATTACTCGGGGAGCATGACCATGGATATAGCCTGTAATATTTGTAGCCCTGGGGTGAGACAGAAGGGAAGCCTTAGGCCACCCCACAACTACAAGTCCTCCAGGCTATGATGAAAGGGCCTGAGAGAAATGGAACAGACTAGGATTGTAGGTTTAGGCTGTGATTTTCAAAGGGGTTGTAGGAAGCTAGGCATCTCACTGCCTTTGACAATCACAAACAAAGTCAATATCAAAATAAAATAACAGTTGACTAATGAGAATGGAAAGCAGACATTTGTCTTTGGACTTCTCAGATTCTGACAATCCAAACTTTCAGGAAATCTCTTTAAAGCTAGGCTTAAACTGACTAACTTGTGTATCTCAGACAATCTAAGCTTGTGCCCAATAAATTAGAAGAAGAGTGCCTGTGTTGCCTGTTCACACAGCATCCATCATTCTGAATGGCTATGGGTACTTCTGAGTGACCCAGATCTAGCACTATACAATCTCAGTAACAGCATGATATTGTCAGTGATACAGCTGGCATCAGGCTCTTTGTTGAGTTTAGAGACAACATAACTGTCGGGCTCTTTTCTTTGGCTGGAGGTTGTAGCCCCCTGTTTCTAACAACCTTGCAGTTGTTTCTTTTGGAATGTCCATCATGCATGGCACATGTACTCTGCTCTGTTCTCCTATGAGCAATTAATACTGTGTTCTGCAAATAGTAAAAACGATGTTGTCAAGAACTCCTGGGCTCTCACCGTGCTATCTTATTGTCACATAATAATTTAAGTGAAGAATGGCAGTTTCTGATTACAGTGACGGAATGAATTCAAGCTGGCAGCACCATGCTCAGGTGCAGAAGCCTTTGCACAAGGATCAGCTGCTGCAGCCTGGGGGCTAACTGGGCAGCTTTCCAGAAAAGGACCTGGGGGTTACAGTGGACAATAAGATGGATATGAGTCAGCAGTGTCCCCTTATTTATAAGAATGCTAATAGCATACCGTGCTGCATTAGTAGGAACATTTCCAGCAGATCAAGGGAAGTGATTATTCCCCTGTATTTTGCACTGGTGTAGTACCTGTGGAATATTGTATGCAGTTTTGGGCCCCTCACTATAGAAAGGATGTGGATAAGCTGGAGAGAGTCTGGCAGAGAGCAACAAAAATGGTTCGTGGGCTGGGGCACATGACTTATGAGTAGAGGCTGAGGGAACTGGATTTATTTAATTTGGAGAAGAGAAGACTGAGAGGGGATTTGATAACAGCTTTTAACTACCTGAAGGGGAGTTCCAAAGAAGATGGAGCTAGACTGTTTTCAGCGGTGGCAGATGATAGAATAAGGAGCAATGGCCTCAAGTCACAGAAAGGGAGGTTAATGTTGGATATTAGGAAAAACTTTTTTCATTAGGAGTGTGGTGAAGCACTGGAACAGGTTTCCCGGAGAGGTGGTAGAATCTCCATCCTTGGAGGTTTTTAAGGCCAGGCTTGACAAAGCCCTGGTGGAATGATCTAGTTGGGGGTGGTCCTGCTTTGAGCATCTGGTGATGTGTGAAGGATGTCATTTTCAGAGGTGATGGTTCCTTTTGGGGTGGATCCAGGTGTCACAGGAGCACTGAGGTGCTCTGTGCCTTAAGGAAAGGAAGTAAGGAGAGCTGCCAATCAATGGGGCGGCTCAGGTGTTGGTTGCCGTGGCAACCAGGCAGGTCAGGTGGCCAGAAGGGGGTAGGGCTAGGCCTTATAAACAGCCTGGGCCAGAGCCTAGAGAGCAGGAGCAGGAGCTCAGTGGCCTGAGTTGGTGGTTGCAGCCTTACCTTGTGGACCGGCTGTGATGATGCTGGGGATGAGAACACCCTAAGGGGAGGTATGGTTGGGAGCCCTAGAGGGGGCTTGGAGTTTACATTATGAGAGGGGAGGCTCTGTGTTGTTTGTGTTGTGGCCGGCTGGCTGACTCTTTTACTTATGGTTATACCGGAGGACCGGGTGAGGCTGTAGGGGTGAGAGGAGGCCTCATGGGGGCTCCCCAGTAGCTTGGGGGTTCCTGGTGCCCAGTAGGGGCACAGTGCGCAGTGCCACTGTAGGCACAGCATGAGGAGTGCCGGAAGGGTGCTTGGGGTGTGGGGCTGTAGCCCCAGCCGAGAGGCACGACTTAGGCCCCAGAGGGGGGCAGTAGGGTGCGCGAGGAGCGTGGTGACAGGCCCGGGGTGCCAGAGAGGGGCACCAGGGTGGGATAGGCCCAGGGACGCCAGAGAGCACTGGAGGGCAAGGGGAGGTAGGAGGGACGCATAGCCCTTAAGGCAGGGGTGCGCAGAGGCACCCATAAGGAGTAGGAGTAGGAACACGCGTACCGTTCACCCGGAGATAAAGGCAGCCTCCCATATAAACTCAATTGTCATCAAAGTCGTGGCGGGTGAGAAACCGAGGGTGCTGAATCACCTAGAGTGACGGTAGGGGGCGCTAGGGAGTTCACGGCCGCTCCTAGGCCCCACTCCCTCACCAGGCCAGGTGCGCTTGCAGCCCCACATTAATTCCTGGCCACCCAAAGTTTAAAACCAATTGTTTAGCACTGCATTTCTAGTCAGGCAGAGTGGAGGGAGTCAGATGACTTCAAGGCTCAGATTCCTTCTAAATTCTTCATTTCATCGATGTTGATGATCCCCTTTTCTTTTTAATGGTCTTGATATTACACCAATCAAGTTAATCTTTTCTCCGCAATTCTGCTGTCTTTTAGCTGCTTATGGTAATGAAGCTCCTATTTCACAGCCACGCAGATTATTTTAAACATTCCAGTGATGTTATATTTGTATTTGCTTCAGTCTTAAATTGAATAACACAGCCCTAGGACTCTAATTAAAAATATACTAGAAGCATTATTAATATGCTAGAGAAAAATATATGTTGTTTTGTATGTGATGATGTACCTCACTATCTGAAACCCCGCTTTTAAAAAAATTTAGATCCTCCCATAGTTCCTTTTGCTCTTAAGTCCTCCTTCAGCACTGATGGTTAGCTGGTATCAGCTGTAAATCTCCATAAGCTTGCTATCATTACCAAAGGACTGAGCAGGTCCAAAGGAAAGAGCTGGACCCCTTCTGTGGGAGAATCACAGAAGAGGTCCTGGCCTGAATCAGCTGGTTTCTTTGGTAGTTGATACCACCTGGTGGTTCAGCAGTTTTTGCAGGTGCAAAATAACAGAAACAATTATTTCTATCCTCTTGCTCCTGAGATGTATCCACTACCATAGACCTTGTTTAGACCTTCTTTTCTCTAGAAAGAGTACAGCCTGATAGAGCCACAATTGATGTGGGGATAGTTGGAAGATGTGACAAAATTATGACATTTATATTAGGTCTGACACTGAAAAAAAGGTCCTTTAGATTTTTGTTAGGGGTGTGCAAAGTGGGTTCTATTCAATTTGGATTTGGCCCAATTTGGGGGACAGTGATTCAATTCCCTGATTTGGATCACTGTCCTGATTTAATTCAGCTGAATCCGAATCTGAAGATTTGATTCTGATTCGGATAATCAGCAATTTGGCCATAGACGCAGCTTTAAATGTTTTCTCTACAAACCTTGAGGTACCAGGCATGGCTCATAATCCCACAGGAGTGTGTTTGGGGGGAGGGGGCCCTGCATGCTTGGCAGCAGACCCAGAAGTACTTCTGGTCCACTTCTGGGTCTGACACTGAGTGTGTGGGAGACCTTCTCCCACTTCCCCCCCCTCCCCCCAGGTACTGAGTGGACCCTGGGTGGCCCCCCCAGATCCAGGACGCATCAGTCACCGAGGCAGGGGTGGTCCCCCACATGCTCTGTGGCTGACCCGGAAGTGGACTAGAAGTACTTCTGGTCCACTTCCGGGTCCACTGCTGAGCACGTGGGGGACCCCCCTGCACTCCAGTGGGATGCTCCATCTACCCCACTATTTCAGCGTTCATGAGGCATGCCTGGTACCTCAAGGTACATAGAAAAAACATATAAAACTGGGTCTATGGTTGAATCGTCAGATCTCTCCAAATCGATTCAGAGGTTCAGATTTGATTCAGAGAGATTAATGGGTCTCCTGATTCGATTTGGACTCAGAGATTCAGCTGCCAAATTGGGCCAAACCTCCTCCGAATTGAATCAATGACTAAAGCTTCTCACAGACCTAATTTTTGTCATGCCTGGACTTAGTTTTTCACACAATGCTATTTTCTGGAATATGTATACCATATGAAGCTTACAAAATATTAAGGCAAAGTGTTCCTTCATGGCAGAGGAAAAGTAGAGAGGAAAGTATTGCTTCAGCCTTGCCCTAGGTCTAGACATTGTGACTGCATCTACACAAGATGCTGACTATGCAGTAGTTTGTTACTACTGTGTAGTAGCGTCATGGTGCATGAACCGTGATGTGATGCTACTGTGCAGTAATGCTGGTTACTGCACAGTCATTTTGTACTTAGGTATGCAAGTACTAAGTGACTGCACAGTGACAACTGTGCGGTCAGCGTCTTGTGTAGATGCCACCACTCATTCTTTGAATTGCTATCATGAAGGCTTTAGCTTCTTCGATCACAGTCCACACTTCTAAGGTAGAGGCAGTGGTCTGTTCAGAAGGGATCGCCTTTAACTCACTCCAGTGGGGAAGAAGCTGTTCATGGCCAGAATGGCTGACCAACCCAACAGGGCTTTACACTAAGTTTGCCAGGGGATGGGTGGACAGCGACCAGAGGGTAGACAACAAAGAGATGGACATTCAACCACCAGAGCAAGCCCAGCAAGCATCAACTGCAGAATCAGTAGGTCATACAACACAAAGGATTTCATTCCTACCCCAATCCAGGGAGGGCTGGGAAGCTTAGGGCCTCCAATGGCAGGCTTTCTTGTCTGTACACAAATGCCAGGAGCCTGGGGAACAAACAGGAGAAACTGGTCTTTGTGCTACACAAAAATCAATACAATCTCAAAGGAATAATGGAGACCTCTGGTGAGACTCCACCTATGACTGGACCACAGGTATAGATGGCTATACCTTGTACAGGGGGGATCATATAGCTAGAAAGGACAGGGGTGTAGCTCTCTATGTGAAGGAGCAGTATACTTCCCTACAAGTGGAATTTGGCACCCAAGAAGGGTGACATGAGACCCTCTGGGTTAGATTATGGGAGGAACACAGTAAAGGCGATATAATAGTAGGAGTCTACTACAGACGTCCTAAACAAGAGGAAAATCTTGACCTTGCATTCACTAGGGAATTGGCAGAGGCTGTATACTTTTGGTGCATGGTTGTCATGGGCAATTTCAACTACCCTGATATCTCATGGGAGGAGCATGCTGCCAAATCAGTTGTGTAGCTTTCTCACTTACATTGATGAATTCTACTTGTCTCAAGAAGTCTACAGGCCAACAGATCTGGTATGTGCCTAGATCTGGTACTGGCCAAAGGGGATGATTGAGTGAGGGGCCTGAGAATTGAAGAGAAGCTAGGAGACAGTGAGCATGAGTTGATCACTCTGCTATCCATAGCAAAGCTGGCAAATCAGTCAGCAATGCAGAAGTCCTTGATTTTAAGAAAGCAGACTTTCATAAGCTTAGGAAGCTGGTTGCTGAGGCCCTGAGAAACCAGGACCTGATGGAGAGGGGAGTCCATGATAAGTGGTTGCTCCTTAAGAATGCGATCCTCAAAGCACAAGGAAATTCCATCCCAGCCCATAGGAAAGGAAGCAAAAGGGCTGGGTGACCCCCATGGCTAAATAGGGGACTCATGGAACTCCTGTATCTGAAAAGAGAAGCCTATAAGGAATGGAAGTCAGGTAGCATCACCAAGGAGAAGTATTCAGCACTGGCCCGCACCTGTAGGGAGCAAATTAGGAAAACCAAGGCTAGAACTGAACTCAAACTGGCTATGGGAATCAAGAACAATAAAAAGTCCTCCTTGAAATATGTAGATCGTTGAAAGAAACACAAGGGCAACATTGGATCCTTGCAAGCTAGTCTCCTTAATATTTATTTTGCATCAGTCTTCTACCAGTCCAAGGGGATCACTTTGCCTAACAAGATGTAGGATTGCCAGGGTATGGATGAACACACAATCATCACTGGTGAAGATTTCATGAGGGAACACCATGAGAGGCTGGACATTCACAAATCAGCTGGCCCAGATAGTATGCACCCAAGAATGCTAAAGGAACTGGCTGACATCATAGTGCAGCCAATGCTGAGGTTATTTGAGAACTCGGGGCACTTGGATGAGATTCCTGAAGACTGGAAGAGGACCAATATGTTGGCTATCTTCAAGAGAGGGAGCAAAGAAGACCCAAGGAACTACAGGCCAATCAGTTTGACCTCAATCCCTGGTAAAATATTGTTAATGTTTTTTTTTTTGATAATTTTTTCCAACTGGCTAGCAGAATGCAACATTCTGAGAGAGAGAGCCAACATGGCTTCATTGTGGGTAGGTCCTGCCTGACCAACCTCATTTCCTTCGATGACCAGGTGATACATCATCTGGACAAAGGAGAAGAGGTTAACATCATTTATTGGGATTTCAAAAAAGCCTTTGACTTGGTCTCCCATGAAATTTTCATGGTTAAAGTGGGGAACTGTAGCCTCAACAACCTTGCTGTCTGATGGCTGGAGAACTGGCTCTATATTTGGACCCAGAAAGTGATAGTTCATGGAACCATGTCAACATAGTGCATCGTGACCATTGGCATCCTCCAGGGCTCCATACTTGGACCAGTACTCTTTAATATAGTTATAAACGATTTGGATTCAGGTATCAGAAGCAGATTGGGTAAATTTGCTGATGAAACCAAATTATGGGGAAGTGTGGTCACACTAGAGCAGGGGCAGGCAATTATTTTGGGCAGAAGGCCGCTTACCCAGTTTTGGCAAGCTGTTGAGGGCCACATGGGTAGCCCCGCCCCTTGACAGGTGCCCCACTCCCTGGTCACCAACTTGGGACCAGTGTCCCAATGTCTTGGGACCAATGTGTCAGGGCCAGCACCGGTGGGGTCCAGAGCAGGGTACAGGTTGGCAGGGGTCTGTGGAGCTGGACTGGGCTGCACCAGCATGGAGAGGGGGGAGCTGGCCTGGCTCCATAGAGCCCCTGCTAGCTGGGACCCTGTAGTCCTGCTGCCCTGCTCTGGGCCTCACCGACACTGGCCCTGGGACACTAGTCTGGGCTCTGTGCACCCGCTCACTCCCAGTGTCCCCCAGCCCTGCGGTACGGGGGGGGGGGCAGCATGCAGCCCCAACCCCCTGCTCCTCCGCAGGGGACGAACTGGTGCTGAGTGTGGAGAAAAACAGCCCCTCACCCACCCTCTGGCTGGTGCACCCTGCTGCAGCTGCTCGCAGCCTGCATGGGGCTGTCCTGAGCAGGCACCAGCTTGTAACCCACCACCTCTGCCAGCCTGGGCCCCGTGCCGGCTCCGGGCTCACCCACTGGGTGCAGCCACTCACAGATCAGGTGGGGCTGCCTGTGCCTGCTCAGGACAGCCCCAAGCAGGCTGTGAGTGGCTGCAGCATGGAGTGTGGGCCACGTGGTGGGCGAGGGACTGCTTTTCCTCGGGCTGCTTTTCCCTGGGCTCCTTCCCTGCCTGGGGTCCTCCCCTGCCCTTCCCCACCTTATCTGAGGTTCCGGCACGGTGCAGTCACCTGGTCCCAGGCCAGAAGCCTCTGGTGGGACTTCCAGCTGAGGTGGGCCCTGCTGTTGCTTGCCTTGGGTCATACTGCCCCTGGTTTCTATCATTTTTTTTACAGGAACCAAGGACAGATCAATACTCATTTTCTAACTTTTTTAGTGGCCCCGTGGGCCGGATAGAATGGCCTCACAGGCCGGATCCGGCCTGCGTGCCATATTTTGCCCACCCTTGCACTAGAGAATAGGCTGGCAATTCAGGTCAACCTGGGCAGGCTCACAAGGTGGGTAGATCAAAACCTGATGGCATTCAACATGGAGAAATGCAAGGTGCTCCACCTCAGGAGTAAAACCCCACATCATACTTATAGGCTCAGCAGTTCTACATTCACTAGCGCCATGACCGAAAGAGACTTGGGGATCATGATTGACCACAAGATGAACATGTACCACCAATGCAATGATGCATCTGGCAAAGCAAACAAAACCCTGGCTTGCATCTACCAATGTACCTCAAACAAGACCCAGGAAGTCATCCTCTTGCTTTTCTTGGCTCCGGTGAGGCCGCAGCTGGAGAACTGCATCCAGTTCTGGGCTCCGCACTTTAAAAAGGGCTTGAAAGAATCCAGAGGAGAGCCACGCACATGATTAGAGGACAAGAGAACTGGCCTTATGAGGAGAGGCTGAGAGGCATGGGACTCTTCAGCCTGGAGAAGCATAGGCTCAGGGGGAATTTGATGGGTGCCTATATGTCTATAAGGGGTATGCATCAGGGGCTGGAAGAACATCTGTTCACCAGGGCACCCCAAGGGAAGACAAGGTCTAACAGTCACAAATTCTGGGATGACCATTTTAGGTTGGAGATAAGAAAAAACTACTTTACTGTCCGTTTCCCCAGAGCCTGGAATAGACTCCCCCCAGAAGTGGTGCAACCACCTACTCTGGACACTTTCAAGAAACATTTGGATGCTTATCTTGCTGGGATCTTTTGACCCCAGCTGACTTCCTGCCTCTTGGGCAGGGGGCTGGACCTGATGATCTTGCGAGGTCCCTTCTAGCCCTAATATCTATGAATTCCCATCAGTGTATGGTCTATGCCATGATAGTATTTGATAGCATTTGCAGAAGCAGGAAGTGAGCAGAGCTATGCATCTTGCTGGCTAGTAAAAATGGCCCAGGTGAATAGATAGTACAGTAAAAGCTCTCTTATCTGGCATTCATGGGGAATGGGAGGTGCCAGTTAATCAAATATGCAGGTTATCTGAGAGGCGTCTTTGTTTGGGCCGCCGCCCCTCCCGCCATGTCCAGTGCGCAAGGGCTCTTACTCCCTGGTGTCAGTGGACCAGGGGACAGGGAGAAGGTCCCTGCGCAGGCTGCTTTGCCCTGGGCCGTGGTCCACGAGAAAGAAGTGGGACTCGGTGAAACTGGAAGTGCTGGAAGTTTCGCTTTTTGCCATGTCTGTTGGCAGGTGGTTTCACTTTTGCCAGATGATCAGCATGCCGGTTAATAGAGCATTCTGGATGGTAAAGTGCTGGATAACACAGCTTTTACTGAATAGATTACATCCCAGTCATGGGTATGGTCCTATTAGTATTCTCACTCCACCTCTTGGAGCACCTGAAATAGGAGCAAGGCTTCTTGAGTTTACTGGATCATTGTATATGCCTCCATGTGAGGCTGTCCTTTAGGTGCATAATTTACCGGAAACCCATCTGACTGGAAAACAGAATTCAACCAAGAATTCACCTAGCATACTTGGGTCCAAAATAGGTCATTGCAGAGGTTTTCTTTTGATGTGGAAATCTGGTTGGAATGAAGCTTTGTTACCAGACATCTTGTGGTAAATTGAATGGAGGGGAGGAGGTTTTGTCACTGCTGTTAGGTTATGAATAGTTAAGCTATGTCTGTGTTATTAGGGAAATTGTCTACCCAACCTTCCAATTAGTATTTGCCTTTAAGTCAATGCACTCATGTGGGCAAAGATTTTTGGCACTCAGCCCTATGTTAGTACTCTTCTAATAATTTTTGCTTAAATAATTCTTTTCTGAATATTACTGGTTACAGATTCTCTGGGATGCATCTGTGCATTGTACCAACTCTTAAAACCCTCTGACCTTTGACCATTGTTCCAACACAGACTTATTTAATACTTTAACAAAAGTGACAATGTGTGAGTTAATAAGATCCTGAATGGAACAGAACAAGAGATTTTGAAGGGCCATTGTAGAGTAGCACTAATTATATTGCTCTGACCTGATTTAACACAGTAACCATGACACCATGCTTTCAAAGTGTGAACACTCTTCCCCCAACGTTTGGTGTCGTCAGCAAACTTAGCCAGTCCGCTTCTGACACCAGTGTCCAGAGAATTTATGAAGACATTTCCTAGACATACTTTTCACCAGTCATCCCAGATGTTCTGACTCTATGGATATGCATAGTCAGATGCATCTCTATGTCCAAGAGAAAATGTCACTTTAATCCACTACAGTAAGAAAAAAATGTTTCATAACAACAGATGGTTTCAACCAATTGTAAATACAATGTTGTGTAGTGGAATGCCTAAAACTATCATGGTACCAATATATTTATCTTTTACTTTCCATGGGAGTTCTCATCTTAAGATACCAAGATATGCATTCAGTCATATATTTCAGTCCTCTTTGCCCCAAACCAGCACAGCTGGCAGGGGACACCCTCTCCCCACTCGCTGCTGCTGACAGGTGTAGGTAGGAGTTGGGGCTGGTGATAGAGGATTTTTTTGGCTTCACTCTGTGAGAGCTTGGGGGCAAGGCTGTCCCAGCACTCAGCCAGAGCAGACAGGCATGACTGAGGCTAGCAAGCCACCCTGCAAGGGTTGGTTAGTGGGAGCTTGCAAAGCAGTTTGGGATGCTGTGGGACTGCAACCTAACTTGAGTGAGGAGGGAATCTGGTACAGAAGTTCAGCAGACTGGTTTAATAACCTAAATTGTTTAAGTCTGATACTGCATCCATCTAAGTCTGTCTTAGACCAGGTTCCACCATTTAGACCAGGTTCTACCATTTTTAAATTGGTCTGTGTGTGCCGAATTTCTGTCCAGTTACTGGTGTAGACTAGTTTCTGAGTGCTTATACTGGTATAAACATAATGTCTATACCTAGCCTTCGGTGCAGTAAAAGTCTTTGTTGCACATGTTTTAGCTGTGTTTTAATTACTTGCAATATGTGGGGCACTTGTGCAAATTGGGACTGGTCTTTGAGATAGGCTGGGACTGAGGGCTCCTTAATATGACACAACCCTCCCTAAAATCTATGGCATTATGTGCTAGTATCCTTTGAAAATCTATTCCAGAACAGCAGAACAAAGGGAAAATCTTCTAGCTGAACTGCAAATTCTTAAAAAGAGGATACCATCACAGAAATATGATATAGCAAGCATTATTAAATAGAGGAATTAAATATTGCTGCTTTAATTTGCATACTACTGTTGGTACTGTATGTGGCTATATTGCTTTTTCAGTCATTGCATAAGCTGGTAATGTAGCCTGAGGCACTGAGAGATTTGAATCTTTCTCAAATAGAAACTAAGAATGTGTATTGATTTATAGATTGCTGGTGACATAATTCATGACTTAATCTAAACCAGCAAAAGTAATATCTTGAAATGCCAATGAAATCAATGAGCTAATAACATGAAAAAAGATTATTACATTTCTGTATTTAAGCAAGAAGAGATGCAAAGGCATTTTGCAACAAAAAAGCTTATTTAATTAAAATGAGACAGAAAATAATCTAAGAACAGGCTGGTGTTAAATTCTATATAAAGTATCCACTGTGACGCATACAAGTTGTTCTGAAATTATATATTGTCAGTAAAGGGAAAGGTTAGGCAACTTGCCAGATCATTTTTTTTTTTTTCCTCCTGTTTCTGGGACTCTAGGATTGCTTTTAAAGGCATTTTCTCGACATATTTATTTCATGGCCATACAGTGTGTAAATTTTTGTTTTTCTGTATTTCCTTTCATTAGTATTACTAATTACTAAGGTCTGCTATTGTAACGTTGGGTTACATGCCCCTTCAGACATAGAAGGGGCATGTAACCCAAGTTACATAGTAAGGCTGCTCTGGATTGTCCCCAGTCCCTACTTTTTAGGCTTACTGGAGACTAGGGCCCAAGAACAGATGCAGAGGTACAAACCTGGAGCAATCTTCCCCATGTATTTCTGGCTTGGAGCATGCCTGAAGACTCAGATGGGTGGAGCACGCTCAAGCCCCTGGCACTTGGACCAAGAGCTACAGTACTGTAGAAAACATAGATCAACAGCAAATTACTGTTCCTCTTTGCATCTAAGTGGCAGCAGAGGCTGAACTGTGCCTAACAGGATTGTCTCTGATAAGCCACACTGCCTCTCACCACACTTGCAGAATGGTACAGCAATTGCTTCAGGTAGTTGCATCACTTCCTTTTAATTGAGCTGATCTGAAAAGCATTGTTTCACATCATCTGACTACTGTCAAGAACTGAGTTATAGAGGGGCCCTAAGGGCAGTGGCCCCAAGGACTGCCAAACAGCTGGACTAAGTACAGAAAGTCAAAAAGCCTAAGGCTGAATCGATTCAATCTTCTCAGGTTAGTCTAAACTGTATAGATTGAACCAATCAGCAAGTGAATAGACATTCACTTTTGATTTTGGAAATGCAGCCATATGCCTGCAGTGGTTCAGGCCAGAAGCTGGGGGATGCTGGAGTATACTAGAGCAGGCAGCTTGAGCCAAGGCTAGCCCACCCACCCTGCAAGGTGAGGATTTGCAGGGGAGATGCAAAGCATCCTGGGATTCTGGGGGACTGTGAGTTAACTTGAATCTGGAGGGGATCTGGGACAGAAGTTCAGTAAACTGATTTAACCTAAATTAAATCTAATACTACAGCCTACCAGATTTATCTTAAACTGGTTTCAGCCATTTTGAAAGCAGTTTATGTGCACTGAACTTGTGTTGTGTTACAGATTTGAACCAGATTCCGATCACTTATACTGGCTTATGTGTAATTTTTGTCCTTACCCCTGACAACTTCATTCCACAGGGCATACCTCCCAGGTCAGGATATACCCCTTTGTGCTCTTTTGTGACAGTGCAGCCTTTTCCAGTGGTAACCATGTACAGAGGAGGCCACCTCAAGATTTTTCCCAGCTCTAGGAAAAACTGTGTGAGCCACTGACTTCTATTGCAGTTTGTTGACAGGACTGAAGACTTCAGGGTATCATTGTGCAGCAACAATTGACAGCATAAAATGAATGGTGATGTTCAAGCTTTGTTTTGTTCTTCGCCAATTTAGGATAGTTTTTGCATGTAAGCCCAGATCCTCAATGATGTAAAAGGGCAGGATAATACTTTTTTCAACAAACCTTTTCTCTTTTATCATCAGTTAAGTATCAGGCTGTGTTGTATACCTGGCTGAGAGTGCTACAGCTATTTCAGCCATTGAAGAGACTCTCTCCAATGTGTCTGTTCCTTTATTCAGTTCTTGTGCTAGGATTTACATATCCAGTGTCATCCTCAACAAGCTTCTGTACTTCATTTCCATGTAATTATCCAGAAGATAAAATGAAGTGACTCAGGGATTTGTAGTGAGCAAGCACCAAAGCGAGATAGTAAATGACTACAGTGTTTTGCTGACATTGTTCATTCTTTGCAGAACCTGTTTCTAAAACCACAATCGTATCACAGGCATTTCACGTTTTGTTAGACTTGAAGTAAATGACCTAGCTTCCATTTTGGTCCAGCTGAAGGGGACTCGCTGGCACTCTCCTGCCAGGGGTTTTGAACTTTTCTTGTAGTGTCAGTTTCAGTTTAGCACCTTGTTCTCAAAAGATCTTTCAAAGTCATTTCTCACCTGCTTTTTCCAAGATGCTTTAAATAGGTTATCTCATTGGTGAGTGGATAGAAAAAAAAAAAGACAGAGGGTATAAAGGATATTGAAAGCAGAAACAGGGTCACAACACAATAGGTAGTGTTTAGCACTTACCAGGGCTTTTAGTCCATGGATTTTGAAGTGCTTTACTATCTAGTGTTTATCTGCTTTTTGCAGAGGAGGGACTAGAGCACAGATAGGCATTGGCCAGCATTTTATAATTCACTGGGGAGGGTCTTCATTTTTGAATGCCCAGTGTGAGAACTTTAAAGGAACCTGATTTTCAGAGGCTAAGTGTCCAGTACTTTATGAAGATCAGGACTTTTTTTTAAATATATTTCACATGTGATACTCCAAAATTGAAGCACCCCATAACAAGAGTCATCTTGGAAAACCTCATCCTCATAAATTTGCTCCAAGTCACGCAATGTATCTTTGAATTTGGGTCTCTT
This sequence comes from Crocodylus siamensis, assembly GCF_052110815.1. Lineage (NCBI taxonomy): Eukaryota > Metazoa > Chordata > Crocodylia > Crocodylidae > Crocodylus > Crocodylus siamensis. The sequence continues at coordinate 73,005,296 of NC_143398.1, forward strand.
GTACCTAGGTCTGGTGTATTCTCCACTGGACTCAAATACTTCCCCTCTGGCTGCTGCTGGAGGTGCATAGGCTAGACCAAGCTGAAGGGTGAGAATGATAATGGAACAACTTGAATCAGTGGCTATGAAACTAGCCTAAACCTAATACTACTGATTGTTGTATTCCTTAGACCTGTGCTCAGAGATGATGGTTCCATGCTTGTTTGGAAAAGGTGGTGAAAATATTAGCTAAATGGTCTTTAGTATGTTCATACTTCAAGTAATAACATCATGATTAATTCTGCTGCTGAAGGTGTTTTATGACTAGTGGCTGATTTGTTAATTTGGTCTGGTTGGACATCACACTACAACTGTGCACTACTTAACATGGGCCTAGCCCTGCTTATGGTCATTTATGTAGTTGTGCACTGATCACAGTGTTTGCTTTTATGCCAAGATTCAGGTTAAATCCCTTTGTATTGCATAAATTGCATTATTTTGTCATCTCTTAGCTCCTGACCTTTTTCCTCTGCTCCTTTCTTTCTCCTTTTCCATGCTGTGTTTTTTGTTTTTTTTTCCCTGCTTTCCCCACAAAGAGGGGCACAGCAGATTTTGCTGCTGCTGTTTCTAGGCTGCTCCCCTAATAAAAGGATGGGAAAGAGGGTGATTTGTTATGATTTGAGGTAGCAAAGATAACAGCAAAAATGAAAATACCTTGCCCACCAGACCTGTTTCAATTCAGGAGGAGGCAGAGCTGTCTTGTGCAGTTCTAAAGAGAATTGTTTCCCAAGATGCCTGAATTTACCACTCCCTTATTAGTACTTCCGTCCTCTCTGTACTTGTGCTAGATAGGGCTGACAGGGCAGAGGGTCATATCTGTACTATAATGCATCTCTGTTTGCAGTGTTCATGTATTCCAAGGTATCTGTTATGATAACACCACCACAAAGGAAACAGTTGGGGCCTGCTGTAATTGCACACCCATATTTTCTTATCAACAAATGCTTTATGGCGTAGGTGCAGCACTGACATTAAGCAAAAAAGGCAAAATTACCTTACCCCAGTAATAACTTCCTTAATAACTCCATTGCACAGCCTCTTGACCAGTTCTGCTGTAACTAATATCAAGCTCATCCTGAATGCCTACTGCTTGTGGTAGACACAAAATGTTATATGCTGTAGACTAGTTGAGACATTAGAATCTGAGCTTAGACCAGCAGAAATCCTCTTTCTACCATCAGTTTCCCTGAGGAGGCAAGAATGTATTTACCATCCTTAGGCCATTAATATACTGTAGGATATTTTCTAAATAATTTATGTATATGAGAATATGCACAAGCACAATTCTTAAATAAAAGATATATTTAGCATAATTACTTGGGTGATTACAGGTAATGTCTAAGAACTAACAGCAGAACAGAAACTAAACCAACATGTACACTGTAGAAAATTGTATTAAATGATAATAAAGAGCCTGACCAGTCAAAGCACCTTATATAAAGTCCCTCAAATGAACCCTTGTAACTTTCTGGGGTTTCTCTTTCTGATGTCAGCAGTGCGACGAGGTTGCCAGCAGGGCAAGTAGAACCCTGGCCTGCATCAGCCGATGTGTTGCCAGTAGATCCAGAGAGGTGCTTCTCCCCCTCTGTTCAGTGTTGGTGAGGCCATAACTGGAGTACTAGGCATCACACTTCAGGAAAGATGTGTATAAGCTTGAGAGGGTACAAAGAAGGGCCACCCATATGATTAGGGGCCTGGAGGATAGGCCCTATGAGGAGAGACTCCAGGAACTGGGCCTGTTCAGTCTGAGTAAGAGAAGACTGAGAGGTAAATTGATAGCTGCCTACAAGTGTGTTAGCAGGGAGTATCAAGATCTAAGGAAGCAACTCTTCAGGAAGGCACCTCAAGGGAGGACAAGAACCAATGGGCACAAGCTAATAGAGGGAAAATTTAGGCTGGACATAAGGAAAACCTTTTTTTCCATAAGGGTTACCAAAATCTGGAACACACTCCCAGCAGAGGTGGTGCAGTCGCCATCCTTGGAGGTGTTGAAGATGAGATTGGATAAGCAACTCACTGAGCTCGTTTGAGCCCAATAACTCCCTACCCATGGCAAGGGACCAGGCTTGATGATCTTGCAGGTCCCTTCCAGTCCTTCAATTCTATGATATCCCCAAAGATGCTTACTATCAATTTTATGTGAACATTAAGTATTGTACAAGAGGGTTTAGAAGAATGAGAACTTTGCTCAAAGCATTTGGCATAACTTTGGGCATAACATCCATTGCACCCCCTAGTGTCCACTATGCATCAGTTGTCCGCTTGGTTGGAATCTTCCACCCCAGGGATACTTGCATTTCAGTGATGCTGAAAGCATTTTTGATGTAAAATGAAATGAGACCATTGGAAGTCTATGAAATTGTAACTAATTTTCTGCATTCACACTGGAGCAGTGATGTTTTTAGGTTTGCGCTTTTACTTGCTGAAGAAAGTAATCTCTTAGTCTTTGCCACATATGGGACACCTGTTTTCTCTAGTTCACCGCTGGCTAGAGAGAGGCATAAGACAGTGATATTCTGATTCCTTCATAAGCAATTGTCTGTCTTTTAAGCTCAGCTCAAGAGCTCATAAGAATAGTAATTATCATCTACAGATGCCAAAAATCCTGGTAAATATATATGAACTACACACAATTTATAAGGGGATATGTTAAGCTAATTCAAGCCTGTAGAAAATCTCTTCCTCATTACTGAGGTGTAATGAATCACTTTGGATCATTATCAAACTATTGGATTAAATAAGCTTATTTTAACCTACTACCTCTATCTCATAATCCAGTTTGGCACAAAGTAAACCAATTTTCTTTTAAAAATATGATTGAGCCTTTGTATATGTGTGTGTGCATGGCTAACCAAAGTCCTTTAATTATTAAGTCAATCAATTCTGGTCTTTAATCATATAAACTTGGATACTGCAGCATTAAACTTACTATCTCTCCCCACTTCTTGTACGTAAAATCAAATTCTTAAGATAAAATGAAACCTCTTGATAATGAAATAATTCCGCCTCTCTCCTCCCATTCACAGTTTCTCAAGGGCTCAGCTGGGAGGAAGTTTTACCTAATGAAAGAATTGGGGACCTTAAGAGCTTTGATAATCTGCAAGTTTATTTTTTCCAATATTTTTTCCCAATACAATACACAGGAATTTGGAGACTCTATTCTAATTTCCACCCTGCCATAAGAGTAGGCTCAGGATTTCTAAAAGATGTTTAACTGTCAATATGACTTATTCCTTAGTGTGGACATCAATGGGAATGTAACCTAACGAAGAGAGTCAGGATTGAGCTCTATTAGTGAGTCTCCTTTTAAATGCAGCTCCCAAATCCTTCAAATGGCTGTTTGGTTTTTCCTCTAACTTGTGTCATATTGCTTGAGTTCACTGGGCTTCCCAAGCCCAAGGTATGCTGAGCTATGTGGGTCATGATGGGGAAAAAAAAACACTCCCTGGCTAATGGTGTTCAAACAAATACATTTTAGGAAAGAGTTCCTCAGTGCCCTGTGTGGAGATATAGAAGTGGTTAGCAGAGATCTTTCTGCAAAGGGCAGAGAAAATTCTTAGCAGTGTTGGCAGCATTATTTCCCCTTGAAGAAGGATGGGGTCACAGCCTTATGCCCTCTGTGCACTGGCAGTGTCTATAGGCTGCTGTTGGAGGGGGTTCATGCTACAGCTCCATTACAGCAGGTTAGAACCTGCTCCAGGGTGTTGCCACAAACTGTTTTAAAGCCAGAACCACACTGTGTCTTGGCTGTGGAACTGGGAGCGAAGACACTGCTGTCCACTGATTATAGTATCTCTGGTGTGCTGCAACCTCACTCCCAGTATGAATCTGGTTTTTTTAATTGGTCTGTACTGGCCAGTAATGGAAATGAGGCCCAGACTGAGTGAATACCACCTATTCCTGAAAGCCATGGAATGCATTCATATCGGTGCTGAAGTTACCAGGGTTTACAACACTCCTCAGGAATTCTTGGGCAGATTCTCATCTACAATAAATTATCCTACAATATCCTAACTTAGCTGAAGTCTATGGAGCTGTGACAATTTACAACCCCAAGGAATCTGGCCCAATCTGTGTGTCTAGTCTGTTTAATCTGCCCTGTCCTTTATAGGATTCTCATTGCTGTACTAGAATGGCTGGATCTGCCCTTGCCTAATGATATAATTCAAATAGTACATGGAAAACCAGAGGGCTTGGAAATCTTCAGACATTTATCTAACACAGCCATGCTAGGAAGCTCTGTACCTCTGAGTGCCTTTAGTGTTACAGATTTCAGTTAGATTAATATGAAACCCTAAAGTTCTATGCACATGTAGCTTACCTCCTGTCACTGCATCTTTTGTTTTCTATTTTCAGGTTTGATCCAAAAGAAACAGAGAAAATGGCAATTATGGCCTGATTCACGTGCTATTTGTGCAAACCCATAAAAAGATTCAGGTTTTCCCAAGTCTGGAGCTTGGCAGATTTGAAAAGTTTGAGTCCTCCAGGGATGGTTTGATCTATTTTGGTAAGTTGAGATCATCCTGAGGGAAAGGGGCCTCAGATATGAGTGTTGAGACCTAGAGAGATTTGTCTAGAGATGGAACAAAGATTTGAACATTTGAGTCTTCTGGGTTTTTTTAGACAGTAACACGTTACTAGGACTGTGGAGGCTACGCCATCCATTGGGCTGCAGAAGTCTGTGGAACAATTCCCCTTTGTTTGTTGGACTAGGAGAGACTCCTAGATCTCAGACCTTGTATTCTGACTGCACTGAATTGATGTGTTAATAAAATATATTCGCTGACAGCCCCCAAAACAGTCATCTCTCTCATTTTTTTTCATGTTGGAAAGGCTGCAATAGCTTTTGATTTGTCAGCCTTTTAAAAGTCAAATGTATTTTGTAAAGTTTTGTAAATGTCTGATGGAAATAATGCATTCTAATTCATATTCAGTTTCAACATCATATGTGTCTAGAGTAATCTTACATTAACAATCAATGGCACATAATGGTCAACCAGCCAGATAAGCTTTTTGCAAAATAATCAGATTTGTACTGAAAGGTAGACTTTTGATTCTCCTGCAAGCTGATTGTAATTGACATGTTTTTGTAAAGTTATGTACTACATGTGAGACTTAGATTACAATGAGATGTAAATATGAGAGGAATATTAGATTTAATATCATTGTTTTTAAAGGAATGAGCATAGTATTTTGCAGTAATTACACTCTCACTTTTCAGCCAAGGATTTAAAAACCCTTTACAGCATCAATACTAGACTACTTGGAAGACCGAAAGATAATGTTCTTTGCGTGAATGTGATGTTTTTTATTAGACCAACTACATAGTTGGGAAAATTGTTCTTTCTAAGCTTTCAGGCACAAACACCCTACTTCAGACATAGGGAGAGTCTGCTGGTGTTTGTGTACTTTCTTGGATGGAAAGATGCTTAAGCTAATATGCAAAATGAAAGCCTGTGAAAATGCAAATATGTGGGAGGGATGTTCAGAGGGATGGGAATTAATAGGTGTGACACACAGGTGGGGTGGGGGGAAGTTGCAAAAGAGGGGAAAGTTGACCAGTTTTAGGTGGTAAAATATAGAGAGGTTACCTAGGGTTTTGGATGACAGGCAGGTTATAATGTGCCATAAATCCAATGTCTATATTTAGTCCATGATTTTTCATATTCACTAGATTTATAAAGTGAAGTTTGTAGGCTCATCTACATAGCCTTGCCAACCTCATCACCAGAAGCAGACTTCCTATGGCCCAGAGCACACTGAATGGGTCCAAACCATGCTGGGACAAGAAATGTAAACCTGCCAACACATCTCTACGACTCCCACAATAACTACATCCCACAACAGAACCATCACCATTCTTGAACCTGCATCTCCAGAACTATAATGTATCTCATCCAGTGCACTGAATGCCTTGATGGAAACTATGTAGGAGAAACCAAAAACAACTGCGTACCAGAATGAACACACACTGAAAATCTATCAAAGACAAAAATACTCAATTACCTGTGGGTGAACATTTCTCACAAGACAACCACTCTGTCCAATATTGCAATTCTAATCCTCAAAGGAAATTTACAAAACACCTTTTGTAGATGAGCCTACAAACTTAACTTCATAAATCTACTGAATACAAAAAATCATGGACTAAATATAGACATTGGATTTATGGTACATTATAACCTGCCTGACATTCTATAACCCCAGATACCCTCTCTACATTTTACTAGCTACATTTTATCACTAGTCAATATTCCCTCCCTTTGTGTCTTTCCATCCTGGCAGCCTACCTGCCTGGCATCCTTTAATTCCTATCCCCTCTGATCTTCCCTGCCATACATTTGCATTTTCACAGACCTGCATTTTGCATATAGGTTCAAGGTTCTAGTCCACCCAAGGGAGTACACAAACACCGGAAGACTCTCCCTATGCCTGAAGAAGGGTGTTTATGTGTGAAAGCTTGTAAAGAACATTTTTCCAGCTGTTTAGTTTATCTAACAAAAGAGATGACATTTACCCAAAGAACCTTTTCTATGAACTTAGACCAGAACGGCTATAACCAACATCTCTGTAAGCCAGAAATGTATTCTTAATAATCATTATTTCTGCTTCACAGGAACAAGATTGACTTGCTTAAGAGCATGCTACAAGTTAGGGGTAACACTGGGAATAAAACTAGGAGTCTGATATACCTCTCATTAATAACTGTGTGAATTGGGAGGACTTTTACTGAAATTTTATCAGTGTAATATTTGTCAAGGTGAGGGGAGAAGTCAGACCCCAGAGTCTTGAACCCTAGGCCTACAGGGGCTTTGAGTTTTCCCATTTTTCTAGCGGCAGTGCAGCTCTATTAGTCTAAAAAATAGTGGAAGGTTAGAGCGGGTCATAAGTCAGACTTTGTGGTGTTTTTACCACTTTGCCAAGTAGACCAACCCAGACCTGGAGATAATCCTGAGTGGACACATCAGGCCCAAGCTGTATCCTCCAACAAATAAACATTGCGCCTAATTCTTCTCTCACATCTCAATGTAGGTTGAAAGTAACTCCGATAGCATCAGTAACATTATGCTGGTAGAAATGAGGGGACAATCAGTCCTGTTTAATTCCTCCTCTAAATCCCAAATTCTGACCAGGCAATCAGGCCATCAATTTCTGATTTATATGCTATTTTTTATTAAATTCACTTTGTATTCCAGGTATGTGAAGATGTACTTAACTCCAACTAATTATTACCAGTTAATAAAGACATAGGGAGAATAGGGTCATTAAACCACATATTGCTCAGCTATCAGTTGAGGCTCTGGGACAGTAAAATTACATGGCATCGTTATTGCCACTGTTCCAATAAAAAATGAAGAACAGTCTTCAAATGCCTGAAAGGCAGTAATAAAGGGGGTTGAGAAATGGCAGCCTGTCCTGCCCCACGTGCAGATCTGGGGGCGTGTCCCCCCCATGCCCTCCCGGGGTGTATGCAGTGACGGGGGCCACCCCCCTCACCACACCCGCCGGACGAGCCGCAGCTCTGTCCCATGCCCTACCCCCGCTGTGCAGTGCCTGCCTCAGCCCCTTCCCCCCCCCCCCCCCCATGCCCCTTGCTTCTTCCTGGCCCTTTCCCCACAACAGATTGACCAGCTGACCCAGCTGCTCTGTGCTGCTGGGCTGTGCTCCTGGCTGCTCATTCGTTCTGCATCCCCCCCCCACGCCCTTTTTAAGTACCCCTAGGGGTACGTGTTGACAACCAGTGTTATGTAAGACTTCCCATGTCAGAAAGAGTTTGAGTGGCAGCTCCTATTATAGTTTCAGCTATGATCTTACTCCTTAAAAAAGCTTGACTGTTTCTTTCAGTTATCCTGAGTAAAGAGTGGTTAGCGTGCCCATCACCTTGAACAGGGTTTGTGATTGCTCATAGATCAAAGACACACTAGAAGTCAGTTGACACCTTCCAACATAACAATAACGTTTCTGGTCTCTTGTCTCGCTCTGGGCTGATTAGTCCAGACATTAGTGTTTTAAGACTTTCATCCTTATTGCCAGTGCTTTTAATTTTCTGTTTTACTAAAGGAATGTTTAATGTTCCCCCTCTAATTATTTTTTACTTCAAAAAGGATAGTTAAAAGCACCAGACAGATGATAAGCTACTGGAGGCTACCGTTCAGCTTTTTTTATATGAAAACTATAAAACTATGTTCCTTGTAATGCAGTTGGACCAGGTTTTGGTTTTATTAGTGTTTCTCAGACTGTATTTAACCTTATTAAACTCCTTGTCTTCTTTTATCTTTTTTTCAATTACAAAGAAAATTTAAATTGTTTAAGCCCCAAGGATTAAAAAACCCACTGTTGAATGAATTGGGAATACTCCAGGTTTCATATTAAACAAGCTTTTGTTACATACAATCGGTCTTAACTCACAGATTTGACTGAATATTATCAACATTTTTCCTAATGCAGGACATTCATTTACATTTCCTTAAATGTTGGGGTCCCAATTTTATTGTCACTGAAGTCAGTGGCAAAACCCCCACTGACATGACAGAATATGAGGAAGAAGAGGGCTTGTTCTTTTACAGAACAGAAAAGGAAAAGAAATGAAATGAACAAATAGGGCTGCATATCTCTACATTCATAAACATTAAGAAATTTTAGATGGGCTCCTGCTTGACTCTATATAAGAGGTTGTAAGCTGCTGCCCCATTTCACATTAAGCTTCTTTGCTGATATAATGCTTGTAGTTGTTTTTGGTGACAATCTGGGAGAATACAAATGTGTAGTCCCTTGCCTCTCTGTGCCTTTTAAGACATGTTGTGATTCAGCAACCGAACATAGAAATGCAGCCCACAACCTGCTTCCTTCATACAGATCTTTCTCCGAAACAGGTGCTGTGGGCTACACCCATATTCTTATTTGGGGAGAAAAATGGTAGTTAATGGCCAATAAATATGCACAACAGTGTGATTGTGGTTGCATGGCAACCAACACAGACATTGCAGATCATGAGAGAGCCACAAAGAAACAAGGGATTGTGAATTCAGGTGTGGGTGAGGATTCAGTGCCAATTAATGTGACTAGTTTGTTAATATCTTTACTTGCAGAAGAATGTATATGGTTTTGATTATAGTTCGCTTATCTAAGTTGGATGTTTCTGTTTTAGTTTATCTTAGCGATTCATCCCCTTGGAGAATGATAGTCTATAATCAGGTGCCTGGTTTTATTATTTTTTTTTGATATGTGTTTTAAAAATGGTTTTGATAAATATAGTCGTCACACAGGCACTACTGCCATCATGTGGAGAACTAGGGCAAGAGGCATAATAGCATGGGTGCTGATGAGGTGGGTAGGAGCAACGTAACTGCTCGTCACTACTGCATTTGTCATTTCAGGATGTGCAGAACTCACATTCCACCAGGGCTGACACTTGTTCTTTCAGCACATCACTGGTTCTGCCTGTTAACTCTCACATTAAATTGCTGGTTTGGTTCACTTTTACAATGAACAGAGTGAGGTAGTTAGCTGTGTTAGTCTGAAGCTAGGTAGCAGGCGGGGTTGAGATGCACTTTACAGACTAACTAAATCAGAGATGCATAAGCTTGTGTGAGCCTGAACTCACTTCATCCGATGCTATGTTGTTCTCTCAGGCTCAAGAAATCTTAACGCATCTTTGATTTAGTTAGTCTGTAAGGTGTTTCTCTTTCTCCTATCCTGCCCTGTACAATGAAGAAATTTTAAATATGCCAATTTTAGAATGGCAGGTTATCAATGGATAGTGTAATAAGTGGTGGCAAATTAGCCATGGCTGAGAAGAGCATATACAGTATTTCTTTTTACTATATACATAGTTCCATCAGGATCTACTAACATCAATTTGACATTAGTTTCACATTTTTGCAGTTTGTACTGGTAAGCCATTCCTCTTTTCTGTGACGGGGTGCTGCAGAGCTAGCTTGCCCTTAGAAGAACATTAGGTAAATGTGCTTCCCACCCTTCCTCATGCACACAGGGGTAGAAGTACAGTGCACAATCTGCTCAACCTATTGGGAAAGCCAGGATGGATCAGTCATGCTGCTGTATGGCAGTTTACTCCCTGGACTGCCCTAGCATCAGGCATAGGACAGGCCAGTCTTCCCTGCCTTCCACTTCCTTTCCCACAAGTAAAAAAACCCCAAAGGAATAGGCAGTTAGCACTCCCCAGAATCCAGGGACCACTGTTATAGACTGCTATGCTACAACTTCCTTGAGGGGTGGGCTGAAGGGGCATAGACTACAGAATGTTTTAGCCAGTAGAAGGGATGCACAAGATTTGACAAAGTCAGTTCAACTCAGAACGCAGATTGAGGCACAGTCACCTGATCTAGCTCTTAATACTACTCGGGTAGTGCGTGTATTGTAGACCATGCAGCAGTCTCAAGTGACTGGATGAGAAGTTCCTCAGCGCAAGAATACTGTAAGCTGCTGAGTGCTGCTCATTGCACTGGAGTGAAGGAAAGAACAGGCCAGCAGCCAGAGGCTGTGCTGATCCTGAGGAAGCCCTAAGTCCAACAGGTACAGAGGTGAAGGAAAACTCTCTGAAGTGACAGCACAAGTTCCAAACCTGAGTTTGTAGGGCTGCAACGTAGAAGAGGGCTGTATAACTTGAGTATAGCTGAGAGGGTGCATGTGGTGCCTACATCCAGCCCCAGGCCATGCATCGTGCTGGTTCCAGGAGCAGTTTCCTTTTCTTGGGATTCCCAGGGGTGGATCCAGAGGCAGGTACACTGGTGCACTTTCGAACTGGACCATGCTGGTGGAGCCTCTGGGGACTTTAAAAGTCCCCAGAATAGAAGAGAAACTTCCCTTCCCCTCAATGCTTAGAGATCCTTTCCCCTATGGCTGCTGCTTTTCCTGGTGGGGGAAGCTTCGAAGCTGCTGCTGTCCACTCCAGTCAGACTGCATGAGGGCTTGGCTTATTTGGGAACAGTGACAGGGAGTGGTGATGGGTGTGGGGGTGACTTCCCACTCCATGAACCTGCTTCTAGGGAACAGGGAATGGTTTGGGAACCTCCCCGCCACCCCGCCAATCAACACTGCGGCTGCTGAGGCTGAGCCCAGCCCAGCCCCAGGCAGTCTGGCAAGAGCAGCTTTGAAGCCTCACTCTGCTCCACATGCACACATTTGGGATAGGAGAATCAGAGGGGAGGTGGGGATGTGCTTTTGAGAACGGAGGGGAAGAGGGGATACTTACCTGTTGTGGGGACTTTAAAAGAAGTCCAGGGGCTCAGTCTGTGCACACTGGTGAGCTGTGAGGAGGCTGGGAGCAGGGATGCAGCCATCCTCACAACACAGGTAGCTGCTTTTACACACCTTTTTGCCAAACAGTGGATCCACCCCTGGATTTCCCTCACTGTATGAGCTGCACCAGCTGTACTTGGCCCCCAACACAGTGTAGGCTGTAGTGGCAGTATGTGGCCCCCCTACCTCTTATCACATGGGCTGCTTTACTTGGCTGATTCTGGAGGCTAAAGCCATTATTTAGACCTGCGGGGGCCAACTTTTGGCAGACATACCACAAATTAGCCCTATTCCCTCCCCAAGTACCACTCCAATCTCTTTCTCCTACCCACTGGTGTTCAGCTTTGTACTCTGTGCCCAAGCTGGTGCTCTGCTTTGTGCCCTGTGTTCCTTGACTGATGTGATGCTGATTTCTGCTCCCTACCCCATCTGCCACAGGGCTGCCTATCCCCTCCCTAATCTTACTAGCACAGAGGTGGATTGTGTTACTTGGGGCATGTATGCTGCAATTTGCCCCCCTCCCCCACTTCAGATAAACCCTCATTGTTACTGAGCCTGTCCCTGGTTGACTATCCTGATGCTGACCTCACGCTGTATCTCATTTTCCCTATCAGCATGGCAGATAGGGCTCCAGCAGACAGTAGAGCTCAGAATCTGTAGCACATTAGTGCCTTACTCCCATTCTGCCTTGCTTTATGGGTGGATCTTTCAGGGACCAGGACAACTTGTCTGGTCAAGTTTCTGCACCACTGGAGTTTTACCTTAGTTAGATACAGGATGATGGGGCCCTCTCCACCCTTCTAACTCTTACCCAGCATGCAATGGCCAAGGCAGGCACTCAAATCAGGGCGGTGGGAAGGTCCTGCACCTGGAAACCCCTATGAAGTACTTTAGGAATCTCTGTTTTGGTAGTAGGTGTTCACCAGCTATAGCGACGGGCAGCCTGGATCTGCTTTAGAGACTTAAAAACAAGCACACCCTATGCATTTTGTTTTGTTTTTGTTTTATTATTTTTTTTGTAAAAGTTTAATGTTTGTCTAAAAGATATTATTTAAAAAATTAAACCCAACAACAGTGAGCATGTAGTAAAATTATATGAAGGCAGCTACAATGAACATGGCTACATAGAAGGAAAGGAGAAAGTCATGTCTAACCAGTGAAGAACATATACACTCAGCAATAAAATTAATACCTATATAAAACTAGCAGTGCAATGATACAAACAGGAAGCAGCTTTACATTAAAAATAGAGCTTTTTAAATATAGAAATAGCACCATTTACAAAAGAAATTGAGAAATGTAAACGTGGTAGGTAGATTCAAGTATATAGGTTATACACACACCTCCCAACATGTATCAGAACATAAATGTTTCTCAAACCCTGCATATCATTGAGCATGTGCACTTTCCTCAGTGCACACACAAATCCTGTTGTTCCTAAGCAAGGGTTGTCTGTCTAATGAACACTGTGATAAGAAGTGTAGACTGCCTTTCCCCCTTGTCTATCCAAAGTACCCTAAATCTAGTTCAGCAGCTTAAATACTGCAAGCAACATTGGTTTGACAGATTGTTTAAAATGCAGCAGGTCCCATTCCTTCTTCCATTTACCTCAGTTAGAGTTTGGTCATTGATGTAAATGGGATGGTTCTTCACCCAGTGTCAACCTTTGCCTACTCAGTAACTTCTAAATTGGCCTGATTTTACTCTCATTAGCACTGGTCAACCTCTACAGGCTTTGGTGGTGGAGTTGCTCCTGATTTACACTAGTGTGCCCAAGATCAGAATCAGGCTCCGTAGGCTTTAAGGGAAAGGCAAAATGTGGAAGTGGAAATTGGAAACTGAAGATTTATTTTCAGTCCCTGGATTTTCAAGTACAGCGAGGCCAGCCATAGACATAATACCCAGACTGACAAAGTGATGTGATTTGTGCAATGATGTTTTAGCTCTGGAGCAAAACAAGTTTCAGTATTTTAGGTGATCTTCTCCTCCTCCCCTCTATAAACTGACATTCCACTAACATGTGGCATGTGGTTTATGAAAATGGAGCGTCTACAATACACTCATCACCTAATATGGTTCCATTTCAGACCAGCTCATACTGATTTGTACTAGCAGAGGAAGAGTAGCAGCATCAGCAGCTTCACCATGTGCTGCCACTAATTAGAGACTTAATTTCCCTTTGGAAAGCAATTTATGAGTGGGTGTATAAAGAAAAACTGATTCTGATACAATCACTGTAAACTTGCAAATTGTAGTGTAAAAAAAAAGACACTTAAAATTTAGCAGTGGTAAGGGTTCCGTTCCCCACATTTGAAGTTTCCTATTAAAATTCTACTATAAGTTTCTTTTTTTAAAAAGAGGGATAACAATCCCTCATAAGGCTGTTACTTTACCTACTTCTAACATAAGGCCACCACACTCCAACTTCCACCTCCACTAAAGTTCATTCTTAAATTTCATTTTTATAACATATTTCATTACAAAAATACAAAAGCATCTTTTTCTCCCAAGACCAGGGAAGTAGCGCAACAGACCATACATCTATTCTCAGAGAGAAATACCAGTAAACACATAAGGCATCTTTATATGTGCTCCAGGATGGGTGGGGGCAGAGGGCATTTTAATTAGAGCATCTCTTGGGAGCCACTCAAATTAAAATGCCTGCAGTGTTTGGTGTGTTCAACATCCTGCACTTAAAAATGGCAGTGGGGGCACTTTAACTAAAGTTTGTTCAATGATCTTTAGTTACAGTGCCCCATGGTGCCATTTTGAAACGTGGGGACACTGAATACATGTAATGCTGAGGCTGCTGGAGCACACTAATTAGCATGCTCCAGCTGGCTCAATTAATCAAGTTTGCTCTAACATGTTCTAATTGGAACGCGTTGGAGCAGGAGTCAGGCATGTGTGTAGGTGTCCATAAAGTTCTCACCACGTGAAAGAAGAGCTGATATGGCTGTCCATATATTTGCTAAAAACCCAAAGTAACATGATGACAATATTAAATAAAAGGAGAATGCATACTTGTAATTACAGGCTACTCTGTTAGAGAAAACACATCCAAAGTCAGTACTAACCATTACATTATTCTGTATTTTCCAAAAGCACCGACCACTCAATGTCTGGGGACTGAGAATGCTAAATGTGACATGCCCCATTTTTCTATGCCCCATTTTTCTTACTTCCCTTCTCATGAGGGATAGCAACTGTTGCCCCATGAAAAATGTACGACTCCCAGTCTTTGACAACCTTTTTCCAAAATTTACCCAGGTATGTGCCAAAATGCAATACCTTTCATGATCTTCCAGTGTACTAGTCATGGCTTTTCCCACCCTCTCCATCTCGAGCCATATTAAAAATAACCAGTTGCAAACTGAGTAACGGCTACCGATTTTTCCATAGATCAGGGCTGCCCAACTAGGGGCACGAGGCCCAAAAGAAGTTGAAGTTGCCACCCCTAGGTTCTCACCCAGTCACTACTCCCCTACATCTCTATGGCTCCTACTGCAGCCATTGGCTCTGGGCTCCCCTCCCAAGCCTCTTCTGCTGGTGCATGCCATGAAGCACGCATCTCTCGGCCACTTAGAGGTTGGACAGGCCTGTTGTAAATGAACAATTATGCACTGGACACAAGTCTGGCCATGTGAGTAACTGCTCACCCATATCACTTGTCTTTAGAGTTCAAGGCATACGTTATGGGAGATGACAGGTTCACTCACACCTTTTAGAGGCTCGCCATTCCCAACTGAATTTATCAGATTTGTTTAAGAACTGGCTTTTGGGTTCTTTATGTCCATTCACTTGTACTGTCTGCTCAGAAAAGGACACACATAAAAAAGGACTAATACAGTTAATTAAACACAACAACAAAATGTTAAAATTCACAGTTATTTTGGTCTTAATCTTTTTCCACATGTATACATTCAACCATATTGTATTATTAAATTACTAGGCTTTTGTAAAACAAGTGCTGGGCAAATTGTACAACAACCAATCAACATTCAAGTAGTCATACCCTGAGGAAATCTGTTCTGAAACTGGAAAATACAAAACAAAAAATGTTTTTTGCACGAAATCCCATTCCAATGTAGAGAATAAATAACAAGATGTTGCATTGCTGAGGCAGAACTTGACAGACTGGAAGCAAGGAAGCAGCTGGTTTTGCAACTGCAGGAGATTATGTCTTTCCACCACAGATTTACTCAGGGTAGGTAGAATACATGTCAAAAATGTTCACCCTACGTAAGTGCTAGACAGCTCACCTGAAAACATATAAAGCCATGAGACTCCAGTAGGTCTCTGTTTGCATTTCCCCACAGCAATAACAGTATATTTTAAAATTAAAATCACAACAGTAATTTAATGCTCACATTGCTGTGCCAAGCACAAAGTTTGAATCCAAATTGGTGTTTAAATAAACCATTAATAAATGTATTTCAGCAGTAGTGATGGCTCATGAAGAAGAAAGTTAGCAGACCTAGTGGGCAACCACATAGCAGGGAAGCATGCCAATAGGGACAACATTTTACCATGCACCTTTTGTTATGTTATAGCTGTAATAGCTATTTGCCATGCAATAGCTTTTGTAACAAGCATGAAGTCCTATTACAATCTGCCCACACTTTACTGCAAGCTGGGTTAGTCAGTGCCATTACTATCAATTTCTAGTCTTCTCTGAACAGAGCTGGAATTTCTGGTCTGGTTGCCTTCAGTTTTTTTCCATGTCACAGGGTCTCCAAGGCTGCCAGGTGTTTTGAAAAAGGCCTCGTTATGTGTAGAACGAATGCTTTTAGGAGTAAGGGGGATTGATGATTGCTATTTTATAAAGGAGAAAAGGCAGTTCAGTAGTGTCTTATTAATAATAATAATAATAATAATAATAATAAAAATACACATGCATGCATGTTAAGTGGAAGGGACTGAGTGAATCACCAAACAGAGTCCCCTGCTACTGCAGGCAAGCACATCAGGAAATTCCTTTTATCAAGTGATCAAGCTTCGACTTAAAGTGGAAAGTTTTTGCATGTCCTCCCCAACCTCCATCCTCTCCATTCCTATGTGCGTCTGAACATCTTTGCTTTTGATGGCAAGACACCTTCTAATTCCGAAACTTTAGACTGGGAATCCATTTCCAGTTTCTACCCATTTATTCTTGTACCCAACATTGTATTTTTGCTTAAATCATCCCCCACCACCTTTGATGCTTATCCACACAAGTTATTTGTTAGATAGAAGGCTAAAGTTTTCAGAACTGTCTTTTGAATTCTTGTTTACACAACTGAAAAAAAATCAGGCTGTTGCTGCTGTATGTGCCTGCCTCGTTTCAGAATATGGATTTAGAAGCTAGCTTTAGACATCTGTTACCATTTGGCCATCTCAGTCTGACCATCTATTTGGTCATCTTGGATCTCAGGGCCTAGACCTGGGCTGTCCAACTTACTTGGCTCCAAGGGCTGTATACAGACCTCAGGGCTTCTTCTGGACCAGGCAACCTATGTCTGGCAGCAGTGGCAGCTTGTTGGCATAGCTCTTGGGCTAAGGAGGCATAGCTCTTGCTGCCTTCTGTCCCTTCTTTTCCCCTGCTGCTGCTTTGCCTGGGGTGACCAAAGACCCTAAAATTCAGTGGTAGACAAGGGGACACAGAGGCAAATGGTGGTGGCGTTTACTCCCTGGGTTCCAGAGCTGCACAAGCTCAGCAGCTCCAACAAGTCACCATCCCAGGGACCACAATTTAACCCTTTTCAGGCTGCAAGCAACCCACAGGCTGCCAGTTGGACAGCCCTGACCTAGACAACCAAATCCAAATAGGAAGGATTTGATGTTCTAGATTCATTTCTCAGGGCCTTGCGACAAGGTATTTAGCAGAATTCACAGATTTGTTGGAATCTGACATGGCCGTGCTGTGAGCGCTTCTGCTATGGCATCAACCTCTGGGCTTCCAGTCGCTCGCTGCAGTGTCTATGCCACTGGAGTGGGGTTGGAACATCAGACAATAATAAAATGTTACTCCTACTCTGAAAAAATAAAATAGCTATAGGTTTATATAACAGCTATAATATCCTTTTTCTGTGGATCCAAAATAATTCCCTCATGTTAGCGGTTATATTTTACTGACTCACTTTTGTCAGCAATTTGCTATTGGAAAATTTTTTTTTAAGTTTGCGGTTTCCCCGAAAGTTTAATACATTTTAACTGTCTTTGTCATTCTCCAACAGCCAAATAAACTATAATTTTTAAAAAATAAGACCAAAGCAGAACCAAGCATAATGAGTATGAAGAAGGAAATACTAATGTATTTTAATTAATGCCTATTTGATCCCAATTATAGTATTAAGCACAATTGAATTCCTCCCCTCTTCTGAATTTGTGATTTCTTTACCCAGGAAAAACCCGAACAGTTTCTTTTCTTGAATTAAAATCCTTGTTCTTTATATAGCTTTTTCATTAAATATCTTCACCCCCTGTGATCTAACATGACCCTGCCTGCTAGGAGGGAATATTTAGTGGTTAAAGAACCGAGTTTGGCTGGGGGCAGGTGGGAGGCAGGAGGAGACGCACAGACCATACATGACTTTTTCAGTGCATTGGCCTCTGAATTAAAGCAGAGCCCTTCTGAGCTTGCCTACTGGAATGACTATGTGATAGTGGGAATGTCAGTGTCAAATCCAGAGTGCTGGGAAAAAATATTGACTCAGATTTGAAAATGAGTAATCCCTGTTCTCTAATGCAATATTTTCTTAATGCAGTCAGTTTTATCATGTTACATTTAACTCACTCTCTCCCAGAGACTGAAATGTAACTGCAGCAATAACCACTATAACAGAACTTATGATCTTCTCTAACACATGGCACACATGCTCACTTAAGCAGAGTAAATACTCAAGGACCAGTTCGCCTGCACTCAGGTTGGCCCAATTATCTCTATCTTGTACAGCCATCCATCCTTAAACTAATATTATAAACCAAGGATCCTGGTTTTCTCCATTTAAAAATTGCAAATTCTCTGATAAAAATCTGATGTTCTCCAATTAAACCCCCCAAATCCGCATGTTTTCCATAAAACTCTATATCTATATCTCAAACACAAAGTTTCATTGATATATTTACAATTTTAAACTAATTTGGAAGCTTACCAATGTCTGACCTCAATCATTCTAATAAAATAAATTCTAAATGCCTCCACAGCCCAGTGGGTAGGACCCAGAGCAGGAAGGCAAAGCAGCGTGGTGAGATTCATTGCTGCCACTGGGACCCAGGCACCAGTTATGTCACCAACAGCATGAGGAGTAATGGACCGGGGCTGGGGGCCTGTGTTGCCCTCACCTCCTCCCACCACCAGCCGCTAATGCACTGAGCTGTGGCTCTACCACGCTGCCATGGACTGGCCACTGCTGCTACCCCCTCAGGCTACCTGCATTGTCTCCCACACCTCCCCTCCAGGGTAAAGCCATGGCCTGAGGGGAGTGGCAGTAGTGGCAGGGTAGAGCCATGGCCCAGTATGTAAGCAGCTGGCAGCAGGAGGAAGTGAGGGCAGCAAAGCCGCCCCAGTCTGTTACTCCTTGTGCTGCTGGTGGTGTGGCTGGCACAGAGGTCCTGGCAGCAGCAGTATTGAGCTTCCCTACCCTGTACCACCTCCTGTGCTGGGTCCCACTCGCTGGGCCATGGAGACAGCTCCTGCCCATGCCAGTCCAGTCAGGCTGTAGTCCTATGCCCAACTGTGAGCACAGAAATCTGGGAGGCATGTGCCCCCCTGCCATGTCACTTATGTCCCCTCATGCATTGCCAAGACCCCTCTGTCCCATAGACTTACCTGTAAGGAGCTGCTCTCCATCACTGTGCCTAGCTGCCATGTGCATGTGTGCACACACACATGCATGTGGCACCCCGTAACTGTGATCATCCTCCTCCTGCTCCCCAGCCCCAAGCAGCCCCTTGCAGGCTGGAACTCTTTCAGCCTGCAAGGGAAAACAGTTTCCCACATTTTTCTCCTCTAAAGGGGAAAATTCATGTTTTTCTCCTTAAAGGTAACATTTGCGTTTTTCCTTGGCAAGCAGAAAAACCCCTTATCCCTGGTTATAACTCACCTGCTGTAGCTTACGAAGGGTGACTGGGTGACCCATGCAAACTGGGGAGTCCGGTTCAGCAGTGCTGCAGGATCTTCTGAGCACAGGACTCAGGTGCACAGCAAAATCAGCAGAATGAGCCAGTTGCTGTGGATCCACTGAAGATAACTGTGAGGTCTTTGGAGTAACCATCGCTGTGGTGCCAATGAAAATGGGTGCTGTTGATGCTAGGCCAGGCATATTGAAACTCATGGATGCAGCATTTGGAAAGGAGCCAGGAGGAACAGGGGAAAGTGGACTGGTGATTGCTGGAGAGCAGATCAGAGGAAAGGGTGCAAAGGCTGTAGATGGCACTACCACACAGGGAACGCTAAGCGAAGGTAACTGGCTTGGAGACAGACCAGTTGCACTGTGAGTTTGGTTTGCCGAAAACAGGAAGTTAAAACCACTTAATCCTAAAGCAGAGAGAGAGAAAAAATATCACAGATTAATGCAGTTGGCAAACTGAAATTATGTTAGTACCTCATTATTCAAAAAAGGGGGAAAAAAACCAGAAGAGAGTGAAGTTGCCTAGGAAACACCAAAAACACAGAAAGTAATGGACCACATGCCTGAGAGAACTGCTCACTATTTATGTTGTACTGTAGACTCTACTGCCTTCTCTCTCAACTTCTCTTTCTCTTTGTCTATTTCGATTGTGTTCATACATACCATCTACCTTGGCTGCTGCATAAGTAATCAATGAAAGATCTAAGGTGCACCTTGCATGTATAAATTGTTAGCACACTAATAGAAATAATTTGAAATTGGACAACATACATTTAACTTGGAATCAAACAACCCTGCCCCCCACATTCATCGTAGGCCCCATCAAAATTTACTGAATTTAATGGAAAGCCTTTCATTGTTTTCCAATGGACTTGGCCCCAAATTGCCTCATCTTACAAGCACTTTGACTGATATTTTCCTACTAAGGCCTCCATCCTGCAAACTCCATGCAGATAAACCCCTGTACCCACGTGAAACCCAGTTGACTTCTATGGCCTCTTCGTCACAGAGGGAGCAGATTCTGAGGCGGTAGCCTCTAAATTCCCCAGCACCCTTCCCTCTATCCAGCTTGTATACAACCCAAAGTACTTAGTGGGTGTGTCTACACTTGTGTTAATGCACCATCACTACAGCGCATTAAGTTTAGTACCTCCGAGGCACTACATAAATACACAGTAGCCAGTGCTAATGTAAAGTAGCAATGGTCCATGGTCTGTCTGTGGCACTTAATGCACAGCAGACTAATTCTACTGCACAATCAGTGCATTAGCATGGTTTTTGCCATGATGTGCTAGTAGAATTAGTTTACTGTGCATTACGCATCTCATGTAGATGCGCCAACTAATATCCAATTCTCTGTTTTCAGTTGTTTTTTCTATCCCCATTCTGTCCTCTAGGAGGCCACTTCTTGTCCCTCAGTCTTTTGATGTTATCCAGATGACACACCTGTCAAATGTGTACCAGTTAACAGAGAAGCTTGTACCAGGCTTTAGCAAGTTAGCTTCTCAGAACCCTAGGTCTCAGTTGCTGTGCTGTCCTGCCTAATTCACCAGCCTAAGCTTATAATTTTCTATACTCTTGAATGCAAACTGTTTTTTTTTTTGCCACTGTGGAACACCACGGCACTTGGGGTAGTCGCAGACAGGACTGGGGGTTAAAATATAAAGTTTCAGGTGCCTGGTAGATTCAGTATGGCCAATTCTGGCAGAATTGCTGATTCTGCCAATCATGGCAGACAACGATTGAGGTCTATTACATCCTGGAACAAGGTAGATTCCAGGACTATGGAATCCAAAGAACCTTGTGTGAAGTTCGCCTAGAATTTTTATGTCATGCCTTCTGAAGGCTCATGAGGCCACCACTGCACTAGTTACACACATTCAAGATTCAAGGTT
This sequence comes from Crocodylus siamensis, assembly GCF_052110815.1. NCBI lineage: Eukaryota > Metazoa > Chordata > Crocodylia > Crocodylidae > Crocodylus > Crocodylus siamensis. The sequence continues at coordinate 73,026,603 of NC_143398.1, forward strand.
TTCTCTCTGCTAGCAATTAGTATTTTTTTTATTTTAGGGATAAGAAAGCTTAAGGTTCAGAAGTGCGATTGCAATGTGAAGAGTAAGGCAGGTAGCTCTGGAATACTTAAGACCCTAGCTATTCACTTAGATCTGCATTTTGCTATGTAAATAAAAAGTGGCCAAGTTTTCAGAGTTGCTGAGAACAGACAGCTCTCACTGAAGTCAATGGCCTACTTAATCCACAACACTTATGAGAACCAAGCCATTGTAGCTTGCAGAAACACGGATTGCAGAATCTAACTTTAGGTACTTATGTTGAAAACAGGCCTTCATCCTTCAGCCAGAAAACATCTAGATGTGATTACAATCCTTACCAGCACCAGGCTGAAGATAGAGATACTGTGGGAGGAAGGGCTGTTTGCCATTTTCTTGCAAGGGTTCTTGAAGGTCTTTATTCCTCAATGGCTCTTCCTGCTCCAGAGAATCTAAAGGTTCAGCTATATCCTTTTCTGCAGACTTATCAGCTGCAGGAGTTCCTAGGTCAAGATGAAAAGCTCCTATGTGTAGAGTAGATGCACAGCTGCCGTCCAGGAGAGATTCCCCTTCAGCTGACTCAAAAGACTTCTAAGCGAAACAGAATTGGAAATGAAGAATTTAAATTAAAATAGTGCCATGCTGTAACCTCACACCCTTCCTTGATTTAAAAGTGAGAGTCACACCAGTGCAGAGGGGCAGCACAAAAAGTTGCACCATTCAAGTTTTGTTCTGAGAGGTTAGATGGGAGGTAAGTGTCTAAGTGGTGCCCAGGCTCTCTGCACAGGGCTGTATTTTGTTTCCAGTGATCAGGAATATTATTTAGTTTTTATTTTCTTACAGGAACACCCTGGATGTGGCACTGTTTCTTTTAGTTGATTTGAAGGGGGAGAAAAACCCGCCACCATGGTGCCCGCCCTTCTATACACTTCAAACACATCCAGTTCATAATGATGATTTGGAGCCAGAGCACAGCTCCTTGAACTCTTAGAGAACTCTGAAACCCTCCTCCCTTTGCAGAAGCTGGCTCAGTGGGCCATACTGCAGGGAGTAACTGTTGGATTGGGATACTATTGAAAGAAGCAGACTGGAGAGAAGGGAGAAGATACCCTTCCCTTCCCTCCCCTCTAGCTCTATGGATTGAACAGTGCTGCTAGGCTGGGTCTCACTGGGACCAGAGCCAACCAGTGTTGAAGCATGGGGCTTCCCAAAGATCTGCCAACTTTGGAAGGAATCTCCATGACAGAACAAGGCAAAGGGATACAAACAATGGCAAGACTCTTTTTCTGTAAGTTTTTCTAAGGTAACAACTAATCAGGGCCTTGGTTCTGTAGAGCAGCTAAACTGTACCTCGCACATCAAAGCAGATATGTTTCACTAGAAGCACAGTGCACGTCTTCCAATTAACACTACACCAGATATATATACCATCAACCCTCCACAATTATATTTGCATGTGGGAGGTGGTATTTTTAAATAGATAGTCTTGTCCCAGATGAAAATTCACTGCTAATATTTCAAGTGAGATAATAGCCTTTCCCCTGCCATTATTACTAGTGCAAAACCCAAGCGCTAATTAAATGTACGCTCTTACCTTGGGTAGTACCAGTGAGATGGGGGCATCACTCTGCTCCGTAGCTGGCTTTTTGGCAGCTGGCTCTTCGTTGCCCACAAGCATAGAGGGCAATGCTAATTTCTGGGAGCTGCGCTTGTGGCAGGTAACTGAACTTACAGCAGCCTGTGGATTTAGGGGTGAGGCCTGCTCCTCAGGGCTTCGGTTATCCTTTTCTCCTGCAATAGGAAAGTTCTCCTTTGAGAGACTTTCCTGTAGATTGCCATACAGCATAAACAGGGATGAGGAAGGGAAGCAAACAAAGGGCTGGTTGGGGAGCACAGCTGGTTTTCCGTTCTCTGTTTTGGAGACTGTTGAAATGGAAGGCTGCAGAACTTGGCCATTTGTTCCATTTGGCAGAGAGAGGTGCAACATGTCTGACTGAGCAACAGGAAACACTTCGTGAGGCAAAGAGTTAAGGGAATAATCTGAGTCCCTAGGAACCAGAAGAACAGAGAAGGGAGAGATTATGGTTGGGTTCTTTGCTAAATTCAAGATGCCTTCAGGGGCACAAGTTTTATTCTTAAAGAACATAAAGAAAGGTGAAATGCATTTAGTATAGAATTAAATTCCATGCACCATCCTTGAATAAAACTGTTCTCTGGAGCCAGGTGTGGAGAATACCTGACAAAATGAGTAATTTTCAGATATGGTATGAAGAGACGCATTTACATCGCATGTCAAATCACTTAGAGGCTGATTAATCAAGTCTGCTGCTGCTGCATTATAATTTAGTTCTGTCTGTCAAGGGCTAGCATGGCTGCATGACGTACATCCACAGATAAATTCAAACCACGATAGGTACAGACAAAAAGATAAGATCATCAGGGAAGCTGGATCGTGACAGTGGAGCAACTATGCAGCGTGCTTATCCCTTCCCATCGCAAAGGTCTGTCCTGTTTTCAACCCACCCTCTAGGCCAGTGGTTCTCAACCTTTTTCCCCACCTGACCAGATAGGCAGTGCCTGGGGCCAGTGGGCAACATCTGGCCATGTGAAGCAGAGCAGCAGGAAGCCTGGCCTCACCCTAGCCCCACAGTGGGGAAGGGAGCTTCACCTAGCTTCACAGGGGACCCAATCAGAGTGGGGAGGAGGAAAGTGAAAAGGGCGAAGCAGACATGGCTCAGCCCTGCAGGGAAGGGGGAGTGGCTCAGTCAGAACCCAGCCCTGTGCAGGGGGAGGAGGAGGGCAGGAGGTGTGGCCTGATCCTGTGTGTGTGGCCTAGTCCCTATGGGGGAGGAAGGGATAGGGTCCCAGCCCATGGAGAAAAGGGGGCATGGCAAATGTGACCTGACTTTGACCAGGCACATGGGGCTTGGGAATTTGGAAAGAGAGACTGATGGCTGTATTAACAGACACTGCTCCCCCGCTGCCAAACTTTCCAACCTGTGGCAAGACCCATAGGCCAGATATGGTTCTACAAGCCATATCTGACCAATGGGCCAGAGGTTGAGCTATGTTAGCTCTAGACTATGTAGAGATATTGCTTCCAATTAACATGTTATACCCCAGTTAAGGAATTAAGTAAGCATTAACTTGCATGTAGAACTGGCAAAAAAGGTTTGGAACATTTGGGCTAAGGACAGAAGTTCTACACAAACTGGTATAAGTGATCCGAAACTAGTTCAAATGCGTAACACAACAGCAGTTCAAAATGGCTGAAACCAGTTTAAGAGAAACTGGGATGGATGTATCAGACTTGACTGTTTAGTTTAAATCGGTTTATTGAACTTCTGTCTCGGATCCCCTCAAGGCACTTCTGAGGCTGGGAAGCCCAATGAGCTGACTGGCACTCTTAGCTGCAAGCTCGCCAGGCACCTGGCTTGTTACTCACCAGTGCGTGGGGAGCCCAGAACCAGACACAAAATTATTGCATGCATGTTATTGAATAATTTTGTGGCTTATTCCCTGCTTTATTGCACCATTAATTACATGAACATCTGGCCAAGTTACTACTTAAGACATAAATTAACTGGTTAATCATGCCCAGGGTGGATTAAAAAAAAAAAAAATTGATTTTTTAAAAGCAAATTTTTTAAAATTGTTTTTCTTAAGATGCTTTTAAAAAAAAACATATATAACAAGAGTATTAATTTAAGATATGTTAAAGCTCAAAAGATATCAGTATGGAATAGGGATTATAACTTCTAATGATATACTATTTGAGACAATATATTCATGCAACCTTTTTAGAAAAGTTTCATAAATAGGTCACAACAGGCCATAGACTATATTAGGGGCCCAATCTTATGCGGTTCCCAGAGGCTAATCGACAGATTAGTAAAGATTAAAGAAAACCACTTTACCCAATGGGACTGAGTTCTCAGTCTAGAATAGGGGTCAGCAATCTTTTTGGGAAGAGTGCTGAAAACACCAGCAACCTCAACTTGTAAGATGTTGGTGTGTCTGGGGTGGATGGTGGGGAAGCCACGAGGTGTCTGATCCTTGTTGAGACAGTGCAGCCCTGGCCCCTTCCCTGCCATCTGCTCTGAGGTGTGTATGCCAAGCAAAATGCCTTCGAGTGCCACACTCTGGAACCTGTGCCGGGGGGTTGCCTACCCCGGTCTAGAAGATCCCATTAAGCATCTCTGTGATGCTTAGTTTCAGTTCTCAAAGTGTGGATTTGTCTCCAGAGACAACATCCCTGTTAACAGCAGTATATGGAGGTAAGACAGAACAGACCTGATTAACCACCCATCAGCTCTATTGTCTCTCTGCAAGTCTGTATACAGAGTCAAACCCTTACCTCTCTCTAAAAGTGCAAAGTTTCAAGAAGTTAAATGAAGAGGATTGTTTGGGGTGGAGTAGATCTGGACTAGGAGGAGGAGTCTGGAGATGAATGCAAGGAGGGAAGGGCAGTAAAAACAAAAGAGAAACATTTTGAGCAGAATATTTCAGAAGTCTTTGGGAATAAGTTTCTGAGTATAGCCTCTCCATTGATTTGAAATCTAGTGAGGGAATGAATGGTATGGTAGAAGGGAAAACCTATCATGATAGCAGGCTTGCTAGGCCATAAAAGAGAAGTGAAGAAAACCCCAAGCTAATAACATATGGCTGCAGCACTCATTTGATGTCCCCCTAATACAGCATGGCAAAAATATCCCCCAAATACCCGTGATTAATCTAGTGAATTGGAGACAGTTCACCTCCCAATGACTTCATAAATATCTGCTGCAATTAACTTTGGTAAATAAAAGTAACCAAATCATAATTTAGTTCGATGCAGCTGCAAAATTAATCTGAAAAAATATCAAAATAAATCACTGCTTTAAGATGTACAATGTGTATCTTCTAAAAATGAAACCTACATCTATTTCTGAGTTGTGAATAATATGTTTTAAGATTATATCAAACAACAAGAATGCACATTTTGTAGAAAACAGTAATTAAATTGAGGCTTCCTGACCAGTGATTTAAATTGATTTGATTTTAATCAAATCAACCCTGGTCGTTTCTTAAATGTAATTAACGTCTGTCTGCCAGGGGCCTAAATCTACTGCTTCAACATTTTCAGCCTTTTCTATATTTAAGACTGATTCATGTTCATGTGGACCTTGTAGAGGAAAATGAAAGAACAAAACACCACAATGACCCAATTTTCCCCCCAGTGGAAGTCACTGGGGATTATGCATCTCTATCCTATGAACAGCATTTGGCCTTAAATTAAACGGAAAGGTAATGAACTGGAGCAGAGTGTGAGTTTTAATAGGCAGCTCACCTTGTGTCTTCTTCCATTTTCTGTCTACAGACAGCTGCTAAATTTATCATTTTGGAGCAATATTCATCTGAACCCACAGTACAAGCTGAAAGAAAAATGGGATGCTTAGTTAATTACACACAGATGAATCAAGCATAATGGGATATTGGTAATATAAAACAATGGAAAGCAATGTTTCTACTCAGGTGTTTTTTTATAATATCCACTCATCATTTGAAGTCAGAACCTGCAATATGCAGGAAGCATTCAGCATCATGCAAGGTAAGGCCCATTAGCAGGGCTTATGACTGCTTTTTAATTCTTAAGTGCTATAAACTGGATTGTCACAGTAAGCTCCATCTTACAGGAAGCCATATAGCAAAGTATCTGTTCCCTTTCTGTTTAAAGAACCTTAATCTGTCTATGCCAAATTTCAACAGAAGAAACCAACCACAGTTTCAGTCTGTAGAGAACAAAACAATTTGCTGGAAAATAAGAGCATGGCTCCAGAGCTCTAAGTGACTGCTCTTGGAAAATCCAATGGGGTAAGAAAGAGAAAGCCTCCTTGACAGTTACCTTGCCTCTCCCTATGTGGGCTGCTGGGTTCAGAGCTGACCTTCCTTTTGATGCCTTCAGAAGGCTGGCTAGCATTAAATGAAGCATGCCGCGCAAGTCTTTGTTTCCCATTAGTACAAGTTTGATGTTGGGTACACACTCCTCTCTTCATTTCTGGTAAAGCAGCTGATGTTGGAATGTCCATTCTTGGCTCATCTAAAGGAATATGTTTTTGTAAATTATCATCTGAAGGAAACCTTTTGTCATTCTAGTGTTGGCCTGGCAATGAGCTTTGACCTGGACACTAAGGGAACCTCTGGCTCCAATCTTCGGCATTTTTGTAATAACCCAAAAACATTAAAATTAGTGTATAAGAAAAATGCACCCTTCCCCTCCCGGAGTCTGCAGTATCCAAGCTCTGCAGACAATGAGCAGACAAAGGGGCAGAGCACCAAAGGCAGCAGTAATATTAACCCACCTTTCTCCTTGACCCTGGTACTGTCAACTCTCAAGTACAGAACTAAGCAACAAAAGGACTCTATTTTACACTAGATTCCACACACATTTCTGGTAGCCAAGGATCACCAGGTTGTAGAAATGCCCTTGCTTTGCCCCTTTTTTCTTCTCAGACAAACCCTCTATGTCAGGGACCATAAGGCACAGAAGCAGCTCTAGATTTTAAGTCTATTTCCTCCTTACAGGAAAGATATTCTGCTGCCTGTGACAGCAGATTCATGGTCCTCTTTGCAGCACAGGGGACCACAGCCTGGACCAGCACTGAGCACTGTGGACCTTATTTTTCCATTACTTTGCATGTTGTGTGGTTAGGCAGATCAGTGTAAAATGCAAACAGCCACAGGATCCCAAAGTATCTCCAATCTCACCAGTTGCTGTGACATTGTGACAATAACATTTTTTAAGGAGTAGCAGGAAACAAACATTAAGAAATTCATCTACTATTTGCACATGGGTATAAAGGCACTTAATTCCAACTCAGTCTGTAGCTAGAACACAGTAGAAGGAGACTGGGAAGGGTGCTCCCAGAGCAAAAGACTCAAATTACCACTTTTTCCACTGAATTCCATAGGTCCAATCCACTTGAAGGCTGGTTTGCGACCCCGCTCTTCTGTGACGTGCACTTTCTTTATGAGCCCCAAGCTGGTCAGAACATTGGCAATATCATACAATCTTCGTACCTTTGCTGAAAGGTAAACAAGAATATAAACAAACAGGCTGTGAATATATCTGAACAAGCCAAGGGCTTTCTGCCAAACGAGTCAGGATGAATTTCATGAATGGATAGAAAGGGGTAAATCAGTTTATGCACAAGTAACTCTTAAGAGCTCTTTCTAATTCCTCCAACTCCAATACATTTCATGATGCTTTAGCTGTGTCATGGCATCTTAAATTTGAATTGTGCAGTTAAACTTCTCTTTTCACCCCCCTGTGCTCCTGAAGTTTTG